>NC_139391.1:10475000-20475000 GCF_054392235.1 Sus scrofa
GCTTCCTCCAGCCCGCTCCCCAGCCACACCTTCTCTATTCCTCTCATTCAAACAATTCTGGAAATGCCACCTCCTGCAGGCAGTCTTCCTTAACTTCTCCAGCCCACTGTCCCCTACCTCTCCTCCCTCTTTCTCATTGCTGTCCTTCACATGCATGTATTATTTCTGGCCACTTCAGACAAGGAGCCCGTTGAGGGCAGAGAATGTGGCCAGTTCCTCCCTGGGTCCTCTACGCCAGACTAAGCTCTGGAAAAGTCTGCTGATGGATGAGCAGTCACTGAGTGAAAGAGAGAGAATGGGAGGTGGGAAGGACCTCAAAATACGGGGTAAAGAGTTCCCGTCGTGGCACAGTGGTTAACGAATCTGACTAAGAACCATGAGGTTGCAGGTTCAATCCCTGGCCTTGCTCAGTGGGTTAAGGATCCCGTGACCTGGGGTGTAGGCTGAAGATGCGGCTCAGATCCCATGTTGCTGTGGCTGTGGTGTAGGCCGGCAGCTATAGCTCCGGTTGGACCCCTAGCCTGGGAACCTCCATGTGCCGTGGGAACAGCCCTAGAAAAGGCAAAAGACAAAAAAAAAAGTACGGAGTGAGACAGACGTGGGTTCACGTACCACCTGTCTCTTGCAGGGTCTGTGCAAATCACTGCCTCCCTCTGACCCTTGGCTCTCTCTGTAAAATGGAGATGGTGAGTCCTGCCTCCCTCCCAGCCTGCAGGGGGCGCTGGGGTGAGGACGGGTGAGGAAGCTACATCCTTTACAGAGTTTTCCACGGTGTGTCCTCAAATTCACTGTGCAGCCTTAGGCAGGACATGGCCCTCTCTGGGCCTTTTCGCCTCTGAGGACCCTGAGCGGTACTCCTGGCTCTGCCTGCCTTCCAGCACATGGAAGCTTGGTGTGGAGGCCTCCATCCTCCCAGGGCCTCAGCCTACAGAGGCCCCGGCAGCCCAGGCCTCTCCCTCTGGCCAGCCCAGGCCAGCCACCTTCCTGGGCATCCGCAGGGCTCCAGCCTTCCTGGGGCCTGAATGGGAGAGGCAGGGGCGGGGATGAGCCTGGCGGCCCACGGAGAGGGCTCCTGCCCTCCCAGCCTACCCAGGAGGTCTCGGGGGCACTGGGGGAAGTAGGGCAGGAAGCCTTAGACACACAGGCCTTGCTGGGGGGCTAAGGACAGGGGGTCTGGCTTGCCTCTGGACCCCGCTGGGTCCCTGATTGGATGCTGGGCGGCCTCTGTTTTCTCCTTTGTGGGACAGGTGCCACTGAGAGACAATCACATCTCTCTCTCACAACACACACACACACACACACACACACACACACACACCCCACCCCGAGAGCTGCCCACCTCAAGCCACACCATCTCTCCCCTAGACTGTGCCTTTGGCTGTCTGTGGGTAAGGAGCCACCATGCCCTCCACCTAAGACGAGAACAGAGCCAAGAGGTCTGATCTCCAGGCTGCCAGAGCCGGGAGCAGGTGGCGACGCTGCTGTCGCTCTCAAGTCAGCTCCAGACCTGTGCCCCTGGGCACCTGGGGTCCCTGGCCTCCGGCCGCCCCTCCCCGCCGCCAGCCCCCTCCCCCTCCTCCTGCAGGAAGCCCCGATGCCTCCTAAGGTTTCCACGCTTCTAAATGTTTCGTTCCAAGAGTTGGTGGATTGCGGGGTAGGAGAGAGGGCTTCTGGAAAGGCAGCCCTTTCAGGAAGCTGCCTTCAGGGTAGGATGTAGGATCCCGGCTACAGCCAAAATATCACTGCCTCATCACATTCTCACGCTGCCGGAATTACCCCCATTAAGTCACTTCTTTAGGGTGAAAAGAATGAACGCTGCTGTTAAAATGAAAATCTACTATTTTCTAGACTCTTCCTAAAGTATCAGATGAGGGGTCTCTTGTTTTAAACTTTTTTTAAAACTTGGGACCCTTTTAATCAGACTATTTATTGAACAGAGCTGCTGTAATCAAAAAGGGAGGGAGACATTTGCCGGAGTCCCCACATCAGTGGTGGGCTCAGAAGGACTCCAAGAACGGGTGGCAGCTGCGTGGTCCCTAAGGAGTGGCTGGGATTTCACCAAGGGACGCATGGAAAGGCCATTTCAGGCGGCAGGATGTCCTTGATCAAAGCGTGGTAGTGGGAGGCCAGGAGGGCTGAAGGGAGAGGGGCCCTAGGGTGCCTGTGGACGGGGGGCATGGCTGGGGAGGGCGCTGGGCTGGAGCACGTGGGTCCAACTCCTTGCCAGGCTGCAGAGGGCGGGGGTGGGGCAAGGCTGGGCACTATGGGGGTCCCCCCCATCAAAGCATGTCCAGTCTCACTGAGGGGGGCAGACCTGCATCCTCACAGGTATTCAGGGTTCTGAGGGGGGCGTGGAGGCTCAGGGGCTGAAGGGTACTGAGCCTGGGGCGGGGGGCTCTGACTAGCTAGAGTTAGGGAGGGCTTCCTGCAGCATCTTAGAGTGGGTGCCAGCACCTTGAGGAGGGCCCTTGGCCAGAGGGGCCAGGTGGCAGGGGCTGTGTGCAGTCCTCCTAGGTGGTGGTGGGGGGGGCATCGAGGCAAGGAAGATGCCCCCTGACTCCCCCCTGTGCTAGCCCAGGGGGGATCCCTGAGGGCAGCCGCCCCCTCCCCCCAAGGGCACGGCCTCCCCCACGCCCACGTCAAGCCTCCCCCCTCCCAGCCCATCCTTGACTCCCCCACGTGTTCTTTTCTGAAACTCCGCTGAGACCCCAGCCTGGCTGAGCTCCACGCTCTCGGGTGGCCCCGGCCCTCAGGGGAAGCCCAGACTTCCCAGAGGAGTGGGGGGGACGCAGATCAAGCCTGTAAAGATCCAGCCCTGCTGAGCTCCCCGGCCTCCAAGAGGCCAAGAAAGGTGAGGCCTGGGGCGTCGGGGCCCGACTGCCTCCTCCTCCGGATGGGCCGATGGGGCGGATGGGGGGAGCGGAACTTCCCGAGATAAGGGCGGCCGACAATGAGGGCTGTGTGGTGCAGCCCGTCCCCAGAGGAAATGGGTGCCCACTGCACCATTAATCCGCTGCGGCCCACAGCACCTTCTGGAAGGGTGACCCGGGGGGCGGGAGATGTTCCCAGCCCCCACCCACTGTCCCTGCCACTCCAGGCCCCCTTCCTTCCAGAAACTACCTCTCAGGAGGCGCCCAGGGCAGGGGCAGAAGGAGGGGGTGGTGGGGCAGGGGAAGCGGGGCCTGCCCTTGGCTGCCCGACTGAACCCAACCCTCTGGGGCCCCCAGGCAGGGGCCTCTCCCCTCTGGCCGCCCTGTCGCTCACTGACCCCTGGGCTCCCTGCTTTCTTGGCTCTTCTGGGAGTCTGAGGCTACCCCATGCCTGTCGAGCTTGTCTCTCTGCCCCTCTCAACACACGGGCCCCAGGACAATGCTCGACGCAAATATGGGGGCTCCCACGGGGGATTTTAGGCCGCAAGTCAGGCTGCTGGTGGAGGTGCTGGGGCTCTGTGGACGGTCACAGCCACTGCAACTAAACTCGCTGGGGAGAGCGCACGGCCCTGCGCTCTTCTGGGCCACGATGGGAACTCCAGCATGACAGCTTTAATGCCCTGGGGACAATGGGCCTCTCCCTTCTCCCGGAATAAATCCCACTTTCTCAGCCTGGCTCAGCCAATCTGGCACCACCCTGGGCTTTGCATCTTGGAGGGCTCCGTGCTACAGAGACAGTGGTGGGGAAAGAGATTGAAAGAGGAAACAAGTGAGAAAACTTATTCATTCAAGAAATGAATTGGAGGGGAGTTCCCGTCGTGGTGCAGTGGTCAATGAATCCGACTAGGAACCATGAGATTGTGGGTTCAATCCCTGGCCTTGCTTAGTGGGTTAAGGATCCGGCACTGCTATGAGCCATGAGCTGTGGTGTAGGTCGCAGATGCGGCTCGGATCCTGGGTTGCTGGGGCTGTGGTGTAGGCCGGCAGCTATAGCTCCAATTTGACCCCTAGCTTTGACCTCCAATTTGACCCCAAACCTCCATATGCCGCGGGTGTGGCCCTAAAAAGATGGGAAAAAAAAAAAAAAAAGAAAAGAAACGATTGGAGTTCCTGCTGTGGCACAATGGGATCACCGGCATCTTGGGGGCACAGGGACACAGGTTTGATCCCTGGCCCAGCCCAGTGGATGAAGGATCAGTGTTGCCGCAATGCGGCCCAGGTGGCATCTGTGGCTCAGATCTGATCCCTGGCCAGGGAACATCATATGCCATGGGACGACCAAAAGTACATGTTAAAAAAAAAAAAAAGCAAGAAAGGATTGAAGAAATGTTTTCCTGATTGCTGACTCCACACTTAGTAGAGAATGAACAAGTACCGAATGAACGAGTGAGAAAGTGAGCGGGTGGCGGGGATGCTGGCAGCTGGGCCTTGGCAAACCTGGAGGGAGTGAAGGCTGTCTGGCTGGGGACCCTGGGTGGGCATATCAGTGAGTGGCCCTGGCTTGATCACAAGCCAGGCGGGGGGTCTGGGCCCTGACAGGCCACTTGCCCCATAAAAGGCCTGATTTACGAGGCAGCGGCCTGCTGGCTGTGATGTCGCCCGGGGCCTTGTTTATGTGCGAGAGCCAGGTTGGGGTCTGGCCCCTCCCTCCTTCCCGGCTCCATGTGTTCTAACCCCACATGGTGAGGAAGACGGATGCCTTGCGGTGATTTTGCATGAAATGGCCGTGGAAAGCCGTTTGGCCGGTATTCGATTCCACCTCTTGTTACAGCATAATCTGTTCTCCTGAAACACGCAGCAGCTGGAGGCCTGGAGGAGCAGGTGTCCCCAGGCAGGGGTGGCGGCGTCACGGGGCAGTGGCAGAGCACAGCTTCTGGCACGCAGCCCTGTGCCCCTCATGACAGTGGGAAGCGCACAGAGGCCTGTCTGGGGCTTGGTTTCCCCCATCTGTCAAATGGGGACGAGGACACCTCCCTCCCAGAGCCGTCTCGAGGACTGCGTGAAGCTGTGCGTAGAGAGCGCTTCGCATAGTGCCTGGCCCACAGCAAGAGTCCCTAAATGTTTCCTGTTATTCCTGGAAGAGACGATTGTCCAAGGGAGGCTTTTCAAGCTCGAGTAGAAGTGAACCGGGTGAAGAGGTGTGTTTTCTGGCACCCCGTGTGCAAAGACGTGGAAGGGAAAGCTGGAATGATGATTTGGTGCGGCTGAAACAGAAAGAAGGAGGCGGGGAGCAGGGAGAGGGGGCGCCCGAGGAGGTGGTGGGACCCGTTGGGAAAGGCTGTGGGTGCCAGGGCACCAGGGAGCCATAGAAGAGCTGTGAGCCGGGCAGGGAGCAACCGGATCCGATTTCTTCTTTACAAAGTGCTCTCAGGCTGGGAGAAAAGCTGGTGAAGGCGGCAGAGTCATTCAAAAGGCCTCTTGTGTGTTTCCTAGGGCGCCATAACCCAGCACCACAGGGCGGGGGGGGCGCTTAAAAGAATAGCAATTTATTCTCTCACAGTTCTGGAGGCCAGGTAACCAAATCCAAGGTCATGCAAGGTTGCAGTTCTCTCTGCAGGGTCTAGAAAAGAAGCCTTCCTTGCCGCCTTCTAGCTTCTGGTGGTGGCTGGCAATCTGTGGCTCATCCTGGCTTGCAGCTGCATCAGCGTTGCTGCCCCCATTGTCACACGGCTTCTCCCTGTGTCTGTGTTCGTGTCTCCTCCTCTTACAAGGACGAGGTCATACGGATTTAGGGCTCACTCCTCGGAAGACCCTAGGCTCCACTCTGCAGCCTTAAATGCACTGTCATCCAGAACTGACTTCTCTCTGTGCCAAGGCAGAGGCGCGGGGGGAAAGAGACCTCCCCAAGGTCACACGTGGGCCCACAGCAGATGGGGCACTGGGCCTCAAGCCTCCTGCCCCCCAACCCAGGCTTTCCCTTCACCCCAGCGTCCCAGGTGCTCTCTCCTCTGGATGGAGAAGGTCCATGGTTACAGGAGCTGGGGATGGAGGTGAGGTGGCATTGAGTTTGAAGCCCTCTGGACCAGGGGGGAGGGCCAGAGGAGGGGACAAAGAGGGTACAGCTGGGCAGAAGGGCAAAGTGATGGGCTGAGGGCAGCAGGGACAGCGGCGTGTGCAGAATACATGGCCCTGAAGGGAGCGTGGCACCAAGAGAAAAAGGAGGTTTTGTTTGTGGGGAGGCCTCATCACAGTCCGCTGGAGAGGGGCCGTCTCAGAACCGTGGGCAAAGCCGAGGGTGCCAGGAACTCAGAGACAAGGCCTAGTTGTATGAAGTGGCTCTTCCAGTTTGAAGTTGTAATAAATCAGCTATTCTGTTAAGACCTTCAGGTGACCTTAGGCCAAAAGGGCTATCACCTCAGGGCACAGTGTGCCGTGGAACCCCTGGCAGGGGTGACGGATGGCCTGGGTCCCTTGAGAACTAGAGAAGCAGCCAGAGGCTGAGGAGCCAGGTCAGGCCTCTTCTTATCACTACTTCTCTGAGGACGGCTTCCTGGACTCGCCGGGGAAGCGGACACCTGCAGGCTTCCCTTCCAATGTCCCTCAACAGCAGCCACACCTGAGACTGACTGTCAAGACCAGGTCTGAGTCTGAACTCCAAACCCCCAATTCAGCAAGCGAACACGTGATTGGGTCAGCCTGGGTCACGTGTCCGTGCTCACCCAATCAGGAGTCAGGATCCCAGGAGGGTGAACACGGCTGCCTGCATCCGCCTTCCGTGTGGCCCACCCGGAGCTTTCAGAGACTCAGCTCACCTCAAGAGGAATCTGCCTACCAGTAAAAAACAAAACAAAACAAAGTTAATCACATTAAAAGGAGGAGACAAGACAAGGTCACAGTGATACAAAAGGAATATACATGACACATTAAAAAGAGGAGTTCCCTTGTGGTGCAGTGGGTTAAGGATCTGGTTTTCACAGCTGTGGCTAGGGTCCCTGCTGTGGTGCCAGTGCCATCCTGGCCCAGGAACTGAATGTGTGGCAAAATCAATACATAAAGTGGGAAAAACAGCCTAGACATGGAGGAAATATAAAGTAAGAAAGCAAAAGTGACAGACACGTTTCTAAAGCGCTACCCTAAGGGCACCCAGGCCACAGCTGAGGCCCCTCCAGGCTGGCATTCTGGGTGAAAAGAGCAAAGAGCAGCAGCTCTGGCTGCCTGATGCAGTGGGAACCCACACCCAAGAAACTGCCCTCCTCATCCCTGCAACCCCTGGCGATATGATTATTTCTGAACCTCCGTTTTTCTCCTCTGCGGAATGGGGGCGCTAATCAGCCTTACCTCTCAGGGCATTTAGCGCTCTGGACTATCCATGAGGATGTATTTTATTACAGGGCTGTCTTGGGGTCAAACCAATGGTAGGCACTCAGCATTTTCGGGTTCTCTCCATTTCTCTCCTCCTACACCAGGGTCCCCACTGAAGCTAATTAAAGGACCTGCCTGCTCTTGGTGTTAGGGCCTGGTTTACCTTTAGCTACTACTTTCCTTGGAAGCCAGAAGCACATCCACAAATGAGCATAGGCTGCTGGCCAAGGGTCCCCACATGAGCCTGATTTGTGCTTTGTCATAATGTTCTAGGAGGTGCTAAGGACCCTAATAAGGCCAGTTACCATCAGTTTAATGTGCCCACGGCCCTCATGTTACTACTCTGGAAACGTTGGTGCTGGCCTCGTCCCTTGCCTGCCTCGTTCTCTGCTGGCTGCTAGGAGACAGCAAGCCTTCTGTGGATGTTTGTCAGGCCTGGAGCTGCTCTCCTGCACTGCAGGCTGTGGGCTCTCGGGATAGAAATTCCATCTGCCTGGGTCTCCTAGGGAGGGCGGCTCAGCACAGGCCTGGGAACCGCATGCCCCTTGGGGGAGCCTAGGGCCCTGAGTTCATTGTCTGACCGCCCCCCCCACCTCCAATCACTGTTCCAGCCTAGGCTGGGGCAGCTTGGGACATCCAAGTCCTCCTGGAATCTCTTTTTGGGTTTGGTTTGGGGTTGGAGTTTGTTTCCATTTAGAGCAACTTGATCCCAACCGCCCCCCCCCCATTCCTGCCCCTCCAGAGGGGGCTTGACTTTGCTGACATGCTGACGGGGCAGGCTCCTCCAGACCTCCCACCAAGGGTGCAGGAGGTTCAGTTGGCTTTGATGTCCTGTAAGAGGCACCCCCAGCCTGAACCCCCTCTCTCCCAATACGTAAATAAGTCAGAGGCTGTGAAGCCAGATGCCACCCAGTGGAGTCAAACAGAAAAAGAAAAACAGCCATAGGGAGACTGAATAATGGGGGTAGAGACCCCTGTAGACCATGCCTTACTGTGTGACCTGGAGAAAGGTACTCAACCTCTCTGAGAGGCAGCCTAAATGACCACGTGAATGCCTGACTGTGAGAAGGCACAGGGTCTAAGTCCCAGATGAGTAAACTGAGCCTCAGAGAGGAGAGGCACACCCGGGAGCTCGGGGCCTGGGCACGGAACCCGGAGGGTTCCCGCCCTGCTCTTCAGACAAGAAAAGGGAGGCGCGGCCAATGATGCGAATTTCCCAGATTTGTTGTCGGCGGGGTGTGCAGGGCGGGGTGGACCCCCAAGAAAGGCTTAACCAGGGGCCTTCTCTGTCCCTTTCCCCAGCAGGCCTGAACTCAGCATCCCCAGTGTCGCTTGTGGCCTTGGTGTAGCTTTGTCCCCGGGGCACCAGGCTTTCCTGCCCTCACCTCTGAATCCTGTGTGGTCACCAAAGCTTTGAGAGCGCCCCCCCTGTTCAAGCCCCTGAGCGCCTCACAGCAGGAGAAAGCCTAGAACATGGTCAGACACGAGCTCCCCGCCGGCTGACTGCGTTATGCTCTGGCTGCCATGAAACTGGAGGTCAGAGAGGCTGGGAGCCTTGGCCAGGATCACAAGTCGATCGCATCATCAGAGTGGGGTCTGCCCGTCACCAGCTCCTTCCTCCCAACACCGAGGTCGCAGGGGTCTTGAGTGGGGTGGGAGCCTGGACTGGAAGGTCCTGCTTCTACCTGCTCTGTCACCCCGTAAGGAGGCTTTTCATGGTGTCTTTTTTTTTTTTTTTTTTTTTTCCTTAATAGCCACATATGGACGTTTCTGAGCCAGGGATTGAATCCGAGCTGCAGCCGCAGCCACAGCAATGCCGGATCCATTAACCCACTGCACTGGGACCCATCCCAGTGAGGCCGGGGATCCAAGCTGCACTTCCACAGCGACTCGAGGCTCCGCAGTCAGATTCTCAAGCTGTGGTGTCCCTGTGGGAACTCCTTTTCGTGGAGTCTTAAACAATGAACATTTATTTCCCACGGTCCCGGCAGCCGGGAAGTTCAGGATCAAGGTGCTGGGCAGCCTGGGGTCTGGGGAGGGTGCGCTTCCTGGTTAGCGGATGGACAGCTTCTTGCTGGGTCCTCGCATAATAGAGAGAAATCATCTCTCGTGTCTCTCACCAGGGCACTTATCCCATCGTGGGGGGGGGAGCTCTACCCTCATCTCCTAATTACGCCCCCCCCCCAGGCCCCACCTCCGATCTCACCACCCTGGGCATTAGGGTTCCCGCACATGAACTTAGAGGGGCGCAAGCATTCAGTGCCTGGCAAGAGGATCCCGCAGGAGCTGGACTTTGGGATCCAACCTGATGTTTGAGCACTACCTTGTAAGGGATTCTATGATTCCTTATGCAAAAGATTCCGTGGGGTGAAAGGAATCTCTGGCTTTAACGTAATATCATACTAAGATATTGTTATGTGTGGCTTTCTGCTTCCATGATTGTAGAATTCCAGCATGACATTAGCCCAAGGTTCCATCAGCCTGTGATTCTTAAGATCCTAGCAGTCTGTGTTCCCCCGAGAGCTTGGGCTCTGAGGAATAGGAAAATCCAGCTGGTAGCACCCGGGGAGGTTAAGGAGGCAGCTTTTCCATCCTATGGACTTTCCTAACAGCGATGAGCAATGCGTTGTTTGGTTTTCATTGCATTCAAAGGAAAGCTTGGGGCTCGGCCAAGCCACATCAGAGTGTGAGTTCACCCGGCCCCGGGCGGGACAGCCCACGGAGCCAGAGGAGGGGAGGGCGGGGGAGGAGGCGAGGCTGGGACCAGGAGGCAGAGGCAGCATCTCCCTACCAGGCTGGAGGTGGCCCGTGCTCCAGCCCCTTCAGTGAAGGCCCAAGTTGTGTCTGGCACTGGTCCTGGACGCCAGGGCCCTGTGTCACTCTTCTCTTGTCACATTCCAAGTTGGGAGCGGCCAGCCCAGAGCAGGGGCAGACACAGCAGACAAGAACAGTGGGGTGTCTGGGTGAGAACAGGAGCAGGGGTGCGAAGGCAGTCAGGGAGGGCTTCCAAGAGGAAGTAATATCTGCTTCGAGAAGGTGTGCCCCAGAGTCTGGGAGCGACAGCTGGTTCCATGTGGCTGGAGCCTCAAAGGAGAAGGCAGGGAAATTCTTGCTGTGGGGCAGCAGGGTTGGTGGTGTCTCTGTAGTGCCAGGACACAGGTTCGACCCCCGGCCTGGCGTAGTGGGTTAAAGGCTAAAGGATCCAGCATTGCCGCAGCTGTAGCATAGGTCGCAACTGGGGTTGGAATGTGATCCCTGGCCCAGGAACTCCATATGCTGTGGGGCAGCCAAGAAAGAAAAAGAAGGAGGAGGCAGAAAGTAGTGAGAGCTGGGGTTGCGGGGTTGCAGAGTTGCGAGGGGTCAGTCCATGTAGGGCCTTGACAGCCCTGAAAACCTTTTTTTTTTTTTTTTTTTTTTTGTCTTTCTGCCTTTTCTAGGGCCACTCCTGTGGCATATGGCGTTTCCCAGGCTAGGGGTCTAATCGAAGCTGTAGCCACCAGCCTACACCAGAGCTACAGCAACGCAGGATCCAAGCCGCGTCTGCAACCTACACCACAGCTCACGGCAACACAGGATCCTCGACCCACTGAGCAAGGCCAGGGATTGAACCCACAACCTCATGGTTCCTAGTCGGATTGGTTAACCACTGCGCCACGACAGGAACTCCAGCCCTGATAATCTTGAACCCCGCTCTCACGGCAGTAGGGAACCAGGACATTTTTGGTTGGTGGAGGGTCCCTGGGCACCCTGAGAATGTCGCAGCTGAGGGGTCTGAGATCATGGGGTCCACACCATGAGGGTCCCTGGGCACATCTGAGGCCCAGAGAGCGGGAGGGCTCACCTTCACCCAGCACATCAGCTCAGGGTGCGGGAGCCCCCCAGCCCGCCCCCTCCATCCATAGATTCTGGCACAGGTGGCCCTGGCAAAAACAGGGAGGCTCCCCTGAAATCCAGATCCCAGGGTGCAGCCTTTCCTTTGATGGCAGGACCCCTGTCTATGCCTCCTGGCCTCACCCCCAGAAGGATCAGGTATAGACCGACTCAGGTGGGGGCCAGGCTTCCCAGGCTAAGCCCTGTAAGTGGAGCATTTACCCAGCCACCACTGAGGCCCCAGGCACCCCAAAGCCAGGATGACAGATGGGCACCCTCTGAACAGTCTGCAGAAAAGGGGAGAAAGAGCAGGAGTTCAATAAAACAAAAATATGGTAGTCGAGCTACAAGAAGCCGTCAAGAAAGACACAGGCTGCTTTGCGTGGCTTGTGCATGTTTCACCCCCGAGGCTGGTGGAAAAAGATGCGGGCTCCCTCGTCCTGCCAGGTGCCCGAGGACCCCACCTGCCCTCCCTGCTCGTGGCTCTGACGAGAAGGAAAGAGGTCGAATCACGGCTCAGAGGCAAGGAAAAGAAGAAGCGATTTGGGAGGAGAGAGCAGTGACCACAGAAAGGGCCATATCGCTCAGCCATCAAGGGAAGAGCTGGTGAGGCACGGGCAGCACGCGTGGACCTCGGGGCGTCACTCTGAGTGCAAAAAGCCAATCTCGAAAGGTCCCCTCCTCTTTGATTCCCTTCACATGACATTCCTAAGGTGATAAAATGACAAGGATGGAGATGAGACTAGTGGTCCCTAGTGGTTAGGGACAGTTGGGCTGGATGGCAGGAATCTGGCAACAGGGGTGGGCGGAGGAGGGGCAGCCAGGTGTCCAGAGGGTGGGGACCGTGAGGGGACCAAGGGGACTGGGGAACCGGCAGCAAGTGCAAAGGGCCAGTGTGCGGGGAGGGCGGGTGTGACCCTGAGGGCAGCGGAGGGGGACCTGTGGCGACAGACCGCTCTGGAGCTGGGTTGTGGAGCTGGTGACACAGATCTCTGCACTGGGACGAGATGACCTAGAATCACACACGCGCATCATTCCAGGGTCAGGGTCCCAAGGGGTGAAGCTGTACGAAGAGATCTAAGGTGGACCCCTCGGTGGAAACGGGACGGAAGGTACACAGGACCTCGCTGCAACCTCTTTACAACTTATACAATTACAATCTATAATTATTTCAAAATAAAGAGGTTTTTTTTCTTTTCCTTTTACGGCCGTATCGGCAGCATAAGGGGTCAAATCGGAGCTGCAGCAGCTGGCCTATGTCACAGTCACAGCAACGCGGGATCCTTAACCCACTGAGCAAGGCCAAGGATCTAACATGAACCCTCATGGACACTCTGTCGGGTTCTTAACCTGATGAGCCACAAAGGGAACTCCTAGAGTTGTTTGTTTGTTTGTTTGTTTTTAAAAGCATCAAATGGCCACGTTCATGAGGGTCTATTTGTGGCCTCTCTATTCAGTCCCGCAGATCTGTGCGTCCTAACACAGAGTCTGGATCACTGCAGCTTTGTGTCTTCAAAGCAGGTAAGTGATTCCTCCCATTTTAACACTCTTTCTCAAAATCATTTAGTTTGCTGTGAATCTCTAAGTATTTCAAAATAAAAAAATTTTTTTTGTCTTTTTAGGGCCACACCCATGGCATAGGGAGGTTCCCAGGCTAGGGGGCTAATCAGAGCTGTAGCCGCCAGTCTACACCACAGACACAGCAACGCCAGATCCCAGCCGCATCTGTGACCTATACCACAGCTCGTGGCCAGGCCGGATCCTTAACCCACTGAGCAAGGCCAGGAATTGAACCCGCAACCTCATGGTTCCTAGTTGGATTCGTTAACCACTGAGCCACAACGGGAACTCTCTTCCATCTCTTCTTAACGATGGCAGGAATGAATTTTCTCATCTCATGGGGCCCGAGACCCAGGGAGGCGTCGTGACTTGTGCAGCAACCTGAATAAGTATAGACTCGTGCTGGGACCATGGAAGACCAACGCTGCGGGCACAGAGACACTGGTCAAAAGTCACAGTGACTTTGACCAAGTCACTTCCCCTCTCTGGCTCTCAGTCTCTTCAACCATAACATAAGGCTAAGAATCCCCATTTCACAGGAAGGTTGGCGGATCGAACCAGCAAATGTCTATAAGATACCTAGCTCATTTCCTGGCGGCTGGCCTTGTGGTTCTTAGATCTCACCTCCCGGAGTTCCCATCGTGGCTCAGTGGTTAACGAATCTGACTAGGAACCATGAGGTTGCAGGTTTGATTCCTGGCCTTGCTCAGGGTTAAGGATCTGGCGCTGCCATGACCTGTGGTGTAGGTTGCAGACGCGGCTTGGATTCCACCTTGCTGTGCCTGTGGCATAGGCCGGCAGCTACAGCTCCAATTAGATCCCTAGCCTGGGAACCTCCATATGCCGCTGATGCAGCCCTAGAAAAGGCAAAAAGACAAAAAAAAAAGAAAAAAAAGAAAGAAAAAGAAAACAAGGCAAGAACTCACCTCCCTTGGTGGCCTAGTGGTTAAGGTTAAGGATCCAGCATTGACACTGCTATCGCGCTGGTTTGATCTGGTTTGATCCCTGGCCCGGGAACTTCTGCATGCCACAACGCAAAAGAAAAAAATTCAGCTGCCCTCACAGGGCCCATACTTGTTACTCAGGGAGCCAGCCATCGGGGGCAAGCGCTGAAACAGCCCCCTGTCTCTCCAGCTCTGTGAATGGGCGCCCCCAGCAGCCTACCACTGATGGGGTGGGGGAGGCAGTCCGAGGCCCCCCTCTCAAATGCAGAGGGGCTGGGCCCAGGGCTGGCTTCTGTGCCCAGTGTAAAGGAGCATCTTCTGGGGGCTCCCTTGCTATCCCCACGTTTGGACAGAAGATTCCGGCTCCAGCTGACACCACACTCCAGCTTAAATAAAGTACCTTCAGAATGTGGCACAGGCTCCTCCCCTGGGCCCCTGGGTATGGACCCAGGATCTATGTGGGATCCTGGACAAGCTGTTCAAAACTCTATGTGTCCCAGTTACCTCGTCATTAAAATAGGAAATATAAAACCTAGCCTGAGGATGCTTGTGAGACTGAATTGCAAGAGAGCCTGGACAGAGATTAGCTCAGTGCCTGGCCTGTGGTGGGTGCCAAAGTGTGAACTTGGATGATGGGCACTCTGCAGTTTCACTGAATGGATGAGCATCCCTCTGCCCATTTTACAGAAGAGGAAAACTGAGGCCTGCACAGGGAAAGGACTGGCTCACACTGGTAGCCAGAATCTAGGGTGCTCAGAAGTCAAAGCTCTGGCCCCCTCTTTCCTTCCTCTTTATTCCTTCCAAGAAGGCCCTTTCTGATTGGATGTGGGGAAAATCTTTGGTGTCTCTGCCCATTTTCCAAATTCCAGAGTGTCTGGATCCAGCCGCACAGCTGCAAGTGGACCGGCCTGGGGAAGGGGAAAGGAGACACAGATCCTGGTCTGTCTCCAGTCCGTCCCCAAGTCTGGACATTCCGGAAACCACACCCTGTCCCCAAGTCCCTCTGCAAGGCTTGGCAGCCTTATCTGCAAAGGGGAGGAGATGGGGTTCTGAAGTCAGCCAGGGCCTGTCAGAGGCAGGAGGAAAGCGGGCCAGAGAGGGATGCAGAATGCCCCGCGTGAGCCCAGCCACGCTCGCAAGCACTTGCTGTCCTCCCGGACTGCGGGCAGCCAGCGAGAACTGGCTCCCAGCCCTGAACTCCACAGGGACCTGGGTAAACCATTTCTCCCTTGTAGCCTCAGTTTCCCCATCTGTGAAATGGGAAGTTGAAATCGAGCAGAGGGTTCTCCGTCCTTTGGTAGGAAGCAGAGTTTCCGGAACAAGGCCCGTGACCTCTGGGCCCACAGACCCCACACCCACCCTCGCGTGTCCAAGAATTTGGCTGCGGTATTTCATGTATCATCCTTGTGGTTTGCAGGTACCATGGCCGGCAGGGTGATTACTCAACAGGCTTCTTACACTCCTCGGTGACTAATAGATTCTTTTTCTGTTTGTGTTGCAAAGCCATAGCAATAACACTGGCTCTCAGCGACACCGCTGAAATCACCATTATTCAGCCCAGCCCTCCCTACAATAAACAGACAGCAGAAACATCCCTTCTAGAAAAAGAGGCCCTCCGCTTCTCTCACGGTGGGAGCGGGTCCTTTGATAGGGAAGCTATTGGGGGGCGGGGATTGCTGAGCTACTGAGACTCATGGGATTATGTCATTTCTCTGGTCGTTTCCAGAACCTGCACGTTGGACGTGATCAGAAGAAGGAATTGAGAAGATAGCATCTGCCCTTTGAAAGTCAAGTGTGGGGTGAAGAGCCCAGCTGGGCGTCAGACAGCCTGGCTTGCAGTCCTGGCTCCATTGCTGGCTGGCTGGGTGACCTTGAGCAAGTCCTAGCCTCTCCCCGAGCTGAACGTCTTATCTGGAAAATGGGGAAAATAAAATGACCTCTCAGGAGAGGTGGAGAAATCCATGAGAAGGACTTAGCACGGGGCTGCGCACAGTAGGAGCTCCCGAGCTGGGGGCTGTTACTATAAGTGAATGAGGAGCCTGGGGCTGGTGGGCTGGATCGGGACAGGATGGGGAGGGCTAGGGCCGACCCCGGGGCACCTGATGGGGGACCCAGATCCCCCCAGAGGGCAAGTCAAGGGCTGGTCACTCTCATGGTCACCTGGCCTCTCCTTTCCTGACCAGCTCTATCTGTCCAAACAGCAATGAACAAAATAGCCCAGCCCAGCACAGCAGCCCCAGCATCCGTCACGCAAAATTGCTAAATGCTTCAGAGTGCGGAAGCAAGGGCTGCCTCTGGTCTGGCTCCTGCCTCCCTGGAGGGGAAGCGGGGGGGGAGCAGATGCTTCTGTGGCTGGCTGTCACCTTCCCCAACACAGGCCTCCTCACAAGGATTCAAAGCTCCCTGGCGTCTTCAGGGGCCGTTGGGCTTCTCACTTGCTGTGGGCAAGAGGTCCTTACCCACGGACGGCCGCCTGCAGGCCCGTTCCCTCCCCCTGTGGGTCTCCACCGCCTGGGTCCCTAGAGTGGGCTGAAACAGTGTCAGAAAATGGTCTTCCCAGGTCCTAGAGCCTGCGTCCACACACAGAGAAAAAGCCAGCTAGCCAGCAGTGAGCTGATAAACATTTAACAATCGACTCTCCAAAGGAAAAAATAACACTTGATTTATGCAGGCACACGTCGTTTTATTGTGCTTCGCGGATGTTGCGTTTTTGGCAGATTGAGGGTTCGTGGCCACCCCGCGTGGAGCAAGTCTATTGGCGCCTTTTTCCCAACAGCCTTTGCTCACGTTATGTCTCCGTGTCATATTTTGCTAATTCTCACAACATTTCAAACCCTCCACGAGCAGAAAGATGATGACTCCCTGAAGGCTCAGGTGATGGCTAGCATTTTTTAGCAATAGAAGTGTTTTTAACTAAGGGGCATATGTTGTGTTTTTAGGTATAATGATCTTGCATGCTTTTTTTTTTTTTTTGCTTTTTAGGGTCGCACTTGCAACATATGGGCGTTCCCAGGCTAGGGGTCCAATTGGAGCTGTAGGGAGCCAGCCTACGCCACAGCCACGCCAGATCGGAGCTGTATCTGTGACCTACACCACAGCTCAGAGCAACGCCAGATCCTTAACCCACTGAGCGAGGCCAGGGGTCGAACCTGCGCCCTCCTGGATGCTAGTCAGATTTGTTAACCGCTGAGCCACAGCGGGAACTCCTGCTCTTGCACTCTTAACAGACTACAGTATAGTATAATCATAACCTTTACATGTGCTGGGAAACCCCAAAATTCATGTGACTTGTTTATTGGAATACCTGCTTTATTGGGGTGGATCTGGAACTGAACCCACAGTATCTCCAAGGTAGATCTGTATTTTGTTGTCCCTTTCCAGGATGTAAATACTTCCACGATGGCGAATTTCAAGCTACCAACAGGACGACACTGAATGCAGGGTAGGAAGAAACACATACCCCACCTGCTCTTTAGTGACTGGGCTCCAGTGCACCATGGAATAAAACTGAAATGAAATAAATGGAAAGTAATTTATAATAAAAATACATATTGCACTATTTTTGTGCCCAGGGCTGACTATCCTAAGAAGACAGAAGAATCTATATGCGGGCTCACTGTGATTGCAAGACCGGGCCAGGTCACTCAGACATCAAGAAGCGCTGCCGTCAGTGACGTAATTTTTCCAAAACGGTGACCCTGTCTTAATGGAAGACAAAAGACAGTCTTCCCTCAGTTTACAAGGCAGCCGTGTTCCCGGAAAATTCAGGGTGTATTAGAATCATGTAAAAAAATACTTCACGCTTATATGTAAAAAACAGGTAGGTTCGAGGTTCCAGGGATTATAGACAGGCTTTTCATTCATGCAAATGTCCCACAAGACTTTCCAATGTCCTCATGTGCAAAATGTCAGTGGAGATCCCCAATCACTGTGACATGAAAAAAATCACACCCATGGATTTCCAGTCCAACCTCTTGGTTTGGCACTTGAAATCTGTCGAGACCCACTGCCCCAAACACATACCCCTCCACCCCACCAGGCCACCCTCCAAGAGCCCTGTCACGATAGCTTTGTTAATTTGCTCATATACGAGCTTCCAAATTGTGATGGGTGGCGTCCATCCATCCCCCCCTCCCTCCCTCCATCCCCCCTGTGCCAGGCCCAGGGCCCAGGATGAAGTCAACCTCGCTCCCATCCTCAGGGATCTCCCAGGTAAGAGGGGACACAGACCCAGAGAGTCATCGCAGACGAGGCAGCACAGCTGCCAAACGAGATGATGGGCTGAGCATCTTTGGCAGATGAGAGTACCACCTTGGTCTTGAACACCTACCCGAGTTCGATCCCCACCTGGGCAGGTACTTGCTGTATGACCTCAGCAGAATGACCACAGTCTCTGGGCTTCAGTTTTTCTCAGCTACACAATCAGGGGGCAGTAAAAAGCCCGATTTCTCCCTCTTCCTCCCCAGGGCTGCTGTGCTGATAAGTTGGGATAAAGCAGATGAGAGGTCCACAGGCCTGACAAGGGCCGCACAGGTTGGGAAACGACCAATCACTGGCCTTTCCTAATGGACTGTGTAGCCGCTGCTGAGGCCTGAGGTAAAGAGGGGTTGGGTGGATTTCTGCTGATGGGACTGTTAGGAGGCAGTCAAGGGCCTCCCGGTCCAAGAGTCACAGTGAGGAGTTCCCGCTGTGGCCCAGAGAGTTAAGAATCCACCTTGTCTCCGTGAGGATGCACATTCAATCCCTGGCCTCACTCAGTGGGTTAAGGATCTGTGTTGCCATGAGCTGTGGTGTAGGTTGCAGCTGTGGCTCGGATCCCGCATTGCTGTGGCTCTGGTGTAGGCCGGTGGCTACAGCTCCGATTCGACCCCTAGCCTGGGAACCTCCATATGCCTCGGGTGCGGCCCTAAAAAAAGAAAAGTCACAGTGAACTTAACTTCCAGGGCTGGTCAAGTGCCCTCCCCGGGCCCTTGTCTGACTGGGATGCTTGGCTGGGAGAGGGCCCCCCACTCACCAAGCTGAACCCCAGCTCTGGACTAGTCCTAATATCTGTCCACCTTGGGGACATCGAGAGGAGCCAGACGGCCCTAATGTCAGGGAGCCCCCAGTCTGTGGAGAAGGCAGACACACCCCTGGGTCGCCGGCTCCTCCCATCACCTCGGCTTGCCCGTGTCACGCCCAGCCTCTTCCACCATCTGAGGGGCTAATGGCCGTGCCTCCGTCTCCCTCGTCCGCGACCCCCCGGCTGCCCCGGGGCCTGTGACAGACCCCACGCCTCCCTCAGAGGCGGCTCCCGACTCTGGCCCCAGCGCTTCTCTGCTGCATGACGCCACCTCAGGGAGGAGGAAGCGGCCCCATGGCTACAAAATAGCAAACAGCTGCTGTGACCAGGGGCTGCCCAGACCCCAGGGGCCTGGGGGGAATCGGGCCAAGGGGAACTTGGAGAGAGAGCTCTTAATAACATACCTTCCCCAGGCTGCTTCCAAAGAAACTTCTCCTCACAAATCATTCCATAAACACTTAGCAGGCTCTCAGGAAAGCGTGCACGGCTCTCACCCGGCTATTAGGAGGCTCCTCACAAGTAAATTGAGACCAGGCAGCGGAGGCCAGTGCCAAATCCCCCTTCCTGCCCGCTTCCCACACGGCATCCTCCACCCCCACCCTGGGCCCTGCAGCTCCGAGGGCCCGGGGCTCCTCCCTGGCTGCTCTGGCCTCTCCTCAGGCTCTGGCCCTCTCTCCCTGCTGGGCAGAGGATGCCCTGTTTCCCTGGAAACCAGCCCCCGACCAACCCGGGCTGCCGGGGTTCTGAGGGGCTCAGCAGCCTCAATCCCACCAAGACCT
The DNA here is from genome assembly GCF_054392235.1 of Sus scrofa. NCBI lineage: Eukaryota > Metazoa > Chordata > Mammalia > Artiodactyla > Suidae > Sus > Sus scrofa. The sequence continues at coordinate 10,494,448 of NC_139391.1, forward strand.
CTGCAGACCACACCACCAGGCCAGGGCAGGACCACTCCCCGCTCCATCCCGGCCACCCTCAGCCGAGGCTGCTGGTGCCTCTCAGGCTGGGGCTGCTCAATAGGGAAATAACTCTGGGTTCATCCAAGTCACGAGCTGGAAAATCCCTCCCATCCAACGATTCCTCTCCAGGGAGAGGGTTGTGCAACTCGCTCGGCTGGCCAATATCCAGCGCTCGGCTGATATCCAACCCGGATCGGGAATTACTTGATTGTTCGTTAAGTTGACACATTTGCTTACAGGTTAGCAGCTCGTGGGGGTAGTGACTGCCGTTAGGCTCTTTGAGAGCAACAGCAGGGGCTGGCACCCCGATAGCCTCCCTGGCTCTGGAAAATGCTTCCAGAAGGGCTGCCCCTTTTGCTAGGTTTTTCCCCAACATCATTTTGGAGAGCAAAAAGCTCGATGGCAAACAGAGAGCATCCGTAGAAGCAATAAAGCATTCAGAAGAAAATAAACACACAGATTTGCAGGCACCGAAATTGCCATTGGATGGGCATTTTAGACAGGTCCCGGTCACAGATCTTGGGTCAAGCTCAGCTCCCCACTTACAGGGGGGCTGATCTGGAGCACGCCTCTGTAAACCGCAGTTTCTTCATGACGCTCAAAGGGGGGGTAAATCCTATCTAACCTCAGAGACTGGCCAGGAGATGCTCAGCTCACTCTGCCATCCCGGGAGCTCAGAGGCTGGGGACTTTGCCCATGACCCCAGATACTGCTGTGTGTGCTCCCTCCAAGAGTTCAATCAAGGGTCACTCACTCAATCTTTCTTTCAGCAAATATTTAGGCCGCTCTTCCCTGCACCAGGCTCTAAGCGAGACGTTGACCAAGTCAGACACAGGCCCACCTGATAAGGAACATGCAGAACAGGAGACAAACACAAAAGGAGGAGTCATGAGTCTCGGCCGTGGTGAGAGTTACAATGTCCCTGAGTCAAAAGGCTGAATATGTCCTTCCGCAGGGTAAGAATCAGGCTCACGCTGAGAGCTGCAGGGAAACAGAAATCCAGGCTCCAGAGGCGTCAGGGAGAGGAACGGGGCTGCTGGTCTGCTGTCCGCATGGGGAGAAGGAACGGAAAGAAGGGTGGGTGCAGATGCGCCATCACGTTAATGCTGAGGTCGAGGCTAATGATCAGAGCGGCAGGTTTCGCACCTTCCTCTCACCGTTGCGACGGCTCATCGCACTCCGTGAGTCACGGAGGGCACACCAAAGTTCAGCAAGGTAAAGTGAGCTGCCCGGTGTCACCTGTTTTAGAGGCAGAAGGGCCAAAAGGTGAGCCGAGGGCTGTCAACCTCGCGATGAGATGACAACAGGTGCAGCTCTAAACATCAATCAATAAGTAAATACATAAATAAATAAACGCAGTTGGTGTGGCCCTAAAAAGCGAAAAAAATAAATAAATGAACAAAGCTGACAGCAGACCCCTTCTCGGATCCGAAGCAGAGTGGCCTCTGGACCCGGAGCAACGTGACGTCACTCCACAGCGTGTGATCTGTGGGGCTCCGCACAGACCCTGCTGCCTCCTCCAAAGCCCACGTTCCTGGACCTCGGGGGCCTGATTGCCACCCGTGCCACCCTGCCCCCGCCTGTGTGCCTGTCCCCCATGGGCCTCAGGTCGCCTGTCACTCTCCACCGCACCTGCCCCCTTCCACCTCCGGGCTTTTGCTCATGAGTTTTTTCCCCCGAAATTGTCCTTCCCACCTTTTCCTATTGGAATCCTACCCATTCTTCAAGGCGCAGCTCAAATTCCACTTCATTCTAGAAATTTTTCTGACGCCTGACCTTCTGAGGAGATGATACAAGAGGGGATAAAAAGCATAAGTTTTCACCTTCGGAAATCGGGCCCTGGCTTGTAAATAACCTGCAATCGTGAACAAATCAAATCAAATCAGGCTTGGTGTTCTTATCTATAAAATGGGGCTCGCAATCCTTACTTTATGAGCTAGTGTGGTTATTACATGGAGTCGCAGATATATATAAAAGTCCTTTGTAAATGGGAGGGTACTATAAGGATATTATTTATATTTTATATTTATATTTTTATTTTTTTGTCTTTTTGCCTTTTCTAGGGCCGCTTCCCATGGCATAAGGATATTATTTATAATCACAGTTCCATTGCCATGTAACAGTTCCATTGCCCTAAAACAGGCTTAAAGATAAAAAAAAAAAAAAGGTATCAACTCATGTAACTAAAAAAATCCAAAGGATGAGAATTTCAAGCATGGTTTATTCAAGGGCTCCGATTCTGTCCCCAGGACCTGTTGGCCCTGTCTCTAGATTCTCCTGGTTTCCATAATGGCTTCATTCTTAGGTTATCTTTCAAGTTCAGATCCAGCTAGAAGAAAAAAGAGACAGAGAGAGTAGACCCTTCTCAGCAGTCCCAGCAAGTATTCCAATATTTCACCTTATTGGTTCTGATGTCGCATGTCCATCCCTGAACAAGCTCTCGTGGTTGGGAACTCGTGGTGCTCTGAGCAGTCAGGCTTGTGTCTCTGGAGCTGGGGATGGAAAAGAGTGGGTGAGAGGAGCAAGGGCCCCCAATGCAGAAATCAGAGGGTTGTTTCCAGACTGCAAGGGGAAAGAATGTTGCCGGTAAAAAGAACGACTGCCTGGGAGTTCCCTGGTGGTCTCGTGGTTAGGAGTAGGTGGTTTCACTGCTGGGGCATCTGGCCTGGGAACTGAGATCCCACACCAGGTGGCTGCACACCGTAGCCTAAATAAATAAACAAATAAATACCCTGCCCGACACCGTCTACCCCCTTCGGTGGACTAAAAATCGAGGACATATAATGACTGAGTTCCGAATCTCTGAGTGACTTGCATTCTTTCCCTTTTGAAGGCCCTGTAATCTGTGGCCTGAACGAAAACCGCCCCAACCTGCCATTACCCCACGAGAGCCAAGAGAAAATAAAGCGACTGCAATCACAACTCCTGTTTGAAAGAGGAACGAAAGGAAACAGCAAACAGGGCCCCGAGTCTGCAGCAGCACTCAGCTCCGGATGAGCAGAGTCTCCTGGTCCTGAGGGAGCAACCGGGTGACTCGGATGGAGCCGTAGGCAGAACAACGGTCCCCCAAAGGGACCCACATCCTGACCCGCAGAACGCGTGTGTGCCTATGCGATAGCGCATGACAAAGGGGAATTGAGATTTTAGATGCAGTTCGGGTTGTGAATCAGCTGACCTTAAAATAGAGGGTTATCCTGGACTACCTGGGGGAGCCCATGTACACACAAAGCTCCCTGAGATTGGAGGAGGGAGGCCAAAGAGGAGTCAACATCCGAGCAACAGGATGCAAAGAAAAGGCAATCAGCCATTGCTGGCTCAAAGCAAGGAGGTACCGCGGAGCCGAGGAAAACACGCAGCTTCTAGAAGTTGAGAGTGGATTCTCCCCAGAGCTTCCAGAAAGGAATGCACCCCGGCAGACCCCTTGCTTTTAGCCCAGTGAGACCTGTTTTGGACGTCTGGCCTACAACACTGTAAGACAGATTTGTTGTTGTTCTGGGCCACTAAATTTGTGCGTTTTTCTTTTGTTTTCTTTCTACCATAGAACACGAATACAGATAGCAAACCAACCAATCCCACGATGCTCCTTTGATCCTGTCGCGAGGCCTCAGAAGGGCATTTAACAGACCTTTTGCACCACTGCCACTCCCCTGCCCTCCTGGGAGACGGGTGTGATCCTTCTAAAGGCTCCGTGGAGGACGCAGGAGGTAAGTGCCCACTCGTCCCGAATCAACCAGCTAATAGAGGTGGGAGCCAACCTTCAAACTCTGGCCTCGAGCCGGGCTGGGAACCCATAAAACTTCTCTGCCCAGTGGGCCCCTCATCTCCGCCTGAAGCCTCCAACGATGGGGGCTCACGCCCTGCAAAGCTGCCTTCCTGCCCCAGGCCTCCCGGCATCTCCTGGCTTCACTCCGAGTGGCTCTGATGAATGAGACAGCCCAGCGGATGGCGGCGAGGATTTCGGACCGCGGGCCAGCTAGCCGGCCATAAATCCAGGATGCTGCTGGGATAGCGGGGCTGAGGCTGAGCTTTCCCGTCCCCCGGGGAGCAGGTTCTTTTTATCAAAATCCTGCTTTCTGCTCTCCTCTCCCCGCCCAGCCTCCAGGCTCCCCTCGGCTGAATGGGGAGAGCCTGGAATGTGCCACTTTGTATCTAACAGAGGAAACGTGGAGCTCTGACTTCCAGGATTTATTCTTCTCTCTGTTGTCACCTCGACTCTGTTCTGACCCAGGAATGTCCCAGGAGTGGCTGAGGTGAAGAAGGGCAACTCTGGCTCCTCCGATTTCTCCCTGATAAATGTGAAACGGGTCGGGGGCCGCAGGGGAGGTAAAGAGATTCCTAAAAGTGCCTCGTGTACAATTTGGGGCTGATGTGCATGCAGACAGAGCTCCGCGGGTGCAGGCCCAGGGGCTGGCCCCGCCGACTGCCAGCCAAAACCCTGCTGCTGCCCCCCAGCCCCACCACACCCCACACGGCAGCTCAGGCTTACACCCCCGACCAAGCGGGAACCCTCAAGGGCCCCGAACTCAGACCACAGACCCTAAACAGACTCTAATTAAAAGATTGCAGAAGAGGAGTTCCCGTCGTGGCGCAGTGGTTGACGAATCCGACTAGGAACCATGAGGTTGCAGGTTCGGTCCCTGCCCTTGCTCAGTGGGTTAATGATCCGGCGTTGCCGTGGGCTGTGGTGTAGGTTGCAGACGCGGCTCGGATCCCGCGTTGCTGTGGCTCTGGCGTAGGCCGGTGGCTACAGCTCCGATTCAACCCCTAGCCTGGGAACCTCCATATGCCGCGGGAGCGGCCCAAGAAATAGCAACAACAACAACAACAACAAAAAAAGACAAAAAGACAAAAAAAAAAAAAAAAAGAAAGAAAAAAAGATTGCAGAAGACCCACAGAGCTTCTAATTTGATTCGTTCATTGGCCCAGAGGAGGGAGGTGATTTTCCTCAAGTCACACAGCAAAGCTAAGTACCGTGTCATCGAGCCTCAGTTTCCCCAGGGGTAAAGGGCAGACCTGGGGAGAAGCTCAGATAAGGCAGTGATGACTACAAGTCTGGATGGGAGAGGAGAATAATCAGAGTCCACCACGAATGAGCATACTCTGCGTACCAGGCACAGGGCCGGATGCCTGACAACCTTCATCTCGTTATGTCTTTATAACACTCTGCGGAGTTATGCTTTCCCCGTTCCGCAGATAAAGAAACTGAGACTCGGGAGTTCCCGTCGTAGCTCAGTGGTTAACAAATCCGACTAGGAACCATGAGGTTGCGGGTTCGATCCCTGGCCCTGCTCAGTGGGTTAAGGATCCGGCATTGCCGTGAGCTGTGGTGTAGGTTGCAGACGTGGCTCGGATCCTGATTTGCTGTGGCTGTGGTGTAGGCCGGTGGCTACAGCTCCGATTCGACCCCTAGCCTGGGAACCTCCATATGCCACAGGAAGTGGTCCTAGAAAAGGCAAAAAGACAAAAAAAAAAAAAAAAAAAAAGAAAGAAAGAAAGAAAAGAAAGAAACTGAGATTCATCAAGGAAACTTTCTAGGAGGATAAAAATCTGCATCTTAATTCAGGTGGGGTTACACAGGTATTTCCATCTGGAGTAGCTGAGATGTATGGAGATGGGTGTCTTTCATTCTCCGTCGGTCCCACTTCCATTTAAAATGCTGTGATGGAAGAAAAAGAATAAACTGAGGCTCAGAGAGGTTAGGCCACTTTCTCAAGGTCATTCAGCTGGTGAGCCACAAAGCTAGGTGGGATTCGAACTGGATCTTTCTTGACTCCAGAGGCCACGGGCACTACCCTTGCCTTATTGACCTGTCACATATCTGCATCACAATGACTCTTGCCAGACCTCAAGTCTACAGCCCTGTTCCAATTTGGTGAAGCCGGACTCAAGAGAGTGACTGGGAGGCCTAGGGGGCTCTGGAGAGAGGGCTGCGTTTGGACAAAGGTCAAGGGCACGGCTGTTACTGCCCCGGGCAGTGCCTCAGTACGAATTAGAACAATCTGCTCTTTCCCCCAGCTGCCCAACCTTACCCCAGGGTGCAGAAGCATGGTATGGACTATAGCTCCCAGCCCCTCAGTTAGTTCTTTGTGCAGTGCACAACCTGAACAACTGTACACAGTCCTGATGGGGTGTCTCAGGCTATGGGCTTTGGGCTGGGTGGGAATGCCTTTCCTGATCCACTGCACTCGCCCACCTAGGCATTAATCATGCCCCCCATCTGTCTGGGTCCAGGCCCTAACAAGGTCCTCAGTTTCAGGGCACACATGGAGGGGGGTGGTCACTCAGTCAGGCGGCAAATGCTTGGGAAGGGTTCTTTCTGCGGCAAGCCCTGGACTGGGCTCTGGACACAGATGGGCAGACCCAGTCCCTGTCTCCGAGCCAGGCAAGTACAGGAGATGCAGGAAGAGATCAATGACAAAAGGGGAGCTGGCACTTTCACACACAGACATGTGCCCCTTCCTCAAAGCAGAAAATTGCATTAACAAATATACAAATCTCAGATGACAGTAATGCAAAGAGTGGCCCCCGGAGAGGTTAAGAGCCCACCTGCACAGGTGCGCGGCACCCCCTCGCCCCACACCTCCAAGCCAACATCCGACCCGAGGTCTGTCTGACTCCTAGGCTGTGCTTGCCCCACAGCATGGCCTGGCTTCTCTGCCTGCCTTTGCTGCTCTCCGACAAGGCCCATCCCTTCCTGCCCAGGCCCCTGCACCTCCGCTGCACGGGCCGAGGCTGGACAAGAGATCCCCAAGGCCCCCGCCTGCCTGCGATGGCCTGGGGTCTCTGTGTGGGAGAGTGTGCAGGCCGGGCCCTCAAGCCAGGGCAATGGTCCTTGACGCGCCTGGGAGCATTCCTCTTCAATGTGACGTGACCACACGGGTCACTCGGAAAGGGCGGGAGAAATGGGTCATGGGAGAGAGCTCGAGCATAGCGGGAGCCCCCGCCATCCTCACGGCCTGTCCCAAGCCTATTTGCACACCTTGGTTCACTGAACCTGCAAAGGAATGGATGAGGCAACAGGGGCTCAGAGAGCTCAAGTAACTGGCCCAAGGTCACACAGCCATGCGGCAGCCCAGCTGAGCCAGGAATGCCAGCCTGCCTCTGGGTCCCAGGCCTCCTTCACCACCCCCGGCCCCTCTCTGGCTCTCACGGGTGGGCTCCAGGAGGCAGGGGGCTGAGCCACTGAGGCGCTGGAGCTGGCTATGATGATGGAGCTGCCGTCTGCTAGCAGGAGGTCACGGTCTGTAGGTACCACGGTCTGCTGGCTTTGCCAGCAGGATGAACTGGGGAGGCCCACCTGGGGCCAGATAGGCCTGGGCCCGGGCTCTTAGCCCGGCGTCTGCTGGGGGACTCTCGGCAGAGCCAGGGGGGAACGGGGCGATAGCAGCACAGCCCAGGCCCTCCTGCTCCCCCATTCCTGTTGGGGGCCAGATAAATGTGGGTGATCTCTCCAGTTTCAACCCTGTTGCCTTTTCTCTTTGCACCAAGTCTCAAAGTGCATCCAACAGTGGATGAACCCAGGGATCCCCTTTTCAATGCGTAGACTCGAGAAGCCAAGACAGAAAGCACACGGCAGCAGAAATTTTTTCCCTCGTCTCATACCGCACTCTAAACAGACAGCGCTGACTCAAACTCCAAACGCATTGACCTAGTTAACTCATGTCCCCTCCATCTGCAGCATCTACTCCAAGCCTTCTGTAATCTCTGGTCATGGGATTTTAACAGGCCGAGTTGGGGGGCGAAGGGCAGGGCAACAAAGGGCGCGGCAAGAGCGAGGAGCAGGAGGGGCCCTGCAGAGACGGAGCTGGGTGTGGCCGGAGGGCAACGGGAGTGAGGCTGGAGAGGAGGGCCGGCCCAGGAGACAACTCCAGCCTATAGATTTAGAAGGATGCTGTGGGCACTGGGGAGCCACAGAAGACTCCGGAGCAGGGCGTGGTCAGCTGGGCGAGGGGCTTCAGTAGGGGCAGGGGTGGGGAATCCGGGAAGAGGAGTGAGGAAGGGGTATTTCCAGGCTGCAACTTTCCTGAATCTTCCTTCCAGGCACCCCCAGGGCAGAACCTCTGCCCAGCCCCAGGGAAGCCCAGCCTGTCTGCCATGCAGAGCTTCTGTGTCCCTCACCCAAGGAGCACCAGTGGCAAGGTCCTCTGGTGGCACAGCCTGACCCAGTGTCTGGGCGCCTGAGAAGAGATCGCCAAAGCTAAGAGAGTTATAAAACGGGGATGATGACACATCCGTGTACCAGCTTTTCCATGGGCTAGAGAGGCCTCTAGACACCTGCTGTGGGCTGGGCCCCATCTCATCCACTGCCCCACAGCCATGAGAGGTAAGCATGAGCATACCCACGTTATAGATCAGGAAACTGAGGCTCGGCAGGACAGGGGACCTAGGTCAGATGCCACCACGAGGCACCACACCTGGAGGCCACGTGTTAGACCCCCTAAGTGGTATTTTCCCTACATCCAGCTGCCCCCGGGACACACCAGGGTGAAGATTCAATACCTCGAGGCAGGAATTCACATCCATCCCCTCGCATCGCTTCCATGGAGGGAGCTCAGCCTCCCAGGACAGCCCCTCCCACTGTGGAGCTGCCACACGACACACTGGTGAGATTCGGGTCCTCCAGAGAGAGCTGGCAAGGGTGGCCTTCCAGCCGCCCAGCCTCATCTCCAGCCTGCCCTTCTCCAAACGGACACCCCTGCCATCTCAGCCAGACTTCCCAGGATGCACTGGAAGACCTGCCCAATGTTTTGTCTCCTCTGGACCAGTTCCAGAGGGGGCAGTTCTTTAAAGCAAGACAGCCCATCCACGGTCCCGGCCCCAAGCCTCTCGGTGATGCGGCCAGAGGTGGTCCTGGCATTCTTGCACTGTTGGCTCATGGCCACCCTCCCCTCTGCCCCCATCCTGGGTGGCCCGCAGGTGCGCTGAGCCACAGGCGGCAAATATTTGCTGACCGAGAGAATGCATTGTCGCTGAAGCCACTCAGCAGGTGTCTGCGTGCGCAGGAGGTGAAACAGGGGGCAGGGGCTGGGGAAGGAATTGCCCATAGCCTCACACCTGTGGGGAGACCCAGACAGTGGGTGACCCAGCTCCCAACCCCAGTCAAGTTCAAAGGCAGAGCCAGAAGACCGAAGCCAGATGGGACCCTTAAAACAATGGGGCACAACGGAAGCTGTCACGTGACAGCTCGCTCCACAGCTGCACCTGAGCGGGAAAGAGCTGGGCCTGAGAAGACAGCTCCAGAACAAGATGAGGGAAGGTACCAGCAGCTCCTGGGAGAGCTTCCGTCTACATCCAGAGACCCCAGCGATGCTGAGCACAAGGGCCCGAGGGTGAGGGGCGTATCAGGGTCTGCCTGGGGAAGGGGTGCAGCCGTGCAGTGTGCAGGACAGAGGCTCCCACAGAATCCCGGCTTCACCCCCCAAATCCACGCAGCCTCAGCCAGGACGCACGTCTCTCTGAGGTTCCCCCCGCCCCCAAGGTCACTGGACCAGAGGCAATGATGGATGAGCGGGGGAACTCAGTAGAGAGGAACTCGCCCCGTCTCTAAATCAGGCCCGGCCTTCAGCTCCCGGGCTGCACCTGAGCGAAGCTGGCCCGTCTACCACTTGTGTGAAAATAGTCATGGTGGAGTTCCCGTTGCGGCTCAGTGGTGAACGAACCTGCCTAGCATCAATGAGGCTGCAGGTTCGATCCCTGCCCTTGCTAAAGTGGGTTAAGGATCCGGCGTTGTCATGAGCTGCAATGTATAGGTTGCCGATGTGCTCGGATTTGGCATTGCTGTGGCTGTGGCGTAGGCTGGCAGCTGCAGCTCCTATTCTGTCCCTAGCCTGGGAACCTCCACATGTCGCGAGTGCGACCCTAAGAAGCCAAAATAAAATATTCATGGTGTTAGTAGCCACATCTTAGTAAGCATCTAAGTGTCAGCCAGTTGCTAAGTGCTCGACAAGCCTTCACCCTGGATTCTCAAAGCAAGATCATGAAGCACCTGCTGCCACTACCCTCCTGTTTCAGGTAAGGATCCCAGGGCTGGGAGCTGGGACTTCCCGGGGGGCTTAGGGGGCCCCTGAGCCAGGCTGCAGGACCCTGTCCATCCCGTGGCAGTCCCCCCCTCCCAGCCCCCACAGCTTGCCACCTGGGTCACTCGTCTGGCTCAGAACCACCTACTGTCTTAGTTCACAAGAGGGGGCCTGAGTTTCCCACTGGTCTCAGCCGGCAGAGACCTGGCGGGCTTGCACCCCCGAGGAGGGATGAGGGCCTGGATGGGGGAGGCTGAGGAGGGGTCCCCAGAGTGGCTGAGAGTCCAAGACTCAGAGGGGACTTATGCAGCTGTGTCCAGGGGCTGGCGAGGACCCTGGCCTGCTGTCCCCAGCTGGGTTCCCGCCACACCCAGGGAAGGAGAGGCCGGGAGAGGGGACTACCAGGTCTTGAGCAGTGGGGCCTGTGCACCAGAACCTCTCTTGCTCAGTGTCCAGGGTGGGCACAGAGGAAAGGGGGCCCTGACCTTGGCATCTGTGAGGTGGCCTTGGCAAGCCCCGTACCTTCTCAGAGACTCAGATTCCACCCGCTGACGCTTTGATCGACAGAAGTGTCCAGAAAGACCACGCGTGTGAACGCCTTTGGTGGTGGGCGGGGGATCCCTCTCTGTTTTCTTACTGTTATTGTTAATATGTGACCTCAGGCACCCTTGAGTCTGTGCCAGCCAGGCTCCAGGTGGGGGGCAGAGGTATGGCTTCTGAGATAAGGGGCTCCCTGGCTCCCTACCCGGATGGCAGGGGCACCACCGTGTGATGACAGGGGCCATCAATCAGGCGAACCAGGACAAAAATAGTGTGGCCCACTCCTTCCTGCCGCCAGAGCTCCCAGACGGGAAGAGCAGGAGGGGCCGGGCGGCATGGCAGGCAAGGGCACTGGCGAGGCCCGGGTGCCCTCGTGCCCACCTCCAGCTGCTCTGTGAGGACATCCACAGCGAAAGCTCTAGCCCAGGCCAGCCGCAGCTCCCAGCATCCCCCCTCCAGTGCACGAGAGGGGCCTGGCTTGGCTGGAAAGACCCCTGTCTCTAGAGGACCCCCCCCCCCATCCCTCTCTAGACATTAGGGCTCCATCTGCAGACAGAAATTTCTTTCTGACTCTACTTCTCCAAGATGGGAGTTCCTGATGGGGCCAGGGGTTCATGCTTGCTGGGCCATGTGGCTTGGAACCGGCCCAGGTGGAGAGCTAGGGTCACTCCAGCCCCACCTCTGTGACCTGTTCCTTTGCCACAGGATCTGAACTGTGCCATGTCACACCCAGGCTCCCTGCCTTCCTGCATCTGCCTCACCACTCCCCACACCCACCCACCAGGGGGGCGGGGTACAGGCATCACACAAACAAACAGGGTTCCTCACGGGTAGGTTCTGGCACAGAGGAGGCCCTGGGAGATGGATGCTGAAGGACCAGCTCCAGGCAGAGAGAAGAGCATGAGAAATACTTAGCAGGAGGAGACTTGGCCCAGTTGGGCCCTGGGGTATCTCTGGTATGGCCCTGAGATGGGGCAGGAGAGGGGCTGGAGCAGGCCTTTGGGGTAGACGGGAGAGGGCCTTGAATGCTGAGCTGAGGCCTGTGGATGGGGAGGCCGCCACGTGGGACACTTTGCTCTAGGAAGGACATTCTGTGTCTGCAGCATGGAGGACACAGCACAGAGCAGAGGAAGAAGACATGGGGCAGCGGGCCCGGAGAGCATGGCGGGGGTAGGATAGATCCCAGGGCCTTGACAGAAGGGTCAGCATGGCCCTGGAAGAGGAACCCCCCGCTCTGAATGGGGCCTCCTGCGTCCCAGGGTCTCCCACCCCAGGGCAGAGGCAGGGAGGAGGCCCGATTCAGTAGCCCCTGTGTCAGGGGCCAGGTGCAGCTCGGGGGGGTGGTTTTTCAAAGTCTAGAACCATCCACCTGGGCAGGGCCTGGGGCGAGGCCGTCAACACTCACCCCAAGACAGGCTGGGCCACTGCGGAGTTGGGGAGCTGGCCCTCTTTCCAGCAGCACCCCCATCTCCCCACCCTGGGCTGAGGACCTCTGCCTCAGCTGGAGGCTCACACAGCCCTGTCCCCTCTCTCTTTGACACCCAGAGCCTCCTCCCCGCAGGCCCCCCTCCCCAGAGGCCCCGGACTCATGTCCATGCTTCAAGGCTGGGACATCTGCTCCAGGCAGCCTTGCTAGAGGCTCCTCCGCTCTGGGTTCCAAGCACCCCTGAGTTTCCCAGCTCTCACCATGCTGTGTGGGCAGCATTTGAGTCTGTGTCCTTTGCCCCGAGCTCACGGGGTCACCCTGACGTCTGGAACCCCTGAGTATGTCCCCAACATGCTGAGTGACTGTGAGTAATTCGAACTGTGAGTAATGCGAATTGCTTTATTAATACAAACTGTTAATACCTATCCACAAACTATTCAGTTCTAGGACATTTAAATATCCAAGCCCCAGTGAAGCTGCTGCCCTCTTGGGACCTCTGTTCCCCGAGATGGGCAGAGGTAAAGCAAGGCACCAGGGGGCATGGCGGCCCTGGGCGTGGGCTCTGCGGTCGGACGCTGCAGGGCTCTGGTCCTGGCCTTGACCTTGGCAGGTCATGAGGCCTCTGCTCGCCTCCGTTTTCTCCTCCATCAAATGGGAATGGTACCCACACCGAGCCCACAGGTGGCTGTGTGGTTAGAGGAGCTGTGGAGACACCCCAGCAAATTCAGGGCCCGGCCACGATGAACGCCAAGGGGAACAGCCATCCCTAAGGGGCCTGGCAAAAGGACCCCTCACCCAGGGCACTCCGCGCAGACCATCCACGCGGTCCTGGCCCTGCCTGGCATGCGTCCCCCCGACCCCCCACCTCCTCAGCATTTGTTTCTCCAAACAGAGACCTGCTGGGCCAGGCCAGCCCACCTCGACCCCCCTACCTACTCATGCTCTTGGCCGAGCCCCCACCGTGGACCTGGCACCACACGCACCCCCAGGACATGTAACCCCTAGCACATCTCCTTGACCGAATCCCGGCTGGGCAAAGACACTCTCTGCGTCACCCTTTGGCTCTCCCTCTGAGTTCCTTTCAGGGGGCAGTGGGGGGCCTCAGGCTCCTCCCTATGGGGAAGGAAGGAGCGTGAGAAAGTCCACTGGGAAGCCCAGCACGTGGCAGCCTCTGAAACACAGTGTCCTGAGCATGTGCGAGGCCAGGGGCTGCCCAGAGGAGGCCGTTGAATGCTGCTGGGGAAGGGGTTGATCCAGGAAGGCTTCTCGGAGGAGGTGGTGCCGAGCTGATTCTGAGTGCTGAGGAGGACTCTTGAGACAGACAAAGGTTCAGGGGTCCTGCTTCACATCGGGGAGACCCAAGCAACGCCCCAAAGGCTGAAGCCACGGGAAGGGAAGGGCTGAGGTGGGCAGGGCAGAAGGGCTGGGAGAAGGAGGGTGGGGTGGGGGTTGAATCAAAAAGGGGCTCATGGGCCAGGCTCAGGCTCTGGCTGCTGGCAGGGGATGGGTTGGAGGGGATGAGACTGGAGACTGAGGGAGGCGCGGGGGCCCAGCCTGAGTCCCACCATGGGAGCAATAAGGGACTTAAACAGGGAGGACGCGAGAATTCCTGGGAGCATTTCGGGCTCTGGGCTGAGCCCCTCTGTTCTCTCCTGGCATTTCTCCTCCTGGGCAACCTCATCCCCTACCCCTGCCCCAGGCCTGCAAAAGCCTCCCCCTGGGCCCGCTGTCCCCGCAGGACACCCTACTCAGGGGTCCAGTCTTTAAGTCTCTTTTCCAAGCCTTGATGTCCCATCCAGGCTGGCGAAGCCTTAGAGAGGGGCCGGGGCACCCTCTTCCGCTGGTCACCCCAGCATCCCGCCGGGCCCTGGCAGTGAACACGTGCAGTCGTGGAAATGCTCCGGAGATTCCGACACCACCTAGGATGGCTGCCCCCAAGCTCCAGCCCTCCAGCCGCATTGGCCTTGAACGTGCCCCACCTGCTCCTTCTCGTTCAGCCTCCTTAAGCTCTGGGCCCCCCTGCTCTCACCCCTCTGCCTAGTCACTGCCCATCAGTTCTCACTTTAAAGACCGCCCCTTCCCCAAACAGCCCTTCCTGACCCTCAGGCTAAATCAGCTGCTTCTGTCCCCCTCCCCGACCCCCCCGCCCCCCTCCCCCACCCCCCCACCCCCCATCTCTGCCTGCAGAGCCATCGCCCTGGTCCTCCAGGAAAGAGAGCCATGGGCTTGGCTCACAGAGGAGTCAGGCAGGGGGAGCTGAGCCTCACACCCCAAGGCCCTCGCTCAGGTATTTTCAGATCCGCTCTCAGCCCCCAGGGACGGAGCAGGGCAGGCCCGCCTGCTGGACCTCAGGGGTGACGCGGGGGCGAGGTGGGACTAGAACCCCGGGCAGCCCAGGGCCATCCCCCCAACCTCCTGCCCCTCACCTTCTCCTAGTGTTCCCCGAGGCCCGAGGCTTTGCATCCACACTGCTGGGAGGGCCTCGTCCCACCTTCTCCGGCAACAGCCTCCTCTTCCCACCAAGATCCAACTCAGACGTTAGCTTCTCCTGGAAGCTGCTGCCGACCTCCAGGCAGGATTGGTCAAGGCTCCATGTGTCTGTCATCAGCTGCCCACCAGTCCACCCCTGCCCCCCACCAAATCTGGAGCCCTTTGAAGGCAGAGCCTGAGCCTGCCTCCACCGCGCGGTTCCCCACTCCCAGCCCGGGGAGCTGCTTTGGGTTTGGTGTTGAGTGCTGGGTGGATGGCGGAGAGGAGAATGGATGAATGGGGTGTCTGAAAGAACACACCCATTGCCGAACGGCCTCCAGTCAGCCCTCCGGGCCCCGCTGGCATCCCCACTCGGGCCTCCCAGGCAGGACAGCAGTGGGCCCCCTGCTGCCCTCACGGGCCCTGATTTGTGGGGGTCCCTGAGGTGGTGAAAGGAGCCTGGGCCCCCTTCCCCTTCCTGCCTGCCCATGTGCATCTCTTGGAGGCTCTGAGGCCCAGACCCCCGGGAGACGGCCTCCCTGAGCAGCATCAGGGGAGGAACACGGGCAGCTCAGTCAGCTCATCTGTCAGCCCCCCAGTCGACACCTGCCCGCCTCGAGGGGAAGGGCTGGCTCCGCTCCCCCGTGCCTTGTTTCCCTTGGAACTCTTTCCCAGAGCTGTCTGCTCCCCACAAGCAAAACCCCTTCTGAAAATACAACCCACTTCCTGGCCTCGCAGAGAGATGCCCGGGTGAAATGGGCCATGGACTTAGAATAGCCTGTGCAGCCCCCTCCTCTACACAGCTGGTCAGGGGTGGGTCCCCCTTCTCCCCACGCCCCCCAACCAGTCCTTGACCCCTACGCATGTATCCCCACGGACACACCCGCTCAGCCCATCCACAGGCTTGACCGCAGGGCCCCCAACTGTTCAGCTCCACACAGGACTGGGGCAGGTGCGGTGTGTTTTTTAATTCAGTAGGCTTCCAGCAAGCATCTTGTCCATGTCAGGGCGGGGGCTGGGCACAGGGGTGACAGGTAGGCATGCCCTGGCCCTGCCCTGAGACTTTGTCAGTCTGGCTGGGGACACTGAGGTGTGAAGAAAAGCCAGATGTTTGTTCGTTTGCTTTTCTTTTTTGCGGCATATGGAGGTTCCCAAGCTAGCGGTCTTATTGGAGCCACAGCCACCAGCCTACACCACTGCCACGGCAATACCAGATCTGAACCACATCTGCGACATACACCACTCAGACCCTTAACCCACTGAGCGAGGTCAGGGATCAGACCCACATCCTCATAGATACTAGTTAGTCTCTTGACCCGCTGTCACAACAGGAACTCCAGAGAAAAGTCAGATCTTATAGCCCATCTGGGTTTGCATCCTGACTTGGCCACCTGCAGGGCTGGGTGTTCCAGGCAAATCCCAGGACCTGTGCATTTGCCCAGAGCTGGGCTGTGCGGAGGAGCAGAGGCGGTGAGCAGATGCGACGAGGTGTTCCCAGAGGGGCTTGTCCACTGCACAACCCTCGCCAGTTCTTAGTTAACAAACAAGGAACAATTCACTCTGGGGAGGGCCGAAGAGCTTCCCAAGCGGCTGAGACGGCCTGGAGCCCTGGAGGTCTGCCTCTCGCTACCTCTATGAAGCCAGGCTTCCCATTGGACAGAAGGAAATACTGAGGTCCAGCAAAGGGCAGGCCCTTGTCTCAGTGGAGTGTGGCTCAGAGCGGCTGGAGCAGGAGGGAGCCCTGAACCCACATTCACTGCAGGTGTCCCCACAACCCTAGAAGAAGAGGAAGGGGGGCGGCTGCTGAGGACCGGGTGGGGAGGTGCGGGCACTGGCGTGGAGTCTGGACGTTGATGAAGCGTCTACCAATCCCTGGACACGCTGCAGGCTCTGCAGACGCAGCCTAAAGCCTCGCCTCCCCCAACCCCGACCCCTGCTCTCCCCCAGCTTCTCTCTCCGGGAGGGAGCAAGGCCATTCCTGGAACGTCTCCCCCCCCCCCCCCGCCATCCCCCACCCCCCTCCCCGCCACCCCATGGTGAGCCTGTTCTGCTGAAAGCCTCTCCGTGGTGAAGGTGTGAACACCGAGGCTGGCACACACCGTTGGAGGAGCGCAGACTGGCACAAGCCGAGTATGTGAGTTATGCGTCCTAGGAGCCAGCACGACGGATGGACTCAGCGATGTGCTGGTGAGCGTGGACCAACCAGCTCTTTCCAAAAGCCCCGGTTTGGAGCATTTGGCCATCTCTATGGTGGAAAAAGCCCCCACGGCCTGTTTTGAGCTATGTGGCAGTGTGATGTCACCGAATGCGGAGTTGGGAAGAGAGGCGCCTAGGGGCTCTGGCGCGGGTGCACACGTCTCACACAAAGGACTAGAATATTCAGAGTAGCGCTATGCCTAGTGGCCCCAAACCAGATGCCACCACGTGCCCACCCGCAGCAGAAAGAGCAAGTAAATTGTGGTCTATTGACACAACAGAACATCAGACAACCTTGCACGGAGACAAGCGACTGGGGCTACACGCAGAACCGTGGGCGACTGTCACGTGTTCCGGGTTGAACAGGAGCAGCCGGACACAAACGGGTACACGCTGCCCTAGGAAGCCCCAAAGTAGGCGGAGTTCATCTGAGCGACAGAGGGCAGGACACGGTCGCCCTGAAAGGTGGTCCTGACTGGACAGGGCCAGGGTGCTGCCCTGTCTCTAGAGCTGCTGGGTGGCTCCTCGGGTGTGTTCACGTCTGATCATTTATTCAGCCGTGTATTTATGATCTGGGCACGCACCTGTCTCACATTAGACTTCAGCAACAGGATTTTGTGAAGCGAAAAAAAAAATCCAACACCCAACTCTCTCCGCTACCCCCAAAGGACCCACACCCTAGCCCCTTCCAGATCAATGGACGCAACTTTTATGCACTTTATTCCTTGTTTTATATTAAGGTATCATTGGCATATGACAGTATATGAGTTTCCGATGTACAACGTAGTGATTCAAGACTTGTGTATAGTGCAAAATGGTCATCACGATAAGTCTAGCTAACATCTGTCACCATATGTTGTGACAAAATTCTTTTTCTTGTTTTTTGGTGTGTTTTTTTTTTTTTTTTTTTGTCTTGTCTTTTTAGGGCCACACCTGGGGCATATGGAGGTTCCCAGGCTGGGGTCGAATCAGAGCTGCAGCTGCCAGCCTACACCACAGCTCATGGCAATGCTGGATCCTTAACCCACTGAGTGGGGCCAGGGATTGAACACACATCCTCATGGCTACTAGTTGGGTTCCTTACCGCTAAGCCACAACAGGGACGCCAAAATTCTTTTCTTGTGATGAGAACTTTAAAGATTGGCTCTCTTAGCAACTTTCAAAGATACAATACAGTGTCACTAACTATACAAACTCCAAACCTCTTAACACGCATTCCGAAGACAGTCACCGAGGGCTTAGCTGTGCCAGGCCCTCTTCTCCAATCGTCCCGTACCCCCAAAGGACTGGCATGTTGCACGGTCCCTCTGCCGTTCCCACAGCTTAGCTGCCTGGTGAGCTCATCTTCAACACTCGGGCCAGGCCTCACCTCCCTGTTCTCCCAGGGAGCTCCCTGACCCCCGGCGGTGTCAGGGGCCCTCTTCCACAGCCCCTGAGCTTCTCTGGTCCCAGCACCAAGCACATTGGTTTGTCATTATCATTGCCTGTGTCCACACCTATCTCCCCACCAGACTGACCTCATCCTGGACAAAGGCCAGGTCTGACTCATCCTGGAGTCCCCAGCCCCGGCTCGGGCCCTGGAGTGCAGCTGGCATCAGGAAAGGTACATGGAGTGAGTGGAAGAATGGGGTGATAAATGAGCCAGGGGAGCAGTGTCCTGGAATTTTCTAGGCACTTCTGATTTGCAGTTGTTCCCATGAGAAGTCAGCTATGGGCACACCATGTGTCTCAACGGATGTTTCAGAAAGCACGACCCCCAGCCCCTCACCTCCGGGCAGGTGCTTGAGCTCTGGCTCTGCCTCAGTGGGGCCCTGCTCCCTCCCCTCCCCAAATCGTGGTCCCCAATCTGTGATTAGAGACGGGGAAGTGTCTGAGGGGCCTTGCCAGTGGCCAGGTCAGCCCTGGCCTGTCTTCTCCAAGCTGCCCTTGGGCCTCACGCTTCAGCGCCTGCGGCTCTGGGAGGTGAGACTGACAGCAGCAGAGGTGGAACCCCTGGGCGCATTAATGGGGCTGGTGTTTACCCAGGCCGAGCCCATAAAATGCCTCAAGCGGAACGGAGCTGGCTTGGAGCAATCTGGCATCGTCCCGTTCCAGCTCTTGAACCCTGGAATGGACCACCTGGGTGGCCATCTCATTCCCCAGACACCTTGGAAAACTCCAGAGGGAAGCCTGGCACTGCCTCGGAACAGAGGAAAGGACAAGAGCGGGTTTGCCAGGGCTTGGGGACCCCAGGGGTCAACTTGTCCAGCCCCCTGTCCCATGCAAGGATCCCCTGTCAGCTGCATCACGGCCTGAGGTAAGAAAGCCTTGGACTCGTCCTGCATGCTGCACCCCCCAGCAGAACCCGGCACTGGGACCCAGTAGGCATGGCTCTCCTGACGTCACTTTTGCCCAGTCTGTGGCTTCTTTCCCTATATTGGCTTTTTTTTGGGGTGGGGGGGTCATCCATGCCCAGGGACTGAACCTACACCATAGCAGTGACAATTCTGGATCCTTAACCACTAGGCTACCAGGGAGCTCCCTCCCTACATCATTGCTCAGCTCCTGAGGGTAAGGACTTGACCCTGCTCATCTCTCTGTCCCCAGCCTGGACCTTTTCCAAGCTCTGTGCCCGGCCCGTGCTCAGCTCTTGGCACCAGGGAAGCCTCAGACTTGGGCTTTCCTTTGGGTCGTTTATGCCTAACGGGAAAAACAGCTGGGTAACCAAAGCATCAGAGGATGAGGCAGGAATCCATCCATCCATCCATCTGTCCGTCCACCTCTCCATCTACCCATCCATCTAGCCACCCATCTCTTGACAACAGATGTTGTCTGGGGACGAAGCTATAAGCTCAGGCTCTGGGTCACTCAGTTCTGAATTCAGAACTGTCTTCCACTGAAGGACCGTTGGCTTCTCTCTCCATAGATCCCTTCCCTTCTCCTTCTTTTTCTTTCTTTCTTTTCTTTCTTTCTGCTTTTTTTTAGGGTCTCACCCGCAGCATGTGGAAGTTCCCAGGCTAGGCACTGAATCAGAGCTGTAGCTGCCAACCTACACCACAGCCACAGCAACTCGGGACCCGAGCCACGTCTGTGACCTCCATCACAGCTCGTGGCAACGCCGGTCCTTAACCCACTGAGTGGGGCCAGGGATCAAACCCACAACCTCATGGATACTAGTCAGGTTCATTTCCGCTGAGCCACAATAGGAATTCCAGATCTGTTTCCTTCTACAGAAAATATTACAAAAGTTATTATGAGGCAAAGAAAGAGTATGTGGTCCCAATTTATAAGAAAAAGGTGTCCTAAAGGTATTCCTGAAACTTAAGGAAAAGGTCACGTTATTTTTCTGAACATAGTGGTATTTGTGGTATCACCTACTTTTAAAATTTCGCAAATGATTGTAATCTCTTTTCTGATTCGGATTCTGATTATTTACTTTTGTACTTGATTTTGTATTTGGGAGTATTTTGTTTTTTAAGGAGGGCTCATAAAATTGGGTAACTTTCAGGTCCCTCAAAACTGGCCCAGCCCTGCGGAGCACATAGGAAGTGCTCCGCAGTGCTGGAAATTTCTGCCCCACATGAAGATGCTGCCCTGGGAGGAGTGAGCGCCCCGTCAAGGCAGGCCTAGAAGCATCACTCTGTGAAGGGCCCTTGGTCAGCACCCCTCAAGCCAGGGTTCCCTCCTGGGGACCCGGGGGACTCTGGGTCTGAGAGTCCTTTCCCAGAGCTGCTGGGGACCAGAGCGGCTTCCTGTCTGGATGAGGAAGGTGCTCAGAGGCCAGAGATCCAGCTGAAAGGGGACCCAGCTGAGGCTCAGAGGCGGCAGGGCCTACAGAGAGCTGGAGGCCTCCGACCAGGCAGCGTCTTTGTCTGAAGGGCCCAGGTCAGCCTGCCACCAGCTCCCCCTGTGGCTTCATGCAAGGTCTGTCCATTTGGGGCTGAGGCCAGAACAATTCCTAATCCCCACCCCTGCCCCCTCTGCAACCTAAAAGCATGTCTACCTTATTCTATTTATATAGAGTGGGTGGGGGTTGGGGGGACACACTCAGCTTTGGATACCAATTCTTAGATATAAGAACCCCTATTATAGTTGGGGGGCGGGCGGCGGCCCCTGAGCAGCTCTGTCCTGGTCCCTGTCTTCCCCGGAGCCACTTCATTCCTGAAATCCCTTTGCCTCAGTCTCATCTTCGGTAAAATGAGAAAATAAGACTCTTTTACAAAATGAAAAAAAGTTTTTAAAAAAGGAATTGCCCCTCCCCCCCCGCCAGCTCCCAGGACCCCGAGGGCTGACCAAATGCCTGGAAGTCGCCTGCCCTGACTGAGCCTGGCTGCCCTGGACGCCCCGCCTCTGTGCCCCAAGGAGGTGCCAACGTGGGGAACAGCCCTGCCGCCCTCTGAAGCTGCTCCTTCTCCCACTTTGGCCCCAGGCCGGAGACATGGAAGCTCTGAGGGTCTCAGACTCTGCCTGCTTGATGGGTCCTGAGCCTACAGCAGCCCCAGAAAGTCACTTCAGACAACAGCTCACAAGCCCTGACACCAAGCGGGATCGCCTGACCCAGGAAACCCACAGCTCACCAGGGAGCAACTGGGCCCCAAAACCAAAAGACGAGCCAAGGGAGCTGTTGGGACTGGGCCCCCGGGATAAATCTCCCGCCAGCCTCCTGCTCCTGAGGCCTGATGGGCTCTGGGAATGGCTCCAAGCCGGCCGGGGCCCGCGGAGAAGGTGCTACAAGACGGCTCACCTGTGCGCCGCGTGAGCTGAGGGAGGGCCTTGTCCCCACACCCAGGCTGAGCCCTGGGCATCCAGAGATGTGTAATCGGGAGGGATTCTGTCCTGTGGGGGTGCGATTAAAGCCCCGGGTTTGGTCCTGCTTCTGCCACTAGCCCTGCGGCCTCAGGCGAGGCACCAGCAAGCCAGCTCCCGCTTTCTCATCCCTTCAGTGAGAAGAACAGAGCAGCCTTTTCTGCCTCCAGTGGTTGTGGGGGTCAAACAAGACAAAGCTGCCCAGCAGGTGCTGTGACTGCCTCCGAGCTTTGCCCTCCAGGCAAGGTGGCGCCAACCACTGACCCAATAGATGGGCCCTTCCTGTCGGCCCCACGGCCACCTCTCTCTGGGTTACCCCACTGCAGACGGCGGGCTCCCGGCTCCTGGAGTGCCAAGATCTGCCAACAGAAGTCTTGGCTCCAGTGTCCTCTCTCCACACCCAGCAGCAGCCCACCTCAAATTCTCCAACCTAGTTTTCAGGGACCTCCTCCACCAGCCCGCATAGACCTGCCATGGCCCTCCGGGTCCCGAGCCCTGAAGGACCCGAGGTGTCTCACTCACACAGGTCATGCTACGACTGCTACGGATATTCGTAACAACGAGAACTAGCCTTTACGGGGTGCTCACTCCCCGTGCATTTCACATGTGGCCGATCACTGAGTGACGTGACCCCACGCAATTAATTCTCACCACCACCTTATGCGGTAGGGTCCCAAATCCTCCCAGGTTACAGAGGAGGACACCGAGGCACAGAGAGAAGTAACTTGTCCAAAGGTCACACAACTAGGAGGGAGCAGAGCTGGATTCCGTGCTTGGGGGGGTCTGGCTCTAGAGCCCCAGGATGGCGATTCCTGGCCCACGCTATGTGCTCACGCATAAGACGTGGGTGGGGACTGGGGAGCACAGAGAACGTGGGGCGGAGGGGACAACCTCTGGCCTGGACCTTCTGGAGCTGCCCGTCACCTGCCGTGTTATTCTCACCGCAGAGGCGTCAAGGCGAGGGGGGTGTTTCCCAGAACAGGAGTGAGGGACCATTTCTTGTACCCGCATCCCCCTGCCAGGCGACTGTGACAGGGCAGAGTCCTCAGCCCCACTCCTGACCTGAATCAGAGTTTCGAGGGGTTGAGCCCAAAGGCGGAAAAAAAAAATATGCTCGACTAGAAAGTTCTGTCCAGACACTGGAATCCATTCCGTCCTGACTCAAGGGTCCCGGGGCAAGTCACTGAATTTCTCGGAACCTCCATTTTTTCATCTGTAATTCGGGAATGATAAAATCGACCCCACGGACGGCTGTGAGATTCGATGAAATACTGTGTGTTTAACTGGCATGTATGCGGCACAGGCTGGATGCTGCGGCGTGCCAGCGCCAAAAATGACTTTCACACTGTCTCTCGAGCCGGCCCTGTGGGCTCTCCCTGCTCCAGGTGAGGGATAAAGCGAGAGCCTCATCTCCAGATATGAACGGGGGCATCCAATCTGACCTCAGCAGGTCACTCTCACACCCAATTCAAAGGTCCTTCCCCCGCCAACTCAGATCGGGCTGCTGGGGTTGGGGGTTGGTGGGTTTCTTCTATTTCCTCACCTCCCTCCACCGCTCTGTGTCACCCACTGCTCTCAGAGCCAGGCCTGGAAGGGGGGACAGAGTGGAAGGGGAGGGGGAGGAGCCACAGAAAACGGTGACAGCAGGGCTCTCTGGGGTGGCCGGAATCTGGCCGGAGGCCACAGCGGCAATGCCCCAACCCAGCCCTCTCTCTCTGAGGCCTCCTGTGGATTTTCAACAACCTCCCCTCCTCCTGGCTAAGAAAACATCTGGCAGGGGCGATGCCCCCTCTTCCAGCTGCCGTTTCCCGCACTCCCCTCAATTCCCAGGCAGACACCTTTGGCTCCGGTCACCGTCCCTGGCAGGCGGGAGGCCTTAGACTGGTCCTTGCTACAGGATTTGTGCCCCATGCCATTCCAGAGCATCCCCAGGAATCTTGTTTCTTTGCCCGCAAACCTTAGCGGGGCTGGGTTGACCCTGCCGCCCCCTCTCCTCTCCCTCCAGCCCCAAGCCTTCCATGTGTGAGGTGAGAGTCAGGCACACAGCCCTCCGCCCCCGAACTCCAGGATCTGCACGAGGGGCGGACAGTCCTTGCACACCGAGCCTGTCCCTCCAGCCCTTGCTTGGTCTCATGCTTGGGCTGGACGCAAGTACCAGACTCCGAACTGGATTGAAATCGTTTCTTTTTACCTGTCCTGCGCAGATGCCTTCAAACAAGGGGCACCGGGCGCCTGCGGTGTGTGATTTGGGGCCTCAGCACCCACTCCAAGAAGGCGTCCACAGAGAATTCCAGGTCCTGCTCTTCCGAAAACAAGGGGAGCTGGGGATTCAGGAAACAGAAGAGCAGGAGGCAGGGCTACACAAAGCATCAGGGAGAGCAGGGCCTCCGCAGGCTCCAGGAGACAGATGTAAAAGCAGGGACTGGGAGGGTTTCGTTTTTAATTAAAAAGCCATCGAGGCCCAGATATAAAGTATCATGACACTAATGGTCCAGGAAATCTGGACCCTTAAATCACGGCAATTTCTCCCCGGAGGGCAGGCCTGGGACCCCAGGATTAGATAGGGGGCTTGATGTGTGCCAAGGCAGGAAGTGCAGCTCCCCCGTTGCTAAAGCATTCAGATAAACAGCGAGTGAGAGCTCGGAGGCCTCTGGGTCCAGTTTAGGGCCATCGTTTCACAGATGGGGAAACTGAGGCCCAGAGAGGGGTAGGTCCCACCCAGGGTCACAGAGAGAGCGTGAGCAGAAGCCAGACCAGAACCTGAGTTCAAGGTCCCCGCCCTGTACCAGCCTTAGGCCCACACCGCAGGATGGGTCCTCTCCCATGGTCCCCTGCCGGGGTCCTCTGGTGGGGTCCAGGCTCTGGGAATTGGCCCGAGTCACTGAGCCCAGAGATTTTGTGAGTTTCTGCACAGCTCTTGGGTGATGAATGGGGTGAACCTAGAGATCTGGCGGGGGGGGGCAGCTGTCCCCCACTAGGTCAGGGGCCACCTGCATTTACATCATCCAACATGGTCCTCACCGCCTGCCTGAATTGCCTTCCATCGGGGACTCGCCGAGTGACTTCAGGAAACCTTGCCAGCCTCCCTCTATCCGGCCTCGGTTTCACCAGCTGCATGATGAGAAGGCCGAACTGGACCCTCTCTAGCGCTGACAACCTGTGAGTCTATGAGTCTATTAGCCTGCCGTTCCATCCCCCAAAGAGGGGTATTCTGAAAACAGCAGCCAGCAGGGTGGGGTGATGATGAATGGGGCGACAGGAAGCATTCTAAGCTCCCAAGGAAAAAGTGCAACACATCCCCCGCCACGAGGATCCTTCTGTGCCCCGTACTTCTCTGGATTTCCCTCCTCGGGGCTGGCCTGAGCCCAACGTTGCACCCTTCATTCATTCATCCCACAAGGATTTATTGCTTCCCTGGAATGCACTGTGCTTCTACAAATCTTGAGATGTCTGAGAGCATCTCGCCAAAGAGGGTGGGTCTTCCTGCTGCAGCTGAGTGAAAGGCAGGCAGCCAAAGAGCCATTGACTTCTTCGGTCATATCAACAGAGACTGCGCCCAGGTCCAAGGAGGTGATTTCTCAATCTGCTCCATACGGACGAGATTGCTCGAGAGTGGCGACCAAGGTGCAAATGGAACTTTGTGACCAGAGGAGGTGACCAGGGATGGTTCCAAGTTCTGGAACCCAACACACGTAAAGAATGGTGAGGTTTCTGGGCCAGGTCAGCCCGGAGAAAAGCAGACTCCGGGAAAGTGGGTGCTAGTCCAAAACCTCTAGAAGGATGTTGGGGACAGAAGGTCGCGTGTGTCTGGTGGAATTACAGACCTGAGAACCAGAGGACCACAGAGGTTTTTCTGGTTCGAACTCTCCCCCCATAGCCTCTCTGACTGCTAACCCCTAATCCAGGGCACACCTCCCGTGACAGGGCGTTTGCCCCCCACCCGGCAGCTGCTCCCACAGTAAGATTTTGGCTGCTAGAAAGCTCTGCTTATGGGCGGTGCCCTCATTGGTTACTTATGCCCCAACCTCTGCTGGTCACTAGGCGGGCTGCTTTACCTACCTTCTTCCATCTAATTCTCACAGCCCCGAGATGCTGGATTCTCTCCCAGTCCCTACAATCCCCAAGGGCTCAGACCAATCAAACAACCCTCTAAACCCCACAGCCAGTAAGAGCGGAGCTGGGATCCGATCTTGGGTCTCTCTGATTCCAGAGCCATTTTACACCAGAAAGCAGTCACCTCTTTCCTGATTCAGCCACCCAGAACTTTGTGTCACTGTCCAAACCCACGATGTCCTTTCATGAGTCACTGCCTTGGCCTAGGGCTCCTTCTGCCAGGAACGCGCCCCTACCACGTCCGTGTGAAAACTGCTTTTCTTTTTTTTTTTTTTTTGCTTTGCTTTTTAAGGCCATAGCTACTTGGGATCCAAGATGTATCTGCGACCTACTCCACAGCTCCCGGCAACGCCAGATCTTTAACCCACTGAGCGAGGCCAGGGATCGAACCTGTATCCTCATGGATGCTAGCTGGGTTCACTACTGCTGAGCCACAATGGGAGCTCCCCTGTGTGAAAACTTCTATTCTCAGCACAATGCATGTCTTTCTTCACGACTGTTTTATACACACACACACATCATCACCATCTAGAACGTTTTATGACATACAGGAGGCACTCCATGTTTATCTAATCAATTCATAAACGCATCTGTACTTCCAGTCCTCCACAGAATTCTTGCCCTCTGTGAAGTCTTCTTGCCTCCTGCCTGCAGGGTGGGTGAGCTTGTTCTGGGCTCCCTCGGCCCCGCTCCCTGCACCCTGCCCCCCCGAGCCCCCGACACCCCAACAGGCCCCTGGCATCTCTGTGGATCCCAGCACTGGCACAAGAGGGGCTCAGAAAGGAACAAGGAAGGCGATGGAACATTAGACCCGTAATAAAGCTTACAGATGACCTTAACGAGCTACGGATTGTTACAGCAAAGGAAACTGAGGCCCAGAGGAAGCAGGGTTGGGATTCCAAGCTCTAGATCCGCACCCCACTGGATGTTGTGACCAGAGAAAGGTGCCGGGGAGGCCTGAGGAGGCTGAGGGCCCGATGGCCCCAGGTCTCCCCCATGTCAGCCTGTCCCACAGCTCAGCGAGCAGGGCCTGCCTCTGGGCTGAGCCGGGGATCCGGGGAGTTACTCCGGCTCGTGCCTCCCCACGGATGCCTTTCATCTTCCTGGCCAAGGAGAGGCCCTCGGTGGGTGCAGAGCGTGGGGCTGAGGTTCAAAGGCAGGCCCTGGCCCTCAGCTTCCGCCGTAAATTTACAGCCCCGCAAAGACCCAGTCTTTGGGGGTGGGGGTGGGGCGGGGTGGGAGTTTTTCCATGGTTGGCCCCACCGATTCAATAACGTGTTGGAAAGTCTGAGGGATATAGAGCATTTTATCCACGTGGGGACGGCGGGGCAGGATGCGGAGCCTGCCCACGGGGACTCGATGTGCAAGCATCTCCAGACAGGTGCATCGCCCGGGCCCCAGCCCGACCAGGCCATTTCCAGCCTTGCAGGGACTCCCGCATCCTTAGGTGACAGTCAAACTCCTTTATCTGGATTCAAAAAACAGGGGGGCCAGTTGGGGGAAGAGGAAGGTTGACTCCTTAACCCCAGACTCTTTGGGGGGTTCTCTGGGGCTCAGGGCCGTACAGGCCCGGCTGAAGCTGCCAGACCTACCGACGGCAGCCCGGACCCCAAGGTGGAGTGTCCCTGGCAGACGTGGCCGCAGGCAGGGAGCACTGAGCTCTTGATAAAAAACCTGGGGAGTGAGCCCGGCCAGCACCGGCAAGGAGGCCCAGCTCCTGCGAAATCCCGCCTGCTGCCTGTAGGCTGGGCCTCAGCCCCGAGGGCCCACCTCTGCCACCCCCAGCTTCACAGCATCAGCCCTGGCCTCCACTTGGGGCAACAAGACACCCCCCACCCCCGATGGCTTCAGGTCTCCCCCATGTCAGCCTGCCGAAGCTGCGAGAATCTCCGAGCACCAGATGCAGGACAGCAAGTGCCACATTTGGCAGACTGGGAACCTGAACGGAGAGGGAGGTACCAAGTCTGAGGCCAGTGGCTGAGCCGAGTCATGCACGAGGCCCCTGGTTCTTCACCCAGTGTGGCCCATGCAGCTGAGTGGTCCCCTGGGCCTGGGCTAGGACCTCGACAGTGTCCCAGCATTAGCGCTGCAAACGACCCTCCCTCGATGCCACCTCTGTGTCCTGGCCCTGGAGCCACGGAGGTGATCGGATCTGCCCGCCCTCCACCTCCTGGTGAGACAGAGGACCGTATCAGGGTGTTAAGTGCAGAGTAGGGAGAGGAGCAGGTGCTCCCTAGGGAAAGTGGGGACAGGACATCCTGGACAGGGTGACCACAGGGGCCAAGGCCCAGGGGGCGAGGGTGGGGGTTGGCAAAGCTCGGCAGCCAGACCTGCAGGTGGATTCAGGGCGTCTAGAGCGTCTGGTGGGAGGCAGGTGGGGCGGTGGATGAGGGCCAGGGACTGGATCGCGAGGGCTCTGTGAGCCTGTGGAGGGGACGGGCTTCAGCCGGAGCCCAGAGGGGTTCAGACGCAGCCTTCACGCAGCAGGCGGCCGGCAGAGCCCAGCCCACAGCCAGGTGCCCAGGTGTCTCTTGCATCCACCCACTTACCACAAAGAGCCACACGTCCCCTTGCCTGGGGTAGTAAGGGACAGAGGCCTGGCCATGGGGGAGGGCCTCCCCGAGCGGCCTCTTCAAGGGCCCCCTCTCAGACCTTGGGCATCTGGCCCTCGCCACACCTGCCAGGCCTCACCTTCACCAACCAGGAATGCGCTTCCCGAAGCTTTGCCTAATGAGAGTCATTTTCTCCCAGCCTGCACATCAGACTAAGACCAAAAACAAAGCAACAAGCCCAGCCTCCCCCTCGGCAGCTCCAGCCCTGCTTTCCCACCACGGAAGCAGCAGCCCCCGCACCATCCCCCTGCTGCCTTGCAGATCGCCCGGCGTGGGCCGGGCCCGGGGGCCAAGGTGCGGGGGGTCAGGCCCGCCCCACCACCGAGGGAGGGGCCCAGAGCATAGAGTCCGTATAAATTAATTTAATTGGGCCCTATTATCACTTTGCTCCAAGCCTGCAAGTCTAATCTAGCGTTGAAGTAATTCATTGAGTGTGAATGTTCTGGAGCCAAGACGTCCCTCTGCTCTCGGAACAAAACTCTCCACGCTTGGCCCAGGCCCCGGGCCACGGCAGCCTGGCTCAGCAGAGGGGCTGTGTGCGGAGCAGGGCCGGCAGGGGAGGCCTTAAAATAGCTCTTCGCTTTGGCTGCCTCCTCTGACGTTCCCAGAATGGGGCCCCGCTCCACACCTCCAGTACACACACACACACACACACACACACACACAGCTACACAGGCACATATCGGGGTGACACTCGGGCCCTCTCAGACCCCAAAGACAGCTGCAGAGGTCCCAGGAGACCTGGGTGAACCCCGAAAAATGACAAGAGGTCGGGCAAGTCTGTCTCTTCTGGGCCTCCGTTTCCCATCCTGCCGAATGTCCTGGCTTCTCCCTGCAGCAGCTTGCTACCCTCCTGAGACTCAGCTTCCTCATCTGTGAAATGGAAGAATGCTTATCTCCCGGGGCTGTTGGGGGGGGGGGGGTTAAATGAGTTACCATCTGTAAAATGATGAGAGCTGTGCCTGGCGCACGGCACACCCTCCATAAATGTTTGCCCATTGAGGTTGTGAGGCTCAGATGGGAGGGGGAGGGCTGAGGCCAGGCTACATCACAATTGCAGAGAAGCGGGAGGGAGCTGGCTGCTGCGGCTCCCAGGAAAGCGTTCTCCCAGGAGAAGGGCACCTGAGAGCTGAGAGAATGCGACTTGCCCAGCGGGCTGTTGTTATGATTACATTTACATACGTTATGGTGCAATTATTCATACCCTGATGCCAAGCTCATTAAGCAATCAGGCACCATGAACGGAATCCACGGGGTTGAGCCCCAACCTGAAGGCGAGACGTGGCCTTGGGGGCCCCTGGACGCCCTGATCTAAGGACAGAAGCAGCACACCCATGCATGAATGGGGGCTCAGGCCCTGCCGAAGGCCCTCTCAGGCAGAGGCAAGGGACATGGGCCCTGAACGGGGTGGGGTGGCTGAGGATTTCCTGGTTGGCCTGCTCCTTCCTTTACCCATCGTGAAATACCAACCGCCCTTCCTAGGGCCCACCTGTGCTCCAGGCCCTGGGTCCGAGCTAGCCCTGAGCTACAACGTGGCATCCAGAAAAGCAATTTATTTATTAGCTCTGCTCCTAGTTTTAATACTGACTTAGAGGAAGGCATGAGAGTTGGCAGGTCCAACCAAATCCCCCCCCCAAATAAAAGTAGACCAAAGGCTCCTACCCAGGGACCTTTGCTTCCTAACCCAGGGAGTATATGAGGCGGGAGTTGTATTTGGGGGCTCCCACTCCTACCCTCCTTTCTGAATTCTGAGTTCTCTTCCTCCTGTCCATCATTTATTAATAGTGAGCAAGTCTCCACAGCTCTCCAAGCCTCAGCTTCTCCATCTTTAAAATGAGCTAAGAGGGAGTTCCCACTGTGGCACAGTGGGTTAAGTAGCCCCCGTTGCCTCTGTGGCAGCATCAGTCTGATCCCCAGCCGGGCACAATGGGTTCCCAGTCCGGCGTTGCTACAGCTGTGGCATAGGTCACAGCTGTGGCTCAGATTTGATCCCTGGCCCAGAAACTTGCATGGGCCACAGGTGCAGCTGGAAAAGAAAGATAATAAAAATTTAAAAGCTAGTAGGTGTTCCCTGGTGACCGAGTGGTTAAGGATCCACATGGTCACTGCCAAGGTGCAGCTTCAATCCCTGGCCTTGGAACGGCCACATGCCTCGTGCACGGCCAAAAAAGTTTAAAAAATAAAAACAAAACCAAAATGCACTCATTACATGTACCTCCTCACAGAGCTGTGAGAACTAGCTGCAGGGTACACAGAGCATGGGTGAAACACTCGACCAATACTTGCAGATGGCTGCGGAGCTGGGTGTTTTGTTTTGTTTCGTTGTTTATTCTGTCTAACCCATGATCCTGGGAATGGCAGGGCCCAGCTCTGCCTCACCCATCTTTCCTCTAAAACACACGGCGCACATCACCTGCTGGCTCTCAGCCGGCACCCAGGCTGTGCCTCTGATGGGGTGGGGGACCCAGACGGCGCCAAAGGCTGAATGAGGACAGTTCTAAGGCTGTGAAATGCCAACAGGGGGCTGGAGAGCTTCCTCTCCCTCTCGTATCCCCCAGAGGTGGCTTTGGCCATGTCCCTCTAAGCACCCAGTGAGCCACCTGGCAGAGGGATCAGCTCCACCTCTGCATGGGGTCACTTAATTCCTCGAAGTACCCCGCTGGTGCTCAGCCGCCTCACAGCTCCCCAGGGGGAAGGCAGGTGCCAAGAGCAGAAAGGAAGGCTGGAAGCGGATTGACAAGCTGAAGCTGGGAAGCCAGGCAACCACAGGGCAGCCGCAGAGGCAAATCTCGAGACCTCTCTGAGCCTCAGTTTCCCCACGCAGGGCACAAGAATGACGACATGGACCTCAGGTGTGTGGGGCTGGGCCCGCCAGGTCCCTCTTCCAGGCATGAGGTGCTGGGAGCGCCGT
Source organism: Sus scrofa (assembly GCF_054392235.1). Lineage (NCBI taxonomy): Eukaryota > Metazoa > Chordata > Mammalia > Artiodactyla > Suidae > Sus > Sus scrofa. The sequence goes on from NC_139391.1 coordinate 10,525,558, forward strand.
GTCAGCTGTCAGCCTTCCTGGGGGACCAGGGGACAGCTCGGCTGAAGAGGGTGCCCCGCCCCCTTCTGGACCCATCAACCCGCAGGCAGGAAGGCCAGCCCCCCAGCCCAGACTGGGGCAACTCTGAGCCTGTCCCAGTTCCCAGCCGAGGCCTTCGGGAGACGGTGTCATCACGGCCGCCGTCTCTTCTACCCGATCCCGCTTCCTCTCTGCCCCTTGACGGCGGGTCATTCCAAGGGCCGTCCTGACAAACACCCCACAGGCCCGTCTCCAGCTCAGGGCCTCGAAGCCAACCCGCGACAGGTGCCGGGGGAGACGCGAGAAATGCTCGTCCCTGTTTGTCGTTCCGAACCGGGTGTCCTGCTTCATGTCTCTCTTACTAGACTCCAAGCTCCAGGACGGCAAGGACCCTGTCTGTTCTTGATCCACGCCGTATTTCTATGCCTGGCACACACTAGGTCGTCAATAAAGACGGGCAGAGAGAAGGAAGGCAGGAAGTGGAGAAGGATGGTCCTGACCGAGGGAGGGAGGGAGGGAAGCGGTCAGAGAGCACACGGGACAACCAACTAGACCCGGGAGGAAAGCTGTGTTTGTTCTTTTTTTTTTTCTTATTTATTTTGCTTTTTAGGGCCACACCCACGGCAGATGGAGGTTCCCAGGCTAGGGGTCCAATCGGAGCTGTTCGAATGCCAGATCCGAGCCTCATCTGCCACCTACACCACAGGTCATGGCAACGCTGGATCCTTAACCCACTGAGCGAGGCCAGAGATTGAACCTGCACCCTCATGGATCCCAGTCAGATTCGCTACCCGCTGAGCCGCGAAGGGAACTCCAGGAAGGCGGTATTTAAACTGAGAGCGGACAGAGGCTGGGACGTGACCAGCAGTGGATGCCACGAGGTGCAGACGGAGGGAGCAGAACGCCGCGTTCTTCCAGACAAAGACCACAGCACAGGCAAAGGCTCTGAGGCAGGAGCCTGCGGAGCCGAAAGAAGGCTGGGCATAAAGAGCAGCGAGGAGACCCAAGATGAGGCTGGAAAGGTGGGCACAGCCAGACCCGGAGCCACAGATCAGGGCTTTAGCCTACGGGCAAGGCGAGCCTGGAAGTTTTCAGCAGAGAGAGGCAAGGTCAGGTGCGCATTTTGGAAAGATGTCCCACTGCCACGTGGAGGGTGAGTGAGAAGCCACCGTCATGATGCCACTAAGACCTGAGTGACGAGGGTTCAGCGAGGGTAGGGTTGGCGGAGACGGAGAAAACCGGAAAAAGCAAAAAAATCTACTTGGAGGTAGTATCCTCCGAGCTTATGGCTTGCTTGTTTGGGAGTCAGAGGCAAGTGAGCGGGAGGGAGGAGTCTGGAAAGATGCTGAGAGCTGAGGGGTCCTTTGCGGACCTGGGGAAGCTGGAGGAGAAAGAGGTGGGGGTAGTGACGCTCAGGTGTTCCCACGGAGGAGCCTGGAGACATCACGGGGTGAAGGTCGGGCACTTGTGAAACATAAGGATCTGGACCTGGGAAGAAAGTCCAGGCTGCGGACAGAGATGTGGGGGCAGCTGGGAGATGGACTGTGAGTCTCGGAGGGCGGGGACCCTGTGGGGTCTACACTGCAATCACAGCGTAGTTTAGTCCTGGGACCCCTGCTGGGTGAATGTTTGCTAACTGGACGGACAGATGGATGGATGGATGGAAGGCAGGATAGACTAAGAGACAGATGTGCTTCTCCCTGGAGAAGCTTGGGATCTCTCCAGCTGTAATCCCACCGCCCAGCCCAGGCCTGAAAAGTGGCCAGTACGCAGGACACTCCTGGAGCCAGTACCCTCTCTGTGCGGCTGATGGTTGGGGGTGGGAGAGGAGGAACAGGACAGAGTCAGGGCCTCATTTGTACAGACAGGTTGCTGAGGTCCAGAGAGACAGAGCCAGGCCTGGCTCCGGGTCTAGTACTTTCTCTAGAAGCAGCCTCTCCATCTCTCCAGGCACCTTCAGGCAACAGTTATCTTCCTGAAAGAGATAAAGAAATGAGGCCCAGGGGAAACCGAGAACTTGCCCAAATTCACACCTTCAGGAAAAACTAGGGATTGAAGTAAACCAGTTTGGAGTTTAAGGCTTGACTGCAAGTCTCTTCAGCCAGGGGTGCCGGGCGAGTTGGACAGCTGCGTGTAAATCAATGAAGTGAGAACACACCCTCACGCCGTGCACAAAAATAAACTGGAAATGGCTTAAAGACTTAAATACAAGACACCATAAAACTCCTCGAAGAGAACATAAGTCAAACCTTGGTGTGACTTAAATGGTACCAGTGGTTTCTTAGGTCAGTCTCTCGAGCAACTGAAATAAAAGCAAACCTAAACAAATGGGACCTAATCAAACTTGGAAGCTTTTGCACAGCAGAGGAAACCAGCAACAAAATGAAAAGAACCTACAGACTCTGGGAGAAAATGTTTGCAGGTGATGCGACCAATAAGGGCTTCATTTCCAAGATATACAAACAGCTCATGCAATTCAAGAAAAACAAACCCCAGGAAGCTCCCATTGTGGCTCAGCGGTAACGAGCCTAACTAGTAGCCACAAGGACGCGGGTTCAATCCCTGGTCTCATTCAGTGGGTTAAGGAGCCGGCGTTGCCATGAGCTGTGGTATAGGTCGTAGATGCAGCTTGGATCCCACGTTGCTCCGGTTGGGAGGTAGGTCCGCAGCTGCAGCTCCGATTCGCCCCCTAGCCTGGGAACATCCATAGGCCACAAGTGTGGCCCTAAAAAGGAAAAAAAAAAAAAAAGAACAAAAAACAAACAAACCCAATCGAAACATGGGCAGAAGACCTAAATAGACATTTCACCAAAGACACTCAGATGGCCAATTGGCACATGAAAAGACGCTCCACTTCATTAATTATAAAGAAATACAAATCAGAACTACAATGAAGTACCACTTCAAACCAGTCACAGTGGCCTTAATTTTTAAAAAAATCTACAAATAATAAACGCTGAACAGGGTGTGGAGAAAAGGGAGCCCTCTTACACTGTTGGTGAGAATGCAAATTGGTGCAGCCACTGTGGAAGAGTACGGGAGGTTCCTCAAAAAACTAAAAATAGAATTGCCATGTGATCCAGCAATCCCCCTCCTGGGCATATATCCAGACAAAACTCTAATTTAAAAAGATGCATGCACCCCTATATTTATAGAAACACTATTTCCTTCAGATTATGAGACTGACACACTGCCTACTGTGCTAAGGAGGCAACTAGAAACACTATTTCCAATAACCAAGACAAGGAAACAACCTAAATATCCGAGAGGTGAATGAATTAAGAAGATGTGGTACATATAAACAATGGAATACTACCCAGTCATTAAAAAGGATGAACCAATGCCATTTGCAGCCACAAGGCTGGACTAGAGAGTCTCATACTAAGCGAAGTAAGTCAGAAAGAGAAAAATACCATATGGCATCACTGGACACGTGAAATAAAAACAAAAACAGACTCACAGATATAGAGAACAGACTCGTGGTTGCCAAGGACAGGGCAGGGGAGGGAAGATGTGGGAGACTGGGATTAGCAGAGGCAAACTATTATATACAGGACGGATAAACAGGGAACACCATTCACTAGCCTGTGATAAATCATAATGGAAAAGAACATGGGAGTTCCCGTCATGGCGCAGTGGTTAACGAACCCGACTAGGAACCATGAGGTTGCCGGTTTGATCCCTGGCCTTGCTCAGGGGGTTAAGGATCCGGCGTTGCCATGAGCTGTGGTGTAGGTCGCAGACACAGCTCAGATCTGGCGTTGCTGTGGCTCTGGCGTAGGCTGGCGACTACAGCTCCGATTGGACCCTAGCCTGGGAACCTCCACATGTTGCCAGAGCAGCCCTAAAAGAGGCAAAAAAACAAAAAAACAAAAAAAAAAGGAAAAGAACATGAAAAAGGACATACATGTCTGAGTCACTTGCAGAAAGGAACACAACATTGTAAATCAACTATACTGCAATAAAATTTTTAAAATTAAAAAAAATTAAATGAAAAAAAAAAGACGATTTCAGATTCCCAGCTGGGCCACTCAATGCTCAGAGCCCGTCTGGCCCCTGCCGCTTTGGGTCCCACATTCGCCCCTGAGAGGCTGGCCCCCTGGGCTGCGGGGAGGGGTGCCGGCTCGGCCACTTGCAGAGCACTGCAGACCCCAACCCTGGGAGAAGAGGGCGGGACCTGCCCCCAGCAAGCCCTGGCTGAGGTCAGTGGGTCCGCTGGCCAAGCAGGCTTGCTCAGGGCAGAGCCATCAGAGCTGAGATGGAGCGTTTCCAAGGTGACAGCATGGGACTAAAGTAACTTGATAGGTCCTTCCCCCACCCTACCTCGCTGGGGCTCAGGGGAGGGGCTGCGGGGACAAGGGTGGGGAGGGGGCAGCTTCATGCTGACTCCTGGTTTCTGCGCGGCAGCTGGAAGGTCCCCATCCCCCCAGTGGACAGATGGAAGATTTGAAACCAGAGGGCGACAGGGCTTGGCCCAACATCACCCAGCGGCTGGCGACAGACCTGAAGCCCAAGGCTCGTCAACTGGGGATATGTGTGCTGCCTGTTTCTTGCATCCATTCATTCCTTCATTCAATTATTCACTCAGCCAACAACCTTCCTTCCTGCCCGTGTCATGGGAGCTGCAGACTCAGAGAAGAATCAGACAAGCCCTGCCCTCAGGGAACTCCCGGTCTGATGGGGAAACAACCACATAACTAGTCAATGACAACATGGAACTTCTGCGACAACAATTCACAAGGGAGCAGAGCGCAAAGGCCAGTCCAGGCTCGGGTGCTCAGAGGCTTCGTGGAGCAGGTCGAGTCTGTGGGACAAGGAGCCCCAGGGCTGGATTCCCAGTCGGGCAGGGAGCACAGAGGCAGGAGAGCCCCACGGGAAGGCAAGTCACAGGAGCCCTCGCAAGGGACACCCCACTATTAAGTCAGCCCCCACCCAAATCCTGGTTCTCCACCCCTCCTCAGACTTGTCTCGCCTACCCCTTGGAGCGGGGACGGGGAAGGACACCCCAGCCAGTGGCAAGGGCCAAGGATGTCTCTGTCCTCAGGGCCCCAAGAGGCAACTCCTCCTGAGCCAGGGCTGAACACCAACCAGTAAGGGCAGGTCCTCTCCTCCAGCCCCCGTCCCCGAGAACTGGCCCAGTCACTCCCTTCCTCTACAACACGCCGCTGAAATGCATGGTCATTCTCACCGGCTACAATCATTTCAAGACAAAGCAATACTGGTCTTTCCCGACGCACGAATGGGGACAGCTTCTGAATCTGTAAGGATTCAGAAAGACTTACATCTTCAAATCCTGGCTCCCGGACTTAGCGGCTTGGCAATGTGGGGTCTCAGTGGGCCATCAGGGTTGGTGACACCCACACCACATAGAGTGGCTATGAGGACCGGCAGAGAAGCCATGTATACCAAGCAGCAGTGGGAGCTCAGTCAATGCCTGTCCCTTCTCTCTGAGACTGGCAGGGCGAGCACCCCCAGTGCGCCTTCCCTGGGAAGGGAGAGGGCATTTCAGGGATGCTGCAGGGGACACCAGGAGGAAGAGCCAGGAGGCCAGGAGCAGAGGCTCCGGGGCACGTTAAGACTCGCCCGATTCCCCCACTTGGGCTGGGATGATGCTCTCCCTCTCATGTCCCCCAGGAGCTGATCTGACCTTTCCCACCGGGAAACCAGCAGGGATGTCTCCCTGCAGCAACACTGGGGAGCACTGGCTGGAAACCCTGCCATCCAGAAGGGGTCACTGGAAGAGGCGCCCCGCCCGGAGATCGGGGACCCCGAGGAAAAAGTGCCTTCTAGAGATGGCTGGGCCCCTTGGCTGAGGCCAGGAAAAGACCTGACCAGGTCCCCACAGGAGGTCTGGGGAGCAAAGCCTCCCAGAGAGTGGATGACCTCACCCACCGAGAGATGCCATCGGGCGCGCATGCGTCAGGCTGAGCTGGGCGGGGCCGGTAGCCAGAGACCCACCTTCCTCACCAGCAACTCCTCGTGATGCGGGGCCCCAAACACAGCCCCCCGCAGCACGGCTGCGGCTAGAGGGAGCCGGGTGGATGGGAGGAGGTTCCCGGGCATTGTCTGGAGCAGATTTAGCCCAGGAAGGCGTTCTGAACACCCCTCCTAGAGGGGAAGGATGAAATCCAGCCACAAGGGCTGCATCAAACGACCCCCAGAAAGTGCCCCCAAAGAATGTGAGCGCACAGCTTAGAACAGGAGGGGACGTGCTTTGAGTCATCACCAAAGCAAGACTGGGAATCAGGAAGCCTGGGCTCTGGGCCTGGCTGTTTGTAGGACGGGGCGGGCGCAGTCCTGCTCGGCGACTCAGTTTCTCCTTCAGACAATGTGGGGCCCAGGCTTAGAGGCCGAGGCCTCCTGTCTCTGACTTCGGCGTGTAGCTTCAAGACTGGGCAGCAGTCACCAGGCCCTGTGGGGGACTGGGCGTGAATTTTCCTCACTGGTGCCTAGACCAGGCCACAGCCACACAGCAAAAGCTGAGGACACTCCCGTCACTGAGGCTGTGACCCCGAAGCTTGAGACACTCTGTGGGCCCCTCCTTTTGCCCACCCCCGGCCCTGGGATTCTCTATAGCAAATATTTGCAGCTGGTCACAACGTCCCGCCCGGCCCGCCCGCCTATTTTCTGTGGGCAGCCTTACCTCTGGCTTCCCAGCATCCGGCCTGCTCACCACAGGGCTCCTTGGAAAGTCCTGGTATTTGAGCCCGGCCTCATCTCAGACCCTGAGCGGCCTGCCCAGCTGGGCCTGGCCCCTCCCTGGCTCAGCAGGTCAGCCTCTTCCCTGGCCTCCAGCCGCTGGCCTCTGCCTCACAGCCGCCACGTGAACACGCCTGATACCCAGGCCCCAGGTCCTTGCCTGACTTAGAAAGTTGGGGGGGGGGCTCCCCAAGCACTCAGAGAGGGCAGGAGTTCGCTTTGGAGGACCCATCTGCCCCAGGCACCCTGTGTGGCCACCTGCCAGCCCCACACGAGCCTTCCTCAGACGGCTGGGTCCTGTCCAGCTGTGGCCTGAGACCTTGCCCTTCCTGCAGCCTGCAGAGCCAGGTTCCACTTGCTTACCCCCTGTGCGACCTTTGGCACTTCCGCTTCCTGTTCTGCAAAACCTGGATAACAAGTGCAGTCTCGGACCTGTCCAGGTTGGGACAGAGAGGCTGGGAGTGTGCAAAAGCGCCTAGCATGACGCTTGGTTCACAGTGGCAGCCACGGACCTGGTAACGCACCTCCCAGACTGTGGTTCAGTTGGTCCCTCAGAAAGGCTGCCCTGAGCTCCCTGCCCAGAGGCTCGCCCGTCACCCAGCCGAGGAGATGGGCCCAGGAGAGCACCAGTCACAGCCTTGGGAGCCCGGGAGGATACCTAAACACCCACATCTCAGAGGCCCCGCCGAGTCGTGGAGGATGCGTGGGGGTGTGACAGTAGGGCAGGAAGGGAGGGCCAGCACAGGGGACCCAGCGCAGATCTGCATGGCTGAGGCCCATCAGAGGGATGTGGGCCTGGTTTCCAGGGCCTGACTGCCAGGCTAAGGGGCCCCCAGAGCTGGTGGGGCAGCGAAGGGCTTCAGCAGGGAGGGTGGAGGTTGGATCAGCGTGTGAGAAAAATCCTTGGACAGTGGGGCTGGGTGGGGTGGGAGAGGCACAGGCAGACACGGAAGAGGCCCCTGTGCAGGGACCTGGGAAAAGACAGGGACAACCGCCCAGGCCAGGTAGATGGCGGAGGACTGAGTGTCAAAGAGGCGGGGTGGGGGGGACAAGGGCAAGGCGAACCAATGAGGGACATGGGAGGAGGAAGGACAGGACTACTTCCCGCATGTGGCATCCAGGAACGACCCCCAAGCCACTAACCCACTGGGGGACTCAAGCCAGCCCCGCCCTCTCTGGGCCTCAGTGACCCCCCACCCTTGTGAAACGGCCCAGAAGAGCTCAGGAGGCACTCTTTGCTCACACGTCCTGTGCGAGACAAGGCAAGGGCCCTTCTCTGCTTCTGCGGGAGGGGGAGCAAGGCCGGCCGCACCCCCACCCCCAACTCAGCCTTTCTCGGAGCCTCACCAGCACAGACAGGGCCCTAGGACCCGGCCCAAACAGGACCAGAGGTCTCACCAACCTAGGTGAGGGGCAGGTAGCCCCGCCCATGAGGCCGGATGCACATGGATGCAGCGCCACCTACTGTCCCCCTGGGAAGAGGCCGCCAGTCCCAGGAGTCTGGCTCTGACCCAAACAAGTCCCAGTGGAATGAAGCATAGCAAGGGGTTCCTACGGGGCCCTAGGCCCCAGATTCCCCTCCCCGGCCTCTCCAGGAGGCTTCCCGAAGACACAAAGTTCCCTTCTCTAACGGGTTCTGATCACATCGCTCTCTGGCTCAGAAACATTTCATGGCTCCCTATTGCCCCTGGGTTCCACGCACCTTCAGCCTAACTCAAGGCCCTTTCCATTCCTACACAGCAAAATACTTACCAGCCCCCGAAACACTTCATCTTTTCCCTGTCCCCAAGGCCTTACATATGTTCCCGCCTTTTCTTAAAATACCCGTCTCTGACCTCTCGGCTTAGAAAATTCCTGCAGAGACGTTCCCCTCATGGCGCAGTGGAAACGAATCAGACTAGTAACCAAGAGGTTGCGGGTTCGATCCCTGGCCTCGCTCCACAGGTCAAGGATCTTTATCTGGCTTTGCTGTGAGCTATGGTTTAGGTCGCAAACATGGCTCGGATCCTGCGTTTGCTGTGGCTGTAGCGTAGGCTGGCAGCTGTAGCTCCGGTTGGACCCCTAACCTGGGAACCTCCATATGCCTTGGGTGCGGCCCTAAAAGGCAAACAACAAAAAACAAACAAACAAAAAAAAACCCAGAAAACTCCTGCAGAGCTACCAAAGACCAGTGCAAATGTCACCTCCTGAGTGAAGCCTTCCTTAAAATACCTTTCACGCCAAGTTCACCACCAAGCACCAAGACTGCCCGACAGCAGGAGTTCAAGCCCATCTTCTTCTGGGTACCCCCACCAGTCCCTGGGCTGCCTCTTACCCCTACTGAGGCCGAGAATGTTTCTGTGTCCATCTCTTGCTCTTCCCAGGCTCTAAGCTCCTTGAGGAAAGAGACTGTGGGCGACCCGTGGCTTCTCAGCTTAGGGTCTGGTGTTCAAAGAAGTAGCAGTGATTAAGCATCTACTGGACTAGATGCTTCCCCATGACTTACCTGACCGCAATGACTCAGGTCACCTATGGTGACCACAGAAGCACTGTGTTCCTGCTCCTCCTGGCAGCCCAAACGCCCTGCCAATAGCCTGCTGCATGACCATGGGTGGCTCGCTGAATTTTCATCTGGCAAAAGAAAAGGGTGTGATAATCACTATTTCGGCTCCTTCAGCTGAGGTCTCCTAACCCCCATGGCTCTGCTCACACGTTTCCTCTTGCTCTTCCCAAGAAGCCCACCTCCCAGGTCCGGACCCTTGCTGCAGCTGCTCCGAGCCAGGCCCTTGCCAGTTTGTCCTCTAGAAACTGCAGCTCTGAGCTTATGTGCCAGATGCCTCTGCCTCCCAAGGAAACCCAGGCCCAAACCCACTAGCCCCAAGCCTTGCTGGAGGATGGGCCCCAGGTCTGGTCTCTGGAAGTCTGTAGAATGTTCTCACACCATTAGAATGGTCCTAGCGGGAAGCCAGACTCACCAGCTGGAGGGAGGGGGTCACGGGAGCCTGGGAATGAGCAGTGCTTTCGGGGAGCTGTGGAACTCCACTGGAAACTGGATGATGGAGGCAGCCTGGGGACCGCAGGAGCCATCCTGCCCACCACCTGTCCTCCAAGGTGGGCAAAGGGGCCCTGACTTGCCTGAAGTCACAGGGAAAGTCCAGAGCAGGGCCTCATGCTTCCCAACCCCAGCCTTAAAATCCTTCTGCTACCCCACTCTCTCACTTCCATCCACAGCCCAAGAGAACAAGTTTCAGGAGACATTCTAGAGGCCTCTGTTCAGTTTCCGGGCTGAGCAATGCTAGTGGGACAAAGCTCCCTCACTGCGCATGCGCCACGTGCCTGGCATACAGAAGCCTTCAAGCGAAGGAATGTTCTCGCCATTGCGAGGATGCCGGAGGTGAGGCTCAGAGGGAATGAATGACTGTCCTGGGTCACAGAGCAGGCCTGCTAGGATTCTAGTGTTGTCTCAACTATCAGGCAGGGCTCCCCTTAAGGCCGATGCACACACGCTAAGTCTAGAACAATGCAAAACAGCAAATACCCAAACATAAGATTTGAGGTTCTGAAATCCATAAGGGAGCATGGAAGGCTTCCTGGAGGTGGTGAGGTGGGGCACCGAATGAGGCCTTGGAGCCAAGCTAGATGGAGAGGGAAGGAGGGACACCTGTGGGAAGAGGCACCCTCATCCCCCTTGCTTCCTACTTGGGAAAGGCTGAGCCATCCACCTGTTACCTGCTTCCTGACCCCCACATCCAGTCCATCACAGAGTGCTACCCAGAAGGACCAGAGCTTCTCCAGACCATCCCCTTTTCTCCACTCCCACGGGGGCTACCTTGGCCCAGGCACCTTGACCTGTCTATAGACTCCTCACTCATGTCCTGCAGTCCCTCTGTTCCACTTCCCCCGCCAAGCCGGAGCGGTCTTTCTTCAACTAGAATTATCTGGCTGAATCACAGGTCCTGCTTGGAACCTTACAGTGCCCGCCCTGCATGCTCGGGTGGGTCCTTGCCACTCTCTCCCGCCGGGTCTTGTGACACTTCACCTTGAACTCAGTACTTGAGTGGCACATCATGCTGGCAACTTCCCCCAATGGTCGCCCTCTTGGCCTTTGCATCGTCGGTTCCATCTGTCCACATGTGCTGTCCTCTCCCAGAACGCTGCTTAAATATCCCTAGGAAGCCTTCCCTGACCCTTGTGTCGAGGGCAGTGTCCTCCGGCAGATTTCCCGCTGCGTTTGCCTCCCGCAGCCCAGGCACCCCGCGCAAGGGCAGCGTCCCCGAGCGCGCATGCGCTCCTTAGGCTGCGCGGGGCCGGCGGGACCGAGAGGCGCTGACCCGGGTCCAGGCATCTCCTCGCACGATTTGCGCGGGAAGGTGGGCCAGGGCCTGACGGCGCGCTGCAAAGTCCGTTTCCGCCCCCTGGGCACCCAGGGAATATTTAGGGGCTGCTGGAGGGCTGGGCAGAGGGAGGCGCGGTCGCGGCTGCCTGGCGGGTGGAAAGCGCCGCGCCCTCGGGTCCCCTGTGGTCCCCAGGCGGGGGCCCGGCACGTGCGGAAAGTGGCCCCGAGCCCCCAGCCGCAGCGGATCAGGAGCGACCGCAACCTGGAAGCCAAGAGCGTGCAGCGGCTTCCGGATGAAAGTGGGGAGGGAGGCCGGCCCCCGGCCCTTCTGCCCTCGGAACCTTGCGTGACTCGCGCACTTCACTGGCAGGAAACTGATACAGAGCCGAGAGGGGCTGTGCTGACCCCAGGGTCCCTGCTCTGTCCACGTTCGCCATTTGGCACCGCTGTGAGTCGAGGGCGGGTTTTCTCTTAGGATCAGAGGGACAGTTGTTACAAGGCGGATTCCAGGGCCCATCTCCCGGAGATTAGGCAGATCTAAGGTAGGACCCAATGAAAGCTTTTAAAAGCAAGCAGGCAGGTCACACACCACACACTGGGAAACATTAGTAGAGCGATATTTTGGAGTAGGAAGGCTCCCCTCAGTCGATGGGCAGGATAAAGCAAGAGTGGACCGGGCCGGGAGGCAGGGAACCTAGACTCGGATGGACTGGAATCCTGAAATCATCGTTTTCTGCTGGGTAACCAGAAACCGATGACTGATTAACCTCTCTGGGCTTTGATGTGTCTCTTGTCTGAAATGGACATAACATGCAGCCACAAAGTTCTGTAATAGCAAAGAGGTTTGTGTAAAAATGCTTTGCACATTAAACCACCACCATCGTTATTATTCACTGTCACCGCCTATCAAGGAGAGAGGTCAGCCTGAAGTGGTAATGGCGATGAGCTCAGATGCCACCTCCTCTGTAAAGACCACCCTGATTCAGTCACTCGGGAGGAAGCCTCCCTTCCTCTGGTCTGCATGCCCCTCAGCTTCTTTCGCCTATTAGGTACTCCTTTCCTGGGCCTGGGGCTGACTTGGTACCACACGTGCCATTAGGGATAAGGTCAGAGGGGCCGGGTGATGGACACAGTTCACACCTCAGTCCTGTCACTCATTGGCTCCACACCTTGTAGCCTCTATAGCTATAACATGTAAAGCTTCAAGTGGAATCATGGCTATAAGATTCCGCAATGTCGGAGTTCCCGTTGTGGCTCAGTGGTTAATGAATCCGACTGGAACCATGAGGTTGCAGGTTGAATCCCTGGCCTAGCTCAGTGGGTTAAGGATCCAGCGTTGCCGTGACCTGTGGTGTAGGTCACAGACATGGCTCGGATCCTGCGTTGCTGTGGCTCTGGCGTAGACCAGTGGCTACAGCTCTGATTCAACCCCTAGCCTGGGAACCTCCATATGCTACCGGAGGGGCCCTAGAAATGACAAAAAGACAAAAAAAAAAAAAAATTCCAAAATGTCTATCACTCAGCAAGCCCAACTGGGATAAAAAAAAGATACATACTTGGGGGACTGGGGAAGCATCACAACGGGTGGCTTCTGGCCTGGACTTTTAGAGCCAGGAAAGGCCTAAACATGCACAGAACCGCTGGGGAAGCCCCCCCACCCCCACCCTTGCGGGCAGGCTCTTCCATATTCTGGTTACACTCTATTTACTTCTATAAATTGGCAGCAGAGCATTCCTGCTCTGACATGGGTTGCTGTTCACTTACAAATTGAAATGGGATAAAGATAGCAAATTGAACACACACTGTGGTCTCTCCTGAAACCAGCTAAAACAGCAGGAAAGGGATTTATCAAACTATTGGAAAGCAGGCACAGCCAACAAAGAATGGTAACTGCCTGGATCCTAAAGAGGCAGTAAAGAAAATTGAAGAGCAGCCCAGTTTTCACTGTGAAACCCCCAAATGGTTTAGGAATTGGCGGCCCCAGGTATTTCTGGAAATTGGGTGGCTGGGGAGGCTTAAAAACAGGAAAATCGTTTGGAAATCTGTTTAAGAACAATCAGACTCCCAGACACCCTTCCCACCTGGTAGAAGGTGAAAGGTCTATTCTCAGGATGGAGTAAGAGGGGCTGTCTATACTGGGGGGGACTCTGACAACTGGAATAAAGTAAACATTTGTTAACGAACCCAACTAGTATCCATGGCGTCGCGGGTTTGATCCCTGGCCTTGCTCAGTGGGTCCAGCCATGAGCTGCAGTATAGGTCGCAGACTCGGCTTGGATCGCATGCATTGCTGTGGCTGTGGCGTAGACCGGCAGCTACAGCTCCGATTAGACCCCTAGCCTGGGAACCTCCATATGCCGCGGGAGCGGCCCAAGAAATGGCAAAAAAAAGAGACAAACAAACAAACAAACAAAAGAGCTTCCAGAGAAGGAAAAAATAAGCAGTCTTCCTACAACGGCTTGAGCGTCACAGCGACATTGGATTTTTCAACAGCGAGATGGGAACCAGGAGCCAAGGGCAAGGTGCCTTCAAAATTCTGAGGGAAGCTGTTTCCATCCCAGAATCCTATCCTAGCCAAGTGATTATCAAAGATGTGGATGGAATAAAGGCTTTTGGGTTTTTTTTGGTCTTTTCTTTTCCCTAGGGCTGCACCCATGGCATATGGAGGTTCCCAGGCCAGGGGTCGAATCAGAGCTGTAGCTGCCGGCCTATACCACAGCCACAGCCATAGCCACAGCCACGCAGGATCTGAGCTGTGTCTGCAACCTACACCACAGCTCACGGAAATGCGGGATTCTTAACCCACTGAGCAAGGTCAGGGATCAAACCTGCGTCCTCACGGATGCGAGTCAGGTTCGTTACCACTGAGCCACCACAGGAACTCCCTAAAGACATATTGAGTCATGTAAGGTGTCTGCATACATTCTCAGGAAGCTACTGGAGGATGTGTTTCAACAGAAATGAGTGAGTAAACCATACAGAAGAGGTCATGGCATTGAAGGAAGAGAAGAAGCCACAAAGGAGGTGGGGGGAGGAATCCCCAGGCCAGCGGTTGTGCAGTAGGAAGTAATTCATCCTGACGGGAACAGGATGGAAGACTCTAGAAGGGATTCCTTCAAGAAGATGAAACTGGTCCATTATCCAACACATTTAAACACACCGAGAGGAGATTACATAACTGTAATTGTGACGCAAGAAAGAAGAAGTAATCATAGACTATTATATGGCTCACTTGTCAACAGCATTTACACAGCCTAATAATGCAAACAGTGAATATGGTTCCAACCGAACCTGTGACAATTATACAGGATGGCAGGGAACACAGACGGAGATGTGCCTGGGAGGGAGCAAGGAGAAAGTGTGGGTGTATTGGAGAAAGGTATTTAAAACTAAAAAAAAAAAAAAAAAAAAAAAAAAAAAAAAATCAAGAAGTAGCAATATAAGGGAATAATTTAGAATTGAAAGTCATTGCCTCTGCAGAGTGTGAAATGATCTGAGTGTGTGTGTGTTGAGGCAGGGACTGCTGCTTTCCATTACAAGCCTTATAGAATTTCTAAACTATGTGCATGTATAGCTAAAGGTTAAAAAAAATTTTTTTTTTTTTTTGTCTTTTTATGGCCGCTTTTTTTCCCCTAGGGCCGCAGCCACAGCATATGGAGATTCCCAGGCTAGGGGTCGAATCAGTGCTGTAGCCTCTGGCCTACGCCACAGCCACAGCAACACAGGATCTGAGCTGCGTCTGCAACCTACACCACAGCTCACAGTGACACCAAATCCTTAACCCACTGGATCCTAGCCAGATTTGTTTCCGCTGTGCCACGACAGCGGAAACAAATGACAATATTTTTACATTGAGTCATATAAAGCCCCTAAGCCAAGGTCCCTAGTGGCAGGAAGGCAGTCATTTTCAGCAGAAGGCTTCGCCTAACAGTGGCCAGGCCTGAAATGCCAGCAGGAGAGGAACATTCTGGGAGATGCTGGGGGGCTGAGCTGAGTGGGCAGTTCATCTGTGGAGGGCAGGTTCCAATGCCACGCCTTCGGGGGTCTTCTGTGGTCCCTGCAACTCCATAGGATGCTTCTGTCCCCTTCACTGCTCGTCCCATGTCATCCCACTCTCATTACTGTCACCACTGGCCTCATCTCTCTCACCAGGCTGTGAACTCCCCAAGGACAGTGACTTCAGCCAAGTGACACAGAGAAGCTGTCCAGTAAATATTCGCTGAATGCACCAACAGTCCCTCACCCAGCGAGGCGTGGGCGCATACTTATTGAAGGGAATAACAGTAATTGAACAGAAAGGATCTTCTGCCTTAGAATCACGCTCCCCTGGGTTTTGGGCACGAAGCAAGTCCTGGGTGAGTGTGCATTGCCTCGGCGGAGCGGGCGGAGCCTCCCGGCCTCCCAGCCTGCTGCGTGATGTTAAGAATTTCGTAACCTTTCAGAAGGCTGCCAGGATTTCTCCATGTATCAGTAAAGAGGAAAAAATGGTAGGGAATGGTTTTCTGGGTCTGGGAGGATTGACCTGGGAATTGAGGGGTCGGGGAGAGAGGAGACGGTACACAGAAGAGCCCCCAGGGATTCGCAGGTGTCTAGGAGGGCGGGTAGGGGGGCGGGAAGAGTAGGAGCCAATGGAAATCTGCGAAAAAGCAGGCTGCGTGGGGGCGCGGGTCAGCCCCAGCATCTCCGCCCAATGCCACTCCCCCTCACTGCGCTTCAGCCCTGGCTTCCAGCAGCTGGCGGCGCCCAGAGGGACATTTGTCCAAATCCTCCCTCTCTCCCAGAACTGGGCGGGCAGAATCCCAGGCCAGCCCCGTTTCCCTCTGGGCTCAGGGAGCGCCACGGAGTGCTCACACGACCTGGGACGTGAGATCACCTAGCCACATTTTAAGTTCTACAGGTGGGTAAATGGTTTGGTTTTTTTTTTTAATGGCTGCACCCACACCACATAGAAGTTTTCAGGCCAGGATCAAACCCGCTCCTCCGCAGCAACCCAAGCCACTGCAGTTGGATTCTTAACCCTCTGTGCCACAGCGGGAACTCCCCAGGTGTGTAAATTTTAAATAAAGAAGTGAGAGACCAACCTAAAGTTGCCAGCTTTTTATTTTGCTTGGTAAAGATTTAAAAAAGAACTAGCAAAACGTTCTATTTCTTGATCTGGGTGGTGGTTATAGAGTGTGAACTTGGTGGAAACAGATCAAGCTGGACACTTGTGAGCAAGATGATTCTATGTGTTAGACTTTGTAAAAAGTTTATGCAAAGAATTGCCATGTACTATCACACCATCATTTCATCTTTATGAATAGACTTTCTTGGCAGTCCCGTCGTGGCTCAGTGCTTAACGAATCCGGCTAGGAACCATGAGGTTGTGGGTTCGATCCCTGCCCTTGCTCAGTGGGTTAAGGATCCGGCATTGCTGTGAGCTGTGGTGTGGGTTGTGTGTGCTGTGGTGTGGGTCGCAGACGCGGCTCAGATCCCGTGTCACTGTGGCTCTGGTGTAGGCCGGTGGCTACAGCTCCAGTTAGACCCCCAGCCTGGGAACCTCCATATGCCGTGGGAGTGGCTCAAGAAAAGGCAAACAAACAAACAAACAAACAAAAAAGAATAGACCTTCTTTTTTTTAGGGCCACACCCGTGGCACACTGAAGCTCCCAGGCTAGGGGTAGAATCAGAGCTACAGCTGCCTGCCTGCACCAGAGCCACAGCAACCTGGGATCTGAGCCGGGTCTGTGACCTACACCACAGCCACGGCAACGCCAGATCCTTAGCCCACTGAGCAAGGCCAGGGATAAATCTGCAACCTCATGGATCCTAGTTGGATTTGTTTCCTCTGCAGCACAACGGGAACTCCAAGAAAAGTTATTTTGATGCTATAAAATGGGAAAGGCATAATCTCAATAAAGGATAGTCCGTCCTTCTACAAAGAGGCAGTGGTACATTTATAATACCACACTTTGCATGGACGATAGTAAAAAAAATTCCAGAGGAGAAACAACTAAAGCTTTATTCCACATATTATGCATACACTGCTTTTGCCAATTTAGGAGTCTATATCCAGCCTGTTTTTAAACTTTTATCAGAGTTGTTGAGGAAAATCCTGTTTCACTTGGTTATCGTGAGGGAAATAGAAGCCATACCCACTGTAACTTCACTGAATCTGGAACGTTCCTCCAGAGCTGAGAGAGGCTGAGGACCAAGATGGCAACCAGCAGCCCCTGCTCCCCTGTTGCCTGAGGGAAGGAGGCCTGGTGCTGGGGTCACAGCCGGCAGGCACCCTGAGTACCTGGAACAGAGCAGTCAGACCTTTACCAGAAAGGGGCGCTGCAGACTGAGGGGACCTTGGTTAGAGACCCCGGCCAGTCTGCCTCTCTGCTAACTTTTGGGAACCTCACCCCGCCTCCCGCCAAACTCTCACGTGAAGGCCCAGAGAGAGGAAGCAATTTCCCCAAAGTCACACAGCACGTTAGTGAAGAACTGGGGCTAGAACCTGGGTCTCCGGCCTGCAGCCCTGTGCTCTCCCCACCCCTCCTGGCTCTGGGCTCCTGGCAGTCGCCTTTGCTGACCCCAAAAGTGGCTCACAGGTCCTGCGATGCTGCCGTGAACTCTTCAGGGCTCCGGCTCTGGTGGTCAGAGATAGGGGAGTGCTGGGCTGCAGGGGATCGAGTTACCTGCTTGGAGTGGGTCCTCCGGGGAGTCAGCCGCTCTCCAGCTTGGCAGGAAGACGACTTGGCGAGGCTGGGCTCATCGAAGATGCCAGGGCTTCTACAATGGAGGGCTTCAGCCATCCAGCACCTCCTTGGGGGCTGCTGTCACCAACCTCAACCTGACACCCTGGCTCTGGGCAGAGGATGGCGGGGGTGGGTACTGGGGGAGGCGGTTCAGAAGGCTCTGCCAGGCAGGGGAGGGAAGGGCGTGGGGGGCTTGGCCTCTGCAAGACGGCTTCTTTTCCTCCTCGAGGGCTTTGCTCAGGCCATGCCTTTTTCCTGCTGCTCTTTCCTCTTAGACACAAAGCCTCTTTGACTGGGGACCCGAGGCCGGGTCTACTATCTGGGCCTTCGTCGCCTAACCTGTGAAACAGCCAGTTGTGAGCATGGGAATCTCTCTCGGGGTCCTGTCTGCAGACACTGAGCCCCTCTGGTCCGCTCTGTGGCGGGTGGGTTCCCAGATGAGGATATGGATCCTTGGCAGCCCGGGTGGCAAATTCCTCCCCCCCAGCGGAGGGGTAGGAACCCTTAATTTCTCTTCCATGTGGCAGAGTGCCTCCAAGCAGGAAGAAAACCCCGGTAGCCATGTGCTCCAGGCACCTGGAAGGTCTCAAATAATCTTTGTTGAATGGATGAAAGAATATTAAGGTTTAGCGTGAGGTTATTTTTTTAAAAACGTGCCACTGCGTAAAAATAGAGAATCAAAGAGCTAGTCCAGCTTGCTCTCATTTGACAGAAGAGGAAATGGGCCCCCCATAAAGGCCTTTCTTGCCGGAGGCGGCACGGGGAACACGTGGGCCAGCAGGTGTCCTGAGCCCAGCTCTCTGAGCGCCGCTTTTCTGACGGGTGAGAGCCCATCGAGGCTCAGGGCTCAGGACTCCACAAACAGCCACCCCCCTCCGCCCTCAACGCTGCAGCTTCCAGGGACACTGACAGAGGGCACCCTGAGCTTCCTGAACGGTCCTGTCATCCCTTGGGCTGGTTGCTCCAGGCCACCCCCCTTCTTTTGCATTTCCCCCAACTTCCTCAGCCTCTGCTGTGAGCTGGGTGACTTGAGCAGGTCGCTCAGCTTCTCTGGGTTTGCATCATGACATTGAGAAAAGCCTGACTGCCCCTGCAGGGCGGCTGTGAGGGTCACAAGCTCCAGCAGAGAAGGCGTCTGATAAAGCCCACATTTGTAGGACACCGGCACCGCTGCCCTCGACTCTTTGCCAGACATGTGTGACACACGGGGTCACTGCCTGCACAAAGCAGAGGAGGGCTTAGACAGAGATTAGATTCCCAGGCAGGGCTCGTCTAGTTAGAATTCTGGCCCTACCACTGACTCACTATGTGGCCTTGAGCAAGACACTTAACCTTCCCAGGACTCTCTTTTCTTATCTGTGAAATGGAAATAATAGTACCTACCTTGCTGGATTGCTGAGAGGACTAAACACGAGCCCTATAAACCAGTCTTGGCATAGGGTAGGTGCCCAGTGAAGGGCAGCCTTCGTGCATTTCTTTCTCTACAAAGTGCCCAGCGGGCTGGTACTGTGAGCCCCTCTCAACCCCAGGCGCCCCAGTTAGCACGGGCCCCCGGTGCCTAGGAAGCCCTCAGGTCAGGGCTATGGAATCCTATCTGGTCTAACCAGGAGAACCAAAATAAAGAGGAACGAGGAGGCCCCGAGTTGGGGAGTGTGGAGCAGGGGTGCTGTGCTCGGCGGGCAGCCAGCAGGCCTGGCCCTGAGCCCCCGGCAATCACCTTTCTAAATCAGATCCTTCCCTCCAAGCAAGCGGGCCGGCAGGCCCTGGCGGAGGCCCTGGCCAGGCACAGCAGAACCTTTGTGAGCTCTTGGCTCTCCCCACAGCCCCCCTGCTCACCCTTGTCATCGCCTGTAAGGAACCCTGGGGCCGGGGCTCCAGGCCGGGAAGCAGCCCCCAGGCTCTGGCCCCCATCACCTCTAGCAATCTCTCCCGGCCTGAGCCTGGCCTTCAAGGCCCCAGGGTCTGGTCTCAGCCCCTCCCCCAGTGACATCGCCCCCAGGACCCCATCTCCCCCCGCAGGCTGCTGCCTGTCTTTACACACGTGGTTCTTTCACCCTGGGATTCCCTGGAGGGGTGCGAACAGGGCCAGGGCTATGGAGGGGTGGGGGCAGCCCCAGCTAGAGCAAAGGGGTCTCTCTTCCGAGCCTCTCCCTGAGCCCTCATTCCTACCCAAAGCCCCACTGAGAAAAATGCCCACTTTGGGATGTGGGTCTGAGATGCCACGCCCGTTAGACCGTCCCCGCGAGCATCCTGAGGAGGCGGGCATCGCCTGGGTTGTTCTGACCAGAGAACCCGTGGGGGCCTGTAGAAACTGAGCTGTCGTTGCGCCCCATCCAGACCCTGCTGCCCACTGGACACCCCGACACTGAGGAGGATGGACCTGCACAGGCAGCCAAAACGGAAAGAGGCCACGTCACCTGTTTTATCTTTAAACAAGTTGCCATATCAACAGTTTTCTCTGGACCCTGGAGCAAATTGCACCTCTTTGAACCTCATTTCCCTTGGCTCTGCGATGGCTACATCTGCCTCACTGGCTGCTTTTTTTTTTAATGGCTGCACCCTTGACATATGGAAGTTCCTGGGCCAGGGACTGAATCTTAGCCACAGCTGTGACCTATGCCACAGCTGCGACAACGCTGGATCCTTTAACCCACTTCCCCAGGGCAGTGACCCAAGCCGCAGCAGTCAGGTTCTTAACCCACTGCACCAAGGTGGGAACTCCTATCTCAGTGGTTACTCATGAGCATTTAGTTTAAGTAGATAGAGGAGTTCCCGTGGTGGCTCAGCAGTTTCTGAACCTGACTAGTATCCAGAAGGATGCGGGTTCGATCCCTGGCCTTGCTCAGTGGGTTGATTCGGCATTGCCGTGAGCTGCGGTGTAGGTTGCAGATGTGGCTTGGATATGGCACTGCTGTGGCTGCAGTGTATTGCATTCTTGGGCAATTCGACCTCCAGTCTGGGAATTTCCATGTGCTGCAGGTGTGGCCCTAAAAAAAAAAAGTAGAAGTATCAAGCACATAGTAAGTTCTTTTTTTTTTTTTTTTTTGGTCTTTTTGCCTTTATCTTTTTAGGGCCGTACCCACGCATATGGAGGTTGCCAGACTAGGGGTCTTATCAGAGCTGTAGCCAGTGGCCTACACCACAGCCACAGCAGTGCCATATCCAAGCCATGCTGCAATCTACACCACAGCTCATGGCAACACTGGGTCCTTAACCCACTGAGCGAGGCCAGGGATTGAACCTGCGACCTTATGGTTCCTAGTCGGATTCGTTTCCACTGCACCACAACGGGAATTCCGCATAGTAGGTTCTTAACAGCAGTTTCTCGATCCCTTTTTCCCTAGTGTGGATTCTGAGCTGCTAGAGAGACTGTTTCTTAGTTTTCCATTGTGTGGTGTCAGGACAGAATGAGAGGTAAATTGGGACGGATGGAAGAAAGCAGCTGTGGCCCAGTCTATGCCAAGTACAGGTATGTGAATTTCAAAAGCAGCTTCAGCCTCGGGAAGACGTCCCTGCGCCTTTCCCGTGAAGGGCTGCTTGGATCACGCTGCTGGTGGCCAGCTGGTTTCCTCGTCCGTCTCCCCTCTCGCCCCCTCCCCCTCGCACAGATGTGGACTCCCCTCAGGTCAGGTGCTGGGGATGACTCAGCACTGTGTCCCCAAGCTCCCCCCCAAGTGCTTGGCACAGAGCAGTATCACCAGATGGAGCAGCGGGCTAGTCTCTGCAACTGTCACTTGAAGGCCCCTGAAAGAACAGTTTTACTTGCTGCCGAGAGGGCACTGAGCCCCTAGGCGAGAGTGAGCAGGCACTGGGAGCCCAGCAGGGACAGGGCAGGGGGCGGTGAGCGGCAGGATGGGCAGAGCTGGATGAGGGGCACGCTGGTTCGAGATTCGCCCTTTGACACTGATTCATTAAACACAGTGAACAAACATTAAGTGCCTAGTGTTCGCTAGGCTCTGTGCACATTCTGGCTTGCGATGCTGCGGGTGTTGGTTGAGAGCAATGTGCATCTGGCTCTGCGCATTCTGGGCAAGTTGTTTAATGGCTCTGAGCCTCAGTGACAGCATCAGCAATAAGGTCATAATACTCAGTTTCACAAGGTTGTTCTGAGAATTATGAGTTTATTTATGTGACTAGCTTGACACCGTCCCTGCTAGATTACTGTTTGCCAATAATTGTTGAAGATAATAATAACCCTCACTCAATCCTGTGTGGCTGCAGCCAGAGCGCCTTGGAGTCCGGGCCAGGAATCCAGTTTTGTCATCCGAGAGCTCAGAGAACTGCTGCCAGAGAAGACAGAAGAGGAGGAGGAGCAGATCCCTGGCCAGGGGCTTTCGGGGCACTCTTTCCATCTGAGCTGTTGTTTTTCCCAGAGCTAGGAGCCTGCAGAGCAGGCGTGTCTGCTGGGTCGCCAAGAGCGCCTCCGGGGAAAGTGGTATGTGAAGCCAGGACGCAGCTTGCACATAACCAGGCAATAACGGCGACTTCCTGGACTCACAGCTGAGGATGCACTTAAGGCGCCGTCCTGGGCCTGCTCTGAGCACCTCCTCTCTCTGCTGTCCCTTCTGCTGAGTTACAGCCTGGCCCAGGAGAGTTTATTGCTTCACCCCCAGAACATTCTCTTACTGGAGTCTGAGACAATAATAATGATACCAGTGGATTTGCTGCCAGATGTTCCACGGCTTCCATCATGCTGTCTTACCCTTCATCTCATCTGTCCGCCACAATATTTTTTTAGCAAATGAAGACACTGAGGCACAAGGAGTTAAGTAACTTACCTGAGGTCCTGGTCTCGGCCACCAGGTATTGTGCTTATTCAAAGTCTGGTGCTTATTCAAAAGTTTTTAAAACAAGAGTGGACACTCACTGGGAGCCCATGGAAGCCAGTCTCTATTCGCGATGCTCTGCGAACCTTAGGTCTTAGTGATCCTCACACACACGCCCTTTGGCAGAAACGTACTATTCCTCTCAGATGAGAGGTCAAGGAAGGGGCCCAAGGATAGACAGGTAGCAGGCAGCGGAACTAGGGTTTAATTCCAGAGAACTGGGCTCCACAATCCACATCCTTAATCTCTATGCCAGGGTTTCTTAGCCTCATGCCATGGATATTTGGGGCCAGAAAATCCTTTGTTTTGGGGGCCAGTCCTGCACAATGTAGGATGTTTGGCAGCATCCTTAGACTCTACACACCAGATGCCACTAGCTTCCTGTCCCCCTCCCTGCCCCCTGCTGTGACAACCCAAATGCCTCCCAACACGGCCAAATGTCACCTGGGGTGTGAAAGTGTCCCTGATTGAGATCCACTGTTCTGTGTTTTGCTATCCTAAAATGACTCTATATATACATATAGTTTTTTAAAAAATATAGCAAACTCCAACTTTACAAAAAATAGGTTCTATTGACCCCTTTCTAAAATGAATCAAAATACAAACTCAAACAACCTTAACTTCTCACCTCCTATGCCCGGGCAATTTATAGACCATTTTAAAAATGAATTGGGAGTTCCCGTCACGGCTCAGTGGTTAGGGAATCCGACTAGGAACCATGAGGCTGCGGGTTCGATCCCTGGCCTTGCTCAGTGGGTTAAGGATCCGGCGTTGCCCTTGCCATGAGCTGTGGTGTAGGTCGCAGACATGGCTCGGATCCTGTGCCACTGTGGCTCTGACATAGGCCGATGGCTACATCTCCGATTAGACCCCTAGCCTGGGAACCTCCATATGCCTGCCGCGGGAACGGCACTAAAAAGACAAAAAGGACCCCCCCCCCCAAAAAAAAGGAATTGATGCTTAGGGAAATCAAGAAACTTTCCCAGAATAACAAAGCTGGTATGGGGCCAAACAAGAACATCAGTCTCCAGGTCCACATGACGAATTTTTTTTTGGTAGTACTCTTTCTGAAGTGACATTTTCTGTATTTTCTCAACTCTATACACTTTCTCCCCACAGCACCAGGGTTTTGAAACGGAGATGCAACTTAAAACCAGTGTATGAAATATTTTCTTATTCTCCCCAAAGCTGCCATTTCATTAAAAGTGTGTCTCCTTTTTTTTGCCACACCCATAGCATGTGGATGTCACCCAGGCCAAGGATTGAACCCACACCACAGCAACGACCAAGCCACTGCAGTGACGACTCTGGATCCTTAACCCCCGCACCACCAGAGAACTCCAGTAACGGCCTTAGAATGGAGAATTGAGGGCAGGAGCTGTGAGTGTGGGAGGTGCTGATGGAGGCAGATGGGAAGGAGAGAGCGAGCAGGAGCCCTCCCCGCACTGGGATGCTCTCTGGTCCTCTGGCCCAGCCATCCGCCAAAAGCCTGCATCCTTCCCTGCTGACCGCCAGCGAGCCTTCACGACAGGGCTCATGCCCCACTCCTCCAAGAAGCCTTTCCAGGTCCTTTGGTGTGAAGCTTATTCTAATTTCGTCTAGAAGCTTTTTTCTGTCAGAACCCTTTGGTGACATGATCGAGCGAATAGCTGACTAAACACTTTCTCCTTAGTCACGGGGGATACTAGCATCCCTGCTTTATAGATGAGAAGCCTGAGCCCAGAGAGGACAGCAGCTTGCCTAACGTTTCCCTCGGCGGCAGGGAAAACGAGTGACTCTCCAGGTTCTTCTCAAGTGTCCTCAGGCTTGTTCTGGGATAGTTACCCCTAAGCAGCTGGCAGTGGTCAGGTCAACCAAGCCTCTCCCTGGGAGAAGGTGGCCTTCCCATTGTGGTCACGCTTGTCCTTGAGTGCGCAATAAAAGCTGGGGCATCGTCGCTCAGACTGGTGCAGTGGTTTGCCCAAGGCCCCACAACACCCCAGCGGCAGCCCTCGGGCTGGGTCTCCTCTCACCAGGCCTCTGCTCATGCCCGCGCCCTCACTGCTGCTCTGCCCAACTTCTCGCGTGCCAGTGCCTCCACTCTCACCAGCAGGAAAGGGACAGCAGCTCTCCCCGGCCTCCCTAAGAGAACGAGCACCCGCATGCCTGCTCTCATGGAGGTCACAGGGATTGTGGTCTGGCCCCTCCAGCACTGCTCTCAATGATCCACTGCTAGAGCTGGACTCCAATCCTGCGTCCAGCCCAATGACAAGCACAGGCCCAAGCCCCAGGGTCCAAATGGCAGAGCAGCAGAGCTGGAGGAAGTCCCCGCGGTAGTGCATTTTAAGTCACTGGGGATGACACTGCTAGTCTCAGAGGTTGTCATGAAGACTGAAGCAACATTATGTCAGCAGGACCCTTGGTGACTTTGGAGTGTGGAGGCAGGGCTGGGGCTGGCTGTGCACTGTCATGCAGAGACACACGGCTTCTGGCTTTGGACAGATGTGGACGCTGTGACCGCGGGCAAATAATTTCTTTGAACTTCAGTTCTCTCATGGGGATAAGATATCAACCTCATCAAAGTATGAGTCTTAAGTGACATCATAGACATAAAGCATCTCACACAGCGCCTGGCATACAGGAGGCACTCAATAAATACTAACTTCCTCCCCAAGTATAAGTGTCATCATGAGAAGCACAGCAGAAAGCCATACACCTTCATTCTACTATTTAAGCACTTGGACGAGTCTCATGCCATGGGTGGGACACTCACCTCAAATGGGCACTGAGACGGCTAGAGACTGGGGAGCACCAGCCGCCGCCTCTGCGCTCAGGCACCCATCTCCCGGTTGCGGCGGGAGACTGCAAAGCTGGAAAAGGAGTTGCGGCCGGAGGAAAACGCCACCTCGTCAGGGAGGTGAATTACAGGACACATCTCCCGCCCCACTTGTCTCAGGTCCGCTCCACTTCCCTAGAAAAAGGCTGGAGCCGAGACCAGCAGGTTCTAAAGGGGGCAGTGAAAGCTGTGCGGGTTGTGGTTTGAGAAGGGACGGAAGAGGAGAAAGAAACACGGCAGAAATGACTGGAGCTGGAAAGGAACGGGTAGGATGGGTGACATAAGGAGGGGAGCACACGGCAGAGGCGGCTGCTGAGTCACACGCCAGGCGGTTTCTGTGGCAGGGCCTGGAGATGGGGGCAAAGGGATCCTGTCTCGAGACTCAGAACATTCTAGAAGAAAGATGAGACAAATCACAGATATCATTAATTATGATTAACAGTGACGAATGTGGGGTTTGTGTTTTCGTTCAACCACGTTCTCTCATTTTCTAAACATGCCCAGACTTCAGCACCCACATCGCACCCGTGAAGGGCTCCACTCCTAGACCTGTTCACACAGACAAGGGATTGAGGCTCAGCGTCTGTTGGAACAGTCCTCTGATAGGGGGTGATGGCCAGCTCCTGAGTAGGAATTTTAAGGGTTTCCACGGACGGGCCCCTAACTACCTTCCCAGTGCGCCCCCCCCCCAATCCTCCGGCCACCCTGAATTTCCCACTGGTCCTAGGATATCACATTTGTCCATTCATTCAACAAATATGGAACAGCAGCTACATGTCAGGCATGGTTACAGGTGGTGGGATACAACCACAGCAAACACGGGAAGGCCCCAGCCCCTGCAGCACTTGTGTACCAGTGCAGGAAGTCACATCACTTCTAGAAAAGGTAGGCTAGCTTTGAAAGGGTTGTCAGAGAAAGCGTCTCGATGGAGATAATATTTAGGCAAAGATCTGAATGATGCCAAAAATGGCTAGGAGTTAAATGGGCTAACAGCTGTCAAGGCACACCAAGTACAAGGTCGTGAACAAGCTTCTCTGAACGAACTTGGTGAATGAAAGAAACAAAGATCGCCATAGCTGGGCAGAGTGAACAAGCATCAGACCAAGGAGTCCCCACTGTGGCTCAGTGGTAACAAGCCTGACTAGTATTCATAAGGAGGTGGGTTTGATCCCTGGCCACGCTCACTGGGTTAAGGATCTCGTGTTGCTGTGAGCTGTGGTGTAGGTCGCAGACACAGCTCGGATCCAGCGTTGGTTGCTGTGGCTGTGGCATAGGCTGTAGATTCAACCACTAGCCTGGGAACTTCCATATGCCGCAATTGCAGCCGTTAAAAGAAAAAAGGAAAAAAAAAAAAAAAAAAGAACCAGACCAGGCCAGAGGTGGACATGGACTAGATCACTCAGGGCCTTAGGGTCATGGCCAGAGCTTAGATTCTGGTCCAAGACCACCGGGAGGATCCGAGAAGAAGAGGTTCATGGTAACTCTGCCTGCTACACGGAAAATAAACTTGGAGAAAAAGATACAGGAAGAGGTGATAGTGGTTTGAACTGAGCTGGTAATAGCAGAAACGGTGAGAAGTAACTGGGAGCAGGTGATGCGGGGGCACTGGTGAGAGACCCTGGAGCTGGGCCTTGAGGAATCTGCGGCCTAACCACATGCCAGTCGGGTCAGTGCCTGATCTCGGGAGCCCAACACCCGGCGTGATGCTTGGATGATGTCCGGTGAATAGAACCAGGGAAGCAGCAGCAAATCGTTTAGAAGAAAGATGTTTTCATGTAACTAATTTTGAGCTTTCCCTTTTAGCATGCAATATAATCCTTCTGAAGATGAGAAAAAGAAATACATTGTAGAAAATAAGGACAATTTTTAATTCCTCATCCTCTCACCACCTGGAGACAAACATTAGTATTTTGGGGTACCTCCTCCCACCTCAGTCTTTTCTTTTCTTCTGTCTTGTGTTGTTTTAGGGCCGCACCCATGCCATATGGAGATTCCAAGGCTAGGGGTCAAATCGGAATGGTAGCTGCCAGCCTACACCACAGCCACAGCAACGCAGGATCCAAGCCAGGTCTGCGACCTACACCACAGCTCACGGCAACATCGGATCCTTAAACCCACGGAGCGGGGCCAGGGATTGAACACGCATCCTCATGGATACTAGTCAGGTTCATTAACCACTGAGCCATGAGAACTCCCCCAGTCTTTTCATATCCTTTGTTTTTTTAAAGGTGGGGATCTCCACACTGAGGAGCAGCCTGCTCTACTCGAGTCAGTTGGTTTGGGGGGTTCAACTCCTATTTCACAGCTGAACAGCCTCTTACAAGGCACTTTCGGATCCACAGATGAGGATAGTAACCCCACCACCTCAGGTTACTCTGAACCTAAATAAAATGATTCATACAAAGTGCCTGACATGGCGCTGGGTACACAGTAAGGTCTCAGCATCTAGGAGCTGCTATTAATAAAAGGAAGTCCAAATCCCACAAGTCACAATTACAAGGAAAGCTTTCAACAACTCATTTTTTAGGAAAAAGGCTTTGCAAACCCACACTCTAACCACATGTACCCCTCCAAAGAAAAATAATCATACCAAGAATAGGTATTTGCCAAATAAGATGTAAGCAATACCAAATATTTTTAAAACCAAAATTTTACGGTAACGCAAAACAGCAACGTGCCAAGAACTAAACCCAGACTCTGGCTGGTTGAATAAATCTCTTCTATAAAGCTGACATACTTATGGGATTACCGTTTACATTAATAAGATTTAAGGGTGGACACCACTCACCTGCCAAGAAATGATTCTTTCAGGCTTTCCATCTTCAGTTTCGTCCCGGTGGTAGGACAGAACACAGCACTGTGGGCCACCTCTGCCCACCCCTGGCCCCTGCCACCACGGAGTGGCGTGATCTTGAGGCAAAGCTGCCCCGCCCAGCCCTCTGTCAGATGAAGGGCTGTCTGTCCCACTCCACTGCGCTGCAATCTTACCACCATGCCAACTTTACAAGTCAGTGTGCCGTATCCTGGCTTAAGGCAGAGGTACCACGCTCTCATCAGGAACCTGGAAAACCCTGAATAGCATACTGAGCATCAGCACGACCGTCTGAGGTTTGGGGGCAGGGGGACAGATCACGTCCCATGCATGTATTTCTAACACTAAGCCTGTCCCATTTTCATTGACAAGTGAGAAACTAACTTAAAAATATTTGGGGGTCACAAAACAGCACACGCCGTTTTCACTTTCTGTGGCTTCAAAACTCTTCCACACAGGTTCTTATTGGCAATGTGGGTGGTAAATGTGGCTGAGTTTTATACACCATTATCACTCATTACTTAGACGAGGTGATAGATGGGGAAGCAAACCGCGCCGCCTTTTTAGGTTTCTGTAAAGGCTCTTGCCTGCACTTTGACCTCCTATCCTCAACGTGGGCCGGGAGACACGTTGGGCTGACATCTGGCAGCAGAGCCAGGCAGGCCTGGGAGTACATTTAAGGGCCACCTGACTCAGACTTCGGGGACGAGGAAGCCTCTAGAGGAAAGTGCTATTTCAGCTGAAGTCTGACCAGCCAGGGTTTAAGGGTGATGACTGAGGACGAGCATGTCTCACACTTTCTAGGTCCAGCCAGGGAGTCAGGGCCCTCCTCTCTAGGTTTGCTTCACACCGTGGGTCTTCCTCCAGCCAGGGTGACTGACCCCACGTCCTAGTTTGCTCCACAGAGTCCTGTTTTATCTGTTGTTCTGGCGTAACTAATAGTGCCCCATTGCACCCTCGAAAAAGCCCTGGTTGGGACGATAAATGATAGCATCTCCCTACCTTTGGCCCTGCTCCTGGCAGATCCTCACTTGCACGTCTGGCTCCCCCACGTGACTGAGTTCGCTGAGGGTATGGGCGCCATCTGACCTCTGCATCCGGGCCATGAGCTCCAGCCGTCTTATTCATCTTTGTGTCCATGACCCCAGCCTCATGCCGGAGGCTATTTAGACTGAGCACCACAGACATTCAATACAACATTTGAAACATGCATGAAAAGCAAATATGAAGCAAAAAATTAGATTTGCGGATCTTTACATCATGTTAGCATTATGGTTCCGCATTTCCCTAGCTGTGTGGCCTTCTAATCCCTAGGTTTTCACCTAAAAAAAAATTAGGGATAATATTACCTTTTTCATAGGGTGGAAGAGTTTAAATGAGATAACTCAGGTGCAGTGCTTGAGCACAGAACTGGCATAGAGCAGGCACTCTGTTAGGAGCAGCTGCTGCCAGAGACAAGGATGAGCACTCCTCCTGCTGCTGCAACCCTGCACCAAGACAGTGAAACCAACACCCAAGCACCCAGTAGACACTTGTGCCCTAAACCACTGCGGTCATGAGTTAGATGCTGGCAGATGACCAGATTCTTGGATTACAAAATGCGCTAATCAAAACCACAACTTAGAAGTCAAAAGGTTTGACTCCTGTAAGTCCAGTTTTAACAATACCCCCCCCAAAAAAAACCCTCAAAACAACCCACCTCACATCCATAAGCAGCACAGAATACAGAGTGCAGTGGCACAACCTGGCCACAACCAGACATGCTAATGAACAGCATTTAAGCCTCATTCTCGTTGTAACTATGCCCTCAGTTATTTCTCTATAGAACCATGCCAACCTGAATATTTGGGTCCATCTCTTCTCTTTTTGAACTGTCAGCCTCTGAAGTTTTATGTGATTAATATAGAGAGAGAAAATTAGAAAGGCTTCAGACCGAGTCAACAGTAGTTTTCTTGATCCCTCAATTACAATATCCTCTTTGCAGTATATCCTTGCTGAACATTTGGAATGAATTAAGACTTTTAAACTTCCAGATGTTTAAACTACTACTGTAAATTCAAACTCATTAAAAAGGGCAGATTTACTACCTCTGCTTCGTTTTGAAGTCTGTTGTTCACCCTGTCCAAAAAATTTATGAAACTAAATACAGTGGCAGGTAGTGTATTCTATTTATATAGTACTCATGGTGAGAAATAAGGGGCATTTTAAAAGTTCTGGAAATTAACTGCCACTTTAGTCAACCTATTAGATCACACTTGTTGTTTCTAAGCTAGTAATTGTTTCCTGAAACTGATCTAGTAGAGGTTTTTATGCTAATCTGTCCTAAAAATTACTTTGCTTTTTCTGGCCACAAAAAGCTGGCTACAGAGGAGCATTTGATTACAGCAAGAAGACAGCTGCACCCACTCTCAGGAAATAAATGGACCTGGATCTACAGTCCTTTGTGGTGGTGTCTTGGCAGCCAAGCAAAGGAGGCAGCATTTCTACACCTAGGCCATAAAGTCTCAGAAGTCTCAGGCTTCGGGTTTTGGGTTTTTTGGTTTTTTTTTTGCAAGGAGCCCATGTTGACTATAATGAGCGCATTTTAGAGATGTTGTACTGAAAGCTGGCAATGGATAAAGCAAGGACATAAAAGGAGACTATTCCTAAAGCAAATATTTCTTTATCAGCCTTAAGAGTGAAGCGGTTTTCACAATCAGTTTAAGACTGCAGGACTAGACTGAAGCATCTGGCTCTGGCACTTGGGCACTTATTAGCCATGTAATTTGGGCCAATTCATTTACCTCTGCGAGTTTGATTTCTCAACTGAAATATGGGAATAATACTCGCCTGAATTTTTCTTAGAACTTGAATGACTTACGGTGCTTTATAAGCTCTAACATATCATGTAAGTATTAATAAACACTGCAAGTACAACTGTCTTATGTTTTATAAATTACTCACTTTAAATAGCACTTAAGCACTGTCCCTAATATGAAACAAAAACCAGATCCAACTAAGTTACTACAGAGGAACTAACCTCAAAAGGAAGGGGTCTCTTGGAGTTCCCCTGTGGCACAGCAGGTTAAGGATCCAGCATCACTGCAACGGCTTGGGTGGCTGCTACGGTGTGAGTTCAATCCCTGGCCCGGGAACCTTCACATGCTAGGGGTGTGACACTCCCCCCCCAAAAAGGGGGGGGTCTCTTTCAACTCAATCAACTAGTAGTGACTTCACAGGGTTATTGTTAATAATAAAGCAAAAGGTACATAAAACTCTCAATCAAGCACTTGTTCTCATTCATTTACAGGTAATGAATCCTATGTTAGGCTTCAACTGTGTAACTTTTCTCCCCCAAAATGACAGTGGGTATGCCAAAAACAAAAATTCCTCCAACTATATATGCTAAATCTTGAATACATAGCCTAGTATATTTTGAAAACTGTTTTAATATGATACAGAATTTTTTCTTAAAAAAAGGCTTTTATGGATACCCCATGTCATTTTAATTTCAATAATCTCATTCAACTCTGTAAAGTACATGTGCGTGTGTGTGTGTGTGTGTGAAGTTATAAAGAAGTACAATTGTAGCTCTGTGGGTCAACTCCAGGCCGTAAGCCCTATAAGAAAGTGTATCTGTTACTACCAGCATTTAACCAAGAGGCTTGGCACTATTTAAAATAAGCATTCAACAAATATTTGTGGAACAAAGAGTCACTAAACCAACTTCTGTCTAATCTCGCAAAAACGAAAACCTCTGCTTCATCTATGGGAAGACTACCATTGACTCAATCTGCCTTCAAAGATCGGTTTGCAAAGATGCCTCTTAACAAATTAGTCATTAAGCTTTCATTAAATTCACAAATTAACTCAGAGAACATACAGAGATGATAAAAACAAGTGGTAGGTGTCTTAAAAGCTAAGCCAATGCTTGCTGCAAGCATGTTGGGCATAAATTATCGTGGCAGACTGGAAACGGGGCCCCATCTTACAGCTCCGCCATCGAGATGAGGCGTGTGTCACCCTCATCCATTCCAGGCCAGCTCGGAGACCTGCTCTGACCAAAAGATGTGGTCAAAGGGATGTTCTGTGACTTCTTGAGCCCAGGCTGTGCCCTCTGCCTTCTTGGGACTCTCAGACGACAATGCCATGAGCCCAAGATAAAAGACCACACGACGAGGCCCAGCTGTCCCATCCAGGCCCCCAACCCATCTGCCCCCTGAACGCAGAGTCCAGATGAGATCAGCAAAAGAACCACTCGACTAAGCCACAAAACTATAAACTTTTTTTAAGCCACTAAGTTTTAGGATACTGTTAAAAGCAGTAAGAGATAACTGACGATAAATTATCTAACCCTCATAGCACAACCTTAAGTGCAGTTTTACAGTTGAGGAAATACATCCAGACATGTAATCTGCCAAGGTCACGTCACTATTAAGTGTTCTAAGGGCTGGACGCAGCGATTGTCTCCTTTGTCATCCTGCCTTTGTGAACTTGATCAGTTCTTCCGGTCAAGGACAGAGCATCTTTAGAGCTCTGGATACAAAACAAACCTTGTGATCTCTTTCACAGCCTGCAGAGGTAACAAGTGTCCTCGTTTGACACATCTGCCAGGCCTGCCCACAACGGGGAAACACACTGCTGGTGATCATCAAGCCCCGGCACTCCGCAAACCCACCCCCACCCCGTTTCCGGAAACTCAAGTAACAGTAACTTATCCCAACATAAAATAATTTAACGACATCTACGCAATATGCATTCATTTACATCTCAGCCAGCAACAGTTATGCAAACCCTAACAATTTTATCAGGGGCCATATAGGATAATATTTTAAAAGTTAGATAAGTCTTACATTTAATGATCTCACAATTAAAATGGCTTTTTTTTTTTTTTTTAGTTCTCCCAAGTAGCAAACCATATACCCAAAAAACCCAAATAAAATAAAAAGGGACTCATCTTCAATTGTGAAGGTGATAGTTCTGAAAAGAGAAATGTACCACAAGAACCTGTTTTGTCCCCACCAAAAATAATGTACCTAAACTTTAAACAAAATTCACATTTTATTTAGGTTGAAATAAACTATACAAAATTGATTTTCTTCACCAAAAATAACAGCAATATTTTCTGTATTATTCCTAGATAAGCTACAAAACACTTATTTTTGTAGGTTTTCTAGGGTTTGCTTGTAAATCAAATGAGGCAGTAGATACAGTCATGGGCAAAGACAGAAGAAAACAGACAGATGGGCTGTGAGTATCTGTGGTCTCTGATCCTGTCTCGACCATGAAACCAAAGTGTTCAACTTGTATCTGCCAGAAAGCTTATCGAGACGGGTCGTCGGCTCAACAAAGGAATGTAAACAGCAACAACCAGAGGAGGACCAAGGGCAACGCCTTCCACTCAACTTTAATGATAACAAGTGTTCCTTTCAGTTCATTTGATAAAGATAAAAAGCTACAGTGAAATCCCTGTTTGGTGAGCGCGTGCCTGCTTCTCCTACTGTTTGGCAATCCCCTTAACTGTCCCCTCCAGATTTTTAACAGTGAACTTACAACACCCCCTTTTCAAAGGTCAGTCATGAGCTTCACTGCCACATTTTATAAAGTGTATTCTTTCCTCTCACACCTCCTCACAATTTATTTCTTCAAAGGACTGGTAACTCAATACCCGATAGTTGGATCCACAGTGATAAATGTTAGGACTTCACCGAAATAATTCCAAAGTGCCGTGAGCAGAGATTGCACGGAAGGGTACCACGGTACCCTTCCGTGCTCACCCTTCCGTGCTCTCGTCTGGAAGAACAGGTAGGTCTCCGAAGCGTGAGAGTTCAAAGAGGGGCCACTGAACCAGGCGGATTATCAATGACTCGCGCGTACTCAAGGAGAGCCCTATAGGCCAAGCTATTCAGTGATTAAGTGGCCTACGTACCCCTTACAGATCTCCTGAAAGACATTTTTGAATTTCTTAACAGATTTTTTTTCAAATATCAAGTATAAGAGAAGGCCTATTTTAAAAGTCTCTTAGGTATTTTCAATGGGTTCTGCATTATCTGTAGGCAGCTCTGACTTACTTGTATAGAGTTTGATATATGTATCTACCATTAAATCCAAATCATGCTTTATATCAAAATTTATGTTAAGCAAAGCCAGGTTGCTTGACCTTTGGTCTGTCAAAGTGTTCCTCAGGTATGCTTTGAGACGCTTCCGCCCGTTCTCATAGCGTTCATTCTCAACCTTCATCACAGGAAGAATACACAGGACCTTCAGCAATGCATAAACATTAGGAAAAAACTTGATGTCCGGCAGATGGAGGGCTTCATAAATAGTGGAAGGAAGTTCTATGTCTTTCCCTCGGTGTTTCCACTTGATCCTCCAACAATGCAGCTCAGCAGAGAGCGTGTCAGGATTAGGTAAGTCACTCCGGTACATGTCGGCGTGGTGCTCCTCCGAGGTATTGAATTTGAGCTGTCCCATGACAGAGGGTACCAGAGATAAGCATTTAAGAGCTTTGAGGTGCTGTTCTGAAAATATATCCTTCAGTTCCTGAATAATGTGTTCCACCGTTGGAACACTTAGAGTTTCTTTATAGTAACTCTCAGAGGTTAGCTGAGAGTCCAGGTTACTGTGCTGAGCTCTGCGAAATTTCCCTGGGAGTTTCATCTGAATATCAAGTTTGGTTGCCAAATTGGTGGCTTCCTCAAACCAAAATTCATGATACACTTCAATATTTTCCATCACTTCATTTAGTGAATGTAGCACTGCAGTCAAGCTACTGGCTGCAAAGAAGACGTCAGAGGTTTGCCCCTGAAGATTTTTCCCAAAGGCCCTTGTAAAAGAGAGAACATTTTTAAGAACAACAATGGTAACAATGAAATCAAAATCTGTTACTGCGCTGCAGAGTACAAATGCTCGGCCAGCTATACAGTTATTCCATCGGATATTTGTGTCACTGTTTATCCCATCTAAACATAAAACAAGTGCTTGCAGGAGGTCCACCAAGATTTCGAAAGCATCATGCCTGCCTGTCCACTGAGAGTGGCAAATTTCCTTCAGCTCTTTGCCCCTTTCTTCATTGTTCTGAAAGAGGACAGAAATTACACTGTCAAGCTCTAAAAGCAGTTGTGGTGACCGATGGAAAAAAGAACAAACTTCCTCAATTGTTCCCAATGCGACCGACACTCCCATGACAGGCACTGATTTCGCCAACCACATGTTTAAGGCACAGGAAGAGCAGAGAGTGTAGATGGCTTGGGGATATTTCTCTAAAAGTCTAGAAGCGACAACCTTCATCTTGGAAGAAAACCCGCTGGACACAATGTAAGCCTGGCCGCGGCAGTACTCCATGTTTAAGCCCCACTTCTCGGTGATCGTAGTGTGAAACTTCACGGCCAGAATCTCTGCATCCGCTTCGTAAGGCAGGAAGCCCACAAACTCCTCTCTCAGGTTGTGGGCCTCATCGACAAACCTCACCAGCACGGGCAGGTGCTCCTCCCCGGCTATGTCCACCACGTCGTCCGTGATGATGGAGAAGAAGTGAGAGTCTCTCACCTCCCGGAGCGTTTCTTCCCGGACGCAGCTCTCACAGATCTCCAGCATCTGCTTCTGCTGTGTTTTCGAGCAGAACAGCGTGTTGACGGCTGTTGTCTCAAAGCGCTTCCTCAGAACCTCTTCGCCAGCATTTATCCGGCACTCCAGCAGCGCCTGAAAGTTGTCAGGAGTAAAGAGACCTTCTGGGATGTCATCGGCTTCATGTCCATCCAGAGGGATGTTTTGTTTTCCCATAAGAATCAAAATTTCAAATAGAGATTTTAAGTATTCTTTGTTTTCCTTCTCCTCGAGGGTTAAAGGCAAAACATCTTCATCCTGTTCCTCACCCCCTTCTTCTGCACCCGGGTTCTGAGCATTGCTGTTGTTTATTTCTTTATGTTTTTGCTCCTGTTCAGAAGTTTCATCAACTGGAAAACAATTCATTAATTTTATAAACAGGCTCATAAGGAATCACACAAACAAAAAGAGCTAATTTTTGACTAAATATTTAAAATCCACAGACTCATTCATGCAGCAGCACTCAGGGGGCACCTATCAGACCAGAGGCTAGGACACAGAACGGACAGTTTAATCCCGCATGTAAACGCCATTAGGAGATGAAGGATTTCTTATAAACACCTAAGAAGGCGTGTCACATACACAGAGTAACAACAGACAGTCGACGCCCTCAGAGAAAGGACGGGGAAGAGAACTAACACTTGTCGAGGCCCCGTGTTGGCATTTCCTCTACAGCACACTGGGCTCTCTACGAGGAGGTGTCTTCAACCCCCTGTGACGCCTGAGGGCACAAAAGAGTTGCCCAGCGTCACAGATTGAGGTAAAACTGAAATCTAAGCTTGTCTGGCTCCAAGGCCCACGCTAACAGTTTCTATCAAACCATGAAGCTACAGTTTTCCATGGGAGATGAGACAGGTACAGAAATCAATACAGTACAAAATATATTCATGCAATTTTTAGGGATAGTATTACGATATCAGAAATCTTGGCCTAATCTCTTCACATCTGGATGGGAAAACCGAGGCCCTGAGGTGAAGCGTCCTGACCACGGTCATATACAAAACCCTGCCAGTCCCGGCCCCTGGGGTCCCTCTAGGTTCATTTTTCAATCATCATGGATTATGATAGAAGCGCCACAAAATGAGTGTGTGGTTGCCCAAACCTGGCCACCCTGTTTCAGGGCACTGCACTCCCTCCTTTGACTGAATCCACGTCTCCTCATCTCTAAACAGGGACAGTAACAGTGCTTACTTCAGGCTATCGTGAGAATGACATGAATATAAGTAAAATACTTAGAATAATGACTTGGCACAGAGTAAACACTCACCAAAAAGTTGTATTAATAATTCTAGTAAATAGGAGGAGGCGGGGGAGGAGGAAACAGGGAAGGAGGAGTAACAGTAACAACTGACAGGAACAAAAGCAACGGCCAGTCCTCACTCTCGGGGACACCACACGGCCAGGCCCGAGTCCCTGGAGAAGGGCCCCTGGGGCTCCTCCTCTCTGTAAGGCCAAGTGTCTCAACGGCATCTATCCCTCCAATGTTTACCAAGCACTCAGTGCGCACCACATACTGGACGGGCAGATTCTGCTCCTCTCCTCCCTACACTGGGACCCTCTGCCCATGCGCCTGCCACCCTACCACACTGGGAGCTCCCAGCGGAGAGAAGGCCAAGGATACAGCACAGTGGCACCAGGAAGACAAGCCCAGACCACAGGACGAGGCCTACCACCCTTCCACATCACTCTCATGCAGGGCTTTGGACATACAGCATGTTCATTTGTCCTTACCGGGTCACGGCCTTTTTAAAAGGCCTTCAGAAGTTGAGTCATTAACACTATCACTTACTTTTTTTCTGTTTCAGTGTCCTGATTTCATCTTCACTCTAAAGGACAAGAAAAAAAGAAAAATCTTTGAGAAAACTGAACTCCATCTAGTGTGTCATCACAGACTCAGAAGTCAAAAGCATAATTATGATTCAAATTTAATTCTTTCAGAAGCATAAATTCTTCATAAGGAATAATTCTTTAAGCAGACAGGTGACAGGAAAGCCAGACAATCATTTGCTAATGACATCAAGCTTATAATAAAACACCAGAGGGTAAAGAATCTATCCATTAACTTACTTTACAGCTAAATCATCATCATTTGGGGTTACAAGTGTTTACCGGCTAATACAAGGCATGAAAGTATACGATAGCACTTGGGGTCAAATCCGTGCCCCTGCCTAATGTAACCCCAGGGGACGCCATGTAAAACAGAGCTGCTGGATCCCAGACCCTCACACAAAAGCAATGAGAAATCTCTGGGAAGTGGGAAGTGAGAGTGCCAATACAGAAGGGAAATGGATACATGCACAACACAGCCTGGAGAGCCAAGGGGCCTGCAAGGGTGAGGCTAAGTAAGAGCTTTTCGGTTGTGTCCTGTTCTCTCTCTCTCTCTCTCTAATCCACCACAATTCTCAGATCACAACCCATCCCATTACTACTCTGGGGCATGAAAGCAGGAGTACCAGTGACAAGTGGAGGCAGCAGGGTACCTGCGGGGAAGTATGGAACATGATACTGGTAACAAGCAAGAAACATCGGCAGGCTAGCCAATCTGGAACCTTCCCTCCTTATCCTATGGGCGGCAGAGTTACAAGGACAGAAAATCTGGAAACGTGTGCCTGCTGTAAAGTATGTGAAGTTCCCCAAGGGCAGAGAAGAGAGAAATGACAGCTACAGGATGGGAAGTGGTTGACCTCCCCACCCTGGTGGGTATTACTAAGAAAGCTGATGTGGGAGACTGCTGCGTATTCATGTCAGCATTCATCTATGAGAAGTTCCAGAAAAACAAACACATGGAGGGGAAGAAATGTACAAGAAAATGAAAAATTGAAGATCTCTCAGAACTTAAAGATGTAAGTCTGGATAAGGAAAAACCTCTAAATATAGTTTAGTGAAATTTAAAATGTCAAATATAAAGAAAAAGCACTGAAGGCTTTGAGGGAGAAAAAAGCAGTTACCTAAAAAGGAACAAGAATCAGGCTAGCATCAGACTTCAACAGCAATAATGGATGCAAAAAAACTGGAAAGAATATGACATAAACTATATGCACCCACTATGAATCACTTAATAACACGGGGGGGGGGGTTAAAAAATAAACCCAAGTCTGGAAACTAAAAACAAAAATTATGGTAAAGAAACAGAAAAAAATTACAAAACACTCAGAGCTGAACAATGAAAGCACTATATGTCTAAAATTGTAGGGTACAGCTAAAACATAGACATTTATAGCTCTGAATACACATAAATGAGTTAAACATTCAAGAAACTTAAAAAGAACCACAATACAAACCCTTCAAATCAAGAAGAAACCAATAAAACAGTTCACAAGTGCAACAATCAGTGATAAAACTACTGTTTCTTTGAAAAGACTAATTAAAATAATTTTAGGAGCAGAGAAAGACAAGCATCCCAAAATTCTAAATGAAGTTCATAAACTTTTGGAAACACACAGCACACAAGAAGAAAGAGAAACCAATAAATAAATAGAAATGGTAATGAAAATACTCCCTCTCCTATCCCAAGATGATGGTTTTACCAAGTTCAAGCCAACATTCAAGAGCAGATAGTATTTACCTTATGCATAGTTTTACTAGAAAAAAATTAAGAAAAAAAGAAAAGCTATCCAACTCATTTTATGAGGCTTACAGAACTTTGATATCACAACTAGGTAAGAGGTATACATAAGAAGAAAATTACAGGACGACACTTATAACTGTAACCACAAAACCCATGATAAAATATTGACCAACTGAAAGAGTAAACTAAAATAAAAAAATATTGACCAATTGAATCTAATAGTGTATAAAAATGAAGAGAGCTACGTTGCAATCAATTAGGGTTCATTACAGGAATACAAAGATGTTTCAACGTCAGAAAATCCAACAACCTTATCCACAGAATTAAACAATGGAAAAAAAATGAGTATTCAAGAGATGCAATGAAAATATATGGTAAGTTCAACAAATATGACCAAAACTCTCAAATATAAGGACTAGAAGAAAATGAAGGTAATTTCTTTAACTCGATAAAAATTATCTAACAATACCAATAAAAGCATCATACCTAATAATAACAATAACCATAACACCAATAATAAGGCAAAGTGCACTGACTGAAACATCACTAGGTCTATTCAGTACAGTACAGATGAGCCTGACTGAACAATACGACAGGCAACAGGGAAAAAAATTGGAAGAAATGACAGAAGAGGCAAATCTGCCTTTATCTGTAGGTGATACAACAGACTATGCAGAAAGCTCAGTAGACTATTAGAATTAATTTTTTAAAAAAAGGTCTTCAAAATTGGAAACAATCTCAACCAGAAATACAATGTATTTACAAAGTAATTAAGTTAAGAAGGAATGTACAAACTCTCTTCTAAAGAAGAGCAAGAAAAACCCTGAAATTTTTTTCGAATTTTTAACTTCTTGCACTCCAAGTATTTTAAGAGTCTTTTCAAAGCATCAGTATTTAGTTCTGTCAATAATTGTTGTGACTTGATACCTATTTTATTCAGTTTTTTTTTCTATATATGGATGGGACTAATTAATATTGTGAAGATATTAATTCAAAAAATTTATAATGAAAAAAAGCATTTATAATGAAAATCTGAAAAGAATTCCTAGATCATGACAAAAGGATTCTCAAACTCCCATGGAGGAAAAAGGTCTACAAATAGCTTAAGATAATTTTGAAAAAGAAGAATTAAGAAATCGCCCTATTTGAATAAAAGATACTATAAAGTGATGGTAATAAAAACAGTATCGTATAGCTGAAAAC
Source organism: Sus scrofa (assembly GCF_054392235.1). Lineage (NCBI taxonomy): Eukaryota > Metazoa > Chordata > Mammalia > Artiodactyla > Suidae > Sus > Sus scrofa. The sequence goes on from NC_139391.1 coordinate 10,566,123, forward strand.
AGACAAATCTTCCAATGGAACAAAACAGAGCTCCCAGAAAGAGCCTTGCATATACATAAACTTGGTCTATGACAGAGGTGGCATCTTATACCGGACAGATTAACAGACTATGTTGGGCAAATCTGTTCTCTATAAAGAGAAAAATAAAATTAGATCTCCCCTGGGCACCATAAAACACAAATTCGAATGGTTCAAAGACCTAAAGATGGAAAGGAAATATAGAAAATGAGGAAAATTGGCTAAGTGTCATATTTTAAAAGCATACAGTGGGTGAGCTGAAATTACTTTATTAAGTACACCAGCAGGGATACCAAAAGGGAGGGGAGGAACGGGAATGGTAATAATGCAAGAAGGAAAAAAAAAATAAAATAAACCAAATAAGGGCTTTCCTAGTGGCAATGATGAGAGAAAGCCATGGTCTGGGGAGTCTGAGTAATTTAACTTTGTTCATTTGAGGTCAATGAAAGCCACATAGGTTTCAATCCTAAGAACTAAAGGATACTGAGTTAGCAGATGCTAACTATTACATATAGAATATACATTATATATAGCACAGGGAACTATATTTAATATCCTGTGATAAAGCATAATGCGTAACTGAATCATTTTGCTGTACAGCAGAAACTAATACAACTCTGTATATCAACGATACCTTCCTTAATAAAATTTTTAAAAGGGATATCAAAGGAATATAAAAACATGTACAAAGATGCCACATAGACTTAAAATCTTACTTTCTATAAACCCTAACAGTACTTAATACTGACAGAATTCTTATCTCTAGTAAAACTACCCATGTCTTAACTTCTATACTTGCCCTTTATTCCTCTGGTGCTGAATTCTGGAAATATACCTCAGCTCCACTTTCCTTACTACAAAAGAAAAGGTGGGTTGTTTTTGTTTTTCCTTCTTCTCTAGAAGAGAATGAGCAAGGGGCCTGTCATTAACAGCACACTTTGGCTCAGGTCAATGAGTATCACATGGCTAAACTTGAGGGAGATTTTCCAACTTAAATACTAAAACAAACCAAACATCTTATAGCCAGGCTACTTCAATAATAACCACAGCATTCATTCCCATAACACTCCCTCTGAAGTAGAGGGTAACTTGGTTCAATGTTAACAGGAATGCATTTATACTTGATTTCATATTATGGGGAATGGGAAAGCTGGAAACACACTGACATACCAATTCTTTTATTCGTTTTCTGTGTCTACTATGTGGATTATTCAAATGGCTGGTAAGATCAAATATTGTTGGTATTGCATTATCTCGAAGAACTGTCCTATAAGGACTCTGAAAAAGAAAAGTAGGTTAACTCAAAGACGGTCCTTTAGAATGCATCACACGTAAATAAACTTCTGTGTTAATGATTTCCCCAGTGCTTCTTCAACTCCAACTCTACAGTGTAGAGACTCGCAGAATTGATGCTGACAGTCCAGATCAGCTTATGACTTCTAATTCTTTTTGCATTTGCCCTTCTGGTTATCTTACTTTTACAAATAAAGGAACTGAATTGATGCTAGGCATAAAAAAATAAAACATATTTGCATTTTGCATATATTTTTCTAATATGATTTCCTGACTACTTTATCTGTTTTGCCCTTCCATAAGCCCACCAAAACCAGAACAGGCATAAAGTTTCTCAAATAATCTATCCTGTTGCATGTTCTATCATAATTCTTCCCTCCTTTACTGCCGTGCACTCCACTTTTGCTAGTATTACTGACAAACATCAGGTGTTGTGAAATAATATTGAACCTAGGAGAACTAGGAGCTAGTCCCAACTCTACCAGTGACTCATTCTGAGACCCTGGCCAAAGACTTTCCCTTTTTGGACTCAGTTTCCTCTTCTGAATAAAATTGAGTTATTCAATTAGATCAACACTTCCTAAAATGAAGCTATTCATATACTTATGATCATAATGTTTGCCATTTCAGTTACACAACCATCTGCACATTTACACGACCTGCTCACTTTTTAAGTTAACATTGTCTTAAGCAGTAAGAACTGTAAAATGATTTGATGAGCTAATTATATTTTAACACATATTAAAAGACTTATAAAAACTGATTCATGTGCCACCTGAAATCACTCATAACACAAGTAATAAACATAATCACACTTTTGCACTGAACTAGGTATTTCTAAATTCCCTTCTAATTCTAATGTTCTCTTCCTTTAAGGATGACCTTCTCTATCCTAATTCCTGTTAACCTAATCCAATCTGGCTAGAAGCTAGAGGCAGCCAAACCAAAGTCTTCCACAGCCAAGTCAAAGGAGATAAAGTGGGGAAAAGAAGTTGGTAGAATAAAAAATTGAGTAACTGCTAGAATACTCCCCGAGCTAGTCCAAAGAAACAGTGCCTTTGACTTCTTTCTGAATTTGCACTGATAAAGACAAAACACACTTCATTTTAAGAAGCTTTCTTGGGACCAGTGATTGTTTCAAAGCTGACTATTAAAGCATATTCAAAGTATATGCCAAACAAAAACAACAATTCCTATGTTCCCAAGGAAAGGTTAGGAAATACGAAGGAAAAATATATAACTAAAGAGAACATACTGTCTTACGTTTTATCTAAAGAGCTATAAAACACATTTGGGAAGAATTTCTATTTAGACTCAATATTTTCTAGTTTAAGCCCATGCCTCATAGAAGACACAAAGAAGAAAATATGTATCATAATGACACTCAGCTTCTAGTGTTGGGCCAATTATCTTGAGTCTACTAGGGAGTTTGAATCAGGGATTATAACATCAGCAATGAAGGGAACAAGACTAAACTATACCCCAAGTGTCTCATTTTTCCTACTTGGCAAACATCTCAAAAAGCAAGCATACCCACATCCCAGTCAACTCTTGATATCTTACCAGTTAAATAGAGAAGAGGCATAAAACGTTCTTCAAAATTTTCTAAATTCAAATAAAATTAATTTGCTATAAAGCAAAGACATTTTAGACCAGAAAACAATATATGAATGAAAAACATGCAACTTTTAACATCTGTTTATAAGTAAAAACATGCCAAAAAGGGCTATATTCAATTCATGTGCATGGTAATTTTAATTCAGGATCAAGATTTAATATTTAACTGAATTAAGGTTTGAGCATAAAGCAATGATCTTACTCTAGCATCAAAGATAATATCTGGCTTTGGTTGAACTAGACAAACGTTTACTGATGAGATCTTAAATGTGAAACTAACGAAGTCAAAACTCCTAAAACATTTGGGTATAAAATATTAGATAACCCAACTTTTAACAGCAATATCTTCTACATGCGTGGAAAGAAAATTTCTCATATTTTCATTAATTTAATCAAGATTAAAGAATTATGTGGAAATTTAAAAAGTGAAGAGTTCTGTTCTATGCTCTGACTAATCAAGAATATGAAAGTGAACCATATATTTCTCAGATTACTCTTGTTGGAATTATTTTTTTATTTTTCTTTTTGTCTTTTTGCCATTTATTGGGCCGCTCTTGCGGCATATGGAGTTCCCAGGCTAGGGGTCTAATCGGAGCTGTAGCCACCGGCCTGCAACAGAGCCACAGCAACTTGGGATCCAAGCCGCGTCTGCAACCTACACCACAGCTCACGGCAATGCCGGATCTTTAACCCACTGAGCAGGGCCAGGGATCGAACCCGCAACTTCATGGTTCCTAGTCGGATTCGTTAACCACTGTGCCACGACAGGAACTCCTCTTGGTGGAATTATTAAGAGACCATATTTATTACTAAAATAAAAATATAAAAGTACATATGGTTTATGTATTTAAAATAGTAATTTGGGATATTTTTACTTAATGTTAAGAACATCAAATTTGCCTTTTAAACATATGAAATCTCTTATTTTGATCACTACTATTTTACAAAGCAAGGCAAAAATATCCCTCAAATATTTGTGATTAAACTGTTGAACCGGAATTGGCTCACCTCCCAATGACTTCACAAGTATCTGCTTCAATTAATTTTGAGAAATAAAATAACCCAATCATTCTTTAGTTTTCTGATGCCTCTGCAAAATGTATCTGAAAAAAATATCAAAATAAATTGCTGCATAACAATATATAGTGTACCTTCAAATCAAGTTTATAGCTATCCCAAAATCTGAGATGATACATTTTTTCTAACATCTAAACCAGAATATATTATTTGTTTAACAAAACTGTCTTCCTAACTAGTTTTTAGTGTTTTAAGTTGCTTCATTTCAGTCAACTATGTCCTATTTTTGCCTTTTATGAATCATAGCAATAACAGAGTCACAGAGGGCTAAAAATCTTAGCCCTTGGGAATTATCTGATTTAATTTCCTATTAGAAATTGGGGCTTGAGAAGGACAATGACTTGGCCAAATTCAGTTAACAGGAGGAGTAAGGCAGAGAGACCCAGGTCTTGATATGAAATTGCAACTTAGTGATGGAGATGTTTTTTCACATGAATTGCCTGATAGGCCTCCTGTTATATCTGGCACATAAAAACTACGGGGTGGTTCTAACAGTGCACACGAAAAACTGAAGGCAAAGAGCTCTATTCCTTGATGAAGAGTCCACTCACAAAAAAGCTCTAAAGAAACTGCTCCAAACAAAAATGACAACTTCACCTGAAATACACACTTCTCTAATCATCTAAAATTTTCTACACAAGAAGTTTAAAAGTGGCTCCTACCTCTGATGAGTAGGAATGGGGCATCAGAAACAGGATGGTATTAAAAAACAAAACAAAAACCAAAATACTGACAAGTTTTTAAAAACAAAATAGATACTAAGCTCCAAGTTTATCTCATCTTTAAAAAAGAAGTGGCAGAGTGTAATGCTACTCTCCAAGAGCAATATAAGATTGACATTTCAACCAGATAACGAGTGAGTGAGTGAGTGAGTGAGTGAGAGAGAACAAAAGAGCAGCCCGAGCCCTGGAGTTACTTACAGTCCTACAGATCATAGACGTCTCAAAGTGTTTGGCACATAATCGATAATGTTTATTTAGTTGATCAGGTGTTTTATCTTCTAAGTCTGCTCTCCTACAGTTTTCTACCCACTTCTGGCACCTATAAAAAATAAAACCAAAATACAATTATGGAATATGATCTCACCATTTAAATTTCAACATTCAATGTTAAGGCAAATATATAATACGGACCAGGAATTCCTGCTCCCCTATACTCGAAGAACATAATTACATAATTTGAAGAGGTTGACTAATAGCAAAATGAGATAACAAAATGATTAATAACAAAACGAGAGCTGGAAGAAATTTAGAAATCATTTAGTACATTCAATTACAGATAAGGTTAAGAAGTAACTCTTTCTCAGGAGTTCCCATCGTGGCTCAGTGGTTAATGAATCCGACTAGGAACCATGAGGTTGTGGGTTTGATCTCTGGCCTCGCTCAGTGGGTTAAGGATCCAGCACTGCTGTGAGCTGTGGTGTAGATGGAGACACGGCTTGGATCCCTCGGTGCTGTGGCTCTGGCCTAGACCAGCGGCTACAGCTCTGATTAGACCCCTAGCCTGGGAACCTGCATATGCTGTGGGTGCAGCCCTAAAAAGACAATTAAAAAAAAAAGAAGTAACTCTCTCACAATCATGTACAAAATCAGCAACACAACTATAACTTAAACCTAAGTCTTTGAATTCCCAGGACATCCGACCAGCAGAGAACACTCAATTATCAGCAGTACAAGCAAAAAGCTGCACAACCATGAGGCAATGGCTTAACATTCCTCCCAGGATTTCAACTTAAATAAGCACAGGAAAACACAGTCATTGTAGAAAATCAGTAAGTAGATGTTCTATAAATAACTGGAGTTCTGATGGAAGCATGGGGGCTAGATCCACTTACCTTATTATAAACATGATTCATAATAGACAACATGTCCAGACTAGATTGCAAATTCTGCAAATGCCGGGGTTGTGCCATCTAGTACACAAAGGTGTTAAAGACAGTGAACAAGGCAAAGTCCACGCTCTTCTGGGGCTTAAGTGTCTACAGAAGAACATCAAAATCCTCGCCATCATCATAATGCTTATTAAGCACTAATTCTGAGTCAGACACTCATCTAAATTGTTCCAAAGGAGCGAGAAATGCTCTATGTACCCACACATGTGAGAATATGCTCTACCAGTAGAAAGTTCAGGAAAACCAAATTTGACTTAATATAAGTTAAATGAAAAAAAAAAAAGAAAGAAAACAAAGGGAATACTATTTGCTGTTGTTGGCTGCGCCCACAGCACATGGAAGTTCTCGGGACAGGGACTGAACCTGTGCCACAGAAGCAACCTGAGCCGCTGCAGTAATACCACCAAATCCTTAACCCATTATATCACAAGAGACCTTCAAGTTTGTTTTTTAATTCTTCAGCATCTGGAGACCTTCCACAAAGACCACTACTGTATTATTGCTGAACTAAGGTGAAACAGTTTTTTTTTTTTTTGGTCTTTTGTTGTTGTTGCTATCTCTTGGGCCGCTCCCGCGGCATATGGAGGTTCCCAGGCTAGGGGTTGAATCGGAGCTGTAGCCACCGGCCTACGCCAGAGCCACAGCAACGAGGGATCCGAGCCGCGTCTGCAACCTACACCACAGCTCACGGCAACGCCGGATCGTTAACCCACTGAGCAAGGGCAGCGACCGAACCCGCAACCTCATGGTTCCTAGTCGGATTCGTTAACCACTGTGCCACGACAGGAACTCCGAAACAGTTTTTTGATAAAAAGTACACTCAGCTTCGGAGTTCCTGTCGAGGCTCAGTGGAAACGAATCTGACTGGTAACCATGAGGACGCAGGTTCGATCCCTGGCTTCTCTCCGTGAGTTAAGGATCTGGCGTTGCTGTGGCTGTGCTGTAGGCTGGCAGCTGCAGCTCTGATTGGACCCCTGGCCTGGGAACCTCCATATGCTGCAGATGTGGCCCTAAAAAAAAAAAGAAAAAAAAAAGGTACACTCAGATTCAATCAAGAATAGGTTGGATTAGGTTGGTTCCATCCCTGGGGAACTTCTGCATGCCGTGCACATGGCCAAAAAAAAAAAAAAAGAGGAGTTCCCACTGTGGCACAAGGGGATTGGTGGCATCTTGGGAGCACTGGGACACAGGTTCAATCTCCAGCCAGGCAGTGCGTTAAGGATCCAGCATTACTAAAGCTGTGGCTTGGGTCACAAGTATAGTTTGGATCTGACCCCTGGCCTGCCTGGGAACTCAATATGCTGCGGAAAGACAGAAAAAGAAGTAGGCCAAATTTGGAATTTGCTGGTGGCTCAGCAGGTTAATGAAAATAATGCTCACTCAGTTAAAACAAAAAAAGCTCAACCTCATTAGTCATTAGGGAAATACTAATTAAAATTACAACTTCATATTACCACATACCCGTAAGCTGACCACAATATAGGAGTATCAAATGTTCATGAGAAAGGTAGAAAGAATAAACTGGTATTCTACCACATACAGAACACTATTTGGCAATGAGAATGAATAAAAGAGCTAGGTTCCACGAATACAATGTTGAGCAAAATTAGCCAAGAGTACATACTCTGTGATTCTTTTTCATACCAAGTTCTAAAGTAGGCAAAACACATCTCTGGTGACTGTGCAGGAAAAAAAAAAAAAAAAAGTTAACATAGCAGACCTGAGATTGCTATCCACAGAAAGGCTTGTTTTATAAGGTTGGTCTTTTGGCTGGTGTCTGGGAGCTTGGCTGGTAAATAGTTCCCTATGCAGATATAAAATGTTCTCTAACTGATAAGGGGCCTCGCAGGACCCAGACTTTATGCAAACAGTATGACTTAAAATGAACACCTGTCTTCTTTCCGGGAGTCTGGAATTTTAGCATATGCTAAGCAGAGTGTCTATGGGACCAGATCCCAATAAAAACTTTGGGCACTGGGTCCCCCATGAGCGTCTCTGGGCAGAAACATGGCACAACATGTGTATGTTGCATTCTCACTGCCTGGGGAAAAGTGGGCTCTGCGTGACCCCTCATGAGGGGGGGGAAGAGTATAAAGAAGGTAGGCTGTGTAGACACAGATGCTTCTGTACTCATACTCTACCTGTGTCCTTACCACACTGCTGTAATACGTCTTAGCTGTGAGTACAACTACACACTGAGTTCCACGAGTCCTAGTGGATCTCTGAATATGGGGGTGGCTTTGGAGACCCCCCCAACACAGTAACGACTGAAAGGTGGAAACATATGGGGAGAGGTACAACTAGGAGTGCACACAAAGGAGGCTTCTGAGCTTCTCAACGTTACCTCAGTGTGTTCACTTTGCAAAAGTTCATCAGGTTCTAGACACCGGTCTTGTACTTTTTGAGAAGGGAAGCTCCTTCTCCCGCTTCCCTTCTCCTCAATAACCAAATAATCTAATGCATGTGAAGTCAAACTGGGGCTACCACTGGGGAGGGTGAAATAATGACCGAAAGGGCCACAGAGGAGAGTAAGTCTGGCATGTTAGTGATACACACACACACACACACACACACACACACACACTTTTTTTTTGGGAGGGGGTGCTTTTTAATGCCGCACGTGTTGCATATGGAAGTCTCCAGGCTAGGGGTCGAATCGTAGCTGCTGGCCTATGCCACGGCCACAGCAATGCCAGATCCGAGCCACATCTGCGACCTACACCGCAGCTCATGGCAACATCGGATCCCTAACCCACTAAGTGAGGCCAGGGATCAAGCCCAAGTCCTCATGGATATTAGTCGGATTCGTTACTGCTGAGCTGCAATGGGAACTTGTAATATTCTATTTTTTTTTTAATCTGGGCAAATCCAACAAGCCATACACTCATGATTTGTGATCTTCTGTGTATATACATTTTACACCAATGTTATAAAAATTACATATTATGTCTTTTACGTATATACCTGTATCTGTGTACATGTGTAAGTATATACATATTTACACAGTTATCCCCCAATTTTTTTTTAAACCATGTCCTGCCTGTCTTGGCATGCCCACACTCTAGAGTCTAGTTCTGTAGCGTTTTTTTCCCCCTTGGCAGAGTGGAATGACTCTCCTAGTTCATCCACTTCCAAACTGGTCTTCTGACTTTCTCTAATCCCTTCTCCATGTGGCAAATGCTTTAAAAAGCCTATTTGAGAACTTTCCTTCCCTGCTTAAGATCCTCTCGTGACTTCTCATTACTCTTAGGATAAAGAGCCAAAACCCAACTCCTCCCGTCTTACAAACCGTACAATCTGACCTGGTCCACCCTTCCATCTTCACACACACACCCCTCCGGCTCTCCGGCCCCTCACAGGCCTTGCTTCCGTTTCATGGATGCACAGTGATCACGTCTATCCTAGGGCTGTTCCCCAGGCTATTTATTCAATTTTCTATCTTTTTTTTTTTCACTTCCTTTGTACAGGAAAGCTTATGCAAAGATCAGCCTTCAGATCTGACGGGAAACTTTTCAGATTTCAAAAGATGAGATCTGTATATGTGTATGTGTACGGGCATGAGTATGCACGCGCACACACACGCGCACCCCCCCCCCCAGGCTCCTCTACTTCTCTGTACAGAAGTCCCCATTTCCTGGCCAGTGACACATTCCAAGACCCTCTGTGGGTGCCTGAAGTCACGTGTCGTTATAGCACTGAATCCTACACACACACTGTTTCTTCCGATACTAGTGAGTGGGTAGTGTACACAGTGTGGATACACTGCACAAAGGGATGATGTATAAGCCGGGCAGGACAAATGAGACGGCGCAAGATTTCCTCACGATTAATTCCATCCTGCCAAATCCAATGGTCACTTTCCATCCTCATCTTACACCCCTTTTCAGTACTATTCAACCATCACCGCCATTCCCTTTTAAATTTTGTTTGTATTTTTTCCTTCAGTCATCTCCTACTAATGCAGCGTTTCTAAAACATACTCCAAGGAACACCAGTCAAAGAACTGTTCCACTAAAAAACGCCCAAGGAGTTCCCGTCGTGGCTCAGTGGTTAACAAATCCAACTAGGAACCATGAGGTTGCGGGTTCGATCCCTGGCCTTGCTCAGTGGGTTGGGGATCCGGCATTGCCGTGAGCTGTGGTGTGGGTTGCAGACACGGCTCGGATCCCCGCGTTGCTGTGGCTCTGACGTAGGCCGGCGGCTATAGCCCTGATTCGACCCTTAGCCTGGGAACCTCCATATGCTGCAGGAGTGGCCCTAGAAAAGGCATAAAGACAAAAAAAACCAAAAAAACAAAAAACAAAAACAAGCTCAAAAAACTGTTCCATGGTCAAATAGGTTTGGGTAATAGTACATATTTTATTCCACATTCATTTGGGGTTTCAGATATTCCTGTAGGACCTTGAACGAGTTGGCTAATCTCTACGGCTGCTTTGACCATCAGAAAGCACAGACTACCTCAAAATTTACAGCAAGAGTTAAGCGAAAAACTGCAAGTAAAACACATAGAATAGTGCTTGGCACACAGAATATGAAGTGTTCTTTAAGTATTATTTTTATTATAATTCATAGCATTGTTTGGAGGATTAAATGAGATCATATAAAAGTACTTTAAGATTATATTTTACAGAAGTGATTCTCAAACTTCAGTCTCAGGACCCTTTACCTCTTAAATTATTGAGGATCTAAAGAACTTCTGTTTATGTGCATTTTATCTATCAATATTTATCATTATAGAAACTAAAATTCAGAAATTTTAAAAATATTCATTCATCAAAAATAGCAATCCCTGGGGTTCCTGTTGTGGCTCAGTGGGCTGAGAACCTGACTAGTATCCATGAGGATGTAGGTTCAATCCATGGCCTCGCTCAGTGGGTTAAGCATCCGGCGTTGCCATAAGCTGCGGTGTAGGTCGTAGATGTGGCTGGGATCTGGCATTGCTATGGTTGTGGCATAGCCTAGCAGCTGCAGCTCCTATTCAGCCTCTAGCCTGGGAACTTCCATATGCCTTGGGTGTGGCCCTAAAAAAAAAAAAAAGCAATCCCAACACAGGTTAACATAGATAACATTTTAATGAAAAATAACTGTATTTTCCAAAACAAACAAAAAACATTTAGTAAAAAGAATGACACTGTTCTCCATCTTTGGAAATCTCTTTAATGCCTAGCTGAATAGAAGACAGCTAGGTTCTCATATCTGCTTTTGTATTTAATCAGTTGCCATATTTATTTTGGCTGAAGTATATGAAAATGACCTCACACTGATACACAGTTTAAAAGGTTATTGCCATATTCCTCTGTTTCCCACATAACTGTGGATGGTCTCTGAGAGCACACCAAAACTCCACAAGTGGTGACTTCTTAAAAATTAGTTGCAATGTGGAATCTGAAACCAGACCAATGAGCTTTGTCACACTGTTAAAATCCGTGCTCTAACTTGCACTCTGAATAAACTTTTACCCATGTATGTTTTTGTAAAATCATGAATTGATCAGTTTGGGAAAAATTAGTTCAGTGAGATATGCAGACCATCTAAATGGTTAACACATTTCATTATATATTTTAAAAAGTCATGGCATTCCCGTCATGGGTCAGTGGTTAATGAATCCAACTAGGAACCATGAGGTTGCGGGTTCGATCCCTGGCCTTGCTCAGTGGGTTAAGGATCGGGTGTTGCCGTGAGCTGTAGTGTAGGCTGCACATGCAGCTCGGATCCCGTGTTACTGTGGCTCTGGCGTAGGCTGGTGGCTATAGCTCCGATTGGACCCCTAGCCTGGGAACCTCCATATGCCAAGGGAGCGGCCCAAGAAATGGCAAAAAGACAAAGAAAATTTTTTAAAAATTAAAAAAAGTCACATGTATCAGAAAAGTCTAAGTCTTAGAAAGCTGTCAAGCTCAAAGCAGTGAATATAAATTTTCCAAAATTTTAATTTTTGCTTGAATGTTTGAATGTTGGTTTATCTTGTTCATTTCCAGGAAAATGTCTACCAGAGTTCTTGCTGTGGCACAGCAGAAATGAATCCAACTAGAAACCATGAGGTTGCAGGTTCAATCCCTGGCCTTGCTCAGTGGGTGAAGGATCCAGCATTGCCGTGAGCTGTGGTATAGGTTGCAGATGTGGCTCGGATCTGATGCTGCTGTGGCTGTGGTATAGGTCAGCAGCTATAGGTAGCTCTGATTCAACCCCTAACCTGGGAACCTCCATATGCCACAGGTGCAGCCCTAAAAACCAAAAAAAAAAAAAAAAAAAAAAGGAAGAAGAAGAAAAAAAAAAAAAAGAAAATGTTTAACAAACACCTGCATCTGGATAATCATACTTAGAATATTTTAGAAAAATATATAATTTATCTGAACAATGATTTTATAATGCTATACAGCTCCTGAAAAACTCCACTGTGCACTCCTGAGAGAGAATGAGCATGAAAAAGGCAAATAATGTCAGAGCATTATTATGAAGTAATTTTTACCTTGTGGATTCCTTTAAGGGATCTTGGGGATCCCCGTGAGTGCCTGGAAAACCATTGTTTTACGTTTTACAAGGTAGAGTACATCAACTCTCAATTAACTTTGATTAAATTGCCAAAAGAACCCTGGAAGACCTCGCCACCTCGGGGAGGAGCTGGTGCTGAAGCACTCACTGTCTGAGGTGGAAGAAGAGAACTTGAGCTGCACAACCCGTGCTAAGGGGAGCAATTCATTAGCTCTCCCTGCGCCTTCACTTGGCCTGGGGATGAGCTGCACAGTGAACTGCCCCCAGGTAGTTCGTCAAACCATCCTAGAAGCAATCATGATTTAGGCAATTTTTTTTGGCCACCCCACAGCATGCTCAAGTTCCCAGCCCAGGGATCGAACTTGAGCCACAGCAGTGACAACACCAGATCCTTAACCTGCTGCGCCACCAGGAACTACCAGACAATTTTTTAAACTTTTTTTTTCTTTTGGTGCGACTTAATGGAAGTTTCTGGGCTATCGATAGAACCTGAGTATCAAACAGGCACCGCAGAGACAAGATGGATCACTGACCCACTGTGCCACAGCAGGAACTCCTTTTTAACTTTAATTTTAGGCAATCTCTCTCTCTGGCATTGCCCTAAGGTAACTTGATTCTAACATTTTATATTTTTGAAAAAGTACATTAGTGCCACTTTTTCTAAACCGATATGAGGTATTAGTACATGAAATTCCACATCGTGTCCTTTATTAACTGCCCTCTTGAATTTTAAGTTACCTCTAAATAGCTGTTTCTAAAAGCATGGAATTTATAAAAACGATAAATGGAAAATGTACTATTTAAAAGCATTAAATATATTTATCTTTATTGCTAGTTAACAATGTGAGTTAACTTTGGAAGACTATAGGTTGGCAATGTCACCTTTTGTCAACCTTTCCTACAACCCGTTTACTGGAAAAAACAAAACAAACAAAACCTAGTTATAACCAATAAAAATACTGTTATTAATTCAATTAACAACTCCAGAAACTACTTTACTATAATTAACTCTGGGCATGGTGAAAAAGAAACTGTCAAACACAGGAGAACTTGAAATTCTATAGTAAAAGATCTGGTTTGGATAAAAAACTAAGATTTTGGAGGCATTATGTTAAGTAAAGCAAGCCAGACAGAAAAGGACTATTATTGTATGATTCTACTCAGAGACTATGAGCACAGAGTACCTAGAACAGACAAATTCATGGAGACGGGAAAGTGGATTGTGCGAAGAGGAGGTATCACTTAACAGAGTTTTGCTTGGGGTCATGAAAAAGCCGTGGAAACCGTGGTGATGGCTGTACAACACTGTGAACTTAACTAATGCCACTGAATTATACACTCAAAAATAATTTAAAAATTGGTTAAAACTGCTACCTTTATGTTATACTACCGCCATTTTATATAAGGGACATGAGCATCCATGGATTTTGGCAGGGAGTCCTGGAACCAGTCCCCTGAAGAAACCAAGGGACAACCATACATTGTTACCAAAGTTTTAAAAAATAATGTAATATACCACGAACAATTAAACTGCACACTTTATTTATTTATTGTCTTTTTAGGGCCACACCTGCGGCACATGGAGGTTCCCAAGCTAGGGGTCGAATCAGAGATGCAGCTACCGGCGTACACCACAGCAACGCCAGATCTGAGCTGCGTCTTGACCTACATACACCACAGCTCCTGGGAACACCGGACCCCCGACCCACCTGAGTGAGGCCACGGATCGAACCCACAACCTCATAGTCCGAGTCGGATTCGTTTCCACTGCGCCCGTGACAGGAACTCCTAAACTGCACACTTTAGATGGGTGAATTGTATGGTATGCGAGCACCTCAATTTTTTTTTTTTTAAGAGTTAAGAAGAGTTCATAAGTTGGTCTCGAGATATTCACAGGGCTCTTACACCAAAAGGCGCCAGGTTTGTTCACTGTGACCTTGAGGACAAAACTAAAACCTCCAAAGCATAAATTATAGGGACACACATTTCCCCTCAACGCAAGGAAGAAACAACAACCCAACTTGTCCAGTGTCCTCAAGTGTCCCTCACAAAGCGAAGGAACTGGCACTGGGGTTGTTTCAGCAAAGGCTTGCCCGTCAGGAACGCATGGGGCCCCTAACAGGTTCATTACTACCCTCATACAAAACTGGGTCTGTCTGTTCTCAAGGGTCCTAATGCTAGATTCTCAAAGGGGACAGAGACTCAAAAAAGGTTTAAAAGCCACTACTATGGAGGGTATTCCGGCACTTCAAGGGATACTGAACTAAGCCGAAAAACCCCTCCCAAATCTGAGACCAAGCCCCTTCAGGCCACACTCACCCACCAAGGAGAATAATGAGGAGTCCTCACTACCTACAGACACAAAGGACCTGTGGTCCAGAACTGACTAGTGATGCCCTCATTATGCAAGTGAAATATACTCACAAGACTGCCCCTGGGCTACAATTTGGGTCAAAGGAAGATAAAGCGTAAAGGGGTGAGGCCATCAGATCAGGATACTCTTCCTCTCTGTTCCCACACAACCCAACAGCTATCCCTCCCTCTCCAGAGCTAGTTCCTCCTCATCTCCCCCAACTTTAAACAGAAACACCAGGGACGCCCCGGGGCTCAATCCTCAAACCTACTCCCTTTTATTTACCTGGTTCCATGGTTTTAAATACCCTCCACAAACTGAGAACACCCATATTTACAATTTTCAGTCTAGAAGTCTCTAAATTTGAGACTTGTATATCTTTCCATGGTTTTAGCTCTTAAATACTTAGATCCTTGATCTAAATATGGGTCATTTGGGGTTCATTTCAGGATATGGTAAGAAGAAAGACACCTAACCTTTTTTTTTTTTTTTTTTTTTTACTTTTTAGGGCCACACCCATAGCTCATGGAAGTTCCCAGGCTAGGAGTCGAATAGGAGCTGCAGCTGCTGGCCTGCACCACAGCCACAGCAACACGGGATCCGAGCCATGGCTGCAACCTACACCACAGCTCACGACAACGCCGGGATCCCTAACCCACTGAGAGAGGCCGGGGATCAAACCCTCAACCTCATGGTTCCTAGTCGGAATCCTTCCCTCTGCGCCACAAAGGGAACTCCAAGACACCTATTCTTGAATGTCTAACAAACTTCAAACTGCCTCTCCAACTTCACACGTCCTAAATCAAACTTTTACTATTCCTCCACCAAATCTGCTCCTCCCCATCTTCCATCCACAGCTCAGTAAAGGCTCAGGTTAAAAATCTTAAGTCAGGAGTTCCCACTGTGGTGCAGTGGGTTAAGAAACGAATCCAGCTGCAGTGGCTCAGTCGCTGCGGAGGTGTGGGTCTGTTCCCCAGCCCTGGGTTAAAGGAGTTGGGATTGCCACGGCTGCAGCTCAGATTCAATCCCTGGCCCGGTAACTTCCATGTGCCACGGGTGCAGCCCTGAAAAAAAAAAAAAATCCTAGAGTCATTCTTGACTTCTTTTTCTTGCAAGCTACATCTAAACCATTAACAAATACTGTTGGCTTCGCCTTCAAAACATGTCTCAAACGCAACTAATTACCACCTTTTCTCCTATTAACCTGGATTATTGCAACTGCCTTTAACTGGTCTTCCTGCTCACACCTTTGCTTCCCTACAATCTATTTAACAAGGGGCCAGATAGGTCCCTCTGTTCTAAACTTTTCCAGGACTTCCTATTTCACTCGGAATAAATGTCACAGTGCTTCCCATGGTCTACACTATTGGCCCCTACCGGGCACACACCCTTTGAGGGCTCATCTTTGCCCTCTCCCTTCCTCCTTAAACCAATTCTAGCAGTCCACCGCCTTGGGCTGTGCCTCTAACAAGCATGCCCTGCCTTTGCATTTACTGTTTCCAGACTGGAATGCTCTACCCTAGATATCTCCAAGGCTGGCCCCTTACCTACTTCTGCTCTTTCCTCAAATTCACCTTCTTAGTGAGGCTTTCTCTGAGGATCCTATTTAAAACAGCAGTTGTGCCTCCCCTGCTAATCCTATTCCCCTACCTCACCTGCAGGACCGGAACATGTGCTTTTTTCTCCACAGCATTTATCATCATCTGACACGCTGTACATTTTCCCATGAGAGCAGGGGCTTCAATTTCCCCATTTTAGCGCTCCCGCTGCTCAGAACAAAGTCTGGTACAGAGTAGGGCTTCAGAAAACATTTGTGGAATGAATAACTAGTATGCTATATGACAATCGCCGGCTACTCATCTGTTTCCTTAATGGACTGCGAACTTTCTGCAGAGAACAACACTGTCAATTCGCCTCTGACGCTGCATCACCTAACGTTAGTGCTCTGCACACAGTAGGTATGGATTTGAAATGAGTGAATCAACAAGAGAGGCCAAGGGGAAAATCCTCATCCTTCAAACGCCATCCCTACGCTAGCGCTCTCTAAAAACAAGCCAGAGCACGTGGGTTACCTCCAGGAAGAGGTTTCAATACCAATGCCCCTGCCCTCACGCGTACCCCGCCCCGCCCCCGTTATCTCCCCACCTTAAGCAAGTGAGATAATGAGTAACGGTCTGACCCACAACTTGAACCGTGAACAAGTCCGAAGGAAGGTGCACTTGTGACCTGACTTGAGCTCAAATGTGGCCAGACTCCAAAAAGAAACACTGCCGGGGCGGGGGACGGGAGTAGAAGGACCCCGGCGACCACAACCGTAGCATCCAAGTGCCTTTTTTGACAGCTGGGGAAACTAAAGCCCAGAGACGCAAGCGACTTGCCTGAGGTCACACAGCAAGCTAACTAGGGCGACAGCCCACGTTACCCAGCCTGCGCCGCCTCAGCTGCCTCTTACTTCGGATGGTGGCCTACGCGCCAAGCCCCCGCGGCCGCACGTGCTCCGAGGCCCTCGAGCGCCAGCCGGTCCTCCGCTCGCGGCCCGCTCCTCACCTCGGAGCGGGCTGGGGTCGACAGCTGTGCCCCCTCCCACCGCCCCCTCTAGCCCTGGAGCCTGCCCGCGGCCGGCGGCTGGCAGCGCGCACCGCAGAGCAGGGCCGGAGGGGCCGGCTCCACGCCCGCCGCTTACCTGGCCGGATCCCGCGGGAATCTGAAGAAGGCCAGATCCGACTGCGTGCTCTTCCGCGTGCAGTTGGGGGCCGCGCAGAAGTTCGGCATCTTCGTTTGCCCGCCGGCCGGCCCAGCCCTCCCCTCCCCGCCTCCTCAGGGCAGCCCACCCGCCCGTCGGGGCCGGGGAGGGGAGCCAGGCCGGCCGGCCGGCTCGGCAGGGCCGGCGCGCCGAGGGGAGGGGCCGGCGGGCGAGAAGCCGCGAGGGGCAGGAGGGGCGCCGCGGTCCGAGGCCGGGCTGGGGACGCGGCTCCACAGTGCTGTGAGCGGCCGGGAGGATTTACCGCCGCCGCCGCCGCTGGTGCACCTCCCGCCCGCCCGGGACGCTGCCGCCTCCTTCCCACAATGCACCCTGGCGCCCGGGGGTGCCCTCTCTTCCCTCAGCCTTCCTCCCCCGCCCCCTCCTTTCCGCCGACTTCTCCGCAGGCGGACACGCGCAAGGAAGCGCGCCCGCTCGGGTGTGGCAAGGCGGAGGCGGGGCCTGGCGCGGACTGCCGCAGTGCGCCTGCGCGCACGGCCTACCGCGCAAGGGGAGGGTTTGGCGCATGCGGGCGTGTCTCCCGGGACTCTGGAGCAACCGAGCCCCAGGCACCTCCGGTAGGTTTGGCGTGCGCGGCTTTCTGCAGATCGGAGACTAGCTTGCCCGTTACATCACCGGTGCATCGCTTCTTGCTGGCTTCACTTGCCACCACACGGGCTTCTATTGCAGAAATCGCCTAGGCTCAGGGGCTGCAGAGCGGGGCGACCTTGGTGACTGATGTGCCCACCCCAGCAGATCTCCGGGCACGAGTTGGACACTGTTGTGGGTTGTAGGAGATCTCATTCTCCCCAACTTTGCAGCTGCTCTTGGGCTTCATCAGCTTCTCGATTGGAAGCCAAGGGGCTAAAACTCAGAAAAGCAAATACACTTCCCTGATGAGGCTTCCAGAGGAGCAAGAATAGCGACGTGATGCCACCTGCAGCCCTATAAAGATTGGCCCCTCTGTCTTCCCCTCACAGTCGTGGCCTCTTAACGTTCTTGTGTTCAAGTGCCAAAATGAGTGACCGCTATCTAGAACAAAGGATTAGTATCAAATTTTGCGTGAAATTAAACAAGTCGGCAAGCGAGACCCACCATCTTTTAAAAGAAGCTTATGGGGAGGAAGTCATGTCAAGGGCCAGAGTTTTTGACTGGCACAAAAGGTTTAAAGAAGGGCGAGAAGACATTCGAGATGATGCCCGAAGTGGTCGTCCAGTCACTCACCGGACGGATGAAAATATCCGGAAGGTCAAGGACTTGGTTTGTTCCAACAGGCAGTTAACCGTGAGGATGATGGCTGAAGAGTTAAATTTAGATAAAGAAACCGTTAGACTCATTCTCAAAGAAAACTTGAATATGAGAAAAGTTTCTGCAAAAATTATATCAGGTATTCTGAAGGGTGAGCCTCAACCTCGCAAACTTGACTTTCGGTCTGATCTTTCCAAGGAAACGAGGAAAAATAGCTCATGTGTGGGGAAAAAGGGAGCAGGTGCTGAAACATGGAGTCCTCTTCAGTGCAAAGCTGGTGGGGAAATGCCTCTGCCGCTATCCCATCCCAAAATCCATTACCCTGCCAGCCAGCTTCTGCAGCCTTCATCTTCAGCAAGCCTTCCCACCAGGGCCGCTCAGGATTGGTTCACACCGTGGTGAAAGGACTGTGGGGTAGCTGAACCCGAGTTGGAAAGCTGCCTCTGGCTTAGGCACCCTCACTTGCTACTCATCTATTTTCAGCTTCTTTCCCATTCCTCCCTACTGGTCCTGGCCCTGTTCCTTACTCTTTGCTCGACTCTTGAGCCATCTTCCTTGCTGTGCTCCACAACTTTGAAGACCTTTTGGCTGTTGACTTTGGTACTGGCTAGTGCCTGAATTTTTTTTTTTCTAAATGAGGTTGGATCTTTTCACTGCCCAGACCTTAGCTTGTTATGGCTGTCTTCCTTTTGCTCAATTTCCTGCCTCAAGGGATCCTATTCCCATGAAAGGTGGGAGCAGAACCTCTTGGAATCTCCCTCTCTGTTCCCAGGGAGGCATACGCCTCTGAGAGGATCCCAAAAGAAGGCCTGCAGTTCCAGCCTGCTTCACAGGGAGGGTCTGAGGTATGGTGCAGAAGGCAGTAGCATGCTGACATAGGGAGCAGTGCTAAGGGCTGATCCAGCCCAAATGACTCAGGGGGAGCCCCTCAGAACTCAGTGATCAGCCACCGTAACCTTCTCACAGACCTACCCCTTACAGAAGAGCTGAGTTTGCTTCTTTCTAGTCTTGTGCTGTGGAATCCCCCCTGATACACACTCATTTGGGTGTCTCCCCTCTGCTGGAGGAGGAGGATCTGCTTTTGATAAACTGGGGACTCAGGTCCAGGCTGTGATGTGTGAGGAGAAGGCCAAGGTGACACTCTAGAGCTTGAATTAAGGCAGTCGGCTGCCCTTGTGCTGATGACCACACGGCAGCCTGTTTTTAGTAACCGATACCAGCAGTGTTGGGTGTGTGTGTGTTTTGAGCACCTGCAGTTTTTAGAACCCTGCTCCTTATGGACGGTGTGAGGTTTTGAAATAAGACCAAGGGCTGGGCGGACTGCTGGATGAGGTGGCTTCTGAACTGGATCTGAAAGGGAGGATGAGACAAGGGGGCTAGGGAGTTGGGGCAAGCTCCCCAGGCAGGTGGAATAGCATGAGGTTTCAGACCTGCCTCAGTGGGAAAATAATGGCACTCTTGGCTGAAACAGCAGAGTCTCAAGAGGAAGCTAATGGTGTCATGCAGAAGACAAATAGTCTGGGGTAATGTGCTTCCTCTCCTCGTCCCCCAACTCTTATCTAGTCTCATACATTGCATCTCCCTGAGTCTGTGCATAGGTTTGTAATAACCCACGTATTTGATGATTGAATTTTCTCATCAAACCCTCCCAAAAGCACAGGCTCTGCAAGTTCAACCTCCTTTATCGCTCACTGGCTCTCTGTCAGGATTTGTGGAATGAAATTTTTCCCCAAGTGGGTTCCAAGTCATACCACATAGACTGGAAATATCCCAGAAGGTCTGGTGGAAGAATGTGTGTGTTGGGTGGGGGTGGGATGGTTAGTACTCACATTCCAAGGGATTAGCCAGTGTCTCTGTCCTCACCCACGGATTTCTGCATAGAACAGCTCCTGTTATTTACTTGCCAAGTTAGTAAACAATATTGGTTGATAGCAGAGGCCCAACATTTATTCCAATTATTTCTAGCTCCTCTCTATTGCCTGAGTTCCCCACTAATAAATAGCGTCAGCTTTGAGGCCCCCTGATATTTAGAGCTTATCGCACAACTAAAAGATACTGTGCAGGAAAACTCTCAAGCTAAGCAACGGCTCACAGACTTCTGCCTGCTTAGCACTTTCTAGACTTTTCATCTCAGGATCATTACCTCTTCCTGCAACAGATGAGGCCCCGGGCTCCCCGTAAGTCCTTGCCAACAAGGATACTGCACTTCTGGAGGAAACTCCCAAAGCGGGCAACTTTTGGGCTGAATATAATGTGAATCTTGGCTCGGCCTGGGGGTGATGGCTGCAGAATTGTATGCTTCTGTGCCCAAGCCAGGTTCCTACAGCAGGACCTGGAGGCATGAGCTCTAATCTGTGATAACACAGAGGTCCTGAGAGAACTCATTTCTGGATTTATTCCTGTCCTGTGAACAGGCTGGGAGTGACCCTGCCAAAGATGCTAGAGCAAGACCATGCTGGAGTGCAGGGGACCAGAAGCAGGGTTGGCCCAGACAGGGTTTGGACAAAAGGCAAGTGGAAGCAGGTAATCGGGAGATTGAATTCAAATTGTTCCAAGGAGCTTAATGAAAAGATCTTAATTTATTATTACTTTAGCTTTTTTTTTTTTTTTTTTTTTAGGGCCACTCCTGTGGCATATGGAGGTTCCCAGGCTAGGGGTCAAATCAGAGCTGTACCACAGCTCACAGCCATGCCAGATCCTTAACCCACTGAGCAAGGCCAGGGATCAAACATGCGTCCTCATGGATGCTAGTCAGATTCGCTTCCTCCCTAATTTATTACTTTAGACCATGCCCTGTTTGGAAGTCAGATCCAACTACTCCCTGAACCCATTGCACATTTGCAAGGCTTCCCAGAAAATGTTCAGTGAGATGATGATAAACCCTAGGAAGCCTCAAGTTTGGGGGGAAGTGAAAATACTCCTGCAGAGGCGTCCCCTAGTGGCGTGGCAGGTTAAGGATCCAGCATTGTCACCGCTGTCATGTGGTTTTGATCCCTGACCCCAGAATTTCTGGATGTGGTGGGTGCAGCCAAAAAAATAAAAAATAAAAAATGCTCTTGCAGAGCAAGCCATTCATACATGGCTGCTCAAAATCCAGGCTAGAGCATGATCTCCAAGGAGTATCCCCCAAAAATATAAATAAAAGAAAAAAAAAAAAAAAGGAGTATCCATCCCAGGCAAGAGAGTTCTCATGTAACCCATACCCTTTAGGTGTCCACCTGCCAAATCCATTTTATTTCTTTTTCTTACTGCCCAGCCTGCACCTTGCTGCCTAGGACTCCTGAGCTTCTGCTCTTATCATCTCAGGGATCCACCCATCATTATGCCCCAGGCCCTTGTCCTTGACTTTTTTCAGGTACCAACTCAGTTACTGCTCCATTAGTCTGTGCTTGCTCCTCCGTTTCCCCAAGCTCCCACAGCTGCTTTTGTCAGCTTTGATGTGCTGAGCTGGCATTGCCCTTTTGGGCATGGTTTTCCACTCGGCTGCAACTCCTCTCTCTTCTAATTTTTGTTATCCCTCGTCTAGCTTTCCACTTCTGCCCTACGTCTCGAATAAGGAGATTGTCCGTTCTAGCCCAGGCCCCAGATTGTCCTCCTCTTTGCAAGAAGCACGGTAGGACAACACAGGAGAATGTGTTTGTTTGTTTGTTTTTTAATTAATGCATGTATAAGGGGCACACTGGGAAGCCACAAAAAAGCTTCCTCTCGCCCGTAGGCACCAGGGGTTCCACTCCCCGGAGGCAACCAGTATTACCAGTTTCTTGAGGCAGTTTGGGTACCTCTGGTAGTCAGGAGTCATGATATAATATCCAGATCCTATTCTCCCAGCAACTGTATTTTACCTGGCAGGAGAGGCTCCATCTAACCACAGCAGGTGAAGCCTGGCCCTCTCTCGGGGGCCTCAAAAAGAGAGCCGACCATCCGCAAACCTTGACCATCATTTTCAAGCTGAACCCACAGTCGAGGTAGTCTCTTTGGCTTTCAGGCTGATCTTCCCCATCCTGGTTCAGAATGCACATGGAATATTCTCTACCACAGGTGGAAGTCCGGGAGGAATAGGCACCTTCCCTGGGGTCATTGGGTTTATCTAATCTTTTCTCCACCCATCACCCCACCCTCTGCCTGTGCCACTAATCATGACCAGAAACAACAAGAATAAAATGTTCACCGGTGTATGATTTTGAAACACATGTGGATGGTTGTGCAGTCTTCTGAAAGCTGCCCCTGGCTCCAAGTTCTCATTGAGAGGTTATTGTTCAGGAAGAACGGGTACCTGGCACCTGCTTTCCAGAGGCTTCCTTTCAGGTCCATTTCTTTGAGTTCAGACCTAACTTTGGAGATGCCCAGATAAATCTGGATGCCAAAGGACTTGAGAACATCTAGTAAAGGAATGGGGTGCCATTGCGAACTGTCCGTCACTGTGTCACATGCACTGATCAACCAGCCTGCTGTTTGCAGATAGCCTTGCCAGCAGACTCCCTAGGCTCCTTGGGATGGGTCCCCAGGGTCCCATGTGGCTCAGTTGGTAAGACTCTTCTTTGCTGCTGGGACTGTGTATGCAACCCCACGTTCTCCAGCTGCTGCTTCGATGTATCCAAGCTATCAGCTTGGATCAGGTTTTTACATCCTACTTGAGGCGACACCCTTGTATTTCTCTTCTCTTGTCTCTGCCTTATCAGATCCTTGCACACACTGTCCCAGTTGCATCACCCTTCTCCCAGTATTAATATCCAGGGGAGGAGTTCCCGTTGTGGTTAACGAATCCGACTAGGAACCATGAGGTTTCGGGTTTGATCCCTGGCCTTGCTCAGTGGGTTAAGGATCCGGCATTGCCGTGAGCTGTGGTGTAGGTTGCAGACGCGGCTCGGATCCCACGTTGCTGTGGCTCTGGTGTAGGCCGGCAGCTGTAGCTCCGATTCAACCCCTAGCCTGGGAACCTCTACATGCCGCGAGAGCGGCCCAAGAAATGGCAAAAAAGACCGGAAAAAAAAAAAAAAAAAAAAACCGGAAAAAAATCTGGGGTGGAAAACTTCAATACCTCCAAGGACCCACTTAAATGTAGCAAAGAAGTCAGCAAACTTCAGTAAAGAAAATGTCTCAGGCTTGGGTGGGCCGTGTGGTGTCTGTTCTAACATCCCAGCGTTTTAATGCAAAAGCAGTCGTAGCTCACGTGGAAACAGAGGAACCCGGATGTGTCCTAATACAATTTATTTATGGATCCTGGGATGTAAATTTCCCAAGTTTTCACATGTCACAGAATATTATTTTTTCAACTGTTAAAAATATTATAAAAACATTCGTAGATGCAGGTCCTAGAAAAAAACAGATGGTGAGCCAGATTTGGTCCCCGGACCATAGTTTGCGGATATCTGTCTAGTGTATATAAAGTATGATTATAAAAATGACAGATGATTGATCCTTTTCTGTTGATAACATCATTAATGCTAAATTGATCTGGCAATGTATGGCAGTTTACTACTATAGAAATTGTGGAATACCAAAGGGAATCCTTACGGTGTCAGGAGAGTGAACTAGAGTGGAAAGATTGACTCTTTTACCTTAATCGTACTCTGGCTCACGAAATACGTTTTGTGCTGTTCTTGACTAAAAATGATAAGACCCACACTACTACCTATATTTCACCCTTGTAGTATCTCCAAAAAAACCTGGCCATGCTGAAAATGGTGCCAACTTAACAACCAGGGATAACAGAATGAACTAAAGATGACTTCTGAAATGGCCTTGACCCTGGGCAGCATTTGAATAAATTTATCGCCTATGAAAGTGACTACTATGGAGGTGACACCATTCACTGAATTATATTTTTTGCCTGCTTGCAAAAATAATTGTGTGTATCTATGTATTACTCACGTAAATATTTATATATGCCACATATATATATGGCTCCCTTTAGGCAAAAAAAAGCAAGTAAACACATCACCATTGGTGCCAAGCTATGTCCTTTTAGTGTGTTTCCTTGCTGTTCTCCTAAAGAGAGCCGTATTGTGTCCCCTTCATTTAAACTGATTTTCCAAAGTTGAAATCAAATCTTGGGATGGAACAGACCTTTGCAAGGGTGTTGAATCCAGCCAGTCATGTTTCCTTTGAATCCAGGAGTGGCTGAAAATGCTCCAGCTGCTGAAAAACTGCATCCGAAAGAAGATTCTGTGTTAATTCGGCAATTTTTTATTGCATGGCTCTACGTGCCAGGCACCGTCCTGTGTATTGGGGTGCAGCAATGAACAAAGCAGACACAGGCCTTAGATTTGACAGTCTGAAATCCAATTACATTGCTCTTCACGCTTGCAAAATTTCTGTTCCGTGTGCTCACACTAACTCGTTATTAGTTGCATACCTGGAAAAAGGTATAACCTTTGCCGCAGGCCTCTCTACTGTGCTCATGATGCCTCTCCAGCTGCATTAATAATTTAAAGACTCTATGTTCCACTTAATTTTTATTATCCCTCAGACCAATCTATATTGGTAGAAAAACACACTGGCAATTTTGGAAGTGTCCATTGGCAACAGCTTTCTGAAAAGCAGTTTGGCAGTATCTGTCAGGAACTTTAAAAATGTTTATATCTTCTGATCCTCTAATTCCACTTCTGGGAATCTCTCCTAAAGAAATAGTCTAAAATGCGGGCAAAATTTATGCTTAACAATCCAGAAGTCCAACCGTAAAAAATTGGTCAAGTCACTTACGATGTGACCATACCATAGACTGTCATGCTGTCATTGTGATTAACGTTTGTGAAGTGTTGAAGCTGCATGGCCAAACTCTTATCACGTTATGTGAAAGAGTGATATACAAGATTATATCCATAAATCTAAAAATATTTCTCTAGGAGTTCCCATCGTGGCGCAGTGGAAACGAATCCTCCTGGGAACCATGAGGTTGTGGGTTCAATCCCTGGCCTTGCTCAGTAGGTTAAGGATCTGGTGTTGCCGTGGGCTGTGGTGTAGGTCACAGATTTGGCTTGGATCAGATGGTGCTGTGGCTGTGGTGTCGGCCAGCAGCTGTAGCTCTGATTTAATCCCTAGCCTGGGAACCTCCACATGCCGCCCGGGTGCGGCCCTAAAAAGTAAAAAAATATACATATATCTCTCTCATTTTTCCCGCTGTGGCACAGGGTGTTAAAAATCCGACTGCAGTGGCTCGGGTTGCTGTGGATATGAGGGTTTGATCCCCGAGCCAGGAACTTCCATATGCTTGCGTGTGGCCATAAAAAAGTATATCTAAAACGTTATGAATTTTATTGCCAGAATAAAACAATAGCACCAAAAGTTGGCAATGGAAAGAGTGGGGCCAAACCACTGGTTTGTTCCAGGAACAGTTACCTGGCAGCCTTGACACGGAGACTGCATCGTACTGTTGTGTTGGTAGCAGGAGTGGGACCAAAAGGGAGAAGGGCCTTCTCAAAGGAGAATCCCTCCCTCCAGGAACCCCAAGTGGAATGAGAAGCCCCCACGAGTGACATGCTCCTGTGACATGGTCCTGGGGAGGTGAAGGAGCGCAGGTGGATCGAGCATATTCTGACAAGGGGGAAAGGATTTGAAGTTCGCTCCTGGGTAAAATGAACCTCATTCTTGCGTCCTCTCATCCAAGGTGAATATTCGCGAGATGGATTTGATTACAGCTGACTCTCTGAAGTCCCCTTGAGCTTCCATATAATTTCTTTAGGGTAAGAATGGCTTTCAGTGCTCCTCCCATACTGGGATACTCAGCACAATGTCCACAGGAATAGTCGATGTTCCACATGCAAATCGATCGTCATCTTAATGTTGTAACTTACAAGACTCTGAGGTTTGCACGTTGTTTTTTTTTTTTTTTTTGGTGTCCAGAATTACTATGCTTTCATTTATATCTGAAGAGTATTCATGTCACGAGATTTTAAAGTGAGAAATCATGTAGATATGCCCATCTATCCATAGAGGAAATTGTTGTTATGTTGGGAAGACGCATCTTTCATTGTTCGTTTAGCAAAATGTTTATCAGTAAAATGCCAAATGTACCCCCTTGGTGAAATTTTGGATTTTCAAATGAGTATGCAAGGTAAATACATGTTTAGAGGCTTAGACCGTGTAGCGTTCTTGAAGGTTTCAGTCTAACTCTCGGGCTATAGAAAGAACAAAACAGTGAGGCGAGGGTTTTAGTCCTGCTCCTTTAAGAAACCACGTGACTGGGAGTTCCCATCCTGGCTCAGCGGAAACAAATCCAACTAGGATCCATGAGGATGTAGGTTCGATCCCTGGCCTCACCCAGTGTGTTAAGGACCCAGTGTTGCCATGAGCTGTGGTGTAGGTCGCAGATGCAGCTCGGATCTTGGCATTGCTGCGGCTGTGGTATAGACCAGCAGCTACAGCTCCAATTGGACCCCTAGCCTGGGAGCCTCCATATGCCACGGGTGTGGCCCTAAAAAGACAACAGAAAAAGAAACCATGTGACCTTGGGCAGTTCGTTGGTCTCCCTGGAGCACTTCCGGTTACTCCTCATCTATCAAAGGAGAAAAATAAAACCTGTTTCATGGAGTCGTGTATTTTGTTCATTTAACAAAATGTGTTGATTGCTTGTGTGCATCTGACCCTGTTCCAGACACTGAGGATCCTGCAGGAAACACAATTAAAAAAAAAAAAAATGTTTTTCTGGGAGTTCCTGCTGTGGTGCCGGGGATTAATGATCCAGCTCATCTCTGTGGCATTGCTGGTTTGATCCCTGGCCCCGTGCAGTGGGTTAAGGATCTGGTGTTGCCTCAGCTGCAGCATTTGTGGCAGATGGGGCTTGGATTCAATCCCTGGCCCAGGAATTTCCATATGCCTCGGGTGCCTATGGAAGAAAAAGAAGAAAAAGAAAAAAATGTTCTGCTTCTTGAGTGCACATTTAAGGGATGGGGGGGGGACAGATAAGAAATAATATAAATGAGTGAAAATATACTGTGTCGTAGAGTGAGTGTAGATGCAAGGCTACTACGTGAATACTGTAGATGAGGCGCCCGGCCCAGGATCTGGTGTGGAGCGAGTACTCCGCAGATAGTAATTTTCTGTGCCTCTTCAGTCTTCCTAACAGCTCCTGAATTACTTTACAGCATGGTAGCCATCCGCACAAGGCCTGATCCAGCACCTTCTACCTCTTGCCAGTTGTATAAGGCCTGAGCCTGTTTTGCTTCAGAAGACAAAGGAATCTTTACAGGTGTGTTTGGCACTTCCTGTATGGCAAGTTAAGCCATGTGGTGCCGAAGCACGGTTGATAAATGTTCTTTTCTGAAGCCAGTTGGCAGGGGTCCTTGCCTAGAGCTCGTGGCCTTGGTCCACAAAGACAAAGGCATTGTATATTTGCTGCTGAAGCAAAATGGACTAGGGAATTGTACTGGCTGTTTCTCTTCAAGAAAAGACGTGTGACCTATGTCCCGTTCCAATGCTGGAGAACTGGGCAAAGTTTGCTTTATTTAATGGGAGACCGGGGCATTGACAAAAAGCCAGGAAAAAGGGTTTAATGCTTGTGGTTTTGTTATTTTTTGCCCATTGTAGAAAATTGGGGATGTTCAGAAATGTTTAAAGAAGGGAGTTCCCATTGTGGCGCAGCAGGGACGAATCCGACTAGGAACCATGAGGTTGTGGGTTTGATCCCTGGCCTCGCTCAGTGGGTTAAGGATCTGGCGTTGCCGTGAGCTCTGGTGGAGGTCGCAGACGCAGCTCGGATCCCCCGTTGCTGTGGCTGTGGTGCAAGCTGGCAGCTGTAGCTCCGATTAGACCCCTGACCTGGGAACCTCCATGTGCCGCAGGTGCTGTCCTAAAATGCAAAAAAAAAAAAAAGAAATGTTTAAAGACTCAACCAGAGGAGTTCCCACTGTGACTCAGCAGGTTAAGAACCCAGTTAGGATCCATGAGGATTTGGGTTCCATCCCTCGAATCACTCAGTGAATTAAAGATCCTGCATTGCCACAAGCTGTGGCATAGGTCTCAGATGCAGCTTGGATCTGGCATGGTTGTGGCTGTGACAAATACAGCCTCAGTCTGACCCTTAGCCCCAGGAACTTCCATATGCTGCAGGTGCAGCCCAGCCATAAAATGCAAAAAAAAAAAAAAAGAAGAAGCAACCAGGTATTTGACCAGACCCATCTCTCTGCCTCAACTTCCTCCTTCAAAACCATCCAGGATGTTTATGAATGAATAATCATTTACTGAATTCCTTCAGGCCAAGGCCTGTCTAGGCACAGAGTGTATAGCCCTTGCCCTTGGGCAGTGCCCAGCCTTGGGTAGGGAAAGGACCAGAGGTGGGGGACCCCAGAGGATGGGCTCCTACCTTAGACTGTCACTCTTTCCCAAAGGACAGCTCTAAGGAACAAGCTTTTATAAAGAATTGGGGCAGGGAGGAGAAAAAAAATTAAAAACACTAAAAAAAGAATTTAGAACAAAATGTTGGACTCATCACACTTAGGGTGATTGTGAGAAAATGGAGTATGGAGATGAAACACAGAGCAGCGGGAACTGGCCTGCTGCCCTTTGCCATCCCAGCTCCTCTGTGTCAAAGGGTCCTGAGTTCTGTCCTCAGGGACTCCGTGTGCAGTATGACTTCTCAGAAGAAACTGGACATTTAGGCTGTGGGCCAGTACCCCGGAGCCTTGCTTTAAGAACCTAATAAGTGAAAATTCAAAATTACAACCCAGATTAGATGAGGAAATTGGCCCAGGGAGGCTGAGTGAATTCTCTTGAATCACACGTCTAGATGGTGGCAGAGCCAGGATAATAATGAAGGACCTTGAATTTCACTCAGTCCAGGGAGTTTTTTTCCCATTACTCCATTGGTAATAATTCCCTTTACTAAAGCGTACATTCTTAAGATAATTTTAAAATAATGGTCACCCTTGCGTTTGATAAATATGATTTACCAAAGGTTGATTTTAATGCACTTTGGGGAGAACATATTTAGGGCATAGAAGGGGGTGCAAAGGTTTTCCCAAGTTTCCCTGGGGTGTCTAGTCCCCTTAGTTCTTCTCCCAGAGGTGTGCATTCATAAGTAAATGTTAGCATTCTGTCCTTCATTTTTTCCAGATGTTCTTCCCCCGTACTGTGCTATGTTTTGTGTCTTTAATATTTCTTCTATACATTTTAAAAAATCTGGGCACATAAATGCTAATAAAGTTCTCATCTATCTCCTCTGTGCTGTCTCAGATTTCTGGGTGTGTTTATATTGATGACACAGTGTCTAAAGCATGAACACTGTCACTTCATTAGGGCTTGTATTCCTCAACCCTAGACTTGTGTTGCTAGATGTTCCGAAAATTCACTGCACTTCACTTGTAAATGCCACTATACTGTGCCACCATATTTCCATAGTAACATATACTTCAAGAAGGAAAACAGAGGAAGCCCAAGGAAATGGGAAGTAAGCTTCAAATTAAAAAAAAAAAATCATTTAAAATAGTATATATTTTTACAAATAGGGAATTTTTTTTTTTTGCCTTTTCTAGGGAGAGTCCCAGGCTAGGGGTCTAATCGGACCTGTAGCCCCCAGCCTATGCCAGAGCCACAGCAATTCGGGATCTGAGCCACGTCTGCAACCTACACCACAGCTCCCAGCAACAGCTCCCAGCAACGCCGGATCCTCAATCCACTGAGCAAGGTCAGGGATGGAACCCGCAACCTCATGGTTCCTAGTCGGATTCGTTAACCACCAAGCCACGACGGGAACTCCAGAAATGGGGAATGTTAAGTTCCAGTTTGAGGTCCCTTGAGAACAGAATGTCCTGCAATATCCACCACCAACCAAGTGGTCCAATTTCGGAGTCACACTTCCTTTGAGCCTCCCGTCCTGTCAGGTCCACACCATTCCCCTAACATTTCTTAGTGTCCTCGGCTGCAACCAGACAGGGGTGTCAGCCACCTGTCGTCATACTGTCTTGAGGTCCATCCTCTACACTGCTGCACACGTGCTCCTTAGTTTGGAGTTTGCTGAAACCAGGACACTTTTCGACACCAGCTTTTTGAGCTTGAATGAGTCACAGCCTCTGCCTGGAATCCCTGCCTGCTGCCATCAGCCTGGCAAACGCCTACTCAGCACTCAAGCCCCACTTCTCAGGAAAGCAGCCCCCAGTTTCCAAAGCCCATTCTTATGTCAAGGAAACTGTAACACTTAATTGTTTGCAGGACGTTTTTTCCTCCCCTACCAACTCCGAACTCAAAAGCCAAGACCACATCTGATTTCTCTCTCAATTCCCTGCCTGGGGAACATAGCTTGCCTGTAGCTGTTCATTAAATGTCTGCTAGATGGATGAAAGATTAGACTTTTATGCAAACCGCTTTTTTAGATTTGTGATTCAATTCACCATCTCAACCATTTTAAAGTGTACCTTTCGGTGGGGTTTAGCACATTCACAGTGTGGGGCAATCATGCCGCTATCTAGTTCCAGAACACTCCAAAAGGAAAACTTTGTATCCACCAAGCAGTCACTCCCCATTCACTCTCTTCTTCCAGCTCCTGGCAACCACTAATCAATGTTCTGTCTCTGTGAATTTGCCAGTTCCGGACATTTCACATAAATGGAATCGTGCCATATGTGACCTTTGCGTCTGGCTTCTTTGATTTAGCAGAGTGTGTTCAAGATTGACCCATGTTGCAGCATGCTTCCAAACCTCTTTATTCTTAGAACTGAGGAACAGTGTATGTTATTCATCTACCACATTTTGTTTCTCTGTTCATCCACTCACGGACATGTAGGTTGTTTCCCCCTTTTGGCTAAGATGAATGGTGTTGCTTTGAACGTGTATGTGCAAATTTTTGTTGCAACACCTATTTTTAATTCTCCTGAGCATACACCCAGGAGTGGAATTGCTGGGTAATATGGTATTCTATGTTCAACTTATGGAGGAATCTCCAGACTATTTTCCACAACAATTGCACCATTTTACATTCCCACCAACAATGCGCAAGGGGAGAGTTTCAATTTCTCCACATTCTCTCCAACACTTTATTCATTTATTTTTACTCTGTCCATCCTAATGAGTGCAAAGTGGTATCTTGTGGTGTTGATTTGCATGTCCTAATGACTAATGATGCTGAGCATCATCGCTTCGTGTACTTTTTTGGTCCTTGTGTATATCTTCTTTGGAGAAATGTTGGTTCAAGTCCTTTGCCCTTTTCTTTGGGTCATGTGCCTTTTTGTTGTTGAGTGATAAGAGTTCTTCATACATGCTGGATACTAAACCCTGATCAGATACATTCTTTGCAAATACTTCCTGCCATTTGGTAGATTATCTTTGTCCTTTCTTGATAGTGTCCTTTGATGCGCAAAAGTTTTTAATTTTGATGAAGTCCAATTTATCTATTTTTTTCCTTTGGTCGTTTGTGCTAAGAAACCATTATCCAGTCCAACGTCATGTAGATTTACCCCTGTGTTTTCTTCCAAGAGTTCAGTAGCTTTAGCTTTTCCATTTAGGTCTCTGATCCGTGTTGAGTTTGTTTTTGTACATAGTGTGAAATGAGTGCCCACCTTCACTCTTTTGCCTGTGGACATCCAGTTGTCTTGCACCATTTGTTGAAAAGACTCTTCTTTCCCCCATTTTCTCCTTTATTTTTGAAAGATATTTTCCAGTATAATTAACAATTCTTTTCTTTCTGTCTGTATCGTAAAGATTTTGCTTCACTATCTTCTGGCTTGCATTTTTTCTGATGAAAAGTCTGCTGTAATTCTTTGTTCCTCTGTATGTGCTGTTTCCTTTTATGGTGAACTTAAAAGACTTTTTTTATCACTGACGTTAGCAATTTAATTAAGATATGCCCTGGAGTAGCTCTCTTCATGTTTCTTGTGCTTGGGGTTCACTTATCAAAACTAAGATACCAACACTGGTACATTAATAAGAACTAAACTCCGTGTTTTATTCATAGCTCAACAGTTTCTCCATTAAGGTCCTTTTTTTGGTTCCAGGAACCAGTTAAAGATACCACATTTAATTTAGTTGTTATGTCTGCTATTCTCTTTTGACCCATGGCAGTTTCTCAGTCTTTTCTGGTTTTTTATGACCTTGAAAGGAGTACTGGTCATGTATTTCATAGAAATCCCTTAATTTATGTTTGTCTGAGGTTTTCTTTATGATTAGACTGGGGTTATGGGTTTTGGGAAAGAATAACATAGAGGTGAAGGGTCCTTATTATTATTATATCAAATTAGAAGGCACATGATATCCACATGACATCGCTGCTGATGCTAACTTTAATCACTTGGTTAAGGTAATTTTGCTAGGTTTTCCTATTGTAACGTTACTATTTTTCCCTTCCCATCCTCTGTTCTTTAGAAGCAAATCACTAAGTTCAGGACACACTCAGGGAGAGAGGAGTGGCTAAGTTCCAACTCCTACAGAGGGAAATATCTGCGTATGTTATTCAGATTCTATCTGGAGTAGTTATCTTTTCACCTCACTTTGTTTATTCAATGATTTATTTATATCCGTTTATATCAGTTTGGACTCATAGATGTGTATTTAATATTTTGGATTATAATCCATTACTATGTTATTAATTTTATTGTTCAAATTGCTCCAGCTTTGGCCATTAGACGCTCTTTCAGGTTAGTTTCAGTGTCTCATTGACGGGCTCCATCCTCTTGTTTTCTGAGCACTTCCTTGCTTTCTGTTCTTACATCATGTTCCAGGGTCATTCTTGCATTTTGTCATTCCACAGCCCCAAGCAACCATTTCTCAAAATAACTCTGGTTCCTTTTATTGGAGAATGGTATTTAGAAACCAAGATATGGACACTGAGTGTGTTTGTTACTACTGGGATTTGGCCCCTATTTAACAAGCCCATTTTTTTTCTCTACCTACTTGATGGCATGGAATAGAGTTATAACTATTTTAATGTCCTCATCTATGCATTGTACCTATCTTGATCCGTTTCAATTGACTGATTTTTTTTCCTCGTTATGGCTCCTTCTATATGCAAAGAGCTTTTGGGTGTTACTTTGAAGCTTCATTAGTTGGAACATCAGCCTCGGGCTGATGTTGCCTCACTATTGTGGCAAAGTCCATCTTCTGCCTTGTGAAATATGCCTTGTTATTCTGAGTGTGGGGAATAGGAACTAGACCTGTGTGATCTCCAAGAATTGTTCCTTCTAATTCTTTTTGGGTGGTTCTCTTTCTGGCTTCAGGTAGGTTCCTCACATACATGCTTGAAGACTCGAGGGAGACCCACAGCAGAAAGCTAGAACTTCCTTTTTCTGCAGCTCTCTTCTCTTTGGCACTCTTCCCTGTAAACTCTTGCCACCTTGGCTACCCCGAGTCTTCACTCCATCTCATCAACTCAGGGAGACTACTGGGCTCTGCCTGGCTTTACTCTCTTTATACCAAGGCCTGGAAATTCCCTCAAGAGGTAAGCAGGGACAAGTGACGGGCTTTTTCTTCCCTCATTTCCTGTCTCTTAGGAATCACTATCTTTAGTCATCTGATAGCCAATGTCTTAAAAACCATTGTTTCCTCTATTTATCCAGATTTGGAGCTGCTTCATGTGAGAAGGTAAGTCCAGCCCCTATTACTACATCTTGGCCAGAATCAATCATATAAGCATAGGAAAATGGTAGAGCCAGCGTTATGATTAGCACAGAGGTATGCATAAGACTTAATAAAGGCAATATTAATAGTGGTTAAGAGTATGCACTCTGGAACAAGACTGCTCAGATTCAATTCTGGCTTTCCATCTAAAGAGCTGGAAACCTGAGCCAGTTATATAACCTTTCTGGGCCTTGACTTCCTCATCTTTAAATGGGGATCATAATAGCCCTATCTCATTGGAATGAGTTAAGGGTGAAATAGATGAATACATGTTAAGCACCTGGACCAGTGCTTGGTTCAGAGAAAGCATTCAATAAACATTAGCTATTACAATTTTGAATACAGTAGTCCCCCTCTCCCCTTATTTGCAGAGGATACATTCCAAGACCCCCAGTGAATGCTTGAAGCCACGGATGCTACTGAATCTTCTATGCACTGTTTTTTTCCTATAAAGGCATATGTATAATAAAGTTTAATTAATAAATTTGGCACAGTAAGAGATTAACAACAGTAACTAATAACAAAATAGAATATTTTTAATGATATACTGTAATAAAGATTATGGGAAAGCGGTCTCTCTCAAAATAGCTGGGGTTTTTTTTTTTTGTCTTTTTTTTCCTTTAGGGCCACATCCGTGGCATATGGAGGCTCCCAGGCTAGGGGGTCACATTGGAGCTGTAGCTGCCAGCCTATACCAC
This sequence comes from Sus scrofa, assembly GCF_054392235.1. Classification (NCBI taxonomy): domain Eukaryota; kingdom Metazoa; phylum Chordata; class Mammalia; order Artiodactyla; family Suidae; genus Sus; species Sus scrofa. The sequence continues at coordinate 10,601,087 of NC_139391.1, forward strand.
AGCAATGCCAGATCCGAGCCACATCTGTCACCTACACCACAGCTCACGGCAACGCCAGATCCTTAACCCATTGAGCAAGGCCAGGGATCGAACCTGCATCCTCATGGGTGCTAGTCAGATTCATTTCCACTGAGCCATGACAGGAACTCCTCAAAACATCTTCTTGGGCTGTACTCACCCTACTTCTTGTGATGATGTGAGATGATAAAATTTCTATGTGATGGGATGAAGTGAGGTGAAAGGCATAGACACCCTGGTGTATTGTTAAGCTACTATTGGCTTTCTGATGTTTTGATGAAGAGCATCTGCTCCAGGTGATACTGGATTATCCGGAACCACGACAATGATGATGGTTGGATGTCAGGAACAGATGAAGGTAATGGTTGGAGATTCTAGGTAGAATCGAACAGATGATGCAAGGGAGTCCCCATTGTGGCGCAGTGGAAATGAATCTGACTAGTATCCATGAGGATGCAGGTTCAATCCCTGGCCTCACTCAGTGGGTTAAGGATCCAGCGTTGCCACGAGCTGGATACACAGGGTGTATGTTGCAGATGTGGCTCAGATCCTGCGTTGCTGTGGCTGTGGCTGTGGCCAGCAGCTGTAGTTCCAGTTCAACCCCTAGCTTGGGAACTTCCATATGCCTTGGGTGCAGCCCTAAAAAAGCAAAAACAAACAAAAACAAAACATGATGCAAGATTTCACCAAGCTGCTCAGAATAGTATGCAAGTTAAAAATACGAATTTTTTTATTTCTAGAATTTTTCAGTTAATATTTTCTGACCATAGCTGACCACAAGAAACTAAACCTGCAGAAAGTAAAACAGCAGATCAGGGGCGACTACTGTACTTGTTCAAAGTAGCCAGCAAATTTGGCTGTGAGTTCCCTAGTGACCCCAGCTAAGTGGAAATATCAGTTACATGATCTAGTGTCCATAAAATATATACAAACTTTTTGTACAAGAAAAGTACAGATTTCAGAATATTTCCTCCCAATATTCCTCATAAAGAGGATACTGTGTGTGCCTGGAATATTATACCAGCCAGAGGGAGTTTCTCAGGATTTTGTCTTTACCACCCCCTCCAAATAGCCAATAGCTTCACACGAGAGCTCAGTTCAGTGAAAGTGATTCCACTGGGACTGAAATATTGTAGTACCTTTGGTCTGGCTTAATCCAAAGATAAAATTTATAATGTCAACATGAAACGACTGAACCACTTGTCCTTTGGGCAATACCCCATAAATATAGGGGGGTCAATTAGGAGCCAATTACAAGGTTCAGGCATCACAACTAAAGCCTGAGCCAAAGAACTAGCTCCAGGGTGAAAGGGCCTTGGCAGGGAACCAGCCCACTGTACAGTGAGAATCCACAAGGCTTGGCAGCTGCCTGAATAACTACAGGGAGGAGGAACTTTCAAGGCCCAGGAATGGAAGGATTTAAAGATGGAAAGAGAACAGCATCTTTGTGTTGTCCAAATCTTCTGTAGACTTAGAAATATTTTGTCTTCTTACTTCATCAGCTACTGAGGGGGATGTGTCAAAATCTACTATGTGGATTTGTCCATTTCTCCTTGTAATTCTGTCTTATGTATTTGGTACAAATATGCTCTAGTTATTATATTTTCTTGATGAACTGTCCCTTTTATCATTAAAGTAGATGCCTCTATCCCTAGCAATGCCTTTTGACTTAACATCTGTTATTGTTGCATTATTTCATTTGGTATTTGCCTAGTATATTTCCCAATTTTTAACATGTCTGTGCCATTATCTTTTTAAAATTAATTTTAGTGAAGTGTAGTTGATTTACAATGTTGTGTTAGGCTCAGGTGTACAGCAAAGTGATGCAGTTACACATACATATGAATGTAGCTATATATGTTCTTTGTTCAGATTCTTTTCTATTATAGATAATTATAAGATATTGAGTATAGTTCCTTGCGCTATACAGCGTGTCATTATCTTTTGAATGTATCCTTATAACCAATACACAGCTAGATTTTTTTAAAAGTCCAATCTGAGAATCTTTGTCTTTTTTTCCTTTTCTTCTCTTTTGGGCACCATGTGGCATATGGAGCTCCAGGACCAGGGGATCAGATATGAGCCACAGTTGTGACCTACATCATAGCTGCAGCAACACCAGATCTTTAACCCACCGTGCAGGGCGGGAGATGGAACCTGCATCCTGGCGCTTCGGTAACCCTGCTGATCCCATTGTGCCACAGTGGGAACTCCTTTGACTTTTCTAAGCATGTTGATATTTTTTATTATTATGATATATTGAGGATATTCCCCCCCTTTGTCTGTTCGCCACGTGTTTTATTTGATCTATTCTCTTAGCCTGCCTTCTTTTACTTGGTTTTTTTGTTTTGTTTGTTTTTTAGGACCACACCTGCAGTATATGCACGTTCCCCAGGCTAGGGGTCAAATCAGAGCTGCAACTACTGGCCTACGCGGGATCCCAAGCCACATCTGCGACCTATACCACAGCCAACGGCGATGCCGGATCCCTGACCCACTGAACGAGGGCAGGGATTGAACCCACACCCTCATGGATACTAGTCGGATCTGTTTCCCCTGAGCCACATGGGAACTCCTTTGATTGTTTTCTTGACTCCTTTTTTTATTCCCACTAGTGGTTGGAAGTTAGACATTCTAATCATATTCCTTCAGTGCGTGTTCTTAGGTTATCAATGTGCATACCTGACCTACCATTGTTGAGTTAATCACTATCTCTAGCTCCTTATAAAGGCTTCAGGAGCTTTAGAATTCTTTAATTCAGATCTCTACCCCCTTCTGTCTTCCAAGTAATTTGGTTTTTAGAATTTAGCTCCCCCTTACTTTAACGACTCACTCCCCCGTCTCCATTAGATTTTTAACAGCCAGTAGTTATAAATTTACAAACATGCATAGCAATTTCTTTGCCTGTCTTTCTATAGTCCTTTCTTTTTATTGAAATGTAATTTGTGTACAATAAAGATCATTCTTCTAAAGTTATACTTCAGTGGTTTTCAGCATATTCACAAAATTGCACGACCATCACCACTATCTAATTTTAGAGTATTTTCATCATCCCCCCCCAAATCCCATCCCTTTAACCAGTCACACCCCATTCCTCCTATCCCTAGCCCCCGGCAACCACTAATCTACTTTCTGTCTCTATGGATTTGCCTATTATGGATATTTCATATAAATGGAATCATATAATATATGGCTTTTGTGTCTGGCTTCTTTCACTGACAGAGAGTTTTCAAGTTTCATTCGTGTTGGAACATGTATCAGCACTTCATTCCTTCTTATGCCTGAATAATATTCCATTGCAATGGATAAAACACATTTTATTTATCTATTCATTAGTTGGTGGACATTTGAATTATTTCCACTTTTGGGCTGTCATACGTAATGCTGCTATGAACATTTATGTACAAGCATTTTTGTGGACATGTGTTTTCAGTTCTCTGGGACATACACTTAGCAGTGGAAACCATTATTTCTTGTATTTCATGGTATGCTTATAGATATTTAATAACCAGTGCTCATGTAGTAGGGCACAAGGGAGCCCCAATTTGCAGCATTTAGGGTTTTTTTTTTTTTTTTTGTCCTTTTGTCTTTTTAGGGACGCATCTGCGGCATATGGAGGTTCCCAGGCTAGGGGTCCAATCAGAGCTGTAGCCACTGGCCTACACCACAGCCACAGCAAGGCTAGATCCCAGCCGCGTCTGCAACCTACACCACAGCTCATGGCAATGCCAGATCCTTAACCCACTGAGTGAGGCCAGGGATCGAATCCACATCCTCATGGATGCTAGTCAGGTTTGTTAACTGCTGAGCCACGATGGGAACTCCTGTAGCATTTGTTGATCTCTGAGATGCAAACACTCAAGCAGCCAGTGTGATATCACTGAAACTTAGAGAAAGGGAAAGATGCCCGGTAGCACACCATTCTATTCCCCCATAGAGCTGCGGGAGATAACCTCAAGAGCATAGATAATAGCAAAATTGTAGGAAAATAATGAAGAGGTGATGCATCATGAATATTTTTTACCCCATTTTATTTTTTTTAATTAATTAATTAATTTTTTTTTTTTTGTCTTTTTGCCTTTTCTAGGGCTACTCCCCCGGCATATGGAGGTTCCCAGGCTAGGGGTCTAATTGGAGCTGTAACCACCAGCCACAGCAACACGGGATCCAGCCACCTCTGCAACCTACACCACAGCTCACGGCAACGCTGGATCCTTAACCCATTAAGCAAGGCCAGGGATTGAACCCGCAACCTCATGGTTCCTAGTCGGATTCGTTAACCACTGTGCCATGATGAGAACTCCTTTTACCCCTATTTTAAAAGTGATTCATTTCATTGTAAGTTTATATAATTTAATAGCAGTGACTATATTTAACAACCAGTTCTCAAAATTCCTGTCATTTTCGCAGTCAGCTCTTTGGAAGGATGTGAGCTGATTCTAGCACCTCGCTTGCTTCCCTCCACCCTTACACCTAACTTATTTTTCTGGATGGAAATTTTCTTCTTATTGAATCCACTAGCATTCTTTAAGCACAGTTTGTGTGAGGTACACTCACTGCCTTTTCTTGTCTGAAAATGTGGCTGTCACTTATGAATTGCCCGGTGCACAGACTGGCCATTTGAGATTTATGTGCTTTTCACATTTTGAAAATATTATCCTCCTGTCTTTTGGTCTCCATTGTTGCTGGTGAGAAGGCTGCTGTCATAGTTAACATCGCTTTTGGTAATCTGGCCCTTTTCACTGGGGCCTTTTACAGTTTTCGCTTGGCCTTGTGGTTTTGCAGTTTCATCAGGGTATGCCTAGTTATTAAATTGTTGGTTCTGTTTCTCTGGAGAGCCCTGACATATGGAGCTATAATATTTTTAATAATGATTTTCCGCCATTCCCTCTATTAAATCTTTCTGGAACTCCTATTAGACATATACCTGACTTTCTCTTTTGATCCTTCGTAGCTCTTAAACTGTTGTTCAGGTTTTCTCGCCCTTTTTTTTCTTGAAACTCCCTTTTGGTTCATTTTCCTCAAATGTTTCTTCTCCTTGTAGGTTTGCATCCTCTGAGTTTTTCATTTCAGCGGCAGTGTTTTTCATTCCAGGAAGTTCTAGGTGGTTCTTTTTCAAATCGCCGGACTCTCTTCCTCTCATACTGTTCTGTGTTTTTGTTTTGTTTTGTTTTAAATTATGGCTTCTGTTGCTTCTATTATATCTGTCTTAATCATTCTAATTCATGGTCTCTTTCAAATGGTTCTATTTTTACCCTTCTTCTCTCTGGTGTGTTGTGTTGGTTGACTCTCCATTTTGCTCGTTTCTTTTTTCCTGTGGTTTGATACTTTTTGTGAGCATTTTTTCATCAGGGATTTTTTTTTTTTTTTTCCTAGTGGATTCTGCAAGCCCTGGATTGTGAGGCATCCTTGCAGAGCTATTTTGAATTTGCTTCAGCCTAAACCTAAGAATTTCAATAGGTTTTACTTTAGCTCTAACCTAAGAATTTTAAGGCCTGGACCAATTTTTATGGTAATTTATCTCAGTAGGTGCCTACACATACAGGTAGAGTAAATTTAAACCCCCACATGCATCTGGCAGTGACTGGGATTTTTCTGTTTCTCATGAGTACCATTTTTTTCCCCATCCAAGGCCTCTTCAGACACCAGGCTTCCTTGAACTTCTCTGCCCCTGGGGTACAGTTTTTCAGTCTCTTTTTCGTAGAAGGGGGCAGAGCTTCCAATGTCAGGGCTTCATGCAGGGGGCTCAGTTCCAGCTTTCTCACCTGCCTGGGACTGAAGCCCCATCTCCTACTCCTCAGTGTACAGTGGAACCTGGCCTGCAGCTCTCAGGGTCTGTAGCTAAGTGTGAAATCCCTGTGGCTGCTACATCACCTGTACCCTTTTCTGGCTCTGAGTTTTTCTTTCTTTCTTTTTTTTTTTTTTTTTCATTTCTGATATCTGGGGACTTCTCTTTATATTTTTCAGATTTAGCAATAAAAATATAACATGTCTGTTACAGTTCATCTAGCATCTCTACGTGTCTGTAGCAGGGGGTGGGATGGGAAACCCACCTACATCAGGGTAGTTGGTCAGGTTTCTGGAAGTTCCCAGATCAGGAGCGATCATTCTGTGGGGAAAACATTTCTTGTCTGCATTTTACAGATAAGAAAACTGAAGCTCAGAACGGCTGTCTACATTGCCAAAGGCAAAAAACTTTACATAGGGAAATGGGTTTTGTGTTCAGTCTGTTTGCAAGATCCCATGCAAGATATCTAGGCATCTTAAAATTACCTTGATACCTCTACCTTCTCTCCATGATTAGCTTTTTTTTTTTTTTTTTTTGGTCTTTTTAGGGCTGCACCTGCGGCATAGGAAGGTTCCCAGGCTAGGGGTCGAATCGGAGCTGTAGCCGCTGGCCTACACCACAGCCATAGCAACGCCAGATCCAAGCTTCGAATGTGACCCACAACACAGCTCATGGCAATGCCAGATCCTTAACCTGCTGAGCAATGCCAGGGATCAAACCTGCGTCCTCATGGATACTGGTCAGATTCGTTTCCTCTGAGCCACGATGGGAACTCCCGTGATTAGCTTGTATGGATAATCCACCCCTGGATTTTGCTGAAGGAAATATGCTGGAAAAGATTCTCCCTGCTTCTAAGGAAAGGCTCGGGGGAAGAGAAGGGGAGAGAGTAAAACGCAGGTGGTGGAAGCTGGGCTCTCCTGAGCCTGAGCAACGCTGGGAGGAGGCGAGAGCCACCGGGCATTTCTGCCACCACCCAGAAGCACCCCCAACCCACTCGTGCAGTGGACAGTGAAAGGGACATTCCAGGCGTCCTGCATCTCACCTTTAGTTGCCTCTGGAGGACGAAGGAGGCCCAGGCGATGGCGGGACTGGCCTCTAAGTGTGGCTGAGTTTGGGGACGTCTCGGCAGAGACAGGCACACCCCGAGGCTTTTCCCTCTGCTGCTTAGACAAGATCACTTCTTGCCCCGTGCCTCCTGCAGCGTCTGGCCCTGAGCCGGTGCCCACAGAGGTGTGGTGGATGGATGAGCCTAACTGCGGAAAAAGAAGACCTGTAAAGTATTTACAGGAGAGGGACCTCGATGGGGTGCCCTGGTGACACAGCTGATAGGATAGGGGACAGAGAGCCATCGCAGAATTTAGCAAGAGCAGGAACCCACGGCTACCCCTAAGGTAAAGGGGCAGAAGGGGGAGGCAGTGTCACCCGAAGCCAGAAACCAGGGGCCCGTTGACCAGAAGCTAGAACCCTAGCACGCCAATCCGTGTGAGCAGGAGCCACAGAAAATGTGTAGCCAGAAATGCCACCCAAGACAGAAGGGGAGGACAGGAAACATCCTGCCTCTTTCTCCTCCACCCACTTACCCCCAGTCTCCTGCTAGGACTCCCTCTGGGTCAAAATCTGATGTCCCGGGGTCTGGATTTGCAGCCTGAAGGAATCAACCTCCCCGTGTTACATAACAGAGAAGAGCAGAAGGCTGGAGGGTGAGTCTTTGAAAAAAAAAGCCCATGATTGGCATGGAAGGAAAGAATGAAGGAAAAAAGGAAGAAGCCACGCCTCTGTGTAGCATATAAGCATAATCTAAAATACTTCTTAAATACCCTTTTGCAAGTAAAAATGATCTTTAGGAGTTCCTGTCATGGCTCAGCAGAAATGAATTTGACTAGTATCCCTGAAGATGCAGGTTCGATCCCTGGCCTCGATCAGCAGGTTAAGGATCCGGCATTGCCGTGGCTGTGGTGTAGACCAGCAGCTACAGCTCTGATTTGACCCCTGGCTGGGCACCTCCACATGCCAAAGGCACGGCCCTAAAAAGAGAAGACCAAAAAAAAAATAAATGATCTTTAGGATAAAAAGTCACCTTCCTTACAGAGTTGCGAGGCTCAAATGACGAAATGAATATGAAAATCTTTCAATCGCCAAGTTCTGCATAAATGATGAGATGATCCTCATTTATATCATTAGTTCTCCGGGCAGAGCAATTATGTGTGAGTATGACTGTAAATAGAAACATCTATGACGTGTGGACACTTTTTACGCATGTGCGTTAGAATATTATTTGCTGCCAGTAATGACTAACAGTGACTTCAAAACATAGTGGTTACTTTCTGACATAACAAGAATTCCAGAGGTGCACGTTTGGCCTTGCCATCTTGATGACAAGGTGGCGGTGACGCCCACCCTTCACCGCCAAGTTCAAGGCAGGACGGGGTGGGAGTGGGAAGACAGTTTGGACTTAGCCGTCCTGTTTCATCAGGAAAGCGACAGTTCTCCCAATAACTCCCAGCAGAGTTCCACCTAAATTCCATCGACCAGAACGGGGCCAGACAATCACCCCTCACGGCTAGAGAGCTGAGGTGGGAGGTAGCAAAGGAGACATAGCTTCTGGTGGCCAAAGAGCAGGGTCTGCCTTGTGCAAATGAAGCACAGTCCTGGGCTCAACGCAGGGTAGCTGTGCGGGTCTACGGAGTCTCCGTGTCTCATAACGACCCTACGAAGTAAAATCATCTACAAATGAGGCCTAACCCACAGCTGGAAAAAGGCAGAGCCAGGCTCGCTCTTTCTAGTTCTTTCTGACTGCAGTCCAAAGGCTCTTTCCACTGCTACCCTGTGCTGCGCCCTCCCCCTAAACTGACCTGCTAAGATCTGGGTCTTGGCATCACATCAGGCCCAAATGGGCTTGATGAAGAGAGAAGGAGGGACAGGATCAGCTCTGAAATGAAGTGACACCTGTACGTGGGGCTCTACATGGAGGAGTGATGAAGTCATGAGGCACGGGCTAGACTCATGCCTCCACCTGCGTGTAACCACTTTGGAGTGGTTGTGCTGGGAGGCCCGGCCCTTGCTCTGATGATGCCATGACCGCCCAAGAACGCCTGTGGGGCTTCCCTTTACAAGGCACAGAAAGACCTCAATCTCATTACTGTGAAACTGCACCTCCTTTCTGACCCCGAACCAGCTGCAGCTCCTCGTCTCATTTACCTCGAGTTCCAAATGGCTTTTGATTGTTGCCAAAAATAAAAAATCGTTCCCCAAAGGCAGAATTGTATTGCAATTTAGATGCAAGAGAACAGGTTGTCTGCTCTTCAGGCAATTTTCAAATCAAAATTATAGAAATGTTTAAAGCAACAGAAAAGCTGTTCCAATAAATATACCCTCCGGAGCTGATATCGTGGAAGAAAGCAATTCTAGGAGCGGTTGAATAATTTTTGCTGTGTTTAAGAAAAGTTGCTGGAGTTCCCGTCGTGGCTGAGCAGAAACAAATCTGACTAGCAGCCATGAGGACACAGGTTCGATCCCTGGCCTCTCTCAATGGGTCATGGATCCCACGTTGCCGTGAGCTGTGGTGTAGGTCACAGACATGGCTCGGACCCTGCATTGCTGTGGCTTATTATTTTTTTTTATAGCTCCAATTTGACCCCTAGCCTGGGAACTTCCATATGCCGTAGGTGCGGCCCTAAAAAAGACAAAATTAATTAATTAAATGTTTATTTAAAAAAGAAGAAAAAAATAAAAATTGCTCACTTGGAGGGGAATTGTGAAAAGAGCCCTGTTCTTGGTAGAGACTGCAGTGGGGTGATACGGAATGTAGGTCAGGGCTTTGGGGGATGGCACATTCATGCGTTGGTGGCGTTGTCAGCCGGATCTCAGAGCCATGTGGCAGAGAGCGTCAAGAACCCTGAAAGAGGTTAAACCAGTTGAGCTAGAAATTCCATTTCTAGGAATATTTTTTAGGGAAATAGTCAAAGATGCAGAAAAAGATGTATGTATAGAGCTATTCGTTTTATTTGTAAAAGAGTAAAAAGAAGTAAGGATCTGGTGTTGTCACTGCTGTGGCCTGGGTTCGACCCCTGGCGAGGGAAGTTTTATATGCCGTGGGAACAGCCAAATCAAACAAACAAACAAACAAACAAACAAACAAACAAAAAACAGGTAGCTAGCCCCAATGTCCTACAGTGAGGAAACTGTTTGGTAAGTTGTGGTATACTCATTACATGAAATAAATGCAACCATTTAAAATGGTGTTTTGGGGAGTTCTCTCATGGCCCAGCAGGTTAGGGCTCCCGCGTTGTCACTGCAGGGGCACTGCTGTGGTGCAGCTTTGATCCCTGGCCTGGGAATTTCCATATGCCACCAGGCATGCCCCTCCCCCCAAAAAGGATGTTTTTGAAGAATTGTCAATGATGTCTTTATGTTCACAATAGAATAGATGCTGAAACCAGACTGTAAAATCACATGCATTATATAGCCAATTTTTACTTTCTATGTGCTAAAAAAAAGGTTCAAGATATACTCAAAATGCTACCAATGGTTTTATCTGGGTGATGAAATTATAGGTGATTTAAAATTTGCTTCATTAGAAGTTCCTGTGGTGGCTCAGCAGTAACGAACCCAACTAGTATCCCTGAGGACGTGGGTTTGATCCCTGGCCTTGCTCAGTGGGTTAAGGATTCAGTGTTGCTGTGAGCTGTGGTGTAGGTCACAGATGCGGCTTGGAGCCTGCATTGCTGTGGCTGTGGTGTAGGCTGGCAGCTGCAGCTCTGATTTGACCCCTAGCCTGGGAACCTCCATATGCCACAGGTGCAGCCCTAAAAAAGACAAAATAAATTAATTTTAAAAATGAAAAAGTAAAAATAACATTTTCTTCATTATACTTTTATATACATAATTATATACATAATTTTCAATCATTATAACATAGGTGCTGCTTTTAGAAAAATACATATGATGAAAGAATGTGTTTTTTGTCTGCAGCTGTGGCATGCGGGAGTTCCTGGTCCAGGGATTGTACACGCGCCACAGCAGCAACCAGAGCCACTGTGGTGATGACGCCAGATGCTTAACCCACTGAGCCACACGGGAACTCCGAAAATTATTATTTTTTTATTTTTCTTTTTTGGCCGTCCCACAGCATGTGGAGTCCCAGGCCAGGGATCAGATCTAAGCCATAGTTGCAACCTAAGCTGCAGCTGCGGTAACACTGGGTCCTTAACCCCGTTCCGTGCTGGGGATGGAACCTGGGTCCTAGCGCTTCCAGGACACCGCCAATCCCGTTGAGCCACAGTGAGAACTCCTGAAAGTTATTTTTTAAGAAAGAAAGAAAGGTGTTTTCCCGGCAGTATGCCTGAAACTAACACAGCTTTGTAAATCAACTATGCTCCAAAACAATTGCTTTAAGTTTGATTGAAGTGTAATTAATTTACAAGGCTGTGATAATTTCTGCTGTACAACAAAGTGACCGGTCATACATGACACATATCCAGTCTCTCTCAGCGTCTTTTCCCGCATAGATTATCATAGAATTCTGGGTAGAGTTCTCTATGCTATACAGCAGGGCCCCACTGGCCAGTCGTTCCATATACCACCGTGTGCATATGCCAATCCCAAACCCCCAGTCAGTCCATCCCTCCCACCCCCATCCCCCACTCCAATATAATTTTTTTTTTTTGTCTTTTTGCCATTTCTTGGGCTGCTCCCTCGGCATATGGAGGTTCCCAGGCTAGAGGTCGAATTGGAGCTGCAGCCGCCAGCCTACACCAGAGCCACAGCAATGTGGGATCTGAGCTGTGTCTACAACCTACACCACAGCTCATGGCCACGCCGGATCCTTAACCCCTGAGCGAGGCCAGAGATCGAACCTGCAACCTCATGGTTCCTAGTCGGATTCGTTAACCACTGAGCCACGGTGGGAACTCCATAATTTTTTTAAGTGTATTTTACTGGAAGAGAAGAGATATGCCCCCAAAGAGCTGATGGTTTAATGAAGAAATGAGACACATACGCAAATAAATTCATCACAAGGGAATAAGGGCTACCATGGAGGTTTTACATAATGTGGAGGGAAGGATTAGCTCTGCCTGGGAGAGTTGAAGGTGGGTGAAAAGAGATAACATTTGGGCAGGGCTTTGAAGCATGAATAGGAGTTCTCTAGGGCTTTGTTAATTCTTAAGCACTGTGTACGTGTAAGTTGGGTTTGGGCCTTTCTTATGACTGTCAAAGCTTACCGCCTACAAAGCTCTCTTTCTTGTCTCTCTCCCATGCTCCCCGAGGCCCAGCATCCCTGGGACAGGAAGCAGCCGCAGTTCACCAGTCACACGTCAGTGCTCCAGCAAGTGAACTGAGGTGCATCCAACTAAGGAGCAGATCCAGGACCAGAGGACATAAAATGATCTGGGAGCAGGGCCAGGGAGGTGCTGGTGGGTGAACAGTCCCCTCTCTTTGCCACCCTGGAGAGAGGCTGCCTTTGCTGGGGGTCTCCAGCCTGAGAGATGAGGCCACCTCCATCTGGGGACGGTAAAACCTGAGAACAAGCACCACATCGGTTCACCATTAACACTGGCAGGAAATGGTGCGTCGTCGGATGTCCTTACAGCCTCCAGACCGGGTGGAGGAGAAAGAAGGGGTGTGAGTGAGGAAGACCGGAAGGGTGGCAAGAGATGATTTTGGGGGGAAAGTCTTGGACGCTTAAGGTTGGAAGAGATTAAAAAGTTATCTTACTGAATCCTCCTGAGCCCCTCCCAACATCCCATCACATGGGCAACCCTTCCTGGCCTTCAGGGAGCAGCCCAGAGGTGTCTTCTGTCACCTCCCACCTCAATTCCTCCAGTCTGTGCTTTAGGTATTCCTCGTTGCTCAATTTTAGGAGGGAAAAAAAAAAATCAATGCCCACCATGCACCAGGTACCTTAACTGCAGTATGCCCTCCTATGCCCTCCTGTGCTTATGCGCCTTAATGGCAGTATGCCCTCCTATGCCTCTTGTCTTTTATTTATTTGTCCAGGCCACAGACATGTATCAAACACCTACGCTCTGCCAGGCAATGTTCTCAGGGCTGTGACAGAGTGGAGAAAAAGAGCCAAGATCTCAGGTTCTCTTGGACCTGTCATTCTCGTGGCGGAGACACAATACAATAAACACAAGGATAAACAGGAAAATGCCAGGTTATAAATGTCAAGGTTTCCCAGAGCCCCGGGGATAACTGCTGCTTATTCTAGAAACAAAAAGGACACTGCGGTATTGTGCCTGGAACACCCTTTTGCACTTCATCTGCAAATGAAACTCTCATTGTTTAGGATTCGGCTCAAGCATCGCCTCTTCAGGCGAATCTCTCCTATTGCCTTTCCCAGCATCTCCTTTCCTCCCTGGTGACTCAGAGCAGATGTCTGTCAGCACATCTGTAACGATTTGCCCTTCCTAGCACACTATAGCATCGCTACTCCCTGGAGGACCTCCGTCTTGTCAAGGGCACAGCATCCTGTCTAAATCCCTAAGCCCGTGATCGGTAAACATGTATTCTTTGAATGCATGAACCCTCACCCGGCCCTTCCTCAGCACCTGCCTGGCGATGCTCACTCAGAACGAGCAACCCTTTATCGATCCGTGCCAGGTCCGGTACTGGGTTCTTTCAGCTCAGCTACCTCCGTATGAGCCTCACGACTGCCAGGTGCAATGTTACCCTCCCGTCCTGCAGTTAAAATGCAGAGAATCAGAGTGACTTCTGTAGCGGCTGAGAAATAAGAATCAGGGCTGAGATTTGAAACGAAGTCCTCTCGATGCCAAATTCCAGTGCTTCATTTTCTATGCGATGCACCCATCCTGTGTTAGTCTATCCGCGGACCTGTCCTCTCTTTTCCCCTAAATAACGATTTTTCTGGAAGGGAGGGAGCATCTGTCCTTGACACCGTTCTGTATTCCCCGTGACACCAGAGCAGTGCTATGTATTCAGGACGCACTCCGTGTGAATCCCCAAGGGCGGAGAAGAAAGAATGAATGTATGAATGGACACGTTGCCCAAAGTGGCTCAGCCTCTGATATCAGTTCACAGGATGGGGACGGGCTGGAGGGAGAGATGTTTGTGGGGCGAGGGGGGGCCCCCGCCTCCCAGATACCTCCCCGCCCACCTGGGAAAGCCAAGTGTGCCGTCCCCACACTAAAGCCCTCATTTCTTAGAAATCACACCTTTCACTCAGTTGTACCTCTCAGCAGGCAGGCGGGGGCACAGAGGGGAACACGCTTGGCTTCCAACGAGTTGGGAAAAAGAGGTCAGATTTCGATTCAGATAGTTATTTGTGTTTTCTGGGTCTGCACGGTCGATAAATTTTCAACGAGCAGTGATTCTGTCCCTCATCTTTCACGGCTTTATGGGCCTTCAGGGAACGGAATCATAACATCCTGGTTTCCCATAAGTTCTCTGGCCGCTACCCTGGCACCAATTAAAGACACGTCCATGCCATTCATCAAAACCACTTGGGAAGCGCTCGGGCGCTGCTCCTCTGATGTGCCGCCTGCCCCACCTACAGTAGTTCCTCGGCTGCGGCGATGGAGCCAGGCACACAGGCGCTTTTGATGAATTGGTTGTGCCGGCCACACGTGTTAACTATGTCATCTGCCATGACGAATGAGGCTCCCAGGTGGATCCGTGTGAGCCGAGCAGCCCTGCTGGCTGGAGGTGGCTCCGTTTCCACGGCCAGCCTGGGACGCGGCGGCAGCGTGCAGGGTACACACTCCATCGTGTCCGCTGGAGTCCTGGAGGCCTCTAGTGTTGGAGCTGAGAGTCGTCGTGACGGAAACTGGGGGCCAGGCTCTGTGCTGGGGGCTGGTGGGAATGGGACCCTATTTCAACGTCTGCACACATGAGAATCAAGACCCAGCAGAGTGAGGGGCCTGCCAAAGCCTTGCCTTGCGGGGAGAGATCGCCAAGGAGGCATCGTTCCTACTTTTGAGGAACGAAAGCCCTAGATGAGCAAGTAAACTTGCAAGAGGGTAAAAATGAGGGCCTGGTGCCAGGACAGCTTCTCAAGGGTTAAACGGGGCTTTCCTCCCTTCCTTCTGCAGACATTTATCAAGAGGAAGAGGGTCTGGGTTTTAGTCACCCCTGCAATCCCAAGAGCATGTGATTTGAAGTTGACAGGTGTGTGTCCTGGCTCTCCTTTGAGTTGATGTAATCCTGAGCAAATCTCTTTTCTGAACCTTGGGTTCCGTGGCTGTCAGACGGGGACAAGCCATATATTGCCTACCCAGTTACACCCTAGAGACATTGCGAAGCCCGACCGAGGTAATGGGTGTGAAAGCGTAAGAGTCCCGCACATGTTACTTATTATTCCCATCATTACCGTCTCGAAGGCCCCCTGGCTGAAAGCGCTGCCATACGGATCCACAGATAGCTTCAACTCTCTTCCTCTTCCTGCCCCTTTCCAAATGCACAGGAAAGAAAAGGATCTAAAACCAACTGGTCCTCTGCCTACAATCTCAACAGCTTTCCCAGAGAGTCCGTGACACAGAACGAGGAAGAACTTGGCTGTGGTAAGTCAATGTCATTCCACATGTTGATCGAGCACCTGCCACATGCCAGATGTTGGCCCCGCTGTCTGGGGAATCAGACTTGGATAAGACCTGTTCCTTGGCCACCTTGAGAAGCTCCCCATTTAGTGGGAGAAACAGACATGGACGTAAATAACTCTCATATGCTGCAGAAAAATACCACTGCCGTAGGCAAGATACACATCAAGCGCCGTGGGAGTCAGAGGAGGCAATGATTCATTCCCTAGAAGGAGAGCGGGACAAGTTTCACCAAGGCAGTGACGTTAAGGCCTGGGCAGGGGTTAGCGCTGTCAGGAAGCGGGAGCACCAGGGCACATGCATAGAACACCACGGGCAAATGCATGGAATCCTGAAAGGAACGGTGATCTAGAGGAAAGAATAAAATCGAGTAAGGCAGGGAGCGTGAGGATGAGCAAAAGAAGACTCGCTGGGCCCCAGCTCTGAAACCCAGGCATGGCTGCTGCTGTTTCACTGTTCTCTTGGCCAGCTGAGGTCACCTTGGCCTCAGTCCCTCATGGCAGAGAATCCTGCACCCGCCCTTCCTCCAGCCAGGCCCATCCCGAGCCCCAGGCGGGAGAGCCAACGCTACAAATGAACAGGAACTAGCAACGACTAGATCCAAAGCGGTCTGGGCTGGGAAGCCCTGGTCACAGCCATTCTGCCCAGGTGAGAGCATCACACAGAGGCAGCAGTGACACCAACATCTGAAGCAGGACAGCAAGGACCTGAGGCCTCTCGGCGTGGATCGCGTACAGCGTCTCTTTCCTTCCCTCCTTTGTCTGACTTCTTCTTTACGAAGGCTGCTGTCAGAAAGGCTTTGGAAAGCCAGGAGCTGCAGCTGGGCTCAAAGCATGGCCATGGGTCACCCAAGGGGCTCATATCGTCTCTGTCCTTCCATTTTTCATTATAACAGGGTTTTTTATTGTGCCAATAATAGTGATAAGACCGAAAACCTCAAAAGAGGAGAAAGAAGAAAAACCACTCACTCACATGTTAGTTTCCATCTCTTCTTGCCCCTGCCCGCCAGCGACTGTGGGCACAGTTTTAGGGGGCAGCTTTGATCGCTGACACGATGACATATTCTTACAACTCAGCCTTGTATCAGAAAGCTTTTTCCATTTTGCCACATTACTGTCAATCTCTGGTGTCCACAGAGGCCTGACCCTGTTTTTCCCAAGACTGAAGAAAGATGCCCAGGCCATGTAAAAGGGTGCCCCATGGTGGGCCTGGGGTGTAGCTGTCACTTGGCGTCATGGTGCAGAGGAAAAACATGGCTCTGCCATCACACAGACTTGGGCTGGCATCTCAGCTCCTCGACTTTGAAGCTGGGTGGACCTGAGTAGATCCCTCCATCCCTTTGAGCCTCAGGTCCTTGTCTGTGAAATGGGGATGCCATCCGTACCACCCTCATAGGATCGTTGTTGTGAGAAATAAATGAGAGACCACAGGGAAATGCCCCTAAATGGTGGCTCTCCTTCCCACGCCCCCGTGGGGGCTGACCTTGCGTGCACTGGGCTTCCACCCTTCTCCTCCCGCCCACATTGGACCTTCTCCCCGCCCCCCCGGCCTGGCAGGTGTCTTGGGTAAGTCCACTTAAATCCTGACAAGTAACTCTGGTCTGTATATTTATTATTCATTGGATGAATGCACATCTTGTACATAGGTGTTCTCCTCTGATGGAAAAGTTGGTGGTTTTCCAGTTTTTCATGGTTTCCAATAATGATGCAATACATATCTTAATATATATTGCTCACTTCATCCTTTTAAAAAAAAGTATTCCTGGAGTTCCCATTGTGGCGCAGGGGAAACGAATCCGACTAGGAACCATGAGGTTTCGGCTTCGATCCCTGGCCCTGCTCAGTGGGTTAAGGATCTGGTGTTGTCGTGAGCTGTGGTGTAGGTGACAGATGTGGCTTGGATCCTGCGTTGCTATGGCTGTGGTGTAGGCCAGCAGCTGTGGCTCCGATTCAGTCCCTAGCCTGGGAACCTCCATGTGCCGCAGGTGCAGTCCTAAAAAGCAAAAAAAAAAAAAAAAAAAAGTATTCCTTAAGAAAAATCCCCAAGAGGAGTTCCCGTCGTGGCACAGTGGTTAACGAATCCGACTAGGAACCATGAGGTTGTGGGTTCGGTCCCTGCCCTTGCTCAGTGGGTTAACGATCCGGCGTTGCCGTGAGCTGTGGTGTAGGTTGCAGACGCGGCTCGGATCCCACGTTGCTGTGGCTCTGGCGTAGGCCGGAGGCTACAGCTCCGATTCGACCCCTAGCCTGGAAACCTCCATATGCCGCGGGAGCGGCCCAAGAAATAGCAAAAAGACAAAAAAAAAAAAAAAAAAATCCCCAAGAATATGATCACTAGGACAGAGATTAGAAACATCTTAACAGCTTCTGATGTATATTTGCAAATTGTTCTTCCAAAAGTTTGTACCTGTTATTCTGTCACCAGCTCAAGAGAGAGGACCACTTGGACTCTATTACAGGCTCTTGGATTCTGGCCCCAAACTCTAGTTCCTGCTTTATTTTTCAACGTCTTCTCCCCCAACATGCCTCTCACCCTGCAGCCGCACAGGACAACTAAGCTCCCTCCAAAATGATGCTCTCATGCTTTTGTGCCTCTGTACTTCCCGTTATCCTCCATCACCCATGCCAGAGAATATCCTTTCCTTAACATACCCTCTCACCACAGAGCTCATCGCACCTGCAGCACATGGAGGTTCCCAGGCTAGGGGTCGGATGAGAGCTGCAGCTGCCGGCCAACGCCAGAGCCACAGCCGTGCCAGATCTGAGTTGCATCTGTGATCCACGCCACAGCTCACAGCAACACTGGATCCTTCACCCACTGAGCGAGATCAGGAATCCAATCCGCATCCTCGTGGATGCTAGTCGGGTTCTTAATCTGCTGAGCCACGACGGGAACTCAGAACTGGGAACTCCTATACTATCTTCAAGACCCAGCTCAAATACCCCTTCTCTGTGGACTAGTTCCAATTCTCCATAGCAGAGTTAGTCACTCTCGCTCTATGTAGTGACCAGAGGGACCCTCAGATCCAAGTGTTCACTAAAAAACAGTCATCCTCTGACCCCAGCTGCGCGCCCCAATTCTCCTCCCTCTCCCTCACTCTCTGTACCAGGCAATTACTAAGCTAGGCTCATTCATACCCTAATTACAATCCGGATCCATTGAACACTCTCATTGCCATCACTTCTCATCAGGATCCCTGGAACAGTCTCCTGAGAGAAAAAAAGTAACATTCCTCTAAAGTCAAAAAGTCAAATTTCCTCTAAAGCTTATGATAAAAAAAAAAAAACGAAAAACAATAATTCCTCTTCCATCTCTCCCCACACCAAGCCCTGCCTCTCAGCTCTGCCAGCTGTTTCTTTCAGCATTTACTTCCATCTTCCAAATCATAGAGCTATCCTGTTGCTTCCTGATTTTTTAAGTTCAGACATTATCTATTGACTTTGAACAATAGATTTCTCTAATACCACTTCCCTGCCCCATCTTCCAATATAATTATATCACAACTTATGGTTAAATCATTATGTGGTATTTATGTTATGGCCGGGAGTATCACTAAAAAATTTACCCTCTCAGGAGTTCCCGTCGTGGCTCAGCGGAAACGAATCTGACTAGCATCCATGGGGCCGAAAGTTCGATCCCTGGCCTTGCTCAATGGGCTAAGGATCCAGCGTTGCCAGGAGCTGTGGTGTAGGTCACAGACAGGGCTCAGATCTGGTGTTGCTATGCTTGTGGTGTAGGCCAGCAGCTACAGCTCCAATTCAACTTTGACCCCTAGCCTGAGAACCTCCATGTGCCACAGGTGCAGCCATAAAAAGCAAAAACAAAAACAAAAGCAATTTACCCTCTCAGATGCCAGCATTCTCTCCAGGACTGCCATCTCTGCCATCTCTCAGGGGTAAATCCAGAGCCTGCTGGGGGGAGGTGGGACATTCAGGGGTGGGGTTTGATGTGTCAGAGGTGAGGCAGGCCAGCCATTGGCTGGCAGCCTGGTGTCTCTGGTTGGTCCCTATGCAGGGCTCCCTGGGTCCAGGCAGGTGTAGTAGTAGCAAGCAGGGGTGAATTTAGCCTTCCAGGGAAACTCAAGCGTGAACAAAAAAGACAAAGTCCCTGCTATGCCCGGGAGGGGCTGGAGGCTGCTGACTGGCACAGGCATGCACTGATCCAAGGAGATGTTAGCCTGGGAGTGCTTTGGCAGCCTAGTGGTTAAGGATCTGGCGTTGTCACTGCTGTGGCTCTATGGACGTCACTGCTACGGAGCAGGTTAGATCCCTGGCCTGGGAAAACTTCCACATGCTGCAAGCTCAGCCAGAAAAAAAGGAAAAGAAAAGAGGCTGACCTTGCCAGCAGGGTCTGGAGCCCCTGGCTGGGCCAGGTATTTTCTCTGTAGTTGCTGGATCCTAGGAAAGTTCAGGGAGCCCTAAGATGGGGGGCGCGGGGTGGTGTGGGCAGCTGGAGCAGTGGTAGCGGGGAACTCAGGGAGCTCGGGGTAGCTACTCTTTACTAACCAGCATAGAAAAATATCATAACATTAACAACTTGTAAAGTCTAATGTAACTAATACAGTCTTGTGGACCCTGATTATGACTCTGTAAATATTATTTATAGTCAAGCCGTATAGGGCTTTGTGATGGCATTTCCATTTTTGTCAAGATTTTTCCTGGAGTTTTTCCAGAGTTAATAATTGCTTGTTGGCTTTTTTTGCTTCGTTTCAATATACCCATCCCTAAATCTTCTCCCAGGCCCAAATCCATCAAGTAATTTCTCACTTCAGCTATATCCCGGGCACCGTGCTAGAAACTGGGAACTCCAGCGTGAACCAGAAAGACATCGTCCCTGCTTTCACCGAGTTGAAGTCCAGCAAGTGATTAGATGTAAGTAATTACAGTAGTTTTAAGTGTCACAATGGGAGATTTATGGGTTCTTTTTAGAACACAAAGCAAAAATACCTTAGCCAGCTAGAGAGACAGAAAAAATTTCAGACCTGAAGAATGGATGGAAACTATTCATTCTTACATATATTTTGGTTTTTTTTTTAGGGCCGCACCCACAGCGCATGGAGGTTCCCAGGCTAGGGGTTGAATCGGAGCTACAGCTGCCAGCCTACCCCACAACCACAGCAACGAAGGATCCGAGCCACATCTGCGACCTACACCACAGCTCACAGCAACGCTGGATCCTTACCCACTGAGCGAGGCCAGGGATCAAACCCGCAACCTCAGGGTTCCTAACTGGATTCGTTTCTGCTGCACCACGATGGGAACTCCCAGACAATATGTATTTATTGAGGGCCTCTTACATGCCAGCCACTGTTCTAAACGCCAGCATACAGTGCCAAACAAGACACACAAGCCCTCTGTTTTCCTGAAGGGAAAACATTCTAGTGAAGGGAGACAGATAATAAACACAGATGATAATTTTCCACTAAAACAAGGACTATAGAGTAAACAGGATGATGGAGTTTCCTGGTGGCCTAGCGGGTTAAGAACCTGGTGTTGTCTCTGCTGTGGCTCTGCTCACTGCTGTGGTGTGGGTTCAATCCCTGGCCCGGAACTTCTGCATGCTGCGGGCATGCCCCCCTGCCCCTCCAAACAGGATGACTTGATGGCTGGGGTAGGAGGTGGGGGAGATGAGGCTAGTTTAGACACATTGGAAAGGTCGTGGAAAGTCTCTCAGAGGAAGTGACATCTGACCCGACATCTGAAGGATGAGAATAGCCAGCTAGGCGATGAGCAAGGGAAAGTGTGTTCCAGGCAGAAGGAACAGTATTTGTAAGACCTGAGGAGGCGCAAGGTCATCAGAGTCCAGAGCAGAATTGGAAGCAATTCTGTGTAGCT
Organism: Sus scrofa; assembly: GCF_054392235.1. Taxonomy (NCBI): domain Eukaryota; kingdom Metazoa; phylum Chordata; class Mammalia; order Artiodactyla; family Suidae; genus Sus; species Sus scrofa. Next base: position 10,622,281 of record NC_139391.1, read on the forward strand.
GGAACATAAAGGGCAGGGGGGCAGGTGCTAGAGATCAGGGAATGGATGTGAGCTGCAGGGTGGAAGTCCTGGCATCTCCTAAGAGTGTTATCATCGATAAAACCCTGACTCTGCGGTTGTTTGTTTGCTTGAAGATACATATCCATCCTTCGGCGCTCTCTTTAGTATTACAAGAAGTGTAGAAACTTGCAAGTTGCATTTTTTTTTTTTTTTTTGTCTTTTTGCCATTTCTTGGGCCGCTCCCACGGCATATGGAGGTTCCCAGGCTAGGGGTCTCATTGGAGCTTTGGCCACTCGCCTACGCCAGAGCCACAGCAACGCAGGATCCGAGCTGTGCCTGCGACCTACACCACAGCTCCCGACAACACTGGATGCTTAACCCACTGAGCAAGGCCAGGGATCAAACCCACAACCTCATGGTTCCTAGTCAGATTCGTTAACCACTGCGCCACGACGGGAACTCCTCCCTTTTTCTCTTCTAACCCTCCTGAGCCCTCTCCTCCTTGGGTTACTCCCATACGCCCACCAACGTGCTGCTTTAAATTCCCTTATGCTTGAAATGATCCGGAGCAGTGCTGTCCCATAGAATGTTCTGTGATGACAGAAGTGTCCTAGCTGCATTGACCAATGTGGCATCTGCCAGGCGTAGGTAGCAACTGAGCTCTTGAAAGGTGGCCCGCGTGACTGAGGAACTGCCTCTTTAATTACGTTTAATTTAAATAACTTAAATGTAAATAGGCACGTGTGGTTAATGGCTCCTGTACTGGACACCCCAGACCTAGAATGATTTGCGTCTCTGAGTGGCCACTGCCTGGAACAGTAATTGATGTGGAAAGCAGCTCTGGGAGACGGAGCCTCGGAGGGGGCTCTGGGATTGTTATATAACCTGGATTGGGCTTGACCTCAGCAATGACCTCATTGTCGGTGGAAAATGGGATACGGTAGCAGGGAAGAGCCCCAACTTCATGGAAGATGGTGAGCAGCAATGGGACTCCACGCGGGCTCGCCCCACTCCGTACGTAGACCCCGAAAGCAGACACATGCAGCGGATCAGAGAAAGACGGTGTCTCTCACAGCATCTCAAACAGCAGCAACAACAACATATGTGTAGCTGATTTCCTCACCCTCGAGTCCCATTCAGTAACGCAGTGGGGCCAGATGGCAGCTACCCAGGCACCGGGGTGGCAGGGTCACTGAGGATCCCTGGGCAAGGGCTAAGAACCTTGTGGAGCCAAGAGCTGTACAACGGTCATGCTGCGGTGACCTTGATCTATGTAACTGACTTTGAGCCTAGTTATAGAAATGACCCAGTGTCCGAGCAGGGTGAGGCCAGGCAGTTGGGCACATTGGGGCCCCTGGTGGACCCTTTCTCCCAGGATCTAGAAATCCATGACATGCAACAGCAAAGGAATGACTTAAACTATCACTTGTGAATACTTGGGATGAAATGCTCAGCGCCTGCTGAAGACTGGTCTTTGGGAAACCAACTTGCTGCTGAAATGACTTACGTTGACAATTAGGACAGGGATTTTGAGATGGGTTGGCTGCTTCTGACTGCTCTGGGAGGCTTATGGAAAGAAAATCGCAAGCTCAGAGTTTCCAACTCTCAGTTCTGGGCACATTCAGAGAAACTGAGCACTTATACTCTGGCTCTAAAATAACTTTTGACCTATTATGACTTCAGGACTGATATAATTGAAAATCAGATTCAAACTTTGATACTGTATCTGCCCAATTATAATGTTACTGGAATCCATAGGTTCCTCAGGCTTTTTATTTTTCAATTTTTAAAATTTATTTATTTGTCTTTTTAGGGCCACACCCATGGCATGTGGAAGTTCCCAGGTTAAATCAGAGCTGTAGCTGCCAGCCTAAGCCACAGCCACAGCCATGCGGAATCTGAGCTGCATCTGCAACCTACAACACAGCTCACAGCAATGCCAGATCCTTGACCCACTGAGCGAGGCCAGAGATTGAACCCGCATCCTCATGGATACTAGTTGGGTTCTTAACCCACTGAGCCACGATGGGAACTCCCTCTCAGGTTTTTTTTAGATGAAAGTCAAGGCATGAATGGGAAAGAATGGAATCCTGAGACTTGGAATGGAGATGGCTGGTTTGACTTAGACAAATAGGAAAATCTGAAATGCCTAAATCCTTCCTGAGCGCCCCCGCAAATGAAAATGCTTACACGTCTCTATTGTTATTGTTTTGTTTTGTTTTGTTTTATCAGCCACTCCTGTGTCATATGGACTTTCTTGGGCCAGGGATTGAATCTGAGCCCCAGCTGCAGCAAGCTGGATCCTTAATCTGTGATTGGGCCAAGGATCACGCAGGTGCCTCTAGCGAGACAAGCTGGACCATTAAGCCACTGCGTCACACTGGGAACTCCCTTGCTTTTCTTTCTTTTTTTTTTTTTTTTCTTTTTTAATTTTTAGGGCCACACCCAAGGCATATGGAAGTTTCCAGGCTAGGGGTTGAATCAGAGCTGCAGGCGCCAGCCTACACCACAGCCACAGAAACGCCAGATCCAAGCAGAATCCATGCCCCATGCCCCAGCTTAAGGCAATGCCAGATCCTTAACCCACTGAGTGAATCTATCTGATTTCTTGGGGAAGCATGAGCATGTGACCAAGTGGTTTTTTTAAAAATTATTCCTTATGTATAGGTGTGAGTGTGTATGTGGATGTGTGTGTGTGTGTGTGTGTTGTGTAAGAGAGAGGGAGAGCAGATAAAGAGCACATGCGTGCACAAAGCATCTGTACCCCCCTAAGACCATTTAGAACCCCTGTGTTTGACGATGGAATGTACAAACTCAAAGCTCTTTCCAAGTCAAAAGAATCTAGGTCTCCTATCGCCCCCAAATCACTTTCACTCTCCATCCGGCCCTGCCTGTTAGCATAATAGAGTCAGGCAAGGTCCATGTGGAAACACAAAATTCCCAATCATAAATCTATCAGCCTTAGAAGCAGTCACAGCCCCTTGCCAAGTCGGATTTCCATCCTCCTCTTGAGAGCCTGCATTTCCCTCGCTCATTTGTTCCACGCGTTTATTGTTTGTTTATTGAAATGCTCCACTGGCTGGAAGTCCCCCAAGGAAGCAAGTCATCATGCTATTCTGTCGTGGTTGGGATTCTGGGGGTGCAGAGGGAGAGGAGGCGATTGTGGGCTATTTGGGGCTCCTCCCAACACCCATAGCAACTTCATTGGAAACTGCGGAGCCTGCTTCCACTGAGAAGACTCCAGCGCAGCGGTAACACTTGAGCACATGACTTATCCGAGGGTAGAGCAATGAATAGGTTGGGGACCCTGCCCTCAACTCATGACCTTACAATCTAGTGGTAAAGATGGACAAGAGAAAGGCAGTTACAATCCAGGGAGGTCAGTGCCATGAGAGAAGGAAGTGCAAGTTGCTTCGAGATCGCTTGAGCTGTGGGTTGGAGGCGGAGAAAGAGGGGGTGCTTTCCTGAAGGATGAGGAGGGGTTTTCTGGGCAAGCCTGGGAGGAGGGCTGGCATTGATCCTGGCAGAGGAAGCAGCACATGCAAAGGCTTGGAGGGGAGAGGCAGGGTGTCTCTTCAGGGATGGCAGCTCATTCCAAGAGACCAGCATCCAGAATGTGAAGGGAAAGTGACAGAAGATGAGGCGTCCACGTGCTCTGAAGGAGTTTTAGGTGTAGGACTCACATGGTCGGCTTCCCCTGTTGGAAATATCACTCTGGAGAATGCATGGGGGCAGGGAGACCAGAAGGGCTGCTGCAGTACCAGGCTGCAACACGGACGGATGGCTGTTGGAGGCTTGAAACATGGTGGTAGCAGTGGGGAGAGAGACGCACGTAACAACTTCAGGGTTATTTAAAAAGCAGAAATGGAGTTCCTGCTGTGGCTCAGCAGTAATGAACCTGACTAGTATCCACGAGGATGCAGGTTTGATCCCTGGCCTCGCTCAGTGGGTTAGGGATCCAGGGTTGTCATGAGCTGTGGTGTAGCTTGCAGATGTGGCTTGGATCCTGCATTGCTGTGGCTATGGTGTAGGCTGGAAGCTACAGTTCTCATTCAACCCCTTGCCTGAGAACTTCCATATGCCGAGAGTACGGCCCTAAAAAGCAAAAATAAAAAGACAGAAATGGCAGATCTTAGTAACCTATTAGACATGAGGAGTGGAGGGAGAGAGAAGGGTCAAGGGCGAGCCCAGCTTTAAGGCCTGGCTCATTGGATGTGCTCGTAAGTGTGAACTGATGAAAGGTTCGAGCAAGGGCTCTAGGAACTCAGGGGCTCGAGAGACTTCTGTGAGGAGGGACGTGGAAGGTGTGGCCACTGAGGAGGTTGAATGGGCAGATTAAATGACCAGGTTAAGAGGGCAAGATAGGTCAGGGGAAAAGTATGGTGTTTTGGCATCAGCGTTACATGGGTCCAAATCCCTGCTCTGCCATTAACTTGCTGAGTGAACCAGACTTTCTTATTCTCTGAGCCTCAGTATCATCGTGTGTAAAAATAAGGCTAAGGCTCATGTCTACCTCTACTAGGAAAATTTAGTTTTCATAAAAATATAAGCATTAGGGGAGTTCCCATCATGGCACAGGGGAAACGAATCCGACTAGGAATCATGAGGTTGCGGGTTTGATCCCTGGCCTCGCTCAGTGGGTTAAGGATCTGGCATTGCCGTGAGCTGTGGTGTAGGTTGAAGATGCAGCTCAGATCTGGCCTTGCTGTGGCTGTGGTGTAGGCCAGCAGCTGTAGCTCCGATTCGACCCCTAGCCTGGGAACTTCCATATGCTGTGGGTACAGCCCTAAAAAAGAAAAAAGGGTAAGCATTAGACTTAGGTTAATTATCCCTGTCTTCAAGAGCCTATGTGCACAAATTCACCTTCTACAATCAATCAGCAAATGGTTATTGAGTTCTTATAAGAACATGGGCACCGTGTGTTAAGCCTCCCTCAAGTTGAAAAGCTTTATGTATCACCACCATCTAATATAATCTTTACCATAATGCTATGAATGGGCACTATATTCTATAACGCTATAGGCCAGGAAAATGACACTTAGAGAGAAATAAAGAGCTTTGCCCGAGGTCACATTGCTGTTAAGTGGTCAAGCTAGGATGGGAACCTGGATCTGACAAAGCTTTAGTCCTAGGTGCTGTGACAAAGCTGGTTCCTGCCCATCAAGCTCCCCTCCTCAGTTGAGGACTCAAAGGCCAAGAAGTGAGAGCTCTTGGTGGTGGCTGGGTTTTTGGTCTTAGGCTCTCAAACTCTTGAGTCGGGGAAGCCTCCAGCGCCCTCTAGAGGCAAGAGCACCAGGGCAGTGGGCTTAACAGGGTCTCCTGACACAGAGGAAGGACAACTGGGCACAGGTAAGTGCCCCCTGAGGATTAGGTTTGGCAAAACCAATACGCACAATCATAACTATAGAACGTTAGACAGGAACTGTTCACGCAGCTAATAGGAGTTAATAACAACAACAGCTAACATATATTTAATGCTTACTCTGTGTCAGATTCTAGGCTGTAACAGACACTGTTGGCTGCCCCCATAACAACCATCCCATCCGTCTTCTCTGCTCACAGAATCCTAGTTTTGTTCAGATAGCCAACCCCAAGGAAAGGAGATGCTATCTCCGGTATGACTGGTCAAGCATGGTGATCCTATTGTGTCAGTAACTGGACTAAAGGCAGGCTTTCAACCCAGCTCGAACCAAAGATGCGAGAGGGAGCTTCAATGAGGAAGTCGCATCTATAAAGACTTTGAGGGGGGAGAGATGGGTTCTGTGCTAATACCAGGGAGAGGTTTCCTTACTCTTAAAGAAACACAAAAGTGATAACCCTCTTCTGCTTTTGTAGCATCAGGACGTGATGGTCGGACTGTGGCAGTCATCTTATCATCATGAGGACAGCCAACCTAGGAAAGCCTACAAGCTGAGGTGGGAAGAGCATAAAGATGGAACAAATCTGAGTCTTGGGTGAATTAACCAATCCTGTAACTTGCCTACTTGTAGACGGCTTGTTCTGTGAGATACATTTTCCTACTTGCTTCAGCCACTTTGAGTTTTTATTTGTTACTTGCGGCCAAAGCCATTCTAGCTGATACCCATGTATTTTATCATTGGTCACCAACAAGCAATGAGGGTGGTGTTATTGTCCCTATTTTACATATTAGAAAATGAAGGCTCAGAGTAATTTGTCCTTAGTCACAGAGATAGGAAATGGTAGAGCAGTACTGGAACCTAGCTCTGCCCAGCTCCAGAGCCAGAGTTCTTAACTACATCACACTAAGCAAGAAAATGAAAACCGAACCCCGTTTAACTGCCTTCAAAGACCGTGACCTGCTCTTCCACATTCCGTTGCCTCCAATTTCTGGGATGAAATATTCAGAAACTTGATAAGTGGGAGCTAAGATATGATGGCCCCCAGGAGGAGGAGGAAGAGGAGGGGCAGCCACGGGGTGCAAGGCGGGATAGTTGCAACTGAAAGGGACCCAGACACCTGAGTCGGCTTGCTCTGAGTCCTGTTACCAGCAGACTGGGCCCTTCCTGCCACTGCAGCCGGAGAACACCTGCTTGAAGGGACAGCCTGGCTTCCAAGGAGACACAACTGGATGAACTCTAAAGCTTTTGTATATAAAATTGCTCTCTTGCTCCAGGTATTTAGTTTTACTTGGATGGACCTAATTACTTTCCAAAGGCCCCAAGAGGAAATTATGTTGCATTATCCCCTAACAGAGAAGCAGGGGTGTCAGGAAGAGGTTCCTTTTATCAAATGCAGGATTAGACAAAATAACAGCTAAGATCCATTTCTTTGCTGAAGAATCTAGGATTATCTGAGAGGTACCAACAAGGCTCTTTTTAAAATCTACCCAAATAATATGATGGGAAGGAGGAAAACAATCAAGTGATATAAGTATTTCTTTGTCTTTTTTTTTTTTTTTGTCTTTTGTTTTTTTAGGGCCACACCCACGGCATATGGAGGTTCCCAGTTTAGGGGTCGAATCAGAGCTGCAGCTGCCGGCAACCCCGGATCCTGGCCGTGGCATAGTGACACAGGATGTACATGGCCCCTATTGTCTAAGCTCAGTCTACCAAGAAGGTTGGGGCAAAGGGCCATGTAATTAAAATAAGGAGACTATGCCCACGGTTTAACAGGACAGGCGCCTCAAGCAAGAAGGGGTGACATGTGACTGGAGCCATCAGGGACACTGAAGGTGGCTTCGAGGTTAGGTTTGCAGAATGAGGGGGCTTTAGACAGGTAGAAATGGGCAGGAAGAAAGCAGGAGGAGAACTGAGGCAAGACAGCGCCATGTCTGCAGAGACTGGGAAGCGTCATTCCGGCTGGAGTGCTTGGTGTTTACAGCAGGAGAGAAGCCCAGAAAAGCATGTGGGATCATCCTGAGAAAGTTCCAGCATGCCAGGGCAGCTGACTTGGCTTGCATTTGGTAGGAAATGAGGACAGTGGAGGCTTTTGATCAGAAACAGAACCTGCTTAGCATTGTGCTTTAGGGTATGTTAATTCAGCCGGTACAAGCAGAGTTAATGTGGGGAAAGATGGGGCCCGGGAAGATCAGTCTGAAGATTGAAGGATCCCTTCTCCCTTCCCTCGTGAAGGCTCGGCTTTCTGGCCAGCAGAGCCCAAAGTGTCTCGCATGCTGCAGAAAGGCGGCTTTGATGGCCTCGGGAGAAACTCACACCTCACTCCGAGGGTTCCTGCCCGGCTCAAGGCTCACACATGTCATGGTGCACGCAGCAGAGGTGTTGACAGAGCCAGAGGCTCAGTTACACAGGGGGAGGAGGTAAGACAGCCAGAGCCAAGCTGCGGAGAATTATCACTGAAGACAAGGGGCCCTAAGGAGCTCGCGGCAGCCCCTCCGCCAGCTGCGAGGAGCTCCGAGCAGGAGTCCCCGGCGCTGGGAAGCCTGGAGGCCTTAGATAGTACTTGGAAGGTGCAGTGCAGTCAGTCCCAGGATGTGAGGACCACAAGGGGTTTCAGAAGGATACAGTAACCCTCTTAGCGAGAAGCTGGGCCAGTGCTGCATGATTCCTGGGAACAGCTTGTCTTCTGGCTCTGAATCTGGAAGCGGTGCGGGGGCGGGGGGGGGGGGGGGTGTCACGCTGCATTTCCTCCACGCTGTCACTGGCTGCAGAGAACTCCTGCCATGAGCTGCCTTCGGGCCATGGACGAGCTCTTTTCTGAGCCCTCTCGATTTCTCCCTACTTGATTCATCACCTATTTGAGGCTCTGAGAGGCCGTGCTGGCTTCTCTTCGACAAGCCCTGGCCAGACACGCACATGTCTCCTACACCTTTTTAAGACCAGCACGCCTGTCGCATTCCTTCTTGATGGCCTGTGAACATTGCAGGGTTTTATGAACCGTCGGGCGGCCCCATGAAGTCATCACTCTTTATAGAGCAAGGGGCCTGGGTTTAAGAGACAGTTCTCCAAGACATCGTCTCTTCACTTCCACAAACAGACATGTGAGCCCCCATTTTTTTGGAATGCCTGGTCTAACCCCCCACTTCCCCATTTGCACAGAGACAGGACTGCTCAGGACTGTTTCTTTCCTTAACGAAAACCAAGAGTGCCAGAGGGATGACAAAGGGCGAGGTGGACACGAGCAAGTTCTAGGACACCTCTGGCATCTAAGAAGGACACACAACACCGGGCTCGTGTGCGAATGACAGCCTGGTGTGGCCAGGTGTTCTGATAGTTCAACAGAAGCTGGGGATCCAGAATTTTATGGGATGTTGCCCAATTTTATTTTATTTCATCTTATTTTTATTTTTTATGTTTTTGTCTTTAGTGTTTTGGGGGCTGCACCCGCGGCATATGGAGGTTCCCAGGCTAGGGGTCTGATTGGAGCTGCAGCTGCCGGCCTACACCGCAGCCACAGCAATGCCAGATCCGAGCCGCGTCTGTGACCCACACCACAGTTCACGGCAACACCAGATCCTTAACCCATTGAGTGAGGCCAGGGGTCAAACCCGCAACCTCGTGGTTCCTAGTTGGATTTGTTTCTTCTGTGCCATGGCGGGAACTCCGCCCAATTTTTAAAATGTTGGCTCATTTCCCTCCACTTCCCAACCGTGCTTCCAAGCTCTTCTCACTACACCAGCCCTCCTGCAGCCCCCAGACTTTGCTCCCTCCCTTTTTGCACCTCTGCAAAGCTGGTTTCAGTTGTAAGCCCTCCCTTTCTCTGCCTGGGAATCTCTTAAGCCATTTCTCAAGACCTAGATCAAACTATAGTTCCCTCTGACAGCTACCTTTCTCTTTGCAAGATTCATTTTTCCCCTCCCCCAGTCACCTGCTCCCACAGTACCCTGTGCATACCTCAAGCAGACCTTTGACCACCAATTTCTGTCCTGGAATTGCTGGTTTCCTTAAATGTGCTGCTGGCCAGCCTGAGAACTCCCTGAGGGCAAGAATTTTCCATCTCTGACCTGAGAATCTAGGTATACAAGTGAGAAATACGCCAAGAAAGTAGAAATAGCTTAAGCAGTTCCCCCTGTGGTACAGTGGGTTAAGAAGACTGCAGCAGCTGGGGGAGCTGCAGAGCTATGGGCTTGATCCCCAGCCTGGCACAGTGGGTAAAGGATCCAGTCTTGCTGCAGCTGAGGTGTAGGGCGCAGCTCTGGCTTAGGTTCAATCCCTGGCCCAGGAACTTGCATATACCATAGGTACAGTCATTTAAAAGAAAAAAAATTTGGAGTTCCTGTCATGGTGCAGCAGAAACGAATCCAACTAGGAACCATGAGGTTGCGGGTTTGATCGCTGGCCTCACTCAGTGGGTTAAGGATCTGGTGTTGCCATGAGCTGTGGCATAGGTCGAAGACATGGCTTGGATCCCGCACTGCTGTGGCTGGGGCCTAGGCCGGCAGCTGAAGCTTTAATTCGACTCCTAGCCTGGGACGCTCCATGTGCCACGGGTGTGGCCCTAAAAAGCAAAAATAAAATAAAATAATAAAAATAAAAAAAATTTCAAGCAAGAGAGAGAGCCACAGGCTTGACCACTTCAAGTAATATATCAAGAGGTGATGGTAGGTGATAAAGAGAAGGCAAGCCCCGGAGCCAGGAATCAGGATGATTAAAACAGGCTGGGAAGTGGACTCGTTTAAGATACCCTCGTTGAAATAAGGGTGTCTGGAGCCTGTTTGGACAGAGTGCGAAGAGTGTGACAGGGACAGCAAAGGGCCTCGCTGCCTTGACATCTTTGTGCTGGGCTCTGCCATTAGCCTGAGATAGTCTGATGAGTTTCTCTTCTCCGTTTCAAGGCTTCATTCTCAACAAGCATCTGTTGACCCTCTATGCGGTGCCAGGCCCCGTCAGTACCATAACTGTAGAGCAGAATCAGATATGATCCCTGTGCTTGAGCCTGTGGTCTGGTGGAGGAAATGGATGCCTAAATAGACAGCGACAGAAAATGAAGTAAATGCTACTACAGAGAGAAGCGCAGGGGGCTATGGGAGCACAGAGCAGGGGCTCCTGATGCACTAAGGTCCCGAAATGGAATGTACCTGTGGTCACACAGCTAGGGAGGACTAGAATCCAGGCCTGTGATACTTAAAAGCCTACCTCTTGGCCATTGCAGGAAACTGGCAGAAGACAGAAATGACTCTGGGGTGATGGAGGAAATTAATGTGTCAGCTTGGTTAAGCTGCAACAGCATGGTTCTAGGTTAAATTCAATTTAAAAAGGAGAGTTGCTTGAGATTCGGGAAGCAGAAATGAATCAGTGGCCACTGCTCTCTGGAGTCACGGGGGTCAGTTACAGCCACAGCAGATGCGGAAGGGCCAGCAGCTTCCAGCTTGTTGTCACTCTCCTCCACTCCACACCCTGCTCTCGTGACAGCTGACCCTGCTGGCCAGTGGTAGCTCCGAGCCCGCTCCAGACCATGGCTGTGCACCCACAGGGCTCCCCCTTAGCCCTCTCGATCAGCTCCCCTATCACAGCCCCATTGGGCAGCGGGGTGTGGTTGGCTTCTTCTGGGAGGGACTGGTTTGGGACTTCACGGATCCCCGCCCCCTCCGCTTTCAGAGCTGCCCTGCCCCAGCTCCTCCCTCGACTGTGTAAGTTCCAATTTCTAAAACAAATCCCTTATTCCGTCATTCTCAGTAGTTCTGCTTCCTTAGTTGAACAATGATGGAAATACTGAGTTTTTCCCAAGGATGAAAATAATTGAGTGGAGAGAAGAACAGACTAAGGTTAAAAGTCTGTCTTTATCAATATCTCCATAACTCCAATGCCCCTGCACTTAGTAACTCAGTAAATGTGCACTGAATTGGATTGAATTTTTACGTTGCTTCCAGTTCGTTGGTATAGCTCTCATTGCAAAAAATAGCTTCTGGGGAAGAGGTTTTTGGTTTTTTGTTTGTTTTGGCAGTTTTTTTTTTTTTTTTTTTTTTTTTGCTGTTTAGGGCCACACTCGTGGCATATGGAAGTTCCCAGGCTAGGGGTCGAATTGGAGCTGCAGCTGCCAGCCTACACCACAGCCACAGCAACACAGGATCCGAGCTGAGTCTGAAGCCTACACCACAGCTCATGACAATGCCAGATCCTTAACCCACTGAGCAAGGTCAGGGATTGAACCTGCAACCTCATGGTTCCTATTCGGATTTGTTTGTACTGTGCCACAACAGGAACTCCGGGGGAAGAGATTTTGCTTGTTGTTTGCTTTTGCTTCTGTTTCATTCCTTTCCTAAGATCAATGCAAAATGTATGGAGTCCTTTATGGGTCAGGCTCTGCAGTTTTGACCTAGGACAGTATTTGTTGTGTTGGCCACACGTGTTTCTCTCCTGGCTAGGACAGATTTTCCTCTGGCTTCAATGTTCCTCTTTCTCTCTCACTTTCTCCCCTTTCCAAAATACAGAGAAAAACCTCATTCTTGTGCATGTTCTCCAAAGAAAGTATTTCACACTCTAATCAGATCGGCAAAAAAAAAAAAAAATTATATATATATTGAGTTACCCTTATGGGATGCTCCTCTGGCTGGGCTGAGTTGGGGAGGAGAGAAACAAAGACATCTGGAAGAGGAAGCTTTGTTCACTTGGGCTGGACGGACAGCAATCAACGCTGAACCTGCTTCATTGCAGGGGAATTTCTTCCTTGCTACTTAGACTGTTCAGCACGGGTCGGGAGAAGACGTGCGGGCATGCTCACTTTGCCTCCTGGAAAGCAAGGTTAAATGTTGTTTCAATTAGACAACCATTTATGGAATGTCTGTCGTAAGCGAGTCCCCCAGGTAGTTGCTGATGCTGCTCTTGAGGCATTTTCGGCCAAAGGGGGAGGGAAATACAATGAGTTACAGCCCAAGTCCGCTGGTTCTGAGTGCTAGAAAACAGGCATAAACAAAGCACCATGGAACAGAGGAGGGAGCAATTATACTTGATGAGGGAGCCAGGGGTTGTGGGGGGATTGGGGAAGAAGTCTGGTGGGAACGTTAAAGCACACAGAGGCAGAGGGACCTAACACTTTGAAAGCACTGAGCTGCGTACAGGGAGGAAGGCAACGAGGGCTCAGTTACTGACAATGTCTCCTGCGCTGGTCACTGAGCCAGGCGCCGGACAAATGCGATCGCTTTAAATCTTCCCCCAAACCCATCCGGAGGAAACAGAGGCACCAAAAAGCGAGGGAACTTGTTTAAGAACTTGAAAGAGGTAGAGCTGGATTCAAACCCAATTTTTCCTGACTTCCAAAAACATGCTCTGCTCCTATCTGTGCCTGGAGAATTATGTTCAAGAGACATTTGAGATGGACTATAAAGATTAAGGAGGATTTCGGAGTTCCTGTGGTGGCTCAGCGGTTAGCGAACCCGACTAGCATCCATGAGGACGTGGGTTGGATCCCTGGCCTTGCTCAGTGGGGTAAGGACCCTCTGTCTCTGTGGCTGTGGTGTAGGCCAGCGGCTACAGCTCTGATTAGACCCCTGGCCTGGGAACCTCCATAGGCTGTGGGTACAGCCCTAAAAAGACAAAAAAAAAAAAAAAAAAAAAAAAGGTGAAGAAGGATGTTGATAGGCTTCTAAAGGCCACAGAGTGGATGGAGGAGGTGAAAGCATTCCAGGCAGAGGAAGAATGGAAGGAGAACAGCCCCAGGGCAGAGCATGCAGGTGTAAGGCCTGCCTGGGGGACCTTAGGCAGTCCGGGGTGACTGCGGGAAGACACGGCCACATGTCCACACCCCTGTTTTCTCACCTTCAACACACCCTTCAGTAATTCACTCAACAGTGCTGGGGATTCAGAACTCAAACACCTGCGAAGCTGGTGAGATAACTGCTACCACCCCTGACTGCCTTGTATACTTCAGCTCAGAGTGTGTGTGTGTGTGTGTGTGTGTGTGTGTGTGTGTGTGTGTATGGGTGTGTACATGAGAATGCCCACTCATACAAGCATTATTTGCACCATTTCCTTTCCACAATGATTTCTCAACACATTTATTCCCAGGCTCTCCAAAAGCGTGTGTTCTTTTATTACCTCTGCCTCGAGCAAGGCTTGGATTTGCACTGCTGACCTCGACGTGACAGGTTTAAAGCCCACAGCATCTCAACAAGTGCCCTTTCAACCCATGAGAGACCTGACCTGGTCTTCCACTGGCTCCCTTCGAAAAGAGTGATCCATCCCAGGTTTACGAGGGGAAAAACCTTCACTGGAACCGACGAGAAAGCAGACACCTTCTACCATTTTCTCTGCAGACTTCGCAAGGGCTCAACACCTTTTGAAAGAGAATACGGCTCCAAGCCCTTCACTCCGCTGGCTGGAGCAGCGTTTAAAAACAAAAGGCGTTTCATCTCTGGCAAATCGTAGCAGGACGTCATAAACAGCTGGAAACTCTCTGAGGTGAAGACAAGTTGGATGTGATGTTTGGATTCTTCTCCCCTCCCCCACGGTCACGGCGCTCCATTTCCGACGGGGTTATTGCTTCCAGCTTTATGAAATATCTTGGCTCTCACCTCGGATAATTACTGATCACCATCAGCGCCTCACCTGAGGCACCTTAGCCCTCGGGTGAACCTAACCTTCTTTTTTCTTTTTCAAGAATGAACGAGGGAAAACGGAATGGGTGAGAGTATGTCTTTATTTCGATTTTCATTTGTAATTCCCTGTGGCTTCCTAACGCTCAGGTCATTAATCAGTGTCAAATCACCAGCCAGAGCGCAGACAATATTTTTGCCACATGGGTTCCAGCGCGGATTAAATGGCAGTAATTGTGTTACTAGGTATGGAGCTCTCTCGTGGGTACTGTGGTAATTATTAAGGGGATAGACGAGACCTCAGAGGCCACCCAAGGTTTTGAGCTAAGGGTGTACCTCACGACCTTCTGAAATTTGATAGAACTCCCCCAGTTGCTCTGACAAGTCCTCCTGGGGGAGGACCACCAAGAGCCCGGTATCCCTCATTTCGCTTCTACGTGTCCTTTTTTTTTTTGTCTTTTTGCCATTTCTAGGGCCACTCCCGGGACATATGGAAGTTCCCAGGCTAGGGGTTTAATCGGAGCTGCAGCCACCGGCCTACACCACAGCCACAACAACACGGGATCCGAGCTCCATCTGTGACCTCCACCACAGCTCACGGCAACACCAAATCCTTAACCCACTGAGCAAGGCCAGGAGTCGAACCCGAAACCTCATGGTTCCTAGTCGGATTCATTAACCACTGTGCCACAACGGGAACTCCGGCTTCTACGTGTCCTTTTATGCTTCCATGCCTTCTTTCCTATTTCCTCTGCTGAGACATCCTTATTATCCTCTCCTTACTTCTCTGCCTGGTAAAACCCTGTTAACCTGTAAGGCCCGGTCCAAATGCTGCCTCTGTTAAGAAGCTTTCTGTGACGGAAATAATCCTTTTATCCTTGATCCCATATCACTTCTTAAACACCTTTGTGAACCTTCTGTCTTCTCGCTCCCCTACGGTATATGGAGCCACCTACAGGTGTCCGCCTTTCCCACTCAACCAAGAGCTCCAGGAGGATGATGGTTGTACCTTATTCATTTTCATATATTCAGGGCTGCCATTCATTGAACGGATAAGCTGATACCCAAAAGAAATAAACGTTGGCCCATTTCATTTAGTCCTTTGCATTTATTCACTAAGTTGCTTACCAGGATGGGAAAGGGAAGGATTTAAAGGGCTATGAGGTTAGTTTTTAATATTCATTGTTCTGCCACAGCTGCAGCAATGCTGGATCCTTGACCCACTGCGCCACGGGAACTCCTTAGCATTTTTTTTTAAAGAACATCACTTTCCCAACAGACAAGATAACTGCTTTAATCTGAATTAGCAGTGGAAGGCTGGATATCACCTTGAACTTGAGGATGGGTTTTTAGGAAAGCAGACACTCTCACCAAAATCCAGATCTTTTTTTTTTTTTTTTTTTTTTTTTTTATTGGGCCGCTCCCGTGGCATATGGAGGTTCCCAGGCTAGGGGTCTAATCGGAGCTGTAGCCACCGGCCTACGCCAGAGCCACAGCAACGCGGGATCCGAGCCGCATGTGCGACCTACACCACAGCTCACGGCAATGCCGGATCGTTAACCCACTGAGCAAGGGCAGGGATCGAACCCGCAACCTCATGGTTCCTAGTCGGCAAAATCCAGATCTTAAATGATTGGTTCAATCGGTGTAGGAAATGTTAGCCTGAAAATCAAGAAACCTGCTCTCTGGTTCCTGTACGATTTTGTACAGGTTATTTCACTGACCTGTGTCTCAGGCGCCTTTTCTGTAAAACAGGGGATTAAAGCGAGTATCTCTGAGGTTTCTTCTAACTCTAAGGATCTATGACCTTAACCAGAATCACTGGGCAACTGATGGCAGCGGTTTCTTTATTGCAGCTTCTCTCTATACTTCAGAGAATGGCATAGTCTCAGTAAGATGTGAAGGAGTTTTACTAAATACATTAAATCATAACAATAATGTAAACACTGAAAGGAAAACGTGGAAAGTATAGTAAAGGAAAAAGAATCACTTATGGTGCTACCACCCTAATATGTTATTGTTTTGGCATGTTTTCTTTCATTATTACTATTATTTAAAAACCAGTTTGCACGTACATGCTTCTTCCACTTATCAAAAGCATATTCCTGGAGGTTAAAGGACACAGTTGTACTTGTACAGCTTGGTAAACTTTTATGTGTGTAGAGACTCATATACTCCCTACCCAGACCAAGCTATAGAACGGTTATAGCTTCCTACATGTTCCATTCAAGCAGCTGCTCCCCTAGAGGTATTTACTTTTCAGACTTCTACAACTAATAGATAATATTTGGTGGCTTCTGAACTCTACATACGTGGAACTTCACAGTATGACGGCAACCTCCTAGCCTCTGAGCAGCCAGGCCTGCTGTCGTAATGAGAAGACTCTGGGTTCTGGGGGGAAGGGATGAGTGTGTTTGGCACGTGAGAGGCATACAATTTGTTGTAGAGAGAGCACATTTCCTGAAAATGGCCGTAGCAATATTGCTGCTTCCACACGTTCTTTCAGAACCCTACTCTTCCCTAAAGAAAGGAATCTATGTCCCTTCCCCTTAAACCTGGGTGGGCTTGACTGTTCCAATAAAGAGTATGGCAGAAATAATGCTGACTTCCATAGCTTCATCATTAAAATGATATAGTTTCAAGAGTTCCCACTGCAGGGAGTTCCCACCATGGCTCAGCGGAAACGAATCTGACTAGCATCCATGAGGACACAGGTTCAATTCCTGGACTCGCTCAGTGGGTTAGGAATCTGGCGTTGCTGTGAGCTGTGGTGGTCACAGATGTAGCTCGGATCCCGCTTTGCTGTGTCTGTGGTGTAGGCCAGTGGCTATAGCTCCGATTGGACCTCTAGCCTGGGAACTTCCATATGCCGCAGGTGTGGCCCTAAAAAGCCAAAAAAAAAAAAAAAAAAAGAGTTCTCACTGTAGCAAAGTAGGTTAAGGATCCAGTGTTGTCACTGCAGTGTCTGGGGTCACTGCTTTGGCAGGGTTTGTTTCTGGCCTGGAAACTTCCACATGCTGTGGGCGTGGCCACCCCCCCTCTCACAAAACCCCCAAACAAAAACTTCTTAGGCATTCCCAATGCGACACAGCAGGTTAATGATTTGGCGTTTGTTTGTGGTGGCACAGGTTCAACCCCCGTGGGTTCAATCCTTTACCCACTGGTGCAGCGGGTAAAGGATCCAGCATTGCCACGGCTGTGGTGTAGGTCACGGATACTATGGCTCAGATTCGACTCCTGGCCCAGGAACCTGCATGCTGCAGGTACAGCCAAAAAATAAAAGAAAGAAAGAAAGAAAGAGAAGAACTTAAAAAAAAATGATAGTTTCCTCTTGTTTCTTTCTCTCCAGTCCCTCCCCCTAGGAATCTGGCCACATGGAGATGCCACATGAAGACGTTCTCACTGATAATCCCAGCAAAGATTCCAGGCAACAATCAACACCCATTGCTAATCATCTGAATGAATGAGCCCTCAGATGATTGCAGGTCCTAGACTTCAAGGTGCTCCAAGTCATGTCCCGAGGAGTAGAGATGAGCTGTGCCCACTAAACCCTCCCCAAACTGGAGATTTGTGAGCAAAATAAACTGTTTGAGCCAGCTACCATGTCACAAGGATGCTCCTATAGCCTCATAAGAAAGTCCATATGTGACCTCCTGCCTCACTGACTTGCCAGTGTGAGTGACCCACCTACCTTGGAAGCTGATCCTCCAGCCCCAGTCAGCCTTCAGATGACTGCAGCCGCTTAGAGCCCAAGCCAACCACCTAAGCCACTCCTGATTCCCATAGAAACTGCAAAAACGGTGAAATTAAAATATGTAGTTGTTTTAAGTCACGAAGGTTGGGGATAATGTATTATGCACTAATAGTTAAAGGACGTATCATCATGGGGAGGAATATAAGGAAGAGACGGATCTACGGTTGGGGGCTGTTTTAGGGTCTGTGTGGAAGGACAGAGACGGCTGAAGGGACCTGAAGGTGCTGATGAGAATGAGTCTGCAAGAAATCATCGCGGAAGAGTTCCCATCGTGGCTCAGTGGTTAACGAACCCAGCTGGGATCCATGAGGATGTGGGTTCGATCCCTGGCCTCGCTCAGTGGTTTGAGGATCCGGTGTTGTTGGGAGCTGGGGTGTAGGCCGGCAGCTGTAGCTCAGATTTGACCCCTAGCCTGGGAGCCTTCAAATGCCTCGGGTGCAGCCCTAAGATGCAAACAAAATAAAATAAACTTAAAAAAAAATAAATCACCACGGAGTCCGGGGTAGAAAGGGGGGGAAGCAAAACCGGAGGGCACTGATGTAGAACCAGGAGACTGTTAACAGCGGATTTCACGGAGGTTGAAGAGCAGGTCTGGTGAGGATAAAGCAGTTCTGCAGGAAAAGAAAATTTTTTTCGCATGTGAAATCCCTTGGCTACTGATCTCAGAGGTGGAACAGTTCTGGAAAACAAAGGACAGGATGTGGTCACAGACATGTGTGGATGAAGGGCAATTCTGGGGAAAGGTTTTTATACCTTTCCGGGGGGTACACAGGCCAAGAAAACAATGGGGCAACCTAAGCTGATGACAGCAGACTATTAAAAATCTTCTTCTTGGGACAGAGCATGATGGAAGATGACACAAGGAAAGGAATGTACATATATATATATGTGACTGGGTCCCTTTGCTGTACAGAAATTGGAACAATATTGTGAATCAACTATACTGTTTTTTTTTTTGTTTGTTTGTCTTTTTAGGGCCACACCTGCGGCATGTGGAGGTTCCCAGGCCAGGGGTCGAATTGGAGCTACAGCTGCTGGCCTACACCACAGCCACAGCAACGCGGGATCCTTAACCCACTGATCCAGGCCAGGGATCGGGCCTGAAACCTCACGGTTCTCAGTCTGATTCGTCATCCACTGAACCACAACGGGAACTCCCTCAACTATACTTTAATAAAAAAAATTCAAAGTCTTCTCTTTAAGATCCTTTCTTCCCTGGAGTGATGGAATGAGGGTGGAATGGAGTCTACATGGCTTGACGGTGAAAGCTTTAATACAGATAGTAGTGACAAGTCAGGAGAGTGCCAGCCTCTACTTCTGGTTCAGAATATTGAAGATGGGGGGGGAGAAGAAAGAACTCCATTTGAAAGAACTTCAAGGGAAGCCATGAACTTAAGGGAAACCCTGGATTTTACAAGATTAAGAGGTGACAGCAGTGCTCCAGGAGCAGGTTAGATGTGGAAGGACGTTTCTTTGAATTAACATGGGTTTGCTTATTAAAAAGCTGGAATTTTATTCTGTTAGTATCTGGGAGCCTCCCAAGTTTTAGGCAGGGGGCAGATGCTTTTTTTTCTTTTTCCTTTTTAGGGTCTCACTTGCGGCATATGGAAGTTCCCAGGCTAGGGGTTGAATTGGAGCTGCAGCTGCCAGCCTACACCATAGCTGCAGCAACATGGGATCCGAGCCAAATCTGCGACCTACACCACAGCTTGCAGCAAAGATGGATCCTTACCCCAAAAGCATCCATGAGGATTGAATCTGCGTCCTCATGGATACTAGTCTGTTGGTTTCTGCTGAGCCACAATGGAAACTGTCCCAGGCCCCCCCCCCCGCTTTTTTTGACATAGGCTTTGAAATTTAGAAAACTCACTGACAGCAGTGGCAGTATGGTAGATGTACCGGCAAGGCAAGGAGTACAGAGAGGTCCCTTTAGAGAAAGAGGGTTGGTAAGAAGGTCAGTTACACACAGGTGATGAGGCCTCATCAGCAGCCTATGAAGATAAGCGGTCAGCCCCTTAGTAAGTAGGGACTACAGAACTGAATGGACAGTAGGAGAGAGGAACGGAGGCACTCAAAAGGCAGTGGCCAGATCTTCTACCTTTTTAACCTGTTCTACATTGTTCAATGCGCTTCTGATCCTCCATTGAGCCTGGATATGTAATTGCCAGTTATCTCCAGTTCACTTTCCTTCTTTCTTTTCTCGCCCCCAAATCCACTTATTTTGATCTACTATTTGAAGTTCTACTTGTATATATATATATATATATATTTTTGTTGTTGTTGTTGTTTGTTTGTTTGTTTGGTCTTGCTATTCCCCTTTTTAGCATACATCTTGGCTATTACTAGTTTGATAACAAAACTTTCTGAGAGCAAGAATCTAAGCATGGTGTAGTGGAAAGAGTAGCACGCTGTGTCAAAAGGGCTGGTTTCTGGTCCCAGTCCTGCCATGAAATTCCTGTATGATTTTGGTTAACTCATTTAGCTTCTCTGGACCTCAGTTTTGTTTTTGTGTTTTTGTTTTTTGTTTTTTAAGCAAATGAATCTCTTACGGTCTTATCCATTTCGATTTGCTACCATAGAAGCTTAAGAGGTCTTTTTCGTTAATGGTGAAATCCACCTTCTCCAATATAGTTCTTCAAGATAAGAATGGTGGATGGCAGGAATCTTGAAGAGGTTTGTTCCAAGAAAGTGAATAAAAGAATAAAGTCTGGGATGGGTATTATACTCTAACACATTTTCCCAGACCACAGGTAGTTACACTCTTGCTGAGCAAAATACTATGTCTTAGTTTTTCCTCTTTGGAAGTACATGGAAGGTGGATCTCATTTTTTTTTCTTTTCTTTTTTTTTAACTATACATTTCCTGGAGTCAAAGTACCTTCGCTTGAAATCGTGGTCCTGCTAGACTTACAAGCTTGTCACTTTGGGCAAACTCCTTTGACATCTCTATGCCTTAGTTTCTTCATTCATAAAATAGAGGTAATGATGTGC
This sequence comes from Sus scrofa, assembly GCF_054392235.1. NCBI lineage: Eukaryota > Metazoa > Chordata > Mammalia > Artiodactyla > Suidae > Sus > Sus scrofa. The sequence goes on from NC_139391.1 coordinate 10,642,974, forward strand.
CTCATCAAGCTATTGTGGAGATTAAATAAGTTTATGTAATAGCATCTGGAACAGAGAAAGCCCTAGGTAAGTATTAGCTTTTATTCTTAAGTGCTAGGCACAAGAGTACGCAGACCTGGCTTCTCTCCTTACGGAGCTCACTTTCCGGTCAGAAAGATTTGCAGAGAGTTCCTGTCGTGGCTCAGCAGAAACATATCTGACCAGTATCCATGAGGACACAGGTTTGATCCCTCGCCTTGCTCAGTGGGTTAAGGATTCAGCATTGCCGTGAGCCGTGGTGTAGGTTGCAGACGGGGCTCGGGCCTGGCATTGCTGTGGCTGTGGTGTAGGCCGGCAGCTACAGCTCTGATTCGACCCCTAGCCTGGGAACCTCCATATGCTTCAGGTGCAGGCCTAAATAGACAAAAAAGAAAAAAAAAAAAAAAAAAAAAAGGAAAGAAAGAAAGATTTTCAAACAAATGACCATAACTCAAATGTTCTGAGTTCTGTAATAAGATGTACAGTTAAGTGGTATAGGAGCAGTGGCAAGAATACTTGTCTCATCCTAGAAGGAAAGGTGGGGCAGGATAATATGCTTGAGGGTAAGGTTTGAGTCTGATCCTTAAATAAGAAAATTTAATGGTGGAAACGTTTGGGAATATGGAAAGTCAGAGGCAGCCTGGGAAAGACAGTTTCTGGCTGCAAAAGACAAATATGGTTACAAGGAAAGGGAGGCTGTGAGGTAGATTAGAGGCAGCAGTTGATGCCAGAGCATGTTCACTTGAGGGTCTGTTAGAAATACAGGACCTTAGGCCCTACTCAATCAAAAGGTGTCCCTTGTTTTATTTTTTTTGGCCACACTCGTGGTCCGCAGAACTTCCTGGGTCGAATCTGTGCCACAGCAGTGACAATGCCAGATCCTCAACCCACTGAACTCCCCGAGATGTGTACTTTCACAAAACACGCAGCTGGTTCTTTGAAGTTTTGAGAACCACAAATCTAGAGCAGACTCTAGAGCCAAACTGCTTTGGTTTAAATCCCAGGTTTACAACTTACTTATAATGGGTAGCTTCGGGCAAGCTTTTTAACCTCCTTTCTATACCTCAGTTTCCTCATTTGTAATTAGAGAACCTAGTTTCTCCCTCATAAAGTTGTTTTAAGGATGGAATGAATTAATACTTGAAATGCTTAAAAGAGTACTTGGCATTTAGCAAGCCCAAGAATAAGCTATAATACTTCTTGGCTCACACACTACTTATTATGGTCAGGGTCAGTTTTATCTTTGGAAAGCAGCCTGTCTTTCCATTTCTACTCCACTACCTGTCACCCTGACATTCGTCTTAGAGGAAGACACTTGAAGTCAGAAGACCGGGGATTATAAAGCCCAATTCTCTTCAATTCCCAGCTTTGTGAAATTTGGTGAATTCTTGACTATCTGTGTTTTTCGCATTCATAGTAGGGGGTACTCTGAATTATACCTGCCTCACTAAGATACTATGAGCCTCACCTCAAACAACGTATGTTAAACTATATTAAAGTTTCATTCACCATCTTTCCAAAAGTTCTTAACAATAACCACTTTCCTGGGCCTCAGAAAAGATTTTTAGCTAATGAGCAAATAGCACACAAATGCTGTTATTTATTTTCTCTTCGTAATTTACATCTCCATTCAAGTACAGTCTCACGTTTGTACAGTGGTCCAAAATTGAAAAACAATTTTCTCCTACGCTGTACCTCACAACATCCCCATAGGATAATATTAACCCAATATTTTACAAGAAAACACTCCTTCCCACTTGAACATTTTTTTAGAAAAATCAGATTCGATGTTATGTACAAAATTACAAGGGCGGGCAGTCACAACACTCGAATGGACCTTCAACAATAGCAGGCACTGGCTTCGATCTTTGGCAGCCATTAACTATATACTGGACCCTTTTTTTTATCTGTAAAATAGGAGCGACAATACCCTCTTCACACACTTGTTCTGTAGTTAAATAAGAACAAAGGCTCAAGAGTGAACCTACCACGCCGCAGAGCCTCAAACAAATGCCTTTGCCTTCTTGCCTCTGACAGAGCACTAGCATTCCCACTGGACACGGGTTGAAACCCGAAGTCGAGAACGCTCGAATTGTCCTCCTCCACTTGCAATTCCGCGCCCCCTCCAGATCGGGTCCGCGCCACTGCGTTGTCCACGGTGACACGTCTCGTAGCGTGGATTCTCTCTCCTCCAGCTGCGGCTGGCGGGCCCGGAAGCCGCTTAGAATTGCTCCCAAGCCGCTGAGGAATCCGATCCTAACCCTATACGGCCATACCGGCACGAAGCTGCTTTCCCACTGCCCCTAACACCCCCCCACCAGGGTAAAGGTCGCGGGAAAACCTCAGCTCCATCCGCCGACGCCATCTTGACCGGTACGTGTGACGCCACACGTAGCGGAGAGCGTAGCCCATTGGCTCAGAGATCGCAGCGGAGGAGAGGCGCGAGAAGCGGCGAGGAGGGGTTGGAGAAGACGCCAGGGAAACTACAATCCCAGCCTTCCTTGCGCGTGCGACTGCACTCTGAGAGCGAAAGAGGAGGGCGTTTGGCCTCGGACCACAACTCCCAGCACTCCCTGCGAGGTCTCTCCTTTCCTTTCAAAACCTGGAGGAAAAGAGGGACGAGGAGAATGGAGGCCTTCTGGTGTCCGTTCTCCGAAAGGCGGGAAAGGCAAACTACACCTCCCGACTGGCAGCGCGCCGCTGCGCCTGCGCCCTGATACCTGTCGCCATCTTGCCCCTTCTGAGGCACCGCAAACAAACCCAATTCCTGGTGTCCCCTAGTTTTGGCGGAGGAGCCTTTTAGATGAGCCCAGAAAGGCCGGGCAGGTGAGTGACTCTCAGACAGGGCGCTGGGAAGAGCTGGCAGGGTAGCCAGTCTGGAGGAGCGCCGGACCAAGCAGTCGGAGCCCGGCTTGGGGTGGCCAGTCCCATCCTCCGTTGTCTCCTAACGGGATCGTGGGGCTCCCCGAGGTGGGCTGAGGGGGGCTCTGGCACGCCTGGTGCTGGGATTGCGGGGGTCCAGCTCTGGGAGCCTCCCGGTAAGTCTCGGTCGTCTGCCTGGCTGTCCGAGCGTCCACTGTTTCTTTCCGTTGTCCTCTGTGCTGAGGAGGGAGCGAGGCGCTGATGCCTCCCGGGGCCCCTGCCTCCGGCTACTGGTCCTGCGAGGACTTGGGTCGCAAGCTTGACATTGAAGTGGGTACTGAGCGGCATCGGTGAGGAGGGTGGGCGGGCTGCTCTTGTTGTGGTGCTGCGGGAGTGAGTGCGTGTTTGGGGAGGGGGCGGGGCGGGCTTGCCTCCTTGACACTTGAGTAAGGGGAAGGATTAGATAGGATTCGGGTTCCCGGAGCCCGCTCCGGGAACCTCTGCCCAGGTCTCCAGTGCGGTCCGGCCCCGCGGTGGGGTCCGCCGGCGGGGACGCGTCGGGATGCCGTGACGTGGTGCTTGATTCCGGCGGTCGCCGGCCGCCTCCAAGATCCTGTCGGGAGGCGGGGACTGGCTTGTGGAGGGAGCGGATTCCTTTGGCTCTGCCCCTTCTTCCTCCTCCCCACCCCTTTTCTTTATGTCATTCTGCCGACTGGGGCGCGCAGTCCTGTTCTCCTTGCCCTGGGTTGGTTCTCAGCTCAGAGGACTATGGGAAGTAGGGGGAGGGGGTTCAACTCCAGGCATGGAGTTGGAGTTGCAGCCCCAGCGCCAGGAACGGGATGTAGCAGTTATTTCGGGTCGGTGCTTGACTCCTAGAATAGGTAGTGAGCTCGCTCAGGCATGCATGCATGCATGCATTCATTCATTCAGGTTACTCGCTGTTCTCAATCATTCATTTATTTGTTTAACAAATATTTATCGCGGATCTACCGTATGCTAAGCAGGTATTATGCAAGCGCCCAGCGCTGTTGTCTTTTTCTCTAGACCAAGGAATTCCCAGTGCCAAGTTCCTGACATCTAAATGTTTGGTAAATGGTTTTTTTTCTTTTTCTTTCTTTCTTTCTTTCTTTTTTTTTTTTTAAGCTTGCGGGGTGTAAATTCATCTTTCATTGTTAGGATTTGAGAAAATACTTTATTAAGTTCCAATAACCCGCTTAACATCCTAGGAACTTGACATATTTTTTTATCATGTAATTCAGTGAGAATGCCTGCAGAAGTGACTTGCCCAAGATTACAAAAGTAGTGGCACCTATTTATTAAATAATGAGCTAGACACTAGGATAAGACCTTCACATACACTGGTCTTTAATATTCATTATAAACTAAGTGGTAAAACCTCAGTTTTGCAGATGTGAAAACTTAATCATCAGATAGGCCAATTTACCCAGGACCACACAGCCGGTAAACTGAAAACTTGAACTAGAACCTAGAGTGATAGGCTGGAATAGTGAGCTCCCAGGTGGTTAAATTCTTCATTTGTCAGAAGTTGGAAAGGGCGGTGGTGAAATAGGATTGTGAGCTATTCTTACTGGTTTTGCTTCTTAGTGTGTAGATCTCCAGGTTGAGTGGCCTTTTGCATATACTTTCATAATTCGAATTTTTGGTTTTGTTTTGCTAGGGAAGACAAGCTCTTTGGGGCTACCAAAAAGAAGCAACAATGCCTGTTGTGTGGCCAACACTTTTGGATCTCAGCAGGGATGAATGCAAAAGGATTCTTCGAAAATTGGGTATGATTTTCATTTTCGCTGTTTTCTGCCATCCTGTGGTCCTTTTCCCTATCAGTCTGGGTCATGGCTGCCTGTGTGGATGTCATGTTTCATGCTGTGTTAGAAATGCTTTGGAGGTATAGTTCTTGTCTTACTTCATTGTTACTTCCCCATTGCCCAGCATAGTGCCTTGTATACAGTAGATGCATGAATCCTCATCATCATCGTAATAGCAGTTGAGTGTCCTTGAGGCTGCTGGGCTGTCCTGAGTCCTTTGCCTTCAGCATCTCATTTAATCCTCACTCAAACCAAAAAGATAGGATTTTTTCTTTTTTTGTCCCCATTTTACAGTTTTGAGTCCAAAGAAATTCTGAGAGTAAGTCATAACATCAGGCTTTCAACTCAGGGAATAGGATTCCAGCCTCACTTTGACGTACTTTTAACCTTCATGAATGTATGTGTGCGTTATATCCTGTTTCTAAATTTTAAATTAACAAGCTATTCTGACTTTCCCAAATTATATTTTACTGTCAGTAATAAAACACCTTTTATGCTTGTAATGAATTATTTAGTACTTCTTTTCCTTTAAAGCAGCCTTACTTAACTAGCGTTTAGGGAGAGAATTAAGCCTTAATGCTAAAGCATCCATTGTATGTAATGAACTAACTTTTCTTCATGCATCTAGAATGATATGTTATGTATTTTCGGAGAAAATTGAGGAAAAAAGTTATATCGTTTTGGTATTCTGTGGTTCAAATGAGAGTTCTTTGTTAAGAAACGTAGACTTACTAGTGATGTAGGCAGGTGGCTACAACTCTGACTTGACTCCTAGCCTGGGAACTTCCACATGTTGCAAGTGAGGCCCTAAAAACACACACGCAGAGTTCCCGTTGTGGCTCAGTGGTTAACGAATCTGACTAGGAACCATGAGGTTGCTGGTTTGATCCCTGGCCTCAATCAATGGGTTAAGGATCTGGCATTGTTGTGAGCTGCGGTGTAGGTCGCAGATGCGGCTTGGATCTGGCGTTGCTGTGGCTGTGGTGTAGGCCGGCGGCTGCAGCTCCAATCAGACCTCTAGCCTGGGAACCTCCATATGCTTCGGGTTCTGCCCTGGAAAAGACAAAAAAAAAAAGAAAAAACAAACACACACACACACATACACACACGAAAAGAAATAAAAACAATGCAGCCTTAGACTGTAAGGTCCAAGAAGGACCTTTTTGTCTTATTTTCCACTGTAATTTCAGGCCAGCACATGGTAGGGCTCAGTAAGTGAAAAAGTAATTTGGAAAAGAACATTAAATGTTTTGGCAGTGGGTATGAATTATTTAGATAACTATGATTTTGAAGGGGCAAATGTGGACCTTTAATTCAGACAGACGTGGGGTCTTGGTCCTGTTACTAATGACCCACATGATCCAAGGGCAAGTTGTTTAATCCCCTTTAATCTGTTGGCACTTTCGTCAATGAAGGATAGTAATATCTGCCTCGAAAGTTTGTTATGTGCATTAAGTGTATATAAAAAGGGCCTATCACAGTGCCTGATATGAGTATATGTAGCCTTTTAAAGCAGTTGCATTCAGACATTTATTTGTAGATGAATCTTCACAGGAAGTCTTTGTTGGGAATTTCTATGAATAAATCTGAATCATAGCTACTCTGGCCCTGCTTGCTGGTAACTTTTGCCCTTTTTATTTCTCCTTAGGCTGCTATGAGGATATCTATACTTTAAACTACTTGTTAGCTTTATATTTTAGCATGTCTAGAGAGGGGTTTTTTTGGGGGGGGTAGTTGGTCAATTATTCCTTTATTATGCATTTTTTCTTTAACCTTATATCCAAACTTTTAGTGCTATTCAAGGATTTTTTAAAATGCGCTTATATGTAGTTGTTGTAACTTGCTAGCTACCAGTTATAAAGTTGGTCTTATGTTTATTTCATAGCTGAAATAGAGGAACAGATCACAACTGCAGCTGATTACTTTAGAGTTTCTGGGTTCTGGGGGCCTTGAATCAAGAGATATGTTTAAATATAAAATTGTAACCTTTAAGTTTAAATCTATCCTTAATTTTAGTCAGAGTTGCATGAGTAATGTTCCTGGAGAGCTGCTTCTGTACAAAAGAAAACAGCCTTCCTACAGGGTAATGTCATCTTTAATGACCCTTCTTTTGGGAGGTGAGCCTTGATAGTGATTTGCAGAAAGACTTCCTCCCCACCCGTTGGCTCATTATCATAACAGTGAAACCTTTGAATTGCTTTCAAACACTAGCTCTAGGTCCAAAATTTAGAGAAGGTACTATATTTAAGAATTGGCTTAAGAGATTTTAAGAATTAGCTTTAAAATTTTTTTAAATGTTTATAAATAATTTGCCATGTAAGAGGCTAAAGATTTAGATTTTACTTAAATATAAAGAAATTGGAATGGAGATTTTCTTTATGACACTCCGAACATACCCGTAATAGCTAAATGCTTTTTTCCTTCTAGCCTGCCTTTCCCCTGCCCTATTTTTTTTTTTTTTTTTTTATTACCATTCCTGAGCTATAACTCTGACATGGAGCTTTATGAGCTGTAGTATAATTGAATGGCTGGTTTGTTTAAATGGGATGGGTTTAGGGCTTTATAAAAGAGTTTGGCAAATCTTTTGTTTTCTGTGGTATTTGCATGTGTTAATTGTTATACTTCTGTGTATAAGTATGGAGTTATAGAATAGAATAGAATATGTAAAAGAGTGCTACCAAAAATAGTACCAGAAATTCAACTAAATTTGATGTCAGAATTTTAGGATACTCATCAAAATGAAAATCTGCAAATGTGAATGAGATTGGGAAGGTAGTAAAAGTTCTTTTACAATGAGTGAATTTCTCATTGAGTGAAGGGGAGGAAATAAATGCCTTGGATTGTGTAAGCTATCCATGATAACTGTGTTCTGAGTTCCAGTTTTGTGGGAGGTTGCTACCTCTTACTTTTTGTGCGTGACTTTTTAGTTAGACTTGGAACAAAACTTGAGATGTCAAAAATCTTTGTCATATTTCTTTAATGTCATTTTGTTTGTTTGTTTCGTTTTGCTTTTTAGGGCCACATCTTTGGCATCTGGCAGTTCCTAGGCTAGGGGTTGAATCAGAGCCGCTGCCGTTTGGCCTACACCACAGCTCAAGGCAATGGCAGATCCTTAACCCGCTGAGCGAGGCCAGGGATCAAACCCACATCCTCATGGGTACTAGTTGGATTTGTTACCACTGAGCCACGAGGGGAACTCCCTAATTTCACTTTCTTGAAATAGTGTCTTGGTCACCATAAATTCCACAGGCCCAAAGTGAACTTTTTCCTCAAATTTTCTCTCTCTGACCTCTCCATTTCTTTTTATGGTATTGACATTCTCCTAAATATCTTGGAAACTGAAAAACCTGATTCCTTTCCTTCTGCCGTTCCCTTCATGTTTCATCAGTCACTGAGTCCTATCAAAACATTCGTCAACTGGAAATGGCTTCTCTTAGTCTGACCCCAAACTGCTTTTCCATTTTTATCCTCGTTGGATGTTAGTCACCTTGAAGATAGGCACTTTGTTTTGTTCGTATAAAGATACCTCCTGGTTCCTTATAGTAGTGGTGTTCACTTAGAAGTTTGGTTTGACTTAGGGACTCACCAAGTTTAGATGGTATTTTACTTTCTCTACTGTAAAATTCTCAAAATAGTCACTCTTACTGGAAGTTTAAGGTCTCTATGAAACATTATCTGCTCTTGTAGCTCTTTGTTCCTTTTGCACATTCGCTTCCCCCACCCCAGCCCCCACCCTGCCTGTCTAGAGCTCAGTTCTCTTCCTCAGGAAAGGTTATGCTTCTAGACTAGATGATGCGTTTTTCCTCTCTGCCTTTACTACTTATTGTACAGTGTATCCGAATTGTGTGATAACTTGTTTTACTGTAGCTTTTTTCTAGAGTTAACTTCTTAAGGCTGGGATTTAACATACTGTCTGATATACATAATAGGACTCAATACTGATTTGTTGAATAAAATATACCATAAATGGGGGATAAACATTTACAGTATAGTGATTTTTTTAGTTATCCCCAGTGCCTTTCTGAACTCAACTTTGCATCCTGATAAAGGCTGAAATATATGTTTCTTGGAAGAAAGTATTTCCTTCACTACTCCAGAGAAGCAGGGCTTTGTCCTTCCAGAGAGACCAGAAGAGACATGTACATAGTATCCAGCACAGTTTGCACATGGGATCATTCATTTGGACCAGACATTTCTGTTGTTTTTGACAGAACTGTGAATAACACAAACTGAATGAGACTGCTATTTTGTTATTAATGTAGTACCTGGGTTGCAGGTATGCATGCCTTAATTAGTCGGCTAACATTCAGTATCCCTTGTGTGTCAGGCATTGGCAAATATTGATAGCAACTTGAATTCAGTAGAAGATAACTAGTCTGGACACTTATTTCCCATCATTTTGTTTTGCTCGGATATACCTGTTTCATAGTGTTAATGGTTTGAAACAATCGTTTTGTTTTTTCTCATGATTCTCTGGGTTGCTGGTCTTGCCTGAGCTCTTTATGTGGCTCTATTCAGCTGGTAGCCTAGTTGACTAACTGGGCTCAGCTGGGATGGCTGAGCCTCTCTCTCTATGTGGCCTTTCATCCTGGGCTTCTTCACAACTTGGTGATCTCAGGGTTCCGAGAGAGCGAGGCCCTGTGTGTAAGGCTTCTGTTTGCATCACGTATGCTGATGTTCTTTTGGCCAAAGGAAGTCATATCCCAAGCCCAGAATCATTGTGGGAAGGACTATAGCAAGGTAGTAACAAGAAGGTACTCTGAGAGGCAGGCATGGTTCACTGGGAGCCATTGAGAGCTTTTTGGTTTTTATATTTTATCCACTAGTAGGGACTGACAGTTTCATTCAATAATGGTTGTTGCTGTGGAAAGATGGTGAAATGAAACTGTCTTGCATTAGGGTTCAGTGTATTATGTCCTGATTGCCAGAAGAGTAGTTCATGTTTGCTAATTTGCCTTAGTCATTTTGATGGTGTTTTTTGTTTGTTTGTTTGTTTTGTCTTTTTAGGGTCGCACCCATGGCATATGGAAGTTCCCAGGCTAGGGGTCTAATCAGAGCTGTAGCAGCCAGCCCACGCCACAGCCACAGCAAAGCCAGATCCAAGCGGCGTCTGTGACCTACACTACAGCTCATAGCAATGCTGGATCCTCAACCCACTGAGCAAGGCCAGGGATCGAACCCGAAACCTCACGGTCCCGGATTAGTTTCCGCTGTGCCACGGTGGGAACTCCCTGATGGTCGTTTTTATGCTTGCAGAGGATCTTAGAAATGGAAGGCACCTTCAAGGTGTCTTCTAATCAGAGATGAGAAAAGACTTGCTCAGGGTTATACAGCTACTAAGTATCAATGCTGGGGCCAGAATTTGGTCATTTGACTTTTTTTTTTTTTTTTTTTTTTAATGGCCACATGTGTGGCATAAGGAAGTTCCTGGGCCAGAGATTGAATCCAAACTGCAGCTGCAGCCTATGCTGCCGTAACTGTGGCAATGCTGGTTCCTTAACCCACTGCTCTAGGTGGGGGATTGAACCCATGCCTCCACAGTGACCTGAGCCACTGCAGTCAGATTCTTAATCTGTTGCCCCACAGTGGGAACTCCCCTGGTTATTTGACTTTTGATCCAGTAGTTTTTCAGTTGCACAGTATTCATAAATGGAGTATAGTTTGAATTCATAGGCAAGCCTGAGAAATTATTTCAGACTTTGATCAGTAAATGTACTTATCAGTAATGCTAGAAATTTATCAGCTTTATTATATCACTTGGAACCTGTTCCCAGTTTTTGGTAGCATCTGAGTTGAATGTTTTTCAGTGGTGTGAAATATTTACCATTAGACTTTTCTACCTAAACCCTTTACACACATGACTTCTGTGAGGCAGTAAAAAAGAAAACAAGATTACAAAAGCCACATTTTAATCTCTGTTATTAGATAAAAATTTTGAGAGGACACTAACAAAATATTTGCATATTGATTTTTAGGTTTCCAGCCCTGAAGTTTCACTATATGTAGCCGTAGTATTAAAATATTGATGGCCTATCTTGATAAAATAATTTTCTTCTTCTAGAATTGGAGGCATATGCTGGAGTTATCAGTGCACTTCGGGCACAGGGAGATCTCACCAAGGAAAAGAAAGATCTTCTTGGAGAACTCTCAAAAGTTCTTAGGTAAATTATCATAAAAGTTTGTGAGACATGACTCTAGAAATTTCATTTTGAGGGATTTCAACATTTTTCACTCTTAAATTGAAGACAGAGGTGTTCAAGTTGTTGATACTTAGAGATCCCTTCCCGGATGTGTGCTTTGTTACAGAAAATTATGTAATTTTCCACTTATTCTGCAATCTAGTCAGAAAAGGTTTAAGGCAGATTATTTTAGGTTTGGGCCTCCTGAGAAAGGGAGAGATTTTTGACATGGGTGAAAGAAAGACGAGCTGGCAGCAACTGGATAGGAAGGTTTAGAGTGGCCCAGTGGCATTGGTTAGGGGGGAGGGGGTACTAGAAAGCTGTCTCCATTTATAGCAATGGGTGGTAATTACATAGTCATAGCTTTTGGGATAGTTTATTCCTTCAGCTTCCCATTAGAGCAGGACTTGAATTCATTAAAAAGTTTTGGCGAAAGGGGTTATTTAATACTCTGCCTTGATCTATTGTTAACATCTTGAGCTTTCTCAGAAAATTCAGTCCTAGCTGAAGTTTCCCTTCTATATTTAAAACCATTTTGTCCTATTTTTTTTTTTTTTTTTTTTCTTTTTGGGGCCGCACCTGCGGCATATGGAAGTTCCCAGGCTAGGGGTCGAATCGGAGCTGTAGCTGCCGGCCTACACCGCAGACACGGCAACTCGGGATCCAAGCCGGGTCTGCGACCTACACCACAGCTCATGGCAACACCAGATCCTTAACCCACTGAGTGAGGCCAGGGATCGAAACCTGTATCCTCATGGATACTAGTTGGGTTCGTTACTGCTGAGCCACAATGGGAACTCCTGTCCTGTTTTTTAAAGGGAAAATAGGGAAGGGGTTTTTTTCCCCTGTATTTAATTAACATTAAAATAGGGATGTTATTACTCCAAATCTGCAGTCTTATTGTCTTCATGCTTCACAGTTTATATTTTTTGTTTGTTTGTTGTTTATATTTCCTCATAAATTCCAGCCCTTAAATATTTTAGTCTGTGGTACAGATATAGCTTAGTAATAAAGATTATAATTTGAAGAGTGGTATTCATTTTATTGAGTGTTTATGAATGGAGTGGGTCTAGCCTTTTTTCCACTTGTTTAGTATTAACTTACTAAACACAATCGGGATCAACATAAGCACATTTTTGCCATAGTGCCAACAGGATATAAGTAGAAGACACACAGCTGAAATGTTGAGTAACAAAGGAGTAACATCCTGGTGTCAAGTTTCATAGCATGTAGCCATAGGAAACAGATTATCTTGCCACTTTCATTTCTTTATTGTATTTACTGAACATAAAATTATAGACTTAAACTTTAGAAGACTTTCTTCTGAGTGCCAAGATCCTCTTCTCAGTAACCGTGATTGGGGTCATTCTGTGGCTGTTTGCATATTTAGATAACAGGAACCTCTGCTAATCTTAAACATGGTCTGGCATTTCTGAGTTTTGGACGTAACTACTTGATAGCAAGCTAAATTTGTCTTCCTGTGATTTCTGATTTGTCAGTCTCTAATTCTCTCTGCAGTAACACAGAATCAGTATGAATCCTTTTTCTGTGACTTTAATTAAAACATTAGAAGATATATATTAGGCCCCTGTCTATATCTTTTTACACATCAATTTTGTCCCCTGTCCCCAAGCAGAATGTTGACTTAAATAACATTAATAAAAGTATAGAAAAGAGCTGCCTGCTTGGCAGAGTTCTATAATGGCTATTTTTTTTCATAGCATCTCAACAGAACGCCACCGTGCTGAAGTTCGGAGAGCAGTAAACGATGAACGGTTAACAACAATTGCACATAAGTAAGCCATTAGTCGTACCACCCCTGATTTTTTATGACATAGTGTACCATAGTTTTGAAACAGTCTTCCTGTTGTGTAGCAGATTCCTGAGTCTTTTATCTCCATAGTAATATCTCTGTACTCAGGGATCCTGACCATAACTGTGTTAACTGTTTTTCAATTGGTTATGTTTTTGCATTTGGTTAGGCAAGCTTTCAGTCGGCGGGGCAAATCCCGTTACAATGTAATCTCTGTATAACTAAAGGCCTCCATAGTTTAGCAGATGATTCCTTTACTTGAAGCAAAGTTCAGTAACAAAGTAGTGTGCTCCCCAAATTTGACAGTTCCTTAGAGGTTCTTTGTATGGTATTTGATATGTATATTGCTTTATAAATAGGAATTATAATTTTTTTGATAACCAACTCTAATAGTTCATGTATTTTGAGATTCAGAAAAAAGATTGTAAAATATGTTTTTAAGAAATATGACTACATTATATCTTACTTTGAAAAGCCAACAAAATAAAATTATGAAAGATTCTTATCAGATTGGTTTTAGATCATTATACCTGTTTCACAGACAGGGTAGAGGGTGGTAGGAGACAGGGATTGAGCATTACCACACTTATGTATGGAGACGGTGCCTTCTGAAGAATAGAGAGGAGCAGAAATTATCTTTCAACTGATAATGTAAGATGTTAGGAACATTTTATAAAATATGTTACAGAATAATTCATTTTTAAAACTTTTTATGTTTTAATGTGAAATTAAAGGGAAGTTCCCTGGTGGCTCAGCGGGTTAAGGATCTGGTGTTGTCACTGCTGTGGCGCTGGTTACTGCTGTGGCATGGGTTTGATCCCTGGTGTGGGAGCTTCCACATGCTATGGGTGTGGCCAAAAAGAAAAAAGAAAAAGAAAAAACAGCAACAACAAAACTAAAGGAACAGATTCAGTGCATTTCCATAAAGTGATAAGTAGTGTCTTTAAAGCAATTGGCAGTATTTGTATTGACCCTGAAGATCCACTGGCTTTATGCTGTGCTTCACTGTTCCTCATTTCACTTAACTGATAAAATGGGGTAGCACCCCAGTGTAAAAGTTAAGCTGTTTGAGTTTGGAGATTTTTTTAGTGCTAGGTTTGTGTGCACTGTGGAAATTTGGAAATTTTCCTCTAACTATATTAAATATTTAGTGGTTAGGCCAGCACGGCTGAAACATTCAAATATTAATATGTTCCTTCTTTAAATTGCTCTAAACTTTTAAATTGGGATACTTTTAACAATAATAACTGAGCCTAGATTCTAATTTGAGAACTGGTAATAGGAAAATTATGTGCTAGATAATAAAGTAGTAAATAATAGTTTGCATTCAGAGGCACTTAGAGACAAAATTAGTATCTTAAAAGCGTTGGAACAATATTGTGGGGGCAAAGAGTTTTAAGTTGATGCATCAGTTTCATACTTAAAGGATAACATTTATTTAGTCTCCTTTTCCTTTTTTCCCCTTTAAAGAATGAATTTATCCTTATATTTGGGTGAAAGACCAAGTTACAGGTATGCAAATAGGTTATTATTATTTCAGGCTTTTTCTTGTGTTTATTTCAAAATTGAAGCTCTCAATTATTCAGGGGCACATGTTCCATTTCTGAATTAACCGTGCCCCTTGCTTTTCCTTCTCTTCCCCTCCTCCCCCTCCTAATACTGCCCACCCTTTAGCTATTTTGCTGCTTGGAAGTACCTCTAGTCAGAGGGTGGGAAGGGAGAGGAGGTGAAAATTTTAATAAGTCATTTTACTACTTTTTAGTTGTCCTGGAAAAGGTTTGGTGGAAGAATTTATAATTATTTGCCAAAGTATTTTTGGATAATATGTGGATTTCATTAATCTGTTTGACCTCTCCCTTTCCCTCCTCTCTTTTAGCACGGATAATTGAGAGTTGGCTTTTATTTACCTATTCCCTCTTTTTTTTCCCCCTCTCCTTTCTGATTTCTTTCATACATGAATTCAAATTTTTGAAAAGTGTTTACTTCAGTGTATAATTTTAAGCTACTTAGGTCTTTCCATACTCCTGTTCTGATATTTTATATTGTGGTTTTAGTTTGACCAGATTTTGGATTTACTTGTTGAGCCCAAGGGTCAGTGAATGGGGAGTGATGAGGAGGACATAGATCACTCATTCTGTCCATCTCCTCTGCTCTCTTTCCCCCAGAAGTAGCAGCAGAACCTAGTGCCAAAGATTATGTATAGGAGGGCTTCGTACTCTGAGCCTGACAAAAGTAACCTGAGCCGAAGAGGAATGCATCTGAGCCAACTGCATGCCTTTCTCCTCTCCCTTCCCTCCCCCACTCCAAAGGGCAGCTTAGGCCAGAAGGAATGTGGTTGAAAGGTGAAGAGAAAGCAGAGAAGGTTGAGCACAAAGGCGGTGGAAACAAAAGGAGTGGAGTGTCTGGGATCAAAGAAAAGCCTTGCTTGAACCTTATCATGAGTTTATTTTTTGGCACAGGACCATTTATTAAGTTTGATACTCTAACTCAGTTTTGAAACATGTCAGGGTATTAGAGTATTAAAGCCTGGAGTGTCAAGGGCCTTCTCAGTTTTTAGCTGGACCGCTCTTGCCAGGATTGCACCTAAAGTTTGAAGAAAGTGGCGCTATCTAGAATTACTATTAACGTAACCCCTTCCCCATCAGCCACACATTCGTGGGATACTGTGTGAGTTTCTACGTGAGGATAAGGATTTCATGCTGGTGCCCTGCACACTGAAGAATGTGAAGGCCAAGGTAGTTCCATTAGTATCATGTTAGATTTCTCAGAAAAGGGGCTGGAGCCAGGTTTCCATCTCCCTTGCTACCTTCAGTGTAAATAGAAATGTGTTCTTTGAAACATCAGTATCCCAGGGAAACCCTGGAGTAAGATGGTTACAGAAACCTTTAAAATTTTATTTAGGGGAGTTCCCAACATGGCTCAGCAGAAACGAATCTCACTAGCATCCATGAGGACGCAGGTTTGATCCCTGGCCTCGCTCAGTGGGTTAAGGATCTGGTGTTGCCGTGAGCTGTGGTGTAGGTCGCAGACGCAGCTCGGGTCTGGCATTACTGTGGCTGTGGCGCAGGCCAGCAGCTACAGCTCCGATTCAGCCCCTAGCCTGGGAACCTCCATATGCCACAGGTGCAGCCCTAAAATGGGTGCGGCCCTGAAATTAAAAAAAAATTAAAATTCTGTTTAGGCGATTTGTGAAACTAATGTGTATTTATACCCTCTTTACTAAGCAAATAAGAAGTTTTGATCTAATTCTAACATGATAGTTAATTCTTCACTCAAAGTTTTTGAGCATGTTTGCATGAGTAGAAATTTGGAAGATTTATAGATCCTTATAAATGTTGAAGTTGTGTCTTTTGCACTGCAGATTCTGTCTTCAATAGCATATATTCATGTATTTTAAATTATTAATCTTCCATAATTTCTACCACTGTTTAAAC
The DNA here is from genome assembly GCF_054392235.1 of Sus scrofa. Classification (NCBI taxonomy): domain Eukaryota; kingdom Metazoa; phylum Chordata; class Mammalia; order Artiodactyla; family Suidae; genus Sus; species Sus scrofa. Next base: position 10,659,103 of record NC_139391.1, read on the forward strand.
AATGCACCAGGTAAGTGTAGACATCACTTTATTTGTGTGCTAAACTCTCACCAAATTTATTAGGTAGTCTAATAAAGTGATAGTAAAATAAGAGTAAGCCAAGAAAATGCCAAATAGCTTTTAGAATTTTTTCCCTTGACAATTCATGCAGTAGCCTTTTTCTGTCTCTCTTTCTTGTTTGTATCACTCTCTGTTTCAGAACTAGCATCAACTTGGAGGTGCCGTGATAATAAATCTGTGAGGGTTATTGGGGTCTTAGGAATTCTTCTTGCCTATGTGTTATGTAGGTAGGCCTGTGCTAAACCATGAAGGAATTTTCAGGTTTTCCACAGTAATCCAATTGGATTCATCAACTTCTAGAGATTGCTTTCTGAACTGAATGTAAATTCTTCTCGAGTCATAATTTATTGTTCCATTCAGTGAAAGTTGGTAGTGATTGGACAGCATTGCTGTTAGTATAAATCAAAGGCAAAAGTTAGACATAAAACATATTTGAAAATTTTTATACCTTCCACTTGTGATGTGACAGTTAATTTCAGTAGCCTGATATATGCTTGTGAAAGAGACATTGAGTAGCTGTGTGACCTTAGGCAAGTTATTTAGCCTCTTGGTGCCTCAGTTTTCCCATCTATAAAGTGGGAATTTCATAGGATTGTTAAGAGAATTGTACGCTTAATACCTGGAAAATGTTGAGAACAGCGCCTCACAGGTAGTAAGTGCTAACTGAGGATAACTATCATCACCACCGTTGTTCCACTCGCCACTCACAAGGGCTTCTGTGTATTCTGAAGCATCAGTGAACATACAAAATCTTAAACTCTAGGTTAGGTTGTAGAATCTTTTGTTTTGAAAAAGGTGCGGAAATATTTCCAACTTAGTGAAGCAGTTGATTCTTGATGAATTTTAAACCACAGCACTAATCACTAGTTAGGAAAAGTGACACAGCTACCTTTTGTGGAGCCAAGCAAAGAGAAGTGAACAGCTGTTTTTTCAGATTTCAACCTCTGTTTGGATTCCTAGGATAAAATTTGCTCAAGAAGTTTAGAGTGAAATTGAGAATAGCGTCTGCTTAGGGGTAGCGTTCAGTTGCTTCAGATACTTACAGGCAAGAATGGTATAAATAAGTGAAGTGAAGGTAGGGGCAGGTTTCTTTCAGTGTCCTCAGGTCTAGTCTGTGTTTTAACAGGAAGGATAACAGTATCACACATTGTCAGTGACACATGCGGTGATATATACAGGCCTCTTCTGTCCCTCATTACCTGGTCTCCCATGTTTACTGCCTCAGTTTCCCTTGTTTGAAAGCCTTAGAACCTCTGGCCATGCAGGCAGTTAGGATACTTTTGCAAAAGTTCAGTGAATTTCCGTAATAAATACGGAACATCTGAGTTTTGAAATTATGAGCACTTTTTACCTTTTTAGCTTAATTTATGACAGTAAATTCTAAAAGTTTGTGGAGATACTAGTTTTCGTTAGCAATACCAGATTTAAGCTAATGAAAATAATATCAGTGTTTATTTAGAAGGCATGGGAAGTTTTTCCATAATTTCAATTATGCTCATTATAAGCTTCAGATTATGAAATAAAATGTGTAAAAATCTTAAGTGTGAAATTCCTCAAATTCTGATTATTCATAATTTTGATCTTGCTTGCTTAAAACAAAGCATCTCCTGTTTACTCAGGGCACTTTTTATAATTAAAAAGTTATGATATTTGAGTATATATATGTAATTCATTTTTAGCGATTGAGAACTCTTGCAGCAGCATTTTCTTTTTTGTTTAGTATGTCTGGACCTAATAGCTCTTCAGAGTGGTCCATTGAAGGTCGTCGATTGGTACCCCTGATGCCTCGGCTGGTTCCCCAAACCGCCTTCACGGTAACAGCTAATGCTGTTGCCAATGCAGCTATCCAGCACAATGCATCTCTTCCAGTGCCTGCAGAAACAGGAAGCAAGGAAGGTGAGTAGAGAAATATTTTTGTATGTAGAGATGACTTTTCTCAGATTCTTCATGAAAGTTTTCTTATTTTTCATGTGTTTTTGTCCTAATGTTTAAAGGTTATAAAATATAATAAGCAACTCTTGTTCTGAAAGTAGAAATTGCCAAGTTTTAGTCTCAGCCAAAATTGAACATCCCCTTTGTTCAAAGTGTAAATTATATTAATCACAAAATTACAAAAACCCTTCGTGGAATGAATTTCTTTCTCTCTCTCTCTCATTCTTTTTTTTTTTTTTTTTTTTGATTTTTAGGGCCGCTCTGGTGGCATATGGAGGTTCCTAGGTTAGGGGTCAAATTGGAGCTACAGCTGCTGGCCTACACCACAGCCACAGCAATGCTGGATCCAAGCTGCATCTTGACCTCCACCACAGCTCACGGCAACGCCGGATCCTTAACCCACTGAGCAAGGCCAGGGATCAAACCTGCAACCTCATGGTTCCTAGTTGGATTGTTTCTGCTGAGCCACACGGGAACTCCTTGGAATGAATTTTTGATATCAGTGTATCTTGTTAGAAGTGGATAAAAGGTCTTAACAGGTGATGTGGAAAATTAATAAGATGTTAGAGGTCATTTAGCTGCTGGAGAAGGGTGCTGAGCTGATACTTTAGAAAGACTGTTTTTGTCTTTTGGAATCAATGGTATATGCTGCTTCTCTCTTCCAGTCAGTGTGCTGAATCTATTAGGGGTTATGTGGCCAATGAGAAAGCTTTCTTTTTATTATTTAATCTGGTAAATTGATACATGCTTTAAAAATCCTTGGTTCTCCTGAGGTCACCAAGAGTAATATTAAATTTGAGAGCATATGTTTGAGTTGACTTTAGTAACTTTGGTGTCATGTGAAAATGATCCTGAAAATAATGCAGTTGTCGGGTTACTTTGAAGAATTGTCTTTTCTTGGCTAGCAGTGGGTTGTGGAGCAGAATGAGCCATTCCTTTCATACACGCCAGACTTTGTTTTATGCTGAAGGAAGCTATATTTAGGGAGAGACAGTTATCAGTGTGTAAGCCTGGCCTCTATTGAGTTCCTGTTTTTTGTTGTTGTAGCAGAGGTGTTTTCTTCTCTTCTCACTTTTTATCTTTTCTGTTCACCAACTCTGGTTGAGTGGAAAGAAGATAGAATTTTCAATAGTCAAATCTTCCAATCCTAGTTTGTGATTTCCTTGCTTTGCGACCTGCGGCAAGTCTTTTAGCTTCTGTGAGCCTTGGGTTCCTCATCTTTAAAGTAAGGATGTGGTATTGTGAGAATTAGTGGTAATAAATGGAAAGGACTGAGCATAATGCATGGAACTCAGTAAATAGGACCTATGAGCTGATTCTGCTTGTTGTTATTCAAAAAATTGAAATATGGTGTCATTACCTTAGTTATTATGCTGTGCTTAGATGGCAGGTGACCAGTGAATTGGTTTATAATAAAAGAACCTTGCATTAGTTCCCTCCAGGTCCCAAGTTGGAAATTGCTATGGTTAGGGAAAAATTATCATCACTCCCTATAGATACTGTTATTAGTATTAAAAAGGAATACAGGTTCATGCCTTTTGTCCACCTGCCATGGATGAAAAGTGATCTTCATTTTTCTCAGTTTCAAACTTGGCTTCTTTGTAACTGTGCTCCATTGTCATTGTCACCTGTTGACAGCTGCTAAATACTTGGGGAAAACTCAGTTAAGTGATGATTTTTCAGGAAAGGTTATTAATACCTTTTAACCTGTGGACCTCATACCTAGTATTGGCCTCTAGCTTTTGATTTTATGAAAATGTTAAAATTGGCCTGCAGTAAAAAAAATAATTTTTCTGTATTCGTGGACAGTTTTGGTGAAAGTTAACAGCAAACTTTTTTATCGTTCCTTCAGTAGTGGTTTGCTATTCCTACACAAGTACCACGTCAACCCCAACCTCTACCCCTGTTCCAAGTGGCAGCATAGCAACGGTTAAGTCTCCAAGACCTGCCAGCCCTGCCTCCAATGTAGTTGTCTTGCCAAGTGGAAGTACTGTTTATGTCAAAAGTAAGTGATATTCTCAGTGTTATGAGGGCCATCTTGGCTAAAAGCTGCAGCATAGGCTCTGATTAGATCTGCCTTCCTGGATTAATTCATTGGTCCACTGGCTATTAGCAGTGGTTAGTTCTTGAAGGATGTAAAGAATTCCTTTTTTGCACATAATTTAGGTTTATATTGCTTTTTATCAGTTGTGGGGGTTGAGAAATTACTTCTTTTTTTTTTGTTTTCTCTGGGGAATCTGCCTTGAAGAGTGCTATCCTCCAAGTTTTGTTTTTCATGAAATAAAAATGTGAATACAAACTAAAGGAATGTGTTTATGTTATTTTTTTAGTGTTTACTCCTATACTTGTAATCTTGGTAGTGTTTTTAAAAAACTGTTTGTATAACTTCCAACTATTAAATTCAGTGAAGCATTCTAGAGAGTCTGTCTTTCATATTTCTAGTTGACTGTAATTTTTTGAAGTTTATTTGCAGTTTTTAACCCTTTGATTCTACCCTATGAAGCAGTTTGATGTCATTTTTTGTTTTTAATGTGTTATGCCAGTGTTGCTTTGCTTTTGATATCAGCTGGAGATCATTAATATTTGACTTTCATTTTTCTCAGTATAGTTATTAACTTGATTTCTTTGTAACTTATAGAGGTGGACTTTGCTGTTTTAGACAGAAATGATTTTAGGTCATTGTCAGCCTTGTTTAAATTAGAGTCTAAAAATTGAAGGTATAAGGGGTTATGTTTTATTACTGTTTCCATGAGTCATGCTGTATGCTGTTATAAATGTCAGGTCTGTAGAGATTTTCTATATATATTGCAAGGTTTTGTGTTTCTCAAAAACAATTGGGGCTTTAGTGCATGAAGAATAAACTAAGAATCTTGTAAGTTTATATCTGATTTCTGTGGGTTTAGCCACAGTCGTCTTTAAAAATAACTGTGATGGTCTATTTTTTAATTTTTTTTTTTAAACATTGAAAGTGAATCCCAAACATGAAACCATTTCACATAATTTGTAGTTGGAAGTAATAGGAAGTTTATTGCTTTATTCTCAGAAGTCATACAGACAACATTAGTTTGAGATACAATTGTTCATCCAACTTCATATGTCAAGGCACTATACTGGGGAGACAAACCAGTAAGACTTAGTCATTGTCTTTTGGGAGCCCCTTAATAATAGGAGATGTGTAGGCTGACAGCCACGTTGCCATGGGATAAGTGATCTAGAAGAGAGTGTGCAAAGTGCTCTCTAGGCTCAGAGGAGATGTGGATTAGCTTTGCTTAAAGAGCTAGGGAAAGCTTCACTAAGGAGATGGCTTGCAGGATGATGCTTGCTGGAAGATGCAGAGGTCCTTGATGCTGTGTGGTATTCCCCAAAGAATAACAGGATATAGAGACCACGTGGGATAGAAGATGTGATAAGGTGGTTTTGGGGAATGGTGAACAGTTCAGTGTGCCAGGGTTATAATAAGGGTGTGCAAAGTTGAGTGGAATACGGTATTGTGCTCTTACAAAGATAAGGAAGCTTTAATGATGTGGCAGTGATTTTTGTGCCTCACCTTGTAGGGAGATAAAGACCACTGAAGGATTCGAGGCAGGGCATTGGCATGACTGGATGTGAGGTTTTGTAGCTGGTAGTAGGAAGAAGGGTAGAATGAAAGTGGAGCGACTGATAGTGTGAACACATTTTAGGAGGTTGTTGCTAAAATACAAGCAGGAGATAAGAAGGACTGACATAGCCATAGGGTTAAAGAAAGAAGGGAAGGCATTCAGAGACAGCTTCTCTGAGGAAAGATTGGTAGGACTTACTGTCTGATGGGGCATGAAGCAAAGACGACTAATGACACAATGATTTTGAAGTATAAAATACAAGGTTAGATTGCTATAAAGGCAATACTGTCACTGCCTTTCAGGTGTTAGCTGTTCAGATGAAGATGAAAAACCTAGAAAACGAAGGCGAACAAACTCTTCCAGCTCCTCCCCCGTTGTCCTAAAGGAAGTTCCAAAGGCTGTCGTTCCTGTCTCAAAGACAATCACTGTGCCTGTGAGTGGCAGTCCCAAGATGAGCAACATCATGCAGAGCATTGCCAACTCCTTACCACCCCACATGTCTCCTGTGAAAATAACCTTCACCAAACCATCAACACAGACGACAAACACAACAACCCAGAAGGTATGTGGTAGAGGGAGTCTCTTCTGCCAATTGTTGCTTTTATCTTTCAGTCAGTGCGATTCAGATTTAATAGACATACACTGAGTGCTTACTATGTGCTTGGCATTGTGCTGAGAATGTTCACATCTCTTTCTTTAATTTGGCACATAAAGCTTTGGGATAGACAGTAGTATTTCACTTTTTGTATGTATTTTTGTAGATTGGGCTCAGAGATGCCAAACAACTTGATAGAGCTAGCAGATCTTCTAAGACTTCTGTTTATATTTCATTGTTGTAATTCCAGTAGGAAAAAAATTAAAATACAAAAGATTATAAAGGGGTTTTTTTTTAGCCTGTGTTTAGGTAACTTTGCCTTCAGGAACTCAGTTTTTATAATGCCAGAGTAATGCAGTTGTCAGAGTTAGATGTTTCATAGAAGAGAGGAAGAATGTGATGAAGTGAATACTTGCTGTGGTCTTCTTTCTTCTTTATATGCTGTCATTAATGCATTTCTAAACGCTTCTCTCAGTATGTTCAAATCGTCAGTATTCTGTCAGTTTTGTTACTAGAACCCTGTAACTTCCCACACTAATCTGGGTGCTTGTTAAACACCTTTATATCTGAGCTCTCACTTCACCGTCATTCTGACCTTCCTCTTTCTTGGTTTATTTACTAATTTTCTGGAGCATATCCTCCAGTAGCTTCTTGGTATATAGGGGGAATGGAAAGTAAAGTTTTTGAGACCTTGCATGGTGGCCTGAAGATTTCTTTATTTTGCCCTTATACTGTCTTGCTGTAAGTTTAGCTAGGTAAATACTCTGGGTGGGAGGTCATTTTCCTTGAGAATTTTGAATGTATTGCTCCATTGGCTCGGCTTCCAGCATTGCTTTTGAGAAGCCTAGTAATGCCATTCTAATTCCAGATCCTCTTTTTCTCTTAGAAAACTCTTAGTAATTATCAGAGTTCTGAAATTTCAAGGTGATTTTCCTTGGTGTGGGTCTTTATTTTATCCATTGGGTTGCACACTCAGTGGCCCCTGTCATTCTAGATACTCATATCCTTCAATTCTGGGAAATTTCTTGAATTATTTCTTTAATTTTTCTCTGTTTTCTCTTTTTGGATCACCTATATTCTGATCTTGAATGCCTAGATTGAGCCTTTCATTTTTTAAATCTTTCTCATTTCTCTTTTTCCGTTTGTTTTCTTTTTCTTTCTACTATAGTATGATGTCTAAAAGCCTGGATTTTGGAACTAGACTTCTTGAGTTTGAATCCCATTTTTTTGCCATTTACCAATTACGTGACTTTGGGAAAACTAAACTCTAGACCTAAGCTTTTTTCTTGTAAAATAGGAAAAATAATATATTTATTTTGTAGTGTTTGGGGGTATAAATAAATGAAATAATAAATACCAAACTGTTAGAATAGAGCTTAGCACGTAGTAAATGCTCTATAAGTATTTTTTTTTTTTTACTTTCTAACTTTATCCTTTATTATGTTACTTCTCTGGAGTTTTTCTTTTTTTTTTCTTTTTGGTTGCACTCGAAGCATATGGAAGTACCCGGGCCAGGGATTGAATCCAAACCACAGCTGTGATCGGTCCTACAGCTGCAGATGCTGTATCCTTAACCCACTGTGCCAGGCCAGGGATCAAACACACTCCACCTCAGAGGCAGTATCAGATCCTTAACCTGCTGTACTACAGCAGGAACTCCTTTGGCATTTTTCATTTTTGCTTTTTTTTTTTTTTAAATGGCTGTGAGGCATATGGAAGTCCCTGGGCCAGGGACTGAATCTGAACTGCAGCTGTGACCTACATCACAGCTGTAGCAATGCCAGATCTTTAACCCACTGTTCTGGGCTAGGGATCAAACCCACCTCTCAGCAGTGACCTGAGCTGCTTCAGTCAGATTCCTAACCCACTGTGCCACAGCAGGAACTCCCTTTCTATCTTATTTTTAATTTCTAGTAATCTTTTCTTGTTCTCTGAAAGTTCCTTTTTTTTTTTTTTTTTAAATAGCATCCTGCTCTTTCATAGACTATATATTGTCTTTTCTTATGGTATTCATGGTAATTTTTTTGATGTTTTCTTCTTTCATGTTTTCTGTCTTACCTATAAATTTCTATTATCTATTAATTTTGATCTCTTTCTTTCTCTTCACTTTCCTTAAATGCTGGTTATCTGCTTATGAATGGAATTGGGCACTAAAAAGCTGGCAGAAATCTGTGTGTAGGGTGGGATATGTTGGCTGCTGACCTTCATGTAGGTTGACCTAGATGTTTTGTTTTGTTGATAAACATCTGCTACCCCTTTACCTCTACCAATTTTCATTCTTATTAGGGCTTTTTCATGGAGTGGCCAGGTTCCTCAAAGAATCTTCCAGTCATTTGCCTCCAGTAGCCAGCTTGTTTGCCAGTCTTTTAAGAGCGATGGGAGGGAGAAGGCTGGATAGTTTCATTCTTCAGTATATAGACTTTACTTAACCCCTCTTTTTGCAGTATTGCATCCACCCCCATTAGCCTGGTGTTGTCGAATTCCCTTGGATTCAGTCTTTCCCTCAAGAGTCTTACTTTAGGAAAGACTAAAGACCAGTAGTTTTCCTTGAGGATGGAGGAAGATGACTGGGGATCTTAATGCTGTTTAAACAGATTTTCAACTAATTTTCCTCTTTCTAGTCCCACTTTTTTTTTTCTTTTTAGGTCCTTACATGCAGCGTATGAAAGTTCCCAGGCTAGGGGTCAAAGTGGAGCTGCACCTACTGACCTGTGCCACAGCTATAGCAACTGGGCATCTGAGCTGTGTCTGCAGTGCCAGATCCTTAACCAACTCAGTGAGGCTAGGGATCGAACCTGCATCCTCATGGATACTAGTCAGGTTCGTATCCTGACAGCCACCACAGGAACTCCCTCTAGTCCCACGTTTACCCCTACTTCAGAAGTATCTGGTTCTTGAATTTCTGAGTTTTTCTGGGGTTCTCTGGAAGTTGTCTTGTTTTTTGTTCTGTTTGGTGTCTTAGGTTTCCACTCTCTTGGGAATGCGTCATCGGTTACTACTTGTCTATTTTCCACTTTCCAAAACTTGATGGCTATTGTCTCCTTTCCATTTTGACCTTATGGGTTCATGCATCTCTTCCCCTTTTAAAAAAATCACTTCATATACTTTTAGAGGGATTTGGGGGAAGGAATAGAGGTAAATTCTTATTTTCAATAGATGGTCTTTTCTAGTTTTGAATCTTCAGATCCGTGATAATTTCATTTAAAAAACCTCCTTGAGTGTCCTGGGAAGATGTCATTATATAATTTATAAAAGATTAATTTTCTTAAAAACTAGAAATGATAATGAGTTAATTTGTGGACTATAATTCTAGCTTCAGTCCTAGGATGAGGCATTATAGTTTATATTAAAAATCAACTAAGGGAGTTACCTAGTGGCCTAGCAGATTAAGGATCTGGTGTTGTCATGCTGTGTCTTGGGTCATTGCTGTGGTGTGGGTTTGATCCTTGGCTTGGGAACTTCCATATACCATGGGCATGCCCCCCCCCCCCAATAAATCAACCAAGAATTTTTGTAGCCAAAGAGACTGGGTTGGAATCATAGCTCTCCACTATGACCTGAGATACATTAGTCTTTCTAAATCTGTTTACCCATCTGTGAGATGAAAATAATGCCAATTTTATAAGGTTATTGTGAGGATTAAATGGGATTGGATATTTTAAAGTACAGCATAATGTGTATACTCCAAAAATGTTAGGTCCCTTCCTTTATAGGTATTTTATGGAAAGCAGACCTGACATTATTAAGTTTCCAGTCTTCTTTGGTAGACCTATATAAAAAAATGTTTTAATAGAAGGGAGTTCACCTATAAGTGAAGTCAGAACTTTAAAAAAAAAATTTATTTGCACTATTGAGAATGAACTGTTCCAAATAATGAATTTATCAGTTAACTGAAGCTTACCCCTTAGTATATAGAAATTGACTATTTTTGGTTACTTCTTAAGTGTTACACTGAACATATTTTTTGCATTTGTATTTGATGACTCCAAGGTAATCTTCCTGAATATCATTTTTCTTGTATTATACTTACTGCTTTCTGGGCTAGCCCTATAATATGTCATCAGCCTGCTATAATCTTGAGAATTTTTAAAGCTGCTTTTGTAATTTTTTTACTGCCTTCTTTGCTGGATCGATTTTATCAGTAATTCTCTCTTCCTCCTCTTCTCCTGGGCTCTATTTGGCATTTGAGATATAATGTAGCAAAGTTGTAGCTAAAAGAGCACCCACTTCCAATCCCTGTCCTTTTTTCCTTTACTTGGTTTTATTTTTATTCATTATACTTAATAACTAGTTAGCATTATATTATGAATTTATTTCCTGTTTTTCCCATAGAGCCTACCTTACTGAGGGTAGAGACTATGTCTTAATTCATCACTATTCCCTAGTGTTTAGAATAGTGTCGGACACGCAGTGGGTGCTAACTAATATTTGTTGAATGAATGAATGAGTGAATATATTTGGTTCCAGTACTGCCTTTGCCACCTCTCTTGAGCCTCAGTTACCTTATAAAGCAAAGACAGTGCTAGTGCTGTCTAGAGAGTTAAATGAGATGATCCATGGACGGGGCTTTAACATTGCACATATGAGAAGTATTCAGTAGACGTCCCCTAACATCATTAACTGTCCAGTCTCCTTAGCAGACCTATATACAGATACTTACGGGGGCTCACCTCTAAGTGAAATGGTGAACTTTTTTTTTGATTCACTACCTTTACCATATTTTAATTTTTTTTCTTCTGAATTGTCAGTCAAGAATGGAGAATTGAGATTATCAGACTTATGATGCTCATAAGAGGGCTTATTTATCTCCAAAGTCATACATGAGTCATAACATGAGATTCCAGGCTCAGAACCTTAGATTTGTCCAATTGTGTTTAAAAAAAATTATAACAAATCAAATGAAAAATAAGACATTCAGGATCTCCTGTCATGGAGAAACGAATCTGACTAGCATCCATGAGGATGCAGGTTCGATCCCTGGCCTCACTCGGTGGGTTAAGGATCCAGTGTTGCCGTGAGCTGTGGTGTAGGTTGCACATGTAGCTTGAATCTGGCATTGCTATGGCTGTGGTGTAGGCTGGCAGCTACACCTCCAATTCAACCCCAGCCTGGGAACCTCCATATGCTGTGAGTGCAGCCCTAAAAAAAAAAATGACATGTATTCCACAAATACTTACTGAGTATCTGTTAGGTTCCAGATGTAAAACTTTACTCTTACTTCATGTGTACTTAGTGCCATTGATTTTATTTCTTGGACAAGCTGAGAACTAATAGATATTCTTTGGGATATTTTGTGTGTTTTTTATTTTCCTTTTGCTGGGTAATTGGATTTTTTTTTTTAACTCTCTTTAAGGCCGTTGCCATTATTGCATTCACCTTGGATTTCTCACAAATCCTATGTAAGACAACTTAGGGTACTTTAGTTAAGTTGACTTTTACATTAAGTATAATTATTTATGAATTTGTGGACTTGATTCAAATTCAAATAAGTCATATATTTTCAAGGTAGACAAATTTCCACCTGTGTTAATGTGGTGCCTTCACTTTAAGTATAGCATTGGTACAGCACTTATATAAACAAAGCAACAGAATGCAGCTTTATGCTTTCACATGCTTGATTGATATTTTTCATTTTATCCTTAGGGTGCAAGTCCCAGCACTCTTAAGGAGTTTTTGTGAATGCTAGAAGGTCAGTAATTTGAATTATGGCCTGAATAAACACTGTTTGGTTCACTCGGTTTCGAAATCCCTTTATTTCCCTTGTTGTAACAAGTAACTAAAGTGCAAGTAAATTTTCTTCAAGGTGAATTTCTAATTTTGGAAAACCCCTTTTCAGATCAGAAATTAATTTGCAGACCAAAATCTCAAAATATGTTTTATCATTTGTATCTCTAATCTAAAACATGCTCTTAAAGACTCAGATTGATTTTGCCGAAGTGTTGTCGTCTTACTGTTAAAAGTCTACATGCGTACTCCACTTCTGAAATTGCAAATATTTGACCCAAGTGGGAATGCCTCCCCTTCCCTTACCCATGACAGACCTTGCTAATTACCTGTGGCATACTTTTCTGCCAAACCTTCGCAAATCCTCATCTGTGCTGCAGTCCTTATAAAAACTGCTCCAGGAAGCTATGACTGTTCGTTCAGAATTGGCAAATACGAAACCTAATTGCTATTACTACTCTTAATTGGTTTGACTGTGGTAGTAACTGAGTTCTTTGGATTCTCAGGGGTATCGGGATTTGAGAAAAAGATACATAAAATTTTTTAATGAAACAAAAATAGGGAACATTAAAAAAAATTTCCATATTGATTTGATCTATAACAGCTTTACTGATATCCTTCTAACATTTATTAAGTAGTAATAATAGGCTACTAATAAGTACCATTTGTGAACTGCCAAATATTGACCACCTGCTATGTGCCTAGCACTGTGTTAGATGCTTCACTTCATGATCTCATTGAATCCCTGTAAAGATTTGCAAGGTAGGTATTATTATCCCTATTTTATAGATGAAAATTGGAACCTAGGTATTTTAACATGTCCAGGGGCCTACCATTTGTCAGTGGTAGAGGCAGGATTGAGCTCATGTTCATTTGACTTTTAACATCTGGTCTTACTACCGTGTTGGTTTACTTCTCAGTTTATATGGTGGCTGATGGTTGTGTTTGTAATAGTGCAATGTAGGTGTTTGCTGATTGAGTCTACATAGAAATATGCTGCTCAACTCCATAGAGGTGTTTGCTGGTCAAGACTTTTATGTCTTTCTTGACTTCTCAGATAATCAACAAACTCTTTAAAATAATGGACATGTACTTAAAATTCTCGTAACACTGAAATATATAGCAGTGATATATATATGGTCAAAGCTTCTTTGAGATGTAGATACTGAGTACAGACATACTCAATAAGTTTTGACTGACTGATTTAATTTTAGACTTTCTTTAGAACTGGTAGAAAAATGGGAAATAATTTCTCTTTAAAGCCTTTGAATTTTTCAAACAATTTTCTGTCCTAGCTAGATAGGGAAAAGTAATTATGGTCAAAGAGGAAAAGGACATTCTGCTTTGTCTTGGGTATCACTAAACTACCATTATACTTGCCCATAATAAAACCGGTATTACAGACTTGTAAATGTTTTTTTGTGTTCTCAGCTGTAAAATGGGGATAATAATAGTGTCTGTGTTGTAGGATGGATGGGAGATTTAAATAAGCCAATGCATTGTAACTCTAGGAGCTAATCTTGATTCCCTTATTTTCTTCAACCCTAAGGTTTCTGTATATCAAGTCCTGTTGACTCTACCTCTTAAAATAATCGGAATCCGATCACTTCTCTTTATTTTGAATACTAACACCTCAGTCCAGGCAGCCTATTATCATTTCTTGCCTAGTCCATTGCAGTAGCTTCTTTTACTAGTCTCACTGCTTCCATTCTTACCTCTCACCACATAGCAACTAGATTGATCTTTTAAAATATAAGTCAATGTTTGCTGTTTCCTTACTTAAAATCCTTCCATGGCTTCCCATTATACTTACTATACATTTTAGATTCTTTATTCTGGTTTACAGATTTGATCTGGACTCTGCTTAGTTTTGCATCCCCTCCTTGCCCTATATGCTTTTGCTACACCGGCTCTCTTTCCTGTTTTTAAATACAGCAGGCTAAGTCCTACCTAGGTCCTTGGCTCCATCTTTTTCTCTTGGTCTGAGAAATGCTTTGTCCCTGTATCAGGTACATTTTTCTAAGCATACTGGCTAACCTTGAAGTCTCTTCCCTGCCTCTTTTTCCCTCTATTCTCTATATCAAGCTATGAGCAAATCCTGTTGATTTCACCTTTAAATATATTCAGAATCTGTTCACTTTTCACCAACTCTACCACAAACACTTTTGTCACCATCCTCTCTGTTTGATTTATTGCAGGAGCCTCCTAATTTGTCTCCCTATTTCCACCCTCTCTGCTCTGCTGTACTTTTCACCAAGCAGATAGACGGATGCTTTATTTTTTAGAAAACTTTTGGATTTGTAGAAAAGTTGGAAAGGTAGTACAGGGAGTTCCCATATACCCTGCATCCAGTTTCCCCTGTTCTTAACTTTGTATTAGTATGATATAGTTGTTACAGTTAATAAACCAGTGTTGATGCATAATATTAAGTAAGGTCCATTAAGTAAAGTTTTTCCAGGCTTCTTTAGTTTTGCTTATTGTCTTTTTCTATTCCTGGATACCACATTACATTTTCTTGTCATGTCTCCTTAGTTTCCTCTTGGCTATGGAAGTTTCTCAAACTTTGTGTTTGATAACCTTGGCAGTTTTGAGGATTACTAGTCAAGTATTTTGTAGAATGCCCCAGCACTGCAATTTATCTAATGTTTTTCTCATGATTAGACTAGCATTATGAGGAGTTCCCATTGTGCTTCAGTGGTAAAGAACCCAACTTGTATCCTCGGGGATGTGGGTTTGATCCCTGGCCTCGCTTAGTGGGTTGAGGCTCCGGCGCTGCCGTGAGCTGTGGTGTAGATCACAGACGCCGTTCGGATTCCATGTTGCTGTGGCTGTGGCGTAGGCTGGCAGCTGCCACTCCGATTCTACCCCAGCCTGGGAACTTCCATGTGCCGTGGGTGTGGCCCTAAAAAGACCAAAAAATAAAAATGAAAAATATACCAGTATTATGAGTTTTGGAAGGAAGACCACAAAAATAAAGTGCTATTTCCGTCAAGTCATATCAAGGGTATATACAGTCAACGTGTCCTTACGTCATTTAGTTCCCCCATTGCTTGTCTGAATCTGTCTCCTGTTATTCTCTACCTTCTCAGCCTTATAAATTCCAATTCCATCATTAGGTCCCGAGGTGTCTTGAACATACCAAAGCTTGCTTCTGCCTCAGGGCCTTTGTATCTGTTACTCCCTCTTCCACTGGATGGTCTTCCTCTAGGTAGCAGCATGTTGACACCCCTTATTCTAGTTTCTGCTCAGATGTCTCCTTATCAGAGAGATCTTCATCGAACACTAGGTAAAAAAATTACACATTATTCCCATTTTCTTTTATTTCCTACCTTGCTTTGTCTGTTCCATTTTATCTCTACATAACATGTATTTACTTTTTATTTGCTTATTGTTTTTCTCTCCTTACTGGAATGTTAGCTCTATGAAAACAAGAACTTCGTTTGTTCATTCCATTATCCTCAGCATCTAGAATGATGCCTGGCACATAGTAGATGCTCAACAAATATTTATCAATGAATGGCTATCCAAATTATTTTCTAGAAAAATTGTGCTAATTTATACTCCCTAAGCAGTATGCTGAAATGCTTACTTTGCAGTATCTTGTACAACATTGAATGTGTCTTTTAAAATGTTTGGTTGGTAAAAATTATTTCTTTTAAGTACATTTGATAATTACTGGTAAAGGAAAGCTTTCATATATTTTTGGTTTTAGATTTCTTTTTCTTGAATTGCTTCATTATGCTTTATAAGCTATTTTTGAATTGTATGTAACTATGAGTCTAGATACATTAGTAGTATAGTAGGTACATGAAAATAACTTATTTTACCTTCCTTAGGTTATCATAGTGACCACATCACCAAGTTCAACCTTCGTGCCCAACATTCTCTCCAAATCCCATAACTATGCAGCAGTCACTAAGCTTGTACCAACATCAGTCATTGCTTCCACAACCCAGAAGCCACCAGTGGTTATAACTGCTTCACAGTCCTCTCTGGTCAGTAGTAGCAGCAGTGGCAGCAGCAGTTCTACGCCGTCACCTATTCCTAATACAGTTGCAGTAACAGCTGTGGTTTCTTCCACACCGTCTGTGGTCATGTCAACAGTAGCACAAGGTAAGTGGTGATTTACCACGTAATTCTAGCCCTTTGGGGTATGGGAATTTTGAAGAAAAATTCATGAGTGTATTTTACTGCTTTGGGTGTAAAGTTCCCATCTGTTACATCAGAGATTGACCACTTCCTGTCTCCTAGTTTGCCAAACTAGTGGGTTAATCAGTTTTCTTATATTAATATGTTTACTCTAAGATTTTTTTCAAATGCACAACACCTAGTCACCTAGGCAATTATGTAGGTTAAATCTTGTCAGAACAAATTTCAAAGCATATACAAATATCTATAATGTAATGAAAATTTTAAGTGAGGAACTTGAAATTGTTTTACACTAGGTTCTTCAGAAGAAATATTAAGTATATAACCTCTTTAAAGTAAGTTACCCAATAAGTAGGATGATTTCAAGGATATGGCATTCACCTTTTCTTCAGTTTCCTAAGTTTTTCTGGATGGGTGGGTGATAGGAAGTATTGAAAGGCACTGAGGCTAAAGTGAAGGAAAGTTGCTGCTTAATAGCAAGGAAAGGAAATGTGGAAACCTCAGTTCCATGCCAGCTTAACTTGCTTGAGCTCTCTTCCATATCTTTGTGTTCCTCCTATGTAAAGGGCAGAGGGCACACTGAAGGAATTTTCTTTTTACAGGGCTAGTCAGTCTTAAGATGGGAATCAGGAGTTCCTGTCATGACTCGGTGGAAACGAATCCGACTAGTATCCACGAGGATGCGGGCTCGATCCCTGTCCTCGCTCAGTGGGTTAAGGATCCGATATTGCCAAGAGTTGTGGTGCAGGTCACAGATGTGGCTCAGATCCTGCATTGCTGTGACTGTGGTGTAGGCCAGCAGCTACAGCTGCAGATCTGATTCTGCCCCTAGCCTGGGAACTTCCACATGCCCTGGGTGTGGCCCTAAAAAGAAAAAAAGAAAAAAAAAATGGGAATCACAGGGAGCCATTTAATTATACAGATTTCATACCCATGATTGCAGTCTATCAAAGGGAGCAGAGAAACATTATAGTACAGTATTTAGTGTCTAGTTTTCATTGAATTTTACTTGCACAATAGATAGCTTAAAGTAGACTGAGACTTGGAAATACCCTGATTTTTTGGGGTGGCGAGGACTTCAACTTTACTTTTTTTTCCCCTACTTTTGGCGCCCCATGGCATATGGAGTTCCAGGCCAGGGGTCAGATCCAAGATGCAGTCATGACCTAAGCAGTGCCAGATTCTTAACTGGCTGTGCTAGGCCAGGAATAAAATCTGTATCCCAGTGCTTCCAAGATGCTGCCAGTCCCACTGTGCCACAGTGGGAACTCCTAGAAAGACACCCAGGAAAACTATGTGATTACTTAAAAAATTTTTTTAGTGAGTTTCTCTTGTGGCTCAGTGGGTTACAAACCTGGCTAGTATCCATGAGGATACAGGTTCAATCCCTGGCCTCACTCAGGTTAAGGATCTGTCGTTGCCGTGAACTGTGGCATAGGTTGCAGATGGGGCTTGGATCCTGCGTTGCTGTGGCTGTAGTGTAGGCTGGAAGCTGTAGCTCCAATTTGACCCCTAGCCTGGGAACTTCCATGTGCTGCAGGTGCAGCCCTAAAAAGAAAAGAAAAAAAATTGGAATAGAGATAATTTACAATGTTGTGTTAGTTTCAGGTGTACAACAAAGTGATTAAGTTATATGTATACATATATCCACTCTTTAATTTTAGAGTCCCTTCCCATATAGGTTATTACAGAATATTGAATTGAGTTCCTTGTGCTATACATTAGGTCCTTGTTGGAGATTATTTTAGTTTTTGTTTGAGATATCTAATTTAGATACGAGTGCTAAGAAATTAAGGCATTTTCTTTTAAAGAAGGTAAATATTTGTGTGAGCGGTAATGTACAAACTGCAAGTGTGATTCTGACTGCAGGGCCTCTTTTGCGGCTCCAACGTGGGTACCTAGGGGACAGGGCATTCATTGTGTCTCTTGGGGCCTAGAGACATAAACCGTTTTAAAGCTGATATAGCTGTCTCTGGCTATTCTTGTAGGGGCAGCTGGTGGTAGAGGGGGAAGAATCTTAGTAGCAATAACTTGGTGGATGACTCCATGTTTATAAGTGTAGAGATGGCTCCAAAGGTAGGGAGTGTAGGGGATTGTGTACAGTTGGTTCATTTGGTAGGAAGGAAAAGGAACTCTTTAATATTTGGAATATGGGAAGTCTTAAATTCTATAAGTGAGAATGCTTATTCTGAATTGGTTACCTGCAAAACAGGATAATTGGAAAATTTTTTTATTATGAAAAATTCTAGATGTACGTAAGTAGAGAGAACAGTGAAATGAACCCTATAATATGTGGCCATTACCCAGCATCAGGAATGAGCAACACATGGTCAGTCTTGTTTCATCTGTATCTGCTCTTTCCTTCTACATACTCCTGGCCTGGAATAATTTAAAGCAAATCCCAAATACCGTATAATTTTACCTATAAATACTTCAGTATGTACCGCAACTCACAATACCATTGTCACACCTAGAATTTTTAGCAATAATTCCTTCATATAATAAAATGAGTTAGCATCGAGTTTCCTTGATCATGTCATAAATTTCTTAAAAAATTAAGATCTAAAGAAGGTGTACACATTTATCGATATGGTTAAATCTTTTTAAACTTATAGGTCTTTCTTTTTTTTTCTTTTTATTGTTGAAGATTAGTCATTTTTCTTGAGTTTCTCTTAGTCCAAATCTTGCTGATTTTAATTTCATAGTGTGGTTTAACAAGTTCTCCTGTTCCATTTCAAGAAACCTGATCAGATTCAAGTCCTATTGTTTTTGGGGACATGACAACTAACAATATAATTATTGAACAGAATTTAAGATTCTTTTATGGTCTTTTGATTCTTAAGGTATTCTCAATAAGGCTATACAGTCAAATTACTGTATTTTAAAGTCACTTGAAATAATTTTTCTCTGGTTAAACTCTAATTTGGTGTACAGTTAGGCTAATAATATGTTTCATTTTGTTTTTGTGCATTACACTGAAAAAATTTTTGACCTAATGTTAATTATAATTACATAAAATATTTATATAGTTCCAAAGTCAGACCCACAAAATAAGATGTTCTGAGAAGTCAGCCCTTTCATCTGTAGTTCTTATACCCTGTTTTGTCTTTCCCTGATAGGAAATCTTTTTTCCCTTTGATTAGTTTTTAATTTATCCTTTCATTTCTTTAATATATAAACCAATATGCATATATTTTATCATCTTAGGTAAAAGGTAACATTTTATGCACACTGTCTGCACTGTAATGTTTGGAAGGAATAATTTTAAATTTGTGGTTATAAGTCTGGTGCTGGTATTATGGAAAAAAGGTGAGGGGCGTCCCCTTGTGGCTCAGCAGTACAAATCCAGCTAGTATCCATGAGGATGCAGATTTGAACCCTGGCTCTGCTCAGATGGTTAAGGATCTGGTGTTACTGTGAGCTGTGGTGTAGGTCACAGATGCAGGTCAGATCTGGTGTTGCTGTGGTTGTGGTGTAGGTTGGCGACGGCAGCTCTGATTCAACCCTAAGCCTGGAAACTTCCATATGGCATGGGTACAGCCCTAAAAAGCAAAGAAAAAAGAAAGAATGAAAGGAACAAAAGAAAAAAGGTGTTGGTTAGAATGTGTTTTATGTATATAGAAAGAAGTTATTTATTTATTTACTTACTTATTTAGTCTTTTAGCCAGATCCTTCACAGGCTAGGGATCAAAACCTGCATCCTCATGGACACTAGTTTGTTTCTTTAAAGCTGAGCCGGGGCAGGAACTGCTATTCAAGTTTTTTAAACCTAGAAGTATTAGTGGATTAAATAATCAGTAATCACTCTATCACAACAGCCCTTCCCATTTTATGTATTGCTGCCTTTTTACCTGTATGAATATTTTTCGTTCAGTTGGAGTAAAAAAACTTTATTCCATTTGCTGTCATGCTTTTTTCATGTACTATTGCTTCATTAACATTCTGCTATTTTTCTGTAATTAATCTAATTATTTTTAGTTCTATTTAATGTTTTTGTTATTATTGCATGATTTATTAACTTGTTCCCTTAATTTTAGATAGAGTATTTCCAGGTTTTGATATTATAGATTTAACTGTGGTGAACATCTTTGTGAATTGAATTGAGCCCTTTTTTCCTTTAGAACCAGCTCTGTAGCAGGATTACCAAGATAGAGGCTGGGACTTTTTTTGTAGAGTTTGCTAAATGCCACATTTTAGCTCCTTGAACTATTACCGTCTTAGAATTTTTCAATAGTGTATGTCTACTAATAGTGGTCCTTTTTCCTCCTATTTACAGCAAGGCAGGTAATACAGTTTCTAGGATTGAAAAAATTTTTTAATGCCATACTATTTAAGCAGTCAGTTTAATACTTGATTTTTTTTCCCCTTTAATCTCTGAATATAAGGTAAACCACAGGTAATATTCTTACAGTTTTAGATCTTCTTTCCCAATCATTTACATGACTTTGTTTTTTGATGTCTTTTGGGCTTCATTCTTTCTCCAGGGTTCATGTTAAAATTCTAAACTAAGTTTTTCATATTTATTCAAAATTACCAGTGTGGCTTAAACCATATGTAATTTCTCCAAATACAGACAATCACATTTGCTTCAATGATTTTCACAGCAGCCTGTACACTATTTGGCATTCAGGTATTTGATAAATTGTTACAGAGCCCCTGGATTGTTAATATCTAAATTGAGTTGCAAAATGTGATGAGTAATTGAATGATTACATAAATTTGCATTGACTGAGTGGTTTTTAGCAATAAGAAAATTTATCTCGTAAAACGAAAAGTCTGGAAGCAGGGAAGTTCCACTTAAATTATATAGTAGCTCACTGGAGCCATCAGGGAGTTTATTTTCACCTTTTTTTCTGTTTTCCTTGGTGTGTCAGCTTTTTTCCCAGGTAGATCCCATCATGGTTATGAGTCCAGCATTTCCATGTATCACATCCAGTTATAACAATGGGCACAGAAAGAAGAGAAGAGACCATTCCTTCTGTGAGCCTCTCTTAGAAAAGAGAAAACCTTTCCCAGAAGCGCCCAGAAGAAGATTCCCTTGGTGGTGTTTTTTGGCCACACCTGTGTCATATACTCTAGCCTAAACTAGTCCCTGGGGAAAGGGGAGGGGCCACCATGACTAGCTTGGATCAATTAGAAGTGGCCCGCTAGAGCTGCCTTGGTGCCTGCTCTCCCCGAAAGTATATGCCAGTGACCAGGATCTTTTGGGGGTGAAAATGGGGCTCTGTTAGGAAGAAGGGCAGAGAAGGGAAATTAGCCAAGCAACCAAGAGTGTATGTTGGCATTAGCTTGTTTTAATAAAATAGTTTTAGAACAATTGACTTTTAATTTGTTTGTATGCATGTTAGTGAGATTAAATTGGTTGATAAAACTGATCAGGTTATCCTTTTGCCAGGGGATGTCTATTTGTTGTATCAAATATGGTGAGGAGTGTAAGAATCTCCAAGGTATAGTTGTGGCTTTATGCATTTCTCCCTTTGTCAGATTTGTCTCATATATTTTAAGCTCTGTTACTAGGTGCAAGCACATTTAGTATTGTATCTTCCTGATGAATTCAGTTCCTTTTCACTATGAAACATTGTTCTTTTTCTCTAGTAACACACCTTATTTTGATATTTATCCTGATATTAATGTAGCTACTACAACTGTCCTATAATTAGGGTTTACATTATATTTTTCAATTGTTTACTTTTAACCCATCTGTTCCTTTGTATTTAAAAAACATCTCTTATGAACATTGTATAGTTAGGGCTTAATTTCTTATTTAATCTGACCGTCTTTACCTTTTACTGTTTTTGCTTTGTTTTGGCTTGTTTTTGTTTTTGTTTTTTTTTGTCTTTTTAGGGCCGCACCCGCAGCATATGGAGGTTCCCAGGCTAGGAGTCTAATCGGAGCTGGAGCTGCCAGCCTATGCCACAGCCAGAGCAATGCCAGATCTGAGCCTTGTTGTGACCTATACCACAGCTCACGGGAACGCCAGATCCTTAACCCACTGAACAAGGCCAGGGATCGAACCCGAAACCTCATGGTTCCTAGTCAGATTCGTTTCCACTGTGCCACAACGGGAACTCCCATCTTTACCTTTTAAATAAAGTGTTTGGGAAGTTCCCATTGTGGCTCAGCAGTAATGAGCCTGACTAGTATCCATGAGGATGCGGGTTTGATCCCTGGCCTCACTCAATGGGTTAAGGATCTGGTGTTGCTGTGAGCTGTGGTGTACGTCACAAATGCAAGTCTGATCCGGCATTTCTGTGGCTGTGGTGTAGGCTGGCAGCTGTAGCTCTGATTCAGCCCCTAGCCTGGGAACCTCCATGTGCCACAGGTGCAGCCCTAAAAAAGCAAAAAATAAAATAAAATGAAAAATAAATGAAGTGTTTGGCTCATTTATATTTAACATAATTATGAATATGATCAAGTTTGTCTACCATCTTTTTATTTCTTGTCTTCTGTATTCTTTGTTTTCTTTATCCTTTCTTGCCTTCTTTTGGATTTAGGTTTTTTTTTTTTAATAAAAAGGGTTCCATTTTATCTCTTTCTTTGGCTTATTAGTGCTGTTTTTTTTTTTTTTTTTTAATGTTGCTCTAGGGTAGGGTTCTCAACCTCCATATATGGATATTTTGGACCAGATAATTGTTTATTATGGGAGGCTGACTTGTGCATTATAGGAAATTCTGCAGCATTCCTGCTTTTTACCTACTAGATATGAGTAGCATACCCTCCTGTCATGACAAGAAAATATTTGTAGTGATTTCCAAGTATCCCAGGGCAAAAGGGAGAGCAGAATTGCCTTTGGTCAAGAGCTCAGCTTTAGAGTTTACATTATACATTTAAATTTTTTTTTTTTTTTTTTTTTTTTTTTTTTTTTTGTGCCTTTTCTGGGGCAGCTTCCATGGCATATGGAGGTTCCCAGGCTAGGCGTCTAATCAGAGCTGCAGCTGCCAGCCTACACCAGAGCCACAGCAATGCTGGATCCAAGCCGTGTCTGCAACCTACACCACAGTTCATGGCAATGCCGGATCCTTAACCCACTGAGCAAGGCCAGGGACTGAACCCTCCACCTCATGGTTCCTAGTCAGATTCGTTAACCACTGAGCCACGATGGGAGCTGTACATTTTTAATTGTAATAGTCTGTTTCCAATTCCAACTTCCTATTTTGTGTTAGAATTTTAGAATAGTATACTTCTATTTCTTCTCTCTCATCGTTGTACTATGGTTGTCATACATTTAAATTTTCTCTCTCATAAGCCCTACATTGCATTGCTATTAGTTTTACTTTAAATAGTCAATATTCTTTTAAAGAAATTACAAGAAGAGAGGGGAAAAGTCTTTTATATTTATCAACTTCATCTTGTACTTTTCCTACTCTAGTCCTTGGTTCAGCCATTTCTCCAAAGAGCTCCAGTTCCTTTTGGTGGAAACTGATCATTAGAATCTGGGTACTAGATCTATGCTCATTGCTAGGGTGCATGTGTGTGTCTGTGTATACATATGTACACAGTCACATACGTGCATCTGTATTCCTCCATGTTGAAAACTATGGGTCCATACGGATATGTCTGATTTCAAACACTGATTGTTAATTCTAGTTTTCTCCCTTTCCATTCCAATAGTGAGACGCCTGGCTTCCATTATCTTCCATTTACTTGTTTTCTCAGTTCCTCACGCTGTACTCATCTGTCACTGTTGCGGCTGTTGCCTGCACCTCCATGCGGATACTTTCCTCACTCCTTCAGGTTCTGACAGGCTGCAGACTTCTTCCCCCCACCTGAGTGCTCGTGCATCGCCCCTGTCACGCTTTTGTATGGATGTCTGTTTCACCCTGTTCAGCTCTGGCAGTGCCAGGCCACCTTCCTCCCAGGGGTCTTCTTCACCTAGTTTGAACTCTGATCCCAGCCCTTTTCCATGGACACCATCCTCAAGCTTTGGGACCCTGTGCTTGGTACCTCACATTCATGGAACCCCTCTTTATCTTACTTGGGTTCTGACTGTGCATGTGGTGCTGTACCCTGAGCTCCCCTACCATGTGCACCCTCCTCGTCCTCCTCGGACTCTGATTCCTATGCGAGGCCAGTCTCTGCACTAGTTTCTAACACCCCGTGCTTAACCATTCTTCTGCTTAGCTTCTCGTTATCCATCATGCTTCGCACCATCTGATGGTGTTCGTGCTAAATTGTTTGGGAATTGAAGAGCAGAAGGAAGAGGACCTTTTCTTTGTTAAAACAAAGATAGCATTTATTATAATTCGTAATGGTAGATTCATGTGATCCTTTGATTGTCTTCCCTTGAGGTGGGGACTGTTTCTTGGATACAAAAGAGTGTCCCCAGGATGCTGGCATAAAGTACGTGCTTAGTAAATTTTTATTGAATGAATAAACATCCAAAGAAATTAAGTACTTTAACAAGATCATATATAGCTATTACGAGTTTATGTGTTGAAGACATAATTTGAACACAATTCTTTGATTGTGAAGTCACGCTGACAACATTTACATCAAATCCACTTCCTGTGGAAGAGGATATAGAGAACATAGATTAATTAGGGAGTTACTCATGTGCACAGTTTACCTCAGTTGATATGAGAGTTCATTGTGAATGCAGTATAAATGTCAGTTTCTCAAAAAACGCACCAAAGTTAAAGTCTCCCAATAGTTGAAAAGTAATGTCTTTCAGTTGTATAACACTAACTTTATATTCAGTAAGTCATAAAATATTGGTGCTGAAAGGGGCTCCAGAGATAATCTAGTTCAGTACAGCAAAGCGGTATAGCATACATGTCACTGAATTCTAGCATTTCAGGGAGGGATGGGTGAGCCATGTGGGAGAACGAGTAAGTGATGTGAGCCTGCTGGGTGGTTCCGGCTGCTCCTTTCTTTTCCCTTCCCTCAACGTATTCCTCAGTCTGTGATTTTACCTGGTCCACACAGCAACACTCAGAGACTTAATACATCCAGGAAAATTCAACATATGCGAAGGCCGAGAGAGTCAGACTGACCTCTAAAGGTGTCTTCCTTATTTTTATTATTCCCCAGACACATTTTATATAACAATGTGATATTTAAAAATTTTTGTAATGCAATAGAATTGTCATAGTGAGGCTGTGGTAGAGGAAAGTGTGAAATAGCTTATTTGATAATTGGAACTAAATCATTAGGTTATTGACCAGTTTCTTTTCATTGTTTCAGCAGCGCTCAGAAAGTTGATAGGGTGAATTGTAGTCCAGGTTCTTTCTGGTAGGAGTATTAATTCACTTACAGATAATAGTCCTATTGTGTTGTTGATGAGAAGAATACTGCTGAAATATCTGGGAGAAGGAAGAATTTCAAACTCTGTCATCTTTAGTGAAAATTATTGGTACTCGGTGCCTATGCATGCTTGCTAAATTAGTACTGCACTGAAAAGAAGCGTATTAAGGAGTTTCCTTGTGATGCAGTGGGTTAAGGATCTAGTGTTGTCACTGCAGTGGTTCGACTCGCTGTCATGACGTGGGTTTGATCCCTGGCCTGGGAACTTCCACATGTTGCAGGTATGGCCAAAAAAAGAGAAGTGTCTTAAAACCTTCTATCGTGAGACTTTTTTTGCTGTGGATATACTGAGTATGCCTACCTTTCACATGATTATTTAATGACCCAACTCTCAAGAAACGATTATAGATTATTAGATATGAGATATAGAAAAGCTACTTTGCCATGCTAAATAATTCAAAAGGTGAATGTTTCACTGTGAGTTATTTAATCTAATGCCGTATTTAAATTGACTCCTTAGAACCTGAAAAGTACTATCTGAAAAACTGGATTATAAATAAGATTCAAAACTTAGTTTGCTTTGTTCTTTTATTTACAACGAGAACATTTATTTTCTAAGAGAAAAACCTATTGAGCAACAGGTGTGAGAACATTCTGCCTGGTACTTGTTTCTTTTGTTGTAACTTTTCACCAAGGGAAAATCAGCTTTTTTGAGTGATGTGATGACTCCTCCCTTGCACAGTTTGAGGACTAGATATCAGATATGTAAAATACTGTAACATACTGACACTATGTTATAATTATTAATGTGAATAATTACTCATAAGTATTCATGTGAATAATAATGGTCATTGTTTTATTGATTTATCTAGTTTTCAGCTATTACCCTGCATATAATAACCAGAAGTAACTTTAATTATGCTTTCCAATTAAATTTTCTTTTCTCTTACTTTTCTATAGGTGTATCTACATCAGCAATCAAAATGGCATCAACCAGACTTCCTTCTCCCAAAAGCTTAGTGGGTGCCCCAACTCAGATTCTTGCACAGTTTCCTAAACAGCATCAGCAGTCTCCTAAGCAGCAGTTACACCAAGTGCAGCAACAGACACAGCAACAGGTGGCCCAGCCTTCTCCAGTATCTCATCAGCAACAGCCTCAGCAGTCCCCTTTGCCACCTGGTATCAAGCCTACCATTCAAATCAAACAAGAGTCAGGTAAATGGAAAATATTTACAGGAGAGAATAATTCTTCCCCAATCACTTAGTTCTCTGAAGATTACAATCTGTATAGATTTACTTCTACATATGATTTCCTTAAGCACTAGAGGTTTTTTTTTTTTGTTTTTTTTTTTTTTTTTTTTTTTGGTCCTTTGTCTTTTTAGGGCTGCACCCATGGCACATGGATGTTCCCAGGCTAGGGGTCAAATTGGAGCTGTTGCTCCCGGCCTACTGCAGAGCCACAGCAACGCCAGATCTGAGCAGTGTCTGCAACCTATACTGTAGCTCACGGCAACGCCGGATCCTTAACCCACTGAGTGAGGCCAGGGATCGAACCCTCAACCTCATGGTTCCTAGTCGGATTCATTTCCACTGCACCACAGCGGGAACTCCTGCGGTAGAGTTTTAATTCAAAAATATATTTTGAGACCCTCCTGTTGGAAATACTTACATATAGAGAACTGGTGCTTGGGAATAGAGAGGGAGAAAAATCAGTTTGCACAGCAGAAAGAGGGTTTTTTTCAATGAATTCTCAGGAGAGATAAAGGAAGCTGAGGAAACAAACCCAGATTTTAAAACTATACCCTGGAGCCCATTAGGGTTTATGGGAAGTGGGCAGTGGAAAAATTAGTATTGGGAGTCTTGTTTTAGAAGCCATATTGTTATTTTGACATAAATTCGTCATGGGCAGAGGTGCTAAGATTAACAGACATGTTAAATAACTGTGTGCAGTAAAGAATTTTGTGGTTTAACAGTTTAGCAATTAATTGAAAGCATCTCTAGCACAGTGGAAACTCAGAGGTAGGAGTCAATTATTATAAGTTATTGAATCATAAAAAGTATTGAGTAGAAAGGCAGGTAGGATGGGCTTAGGTACGAGAAGATTAAAAAGCCTCTTAACATATTAATATCTTTAAGAAAACAAAATGGATTTTTTTTCCTCCATTGAATCTGATTTTACTTGGTGGTAGAACAGGACTTTGGGAGATACTGACATTTTCAGTTTTGTTTTTTTGATAGGAACATTTTATTATTTTTTTGGGAAATACAATTGACATTAACTTTAGGTATGGCATAATAAGTGGATATATGTATATATTCCAGGGTGATTACCACAAAAAGTTGACACCATCACCACACAGTTACAATTTTTTTGTGTGTGATGAGAACCTTTAAGATTTACTCTGTTAGGAACTTTGAAATCTACAGCGCAGTGTTGTTCACTACAGTCACCGCGCCGCACCTTTCATCCCCAGCTCTTGTTTATTTTATAACTGGAAGTTAGCACTTCTTGACCACCTTCCTCCATTTCACCACGCCCCACCTCCCGTGCCTCTGGAAACCCCAGTGTGTTCTCTGTAGTGTTTTGTTTTGTTTTGAAGATTCTACGTGTGAGTTTATACAGTATTTCTAGAGGTTTTTTTCAAGTATTTTTGACCTGCAGTTTCTTTTGATTAGTGTTTGCACAGGTATAGCTTTTGTTATCCTTTTACTTTCAACCTACCTATGCTTTTGTATTTGAAGTTAGTTTCTCGTAGACAGCATATAGTATGGTTGTGTTATTTTAATCTGCTCTGCCAGTCTTAAGTGTAAATGGTGTAGCATATAATTTAAAATACAGAAACTAATTATTGTTGATATTGTAGGGCTTATATGCCATTTTATTATTGGTTTGTTTTTTCCGTTCCTCTTTTCTTGCCTAACTGGTTTTACTGGAAAAGTTTGAGTATATTATTTTGTCTGTTTTTCAGTGTTTGCTGATGGCATTATAATATACATGTGTAATTTATTATATTGACTTTTTACTCTATATTTGAAATAATTTTATCTTTCTAATAAAGAAGGGAGATTTCAACATCTCTAATGTTTGTTAACATATAATACTTCCAATTTCTGCAATGTTCTAGTTTCTAAGGTCTGTTTTGCTGTCATTTTTATTTTTATTTGTGAATCAATTATTTTGCTTTATTTTATTTTTTGCATAGAGAATACATTCATCAAAAAATGAAAAGTGTAAAAAGTGATACAGTAAATACCTTGTACTCTGTCCAGTTTTCCCTAACCATTAAAAAAAAAAGTCTTAATTTCTTGGGTATTTTCAGGGTCTCTGCATATACAAACAAATTTAAATTTGAATTTTTACCCCTTCTCTGTGTTTGCACAGATGAAGAATATAATGCCCGCAGCTTGCTTTTTTTCCCCTCCCTTTTTGGAGATCTTTTCCTGGGGCGGTGGGGGTTGAGGGGAGGGTGCCTGTGGCATACAGAAGTTCCTGGGCCAGGGATCGAACCCATGCTGTAGCTGTAACCAGAGCCATAGCAGTGACAACATCAGATCCCTAATCCACTGAGCCACGAGGGAACTCTTCTTGGAGATCTTTATAATGCAGTCAGTACATAAAATTAAATTGCTTTTTCATTCTATAGTAGATGTACCATAATTTGTATAACTAATCAAGGTTCTTTCCAACCTTTTGAGGTTTTTTCCAAACAAAACTGCAATAAACAAGACTACATAGTCATTTGGGATTTCTCTTAAGTATATCCGTAGGATACATTCCCAGGAGGTTGATTCCCAGGAGTATGTCAAAAGATAAAAGAATTAGAAGTTTTTGATACATATTAACCAGATTTTCTTCTGTAGAGATTTTCAGTTTATAGTCCAACCACTAAATACATTAATCCCTGTTTCCTCACAGTGCCCTGTTCCTGCCACTATATCATCAAACAATTAGATTTTTGCCAATTTGATTAGGGTTGGCATGGTGGTGGGCTGAAGGGAGAGCATAGTTTTGTTTTCATTTTTCTTACTTAAAATTGAGCAACTATTTTTATGCTTCAGAGCTTTTTGAATTTCATTTGTTGCATACTATCTGTATTCACTGTTCCTTCTTCTACTGTGATCTTTTTCTGATTAATTGCTAAGAATTCTTTCTTTTTTTAATTTTATGACTGTACTTGCAGCATATGGAAGTTCCTGGGCCAGTCTGACCAAAGCTGTGACCTGTGCTGGCAACACCAAATTCTTTAACCCACTGTGCCAGGCCGGGGATTGAACCTGCACCTCTGCAGTGACCTGAGCTGCTATGGTTAGATTCTCAACCTGACAGTGCACCACAGTGGGAACACCGCATTTCTAGGAATTCTTTTTTTTTTTTTTTTAATGGCCAAGGGTTCAGCATATGTAGGTTCTCAGGCCAGGGACTGAATCCAAGCCACCGTTGCAGCAGTTCTGGGTCCTTTAACCCACTGGGCCTGGCTAGGATCGAACCCACACCTCTGTAGCAGCCTGAGCTGCTGCAGTCAGATTCTTATTTAACACCATGGCAGGAACTCCCAAGAATTCTTTATGTTTCAGGGTAATTCGTACTTTATGTGTTTCATAGTTTGAAAAGATTTTCCTCTCAGTTTATTGTTAGTTGACTCTCTTTCCTGGAACTTTTCCTATGCAGATAGATCTCTTTTGTTTTTATATAGTTAAATTTATCAGTGTGGTCTTTACTGCTTCTAGCTATTTAGTCACAGTTCACATTTTTCACATGTAAGTGTTGGAAGTTATCCTAGTTTGAGATGTGGATAATATTGTGTATCGAAGTTTTGGAAAAATTGATCTGTACTTTTCTTCTTTGTGTGCAGTCTTTGTCAGGCATTAGTTTCAATGGTATATGTGCTTCCCAGAAAGAATTGTGAAGTTGTTTTTTGTTTTTTTGGCCTAGCCTCTGACATACAGAAGTTTCTGAGCTGCTGGAGTGACAATCCCGAGTCCTTAACTGCTAGGCCAGGGAACTCCAAGTTTTCCTTTTTTAAAATGCTCTGGAATTTAGTTTAGAAGACAGCTTTATTGAGATAGAATCCACATACCATTCGATTAACCCACAAAAAAAGGTAGTTAGTTACATCTCAGTGGTAATTAGTATATTCTGAAATATGTGCAGCCATCACCACAGGTAATTTTTAGAACATTTTCATCACTTTTAAAAGAAGCCCTGTTAGCATTTGGCTATTACTCCTTAATCGCTATGACAGCCTCTCCAGCCCTAAATAACTACTAATGTACTTTCTATCTCTAGGTCTCTATATTCTGGATTTTTATGAGTGGAGTCATATAATATGTGATCTTCTGTAACTGACTTCTTTTACTTAACAATGTTTTCAAGGTTCATCTATGATGTAGCGTGTATTAGTACTTCATTCCTCTTTATAGACAAATAATACTACATATTGCTTATCTACTCGTCTGTTGATAACACTTGTTAGTCTTTGACTTTTTGATTCTAGCCACCCTAGTTGGTGTGAAGTGTTATTTCATTGTGGTTTTGACATACACTTTTCTGATGACTAATGATGTTGAGCATCTTTTCATGTACTTATTGACCCTTTATGTATCTTCTTTGAAGAAATGTCCATTTATATCCTTTGCCACTTTTACTTTTTTACTTTTTTATTTTTATGGCTACACTGTGGCATATGCAAATTCTAGGGCCAGGGGTCAAATCAGAGCTGCAGCTGGGTCCTGTGCCACAGCCATAGCAACACCTGATCCAAGCTATATCTGTGACCTATGCTGCAGCTTGTGGCAATGCAAGATCTTTAACCCGCTGAGTGAGGCCTGAGGCCGTAGATTGAACTTGCATCCTCACAAAGTCAGATCCTTAACCTGCTGAGCCACAACGGGAACTCCTCCTTTGCCGCTTTTTAATTGAGTTGTTTTTTTTTACCATTGACTTGTAAGAGTCTTTTTTTAAATACATACATATTTTGGGTATTAAACTTTTATCAGATACATGAATTGCAAATATCCCGCCTATTCTGTAGGTTGTCTTTTTACTTTCTTTTTTGGCCACAGCTGCAGCATGTGGAAGTTCCTGGGCCAGGGATCTAATCTGAGCTGCAGCTGTGATCTATGCCACAGCTGTGGCATTGCTGGATCATTAACCCACTGTGCCATAGTGGGAACTCCTTTCTTGATGATGTCCTTTGAAATACAAAAGTTTTTAATTTTAATAATATACAATTTTTCTTTTGTTGCCTCTGCTTTTGGTGTCTTTTTATTTTTTTATTTTTTGTCTTTTTAGGGGTGCACCCACAGCATATGGAGGTTCCCAGGCTAGGCGTCTAACCGGAGCTATAGCTGCCAGCCTACGCCATAGCCACAGCAACGCCAGATCCAAGCCATGTCTGCAACCTACACCACAGCTCACGGCAACATTGGATCCTCAACCCACTGAGTGAGTCCAGGGATCGAACCCACAACCTCATGGTTCCTAGTCAAATTCGTTTCCCCTGTGCCACGATGGGAACTCCTGCTTTTGGTGTCTTATGTAAGTATCTTCATCCAGATCCCAGGTCATAAAGATTCTTCCCTATTTTTTCTTTTTTTTCTGGGAGATTGATAGTTTTACATCTTCATTGTAGGTCTTTAATCTATTTTGATTAATTTTGTTATGGTGTGAAATAATGATCCCACTTCATTCTTTAGCATATTGCTCTTCAGTTGTTCCAGTACCATTTGTTGAAAAGATGATTTTCCCCCTGTTGAATGGTCTTGGCACCCTGTTGAAAGTCCACTGACCATATGTATGACTTTATTTCTGGATTCTCAGTGCTATTCCATTATAAGTCCATTTGTATGCCAGTTTGATTACCATTGGTTTATATTAAGTTTTGAAATCGGGAAGTGTGATTATTCCTATTTTGTTCTTTTTTAAAAGATTGTTTTGGCTATTCTGGGTCCCTTGCAATTCCTTATGAATGTTGGAATCAGCTTGTCAGTTTCTACAGAGAAATCAGCTGAGAATCTCAGAGATTGCATTGAATCTGTGGATCATTTGAGGAGTATTAGCATCCTAACAATGTTAAATCTTCTGATCCAACACCATGGGATATTTTTCTGTTTGTTTAGGTCTTTAATTTCTTTAAACAATGTTGAAATATATAGTTCAATAAAGAGTGTTAGTTTTGCACTTCTTTAGAGTTTATTTTTTTCTAAGTATTTTTATTTTTGAAGCTATTGTAAGTGGAACTGTTAATTTCATTTTTTTGGATTGCTCATTGCTAATGTATAGAGATGCAACTGAATTTTGTGTTGATTTTGTACCTGCAGCTTTTCTGAACTCACTTTTAGTTCTAATAGCTTTCAGTGAATTCCTTAGGATTTTCTATATGAAAGATTGCATCATCTGTAAATAGAGATAATTCCTTTTATTACAATCTGGATGCCTTGTATTTCTTTTTCTTGCTTAATTTCCCTGACTAGAGCCTCTAGTAAAATCTTGAGTATAACTGGCAAGAGTGGATATCATTGTCTTGTTTCTTGTTCCTTCTATTTCTAGAAATTCCTTTAGTGTCTGTTTTGTAAGGTTGTCTGGTAGCAACAAATTCTCTCCGTTTTCGTTTATCTGGTAGAGGCTATTTCACCTGAGTGTTTTGAAAGCTAGCTTTGCTGGATATTGTATTCTTGGTTGACAGAGTTTCATAGTTGATAGATTTTCTTTAAGCACTTTGAGTTCATATTCTCCTGCTTACTGGCCTACATTGTTTCTACTGAAGTCAGTTGCTAACCTTAATGCAGTTCCCTTGTAAATGGAAAGTTGTTTTTCCTGTTGACACTTTTGGGATTTTCTCCTTGGCTTCGACTTGCAGTGTTTTTAGTATGATGTGCCTGGTTTGCACTTGTTAATAGCTTCTGTGGTGTTTTAATTATATTCCTGAATGAGAGAAATAGGAATGAGAGAAAGAAGAATTTGAGGAATAAAAATTTAGAGTATTGGGAGTTCCCATTGTGGCTTGGTGGTAATGAACCTGACTAGTATTCATGAGGATATGGGTTTGATCCCTGGCCTTGCTCAGTGGCTTAAGGATTCCACATTGCTGTGAGCTGTGGTGTAAGTTGCAGACATGGCTTGGATCCCACGTTGCTGTAGCTGTGGTATAGACTGGCAGCTGCAGCTCTGATTTGACCGCTAGCCTGGGAACCTCCATATGCTGCAGGTGTGGCCCTAAAAAGCAAAAAAATAAAATGAATTTAGTTTAATTTAATTTAAAAATTTAGAATATTATTCATCAGTATGAAAAAAAGCTCTTTTGGCAAGACTCAGTAAATGTGTATAACTGCTGCCCTCTTGGGTTGATATAAGGCACATGTTATTAAAAATAATTTGTACTGAGATTTATCTTTCTTCTTTCAAAGGTGTTAAAATCATCACACAACAAGTTCAACCAAGTAAAATCTTACCCAAACCAGTGACAGCAACTCTGCCCACCAGTAGCAATTCCCCTATCATGGTGGTTAGCAGTAATGGTGCAATTATGACAACTAAATTGGTAACCACTCCTACTGGTAAGTTTTCTTGAGCATCAGTCCATTCATTCATCATTTACTCATTGAGTAATTTCTCTGTAATTTCAGTAATTGCGGTGTGCTTGACACTGGGGATATAGGAATTAATGAGGCAGTTCTTCAAAGAGGCATTTCTTGACTCTTCCCTTCCTCCCAACTGAAATCAGCTCTATGCTGCTGTCATGTTCTTCTTCTTTCCCACTGTAAAGTGTACTACACTTTCTAATTATTTAGCTACTTGTTTGCTAATTTCTTTAATGTTATTCACTTTATCATACCATGATCTCCATGAGGATAAAGGACCATGTCTCTTCTATTCACTATATATATGTAGAGCTGATCTGTAAGGAGGTATTTAGTCGGGATTTGCTGCGTGAATGAAGACATAGCCGCAGCCCACAAAGATCTCAGTCTGAGGTTGAGAGACTATAATACAGTATCGTGTAGTAAGTGTTGCTCAGACTGAGAGAAGCCTAGGATGCCATTTTACCCAGAGATAGGAGAGCGTCTAGTCTATGTCCAAGAAAGTGACAACTGAGAAAATTTAAATTAATATCACCCTTTGTGACCTTGAGCAATTTACTTGAATTCCTCTCAGCCTTTCCCCTTGTCTATTTCAATGTGATAATAATACCTATACCATAAAGTTATTGGAAGTATTAAATGAAAGCAGCTATGTCAAGTCCCCAGCAGAATGCTCAATAGCCATAATTATTAATTAATATTAGAAATAGCCATTACTATTATTCTAAATTTTAAAGTTGTCTTACCAAACTTTGAAGAGGTCCAGATTTAGATGATAGAATCTAAAGAGTGTAAAATGATTCCTGTTTTAAGTTTATAAGCTGTCATCTATTGGTTAGTAAATGTAGGTATAAATATTGCCCTTTATCTGCCTTAGGCTTTAATATCTCTATTTTCAGCAACAGAACAGAGATATACTTGAAGCAACATGCCCAAGGTCACAGCCAGTAAAAGGCAGGACCAGGATTTGAATCCAGATCTCTTTGACTCCAAAAAAATCGTAAAATATAGATAACATAAAATTTACCATTTTCACCATTTTTAAAGGTACAGTTCATTGGCATTGAATGCATTCACATTGTTTCACACTGTCTAGCTCCAGCACCTTTTTCATCTTCCCGAACTGAAATGCTGTGCCCATTAAACAACAACTCTCCATTTCCACCTTCCCTTAGTCCCTGGCAACCGCTGTTCTATTTTCTGGCTCTTTGCAAAGCCTATGCTTTAAAAACACTGTTATTCTTACATTAAATCTATCCTACTTCACCCAAAACTCTCTTCCATTTGGTACGAAGATAGTAGTGTTATGTAGATATGACTCCTCATGTTAGGGAAAGGTAGGAAAAAATAATGTGTCTCTGCTTATGTATCTATATTAGAATAAGGGTGTCTAATTTAAAATAAAAGCTTAAATTGAAATACTTTCCAATTATAATTAATTCAAACTTTGTATCTTTATAGCATATTTATTTTGCACTAGATTATTTTTTTCTGATTCAATGTATAGTTATAATCAATTTAAACTAATTCTACTTTAACCTTCTTCCCTTTCTCCCTTTTCTGGGTAGTAATTGTATTTTAAAATAGTGAATACTGACTTTCTAAAACCATTTTTGCGAGGGGTGGTTTGAAAATGATTATCACAGTGACCTCTAAATCTAATAATCATAAAAAAAATTCTTTTCAGTTGAAGAAGGTACTATCTATCTTCATTCTCCCTAGAATGAAGTACTTAGGAAAGTACTTCTGAGTTAACAGATTTGTAAGAAACAGCAGTCTTATCTGATTATTATTATTATTATTTCTTAATGGCCACATCTCTGGCATGTGGCAGATTTCAGACCAGGGACTGAATCTGAGCTGTAGCTGTGACCTATGCTGCAGCTGTGGCAATGCCAGCTCCTTTAACCCACTGTGCTGGGCCAGGGATCGAACCTGTGCCTCTGTAGCAACCTGAGCTGCTATAGTCAGATTCTTAACCTACTGTGCCACAGCAGGAACTCCTTATCTGGTTAATTTTTAATTCCCATTTGGGCAAAGAAAAAAGTCCTTGAAATAGTGAGGAACAGTTTAAATTCCTTTGAGAGATATGAAGAAAAATATTCTAGCAGCTCAGTTAAAGCTGAGAAATATGTAAAAAGTGACCTTTTTAGCCTAAAAAGAAATATTCCCGGCAACTCTTGGCAGCTTCAACTTTAGTCTCTAGTAAAGTGATGGAATAACTCTTTAAAAGATGGAAATATATTTGGAGGAGAATGGAGTACAAAATAGTAAAAGTTTATAAAATTTTAAGCAAACAAAATACTGCCTTATTTGCTGAGTACTGACGTTGGGTTTGGCAGTGAGACAGCCTGAAACAGATGTAGAGACCTTGAAATGTATAACAGAAATATCTAAATTGCTCTGGCAGGAAAGATGATTAAATTTAAGTTTCTTTTGGCATAAAGCTAGTGGAAGAAGGGTAGTGGAAGAAGGGAACAGAGTTGGGTATACTTTTTCTTGGGGTTAGTAATTTGATGCAACACATCGCAAAATTTTATGTGTAAAATTAATTCAAATTGAATTGGCTGTAGTTCTTGCTGTGTGCATTGAAAACTGGCTGTAAATTGTTATTTAATGTCTTGACACCTTGAAATTCCATTTTCAAGTTAAAGCAATGTGGATTACATTGAATTATAGTTAAACTGTATACATTGTCATTCTCCTGTAAGTAATGACAGGCTTTTCTCTTGGCATTTCCCTTGTTATAGGCACACAGGCAACCTATACCCGGCCAACTGTGAGCCCATCTCTAGGTCGGATGGCTGCAACCCCTGGAGCTGCAACCTACGTGAAAACCACCAGTGGTAGCATCATTACAGTAGTACCCAAATCATTAGCTACCTTGGGGGGCAAGATAATTAGCAGTAATATAGTTTCTGGTAGGTATACCTGAAATATGTTAAAGGTATAGGTGACCAGTAAGATGAAAAAACGTTTCACTCTCGAAGAATTCTGTTTGATCTCAGTTTTCTGCTTAGAAAGTTTAGAGTTTTGTTTTTAGTCCTGATATTTAATGATTAAGTATAGTTTTTTAGTTTGAGTGTTAAATCTCCAGATGTTAAGTTTTTGAGAGTTTTAAAATAAAAAGAACATTTAGTTACTTTTAATTACAATGGAAAAATTATTGTTTATATTTGCATAGAGATTTTTTTTTCGTTTACAAAGTATTCTCCCATTTATCGATTCGTTCATACCCCATAACTGTGAAATAGTTGGTATCATTCCCAGTTTATAGGTACAGACATATTTAAGTTTAGAGAGACGAACTTGACTTTTCCAAAACCATGCAAGCTAGATAGTGGGAGAACTGGTGTTTATTTGTCTGAATGTGTTTTAGGGACCATATCATACTTTCAATTACTGATGTCACTTTAGCATATTAAAAATAAAATACTTGAATATTTTTATTTTCTTTTCACCATTTATATTGTCTATTTACTTTTTAAAAATATTTTACTAAGATAATGAAGGCTAATATTTATTGGTATTTTGGAACCTTACCTGGTTTTTATTAGTTCATTAATTCCTCAAGTATTTGGGTTGTGTACCCTGAAGTGGAATAACGTGGCATCCATTCTCATTGATTATTATTTTTTAATTAAAGTGATGTAAATAACCTCTGACCAAGCAAGCCATGTGGACTTTAACTGTCTACCATTTTTGTAGACTACCCATATTTTGTATGCCCCAGGTGAGTTGTTCTAACATTTTTTAAATGAAGGGATTGAAGTTCCTGGCAGCAATATGATGTTGCTGATAACTCAATGATTGGAAAAAAAACAAAGCAGGGCATGGTATTGGCATAAAACACTATATTTAAAGCTGCTAATTTTGGCTCTGCTCTTTAAGTGTAAGTGAGAAACTTCAGTGTTTGCCAAACCGAGAAGGGTGAAGCTAGTAGGGAAAGAATCATCATACTCCAGCTTTTAAAAGGATATTTTAAATAACACAGTTAAAGCTCAAATTATAATTTATTACCTGACAGTATCTTTAAATAGTATAGAGCATATACTTAAACACTTTGCAAAAAGTAATCATATTTTTTATTAATGTGTAGCTTTTTATGACCATAAGGATTTTTTCTTTACTTAGTATGAGTTCATAATACTGTCTAGCTTGAAGGAATGTCTACATGTCATGACCCTCTGTTTTCAAAGCTTATTAATGAATTAGCTGCTTTGTAGGGGATTAGAGCAATACAAGCAAGCACATTTTCTTAGAAGCAAAAAGGTAGTGAGATATATACCCTATATAGATACACATTTTATCCACTTTTGTTTTTATTTCTTATTTTTTTCTCTTTTTTAGGGCCACACCCACAGCATAGGGAGGTTCCAGGCTAGGGGTCAAATTGGAGCTGCAGCCCTCCGCCTATGCCACCGCGGCCCAGGATCTGAGCCATGTCTGTGACCTACACCACAGCTCATGGAAATGCAGGTCCTTAACCCACTGAGTGAGGCCGGGGATCGAAAGGGCAACCCCCTGGTTACTAGTTGGATTTGTTTCCCCTTCGCCACAATAGGAACTCCCACCTTTGTTTTAAAATAAAAGGTAACTCACAGTTAGTTGCTATTTCAAGTGTATGAGTATACAGGGGAGGAGTTCTTAAACTTCTTTAGTACTGTAATATATGTTGGACTCACATATGAAACAGCTTTATTCATTGCATGGGTCTCATTTTGCCCCTACCTCTGTTGCACTACTTGATGCTTTTATTCTAATTTAGACATTTTTCTGCCTTCATCCATGATCAGATGCTGGATGTTGGAGTGCATGCTCCCACCAGCCCCTCAACAACAAAAATATACTTTTCATAAAATACCCTCAAACACATAGCTTTAAGAATAGAAGACTTTAGGAGTTCCCCTTGTGGCGCACTGGAAACGAATCCGACTAGGAACCATGAGGTTGTGGGTTCGATCCCTGGCCTCGCTCAGTGGGTTAAGGATCCGGCGTTGCCGTGAGCTGTCGTGTAGGTCGCAGACGTGGCTCAGATCTGGTGTTCCTGTGGCTCTGGCATAGGCCGGCAGCAACAGCTCTGATTGACCCCTAGCCTGGGAACCGCCATATGCCATGGGTGCGGCCCCAAAAAGACAAAAGACCAAAAAAAAAAAAAAAAAAAAAAAAAAAGAAAAAAAAGGGAATAGGAGACTTTAAAAAAATGATACCTTTCCTTTTATTATGGGGAATCTGATTTGGAAAGTATAGGAAGTATACATAGAAAATTAAAAACCTATAATTTTCACCATCCAGAGAAATTTGTTAAAATTTAAGTGTTTATATATATATATACTTTTTTTTTTTTGGTCTTTTTAGGGCCGCAGCCACAGTCCGTGGAAGTTCCCAGGCTAGGGGTCGAATTCAAGCTGCAATTGCTGGCCTTTGCCACAGCCACAGCAACGCCACATGCAAGCCTCGTCTGCGACCTGTACCACAGCTCACGGCAACGCCAGATCCTTAACTCACTGACAGAGGCCAGGGATTGAACCTGCAACCTCCTGGATACTAGTTGGGCCACAACTGAGCCACAGCGGGAACTCCCCATTGTACATAAATTATTATGCGAAGTTCTTTTTTTTTTTTTTTTTGTCTTTTGTCTTTTTTTGTTGTTGTTGTTGTTGCTATTTCTTGGGCCGCTCCCGTGGCATATGGAGGTTCCCAGGCTAGGGGTCGAATCGGAGCTGTAGCCACCAGCCTACGCCAGAGCCACAGCAACGCGGGATCCGAGCCGCATCTGCAACCTACACCACAGCTCACGGCAACGCCGGATCGTTAACCCACTGAGCAAGGGCAGGGACCGAACCCACAACCTCATGGTTCCTAGTCGGATTCGTTAACCACTGCGCCACGACGGGAACTCCGGAAGTTCTTATTTCTTTTGTATAATATCCTAGAAGGCAAGTTTATGCTTCCAAAGTGCTTTCTAGAAAGATCAAGCTTTTTTTTTTCCATTGGAATAAGCAATTAAATGGAAGGCGTTGACTGTTTTTGGGGTTACTTAACTCATGAAGTTATTTAGCTTATGGAGTCAAATATTAACTTATATGCGTATATATAGAGAGAACTAACAGATATGTAAGTCTTTCATTAGCTTTGTTGAAGGTTGTTGAAACATCCTGCCTATTTTATGCAGAAAATTGGATCTTTCAGAAATAAAGTCATTATCTTGAGTCTAAGGACTGTGTAAGAAAGTGAGGCAGTGGCAAGACTTTGATTCCCTTCATCTTTAGGACAATGTCCAGGCAAGGAGCTAGCGTTTGTATATGTTTTCATTCATTCATTTGCTCATTCTTTGAACAAAGTAACATATAAAACGTTACCCAAGAGACCAAGATTGTCAGAGTGATTTAAGAATATGTGACTAGTAAAATCTAGGCCAATAAGTGTGTGTTGTTTAAGCCTACCTGCCATAATGCTCAAACATTTATAGACATCTTATTTTTTAATGGAAATCCCTGCAGCATGTCAGTATTATAGCCCATGATCCCAATGTGATTCACAGCTCCTAGCACCCATTGCATCTTGACTCTTATAAGTAAAGACTGTATATATAGATGAGTTCTCTGATGGCTAGAAGCTAGCTTCTGGGTTGGGTGCTGAGATACACGGTGGTGTGCATGCGGTGCCTTCTCTGCCTTAAGGAATGCTAAACAAA
This sequence comes from Sus scrofa, assembly GCF_054392235.1. Lineage (NCBI taxonomy): Eukaryota > Metazoa > Chordata > Mammalia > Artiodactyla > Suidae > Sus > Sus scrofa. Next base: position 10,699,682 of record NC_139391.1, read on the forward strand.
TGAACTTGTGTACATTCTCTTGTAATGTGAGAACTACAGACTGAACGCTGTGAAAGCATAGAGGGAGACACTTTAATGAGTAGTAGATGTCATCTGAGATGTGGGAACATGCTGTTGCAATTTTAAACTTTTATAAGTTGATAATTCTTGTCATAAATTGTATTCTATCTTAATGTGATGCTGTACTTGCTTTTCCTTATGCTATGCCTTTTCCTTCTGTTTTCTAACACTGCCTCCCCCCCCATTTTGTTAAGCAGGTGAACTTGGTTTGCATCTGTCTCATAAATTGACTCATTTGTGATGGAAAGGATTTGACATTTTTGTAGTTTAAATATAATTCATTTGTTAAGCAAGTTTTGTCAAAAAAGTGGTCCTTGTACTTTGGTGTAGAGTTAAACCTAGGTTTACATTTCCTTGAGCTAGTTTTTAATGCATACTTTCTAAAAAGACTTTTTTTAAATTTTTTATTATTATTATTATTATTATTTTTGTCTTTTTGCTATTTCTTGGGCCGCTCCGGCGGCATATGGAGATTCCCAGGCTAGGGGTCCAATCGGAGCCATAGCCACCAGCCTACGCCAGAGCCACAGCAACCAACACGGGATCTGAGCCATGTCTGCGACCTACACCACAGCTCACGGCAACGCCGGATCGTTAACCCACTGAGCAAGGGCAGGGACCGAACCCGCAACCTCATGGTTCCTAGTTGGATTCGTTAACCACTGCGCCATGACGGGAACTCCAAAAGACTTTTTTTTAAATGGCCACACCCACAGCATATGGAAGTTCCCAGGCCAAGATTGAATCTGAGCCACAAGCTGTGACTGGCACCCCAGCTGCAGCACCGCCAGATCCTTTAACCCTCTTCCCTGGGCCAGGGGTCAAAGCTGCACCTCCTCAGAAACCTGAGCCTCTGCATTCAGATTCTTAACCCACTGTGCCACAGTGGGAACTCCTAAAAACACTTTTTAAAATTAAATAATTTGGTGAGACAGCATTATCAATGGAGCCATCATAATCACATATGAGGGATTGGAGTTAATTAAGAGTTAAAGTTGATATAAGTGAATCATGAGCAGTTTGGTTTTCATGGAAGTTCCCAGGCCAGGGATCCAACCTGAGCCCCAGCAGCAACCCAAGCTGCTGTAGTAACAACGCTGGATCCTTAACCCGCTATGCCACAAGAAAAATCCTAATCAGTCGTGTTTTTAATGTGTATCCTCTGTGCTTAGTCATTTGATAAATGATATGCAAGCCTATAGAAGAAAAATATGACCTGCCTGTTTCCACAGGCAAAGGAAATTACAGGCACAGAAGTAGCATTGGGACTGGTGTGTTCAGAGCCCAGTGTGGAGACTGTCACACTGAAAGGGAAGTGTGTAGCGGATAATTCTGAAAACTGAAGTCTGATGGAACCTGGTGGGCTAAGCAGAGGAGTTTTATCTTTGTGTGATAGGTAATAGGAAGCCCTAGTGAAGAAGTTCCTTGTTAGACTAGAGTTTATGATGTGTATCGTGGAGTAGGAACAAATAAGACCAAACTGGTAGATTTAGGCAAGATTATAAAGGATTTTGAAAGCCAGTAGGGAAAGTTAGAACTAAATACACTGGCCATTTGGAAGGTTTTCGACCAGTTTCACATATTGTTGGTTCTTGACTTGATGAAATGAGTTTGGTTTTTTGTTTGTTTGTTTGTTTGTTTGTTTTTGTTGTTGTTGTTTGATGTGACGGGGCACTTCAGAATGATTTGCATGATAGAGGAACTTGAAATAGGGAGGAAAATACGGAAAGCCAAAAGAGATGTGGGCCTGCCTATGGAGCTGGCATTAATAACATTTTGAAAGAAGACATGCTGGTGTCAAATTGAGTTTATTCACATACTCATTATACAATAATTACTTGAGTAATTGCCATACAGTGTGGGCTAAGCACTGAGGAGTCAGTGACATAAAAAGATAGTGTGGAGCTAAGGGGCTTTCATTTTTGGGGGACTACAGGGAGTGAAGACAAGACAAGACTCAAAGATTTGCATCAGGATTTCCAACTTGGACAATTAGAAGAATATAGGGTACAAATTTATTTATTTATTTATGTCTTTTTTGGGCCGTACCTGCAGCATATGGATGTTCCCAGGCTACGGGTCTAGTTGGAGCTGTAGCCACTGGCCTACGCCAGAGCCACAGCAACACAGAATCCAAGCCGCGTCTTTGACCTACACCACAGCTCATGGCAATGCCGGATCCTTAACCCACTGAGCAAGGCCAGGGATCGAACCGACAACCTCATGGTTCCTAGTCGGATTCGTTAACCACTGAGCCACAATGGGAACTCCTAGGGTATAAATTTAATAGGTAAATTTGATAGGTGGAAGAGAAGCAGGTTGTGGAAGGATGTGAGAGAGAGAATAAGATAATATTATGTTTGGGTCATTAGATATAGATCTACTAAATAGATCTTAATGGTGGAAAAAATGAATTATATATATGTATATAAATTAGAGTGTCATCCTCAGAGTCTTCAGAGTGCTGCAGGTTATAAGAGTACACATTTCATCTGACTTGATCTGTGAGTGTTCATTTTGTCTTTTTTGGTCAAATAAAAATAGATGACATTTCTTTTCCTAGGTTTTCTGTACATTTTAGTATTATATGAGTATTTTGATAAGTATTTACCTCTTTTTTTATCTTTTTTGAAGAGTTTTTCTATCATGCTCGTCATATATATAGGTATATATAGGTAATGTTCTTGGGAGGAATTTTTGTCATGAAATAGAGATCCTAGTTTGTTTCACTTAACTAGTCAGGAGAGGATTATTTGAGAAACAGGGTGATAATTTTAGATTCTGAATTTGGTGTGTAGGTCCTCAGCTTCCAAAAAGGTGAATGGTCAATGCTTACCCTTCTCTCATTCTAGGACAACTTGTAGTTTTATTCCAGGCCTTCACGTTCATCCTCATGGCAGTCTTCACATCATCTAGGAATGACAGTGACCACATGTATTGATTGTGTACAACATAAAAAGAAGTAACCAAATATCTCTAGTCCTTAACTGAGGCCTCCTTTTCTCCCCCCTTCTCTAAGGAACGACCACCAAAATCACTACAATCCCCATGACTTCCAAGCCCAATGTGATTGTTGTGCAAAAGACCACAGGAAAAGGAACGACCATTCAAGGCCTCCCGGGCAAAAACGTTGTCACAACGTTGCTAAATGCTGGAGTAAGTAAGAGCTTGAACTGCAGACTCAGCAATCTACACAGATTCTACACAGATTTTACACAGATTTTAGAGACCAGCTATACAAACATTTGTCTAAGGATTTCAGAGCTCACAATGGGCAGAATGGCTTGATTTACCACTGCTGTGATGGAACGACTCTTAAAACATCACCTACCGATGCCATTTTTTACAGTAATTTCTAAAACATGTTGCTCGTAGGTCAGTTTCTTAGATGCTTAGCTTGGTCTAGATGGAAGATTTCACTGGCTTAACTGTCAGGGGACACTTTTATTCCTGCTTATGGCCAATAGATAATAGTCTAGTATTTCACCTGGGCTGGGCAAAGAGAAATATTTGGGGCTAAAGCTAAATTTATGACAAGAATTCGTTGCTTTCATTTTTAGTTTTTGAGCTAGCGGGGGAAAAAAATCAAATAACAGATGTATTTATAGTTCCAAAGGCAAGCTGTTAGGAGGTTTGGAGTTAGCCAAACCTGGCCTTTGTTTCTATCATAGTTGTTTGACTTTGACTTATTCAACGTCTCTCATCCTTAATTTCCTCATTTGTATGTTAAGGATGATCTCTACCAGTGAGTTTGTTGAGTAACTGGTAGATCTTTTCAAAGTGCTTAGAACAGTATATGGCACATAGGAAGTCCTTGAAGTGTTTTTTCTTACTGTTACTACTCTTGGTTCCTAGCTGTCCGGTCTTGGTAATGTCCCTACTTTGCTGGAGAAGAGAATGCTATACTTCATTGTAGTTGACCTCTAGTAGCTCTCTAGGCATTGCAGTCTTTATAGTGTTAGTAAGGGTAGGATTTTTTTCATCATGTGGGAAAACATAGATCGTTGAGAAACAATTTATGTTTAGCCTGAGTTTACATAATAAGCCAAAAGTAAAACCAGGATTAGAATTCAGATTTTCAGGACCCTTTATTTTCTGATTTGTAATTTAATAGAACTTGGTGTTAAAGGGGATGCCGTGTGCTCTAGGTCCTGTGGTCACATAGATCTAAGAATACCAGCCGTTAGATATATCTGATAGCAACAGTTTGACACAGGAAATGGTAGTAAAACAAGCAGCTCAGAGTATAAGACCACCCTCTTCACTACATATGCACATGCACCGACACTCAAAACGTGTTCACCTGTGCGTGCATACACACCCACACACACCAGAAGAGCTTTTTCAAAAAATAACCTGCAAGTTTTGATTGGCTTTTGAGTCATTGTAATTACACCTGGACAGGGCCCATGGAATGACTTTATAGTCAGACATGCCCACTCGCAAACTAGTAACTCTTGGCAAGTGAACTACCACTCATTCCAGAGATGCTGTGAACGGGTGTGTGTGTGTGTGTGTGTGTTAAAATAAGTAATCACATGATTGGCAGACACTTCATGTTTCCTTTTAAATAACTGCAGCAGGTAGTTAAACTTGTGAGTTTTGTAATCATTTAGCTCTAAATTCACAGAGTGATTACCTTTTTGCCAACTCCTTGGTTGCTTTGTTTTTACTGGCTGCTGAGTTTAGAGGGCCACACATTTAGGTGATGATGACTAAAAATTAAGGAAAACTGGAGTTCCCGCTATGGCACAGTGGGTTAAGAATCTGACTGCAGCAATTTGGGTCGCTGTGGAGGTGTGGGTTCGATCCCCAGCACAGTGCAGTGGGCTGAAGGATCCAGCAATGCCGCAGTGTGGCGTAGGTCACAGCTGTGGCTTGGATTCAGTCCCAGGCCTGGAAACTTCCATGTGCTGTGCATATGGCAATAAAATTGAAAGAAAAGAAAAAACTGATTAGGTGAAAAAATTTCAGATCCTTTCCTTTTAAATTTTTTGGATTTTAATTTTTAAAATTTTAATAATTTAATAAAATAGCTGTATTTGAATTTAATTTAGTTAAGCTCAAATATTGACTCCATAAATGACCAGAAATTGGTACTTAAGAATTAAAGCAGATGAAAATGCAGAAAATGGTGAAAAGTTAATGGGCTTAAACTATCTAGTTAATAGACTAAAGTGATATTAGTAACATACTAATGTGGGAAATGTCTTAAGTTTTTTCTTAGTATTTTCCCATGTAACCTCAAAAAGAATGTTAGTATTTCTGCTGATTTTATCTCTTGCCCATACTTTTTCCACATAGACATTCTGCTATTTATCCTTATAATTTCATATTTAAGGAACTTCAATTTATTTTTTATGTGTACTTTTAGCTATTGGTATAATGCACAGTCTTTTTTTGGTATTTCACGTATATATATTCATTTTAGAGGAACTAGGAAATGAAGATGAATGTTAGGGGGCAAGACCTATACTCCCAACTCTTAGAGATAACCATTGTTAACATTTTAGTATGTAATCATGTATAATTTTTTTTTTTCTTTTTAGTGTCGCACCTGCGGCATGTGGAAGTTCCCAGGTTAGGGATCAAATTGGAGTTTCAGCTGCCATCCTACGCCACAGCAATGCCAGATTTGAGCTGTGTTTGTGACCAACACCACAGCTCGTGGCAACGCCAGATCCATAACCCACTGAGCGAGGCCAGGGATCGTACCCACATCCTCATGGATACTAGTTGGGTTCATTACCATCGAGCCACAGCAGGAGCTCCTATAATTTTTGACTCTTACAATATATGTATTCTATGAATGAGAGTATAATTAAAGTATTCTTATATGAAGTAATTTTTTAAATACTCATCAAGAAATATTTAATGTTTTCTTTGGACAGAAGGTTGGTCAGATGACTTCTAAGATCTTTTCAAATAGGTCTAAGATTTTTTTTGATCACCTGGAAACATGTTACTTTGTGGCAGAATTTACATCCATTTCCCTGACATCCTGGTAAAACCTTTCTGTGATTTTTCAGTAAAAGGACAGTTTTTATCTTTTAAATGCATACAAATTTCATATATTTACTGACTTCAATTTAGGGGGAAAAGACTATTCAGACGGTGCCAACAGGAGCAAAGCCAGCTATTATCACTGCTACAAGACCCATCACCAAAATGATTGTAACTCAGCCAAAAGGAATAGGTTCCACAGTTCAACCAGCAGCTAAAATCATCCCAACAAAAATTGTTTATGGGCAGCAAGGGAAAACACAGGTATGCCAAGATATGATTTTTCTTGACTCTGGTGTATTTCAAATTCCTAAAATTCCAAGGTAGAAATTTAAAAAAAAATTTTTTTATTATAGTTGATTTAAAGTGTTCAGTCAATTTCTGCCATACAGCAAAGTGACCCAGTTATGCATTTATATACATTCTTTTTTTTCACATTATCCTCCATCATATTCCATCATAAGTGAGTAGATATATTTGAATGAAAAGATGAGTAATATTTAAAGAATCAGATTGTTGAAAGTTATGACAATGTGTGTAATCATCTATTTTCAAAACCTATGTTTCTCTTTTCATTACTTTTTAAAAATATCTAAATATTTGTGTCTTATGAGCAAAGATTAGAGAAAAGAATTCCCTTGGAATAAAATTTGCAAGTTTGCTGAAGGTATATAATATGAGAAGTAGATGGTTGAGGGTGGATGGTAATTATTCATAAATTCCTTAAGAGAAGTATTTATTTTTTATTTTTTTATTTTTCAGGACCACACCTGTGCCACATGGAAGTTCCCAGGCTAGAGGTCGAATCGGAACTGCAGCTGCCAGCCACAGCCATGGACAGCCACAGCACGTGGAATCTGAGTCACATCTGTAGCCCTGCACCACAGCTCATGGCAATGCTGGATCCTTAACCCACCGAGTGAGGCCAGGAATTGAACCCGCAGCCTCTTGGACACTGTTGGGTTCATTACTGTCATGCCACAGTGGGGACTCACAAAAAGTATTTATTTTTTATAAGCTTATGTGGCCTTTGAAAACATTTTGCATATTTACTTATAATTTTTTTTTTTTTTTTTTTTTTTTTTTTTAGGGCTACACCTGCAGCATATGGAAGTTCTCAGGCTAGGGGTCGAATCAGAGCTACAGCTGCCAGCCTACTCCACAGCCACAGCAATGCCAGATCCGAGCCACATCTGCGACCTACACCACAGCTCATGGCAATACCGGATCCTTAACCCACTGAGCAAGGCTAGGGATTGAACCTGCAACTCCATGGTTCCTAGTCGGATTGGTTTCCACTGAGCCATGACAGGAGCTCCTACTTATAAAATTTAATTTATTTGAAACCTAAATAATGGTGAAGCTAGAGATCAGTTCATTTTTCAACCAGTAGACAATAAGGGAGCTTTTTTGGAAATTTGCCAGGGAAACTGAGGCTCAGGATTTAATCCATGTTGTTAGGCTACTGTGTATCTTGCAGGTACTTTACTTTTCCAGGAATATCAAAGGAAACAGTGTCAGCTTTGGTGGAGAAATTCTATCCAAGAGTTTTTGTAAAACATACTAATTTACCTATAAACTAGTAATTTGCCTTTAGATTCAGTTCCTTCAATATTATAGCCAAATAGTCTACATATTAAAACAATAAGCTTTGGGTTTATAAATAAATTCATATTGCTTTTAAATTTCAAGTGTAACATTTCATTTGCTTCATCATCCATGTCATAGTATAACCCATGTCTTTATTCTTGAATTTTTGGAAATGGGTTATTTAGTAGAGTCTGTAAAGGTTTGGAATCTTATATATGGGAGAAATAAAAATTAATTGTGGTGAGGTAACATTTTTATTCTATGTTGCTAATTGAAGTTAACTCTAGAGTCTAGGTTTTAAAGTGGAATGGTTCAGTCTAAAACTTTTCTCCCATTTCACTTACTTTAGTGTCTGTGGTTTTGACCTTTGCCAGGAGTTGATCTGTCACTTGTTCCATATTTGCTCCTCACTGCTACTCTGGGGTTTTCATCAACGATGACTTACGTCCTAAGCAAATTTACTTTGTGCAGATGTGTCAATTAGTAATATCATTTGGTTGCTAAAGAAAAGAAACCTGAAGAACAGTGGCTTAAACAAATTAGGGTTTTATCTTTATATGTCTTTGTGTTTTGCCCTCCTTAGCTTGTGGCTGTCATTCTGCTGTATAGCCTACAGATTAAAAAATGACTCCCGAAGTCATTATAAACAAGAAAAAACAGGGGCAAAGGCTCTCGTCAGGCTCATAGCTGTTGCAATCTAGCATGCACCATTTAAAATGTTGAATGTGGCCACTATAATTTGTTCATAGATTGAATAGCCGTTGATGAACATTGCTGTGCCCAAAGCATAATAAATGTACAGAATACTGTTTTCCATATCAGGAAAATATTTGTTTATGATCTAGAAGTTAGTGTATTTCTGCTTGTCTTCTAGGTTCTTATTAAACCCAAACCTGTGACGTTTCAAGCCACAGTTGTTAGTGAACAAACACGGCAGTTGGTCACAGAAACATTACAGCAAGCATCCAGGGTGGCAGAAGCTGGTAATTCATCTATTCAGGAGGGAAAAGAAGAACCGCAGACTTTTACAGATAGTAGTTCCTCTTCTACGGAGTCCTCCCACAGTTCCCAAGGTAAGAGCCACTGTACCTCTGACTTGTGTAATTACTGCTGACGCAGCACCCTAGTTCCAAAATAGCTGCGTCTAAGGATCTCAAACAAACGTGTATGCTCTTTTAATATTATTAAAATGATTTGTCAGTTCTTTAAACTTTATCGTCTTATATTATTCATATGTAATCAGTGAGCCAAAGTTTTGTTTTTGATAAGGCTTACCATTCCTTCCTACCTGGCATATGTTCGTCAAATAATTGGTAAACTTTAGATGATGGTTTTGGCAGGTAGGTATTATCAAACTGGATAGAGCTGTGATTCCTTCTGTTTGTGTTGAGTAAATAGGAGAAATATGCCAGAAAGTGTCTATACCTTTTAAATTGTTGGTTGCTGAACCTTTCTGAGAAAGGATAAAGGTGGCCAGAGGTGGGGGTTATAAGTGGGCTTTAAGTAGATTGACCATACATTACACTTTGCATGGGACAAGTCCTAGTTTATTTCTGTTCTAGAATTATTATTAATAACATTCTCTTTCACTCTCAAAGATGATAATTGTATGGTTGTCCTAATTATAAGGAAGGCCCTATGAAGCTAGACTCCATAGTTGGGAAACTCTTATCCGCAGCGCTATTTTAATTATGTTGTTCTTCTAGGAAATTGCTTGACATAAACTCATGATCATAAGCTTTGAGAGCTTCCACAAATCTAGTACACATATCTATCTGTTACCTTAACCACCCATATTGGCAGGTGGTACATTTATGCCTGAGCTGATAGGCTCTGATACATTCAAGCAAAGCTGTGTCTCTTCTCTTGATCATTCCACACTCACTCCATTTCCTCTCCTCTCATCTTCGCATAAATCTCTTTGGAATGCTTTCTTAATACTTTCACTTTTCTAATATAGATTCTTCATGCTGTGTCGGCATTTTTATTATTTTTACTTTCCAGTGGAATCTTCCTGGATTAGTCTTACTAATGTTTCAATTGCTGATTATTCCATTAATTCAATTTGACAATTATTTATTAGTTTATATTATGTGCTAAGCATTGTGCTAAACCCTACAAAGGTTAAATAAAATATAGTTCTTGCCCTCGAGGAGCTTAAAATCTGGGATAGGAGATTTAAAAAGAGTACAGGAGTTCTCTTGTGGCACAGAGGTTAAGGGCTTGGCATTACCACTGCAGTGGCACAAGTTTCTGCTCTGGTGCAGGTTTGCTCCCTGGCCTGGGAACTTCCACATGCCACAGGTATGGCCAAAAAAAAAAAGAAAATACACCTACAATTCCAGTATAAGAATTTATCAGAACATATTTTTGACAGACAAAAAAAAAAAAACACCAAAAGTTGAATGAGGAGAGGACGAGAAAGCTTCATGAAGGAGGTAGCATTTGAAATGGTCTTTGAAAACTGATCAATTAAAAATAAAATATCAGAGTTCCCACTGTGGATCAGTGGGTTAAGAACCCAACTAGTTTCCATGAGGATGTGTAAAATGTCGCAGTTCCCACTGGCCTTGCTCAGTGGGTTAAGGATGTGACATTGCTGCAAGATGCGGCCTAGCTCATAGATTTGACTCAGATCTAGTGTTGCTGTGGCTGTGGCATAGGCCGGCAATTACAGCTCCAAATTGACCCCTTGCCTGGGAACTTCCATATGCTGCAGGTGCAGCCCTAAAAATAAATAAATAAATAAAGTTGATTTTAACAATATGGTACTCATTTTAGAAAATGGAGTTTTCTTCAGCATATTATCAATAATAGTAATATTTTCTGAATCAGTTTGCTAAGATTTAATTTATTCTATACTGGTTTTGAGTTAGTTTATATCTAGTTACAGTGGAGTGATGCTTATTCTCTTAATTATTCCTTTTAGACTTGCTGATTTGATCTGTATAGATTCCATTATTAGTTTAGCACATCAGATGCTTTTTTTCATCTTTTAAGTCTGCAGTTATTTGAATAATACCAGCCTTTTTACCCCTTGAGAAATATTTTTGTAGAGGGCAGGTAAAGTGTTTATTAGTTTATGAATTGGTGCTAAAACGGGGACCTGAACTAGATGTCTATATATACATCATCTCAGGTTATTTTTTCAAATTGCTAATCTCTTCTTAAGGGAGCTATGAGCCAGTCATTTCTTCCCTAATGTGCCATTTCATGAGTGAGCCTTCAGTTTTCATTTCAAGAATGGGACAAGTTTGTCTATTTTTGAAGTGATTGAGTATAAGGTTTTGTGCTCTTTGATCTGTTAACTCTATATGGCATCATTTATTTTTATTTTTGTTATTTATGTTTCATTGTATATTACTTCTTTCTAAAATATTCTGTAATACAGAAATTCAAAGTAGGTATATCTAGTATAGTTGACTATAAAGCCAGTTTTTTATAATCTGCATTTGCTCCTCACCCCGTATCCTTATATAGCTCCTTAGTACATTCTCACAAAGACAAGGGGCTGGGACTATATATGCTATGATTTAAGAGAAAAGGATAAAGGTTTTGATCAGTCTAAGACTCATTCTTGGTTTTCAAAGTATATGGGGGTCATACTCACTGGGAGTATAAGCACTATATGGCCGCCCATTTTTCTTTGTATTGCTTTTGCAGTTTTTGGCCTTCCTCTTTTTAGTAATTTTTATTTTAGTGTAATTTCAAACTTACAAAGATATTTCAGGAAGAATAAATAGAACTCCTGTGTATATTTTTTACCTAGATTCATCAGTTGTTTATATTTTGCCCTATTTATATTGTTTTGATTCTTCTGCCCTCCCTTCCTCTGTGTTTATAATTTTTAAATTTCTTAACCATTTGAGAGCAAGTTGTAGATATCTTGTCTGTATCTCTGAATATTTATATTTATAGGTTTATGTTTCTTAAAGGTTAGTCTCTTCATAACTAAAATACGATTATCAAAATCAAGACGTATGAGGTTATAGAATTATAACTTCTATAATCTACAGTTTATTCACATGCCATCAACTGTCCAATCATGTACTTTGTAGTTTTACCAGCCCCCCAGTCCACAATCCAAATCAGGATCCTGCATTGTATTTAGTTATATTTAATTGTCATGGCTGTTAATTTTCTTTAAATATGGATAATCCTTCAGCCTTTCTTAGTGTTTCTTGACCTTGACATTTTTGAAGGAAATCTGTCAGTTACTTTGTAGAATAGTCTTCAATTTGGTATCATCTGATATTTCTTTGTCATTGGATTCAGCAAAAACTCCATAGATGTGATGTATCTCTCCTTAGCTTTATCTTTTCAAGAGACAGTTGATGACAGTTTGTCCCAATATTGATGATGTTAATGTGGTTTTTGGGGGTTTTTTTCTTTGTTCGTTTGGTCTTTTTGTCCTTTTAGGGCCACACCTGCGGCATATGGAGGTTCCCAGGCTAGGGGTCTAATCAGAGCTGTAGCCACTGGCCTATGCCAGAGCCACAGCCATTCAGGACCTGAGCCGTTTCTGCAACCTATGCAACAGCTCACAGCAGCACCGGATCCTGAACCCACTGAAGCGAGGCCAGGGATCGAACCCGAAACCTCATGGTTCCTAGTCGGATTCATTTCTGCTGAGCCACGACGGGAATGCCCTATTGTTTTTTGGGTTTTGGTTTTTTGGGGTTTTTTGTCTTTTTGTCCTTTCAGGGGGATGATGTTAATGTTGCTCTCTTGGTTAATTAAGGTGATGTCTTCCTGGTGTTTTGCATTATGAAGTTACCATATTTCCCTTTGAGATTAATAGTAATTTGTGGGGAAATACTTTGAGATCATATAAATATCATGTTCCTCATCAAACGTTTATCTACTAATGTTAGCATCTGTTGATGATTTTCTGAAGTCCATTATTCATTATATAGTTGATAGTTAGCATTCTGCTGTAAAAATGAATCAGCTTTTCCTGACTTTATATCCTTTTTCTGTTGACTTCTTTATACAAGTCTTAGAATAAAGACATCTTTTATGCCAGTGGATTTCTTGATTCTACTTGTGGTTTCTAAACTTTCCCCACCATTCCCCACCTGCAAGGAGGAGCAGTTTAGGCGTTGAATCTTATTTCTGAACTCTGTTCTTATAGGCTAGAACAGAGACTGTCATTTTCACCTTATTGGGGCTTTTTCCTTGATCACCCTTGGAGGGTTCATCACTCTTGCCGTACTATGCTTCCATAATTGCTTTGTTCTACCAGCTATTTTACCATTGATCATTTTATTTTGTACTTTTTTTGTTTAATGTAATTATTTTCTTTTCTACTAGGCTACTAACTAATTAAAGGCAAGGATCATATTCATCTCTGTATATTCAATATTTAGCAGAGTGGTTTGCTGGCTCTAAATAGGCACCCGTAAAAGTTTCACTGAATAAAAAAACCAGCAGAACAGCAGTCCTACAAACTGTGGCACAGGATTAAGCTTCAGCCTTATAAACTCATTTTTGTTGCCTGAGTCCAAAACATTTTTTTCCTTTCTGGGGTTTCCCCTAACCCTGTGGGTGGGCCTTTTGAGTGGTATACACCTGAAGTACTTTTATGTGTTGACAGATAGCTAGATGACCAACCCTAATGCGTCAAGGCCATACTTGCCCAGGTCACTTACTGAGATTGAGCCATATGCCTTCCACCGTTCCTGAGCTTTCCTTCCTAATTGGATCTTCTTTTTTCCCTTTCTCTTTAAAGAAAGAAAAATATTAAAGGTTTCTTTATTTATATTCTCTTTATTTCCAGAAGGTTTTAAGGTAGATTAGCTAGAATATAAGATTATGTGAAGTAGGAGTTCCTATTGTGGCGCAGTGGTTAACGAATCCGACTAGGAACCATGAGGTTGCGGGTTTGATCCCTGGCCTCGCTCAGTGGGTTAAGGATCCAGTGTTGCCATGAGCTGTGGTGTGGGTTGCAGATGCTGCTCGGATCCTGCGTTGCTGTGGCTCTGGCATGGGCCAGCAGCTACAGCTCCGATTCGACCCCTGGCCTGGGAACTTCCATGTGCTGCGGGAGCAGCCCTAGAAAAGGCAAAAAGACACACACACACACACAAAGGTTATGTGTAGTAAAATGGAAGAGAAAAAGGAGACAAAACCAAGGGTAGAGATTTAAGGTGGAACAAGGCAAGAGGCAAATACAGAAATGTGTCCTGTAAACACATTGCTTTAAGTAGGCCACAACTTGGTTTCTGGGCTGATTTTTCCGGAAGCTTCGCGATCTTGGTAGGTCATGGTGAGGGTGAGGAATAAATCCAGGTTAAGCAAAACATAACTTATGGCAGAGCTTTCCAGAGCCGTAATATGCTAATATATAAACTATAAAAGATGAAAGGGGGACTATATAATGTCAAATGTCCCCAACTCTTTTGATGATGGAGCCTTTCTTTTGCAGAGCATCTTGAAGAACTAATGTTCTCTGGAACATTTGGGCAAAGCTGTAGAAACAGTTAAATACTGTGAAGGCCTCGGGCTTTATGGCAATACTTGAGGAGGAAAGTACATATTTCATAGAATGAATGTTTATATCCCTTCTTGGGTTTAGTTTAGAAGAGATGGTTTAGATGCATAAGGCATCTGGGGATCATTTTATATGAAGCATGGTAGGTAGAGACAGGGCAGTTATCACGGAGAAGAGAAGATGAAGATTGGGTTGGGTTGTGGGGACCCAGGAACTGGTATTATCTTGAGGACGATGAGGTGGAAGAGGGAAGTTTGAAGATTTTAGCATAGGATTGATAACAGTATTAAACATACTTTTAGATTTTTTTCTAGCTGAGAGGTCTTAGGATTCTGTGAAAGTGTGATAGGGACTTTTTATAGTGAAGCCATGGGAGACATTCTTCCCTAGAGATGCCTTGCATCTGTCTTTTGATACAGCAGCACAGTATGTATCTCTCGTACCTAACCTGTAATACTTATTAGATGCCCAGTTAATATTTGTTAAATGACCTGTGGGGAAAGGTATCCAAGGATCAGAAGGCCACTGGCCTCAAGAGAGAGGGAAGTCTAAAAGGATGCACCCTGTGTCATCAAATGAAACTGAAATCAGGTCTCAGTTATTGCAGTCTGACCCCAGTTCCAGACTTGGTAAGCGGTAGATTTATCTAGTCTTAGCCTGAGCCAAAAGTAGAGGGGAAAATTGCTCAAGGAATGTTTTTTCACATTTAAGTTCACACTCTGATTCTGTGTCGCAGCTGTTAGGGTTGGTGCATTGATGCTCGGTAATGTCAGCTGTGCTTTCTGAATCTAGGCAGAAGGAAGAGAGCTCCCCCCCCCCCAGTCCCTGTGGGAAGGTGCTGCTTGGCATGATGTCTCTGACAGATGCTTCCTTGTGGAAATTGTTGTCCATTTCCAGTGTCATTCTACCTTACCTCTCTACCATGCAGTTTTTGCTTTCTTCTGGATATTCAGAGTATGTATTTTACAGAGTTCGGTTGCACAGTCATTCTTTGCCTCCAGGTCCTCTCACCTAATTAACGGATACTAGTGGCATCATGAGAGAGTCTTAAAATTGAGAACTTAGTTTATGTAAAAACAATGATTTCCTAATATAGTCAATTATCTTAAGTTTAAACTCTATTGTCTACTTAGAATGAGTAAAGAAAAATCGTCATATGCCTCATGTGGCATTCGATGTTGCAGGATAGTGTCCTTCAATTATCTAGATTTTTTTGGAAGTTTAATGGAAATTATACTTTCCTGGTGTGGCTTATATTCTACTTAGTGTTTGGAGGGTGGGATGGGAAGCAGAAATATAATTTGTTAATGGTAAATAAAACTCCAGGTGTTTTGTATAGTGATTTTGTTTTCTTTGGGAAGACAGTTTTTGTTGTTGTTTGTTTCTTTGAAGAGTCATTCTCCCTTGCTTCAACATTTTGGACAACTTTGTAATTTTCAAAAATATAAAAGTTCATAGAAGGTTGAACTTTAGTTGTATTTAATCTTGGTTTGTAGACTCCATGAATTCTTTTCTGTGTGATGCTTTCACTGACCATTCCAATTTAAAGCAGTGTTTTTTTGGTGTGGGCTTTTTTTTTTTTTTTTTTTTTTTTTTTTTTTTTTAGGGCCACACCCGTGGCATATATGGAGGTTCCAAGGTAGGGGTTGAAATCAGAGCTGCAGCTGCCGCCCCACACCACAGCAATGCCAGATCCAAGCTGTGTCTGTAACCTACCCCACGGCTCATGGCAACGCCAGATCCTTAACCCACTGAGCAAGGCCAGGGATTGAAACTGAGTATTCATGGATGCTAGTCAGAGTCGTTTCAGCAGAGCCATGATGGGAACTCTTTCAAAGCAGTCATTCTCTTTCTGTATAGTTTTCCTATTTGCCCTAATCATTTGATTTTATCCCCAAATATAAAGCTATATGTATATCTTTATTTTATGTCTCCTCCATTATACCCTAAACTTGGGAGTAGGAAGCATGCTTTTATATCCTGCATAATTTCCTGTGTGGTATCTTGGACCAAGGAGTTTAGGAACTTAACAGTAGTTGGTACAACCTACTTATTGTGTAGATGGAAAACTCAGTAAAGAATTTGTTGATTGATTTGATATGTATTAGGTATTTATATGCATGTTTGTATAACGTGAATATAATAAGCCTTGAGTTAGAGCTGTAATTTATTTTGAAACTAACAATAAGTCTTTAATTGAGAACTTTCAGGTCACAGACAGAACAGGAACAACAAAAATGATTACATTTCTATTGTCTTTCGTAGTCTATAAAGCTCTCTTATATATATCATTTCATTATTATAATCTTTAGAAATCCTGTGAGATAGAGCAGTAATTTTATTGTTGCCATCTTAGAAATCGTGATACTAAGACCCAAAGAATCACCTTGCTGGGACGGTAACCTAAGACTTTGAATTCCAAATGTTATACGTGTCCTGTTACATCATGCTTCTTCTACTTAATTTATCTATTCTTGGTGTCAGCAAACAGGATTTCCTTTTAGTAATCCATTCATCCAATAAGTGTTGACTGAATGCGAAGGTTGTGATACAGAACACATTTTCAGGTGCACTGGGGAAAATAAGACTCCCACAACATTATGTTCTAACTAGACACAGACATCACCCACCTGTGCACATGCACACGTATTTATTATGGCAGTTATACCATTGCATTGTAATTTGTTTCTTTCCCATGTCTGTCTCCCCAACTAGATTGTGTGCTTCTGAGCATCCTCTGATTATTCCGTGAGCTCCTTTATGTCCTCGGTGCCAAATGTAGATTCTAGCACAGAGGTGCCCTGTCTGTTGAATCAGTGAATGAGTGGCTACATCCATACGGACATGAAAGACATTACACCCTCTGGGGGCTTACAGTCTTCTTGGGGAGATAAAGCATGAAGTTTATAGTAAAACAAAGATTAAAAAAAAAAATTGCTTTTTTTTAAGAGAAACTTTGTTTATAGGGTTTTTTTTTTTTAACTAATATAAAACAGATTCCCAGCCTGTAGTTCATGTAATTGCTTCCCGGCGTCAGGATTGGTCAGAACATGAGATTGCAATGGAGACTAGCCCCACCATAATTTATCAGGATGTATCCAGTGAATCACAATCAGCTACTTCAACAATCAAAGCTCTGTTAGAACTCCAACAGACAACAGGTATGAATTCACATGCTCAACTGAATGAAGCATGTTTTCTCTAGAGATGGGTTGTGCTAAAATACTACTACTGTTCTATTTTCTTTGTTATTATTTGAGCACATTTCCCCCCTCTGGACTTGTCTATAATCGTTGGTGCAGTCTGTTTACTTATCAGTTCGCTGAGATGTTCACAGGAGTACTAAAGAAGAGATAGACCATAATGAAAAAGCCGGAAAAAAATGGCAGAGCTCTTTCTTCTCTGTCTCCTGCTTAAAATGGACAATCCTTTTGCCTCTTGTCACCAGAAAGGAGTAGGTCTGTCTATCCTGGACACAAGGATAGATGCAGTACAGTTGCTGGTTCTATTCGAGACTAGGAGATGGCCGATTGAAGTGTCCCTACCATCTTCCTTGGTATTAGTTTTGTGGTTATAAAACACCATTAATGACCTTGCTGGCATTCTAATTTGTTTTGCGGTTATAAAACACCATTAATGACCTTGCTGGCATTCTAATTTGTTTTTTTTTTTTTAATCATCATACTTCTTTGTATAATTTAACAACTTGAGCTTCCTTGTAAAGCTATCCTCATTTAGCAAGATCCAATCATAACAAGATACTGAGTTACTAAATATCTTTGATAAACTCTAGGCAAAACTGTGTTGGTTGTACTGACTTTTCTATTATAATAGGTCAAATATTGTCGGAGTATTTGAGGCCCTTAGTGATGATATCACCCAGCCCTTTCATTTTTATGGATAAACCAAGATCTAGAGGTTACCCAGTTGATTAGTGGCAAAGTGAAATTTCAAGTGTCTTAATTCCTAATTCAGTGTCCTCTCTACTTGTGGGATGACTTTTGTATTCCTTTGGTTTTGTTTTGCTTTCTTTGTTTAAATGATGATCTTGATTTGTCACATCATATGCTTGATGAGAATAACCTGAGTGATCATTCAGTGGACTTTATTACTGGTTACCATTTGTTGTAACATCCACTCTGCACGACCCAAAGAATACTAGCATTTGGTTAATCTTTCTATTGGTATTATTTTTGGCCTTAGGCATTTCCTTAGGCTCCTTGTCTTTACATACTCAGCTATTTCCATTAATGCCTATAGAAAGTGGAAACCCAATGATTTTGTAGAAAAAGTGCTAAGATAGAAAGTAGTTCTGTCCGTGGAAACTGTTCTTGATTCCAGACCATTCCATAGACATTTTTTGCAGTAAAACAGAGGCCCTATTTCCCTAGCACTGAAAATTTTTATTCTTTAGGAGTCATTGAAAATATCATAACATTTCTTTGGAGATTTTCTTGAATTTTTAGTAGATCAAATTAAACTGGTCACTATCCTGGGTAAGTGTGCCCTGGAGCAAATCATGCTGTGTACTGCTTACTCACCCTTTGTTTTCAGGTTGGTGAACTCAAGAATACCAGGGACTACCTTGAAGAAGGGTGAAGGAAATGTTCTAAGGGGAGTATGTACAAGGAATCCTACGCAGTTGTTTAGCCTAGTGATTATAGGGGGAGGATTTTAGTCTGATTGCATGTGAGTGTTTGGTAGGCTGCTGGGTATGGTTGCACAGGTTGTGTACTCCACAGCCATACATAGCAGTCTGCCCTTTTCTTTTTAACTCACTGACTCCTTAGTCACTGCCCATGTGGCACCCCAGAGGTCTTGTTCATTATTCCCATGGACAACTCTGGTTTTAGTACTCGTTTGTAATAAAAGTTCATTTTTCCCCTGACTTTTTTATGCAGTAAAGGAAAAATTGGAATCTAAACCAAGACAACCCACTATTGACTTGAGTCAAATGGCAGTGCCTATTCAGATGACCCAGGAAAAGAGACATTCTCCTGAGAGTCCTTCAATTGCTGTGGTAGAGTCAGAACTAGTTGCTGAATACATCACTACTGGTAGGTGTTCTCTTAAAAAGTAGTAAATGGTAGGAGAGCTGCCTTTCTGAACTTCATGGGATGGTTGTTTGGGGAGAATATATTTTTTAAATTTCTAGATCTCTTCCAATTTGCTCTGAGAGCAAATTCACATTGTCCTTGGGATTTACGCTGTCCTTAATGACTAGGGGGAAAAATGATTAGGTTGTTACAAAGTTTGGAGTTCCCTTCGTGGCTCAGCGGTTAACGAACCCGACTAGGATCCATGAGGATGCGAGTTTAATCCCTGGCCTTGCTCAGTGGGTTAAGGATCCGGTGTTGCCGTGAGCTGTGGTGTAGGTCACAGATGTGGCTTGGATCCTGTATTGCTGCGGCTCTGGCGTAGGCCAGCAGCTGTAGCTCCGATTGGACCCCTAGCCTGGGAACTTCCATGTGCCGCAGGTGCGGCCCTAAAAAGCAGGAAAAAAAAAAAAAAGTTTGCAGGTAATGTAAAATCTCAAATTGGCCGTAAATAATGTCTGTGAACATAGGGCAATAGTTGTAGTGAGAGGATAGAATATCTTTTAAATAAGAATAAATATTTATATGCATTTGGATTTTTTAGCTTAGGGACGTGGGTCAAGGGAGAAAGGAGGTATAAAATCCAACCCTTTTTTATTTAAAGAGAAAAAATGTGGAAAACTTGAAATCCTTGTAAATACTTAGGAGTTCTCTTGGAAAGCACATTAGGTGTTTGTTTAAAATGTGGTCTGGCAGCAAAACTACTGAGATTTTTGGGTGGCATATATAGAGAACTGGAGCAGGAAGGATAATAGATTCTTTCTCTCATACGATGGTGAGACCACACCTGGAACACTGCTTTCTGTTTTGGACACTTCATTACCTTGAGATTTGAAATAGTTCAGAGAGTAGTAATGTGAGTAATTAGGAGAGATGACTTACGAGGCAATATGTAAAGAACACCTGTCTTAAATTTTCTTAAGCAGTGATTAAAACAGAACATAAAGTTACCGATATTTGAAGGATGTAAATACCAACGTGGAACAGAATTCTTTGGCATCATTTTAGGAGATATTAAGACCAATGGGTTAAAATTGCTGAAAGGGAAAATCGAATTAAAGATTATGGAAAGCCATCTAGTGTCTTTCTTTAGAAATATTAACAAAAAGGAGAGGGCAGCATGTTGGGGAAATTAATAATAACCTCTGGGGATTAGATTATCAAACAGTAACTAGATGAAAAGACCTGTGATTTCTTCCCTTACTTATCCTTTTCAGAACGCACTGATGAGGGAACAGAGGTTGCTTTTCCCCTTCTAGGTAAGTGGCGTGCATCCATTTGTAGTATAACTGAAGGTAAAAGATGATCCTTTGGGGGGGGACCACTTAAATGGATGCGCTCTACTCTGATCTGGTAGAGGAAAGGTAAGCTCTACTCAGTGAAAGGGAGAGAGACTTTCCTTTTGCAGAATAGTAGGATTCTTTCTCATAAGTGAGCACTTTGACACTGGAAAAAATAAAAGTTGTTTAAAGAAGTAAGTGACTGTTTTATGGTGTTTATATGGCCCAGTTAAGGTCTTAAGGTCACTTCAACTGTTTTCCAAATGTTGACTCTGTGACTTCTTTCATTAATATCTTCCCATCGTATCCTCAGCCACACTGAGTGTTTTCTTTGACTTCAAAGCCAGGTTCCTGGCCCTGGCCTCTCGTATTATCCTGCAGTGGATATTATTTTTGTCTAACTTTCCTGCACTCTGGGGAATTACTATTAAGAGATTTATAGTATCTTGGAGTTCCCGTCGTGGTGCAACAGAAACAAATCTGACCAGGAACTATGAGGTTGTGGGTTCCATCCCTGGCCTCGCTCAGTGGGTTAAGGGTCCAGCGTTGCCATGAGCTGTGGTGTAGGTCGCAGACTCAGCTTGGATCTGGCGTTGCTGTGGCTGTGGTGTAGCTCTCAGTCGACCACTAGCCTGGGAACCTCCATGTGCCACGGGTGCAGCCCTAAAAAGCAAAAAAAAAAAAAAAAAGATTTATAGTATCTTGAATGAAGATTATTTTTAAATGATTTTAGTTGATCATCTATTAGATCCATTTCATTTCTTAATAAATTTAATGTAATAATTATGAAGATTAGTGTAGGTAGCAGAAATGCTCCATATAATCAGATAATGTCATCAGAAATTATGTTTATTATTTATTTTTCAAGTGTCATTCATTTCTGATGATGCCTTCATCAATAAAAAGCTTCATGGAATTCCCACTGTGGTGCAGTGGGTTAAGAATCTGGCTCAGGTCACTGCTGGTGCATGGGTTCAGTCCTCAGCCTGGTGCCATGGATTAAGGATCTGGCATTGCTTCAGCTCTGGCTTGGTTCATAGCTATGGCTCAGACTTGATCCCTGGCCCAGGAACTTCCATTTGTTGCATGTGTGGCCAAAAAAGAAAAAGAAAAAAAAAACTTCATGAGTTTACTTGCTTAATTTTAATAGTAGTATAATTTTTTTTTCTCTTATTTAGTCACACTGTAAATGATTTCAATACTTGTTTTAATATAAACCTGACTCCCTTTTCGTCAGTTTGAGCACATATGGAAGGTTTTATTAACTCATAATTTTTGCATATAAAGCATACTATGAAATACAGTAAGATACTGTAATACATTTATAAAAGATATCTCATATAATGTGTAAGCATATGTATAGCAATGATAGAAAAACTACTTATTGTGAATATAGATAGAATACGTTGTAAAAGAAAACTTGTTTATGTTTCACTGGATAGTTTTAAAGTTCTATACTTAGAATACATAAGTGGCGCTTTTACATTGATTTTGGTGGTGATCATCTTTGAGTTTTCTAAGTATGGGAACCACTACTACTTGAAATTGTAGATCAAGATAATATGAGAATTAGGAGTTCCTGTTGTGGCCCAGCAGGTTAAGGACCCAGCCAGTATCCATGAGGATGTGGGTTCGACCCCTGGCTTTGCTCCTGGGCTAAGGATCCGGCATTGCCACAAGCTGCAGCTTAGGTCACAGGTATGGCTCAGGTCTAGCGTTGCTGTGGCTGTGGCGTAGGCTGGCAGCTGCAACTCCAGTTAGACCCCTAGCCTGGAAATTTCCATATGCCACAGGTGAGGCAAAAAAAAAAAAAAAGAGGAAGAGAGAATTAAAACCATGGAGTATTGACAGAGTGTTAATAGTCTCAAAATCCTTAACTAATTTTGCAGATTTGTTTTACTCTGTTCTGATTCAGAAAGTTGGTTTCCCAGTAACCATGAACATGTTTAAAGCTCTGTAGGATAAGAAGTGGTGAGTGTTTCTAGTTTCAGAAGTTGAAATTGAGGCTGCTTAAAAATGATAGGTTGGTATCAACATAGATGTAGAAGTTTTACTTCTACATGTAAATGTAAATACAAATTATAGTGACTCCATGGGACCCTGAAGCAGGAGACTAGGAGGTGGAGTTGTTGGCTAAAGCATACTGATTCATTTGTGTCAGATGAGCTAAATTTGAGAAGATGAAAGAACGCTGACTTTTCTGTTATTTTGTTAACTTTATATTTTAGTACTTAATAATTGAAGGACCATTTTCAATCCATTACTTCATTTGGTCTTCTAAGAAATAAATTTGTATCTCAATAAAAAACCAAAAATAAAACAAGCAAAATAAAACCTCTAAATTTTAGAGGTTAGCGACAGAGTTTAAGTGACCTCTTCAAATTCACATAGCTGGTTGGTGGCAGAGTGGGACAGACTCCAGTTGTGATTCTTGGTGAAGTGTTCTTTTTGCACCATCATCTTGAACTCTGGTATCTTTAGGAACTGTGAGCCAGTGCCACTTTATATGAAGGAGCGCATGCTTCTGGGTTTTGTATTGCATTTGGAGCCGAGACCAAGACTTTAAAGAACGCGTATTGTCCCACTTCCCTGCAAGCTATTAGTCTGGCATTTGATTGCAGAAATGGATTGTTGTTTTGTTACTTTAAACGGGGTGAAGGTCATTGGAGAAAGAGTACAGCTCACAGGAGGGATATAACTTTAAAGGGTTTGTTCCTCCTTTGTGATGATATTTCACAGTGCTTCCAGTTACATTTCTCATCTCATCCTTATAATAGCTCTGTTATTCCCATTTTACAGATGAGGACACAGAGTCTCAGAGAAGATAAGTGACTTTCTCAGAGTCACACAGCTCATAAATGGGCAGACTCTGGTCTTCTGCCTCCTAGTACCACACTTTCTCTGTGACGCAATCTCACAGACATTTGTTTAAAATGACTACTGGTTACAGATGCTGTGGTGATTTCTGGAGAAATATCATCACCTCCTCTATTTTCAGTCAGCCATCGCTCCCAGCCCCAACAGCCCTCCCAGCCCCAGCGAACCCTGCTCCAGCATGTGGCTCAGTCACAGACCGCAACACAGACGTCCGTGGTGGTGAAGTCCATCCCAGCGTCTTCCCCCGGAGCAATCACCCACATTATGCAGCAGGTTGTATCTCTTCTCTTTCTTTCTGTCACTGCCTCCTTCCTGAAATGAGGTTCAGTTTACAGAGGGGAAACCACTGAGTCGAAGGGTGTTTGTGTGGTTCCTTCATCTGTGAAGGATGCAAGAAATGAACTGAGAGTCTTAACACGAGAAAGTAATTAAGAATTAGTGTTCTGGAGTTCCCGTCGTGGCGCAGTGGTTAACGAATCCGACTAGGAACCATGAGGTTGCGGGTTCGGTCCCTGCCCTTGCTCAGTGGGTTAACGATCCGGCGTTGCTGTGAGCTGTGGTGTAGGTTGCAGATGCAGCTTGGATCCCGCGTTGCTGTGGCTCTGGGGTAGGCCAGTGGCTGCAGCTCCGATTCGACCCCGAGCCTGGGAACCTCCATATGCTGCAGGAGCGGCCCAAAGAAATAGAAAAAAAAAAAAAAAAAGAAGAATTAGTGTTCTTGGGTCTTCTGTGAACTCTTAATATTTCAAAAGGGTGAGGCTGCCTAGATGAATCTATGGCATCGGAATTGGTCACTGTTTTTGTATGTTTTATTGTTAGGGAAGATTTATCACCAAGGTAAGATTTTCAAATGAAATAGAAGTTGGCTTGTTTAGCTGTTTGTTGCTGGGCTTTTCATTAGTTTTTATATTTTGCTGTTATAATGACTCCTCATGGGAACATTATGAATAAGGAGGTAAATAGATATTTGACTTCTTTTACTGAATGTGACCAGTTGAGAAAGAGACTCAATAGGAAGGATAGTGAGTTAATATAAAAACAGAAAATGTCCTACCAAGTATAATGGAGAAAAGGAAAAAAAAATATATCGATAAGTTGATTTTGCGTCAAAAACTGTACTTTGAGCTTTAAATACTTTTAACTTGTTTAATTCTTGCTATGATCCTGCAAAGTGGGTATAGCCCTCTTACAAATGAGGAAACCGATGCACATAAAAGTTGAGTACTTATTCTAGGTAGCAGAGCCAGGATTTAAATCCAAGGTATCCTGCCTCTATTATAAAGTAATATCGTAAATATCAGATTTAAGTATGACTGATCATTAGTAGCCATATAAATCATCATCATTCAACTGGCAGCAGTCGGCCCTAGTTGTAGACAAACTACCAGAAAGACAATGAAGAAATTGTTGAATTAAAAACTTGTATGTGTAAGGTCATTATGAAATAGGGGAGGATTTCAATTGAATCTCAAAGTTTTAAAGTTTAGAGTAGATGTGTGGCATTTGACAAGGCAGTGGGAAGAATAGGGTTGGGGTGGATCTTGCGTCACTAAGGAAGGCCACGTGGCCAGAGGTTTTGCTGGGTGTCAGAACTCAGCCTGGAGTCTGGCTCTCGTCTGACCATCCTGACCTTGACCTTTTTGAAAGACACCCAGAGAGGTCAGACTCCTGGCCCTGACCACATCACTCAAGATCACTGCCTCCTCCCAACACTACTATAATCGACACCAGGCCATCTCCCAGTCTAGTGACAGGAGCACTTTGGTCCCCTCCCAGTCTCCTTCCCTCCTGGGAGTCAGGTTTTGGGGGAGGCCTTGCCTGGTGGCCTGGAACCCGAGCAAAGGGCGAGGAGGGCTGGTGCAGAGAACTATTACACAGACCTCGGCGAAGCCGAACCGTGTGCCCCTCAAGCAGAGTGGCCCCTGCGGGGCTGGGATGGGCACGGCCCGCAGACAGCTCCTACCTGCTGGGCTGTGCTAGGTGGGCACTCAGCCAAAGTGGGCTTTGCTGAACCTCGGCTTTTCTCTGGACGCCTGCTCCTAGGTTGCTGCATCCTTCCTTTGGCGGGTGAACACCTCTGATGACCAGCCCCGAGAGCTGTGTCCTGAACCAGGGAGCCGTTTCTTTTTCTGGGTTGTGCTAGGCATGCCGGGCATCCTTATTCCTCTTGGCTCTAAGTTCTGGGCCCTCTAGGACTTTTCTTATTGAAGTGAGTTGGCCAGTTTTTGCAGTACTTAATGTCTAAGAGTTGAAATTAAAAGAGTCCCAATCTGAAGTTCCTTTTATTTAGAAACCTTGAAGTTTTTTGGTGTTTTTAGCTTCTCCCTTCTGAAAATTTTTGAATGCTTTCTCATTTTCAAGTTTTTTCGAGTTTGAGGGAAATGTAGCAATGCAGGTGTTTTTTGTATTTCATTCTTACTTTGTGCCTTTTTCACTTAGGCATTAAGCAGTCACACTGCTTTTACCAAACACAGCGAGGAACTTGGAACTGAGGAGGGCGAGGTTGAAGAGATGGACACTTTAGACCCTCAGACAGGTCTGTTTTATCGATCTGCCCTGACTCAGTCACAGTCAGCTAAACAGCAGAAGCTTAGCCAGCCACAGCTGGAACAGACTCAGCTACAAGTGAAAACTCTGCAGTGCTTCCAGACTAAACAGAAGCAGACCATCCACCTGCAGGCAGACCAGCTCCAGCACAAACTCCCGCAAATGCCCCAGCTTTCCATCAGGCATCAAAAACTCACCCCTCTCCAGCAAGAACAAGCACAGCCCAAGCCAGATGTACAGCACACACAGCATCCCGTGGTGGCCAAAGACAGGCAGCTTCCTACCTTAATGGCACAGCCCCCACAAACTGTAGTACAGGTGCTTGCAGTGAAAACCACGCAGCAGCTCCCCAAACTGCAGCAGGCTCCGAACCAACCAAAAATCTACGTGCAACCCCAAACCCCCCAAAGCCAAATGCCGCTCCCAGCCTCGTCAGAGAAACAGCCGGCAAGCCAGGTAACGGAATATTGATAGCATGCAAAGTTAAACTTCTCTGTTCACGGAAAAAAATGAGAACATCATGACCCTATGGTGATTAGCAGTGCATTCTCCCCGGAAGAGGAGACTCAAAAGCCTCATTACGCTGGTATTACTTTACCCCTTCAGAAGGTTGACAGTAGGGAAGAAATGCATATATTAATATAGGAAGCAAAAAAGCATAGCACTCAGAACTTGATTTTCCAGGCGGTTTTTAATGAAGTCACTTCAGCATTGATCAACAGTGCATAGAAGCAATATCCCTAAATTATTTTTAAGTATAAAATATTTATTTCCATGCCTGTAAAACTCTTATTTCTGTGGCAATAATGCTAAGTAAAGTACAGTCTTTCAAGGAGCTTCATTGACCACCTTCCTTTGTAGTTTATATGATCATTATTTGGTTAATAAATTTATCTTTTAGATTTCAGAGGAATTATCTGTGGATATTGAAAAGAAAAATCATATGAGGGAAAATCAGTGGCTTTGGAGTGATAAGTGTGTTACATGTGTATTATAAATACATGTATATGTATACACACACACAGAGTGTGTTTGCATAAATGCATTTTGAAGCAAAAGAGTGAAAAAAAGAGCCTACTTCTTATTTTAAAAAGCTGAAGATGATCTGAAATAATTTGAGATGAGTTGAGGTGTGCGGTTTGGGAATGTAAATCCCAAAGGAAAACAAGGCTGCTGTGACTTCTCCTGTACTGCTCTCAACCTTGGCTGGCTGAACAAAGGTCCTCTAACCCCTCCTCTTTCGCTAGGTTTCTTAAAAGGAACCAGATACTTTCCCATCCAGCCCTCTTGTTAAAACACCGAGCTTCAAAATATCTTCCTAGTGTACCACACAAATGTTTCTTTTGCCATATTGTCTGGGGTGTTTGATAGGTTTTCTCAAAGAGATGTAGCTGTAACACACACAACCCCAATTTGTTTTCAGGTGGAGCAGCCAATTATAACCCAAGGATCCTCTGTTACAAAGATAACTTTTGAGGGGCGCCAGCCTCCCACAGTTACAAAGATAACTGGTGGCAGTTCTGTGCCTAAGTTGACATCACCAGTTACAAGCATATCTCCCATTCAGGCCTCTGAGAAGACAGCAGTGTCAGACATTTTGAAAATGTCTTTGATGGAAGCTCAGATTGATACAAATGTAGAGCATATGGTAGTGGACCCCCCAAAGAAGGCTCTGGCCACTAGTATGCTCACTGCTGAAGCAGGATCTTTACCCACCACCCACGTGGTGGTGGCAGGGATGGCGAATTCCACTCCCCAGCAACAGAAATGTAGAGAGTCCTGTTCAAGTCCATCTGCCGTTGGCCCTCCCCTAACGACAAGAAAAATCGATGCACCAGGAGTGCCTACGACAGGCCAGTTCATGCGTATTCAGAATGTAGGCCAAAAGAAAGCTGAAGAGAGCCCGGCAGAAATTATCATCCAGGTAAGAATTAGAAGGAACACAAGAAATGTTGGGCATCTCGGGGGTTTTGGGTTTGGTGTGTTTGGGGATGTCCCAGGAAGAGGGAAGCCAAATGGCAAGGAGATTATCTTTGAGATGGCATATGACAAATTCGGGGTACTACCTGCTGCAAAGATACAGAGTTATATTTCTTCTAAAAGGAAGTCCTAGAAAATTGAGAGCGATTGTCACACAGCACACCTTAGAGGCCATCAAGGGCCCTTGAGCCCAAGTGTCCAGGGATGCAAGTCACACTTCCGGTGTTGACTCAGGAAGTCCACCGAGAAGGTCAGCGGCTTCCCAAGTCCAACTTTGGGCTCGCCAGTCTTTGCCCAAAGGGTATAATTAGTCTGTACTCCTGGGATATAACTGGGTTGTACTCCTATTTCTAGTTAATTTCAGGGACCCTTTCCTTGCAAAAACACAGTTCTTGATCTTGATCCAAATTTATGGTTTTCAGGACAGTAAGACCTTAATGCGTTTAAAGTATCTGGAGAAACATGTAAGAGAATGTTTCTTAATAACTTAATTTTATATCTAACTTGGGATTAACTCTAAAGCTTTGCTTTTTATTTCAATCATTGTTGTTATTGAAAACTCTTGTAGTTACTGTCCTGCCTTGGTAAGTACAGGCTTGGGAATGTAATGGATTATTCATTGACAGTAGGTCTTCCTGCGCCTCACAGTCCCTTCATTTTAAAACTCATCTGTCATCACATGTAACGGACCCAGACTGAAGTCCAGGCTAGCTTTGACGAGTTGTGTTTTATTTCCCTCTCTCCTTGCAAGGTATCAGGCTGTTTTCTTGACATTTGTCATTTTTTGCTTGTAAGGTATCAGAGCAGCACATTTTAGTTAATTGAGAATTTGAATTCATTGAAACATAGTCTAGTATTTACTGTAGATTCACTGCGGTGCGACTTAGAAGTTCCTGTAGTAAATTTTGCCTTTCCTATGATGCCAAGCCATGAAAGAATGTCAACTGGCCGATGGTAATCCACATATGACATAGCAAGAATAGGGGAAGTGCTTCGACGCAAATAGATCTGACTATTGAATTATTCAAATAATTTGTTCCTTCCTGTAAAAACAAATGTTCGTGAACTAAATAATCCTTGACCAGAGGGGTTTTTTACATGTTTTTTCCCCTGAAGCAGTTGGGTTTGGTGGGAAAGGAGTACTTTCCTGGCTTTGCCATTCACTGTGTGACTTTGGCAAGACTACTTACTTAACCTTCCTGTGCCTTGGTTTTCTCGTCAGTAAGATGGAAATAAGGAAACCTACTTTACATGTACACAAAATTGAGATGAAGTACCTGGCACAGTAGCTGGCTTATAGTGACTGCCAATAAATGATAGCTATAAAACTGTTTTTACTAAAATTTACTGTGGCTTCTGGGGATTTAAATTGGTATACTCACTAAATTGAAAATAATTTCCAAATAATTCGTTTATTTGGAAATCATTTTCTGTATTTAATGAACAGGAGTGAAAATGTAATTCGTTTCATGTATCAAGGATGTTAGCTAATGAGTAGGTTCTTTACAGAATATGCAGCTAATTTCTAGCATGTGCCACATGCTGGGTTGCTATGTCAGAGGGAAAAGGAGCCTAATGATCAAGAACTGAGCTTCTGGAGTCAGAAATACCTAGATTTGAATTTCAGCTGTACTCCTTAGCGGCATCGTGGCTTTGAGCAACAGAGTTAACCTCTGCCCTCAGTTTCAAGACCTATGATGAAATGGAAACAGTAACACTTACCTCCCCAGGTTGTTCTGAGCATTGAGAAAATGTTTATGAAGCAGCTAGTTAGGTGTCTGTTATAGAGTAATACTCAATAAGATTAGCTCCTGTTATTAGACTCATCATTAATATATTTTTAGAAAATGTTCAGGTCTCATTAGTTATGCTTAGCTTTGACCCAAAGTATTGATTTTTACAGATTAAATAACCTGTTGGCATGGGTGAAGGAAGACTGCAGAAGTTTTTTGATTCCTTGAAAACTGTTCTGTAAAAATTCAGCATGTTTTTGATATTAAATGCTTCGAGTGAAAAGCACTGTGCTTTGTAGATGGCTAGTCTGTATTTCATTCATTCATTCATTCATTCATTCATTCTACATGTATTATTGAACCTCTATGTTCCAGGCACTGTACTAGGTGTGAGCACAGAGGAGTAAATGTATCTTCTATTCTGAAGGAGTTTATGCATGTGGCATTCATAGAATTATAGAACTGCAAGGATCTTTAGAGTATATCTTCTCTAATTATTTTATTTTACACAAGGTTAAACTAAAATTCAAGGAAGTAAAATGACTTATTCAGAAGTCCACAGCAAGTCAGAGCCAGAGCTGAACGGATATCCTGACCCTGACTGAGACTTTTGCCCAGTGAAAAAGTCCACCTAGTAATGAGCTAAGTGGAACAGGAAAGGGACGAGGGTGAGGGAGGATGAACAAACAAACAAAAAACCACCCTAGGATCAATGCCGAAACATCTTGCACCATTTTCTTTTCTTTTCTTTTCTTTTCTTTTCTTTTCTTTTTGTCTTTTTAGGGCCGCACCTGTGGCACATGGAGGTTCTCAGGCTAGGGGTTGAATCAGAGCCACCGCTGCCAGCCAATACCACAGCCATAGCAATGCCAGACCTGAGCCGCCTCCACAGCCTACACTGTAGCTTGTGGCAATGCTATGTCCTTAACCCACTGAGCAAAGCCAGGTATTGAACCCACATCTTCATGAATACTAGTCAGGTTCTCAACCTGCTGAGCCGCAATGGGAACTCCTTGCACTATTTTCTCAATAGTATTTAAATTTGCCTCTCCCCCCAGTAGAAGGTTGTTTTGGTTAGGTATATTTTCAAAGTGCTGATATCCAGCTTTGCTCTGGGTTTTTTTTTATGTTAAAGATGCATTATTCATTTTCTGAGCATCTAAAGTGTGCCAACCCCTGTTCAAAGCTCTGGGCATTTAGCAGTGAAAAAGATATTCAAGATCTGTGCTCGGATCCATATTCTGTTGGAGCTTGCGTTCTAAGGGAAATAAGAAAAGAGATGATGAATGCAATGAAGAAATTCTAACAGGATATCATGGGGAGACCGACACAATACTGTGGTTTCAAGGACATTGAAGGAAGGTTTCTCAAAGCCTTTTACTCTAAGCATTTGAGATAAGATGCAGATTACAAGGTGAAACTAACCATGTAAAGATTTGGAGGAAAAGTATTCCAGGAAGAGGGGAAGAGCTAGTGCAAAGGCCCTGTGGTACAAGTAAGTTTGGTATCAGGCTGGAGCCATGGTAAAGAGTTCAGTTTTTATAACAAATATAGCAAGAAACAATTATAGAGTTTTAAGCAGGAGTGTGATATGAACTGATATACCTTTTAAGAAGGTATATAATGAGAAAGAAGAATCTGTCTGATAAGGCAATGTGAGCATAGTATGTGTTTATCTATTGGTAATTTTATTGTTTAAAAGACAGCTTTGTCCTCTCCTATTTTCAATAAAGATTGTTATGTGAACCAAACAAATAATTTCCCCTTTGAACTACCAAAGGGCTGAAAATATATTGTGGTATCAGCAGATACCGCAGATAATAATAAGCAACATCCAATTATATTTACATTTACTTTTAAAATTTGCCTAATGACCAAATAAAATTGTCCTTCAAAGTCTTTCTCTTGAATTAGGCACAGACTTCAGCCTCCTTTGTTACAAGAGGCACCATCAAGAAGTGGAAAGATCACTTTGAATCGTAAAAGACTTGGATTTGAATCTTGCCTTTAACCCTGACCAACTGTGTGACCTTGATTAAGTCATTTACCATCTTAGTTTCCTCATTTGTAAAATGGGAATAATATTTTCCTTATAGTGTTGTTAGGAAAATGTAGTAGAATATCATATGCGAAAGTATCTAGCACAGTGCCTGGCATTTAGTAGTTGTCCAATAAATGTCGGTTTCCTTTTTGTCCTTCCTTATTGTTGTTGGGGAAACTCTTTCTGTTCCTTTTTTTTTTTTTTTTTTTAATCATAAGCTTCTCTCCTGTGTCTTCTCTTTCAGGCCATTCCCCAGTATGCTATTCCTTGCCACTCGAGCTCTAATGTGGTCGTAGAGCCCAGCGGGCTCCTTGAGCTGAACAATTTCACCAGTCAACAACTGGATGATGATGAGACGGCAATGGAGCAGGACATAGACAGTAGCACAGAAGATGGAACTGAACCCAGCCCCTCTCAGAGTTCTGCTGATCGGTCCTAGTGTTTTGGACACAGGAGTGCACTTTAAAACCTACTTGGTTACCAAGTGTCCAGGGAAACCCTTATATTTTGATGTCTAAAGAGAGCACTTTGCCCATGCTTAGGCTGTGGACCCTGAAACAGCAGTGTTTCAACAAGAATTGCTGCAGGAGTAGCATTTTAAAACAAGATAAACTCACAGGGGAATGTACTTTTTTTAAAACAGAAAAAAAAAATGCACCTCTACAGTGACATAAGACCTGATATTCTTTCTCTGTTGGACCTTGGTGGATGGAAAAGTGTGTCTTGCAGTGGGAAGAGACTTTTCCTGTGAATGTTTCTAAACTGGTTTCTACTGAGCAAACCACCATCAAAAAAAGGAGTGTGAATAGTTTGTATTTTGAAACAGTGCCCAGAACAGTTTTTTTGTTTTGTTTTGTTTTGATCTTATGTGTTTTTGCAAATCCCTGGAAGTACTGAATTGATTAACATTTTACACCTGCTCCGTTCATATTTTATAAAATATCTAGAGAAATACTGGCATTAAAGGATCCTTGTTGAATGGTGGAAATCAGATCCCTAACCAGTAGGAAGGGCTTTTTGGGTGGCTTGTACATTCTCACCAATTGTATGCTAATTTATTATGTTCCTTTGTGCTCTAGGCAGCACACTTGCCTTCTATTTATTTAAATGTAAACATTTCAAAGCAGGCCATATTCCTTCTGACAAATTTCCTGTAAACCAGGATTGCCTACCCTTTCCACCTCCCACCTTCCCCCTTCTCCTTTTAAGGAAACTTATGAGAAAATGTTTCGTTGTGAAACAGAGGAAAAGAAACATTTTCTGGCCCAAAGGAAATGTTCAGTTATGTTCAGGAAAACAAATTATTCATATGATGCTATCGTAACATTGAAATTGCACATTCGTGTTGGACTGAGACTTTGAAAATAGCCTTTACATGCTTTTGTTTAACCTCCCTTTGAAATGTATAAAAAGTTCATTTAAGCTCTAAATGTAACGTTTTTAAGCATTCTACCTTTTTAGGACATGATTTGTTTAAGCAATATGTTTGGGTCTTGTTGATCCTGTCTGTCACAAGTAGAGTGAGGGGTACGAGGGTGGGAGGGTAGGAGTCAGTTTTGACAAGTTGTGGCAAAGGAAACTGTCCTTTTCATTTTTTTTTTTTAAAGAATGTAAATAGAAAAGTTTTTAACGGTTTTATATAGATTTCACTATAAATAAGCATTTTAAGTGACAAATGTTGAACTGTACATACATATATCAGCATAACTGCCCAGTTTTTTTGGTGCTGAAGTACTGTAAGTAGAATTCATCAACGGTCTCCTAATTTTTGCATCTATACCTGGAAAGAAAAAGCTGTGATCCAGTAGTAAATAAACTCCCACCGGAGTGACACTGCAGATTTAAACACAAGCATTCATAAGATGCACTGATCTCTGGTAGTTGTCATTATTTCTCCTAGGTGATAATGACTTATACCCATAGATGGAGCTGTTGGATGTTATTTTATTGTACAAATTCATGTTTAAAAGACTTTGCGACTGTTTCCAGTTAAGTAATTTTTTTAACCTCTTGGGTCATAGACTTCTTTGAAAATCTGATTACACTATGAACTCTCTCACCAAAAAGTTACACATACCAATATACATGTTAGGTTTTGCATATATTTTGAGGGGTGTGTAGGCCCCTAAGTCTATCCATGTATTCCAGGTTAAGCCCTCTGTTATGGTCAATTCCTTCCAGGTGTAAGTTTTTATAAAATAAAATATCTTTTAAATATTCATGGATCAGGTAACAAGAGCAAACTTGAATAAAGTTATGTTCTACTTGTGCATATTCTGGTACCATAGCTTAACCTTTCTCCCTTTGAGAATTTAGCCTTAATAAGTTTCAGCAACTGAAATGGCAAATGAAATTTCCATAGAATTTTTTAAAATGAGTATGTATTTATCAAGTGAGGGATTTGAATTTTTTAAGGTGTTAATTTCAAGGAGAGCGTGAATTGCATTTTTTTTTGACAGATATTAATTGAGCATCTTTTCTGTGTCCGGTGCTGTTCTAAGCACCAAGTGTACCATAATGAATACACAGAAAACCCTGCCCTTATGGGGCTGACAGACAGGGTTGCCCGCTGGTGAAATGGAGATGAGGGAGGGCTGAAGGAAAGAGGAAGCAGGAGTGGCTTTAGGCTCCTTGCCTGAGTGGATGGCTGGACATGCCATACATGGGTCTCAAGGCATCCTTTTACTGAAAGTTGTCGCATTAGCTCTATCAGTATTTCATGTTTTAAGTCCATAAATTAAATGTAACTTTGTCATCCTTGTGAAAGGTATTCAGAGATTTTGATGCTAATCCTACAAAATTGACAAAAGCCTCACAACTGTTACAGACAGTGATAAGATTAAAAACATTTGGTTTAAAGTAAACTTTGATAAATTCTTCGTACTGCAGATGCAGTTTAAGGTGCATTTAGAGAACTTAAAAAAACTGCTTCACTGAGATTAAATCACATGCCATGCAGTTCACCCATTTAAAGTATAAAGTTCAGAGCTGTTTAAAGTATATCGTTCAGAGTTGGGCAGCCATCACTACAGTCAATTTTAAAGCATATGCGTAACCCCCAAAGAAACCGTGTACCCCTTAGCTGTCACCCCTGAAACCACCACCACCCTAGTCCTAGGCGTCCACTAAACTAATTTGTCTCTGTGGATTTGCCTATTCTGGACATTTTTTTTTAATTTTATTTTCCCACTGTACAGCAAGGGGGTCAGGTTATCCTTACATGTATACATTACAATTACAGTTTTTCCCCCACCCTTTCTTCTGTTGCAACATGAGTATCTAGACATAGTTCTCAACGCTATTCAGCAGGATCTCCTTGTAAATCTATTCTAGGTTGTGTCTGATAAGCCCAAGCTCCCGATCTGGACATTTTGTATAAGTGAAATCATACAATATGTGGTCTTTGGTGACTGACTTCTTTCACATAGTATAGTGTTTCCTTTCTTTCTTTCTTTTTTTTTAAGGGCCACTCCCTCGGCATATGGAGGTTCCCAGGCTAGGGGTCTAATCAGAGCTGTACCTGCTGGCCTATGCCACAGCCTCAGCAATGCTGGATCCAAGCCACATCTGCGACCTACACCACAGCTCACATGAATGCCGGATCCTTAACCCACCGAGCAAGGTCAGGGATCGAACCTGCGCCCTCATGGATGCTCATCAGATTCGTTAACCGCTGAGTGGGAACTCCTCGCTTAGTATAGTATTTTAAGGTTCGTTCATGTTGCGGCATGTGTCAGTGCTCCACTCCTTTTTATGGCTCAGTCCACTGTGTGGATATACACGTTCTCTCCATTTGGTGGTGGGCATTTGGGTTGTTTCCGCTTTAGGGTTCTTAGGAATAATGCTTGCTGTGAACATTTGTGTACAAGTTTTACATGTGTTTTCAATTCTCTCGGGTAAATATCTAGGAGTGCAATTGCTGGGTCACATGGCAATTATATTTAACAATTCGAGGAACTGCCAAACTTCCACAGTCACTGCACATTTCACATTCTCACCAGCAGTGTAGGAGAGTCCAGTTTCTCTCCATCTTCACCAACACTTGCTATAATTTGTCTTTTTTTTTTTTTTTTGTCTTTTTGCCTTTTTCTAGGGCAGCTCCTGTGGCATATGCAGGTTCCCAGGCTAGGGGTCGAATCGGAGCTGTAGCCACCGGCCTACACCAGAGCCACAGCAATGTGGGATCCGAGCCGCGTCTGCAACCTACACCACAGCTCACGGCAATGCCGGATCCCTAACCCACTCAGCAAGGCCAGGGATCGAACATGCATCCTCATGGTTTCTAGTCGGATTTGCTAACCACTGAGCCACGACGGGAACTCCCTATAATTTGTCTTTTTAATTATAGCCGTACCTAGTATATGAAGTAGTAGCACATTGTGGTTCTGATTTACATCTTGATGGCTAATGATGAGCTCTTTTTCCTATGCTTACTGGCCATTCGTGTATCTATGGGAAGATATCCTTTGCCTAGTTCTCAATTGAATTATTTTCTATTTTATTATTAAATTGAGAACTTTTAAAATAAGCTGTTCTCCGGAAATTAATACATCACCCTTAAAATCCTAATCGGGTTCTTTTTTTTTTTTTTTTTTTTTTTTTGTCTTTTGTCTTTTTTGTTGTTGTTGTTGCTATTTCTTGGGCCACATCACCCTTAAAATCCTAATCGGGTTCTTTTTTTTTTTTTTGTCTTTTGTCTTTTGTCTTTTTTGTTGTTGTTGCTATTTCTTGGGCCGCTCCCGCGGCATATGGAGGTTCCCAGGCTAGGGGTTGAATCAGAGCTGTAGCCACCGGCCTACGCCAGAGGCACAGCAACGCGGGATCCGAGCCGCGTCTGCAACCTACACCACAGCTCACGGCAACGCCGGATCGTTAACCCACTGAGCAAGGGCAGGGACCGAACCCGCAACCTCATGGTTCCTAGTCGGATTCGTTAACCACTGCGCCACGACGGGAGCTCCCTAATCGGGTTCTTAATTTTCCCTCTCTAGTGCAACATTGCTTAACGTCCTTAAAATTGTATAGCGCTTGTAGTTAAAAATGCTTTAAAGTTCATTTCTTTGTGAGGTTCTGTCAAGAGCTTTCTGGGGTAGGAGACCTGGGATGGTGCAAAGGAAGTAGTGGTCAAGTGGCCCGGATTTGAGTCCCAGATTCCTCTGTTGATCATAAAATCTTGAAGTCACATTCCGCATAATATAAGGTGAGTTTTTCTGACCTTATGGGATTGTTGTGAAGACTAGATGAAATAGTGGTTGTAAAACTGCCAGGCAGAGTTAGGTACTCTCTCTTTAAAGTCTAGTATTTATACCTATACCTCCCACTTTGTCAAACTGAAGGCTCAGAGATAAGTCACGTGCCCAAACTCATACATTCAGTGCTAGTAGGCACCTCGCTGAGGCGCAAGTTCCTCCTTGCACTAGAGGAATGTGTTTGTGCCACCAGGCACAGGACTGACCTTTAGAAGGACAGAGGATCTTGGCATTGGTCTGTAATACGAACTTTTTACCAGCCTTACATGCCTTCATACAGAAATGCTCAATTCAGTCTGAGTTTAATTATGTGTCACAAACTCCAGACGAGAGGAAGTGGAGTGTAAAAGCACCATATAAGCAAGGCCTTTCCAAGAACAGGCAGTGAAAGAAGCCGTCTGCCGCCTCTCCTTGCAGATTTATAAGCCTTTTTACGCAGGTGAGGCTTGGTGACCTATATATTGAAAAAAGAATTGAAACACAATCGATTTGTACTTGTAAGAAGGCTCACTCTGTCTTTTTCTCTTTTCCAGTGCTCACATACACACTGACGGAAAACATACTTGCTTTAAAAAAAAAAAAAGAAAAAAAAAGGCCCAACAAGCCCAGGTTTGAATCCTAACAAGCCATGTGAATTTGGACAAGCTCTCAAAGGCTTAAAGCAGAAGATGGACTGAATTGGAACGCTACTTTATTTAATTCCTACTTTAAAAAACCCAAACTGATAGCTGAGCAGTACTCCTCCCAAATGTTTCTTTCTGACTTTTCTTTCTCTTCCTTCCAACAAATAGCTACTGCATACTTTCTATGTGGAGACATCTGGGATACAGTTGTCAGGGGGAAAAGCCCCTGTCCTCATGGAGCCTCAGCCTAGCGAGGGAGCTAAGTTCAAAGATCACACCTAAATGTATTCAG
Organism: Sus scrofa; assembly: GCF_054392235.1. Classification (NCBI taxonomy): domain Eukaryota; kingdom Metazoa; phylum Chordata; class Mammalia; order Artiodactyla; family Suidae; genus Sus; species Sus scrofa. Next base: position 10,737,546 of record NC_139391.1, read on the forward strand.
TGCTGCGTGCTGTGACAGCGTAGTGCCTTGATGGCATGTAAATGGGGAGGTTGGGGAGTGTCCCTCAAGAAGGAGGGTTTAAACTGTAATCTGAAGAAAGAGGATTGAACTAAGCAAAGAGAAGGGGGTCAGTGGATGGACGGCAGATACAGAAGCCTTGTGGCGGGAGGGGATCTCAGGCCAGTGTGGCAGCAGCCTGGAGGCAGCAGGCATGGTGGCAGCAGAAAGTAGAAACCGTACTATAAGGATCTTGCGGTTTATGACAAAGGTTTGGGTCTTTTTCCCTAAGAAATATGAGAAGTCCTTAAACATTTTAACTCATTGGAACTGGTAAATAATACTCTTATAAAATATTTGGAGTTAGGTCTTGGTCCACTGGGACAGAAAAATGCATCCCACATTTCTTTTGGATGCCAGTCTCATCTCTCTATGTCCTTTTCTCTAACATCTTCCGTGGTTGCCCACCCTGTAGTATGAACCTGGCATTCAAGGGTCTTAGCCAAAGCTTCAACCTGTGTTTCTCCATTCATAAGTCATTCCACTACCCTGGCCTACTGCCTGTCTTCCCTACCTCACACACAGTTTATGCTCTGCATTTGAAAGTCTCAGTCACTTCTCAAAGCCCAGCTCGAATTTCACCCCCTTTGCTTAAGACTGCGTAGATCTCTTCAAGGAGGATTCCTCCCGCCCCGCTGTTGGTTCCTCTGGCATTTTGGGAGAAACACGTGTTTACTGGGCGCTCATCGTTAGTTACCTTCTGTGACCTATTTGCATCGCATGTGGATCTTTATAAGTACCTTCTTTTTGCATTACTTAAAGGATGATCAGTTTTGTTGATCTCTTCCAATAACTGACTTTTGGCTTCATTGAGTCTCTTTATTGTTTTTCTACTGTTTAATTAATCTCCATTGTATTCGCTATTATTTCTTTTTTTTTTTTTTTTTTTTTGTCTGTCTGTTTTATTTTTTGCCTTTTTGCCTTTTCTGGGGCCGCTCCCTTGGCACATGGAGGTTCCCAGGCTAGGGGTCTAATCAGAGCTGTAGCCACCGGCCTACGCCAGAGCCACAGCCACGCGGGATCCAAGCCACATCTTTGACCTGCACCACAGCTCACAGCAACGCCAGATCCTTAACCCACTGAGCGAGGCCGGGGATCTAACTGCAACCTCATGGTTACTAGTTGGGTTCATTTCCTCTATGCCATAATGGGTACTCCTCTTACAGCTTTTTAATCCCCCATTTCTTCCATTACAGCCTTCTTTGGTGTTTACCTGATTGTTTGTATTGAACGTTTTTATTCCCATCTAAATTCCTTTGTGTACATTTTTAAAATATTTAGACATTTAAATATATTTAAAATATTTTAATAATATTTGGATACTAACTTAACTTTGCATACGAAACTCTGCCATTATAAATATCCCTTCTTTGTGTTTCCATAATCACAAATCACATCTTTATACATTGTGTGCTCAATAACAGATTTATAATTGTAAATACATTTCTCTTTTAAATTATGTAGAAAGTAAAAAGTAGAGTTGCAAACTGAAAATATAATAATGATGATGGCTTTTGTATTTGCCTATGTAGTTACCTTCACTGGAGAGCTTTATTTCTTCACATGGCTTTGAGTTACTGTTCAGTGGCCTTTTGTTTCAATCTGAAGGACTCCCTTTAGCATTTCTTTTAGGGAAGGTCTAGTGATAATTAACTCCTTCACCTTTTGTTTACCTGGAAATGTCTTAATTTATCCCTCATTTTAAAAAATTACTCAAATTTTATAACATTTATAGTTGTGCAACAATCATCACAACCAAATTTAAAGCATTTCCATCCTAAACCTTCAGTGCATTCCCCCCACCTCCCAACCTGTGGGTTGTCTTTTCATTTTGTTTAGGGTTTCCTTTGCTGTGCAGAAATTTTAAGTTTGATTAAGTTCCATTTGTTTATTTTTGTTTTTATTGTCATCACTCTAGGAGGTGGATCTGAGATGTTGCTGTCTTTTATGTTGGAGAGTGGCCTATGTTTTCCTATAAAGTTTTATAGTATCTGGTCTTATATCGGGGTCTTTAATCCATTTTGAGTTTATTTTCATGTATGGTGTTAGTGAGTGTTCTAATTTCGTTCTTTTACATGTGGCTGTCCTGTTTTCTCAGCACCACTTATTGAACAGGCTGTCTTTTCTCCATTGTATATTCTTGCCTCCTTTGTCATATATGAGTTGACTGTAGGTGTGTGGGTTTAATTCTGGGCTTTCTATCCTGTTCCACTGATCTATATTTCTATCTTTTGCCAGAACCATATGGTTTTGATGACTATAGCTTTGTAGTGTAGTCTGAAGTCAGGGAGCCTGATTCCTCCAGCTCCATTTTTCTTTTTCAGGATGTCTTTGGCTATTCTGGGTCTTTTGTGCTTCCAAACAAACTTTAAAATATTTTGTTTGAGTTCTGTGAAAAATGTCCTTGGTAATTTGATAGGGATTGCATTGAGTCTGTAGATTGCCTTGGGTAGTATAATCATTTTGATAATATTGACTCTTCCAATCCAAGATCATGGGATGTCTTTCTGTTTGTGTCATCTTTGATTTCTTTTTTTTTTTTTCATCTTTGATTTCTTTCATCAACATTTTACAGTTTTCAGAGTACAGGTCTGTCTCTTTAGGTAGGTTTACTCCTAGGTATTTTATTCTTTTGGATACAATGGTAAACGGGATTGCTTCCCTAATTTCTCTTCCTGATCTTTCATTGTTAGTCTGTAGAAATGCAGTCGATTTCTGTGTATTAATTTTGTATCCTGCAACTTTGCCAAATTCATGGATGAGCTCTAACAGTTTTCTGGCAGAGTCTTTAGGATTCTCTAGGTATAGTATCATGTCATCTGCAAATAGTGATAGTTTTACTTCTTCCTTTACAATTTGGATTCCTTTTATTCCAATTTGGATTCTGATTGCTGTGGCTAGGACTTCCAAAACTATGTTGAATACTAGTGGCGAGAGTAGACTTCCTTGTCTTGTTCCTGATCTCAGCAGGAATTCTTTCAGCTTTTCACCATTGAGAATGATGTTAGCTGTGGGTTTGTCATATATGGCCTTTATTATGTTGAAGTAGGTTCCCTCCATGCCCACTTTCTGAAGGTTTGTGTTTTTTGTTTTGTTTTGTTTTATCAGAAATGGGTGTTGGGTTTTGTCAAAGACTTTTTCTGCATATCCCTCATTTTTGACAGTTTTGCCACATACTGGATTCATGTTTGACAGGGTTTTTTCCTTTCAGCACTTTAAATATGTCACCCCAGTGACTTCTGGGCTCCATGACTTCTGGCAAGAAATTGGCTAAGTTAATCTTACTGAAGAGACCTTGTTCATGAAAAGTTGCTGCCCTCTTGCTTCTTTAAAGATTGTCTCTTTGTCTTTTGACAGTTTGATTATAATGAGTCTTGGTGTGGGTCTGTAAATTTATTCTGCTTGGGGTTCACTGAATTTCTTGAATGTGTATATTTATGTCTTTCATCATACCTGGTAAGTTTTCAGTTATTATTTCTTCAAATATTTTTTTCTGTTCTTTTTTCTCTCTCTCTTCTTCCAGGACTCCCATGATGCATATATTGATCCATTTGATATGTCTCACAGGTCTCAGGCTCTGTTCATTTTCTCCATTCTTTCTCTTTCTGCTCCTCAGACTGGGTCATTTTAGTTGTCTTATCTTCAAATTCACTGATTTCATCTTCTGCCTTCTCAGATTTGCTGATGAGTCCCTCTAGTGAAGTTTTTAAAAAGCTTATTTACCACCATCTCCCCATTTCCCTGACCCCTGGCAACCACCATTCTACTCTGCTTTCAAGAGTTCTACTTTTTTAGATGCTGCATATAAGTGAGATATATGCAATATTTGTCTTTCTGTGTCTGGCTTATTTCACTTAGCATAATATCCTCCAGATCAATTTTTGTTGTGGCAAATGACAGGCTTTTCTTCTGTTTAAAGCCTGAATAATAGTCCATTGTGTGTGTTTCATATTTTCTTTATCCATTATTTTGATGGACAGTTTTAGCTACTGAGAATAATGCTGCAATGAACGTGGAGTGCAAATATCCCTTAGAGATACTGATTTTATTTCTTTTGGATGTATACTCAGAAGTGGGATTGCTGAACCATATGGTAGTTTTATTTTTAGTTTTTTAGTAACCTTTATACTTTTTCCATGAAGTTTTCATTTTAATAATTGTATATTTTATCTCCAGAATTTCTGTTTGTTTCCTTTTTTTAAAAAATTTGTTGATATTCTCATTTTCTTTAGATACCACTTCCCTTATTTCCTTTAGTTCTTTGCCCATGTTATCCTTTAGCTCTTTGAGCATGTTTAAGACAACTATTTTTAAAGTTTTATTAGTAAGTTCAGTGTCTGGGTTTTCTTGGTGACTGTTGCAATTAATTAATTTTGTTCCTCTGAATGGGCCATACTTTTTATTTGTATATTTTGTGATTTTGTTGTTATTGCTATTGAAAAGTGAACATCTGATTATTATAATGTGGTATCTCTGAACATTAGATTTTCCCTTTCCCCCTGGGATTTGTAGGAGGGTTTTGTTTGTTTTTATTTTTTGATCATTAAATGATATAGTGGTTCACTTGTCTAGTGACTTCTCATAACTATTTTTTTTCAGAGATTGTTTTCCTTTTTATGTATGGTCACTGAAGATTCTCTATTCCTCAGCTAGTATTCAGCTAGTGTTTTGACAGAGATTTCCTTGAACACCAGGAGCTAAGCAAACACACACACTCACCTCCTGGTATTTGCAGATTGGCTTTGTGCTGTGGCCCTTTTTCAACACTTACCCAGCCTTCCACTGAGCTTACAGATCATTTGAGGTGAAAGCTTGAGGTCTTCTCAGTTTTTGTCTAAGCACGTGCATGGCTTTTGAATTTCTCCTTTATATATATAGGTGCTTTGAATGCCCTAGTTTCCCAAAGAAACTCTCTCCCCAGCTCTTCTTCCTAGTCGTTAGGTGGTTTATTGGTGTCTCAACCATAATATTGTGCTTCAGGTGTCAGCAGGTTATTTGTCATCCTTACAGCCTGAGTTGCCTCTTTTTTAGCCTGAGTGAGTTCTGACTTAAGTGAAACAGCAATGAGTACCTTGCACCAGTCTTTTACATAGCCCTGAGGCATGTTAGAACAGAAGTTATTTGTAATAATTTGCGAATAAGATACACTGTGCTCCTTTCAGAACCAGAAACCAGGGCCCTACACTGGAAGCATGGACATCTTTAAGACCACTGCCAAGCCAGAGAGGGGGTAGAGTGAAGGCTAGTAAAATGCCACAAAGCCCTCCTATGGTTTATTTTTTCAGTCTCACTTTTTCGTTGTGATAAAATATACATAACATAAAATTTTACCATTTTATCCATTTTAAGTGCACAGTTCGTTGGCTCTATGTACATTCACGTTGTTGTGCAACCATTACCACTGTCCGTCTCCAGAACGTTCTCCTCATCTCCAGCTGAGACTTGGCACCCATTATGCAATAACTCCTACTCCGGCTGCCCCCAGCCCCTACTAACAACCATCCGCTTTTCAAGTTGTCGTTGTTTCAGCATTTGGTTTTTGCTGTAGACCTTCTACTGTATTTCAGAGTCTGACAAAGTTGGTTCTGACAGTTTCTGCCTGGTTTTAATGTTTCTGTGGGAGGATGGGAGCTTGGAGCTGACACCTCTGCCATTTTGCTGCATTGCCGTCAACACAATATTTTGTCCTGAGTGACCTGGAAGAGTAGAGTAGCCATTAACTGAAGTAGGAAAACTGTGGGAAGATCTAATTTGGAAGGAGAATATCAAGGACTCATTTTAGGATAAATTAAGTTCAAGATACCTGTTGGACAGCAAGTGGAGAAGTCAAGGAGGTAGGGGGAAGAAAAAGAAGAAAGATCCAACAGTGGATCCTTGTGCGGTCCAGCACATAGGGGTCAGGAAGATGCAGCAGCGCCAGAAAAGAGATTGAGGAGCAGCCAGGAAACTGGGCTTGGGTTGTGCGGTAACCATGGAGCAGTGAGCTCAGAGCAGACCCATGGAGGCCATCAGAAGGATGGGAGGTAAAACTGGAGATTGCGGTTATAGTGTCTTGGAAAGAGATAAAGCTGCTAAGTCAAATGAAATGAGAACTCCCAGAGTTAGCCATGGGAAGTCATTGGTGACTTCGAGAAGAGCAGTAGTGGAGGAGTTAGGAACAAAAGCTAGAGGAGAATGTGAGGAGGAAATTGGAGACTGAAAATACAAATAATGAGCTGCTCTAAAGAGGAGCAGTTGCTGAAAAAGCAAGTCAGGTTAAGAGGACTGTTTATTTGTTTTTGTTTTGTGATTTAAGAAGATGCTATTCCTGATGGGATTTGCCCAATGGAGAGGAGAAGGTTCACAAGGCAGGAGAGAGGAGAATTGCTCATGCCCTGTTCTTGAACAGTGGGAGGGGATAAGGTTTATGGAGGGGCTGGGTTCATCCATTCCAACAGAAGACGAAGGAGCTATTCCGGAACAGAAGCACATAGGTGGGGAGTTCACATTTGCTTCAAATTTCTGATGAATCTCAAATTCATATCTATGTTATTTTCTCTTCCCTGAGCCAAAACCTACCGCCTTTGTGACACCACCAGCTGGATTTCCTTTAAGTACTTCAGCCTCAAGTTCCAAACCTAGAAAGATCAACTCCTTTCCTTCTAACTCGGTTTCATTAGCAACCTCAGAACTGACCCTGGAAGAAGTGTAGACATTTTCCATGGGAGAATGAAATAGGCAGATCACCCAAACAGGGGGTGGGGAAATTGGGCTTGGGTGTGCGGTAACCATGAAGCAGTGAGCTCAGAGCAGACCCATGGAGGCCATCAGAGTGTTCTGTCGGGGTCCCATGGACTCATCCATGGTTTGTGACATGATCTAAAGGGCTGCGTATCTTGTGTTTTTCTCCATAGCATCAAATCGTTGTCCAGCAGGGAAAGGAACCCCGACAAGCCCTTTCACCTCAAGGCCCGTGTTCCTTCCTACTGCACTGCACTCACCCCTGTTTATTGACCAAACCCCTTTTCACAAGGCATGTCTAGGAGCGTTTTCCCAGACTCTTTCCCCCCAGCCTCCTCGCTGATAACACCTTTATAACTCTTCTACATTTTCATTAGAACTCCCAATATTTGCTTCATGAAAGCTCAGAGAGTTGGATTCCTCTCCATGTCCCTAGAACAGGACCTGATGTGGACAGGGCATCCACAAAATTGTTGACCGACCTTATAAAAAAGCCCAGACCATTCTGGTCCTGGGGCTCGGCCCACAGGTGCACAAATGCTTCTGAACATTAAAATGCACAAGAAATCCCAGAAATAACATCCTTAGGGAGGCTGTTTTTGGATGAGGATGTTATTGTTGCGAGATATTTGTGTATCAGCCACTCTGGACTCAAGAGGCGAGTACCCATCTCTGCTGTCATTTGTTCTGTCGCTTCAAAGTGCAGGAAAACCATGGGTGGTGATTTTAGAATCTTATTCAGAACCCTCAGGGAATGAGTCACTTCATACTGACGACTTTTCCGGGTTGTCACAGTTCAAATAAATGAAGCAACAGGACACTGTTGTTATTGTTGTTGTTGTTAATTTAAACCTCTTTAGAAGGTAAATTTCAGAAATGCATTATCGTCCTATCCCGAACGTGATTCCACCATCTCTTGTTTCTTCGGAATCATTACTGTAAACATGATGGTGATAATTTTCCAGCTCAGCAATAAGACAGTCTTGCTCAAGGAAGAAAAGGAGGCATAATTCAGGCTCAGTCTCTTCCTGGAGCAGATCCAGACTCGAGCTCAAAATCTAAGCGGAGCTGCCCCAGAAGTCAGAGGGTGAGTGAGGGGACCGATGCAGGTCCTGACCAGAGCACAGGACCAGGGAGTCTGCTGCCTCTCTGTGCATTTGAACAGCTCGGGCAGTTGTTCACATGCAGATACTGAGTCAGTAGATTCGGATTCCCTTCTGGGCTGGGATCTGAGTTCTGTTTTTAACAGGCTCCCAGGTGATGCTCATGCTGCTGGACCACAAACCACACTTTCAGTATCATGTCTCGAGTTGACCTCCCAGAGGTTTGCTTGTGCTCTTGTGTGGGTTTTACTGGGAAGCTTATCTTTAGCACGTCTTTCTCTGGGGTGTCTCACAGGTACCAGGTGGCTTCTGGCAGTAATAATCCTTCCGTGCCCACAGTGCTCTTATTTACAGACAGCTCTCATTTGCCCTGTGTCTCTTCCTTCTCACGACTCCTGGGAGGAAAGTCAGCACCATTTTACTGACTGGGAAACCAGTTCTGACATCTCCCATCTCACTAAAGGGGGACCCAGGGCTCGGTGTGTTTCCACGCTCAGGGTTCTTTCCACTGCTTCTTGCTGCCTGCACCATATTTGCGCTGTGTGCCTTAAGCAGCCCTGTGGACTCAGAGCAGTGGGGATGCTGTGGGCAAGGTGGTTGCCTGTGCAAGACACACGTGTGCCGGTGTTAAAATCAAAGCCGGATCACTAGCTTTAGCACTCGGGCCCATGCAGCCTCACGTAGGACACCCCAACTAAATGACATTTCTTCTCCCCTCAGATCTCTCCCTCAGACAATGACCTTGCCTCATATTGTGGGGTTAATGAACCCGACTAGGAACCATGAGGTGGCGAGTTTGATCCCTGGCCTTGCTCAGTGGGTTAAGGATCCAGTGTTGCCATGAGCTGTGGTGTAGGTTGCAGATGCAGCTCAGATCCTGTGTTGCTGTGGCTGTGGTGTAGGCTGGCAGCTGTAGCTCCGATTCAACCCCTAGCCTGGGAATCTCCATATGCTGAGGATGTGGCCCTAAAAAGACAACGGACAAAAAAAAGAAAGAAAGAAAGAAAGAAAGAGAAATACCTCAAACTATTTGCAACTAATTTCAGTGCATCCCAGGACAAAGTTCAAGACTATTTATAGAAATACAGAAATATGTACACAACACTCAACAAGGTAATAGTCACAATTACTTGGATTGGATAAAAATGATCAAAAATGCAAATAAGCAGAAAAATGCAACCGACAATGAGAAAAATCAAGTAATCAAAACAGACCCAGGATGGCAAATCTAATGGAGATTACTTTGAAGCGTTCTTATAACCGCGTATGTGTTTTAAAATGTTGAATGGAGACAGAGAAGGTATAACACGAAGACCCAAAGGAAACGTCTAGAGATGAAAACTAAGAGCTGAGACAGAGGCTGAATGGGATTAACAGCAGATTTGTCATCTCAGGAGAAAGATTAGGTTGCTTCGTGGTAATAACAGGACTTACCCAAAATGAACACAGAGAAGAAGAGAACTTTAAAAAATGCCAAAGAGCATCCCTTAACTGTGAGACAACCTTGGGCCATCTAATACCAGTGTAATTTGGTGCCCTGGAGAAACAAAAGAAGAGGGGAGACAAAAAACACCCGAAAAATAATGGCCAACATGTCCCCAAATGTGATGAAAAACATCAACCCACATAGCCAAGACGCTGCGTGAACTCCAAGTTCAAGACACATGAAAGAGTCCATCTAGACACTTCATAGCCACCTGCTCACAACCAATGATAAAGGGAAAATCTTAAAAGTGCGGAGCAAGGAAAAAGACACATTACCATACAAAGAAACAAAAATAACGATAGTAATGGGCTTCTCTTCTGAAATAATTCAAGCAAGAAGAGAGTGGAACAACAAACACTTTGAAGTACTGAAGGAGTTCCCTGGTGGCACAGTGGGTTAAGGATCTGGTGTTGTCCCTGCTATGGCTAGAGTTCGAGCCCTAGCCCAGGAACTTCTGCAAACTGTGGGTGTGGCCCCCCAAAAATGAAATAAAATACAAAAGGAAAATAACTATCAACCTAAAATTCCGTGCCCACTGAAAATGCTTCAAAAATGAAAGTGATGGAGTTCCTGTTGTGGTGCAGAGGAAATGAATCCGACAGGAACCTTGAGGTTGCAGGTTCAATCCCTGGCCTTGCTCAGTGCGTTAAGGATCTGGCGTTGCTGTGAGCTGTGGTGTAGGTCGCAGATGAGGTTCGGATCTGGCGTTACTGTGGCTGTGGCTGTGGTGTAGGCCGGTGGCTGTAGCTCCGATTAGACCCCTAGCCTGGGAACCTCCATATGCCGTGGGTGCAGCCCTAAAAAAAAAAGAAAAAAAAGTGATGATTTTGACAACACTGGTTATGTGGGATATTGTCCTTAAGGGAAGCTGCGTGAGCATAAGTAGGAAGAAAGAAGAGACACATCAAAGAGCAAGATGATAGATTTAACCCTAACCATACCAATAATCACATTACACGTAAATTATGTACCCTCAACAAAAAGGTATAAAACGTTAGATTAAATATAAAAACAAGCATCAACTACATGCTGCCTCTGAGAAACAGACTTGAAAACTTAAGTCATAAACAGGGTAAAAGCAAATGGATTGTGGTACAAACCACTGTGTATAAAATAATACAAGTTCATAGGAGCTATTGTACAGCATAAGGAATACAGCCAATATTTTATAATAACGGAATTACTGGAGTATAATCTACAAACATATTGAATCACTGTTGCACACCTGAAACTCATATAATATTAGAAATTAACTGTACCTCAATTTTAAAAAGTAACTGGAGGAGTTCCCATCATGGCTCAGTGGTTAACGAATCCAACTAGGGACCATGAGGACAAGGGTTCGATCCCTGGCCTCCCACAGGGGGTTAAGGATCCGGTGTTGCCATGAGCTGTGGTGTAGGTCGCAGAAGTGGCTTGGATCCCAAGCTGCTGTGGCTGTGGTGTAGCTCTGATTCGACCCCTAGCCTGGGAACCTCCATATACCACGGGCATGGCCTTAAAAAGCAATAAATAAATAAATTAATTAAATTAAATAATTTTTTAAAATTTTAAAAAAATAAAAAGAAAGATGAATTATTCTACTGGCTTCATCTGTTTGGGTGTACTTGTTCAAAGCAATGTCCTGAGCCAGGGAGACTCTAGCTTCAGAAAGACTCCACAGTGGGCTTGCTACTGATGATTCGGGCTGCGGTAAGGACTTTAAGCAGGAAGATACTGAGGGGTCAGGGTGGTGGGGGCCTCACCCCTCGTTGCACAGCTAAGAAACATCAGAGCTTTGGGTGAAAATCTAGGCAGATCTGGCTTTCTAGCCTGAGGTCTTTCAGTCTTTCTCTCCGCTGGCTCCCCCCGATCAGGCGCTGACCCCCCAGCTCATTCCTGTCCCCCGCCCCCCCCTCCAGGGCCAGGCCTTGCCTCGGGCTGGACCGGGTCTGCACCCTCTCCAGCTTCTGCCATTGCAGCGTCTAGAGACATCTCCCCTGCCCCCATCAGTGAGAAGGAAAGTCCTTTGCTGCCTGCAGCTCCCCAGACGGCCAGGCCCCAGGGCTTGCAGCCAAGTGGAACCCCTTTGGGTGCCCCCAGCCTGGGCTCCGGGGGCGCTCCCTGTCACAGCCCAGGAATGTGGGCATCTGAGCATCAGCAGCAGACACGCTGGCTGTCGGCTGAGCCAGGGCCCCCGACCGCTGACTGGAGCTGAAAGAACCATTAGCGAGGAAGGCTGGGCTGAGGGGGCCCGTGTCAGGGTCACGAGGCTGGCAGAATGGGCTGCCTGGCAGCCTTGGAGAAGCCAGCGCCTGGCGGGCCTCAGTTTCCCCAACTGTAGAACAGGAACAGTATTTTCGGCCTGCTGCAAATACCCCAGGCAGCTGTGAGAAAATGCACGTGGGTGTAGACAAACAGCAGGATTGCCACACAGAGTCCCAGAGGTGGAAGGGACTTCACTGGAGGGTCCTCGGCCCTCTGCCAGGCTCCACACCTCCCACCTGGGGTCCCTCTCCACTCGGTGGCTACCGTGTGCTTCCGGAAAGCCAATCCGATTTGGCCCCAGAGTTTCCCAATCCTTACCAGCCTCCCGGCTCCTAGAGAGAAGTCAGCTTCCAGCCGAGGGATGCGCGCCCCCTGCCCCACCCACGCCAGCCTCCTCTTGCTTTGTGCCGTGAAGCCAGGCTGGGCTCTGTCCTCTCCTCAAACTGCGGACGAGCCACCCAGGCCTCATCTCATTTCACCCTCCCCGTGACCTTCAGGCAAGGGGGCCTCCTGGGGCCAAGGGTTGGGAGGAAGGGCTGTTTGCGAATATGCCGGCCACACAATAGGACCTTAATAAATGTTGGGTTTCTTCCTTCCTTCTGAACACACGCCCTCTCTTTTCTTTCCAAACCTCCAGTGGTATCACATAAATCTCACTCCAGCAGCTGCTGCTGTGGGGTGGCGTCGGCAGCAGGAAAGTCCAGGCGGCCCCATGGCAGCGGCGTGAACCAGGCCTGGGGATGCGAGCCTCCTAGGAACCCAGGGCTGCCCTGCCTTTACCCTGGAGCTGGGAAGCTGGGAGCCCCTCACATCCTCGGCAGAGATGGGGCTCTTCCTGGGGCAAGTCTCTGCAGGAGGAAGGAGCACCTGAGGCTTCTGGTTCCTGAAGGGGAAGCAGGCACACATGGAGGGGACAGTCCCAGAGCCGGGACAAAGGAGGCTCCGGGAGCAGGTCCAGGAAGCTCTGGAGAGCCGGGTGCTGCGGTGAAGGGAAGGCCCCATCTCCAAGCCCCAGCTGCTCCCTGAAGGCCCAACCTGGAAGCCGTCAGGGCTCCTCCAGGCCCCTGCTCTTACCAGGTGGTCCAGCAGCATCAGCAGAATCTCAAAGCTCGTTAGAAGCACAGACGCTCAGGCCCTGCCCCAGACTGGCTGAATCAGAACCCGTGAACCAGGCCCCAGTGATTCATGAGCACGTGCAAGTCCGAGGCTCAGTCTGAGTCCCTCGGTCAAAATCCCCAGGAGGGGGCAGCACAGGCCTCAGTCTCCCCTGCAGGAGACAAGATCCAAGGAGCCCTCCAGGCTCCCCCAAGACTCCGCTGGAATGCTTCCCTGGGCAGGACTGGGCACCCAGGCTCCCATAGGCTGTGTGGCTGCCAGGACCCGGGGGCCTGGGACAGAGAGAGGCCGGAAGGCCGGGGCCCAGCCCGGGTCAGCCAGCGTCCGCCACCAGGAGCATCACCAGGCTGGCCCAGCTCAAAATAGCTCTCCAGACGCAAGGAAATATTTGATCCTACTCTGTTTTCCCACCAAAAAAAATAAACATTCCCAAATCTCAATGGGGCCAGACTCTGAGAGGGGGGAAAGGGAACGAGGACAGGCCCGGCCGCACACTGAGAAGTCGGGCTTCTGTCCTTTTCCATCCCTTCTGAAGGGTCAGACCTTCGCTTCGTGGCTTGAGCGAGGAGACTCCCACGACTTTCCCAGTGGTGCCTGGCTTTGTTTTGGTGTCAGGCTGCCCTTTCCCAGGGGTCACTCATCTCAGACGTGGTGACGCGAGTGGAAGGCTGCAGCGACCATGCCTGGGGGGGCGGGGTTGGTATGTGACCGGCTCTGCCCTTGGGGGGCTTACACGCCACCCGGTGGCAGGGCGGGGCTTCCTCTCTCCTGGAGTAACGCTTGGAATCTGAGGGAGAGAGGGCTAATATTTACCAAGAGCCAACCCTGTGCCAGCTACCTCCCAGAAACTTCCCCAAACGCCATCCCATCTGACCCTCACAACAAGCCTTCGAGGGGCGTATTGTCACTGCCCATTTCATAGATGGAAAAACTGAGGCTCAGGATGGGCATGACCTGTTGGAGGTTTTACCACCAGTGAGGGGTAGACCTAGGACTGGACTGCACGGTACGTGGCTCTAAGACGGCTTTGCTTTGTGCCGGGCCGGGGAGGGCCCACGTGGAGGCTGGTGGGTGGCTTGAATGAGCCCCAGATTCACTCAAGCACAGAGCTCCCCTTCTCCCCCAGGCTGTGGGAGCCCCAGGTCTTGGGACAGCAAGACCTTATCAGGAAGGCAGAAACGAGGCTGGTGCTATGGTTCCCGATTGAAGTCCTAACCCCCAGACCTGCCAATGGACCTTACTTGGGAGTAAGGTCTTGGCAGATAAAATCAAGTGAAGATGAGGCCATTAGGGAAGTTCCCGTCATGCTCAGCGGAAACACATCGGAGTAGCATCCATGAGGACACAGGTTCAATCCCCGGCCTCCCTCAGTGGGTCGAGGATCCGATGTTGCTGTGAGCTGTGGTGTAGGTCACAGATGCGGCTCAGAACCCACATTGCTATGGCTGTGGTGTAGACCGGTGGCTACAGCTCCGATGCGACCCCTAGCCTGAGAACCTCCATATGCCTCAGGTGCGGCCCTTAAAAAAGACTAAATAAATAAATAAATAAAAAGATGAGGTTGCTAGGGTGGACCCTGGTCCCATATGACTAATGTCCTCATAAGAAGAGGGAAGCCCGCCACGTGAAGACACAGGCAGAGATTTCCGAGGGACGCCCTGGGCTACCAGAGGCTGTGGCCTTGAGACACAAGGAAGAATCCTGCCTTGGAGGCTTTGGAGGGAGCTGCCAACACCGAGGTTTTCTACTTCTAGCCTCCAGCCCTGAGATAGTACAATTCCATTGTTTTAAGTCACCCAGTTTTGCGGTCTTTTGTTCTGGCCACCCTGGCAGACGCCTATAGCAGAGGTCTGCTTGGTGCCCCCTTTGGCCTCCACAGGAAGCAACCAAACTGGAACCCACGGGAGAGCAAAGCGCAAGTCTCAGCTCCACAAGGGGAAGAACTTCTCCCTGTCAGAGTGAGTCTTCAGGATGGGCTGCTTCCAGGGAGTGAGGGCCACATCATAAGGTGTATATGTGAAGGAGTGGATGGACATTTGATGAAGATTTGTGGTTGCCTCTTTCTTATGGCTTTCTGGTAAGTCAAACATGTATATATAGATATAAAAATAGATAGGCTGGCCTGTTGAGTAATAAATTTATGTATTTTGCAAATATGTTTCCATGTCTTTTCATATTCTTTATGGTGTCTTTTAAAGAACAGTTCTTTAAAAGAACTAAATAGTTCTTGGTTTTAATGCTGTCAAGTTTATCCATCTTTTTCTTTCTTCTCAGTCCTTTTTGTTGTCTGCTTTTAAAAAAACTTTTTTTTTTTTTTTCTGTTCCAAGGTTGTAAGAGAGCCTCTTATCTTTTTCTAAAAATTCTAAATTCATCTGGAATTGATTTTTGTGTAAGATGTGAGGTCAGGCACCAGTTTTTTGTTTTTGTTTTTGTCTTGTTAGGGCCACACCCGAGGCATATGGAAGTTCCCAGGCTAGGGGTCGAATTGGAGCTATAGCTGCTGGTCTGTACCATAGGCACAACAACTCGGGATCCGACCCGCATCTGCAACCTACGCCACAGCTCATGGCAATGCCGGATCCTTAACCCACTGAGCCAGGCCAGGGATTGAACCTGCAACCTCATGGTTCCTAGGCGGATTTGTTAACCACTGAGCCACGACGGGAACTCTCCCTTATAGGCTTAATTGCTGGCACTTTACAGCATGTCTTAATATCTGGTGGAGCAAAACTCCACCATCTACATCTTCTTCTGGAATGTCTATGCTCCATTTTTTTTTGGTGTTTTTTAAAGGTCATTTAAAAAATTCTTAGCCCTGCCCATTTTTTTAAATTTCTCTTAAAGTAATACTATTAATACTATTAATTTGAATGATTTACTTTAAAATTTGTGTAACAGAGAAATTTGTGTATTTGTATAGTGAGAGTCTGAGATTTGGGCATACAGTTTTTTTGTTTGTTTGTTTTTGTTTTTTGTTTTTTTTTAAATAGGGTATGGTTCTTGCCTTCAAGGAACATACATCTTTTTATTTTATTATATTTTTTTGTCTTTTGTACTTTTAGGGCAGCACCTGTGGCACATAGAGGTTCCCAAGCTAGGGGTCAAATTGGAGCTATAGCTGCTGGCCTACACCACAGCCACAGCAACATAGGATCCGAGCCATGTCTGCGACCTACACCACAGCACACGGCAACACCAGATCCTTAACCCACTGAGCAAGGCTTGGGATTCAACCTACCTCCTCATGGATACAGTTGGATTTGCCAACCACTGAGGCTCGACAGGAACTCTTATTTTTTAAATTTTTGTTTCTTTAATGACTGTACCCACAGCATATGAAAGTTCCCAGGCCAGGGATTCAATCCGAGCCTCAGCTGTGACCTACGCCACAGCTGTGGCAATACCAAGTCCTTAACCTACTGTGCCACAGTGGGAAGTCCCTGGGATATAGAGTCTTATTAAAAAGTTTTCAGTGTAGATAGCAATCCACATACACCATGTATTCACGGCTACGTTGTGATGGAGGCACTCTTCATATTCTATCTGCCATTGGACTTTTTCACTTAGAAATGAAATCGAGTATATCACCATGTCGTAAAAATAGGGCTGACTGGAGTTCCCACCATGGCGCAGTGGTTAACGAATCCGACTAGGAACCATGAGGTAGCAGGTTCGATCCCTGGCCTTGTTCAGTGGGTTAAGGGTCCAGCGTTGCTCTGAGCTGTGGTGTAGGTTGCAGACGCGGCTCGGATCCCCAGCTGCTGTGGCTCTGGCGTAGGCCGGCAGCTATAGCTCCGATTCGACCCCTAGCCTGGGAACCTCCATATGCCACAGCAAGCAGCCCTAGAAAAGGAAAAAAGACAAAAAAAAAAGGAACTGACAACCGACTCCAGTAGAGGAAGACCTGGTGGCTGGGGCTGTCGCAGCCCTGATTGCCCGGCCAGGGAACCAAGCCATTGTCAGAATGTAGAGCAAGAAAAAAAAAATAGAACGGCCTAATTTTTAAAAATTGCCCCAGAGTATCCATTTTAGAGAAGTACTCTAATCTAGTCAATCCATTTTTTTAGGTACGTTGATGTTTTCAACAGATCATTACAAAAATTCTGCTTCAATAAGCAAATTACACTCCAAGAAGCTTGTAACTATTTATACTCTCACTAGCCCAGGCTCTTGCCACTTGTGGGATCACAGTTGCCAATACAGGCTGTTCTGAAGAATAGAATTAAACAGATACAGTAAAAAAAAGCGAAAAGGGAGTTCCCGTCATGGCACAGCAGAAATGATTCCGACTAGTAACCATGAGGTTGCAGGTTCAATCCCTGGCCTCGCTCCCTGGGTTAAGGATCCAGCGCTGCCAAGAGCTATGGTGTAGGTTTCAGATTTGGCTTGGATCTGGCATTGATGTGGCTGTGGTGCAGGCTGGCAGCTGTAGCTCCAATTTGACCCCTAGCCTGGGAACCTCCCTATGCCGCAAGTGTGGTCCTAAAAAGCAAAATAAAAATAAAGAAAAATAAAAGAATATAACAGACACTGTGTATCCACCACCTATCTTTACCCCATATTAACTGCATGAGTTTTTATTACATTTTCTTTGGCAATTAAAAAGAAATTAAAGGCCATCACACACACACACACAAAAGGAGCGTGCATGGGACAATGAAGGCTGACTGCCTGCAGCGGATATCAACTCTCGGCCAACTGTGCTCCACCTAGACGCCCAGTTCCAAGTTCACTTGCAGCAGAGAGAATGCTTCAGCGAGTCTTTTGGAAGATAAGCCGTTTCTCACCTTAAAAAGTGAATGACTTTCTAATACAATCAAATATTCAATGCATCAGATTTCCCTGGTTGTCTTTATATATATATATATAGTGTACGTACATACATAATGTAATATGTATATTCAATATATACATTCATGCATAGGTGGGTTCATTCTATCATCTATCTCTCCATCTCTCCTCTATCTAGATGTATACATACATATGGATCCGAAATAAGATCCAGACATTGCCTTTAATTGCATCTCTTAAATTTTTCTTTTTGATTTTGAAACAATGACAAACACGGAAAAGTGGCCCATATGTTACAAAGAACTTTCCTTGGAGTTCCCGTCGTGGCGCAGTGGTTAACGATTCCGATTAGGAACCATGAGGTTGAGGGTTTGGTCCCTGGCCTCGCTCAGGGGGTTAAGGATCCGGTGTTGCCGTGAGCTGTGGTGTTGGTTGCAGGCGCGGCTCAGGTCCTGTGTTGCTGTGGCTGTGGTGTAGGCCGGTGGCTACAGCTCCGATTCGACCTCTAGCCTGGGAACCTCCATGTGCCACGGGAGTGGCCCAAGAAATGGCAAAAAGACAAAAAAAAAAAAAAAAAAAAAAGAGAGAGAGAGAGAGAGAGAACTTTCCTTTCCGCAAAACCTTTTGAGAGTGAATCGTGGCCCTAGCTCCCCATCACCCCCCAAGTCTGTAACGTTTCCTACAAACAAGGAGTGTCTTCTCTGTAATTACGGTACAACCAGCAAAGCCAAGAGGAGGTTAACAGGGTGATCATTGCTCTCCCTCATCCCTCGGCCTCCTTCAAGCGGCCAGTTGCCCCAGCAATGTCTTTTGGAGCCGAAGGACCCCGTTCAGACACACGTGCTGTATTCAGCTGTCATGTCTCTTTCGTCACCTTTCGTCTGGAAATTTTCCTCAACTTTTGACTTTTAAGACTTGGATATTTGGGGAGTGATTTTCTGGATCTCCCTCAGTAGGAATTTGTCTGACACTTCCTCGTGATGATGCATCTTGAGCAGGAATAGCACAGACGAGACCCTGTGGTTTGCTCATTGCGTCTTTGGACGGTGTGTGTTTTGACAGGTCCCCAGACTGAAGATAATGAAGGCGGGCGATGTCTGCCAGCCTTCTCCACGGCGAAGTTACTCTTTTCTCCTTTGTGATTTTATGGAGGCACTTTGAAACTGTGCAGACGTCTCATTCCTCGTCAAAGTTTCAATGTATTCATTTGCTTATATCTGTATATGCTTCTGGTTTTCTGTTTTATTCAGTGGAATCCAATCTCTATCGTTATTTAATTTCATGCTCACATTGTCCCTAACTTGGCCAGTGGGAGTGCCTTCAAGCTGGGTCCTGTATCCTTTTGAAAAGTCCCCATCATTCTTTGGCTACTTCCGTACTTTCTGGCACAACAAGATCTTCTAGGCACATCTTGTACTTTTCCTGTCCCTGTGCTGTAATCGGGCATTCTCTAAGGAAAGGCAAAACGGGGATATTTTAATGCTAGTCTTCTTTCTGTGTTTATTAGCGCGAATCCCTTTATACCAAAACAAACCCCCAAACTTCCTTTTCATCAGATACACGAATGAATTTCTTTGAGGTACAGTTTAAACAGCAAGTCAGAGTAAACGAGTTTTTCCCTCTCCTTGTCAGCTTTCACAATGAGTGCGTTTTCTAGCATCTGCCACAGATGAGCAATAAGATTTTTTTCCTTCCAGTTCTATTGAGATACAGGGACGCACCGCTCCTCTAGAGTTTAAGGGGTACAGTCTAATGTTTTGATTTACATACAGCATGAAGGCATTATCACAATATGTTTAGTGAATATCCATCTTCTCATATAGACACATAATTAAAGACATAGGGATCCTGCCTGGCTGTGGCTGTGGTGCAGACCAGCAGCTGTGGCTCCAATTCAACCCCTAATCTAGGAACTCCCCTATGCTGCAGGTGCAGCCCTAAAAAAAAAGAAAGCAAAAAAAAAAAAAAAGAAAGAAATAGAAAAAAAATTATTCTATGATAAGAACTCAAGATTTACTATGATAACAACTTTCCTATATAACATGCAGCAGAGTTCCTTGTATTTATCGTGTTGTATATCATATTCCTAGTACTTTCTATCTTGTAACGGGAGGTTCGTACCTTCTGATTATCTTCCTTTGATTCCCCCTCCCCCATCGCCCCTTCTGGTAGGCACAAATCGGGTCTCTTTTTTCTGAGTTTGTTTCTGAAGTGAAATTGACCTACACCACTGAGTGAGTTCGTGTTACTACCCAACATAGTGATGGAGTATTTCTATGCATTTCAAACTGATTAGCATCCTACGTCTAGTCCCTTTATATACAAGTATAATTATGAACAGGTGGATTTTTATGCACTTCAATATATGTATCATCATTGTTACGAAGTGGCCATTGGGAGTCTGTCTTGGACCTTTGTTTTCTCCCCGTAAGAATCTAATCTTGAGGAACCAGGAGAAAACACAACCAAAGCGAGTTCTTTCCCGATGAAAAAGGTCATTGAGGCTTTTGTTTGGGACTGCATCCAAGCCACAGGTCGATTTGGAGAGAACTGGCATCTTCAAGGTTTACAAGCCTTCTGATTTACACATGTGGTACACTTCTCTATTTATTCGGCTCTCCTCTAATGCCTTCCAAGGAAGTTTTATTAAAAGTCTTGCATGTCTTTTGTTAGATGCATTCAAGACAGTGAATAGTTTTATTGCTACTACAAATCGAATCCTTTTCAAAGTATATTTTCTCACTGAAAAATGGATTAAAAGTGGATTAAAAATGGATTGATTACATCAGAAACATCACTAAACTCTCCTAGAAAGTCTAATAAC
Source organism: Sus scrofa (assembly GCF_054392235.1). Taxonomy (NCBI): domain Eukaryota; kingdom Metazoa; phylum Chordata; class Mammalia; order Artiodactyla; family Suidae; genus Sus; species Sus scrofa. The sequence goes on from NC_139391.1 coordinate 10,757,891, forward strand.
TCGACTCTAGATTATTTTGATTGCTAGGTAGAAAATCATATTAAATCTTAACACATATCATAAAACAGTTTTGTTTCTCCCTTTTCGATCCTTTTAATTTTATTTCCCTTTCATCTTATTGTGCTTTTCTGGAACTTCTAGTGCAATGATGAATAGAAGTGGCACCAAGGACTCTTCTTCATCTTATTCCTGTTTTTAAAAGAAATACTTTTAATGTTTCAGAATTTATTAAAATATTTTCTGTAGGTTTTTTCGTACATATCAGGATTCGAACGTTTGTTTTTATGACTAATTGCTAAGAATTTTATTTTAACTGTGAGTGAATGTTTACTTTCATCAATGTTTTCTATGTATTTCTTGAAATAATTCTTATTTTTCCCTTTACTCTGTTAATAAAAACAATTCATTTATAGATTTTTCTAAGGGTGAACCCTGTGGCAAGAGAACGTGGATTATGTGAAATTGATTCTTTGAAATTTGTGGATACTTGTTTTATAGCCTAGTCTGTGATCAGCATGCAAATGTGGTCTATATGTGCTTTAAAATGGGCTTTCCTCTCCAGTCACTGGATGCAGGATTCTAAATGTTATCATCAGGTCGCTAAAGTCTTACTGATGATTTTTTTTTTGTTACATGATCTAACAAATCCTGATAGATCTCCCATTATATATACATTGTTGAATCTTTGTGTTTATGGGCATATGAATTAAATGGTTTTATATTTTCCTGGTTAATTGAATCTTTAATCATTTTTTGTGATGGCCCCACGTAATGTTTCTGTCTTCAAGTCTGTGTGGTCTGATATTAATAGGGCTGCATCAGACCATCAGATTTCTTTTAGTTAGTGTTTGTCTGTTCCATCCCTTGACTTTCAACTTTTCTGGTTCGTAGAGGTTTTTTTTATCTTTTTTTTTTTTTTATAACTTATTTAAGAATCTTCAGAGTTCCCATTGCAGCACAGCGGAAAGGAATCTGACTAGGAACCATGAGGTTGCAGGTTCGATCCCTGGCCTCGCTCAGTGGGTTGAGGGTCCACTGTTGCTGTGAGCTGTGGTATAGGTCGCAAATGCTCCTGGGATCCTCTGTGGCTGTGGCTGTGGCGTGGGCTGGCAGCTGTAGCTCTGACTCAACCCCCAGCCTGGGAAGCTCTATATGCCGCAGGTGCGGCCCTAAACAGCAAAAAATAAAATAAAAAATAAAATAAAATAAAATAAAATGTGGTCTTGATATTGTGATTACTTATGTATTGAATTTATTTCTACCACATAGCACATAGTAGGTGCTCAGGAAATCAAGCATCGTGAACCCCAGGTTCTTTGAGACCTGCTGGGGTAGCAGAAGGGAAGTGAGGTCTCTTCTCGCTATTACCCCTCAGTCTGGGTTGGGGTGGGGGGGTACAGGACATGGTTTTTCCTGAGAAAAGCATGGCGTTTCCAGAAAGACTTGGCTGAGAAAAACCCCCACTACTCTGAGGCCGCATAACTGTTTCCTAGAAACAAGATGTGAGTGAAACTCGGCTGGTGCCCGAGTCACAGCGTACATTTCCTGTTTTTCATCCACGAGCTAATAAAGTTATTTCCTTCGCAGGCTGTGCTGCTGAGCAGGAAGGCCCCGCTGCCTCAAGGCTGGAGGCCATCCCTTGTCCACCGCGCTCCAGGCCGAGGGAGGAAGTGGCCTGGCTCCCCCGGGGGAGAGGCTTCCTTTCGGGCCAGGTGGTCAACTGTCCTCACTGTGGGCGCTCACCCCTCAGCTGCAAGGGGGCATCAGAGCCCGCTCTGCCCCGACAGCCTCCGAGGCTCAGTCCCCGGCCCGGAGTCCTCCTGACCGTCCATCTGGTCCTCTGGGGAGCCCCCCGAAGTCTGAGCAGCCCCTCAAACCCCACGTGTCCCGCAGAGATCTCTGGTGTCACCCATGCTAGTTTGGGTTTTCCTCGTGTTCTCCACCTCTGCGGTGCTGTCACTGTCCACCGGCTGCTTAATAAGAATTGAGGGCATCACTGGGCCCCCTGCCCAATCCCTGCCACCTGTCAGCCCCCCTGAGCACCGCGGCCCAGGCCCAGACTCCATGCACAGCGGTGTGCGCATGGCCCTTGCCTGGTGCCCCCCTGTCTCCCACTCACGGGGAGTTCCCCAGGGTAGGGCTGGGCCGGCTGCATCTCTGTGCCCCAGCCTCCACTGCAGTGCAGCCTGCGAAGACAGCTCAGCTTATTGAACAAACTGGCGAATGAATGAGTGAATGAATGGGTGGCCCCTCTGGGGTCTTTTCCAGGATAGCAACCTGCCACCCCACCTCTCCTAACCACTCTCCCTGGCTGTGGTTTCACCTCTGCCCCTGGTTCCTTCCTCTGAATCTGCTCCCAGCCTCTTCCTTCTCCCCTGCATGTGAAATCCAGCTGCAGACACTGTCCCGGTGGCTCCTCCAGGACAGGGCTTTTGCTTCAGCTCTGCAGGTGACATGGTTCTGCACAGACAGCGTTGGCACCGGGTGCCGGGGATATGGCTCTGGGTCATTCTTTTTATTTTATTTTATTTTATTTTATTTTGGGGGCCGCACCTGTAGCATATGGACGTTCCCAGGCTGGGGGTCAAATCAGAGCTGCAGCTGCCGGTCTACACCACAACAATGGCAATCAGCATCTGAGACTCGTCTGCAACCTACACCATAGCTCATTGCAATGCTGGATCCTTAACCCACTGAGCAAGACCAAGCAGGGATCGAACCTGCGTCCTCATGGATACTACTTGGGTTCGTGCCCGCTGCGCCACACTGGGAACTCCTCATTCATTCTTCATTCATTCAAATACTTATGGAGCCCAGCATGCATGCCATACGCTCAGGATATGGCACCATAAGGACAAAGCCCGTCCCCTTGAGGCTCACTCACCAGAGTGGGGAGCCGGAAGCCAGCAGCACCCAGTCACCAGTGGTGCCCGAGGGAGCTGGGGCACCTGCAGGTGTGCGTGATGGGAGCAGCCACACAGTAATAAGACGGCTTCGGGAAGATGGTGCAGGTAGCAGCCTGGACAACAGGCCGAGCTGCAAGGCTGCGTCCAGCTCCCAGAATGCCGTGTGGCAGAAGGCTGGTGACAGTGGCTTTCTGGAGGGAGGGGCCCACTGCCTGGGACCCAAACCGATGGTGACGGGGAAGGTCACGGTTTGGGAGTCAGGCAGCCCTGATGTACTGAGGAAGTCGCTCTCCGAGCCCCAGTTTCCTTTTCTGTAGAATAGATGTTAACAATCTCCACTTCACTGGAGGATGAAATAAATGCACGTCGGGGAGGGTCCCCGGGCAGCTAGGAAGGGCCGAGCTGGGGCCAGCGGAGGCAGGCAGCCCATCATCCGTCCTGGAGCAGGGGGGCTGGGGCCAGGGCTGCTCGAAGCCCCCCTGCCCTCCACTGCTCAGGGGGTCTCAAAGCTAAGACAGGGCCAAGGTGGAGGGCGGAGGTTCAAGCGGATTGGGCTTGGGGTGCAGGGCAGAGGAGGGAGGAGAGCTTCAGTTTTGAGGTGGGCAATGAACACGCACAAGTACCACCCTAACCAGCCTCAGGCAGTGGAGGCTGAGAGTGGAAGTGACCTGCCACAGGTGAGGGGCAGGTGAGGGGCAGAGCGGGGCTCGGTCGAGGTTTGCAGGGCCCTGGCCCCGCGCTGAGGCTGGGGGCTCCACCCCAGCCCTCACTTCCTTTCTCAGAGTCTTGGCCCTGGGCCGGCGGAGCTGCCCGTCCTGCCCTGGCTGGGCGCCGCTGCGTCTGAACACCCCTTTACCTGCGATCAGCTCAGCTTCGTTTCCAGCCCAGCATGGAGGTGGCAGCTGTGTGGTGTCCCCCTCCTGCCTCTGGCTTGGATCGGCCTCTGTGCTGAGCTCCTGGGGGGCTGGGCCCCAGCCCTGGGTCACCACGGGCATCCAGCTAGGGCCCAGCACAGAGTGGGAGCCAGGAAAAGGTGCTGAAGAGAGAAGGGGCAGAGGGCAGCCTGGGTGAGCCGAATGCCCTGAGAGGGTGGCATTGCCTCATCCTGCGAGAAGGAAAGGACCCGGAGCCTGGTGCCCCACGGGGGCGCATCTCACCCTGGCTGTTTTTCTCCAAACGGCAGGAACGTAGACGTAATCTACAATTTACCACTTTTATCCTTTGTATCATTTTTAATTTTCTAATTTTTAATTTTTTTATTTTTGTCTTTTGTCCTTTTAGGGCCACGCTTGCAGCATATGGAAGTTCCCAGGCGAGGGGTCCAATTGGAGCTGTAGCTGCCAGCCTACACCACAGCCACAGCAACGCCGGATCCTTAACCCACTGAGCAGAACCGGGGTTCAAATCTGCATCCTCATGGATACTAGTCAGTTGCATTAACCACCGAGCCATGATGGGAACTCCCATTTTCATTCTTTTTAGTGCACAACTCAGAGGCGTATGTACACCCAGGTTATTGTGCAACCAATTCCCCGTCCCTCTCCAGCGCGCCAGTACGCCCCAAACTCTTGGCTTTTTTTGACCTGTGCCCCCAGGAGCGTAAGCACCCTGCCTCTGAGCCTCAGCTGCTCACTTACCCACCAGGAAGCACGCCGGGCCTCACGGCTTGTTGTGACACCAGAGGTGGGTGTGGGTGTGCTTCCTGGGTCAGGTGGGGTGTGCCTAGGAGTGGCTGGTATTGTTCCCACATTGGCACAAGCCAGCCCCACAAGGACACTTCCTAAAGGGCAAGGTTGCCTGTAATGATGATATAATCATGGTGCAACCATGACAATGAGGCTTTAAGGAGCGGAAGCCTGCCAGCAGGGAGCTGGGAAATCTGGGCTCTAGAAGTTCTCTGTGCTTGACCAGCTGTGGCTTTGGCCATGGACTGGCTCCTGCTGGCTCCCCTTCCTCCCTATACAAAGAGGGGCGCACAGGGGGCCCTTTCTCTCTGGTACCGAAAGCCCCTTCGCCATCTGCCTCGGGCCTCCCCTCACCTGGACCAGGGGGCTGGGTGAGCAGTTCCCTGTGCGTGCGGAGGGGGGAGCCAGCGTTCCCCAAGGGCCTCTGCTCCCTGAGCATCAAGTGTGCTTGTCCTCCAGGCTGCAGGCTCCTTGAGGACAGGGGCCCAGGCTTCCTCTTACCCGTTGGCTCCTTCATTCACTTACACCTGCACTCACTCGTGCACTTAAAGAGCCCTTGTCTGTGCCAGGCCCTGTGCTGGGCTGGCCGTGCGGGACCCCATCCTCCTTCCACAGGCTCCTGGTCTGCTGGGAGGTGGTCAGAGCCAGGCCCAGACAGGGCGGTGCAGCACTGGGCCTGCACGGACCGGCTGATATTCCATTCCCGCCCTGCAGAGGGTGGGGCGGGAGTGGCCTGCGGTGTGGACATGCCAGGGCGAGGGCCCCTTTCCTCCAAGCTCTGTCTTCTCATCTACAAAGCCGCCGCCCCCGAGGAGGGGGTGCCCGTGGAGAAAAGGGCACAGCGGCTCAGCGAACACAGTCTCGTGTGGACAGAGGCCTTGGTGCGGTGGGACCCGACGGGGAGATGCGGCTGCTCGGTGTCCAACTGTCTCTCAGACAAACCCTCCCGGGACCTGTTGGAACAACGGGTGCAGCGTGGCAGACACCACACCAAATGGGCTGTCGCTCCTCTGGGGCTGTCACTTCTTGAGAACCCGTAGAGATGCTTATCTCCACTGAGCTGGCGTTCTCAGAAGGGACCAGCTGTTGTTTGAGCGTAAACCTTGGGTCCGGGATGCAGAAGCGCGAAGCCCAGGGTCCTCCCTCCGGGCCCTCGGTCTTGGGGGGGAGAAGCCACCCGATCCTTGCCATGTGGACGCTGAGACCCAGGCCCGTGTCCCCAGTGGGGGGCTGCTGAGCACAGGGGTGGAGGGATGGACTCAACTCATGGCCAGAGGGTTGGATAGGAACCCAGCGAAAGGACCGTTTTGGCCAGTTCTGATGTTTATTCTCACAATAGCCACACACACACACACACACACACACACACACACACACGAGATTTACCTATTCTATCTCTACAGTTCCCATTTCACAGATGTGAAAGCTGAGGCTTAGAAATCTGACCCACTGGCCAAAGATCACACTGCTGGCAGGTGGTGATGCCCCCCCATCTCATCATCTTTCTCCCCCTCCAGGTGCCTGCTTCCCCCCCTCCTCCCCCTTCACTGTCCCCTCCTCTGACCTTCTCCAGGTTTCACCTGAAAACCACAAGCCGGGAAGGCTGCAGCTCCCTCCGTGTCACAGTCCTTTGGGGCGGGACATCCTGGGTACAGTCCCCAGGAAAGCCATAACTTCGTCATCCCTGCTTCTCCCACCGCCACGGCCTGGGAACGACTCCCTGGCTCAGGTAAGGCTCTGGTACACAGGCTCCACCTTGGGGTGTGAGCAGGACAAAGCCTCTTTGTTCCACGGTCTGCCCCCACCGGCCCCTCCCGAGCAGCCCAGATGGGGAGGGCGGCTGTGCCAACGAAGCAGGGGTTGTTGCTGATGGGGTGGTAGAGCCCACGAATCCACAGCCACAGTACGTGGGCTCTCATCGCCGCCTGCACGTCAGCATCACCTGGGAGCTTATAAAAAAGTCCCCAGGAGCTCCCTATGTGGCACAGCAGAACTGAATCCAACTAGTATCCATGAGGATGCAGGTTCGATCCCTGGCCTCACTCGGTGGGTTAAGGATCTGGCATTGCCATGAGCTGTGGTGTAGGTCACAGATGCGGCTCGGATCCCGTGTTGCTGTGGCTGTGGTGCAGGCCAGTAGCTGTAGCTCCGATTCGACCCCTAGCCTGGAACTTCCATATGCTGAGTGTGTGGCCCTAAAAAGCAAAAAAAAAAAAAAAAAAAAAAAAAAAAAAGTCACCACGCCAGGGCCCCGCTCCAGACCAAGGATACCGGAAGCTCTGGGTGGGGCCTAGGCATCAGCATTTTATGCCTATCCATATGGGAGTCCATGTGCCTCCAGGTCCGTCTCAGTGGTCCCCAAGGTCATGCAGGGGGGCTTAGCCTGGACAGCAATTTGCACTGATCCTCAAACCTCTCCCCCAACAAGTTTTATATTATTATTTTCTCCTGTTATGAATTTTTTGCCTCCATCCCCCCCCACCCCCACTTCCAGTTCCTATGAAATCTTCATCCTCAGGCTCTCGGAATATGACTTTATTTGGAGACAGCGTCTTCACGGAGGAGGGCACGGTGAGGTGAGCTCCTTAGGGTGGGCCCTAACCCAGCGGGACGGGTGTCCTTCTATCAAGGGGAAGCTTGGATATAGACCGGCACAGGGAAAACGCTACGCGATGATGAAGGCAGAGGTTAAGGGGATGCTTCTAGAAGCCAAGGAATGCCAAAGATGGCCGGCAAGCTGGGGGATGCCAGGGAACAGATCGTCCCTCAAAGCCCTGGGGTGGGGGGGGGGGCAACACTGCCAACACCTGGATCTTGGACTTCCAGCCTCCAGAACTGTGAGAGGGTGGAACAGGGATTTCCGCTGTTCAGGCCCCTCAGCTTTTGGCACTTTGTCACAGCAGCCCCAGCAGGTGGACCCATCTCCTTCTTACAGAGGAACAGAACCAAGATTACGAAGGGACATTCTGGAGGTTTCCTGGGCACGGCGAACCTTGCTCCTTGGTGCCTGTTTCTGTGTCACGCCTTAAAGGCAGATACCCTACAACATGCCCCAATCCTGAGCCCTCTTCCAGGTGCCTTCATCTGCCCAGGCATCTTGGAGACAGTGTTCTAAGCACAGGGGGCCAGCAGAGGAAACAAACAAACAAAATCACACAAACAACTGGCACAACCCCCCACCTCCCCCGCCCCTGCGACTTCCACCTGCCATGGGGAACAGATAGTAAACAAGGGAAGTGAAATAGAAGATAAGAGTTGCATTGCCTGGTCGAAGGGCCTTGGGGAAATGAGGCAGGGGGCGGGCAGAGGAAGAGAGGAGGGGTGGGGGGTTGAACAGGTCCTTGGAAAAAGCTCACCAGGAAAGTGACCCTGCCGGCCCCACTGCACCCACCCCGGCTGCAGCGCCCTCTGGGGAAACGCCTCCCAGGTCCTGCTCAGTTCCGCTCCCCTCTGGGGCATCTTCGCACCTTCCCCGGGGCTCATGCTGCCCAACGTGCCCTCAGGTTCCCCACCAGGTGCTCCACCACCAGGCCCACATCCCAGCACGTGGCATCACCGTCCGCACTCAACCGCTCTACCTGGAAACCTGGACACCAACTTCCTCTCCCCCTACATTGCCCCCAACCCCATTTGACCCTGGCAGCCGGAGATGCTTCCTCCACAGGTGCTAAAGCCGCTGGCTCAGCTCCCCCCGCTGGCTTGGGCAGAGCACCCCAGCTTGGGGAGAAGGGCGGTTGCTGGGAATGGTGGACCCAGTGCCGTTCTAATCACCCGTCCACCACTACTGGCGGCTCTAACGTCCGAGCCCATGGTTGGGACCTGAGCTCTACAAATCTGCCTTCTTTGCTGTGCTCACCAAATGCTGCCTTCCTCCTGGGACTTGTCCAGTGAGAGCTAGCAGGAAGCTGTGGACAGACTCTCAGGACCAACGTCCTATAGGAATCTGGGAACCAAGACTCTGCCCTTTCTGGGCCTCAGTCTCCCCCATCTGTGTAATGGGCACAAATCCCTCTTATGCCTCTGAGGTCGGGGTTGGTCAGTGGACTTTGTTTCTTATGTGATGCTCTCACTGTGGGTCTCAGTTTCCCCACCTGCTGAATGGAGCTGCCCGCCTAGTTCCCGCTTCAGACTGAATGGCACCCCCTGCTCTCCTGTGTGTGCCTTCGTACGTGCGTGCATGTGCACAGCAAGATGGGGAAACAAGGAGAAAGGCCACATCCTTGGCGAGCCCACCCGGCACCATGCGTAGCAGCCTTTGACAGGGCTGCTGCACGCCCGCCTGCTGGTCCCCCCCACCCCACCATGTGAAGGAAAGGTGACGGAGGGCTCTCCCCTGGGTATGCCTGCGCCTCACTCGCTGAGCCAGGGAGGAGATCAATGAATTCATAGACTCTGGGCTGAGGGAGGCTTTCCTTGCTCTTCTCTGTCCAGCCTGCTGTGTGACCTTGCGTGAGTCACTTGATTTCTCTGAGCTGACTTCCTCATCTAGCTCCCAGGGGTAACAGTACAAACCTCACGGGGCTGTTGAAAGGAGTACATGATATATAAGCAGTGCCTAGATCCCCACCATTAGCTCTGGGTCCCCAGCCTGGCCAGCAGCTGGCCCCATGGTTGGCCTTCTTCATTCCTGCTTGAAAAGCAAGCATCCTCAGATCACCCCTGGGCTCTATAACCATGCTCTCCACATGGATAGCTGCTAGCCACCTGCAGCTATGCAGCATTTGAAGTGATGGCTTGTCTGAATCGGGATGTGCTGTAAGTATTTTATCACTTGTATTATTTTACACCAAATTTCAGAGTTCCCTGGCGGCTCAGCAGGTTAGGGATCTGGCGTTGTCACTGCTGTGGCTCAGGTCGCAGCTGTGGCATGAGTTGGATCCCTGGCCTGGGAATTTCCATATGCCACAGGCGCCACCCCCAAAAATTACACATTTGAAAGATTTAATACAACAAGAGAATGTAAATCTATCATTAATGATTTTTAATATTAATTAATAGTAATACATGCTAAAATGAGTAATAGTTTGGATATATTGGTTAAATAAAAGATATTAAAATTAAGTTCACGTGTTTCTTTTGACTTTCATTATGTGGCTACAAGAGAAATTTAATTACATATGTGGCTCACATTACATTTTATTGGGTGACACTGCTCAGAGCCTGGAAAGGCCATTTCCAGGGCAACTTCCTGGTGGCTCCCAGGAAAAGCAGCCTTTGGAATTCCCACTGAAGTCCACTCAACCTCAGCCGCTGGAGAATGTCCGCTTCTCAGGTGGCCCCTGGGTCCCAGACCCCTCTCAGGGTGGCCTCACCCACTTCTCCCCAATTCTCCACATGTCGTGCAGCATCCCAGGTGGCTTAGACGCCACCAAGGACCGGGGCCCCCAGGACAAACGTAGCACCAAAGCCTCAAGCCCCTTCCTCCAAACCCCAGCTGTCCAGCTGCCTAGAACCCCGATGCTGTGGGGGCCTTTCCCCAAATGTCACTTTATCCCTCCCCTCAGAGCCCTGGGCTGTGGGCTTCCTTGCCCCAGGCCCTGAATCAGCTCCAAGGAATCCCCTCGCCTCTCCTGAGGCTTCTGGGGGGCGCGAGGCAGGCTGTGTGATGCTCGAGAGCTCGGACTTGGGGGTCAGAGCGATCCGGCTGTGAATCGAGGCTCTGTCTCGCACCAGGGACGTGGCTGAGGCGAGTCCCCCTTCTCTATGCCTCAGTTTTCTCATTTATGAAATGGGCATAATCATTGTACCCGCTCCAGGGAGTTGGCGGGGATTGAATGTCATGGTCAATGCCCAGCCCCTGGCACGGACGGGGTTTATCATGAGTAGGAGCCGTTCTCAAGAACAGGCAGGGGCTGTGGCTGTGGTTTTGGCCACAGCCTCACTCAGCCAGCCAGGAAGAAGAGGCAGGGCCAGGGCTGGGAAAGAGGCAGAAGGACTGCAGTTGCCTTTAGACAGTGGACTCTGGGTAGCCTGACATACGGCCCATTTTCAGATGAGGAAATTGAGGCTCCTAAAGGGGAGGTGACTGGCCCAGCTGTCCTTGGGGCTGTCTGCCTCCAAAGCCCAGGCTCTCTTTCCCACAGCATCCTGAAAAGTCTGAGGACAGCGGAAGGGGGACGCGGACTCAAGACAGTTTAAAGAGGAAACTTGAGCGGGAATGGCCCCTTTCTCACTGGTGACGGTGAAAGAAAGTGACCACCACGTCTGTCTGAAGCTGGACCTCGAGGCAGACTCTGAGCCGAGGACTCGGGTGCAGGTAGTTCCTTCAGGAGGTGGATTCCAAGTGACACAGCGAGGGACAAGGGAGGAGGGAGAGAGCCCAGGAAAGGGCATCTGATGAGCAGGTCACCCGCCCTGGGGACCTGAGCTCAGTCCTGCTGGGCACCCTTTGAGCAGGTGTACAGGGCACACACATCAGAATTTTCAAACGGGGAGCGGAAGGCTCGGTGTGGGTCCAGCTTCCACCCCTCACCAATGCGGGTTGCCCCTGGGGGTGTGGAGTCTCTGGCACATTGGCGCACAAGCTCCCTTGGCAGTGGAGGAAGCCCTCAGTAGAGAGAGAGGAGGAGAGAGGCTGAGGCTGATAGAGCCAGAGCCCCAGGCCTGGAAATTTCCCTTCAGAAAATCTTTCAAACTCTGCAATGATGTTCCTGACAATTAAAAAAATAGGTAGATAGATAGATAGAGAAGTTACCTAAGTGTCCAGCAAGAGGGGATTGTCTTAGTGAATTATGGGGCATTCACAAGCTCGGACATTCTTAAGCCAAAAATGAAAACTGTCGCAACATGGAAAAGCATTGGGGAAGAAATGTTCCAGAAAGTGGCACTGGCACATGGTCTTTGCTGTGGATGGTGCATCGGTCAGGGCTCCATCTGGGAAGCAGAACTGGTAAGAGAGACGCTTTTGAGTTCCTGCTGAGCACTGGCTTATAGAGCCGAGGGGCTGGCTGAGCACGTTTGAAGGACTCAGGGTCTAGGCTCGCCCGTGGCCGTGAAGCCTACGGGCGTCCAGCATCATCAAGCTGATACCACACCAGCCTGAGGCTTGATCCTTCCAGAACCAACACCCCCTCCCCAGCCCCTCTTTCCCACCAGCAGGTGCAAGTGGCAGGGATGGGGGGCAGGCACTTTCTCTCCAGTTTTTCAGCCTTGGCCTCAGCCTTCGTTGTCTCTGGGCTCAGTGCCTGACACATCTGGGGCTGGAGGGGTGTGGGGGGAGGGGGACAAGGCCTGGGCACATGGATCCTATCAGCGACCTCATTCTGCCCAGCCATGGCTAGATTTGCCCTATCGAGACAAAGATCTGGCTGGGGCTGCTTTCACCACAGATGTGGGATTCAGACAGCCTCAAGCCCCCCACGCCCACCCCAGTGTGGACCAAGGTAAAGTAGAAGTGAATCAGGCCATGATTGACTGAGTGACCTTGGGCCAGTCCCGGTCCCTCTCTGGGCTCTCTAGCCGCCCCTAACTCTAATATGGCAACTGTCTGATTATGCCAGTCTTGGCTTCTGGGCATCTTGGGGTCAGTGGCCAGAGCTGAACGGCCCCAGGCTGGGTTGTGTAGACATGAGCTCAGGCCACGAGGCATGAGCGGGGGCCCAGCTGGCCCAGGACAGGGGCGCTTACGCCTGGGGTCGGATCCACCCCTACTCACCCCACACCTTGTGCCTCAGTCCTGGGCTGAGTGCAGATCCAGAGACTCGAGCGGTTAGGAGTGAGGCTGCGGGGCGAGCCGTGCACCGCCTGTGGAGCCCAGTTTTGCTGCTGGCTCAGAACCGAGCTGGACGGGCAAGCCCAGCCCTTTCTACGGATGAACCAACTGAGGCACAGGGAGGGGAGGGGAAGGGGGGGAATGCCTGAGGTTGCGTGGTGAGTAGAGGCAGGGACAGGACCAAGGCTTGTGGTCCAGGGCTCTTCCACCTCCTAAGACCACCCTCCTTGGAGAAGCGGTTTCCTGGAGCCAAGAGGAAGGGTGACTTTGACTGTGGGACCTGGAAGCGGGGGCGTGGGGGACAGGGCTCTGAGGCCACAAGGCCCAAGAGGGAGGTGCAGGGGGGCTTGGGTGGGTCGTGCAGGGCAGGGACTGGGCTGCGAGAGGCCAGGGGGCCAGGGCTGACCTCTCCTGGGGTGGCCACGGCTGCCCTGGGATGGGGGGCATGGGCACCACAGGAGCTGGGGGCTCCAGCAGCTCAGAAGCATCCTCCCTCATGCCGCCAGGTTGGCCGCTGTCCTGGAACTTTCTCAGCCCGTGCCCTGGCCCTCTCCTCCCTCTGCCCTCCGTTCTCCCCCGCAGTCTCCCCTGCCTCTCCGCTGTCTCTCTCCGAGGTCCATCTCTCCCTGTGCCTTCGCCTCCTTTCTTGCTCTCTGCCCCTGTCACCTCCTGTCTCTGATTTTCTCTCTGTTTCTGTCTCACACTCCCTTTTTCCAAGTCACCGAAGGCCTCGCTGGCTGCCCTGGGCAGTGCTGTCCCCCGCCCCCAGCCTCGCGGTCTGGCACACCTCTGGTAACAATTATCCTGGCAGGAGTGGAATCCTCCAGTGCCCCAGAAAGACCTACAGGCATCACATGGGGACCAGATGGCGACAGATTCCTCAAGAAACTAACCACTTTGGGTGTCATCAGGGGCCCCAGGGGAGGTCACGCCAGCCAAAGAGCAAAGACCCACAGCCTCGTGGCTGCCAAACCCCACCTGCAAGCCTCTTGGGCTGTTCTGCTCACCGGACCGGGAGGACAGGGTGGCACCCAGGGCAGAGACCCCAGGAGCAGCCAAAGGCAGCGGGGCAGCACGAGAAATGGTTCATTTCACTATATGCATATTAGGTGTTAATTTAACAAACGGACAAAACGGCAAATCAGATCACATAGCTCCTTTGCACAAACCTGTCCAGGGGCTCCCAGCTCACTCTTTACGATGGTCTGTAAAGAGTACAATATCTGTGTTTTTCAAACCATGGGCCATGACCTTTTAGTAGGTTGGGAAATGAATTTAAGAATCATGATTAGGAGTTCCCGCTGTGGCTCAGCAGTTAATGAATCTGACTAGCATCCATGAGGACGCAGGTTTGATCCCTGGCCTCCCTTAGTGGGTTAAGGATCCAGTATTGCCGTGAGCTGTGGTGTAGGTCACAGATGCAGCTCGGATCTGCCGTTGCTGGGGCTGTGGCGTAGGCCAGCGGCTGAAACTCTGATTTGACCCTTAGCCGGGGAACCTCCATATGCTGCAGGTGCAGCCCTAAAAAGCAATCAATCAATCAATAGTGACGTTCCTAAAAGTTGCCTTTATTCCCCACCAGCAGGAGAAGGTGCACACCTGAGAATTCATTGGGGTGCACTGGCCTGGTGAGACCGGAACACCCTCTGGAATCTTCGCTGCTTCCCTGGGGGCAACTGGGCTCCCTCTCCAGGTTGCAGAGCAGCTCCACTGGGAAGTCCTCTCGTCCTGCCGAGATCTGGGTGGTGTGTGCTGAACCCCAGGCTCAGGCCTTGCCGAAGTCAGCATGGGAATACTGTGGTTGGGATATTTCATCCGGGTGAGAAGACATGTGAGCCGAGTGAGTGCTCCAGGGGAGAGCAAGCAGAGAAACCCAAACCAGAGAACCAGACGCATGGGGAGAGGGCGGCCTCCTGGCGAGGGAGGCTGCCTCCACCTCGCCCCATCCTGCTGGCGGCAGCCGGGGGAGCCCCTCAGGAGCCCACACCTGGCTTTGTGGGGAAGGGTGGGGCAGGAGGAGGGGACCACAGCGCCAACAGAGAGTCAGAGCAATCGTCTTCCCCAAGGGGTGAATCACAGGCTCGGGACGCTAGGAGGGCCCCAAGATCCTGCAATACAACATCTCACCAGCAGGGAAACTGAGAGCCAGACAGGGTAGCGACACCCCCAAAATCACACAGTAAGCTGAGGCTGGAGCCTGCCTCTTCCAGCCATCAGTCTGGGGGTTTTGAACAGGTGGGAGTTCCAGGGCAGGCAGGCCTGAGGAAGCAGGGGCAGCGGGCACTGAAGCATAAGCAGTTCCCCTGAGCCCCTGGGGGGCATTGCGGGGGTGGTGGGGGTTTAGGACCCAGGTGGCAAAGGAACTGATTCTACACACCACCTGGATTTCAACAGATAACAAGGCCTTTCTGGAGGGGATGGTGGTGGTGAGGGGAGGCCGGGTTAAGCAAAAGGTCCAGAGGTGGGGACCCACGAGCAACAGTGTGGCTGGTGTCCAGACTGGGTGTGTAGGAGTCCGGGGGGCGGGGAGTGAGTGGTGGGGGACGAGGCTCAAGGCCTGGTCTTGGCCGTCAGCACTTAGCTTTATGCCCAATGGAAGAATTGGGAGCCAAGGACTTACTGCTTGGAGGGGACCGGGGAGCACAGGAGTGGGTACCTGGGATTCCCACCCCCACCTCTTCCTTGGTTCTCCCTTCTCTCCCCCCACCCCACTTGGTTCCGCCCTTCCTCCCCACCCCCATCCAAGGCAGCACGGTCCTGACAGGTGGCCATGTCTCCTTGCCAAGTGCTCCTGTTACTTTGGGATGGGGAACCCACCCATTGCCGGGGGACGGGGCTTGGGGCCCCACCTCCTGCGGGGATGCTGAAGGTCTGGGAAGCAGGAGCAGGGCCTGGGAAACCAGCCCATCCAAGCTGCCTGGGCAATTCCCTCCAGCCACGGAGCGGCGAGGGCTGCAGGGTCACGGCAGACAGCTAAATATAGGGGCACTCGGAGGTGGAAGTGGTTCCTGCCAGCTGCAGGGGGCCATCCCGTTCCTTCTCCCAGGAGCAGGAAGGAGGCTCTCGGGAACAGGCCTGTGAGACAGTTCTGTGTGCTGGGCTTAGGCGCCCGGAGGACCTCGGTCCGGATTTGGTGTCAGATCTTCGTCTACGGCGGGGCCGCGGCAATGAATGAATGGTGATGTCTCCATTCATTCCAGCCTTATCTACTGGGACCCGTCCTGGGCTGGGACCTGTGCTTGGAACTCAGGTTTGGAAGTCCCTTGGGAACAGGTGCTTGTCTCCCCACCTTTGCTTGTTCCTTGTCTCCCCGAGTTTGCTTTCCTGGGGAGGCAAACTCGTAAATGACCAATGGGGGGAAATGACCTGTGGGAAAATGGGCTGAGGCCTGACTCTGGAATATTATCGTCTAGCCCACTCGGAAGCCAGCTCCTAGAGGGAGGGCTCTTAGTCTGCTTCCCGGCTATCTACCCAGCACCTCCTAGGTCAGTGTCTGGTATACAGTAGGTGCTCAATAAATATCTGTTGCCTAGCTGAATGAATGACTCTGCCAGAGAATCAGATAGAGGCTTCATGGAGGGGTGGCCTGTGGCTCTTGAAGGAAGAAGAGACTTTTGACCAGTCTACTGGGATGGGCGCTTCCGGCAAAAAGACTCGCATTGGAAAGACACAGAAATGTGTGATGGGCTCGGGAACATTGGATCTAGTTTTGTGTGGGAGCCAAGGGACCCTCAGGAAGACTGGAACAGATCTTGAGGGGCTGTGAACATGGCCAAGGACCCAGTTGTGCCGTCCAGGGGGTCCAAAATGGTGTGCACGAGGTGAGCCGTTCATGCAGACAGAACATTCTAGAACTTTTACTTATATTTTTACATTTAAAAAGGGAAGAAAAATTTAAGATCTAGTAATATTAAACAAGTAGACTGACTTTGGTGCCCTCACATTGTCCACACCATGGTAGGTCACATGTCCCACATCCCAGGTTGCCTGAGGAAAGTAGTACAGGATCCACTGTGTGGACTTGGCTGACCACAGCTCCCCTGTCCCCCTCCCCGGGATGCCTTTCGTTTTCATCCAGGCCCTTAATTTTATAGAAACAAAACCTTTAAATCATAGACTCTTTACAAAGGCAGGGGCCACAAAAATATTTGTACCATACAAAAATTTGCTGGTTGTATCATAGCAAAATAATTATGTTACCACCCTAAAGATGTTTCACCCTCTTTCTTTCTTTCTTTCTCTGTCTCTCTTTTTTCTTTCTTTTTGGGATACACCTGCAGCATATGGAGGTTCCCAGGCTAGAGGTCAGATCAGAGCTACAGCTGCTGGCCTACGCCAGAGCCATAGCAACAGCCAACACCAGATCCAAGCTGCATCTGCCACCTACACCACAGCTCACAGCAATGCCAGATCCTTAACCCACTGAGGGAGGCCAGGGATCGAACCCACATCTTCACAGACACTAGCCGGGTTCATTTCCTCTGAGCCATGATGGGGACTCCATCTTTTTCTTTTACAAAAAGACAAATGATTCAAACGCTCTGGTTCTTTCTGGGACAACAAGAGTATGCTATCCATCCAGCAGATGCTAAAACAATAAATAGATAGAACAGGTAAAAACGCTGTTTTAAGATTAAGTAAGCACTTTTGGAAAGAAACTTCTGCTACAGAAAGAGCTCTTTGCTGCTCGACTCTTTTAGAAAGATTTTGTGCCTGAAGTGATTATTAGAGCATCGTCCCTCCGTGACACCCACATGTTTAAAAACAGGGAAATCTAATTTTAAAACCTTTTTTGAAAAAATCTTCTAAGTAAAGAGTTTCAGTGACTTTTGAATGCATTTGTCAAAAAATAATTAAAAAATAACATCTCTGATTAGTTTCCAACGACAACTGATTGACATTGGTTAAACCAAGTGGCGAAGAAAACCTCTGCCCAGCATTAAAAACTCTCACCTTGTGATTTAGTAAAAGCACAGCCAGGAACACTTTTCTTCCATGTGCAGCTTCTGCTCGCTGTGAGGTCGGTGTATTTTTCAGCTACCAACGGCATTAAGCCAAGTGAAAATACAAACGGAGTTTTGTACTAGATTCTCAATCAATGAGTACACACCATCATTAAACCAAGATTTACAGTTCCCGCTGAGGCTCAGTGGAAGCAAACCCGACAAGTATCCATGAGGATGTGGGTTCAATCCCTGGCCCCGCTTGGTGGGTTAAGGATCCAGTGTTGCCAAGACAAGATTTGGATCCTGCGTTGCTATGGCTGTGGTATAGGCCCACAGCTTCAGCTCCAATGCGACCCCTAGCCTGGGAACCTTCATATGCCACACGAGTGGCCCTAAAAAGCAAAGCAAAAAAAAAAAAAAAAAAACAAACCCAAGATTTTATTAAAAATGAAACACAATCATAATTTTTAGCAATAATAAGAAAATATAAGCTTACATGACTAATTTACTCCTCTTTCATTCTTTTTTCAGTTTCTATTTTTTGGTATCTATTTTATAATTTATCCAATAATTTTTTTAAACTGGGAAGTTTTTTTAATTTATAATGATTATTATTAGGTTTTTTAGGGCCTCACCCATGGCAAATGGAAGTTCCTAGCCTAGGGGTCGAAGCGGAACTGTAGCCACCAGCCTACACCACAGCCACAGCAACACTGATCCGAGCCACTTCTGCAACCTACACCACAGCTCAAGGCAACCCTGAATCCTTTAACACACTGAGCGAGGCCAAGGATCGAACCTGCGTCCTCATGGATGCTAGCCAGATTTGTTTCCGCTGAGCCACAAAGGGAACTCCTATCTAACAAATTTGCATGGTGGCATATGCATATACTTTACAAATAAATGTATACATTGGTTAAGTGCATGAACTTTGCTTTTTCAGACGGGAGAGTGACAGGGGAGCTAGGGAGGGATTCTGGAGGGAAGGGCGGGAGCTGTTGAGGCCACTTTGGGAACTTGAGGTCCGCCTAGAGTCTAGACAGGAGACTCGGCGGTGATCCTAGACTGGGCTCAGGAGGGAGCCTGAGCTGGGCCTGGGGCTGAGGGCAGGGTGGAGTGGGGAGGGGAGGATGCCTATGGGAATGGCTGGGACGAGGGCGGAGAGAGCTCTGGAGGCACCCACGCCGCTGCCCTGGGACCTGGTCTATGCAATGAGGTGACCACGTGGAGTCCCTGCCGGAGAAATCCGAAGACTAAGGCCGTGGGGTAGGGAGAGAGAAAGAGAGAGAGGAACCAAGATTCGACTTCCTCTCTGCTCTTCCTGCAAGCTGAGCCAGCTCAGCCCCAAAGGCCCAGACAGGGCTGTCCCCTGTCTTATTGTCCTGCACAGCCTGGCCAAGCCAGGGACGGCTGCCCCGTAAGGGCTCATGCCAGCAGCCAGTGTGAGGTGGCCGAAGGCCCAGGTCCCAGGCTACCAAGTCTGGAGGTCACCCTGGCAACAGCTCTGTTGTGAGGCTACACAGATGCAGGGTCCTGTTAGTCAGAGCCATGCGGGAAGGTCCCCTCTGGCCCCGGAAGGCCTGGCAGGCCACATCTGGCCACGCCTGGGAGTGGTCCAGCAACTAACTATTGTCTGGCCTGGCCCCGGCAAAGCAGCTGGTCAAAGGAGAGAGCTGAGTCCAACAGGGATCGAGGGTTCAAAAATCAGTCTGGGAGTTCCCTTTGTGGCTCAGCAGGTTAAGAACCAGACCCAGTCTCTGCGAGGATGCAGGTTCAACCCTGGCCCTGCTCGGTGTGCTAAGGATCCAGCATTGTCAAAAGCTGATGCAGCTTGGATCTGGCGTTGCTGTGGCTGTGGGGTAGGCCGGCAGCTGGAGCTCCGATTAGACCCCGAGTGTGGGAACTTCCATGTGCCGCAGGTACGGCCGTGAAAAAACAAACAAAAACAGTCTGTCCGTTCACCAACTGTGCTCAGAGAGCAAGCAAACCAGGCCCTGCCTTGGTGTGCGGGGGGAGGGTCCCTGTCTCTCAAGTGAGGCGGGATGTCAGAGGTGTCACCAGCACCCCAATAAGTCTGGGTCCCTGAAGCAGCGACCCTGGCAGCTTGCTGCGCTTAGGCCGGTGTGGGACTGGGATGCTCCCATCTCAGGGTTTTTCTGCTTCAGAGCCCCAGGGCAAAGGTGTACCTTCAGACTGGGCTGCTCTACCCTAATCCAGCCTGGGCTGCCCCATCCCTTTCCTCCTGGGCCTCGCGCTCCCGGTGGTACCATGGCAGAATGCCAGGACACCTGCTCCCCTCACCCGCTCAGAGCCCACCTCCCTCACCCCGCCCCTCCACGCCCCACTCCACGCCTGCCAAGCTTTGCGCAACCCATCCGGGTCTCACTGCCACATTACTGGCTCCCGCACACTGTTGCAGGTTGCTGTGCCCACTGTGGGGCCTGTGAGAACATCCTGAGGGACCCTGGGTCCAGCCACACCCTCCCCCTTCCACCCTCCCAAGACTGGGGGGACTTCTGGGTTACTGTGTCCAGGCAGAGGTCCCTTTCCGGCTGTGCCCAGCCCGCCTCCACCAGGCACACAGATGCCCTGGGATGGGGCCCCCAGTCTCCTAATGACTGGTCCCCTGGAGCCACTTCCCTCCCCGAGTCTCAGTTTCCCGGGGTGGAGGGAGGGTGAGGAGTGACCTCACGGTGGGGGGTGGGGGGACTGGGCGGGGAGAGGTCCCCTGCCTCTGATCACGTTTAAGGAATTGTTATTTTCATTATTACCCTCGGCGTCTCCGGTTGGCTTTTTTTGGGCTGTTTGATGAATAATGCAGGCGTGGGTCCGACCCCACTTCCCTTGGCCCTCCTGTGGGTTGAGGGGCTGCGGGGGTGGCGGGTGGGAAGGCTCGCCCTCCAGGAACCTGCCCCTCAACTTGCGTGTCCGGAAGCCGTGTCAACAGCCGATCCGACCTGAATCACTCGGCCCTCCCCGTCCCTGGGGAGCTCTGAGAATAGATCCAGGAGCCGTTCCCAGAAGCAGCCCGGAGCCCCAGTCAGTGTCCCGCCTCCGCGGGGGACTCGGAACCACCACCTGAGCCCCCGCAGCATCCTCCTCCCCACCCTCCTCTGGGTCTTCCCGCCGTGAATCTCACATCCCAACCGCCACCATCGCTGTGGGTCCTGTGGCTTCCCGCGGCCCTGCTCCTGCTCAAGCTGTCCCCTCTACCTGGGCAGTCGCCTTCTTTCTTCTGAGCCACTGCTTCCAGGAAGTGTTCCCAGGTCTGGTTCCCCCACCAACCCCATCCCCCCACCCCCACCCTGCCCACCAACCCCCACCCCCCCTCCACCAACCCCCCCACCCCCATCCTCCACCAACCCCCATCCCCCCACCAACCCCGTACCCCACCTTCACCCTCCACCAACTGCCAGTCCCCACCCTCCACTGCCCCCCAACCTCCACTCTCACCCCTCCACCCCCCCCAAAAGGAATCTTTCCCTCAGCACCTAGTAGGCGCCACTTTAAAGGCCCCACCAGTAGGAGCTGCAGCAGGAGCAGGGGTTGGGTCCTTCAAAGGCCTCTCTCATCTTCGGCTGGTTCAGAAAAGAGGGAACTGAGGCTGGGAGAGGCTGACTAACTGGCCCTGGATGACCTGCAGCGCTGAAGCCTGAAGCCAGCGACCCAGCGACAGGCCAGGCACAGTCCCATTTCCAGACACCGCTTGTCTTCTCCAGACAAATGAATGTCAGGTCCCGAAGGAAATCTGGGCTGCGAAAGAATGAAAAATTAACCTCAAGCGACTCTCCAATTAACCAGTGATTCTCCCAGCTTCATTCCTCCAAGCTACGAGCCCCTGATAAACCTCTTTTTCCGGTGGAGATATGGCTCCTTAATCTAAACATTCTCAGCGCCTTCACAGATCTGGGAGTCAGCTGTCTCCTCCTTATGGGCGTGGGTCTGCCGCCCCAAGGGATTCCAGGCAATTCCTGCGGGGCCCCGCTTCCCCAGCTCCAGGCCAAGAGGTCTTTGCTTCATTTTATGCTCACGACAACCCAGCCATGGGGTGCTGTTAGCCTCAGGTCATGGGGTGGGGGGAGAGGCCGAGGCTCAGAGAAGCTGGCGATCACCTCGACAGATGCGTCTGGCCCTTGCATTCAGCTTCCTACCCTCCTGGGTGGGGACCTCCCCTCCCTGTGGTTCCCGGGCTAGCCGCTCCCACGGTGGCCAGGGGACCTCTGCCTGGGGAAGCTTTAGGTCTCTTGCTAAAGGATCAGCCCTGGGGACCCACAGGGCTTGCCTGACCCCCAACACCTCCGGCTCTGGTCCTGCCCCTGTGGTCCTGTGGTCGGCGATGCCCGCTTGTGTGATGGAGGCAGTTGCTGAAGAGAGTCCAGACTTGGAGTCAAGAGCCTGGGGTTCGAATCTTTGCTCTGCCCCTTATTTGCGGGGCCATGACCTTGGATGAGTCACTCGCCTCCCCAAGCTTCCGAGGGAGTGTCTCCCAGGTGAAGTGAGGGTATGGCGGTGACTTGGGGAGGAGCGTAGCGGGCGTCTCTGGAAGTGAGCTGGGTCTGAGATCAGGGTGGAGGGGCGGGAAGCTTGATCCAGGAGACCAGGCCACCCCAGGTCTGGTTGGGAATCCAAGCAGGGAGGGAAGGAGGGTATGAGGGCAAGGACCTGCTTGACTGTGCTCGCGCCATTCAGGGCGCACTGCTCCCCTCCGTGGGTTGAGGGCAGGAAGAGCTTTCTCCTTTGGAATGTGCCCCTCCACCTCCTCTGTGCCGCAAGACACAGACCTCCAGCATTTGGGCTGAATTAAGAGCGTCAGAAGTCAGCTGCCTCTGAATCACAGGCTGCTGGAGCCAGGGAAGAACATGGGACCTCAGCTTCACACTGCCCCGTAGGCTTTGGGGGTCCTCGGGGGCTGTCGGGGGCTCTGGGCCCCACTCTGGCTTCTCTCACAGCAGCTCCCTTTATCTGAGTTATGCATTAGGTTCCTCTTATTCCAAGTGAAGAGACAATTCTGCCTCCACATAGAGAAAGGGAGTCAACCACGAGAGGATCCGAGGCTCTGGCTCCGGAGTTCTGAAGTCCCACAGCCAGACAGTGTCGGGGTGGGAGGAGAAGCCTGTCTGCCAGGCGCATTCGCTCAGGCTCGCGTGCTTTTATTCAGTAATTAATTCCACAAGTGCATAATGGACGACACCCTTCCTCATGTGCTTCCAGGGATGAGTGCGAGGATGTCGTGGAAGCCAGAATAGATAGGATTCCTGTCCTCAAGGAGTTGAAAGTCCAAGGAGATGACACTGACTAATAAGAGCTCACGCATTCACCCTTATCATCACCTCCCATGTACTTTAAACACGTGAGGGAGTTCCCGTCGTGGCGCAGTGGTTAACGAATCCAACTAGGAACCATGAGGTTGCGGGTTCGGTCCCTGCCCTTGCTCAGTGGGTTAACGATCCAGCATTGCCGTGAGCTGTGGTGTAGGTTGCAGATGCGGCTCGGATCCTGTGTTGCTGTGGCTCTGGCGTAGGCTGGTGGCTTCGGCTCCGATTTGACCCCTAGCCTGGGAACCTCCATATGCCGTGGAAGCGGCCCAAGAAAATAGCAAAAAGACAAAAACAAAACAAAAAAAATGTGACAACCCTATGCAGTATTTACAAGGGAGGAAATGGAGGTACAGAGAGATGAAACAGTGCACCAGGCAGCCAGCAGGTGGGAGAGCTGGGATTTGAACCTCAGCTCTCTGGCTGCTGAGTGCGTGCTCATGAGTCTACCACATGACACAGGTAAATATAATGCATAACCTATGCTGCTGTGCTTGTGTTTTATATTATATGCAGGGAACCTAACTACAGCTGAGGTTGGGCAGGGAGAGATGTCAGCAGAGGCATCTCTGAGGTAGTGATGCTTGAATGAAGATGAAGGATGGCATTTACAGGCAATCAGCTTTTGAAATGGTACCAAGATCACACAGTGAGAGAAAGACTAGTCTTCTTAACACAACTGGGACAACTGGATATCTACGTGCAAAAGAATGAAGTTGATCCCCTACCTCACACCACACACAGAAATGAACTCAAAATGGATCAAAGTCCTAAGTGTAAGAATGAACGCTACAAAACTCTTAGAAGAAAAAATCATTGTAAATTTTTGTGTTCTTGGATTAGGCAGTGGTTTCCTGGATTTGACACCAAAAGCATAGGCAACGGAAAGAAAATTAGAAACTTGGATATCATCAAAATTAAACTTTTGTATGCTTCAAAGAATACCACCAAGGACAGGAAATATGGCAGTTCCCGTCGTGGCTCAGTGGTAACAAACCCAACTAGTATCCATGAGGATGTGGGTTCGATCCCTGGCCTCACTCAGTGGGTTAAGGGTCTGGTGTTGCCATGAGCTCTGGTGTAGGTTGTAGACACGGCTCAGATCCTGCTTTGCTGTGGCTGTGGTGCAGGCCAGTAGCTGTAGCTCCGATTCAACCCCTAACCTGGGAATCTCCATATGCCAGGTGCGGGCCTAAAAAGCAAAAAAAAAAAAAAAAAAAGGAAATATTTTTGTAAACCTATATCTGATACCTGACATATATGTATCTAGAACTGATATATGTGTATATATGAATCTAGAACTGACGTATATGTATTAGGAACTGACTTATATATATATATTTAGAATTCTTACAATTCAATAAGAAAAAGACAACCCAATTTAAAAATGGGCAAAGGATCTGGATAGACATTCCTCCAAAGAAGATATACGAATGGCCAATAAGCTCATGAAAAGATGCTCTGAGATCACTCGCCACCCGAGAAATGCGACTCAAAGCCGCATGAAATACCACTTCACACTCACCACTGGGAAGGGTAGCATTCCTACCACTCATATACCGTGTGTGGCAATAAAAAGCATTGATGAGGGCATGGAAAAATTGGAAATCAATGCAGCCTCTATGGAAAACAAACTGTCAGTTCCTCAAAAGTTTAAACATAGCCCATGAGCTAGCAATTCCACTCCTAGGAATACACGCAAGAGAAATGAAAACATATTTCCACACAAAAATTTGTACATGAATAGTCATAGCCGTATTATTCATAATAGTTAAAGCATGGAAACAACCCAAATGTCTATCAACTGATGAATGTGCAAATAAAATGTAGGAGCATCCATGTGATGAAATACCGTTCAGTAATAAAAAGGAATGAAATTCTAATGTACGTTACAACATAGAAGGCTCTTGAAAACATCATGCTAAGAAGCCAGTCTCAAAAGACCGCATAGTGTTTGATTCTACTTATGCAAACTGTCCAGAATAGACAAATCCACAGATACATAGCGGTTGCCAGACTTTGGGGAGGGGGGCAGAGATGGTTAATGAGTACAGGGGTTTTTGAGGGGGAGGATGCAAATGGTGATAGTTAACCTAAATCTGTAGATATACTGTCAACCTTTGAATTAAATACTTTATGTTAGGTGAATTGTATGATAGGTGAATTATATATTAATAAAGCTGTTACTTAAAAAGAATGGAAGGACGAAAGGGCATTATATGGACCTGGAAGGGGTTGGGGGTTGGGCTGAGCCTTCTAAGCTAAGAGAACTGCCTGTGCAAAGGTCCTGTGGCCGGCAATCTGGTATGTCTAAGAAAGCAAAGAAAACCGCGCGGCAGGAACTCCTAGGGCAAAGGAGGGAAAGGGGAGGGAGGAGGCCGGAGGACCAGGCTGCCCAGCGTCTGTAGGGGTGAGGCAAGGTCTCAAGTTCACATGGACGCAGAGCTCACACGATGCAGTGGTGGCACTCAGCTCACGGAGCTCAGGATGTCCTGCCCTCCCCCTCCTCCTGACCTCTCTTATCTGCCTGGAGGAACCCTAGGATAAGTCGTGAATTTTGGAAGAACTTCAGGAATCATCGGAATCAGAGGTCTCTTCGGAAGATGGGGCTTTGTGGCAGAGCCAAGGCTTAAATCCAGCTCTGCCACTTGCTGGGTGACTCTGGGCAAGTCGTTTCCTTTCTCAGAGCCCCGGTTTCTGCAATTGTACAGTAACGGGTCTCCCTGTTCTGCCTTCCTCTCAAGGTCAAGGGGTGGGGGCGGGGCTTGTGATGGCGTCCAGTCCAGCGCTTTTAAAGAAAGTTTAAAAAACCCAGACGAAGGTCATTATCTATCTGCCGCCAGCTGCTTTCTTTCTGAATTCCAGGGTCTGCAGAGAGCTGGCAGGACTGCCTCACCCCCGGTCTGGGAACACCCCCAGGTTTTCCTGGGGAGCTGGCCCCCATCCTGAGATGGGAGGGAAAGCCTCAGGCTCGCAGGCTGCTCCTCCCCAGCTCCAGGGCACTGGGGGGGGGGGGGGTCGGGGGCGGGAGGGCTGGAACCAGACGGGCTGTGTCCCTATCCTAGGAGCTGACTAACGGAGGGCAGGGGGGCAGGGGGGCAGGCCGACTGGCCTGTGGGGCAGGGCTGAGCGGGGACTCCTTGGGGAGGAGTGGTCTGGGGCCTCGGCAGCTGGAATCTGTTCGCTGGCTCTTTGAACAAACACTGGGGCCTTCTGTGCAACCTTACAGAGCGTGTCATCTTAATACGAGCTCTGGATTAGAGGAGGCAGCTGAGGCCCGGAGCGGGGAAAGCCTTACATAAAGCCGCGGAGTCCACAGGGACAGAGGAAAACAAAGAAGCCGGGAAAGATCAAAAAGGGAAGGAGGGGCTTGGGGGTCTCCTGGTCCAGCCCTCGCCCTGCACACACAGAACAGTGGCCCTGGAGCTGTGCCATCACAGGCACAGGCCAGCCTGCAGACAGAGGGATGGACTTAGGGACCCGTGCTGCCCACAAGGACTCTGTGGTCCCGAGCCCTGACGCCTCCTCTCTGGACCCTGGAGGGGAAGACGCCTTGGGCATCTTCCCAACAGACCCATTTCTTGTCCCCGTCACCCCACCTTGCGCTCCCCTGTGATGGCCTCTCCCACCCCCTCCCCACCCCTGCCTCCCGTTCTGATGTCTGACCCCCGCATTCCCAGGTCGGGGCTGAGCCCAGGATGTTTTGTGTGTCGCAAGCAGTGCCTGTCACTGGGCCCAAGCTCTACTCCCCACCGTCTAGTCTCCCTCAGGGACGGACACCGTCATCCCCAGAAGCACCCAAGCCAGCCAGACCCCTGGGGCCACCTGCCTCCCCTTCCTTCCTCCGGACAAGCCCTCATGGCCCAGGGCCATGCTTCGTTTCTGAAATGACCCGCCCTGCCCACGGCCTCTGACGGGGGTCAGGCCTCTTCTGTCACCTGCACCCCCAGATGTACCTCCCAGGGGCCTCCCAGCCTCCCATCCATCTCCCAGCTCCAAACTCCTCCCAGTAGCCAGATGTGCACTTTGGACACAGAGGTGGGATCACAGCCCTCCTCTCCTCAAAACCCTGCCATGGCTCCCCAGCACCCTCGGGGAGAGCCTGAGCTCCTCCGCCTGCTGCTGGAGCCCCTCTTCATGCTCCGCTGGCTTCCGCTGCCCCCCCGGGAGCACCTGTGCCCCGGCCATCCTGCATGGCCATCCTCCCCGCCCTAGGCTTGGCCCCAGCTCCCTCTGCCCCAGGCCCTCTCCCTCCACTCTAGGTGGCAAGCACCCGCCCATTCTTCAAGGAGCATGTCCCCTAAAAATGTCCCCACAAGGTGACCCCCCCAACCCCTCTCACTCTATGTTCTTTCCCTGTGTAGAGGGTTTTTTTTTTTTTTTTTTTTTTCACTTTCTAGGGTTGCACCTGCAGCAAATGGAAGTTCCCAGGCTAGGGGTCCAATCAGAGCTGCAGTGGGTGGCCTACACCACAGCCACAGCAATGCCAGATCCGAGCCATGTCTGTGACCTACACCACAGCTCATGGCAATAGCGGATTCTTAACCCACTGAATGAGGCCAGGGATCGAACTTGCATCCTCATGGATACAAGTTGGATTCATTTTTGCTGTGCCACAACAGAAATCCCTTTTTATCCACTTTTTAAAGTTTAATTGAAGTACAGTTGATTCACGATGTAGTGATAATTTCTGCCGCACAACCCTTGTGTAGGCCTTGATCTAAGCCCTTCTGACTCTAAGCCTACAGCCACCTGCACAGCCCCAGGGCCCCTCAGCCCAAGCACCAGGTCTGGCTGGGCTCAGGGAAAAGTGTGGAAGGCAGGCATGGAGGGAGGAGAGGAGGGAGAATTTATTTCGGCGGGTCTGCTCAGTACCACCCTGGCACGGCCACCCAGGTCCCCTGCTTGCATCTCTGCCAGGGCGGCTGCAGTCTCTCACTTTCACACAGAGTCTGGAATGTCAGTGGAGCCCGAAGCCTTGGAAGCTCATTCAGGCCACCCCTCATTTTACATGAGGTCCTGGGAGGCCGGGTGTCCTTCCACCAGGTTCGAGCAGAGCCAGGATGTAAACGCCATCCCACCCCAAACCCCACCCTGAACCCTGTGCCCCTTCCCTCTTCCCACTGCATGAGGTTGGCATTTCTGGATCCCAGGAGCCTGTGGTTATGAAGGGGCTTCACCAGGACTGGGGTTCCCCAGCCACAGCCCCCAGCGCAAGAGGGGGTGGGGGTGGGGGAGGGGAGAAGGAAGGTAAAGAGGACGGCAGCCCCATCCCCGTGGGGCTCCCACTGGGCTCTGACCCCTCCCTGTCACGTCTCAGCTCACTGGCTCAGCCCCCACACAGCCCTCACTGTGCGGGTCCACGGAGCCAGGCTTCTCCGGCTTGAATCCCAGCCCTGGGAACCTGAGTCTGTGCTGCCACCTCCCTGTGCCTCAGCTTCCCCCTCTGTGAAATGGGAATCCTGGCGATGGTGATGCTGTAGGGCTAGAAACTCAAAAATCCCTACACGCACATCCCCCAGAGCAGTGCCTGTTGTCAACAACGAGCTTGTTTTTATTGTCATTTGTAATTGCCCATCTTGCCCACTGGATGGTGAACCAGGAAGGCAGTTGTTTCTGGGTCGCACATCACCCTGGCGCCCATTCCTGTGCCCAGCCCGGCAGGGGAATCAGAGCGTGACCGTGGGACCAGGAGGGCCCCGGGCGGCGTGTGAAGGCAGGTCCGCCTGTGGGCCCTGCGTCTCTCGCCATCCCGGCCGGGACAATGACAATGCTGGGTCATTGACCCACATGATCATAACACAGGGGGCTCCTGAGGGCCTCCAAATCCGAGCGGGGCCTGAAGGGAAAAGAACACCATCCCAGGGTCAGGCTCTGTGTGAGGCTGGTACTCGCCCTGCCCAGGGTTACGGGGAGGGCAGGGCGAGCGGGAGGGGGGCTGTCCCCCTGGCACATCTGCTTTGAGTCTTCCCTGGGCTGGCCCGAGGCTGGCTTATCAGGAGCGTGTACATTCCCAAGTACCCCGGACAAGAACTGATAAGGCTGGCTCTGGTCTGGGAGCCCCCGCAGTGACTTTCTCTCTCGATGGGGATGGCCCGGCCCTGGATGGGGGAGGGAGCGCAGCCCTGGGTTTCTGAGAAGCTGCAGAGAATGCCGCTCAGGTGGGTGGATGAGCCCATCTGGTACGAGTGCAAGTCACCCACCCCCAGCCCTCCACCCTCTGCTCCTACCCGCTGTGTCCCCCGACGCCCCCTCGGCATTCCCCCATGACAGGGTCCCCCTAGGACCTGCCCGGCACCACTCCTGTTCCTTCCATATCTCGGTCCATCTGGGAGCCACTTGAGGAAGCATCTCCTGGGACCCTCCTGCCTGCCCAGAGCTGGGCAACTCACACTCACTGTCCACCAGAGCCCAGCGCTTTCTGGGCTCCCTGGACTCATGCCTCCTCCCCCCCGGACCAGGTCAGAGGCGGGGGCTGCGCCTTTGACCCTTTGACTCGTCCTTTTTCCCCGGGCTCGCATCCCTGCACCTGCCAGAGGAGCACTCTCCGCATGCTACACGCCCTATTTATTTAATCCCCGGACTCCTGAGAAGAACTGTCCTAATGCCCATTGTCACAGAGGAGACTGAGTGTCCTAGATGGTCGATGACCCGCCCAAGGGCACACAACTGGAAGGGGCAGAGCTGGGCTTTAAGCTGGGGCTGTCCAGCTCGGCTTGGAGATCTCAGCAGCGGGCAGAGGACTGACTCCAGGTTCTGCCTGCCAGACTGGGACGTGGGGTAGGGTGGGGGGAGCTTACCTGTGTCCGCCTGGGGTGATTCAGAGGCCCCTGGGGGAAAGAAAAGGGCTGTTCCTGTTATGTAAGGCTGTGTCCCCCAGAACTTAGTGCTTGAAAAAAATGGCATGTGTTTAATTCTCAAATCTGCATTTGGGCAGGGCTTAGAGGGGATGGCTCATCTCTGCTCCACTTGACATTTTCCGGGATGGTTTGCAGTCTGGGAGCTGGAAATCATTTGAAGAGTCATTCACGCTTACATCCAGGGGGTGGAAGCCAGCCACTGGCTGCGAACTGAACAGGGGCTGTTGGCCAGAAAACCTGTAGTTGCCTCCGCAAGTGGCTTGGGCTTCCTCACAATATGGTGGCTGGATTCCCGCGCGAGAGAAACGCAGACGGAGATGGAGAGGCAGACAGGTGCAAGCAGCATCGCCTGTGCAGACTTAGCCTGGGAAGTGGTGTGTTGTCAGTTCTTCCACTTTCTCTTCACTGAGACAGTCGCAAAGTTCTACTTCATTTCAAGGGGAGGCCAATAGACTCCAATGGAAACGTTTCAGTCTGTGGACCTGAAAATACCCTTGAGGCCATTTTTGGAAAATGCATCCTTCGCAGGGACTTCCTCTCCTGACCTCTCATCAGTAATTTCCCTTCCTAGACCTGACGAGACACTTCCAGAGGCTCAGCCAACAAGACCCCCCTCACCCCACCTTTGGAAGCACGGTCCGCAGTGGTGGGAGCAGAGAGACAGTGAGTGCCATTTACTGAGCACTTAACTGTATGCCAGGCCCTACGCTGGGCATGTCCACACCTCATCTCATGCCATCCTCGCCATGATCCTCTATCATGGGCCAGGCCATCCCCCACCCCATTCTGCGAGTGAGGCGACTGAGGCTGAGGGAGGCAAGGACTTACCCAAGCCACAAGGAGTCACCGGAAAGGCTGGATCTGCAACCAGGTCTGTGTGGCTCCAAAGGGGCTGCTCTTGCCCTACGCCACCCGTCCCCAGGTTCGAGATAAGGATGGGCTGATAGGGTGAAGGGTCAAGAGCGCAGGCCTTGGATCAGAGCAACCTGGGTTTTCACCGAAGCTCCGTGACCTTGGGCAATCGCCTTGTCCCTCTGAGCCTCAATTTCCCTATCTGTCCAACGGGACATCAAGGACTTTAAAAGCAAGCGAGTGAAATAAAACATCTCTGCTACACGCTTGGCACAGCCTCTGGCACGTCATGCATGGTACCCAGACCCCCCACCTCCCGCCACCCCAGGCCTCCCCAGATTGGACCTGCTGCTCTAGGAGCAGCGCTAAGCTGCCTGGTACATAAGCCCTCTGCCAATCACCCAGGGGGAACCCCGGGCTCTTGTTGGCTATTTTTAGGCCTGTGTGGGCAACCACAGAACCACACATGGGGTTTACCATGGCCTGGCCAAGCCCGAAAGAACAAGAAAACACTTCTGATGCCAGGGGGTGGGCATCTGAGGGACAGGATGGACCTCAGTTCTTCCCAGCGTCTCTGAACTGACTTTGGACAAAGTCAGAGTCTCTCCAGGCCTCAGTTTCCTCACCTGTAAAATGAGGATGTCATAAGCATGGCTTTGGTGCTGCTTTACATGTGCCAAGTGAGGGTGTCACAAAAGTCTCACTGGTGGGGAGGCTGGGGGCGCAGAAATGGCTCAGAGAGAAGAGAGGCAGGAGGGGAGCCAAGGCTTTTCACTGCTCTGCTCCCGGCCTCCCCAGCAGCTGGAGGAAGTTCATGAAGCTTAGCTGAGATTATGGATATGGCATGTGTTCCAAACTGTAAACTAGATTCCAAACTGTAAACCAGCAGGCCCGCGGACAGACCAGGCTCAGTTGCATGGACACCCCTCTCCAGCCTCAGCCTTCAGCCTTCAGCCAGAGCATCTCCCACTTACTCATCTGTTTTCCATGGCTGGGCATCCTTGTGAGATTTTATTTCGTCGCTGCTACCAAATAAAAGCCTTCGAAAGCCACAGAGGGGTGGACTAAAGATGAGACCGGGGTGAGAGTGACATTCTCCAGAGCACAGACTGAGGGCTGAGGCCCCAGGTGTCCCACCTGCTATTGCCAGCCTGGTCCACAGCTGTGGGCCACCACCCAGTTCTCAGAGGAGCCCAAGCCTCGGCCCACGCCCCTTCCTCGCCCACATGGGACCTCTGACGGTCTTACTTTTCAGGTCCAAGAATCTGTGTTCCTGGAAGAGTCACCAGCCATGGTGAGGGCTCAGAAGCTCTGCCTTTCCCAGGAGGGAGAAGCAGAGCGAGCAAGAAGGCTCTGTTTGTGTGTGCACATACCTGCAATCATATGCACTCATACCTACCACAGGTCGCACAAATTCACCAGGGCACACACATTTGTAGGTCTACACACACACACGTGTTCACACGCAGGCACACATAAAACAGTCAATCCCACAGGCACCCGTAGGTACGTATCACCCCCACCCATACATCTGTAGTAAGAGGCACCTATAGGAAGTTCCCTGGTGGGGCCGTGGGTTAAGTATCCAGTGTTGCCGTAGCTGTGATTCAGGCCACAGCTCCAGGGAGGGTTCGATCCCTGGCCCGGGAACTTTGACATGCCCTGGATATGGCCCAAAAAAAAATTAACAAAAAAAAGATACACTACAGAGTATACACACACACACCCCTTACCCAAACACACACGCACATCTCCTACACTCGTGTGGATTAACATAAATAAGCAAACATGTATTTATGCAAAAAACACAAATATGCACAAACAGAAGCCAGTTAACACACACCCAGTCATCATACCCTTCCATGGATAAACAGGTGCCTGGATGCAATGCACTTTCATTGTGAGAGTCCGTGTATAAAAGTGCATTCACACAAACCTGGGGGTGCATATACATTTCATTGACACATATTCATGCACAATAACAGTAAACGCAGATACATGAGCATCTGTATACACAGAACAAAGCCACACGGCACAGCCAACCACACGTGCACGTGCAAACACACACGTACTCTTGCGTGCACACACGCACATTCACCAGCCGTGTGCACCCTGCCTTTTCTGGCTCCCTCGTTGCTGAGCGACTCTGCAAAGGTGCAGAGATACGCGTACCCAGTTCCACTTCATCTGAAAACCCCCAGCCCCTGGGTGTGTGGGAGGGTGAACCAGACGCCCTCCCTGCAGGGGGCACAGTGGAAAGTATGACCCAAATTGACTTTTGCAAAGAGCAGATGTGAGAGTGTTTTCCACCCCGTTACCTCACTGCGTCGGGGGTGACCAGAGCCCCATGGCAAATCCCATGAGACCCTCAGCCCTCCAGGATGTTTGGGTCCAGCACCAGAAGCCACATCTTTAGTTAACTCGGCAATTCACGCACTGACAGCTGCCCCTACTGTGTGCCAGGTCCTGGGCCAGGGGTTGGGGGCAGAGAACAGCTGGACCTGAGCCCTGCCCCCGGGGCTCACCGTCCCCAGAGGTGGGGTGATGCGTGGGGTCAGGGCGAGGCTCAAGGTCAAGTCTCTTAAAATGGATTCATGACCAGTTTGCCAAGGGATCTGACTTTCAAATGACTCATTTGCTGAACAGACCGCTTCATCAATCGGCTATTAATTTCAGGGCCTTTTTCAGTTCCAAAGTATACAGCAATTTTATTGGATGGATTGGAATTTGTCTTCAACTTGTCTTCTTGATAGTATTTTAAAGAATGTTCTGATGGTCAAAAGTGTAGAGGTGAGGGTGGCGTAGTCTTATTATTTGTAGCTGGAGAAGGACTTTCTGGGGACATCCCCCCGGGAGACCTGTGGCCCGACAGGCTCTCTGGGACCACCTGACCCCCCCAGGTGCCCTGTGCCCGCTACCTGGGTTCTGCTGTGATTTGTCCTGTGATCTTGGCCATGTCCCTTCCGCTCTTGGGGTCTCAGCCTCCTCACGGGGAAAGAGCTCACTATTAGGGTCCTGCTGACATTTAATGAGAGCTGGGTGCTTCCTGTGACCGGGCGCTGGAGAGGGTGCTGGCTCTGTTGGGGGTGGCCCAGCCCTGCTTGGGAGTCAAAGCTGTAACAGGCCACACTCACCCATGTGAAGCGGAGGCCTCTGTCTGAAGTGTGACGTTTCTGGGTCTTGTCCCCAGCGCCAGGCTGAGCGCTCGGGTAGGAAGGGAGAGCACGGGGCTGCAGAGGGTGGGGCCCGATGAACTTTCCTTTCCTGGTAACTCGCTTGCTAACCTCATTTCCTTTTTCTGAAGGGAAATGCCATTGACATCACGCGACTGGATTTTCAGCAAGACCGGAGGGGCACTCGTGATCTCCTTGCGGGCAAGAAGGATGCACCCATGGGCTCGGGGCAAGTCTGCCCAGGGCGGATTTGGGCAACTCCTGGCCTGAGGCGCCTACCCCTTGCTTCAGAGATGGGGACCCCCGAGCCAGAAAGGGGCAGAGACGGGCCTTGGGGTCCACAGCCAGATAGCAGGGCTGGGGCCAGAACCCAGCCCCCGGCCTCCTAGCCAGAGCTCTAGATAGGGGTACCTAACCTGCTCCCCCCACCACCCCATTTTAATAACAGCGTGAACATCCATCAAGCCGCCCAAGCTGGAAGCTGCTCGAGCAGCTCCCACGGCAGCCCCCGCCAGCTCCTCCAATCTGTCCCCAGGTGGCCCCAGCTCAGGGCACCTCGGCTCTCCCCAGGAGCCCCGCCCAGCCTCTGCTCAGGTCTCCCCACACCCACTTGGCCCCTTCCTCCAATTGGGCCAGTCGCTTGAGTGACATGGCTAAAAGGGCCCCTGATATCAAGCCCCTCTCTGGGGCTTCCTGGCCGGGCCCTCAAGGCCTCTGTGCTTCTCCCCAGCACCAGGGAGGGTTCGATCCCTGGCCCGGGAACTTCTGCTCAGCCTCTCCTGCAGGGCCCATTCCTTGCCACCCCCAGGTTGTGGAACCTTCTCGCACGTGCACGTGCTGTCCCTCCACAGGCACGTTCCTGCTTGTTCGCTCAAGGGAGGAGCAGCTCTCTGGGATGGGCCCCCACTTGTCTCGGAGGCAGCCCGTCCATTCCTTCAAGGTTAAGTCCCTGTCCCACCTCCTTCAGAGCAGCAAGGACAATTTATGGTGGAAAATTTCAAGCATACACAAAAATAGAAGAGGACAAATATCCCTTTTTTTTTTTTCCTTCTTTTTTAAGGACCTCGCTGGTGGCATATGGAAGTTCCCAGGCTGGGGGTTGGAGCAGAGCTACAGCTGCGGGAACTCCCCAAATGTCCTCAGCTCTCCTTTCATTGCTGTCCTCCAACCTCTCCCCCACTGGATTATTTGGAGCTACCCAAAATGTCAAATCATTTTAACCATAAATACTGCGGTATATATTTCTAAACAATAAAGTCATAACCAGAATACCATGATCGAATTTATATTTTCAGGGTTTTATTGTCATCATATATCCAGTCTTATTTAAATTTTCCCAATTATCTCATAAACGGTCTTTTTTTTTTTTCTTATTTTTTATGTTTTTGCTTTTTAGGGCCGCACCCGTGGCATATGGAGGTTCCCAGGCTAGGAGGTCAAATCGGAGCCGCAGCTGCCAGCTTACGCCACAACCACAGCCACGCCAGATCTGAGCCGTGTCTGCAACCTACACCACCGCTCATGGCAACGTCAGATCCTTAACCCACTGAGCGAGGCCAGGGATCAAACCTGCATCCTCATGGATGCTACTTCAATTCATGAACCACTGAGCCACGACAGGAACTCCATAAATGGTCTTTGAAAATTAGTTTGCTCAAGATCAGGATGCAACGAAGTCCATGCCTTTCACTTGTTTTGGGGACTCTTGTGACTTTCAATCTATGGGTTTCTCCTCCTTCTCTTATTTTTTTCTTGCATTTATTTGTGGGATAAACTAGGTTTTATGTGCCCTGTTGTTTTCCACTTTCTGGACTTTTCCTACTGCATCCCCCGTGGTGTCACTTAACGGAGTCTCCGTCCCCTGCCTTTTCTATAATTGGCAGTTAGATCTAAAGACTTAATTAAATTCAGATTTGAAGTGTTGGCAAGAATACGTCATAGAAGGTGTGTGTGTGCAATAGTCGCCTTTATCCTCGTGACCTAAGTTCCAAGACTCCCTGTGGATGCTTGAAACCTTGGATAGCACTGAACTCTATGTAGACTGTTTTTATCCTTATATACGTACCTAAGATAAAGTTGGGTTTAGTTTTTTTTTTTCTTCTTTTTAGGGCCATCCTCACGACATGTGGAAGTTCCCAGGCTAGGGGTCGTATTGGAGCTGCAGCTGCCAGCCTTCAACACAGCCATGGCGACAAGGGATCCAAGCCACAATGGGAACTCCCGATAAAGTTTAATTTACATTTGTCTCATGGCTTTTTGGAAAGCATGATGAGGGAGTTCCCATTGTGGCTGAGCAGTAAGGAACCCGACTAGTATACATAAGGATGTGGGTTTGATCCCTGGCCTTGTCGGTGGCTTAAGGATCTGGCAATGCCATGAGCTGTGGTATAGGCCGCAGACGAGGCTCGGATCTGGCATTGCCATGGCTGTGGCATAGGCCGGTGGCTACAGCTCTGATTTGACCCCTAGTCTGGGAACTTCAGATGCCGTGGCCCTAAAAAGCAAAAAAATAAGTAAATAAAATAAAACATGATGATGATACAGCTTGACTTAATAAAAGAAAGTCTAATTTCTAAATTAAGCACAGAAAGAGAATGTCTGAACTGCCAACATCACTGTTCTTGTGCTTTGGGGCCATGAGGAAGTAAAATAAGAATTACTTGGACACAAGCCCTGGGATACTCACGACAGTCAGTCTGATAACACAGACGGCTGCTAAGCGACAAATGGCCTGGGTGACTCACATGGCGGGCAAAATGGAGAGGGATAACGTGAGATCCATCGGCCTACTTGAACGGTGCACCATTTAACAAACACTCAATTGTTTATTTCTGGAATTTTTCGTTTCATATTTTTGGACCATGGTTGGCCACAGGGAGCTAAAACTGTGGAAAGTGAAGGCAGGTATGGGGGTTGTGTGGGGGGGACTACTACGCTTTCCTCCATAGGCACATAACATTTGTCTCTTTTTGTGCTTTGAAAAGACACGGATGATCATTGCCTAGACCCACCACTGTGTTGGAGATTTTGCGAAACAGGAACGTTGGTATTTTCTTTCTTCTTTATTAGCTGGAATACTGCTACAGAAAGAACCTTCTCTCCTCAACTCTGGTTTCTCTGAATTATTTAGGAAAGGCAGGATAAGTGCTTGATGCTTTCTTCTTATTTATCAGTTTTCAGCAGAATGATTTGGTTTCCTAATTTTTCTAATTTGATCAACAAAAGTTTTGTTTATTTGTTTTAGTTTAGTTTTTTTTAAGTCATTGTTATCTCATAGTTTTAATGCATTCGATGTATTTCAATCTAGAACAGTTATTATCATTGTTATCACTCAAATTGCCCCATCTTTGGTCAGTGGGGGAGCTCTTTAACTGGCTTCTGAGTCCTTTTGACCTGATCCCAAGTAATGTTTAATAGCTTCCTGACTTTCTGGTCTGACTTGTCTTGTACATTTTCTACCCAGATCTAGAATCAGCAATTTCTCCAAGAAGTTCTGGCTCTTGAAGTGAGAAGTGGTATTTAGAGACCACAGATCTGGGCATTAGGGGTGCTCAGTGCTATTTGGTTGGTCATCCTGTCTAGGCCATTTCAGCCTGCAGAGCTGGGAAATACTCTTTTTCTTAAGAAAACTCACATCAGAGGTCATACTGATATTTTAAATAAAACCTAAGATCGTAGCATTTTTACTTAAATTCTTTGATTTTATATTTAGTGTCTCTTTTCACCAATGCTGAAAATCTGACTTCCTGAGAACACTAGCACAATTACTGACTCATTTTCTCCTGTGTTCTCTCTATATTATAAAAGTGTCAGAGTAGCAATGCCAGTAGTATTACGAACAATCCAATGACTGAACATCTTATGATTTGTTTATAGTTCTTTTGTCCTTAGAACATATATCCTACTGGTGACGTGAAGCCAAATCACCACATTTCTAAACCACTTGAAATAGTTCAACTCTGCTTGGTGAAACCATCAACTCAAAACACCGATTCATTAATTTCATTTTGCTTTTGATTTGGAGGATTGCTTTTGACTTTTGATTTAATTTTGTTTGATTTTTATGAAAAGCATTTACCTGGTTCCTAAGGTAATCTATAAGATGAGATCTAGTCAGAGAAGTCTAGCTTCTACCCCCATTGCCTTTATCCTATTTCCTCCCTCTTCCAATAGACATTTTAAATCTTATTTTTTATATTTTAAATGATTTCCTTAAATTGAAGAGAATATGCATGTATTGGCATTTTCCCTTCATTTGTTTTCATGGCTGATAATGCACTATGTACAATTGATTTCACTTTGCTTTTTTACTTAACATATCCTTGAGATTATGCCATCATAGCTTCTAGAGATCCTTTTCCTTCCCTTTTCTAGATGCACAACCATACATTGTGTGGTCATCTAATCTCTATTGATGGAAACCTGAGTAGTTTCTACTTTTTTTACTATTACAAATGGTGCTTCTTCCATCAACAGCTTTATGCATACATCTTGTCTTATTTTTGCCAATTTATCTTCGGGATAGATTTCTAGAAGTGGGATGGCTAACTCAAAGAATGAACATGCATGTAATTTTTCTAGAAATTGCCAAATTCCCTCCATATAGGGCTTGTACCATTTTGTATTCCCACCACACAGTGTATGAGAGAGCCTGTTTTCTCACAGGCATACCCACAGAATACACTGTCAAACTTTTGGGGTTTTTCCAATCTGACAAATGAGATATGGTATCTTGGCTTGGTTTCAACGGGTATTTCTCTGACTATGAACAAAGTTAGATCTCTTTTCATAGGTCTAGTTTCTGATTCACTTTTGGGTCCCTAGTAACCAGCTGGCACGGATGAGGTCCTTTGGGGAGATTCCTAAAATGAAAGAAGGAAGGAACTGATGAACAAATAAATGAAGAAGTTAAGTCTTGAAGAGGGTGGTTGACTTGCCCAAAGTCACAGGTCCAGTTATTATCAGAGTCGGCACTAAAATTAATCTCTGCTTTTCCTTTGTCTAATTTATTTTTTCTGGACAGTTAAATGAATAGAAGTTTACTAGAAGACATTTTCCCACTAGAAAATGAATATGAGTTCATAGTAGAAAGTTTGGAAAGCAGAGGAAAATATAAGCCAAAGAAAATCCTTAAGCTTTCTACCCCAAGTCAACCATTTGTAGCATTTCAGTCTATTGCCTCCTGGTCTTTATGCATTTTTTCCCATTATGATCACACTATATACATGGCTTTGTATTCCACCCTTTTTCCATGTTAATAACATTTTCCATGTTACTTATGCAAACTTACTTTTAATGGCCATACAATATTTCACTATCTGAATATACACTATTACATTTAACCACCCTATTGTTGCTAGACTTCTAGATTGCTTCCAGATTTTTTTTGCTATTATAAATAAATTCTTCTATGTTCAACTTTTTTCACATTCTGAATTTTCCCCCTTAGGATTTGATTCCTGGAAGTGGAGCTCCTAGAATCCCAACACTGAGTTCCAAGTCCAGGGCTTTTCTTGGCTGGGCTCAGAAGATAGGGTTTCCTAAGTTTTGCCCCTTTAACTTTCCGTAGCCCCAGGCTAGTGTCTAGTCTAGTCTGTGCTCTGGATTAGAGACACACTCACACCCAAGTCAGATGAGAGCATGGGCCAAGCTGGGCGGGACGGAGCCCACTCAGGATGAGGAAGATGAATCTCCTGCCATTCGCCCTGGAGCACCTTGCTTTCCCAGGGCTGTGGACAGATCATCTAAACCAACAAGAGGAAACTGCCCATGGGCAAGGTCAAGCCGGATGGAGGGTCCCTGGCAAAGTCTACTCTGGTGGAGAGTGCAGGTGGGGGCTGGGGGGCGGGGGGACGCTGAGCAGAACAGCATGGCCTCTGCTTTGGAAGGAGCCCACATCGGCGGTCAAACTCCTCCACCCTGAGAAGGGCTCTGTGATAGAATCTAGTACAGCGCCATTCACCTACAGAGGGATCCAGGAAGGCTGCCTGGAGGAAGCATCCACTGAGTATAATAGTTAGGAATACGGGTCTCACCTGACAGATGAGCTTGGGCAAACTTGAGGGGCCCTGGAAGGCAGGTTACATGATCCTGGATCATGTCCTATGCAGTGAAGCAGGGGCATGAAAATCAGGTCTGCATTAGGGACAATCCCTCTGGCTGCTGTGATGCTTTCCTCTTATTTATCAGGTTTTTGTTTTTATTTTTGGGTTTTGGGTTTTTGCGGTTTTTTTGCTTTTTAGGGCCGCACCTGTGGTATGTGGAGGCTCCCAGGCTTGGGGTTGAATCAGAGCTACAGCTGCTGGCCTATACCACAGCCACAGAAATGCAGCAGCTGAGCCGCCTCTGTGACCTACTCCACATGTCACAGCAACGCCCGATCCTTAACCCAGTGAGCAAGGCCAGGGACTGAACCCACAACCTCATGGTTCCTACCACTGTGCCACTATTTATCAGTTTTCAGAATAATGATTTGATTTCCTAACTTTTTCTAAAGGTGGTCAACAAAGGTTTTGTTTGTTTTAGGTTTGTGGTTTTTTTTTAAATCATTGTTATCTCGTGGTTTTAATGCATCTGATATATTTCAATCTATTACAGTTATTATCCTTGTTGTCACTCAAATTGTCCCATCTTTGGTCAGTGGGGGAGCTCTTTGATTGGCTTCCCATTGTGGATGGGAACTGGACAGGCTGTTAAAGTGAGACCGACGCCCAGGCAAGAGACCACGCAGCCCAAAGCAGAACAGTGGCTGTAGAGGTGAAAAGGAGGGACGAGATAAGAAATACTGGGTATAGAGTTAATACTCAAAAGAGATAAATTTTGTCCATTTATGGGAAGCAGTCTCTGGGAAAAAGTTCTGGACTGGGAATCAGGGACCTGGGTTCCAGTCCCAGCTCTGTGTGACCCGGATCAAGCCTCTTGTCTTTATCTGGTTCTCAGTTTCTATTTTGTGCACCAAGGAGGTGGCACTAGGTCATCTCCAAGGGCTTTTATGTTCTGAAAACTCTTTGATCCTAAGGAGAGGGTAGAGAAGGGAAAAAACCAGACACTGAGCCGGGGGAGCAGCCAGGGCTGGGGTCTTGGGGTCCTGGCTGTTTCTCTGCCCCATCAATCTGAAGTCAGTGGGGTGGCTGGACCGAGGCCAGAGGCCAGCTGCCAGGAGGGAGGAATCATTTCTGGCTCCAGGAACAGAGAGGAAAGAATGCAGAGCTTCCAAAAGCTGTGAACAAGTCATCAGCTCTGGCTGGGTGCCCAGAGGTTTCGCAACTGTCCTGGGGCTTCAATAACAAGAGCGAGCCAACGAGCCGATGTGGGGAGGGCGGCTTGCTCCTCCTCTGTGCATCAGAAACTGCAGGATGACGAGGGGCACTGAAGATGCCTTTGGCTGCAAGTAAGAGAAAAACCCTGCCCCCACGTCTAAATGTAACAAGGAAATGTATCATCGCTCATCACTGCAAGTCCAGCGTGAGTGGCTTTGTCTCCCACAGCAGTTCCCAGTACCAGCAAGAACGCAGGCTCTACTATTTCTCTCCTGCCCTTGGCTGGTCCCCCTCGTGGCCCCATGATGGCTGCCGGGGACAACAGAGGCTGCACGTTTCCATGTAAATGTCCAGCAGGAAAGTACCAGAGAAGACTTCTTTCCCAACCCTGGACTATCAGTCCTTTTTGGGGGGTTGGAATAGGGCTTCTTGGGTCATGTTTCAATCAATAAGAATCTCTCAGGGACTGCCAGCTGCTGATTGGCTTCGATTGAATAGGATCGGCTGTTAAACCTGGGTTTTGGGAGAAGGGGCGGGATTGGGGTCCTACAGGAAGGAAGAGGGGAGTAGATGCTGGGTAGACAACTAACACCTCTCCGTGATGAGGAGCCTCCCTCCCCATCGGCTCATGTGATCCCCAAGCAGCCTGGGGGTCAGCAGGACGAGCATCACCTCTAGGTGGCCACTGAGGTCACTGAGACATAGAGGGCGGAGTGGCTCGCTTGGATCACACGGTAGGTAAGTGGCACTGCCTGAAGTGAGAAAAATAAATACACAGCAAACAAGCAGAGCAGACCTCCAGCCGTCAGCTTCAAGCAAGCCTCAGAGCCCACCCTGCAAGGTGGAAGGTCTCTCCATCTCCGGCCGGCATGTGCGCATGCACTCACTGATGGCTTCCCGAGGGCTTTGGGATCCCACGCCAGGGTTGTGGGTTCAAATCCTGACTTTGAGGTTCTGTGTCCTCCTCTGTGGGAAGGGAGCGTGCACCTCACCTTTTCCTCCTGGCATAACTGTTGAGGGGGTCAGGTAAAGTGAGGCGATGGCACTTCACTCATTGTGAAGTGCTTTGCGACCATTGGGTTTCCCTCTCCTGGTGGAAAAATGGGTCATTCCATGGACCCCGTCTACACTGGAAGACCTCAGGAAACAGGCAGCCAGGGGACCGCCAGGGAGACAGCCAGACATGGATCCGTTGACCCACTAATGCATAATTTGCATCCATCTGTTGATAGGTGGGGACGTCTGTCCAGAGAGGGGCAGCACCTGCCAAAAGACACACAGGACAGGAACCCTGCCCCTGGCTCCCACACCAGGCCCCAGGGGTTGAAGGAGGTCCATTGCCCGGCCTGAGGTGGGGGCGGTGCAGCTGCTGCGTGGTCTGTGCCTACCGGCACGTCCCCAATTTCTCGGGGGCCATTCTTCAGGGGTTCACTGAGGCGAGGCCACACTTCCCCTCGGGCGGCTTCCTGTTTTGGCCAAAACAATGACTCTTGCCGGGACCTGGTGCCAGCTGGCGGCAGCTGTTGCCAAGGCATTGACTTCTTGCAGGCAGAGAGGAGAACCTGGCCCCTGGGGATCTGCTGCTGGGAACCCCACACTCAGGCAGGAACCCGTCAGGAACCCCACACTCAGGCGTGGCCTTCGGGCCCCACTGAGTTCAGCAATCCCTTCGTGTACTGATCACACACACACACACACACACACACATATACACACACACACATACAGCACCCTGGTGGCCAGATTCCATCCGGGGGCCCAGAACACAGAGATACGTCAGACGAGAGCTCCACAACCCTTATAAACATGTGTGCTCTGTGCACGAGGAGGAGGGCGTTATACGAGGCACCAGTGATGCAGATGTGAAAAAGATACAGCCTGTAAATTTGCTGCCGGACCCGTCTTTGTCCTCCCAGGGCCTTGTAAGAGCTTAATGTGGGTTGTCAGTCATTTACATGCTCATGTGAATTAGTGCACACAGCTCCTTCCGGAAGCAATATCTCAGGGCACACCAGGATGGGATATGTAAGGTGTGAGTCTAAATCATAAAGATAAAAAATAAATTAATTAATTAAAAAAAGGGAGTTCCCGTCGTGGCGCAGTGGTTAACGAATCCGACTAGGAACCATGAGGTTGCGGGTTCGGTCCCTGGCCTTGCTCAGTGGGTTAGGGATCCGGCGTTGCCGTGAGCTGTGGTGTAGGTCGCAGAAGCGGCTCGGATCCCACGTTGCTGTGGCTGTGGTGTAAGCCGGTGGATACAGCTCCGATTAGACCCCTAGCCTGGGAACCTCCTGTATGCCGCAGGAGCGGCCCAAGAAATGGCAAAAAGACAAAAATAAATAAATAAATTAATTAATTAAAAAGATGCACTGTTTAGGGTGACTTTTAGTAGGTGAGAAAAATCAAGAGTCAGATTTGCCAAAGGACTTACTTCAGGTGGGGGAATGGAGCCAGGACCTTGACCCGAGCCCTCAGACTCCAAGCCTGGCATGTCAAGATACCTCCAAGGGCAGCCGACCTCATGGGGAGATGCGCAGGACGGAGGATGCTGTCGGCGCGTCCACGTGCACGCAGGGTAGGCGTGCTTGGTGCCGAGTAAAACCTGTGGGGGATCCTGGAAAACGGGGTGGGGCTGGGGGGGCATACTGAGTGCTCTCTATGTGGCAGGCACCTGGCCAGTTACCACTCTGCAGATGAGGAAAGTAAAGACTCCCTGAACATCTGGAAAGCCGTGCAGCTGGCGCTCTCCCCCAGGATCCGCACTGTGCTGGTCTTTGTCCAA
The DNA here is from genome assembly GCF_054392235.1 of Sus scrofa. Taxonomy (NCBI): domain Eukaryota; kingdom Metazoa; phylum Chordata; class Mammalia; order Artiodactyla; family Suidae; genus Sus; species Sus scrofa. The sequence goes on from NC_139391.1 coordinate 10,801,380, forward strand.
ATGACCCAGATCGGTCCTCTGTCCTGCTCCGTGTCCCTGGGAGGCTGACTTGTGCGCATGCTTCACCTTTCCATTAAGTCTGGCCAACGGGAGGCTATGGCGGGAGGCTGGGGAGGAAGCAGAGAGAGGTCAATGCATTCGATGCCCTCTGCTCCTCCCCGCGTGGCCACAGTGCTGGCACCTCCCCCTTCTACAGCTCCAAGCACTACCGGCTCTGGGAGCGTCACTGCCACGCAGGAGGGTAAGCGCTCCCCACCATCGCTGGTCTGGGAGCCCCTCCCCCTCTTCCGTGTTCCCTTCATCGGCCTGTCCTTTCCTTCATCTCACCTCGTGTGGCTCAGTTTCCTGCTGGGACGCCAGCTGGGACCGAGCTGGACCCTTCTCCCGCCTTCCTGCCTTGCTCCCTGTCTCCACTGGGATGCGCCCCACGGCCGCGTCACCCCCATCAGAGACAAGACAGGCAAAATCTGCCTCCCCCTGGCCGTCTGCATTGTTTCTGAGCCCGTGCTGCTGTGGAAACAATGAGACAGGGGTTTCCAAGGGCTGAGACTGGGTCCCTTGGCATCTCCCATCTTCTGGGAGAGGCTAGATCACCCGGGCTCCCACCTAGAAGAGGCAGAGTGTCCTGCTGGGCGGTCTGAACCCGGGCTGGTCTGCCCCTCCCCCCTGGCTGGGGGAGACGAGGGATCAGCCGCAGAGGTTCCTCCCGCTGAGCTGCAGGACCCTCAGGAGTCACCCAAGGTGACCTCTCTTGGTTCAGCAGCAGGAACAGGCCCACGAGTGAGGGACATGCTGAAGTCACGAGGTGGACACCTCCCGAGTTGTCGTCAAGCCCAGTCTGCCCCCTGAGCGCCACGCACAGACCTGCACGTGCTCCAGAGACCTTTGTAGCCCATGAGAACCGACAGCCAGCATGGGCCCCTGCCCCCACCAAGTCCTCTCACCATGTCCCTCCATCAAGGAAAGGCACCAGAAGCCTGGTGTCACCGCTGGCCATCTCTCTCCACCCTCAGCACCTGGCCTCATCCACACTTTCACGGGTCCAGCAGCTGGACTTTCTAAACTACTCTAGACTCTGCCATCTTCTCGCGGGGCCATCGCCACCTCCCTAGCCTGGGCCTCGTCATCTAACTCAGTTATGACAGTGGCCTCCTCGCTTGGCCCCCTGACCCTGGTCTCGCTCTGTCCCACCCACGTTCCATTCAGCGGCCAGAGTGGTCTTTCAGAAACCCACATCTAAGCATGTCTCTTCCGTAATTAAATGGAGCCCAGGATCTTCCACCTGCGGGATACGCCCAGGGCTCGCCCCCACCTTGGCTTCTAAAGCCAAACCCTAGTCCATCATCCGTGATCCTTCACGCGTGGCTCTGAGTCCATTTCAGAGGGACCGCCTTGGAAAGCAGTCCTTGTCACCCCCACCAGCACCAGCACTGCTGTCTTAGTTGGGGTTCCTTCAACAGCCAAGCATGACTCAAGGCCCTGGTGTAAGTAATTTACAGAGAGGTGATTCCAAGCAGCAAGAGTAAGGAAGCAGAAGAGTGAGAGAGGGAAGAAGGCCAAGCCCATACCAGGGGGCATTCTACCTGCACAGTGGGCCAAGGGGCTGCCGGGACCCCGAGAAGCCTGCAGATCACCTCCTAGAATCATCCACTTGCAGGGTGGGTATGGCGACGTGGATCCCGACTCCTGCCCCGTTGGGTGAGGGGCTTTAGACTCTGCGCACGCAAGCTTGTGTGGTGCCAAAGAGCCTGCAGCCAATGTGAAACTCATGGCACAAGCTGGTCATGGAAGGGGACCTTTGGCTGAAATCAGAATGACCCGAGAGATGTGACAAAGGCTTCCGAGGTGGCTGTGCAGAAACTTTCCTTAGTCGTCCAGTGCATGAGGCTTGGGGCCCAGCGCCCAGGGGGGTGCCCCGAGTTTCTGAAGAGGAGGCTGTGGTCAGAGTGTACCTGAGCTGCTCTGGAAGGGACCTGGCTTTGCTGTTGGACATCCTGAGTTCAAACCCCACTTTGGCTGGCACCTGCCCTGGGACCTGTAGCAGGCCACATCACCCTGGAGCCACCGTGTTGTTGGCCATAAAATAGGGACACCAATTTTTACCATACAAGGCGCTTATGAGAAACAGACACGCCATCAGAAATGAACGTACATGGCAGAGTCTGATGCCAAATACAATGGGTGATGCTGTGATGCTGTTTCTTTCTTCCCTCACGAAGCTGCTGCCCTAGATCCCTCCTTACTCTGCTGCCTTAGCCAGGATCCCCCCATCTTCTCCACGCTGTAGGTTTAGTCTGTATTACAGGAGCCCTGGCCTGGCTTTGGGGGCCAGCACATCTCCCCTCCCCGACTCCAGGACACAGAGCAGAAGAGCAGGCAGTGCACACCCCACAGCAGTAACGTTTTTCTAAATCCCCATGAGCTGGTTCTGTCCTTCCCCCAAATCCCCCTGCTGAGCTGGCTGCCTTTCTCATGTGGGCAAGTCTGGCTTGAGTCAACCCCTCCAGTTCTCTCCCTCCACGCTCAACCCTGCCCTTTGGGATCCAGTCTCCACACACCTGTTAGGGGATGAATCTGGTCCCCCTTCCAAATGCATACGTTAAAGTCCCAGCTCTCAGTACCTCAGAATGTGACTCCATCTGGAAAGAGGGTCTTTGTAGGTGTCCCATTGTGAAGATGAGGCTGTGATGGAGCAGGCCCCTAATCCATTATGACCGGTGTCCTCCTAGAGACACTTGGTCAGAGACACACACACGGGGAGAAACCCCACGTGAAGACTGGGACGGTACCACTCAAGCCAGGGCACTACCAGGAAGCCAGGGGACGGGCCTGGAACAGATGCTTCGCCAGTACCTTCAGAGGGAGCACGGCTTTGCCAACACCTTGATCTTGAACTTCCAGTCTCCAGAACGGGGAGATAATACGCTTCTCTTGCCTTTAGGCACCCCGTTTGTGGTACTTAGTTCTGACAGCGGTGGCAAACTAATATACCGCCTAAAAGGGCAACTTATTTTTCTGCTACAAACATCATTTTCCTTTCCTTCCCTTCTAATCCTTTGCTCCTCTGCTAATGTGTTTACCGTTCTTGACTCCCTGCTGCCCTGTGAGTCCCTTGGAGGCAGGGGGGAGGCAGCGGAGTGACCCCGGCCTCCTTCTCCGTGCTGTATCTTTGGGTCCTGGCGCAGAGCCTGGCCCACAGGAGCCAGTCAATAATGGAGATTTCCTGAAAGAGGTAACTTTGGTGCTTGCCGTGGAAATGTGGTCCCATTGGAGAGGCAGAGCGTTAAGGAGATGGCGTTCCGGGGAGGGGGACGGTGCAAGCTCAGAGGATGGTGCGTGCAAAGGCCCGGAGGCAGACAGAGCAGTGCAGGAATGAGTGAGCCACTGGGGTGGCAGGGGTGTGGGATCCTGGAAGGGAGCAGAGGCAGGGAGGAACCAGAGGATGGGGAGAGGTGGCCATGGGGCCATGGAGAGCCATGGGTAGGCGAGGGAACAACAGGGGGCTCTGAAGACAGGGTGGCTGCAGAGGGCTGTGGCTGTGGCCACAGTCCAGGTGAGAGATGACAAAGACCTGAACCCTCAGGGACAAGAAGAGGAAAGACATTTAGGAGGAAGAAATATAGGCCTGATGACTGATGCAGAGATATTTTCCCCTGTGAGGTGGCTGCCTCTAAGCTCCTCCTCCTCCTGGAGATGCCATGCTGAGAATTTCCATGATGTCGACAGAGACATATAAATCACCCCACCCCCGGTCCCCTTTGTGACAGCTGTCAGTCTTGGGGAGGGAGCCAAGGCTGCTGAGGTTTCTGGTCCACAATTCAAAATGTCAATTCATGGAAGCAAGTAATTTTTCACCTTTTTTTAAATACCAATTTTTTTTTCTTATTGCTCATGACTAATGTAAGTTAACTGTATTTAAAAAATCTGAAAACACAGTGGCATTGGGTCTTATCAGGTGAAAATTGCCTCCAATAAAAATGACCCTGGGTAATCTCTGAAGTGGAAGGACTTAGATACTAGAAATTCAAAAGACAAAGGTTACATTGTGTAATGACCTTCTTTTTTTAGGGCCGCCCCTGCAGCATATGGAAATTCCCAGGCTAGGGGTCGAATTGGAGCTGTAGCTGCCAGCCTACACCACAGCCACAGCAACACAGGATCTGAGCTGCGTCTGCAACCTACATCACAGCTCACAGCGACGCCGGATCCTTAACCCACTGCGCAAGGCCAGGGATCAATCCCGCATCCTCATGGATACGTTGGGTTTGTAACCCACTAAGCCACAGCAGGAACTCCCTGTAATGATGTTCTGACTGTTACCTCTTGTTCCCTGGAGCATCAAAGACCAAGGTCTAGTTTGAAGTGGGTGAGCGGGCAGAGTTTGGAGGTGGTGGTAGCCAGATTAAGTCCTTGCTGGATACGTCAAAGAAGAAAATTAAAGTCACCTGAACTCTTCCTCCTCCTCTTATTTTTTTGGTGAATACCTTCTTTTCAGCCTCCCCTTCCCCTCGCTCTCCCCACCCCAGAGTGTATTAAAAGCCATACTCCGTGGAGTACGAAGTGCCTCTTGATGTGGTGACCTGAGAAAGACACATCGCCTCTGCGGTGTTCCTGCCCAAAAGGCAGAACCTGACAGAGGAAACATCAGACAAACCCAAACTGAAAACCAATCTGCGAGATTATTGGCCCCGGGCTCATCGAAAATATCAGTGTCATAAAAGTCAGTGAAAGACTCTTGCAGACGAACGGAGATAAAAGATAGAACGCCTGATCCCAGGTTTCATCCTAGATCAGAGGGGGAGTGGCTATAAAGGACACTATTGGGGCATTTTGCGAAATTTGGGTCTGGCCTGAGGATAAGATAGTGGTACTAGGAGTTTCCATCGTGGCTCAGTGGGTGATGAACCTGACTGGTGTCCCTGAGGAGGCAGGTTCAATCCCTGGTCTCCATCCCGTGCTGCCGTGAGCTGCGATGTAGGTTGCAGACGTGGCTTGGATCCCATGTTTCTGTGGCTGTGGCGTAGGCTGCTTTGACCCCTAGCCTGGGAACTTCCATATGCCATGAGTGTGGCCCTAAAAAGATAAACACACACACACACAAAGGATAGTGGTATTATGGCAATGCTAAATTTCCTGAATTTGATAACTGTACTGTGGTCATGAAGAGAATGTCTTTTTTCTTAGGAAAAAGATGTTGAAATATATTTGGGGAATGATGTATGCAACTTCTCAAAGAGTTTGGGGGAAATGTGTATATAAAGAGATAGAAAATGACAAAGCAAAAATGTTAACTGCTTACAGCTGGTGAAACTTAGTGAAGGATATTTGTACGATGCTTGTAATTCTTCAGCAAGTTTGAAATAGTTTCAAAACTAAAAGGTAAAAAAAAAAAACGTCCAGTCCAATTCAAATAAAAACTCCAGTCTCTAGGAGAAAATATCGAAAAAGATACATCTGATAAAGGACTGTTAATCCACAATATACAAAGAACGCTTGAAACGCAACAAGATAACAACGCCATTTAGGAAACCTGCAAAATACCTGAACAGACAACTCACCAAAGAAGATACAGCAATGGAAATAAGCATATAAAAAGATCAGATGTTATTAGGGAGCTGCAAGTTAAAGGAACATTGAGATACCACTACACACCTATTTGAATATCCAAAAAAAAAAAAAAAACCTGCCAATACCAAATGCTGGTGAGGAGGTGGAGCAACAGAAACTCTCGTTTACTGCCAGTGGGAATGTAAAATGGTACAGCCACTTGGGAAGAGAACTTGACAGTTTCTTGGAAAACAAACCATACATTTTACTATACAATCTAGCCAGTACCTTCCTTGGTCTTTACGCTTTGGGTCAAAAACATGTCCACACAAAAACCTGCACCCAGATGTTTATGGCAGCTGCATTCATAATTGCTAAAACCAAGTTATCCTTCAGGAGATGAGCAGACAAATAAACTGTGGTACATCCAGACAAGGGAATGTTATTCAGAGCTAAACAAAAATGAGCTATCAAGCCATGATAAGACATGGAGGAAATTTAAATGCATGCTTCTGGAGAGAAGAAGCCAGTCTGAAAGCACTCCGTGTTCTATGATTCCAATCATATGACAATCTGGAAAAGGCAAAACCCTGGATACAGTAAAAAGATCAACGGCTGGGATGGGGGAGGTTGGTTCTGGGAAGAAGTTGTGCCTTTCAGGAATTCTCTGTACTTTCTGTTCAACTTGGCTGTGAACCTGAAACCGCTCTTTGAAAAAGTCTATTAAAACAAAACAAGGAGTTCCTGTGGCGGCTCAGCGGTTAATGAATCTGACTAGGAATGATGAGGTTGCCAGTTCGAACCCTGGCCTCACTCAGTGGGTTAAGAATCCAGCGTTGCCGTGAGCTGGGGTGTAGGTTGCAGACGTGGCTCAGATCCTGTGTGTCTGTGATCTTAGGCTGGCCACTGTATTTCCAACTGGACCCCTAGCCCAGAAACCTCCATATGCCACAGGTGTGGCCCTAAAAAGCAAAGCAAAATAAAATAAAATAAAATAAAATAAAATAAAATAAAATAAAATAAAATAAAAATACTTTCCAAGTTGAATAGTTTTATTGATTTATACGTCACATAAAGAATAAAGTTATTGAAGGGAAGAAAACTCTTATCAAGTGGATTAAAAAGAAAAACCACCTAAACTGCTGAAGCTAAAGAGCAACTTGAACTCTTATTTACGGCTGATGAGAAATGAACATTGAACAACTGTTTTGGAAAACGATTTGGCAACGTCTTTCAAAGGTAAGCACACACCTGCCATAGGACCCAACATGCCCACGCCTGGGTATTTACTCAAGAGAAAGGAAACTCAATGTCCACAGGAAAACCTGTATGTGACTATTTACAGCAGCTTTATTCATAATTCCAGCCCCAAAGGGGAAACAACTCGTGTTCTCCAACAGGTGAATGGTTGGACAAACTGTCATCCATCTGTTCAGCGCAATACCGCTCAGCAATGGGAAGGAGCCTTGCTACTTCCAGCTCCAAGGATGACTCTCAAGTGGGCTGGGCTGCGTGAAAGAGCCCAGACTCACAAGGCTGCAGGCTGTGCGCTTTCATTTACGGGACATTCTGGGAAAAGCAACCTGACGGCAGAAAACAGATCAGTGATTCCTAGGGGCTGGGGATGGAGAAGGAAACTGATGACAGAAGGGTGCAAGGGAGTTTTTAGGGTGATGGGAAAGTTTTACAGCTCAACTGCAGCGGCGCTTACATGACCGTAGGAGTTTGTCAAAACACAGGTCTGTACTTGAGGGCTGAACTTTACCATATGGAAATTACATCTCAGTTACACAAAAAGACAAACGAACAGCGTGTCAAATCTTCTACCCCACAGCTCTCAGCCAGACACGCTTCAAAAATCTGCAGTGGGGAAAGGAGGGCGCGTCTCTTCTGTTCTGCAGCTTCCGATTGGGCTCAGGGTTGAGTGGAGGTCGGAGGAGGTCAAGGAAAGTGCCAGGGCTGCCCAGAAGGGAGTTATCATAACACTGGCGTTAGAACCCCCTGGGGGGCAGAGGCTCGAACTCTGGCCCTTGCTCTCATGAGACAAACAATTTTGGGGTCTCCCCACTGGTCCCTGGGCTTGGGACGCCTACTCTCTGGCGGACCACCTGTGCTTGTCCCTCCACTCCTACTGAAGGTCCTTCTATATAGGCTGCCTTTGCCCTGGAGGGCACACTTCTTGCGCAGGGGTGTTTGGGGACCCTGCACCGTGTCCAGTTAGTCCACTAGGAAACCTTCTTCCATTTTGCGGCCACACTCTGGAAGCGCAGGCTGCTCCTGCAGCAGCCGATGTCCCCGCTTTGGGGTACCACCAGTGAGAGACAGCTCCCACCATTCTCTCATCTTCAGACTTTTCCATGCAAGGTGTGGGCTCAGGTTCTGTGTCCTCTAAGCTCCAGGGAAGCCCCAGTGGCTTGGCTTGAGCCGTGTGGGGTGACGCACAGGACGTGGACAGCTTGCTCCACGGAGAGCCTCGGCCTCTGTCCTCCTCTCCTGGCTCGGGGTGAGGCTGGAGGCAGGTGATGGGGCGAGGACGTCACAGTTGCCGCCCAAGTCCCGCTGGGTGCTGCTTCTGAGGTTCCGGGGGACAGCAGCAATTCTGGGGCAGGAAAGTCCTGTTGAGCATCCTATTACATATAACTTGTGTGTTATTTTTAACAAAACTGGGATCTTACACGTATTTTTTTTTTTTTAATTTTCCCACTGTACAGCAAGGGGGTCAGGTCATCCTTAGATGTATACATTGCAGTTACAGTTTTTTCCCCCACCCTTTCTTCTGTTGCGACATGAGTATCTAGACATAGTTCTCAATGCTATTCAGCAGGATCTCCTTATAAATCTATTCTAGGTTGTGTCTGATAAGCCCAAGCTCCCGATCCCTCCCACTCCCTCCCCCTCCCTTCAGGCAACCACAAGTCTCTTCTCCAAGTCCATGATTTTCTTTTCTGAGGAGACGTTCATTTGTGCTGGATATTAGATTCCAGTTATAAGTGATATCATATGGTATTTGTCTTTGTCTTTCTGGCTCATTTCACTCAGGATGAGATTCTCTAGTTCCATCCATGTTGCTGCAAATGGCATTATGTCATCCTTTTTTATGGCTGAGTAGTATTCCATTGTGTATATATACCACATCTTCCGAATCCAATCATCTGTCGATGGACATTTGGGTTGTTTCCATGTCCTGGCTATTGTGAATAGAGCTGCAATGAACATGCGGGTGCATGTGTCTCTTTTAAGTAGAGCTTTGTCCGGATAGATGCCCAAGAGTGGGATTGCAGGGTCATATGGAAGTTCTATGTATAGATTTCTAAGGTATCTCCAAACTGTTCTCCATAGTGGCTGTACCAGTTTACATTCCCACCAGCAGTGCAGGAGGGTTCCCTTTTCTCCGCAGCCCCTCCAGCACTTGTTATTTGTTACACGTATTTTATAACCTGCTTTTCCCCTTCACACGATGTTTCGGGCATCTTTTCATGGCAAGAAACGCGCCTCTCCATTCATACCATTTAAAATGACAGAGCAGTCTTTCCCTGTCTAGATATGGTGTAAGGTCCTGTATTGAACCCATGTTGTAGGCTGGTTTTAGGTTGTTTCCAATTTTACATTAATATGAACAGTGTTATGAGTGGGTCAGTTGAGGTGCAGGGTCCTCGCTTGCGCAGAACTTTTCCACGTGCCCAGGAGAGAGGGGTCTGGCAGTTTTATGTTCATGATTTTGTCTTCTTTTTGTAAAAGGAGCCCTCTAGATTGTAAAGTCTGAAGTTTTTCAGGCTCCACAAAAGTTGGAGGGGCCCCTGGCTATACTAAACATCCCCATAGCCAATTCTTTCTCTTTTTTTTTTTTTTTTTTTTTTTGTCTTTTTGCCATTTCTTGGGCCGCTCCTGCTGCATATGGAGGTTCCCAGGCTAGGGGTCGAACTGGAGCCAAAGCCTCCGGCCTATGCCAGAGCCACAGCAACTTGGGATCTGAGCCGCGTCTGCAACCTCCACCACAGCTCACGGCAACGCCGGATCCTTAACCCACTGAGCAAGACCAGGGATCGAACCCGAAACCTCATGGTTCCTAGTCAGATTTGTTAACCACTGTACCACGACGGGAACTCCCCCAATTCTCTTTTGACTACATCTTTATTTCCTTAGGATAAACCCCTAGAAACAGAATTGCTGGGTTAAAGTAGATGCATGGTTTCTTTTGGGGTTTTTTGTTGTTGTTTTTGTCTTTTTTTTTTTTTTTTTTTTTTTTGCAATTTCTTGGGCCACTCCCACGGCATATGGAGATTCCCAGGCTAGGGATCAAATCAGAGCTGTAGCTGCCAGCCTATACCAGAGCTCACGGCAACGCTGGATCCTCAACCCACTGAGAAAGGCCAGGGATGGAACCCCCCACCTCATGGTTCCTAGTCGAATTCATTAACCACTGAGCCACGACAGGAACTCCTAGATGCATGTTTTTAAGATTCTTGGAACATATTGCCAATGGCCATCAGGAAGAGTAATCTAATTTTCACCCCCAACCCTGCCCTTGGACAAACATACCCAAGTCCGAGGCAGTTTCTGGGGGCCTGCGTTTCCTTGTTATTGTGGCTTGGTTGTTGCTGCCATTAGCACTTTCTCCCCAGAGCAGGGGTCCTGACCCTGAGATCTATGGGACCCAAGGGTTGAACTCTTGGGAATGCGAATTTGGATTAGAAAAAAATTGCATCTTTATTTTCATCACTAGCTTCTTGTTGAACGATAATAGCTCTTCCCATCATGAATGTGGGTCACAAGTCCTTGTAGCATTCCCAGTACCTGTGACAGTAGTAGTCCCACCAGCAACATGAAGTCACAGATGTTTCCATGTTTGTTACAGCTGCTGGAAGATCTCTCAAAATATTCTTCATGCTCCGCAGTGCTTCAAAATTACAGTCATTAGGGAGTTCCCGTCATGGCTCAGTGGTTAACGAATCCGACTAGGAACCATGAGGTTGCGGGTTGGATCCCTGCCCTTGCTCAGTGGGTTAAGGGTCCAGCGTTGCCGTGAGCTGTGGTGTAGGTTGCAGACGCGGCTAGGATCCCGAGTTGCTGTGGCTGTGGCGTAGGCTGGCAGCTACAGCTCCGATTCGCCCCCTAGCCTGGGAACCCCCATATGCCGTGGGAAGTTGCCCAAGAAATGGCAAAAAGACAAAAAAAAAAATTACAGTCATTATTAGACCTGCCACTAGATTGTCATTTAACGTACTCATAAACTACATGTATTATCCAATTGGTTTTGTTTGTTTGTTTGTTTGTTTTGCTCTTTAGGGCCAGGGCATATGGAAGTTCCCAGGTTAGGAGCTACAGCTGCCAGCCTACACCACAGCCATAGCAATGTGGGATCCATACCGCGTCTGTGACCTACACCCCACCTCACAGCAATGCTGGATCCCCAACCTACTGAGTGAGGCCAGGGATTGAACCTGTCTCCTCATGGATACTAATTAGATTCATTTCCCCTGCACCACAACAGGAACTCCCTGCAATTATTTTTTAATATTTTCATAGCTGCATTCACTAGGATTGACTTCCTTGGTAATCATATATATGTTTTGTTTTATGCATTAAAAAACCTTTTTCTGAGGAGTTCCTGATGTGGCACAGCGGAAACAAATCCGACTAGGAACCATAAGGCTGCAGGTATGATCCCTGGCCTTGCTCAGTGGGTTAAGGATCCAGCGTTGCCGTGAGCTCTGGTGGAAGTCTCAGATTCAACTCCGATCTTGTGTTGCTGTGGCCGTGGTGCAGGCCAGTGGCTATGGCTTCGATTCGACCCTAGCCTGGGAACCTCCATACGCCCCAGGTGCAGCCCTAAAAAGCTAAAACAAACAAAAAAAAAACCCCACCTTTTTCTGAGAAGGGGTCCATAGGCTCATGAGATGGCCAAAGGGTTCACATACAATCAAGGTCAGAATCCTTCCTGTGTGAGACTCTTGACTCATGTCCTTGAAACTTGTGCATGATACAAAAAGAAAGGAATTAGGCTTTCATGACCTCTGCCTGGAGCCAGGCTCTGTGTCAGATGCTGGGATACAGCGGGGGCAGGAGGGCCCCCTGCCCTAGAGGAGTTCACAGTCTAGGCAAGAGCTGCAATTTAACAGCTCTGCCACTCATCGTCCTATGGGCTGGGGGCCCAGGGTCTCAGATTTTTCAGGATTTTAAGAAAATCAGAAATCCAAATTTTTATACATTCCCACACAAAACAACTCTCAATTTCTAAAGGTTGGCAACCAATCCAGATTTTTATAAACCACTGTGTGGGCCAAATAAAGCATGTCTGAGGGCTAAATCTGGCCCATAGGCCACCAGTTTTCAACCTTTGTTCTAGGAGGAGAACAGAGTTCCAGTTAGGGTGGAACAAACTCATTCTGTGCAGCAAAGTAGCAGGGATTCTGAGCTCCCCCACCCCCGACTCCTCCACACACACACTCTGTTCCTGCAAACCAAAGAGACAGGGGATTGGAGCCTTGGTCTTGGGAAGGGAAGATATGGAAGAAGGAGCTCTGTAGTGGGCAGTGGAGGGTTCCTGCAGCCCAGCCGCAGGCCTGGAGAGGAGAGGCATGGCTGGAGGCAGATGCTACTGTAGTGAGGGCTTCAAGGGAGATTTGGGAACAATGAGGTCCAGTAAATGATTGTGAACCCAGAAAACCCAAGAGCCTCTAGTAGAGAGAGAGAAAAAAAACAAATGCAAAAACAAAACAGCTTATTTGATTTTAGAAAACCTGATAAGGTTATTAGATACAAGATAAATATACAAAACCAACTATTACTTTTCTTTATTTTGACAATAAAAACGTAAAAATGAAAAGGGAAAAAAAAAGCATTTACAATCTTGACAAAAAGTTCAAAATAGTTAGGAATAGATTTAACAAGAAAAACAGGGCCCATATAAAGAAAGCTATATGATCCTGTGGAAGGATTGAACAGGACATCTAAACAAACGGGCAGACATCCCATGCTCCTGGATGGAAAGACTTAACACCATAGAAATGTCAAAACTCCCCAGGTCAGTTCCAAACAGAGTGAAACATTTAGACGAAAGAGTAAATGCCTGAAAATAGCCCAAATGTTAGGGAAATAATAACGGTGCAAGAGGATTTGATTTATTTGTATCAGAACAAACTCCAAAGGCAATCAGTGGAATATTAGTATAGAAATAGAGAAACATAACAGTGAAATATGCAGAATAGGAAATCTAGAAATAGACACCAAATGTATATCAGAATTTAGACTTGTTGGAGTGAACTTTTGATTACTTAATAAACGATGCTGGCACAATTACAATCCATCTGAAAGCAAATAAATCTTTCCATCTTCATAATAATTTCAGATTCTTTAAAGATTTAAATGTGGAAAAGAACACAAGAATAAAAAGAAAAAAATTTAGGAGCGTATATGAGTACTCTGAGTGAAACAAATTGAGGAGCTATGAAGGAAAAGCAAGGCCCCAAAAAGCACTGTAGAACAAAGGTACGTAAGTAGAGTCAATAGACAGATGAGAGATGTGGAGAACATTTGTTTTAAAAATGCTAGATAAAGTTAAAAACTGCAGTGTATAATGAGATCTAACAAACAGACAAGAAAATGATAATGCAACAGAAAAATGAGCATAGGATAAAAAAGGGCAGTTTATGGAAGAATCAATCCACACAGCCAACAAACACGTGAAAAGCTGCTCAGATTCAGCAGTAGGGAAATACAGTTTAAAGTAACAATGCACTTATGATGGAGCATGATAATGTGAGAAAAAGAATGTATATATGTTTGTATAACTGGGTCACCTTGCTGTCGTACAGTAGAAAATTGGCAGAACACTGTAAACCAGTTATGATGGAAAAAATAAAAATCACTTAAAAAAAACCACAGTAAAAAAAAATAATAATAAATAAATTAGCAATGAAAGACCACTTTGCACCTCTAGCTATTACCCGCATTTCTGGCAGGAAGTATAAGAAAAGATTATCTCATAAGTTGTTTGTGGAAATATGAAACATTATTGTCTTTTTGAAAAGTAATTTTATTTTAAGAAGTAATGTACATACATACATATTTTTATATATGATAAATATATATATATATGTATACATCTGTCCATTGATGTAGAATCTCACTTGTAAATATTTATCTGACAGAAATACAACTCCCAGAGCCTATGGGCATATGAACAGGGATGATTTTGCAGCATGTTTACAGGTGTGAGAAAAGATAACGAAGTAAATGTCCAACACTTGAAAAATGGCTCAACGAATTATGGAATCTTCGCACTCTGGAATATTGTGTCCTGTCAAAAATGAATCAGAGCTATCTGATTCTCTTCGGTGGGATTTCCTTAAAGTATTGTTTTAAAAAAGCAAGATGCAGGAAACCGCATATAAGAGCTCATTTTTATAAAACAATGATACACGCAAAAGCACATTTGCATATAATTTAAATATGTCTGCCCGTGGTTACTTGATTATGGAGAAAACACACAGAAGGTTAGACAGGAGGATGTTGGTAAATTACCTAGGGCGACAGAGGATGGTCGGTGCAAGCTGACATGGGTGCCCCAGGAATGGCGGAGGGAGCCAAGGCCATCCAACCTCCCCAACTCAAATTTTAAAGCAGAGACCTTTGGAACTTGACTCTCTTACCCTGCAGCCTAGCCAGCCCCCGACCCCCACAGGGCTTCACTCCTGGGGTCCATCCCTTGGCCATCCTCCCACCACCCCTTATGGGTGGCCTTCCATATCCTTCTCCATGATTCTAGAATGCAACAGCCAAGACACTTAGGGCAAGGCCAGACCAGGAGGGTCTCCGTGTAGGGGGACCTCAGGGTCTAGAGGGCAGCTCTTGCTCTCCTAAGGTGCTGTGACACATTCAGGGAGTGGGGGGAAGAGGCTGGAAGGAATAGCCATTCACTGGCTCAACTCAAGTCCGCCTTCAGTCTCAGCTCACGGATCCCACCCTCGGAGAGGACATCTCTGAGTTTGCGCATTTCAACTTCATCTCCCTATTATTTCCTCTCGTGATACTCATCGCAATTTGCCATCTTGTCTTTATTCTTGTGTGTGTGTGAGCGTGTACACGCGTGTTTAATGCCAATTCCCCACCCCTGCAAAAACACCAGCCCCACGAGGGGAGGGGGCTTGTACATAGAGCGCCATATGCCCGTTGAATTCGATAACTTACGACTCACTTATTGTCTTTCATTGACTCACCCTTTTATTCATTCCTTTATTCATTTATTCCCTTATTCATTCCAGAAACATGTGCTATTGGCCAGCGACTTTTCCCCTGATCTGAGTCTTCCACTTTCTAGGGTGGCTTTGGGGAGAGAGGGCGTAGGGACGTGACTGCAGAATTCCGGGAATGTATCCACAACTTGGGGGAGCTGGGTGGGTCCGAAGCACTCCAGGGAAGGAGGGAAGATTCCAAAAGGCTAGAGGGTCAGAGGGGAAGGTGCTGGAGGGTCAGAGAGGCCGAAGCTGGGAGCGATAGGGTGGAGGCTGGGCAGGGGGAGTCCCCTCTCAGCTCCCCCACCCCCAGGCCGGCATCTGCCTGCTGCCCCGCCTGTGCTTTAGCCGAGGCGCTACGCTGCCTGGAGGAGGCTTCTCCATGTCCACATGCGGAAATCCTACCCTTGCCTGCAGGGCCAGCCCAGATGTCCTCGAAGTCTCCCCTCCCTCCAGCTGGAAGGGCTGCTCGCTGCTGCAAACAAACTCCCAGAACCCAGAGGCTGGATCTCCCTCGCGGCGCTGACCACTTCCTGCCTGTGCTGTGCTGGGGCCTCTCCCTCCACCCAATAGGCAGAAGCTCTGCCAGCCAGTTTCCAGGGACCCCACGGGGGTGGGGGCTCTCCCCGCACACTCTGATCTAACATGTGAGGTGGCGGGGCGGGGTCGGGGGAGACAGTGATTACAGCCCCATTTTACAGACAGGGAAGTGGAGGCACGGGCAAGCAGGGTGACGTGTCCTTGCTCTGAAAGCCAAGCAGCGGCGCAGCCTAGCCTCAGCCCCATGTCTCTGGTCTCGGAGGCAGAGCTCTTTCCAGGGGGCAGCTCGGTGGGAGGTGGGAGCGGGGTGGGGTGGGGTGGGAACTGGGTCCTGAGAACCAGCAGGCCAGAGAGATTTGGAGTTCGAATGGCCAAGTTCAGGGAAAGCACAGCTGGGGAGGAGCCAAGGTATTTATTATGCTTGGTCTCCAGCTCCAAACAGAGCTGATGGATGGAGCTGCTCCAGTTCCTATAAACAGCTCGGGCCTCCCTCCCTTCACCCCTCTGCGTTCTCAGCACCACAGCCCCGACTGCTCCCAGTGAGAGGGGTGGGGGAGAGGTGGCCAAGGCAGGAGATGCAGAAGAGAGGGTGGGGGTGGGGGGAGAGCGGGGTCCCAGAGGCAAGAGGAACGAAGGGGAACGAGGCTGGGGAGAGGAGAGGCCTCTCCCCCGGGCAGCCCACACCCTGCAGTCCCCTGTGTCCCTTGGGTCTGTCTGAACAGCCTGGCCCTCATTCTTGGTCTGAGAGCTGATCTTACTCCCAAAGCCTTTAGGTCCTGGAGGGCAGCACCATCCATCCAGGAGACGTCTCCGAACTTGCCTCAGTGCTGGTTCACGGGCCCAGGAGCACAGAAAGGATCCGGTGGGACCTCCCCCCAGGAGCTCCCAGCCTGGTGGTGGGTCAGGCAGACATCCCAGGACTGTGGCCCAGGGCAGCCCAAGGCCGCTGGCAGCTGGAGGAGGGCAATCAGGGCGGTCTTCCCAGAGGCGATGAGGCCAGGGGTTGAATAAGGCATTTGGCAGGTGGATCAGGGTGGGTGAGACACTTCAAATAGAGGAGGTCGGGGAGAGCCTGGTGTTCACTAGATCAGGAGGGGTGCTCCCTAATGGTCCCTAAGATCACTGCCTAATGGTTAAGAGGAGGGAGGCAGACCTGGGTTCAAATCTCCACTGTGGCATCTTACAGCCGTGGAATCTTGAGTCTCAGCTTCGCTAAAATGAAGATGATGGGAGTTCCTGCTGTGGCTCGTGAGGACGCGCGTTCGATCCCTGGCCTTGCTTGGTGGGTTAAAGATCCAGTGTTGCTATGAGCTGCGGCGTAGGTCACAGATGCAGCTTGGATCTGGCATTGCCATGGCTGTGGCGTAGGCTGGCAGCCGCAGCTCCGATCAGACTCCTAGCCCAGGAACTTCCATATGTGTGTGTGGCCACGAAAAGAAAAAAATATTAATAATAAAATGAGGGTCTCTCTAAAGGCTAGTGGAATTATCTAAGACTATGTACACCAAGTGGTCCGTGCAGGGCCCCCCTGGAAATGCTCAGTGATCATCAGTTTGAGTGAGAGGTGGGAGGTGGCCAGACGGGATGGCGCTGGAGGGCCGTGGGGACCCAGACTTGCAGGGCCTTGTGAGCTGCTAGATGACAGGGACCCAGAAAGCAGAAGGGAGACCCTGGGTCCCAGGGGGTATGCTAGCACAGGGGACAGAGAGGGGGAGGCAGCGGCCAGCCATGGCTGCCGGCTTCTTCCTCTCTTGCCAGGCCTGCGAGCTTGGCTTCTGCTGGGCCCTGGTCCTCGTGGAGGGCCGGAGCAGCTCACTGGATCAAGGGAGCCGGGAGACCTGGCACTGCAGTCCGTCTGTGACGGGGGCTGGGCGAGGGCCTCCTCTCTCCCTGGAACTTACCGGATGCTCTGATGACCTAGTGGGCAGCTGTGTCTATGTTCGGCCGAAAACAGGAATTTCTGCCTTGCTGGAGGTCTTGGCCGGGGGCGAGCAAACTCCCCTGTTTGCCAGGAAGAGGGGTCACGGCTGGGTGGGCTCCCGGCAGGGTTGGAGGCCCACCGGCAGAGTCCTAAGCTGAGCGCAGCCCATGCTAGTGACTTTCTTAAGGCCTTCATGGAGCACCTACTATGTGTCAGGGCATCAAGCCATCTGCCCTCTCCACCCCAGCCCCACCCATGGACTAGGCAGTTCACGCTTCCTTCCGACGGGAGCAGGAACGGGGAGGTGAGGGGTCACAGCCCAGGGAAGAAGCTGGGCTGGAGGGACCGCCAGGATCCTTGGGGGTGAGGGAGGCCGAGCTGGAGCTTGCACGAGAGGAGGCAGAAAAAAGCAGGCTGGCACCTACCAAGGGGGAGTGTCTGGGGGTCAGGCAGCTGAGAAGAGGAGATGGGGCCACCTGAAGACAAGGACAGGGGCTGCAAAGTGGGAGAGCCGGGGACGCCCCTCCCCCAGGCCCCACAGCCCACCCTTGCCCTCCAGCTCCCTTCCAGGAACCAGGAACGCTCTTCTTCTGGCTCCTCCTGGCTCTTCCAAGTTCAACCTTGAACTGCAGCCTGGCTGCTCATTCTCGGTCCTCCAGTCCCTGGGAGATGGGCAACTGTCTAGCTGGGGAGGCCTCTGGGGGTCGGGGTATTAGGGCAGGATGCTCAGGAGGGGCTGGGGCTGAAGACAGGGATGTGGGTGTCGTCAGAGCAGCGGGGTGGCTACAACGCTGAGGGCAATGACCTTCCTGGGAGAAGAGTCCTGGCGTCTTCCTGGGAGAAGAGTCCATGCAGATGGCCCGAGGAAGAGGAGCACACCGCAGAGCCTGAAAAGAAGTGGCCCGGGAGGAAGGCCTCTGGGGTCCTAGACGCCAGGAGTGTGTCCAGGGGTTGGGGGTGACGGGGAGGACAGAGGCGAGGGGCGCTGCAGCGGAGAGTCAAGGAGGCTGAGGGCCTCAGCCAGGGCACCAGGGAACAAGGTGGAAGTGGGGGTTGGAGGCAGCCCGGGGTGTGTGAGGCTGGAGGGGGCGCAGGGGAAGCTACTGTACCAGAAGCTGATTCGGGAAGTAGGAAAAGGAGAGCAGAAAGTGGTTTAGGGGTCTTCTTATGGTTCTGAAGATGGGTGAGCCTTGGGCACAGCTGAAGCCTGAGAGGAAGAGGCCAACAGAGAGGAGGAGGGGCTGAGGGAGCGGCGAGTGAGGACGAGAGAGGGCGGCCAAGGCCCCGGGGGAGGGAGACAGCGCTGCCCCCGAGCGGGGCCAGCGGAAGCCGGGTCAGAGGAGGGAAGGCCGACGACGGGCTTCCTGCTGGAAGCCGCCACCTTCTCAGGGGGGTGGGGCTCGCGGAGGGTGAGGGGACAGAGGTGTGGCAGGGGACATGCCAGGGGCTGAGGGGCCAAGGTCCAGGGTGGTGATGCCCCAGAGCCTCAGCCCCCCACCCAGTGGTCCTCAGCCTGTCCCCCCCTCAGGCAGGGGTCTGCATGAGGCCTCAGATGCCAGAAGGACCGTGGAGGAGCGGGGGGTTCAACGGACGCCATGATGCCAACTACCCACTGCGAGGAAGAGGCTGGCAGCCTGCACGGGTTCTCCAAAATCCTTTTTTAATACATTCATGTGGGTTATACAAAGAGCTGCTCCCGAGGCCTGGCTCCTGGGAGGTGACAGCAGCATCGTGTAGTGTTTTCCAAGATCAGGCCCGGGGCAGGGGGGAGCCCACACCTGGCCCCCCGGGGCCTAAGGAAGAATGTGGGGGAACGCCTGGGCTCAGGCCCCCAAACAGCACTGGAGCCACCCGCTGCCCCACAGGCCACCAGGTTCTAGCCCCGGCTCTGCCGTGGACTCTCTGAGTCCTCGACCCTCTCTGGGTCTCAGTTTTCTCATCTGTGAAACGGGGCAGAGAGAGGGGCGTTTTCGTTGTCTCACCCTTGACTGAGCACCGTCATGCACCTGACCGTGGGCCGGGCACAGGTAAGAGGGTGAAGCCAATGACACGGGAGCCTGGGCAGATCCCAGGCTTCCTTCGTCCCAGACAGCCCACGATTCCATGGGTATGAGAAGCAGGAGGTTTTATCTGGATGGGTTTTTTTTTTTCCCCCATTTTTCTAGGGTGGAAAAAAAAAATCCCTGCATGAAAAGGACCAAAAGGAGAGTCTGGAACCAGTGATATTGTGCAATGTGACAGCTGAGAGAGAAGGAAACCGCTGAAGTCCAACCTCCCCCCCCCCGCCCTCCCCAAGAGGTCCCTGAATCCACCTTCTTCCTTTGGTCACAGGATCTGCCACGGACTCGTGCAGCTCTGAGCAGATCCCATTCTCTTCCTAAGGCCCAGCTTCCCTCTCTGTGCAACGGGGAGGTTAAACTCAACGGCTCTGCTCCCCGGAGGGAGAGGAAAGGAGGGGATGGAGGGGAAGAAACGGGGGCGCCCGCCCAATCTGCGAAGGAGGGAATGAGGGAGCCTGAGGCCGAGATGGAGGAGAGGGCCGGCGGCTGCCCGTCCTCTCTCTGCCCGCCCGGGGGAGGAGCAGGTGCGTGTCCACAGCGCAGGATGCTCCTGGCTCTGTTCCGGCCACGTGGGGCCCCTTCCTGTGCACCTAACAGCCTGTGGCCCGGCCGCGGTCCAGCTCAGGCCCTGGACTCGGGCAGATGTGTGAGTCTGAACCTCAGTCCTGGCCTTTCTTGGCTGGAGGTCCGCGGAGAGAGACTTTCAGAGCCTCTTTTGCAAAACAGGATAAACTACCAACCTCAGGGAGTTGTCATAAAGAGGCAGGTGCAGGCGAGGGTTTGTCACCGCTGTCAGGCACGGTGCAAAACAGAACCCGATACCGAAGGTCCTAACTCCTGGCTCACCAGCCAGGGTGGGGCTGGGATGGAACCGGGGACCTGGGCAGGGAGTAGGGGGCTAGGGCAGTATTCGGGCCAGTGTGTGCCACGAGAGTGCCAAGGCGGGGAAGAGCCTGTCCTGGGCAGGAAACAGAACGGTCCAGCGCTGGGCCGGGCCCAGGGAGACCACCTCTTAACTGGGCCTGCTGGAGCTGTCACAGCCCGCCTAATAGCACTGGATCCGAGCCGTACTCAAGTGGCTCCAGCTCTCTTCCGGTCACAAGCTCTTTCTGTTCCAGAGAAGCTGAAAGTCATTATCAGAAGATGTGACAAACAGTCTGCTTGGAAACGTCTGAGACAAACCCTCTGGGTCTTGCAAGACCATCCGCACTCAGCCAGCTGGGGCTGCGGAGTTCTGGAGGCCTGGCTTCCACACCCCGCGTGGGCCCTGCACACTCTGCAACCCCCTCCGCGCCCAGACGGGGAGATGCTGAGGGCAGGGATGTGTCTCGTTCCCCAGCATCCCTGATGCCCAGGCCCAGGTGTGGCCCAAAGCAGATGCCTGGCAAAGATTTCTTGATCCGATGGGTCGAACGTGCACTCGGTCACTCCTGAAACTGCCCAACTTCCGGCTTCCACAGCTGGACCACATGTGTGGCCGGGAAGCAGGCTGCCTGCTGATGCAGACGGACGCGGGGATGCAGACGAGCCCCGGGCTGGGATTTGGAGACCAGGGGTCTCGGACCCTGGCTCGCTGTGCCATCACGGGTCAGTCTCCCCCCTTTCTGTGCCTCTGGCTCCCCCACTGACCTGGAAGGGTCTCCTGGCTGAGCTGGTCCGCAGCCCCCAGCCTCTCTAGGCTTTGTACTGCTGGCTGAACTTCTGCCGGCGGACACAGCAGCAGGTGGCCAGCGTGGTGAGGAGGACGGCGGCCACCAGGGCGAACGTGAGGATGATGACGAGGTTGACGTTCTTGAGCCCCCCCTTCTCACAGTCCTCGGGCCGCACGTGGCTCAGGGACACCGCCTCCTGGGAGCCGAAATGGCAGGTCAGGTCCTGGGTGGCGTCCACGTCCACACGGCCCTGGTGCAGCTGGGCCGCCAGCCAGCCGTTGCCACAGCAGCTGAGCGGATTCCCCTGCAGGTAGAGGCGCCGGAGGCTGGTCTCCAGGCCGCCCATGGCACTGCCTGGCAGGAGGCTGAAGCTGTTGTTTCTCAGGTCCAGCACCTCCAGGGACACGGCCTGCGTCCAGGCAGGCAGGCGGCTCAGGCGGTTCTCGGCCAGATTGAGCCGCTTGAGGCAGCTGAAGCAGGGCAGGTCCACCTGCAGGATGGCCAGCCCATTGCCCTGCAGGGCCAAGACCTCCAAGGAGCCCTCCAGGCCCGCCAAGGCCCCCGTGGCCACATCCAGCCCAGGGTTGGCGGAAAGGTCCAGCTCGGTCAGCGGCGTGTGCAGGAAGGCACCTGCCCGGAGCGTCTCCACTTTATTGTCCACCAGGTTCAGGAAGCGGAGCGAGGAGATACCAGAGAAGGCCACGCAGCCCGAGGGTCCAGGCTCACCTGGCCCCCCGCAGGGGCTGATCCGGTTCCCCTGCAGGTTGAGCCTCTGCAGGCTGGCCAGGCTGGCAAAGGCGTACGGGGGCAGGTCCCACAGGGCGTTGTCCTGCAGCAGCAGCGTCCGCAGAGACCCCAGGGCCCCGGCGCCCAGCTCCAGCTTCTCCAGCGCATTGTGGCTGATGTCCAGGCGCATGAGGCAGGGCAGGGAGCCGGCCCCCCAGGCCCTGAAAGCCTGCAAGCAGTTCCGGCTGAGGTTCAGGAAGCGCAGCGAGGTCAGGTGCTCGAGAAAGCCCTCGGGGACGAGCTCGATCTCGTTGTAGCTCAAATCCAGATTCAAGAGCTGGGAGAGGGGCGGGGTGCTGGCGTTGCGGCCAGGGTTGGAGGCAGGCAAGGCTGCCCAGCCCTCGGAAGGCGCGTGGATGCCCTCGCCGCCCTGGGGCGGCCCCTCAGGCAGCCGGATGAGGTTGTTGGACACGTTCAGGTAAACGAGCCGCGGGAGGGCGGTCACGTCGGGGAAGTGGAGCAGTCTGTTCTCCCGCAGGTCGAGCCAGGCGAGCTGGTACTCGGCCGGGGGCTCGGGCGCCGTCTGAAAGGCCTCGATGCTGTTGCAGCTCAGGTCGAGGACCCGCAGCTGCTGGAGGCGGAAGTCCGAGATGCAGGTGAGGGAGTTCCTGGAGAGGTTGAGGTGCGCCAGGCGCGGCAGGGCCTCGAAGGCGCCGTCCTCAATGTCCATCAGCACGTTGCTGTGAAGGTCCAGCCACTCGAGGGCCGGCGCGCCCCGGAAGGTGTGGCGGGCCAGGCGCGTGAGGCTGTTCTCGGCCAGCGAGAGGGTCCGCAGGGCGGGCGCCTCCCCCAGCAGCTGCTCGGCCAGGCCGCTGTACAGGCTGTTCCCCGACAGGTCCAGCGCCGTCAGGTGCGGCAGGGGGCCCAGCCCCCCAGCGCCCAGCGCCATGCCCTGCGCCAGGCGGTTGTGGGCCAGGTTGAGGTGCTCCAGGTGGGGCAGGGCCTGGAACGCACCCGGCTGGAGGGAGCTGATCTCGTTGGCGCTCAGGTCCAGGCGGCGAAGCGCCACGTAGAAGCCCAGGGGCGAGGCCGGGATGCTCCGCAGCTGGTTCCCAGAGAGGTCGAGGGCCTCGATGTCCCTCGCGAGCATCGAGGGGACCTGGAGCAGCCCAAGGCCCTGGCACGAGGCCTCCTTGTCCACCTGGGGTGGGGGAGAGCAGGGAGGGCAGTGGGCATTAGTGGGTGCAGCAGGAGGTAGACTCAGCTAGGGCCCCTGGGAAGAATGCGTTGAGCCCCCAGCAGGCCTGCCTAGGCCTCTCTGCTGCCCTCCCCATCCTTGTGGTTCCTCTGCCCCAGCGCTGTGGTCACCCCATGTCCAGAGGACCCCCCACCCCCACCCCCACTCCCTGCCCCTGACTCTGGTACCCAGTCCATCAGGGAGCCGCTCAAGGAAGCTCTGAGGAGTAAAGAGACAGAGAGATGATAGAGGGAAAAATGAACTAAGAAACACTGTGCCGACATTTACCCCTTTTATAGGAAACTAAGTCATGAATCACCTAGGGTGACCCAGAGCCAGTGAGGAGCAGGGCCAAGCTGAGACCCAGGCCCCCTGGTTCCACAGCCCGAGTTCCTTCCGTGGGCCCAGTGAGTTCAATTCACCCAGCTGGTGTTCGACTAGAACCTACTTTGGGAGACATGGCTCCGAAAGGGAGAAATGTTATTTGCAAATCTTCAGGTTTGTTTGGGGTTTTGTTTTTTTTTTTTTTGGTCTTTTTTTTTCAGGGCCACAGCCGCGACATATGGAAGTTCCCAGGCTAGGGGTCTAATCAGAGCTGCAGCCGCCAGCCTACACCATAGCCACAGCCACGCCAGATCCAAGCCACGTCTGCGACCTACACCACAGCTCATGGCAAGGCTGGATCCTTAACCCACTGAGTGAGACCAGGGATCGAACCTGCATCCTCACGGAGGCTGGTCAGATTCATTTCCACTGAGCCACGATGGGAACTCCCCATTTTCAGTTGTAATGTTGGCCTTTCATCCTCAGATCTCATCCAAGCCCTCACTCCATGGGGCAGAATTCTGGGTCCCAGAGCCTGCCTTCCTCACTGAGGCTCCCCACACACAGCCTCTTTTCTGCTGCCGCTGCCCGTCCCCCCAGCCCCATGGGCGCCTCAACTTCCCGTCCAGATGGGCCCCTGGAGACGGGGTAGGGGGGCAGGGGATAGGATGACCAGGGTCCCTACCCACATTCTTTGATGACAAAACTGTGACTTTGCCGTTTGGGGCCCCTCAAATCACATCACCACTCTGGTTTCTTATCCAGAAAGCAGCGCATCCTTCCCCAGAGCCCATTCGGCATTTTACATTTATTTAGCATTTTCAGACCCTTGGTCCCACTAGATCGCAACAGCCCGCCCATTGAACCCGGCACCCCTCCCGCCCAAGAAACCCAAGCTCAGAGAGGAGAAGGGAGGTCCAGGATCACCCAGCTGGCGAGGAGCAGAGCTGGCTTTTGAACCCTCGTCTTTGAACAACAAAAGGCCCCACTCTTGTCTCTCTACCACACGTGCCTCCAGGGGCTAGAGTCCTTTCCATGCATGTGCCGTCTCCCCCTGTCTTTTCTAGTACGACCAGGAACCCCAGGCTTTCCCAGCAAAGGGTCTGCTTCCATAACCACCCGGCTGAGGCCCTCTTCTGCCCCCGCCTCTCTGTCGCCACTGACACTTTCTGCCCTACCTGCCAGCCAAATGCCTGGCAACTGCCCAGAGATGCCATTCTAACTGCGCTGCCCTTGGCTAAACCCCTTCAGGGTAAAGTCCAGGGTTCAAGGCTGTCTGTGGCTCCGGCTGACCAGTGCCCTCCCAACCCCCCAGCCCGGCCCACAGGCAGGGACTGCAGCTGCCCGCTGCCCACTGTGCCCGCCCACACCCACCTCTGGGCCTCCTCCTTGCTGTTCCCCTGCTGGTTATGTTCTTTCCAACCAGATCAGCCTGAGGAGCTCCGTGCTGAGCGCCAAGGCCTCCTCCACCCGGCAGCCTTCCCTGACTGCTGGGCTCCTCTGGGCTCTCACAGCCCCTGTGCTTCCTCTTGCACAGCTTTGGCCCCTGAACTGGCTGTCTGCTTGGGGACCTGCTAGACAGTGAGCTCGAGGCAAACAGGGACAGGTCTGACTGAGTGGATACCATGGAGCTGGCCCATAGAAAATGCTCTGAACATTTTTTTTTTTTTGGTCTTTTTTTTTTTTTTTTTTTTTAGGGCCGCACCTGCAGCCTATGGAAGTTTCCAGGCTAGGGGTCAAATTGGAGCTGCAGCTGCGGGCCTACAGCACAGCCACAGCCACACCAGATCCGAGCCGTATCTGCGACCTATACCTCAGCTCATGGCAACGCCAGATCCTTAACCCACTGAGCGAGGTCAGGGACCCAACCCGCGTCCTCATGGATGCTAGTCAGGTTGGTGACCGCTGAGCCACGATGGGAGCTCCACTCTGTACTTTTTGTTTTTTCGGCATGTTTTCCTAATGAATGAAGAGGCTCAGACATGGGCTTGTAAAGATCTAAGGGACTGACCCTCACTTTTCCCAAAGGAAAGGAAAGACATGACCCATCTAATCAGACTAGAGTCAAAGACCAACCGTCAGCACAAAAAGGGTCCAGCCCACCCACTTCCCAGGTCGGGAGACAGAGCCTGGAGATGGCGGGGTCCTGTGCGAGGTCACAGTGACTCAGCGGCTGAGGCCACGGGACAGGAACACCAGCCTGGGTGTTCCCTGCCTGGCCCAGCTCCGGGCTTCCTCCCGGGGCCCCGAGGTGAGAAGCGGGGAGGAACGGGCTGCCCTCCATCAGGCAGGTGTGATTCTTCCAACTCCATGCTGCCTAGTGACTGGCCCTACTCCGAGTCTGGGGACACCCCTGCAGTTGGACATGGCGTGCCAGGCCTGCCTGGCATCTTGCCCCCGCCTCCCTCACTACTTCCCTGCCAGCTGGGGCCACTGGGCATAGCCTCCCCATCGCTATATCCTCAGCTCCCTGGACCTTCCTGATTAAAGAGGAGACAGCAAAATTAACACAAGCACAATGACCATCACAAAGCAGGGCGCACTGGCTCTGAGCCAGGCTTGTGCCAAGGGCATGGACCCCTGGACTCATTGGATCTTCCTGAGCATCATATGCCCCACGGTATCCCCTGAGGAACTTGAGGATCGAGGGGGTGGCCATCTCAGATCAGCTCGGATGGTCAGAGGCTCCAAACTGCCACCGGGAATTCCTTTTCCTTTTGGTGGCAGCCGAGTTCGACCACCTGGCCCTCAGCCGGTCAAGCACCCAGACGGATTCCTTTAGCCCCAGTAACTAACACCAGCCACCATTTCCTGACTAGTTATGGTGGGTGGGGGTGCTTATCCTATAGACGAGCCCACACCCCACGGATGCTCAGTCTCCCTAGGCACCAGCCCTCGAGAGCTGAGCCAGGACACAAAGCTGGCCAAGCCCAGGGCCTAAGTCTTGCTTTCTGCCCAGTGCTCTGACCCAGAGGCCCAGAGGGGGCGCTGCTGGGAGGCTGGGTTGCACGAGGCTGCCCAGGTCTCCGGTCCAGTTTGGAAAGGCACCTGAAGGCCAAGGCAGTTCCCGGAACCCCACCTGTAGGGCACCCAAGGCACCCTGAGCTCCGAGCCCCCAGCATGAGGGAGGCCCTCGACCTCTCTGAGCCTGTCACCCCAAGCGGAACATAGGGCTGCAGCTGGTGACGTCTGAGGCCCTCTCTGCCTGTCAGTCTGAGTTCCGGGAATTCCAGAAGGGCGCTGAGGAACAAGAAGTGAGGCAGCGACAGCAGGACACGGCCAACCCCAGGGGAGGGCTGCCGGGCTCTGGCGATGAGTGCATCCAGAGCCTCCACCCTGTGTCATGAGCTTCCAGTCCCAGGTCCATGAAGGGCTGTTGGAGGGCCTGTCCCTGCCCCAGTCTGAGCTCTAGACCCGACCTCAGTGACCGCTCAGACTTCCAAGTGAACCCAGATGGTCCCTCTTCTCTGGACCCCACAGGGTCACAGGAATGCCAGGGCTGGTCTCCCTGCCTCCGGGCAGGAAAATGCAACTAAGGGAACCAAACCTGGCCGCTGCCCTTGGGAAGCTCTTGGTCTGGTGGCTGAGACAGGCATGGACCCACTCACCAACTACCCCAAGTGCTCGATGTTGAGAGCGCGTCAGGGAGCCCAGAAAAGAGAGCAGACAGAAGCTGGGCAGCCGGGAGGGGTCGGGGGAGGCTTCCCGGAGGAGACAGTATTTGACCTGGGCGGTAACAAGTGTGAGACAGCGCAGCAGGGATGTGGCAGATGGGTCCCGGTCAAGGAGCCCAGTGAGAGGAGGGGACCTGTCCCCAGGAGGGACTCAGTACAGACATCCCCTCCCAGCTGGCCCGCCCCCAAGTTCCCCACCCATATACATACGCTTCATCACCTAGCTGGACCCACAGCCCTATGGGGCAGCTTGAGGGACCAGAGTCCAAAATCAGCCCTAGCTGAGTGACCCTGGACGAGTTACCCAACTTCTCCAACCCTCAGCTTCTAATTCTATAAAATGGGAATAACGTCACTATGCCTGGCAGGGGTAACAGCAAACAAGGTGCTTAAACCTTTCCGTGGGTGCTCATCAAATGCAAGGTTTAAAGGCATTAAATGCCTCTGGCTGCTGGGGCTGGGGCAGTGGGATGCCCTTGAGGGGTTGGGGGGAGCGCTCTGCTCTCTTACCTTCTTACAGGGCACCTTGTCTCGGTGTTGGGAGCTAGCCAGGCCCAGGGTCAGCATGGCCAGGAGCAGCAGGATCTGGTGGCTCATGGCTCTGCATGGAGAGGAAGAAAGGCGAACGCCGGTAAGACCGCAGGCTCCTTCGGGCCCCCGCCGCTCCATCCTGCCGGTGCTCCGGGAGCCCTAGGCCACAGCCGGACTGAAGGTGCCGCAAAGGGGTGGGAAGTGGGCCTGCAGCTGACCACAGAGGGCCTCCAATGTCGGCCAGGGAGCTAGGCCATCACCCTGGACTTTAAGCAGTGGGTGATATGGTCAGATTTGGGCTTCAAAAGACCCCACGTGGCAGAAGACAGCCTGGAGGGGATGAGCAGGAGGCAGAGGGACCCTCAGGGCTGCCCTGGGCCAAGCTCCTGGCGGGGGCGGTGGGGGGGGGAGGGCGAGAGCTGCGCTTCTGGCTCCATTTCCACCCAGGCTACTCGCAGGTGCCCCCAGCCGAGCTCTTCAAGCCCCAGACAGAATTCCTCAATCCCCCCACCCGCAGACTTTTTCTTTGGCCCATTTTCTTTTGATTTTCTGACTCGCGAGTCCCTGCTATTGTTTGAAGGCCAGGCCGAAGCCTTGACAGGAAGCCCCGCCAGGAGGCCTGCCCTGCCCCCAGCACCGTGGCCGTGGCCGTGGACTTCCCCAGGAACAGGCTGCCAGACCTTAACTTTCACTGACACCGCCGGCTGCTCAGTGGGACACCCAGGCCTGCTGGGCCAGCCCTTCTCTCTGATGAACAGCTCGGGGGGGAGGTTGAGGGGCCCACAGGGGCCTCAGCAGGCTCACCTCCCGCTTCTGCCAGGGACTCCCTCACTGAGAATCTGGGCCAGGTGCTAGGAATACACAGCTCAGTCCATCAATTTCATTCATTCATTCATTCATTCATTCACATGTTTACTGAACACCTCCTCATGTCCAGCTCTGCACTGGGAATTGAGGACACAAACAAAGGCACACAAGTGACCATAATACATACAAAACATTAACAAGGAGAGACACATAAGCTGTCCGAGAGCCCTGGACTCAACCGCCCACACCAGATGGCTTCCTCTTCTCCTCCACTTAACCAGCTGTGTGACTTTGGACAAGTGTCTTCACCTCTCTGAGCCTCGGTGACCTCTTCTGAGGTTCAGGCCCACCTCGCCAAGTTCTGTTAAAGATCAAATGAGACATACTCTATGCAAGGGTCACTTCCAGAGCCCTCACTAAGCACCAGGCCCTCTTCTAGACTCTTCACATGTACGAATTCATGGCATCCTTACACTAATTCAATGACTTGGGTCCGTGGGTATCCTTCCCAGTGTGCAGAGAGGAGAACTGAGGCTCAGAGAACTTAAGCAACACGCCCAAAGTCACACAGCGAACCAAGGGCAGGCCCAGGAAGTCTGGCTCCCGGGTCTGTGCCCTCAACCTCTACTCTCTAAGGCCTCCTGCAGGTGTTCGATGAAGAAGTACTGAATTGTGTCTCCGAGGGACGCTTGAGAAGAAGAGGCGTTTAGAGACTCTTTAAGGGCTGAGTCTTCTCTGTTAGAACCACAAGCATTCTTGCTATGAATTTTACCTGAAGGCGGGTGCTCTGAGGTCCTTTCTTGCTCAAATAGGCAAAGGCCCCGGTGGTGACTTTGAAGCCCTGAGCGCCGCCTGGAATTGCTGTTCTGCTGTTTAAAAGGCAGAACATCTCCGAACACCATTGTGCTCAGAATTGAGTGGAAACCCCTCTGCCGGGCCTTTGAGACCCTTGGGGAGTTGGCCCCGCCCAGCCAGCTCGGCGCTCCAGCTTCATTTCTCACTGTGCCCTCTCCCGCTCTGGGTCCTGGAAGCCGCCTATTTCCTTCAGCTCTCTGAGCACCTCTTCATTGCCCCAGACCTTCACTTCCTCCCCTCTCTTGTGCGCAATCTCTCCTCATCCTTTGGGTCTTAACTTGGACGTCACCTCCTCCAAGAAGCCTTCTTGAGTTCGCCACGTCCGGGCCACGTTTTGGCCCCTCCTCCAGCACTGAGCCCTCTGTGGCTCCCGGAGCCCACCCCCAGCCCCCAACATGGGAAGTGCCCCCAGGCAGAGGGGCCTCTCTCTGCTCTGGGACCCATCTCACACGCTCCCTCCAGTGGGCAGGCTGGGGAAGGTATGAGAAGTGACACAAGGCATCACTGGGGTGACACGGCGACCTGGCGAGAATGGTTGTTCTGAGGTCCCCTTCCTGTCACACTCCTTCCCGGCTCTGTCTGCTCTCCTTAAAAAGTATTCCGCGGCTCTGCCTCCCTCCCCCATCACTGCCGCAGACTGAGCATCTCCAGGACCCTGGGCCTTGACCCCAGCAGCACCCTGTTTCCAGCCCGACCTCTTTCAGTCTGTCCCACCCAAAGCAGCTGGAGCGATGCCTTAAGTCATGTCTCAGATCACGAAGCTCACTGCTTGAAAACCTCCCACAAAATCCAGGCTCTCCACAGTCTCCTCTCTCCCGTCTACCCTCTGCCCTTCTCTCACCCACTTCTGGCTTTCACGCCATTCCTCAAACCCAGCAAGTGCATTCCTGCCTCAGGGCCTTTGCCCTTGCTGCTGCCTCCACCTGGAAGGCGCTTCCCAGATCTGCACACGGCTCACTGTTTTCCTCGCGTGGATCATTTCCACTTACTTCTTATTCTATGAGATCAGGGGTCTGGGAGGCGGGGCTCACTAAAGATCTATGGGACAATTAGCAAAGCCAGGGTTAGGTGTGCACGGCAAAGGGCGGAGTGGGAAGTGCAAAGTGCAAGAAACGAACAAGGAAGGACCTGGAGCAGTTCGGAACTTGAGGGCATCGCTGCCCAAAGGGGCCCTCCTTTTCCCCTCCTCTGCCTAATTCCACCCTAGCCCCAAGGCGGGCATCTGAGCATCCAGGAGGGACCCTCCCTGCAGCAGGTGGAACTCCGCCCTGCCATCTGACAGAGAGAGAAGGCCCGTGGCTGCGGGCACCCTTCATCAGCACCCAAGACACAGTGCCTAGAATCTGAAGGCTCAGAGGGAGGACTGGGGTCCCTGAGACCCAGGCTCCCATCCAGCCTCTACTGCTCACCAGCCCTGCTCCCTGGGCCAAGTCCCTTCACGTTTCAGTGCCTCAGTGTCCCATCTGCAGGGCAAGGAGCCTGGTTCCTGTTTTGCCACCTTTTGCTGCCAATGGTTGTGATAATCAAGCCGAGAATGGCTGTGAACATGCCCTGGACATATATTGTGTCTCCCAGCGGGGACAAACCCTTGGGCTGAGCCGCCCAGACAAGGAGAGAAAGGCTGAAGGGGAGACCCCAAGCCTGAAGACAAGTGGCCCAGAAGAGAGGAGGCAGGGGACATCCTAGAAGCCTGAACTTCAAGAGAGAGAGAGAGAGAGAGAGACACGAGGGGGAGAAATGGGGTGGGGGCGATGCCTAATACCACACTAAGCCCACTCCTACTGTTTAAGGACGTTAGACACTCCTCTAAGCACGTGACCCGTATCATTTCATTTCACTCTCACAACTCCAATGAAGTAGTTACTACAATTTCCATTTTACAGATGAGAACACTGAGGCTCAGGAAGGCGAAGTGACTTACCCCACAGTTACCCAGCTCATAAGCCTGATGGGATTCAGCCCAGGCCTACATGGCCCCAAGGCTGTGTTTTCTCCAGCCCAGGCTGAGCTGCCTGCCCCAACAGTATCTGCCCATGAGGAAAACCAGGCTCGGAGAGGTGACTTACCCAAAGTCACACAGGCAGGAAATGGCAGAATCGGGAGTAGAATCCAGTCTGTCTGCCTCCAGAGCAAATGGTTCCACAACACCAGGCCCAGATCTCACTCCCCAACCCCCTCTAATGATCCTCTAACCTCAACACACACACACACACACACACACACACACAGGCTCACGGGGCTGGGCTCTGGGACACGCCTCTCCCACCTCTCAGCTCCGATCACCGGCAGAGTGGGGTCCTGGGAGAGCTGCTGCTGCCGGTCCCACCAGGCAGTGAATCACTAAGGGCAAGGCCCATTCTGGAGACATGTGCAACCCACGGGGGAATTAGACCTTAACCCAAAGGAATGTGGCTGTGATGGCGGAATTTCAGGCAGCTGAGGGTGGGGGCGGGGGTCCCTCACATCCTACCACCCAGGAAGACGGCTGGCTGCGGAGCCCCTTGGAGAGAGGTGGGTGCCCCGCCCCCCCCACCGCCCCCCACATCCCAGAGACAGGCAGGCTATCTGGTGCGGTGGAATGGGAAGACCACGTCCGGCCAGGGTCAGAGGGTGGGCCGAGGCCGGGATGCGAACCCTGAACCTCCCCGGACTCGCCGTGTGTTCCCTGGGCAAGGGCCGGCCTTTCTGCAGTTGTTTTCCCATCTGTCAAATGGGACCGCCAGCCTCGTCGTCCTTCGCGGGACAGATCTGCTGAGCTAGGAGCCTCGGAGACGTCAGGGGCCGAGGGAGGTTCAACCCTGGCTCCACGCGCGACGCAGGGGACCGCGATAGGAGGGGCCTGTTGGGGATCAGCGTCTGGGTGGACTTGCCCCAGCTCTGCTCCGCGCCCTGGGCTCCTGAGGGGCGCGGGACCGCGGGTTCCCCGAGGGCCAGCCTCGCCCGCCGGGCGGCTCCTACCTGGCTCAGCGCGGCCGCCGCTCCTCTCCCGGGCAGCCCCGGCACATTTTGCGCGAACCCGCCCGCCCCCCGCCCCCCGGCTCCACCCCGCGCCAGACCCCGGGGTCACGGCCCGAGGAGGTGCACAGCCAGTCCACCGCCCCACGGGAGCCCGACCCGCGAGGGGGCGGCTCGGGCTCCAATTTAAATAGCTCTCCCGCCGACCCGCCCCACCACGCCCCCCCTCGGGCCAGCCGCGGGGTCCTAGCGCCCGCCCGGCGCGCCCCCGTGACTCGGTTTATCCGGACCCCGCCAGCGGGAGAAGCATTTTCCAGAAGCTGAAACCCGGCCGGGGAGGGGGCGGGATCCGAGGGCGGGGAGGGAGAGGGGTCGCTGAGGAAGCGCAGACCGAGAGAGGCCGAGCCCGGCCACCACCGCACGTGCAGGTCGGGGCCCCGCGGGGTCCGGGGGGCGGGTGGCTCTGGGAGCCGCAGGTCCGCAGAGGAAATCCGCCCTGGCCCCGATTTCCCCCGGCCCGGTAGGCGCCGCCGCACTGAGGGGGGAGCACACAGGAGAGGTGCCGGCAGCGCCGAAGGCGGAAGGAAATGACCTTTCACTGGCCCTGGGGTGGCCGCAGAGGGGGTTCCCCACACCGCAGCCACCCCACCCCACCCCGCCCCGGGAGATCCAGGCCCGTCACTTCTCCTCTCTGGATGGTGCTCTAGGGCCTAGACCCGTCCTCCTCCTCCCCGTCTCCCGGTTCTGTGAAAAGGTGTCACCAAAGTCCCCAGAATCCAGATGGAGAAACAGGCCAGGGAGGGGCATGGCGAGGATAAATAAAAACCAGTGCCAGGGTCTGGGGAAACTGAGTCCAGCGAGGTTAAATGGCTTATGCGAAGTCACACGGATTCTAAGAGACAGGGATTTCAACCCAGTCTGTCCCCAAAGCTAAGGCCAGGCCAAAGTGGGGGCCCTTTTCCAGGCACCATCTTTCTCAGGTTGGCTCAGAGCACTGTGCAAAAGCAGCCCCGGTGGCATCATTCTTTTACACCAGAAGCTGAGGGTCATCTTCCCCAAAGCCACCCCCTCTCCTACAGGCCATGGCCCTACCAAATCTAGCTACCGTGCCCTGCTGGGTGGGGCCCCCTGGTAGGGGTGCCTAGGGGCGGAGGGGCACAGCTGTCCTCCAGTCCTCCAGACCTAGTTCCGAGGGCAGAAGAGAAATTGTCTTCCTCGATGTCTCGCTTCCCTGATGGTCACAGCCCTGAGGGTGGCACAGGTGCCCCACTTTACAGTTGGGAAGTTGGCCACCCAAAGCCTTGTGGTAAATCGGGGTGAAGCTGGACTTAGAAACTGAGGTCCCTGAACTCTAGATGGCAGCTGCCTTTCGTTGTCGCCCCCCGCCCCAATCTGGCTTAATGTGGAGGACAAGCCTGGGAAGATGGGCACAGCCCAGAGCAGGGCATCTGTGATAGCTGGGAGGGGCCTGAGCTGCAATGAGGGCCAGGGTAGGAAAGGTTGCAGGACCTGGGAAGGGTGCACCCCCCCAACCCACAGGTTCTAGATCTAGAACTTCAGATCTAGGCTGAGGGAGGGCCCCTCTGGCCTTTGCAACCCTCTCTCTGGGCTTTAGTGCTCATCTGGTCAAAGGAAACCTCAGTTTCCCCATCTGTAAAGTGGGTAAGATGGTAGCTTCTTCCCTGGTACTAAGAATAGTCCCAGAACTAAGAATAACGGACCTCTCGCTGTCTTTATTGCAGCGAGATTCCTCTGCCACACCCTGGAGGCTTCCTTTTCCAGATCCTTGTCCAAGGGAAGCACTTCGTGGTAGTCCTGCAGCGCGGGCAGAGCATGGCTGAGTTGGAGTCGACAATTCCCGGCCTCTCGGGCCCAACCCACCCCCTGCCCCCCAGCCCATCAGCGCCACCTCACTCTCTTCTGAGCTGCTGCCAAGCAGAAACCGCTGGGCTGGTGCAGAGCTTTGGCTGGGGTAGGGCGGGGCAGGGGCTCTGGCGGGCTGGGGGTTGGGGGAGCAACCGCCTCCCCGCACCGCCCCCCCCAGCCTGTGGTTGTGGTTAGTCAGTTCACAGAGGTCCACCTCACTCAGTGCCTGGATGGGGCACCCCAAGAGTTGGAGACAGATGGGCAACCAAGCGTACCTACCCGCTGCAGATGCCTCTTGGGACTGGGGGCTGAAAGCGGGAACCCCACGTGCTCAGCGCCCCTTCCTTCATCTCTTCGCTTCTTCAGCAGTCAGGTTGCTGTGTGACTTTCAGCAGGTTGCTTGATCTTTCTGACCTCGGTTTGCAGATCTGCAACGTGAAACTCATAATAGCACCTGCTTCCCAGCTTGCTGGGGAGGCGAAATGCAGCAGCGAGCATAATAAATACCTCGTCCGGGGCCTGGCCTGTGGTCCTTGCTCAGGGAACCGGGTTTTCCTTCCCTGGCAGCTTTCAGAATAAAAGCATCCAGGACCTACCCTTGTGGTGCTCCCAGACCAGATGGGAGGCAGACAAGAACATAGGATGATGGAGTCCAGGGGCTTCAAAGACCAAGTCCAGGCATCAGAACCTGATCTGAAGAGGGAACCGAGCAGGGTGAGATTTGCCTGGTGGCCCTGCGGAGGGTAGCTTTCTTTTAAAGGCCACCAAGGCCTGCTTTCCATCCAATGTTGCTTAGCTCCTGCTCGCACCCATCAGGGAGGGGGCATTCTCCTGGACAGCCAGCAATGGGCAGCTCATCTTCCCTGTGTTGGTATTTTTGTGAAAATGCTTCCGCTCATTCATGCATCTGTCAGTGAAGCTAGGAGACAACTTTTCCTGTGTCTTGAGAACCTGAGCTGAGAAAACCCTCTCAGGCACCCAGGCAGGCTCGAGGTGCCTTGGGAGGGTTTCTCAGGCCAGGATGACACCCAAGCATCTCCAGTAAGAGTGAGTGACCCAGGAAGGCAATGTTGTACACATCCTGTGTGACCTTGGACAAGTCACTAAACCTCTCTGAGCCTTGCTGTCCTTATCGAACTGTAGAAAAGAGTGGGAAGGATCATGGCCCCCTGGACACCACCTCGGGTTCCACTGCTCTTTGCTGAACACCTACTGGGGGCCAATCCTTCATCTCATAAGGTAAATCAGGATAAAGATAGCCCCAGACAGCCTCAGATGCCTTTAGTCTCAATTACTGACTAGGAAACTGAGGCTCAGAGAGGTTAAGTAACCAGCCCGAGTCACACAGCTTTGGAGCCAGGAATTGAACCTGGGTCTCCGGGACTCCCAGGCCAGATCTCAGTGCAAGGATGTGGCTCCCCTCCCTCCCTGCCCCTATTTAGCCCCTCTGCGGGCCCCTGGGAGTCTGGGAGTTCCCTCATCAGCCCCTTTTGAGGCCCTGCCTTCTGGGGCAAAACCCTGGGTTCCCCAGGTCTTCTCCTGCCCGTCCTCCCTTGCTTCCTAGGGCAAGACCTTACCAGCTCTGGGCCACCTTCTGGGGGGACAGTAGGATGGGACAGCGAAGGTTGCTAGGTGTCAGCTGGGGGAGTTTGTGAGCCGAAAAGCACCGCTGGGCGCCTGGGGAAACAAACGCTGATAGAGAGACGGGTGGGGCGTCCCTTCCTCCGAGGACCGGCTTTCGTGTTTCATGGGAACGATGCGGGCTGGTGGGACCAGGCGTGGTGCCAGGTACCGTCCTTGAACCGCCTCCTCCTCACAGCCAGCCAACCAAAGGGGGACTATCGTGGCCCCCCTTTTACAGAAGAGGGACGGAGGCTCAGAGGGATCCTCGGTCTTGCCCGCAGCCACACAGCTAATAGGGCACGGCTGCCATTGCCATCAAGCCCTCGGATGTCTGGGCCCTCCTGAATAGCCAGCGACTGGCTTGGCTGATTTTCTGTTCTCAGCGGGGGCACAAGGCACCCCCTCGTTAGGTGCTTGGAGCCATCAATTCGGGGAAAGCGGGTGCTGGTAAAGCCCTGGGTACCCTTGATTGCCACACAGGAGGCTCCTGCTCTGAATCTGGCCAGTGATAACCGGAGCTGAGGAGGCTGGAGGCTCCCCGAGGCCCCCAGGGAAGGGCGGGGGGTGTTAGGTGAGAAAATTCGAGACCGGGTGGAGCAGGCAGGACAGGATCAGAAGCGTCTCCACAGCTTGACTGTGCTGCGCTGTGGACCATGAAACCACAGCTCTCTGCACTGCTCAGGCTGCTGGGAACCTGGGGGTTTGTCCCTTTGCACCACACACAACTTTTTCATCTGTTTTAACCATTTGAAGGTGAACCTCGAGGTACCCTTTTCCTGATGACCCGGGGTTATCAGGATGGGCTTTGCTTGGGGTCCGTGACGTCATGAGGTGTCATCTCCAAGTTAGCACAACAGAACCCAGCCTGGGGTGAGATGGCAGCAAATATGTGAGTGTCCCCAGAGGGGCTTTAATTAGAGGCCAGGCTGCTGAGGGGCAGCGACCTGGGGGAAGTCATTCTTTGCTGGTGGTCTCAGCTGTCAAGTGGGGACCGTCGCTCTGCCAACTACAAGGGAGTGGCTGCGAGAAAGACGCTCTGGAAAGCGGAACGGAGTGGGGGCTGGGTCAGCCTGGCAGACATCATCTTTCCCCGTGAAAGCCTGTGACTCTGTGGCTGAGCGAAGGCACCCGATGGCGGAGGCACCAGCGATGGTGACTGGGAGGGGCTTGGTCGGAGGGACCCTAGCGCCGTACGCTCAGGACCAGGGCAGAGGTGGGTCCTGGACCCCTTCAGGGGAAGGGCTGTGGCCCAGATAGACAACCCATAGTGGGGGGAACCCTGCCTTTGGGGGTTCCTTGGAGGTCCTTCCCCCAATTTTTTTTTTTTTTGTCTTTTTGGGGCTGCACCTGTGGCATATGGAAGTTCCCAGGCTAGGGGTCGAATCGGAGCTGCAGCTCCTGGCCTACACCACAGCCACAGCAACACAGGATCTGAGCCACATCTGCCACCTTAAGGACCTCTCAGATCCTTAACCCACTGAGCGAGGCCATGGATGGAACTTGCGTCCTCATGGATGCTAGTCAGATTCATTTCCATCGAGCCACAATGGGAACTCCCCCTCTCCAAATTCTTATCCCTTCTGGACTTTGGGTTTCTCACTGTGCTGACTCCCGGCAGGTTCCTGACTTCCTCCAGGGGTTCAAAGCCCCAAGGCCAGGTAGAACTTCCAGAAACTGGCTCCCACATAACCTGATGATCCCCAAAGATAATGGCTACCTCTTGAAGTTTCAGAGATTCCTGCTGGCCTCCTCTACTCCCGCTCCTGGAGGGACAGCCAGTTCTGGCCCAAAACACATGCGGATGCGGCCTGAGATCACGTGTGGCCGAGGGTTCAATTCCCCTCCCCCCACCTCCCTGCACGCACCTCTCGGGAGGTGCTCCCCGTCCAGCAAGCTCCTCAGAGGCCTCACTCAGTTCCTCTTAAACTCAGGAGAGTGTCAGAGTCCCTGAGGGCTTGTGAGGACAGGTGGCGGGGCCCTACCCCCGGAGTCTGGTGCAGTAAGTCCGAGGTGGGCCCGGAATCTGCATCTCGAGCCGACCCCCAAGGGTGCTGATGCTGCCAGGATGCCCTACAAAAACCCCATGCCTGTGAGAGTGGGAGGCATCCGGGCTTTGCGGTCCTTACAGAGGCACAGCCTCATCCCGCTGTGACGTGGAGCTAACGACAGCCCCTCTCCACCGAGTGTCGGAAATGAAGGGTGAAATTTAAGGTTATGGTTAACAGAATTATGACTCTTTCTTACCATGAGTGAAATTCTGAGACCAGCGTGAGGCCTCTGTACTTTTTTTTTTTTTTTTTATGCTTTTTTTAATTAGAGCTGCATATAGAGCTTCCCAGGCTAGGGGTCAAATTGGAGCTACAGCTGCCAGCCTACACCACAGCCACAGCAACTCGGGATCTGAGCCACGTCTGCGCCCTCACCACAGCTCACAGCAACCACAGCTCACAGCAACGCCGGATCCTCAACCCACTGAGTGAGGCCAGGGATCGAACCTGCAACCTCATGGTTCCTGGTCGGATTCGTTTCCGCTGCACCACAGCGGGAACTCCAAAGCCTCTGTACTTTTAAGTTGAAAAGGGGATGGGCTGGCCCAGGTGGCTTTCTGATGCAGCTTCCATGCTGAAACCCATTTAATCCTACAGCACTCAGTAAGGTAGATACTATTATTATTATTATTATTGTTATTATTATTATTATCTCTGTTTTACAGATGACACGTGAGGAAACCCAGAGAGGTTAGGTAATTCATTCAAGTCTGCACAGGCTCCAGGGCCTGCCCACTTAATTCTCTACTGTATTGTCACAGGATGGAAGATAAATTAATTAGCCGAAAGAGCATATAATCTAGAACTCTTTAAATTTATCGTTGTATCGCAGAAAGGGACAGAACATTGTAAATCACATAATAGAAAAAATAAAAACGGAATAAAAAAATTAAAATAAAACAATTATCACGACACCCACTGTGCAGAGAGTGGTATTTCCCCCTCTCTGGGGTGGGGTGAGGAGAGACCCGAGGACAGAACCGAGGAAGAGAAGCAGCCCAGGTTTCAGAAAGCGACTCACCTGAGCTCCCGTCCTCCCTGTGCTGCCCACTGCTGTGTGACGTTGAGCTGGTGGCCTCACCTCTCTGAACCTATTCTGTCTCTAAAGTGGAGCAAAGATGGACAGATGACTAGGGCTGTTTGGAGAGTGAGCCCCTTGGCGTCAAGCACCTGCCCGCCTGTGGCGCCCACTCCGGGCGCTCACCCATCCTTGGCGCTGCTTGTGATTCCTGGCCTGGCACTGTTACCACTGGGGGCAGCAGCTCTGTCTTCTTCATGCTGGTTTAGTTCAGGGCGGGAGAGCAGTGCTTCTGGAAGCTTCCCTTGTCTGTGCTCAGGGGATGTGGTGCGGGGACCTGCCTACAATGTACCCAAGACAGTGAGAGGAGGCAGAATCCCATCCTGCAGAGGGACAGGTGGGGCCCCCAAAGGGCGGGCGAAGGCCTGGCCACACCTGGCTCTCCCTGGGCCTGTCCTTTTCAGCACAGCGCGCTGCGGTCCCTTCTCGCCGCCACATCGCCTTCCTCCTCATGACCATAAGGCCTTTCCCAGAAGTCACCAAGTGCTGGCCTTGAGGGGAGGCTTGAGGGGGACAGACACTAGCTCAGGTCACACAGCCAGGAGAAGGTGAGGAGGGAGCTGCACCTCGGCCCCCTCTGCTGTGTTGGGCTGGCACGCCTCCCCCCGTGAATGGATTCAGAGAGGTGAAGCCACCAGCCCAACGTCACACAGCAGCGGGCAGCACAGGGAGGACGGGAATTCAGGTGAATCGCGCTCTGAGACCTGGGCTGCTTCTCTTTCTCGTTCTGTCCCCCTCGGGTCTCTCCTTGCTCCCCCACAGACACAGGGCACGCGCCAAACACACTCTCCCCCCAACACACACACACACACACACACACACACACACACACACACACACTCTTCATATATACCCTCAGAGACCACACAGGACACACGGGGCCACAATCACAAAAACAGGAAGCACATATCCACCCCCCACAAAAATGTCACACGGGCAGACACGCTGTCCACAAGCATTTCAAACATTTTGCAGAGACACCGTCAAAAATCACACAGCCGCCACACACAGACACCCCCCCGCCAAGCTCAACTCTCATATCTACGCTTCACAAGCACACTGAACATACACTGCGTGTGCAGGGTGTGTACGTCTCCCGTGCAAATGCCAGTCACAAACACGCCATGCACGTCGCCCGCAAACACACTTCACATCCCTGATACACACTGAAGATTTAAAATACCCAGGCTCCCTCCCCAGGACACGCACGCCAGACACGGTGCACAGATAAGCACGCTGTGCGTGTGTGTGTGCATGTGTGTGTGTGTGTGTGTGTGCGTGCGTGTGCACGAGCCCGTTCGAAGACCCCCAGGCACACGCGGGCCCACCCTGGCAGCACCTCCCATGCTGCTGATACTGCTCTGCTCCGAGGCGGACCACACCCAAGCCGAGTGGCTTCCCCGAGGGCTGAGTCCCCGGCGCATGGACGCGAGGGGGAAGGGCACAGTCCGGCTGCGTGGCCTCCCGGGTCCCTCGGATCATCCCCTTGGGGGAGG
Organism: Sus scrofa; assembly: GCF_054392235.1. NCBI lineage: Eukaryota > Metazoa > Chordata > Mammalia > Artiodactyla > Suidae > Sus > Sus scrofa. The sequence goes on from NC_139391.1 coordinate 10,841,553, forward strand.
TGGGCTCAGGACCGCAGCTCGGAGGTGGCTGGGGCTCCAGAGCGCAGAGGGCGAGATCCTGTCCTCTGAGGAGTGGACGCCCAGCTCTGTCCCCAAAGCCAGCCCCTCTCTCTGGGTCTGGAAGCTTGGGAGTGGGTGTTCCGCCTCCCGGACCCCCGCTCTCCTGCCTCTTCTGGGCCCGGGGACTTCTGCCTGCTTCCCTTCCCCGCTGTGCACGGGGGGAGGGGGCCCGGAGGCCTGGGGTGAGGCCCGAATCAGACCCTAAAAGCCAGCCTCGCCTCTGCGGCCCCAGGGCCCGCTGGCCTCCCAGTGGAGGGGCTGCGCTTTCTTTTGGTGGAGGCTGACTCTCAGGAAGCCTTCTGGGCTGTCCGCCTCCCCCAGGTCCTCCTGTCACCTCACGGGGACATGCTCTATTTGACAGCTTTCTTCCAGGCCTCCCGGGTCCCCTCCAGCTACTGCCCACCCTCCCCGGTCTCCTCCCGGCCAGGCCCGGCCAGGCTGTCGTCGTTCTCCATCACCTCCTCCGGGATCCTCTTCTGGCCCCTTGCCTGGCTCTTCCTCCTTTTTTTTTTTTTTATAGCTGCACCTGCGCCATATGGAGGTTCCCAGGCTAGGGGTCCAATCAGAGCTACAGCCTACACCACAGCCACAGCCACAGCCAGGCAGGATCGAAGCCATGTCTGCGACCTGCACCACAGCTCGGGGCAACACCGGATCCTTAACCCGCTGAGCAAGGCCAGGGATCGACCCCGCATCCTCATGGATCCTAGTTGGGTTCGTTAACCGCTGAGCCACAAAGGGACCTCCCTCCACCTTGGCCTTGCTCGCTTCCCTCCTCGCCCTCCCCCCAGGAGAGCTTCCTGCCCTGGGGTCTCCCTTTCCCCTTCAGCCGCCGGCCAGCCATGCTCCACGTGGCGGCCAGATGGAATCTCTCGAAAACACAGATCTGACCAGGTCACTCCCCAGCTTAGAACTCTTTGATGGCCCTGGGGGTGCAAGCGCATGTCACGTTTCCCATCTTCCTGTCTCTTTCACTATGCACGGGGGCCAGAGTCCCTATCACGCGCCCACATACATCCTCCGTCGTCTGGTCTCTCCCTTCCGGCTGTCTCCCAACTGTGTGCAGTTATCTGTCAAAGTCCCTCTCCTGGCCTCCCTCGCTTCCCTCGCCCTCTCCCGCCCTCTCCCTCCTCTTCGTCGCCGTCTCTGTCTCCATTTAGAGTTGCCAGAAGTGAGGGCTGCTGGAAGCAACCGTGGGGGCCCCTCACAAAACGAGGCCAAGCCGTCTGATGGAAAGGGCCCTTCATGCCTGTGCTACAGAAGTCCCGGGGCCAAGAGAGGGGAGCTCGTGGCCACAGAAGTGAGAAACCCACCCTCCATGGGCGGCCCACAGGGGAGGGCACCCTGCCTGGTGCCTGAAGGCCCTTATCAGCCCTTGAAAAGGCTCCCGGATGGTCAGAGTTAGTTGGCTTCCCTGTGATTTCATCTTCCCACTGCCCCACTCACACTGCAGGTTCTGACCTTGACCTCTGTCCACTGCCTCCTCTGACGTCCGGTCCACCTGGACGCTCAGCTCTGCCCTCCGGACACCTGACTGTTGGCCTTGACTCTCCCCCACCCCTCCCCGGGGCCCCAGGCTCACCTGCCTGCCCCTCCAGACCTCACCCCAGAACCTGCCTGTTTCCTTTGGCTGGTCTCACCCTGCGGCTGGTGACTGAAGCTGTCCCTGTGTCTGTGTCACTGTTTTCTGTGTAGGAGGTGACTGTGGCTGATAAGGCAGCCTGGATGGCATACATGGTGGGGCCTTTGGAGTTGAGGTCCAATTCTGCCACCAGCTGGGTGACCTTGGACTGAATCTCAGGGGCTTCATCCAAAATATGGGGAGAATATTGGGAAAAGCAACCTAGGAACTTGTTTGGAAACAGTAATTTCATGTTTTAATTTTTTTTATTTTTTTGTCTTTTTTAGGGCCGCCCCATTGCATAGGGAGGTTCCCAGGCTAGGGGTCTAATTGGAGCTGCAGCTGCCAGCCTACACCACGGCCATGGCAACGCTGGATCCTTAACCCACTGAGCGAGGCCAGGGATCAAACTCACAACCTCATGGTTCCTAGTCGGATTCATTTCCGCTGCGCCACGACGGGAACTCCAGAGACAAGTAATTTCAGAAGAATGCACTGACCATTCTGCCCCTAGACCGCTGCCCTCATCTACAGATCCTGGGCTTGCTGCAACATTTCCAGCCTCCAGCTCACCCTGCTTGCTCCAGACTGGCCTCCCCAATCTGAATTGTCTCTTGCCAACCTGTCCTGTTACTGTTTGTCCTGACATCTGTGAGTTTTGGAGACTGAAAGATTCCTTGGTTTGTCTCAAGTCCAAAATCAAGGGGAGATTCCATCAGTAACCAAGGACCTCTCCATTTGGCCTGAGCCTTTCCTCCAATTCAGGGCTTGTCCCCATACTTGTGTAAAAAAGTATCGTTACACCACCTCTTAGATTTTGTTAGTATATTACTGTGTTTAACGTTGCACCCTTAAAGCTGTCTATGTGCCTTTATTTCAAGAATCTGAACATAAGGCATGACTAGCACGGTTTGACAGTGAATTTTTTGTTCTTTTCCGGCCACCCTGTGGCATATGGAGTTCCCAGGTCAAGGATCCGATCTGAGCTGCAATAGCAAGTCACACCACAGCTGCAGCAACACTGGACCCTTTAACCCCCTGTGATGGGCCAGGGATCGAACCTGCATCCTGGAGCTGCAGAGACACCGCCAGTCCTGTTTCGTCACAGCAGGAACTCCTGATAGTGAAATCAAAATGTTCATAAAATAGCACACCCATTAAACTATATTGGGAGAATAATGTCTGCCTCACATGATTGTAGTGAGAATTAAGGTACAGATACTGCATCCTCATCAGTTCCTTCTTTTCAGTGAAATAAAGACTCTCCCAGAGTTCCCATTATGGCTCAGGGGTTAAGAGCCCGACTAGTGTCTATAAGGATGCGGGTTTGATCCCTGGCCTCGCTCGGGGGTTAAGGATCTGGCATTGCAAGAAGCTGCGGTGTAGATCGCAGAGGCAGCCGGGATCTAGCATTGCTGTGGCTGTGGTGTAGACTGGCAGCTGCAGCTCTGATTCACCACCGAGCCTGGGAACTTCCATAGGCCGCCCCTGCGGGCCCCGAAAATGTAAAAACAACAAAAAGGACCCTCCCATAGGCTGCCTATGGGGGGCCTTGAAGACCTCCTGCCTGGAGACTGGAAGGCCCTTATCAGCCCTTTAAAAGGCTCCTGGGGAATTCCTGTCGTAGCGCAGCAGAAACAAGTCCGACTAGGAACCGTGAGATTGCAGGTTCGATCCCTGGCCTCGTTTAGTGGGTTAAGGATCTGGCGTTGCCCTGAGCTGGGGTGTAGGTTGCAGACGTGGCTTGGATCTTGCGTGGCTGTGGCTGTGGTGTAGGCCGGCAGCTGTAGCTCCGATTAGACCCCTAGCCTAGAAGCCTCCATATGCCATGGGTGCGGCCCTAAAAAGCAAAAAAAAAAATTTAAGAATAATAATAATTTTTAAAAGGCTCCTGGGCCTTTGATCAACCCTGGAGGTGCTCTTTGGTAACTAACTACCAATGAAGCAGGGAGCTGAGGCTGGATCCTGGCTGACTGGGGACAGCGGGTGGCGGGGGGGCGGGGGGGGGGTTGGAGGGCAAGGGCGGGGGGAGGAGGAGGAGGATGGGGGTGGCCGCTGGGGAGCGCCCTGGGAGGGAGAACGAGGTGTGGAGCCATGAGTCTTGGCTGCGTGATGCGTGATGATGTCATCTCTTCTCCAGCTCCCAGGAAATTTCTAGCAAACTCCTCATTTCTGATGACTGCCCTGGGACGTTGGACCTGGCTTTAGGGTTGTGTCAGAGCTGAGTGTGGGCTCAATGTGGACACGCGGGAAGAGCAAAGGCTGTGCCCACGGCCTAGCTACCCCCAGGCCACGCACAGAATGACAGCCCTGGGAACGGGCCAAGGGGCTATTTCGAGGTTCCTCGGGCTGTTAGGGTTTTGCGCCCGGACACAGCAGGGACGGAGCCAAGTCACGCAGTTTCCAGGCTGCTGGTCCCAGGTCTTGGGGGTTTATTATAACTACTGATAGGAAGACTTTTATAATGAAAATCCTCTAGGTTGAAACTGGGCATCTGAGCACTTTGAGAGGACAGGATGGGGCTGCGCACAGGGTGGGGGAGGCTGGGCATCAGGGGAGATGGTGGGGGTCCGTGGGCAGAAGCTCCATGGCAAAGGCCGTGACCCTCAGCAGCGGGGACGGGGGGCGGTTGCTAAGTAGGAGAGCAGCCCCTCTAGGGCTGCGTGGCAGGTAGGCTGGGACCAGCACAGGCCAGAGGGCATGGGGCCTGGGGAGCAGCACGGAGGCCGGGGCCATCTGAGGACCCAGAGAATGGAGCCTGGACTAAGATACGGACCATCGTGGTGAGTGGGACAGACCCGGGGGCTGATTATGGGGGTGAGGGGAAAGGTCACGGGAAGAGCAGAGGAGAGAGTGTGGTCACCCCTGACTCTGGCCAGGCAACGGCAGGGCACAGTCATGGTGACATGTCCCCAGGGAGATGCCTGACTGGAAGCCGGGTGCTGGACTGGAGCCCAGACGGAAGGTCTAAGTCAGCAGCGGATGGGAACGGCCAGCAAGAGCCTCGCTGTCGCCCGTGTGTGGGGACCTGTGGCACCTGCCTCCAGGAGAGGGTGCGGCAGGATGCGTGAGCCAGCATCCTGGAAAGCCCCGGATACGATTAGCATCACCTACCTGTTATTTCACAGGAAGTGCAAACGCCTGGAGGTTGGACACACCTCTGACACATGCCAACTCGTGCCAGGCCTTTCGGAAGAGGACGGGGCACCAAGGTCTGTGGTCCTCTCACTGCCCACCAGTCATCAGAGAGATTCTCCAAGCGAGGCTCCTCCGTGGGGTGGGGCCCCGCCTGCCTCTCTGGGCAGCGCCCTCCGCCCTCCCTGCCAGGGGAGGGGGCCTGGGATCTTGGGGCTGCCGGAGGGGCTCTGGTTCTTTTGGGAACAGCTTGCCCGCCCCCTAGTGGACTTCTGAAGAGTCTTGAGGACGGAAACCTTTTGGAAAGAAAAACCTCGGAGATTCAGTCCCACCTCGCACGTCCTGATGGGGAGACTGGAGCTCCAGGCAAGAGCGGCTTCTACGAGCAAGTCCAGAGGCAGAGGCAGGACAGCAGGTGGCGTGGCCGGCCCTCGGGAGAGCACCTGGGCTCTGCTGTCCCACAGCCCCAGGTGAACTCAGCAGCAGTGGCGGTGCCAGGACGGCCCCCTGGGACAGTGCACACACATGTTGGGTCCCCGTGAGGAACTTCCCTCCTGCTCTGTGTTCTGCGTCGCTTTGCAGCCCCTTGTAAGAGTGTAGACGCAGCTCTAAAGGCTTTAAGCAAATCTGGATTTTCACGCAGGTGCGTTTCCTTAAAGCGAGATTCGCCAGCCGCCACAGTGTCCTCCCCCACCTCCCCTGCCCTGTGACATTTCTTCTCCCACGGAGGACGGAGAAACAGGGTGTGGATCTAACCCTGCCCTCAGGAAGCCACCAGTCTGCAGGGACAGGGCAGGACAGGATGGCAGGGGGCCGAGAGGCCAGAAGAGTACCCTGCTGCTGTAGGCAGGGGTGGAAGGAGGATTTCCAGGAGGGCTTCCTGGAGGAAGTGGCAGAGGAACAGAGACATGGAGGAGGTGGCCAGAAGGAGTGGGAAGCAGCAGAGCTGAGAAAGAGCTGCCTCGGGGTTAGAGGTGAGAGCACCCAGAGCAGCAGGATGGGTGTTGGGGACGAGAGACCGGGCAGCCACGGGAGCCACGGCCCAACACGCACTGCCCACACCTACCTAGTGTGCAGGATCCCAGCTAAGCAGTTAGTCTACACAAGCCCAGCTGCAGATACAGCAGAGCAGAATCCAGGCAAGGGACCTCAGGAGCTGGCCTTGCAGGCAGGGAGACTGTTCATTGAAAACCTTCAGGCTGACTAGGTCCTTTGTCTTCTCCTCCATCCATTCAACCTCCAGGGCATGGCTCTTCCTGGGCATCGGATGAGAGGAATGAACTCGGTAAGTTTCCTACCGACTTGTGACAGGCAGGCAAGGCAACTACCAATTACATACAGAGGGCAGTTAGGAAAGGGTGTCAGGAGGAGGTGCCTTTTTAGGTGGGCCTGGCAGGATGAGTAGGAGTTCACCAACATGTTGGCAAAAGGCTAAGGTCTTCCAGGGAAACAAGAACAAGCTGACATCATGAAGGGTTTGGGGAAGAGTCAGAAGTGTGATGCGGCCAGAGTGGTGGACGCACAGGAAGCAGAGGAGCTGAAGACAGTGTGAGCAGAGCCTTGAGTGCCAGGCTAGTGTTTCGGGGTTTCCAAGACCATCCCCAGCGGTGGCTGCCTGAAGAACCACGAACCAAACAACTCCAGATCGCCCGGCCCCTCGAGGATCTGGCGCTTCATGGCCCCACCTCCCATCGGGAGAACCCCAGCCCCTAGAGATGCCAGGAGTGCCCCATTTCTGGGAAGCCACCCCCTCCCCGCCCCCCGCCTCAAGGGACCGGAGGGCGGCCCCAGCCTGGTGGGGGAGGGGAGGGGACTTTATGGGGACCAGCTGGCACTGATTCACCCTGAAAATCATGACTTGAGGCCCCATGGGTGGGGACACACCCGGTCCTGTGCACAGAAGCCCCATGCAAATGCTAGGACGGCTCCTCGTGAGGGAAGGCCAGCTCCCGGAGCCTGCTCTGCCTCGCCAGGAAGCTTCTGTCCTCACTTTCTTCATAAAAAAGGGAGCCCTGTGCCCCTGAGGCCCCTCCTCCTGGGCACCTTCCAGGAACTGTGGCTGTTTCTTCTCTGAGCTTCTGCAGCACAGCAGAACCCCCTCAGATCAGGAGACGGGGGCCACGTGGACAGGCCACCTCGCCCCTCCGAGCCACTGGCTTCTCTTCCAGAAAGTGGGCAGATACCCCCTGTCCCAGGGCATGGCTGTGGTTGAGCTAATGTGCATGGAAGCTCCAGGCACAGGGCCAGGCCCACGGCAGGCTGCCGGAAATGTAGAGCAAATGAGCCCCAAAGCCTCCGAGCGCAGAGAAAACCGGCTCAGCCCTGGGGGCGGGGCGGGCAACACGGGAGCCAGGCCGGCACTGGCTGTCCGTCCCCCTGACCTTGTCCCCCACCCGTGGGCGAAGGTTGGGGAGAGGTGAGGACCCCAGGGTGTGGCTTTGGGGACCATTTCCACCCCCTGCCCCCATCCAGAGCCCCCGGGTTCTGCCCTGAGTAGGGGGGTTTTGAGCTGAGGCCTCTGATAACAGAGCTGCCTCAGCCCTTCTCATCATGGCAGCTCAGAGGATGGGCAGAGTGCCAGGGGCCACTGTCCCCACGCTGCCACTCTGCAGGGCCCAAGAGCAAGGAGGCCCACGGCCTGATCCAGGCCTGCTCTGACACACCCACACGGCACAAGGCCTGCCCTGCAACACACACCACACAGGCGGACGCCTCGAGGGCATAGACAAAAATGTCAGGAGATCTGCGGCTGCTCTCAGAGTTTGGTGCCCAGACAGACACACCTGGACACAGACTGCACGTGTGCATACAGACCCACCAATGCCCACACACACACACACACACACACTGAAGCACATATACACAGATGCACAACACACACACAGCCAGAGACAAGCAGGTGCAGACACAACCACGTGCAAGGGAACACGGTCACCTGCCCACTGGGGACCCTTTTAGCATGATCACCCACACACTGCACAAGAGGCCACCCAGGCCTGGTCACAGATGGGCACCCTACATCCTGGCTGCAGCACACTCCTTGGGGACAGCGTGCTCTCACAGCTACGCCTCCTCTGACCTGACAGCATCCCCGTAATGCCGGCGGGGGTGTCTGGTCCCCGACGTGCAGCGAGGAGCTGAGGACGTGCAGAGGCCCCGGGCCAGCTCCTGGGCGGAAAGCGGGATCCTGCCTTGAATCCTGGTCTCCTGTGTCTGCTCCCCCACTCTTGTGCCCATGGATACGCACAGAACCTCATGCCAAAGGGAAGCTCGTGGGCACTGGTCCCTAGACCAAGAGTTCCTTTCACAGATGAAGAGACTGAGGCCCAGAGAGAAAACCCCCAGGCCTCCGGGGGCTGCGCAGACTTCAGTGGAGGATCCAGGGCCGCACCTCCGGCCCAGCCCCCAGGTGGGACCGCACAGACACCGTCACCCGCAGAGCCCTGAACACGCCCGCAGGCCGGCCCGTGCACACCCTCCCTTCTCAGCCGTCCCGCAGGCTCGCTCGGGGCCACTTGGGGCATTTCCAGTGCTCTCCGTTAATTCTCAAAACAACACAGGAGGTGAGGGTGACTGGTCGCATTCCGCACGTAAGGAAACTGGGTAAGAGATTAGGCCCAGGGAGTTCCTGTCGGGGCTCAGCTGTTAACGAACCTGACTAGGATCCATGAGGTTGCGGCTTCGATCCCTGGCCTTACTCAGTGGGTTAAGGAACCAGCGTTGCTGTGAGCTGTGGCTGTGGTGTAGGCCAGCAGCTGAAGCTCCGACTGGACCCCTAACCTGGGAACCTCCATATGCCGCGGGTGTGGCCCTAAAAAGACAAAAAAAAGGGTTGTGCAGGTCCAGACAGCAGGGGCATCTTCCAAAGCAAATCTAGTGCTTTCCATCACACGGCACCTTCCAGCTCCACACACATCCTTCTCACACCTACACACACACACACACACACACACATACACACAGCCCTCGGCATTTTCCCCACGACCCCCAGCTCAGTTTTAGTGCCAGCTCCCCCTCCCAAGGGGTCTTTGGAAGAAGGACGAGTTTGTTTAGGGCTTAACCTGCCCCCCAGCCCCCACCCTCTCCCCTCCATCGAGGAAATGAATTCCACGTGCGCCTGGTCTGTCTGCTCCGAAATCAGCCTCCAGGGTTTGGAAAGTCCTCTTTGATGTTGGAAGCCAGTTTAATGAGTTGGTTGGGTGTGTTTTGGGGGTTTTTTTGTTTTGTTTCCTGTAAGACAGAAGTCTCATTTTCCTAAGAACCCAAGAATTATCACTCCCTCCCCACCCCTCCCATGAGATTCTGGGATCCCAAGGCCTGGACTCCCAATACAGTGCTCGCAGATGCCCTAGGGGTTAGGCCAACTCGGGGAGGAGGCAGGGGCAGGGCCGGAGGCGACCTGCTCTGAATGTCTGCGGTGGGCTGAGCCCTGTGTCGGGAACAAGCCTGGCGTGGGCCCTCCCCACGCCCATTTCAGAGATGACAAAACAGAGGCTCCCAGAAAGGGTGGGACGTGAGCCTGTGGCCAGCGAGGCCCGGAGCTCTCGTCCGCCCGGCTCCAGTTCCTGGTCCCCAACCCGCGTCATCCTGCAGCTGCTGTGCCACCCAGGACCAAGGAGCTCCTCTCTCTGCCCCCCGGGCACCTCGCTGCGCCACGGGGCCAGCAACCTTCCTGATGGAAGGACTGCTAAGCTCTGTAACGACCTCTCAAGCCGAAACCATTTGCCACCACGCGGGAACGGAAGGGGCTAATTTCTGTTTTTATTGTTTTTGTGACAAGAGGCAAGTTGACCTGTAGAATTCACACAAGAAGACATCAATTCCTATCGCTCTAAGGCTCGTGTTAATGAGCCCCTGGGGGGCTGCCAGGGAGCTCAGCAGGAGAGTTCTTTGTGGGGAGTGGAGCAGGGAGAGGGCCTGGGGGCGTCGAGCGTCTCTGGGGATGCCACTGGCCCCTGCCCCTCTCTGTCCTTCTCCCCGGGGCCTGGCGGAGGCTCTCCCCAAGCTGGCGGTGCTCCTGCGGGCTTCGTCAAAGGCCACCTTGATTGTTGGTTTATGAGGTCCTGCCAGGGGTCTCTAGGAGAAAAGGACAGACAAGAAGGATGACGCCCCCAGCCCCAGAACAACAGTGGTGGGCTTTTAGAGCCCACGGCTGCTCACGACCTTTTGCTTCTCCCGAGCCCTGCAGCAGTCCTGCCACGGGTCACACGTCAGGGGACCGAGATCCCGGGAGGTGCAGGGCCACTCACTCCTGTGCCCGTGTGGCTTTGGGTCCAGAGGCCTCCTAGGGGATGGGGAGCCAGTCCCAGCTCTGGCCCCCGCAAAGCGCTGGGGTGAGGAGCTCTGTGACCCTGGGGTGCAAGGCAAATCAGGACGGGCACACTGGCCCCCAGCCTGCCACACTTTCATTTTCTCTTCTGCTTCCCACATGCGCCCAGAGGAGCGTAGAGCAGGGTTACTGCCTTTGCACAAAGGGAACAAGGCCGTGAGTGACAGCCAGGACCTCATAGCAACCTGGCAGGGGACACTTCTTCTTTTTTTTTTTTTTTTTTTTTAAAGATTTTTATGTTTTCCATTATTGTGGGTTGACAGTGTTCTGTCAATTTTCTACTGCAAAGTGACCCGGTCACACATACGTATACATTCTTTTTCTCACATTATCCTCCATCCTGCTCCATCCCAGGTGACTAGATACGCAGCAGGATCTCATGGCTTATCCACTCCAAAGGCAACCGTTTGCATCTGTTAAGGCAGGGGACATTTCTAAGCCTGGCTGTCAGAGGCAAAGCTGAGAGAAGAGGCCCCTGTGCGGAGGGTCTCTGGGACACTTCTGTGGGCACTGCTGCCCCCTGGGTGGCTATGCCAACACCCGAGAGGAGGGTTTTGTCCCCTTCTCCGGATCTCCTCTAGCTTCCCCGACATCCCCAAATATAAAACTAAATAGCTTCTCCAGATATAGCAAATACAGAACCCTGAGGATAAAAGCATCTTTAAAAAACTTGACTTTAGGAGTTCCCGTCATGACACAGTGGTTAACGAATCTGACTAGGAACCATGAGGTTGCAGGTTCGATCCCTGGCCTTGCTCAGTGGGTTGATGACCCGGCGTTGCCATGAGCCGTGGTGTAGGTCACAGACGCGGCTCAGATCCTGCGTTGCTGTGGCTCTGGTGTAGGCCGGTGGCTACAGCTCCGATTCAACCCCTGGCCTGGGAACCTCCATATGCTGCGGGAGCAGCCCTAGGAAAGGCAAAAAGACAAAAAAAAAAAAAAAAAAAAGACCCTTGACTTTAAAAACAATCAAGCTATAGGGGTTCCCACTGTGCCTCAACAGGTTAAGAACTCGACCAGTATCCTTGAGGATGTGGGTTCAATCCCTGGCCTCACTCAGAAGGATCCAGCGTTGCTGCAAACTGCAGCATAGGTCACAGATGCAGCTCAGATCTGGCGTTGCTGTGGCTGTGGCTGTGGTGTAGGACGGCAGCTGCAGCTCCAATTTGACCCCTGGCATGGAAACTTCCATATGCCACAGGTGCAGCCCTAAAAAGAAACAAACAAGTAAACAATCAAGCTATAGTGCACAATTCAAGAAACGTTTGGTACCTGCTTCCTAATATCATGACAAGTCCCCATCCAGCCGGCCCTTCCTGCAGAGATTCTGTGTCTGCCTGCGGGTCTGTCTGTCTGCGGTCTCCTCTCCAAGTAAACGGGGGGTCGTTTGGTGGTGTTTCTGCTTATGTTTATATGTGATGCCTGAGAGGCTGGATGTGCGTGTATGTGTGTGCGCATGCGTGCACTTGTGTGCTTGGCCCCTGGGCGCCCACCTGCTGGATCGGAGCCTGTGGGCCTGGGTGTGCGTGGGATTCTCCCTGCTGCCTGGAGGCCTGCGAGGCTCTCTGGGGTGAGCTCGCCAGGGCTAATCTCCGCTCTCCTCCCTCCCTCAGCCAAGAAGATGGAAACATTGCTGGCACGTTCCAAAGTTTCTGGCACGTTCCACAGTTTCTGGCACGTTCCACAGTTTCTGTCTTGGAGCAGAAAAGTCATCAGCTGAGAGAGCTCAGGATGACAAACGGCTGCCAGACACGCTGGTTGCCACTCCCGGGCAGGGGCAGGTGGAGAGAGGCTGGGAGCAGGGCTGCCCGGGGCCCGGGGGAGCTTGCGGAGCTCACCTCCCGGGTGCCTGGCCCTGGCAGACCTTCCGGCGCGTGGGCCAGCCGGGCTCTCGTGGGGCCGGTTCCACAAACACATCAGCAAGAAAACAAGCGCGACAGGGACCCCGTGTTGGGAGATGGGACGGGGGGTGGCAGCAGGGCACTGACTGGAGTGTGTGACAAGAGCCACCTCACGAAGGAGGCAGCAACAGAGCTGAGGCCTGCTCTCCAGGCACAGGGGACAGCAGGAGTGAAGGCCCTGAGGTGGGGAGCTCGGTGTGTCCTGAGGAGCAGCAGGGAGGCCCTGAGCAGGTGACTCACCGTGGAAGGTGCTGGAAAGCTGAGCTCAAGGGGCAGGCCCAGGCTGGATGGAGTGGGACCTCAGAGGTGGCATGAAAGAGTTCGGGTAGGAAGCCCAGAGGGTGTTAAACAGAGACTGTCCTTATGAACTGTATTTGGGGTTTTTTTGGTTTGGTTGGTTGCTTGCTTGCTTTTTGTTTGTTTTGGGTTTTTTGGGGTTTTTTTTGGTTTTGGGGTTTTGTTTTTTTTTGTTTTTTTTTGTCTTTTTAGGGCTGCACCTGTGGCATATGGAGGTTCCCACGCTAGGGGTCAAATTGGAGCTGTAGCTGCTGGCCTACACCAGAGCTACAGCCACACAGGATCCAAGCCTCGTCTGCGACCCACACCCCAGCTCATGGCAACGCCGGATCCTTAACCCACTGAGCGAGGCCAGGGATCAAACCCTCATCCTCATGGATACCAGTCAGGTTTGTAACCTGCTGAGCCACGGTGGGAACTCCGTGTTTGTGTTTTACTTAAAGATCCCTCGGCGGATGGGGGGACAGGCCAGGCGGCCCTGCGGTGGCCAGGAGAGCAGGGGTAGGGCTGGAGGAGCCAGCGGCCGGGGCCGCGATGGAGGCAGAGCTGCGGGACTTGCTGAGGGGACCCCAGGACAGCAGCCAGCTTTCTGGCTGAGGATGGCGAGGCCACCCATGAGACGAGAACTCGGGTGGAGGCCAGGCCGTGAGCGCTCCAGAAGCAACTGTTGAGGGGCAGCGTGAGCTCCCCAGCCTGGAGCTTGGTGGGGGGTTGAGGGCCAAGGCCCATGAGGGGTGTCATTGGCATGGGGGTAGGAAGGGATGGCCAGGGGCTGGGGAGTGGAGAGGAGCCAGCGGGGAGCCCAGGGCGGAGGAGCTGGAGCCAGGAGAGCAGAGCCGGGCCACCCAGGAGGCCTCGGAGAGTACATTTCTAGGCAGAGGGAGGTGGGAAACGCTAGCTCGCAGTCAGGCTGGGCACTAAAACTGCCCACGGAGCTGGTGACACGGGCAGAGGTCACCGGTGAGCCCACAGAGCCTTCTGGGCGGGTGGGGGCTGGGCAGGGCGTGGGAGGGAGCAAGTGGAGTCAGCAGACGGGCCTTCTTCTAAGAAGAAGGCAGAAGCGGGGTGGGCGATCGAGGGCTCTGAGCTCAGGGGACCACTTGCTCTTTGAGACCAGAGAGGTGGCCAGAGCAGAGGACTGGGACGGAACAGGGCCGGGGGCTGCAGCGGGGCTGTGAGCTGGGGCTGCTGTGGCGCGTGGGAAGGCTCGGAGGCCGGGGACCTGCCCAGGATCACAGAGCCAGTCTTGAGCCGGGCTGTCACCCAGCAAGCCATCTACAAAGGATCTGGAGCTGTGTGGAGGCTTTTCTGGGAACACAAGCAGATTCTGCGCCTGCGAGGCTGGCGTGTCCTTATTCAAAGGGAGCATCTGGGGGGAGTTCCCATCGTAGCTCAGTGGAAACGCATCTGACTAGCCTCCATGAGGACACGGGTTCGATCCCCGGCCTCACTCAGTGGGTTAAGGATCCGGCATTGCCGTGAGCTGCGGTATAGGTCACAGACATGGCTCGGATCCCGTGTGGCTGTGGCTGTGGTGTAGACTGGCGGCTACAGCTCCGATTGGACCCCTAGCCTGGGAACCTCCATATGCCACAGGTACGGCCCTAAGGAGACTAAATAGATAAATAAAAGGGAGCATCTGTGTGTCCTGCCCCCCGAGGGCTCCTCACAGCACAGGACATCCCCATCCATCCCCTGCCTCCTCCCTACCTCGCTGGACCCCCGAGTGTGTGGGGGAGAGACTCAGAGATGAAGATGGGTAGGGCTCTGTGTGGCCGCAGCCACTGCTCCACCCAGGTTCCTGGGGGTCCCGAGGCCTGGGGGGGGTTGTCCCTTGACAGCAGGGGGCAGGAAATGGCTGCTCTGACTGTCCATGGCCCCTGTCCCCATGGGTCCTTCTGCTTGGAGGACACCCGGCCTCAGCTGCTTTAGCACTGGTCTTTTCCTAGGAAGCCCATGTGTCCCCACCCATTTCTTATCTTTGAGAGATGGGAGGGGGGCAGCCTGGGGTAGGGTCACCCCAGAAGAGCGGAGAGGAGCCAGCTGGAAGTTCAGATGAAGGCAGGGCCCTGGGCAGGACGCTCTGATGCAGTCGTGCAGTGGGACCCTGGTGGGGTCCGGACCCCGGGTCGGCTGCCCCCGTGGAATGAGCCCATGAGGCCCGGTGCTCCCCACAACCTCCTCATTTACAGGAAATGAATTCTCCGCAATGGGCAGCCTCTGTGCCCTCCGGCCCTCCGTGGACTGTCCACGGCTCGAGAGGAGAGAACTCAGAAACAGCACCCGGCAGCCAAACCCTTCCTGCTCCCCTGACCCCTGCACCCGTGTGGACACTCAGAGGACAAAGGAAAGAGCCCAATGGCAAGGCAGGCACCAGCTCTCCGGGAATCTGCTTCTTCTGGCCCCTAAAATAAGAGGGCCTTTGATCTGTCAGTTCCTCATCTGCTGAAATCATCTGCACGGTGGCAAAGGCCCAGTGGCATCTATCACCTGTCACCGGCTCAGAATGGGACGGTTCTACCTGCTCAGGGACGGGGGACCCAAGCTAATCACGGCGCACCCGCACATGGCAATCCTGCCGCCCCAGGCGAGAACAAAGGGCTCTGGACGATGCGGGAGGGCGCTCAGGACGTTGAGTGGAGGGCACGGACCCGAATGAGAAGTTGTGCAGGCAGCGTGACCGCGCTCACCGCAAACCCGTCAGAAACAGGCCAGCAGGAACCAGTGACTGTCTCTCAGGAGCCCAGAGGTGGTGATTAAGCATTAAAGAATTCGGTATTTTTCAAGTTTTCCCTACGAGGCAGGTAATACCTTTACGATCAGAAAAATAACAGATATCAAATTTCAAACAAAGGAGGCCAGGCTTTGCGGGAAACTCCTCTTACTCACCCGGGTTTGCTGTCCAGAGGTGTGGGGAGGGACCTGAGGAAGCCCGCCTTTCCCACCAGCCAGTAGGTCTCCTCGAAGCCCTTCCCCTGGAAGAGAGAGGAGAGGGGCTGAGCAAACCGTCTCAAGCGGAGAGCAAGGCCGGAGGCATGAGATTCCCACGGCTGGCAGGAGAGCAGCCTAGAACCTGGAGTCAGACGGTCTGGGTCGCCCATTGCCAGCTAGAAAGACAAAAGACCAAAAATAAATAAATAAATAAATAAATGAAAGAGAAGGCCGAGGTGACAGACGCATCCCCGCCTTTGTGGTGCTCGGGAGCAGGTACCACCCAGTGTCACGCCTACAACCGCACAGGACTGGCCGGGGACCCCCTGTGGGTGCACAAAGAAGGCATGAGAGTTACTGCCAGGGGGGCAGGGGGGAGGAAGAAGAGGGGTGTTGCTGGGTCAGGGCAGGCTTCGGCAAGAGCTGAGGTCTGTGCTGGGGTTCAGAGGGATGAGTAGGATCCCAACAGTGCTATGGAGAAGGCATGGGCTTTGACGCCTCCAGCCCCGGGAGACAAGCTACGTGACTTTGGACAAGTACTTTGCTTCCCGGATTTCATTTCCTCAGCTGTAAAATGAGGGCACAGATCTTCTCGTCATTTTTGATCTGGTGATAAATATGTTCGTACAGGTTGTGCACCAGCACCGTGCCCAGGACGGCCACTGACAGAAGCAGCCTCTCTGCCTTGTCCCTTCTCCCCGTGAGAAGCCAAACAAGGGGGTGGCTCCCGGGCATCAAAGTGGCCTTAGAATTTGGGGAGTTTAAAGGCGATCCGCTCCCTGGCTGGAATTTCTTCCTGCCACATCAGTCAGATGAGATTCTTTCTTGCCGCCCATAGAAACTGGACCTCTGGAGACATTTCCCATTAATCCCGGGAAAGAAAGTCTCTTACCTTCAGCTCAGTCTGGCCTCGAATGTCAATTTTGTAGCCTTCATCCAGGCTGACAGTGTCTGGACGGTGCTTCTGCTGCCGTGAATTCTATACGCTGAGCAGAAAGATAATAGTTGTTGCCACTTGGTGACAGCATACCTAGGGTTTGGCAAAAATCATTAAGAGCCTGTACCAGCTCCAGTTGCAGCCAGTAATGCACACAATTTGGATTCATGCAATATCCTTTGCCTGGCCTTCTTGTCCCCCTAGTAGATTGCTGGGCACTAAATCAGAAGTCTCAAGGAAAAGCAAATGACACAGACGGAGGGATAAGAAGAACTTGAGATGAAGTCAGAATCCTAGGAACACCATCTCTGCTTATAGGGCAGTGTGTGACGGCTGAACCAGCACAGATAGGCATTCTGTTTCTTTTAAGGGCAGGACTCCCCACAAGGGCCCCACATCTGGTTACGCAGGAGGAGTCCTGAGTGACATGAGGGAACCCAAACCTGTGACGCCAGAGGCAGAAGCTAACTTTTTTTGGCTGCTCTAATCAAGCCATCAGGGTGGTTCCTGCCACCAGCAAGGACCTAAAATGGCATTTTTGAAATCGAAAGGGGGTCTCCTCACTGTAAAGCTGGGGAAACCAAGACCTGGAGGAAGAGCATTGTGTCCAAGTTCACTAAGCACTGGCGTTCCCGTCATGGCACAGTGGTTAACAAATCTTGACTAGGAACCAGGAGGTTGAGGGTTCAATTCCTGGCCTCGCTCAGTGGGTTAAGGATCCGGCGTTGCTGTGAGCTGTGGTGTAGGTCACAGATGCAGCTCGGATCCCGCATTGCTGTGGCTCTGGCGTAGGCCAGCAGCTACAGCTCCAATCAGACCCCTAGCCTGGGAACCTCCATATGCCGTGGGAGCGGCCCTAGAAATGGCAAAAAGACAAAAAGCCAAAAAAAAAAAAAAAAAAAAAAAGTCGCTAAGCACACAGACCCAGTCAGGGCAAGAACCCAGGTTTCCTGCCTCTCGCATCATTGTTTTCTCTGTAATTCTCTCATCCCAAAAACCCCAAAGTTATAAGAATCAGGGACATAGTACCGTCTCCTTATAGTTGTTTTACTGATAACTAAGGTACGCTGCCACCAGGTGGTGATTCGGTTACTAGGCACTGTTTCAAACAGCCAGGCTGCAGGAGGCATTGAGGGAGCCCTTCCGGGGGCAGAATAGAAATACGAGACACTCACGCAGCCCTGTAGACTCCATCCGAGATGCGGTGTTGACAGTGTCCCCAAAGAGGCAGTACCGAGGCATGGTGAGACCCACGACCCCTGCCACGCAGGGCCCTGAAACTCAAATATGCCCAGTGAGCTCCAGCAGGTCCTGGGCCCAAGAGAAGTCCCTACAACCGTCTGGTCATTTCCACCCCCACCCCCCAAATGTCTGTCTCTTCCCAACCTCTTGGGCTCCAGAGGAGGGGTGAGGATGAAGCTGTATGGAGTCTCCAACACCACCTAGAGAGGACAGGGCATCTGTGCTAGGCTCCGGGCTGGGGGTAGGCGGGCGCAGATCAATCAGAGCCGGGCTCTGCTCTTAGGGAGCTCCCAGTCAGGTCTGGGGAGGCGGGTAAACTTTAAACAATGAAGAGAGAAGGCCCCAGGGCTGTACCAGCCCAGGAAAGGAAACCTGACCCAGTCCGGAGGACTCGCTGGAGGGGGCGGTACATAAACTGTGTCCTGAAGGAGGAAAGAATGATGCAGGGAACAGCAGGTGCAAAGGCACAGAGGCAGCGAGTCCACGTGCCTGTGGGAAAGGAGAGGAGTTCCCACCATGGCTCAGCAGGAACGAAACTGACCAGTATCCATGAGGCTGCCGGTTCTATCCCTGGCCTTGCTCAGTGGGTTAAGGATCCGGTGTTGCCGTGAACCATGGTATAGGTCACAGACACACCTCAGATCCCGCATTGCTGTGGATGTGGCGTAGGCTGGCAACTGTAGCTCCTATTCAACCCCTAGCCTGGGAACTTCCACATGCCACAGTGGTGGCCCTAAAAAAAAAAAAAAAAAAAAAAAAATTAAAAAAAGGTACATGAATCTGAGCATCACAGATTTTTTAATTTATAACATCTTAGAACCTTAAAATAATAGAAGAAAAAAAGAACTGTCAAACATTTCTATTACGGAGTCTTGGAATTTTAGAATTGCGGAAGCATGCCACAGGGGTAGCCCCAGCCAGGGCCGCGGGCGGGTCGGGACGTGGGCTGGCCCATCCCGGGCACAGCCCAAAGCCGTACCTGAGTGCAGGCCGGTCCTGATGTGAATGGGCACAGTGGGCGTGTGCCTCATGCGGAAGTCGCCCACGGAGCCGAGCATGTCCAGGGCCATGTTGGCGATCTCAGTGGCGTGCCAGCTCCCGTTGCGCCGGGGCAGCCCCGATGCCACCATGTAGGCATCCCCGATGGTCTCCACCTAGAAGTCACGGCCTTCCTGCTCCAGCACGAGCACACGCCCTCCGGGGGCTGACGCACGTGCGTGCCACACAAGGCCACCTCCCGGGAGCCCCTGACCCACCCCTTGAGTCTCTGCCCCACGGTGCCGTCTCTACCGGCCTCCCACCGCAGCTGCTCTGGCCACGATTAGATCTGCACGTTTCAGATCACCTTGGTCTGAATTGCAAGCACCTTTGCCTGTCTCATCTCTTCGGAGCAGACCATGGGTCCCTTGGCAGCGGACCTGGGGGCCCATCTGCAGCACGGGGCCGCAGCAGCAGATCAGGGCTTCCCCTGCAGGGGCGCGCATGGATGCTGGATCTATAGAGAGCCTATTTCCCAAACCCTGGGCCCTCCAAGGTATACTGAAAAGAACGCAAAAATCCTCGGAGTTCCCGTCATGGCGCAGTGGTTAATGAATCCGACTAGGAACCATGAGGTTGCAGGTTTGATCCCTGGCCTTGCTCAGTGGGTTAAGGAGCCAGCATTGCCGTGAGCTGTGGTATAGGTCGCAGACGCAGCTCGGATCCTGCTTTGCTGTGGCGTAGGCCATTGGCTACAGCTCTGATTTGACCCCTAGCCTGGGAATCTCCATATGCCACAGGAACAGCCCTAGAAAAGGCAAAAAAAAAAAAAAAAAAAAAAGCAGAAATCCTATAGAAGTGGATTCAAACCCTGGCTCCGTCATTTACCTTGGTCGGGCCACTTCACCCGTGCAAGCCTCAGTTCCTCTTACACGGAATGCGTATGAGAGAAAGTCTTGTCATTTAGCGACTTGGATGGACCTAGAAATTATCATGCTAAGTGAAGTCAGTCAGACAGTGAGACACCAATGTCAAATGCTCTCCCTGACATGTGGACTCTGAAAAAAGGACACAATGCCCTTCTTTGCAGAACAGATGCTGACTCACAGGCTTTGAAAAACTTATGGTCTCCAAAGGAGACAGGTCAGGGGGTCGGGGGACGCGCTGGGGGGGGTGGGATGGAAATCCTATAAAATTGGATTGTGATGATCATTGTACAACTACAAATGTAATAAATGCATTGGGTGATAAAAGAATAATCATAACAATAAAAAGAGAAAGTCTTGTCATAGATGCTCAATAAACAGACATGTCTCACCATCATCCTCCTCGCGGCCACCAGCGGCAGCAGCAGCGCTTGCTGGGCTCATGGTTTTAGAGTCGAGAGAACCCCAGAGTCTCATAATTAGGAGGGACTCTAAAGGCCCCCACCTGCCTCCCTGCTGGCTGTCCAGGCCTGTCTGCATCTCCTCCCCGAGGCGACTGCTCCAGGCAACTCTGATTTACTAAAGTTGAGCTCAGGGCCACCTGCTTGTCACCCGCAGGTTCCAGCTCTGCCTCCTGAGCTCAAGCCACAAACCTTTCCTCTTCTGAAGCTCACGCTCTGTCCTGAAGGCCCTGGTCCGGGCGCTGGGGACACAGATGGGTACCGTGGCTTTCTCCTGGGCCACGGGCCAGGCCAGCCAGGTGAAGACAGAGACTCTATCCTCTACGTCATCCCATCTGTAGGCTAAAGAGCCCAGCTCCTGCACTGCCCCTCCTGCAGTGGGCACCTGCTGGCACCACGTGGCCCTGGGGAGCAGAGTGGTCCCTCTGACCCCGCCGGTCTGCTCTCCCTGAGCACCGGGTGGACACCACCAATGATGTTTCCTTGCCCCTAGGGGGCGCTGTAATTCAAGCGCTCTCACACACCATTAGCTGTGAGCCGTGCCTTACTCCCTATGTCGCCCAGCCCAGTCTCTCTCTCACCGACTATCTTTGCCCCAAAGCTGGACGTGTTCTGTCCTAATTATGCGACATTCTGCTCCGATACCAAAATTCGCTCCCCATGGCAAATGCTTTAAAATTCACTCCCCACGGAGCTGGCAATCAGGGACTCCCAGGAGTTGCAGACTTGCCTGCCATTCCTAACAGGGGCTCCTAGGACCTCCTGCTTCAGCCAAATGGGAACCTTGCTGCTCTCCGCAGAGACCCTCGGTGCTTGTCCACCTCCAGGCTTTGATCGCCTGCTCCTTCTGCCTGACATGCTCTCTCCCAGTGCCTGTCTGCTGTGATCCGAGCCCTCCATCAGGCCAGCTCACACTTCATCAAGTCCATAAAACCTCCCCGGCCACCTGCTGGGAAAGAGATGCTTCCTCCCTGGGGGCCGTGACCTCCATCTCCCTCCCAAGCATCTGCTGTGGTCCCCGCAGCACCTGCTTGTGGGCTGGCGTGAAGGCGGTGGGGTCACGGGCAAGGCTGCTCCCCGCTGTGTCTATTTCCACAGAGCGAGACCTCCCACCCCACAGCCCTGGAAGGAAAAATATGAGCAAGCCCTGGCTTTCCCTCTGCCCACGTCCTTCTTCCCCACAGAAGGACAAAGGCACCACCCGATTGCCAAGAATGAGAACTAAGTGCTCCCTTAAACACTCATACGGCAGTTATTATGTGCCAGACACTACCCCAAACCCCTTACAAATATAACCCATGAGAGCTGCACAAGAATTCTGGGAGGTCGGCACTAGCGCTGTTGCCATTTTGTAGATGAAAACTGGGCCAGAGAGGTGAAGGCACTTATCAACGTCACACAGCACAGATTTGAACTTGCTCAGTCCAGCTCCAGAGCCCGTATGCTATGCCGCCTCTCGATGCAAAGGGTGTGGGCCCTTCCTCTCTTTCTTTTGGAAAGAATCTGCCTGTTGAGTGGCCTTTCTCTCTGTCCCTGCCCGGGCCGTGGTCGGCACATGTGTCTGGACCAGGTCCTGCCTCCCAGAGGCGGTTCAGGAGACCTACTGCTCTCTGGCCCCGCTTCCAGCCCGCCAGGTGTGCAGCTGCACTTCAGGAGCAGTACACCTGCTCTGGGGACGGCACATGGGTGACCCAGGGTCCAGACTGGGGAGGAGGAGCAGCAGAGAGCCCCAGGCGGCCACACATCCAGACCGCACATTCTCCAAGCTGCTAGGCTGACCCGGAGCCCTCCACCTGCCGGGCCCCCTGAGCTGGAAGAGAGAGTTTGGTGTAATAAATCACCACCCCATACAACCCCAGCAACAGAAAGATGACCAGGCACAGACTCTGCCCTCTAGGAGCTCAGACTTATAAAAAGGCTCACCAAGACTCTTGTCATCGGCGACACTCAGCCACAAGCGAGGGCCGAGCTCCTTGTATAAAGGTGTGGTCCTTTTGCAGCTGGGAGAACAGAGCCAGAGGAGAGGCGGGTACAAAGGTTTCCATTGTAACAAACACAGGGGTGCATTCTAAGTCCACCGCTGGCTTGCTGTGTGACCTTGGGCAAGCCGCCTACCTCTCTGAGCCTGTATCTTCATCTGTACAGTAGGGAGAATCATGCAACCCTCTGAGAGGGCATGGCAAGGGTTAAACGAGATACCCTGTGACAATGTGGGGGCCTGGCCAGTCCTCTGCAGACACTTACCCGGTGCTGGCGCCCACTCCCCATGCTGTGCTTTCAGGGGGAGGCCTCAGCGCCTGCCCATCTGGTGCTCATGCTGGTCTTGGTAGGAACGACCGTGCTTCCTCTCCCCGCTTCATCAGCAGGACCGCCCTAAGCCATAGGCTCTTCCACCTCTGTTCTCCAAATGGGAGCTTGAGGCTCAGAGAGGTGCAGCGATGAGCCCAGAGTGGCTCAGCAGCGTGGCGGCGCTGAGTGACGGGGGTAAGCCCTCTCTGCCGCCACAACCCGCACGGGTCCCAATCCGAGGTTCTGTCCCCAAAATGTGCTCGTTCAGCACGTGCTGGGAGGGACTCGCAGACCCCTGCGGAACCAGGAAATGATCGCCTGGCTGCCTCCCAGCCCAGACCGGATTAAAGAGCCGTAACCCGATCCTGCTGGGACGGAGGGCGACCGGGGCGGCTGCGTGAGCGATGAGAGACGAGCTCGCACGTGGGGAGGACACCCCCCTCCCCGTTTCCCCACATCTGGATGGGTGTGCGGGCCTGGCTTTCTTTCCTTTCTCTCGGCCCGAAAGAGGCAGACCTCTTGGCCAGAGTTCAGAGCAGATGAGAGAGCGTGATTCAGAGCTGGGTGGGACGCGTGTGTGAGAAAAGATTAGCAGGGGAGGAAGAGACCAGGCCAGGGTGACTCAGGGCACATCAAAGCTGCGGGGCTCAGCAAGACGGGACGAGGAATCTTCTCCTGGGGCCCATGGCGGCGGCGGCTTGGGAGGCAGGAGGGGAACTCAGCCAGCGTGAGCGAGAACGCCTCCGACCACGGGCTGGGACAGGGACGTGGGGTCCTGGTCGGGGAACAGGAGGGAAGCTGTATGGCAGGAGGGTCGATGGCTCAGGGCCCCGCGGTCAGCATCGGGCAGCGTGGCGCAGCGGACAGAGCGGGGCGGTGGGGGGGGGACGTGGCAGGTTCCTGTCCTGGCTCTGGCATCCACCAGCTGTGTGCCCTCGGGTAAGCCACCTCCCTCTCTGGGCCTGGGGGAACGCCTCATTTAGTCGGCACGCATTTCCTGAGGACCTACTATGTGTGGGACATCGCCAGGGACAGAATGGTTTAGGTTAGAACCGACAGGGCCAGGGGCAGTTAGGAGAGCATCACACAGGAGCGCCTAACCAGGAGGGCAGGGACGCTAACCCGAGACCAGGAGGAAGACCAGGAGCGAGCAGGAGAAGAGGGAGAGCAGGGCTTCCAGGAAGAGGGAACAGCATGTGCGAAGGCCTCCTGGCTAAAGAGAGGAGCAGAGAGGCCCAAGAGGAGATGGAGTGGGGAGGGCGGAGGGCCCCCTCCTGGAGGGTCTTAGGGGCCTCTGTGAACCTGTGGCTTTGCCCTGAGGAGGTCTGTGTCCTGGGGGGGTGAGCCCCTACGAAGGGGGCTTTCAGGACCAGAATGCCCAGGATCAAGTCTCAGCTTCACATCTTGTGAGGACTCTATAATTACACAAGCCACATAACCCCCTGTTTTTCCATCTACAAATGAGAGGAACCATTACCTACCCCAAAGCTTGTTATGAGGATCGAATGGGTTAATACATATAAGGCCCCTTGTCTTGTGTGTGGTATACAGTAAGCACCCCATAAGTACTGGTGAGGGAGTTCCCTAGTGGTGCAACAGGTTAGGGACCTGCCGTTGTCACGGCTGTGGCTCAGGCTGCTGCGGTGGCGTGTGTTCGATGCCTGGCCTGGGAACTTCCACATGCCATGGGTGCGGCCAAAAAAACCCTGGCAATTACTGTCACTGTCAGGATACGGTGTGTGATGCTATCAGCAGACTGCCTGGCACCTGAAAGAGGCAGTTCTCTCGTCTGAAACTTCCCATCCTGGCTTCAGCCCAGGGCCTGCCCCCGCCCCAGCCCCAAGTCCTGAGCTTCCTGGAGGCCAGTGGTGAGAAGGGGGGCTGGTGGATGGATCACACGTGAAGATGAAGGCCCGGGGAGCCCGAGGGCGGCTGTTTCCTGGGAGCTCCCTCCCCGCCTCCTCCTCTGTGCCTGACTGGCTCAGGACCCCCAGCTACTGGATGAGAATGGCGTGGGGTGGGGGTCTCCACCGCAGGCAGAGAGGGCAGCAGGCTATCTTCACAGGCTCACAGTCTACACAGCACTTCTACCAGGAGATGAGGATCTGCCCATCATCTGTGAATACCCAGGGACTGGAGTTGACAGTCCTGTTTTATAGACGAGGACACAGAGGCCCAGAGAGGGGGAGCCACTTGCCCAAAGTGACACAGAAGCTGGTGTCCAGGGTGGGACTCAAACCTAGGATTGAGAGGAGCACAGGGACCAGATCATGGAGAGTCTTGATGGCTCTGCCAAGGCCCCCACCGCTCCCTCCAGCATCTCCCCTCCACCACCCTCTCCCGCGGCTGGTCCACTCAAGGTTCACCCATCAGATCCCACTTAGCATCCCTCACACTCACTAGGTCACGTGAGAGGCCCGCCCTCTCAAGCCTCAAGCTCTGGCACATTGCTCCCCCATTGCTTGCCTAGAACCACAACCAGACTGAACAATGCCAGGAAGACAGCACCTCCTCCAGGAAGCCCTCCTTGCTCTTTACTCCACACACCTACCCCTGGCTACACGGGGGCCCTCTCAGCCTCCTCTGCCTCCCCCATCATCACTATCACAGTGGCTTTTCTTTGTCTTTTACCCACAGCATTGAGAGCTCCCCGAGGGCAGGCACAGAAGCTGACTCATCTGTTGGTCCCTGCCTGGCACAGGTGGAATCTGACTTCCCCACTTCTTGTATCTGGGCTGGCCTTTTGACTTGCTTTGACCAACAGGAAATGTCAGAAAAAGCAATGTGCCCAATCCCAGCTTAGCCTTCAAGAGCGTCTGTCCGTCTGCCTGCTCTCAGACCTCTGCCACACCAGGGAAGCGATACCAACTAGCCTGCTGGAGAGTGAGATCCCCTGTGGACCAGAATTGAGCTGTCTTAGCCAAAGCTCCAGGCATGGGAGAGGGTCCAGCCAAGATCAGCAGGGCTTCCTCTAATCCACAACTGACCACAGCTGTCTAAGTGAGCCCAGCTGAGTCCAGAGAACTTGCCAGCTGGACCTATGGGCTTGTGAGCAACAATAAATGCCTATCCTTGTACATTACGGGGGGGGGGGAGGAG
This sequence comes from Sus scrofa, assembly GCF_054392235.1. Taxonomy (NCBI): domain Eukaryota; kingdom Metazoa; phylum Chordata; class Mammalia; order Artiodactyla; family Suidae; genus Sus; species Sus scrofa. The sequence goes on from NC_139391.1 coordinate 10,866,759, forward strand.
TTATTTGTTACACAGCAATAGCTTACTGATAAAAACACAGAAATAAGTGACTGGAAGTAAACGTATCCCACAAACAATGGTAGAAGAGGGAGAGACGGAATGCCTGCCTCCGGGTCCTCTCACCTTGTACACGTCGTGGCCGCTCAGAACAGCATCAAAGAGCGTGTAGAGGTCGTTGAGCAAGCCCACCACCTCGATGGGCTCACTCAGGGCTGAGATGATGGTAAAACCCACAATGTCACTGAAGTATATGGTGACCTGGTCAAAGTACTCTGGCTCCACAGGCGCCCCTTTTTCAGAGCTTCAGCCACAGACCTGAAGGGATAGGATGGGCCAGAGTCACGAGTGAGTTAGCAGTGAGGGAAGGATATTTGGGGGAAATCCTGGGTTGAGTATCAGGGCATCTGGGGCAGGTCTGCTGGTGTGCTGGCTCCCCTTCAGCAAATACCTGCCCCCTCTCTGGACGTTACATCCTCTGGAGTCAGATGGGGGACCCTGTGCCCTCTCCTTGTTCCCAAGGGAATGAAGCAGCAGAAATGCAATGCGCACGTGCCCAGCACAGTGCCAGATACATACAAGGGCTCTATGAAGAGATGTTGGATCAACAAACAATGAAGGAATTGAATGGCATCATGGAACCCAGATTTACTGAGCACTTACTATGCCCCGGGTCCCAGTACTCAGAGCCAATGAGGCTAGAGGCACAATCAAGTCCACTCACAGTGGGAGCATCTGAGAGAGCAACCTTTCCATCTTCTGTCTCTCCAGCTCCAGCTCCTCAGTCCGCTCCTGGATCAGGTCCTCCAGGTTCTGGGAATATTTCTCCAGCATCCGCAGCATAGAGTCAGCAACGCTGGTCTTCTTGCCTTGGTTGATGCTTTTGAACTGAAAATGGAATGCAAATCCCAATTCGCCCCTGCAGGTCAGCACACTTGGCTCTCAGGTGGAGAATCTGGACCACAGGAATGAACCGGACATAGTCCCTGCCTCGAAGAGCTGGATGGTGGGAAGCACATATGTAATAGACAAGGGATGCAGCTCCGACAAAGGAAAGCACAGACGGCTAGGAGGAAAATGGGTTCGTTCTGTAGAGGCAGGTGGGCAAGGAGAGAACTTGGCAAAGGAACCCATGCCCAGCACTGCATCATCATTAACAAACACACTGGTTCTCACAAAAACATGGAGACATGGCCATTCCTTGTTCTTAAGGAAAAGTGGATGGATGGGTAGGTGGATGGATGGGTGGGTGGGTGGGTGGGTGGTGGATGGATGGGTGGATGAAGAGATAAGTACGTAGATAAAAGCAATGTATTTTGGTTATTTATGTATACAATCTAATCTACCTCTTTATTTCTCTTCTTAGTCAACAAATATGCCTATGATATAAAATATTACCTGAGTAAGGACACTGAGACCAGAGGAAAATGAAGGTTTAAAAAAAGTTAGGTCAGGATTGGTTGATGCTTTTGAACCATATGCATGCTGGAATTTGGTCACAGTTTTGGATATGGGCTTCCTAGCAACAAAGCAAAGAGGGAAATATTGATAATGTAATCTACGGCGTCCATAAGACAATGCCTATTGGACTAGTTGCTCAAAAGGAACACAGCTGCTGCTAGTGCTCAGCACAGAGAAGTACCTCTTTTCGGTCTTCATAAGAGGACATTCACAGGTTGCTAAAAACTGTACCTTCAGCAATAACCCTGTAGGAAATATGGCAGCCTGTTTCCTAGAGAGACTTCCTAGAACTTTCCCCAATGTGATTTGCACCTTCCCAAAGTGCAGTGGGTCGGAGAAACAAAATTAATGATGATCAAAGCGGAGGGGTTAATTCCTTTCACTCAGCATCTTGACGTGTGTGTGTGTCTGTGTGTAGGTGTGCAGTACTAACCTACTTCTCTCAGGCAAATACCTATAAGGTGGGGAGTGACAGAAGCCCCTGAAGAGCACTTTCTTTGTCTTTTCAGGGCCGCACCTGCCGCATATGGAGGTTCCCAGGCTAAGGGTCGAATTGGAGCTGCAGCTGCCAGCCTTCACCAGAGCCACAGCAACGCCAGATCCAAGCCAAGTCTGACCTACACCACAGCTCTTGGCAATGCCGGATCTTTAACCCACTGAGTGGGGCCAGGGATCGAATCCGTGTCCTCATGGTTACCAGTCAGATTTGTTTCCACTGAGCCACAACGGGAACGCCAAAAGCACTTATTTTTTATGCCCATTAAAAGCAGAGGCACAAGCTTTAGAGGTCTGTTGTCATGGGTGTGACAGCTGCTGACCTTGAGATAGCAACATGGACAAGAAGCTACAATCCCCAAGCACGACCACCTCTGCAAGGAGGACCCTCGCTTTATAAATGACGGAGCAAAGATCTGGGAAGTACAGCTTGCCAAGGACCACACAGTGGAGGAAGTGAGCAGCAAACCGAGGTCTATCGTACATTCATTTCATCAGCAGCCGTCCCACTGGATGACTGTATCATTCGGAACATGTTCCCCATTGTTTCCCTTGGGTCGCCCAGGAATGAAATCAGAGTGTCTACAAACAATCACGTCCTTCCTTTACGACACTCATTTTCTTGCTTAATTGCTTTGGCTGGTACTCAGCGAATGTTAGAGGAACGTGACCCAAGTATTCGGGCTTCAAGGTCAGGGCTCTTTCACCTCATTCTCTCCCCAGAGAACTGCTTTTTGGTTTGGTTTGGTTTGGTTTGGTTTTGCTTACTTATTTCACTGGATGGTCACACCAATATGTCAGGTGAAACCAGAGTTAATCTTTCTAGGAATCATCTGAGGACAGCTGAGGCTCACCAGTGCAATCAGCGTGGCCAAGGTCAAGTAGTAGCTAAGGGGCACCATAGAGCTGCCTCCGCCTTCTCTCCCGAAGAGCCTTAGATAAGCTCTTTTCCACTGTCACCCCGCATTCAGGGCAAGAGCCTTCTCCCCCACCTCACTGGCCATGGCGATCTCTGATCCCTGGAAAGATCCCAGCCTGGTGTCTAGGATGGCTGCCCATCTTAGCGCTGCCACCCACCCTCGCAGTGGCCGCTGAGAGCTCACGGGCTCCGAGGTCCAGATGCCCCATCTGTGAGATGGGACACCACCCCTGATGCCAGAGCTGCAAGGGAGGAGAGGTGTGGAGAGAGGGACGTGGGGAGGCTTTTCCAGAAGACGCCTGGGTGTTTCTCCTGTCTTCCTGCCTCTCGATCCCCCATCACCTGTCTGGACAGCCCCTCCCGCTCACTGAGCCTGTCCTTGGCAATGTTCCACTGTCGGGGGTGGGGGGTGAAGGGCAGGAACAGGAGGCGTGAAGATGTCCCCTCAGGCTTGATGGGCTGGCCCTGTGGGAGCCATTAGCTGGCTCAGTCAGGTCCACACGCTCCAGCACCATCCTGTGAACTCTGCGCAGGCTTGCCTGGCGCCTCCCGCTGCAGTCCCCAAGGCAGCCCTGGGGGGGGGGGGTCCCCCTTGCTGGCACCATCCACTCCCTGAATCAGGAAACCCGCGCTGCCTCCACAGCCCCAAATGGCCCCTCTGCTCTGGTGCCAGGAAGCCCGGCACAGGGCTGGGCTCCCCGCATCAGCTCTGCAGACAAACCTGGGTCTCGATTCGGCCCCAGCCTTTACTCTCTCCGTACTTTAGCAAGTCCCTTAACCTCTTCATGCCTCAATTTCTCTCCTATAGAGCCCAGATCGTAACAATGCTGCCTCGGAGGGCCATCAAGAGGGTTAAATGAAGTAAGCCCAGCACCCAGCGCAGGGCGTGGCGCCCAGGAAGGCACCTGACAAATGTCCCCGGGCCCCCAGTTCTGCGAAAGCTTTCCTCCGAGGGTAGACCTCAGGCCCCACCTTCAGGGGTGACGATGCCGGTCCACTGCCCCCTTTCTGCACAGAGTTTCCGGGTCCTGGGACAGCATGGGGCCCCCAGCGGGCTAGCGAGGTGAACTGGTCTGCTGTTTCTCGCAAGCAGCCAGCTCCTCTGGGGGCACTGACCTGGGTGTAGACCTGGTCCAGGGTGGGTCTGTCCTCCGGAGCCTCCTCCCAGCATCGCTCCATCAGCTGGATGCACTCGGGGGGCCCGCGGTCAGCAGACACCCGTGGCCGGCACAGGGGAGGGGGCGACAGCACCTTCCCGATGATTTCTGCAACAAACACGGAGTGGGCTGAGGTCCCCAGGGGGCTGGTGGTAGGGGGCAGGCCTGGGATCATAAGAGAGAGGGCACGGGGGGGCCTGTGGGGGTGCAGGTCTCCGGGGCTACGGGTATTCCTGGGCCATCCTCCTGCGGGGACCATGCTGGCCAGGGGACCCAGGCTTGCTGCTGTCCAGGGTCCGCCTCAGAGTGTGGCCAGGGAAAGGGTCTCAGCCGGGGAGCCAGGAGAGCAGGGCTTGAATTCTGGATCTGCCACCACCTCTCTAGGAGGTGTGGACAAGACAGTGGTCTCTGTGCCTCAGTCTCCCCATCTGTGAAATGAGCTTAAAAAACTTTCTGGAGAGAGATGCCGAGGTGCCAAGGGAGGAGAGGATAGATGTTAGCGCCTGGCACCTGGTAAGTTTACCCCAACCCCTGAACCCTGTACCACTTGCTGTTGCTCCACTGCCAGCAGTGCCCATGAAAGGGTTCAAGACCTGGGCACCGCGGCTTTTCAGCCCTGCCACCTGGAGGCTTCTGGCGCCGAGTCTCCGCCAGTGTGAAGCAAGACGCTGCTTCTCGTTAGCACCGTCATGGTGACGGTTTTCCCAGGACCACCCCTGCTGTGGACCTTCGTGTCCCCGCCCCAACATGATAAAGACCAGACACAAAGTCAAGGTCAGACAGACCAGCCTTCCAGCTCCGTCTCTGCCACCTACCATCCATCACTCTGAACCTCGGTGTCGCCAGCTGACCACGGATGGAAATAACCCCGTCTCAGGAAGCTGGAGGGGAGCCTGGGGATGCTGAGGATGCACAGGTGCACCTGGAGGAGGAGAGCCTGGGTACCAAGCTCAGGCGCTCAGCGGTGCAGAAGGGGACTGCGAGATCACCACTTACGTTCTGTACAAGTTCTGCCACCGGTGAGTCTCGGGTTGCCTCGCCTATCAAAAGGACATCATAACAGCACAGACCTCTTAAGCGGCTAGAGGTAGAGCAGGTCAGCGTCTGAGGCCTAGGATTCTTCCTTGGAGCCAGTGGGAAGCTCGGAGCCTGCCGGATCTCCCTGTGCCAGCTTCCTTGTTGCGGGTGGCTCGTGAACCACTGTCCCATTTTACAGACAGGGAAACTGAGGTTCCCAGGGATGAAGTAGGTCACTCACAGCCACAGGGCCGGTAGAAAGCAGATGCCAGAACCGGGCCTGATTTTTCTCTGCCCAGAGGCTCCCTGTCTGTAGGCGTCCGGCCCTGAGGGCCTCTGGGGAAGGGTCTGGGAAGCCGTAGGTGCTTACAGAGGAGTGCGTGCAGATGGAACCAGTAACACATCACACGCACACGTCCAGCTCTTTCTCAAAAGGATTCAGACGATGGTGTCGTGATGAATAAAACACAAATCCATTTCAAAGTGTGGCTGACTTCAGAGCAGATTTTTGTCTTGGGGCATTTTCTCAGTCTTGGGATATTAAAAGTCAAATAGTAGCACGCGAGGCTCCAGACTTTCTTTGTCGTTAGAGTGGCGGCCTCACAGCAAGCTGGGCACCGCTGGCCCAGGCCAGGCCAGGTCTCGTGTTCCTTGCCCACCCTGGGCCCACTGTCCACACCGTGTGTTGTGGTGATGGATCAGCCCTGCCGGCGGCTGAGGGGAGGCTCCATGGATGAGTCCAGGAGATTTAGGGCAGGAGCACGGAGCTCATGCAAAGCCCAGACCCACGGCTCCTCCGGGGAGTCCCTTCCCTTCCCTGAGCCCCAGTTCATTCATCTCTGAAAAGACTGCACTTCCCCCACCCAGGATGGACCAGTGGAACAATGCAGATGAACGCGCTTTGGAAACTACAGGTATTCTCTCTACACACACACACAGGAGCTTACGTAATGCTGCTTCTAGGAGCAAGTCTGCCTCTAAGCGGGAGAGTCAGGAGAGAACCTGGGCTTCCCGTTAGCACACCCTAAATCCCCAGCCCCCAGGCCCACCATGTGCCAGGCATTTTGTCTAAAGCATTTCACCAATCCTCACATACTCTGGGAGGCAGGCATCATGACGCCCACTTTACGGATGAGAAAACTGAGGCACAGCGCCTAAAGGGGGTTATGAGCTGACGTGGTGTGGAGCTGGGGTTACGTCCGTGACCCCCAAAGACATTGGCATTTTACTCCCAGAAACCAGGAGGAGCGCAGCCAGGAAGGAGCAGGTTCGGGACTGAGGCCCCAAGCCGGGAGTGGCCCTGGGGTTCCAGACCTGGTCCCTAAAGCCTGAGGAGCCCCGGTCTGAAAGGCCCTGTGGCAACCTGCCGAACCCCCTGGCCTGGTCCCCCTCTCTCAGCAGGCAGATCCGGCAGCAGTGGGAGGCAGGGGGGCAACGGAGGAGGTTTGGACAAATGGCCCGACCCAGCCCCCCCCCACTCCTCCACCTCCTAAATGCGGGGGCTGGAATGCTCGTCATTCGCTGAGCAGTGCTTTGGTGGAGAAAAGAAGCGAGGCTGGGCCTCCCTGTGAGCTGAGGATGATCACGGGGGGTGGGAGGGTAGCTGGGCTCTGCTCTGTCACCGCCTGCACCGTGGGCCAAGCTGCAGCACATCAGTGGGACAAGGGGACAGAAGCAGCAGGGGGACAACTGGAGGAGCAGCCTAGGGGCCAGGGAGCCCTGACAGAGAACACAGGAGAGGGGAAGGTTTCCAAAGCTGGGTCCTGGCACTGGGTCAGAAGAGAAAATATCTAAGAGCAGGTGATGATGGCAGAGGCGAGGGGACAAAGATGTGGGGACAAAGCGTGGGGACAAAGATGCTCTGAAAGGAGCCCCGCTCAGGCTGAGACACAAGCCCCCCCCACCTCCCAGGGCCAAGCAGACTGGCCACATCACACGTGGACTGGGTGTCAGACACCTTTCAAAATTTGATTCCCACTATACAGATGGGAAAACCGAGGCTCGGAGAGGCTAAGTGATTTGTGTGAGGTCATGTAGTAAGCAAGCGGGAAAAGCTACAGGGAAAGCACTGAGGTCCATATAGACACAGTCTGTGCAGAGCAGCAGTGGGGCGGCGGGGGGTGGGGGGGAGGTTAGGGCATGAGCGCCTCTGGACGTGGCAGTGACACTGGGAGAGGAAGGAGGGAGTTGGGCTTTCACCCAGAAACCCAATGCCTCTGGCCCAGAAGCCGCTCAGCTGCCGTGCTGGCAGAGCTGCTGAAGGCAGCCCGGCTTAAGCCAAAGACACCCAACTCTCATAGACAAAGCAGGCGATGTCTGGGTGGTTATTTTCAGGCCCCCACTTCCTGATGGTCGCGGAGCTTGTCAACTATGTGGGGACTCGGCCAGGGACAGGCCAAGGGCGGAGGAGAAGGATGCTTACCTCGGGCTGAGAGCCCCGAGGAGCCGTAGGGCGGGCCCCGAGTCAGCACCTCCTGCAGGATGATGCCGATGCTGAACGAGTCCCCTTTGAGGGTGCCCTGCCCCGGGGGCCCGGGCCCCCGCAGCAGCTCCAGAGCCGTCCACAGCAGCTCTGCAATCACAGGGCAGGCCACACCGCTGGCCGCTCAAGCTGCCCAAGCTGGGCGCGCGCTTCACACCTGGGGTGTCACTGCCCTGTCCCCACAGCCCCGGAGGAGGGAGCTGCTTCTGTTCTCCCCGATTCACAGGTCAGGGTCCTGAGGCTCCCAGAGAAAAAGCCATCAGCTCAAGGTCACACCACAGACCATGCTCGAGGGGTCCCCCGCCTCACAAACAGAAGCTTCAGAACCTACTGGCAGCCCCCTGCCCACCCTGAGCTGACCTTCTGGGACTGGCCGGGGGCGGGGAGCCCGCTGAGTGTCCAGCAGCGCCGCATAACCATAGTCAGTGACCTTTAGCACAAAGCGTCTGTCCACCACGCAGTTTCGGGACTTGAGGCAGCCATGCGGGAAATGCCACTGGTGCAGGTACCGCACCCCCTGGAGTGGAATCATGGGGGTCCCTTGGGTCTGCGGTGAATGAAAGGGACCCCAGGAAACCTTCCTGCCTCCCCCCACCCTTTGCCACACAGATTTTTCTCAGTTAGACAAAGTGGAAAGAGCCCAGGCCTGGGGAAGATCTGAGCATCTCTTGGCCCCCTTCCATCCCCCTTGCCTCCCACAGCTCCAGGCCTGGAAAAGGTTCTCACACGGATCAAATCCAGCAGCAGGGAGGCCTTGAAGGTCCAGTCCAGCCGCAGAGCCTCATTCCGCAGCAGATCCTCCAGGCTGCCCCGGGCACAGTACTCCAACACCAGAGCACTGACCCCAGAGGCCACGAAGAAGCCCAGGAAGGCGGTAACGTTCTCATGCCGCAGCTCCTGCATCTGCCGGGGCAATGGGAACCTTAGCAGCCTCCAAGACTGGACCAGACATGATCCTCTACTGAGCACCTAGCACAGGGTCGAACACGGAGAGGCATCAGAAATGCTGGATGCATGTGATTGGTGGATGGACAGATGGATGGATGGATGATGAATGGATGGGTGGATGGATGATGAATAAATGGATGGATGAATGGATGGATGGATGGATGGATGGATGTTGGATGGATGGACGGGATGGATGATGAATGGATGGATGGATGGATGGATGGATGATGGATGGATGGATGGATGGCGAATGGATGGATGGATGGATGGATGATGGATGGATGGATGGATGGATAGCGAATGGATGGATGGATGGATGATGAATGGATGGATGGATGGATAGCGAATGGATGGATGGCGAATGGATGGATGATGAATGGATGGATGGATGGATGGATGGATGATGGATGGATGGATGGGTGAGCAGAGCAGATAAGTGGATGAATGAGCCAGTGAAACCAGCAAGTAGAAGCATCATGAATAAGTGACTCAGCTGTAGCCAACTCCACAGAATAGGGATTCGGGCTTATTCCCAACCCAAACGACACTATGGACCTGAAAGCTGTGCAAAGTCTCTCCCTCAAGACTCAGAAACTAATGAGAAGAAGAATAGAAGGGGTCAGGCACAAGCTGAAAGCAGCCCAGCAGGTCAGAAATCATGAGCCCAGCCAGCGAGGCTAGCATTTGGCCAAGCAAGAAAGATGGAACGATTGTCCAGCACGGCCTTCCTCACAAAGACAGTTCAGGGGTCAAGGGTTAGTTCAGGGGTCAACTAAGTGGGTTGACTCCCCTCCCCCTTAGGGATCCACATGCTTATTCACATATGCGGTGAGCTAAGAATGGCCTCAAGTCCTTGGATACTCCTGCCATCAAGAGATTGGCCCTCTGGAGTTCCCTGGTGGCTCAGCAGATTAAGGATCCAGCATTGTCACTGCTGTGGCTCGGGTTGCTGAATTTGATCCCTGGCCCAGGAACTTCTGCATGCCATGGGCGTGGCCCCCCCAAAAAAGAGAGATGGGGCCTCTGACCCCTCCCTTTGAATCTGAGTGGGTTCTGTGACATTGCGACCAACAAAACATGATGAAAGTGGTCGTGTGTGCTTGGGGCCCAGGTCTTAGGAGACTGATGGCTCTCGTTTCCTCTTTCTTGGAGGCCTCTCTGGGGGAGGCCTGAATGGTCATAAGAAGTCCCTCTACCCTGAGTCGCCAGAATGGGGAGACCACGTGGAGAGGCCCGGAGGCGACTCAGAGCGGGAAGGCCGATCCTGCTGGGCCTCCTCTCCAACCACCCAGCCAAGGCACCAAGCACAAGTGAAGCCATGGAGGCCCCCTGGACGGAGGGTCAGCACGATTTTCTGTACAAGTCCAGATGGCAAATATTTCCAGCTTTGAGGGCCTTGAAGTCTCTGCCACAACCCTCCCTTCTGCCGTTTCAGCATGAATGCAGCCATAGACAGTTGCATAAACGTGGCTGCGTTCCAGGAAAACTTATGTACAAAACAGGCCGTGGGCTTGACTTGGCCCGAGGGCCAACCACCGACAGCCCATGTACAAGCTGAAAACCACCGAGGGACCCCCACCCAAGGCCCAGCAGAATGAAGAACTGCGGGTCTGAGCCCTGCTCGAATTTCCTACCCACAAAGTTGTAAGAGATTATAAGACGGTTGTTGTTTTAAGCCACTACATTTTGGGATAAGCTGTTAACAGGGTCAGAGAGAACCCCAACAGCATATTAAAGGTTCTGAGACGTCTGCGTCTAAGCCATGAGATTTCCAAAGTCCTCTGGCCCCACAGAGGACCTTCTAAGAATCGACACACGCTGGTGGCAAGATGCCCACTGGGAAATGCCTAACCTGACCGCCCATCACTCATCTCCATGAATCTGATTTTAGACCGTCGTGATGTGGGAAGTGATAATAAAATTCACCGTTTACCAAGGGTCCTTGATTGGCCAGAGACATTTCTAGGTTGTCTCATATATTCTCTCCAATCCTCACAATTGCCCCGGGGAGTGGATTTCATTAGCTCCATTTTACAGGAAAGCCGAGCACGCCGTGGTGGCAGGGCTCCCTCTGGGATCTTCCAGACTCAAATCTTATGCTCTGTCCTCCACCCCACAGTGCTCTGCAGGATGGTGACAATTTTGAGGGTGAAGGGGTTTATGTGGGTAGTGATGACAAGTGCCTGAAAGCTCCCTGGGGGAGGAACCCTGTCTCTCTTTTCTCTTTTCTGCTATGTCTCCGAAGCCCAGAGCATAGATGGTGCTTGATAAATAGTGGACAAATGGGAGTTCCCATTGTGGCACAGAGGAAACGATTCCGACTAGGAACCATGAGGGTGCTGGTTCGATCCCTGGCCTCACTCAGTGGGTTGAGGGTCCGGTGTTGCCATGAGCTGCGGTGTAGGTTGCAGACGTGGCTCGGATCTGGCATTGCTGCGGCTGTGGCATAGGCTGGCAGCTACAGCTCCAATTAGACCCCTAGCCTGGGAACCTCCATATGCTGCGGGTGCGGCCCTAAAAAGACAAGACCAAAAAAAATAGTGGACAAATGAATGGATGCGGGAAGGGATGGAGGGTACATGATGAGGTCCTTCCGCGGTGCCAATTATGCCATGCCATGACAGTGATGGAGAGGACTGTGCCCCTGGGCGTCGTGGTGATGATCATACGGGGATGTGACTTTGGGGACACTGGTGTACGACAGTGACAGTAATGCCGTAGCTGTGATGAAGTGCTGGCCTTGGGGCAGGGATCATGAGGACAGGAAGCACCTCCTCTTTTTTTGGCCACGTCCACGGCATGCAGACGTTCCCCGGGCCCGGGATTGAACCCACGCCACAGCAGTGACCACGGATCCTTAACCCACCAGGCTGCCAGGGAACTCCGAAGCACTTCCTTTTTGGAGGCTAGACGCTTCCCCACTGAGTAGGGACCAATCCCGACCGGTGGGGTCTCACAGCCCCGCGGCAGCCCTACCTTTCTCAGGAGGCTGAGGCAGCTCGGCCGCAGCTCAGGGGCTGTTCCAGCTTCAAACTTCTTCAGCCACACCCACTCCCCCATTTAAGAAAAGACAAGAACTCCCTGCTACTGGCCCCCAACTCGGGTAAATCCCTCAGCCTGTCTCTGCCGCAGCTTCTTCCCCATAAACGCGCTTTTTCTGTGCGCCCCAGGCCAGGGAGACCCCGGCCAGCAGAAATGAAGGTCAGACTTCATCTCCTTTGGCGGACAGGCTTGATTTGCAGTCTTAACTCCACCACCTTCTAGCTCTGTGACTTTGCACAAGGGACTTCACGTCTCTGAGCCTCACGTCCCAATTCCGTAAAGTGAGGACGGCAACCCCACCCAGACTCAGGGCTAACAGACGGTGGATAGAAAGCGTGTGAGCTCCGGGCCCCGAGGTCAGCTTTAATCTGCAGGCCTCAGGCCCCTAGGACACCCCAGACCCAGTGAAGCGAGGGGAGCTCCATCACCTGGGGGCTCTGGGGCGGGGAGGGGGGACAGGCAGAGGCCTCAGGCTGGGGTCCTTGCCCAGAGCCGGCTGTCGCCTCAGCCCTCTCTTCCTTCCTGCTCGGCCTGGCCCGCAGCGCACTCAGGGGAGCAGATAAAACACACTGACTCCATTAAAGCCTCCCTTCAGCCGTGAGACAAAACAAAATAAAACAAGATGGGCTTCCCCAAGGGGGAAGGTGGAAAAGAAGGAACCAGAGATTCCCATGGTTCCCGTGGAAACCATCAGCCCAGCTCCTGGGCCACCAGACCCGGGAGAGTCAGCATCCGTCAGCTGTTGCATCTAGAACACAGCTCCCGAGAAGTCACAGAGGCTCTGACTTCTGACCTTCCGGCCTCCCTGTCGGCTGGTGGCCCAGGCTCTGCCTGGAGGCTGGCTGTCCTGGGCTGGGTGCTGCCCTGCATTTCAGGGCCTCAGACCCTTGACAGAAGCAGGCAGGAGGGTGACCACGCTGGCAGCGCCCAGGCCCAAGTGGCCAAGGAGTGACCCACGGTCAGGTCACAAAGCACTTGTGACCAGGGGCTGGGAATCCTGCCACCAACTTACTGTGGGACCTGGGAAAGTCAGTGTCCCTCTCCCGGCCTGTTTCCCATTCTGTGGCAGGAGTAGGGCACACAGAGGCCCGAGAGGCTATGGGCTCCCTCAGCTTCTCCCAAACGGATGACACCTGCCCCAGAACCCGGGCCTGGGGGGTGGCGGGGGCCCTTACCTGGAACAGAACCACGCTGGTGGGCTCCAGGGGGGCTGGCAGGCTCCTTGCCGACCCCTGGGCTGCTGATGTCAGGCCCCCACCATCCGCCACGCTTCTTGACTCACTGGCATTGTCCACGTGTAGCCTCTGGAGCGGGCAGGTGCAGTCAAGGGCCCAGACCGGCCTCAGGCCACTGCCTGCCCCCCCAGCCCGGTGCCTGCCTCCCCACCCGTCTGCTCGGGGGCCGGTGGATGAAGGTGAGCTCCTGGGCTGTCAGCAGGATCCGGTGGGGGCCCCGCACCAGCTGCAGCTGCTGGATGCCCAACCTGGAGGTGAGAGAAAGAGCAAGACAGGGAAGGTGGTGCCAATACCACCCCCCACCCCCGCGAATGGCTCCCTGGACCTGCTTCTGACCCAGAACCCTCCTGCCCACTCGGTTTCCCCTCCCGTCTCCCCATCAGCCCCAGCTGGGCTGAGAGGCCACCCCCAAGCACTGTCCCCCACAGAGCCCCTCGGACCCGCTCAGGGCTGGACCCGAGGCCTGATGTGCCTGCTGGTCCCCACCCTCGGTGTTTTCAGCTCGCCTGGCGGCCTCCCGGGGTGCTGAGACCCTCGGGTAAGGGCTGGGGGTGGAGGGTTGCCCCTTCTGGATGTGGCTGAGGCTCAGGGAGCCCAGAGGACCTCGGACCCAGGAAGAATTGTTTGCAAAGTTGAAGGGCCCCGGGGGTCACCCTGGCCAAGCCCTCACTGCACAGACGTGTAGCCCGAAGCTCAGGGAGGACAGAGTCCTGTCCAAGATCCCAGGCTTTTTCCCCGAGTCTCCAAAGGACCTCCTGGGAGGCACACTGGCCTTGACAGAGCCCTGGCCGAGGCTTCAGGATGGACAGGCACGCAGGGGGGTCCTGAGGTCTGGGATGAAGGCTGGGGAAGCTCCCTGCGGGCGGCCAGGGCTGGGTACACAGCTCAGAGGCCCTGTGGGGTGGGGCCCGGGGACCAAGCCATGCTCAGGCGCACGGAGGACTCACCTGGTGAGGCCAGTGAGGGCCGCGCTGGCCAGCAGCAGGACACAGGCCAGGGCCAGAGCGAGGAGGCCGCCGGGGGGCTGCTCACCTGCAGGAGAGCGAGGGAGGACATGAGGCCCACCGGTGCCAGCCGCTTCAGTCACTCTGCCCCTACTGCTGGGCCTCCTCTGGGAAATGGAGACGCAAACCCTGCCCAACCCCTCCCGGGGGCGAGGCTCAGAACGGCCCCAGACCCAAGCCCTGCTTGTGGTCTGGACATTACACACAGATGCTGACTCCCCGCACTGTTGCTGGGGTTCTCACCACAGGCTCCCGGCCTCCCAGGCCCCACAGACCCTGCTCGGACCCCATCACTGTCCCGACCACACTCTGGCCCTTGTCTGCCAGCATGTCAGGCCCTTTCCCGCCAGACTGAGAGCAGCTGGAAGGCAGTGCCTGTATCTGACTCATCTCGGAGTCCCTAGGCCCCTAACACAGGTGCTGGACAGGAAAGAGGCTGAATAAAAATTGTGGATCCCTGTCAATGATTACATGACGTCTTGCACACCCCCCATGATGGGCCACTCACTACCTGTTTTGGCAGCTAATTTTGATGTCATTCACTTTGTTAGAAGAGCCCTCATCCAAATCCTGAATCACTGAATCCAAATCCCTTTGGCCCTCCTTTCAGGACTGGGTGTGAAGAGGCCGCTTAGGACCACTGGGCAAGGTGGGGAGGGCTACTTCGTTTGGGCAAGGCCAGCATCAGCCTGGGCTGGCCCGGTGGCAAAAGGCCAGGCCCGTTCTGAAGAAAGGACGCTGACCTCCTCTGCCACAGGAGCGGGGCCATCCCTTCCTTCTTCTTCCTCGCCTCCCTCCCTTCCTCCCTTTTCCGGAAGGCCAAGCGCTGCCTGTCTGCCCGCCGAGGAGCCTCCCCCAGTCTGAGTTGGGTCCAGATAACAAGAGCCGCAGTGAACACCTTGGAGGACTTATTAAACTGCTCTACGTCGCAGCGCACTAAGCATCTATCCTAAGGACGTCACGGATTTCAATCCCATTTTTCTGCACAACAACCTCGGGAAGGACGGGTGGTCACGATCACGATTTTATGGACGAGCAAAGAGAGGGACAGGCCACAGTCCGAGAGGGGCAGAGCCTAGGCTGGCACCCGGGCAGCTTTTCTCAGGCATCTGGGCTCCCAGCCACCACCCACCCTGCCTCCCACCCAGGCTCCTAAGAAGGCAGCTCAACTCGCGACCTGGAGGAAGTGAGGGAAGAAGCAGAGACAGGAAAGCGGTCCGGGGCTGGGGAGCGGCCAGCACAGCGGTTCTGAAGCAGGAGTGTGGCTGGTGTGCTCAACGGGAGGGCAGCGCAGAGTGTGCCAAAGACTGAGGGCAGGGAAGCCGAGGGCGGCGAGGGCTCTGGCTGCACTCTGGGTGAGACGGAGCCTCTGCAGCCTCCGGGCAGGGAGAGCCGGATCTGGCTGTTTGCCAAGGATGCTCCAACCTGCTCCAACCTGCTCCAACCTGGATGAGGTCCAGGGACAAGGGCAGGAGCAGAGTGGCCTATTGGGAGGCCACTGAGTAATCCAGTGAGAGATGGCGGGGTAGGCGGGGACCTGGATGAGAGAGGAGGCAGGGGAGTGGTGGGCAGGGCCCTGGTTCCCAGCAAATTCTTTTTTTTTTTTTTTTTCGTCTTTTTGCCATTTCTTGGGCCGCTTCTGCAGCATATGGAGTTTCCCAGGCTAGGGGTGGAATCGGAGCTGAAGCTGCCAGCCCATGCCAGAGCCACAGCAACACAGGATCCAAGCCACATCTGCAACCTACACCACAGCTCACGGCCAACGCCGGATCCTTAACCGGGCAAATTCTAAAGCTGTGTGCTGACAGGCTGGGCATGGGGTGTGAGGAGGGGGTGCCGGAGCCTTGGGCAGGCTGCGATCGCCACTACCTGCCATGGGAAAGACGCTGGGAGGAGGCTGGGCAGACCAGGAGTTCAATTTCAGATAATGTCATATTGGAGATGCCACCTAGGCATCAAAGCATCAAGTAAGAGGGGACACTGAGAGGTGGCAGGATCCTGAAGGACACATCATCCCCAGCCTCACAGAGCCGATGCTCTTGAAGACCAGCCCCAGGCTCCACGCTCCAGGGGCTACTGTCTAGTGGCAGAGACAAGGGCAGCAGAGATAACATCACGCAATGTGGTCAAACCCATGATGGGCACAGCCAGGGGCTGAAGGAGCCTGGAAGAAACCTTTACAAAACTCCTCCTGCATCAGCCCTGGCTCGCAGACCTCACCCTCTGACAGGTGTTCCTTCCTTCATTCAGCAAATCCATCAGCAAACATTTCTGGAGCATCCACTGTGTGCTGAGCTCAGTGCCAAGAATTGAAGATGCGATGGCAGATGAGGTTCATGGTCACTGCCAGCACCGTGGTGCAGCTCACCTTCTACTGGGGGTGGGGGGTGAGGGCTGGTGCTCTAAGCCAGTGCAGGGACCATGGTTCATTCACTCTTCCATCCCGGGGGCTGAGCACAGTACCTGGTACCTAGTAAGTCCTCCATCCATATTTGTGGAAGAAAAGAGGGGTAAATAAACAGGCAAAGGCTTCTTTTTATGAGTGCCCACCAGTCTGGGGAGAGATGGCATGGGTCCTTTTCAACATAGGACACATACCCTACGAAGCTGTGCCCCAGGGGCTGTGGGAAACACCGAGGCAAGGCCCCCCAGCCCTGACTGCAGCTGTTCTGGAAGGAAAGGAAGGATTTAGCCAGGCAAGGTGGGGGCACTCTAGGAAGAGGAAATGCATATGCACGTGGAAACCCAAAAGGTGGCAGGTGTGTTTGGGGAAAGGTGAAGAGGAGAAGCGTGGGGAGATGGAGCTGGAAGAGCAGCAGAGCCTAGGTATGGATGGGGTGGCTGCTGAAGTTTTGGGGCAGGCAGGGATGTAAGCAAGTCTGGCCAGACCTAAATTCATCCACCACCAGCAGTAACAATAACCAGGTGTGCATCTGGGGGTGCACTTGTGTAGACACATAGGTGTGTGTGTGCTCATCTCTGCTGATGCACTTGTGTGTCTGTGCAGTTTTGTCAAAAATGAGAGGCTGGGTGGATGAATGTCAGGAATGAGAACGTGTGGGCCTCCTGTCTCACACTCTGCCGTGGTCAGGGGGTAAAAGGAATTCTGTACTGGGAGTCGATAGACCAGGGGCTCCCTGTGTGACCTTGGGCAAGTCACTTAACTGTTCTGAGCTTCGCTTTTCCACTGGGACATGTGGAGGACCTTGTCACAAGGCTGCAGTGTAGTTTAGGAGGGCAGAGAGCTAGGAACCGGCTCTGTAAGTGCTTTGGCTCTGCTTGGCCTTGGGGAGGCCTTGCTAGTCTTCCCTGAGGCATAACAACCCTTGGTTCAGTCTTATCAATGGAGGGTCAAGCCTCTTCCTTGTTCCTGCTCCTGCCCCTCACCTGAATGTCCACATGGAGAGCCTTAATGAATGAATGAGTGATGGATGGATGAGTGAATGAGTGATGGATGGATGAGTGAATGAATGATGAATGTATGGGTAGATGGATGGATGCATGCATGAGTGAATGAATGGTGGATGCATGAGTAAATGATGGATGGATGGATGGATAGATGAGTGAATGAGTGATGGATGGGTGGATGGATGGGTAGATGAATGGATGGATCATGAGTGAATGAATGATGGATGCACGAGTGAATGAATGATGGATGCATGAGGGACTGAATGATGGATGGATGGATGGATGGATGCATGAGTGAATGAAAGGTGGATTAGACAGACGGAGGGACACATGAATTACCTCTCATGCATAGTGTGTTGGGATCAAACCAGCAGCTGGAGTCACGTGCCAGAGGGACACCTCCTGGAAAGTGTATGGCCCCTGCCCAGGGACTGCACCTGCCACGTGCCTGTGTCCAGGATGTGAGTGGGGACCAGCTGGCTTCCCCGACCATCTGTGTCCAACACGACGTACTGAGCCAGCCTCCTGCCCTTCTCATCTGATCTGGATCCTCTGGCTAAAACCAGCCACATCCAGAGACGCTGTGTGGCCCCCTAAGGGGGCTCCTGAGAGTCCTGGCCCACAGCTCTCAGAGCGGTTCAGGGCGTGTGCCAGCAGGACAACGGCATCGTAGATGGTTCCAAAGAGCGGGGACACCTGTGAAAGAGAATGTCTCTCAACCTCAGAACCCCAGGGCATAAGCCCGCAGGTATTTCTGAGTCCTGGCCCTTCTTTTAGTCCATTACCTCGGTCCCCACACAGAAGCCTCGCCATCTCCTCGGCCACCACTATCGTGGCAGCCGCCACCCCACATGGGCATCTCAAACTCACCCAGTATGTCCTAAACAGAACTCCGGGTTCTGTAGGGTTCTTCCTGGCTCTACTGCACCAAACCCCACTCCCCCAAATTTCAGGAAATGGAACGACCACCTGCCCAGGTTCTCAAGCCTGGCACCTTCCTGGATCCCAGCGCCTCTCCTTCCCTCTTCCAGGTCATCATCCAATCTTTTTGGCTTTATTTCAGAATCGATTCCCAATCCAACTGACTTTCCCTACCTCAACTCCTGTCACCTGGGGCCGAGCCCCCCTCACTGCTCACCTGAACCACACAGGAGCCTCCTAAGGGCCTCTCTGCTTGCCCTGGCCCTCCTGAGACCACTCCCCATCAAGCAGCCAAACCATGGCTTTAAAAAACAGAAATCAAATCTTTTCTTACTTCAGCTCTGCTGATGGTCTCCCTTTTCATTTATGGTAAGTTCAGACTCCTTACCCTGATTTACAAAGCCTCACAAAACCATGGCTTTCCTGTTGTGGTGCAGCGGAAACGAATCCAACTAGTATCCATGAGGATGCAGGTTCGATCCCTGGCCTTGCTCACTGGGTGAGGATTCAGCCCTGCCCTGAGCTGTGGTGTAGGCGGCAGACAGGTCTCAGATCCCACGTTGCTGTGGCTACAAGGTAGGCCGGCAGCTGCAGCTCAGATTGGACCCCTAGCCTGGGAATCATATGCTGCGGGTGGGGCCCTAAAAGGCAAAAAAAAAAACCCAACCAACCAACCCAACAAAAAGCTTCACATGATCAGGCCCCGAGACAGACACACACACTCACACGCACACACACCTATGAGAGAAAGACAGGCACACACAGTCATGCACCCAGGGAAGGCCCCGCCTGGGTGAGGAGCACGTGCACACCGGCCCACGGCCCCACACCCTGGGCCCCACGAGGGGCCGCGCTGACCCACCTGCTCTGGGTCCAGGCGCGCAGCCCCTCCGCCTGCACCGGCCGCTTCGAAGGCCTTGTCTGCCGCGCCGGACTCCAGGCTGACGGTCAGCACCGCATCGTAGGCCTCCCGCAGGGCCCCGCCGTCGCCCAGGGCCGGGTAGGAGCGGTTGCGGAAGGGCAAGGCGAAGAGCAGCGTGTCGTAGGGCAGGAAGACCAGCCTGCCGTCCGCCAGGCCCCCGGCCCACGCCCGGCTCATTAGCGCCGTCTGCTCAGAACCGCCCAGGAGCGCCGAGTGCATGCACAGCACCACGACTGGGGGAGAGGCGGAAGTTCAGCCCGGAGGCTGGGAGCGGGGCTGGGAACTCAAGGTCCACTCCGCCCCCTCTGATGCCCCGCCTCCTCTGATGCCCCGCCTCCTCTGATGCCCCGCCTCCTCTGATGCCCCGCCCCTCCGTCCGAGGGAAAAGCGGACTTTCTCTTTTTCCCGCTCCCCCTGCAGCAATAATAGCCAAGGTCACCAAATCTGGGTGTGGCTGACCTAATAGGGAAAAAAAAAATCCTCTCCGCTGAGGATACATTTGCGTTAACGTTTCTCTTTACCCTTCCCAGCACATCAGTGTGAGCGACTTTCCGCCCTCCCTCGACCCCACTGGCTCTGACGATGGCTGCTATTTATTGACGGCTTGCTCTGTGTTGTCCTAAAGTACTTCGAGAAACATTTAGTCATGCAATTTACAACACAGAAAAGTATGTTCTTCGTGATCTCTACTTTCCGAGGAGGAAACCAAGGCACAGAGAGGTTAAGGAGTTGCCCTAGAACACACAGCCCTCAGGGTGAGAGAGCCAGGGTTGGAACCTGGGCAGACTGGCTTCCAGTTTATCGTCTTTTCGTTTTTTAAGATTTTTTTTTTAATTTAGATGATTTATCATTTGCAGCAACATGGCGGGACCTAGAGATGATTATACAAGTGAAGGAGCCAGGCAGAGAAAGACAGATATTATATGATCTCACTTATATGTAGGATCTTAAAGAAAGGATACAAATGAACTTACAGACAAAACAGAAATAGACCCACAGAGGCAGAAAACAAATTTACAGTTACCAAAGGGGAAGGGGAGGAAGGAAGGGATACATTAGGAGTTTACTATATATGAAATAGGAGTTCCTGTCGTGACCCAGCCGAAACGAATCCCACTAGGAACTAAGAGGTTGAGGGTTTGATCCCTGGCCTTGCTCAGTGGGTTGAGGATCCAGCATTGCCTTGAGCTGTGGTGTAGTTCGCAGATGCGGCTTGGATCCTTCGTTGCTGTAGTTGTGGTGTAGGCCGGCAGCAACAGCTCCACTTAGACCCCTAGCCTGGGAACTTCCACATGCTGCAGGTGTGGCCCTAAAAAGACAAAAAATAATAATAATAATAATAGTATATATATATATATATATGCTATATATGAAATAACCAACAAGGACATATAGTATAACACACAGAACTATACTCAATATTTTGTAATAACCTATTAGGGAAAAGAATATATATATATTCTTTATATATATTTATATAAAGAATATATATATTCTTATATATAATAATATATATTTAAATATATAAAAATCATTTTGCTGTACTCCTTAAACTAACACAAGATCATAAATGAACTATACTTCAACCAAAAAAAAAAGTATGTAAATCAGCTATGCTTTAATTAAAAAAATTTTTAGAAGAAAGGAAGGAAAGAAGAAAGGAAGAGGGAAAAAAACATGTGACAGGAAAGAAATATTTGCTTAAAAATTTCGATAATTTGAAATACCATAAAACTCACCTTTTAAAAAGTGTGTAACTCGGTAGTTTAATACACAAAGTATGAAGCCAGCACCACTGTTTAATTCTAGAACGTATTCGTCTCCCCCAAATAAATCCTGTGCCCATCAGCGGTCACTCCTCGTGCCCCCTCCCCCTAACCCCAGTCATCCTCTGAGCTGCTTTCTGTTTCTATGCCTGTGCCTCTTCTGGACATTTCAGGTCAATAGAATTGAACAATATGCAGGCTTTCATGTCTGGCTTCTTTCCCTGAGCACAGCGTTTTCCAGATTCTTCCATGTAGCAGCCTGGATCAGTGCTTCATTCATTTTTATGGCTGCCCAGTATTCCACTGCATAAACATAGCCATCTGTCTTGGCTCGTCCTCTCAACCGTGGCCCTAGGTGGCCTCTTAAAGGTCTCAGTAGACATGGCTACATTCCCCTTTGCCTTCCTCAAAGAAATGGGCCCAGGAAAATAAAGCAGCCGATTTCATCTGCAGGTACCAAATGGGAAGGGCAGAAGGGAAACCCACCCGAGGTTAATGGTCTCTGCATCGTGGGGCCCTGACCAGGGTTGCAACCCCAGCCAATAAAGGCCCACCGCATGCCCATGACCGGGGCCCTGGTTCCTACTGAAATCCCTTGCTCCAGAAAATCCAGGAATATGGAGCCACCAAGGAAGACCAAGGGTCTCCTTGACAAGGAGGAATTCCTAACCAAGAACGGGGGCCTGAGAGCTCCTAGTCCTGCAGACGTCAGAGCCCTGGACTCTGCTGAACCCCCCGGGTGGGCACGCTATGTGGACCATAGCCGGGAGCCACCCCTTCCTGGCCCCCAAGTAATAGGGAGAATCCACTGGGACTGAGTGGAAGCAGAGCCAGAGCTACCTTGGTCACATCTCTGCCCCACTTCTGTCCCAGCTTCTGCCACACTGCTCCTTTCTCTGACCAGTCAGAGGCGCTGTTCTGCATCTGGCCACAAGGGGGAGCAGACCCACACATGGAGGGAGGTTAATCCGCATGGATGACAAGCCCGGCTCACTACCTGCAGGGCACTGTTCCCAGTCCTTTATCTGCAATAGCCCATTTCATCTTCACAGCCTCAGGAAGTAGGGGCTTGTTAATCCCACGTCATTGACAAGGAATCTATAGCACAGAGAGGTTTAGTGTCTTGTCTGAGGTCATACAGCTGGTAGGAAATGGGGCTGGGAATGGGATCCTGGTGAGTTGATTCTAGAGGATGTGCCCTAATCACTCTGCCTTCTGACTTCGAAAAGCCAACACCATAACCAGAACTCAATCCCCTGCCCACGGCCATGGTGCTCCAGCCCCGTAGAAATGGCCATTCACTCTCCTGGTCCCGCTGGTACGCAACCCCATCCCTTTGCTCTAGCCGCCCCCTCTGTCTGGACCGCCTTCCCCTTGCCTTCCACCTGCAATCAACTCCTCACATTCAGTCCCTGCCCTGGTGTCACCTCTGGGAAGTCCCCCAGCTTCTGGGCTCCTCTGTCCCCTGTATCCACATCTGTCTCCCATCAGACTCAAGCACCTCACTGTTGGGACCCAGCCAGCTCCTCCCTGTGCCCCCCGAGCCCAGCCAGGGTCAGACACAGAGCAGTGCTCGGGGACCTTGGCTGAATGAAGCCTGTACCCTGTGCTCGGTCACATACACCTGCTCCTCGTGACCCTATGAGGTCGGTCACCTGATCCCCAACTCACCTACTGGAAAGCTGGGCTCAGAGAAAAGAGGCGCCCCTCCTGAGGGCTGGTGAGCCCAGGTGGGGCCAGGCCTCATCCTCCACTCAGCTCTAACTCACTGCAGGCCACACAAGCTCGGAGGCTGCCATCCTGCCTCTCCTCACTGGTGCCGCCGCCTCAGCTCCCTCAAAGATGGAACTTGGCAGTTGGGCTCAGTGCCTCTCAAACTCTTGCCAGCGCCGACAGTAAGAAATACATCTGACCTTGGTGGGCTTGCAAAGCTGAGTATATAAGAGTACACTCGCAAAACTGGAAATTTCGCAGAATGATCCCTTCCCAGCTGCCCGCACCGCACTCTCAGCTAAGGTCCCTGCTGTCTTCCAGGTGCCACCTCTTCTCTGGACCTCACCCCACTGTGCCCTCCCTGCCTACTTACTTCCTTGAAGACAGGTCAAGTGCAGCCTCCTCCAAGAAGCCTCCCACATCCCCCAGGGTCCAGCCCCACGTCCACTTTTGTTCTCCAAGCCTCCACTCCCTGGGGTGACCTTGGCCTCTCTGTCATAACCACCTGCTTGGAGTTCCCATTGTGGCTCAGCGGGTTCAGAGCCCAACTAGTATCCATGAGGAGGCGGGCTCAATACCTGGCCTTGCTCAGTGGGTTAAGGATCCAGCATTGCCATGAGCTGCGGCATAGATCACAGAGGCAGCTCGGATCCAGCATTGCTGTGGCTGTGGCGTAGGCTGGCACCTGCAGCTCCGATTCGAGCCCTAGCCTGGGAACTTCCATATGCTGCATGTGCGGCTATTAAAAGAAAAAAAAAAAAAAAAAAAACCAGCCGCTTATACACCTGTCTATCACTCAGTCATGCCCAAGAGACCAGCCAATCTGCCTGCCCTGCTCACCCAGGCAACCCAGCACCCAGCACAGCAGGGGCTTGATAAATGCAGGAACCAACAAATCCATGAAGGTTCTGATTCTAACGCCAGGAAACTAAGAATAGCTCTAAAACCTTTCCTGGGGCTCAGGTCCTGCTACATGCTTGTTCCATTGACAGCGCCAGGCAGGCACCAAGAAGCCCTTGGCTCCCACTCTGCAGTTAACACACGCATCAGAGCTCACAGTCTGACTGTACCGCTTACCAGCTGTGTGATTCGGGCAGGCCGCTGACCTTCTCTGAGCTGCAAAGTGCAGACCTCAGCAGGACTAGCTCGCAGGGATGCTGTGGGGTTAACTGCGGGGCTTTTGTCCAAGATCTGGGGTGAAAGCCGTGTGAAGCTCTCAGTGGCCATGTGAAGTCCAGGCTGCCCGTGGGAGGGCACTTACCTTTCAGGCCATCCATTCCACACAGCTGCTTGAGGACCTCTGTGACGCCCTGCTCCCCAGGTCCCAGAGAGGTCACCAGCCGCACGGGCAGCCCATGGGTCCTGAGAGTCATGGCCACCTGCCGGGTGGTATCCCGCCAGATGTCCTGGTGGGAGGACACGATGGCCACGTGAGCCCAGCCAAAGTGTCTCATGATGGACAGCAGCACGTGGGCGGCCGAGGGCAAGGTGGGCGCCAGCTCACCTCCTCCCTCTGGAGCCCCACACGCCCAGGAGAAGAGGGTCTTGCCCCAGCTTTGGGCCAGCAGGGCTGCCGCTGGGCAGAAACCAGGATTGACGGGGCCCCCAAAAGCATCTACAGTGTTCTCGTGGGTCAGGAAAGTAGCCAGGGCGTGAGCCATGTCACAGCCCGTGGGAAGGACCACGGAAGCCAGCCGTGAGCCCAGCGCCAGCGAGGCATCCTGATTGGCTCAGTCCACCACCAGCTTCACACACACACACACCCTGCCCAGTGCAGCCACACTGGGGAGGGCCTGGGCAAAGATGGGGTCACAGTCCCAGGGACCCAGCACCCCCAGAGTGAAGGTCCCCGCCCTCTGGGCCAGATCAAGGAGAGAGCCAGCCCACAAGAGAGACCCAGCCCACAGGAGAGGCACAGGGAGAAGTGGCAGGAGAGGGACTGTCCTTGGACGGCCAAGCGTGGACCCCCAGGGGCCCTGGCAGGGTGGGCCGGCCTTCCCGTGCAGCGATGTCCAGGACCGACCTTCAGGGGTCAAGCCCCCTGCAGTCCTGGAAAAGAGGCATAAAGACAAGGATTGCTTTCTAGCATTTTCTGCCAGTGCTTTCGGCATGATTTGGAGACAGACACCCCTCCCGCCAGAAGCTTAGATTCCTCATTGGTAAAACGAGGATTTGGAGCCATGATGTCCAAACACCCCTAGCTTTGGGGGCTTCACACACACACACCCCGCCCAGGACTGGCTCACAGCCCCGCGATGCTCACTCACGCAGGCCTGGGCCGGAGCTCAATGGCTCACTGTGGGCTCCAGGTTAGAGCTGGCCAGACCCGGCTCACTCCCTCCCAGCCTCTGAAGCTTCTGACTTGTCTTTTCCTCCATGTGGATCATGAAACCGACTTTCTGGAGCTACGGGGATGGATGATTCCATGACAAAATGTGGAGCCCTTAGCACAGTGCCTGGTGCTCAATGTTCAATAACTCCCCACTCTTTCCACCTACTGCTATTATTTCTTCCCTCACTCATCCTCCGGAGGGGGCCGGGTTCTCCCACTCAGCTTCCCCTGCCTCCTGCCCTCAAGCCCAGCACCATCCGCAGCACTTAACTCTGCCAGACTCCGTGCGCCCAGAGCACAGGCAGGGGCTGGGTGTGGGTAGCTCCCTCTGCTGTGCGTTTGTGGCTCGAGGGCTTACAATGTATGCCATAGTCCCATTGCCAAGCCCTGTTCAAACAAAAGTCCTTCTATGTCCATTGTGTACAGATGAGGCAATCACAGGACACTGGCGTTCCCGTCGTGGCGCAGCGGAACCATGAGGTTGCAGGTTCGATCCCTGCTCTTGCTCCGTGGGTTAACGATCCGGCGATGCTGTGAGCTGTGGTGTAGGTTGCAGACACGGCTCGGATCCCGCGTTGCTGTGGCTCTGGCATAGGCTGGCGGCTACAGCTCCAATTGGACCCCTAGCCTGGGAACCTCCATATGCCACAGGTGTGGCCCTAAAAAGCAAAAAAAAAAAAAAAAAAAGTACTCTGAGCCTCAGTTTCCTCATCTGCACAATGGAGATGACAATAGCTAGCTGGCAGAGCCATGGTGGAGACTAAAATGTGTAGAGTGTCTCCACTGGGGAGGGTCATTGCGGTGAGAGGTAAAGAAGCAGGCGGTTCTTAAACAGAACAGCACCGTCATCACCACCTTTGGATCTTTGAGAGGAAGCAGGTGTACCGTGGTGCCCAGAGAGCTGGGCGAGGAAGAGGAAAGGCTGAGTTTCAGCCCCAGTCCTGCCCCTGCCCCTTCCCCTCTCAAGGCCTCAGTGTCCCCATCTGTAGAAGAAGCCAGTTTGCAGGGCTGGCCAGCCCCGAGCCCTTCTGGCCTGTGAGGCTGTTTCTCCAGCTCAGAGCCTGCTTGAGTGGGGGAGGGTTGCTCTCTACCCGTCTCCGAAGGACCCGCTGTACACCCTCCCCTCCTCTGCAGTCTGCACTCTAAGTGGCCTCCTAGCATCTGCCTCACGGGATGAAGCCCTCAGAGCAGATGGGCGTGGCTTGTGCTTACAAAGAGCTGATCACGTTCAGCTGGAAACATAGGCACATGCACCTGACACGAATGACAACCCCCTCTCCCCTCAGTCTGTATTTCCCGAAGTACCCGTGCCCCACTGCTTTGCCTGGTGCTCTGAGACGCCCCACGGGGAGACCTCTTATCCTCTTTCTCGGAGGAGGAAACTGACCCTGGGCAGGGCAGCGACTTGTCCAAAGTCTCATCAAAAGTTAGGGCTGAGCTGAGACTGGAGCGTGTCAAAGATAAAAATCCCCTTTTGCTGAAGCCCTAGAACATCAGAGCTGAAGGATCCAGGAGATCGTAGCATCGGAACCAAGTCCTCTGTGTACGGATGGGGAAACAGGCACAGAAAGGGGGGCGGCGCTCCCCCGTTCCCACGGAGCCCCAGCAGGCCCCCCTGGCCCCGTGGCCCTGCTGGTCATGCTCAGCTTCATGGGGATTCTGCAGCGGGTGGTCTGCAGGGGGTCGCAGAAGGCTCAGGCCCTTAGCAAGGCCAGCCTGTAGCCAGGGCAGAAGCTGACTGTAGCCCCACCTCTGCCTCTGCCTTTGAGACAAGATCCACGCCCTTTTCTCTGCCATCTGTACAGGGAAGACTTGGTTTAGTAGGTCTCCAAAGATCCTTCATTTTTAGTGTTCTAATTGTCAATAAAATTCAGGAAACAGGTGACTTTTTGGTCTCCACAGCTGGCCACATCCCCTCTTCCAACCCGTCCCCCAGGAGGGTGTGAGCTGCCCCTGCTCCCACCTCTGGCACAGTGGGCTCGTATGCCAGCCTCCTAGGGGGAGACTATGTGCCATTTGACTCAATGAGATGCTCACTGTGGATAAGCCACAGAGAGCTTGGCTCATAGAGGCACTTTCATGAAGCGAGTCAACTCTGTATTACCATCACCCCAAAGATGAAATGCCTTTCGCTGCATGAACAGACAAATGCCCACAAGAGGGATGGGAACCCAAGGAAGTGGGGCAGGGTCTTCCCATCAGAGCCTGGGCCCCGCCAACCCCTATAGTGAAGGGTCACTCTCCTGAGCCCCAACCTGGTCCTTCTTGCCTTCCTTCAGGGCAAGCCCCCAAAGACTCACCTGCCATGTCTGCCTCTTTGCCGGTCCTAAGTTTCCTGCATGAGGGTCCTCGGATGTCAGACTCTCCAAGCATTCCCACCACAGCCTGCACAGTCACACAGTCACCACTCCTGCTGCCTGTCAGCTTCCAAATATTCCTGCCTGGGGAGTGCCTCCTATATGGCTTATTCACTCCTGTCCCCCTCGGGGCCCTGAAGAAGCCACTTGGAAAATTCAAACTGTTCAGACTCTAGGGCTCTGGGGAGCCAAGCACAGAGAGGAAGGAGGGAATGAAGGAGAGAGGTACTGATGGAGGAAGGAAAGAAGGCTGGGAAGGAGGGTGGGATCAGCACTCCGGACAGCTCCTCACCTGGCTGGGACTCCCAGGAGCAACAAAGAATGGGTGAGCCCTGGATAAAGCAGCCTTGCTGAGCATCCAAGCCCTGTGCTGGGCACTATTTATGCAATCCACTAAGACAGGGACTAGGTTGTTGCTCTTGTTGTTGTTATTCCTACTTTATATATATAAGGAAAGTGGAGCCCAGAGAGGCTAGGTAATGTGACCACGGGCACAGAACTAGAAATTGGCAGGGCTGAGTATACGTCCAGGCTTCCGATCGTCACACCACATGGATTTGGGGGCCATTGTCATAGAGGTTTTTCTAGCTTCTCTTTTGACGTGGACCCGTCTGTGGAGAAAAACACCAGCATCCAGGCGACCTTTAGCCCCTCCTCTTCCACCTGCTCTCTCCTACCCAGGTGACATTGACCTTCCGCCCGTACACGCAGGGTCTACTGTGTGCCGAAGATTGGACACACCCCATGCATCCTGTCTGGGCCGTAGGTGGTGGACGCTCAATAATGCTCTTTTCCTTAGTGCGCATCCATGCTTTTGACCTCCCGGGAGTCCCAGAAACCATTGTTTCTGACAGTTAAGTGCTGCCGTCTCTCTAGCCTCCTACTATGCACATTGAGGTCAGGGACCTTCCATTAGGACAGCCCCAAGGCCATCTCTGCCCTGGACGATCGCCACAGAGGTCTTCAAAAAGGGGAGGTCCCCCCCCCCAGGAAGGCACTCCTTAGTGCCCGGGTGAAGGGAGTGGCCTCTGGCTCCTACAGTGATGTGCAGGTTGCATGTAATAGATCCAGAAGCATTTTGTCCCTTGGAATTTGGGGGGAGACAAGCAAACTGTGGTGTGTGTCTCTAGTTAGCTGTGCTGGAACACCGCCTCAAATTTAAAAGCTTATCACAACAGCAACCATTTATTTTGCTCATGAATCTGCCCTTGGGCAGGGCTTGGCAGGGAAGATTTCTCTGTGCCACACAGCATCCGCGGAGGCCACTGCCCTGAGGCAAGTGGGGGGGGTGGGCAGGTCTAGGACCAGGAGGCAGTTCCTGGAGAGGGTAGTCAGGTCAACCATTGGTCTTCTTGGTCCCGGTGGAGACGGGGTCCCAAGCAGGGGGCAGTTGCCCAGCATCTTGTTGGGACCGGGAGGGGGCAGCCAGATGCTCTGATGAGGACCGCCTGGGGACAGTACTGCCCCTGCAGGGTCAGCTCCATCCTGGAACTCTCTCCAGGGCTCTTAGAGTCCACTTCCTCTGTACCCCAGAAAAATGGAAGCCCTTAGCATGGAATTGGTACCCCAGAAAATTTTTTCTATATCCCAAAAAAATAGAAGCCTGAAGTGTCCCCTATGCCATAACTCAGATAGGACAGGAACTCCGTACCCTCTGCCCACGCCTGCACATCTCAGCTGTTCTCTGGCCTCTCACTGCTCCCTGGACGCTGCCCTGCTGTGAGCCACCCTGCTGTTAAGGCTTCTGTCCTGTCACGTTGAGAAAACTGCATCCCTCTGACCTGCACCGCCTGGTCCCCACGCCACATTCTGCCAACAGAGCAAGCCTGCCCCTCTGGCCGTCATCGGCCCCAGAGAGTCAAGAGGCATCATCAAACACAAAGTGCCAGTAAACACCACCCGTAGGGCCTTGGCAACAGCCGAGAGAGTCACAATGGCAAACGCGCTATGTTTAGGACCATTATAGGGGCTTGGGATATAATGATTCATCCCATCATCACACTCCTATGAGACAGAATGGGCCTTCCGTGCCTTGCTCATTTCTGGGTCCCCAAGACACTGACCAGCACTTATTAGGCATAAAATAAGTACACGTGGAGTTCCCGTCATGGTGCAGCAGAAACAAATCTGACTAGAAACCATGAGGTTGTGGGTTTGATCCCTGGCCTCACTCAGTGGATTAAGGATGCAGCGTTGCCATGAGCTGTGGTGTAGGTTGCAGACGCAGCTCGGATCTGGCGTTGCTGTGACTCTGGTGTAGGCTGGTGGCAACAGCTCTGATTCGACCCCTAGCCTGGGAACTTCCATATGCCGTGGGTGCAGCCCTAAAAGGACAAAAGATTTAAAAAATAAAAAATAAATAAAATAACATAAGTACGCGTTAAATTGCTATCCCCATTTTGCTGATGAGAAAACCAAAGCACAGAGAGGGTATTGCCTGCTGCGGATCACAAAGCTCGCAAGGGCCAGAGCTGGGATTTCGAACGAGGCGGTCTAGCTCCAGAGCCCGTGCTCTCACCCTCAGCACGTGCTGACTTTATTTTTTAACATAAAGTCAAGCATCGCCTCGTCTCTTCTCCCAGGGAAGTGCCTCCAAATCCTTTCTCATTCCTCACGTAGGTAATAACATGATGTGACATGAGTGGCACATCGGTGGCACTGTGGTATGTTCTCATCTCATTTAAGCCTCATTATAACCTCCATAGTATAAGCTCGAAGGGGCAGGAGCTTTACTGTAGCCCCAAAGCCAAGGCTGGCACACAGGATAAGCACATTAAATATAAGTTGGGTGAATTAACTTCACAAAAGAGGGACTGAGGTTCATAGAGCTTAAGAAACTTGCCTGAGGTGACGGAATTAATAAGTGACAGAACCCTGATTGGCAACCAGTCTCTGTCTCAAAAAACTGTTTCGACTGCACTGTGCTGCCTGGCCTCACTGGGTCTGGGTTTCCTCACCAGATAAAATGGGGATCCTCCGTCTCCTTAGGGGTGTTGTGGGGACAGAGGGTGCAGTGATGCGGAGGCTCTCTGCAAGCAGGAGAGGGGCGTGTGGATGCAGGGCTGTCTTGTCTTCTCCGCATCACTGAGGCCCGCAGGAGGCCTGGTGCCCAGCAGGAGCCCCAATGAACGAAGGTGACACCTCCAGACACAGGTGAAACTGGGATGGCAAGGTGGGTGGGTGGATATGCGGGTGGATGAGTGAAAGGAAGGATGGAAGATGGATGGGTGGATGGGTGGATGGGTGGATGGATGGATGGATAGATGAAAATATAAATGCCCTTTTGAAAAAGACATGACTGTACCAGTGCAGACCCAGACTGGCCTTTTAGTCTCTATCCAGCAGAGGGCACCAAGGCTCCAATAACTGGCCTAGACGTGGGTTTCCTGGGAGTAAAAAGCCTCCAGCAGGAGGGCACCCTACCTGGCTCTAGTCTTGGCTCGTTGGCAGCTCCGGCAAGTGAAAGGATAGAGACACAGAAGACCAGGTCAGAGACCGGGGGCACCGGGTGAGGCTTAAGACAGACCCCCTCACCAGCCTCCAGTAATAGGGGTTTTGGGAGAGTGCTTCACACGCCAGAGCCCAGGTTCCTTTCAAAGCAAAGGGATAAGTGTACCTTTTAGGTTTGTCCTGAGGATGAAATGAGATATACGAAAAAGTCCTCGGGATTCGGAGTTCCCATCATGGCACAGGGGAAGCGAATCCAACTAGGAACCACGAGGTTGCAGGTTCGATCCCTGGCCTTGCTCAGTGGGTTGATGACCCGGCGTTGCCGTGAGCTGTGGTGTAGGTTGCAGATTCGGCTCAGATCTGGCATTGCTGTGGCTGTGGTGTAGGCTAGCAGCAACAGCTCCGATTCGACCCCTAGCCTGAGAACCTCCATATTCCGAAAAAGACCAAACAGAAAAAAGAAAAAGTACTC
Organism: Sus scrofa; assembly: GCF_054392235.1. Taxonomy (NCBI): domain Eukaryota; kingdom Metazoa; phylum Chordata; class Mammalia; order Artiodactyla; family Suidae; genus Sus; species Sus scrofa. The sequence goes on from NC_139391.1 coordinate 10,897,857, forward strand.
AGGATGCTGCAGGTCCTTACAAGTGAGGTAGTCACAGGAAAAAGTACTCAGGATGCTGCAGGTCCTTACAAGTGAGGTAGTCACAGGAAAAAGTACTCAGGATGCTGCAGGTCCTTACAAGTGAGGTAGTCACAGCTCAGAGAGGTTGTATGACTTACCCGAGGCCACCCAGCAAGTACAAGATGGGAAGCAAGGATGGTCTCTAAAGACCCTCATGAGATTTCTACTCAAATGGAGAAAGTTCTACTAGGATCTAAATGGTTCTGAGGACTGGAGCCGGCTCTAGGTGAGTGTGGACGTTTCGAGGGTGGAAGCTGCCCCAGGGCTGGGCAAAATTCTTGGAGACAAGCACTGATTTAAGGGAACTCATCCCGCCACCAGGGGTGAGCACCAAATCACCACTTAACTGCCCACCCAGGAGCTCCAGCGGTGCCTCCGCATGGTGGGAAATTAACATTTTAATGTGGAACTTGACTCCCATCTCCTTGGGCGGCTGGGTGTAAATTGCCCATCTGTTTCAGAAGGCTGCGTTTGTCCTCAGGCTTCTATTTTATGTGTTGCTGTCACTCCCGATCCCTGCCAGGGATTTATCATGGGACCAGGCCTGGCTTGAATGGCCTCGGAATGAGTTTGTCGACTGGCAGCAGCAAACGGCAGAAAGCCAAGACTTTCCCAAAGTGAACAGAAAATCAGCGTTGTGTTTCCCTGAAGCAAGTCCTGCCCCGAACACAGAACAGCAGGTGGGCTTTGGCTCTTAAGCTGGTCCCCTGGCCCTGATCCTGAGGAGGAAATGTGGTCCACCCTGCAATGATCCTGTTCCAGAAAGGGGCTTGCAGAGGGCAGGGCTTCCTTGGGGCTGGGAGAGGGCCCGAAGAAGGAGGAGGCTTGGTTTGCCCTTTTCCTTTTTTTTTTTTTGTCTTTTTAGGGCCACACCTGCGGCATATGGAGGTTCCCAGGCTAGGGATCTAATCAGAGCTGCAGCTGCCAGCCTGCACCACAGCCACAGCAACACCAGATCCAAGCCGCGTGTGTGACCTACACCACAGCTTGCGGCAACACTGGATCCTTAACTCACTGAGTGAGGGCAGGGATCAAACTTGCGTCCTCATGGATCCTAGTCAGATTCATTTCCACTGAGCCACAACGGGAACTCCCCTTTTTGCTTCTCATAAGGCAGAGTCTGGAATCTGCCAAGCTGCCAAGGTCCCGAAGGCCAGTAGAGACTTGAGCAGGACTGTACCCACCCTGGTTTGAACCTGCTTCTGCAGCCCCCAAAGCTGCTCACCAGGTTGAGTGACAGGCTGTGCCACCTCAGGGGCTCCCTCTTCCGCCAGCAGCACATGGCCCCACTCCCTGTCCTGGCTTAGGCAGGATCTTTGCATTTGTTTTTGTTTTGTTTTGTCCTTTTAGGGCCATGCCCATGGCAGATGGAGGTTCCCAGGCTAAGGGTTGAATCAGAGCTGTAGCCACTGGCCACAACCACAGCCACAGCAACGCCACATCCTAACGGCATCTGTGATCTATATCAGAGCTCATATCAACGCCGGATCCTTAACCCATTGAGCGAGGCCAGGAATCGAACCTGCATCCTCATGGATAATAGATTCGTTTCCGAGGAGCCACAGCAGGAACTCCTGAGTTTGTTCTTGATAAAGCTCTTCCCATTCATAAGTCCACCTTGATGAGACGCACCCCTTCATGCATCTGGGACTTCGGGGTTTTCTGAGCCCCTACTCTCTGCCAGCTCTGGCCTTGGGAGACTGGACTACTAAACCAGGGTGCCGCTCTCACCCAGTCGGGGAGTCAGGGGATGGCAACCTAGAGGAGGGTATGTGCGAGGGAGGAACAAACCTGACTCCATATTAGATTTACGTTATCTTTGTATTCTGTTGCTTTTGCTTAGAATTAAGAATGTTATATAGAGCCTGAAATACACAGGACAGCCCCTTCTCAAGGCTCTGACCTTTAAGGGTCTAACACTTTTCCATTCATGTAAAGATTAAAAGTTGCAGAACTGATGAGTTCCCATCATGGCTCAGCGGTTAATGAACCCTCCTAGTATCCATGAGGACACGGGCTCGATCCCTGGCCTTGTTCAGTGAGTTAAGGATCCAGCATTGCCGTGAGCTGTGGTGTAGGGGGCAGATGCAGCTCAGATCTAGCGTGGCTGTGGCTGTGGCGTAGGCTGGCGGGCTACAGTTCTGATTCGACCCCCAGCCTAAGAACATCCATATGTCGCAGGTATAGCCCCTCCCCCCAAAAAAAGACAAAGGCGCAGAACAGAGAATAACATTGAGGAGTTCCCTGGTGGTTCCGCGGGTTAAGGATGTGGTGTACGGTGTTGTCACTGCTGTAGCTCAGGTTACCCCTGTGGCACAGGTTTGACCTCTGGCCCAGGAACATCCACCCGTGGCCAAAAAAGAAAAAGAACATTTGCCTTGGCAGAGGTTTACGGGAACACTGTGACCTGACCTACGTGGACAGGTGAAGGTCAGAGGATTCCGACACCAAGAAGTTTGCAACAACTCATCACGCCTCTTCCTCGCCTCGCCTTTAAAAATTAATTCCAGGAGTTCCCGTCGTGGCGCAGTGGTTAACGAATCTGACTAGGAACCATGAGGTTGCGGGTTCGGTCCCTGCCCTTGCTCAGTGGGTTAATGATCCGGCGTTGCCGTGAGCTGTGGTGTAGGTTGCAGACGCGGCTCGGATCCCGCGTTGCTGTGGCTCTGGCGTAGGCCGGTGGCTACAGCTCCGATTCAGCCCCTAGCCTGGGAACCTCCATATGCCGCGGGGAGCGGCCCAAGAAATAGCAACAACAACAACAACAACAACAACAACAATAACAACAACAACAACAACAACAAAATAATTTAAAAAAAAAATTAATTCCAGCATCTGGACATCCGCAATGAGAAACAACCTGGCCCTTAACTTTGCATGAAGTCTCTAACAACCAGTTCTCCTGTTACCCTCACTTAAAAAGCGCTTTGCTGAAACCCTTCAGGGAGTTTGGGGTTTGCGGGTGCTGTGGGGCACGTGCTTCCTGTTCTCCTTGCATGACCCTGCGGTGACACTTTCCCTGCTCCAAACTCCAGCGTCTCCATTTGGCTTCACTGCTCATCCAGCACAGGAACTTGCCTTTGGTAACAGGTAGCGGCACAAAAGGAGCTGGAAACAACCCTCTTCAGCATGGATCCCGTGGTCTGGCGAATCTCAGCCCCTCCCCTCCTCAGGCGTGTGCAGAGGAATCCCAATTTCCGGCAAAATGATGGAGCAGGACGGAAGCAACAGAGGTCAGGCTGGCAGAGACCTGTCAACTGACAAAGAGCCGGCAGCAAATAGTAAAGAGTAGACGGAGAATCCACAGAGCCAGGAGCAGCAGCACGAGGAGGAAGTGAGCCACACTTGTCAGATGGGCCCTTGCCAGGGCCCTGGAGGGCACGAGGCGGAGAGTTTGCAGCCTAAAGTGCTGTTGAATTCTTTCCCTGGGTCCCAGTGCCCCAGTCACGGCCAGCCCTGCACGATGTCTGCAGAGCTAGTCACGTTCTGAGTGCACGGGGCCGACACCAGGGCGTGGAGGCTGGGGGAGCCTGCATGGCTCCATGTCAAGGGGCTGGGCAGAGAGCCCAGAGGAGGCAGCCCCTCCCTTGGCTGGCAGAGCACCCGCCAGCCCCTCCAAACAGGCAGCTGCCACTTCCCCCACTTCCCACTCTGACATGGGAGGACACCCTTTGGAGACATCTTTTGTTTTTTTGTTTTTGTTTTTGTCTTTTTGTCTTTTTGTTGTTGTTGTTGCTATTTCTTGGGCCGCTCCCACAGCATATGGAGGTTCCCAGGCTATGGGTTGAATTGGAGCTGTAGCCACCAGCCTACACCAGAGCCACAGCAACGCGGGATCCGAGCTGCGTCTGCAACCTACACCACAGCTCACGGCAACGCCGGATCCTTAACCCACTGAGCAAGAGCGGGACCGAACCCACAACCTCATGGTTCCTAGTCGGATTCGTTAACCACTGCGCCACGACGGGAACTCCCTGGAGACATTTTGCTTCCTTTAAGATCATGCTACCCACAGTTCCCTTCATGGCTCAGTGGTTAGCGAACCCGACTAGGATCCATGAGGACGCAGGTTCGATCCCTGGCCTCGCTCAGTGGGTTAAAGATCCAGGGTTGCCATGAGTTGTGGTGTAGGTTGTAGACATGGCTCAGATCCCGCATTACCGTGGCTGTAGCTCCAATTCCACCCCTGCCTGGGAACTTCCATATGCTGCAAGTGCAGCCCTGAAAAGCAAAAAAAAAAAAAAAATTCATGCTATCGGTGTTTCCTACCCCAACCCCCACTGCCAAACTCCCTCACCCCCCAATCCAGATCTCAAGTTTTGATAGAAATCTGACTGTAACATGGCACCTGCTGGGATAACAGATGTGACCAACTTTATTGCCGTCATGCCTTTTCTGGGACTAGATCCCACTGTCAATGGCGTCTTTGGCAGGATCTCTCAAGTTCTCCTCCCACTGTCAAATTTTCATTGTTGGGTTGGCACAGTGGGCAGAGGACACTGCAAGCTGGTCAGACTTGTTCTTGGCTAAAATTCTGCCTCCAACTGGCCTGTGATCTTGGGAGCCTAAGAAATGGAGGACAACTGTGCCCTTGTCCCAGGGCTGCTGTGAGACTTTCGTGGGGTGACAGGTGCATCTGGCACAGATGGGGAGATGCCTGGCAAATATCCACTAGTGTAGATTCTGCAAGCAGACTGCAAGGTGCAGAAACTGTGGGTTTGGTAGGACAGAAGCCAGCTCCTACCCCATGGACAGGTCAGGATTCTCTTTCCCCACTGAACTTCGATCTGTGTCTACGCAGAGAACATTCCAAGGGCTGGAAACTTGAAATTAAGGCCAGAGTAGACTTTGAGGTGGGGAACACTCATGCCAGCAAGTTCCCAATGAGAGCTAACTGTGATACTCAAGCCCCAGCTGTAAGAGTGTGTGTGTGTGTGTGTGTGTGTGTGTGTGTGTGTGTGTGTGTAACATGAGATGAGGTTGCTTGTGCAGCTGATGCCCACTCGTCAGGTGTGGGCTGTGGCAGGCTGGGACACCCTGCCTGAGTGCTGTGTCTGGCTTCCAGAGCCTTCTTTGAGACAGAGGCAGCCAACTGGGCCAATGTGCCTGCTGAGCCGGTCTCACAGCTGCTGTTGCCATTACAGGGAGGAGGCTGGCTCTGGCGGAGGCCGCGTGGCATCAGCTCCCAGCCCCAGGCCAGGGCATGAATGAGAAGCGGGACTCTGGGCAGGGGTACAGAGGGGGTGTGGCCCCAGGAACCCTGGTCTAGGAATAGGCTGAGGATGCACCACTGGGCAAGGAGTTCCTGCACTGTAGCAATGGGCAAAGAGAAACTGCTCAGAACAAAGGCGTCATAGACACAGAAGGGACTGCAAAGCAGAGAGAGCAGAGAGGAACAGAGACCACAGCCTCAGAAGCAATAGAAACAGAGAACAAGAGAGAGGGAGAAAGAGGGAAGGAGATTCAAGACCAAAAAATGAAGATAGGAAATGGAAGTTCAGAGAGAGAAGTAAAGTCGTAGGAAGAGGAGGAGAGATGCGCCAAGAAAATCAGAGGGGACGGGCCATGGAGGGTGATAAACAGGTGAGGAGCAAAAGAGAGGCAGGAAGAGGGGACCAAGCCGGGAGGGGCCTTAGGATCTACCACATGCAACCCTCTCGCCTATTCTCCAGATGGGAAAACTGAGAACCAGGAAATTCGTGGCCGAATACAGGTGACAAAGACAGTGAAGGGAAAAGAAGCTAGCAAAGATGAGAGCCTGGCAGAAAGCCCCAAAGGGGAGAGAAGCAAGAAAAGAAGGGGCTGGGGAGAGTTCCCATCGTGGCTCAGCAGTTAAGGAACCTGATTAGTATCCATGAGGATGCAGGTTCGATCCCTGGCCTCGCTCAGTGGGTTAAGGATCCAGCATTGCCACAGCTGCAGTGTAGGTCGAAGACGCGGCTCAAATCCCCAGTTGCTGTGGCTGTGGCATCAGCCAGCCCCTAGCCGGGGGACTTTCATATGCCGCGTGTGTGGCCCTAAAAAAGAAAGCACATTCTTGGGACAATCGGAGGAACTCGAATGGAGCCTGAGGAGTGGGTTATAATAATGCGTATGTTCCCTTTCTGATTGTGGGGTTCCCTTTGTGGTTATGGAGGAAAATGTCCTTGTTTGTAGGAAGCACTAAACTCTTCAGGAAAATATTAATTATGGGTACTTGCAACTTGTCTGTAAATGTGAAATTGTTACCAAAAAATTTTTTTAAGTCTACGCACAATAAAACTCCCAAAGAAAGAGTTTTTCATGCAAACCATGACAAACCTTCAAGGAATGAATAACCCCAAATTCATACAACTCTTTCATACCAAAATCAAATTCAGGACTGTTGACTAAAATATATGCACAACCTGGGGGTTCCTGTTGTGGCTTAGGGGAAACGAATCTGACTAGTATCCATGAGGACACAGGTTCGATCCCTGGCCTCACTCAGTGGGTTAAGGATCTGGCGTTGCTGTGAGCTGTGGTGTAGGTCACAGACACGGCTCAGATCTGGAGTTGCTGTGGTTGTGGTGTAGACTGGCGGCTGTAGCTTCATTTCAACTCCTAGGCTGGGGACCTCCATATGCCGCAGGGCGGCCCTAAGAAGACACACACACAAAAAAAAAGATTCTTGGATTAAAAAGTCATCAATTATCAGTGTCAATTAGCTCCAAATTGATTTGTAGATGCCGTATCATTCCAACCAAAATTCCAGCAGACCTTTTGAAGAATTTTGCAGGTTGCTTTTCACATTTTTTTTTAAATAGACAAGCGAAAAAGCCAAGTTCCTCCCCCCAAAGAAAAATCAGGTGAGGGGGCCTGTCCTACCAGCTATTGTAACATATCATAAAACCATAGAAATTAAGGAAGTGTGGGTGTTGACACGGGTGATAAACGACTAGAGCAATGAAACAGAATCAGGACCCCTGAAACAGGTCCTTGCATTCAGGGAAACTTGACCTACAACAGCTGCGTTGAGAGGCACAAAGGATTGTTCACTGAATGGTGACACTTCTGGTTATCCTTCTGCACAAAATGAAGTGCGAGCTGCACCTCACACACAAAAATCCATTCCAGATGGATTAAGAACCTCAACGGGAGAGCCAAGTTTTCTGTTCACTTTTGGAGAACATGTAGGAACCTTCCTTTATGAACTTAAGCTAGAGAAAGACTTTTTAAACCAGACATTAAAAATGCAAACATAAAGGGAAAAGTGCAATCAATGTGATTGCTCCAGAGTTTAAAACTTCTGTTCATCAAAAGATACCATAAAGACAGTGAAAACACGAGCTACCGAGCGGGTGTGGCACATTTCATTTTCCAAAGATGACTGCAACACTATTTCCCATCCCACAGGCTCTTTTTCTGATTGGCCACACCCACAGCATACAGACGATCCTGGGCCAGGGATCGAACCGGCACCACAGCAGTGACAACGCTGGATCCTTAACCTGCTGTGCCACCAAGGAACTCCTCACATACTCATTTGGAACTCTGCCAATCTGCACAAGGATCTGGGCTTGTGGCCAAAAAAAGAAGAAGAAGAAGCAAAGTCCGGATCCTCTGCCCTTGGACCCGGCAGGTGCTTGTTACTGCTTTCACCAATAGGGTACAATCAAAGTGATGTATGCGACTTCTGGGTCTAGGTCATAAAAATGCCATACCTGCTCATCTCCATCCTGCTTCTGGCCTCCTCCCGCACTCCCCATCTGTACTCTGCAGGTGACACAGGGCTGCTTTCCGGTTCAGATCCTGGCTTCGCCACCTTGGACGTGCTACGTCTGCCTGGGCTTGGTGTCTCCTCCGGCTGTCTCAGCGAGCCTCTCCCCCAGAACCATCAGGCCTGGAGACCCACTTCGGCCTTACCTGGGACATCTACTTACACAGTCTCCAAGCTGACAGGTGGAGAGAGGTACAGAAAACAGAGGTCGAAGGCATCTCCAACTGGCTGAGGAGTGGGGGAGAGAGGGGCGGTCCGGAGCGAGTGCGCAGGCGTACATGCGAGTCGGGAGCCCTATGGCCACTACTGCCCGGTGCGTCCTCCAGAGTCATGCCCAGTGAGGGTGGAACATCGATGCAGTTGAAGGAATGCCCTCTTGCCCTGCCCCCCACAGTTTTCCTACCCAGCAATCTTCCGCTCATTCAGCAAAAGCCGTCTCATCTATCACCCTGCAGGAAGTCTCCCTGGGCGCATCAAGCTACCTGGGGATCCCCACGCTTCCCTCCATCACGGAACTGAACAGTGAGCCCCCTGAGAGCAGAAATCGTGTCTGAACCACCTCTGTGTCCCAGGACCCAGCCCAGGGCCCGCAACAAAGGAGGCACCAGGAAATGGCTGCAGAACTAATTATTTAATTAATGCACAATGAAACTAGTTCCTTTAAGAGGCCCCAGAGGGGTCTGCTCTGGTGGACGGCCACTCAGCATGGGGCCAGCCAGCCTGGGAAGAAAGCCCTCAGGCTTCTTTGAAACTCCCTGGGTGAGGCCCTTCGTGGGGCTGTTTGGGAAATTCACAGACAGTTGTTTACTAAATCGATCTCAGGATACACAGGAGTTGGTCACGTATTCATTTCTTTTCCAATATTGGCGATATCCCAAGAGTGGCATTATTTCCTTTCCTGCTAAGAGCAACCAACATATATGAGGATCATTAATTATCATCAATGCTGATTTAAATGCATCTTCACACCTTTCATGCTTTAATCAAAAGGCCCGGCGGGGGGTGGGGGGAGTTCCCATGTGGTTCAGCGGAAACAAATCTAACATCCATGAGGTTGCAGGTTCTATCCCTGGCCTCGCTCGGTGGGTTAAGGATCTGGCGTTGCCATGAGCTGTGGTCTAGGTCACAGATGCAGCTCAGATCCCGTGGTGCTGTGGCTGTGGTGTAGGCTGGCAGCTACACTTCTGATTCAACCCATAGCCTGGGAACCTCCATATGCCACAGGGGCGGCCCTAAAAAGACACACACACAAAAGGCATGGGGTAAACCCAATTATCTCCATGTGGATTGTCCACTGCAAGTGTGGACTTCCACGTGGCTTTCCTGAGCCTTCTCCTCCCGGGCTCCCTCCCTCTCTCTTATGATGCTAACTTTCCAACTGAACCTGAACCAAGAGAAATCTGGAATTCTAGTGTTTGTCGATCAGAAGAAACTTTCATAAAGCTCATCATCACCTCGGGTGTGGCCCTAAAAAGCAAAAAAATAGTAATAATAATAAATAAATAAAAATACAAATAAAATAAGTGAGAACATACAGTATTTGTCTTTCTCTGACATACCTCACTGAGCTCTCAAAGTCCACCCATGTTGTTGGATTAACCAGGTTTTATTCTTTTTTATGGCCAAATAATACTGCATTACTGTACATCATATATTTTCTTAATCCATTCATTCATTGATGGACCCTTAGATCGTTTTCATACCTTGACTCTTACGAATAATGCTGCAATGAACACGGGGATGCAGACAACTTTTCAAATTAGTGTTTTCCTTTTCCTTCGAGAATCCCCAGGTAGGAAAGTGGCAGGACCATATGGTAGTTCTATTTTTTTACATTTTGAGGAAAATTCATACTGTTTTCCACGGAGGCTGCCCCAATTTACACTCCCACAAACAGTGTGCAAAAGTTCCTTTTTCTCAGCATCCTTGCCAAAACTTGTCATTGCTTGTCTTTTTGATCAAAGTCATTCTAGCAGATGTGAGGTGCTGGCTCACTGTGGCTTTGATGTGCATTTTCCTGATGATTAGTGATGCTCAGCCCCTTTCAGGCACTGATGGTCCTCCATACGGCTTCCCGGGAAAAATGTCTATCAGATCCTCTGCCCATTTTTAGTTTTATTTTATTTTATTATTTTTGTCTTCTGTCCTTTCAGGGCCGCACCTGTGACATATGGGGGTTCCCAGGCTAGGGGTCCAATCGGAGCTACAGCTGCTGGCCTACACCAGAGCCGCAGCAACACAGGATCCAAGCCACATCTGTGACCTACACCACAGCTCACGGCAACACCGGATCCTTAACCCACTGAGCAAGGCCAGGGATTGAACCCGCAACCTCCTGGTTCCTAGTCGGATTCGTTTCCACTGAGCCATGACGGGAACTCCTCTCTGCCCGTTTTTAAATAAGACTGTCTGGTATTTTTCTGTGTTGTATGAGCCGTTTCATATGTTTGGTATTTTTCTGTGTTGTATGAGCCGTTTCATATGTTTTAAATATTGACGCCTCATTAGGTACATGGTTTACAAATATTTGCTTCCATTTGATAGGTTGCCTTTTTCTTCTGTGCAGTCTCCTTTGCTGTGCAGATTTTAGTTTGATGTAGTCCCATTTGTGTATTTTTTGCTTCTAAGATAAGGATCTTGAAAGAAGGAGTTTATCCTGGATTATCCAGACGGGTTTTAACAGCAAATCACATGGATCTTTCTAAGAGAGAGGCCGGGGGAGATTCAACAGACACGAAGACACAACCAAGAGAGATGCCGCCGCAGCTAAGGAAGGTCAACAGCCACCAGGAGCTGAAAGGGGCAAGGAGCAGATTCTCCCCTAGAGCCTCCGGAGGGAGTGGGGCCTCAGCCCAGTGAAACTGATTTTGGACCTCTGGCCCTCAGAGCCATCAGAGAGTAAATTTCTCTTGCTTTGAGCCAGGGAGCGTGTGGCAGTTTGTCCCAGGAGCCATCAGAAATGAATACAGCTCTATATGGGCTGTCATTGCAGGGCTTGCGGGTGAGCCACAGGAACCCCGATGCTAGTTCTCCATCAGCCCGCAACCCCCAGGGGCCCCGACCTCCCTCGGGGCCGTGGAGCATTCCGCCAGGCTCTGTGGGCCCATCTGCTTGGACTTCCGCAGGCATCTCCGCTCTGCTCTCCAGAATCTCAGCAAGCTGTAAAGAAGGCAGGTGCCCTGGCCTCCCAGGCTCTGCTGAAGGAGGGAGGATACCGAGCGGGGCCGAGCTGGAGGGAGGCGATGCAGGGCGCCTTCTTAGCACCCCCGTTCCTCGCCTCCCTCTGCTCTCCATCGGAATATTCCCGGTCTGGGCTGGAATCTGGGGTGCTTGACGCTTCATCGGTTCTTCCAAATGCGTTGCTTGTACTCGAGGCAAATGTTTGCTTCCTTTATTATCTGTGTATGAAGTTTGGATGCCCCCGCAGCCTGGGCATGGGCATGGGCACGGGGGTAAAGCAATGACAGAGAAGGGGATGAAGAAACACTTACTAGCTCGAGGTTACATTTCTGTTATATTTACACAGATACAAATATACATATATATATATACATAGACGTGTATATATGCAAACACACATATAATACATAATGTGCACACACATATGCACACATGTAATTTTATAAACATATTTTTATATATACATTTACATATAAGCTTTTTATATAATCTAAAAAAATACTACCAAAAACCTTAAGAGTAGAGGATGCAGCCTTTAAGGCATTCGCCTGCTATGGCCCCCTTTGCCCAGCAAATCAATAAAATCCATCTTTTTCTCCTTCACTCCCGCCCCCCCAAATAATTAAAAGTGGTGGTCTTTGGGTTACATGTATTTCCTTCATAGTAAAGAATAACACGAAAATGTTAAAGAAAGTATTTAAAGGGCATAGCATTTAAAAAAACCTTTTAACGTAGGCGAGGAGAGAGCCCAGCCCAAGAATAAGGCTGCAAGCGCCGAGGTGGATGCATCTTTGCTTTCGTCTTCCCAGCAGCCAGGGAGCGTGAGAAGCGGGGCCACGGTGCTCCTGAGATGAAACAGACCAGCTGCTCAGAAGGACTGCTATTCTTAGGCCTCAAAGCAGACAGGCTTTTCTGCCAAGGATCTGTTAGACACATATTCTTCATCTGCTTTTGTGCCGAGAGGCATCTGAAGCTGAGTGGTGACCTGTCTGGCCCAGGGAGGCTGCTGCAAAGAGGCGGGGCTGGGATTTGAACCTATGGAAGAGCCCTGCAGAGGGAGCCCAATACAACATGGGCCATAAAAGGTGGTCAAAAGGTACAAACGTCCACTTACAGGATAAACAGTCTTGCGGGGGTACAGCGCAGCCCGGCAACTCTAGTTAATAATACTACAGTGTGTATTTGAAAGTTGCTAAGAGAATCGATCTTATCCAAGTTCTCATCACAAGAAAATGTTTTGTAACCAGGCGTAGTGCTGACTGTCAGCTAAACGTGTTGTTATAATCATTAGGCATAGAGACATACGTCAAATCATTCCACTGTACACTTAAAACAGATACGTCTCAAAATAAACATCAAATGATGACACTCCCAGGCTCAAAACCTCCACGGTTTCTTAATTCACTCCTGGGAGTTCCCCATGTGGCTCAGCAGGTTAAGTATCAGTCTCCGTGAGGATTCAAGTTCCATCCCTGGCCTCCCTCAGTGGGTTAGGGATCCAGCATCACCGTGGCTGTGGCATAGGCCCCAGCTGTAGCTCTGCCAGCTTCCACAAGTGCAGCCCTAAAAAAAAACAAAATCAATACAATCATCTTTATCAAATTGTTTAAAAAGAATCAAATCCTGGAGTTCCTTTGTGGTGCAGCGGGTTAAAGACCTGGCGTTGTCACTGCAGTGGCTCAGATCGCTGCTGTGGTATGGATTCAATTCCCGGCCCAGAACTTTCACACACCACAGCCATGGCCAAAAACACCAAAAAAGGAGTTCCCGTTGTGGCTCAGTGGTTAATGAATCCGACTAGGAACAATGAGGTTGCAGGTTTGATCCCTGGCCTTGCTCAGTGGGTGAAGGATCTGGCGTGGCCGTGAGCTGTGGTGTAGGTTGCCGACACGGCTTGGATCCTGCTGTGGCTCCCATTCGACCCCCACCAGTCTGGGAACCTCCATATGCCGCAGGAGCGGCCCAAGAAATGGAAAAAAGACCCCAAAAAAATGAATAAAAATAAATTTAAAATATTAAAAACAAAAACACCAAAAAACAAAAACCAAACAAACAGTCTTTACAACAGCCTCTTAAACCCTGGTAAACTGGCCCAGGAACCGCCCTGCTCTCATGCTCCTGCCCCCTTCTCCACCCCAACTAGCCAGGTGCGCCCCGCCTTAGGGCCTTTGCCCTGGCTGTTCCCTTGGCCGGGAACACACCCTCTGTGGATTAATCCGTATGACCAGCTCCCTCACCCCCTTCAATCCTCAGCTCAAAAGCTCCTTCTCAGGAGCCCTACACCAACCACCGTATTTCAAATTGTAACCCACTCGCCTCCCCTTCCCCCACGCGTCCCCTCGCGCGGTCCTCTTTCTACCCATAGTGTTTGTCACCTTCTAACACTCAACTATATTTGCTATGTGTTGTCCACTCCCACCGCTAAAAGGCAAGCTCCGTGAGGACAGGATTCGTGACTTTGGTTCGCGAGATGTTACTTCAATGCTGCCGACAGAACCTGCCACAGTAGATGCCCGATAATGACTGATGCTCAGAGAACCCTGTCCAGCACGCGGTAAGCGCTCAGAGAACGTGGCTCTATTTATCTTGGGAGAGTCAGGGCTGGGGCTGCGGCCTCTGCATGAGTGGTGTGGGGTCAGGTGCTGCGTTAGGCGGCAGCAGGAATGGGGATCTCCCTGTCCTCGGGGAGCCCCCGTCCTGATGGGGAAACAGGCCAACAGCAGAAGGGGGATAGCAAGACAACTGTTTTATTGGAGAAAGAAAGAAAGTGTCAGCATAAGGGAGAATTCGTGGGTCAGAATCATACTGGATATTTTCATAAGGGTTTCCTCTCTAAATGCTCCCAAGACCCACAGCTCATGGTGAAAAATCCTATTTCACAGGTGAAGAAACCAAGGCTCTGGGAGTCAGGTTACCTGCCAGAAGGTAGGTTAGTGAGTGAGTCATTCGGACTCGGGGAGGTCTTGGTGGGATGGGGGAAGGTTTGTGGCAGCTGAAGGGTGAGCAGGACAGTAACAGAAAGAGAGAAGGCGGGCCTGCACGTCCCAGGGGACAAGGACAGCAAGATGAGTTCAAGGGCAGCCAGAGTCAGGTAAGGGCTGATCTGTCAGGCTTGCCCCTCTGGCCCCTGCTCAGGCAGGGCAGGTGTCCAGGGACCTGCCTGGGGATAAGATGTGCCAGGCTTACTGCCAAGCTGGGCGAAGCCCGTAGTCATGGAAACAGCCTCCAACTTCAGGCCTCATTGGCAGGACCAGCCCCCCGACCCTAGTCCCTTGGGTCTGCCCCTGGCTGCAGCTTCCCTGGGTTTGGAACTCTGACTCCACCCTGGCCACTCGGCCAAGAGCCTGTAAAAACAACTACCAGGCTCCTTCACTCAATGTCCCGTGAGCCTGAGGACCACGGAAAAGCAAGCCGGATCCTTTGCTCATGCTGCTTAGCAGCTGGGGCTTAAATGGTACAACAGGCCCCATATGTGAGGCTAAGGATTGGTCCTTCCTTACGGAATGATTTTAATTCTTGGGCTACGATGATTATAATTTATATAAAAGGGCCAAGACTCATGAAGCACTAACAATGCACATTTACATCCCTTATTTAATTTCACTCACCTAACAACCTTTTTTTTTTTATTACTCAGTGAATTCACATAACAACCTTTTAAAGTGGGAATTGCATCTCCATTTTGCTGAGGTCTCGTGATTTATGCAAAGCCACCATGGATCAGTGGCTGAGATTCAGTCATTCATCCCCTCGTCCTTTCATTTATTTATTTTTCAACCCTTCTTGAGAGTCACCCCCCATGCCAGGCTGAGAAGGTATGTCTGCATTGACACAGGTCTTTTTTTTTTTGTCTTTTTCGGGACCTACCCTCGGCATATGGAGATTCCCAGGCTAGGGGTCTAAGCTATAGCCACCAGCCTATGTCACAGCCACAGCCACACCAATCCTTAACCCACTGAGCAAGGCCAGGGATCGAACTGGCAACCTCATGGTTCCTAGTCGGATTTGCTTCCACTGCGCCACAACCGGAACTCCACAGGTCTTTTGACTTTGAACTCATTTCCTCATCAGCCATTGAGATTCTATCTCCAGTAATATTTATTGTGAGACTTCAGTGTTGGGTGTTTCATTCAAACGTTTAATTCTCACAACAATGCTCCAGAAGGGAGTCTGTTGTCTTCCGTTTTACAAGAAGGAAAACAGAGGCTCAGAAAGGGGAAGCCATTTGCCTCGGACTCCCCCACTGGTGGGAGGCAGAGCCTAGGATCCAAGAGGGCAGAAAGTTAGGTGTTCAATTCCCGCCTCGGGTTTCACGTTCCAGCCTCACACTGGCTCTTGGGTCCTCTTACATCCCTCTGGCTCAGGGCTGGGGTCTAAATCCCCTCACTGAAGCAGCCCTGATATCTAATAGCCCAGCTCCCAGCAGGCTCTGCAGGAGGGAGCTGGTGGAGGAAGGCAGCCGCCTTGGGGGGCCCATGAGTGCAGCCCTTGTTTGGGGGGGCCTCTCCCTGGCCAGGGCTCCGGAGCAGTCAGGGGCAGAAAGGGGGCCAGGCTGCCTCCCAGTGTCAGGGTGAGGAATCTCCAGGCTGGAAAAGGCCCAGGCAATGCTGGCCATGAGTCACAGCCATGGCTCCCTCCCCTCAAGAAGGCCAGGCGCAGGTACTCTGGGTCCAACACGATTCCCCTGACTGTGCCGGGCCCGGCCACCGTCCTGGAGCAGCATCTGACTAAGAGGAGGGAGGGATTCAGGCTGACCAGGCCTCCACGGGCCTCGATCAGGAGCCGGGCAAGGGCTGTGGGAGGAAGAGTCACCTCTCAGCTGGGTTAAGGAGCCTGAGGCCCATGGAAGGGAAGGGGGCCCGGGGGTGGGAAAGGGGTCTCAAGAGAGGAAACAGGAGAGAGGAACCCAGAAAAAGCAAGACAAGGAGAGAGGGACAGAGAGGAAACCACAGATGCAAAGAGCAAGTGGAGAAAGACAGAGGGAGAAAAAAAATAACAAAGCCAGAGGCACAGAGGCCAAAAGACAAACACCCAGAAAGGACTGGGGGGAGAATAGCACACAGAGAAAGTGGGGGGGCAGGGAGAGGCCTTGGGCAGCTCCCCAGCTGGGGCTCGGCCTGCTGGACTCCAGCAAAGGGGCAGGGGCGGCCCCATCTGGAAGCAGTCAGCATCCCTCCAGGAGGAGGGTGTGACGAGGAGCCAGACATGAGCCATGTCTGGAAAGAGGAAGAAGCAGAATTTTGCAAAGGCTGAGCTGGCAGTGGGCAGGGCGGTTGCACGGACTGGGTTGTCTGGTGTGGGATTTCTCAGCGGGCAGTCGAGGACAGAGCTCCCGCCCCGTTGCCGTCTATCTTGGGCTCTGAAGGAGGACGTGGGTGGCCAGGGTTGTCGGAGAGCCTCACCTCATTGGAGATGGAAAACAGAGGCCAAGGAGAAGAAACGTCTGTCCCAAGGTCGCAGAGTCCCCAGGTCTTTGGTAAAGGCAGCCCCTCTTTCTCAGTCATTCCTTTAATCACACATTTATTCGACAAACATTAACTGAGCACCTGGCAGGTGCTAAGTGCCAAGCTAGGGGTTCCTTGATGATTAGCAGACGGCCTCTGCCCCCCCCAACGCCCACCCCCGAGCTCACAGTCTGCTGGGGAAGGCAAGCAGGGCAACACGGTGCCCTGGATAATGTGATGAAAGGATGCTTTGGGCGCGGAAGCCAGTCTAGAAGTTCAAGGGCAGCCCTGAGGAGGGCTGTCAGGGCAAACCGAGAGGTGAGAAGGAGGCAGCCAGGGGGAGGGAGGGAGAGCACACCAGGCAGAAGAAACCCAAAGAATGAAGGGCAGATGCTTCAGGGTCACAAAATGCGGCTCGCCGGGTGCACCCGTGCACCAGGAAGCTGTAATTATTTTGTTTGTTACTAATCCGACTTTCCTCCCCAACCCCTCCTGCCTTGGTCAGCAGGAAAAAATTACATAATGTCATCTAATGGGGTTTGAAGCTGGGCCTGATCCGATCATTTAAACAGCCTCTTTGGGTACTATTCAGTCTGCCTTGTAAATCCCTCCAGCCCTCAGGTAGCTTCCACCTCTGCTGCCTCCCCCATTGTGTGGGTGTGGGTGTGGGTGTGGGTGTGGGTGTGTGTGGAGGGGGCCTGCAAGTGAGCAGCCAGGCAGATGCAGGACTGCCTGGAAGAGGCAGATGCCATCCTCCGTAGCACCATCTGCCTCTCCGGGAGATGCCAGTTTCCTCCCAGGAGGTCTCCAGGCCAGGCCCCCATTGGTGGCCAGGGCTCATCTGGCTCCACCAGCAGAACCGCGGTCTCTGCCTTCTTCCCCATCCAGACCCCTGCCCATCCTTACCGTCCCAGGGCCTATGAGCTCGCTGGCTCTCAGTTCAGTCCCCAGGTCACGTGGAATGCAGGAAGGCCCAGGGACGCCCATGCTCAGCCTCCCGCTCTCGGACGGCACACAAGTCCAAGTTCACAGGGCGGCAGGCCCCTGTGGCTGCGTGGCGTTGCACAGAAAGAATGTACCATCTCCTACTCTTGTACTCTTTCCTGCAATGTTTCACTCTTATGAACAATCCTGCAATAAACATCTTTTTCCCATCCTCTTTTTGCTCGTGTATAGGTGTTTCTCTTGGGTAAATTCCAAGAGATGAGCCCCTGAGCCAAATACCCCAAGGTAAGTGTATTTTATCTTTGGATGGAGTCTGTCCATCGAGCTCCATAAAAGCCGCAGCAGATTACACTCCAGCCACCTCATCAACCCTGGACATTGATCATCAGTGTTTTTCAGGGTTTGTCAACTTTACGGGCAAAAATGAATTTCCCCATCAATGTTCATCTTAAACTTTTATTCCTCGAGGCGCAGGAAGGCCTTGCCTAAGACATCTGGACATGCCTAAAGCCTTGTTATTTCTTTTGTGACTTTCCTGTTCAAACACCTTGCCCAGTTTCCTACTGGGTAGTCAGTCTTTTCCTACAGAGGTATAGGAGTTCTTTCTATTTTCCAGGCATTGGACTCTTATGCGTGGCAAATATTTCTCTTGATTTGTCATTTGTGTTTTATCATTACAATGTCTCTCTGTGTTTTTGTTGTTGTTGTTGTTGTTTTGGCTTTTCGCCTTTTCTAGGGCCGCTTCCCACGGCATATGGAGCTTCCCAGGTGAGAGGTCGAATCAGAGCTGCAGCCACCAGCCTACGCCAGAGCCACAGCCATGCGGGATCCGAGCCGCATCTGCAACCTACACCACAGCTCATGGCAATGCCGGATCCTCAACCCACTGAGCAAGGCCAGGGATTGAACCCGCAACCTCATGGTTCCTAGTTGGATTTGTTAACTACTGCGCCACGATGGGAACTCCAGGATGTCTCTTTTTTGATGAAGTTCCTGATCCATATATGATCAAATGTACCAAACTTGTCTTTTAGGGCTGTTGTCTTTGATTTTTTTCCTAAATTAAAGTTAAAACTTGTTGGAGTTCCCACTGTGCTGAAAGGATCAGCAGCATCTCTGCAGCACCAGAATGTGGGTTTAATCCTGGGCCAGGACAGTGGGTTTAGGATCCAGTGATGCTGCAGCTGCTGCATAGGTCAAAACTGTGGCTCGGATCTGATCCCTGGCCCTGGAATTCCATATGCTTCGGGGTGGTCAAAAAAGAAAAAAAAAATCTAATTAAAGTTAAAATTTGTTCGGGTCTCCCGAATTGTCTCTGACACAAGGGACTTAGTGACCCCCAAAGGACTTAGTCCAACTGTCCCAGCCAGTGTGAGAGCAGCTGCTGTCACATTATGCCTGTCTGCCACCCGGCATCACTGCACAGAGACCTGCCACCCCCTCAACCTGCCAGGCGAAGCGGGGCTCTCAGCCAGGATGCACATTCCTCCCCGGGGCCATCCCACTACTTCGCACCACGCTCAGATAAGAGTGCCCAGCATCTGGGCTCCCTGCCTGGCAGGTCCACCTGCTTGGCCCATGACCACCGCTGCTGCTGCCAGGTGCTGCCGGCTGGGGTTTGACCTCCACTCTCCCTTGGATAAGACTTCCGCCCCTTATTCTCCTCTGGGATGTGGCAGATTTTTCTTTTCAGCCCACAAAACCCTCTAAATACACTCCCTCTCCCTGACCACACGGCTGCCCCACCCAGGGGTGGCTTTTCTCCACACCCCCAGCCCCACCCCGTCAAAGGATGGGCTGAGGTTCCCAGAGCCTGGCAGGAAATCAATGCTCCAGCACCTGCCCCACTCCCTCGCAGCGCCCCACACCCTGACAGCCCGACCCTGGCGCCTGGCACTGTAGCTCTTAGGGGTCCCTTTTCTGCATTCACTCCCAGGCAGCCCCAGAGCCGGTGGTCAGATTGTTGCCAATGTCTGTCTTATTGAGAACCCTGACCCGCTGCCAGGTCCTCCTCTCCCTAGGGACTCCTCCCCTTTGCTGTCCCCAGATGTGACACCCCCATGCCAACCCCAACCTCCATCCCAGCACCAGTGATGACAGCACAGCTGAGTATTGGGTCAGGCCTAAAGGCTTCCCTCACAGCCTCTCTTTAACTCTCAATCTGATAAAGAAAACAGAGGCCAGAGTTCCCGTCGTGGCTCAGCAGTAACAAATCCGACTAGTATCGAGGACACAGGTTCGATCCCTGGCCTCGCTCAGTGGGTTAGGGATCCAGCATTGCCGTGAGCTGTGGTGTAGGCTGCAGACACGGCTCGGATCTGGCATTGCTGTGGCTGTGGTGTAGGCCGGCAGCTACAGCTCTGATTCGACCCCTAGCCTGGGAACCTCCATATGCTGCAGGTGTGGCCCTAAAAAAAAAAAAAAAAAAGGAAGGAAGGAAGGAAGGAAGAAAGAAAGAAAGAAAGAAAGAAAGAAAGAAAGAAAGAAAGAAAGAAAGAAAGAAAGAAAGAAAGAAAGAAAGAAGGAAAGAAAGAAAGAAGGAAAGAAAGAAAGGAGAAAAGAAAAGAAAAACCCCTGTGATAGAGGCTGGGGCTGGAGAGAGGGACGGGCTACAGCAGCCATGCTCACGGGCCCAGAAGTGTAGGCTTCACGGTTAACTTCTGTAGATGGACACAACTCTGGCCAGTTCCAGCTTCTCTCAGAGGCTTTCCCCTCCCCTCCCACCTGGGGCACTGGCGTGCTGGAGGTGGCTAGGGTGTATAGCGCCAGGGCGGTGGCAAGGGCCACCTGTCCTTGGTCACTTCATTCCACAATGGCGACCCCCACTGTCCTCTCATCCCCACGGGTGCCC
The DNA here is from genome assembly GCF_054392235.1 of Sus scrofa. Classification (NCBI taxonomy): domain Eukaryota; kingdom Metazoa; phylum Chordata; class Mammalia; order Artiodactyla; family Suidae; genus Sus; species Sus scrofa. The sequence continues at coordinate 10,918,075 of NC_139391.1, forward strand.
TAGTCACCAGCCTCTCTCCCCACTGGCATCCGTTGAAGGGCCCACCTTCCCATCTGACCTAAGGGCCAAGGGGACCCCAGCCTGGGCCTTGCTCTCTAGAGGCTCGTGCGTAGCACGAAGACTGAAAGGCAGATATAAGGATATAGATACATGGATAATGTCTGGTAAGAAATTATTTTGGAAGCCCGCTCACGGATGAGCAAACAACAAGCCCAGAGATGGAAGGCAGAGACCAATCCCCCATCCCTGCCAGGCCAGAGGCCCCAGGGCTGAGAACATGTCACTGTGTGAGCATCGAGCATGCCTGTGTCAGACACACCGAGGTGTCAGGAGGCCAGGGGGCATGGGAGGGGCCAACCCCTCCTCCCCCGCACACATCCAGGTGGGTTCTCAGCACCTCCCGCTCGCTCGCCTGATCAGAACTACTGGCACCATTAACTTCACAGCAAGTCTGAGCATCCCTCGGAGGGGCTTTGATGGAATAATTAAATCAGGGCCAACAGGAGGCATGGTAATGGAGGCAGCAACTTCAAGGCCCTGAAGGAAAACAGAAGCACAGAGGCGTTCAAGCAGGGCCTGGCAAGAGGAAGGGGGCAGGAGTTCCAGCTGTGGCCTCTTCCCAGGCTCACCTGGGTCACAGAGCGGGAGGTCACAGCAGCCTCTGCACAGTGGAGAAGGCAGGTCCAGAGGGAAGCAGGGACGCCTTCAAGGGCACACAGCTGAGCTGGAGTAGAAGCTGGGTCTTTGGTAAGCGGGCTCCGCCTACCTCCCCAGGCCCTGCCCTGCAAGAGCCCTGGAGTTTCTAGGGCTGGGCTTTGTTTTTTCATCATAACATTATGTTAATGAGACCACAGCACTGAGCCTCTCCCTAAGCTGGCCCTTTGTTTCCTGACTACAGCTGCCATTCTGAAAAGGCAAGCAAAATCTTAAGAAGAATTGGTCAGGGGTTCCTGTCGTGGCGCAGCGGAAATGAATCCCACTAGGAACCATGAGGTTGTGGGTTTGATCCCTGGCCTCGCTCAGTGGGTTAAGGATCCAGCGTTGCCGTGGGCTGTGGTGTGGGTCGCAGACCTGGCTCAGGTCTGGCATGGCTGCGGCTGTGGCCTAGGCTAGGCTGGCAGCTGTGGCTCCGATTCAACTCCTAGCCTGGGAACCTCCATATGCTGTCGGTTCGGCCCTAAATAGACAAAAGACATCATCAACAACAACAACAACAATTGGTCAAACTAATAAATTCAGCAAATAGATTCTCCACTGGTTAGACTGCTTCCCTCTCATCTGACCTGTCCCCCCAACCCCAGACCCACACGAGGTAGCAGGCAGCCCAGGTCACGTCTAAGATGATCCATCAGTGGTGTGTGAGCAGCAAATCAAGGGCAGGATCCGGGTCCCTCTTCTCTAAGAGTCCCCGGCACCCGGCACGGAGCTTCTCACAGAGGCCTCAAGGGCACTTGGTGAATGAATGGATGAGTAAGTGAGGGAAGAACACCTCTCTTTTTTTAATGCATCGTATCTCTTGCCTGGAACAATATCCTCCTACACCTGGCAGAGCCTGACATGGTACCGTGCCAGGGGAGACGTTCAGGATAGATAGATGGGAGGTGGGCAGGCTGTCCTCTTTTTGCCCCTCCAGCTCTGTTCTCCGCCTTTCCATGCCCTGCTCTGGGTTCAGGTGGCTGACCGAAAGGGGCTGCCTCAGTAGCTCCAGTGTCCTTTGTGTCAGCTGAAGGGGAACCCAGCCGGAGGGGGAGGGAGAGGAAAGGTGGAAGCCGGGGTCCTTCCTCCTCAGGCCCCTCTCCGTGCGGTGCCTCCGACAGGCGGAAGCTTCTCTTGACAAAGGGCACAGCTGCTGTCAGGTCCTCTCTCTCCCCAGGTTCCAGTGATATCTCCTCCTTCACCCCCCAGGTACTACCCACCTGGCTGCTCCTAACTCTCCAATACCGCAGGTTCCTGTGTGGTTTCCCTACACACACACTCCCATCTTTATAAGCTGTACCTTTATTAAGCCCACCTTGAACTACCTTGATGTGTTTTCTACTGGAACTCTGCTGATACAAATGGGTAACTAGTTGAAGGGTTGGATGGATGGATGGATGGATGGATGGTTGGATGGACAGATGGTTGGATGGATGGAATGTTGGATGGATGGTGGATGGATGGTTGGATGGACAGATGGTTGGATGGATGGATGGATAGATGGATGGTTGGATGGACACATGGTTGGATGGCTGGATGGCTGGATGAATGGACAGTTGAATGGACAGATGGTTGGATGGTTGGTTGGCGGGATAGAACAAGTATAATGTAGTAGTTAACAGCCTAAGTCTTAGAGCCTGGATTTGTGTCCTCCCTTTACCAATTATTGATGTCTGAACTTGGACATGTTATATAATCTCTAAGATTTTGCTTTCTCAGCTGTAAAATGGGAATAAAAATAGGAACTCGCAGGGCTATTGGGAAGTTCAAATGTGATAATAAATGCAGAGTTGAGCAACTTGCTTAGCACACAGTTAGTGCTCGATAAACTCTCGCTGTTACTCCCAGTCAAATGGCAAGATGAAGGCCCACCTCTGCCTTCCTCTTGAGCCACTTGATTTTCATCAACAGGGAGGTCAAGCCAGGTCTCGGTGCAAAACCTCTGTGAGTTCTCTCCCTGGGGGCTGCCCGATTCCCTCCCTTCCCCGAGCCTGGCTGCCATCATCCCTGGCCCTGCTCTCCTTCCTGCCCTTGGAGTTGGGTGGGCAGACAGCTCTCTCTGCTGGGCACTCCCGCGGACTTGGCCTTCTTCCTCTGGAATTGACGAGGAGGGCATGACTGAGTCCTCGGTGACATAAGTGACCAGGGCAGTTCATGGGAAGCCGCTAGACACTGCAGCCCCCTGCAAGCTTCCTGCTCTCACCTTGAGGTCAAGAGCCGCAGGCCTTTCTGTCAAGGGGCTTCCCAGGGTATGAGCTCCTCAGTGAGGCTGAGAGGGGTCCCCATAATTTCCCCTTTAGAGGTCCCTGAGGCCTGGGCAGGGAGCACTGCCTGTCACCAGGACAGCCTCCCGCCCCAGAGCAGCCGCCTTGGATTCCCTATCCACTCACTTGGAGCCTGTGATGCCCACCCCACCGCAGTGCGGCCACACACGCTTCCCCCGACCCCACAGTCACTGAGGTCTCCTCTGGGCCAAGGGCCACTGCAGGCACGGGGAGCGCAAGTGAGGCAGACGTGGTCCCAGCCTTCTGTGCACACAGCACACATCCAGGGGCGGTCACAGCGGGAAACAGGTGCATCCAAGCCCTCCCTTTACAGATGTGGAAAGCAAGGCCCAGAGAGAAGAGGGCCCTGCCCAAGGACACCCGGCACTAGGGGGCAGAGCCTGTTCCACCCCTGGTTTCCCAACCACCAGGCCAGTGAGTCAGCATGCGTTTCAGGGACAAAACCAAAATGGGTTGTGGCTTGAGGTCAGAAAACTGAAGGGCTTTGGAAACTGACCTGGATTCAAGGCCCGGCCCCACTACTGACTTGCTGGGAGGTGTTGCAGAGTCACGTGATCTCGCCCCTCCTCAATTTCATCAGCTTTGAAAGCAGAATAAGAAGTCCATCCTTGGAGAGAAGTCTCGCGAGACTATGGAAAGCCCAGTCTATGTTGTGCCTGAATAACATGCATTAGGTTGAACTATAGCAAAGTGTCAGTTTTTCAAATAATAGTTTCACCTAATAATGATCATTCTATTAGCATTAGCATAATCATCAGCTGTACGCCTCTTATACATATTATTTTAGCTCTCAGCTTCCTCACTTCCCCTTTCCCCCCTCCCCGACCCTGTCCACCAAAGAAAAATGAAGATGATTTGCAGAGCACTCAGTGTGAGACCTGGCACATAGCAGGTGCTCGCTAAAGTTTCCGCCTGCTCCTTGCCCTCCTCATGTAGCCACCTAATCCATGGGAGGTCACAGGGGAACGTGTCCTCTTTCCAAAGTGGGGATGAAGATGAACCTGTAACTGAGGGATGGGAGAAGAATCTGGTTCTAAAATAATCTTCTTGGAAAACTTTAAAAAGTTAAAAAAAAAAAAAAAAAAAAACACCCCGAGCAGGTCACGTTTTTAAAAACCTGACACCGTGCAATCTTTTCGAGCCCTCATGGGCTCTGGGACCAGAGACCAGAGCCCTGGGGCCAAAGCCTCTCCCTCCCCATCCCCCAGACACTCCTCAGACTTCCCGCATGGGATTTAGCAAGAAAAAGTCCGTTGGTTGTGTTCTGGGTCACAGCTGAGCAAACAGCCAAAATGTCCTTTTGGCGTGGAGATGCCATTTGGAGCCACAGCAGAATTGAAGAGCCCAGATTAGGAAAAGCCCCGGGGTCTCTGAGTCCAGCCTCCTGCCTCTAGGTAGATGGTGGCTGTCAAACCAGAGCGCAGAGGCTGCTGCTGTCCCAGGAGGAAGAAGCCACCCCACCTCTAACGCACCCTGCAGGGCTTTCTCTCAGGCCAGTCAGGAAGCACTTCCTTTTGTCCCGACTCAGCCCTTCCTTCCTTCATCCATTAATCCATAGACCCTGGCAGCATGTCTGTGCTGGCACAGGGGACTCAGGCACCAATAGAATGGCCCCTGTGCACCCCCCAGTCCATCTCCCTGGATCACTGTTGCCTGTTTAGCATCCATCTCCCCACCAGTATGAGCCCAGGTGAGGCTGGACCCAGGTGAGGGCAGGACCAGGTGACACAGGTCACATGGAAGGGACTCCCTAAATAGCTGTTCAAGGTGAAATGAATGAGAAAATGAACGAATGAACAGCCACGCTCCACAGGAACCAGAGGCTCACTGCCTCACAGGGAGCCCATTGCTCTGGAGGCAACAGGTTGGAGGAGGTGAACAGCTGCCCCCGCCTCCACCCCCCAGGTCTCCTTCTGCCACCATCCTTGGCAGTGCCATCCACTGGCGAGGCGGCAAGCCTTCGCCCACACACCCGGGCTCCAAACCAGGAGCTGGGGGATCCCCAGGTCTGGAAACTCCCGCGTGCCTGGCGCTGGGCTTCCGCGTCCCGCCTCACTTCCCCCACGGATCTGGACCTTCTCAGCATCATTTCTTGGAAGGAGTCGTTGGCTCTTGCACACAAGTTCTGGAATTCACTACAGGAAGTGGCCATAGAAACCGGGGGAAGGACCCTGATGAAGAGCCAAGATCCAGATTCTGACCTCGACTCCAGCAATTCCGGACGTGGGCTGCACTGTCAGATGGACCTGCATTGCACTCTAGCTCTACAGAAGCTTTCGGATTTTTTTTTTTTTTTTTTTTTTTTTTTTTGGCAAGTCCGTCACCTCGCTGAGCCCTGGTTTCCTCTTTTTAAGAAGGGATGATAGTATCTGCCTCAGCAGATTCCCATGAGGATTATATGTGGAGCCAGTAGGGCTGATATTCAGCTGACATGAAAGATTCTAACTTACTGTCTGGTAAATAGCGGCCACTCAGAGCCGGCTGAGTGCCCCTTCCACCCCGCCCACCACCCCTTTCCCCCGTGACTCAGCAACTAAAGGGTTAACATCTGGCCCAACAGAGGGACTCCAGGGCCCCTGCGATGCTTCTGATGGGCTGGTACCGTTCTGAACTAATGGGTGTGAGCAAATGCTCTGTAAACTGCTAGGTGCTGGTGCAAACCCAGGTGTCTTATAGGCAAGGTATATCTCCGCTCCCAAACTGAACTGAGTCCTGATAAATCCAACCCAGGAACTGGTTCCGCCACTGCCCAGGTGCTCTCGGCCGCTTCCATACCTAGTCTGTCCTAACGCCCCTAGATCCATCCCTCCGCATTCCTGTGCTAAGTTGGCACAATGTCCTCCCTGGCCTCCTGGCTCCAGTCTCTCGCCCCAGTTCGTTCTCACACTGGCAGAGCCACCAAAAGCCGGGGTCTCTGACTTCTCATTGAGATACCCACCATCACGGACACCCTCAGGGACGCTGCCACAGGTTGGATTCCGACGGAAGGAGATTCTGAGATGAATATGTGATAGCGGGAGGTTTATTGGGGATTGATCTCAAGATGAACACCTGTGGTGAAGTGGTGGTTGAAGCAGAGCTGGGCAGAGGGACCAGTCAGGCTCTTATGCAGACCCCCCCGTGGAGGCCTCAGCTCCCTCTCAGGAGCCCTGGAGCTGGAATAACTCTTCACAGCTGTACCAAACTGGGGCAAGGAGGCCGTTATACTCCCATACGGACCAGGCATTGGAGGTAGGCTGGTTGTGGGAAGGGGACTGACATTAGACGGGGTGGGTCTTTTTTAGCCCAAGGCAATGGCAAGAAGGGAGGTCTCCGCAGGTGGGGGAGCGGGTCGGCCTTCGGAGAGGTGATCGCTCCTGTCGGAGGGGGGACACCACAGCGTCCCCTACAAAGGTGCTTTGGGTTGAGTAGCTTCTCAGGAACGTTTGCGCAGGAGGAAAAGAATCAGCCTCCATTGCTTTCAAGACAACTTCTGAACATCTATTTGGCGCACCAAGCTCTTCAGGGCCTGCTCCTAGCAGCCTTCCCGCTCCACTCTCCTCTCACCCCCACACTCGCTCCCAACTTTCTCACCATATTGTGCTTCTTGCAGTTTCCCAAGCTCGACAAGCTATTTCACACCTCTCTGCTTCTGCGCGTGTTATCTCATCTGCCTGCAATGCCTTTAGATGGCAAAAGAAATCCTTTTCTTCCAGCCCATTCCTACCCTTCCATGGAGACTCTGGTTAAACTCTGCCTCCCCAGGAAACTCCTACTACCCGCTCCACACCTCGGCCCCCTGCCACATCCAGAGGGCAGAGGTTGGGTGCTGATCTGCGTGACGTCTTCATCCAGGCTCAGATCACAGGGCCTGGTGCCACAAGGACCCTCGGTTACTCAGGACACTTTGTGGAATCCGAGTAAAGGGGTTTCCAGAATGGCAGCCAGGAAGCACAAGGCCTGGAAGAGGCAAAGACACAGCCTGTGGTCCTTCTTCTCCCCTTCGGGGCCAGCATCACCACCACCATCATCCTTGTCATCCAGGCCGCACGGCTGCGTGCTTACAACATGCCAGGCTCTGTGCCAAGTGTTTAACAGGCTCACTTCCCTTTAATCCTTATTTTATCCTGACTGTGAATAACCCCCAAGAGTAGGTACTCTCATTATCACCATTTTACAGATATGGAAACCGAAGTTCAGGAAGATTAAAGGCTCTGCCCAAGGTCACACAGCTGGTTAATGGCTTGTCTGACCCAAGGACATTATTCGCTCACCAGCAGCCCACTGACCGCACTGACCTCATCCCTTCCTGCCCCTCCCACCCCATCACTGTCTCCGGAACGCCTTTCCTAAACCCAAGGGCATCCTGCTGAGAAGATGGGGGGTGGGCCCAGCTGCAACCCCAAGAGACTTGGGAGGGGCTGGGGAGCCCTTTCAGAATCACATCTGCCCTTCTAGCTCAGAATGAGACGGCGTTTGATTCAGTTGTTGTTGACTGAACAGTTGTGAGAGTTGCTTGGAGAGCCTGTCCCCTCCTCTTGGCTGTGACTAGGGAATCTGAGGCCCTGAAGGGGAAGCGCCCCCTCCAAGGTCACATTATGGGTCAAGGGCAGGTCCGGGATACAGCCTGGACTTGAGGCTCCCAGACCAGGGCCCCGCCCACTGCTAGGCCACTGCAGCAAAGGGGGAATTTGAGGAGAGGGGGGAGAGCCCCTCCTCACCCGCTCAAAGGCCTGCCTCCCAAGGCTGTTGGCGATGCCTGGAGTTGCTCCACGCCGATGAGCCTTGGACTTTCCACTCAGGTCCAAGGTCTCCAGGCCCACTGGGAGCCTCTCTCCCCACTCCTTCGCCATAGGAAATGCACTGGCAGCCAGTGGCTCGTTCTCAGGAGGCTCTGGGAGGGCACAGACCCCAAACCCAGTCATAACAGACACAGATGGACAAATGAGAGGAAGCATAGCCTAGCGAGAGGCTTTCAGCCAGATAGGCTTTTTTTTTTTTTTTTTTTTTTTTTGGTCTTTTTCTCTTTTTAGGGCCGTACCCATGGCATCTGGAGGTTCCCAGGCTAGGGGTCCAATCGGAGGTACACCTGCCAGCCTACGCCAGCGCCCCAACAATGCCAGACCCAAGCCACGTCTGCAACCTACACCACAGCTCACGGCAACGCCAGATCCTTAACCCACCGAGCGAGGCCAGGGATGGAACCCGAAACCTTGTGGTTCCTTGTCGGATTTATTTCCACTGCACCACGATGAGAACTCCCAGATGGGCTTTAATTAGGCTCCAAGTATACTGACCGTGTGAACCTTGGGGAGCTATCTGATTGCTCTGACCTCAGTTTTTCCACCTACACAATGGGAATAAGTGATACTCCCGGGCAGCATTGCTGTGGTGTTTCAGTGAGATTGAGGGTGCTTGATGAGGCCACAAGGCCTGGTACCCACGAGAGGCAGGTGGCAGCTGGGATTGTCACTGTCCAGGCTCGGACAGAGCTGGTGGATCTATGTCCCTCTCGTCCTTGCTGGACAACTGAGAAGTGTCTCAGCCTGGCACCTGAGACAGGGCCCTGCCTTTTCATTTCTCACCACTCGTGCTTTGCTCCGGCAGACCCGGCATTCTCTTTCAGACCCTAAACTTTTCCTGAAATAACATGTTTATTTACTGGTCTATCTCCCCACCTTGACAATGACCTTCCTAAAGGGCCGTGATCATTTCTGGTTCCTCCGTGTCCCTGGAATCCAGGCCAAGGCCTGGCCAGAGGGTCCATTGAACTCTATGGAGTTCTGTAGCCTCCGAAGGCAGGACTGCCCCCAGTGGTTGGGTGATGGAGGGAGAGCATGAGGAAGGCCCTTCTGCTAGAACTCTCCAAAGGGAGCAGTGGGCTGCAGGAGATGCGATGGCTCTTCTGGAAGCATTCAGGCAGATCTGGTAGGTATCCGGCAGTGCTGTGATCACTAAGCACCCCCAGATCCACAGACTCTGTGAGCCTGGGGAGAATGTGTGAGCAGGAAAACTGCCCCGAGGCCCTCAAGTGCAACCCCTCAGCAGACAGATGGGGAGACTGAGGTCCCCGAAAGGGACAGACTGCCCAAGGTGAGCCAATGCCAAGTCCAGGATGAGGAGCAGGTAGGTCTCCAGGCGCTGCAGAAAGAGGGCAGGGACTGCTAGATCTGTCTCACGGAAGAGAAGACCAAGGAGTTCCCGTTGTGGCTCAGCAGGTTAAGAACCTGACATAGTCTCCCTGAGGATTCGGGTTCATTCCCTGGCCTTGCTCAGTGGGTGAAGGATCCAGTGTTGCTGTGAGCCGTGGCATCGATCACAGATGTTGCTCAGATCTGGCGTTGTGGCTGTGGTGTAGGCCAGCGGCTGCAGCTCCGATTCAACCCCTAGCCTGGGAACCTCCATATGCCGTACGTACAGCTATGAGAGACAAAAACTTGCTGGGGTCACCAAGAGAGTCTGTGAGAGCCCATCTCTCTAGGACTCTCACTATGGCTGCCTGGGAGCAGAAGTTGCTGGCTGGAGGGCTAGAAGCCAGAAGCTGATCCCCAGCCCTAGTGAGACGGGAATGAGTCACACTTCCTGGGGCCACTGGGCAGTGTCTTCTGACTGGAAAAGCCATCACATTCTCCCCAGACTCTGCTCCATCTGCCCAAACCCAAAACCCTGCAAGGCCCTTATCACCAACCCACCCTGAGTCTGGGCAGGAGCCTCAGCCCAGAAAAACCTTACGGCCACCCTGACCTGGCCAGGCAGGCCTGGACCCCAAGCCCATTCTCTCTCAGGAGAGACACGGAAAGAGACAGAGACAGACCCCAGGTCCAAGAGGGGACGGCACTCACCTGGGGAAGCGGTAGGGAGGACACAGACACAGTTGCAACCTCCTGGCAGGGGTGGCAGCCCTGCCTCTCCCCTGGTGGGAACCTCTGAGAACTGGGAGAAGGCCCTGGGATTCGTCCATCCCTCGGCTGTGCTCCCCTCAGACCCCGCTGGTCCCTCCGGGGCCCCGCCCCCGCCACCACCCCCCGCATCCATCACCCCAGCAGCTGCACTCAGTGGCCCTGTCCGGTCTCCACAGCATCAGAAACCTCTCACTCGACAAGATCTCCAGCTTTTATCCCGTCTCTTGTCCCTCTCGTCCCCTCCTTGTCCCTCTCGTCCTCATCTTTCACTTCTTCAGCTGAGGCGCCTCCAAGATGCTTCCCAGACCCTCCCACGCGGCCCTTCCTGCTGCCTGAAGCAGATCAGATGCCACCCACTCCATTTCCCCCGAGCCCAGGGGCCTCCCGCCCTCTGTCACATGCAGGTCACACCCTGGTCACCGTCTGTCTCTGCCTCCCGCAACAGGCTGGCAGCCTCTAGAAAAAATGTTTGGGTTCTGACTTCAGCGACATCCACAAATGCAGGAAAGAGCTGACCGCAAAGGACCGACTCATTCATTCAGTCCACAGACAATGACTGACCCTACAAGCCAGGCGCTGCTCGAGGCGCTGGGATCAACACACACAAAATTCCTGCACGCGACTTGCATTCTATGGGGGGGGGGGACAGCAGGTGATAGTGAAGATATAATAGTGCAAATAAGTGTGGCTAGTGATCAGTGCTATGACGAAAGTCAGAGTGTTGATTGAACCGGAAACCGTAGGGAGACAGAGTTGCCGACAGGCACAGGGGGCCGGGGAGGTAAATTCCACACCCACCCAGCAGCAGGTCCCTCGGTTCCATTCCCTCTGCCAGGCCCTGGGGGGGGGTGGGGGGGGTGGAGGCTTGTAGGAAGGAAGGCTTGGGGCCCCCTGGAAGTGCCAGACGTCTCTCCCACCCACAGACACGCTTCCTGGCTCTCCAGGAATTCGATCCAGCAACAGTTACTGAGAGGTTGGTTATGAAAAAGTCATAATAGCTGCCATTTATGGTGGGCCTAGAGAGTTCCAGGGGCAGAGCTGGCTGCCCTCTCTCAACAGCCTGACGAGGCGGGGCCCTCGTCCAGGGTCACACAGCTGAATCGGGGCCCAGTCAGGATCGGAACCCAGGGCTGGTGGCTCCTGGGTCCATGTGCTTCCCACACACCCCCACGGACCCCCTAAGCCTTGGAGGGCAAGTGAGTAGTCACAGTGGTGAAAAGAGCCAGGCCTGAGTCTAGAGCTTTCAGGGGTTTTTTGAGTTGGGAGGAGCCCCCTAACTCCTCTGGGCCTCAGTTCCTCTCGGTGTCAAGAGGAGCCCATGAGCCCAGCCCACCTCAAGGGGTCGCTGTGAGCGTCAGATGAAATGCAGCGTACAAGCATTTTGGAAAATACCACAGTCAGCCCCTCTGCCCCTCAGGCCCGCCAGGCCACCCTCCAGCCCGCCCTGGGGTTGGGGCCTAAGCCAAGTTGGCCAGCCTTGCAGGACAGGTTTGCTCCTGAGCTTGGGCAGAGGCAAAAGTCTCCATGAACTCTGATCACCTCACAGCCTGGCAGGCAGAAAGCCAATGTCAAGGCCAAAGGTGGAACTGAGAGCAGGATTGCTAGTCTGGGCAAATGTGAGGGCCAGGTCAAGGGTCAGGTGTCCTGCAAGTTCGTGCTGAACCAGGATGACTCAGGAATGTCCCTGTCCCTGCGGGAGCCAGCTGCCCTGCCCACACGAGGAGCAGAGGCAAAGCTAGCATTTGCTGAGGGCTACTGTGTGCTGGGCTTTCTCAGGCATTACCTAATTTAATCTACCGTTGGAGCACAGAAAGGTTAAATAACTAGCTCAACGTTGCATAATGAGTGCATTCATCTCATTCACTCTTAGCTGCTATAGGAGTTCCCGGCATGGCTCAGTGGAAACGAATCTGACTTGTATCCATGAGGATGCAGGTTCAATCCCTGGCCTCGCTCAGTGGGTTAAGGACCTGGTGTTGCCATGAGCTGTGGTGTTAGGTCACAGACGCGGCTTGGATCTGGCGTTGCTGTTGCTGTGGCTGTGGAGTAGGCCAGCAGCTACAGCTCTGATTGGACCCTTAGCCTAAGAACCTCCATATGCCACAGGTGCAGTCCAAAAAAAAAAAAAAAAAAAAAAAAAAAGACAAATTAGCATTGTTTGCTGCTAGAACAAAGCACATGACTGGATGGCTTAAAATAAGTGAAATTTATTTTTTCAGGGTTCTGCAGGCTAGAATTCCGAGGTCAAGAGGTCGGCAGGGTTGGTTCCTCTGGGACTTCTCTTCTTGGCTTGCAGGTGGCCGTCTTCATGTTCACAAACACTCTCCCTCCATGTGTGTCTGTGCCAAATTTCCTCTTCTAAGAAGGGCACCGGTTATATTGGAACTGAATCCACTCTCATGACCTCATTTTAATTTAATTTCCTCTCTAAAGACCTTATCTCCAAATATAGTCACGTGCCAAGGTAGTAGGGGTTAGGACTTGAACACATAGACCTGGGGGGAATTCTATTCAGGCTGTAACAATGAGTAGGTGGCAGAACCAGACTGGATTTGGGTTTTTCTGGCTCAAAAGCCTACCCTCTTCCTATCCTATCACATCACACTTCCTCCTCTCCCCTGTGCCTGAGGCTGATTTCTCATCAGCCTGCTACAAGGAGAGCTGGCATGTTCTGAGTGCCTACTGCATTACCGATGCCTTGCCCCGTGAGCACATTTATTTCAACAACCCTATGAGGTGATCACCTCGAAGAAACAGAAGCCGGGAGAAGGGAAGTGCCCCCAAAGGTTCACGGGGAATTAGTAGCGGAGACAGGGCATGACCTCTTGTGTGGGTCCCGCTCCACCCTGCCCCATCACTGCCCCTCCCAGGGCAGAATTCAGACTGCTTGACCACAGCACAGCTGCACAATAGTATGATGGTATGGCCAAATGGAGGTTGGCATTCCTGGCTAGGGCAGAGGGCTGCCAGGCACTAACCATTAATTGCCAGAGTCTCCAGCAGCATAGGGAGCAGTAGAGGAAGTGAAGGGGAAATGGCTATTTAGGAGCCAAAATAGAAATAGATCCATTTTGTACACTCGGTGAGGCAGTCCCCGTGCATACCGTCTGAACACGAGCCCTCTTCTCCACCACCAGTCACTCCTTTGGGGGTTAGGACCATCACAAAAAGCCAGAGTAGACAATGGCCAGGAACTCCTCTTGACCTAGAAAGGGCTTGACAAGGAGTTACCTTCCTTTGAAAATAAGAGCCGTGTCTAAGGAGACGAGGACACGGGACTGGAGGGGGCCTGAGTCATCACGCTGGGCAAGCCCCTCACTGTACAGATGGGAGATTGATGCCAGGGACCAAGATCTGCCTGGTTTGTGCAGTAAGCTGGGCCAGACCCAGGGCTGGCATCCCAGGCTCTGGCTTCCCTGACCACATCACCCCAGTACCCTGACCCTTCTAGAACCAGCTTCCCTGCCTACCTATTGCCTCACCCCATGGGAGCCGCATGACCCAGCGTTTAACAGCTTCTTTGCCTGCTGGTTTCCCCTGGAGATAAGAAGCCCTGAACAGGGCACCAGCGTCCCTGGAGTGTCCCAGCCTGCCCTGACCCAGGCTGGGCGGAACGAGCCCGGCAACCATCCCTGGAGGAGATGCCCCATCCACCCGCCTGCCCTGGGCCAGGCCATCTGTCTGTGCTTTTGCCCACAGGGTCTGCAATGGGCCCCTATCCGTAAGTGAGAGGGCAGGCACCCCATGGCATTGGAACCCCCTCCACCGTGAACCCCCCTGTAGGTGACGTCATTAAGAGCATGGACTCTGAAACCAGAAGGCCTGGATTCAAGGCTTGGCTCTGCCACTTACAAAGTCACTAAGTTACATGAGTGATTTACCTTTTGTAGGCTTCATTCTCCCTTTCTATAAAATCGGGATCAGAAGAGTTTTGCCTTTCTTGGAGTTCCCACTGGGGCTCAGCAGTTTATAAACCTGACTAGTATCCATGAGGATGTGGGTTCGATCCCTGGCCTCGTTCAGTGGGTTAACGATCTGGCCTTGCCATGCGCTGCAGTGTGGGTTGCAGACACAGCTTGGAGCTGGCATGGCTGTGGCTGCGGTGGAGGCCGGCAGCTATAGCTCCCATTCGATCACGAACCTGGGAACATCCAGGCCGAGGGTGCGGCCCTAAAAAGGACAAAAAAAAGACAAAAAAAAAAAAAAGAGTTGTGACTTTCTCCTAGAGTCACAAGTGTTAAACGAGTTAAGACAAGAATTGTACCGGCCCATCTTAAGCTTCAGCTGAGTTGTTAACTTTGTCTTATGTAGTGGAGCCACTGTCACCGGTGCCAAGAGGACAAAAAGTTAACTTTAAGTCCCAGCTCTGCCCCCTTTTCACTGCATGGCCTTGGGAAACCTCTCTGTGCCTCCGTCTATGAAATGAAGGCTTGAGTCCCATCCGCCAGGGTCCCCGTAGGATTAATGGTAAGCACAGCAGGAAGCCTGGGAAAGAGTCTACAGACATTTAATTCCTGTGACTACTGCCAGAAATTAAATGAAAGCCCATTGGCAGACATGTATCCTTTCTTCTTCTCGGTACAGGGCCTGCCCTGCAGCTCAGAAGAGGAGGACTTAGAGCCGGCTGTGGTGGGAGGGAGGCCCCCGCCATGGACAGGGCACTGACCCCAGCTGCACCCCAAGAGCTGAGGCATCCCTCACTTATGTAACCCTTTTCCCTAGGTGTTTGTTCTGGAAGCACAGATCACGTGGCTGATGAACTTTCTTGGCCAGCCTGGGAGGGCACCTGAGTTCATTCAAACACAGTGCTGGGCACGCACCCTTATGTAAGAGCAGACGGGGGCCTGCCCTGCTCTTTCACCCCCTCCCTCCTCCCACCTCCTCACCTCGGCTTCCTGCCTCCCCACACGCAGACCATCCCACTGCCCCCATCAAGCCCTGGTTTTGAGGACCCACTGTGACCTCCCAGCTCTGGGCCTTTAGGATTTCAATCTTTGGGATGAAGGGGAGAGGTTATTATGAAGAGTGGAAACGGGAGTTCCCATCGTGGCTCAGCAGGTTAAGAACCTGACATAGTGTTCATGAGGAGGCAGATTCGATCCCTGGCCTTGCTTAGTGGGTTAAAGATCCGGCGTTGCTGCAAGCTGTGGTGTGAGTCGCAGATGTGGCTCGGATCCAGTGTTGCTGTGGCTGTGGCGTAGGCCTGCAGCTTCAGCTCCAACTCAAACCCTAGCCCAGAAATTTCCCTATGTTGGAGTACCCGTCATGGCTCAGTGGTTAATGAATGCCACTAGGAACCATGAGGTTTCGGGTTCAATCCCTGGCCTCGATCAGTGGGTTAAGGATCTGGCATTGCCATGAGTTGTAGTGTAGGTTGCAGACACAGCTCGAATCCCACGTTGCTGTGGCTCTGGCATAGGCCGGTGGCTGCAGCTCCAACTGGACCCTTAGCCTGGGAACCTCCCTTATGCCGCGGAAGCGGCCCAAGAAATGGCAAAAAGACAAAAAAAAAAAAAAAAAAAAAAAAAAAAGAATTTTGAGAGGCTGCGATGGGCAGAGGCTTTGGGGCAAGGTCCTGCTGGTGGGTGTGCTGCTCCCTGGGACTAGAGTGCATGCAACGTGGCCCAGCACGGGGCGCGGCTCTCAGCAGGGGAGCCAGAGCTGAAGCACTTGCTCTGGGGAAAGTTCGGGGCAGGCGTGAGCCCCTCACCAGCCTCCAACTGCTTCCTCTTTCTGAGCCTCAGTTTCCCCAAGTCTAAAAACAGACAGTTACACCGGCTTCGTTGTGAGCGCTCGCAGAGGCAATGCTGGCAGTCCTGGCATTTAGCACAGTGCCTGGCACACGGCAGGAGCTCCCTGGCATGCGGGTCTCCTCCCTCCCCTCCCTCCACGCCACGACCCTCTGCTCTCAGCACCTCCCCTGTTCAACAAGGCTTTGCTGTCCACTCCCTTCTAAAATGATTATTGCATGAGATTATTATTATTACTGTTATTGATCACAATAACCACTTGCCAAGCACGTGCTCGTGTCCAGGACCACTTTACAGAAGTGAATCCACTGAGCGCCTTCGTCTACTTTGCAAGGTACTAATTTCCTTTCTTTTACGGAGAAGCAGTGGCATCTTCAAGGAGCCCAGAGCAAGCGGCAGAGCCAAAATGCAATCGCAGGTCTGTGTGTCTAAGAGTCGAGCACCTGTGCACGTTTTTTGGCTTTTCTTGACGTATTTTGCAGTCCCTCGTTTTCCCAGCAGCCTCTCTGCTCGGTCCACTTCCCAGGACAGCAGGCCCTGAGTGCGTAGCAGAGGCCGCAGGGCGCAGCCAGGACAGCACGGGCCTCAGAGCCAGGGAATCAGGTTAGAGTTTTGACTCTTCCCACCGTGAGCTGAGTGACTTTGGGCAAGGTGTTTTATCTCTCTGAGCCTCAGTTTCCTCATCTAAACAACCGATTTAAAAAATGAGGTGGCGTTCCCATCATGGCACAGCAGAAGCAAATCTAACCAGTACCCATGAGGACGCAGGTTTGATCCCTGGCCTCGCTCAGTGGGTTAAGGATCCCACTGAGCTGCTATGGCGGTGGTGTAGGCCGGCGGCTACAGTTCCGATTTGACCCCGAGCCTGGAAACTTCCATATGCCACGGGTGCGGCCCTAAAAAGACAAAAAAAAAAAAAAAAAAAAAAAAAATGCGGTAATGGATGGATGCCTATTCAGTACAAATTAACTAGAACTCTCTGCTTCACTAGTGAACCCAGAATGAAACCATCTGGCACCATCTGAAGAATGAACCCTGCAGAGCGCTGGCTTCAGAAATCCCAACACGGTGCCCGTTGTTCTAGAACAAAGTGCATGCCTCCAGATAGTCTAGAACCAGGAACTGGGAATTTAAGGAGGCTGACTCAGAGCTCAAAGGAGTGGATTCTAGCTGTGGCTCTGCCCCAACATGCTGTGTGACCCCGGACAAGACCCTACCCTCTCTGAGCCTCAGTTTCCCCATCTGTAAAATTCAGGCTTTGGGATGGTGGTTCAGCCTGTCCTGATTGTAGAGAATCGGTCCTGAAGGGTCTTTTCCTTTCTGCCAGGCCTAACCCTGAGCGCCGATGTGTGCCAGGCCACGGCAGAGGCTCTGTCCTCTGGGCGCCCAAGAAAATGAGCCCCAAAGTATGGACAGTGTAAGTAAACTAACCCACCCAGGTCTCCCAGCGAGAACCCCAGGACAGTTGTTTGGTTACAGAGACTCACTCGGGTCAGAGGGAGCAGGACAATGACATTCACGGCCGGAGTCCACGGTCTCACGGCTCACGACCCCCGGACTGGACGGGCAGGGCCTCTTGGGGGCACACTATTCAAAATCAAGCAGAAAGTCAGACAAAGGGCTTCTTCAGCTTGCTTGAGATCATAGCTGGGAAGCGGTAGAACTGCATATTCTCTGGCTGCTCAAATCTACGTCCTGTATATTCAGTCACTCTAGTTCCGTGATTCCAGTGTCATGACTCTGATTGTAACAGCGTCTGTTCCAAACCTCGGTCACTGTCCCTAACACCGAGGTGGCTCTGTTAGGCTTCCAGTCTTCGTTAAGTCTAAAAGCCCGGTCTTCTGCAGACACTCAGGGAGTGCCGATGGTGTGCTAGGTCCTGAGCTGGACGCTAGGGACACAGCAACCAGCACAGCAGCGACTTACAGTCCAGAGGCAGAAAGGATACGTGTGAGCCTGCTCTGACCCTGCGTGGTGCGAACCACGATGGAAGAGGCAGAGGGGACAGCAGGGGCACTGGGCAGAG
This sequence comes from Sus scrofa, assembly GCF_054392235.1. Taxonomy (NCBI): domain Eukaryota; kingdom Metazoa; phylum Chordata; class Mammalia; order Artiodactyla; family Suidae; genus Sus; species Sus scrofa. The sequence continues at coordinate 10,935,713 of NC_139391.1, forward strand.
CACAGGACCCATGCGTTCAGCGTCAGAGAAGCTCTTCTAAAGATCTGCCAGCCAAGCTGCACCTGGAGGCAGAGGTGGACGTTAGCCAGAGTTCTAGTTCAAGACATCAGCAGGTGCACCATTGGGCGTCGGGGTGGGGGCACCTTGTCCAAGGAACCGAAGGTGGTTGCTTATGTCTGGACCATGTTGATACAGGTGGGAGGCGAGGCAGGAGAGGCATGCTGGGGTCAGTTAGATTGGGGTTCTTTTTGTCTTTTTAGCACATGGAAGTTCCCAGGCTAGGGGTCAAATTGGAGCTGCAGCTGCCAGCCGACACCACGGCCACAGCAACACCAGATCCGAGCAGTGTCTGTGACCTACACCATGGTCTACGGCAACGCCAGATCCTTAACCTACTGAGTGAGGCCAGGGATCGAACACGAGTCCTCATGGCTCCTTGTTGGGTTCGTCCCACTGAGCCGCAACGGGAACTCCCTAGATGGGTTTCTCTATGTAATGGTAAGCAATTACAACTTCGTCCTAGAAGCAAGAGTCCTGGGAAGATTTTAAGCCAAGTAGAGACGAGATCAGTATTGCATTTTATTTTTTATTTTATGTTTACTCAAAAAAATTTTTTGGCTGCGCCCATGCCGTGCAGAAGTTCCTGGGCCAGGGATCAAACCTTAGCCATAGCAGTGACAGTATGAGGTCCTTAACTGCCAGGCCGCCAGGGAACTCCCAGTGTTGTGTTTTAAAAAGAAACCCTCTGAATGCTCTAAAGAGCCTGGTCGGGAGGTGATGATATGCAGAGGGGGAGACCTCAAAATATATGCATGATCTAGGCAAGAAATGCCATCACCTGGATCTGTCTGGATCAGATGATGCAACAGAGAGAAGAGAGATTTAAGAAGCTTGCGGATGCACCACTGACTGGGGCTGAGGAAGAGAGAGGAGGAATCCCAGCTTCCTGGTTTATACAGCTGGGTGGGTGGTGCCACCTTTCCCTAAGATGAGGACTCTCAGAGGGTCGGGGTGGAGCGGAAGCCAAGTCTTGGATTCAGGCAAGTAGAGCGCAAGGCCTGTAGGACTCCCAGGTGGAGCCGCTCAGCGGGCAAGTGGCCAGAGAGGTCTGACGAAGCCTGATGTGAGAGATGCGGCAAGAGACACAGGTACACATTCTGCAGCATCAGGGAGTAACTGAAGGCGGGGGGGGGGGGGGGGGGGGGGGCAGGGCGGGGGCGGGGGAGGGAAGAGCCCCAGAAACCCATCGCAGAGCGAGAGGCATCGAGGCTGCCCCGCAGAGCCTCGGAAACAGGCACGTAGGGGCCGAGGACCTCACAGAAGCAGCAAAGGAGTCGGAGAGGAAAGCTAAAGAGAGTCAGCTGTGACAAACGTCCTGGGGTGAAGGGGCGGTGAGCCATTGTCAGCAGCTTAGCAGGAGCAAAGGGCAGTTTTCTAGGAGGAGTGAAGCGGGAAAGTGAAAACAATAGACCCAGGCTGTCCTTTAAGACGTTTAGCTTATGAGAGGACGTCAGTAAATGCCCAGTAAATATTTCCAAGTGAATGTATCAGAGGAAGGCTTGAGAGGAGAATGAGCAGTGACTGCAGAGCAGCTGGGCCCAGGGCGGCGTTCTTTTGTTCCTTTGGTTTGGTTTGTTTGAACATGGGAGATATTGAAAGAGAGGGTCTCCAACTCCCCACTGTAAGCGGTTAGTGGGAGGCGAAATCCATTTACCATCGTGATTCCTACTGGGATGGCATCACAGAGCCCCACCTGCGGTTAAGGGTCAGTATTTTTCCGTCAAACTTTGATTTTAGCTTTACACAGACACACACACCTGTCCCTGGTTGTGTGAGCATATGCATTTCTTATTATGGTTGTCATCAAAAAAAAAAAAAGAAAAGAAGCAAAGAAGGGAGAGAGGAGAGAAAGAAGATAAGGAAAGAGAGAAAGGAAAGAAGGAAGGAAGAGAGAGAGAGCGAAAGAGAGAAAGAAAGAAAGAGAAGTGGGTCTGAAAACCTCTTGACGGAACTTGTTTGCTTAGGGATTGGAAAGATTCTGTGGGGGGCAGGCTTCTGTCGTTCTGTTTGTCCTGGGACAGACGGGTAATAAATTGAGCACACAACCCTTTGCACGCGATAACACAATCATGCAACCCAAGCCTGATCGCAGAATTCCCGGGAGTTCATTGGCCCTCAAAGACCAGACGGCCAGGGAGGCGCTGCCCGGAGGTGGAGATGAGACCGCTTCCCCTCTAGAGGGCGCTGTCGCGAGGGGCCAAGGAGGCGGTGGTCTCAGCCACTGTATCGCCGGGAAGCGACCCCAGAGAGGTTGATATGAATAAGCTGCTCTTGCCCAGGTCGGTTGGCAACTAAAGCCAGGGCTGGAATCTCACGTCCTGACCTTCAGTCAGGGGCTCCTTGGCGGCCGAGGAATATGATCTGGTTCTTGTCAGGAAGGGAGGACACAGAGGAAGGCGGGGACTTCTAGGTAACTGATAAGGACCGACAGGCTCCAAGGAGAGAGGACAGGGACAGGGGAAGGGACAGGGAAGGAGGGTCTCTAAGGAGACTGACAGGGTGACAGCCGGACCTTCCCTCCTCCCTGGGCATCTTCACCGGCTCTGACGGTGGAAGAGACCGCCTGAGGTTGCCACGCATTTGGCACCCAGGACTGTCACCTTAGCCGGCCGGTAGAGCCCCATGCCCTGCGGTATGCTCCCCTTCTCTCCGACCTGTCCATCACGGGGGGCCCCTCGTGCCCTGGACCGTGACTGCACTGAAGCGCTTATTGCTCTCACATCTCCCTTTTGGCCCTTCCTCCTTCTGGCCGAAAGGCTCTTAACTTCCTCCCCGATGCCATACTCCTGACCCCCCGATGCCCTCTAAGCAGGGCTTTCTCAACCATCACGTCCCTGACAACACTTTCCTCATTGTCCCAGCTAGAACTGGGCCCCTCTCTGTTGCGGATGCTCTGTGGAGATTTCTATCGGAGCATCCAGAACTCTTCAGGACCTAAGGCGTGTCTTTGTCAGTATCCCCACCCCAACTGTGAGCTCCCAGAGCCCAGCACCTAACCTGCCAGGTATCAGAGGTTCGACAGGTGAACGTTTGTTGGCTGGCTGGCTGGCTGGCTGGACGGACAGACAGAGAGTAAAGAGAGTAGGACAGATGGGTGGAAGGAAGGCCTGGGGAAAGGAGAAACAGAGTGGGCAATGTAGAGAGGTTAAGAGAGCTCTTGATGGGGAGTTCCCATAGTGGTACAGTGGAAACAAATCCCACTAGGAACCATGAGGTTGCGGGTTCGATCCCTGGCCCTGCTCAGTGGGTTAAGGATCCGGCGTTGCCGTGAGCTGTGTCATAGGCCAGTAGCTATAGCTCGAATTCAACCCCTAGCCTGGGAACCTCCATTGGCCGTGGGTGCAGCCCTAAAAAGCAAAAAAAAAGGATTATGCCTCAGTTTTCTCTCTAGTATTACAAATTTTTTCCTATGTGGTAGAAGAATTAATCGAAAGAGTAGTTCCCAACAGTCAGCAAGTGTTCACTATATTCAGGCACTTTCTACACATTCTACACGGATTAATTCACTTAATTTTTGCAACAGGCTTTGAGCTAGGGACTATTTTCCTCATTTCACAAATAAGATAATCACAAATAACAAATGCTGGAGAGGATGTGGAGAAAAGGGAACCCTCCTGCACTGTTGGTGGGAATGTAAATTGGTACAACCACTGTTGAGAACAGTATGGAGATGCCTTAGAAAACTATGCACAGAACTACCATATGACCCAGCAATCCCACTCTGGGGCATATATCTGGACAAAACTCTCCTTGAAAAAGACACATGCACCCGCATGTTCATTGCAGCACTATTCACAATAGCCAAGACATGGAAACAACCTAAATGTCCATCAACAGGTGACTGGATTAAGAAGATGTGGTATAAATACACAATGGAATACTACTCAGGCATAAAAAAGAAAAATAATTCCATTTGCAGTAGCATGGATGGAACTGGAGACTCTCATACTAAGTGAGGTAAGTCAGAAAGAGAAAGACAAATACCATTTTATTTCACTTATATCTGGAATCTAATATATGGCACAAAGGAACCTTTCCACAGAAAAGAAAATCATGGACTTGGAGAACAGACTTGTGGTTGCCAAGGGGGAGAGGGAGAGAGTGGGATGGACTGGGAATTTGGGGTTAATAGATGCAAACTACTGCCTTTGGAATGGATAAGCAATGAGATCCTGCTGTATAGCACTGGGAACTATGTCTAATCACTTATGATGGAGCATGATCACGCGAGAAAAAAGGATGTATACATGTAACGTAGAAAATCGACAAAACACTGTCAACCAACTAATGGGAAAAATAAAAATCATTTAAAAAATAAAAATAAATAAGGCAGAGAGAAAATCTAAGAACTTGCCCACTCTGAAGCTGGAATCTGAGCAGTTTGGCTCTGAAGTCTGTGCCTTGCCAGAATGAATGAATGAACAGTCTTGTTCATGACAGAGATATACGGAAGCACAGAGGAAGGGCCTCCAATGGTAGCGTTAAAGATTAGGAAAATCGGGGAGGCATCCTGGAGGAAGTGACCACCTGAGCTGACTCTTGAATGACACGTAAGAGATGGGGTGGGGCAAGGGGCACTTCTGCAGGAGGCGAGGCAGCGGGAGCAAAGACTCAGAGGCAGCAAAGAACTGCCAGAATCTGCAGGGAACCCCAACAGCTGAAGATGTTGGGGCATCAAGTCCCAGCAGGAGGCAGGGCTGGAGAGGGGACGGTACAGAGGACAGAAGCAAGTGCTTCCAGGCTCAAAGGAAGAGAAGCGGTGGGGAATGGAAATGTCTCTGTGGAGGAGGCAGCCGGGCTTGGAAGACAGGGGCTGCAGCTGCCAGACTGGGCTGAGAAAGTCACTCCAGGCGGGAGAAAAAGCATGGAGGTGGGAGAGTGGGAGAGAAATATTTAGGGAAGCATTTGATTTGGCAGGAGGAGGGTTCGTCCTACAGCGACAGCTGCGACACCAGCAAAGCCCATGCACAGAATTCAATTCGGCCCCGAAGATGAACAGCTGGAATTGTCTCAAAGAACCAGTTTTGTTTTTTGGGTTTTTTTTGTCTTTTGTCTTTTTAGGGACGCGCCTACAGCATATGGAGGTTCCCAGACTAGGGGTCCAATTGGAGCTGCAGCTGCCAGCCTACACCACAGCCACAGCAACACCAGATCCCAGCCGCGTCTGCCACCTACACCACAGCTCACGGCAACACCGGATCCTTAACCCACTCACTGATCGAGGCAGGGGATCAAGCCCACAACCTCATGGTTCCTAATTGGATTCGTTTCTGCTGCGCCATGATGGGAGCTCCCCAAAGAGCCCATTTTAAGTTCTATCTATGTGACCCTAAATGACTTGCTTGTTTCCACATCTGTAAAGTGGAGGTGACAAGAAACTAATGAGTTTGCCTAGAGGTTTAAAAACAAAAGGTGTGGGCATGCCCATCATGGTGCAGCAGAAACAAATCCGACTAGGAACCTTGAGGTTGCAGGTTCGATCCCTGGTCTCGCTCAGTGGGTTAAGGATCCTGCGTTGCCGTGAGCCGTAGTGTAGGTTGCAGATGTGGCTTGGACCCTGCGTTGCTGTGACTGTGGTGTAGGCCGGCAGTTGTAGCTCCGATTCAACCCCCTGCCTGGGACCCTCCATATGCCGCAGGTGCAGCCCTAAAAAGCAAATAAATAAATAAATAAAAATAAATAAATAAACAAAAAAAATTTTTAAAGTTTGCAATTCTCACTTAAAATTAAAAAAATTTAAATGAAAGGTGTGGAAGGAGTTTGCAAACCCTAAGGCGTCCTGCCAGGTCTCCCAGTCCCCATACTGACATTGGAACCACCGTAGGAGCTTTTAAAAAACACGACTATCACGGGCAAACCCAGAGCTACAGAATCCGAAGGAGGTTGGACTGGCGTTCTTTTTCCTCCAGCTCTTCTTTTCCATGATTGCCTCACTTGGTCCTGATGCTCTGGTAACTTTAGATCTGCCAGCTTCTGACAACTGGAAAGATGAAAACTCTGCAAGAGGAGTAGTTAGAGATCCTGGAGGTTCATGGGCGTACAATGGATTTGGAGGGCTTTCTGCTCAGGGCTTGACAGCTATGATGAGAGAGAGAAAAGAAAGAATTTTAGCTTTCACAAAATGTGGGACATGAGCAAGGTAGCCAAAGGGAGGAATGGTGCCTTGATCTCCAGTCTAGAAAGTTCTGAGAGAAAGGATAGCCTCAGCCAAACACCGCCAGCTGCAGTAGGGCTGGTCAAGTTAGTCAATTAAAAGTCCATAGCGCCCTGCAACTGACAACATATTTGCATATGTGTTCATGCATTTGATCCTCCTAGATCCCTGGGAAGCAGGATTTCGTATTTATTCTCATTTTACTGGTAAGGAAACGGAGGCTCAGCGTGAGGAAGCGAGTAGCCCAAAGTCCTTAGGGAGCAAGGACAGAGCAATGATTTGTACCCGGGTCTCTGAGGCTTCAAGGCTTCTCTCTACACCATATTCTGCTTCTCGTGTTGACGGTAAGGCAGTAGAAAGAGACCTGTTGTTCCAGATGTGCATGCTGTGTAACCCCAGCCAGATCTCTTGCCCTCTCTGGAGCTATCAATCTAGGGTGGCTGTTTTAGAGATGAAATGATGTGATGACCTTAAAATTATCCAGCAGAATCCCTGGCGTGGGATAACAGCCAGGATGACCGCAGGAAGGGCGAAGAGGATGGGAAAGTGATAGTGCGTGGGTACAGAGGGCGTGGCTACATAAGAGAAGGAGGGACCCACCTCACCGGGCGTTGGGCTTCTTAGGGGAGGGAATCAGGACGGGGATTTGAAGAAGGCGGAGGCCCTTCCCTCCCTCCCCTTCCTCGTTCTCCTTCCATGTGACTAGAGGACTAGAGCCTGGGCTGTGTAAGAAAGCAGCGGCCAGAAATGAGGCGGAAGAGGTAGGGGCAAGGAGAGCTTGTCACAGGGGCCTTGAATGCCAGGCCAAGGAGTCTTGAATGCCAGGCCAAGGAGTTTGGCTTTTGCCACTAAAGGTTTTAAGTGATGGAGTTCCCACTGTGGCTCGGCAGGTTAAGGACCAGAGGTCTGAGAATGCACGTTTGATCTCTGGTCTAGCTCAGTGGGTTATAGATCCAGTGTTGCTGCAGGCTGCGGTGTAGGTCCCAGATGCGACTTGGATCTGGGGTGGCTGTAGCTGTGCCAGAGGCCGCAGCTGCACCTCTGATTCGACCTGACCAGAGAACTTCCATATACCACAGGTATATGGAAAAAGAGGGAAAAAACAGGTTTTAAGTGGGCCACTGTCATGATCCATTTTGAGATGTGCAGTTTAGGAAGGTCTTTTTTTTTTTTTTTTTTTTTTTTGAGAGTTGCAACATTTATGTCAGGTTCTCTCTTGGCTTTTTTTTTTTTTTTTTTTTTTTTGTATTTTTTTTTTTCTTTTTTGCCACACAGGCAGTATGTGGGAATTCCTGGGCCAGGGATTGAACCTACGCCGCACGGCAGCAACCAGAGCCACAGCGGTGAGAACGCAGGAGCCTCAACCCGCTAGGCCATCAAAGAACTCCCAGGAAGGTCATTTTTGCAGCAGTGTGGACAGCAGAGGGGAGGAGGAGACTGGAGGCCCAGGGCCCCTGGTGGGGAATGGGTGGGGGGAGAGGGCTGCTGGACATTCCCAGTCCAAAGTCCCTGGAGGCTTTTCCCCACCTCCCACTTAGGGAAGATCAAGGGCAATGGTGAACCTAGACGGACTCAGAAACTGCCACCAGCCACCAGCCAAGGTGGCAGGCTTCTGTCCCCGCTGGCTAGAGCCTACAGAGGACAGTGGGAGTGAGCATCCCTGAGTTCCCTGGGAGTTGAGTATCTCTGCTGCTCAGAGGAGAGCAGGAGCTGACCCACGGTGGGGGGGGAGATGAGCAGAGGGTCAGGTACCATGCCTTCGTCTTCTCCCCTCCCAAGCCCACTCGACGTTCCGGCTCTACTGCATCCCAGAGGGGGGACAGCTTGGTATAATCATAACGGCAATAACAACCCACAATGGTGCTCTGGGTGAGCCAGCCCAGTGCTTTACTGAGTTAGCTGTTTCCTCCTCACAACAGCTCTTTTCCAGGTGCAGAAACTCAGAGCTTAGGTAACTTGCCTGAGGTTACCCAGAGCTGGTAAGTGATAGGGCCGGACCCCAAACCCTGTGCAGCTTGGGGCCCTCATCAAACACTGATTTGGGGGTCTCTCTCCCCTCTAGGCAGGGAGGAGAGTGCAGCAAGGGCTCTGAGCCCTCCTGAGGGCCCCAGGATGGAGAGAGAACTGCCAGGGCATGGAGACTTGAATGTCTGAATGCCAGCAGCGCCACTGGATGCAAAGGGGGCGTGGTATAATTTCAAAGTCCGTTTGATGAGACGTCTGAGCGGGTGGCCTCCCAGTTCTAGAAGCTGAGATTCTAACCAGGGAGAACGATAGGCCGAAAGGAGAGAGGGGCGCTCTCCCTGCTGCACATTGGTAAGGCCAGGCTCCCAGGCTTCTCCCCCGCCCTCCCTAACCGCCAGGGCCCCCTGGCTTCGGCCCAAGTCACCACGACCACACAACCACACAGACTGAGTACCAGCAAGGACCTGCAAGGGCACTTTGTTCTCTGGGAAGCAGATTTGATTTGGTTGCCCTGAGGCCTGAGGCAGTGGCTTCTCCCCCACTCCCCTCCAATCTCCCTACTCTCCCCCCGGCTTCCCCAGGCAGACAGGCAGACACAGACACACAAGCCCCAACAACTTTTTTTTTTTTTTTTTTTTTTTTAATTAAAAAGAAAAAAAGAACAAGGAAAGAAGGAGCAAAAAGGCCGGGTGTGCAAGCCTGGGCCTCAGCGGCGAGAGGAACACTGCCCAATCTCGGCCCAGCGGGTATGGTCCTGGGAGGTCCAGGGTTCAAGGCCAAACCCTCCCTCAACCCCCAGGCTGCATACCTCTGGGGTGCCTGAGAACGACCCCCTCGCTCACCCACCACACTGTCTGGGTGTGTAGACAAGGAGATTCAAACTCGCCCCCCTTGGAGGGAATGCATTCACAGGCAATTTCTCTCCCCAACCCCCATATCTAAAAAAAAAGGGTTGGGGGATGTTTTCCTGTCCTTTTTATCACAAATTGGGGTGAGAAAGGATGGGCCACAGAGGGAGGAATAGACTTAAACTGCTGCCTAGTTACACTCTCAGTTTCCCTTCTTAGAAATCCAACCAGAAGTCGATAGCTCCCTCCAGAAAAAAAAAAAAAAAGTCTGTCGCTTTCTCTCCTCTCCTGCCTGCCAGCTTTTCTGCCTAAGCCTGGCTCTCTCCTCTGGGTCGGTTTGTCTTTGAGCCAGTCCCTCTCACCAACGTCTCTTTCACTCGTTTAAAAAAAAACCTGAGGAGATGAACACGAGAAGAGGGAACCCTCACCATCCAATCTCTTACACACACACACACACACACACACACACTCCAGCGACCTCCAGATGTTCCCGACCGTGCGGCCATCTGCTGAGATTGCTCAGGCGCTCCAGGGAAGGGGGCAGGGACCCGGGATGCAGGAAGCTGGGAGCCAGGCCGACTGGAATGGGCGGGAGCTGCGTGCGCACTTTTGAGACGCTCCCTAGAGTGGAACCCGGGCTCCGCGCGGGCTCCGCCGGCGGGCGGGGGGCGGAGCGGGGAGCGCGCCGGGAAAGGCCGGCACTTTGGCGACACTCCCTAAGTCGCCGGGCGGCCGGCCCGAGCCGCCCCTGGGCGCCGGGCGGGCGGGGGAGCGCCCAGCGGCGGGCGAGGGCCGGGGGGCGGGCCGCCTCGCGCCGAGAAAAGCGCCGGCCGGAGGGCCCGCTCCCTGGCCGCCCGAGTGAGCGTGCCGAGGCGGCTGCGGTACAGGCTTCCAGGTGGGTCCGTGCAGGAGGCGGAGAACCCGAGCCCCAGACCCCAAGCTCGGGGCTCCATCGGGCCGGCGAGCGGCGCTGAGCGCAGGGGCGGGGCCGGGGCCCCTCAACTTTTCCTGGACCCGGGGCGTCGGCAGCGGCCGCCGGGCGCCGGGGGGCCGGCCGGAGTGGGGACCCCAGACCCAGAAGGGGGCTTCCGGGAGACAAAGGCTCTGACCTGGGGCTGTGGGCGTGGGCCGGCGCCTCCGGGGTCTTTGTGCGGACACGTGCATGTCGCGTTTGTGGGTCTTTGTGAATTGGGGTCTGGAGACGTGCGTCTGCCTGTGCCTTTGTGTGTCCGTGATCTGGGGAGGCTGTTTCGCGCCTGTATCCCTGTTTCGTGGGCCCGGTTTGGTTGTCGGTGTTGGTGGGAGCATCGCCGTGTCCGCGTACGTGGTCTGCGCCTGTCGACGTGTCTGGATTGGGTGTCCGTGGAGTGTGTGTGCGCAGAGAGCCAGACACCGCCCCAAGTCCTCGCTCCCCTGCTGTCCACCCGGGGCCCCGACTTGGCTTCAAACTTTTCTCCCGGTTCCTCAGCAACGGCCCCCCATCCTCCTCCCCCTGCAGCCCGGGCGAGGGGCGCTGGCAGCCCTCCCCTCATTCAACTCCAGGGGCCCTGAGAGCCACGACGGGGTGGGATAGGATTGGTGGGTGAGGGCATCAGCAGCGCCTGGGGACTGACCCGAGAAGGGTGAGCAGAGCCTGCCGGACTCCGCAGCTGGGAGGAGAGAGGTAAGCAGCCGGTCCTGGCCCCGACCCGACCCGGGGCTGAAGAGAGAGGAGAGGAGCGGGCAGCTGGCGTTGGCCGCCCCACGCTTCTTGGAGAAAGTGTATGTGATCGAGAGAGACGTGTCTGCTTGGCGGAGAGGCCAGCTCGGGCCCCCACCTCCGCTTTGAGATCCGTTCTTGGTTTGCCTCCCGCCCCTGGGGTGGAGGGTCTGGTCTTCGATCCAGAGGGTGAAAAGGCCATGGCTGCCCGGGGCACCAGCTCCCCAGGGCACCGTCTCCCCGGGATCTCCAGCTGGGCTGTGGGGCGCTGGAGGCTTGCACACCCTAGTTTAAAATGGGACGTCCGCTGCTCCTCAGTTAGGGCCCTGGGCTAGCTGCTCGCCTTTCTGAGCCGCAGTGACCCAGTGATGGATGGGAGTGCGAACTCCTCGGGGCTGTGTCGGGGATAAGCACCACCGCCAGAGACGGCCTGAGAGCAGAACCCGCCCACACTTGGCCTGGGCAAGGAGGTGACTCAGGAACTTCTGATCCTTCCTCCCTGCCTGCTCTACCCTGCAGATAAGTCCAGACTTGCCCAGCTCAGGTCTGACCCAAGAGGGAGGGCCCAGGCGGTGGCAGCCTGCTGGGCTTTTGATCCTGGGTGGCAAAGATAACCCTAACACCTTCCCTCCCCGCCCCGCCCCTGCCCTAGTCTTTAACCTAAAACTGTGCCTGTCCCTGGAGACGGAAGGCATGGGCACAGGCCACTCGCTTCAGAAGGAGGCGGCCGTGGGCGCTTTCCCTCCACGGGCCTCAGTTTGCCTCCTGAGAAGGGAGGTGTGGACAGCCTCTCTCCTCCCTTCCTGTCTGGCTGACTGCTTGAGATCCTGGAGCCTGGAAACACTGAGATATTTAACAGCTCCAGTCGTACTTGACCAGTTCCCAGGCACTTAGTTTGCTCTTTGGAAGGGGGGGAGAGGGGCGATGGCTGGGAAGTTAGGTAGAGATGAAGCAGGGTGGGCCTGGAGCCCCTGCGGCCCATGAAGGAGCTGGGCTCTGGGCAGTGGAGAGCTGTTGGAGGGTTTTTTAAACAGGCCGAACAGGGTGGAGTTGGTAATTCTAGGAAACCTTCTTCTGGCTTGTGGGTGGTGCTGGAGCCTGGGAGACCAAGCTGGGGGCTGAGTGCCGCAGCCTCTTAGAGGCAGAAGGAGATTTTCACTGAGTTCTTTGCTTCCTTTGCCTCCCTCCCCGACCTTGCAGGCCAGCCTGCCCCTCATCCAGTAAAAGGGCAGCCTCCCCTTGGGCCGCCCCCCATCAAGGTACAACACACTTCGTGGTGTGTGGCCATCTCCAGATCTGACGTCCAGCTCCTCGCCTGCGTGAGGCCTGGTCACGTCAAGGGGATAAGCCAGATGAGTGAAGTGTCTTGAACAGAAAGCTTCCCTCCGCTTGGAGAGGGTCCCCGTTGGCCCGGGCTTGCAGGATACTTAGGGCTTTGCCCGGTGGTGAAATCAGGTTTCGGACCAGAGTAGATGCTGGCTCGACCTTGCAGTGTCAGGGGCATCCTGCAGGTGTCTGCACAGTGTCATACCGACTACAAGCTCGCCTCACTTTCTTAGCACAGGTAATTCATTTTCCTATTTAAATGCACAGCAGATTGGTGAGACAGGGATTGCTACCCTCATGGGAGGAATAAGGAGACTGAGAATGAGGGAGGTAGAGGAGAGAGGGCCCACCCGGGCCCCCTGGCAGGAGGCTCTGGGGGCCGCAGGTGCCGTGCCTGACTACATAACCCACTTCCTCTGCCCCGCACTGCCTGCCAGGCGGCCACACGTGCCCCAGACCAAAGGGAACTTGCAAAGCTTCAGAAAGGAGAAGACAGCACCGACAGCCCTGTCCATTGCCCTGTAGATTGTTCTCCTCAGGGAAGGTTGCTGGCCCCCCAGGCCCCCCCTGCACCTGGGGTGATGGCAGGGAGGAGGCCAGGCACTGGGTGTCAGAACTCTGGATCCTGAGTCCAGCCCCTGTCCTCACTGGCTGTGTGACTCTGGACAGATCGCTGAACCTCTCTGGGTCTCTTTCCGCAGCTGTTAAATAGATATTCATCTCACCTGCTGCTCGTACCGGGTGACTGAACAGATGAGAGTTGAGGAGGCATTGCAGAGGTGTCTTGGGCGAGGTGGTAGTATTCTAAATTCTGCCATGTCTGCATACAGTACCTGCTCTGTGCCAGGCTCAGCGCTCAGCTCCAAGGACGTGAAAGTGAGTCTAAGCCCATCCCTGCCCACAGGAAGACAGAGCAGTTGTATGTGATCCATGCATGCTCATTTGTACTTGGAGGCACAGCGACGTCAGGAGCATTGGGTTTGGAGCTCAGCCTTCGAAGTTTGAGACCTGGTTCCTCTCCTGCTCGGCTGAGTAATGTCGTCTCCTTGTCTGCAAAACAGGGACAGTAATCCGCAAGGTCAGGGGTCATGGTGTGGCAGAAGCCAGATGCCGCTGGAGAAGCGCATGGCGAGCTGGTGTTTGCACAGATGTGCGGCTTCAGGGCTTCTGTTGGGAGAGCCGGCCCTCGAGGCTCTGGGAGTTTGGCCCTGCCTTCTTTCGGCCTTGCATCTCTGTCTCCAGAACCAACTAAGCGGTTGGGGGTCAGGCCGCTCGTGGAATTTCCACCTGGGGATTTCACTGGCATCTGCTTGAGTGAGCTCTCCATGAGCCTAAGCAGGGTGGGAGGCAGCTCAGCTTCCCGCAGCCGCTGAGACAAAGCCCATCTCAGGTGCATGTCAGCCCCCTGCCTGCCTCATCCCTGTCCCTGTGCCAGGGGCTCCCTCTTGAAGTTGTGGCGAGGAGCTGAGGAAGCTGGGGGCCAGAGATGCTGGGGTGCGGTGCCCCGGGCAGGCTGCTGGGGCCAGGAGGACCCAAGCTGGAGCCCCTCACCCTGGAGAGATCTCAGTAGGGGAGGGGGTTGGAGGCCCTGCCTGCAGACACCAGCCCAGGGACTAGAGATGTTAGCACGGGCAGTCACAGACCCGCCAGGCGCCTGGCACCCCTTTGGGAAGTCGGGTGGTGAGGCACAGAGCGGAGAATGACACGGTCACGGCCTGCAGGAAGCTTCATAAATCGCCACCCTCCCTGCCGACTGTGCCTTCGGCATCAGCGTGTGGCAGTTGTGGAGCCAAATGTTTCATGCGCCGTCCCTTCGTGTGTCCCCAGCCCTGTGTTGTCATCCCTCTGGAGGCCACGGAGACGGGCCCGAGGCTCGGAGGTGCGGACTAGACTCGCAGCCGGGCCCCAGTCCCGCAGCTGACTCTTGGGGCCGGGATCTTCATTCATCCCTGGTGTTTGCTGCCTGCCAGGCCTGGCTCTGGCCCCGGCCCCAGGCGGGGGAAGGGGGTGAACAGGTGAAGAAGGCGGGATTGCGGCCCCAGAATGTACTAGGTGGGCGGACCGGGCGGTGGGGGAGGCCCTGGAAGTGAGGAAGGCAGGGGCGCGGGGCCCAGGTGCCCGGGAACCTGAGGGCACAGAGCAGGTTTTGTGCCGCTGGAGGGGGGCAGGGCAGCCTGGGGGGGGTGTGGGGGTCCTGGCAGTAGTGAAGCACATCAGAACCCAGGCCTGGGTCCTACTCTGGCGACTCCTTCCATCACCGCCTGTCCCTGGGCCTCAGCTGCCCGTGGTCTCCAAGGGGCCTCGCAGCTCCCCGGCCCTGGAATTTTCTGAGCTCAGAGAAGTGTGAGCAGAGGCTGAGAGGTGTTTGGAGGCCACCGTGCGTCGATTCAAATCAAGATGAGGAATTTAGCCAGAGGAGGTGGGGGAAGGCAGGGAGAACTCAACTTCTGCAGGTAAAGGAGAGGCCAGGAGCTTTCTGACAAGGGGGGAGATGCAGCCAAAGCTGTCGCGGAGGCTCCTCTCGCAGAGTGTGGGGTGTTGCAGTGGGGACCTCTTCAGACTACACCACTGACTGTTTTGGCCTCCCAGGCCAGCAACAAACAAAGAGTCACAGGGGGGCCCGCAAGGAATAATTCATGGCCCCTGCCCAGAGAATCTTATGCTGTGTCCCCTAAACTGAGGGTAGGTGGGTACAGTTACTAAGGCCCTGTCCTGCTGCCCTTGTGTTCTTTTTTTTTTTTTTGCTTTTTGGGGCTGCACTCTTGGTGTATGGAAGTTCCCAGGTTAGGGGTCGAATCGGAGCTGCAGCTTCTAGCCACAGCCACAGTCACAGCAAGGCCAGATCCGAGCCTTGTTTCGACCTCGACCACAGCTCACCGCAACACCAGATCCTTAACCCCCTGAGCCAGGCCAGGGATCGAACCTGCGTCCTCATGGTTACTAGTTAGATTCATTTCCACTGAGCTACGGTGGGACCTGCCTGCCCTTGTGTTCTGTAACCTGGCCGATCAGTGGCTATCTTTTGTCTGCAGGTTGGAAAGTGAGCAGTGTCTTGGGCCAGAGGTCCTCCCTTGGCCGTCCATGGTGCCTGTCTGCCTTCCCTTTCTCCCGAAGGTACCTCACGGGGTCCCAGAAGGAGAGAGGCAGAGTCGATACTACACAGATAAGAAAACTGAGGCTCCAAGGAAAAAACTGTGAGGGTCACACAGGAGCAGAGCTGGGGCTGGAGTCCTGATCTCCTGGGACCCAGGCAGGGGCTAGTGATCTTGTTGTGAGTTGGTCTCCTGTCCCCATTGCTGGTCTGTAAGCCCCATGAGGACGGGGGCGCTGGGATCCCCCACTCTGACAATGACATGCATCTCCCAAGGCCTGGCACACTGCCTTGCATTTGATAGCAATTTAGTGCTGTGGTTGATTAGTTATGTCTGCAGTGGATACGGGTATAGGTAGAATGAAAAGGCACCGTTTTTCCATTATGTGGCTGCCACTCCTTGGGGGCCTCCTTTGTCTATAGGAATATTCATCTTCTCTATAGGAGTCTGATCTCCACAGCCACCCTCTCTGAGGCCGATGGGACCATCGGATTCATAGCTGAAGGAACTGGCCCCGAGAGGTAGAGTGACCTGGGCATTGGTGTCCCGGGCCTTCTGGCTCTCTGTGAAGGCCTCGCCTCTCCAGGGGCTGAGGCTGGTGGTTTTTGTCAAGAGGAACTCCTGTGACTCAGCCCTTTCCAGCCCCAGCAGCCCTGTTGAGAAACAGTGTGGCTTCCCAGGGCAGAGCTGCTTTCCAGGAGGGCGCTGGTAGGAGCCTTGTCACGTTTGGTACACGTGTGCTGGAGGAAGAGAGATGAGGCCAGGCCCTCCCGCTCGCCCCACCCCACCCCACCCGCTCCGTGTCTGTGGAGGAAAGCAGGGGAGCCCCACTGCACCCCTCCCTGAGCCAGGATCCTGCCTGGGCTTACGTTTACCACTTTGTGTTTTTTTTGGGTTTTTTTTTGTCTTTTTAGGGCCATACCCGCTGCATATAGAGGTTCCCAGGCTAGGGGTAACCCGCTGGCCTATACCACAGCCACAGCAATACCAGATCCAAGCCACATCTTTGACCTACGCCACAGCTCACGGCAACACCGGGTCCTTAACCCACCGAGCAAGGTCAGGGATCGAGCCTGCAACCTCACGGATGCTAGGCAGGTTCGTTTCTGCTGCTCCGTGACAGGCAGTCCGACTTTCACCCCTTTGTTTCATCTTTACCACAGGCCCATGAGCCGGCTGTGCTGTCTTTTTTCCAGCTGAGAGGACTGAGGCTCAGGGACTAGCCAGCCAAGGTCAGAGAACGTGCTGATGGCCATGAAGCAGTGCTGTTAGGAGCCTTTGTTACTCAGTGTGCTTCTTTTGGAGTGGTTTTGTGTGTGTGTTTGTTTCTCCTTTGGCCTCCCTGTGGCATATGTAAGTTCCTGGGCCAGGGATCAGATCCGGCAACACCGGATCCTTAACCCACTGTGCCAAGGTCAGGCTTGAACCTGCGTCCTGGCACTGCAGAGGTGCCGCTGATCCCGTGTGCCACAGTGGGAACTCTCAGTGTTTTTTATATAAATACTGTAGGAAAGGAACTTAGGAAGGAAAAGGAGATTAAGGTGTTTAAATCATGGAGTTCCCGTCGTGGCGCAGTGGTTCACGAATCCGACTAGTAACCATGAGGTTGCGGGTTTGATCCCTGGCCTTGCTCAGTGGATTAAGGATCTGGTGTTGCCGTGAGCTGTGGTGTAGGTTGCAGATGTGGCTCGGATCCTGCGTTGCTGTGGCTCTGGCGTAGGCCAGCGGCCACAGCTCCAATTCGACCCCTAGCCTGAGAACCTCCATATGCCGCGGGAACGGCCCTAGAAATGGCAAAAAGACCAAAAAAAAAAAGATGTTTAAATCACGCGAAGTTCTGGCACTATTGGGATGACATATTTTCTTCTAGACGTTCTAAAATTAGGATTTAGGTTGTGTGTTTAATGCGTAGTTGGAGTTTTCCTAAGCAGTACATTTATCCTGATGATCCCACATGCTATGGCATCAGCCATGGGGTTGCAGACTCCTCCGGGCATTTTTTTGGTTTCATTTTTGGCCACCCCATGGCCTATGGAGCTCCCGCAGTCTCGACCTAAGCCACAGCTGCGGTGACCCTGGATCCTTAAACCGGCTATGCTGGGCCAGGGATGGAACCCAAAGTTCCCAGGAGGCCACCAATCCCGTTGCACCACAGCGGGAGCTCCCTTCTGAGCATTTTTATTGGCTCCATAGGATCGCTGGGAGGCTCCACGGGCATCTGGAGTAGCGGGGCTGGGAAGCCCAGGGCCTGGAGTCAGGAGGTCAAAGCCAGAGCATCGGCTGCCACTGCCTGCACGGGGATCCACAGACACGTCCCTGCGCACTCTTTGGGCCACAGGTTCCTTACCGCTAAAGTGAGGGATTGCAGGCCCTGCTCTGTGCCCCTGGCAGCGTCTTTTGGCGACTCTCCAGGGCTGTGCCCCCGACAGGAGTTTTCTTTTTCTTCCCTCCATTTCTTCCTGGGAAAGTGCTGCCCTTCCCTTGGCTCCTGGGCCTTCCCCTCAGAGGCTTGGAGCAGCAGCGCCAGGCAGACCCCGGCATCTCTGAGACACTCACACGAAGGCGCCCCTCCATATGTCACCCCAAAGGGAATGTCGCCTCTGAGCAGATTAGTGGCGCCGAGCCTCACAGGCCACCAGCCCACACTTGCACCGTACCCCCTTCGGGGTCCAAAGTGGTGAGGCCGCTCAGATTTCTCCTCTTCTCCCCACAGCCTGGAGGGGTCCGGAGGGGCCCCCGTTCCCCTGTGACCTCGGAAGGGCCCAGAGCCATTGCCTGTCCCGCAGTCAGTGCAGCCGGAGCGCGGCGCTAGGTCTCCGGACGCTTGGCTCTTCTTTTTTCAGCAGCGCGCAGACGTACAGGTTCCGCTTCAACCAAACCAGTGACAAGGTTACAAAGGCCTGGCCTCTGGGCTCTGCCACCTTCCTTTGTCCACGCTCACTTGCCTCCGCTCTAGCGTGGACATGAGGCTGCTGACCTCCGGGAGTGACCGGGGATGACATGAGGGAACATGTGTCGGGCACGTCATGACAACTGGCTCTGTCGCTGTCAGCCCTTTCTCCTCAATGTCCAGGCCTGGCACTGAGCAGGGGCCCAGGGAGAGGTGTCCGCTGGGCTGGGCGGGGACCTTGTCTGGGGAGCACAGCTGCCCAGGACGGTCTCCGCGTGCGTTCCTGCCCCCCCTTTGTCAGCTGTCACCGCCATCGCCACAGCGGCCTGGTGATGACCACCTAGCATGTGTGCACCGCGCTGCAGTAAGCTTTGCATCTCGGCAAGGAATTACTGCCTTGTGATACAAAGGACAAAGTGGGAGTTCCCATCATGGCACGGTGGTTAACGAATCCGACTAGGAACCATGAGGTTGCGGGTTCAATCCCTGGCCTTGCTCAGTGGGGTAAGGATCCAGCTTTGCCGTGAGCTGTGGTGTAGATCGCAGATGCCGCTCGGATCCTGCGTTGCTGTGGCTGTGGTGTAGGCTGGCGGCAACAGCTCCGGTTAGACCCCTAGCTTGGGAACCTCCATATGCCGCGGGAAACGGCCCTAGAAAAAGGAAAAAAGACCAAAAAAACAAAAACAAAAACAAAAAAAAACAAAGGACAAAAGTGGAGGCCAGGAGAGGCCCCCTCTCTAGAGGGAGGAGGAGCTCGGGCCGAGTTACATAAGCAGGGGTGCCTGAGGGGCCATTTGACACTTAAGAGGCATATTGTATAATCACCTTTGGGAACCAGAGGGTAATCTCGGGGCCTCTTGGTGTGCGGTTTGGTGTTTGTTTAAAGCCCAGGGAGGGTGGGTGCGAGTAGATGGGCTTAGCAGGGAAGGCGAGGCCCTGCCTGGTCATAAGCCCAGCGGTGAGGCGCTCACCCCGGGAACAAAGCGGGTGTGAAGCAACTTAATATTTTCCCTTTGGTTCCAGACATTGGAACACTCTGTCCTGCCTCAGTTGGGCCCATGCCCAGGATGCACCTGGGCTGGCTTTAATCCTCAGCTTGGACTCTACAAAAGCAAGGGGCGGGAGAGGAGAGGCCCCCATAGGGGGGCGGGGGCAGGAGAGCCCCCCCTTCTCCCTGCCTCTGCACAGAGCTGGAGTGAGATCAAGTGGCCGCCCCTTTAAAGTTTCATGGAGGGCAGGTAACTCTAGATCCTGCTCCTGGCTCCCCACACGGGGCAGGTCCCCTCCCTGAAGGCCCCAGGGGAGGCTTGGGGGGGATAAGCCGGGGCAGGAGGGCAGGGGTTCGGAGCAGGGCCCCGCCAGCTGAAGAAGCTGCTGGAGTGAGGCTTGGTGCCTGCAGCTCCCAGGCTTGGCGGCCGCTGTGCGTTGTGCGGTAAGAGCAGGTAGCTGCCGTCTGAGCAGTTAGAGGCTTTCCCCGTGCAACCTTCTCTCTCAACCTCCTGCAAGCACCACATCCCAGGAGCTACAGGTGTGCGTGGGTATGAGGACTGAATGTGACACCGGACGTGGAGGGCCTGGCATCCATGGCAGCTGCCATTGTAATTGCCCAGGGAGGGGAACTGAAGCCAGGGAAGGGACAGTGGCTTGCGTCATAGCATGTGTCGGTGGGAAGAGCCCCTCTGACCCCGTCTGTCCTGCCAGTCCTGCGGGAGGCAGCAGATAAAACTAGAGGAATTAGAACTGAGCGGGCCTGGGTTCTGATCCCGCCCTGCTTTTTTCCCTGTTCCTCTCTGAGCCTCTATTTCTTTATCTGTATAATGGGGGGAACCAGCCAGCTGCCTGCCTGGTTTAGGAAGGGCCCGAGAGGTGTCCTGTCGCTAACAGCCGGGGCGCGGGGCAGGGCAAATGGGAAGGCGCTTGGCCCAGGTGTCCTGAGTCCCTCCAGATGTCTAGACACAGGGTCCCCAGGTGGAATAAAGGATCCTGCCTCTGGAGGCCAGGCCAGATGAGGGGCCCCGGGACGGTGTACGCCCCTGTTACTTACAGAAGGAAAGGGGTGGGGACAGTCATTGCAGGCCCCCCTTGCAGGGGGAAAGGCCTCGGTCTGGGAACCTGGAGTGCAGGTGTCAGGCATGGCTCAGACGCTGCCAGACCACAACAGGGAGCCACGCTTCCTCTGTACGCCATCAGGCTCCACGCCCACTTAGATGTGGCCGTGCAGGACTCTCCGGACCTCTGGGTCTCTAAGCCTCGGTTCCCTCTCTGTGAAATGGTGACGGAAAGCCTTGCCTTGCAGTTGGGGGGTTGGCAGGGTTTTGTGAGACCTGCAGGGGGGCAGGCAGCATAGCATCCCGCACGTAGCACGTGTTCAACAGAGGCGAATGGAACCCCGAAGCTGTGACCCCTCCATGTTGGGGCCTAGGGCCCAGGGAGAGCCAGACCCATCGGGTGCCTTCCAGCTGGGTGCCTTAACCAGGACAGGATGGTGAAT
This sequence comes from Sus scrofa, assembly GCF_054392235.1. Taxonomy (NCBI): domain Eukaryota; kingdom Metazoa; phylum Chordata; class Mammalia; order Artiodactyla; family Suidae; genus Sus; species Sus scrofa. Next base: position 10,956,238 of record NC_139391.1, read on the forward strand.
GGGCCCGGGAGGCTCCAGGCCTCCACGCTCACTTCAGGACAGGCCTGCTTTCACCTGCTGATCTTATTTAAGAAAGGGTTCTCCTGGGAGTTCCTGTTGGGGCGCAGCAGAAACAAATCTGAATAGTATCCATGAGGATGCGGGTTCGATCCCTGGCCTCGCTCAGCAGGTTAAGGATCTGGTGTTGCCGTGAGCAGTGGTGAAGGTCGTAGGCGTAGCTCCAATCTGGTGTGGCTGTGGCTGTGGCTGTGGTGGAGGCTGGGAGCTGTAGCTCGGATTTGACCCCTAGCCTGGGAACTTCCAAATACAGTGAGGGCGGCCCTAAAAAGCAAGAGAAAGAAAGGGGTCCCCTGCTTCCGGTTTAAAATCTAGCCATCTGGCCTAACCCCCTTTACCATACAGACGGGTAGACCGAGGCCAGAGAGGAGCGGGCCAAGGAGTTATATGAGGCGTATTTAGGGAAAGCATCGTGGGGCCCCGAGGGGCTGGTGGTCGCTTTCAGCTGCGCCACACGGGCTGGTGTCTGACGGCGGGGGTGAGAACCATCTGGAAGGGGTCCCTGCTGCCAGCCCTCACCTGTGGCTCTCTTTCCAGCCCCCACCATGCCGTGGCCCCTGCTGCCACCCCTGCTGCTCTTGCTGGCCGCCAGCAGGGCCCAGGCCACGCGGCCCTGCTTCCCGGGGTGCCAGTGCGAGGTGGAGACCTTCGGCCTCTTTGACAGCTTCAGCCTGACGCGGGTGGATTGCAGCGGCCTGGGCCCCCACATCGTGCCCGTGCCCATCCCTCTGGACACGGCCCACCTGGACCTGTCCTCCAACCGGCTGGAGACGGTGAACGAGTCGGTGCTGGCGGGGCCGGGCTACACCACGCTGGCCGGCCTGGATCTCAGCCACAACCTGCTCACCAGCCTCTCGCCCACCGCCTTCTCCCGCCTCCGCTACCTGGAGTCGCTGGACCTCAGCCACAACGGCCTGGCTGCCCTGCCGGCCCAGAGCTTCACCAGCTCGCCCCTGAGCGACGTGAACTTGAGCCACAACCGGCTCCGAGAGCTCTCGGTGTCCGCCTTCGCCACGCACAGCCAGGGCAGGGCGCTGCACGTGGACCTCTCGCACAACCTCCTCCAGCGCCTGGCGCCCCACCCTGCACGCGCCAGCCTGCCCGCACCCACCATCCAGAGCCTGAACCTGGCCTGGAACCGCCTCCGCGCCGTGCCCGACCTCCGGGACTTGCCCCTGCGCTACCTGAGCCTGGACGGGAACCCGCTGGCGGCCATCGGCCCCGGGGCCTTCGCGGGGCTGGCGGGCCTCACGCACCTGTCGCTGGGCGGCCTGCAGGGGCTCCCCCAGCTGGCGCCCCACGGCTTCCGGGAGCTGCGGGGCCTGCAGGTCCTGGACTTGTCAGGCAACCCCAAGCTCACATGGGCCGGAGCCGAGGTGTTTTCGGGCCTGGACTCCCTGCAGGAGCTGGACCTGTCGGGCACGGCCCTGGTGCCCCTGCCCGAGAAGCTGCTCCTCCACCTGCCAGCACTGCAGAGCGTCAGCGTGGGTCAGGGCGTGTGGTGCCGGCGCCTGGTGCGGGAGGGCACCTACCCCCGGCAGCCCGGCTCCACCCCCAAGGTGGCCCTGCACTGCATAGACACCGGGGAGCCGGCTCCTGGGGGCCCGGATATCTTGTGACAAACGGTGGGACCTGGAGCCATGTCACGGACTGCACCCTGGGCTTCCTCAGGTCCTGGGTAACTTATATTTTAATGTGCCAATGCCCACGGGGACTCTGCAGGCCTACGTGGCAGCATCATTGAAAGTGAGGCTTTGGACCTGGGACCCGCCCAGGAGCTAAGTCTGGTCCCTTTGTCTCTGTTGCTCCCCAGACCAGCCGAGGGTCTTCGATGCCAAACCAGACAGCAGTCCCCTGCTGTCCTTCCCCACTTTTCCCCAAAGTGCCTTCCCTGGGCCCTGGACCAGCCTGACCTGTGACAGGAGGGTGGGAGGCACGTAGTGCTCGGGGGCAAGAGGTCAGGCCCAGCCACTGGGGCCCGGGTTTCTTTTAGGACAGAGCCCTCTCTTTGCTGTGGGCGTAAGGCCCACTTCATCCTTTTTTCTTCCCCTGGAACTCTGGGTGGAACTTCAGTTATGGAAAGGACTGGAAAAAAAAAAATCAAATCCGCCTCCTCATGTGGCAGGTGGGGAAACGGAGGCCTAGAGAAGGACACATGCTCATCTGAGGTCCCGTGGTGGCAGAGGCATGACTGGACCCAGTGCCCCGCCTCCAGCAGGGCCCCTTTGCTCTCTGCTCTAGCTCATGCCCTCCTGCTTCTCTTTCTAGGCGCCCCCCTTGCTTCCAGGATCCGCATCCTGCCGTAGGTGCCCTGTCCCTGCCAGCCCCAGGAGGACAGGCCAGGGCTGCGGAGTGGGACTCGGGGCCCAGTAGCCAGCTCTGTGGCACAGGCTACGTCAAGTCACTTTACCTCAGAGCCTCTGGAAGCTTTAGGTATGCCAGTCCCAGCCCTGCCAGTTTCCCACTGGGGTGGGGTCCCCCAGCACCAAGAACGCAAATGCACCCATTGGCCCCTGAGGTACCGCCTCCAGGCAGTCCCCCAAGGAGCAGACGCAGCCCTGGAGCCCCGCCAGGCCCTGAGCTCCGAGGGGCTTGCTGGATTCACCCCCCCACCCCTGCCCTGGCCGGATCCCCAGCAGCCCATCTCATCCTACTGAGAAAACAGCGGAGGAAAACAGCGGAGGAAGCAGGGTAGCCTCCCGCTCCATGTTTTTGCTCCGCCACCAGCGGGCATCTCAGCTTCTCAGCCCTGGGCTCTTTCCTTAGTATGGGTTTTATAAAAGTTGTTGCCTTTTATAATGGACTGTCACTTTCAGCCACCCCACCCCCGTCCAGGCCCCTGCTGGCAGGGAATGGAAACGTGTCATTTGTAAAAGATGAAAAGCATTGCGTTTGTTCACGTTTGTGGTCTTGTGTCCTGGGGGTGTTGGGAAGAGGAGTGGCGTTGGCTGGAAGCCAGCCACGTGTGGCCGTGGGGTCATCGGGGCTGGTCCCACATAGACACCCACGGGACAATGAGACCTCTGTCCTCCCCCACCGGCCCCACCCAACACCTGGCCCTTGGTTGCATAAACACTATCAAGAGTCCCTCTTGCTGTCCTTTGACCAGTATCCACCCACATTCCCTAGACGGGGCCCTGGGGCCACAAGGATGAATTAGGACAAGCTTCTCTGCAAGGCCCAGAAAGCTCCCAGGCCGAGGGGGGTGAGGGGCCGTGAGGGAGGAGGTTCGGTGGGGGGGGCTGCACCTGTCACTGCAGCCGGCACTCCCCACCTCTCTGTCTCCCTGCTCCCTGCCGCCCAACTCCACACACTTGGCAGGCCCTCCTATGCCTCTACCTTGGCTGGGGCTGTCCCTCTGGGACCTGGCCCCTGCCCCCATCCCTGCCTCGAAGCTCCTTCCCACTTCCCGCCTTGCCTCCTTAGAAGCCTCCCCCGAGGTCCCCTTCCACCTGCCTCCTCTGAGCCCCAACAGTACTGTGTTCCTTCTCGTGGGAACTCTCGTTTGCACCCTTCCAGTGACAGGGACCCTGTGTCCAGCTCATCTAAGTGGCTCTGCCGTCGGCAAGTTCTTCCAACCGGCCAAGACCTGCAGGAATATCCATCATCGTCATCACCACCGCTGAGTCCTTCCTGCTGTCGGTGCCCTGGGACTTGTTCCTGGGGCGGGATGACGAAGGACACAGGCCCTGGGCTGTAGGAACAGCACAGGGAGTGGGGGGGGGGGGGCGCAGCGGCCTGTGAGGGGTAGGGAAGGCTTCCTGGAGGAGGCGCACCCACAGAGCTGAGAAGGGCCAGTGGACCTGGACAGGGGCCTGGCACTTTGGAGGGGTCAGGGGTGAGCCGCGGCACAGATCCCAGGGCATTCAGGCCATGGGGAAGGCAGGGATGCTCGCCCCTCATGTGGCTTAGGCCCCCCAAGGGCTTGGGCTCCCTGAGCCGAAGTCTAACCCCCATCTATATGGGAAGGGGCTGGAGCTTGGGGAGCAGGGGACGGGAAGGCCGGGGTGAGACCCGAGCTTTCACAGTCCTGCAGACTGGCACTCCATCCTCCCACCTTCCTGGGGACAAGACAAGCCTCTGATGCAGGGGCGGGAGAGAGATTCCTGGGACCTTCAGTCCCGCAGGGAGCTTCAAAGCTGCGCTTGAAGACGGCCTCCTGGAGGGCCATGGAACAGAGGGGTCTCAAAGTAAGCGCTGAAGGCAGGGGAGGAGAGCCCCGGGCGGCGAGCAGGCCACCTCCTCTCTGAGCTGCAGCCTCCACATCTGCAAAGCGCGGCGCGGTCGAAGTTGCAGCAGGCGGATGGGCAGACGCCGCCGCATGTGCGGGCTCCTCCTTCCTGGTGGGGGCATCACCCCGCACGCCCCCAGCCCGCGTGTGCAGTAGTAGCGGGCTGCTGCCAGGGGCGACGGGCCTCGCCAACCGGGGCGTCTCCGCGGCCCCTCCGGAGGCGCCCAGGCCGCAGCGCCACCTCGTGGTCGCGCATGGCCTCACACCCCGGGTCCCAGGCCTGGCAGAGTAGGACCCAGGGCCTCTCTCTGGAGGCCAAAGAGGACCTGCGCGGTTTGGGGGGCCAGCCGCTCCCAGTCCGCCGTCCTCCTGCCCCTCTCCGCCTTCCTGGAACCCTGGGGCTGAGAGTAGCTCATCGGGATCTTACAGAAAGAGAGGGATTAGGGCAGAGATCCCGTTTTGGCGTTCCCAGAAAAGGGTTAAAAAGCCCGAATCCTGGAGTTCCCGTCGTGGCGCAGTGGTTAACGAATCCGACTAGGAACCATGAGGTCGCGGGTTCGGTCCCTGCCCTTGCTCAGTGGGTTAACGATCCGGCGTTGCCGTGAGCTGTGGTGTAGGTTGCAGACGCGGCTCGGATCCCGCGTTGCTGTGGCTCTGGCGTAGGCCGGTGGCTACAGCTCCGCTTCGACCCCCTAGCCTGGGAACCTCCATATGCCGCGGAAGCGGCCCAAGAGATAACAACAACAACAACAACAAAAAAGACAAAAAAAAAAAAAAAAAAAGCCCGAATCCTTGGGTCACACACCAGTTGTGTGACTTTGGCCAACGCGCTTTACGTCTCTGTGCCTGGAAATGGGGACGAACACAGCCCCCCCCCCCCCCCCCACCGCATAGGGTTGTGTGAAGAGTAAAGGAAGTAACATTTGAAAAGACCAAGTACAGGAGTTCCTGTCGTGGCGCAGGGGAAACGAATCCGACTGGGAACCATGAGGTTGAGGGTTCGATCTCTGGCCCCGTTCAGCGGGTTAAGGATCCGGCGTAGCTGTGGTGTAGCTCACAGAGGCAGCTCGGATCTGATGTGGCTGTGCCGTAGGCTGGCAGCTGTAGCTCCGATTGGATCCCTAGCCTGGGAACATCCGGGTACCCAGAGTGGGACCCTGAAAAGCACACACACAAAAGAATCAAGTACAGTGTCTGGCACAAACTAGACACTCTGAAAATGCTTGCTTCCTCCCTCACTCAACCAGACAATTACGAATTAGGTTGCAGAACCATGGTCTTAGACTCCTATTTTGATAACCGACTCAGAGCTGAAGAATTTCGTAATGATTTAGGACGGGAGCATGGCAGAGCAAGAGTGTAATCGCAGCATCTTCGCTCTGTGCACCTCACACAGAATAGGCTTTCAGCACATGTGTCTGTTGAGCGTTAGAGACGGGGAAACCACTGGGGCGCGGTTTGCCGTCGTGGCACAGGCTGGGTCGCAACCATTCCACTGCCCTTCATTCATAATTCGGCTGCCATTCACTGGGCACATGCCCTTGGCCTTGGAGTACCTGCTAGGTTTTCTCCCCACAGCAACTGCCCTAGGCCTGGCTTCGTCTATCAGAATTTCAAGATGGCAAGAGCTGAGCTTTAAACCAAGCATTAGGCCTCGCTAAGATCCCGTGGCCCATGAAACCAGCCCTGCTATGCTTGAATCGTATCATTGCAGAGAAAGAAAAGGCAAATGTCTGGCGTTGGTCAGGATGGCAGGAGAGCATCTGCATGGATTTGTGTGAAACTCATTCCCTCTGGAGCTCAGGGAGCTGATGAGTTTCTTTCAGACCCAGTAATTTCCCTCCATGGGGGTTATCACAACACTCTCTGATTTCCACAAATTGTCACGGCCAAGGGCCTTTCAGAGACAGAGAGCAGGTGGTGATGGAGATACCAGCACCAACCAGCTGCCTCCAAACTGAAACCGTACACCTCGGATTGCAGCTCGACCCCGTGCATGGGGGCTCTAACCCAGCCGAGGCTCAGACTGAGACTCAAACCCACCAGCCAGGATTCAAACCTGGCCGAAGCTCAGACTGGGACTTGGACACACCGTGGTTGTCTGTCAATTACAGTCACACACCCGGTCCCTTACGGAAGCTCGGGGCCTGTATATCTCAGTGCCGGAGGGATTCAGCAGGAGGCAAAATGGTAGGTAAGGAGCAGGCGTGCTGAGAGATGGAGCGAGTGTGGGCCATGTCAAAGGGCCAGAGAGGCTGTGGGAGACACACACGCCACCGACAGAGTGTGGGCCAGCTCGGGAGGTGAAAGGTGAGAGGCCATAGTTCAGTATGGGGTGGTGGGGTTTTATGGGCTGGGCAATCTCACAGGCTAATGAGCAGGAGGATCGTTACAGCTATTTCAGGGAAGAGGGGAGGGTTTCAGGATTTGGGCCACCGTCCACTTTCTGGCCTCTTACGGTCAGCCTCAGAACTGTCCCGGCGCCTGTGGACACATCCTTCACGATGCTAATGTGTTACAACGAACGTATGATGAAGCTCAAGGTCCACGGCACCCCTGTCTTGGACTTCGTGGGTTCTAACCAGTTTGTGTCACATCCTCAAGGACTTTTTTGGGGGTCTTTTTTATTTATGCATTGTTTTTAGGGCCTCACCCATAGCATATGGAAGTTCCCAGGCGAGGGGTCATATTGGAGCTGTAGCCACTGGTCTACGCCACAGCCACAGCAGCACCAGATTCGAGCCTCTTCTGCGACCTACACCACAGCTCATGGCAACGCTGGATTCTTAACCCACTGAGCAAGGCCACGGATCGAACCTGCGTCCTCATGGATACTAGTCAGATGCATTTCCACTGAGCCACGACGGGAACTCCCATATCCTCTCGGACTTTTAAGTGTTGTGCCCTGCCCCCTTCCCTCCTGTTTCAAAACCAGCTCATAGGATGTTTCCTGGACAAGACTGCCAGGCATCTAAGGGGCAGAGGCCTCCCTCCGCTCATTCCTATAATGTCCACCAAGACATTCGAGGTCATCATAGGCTCCCCGGGCTTTGTGCACTGATGCTCAATGTTCTGTGCTGGTGAATTTCATGAGGGAAAAAGTGTCCATCGATACCTCGTATTTATTGGTATCTAAGGTCCATCAATGACAAGCCCCACCAACGGCTGACATCCACAAAGGGAAAATGTCCAGTGGTGACAGAGTCCACCACTGCCCAACATATACCAATGCCAGCGTTCCCGGGCAGCTCATGGCCATGATACTTGTGCCCTGCGCGTTAATAGCAAAGGTCAGTTTATAGCTCAACATCTGGCAACAGCAAATAGCCACCTAGTTAAGTCACACGCCCTGTGTTTATTCTCCTCTTTTATTTCTGTAAGTCTCAGTAGTTGAGTTTATAGAGTTTATTGGGTTTGTTGAGCTGGGCGAGAAATTCTTCCTGTGTTTACTATTTAATTCCAAAAGCTGTTTATTGTCTTAGCATATCCATTAGTCAGAATATGCTGAATCAGGAACACAAACATCCATTATGCTTCCTGACATATACACCCATGTATATTAGCATGTATATATCATTGTTAACTAGAGGAATGACACAGGAAGTCGGAGGAAAAGAGAAACCGCTTTGAGACAGAAGTGTCAAGCCTGGGCTCCTTTTCTAATGAGCTGAATCCTGGAGGCAGCAACTTTCCCGAAGTTGAGTGATAATCGGAGACGTCTGCCCTCCTGCTTTGACAAAGAAGGACAAAGAGCACAAAGCTGAACACAGCTGGGTTCTCTCATAAAGTGAAGGCACGGGTACAAGGGCTCCTCGGGGCAGTGTAACCAATGGTTAAGGCACAGACTCCAGAGCGGGGCTGCCAGGCTCAAGGACAGCTCTGCTGCCTAACAGCTGAGTGTCCTGGGGTAAGCCGCTCGACTTCTCTTTGAGCCTCAGTTTCCACATCTGTAAAATGGAGACGGTAGACTTCTCATAGGGAAGTCAGTCGATGTTCACAGAACACTTAGAATGGTGCCTACCATTATTATGCGATAAGTGCCATATAATAGATAATATGAACTACAACGGACTCTTGCACCGCAGAGGTCAGGGAAGTCTCACTTTGCCGTCAGCTCCCTGCATCCACCCTTCTGTAGCCACCCATGGTTCCGCATCCGTGGATTCAACCAACTCTGGGTCGCGTAGTGTGCATTTAGTGAAAGAAATTGGCATCTAAGTGGACCCATGCAGTTCAAAGCCTTGTCGTTCAAGGGTCAACTGCACTTTTTTTTTTTTAACTTCTTTCTTCTGTCAAGCTTATAAGCACGCTGTGACTCAGAACATTCAGGCAGGGATTCTTTGCTGGCCATCGGCTCTCAGCAGGGGCCCTCAGAGAAGCCATGATGCTTAGGAATTTGTCTGAGAGGAGGTTCGACTCTGCACCGGGACAGTTCGGAATGGGCTCCCCGCACAGCCTCCTCGCTTAGGAAGTACCCCCCGACCGTCCTTGCCTGGCCTGGCAGTCGTCGATGGAAGGGCCGACCTGCTGGGATTTGAGATGCGGGGGGACCTTGCCACTGCTGTCACGCTCCCCGACAGCTTCACTTTCTGTCTGAAACTCCACCAGTTCTCTTTGGCTTAAGCTGTGCCTGCTGTCTGGCGTCCTTGCTGGATAGGTAGGGGCCCACACGTGTTATGCCCTAAAGAGTGATTTTAGGAGTTCCCGTTGTGGCTCAGTGGTTAACGAATCCGACTAGGTACATGAAGTTTCGGGTTCGATCCCTGGCCTTGCTCAGTGGGTTAAGGATCTGGCATTGCCGTGAGCTGTGGTGTAGGTTGCAGACGCGGCTTGGATCCCGCATTGCGGTGGCTGTGGTGTAGGCCGGTGGCTATGGCTCCAATTTGACCCCTAGCCTGGGAATGTCCACATGCGTGGGAGCAGCCCCAGAAAATGCAAAAAGACAAAAAAAAAAAAAAAAAAAAAAAAAAAAAAGAGTGATTTTAAGGCAACATGTTGGTAGGACAGTTGCTAAGATGTTGATTCTAGGAGTTCCTGTCGTGGCACAGTGGTTAACGAATCCGACTAGGAACCATGAGGTTGCGGGTTCGATCCCTGGCCTCGCTCAGTGGGTTAAGGATCCGGCGTTGCCGTGAGCTGTGGTGTAGGTTGCAGATGTGGCCCAGATCCCGCGTTGCTGTGGCTCTGGCGTAGGCCGGGGCTACAGCTCCAATTAGACCCCTCGCCTGGGAACCTCCATATGCCGTGGGATCGGCCCAAGAAATGGCAAAAAGACAAAAAAATAAATAAATAAAAGTGGATTGGTTCTATTTCCTATTAAAAAAAAAAAAAAGATGTTGATTCTAGAACACTGTGAGACCCGTGAAGAAGGTAGTGGGAGGAGATGGGCTTTTCCACACGCCACCAATGTGATATCCTGTTGTACTGGTGGCTCCCAATGAGCCACGTCTGGAGTCCTCACCCTGTGTAGACCTGTCCTCTCGCATCTGGGCGGGGCCTGTGATTTGCTGTAGTCAGTACAATGCAATAGAAGTGGCTCTGGGTCCGTCCCCGACTGGGTCTGGCAGCTTTCCCTTTTGCAATGCTCGGAGTCTGGAGCTGCCGTGGAGAGTCTGGTGAGACCCTGTGGAGAAGTTCTCAGGCCTTAGAGAGAGAAAGAGAAGCTTAGCCATCCTCCATTCCTGCAGATCCCAGACCCCAGCCAACCCTTTACACCCAGGAGTGATTGCAACAAAAGCAGCAGAAGAACCACCCAGCTGATCCCAGGCCTGATTGCAGAATCCTGCGCAAATAAAACGATTGCTGTGCCAAGGCCTCTACGTGCCTACATGGCAATGGATAACCAACACCACCAAGTCGGAAGTTTCACCCCTGCAACCCTGTTGCCCCTCCTCCACCCTCTCCGCCTTCCCTGGTAAAGGACGTGCTAGCCTAGCCATGGGATGTGAGCGGCTGAAGATGCAAAGGTGCTGAATGACAAAACCAGGCAGCCAGAGCTTCCCCGAGGATCGCCAGTCCGAAGAGACCAGGCAGAGAGGAACAGGTGAAAGGGAACACGTGTGCCTGGTATTTTAAATTTATGAGGTGCCACCCTACTCATAAACTCAGCTCTTGTTATTCTGTATTTTTATTTAGTTAGTTGTTTTATTTTAATTTTTTGTCTATTTAGGGCCATATCTGTAGCATATGGAGGTTCCCAGGCTAGGGGTCAAATAGGAGCTACAGCTGCCGGCCTACACCACAGCCACAGCAACACCAATCTGAGCCGCGTGTCTGCGATCTACACCACAGCTCATGGCAACGCTGGATCCTTAACCCACGGAGCAAGGCCAGGGATCGAGCCTTTGTCCTCATGGATGCTAGTTGAGTTCCTTACCACTGAGCCACAACGGGAACGCCCCTTCTTGTTATATTCTAGCCCCCCAGCAGGCCCCCCAGCAGCCCGTCTCCACTCAGCCTCACACTCTCCTCGCAGCCCAGACAGTGACTTGCAGGTCCCCAGACAGTCCCACCTCTCACACTGAGCCTGCCTTGTCTACCCACAGCCCCGGCTGGGAACCCGGACAGAAAGGATCCAGACCCACTGTCCTGCTAGGGGCCTCCTCCTTCCCTTAGGGCCCTTTCTCCCACCCCAGGGACTCACAAGCAGGGCTCTGGGGCTGCGGTGAGGCTGGGCACTGGGTGGGGGCAGGTGAGACCAGTCAGAGGAGGGCAGGCAAGACGGAAGCGTCTGGAACACAGGGGGCCCCAGGGAAGGCGTAGCTTTTTAGCACTTCCCGCAGACTGTGGACAAAGTCATACTTAGCTCAAGCTTTAAAAATACTCTCCCCCCACACAGACACGAACGCTGTAATTCCCACGACCGGCCCCACCCGCCAGTAAAATCTGACATTCGCACAGACGCGTGGAGGATGGGCGTTTGGAGGAAGTGTGCCCCGGGTTCAGGGCAGACCCCTCAGGACTGACTGCGCAGAACTTCCTTTATTTTTTTTTTTTTTCCGGCTTTTTAGGGCCACACCCACGGCCTTTGGAGGTTCCCGGGCTAGGGGTCGAATCCGAGCTACAGCTGCCGGCCTACACCACAGCCACAGCCACACCAGATCCGAGCTGCATCTGTGATCTACACCACGGCTCACGGCAACGCCGGATCCTTAATCCACTGAGTGAGGCCAGGGATCGAACCTGAAACCTCACGGTTCCTAGTCGGATTCGTTTCCGCTGCGCCACCACGGGAACTCCCGAACGTCCTTTTGCTAACATGTTCTAATGGAAGTTGATGCTCCGAGGAGCAGAGGAGGAGACAATGAATGCTCCCCCGTCCTCAAGCCCACCAGCCTCATTACTTCCCACTTATCTTGTCCCAGTGCACTTCCGCCCCTGCCGCCACCTCCTCTGAGAAGCCTCCCTTGACCACCTCCCCCGATCCCACTCCAGGCAATGTGAGCTGTACTGCCTCTGGGCTAAGCCAGCACCTCATCTTCCTTCCAGAGTGCCACTTGTCATTTTGTTTATTTTTCCAGCTTTCACTTTACACAGAGGGCAAGAACTGTGCCCACCTTGCTCCCCAAAAGTTCCCTCGCACCCATGCTGCTGCCTGGCACCTGGTTGGTTATTAGGACACATCCAAAAAATGAAATACCTCCGTTTTATTGAAGGTTAAACGGAGACTCAGAGAGGCTACGGGACTTTCCTAAGGCAGCACAACTTGCTTATGGCCGAAACCAGCTCGTGCCACCTTCAGTTCTACAACCGGACCCTCTTCCCTGTCCCTTCCCCCTCCCTCAGGTGGCAGCTGTGACAGGCCTGAAAGGGGCGAGAGTCCCATGTGAGGGTCCACATGGGACCTTGCCAGCTTCTTGGCAATTGTACCAGAATTTTACTTCCATAAGACATAATGTGATTGTTTTCAGGTTTTAAAAACAAATAAATCCAGGTGATTGTACTGCATAATCAGGTCCCGGTAACACTTTGAAGTTTACACAGATTCGGGGAGTTCCGTGGTGGCTCAGCTGTTAGCGAACATGACTAGCATCCACGAGGACGAGGGTTCAATCCCTGGCCTCGCTCAGTGGGTTAAGGATCCGGCGTTGCGGTGAGCTCTGGTGTAGGTCCAGATGCGGCTTGAACTGTGGTGTAGGTCACAGGTGCGGCTCGGATCTGGCGTGGCTGTGGCTGTGGTGTAGGCCGGCGGCTACAGCTGCGATTCGACTCCTAGACTGGGTACCTCCCTATGCCCCAGGTGCAGCCCCTAAAAAAGACAAACAGACAAAATCAATCAACAATCCATCAAGTTTACACAGATCTGACACCTCACACCTGTGTCTCATCAAGGTAGGGCGGGGCCAACCACCAGCCCATAATTTCACAGATGTGGAAAATAGTGCCCAGAGAGGGAGTGGGAGGACCTGGGACTGGAACTCAAAGCCCTATTCCAACCCCGTCATCTTCCCACTCCTCCGTAGAGTGACTCCTGTTCAAAAAAAAAAAAAAGAATGAATGTAATTCCTTGGCTGGTAGACCTGCCCAGAGAGCTTGCTTAGCCCTGCCAGGGAACATTCGTTCGGTGGGCAGCCCATTCTCTGGGAGACAAGGTGAGAGATAACAGGAATAATTAAACTCTGGAACAAAGGCAACGGGATGCTGAGGGAGTTACTCAAAGGATTAGGGCAGCTGAGGGCGTGAGCCCAGGCCTCAAAGCTCGGGATCTGCCCCCCACCACTTTTTTCTTTTCCTTTCTTTTTCTTCCTTCCTTCCTTTCTTTCTTTCTCTGTCTTTCTTTCTTTCTTTTTGGTGCAGCACATGGAAGTTCCCAGGCTAGGGGGTCAAATCCCCGGCCTATGCCGCAGTCACGCAGGATCCAAGCCGCGTCTACCACCTACACCACAGCTCACGCCAATGCTGGATGCTTAACTCACTGAGAGAGGCCAGGGATCGAACCAGCGTCATCATGGACGCGAGCTGGGTGTGTTACCTCTGAGCCAGGAGGGGAATGCCCATTCCCCCACCCCACCCCCACCACTGCCACTTTTAAGCCCGGTGTTTATCAGAAAGACACCACAGTCCTGGCCGCAGGGCACCCAGAGGCGGACCCAACACAGCCCTGGCCGCAGGGGCTCCTCGTCCAGGGCAACGCAAGGCGCCAGGTGGCTACAGCGGCGGGGCTGGAAGTTCTCATTTGAGAGGCAAACAGGAAGAAGGAGCAAGAACGTGCGGCAGGAGTTCCGCCCTGGCGCAGCGGAACCGAATCTAACTGGGAACCATGAGGTTGAAGGTTCAACACGTGGTCCCTCGCTCAGCGAGTTAAGGATTCAGCTTTGCGGTGAGCTGTGGTGTAGGTCGCAGACGAGGCTTGGAGCCTGCGTTGCTGTGGCTGTGGTGTAGGCCGGCAGCTGTAGCTCCGATTGGACCCCTGGCCCAGAAATCTCCTCTGCCGTGGGTGCGGCCCTAAAAGGCCAAAACAAAACAAAACAAAACAAAAAACAGAAGGCCCACCCCCGTGCAGCAGCCGGGTCTTTGCTCGGCCACAGCGTCCGGCTGTAGCGCTGTCTCCCTCCACCAGAGGGCGCTGCGAGCGGCACTCCCCCTGCGTTTCTCCCCGCGCGGCTTTTCGTTCTAGTCCGGAGGTGACGCTCTAGCCCCAGGCTTGGGGAGGGATGCGGGTGGGGGCGTCCCTGGGGAGCGCGCAGGGGGCAGACTCAGAGACGCAGAACCAGGGTGACAGGTGGCTTTTGACAGTCGCCCAAGACTGCATTGCCTTCACATCTTCCCCCCTCTGATGCAATAACTTCCCATCTGCGGCTTTTACAGAATTTTAAAACTAACGTGTATTCAGGTGGGTTTTCGTTTTGTTTTTTCTAGTTCAATGACTAGTTAATGCTCATCCCTCATTTCGTTCTCACTGAACCAAAAGATGTTTGACAGTCGAGAAAACTGAAGCTCAAAGAGGTTAAATAATTTGCCCAAGGTCCCGCAGCAGGTAGATGACAGATTATAGATTTTAAAAGCAAGCCTGTTGGGTAGTAGAGCCCAGAAGTAAACTAACTAGGTGTGTAGAATGTACAAGTGAAATGCTAACCTTAGGAGTTCCTGTCGCGGCACAGCGGAAATGAATCTGACTAGGAACCATGAGGATGTGGGTTCGATCCCTGGCCTCGCTCACTGGGTTAAGGATCCAGTGTTACCATGAGCTGTGGTGTAGGTTGCAGATGCAGCTCAGAGCTCAGATCCTGCGTTGCTGTGGCTGTGGCATAGGCCGGCAGCTGTAGCTCCAATTTGACCTCTATATGCCGCGGGTGCGGCCCTTAAAAGAAAAAAAAGACTGCTAACTTTACAGATTCAGAAAGAGAATCCCAGAGAGTCAGCCTCCTTGACTCATTCCTCAGGGTTGGCCATGACCTTGGAAGGGACTCTGGGCCCTGCCGCCAGTGGTCCACGTGCGTTGATCCGGGCTCCAGCCCAGTCCACCAACCTCTGATCAGCCTCTAGTCGTGCTGCTTGGTTGCTCTCGTGGCCAAGGGTGGTTATTCTGGGGCTGGGAAGCGCCTTGGGCCTCAGAGAAAGTCCTGCGGACCTAAGTTTGTGTTTTTCTTCTTAGGTAACCTGCTCAAGGCTGCTCGACCAAGTGGCCGCGGATTTGAACCTGGGTCCTCTGAGCTTCCTGGGCAGGTGTCCTCCTTGCGCCCCACGGGGCCCTGCTCAGCACAAGGTAAACACAAGAACGTCTCGTGGGCCACTGCTCCCAGCTAGTCCGTGGCTTTTTAACAGGAAACACAGAGATTTTCCTGAGATTATTTGGTTATGCGGGATTCCCAGGCACAAGGGGAGGCCAGCAGGGAAAGTATTTTGTCTCTCAAATGAGGGTGGCAGGGAAAGTTGGGGGCCTCTTGCATCCCGGCTGCTGCTGCCACTTTCTAGTTGCATCACCCCATCCAAGACCTTTTACCCTCTGAGCTCTGTTCCCTCATGGGAATCTGGGGACATTAACATTAAAATGTGTTTACAACACGTTTGCACCACACTCAGAGCCCCCATCCCATGGCCTGGCCCGCTGAGGGCCTCAGGGAGCTCCTTCGTGTGTTCCCCAAGGCTGAGGTTCAGGGCCGTGTCCCAGCACAGGGCCCCATGTCGGTTTGGGCTGGTGCCACACCAAATATTTCACTCCTGTGACCCTCTCCCTGCTGCCCTTACACCATTAGTCTAAGCCGGATCCAAGTGAGGACTGGGTCTTGAGCTCGTTGGCAGCTCAGCCAGGAGTGCTGATAAGTTAGGAAAGGGAACTGCTAAAAGTAACAGTAAAAATGGGAGTTCCCATCGTGGCTCAGCGGTTTACGAACCCAACTAGCATCCATGAGGATTCGGGTTCGATCCCTGGCCTCGCTTAGTGGGTTAAAGATCCAGCATTGCCGTGAGCTGTGGTGTAGGTCGCAGATGAGGCTCGGATCCTGTGTTGTGCCTGTGGTGCAGGCCAGGGCTACAGCTCCTCTTGGACCCCTAGTCTGGGAACCTCCTTATGCCGTGGGTGCGGCCCTAAAAAGACAGAAGACCAAAACCAAAAACAGTAAAACGAGTGATGCCTTATATCATGAATAGCATGTAATGTCTCAAAGCACTGATATGTTTGTTTATTTTTTTATTAATGTATAGTTGATTTACAATGTTGTGCCAATTTCTGCTGTACAGCAAAATGACCCAGTCATACATAGATACACATTTTTTATATTATTTTCCATCGTGGCCTATCCTAGGAAATTGGATACTGTCCCAGTGCTGTATTGTAGGACTTTGTTTTTTATCCATTGTAAGTGTCATAGTTTTCTGTCCATGATATATTTTGATCTCAGCAAAAACCTGTGAGGACCTCGGATGGCATTGTTAGCTCCCTTTACAAAAGAGAAAACTGAGGGTCCGAGAGGCCGTATGTGGTTTGTCCAGGGCCATACATCCAGTGACAAGAGAGGAGAGTACATGGGAGCCCAGAATCCCCCAGGTCTGCCCCTCTCCAAATTGCCTTTAGTAATCAAAGAAATACAAATTAAAATACCACGGAGGAGTTCCCGCTGTGGTGCAGCAGGTTAACGATCCAGCTTGTCTCTGTGGAGGTGCTGGTTCCATCTCCAGCCCAGCTCCGTGGGTTAGGGACCTGGCGTTGCTACAGCTGTGGCGTAGGTCACAGCCCTGGCTCGGATTCATTCCCTGGCCTGGGAACGTCCCTGTGCCGTGGGTGCAGCAGAAAAGGAAAAAAACAAAACACATCGTGGAGAGCCCGTGGGCACTGTTCTATTTCCAGGAGGTGGTCCCTTCTGGAAGGAAGGGAGTGGCCAGGGGATTAGGTGTCTCATGCCCAGCTTGAGAGAGCACATCGGCACAAACTTTTTTTTTTTTTTTTTTTTTTTGCCTTTTCTAGGGCCGCTCCCGCGGCATATGGAGGTTCCCAGGCAAGGGGTCCAGTCAGAGCTGTAGCTGCCAGCCTACGCCACAGCAACACCAGATCCGAGCCGCTTCTGTGACCTACACCACAGCTCACGGCAACGCTGGATCCTTAACCCACTGAGCAAGGCCAGGGATCGAACCTGCAACCTCATGGTTTCTGGTCAGATTCGTTCACCGCTGAGCCATGATGGGAACTCCCACACACTTTGCTGAAGAGCAGTTTGGCAATACGTACCCAAGACCCTAAACATTGCTGCAGGAATTCCACCTCTGAAATGCTCTTCGTGGGAAATAATCGTGGAGAAGAATATGCCTCGCCCAGTGAAGGATATTGAAATCGTTCTGCAGATTCGTGAGCAGGGCGGCTGTGTGAGTAGCTCATGATACGTCTAAGGATAGGATATCGGCCACCCGTTAAAAATTAAGCTCTGCAGAGGCAAAACCAAAGCCGAACAAACCAAACCCAGCCCTTAATCCAGCTTCACCCTTTATGCAAAATTAGCTCAAAATGATCGCAGCTCTACATGTAAGATATAAAATTACACGTCTTGGGCAAAAAGCAAAAGAGCCTCTTAAAGACGAAGGGCTAGGCAAAAAGATTCTTAGACTTGATATCAAAAGCACAGTCCATAAAAGAAAAAATGAATAATTTACATCTCATCAAAATTTTACTTCTTGCTCCACGAAAGACCCTGTGAAGAGGATAGAAAGACAAGACACAGACTGGGAGAAAATAGTTGGAAACCACATACCTGACAGAGGATTTATCTTGAGAATATACAAAGAACTCTGAAATCTCAGCAGAAGAAGAACAAATACCACAAATGGAAAATGGGGAAAAAAAAAAAAATTGGAGTTCCCATCGTGGCGCAGCAGAAACAAATCCGACCGGGAACCATGAGGTTGCGGGTTCAATCCCTAGCCTCGCTCAGCGGGTTAAGGATCCAGCGTTGCTATGAGCTGTGGTGTAGGTTGCAGACCGGGCTCAGATCTGGTGTTGCTGTGGCTCTGGCGTAGGCCGGTGGCTACAGCTCCGATTAGACCCCTAGCCTGGGAATCTCCATATGCTGTGGGTGTGGCCCTAAAAAGAAAAAAAAAAAAAGACAACGGAAGTAAAAATGAAAAAAAAAAAATTTAAAACCACAGTGAAAGGAGTTCCCGTCGTGGCTCAGAGGTTAACAAACCCAACTAGCATCTATGAGGACGCAGGTTTGATCCCTGGCCTCGCTCAGGGGGTTAAGGATCTGGCGTTGAGGGGGAGCTGTGGTGTAGGTCACAGATGAGGCTTGGATTCCGCGTTGCTGTGTCTGTGGTGTAGGCCGATTTGAGCCCTAGCCTGGGAATGTCCATATGCCATGCGTGCAGCCCTAAAAAGACAAAAAGCAAAAACACAAAAAACACAGTGAGATGCCACCACACACCTCTCAGAATGGCCCACATCAAAAATAGTGACAGCACCAAACACTGATGAGGCTGTGGAGACGCTGAATGTCTTGTGCATTGCTGGTGGGAATGCAAAAGGGAAGGGCCGTTCTGGAAAAGAGTTTGACAGGTTATTATAAGTCATTAGAGACAGTCTTTGTGGAGAGCCCCCGCGGGTTCCTGCTTCAACAGTGCTTGGACGGAACCAGGTGCTCATCCCCTGCCCCGGCTGGCCAGCCGCTCAGAGCCAGCCCAGGCCACCTCTTCCCAGCGTCCTCAGATCGCCCCAAGGCCACCGCTGCCACTACCGCTTCTCCTCCGCCTCCCACCATGACGACCTCGTGCTCCTGGCAGGTGCACCAGGACTCGGAGGCGGCCATCCACCGTCAGCCCAACCTGGAGCTCTGTGCCTCCTCCGTCTCCCTGTCCACGTCATACTATTTTGACTGTGATGATGTGGCTTTGAAGAACTTTGCCGAATACGTTCTTCACCAATCTCGCGAGGAGAGGGAACATGCTGAGACCCTGATGAAGCTGCAGAACCAACGAGGTGGCCGAATCCTCCTTCAGGATATCTGGCAACCAGAGCGGGATGACTGGGAGAACGGGGCTGATGCAGTGCAGTGTGCCCTGCACTTGGGAACAGAACGGGAATCCGTCCCTGCTGGCACTGCACACACTGGCCACTGCCAAAAATGACCCCTACTTGTGTGACTTCGTGGAGACGCCTCACCCAGAAGAGCAGGTGAAATCCATCCCAGAATTGGGTGACCACGTTACCAACTTGCACAGGATGGGGGCCCCCAAGTATGGCCTGGCCGAGTATGTCGTCGACAAGCACACCTTGGGGAGCAGTGAGAGCTAAGCCCTAGGCTGGCCTCCCGGAGCCACGGGGGGAACTCCCTGGTCACCAAGGCAGTGCATGCATGTTCGGGTTGCCTTTCCCTTTTCTGTAAGTCCTACCAAAGCATCTACTTCAGTTCTTTCCTTAGTACCATTCCTTCAAATAAAGTAATTTGGCACACACACACCCCAAAAAAAGTTAGTATGAAACTAAACAGTGTACTCATTGCATGCCCAGCAGTCACACTTTTAGGCATCTATCCCAGAGAAATGAATTTATGTCCACACAAAATCTGTACACAAATATTCATAATGATACAGAATAGTCAAGAAACAGACGCAACTTAAAAGTCCTCTGACAGGTGAATGGTTAAACAAATGATGGAATATCCATGCCATGGAATACTTCATAGCAATGAAAAGGAGTGAACTATTGATACATGCAAAAACCTGGATGGATTTCAAGGAAATTATACTGCATTGCAAAAGGCAATCCCAAAGGTTATATGCTGTATGCTTCTATTTATATAATATTCTTTTTGAGGTGGTTTTTTTTTTTTTTTTTTTTTTTTGCTTTTTAGGCCCACACCCGTAGCCTATGGAGGTTCCCAGGCTAGGGGTCAAATCAGAGCTGTAGCTGTTGGCCTGCACCACAGCCACAGCAATGCCAGATCTTTTAACCCACTGGGTGGGGCCAGGGATTGAACCCATATCCTCATGGATACTAATCAGATTCCTTTCCACTGAGCCATGACGGGAACTCCCTGTTTATATAATACTCTTGAGGTTAAAAAAATCAATCGAGGAGTTCCCGTCATGGCGCAGTGGTTAACGAATCCGACTAGGAACCATGAGGTTGTGGGTTGGATCCCTGCCCTTGCTCAGTGGGTTAAGGATCTGGCGTTGCCCTGAGCTGTGGTGTAGGTTGCAGACGCGGCTCAGATCCTGCATTGCTGTGGCTCTGGCGTAGGCTGGCAGCTACAGCTCCGATTGGACCCCTAGCCTGGGAACCTCCATGTGCTGTGGAAGCGGCCCAAGAAATGGCAAAAAGACAAAAAAAAAAAAAAAAAAAAATCAAGATGGAGAACAGATGAACAGTTGCCAAGGGTTAGGAGCGGGAGTCGAGGAGTGGATGTGGTTATAAAGGGTTAGAGGAGGGAACCTTGTGGAAATGGAGCAATTATGTTTGTATTTTAAGTCTAATGGTGGTTATGTGAACGTGTACCAGTGATAACATTGCTTTGAACTTAAAACGACACAAAACACACACACAGACGAGTGTATGTAAAACCGGTGAAATCTGAGTACTCAGTAGATAATACCAATGTCCATTTCTTTTATTTTTTCAATTATTTATCTTATTTTTGTTTTTTAGGGTGGCACCTGCGGCATATGGAAATTCCCAGTCTAGGCATCCAGTCACAGCTCCAGCTGCTGGCCTACACCACAGCCACAGCAATGCCAGATACAATGTTTATTTTATTTATTTATTTTTATTTTGTCTTTTTGCCTTTTCTAGGGCTGCTCCCACGGCATATGGAGGTTCCCAGGCTAGGGGTCTAATCGGAGCTGTAGCCGCCGGCCTACACCACAGCCACAGCAAGGTGGGATCCAAGCCGTGTCTGCAACCTACACCACAGCTCAGGGCAACACCAGATCCTTAACCCACTGAGCGAGGCCAGGGATCGAACCCACAACCCCATGGTTCCTAGTCGGATTCATTAACGGCTAAGCCACCATGGGAACTCCTGTTTTATTTTTTAGAATTTATTTTTCACTGAAGTATAGTTGATTTACAATGTTGTGTGAGTTTCAGGTGTTCAGTAAAGTGATTCCATTATAAAAATATATATATATTTTAGATTATTTTCCCATTTAGGTTATTACAAAAGATTGAGTATAGTTCTCTGTGCTGTACAATAATAGGTCTTTGTTGTTTATCTATTTTGTATATACTAGTTTAAATCTGCTAAACCCAAACTCCTGATTTATCCCTTGTCCCTACCTGTCCCCTCTGGTCACCACAAGTTCGTTTTCTAGGTCTGAAGCCGTAATCCCCGGTGGTAGGCGGTGGTGGTTGGAAGGGCCTGAGGCCGCCCTCTGGGGGGTTGGTAATACTCTCGTCTGGTAATCTGAGTGGTGGTTACACTGATGAGTTTGGTTTGTGAAAATTCAGTGAGCTGTTGTTACTGTTGTGGCGCAGCGGAAATGAATCCGACTAGGAACCATGAGGCTGCAGGTTCGATCCCTGGCCTCGCTTAGTGGGTTAAGGATCCGGCGTTGCCCTGAGCTGTGGTGTAGGTCGCAGACACGGCTTGGATCCCACCTTGCTGTGGCTGTGGTGTAGGCTGGCGGCTACAGCTCTGATTGGACTCCTAGCCTGGGAACTTCCATATGCTGCAGGTATGGCCATATAAAGACAGAAAGACAAAAAAAGAAAACAAATTCAGTGAGCTGTACATTTATAATAGTTATGATTTTCTGTACTTATAATTCAATAAGATGTTTTCTTAAAGGTTGAACCTATAGACAAATGTTTAAGGATGTGAGAAAATGTTTACTTATATAGAGATATCTTTTTCTTTGGCCATGCCCACAACGTACAGAAGTGCCTAGGCCAGGGTTCAAACCCAAGCCACAGTAGTGACAATGCCAGATCCTTAACCCACTAGGCCACCAGGGAGCTCCAATATATGCAGATATCTTAAGTAGAAATGAAAGCAGAGGACAGAATAGTATATGTTATTTGATACAATATTTGGTTTAAAAATTATATGAATGTATACATGCATAGAAAAGTGACTAAAGAAAGATATGCCCAGGAGTTGCTGTTGTGGTTCAGCAGGTTAAGAATCCGACTAGTATCCATGAGGATGCAGGTTCCATCCTTGCTCAGTGGGTTAAGGATCCAATGTTGCTTCAGGCTTCAGCATAGGTTGCAGATGTGACTCGGATACCGAATTGCTGTGGCTGTGACGTAGGCCTCAGCTGCAGCTCTGATTCAACCCCTGGCCTGGGAGCTTCCATGTGTGCAGGTGCAACCTCCCCCACCCCCCAAAAAAAGGGAAAGATATGCCCAAATGTTAACACTGGTTGTCTCTAGGTGGTGAAATAATTCTAATTCTAAAATTTCTTCTTTGGTCTTATCTCCATTTGCTGTGATAAATATGTGTTACTTTTTTTTTTTTTTTTTTTTTTCTGGCCAAAGCCATGGCAGGTGGCAGTTCTGGGCCAGGGATCAAACCTGTGCCATAGCAGCAACCCGAGCTGCTGCAGTGACAATGCCAGATCCTTAAGCTGGTGTGCCACAAGGAAACTCTATTTTTGAAAAAACACATACGAAAAAGTTGTTTCATATGCTTATCTTTGATATTTGCATAGCATTTCTTAGCTTACAAGTAATTTTTAAAAATTTATTTTATTGAGGAGTTCCCTTCACGGCTCAGTGGAAGCGAATCTGACTGGCATCCATGAGGACCCAGGTTTGATCCCTGCCCTCCTTCAGTGAGTTAAGGCTCTGGTATTGCCATGAGCTGTGGTGTAGGTCACAGATATGCCTTGGATCTGGCGTTGCTGTGGCTGTTGTGTAGACCAGCGGCTGCATCTCCGATTTGACCCCTAGCCTGGAAACCTCCATGTGTCAGGTGCAGCCCTAAAAAGACAAAAAAAAAATTGTATCTTTTATAAAAAGACAAAAAAAATTGTATCTTATTGAAGTGTTGTTGATTGACTATGTTAGTTTCTGACATAGAGCAAATGATCCAGTTGTGTTTACACACACAAATATGCTTTCTGTTTTCATTTTAAACAAGAAGTTTATTTAAACAACAAGATGCTTGACTTGAAGGGAAACTGATCTAGAATTCATTTCTTTTAGAGTAATTTATCCCTGCTTACAGACAGATTGCCTTGCATGTAACAGCGACGGACAAAAAAAGTTATAAAATTGTCCTTGGTTTTACAATGATAAATGAAAAACATTAAAATTCTCCAAGATATGCAAGGATTTTTATGTTGTTGGGTTTTTTTTTGTTAAACAGTGAGAGCAAAATAACTTACTGGAATATAAAGATAAGAAATGAATGACCAGGCCACTAATGGAGAAAGGGGGGATTTTCACAGAACCAGTATTTTCCCCATCGCATCTCCATTTGATGTCACTCAAAACATACCATTGGCCATTTATTTTTTATTTACTATTTATTTATTTTTGTCTTTTTGCCATTTCTTGGGCCGCTCCTGCGGCATATGGAGGTTTCCAGGCTAGGGGTCTAATTGGAGCTGTAGCCGCCAGCCTACGCCAGAGCCACAGCAACGCGGGATCCGAGCCACATCTGTGACCTACACCACAGCTCACGGCAACACCGGATCGTTAACCCACTGAGCAAGGGCAGATATCGAACCCGCAACCTCATGGTTCCTAGTCGGATTCATTAACCGCTGCGCCACGACGGGAACTCCGCCATTTAGTTTTTTTAAAAAATGCAGTATACTTGTGCACACATAGCAGTTACTTTATGTGCAGTAAAGGAGTGGGGAAGGGGGAAATGACAGAACAGAGAAAACTGTTCTGTCGTCGTCAGGGTGGGGTAGAACCAGATGGCGGTTTTCGAATTGAGAGTGTCTCCTGGGTCTGGAGGAGCAGAATTCTGGAGTAAAGGAGCAGCTTCCCTTTTTAGAAGACGCCTCCTGTCTGCTATTGGCGCACATCAGTTTCATCTTCATCCGCCAGTGCCACCTGTGCAGGTGTGTCTGTTGCGTTGATTGGCTGCCCGTCAAGTCGGAATCTGATCTGCCTCATTGACAACCCCTGTCGTTCACCGTAGGCTTTCATTGTTTCCTAAGCCTCTTAGCCTTAAACTGCACCGCAGAACCATCTTGCCCCACCTCCTGCCAGTTAATATGATGGTTATTCTCAGTCTTGACTCCTTCCTTGGGCTTTTCATTGGAGCCTCCTCCGCTGCCGCTTCACGAAAGAGGTACCAGGTCCGCACCGAGTGAGCACACAAGCAACCCCAGGAGCCATGTATATGTTTTCGTATTCTTTTCCTCTTTTTTTTGTTTTTTAGGGCCGCACCCGCAGCACATGGAGGTTCCCAGGCTAGGGGTCGAATCGGAGCTGTAGCCGCCTGCCTACGCCAGAGCCACAGCAACTCGGGATCCGAGCTACATCTGTGACCTACACCAGAGCTCACGGCAACGCTGGATCCTTAACCCACTGAGCGAGGCCAGGGATCGTACCCACAACCTCATGGTTCCCAGTCGGATTTGTTAACCACTGAGCCACGACGGGAACGCCATCACATTCTTTACCATTGTGGTTTATCATAGTATATTGAATATGTTGCCTGTGGTATGCAGTATGCAGTAGGACTTTGTTTATTCACTCTGTATATGCCAGTTTGCATGTGCCAGCCCCAAATTCCTAGTTCATTCCTCCCCACTTCCTCCCACCCTTGGCAACCACAAGTCTGTGCTCCATATCTGTGACTCTGTTTCTGTTTCTTAGATAAGTTCATTTGTCTCATATTTTAAATTCCACATATAAGTGGTATCATATGGTATTTGTCTTTCTCTTACAAGTGGTTTGTTTTTTTTAACAGCCATGTTTTTAGAAAGGTCAGCCGGACAGAGGTCATTATTCCAGTTTTTAAGATCAGGCAGTTGTCGCCCAGCGAGTAGGAATCACTTCTCCTAAGTCTCACCACGTTGACAAATCTGAGTGCAGACCAGCGCTAGGTCTGCCGGCTCCGACCCCGAGCATTCACCGTCACTTCCCTGCTCACCGGGCGAAAGGCCGTGCTGAGCACAGAGGGGACCTCCTGGTGACTAAAATCATAGCCCTCTGAGCCAGACTCACGGGTCATCCAGGCCAGTACAGCCAGCCTCTAGGTCATGCCCCCGAATGGCCCCCGGCCCCTGATTGCATACCTTCAGTGACGGGAGCTGCTTCCATTCTAGATCTGCTCTAGTGCTCAGGCAGTTGCCCAGGGTGTCCCCTGACTCAAATCTACACCCACTCCTCCGCCTCCCCTTATGCATCTTACCCCTTGGGCTGCACACGTAAGTGTGACGCCCTTTGCTTGTGGCAGTCCTGTCAAATGTGGAGACAACAGTCTGACCCTCCCTCGCCCTTGTTCCTAAGCACAGGACTCCCAGCTTCTCAATTTTCTAGATCCAGACCCTGAGGCCCAAGGAGATGGAGCGACTTACCTAAGGTCATCACACAGCAATTTCAGTAGATGATGAATTGGCACAGCACTCTGTCCACCCTGCTGACATGGCTGGAGCTGTCTGGACCCTGGGGAACCCCTGGGACCCCCCTTTCCGGAGCAGGGAGTGGAAAGGAGACATGGGAGATGCTGAGTGCCAAAGCTGCCTGAGGGCCAGCATCACCCTCCCCCCATGAACACTCAGGGGAGGCCGCTGGTGCTCCGCCCACAAGCTTTACTGCCCAGAACTACTTCCAGGCAGTTCAGATGCCTCAGAGCACCCCCCCCCCCCGAATCCCAGCTCTGCTCCTGCAGCCCCGAGGGAAGTGAGTCAGGTGGGAGGAGCTGGGGGAGAGCAGATGAGGAAGGCGGGAAACCAGGACATGGTTCCTGGTCTCCCAGCAGGGATTCCAGGGTGACCTTGAACCAGTCACTTCTCCTGGGATCTCCGCTTCTTCATTTGCCAACCAGAGCCCCATTTAGAAAAGTGGCAGGCGTAGTTTATGGGTTAAAACAGCTTAGTGCTGGAGTTCCCTCATGGCGCAGCGGAAATGAATCCGACTGGGAACCATGAGGTTGTGGGTTTGATCCCTGGCCTCGCTCAGTGGGTTAAGGATCCAGCGTTGCTGTGAGCTGTGGTGTAGGTCACAGACGCGGCTCAGATCTGGTGTTGCTGTGGCTCTGGCATAGGCCGGTGGCTACAGCTCCGATTTGAACCCTAGCCTGGGAACCTCCATATGCTGCAGGTGCGGCCCTTAAAGGACAAAAGACAAAACAAAACAAAACAAAAACAGCTTAGTGCTGTTTTAACCCATAAACTGTGGGTCCCCAGCCGTTAAACCACTTCAGGGCTGCTGCGAGGATCCAGCAGGATCAGGGATAAAGGAGGGCCTAGAGAGTTCCCAAAGTGGTGCAACATATCAGTAGCAGCTTGGGAGCGCTGGGACACAGGTTTGATTCCTGGCCCGGCATAGCGGGTTAAGGATCCAGCATTACCGCAGCTGTGGGAGAATCCCAAGACAGAATCAACTCAGTCTGAGAGATACAAGGATGGAGGAAGCAACCTTAGGCCGGGCTTTGGGGAAGGAGAGTTTGCCCTGGCGAACAGGATGG
Organism: Sus scrofa; assembly: GCF_054392235.1. NCBI lineage: Eukaryota > Metazoa > Chordata > Mammalia > Artiodactyla > Suidae > Sus > Sus scrofa. The sequence continues at coordinate 10,982,545 of NC_139391.1, forward strand.
GGAAGGACAGAGCTGACTCAGAGCAGGCAAAGGCAAGGATGTGAGAACGGGCCTCCCCATCCTGGTGCGAGAAGAACTTTCTAGAAATCCATGCAAAGACCAAAAAGCCTTCTTGGGAAAGAAGTGCCTGGGGAGGAGCTGGGTTTGTTTGGAATACTCTGGGGAGAAAACATTAACTAGAGAACAGAGAGGCTGGAATAAAAGGCCTTTCATGTCTTTAAAAAGGCTGAGATTCCAAGGTGACCCCGATGAGAAGGAGAACATAAGGCCGTTTTCCCTCTGCACCTAAGAGGCAGTGTCATGTCTTGGGACTAAAGAATGATCTAGAGCCAAAGTTAAAGGATTACAACACTCACAAGTGGGATTTGTATGCCGCAGCAGGCAACCTCAAACACGCACCCCACTCTGGCATCTCCTGCCCTGGGGGGCCTTCGTCTTCCCAGAATCAAGTTTTAGCTTCCCGCTCTGAGCTTCTCTAGGGAGGGCCGGAGCCCCACGCCTCCTGCCAGAGTGAGGCCTCGTGAAAGAACCCGTGTGCAGGCCAAGGATGGGAAGGGCGCCGGCCTGTGGCCAAGGGCTGAGCTCCCACTAGCTGAGCTGTTAGCAAACACAAGTTGGAGTGTCCGATGTGCAGTGAGGCCAAACAAACCAAGAGGTCAGAGTGTGGAGCGGAGAAAGGCTGATGGCAGGGCCAAGTCAGGAGAACTTGAGGGCGCTCAGAAGCCCTCAAACCCTCCAGTGGTTTGGAGGGAGAAGTTTTTATAGGCAAAAGTTTTTTGAGGGCTGCAGGGTGTGTGTCTTTCTTATGATGGGTGGGCAGTGAGGTAACCGGGTGGGGCTCCAGGAATCCTGTGCTCAGCCTGAAGTTACCATCCTCCACCTGGCTGGGGGCCTTAGTTCCTGCAGAAAAACTCAAAGATATCGTTAGGTCTCTCCCTCGAGGAGGAGCCGGGACCCTGGCCCAGTGTTTCTGGACGGCTCTTCCCTTGTTTCGGCAGCCCCTTCCTGCCCTGGGTAGCAACTGTTTGAATCAGGGAAGGTCAGGGAGGTGGGATAAAGCCTATATCCCGTTGTGGCTCAGCAGTAACCTGACCAATATCCTGATGCCTGGCCTCGCTCAGTGGCTTGCATCTGGCATTGCTGTGGCTGTGGTGCAGGTGGGCAGCTGTAGCTGCAACTCACCCCCTAGCCTGGGAACTTCCATATGCTGCAGGTGCGGCCCTAAAAAGACCAAAAAGGAAAAGAAAAACAAATGGGAGACAGAAGTTCCCGTCGTGGCTCAATGGTTAACGAATCTGACTAGGAACCATGAGGCTGTGGGTTTGACCCCTGGCCTTGCTCAGTGGGTCAAGGATCCAGCGTTGCTGTGAGCTGTGGTGTAGGTCACAGATGCGGCTCGGATCCTGAGTTATGGTGGCTCTGCCGTAGGCCGGCAGCTACAGCTCCAATTCAGCCCCTAGCCTGGGAACCTCCATATGTTGTGGAAGCAGCCCAAGAAATGGCAAAAAGACAAAAAAAAAGGTGGGGGGGGAGAGAAAGGAAGGACTTATAGCCAGGAAGACCCTGCAGGGTCCTGCTCTGGTTCAGAGGCAGCCCAGCCAAGGCCCTGACCGACCCCTGGGGACTCGCAACAGGTACCTCAGTGATTCAGAAGTCCTTTCTCATTTTTCTCGTTCTGATTCCCCATCACTAATTTCTCCCCTGTCCCCAGAAGCCACCTCCTCCAAGCAGGGCGCAGCCATGCCCACGAGACACGCTCTCATCCTCTGCCAAGAGCTTCTGGCTTCGTTCTCTTCCCTGAGGATACGGATGAGTAAACTGGCTCCTGTCCTGATTCCAGGATGATTCAGGGTAGAGAGGAGGAGGCGGCGAGGGGAGGCTCTGAGGCCAGCCCTTTGTGATGGTCCAGAGGGCGTCAGTGAGGTCTGAGCTAGGGCGCAGGGCCCGGAAGAGGAAGAGTCCACCGGGGGACTGGCAGTGACTGGATGCGGGGGTGAGCAGCAGATTTGAAACGGAAGCAGCTCAGCCTCGAGCCCAGCCTAAACCCAGCTTGGGACTTGAACCCAGGTGCCAGGACTCAGACCCGATTGGAATTTGAACCCACCGTTTGTTTTTGTTTTTTTTTTTTTTTTGTCTTTTTAGGGCTGCACTCACCACATGTGGAGCTTCCCAGGCTAGGGTCGAATCCGGGCTGTAGCCGCTGGCCTACACCACAGCCACAGCAACGCAGGATCTGAGCCTCATCTGCAACCTGCACCACAGCTCATGGCAATGCCAGATCCTTTACCCACTGAGCAAGGCCAGGGATTGAACCTGTGTCCTCATGGATACCAGTCAGGTCCATTTCCACTGAGCCACGATGGGAACTCTGAACCCATGGGGTTTTTTTAATTAGATTCACTCACCTCGTGTCTGGACTGACTGAGGCTCGGATTCTTTGTGTCTCGGCGCAGAAGGAATCCAACAAGAGGCAAGAAACGGATTGTTTTTAAGATAGGACGCTTGTGAGGGATACAAGCTGGCAGCCGAGGAGGCTCTGCCGGGGGGATTAGGTGGGCTACATTTTTATAATCCGAGGAAAGTGAGGACTCAGAAAAGACCGCCTTCCTCCTCACTCTGAGAAGCCGTCCCGCTTCCATCCTGAGCGCCTCCTTCGTATCCGGCAAGAGAGCTTTTGCCCCTGGGACTGTCCTGATGCTTATTCATCAGATCAGCAGAAGGGTAGCATGTGCTGAAAGAGGTCGAATCAGCTCAGGTTTGCCTGCAGTGAGGGTGCCCTGCTTTGGAATGTCATCTTTCCCTTCCATTCCTGTCCCTGGTCCCACGGGTCATCATCTTGCTGAACTTGAACGCAGGCCTCTTTTTCTCTTTCACCTGATGCCCTGAGGCGTATCGCATGCCTTTATTTTGGTTTTACAGTTACGCAAGGCCACTTCATGTCCCTCTGAGGTCCCTCCTGAGCCACCTGTCACTGACAGCGGTCTCCCCTCCTGGGACTTCCACAACCGCCCGGGCAACTCTCCTACCCCATCCCTGTCAGATCGACTCTGTGTTCTGGCCTGGCTGGCAAGCTGGTGGTGGACACACAGATGGAAAAACCAGAAAAGAAGGATACATAGGAAGTTCGTAAGGAATGGCCAGCCTCTCTCTGAAAAATTCACCTTTGGCCCAGTGGGAGAAAGACTGCGGATGACTTAGATGTCAGCAGGGAGTAAATTAACTAAACGGTTGCGTCCATGTTAGGCACTATTAGGAAATACGAGCTGTGGGGAAATAGTCACGATCATTTATGCTCTGGAAGGAGCTCATAAAAAGTATCGCAATGGCGTTCCTGTCGTGGCGCAGTGGTTAACGAATCCGACTAGGAACCATGAGGTTGCGGGTTCCATCCCTGGCCTTGCTCAGTGGGTTAAGGATCGGCGTTGCCGTGAGCTGTGGTGTAGGTCGCAGACGCGGCTCGGATCCCGCGTTGCTGTGGCTCTGGCGTAGGCCGGTGGCTACAGCTCCGATTAGACCCCTAGCCTGGGAACCTTCATATGCTGTGAGAGCGGCCCAAGAAATGGCAAAAAAAAAAAAATCACAAGAGTAATCCTATTTTTGTAAAAAATAGCAGTATGTGTCCTTATCTGAAATGTTCTCCAAAGAAAGAAAGAAACACCAAAATGTTAAAAGTGGAGTTCCCATTGTGGCCCAGCAGGTTAGGGACCTGACATTGTCTCCATGAGGGTACAGGCTTGAGCCCTGCCCTCTCTCGGTGGGTTAGGGATCCAGCGTTGCCGCAAGCTACTGGGTAGGTTGCAGATGAGGCTCTGATTCTGCTCCCAGCCCAGGACCTTTCTTATGCCTTGGGGTGCAGCTGTAAAAAAAAAAAAAAAAAAAAAAAAATGTCAAAAGTGATTATCTCTTGATGGTGAATCACAGGGGATTTTTACTGTCTTTGTATATTTTCTTCTTTCCTTCGTAAGGAACAACAGCAGCGCTGCTGCTCCTCCCTCTCCTCTGCTGTGAAGATGTGGAGTCTGGACTGACCGTCCCTTCGAGCAACACCAGAGCATCTAAAGGTACTTCTGCTCCCACCCCTGTGTGCCCCGCATCCTGGGGGTTCTGTCACCTGGGGAAGCAGCCCCTTGGGCCCAGGCAGCAGCTGAGCAGCTGCTTCTCCGGCTCCTAAGAGGCACAGTCCCTCTTGATGCCTAGATCCTGATCCAGGAGGGACAGAGGTCACCAGTGAATTGCATCAGGCTCTCTGGCTTCGGAAGGTCCCTAGGGCTCCTTCCAGGTAAGATGCAGAGAAGGACAAAGGTGAGATGCTGTCAAGCTGACAGGAGCACATGACAGATGTGCGGGAAAAACACACTGAGGGAGTTCTCTTGTGGCTCAGCAGGTTAAGGATCTGGCGTTGTCACTGCAGCAGCTCAGGTCCCTGCTGTGGCCAAAAAGAAAAAGAAAAACACATTGAACTAATGAAGGGGTGAGATCAATGTTGTGCATCTTTTGGACACATGGGGAATTCTTTTCTCAAATGAGCGACGTCAACAGAATTGTAAAGAAATTAAATCCCAAATACAAGTCACGGTATATCAGCCCCCCAGATTCGTCGAGCTCAGTCCTAGTGAAAGCCACTAACTCCTTGGGGTCCCACCGAGTTGGGGAGTGAGAGGGCGTGCTCTTCGCTCCTGGCAGGGCCCAGGCCACGCAGGGCTCAGGTACATTCCACTCAGTGCAGAGAAGACGGTGGAACCAGGGGCTCACTCTCTGTCTTGTCACCTGTCCCCCCTACCCCCACCCCAGCTCACTAATCCCTCGCTGTTCCCGCCGGAAGTTCGCCACACCTGGGATGGCCCTGGACACTGGACTGAAATTGGCAGAAAGCCCCTGACCTTCTCCCAGTGAGAACGTTACTGATGGTCTCTGATGCCAGAATGACAGCCTACTGTTTTTTGCTTCTTTTCCTGACACCTGCTCCTGGCGATGACCTTGACAGCTTCTCAGCTGCCTGCCTGGGGGCCCTTGGGCATTCAGTGGTGTTTCATGAGCCTCCCAGGAAGCTCCATGATTTCTAGACCAGTTCCCATCTAATCACTCTGACAGCTACTGAGCAGCGGTTGCCATTTCCCGGCAATTCATCCTCATCCCGCCTCCCTCTGCTCTGCTCCGCTGTGATTTCTGCCCCCAGCATCGGCAGCGGATTCGAATCAAACACTGAGGTGGACTTTTCTAATGTGTGCAAAGGCCCCGAGCGGGCTGCAGGTGGCCTGGTACTTGTGTCTGTCTTTCTCCTTTCAAAAGTGAAGTTCTCACGAACAGGCGGAGGTTAGCAGAGCTTCAGGCTTCGTGCCTCTCTTAAGCGGTCTGCCCGGGAGCCCTCCCAGCTGCTTGGGCCACAGTCCCCTGGGTCCCAGGTCTCTGCCTCAGGGCCTGGGCTGTGTTCCCCTCGGTGGTAGACACCTTTCCCCACAGAAGCCCTTTAGGGGGTGGGAAGAAACGGGGCTCCTCCCCCCGCCCTGTCTGTTCCTCAGTCCCCAAAATTATACATCCAACTGGGTAGGGGGTAAATCAATCTTTCTTTCTTTCTTTCTCTCTCTTTCTTTCTTCCTTCCTTCCTTCCTTCCTTCCTTCCTTCCTTCCTTATACATCCAACTGGGTAGGGGGTAAATCAATCTTTCTTTCTTTCTTTCTTTCCTTTCTTTCTTTCTTTCTTTCTTTCTTTCTTTCTTTCTTTCTTTCTTTCTTTCTTTCTTTCTTTCTTCCTTCCTTCCTTCCTTCCTTCCTTCCTTCCTTCCTTCCTTCCTTCCTTCCTTCCTTTTTCTTTTCTTTTTTCTTTTTTTCTTTTTTGGGCCACAGCATATGGAGGTTCCCAGACTAGGGGTCCAATTGGAGCTGTAGTTGCCAGCCTACACCACAGCCACAGCAGTGCTGTGGGATCCCAGCCATGTGTATGACCTACACCACAGCTCACGGCAACACTGGCTCCTTAGCCCGCTGAGTGAGGCCAGGGATCAAAGCCCCGTCCTCATGGATACTAGTTCGGTTCGTTACCCCTGAGCCATAAGGAAACCCCTGGGGGGATGAAGCTTTCTGCATGGAGGGAGTGGACAATCCTAAAGGTGCCACGGTGTCCAGGAGGAAGGGGCAGGCTCTCCCTGTCCTCACGTGGAAGGGGAACCCTCAGGATCCTTCCTAAAAGGAGAGGTTGCCGCAGGGCACACTCCCCTTTCTAACCTCCCCTCTCTTGCTCTGAAATTCACACCCCTCTTCCTCCAAAAGCCTCCTCCTCACAAGCCGCTCACCTGCCCCGAAGCCGGTGCCACAGAAATCCAGTCCCCACCACGGGGAGGGCGGTCTCCTTCTCTGGATCCATCTACCCAGCCCCCACCCAACCCTAGTCCTGCTGAGTCAGGGTCCTGGGAGGGGGGGGTGAGATCAGATATCTGTGCTTTTAACCTGTTTCCAAGTATTTTTAGACACGTTGAGGCTTGGAAACTTCTGCCCCTTGGTTCTCTCCCATAAACAAAGGAAGGACTCAGGAGTTCCCACTGTGGCAACTCAAGATACAACGGGATCAGCCACATCTTGGGATCGCTGGGATGAGGGTTTGATCCCCGGCCCCACCCAGTGGGTTAAGGATCTCGCATTGCCGCAGCTGCGGCCTAGGCTGAGACTGCAGCTCGGATCTGATCCCTGCCCTGGGAGCTCCATGTGCTTCGGGGCAGCCAAAAAAAAAGGACTCAGATTAACCTTTCTAGTATGGATTTGATTAAATTCCTTAATTATCTTCTTGGTATATGTGTGTGAGGTGTGTGTGTGTGTGTGTGTGTGTGTGTGTGTGTGTGTGTGTGTGTGTGTGGAGAGGGCAGCAGGCAGCCAGGGGGATGGTGAATCTGTTTATCACACTACACACCAAAATGATAAAACTGTTTATCTTGGGGTCTTGGGGTCATGGCTATTTTTCTTTTGCCTTCCCTGTATTTCCCAACTTTTCAACAAGGAAGAGTTAATTATGTAATAACGAAAAGTTTTTAAAGACTTCACCATATTCCATTATCATCCATCTTGAGTCTCAGGCCCAGCAAATCCTGCGAGCTCCCGCTATCCCAGCCTGATGTGCCGGTGGGTGAGAGCTGACAGACTGCTCTCAGAAGTGGCGCTGTTCACGGGAGCCATCTGGAAGCATGGCCCCTGCCCTGTTCTGTCGTCCAGGGCTTGCCCAGATGGCCTAGTAGCGCCTTGGCAAAATCCTGAGCATTTGATTCCCAGGGTTCCTGGCAGCTTTGGAGCTGGATCCAGGCCAAGGTCAGGGAGCCAGGTGCAGGCTCCAGCTCTGGAGAGACCTGATGAGAGGCAGGATGGCACCGGCCCGTGCCATCCAGGAGAGCTGTCTTAGCCCCTCACCTCCAAGACTTGCATCATCCTCTGTGTATTGTTTTTTGAAATTGAGATGGATCTGAAAATTTGCATGTACATTTAGTGAGGTGATGTTCCTTGTTTTCCCAAAAGGTTCTTATTAGATCTGCAGGTTAAGAGTTCCCTTGTGGTGTAGAGGGTTAAGGATCCGGCATTATCACTGCAATGGCTCAGGTTGGATGAGTTTCCTAGCCTGGGAACTTGCAACATGCCTCGGGCCCAACCAAAAATAATAAACAAAAAAAAGTGCTAGTTATATACAGAATGGAGCACAGTACTTGACACATAGTGACATGTTTGTTAAGAAATGAATACGGGAGTTCCCGTCGTGGCTCAGTGGTTAACGAGTCTGACTAGGAACCATGAGTTGCAGGTTCAATCCCTGACCTCGCTCAGTGGGTTAAGGATCTGGCATTGCCATGAGCTGTGGTGTAGGCTCGGGTCCCGCGTTGCTGTGGTTCTGGCATAGACCGGTGGCTACAGCTCTGATTGGACCCCTAGCCTGGGAACCTCCATATGCCGAGGGTGCAGCTCTAGAAAAAGGCAAAAAGACAAAAAAAAAAAAAAAAAAAAGAAAGAAAGAAAGAAATGAATGTATTTATGAAAAAGAAATAACAGTATCTAGCTTTTTGTAAGAGTGTGATGCCTTCCTATCATCCCAAAGTTACTGATGTTTGATTTAGGGTCTCCCTGGGGCTTGGTTTGCTTGGCACAGTCTCCCTGGGGACCTCACAGAGACACAGTAACCTGTGAGCCCTGCCTAAAGGGACAGGCATTTTCTCTCATTTATTTATGAGAAAGTTCCTTGCGGAAAGTTGAAGCTCCGTGCTGGGTCCCACCATGTGCCGGCCTCCTCCCATCCGTAGCACATGGATTCCTGTCCTGACAGATTCGTGCTGGACCGATTCCTGTCGGGAGCAGAGCCTTTCAGGAATGTCTGTGATCACAGAAAGTAAGGGATGGAACTGAGTGGATGCAGCGCAGCCAGATGTGAATTTAAAGCAACAGGCCCCTCCTACTCCTATTCCAGGCCAAAGGAGTGGCAATCTTGTAAAGGGTACTAGATGGAACCTTACTAATATGCAAAAAAAAGGGGAGGGATTCGTTCCAGATGTGGAGTATTTCATCACTACAAGAAAATTAACTATTCTGAATGACTGTCACTTTGGCCTCCAAGGGGAGCGACTGAGTCCAGTGGGTGCCCTTGGTGGGCTGGCCACCTCCATGCCCATTCTCTAGCTACTGTTTTCACATCACACGCGCGCGTGCGCGCACACACACACACACACGCTCACATATACCCTCTTTTTCTCTCTCTCTCTCACACACACATACACTCTTAACCCCTGTTAAGTGGAAGTGGACAGGCGGTGAGACGGGAGCAGCCAAAGTCTAAATTGACAGGTGCACACCTAACTTGGCACTGGGGCCTTCTTCAAGATAGCTGTGCCATCATTGGCATTTGTCTTGTGGGTGGGTCCATGGGTCCCTCGCAGCCCTTCCCCATCCCTGGGGACCACCCACTTATGGCACCTTGACCCAGCTTTTGCCTTTTCTGGCTGAAAGCTATATCTTTCCCCTCAATTTGGCTCCCATTCAAGCCCTCTAGGAGTCACCTGCCCTTCTAGAAGGTCCTCTGAATCCAGCTTGTCTCCATGGAGACACACCTGGCCATGGGAAACCCCCAGGCATGCTCGCACAGCCAGAATCTGGGCCCTTCCCAAAGTGCCCCAGCTAGTGACTTGGCCCCCAGCGAGTGCTCTAGTCAGGCTCTCACCCCTAGACATTCTCAGGTGTGGGTCAGGAGCCAGTCCTACACCCACTAAATGTTAAGGCACACAAACCGCATTCTCTAGATGGTTCCCTGGAAGCCCCCTCTGTTGGTTTAAGAGAGGAAGAACTCCCATTAACCCGTCCCATGTGGCGGTGGGGACTGGGCGCAGGCCATGCCCGCTTTCCAATGAAACCTTCATTTCTTCTTTTTCTGCCCAAGTCTTCACCTTTTGTGTGTCTTCGCGGAGGGCGTTTTGATCTCTCGGCTGGTCTCCTGTAGGTTATCGTGTCCTTGGTCTTTGGCGCCTCCAAGGATACTCCCAGACAAAGAGGAAGTCGCCTCAGCACCGCAGGCTTCCCTGATTCCAGCGCCCCTTAGATTCCAGTGGAATGTGGATTCAGATCCCACCCCCTTGCTTAACACGCCCTTGGGGGCACCTCGCTAAACTCTTGGCTTCAAGCTCCTCACTTGCAAATTGGGTTTAAAAAATCCTTCGTTCACAGGGCTTGGGAAAAGTTTAGGGAGATATTATTGCAAGTGCCTGGCTTGTAATAACTGCTCACGAAATAGGACTCCCTTAGGATCCACGCAGCCCTACTGCGAGGTGCGCTTCCTGCTCTCAGTCTGAAGGTGTCCAGGCTACCAGGGGCTGTTCTGCCGCAGAGATAACCTCATCCATTTTGCTGCTGGTGGCGTGTTTGGCTCCCTGAGGCAGAAGACCTTAGGGGTTATCTGATTCCCATCCAGCCTCAGCTAGACGACCTTCATAGCCCAAGCTCTGGGTTCTTCCCCTGAAAAGTGAAAACAGCATCAAACTGTACGGGAAATAAACCCTCCTTGACCTCACGGAGCTCTGGCAAGGATGAAATTAGGTGGCATATGGCAGGTGTCTGGCACCAGGCTTACAGCTCTCGGGGGCCCTCTGCAGTGGTGAATTCCATCACCCTCCCCACTGAGAGGGAGCAGTGGGGGTGGCATCTGTCAGCTACACGTCTTAATCCACAAAACTTGCCGTGGCTGCAGAAAAGAGTCTGCAAGCGTGTACGTTATAAAGGGTCAGGTGCCTTAGAAAGCGCCAGTGGGCTCTGACGGTTAGCAGGAGGAATGCAGTCTAGCGGCCTCGGAAGACTTCGTGGAGACGAAACCACTTCAAATTTCCTTCCCTAAGGAGGCTTCAAGACAGTCTGTTCGGCTGAAATGTGTGTTTCTTCCATAGGAAGAGCACATGCAGTGCTGGTAAAGAGGGCGCAGTGTCCACACTACGTGGACGCCCTATTGATCCCTGTGCTGTCTATGCCAGCACGTTCTTTCTTGTTTGCTTTTTTTTTTTTGCTTTTTTAGGGCCACACCCGCAGCATATGGAAGTTCCCAGGCTAGGGGTTGAATCGGAGCTGTAGCCGCCGGCCTACGCCACAGCCACAGCAATGCAGGATCCGAGCCACATCTCCAACCTACACCACAACTCACGGCAATGCCAGATCCTTAACCCACTGAGCGAGGCCAGGGATCGAACCCGCCACCTCATGGCTTCTCGTTGGATTTGTTTCCACTGTGCCAAATACAGGAACTCCATCTAGCATGTTCTTTTGAGGCAGCTAGGAGCAAGCCTTCACACAACTAAAGAGGAAGCCGTTGCATTTCGTGAGGAGCTTACAAAAATGTGGAAAGTCCTGCAGAGCTGCTTTTTTCTGGTGCCATTCGTCACTGGGTTAATGGCTTCAAGAACCACTACCCTTCCCGGTGTTAGGCTCTCCGGGGAAGTGGGGAGTGCAGATACTTCCTTCTGATATTTATGAAAAAATTCTCAGTGTTCTTTTTTAAAGAAGTCTAAAGCTTTGATCAGATTTTTCACTGTGGTAGATCCAGTCTCTGTTAGAGGCAAAGATCCTACATCTGGGAGGAAATACAAAACCTCGGGTTTAAGGCTGTGAGGACAAAGTGACTGTGAGGCTGGGTGCAAATGCTGGCGGCCGTTTAGCCCTGCTGCTGTTTTATTAGGATCCGGGCTGGGCCGTTAGAGCGCTGCTTACCGAGACCTTTAGGCTCTAAATGATCTGTCCAATTTGGTTTTTTGTTAAACCCTATCATTTTTATACCACGTGATTTTTGCAAAAGGATTTCTTCCTTTACCTTGTTTTGTTTTCAGGATCATATATATGGCATTATGGCAAAAAAGCCCCAATCAGGATCCCGTTGGCAAATCAGAATGACCCAGACCTCCAAGAAGCAAAACTAAAGTGCTTTCATTTCCCCTCACTCACACATTTTCAAGGCTTGCTGAAAGCCATGTTATCAGGACAAGAGAATATTCCTCACATAGAAAAAAGAGAAACTCAGATAGCACCTCCTCCAGGAAGCCCTCCCTATAGCCTTCTACCAGACTGGGTTAGAGGTCCTTCCTCTGGGCCCTCCAGGTTCCTGCAGTTTTTTGTCTCGGCTCAGATTACATCATAGGGTCATTACCTGTGTCCATGTCTGTTCCTACCCCCTAATCCGATGTCAGTGGGCTTCCAGGGCCCAGGGCCCAGCACAGGCTAGCCACTGGGGTGACATCAGGAAGCCTCAATGCACTGAACAGCATGATGCAGGAGCACCGTTGGGGGCTGGTGGATATAATTGGGAGACTCTGCCTGTACTTGTAGTCATTGAGAATTTACTTCAGAGTTTACTTGCAAGCCAGTAGTAAGCCCATTGGAAACACGTTTTATAAAGCTCGTGAAGTATTTCAGTTTTGTTTACTAGCTCTGGCACCGTCTTCCCACAGCCTAAAAATCCCCCTGGGCCTCAGGGAGCTATTTGGATGCCTGTAGAACCGAGGCCAGGATCCAGAATGCTGCGCGTGAACAATGAACAAAGCCAGAGCAGCAGAGACCGGGGCGGGGAGAGGGGACGCGCTGGGCTCTAAGTTAAGCCAGACTCTAAGCCACGCTCTGCCATTCACACGCGCGACCTGGAGAGTCACTCCGCCTCCCTGGGCTGCCCCTGCGGAATGAAGATCTTGGAATAGCTTCCACTATTTGTTCAGCATATTCAGGTCTTCAGGACCTGCATGGCCCTACCGAGGAAATGCTGAAAACAAGGCTGCCCTGGGGAGGTCACGGCCTGGAGAGGGAGACAGGCTCGTGCCCACACGGTCCCTGGATGTAGGGAGGGGAATTTAACATTGACTGAGCATCAGCTGTGTCCCCAGCACCTTATATCTAATGTCTAATGTAATGCTTCCTCTAAGGCAGGTGTTAGTACCCCTGTTTTATAGCTGGGGAAACTGAGGCTCAAGAGGTTAAATGACCTGGGAGTTCCCGCTGTGGCACAGTGGGTTAGGAATCCAGCATGGCTGCAGCTGTGGCTCGGATTCAGTCCCTCGCCTGGGAAATTCCATACGCGTGGGTACCGCCACTGGGAAAAAGGGAAAAAAAAGGTTAAGTGACCGACTATGCTAGCAAGGAACAGAGCTGGCCTTTGAACCCAGGTCTGCCTGACTCTGAAAACCAAGATGATTCTCACCTAATTTGAACAGTCTCTCACTCTGTGATTTAAAAAAAAAAAAAGAAAATTTAGTTTAGGAGAATGCATGTTCATTTCCTTCCTTAAATCTGGGCTTTCAATTATTTAAATTAAAAAAAATTTTTTTCTGGCGTTCTTGTCATGGCTCAGTGGTAACGAACCCAACTAGTATCCATGAGGACACGGGTTCAATCCCTGGCCCTGCTCAGTGGGTTAAGGAGCCAGTGTTGCCATGAGCTGTGGTATATAGGTCACAGATGCAGGTTGGATCTGGTGTTGCTGTGGCTGTGGTGTAGGCCGGCAGCTATAGCTCTGATTGGACCCCTGGCCTGGGAACTTCCATATGCCTCGAGTGTGGCTCTAAAAAGACAAAAACCAAACAAACAAAAAAACTTTTCTGATTCAGGAAACGGATAATGTTCTGTTTCAAATTATATGTTAGAAGCTGAAAGATGGCTCCTTCCTTCCTTCATTTATTCATTCACTCCCTTAATTGTTCAACAGACACTTACTGTCCGCTGTGTGCTGACCATGTGCTGTTCAAAGCCCTGGATGTAGCATAATGAGCGGAGGTCTCCGTTCTCTTGGAAATGACTTTGTCATATGTTAAGACATGATGAAGATGAACACAACTAAATAAATCTGATTTATTATAAGTTCTAGGAGAAATTTAATCTAGGAGTACTGATATGGTAGATTGGAGTGCCAACTAAATCAAGGTAGTTAGAAATGGCCTCTCTGAGCTGAAATTTGAGCTGAGATCAGGTTGAGAAGGACCCAGCCGGTGATGCTTTAGCGGACGTGCTTCCTGGGCCCAGTGAACAGCCGGTGAAAAGGCACTGCGGTGGGGGCAAGTGAGACTCTGGGCGGAACAGAAAGGAAGCCAGTGTGGCTGGGGTAGGTTAATGATAGGGAGAGCGGCAGAAGATAACCTGGGAGGCAGGGGGGATCATGTGCGGCCTCGGCGCAGCATCGAGACAGCTAGAGAAAGTCCCTGGCCGAAGGTAAGCAGGGCAGTGACATTCAGCCTTGGCGACCACAGGGACAATGGACTCATTCTGACTCAAGCATCTCCCCTTGGTCCAGTGGAAGAGACCTGTCCAAAGACTGCCAGGGTCAGTTCGTGGTAGAGCCAGGAGTTAGTGAGAGACCCCGTTCAAGCAGAGCTCTCGGCCAAGCCACTGACACCCAGGTTGTAATGCAGCCGCCCAGCCACCACCCTGACCCTCCCCCCCCCCGGGCCACCAATGTGTCTTTCTTTTTTTTTTTTTTTTTTGTCTTTTTAGGGCCTCACCTGTGGCTTAGGGCTAGGGGTCGAATCAGAGCTGTAACCGGCCTACGCCACAGCCACAGCAAGGCAGGATTCGAGCCGCCTTTGCTACCTACACCACAGTTCATGACAACGCCAGATCCTTAACCCACTGATCAAGGCCAGGGATTGAACCCGCATCCTTGTGAAGGCTAGTCCGGTTCCTTAAGCACTGAGCCATGATGGGAACTCCCCAATGTGTCTTTCTCCTGATCAATTGCACCAACCTTCAATGGGCTTCTCACTCTCACCCTTACCTTCTGAGGATTCATTGTCTACGCAGGATGATCGTGGTAAAGCTTCATTTAGATAATATTTCATCTTTGCTCAACCCCTTTGATGCCTCCCTGTATCTCACTGTATCTTTTCATTTCTTTGTCTTCCCTCCAGCCCTGCTGGCTCTTGTCTTAAATATCCTTGGATCCTCCATGTGCTGGCTATAGGGTCTGGGGCACAAAAGGAGCTCAATAACTGCTGAATGAGTAAGTAAACATATGTAAATGTGAAATCTGCGAACATGACAGGAGGTGACTTAACGTAGGTCCATGTAGGAGAATCTGTCTGCTCAGTATTTATGGATAGGACATTGGTTAAGAAGAGCATGGGCTTTGAACCAGACTGCCCGGGTTCGAATCCTGTCTCTTCCCCTTATGAGTGGTTTGATCTTGGTTAAGTCATTAGCCCCTTTGTGTCTCAATTTCCTTGTCTGTCTAGTGGGGATGAGATCGCATCAAACTCAGTGATGTTGTAAGTATTAAACTAGTGAGTATACATAAAGAACCATTCTTGGTATCTCTCAACTCTCGGTCATGATGTCATGACTGCTGTCTCCATGCGCAGGGAGGAAAATGCCTGCCAGGAAGGTCTGGTGGCTTCGATGGAGACCCCTCGTGTGAGAGACACATTGCTGCCTTTGGGAGGTTCCTCTGACTTGCTGGTTCCACCTTGGGCAGGTCATTCACCCTTCAGGGTCTGTTTCCATATCTGAGAAATGGAGATCATCTTATTTGTTGCAGCTTCGAGACTGAGCATAGCAAGTTTCTGGCACAGTACCTAGCCCCTGATCCAAAAGCAACAGATGCTTCCTTTCTCTCTTCTCCCCACTGGCCTGTGAGCCACAGGATTCCTGTGTCTGCATTGACCCACACCCTCCTGCCCAGCACAGAGCCCCGCCCTGGGAGCAGACAATAAACACTGAACAGAGGATCCAAACTCGCAGACGCCTAAGGAGGCTGCCCTTGCCACCCTCACACATCTGTCTCCACAGGGTCTTTTTTTTTTTTTTTCTTCCAGAAATCTCACCCAGAGAATCAGTCGTCATCTGTCACGGTGGCTAAGCCAAACGACCAGCTCCCATCTCCCCATTCGGGGAGGGGCACGTCCCTCCCGTTTACTGAACATGGTACCAGATGTGTGTTTCTAAAGCACAGCTGAGAGCGTCCCCTCGCCTCACTCAGAAGCCTCTGGGACCCTCCAGAGCTGCCCCAGCCACCCCTGCTGGGGTTTGAGGCTCAGCACAGGCCACCTGGCTGCCCTTGCCGTGTCCTCTCTTCCTCCTTCTGATCTGGCGCACACACACACGCACACACACACACAGAGCAGACCAAATCATCGTTCTTAGGCCTTGCCATCCCCAAACCCTTGCTCTCACTGTCCCCTCTGCCTGGGGTGACCTTCAAAAGCATCAGACCCCCCCACATCCCCAGGTCCCACTCCAAGGCCACCTCTCCACCTGGCCTCCCAACCACACAAGCTAGAAGCGTCCCCCCTGCACCTCAGTTCCCACAGTGCTCCGCCCTAGGGCTCCTCGCGCACTTGTCGCTGCGGGCGTCATATTTACCTGCGTGCAAGAGCTAAGCTGGCCTCAGTCAATGAGACAGATGACTGTGGGTTGGCCTCCGCCCTGCGCCCCGCTCCCTCGTACATTTTTCTTGCCTGCAGCAGGAGCACAGCTCATGCGTACTGGATGGGTCACCCAGCGTCATCTGTTCAGTGCGCAGAGGTGTGTTGAATCAGCCTCTAGTTCCTCAGTCCTGCTAACGCCCGAGGTCAGACCACACTGTCTTTCACTCTACCTGTTACAACAGCCTCCAGCAGTTTTCCTTTTTCCTCCTGAGTCCTGCACAGACTATCAGAGTGACCGTTCTATTTTTTTTTTCTTTTGTCCTTTAAGGGGCGCACCCGCAGCATGTGGAGGTTCCCAGGCTAGGGGTCAAATCAGAGCTGTAGTCGCCAGCCTACGCCAGAGCCACAGCCATGCCAGATCCGAGCTGCATCTGCAACCTGCACCACAGCTCACGGCAACGCCGGATCCTTAACCCACTGAGCAAGGCCAGGGATTGAACCTGCAACCTCATTGTTCCTAGTCAGATTCGTTTCCGCTGTGCCACAATGGGAATTCCACCTTTCTACAAAGAGAATCTCATCCTGCCTTTCCCCTGTGGAAAGCATTTCATTAACCCCCACCCCTGCTTCGGGGTGAAGCCTCAGCTGCCTTCCTCTTCTGCCCAGTCTTCGCCCCCCCAGCGCCTCCCATGTACTTCCTTGCGCTTCTCCAGAGCTACTTATTTGTTTGAGCGTTTTGGGGCCACAGCATGCAGAGGTTCCCGCGTCAGGGATTGAACCCTCACTACAGCAGCAACCCAAGCAGAGCAATGACAATGCCAGATCCTTAACCCGCTGGGCCACCAGGGAACTCCCAGAGCTACTTGTAATACCACAGCCACCTGGTGTTGTTTCAGGCCTCTGTGTCTTGGCATATGCTGTTCTGTCTTTTTCAAATGACACCCACCCCCACTCCCCGTCCCCCAACATCTGATAACCACTACCCGAGCCTCAAAACCCAGTTCTGACAAAAGCTTCCTCTGTGAAGGGAGAGCCGGCTGCCTGCACGAACACCCCGACACTGGCCATACATCCACCTCGGAGCACTGGGCATTCGCTGTGTGCCAGATGCTCCCTCTGGGCAGCCGCTGCACTGGCCAGATTCCTGGGCTTGTAGTCATCAGCCTGTTTGACATGTTGACGTGAACTGTGCTTGTACCTGCCTCGTGTCCTGGCCTGCAGCCCTGAGGTCCAGGCTGCTCCTGGCTCTTGTCACTGAGGGTCCCTCATCATCAAGGACTCACACGGTGCTGGCACATGTGGGAGACCCATATGTGGAAGGGAGGAAGTCAAGTGGGAAATAGGGCAGGACCACTGTGAGATCTGACCCTAGGCTGCTGGGGCCTCTGATAGCAGAATCCAGGATCCTGCTGCTTAATACAAAAGATGCTTCAGCTTCGATAGTCCTGGGGCTCCTGCTCTGACTTTGGGTGAGTGGTTCTCAGTGGAAAAGTCCTCAGGAAATTCCCTGCAACCGCCCAAATGCTGGGCCAGTGAACCGGTCCAAGAGGCTGCTGACAATCCAGCTCAATATGAAACGCAGCTTTGTTATCGGGGTGGCAGGAAATAAGTCAGTTCTGTCCCTGGCTTCAGCTGCTCAGACCCTCAATGTGCCATTCTGCCATTCTTTCTCTCTCTCTCTCTCTTTTTTTTTTTTTTTGTCTTTTGTCTTTTCAGGGCTACACCCGAGGCTTATGGAGGTTCCCAGGCTAGGGGCTGAATCGGAGCTACAGCTGCTGGCATACATCACAGCTCATGGCCTGGCCACACCAGATCCTCAACCCATTGAGCAAGGCCAGGGATCGAACCTGAGTCCTCATGGGTGCTAGGCAGGTTTGTTAACCACTGAGCCACAATGGGAGCTCCCATCCTTCTCTTTTACAAAGCTTGCCGATGCCCCCGCTTTGTGCTTGGCACCGAGGACAGAGAGAGAAATTAGACCGTTCCTGCCCCGGAGAAGTGGCTTGTCTGGGGGAGCAGGCAGTGTGCTCCAAGACACAGCCCAAGACAGGTGAGTCACCCCGTGACTGCGTCCCCAGGAGTAGATCCCCGAAGGAGGAAGGAGTGTGGTGCATTCCAGGAACAGAGAGAAGACAGGTGAGGGGTACCAGGAGCTCAGGGACAGGACCCCACGGTGAACCTGGGGAGGCCTTGCAAGGTGGGGGGAGGGGGAGGGGCAGAGTCTTGTAACTACAACAACAGCTAATGTTATGTTACTTGGAGCTCTCGTTACCTGCATTCCTCTAGCTGGTTCGCTTACTTTAACTCCTTAACTCCTTTAGTTGTCTAATAACCCGTGAAGTTAATAAATGAAGTTAATAAATTGGGAGCTCCCAGCTCAGGTTACAGCTGCGGCTCCGATTCAACCCCTGGCCGGCGAATCTTCCGTATGCTGCAGATGTGGCCAATAATAATAATAATAATGTTGTGATTATTATTAGGAGCCAAAGGAAGCCATTGAGTGGTGTCAAGCAGGGAAAAGCGATCAGATCTCTATGCGAGCAAGTTCCCTCTGGCTCTGGCAGGGAGCACCAGAGGGGCTCAGAATGGATCCTCTGATGGGGATACTCTGGGTTCATACCTGACGGGGAGACCTGTGGGGGCCCACGCCCTAATGGGCCAAGGGGGTGACTCTGGGGTGGGGAGAGGGAGTGTATCTGAGAGCTGCTAAGAGGGAGGGCTCGCAGCACCGGCTAGCACTTACCATCAGCGGGACTCAGCCCGGGCCTCCAACAAGCCTCCCCTCCTGCCCTTGGCAGGGTAGGGCCCTTCTGCCAGGCCAGCCCGCACCTGGTCTCCTTCCAATAGCGCCCCGCTCTTACCCAACACCAGACTCCAGGTCAAGTTTCCAGCAAACCAAGCCAAAGAGTCAGCGGCGCAAATGAAAAATTCCCCAAACCATCACTTTGCCATATGGCTAATAAGTCAAAGACCAATTCACCCAAAGCCAAATCAAAGTTAATCCCCTAAATTTGCATGTTTCTTTTCAAAACCAGTAGGCAATTTATAGCAGTTGGTATTAGGTGGGGTAGATTTTGGGTTTGTATTCATATTAAGTAGATAAAAAAGAATACTTACAAAATATGCATAAAGTACTAAAAATACAAAACCCTCACCACTAAAACCAGTTTGTTTTTTTTAATTAACACTTCCAGAAACAATTTTTAAATTACAAAATGAACATTCCCGTAACTTTGGGAACCCCCTCAGTGCCCTTCCCCCGTCCTGTCGCCTTCCTTCCATCCCAGAGATAATCGCACTGCCAGATGTTCTGCCTTTCTCCTTGGCTTTGCTTTTCTTTTCTTTTTTTTTTTTTTTTTTTTTTGTCTTTTGTCTTTTTCCTTTTTTAGGGCCACACCTGCATATGGAGGTTCCCAGGCTAGGGGTCTAATCAGAGCTGTAGCCACCAGCCTACACCACAGCCACAGCAATGCCAGATCCGAGCCACATCTGCGACCTACACCACAGCTCATGGCAACGCCGGATCCTTAGCCCACTGAGTGAGGCCAGGGATCGAACCTGCAACCTTATGGTTCCTAGTCAGGTTTGTTTCTGCTTTGCCACAACGGGAACTCCTCTCCTTTGCTTTTCTTTATGGCTACATAATTGTATTTTCAAAGAGTATTTTTCTTTTAGTTTTGCATGTTGTTTTTTTTGGCCACGCCCACAGCATGTGGAAATTCCCCAGGCCAGGGCTTGAACCAGAGCCACAGCACTGACAAGGCCATGTCCTTAACCGCTAGGCCACCAGGGAACTCTTGGTTTTGCATGATTGTAAACTTTATATAAAGGGAATTTGAGTGCGTGTATTTTTCTGACTTATTTTTTTCATTCAATATTATGTTCCTGAGATTCAGAGCTGTTGATGCTTAGAGTTCTAATTCATCCATTTTTCTTGGCTATATAGCTTTCTTCTGTATAAATACGTTGTAATCTACGTATCATTGAATTGAGGGACACTTAAGATAGCTTCAGTGTTTTCCCTTTACGCGTTGCGCTGCTAGGAACATTCTTGAAGATGTCTCCTAGGGCACATATGCTATGGAATTGATCTAATTCATTCTGTACAAAATCACATGAGGTACATATAATTAGCCTCGTTTTGTAGATAAAGTCATTGAGGTTCGGGAGATTTAAATCACTAAAGATAGGAGTCTAATAAGTGTGAGACTTGTAGGAGTTCCCGTCGTGGCACAGCAGAAACAAATCCGACTAGGAACCATGAAGTTGCAGATTCGATCCCTGGCCTCGCTCAGTGGGTTAAGCTTCCTGCGTTACTGTGGCTGTGGCTGTGGCTGTGGCTGGCAGCCGCAGCTCCAATTAGCCTGGGAACCTCCATATGCTGAGGGTGTGGCCCTAAAAAGCCAAAAAAAAAAAAAAGGAAGTGTGAGACTTTTATACGTTGAATCTCCCCACCTCATGAAGTGGTCTCCCAGGAGAAATCCACCCTCTGACCCGTTCCCTGAGTGGAGTTCCTCTCTGGACACTTCTATGCCTCCCCCTCCCCTTCCCCCATCCCATTCCTCCCAGCATCCACCAGCCTCATTCCTCCTTGGGCCCTTCCTCTCCATCCCTACCCCCACTGCTATCGGGGTTTCAAGTTGCTGCCAGCCACCCCTGAGTTAGAACCTCGAGTCAAGGGCCTTACTATCTCCCACCTACTCTCCCCACATCCCCTGTCTTGCAGCCTCTTGCCCCTGGTCAGGCATCTCCCCTCCCCTCCTGAGCACCCACAGCTCTGCTCTACTCTGGGAACCCGGCCTCCTCTGCCTAGGACGCAGCATCTCCCTCTCCCAGTCTTTCTTGTCCATTTCCCCAGCAGTTCCAGAGAACTCCTCTCGTGGTATTTAGCACCTTCTAGCTCATGTCATTAGGACCTGTTTTATTCTCTTTTATCTCCCTTGGGCTTTGCACAGGATGAGTAACAAATATTTAATGAAAGGATTGATTATCACCCAAACCACTTCCTGTGCCGTGCCTGGATTCGTTTCAGTTAATGTTTACTGATCTGCCTTCAAGTACCAAAGGTTGTGCAAAGCCCTCTCGCTCTGGGCCAGCCGAGCCACACTCTCTCCATCTCATCTCTCCAAGCTCAAGCAGAGGGTCTCCCCTGCTTCTGGGACCTTGCTGGGCACATTCTTCCTCTTACCTTAGAATTCTAGCCCCTAACAGCAAGCACATAGCTCTTTCAAGTTGAAGCAGCCCTGTCAGACCCATTTGATCTGGCCACCCATTGAGTGCTGCAGGTTTCCTGATTTCCATTTTGCAGATAAGGAAAGTCCAGAAGTATGAAGTGATTTGTCCTGGTCCACGCAGAAAGTCTCCAGAATTGAATCCAACTTTTCTAACTTCGGAGCCCTTGATTTTTGAGTTATTTGCTTTATTTTATTTTGTTTTATTTTTTAACATACTGCCACTTCTTCCATGAAGGCTTCATGAAGGCAGTGGAAATTGACAAGACTGCGTGGCGTGGCAGAAAAGGATGCCAGCTTGGGGTAAGGCAGCCTTTAAG
This sequence comes from Sus scrofa, assembly GCF_054392235.1. Classification (NCBI taxonomy): domain Eukaryota; kingdom Metazoa; phylum Chordata; class Mammalia; order Artiodactyla; family Suidae; genus Sus; species Sus scrofa. Next base: position 11,003,932 of record NC_139391.1, read on the forward strand.
TTTGAGCTCCATCATCTAGTAACTGTGTGACCTTCGTCAAGTCACTAACCTTCCTTCAGCTCACAAAATTATGAAGATTCAATGGAAAAAAAAATGTCTATAAATTTCCTTTCCTGTAGCCAGGGCTCAGTCAATCTCAGCCCCTTACCGGCCTCACTCTGCCCTCCCCCACCCCCAGTCCCCCCCACTCCAGTACTCCCAGCTCTGGGCCCTAGAGCCAAGCGTTAGTGTGTGCATGTCGGGGATTGCTCACCCGCAGAAGATGGGGACACTGGGTTTGGGACAGAGAACAAATGCATATTTACGCCCTCACTCCTGGGTCCAGCTCTTAATGTTCCTCTGGTTGGTTGGTTGCCTTTTGACAGCATATATGTGTGGGTTTGCCCACCACCTCATGTGGCCTGGTGTAGCGACAGTGCATAGTCTCTGCGCTCCTGCTCCCGAGGTGAACCCGTCACCCTGCGCACGAGCTACCAAGCTGCTAAAGAGTGTGTGCTTCCCTGAAGCCCACAGCACCTTCGAGGGATTTTTTTTTTTTTTTTTTTTTTTTTTTTGGTAGCTGCTTTTCATCTCAGAAATTATTCCCTGCCAGACAAACGGCCTATCAGTCCATTTCTGAAGACTGAACCAAGTGCCAGCTCATGTTACCACATACCAGAAATAATTACTATAATGACTGAGGCTGGCAGTTCCTGGGCATTTATATGTGTGCAATGGTACTAAGTGCTTTATACACATGATCTCATCTAATCTTACCAATAAAATATTGAGATGCGTGGTTACTCCATTTCAAAGATGAGAAGACCAAGGATTAGAAAGGCTTGGTGACTTGCTTAAGACTGCACTAGTTGCAGAGCTGTGGTTCACAACCCTTTCTGATTCCAAAGCTCAGAGTTCTTTTCCTGCCCAAAGAATCTTCTCAGTCTCTTAGTGGAAGGTAAAAATCCAGAAATGCCTCATGCATTGCAAATGTCCCTTTGCTTCTGAATATAAAAATCGGTTCTGAATATAAAGCCTTCCTCTAGAGAAGAAGGTTAAGGAACTGGGGTGAGAGGAAGACCTGCTTTTTTTTTTTTTTCTTTTTCTGGCTGCACCAGCAACATTTGAAATCTCCCAGGCGAGGGATTGAATCCCAGCCATGGCCGTGGCAACGCTGAATCCTTTAACCCACAGTGCCGGGGCTGGGGATCTAATCGAGCTGCTGCAGTGGGATTCTAACCCACTTGTTGAGTACTTTATCGTATTGAACTTTTGAACTTACCGACTGGAAAAAAGAAAGAAAGCCCAACGTAAAAGTTGAGAATTACGTCTTGTTCGGACAGCTGCGAGACATTGCTACAAAGACGTAAGGGAGGAGCCAGGATACGTAGGAGTTTTTGCATCAAAGACCAGTTAGTCGGAACGTCAAAAAGATTACTGTTAGTTAAAGAAAACCAGACATCTCAAGTTAATGAATTTAGGGAGGAAGGATCAAGAGGGCGGAGGAGTAAGACTTGCGAGCTCAGCTTCTCCCATAAGCACCTCACATTTATGAATGTAGTGCCTTTTTATGCATGGGAACGTGCAAAATAATTACGGAAATCATTTCTTTGATATGTATCTCATCCATCTGGGGCCAGTAGCCTGTGCTTTCTCATTCTGAGTCTCCTCTGGGTGCATCACTGGTGGTGGCTGCGGTGACGGCTGCTTGCTGTCAGGCATCGCTTCTGTCCTGGGTCACTGCAGAGGGGTGGCTGTCTTGGGAGGCTTGATGGCTGCAAAGCAACCCTTTGTTTGTTGATGTGGCAGGCAACATTTTTTCATTGACAACCTATGTCGTTATTCTCCTTTTAACCTAATGCAGAGGGATGGAATATGCCACTCCACAATGTGCCACTTTGGCATGTGGGTTATTCTGAGCTGAAAGCAATCAAAACCTAGCACTTAGGAAAAGCTTTTTACCTCTCCCTTAACTGCCTAAAACTATTTAGAAAGGAGGCCTGTACCAAGAAGAGAGTTATTACTAGAGACAAGTAGAGAAAACATATCTGAGAAACATATCTGCGTGGCAGGGCAAACGTGTTTGTCAAACATTTGGCTCTTCTCACTGTTATCAGATGAATCAGATCTCCTGCTTGCTGCTTACAAAATCAATTACATACGCAAAAATGTCTGAAGAAAGGAAAAGGGGCATTAATCAAAGGCAATCTGGGGAGACGGTGGACCCAGCATCCCCCCAAAACCAGCTCCAAAGATTCTGCTTGGCCATGAACGCTTTTAAAGGGACCCAGGAAAAGAATCTCTGTTGATCATTGATTGAACTGGGGGGGCAGAGGGGTCGCCATTCCACACAAGCCTGTGTGCAGGCTTGGTGGCACCTCGAGATCTCCCTCTAGATGCTGTCACAGTTTGGTCACACGGTTTGTTCAAGAGATTACTCGAGGGGAAGCTAGCGAAGAGGTCTGGTCATCTGTTAATTACTTCTTCTTTATTTCTACTTCTTTGATCTATGGAAGAAACCAACCAGTTAGGCAAGGCATAGTGTGATTAAAAGATTTGAAAGATGTGCGTGGGCCAGAGATGCCCCGTTTAAAAGTTAAGATGTAGCTTTGCTAAACTGACAAGGAAAGGGGTTTCCTGCTGAGGGGGTTTCCTGCAAAGAGCTGCTTACATCACCTCCCTCCCTTCCTTTCTTCCTTTCTTTTCTTTGCTTTCGCTTTTTAGGGCCGCACCCTCGGCATATGGAAGTTCCCAGGCTAGGGGTTGAATCCGAGGTATGGCTGCCGGCCTACACTACAGCCACAGCAACAGGAACGCAGGATCCGAGTCGTGTCTGCAACCCACACCACAGGTCATAGCAATGCTAGATCCCCGACCCACTGAGCAAGGCCAGGGATCGAACCCCCAAACTCATGTATACCAGTCAGATTCGTTTCCACTGGGCCACAACGGGAACTCCTTCCATCACCTTTCTGGGAATTACCTTCCCCAATTTGAAGCCTCAGACTCTTATCCCTTTCCTTAGCTCAGGATGGTAGATAAACCTCAATTGCCTGGCTGCCTTTGAGTCTCATATATTTGCATAAATTTGTTTTTCTCATGTTAATCTTTTTTTTTTTTTTAAATATGGATGTGGGGTGTCTCAGCCAAGAACCTAGAAGGGTAACAGGAAAATTATTTTTCCTCCCCTACGCAAACTTTTTAAACAAATTAAAATATAGTAGAACAGGAGTTCCCGTCGTGGCACATCGGAAACGAATCTGACTAGGAACCATGGGGTTGCAGGTTCGATCCCTGGCCTCCTCCCTCAGTGGGTTAAGGATCCGGTGTTGCCATGAGCTATGGTGTAGGTCACAGACACAGCTCGGATCTGGTGTTGTTGTGGCTGTGGTGTAGGCTGGCAGCTGGAGCTCTGATTTGACCTTTAGCCTGGGAACATCCATATGCTGTAGATGCAGCCCTAAAATGACAAAAGACAAAAACAACAACAAAAAAAACATAGCAGAACATTTAGAAGGTACAATCAGTAATTTTTAAAAAAGCCATTCCTAATCTTACTTTCCCTAGGTACTCATTTCTGGCTTTTTCCACGCACACACTAAAAAAATTGGATTATATTTACATATACCATTTTGTAACCTGCTTTTTACTCATATTACTTTTCATGTCTGAATATAGATCTGACAGTAGTGGTGAAGTTTAAGCTGTTTCCAAACCTATGAGAAGACTGAGATGAAAAATTAAAAATAATAATAACAATAATAAAAGGAAAAAGGAGTTCCCATCGTGGCACAGTGGAAACGAATCCAACTAGGAACCATTAGGTTGCCGGTTCCATCCCTGGCCTCGCTCAGTGGGTTAAGGATCCGGCGTTACTGTGGCTGTGATGTAGGCCAGCAGCTGTAGCTCTGATTTGACCCCTAGCCTGGTAACGTCCATCTGCCGCGGGTGCAGCCCTAAAAAGACCAAGAAAAAAAAAAATGCTGAGATGAACTTTTTTTTTTTTTTTAAGGCTTTTTTTCTTTTAATTTTATTTTCCCACTGTACAGCAAGGGGGTCAGGTTATCCTTAGATGTATACATTGCAATTACAGTTTTTTCCCCCACCCTTTCTTCTGTTGCAACATGAGTATCTAGACATAGTTGAGATGAACTTTTTTGATTGGGAATTCGCGGCATCCTGTGCCCTTTACTGCGGCATTGGCTGGGTCACAGTAGGGAGGCAGGACCCGCAGGGAGGCAGCAGCAAGAGCCGGCTCACCACGGGGGCACGCTGGGCCCTGGGCCCCCGGGCGCTAGAAAGGAGGAGTCCAGGGACGGGGCCAGGGCCGGGAGGCCGGCCGAGGGCGGCAGGGGCAGGTCTGGGCTGGTGTCGGCTTCTCTCCTGTCCCACGCTCTCTGGCTTGGCTGGAGCTGGATAGAGCACTGATGGAGCTGCCGAGGTTCCTGGCCGGGACCAGCTCCTGGAGGGAAACCTTGATTCTCCTCTGGACCTAAACTCGGTGGCACTGGCAGACAGGTGTCCCCGCTGGGAAGAGGTGCAGACTAGGTCAGGCGAGTGCCCAGAGCTTGCTACACTTAAGATCTGCAGGCACCCAAGACTCTGGTCAGTCCCTTTGACGGAGTCAAGACGGGGTCTGTCCCCTGCTGCCTGAGGGGAGGCATGTGTGGGCATGGGGAGGTGGCCGCTCTCAGGGATGCTGGTGGAATGGCGGGAGGGGAGACTTAGGACCTGTGTGGACCACAAGGCCCCTACACTCGAGTTTCTTTCTTTCTTTCTTTTTTTTTTTTTTAAATCGTTTTATTTTTTTTATTTTTATTTTTTGCCATTTCTTGGGCCACTCCTGTGGCATATGGAGGTTCCCAGGCTAGGGGTCGAATCGGAGCTGTAGCTGCCAGCCTATGCCAGAGCCACAGCAACGCGGGATCCGAGCCGAGTCTGCGACCTACACCACAGCTCACGGCAATGCCAGATCCTTAACCCACTGAGCCAGGGCAGGATCGAACTCGCAACCTCATGGTTCCTAGTCGGATTCGTTAACCACTGCGCCACGATGGGAACTCCTCTTTTTTTGTTTAAGGCCTCACCTATGGCATATGGAGGTCCCAGGCTAAGGGTCAAATTGAAGCTATAGCCTCTAGCCTATGCCACAGCCTCAGATTGGCCTGCACAGGACCCAAGCCACGTCTGCGACGTACACCACAGCTCAAGGCAATGCCAGATCCTTAACCCACGGAGCAAGGCCAGGGATCAAATCTGCATCCTCATGGATACTAATCAGATTCATTTTCGTGTGTCACATTGGGAACTCCCACTCAGAGTTCTTAATGAAACCTTTCAAAAATTATAAAATAAGGCATACACAAAAATAGAATAATATAAGCAATCTCTATGTACTCGTTCCCCAGCTTAGTCACTTCTTGTATTTTCCTATATTTGCTTGTCAGCTGTTTTGTTCTTTAAGCAATGAAGCATTAAGTATACACTGAATGTCTCTGTGTAATACTCCCTAATTCCATTCCTTTCTCTCCCATCTTGAATTTGGGGCTTATCAATTTATCAGCTCAATGCATGTTTTTATGCTTCTAGTACATACGTATTTATGCACAAAATAGATGGCTTGTTTTGCCTGTTTTTAGCTTTATATAAATGCTACCCTCCTGTAACTATTCCTGAATATCCTTTTCCCCCCCTCTCAACATTACGTTTTTGAGCTTACTTCAGTATAACTGCTGTATACTGTTTCATTTTGTGATTATGCTCCAGTTTGTTTAAACGTCTTTCTGTTCGATAAAGGATCACGCAGTGAACATTCTTGAAGATACCTCCTCATACACAGCTGTGAGACTTTTTTAGGATATGGTCCTAGGATTGTATTTGCTGAATCATGGTGTCCGCACAGCTTCACCTTTGCCAGACAATGTGTCCCGAAGTGATCATCAGTCATCTCCATTCCTGTCAGCCGTGTATAAAATTCCCTATTCCTTGTAGTTTCCAAACTTGAGTTACCTTAAGAAAGGTTTAAAAAGTTTCCTTCCTTAAGTTCAAGTTTCATCTCTCCCATTCGCTCTCAATTATACCATGTATGAATTATTTTTCCTCACTAAGCCTGGGCATTCTTATTTGTAAAACAAGGATTAATGATACTTATCTTGCTATGATGACTAGGAGAGTTAAATAAAATAAGGCAACAAAAATTTGTACTTAAATGCTTGGCTAGAACTTGATAGTTGCCACACAGATAGTAGTAGTAGCTTTAGAAGTAGATGGTCAATGTGTGTTGAGTTCACAATAGGCATCAAGTGTTGTCCTAAACGCTTAACGCTCATTATCTTCATTACATGTAGTGGCGACCTTATTAGCTTGAGGTGCATATTAGCATAGCTTTTCAGGGGAGAGCCACAGTATAGATAGTTCAAACAAATTGCTCAGAGTTACAGTGAGAATTAGAGGCACTGCTGGATTCCGATCAGGTGTGTCAGAGTTTGGGCTTGAAACTGCAGACACTGGAGAATCGCTGAAGGAGAATCATTCATTCATTTGCCTGGCAGCAGTCTGTGCCACCCTCTAACTAGTAATCGTTATGATTATATCCATGAGGCAGTGTAGGGGAGAGGAAGGAGAAAAGGTTGGAGTTAGATGACCCACTGTATGCCTGGCCCCGTGCTGGGCACTGGGGCTGCCCTAAAGAACAAGGCTCTTTCCTTGCCCTGAGGCTGCCTGGAGCCTGGGTCCGTGTCTTTCAAGATCTGGTTCCCGGACCATCCTTCTGACAGGGACCCTGGCTCCTAGTTCAACATGCGGAGTCCCGGGTCCCTGTTCCCCAGAGATTCTGATTCACTTGGTTTCTGGAGGAACATTATGAGCAGAGGTTCTCACATTCTCCTCAGTTTGAGAGCCACTGCTCTTGCTGGTGACGAAGACAAATAAAAAGACGGCTACCATACAGAATGATGAGAGTTACCAAGGCAGGTCCTAGAAGGAGGTTACAAAGGCCGGTTCTGGAGGAAGCCTGGTCTGAGCTGAGATCTGACAGATAAGAACAAGTTAGCTAAGAGGGCAGGAAGGAAAGGGGAAATTCAAGCTGAAGGGAAAATGAGAGAAGTGGCTCTTTTAGAGATTATTTTAAAGTGTTTTCGTGTGACTGGAGGGTAGGAATGAAGCGAGGCCTCAGAAATTGACAGAGGGAGTTCCCGTCATGGCGCAGCGGAAACGAATCCGACTAGGAACCATGAGGTGGTGGATTTGATCCCTGGCCTCACTCCGTGGGGTAAGGATCTGGTATTGCCGTGAGCTGTGGTGTAGGTCAAAGACACGGCTCGGATCCCAAGTGGCTGTGGCTGTGGTGTAGGCTGGCAGCTATAACTCCAATTAGGCCCTTAGCCTGGGAACCTCCATATGCTATGGGGACAGCCCTAAAAAAGCAAAAAAAAAAAAAAAAAAAAAAAGGACAGAGAGTCATAAAGGTCACCAAAAGCCTTGCTGGTTATATCAAGGAGTTTGGACTTTACCCTACAGGTAGTGGGAAATTTTTTTTAGAGGAAGGCAGCAGTAGTTTTGAATTTAAGAAAGAGCCCTCTGGGAATTCCCACTGCGGCACACTCCGTTGGGACTCTGACGGCAGCAGCTTGGGTCTCTATGGAGGCGCGGGTTTGATCCCTGGCCCGGAGCAGCAGCGGGGCTAGAGTTGAGAGTCTGGCATTGCCACAGTTGCTTCGTAGGTTGGAGTCAATCCCTGACCTGGAAACTTCCATATGCCGCAGAGGCAGCTGTTAAAAGAAAGAGAGAGAGAGGAAGGAAGGGAGGAAGGGCCCTCTGGCAGACACAGTGTAAGGAATAGGCTGTGGGACTGGAACAGGGTAAGGCTTTCAGGAAGGGCACAGGCATTAATGACTTAGAGACAGTGGCGAAGAGAGAAGGGGAGACGTGAACAGATGGAAGAGTCCATGCGGGTGATAACTGATTAGATTCAGCCGGGTGGGGATAGAGAGGCGTTAAGACTTTCCTTTTTTTTAATTTTTAAAAAATTGTAACCAGTTGCTATTTCCCCAATACATTTTTTTTCTACGGTACAGCGTGGTGACCCAGTTACACATACATGTATACATTCTTTTTTCTCCCATTATCCTACTCCATCATAAGTGACTAGACATAGTTCCCAGTGGTTTTTTTTAATTTTTAAAAATTGTAATCAATTGTTACTTCCCCATTACATTTTTTTTTTTCTAAGACTTTCTTGAGGAAACTGGGTCAATGGTTGTGAATTTCACTGTAGTTTAAAAAACACTGAAAGAGAAACCAGTGCGGAGGAAAAGGACCAGATTGCGTTAGGACATTTCGAATTTGAGATCCTCATGAAATATCCAAGTAGAACTGTCCAGAAGATAGGAGGAAATACAGGTTTGTGGATATCCTGCTGGTTACTCGCTCAATATCCTCTCCTTCTGCTTTCCTAGCAGAAGTCAGTTTTATTTGGGACAGTGATGTGCCCAGTTGAAACGTCCACCACCGCCACCCAGCCTCTCTTGCCAGTCCTCCCAGAACTCTCTATGGTCGGTCATGAGCTCCGGTTCTGACCAATAAGCTCTCAGTGGCCATCCCTGAATGGAGGTTCTGGGAAAGCTATTGTTTTCCTGCTAATAGTGTAAAAGCCCAGTTGATATTTACCTTTCACACTTGTCCTTCTTCCTTCTTCCTGCATTAACACGGTCGTGATGCTTGGACAAGATGCAACCATTTTGAACCGTGAGGATGAAGGCTCAATGCTAAGGGAGGCAAAGGAGAAAGAAGGAGTCAGCCTTTGTGGAGCTATTGTATGGCCCTGGGCTGTCCACCCTCTGAGAAAAATAAACTCCAATTTAGTTAGGCCACTGGGACTGGTTTTCTGTCACCTGCAGCAAAACATGATCCTAACTGATTCAAGGACTAAAGCTCTGGAGACAGATCTGGGTTAGAGATAGAGATTTAGGTCAGCATCTAGATGGTAGCTGGCAGCGTTTGGGTGGATACAGGGAAGCTAGGTGCTCAAATGTGCTCAAGTGTAAGAAATTCTTACGCATAAAAGGACAGGGCTTAGTTTGTGGGGCAGTGTTGACAGGAGCAATACGTAGTCACCAGGCAAGTGTCTCTGGGTTACCTGTTTTGTTGTTGATGTTTCCATAACCTTATTCAAAACAAAACAGTCAATTTAGGGCTATTCAATTTATAATCATCCCCTCTCCCCCTTAAACTTTATTTTGTAACACCTTTCTAGGTACTTAAGCAAGGGCTAATGACCCTGGTGCTAAGCGTGACATGCTTCCCAAGGGTGTGTGTTTGGGTCTCGGGAGCAGACTTGGGAAACCTCAGCTCTCCTCTTGTTTTCCCAGGAAGCAAGTGCCCCTGGAGTACCTTCTGGGAAGGTTGGTGCAAGGACTGCCTGCCCAGGACCTGTGTTGCCACTTCACCTGACTGTCCTATCTTTTGTCAAGATTGTTTGCAACAACTTCCTAATTAAGAGGCCAGTCAAGCTCATTTGCCTGATTTCTCTCTTCTCCCTACCCTGCCTCCAACAACCAAAACAATCCCCACACCAAGCCTCTTTTCCCTAACACATGGAACCAGGGACAACTGAAACGATGCCCACACCAAGCCTCTTCTCCTAACACATGGAAACAGGTTGTTTTCTTTCTTGATCCCTTTTGTTGTCTCTGGGATAAAGCTCAAATGCCTTACCAGAGCCTGTTAGTTCCCAACCTTCCATCCTCCGTCCCTGGAAGCTGCCCCCGTGGCACTTCCACCTCTGCACACGTGGTCAGCCACCCTCAGTGTCTCATTCTGCCCGAAATTCTGTTGCCCTTTCAAGCCTTTGCGGGCTCTTTTCTTGCCTAGTACTGCCTTGTCCATCTCCTGCACTGACTACCCACATCCACCCAGTGCAGCTGCATTAATCTGCTGGTCTTCCAGCAGCCAAGAAGGGCTGGAAACGCCGGAGCGGTCCACTTCCGAAGCTTCCTCCACACCCCCTGCACCGAATCGCTCTCCGAATCCTGTTGATTTTACCCCTTAAATGACTGTTGATTTTACCCCTTAAATGACTGTAAATCTGTCCCCTCCTCTCCACCACTGCTGCTACTCCCTTCAGGAGCCTCCATGTCTTCAGTCTTGCCCAATGCAGTCTCAATCCATCTTCCCCTCTGTAGATGTTCCCATGTCAATCTGTTCCTTAAAACCTCTGGGTCCCAGAGGTCCCTCCTGGCGCAGCAGGTTAAGGATCAAGCCTTGTTACTGCAGCGGCTCGGGTTACTCCTGTGACTTGGGTTGGATCCTTGGCCCAGGAAGGTCCACAGGCCACAGATGCAGTCCCCCAAACCCCCCAAACCCTGAGGTCCCTAAGGGAATTCCCCCAGCAGAACTCTCAGGCCTCATTTCCTACACTCCAGGTGCAGAGGGAACTCAGCTCCAAGGCTGGCCCCCAGTCCTGTCTGTCCTGCATAGCCCCCCTTTGGAGCCCCTGCAGGACCTGCTGGGCACAGTAGTGAGAATGTGGCCTCTGGTACCAGAGTGCTTAGATTCCAGCCTCGGCTCAGCCAAGCTGTGTGCGCTTGGGTGATACCTCACCTGTCAGTTTCATCCTCAGTCAATGAGAGCGAAAGTTGCCTTCATCCACAGCGTTGTTAGATTTTTCAAAGGTAAAACTGAAGACTCCTCGGAAGAGTGTTAGGAGCAGAGAAAACATTATCCAAGTGTTAACTCTTATCATTGTTTGCGAGACTTCATTTGGGTGCTTGAGATTTGTCTACTTTGGCCTCTCTACTGTCTAGAATAGTGCAAGAGAAACGGCAGCAGATGGCTTGTCACTGGGGTACAGGTTGGGGGGGGGGATGGATTGTGAGAGGAAATTCTGAGAGATTAGGGGCCAAGGAAGTTTAGCTGTTTCAAGGCCTGTGAAATTGATTTTTCATTCTCTGTAATCCAGGTTTCATTTTAGTTTAGAAAACAGGTCTTATGGGGACAATCAGGCCCAGATGTTTCCTCTTCTTTCCCCCCAGCACCAAGGAGGCCTTCTCTTCTCTTCAAAGCAATAATACTGCAATACCAGGAGATGTATTGACCTCATTCCGTTTCCAGGTACTGTATTTTGCAACTATGTTTCAAATTTAATCCAAACATGAAGTGGGTGCTACTGCTTCCCCATGTTTTAGACCGGGAAACCGAGGCTTAGGTTAATAGGGCCCAAAATCACAGCTTATTAAGGGTGAGTTTGGTCTACAAGGTCATGTCTGCCACAATCCAGAGCCAATACCCTTGGCTACTATGGCCGATTGCTTCATAAAAGTGGATTTGTTACTTCATCTGAGAAATATCTACAGACTTGTTCGCATGCCGGTTGCTGGAAGCATGAGATGGATGTGGGTGATTCTTTCCCGCCAGGAACACATAGCTGCTGCCTCTTAGGTACAAACTAGTCGACAGGCAATGAGGCCAAGTGTGAGAAAGGCACAGGCAGCTGGAAAGCAAGAAGAAAGAAGCACTAACTGCCTGAAGAGTGAGGCCTGGGGTCCAGCTACAGAAGCGACCCTTGAGCCTCAAAGTCTGGGACTGAGTGTGACAGTTATAAGAATGATGTGTCTGGAAGCATAAGCATCAGCAGGGATATAAAACATATTCTTTAATGCTTATCATGTATTGTAAGTGACAACAGAAAGCTCCAAAATGATCTGTACTTTTTTATTCTACCTTAACAAAACATACGTATCTATGTTTTAATAAAACACACACACACACAGAAAAATGGAAAAATGTTTGACCAGTTATATAGCAAAATATTATCAGTGAGGAGTTCTTGTCTTTGCTCATTGGTAATGGACATGACCAGTATCCACGAGGACAGGGGTTTGATCCCTGGCCTTGCTCAGTGGGTGAAATGACTGGGCGTTGCTGTGAGCTGTGATGTAGGTCGCAGACGCAGCTTGGATCTGGTGTTGCGGCGGCTGTGTCATAGGCCGGCAGCTATAGCTCTGATTCGACCTCTAGCCTGGGAATTTCCATATGCAGCAGGTGCAGCCCTAAAAAGGACAAAAAAAAAAAAAATTATCAGTGGTTACTACCAAGTGACGAAATATCAAGTGATTCTTTATATATGTTTTTATTATGAATTATATTTTTATTGTATAAATACATCTTGTATAATGAAACAATTTTATTGTGGGACTGTAAATTGGTACAGCCACTTTTTTTTTTTTTTTTTTTTTTTTGTCTTTCGTCTTTTGTTGTTGTTGTTGCTATTTCTTGGGCCGCTCCTGCGGCATATGGAGGTTCCCAGGCTAGGGGTCGAATTGGAGCTGTAGCCACCGGCCTACGCCAGAGCCACAGCAACGCGGGATCCGAGCCGCGTCTGCAACCTACACCACAGCTCACGGCAACGCCGGATCGTTAACCCACTGAGCAAGGGCAGGGACCGAACCCGCAACCTCATGGTTCCCAGTCGGATTCGTTAACCACTGTGCCACGACGGGAACTCCACCTTTTTTTTTTTTTTGTCTGTTCTGGGGCCGCACGCGTGGCATACGGAGGTTCCCAGGCTAGGAGCCTAATCGGAACTGTAGCCGCCGGCCTATGCCACAGCTCACGGCAATGCTGGATCCTTGACCCACTGAGTAAGGCCAGGGATCCAACCTGCAACCTCAAGGTTCCTAGTCAGATTCGTTAACCACTGAGCCATGACGGGAACTCCTACACAACCCCTTTAGAAAACTATTTGGTGTTATCTAATAAATTTGAAAATGTGAAGACTCTTCCATTCATAAGTAATATGGCAAAGAAACATTTGTGCGTGTGTATCAGATATGTATAAATGAATGCTCAGAATAGCATTGGTTATAATAGCAAAAATGGGAAACAACTTATATTCATCTTAAGAAAATGGATAAATCCATTGTGGCATTGTCAAGCAATAAAATACATTATAAAAGACTAAAAATGGGAGTTTCCGTTGAGGGTCAGCAGAAACGAATCTGACTAGGAACCATGAGGTTGCCGGTTCGATCCCTGGCCTCCATCGTGGGTTAAGGATCCGGCGTTGCCGTGAGCTGTGGTGTAGGTCTCAGACGTGGCTCGGATCTGGTGTTTCTGTGGCTGTGGTGTAGGCCAGCAGCTGTAGCTCTATTCGACCCCTAGCCTGGGAACCTCCATATGCCGCAGGTGCGGCCCTAAAAGTACAAAGGACCAAAAAAAAAAAAAAAAAAAAGATTAAAAATGAAGAAACTACAGCTTTATGGAGAAAGTGCAGCTTTATGTCACAACATGGATAAATCCCGTTTTTGTTTGTTTGTTTTTGTCTTTTTGCCATTTCTTGGGCTGCTCCCACGGCATATGGAGGTTCCCAGGCTAGGGGTCGAATCAGAGCTGTAGCCGCTGGCCTACACCACAGCCACAGCAACGTGGGATCCAAGCCGTGTCTGCGACCTACACCACAGCTCATGGCAGTGCCGGATCGTTAACCCACTGAGCAAGGGCAGGGATTGAACCCGCAACCTCATGGTTCCTAGTTGGATTCGTTAACCACTGCGCCAGGACAGAAACTCCTGTTTGTTTGTTTTTTAATGGCTGCACCTGCAGCATATGGAATTTCCTGGGCCAGGGATTAAATCCAAGCCATAGCTATACCACAGTTGTTGGCAACACCAGATCCTTAACCCACTGCCCCACTGCACTGGAGCAGGGGTCAAACCCATGCCTCTGCAGTGGCCCAGACTGCTATAGTCAGGTTCTTAACCCACTGTGCCACAGCAGGACCTCCTGGATGAATCTTAAAATGTTGATCTTAAAAAAAGTTTTGGAAAAGTACTATATGAGTCCACTTTTATAAAATTCAAAAACATACAGAATCTTTGCTCAGGGGTACATTCATGTGATAAAAGTGTATAGAAAGATAAAGAAATGATAACAAAATTCAGGAAGTTGGTTGCGGTTGCTTTTAGGAGGAAGAGTCGTGAAGTTGGAGAAGGACAATCAAGGGCTTAAGGAATCCATCAAGTTCTATCTCTTAAGCTATATTGATTTTGCTTCATTATTATTCTCGAAACCTATGTATAAGTGATATATTATTTTTATATATTTCATAATAGCGCTTTTCTTTCCCTCTTTTTTTTTTTTTTTTTTTTTTAGGGTCCCACCTGTGGCACATGGAGGTGCCCAGGCTAAGGGTCCAATCAGAGCCGAAGCCTCCGGCCTAAGCCACAGCCACAGCAACTTGGACCCAAGCCGCGTCTGTGACCTACACCACAGCTCACGGCAACGCTGTGTCCTTAACCCCCCAACGAAGGCCAGGGATCAAACCCACAACCTCACGGTTCCTAGTCGGATTCGTTAACCACTACGCCACGACGGGAACGCCAAGTGTTACCTTATTATTATTGTTGTTCTACAAATATTCCCTGAGCAGCAATTGTGTCTGGACTGGAGATTCAGAGATAGAATGAGTCAGGGGCTGAAACATCAACTCCTAAACAGACTATTATGCAATGTGAGAAAGGCTATGGTGGAAGGAAGGTCTGGGGCTGCAGGAACATAGAGGGGCCCCAACCCAGGCTGGGTTCCCCGAGAAACTTGGGGTTGTGTCCCCAGGTTGGGGTCTGTTGGACTTGACCAACAGTCTAATCCCCCACAGATAGGGGCTGGGGAGGATTGGCCTCACTGTAAGAGAAGCCGAGGAGTAGCTTGTAGATCATAAGATCACTTAATCTGCAGTGAGCCTACACACTCAGTCTTTGTGGGTTCAAATTTCCTTTTTCAGTTATGAAGTTATGGCGCAATGTATCTCATGTGGAAAAAATGGATTACAGCTTGATTTCTTTTGTTGTCTTGGAAACTAGTAGAAAGGGTTTCCTTAAAGGAACCTGAATAAAACCTTTCAAAATGTGGGTTCTCATTTGTTAGCTGGAAAATAAACACAAACATTGGAAATATCCTAAATACCCAGGAGTAAGGGAATAGTAGCATGGATATTTAATAATTAGGTAAATTGCGGTATAGCTGTAAAATTGATAATAACTATTAATATATTTACAAGGACTTTTAATGGCATGAGAAATGCTCGTAAAAATACGCTGTACAAAGGCGTTATTAGTTCTATCATGTAAAAAAAAATCCATAGATAAAATGCTCGAACGGAATATACTTTAATGTTGACAATGGTTATAGCTAGTTGGTGAAGATTATAGGTGATTTCCTCTCTTTTGATATTTTTCCTCTATTTTTGTACTTTTTTGATATTTTCCAACATGAGAATGTATTTTTCATTTTTTAAAAAAAAGCTTTTAAGATATAACTCACATACCACATGGTTCAGCCATTCAGAATGTTTAGTGTACAATTTAAAGTATACAATTCAATTTTTTCGTATTTACGGAGCTGTGCAACCTTTACCAGGAACTATTTTATTTTATTTTATTTTATTTTTTTGTCTTTTTGCCTTCTTTTTTAGGCCCGCACCCGTGGCCTATGGAGGTTCCCAGGCTAGGGGTCCAATCGGAGCTGTAGCCGCCGGCCTACACCAGAGCTGCAGCAACGTGGGATCCGAGCTGCGTCTGCAACCTACACCACAGCTCACGGCAACGCCGGATCCTTAACCCACTGAGCAAGGCCAGGGATGGAACCTGCAAACTCATGGTTCCTAGTCGGATTCGTTAACCACTGAGCCACGACGGGAACTCCCAGGAACTATTTTAGAACACTGTTATCATCCACAAAGAAACCAACCATGTTCCCACGAGCAGTCACTCAGTATTTTTATTCCCCCTCGCAGCCAACAACGAATTTATTTTCTCTGTGGATTATCCTATTCTGGATCTTTTGTATAAACAGAATCATCCAAAATGTACCTTTTAATCCGACTAGGAACCATGAAGTTGCGGGTTCGATCCCTGCCCTTGCTCAGTGGGTCAAGGTTCCGGCGTTGCCGTGAGCTGTGGTGTAGGTCGCAGACGCGGCTCGGATCCTGCGTTGCTGTGGCTCTGGCGTAGGCTGGCAGCTACAGCTCCAATTCGACCCCTAGCCCGGGAACCTCCATATGCCGCAGGAGCGGCCCAAGAAATGGCAAAAAGACAAAAAAAAAAAAAAAAAAAACAAAATGTACCTTTTAGTGTTTGGCTTCTTTGATGAAGCATCATGTTTTCAAGGTTCATCCATGTTGTATCCTGTATCAGTATTTCATTTCTTCTTATTGTCAAATAATATTCCAGCGTATGGATAGTCCACCTTTTATTAGCTCATTCATCAGTTGATGGCATTTGCATCATTTCCACTTTTGGCTCTTGGGAATAGTGCTGCTCTGAATATCCTCGTACGGTTTTTTGTGGACCTATGTTTTCGGTTCTCTTGGCCTACATCTAGGAGTAGAATTCTTAAGTCACATGGTAACTCCACTTAGCATTTTGAGGAACTGTTTTTTTCAAAGGGCCTGCATCATTTTACATACCAGCAGTGTTCGAAGGTTCCAGTTTCTCCACATCTTTGCTAACAATTGTTATTGTTTGCCTTTTTGATTATAGCCACCTTAGTGTGTGTGAAGTAGCATCTCAGTGATTTGCAGTTTTTTATTTTTTAAATGCCTGCACCGGCAGCATATGGAAATTCGCAGGCCAGGGACTGAATCTGAGCCATAGCTGTGGACTATGCCACAGCTGTGGCAGTGCTGGATCCTTTAACTCAATGCACTAGGCTGGGGATTGAACCTGTGCCTCCACAACGACCTGAGCTGCTGCAGTCATATTCGTAACCCACTGCGCCACAGCAGGAGTCCTGATTTGCATTTATAGTATGGCAAACATGAACACCTCTTCATGTGATAATTGGCATTTGTTTGTCTTCCTTGGAGAAATGTCTATTCAGATGCTTTGCCCAAATTTTTTTTTTTTGGTGTTATTTTTCTGTTTTTGAACCGTAGGAATTCTTTATGCATTCAGAATACAAGTCTCTTATTAGATACATGGCTTGCAAATAATGTTCTCACATATTTGATATCATTTGTATCAAAAGTTTTTAATTTTATTGAATTCCAATTTGTTTTTTCTTTTGTCACCTGTGTTTTTTATATTTTGTAAAAGAAATTATTGTCTAACTCTAGGTTACAAATATTTACTTTTATGTAAACTTTTTTTTTTTTTTTTTTAGTCCTGCACCTACCTCACATGGAGGATCCCAGGCTAGGGGTTTAAGGAGAGCTACAGCTGCCAGCCTACGCCACAGCCACAGCCATGCCAGATCTGAGCCTCATCTGTGACTGACACCACAGCTTACAGCAACTCTGGAGCCTTAACCCACTGAGCAAGGCCAGGGATTGAACCCGTAACCTCATGGTTCCTAGTCGGATTTATTTCCACTTCACCATGGCAGGAACTCCATGTTCATGTAAACTTCTAAGAGTTTTAGCTCTTACATGTAAGTCTAGATCCATTTTGAGTAACATTTTGTTTATTCTGGCAGATGGACTCCAAGTTCATTCTTTTGCATGTGGATATCCAGTTGTCACAACACCAGTTGTTGAAAAAACTATTCTTTTGCCTATTGATTTGTCTTGGCATCCTTGTTGAAAATCAATTGACCGTAAATGTATGGGTTTATTTCTGGAATCTCAATTCTATTCCATTGATCTACATGTTTATCCTTATGCCAGTACCATACTGTCTTGATTGGTGTAGGCTTGTAGTAATTTTTGAAATCAGGAAGTGTAAGTCCTCTAATTTTGTTCTTCTTTTTCAAGATAGTTTTCGCTGCTCTGGGTTCCTTAAAATTCCATTCATTGCTTTTATACTCAGGGGAGAAATTTTTTTAGAAAAGAGGGAAAGGAAAACAGGCATTGCTGAAGGAACCATGAAATCCATTTTGTATTTTCTCAGTGATACCTTTTCTTTTGGTCAGGGAAATTCATTTTTCTCTCCTAAATTTTGTCCTGGTCGTGGTAGGTCTCCCCCCACCTCGCCTCACCGCTGATGAACAATGTTCAAAATACTGACTTACCCAAGCTGCATCCCCTACCTGAGTCACCTGGCTGGGCTAGGGGTTCTTTCTACAGAAAGGGCTCCCACAATACCCTAATTTTTGCTATATTCTTAGTATTATCCCACTCTGTGGTTGTGGTCTCTATGATGTTTTTATTGCAATCTCATCAACAAATCACTTTTAGGATGTATTTCTACATACTCATTCTGAGTATACAAATATGTATATTCATTCATGTATAACTGATATACTTATGATTATTATCTACATTAAGAACATACATGAGACAAATTTTAGAGGACAAGATAAAAAATGAGTTAAAAGTTCATTAGAAAGAAGTTTTCCCACGCCTCAATATTATCTGTCTGAAGACTGCCCCCATAGAGCTTTCCTATTTACCTCTGTGTGTTCTCAGCACAGAGCCAAAGTCTGAGTACATAGCAGAAGCTCAATGCCTGCTGTTGAAAAAGAAGAATTTCAAATATCCTACTATTTCTATTAAAACACACTGCCTTGGAGTTCCTGTCATGGCGCAGTGGTTAATGAATCCGACTAGGAACCATGAGGTTGTGGGTTCCATCCCTGGCCTCTCTCAGAGGGTTGAGGATCCCGAGTTGCCCTGAGCTGTGGTGTGGGTCGCAGACGCGGCTCAGATCCCCGGTTGCTGTGGCTGTGGCATAGGCCGGTGGCTACAGCTCCAATTGGACCCCTGGCCTGGGAACCTCCTTATGCCGCTGGAAGCGTCCCTAGAAAAGGTAAGAAGACAAAAAAACAAAACAAACAAACAAACAAAAACCCCCGCACTGCCTTTATTCCTAGGTTTTGCACCATGCAAGGAGACATTCTGCATCTATCATCTGCTAGTCACTTTGTAGAGAGGCTGTGGGTGCCTTATCGTTCCTTTTTTTTTTTTAACCTTTTGATTCCACCTTATCTGACATTTCTTCAGAAAACAGCAGTTGTGTTATCCTCACCTATACTCTTCATTTCAAACTGCATAGTCAGGCAGAGTCCTCGGTGTTAGGACGGTAAAGAATGAAGACCAAGCTTTCGGATCGGATGTATCTGACACTGGAGGATGTGAACAAAAGGCAAAGGAGCTCTTGGGGGTGAGTATGTAGAAATACATCCTAAAAGTGATTTGTTGATGAGATTGCAATAAAAACATCATAGAGACCACAACCACAGAGTGGGATAATACTAAGAATATAGCAAAAATTAGGGTATTGTGGGAGCCCTTTCTGTAGAAAGAACCCCTAGCCCAGCCAGGTGACTCTGGTAGGGGATGCAGCGTTTCCTGAAGCTGGATTCTAAAGGACCCGTGGAAATTAGCCAAGTTGTGACGAGAGGAAAGTGGTTCCAGCTGAATCGCTGGAGCAAAGTCAGAGGATGGGAGTGGACCCTGCACTTTCTGAGCTAGGAGAGTTTGGTGTAGCTCAACACAGGGGCAGGGCACGGTTGCATTTGCATTTACATCTCTGCAGCAGTTTTATTACCTATCAGGGTCTTGAGGCTGGTATTAGGGGAGGTTGTTGGTTGCCTGGAGAGTAAGGCCAATTATAGATTGTTCGAGCGTAGAAACTTCGGGGCTTGGAAGCGTAAATGGAAGCAGGCGAACTGCTTTAGAGCTCTGGTTGCACTGTTTTTTTAGGATCTCAAAGCCTCCTCTGAGCGGGTCCCCCCCACCGCGGTCCAGGGTTTGTTGCCCTTTCCCTTTGTTCCCAACTGACACTTACACCTTTATCAGAAATTTGGCGTTTATTTCCTGGGAGTTCCCGGCAGGGCTGTGAGTGTTCGGTTTCTGGGCTCCGTTTGAGGCCTGGGGCCAAAGGATACTGAGGTGCATCTGCGCACAGGTTTCATCAAGTCACGGCTCGATTGAAGGCTTCACTCCACCTCCGCCGGAATAAAATCACCCCCGCTTCCCCCCCCCCCCCGCCCCGGCCCCAACACCCACACACGCGCACACTCGCTCTCTCCCTGAGATAACCCAGACAGAAAACAGCCTCCGGGATGTCAGGAACGCCTAACCCGGGGCCCACCCGCGTGTCTGGGCGGGGCCGGCGGCTCCCGTCGCACCCCTCCCCGGGGCAGAGGGGGCAGGGCAGCCCGGGGCCGGCGGGCTGGGCCCGGCGCCGGCCGCGGTGGGCGGGGTCTCCGGCCCGGCTGGGTCGCTGATGGCGCCGGGCCCCGCCCCTCGGGGGAGGGGGGCGGCCGGGCGCGCGGCGAGCGCGGGAGCAGGGCCTGAGCCGGCCTGGGAGCCCGCGGAGCCCGCGGAGCCGAGCGCAGCGAGAGAGCGAGCGCGCGAGCGGGCGAGCGCCTGGGCGGCTGCGGCGGCTCCTCGCGCGATGGCTCCGGCCGCGGACCGCCAGGGCTACTGGGGCCCCCCGACCTCCACGCTGGACTGGTGCGAGGAGAACTACGCGGTGACCTGGTACATCGCCGAGTTCTGTGAGTGCGGCCGCCGGCCTGAGGCGGGAGCGAGCGAGGGAGGGCGCCGGGCTGAGGGGAGGACGGCGCCGCGTGAGGAAGGGAGAGGGCGGACTCGGCCGCCGGAGGAGGCGCGGGGCCTGGCCGGGGGAGGCGGCGGGGGGAGCCC
Organism: Sus scrofa; assembly: GCF_054392235.1. Taxonomy (NCBI): domain Eukaryota; kingdom Metazoa; phylum Chordata; class Mammalia; order Artiodactyla; family Suidae; genus Sus; species Sus scrofa. Next base: position 11,024,492 of record NC_139391.1, read on the forward strand.
GGGGCCGGGAACGGGAAGGCGGCGGCCAGGGCAACCGGTGCGGCGGGCGAGGAGGGGAGGCCTTGAGTTCGAGAGGAAGGGGGAACAGACGTGAGGCGCGCCTGCCGGACCTCGGGGAGGCCCGAGGGGCGGCGTTGGGAATGGGGATCCCTCCCTGGGGGGCCGAGGGGGGCCTGCTGGGGGCAGCCGGGAAGAGCTTGGGACGGTGGGGGACTCTGCTTATTTGAATGCGGGCTCGGGACACCTGCTCCTTCTGCGGCTGCCGCCCCTTCGTCCTCAGGGCACAGGCGAGGGGAACAGGTCCGAGCTCAGTCTTCCCCCACATGCGAGAAAACTCGGTCCTTCCCTCTGTTCGCGTGAGACCTCACGGGTCACCTCCAGGGAACGGTTCTCCCAGCCTCGGATCCCGACCCTCACCCCCAGTCCACTCCTAGCCAGGGTCTCTTCGAGCACAGAGATCACCCCCTTGCTGAGGACAGTCATTCAGCTGTTACCGCCTTGCTCCAGAAGTGGAAGGCAGGGCACCTAGTCTGTACCTTCCGGCTCCCAAGAGCACAAGGGATAAGTCCCTGCTCCATTCTGCCTCCTCCGACCACCTGACTACGGTTAAGGTTCTTCTGAGGACATTACTTCCACTGATGACACCCTCTGAGGACTTGGGGAAGAACCCTCCTGCTGCCCCTGTGAGAGAGTGTGTGTGTTCAAGATGATTGTTCCTTCCAGGCTAGGAGAGCACCGGAAAAATCTGCTACTTGGTTTGCTGTTGTTTACTCTGGTCCACACACTATATGATCCCTCTTCAGGCACAGTACAGAGAATGTTTTTTGGCTCACGATGATTGCATCTTTTTAGTTGGCTCCACTTTCTCAGGCCATGAAGCAAAGCTCTTTTTAGCTAACCTTCCCATTGTTGGGTCCTTCTCCCAGACATGTGTTTGGTGTTGTGGAAAGAGGCACAAGGTTCATGCCAGCTGATTGTACTTTATTCTGTTCCCAGTAATTGACTAGGTGAAAATAAAAAGAAAACAGAACTCTTTTGTAGTTTTTTAAGACTTTAAGTACCATTTCTTTTAAACCATGATTTATGCTGAGAGTTTTTCCTGAACTACTAGCTTAAATTAATAACTTTTGTAAGCAATGAGATCCTGCTGGATAGCACTGGGAACTCTATAGTCACTTGTGATGAAGCATGATGGAGGATAATGTGAGAAAATGAATGTGTATTTATATGTGTGTGTGTGTGTGTGATTGGGTCACTTTGCTGTACAGTAGAAAATTGACAGAACACTGTAAACCAACTCTAATGGAAAAAATAAAAATCATTTAAAAAATAATTTTTATGTAGTAATGGATGAATGTGGGCAAGGGGATCATTTGTAGTGTAATTATTTGGCAGTTCAAATGTTGGCAAAGAAAGTGCTTTACCAATTTGTTGTTAGATCGTATTGGCAAGCCCGTACATGGTCCAGAGGAGGCGCATGAGGGACGGGACTTAAAATCATGCTTTCTGAACTAGAAATTTGTAATGTGGAAAAGTGAAACTCAGAGGTCTTCAAATATTGAATGGGCTGTGATATAGAGCAGTTAAACTTTCTATATTTCTCTAGAATGTGGAATCAGGGCCTGTGGGTGGAAACTACCTGCAAAGGAAGAGATTTTGCTTCAACACAAGGAACATTTAAAACTAAAAATTTAATAATTGAATGGGTTGACTTGAGAGGTAGAAGGCTTTCTGTCACTGAAAGTGTTAAAACAGTTAAAACAGGGCATTGTTCAACCAACTCACACGAATATTTTAGGGGGAATTGTTTGGTAGAGAAAAGAGATTGGCTCTAGATGGCCTTTAGGTCCTTTTCAGCTTTATGGGTCTAAGTAATAATGACTTAGTGTAGAATCAAGGGTTAGAATCAAAAGAGAAGACCGATGGTAAGTCATGTGAGTTATGAGAGAGCAAGATACCACTGTTCGGGCAGATAGCTTGAGAAATGGGAAATGGCTTTAGTTCTTAATGTCCTCAGAAGAGGAAACTGAGCAGATTGCAGAGGGTTTTGACCTAGGAATCAGGAGTTACCCAGAAGAGAATGAGTGCTGGCAGCCCTCTGCACAGGTACCTTGGGAGAAAATGATCTGGAGGAAGTTGACATCAAGTCTTCTTACCCAGCAAGTGGTAAGAAGACTTGATTTCATTTCTTTTTACTTTTTTTGACCGTGCCTGTGGTATGAGGAAGTTCCTCAGCCAGGGATCGAACCTGAGCCACAGCAGCAACTCAGGCCACTGCCATGACAATGCCGGATCCTTAACTTGCTGTGCCATAAGGGAACGCCTATCATATCTTTCCGTAAGAGATTTGGTCTTTGATTTAATAATGATGTGTTTAAAACATTGTAATATTTACAGTAATGATAGAAATATTAAGGATAGTAATAATGGTGCTAATAGCTATAGCTAAGTGCTTAGTATGTACCACACTTTGTTAAGCACATTATATGTCTTGTCTTTTTTGATCTTTACTATAATTCCAAAAAGAAGGTTACTATTATCCATATTTCACCTATTAGGAAATTGAAATTCTTTTTTTTTTTTTGTTTTGTTTTGTTTTTGGTCTTTTTGCCTTTTCTAGGGCTGCACCCTCAGCATATGGAGTCTCCCAGGCTAGGGGTCAAATTGGAGCTGTGGCCACAGGCCTACATCAGAGCCACAGCAACACCGGATCTGAGCCATGTCTGCAACCCACGCCACAGCTCACAGCAATGCTGGATCCTTAACCCACTGAGCAAGGCCAGGGATCAAACCTGCAACCTCATGGTTCCAAGTCGGATTCATTAGCCACTGAGCCATGTCGGGAGCTCCAGGAAATTGAAATTCTAATGGAGTTCTCTTGTGGCTTAGTGGGTTAAGGATCTGGCATTGTCACTGCAGCAGCTCAGGTTGCTCCTGTGGCGTGGGTTCGATACCTAGCCTGGGAACATCCCCAAGCCACAGGCACGGCCAAAAAAAAAAAAAAAAGGTGTACGGATGGCATTCAAGTTGAGGTCTGACTCTGAAACTACTGTACCACATTTTTTCTATCACACATTCATTGTTTTGCCCCTACATGTAAGGGATGAGGACAAGCATGAAGTAGTATACTGATCACAAATGACAAATTGAATAGCTATTCAAGAGGTCCCAACCCGCCAGGAGTTTACCTTCCCAACACCTGGGAGCCAGCACAGATCACCCAGGGCGACCACAGCGCTGCAACCAGGGCACCAACTCTAATTACTCAGAATGCACATGAGGAGGTGGGATTAAGACGGTGGAATAGAAGGACTGGAGCTCAATTTCTCTCCTAAAAACAACAAAATTCACAACTAAAGCCTGAGCAGTCTTCATCCAAATGGACCGGAAACCTTAAAAAAGATATCCTACTCCTGAATAGCTATTCAAGAAGCCTGTCTTTGAGCCTTGGGGTGTGTGTATTTTGGGTAATCTAAAGACAACTTTGGGGAATTGCATGTTAAGATGGTAGCAGTTCTTAGTCACTGACAAACTTGAAACACTATCTTTTTAAAAAAATTTTATGGCTGCACCTGCAGCATATAGACATTCCTGGGCCAGGGATTGAATCTGAGTCACAGCTGTGAACTACATACACTGCAGCTGTGGCAACCTGCTGTGCCACAGCAAGAGCTCCTTGTTGTTTATCCATCCTAGATATACTAGTTTGCTAATCCCAAACTCCCAATCCTTCCTTCTTGTTGATCCATCCTAGATATACTAGTTTGGACCTTGTCGTTTATCCATCCTAGATAAACTAGTTTGCTAGTCTCAAACTCCCAATCCTTCCTTTCCCTGTCCTCCCTCCCCTTGGGCAACCAGCAACCACAAGTCTGTTCTCTATGTCTGTATGTGAAACTTAACTTCTGTTTGGCTGTGTCTGCAGCATGCGGAAGTTCCAGGGATCGAATCTGAGCCACAGCAGTGAGGATGCTAGATCTTTAACCCACTGAGCCACCAGGGAAACGCTGTCTTCTTAACATCACAGAATGAGTAAAAATTGCTTTTTTTTTGTTTGAGCAGACTGACGGGACCAGGGGAGAAGGTAGAGGGTTTCTCTCTAGCTGTGAAATACCACATTCCTTGATGTTCCAAGAAGTTAGAGGTATAGGCAGTCCTCACTTTTCATGGTTAGTTCGGGATGATGCAAATGACCACGTGAGATAAAACCTGGCAAAACAGCCTTATTCGTCAGTGAGAAAAGTTCTGAGTGTTCTGTGATCTTTAAACATTTTTATCCAACACTGTAAGTCCTCTTATTGTTAGTCATAATTATAGAGAAGTTTTAAAAAATAGTAAAACTGAATTTATTTAGTACACTGTAATTTAAAACATTAAAAACTTTGAGAATTAAAATGTTTTCTTTGTAGAAGAACTTACCTAGTTCTTGCCTTCTTCTTGTCATTAACTGATGATACAAAATGACTGTTTTTCTATGCTTTGGTGGATTGTCGTACTCTTAAGCTTGAGTTAGGTTCCGACATTTCATTCTTCGCATTTTAAAATATTGTGACATATTTCTGAGCAATCCTTTAATGTAATTTTTTTTTTTTTTTTTTTTTTGCTGGTGTCACTTCTGGTCCATCTTCATTCTTTTCTCACAACTACTTTCTTCATTGTGTCAATAAGTTTGCCTTCACTAAATTCCTGGCTGCATATTTAGGCAGCAAGGTCATCATTGTCATTTCACCTCTTTCTTCTATAACTCTGTTAATGTTTGATTGGGATTTTACTTCCAACACTATTGCTTTTTGTTTCTTTGCTGCACTTTAATCATTCTTGGCCTGTTCATTTTTGTGAAATGTCACATACATTCATTGCCAAGAGACAAGGAGGCAGCTCAGCTACATAGTTCGCAGTCTGTACATGAACTGAATAACAGATGTGCAGTGACTAATCACCAATAGACTTTGCTCTCATGCTTTATCTATAGTTAGAAATTTAGGCATATATATATATATTCTTATTTTTTTCCCCAAGAGAGAGGTTTTTTTGGAGCACTTTGAAGGTATTATTCTGTTATATCCTGGCTTTTAATGTTATTGATGAGATATCCACCAACTCCCTAGTTGTTTCCTTTGCAATTTATTTTTTCAAATCCACCAACAAACTTTGAAAAAAATGACTTAGTCACCAGTCGTAATGTGCTTCTATTATTTACGTAGTGATTTGTGGATTGAAGATCTAGTAGTGACGTTTGTACCGTTTTCACTTACTCACAATTGACGTACTGGGGTAACTAAAATTTGAAATGTGTTGGGAATCTGTTTTATTTAACAAAACTGTGGTCACTGAAATTTATGCATATTAGAACTTTGCAAAGTGAAGACTGCTTGTGTATTTCTTTTTTCTTTTTTCCTTTTTTTTTTTCTTTTTAGGGCCACACCTGCGGCATATGAAAGATTCCAAGCTAAGAGTGGAGTCAGGGCTGCACCTGTCAACCTGTGCCACAGCAACTCAGGACCTGATCCGAGTCTGCAACCCACGCCACAGCTCATGCTAACACTGGGTTGTTAAACCACTGAGCGAGACCAGGGATTGAGCCTGCACCCTCATGGATACTACTCAAGTTGGTAACCTGCTGAGCCACAACGGGAACTTGTGTTTGGTGTTACTTTGTTTTTTTTTTTTTGTTTGTTTGTTTGTTTGTTTGTTTGTGACTGGCTTATTTCACTTAACATATGTCCTTGTGATTCATCCATGTTGTAGCATATATTAGAATGTCTTTTTTTTCTGGGAATTCCCGTTGTGGCTCTGTAGGTTAAGAACCCAGCTAGTATCCGTGAGGATGCAGGTTTGATCCCTGGTCTCTCTCAGTGTGTTAAGGATCCGGTGTTGCTGAGAGCTGTGGTGTAGGTTGCAGATGCGGCTCAGATCTGGCATTGCTGTGATTGTGGTGTAGGCTGGCAACTGTAGCTCTAATTTGACCCCTAGCAGCATGTGCGGCCCTGAAAACAAAAGAAAAAAAAAAAAAGGAGAATATCTTTCTTTCCAAAGGCTGAGTAATATTTCATTGCATATATACACCATATTTTGCTCATCCATTCATCCACTGATGGACACGTAGGGTGCTTCCACTTCCTGGCTATAGTGAATAGTGAGGCTGTGACATGGGTGTACGAATATCTCCTTGAGACTCAAAAGTGGAATCTCTAGATCCTATGGTGACATAGCAGCTCTTTTAACCTTTTCATTAGAAAGAAGAATTTTATTATTTACTTTCTTGGGCCTCATGAATTTATTATTTTTACATAATTGAAATTTATTATTACTTTTATATACATTAAATTATTATTGTACTTTATCTTCATCTCAGATATTCAAAGGCACGTGTAACTGTCCGTTAGAGAAGATCTAGTCACTGTTACCACACTGTATTGATCCATATGAGTAAATGAGATAAGGTAATGCATAGTTAATACGTTACCTTAATGTATTGATGTAATTCTAGTCAAAAGCAAAACAGCATAATATTTTCATTGCAGCCTTGTTCCAGATAAATGTGATTTTTGAGGTATTGAAAATAGGCAGTAGAAATAATAAAAGCTAACATTATAGGACACAATGTGGAAGGCTCTATGTGTTAAGTTATAAGAACCCTTATTATAATCCTTAGAGCAACTCTTTTAAAGTTTAGAATGGTTAAGTAACTTGCCCTAGGTCACATACTATTAAGTGGCAGAGCTTAAGTGACCCAGGGCCACTTGATTCTAAAGCTATGCTGTTAGCTATCATGCTATCTTGCCTCCCTACATTTACTGCTTTTTCAGATCCCAGTGGGTTCAGGGACCTGAAATTGGTCACTGGTGATCTCACCTTCTCCTTTTACATATCAGGAGAAAGACCTGGAGAATTGAAACAATTTGCCTAATTAATTGTGATACCTAGCCCAGAATCTACATTCAGTAGTTTCTCAGCATGGGAGCTGTGGAGGATGATGTCAAGTCTTGTTGTTGTCATATTGTTAATGAGTTACCAGATTATAAGACATCGGAACAAAAAGAGCTCCTAATGAACTATTTTTTTATGGTGAAGATACCTTACATCTATAGAATGCTCTGTAGTAGTGCTGCTCAGACTTTAACGTGCATGTGAATTACCTGGAGGTCTTGTTAAAAATGCATAACCCGGTAGTAGGTTTAGAATGTGCCTTAGAGTCTACAGTTCTCGTAAGTTGTCAGGTGATTCCAATGCTCTTGGTCTGGCGACTTAAGAGAGAAGCGCAATTTTACTGTTCGCAGAGCAGTAGTAATTCCTTATTCCCTATGGGCTGTAAATGTTATCCGTGTTTGCATGGGATGAGCCACGTTCCAAAGGGTGACTTGTTCAGGATCACAGTACTGGTATTAGAATCTAGGTTTCTGACTTGAAAATCAAATTAGGTGTTGATCATCCCCCCACTCCTTCACAGTAGTAACAGGCCGAAAACATTGCATATGAAGGAACATTTGAAAATGATTCTCTTTTACTGCATGTGATGGAAAGTTTGAAAATGATGAATGAGCAAATTTGTACATATATTTTCACTTTGTTTTTTGTTTTTGTTTTTTTTTTTAGTTACTCAGTGAATTTTATTACACTTATAGTTGTACAACAATCATCACAACTGTATTTTCATTTTGGAAACAATTTTTTTTTCTCATTTATTACTAATACCTTCACCACACTCAAACCAAACTATCTTTTAAATTTAGGTCTATAGTTAGTAATTAGTTTAGTAATATAGTAGTCCTCACTTATCTATGGGAGATTTGTTCCAAGATCCCCAGGAGATGCCTGAAACTGCAGATAGTACCAAACCCTATATAGTTGACTTTTATACAACACCGATCCTCTATGCAGTCAGAAAATCCGTATACAGCGTCACAGTCAGCCCCCTATATCCCTGGTTCTGCATCTATGGATTCAACTAACCGAGGATTGGATAGTACTTCAGTATGTATTTACTTAAAAAGGTCCACAGAGGAGTTCCCATCGTGGCGCAGAGGAAACAAATCTGACTAGGAACCATGAGGTTGTGGGTTCGATCCCTGGCCTTGCTCAGTGGATTAAGGATCCAGCGTTGCTGTGGCTGTGGTGTAGGCCGGGGGCTACAGCTCTGATTGGACCCCTAGCCTGGGAACCCCCATATGCTGCAGGTATGGCCCTAAAAGGACAAAAGACAAAAAAATAAATAAATAGGTGCACATATAATTGGATCTGCACAGTTCAAGCCTGCTTTGTTCAAGGGTCAACTGAACATACTGTGCTTTTTTCCTGTACATAATACATGTATGATTATATTTAATTTATAAATTAAGCACAAGATTTAACAACAGCTCAAAATAGAACATTTATAATTATATGCTGTAGTAAAAGATATGTGAGGAGTTCCCGTCGTAAGCTCATTGGAAACAAATCCCACTAGGAACCAGCTGTGATCTGTGGTATAGGTTGCAGACGAGGCTCGGATGTGGGGTGGCTGTGGTGTAGGCCGGCGGCTACAGCTTTGATTCAGCCCCTAGCCTGGGAACCTCCATGTGCTGTGGGTGTGGCCCTAAAAAGTTAAAAAAAAAAAAAAGATATGTGAATGTGGTCTCTCTCAAAATATCTTTTTTTTTTGCTTTTTAGGGCTGCGCTTGCGGCACATGGTTCCCAGGCTAAGGGCTGAATCAAAGCTGTAGCCGCCGGCCTACAACACAGCAACAGATTTGAGCAGTATCTTCAACCTACGCCACAGCTCACGGCAATGCCAGATCCTTAACCTGAGTCAGGATGGGAACTCCTCCCAAGATATCTTATTGTATTGTACTCATCTTTACTGTTGTGATGATCTGAGTTGATAAATCTCTACCTGATAAGAAGACATCGTGACCTAGTATTAGGCTAATATTACTTTCTGACGTTGTGGAGGAGATTCATTTGCTTTGAGTGATCCTGGATCATTGAGCCACGATGTTGTTGATGGTTGAATGTCAGGAGCAGATGATGGTGATGGTTTAGGATCCTGGGCAAGACAGAGCAGGACAGTGCAAGATTTTATCATGCTACTCAGAACAGTGCACAGTTAAAAAATTATGGATTGTGTATTTCTGGAATTTTCCATTTGGTATTTTTGGCCTGTAGTTGATAGTGAGTAACTGAAAGCTTGGGAAGTGAAACTGCAGATAAGGGGGAACTACTGTACTAGGCTAAGTACGTTTCGAAGTCTAATCTCTCTCTCTCTTTTTTGGCTGTGTTAGTGGCATGTGGAAATTCCAAGGCCAGGGATCAAATCTTCACCACAGCAGTGACCCAAGCCACTGTGGTGACAACACCAGATCCTTAACCCGCTGTGCCACGAGAGAAATCCCTATTATTTGTAGACTTTAATGATGGCCATTCTGATCGGTGTGAGGTGATACGTCATTGTAGTTTTAATTTGCATTTCTCTAATAATTAGTGATGTTGAGGATCTTTTCATGTGCCCATTGGCTGTCTTACATATATATGTATGTATGTATGTATGTATCTTTTGGCGAAATGCCTATTTAGGTCTTTCTGGCTATTTTTTTTTTTTTTTTTTTTGGTATTTTTATTTTTGTTTTTATTTCACTTTTTAGGGTCACAGCTTATGGAAGTTCCCAGCCTAGGGGTCAAACTGGAGCTGCAGCTGCCAGCCTACACCACAGCCACAGCAATGCCAGATCCAAGCCCCATGGGATCCTCATGGATACTAGTCGGGTTCTTTTCCACTGCGTCACAATAGGAACTCCCTTCTGGCTAATTTTTGATTGGGTTTTGGGGATTTTTTTTTTGATATTGATCTGTAAGAGCTGTTTGCATATTTTGGGAATTTATTCTTTATCAGATGCGTTGTTTGCAGATATTTTCTCTCATTCCGAAAGTTGTCTTTTTGTTTTGTTTATGATTATAGCAAGCTGCTTTTAACTGTAAGTGGAAAGACTGGATGGAGTCAGAAAACAAAACAGAACTCCAAAATTAGGCACTTTAAAATCTTGATACCACCATAAAAACTGTTTTTATGACTTGACATTAACTCATGTATTCCTTCATACAAAATGATAAGGAGAGATTCTAGATATCTTGTGTTTATATCACTGTTTATATCACTTCTACTCAAGGATGAACTGGAAGGTCCTAGGCACTGCAATAAAGGCAAGGAAAAAAATGCGTAAGAATTCAAAAGGAAGAGGAGTGCCTGTCGTGGGGCAGCAGAAACGAATCCAACTAGGAACCATGAAGTTGCTAACACTATCTTGTGTTCCTACAGTGAAATATTACAGATTCTAGGCTATTTTACCTGCTGGGTAGCAACTACTGCTTCCCCCAACCCCATGTACACACACGCTTTTTTAAAGCAGACATCAGGGCAGTCTGGCTTTGTTGTCTGATATTCTCATGATCGTTTGATCACTGGGTTGTTTCAATTAGACTTTCCAATCAAATAGATATTCTTTGCTCTTTCGCTATGCTAGAAATGTCCAATTTAATCTTGACACTTGAAAAGAATTACGGCCTTGTTAAAGAAAGACTTTTTTGGTTAAGAGGAGCCATCGTTAGATAAACATTTAGCCCCCTCTGTGCCCTTCCTTCATCCTGTCATCTTCCTTTTTCTTGAGAGATAACCACCAAATGTATTTAGTGTTATCATTTCCTAGCTTTTTGCCACTTCTGAATTTCTAAAAAATACAGTTTAGGTTTGCTTGTTTTATATTTTACGTGATTGGGATTTTACTATATACGTAGATTTTTTTCTTGCAGCTTCTTTTTTTCCACTCAAATTGTGGTCCTTAGTATCATACATGTTCTTGTGAATTCTATGGTGATAGGTTAGGTGGTTCATTTATTTTTACTATTGTTGGGAATTTCATTGTATGAATATATTGATGTATCCATTCTTCAGTCACTGGATGTTTTGTTGTTTCCAGGTGTTTGCTGTTACATATAATGCTGTGAACATTCTGGTACATCTTATGGACACAAATGTAATAGTATCTGTATATATTTAGGAGTATAATTATTAGATTGTAGTCTATGCCTATATTCGACTTTTATTAGATCAGACTTTTTGGTCTTATGACACCTTTATACATTTAAAGTTATTGAGAACCTGGGAGAACTTTGTGAGTTAAGTCTGTTGGTATTAGTTAAAATTGAAAAAGATTGAATGCTTGTTAATCTATTTAAGATTTATGCCATATCTGCGACCTACGCCACAGCTCGTGGCAACACCAGATCCTTAACCCACTAAGCAAGACCAGGGTTCGAACCCGAAACTTCATGGTTCCTAGTTGGATTCGTTTCTGCTGCCCCACGACAGGCACTCCTCTTCCTTTTGAATTCTTACGCATTTTTTTCCTTGCCTTTATTGCAGTGCCTAGGACCTTCCAGTTCATCCTTGAGTAGAAGTGATATAAACAGACATCTTTATGCAGAGGCACAAGTTTGATCCCTGACCCAGTGCAGTAGGTTAAAGGATCTGGCACTGCCTCTGTGGCCCAGATTCAATCCCTGACCCAGGAACTTCCACAGGATACAATTGCAGCCGTTAAGAAAAAACCAAAACAAAACAAGCAAAGGAGGAAGGTATTAAATATTTCATTATTAGCTATATGGTTTTTTGGAAACATCTAGGAACTATTTTTAATCAACTTTATTAAGATATAATCTACACACAATAAAATTCATAGTTTTAAGTATATAGGTCAATGACTTTTGAAAATGCACAAACTTACTTAGCCAGCACCCTAATTAAGATGTAGAGAATTTTCATCTCCCAGAAAGTTGTCTTTCATCCCTTTTCAGTCAGTCTTTTCCATGCTGTTCCCTGACACAGAGAACCAATGATAGGGTTTTTGATCAGGATTAATTTTTCCTGTTTAGGAACTTTTTTTTTTTTTTTTTGTCTTTTGTCTTTTTAGGGCTGCACCTGCGGCATATGGAGGTTCCCAGGCTAGGGGGTCGAATTGGAGCTGTAGCTGCTGGCCTACACCACAGCCACAGCAATGTGGGATCTGAGCTGCATCTGTGACCTACACCACAGCCCATGGCAATGCTGGATCCTTAACCCACTGAGCGAGGCTAGGGATCGAACCCATGTCTTCATGGATGCTAGTCGGGTTCGTTAACTGCTGAGCCATGACGGGAACTCCCCTAATTTCTAAATATTTGGAATTTGCAAGGTATCTTTCTGTTACTGATTTCTAGTTAATTTCATTGTGTTCAGAAAATACATTTTTAATTTAAATTCTTTTCAACTTTTTGACTTGTTTTGACTCTTCATATGTTTTACTTGGTGAATGTTCCATGTGGATTTGAAAAAGATGTGTATTCTTCTGTTTATATACGTAGTATTCTATAAATGTTAGGTTAAATTGGTTGATAGTGTTGTTCAAGTCTTCTGTATATTTATTGATGTTTCTTTCTGCTTCAATTAGTAGAAGATTATTGGAATCATTATAATGATATATATTTTTTCTGTATCTCCTTCCTATTTTTGTAATTTTTGCTTTGTTTTTTGTTTATGGCCTTGCCTGTGGCATGTGGAAGTTCCCTGGACCTGGATTGAATCTGAGCCACAGCAGTGACAACAGTGCCGAATTCTTGATCAGTAGGCCACCAGGGAACTCCTATTCCTAAGCGGGCCTTTTTTTTTTTTTTTTTTTTTGCTTTTTAGGACTGAACCCATGGCATATGGAAGTTTCCAGGTAGGGGTCAAATTGGAGCCAAAGCTGCTGGCCTACACCACAGCCACAGCAACATGGGATCCAAGCTGTGTCTGGGACCTATACTACACCACAGCTCATGGCAATGCCAGATCCCCAACCCACTGAATGAGGTCAGGGATCAAACCTACATCTTTATGGGTCCTAGTCGGGTTCATTACTGCTGAGCCAAGACGGGAACTCCTTAAGTGCTTTGATGATGCTTTTCTTTTTTGGGCCACACCTGCAGCATATGGAAGATCCCAGGCTAGGTGTCAAATTGGAGCTGCAGCTTACGGCCTATGCCACAGCCACAGCAATGCTGGATTGGAGCCCCATCTGTGATCTCCACCACAACTTGTGGCAGTGCCGGATCCTTAACCCACTGAATGAGCCAGGGATTGAACCCACATCCTCATGGATACTTCGTCGGGTTCTTAACCCACTGAGCCACAACAGGGACACCCGAAGCTACATTTTTAGGTATATACACTTTGGGATTGCCATATAATATTGAGGTCTTCCTGCTTTATCATTAGATCACCAGGGAACTCCCTCTCTTTCTTAATTAGTACAACCAGTGTTTGGAATTCCTGTCGTGACTCAGGGGTGAACGAATCCGACTAGGATCCATGAGGTTGCGGGTTCCATCCCTGGCCTTGCTTGCTCAGTGGGTTTAGGATCGGTGTCGCCGTGAGCTGTGGTGTAGGTTGCAGATGAGGCTCGGATCCCATGTTGCTGTGGCTCTGGCGTAGGCTGGCCGCTACAGCTCCGATTGGCCCCCTAGCCTGGGAACCTCCATGTGCCATGGGTGTGGCCCTAGAAAAGGCAAAAAGACAAAAATAATAAATAAATAATTAGTGCATATAATTCATTTACATTTAATGTAATTATCACTGTGATTATGTTAATATCTTGCTGTTTATTTTATATTTTTTCTTCTCTCTCACTTTGTTTTTTGGCTTTTCTCCCCTCATACTTTTCCTGATTTCTTTTAAATTATTTTATGGTTGTGTGTGTGTGTTTAGTGTTTTATTTCATCCTGTTTACTAGTCTTTGTGTTACATCTCCTTTTTATTTCATTAGAAGTTGCTACGGAGTTTACAGTATATATCTTTAACTTATTATAGTTACCACTTTAGGGAGTACCTGTTGTGGCTCAGCGGGATAAAAACCCGATGTTGTTTCTGTGAGGATGCCGGTTTGATTCTTGGCCCCACTCACTGGATTAAGGATTGGGTATTATCACAAGCTGCAGCATAGGTTGAAGACGCGACTTGGATCCAGTGTTGCTGTGGCTCTGGCATAGGCCCCAGCTGCAGATCCCATTTGGCCCCTAGCCTGGGAACTTCCATATGCTACAGGTACAGCTTTAACAATGTGTATATTGTGTACCACTTTAATGTATGTATAATGTAAGAACATTAAATTGTATACTTTAACTTGTAGTACACTTCTGTGATAAATTTTGTCAGCTTACATTTATGTGAAAATGTCTTTTTTTACCTTCCTGTCTGAAACATTTTTGCTGGCTGTAGAATTCCTTCCTTCCTTCCTTCCTTCCTCTTTCTTTCTCTTTCTTTTTCTCTTTTTCTCTCCCTCTCTCTCTCTCTCCCTCTGTCTCTCTCCCTTTCTCTTTCTCTCTCTTTCTTCAGCTGTGCCTGTGGCATATGGAAGTTCCCAGGCTGGAGTCAGAGCTGCAGCTAGGGCCTGCGCCACAGTCGTAACAATGCTGGATCCAAGCTGCATCTGCCGCCTATACTGCAGCTTTCGGCAACGCCAGATCCTTAACCCACTGAGCAAGGCCAGGGGTTGAACCTACGTCCTCATGGGTACCAGTCAGTGGTTCATTACCGCTGAGCCACTACAGGAACTCTTTTCTCTTTATTATTGGATTTCAGCAGTTTATTACTATGTTCCTTAGTGGTTGTGTGGTGGTGTTGCTGGTGTGTCTGTGTGTGTGTTAATCTTGCTTAAAGTTTCTTGATCTTCTTAGATCTGTGGTTTAATTAAAAAATAAAATAGGAGTTCCCATCGTGGTGCAGTGGAAACGAATCCAACTAGGAACCATGAGGTTGCAGATTCCATCCCTGGCCTCGCTCAGTGGGTTAAGGATCTGGCATTGCTGTGAGCTGTGGTGTAGGCCAGCAGCTGCAGCTCTGATTCAACCCCTAGCCTGGGAACCTCCATATGCAGTGGGTGAGGCCCTAAAAAGTAATAAAATAAAATAAAATTTGGACTATTTTAAATCAGTATAGCTTTAATATTTTCCTACTTTGTTTTCTGCTACCTCTTTTTTCCTAGTACTCTAGTTATACATATGTTAAATATTCTGATATCGTCTTATCTTTTTTTTTTTTTTTTTTTTTGTCTTTTTAGGGCCATACTCATGGCATGTGGAGGTTCCCAGGCTAGGGGTCGAATCAGAGCTGTAGCCGCTGGCCTGTGCCAGAGCCACAGCCATGTGGGATCTAAGCTGCATCTGTGACCTACACTACAGCTCTTGGCAATGCTGGATCCTTAACCCACTGAGTGAGGCTAGGGATCAAATCCGTAACCTCATGGTTCCTAGTCAGATTCGTTTCTAGTGTGCTATGATGGGAACTCCTTATCTGTTGTTACATTCTTTTTTTTCTTTGCCTGTTTCACTGTGTGCTTCAATTTGTATAGTTTCTATTTCCTTGAGTTTAAGTTCACTGATCCTCCTGTTAACACACATACAATAAAATTTTTTATTTCAGATACTGCATTTTTCAAGCTCTAGAAGTTTCATTTGATTTTTATTTATTTATTTTATTTTTAATTTTTTTTGTCTTTTTGCCTTTTCTAAGGCTGCTTCCCACAGCACATGGAGGTTCCCAGGCTAGGGGTCTAATCGGAGCTGTGGACGCCAGCCTACGCCAGAACCACAGCAACTCAGGATCCGAGCCACGTCTGTGACTTACACCACAGCTCATGGCAACGCGGGATCCTCAACCTACTGAGCAAGGCCAGGTATTGAACCCGCGTCCTCATGGATGCCAGTCAGGTTCATTAACCGCTGAGCCACCACAGGCACTCCTGCAGTCATATTCTTAACCCACTCCACCTCAGCAGGAACTCCACATGTTACATTTAGATTTCATGTCTGTTTGGTCTCATTCATTTTTTTGGGGGGGGGTGTTTGAGGGCATACAATAAATTTTTTTTACTCAGTGAATTTTATTATATTTACAGTTGTACAAGGATCATCACAACCCAGTTTTATAGCATTTCCATCCCAAACTCCCAGCCCCTGCCCTCCAACCTGTCTCCTTTGGAAACCATAAGTTTTTCAAAGTCTGTGAATCAGTATCTGTTCTGTAAAGAAGTTCAATGTATCCTTTTTTTTTAGATTCCACATTTAAGTGATAGCATGTGATGTTTGTGTCTCACTGTCTAACTTCATTTTGCATGATAATTTCTAGATCCATCCATGGTGCTGCAAAAACCATTTATTTCATTCCTTTTAATGACTGAGTAATATTCCATTGTGCATATGTACCACATCTTTTTTTTTTCTTTTTTAAGGCCGCACTTGTGGCATATGGAGGTTCCCAGGCTAGGGGTCGAATTGGAGCTACAGCTGCTGGCCTATACCACAGCCACAGCAACGCCAGATCCATAACCCACTGAGCGAGGCCAGGGATCGAACTCACAACCTCATGGTTACTAGTCAGATTTGTTTTTGCTGAGCCACAACAGAAACTCCAATGTACCACATCTTCTTTATCCACTCCTCTGTCAATGGATATTTAGGTTGTTTCCATATCTTGGCTGCTATATATAGTGCTGCAATGAACACTGGAGTACATGTATTTTTTCAAGACAGTTTTCTCTGGATAGATGCCTAGGAGTGGGATTGTATTTAGTCTTATTCTAACTGGACTATTTCCTAAATCTTTTTTGACCATTATCATCTTGACACTTTTAAAGATTTTTTACCTTTTACTTTGTGGAATGTCTGCTGTTTACGGACTCCTCCTCTCGCAAGGATTGGGTTAGTGTTAACTCTGGCAAAGAACAAACTCTTTCCTCAAATTAGATTAAAGTTCTAACCTGATCAAACTCAAAAGCAGAAATGTAGAATTTCAGGACAGAACCCAAATAGTTACTCCTTTAACTGAACACATAGACTGTGCATCTGAATGATCAATAGAACCCTTGAACTTTTTGTTTAAGTAAGAAATCCATTAGAGGTTTTTTTTTTTGGGTTTTTTTTTTTTTTGGTTTTTTTTTTTTAAACAACCTTGTAGCCCATGGAGTTCCTGGGCAAGAGATCAGGTCAGAGCTGCACTTGTGATCTGTGCCTAAGTTGAGGCAGTGCTAGATCCCCCAACCTACTGGCCCAGGGATTGAACCTGTGTCCTGGCACTGCAGAGACACCACTGATCCTGTTGTGCCACAATGGAACTCCCAGAGTCATAGTTTTATTTTACCCTTTTTTTTTTCCAGCCACTTCTGCAGCAAATGGAAGTTCCTGGGTCAGGGATCGAATCTGAGCTGGAGTGGTGACCTACGCCACAGCTGTAGCGATGCTGGATGCTTAACGCACTGCATAAAGCTGGGGATTGAACCCGAGCCTCCCAGAGACAAGCCAGATCATTAACTCACTGTGCCACAGTGGGAACTCCTTAATTTGCTTTTAGGTATAAAGGGAGAAGGACATTCCTAAAGCTCTTATAACAAAGAAATATCTTAAACATTTGTCTTTTTAAAAACAAAGAAAACCCTGAGCAGATTAACACTTTAAATAGTATCAACAAGGCAACAGAATATCAGTTTTTATCTCTGGTTAATATGGTTGAGTTGGGGTCTACCATTTTATTTATTATTATTTTTACATTGGTTTTCCGTGTTCGTTTCTACTTTAAAAATATTTTGTTAATTTTTGAGAATTTAATTTTCCTGTTTGCTTTTCAACTGTATTATTTATTTAGTGGTCTCTTGAGGAATTACGTATACATCCTTAACTTTTTACAGCCCACTTCATGAAAAATATAGCAACATGCAGAATAAGATAGTGTTGGAGGTCCATATCCTGCTTAACTTGTTCTTTCTGCTATAGTTGTTACATGTATTACAGCAACATATGTTATGAAATTCAAGACAGTTACATGTTAGAAGTAGATAAGTTATAAATAAATTGAAAGAAAAAGGCAAAATAATTAACTTTTGCATTTGACCAGAAGTTTACCATTTATAATAATGCTCGTTATTCCTGTCTGAGGATCTGCATTTTCCTCTGGTATCATTTCCCTTTAGCAAGTTGAGCATCTTATAGCTACAAATTTTTATCTTTAATCATATTTTGGAAAAATTTGGTCACTCTTTAAATATTCTTTTCTGCCTCAGTCTTTCTCTTCTATCATTTGTTTCCAGTTACAAGTATGTTGAACTGTTTAACAGGCCTTTAAATTCAGTTCATTTTACCAAAAATCTTTTCTCTCTTTCTGCATTTGCAGGTTGGATAATTTTGATCTGTCTTCAGGTTCACATACCCTTTTTTTTCCTCCTGTCATCTCCATTTGTTTTTTAAGTCTATTCAATATTTCAGCTATTTTTTCAGTTTTAGAACTCTATTTAGTGCTTTTAAAAATCATTTCTATTTTTCCCCCAGAAATAATCTGTCTTTTCATTATTGTCAGCGTATTTTGTTTTAATTTGTTGAAGACAGTTATAATAGCTGCTTTAAAGAAAGCCCTTGTCTGCTTTTATTTTTTTTATTTTTAATTTTTTGTCCGTGGGGTGGTTTTTGGAGTTCCCAGGCCAGGGATCATATCTGAGCTACAGTTGCAAACTACACCGCGTCTGTGGCAACACTGGATCCTTTAACCCACTGTGCCAGGCTGGGGATCAAACCTGTGACCTGGTGCTGCAGAGATGCTGCCTATCCATTGCACCACGGTGGGAACTCATTGTCTGCCTTTTGAACATCTAGGTGATGTCAGGGTCGGTCTCAGTTGATTTTTTTTTTTTTTTTTTCTCTTAAGGATGTGTTTCATTTTCCCGGTTCTTGGTATGTTGAGTAATTTTACTTTATTTTGGATAGTAAGAATGCTAAATTGTGGAGAATCTGTTCTTTTGTTTGTTTATTTTTTTCCTGGTGAATGCTGTTTTTTTGCTTTTAATTGACAGTTGTCTTGACTGACTTGACTTGAACTGTAAACTGTTTCTTGGCCAGCATCTCTTTTGCATTTAGCCACACTTCTTTCAGTCATGTTAATAGCAGAGATACAGGCAGGAATTTGTGGAATCCCTTCTCTGTCTTGTTCTTTTTAAGGATCCTCCATTGTCTTCAGTGGTCATGTTTCTTCTGGCTTCAGTTTTCTGGTTCCCCAAGCTAGAAATCCTGCAGTCTGCTCCTTGTGTGCTGTGCTTTGCCCAAGGCTGAAAGCTGTGCAGGTGGGAACTCACTTTGTACGACTCCCCTTCTTCAATGTGTACTCTCCTTTGGAGTCTGTCTGCTTCTCTTTTACTCCCCAGTGCTTTCACTTCAAATCGCTTTTAGTATTCCTCCAGATATTTACCATTTTTTTTCTGAGGGAGAATTAGCCAGTAGGATCTTACTCTGTCATTACTGGAAGCAGAAATATATTTGGTCTTTTAAAATATATTCCCTTTCTCTCATCATTTTCATGTTTTCCTTCAGATTCTTGAACGAAGTTACAGTAGCTCATTTAAAATCTTTGGAAATTTCATCATCACTGTCATTTCTGGGTTGTTTCTTTTGACTGATTTTCTTTTTAAACTTACTTAGCAATTTTTGTTTGGATGTTGAACATTATAATGTGATGTTTGTTGGGTCACTAGATTTTGTTGTCTTCTTTTAAAGGGTGTTTGGCTTCTTTTTGGCCAGGAGTCATATTTCTGGGCAGCTTCTCCTTTTGTCAGGTTCCTGTGCTCTGCATTGTCTCTCTCGGCTTTTGCCTACACACAGCAAAGATTTGGAGGTGTAGGCCCAGAAGCGCGGTAGCACTGTAGTGGCGCTGGGATA
The DNA here is from genome assembly GCF_054392235.1 of Sus scrofa. Lineage (NCBI taxonomy): Eukaryota > Metazoa > Chordata > Mammalia > Artiodactyla > Suidae > Sus > Sus scrofa. The sequence continues at coordinate 11,044,232 of NC_139391.1, forward strand.
GAGCTGGGGGGCTCATGCAAAGATGGAGGCAGGCGGTCTGGAGGGAGGTTCTTCAGGCTGGGAGGTGAGCAGCAGCACCAGGAGAGACTGAGTGGTCTCGCTGCATAGGGATGGAGAGCAGGAGCTCTGGGTTCAGGATGGGAGCAGTTCAGGGTGGAAGAGAATTTCCCTTCAAAGCTACACTGCCTTCACATGGCAGCTCAGATCTGGGAACTTTTTTTTTTTTTTTTTTTGTCTTTTTGTCTGTTTAGGGCCGCACCTGCAGCATATGGAGGTTCCCAGGCTAGGGGTCGAATTGGAGCTACAGCTGCGGGCCTACACCACAGCCACAGCAATGTGGGATCCAAGCCCTGTCTGCAGCCTACACCACAGCTCATGGCAATGCCGGATCCTTAACCCACTGAGTGAGGCCAGGGATCGAACCTGCAGCCTCATGGTTACTAGTCAGGTTCGTTAACCACTGAGCCATGACAGGAACTCCTGATCTGGGATCTTTTAATGAGCCCTTCTGGTCTTTTGACCTGAGTGAAAAACACTCCCACCAGTTGCTTTGGAGATCATAATTTTGATCACAATCAAGAATCAAGTAGCAATGTACAGCAAGTTTTATTTACACCCTCAGAGAGAACAGGCCGCCCCGGGATAGGGACTGGCCCTGGCTGCCACTGGGTCTTTCCTTATATCCCTGTATCTTGGACCTGTTTGGGGAGCCCTATTATCTTGCCTCGGGTCTACTGATTTCCTGTCCCAGGACTCCCTGCACTGATTGGAAGGCCTGAGTGATGTTTTGATCTCTCTATGGGGTGCAAGTTTTGATCCTCTGATTGGTTCTGGGCCGGGTGGTTCTGGGCGGGGACGCCTTATTTGCAAGGGGAAAAGGTTATAGGGAACCTCCTAAAAGCATGTGTCATTGTTTGATCACAGGCAGGCCTCCTATTTTAAATACCAATAAATGGCCTTTTTTTTTTTTTTTTTTTTTTTTTTGGTCTTTTCAGTGCCACACCCGCAGCATATGGAGGTTCCCAGACTAGGGGTCCAATCGGAGCTACAGCTGCCGGCCTACGCCAGGACCACAGCAATGCTGGATCCAAGCCTTGTCTGCGACCCACACCACAGCTCATGGCAACGCCAGATCCTTAACCCACTAAGCGAGGCCAGGAATTGAACCCACAGCCTCATGGTTCCTAGTTGGGTTCATTTCCACTACACCATGACAGGAATTTCACATAGCCTATTTTGAATCACCCTGGTCAAGTCCCTATCCTATCCTACTAATGATTTTAAGGCTTTTTTTTTTTTTTAAAGCTTGTTTTAAAAGACATTTCTGGGTGGGTTTAGACTTGTTTTTACTCTTTTGCTAGTTCTGCTTCATTACTAAAACATGGTCTTTCTGGAATCCCTGTTGAATGCTTTAGGTGTTCAATGTGATCTCTATTCTGTGTGGTCACACTCAAATGTCTCCAGTTCTGTGTGCTCTGGTCGTTGTTCAGTTTACAGCTCTATAGTATGTCCCCCCCGCCCCAGTAATTCATTTCTCTGCCTCGTAGAGTCTCACTCTGTGCAGGTACAGCTTAGTATTTAGCAGTAGACTCAAGAGGATTCCCCTGCAGACTTCTGGACTTTTTTCTCTTTGGTATTCTGTCCTATAATTCTTAATGTCTCAGTATTTTTGAAGTCTCATTTCTGTCTCCCCTAAAATTTAGTGAGACTTCCGTGCTGTTTGGATTCCCTTTCTTTGCACCAAGATTTGGAAAGCTCATCCTCCAGAAAACTGGGGTGATCTTAAGATTTACCTTGTGAACTGAAGTTTGGCACTTGCCATCACCCTCTGCATGGAGTAAAACATGAGCCATTGCAGCTACCAACCTGCAGCACCCCCTGAATGGAGCTCAGGGTGGAGACCAGGAGTTAGGCACTCTGCTCTAGGAAAGCTGGGAGAACAGGCCTTCAGATAGTCAGATACATTTAGGACAAGATTTTATGTGCCCAATTCTTGCATCTCCTCATATTTAGAAAAAAACTAAAATCCTTCATGGTAATGTCTCCTCCTTGTGACTGGTAGTAACCTTCACAAGATCAGCCACGAACTTTTGTGTATGCATTGTAAAATGTGTGTACACTCATGCACCTCCCCCTCACCTTTATCATATCCTGATATTCCCGCTTTTTCTCCTTGGGCGGTATTTCAGCCTGGTTGGTAGTTAAGGATAAAGAATGTCACAGTCATTTGTAAATGCAGTCCCCTCCAAGGGTGAGAGCCAGTGAGTCCTGCAGGCTGCTAGTCGGTGTAGCTGTCTTCTGTTCCTGCCTCCTGCCCTTTGTTGCAAAAACTCCTGTATATCCTTGTTCCTCCCTCACCGCCTTGGAGCAGTTTCTCTGGGCTGCCTGAGCTGCAGTCTCCTGGACTTAAGTCCTGGTTTCACCCTAAATAAAACTTAACTCTCAACTTTCAGGTTGTGGATTTTTTTTTAGTCACCAATCTCCTTTGCTTCTCTTTGCTCAGAGGTCCCATTTCTCAGGGGTACTACTTTGTTGTTCGATTTCTGAAGAGTTTTTTTTTCCCCCATATGTTTTGCCCTCTTTTCTAGTTGTTAACATCAAGGGAAAGTCCAGTGTAGTCACTCTATCATAGCTAGAAGTAAAAGTCCCTCAGATCATTGTAGTGTTATGTCTATTAGTGCTGTTGTATATTAGTTCAAGCCAATTACGGCGTTAAAATCTTCTGGAACCCTACTGATTTTGGGGCGGGAGGTGGTGTGGAGAGGGGAAAGTTGCTTCCTCTTTCAAACACTGAAATGGCTATATTCAGTATTCCACCATGTTGATGGATTTGATTATTTTCCCTGTTTTACTGTCCATTTTTTGCTTTACATGTTTTGAAGCTGTGCAATTAAGTTAGATACATGTGCATTTAGGGTTATGATATCTTCCTGATGAGTTGGATCCCTATTTTTGTAATACTTTTGTTTTAAAGTTATTTTTGTCTGATATTATGAAAGCTATACCAGCTTTTTATCCTGAAGTAATTATAGATTATCTTTTTCATTCTTTTATTTTCAACTTTTCTGCATTCTCATATCTTATTTGAAACTCTCATGATCAGAATATGCCTATGTTTTATTCATCCCTGTATCTTTAATGATAGCTACCTCTTCTTGGGCAAAGAATACATGTTTTACAAATGATTTAATTATTAAAGTGTACTGAAGAATCATGAGTAAACTCACTCATGCGAAGAACTGAAAGAAAACAGAGGAATTTATTCTCCAGGCTTATTAACAAATATTTATGCAGCAAATTTATTCAACAAATATTTATTGAACTTATACATTATGCTGTTCACCTGGGATACCTGGGATTTGTTTTAATTAGTTATGATGAGACACACAAACGTGGAAATGATTGCCGTAAAGGAAGAGGTTTTTATTACAGTTTCCTAGAAATAGGAGGCATATGTACATGCAGGACCAGACGGGGAAACACCAGGGTCAGTCCAGCGAGGGGAGGCTATGGAGGGGTGCTGTGGGTGAGCGCCTTTACTGTGGTTTCTGTAGGAAGGAATGGGAGAGGTAGGGTAAGCAGGTCTAGAATTGGTTAGTTTGAATAATGTCAGTGGGCTCTGGGGTGTAGGGGCTGTCTTTGTTGTCTGGTATTTTGCTCTGAAGTTAGGACAAGGGTGAGAATCTATAAATTTAAGAATCTAATAAGGTAATTGGGTTACAGGCTCTGAATTGTTTGGTTTTCATATAAAAGCTGTGCTTACAGGCAAGTAGTATGCTAGCCCTGAGAAGAATAGTCCTGCTAAGGTCAGCAAGACCCCACATGTCTGAGCATCAATTACAAAACCCAGGAAACGTGGCTATTACGGTATTGTTCTAGGAGTTTGTGATATAGCAGTGAATAAAATACTTAAGATTGCTGTTAAAGCAAAATAGCTTTCTAATGAAGGGGGATGTCGAATGCATAGGGAGTATATTAATGGTTTCTATTGTGATAAATGCTATGGAAAAATAAAGCAAGGTTATATGATAGAGAATGGCTATAGGACTTCTTTAGATGGGGTAATAATTAAGAAAGGCTTCTCTGAGTTGGTAGTATCTGGCATAATACCTAAAGAATGAGAAGGAATGTGTGGTAATCTGGGGTAATGACGATCCCGGCACTTCGGCATCTGGTTCTGAGACTGGAATGGACTTGGTTTGTTTGGGAGCATTAACAAGTTTAGTGTTGTTGGAGTGGGTTAGCAATAATCATAGTTAGAAGAGGCAGGCGGGGGTTGATTGTGTTGGCTTTGTAGTCCACGGTAAGGCTTTTATTTTATCTGTGATCCAAAGCCTTTGGAAGATTTTAGCCAGAGGAGTGAATTTTTTTACACTCATTTCAGAACAAATAGTACAGTACTAGTGACAATGACAGTGTAACGTTTGGGAGATACATTAACATGTTATGATTATGTGATTAAAAATGAAAATGTTACTAAATTGGGAAAAATTTCATGAAACATCTGTCTTCTAAGGAGGATGTTGATCATGGAGGGAGACTAAGATTGATGGAAGATAAGAATGAAATTTTAAAGGGGAAGAATCTAACAAAGCAGACCTATGTGCTTGGGGTAACCTGACTTTTTACACGTAAGAACTTATCAAGAACAACATATAGATAAGAGTTTAAGATTGGCTAGAATAAATGATGAGAGAAGGGAGATATAAAATAGCTTTAAAGGTCAGACAAGGCTATTTTAAAAGTCCTCAACTTTATGTAAAATATTTTCAATAAGAGATTGGGGTAGACCCCCCCCCCTTTTTTTAGGTCTGCATGTGGAGGTTCCCAGGCTAGGGGTTGAATCAGAGCTGTAGCCACTGGTCTGTGCCACAGCCACAGCAACACCAGATCCAAGCTGCTTCTACGGCCTACACCATAGCTCACAGCAACGCTGGATCTTTAACCCGCTGAGCAAGGCCAGGATCGAACTTGCAACCTCATGGTTCCTCGTTGGATTTGTTTCTGCTGAGCCACGACGGGAACTCCTAAAGGTAGATTAGCTTTAAGAGAGGGTAAAAATTATGAGTGGGTGATGAGAAAGCAAAGGAAAACTCAAACAGTAATACAAAGGTAGTTTGAAATAAATTTATGTCTTTGCATTAGATGGATCAAGAGAATCATCTTCATAAAAAACACATAATTGGTTGCCAACATATTACAGTTTTAAATATTTTACATTGTGTAAATTGTTCGTGCTCTTGTTAGTTTCTTATAATTAAATTTTATTTCAGTAAAAGAAATGATTTTTAGGGTATGGATTGGCCATATGTATTTTATTTTATTTTTTTATTTACTTACTTATTTTCTCTTTGGGCTGCCCCACTGCATATGGAGTTCTGGGGCCAGGGATCAGATCAGAGCTACAATTGTGACCTGTGTTGCAGCTGTGGCAGTGCCAGATCCTTTAACCCACTGTGCCAGGCTAAAAGACTTTTACACTTTTGCTCTGTATCTACAGTATTTAGCACAGTGTCTAATATAGATTAAGTTCTCAGTAAATGTTGGCTAAACCAGCGAGGAATTGCTTGGCATATTCTGCCCATTGTAATCTAAAAATGAAAAAGATATTTTGCCTGGTTGTCATTCTGAAGCCATTTTGATAAAAATGGAGAATACTAGAGAAATGATGAATCAACTCATAACCACTAGAGTGTCTTGGTCATGATTGATTTAGGTAGAACCCTTTTTCAGACTAAAACTCTTTAAGTCAGAACTTAAAGACCATTGTCACTGACGGCTAATCATGTCATCAGCTATTCAAGTACTTGCTGATTTCAGGGCTTTGTGGATATGCTAAGTATTCAACCGACAAATACATACTTAACACCTACTGAATATATATATTACTTTGCAACATCATATAATGTTTTTTTCCCCCAATAGTTGATGTTCTAGTTAGGGTATGAACTTAAAAATGTGAAAAGATAAATGATTCTCATTACACCAGTGAAGGAATTGTCTTAAAATGGTATTATTTCTTTAATCTTATGGATTACAAATGAATACATTCTATAGTGGTTTAGATAAATCTAATATAGTTGCTAGAATTACATGATTTGCTTCCTAAGAACTATTAGAATAAACTAATGCTCATGATTGTATCTCTTTTGCCATTTTCTTCTCTTTTTCTTTTTAAATGATGTAGGAGGAATACAGCTTTGTTGTTAAAGAGAAATGGCATGAGATTGAATCTAGATATTCCCGGATATGATGCTGGGCAAGTTTCTTTTTTTTTTTAAGATACTTATTTTTTAATTTTTTTGGCTGCACTTGTGGCATGTGGAAATTCCGGGGCCAGGGATCGAACCCCCACCACAGTTGCAGCCTGTGCCCCTGCTGTAGCAATGCCAGATCCTTAATCCACTGCACCACAAGGGAACTTCCTGGGCAGGTTTCTTAATCTTAACTGTGTCTCAATTTCCTAATATATAAAATAAGAATGATAACACCCAGCTCACAAGGTGATAGTTTATATTAAGAGATTATGTAAATAAAGTCACTAGCATGATTCCAGGCATACAAGTTCAATAGACGTTAGTGCTCAGTTTTATTCTTTTTCTTTTATTGTCTAATTTGTTACATTGTCTTTATTTTTAAAAATAAAATCGGGAGTTCCCGTCGTGGCGCAGTGGTTAACGAATCCGACTAGGAACCATGAAGTTGCGGGTTCGGTCCCTGCCCTTGCTCAGCGGGTTAACGATCCGGCGTTGCCCTGAGCTGTGGTGTAGGTTGCAGACGCGGCTCGGATCCCGCGTTGCTGTGGCTCTGGCGTAGGCTGGCAGCTACAGCTCCGATTAGACCCCTGGCCTGGGAACCTCCATATGCCACGGAAGCGGCCCAAGAAATAGCAACAACAACAAAAGACAAAAAGACCAAAAAAAAAAAAAATTTTTTTTTAAATTAAAAAAAAAACCGAAACCAAGTTTTTTAAAAAATGGTATTTAGATTAAAGGTTAATGGGAAAGACCACAGAAATATTCCAGTTATATATGTGTAGGAGTGTAACAGCACTGCTATTTTAGTTGGCTCACAGAGAAACCTCTGTTTGCTACACTGCACACTTGTCTTGGCTGTCCTATTTCATTTTCGCTGGTTTTCTTCAAAGCAGATTTTTTTCAGACCTTTAAAAGCTGCCACTTGGGCAGTGAATTCCCTGGAAAACAGTCTTATTCCAGTGGAACTTGGTCTAAGGGATTCAGATAGAACTAGCGAAGTTCATTTGAGAGGTTTGGGAATTAAAAAAATTTTTAAACCTGTTTTTTAATTTTTTCTTCCTGCTTAGGAATTTGGCTTAAACACTGCTTAAGAATTTAAGTTGAATGAATTAAGTTCATAAACTTTTTTTTCCACAGGCAATGCGGGATCATTAACCCACTGAGCCGGGCCAGGGATCCAACCTGTATCCTCATGGATACTAACTGGGTTTGTTGCTGTTGAACCACAACGGGAACTCCCATTAACTTTTTTTTTTTAACTTAGTTAATTTTTATATAATGATTTTTATTTTTTTTCATTAACTTAATGTATTTTTTGGAAAAAATATTTAGTTGCTTACACTGATCAAGAATGAGATACTGTTAAACATTAACAACTAGTCATTCATTTTCAAAAGTTCCACAGCTCAGATAGCTTTTCATGTTTAAAAAATATGTATCTAAATTTAATTGTGATCTGTAGGCTGACTAAAAGAAATGAATGATTTTTATTTCATTTACCAAAAAACTGAAGATTACCTGGAGGTTAAAGATAGGTAATTCAGTAAATGTTTAAGAAACATGTTTGTAACCATCAATTAGAAAGAGAAGTAGATCAACTATGCTTCAATTTAAAAAAGAAGTTATTTTTCGGAGTTCCTGTCATGGTACAGCCGAAACGAATCCGACTAGGAACCATGAGGTTGCGGGTTTGATCCCTGGCCTCGATCAGTGGGTTAAGGATCTGGCGTTGCCATGAGCTGTGGTGTAGGTTGCAGATGTGGCTCAGATCCTGCTTTGCTATGGCTGTGGTAAAATAAGCAAATGTTTTACTTAGTTATTTTCATTTTGTGGATTTTTTTTTAAAACAAAAATTGAAACAAAACTTTGAAATTCAAATCAGCATAAGAATAAGAGTAGTTTATAAGGTAGAAAGAAAATAAATTAATAGAACCCTTGAATTTGAATCTTGGCTTTGCCTGATACAAGCTATGTGATTTTGTATATATTAGAACAAATTATTTAATTTTAATTTTCACTTTTCCTTAGTTCTCAAATTCAATTAGAAATACCTTATAGATTTGTTATGAGAATCAAATGAGGCAGAGTAATGACCTCACACACTGTAAAGTACTATATAAATGTTAGTTAATAGCTTTCTTAAGAATTTAGAATATCAGATTATGTACTTAGATTCAAACTTTCTATTCATCCATGGACTAAAAAACTATTAGTTTTTCTGCTTTAGAACGTCTCACTTTTTCACCAAAACTGTAAGCTCTCCCTAACATAGCCTAAGTTGGATCATTTGGTAGTTCTATTTTTAGTTTTTAAAGGAACTTCCATACTGTCCTCCAGGGTGGTTGTACCAGTTTACATTCCAACCCACAGTACAGGAGGGTTCTCTTTTCTCTGCACCCTTTCCAGCATTTGTTATTTGTAGACTTAATGATAGTCATTCTGACTGGTGTGAGGTGGTACCTCACTGTAGTTTTGATTTGCATTTCTCTAATTATTAGTGATGTTGAGCATTTTTTTAAATATGCCTGTTGGCCGTCTGTATGTCTTCTTTGGAGAAATGTCTATTTAGGTCTTCTGCCCATTTTTCAATTGGGTCTTTTTTTGTGTGTGTGTGTGTCTTTTTGCTGTTTCTTGGGCCGCTCCTGCGGCATATGGAGGTTCCCAGGCTAGGGGTTGAATCGGAGCTGTAGCCTCCGGCCTATGCCAGAGCCACAGCAACATGGGATCTGAGCCGCGTCTGCAACCTACACCACAGCTCACGGCAACGCCGGATCGTTAACCCACTGAGCAAGGGCAGGGACCGAACCTGCAACTCATGGTTCCTAGTCGGATTCGTTAACCACTGTGCCACGACGGGAACTCCCATTTGTTTTTTTGTTGTTGAGTTGCTTGAGTTGTTTAGGCCCTTGTCTGTTACATTGTTGGCAAAGATTTTCTGCCATTCTGTGGGTTCTTTTCATTTTTTTATTGGTTTCCTTTGCTCTGCAAAAGCTTTTGAGTTTGATTAGGTCCTATTTGTTCATTTTTATCTTTATTATCATTATTCTAGGAGGTGGATCAAACAAGATGTGATTTATGTCAGAGAGCATTCTGCCTGCGTTTTCCTCTAGGAGTTTTAAGAGTGTCTGGCCTTGTATTTAGGTCTTTAATCCATTTTGAGCTTATTTTTGTATAAGTTTTGTATCAAACTACAATGAGGTACCACCTCACACCAGTCAGAGTGGCCATCATTAACAAGACAATAAATGATAAATGCTGGAGAGGGTGTGGAGAAAAAGGTACCCTCCTCCCCTGTTGGTGGGGATGTAAATTGGTACAACCACTATGAAAAACAGTAGATCCTGTTCTACTTCCATTTTTTTACATGTAGCTTTCCAGTTTTCCCAGCGCCATTTATTGAAGAGGCTCTTTCTTCCACTGTATGTTCTGTCTTCCTTTGTCATAGATTAGTTACCCACAGGTATTTGGGTTTATATCTGGGCTTTCTATCCTGTTCATTGGTCTATATTTCTGTTTTTGTGCCAGTACCATATGTTTCTATGACTGTAGCTTTGTAGTATTGTCTAAAGTCAGGAAGCTTGATTCCTCCATTTTTGTTTCTTTTTTTTCTTTTTTTTTGTTTTTGTCTTTTTGCCTTTTCTAGGGTCGCTCCCACGGCACATGGAGGGTCCCAGGCTAGGGGTCTAATTGGAACTGTAGCCACTGGCCTATACCACAGCCACAGCAACTCAGGATCTGAGCTGCATCTGCGACTTACACCACAGCTCATGGCAACGCCAGATCCCTAACCCACTGAGCAAGGCCAGGGATCAAACCTGCAACCTCATGGTTCCTAGTTGGATTTATTAACCACTGCACCACAACGGGAACTCCTCATTTCTCTTTTTCAATATTTTTTTGGCTATTTTGGGTCTCTTGTGTTTCCATACAAATTTTAAAATATTCTGTTCTAGTTTTGTGAAGAATATCTTTGGTAATTTGGTAGAGATTGCATTAAATCTGTAGATTGCATTGGGAAGTATAGTCCTTTTGACAATATTGATTCTTCCAATCCAAGAACATGGTATATCTTTCCATCTGTTTGTGTCGTCTTTGATTTCTTTCATCAACGTTTTATAGTTTTCAGAGTATAGGTCTTTTGTCTCTGTAGGTAGGTTTATTCCTAGGTATTTTATTCATTTTGATGTGATTGTAAATGTGATGGTTTCTCTGATTTCTCTTACTGATCTTTAATTATTAGTATATAGAAATGCAACTGATTTCTGTGTATTAATTTTGTAGCATGCAACTTTGCCAAATTCATTAATGAGATCTAAGTTTTCTGGTGCTGTCTTTACGGTTTTCTAAGTATGGTATCATATCATCTGCAAACAGTGATAGTTTTACTTATTTTTTTCCAATTTGGATTCCTTTTATTTTTCTTTTCTAATTGCTGTGGCTAGAACTTCCAAAACTGTGTCGAATAATAGTGGTGGAAGTGGACATTCTTATCTTGTTCCTGATCTTGGAATATTTTCAGTTTTTCACCATTGAGAATGATGTTAGCTATGGGTTTTTCATATTTTTTTTTATTATTTTGAGGTAGGTTCTCTCTGTACCCCGCTCTGGAGAGTTTTTATCAGAAACAGGTGTTGAATCTTGTCAGAAGCCTTTTCTACATCTCTTGAGATGATCATATGGTTTTTATTCTTCAGTTTGCTGATGTGGTGTATCACACTGACAGATTTGTGCATATTAAAGAATCCTTGTATCCCTTGGATAAATCCTACTTGATCATGGTGTATGATCCTTTTAATATATACTTGGATTTGGTTTGCTAGTATTTTGTTGAGGATTTTTGCATCTATGTTCATCAGTGATATTGGTCTCTAATTTTCTTTTTTTTGTGGTATCTCTGTCTGGCTTTGGTGTCAGGGTTATGGTGGCCTCATAGAATGAGCTTGGGAGTGTTCCTTCCTCTGCTGTTTTTTGAAAGTTTCAGAAGAATAGGTGTTAACTCTTCTCTGAATCTTTGATAGAATTCACATGTGTAGCCATCTGGTCCTGGACTTTTGTATTTGGAAGGTTTTTAATCACATATTCAATTTTGGTACTTGTGATTGGTCTGTTCATATTTTCAATTTCTTCCTGATTCAGTCTTGGTAGGTTGTACTTTTGTAAGAATCTGTCCATTTCTTCTAGGTTTTCCATTTTATTGGTGTATAGTTGCTTATAGTAGTCTTTTAAGATCCTTTGTATTTCTGTGGGGTCAGTTGTAGTTTTTCCTTTTTCATTTCTTTTTTGTTTGTTTGTTTGTTTTGTCTTTTTGCCATTTCTTGGGCTGCTCTCATGGCACATGGAGCTTCCCAGGCTAGGGGTCGAATTGGAGCTGTAGCCGCTGGCCTGTGCCAGAACCACAGCAACACGGGATCCAAGCCGCGTCTGCAACCTACACCACAGCTCACAGCAATGCTGGATCGTTAACCCACTGAGCAAGGGTAGGGATCGAACCTGCAACCTCATGGTGGTTCCTAGTCAGATTCGTTAACCACTGCGCCTCAGCGGGAACTCCTTTTTTTTTTTTTTTTTTGTTTTGTTTTGTTTTGTTTTTCCAGTTCTAATTTTATTGATTTGAGCCCTCTTTCTTTTTATTTTCATGATGAGTCTGGCTAAAGGTTTATCAATTTTGTTGATCTTTTCAAAGAACCAACTTTTGGTTTTATTCATCTTCTCTATTGTTTTCTTTGTCTCTATTTCATTTATTTCTGCTCTGATCTTTATGATTTCTTTCCTTCTGCTAATTTTGGGTTTTGTCTGTGAACACTGACATATCTTTATAAAGTGATTTAGAAGGTCAGCTTTAGTCTATAGGAAATTACCTTTAAATTAAAAAAAATAAATATCAAACCTACATTTTTCTATCAAAAGTAAACAATATCTGTTGACCCTGCTTGTAAAGTAATACTCTTATCATTCATTGTTCTTTTATTTTTGCTTACTTTACTTTGTATCATACAAGTCAAGAGTAAGGCCTTAAAATATGGCCGCGATAGTGAAGATGGATGTAAAGGAACCCTACTCCATTGAGTATTCCCATCCCTTGTCAATTGACTTTCTGCCTCCTCTGATAGCTAGGACCCCTTTCTCTTTTCTCTTTTCCTTTCCTTCTTTCCCAACTAGAAGGATATATATATATATAGAACATAAACAAGACGCCAGTATAAAGGTACGTGGAGGATTTCGCTGAGATACTGTTTAATAGAAAAATATAGGAAACAATGTAGAATGTCCATTGGTATGGGAAATAAAATTCGTTATATTCCTAGGATAACATACAGCAGCTGAAAGCAATGAACTAGAGCATCTTATAGTCTGTTTAATGGATCTCTCAATTTTTTTGATGAAAACTATTGGTAGAATGATGTATACAAAGTTATTTAAGTAAACATCAAAAACACAAGGCAAAACTATATGGTTACACATATATGTAAAATAATTTTGAAATGAATTACAATGATGTATACCAAATTAACCGTAATCATTACCTCTGGAAGTTTATGAAGGTGAATTGGACTGGAGAGATGAGTGATTATTTTCTGTAATAATTCGTTATTAAAATGAAAAGCTTGAGGTAGACATGACAGCATATAAACTGTGATCAATTCTGGGTATTAGATGTTTTTGTCCCTTTAGTCTTTATTCTGCATTTTACGGTTTCTGAAATTAAAGATCATGTTGTATAGCAGCTGGATGGATATTTAATGAATTTCAGTTCTCTTTCTTTTTTTCACCTATTCTTTTAGGAGGAGTGGATCAGTAACTTGTATTACACAGCCAGTTTATAGCTTCTCTAGGCACTTTAAAGAAACTTCTCCCCCAGTGATGATATTCTGAGGTACAAATTCAGGAAACTTTTTTTTTAACTTATAGTGATTTTTATTTTTTTCCATTATAGCTGGTTTACAGTGTTCTGTCAATTAGGAAACTTTTTTTTTTAAATGATGACTGGGCCAGGAACCAGTTCTTATGAGAAATACCAATAATCCCTGTCTAGAAACTTCTGCATTTGAATGTCTTCTGTAAATTACAACTCTCCAAACATGATTTCAAATGAATTTATTGGTGAAACCTGTGCTCTTTAGCTAATTTGTTCTTAGTGGACATGCTATCAGTGTGATTGTCTGTTTCTGTGGTTACTTCTTTCATATCATTGGCAACAAGGATAACTAATAAACCCATATGGTGATTTTCTTGAATGCTTTTATTTGTTTCCACCTATATATATATTTTTTTTTTTTTTGGTCTTTTTAGGGCCGCATCCATGGCATATGGAGATTCCCAGGCTAAGGGTCCAATCAGAGCTGTAGCCGCCAGCCTACACCGCAGCCACAGCAACACCAGATCTAACCTGCATCTGTGACCTATATACCACAGCTCATGGCAACACTGGATCCTTAACCTGCTGAGTGAGGCCAGGGATCAAACCTGCATCCTCATATATCCTAGTCAGATTTGTTTCTGCTGAGCCATGACAGGAACTCCCCATATTGATTTTTAACTATTCAGATTTACAAGATTTTTTTTTTTTTTTTTGTCTTTTGTCTTTTTGTTGTTGTTGTTGTTGTTGTTGTTGTTGCTATTTCTTGGGCCGCTCCCGTGGCATATGGAGGTTCCCAGGCTAGGGGTTGAATCGGAGTTGTAGCCACCGGCCTACGCCAGAGCCACAGCAACGCAGGATCCGAGCCGTGTCTGCGACCTACACCACAGCTCACGGCAACGCCAGATCCTTAACCCACTGAGCAAGGGCAGGGACCGAACCCGCAACCTCATGGTTCCTAGTCGGATTCGTTAACCACTGCGCCACGACGGGAACTCCTCAAGATTATTTTTGAACACAAGAAAATAAGCCAACGATGTTCAGTTTCATAAAATTATTGTTGCTCATCATGGTATACAAGCTATAATTTTCACAGATAAGTCTTAGAATAACCATTTCTTATTTTAAAAAAAATTACATGTAATTCCAATGAATCTATTACTGTTTTTTTCTAACAAATGATTATAAGTGTATATTTTTCTAAACTGTTTTCACCTTATTAGAATAAAACTATTATATCTTATTACAGAATAAAAATCTTAAGGGAACTCACATTTATTGTGTATTCATTTCACTTTTGCAGTATTTTATCATGACAACAATAGGTATTAGGCCTAATCTACATATGAGATGATTAAGCCTTAGGGTGGTTAAATAACATGAATAAGCATTTATAAAATAGAATATATCACTAATAAACAAGAGGAAAAGTGAATAAACAAACATAAAAATGGTTTGATAACCAAAGAAATATATTAATATATAGTTGTCTACCTCTTAAGTATAAAATTGTTCAATTTTAGAATTTTAGTGTGAGACACTCACCCTTATACACTGTGAATAGGAGAGTAAGTGGTCCAGCCATTCTGGGAAGCAGTTTGGTTGTGCTGTGAAGTGTACCCACAAGTATAATGATGAAAGTGATTAATTATATGGTAGAGCATTATACTGACATCCAAATGATTTTTTCAGTGATTATTAAGTTACATGGATGGATACTCATGTGATCATGTTAAGTTTGAAAATTGGCATTCAGTGCTTTTGAAGTTATAACATGATTCTAAATTTATTTTTTAAAATTTTTATTTATTTATTTTCTTTTTGCCATTTCTTGAGCCGCTCCTGTGGCCCATGGAGGTTCCCAGGCTAGGGGTCGAGTTGGAGCTGTAGCTGCCGGCCTACGCCACAGCCACAGCAGCTCGGGATCCGAGCTGCACCTGCACCTACACCACAGCTCACGGCAACACCGGATCCCTAACCCACTGAGCAAGGCCAGGGATTGAACCCGCAACCTCATTGTTCTAGTTGGATTCGTTAACCACTGAGCCATGATGGGAACCCCTTTAAGTTTATTTTAAATAGTATATGGAAATATAATTAGTGAAGGGCTTACGTGATTTTGATTTTATGTTTCTGTATTTTCCCTTTTTTAAGTAGGTATATAGTACTTTTATAGTCATAAAAACAATGACTTTTTATTTTTATTATTTTTAAATGATTTTTATTTTTTTCCATTGTAGCTTATATACAATGATAAGCATGGTTTGCAGTGTTCTGTCAACGTTCTACTGCACAGCAGGGTGACCCAGTCAAATATACATGTATTCATTCTTTTTTCTCACATTATCATGCTCCATCATAAGTGACTAGATATAGTTTCCAGCACTACACAGCAGGATCTCATTGCTTATCCATTCCGGAGGCAATAGTGTGCATCTGTTAACCCCAGATTCCCAGTCTGTCCCACTCCCTCCCCCTCCTTCTTGGCAACCACAAGTCTGTTCTCCAAGTCCATGAATTTCTTTTCTGTGGAAAGGTTCATTTATGCCATATATTAGATTCCAGATATAAGTGATATCATACAGTATTCGTCTTTCTCTTTCTGACTTACTTCACTTAATATGAGAGTCTCTAGTTCCATCCATGTAGCTGCAAATGGCATTTTTGTTCTTTTTTTATGGCTGAGTAGTATTCCATTGTGTATATATACCACATCTTCTTAATCCATTCATCTGAACAATGACTGTTTTTAGAACTGCAAAGTTACTTGTAGTTATTAAGATTACTCTCTGTAGTGTCCACTACTGTATTGTATGTCATGTCAGCTACTCTCTGCCCATCTGTGCTTTTTCTCTATTTCTATGAAGCTTTCTCTGCTTCATTATTCACATAGTCTAAATGTGGATGTCTTGACTTTAGCTATATATCACCTTCCAGTAGAAATATCCAAGAGTGTTGTTTTATTTGAGTCCTAATTTTAATTTACAGACAAAATGTCTGGAATTATTGTGAGATTTGTATAGGATAATGAGGGAATGGGGAAGATCTTTTAACCCTGCCATCACCGCCAGGAGGGGCTAGGGAGCCAACACTGAAAGGAAGCTGGACACTTTCTCCAAGAGATTTTACCTCTAGAAATTCATCCTGCGAACTTAGTAAAATAAAAAGACGAATATGTTTAAGGATTTTGTAGTGGCTTGAAAAATGTTTCCCCAAAACTTATGTATATTTATAGCCTCAGAATATGACCTTATTTGGAAATAGTTTTTTAGGTATAATTAAAGATCTTGAGATGGAATTATATTAGATTTAGGGTGGGCCCTAAGTCCAATGGCTGATTTTCTTAAAAAAATTTTTTATTATTGTCATTTCCCCAGTACAGTTTTTTTTTTTCCTACTGCACAGCTTGGTGATACAATTACATATATGTTTATGCATTCTTTTTTCTCCCATTATCATGCTTCATCGTAAGTGACTAGACATAGTTCTCAGTGCTATACAGCAGGATCTCATTGCTAATCCATTCCAAAAGCAATAGTTTGCCTCTGTTAACCCCAAGCTCCCAATCCATCCCACTCCCTTGCCCTCCCCCTTGGCAACCATAAATCTATTCTCCAAATCAGTCCATGATTTTCTTTTCTGTGGAAAAGTTTCATTTGTGCTGTATATTAGATTCTAGATATAAGTGATATCATATGGTATTTGTCTTTCTCTTTCTGACTTACTTCACTCAGTATGAGTCTCTAGTTCCATGTTGCTGCAGATAGCACTATTTTGTTCTTTTTTATGGCTGAGTAGTATTCCATTGTGTATTTATACCACATCTTCCTAATCCAATCATCTGTTGATGCACATTTGGGTTGTTTCCATGTCTTGGCTATTGTGAATAGTGCTGCAATGAACATGCAGGTGCATGTGTCTTTTTTTTTATTATTTTCCCACTGTACAGCAAGGGGGTCAGGTCATCCTTAGAAGTATACATTGCAGTTACAGTTTTTTCCCCCACCCTTTCTTCTGTTGCGACATGAGTATCTAGACATAGTTCTCAATGCTATTCAGCAGGCATGTGTCTTTTTTAAGGAAAGTTTTGTCTGGATATATGTCCAAAAGTGGGGTTGCTGGGTCATATGGTAGTTCTATGTATAGCTTTCAAGGATACTTCCATACTGTTCTCCATAGTGGCTGTACCAGCTTATATTCCCACCAACAGTGCAGGAGGGTTCCCTTTTCTCCACACCTTTATTGTTTGTGGACTTATGAACAGTGGCCATTCTGACTGGTGTGAGGTGGTATCTCATGGTAGTTTTGATTTGCATTTCTCTAATAATCAGGGATGTTAAGCATTTTTTCATGTGCTTGTTGGCCATCTGTATATTTTCCTTGGAGAAATGTCTATTCAGGTCTTTTGCCCATTTTTCAGTTGGGTTGTTGGCTTTTGCTGTTGAGTTGTATAAATTGCTTATATGTTTTAGAGATTAAGCCCTTGTCAGTTGCATCATTTCAAAGTATTTTCTCCCATTCTGTAGGTTGTCTTTTTGTTTTCTTTTTGGTTTCCTTTGCTGTGTAAAAGCTTGTCAGTTTGATTAGGTCCCATTGGTCTATTTTTGCTTTTATTTCTGTTGCTTTGGGAAACTCAGCTGAGAAAATATTCATAAGGTTGATGTTAGAGAATGTTTTGCCTATGTTCTTTTCCAGGAGTTTGATGGTGTCTTGTCTTATATTTAAGTCTTTCAGCCATTTTGAGTTTATTTTTGTGCATGGTGTGAGGGTGTGTTCTAGTTTCACTGATTTGCATGCAGCTGTCCAGTTTTCCCAGCAATACTTGCTGAAGAGACTATCTTTTTCCCATTTTATGTTCTTGCCTCCTTTGTCAAAGATTAATTGACCATAGGTGTCTGGGTTTGTTTCTGGGTTCTCTATTCTGTTCCATTGGTCTGTATGTCTTTTTTGGTACCAGTGTCACACTGTCTTGATGACTGTGGCTTTGTAATATTGCCTGAAGTCTGGGAGAGTTATGCCTCCTGCTTGGTTTTTGTTCCTCAGGATGCTTTCGCCATTCTGAGTCTTTTGTGGTTCCAAATAAATTTTTGGATTGTTTATTCTAGTTCTGTGAAAAATGTCGTGGGTAATTTGATAGGGATTACATTGAATCTGTAGATTGCTTTGGGTAGTATGGCCATTTTTACTAATATTTTTATAAGAAGAAAAAAACACACAGAGACCCAGAGAGAAGAAGGCAATGTAAAGGTGGAGGCTAAGATTGGAGTGATGCATCTACAAGCCACATCAAGAAATGCTGGCAATAACCACAGCTTAGAGGACATGTGAGACATTTTTTCACTGCAGCCTCCAGAAGAACCAGCCCTGCTGATCCTTGATTTCTGATTTCTGGCCTCCTGAACTGTGGAAGAACATAGATTTTTGTTGTTTTAAGTCACTCTACTTATGGTAGTTTGTCATGGTAGCCCTAGGAAACTAATACAGATGTTCACAGCACTTTTTTCAAAGTTAAAAACCTGGAGATAACATAACTTCCCTAATAAGGGATTTATTATATAACTTAGAATATATCCATACAATGTAATACTATGTGATCATCTTTTAAAATGATGTATCTATCTAGAAAAGTGATAAATTTTTGTCTTTTATCTTTCCAGGGCCCCACCCAGGGCATATGGAGGTTCCCAGGCCAGGGGTATGTCTGATCAGAGCTGTAGTTACCAGCCTACTCCACAGCCACAGCAATGCCAGATCCGAGCCATGTCTGTGACCTACACCATAGCTCACACAACACCAGATCCTTAACCCACCGAGCAAGGCCAAGGATCGAAGCCGCAACCTTCTGGTTCCTAGTCGGATTCGTTTCTGCTGCTCCAAGATGGGAACTCCAGAAGTGATAAATTTAAGGTAGCATATCTGGGATGCATAAAACAAGGTCTTACTGAACAGAGAAGTGTATTCAATATCCTGTGATAAACCAAAATGGAAAAGAATAAATAAATATGTATGTGTGTATAACTATATATACAAATATATAGATATGTATGTATAACTATAATTGAGTCACTTTGCTCTACAGCAGAAACTAACACAATATTGTAAAGTAATTGTACTTCCATAAGACTTTTAGAAGATAAAGAAGGCAGTGATATTTATATTTTTAAATTGTTCAGCATTCAGGTAGTTTTTTTCTCTTTTTTTCTTCCAGTTTTATTAAGATGTGATTGACATACAGCAGTTTATGAGCTTAAGGGTACAGCATAATGATTTGACTACCATATATCGTGAAACGATTACCACAGTAAGTTTAGTGAACATCCATCATCTCACAGAGATAGAAAAAAGAAAAACTATTTTTGGAGTTCCCGTCCCGGCACAGCAGAAACCAATCTGACTAGGAACCTACCTTGAGGTTGCAGTTTTGTTCAATCCCTGGCCTCGCTTAGTGGGCTAAGGATCTGGCATGGCTGTGGCTGTGGTGTAGGCCGGCAGCTGTAGCTCTGATGAGACCCCTAGTCTGGGAACCTCCATATGCTGTGGGTGTGGCCCTAAAAAGACAAAAAGACAAAAAAAAAAATTTTTTTTTTCTTATGGTGAGAACTCTTAGGATTTAACTCTGTTAACTTTCATATATAACTTATAGCAGTGCTACTTATATTTATTATGTATATTACATCCCTAGTACCGTCTATAGGAAGTTTGTACCTTTTTACAACCTTCATCCAATTCCCCCTTCCCCCATCTCCTGCCTCTGTTAACCAAAATTTGATTTCTTTTTCCTCTGAGTTTGTTTTTGAAGTATAATCAACCTGTAACATTGTTAGTTCCTGGTATACAACATAGTGATTTGATTATTTCTGCACATCTCAAAATGATCACCGTGATGAATCTAGTTACCAGCAGTCACCATACAAAGACACTACATAGTTATTGGTTATCCTCCCCACACTGCGTTTCATACTCATGACTCATTTATTTTATAACTGAAAGTTGGTACTTCTTGATCTCCCTCACCTATTTGTCTCCCCCCCGATCTCTTTTCCCTCTGGCAACCGCCTGTCTCCTGTCTCTTATCTATAAATCAGTTTCTGTTTAGTTATGTTTGTTTACTTATATTTTTTTAGATTACACATAGAAGTGATACCATACAGTATTTGTATTTCTCTTAGAATAATACCCTCTAGATATTAGAACCATCCATGTTGCAAATGGTAGGACTTCATTCTTTTTTATGTCTGAATAATTTTCCATAGTATATGTTTATGTGTACATGTATGTATGTATCTTCTTTATCCATTCATCACTTGACGGGCAAATAGAGCGCTTCCGTATCTTGGCTATTGTAAATAATGCTGTGATAAATGTAGGAGTATGTACATCTTTGTGAATTAGTGTTTTTGTTTCCGTAAGTAAATACCTAGGGGTGTAATTGCTTAATCATGTGGTAGTTCTATTTTTTATCATTTGAGGAAATCTCCATGGTGTTTTCCATAGTGGCTGCACCAACAGTGCACAAGAGTTCCCTTTTCTCCACATCCTTGCTAGCATTTGTTATTTGTTGTCTTTTAAAAAAATATTATTAAAAATTGAGGTATAGTTGATGTACAATGTTATATAGGTTTCAGGTCTATTACATAGTGATTCACAATTTTTAAAGGTTATGCTCCATTTATAGCTATCATAAAATATTGGTATGATAGTTACTGTATATGACTGTATATAGTTATTTTATTTTATTTTATTTTATTTATTTATTTATTTATTTTTTTGTCTTTTGTTGTTGTTGTTGCTATTTCTTTGGGCCGCTCCCGCGGCATATAGAGATTCCCAGGCTAGGGGTTGAATCGGAGCTGTAGCCACCGGCCTACGCCAGAGCCACAGCAACGCAGGATCCGAGCCGCGTCTGCAACCTACACCACAGCTCACGGCAACGCCGGATCGTTAACCCACTGAGCAAGGGCAGGGACCGAACCCGCAACCTCATGGTTCCTAGTCGGATTCGTTAACCACTGCGCCACGACGGGAACTCCTGTATATAGTTATTTTAAAATGTCCCTGTGCTGTACAGTATGTCCTTGTGGCTTGTTTTTTTTTTTGTGTGTGTGTATACATAACAGTTTGTATGTCTTAAAACCCTACCCCATTTTGCCGCTTGTCCCTGCCCTCTCTCCACTGTTAACCACTAGTTGTCTATTATCCATAAGTCTTTTTTTGTGTGTGCGGTATTCATTAGTTTTAATTAATTAATAAATTAATTGTTTTGTCTTCTGTGCTTTTAGGGCTGCACCTGCGGCATGTGGAGGTTCCCAGGCTAGGGGTCTAATTTGAGCTATAGCCTCTAGCCTACACCACAGCCATAGCAATGCCAGATCCGAGCTGCATCTGCAGCCTACACCACAGCTTATGGCAATGCTGGATCCTTAACCCACCGAGCAAGGCCAGGGATTGAACCTGCAATCTCATGGTTCCTAGTTGGATTCATTTCCGCTGCACCACGATGGGACTCCTGTTCTATTTCTTTTTAGGTTTCAGATACAAGTGTTATCATTCAGTGTTTTTCTTTCTCTGTCAGACTTATTTCACTTAGCATAGTACCCTACCTGTCCATCTGTGTTGTTGCAAATTTTAAGATTTCATTCCTTTTTATGGCTGAGTAGTATTCCATTGTGGCACATGCATGTGCATGCACACACACAGATATACCACATCTTTATGTGTTCATCTTTTAAAAAAATTTTTATTGGAATATAGTTGATTTACAATGTTGAGCCAATTTCCACTGTACATCAAAGTGACCTAGTCATTTAAACAAGAAGAGATGCAAAATACAATGACTGAAATAAAAAATTCACTAGAAGCAACCAACAGCAGAATACAGGAGGCAGAAGAATGAATAAGTGAGGTGGAGGACAGATTAGTGGAAATTATGGATCCGAAACAGAAAAGAGAAAAAAGATTGAAAACAAATGAAGAGAGTCTCAGAGAACTCTGGGACAATGTGAAACGCAACAACATCCGTATTATAGGGGTGCCAGAAGGAGGAGAGAGAGAAGGGGCCAGAAAAAATATTCGAAGAGATAATAGCCAAAAACTTCCCTAACATGGGAAAGGAACCCATCACTAAAATCTAGGAAGTGCAATGAGTGCCATATAAAATAAACCCAAGGAGGAATACCCCAAGACACATATTAATCAAACTTACTGAAATTAAAGACAAAGTATTGAAAGCAGCTAGGGAAAAGAAATGACATACAAGGGAACCCCGATAAGGTTATAGGCTGATTTTTCAGCAGAAATTCTGCAGGCCAGAAGGGAGTGGCATGATATACTTAACGTGATGAAAGGAAAAAACCTCCAACCAAGATTCCTTGACCCAGCAAGGCTCTCATTCAGTTTTGAAGGAGAAATCAAAAGCTTCACAGATAAGCAAAAGCTAAGAGAATTCAGCAACACTAAACCAGCTTTACAACAAATACTAAAGGGACTTCACTAGGCAGAAATGAAAAGGCTACAACCAGAAACAAAAATACCGCAAATGACAAGGCTCACCAGTAAAGGTATATATACAGTAAAGATATGAAATCATCCGTTCACAGTTTTGCCACCAAAATCAGAAATCATGAGAAAAGGTGGGTACAAATGCAGGACACTGGAGATGCACTTGTAATTAAGAGACCAACAACTTAAAACAATCTCATATATATATGAGACTTAAAACAATCTCATATATATATGTATAGACTCATATGTATATATATGAGTCTCATGTATATATATATATGAATCTCATATATAGTCTCATATAAACTTAAAAACAATCTCATATTTATACATACAGACTCATATCAAAACTTCAGAATAACTGCTAACCAAAAATCTACAATTGATACACAAACAAATAAGAAAAATCAACTCAAATACAACACTAACGATAGTCATCAAACCAGAATAGGAGAGAAGAAGAGCAACAAAAACAAATCCAAAGCAATTAATAAAATGGCAATAAGAAAAAAAAAGTGACCTAGTCATACACATTCCCTTCCGTATATTATCTTCCATTGTGGTCTGACTGGATGTATAGTTCCCTGTGCTTTACAGTTAGACCTCATTGCTTATCCATTCTAATGTGTCCATTCATCTTGAGAGACACTTAGGTCCTTCCATATCTTGGCAATTATAATGTTAATAATGAAAATTGGGTTGCACATACCTTTTTGAATTAGTGTTTTGACTTTTTTCAGATGTATACCCTGGAGTGGAATTGCTGGCTTACATGGTAGTTCTATTTTTTAGCTTTTTGAGGAAGCTCCATGCTGTTTTCCACAGTGTCTATACCAATTTACATTTCCATCACCAGTATATGAGGATTCCCTTTTCTCTACATCTTTGACAGCATTTGTTATTTGTGGTCTTTTCATTGATGGCCATTCTTTTTTAAAAATATTTTTTTTGTTATAGTTGATATACAATGTTCTGTCCATTTCTGCTGTACAGCAAAGTGACCCAGTCGTACATATATATATATATATATATATATACACATATATATATGTAAAAAGTTATATTCTTTTTCTCACATTATCCTCCATCATGTTGTATCACAAGTGACTAGATATGCCGAGACCAGCTCAGCAGGATGGGGCTGAAGAACGGGTGCTGTGGAACTTAAGGAAAGAAAGTTAACATAAAACAAGACATGGAGACATTTATCTTAAGTAAAGGTGGGAACCGGGGGACTCAAGATCTCAGGGACCAAGAGCCCTGCCTCAAGAAACCACAATGCTTTTATTGTGCTCTTGAGGATTATGTCAAGTGAAAAGGGGGTTGTAGGTGCAGGATATAGGTTTTTTTTTTTTTTTATTATTTTATAAGTTCTTTTATTATTTTAAAAGTCTCTTAGCTGGTAGATGGTTAAACTTTTCCTCTAAACTTTAGGCATTTAAGAATCATTAGCATTTGAGTTAGCTATCTATGCATAGCATTTCAGAGTCCTCACTGTGCTTCTGCAAAAGGCTTGCTTACTTGTGGTAACCCTGGGTGCCTAGGTTTGCACCTTGGTTCTCTTTTCTAATGCATATTCTGTTAATGACCACTCATAAACCGCTTGGCCATGAGGTTCCTCTTTCTCTTATTCTTTAGAGGACATATCATGCTTGTGCAAATGGCGTGCCAATCTGCACTGGTCCGGAGTGCCTAGACCAATGTATTATGTCCTCTTTCAGCTGACCCGGCGAATAACCCATGCCTTTAGGTCTTTGTTCTTAAGCTGAAGTCATTTACAATCACCGTGACTGTTTCTCAAGCAGGAAGACGGGACAAAGTAAGGAAGGACAAGATGGAGTTTTCAGCAAAGAGGCTAAGAAAATATTATAAAAACATGTCTCGCAACATAGGTACAGTTCCCAGTGCTATATATAGCAGGATCTCATTGTTTATCCACTCCAGACACAATAGTTTGCATCTACTAACCCCAAGCTCCCAGTTGATTCCACTCCTGCCCCCTTCTTCTTGGCAACCACAAGTCTGTTCTCCATGTTCATGAGTGGTTTTTGTTGTTGTTGTTGTTGTTTTGTTTTGTCTTTTTAGGGCCGCACCCACAGCATATGGAAGTTCCCAGGCTAGGGGTTGAATTGAAGCTGTAGCTGCTGACCTGCACCACAGCCACAGCAATGTGGGATCCTTTACCCACTGACCACACCACAGCTCATGGCAATGCTGGATCCTTAACCCACTGAGCAAGGCCAGGGATTGCATGCTCATGGATCCTAGTCAGATTTGTTTCTGCTGAGCTGCAATAGGAACTCCATATGAGTTTGTTTATTTTCTATAGATAGGTTCATTTGAGCCATATATTAGATTCCAGATATGTGATATCATATAGTATTTGTTTTTCTCTTTCTGACTTACTTTACTTAGTATGAGAGTCTCTAGTTTCATTTGTGATGGTCCAAAAGACATTATTTTGTTCTTTTTTATGGCTGAGTAGTATTCCATGTTGTATATGTACCACATCTTCTTAATTTATTCATCTGTCATTGGACATGTAGGTTGTATCCATGTTTTGGCTATTGTGAATAGTGCTGCAGTGAACATAGGGGTGCATGTATCTTTCTCAGTGAAAGTTTTGTCTGGATATATGACTAGAGTGGGATTGCTAGATCATATGGTAGTTCTATATTTAGTTTTTTGAGGTACCTCCATACTGTTTTCCATAGTGGTTGTACCGATTTACATTCCCACCAACCGTGTAGGAGGGTACTCTTTCCTCCATACCCTCTCCAGCATTTGTTATTATTTGTTGACTTGTTAATGATGGCCATTCTGTCTGGTGTGAGGTGGTACCTCATTATAGTTTTGGTTTGTATTTCTCTAATAATCAGTGATGTTGAGCATTTTTTCATGTGCCTGTTGGCCATCCGTATATCTTCTTTGGAGAAATGTCTATTCAGGTGTTCTGCCCATTTTTCAGGTGAGTTGTTGGGGTTTTTTTTGCTGTTTGAGTTGTATAAGTTTGTTTATTTTAGAGATTAAGCCCTTGTTGGTTGCATCATTTGAAACTATTTTCTCCCATTCCATAGGTTGTCTTTTTATTTTCCTTTATGTTTTCCTTTGCTGTGCAAAAGCTTGTCAGTTTGATTAGGTCCCATTTGTTAATTTTGTTTTTATTTCTGTTGCCTTGGAGACTCTTCTAAGAAAACATTTGTATGGTTTATGTTAGAGAATGTTTTGCCTATGTTCTCTTCTAGGAGTTTTATGGTGTCTTGTCTTATGTTTAAGTCTTTAAGCCATTTTGAGTTTATTTTTGTGCATGGTGTGAGGGTGTGTTCTTGTTTCATTGATTTACATGCAGCTGTCCAGTTTTCCCAGCACCACTTGCTGAAGAGACTTTCTCCCATTTTATGTTCTTGCCTCCTTTGTTGAAGATTATTTGACAATAGGTGTCTGGGTTTATTTCTGGGTTCTCTAGTCCTTTTTTTTTTTTTGTCTTTTGTCTTTTGAGGGCTGCACTGGTGGCATATGGAGGTTCCCAGGCTAGGGGTCTAATCCGAGCTGTAGCTGCTGGCCTACACCACAGCCACACCAGTTCTGAGCCATGTCTGCGACCTACACCACAGTGCATGTCGACGCCAGATCCTTATCGGTTCTCTATTCTGTTCCGTTGGTTTGTATGTCTGTTTTCGTAGTTGATAGCCGTTCTGACAGGTATGAGGTTGATATTTTATTGTGGTTTTAATTTGCATTTCTCTGATGATTAATGATGTTGAACATCTTTTCATGTGCCTGTTGGCCATCAGTATGTCTTCTTTGGAAAAGCATCTTTTCAGGTCTTTTCATTTTTTTAGTGGGTTGTTTTAGTTTTTGTTTTATTTTTTGATGCTGAGTTGTATGAGCTGTTTACATATTTTGGATATTAACCCCCTTATCGGTATTATCATTTACAAATATCTCCCACTTGGTAGGTGGCCTTTTCTTTTTGTTGGTAGTTTTCTTCACTGTGCAAAAGCTTTTTAGTTTAATGTTGTCCCATTTGTTTATTTTCCTTTTGTTTCCCTTGCTTGAGGAGACACAGCCAAAAAATATTGCTGAGACTGATGTCATAGAGTATGTCACCTGTCTTTTCTTCTAGGATTTTTATGATTTCGGGTCTTATATTTAACTCTTTAATTCATTTTGAGTTTATTTTTGTATGTGAAAAAGTAGTCTAGCTTGATTCTTTTGCATGTAGCTGGTCAATTTTCCCAACACCATTTATTGAAGAGGCTATCCTTTCTCTTGTGTCATAAATTAATTGCCCTTATAAGTCCTTTCTGGGCTCTGTATTCTATTGCGTTGATCTAGGTGTCTTTGTGTGTGTGTGTGTGTGTGTGTGTGTGTGTGTGTGTGTGTGTGTGCGCCAGTATCATGCTGTTTTAATAATTGTAGCTTTGTAATATAATTTGAAATCAGGGAGTGCAAAGGCTCCAGCTTCATTCTTTCTCAACATTGTTTTGGCTATTCAGGGTCTTCTGTATTTCCATTCAAATTTTAGAATTATTTGTTCTAGTTCTCTGACAGATGCCCTTGGTATATTGATAGGGATTGCATTGAATCTGAAGATTGCCTTGAGTAAAATGTTCATTTTAACAATATCCTTCCAATCCATGAGCATGGTATATCTTTTCATCTTGTTTTTAATTTCTTTCATAAGTGTCTTATAGTTTTCCAAGTATAAGTCTTTTAGATTTATCCTCAGGTATTTTTTTTTTTTTTTGGTGTAATGAAATTGTTTTCTTCATTTCTAATAGTTTATTGTTAGTGTTTAGAAATGCAACAAGTTTCTGTATATTAATTTTGTATTTTGCAACTTTACCTAATTTATTGATGAGTTCTAGTAGTGTTTTGATGATGTCTTTAGGATTTTCTTTTATATAGTATTATGTCACTTGCAGAAAGTGACAGTTTTATTTCTTCCTTTCCATCTTGGATTCTTATTTCATTTTCTTGTCTTGATTGCTGTGGCTAGGACTATAGGTACTATTTTGATTAAAAGTGACAAGAATGGACATTCTTGTCTTGTTTCTGATCTTAGAGGAAATGCTTTCAACTTTTCACCCCTCACTATGATATTAGCTGTGGGCTTGTCATATGTAGCCTTTATCATGTGGAGACGTTCCCTAGGGCATTGATACAATGTTAAAGAAAAAAATAAAGAAGGTTATAGAACCCTGATCATTTGACTTTTGGGGAGAAATCCCTGAGTTTTGATCTGAGTAACTTGGAGGCAGGGTAACAGTCAAAAATTTTCCCCTTGTCCTTCCTATATATGAGAATGAGCTATTCTTAAACATTTTTTGCATATTTTAAGGCAGCTTAGGAAATGTTTTATGCCATTTCATAAAAAACATGAAATCAATAAAAAATGTGGATGGTATCCTCAGTAAGATTTTAATATTAATAAATACTTTGCATTTCTATTATAGTTAATTTAGTATAACATTTTAAATGCATTTTAAGGACTTGTATGTTCATGAATTTTAACTAATGATTTCTTAAGTAAATGAAGAGTGAAGAAGGAAAAATTACAGAGAAATTAGTTTGGAGTAAAAGATGATCTGTTACATCGAATTAATTTGGGAATAAAGAATGACTGTTACAACATAATTGAACTACATCAAAAAGAATGTCTGTTAGGTTTTAAATATCTTAACTATTTTGTAAATTTGGTTCTATTTTAATCTGCATAAGGTCAGAGTCTGTCTGGTTTTGCTTTGTATTCTCTTACAGAGCCTTGCACAGTAGATGCTCAATAAGTATTTGCTATTGAATGAGTGAATGTAAGAGTGCTGCTCTCAAGAAATTTAACTTAAGGAGACAAGATACAAATATCTATGTTCTTATTCAGTGAAAAGAGAACTAGCTGTGGAAAGCAGTCTGTGCTAAGTGCCACATGAGAGCTTAGAACAGTAAGTGCTATAAGAAGAGAGTGATCCTTTCAGTAAGGTGATTAGGCGAGACTAATTTTACTGAGTTGGACCCTGAAAAAAAAGTTTTAATAAAAATGGGAGAGAAAGTAGGGATAATCATGATCAGATTTTGTTATTTCAGTAATGCCTCTTCATCCTGAGCATGGTTTGGAAACTTCTTTCTGACCTTTGGATAAGTCTGAAATCTTCATTTCATTAAATATTTCTCTGAGGACTTGAAGATGGTCTTATTTCCCTTGTTCTTCTGACTATTCTCCATCATGCTTATTTGTTAACTGTTTATTCTCACTGTTCAGTTCTCATCTTTAAACCTTCTTCAGAGCAGCAGCATATATAGATAATGCATGTTTTTGCTCTGAGTCTTTACTTTCCCCTATAACTTCCGTCTTTTTAGGCTAGAGTTTACTTGAGCCATAACTGGTAGGGATTCCCAAGTCTTCTGTCATCTCATTATCACTCTGTATTTAGATTTTCTTCCCAAACCTAAAATGTACATCCCCTTGAATTTAATATGATTATTTCCATTTTTACTATATATGGTTTTAAAATATTTTTTATAACTTACATGCAATAAAGTGAAAGTGTAAGGTATATTTTTAAAGAATGATATGAGAAATCAATTTTCATAAATAATGTTTTTGAAGCTACTGTATGTGTCCCAAAGGAAATTGGGTGCTATATATATATATTTTTTTTTTTATAGAATTCTTATATTGGCAGTGATAAATACTTCTCATCTTTCCCTCTTTCAAGGCATAGCTCAAGTGCTATCTCCTTACTGAAGCCCTTCTTAGGTTCTTTCCCTCCAAGTAAGTTTTTTATCCTCTTTGGTCCAGTTATTTTCCTTCACAAGCTGTTTACTTGTCTTTCCCACTAAATTATATTTATCTTTTCTCAGGACAGGAATCAAGATTGCTAACCTTTCTTCCCATCTCCTGACTCAGTGCTCTGCCCATAGAAAATAATTAGTGAATGTTTGTCAAATTAAGCTGAATTTGTGTTTATCACTTTTTTTTCTTTTTAGGGCCATACCTGCGGCATATGGGAGTTCCCAGGTAGGGGTGGAATCGAAGCTACAACTGCTGGCGTACACCACAGCAATGCAGGATCCGAGCCGCATCTGCAGCTTACACCACAGCCCACAGCAACATACGGAGCAAGGCCAGGGATGAAACTCACAACCTCATGGATCCCAGTCGGAATTGTTAACTGCTGAGCCACAAAGGGAACTCCGTATTTATCACTTTTTAAAGTAAGACATACCTGTATTAATTTCCTGTTGTTATTCTGGTATTTGTCTTAATTAAAAGCTGCTATGGAGTTCCCATTGTGGCGCAGTGGTTAACGAATCTGACTAGGAACCATGAGGTTGCAGGTTCGATCCCTGGCCTTGCCAGTGGGTTAAGGATCTGGCGTTACTGTGAGCTCTGGAGTAGGTAGCAGACGCGGCTCAGATCCCGTGTTGCTGTGGCTCTGGCGTAGGCTGGCGGCTACAGCTCCAATTCGACCCCTAGCCTGGGAACCTCCATATGCCGTGGGAGCGGCCCTAGAAAAGGCAAAAAGACAAAAATCAAAATGAAAAAACAAAACCAACCAACCAACCAACCAAACAAAAAAAGCTGCTAAGGGGGAATTCCCATTGTGGCTCAGCAAAAACGAATCTGACTAGCATCCATGAGGAGTGAGGCCAGGCATCCGAACCTGTGTCCTCATGGATACTAGTTAGATTTAGATTCGTTCTGCTGAGCCATGGCGGGAACTCCTTAATTCTTAACATAGCAGTATTGTAGACGTTCCTGTATTATGTTCGTTGGTTCTTTCTCTTATCAGAAATGATCTTTATGTGCATTATTTTGTCATATTTTTTGTTTTCATCATAGAATTATTTAAATAACATCTCCCTGCCACCCCCAGTTTAGAGGTCAGGAAACTAGGCTTAATTAAGCATAAGTTGCCCAAGTTCTCACAGCTGGAAGGTGGTAGTGGGTATCAACAAAATGTTGTCTGCTGTAAGTTGAGATTAGATGATCTTGTCTTTTTCCAGCTCTGAATACTCTGAAGTTCTGCAGTTAACATTTTTTGAACATTTGCATAAGTAGTTAAATATTTGACAAAATGAACTTTCCTTGTGGGAAGTACTGGGTTTCTTTCAGGCTCAAACCAGTTACTGCTTCTCTCATCTGGCTTTTTGCTGACTCTGAGGACTCCCCACAGTGGCAAATGAAGCAGTGTAGATCACTTTTTCGGCTTCCCCAGATTTTATTGTTTCTGTTTTTTTAAGTGGTGGTTACACAATTATAAATACGACTGAGTTCTAAATTATCAACCCAGCTGCCCCGGGGCTTTGTGTGTTCTGCCACTTTTGGGAGCACTTTAAAGGAGGCTGAGCATACTGGCTCCATCTACTGTCATGCTGAGGCAAACAGCTTTCTACTATATTTTCAAAGTTGTTTCAGACTTACTCTTTGGCACATTAACCGCCGCCCCCCCCCCACCGCCACCTTCTTTTCTATATTTTGATACTTGAGTTCTTTTCACTTGGTAAAAGATAGCTTTACCTGTTAAGAAATCTTGAAATTACTGAAATACCAGCCTTGCCTATAATTTGGGGGCAAGAATTCAAAGATGTGTTTGTGGGTATAAAAATATTATAATTTTCAGATTAAAAAAAAATCATTTAACTCTGTATCCAAACAGGATTCCCTCTATAAAATTTTGTTTTGTTTTGCTTTGTTTTTTTGCTTTTTATGGCTGCTCCCACAGCATATGGAAGTTCCCAGGCTAGGGATCAAATTGGAGCTGCAGCTGCCAGCCTACACCACAGCCACAGCACTGCAGGATCTGAGCCGTGTCTGCAATCTGCACCATAGCTCATAACAACACAGGATCCTTAACTCACTGAGAGAGGCCAGGGATCAAACCCACATCCTCGTGGGTATTAGTCGGGTTTGTAACCTGCTGAGCCACAATGGGAACTTCCTAATGTTTTAGAACAGTATTGTGTGGTATATGAATGAATCTCTAGTTTTTATTTTTGGAAAAATAATGTTTTAATTGAATTTTCTGGGAGCACTCCAAAGTCCAGTTAAACTCGTAGTGGAAATAATTTAGCCTTTATTTTCTATCATTCATCTATATTACCAATATTTTAACTTTAAGTTATAAAAACTGTATACCCATATTGTAGAAAATATGAAAAAAAGAAGAAGAAAGAATCCATTACTTTACCATCTTTTTTTTTTTTTTTTTTTTTTTGTCTTTTGTCTTTTTAGGGCCCCACTTGCAGCATATGGAGGTTCCTAGGCTAGGGGTTAAATTGGAGCTGTAGCTGCCGGCCTACACCAAAGCCACAGCAACACGGAATCCAAGCCTTGTCTGAAACCTACACCACAGCTCACAGCAACACTGGATCCTTAACCCACTGACCAAGGCCAGGGACTGAACCCGCAACCACATGGTTCCTAGTCAGATTCGTTTCCATTGTGCCACAATGGGAACTCCCATTACTTTACCATCTTAAAACTTATTTTGGTGCTGGGGGAACCCTCACTAAACATAGTTTTGTGCAGAAATGATTGGCGAAAACATAGTTTTATAATTGTTATCAACTGTTATCGATAATAGTTATTAATTTATTACCTCTCAGCTTCAAATTCAAATTCATTGCATGCTCTGTGAAAGTGGGCCTGGGCCCTTTAAATGTTTCCTTCAATAGCTTAGCTGGATGTTCAGCTTGGTCAGTAGAGGGCACTGGAGAGACACTGCAAGAGAAAGGATTTTCCTTCCTAGTTCTGGTGTGTCAGCTTGGCTTTAGTGCCTGGCTCTTGCAGTGC
Source organism: Sus scrofa (assembly GCF_054392235.1). Lineage (NCBI taxonomy): Eukaryota > Metazoa > Chordata > Mammalia > Artiodactyla > Suidae > Sus > Sus scrofa. Next base: position 11,076,642 of record NC_139391.1, read on the forward strand.
AAGTGGTTCATCCATCTTCTGCCCTGTTTATGAAACTTCCCCCAGTGCTCAGATCCAGAAGCTTACTCAGCTTCTCCAGTGCCAGCTCCTGCAGTCATGCAGTCAGCAGCACTTAGTGGCCCCTAGCTCCTGCCTCCATGTAATAAGCTTTTCCTGGCATCCTAGAAGGTAGTTTAAGCACAAGCTACTAGGGGTGGATTTTCACTGAGCTCTTCAGGGGTGGCAGCCCAGTAACTTACCTACTGTTTGATGAGCTTTGGTCATGCCCCCTCCACAAGGGTCTGGCTGTCAGCCCTGGCTGGGACCTCTCCTTTTAGTTTCTATCTCCATCTTAGGCGTAGTAGCTGTTCCTTACATATGCTATTTCTGTATTCTCTAGAGTTAGCTTTGCTTACTACTAGCCCATCTCTCACTACTGCAATTTCCTCTTATAATTAACGATTTTTTTTTTTTTTTTGGCCGCCCCCACAGCATGTAGAAGTTCCAGGGCCAGGGATCAAACCCAAACCACAGCAGTCACAATGCCAGATTCTTAACCCACTGCATGACCTAATGATTTTTTATAGTAAACTTTTTCAGTTCAAATTACTCTCTGATTTATCTTTCCTGATTGGACCCAGACTGGTAGTATTTTTTTAACCCAAGTTTTCATTTTATGATAATTTTTCATGCATTCTTTTTGTCCAGTAAAGTTAAATAAGCTGACATTTATATATCCCCTTATTTACAAAGCAGTTTCATATCTATTATTCTTTAAATCAGCTTTGAAAAAAACAAACTTTTATTCTTTCTTCTTGACTTTATAGTCTTTTTGCCTTTGTGGTTAATCCTTTCTGTGTTCTCTTTAAAAGTTTATTGCCATTTCCAAGCTTGTTTAGCTGTTCTCCCATGTTTTCTTCTAAAAGTTATGCTGTTTAAAAAAGAAAAAAGTTATACTGTTTTACTTTTCACATTTAGATCTGCAATACATCTGGATTTTATTTTTGTGTAAGAAGTGTGAGCTTGGGGTCCAGATTCATTTTTTTCTCTTGCAAACATCCAGTTGCTCCAGTACCCTTTATTGACAAGACCATCCTTTTCATACTACATGTTTGTAGTGTGTAGGGCATGTTTGCCATACAGTTATCCACAGGGGAAAGTGCACACTAGCTTCAAACTTCTACATAGTGATGTTTAGTCTGAATAATGAGAGCATAGTGATTAAAAACTTTTGAAAGAAAGATAGACCCCAAAATTTTGTGGCTAAATTATCTTTTGCATTAAAGGCAAAAGACATATTCTCAAGCACTCAGAAGTCAGGGAATACAGCACATACATATCCTTGAAAAAAAAATATGGAGATGGATGATGAAATTTAAACAAGTAAAACTTGGCTTAAAAAAAAAGACAAAATGGAAAGAATAGCCATGGGGAAAAAGACTGGAGATTGACACTGTATCCATTTAAATAGAGACCTGAAGTTAAAAACAAAGATAACATAGAATTATGAAATGACACAGGAATTCCACTCCTAGGTATATTCTAAAGAGAACTGAAAATACATCCATACACACAAAAAATTACATATGAATGTTCATAGCAATATTATTTGTAATAGCCAAAGAGTGGAAACAACCCAGATGTCCAACTGACAGGTATATAAATAAAATGTGGTATATCCATACAATGGACTTTTTGGCAAAAAAAAAGAATGAGGTTCTTTTTTTTTTTGTTTTTTTGTTTTTTTGTCTTTTTAGGGCCACACCTGTGGCATATGGAGGTTCCCAGGCTAGGGGTCTAATCAGAGCTGGAGCCACCAGCCTATGCCACAGGTGCAGCAACGTGGGATCCGAGTCACCTCTTCGACCTATACCACAGCTCACGGCACTGCCGGATCCTTAACCCACTGAGCGAGGCCAGGGATCGAACCTGCAACCTCATCTTTCCTAGTCAGATTAGTTTCCTCTGTGCCACAACGGGAACTCCAAAAAAGAATGAAGTTTTTAATGCATACATGCTACAGAGTGGATGAACCTTGAAGACCTTATGTTAAGTGAGAAAAGACAAACACAAAAGATTGTATATTGTATGAATCCATTTATATGAGATGTCCAGGATGGCCAAGTCCAGAGACAGAAACTAGATTGGTGGTCACCAGGGACTCTGGAGAGAAGAGTTGGGAAGTAACAGATAATGGGTCTGGGGTTTCATTTTGGACTGTGGAAGTGTTTGAAAATGAGATTGTGATGGTGGTTGCACAACTCTGAATACACGAAAAAACACTGAATTGTACACATGGGAAGAGTTATTTTTATGATTTGTGAATTATATTCTGATAAAGCTGTTAGGTTTAAAAAAATCAGCAAGGATACAAAATGTGGTGTGTAGAACTAAATATAGATTCTTGACAATGTGAAATATATAGTCCTTGACAATGAGGAAGAAACATAAAAATCAGTAAGTAGTGGAAGGGAGGTAGATAGAAATTTAAGAGTGTGAATTTCTTTGTTTTACAGCAAGGATGCATATGCTATAAAAATTGCCATGTAAAAATCAGAACTCTAGTTATTTCACATTCAGTTTTACTTTCTTTTGTTAAGATAATTTAATAAAAGAACATGTCTAATAGCCTATAAAACTGTCTTTTCTTTCTTCATTCATCCATTCATCCATGCAATATATGTAAATCTTAGCAAATACTAATAGTGATAATTTCTGGGTGTTAGGATATTTAATGATTTAATTTTTTTGCACTTTTCTGAGTTGTTCAAAAATATATATATATATTTTTTTGTCTTTTCTAGGGCCGCACCCGCAGCATATGGAGGTTCCCAGGATAGGGGTCGAATCAGAGCTGTAGCTGCCAGCCACAGCCACATGCAACATGGGATCTGAGCCAGGTCTTTGACTTACACCACAGCTCACGGCGACACTGGTTCCTTAACCCACTGAGCGAGGCCAGGGATTGAACCTGCAGCCTCATGGTTCCTAGTCGGATCCGCTAACCACTGAGCCACAACGGGAACTCCTCAAAATTTTTTCTTTTCTTTTTTTTTGGCTGCACCCGTGGAAATTCCTGGGCCAGGGATCAAACCTACACTGCAGTTGCAGCCTGTGCCACAGCTGTGGCCTGTGCCATAGCTATGGCAATGTTGAATCCTTAATGCACAGTGTCACACAGGAACTTCCTGGATTGTTTATATTTTTTACAATGAATATTTGTCACTTTAAAAAACTATATTTATTTATTTATTTATTGGCTACACCTGCAGTATGTGGAAGTTTCTGGGCCAAGGATCAAACCTGTAGCACAGCAGTAACAATGCCAGATCCTTAACCACTAGTCTACCTGGGAGCTCCTTTTTTATATAGTTTTTAATTTTTTCATTTGTCACGTTTTTAAAAGAGCAAAGTCATGCTAAATGAGCTGCTACCCAGGATAAGCAATAAGATCCTGCTGTATAGCACTGGAAACTATATCTAGCTATTTATGATGGAGCATGATAATGTGAGAAAAAGGAATGTATACATGTATGTATGACTGGCTGTACAGTAGAAAATTGACAGAACACTGTAAACTGGCTATAATGGAAAATAATAATCATTAAAAAGGCTGCTGTCTACTATAACCATTGTTAAATCAAAAAAATCAGAAACTGGGACTTCCCATTGTGGCACAGTGGAAGCGAATCCAACTAGTATCCGTAAGGATGTGAGTTCGATCCCAGGCCTCTCTCAGTGGGTTGGGGATCTGGTGTTGCTATGAGCTGTGGTGTAGGTTACAGATGTAGTTCACATCCCATGTTGCTGTGACTGTGGTGTAGGCCGGCAGCTGTAGCTCCAATTCGACCCTTAGCCTGGGAACTTCCATACACTGTGGATATAGCCCTGAAAAAAAAAAGTAAGAAACATGTAATTTTGTGAATAATACCCAGAGGATAGAGGAGGAACTGCTATACTTAGGTTTCAGTAAGCATGCATACATGAATTTATTAATTCTACCAGACTTTCCCGTCATTTGTTTTGAATGTATTATGCCACTTTATTCCCAGAATAAATGCATAAAATATTACCCCAAATCAATTTTGCACAATAGTTTAGCCAACTCCAATAGGAAATAGGGCTCCAGTAGGAAAGCCCTACTTTACTGTTTATTTCTACTATTGGGGTTTCTATTGTTTCTTTGCTGTTCCTGTTTCAGCTTGTTTTTTGTAAAGAGAGGGACAAAATCAAATCAAGATCCACTGCCTTTTGTGTTTTACTAGAAACAGAAACTAGGAACTAAAAACATTACCACAAAAATTAAACTATAAGAAGACATGCAAAATGCAAACTCTGATTTGTTGCTATTCAATTCAGGAGACAAAATTAATTCAGTTCTATATTTTATCTTGTCATATTGTTATCCATGGACCAACCTTTCAGTAGCGTTGGTGTAAGGTGCTTTCTCCAACTCATTTTTTGCTGTACCTTTGAGGTTCTTTCTTAGATATTTTCCCTTTTTACCTTGAGAAACTAGAATTTCCGTTAGTGGAAGTTCTGGTTGAAAATCCTTAGTTTCAGTTGTCTGAAGTTGTCTTTATTTTACTTGGATTATTTTAAGAATTTTTTGTTGACTGTAGAATTATTTTCCTTTGGCATCTTATAAATATTTTCCCATTATGTCTCTGAGAAATCACCTACTTAATTTTTGCTAAGGGCCAAGTGTGTGTATCTTTATTTAAAGTACTATTTATTAATCATCTTGTGTTTTTTTTTTTTTTTTTTCTTCTATAGGGAATACAGTGAGTAATCTGATTATGATTATACCTCCGGTTTTTGGTGCAATTCAGAGTGTTAGAGATGGACTGGAAAAGCGGTACATTGCTTCCTATTTAGCACTCACAGGTATGTATAACACTTCAACTAAAAAATGATGTGCAATATTCAGACAGGCTGTTTTTCTCATTTATTCCTGAAATTGTTTCTCAGTTTTATATTGTTTATTACACAACTTGAGCATATCTCAGGCATACAGAAAAGGATAAGAGTAATATAACAAATATACCCCTGTATCTTATAGATCTTAACACTTTATAATATTTGTTTCAGATCTTTTTCTTTTTTAAAGTAAACTACTGTAGATAAAGTTGAAGCTCCCTTTGTTTCTCTGCCTGATTTTGTTCTCATCACTCTCCAAGAGTTAACCTCTATGCCAAATTTGATTATCATTTTCTCATGTTTTTGTATTTTTATGTATGTATCCTTAAAAATATAAAAAAGTATGGTTCACGTATTTTAAAATTTTGTGTAAAGGATGCGTTCCCATTGTGGTGCAATGGAAACAAATCCGACTAGTATCCATGAGGATGTGGCCTCGCTCAGTGGGCAAAGAATATGGTGTTGCTGTGGGCAGCAGTGTAGGTTGTAGACGAGGCTTGGATCCCGAGTTGCTGTGGCTGTGGTGTAGGCCGGCAGCTGTAGCTCCAAACCTACTCCTAGCCTGGAAACTTCCATATGCCATGGGTGTGGCCCTAAAAAAAGCCAAAAGGATATTATATTGCATCTAACCTTCTGCAACTTACTCCTATTCCTTTACTTGCCTGTGAGATAAGGACTCTGTCTTAGTTATCTCTGTATCCCTATTGTTGGGCAGTTTAGGTGTCCCCAATAAATGTTGGATGGAGAGATGAATGAATTTTACCAGAGCCTAAGAGGGGAAAACCACTCTGTCATGTTCTTGCATTATCATCATAAAGACAAAAATAGCGAAAAAAAAGTAGATTATAGTTTGTTTCTTTTATATAGCTTTGTAAATTAAACATAATTTGTTTTAGTTCATGACGTATTATTTACACATGGGCAGAAAGGACTTCTAATTATGACACAACTGTAAATTGTAGTGTATCATATCAGATTCTAGATAATTATATTAATCACCGCATCTGAGAGAGTAATTTCTGAATCTGTTTCTCATATGTCTAGTTTAACAGAGTTACTTGATTCATATTGAAATGGAAGACTTGTCCACAAACGTAGCCCTCTGCTTTATTTCCTGGGATATTTTAAGAATGCTTATAAGATACCAACAAATCATGATCCATAATAATCATAAGAATAAAAAAATGAGAGTGACTTACAGGTTGCTCTAGGATTATACTGGCCTCCTGAGTTAGAATTTGTCTGCTCGTCCTTCTAGAAAACCATACAGATTAAGAAGGAAAGTAAATAAAACCACATTTAGTCCATATTTTCAGCCTTACTAGGAGAAAAAGAATACTTTGCACTTCAAATAATTTTTGAACAAAAAATAAATACCAAATTCTAAAACAACTGTCTTTAATGTCTTAAACTTGGGGACAGTTGAAAAACTATGGGGGAAAGAGATTTGAGGGCTTAATCTGACAAAACACCAATGGAAAGGGAAAGCCTCACAATAAATGCAAAATTTCTGAAAGCGTTCTAAGATCATAGTACTGGCTAAAGTACTCAGTACTTTAAAGTACATGGTAAAGGACTTGAAACTGTGCAAGACCTACAGTGGCAGTTTTAGAAAGGTATTACCTCTGGGAAAGAAAGAACTTGAAAGAGGAAGATATCCTTTGGAGATAGGTAAGTGTAGGGAAAGAAGGAAGAAAGGTAGGAATTAAGATCCTACTGGAACAAAACAACTACAAAATACATTGAACCATTTTCGCAGGGTTTTATTTAATTTAAAATTATTTAAATTTGCCACATGTAGCTAGCAGCTACTATATTAGAAGAGTACTTGTGGATTCATCAGAAAGTATTCAATGAGTACTTGCATGTGTACACACATGCACACAAACACACACAGTCACTACCCCCAAATAAACATATATGAAAAAGAATACTAACCTTTATTATTCTGACAGACGAGGGCAGTCTTGAACTAGAAATTAAAAAAAAAAAAAAAATTATGTCTTTTTGCGTTTTAGGGGAAGTTCCCAGGCTAGGGGTCGAATTGGAGCGATAGCTGCCAGCCTACACCACAGCCACAGCAACGTGGAATCTGAGCCATGTCTGTGACCTACACCATAACCCATGGCAATGGATCCTTAACCCACAGAGCGAGGCCAGGGATCGAACCCGCACACTCATGGATATAATTCGGGTTCCTTATCATTGAGCCACAACAGGAACTCCCTTGAACTAGAAATCTTTTAGGCCACCCCAAACCTTTACTCTTTCCACAAAATAGACACCTCCCCCAACCCAAATCAGTTTACACCCATACAAAGTTACTGTAGTAAGAAAACAAAATGAGAATCAAAACCTTTTGGCTCATGGACATTCTTCTCCTGCAGTTAATTATAAAGCAGAAAGAAACCGTAGCCCAGTACTCTTAACTGAATTAAATCGTCTCAAACAAAAGAAGTAAATAAAAGTTTTAAAAACCAGTAACAGAAATAGCTCCCTCACCCCCGAAAGAAATAAAATTAGAATTGATTAAACTTAGGAAAGGAATTAAGACTGAATTACAGGAGTTCCCGTCGTGGCGCAGTGGTTAACGAATCCGACTAGGAACCATGAGGTTGCGGGTTCGGTCCCTAGCCTTGCTCAGTGGGTTAAGGATCCGGCGTTGCCGTGAGCTGTGGTGTAGGTTGCAGGTGCGGCTCGGATCCCGCGTTGCTGTGGCTCTGGCGTAGGCCGGTGACTACAGCTCCGATTCAACCCCTAGCCTGGGAACCTCCATATGCCGCAGGAGCAGCCCAAGAAATAGCAACAACAACAACAACAAAAAGAAAAAAAAAAAAAAAAAAGACTGAATTACAATGTGTTGAATATTTAATAAGGGCTGCTTAAGAAAGGCAGAGAAACAAAAAAATGAAAATGAGATAAAGAAATACAAAGGGTCAAAGAAAAAGTGATTGAAATGGAAGACAGGCAAAAATAATTCACTATAACTATAATTGGAGTCCCTGAAGAATCAGGAAAAAACAGTGAAACAGACCTTATATTTAAAACTGTAATTTAAAAATTAATTTGAAAGAAGACTTTTGGTGATGAAACAGAAGACTTGAATTTCGATATTGAAAGGTTCGTTTTTGTCTCATAAAACTGAGTTGGAATGGTCAACTTTGAGAGGGACTGTGAGAAAGAAAATTGGACTGGCACTAGACCTAATCAGCAACATAAAAAGAACTAGTGGAACAGCATTTTTAGTGCAAACCAAGGATTTTATGTTTTAAGTTGTTTTTCAGGTGTCTAGGTTGTAGAAAAACAGTTTTAAACATGCAAGTACTCATTGAATACTTTCTGATGAATCCGCAAGTAGTCTTCTAATACAGTAGATGCTAGCCACATGTGGCAATTTAAATTTAAATAATTTTAAATTACAATGTAATTTTCAGTTCCTCTGTTACATGAGCCATGTTTCCAGAGGTCAGTATCCATTTGTGGCTTACGGCCGCCATACTGGGCAGTGCAGTATGGAGCATCACATTCGTCACAGAACGTTCTACTGACTGCATTGTACCAGAGAATGATTTTATCCAACTAAGAGAAGACAGGCAGACCTGGGCAAAACGTCTGATGATGAGAATTTAGCATATTTAACTATAGATCTAAGACCAAAATAGAGATGGGATAAGGACCAAAGAATAATATATGGACATTATATGGTCTGGTACAGTAGACACAATGTGGTTTTTTAAATGGGAGAAGGCGAAGGCAAAGTAGAATAAGTTCATTGACTGATGCCTATGTAATAAGTTGAATATTGAAGAATATGATCTAAAAGTAACAAATCAGATAGGAAAAGGTTAAGTAACAAAAAAAGTGGAGGATTCAGGGTACTATGAAAGGCATAATGACAAAGTAACCCATAGACCAAAAAAGCCCCTTTCTAAACACTAGAAGAATTGTTTTAAGTGCAAAAAAAGATATTTTACTTAGGGAAATGAATTTAAATATAAAATAATATATGTAATAATTATAATAAAAGAATATAACAGAAATGAGATTAAACATCAGTCATTTCAGGAGTTCCCACTGTGGTGCAGTGGGTTAATGATCTGGCTTGTCTCTGTGAAGGCGCCAGTCCAATCTCTGGCCCGGTGCCGTGCGTTAAGGATCTGGCATTGCTGCAGCTGTGGTATAGGTTGTAGCTCCAGCTCAGGTTCTGTCCCTGGCCCAGGAACTCCCATATGCCACAGGTGCCACCAAAAAGGAAAGAAAGAAAAAAAAGACCATCAGTCATATCAATCAATATGAAATAGCTTAATGTCAAAAGAAAAAGCTTTTCAAATTTACTGAATGAAGAAGACTGAACTTTATGCTATATCTAAAAGACACACCTAAAACAAAGTGATTCAGAACAGTTAGAAATAATACGAAAACAAGGTAGTGATCCTGATATCATACAAATTAGAATTCCCTTGAAAAAGCATTAAATATGACAAAGAAGGATGGTTTTTTTGTTTTAAATTGTATTGGAGTATTGTTGATTCACAATGTTACATTAGTTGCAGGTGTACAGCAGAGTGAGTCAGCTACGCATATATATAGATCCATTCTTTCTCAGACTCTTTTCACATGTAGGTTATTACAAAATAATGAGTAGAGTTCTTTGCTATATGGTAGGTGCTTGTTAGTTATCTATTTTCTATGTAATAGTGTTTATACATTAATCCTCAAACTCTTACTAATTTATCCTTCCCCACCATATTTCCCCTTTAGTAACCATAAGTTTGCTTTCAAAAATCTGTGGGTCTGTTTCTGTTTTGTAAATGAGTTCATTTTTAACATTTTTTGTTAGATTCCGTGTATAAGTGATATCATGATTTTTTTTTTTTTTTTTTTTTTTTTTTTTAGCCTTTGTAGGGCTGCACCTGCAACATATGGAGGCTCCTAGGCTAGGGGTTGAATTGGAGCTGTAGCCGCCAGCCTACACAGCCACAGCAACACTGGATCTGAGCCGTGTCTGTGACCTACGCCACAGCTCACGGCAATACCAGATCCTTAACCCACTGAGTGAGGCCAGGGATTGAACTTGCTTCCTCGTGGATACTAGTCAGATTCGTTTCCCCTGAGCCACAACGGGAACTCCAGTATCATGATATATATCTTTCTCTGACTTACTTCACTTAGTATGATAATCTTTAGGTCCATTCATATTGCTGTAGATGGCATTATTTCGTTATTGTTTATGGCTGAGTTATATTCGTGTGTGTGTGTGTGTGTGTGTGTGTGTACATGTATACACCACATCTTCTTTACCCATTCCTCTTTGAAGGACATTTAGGTTGCTTGACTATTGTAAATAGTGCTGCAGTAAACACTGGGGTACATGTATCTTTTCAAATTATGGTTTTCTCTGGATATATGCCCAGAAGTAGGATTGCTGGATCGTATGGTAGTTCTATATTTAGTTTTTTTATATATGTATGAGATATGTATATGAATATGTATATGTGAATATATAATAAATACACATCTCATATATATGAAGATATGTATCTATGAAGTATATTGCTATATAGAAGTTCTCAGGCTAGGGATTGAATCCAAGCCACAGCTGCAAACTGTATCACAGCTGTGCCAGCAGTGAATCATTTAACCCACTGCTCTGGGCTGGAGCTGAACTGATGCCTCCTCAGCGACCCAAGTCTCTGCAGTCAGATTCTTAACTCACTGTGTCCCAGCAGGAACTCCTATATTTAGTTTTTTAAGGAACCTCCATACTGTTCTTCATAATGGCTGCACCAGTTTACATTCCCACCTACAGTGTAGGAGGGTTCCCTTTTGTCCACACCCTTTCTAGCATTTATTGTTTGTAGACCTCCTTTTTTTGGGCAATACCCAGAGCATATGGAAGTTCCAAGCCCAGGGATTGAACCCACACCATGGTGGTGACCCACGCTGCTGCAGTGACAATACTGGATCCTTACCTCTTTTGTAGCACAGGAGAACTCCTATTGTTTATATGCTTTTTAAATGATGGCCATTCTGACCAGTATAGGGAGATACCTCATTGTAGTTTAGGTGTGCATTTCTCTAGTATTAGTAATGTTAAGCATCTTTTCCATGTCTTTTTGGTCATCCATCTGTCTTCATTGGAGAAATGTCTATTTAGATCTTCTGCCCGGTTTTTGATTGGGTTGTTGTGGGTTTTTTTTTTTTTTTTTTTTTTTTTTTGGTTGTTGTTGTTGTTGTTGCTATTTCTTGGGCGGCTCTCGCGGCATATGGAGGTTCCCAGGCTAGGGGTTGAATCGGAGCTGCAGCCACCAGCCTACACCACAGCTCACGGCAACGCCGGATCGTTAACGCACTGAGCAAGGGCAGGGACCGAACCCGCAACCTCATGGTTCCTAGTCGGATTCGTTAACCACTGCGCCACCACGGGAACTCCATGTTGTGGTTTTTTAAATAGAGAGCTGCGTGAGATATTTGTATATTTTGGAGATTAATCTCTTGGCTGTCACTTTATTTGCAAATATTTTCTTCCGTTCTGTGGTTTGTCTTTCTGTTTTATGTTTTCCTTTGCTGTGCAAAAGCTTTTAAATTTGATTAAGTCCCATTTGTTTATTTTTATTTTCGTTACTCTGGAAGGTGGATCCAAAAAGATAATACCGCAGTTTATGTCACAGAGTGTTCTGCCTATGTTTTCCTCTAGGAGTTTTATAGTAAACAGTCTCACATTTAGGTCTTAAATCCATTTTGAGTTTATTTTTGTGTATGGTGTTAGAGAATGTTCTAATTTCGTTCTTTTACATGTAGCTGTCCAGCTTTCCCAGCACCACTTATTGAAGAGACTTGTCTTCTGTTCATCGTATATTCTTGCCTCCTTTGTCATAGATTAGTTGGCCATGGCTGCGTGGGTTTATTTCTGTTTTCTATCCTGAAAAAATGATGTTTTTAATGTTAGAAGCTATGATTCAAAGTGATATTATAACAGTTACTAATATCTCTGTACCAAATAATGCAACACCACTATTATATGGCAGAAACTACAAGAGATACAAAGAGAAATAGAAACATAAGCATAGTAGATTTCATTAATAAAAAATTTGGGGCTCCTCCTGTAGCATGAGGAAATTCCTGGGTCAGAGCTCAAACCCGTGCCATAGCAGTGACCGAAGCTGCTCCAGTGACAATGCTGGGTCCTTATCCCACTGTGCCACAAGGGAACTCCTCTTATAGCCTTTTAGACATAATGTCATCTCTCAATCAGTTGAAGTGTGGCATAGTGTAAGATGGATGAAGTGAACAGAAACTATCAACTATATCTGAAAGACCTAAAGAGCTTAACCAGTAGAGAAGATCTTATGGACTTATGCCAAATTTTACACTTGGGCAATAGAGAATATACCCTCTTTTAAAGTATACATAGAATATTCATAAAAACAAAACAGTAAGTTTCTGTTAAGTAGAAATATTAAAACAGCATCTTCTTATCACAATGCATCTATGCTAGAAATTAACAACAAATTTAACAGCAATTCAAACCCTAAAAAAACTTCCTGGAGTTCCCACTGTGGTATAATGGGATTGTTGGCACTTCTGCAGCACTGGGATGCAGGTTCAATCCCTGGCCTTGCACCATGGGTTAAGGATCTGGCATTGATTAAGCTGTGGCAGCTGCAGTTCAAATCTGATGCCTGGCATTGATTAAGCTGTGGCAGCTGCAGTTCAAATCTGATGCCTGGCCCAGGAATTCTGTATGCTATGGGGCAGCTAAAAAAGAAAGTGGAAAAGAAAGAAAGATAAAGCTCTTCCTCTTTGAAATTTTAAATCTTCTTTTAACTCTTGGTTAAAAGTGAAAGCGTAGACAGAAATTATGGAGTTCCTAAAATACAGTTGCAACAAAAAGTGTGCCTATCAGATATCTATGGGAATTTTTATAAAGCAGCAATCAGAGAATAATCCGTAGGTTTAGATAACTAAATAATTATGAAAGATAAAAGTGAAAAATTAATTAAAATCTCAACTCAAAAGTCAGGAAGAAAGACCATAAAATAAACCAGATGAAAGTTCAAGCAGGGGAAATTATAGAGATAAAAGCAGAAATTAACTAGATAGAGTACAGAAAAACATAGTTTAATTAATGAATCAAAAGGTTTTTTTTAAGAAAAAGACAACTAGCTAATTTAGAAAAAAGTAAGTAAATGTAAACACAAAATAAGAAATGATGGTGGGGAAGTATCCACTGAAACAGTGGAAAAAATTAAAAACTTCTATGTAAATAAATTTAAAATTGGATAATTTCTTAGGAAAATACAATTTGCCAAAATTGACACCAGAAAAGATGGAAAGCTTTGGACAGACCAATTTCTATATAAGAAATAAAATAACTTATTAAAGTATTCCTCCACAAAGTGTTGGGCCCAGTTAGTTTCACAGAGTTCTACTAAGCCTTCAAAGATGAAATAGTCCCAGTGCTACATAAATTTTTCCAACGCATAGATAATGAAGGAAAGCTTCCAAATTTTTTTATGAGGCGTATAACATTGTTATTTAAACCTGATAAAAATTCCATAGAAAAGAAAATTAAGGACTACTACTGTGAATGAATATCAGTACAGATATCCTAAATAATTAGTAAACAAAAAGGAGTGAACTACTGATACACAGAACGACACGTGTGAACTTCAAAAACATGCCAAGTCAAGGGGCCAAAAGATGCAAAAGACTAGACTATACAACCCTTTTCCTTTGTCCATTGTTGTTGGCTTTTTTTTTTTTTTTTGTCTTTTGTCTTTTGTCTTTTGTCTTTTGTCTTTTTAGGGCTGTACCCATGGCATATGGAAGTTCCCAGGCTAGGGGTTGAATCAGAGCTGTAGCTGCTAGCCTACCCCACAGCCACACAACATCAGATTCAAGCAAATCTGCAGTCCACACCATAGCTCACTGAGCGAGGCCAGGGACTGAACCTGTGTCCTCATGGATCCTAGTCAGATTTGTTTCCGCTGAGCCACGACAGCAACTCCCATTTTTTTTTTTTTTTAAACAAGTATTGAGACATACCTTTAAATTCACTCATTGTGAGGGTACAGTTTTATGAGTTTTTGTAAATTTAAAGAACTGTGCTTTCATTGCAGTCCAATTTTGTAATAATTCCATCACCCCCTCGAGCTCAATTTCTTTTCAATTTCTTCCAGTTATATCACTAATATATATTATCAAGTTCTTCTCCAAATCCTTGAGACCAGTATTTCTGAACTTATTTTTTGCTTCTAAAAAGTTGAATAGACTGTGTTTGCCACAGTGTAGTAAGCCCACCAAAACCTGGGACAGCACCCTGTGGATGAACATATCCACATTGCTGCTTATCGTATGACTCTTCACACTAACTAGGCTAAATAATCGCTATAAAGAGCCTCATGTCTAATCAGGTCAGGATTTGCTATCAGTGAATTTGTACTCAACTTGAAGAACAAACAGCTTTTGGTTTTAAAAGCTTTTTTTGGAATGTATTTTTATACCGGAGATGTAAATGTATTTAATTATGTTTTCTTCTTTTAAAAAGGAGTAAATATTAAACATAATCTAGTCCCACATTAGGAAAATAAAATACTGTGACATCTAGAGTTTGTCCCCAGAATGCAAGATCATTCAGCCTTAAAGAGATCCCTTAATATAATTTACTATGTTAATAGATTTTAGAAGCAAAACCACATGATTATCTCTATAGATGCTGTAAAAGCCTTTGTCAAAATTCAGCAGCCATTTCTTTTTTTTTTCTTTTTTTTTTTTTTTTTTTGTCTATTTGCTATTTCTTGGGCCGCTTCCGCGGCATATGGAGGTTCCCAGACTAGGGGTCTAATCGGAGCTGTAGCCACCGGCCTACGCCAGAGCCACAGCAACGCAGGATCAGAGCCGAGTCTATGACCTACACCACGGCCACTGTAGATCCCTGACACACTGACTGAGGCCAGGGATTGAACCTGTATCCTCATAGATACCAGTTGGATTCATTTCCACTGCGCCACAGTGAGAACTCCCCAAAAGTGTTTTTAAATTAGACACATTGATAATAAAATTCACATGAAAATATAAACATGCAAAGACGTCTAGGAAACCTTTAAAAAAAGAAGAGCTAGAAGGATGAATTAGCCCTCCTATATTTTAAACATACTGAAAAATCTGCCTATGTAAAAATAGTAGAATAGTGGTATTCTGATAGTATAGTGGAATAAAAAAAAAAAGCATAGGAGTTCCCGTCGTGGCGCAGTGATTAACGAATCCGACTGGGAACCATGAAGTTGCGGGTTCGGTCCCTGCCCTTGCTCAGTGGGTTAATGATCCGGCGTTGCCATGAGCTGTGGTGTAGGTTACAGACGCGGCTCGGATCCTGCGTTGCTGTGGCTGTGGTGTAGGCCGGGGGCTACAGCTCCAATTCGACCCCTAGCCTGGGAACCTCCATGTGCCACGGGAGCGGCCCTAGAGAAGGCAAAAAAAAAAGCATAAATAGACCCAAGTCCATGTTAGATTTGACCCTGTATGCTGCCAAGTGTGGCTCTAAAAAGCAAAAAAAAAAAAAAAAAGCGATATAGCCACTTCTTACAAAACATAATGTGCTCTCACAATACTGTCTAGCAATCACTCTCCTTGGTATTCACCCAAAAGTTGGAAACTTTCATCCATATGAAAACCTTCTCACAGATGTTTATAACAGCATTATTCCTAATGCCAAAACTTGGAAGCAACCAAGATGCCCTTCAGTAGGCGTATGGATTAGGAAACTGTGGTGCCTCTAGACAATAGAGTAGTATTCACTGTCAGAAAGAAGTGTGCTATCAAGTCATGAAAAGACCTGGAAGAACCTTAATGCATATTACGAAATGAAAGAAGTCTGTTTGGGAAGTTCCCTTCATGGCCCAGCAGTTAATGATCCCGACCAGGATCCCTGAGGATGCGGTTTGATCCCTGTCCTCTCTCAGTGGGTTAAGGATCTGGCATCGCCGTGAGCTGTGGTGTAGGTCACTGATGCGGCTCAGATCCCAAATTGCTGTGACTGTGACATAAGCTGGCAGCTGCAGCTCCAATTAGACCCCTAGTCTGGGAATTTCCATATGCCACAAGTGTGGCCCTAAAAAGCAAAAGAAAAAGGAAAGAAAGAAGCCAGTCTGAAAAGGCTACATACTGTATGATTCCATCTATATGACATTTTGGGAAAGACAAAACTATGGGGACAGTGAAAAGATTAGTGGTTGCTAGGTGTTAGGGGTAGAGAATAGAGGATTTTTAGGATCGTGAAACTGTTCTGTATGATACTGTAGTGGTGGATACATGTCGTTGTACAGTTTTCCAAACCTATAGAATGTATAACACCAAGAGTAAACTGTAAATCTTTCCTCATTAAAAAAGGAACTAAATCTTCTTTGTTAAGTGCCTGATCTCTGGTGTAAGGCAGGGAAACTACAAGATGAGTCTGGAACATTTTGTCATGCTAGGAGTTAAGAAAGGGCTCAAAAAATGAAAGAATAATGTCAAAATGACACAAAAGTCTTCACAAACTGAAAATTTGAGCTTCCAAATGAAAAATGACTTGGGTTATATAACACATGATATAAAAATGTTCATACTAATGCTAACAAATAAATAATGTGCGAAGAGGAAAGCTTTTTTTTTTTTTTTTTTTGTCTTTTTCTCCTTTGTTGTTGTTGTTGTTGTTGTTGCTATTTCTTGGGCCGCTCCCGCGGCATATGGAGGTTCCCAGGCTAGGGGTTGAATCGGAGCTGTAGCCACCGGCCTACGCCAGAGCCACAGCAACGCGGGATCCGAGCCGCGTCTGCAACCTACACCACAGCTCACGGCAACGCTGGATCGTTAACCCACTGAGCAAGGGCAGGGACCGAACCCGCAACCTCATGGTTCCTAGTCGGATTCGTTAACCACTGCGCCACAACGGGAACTCCTTTTTTTTTTTTTTAAGAATAGAATTGCCAACTAATTAATGTAACAGAATGATAGAGTTTTGTTTTGTTTTTTCCAGGCTGTGCCTGTGCCATGCAAAAGTTCCCAGGCCAGGGATTGAACCCAAGCCACGCTGCATCCTTAATCACTAGGCCACCAGGGAACTCTGATAGGTTTTTTTTTTTAAATGAGCATTTTGCAACCATCATAATAATTTATTCACACAAGAGTCTTCAATGAATAGTAAAAATTTTGTACTCAATCTGCATGTATCTCCTTGGAAAGTACTCATTAATTACAAATGGAAGAAGGGTAACAACACAGAAGTCTTGCTGATTCCACCTTATCCAAGTAATCAGGGTCAACATCATTAATAACAGTGTAAAGTAACAACCTGGTATGATACACTGAAAAGGAAACATCATTTTATATATACTGAGTATTAGGAATAGTGTGTTAGTAATTAATGATGGTCATTGTATCCTAGGTTAGAGCCGAGATCTACTAATAATTTAGTCATTTTTTTAACTCATTCAAAGAACCTTTAACTGAAAATTGATTATATGATAGGTATAGTTCTCAAACCATTGTTCATTGAAGTTTAGAGTTTAGCAGGGGAAACAAACGTTAGTCAAATAGCTTGGTAATTTGAAGTATGCACTAACAGTTATGGTAAGTTTTGTGAAGAAAAGGTAGCAAGTACAGTAAGAAAGAATTAGGAAAATTAAGAGTTAAAAACATTACTTTTTCGTATTTTTTTCCATCCCATGCCCCTGAGCAACTGCCAGTTCTTTCGTAAGCCTGATTTCTGTTTAGTTCGCCTTCCCAGTTACAGCTGCTTTGGAACCACTCAGTCCCTCTTTCTCCTCCTATTTATTTTTCAACTGTATTGTATTCCAAATGTACACATTTTATGAAAGGAAGAGATACTTATAACAGATCTGTACGAGAATCTAAGATGTGGGTTAAGGATCCAGTGTTGCCATGAGCTGTGGTGTAGGTCGCAGACGTGGCTCGGATCTGGCATTGCTGTGGGTGTGGCACAGGCCAGCGGCTACAGCTCCGATTCGACCCCTGGCCTGGGAACCCTCCATATGCTGTGGGTACGGCCCTAAAAGGGCAAAAAAAAAAAAAGATGTAGAAAATTTCAGTCACCCCAGAAAGTTCCCTTGTGCCCTTTCTCATTCAACATATCCCTGAAAAGATAACTGTTATTCTGGTTCTATGTATGCCCATATATTAATTTGCATGTTCTTGAACTTTACATAAACGGAATCATATAGTATGTACTCTGGCATATGGTTTCTTTCACTCGATGTGATGTTTTTTGATATTTACCTATGTTTCTATTGGTAGTTCATTCTTTTTTTATTGATAGGTAGTACTCCATTGTGTGAATATAAAACAATTCATTTGCCCATTTTCCTATTAATGAACATTTGGGTTGTTTTCATTTTGAGACTTTTATGAAGGAGAGATTCTATGGATATTCTTGCATATGTCTTTTGATGGACAAATGCCCTCATTTCTTTAGGGGGTGTGTCCAGGTGTCTAAATGCTAGGTCGTAGGGTAGTCTGTGCTTAAATTTATTAGAAGCTGCTCAACAGTTTTCTAAAATGATTGGGCCATTTTGCACTCTCACTGATAATATCTGGAAGTTTCACTTTCTCCATATTGTTGTCCATACTTGTAAGTCTTTATATTTTTTATTTTTTATTTTTTTGTCTTTTTTTGTCTTTTCAGGGCCACACCTGCGGCACATGGAGGTTTCTAGGCTAGGGGCCTAATCGGAGCTGTAGCTACTGGCCTATGCCAGAGCCACAGAAACGCCAGATCCAAGCCAAGCCGAGTCTGCAACCTACACCACAGTTCACGGGAACACCAGATCCTTGACCTGCTGGGCAAGGCCAGGGATCGAACCCATAACCTATTGGTTCCTAGTTGAATCTGTTTCCACTGTGCCACGATGGGAACTCCCTGTAAGTCTTTTTTTTTTTTTTTTGGTCTTTTTGCCATTTCTTGGGCCGCTCCCTTGGCATATGGAGATTCCCAGGCTAGGGGTCGAATCAGAGCTGTAGCTGCCGGCCTACGCCAGAGCCATAGCAATGCAGGATCCGAGCCGCATCTGCGACCTACACCACAGCTAACGGCAACGCCGGATCGTTAACCCACTGAGCAAGGGCAGGGACTGAACCTGCAACCTCATGGTTCCTAGTCAGATTTGTTAACCACTGCGCCACGACGAGAACTCCCCTGTAAGTCTTTAATTTTATCTGGGTTGGTGTGTAGTGATACTCACTGAGGTTTAAATTTGTATTTCCCAATGAGTAATAATGCTGAACACTTGTCAAGTTTATTGGCCCTTTGGGTATCATCTTTTCTTTTTTTTTTTCCTTTCTTTTTTTTTTTTTTTTTTTGTCTTTTTTTTTTGCTGTTTCTTGGGCCACTCCCGCGGCATATGGAGGTTCCCAGGCTAGGGGTCAAATCGGAGCCATAGTTACTGGCCTACACCAGAGCCACAGCAACGCGGGATCCGAGCCGCACCTGCAACCTACACCACAGCTCACGGCAACGCTGGATCGTTAACCCACTGAGCAAGGCCAGGGATCGAACCCGAAACCTCATGGTTCCTAGTCGGATTCGTTAACCACTGCGCCACGACGGGAACTCCGGGTATCATCTTTTCAATGTACTTCTGCAAGTCTTTTGCTCATTTAAAAATTGGGTTGTCTTTTGCTTACTGATTTTTGTATCACATTTTCTAGATGTGAGCCTTTTGTGAGTTATTTTATGTGTTGTGAATTTTTTCTTCTAGTTCGTAACTTGCCTTTTTACTTTACTAATAGTCTTCGTATGAGCCAAAGTTCCTAGGCAGGAGTTTTGAGAGACACTTCAGATACCAGTTTGGTAACTAATATACTAGTCATCTGTTAGTAATGTATTGGTTTTTTATTGTTACTGTAACAGTACCAAAATAACAAACAAGATTAATTTATTGTCTTATGTTTCTTTAAATTAGAATTCTGACTCACGTCTTGTTGGGCTAACCTCAGAGTATCAGTCTGCCTTCCTTTCTGGAGCTTCTAGTGGGAAGAGTCCATTTTCTTGTCTTTCCCAGTTTATATTGCTGCCGACATTTCTTGACCCAGGCCCCTTTCTTCCATCTTCAAACCTAACAGCTTTGTATCTCTCTGACCACTCTTTCATAGTTACATTTCCCAAAGGTTCCTGCTTTTGAGGACTCAGGTGGTTAAGTTGGACATGTTGTAATAATTGGGGATAATCTCCTCATCTCAAAGTCTTTGCCAAGTCATTTTTGCCACTTAAGGTAACACATTCACAGCTTCTGGGGTTAGTGCATAGACTTCTTTGAGAGCCATTATCCTGCCCACCACACTAATTTAATTACTCTGATAGCCCATGAGTTGCTAAACTAATGTAGTAGCCTGTCTGCTCTAATGGTGCAGCATCCTTATTGGGTGCAGGAAGGGACAAAGTAATCCAAAATACGTAGATAAAGCTAAATAGGATTTTCTGGCCTCTGTGCGTGTATTGTTACAAGAAGGTTATATAGTAGATAAGTGATAGATTCGAAAAGGGAGTGAGTGATCACTTAGTAGGAGGGGAACAGTTAGAAAAGTTCTTTTTGAATACCCTAAACTGGCTTCCCATCAGCCTAAGGATAAAACCTAAACTTCTTAGGACACCTGTCCAGAACTTGTGCTTTTCATCATTACGCTCAATGGCCTCTCTAATATGATAGCACATTTTGTTTCTAATGTGAATGCTAACTTCACCTGGAAAATACTCATGCATTCCTATAATTGTAGCTGGTATTGTTTCGATAACCACCAATAACATTAAAATGAACTCTGAGATTGTAGATTTTAAGATAATCAAATATTACATTGTTAATACCTTTGGTACTTTAGAGTAATATGCCCTTTTCCTTTGTCATCTATTCTGGGTTTTTATTCTTTTATTTTATTTTTATACATCATGATAAATCTGGATATAATTTAAAAGGAACTCATAGTGTTTCTTGGGCAATTTTGCAGTATGGCAAATAAGCCAAACTTCTTTCAAAACCTAATGACTCCATTTTTCTATGTACATGAAATTTTTTCAGAACTTGAATTGGGGACTAGAAAATAAAATTTGTTGATACCTATTATATGCTAAGTGCATGCTAGATAATCCTCACGGCATTGTTAATGTTTATTTTACACCTGAGGTAACTGAGTTTCAGAGATTTAAGCAGCTTGCCAAAAATCGATAAGTAGTAAGTGACAGATTTGAGATGGTAGTTTAGATCTACTTCTAAAGCCTTTGTGCACTCTTTCCAAGGTGTGGTGAGTCAAATGGATCAAAGTAAATGTGTGTCAGAACGTATCTGTATTCTTTTGTAACCATGAGAAACTTTGGTAGCATGCCATAATATCTGAATCAAAAGGTTCCAACTTGGTGAAATTCTGTTAAATGCTTGAGAGACCTAAATCTGTGAATGCTGTGAATATGCATGTCTAATCAGAAGACTTGAATAGTGCGTTGACCTCTTTATCCCATTTCCATTACTATTTTGACTCCTTCAGTTTTCACTATAGCCACAACCATGTAGGCAAACTTGTTTGTCCCTGTTACTTGCTTTTTGGAATGCTCTGGATAATTCCTATGAATGCGAATGTTTAAAAAATTAATTAATCTTTTTTTGGCTGCCCTGTGGCATATGGAATTCCTGGGCCAGGATCACATCTGAGCCGTAGTTGTGACCAATGTCACAGCTGCGGCAACGCTGGATCTGTCCCTTTGTGCCAGGGCAGGGAGTGAACCTGTGTCGTGGTGCTGTAGAGATGCCACCGATCCCCTTGCACTACAGCTGGGACTCCTGTGAATGTGAATTTTATTTCGACTTTGATGTTTCAGACTTTTTAAGAAAAACATTGTAATGAAATGTTGGCTAAGAGGCACCCTTATATTAATATTTTAGTCTTTGTGTGATTGAATCAATTGATTTGCACAAGAAAGGAAAGGAAAATGCTTAGATTCCTTTTTAAAGTATCCCTGAAATTTCTAATTTGTTTAATTTAAGCATCAATGAACATTGTTTTGCTTTTACACATTTGACGTTCCTTTGGCCTAAGTAATTCAACTTCCCTATCTTGAATTTCTTATTTCTGCCAATTTTGATAGTATTCTAAAAATATGCACCTGTTGATAAATTGCAGCAAGTCAGTGGTGAAAACTGGTTTATTGTGCTAAATTTCACCAGTGTTTTTTAGGCAGGCCTGCTTCTTATGATTGAACCATTTTTCTCTTTGAATGAGGTAAACTGTTTGAAAATCTGTATTCCTTGGCAGATGGTCCCAGTCTGAACTTTCTGCCTTACTAGCTTCATTTCCCATAACTCTCACCCTTGTCCCTCTCATATCAGCTGTATTAGACTACTTATTGTTTTTAGTACCATATGTATATTTATATCTCTGCCTTTCACCTTTTTCTGGTAAACTTGTCATATCTGTCATTCAGGACTGTTTCTCATTTCTTCTGAAAAGCCCCCCTCCCTTCTCATCACGCAGAAGATCCCGGGTCAGGGATCAAACCAAGCCACAGCTGTGACCACACCGGATCCTTGACCTGCTTAGCCACCAGGGGACTCCTGACCCCCTTTTTTTCTTTAAGTAGAGTTGATTTACAATAGTATGTTAGTTTCAGATGTATAGCAAAATGATTCATTTATACATATGTTTTCAGATTACTTTCCATTATAGGTTATTAGAAGATAGTGAATATTATTCCCTGTATTACACAGTAAACCCTTGTTGCCTAGCTATTTTATGTATAGTACTTTGTTAATTCCATACTCCTGATTTATTCCTCTTCCCCCTCCCTTCTCCCTGTGGTAACCCTAAGTTTGTTTTCTATGTCTGTGTGTCTATTTCTGTTTTGTATATAGATTCATATGTATTATATTTTAGATTCCACTTGTAAGTGATATCATATAATATTTGTCTAGAAAGGCTTCCTTTAAACCTTCCTCAGCCCCTGATAGGTTTAGATGATCCACAGAATATGATGCATATCTATCATCGTACATGATAACACCATATTGTAATTATCTGCAAGACTTTCCTCTAATATTCTTTAGTAGTTAAGGGGGAAGTGGCAGAACATGAGGTTGAAGAGATTTAGGCAGGGGCTAGATCACACAGGGCCGCACCATAGGCCAGAGCGAAGAGTACAGATGTTATCCTAAAAGCCAGTGAAGGTTTTTAGCAAGAGAGGGACATGATCCAATTTTAAAAGATCACCTTGGCTGCCTTGTGGAGAACAGATTTGTGGACAGTAAGAGTGTAAGCTGGGAAGCTAGTTAACAGGAGCTAATGGCAGTGGTTTAAGATATGACAGTGGTTTAGACTAGGGTAGCCTCAGTGGAGACATTAGAGAAGTGGATGACTCAGGATACATTTTGGAGTTAGTGCCTGTAGGACTCTTTAGTGAATTAAATATGTGGGGATTGAAAGAAAGGAACATTTTTCAAAGTTAACTTTCAGGTTTCTATTTTAAGCAACTGTGTAGAGACATCTGGCATTCTGTTTTGAGTAAGTTGAGTTTGAAATGCCTGTAAGACATTAAACCAAGAAACAAGTAGGCATTTAAATATGTGACATTGGAACTGAGAGGTAAGGTGTTATAGTTATAAGGTTATAAAGTCATAGTTATAAAGCTGGTATTTAAAGCCGTGGGAACTGATGAAGTCACTGAGAATGAATAGAGAGAGAGAAGAGAGCCCAAAGATGAACATAAATACCATAAGTTCATCACCTAGAGGCAGAATCTGGCGTGCAGACATGATTTGTCATATTTAAATTTAAACATGTTTTAAATTAGTTTCCCACATTTGAAAATTGAGAGAGTTCCTGTAAAAATCCAGATCTTTGCCTTCTCTTGAATAATTGGAAGAAGTGACATCACTGAGCCTGTGCTTCTATGCAGTAACAATCAGCCTGAGCTGTGCCCTTTGGTGTGATCTGTCCGGCTGACCACAGTTCCTACACCGTTCCTTCTTTTTCTTTTTTTTTTTTTTTTGTCTTTTTGTCTTTTTTTTTGTTGTTGTTGTTGTTGCTATTTCTTGGGCCGCTCGCGCGGCATATGGAGGTTCCCAGGCTAGGGGTCCAATCGGAGCTGTAGCCACCGGCCTACGCCAGAGCCACAGCAACGCAGGATCCGAGCCGCGTCTGCAACCTACACCACAGCTCACGGCAACGCCGGATCCTTAACCCACTGAGCAAGGGCAGGGATCGAACCCGCAACCTCATGGTTCCTAGTCGGATTCGTTAACCACTGCGCCACGACGGGAACTCCCCTTTTTCTTTTTTCTTTGCTTTGTTCTTCTTCTTCTTTTTTTTTTTTTAATTTTCTATTCTTTTTTTCTTTTTTGACCGCTTCTGCAGCATGTGAAGGTTCCTGGGCCAGGGATCAAATCCGAGCTGCAACTGCGACCTTTGCCACAGCCTCAGCAGTGCCGGATCTTTAACCCACCACACTAGGCCAAGGATCAAACTGGCACTGCCACAGAGACAACGCCAGATCATTAGTCCACTGTGTCATAGTGGGACCTCCCCATTTTTTTTTCCCTTAGTCTGTTTTACTCAAATGCTGTTCTGGACATTTGAATTTACAGCCCTTGATTTAGAAGTTAAGGACAGAAGGAGCCCACAAAGGAACATAGGAGGAAGCAACACCACGGTAGGAAAACCAGGAGAATAGAATGTAACAGAAAACTGGAGAGGAGCGTGTTTCCACTTATTAAATGCTACTAAGAGATTGAGGAGGATGAGTACAGAAAAGGGCAGTTTTGGTGGTGTGGCTAGGTTGAGGGAGGGCAGGAAAGAGAGGTGGCTGAAGTGGAGGCTGTCCTTTTGAAAACTCAGGAAAGTGAAGAAGTGCAGGTAAATGGAGCCACAGTTGTCAGAGACCCTGTGAACAGTCCATTAGGGGGATGAAGATGGTTGTTACAGGAGAGAAAGGTGATAAATAATGTGAGGATCTTAGGGACCAGGTGATATCCTAGGACGCGGAAGTCCAGATGGCCTTGGCTCAGAGGACGCGTGCTGCTGCAGGGAAGGATGGAAGGAGCGCCCTGGTACTGAGGAGGTAGCGACTGGGGACACTAACAGATAAAAGTGAGAATCAGCAGTGTTCACATAGAACCAGAGTGTTACTTGAGGCTAAATGTGTAGACTCAAACTGTCTATGTTCTGCGTTGTATGTTCTCCCTATCGCTGCCTATGAATCTATATGTCACCTTGCCAGGCAAGCCTTTCCATGTTGTTATTGTTCACATTCCACCCAAATAACATTTTTTTCCCTATTCAGAACTCATTTCTCCTGTTATATTTTCTCAGTTCATTCCTCACCACCCTGTACTACACATATACATACTCTTAATGTGAAATGCTGGGTCATTAAAAGAGAAGGAAAAAAAAATCAGCCAGTCACCAGATACTTAGTAAGTGTTCTCCGTGTGCCTGGCACTGTGCTAGGCTCTGGAGATTTGTTTTCTCCCTCCCTCCCTTCCTTCTTCTTTCTCTCTTTTTTTCATTCTCTCCGTTTGTTTCTTTCTTTCTCTCCGTCACTCCTTCTTTTCTCTCTCTCTCTCTCTCACTCGCTCTCACTCTCTTTCTCTCCCCCTCCTTTTTCCCTCCCTCTCTCTCTCCCTCCCTCTCTCTCTTTATTATCTTCTTTCCTTCTTTCCCTGCACCTTTGGCATATGGAAGTTCCCAGGCTAGGCATCAAATCAGAGCTGCAGCTGCTGGCCTGTGCCACAGTCACAGTCATGCCAAATCCAAGCCACATCTGCGACCTGCACCAAAGCTTGCTGCAGTGCTGGATTCTTAACCCACTTAGCAAGGCTAGGGATCAAACCCACATCATGACAGATACTATGTCATGTTCTTAACATGCTGAGCCACAGTAGGAACTTCCTCTTTTTTTTTTTTTTTTTTTTTAATCTTTAGTGAACTATAGAGATGGACAATGCCTTTATGAATCCTAGAATTTAACAGTGTCCTTTGGCTTTTGAAGCTCGAGAAAATCATTGGCAGTCCTTTAAAAAATATGTACCAGGACACCCACTGAATCAAGAGCTTCTGGGACAAGAGGCAATCATTTATAAAGATCTTGAGGCAAAGTAGTGTTCTCCAAAAACCGATAACTACTGGTCAAGCCAAATATTGTGTTAGATGCCTTGAATGGTTGACCTAGCAGGGGAGGAAGTCAAGGAAGATTTAACTTAAGTGATGACATTTGAAATGGATCTGGGATACACACTGTAGTCTTAAGGGGTAAAGGTACATGATGTATCCAGGTTTCTCAAATGATTCAGAAATAATAATTTCATTCATGTATATCAAAATATTAAAATTGGTGAATCCGAATAGAACATATACAGGAGTTCACTATACTATTCTTGCAACATTTCTGAAGTTAGAAATTGTTTGAAAAGAAAAAAGCTGAAAGGAATGAAGATCAAAAAATAAATTGAACCTAAAAGTTGCATATCAGAGTTCCCGTCATGGCTCAGTGGTTAACTAATCTGACTAGGAACCAAGAGGTTGCCAGTTCAATCCCTGGCCTCGATCAGTGGGTTAAGGATCCGGCACTGCCGTGAGCTGTAGTGTAGGTCTCAGACTCGGCTCAGATCTGGCGTTGCTCTGGCTCTGGTGTAGACCGGCAGCTACAGCTCCGATTAGACCCCTAGCCTGGGAACCTCCACATGCCGTGGGTGTGGCCCTAGAAAAGACAGAAAGACCAAAAAAAAAAAAAAGTTTAATATGGTTTCAATAAGTAGAAACATAGGTTAGAGTTAGGTAGGATTGGGCGATGAGTGGGTAAGTGTTCTAGGCTGAAAGCACAAGGTACACTCTGAACCAAAGCAGAATAAACTAGAAGTTGATAGTGTGAGGTGAGAGATAGGTAAGTAGTCAGTTGTGACTGAACTACCAGATCAATCAAAAGAAGTGACTGGAGCCAGATTATGAAGTGCTGTGTATGCCCTGCAAGGAGTTTAGTCTTCATCAGTTAAACCAGCAGTCACAACCCCAGGTTGTGAGAAAAGTGATCTGTTGCGGTGCAGGAAGAAGACTTTGTAACTTGTATTTGTATATATTTATGCCATTTTTCTAAATTTCTATTTTTTGTGTTTTAAAATATATGTAGTGGAGTTCCTGTCATGGCTCAGTGGTAATGAACCACCTAGACATGAGTTTGATCCCTGGCCTCACTCAGTGGGTCGGGGATTGCCCTGAGCCTGTGGTATAGGTTGCAGATGAGGCTCAGATCTGGCATTACTGTGGTTGTGGTGTAGACCAGCAGCTGTAGCTCCAATTTGACCCTAGCCTGAAAACTTCCATGTGTCTGGGGTGTGGCTCTAAAAAGCAAAAAAAAAAAAAAATATGTGTGTGTGTGTGTGTGTGTGTGTAGTATCTTAACATAGCCATATATATACAATTTGTAAATATATATAGAGTTCCTAAACAATATTTTTTTTGCTATCAGAGTTAGGAGAATACTCCTATAGACATTTTCCTGCCTTGTAACCAGAGTGATGTTTTTTTTTTAATGTAAAATCAATCATGTTAATCTCTGTGTGTGTATATGTGTATTTGTGTATGTTATGTGGTTTTTCAACAACTCACTTTATTTTTAGGATGAAGTCCAAATCATGACTCTAAAAGCTCATCTCAGTATACCGGCTACAAATCATGCCAACCTTCTCAGTGGATGCAACCGTTTTCATGGTTTAAGCCAAGCTCTTTTACCTCCTTGAATGCACTACCTTGCCTTTATGTTGAATGATTCTTCTACATAGAATGGTATCATTTAAAAAAGTTCTTTTCACCTAGTTAACTCCAGCTTATTGTTCAGGTCCTAGCTTATGTGTTACTTCCTTGATAGCCCTCTTCTGACTCCCTTCACAAGGTAGTAACCCTTTTGCATGGACTCCCCAAGCTTTGAATGGGCCCTCTCATAATTTTTAATGGCTTACTAAAAGTTCTTAGGACAGGAACCATATCTTTCTTGTTCACTCTTTTATCCCAGCGGAAATGCTCGGAACATTGTTAAGAGCCCAGTAAACATTTGTGGAAAAAGGAATGGGGTTGTGGAGCAGCAGGAACTCTTATTCATTGCTGGTGGGAATGTAGAATGGCACAGCCACTTCAAAACAGTTTGGTGCTTTCTTATAAAACATACTCTCACTGTACAGTCCAGCAATCATGTTGCCTGGTATTTACTTGAAAGAAAATGAAAATTGTTGTCTACATAGGAACCTGCACACAGGAGTTCCTGTCGTGGCTCAGAGGTAACTAACCTGACTAGTGTCCATGAGGACACAGGTTCGATCCCTGGCCTCACTCAGTGGGTTAAGGATCCGGTGTTGCCGGGAGCTGTGGTGTAGGTCTCAGATGTGGCTCAGATCCTGAGTGGCTGTGACTGTGGCGTAGGCCAGCAGCTGTAGCTCCGATTTGGCCCCTGGCCTGGGAATTTCCATATGCCATGGGTGTGGCCTTAAAAAGACAAAAAAAAAAAAAAAAAAAAAAAAAAAAAGGGGGAAGGAAGAAGGGAGAAAGAAAGGAAGGAACCTGCACACAGAGAGCAGGTTATTTCTAATGCTACAACTTGGAAGCAACTAAGACGTCTTTCAATATATGAATGGATAAATAAACTGGTACCTCCAGACAATGGAATATTATTTAGCGTTAGAAAGATGTGTGCTATAAAGCTCTGGAAAGACATGGAGGAACCATAAATGCATATTACTAAGTGAAAGAAGCCAGTCCAAAAAGCCTACATATTGTATGATTCCAACTATATGACGTTCTGGGAAAGACAAAATTAGAGAGACAGTAGAAGGATCAGTGGTTACTAGAGGTTGGGGGAGTGGGAGAGATAAAGTGATACACCACATAGGATTTTCAGGACAGCAGATCTCTTCTATGTAATATCATGGTGGATACATGTCATTATAAATTTGTCCATAGCCAAGAGTGAAGCTGCAAATATGAACTATGGACATTGGGTGATAATGATGTATCGGTATAGGTTCATCACTTGTAACAAATGTACCACTGAGGTGGGGGATGTTGATGGTGGGGGAGACCATGCATGTGTGGGAATGGAGGTTATATGGAAAATTTGTGTACTTTCTGTTCAGTTTTCCGACGAATCTAAAGCTGCTTTGAAAAATAAAGTCCATCAAGACACACACACACACAATGAGATAAATCTCAAGTGTGGAACATTCTATAAGAAGGGAAAAAAAAGGGAATGGGGTAATCATGAGGCAATGCCAATTAAAACCAGAATGAAATACCACCTCAGTCCATTAGGATGGGTATAATCAGAAAGATAGCCATAAACAAGTATAAGGAAGATGTGGAGAGATTTACATTACTAACGGAGGTGTAAAATGGTGCAGCCACTTTGAAGAACAGACAGAACATTGTAAAGTATAATAGAAGAAATAAAAATATTACAAAAATAAAAAACAAAAAAATTTAAAAAGTCAAGATAAAAACACCCCAAACACTTTCACAGTTCAAAATGCTAAATGTGGAGTTTCCATATGATCCATATGAGAAGGTCCAGCCTCAGCATATACCCAAGAGAAATGAAAACATACGTCTGCATAAAAACTTATACGTAATTGCTCACAGCAGAGTTATTAATAATAGCCAAAATGTAGGAAAAGCCTAAATGTCTCTTAGCTCAAACTGCCATAACTAAATATCATAGACTGGTAGGTTGAGCAATAAACAGTTACTTCTCACGGTTGTGGAGATTAGGAAGTCCAAGATCAAGGTGCTGGCTGATTTCTGGTGAGAGCCCTCGTCTCGGCTTGCAGAGGGCCACCTTCTCCCTGTGCCCTCCGTGGCCACGCTTTATTGCATATGACTGGGACAAGAGGGGGGTCCTGTCTCTTTTCTTACAAGGACACTAATCCCATCATGGGGGCCTTACCCTCCTGACCTCATCTAAACCTATTTACTTCTCAAAGGCACCACCCCCAAATACTGTCACAGTGGGGATTAGGGCTTCAGTATACGAATTTGTAGGGAACACAAACATGCAGTCCTTAACAATGTCCATCAGCTGGTTAATAGATAAATAAAATGTAGTATGTTAATACAGTGGACTATTATATGTGAATTATGTCTCAGTAAAGCTAGTAAATTTTAGCAAAAATTGGTGGTTTGCTTTAAAGTGGCAAAATATAAAATACTGCATAGAAAATGGTGATGTTCTGTTACATTTCTTTGCATTCTAAATGGAATGTTGAAATAAACTAGTTTTTTTTTTAATTAGACTTTTAATGGCTATATAATAAACAGTAACAAGAGAACATTTAGAAAGATTTGAATAAACAGTCCTTGAGTGAGGCATGATTAAGTGGCTAGTCTGACTTTCAGGATGGATAGTCATCCACTTCATTTTTATTTTTTTACTTTATAGTATATTATTTGGCTTTATTTTATTTTTTGCTTTTTAGGGTCACACCCGTGGCATATGGAGGTTCCCAGGCTAGGGGTTGAATCAGAGCTACAGCTGCTGACCTATGCCACAGTCACAGAAATGCAGGATCTGAACCATGTCTGTGACCTACACCACAGCTTATAGCAACACCGGATCCTTAACACACTGAGAGAGGCCAGGAATTGAACCTGCAACCTCATGGTTACTAGTTGGATTGGTTTCCACTGCGCCACGACGAGAACTCCTTTATTTGACTTTAAATAACTCAGAGGGTTTGTTTTTTTCCCTCCTTCCATATCTACTTTACATCTTTCAGTTTTTCCTTTGGAAAAAGGCAATCATCCCACTCCCCCATTTCTTTAGTAAAATGAGTAAATACTTCTTTCATTTCACTTGGAGCATTAAAAATAGTGTGATTATGTCAATAATGACTTTTTTAAAAGCAAGAGTAACAAAGAGTTTGAACTTTTTCTCCAGTGGCTTTATACAAATGATTTGGTGACATCCACTTTTACTATGTTTGTTGGGGTAATAACTCTTACATCCAGAGGCTGACTCTTCTGGCATCATTCTTATTTTCTCTTTCTTCATAAGTCCCTTGTCTGTGCTCCCATGGTACTCTTTTAAAAAATCATCTGCAATTCTGGTATCTCTTATTTATCTGCCTGTCTCCTCCATTAGACTACATCCTTCATTAAGGCCAATGACTGGATCTCATCTTTGTACCTCAGCATCTGTAACTGAATTTGGCAAATAGGAATTCCTCACTAAGGGCTTGTTGAACTGAACTTAATCACAGTAAAAGCTGCATTATCTGATATGATAGGGACTGATATTTAGTCTATGAATTTTTAGAGTCAAAGCTGTGATTATTAAAAAATGTATATACCCACCTTCATGTTTTTAATTAAGACATACAGTTGTATAATCTTTGACAATTATTTGATGTAGAGCATGGCCTTTGATTATTATAGTTCTGTTTAGTCTTTCTTGCATTAAAAAACAAACGTTTTATCCCCCAAATAAAAAAGTTTATTTTAAATAGAGGTACTTGGAAAGAACTTGGAGACTTAAATACAGACTCTTGGAATTCCCATCGTGGCGCAGTGGTTAACGAATCCGACTAGGAACTATGAGGTTGCGGGTTCGGTCCTTGCGCTTGGTCAGTGGGTTAACGATCCGGCATTGCCCTGAGCTGTGGTGTAGGTTGCAGACGCGGCTCGGATCCTGCGTTGTTGTGGCTCTGGCGTAGGCCAGTGGCTACAGCTCCGATTCGACCCCTAGCCTGGGAACCTCCATATGCCGAGGGAGTGGCCCAAAGAAATAGCAAAAAGACAAAAATAAATAAATAAATAAATAAATAAATAAATACAGACTCTTTAGATTTTTACTTTTTCCCACTCTATAAGATATATTATCCATATTTAGTTTAAAAGCAACTTTTATTAGCAACTCAGTTTTATTGAGTATGTTAAGCATTTTAAATAGTTTTTTTTTAATAGAAACAACAGCTCTCTTTTTATAGTCATATTTCTGATAACTAAAGACAGTGGCAGTAACAGGTTTGGGAACAAGCATAACTGACTGACTCTTAGTAAGCATATGACTCAGCTATTTGGCCAAGTGCAAGGAACCACTCACTGAAGTGTAGCTAACCAGCTATGATCATTAAAGCTTATCCTGAGTATCGGGTAATATATTTTATAGAAAGAATGGAGGATGTTGATTATCTAGTAAATACCTAGTGGAGGGAATTTAGGAGGATGTGTGCTTGTTTTTTCTATACCAAAATTTCATCAATTACAGATAGAGCTAGGGAAAGTATGTTATATCCTGCCATGAGATTTCATAAATTTGTTCTTAAAACTCAGTGCTTTGAAATGTCTTATTATCTTCTCAAGTCACTCTGGCCACCCCAAAGAATTTCATGCTAATTTTTTTTATTTGTTTGTTTTAATTTCAGTGGTAGGAATGGGATCCTGGTGCTTCCACATGACTCTGAAATACGAAATGCAGGTCAGTAATGACAAAATTGACTATATGCTTACTCTCTTAATCCAGAGACACTTCAAATTTGAGGGAAGAACATTACTAGAGGATGATACTGAGACAAGAAAAAAAAGATGAGATTTATAATCTCTGGAGTTTTTACTTCAGGCCAAAGTATCCAGATTAAGTAAGCAAGCAAATAAGTTGTCCATAGAGAAAACAGATCAGAGCAGTATGGGTTGTTTCTTTTGTTTGTTTTTTTGGCTGCCCCTGAAGTACATGGAAGTTCTCCGACTAGGGGTCAAATTGGAGCTGCAGCTGCAGGCCTGTACCGCAGCCACAGCAACCCTGCATCCAAGCCACAGCTTGTGGCAGTGCTGGATTTTTTAACCCACTGAGCAAGACCAAAGATTGAACATGCACTCTCATAGACATTGTGGTTCTTAACCCACTGAGCCACAACAGGAACTCCCCAGTATAGGTTTTTTGACCACCTCTGTGCAGGCATGTATGGTTTTAGAGCAGGATTAGACAGTAGAGTCCCATGGAGACATCTTAAGAAGATAAAAATCAGTTCACAAAAATAATATATTCTTATTCTTAGCTGCCTACCTTCCCTGTGTCTCTCTTATGGCATCAATTTGAATGGTCTGGTACCTCTAGCTAGCAAGGTTTTAGAGCTATGCAAGGATTTTTATTTACTGTTCTTGCTCTAAGAGGGCCATATATCTAGTTGTCATTCTTTTAACCTTTTTATTCCCCATCACTAACACAGAAACTTCTAGAATAGCATTATCCAGTAGAAATATAATGTAATACATATGTCATTTAAAAATTTACAGGAATTCCCATTGTTGCTCAGTGGATTAAGAACCCGACATAGTCTTAATGAGGATTCAGGTTCGATCCTTGGCCCTACTCAGTGGATTAAGGATCCGGCGTTGCCACAAGCTGTGGCGTAGATCACTGATGGGATCACAGATGTGGCTTGGATCCAGTGTTGCTGTGGCTGTGGTGTAGGCTGGCAGCTGCAGCTCTGAGTTGACCCTTGGCCCAGGAACTTCTGCAAATGGAGCCTTAAAAAAGAAAAAAAAAATTTTTTTTTCTAGTAGCCACATTTTAAAAAGCCACATTAAAAAATAGGTGAAATTAACTTTAATAATATGTTTTAGGAGTTCCCGTCATGGCATAGTGGTTGGCGAATCCGACTAGGAACCATGAGGTTGCGGGTTCGATCCCTGCCCTTGCTCAGTGGGTTAACGATCTGGCGTTGCCGTGGGCTGTGGTGTAGGTTGCAGGCTCGGCTCGGATCCCGCATTGCTGTGGCTCTGGCGTAGGCCGGTGGCTACAGCTCCGATTCGACCCCTAGCCTGGGAACCTCCATATGCCGTGGGAGCGGCCCAAGAAATAGCAACAACAACAACAACAAAAAGACAAAAAAAAAAATAATAATATGTTTTAGGTAGTTGCTGTTGTAGCTCGGTGGGTTAACACGACATAGTGTCCATGAGGATATGGGTTCAACTCAGCCTTGCTCAGTGGATTGAGGATCTGGTATTGCTATAAGCTATGGTGCAGGTCACACCTTTGGCTCGAATTTGATCCCTGGCCCAGGAACTTCCATATGCCACAGGTGCAGCCATAAAATTAAAAATAATAATAATATATTTTAGTTAACCCAGTATGCCTAAAGTATTACTTCAACATGTAATCAATATAAAAATTTATTAATGAAGCGTTTCACAGATGGAAATCCGGTGTATATTTCATACTTGCTGTGTATCTCAATTTTGATTAGGTTTATTTCAAGTGCTCAGTAGCCATGTAAGGCTAGTGGCTATTGTATTAGATAGTGTTATTCTGGAAGGATATGTGTATAACAACAGTCTCTATTACAGTCAGTTATTGATTATAGCTATATTAAATAGATGAGTTAATTCTTAGGATTGATTCTAATGTTTATATATTTGTAATAAGGTGTCATTTGTGCTGCACATGCCATGCTTGACTCGGAGAATACATAGATGAGTACATAGGTCTGACCTAATCAAGCACAGAATACATTTCTCGCTCTTTCTGGCTGGGAAAACAGACTTATGAACAGTGATATAATGGCAATTATATTTTAAGAAATACAAATAATCTGTGACAGTGGTGGAGCTTAGAAGAATCTATACTTGTTAAGGACATTTAAGCAGAATCTGAAAGTATTAGTTGAAACTTTTTACATAGTGGCATACTATACTTGTACTATGGCAGAAGCAGAAGCAGAGAGTCATTGCAGTGGTGGTATACCTGACAACGGTAATAAAGCTAGAGCTTCTAGTGTGTTTGGAGAAGTGGTAAGAATGATATTCAAAATAAATAACTGTATGGTAAGAATACAAGCTATCAGAATGATGTTACCAGTGAGCGGCAGCTAAATAATAACCTTGAAAATAAGGCTTTGCATTTTATCATACTGAAAAAAATTAGAATTTGTCCAGTTTAGCAATCATCTAGTGATTTCATATATACTCGCTTAGTTATTATTCATGTTTTATAAATTGCAATACTAGAGGTGAAAGAGGCTAATTGATTTGATCAAAATTAACCACAGTTTATAAATGATATCCACACATATACACACATCGCATGTGGGCATGTACACATGCATACGTATTTCTCTCCACACACACACACGTATATATATATATCCATTCTCTAGCTCTGTTCACAAGAGGACCTGGGAGCTGGGAACCCCAATACCAAAGAACACACCTAACATCCAGATCTGGTTTCTAAAGGTCATTCTTGAACCTGAGTGAATTTTGAGGGCTGGGGCAGAAAAAAGGACAGTATGAGTCTGGAACATCTTTTTGTGCCAGAAAGAATATAAATTGTAAAAGCACGGTGGGAACATATCAAAAGGACACTGAAGCCAACGTGAAGGGATTTTCACTGACCCATTTGAGATAATTTGAGCATCTAAATAGACATTGATAGTAACAGATTCTAACAGTTATTAAACTCATTGAAGTTATTAAACCCATTGAATGAGATGGGAAATCATGATTTCATATTCAAACAATATATTACATAATAAATAGTAATAGTAAATTATTATGAATAAAAGTTTGATGTTGGATTTACATAGTTTCAAAGTACCTTACCACCAAATAATTACAAGAGGAAAAAGATGTACAATGGGGAAGATTAGCAGGTAACACCTTAATCAAGGTGTCAGGATGAGCATCTTCATGATGGGAGAAATCAAAGCTGTATGCTGTCTGATAGGATGCAGTGGCAAAAACATAGCATCACCTCTCTGATACTCTTGCCACAGATGCATAATCTGAATCTAGTCATATGGAAACATCAGACCAAATCAAATTGAGTGACATTCTGGAAAAGAACTGTCATGTAATTTTCAAAAGTATCTATATGTTCATAGTCATAAAATCAAAAGATTGAGGAAATGTTCAAGACTAAAGAAAACGAAAAACATATGGCAAATACATGTGTAATTCTGGACTGGATCCTGTGTGTGTGTGTGTGCATGCTTATATTTATACTTATGATATTATTGGGATGCTTGGAAAAACTTGGAGTCTGAGGATTACATGGTAATAATCAAAGTTAATTTCCTGATTTTGTTGTTGATAATATTGTCAATACGCAGGCGAATGTCTTTTTTAAAGATGGAATTTCACATACCATAAAATATACCCCCCCCCTTTTTTTTTTATCTTTTCTAGGGCCGTACCCATGGCATATGGAGGTTACCAGGCTAGAGGTCCAATCAGAGCTGTAGCCTCTGGCCACAGCCACAGCAACGCGGGATCCGAGCTGCGTCTGTGACCTACACCACAGCTCACGGCAATGCCGGATCCTTAACCCACTGAAAAAGGCCAGGAATCGAACCCACAACCTCATGGTTCCTAGTTGGATTCGCTAACCACTGAGCCACGACGGGAACTCCACCCTTTTAAAGTATATGAATTAATCTTTTTAAGTATACTTACAAAATTATGGAACCATCACCAATCTCTAATTCCAGAACATTTTCATCATCTCAAAGAGAAATCCCATTCCCAATAACAGTCATTACCCATTAGTCCCTCTACCTAGCCTTGACAACCACTAGTCCTCTCTTTGTCTCTCTGGTTTTGCCTGTTCCGGACATTTCATGGCAGTGGATTGTATAGTATGTATTGTTTTGTGTCTGGCTTCTTTCGCTTAAGCCAAATAATATTTCATTGTTAGGATATACCACATTTTGTTTATCCATTTATCAATTAGTGGGCATTTGGGTTGTTTCCGGTTTTTTGGCTTTTACACATAATGCTGCTATATATATAAATTTTTGTGTGATGTATGCTTTCATTTCTCTTAGGTGTATACTTAGGAGTGGAATTGCTAACTATGGTTTAATCTTTTGATGACTCTGTATACTATTTTCCAAAGTGGCTGCAACAGTTTACATTCCCACTGGCAATTATCCATATCCTTGCCAGTGCTTGTTATTGTCTGTCCTTTTGATCATAGCCATCCTAGTGGGTGTGAAGGTGTATCTCATTGAGGTTTTGTTTTACTTTTCCCTTATGTTTAATGATATTGAGCATCTTTTCCTGTGTGTATTGACCATTTATATATTTTCTTAGGAGAAATGTTGCTTAATATCCTTTTTTTTCCCTATGGCTGTACCCACATATGGAAGTTCTCAGGTCAGAGATTGAATCTGAGCTTCAGCTGTGACCTACACCACAGCTGCAGCAATGCTGGACCCTTTAACCCACTATGCCAGGCCAGGGATCAAACCTGCACTTCTGCAGTGACCCAAGCTTCTGAAGTTGTATTCTTAACCCACTGTGCCACAAAGGGAAATCTCCTTTTGTCTATTTTTAAATTGAGTTATTTGCCTTTTTGTCATTTTAGTTGCTTTTGATATTATATCTAAGAAACCGTTGCTTAATCCACAGGTCACAAAGATTTATACCTGTGTTTTCTTCTAAGAGCTTTATAATTTTAGTTCGTACATTTAAAATTAGTTTTCATATTTGCTGTGAGGTAGTAGTCTAGCTTTATTCTTTTGCATGTGAATATCCAGTTGTCCAAGAAAAGATTGTTCTTTTCCCTATTAAGTTGTCTTGGAACCCCTGTCAAAAATCAGTCAGTGATAAATGTATGAGTTTATTCCTTGACTCTCAGTTCAGCTGTTCCATTGACCTATATGTACCTTGAATACTGTAGATTTGTAGTAAATTTTGAACTTAGGAGTTGTGAGTCTTCTGATTTGTTCTTTTTTTTTTTTTAATTGTTTAAGCTATTCTAGGTCCCTTGCATTTTCATAAGAATATTAAGAGTCAGCTTATCAATTTCTGCAAAAAGTTAGCTGGGATTTTAAAAGGGATTGCCTTGAACCCATACTTTGGAGAGTATTGGCATCTTAATATCATATCTTCCTATGAACACAGGATGTCTTCGCATTTATTTAAGTTTTTAATTCTTTCAATAATGTTTTTTAATTTTTTTCATTTTTAGAGTTTTATTGAAGTATAGTTGATTTGCAGTGTTGTGACTTTCAATGATGTTTTATAGTTTGTGTGTAATTCTTTTAAGTTTATTCATAAGTATTATTTTCTTTTAATGCTATTGTCAGTGAAATTTCTTATTTTCATTTTCCAATTTCTCATGCCTAATGCATAGAAATACCAATGACTTTTGCATATTGCTTTTGTATTCTGCAACTCTAGTGAACTTGTTTTTTTACTTCTTACAGTTTTAATATGTGTTTATGTATGGATTTATGAGGGTTTTTGTGTATAAGATCATGTCATATGCAAATAGAGATAGTTTTACCTCTTTCTTATCAATTGAATACCTTTTACTTATTTTTCTTGCCTAATTGCCGTGACTAGAACTTCAGGACACTTTTTTTTTTTAATCAAAATATACTTGATTTACATTATTTTAATTGGTTTCAGGTGTACAGTGTAGTGATTCAGTATTTTTGCAGATTATACATCATTATAAGGTATTATAAGATAACAGCTGTAATTTCCTGTGCTATGCAAAACAATGTACATACACACTTTGAGGAAGTAATTTTACTCCTAGGAATACTTCCTAAGAAAATAAACAGAGACAGGGAAAAGAGCTGTCACTAAGATGCTTATCAAAGTTTTTTTGGTTTTTTTTTGTTTTTTGTCTTTTTGCTATTTCTTTGGGCCGCTCCCGTGGCATTATGGAGGTTCCCAGGCTAGGGGTCGAATCGGAGCTGTAGCCACTGGCCTACGCCAGAGCCACAACAACGCGGGATCTGAGCCGCGTCTGCAACCTACACCACAGCTCACGGCAACGCCGGATCGTTAACCAACTGAGCAAGGGCAGGGATCGAACCCGCAACCTCATGGTTCCTAGTCGGATTCGTTAACCACTGCGCCACAACGGGAACTCCGATCACAGTTTTACATATGATAAAGATTTTTAGATGATCTAAATTGTTTAACAGTAGGAAAATTGTTAAATATACTGTGATACATGTTTAAATGCAATGTGGCCATTTAAAGTAATGTTTTGAAGACCACATGAGAATGTCGTAAAACACATAAAACTTTATATGATATGACATCAACTTTATAAACAGTAGTAAAAAGATTGGAAGTACATTTTGCCTCACTTATATTCCATTTTTATGAAGTTTGTTATCCTTGGCCCCAAATTAAAAAAAAAATTTTTTTTAATTTAAATTTAAATTTTTCTTTTTTGGCCGCCCAGTGGCATATGGAGTTTCTGGGCCAGAGATGAGATCCAAGCCATAGTTGGGACCTATGCTGCTGTGGCAACACTAGATCCTTAACCCACTGTGCTGGGCTGGGAATTGAACCTGTGTGTCAGTATTGCAGAGACACCATCGATCTCATTGCAGCACAGTGGGAACTCCTATGGCCCCAAATTGTAATAACTCCCATGCACCCATATAGATATCCTTAAAGCCCTTGCCCCTTGCTTTTTGAGCAGTATTCAGCCTAGATCAAGATTTTTTTTTTTTTTTTTTTTTTTTTTTTGTCTTTTTAGGGCCACACCTGCAAAATATGGAGATTCTCAGGCTAGGGGTCAAATCGGAGCTGCAGCTGCTGGCCTGTGCCACAGCCACAGCAATGCTGGATTTGAGCCGCATCTGCACCTACACCACAGCTCATGGCAATGCAGGACCCTTAACCCACTGAGCAAGGCCAGGGATTGAACCTGCATCCTCATGGATACTAGTCATATTTGTTTCTGCTAAGCCACAACGGGAACTCCAAGATTAAGTTTTTGCCTATTCCATGCCTGAACTGATTAGCTAAATTTTGCTCACAGAAATCACATCCCTTTGTTAAATGATCTCACTTTTAAATTATTGAACAAAAATCTCAAATAAGCACTCAGTGCCATAAAGCAGTACAATTACATTTCCCTGATAATTTCTTATTTATTTATTTATTTTTATTTGAATTTTATTACGTTTATAGGTGTACAATCATCACAAACAAATTTTAAGGCATTTCCATCCCAAACCCTCAGTGCACCCCCCCCCCCCAACCTGTCTCCTTTGGAAACCGTAAGTTTTTCGAAGTCTGTGAGTCAGTATCTGTTCTGCAAAGAAGTTTATTGTGTCATTTTTTCAGATTCCACATGTCAGTGATAGCATTTGGTGTTGGTGTCTCATTATCTGACTGACTTCACTATGATAATTTCTAGGTCCATCCACGTTGCTACAGTTGCTGTTATTTCCTTTCTTTTCATGGCTGAGTAATATTCGATTGTGTATATGTACCACAACTTCTTTATTCACTCCTCTGTCAATGGACATTTAGGTTGTTTCCATGTCTTAGCTATTGTAAATAGTGCTGAGATGAACAGTGGAGTACATGTGTCTTTTCGAGTCATAGTTTCCTTTGGATAGATGCCCAGAAGTGGGATTGCTGGATCTAATAGTAGTTCTATTTTTAGTTTTCTGAGGCATCTCCATACTGTTTTCCACAGTGGTTACACCAATTTACACTCCCACAGTATAATAGGGTTCCTTTTTCTCCACACCCTCCAGCATTTCTTGTTTGTAGACTTTTTGATAATGGCCATTCTGGCTGGTGTAAGGTGGTACCTCAGAGTGGTTTTGATTTTCATTTCTCTAATCATGAGTGATGTTGAACATTTTTTCATGTATTTTTTGGCCATCCATATGTCTTCTTTGGAGAATTGTCTGTTTAGATCTTCTGCCCATTTTTGATGGGGTTGTTTTTTGGTATTAAGCTGTAGGAGGTGTTTATAAATTTTGGAGATTAATCCCTTGTCAGTCGATTCATTTGCAAAGATTTTGTCCCATTCTCTGGGTTGTCTTTTCATTTTGTTTAGGGTTTCCTTTGCTGTGCAGAAACTTTTAAGTTCAATTAAGTCCCATTCTCTGGGTTGTCTTTTCATTTTGTTTAGGGTTTCCTTTGCTGTGCAGAAACTTTTAAGTTCAATTAAGTCCCATTTGTTTATTTTTCTTTTTACTGACCTAAGAGGTGGATCTGAGAAGATGTTGCTGTCGTTTATGTTGGAGAGTGTTTGGCCTATGTTTCCTCTAAAAGTTTTATAGTATCTGGTTCTAGGTCTTTAATCCATTTTGTGTTTATTTTTGTGTATGGTATTCTAATTTCATTCTTTTACATGTGGCCATCCAGTTTTCCCAGCACCACTTATTGAACAAGCTGTCCTTTCTCCATTGTATATCCTTGCCTCCTTTGTCATAGATGAGTTGGCTGTAGGTGTGTGTGTTTAATTCTGGGCTTCCTATCTTGTTCCACTGATGTATATTTCTGTCTTTATGCCAGTACCATATGGTTTTGATGACTGTTGCTTTGTAGTATACTCCAAAGTCAGGGAGCCTGATTCTTCCAGCTCCATTTTTCTTTTTCAGGATGTATTTGGCTATTCTGGGTCTTTTGTGCTTCCAAACAAACTTTAAAATGTTTTTTTCGAGTTCTGTGAAAAATGTCCTTGATAATTTGATAGGGATTGCATTGAATCTGTAGATTGCCTTGGGTACTATAGTCATTTTGATAATATTGACTCTTCCAATCCAAGAACATGGTATGTCTTTCCATCTACTTGTGTCATCTTTGATTTCTTTCATCAGCATCTTATAGTTTTCAGAGTACAGGTCTTTTGTCTCTTTAGGTAGGTTTATTCCTAAGTATTTTATTCTTTTGGATGTGATGGTAAACGGAATTGATTCCCTAATTTCTCTTTCTGATCTTTCATTGTTAGTATATAGAAATGCTGTCAATTTCTGTGTATTAATTTTGTATCCTGTGACTTTGCCAAATTCATGGATGAGCTCTAACAGTTTTCTTGTAGAGTCTTTAGGATTCTCTAGGTGTAGTATTATATCATCTGCAAATAGTGATAGTTTTATTTCTGCCTTTCCAATTTGGATTCCTTTTATTTTTTTTACTTCTCTGATTGCTGTGGCTAGAACTTCCAAAACTATGTTGAAGAGTAGTGGTGAGAGTGGACATCCTTGTCTTGTTCCTGATCTCAGCGGGAATTCTTTCAGCTTTTTACTATTGAGAATGATGTTAGCTGTGGGTCTGTCATATACAGACTTTATCATGTTTAGGTGGGTTCCCGTTATGCCCACTTTCTGAAGGGTTTTTGTCAGAAATGGGTATTGGATTTTGTCAAAGGCTTTTTCTGTGTCTATTGAGAGGATCATCTAGTTTTTATTTTTCAGTTAGTGTGATATATCATACTGCTCGATTTGTGAATATTGAAGAATTCTTGCATC
This sequence comes from Sus scrofa, assembly GCF_054392235.1. Taxonomy (NCBI): domain Eukaryota; kingdom Metazoa; phylum Chordata; class Mammalia; order Artiodactyla; family Suidae; genus Sus; species Sus scrofa. The sequence goes on from NC_139391.1 coordinate 11,118,800, forward strand.
GCTGGGATAAATCCCACTTGGTCATGATGTACAGTCCTTTTACTGTATTGTTGGATTCGCTCTGCTAGTATTTTGTTGAGGATTTTTGCATCCATGTTCATCAGTGAAATTGGCCTGTAATTTTCTTTTTTTTTTGGTATCTTTGTCTGGTTTTGGTATCAGGGTGATGGTGGCCTCATCAAATAAGTTTGGGAGTGTTCCTTCCTCTGCAATTTTTTGGAATAGTTTCACAAGGATAGATGTTAGCTCTTTTCTAAATGTTTGATAGAATTCACCTGTGAAGCCATCTGGTCCTGGACTTTTGTTTGTTGGAAGTTTTTAAATCACAGTTTCAATTTCAGTACTTGTGATTGGTCCATTCGTCTTTTCTATTTCATCTTGGTTTAGTCTTGGAAGATTGTACTTTTCTAAGAATTTTTCCATTTCTTCTAGGTTTTCTGTTTTATTGGCATATAGTTGCATATAGTAGTCTCTTATGATCCTTTGTATTTTTGTGATACCCGTTGTTACTTCCTCCTTTTTCATTTCTAATTTTATTGATTTGAGTTTTCTCTCTTTTTTGCTTGATAAGTCTGGCTAGGGGTTTATCAATTTTGTTGATCTTTTCAAAGAACCAGCTTTTCGTTTCATTGAACTTTTCTATGGTTTTCTTTGTTTCTATTTCATTGATTTCTGCTCTGATCTTTATGATTTCTTTTTTCTACTAACTTCAGGTCTTATCTGTTCTTCTCTCTCTAGCTGCTTTAGATGAAAGGTTAGCTTGTTATTTGAGCTTTTTCTTGATTCCTGAGGTGGGCTTGTATTGCTATAAACTTTGCTCTTAGAATGGCTTTTGCTGCATCCCATAGGTTTTGGAGTGTCGTGTCTTTGTTGTCATTTGCTTCTAGGTATTTTTTAATTTCCTCTTTGATTTCTTCAGTTATCCATTGGTTGTTTGGTAGCATGTTGTTGAGTCTCCACGTGTTTGTGTTTTTTGCAGTTTTTTTCTTGTTGTCGATTTCCAGTTGAGTAGCCTTGTGTTTGGAAAGATGCTTAATATGATTTCAATTTTCTTAGAGTTACTAAGGTTTGATTTGTAGCCCAGGATGTGATCCATCTTAGAGAATGTTCCATGTGCACTTGAGAAGAATGTGTATTCTGTTGCTTTTGGATGGAATGTCCTATAAATATCTATTAAGTCTATCTGGTCTAGTGCTTCATTCAGGGCCTGCGTTTCCTCATTGACTTTCTGTCTGGATGATCTGTCCATTGCTGTAAGTGGGGTGTTAAAGTCTCCCACTATGGTTGTGTTATTGTCGATTTGTCCTTTTAAGGTTGTTAGCAGTTGCCTTATATATTGTGGTGAACCTATGTGGGTGTGTAAATATTTACAATTGTTATATCTTTTTGGAGTGATTCTTTGATCATTATGTAGTGACTTTCCTTGTCCCTTAAAATATTCTTCATTTTAACATCTATTTTGTCTGATACAGGTATTGCTACTCCAGCTTTCTTTTGATTCCCGTTTGCATGGAATATTTTCTTTCATCCTCTCACTTTCAGTTGTTATGTGTCCATAGAAGTGAAGTGGGTCTGTAGAAGACAGAATATATGGGTCTTGTTTTCGTATCCATTCAGCCAGTCTGTGTCTTTTGGTTGGGGTGTTTAGTTAGTCCATTAACATTTAAGGTAATTATTGATATGTATGTTCTTATTGCTGTTTTATTAATTGCTTTGGATTTGTTTTTGTTGCTCTTTTTTCTTCCTTTCTTCTCTTGTTCTCTCCTCTTGTGATTTGATGACTATCTTTTGTGTTGTATTTGAGTTGATTTTTCTTATTTGTTTGTGTATCCATTGTAGGTTTTCGGTTAGCAGTTATTCTGAAGTTTTGATCTGAGAGTCTATGTATATATGAGATTGTTTTGTTGGTCTCTTAATTGCAAATGCATCTACAGTGTCCTGCATTTGTACCCTCCACTTCGCACAATTTCTGATTTTGGCAGCATAATTGTGCATGGATGATTTTGTATCTTTACTGTATATATACCTTTGCTGGTGAGCCTTGTTATTTGTGGTATTTTTGTTTCTGCTTGTAGCCTTTTCTTTTCTGCCTAGAGAAGTTCCTTTAGGATTTGTTGTAAAGCTGATTTGGTGTTGCTGAATTCTCTTAGCTTTTGCTTATCTGTGAAGTTTTTGATTTCTCCTTCAAATCTGAATGAGAGCCTTGCTGGGTAAAGTAATTTTGGCTGGAAGTTTCTCCTTTCATCACATTAAGTATATCATGCCAGTCCCTTCTGGCCTTCAGAGTTTCTGCTGAAAAATCTGATAACCTTACTGGGGTTCCCTTGTGTGTTATTTCTTTCTTTTCCCCAGCTGCTTTCAGCATTTTCTCTTTGTCTTTAATTTTGGTCACTTTGATTAATATATGTCTCAGGGTGGTCCTCCTTGGGTTTATTTTATATGGTACTCGTTGTGCTTTCCTGGATTTGAGTGAGTGGGTCCTTTCCCGTGTTAGTGACGTTTTTGGCTATTATCTCTTCGAATATTTTTTATGTCCCTTTCTCTTCTCTCTCTTCTCCTCCTGGCACCCCTATAATACAGATGTTGGTGCATTTAACTTTGTTCCAGAGTTCTCTGAGATTCTCTTCATTTGTTTTCAATCTTTTTTCTCTTTTCTCTTCTGCATTCGTGATTTCCACTAATCTGTCCTCCACCTCGCTTATTCATTCTTCTGCCTCCTGTATTCTGCTGTTGGCTGCTTCTAATGAATTTTTTATTTCAGTTATTGTATTTTGCCGGAGGCCTGCTCCGGCAGCCAGGGAGCACGCACTTCCCGATTGGAGAGGGATGCAGCGTCGGCAAATGTACAATGACGGAGACAGCCTCTTTGTCCTTTCTTTCAGAGCGCTGGACTGCTCAAACTTTATTAGCAACAGTGGTTGATTATATAGACAGTTTTTCACTACAGATTACATCACAGTGTTAAAAGTCCATTGGTTAACTATTACATGGTATAGCAGCTATGCATCCTGTTTTAAGATCTCTATCTTAACTAAACTTAGTGAGTACTTTGAAGAGGCCATAAAACACAAGAATTTAGCATTTATAAACGTTGTTTGTAGACTGGTGCTTATCTTCAAAGCGTTATGGCAGGGAGACAGTGTAAGTAAATATAAACCAACTTAAACTAGCTATCACTAAAAAGCTTTTAAAATCAAAGACAAAACTCATAGCTAGGTTTTTTGGATAAGATATGGCTAACTTCTATGGACCTCCTTAAAATCCTAATAACTCTAAAGTTTATTGTATAACTAGTTAATAGATAAACACTATGTTTTAACTAAGTTGGATTTAAATAGGGGAAAAGTCCTTCAGGATGAAATTTTTATTATACTATTGTTGTAATTTTGTTAAGTCACAAATCACCACAGGACAATAAGAATGGGAAATAAGAATAATAAGTAAATAATCAGGAAAGACTGAGGAAAACTGAGTAACAAATAAAGCAGCAGGAAAGACTAGGTCACCCGAGAAACAGTCCATGTTCTCCAGTGCAAACATGGAAATTGCTTTCCCAGGAAAGCCCCAGTTCTTCCCCATCAACATCAAAGTGAGAGCTGTGTACCTGAGGCCTGCCCTCGGCTTGTACCGTGCAGGCAGGCTTTCATCCTGCCCAGAGGCCCACCTTCGGCATGCACCGTTCAGGTGAGCTTTTTTCCTGACCAAAAGCCCGCCTTCGGCTTGTACTGTTCGAGTGGGCTCCCTTTCTTGGTTAAGAACCTGCCTTCAGGTTTTTCTGCCATCAGGCAAGGTCCTTTTTTTGAGTCCCTGCATTTTCTTGGCTCCCCGCAGTATTTTGCATCTCTTCTTGCTTAAGTTTTATATCTTGTATTTCTTTGCTCAGTGTTTCCTGTAAATTATCCATCTTTGCCTTCAGTTTATTTCCAGTGTCTTGCATCATCTTCAGCATCAACAGTCTAAGGAGGCTGAGAATCTCCTGATCACTTAGGTGTTTTTCCAGGGTTTTTTCTTTCTCCCTTATCTGAGTTAGAGTTCTCTGTCTTTTCTAGGTTTTTGCTGTGGTGACCTTTTTGCAGATAATAGAGTTGAAGCCTCTCTTACTTCTGGTGTCTGCTCCCCTTGTGGCTGAAGTTGGTACAGGTGCTTGCTGTAGGTTTCCTGATGGGAGGGACTGGTGCCTACCCACTGGTATTTGGGGCTGATTGCTATCCCTCTGGTGGGTGGGGCTTTATCTTTGGGTGAGATTAGAAGCCGCTGTATGCCTGGGGGGTCTTTAGGCAGCCTGTTTACTGATGGGTGGGGCTGTGATCCCACCTGGATTGTTGTTTGGCCTGGGGTTTCTCAGCACTGATGGGTGAGGCCAGATTTTCCCAAAATGGCCACCGCCAGAGAAATGCAGCCTGATGAGTATTCCCAAGAGCTTTGCTTCCAATGCCTTTCCCCCACAACAAGCCACATTCACCCCCTGTTTCCCCAGGAGATCCTCTAAGAGCTTCAGTCAGGTCCGACCTAGATTCCTATGGAGGCTTTGCTTTGCCTTGGGACCCAGTGCATGTGAACGTCTGTGTGAGCCTTTCAAGAATGGGGTCTCCGCTCCCCCCAGTCCTGTGGAGCTCCTTCGCACAAGCCCCACTGGCCTTCAATGCCAGATGCTCCAGGGGCTCTTTCTCCCAGTGCCAGATCCCCATGCGTGGGGGCTTGACGTGGGGCTCAGAACTCTCACTCCTGTAGATGAGTCTCTGTGAACCAGTGACTTTCCAGTCTGTGGGGCTTCCCACTTGGGAGGTATGGGGTTGCCTATATCGCATAATCGCCCCTCCTACCTCTTGGTGTGGCCTCCTCTTTGTCTTCTGGAGTAGGAGATCTTTTTGAAAGTTTCCAGTCCATTTGGTTGTAATTTTGTTGTTTGATGAGAGAAGTTGAGCTCCAGTCCTTCTAATCTGCCATCTTAATCCTGTCTCCCGCTTTCAACATTTAATTAGAACTCCTAATCTTTTCCAGCTTCCAGAGGCTTCCCACATTCCTCAGCTGGTGTCTGCCTTCCTCTGTTTTCAAAACCAGCAAGAGGGGTTCAGGTCTCTCCCATGCTGCCATGTCTCTGATTTTTCCTCCCTAATTTCATTTACCATTCTCCAGAACAGTTATTTCACTCCTGTTCCTTTCTTTAGATTTCTTTTTACATCTCTTTTGCCTCATACCCTATTCTCCTCACTGAGATCTTCTTCATTATTTCATTGAGAATATAGAAAGAATCAATTAAGAACTCCCTCATTTTTCTGTCATCACCTTTCTCCTCCTGTTGTTATGGAAGAAAGGTACCAGATCCTGTCAAAGATCAGTGTCCCCTTCCCAGGACTCTGAATTTATCTCCTCCCTCCTACTCAAAGATTTCACTCCTGCTCTTAACATATCCCACCCCAGTCTTTTGCTCCACTACAGTCTTTAGAAAGTCACTGCATTCAGCCACTGTCATCTGCATACAGACATGTTCAGATAGTTCCTATCTTTTGGAAATTATTCCTCCTTTGACCCTGTGTCCAGACTAGCTGTTGAGTCATTGTTCAGTTCCTTATCACATCACAACTACTTGATTGTCTGTGCTCTTTCTCCACTTACTCCCTCTCTTTCCCTTCTAACCCAGTTAGGCCTCTCTTCCCTTTACTTCGCAGAAACTGCTGGGGTCAAGGTCAACAGTGACCTTCATCTTGCCAGATGCAATAGATGCATTTTTTTTTCTTCTTCTTATTTGACCTTTCAGTAGCATTCCATGTAATGTTTGCTTTTTTCTTCATAAAACATTTGTCTTGGCTCCCAAGTTTTCCTTGTCTTATGGAAAGGGGAATTACCCCAGCTTTCTTTGTTACTTACCCCACTATCCTCTCTTAGTCCTGGGCTACCTTCTCTGTATTTTCTGCTAGATGATCTTACATAATCTCAAAGCTATGAATATGCTCTATATGCTCATGATTCAAAACATCTGTCTTCAGTTCTGACCTTACCTTAGAGATCTAGATTTGTAAATCTATCTTTTTTTTTTTTGCTTTTTTTTTAGTGCCGCATTTGTGGCACATAGAAGTCCCCAGGCTAGGGGTCGAACTGGAACCACAGATGCTAGCCCACGCCATAGCCATAGCAACACAGGATCCAGGTCACATTCGCGACCCACACCATAGCCCACGGCAACACCGGATCCTCAACCCACTGAGCAAGGCCAGGGATCGAACCTGCATCTACCTGATTAGATTGTAAATTCCTTGAGAGTAGTGAATTTGTCTTTTCATCATATTCTCAGCTCCTAATGTGTTGCCCAGCACATAGATATATTATTAAAAAATTAATAAATGCATATCTATTGAATACATTCTCTAGGATTGATTTCAGTATTAGGAATAACTTAACCTCAGCACTTAGCTTAGTGTCCAGCTTGTCATTTAATACGTACATAATAGCTATGGTTATTATTGCTAATACTATGGGTATTATTTTTCAGAGACATTTAGACATCACTTAGATTACCTGGCTTCTCCCAGCCATTAGTATCTCTTCTTGTGTGTATGAGTGGACATTTTACTTATCTTAGGTGCTATAGGATGGGGGAAAATGCAAAAGAATACTGATAGGTAGGACCTGTCACCTGTAGATGGTGGACATCATTCTTTTCTGGAGATATGATTGTTGTTTATGATACTGAGTGATCCAAGCTGTCCAGTGAGTCCGGCATCCTACTTAGGTATATATGGTAGGATAGTAATCTGGATAGATAAACTCATTTGTTCAGAAACAACTAAATATATATACCCAGAGTAAATTTGATGATGATGAATATATGAGGATTAGTAAGAGATTATTAGATTATAAGAGGTCTTAATCATTCTGATGTTTTACTTTAGATTCACATAATAATTGCAGGTCTGCAATATTCAAGTCTTGATGTCTTTGTTTCTTATAGCTCTTGGATGAACTCCCAATGATTTACAGCTGTTGTATATTCGTGTACTGCATGTAAGTATTTATGTTCATAATTCATTTCCTTGATATGTTTTGAAATTCATATTTGCGTCATAGGAAAGTAATATAATTAATTCAGTTTTATTCCTGGGACATTATAATAGTGCAGAAGATGACTTTTGTGATCTCAATGAAGAGTATTATCTCTGGGAGTTCCCGTTGTGGCGCAGTGGTTAACGAATCCGACTAGGAACCATGAGGTTGCAGGTTCGGTCCCTGCCCTTGCTCAGTGGGTTAATGATCCGGCGTTGCCATGAGCTGTGGTGTAGGTTGCAGACGCGGCTCGGATCCCGTGTTGCTGTGGCTCTGGCGTAGGCTGGTGGCTACAGCTCCGATTGGACCCCTAGCCTGGGAACCTCCATATGCCGTGGGAGCAGCCCAAGAAATGACAAAAAAAAAAAAAAAAAAAAAAGAGTATCATCTCTGTAAAGTTATAATAATGTTTATAAATTTTTGTGATCTCAAGACCTTATAGCCAGTTTAAACAGGATCTTACTTAAATTTGACTTAAATTGCATAATTTGCCTTTCCTGTAGTTATAAATATGTAAAAATTTAGGTAAGTATTTTAAATATCATGTGTTTTATGTATTATATATTAGTATTATATATTTATCTACTCTATACCTATAATTGTGCTGAGCAGCATACAAAGTCTTCTCTAATTTCTCACAGTTGTGCAAGATAAATGGGTATTTTCCTCATTTTATCTAGGGCTATGAGGAGAGCTTATCCTTAGGTGACTTGCTTAAGGTTATGCAGTTAGTAAGAGTCAGAGTTAGAAACTGGGCTACAAGATTAATAACCAAAACCTGTAAAGTCTACTTTCTGTTCCCTAGTGCTAGTACTTAAGACTTCTCTGAACCCCTTACGTGATGGTTATGATTCTTTTCAACATGATCATTATCGCTAGCTCAAGAATATCTTCTAAAGATATGTAAAAATTAAAATAGTTTGAAAAAATATATTATTCAAAGTACATCATTGAAGACTTTTAGTGTAAAGTTAAAATAATTTTAAATTATTTTAGGCTTTGTGGGTCTGTTGTTTCTGTTGCAGCTCTTTAACTCTGCTGTTGTAGTGTAAGAATAGCCGTAGGTAATAGGTAAACCAATGGGTGTGACAGTTTCCAGTAAATTTTATTTACAAAAACAGGCTTAGGTTGAGAAATTGGTTCTTGAACTATAATTTGCTGCCCCGATCTAGAAAAATATTTTCAGATGAACTTTTTAATAAGTCATCGAGTCACAGATTTTAAAGTAAAAGAGATCTTGGAGTTCCCATTATGGTACAGTAGAAATAAATTCACCTAGTATGCATGAGAATGTGGGTTCACTGCCTGGCCTTGCTCAATGGGTCATGGATCTGGCATTGCTGTGAGCTGTAGTGTAGGTCTCAGATGCAGCTTGGATCCTGTGTTGCTGTGGCTGTAGCATAGGCCGGCAGCTATAGCTCTGATTTGACCCCTAGCCTAGGAACTTCCATGTGCCGTGGGTATGGCTCTAAAAAGCAAAAAAAAAAAAAAAAAAAAAAAAAGTTGGATATGTAACTCGTAGGTAAAAATATGTTCATATTTCCTTATTCATTGGATGTTTCCTAGGTGTCAGCCTATCCTAGCGAGTAGGCATATGAAGAGAAAGTGATTTTATCCCTGCACACAAGGCATTCAGTCTGGTTCGGGAGACAGCTAAGCAAAGAAACAGTTGTAATAGAGTGGTATTTTCTGTGACAGTGTATCTTAGCCAGGGATCATTAGTTCCAAAAAGGAAAAACCTACTCAAGCCACTTGATTTATGGGAGATGTTTTTATTGTGAGGACATGAGGGAATTATAAGGTACCCAGTAGCAGGAAGTACAGACAGCTCACTAGAACTGGAAGGGCAGCTTCTTTCTCTCTTCCTCTTTTCTCCATTCCTTCTCTCCACATGGCTTCAAGCCTCTATCCGCTCTTATTTTTCTCTTCCTGCAGATCACCTCTGCTCACTCATCTACTTCAAGTAGCATCAGACCTTGAGTCCACATGGCTTTACACTTGGACTCTCTACACTTGATTCAGTCTCTGGCTCCCAAACTCCAAATACTCAGAAGAGAGGCTCTCATTGGCCCAGTTTAAGTCAGGTGCCTATTCCTGGTCTGGCAGCCTGTTAGAGGCTGTAGGTTCTCTAAGATGAGAAGAACTGACTGGGCATCACTAGACCCAGGGATGTGTATGCAAGTGGTAAAACAGCATCCTGTTGTTTTCTTAGTTATGTATTCTAAAACAGGTTTCTTTCTCTCTCTCTCTTTTGTCTTTTTAAGGTTTGAATGTTTCAAGACGAAGAGCTCTGTAAACTACCATCTGCTTTTTACCTTAGTCCTATTCAGTTTAATAGTAACTACAGTAAGTCATATTTTGTTTCTAAAAGATTAAGTATGTGAACTGGCCATTTATAGAGTTTGGTACATTTTGCTTCAAGTGTTTGCTTCATGCTGTTCAAACTGAAATATTTCTATGCAAAACTCACAGATATTTCTCCTTTGTTGCCTGTAATAGGTATTATTTCTTAACAAAATTTGAAACATCTCTTTAAAAAACTTTTTTTTTTCGGAGTTCCCATCGTGGCACAGTGGTTAACAAATCCAACTAGGAACCATGAGGTTGCGGGTTCCGTCCCTGGCCTTGCTCAGTGGGTTAACGATCCGGCGTTGCTGTGAGCTGTGGTGTAGGTTGCAGACGCAGCTCGGATCCCATGTTGCTGTGGCTCTGGCGTAGGCCGGCGGCTACAGCTCCGATTGGACCCCTAGCCTGGGAACCTCCATATGCCGCGGGAGCAGCCCAAAGAAATAGCAAAAAAAAGACAAAAAAAAAATTTTTTTTTTCTTACAAAAGGGGAAAAAGTCAAAATGCAAATATTTAGTAGCAATGGAAAAAAATTAACTTTTCCTCATGGATGAACGCACTACCTCCAATTTGTTTAAAAAGAAAAGTGAGAGTAGGGGGTTGGTTCTGCTTTGTTGGGCCTAGCGTGGCTATTTTAATGGTTAACCTTTTCCAAAAAGGTTGAGATAACTGATCACTTCTGATCCTATCCTAGTGCTTTTTGTCCTCAAGTGAATTACATTATGTTCGGAGATTGTCATTTCAACAAACTTTTATTACAAACCTACCATATCAGGTGGTAGAAAATACAAAGATGACTAAGAAGTAGTCGCTATGCTTGAGGAGTGCGTTCTAATGGAGAAGTCAAACATGTAAACAAAGAACTGAATCAAAAGAGGGTAATTTCATAGTTCCCGCCTGGCACCGTGGGTTAAGAATCCAGTTGCAGTGGCTCAGGTTGCTGCAGAAGTGTGTGTTAGATCCCTGGACTGGCATAAAGGATCTGGCATTGCCGCAGCTGTGGCCTAGATCACAGCTGTGGCTTGGATTCAAGCCCTGGCCTTGGAACTTGCATGTGTCATGGGTGCAGCCTTTAAAAAAAAAATGATAATTGCAATAATAGAGGTAAAAACTAGTTATATAATGATGACATAGAAAAGAATTAATGGAGATTTCCTGACTGGGCAAAGGAAGCTGCAGAAAGGTACACTTGACCTGGGTTTTAATTGATGATTAAGAGGTGGCCAGCCCCCTAGGGAAGAGTGTTGTGAAGCACTTCTGAATAGACCATTGCATTTTCCATGGGCACAGAACCTTGAAACATGCTTTGAATTATCGTTTTTAAGTGCTTAGTGTGCCAGACACTATATCGAATACTTTACATTTATTTTCTCATTAACTCATCACTGCCAGTGGAATTGGGAGACATTTAGTGACTGGATCATGCATTAAATGGTAAGGAGTGAACGAGTCTAGTGAATTAGACAAATATCAGATTATAAAGACCCTTGTAAACCATGTTTAAGTTTGGATTTTTTTAATCCAGCATTGAGCCATTAACTGATTAAAGGAAAAACATAATTAAATGTGTGTTTTAGGAGTTACCATCGTGGCTCAGTGGTTGATGAATCCAACTAGGAACCATGAGGTTGCGGGTTCGATCCCTGGCCTTTTTCAGTGGGTTAAGGATCTGGCGTGGCCGTGAGTTGTGGTGTAGGTTGCAGACTCGGCTTGGATCCCAAGTTGCTGTGGCTCTGGCGTAGGCCGATTAGACCCCTAGCCTGGGAATCTCCATATGCCATGGGAGTGGCCCTAGAAAAGGCAAAAAGACAAAAAAAAAAATGTGTTTTCAAAAGATTTGATTATGGATGATGGATTAGAGGAGAATGGGGCTACCCTAGGGGTTTTTGCATTTGCTCAGGCAAGATTTGAAATCCAGGCTGAAGTGAAATAGCTGTCATTAACAGTCCATAGTACCTGTGACCCACTAAGTAGAAAGCGGTTGGAATGGAGTAAAAAGAAGGCATTGTCTAGAAAGATTCCTCGGTTTATGGTCTAGTTGTCGGAGTGCATAATAAGTCCTTAACCAAGACAGGAAACTTGGAGGATAAACAGATTTTGCAGGAAAGATAATGAGTAGGTTTGTGTCATGAGGTAGGGGTAAGGGTAGATCAGTTCAATTTGGAATGTACTGAGATTGAGGTGCCTGATATTATTGATATCTGAGACCTAACAGGTAGGCTGGGCTGAAGATAAGGCTTTGGGAGTTGTCAGGCTATAGGCGGTGCTAGAAATGTGGCAATAGGTGAACTGGCACAGAGAAAGCCTAGACCGTTGTGATGACCAAAGACATAACTCTATGGAACATTGCCCCTTTTTTCCCACAGCAATAAACAAAAGAGTATACATATATGATGTTATACCCTAAAAGTTACAGTTGATTTATCTGTTTGACATTTAAAGCCTCTCAGTATCTAGGTTCTTTTTTAAGATAAAATGAGGATATCTCATTTTATAATGCCTAAGGATTTCAATAAGAATCAACATGCTAAATAAAAATTTAAATTTATGTATTTAAGGTATACCACACGATAATTTGATATACATAAATACACAGTGAAAAGGTTACTGCAGTCAAGCTAATTAACACATCACATAGTTACTTTTCCTGAGTGTGTGATGAAAGCACTTGAAATGTACTCTTTTAGTAAACTTCCAGTATTCAGTCCAGTGTTATTAACTCTAGTCATCATGTACATTGGAACACTGACCACTTGAGGGTCGGGTGAAAGAAGTGGAGCCAGCAAAGGAGGCTGAGAACCAGGTAATCAGAAATGTAGTAAAACCAGGAGAGCTTGATGTCACAGAGTACAAAGAGGTTTCTAGAAGGGATAACAGTATTAGTTGCCTCTGAGAGGATGAATAAAATGAAGTTGAAGTTTGACCAATAAAAATTTAAATTAAAAGACCAAGTAAATTTAATGAGGATACCGTCAGCAGCAGGTTGATAGGAGGCAGAAGCTAGATTTCAGAGAGTTGGGAAGGTGATTAGGAGATTGAAGACCACAGATACTCTGTTTTCTTATGTTTCTCCATTGTCCCGTGTGGTCCTTTGTGTAAACTACATACTGTTAACCATAGAAGAATCCTGGGATTTCAGAGGTGAAAGAAGTCTTGTTACTGTAGAAAAGAAGAGAGAAATGTCAGTTTTAGTGACTTGCCTGGCCAGCTTATAAGGCAGATTTGTGGTAGAGACCCCTTTGTAAGTTAAGAGCTGATTTGGTTGGAAGCATAAGCTTGGGAGTCAGATCTGAATTTGAACCAACACTGTTACTTTACTGTGGGACTTTGGACAAGTTACTCAATCTCTCTCTACTTTAGTTTGTGTCACCTGTAAAATGAAAATAATAATAGCATACATTTCATGTTAGTTGCAGGAATTAATACCTGGCACATAGTGAGGACTCCATAATTCTCTTGCCTTAAAAATTGCCTTTAAGACACATACCCTTCTGCATTTCTTTTATTAGTAACAGTGAGAATCTGAAATTCTATAAAGGAAAATTAGTATTTTGAGGTAACAAATTTCAGAGATTAAAAACATTCTGCTTTACTCAGTTTAGAGTTATATCTATATAAATGTCTCATACACATCTTACTATTAAAGCTCTATCGGCGCTTAAAGGAAATAATCTGCTCTTGAAGTGAAGGTAGGAACTTCCCACAGGAATAGGAAGTTCTGTACCCAAATTTTAGCATTACATAAAATTTTATGAGATCAACACTACATCGAATGAGAATGTAGAGACATTTAAGAATGGTCCTTGCTGCCATAAAGGGTATTGCCTTTATGGTGTTTACCAACATGGGAGGATTTCTAAACAAAGTAAAGAACAGCATGTTGATAGATACAGAAGCATGAAACTAGCACATTCGGAGTAGGTCTGCACTTTCCGGAGCCTATGATGAGATAGAGATGAAAAGAAAGGAATAAGGCCAAACAGAAGGGCAGTGGCAAGGTCATGGAAAGCTTTGAAATTTGGACTTCGTCTTATAACTGATGGGAATCATTTCAGGATTATGGTTTAAATTTGGTTCCTTTCTATCGTGTCTCCCCAGCCGCCTCTGCTACATCCGCAGCATATGGAAGTTCCCAGGCCAGGGACTGAATCCGAGCCATGGCTGTGACAACACCAGATCCTTAACCCACTGTGCTGGGCCAGGGTTTGAACCTCTGCCTCAGCAGCAACCCAGGCCACTGCAGAGATAGCCCCGGATCCTTAACCTGCTGTGCCACAGCAGGAACTCCACTACCATGTCATTTTAAGAGTATACTCTTACAGGGCAACAAGTGCTCACAATAAATAGGCATTGAACTTAATCACCCACGTGAAATTGGAGCCTAAAACTAGGGTTTGTGTAACTGGGAAGGCATCTGGATGAGTGAATTAGAGGTTTTCAGATGCAGAAAAAAGGGTAAGAAATTTATTTTAAATGTTTTCACATGTTAGCACCTATTATGTTCTGGACACTAGCATGTATTTCAGCTTATCACTATTATCCCCATTATCCAGATAAGGAAAATTAAGTCTTTTGGTTAAGTGACCTGTTCGAGGTATATAGCAAGTAAATGGCAGAGTTTGAAATCTACCCCTTGTCTCTTAGGCCATTGTTCTCGCTACTGTAGAAGAGTTCTTCCCAGGGATTGTCATCATAGCCTCTTCTGCCGTCATGAGTATCCGTGCATCTCTGCCCCTCAATACTGATCAGAGGCCAAGAAGCCAGGGCAATCCATAACAGTTTTGAAACATTTAGTTTGCCGTTATAAAGCTAGCTCTGGGGGAGACCCAGCTGTAGGTACTAGCCCTTTTGTGGCAGGCCACCTAGTCTGGTTTTATGCTACTGGAATCAAATTTAAGAAGGAAGACAGGGAAGCAGGAGAGGTTTGGGATTTGCAGAGTAGTTAGAATAGGTTTTCTTTCCCCTCCATAATGTGTGTCAGCCACATGTGTTTCTTTTATATTTTTCAGGTTTACCTTAAGGTAAAGGAGCCTATATTCCATCAGGTAATTTTTAAAATTTTCTACACATCTGATTGTTTAGCCTGCCTCATGTTATTCTTTTGTAGTAAATTATATGCATATACAGCTTTAGAAAATGAATGGTAGATGACAGTGTTTAAAACAGAAATTGCAAACTCAGGTTTCTGTAGGAGCCCACTGAGAACGAGCCAATGCCCAGGCCCCGCTGGCTGTCGATAGACAATCATGCAGGTATAGCATTGCTCATATAAGCAGAAAAAACCAGGAAGCATAGAGCACATATAAACAGTCTTCTTACAATATTTTCTAGAAAAAATAAGGGAAAATATTCAAGGAATTTACAGTCTAATGTATATTTTAATTAGTCTTTTGACGGAGGTTTATTTTTATTTATTTATTTTTTATTACTCAAATGTTGCCGTGGGAAGTTAATTTACATCAAGGGAAATAAATATAGAAAACTTTGATGTAAAAAATAATGATTTAAGTGCATCCTAGAATGAAAACCAGAGTAAAATAAAGTGTCAGACCCTAAATAGAGAGCTATTGTTTATGAGTGCTGTGATGCGCCTGTCACCATGCTCATTATGACACAGACCCTAATCTCCTACAAGTTAGGGATTGTCTACATTTTAAGGAAATGAGCTCAGAGATATTAGGTAATTTGCCCCAGGGTGACACATAATTTATGAAGGGGCAGAGCCAGGATTGTAACTATTTTGTTTGACTCTTATCACCATTCTTTTAACAAACTATGATAAACAAATAAGTACGCAAGCACACAATTCAGGAAGACCAGATGCCTTGTACTTTTAGAATATTTTGTGCTTGTAAGTAAATGTTCCTGTAACTTTTAAAACAAACTAGACAATTGTCATCTGAAATCTGTTTTTTAATTATTACTATTTATTTTTTATTTATTTATTTATTTATTTATTTTTGTCTCTTGGCCTTTTCTAGGACCACTCCCGTGGCATATGGAGGTTCCCATGCTAGGGGTCTAATTGGAGCTGTAGCTGCTGGCCTACGCCAGAGACAAGCAACGCAGGATCCGAGCCGCGTCTGCGACCTACACCACAGCTCACGGCAATGCCGGATCGTTAACCCACTGAGCAAGGCCAGGGACCGAACCCACCACCTCATGGTTCCTAGTCAGAATTGTTAACCACTGAGCCACGACAGGAACTCCTATTTATTTTTTTGAAATAAATTACAAATCCCCATTACTGTGCCACAGGCCAGCTAAAAGTAGATGTACTAATGTACTAATGTAGATCTTATGGGGGTGACATTCTCACATTCATGTTTATTATGACTTGAAGTCCTGTCATTACGTAGATTAGTGTTAAACACAGTGTTAAAAAAATGAAGCAAGGTTTTTTTTTTTTCTCTTTTTGTCATTTCTTGGGCCGCTGCCACAGCATATGGAGGTTCCCAGGCTAGGGGTCTAATTGGAGCTGTAGCCGCCGGCCTACACCACAGCCACAGCAACGTGGGATCCAAGCCGTGTCTGCAACCTACACCACAGCTCACGGCAGCGCTGGATCCTTAACCCACTGAGCAAAGCCAGGGCTCGAACCCGCAACCTCATGGTTCCTAGTCGAATTCGTTAACCACCGAGCCATGATGGGAACTCTTATTTTTCATGAAGAATACTTTAGTTTTTATAAGTTTTTTTGTTTGCTTTTATAAGAAAGAAAAATTGTAACCACAAAAAACAAAATTTGGAAAGTTTGAGTTAATTTTTTTAAGTTTATGTCCATGAATTTTCCCATTTGTGTGTTAGACTTATTTAGCACTGTGTTTGTGTGATAAGTAACAAACTATTCGTATAACTTTCCATGCTGCAATCTCCACGTGTTTTTGCAGTAATGGATGTTTTCTTCTCTGTGTATAATGTATGCTGATAGGAAGGGAGGCAGGATGAAAACCTATGGCCATGGCTTGTATCCTAGGCTTAGATGTTAAAAACCAGGATAGGGAAGTGGTGAAGTAGAGGAATGCTAGGGTGAAATAGATAAGCAATCTGAAGGTAGAACATTCTTTTATTATCAGGTGTTTACTATGTACTTTCTCAGTACCAAATTCTGAGCTGGAAGTTGAACTAAAGAGGCAGTAGAGCAAAGACTTCAAGAGCTAAAGTCAGTACGACCTGGATTCAAACTAGCGTCCACTTATTCACTGTATACTCTAAATAAGTTACTTAACTTCTTCGAGCTTTGGTTTCCTCGTTGTTCAAAAGAATGCTTTTTTTTGGACTTCCCTTGTGGCCTATAGCATAATTATGTGGCACTGTCACTGCAGTGGCTCTGGTTCAGTCCCTGGCCCTAGAACTTCCACATGCTGCACATGTGTCCAACCCCCCCCCCCAAAAAAGTTCTTTTTAAGTGCCTTCAATATGCCAAGTGCTGTACTAGGCACAGAAGATATATTAGTGGCTGAAATAATGAGGTCACTGCTCTTGTGGAGCTCAATAGACTGCATCTCTAAAGTTGGTATGATAATCTCTTAAAGTCTGAGTATTAAGTGAAATGATACATTTGAACTTTAGGACATAGGAGTTCCCGTCGTGGCGCAGTGGTTAACGAATCCGACTAGGAACCATGAGGTTGCGGGTTCGATCCCTGCTCAGTGGGTTAACGATCCGGCGTTGCCGTGCGCTGTGGTGTAGGTCGCAGACGCGGCTCGGAACCCGAGTTGCTGTGGCTCTGGCGTAGGCTGGCAGCTACAGCTCCGATTAGACCCCTAGCCTGGGAACCTCCATATGCCGCGGGAGCAGCCCAAGAAATAGCAAAAAGACAAAAATAAATAAATAAATAAATAAACTTTAGGACATAGTAAACCACTGAGTAAATGTTACCTAAATATATTAAGGCACATAAGACATGACTGCTGGTCTCAAAGAACTCACTGTCTGGGCAGAAAGATTGACTTGTAAAAACGTATTTGTAGTGTATACATTTTATAATAATCGTGTAAAAGTACTGATGTAGACAAGGGCACAGTCCCTCTGCTCCAGTGACTCCAAATAGGACTGCAGAATACGCATATTCCACATGGCTACTTACTACTTATCCTAGTATTGAAAAACAAATTAAAGAAAGTAGCCCACTATTTGGATAAACTAGTATTTCTCACTGCTTTGTAAAGTTTTATTTAAAGAGACCTTTGCCTCAGATGTGTAATATAGAATATCCTGTGCTGATCTGTTAAGTAATTAAAACTGATACTTTCTATTTATACTTATTGCTTTAAAAAATATATCCCTAATTATTTTCAGGGCGTCATTTTTTAAAGGCAGCATACAGAAGTTCCCAGGCTAGGGGTCAAATTAGAGCTGCAGCTGCAGCCCGACGCCACAGCAATGCTGGATCCTGGCCACGTCTGCCACCTCTACCACAGCTGTGGCAACGCCAGATCCTTATCCCACTGAGCAAGGTCAGGGATTGAACCCACATCCTTACGGACATATGTCGAGTTCTTAACCTGCTGAGCCACAACGGAAACTCCCAGGGTATCATTCTTAAAAGAGAACTTCTCTTTCTGAGAATCTTCTAATTGTCTAAGTTTGGAGTATTGCCCTCAATCTTTCATATTATTTTTATGTATAAAAAATTAGAAAAATTGTTTTGTAATTTTAAGTGGAAAAATTGTTTTCAAATTTGGAACAAGATCTATAATATTTTTCAAGATCTTAAAAATAAGGGAAAAGAAAGGAAAAGCATTGTGGTCTCAAATCTAAAGGAGCTCTGGCTTGAGACTGGAATCTTGGTTTCGTACCACTTTGATGCTTTGGAATCTCAATTTCTTGCCATTTGGTTATCCATGGACAGATTTCTTGCTGTGCCTATTTGTCAGTTTCCTTATCTGTAAAGTACTCACAACAAGGAAAGGCATTATTTCATGAGGGTAATATAAAAATAATTAATATAAGATAATGCAAAGCACAAAGGAATAAATGTAATAATACAGTGTGATACTAAAAGTACTCATGTAAGATGGCATGCATAAATTCTGCCTGTGATGATCACAGAAAGCTTTTGAAAGGAGATATTTGAGAAGGACCTAAAGAGATAAATAGGGATATTACAATTCAAAGTACCTGTCACGGAGTTCCTGTTGTGGCTCAGTGGTTAACGAATCCGACTAGGAACCATGAGGTTGTGGGTTCAATCCCTGGCCTCACCCAGTGGGTTAAGGATCTGGCTTTGCCGTGAGCTGTGGTGTAGGTCACAGACGTTGTTCGGATCTGGAGTTGCTCTGGCTCTGGCATAGGCCGGTGGCTATAGCTCCGATTAGACCCCTAGCCTGGGAACCTCAATATGCCGTGGGTACAGCCCTTAGAAAATGCCAAAAGACACACACACACACACACACACAAAAAGAAAGAAAGAAAGAAAAAAAGTACCTGTCACAACAAGGATGATTGTCTTGCTAACCAAATTAGTTTCTCTGAGGGATAATATACCAATAACAGTTCTGTTTTACTGTATTAAATTCAAGGTGACCCAGACATCTCCAAGAGAGCTAGATACTATTTATTTAAATTGATGGCCGTGCACAGGATAATGCTCAACTCACATAGCTGCTAAATTCAATAGAAACACTTATATATCTTAAGCAAGAAAACAAAAAGAAAAGCATGTATGAGAATAGATTAAAAGAACATTTTAGAAGTTATTGAACCCTTTTAAAGCAGCTAATTGGCAAATCAGTAATTATCTCAGATGAGATTTCATCTAAAGTCTCTAAGAGTTCTGTTGCTTAAAATCTTCTTGCCAAAGTAGATTTCTCTTAAGACATATTTGTATTTTATTACTACCCCTCTAATTTGACCCTCAAGGTTTTCAAGAAAGGACACACTATGTAGTTGATTTACAATGTTGTGCCAGTTTCTGTATTTTACTTTTTTTATTTTTATTTTTTTACACTGAGTCAGAAAATTATTTTAATAATTACAAAACATCTTTTTTTGTACAGAATCAGTATAAAATAGCAGTTGATTTCTCCAGAATTATCAGAATCATTTATACTTGGAGGTCTTGGCTAAGGGGGGCTGAAAGCAATAGGAGGTCTTGGACTTTGGCTCAGAAATCTTCCTAGGAAGCCCACCTTGTTGATGTCTGTCATGCTCAGCTCTTATGAGGTGACCTGGTCCTTTTCTTAAAAAAAAGTATTTTTTTATTCGTTCTTTGGAGACTTGAAGTGAATTTGGCAGCATTCATTAAATACCTTCCAGTTCCTGTCATTTACCACTCATTCGACATAATCAGTTCTGACTGCATCCATTTCAATTTTACCTGTTTTTTCTAAGTTGCTTTAATAACGTTAAGTCACCCAAATTCTTTTCTCTCTCTTCTCGAAGTTGTTTGACTACCACTGAGGTCTGAGCTATACAGTTTTTTATGACTCTGTCCCCGCTGGCATGAGCCTCCATCAGAGACTCATAAAGTTGTTTACAGGTTTGGCTGGCATCAGTTTTCCTTGCAAAGGAAGCTGTTGGAACTACAGTGTTTAATTCATGTACTATACTGTCATCTCTCATCCTCACCACCTTGAGTAATTCCTGGGACTTGGTGAACTCCTCACAGTTCACACTGCCGCTGGGTGCCACCAGATTGCTCAGTTTTGTGTGTGTGTGTGTGTGTATGTGTGTTTTAAATATTCTTTTCCATCATGTTCTATCCTGGGAGACTGAGTATAGTGTCCTGTGCTATACAGTACGACCTCATTGTTTATCTTTCTCAATGTAACAGTTTGCATCTACTAACCCCAAACTCCCAGCCCAACCCTCTCCTTCCCCCCTCCCCCTTGACAACCACAGTCTGTTCTCTATGCCTAGAGGTCTGTTTATGTTTTGTAGATAGATTCATTTGTGCCATATTTTAGGTTCCACATCTAAGTGATATTATATGGTATTTGTCTTTCTCTTTCTGCCTTACTTCAATTAGTTTGCTAATCTCTAGTTGCATGCATGTAGCTGCAAATGGCATTATTTCCTTTTTTGTTTTTGTTTTTCTGGCTGTACCTGCAGCATGCAGAAGTTCGCTGGCCAGGGATCAAACTGGAGCCACAGTAGTGATACCACCAGATCCTTAACCTGCTGTGCCACCAGGGAAGTCCTTTTTATGGCTGATTAGTATTCCACTGTATATCTGTACCACATCTTCTGAATCCATTCATCTGTCATTGGACATTTAGGTTGTTTCCACGTCTTGGCTATTGTGAATAGTGCTGCTATGAACGTAGAGGTGCATGTGTATTTTTGAATTAGAGTATTGTCCATACATATTTCCAGTTGTGAGATTGCTGGATCATATGGTAATTCTGTTTTTATTTTTCTGAGAAACCTCCATACTGTTTCCCATAGTGGTTACACCAGCTTACATTCCCACCAACAGTTTAGGAAGGTCCCCTTTCTCCACCCATCTCCAGCATTTGTTACTTGTAGACTTTTTTTTTTTTTTTTTTTGTCTTTTTTTTTTGCTATTTCTTTGGGCCGCTTCCGGGGCATATGGAGGTTCCCAGGCTAGGGGACTAATCAGAGCTGTAGCTGCCAGCCTACGCCAGAGCCACAGCAACGCAGGATCCGAGCTGCGTCTGCAACCTACACCACAGCTCACGGCAACGCCGGATCGTTAACCCACTGAGCAAGGGCAGGGACCCAACCCGCAACCTCATAGTTACTAGTCGGATTCGCTAACCACTGCGCCACGACAGGAACTCCCACTTGTAGACTTTTTTAATGACGACCATTCTAACTGGTGTGAGAACCTCATAGTAGTTTTGATTTGCATTTTTGTAATAATTAGTGGTGTTGAACATCTTTTCATGTATCTTCTGGCTATCTGTATGTCTTTGGGAAAATGTCTATTTAGGTCTTCTGCCCAAATTTTTCATTTGCTTTTTGTTGAGTTGTGTGAGTTGTTTGTATGTTTGGATATTAAGCCATTGTGAGTAAGCCATTGTCAGTTGCATCGTTTCCAACTACTTTCTCCCAATCCATAAGTTGTCTTTGTTGTTGATGGTTTTCTTTTTTCTTTTTCTTTATGGTTTCCTTTACTGTCCAAAAGCTTATAAGTTTGACTAGATCCCATTTGTTTTTTCATTTGTTTGTTTGTTTGTTTTTATCTCTACTGCCTTGGGAGACTCACCTAAGAAAACATTGGTGTGATTTATTTCAGAGAGTGTTTTGCCTATGTTCTCTTCTGGGAGTTTTATGGTGTCATGTCTTATGGTTAAGTCTTTAAGCCATTTTGACTTTATTTTTGTATATGGTGTGAGGGTGTGTTTTAACTTCATTGATCTACATGCAGCTGTGCAACTTACCCCAGCACCACTTACTGAAGAAACTTTTTCCCATTGTATGTTCTTATCCTTTGTCACAGATTAATTGACCATGGGTGAATGGATTTATTTCTGGGCTCTCTATTCTGTTCCATTGATCTGTGCCAATACCATACTCTTTTGACCACTGTAGTTTGCCAGTATTATCTGAAGTCTGGGAGGATTATGCCTCCTGCTTTGTTTTTTTCCTCAGGATTGCTGTGGCCATTCTGGGTCTTCTATGGTTCCATATAAATTTTTGGATTATTTGTTCTAGTTCTTTGAAAAATGTCATGGGTAATTAGATATGAATCATATTAAATCTGTAAATTTCGAGTAGTATTGCCATTTTAACAATATTAAATCTTCCAATCCAAGAGCATGGGATATCTTTTAATTTCTTTGAGTCCTCTTTAATTCCCTTTATTAATGTTTTCTAGTTCTCAGCATATAACCTCCTTGGTCAGGTTTATTCCTAAGTATTTTATTTATTTATTTTTTTGGTGTGATTTTAAAAGGTTTTGGGTTTTTTTTTTTTACATTGCCTTCCTATTTCATTGTTAGTGTACAGAAATGCAACTGATTTTTGAATGTTTGTTAATCTTGTATCGTGCTACTTTGCTGAATTCCTTTATCAGATCGAGTAGTTTTCATGTGGAGTCCTTAGGGTTTTCTTTATATAGTATCATGTCATCTGCATGTAGTGATGGTTTTACCTCTTCCCTTCCAGTTTGAATACCTTTTATTTCTTTTTCTTGTCTGATAGTTGTGGCGAGGACTTTAATACTCTGCCGAATAAAAGTGGTGAGAGTGAGCATCCTTGTCTTATTCTAGATTTTAAGCAGAAAGGGAAAAGCCCATATTGCTTTCGTGATATGATATGATATGTCCCTACAACAGAGTACTTTGGAATCAAATTTATTGTCAGAAAGATCCATGGTTTTGTTTTTGTTTCGTTTTTGTTTTAGGGCTGCACCTACAACATATGGATTTTGTTCCCAGGCTAGGGATTTAATAGGAGATGCAGTGTGGGATCTGAGCCGCATCTATGATGTACACCACAGCTTGTGGCAATGCCGATCCTTAGCCCACTGAGCAAGGCCAGGGATCAAACCTCATGGATACTAGTCAGATTCCTAATCTGCTGGGCCACAATGGGAACTCCAGAAAGATCTGTTTTTAAAAATAAAGGAAAATACTATTTAGATTTTGGTACGATAATGAACCTGGAAAAAAATGTGAAGACTATGTAAAAAATTAGCTAGCTGTGGAGTTCCCGTCATGGCTCAGTGGTTAACGAATCTGACTAGGAATCATGAGGTTGCAGGTTTGATCCCTGGCCTTGCTCAGTGGGTTGAGGATCTGGCGTTGCCATGAGCTGTGGTGTAGGTTGCAGACGCGGCTCGGATCCCGTGTTGCTGTGACTGTGGTGGACCCCTAGCCTGGGATCCTCCATGTGTTGCAGGAGTGGCCCTAGAAAAGGCAAAAAGACCAAAAAAAAAAAAAAAAAAAAAAGCTAGCTGTGTTTTACTTTAAGTAAATCTGAATGCAGTTATCATTTTAAAAAACTGCCCAGGAGTTCCCATTGTGGCTCAGTGGTAATGAACCCAACTAGCACCCATGAGGATTCAGCTTCAGTCCCTGCCCTTGCTCAGTGGGTTAAGGATCCAGCATTTCTGTGAACTGTGCTGTCGGTCACAGATGTGACTCAGATCCTTTGTGGCTGTGGCTGTGGTGTAGCCCAGCAGGTGTAACTCCAATTAGACCCTTAGCCTGGGACCTACCATGTGCCATGGGTGTGGCCCCAAAAAGAAAAAAGAAAAAAAAGAAACTGCCCAAAGTCTAACATAAGTGACCTGCTTGGGAATAAAAAAAGAATAAGTAATTTTCATAGAAAGATTTCAGGGAGTTACCATCGTGGTGCAGCGGAAACAGATCCAACTAGGAACCATGAGGTTGCGGGTTCAATCCTTGGCCTCGCTCAGTGGGTTAAGGATCTGGCGTTTCCGTGAGCTGTGGTGTAGGTCTCAGATGAGGCTTGGATCTGGCGTTGCTGTGGTGTAGGCCAGCAGGTACAGATCCGATTTAACCCCTAGCCTGGGAACCTCCATATGCTGCAGGTGAGGCCCTAAAAAAGAGAAAAATTTCAGGAATGCTTCACATAGGAAATTACATTAAAGCAGGATTTGACCATGGAACTCTTTTTTTATTGAATATGTCTCAGTATCTCTCAGCACAGTGATATTCCCGGGGATGCTGTTACTGAGTCTAAGTTCATGCCAATAAATTGAGAGACAAGTTGCCAGGCAAGGAATAACGACTTATTCAGAAAGCTAGCGGCCCAGAAGATGGTGGATTTGTGTCCCAAAGAACCATCTTGCATGAGTTAGAATTCAGGCTTCTTTTATACTAAAATGGGGGAGAGGTAAGGTCAAACATTTCCTGGTTCCTGTCAGTCTCTGGAGGGGATGCATTAATTTCTTCCTCCCTCCAGTCATTCACACGTGAGCCTGGTCAGGATGTTTCCTGTGAGCTAAACCAAGGTGTTGTTTCTAATTTTTTGTAAGATTTTTATTTTTTCTATTATAGTTAATTTATAATATTCTGTCAGTTTCTGCTGTACAGCAAAGTGACCCAGTCTCTCACACACACACACACACATATATATACCTTCTTTTTCTCACATTATCTCCCACCATGTTCCATCACAAGTGACTAGATAAAGTATTTTAGCTTAATGCTCAGTTACAAGTAATATCTACATTTAGTTTATTACCATTTAAACTATGATTATGTAGGAAGCACTACTTTTTACCCCTATTGTTTGAGGATAATTTATTTTAACTCCCCCAAAAATGCTTCTTATAAACCTATTTCGACTATAATTATAGACATATGACACCATAGTCCCTTCATTTTACAAATGGAAGTCCAAGGCCACAATAAATGAAGTGACTTATTCAAGGTTATATACTGAGTCATCAGTCAGGTGGTATAAAAATCTAGATTTGCGCAACTGCAGCCCTTGACTTTCCTTTTTTTAATCTTTTTAAGGCCGCACCTGCAGCATATGGAAGTTTCTAGGCCAGGGGTCAAATCGGAGCTGCAGCTGAGGTCCATGCCACAGCCATGGCAACACCTAAGCTGCAGCTTGTGGCAACACCGGGTCGCTAACCCACTGAGCAATGCCCAGGATGAAACCTGCATCCTCACAGAGTCAGCATCAGGTCCTTAATCCATTGAGTGACAGCGGGAGCTCGGGCTTTTTCTGTTAGAGATTCTCTTTACTATGTTTGGACAATTGATTGTCATTAATGTAATGAATCTACTACAAACTCCAAATTCCTAAATCCTATTCACTATCCCCACTGTAGGGTCCCACTCATCTGGGGCTTTATTCACATATCCTACCTGAATTCCCACCCTGATAAACTTCCTGAACCACAGGTGAGCTCGGTGCCTTTCTCTTAAAGTGAAAGACTTGCGCTCCCTCTGGGCATTAAACATTAAGCTAATAGTTATTCTAGTGGGTTAATTTTGAATTCTTTATCATATATATATATATATATATATATATATATATATTTTTTTTTTTTTTTTTGTCTTTTTAGGGCCGCACCTAATGCATATGGAGGTTCCCAGGCTAGGGGTCTAATTGGAGCTGTAGCTGCTGCCCTACACCACAGGCATAGCAGCACCAGATCCGAGCCGTGTCTGTGACCTACACTGCAGCTCATGGCAACATCAGATCCTTAACCCACTGAGTAAGGCCAGGGGTTGAACTCACAACCTCATGGTTCTTACTCGGATTTGTTTCCACTGGGCCACAACCAGAACTCCTGATATATCTTTTATTTTGAAACAATATCAAACTTACAGAAAAGTTGCAGGAATGATACAAAGAAACTTTTTCCCCTGGACCACTTGAACTTGCATTGTCAACATGTTGGCGCATGCTGCAATATGAAGACTTATGATAGTGTCTATCAGATTTCTCCTTGTAAAGTTACTCTGTTTCTTCAGAATTAAAAAGAACTTTGTAATAAAAGTGCTCTGAGACTTACAAAAATATTGTTAATTATTAAACTTTGAGTTAATTTTTATGAGCTCTTGTATTCCAGTTTTATGCAGTGGGTTATGATTTAGTAACAAATCATGATTTATTTTGGTGTGTAGTTGTCTCAGATTTGGCCAGTGGAGCACTTTCAAGTTGGTGTCTGCATCCTTTTGACATGTTCCCGTCATTCTTTGAGTATTTCTTACTTTTTGGCACAAGAAGGCTTATCTTGTTCTTTCCTTGCTCCAGGCCTGACCTTCATGGAGCCTTGGTTTCTTTTAATGGGGAATGAAATTTAGAAACCAGATCCAAGTGCTAGATACCTGATTACGTTTGCCTCTGCTCTATTAGACTGAGCTCTTTGAGGTCAGGAGTAGTGAGGCTTTGCCTCGTTGAATGATGAATGCCTAGTCCAATGGCTTCACTTAGTCAGTAAGTACTTGGTAGAAAATGAGCGGGTTAGTAATTTGGAACTTTTCCCCATTTTTTGGCTTAATCCAAGGAATAGGCTATAAGGAATGAGTCATGGAGAATGTTAGCTCTGAAGAAATACTGAAAGTCAGTCTCCCTTATTATCAAAATAATTATATCTGTGATTTCCAAGGTCCCACCCTACAGCCCCATCCCACTTAATTTGCCCTCTTTTACCAATCTACCTTCAAATCTTTCCACATAGGCATAGTAATGCCAAGTCACGGAAGAAAAAATTGTTTTTCAGCTTTCCTCAAGATATTTTAGTTGTCTTTTTACTGATAAAAACACAACCTGCTTTTTTTCCTAGGCTGTAGGTTCCTTGAGGATAAATACCAGGTCTCAGTTTAAAAATGGCATATTTCTATGATTCTTTAGCAGAGAAAAAACACTAATACTATTTTTATAGTCTTTGGAGCTTGGAGACTGAAAAAGTATTAAATATGGAAAGGTATGAAAATCTTTGTAAAAATTTTAGATGAAAATAGCAGGGAGTGGAAAAGTATGTATTCCATTATCTTTTTTATTTAAAAAATGACTAATATCAGAATATGCATAGAGAAAAATTCCCAAAAAAAGAAAAGGTTATGTAGCCACCTCTAACTTCAAGAGAGCCTGGTAAATCAAGCTTTCATAGATTGGGAGATATTGCGACCCCAATAAAATCAGTCTTCTATAAAGACAGGCAAAAATATATACTTAGTAGTAAGCCACTAGCAAGATCTGTCTCAGATTCCTACGGGAGATTCAGAATGTATGGGATAGAGGTGCTTGTGAAGAGAAAATCAATTTGAAAAAGCCCCCTTGTACTTCTAGGATATAGATTCTTAGCCATCATTTGATATGTTTACATAATCTTTGAACAGTCCGTTCCTCTTGACTTCTCTATGCTGATGAGTTATAATTTTGTTTCTTCAGCTCAGATTTTTCTTCTAAGGTTTAGACCCAGTAGTCCAGTTACTGCTGGAGATCTCCACTTGGATATCTAACTGGCACCTCAAACTCTGAACATGTCTAGGAATGAAATCAACATTTTTATCCCTTTCTTTGCATAAATTCTTTAACGCAGTAAACAATTTCACCGTACACCTAACTGCCCAAGTCATAAACGAGGCCATCATTGACTTTCCCAAATTTGACCAACTCCCACATCAAATGATCAGTCTAAGCCTTAAGTATCTCCCTGATCCATCCATTTCTCTCCTTTCCCACCAGCATCCTCCTAGTAGCAGGCCCCATGTCTCACCTAGGTTCCCACAAGACCTTGTCATTGGTCTGTTTTCCATCAGCTTTGCCTCCTCCTCATTTCATTCTCCACCCAGCAAGACAGGGCCATCTTTGTAATCCACGGATGATCATGTTGAGCCAGAGGTGAAACTTTCATTGACTTTGCCTTGTTCTTAAGATAAAGTCCAGCTCTTTCGCAGGACTTAAAAAGCCAGACTTGACTTACCTTTCTGACTTCATTTTTTCCCACAATATATTCTAGTCAGCATTGTTTTCTTCTAATCCCCAGAATATAAGCTATGCCAGTTACTCTCTTTCACCTTCTCTTAATATTTGTTATTACTGATAATGCTTCAGTTATAAAATTGAGCATTATATCCTCCAAAAAGTTTTCTTTTTTCTTCCAGTTTTGTTGAGATATAATTGGCATACAGCACTCTATAAGGTATAATCATTAAGGTTTAATGATTTAACTTACATACATCATGAAATGGTTACCGCAGTAAGTTTAGTGAACATCCATCATCTCATATAGATACAGCACTAAAGAAATAGAAACAGTTTTTTTCCTTGTGGTTAGAACTCAGGATTTACCCTGTTAACGACTTTCATATATAACATATAGCAGTGTTAATTATCTTTGTTGTGCATTACATCCCTGGTCCATCAGGGGCTTTCTGATCTGCATAAGTGTGGATTAGGTGGCCTTCCCATGTGCTTACCAAATACTCTGTTCACTCTGTTACTGAGTTAAAATAATACATTTTGATTCCTGGTTACTTATCTCTCCCCTCACTAGATTGTAACTGCAGTGAGGGCAGGGATCATGCCTTTCTTGTTGGCCATTATAGCAGCATGGCTACAACTACTGATTGAGGCAGGCAATCAGTCTCTAGTAGGCTTTAATCTAATACGGTGTTTACGTAGCTTTATTATAGGATACAAGGTGGCGGATACAGTAGGTGTAACATTTTTATCTCCTCTGGAGATTCAGAACTCTCCATATACACGGCTTCTTTTGCCCTCTCATCTGCATAAGTGTGTACATCTGCCAGGGATGAGAGCTTAGTGTCGTGGAAGTCATTCTAATAGGCAGAAGTTACAGCCCCTTTTTTCTTTTTTTTGCCTACCATGCTTTATAATGGGCATCTTTCATACTGTTATCATGCTGGCCCCACCCTGCAGTCTAGGTACAGCCTTCACAGTAACAAAAGCAGATACAACATTCCCTATTTATCTTAACTGTTGTATTCAAGCCTGAGAGACTTGAGCTCATTTTCAACCAGGCCTACATCAGCCTAGGCTGGATATTAACCCTTTACTCAGAACTTTTTATCTCCAGGGTCTAGTACATTGCTCAATGTATATATTTATTTGATTTCATTTAATAGAGAGACCACAGGTAATAGACAGGAGTCATAGTGAAGCCTTATAAGAGAGTCCACCTAAAACATCAGAATATAGAAAGGCTGAAAATGTAAGTACAGAAAAAATATATACTGCGCAAACACTAATCAAAAGAAATCTTATAGTTGTTTGTTTTGTTTTGTTTTGTTTTGTTTGTCTTTTTGCCTTTTCTAGGGCCATTCTTGTGGCATATGGAGGTTCCCAGGCTAGGGGTCTAATTGGAGCTGTAACCACTGGCCTACACCACAGCCACAGCAACGCAGGATCCGAGCCGCGTCTGCAACCTACACCACAGCTCACGGCAACGCTGGATCCTTAACCCACTGAGCAAGGGCAGGGATCAAACCCGCAACCTCATGGTTCCCAGTCAGATTCGTTAACCACTGCGCCACGACGGGAACTCCTACAGTTGTTTTAATATCAAACAAAATAGACTTTAAGGGACAAGTACTTCTATTGATAAAGAGAAATTAGTTCATAGCATTAAAAGTATTCAGTTCATCAGAAATTATGATAATTTAAAATTTGTATCTTTAATATTTATATATCTCAAAATATATAATAAATGACTGAACTAGAAGGGAAAAAAATCTGTAATCTTAGGTGATTTTAATATGTAACTCAGCAATTCATAGAAGATACAGAAGACATAAATAACATGATTAGCAGTTTGTGTCTTAC
This sequence comes from Sus scrofa, assembly GCF_054392235.1. Lineage (NCBI taxonomy): Eukaryota > Metazoa > Chordata > Mammalia > Artiodactyla > Suidae > Sus > Sus scrofa. The sequence goes on from NC_139391.1 coordinate 11,148,377, forward strand.
ATTTGTAAAAATTGACCATATACTTGCTTATTCAAAGTTTTAAATTCCAAAAGGATGGTGATCTAAATATAATTTCTCAGTATAATGCAATTATGTTGGAATTTAATATAGTTTAAATAGCACATGGATCAAAGAAATCAGAAATTGGAAAATATTTTGAAGTGAATCATTGAAAATAAATATACATTTAAAACTTGGATTCAGCAAAATTAATATTTGGAGGGAAATTGTCTAGCCTTGAATAATGTGTGTACCAAGAAAAAAAAAAAGCTTAAAAAGGAGAGGCTTAGCATATATTTCAAGAAGTGAAAGATAAAAGAAAAAAAGAATACAATAGAAAACAATATACTATCAGGAGTTGGCATTGTGGTGCAGTGGAAACGAATCTGACTAATATCCCTGAGGGCGCAGGTTCAATCCCTGGCCTTGCTCAGTGGGTTAGGATCTGGCGTTGCTGTGAGCTGTGGTGTAGGTTGAAGATGTGGCTTGGATCCCACATTACTGTGGCTGTGGTGTAGGCCAGCAGCTGTAGCTCTGATTCGACCCCTAGCCTGGGAATTTCCATATGCCCTGGGTGCAGCCCTAGAAAATAAGAGAGTCAAAATAGTAGTAAACCTTGAGGAAGAAGGGGTATAGGACTTAAGAAGGGTATGTGGTTGATTTTTGATATCCTGCCAAAGTGTAGTTTTTTGACCAACAAAGCTATTTGTTTTGGTTGGTGTTTTTTTCATTGTTGTTTGTTTGTTTGTTTGTCTTTTGTCTTTTTGAGGGCCGCACCTGTGGCATATGGAGATTCCCAGGCTAGGGGTCTAATCGGAGTTGTAGCTGCTGGCCAACGCCACAGCCACAGCAACACCAGATCCAATCTGAGCCATGACTGTGACCTACACCACAGCTCACAGAAATGCCAGATCCTTAACCCACTGAGCAAGGCCAGGGATCGAACCCACAACCTCTGGTTCATAGTCGGATTCGCTTCCACTGCGCCACAATGGGAACTCCCAAAGCTATTTGTTTTGTGATAACCATCAAACTATTTTTGTTTTGAGCACTTTATGTATGTGTTATATTTAAATTTCAGAAGTTTTTTTAAAGTTTAAAAAAGAAGGAGCAATTAAATAAGAAAATGACAGACAACTGAAAGAAGAAATAGGTTTGAACAATAGAGGACATCAAATGGCTGGTGAACGTAATATACAATGTTCATCCTGTAGCCAGGGAAATACATATTAAAACCATATACACTGAAAAATATTTAGAAGTCTGATTATATCATGTGTTGATGAGTATATAGCACGAAAGAAGCACTCATACACATTGTCAGAGTAAATGCTGGTATAACCACTTTGGACAACAGTTTGGCCTTTTTTGTAATTTTGATAATAATATACCCTCCTAGCCTGCAATTACATTCTTAGATACATGCCGTGGAAACACTTGTGTGTGTATGCCCTGGAATATGTGAATAAGTATGTTCATAGCAGTGAAACCTGGAAATAATCCAAAAATGTCGATCAACACGAGAATGGGTAAATAAATGTGGTATTTGTTTTCAGTTAAATAGTGTGTTAAATCAAAAAGAAATTAACTATGGCTACATACAAAACATAACTGATTTTTAAAAGACAAGACAAAAACAGATGTGTGCAACATTATTCTATATACATGAAAATTTTAAAAACAACTCTTTAGGAGACCAGTTTGAGTTAGTAAATATGTAGAGAAAAGCAAGAGAGGAGTTCCGGCTATGGTGCAGCGGGTTAAGGATCCAGTGTTGCTGCTGCTATGGTGTAGGTCACAGCAGCAGCTCAAATTCAATCCCTGGCCCAGGAACTTCCATATGCCACAGATGTGGCCAAAAATATATATCTTTCAAAAGAGTGGTTTCCTCTAGAAATAAGGTAGTGAGTTGAACTGGGAAGAGGTATGTCTTTTGACCTGAATGGTACTTTCCCAGCTATTGTCTTTATGAGTATTTGTTAAGCTGTGCATTTGTATTCTATGCAGTTATCTTGAATTTATATTTCACACTTTTAAAAGTTAAATTTTCCTACTTGGGGAGTTCCCGTCGTGGCGCAATGGTTAACGAATCCGACTAGGAACCATGAGGTTGCGGGTTCGGTCCCTGCCCTTGCTCAGTGGGTTAACGATCCGGCGTTGCCGTGAGCTGTGGTGTAGGTTGCAGACGCGGCTCGGATCCCGCGTTGCTGTGGCTCTGGCGTAGGCCGGTGGCTACAGCTCCGATTCAACCCCTAGCCTGGGAACCTCCATATGCCGCGGGAGCGGCCCAAGAAATAGCAACAACAACAACAACAAAAAAAAAGACAAAAAGACAAAAAAAAAAAAAAAATTTTCCTACTTGGTTCAGGTTTCCAGGTAGTAGTACCTGTCCCATGCTCAATGTAAAAGAGAAAGAGGTTAGTTGTTGGAGCCAAGCCTAGGAAGATGTGGGAGCATATATAATAAAGAACACAGGGGAATAGATTAACCTCAGTCAAGAAGAAATGGCCACCTCTTTCTTTGGAAACTAGGAATGGGAGAAAGACTGCAGAGAGAAGATACATATGGAATGCAGAAACTCTTAGGAGGAGAATTTAAAAGAGTTCAGGAATTCCTGTTGTGGCTCAGCAGTAACAAACCCAAATGGTATCCATGAGGGTGTGAGTTTGATCCTTGGCTTCGCTCTGGGGGTTAAGGATCCAGTGTTGCAGTGAGCTGTGGTGTATGTCATAAACATGGCTCGGATGCCGCATTGCTGTGGCTGTGGTGTAGGCCGGCAGCTGCAGCTCCAATTCCACCACTAGTCTGGGAAATTCCATATGTAGAGGATTTGGCCCTAAAAAGAATAAATGAATGAATGAATAAAGGAATTCAGATTTTTACTGTTATAAGATGGAAAGTAGAATCATTTGCTGAAAGTGACACTAATGAGAAGGGAAGGATCTCTAGGGAGTATGACGCAACAATGCTGCATTTGTCCAGGGTTCAGCAGCTATTTAAAGCTTCATGTAACCATTCACAATTAAAATTGATGTGGGACTTCTGATATTGGTTATTCACAGGCAGGCTCTTTCCTCAAAGGTTAGTATGACTCTTAATTATATAGTTACACATTTTTTTTTTAAGAAAGATTGTCTTCTTTAAAATGTAATGAAAGGTAATAAATGTTTACATTTAACCAGGAGGGCTATTTTTGTAGGCAAAATACACTTCCTTTGCCAAAAAATAGTGACTTTACTAACTTGGTTTCTCCTTTCTTCCTCAGGTCATGTATGGAATGTTGGTCTTCACATTAGTAGTTCGGTCTATTTATATCGTTACATGGTAAGTGGTGTGGATCTTCCCCAGAACACACTCAGGTGGTAAATCTCCAGCCTAAATGGAAGTAACATATAAAATCCAACTCCAGCAAGGAAACTGATAGAAAACTATATCCCAGCAGTGATTATGGTGTATTATAAGGAATACTAATTCTTTAAGCAAGTTGTGAACAGGCATCATGTGAAAACAAGCATTCCAAAATGAAAAAATTGAGGAAAGCTGTGTAGATGGCCTCCTTTTGAATGTGTATGTGTATGTATATATATATATATATATATATATATATATATATATATATATAGTGTACATGAGTGTATTAAAGACCTTGAAAAATCCTACAGTAGCAAAGAAGATAACTGTGTTTATGTTTCTCAAACTACTTGGCTAAGTAACCCTTTTTGCAGAACACCTGTCAGGGAAGACTGTTAGTGTCACAGAAAAACAGTACTCCAGAAAGATCATTTAGGAGATAGGCATAATCACTATAGTGTTTATGAAGAATAAAATAAGGAATATTTCTTTTGGGGAAAGGGCATCCCAAGTTAATTTTCTTTTCATTTCTTTTATCTTTATTAAAATTTTTATTGAAGTATAGTTGATTTGCAATGTGTTAGTTTCAGGTATACAGCAAAATGATCCACTTTTATATATATGTGTATGTGTGTATTCTTTTTCGGATTCTTTTCCCTTATAGGTCATTACAAAATAGTTAGTATAGTTCCCTATGCTATACTGTAGCTCCTTTTTGATTATCTGTTTTATGTATAGTGGTGTGTATATTTATTAATCTCAAACTCCTAATTTATCCCTCCACTCTCCTTTACCTTTGGTAACCATGTAGCAGGTACCCAGTAAGTAAATAGTATGATTTACCAGTTTATTCCTGTTTTTTTCTTTTTTAATTAAAGCTTTTGTTTTGAGGTAATTGTAGAAGTATGTGCATTTATAAGATATAATAGGAGTTCCCGTCATGGCGCAGTGGAAATGAATCCAACCAGGAACCATGAGGTTGCGGTTCTATCCCTGGCCTCACTCAGTGGGTTAAGGATCCAGCATTGCCACGAACTGTGGTGTAGGTCCCAGATGCGGCTCAGATCTGGTGTTGCTGTGGCTGTAGCGTAGGCTGGCAGCAACAGCTCTGATTAGACCCCTAGCCTGGAAACCTCCATATGCCGCAGGTGCAGCCCTGAAAAGACAAAAAGACAAAAAAAAAAAAAAAAGAAGAAGAAGTAATAGAGATCATCTGTACCCTTTACCAGTTCCCTCCAGTGATAACATCTTGCAAAACTATAGTACAATATCACAATCAGGATTTGACATTGGCAGAGTCAAGATACAGAAGAAAGACAACACAGGAGCCACACCCACTTCCCTCCCACCCTGTCCCCTCACCTCCCATCCGAAACCACTGGCAACCACTAATCTCCCCTTCATTTCTCTGATTTTTTCAAGAGTGTTATTAAATGGAGTCATACAGTATACATAACCTTTAGGATTGGCCTTTTACATTCAGCATAATTCACTGGGCGTTAGTACACATTGTTGAGTGTATCAGTCATTCATCCCTTTCTGTTGTGATACTCCCAACATCCCCTGATACGCATCTCATGATAAGGATGTACCACAATTTAATCATTCATCTGTTGAATGACCTGGATTATTTCCCTATTTTGACTGTTTCAGTAAAGCTACTATGAACATTAGTTCACGGGTTTTCATGAGAATATAAGTTTTCATTTCCCTGGAATAAATTCCCAGAGTTGACTTGCTTGGTTGTGTGATAATTGTATGTCTGGTTCTCGTCAGAACTGCCAAGCTGTGTTCCAGAGTAGCTCTGCCTTTTTACATTCCCATGAGCAGTGTATGTGCAACCTAGTTTCTCTGCATCCTGGTCAGCATTTGGTGTTGTCACTTTTTATTTTAGCCATTTTTGCAGGTATGCACTGATATCTCATTGTGGTTTTAATTTTCATTTCCCTAATGTCTAATGATGTGGAACATATTTTCATGTGCTTATTTGTCATCTGTATATCCTGCCCCCTCTCAGGGCTGTTATACCGCAGAGCAAAGAGGAGGCTCCACTCAACATCCCGTGTAGGCTCTGGTCACCACAACAGTCACACACTCTATCAGAGGGATAACAGCCAGCACACACTGAAGAAAGACATGGCAAGCATCCATGCTAAAAAGAGCCCTTACTCCAAAAATATTAGATTCATGCAGGCTATATCCCACATAAAAACATCCCTTTAACACCACAGTAGATAACTTTTTCTCCTAAATTCATAGAGTCAGAGACATAAAAGTAATATGAAGAAGCAGAGGAACTATTCCCAATTAAAAGAACAAGAGACGAGTTCCTTCTGTGGTGCAGTGGGTTAAGGATTCAGCATTGCCACAGCTGTGGCCTAGGTTGCAGCTGAGGCTCGGATTTGATCCCTGGCCTGGGAACTTCCATATGCTGTTGGTGCAGCCAAAAAAGAAAAGTGGAAAATTAAAGAATAAAAGAACAAGAGAATCCCCCTGAAGGAGGTAATAAAAAAAATACTGAAAGAGGGATTCTCGTTCTGGCTCAGTGGGATCAGGATCTGAAATAGTCTCCCTGAGGATGTGGGGTTGATCCCTGGCCTTGCTCAGTGGGTTAAGGATCCAGTGTTGCCACAGCTGTGGTGCAGGTCACAGATATGGCTTGGATCCAGTGCTGCTGTGGCTGTGGTGTAGGCCTCAGCTGCAGCTCTGAATCAAGCCCAAGAACTTCCATATGCCACAGGTGTGGCCATAAAAGAAAAAAAAAACAAAACTGAAGGAATGGAGGAAGTGATCTGGAAGATAGAATAATGGAAATCACACAATCAGAACAGCAGACAGAAAGACAAATGAATAAAAAATGACAACAATATAGTGAGCCAATCTATGCATAATAGGGATCCCAGAAGGAGAAGAAAGAGAAAGGGGGATTGAAAATGTATTTGAAGAACTTACAGCCGAAAACATCTCAAACCTAAAGAAGAAAACAGGAACAGGAATCACAGGGTCCCAAACACGATGAACCCAAACAGACCTACACCACGACATGTTACAATTAAAATGCCAAAAGCTAAAGGGGATTTTAAAGCCACCAAACAAAGAGAAAAACAAAGAGTGAGTTACAAGGGAATCATAAGGCTGTAAACTGATTTCTCTACAGAAACATTGCAGGCCAGAAGGGAGTAGGTGGCAGAATGTGTTCAAAGTCCTGAGAGGGAAAAGCCTGCAACCTAGGATATGCTTCCCAGAAAGATTATCATTTAGCATAGAAGGAGAAAGATTTTCTCAGACAAAAACTAAAAGAATGCAACAGCAATACTAAACCTAACCTAACAGAAATACTGAAAGGTCTTCTCAAAATAGAAAAGCAAGAATCTATAGGAGAGAGAAAATCACAATTGGAAAATAAATCACTTAAACCAGTACATAGATTTGGGGGGGAGAGGGGTGAAAGAGATAACTGCAGACAACAGCAGAAAGATAAACATGAAGATGCAAAGGACATCAGAATCATAAAATGTGGGGAAAAGGAGTAAGAAAACGTAGATTTTTCAGGAATTCCCATCGTGGCTCAGTGGAAATGAATCTGACCAGCATTCATGAGGACTCAGGTTCGATCCCTGGTCTTGCTCAGTGGGTTAAGGATCTGGTGTTGCCGTGAGCTGTGGTGTAGGTTGCAGACACATCTACTGCTGTGAGCTGCACAACAGTTGTGTCATAGGCCTCAGTGGCAGCTCTGATTCGACCCCCAGCCCAGGAACTTTCATATGCCTCAGCTGCAGTGTAGGCCACAGACATGGCTCAGATATGGCATTGCTGGTGTGTGGGCTGGTGGCTACAAGTCCAATTTGACCCCTAGGCTGGGAACTTCCATGTGCCTCGGGTACGGCCCTAAAAAAGACAAAAGGAAGGAAGAAAGAAGGAAAAGCAAGAGGCTGAAGACTAATGAACTAATGAAGTATTCAACTTCAGTAATTAGAAAACAGATCAAAGAGAAATGAAGACTGATACTAATAAAAAGCAGAAATTATTGGGAAAAAAAACCCAGGGTTACAATACTGAAGATGATAATTTTGTTTCCTCCGAAACCTTACTAAATGTGTAGCAAAGGAATATATTTATGAAGCATAAATCCACAAGGAGAAGACTCAATAAAATTTTAGTAACTAGAGAGTAGATGGATTACTGCTAATGCCTTAACTAACCCACAAAAGCCAAATTCTAAGCCAAGACCCTCCAGTTTACATCAGAATTTTCTGAAGTATCAGGCATTAGCAGCAGCAGGCAGTTTGACAAAGGAGATCAAGGAGGGATCTAAAATAAATAGGATTATTTAAAAGTTTTAAGAAACCATTAAATGCTTAGACCCCCTTCACCCAACTCCATGCTCTGGAATAACTTCAGAAGTCTGCAGTTTTTTTCTCAGGAAAGGTGAACAGTGTCTCTAGATTGGATTTTGCCAGGCACAGTTGAACATATGAATACCAGACTGAAATCAGGGAAACTGGGTGACCTTATGCTTTCTGAATGCTGAATGCAAAGACTTCTAGGCAGAATACTGAAATAATCTTCTGATAGGAAATATGAGGAATTCCCATCGTGGTTCAGTGGTTAACGAATCCGACTAGGAACTATGAGAATGTGGGTTCGATCTCTAGCCTCACTCAGTGGGTTAAGGATTTGGTGTTGCCGTGAGCTGTGGTGGAGATTGCAGATGCAGCTTGGTTCCCATGTTGCTGTGGCTGTGGTGTGGGCCAGCAGCTACAGCTCCGATTAGACCCCCAGCCTGGGAACTTCCATATGCCGCGAGTGCGGCCCTAAAAAGACAAAAAAAAAAAGAAAAATATGAGCAGCTAAAAAACCCTGAAGATACTGATATTGGGAATTTCCTAACAATTGGCCCAAAAAAATAATCCAACTATGAAGGTTACTAATCTAAAGGCCTCAGTCATGTGCTTAGAACTTGTGGTCACCTTTTTTAGTTTCCTGCTGTTTTAAGAATGAGGAGACACTAAGAGTTCCCATCGTGGCTCAATGGAAATGAATCTGACTAGCGTCCATGAAGACACAGGTTCAATCCCTGGCCTGGCTCAGTGGGTTAAGGATCTGACGTTGCCATGAGTTGTGGTGTGGGTTGCAGATGTAGCTCGGATCTGGCATTGCTGTCGCTGTGGTATAGGCTGGCAGTGACAGCTGTGATTCAACCCCTAGCCTGAGAACCTCCATATACCGCAAGTACAGCCCGAAAAAGACCAAAAAAAAAAAAAAAAAGAATGAAGAGACACTGCCATATATGATGACTATATCCAAAACAAATAATAAGGGGAAAAAGTTACCTTAGAATAAGCAACTCTACATGAAGAAAAAAACAACACAATAACAAATATCATTAATTCATTAATAAATATATACTCTTTAAAGATGTGGTTGATCAAAATAAGAGAAAGCCAAAAAGGAAGAAGACATAGGATATAAGACATAGGAAGTCCAACACAGAGAGAGGTGAAGGCAGTTGCCAAGGTGAAGGTGAAGGGAATGGATTGCTCGTGTAATAGCTACACTCCCTAGTCAGGCAGCCGGTCCAGAATGAAGCAGTGTGACTCCAGACACAGATAGAAGAGGGACTTCTGTATTATACGCTCCTGACCTGATAATACAGGTAGTCTGTGCCCAGGATCCTATCTGTACTTAGCTTGGACCATGTACTGATGAAGTTCTCACTCTCTCCTACGTGCCCTGCTACCTAGATAACCAAAGACATTCGTGTCACCCCACAGAGGAATTTTGCTTTGAACTACCTCTGAGAGCCGCAGATTGGCCTTGGTAAGTAAGCGTAGAAGCAGAAAATAGAGCTTATCCCACTCCCACTGATCATATCCCTGTCACATGGCAGCACCTGGCCCACACTGCAGCCCTGCCAGATGCCCTCACTGTGCTGAGCCCTGTGTTTCCTGGGACTCATTCTTGCCTCCCTCAAACAGAGCGATGATGAATTCTGAAAAGCTGAAGACATACTATGACTCTCCTAAGAACATTCATCAGACAGTGGCAATAATGTCCTTTCCATGCATAGCTAGGTTTGTGCTTTCCTGATGGTTTTTAAATTAATCACATTTTTCATTCATTACATGCAAATATTTGTAGTTAAAATAACAAAATATTTGAGAATATCTATTATTTACCACATTTCAAAAGGAGAAAAACCACATGATGATAGCAGTGAGTTTAGAGAAAGTATTCTATAAAATTCAGCAGCTATTTATGATCTAAAAAAAAAAAAAAACCAAAATAAAACCCTTTACAAACTTTATTTTTTTCCTTTTTAGGGCCACACCCATGGCATACGGAAGTTCCCAGACTAGGGGTCTAATCAGAGCTACAGCTGTCAGCGTACACCACAGCCACAGCAGCATGGGATCTGAGCCACTTTTGTGACCTATATCACAGCTCGTGGCAACGCCAGATCCTTGAGTAGGGCCAGGGATCAAACCACATCCTCATGAATACTAGTTGGATTCATCTCCACTGAGCCATGATGGGAACTCCCTAAAACCCTTTACAAACTTAATAGAAGGGGGACTTTCTTAACCTGTAAACTACAGCCTGTAACACATTTACTCATGAAATGTTATAAAAAGTTATCTTTAAAATGAAGAATAAAATAAGGATAGACATTGTCACCACTTCTTTTCAACATTCTACTGGTGGAAGTCCTATCCAGCATAGTATTTGCAAATGACATGATCATGTGCAGAAAATATCGAAGGACATGTACCAAAACCACTAGAAGCAGTAAGTAGAATTTAGCTGGGTCATAATATTCAGACCAGTATTCAGAAATCATATTTCTGTATACTAGCATCAGACAATCAGAAAATGAAATTTTTGGAAGTGTAATTTAAAATAGGATCAAAAACATCAAATATTTAAGGATTAAATTTAGCAAATATATGCTAAATTTAAGCCCCTGTATATTGGAAACTGCAGCAAACTTTTTTTTTTTTTTTTTTTGCTGAGTGAATTAAAGAAGACCTAAATAAATAGATGTATCATTTTCATGGATTAGAAAACTTTAGTTTTGGAGTTCCCTGATGGCTCAATGGGTTAAGGATCTGGTGTTGCTGCTGCTGTAGCGCGGGTTCGATCCCTGGCCCTGGAACTTCCACATGCCATGGGTGTAGCCAAAAACATGCGCACATCTGCACACACACAAAAAAACTTAAGATATCAGTTCTCTCCAAATTGATCTAAAGGCTCGTTGCAATTGCAATCAAAATGTCTGTAGGCTTTCTGGTAAAAATTGAGAAACAGTTTCTGAAATTTACTTGGGAGTGCAAAAAGACCTAGAGGAGCCAAAACAATTTTGAAAAAGAACAACAAAGTTAGAGATCTTAACACTACTTGAGTTACTCTGTACTACACATCAAACAATGTATTACTGGTAAGAATGAAATATGTATTAATGGAACATCTCAGAGCAGATCCACACATCTATACAGACCTGATTTTAAGTAAACATTTTAAGGCAATTCTGATAGGAAAGGATAATCTTTTCAAAAAATTGTGCTGAAAACGCTGGATATTCTTATATTCTTATTTTTAAAATGAACTTAAACTCACACCGTTACTATTTAAGTGAATCATATCCCTACGTGTAAAAGCTAAAATTATAAAACTTCTGGAAGAAAACATAGAAATCTTTGCAGTCTTTGGATAGTCAATCAGTTATTAGATAGGACAGAAAAAGCACAAACTATGATGAATAGTAGATAAATTGAACATCACAATAAACTTTTGGGAGTTCCCTGGTGGTCTAGAGGTTAAGACTTTCATCGCTGTGGCCCAGGTTCAGTCCCTGGTCTGGTAACTGAGATTCCCCCATCAAGTTGCTGCACACTCAGCCAAAAATAAATAAATACATAACTTTTGTTCTTCAAAAGACACTTAAGAAAATGAAAGGAATATTTGCAGCATCATGGATGGACCTAGAGATTATCATACTAAGAGAAGTAAATCAGAAAGAGAAAGACAAATATCATATAACATCACTTATATGTGAAATCTAAAATATACAAATGGGAGTTCCCGTCGTGGCGCAGTGGTTAACGAATCCGACTAGGAACCATGAGGTTGCGGGTTCGATCCCTGCCCTTGCTCAGTGGGTTAACGATCCGGCGTTGCCGTGAGCTGTGGTGTAGGTTGCAGACACGGCTCGGATCCTGCGTTGCTGTGGCTCTGGCGTAGGCCGGTGGCTACAGCTCCGATTCAACCCTTAGCCTGGGAACCTCCATATGCCGAGGGAGCGGCCCAAGAAATAGCAACAACAACAACAACAAAAGACAAAAGAAAAAGTCAAAAAAATATATATATACAAATGAACTTACTTACAAAAGAGGAACAGACTCGCAGGCATAGAAAACAAATTTATGGTTACGAAAGGGGAAAGAGGGTTGGAAGTGGGATAAATTAGGAGTTTGGGATTAGCAGGTACAAACTATTATATATAAACTAGGTAAACAGTAAGGTCCTACTGTATAGCACAGGGAAGTGTATTGAATAGCATAATAAAAGTATGAATCTATAATGTATATTATTTTTCATATGTATAACCAAATCACTTTGCTGTACATGAGAAACTAACAGAACATTATATATCAACTCTATAGCAATAAAAAAAATTTTTTTAATCCACAAAAAGAAAAAAAAGAAAAAGGAAAATCACAGACTTGGAGAAAATGTTTGCAAAGTATATGTTCATTAAATACAGTATCAAAGAAGACATTTGGATAACAAATAAGCACATGAAAAGATGCTCAGTAACATTATTAGGGAAATGCACCTGAAAACCACAATAAGTTACCCCTACATGCTTACAAGGACAGCTGAGATGAGAAGATTGATGTCATACCAAATGTTGGTGAGGATTTAGAACAAAAACCGTTCATACACTGCGGTAGAAATGTAAAATACAATCACTTAGTAAAACAGTTTAGCATTGTCTTAAAAAGTTTAGCATTCACCAGTCAGACAATTCTGCTATTTTTCTCCTAGCTTTTTACCCAAGAGGAATGAAAGCGTATGTCCATAAAAAGACTTATTTCTGAATGTTCACAGCTGCTTTTGTTTTTTTATATTTGTTACAACAAAAAAATCAGAAACACAAATATCCACCAACATGTCAACAGATAAGTAAATTGTGGTATATCTACATAGTGGAACACTACTCAGCAGTAAAAGGAAATGAATATTGATGCATCTAACAACGTGGACGAGTTTCAAAATAATTATGCCAAGTGAAAGAAGCCATACAGCAAAGAGAATATGCTTTATTATTCCCTTTATATAACATTCTGAAAAATTTATAAACTAAGCTTTTGGATGTGATGGATAGAGCTGTAAAAAATACATTAGTGGAATTCCATGGTGTCCTAGAGGTTAAGGTTCTGGCATTGTCACTGCTGTGGCTCACTGCTGTGGCTTGGGTTCAGTCCCTGGCCTGGGAACTTCCTCATGACATGGGTGCAGCCAAAAGAAAAAAAATTAGCTACGCTTGTTATTTTTAGTTACTCACCAAACTTCACTTTCCTCATTTGCAAAGTGAAGAGAGTAATACTTGCCTCACAGGGTTTATTTGAATATTTTATTCATATGTGTATGTTCATTTCTATATATTATTTGTTTATCTAATATATTGTAGTGCCTGACAGAGCAGATGACTCAGTTAATGTTAACTCTATTCCACCACTCCTCTGCCTCTTCTAAAAGATTGCTAAAGGTACTGGGGACTTTCAGATTGTCTTCTTGATACACTTAACAAAGTCCTAGTGGCATATTTTTTCTCAGTACCTTTTAGTGGCTAAATGTAATAGGCAAATGTATTAGAGAATCTAATAGGTAAATTTGCTTTTAATACTAATGAAAACCTTTCCTTCTCAGAACAGTGATGACTTCAAGCTCTGATCATGACAAGACTTGACAAAAGTTCATTTTTTTTAACCCACAGGGTTTATCCATGGCTTAGAGGACTGGGTTATACATCCTTGGGTATATTTTTAATGGGATTTTTATTATGGAACATAGATAACATCTTTTGTGACTCACTGAGGTAAGATGTATTTTCAGTCTTTGAAAAACAGTTTTGGAATCTATTAAGCAGACTGTTTCATAGGCTTAATTCATAGAATTACTAGTGCACTGAAGTGAATTTTTGCCATTGTTGAATTTAAAAAGATAGGTACAGCACAAAGTTAAATTTTTGGGAGTGCTTGTTTAAATTACCTAAAAATCTAGTCCTAAGAATATTTCATAACATCTGTAGGGATTTTTGTGTTTGTGCATCACAGTACTATATAGTTAATCAAATATTGATAGGATTTTTTGAAAGCTGCGTAATCTGCTTTAACTGAAGAACTAAGAATGATTTGTAATAAGAATATGAAATACATCTGTATAATTTTTTTCTTTTTTCTTTTTTTGTCTTCTAGGGCTGCACCCAAGGCATATGGAGGTTCCCAGGCTAGGGGTCAAATTGGAGCTGTAGCCACACCACTGGCCTACACCACAGCCATAGCAATGCCAGATCTGAGCTGTGTCTGCGACCTACACCACAGCTCACGGCAATGCCGGATCCTTAACTCACTGAGCAAATCCAGGGATCAGACCTGCTTCCTTATGGATGCTAGTGAGATTCATTTCTGCTGAGCCACAGCAGGAAATCCATGAAATACATTTATATAATTTTTTATTTTTACATACTTATTATTTTCTAAGAAAGGCAAGTATTTCTTTTACCATCTTTTCAGCAGTTGTATATTCAATAGAATTTGAATCTTAAGTCTCTGGACTCTATTCTGTCACCTAAGACACTGTCTGGGCTTCAGTTTACATAAAATGAACATGTTAAATAGGTTAACTGGAGGGTCCTTCCAACTCAAAATTCTGTGACTTAACAGTTTTGCATAATGACAAAGGAATATATTAAATGACAGAGGAATATATTAAACAGCATAGCAGAGAGGTAATCAGCAAAATTCAAACTGGGCAGTCTACGGAAAGAATGACCTGGTCTCTTCAGCAAATACATTGTAGAAGGGGGAAAAAGGGAGGAGGAAAGTATAGATTAAAAGAGACTTAAGGGAGTTCCCATTGTGGCTCAGAGGTAATGAACCCAACCAGTATCCTTGAGGACGTGGGTTTGATCCCTGGCCTTACTCAGTGGGTTGAGGATCCAGCGTTGCCGTGCTGTAAGCTGTGGTGTTGGTCACAGAAGCAACTCAGATTCTGTGTTGCTGTGGCTGTAGTGTAGGCTGGCAGCTACAACTTGGATTCGACCCCTAGCCTGGGAACAGAGCCTGTAATCTGTTAGTATGCATTGTAGGTCTCCATATGCTGAGGGTACGGCCCTAAAAAGACAAAAAGAGAGAGAGAGACTTAAAAAATATATCAACTAGACACAGTATAATTACTTTTTTTTGGATCTTGATTCAAACCAATTGTTTTTTTTTGAAAGCTTATGATCATTAACGAATATTTGATATTAAAGGATTGTTGTTAATATTTTAGTTGTGAAAATGATATTATAGTTATATTTTAAAGAGGTTTTAATCCTTTAGAGATAAAATGATACAATATCTAGGATTTTCTTCAAAATAAATGAGGGAGAAGTGGGTAAGAATTTAGGTGATATAAGATTGACCTTAAGTTCTAGTCGTGCAGTGGAAACGAATCCGACTGGGAACCATGAGGTTGCAGGTTTGATCCCTGGCCTTCCTCAGTGGGTTAAGGATCCAGCATTGCGGTGAGCTGTGGTGTAGGTCGCAGACGCGGCTCGGATCCCGCGTTGCTGTGGCTCTGGTGTAGGCCGGTGGCTACAGCTCCGATTTGACCCCTAGCCTGGGAACCTCCATATGCCGTGGGAGCCGCGCAAGAAATGGCAAAAAGACAAAATAAATAAATAAATAAATAAATAAAGATTCACTATGAAGTGAAATAATAGATATGAAAGGACTTTATAGACTGTATAGTGCTCTTCTAAAATGATGGTTATATGTAAGGCATAGGAAAACTCATATCTAGTTTCTTGAGTGAACAGCTAAGTTAATCAGTATTTCCCAAAGTGTTTTCCAAGGAACACTTGTTCCATAAGGTGTTAATAAGATACCACCTGAAAAAGGGTCTAAAGGGTCTAACGGTGGATTAGGAGCTTACCTGTAATCTTTCAGTGTGCAGCAGTACAGGTCTCCAAGAGGACAGTAAACTTCTACTTCCTACATTTATTTTGACCACAGAGTCACTCTTCATGGAACTTCTGCTGGGAAGATTATTCCTCAAAATACTCTTTGGAAAACAATACAGCAGACTACAGCAGACATAAGGAGATAAAATAATTGTCATGTGTGAGAATGACATTTCAAAATGCTCTAAGTCTGTCAGTATTCATTGTTAAATATGAAAAATAATTGACATGCTGATTTTTTTCCCCCTCTCCACACAGGAACTTTCGAAAGAAGGTGCCACCTATCATAGGTGTTACCACTCAGTTTCATGCATGGTGGCATATTTTAACTGGCCTTGGTTCTTATCTTCACATCCTTTTCAGGTAGGAAATAGAGACTTTTTCGGCCTGGTATTAGAGTGTTTCTTTTTTTACTCTTCAAATACGATGGTGTAAATATAAATTGTCAGAGACAGAATCAGGAACTTCTGTTCCAGCTTTGCCTCTGCCACTGGGTGACCTTAGGCAAGCTATTTCCTCTTTCTGAAGCTCTGCTTTCTCATCCCTAAAGGGTGACAGCTGTAGTAACTGACCTCTGACACATGATCTACATTTTAAGTAGATCATTCATCTCCTTTTTTAGCGCAAGTAGGATTTAAACATTTCCATTTATTGTCGATCCGTATTATGTTTTGTTTATAGAGAACACATTTGGGGGGAGCGGGGAGGCAGCCAGATCCCCTGAGTGGGGACAGGGAAAGCATGAATTGGTAAAGTCCCCAGCTTAAATTTTTTTCTCCTTCCCTGAAATAAATTGGTCACCACTTTGCTTTCCTTGTTCCCCTAATAAGAATTTGTTGGAGATCAGCCATTTACAGCAAAGATGGAATCAGAATTCTCTCTGATGATCCTACTCAAATAATCCTTGTGTATTAGTCTCTCTCCCTTTACCAGGCCTTATTTTTCTTCACAGCATTTATAACCATCTATATATTTACATGTTTACCTCCCCCCACTAGACTCTTAAGTTCCTTGAGAAAAAAAACTTTATTTTATTCACTGCTACTCTTCTAAGTGCTTAGAACAATGCTTGTCACATACTAAGCACTCAGTATATATTGTTAAATGATTTAATGAATGGATGTGTACATGTTTGTCGTCATATGCGGTAATCAGAACGTAGGCTGCGCATGGAGATCAGCTTGAAGACACAGAGACAGCTGATGCTGTAGCAAGCAAGAGCTTGGGGCAAGCTCAGAGTCTGTCTTTTATTAGGATTTTGAACAAGGGCTACGTGTCAAAGAGGCGGAGGCAAGATTCTCGAAGAGGTTAAGAGGAAACAAAACAATAATTCAAAAGCCCATAGGGAGGCAAGGTCTGTTACAGGCCTTATCAGCTCTTATCTCAGGAAGACATACACTAGCCTTTACAGCAGGCCTGTTTGTTCCCCTCCCAGGGCTCATAAACCTAACTGTCTAAAGTTCCCCTAGCATAACCTTCTTGGCATTCCAGGAAGAGTCATAGTTTTACACGACCCCTATATTCTCTTCTCTCACTCTAGCTACTCACTTTCAAGCTCAAGGCTTACGGCCTTGTTTTCTTCCACCCACATATGTTGACCTCTTTACCAGGGGATCAGGCCATGTTTCATCTCAAGAATTGAGAAAGCTGAAATACTTGTAGAAAGAGGAAAAAAATTTTACTTTGAACCAATATGAAAATTTACTGAAGTCAAATTTTTAGAATACCTTTGCAAAATCATATTTGCATCTCACCTAGCTAGAGATCCACTAGGGAACCTGAATTATCTAAAATTTAACTACCTGAGAATTAAATAAAAAGAACTTCTGGGCAGCTAAATAATAATCACTGAATTCAGGGAGTTCCTGCTGTGGCAGTGGGTTAAAAATCCGACTGCAGCAGCTCTGGTCACTGCAAAGGTTTGACCCCCAGCCCAGCACAGTGGTTTTAAGGGTCTGGCATTTGCAGCTGCAGCTTGGATTCAGTCCCTGGCCCAGGAACTTCCATATGCCAAGAGTGCAGCAAAAAAAGAAATACCCAATTTAATAAGGTTTAAGGGAGGAGGTGCTTGAGAAAACTGAAAAATGATAGAAAAGGAGAAACAAGAATAACTGTAAAGCAAACCAAAGAATTGAAAACTTAGCACCTCAACACTGCCCAAGAAGTCCCGAGACGTAAGTTACTGCAGTGTGGTAAAATATAGCAATGAATTTTTCCTTCCCCCTGCCCTTTTCATCTACACCACAGCATATGGAATTTCCTGGGCCAGGGATGGAATCTGAGCCACAGCTGCAGCAACACCAGATATTTCACTGGGATCCAACCCTTGCTGGCCCAGAGAAAATGCTGGATCCTTAACCCACTGCACCACAGCAAGAACTCCAAATTTTTCTGATAAATACTCAAGAACAAGTAAAATTATACTTAGTATATTCTACTTTGAAAGACTAAGGTTTCTTTCCACTTTTCCCTCCCTTTTCCACTTTCTCCTTTCCGTCTTTTTTTTTTCTTTCTTTCACTTTCTCCTCCTTCTCTCCTGGTGTGGAAGTTCTTCAAGAAAACAGGGCAGTGAGGGGGAAGAAGTGCCATGCAGAGGTAGCAGCATGCTGAACTTCCAAGAGAATCAAGGTGATGGGGAAGGTACTGCTATGTGAGACAAGGGAGCAGGGCGATGAGGGGAAGGGATGAGGAAGGGATGGATGGAAAAGGTAGCTGGATTTAGGAAGTAAGTCACATTGAACAAATAAATTTATTAAACAATAATATATTGAGGGTAACAAAAGCCTGATTTCTCCACTGTCTTATGAAGGATTTAAAACTATAGAGAGAATGGAGTTCCCTGGTGGCACAGCAGGTTAAGGATCTGGCATTGTCACTGCTTTGGCTCAGGTCACTGCTATGGTGTGGATTCAGTTCCTGGCCCAGAAACTTTCATATGCTGTGGGCACAGGCAAAAATACATATGTATAGAAAGAGGGAAAGATAGAAGGAACTGTGAGAGGGTTGGAATTAAAGTTATTGGTATTAGGAGTTCCTAGTGTGGCTCAGCAGATTAAGAACCTGACACTGTGTTCCCGAGGACATGGGTTCAATCCCTAGCCTCATTGAGTGGGTTAAGGATCCAGCATTGCTGCAGGCTGGGGTATAGGTGGCAGATGCAGCTTGGGTCCTGCATTGCAGTGGCTGTGGCGTAGGCCAGCAACTGCAGTTCCCTATTCAACCCCTAACCTGGGAACTTCCATATGCTGCAGGTGCGGCCCTTAAAAAATAAATAAATAAATAAATAAATAAATAAAAATATTTATATTAACTCAAGAACATAGCACACACACACACACACACACACACACACATACATATACATACATATTCAGATACAGAAAAGTTAGGAATTCCCATTGTGACGCAGCAGAAACAAATCTGACTAGTAACCATGAGGTTGCAGGTTCAATCCCTGGCCTTGCTCAGTGGGTTAAGGATCTGGCATTGCTACAAGCTGTGGTGTAGTGCGCAGGCACGGCTCGGATCTGGGGTGGCTGTGGCTGTGGCATGGGCCAATGGCTACAGCTCTGATTAGACCCTGGCCTGGAAACCTCCATATGCTGTGGGTGCAGCCCTAAAAAGACCAAAAAAAAGAGTTAAATATGTGTGTATAAGTTATACATATGCTATATATGTATAATATGTTTACATATATATAACCTGCATGTTATGGATGTAGATTATATAAAATGTTGTGTATGTATAATATATATGTTATATATGTATACGTATTTTGTACTTATATATTCATATATTGCCTAGCTCTGTCCCCTATGAAGGCTGTAAAGCAAACATTGGTCCATTGCCAAAGCTAATATGAGTATCAAAATTAAATAGCAGGAGTTCCCATCATGGCACAGTGGAAACAGATCCAACTAGAAACCACGAAGTTGTGGGTTTGATCCCTAGCCTCACTCAATGGGTTAAAGATCCTGTGTTGCCCTGGGCTGTGGTGTAAGTGGCAGACACGGCTCGGATCCTGCGTTGCTGTGGCTGCAGTGTAGGCCGGCGACTATAGCTCCAATTTGGCCCGTAGCCTGGGAACGTCCGTATGCCACAGGTGTGGCCCTAGGAAAGAGAAAAGAGACAAGGCCAAAAAAAAAGAAAAATTAAATAGCAACAGGGAACTATATCCACTTTCTTGGGCTAGAACGTGATGGAAGATAGTGTGAGAGAAAGAATGTATACATATGTACGACTAGATCACTGTTGTCTACAGCAGAAGTTGGCATGACACTGTAAATCAACAATGTTTTATTTATTTATTTATTTTTTCTCTTTTTGCCTTTTTTTGGGCCGCTCCCGCAGCGTATGGCGGTTCCCAGGCTAGGGGTCTAATCGCAGCTGTAACCGCTGGCCTACACCACAGCCACAGCAACGCAGAATCCGAGCCACATCTGCAACCTACACCACAGTTCACGGCAACGCCAGATCCTTAACCCACTGAGCAAGGCCAGGGGGATCGAACCCACAACCTCGTGGTTCCTAGTCGGATTCGTTAACCACTGAGCCACGACGGGAACTCCAACAATATTTTAATTTTTAAAAAATTCATGGGAATGTAGGCAGCTTACATGTCCACTGACAACAAAAACAAATTGAAAAAAAGTTAAATAGCTTGTGTTTCAAATGACAGCCCATTGAATAATGTGAATGCATCTAATATAAGTAAATAAGTGAGAAGGGAAAGCTCTTCCTTAGAGAAGCATTCTGGCTAATAAGTGTAGAAGGAACAATGGAAACAGATAATCACCATTTGGCCACTACCTTATGGATAGTTGATATATATTAGTTATCAATTGAGCTCTGGCTGATGGATGAAAATTTGAGGAACACATGCTGGCCTAATTCATAACGTCTCCCCCATGAAATACTAGTACAAAGGAGGAAATAGTGACTTAGAAGTGAAGAAAACTGGCTGCAACTAACTTAACATTGTATCAGCCATTGACATTGCCCATGGTGGAGTGTGACTCCTGATACAGTGCACTGAAATGAGTTCAGCATCATTTCTGTGGTATTCCTGCCAAAACTGCATGGCCTGAATGTGGACATGAGGGAATGTTAATGGAATTATATTGAAGGTCCTTCTACAGAATGAAAGTCTTGTGCCCTTTAAGACCGTCAAGTGATGAGAGACAAGGAGACTGAAGAACTGTTTGAGTTAGAAGACGACTTTGGAGTCCTGCTGTGACACAGTGTGTTAAGAATCCAACTGCAGCATCTCAGGTTGCTGTTAAGGTGTGGATTTGATCCGTGGTCTGATGCAGGTTGCAGCTGAGACTCAGATTTAGTCCCTAGCCCAGGAACTTCCATATGCCATGGGTGTAACCATTAAAGAAAAAAAGACTCTCTTAGACATGACATGAAACCTAGACGCAGCGCTTACTTCTGGATAGGAACCTGAATCAGGAAGGAAAAGAGAAATTGTTGGGACATTCAGCAAAATTTGAATGAATTCTTAACTTTGGTGGTAGTGCTGTTTTAATGTTTTCCTGATTAGAATGATTATACTATAGTAATTTAGGAGAGTGTTCTTTTTTTGTAGTGATACACATCGGACTATTTAGTGGTGATGGGCATGACGTCATAGAATGACTATAGTATATGTAATAATATAGATACATCATGTCATAGAATGACTATAGTATACATAATAATATATATGCATCATGTCATAGAATGACTATAGTATACGTAATAATATATATGCATCATGTCATAGAATGACTGCAGAATACATATATATACACATGTAGGCATGTTTATTTGTGTTTATAAATATAAAACAAACATGATTAAATGATAGCAGTTGGGGATCTGAGATAAGGGGAAACAGGAATTCTTCATACCAATTTTATTACTTTGCTGTAAATTTGAAACTATTTTTAAATTAAAAAAACAGGAGAGGGGAAGGACAGGCCTCCAGATCATGTCTTTTTGAGGTATTTGTAGGAATAAACAACTAGAAAAATGATCCTCAAAGTAGGAGTCAGAAATGCCTTCTAAAACAATGGAATATTCATTTTTGTGAAAAAAGGGATCAAAGAACACATATATGCTTATAAATGCATAAACTCTGTAAAAGTATATAAGCTAGTAAATAGTAGTGGTCATCTGTGTGGCTGAGGGTTGAGGTAGGAGACAGACTTCCTTTTTCCTATATACCCTTTCATACTGCCTGAACTTTTTACCAAATGATTGTATTAGCTATTCAAAAAATTTTTTTAAATAAAAGAATGGGATTTTTTTTATATCCATTGAGTGAGCTATAGTAGTATTTGTATTCTGTATGCTTTAATTACAGTGAAAATGGTATGATTACACATTACTCGTCAGTGTAAATTGGTACAATCCCTTTGGAAAAGAAGTTTGATACTACATGTGTTCATGAAAGGAAAACGTTTGTTTTTTAAATCCCAGTTATTATATTCCTTGGAATTTATCCAAAAGAAACAATCTGGGAGTTCCCGTCGTGGCTCAGTGGTTAATGAATCCGACTAGGAACCATGAGGTTGTGGGTTTGATCCCTGCCCTTGCTCAGTGGGTTAAGGATCTGGCATTGCCATGAGCTGTGGTGTAGGTTGCAGACACGGCTCGGATCCCATGTTGCTGTGGCTCTGGCGTAGGCCGGTGGCTACAGCTCCAATTGGACCCCTAGCCTGGGAACCTCCATATGCGGAAGGAGTGGCCCAAGAAATGGCAAAAAGACAAAAAGAAAAAAAAAAGAAACAGTCTGGAAAAATGAAAATGTGTATGTAAACACAAAAATGTTTGTCATGATGTATTTAATGTAGCAAAACATTAACAATAATAGGAGAAAAATAAACTACCCAATAGTTGGAGGAGAATTATAAAGTAGATTTTTATGTGACCTTTATTCAATCATTTAAAATATGAATATGAAAAATTTATAGCAACATAGACATTTTGATTTTATTTTATTGTTTAGGGCCGCACCCACAGCATATGTTCCCAGGGGTTTAATTGGAGCTGTAGCTGCCAGCCTACACCACAGCCACAGCAATGCCAGATTGTTAACACACTGAGCAAGGCCAGGGATCGAACCTGCAACCTCATGGTTCCTAGTCAGATTCGTTTCCTCTGTGCCACGACAGGAACTCCTAGACATTTTTATTTTTAAGTGAAATAAATAGACTAAAAGCATATATATGTAATTATTAAACTTTTATAAAAATTTGCATGGGAACAAAGGTTAAAGTAAATACAGTGAAGCATTATGATGAGATTTTTGTGACAAGATATTGAATTAACTTTTCCTTTGTTTTTTATTAATGTTAAAATCTTTTACTCTGATTCTTTTTTAATGAGGCAGGGAAGAATAGAATATATTTTAGACATATTTCACCCTAAATAACTAAAATAAAAGAAGCTTGGATGTTTAAATTTCAGTTATATGGAAATTTGATTCTATAGGTACCTCGATGAAAGGACCATGTGAATAATAATACTTGAGGGATGATTTGAGAACTTAATATATAATGTGCCATTTAAGACTTAAGTATTGTACAAATAATTTGTTCCAAAGAGTTAACACAATAGATTAAAAATGTCTGAATTCAGATCTTTGCTCCATTACTTCATAGGTCTGTAACAATCTTGAGCCAAGTTATTTACTTGGCTCTAAGGCTCAATTTCCTGGTCTGTCAAATAAGGATAATACTGTTTATTCCATAGATTGTTGAAATGATTAAATTGAGCAGGACTTTGGTTTGTAGTTATGCCAGCCTACATTATTCAGGTGGATTTCCTGCTAAAAACAACTAAAAGTGTTGGCTAAAATATTAAATCATCAAATATTTGGCAAGATTAAAAGAAAGAAGTCACAGTCTGAAAGAAAGCAGGTGCCTAAAAAAGGAATACCACAGCTGCTTTGGGACAGAAGAATTTTGGTCAATCCATCAAATTCAGGCTCTGATTTCATGGCCTCAGAATAAAGGGGACAAATGTCAAGGCCTAGGGCTAACCAAAGGAAAGGAGCCAAGGAAGACCCCTCCCCCCACATCAAGCTGGATGAATCAGAAGTAAACTTACTCTGTACTCTACCCTCAGATGACTGCAAAGTAAGTTGTTGTGAAACTGAGCAAAGCAAGAAATAGAAAGGAAGTGGGAAGAGGACTATGTTTCGCAGAAGTAATTGTCATCAGCCATCCTCACACGGATTTACATCCCATCTACCCAAGTCATCTGGGGGTCCTCATGCCATGAAGCTGGGTGAAAGCTGTCCTAGACCTGTAGTATCCCCCAAGTTCCTGGCAAAAGCAAATACCAGGTCTTCCTAGAGAGACGCTTCTTCACCTTGGTTTCCAAAGAACCTTCCAAGGTAGCTTTTAAGAAAACTTAGTAGCACACAGTCAACAATGATCAGGCACGTCAGAAAATAAGACACCAAAAGCAAGAACCCAACAGAAATAATATAGCAGAAAGAGACCTGTCAATATATCAGATATTAGGGTTATCAGTAATTATAAAAGTGATTTTAATTCCTGTGTTTGAAGAAATAAACTTTAAAATAACTTTAAGGATGGAGTTCTCTTGTGGCTCAGTAGGTTAAGGATCCACCATTGTCACTTCTGTGACTCTGGTTACTGCTGTGGCACATGTTTGATCCCTGGCCTGAAAACTTCATGTGCTATGGGCACAGCCAAAACTAAATTAATTAATTAATTAAATAACTTCAAGGAAAAAGAGACTTTTTCAAACAAATTTCAGAAAGAACAAAATAGAAGCTCTAGAAATGAAAAATTACAGTAGCCAATATGCAAAATTTGATGTACAAGACTAATAGATTTAGACTCAATTGAAGAGAGAATTAATGAGTTGGAGGATAGGTCAGAAAAAATTACTTAAATGCAGCAGAGATAAAAATATAGAACATACGGAAGTGAGGTTAAGAGAAATGGAAGATAAGAGATCCCTTGTTGTGCAGCAGGTTAAGGATCTGGTACTGTCATTGCAGCAACTTGAGTTGCTTCTGTGGCACAGGTTTGATCCCTGGCCCAGGAACTTCCACATGCTGTGGGCATGGCCAAAAAAAAGAGAGAGAAATGGAAGATAAAAGTGTGAGAGTCTAACATAAGTTTAATTGGAGTTCCAGAGGGTGTGTAGTGGAGGGAGGAGTGAATTTCAGTTACTAATATTATATATAAATTTACCAACCTAAAACAATCACTTTTTTTTGCTCACAATTTTGGGGGTCTTGAATTTGAAAGTGCTTAGCCAGGTAGTCCTCACATGGGGTCTCTCATGGTGTTGGTGTCTGTTGTCAACTCAGGCTGCAGTCATCTTAAGGTTCCACCTGGGATAAACGTCCAAGATGGCTCACGTACATGGGGTGTCATTTGGCACTGGCTGTCATCTGGGCACTCAGCTATGCATGATCTCTTCAACTTCAGTGTCATCAGCCTTCTTACCTGACAGATGACTTTCCTCAGGGGGAGCATCAGTTATCTCAAGAGAACTGGTTGGAAGCAGCATGGCTTTTTATAACCCAGTCTCAACTCCAGTGATGTCACTCTTACCATATTTTATTGATTAAAGTCATAGATTCTGCCTCTTGCCCAAAGGACTGTTGAAGAATCTGCAGACCGCAAACTGAAGTCTGAACAGAAGGCACTGCTCAGCTGGAGATGGTATCTGAGCTCAGAGGAAAGATCCCATTGGGGCTGGGACCCAGGCCTCTTAAGAAGGGCACTGCTGCTACTGGATCAAACTGCTGCTGCCACAGTGATGAAATGTTATTGAGATGCTGTTCAGAGGAACCCAAGCCGACAGCCCTCATGAAAACAAAACAAAAAGGAACAAGTCCCTTCCTGCTCCTCCAGCTTTGCAGTCTCTCTCGATTGTGCTAATTAGCAGAGCCTATGAGGGAGCATCTGGCAATGCAGAAATGCTGTTTGTAGTCTCAGCTCCTACGTCGCAAATGAGATGAAATATAGAAGAGTGGGTTTGAAGCTAAGATTCAGTAACTTAGTAGCTGACCCATCTGGTGAGACTAAAAGAGAAGAGGTGAAAAGTGTAAATAATCAGTATCAGAAATGTAATAGGAAAAATCTTCATAGATCCTTTAAATATAAGGAAGATAAGAGGGAGTTCCCTTGTGGCCCAGCAGGTTAAGGATCCAGTGTTGTCACTGCTGTGGCTTGGGTTCAGTCCCTGGCCCAGGAACTTCCCACATGCCACAGGCACAGCCAAAAATAAATAAATAAGGTAAGAAGGTGCTTTTAACAACTTTATATGCCAGGTTCTTTTGTTTATCTCTGAAGTCTTCCACAATAAAAAGTTTAGATTTTTCTGGAGTTCCCGTGGTGGCGCGGTGGTTAACAAACCCAACTAGGAACCATGAGGTGGCGGGTTCGGTCCCTGCCCTTGCTCAGTGGGTTAAGGACCTGGCGTTGCCGTGAGCTGTGGTGTAGGTTGCAGACGCGGCTCGGATCTCGCGTTGCTGTGGCTCTGGCGTAGGCCGGTGGCTACAGCTCCAATTCAACCCCTGGCCTGGGAACCTCCATATGCCACGAGAGTGGCCCAAGAAATGGCAAAAAGACCAAAAAAAAAAAAAAGATTTAGATTTTTCAGCTCATAGCCTCATCTGGGTTAGGCACTTGATGTATATTATCTCCTTTAATTCTCACAACGGTCCTATTTTATACTTGAGGAAAGACGAAATCAGAGAAGTACCTCACACATGGTCTTAGTGGTATTGTCTGAATTTGAGCCCAGAGCTTTCTGTCTCTTCATACCAATCTAGACCTTAGAAATCACATAACTGCTTCATTTAATGGTGAAGGAAGCTAGGGTCCAGGGAGAAGTGACTTGCTCAAGGTCAGTGGCCACTTAGAGTACAGTGTATTGGATAACGATTAGACAGCACCTGCTTCTAACACTTACTAGCTGTGGCACCTTGAATGAAAAATTTGACCTTTTCTGAGACTTTCTCATATACAAAATAGGAATAATAATACCCACTTAGTAGGGTAGTTTAGTAATGAAGTGTATATAAATCTCTGGGTCCAGTGGTTACCCCCACATTGTAGGTACTTAATAAGTAGTTGAGGAGTACCTGTCATGGCTCAGTGGTAATGAACCAGACTAGTATCCGTGAGGACCTGGGTTCGATCCCTTGCCTCACTCAGTGGGTTAAGGATCTGGCGTTGCCATGAGCTGTGGTGTGGGTTGCAGATGCGTCTCGGATGCTGTGTGGCTGTGGCTGTAGCATAGGCCAGCAGGTGCAGCTCCAATTCAACCCCTAGCCTGGGAACTTCCATATGCCGCAGGAAAGGCCCAATAAATTAATAAATAAATAGTTGAGAGTGATGGAGATAACAGCAAGGGCTGGAATCTGGGGCCTTTCTTCCCCAGTCCAGGACTCTTCCCTAAAGAGAAGGGAAAATGTGGCAGCTTTCTTTTAGAGATCAATATCTGAAATAACCGAGTAAGGTTTTATTTTAAGACAGTAGAGTATTCTTCATAATATATGACGCTTCTCTTTACAGTTCTGGTTTGGGGGACAATAGAGTGGCATTGTAGCCGCATTAAATCACACAAATTCAACTATACATGTTCTTTTTCATTCTCTTATTTAAAAGAGAAAAATTCTTGTACTATAAAATAATGTTTTGCTGAGTTGCCATTGTGGCTTAGTGATAATGAACCCCACTAGTATCCATGGGGATGTGTGTTCGATCCCTGACCTTGCTCAGTGGGTTAAGGATCCAGCATTGCTGTGAGCTGTGGTATAGGTCGCAGACATGGTTCAGATCCAGTAGTTGCTGTGGCTGTGGTATAGGCTGGGTGCTACAGCTCCACTTCAACCCCTAGCTGAGACTTCCATATGCTACGAATGTGGCCCTAACAAGATAGATAGGTAAATAAATATTAAAATTATGTCTTGCATATGTACTCAAGATACACTGTATAGTCCTACTCAAATATGTTTAAATAGTGTGCTCTACATAAATTCTGTATGCTGTAAGTTATGGACAGTATAATAAATATTTCAGGGTCAAATTTAACTTTATTTTCGCTCTATGGACTGATTTTAGAATCTGATATCATCTTCAGAGGTTACTTATTTTAAAGGGTGCTATGAAATAGTGTTACCTTCCTGGTTATTTCATACCTGTATTGCAATCCTTATAGAGCTACTACATTTCTAAAATATTCTAAGAATACCCCCACTTAATTTTTATAATCATACGTCTTCAAAGATGAAACTGGCAATCATGATATTAATCACACCAAGCATTAGTGGGACTGCTCCCTACTGAACTGCGAACATTGACGTCACAGTCTGAGAGCTGATCATTTCTCCTTCTTCCTTAGCATCTTTCCTGCTCTGCACAGAGCAGGTCCTCCGAAAATGGTTGCTAAATGAACCAAGTTCATTTACCGGTGCTGCCTTTTCTTTGTATGTAGAGATACTGCGGTAAATTTGTCAATGAGCCAGTTTGTATGGATTAAAAATTTGTCTGAAAAGCTTCCCCTCTCTTTTTTCCTTTCAGTTTATATACAAGAACACTTTACCTGAGATACAGGCCAAAAGTGAAGGTAAGTCCTCTTTCTGGGGAGGGGGGCTGATGGGAAGATGAGATGGGGGTGGAAGAAGGGGGTGGGTAGAAAAGTAGTGGAGTGAGTACAAGCTTTGGAACCGGATGCTTTTCAATCTTAAGTCTTCTACTTGCTGCTCCATGACTTCAGCAAGCCTCTTTTCTTTAAGCTTTGGTTTCTTCCACAGTAAAATGGAGCTGTTAATGCCTACATCACAGAGTTGTTTAAGGATCTGAGGTGATTTAAATGCTTAACAAAGTAGATGCTTAATGTGTTTAAATAAATTAAATAAAAATCGTTTCTGGGAGTTCCATTGTGGTTCAGTGGTAACAACCCAAATAGTGTGCATGAGGATGTGTGTTCAATCCCTGGCCCTGCTCAGTGGGTTAAGGATCCGGCACTGCCCCGCGCTGTAGTGTAGGTTGCAGATGTGACTTGGATCCCAAGTTGCTGTGGCTATGGCGTAGGCTGGCAGCTGTAGTTCTGATTTGACCCCTGCCCTGGGAACTTCCACATGCTGTACCTGCAGTCCTGAAAAGCACACACACAAACAAAGTTTCTGGGAACTGGTGCCAACCTGGAAAGAATATGCTGTATTCAGGTTATTAGTACCAAGACGGCTGCTAGCAACCTACCAAGCACCGTAGTCATAGCCCATGGGTTCTTTTTCAAGGAAAACATGGAACAATTTTATCTTCTTTAATTTTTGTCCTAACTTGTTTCCAAACAGTTTCTCTTCGGAATCTGGCCAGTGATCTTGTTTGAGCCTCTCAGGAAGCACTGATGAATTATTTCACCAAGAAAACAAACAAAAAAAGCGCATACCATAGACCTGGCCAAATGAATAAGGAAATCCTTAAAGATCTACATGTTCAAATATATCTGACCATCGTAGCTTTGGAGTGACTTTCTGATTAATGCTGCCAGCCACACAAAGAATGAGGAATGGGGTTTTTGGGTGTTTAACTTGTATCTTTATCTCATTTGTCTTCCTCCTCCTCACCCTCACCCTAATGTGTTTAAAAAGAAATAAGACATGATGTGTATGTATATACTCGAATGCCGGAAAAATTGGGCTTTTCTTAACAGGTTAGCAGTTTATGCTGATCATAGGAAATTAACTGTTCTTTTTTTGACAAGGCTTGCATGTGAATTAAACTTCTCTTAATACTTGATTAAATACTGAAAACAGCTAAGGACTGGCAAAACCCCATATCCAAATGGCCAGCTGTAAGGCTGCACTTAGCTGTGTCAGCCTTGGTTTATATTTTTGTCATAGTAACCTCATGGAAGGTTGTTTCCAGGGTAAAAAAAAAAAAGCTCTCTGTGGGATTCTGGTAGTTCTTCACTGTCTGCCTCTGGGCTAGTCAGTGTCAGAGACAAGCTCCGAGCTGCCACTGGGTTCTATACTTGTCACATTCCAGATCTGTGGTGGGCTCTGGGGTGTCTGTGTGTGGTTACAGCCCTGCAGAGTGGGTGTGTCTTGTAAGCTTTACGCAGGCCATCAGGACGCGTGTAGAATGTCACTCCTTTAGCTAATTACATGTGATTTCTCTTTCTTTTGACCTTTGCAGATATTTAAATTATCACTGTTTTTATGTCTAGGAAAACATGATTGGTGGTCTGACCAATCCACATTTCATCCTCCTATCCTCCTAGCATAACTTACTTGAAGTGAATGTCATTATACTCTGACTTTTTAAATTATGCAGTGTTCTCCAGTTTTCAAAGAGGCTGTAGTTAAGGCCAGGGAAATGTGTTGGCTTAACTAGAGCTAAAATGATCAGGATCCTATTTACAGAAAGCTTATTAGAATACCTGCTCCTTCTTTTTTTTGAAGGAAATGCATATTAGGGTTGAAAACAGCTGTAATTTACTTGAACTTGTAACAGAACTACCAAAAATTAAAGTGCTAATGGCAGTGAAATCTCCTTGTAAGGCAGCTAGTTCTAATTTGGATTTGAATGTATAACAAATAGAATCATTCTTCATAAACATAACACCTTCCTGGAGTAAAAACCTGATTTTGACCCCTTTGCACACACATCACTCTATTTGTAGCTCTGTACCATTTAGCATTTTTATAACTTTTTCCTGCTTATACATTGTTATAAAATCCAGGCTGTTTTTACTACATGGTGTCATGACCACAGATTAAATTCTGAGCAACAGCTTCTAAAAGAAAATCATTTTTTCTTATGCAAAGGTATGAAACACTCTTGTCATTTTTCCAATTTTCAGGAAGTAGCTTTGGTACAAATTTAAAACCAAAACAAATTTTGTTGTTTTTCTTCACCAGCTGGCCTTAATTTTAGTCCAAGTACTATTTTCCTTACTTTAGCATGCCAACACGCCCTTAGGCAGATACTCCCACCTACTCTTATCATCTCCAGCAGAAAAAAACACTTGCCAAAATATAAATCTAAAAGAACTTTAGTTGTGCCTTAGGAAAATATAAACTAAACAGCTCCAACACAAGCCCTTAGGACTATTCTTTTACCACAAGATTCTGGCGTCTGGCTACATTTCATGTGCAGCTGCCTAAGCTGTCAGCCATCTGACGTTTTTAAATTAGTTCGTTTGTTTCACGCCATTGTCTTCTTGTCCTTTTCTCTAAGATATACTTCTGCATAAAGAATCCATGTACAGAAACAAAGGCACATCCTTCCTGACTGTGCTGCTAACCCCGAGACTGAGGTTCTGCCCTATTGAAGTCAGATTCAGGGTCTAGAGAGCACACCCTGACACTGAGGCCGTTTACAACAGCATGTTGAACGAGCAGTTCAGCCACCACCACCTGTAGTTCCTCTTGAATAAAGTCTCATTGGAGACCTGTAACACTGTGGCCAGTTCTTCAAAGGCCCTTGCTTCTGTTGTGAAAACAAACAGCGTGAAAGCTCAGCAAAACACATTTTAGAAGTGTTGAGCAGAAAGCAGAGACCAAATCCAGCCTCCTAGATTTTTTCCCAATTAGTTTGTGGCTCACACGCGGTTCTCTTGTCAGCAACTCAAGTATTAGCACACTCAAGACTTTGTGCCGTGTCAGTCAAGTACTATGGAGATAATGCTGACCTTTGACTATTGCCTCTTTCAATGGCTTTATTTTTTCTCTTCTAGGATTCTGGGTTGTGTTTTTACCGGGTTGGGTTATTAACACCCCCCCCCCCCCCCGCCGCCCTTTATTTTCTTGGGAGAGTTCCTGTTAACAGAAAAACCTGTTTCCTGCTATGCAGATAATTTGTTTGCATATCACCTGGTGTGAAAGGCGGAGGTGTCATATCATCTGTGAGCCCCGTAGCAAATTGTATGTCAGAAAACATTAGTGCTTCATGAGGATGCGAAAGAAGCAGTTACCTTGCACATTTTAGTATCCTACCCTTGCTGCCAATTTTACTCCCGAAAAGTTGAAAGCGGTTTGATTCTTTTTAAGGAAAACCTGTGTGAAAGGTGGAGGTGTCAGCTGACGATCACTACTCACCCTCCCCGCCTCAGTGCTTTGGTGAAACATTGCCACTCCCCAAATGATCTCTTTATCCTTGTGGTAGTATATACGTGAATGTTCCACAGGAGAAGCATTTATCTTTGAATAATCCGCAAATCAGAACCCCAAACAGTGGTTTAGAATTACATCAAATATTGTGGTTTAAACTCAGCGCAAAGTTCCCAGGACTGGGCTCTCCTTTTACCAGGAGGGTTTTTCATATACCAAGGAGAGGAAGAGGTGTGAGTCAAAGAAAATCAAGAAACCAAAAACTTCAGGTACACGATGCATGAACATCTTTATAAATACCTGAAAAAAACTAAGTTCTGTTTTAATGCCAACACTTTCAGAATTTAACCAGGGTCCCTAAAGATGACTAACAGCTTAGTTTAAGGTTTCGAAGAGTCCAATGGGTTGCATATTACTTTGCTCTTGAAAAAAAAATCATCTGTTACTTTGTTTTAGCTCTTAATTCCATATTTACACAACAGAAAAAATTATTCTAACCCTGTAGTTTATGATGTACTACTGGATAAGCATTTATGTACAATTTATGTTTCAAAGAGAATCAGTTCTAATTGGAATGTGCAACTGTGTGGTGATTTGCAGATATACCTCTGTCTTAACATTTTGCATCATATCATTGCCATAATGTAATTAGTTTGATCACTTTGTCTTATTTTTCAGTGTCTAAAATTACAGCTTCATCACCATGCTGTAAACATTTGGAAATAATGACTAAAATTTAGCTAAATGTAGTTTAAATCCCATTGCAGAGGGGAATGTAAAGTGAAAAGAAGTTAAGACCTATCTGAATGGAAAACTTCAATGCTGTTTTTTAAACTGCTGCACTTTCTTTGAGAATAAGGAAACTTTTGGAGTTCCCGTCATGGTTTAGTAGAAATGAATCTGACTAGGATCCATGAGGACGCAGGTTCGATCCCCGGCCTCACCCAGTGGGTTAAGGATCTGGCGTTGCCATGAGCTGTGGTGTAGGTCACAGATGTGGCTCGGATCTGGCGTGGCTGTGGCCGTGGCATATGCTGGCAGCAACAGCTCTGATTAGACCCCTAGCCTGGGAACCTCCATGTGCCGCAGGTGCGGCCCTAAAAGAAGACACACAAAAAAAGTAAAACAGTAAGGAAACTTTTCCTTTGTCTAATTGTGGCTGCTAGATGGGGAGAAGCTGCTTAGCATTGCTGAGGTTTACGTGAGCATGCTGCTGGACTTAACAGTGTCTCCTGTTTTTGGGGAAACCTCTGCCCTCTTCGATTGAGTTGTTGGGGGCCTATAAAATAAAATGACGAAAGACAGATTGGCAAAAGAAAGGACAGATTTTTGTTTACATACATAAATGGGGGTTCAGAGAAAAATGTGACTCAAGGCAGAATTCGGAGTTTATATACCATCTTAATAAGAGAAGGGGACAGTGAGAAAGGGCACTGGAGGGAAAACTAAGGACTTTTAGGAAAGATAAATAGGCCCTTAGGAGAACAGATGGGAGATATGATAGATCTGTGGTAACGTCTTTTTAGATGTGGCCCTGAAACTCCCAGGGGAGAGGATTTGTGACAGTTGACTTCTTTAGGGAGGCTCTGCTTTTAGGCAGATAAAGGGAATTCAGGAAAAAAGCCTCCTCCTGCATCTGTTGATTATCAAATGCATTCAGCTCAAAATATTTTTATACCACAGTGGTATATTCTGAACCCCTTTATTTCCCCTGTCTAAAACGTTGCCAGTAGTTTCACAGACCAGAAGCCAAGTTGGTGGCTGTGGAGAGAAGATTCAGGTTAGAAGTTAGTAAGAGATCTGCAAAAGGAAGGAAGATACAGATTTATAGAAAAATAAAAGCAAAACAAAAATGAAAAAGCAGATTATATATAAACTCAGTTTTTGAGTACAGAAGGTAGTCAGTCAATAGGATTTCTAGGAGTTCCCGTTGTGGCTCAGTGGAAATGAACCCAGCTAATATCCATGACGATGTGGGTTCGATGCTTGGCCTTGCTCAGTGGCTTAAGGATCCAGCGTTGCTGTGAGCTGTGGTGTAGGTCACAGACACAGCTCAGATCTGGCGTTTGCTGTGGCTGCGGTATAGGCCCAAAGCTATAGCTCTGATTCGACTTCTAGCCTGGGAATCTCCATATGCTGTGGTGCGGCCCTAAAAAAAAACAAAAAAAGGTTAACCATATATTAAAACTGGTCATATCTATGCACATCATCCTCAGATGTGACATTCCAGTGAGAGCCTTGGTAATACAATCAGTGCTTCCAGTTGTGTTGTGTTACCTGGAGAACAAATTCTTATTGCCATGAAAAATAAGTATTTGAGAGTTCCTATTGTGGCTCAGCAGGTTAAGGACCTGACTTAGTTTCTGTGAGGATGAGGGTTTGATCTCTGGCTCATCAGTGGGTTACAGGTCCAGCATTGCTGCCAGCTACAGCACAGGTTGCAGATGCAACTCAGATATAGTATTTCTGTGGCTGTGGTGAAGGCCACAGCTGCAGCTCCAATTTGACCCCTGGCCTGGGAACTTACATATTCTGCAGGTACAGCTGTAAAAAGAAGAAAAAAAATAAGTATTCAATAAGAGTTTTTTCCAAATTTTGGAGGGTTCAGGCAGGGAGAAAAGATAAAATGTTTCATTTTTCTTTACAAAGCTATAATCTAAATTGCTGTAAGTTACAGATAGTTTAAGAGAAGAGGGGTTCCTAAAATCCAGAAAAGAACATTAAAGAACCATTTTTGCTTTTTCCCAAGCAATAATCATAGAAGGAATTGTTATCATTCTTTATCACTCTGTTCACTCCCTTGGCATAAATTCAGGTCTTTCTTGATTTGGGTCAGCAATTTTATGAACCCATAAGCTTCTCCATTAGTTCAGGAACTGGAAATCCTTGTTCAGCCCAGTGGTATGATCTTAAAGTTATGTAAGCCTATTATACCTCAGAGTACCTGTTGTAGTCTTTGCCATGGGTCTCTGAGAAGACGTTGTTGAAGATGAAGCCTGTAACTGATTACAGGAGTTTTCAGGGGTGTTCCTACCCATGGCATAGTGGGTTAGGAATCTGACTGCAACGGCTCTTGTCACTTTGGAGATGCAGGATCGATCCCTGGCCTGGGTTAAAGGATCCAGCATTGCCGCTACTGTGGCGTAAGTGGCAGTTTCTGCTCGGACTCAGTGCCTGGCCAGGGAACTTCCATGTGCTATGGATACAGCCATAAAATTTACTTTAAAAAAAAAAAAAAGTTTCTAGGAAAGCATCAGAGTAAATATCCGTGAATGACAGAGGGCTTAAAATGGCTATGGTTAAAGTTTGATGAGAGTTCACAGTAATGCAGGTAACAAATCTGATTGTCTTTGTGACATTCAACATTTTAAGATAATTGGAGTTCTGCTATTATACCAGAGCATATCATGGACAACTGTGACATTAACACATTTCTGGAAATTTCGTACAGTTTCTGAAATACTTATATTAATAACATATACCCATACAAGTATAACCTAGGGAGGGTTTAAGCGTCACTTATGACAGTGCTTGCCATGCATCTAAACATGGCAAATAAACTAATTAGTTAAACACCTCTCTTTTTACGAGGTGAGAGAACAAATCCTTTGAGACTTTCCAGGTACCCTCTGGGAAATCTGAAAGTCAGAGGTCAAGAAAATTTCATTTAGAATTTGATTTGGAGAAGCTGTTAAAAGGTTTGAATATTTGATTAAATAAGATCACTGTGAAAAAATACTTGTTTCCCCCTGTGACCAAAGTGACAGTTATTACTTTGCCTCTTATTAAGTTCAGGCCAATAATCCAAGAAACTTTGTCCTTTTAACAGAGAGGAAATTTCAGCCTCTAGTATTGCATGTATACACTGTTGAGCTCATTGTATTAAAAAATTATAGGAGTTGCCGCCGTGGCTCAGCAGAAATGAATCTAACATCCATGAGGACGCAGGATCAATCCCCGGCCTTGTTCATTGGGTTAAGAATCCGGCATTGCCACGAACTGTGGTGTAGGTCGCAGACACGGCTCAGATCCTGCGTTGCTGTGGCTGTGGCGTAGGCCAGCAGCTACAGCTCCAATTTGACCCCTAGCCTGGGAATCTCCATGTGCTGCGGGTGCAGTCCCAAATAGACAATATATATATATATATATGTATAGGAGTTCCTGCTGTGGTGCAGTGTGTTAAAAATCTGACTGTATCAGCTCAGGTTGCTGCAAAGGTCCAGGTTTGATCCCCAGCCTGGCGCAATGGGTTCAAGGATCCATAGATAGCAGCTATGGCTCACAATCAGTCCCTGGCTTGGAAACTGCCATATGTCACAGGTGCAGCCATAAAATTAAAAAAAATAATAAAATTATAAATAAATGTATTCAGTCTTAGCCAGCTTGGTCACATGAGTAAGATTTCTCCCCACCCCCATTCTGTCCTCTACCTTCCCTCCTCCCCTACTTCTGCAGAGCCGTTATAACTTTCTATACCCATTCAGGTTTTTGTCCTTTGTTTTTTTATTTTTGGTTTTTGTGGGTTTTTTTCCTTTTCAGGGCCGCACCCATGGCATATGGAGGTTCCCAGGCTAGGGGTTGAATCAGAGCTACAGCTACCGGCCTACACCACAGCCACAGCAAGAAAAGATCTGAGCCACATCTACAACCTACACCACCGCTCACAGCAACGCCAGATCTTTAACCCGCTGAGCCAGGCCAAGGATAGAACCCACAACCTCATGGTTCCTAGTTGGATTTGTTTCTGCTGTGCCACAACTGGAACGCCAGGTTTTTGTCCTTTACTTTGCTCTTTCTCATTTTGGAAAACCATTTGACACCCTCTAAGCAACTACTTACTTTAGGACAAAATTACTCTCCTTTTTTCCTTAACAAAAACATCCTTCATTTCTTTCAGACTTCAAGACTGCTTCCCTTCTTTATTGTTTCTAGGATATTTATTTATGTATATTGATTATTATCCTTACACTTAGTAACCTTAATTTCCAGTGAAAATGGGGAAGTAGACAATTGTGAACTGTCACACATCATTCTGTAGTAGATTAACTTTGTAAATGTGCCACCTCAATTTATAGAAGTATATGCTTATAGTACGGGTTTTGAATGTGGTGAAAAAACACATATTAACAGATGCAAATATCTTTAGTCTCTAAAAATAAGAGATCAAAAATAAATAAATTTATGCTTAGTAATTAATATCTTAGTATTTTATCTTATTTGGAAATTACCTAGACCCAGATATAGAGATCTCTTAAAATTCATAATGAGGGAGTTCCTGTTGTGGCTCAGTGGTTAAACAGACCCAACTAGTATCCATGAGGACACGGGTTCGATCCCTGGTCTCACTCAGTGGGTTAAGGATCTGGTGTTGCCGTGTGCTGTGGTGTAGGTCGCAGACATGGCTCAGATCCCGAGTTGCTGTGGCTTTGATGTAGGCCAGCAGCTACAGCTCCAATTTGACCCCTAGCCTGGGAACCTCCGTATGCTGCGGATGTGGCCCTAAAAGGACAGAAAGACCAAAAAAAAAAAAAAAAAAAAAAAAAAAACCATAGTGCAGATAAATCTCCAGCTTTAGGCCATAAACTTTGATCTTGGGTAAGAAACCTTGACATATTTGAAGGAAAAGTGAAAGACAGTTGGCAATCAGCAGCTCAGGAGAAGACAGCTGATTAAGGAATTTAAGCAGTAGCATTGGCTACAGAATTTCTACTGTTGTTGATGCACATCTGGAATAAGCAGTACTGACCCCCATTTTAACACACTTTAAATATTTAGTATTGTTTTATAAGACCTTCACTTATCATTAAATCATCAAATTGCTGCCTGTTTCGATTGGCAGCCAGCGTGGAAAATGATCACAAGAATATTTCCTACTAAAAGACGCTAAAACCCATTGCACTACAGGCGTGCAGGTGACCTAAAATCGCCCCACTCTGTTTAGCTCAGCAGCTGCCAATATTATGGCATCAACCACTGGTCACACTTGGCTTACAGTTCCTTTTCAACCCTTATTAATGAAACCTGCTTCATTACATTAAAAGACACAATGTTGATACATGGACCAGACTGGTAATTGATAATTTAAATACAAAAATGGCATAAAGCTTCTGAAACTTCTCTGGCAAACTTAAGATCTGCAGATCTGCAGATCATCACTTTTGACCTGAGTTTGCAGAAGTAACTTTTAAGGGTGCAGCAGACCATGTTTGTTAAAGAAATCTTTTAAGCACAGAAATATGGTTCCCTGCAAATACTCCTGACATCATCTGCACCCAGAAGATGTGATAAAAGTTTAATGATATCAAATGACTCAGGACCACAGGTGGGCAAACTGCTGCCCACAGATGAAATCCAGTCTGCAGTTGTATGGCCTATAAGGTAAGAAAGATTTTTACATTTTAAAGGCATTGTTTTGGCATACAAAAAGGAAGAAGACGAATATGTAACATGTGTAATGGCCTACAAGACCTCAGGTGTTCTCTCTGGTTTTGGGGATTGTTTCCCACTCTCTAGACCTTTAGCAAGTGTGGAAGGATGGTAGTTCTTCCCGCTGCACATCTCTGCAGGGTGAGTCCAGTGTGAATTTGTCAGAATGAAAATACTTTATACATTTAAGACATTGCTCACTTCTTTGTTCAATGTTGTCATAGGATTCATGTTTAAACAGTTTGGCTGTAAATTATTTCTTCCTATCAGTCTTACTACTACTGCAAAGTGCTTAAACCTTTGGGGACAATTACATGATTTTGTTTTCATTATAAAGGGAATTCCATTCCCTACTGTAAAGTCCAAAAATGCTAGTGGCTTCATTCAGCTTTTGAGTTGTCTTCCAGAAGCTGCGATCATTTGACCGTGTTCTTTTCTCATGCCATATAAAGTGTGTCATGGGGGAATTGTCAAGGAACTAATAAGCTATCGTGGTCACGTGCACTTCTTCTTACTTTCTAAAAAGAGACGTTTGAAATCCTTCCCACAATTAGACCTTGTTTCTTTTGACTCCTTTAGAGATAAATTGCTTAATACCAATTAATAAGTGAATCATTTTAAGAAGTAGATACCATCAATTTCTGTCTAATGTACTGACAAGGTATTGTTTACTATGAAGCATTTCCATGCTTTTGATACTTCTGAGTTATTTATCATTGTGACTTTTAGATAAACTTTTCAAGCTAATGTAGGGTTTCCTGGTTTCATTTTAGTATAGAAATTTACTAGCAATTACTTTACTAAACATAGGTTGTCCTGAATCTATACAAGGAACTAACAATTTTCATATGATCTCAGAACTTGCTTATTCACTTTTTCTGTTTGACTTGCCAATGCCACAGTTATTTTAATAGAAGACTAGAATTTGAATTTTTGTCTGACCTGCTATAATTTAGCTATATTCAGCATTCATTACCTCTCTGTAGGTGAAAGTATTAAATGCTACTGTTTTGAATAAGGCTTCTGGTAATGTTTTATCCCTGGTTTATATTTAATGTATCTGTATATTTAATGTACATTTATATAAAGGCAGAGCCATGTGTGTAGTTGTACAGTTTGTGCACTGTACAACGGTACCCATCTGGGTAAGGGGATTAGTAGCAGCCAAAATCCAACTTGTGCTCAACTTGTCACCGATATGTGCCTCAGTAGGGTTTATCTCACAACACACCTTTTTCCAGTTTCTGAGTGAAGGGAGCTGAATTCTGCTGGAACTTTAGCAGTGACCAAAGTACCATCGATAAGATGTAAAACAAAAACTAGTATTTCCTGCAACTCACCTGGTTTTCCAAACAACAGCTTTCCAAATATTAGCTTTCTTAGCCAAGCCTGCTGGATTTAACAGTTCAAGTCACTGCCAACCATATGGCGTTCTTCAACCAGTCCTTCCTTCGTGTGTCTCCAGATAGATGCTGGCAAGAGATGAACCAGGACCTTGGTCTGAAAGAACATGATTCGGACCATGCTTTGTAAAAGGGATAACAGAAAAGTCAAGGTTAAGTTAAGATTGCTTCAATTCCACCTCTAAAGGGTACACAGTTTTCTAAAGCCACCCTGCCACACACCACCCCACCTTCAAGCATCATCATTTAATTTGGTGTATTTCTGTTGAACTCACCCTGCGCTCAGTGCTGGCACGTCTGAGATGTTTCTCTCTCTCCCTCTCTCCCTATTTGCTTCAGCCCCGGACGAGGATGCAAAATGGATCTACCTGGATGAGAGAAAAGTCAGGACACACCTCACTTGGTAGGGTGGCCTCATCCCAAAATAGGGCTTGATTCTCAAAGAACAATGTGGAGAAAGCATAAAAAGAGAAAGAAAAGGAGTTCTCTTGTGGACCTCAGCAGGTTAGGGATCCAGCTTTGTCACCTCGGCTGCTCAGGCTGCTGCTGTGGCTCAGATTCGATCCTTGGCCTGAGAACTTCCATGTGCACCAGGTGCAGCCCAAAAAAGAGGGAGAGGATTCATTTACTGGACCCTAGTATATGAGGACCATATAGCACTGTGCCATCCATTCAGTACACTTTGGAAAGGTGTGTTAAGTGCTAAGAGTACAGTGGAGACACCTGCCCATGACACTTCCAATCTGGTGTCTTACAAACCCTTGTGCCAGTTACATTTGGGATGGGTGTCATGGAGGAAGGGTGTAGGGAGCTCTGGGGGCGCGCACTAGGGAACATCCCTGAAGATGAACATGAAAAGCTGAAGGGTAAGCAGAATGAGGAAAGGAAGAAGGCTGGTTATCGCAGAGAACAAGAGGTGCGTATCTGGAGAGATGAACAGGATTAAGTCACGAACGGCTTTGAAAGCCATGCTAAGAACTTGACTTTGGAAAGCTCTTGAAAGGGGAATGGACTAAGGGGAGTCAGTGCGGATGTGGCAACACCAGGCAGAAGAATGTAGGAATCCAAGCAGGAGACAGTGGTGCACAGAGGCACTGGAGATAGAACATCAAATATATTTGAGTTCCACGGAAACAAGCAGGTTTGCGGGGGAGTTATCATCAAGAAAGTTTGAGATGTGTTGGGCTGGAAGTCTATGTGAGATAGTTATCCTGGTGGAAGCTTGAGGATAGTAAAAGAAAAGAAAACAAAACAACAACAGAAAAAAAAAAAAAACATGGATCTGGAGCTCAACTGAGAGATCTGGGCCAAAGATATAAATTTGAGAATCAAAAGCATACATATTTGGAGCTGTGGGAGTCAATGCGTCATTGAAGAAGAAGGTCTCAGATTGAGTCCTAGAAAGCAAACTATGTAAGGACTAGGTGGAGGAATTTTGAAGGACAGCCAAAGACAATCATCAGTCACTTGAAAAGGAACCCTGGGATGATTCCAGTTCCTCAGGGTCTGTGGATGCCAGCAGCTGGGCTGGATGGTGGGGCTGGCTGTGTTCTTAGTGTGGCATGAGAGGTGGAAGGGAGTGACCTGACCCAGTGCTGCACTGAGGCAGCAGGCTCCAGGTTGGAGCCCATTGGCATTCGTCCCGGCAGAGTGCTGTTACATCCTTGTTGGTGTCAAACAGCCTGGCTTAGGCTCCTGGTCCTCCACGGAAAAGCTGAGTGATTGTGCCCAAGTCATTTAATGTTGAGTGTTGGGACAGCCCTACATCTATAAAATGTAGGGCTGTCTTCAGAGTTCATGAATCTAATTATAACAGGTTTTCTGAATAGGATCCTTCCTATAAAGGTGCCTAGCTTGGGGTTGCCAGGGGTACCTCAAAACTTCTGGACAAACCTGAGGAGTGAGCCTCTCTTTCACGACCCACACAACGTTCCTCCCCTTCCTGGTCATCGGGTGCCAGCCTTTGCCCACAGAACCTGTTTATCTTGAAGGTGGGGACAGGCTCCCCTGCTGTATCCCATCCTGATTCTTCTAAGGTGTGGCAGAATAGGCACTGGACCAAGACCTTTTCCACTAGATGAAGACGTGAGGGCTGAAAAGATTGCTTTAGTTCCACCTCTGAACCACAGCCTTTCTGAAAGCACCTGCCACACACACCCAGGACACACATCTAAGTTCCTCTCTGGCCGCTCCAGGACCTCTCTAGAGAGGTCATTGCTGCCTGGCCTAAAGTCTGTTCATTTCACTCCAACGAACTTACTCCCATTTAACTTTCTCCCCACTTCAGTTCACCCCCAAACTTCCCAAACGACATTTCTTTTCTTTTCTTTTCTGGTCTTTTTGCCTTTTCTGGGACCACTCTCATGGCATATGGAGGTTCCCAGGCTAGGGGTCGAATCGGAGCTGTAGCCACCGGCCTACACCAGAGCCACAGCAACACGGGATCCGAGCCACGTCTGCAACCTACACCACAGCTCATGGCAACGCCAGATCCTTAACCCACTGAGCGAGGCTAGGGATCAGACCCGCAACCTCATGGTTCCCAGTCGGATTTGTTAACCACTCAGCCATGACGGGAACTCCTAAATGACATTTCTGCTAGGAAGAAAAGAGTTTTTAGGGAACTTGAAGAAAAGGAGTTAACAAACTTGAGTCATTGGCCCACCGGGAGGGATGTCTGCTCCAGGCCAGGCCTTGGACTCTCAGCCACAAGTGGGACAGGAGTTGCTCAGTCTGGAGAGGAATATGGTCAGGCCTCTCCCGTCACTTCCCACTCATACTGCCCTCCCTCTTCACTCATCCAGCAGCCCCTGGCCCCTGCCAAGCCCTTCTAACTTAGCAAGGAAGACAAAGAGCCTGAAAGATGAACATACAGAGTATCCAGTAAGTCACCAAGCCATGAGGACAGCATCCCTGCCCTTGTGACGACCCTGGCACAGTTCTGACCCGGGCCTCACCCCTCTCTTGTGGATCACTGTACCCCATCCCTGGTTCCTTCACTCTTGCCCTCTCCAGCATCTGTACCATGTAGGAGCTGCTACAGTGAGCTCTT
This sequence comes from Sus scrofa, assembly GCF_054392235.1. Lineage (NCBI taxonomy): Eukaryota > Metazoa > Chordata > Mammalia > Artiodactyla > Suidae > Sus > Sus scrofa. The sequence continues at coordinate 11,190,940 of NC_139391.1, forward strand.
GAAAACAGATAGGGACTTGTCAAAACTTTCAAAGGATCAACTTAAAATTCCAAGTATGGCATTCAAGGCCTTTCCCAGGAACCTCTAATTTATCTTTGCATCTTCAACTCCCAATATTTACCTCCCTAGTCACACTAAGCCTGGAGTGTTGTCCAGCCATATCCTGTTTATTCCCATCTCTATACCTCACCCTCAGTGCCCTCTCCGTCTTGACGCTGCTCCTTAGATGCTGGGAAAACTTTACCACCTCAAAACCCATGTGGTAGGTTAAGTTTGGCTACAAATTTTTGGAACTACTCTTCACACTTGGTATCTGGGCTGGTCTTGTGACTTGCTTCCATCAACAGAATGTGTTGGAAGTGACATGTTGCAAGTTCCAAAGCTCAGGCCTCAAGAGGGCCTGTAGGTCCACCTTAACCATGTTGGAACCTTGAGAACATGCCAGGAAGCCGCCCAGGATGAAGGAGAGTGGGGAGACCCAGCCACTGCAGTTGAGCCCAGCTCTCAGCTAATATATTAGCTGAATAGAGCCACATGAGAGAGCCCAGATGGGCCCAGTGCAAAATCTCCCAGGCAACCCACAGAATCTTGAGAAATAATGAATGCTAGTTGTTTTAAGCCATTGGGTTTTGGGATGGTTTGTTACACAGCAGTAGGTAACTGATACATTGCAGTTCTAATTGAAGTCACTCTAGTCGACTTCCCCAAGTTCTATCTATGTTTGGTACACATCAAATCACTTTCTAGGCATTTAGTATCTGGCTCTCCCAAGAGATGGTGAGCTCCTGAGGATCAGGGCTGAGTCTGATTCATCTCCTTCCTGACCACTTACAGTGGTAATAGGATGAAGCCCTTGCTCACTGGTCAGATTCAGTATACTCAGATGTCATTAATGTGTCTAGAAAGTATGTCTATATGGAGTTCCCATTGTGGCTCAGCAGATTAGGAACCTGACTAGTATCCATGAGGATGTGGGTTCAATCCCTGGCATTGCTCAGTGGGTTAAGGATCTGGCATTGCTGTGAGCTGTGGTGTAGGTTGCAGATATGGCTCAGATTGCTCATTGCCGGGGCTGTGGTGGAGGCCGGCAGCTGCAGCTCTGATTCATCCCCTATCCCAGGAACTTCCCATATGCCACAGGTGCAGCCCTAAAAAGATAGAAAAGAAAGTATACCTAGGTGAACATTTTACATGGAAATTACTCAACAAAGATTTTTAAAGCCCATCCTATGTAAACAGAACAGGCCCCAGGCCCTGAAGTTGCTCTCAGTCTAGCAGGGAAAACTGGTCATTAAAAGCATCAAATGGAATACTACTCAGCCATACAAAAGAACAAAAAGTGCAATTTGCAGCAACACAGATGGAACTAGAGACTCTCATACTAGGTGAAGTCAGTCAGAAAGAGAAAGACAAATACCATATGATAATCACATATCTGGAATCTAAAATATGGCACAAATGAGCCTTTCCACAGAAAAGAAACTCATGGATTGGAGAATAGACTCGTGGTTGCCAATGGGGAGGGGAGAGAGTGGGATGGATTGAGAACTTGGGGTTAATAGATGCAGACTATTGCCTTTGGAATGGATAAGCAATGAGATCCTGCTGTGTAGCACTGGGAACTATATCTAGTCACTTATGATGCAGCATGATAATGTGAGAAAAAAGAATCTATACATGTCTGTGTAATTGGGTCACCATGCTGTACAGTAGAAAATTGACAGAACACTGTAAACCAGCTATAATGAAAAAAAATAAAGTTTTTTAAAGGGAGAAAAAAAGTATCAAAGTGTTTCAATCAAGTGAAAGGCTGGGAGTGTATGAGGCAGCTGGTAGGTGGAGGAGTCAAGAAAATGGCCAGAAGTAATGACATTTAGCTTCATCATATAGGGTTAGCAAGCTGCCACTGTGGGAAGGAAGTTTGCAGCCCCCCCCTCCCCCCAGTTTATCCACCCTCTAGGGAGAAGGGATGCATGGATTGGTCAGATTCAAGAACAATGAAGTAAGCCACAGTCCTGGGGGCGGGGCCTCAGCCTGTGAAAAAAGAAGGTCTAAGGTAGGTCCCAGTCTGGGAATGGCTCTCGCCAATTTCTTCTCTCTCAGACCTTCAAGGTAAGATGGGGAATTGGGCTGCTTCCTGCTGGCAAGGAGGTGCATTTTCTCCTCTCCCCACCTCCCTGTCCTTCGAGTGCTAAGCAAGAACCAGGAGTTCCCGTTGTTGCTCAGCAGGTTAAGAACCCAACCGAGCGCCTGCGAGGAGGTGGATTCAACCCCTTGCCTTACTCAGTGGGCTAAGGGTCTGGCCTAGAGGGAGGCCAAGGGGAAAGGAACCAGGGCAAAGCCCCGGGGTTAGAGCTCCACATTTTGGGTTGGGACCACGGATAAGAAAAGGTGTGTTTGCCTGCCACATCCACGGTGTGTGTCCTCCTCAGGAATACCTTGGGGGGGCGGGTAGGGGGCTGGAGGGTGACCCAGGAGATTCGTGTTCCAGCCACCGCTTGACATCAAACTGGAAAAGGGAATAGCCAATGAGAATGTTTCCTGTCCCTGGGCTTAGGGAGAGCGTCCCAGGCAGAGTGAGTAGCAATGTGAAGGCAAGCAAACGTGCGGAGCCTTGAATGGAGTGAGAAAGGAGCAGCCAGAGGGTCACAAAGGAATTCATATGATCCTGCATGAGGAGGCTGGACTTCATCCATAAAAAGATGACTGACTGGCCCATAAACACTCCTGTGTTAGCCAATCGCTAACATTACTATAGTATTTACTATGTGCCAGGCATGTTTCGAAGTGCCTTACGTGAGTCATATTATCCTCTGAGGGTAGAGCTCACACTTATCCTCCGAAATAAATACACTTGCCCAAGATCCCACAAATGAACCTGAGGTTCAAAAGAGTCGCATACATGGCAGGTCTGTCCTCTTTCAAAACCCTTTGCTAGTCAGTAGCTGTGATATCTGTCAAGAGGGACACAGGTTCCGTTGAGCTGGACTTACCAGGAGGTTTCCTGCAGGAGGTGGTTCTTGAGCTGAGTCCTGAGGGACAAGGGATCGGGGTCAGCAGAGGCCATGAAAGCTTTGGGTGCAGGCACGCCGGGGCTCCTGGAGGAGTGCTTGGAGAATGGAGGAGAACCCAGCAAAAAGAACCAGAGAGGCCACCAGAGCTTCCTAGTGTCAGCATCCAAGAACGGAGCTTAGCAAAACAGCAGTACCCTCAGGAACAGATCTGGCCAAACCTTTCCCTTATTTTCATGCGTAAAGGTCATGAGATCAGGTTCCTGGATCAAGTTTATCAAGGTTAATGAGAGTTTAGTTGAGGTAAGTTCAAGGGGAAGCGGCAAGGTAGGAAGAGCATTGGCAAACTTAAGGCTGTGACATGGCTGATGGCCAGGGCAGGTGGATAATTGTGGGAAGCCGAGAAAGGAACATGAAGAGTAGCGTGCAGACCTGCATTCAAAGCTTATTCCGGCTGCTGTAGAGGAGGGATCCGCTGAGAGCAAGAAAGTGTGTGGAGAGACCAAATAAGGCTATTTCGTCTGAGCAGCAGATGCTAGCTTTGATCAGCCTGTTTATAACGGGAATGGATGGGGACAGAATGATGAAATATTTCCGGGTTAGAATTGACCAGGCTTGGGTGGGGGATGAGGGAAAGGAGGGAGTCATTCAGTTTTTGGTTTTAACAACATAGGACGGGGGTGGGGGGAACTCTGGGACAACGCTGGGGAGGAAGATGAGAACTCAGGTTGCACCCGAGGTGGCTGGGCACCACCACATGGATCTGGTAAGTAAGAGGTGGTTGGCTGGACATATGTATGGCTCTTGGGTTCAGAGGTCCTAGAAGCCAAGGAAGTCATCTTGCCCAAGGTGAAAAGAATGTGTAGGACAGAGCCCTAGAGAACCCCCCCACTCTTCCCCAGCCCCCCACCCCCCCCCCCGCACCATTAAAAGACATCAGAGAGGAAGAAATGAGCAGTGAAAACTGAAAGATGGTTAAAGAGGCAGGAGAAAAGCCAGGAGAGAGTGGCAGCCCTGAAACAGGGAGCAGCGTGTTTCAGGAAGGGCAGGACTTGGTGCAACTGAATGCAGCAGGGAGTAAATACAGGAAAGGCCGCTGTGATCTGGGGTTTGTCCTGAGCTGTCCTCATGAAGGCAGGGCTTGAGGTGCACCCAGGTAGGTGGAGATGGAGTGGGGGGGTATTTAGATACACAGAGGGGAGGGCCTGCCCTGGCTTGTGTGGGCAGCAGAAAATAACACCACCAGATAGAAATAGAAGGAGGTGGGGCCAGAGGATGCCCAAGAGTGTAAAGAAACAGTGCCATTCATTGACTGGCCAGTTTATGCTCATTGAATACTTCCAACTACCTTGTAAAGTGGGACTCTATTAACCCTTTGTTAGACAACACTCAGCTGTAGGTTTCTGAAGTGACTTATTCCAGGTGATACATGTAAGTGGTGACAACAGAATTCTAAGCCGAGTCTGAGTCCAGAAATGTCACTGCATGCTTCCTTGACTCTGGTGGCAAGGAAGGAAATTGATCAGAGAGGGTCAGGGCTTGACAAGGGTATAAGAGGAGGGAATGAGGAGTTCCCATTGTGGTTCAGCAGAAACGAACCCGACTAGGATCCATGAGGATGCGAGTTCAGATCCCTGGCCTCGCTCAGTGGGTTAAGGATCTGGCTGGTGCCATGAGCTGTGGTACAGGTCGCACACAGGGTTCGGATCTGGCCTTGCTTTGGCTGTGGTATAGGCGGGAGGCTAAGACTCCCATTCGACCCCTAGCCTGGGAACTTCCATATGCGCGGCTTGAGCAGGGAGGGACCTGGATGCAGGATCAACAGGATGTAGGGAGTGGATACAAACAGAGGGTGGGGAGAGAGTCGGGGCTTCCAGCTGGAGCAACTGGGCAGATGGTGGTACCATTCACTGAAGTGGAAAAAGCAGCATATGGATTCACGGGAAGACAGAGGCTTTGACTTTGATGGAAGGTTCTGCCATGCCCAGGTGACATCCAGAGGAAAGGTCAGCGAGCAATGAGATTCACAGATCTGAAGGTCAGAACACTCAGAGCTGCAGGAGACATGACATGCTTCAGTATGAAATGCTTCATTTCGGTTCTGATTCCTTTTTTACCTTGAGGACAGCTGAGAAGGGGTAGTTATGGGTTCCAGAAGAGACGTAACGGGGGAGAGCATCATTCCACTGATTCCAAAACAACTCCATGTTCACCTCTGACTCGGTCGTCCCCCCCACCCCACAGATGGCTTTTCCTCGCCGCCAGTCCATGAAACCCAAGAACCTGACCTGCCTTCTGGTGGGTGTGAATTTCTTGGTCCTGTATCTGTGGTTCCTCCAAGCCCCCAGGTCCCAGCAGGAAAGGATGTGGGCTGGCTCCTCGCAAGCTGACCGTGTGACCCCTGTTGCCGCACCGCGGTCCAGCCCAGGGCCCCGGTGCGTGGCCAACACCTCGGCGAACAGCACGGCCGACTTTGAGCAGCTGCCCGCGCGCATCCAAGACTTCCTGCGCTACCGCCACTGCCGCCACTTCCCTCTGCTCTGGGACGCGCCGGCCAAGTGCGCGGGCAGCCACGGGGCCTTCCTGCTGCTGGCCGTCAAGTCGTCGCCCGCCAACTACGAGCGGCGGGACCTCATCCGCCGCACGTGGGGACAGGAGCGCAGCTACACAGGGCGGCAGGTGCGCCGCCTCTTCCTCCTGGGCACCGCCGCGCCTGAGGACGCCGAGCGCGCCGAGCAGCTGGCCGCACTGGTGGCGCTGGAGGCCCGCGAGCACGGCGACGTGCTGCAGTGGGCCTTCGCCGACACCTTCCTCAACCTCACGCTCAAGCACGTGCACCTGCTCGACTGGCTGGAGGCCCGCTGCTCGCGCGTGCACTTCCTGCTCAGCGGCGACGACGACGTCTTCGTGCACACTGCAAACGTGGTCCGTTTCCTGGAGGGGCAGCCGCCCGACCACCACCTCTTCACCGGGCAGCTCATGAGCGGCTCGGTGCCCATCCGCGACAGCTGGAGCAAGTACTTCGTGCCCCCGCAGCTCTTTGCCGGCCCAGCTTACCCCACGTACTGCAGCGGCGGCGGCTTCCTCATGTCCAGTCGTACCATCCAGGCCGTGCGCAAGGCCGCCCGCCTGACCCCGCTCTTCCCCATCGACGACGCTTACATGGGTATGTGTCTGGATCGTGCTGGCCTGGAGCCCAGCGGCCACGAGGGCATCCGGCCGTTCGGTGTGCAGCTGCCCGGAGCCGGGCAGCCCTCCTTCGACCCCTGTGTGTACCGCGAACTGCTGCTCGTGCACCGCTTCGCGCCGTATGAGATGCTGCTCATGTGGAAGGCGCTGCATGACCCCGGGCTGACCTGTGACCGGCGGCGCAGGGTCTCCTGAGGCCGGGTGGGCCGTGCTTGGGGAGATGAGCAGCCTCCACAGGGTACCCAGAGCAGGGGTGAGGCACGTCGCGTGCTGAGCGCCTCACCCCTGCTCTGGGTACCATCTCTCCTCCCCAGCTCTCTGCACCTGCCTCCTAGCTGCACATTGGGAATCACCTGGGGGAGGAGGGGGAGTGGTGAAATACCTATATCCCGGCCTCATCTCCAAAGGTTGTGGTTGTCTGGGGTCCCCCAGACTTCTAGCGATTTTTTTTAAGTTTCTCAGGTGCCTGGAATGTGCAGCTAGGAATGAAGCCCACTGTGCCAAGGATGGACCGGGCTCTGTCACCCCTTCTACAAGTCTTTCGGGGCACCCACCTCCAGTCGCTGTCGGCAGAGGAGCAAGGGAAGAGTGCGGAGCCAGAATCAAATGTTACCTGCAGGTGCAGGACACATGTCAGTCGTCACTTCACTTCCTCTACAGCGTGTGGAGCTGAACCTGACAGCTTTCAGATGGATTCCCCTTTCCTAGAAGTCAGCCTGCCTCTGAAGCCTAGAAAGCAACCCCCCGGAGTCAGAGCGGAGGGTGTCCGGCAGCCTCCTCGCTATCTGGTTCTCCTCCCTTCATCCCTCTGTGCAGCCCAGACCCCCCTGTGCCAAGTGGAAGCCAGGGCCCGGCCAGGACAGTGACTACATCCCGGGCCATGTGCTCAGTGGCACACAACACACCACATGTCCCCTCCACGCTCACCTTGACCACAGCTGATGGCCTGCCTGGGTCTGGCCCAAGCACGCCTGCCCCACCCGCACTCACTCCAGGGGACAAAGATGGGCTCCTTGCTGGAGTCTGGGCCTCAGGGTCAGTCGGCTTTGGGGAACCAAGCTGGGAGTTCAGGGTGTGGGGACGCTGCGGGGGTCGGTCATGAGGAAACCAGGCAAGGCAGTGATGGGGAATCTGGGAGGACCGTGCTGAGCAAGCCCGTGGAAGGTCAATGCGGGGCCTGTGTTTGGAGGACGGGGGATCTGATGAGTAGCCATGAAGAACCGTGATGAGGGCGTGTGCGGGGGTGACCGGATCTGTTGTGAACATCGATCGAGAGGCTGGGGGGGTCAGTGGCTAGACTCTGAGGATCAGACTGTGGTCTTGACCTCCAGGAGCTGCCAGTTGTTTCGGAACAACTTAAGGGGGAAGCAGCTTAAGGGGGAGGCAGAAACGTGTGCTGTCAAGGTCCCACCTGTGTGAGATGGACAAGAAGGACTGAGTTTCAAGGAGGAAAGCCCGATTGGGAAGCCAGGATACTGACCAGACACCTTCCCAGCCCTCAGGATGAGGTCCAGTCTGCCCCCTGGCAGACTCTGTCCAGGCAGAACAGCTTGCAGTCCCTGCTGTGTCGGGCTCTCTCCTGCCCGGGCATCATTGCACAGCTCTGCTCTCTTTACTGGAAATTTCCACCAATTCCCACCACCATCCATGTCTCTTGAATCAATGAGGATGCTTGCAGGAGAGGCTGTCCATCAAACTCTGCTGCCCGCATCCTCCCGACACACATCTAGACTACATTTCCCAGCCCCCCTTGCAGGGAGACACGGCCACGTGACCATGCAATCTTCTTGGCTGGCTGTGGGTGAGACAGGACCACTCCCGAGGTCCTATATATACCTCAGTATAGATATAGGACCCATCCCTGACCTTACAGATGATTCTCAACCTTGGGACTATTGCCATTTGTGGAAGGGCAATTCTTTGCCTTGAGGGGCCGTCCTGTGCCTTGGAGAACATTTAGCCGTATCCCTGTCCTCTGCCCACTAGATGTCAGCATCATACAACCAAAACTATGTTTAAAGATGGCCAGAGGTACTCTGGTGAGCAAAGTCGCCCTTAGTGGGGAACCACTGGCCCAGAGGAAGGTAGAAAAACAAGAGGGCTTCCCAGTTCGCTATATGGAGCAGGGCTGCCTATGGATTCAGCTCAAACTTTTTTTTTTAGGGTCGCACCTGCAGCATATGGAAGGTCCCAGGCTAGGGGTGTCTAATCAGAACTGTAGCTGCCAGCGTACACCACAGCCACAGCAATGTGGGATCTGAACCACATCTTTGATCTATAGCACAGCTCAAGGCAATGCCAGATCCTTAACCCACTGAGCAAGGCCAGGGATCATACCTGCATCCTCATGGGTACTAGTCGGGCTCGTTTCTGCCGAGCCACAATGGGGAACTCCCTCAAACTATTGAGAAGAACAAAATACACTTTTATATTTTTTGAACCTCTGGGGTTTTGTTGGCCTTTTGCTAGGGCAGCCTTGCCGCATCCAAGGTAACCTGTTTTCTCTGATCCGTGTTTCTCCCCGGCCAGACTGGCTGCTCCCAGAGGGAGGGACCATGTCCAAATCACGCTGAGGCCCTGGCATCCTGCACGCTCACTCCTGGATCCAGGAGGTGGAAGGAGCAGAAGGAAGAGGCACCATCCAGGCGCCCCTTCGGAGCCTCAGCCATGGGCCCCCTGGAAGCACGTGACCCCTGCCAGTCTTGCCTCTGAGCAGGGCCTGGCTCACAGCAAGCACTTCCTACATGCTTTAGAGGTGAACAGGTGAGTGGATGAGCGGCTGTCTGTCCCAGAGTGTGGACTGTATCCATCAGAGCAGGATATTGTTTCCTATCACTGCTTGAAGAAATGACCCCAAACTTAGTGGCTTAAACACATACACACACATTTCCCAGCTCCTAGAGGCTCCTTCCTCCGTCTTTGAGGCCAGAATTATTACATCCCTCTCTCTCTCTTCTGCTTCCACCTCCCACTTCTAAGGACCCCTTGTGATCACAGTTGGCCCTCCTGAATAATCCGTGATTATCCTCTTTTTTTTTTTTCTTTTTTCTTTTTTTGGCCACGTTCTCAGCATACAGAAATTCCAAAGCCAGGGACTGAACCTGCACCACAATTTCAACCCAAGCCACAGCAGTAAAAACACTGGATCCTTAACCCGTTGCACCACCAGGGAACTCCTTATCCTCCTGTCTTAAGGTCACCTGATCAGCAAACCTCATTCCATCTATAACCTTAATTCCCTTTTCCCATATAACCTAACAAATTAAAAAAAAAATAGTGGAGTATAGTTGACTTACAGTGTTTTATTAGTTTCAGGTGTAAGTGAATGAGTGACACACAAACATGTATATACATATATCCATTCCTTTTCAGATTCTTTCCCCATATAGGTCACTACAGAGTCCTGAGTAGATTTCCCTGAGCTCTACAGTAGGTCTGTGTTACTCATCCACTCGGTATATAGCCAGGGGTACCTGTCAATCCCAACCCCCCATTTATCCCTCCCTCCAATAGTTCTCCTTTAGTAACCATAAGTTTGGTTTCAAAATCTTTGAGTCTGTTTCTGTTTGGTGAACAACTTCCCCTGTATCATTATTGACTAGATTCTATGTGTTACTGATCTCATATAATTATCCTGATCTGTCGGACTTCCTTCACTTAGTATGATAATTTCTAGGTCCATCATGCTGCTGCAAATGGCATTATTTTGTTCTTTTTTATGGCTGAGTAATATTATATTGTATACATATGCAATATGTATCCATATTCAGTATTGTATAAGGTACTACATCTTTATCCACTCCTCTGTTGGATGTTTAGGTTGCCTCCATGTCTTTACTCTTGTGAATAGTGCTGCCGTGAACATTGGGAGTGCATGTATCTTTTTGAATTGTGGTTTTCTCCAGAGAGATGCCCAGGAGGCGTATTGCTGGGTCATATGGTAGTTCTACATAAAAGCTTTCTAAGGAATCTCCATACCGTTTTCCAAAGTGGTTGTACCAATTTACATTCCCACCAACAGTGTAGGAGGGTTCCCTTTCCTCCACACCCTCTCCGGCATTTATTGTTTGTAGACTTTTTGATGATGGCCATTCTGACTGGTGTGAGGTGGTACCTCATGGTGGTTTTGATCTGCATTTCTCTGATGATGGGTGGTGATGGGCATCTTTTTGTGTGCTTTTTGGCCACCTGTCTGTCTTCTTTGGAGATATTTCTCTTTAGATCTTCTGACCACTTTTTGATTTGGTGGGTTTTTTTTTTAAATAGAAAGCTGTATGAGGTGTTTGTATATTTTGAAGATTAATTCCTTGTTAGTCATTTTGCAAAGACTGTTTCCTCTTCTGTGGGCTGTCTTTTCATTTTGTTTATGGTTTCTTATGCTGTGCAAAAGAGCCTTTAAATTTAATTAGGTCCCATTTGTTTATTTTTGTTTTTATTTTCATTATGGTAGGAGGCGGATCCGAAAATATCTTGCTGGGATTTATGTCAAAGAATGTTCTGCATATGTTTTTCTCAGTTTCATAGTATCTGGCCTTACATTTACGTAACCCCGCATATTCATAGGTTTCAGGGATTGGGGTGTGGACATTTGGGGAGGAGGCATTCTTATGCTTATCACAGTGTCTGATAAGTATTTGTTGAATAAGTAAACAATAATGAAATAAAAATGAATAAGTGAGCAAATGCACTTCCTTCGCACAGACTTCCCCGATGCAGAGTCTCATTCTGAACAGTTGAGCATCATTAAAATTGAATTCCCTTCCCCCTAACTGCCATTTACCAAGTGCTTATAGCAGACAAGGAAACAAGAATGCTGAGGCCAGAAGAAGACGCCTCTGTGTTTTCCAGAAAGTCTGAATTCTCTGATTTGAGAGCTTCCTCCTCCCATTTCCCTAGAAGGCAGGTGGATTAGCCCCACTGTACAGGTAAAAAGCTTCAGTAACTTCACAGCTCAGTGCTGTGTGTCTCTGGGTCCTGGTCACACCATCTCTGAAGCTTGAGTCACTAAGCTCTGGCACCACCTGGCTCATGGGGCACTTTTGCACCCCATGGCCGCCAGGGGGCGCACCCTGCACGTGGTTTCCACGCGGAGGTTTGTTTTCGTGTAAATTTGGGTCCTACCAGGAGGACCCGTGAGATGCGTCTGTCTCGCTAACAAACACAAATGCAAAATCCTACGCAAAATGCTGGCAGCCACAAGGTGGCAATATGTAAAAAGGATAATGTCACAGCACCTAGTTGGGTTTACCCCAGGAACTCGAGGTGGGCTTAGCATTAGAAAAAGAATCAGAATATGTGAACAAAAAAGGAATATCTGTGCCATATTCCTAAAACTAACAAACGCAATTTTGTAAGTCAACTATACTCCAATAAAATTTATTTTAATAATAAATAAATTAAATTAATAAAAAAGGAATATCCATCAATATGGTACATCACATCAAGAGAAATATGAGTACCTTAGATGTGGGAGAGAAAAAAAGTTTGATAAAATTCAACATCCAGGGAGTTCTCATCATGGCTCAGCAGAAGGGAATCTGACTAGTATCCATGAGGATGCAGGTATGATCCCTGGCCTTGCTCAGTGGGTTAAGGATCTGGCATTGCCATGAGCTATGGTGTAGGTCACAGATGAGGCTTGGATCCCGAGTTGCTGTGGCTGTGGTGTAGTCCGGCACCTACAGCTCTGATTCGATCCTTCCATATGCCCTGGGAACCTCCATGTGCCGCAGGTGTGGCCCTGGGGGGAAAAAAAAAAGAAAAAATTCAACATCCATTCGTGATTTTAAAGGAAATATTAGCAAAAGGTGAAAGCATTTGAAAGCATTTCCTTTAAGATTTGGAAGAGACCAGATGTGCCTATCACCACCACTGTTCAAAGTTGTCCAAAGCTTGAGAGCACAGAAAGGCCAGATAAAGATTTCAAATTATAATGACTTGAAAAAGAAAGACAATGATCAAAACCTCAGAGGTTTGCAATCCTATTAGACCCAATTTCCCCATAAAATTAATGCTGTACTTGCTATCTTGAAATGAAATTCTTAGCGAATATAATCAGTTCACACACATATTTTCCCCCAAATCAATATCATTCTTTAATTATAATATAAAATATTAACAAAAGAAAAAATACTTTTAAAATAATATGAATAATTAATATGAATAATATGAATAATAAAATTCTTGGGCACAACAAACTCCCTTACAAATTTTCAAACCTCCCCCTAGGGGGCAGTACACCCCATTCAGAACCATTAGCCTACTTAGAAAACCCACCAAAACACACAGACAAATCCTATAGTTCATTAATTAAAATAATTTTAAAATGTACCACGTCTTCCAGTACAAAAATCAGTTTGAATTCTATATAGTAGTAACAAGCGATCGTGAAAAACCATTTTGTAAAAGTACCATTTATATTAAAAATAAAAATGTACCTAGGAGTTGTCTTGTGGCCCAGCAGATTAAGCATTGTCCCTGCAGCAACTTGGGTCGCTGCTGTAGTGCAGGTTTTTTTCCTGGTCCAGGAACTGCCACCTGCTGAGGGTGAGGCCAAAAAGTGATGCAAGAACACAATAAACAAACATATAAGACGTTTCTAAACATCTGTAAAGATACTGTGCTATAAAGTACTTCCAAGTCCCTGCCTTCCTTGGATCCTCCCCCCATCCAGGAAATAGGGATTTTTATCATCCCCATTGTGCAGAAGTGGAGACTGAGACCCAGTAAGTGCGTGACCTGCTCAAAGTCACCAAATCTGCTGCACCCAGGTCTCCTGTCTGCCATTCCCGGGCCCTGACCACTGCCCGGGGCACCGTGCCTGATGCCCGCCACACCTATGCTGAAGGCTGCAGCTGCACCGGGTCTCGGCTCCAGAGAGGAGGCGGCCAGCGATCTGGCTGCACGCATGCGCACACGCGCGGCTCTAACACGTGTGTGTCTCCAGCAGCGGCAAAGCTCGGTGTCGCCTTCTCCGCAGCCCCTGGGAGCTGGAGGCAGTCGCCCCGCCCCCCGAGGCAGGAGGTGGGGGTGGAGCCCGAAGGGAAGCCGCGCTTCCGTTTCCCCCACCCACTGCCGTGTCTACCCCCCCATCAAACCCCGAAGAGCAGAGCAGACGACGGTTCCCACCAAAGGGAACCAGAGGTCCCTGCCCCACCCCCAGGGGAGGGAGAATGGGCCACAAAGGAGCAGTGGCTCCAGCATCGCACCGCAGGTCTGCGGCAGGAGGGCCCCTGGCCTGACCCCAGCTCAGCCCCTACGCAGCAAAATCCTACGCAAAATGCGTAGGGGCGGGGGGGGGGCCCTCGGGGGTTTGAATGATAACGACTGGCTTTGCTGCCCAAGCAGAGGAAGGACCCTACACCTCAGGGCTGGGCGCTGTGTCCGCGCTTGAAGCCCGGAGAGCAGAACTACCTGCTTTGAAGGCGCCACCTGCAGCTCAGCTGGCTGCCCGGGGAAACTGCCCGTCTCAGCCCCAAATCAGCATTATTACAATTTTCAGAGCTCGCCTCTTTCCACTCTGGGACCGTCATTTACCGAATGACCCGCCTCTCCCCTCGCGCCTAGACTCGGCCTTTGAGTAACAAACGGGCCCATTAACGTCTTTCCCCAGCAGAAGAGCAGTCTTTCCAGAAGCTTGGCTCTCGTATTCCCAAGAACACAGAAATGACATCAGATTTTTAAAATGTCATCTTTTTTTTTTTTTTTCCTTTACTCGTGGTGTCAAGAGTTTGGAGCTGTAGCTGAGAGATTGGATTTATATTCTAGAAAGTTCATTTGGCTGCAGGAGAAGGGATCTGAGCGTCAGGAGGGGTCCTGAGGAGCATGATAAGTAGGGGACCTGGGCGGGACAAGGGGGGGTGTCCAGGGGTCAGGGGAGGTGGAATGGGCGGGGCTTGGACCCCGGTGGCGGGGCAGGGCAGGGGAACCGAGGGGACTGCTTGTCGGAGCAGATGGGGTGGGGGTGGGGCTGGCTCAGGTCTAGCCCTTGGGGTGGGGTGACTGCGACCCTAGCGGGAGGTCCACACACAGGGCTCTGTGGCCCCACCCATGGAGAGTGAGTGGTCCTGGGAGCCTGTGGCCGCGCCTGGGGGCACGGACCGTCCCTCACCCCTCACCCCCACTGCCTGGCATTCCACCCCCACTCATCCCCACAGCTCCCCCGCATGCGGCAGAGGACAGCAGTGACCTCAGAATGTTCTACCGCAGGTGCCCCTGCTCCTCCTGCCCCGCCCCTCATCCCCTCCGCAGCAGAGGTGTGGGGGCTGGAGGCAGAGTCCCGCCCTCACTGCAGGACCCGGGCGGATGGCTTCTGAAGCTTCCCATCCCACCCCTGTGTGAGCCCCCCAAACTCTCAGAGATGGGGCCTGAGACTCCTGACCAGCCCGCATCCAATCCCAGATCAAATGGGGGTCCCTGAGCGTCCAAGAGGGGGCATGTGCTCCTTCCCACCCCTCAGGGCGCTCTTGGGTGCCCGAGGACCCCAAGCCTCCAACTAAATCCAAAAGCTTCTTAGACCAATGAACTCCTGTCCCCAGGTGCCCAAGGGGCCACCAAATCCATCTCTCCCTGGCTGCCCTCTGGACCTAAGGGTCTTTTAAGGCCCAGCAGGACCCCTGGGCACCTCGTTCAGCAGTATTTCTCCCCACTCTCACCCCATCCCCGCCTTGGTTCTGAGCTGGGAGCCCAGAGCAGAGCCAGGCCGCCCTCAGCTCAGGCCCTGGGCAGGTGCCGCCTCCTCTGGATCTCAGATGGCCTGGGTACCCCTTGCAGCCACCCTTACTCTCCCACCCTACCCACGGAGCAGGACAGTGGAGACTCCAGGAACCCTGGGGTCCAGCTGCCCTCTCTTGGCAGGGGTTCTGGGTGCGGATGGGCTTCGGCTCCCTCCACCTGCTGAGGCTGTTGGCAGCACATGCCCTCCAAGAGGATCTCCAGGATCTGCAACTCGCAGGGCTTGACGGGCTCCATCGAGGTTCTCACGTGAGTGTGCTGGGCTCTTTGGGAGACTGGCAGCATCTCAAAAAGTGTCACGTGCCCCTACTCTATGACCCAGTAATTCCATTCCTAGGAGAATTAAAACCCCAAGAGAATGGAAAACATACGTCCCAGGAGTTCCCATTGTGGCTCAGCAGAAATGAATCGGACTAGGAACCATGAGGTTGTGGGTTCGATCCCTGGCCTCGCTCAGCGGGTTAAGGATCCAGCGTTGCCATGAGCTGTGGTATAGGTTGCAGATGCAGCTTGGATCTGGCATTGCTGTGGCTGTAGTGTAGGCCAGTAGCTATAGCTCTGATTCGACCCCTAGCCTGGGAACCTCCGTATGCCGCAGGTGTGGCCCTAAGAAAAAAGAAAAAAAAAGTCCCACAAAAAACTGTACACGAATGTTTCTAGCAGCATTATCCATAATATCCCCAGAGTGGAAAAATCCCAAATGTCCATCAAAGGATGAATGGATAAACAAAATGTAAATAACACACAGTGGAATATTACAGAGCCACAAAAAGGAATGCGGTTCTGATTCATGCTGTGAACCATGCACACTGTCTGCTAAGTGAATGAAGGCAGAGTCCATTTATATGAAGTGTCCAAAATAGGCAAATCCATAGAGACAGAAAGCAGATAAATGGTTGCCGGGAGTTGGGGGAAAGGGTGAATGGGGAGCTTATTGGAGTGATGAAAATATTCTGTAATTAGATAGTGGTGGTGATTACGCTACCTTGTGAATACACTAAAATCCTCTGAATTTAACACTTTAAGGGAACAATTGTCATGGCATGTAAAATTGTATCTGAAAAGGCATTAGTCAAGACACAGGCAGGGACGTGACCCTCCTGTTCCCTCCCTGCCTTCCTAGCTCCACTCCGCATCTTTCCGCCCACTTCTGCCTCCCCTCTAACCAGTCTCTTGGCTTTCTCAGAGTCTCTCCTGCTCACAAATAAGCCGTCGCCTGTGTATGTTCCTATAGGCTCTTCTTTCTTAGATGAAAAGGAGCATACTATATAGATACTCCTTTTTTGTGTGTGTCGTCTTAGCGCCGCACCCACGATATATGGAGGTTCCCAGGCTAGGGGTCAAATCAGAGCTGCAGCTGCCGGCCTACGCCGCAGCCACACCAGCTCCTTAGCCCAGTGAACGAGGCCAGGGATCGAACCTGCATCCTCATGGATGCTGGTCAGATTTGTTTCTGCTGAGCCACGATGGGAACTCCTATACGGAGAGGCTTGTCCTTTGATTTTTTTTCACTTGGTGCATGCTGGAATTTATGTTCTATAAATCCAGACAGCCTCCTCATTCTTTTTTTTTTTTTTTTTTTTTTTTTTTTTACAGCTGTGTAGTCCTTTGTGTGGATATGCTGTAGTTTATCTAACCACTCTCTGCCTATAGGTACATTGTTCTCAATATTTTGCAAATAAAAAGTAATGCTTCAGAGTTCCCCTTGTGGTTCAGTGAGTTAAGGGACCCGACGAGTCTCTGTGAGGACGCGGCTTCGATCCCTGGCCTCGTAAGTGGGTAGAGGATCTGGCATTGCTGCAAGCTGTGGTGTGGCTGGGATCTGGTGTGGCTGTGGCGGTGACACGGGCCTCAGCTGTGGCTCGGATTCTCCCCTTAGCCTGGGAACGTCCGTATGCTGTGGGCGTGGCCGTAAAAAGAAAAAAATAGAAATAAAAAATAATGCTTCAATGGACACCCTTTTGCATATGTGTTTTCACATTGTTGGAGGCCTAACTTCGGGATAGACTCCTAGAGGTGGGATTGCTGGGTCAAAGCGTGAGCGTGTATGTACTTTTTGGTACCTCTTTTGCCAGAGGTAAAAGCCTCCCTGGAGAGGCTTGTGCAGTTTGCATCCCCACCAGCGGTGTATGAGCACCTGGTTGTCTAGAGCCTTGCCAGCAGAGTGTGTGGCGAGAGTTTTATTTCTGTGTCTGTCTGATCGGTGAGGAATGGCATCTATCTCAGTGTTGTTTTAATTTGCTTTTCTCTAATTCTGAGGGTCCCTGAGCGTGTTTTTGGCCATATGTTTGAAGGCCATTTTTAGATCTTTTTTGGCGAATTGTCTGTTCATGCCTTTCCCCTCATTTTACGACTAGATTTTTGAGTTTTGCTCTCAAAAGAAAATTCTTTTTTTTTTTTTTTTTTTGGTCTTTTTAGGGCTGCACGCATGGCATATGGAGGTTCCCAGGCTAAGGGTCAAATCAGAGTTACCGCCATTGGTCTACACCACAGCCAGAGCAATGTGAGGTCTGAGCCACGTCTGCGACCTACACCACAGCTCACCGCAATGCTGGATCTTTAACCCACTAAGAGAGGCCAGGGATCGAGCCTGTATCCCCATGGATACCAGTCAGGCTCATTAACCACTGAGCCACGACGGGAACTCTTTGGTCTCAATTTTTCAGAGTTACTTGTATAATAGGGGTATCTGCCCTTTGTCTGTTGTGTTGTACACTGATGATTTTCTTTCAATCTGTCAGTTGTCTGTGGACTTTGCTTATGGTGTTTTGTGTCATGCAAAGTTTTTTTTTTTCCTTCACGTAGTCAAATTTATTAGTCTTTTCTTTTCCGCCCTCTGGGCTTTGGATCCTAGCTGGAAATCCTGTCCCAACATCAGAGTCTAGGAAGAAGTTCCCGTGTTTTCTTCTGGGCTTTGTGTGGTTTTAGCCTTTACACTTAGAGCCCTAATCCATGCGGCGTGTTGTTTGCTGGGTGTACCATATGGATCTAATTTCATCTTTTTCCAAATGGCTCTGCAGTTGTCCCTGTACCATTTATAACAAAGTCCATTTTTACCGTGTACCCAAGGTGGCGTCTCGAATCCCTAAGGTAAAGATATATTCAAGTCTGTTTCTCAATTTTCAGTCTCTTTCAGTTTGTCTCTTCATGTACCAGTGCCACCTATTTTTAATTATAGAAGCTTTTATTTATGTGTTTTAATGTCTGCGAAAGCTGTTTCCTCCTCATAGTTTTCTTTTCCAGTGTTTTCCTACCTTTTCGTGCATATTTATCTTTCCATACGGACTTTGCAACTTGTCTGTTTTCATAAAACAGCTGGCTGGTATTTTTATTGGGATTGCATTGAATTTGCCAAGTCACTCAGGAAGAAGTGACATCTTTATAATGTTGACTCATCCTATCCAAGATCAGGGGACGTCTTTCCATTTGTTCTTTGTTAGCGTCTTTCAAGAATGTTTTTAAAAATTTTCCTCGTAGAGGTTTTATTCGTGTCTCATTAAATTGGTTCCTAAGAATTTAATCTGGCTTTGTTTTCATCATGAAAAGGACTTTCTCGGGAGTTCCCGTCGTGGCGCAGTGGTTAACGAATCCAACTAGGAACCATGAGGTTGCAGGTTCGGTCCCTGCCCTTGCTCAGTGGGTGAAGGATCCAGCATTGCCGTGAGTTGTGGTGTAGGTCGCAGACGCGGCTCGGATCCCGCGTTGCTGTGGCTCTGGCCTAGGCCGGCAGCTACAGCTCCGATTCTACCCCTAGCCTGGGAACCTCCATATGCCACAGGAGCGGCCCAAAAAATGGCAAAAAAAAAAAAGGACTTTCTCTACCCTTATGACCTCTGTTTGTTGTTTGTACAATAAAGGCCATTGAATTTTATATTTTAATTTTGTATCCGCTACTTCACTGAAATCTTTTGTAATTTTACTTAGTTTTATCGTTGGTCCTTTGGGTTTTTTTCAGGTATAACAGGATATCATCTGCAAATAGAGTTTTTTTCTTCTTTGTTCAATCTTAGGCCTTAGGAGTTCTCTTGTGACATAGCACGTTAAGGATCTGGTGTTGTCATTGCAGTGGCTTGGGTTGCTGCTGTGGTGCAGGTTTGATCCCTGGTCCAGGAACTTCCAGATGCCGTGGGTGCAGCCGGGAAAAAAAAAAAAAAAAAAAAAAAAGGCCTTAAATTGATTTATTTTGTCTAAATGCATTGGTTAATACCTCTAGTACCATGTGAAATAGTGGTGTAGGTAGTAGATTTTTTTTTTTTTTCTTTTTCTTTTGGGGCTGCACCTGTGGCATGTGGAAGTTCCCAGGCCAGGGATTGAACCTACACCACAGCAGTGCCCCAAGACGGCAGTGACAATGTGGGATCCTGAACCCACTAGGGCACTCTTTTTTTTTCTCCTTTGGGTAGTGGCTATTCTCGCCTTGCTCCTGATCTCAGTGGAAATGCTTCCAGTTTTTAATTAAATGAGATGTTGGCCTTAGGACTACGTTTGATCATGTTGAGAACGTATCCTTCGCGTCCTCATTCACTGAGTGTGTTTATCATGAGTTGATGTTGAATTTTGGCTTTCTTGGCATCTAGAGAGAAAATCATGATTTTCCCTTTAGGTTCATTAATGAGGTACATGCTTGTTCTGGGTTGGTTGAGTTGTGTCCTCAAAAGAGGTTGAAGTCTAACGTCAAGTGCCTCGCAATGTAAACTTGGAAATAGAGTCTTACCAGAGGTGATCAAATTAAAATTAGGTCACTAGGTGGCTCCTAATCCAGTATAACTGGTGTCTTTCTAAAAAGGGGGGGAGTTCTCATTGTGGTGCAGCGGAAACAAATCCGACTAGGAACCATGAGGTTGCGGGTTCAATCCCTGGCCTCGCTCAGTGGGTTAAGGATCTGGCGTTGCTGTGAGCTGTGGTGTAGGTCGCAGACGCGGCTCAGATCTGGCATTGCTGTGGCTGTGGCATAGGCTGGTGGCTACAGCTCTGATTGGACCCCTAGCCTGGGACCCTCCATGTGTCATGGGTGCGGCCCTAAAAAGCAAAAAAATAAAAAATAAAATAAATTTAAAAAAATGAAAAAAGGGGACGTGTGGGCACAGAGACAGACAGACAGACACACAGGGAGAACATGTAAACACAAAGGCATAGGTCATGGTGTTCCTTTCGGCCAAGGAAAGCCAAAGACTGCCTGAAAACCAGCAGATGCTGGGCAGAGGCATGGGGCAATTTCTCCCACACTGGCCTCAGAAGGACCCAACCCCGATGACACCCAGAATCTTGGACCGCTAGCTTCCAGATCTGTAGGACAATGAATTTCTGTTGCTTAAGCCGCCCAGTTTGTGGTACTTGGTTAACGGCAGCCCGAGCAAACTAATGCTATTAGTGGATTTCCTAATAGTAAACCAACGTTGTGTTCCTGGAATAAATCCCACTTGGTTCTGGCTGGTTCTTCATAATATCCAGGATACTAACAAAATATAAGCAGTGTTTCGGAGGCATGGGATCAAGAGCAGCTCCAGGTTCATTTTGCCCTCCTTCTTCCCATTTTCCAGGGCCTCTGCTCTCCCCGGAGGCCAGTGTGACTGTCCCATGTCCCGAGCTCTCAGGAGAACACCCTTAGCCACCACGCCCAACCTGAAAGATCTGTGAGTCCAAATCCACTCCCTTCTCTGCGATCCGGACCCCTCGGCTAGATGGGATGGGAGTCGGGCAGCTGGTCAGCAGGGTTACTCGAATATTCCACTCCACCCCACCAGGCCTTAGGAGCCTCCATGTGGAGCCACTCCCCACGCCGGGGGGCATCCTTTAGGGTCTCACGGGATAGCTGGCCGTTAGATCTGTTGGGATTTTTACGAGAAGTTATTATTATAAGAATTTCATTTGGGCAGCTCTGTTACATGCAGGACGAGTGAAGATAGAGGTTTGCTGGCCTGCGGCCAAGAAGAGTCTTCCAGGGCTCTGGTGGGGTGGAGGCCGTGGAGTCCAGAACGAGGAAGCAGAACTAGGTCAGCTCTGCGTGACAAAGACTCTCTCCCCTCAGAGGAGTGGAAAGGGCTGTGCTGGGAGGGAATGAGTTCCCCGTTAGAGGGGGTATGCAAGCAGAGCTTGGGCAGCCAGTCAAGGAGGCATCAGAGGTGGCTTTCCCCTGGCGGGGAGAAGAGGAGGAGGAGGAGGAGGGGAAGGGCACAAGGGCGGATTCAGACAGGGTAGGTAGGGTCCCAGTTCTCCCACGTCCGAATTGTGTGAGCGGGGCATCTCCCTGGGGCTCAGTTCCGTCATCTGTGAAATGGGGCTGACGAGGCTGCCAGCTGAGGGCGGTTGTGAGAATTAAACAGGGAAAAGCACCTACACAGCGGGGCCCCGTGATGACACCATTTGGTGGCTCCGTTTATGACAACCGACCAGCAGGGACCCGGGGCCGTGCCCCTTCCCCAAACCTACTGGGAGACCAGGCGCTTCCCAGCTTGTCTGGAAACCTCCCCCTGACCCCTGACAGGAGGAGCAGAGCAGGTGCCTCCCAGCCCCAGCGGGCACGGTCCTTCTCTAGGCCTCTTTCCTCCTCCGTCGAAGAAGGAAGGAGCTGTTGGGGATAGCCTTCCGGTTCTAACGCTCTAGGAGGGCTGGGCTTCCAACCCACCAGGCGTACATGCCTCTGCTTCTGGGGACCCAGTGCAACTAACACCAGCGAAGCCCTGCTGAGCACTGACTCCAAGCGCGGCTCCATCCCTTTCACCCTCACAACAACCCCATGGTGTGGGTGCTACTCTCATACTTTTCTAGGTGAGGTGCCTGGAGCACTGAGAGGTTGAGTCACTTGCCCGAAGTCACACAGCTAATAGGAGCCCAGCCAGTGAGTCCAGAGTCCATTCTTGCAACTACCACACAACACCCCTCTTGTGGGTCCAATCCTGTGAAATACAGAAGGGGGGCTGAGCATTCTCTCAGCTCCGCCATTGCGTGGGCTGAGGCCGTCATGTTTTCTCAGAGGTGACCCCAGCTCCACCTCTGAACATGTGGGAGCCGCCCAGCACCCTACATGCTGGGGCCTTATGGGGCCCCAGGACTTGCCTGTTGTGGGAATTAACATATGTCTTTTCTATCAGAGGAAGCCTTGGTTACTCCATTTTGTTCCTGCTTCACCTGAGACACCCCCCACCCCCCGCCCCTGCCAGTAACAGTTTGTTTCAAATTCAAGAAGAAGGTGCGCCCTGATCTGACCCATGGGAAGGGGACAGATGGACCGGCTGCATTAGGGATAAATAGGAGGTTCTTCCTTCTTCCTGTGGGGTTGCTCCTTTGCCTGCTCACCACCGACAGGGAGCACCTGCACCCTTTGGCAGACGCGGAGGGCCTTGTCGGGCTCTCCCTGTGTCTTCCAATCCGAGCCGGGGTCACTTTTCCCCAACCCCTGTACCTGGTCATCACACACTCTGCCAGAAGCCCATTTTACAGGCAGAAAAAGGACAGAGGACAGCCTGGATCACACAGGCAACACCTGGCCGAGTGAGGATCTGAACCCGGAGCCGCCTGGCCTCACCAAGCACCACTGTCTTCCCCGGAACGAGCCTCAGCCTGGCCGGCCTGGAGACTCCACCCTAATTCCAAGAGGGACAGCGTGAGTGTCTGTGGAAGCAGGGCCCTGGAAGAGACACAAACAGCCGGGCGCGGGTGCTGAAGAAGGGGTTGCGTGGAGGAGGCCTGACATGAGAGCCAGGCCTGAGACCAAGACCTGCCTGGAGAGAGGGAAAGAGGAGCCTTTCTGCGGGCGGGGAAGCTGATGGCCCTTAAGAGAAGGGGGGGTGGTGCTGGGAAATCAGGCAGGGCACTGTCTTGGGACATGCATTGTTCTGTGGGTACCCGGTTGCAGCTGCATATTTGCAAGGCTCTCTAAGAGGCTGGAGCTACACCTGGGGGAGAAACATCTAGGGGCTCGGGACAGAGGCTGTGAGGTGGTGGAAGAGACCAGACCAGCTGGAGAGAGGAGAGGTGGATGAAGTCCTTAGCTGAGACTGGGAACCCTGGGCTGAGACATGAGTGGGCCTAGTGTCTCCCTTTGTGAAGCAGGCTGACACTAGGCCTCCCCTGAGCCGAACAGACCCGTCTGCCCTGCCGTCCGCCCTGTGTGCCAGGGCTGGTCATTCTCGATCCTTCTCAGTCTTATTTGGGAAACATGCCCCTCCAGCTGTCCTTCCATCACAGCACGAGTGAAATAAATGCTCACGATGGGCCCGGAGCCAGCTTTCCCCATAAGCTGACAAGGGGGGGCCCCTCTTGGAGCCTCCCCGGGGGCTGAGTCCCACCGCTCCAGCTTGAATCTTGGGGCGGGATAAGGACGTGGAGATGGGGAAGAGATGGACGCTCGCCTTCTATCCCCGGCCCCCTGCCTCGGCCTTGCCAGGGTCACTGCTCCAGACAAATGCTCAAGGCTCCGGGAACTGCGAGCCTTCCGAGGCTGTTGCACAGCGGCCGACTTGGGCTGCGCCCCGGCGCCTCTGAAGTTCCCCAGCGGACAGAGCGAGGTTGGGAGGGAGGGAGGGGGAACGCGCGGCCCGATCGAGCCGGAGAAGGGTGGGCCAGAGCCGCGCAGGCCCCCAGATCCTCTCGGACTCTCCAGCAGGAGCTCGGCAACCACCTCCCAGCGGGTTCGCCTCCCAGCTCGGCTCCAGTTCGCATGCGCGGCAGTCCTGGCCCTCCCGCCCCGCCGGAGACCACGCCTCTGTCCCCAAACGGGCAGAGGCCGCCGGGCGGGGCTGGCCGCCGGGGAGTCCTAGCTCGAGCCCCCGCCCCAGGCCGGCCGCAGGCGTTCTCCGGCCGGAGCCCGAGGCCGCAGCGCGGGGCCGGCCCAGCCTCCGTTCCAGTGCGGGCGCCGAGCCCAGCATCCCCGAGTCCGCTGGACCCGAGGCTGCGCGGCAGGTAGGAGGCGTGTGCGAGCGCGCGCGGGTTCCAGTGTGTGTTTCGGGGCGGGGGGTGTGTGTGCGCGGGTGCAGCGCGGGCCAGTGCGTGCTCTGGGAGCACAGTCGGTGGGTGTGGGGGTGCGCATCCCGCAGCCGGGAGGAAGGAGGTGAGCGCTGGCCTTGGGGCCCCAGGGGGCGTGACCTCTGCGATCCGCCCCGGCCCCCGGGCTCGTCCCCACCCCTCCCCGCGGCGAGGGGCCTCTTCCCACTGCACCCGGGTGCTCCGGAGCCGAGCTCCTAGTTCGGACGCGCGGGGCTTTAGCTCCCGGAGCTTGACCGGCTCTTCCCCACTTGTCACAATTGCGCTTTCCAGTCCCGGCTCAGCCCTCCGCCCGTTCAGTTCCACGCTCCCTCCCGCTGCCTCCCCATCCCCCGACCCTGGCGGCTTGGACAGGGGGCAAGGCCCAAGCCGATTCCCTTCCTGACCCTCTTCTCAGCTTGAATCGGGGCCTTTTTCCGGGTCAGCTGGGCTTGGCTGTGGGCGTGTGAGGGGGTCGGGGAGGCAGGGTGAGCCGGGGGCTGGGGGATCGTGGGCGTCTCTGATCCCGCCTCCGCCCTTCAGAGTTGGGAGTCAGAGGAGACCCGCCTGGGTCCCTGAGGTGAAGCAGATCATTGACAGGTGCCAAGTTCAGGCTTCAGTTCATAGGGTGGGATTCAGCCCCAGACCCTAAGGGGCTGCGGAGGGTCGCGCGCAGAGGGTGAAGTGAGCTCCTCTCTGGGGGCTGCTGAACCAGAATTGGCACCTGGGTTGACCTGACTCTCCAGCCAGACTCCTCTCCCAGCACCAGCGCTGGAGAGGGGAGCGCGAGGACAAGTGTTCCTAGGATTCTGGGGAGGAAGAAATCTGGGCCGACTTCTTGGAGGAGAAGCGGTTTTGAGGGCGGGGCTTGTCTTATCCTAGGAGTGGGAGCCTCCTGGAACTACGGTGTTCTGCTGCAGGGTTTGAGACCCTCCCATGCTGGGTCTTTGGGCCAGGTCCCTGCTCCAACGCCCAGAGTCCGGGGGTGGGGGTGGGGAGGCCTGGCTGCTTTCCCAGGCTGAGGGACTGGGTGGGGCAGGGTGGGCCCAGCTGTTGCTGCTGGAGGCCAGAGCTGGGAGCGAGGGAGTGCTTAGGTGGGGCCATTGCCCTGGGAAGCCCTTCTTCCGACTGGGGAGGCAGATGGGTCCAACTGGAGCCCTTGCCCAGTTATCCCAGCGCTGGGAGCCAGTCCCCACCTGGGAGCTGGAGAGGATTTCACTGCCGAGGCTTCAGCGATGCTGGGTCTGGGAGGGAGGGGAAGTTGACCAAGCCGAAAGGAAAGGGCAGGGCACCGCATCCCAGAGAATCGGTGGGTAGAGGCCTGGAGCTGGGCACCGGAACGGCAGTCCGAGGGGAGGGGCATTAAGTCAGCAGATGTGCCCCCTGGAAGCATCATCTTGGTGATGGCGAGTTGCTATGGAGACCAGTGAGGAGGAGGCCTGGGCAGGGAGAGGCCCCCTCCTCTCTCCCCTCCCCAGCTCCCCTTGGGGGTCGGGAGGTGGGGGGGGCGTCCAGGTTTAGGGGTTCCAGAGCAAGAAGGTGAATGGGAAATGCTCAGAGGCTGCAGGGGGCCCCAGCCCGGGGAAGGGCTGGGGGGAGCCCTATCTGAGCTGGAGCCACCCTTGGGGTGGAGCAGGTCTGGGGAAGCCGCTGAGGTGGGGGTTGGACACGGGGGGGGGGGCGGGAGAGGCCTGTGGGCTTTCTGGGTGACATCCAGGATGCTGCTCCCAGGCCAGTGCTGTATCTGGCTGCTTCTGCCCCAGCCTTCCCTGCGGGCTCTCCGGACAGCCCAGAAGCCCCGGTCCCTGAAGCCCCCAGTGGGCACAGGGAAGCCTCCTTCCATGACCCCTCCCACCTGCAGGACCCTCCGAGTCTGGTTCTGCGCATGACCTTGAGGCAGGGAACTTCCCCTGTGAGTCTCAGTTTCCTCATATGTGAAATGGGGACCAGTGCTGCCTAATCTTAGGGATTTGGGGCTCGAGGATGATGTTAAGTCATGCCCCTCAAAGCGCTTTGGGCAGTACATGGTATTTAGTAGTCGTAACTAATAGTAACTAACAGCATCGACTGGTCCCTCTTCCCTGGGGAAGGGACAACCTAGAGGAAGGAGGGGCCGACTTTGGGAGAAAAAAAAGGGCCTCTCTCATCCCAGTGGAAGCCCCCCTTGGCTTCCATGGGTGAGAACCATGGCCCGCTCAGCTCCCTCCCCTGGGTGGCTCCGTCTCTGGGGCCTGGCAGGCTGAGCTGGTCTTCTCACCTCGCCCCTGCCCGTCTTGCCCCCCCCCACCCCCATGTCCTCAAGTGTTTTGAGCCCCCCCCTCCCTTTCCCCCTCTAGCCCCTCCAGAGACCTCATCTGTTCTTTCCCGCCTTGCCCTTGCTGCTCAAAGCAGTGCTTGGCGGGCCAGGGGTCCCGGGCCTCGCCTTCAGGCCCACCCCCCCTCCCCTGCTCCCCCAGCTCTGCAGCTTCTCCTTCTCCCTGGATTTTGCCTCCCTGACTTTGTTTTTGTTGTTTGGGGCCTCAGGCCTTGCCTTTCTCTGCTTACTAATGGCAAAATGGGCCAGGTCCCTTTGGAGTTCTCATCCAGGAGGTTTCAGGAAGCCAGCTTTGGATGTGGGAGGCGGTGAAATGTGAGCATTTGCTTGCCTGTAAGGGCCCGAGTTGCTGCTTCGCGCTCTAATCGTTCAGGGGTGTGTTTCTGGGGGCCTCAGCGTTCCCAGGGCCAGGGTGTCCCTGGCAGAGGCTCTGGCGGCCTGTGGGTGCGGGCTGTGGTTTTCTGCCACCAGGGTGCCTGCGGTCAGCTGAGGGACAACGGTCTGGTGGCCAGAGCAGACCCAGCCCACGATTGGTACCCAGCTGGCCAGGACGGTCAGGGGGTGCCCACAATGGCCACAGGCTCTTGCGGCCCCTGGGATGACAAAAGGCAGAGAGCCTGGCCGCCTGAGGTGTCTGCCCCTGGGCCGCCAGCCCCTGCCCTGGGGCCTCTGCTGCGGGGTAACTTCAGGGTGAGGTGGGTGGGTTTGTTCCTAATAATAGGAACCAGGACGCTGAAGTTTGGGGCGACTTTGTTTTCCTTTGGAGCAATTCAAGGAGTAATAACTTCATCCTCTCTCACTTCCTTGAGCCCGAGAGCCTTCCAGGCCCCAGACTCACCCCAGGAACCGTATCCATGGTTTTCATTTCCTATTGCAGCTGTATCACATCAACACAAATTTAGTGGCTTGAAATGACACATTTTTTCTCTTCCTGTTTTGGAGGTCAGCGTCTGAAAGGTGTCTTAGGGGCTAAGCTGGTTCCCTCGGAGGCTCCAGGGGAGCCTCTGTTCCTTGTGGCCCCCGTCACCCCAGGGTCTCCTTTCGTTGTCACCTTGTTCTTTTCCTCCTTCGGAGTCAGATCTCCCTCTGCACCCCGCGCCCCCCGCCCCCGAACTCCTGTGACTACATTTAGGGGCCACCCGGATAATCCGGGATAATCTCCGCATCTCAAGATCTGTAATCACCTCTGCACCGTCTCTTTGGCCCTTTAGGTAACCGTCTCAGGTTCCAGGGCTGAGAGCCTTGATGTCTGGGGGGTTATTCAGCCTCCTGCAGGAGCCAGCTGCGGTGGCATTGCAGGTGCCCTTCTTGGGGATCCCCGCCCTGGGCACCCACAGCTGCTGGTGCCCCCAGGAGGTCACCCGCCGTGTTGGTTCCCCCACCCACCCCCACCCCAGCCTAGGGCTTTTGCCAGCAGAGCCTGGGCGGCTGCACCTCTGGCCCAAAGCCCAGCCTGAGACCACAGTAGCCAGAGCCAGAGCTCAGGGATGTTTGGGAGGGGAGGATGTTGCTGGCTCGTCCCCAAAGTTGTCCCCATGACCAGACCCCATCCACTTTAAGCCTTTCAGAGTGGAGTTGATCTCAGAGCCACAGTCAGTGACCCCAGGGCTGTGCAGGGTCGCTGGATCCCCACCGTCACCCCTGGAGGGCCAGCCCTGGCGCCCACGTTGCAGACGAGTGTACCAAGGCCGACTGGGGCTAAGTCCCGCTTAGAGCAGAGATGGGACAGGAGGGGAGCCAGGGGAGGGCAGGGGGCCAGCAGAGCGGGAGACCTGCCTTTTACAGATGAGAGCTCCGAGCCACAGAGGAGGGAGCCCTTTGCCCTCCCTCGGCCTCAGTCGCCTGGTCTGAGGATGAGGATGTAGACGGGGCGTCCCCAGGCTCTGATTCCTCCTCTGCCTGGGGGGGTGGGGTGGGGGGTGGGCATGGGGGGAGAGGCACTGGCAGTCAAGGCTGCCTTGGGCCCAAACATGGCACGGGGCAGAGAAGAGCCTGGAGCCCAGAAGTGCTGCCCACATGCCAATCACCCAGTGGTTGTCATCCTAGGAGGTGGTGAGCCTCCTGGGGCCTCCAAGGAGGGACTGGCAGCCACATGCCCACTGAACACCTGGCTGCATGCTGGGGACTCTGCCCCCGTGCATAGGTCTGGGCCTCCCTTTCTTCATCCCACTCTCTCTTTCTGCATCCTGGCCTCCCTTTCTGCGTCTTGGCCTCCCTGCTGCTTCCCGGTCTCCTTTCCATCCAGCCGGCTTATGAATCACCCAGGAGCACAGCTCACACCCCCGAGGGCTCAGTCTGGCTCTCGGGGCCCCCGCCGACCCACTGTGGCAGTGTTGTCCTGCGAGCCCCTTCCTTCCTCTCCCCTGCACCCTGTCCTGCAGCCTTGCCTAAAGGCCTTCTCCCTCCCAGAAGGTTCCATCCTCCATGGAACCTTCCATTTCTGTCCCGTAAGATCTCAGTCTACCCTTCGAGCTCCTCCTTCCATATCACCTTGTCCAGGAGCCTTTTCTGTCCCGTCTGAGTGAATCATTGCCCTCTTAGAGCAGATTTGTCTCTCCTCCTCCAGGCTGACCTCCTGGGCTGAACCCTGTCCGATTCTTCACTGTCCCCTTGCCAGGCCCAGAGCAGATGTGGGAAGGTCAGGGGTGGGGGCCACAACTGAGCTGGACTCCGTGGGGCTGATGAGTGGGTCTTTGCCTGAGTCGGCAGAGGATTGGGCCGGCAGAGCGGGGCTGTGACGTGAGACAAACTCCTGGCTGTGTTCTGAAGGCGTCTCTTCCCTCTCTGAGCCCCTGGAGCTCATCTGTGCAGTGAGAACAGTACAGCTCATTTCTGAGGTTGTGCAGGAGCTTGACCTAGGAACAGAGCCTCAGTTTCCCAGTCTGAGAAATGGGCACCATCTCACCAGGTTTCCAGCCTTGAGTTTTGGAGGCAGGTGGTGCTAGGGACATGGACTGCCTATGCCAGAAGCAGGAAAAGAGGCTGTCCTGGTGACCAACCCAGCCGATTGGCAAAGAGCAAGAAGTGTCCCCCTCTCCACCATTCAGTGGTGAGAGCCTGCAGGCCAGAGAGGGCAGGGGTTTGCCTGGGGTCACGCAGCCCAGTGGAGCTGAGGTGGCTTCAGGGACCTGATCAAGTCTCACTTTTGTCAGGTTGTTTCCCTTGTCCTGCGGCTCCAGGTGTTGCCCCCACCAGCCCCGCCCCCAGGAGGAGAGGGAACAGCTGCTCCGGGGCCACTCGGGTGCACCTGCCGCTCCCCCGGCACCTTCTCCCCAGGATGTGATGCTGGGCTGGGTTTCCCAAGCCCCAGTGCTTTCAGAGCCCTGCCAGAGGCTGAGCCTTGGCCTGCCTGCTGCTTGGGAAGGTTCCCAGCGTCCTCTGGTCCCTGCCCACAGCTGGCAGATCCAGCTGGACGGTACCTGCTTCCCGACTTCCTGGCCCTCCTCATGACACCTGCGTCCCAGTGGGAACCACTGTGGGGCAGAGGCCTCGGGACTCAGCCAGGGCCATACAGGGAGCTGGCCCAAGGCAGGCTTTCTCCTCAAATACACTGCCAGGGGGATATCAGCGCCCCGAGACCACTGTCCCCCAGGAGAGACCCTCGCCCCAACACGTCTGGCCCTGCCCACCATCCCCCCTCGTCTCCTGGTCCAGAGCACCTTGGTCGGGTTTATGTGTTAGAAAGATCCCTCTGGGGCCGGGCAGAGACTGGATTGGGCACAGAAGTGATGACAGGAGGGCGGCGGAGAAGAAAGACAGGATTGCTCAGTCCCGGGGCCGCCTGCTTGGCGCTGGCTGCAGTGACTCACGGTGCCTGGTCCCCTCTCTGGTCCCCTGGCTCTGCTGCAGGAGCCTGGAGCCCCGGGGGTCGGTCCCAGCCCAGCTCTCCCTCCTCACCCCCCTCCCCATCCTTCCTTAGCTGGTGGATCGTGGGAGACGGGGTCCTGGGAGGCCCCAGGCCGACCACACGAGGACAGACAGACATGGGTTGAGCGCGTTATTGAAATGCTGGCTTGTGGGCCAGGAGGGCGGTGGGAGTGGGCTGTAGGGGAGACGGAGTGAACACGTTGATAAAACCCACTTACACAGCCAGGCTGTCCCCAGATGGAGGCTCTGTCCCCTGCAGGCTCTCCCTGCCTCCCAGCCCAGGTCCATCGTGAAGTGACACCACCCTTCGTCCCGCCCCTACAGCCCCACCTCTGGGAGCACTGAGCACAGCACATCTGGCTTCGTTCCTGGTCTGTGTCTGCCCCCCTGGGCCCCTCCTGCCCTGGACTGCCTCGAGGACCTGACCCTCTGCTGTCAGCTCAGGGCCAGCCTGGAAGGGGGTGTCAGCAAAGATGAGCCTCTTGGAATGGTCTATTCTTGGCGTTGTTCTAAGACGCACCTGTTCTGCCCTTCCCCAGTCATGTGGCGGAGGGGAGGGGACCCTGCTCCCTGGATGGGTGGCTGGGGGGAGGAGTCAGGAAGGAGGAGGGTGGGGCTTTGCCTGCCGGGCATCCTTGGCTCCTTCTGTTGGCCCTGGATGACACCCACTCTACTGGGCTATGCAGCATCAGGGTACCCACTGTGGGGTGTGGGCATTGGACACAGAGGAGGGACCCCCATCTCCCAACTGGCTGGGCACCAAGTAGAGTTGGTGACCCAGCTCTGGGACACGTCTGCGCTCTGTTCCTCATCAGCCTGTCCATGCCAGCTTCGCGGGCATCCTTCTGGTTTCTCTGCCTGACTCTTGCCCGCTTCTAGTGCATTCTTCATGTGGCAGCCGTGTAGACCTCAAATCCCTCCCCTGCTCACTCCCTCCCCGGCTCTCTGTCACTCAGGATGAAGGCCAATCCTTGTGCCTGGCTTTGCAGGGCCTCTGATCGGGGTCCGGGGCAGCCTGGCCCGCCATCTCCCCCAGCCACGGCCCCTCTGCCTCAGCTCAGTGTCTCTCCCTGGGCATCCTGCCTGTGCCCGGGGCTCAGAACGTCTCCTGAGGATGGTCCCTGGCCGGCTGGCACCCTCTTCTCAGAGAGGAAACCTTGGCGGGCTGCCCGCTGGGGTGCAGGGACACCACCCCACCTTGTGGGACCCTCTGGTGGGCTTGAGCTCTCCAGGTGTCAAAGCCACAAGTGTCCCGAGAGACAGGAGGAGGCTTGCGGGAGGTCAGCCGGTGCGTGAAAAGGCCAGGCCGGGACTAGTGCTCTGACCCCCGCCCCCCACCCTTTCCTGCCCCCCACCGCCCAGGTGAGTAGTGTCCAGCCGGACAGACTGGGCTGTGAGGGGCCCAGAACTGGGGGATCGAGGGTCCCTAGATTCAGATAGCCCTTCTCCCCGGGCCCTTACTCTGGCTTTTCCGTTTTAACATTTTATTAAAGCGTAACTGACCTACACAGCAGAATATCAGTCATAGACGCCCCGCTCTGTGACCCCACCCTGCAGATCAAGGAGCTGTGTTACCAGAACCCCAGACCTCGTGGCTCTTCTAGTCACTACCCCCCAAGGCAGCCACCGTCCTGTCTTCTTCTCCTCACTTGTATTTTTTTGTCCTTTTAGGGCCGCACCTGCAGCACATGGAGGTTCCCAGGCTAGGGGTAGAATCAGAGCTGTAGCTGCTGGCCTGCGCCACAGCCACAGCAACACCAGATTTGAGCTGCGTCTATGACCTACACCATAGCTTATGCAACGCCAGATCCTTAACCCACTGAGCGAGGCCAGGGATCGAACCTGCGTCTGCATGGGTGCTAGTCAGATTCACTTCCTCTGAACCACAATGGGAACTCTTTCTACTCACTGTTGATGGCTTATGTCTGCTTTTCAATTTTACATCAGTGGAATCATGATTTTGCTTCTCTTGTTTAATATTAAGCCCGTTAGAACCATCCAAGGAGATGCGTGCAGCAATTAACTTGTTCTTTTTTTTTTGTCTTTTTAGGGCCGCACCCACGGCATATGGAGGTTCCTAGGCTAGGGGTCTAATCAGAGCTGTTGCCGCCAGCCTACATCACAGCCACAGCCACACCAGATCTGCACCGCGTCTGCGACCTACACCACAGCTCCCGGCCACGCCAGATCCTTAACCCACTGAGTGAGGCCAGGGATCCCACTTGCACCCTCATGGTTCCTAGTCAGATTTATTTCCGCTGTGCCATGATGGGAACTCCTTAATTTGTTCATTTTTCGCTACTGTGGAATATTCCCTTAAACGCCATATTCATCCTTTTTTTTTTTTTTTTTTTTGAGCGATGGACTTTTGGGTTATAATTTTCAGTTACAACTAATTACTACACATACTCCTGTGCCAAACGTCCTGGTACCTGTGTTTTGGTGACCATGTGCATACGTTTGTCTTGAGTTATATTCTCAGGAGTAGAGTTACTGAATGCTAGAGCTTGCATTTGTGTAGCTTCAGTAGATACAGGCAGGTGGTTTTGCAAAGTGGCTGAGTCAGTTTACATTCCCGGCACCAAAGTCAAAGAGCTGGACTTGAGAGAGAGAGAAAAGGAATGTGTGTGTGTGTGTGTGTGTGTGTGGTGGTTTTCCGCTGTAGCCATTCTGGTTGGGGTGTAGCAGCATCTCACTGTGTTTTTCCTTTGCGTTTCTTTGGTTAGTGAGGTCAAGCACTTTGCTTCCTGTCTCTTGGCCATGTGGTCATTCTCTTTTTCTTGCGCTTTTGGCAAAAAGCTTTCTTGTTTTCCCTTTCAGTTAGCCTTGCAGTCTCCGTGGGGTTGCTGTTGTGTACAGTGTGAAGTCAGGGTCAAGGGGAAGCTCTCTCTACACATGACCGGTCGGCCCAGCACCGTTCGTTGAAAAGACCTTCCTTCCCCTAATCCACTGTGGTGTTGCCTTTGTCAAAATCGGGTGTCTTTCTACTGGGGGCTTTTTGGTCTGTTCCATTGGTCTGTCTAGCCTGTGCCAACCCCACACTAGAGCTTTGTGAAAGGTCTTGTGAACT
Source organism: Sus scrofa (assembly GCF_054392235.1). NCBI lineage: Eukaryota > Metazoa > Chordata > Mammalia > Artiodactyla > Suidae > Sus > Sus scrofa. The sequence goes on from NC_139391.1 coordinate 11,224,085, forward strand.
GTGAGTGTGAGTCCCCCAGCTTGCTCTTCTTGTGTCTTTTGTCTTTTTAGGGCCGCGCCTGCGCCATATGGAGGTTCCCAGGCTAGGGGTCGAATCAGAGCTGTTGCTGCCGGCCTACACCACAGCCACAGCCACACCAGATTGGAGCTGTGTCTGCGACCTACACCGCAGCTCACAGCAACACCGGATCCTTAACCCACTGAGCGAGGCCAGGGATCAAACCCGCAACCTCATGGTTCCTAGTCGGATTCGTTTCCGCTGCGCCACGATGGGAACTCTCAGGGATAACTTTCTGACTGGCCTCTTTCTTTACTGCCACGTCAGAGCCCCCCTTAAAATGGCCCCAGTACTAACCCTGGCCTACTTTGGGAAGCCCTGCTGTGGTAAGGAGGCTAGAGCCTCGGGGGCCAGCTACCAAGGCTGGGCCGTGGCAGAGAGTGCCAGGGCTGCAGCCACATCTTCCCCAGACAACGCGGTGTGGGTACCAGCTGGCACCCAGCCATCAGGCGCAGGAGGGAGGGAGGGAGAGGGGCCTGGTCTAGTGGGAAGGGCGGGCCCTGGCCTTCAGGGGACCTGACAGCTGCTGCGGCTCTGACGTGGAAGCCTGAGCCTCCTCGGGAGTCCTGGCCGCTCTTTGAGCCCGTTTTCCCATCCCATTCGTGAAGGAATTCCTCCTGCATCCCCTGCCTTGGCTCATTCCGTCTATATTCCCCGAATCGACCTCCCCGCCCCAATGTTGGACCCTAGGGGTGCAGAGAGGAGCTGGACACGGGCTCCATGCTGGAGGGGTGTGGGCAGGCTTGGTACCATGTAATGGGCACCCTCACGGGGCTCCAGGACCGCAGAGGTGGAGAGAGGAGTGATGTCAGGGGCAAGGGGGAGGAGCCTGAGCTGAGTCTTTTTAGGGCCGCTCCCATGGCATATGGAGGTACCCAGGCTAGGGGTTGAATCAGAGCTTCAGCTGCTGGCCTACACCACAGTCACAGCAATGCCAGATCCGAGCTATGCCTGCAACCTACACCACAGCTCAGAGCAATGCCGGATCTTTAACCCACTCAGCGAGGCCAGGGATCGAACCTGTGTCCTCATGGATGCTAGTTGGATTCGCTTCCGCTGCACCCTGGTGGGGACTCCACGCTGAGTCTTGAAAGGTGACGGGGAGTCAGTCATCCAGGCACATGCACGGGTGGATGGACGGTGTGTGCGAAGGCCCGGAGGGGGCAGCTTTCAGAAACGTCGAGGGGCTCATCGCACTGGACCTTAGGTCTGGGGCGGAGACTGGCAGGGGAGGGAGAGGGCAGGCTCCAGCGGGGAGCAGCTGGGAGGCGCGGGCTGTGCCCTTAGCGCCTGGCTCCAACACGGTGTAAGAACGTCAGAAGACAGGCGAGTGTCCTGGCCCCAAGCTCAGACCCGGAGACCAGAGGCTGGGGTTTGGAGCCGGCTTTCCTGATCCCTGGTTTATCCGTGGCCGTCCGTGGTTAAGCCTGGAGCCACAGGGAGAGAGGTTGGTGACTCTGTGGCCCCTTAGGCAGCTGACCCAGTGGATGGGGTGGGAGGTGACCTGGGGGCAGCTGCAGGGAGCCGGAGGACAGCCAGCATGAGGAGTGGCCTGTGCGAAGGCCAGGGCCATAGGGCCTGGCATAAGTAGGGCAGGGCCAGCCTGGCGGGCGGGCGAGGCTGGAGAGATGGCTGCGCTGGGTCAGACCCTCAGCAGCCAGGCTGACCCCTGTTTTCCTGGACCCCTACCTGGCCGAGTTTCCCCTCTCTGACCTCACTCCCTCTGTACTCAGGAGCTGGCCGCTGTGTGGCCTGGACGGCTGCCCGCACCCTCCCTGTGCACCAGCCGGCCTGCGTGACCTCGGCCAGCTCGCTCCTCCTTCCTGGGCCCTCGGGGCTCTGAATGCTGGAATTGCCAGAGCTGATTTCTGGGCTCCTGCTTTCAGCTTCTTTGATCTAATTCTTGCAGCTTAAATTGCTTCCTGAGCAGGCCCCACCGGAAACTGTGGAGCGGACCTGAGGGCTCTCCTGGTGGCTGTGTGCCAGAGCCCAGGGCTGCCTCTCCGGGCTCCCCCTTCTCTTTTCCTCAGGCCTCCCAGGCTGGGAGGGTGGGTGGGAAGAGGCAGGGCTCTTAGCCTTCCTGGGCAGGCGGATGACCAGAGAGGTTAAGGGCTTAGGCTGAGGTCACACAGCAGTGGAACAAGCAGGCCCCATAGGACATGGGGCCTGTGGGGCCAGAGCGGAGGTGGCCGGCCCTCAGCCCCTCAGCAGGCAGGGACCATCCGCCGTCCCCGCTTTCCCTGCCGTCCAGCCTGTTCTCACCGCCCTCTTCTCACCTCCTTCCCTTCCTGTCTCCCCCCATGAATCCCCTTCACGTTTCCTTTCCTGTGGGGCTGGGCCTGCCAGGGCACGTGTGTTGGGGGGTGAGCCCGGACCTGCCTGGCTCTCACCGCCTTCTCCTGCGCTCTGGGGTCACCAGGCCAAGATGGAGGCTCCAGCGTCAGAGGATGTGAGTTCAAATCCAGACTCTGCCATGGACCTTGCCCCCAGCCCCTCCCTGTCCCGGCCACCTCAGTGCTCTTTTCTGAAAAAGGGTCACAATGAAAGGCCTCCCCGGCAACTCCTAAACCCAAGCCTCTGCCAGGCGGCTTGTATGAGCAGGTGCCCGAGGTGTGGAGGTTCTCTCTCGGGAGCGTGAGACGGCTCGTCTTCTCCTCTCCCCTCCCGTCCCTCTGGCGTGCTGAGCAGACTCCTCAGCCTGGGGTTCATTATCCCGGCATCTTTCAGGTATTGCAGCAACAGGGTTCCCCTCACGGAGGTAAGAAAGTGGGGGATCAGAGAGGTTGAGAGACTCGTCGAAGGCCACACAGCAGGCAAATGATGCAGCTATAGGACTGGTGTCCACATCAGTCTTGCTCTCACCCCGGCCTTCACCCCAGAAGCAGGCCTCCTGTGCCTCAGTGTCCCTCAGCTGGGCTGGGAAGTTGAGGCCGGAGTCTCAAGGTGGGGGCTGCAGCGTGGCCCTGAGCAGGTCCCATGATAGGTAGGCCTGGGGGTGTGGAGCTCCCAGATGGAGTCTGAGGTACAGGGGCCTTGATGGGGCGGCGCTCAGCATCTGGCTGCTGCCCCTCCTCCCTCCCCGCTCCCCTCCCTGAGCCCAGTCCGTGTCTCTTGCATTTGGTGGGCACAGGCACAAGGGGGGCTGGAGGGGGGATGCTGATGGCCACGGTGCCTTCCGTGTCGGGCTCTGTGCCAGGGCTGCTTGCAGATGGATTCAGGGCCAGCCTCTGCTGTGGGATTTGGCCCTCACAGGAGATGGGCTGGTTTAGGAGCCTAGAAGGGGGGTGCAGGCTGAATGCAGGGCCATGGGGGCCATCAGCCAGGGGAGGGGAGCGGACCACAGGGCTTGGTGCTGCTCGTAGGGGACCCTGAGCGGGAGGGGCGGGTGGAGACAGGAGACGGGTCAGGACCGGCGCCAGATGCCCGAAGCTGAAGAGGAGGAGGCTGTTGCAGTGAGATGCTACGAGGTCTGGTCCGGGAGGCCGTGTGGGAGGGTCTGGCTTTGGAGATGGGGAGGTCGCAGGGTGGGGATGGGGGGTCCTCGAGGCAGGTAAGGTCCCCAGATCAAGGGCAGTGCTCCAGAACTGCGGAGGGAAGGCAGGGTACTGGAGGGAGGAGGTGAGTGGGAATGGGGCTGATCGATGGCTGCGGGGGGTTCCAGGGCCCGGAGTTTCAGCTCAGGACAGGTATGTGGGGCTCTAGGTGAGAGGGTCTGGAAGAGGGAACTTTGGGACAATGTGGCTGTTTTCCTGCGGATGTGACACCAGCCAGGGAGTTGCCGAGGTGCCGCTTGTCTGATTCCTCCCGGAAGTTCTGGGGGCGCTGGTGGAACAGCGGAAGGGAAGGGTGGGTGCAGGTCCTGCCCTCGGCCTGATGCCGTTGCCTCTGAGCCTCAGCAAATGAGGCGGTTCAGGCTGTGGGGTCGGGCCAGTCGGTTCCTCTCCCTGCTCTGCGCCTTCCAGCTGTGTGACCTCAGGCCGGTCTCTCTCCCTCTCTGAGCCTCGGTTCCTGGCCTGGACCATGGGGATGAGGTTGGCCACTTTCCGGGGGCTGTGGGGAAGGGGGCACACGGGAACCCGTGCTCAGGAAGGGATCTCATCTCCTCTCCCCCCAGGTGCCCCGGGAGCCGCCCGCCGCTGCCTGGCCTCGGCCTCCCCGCCCGGGGCAGCGGCCACCATGTTCTCGTGCGTGAAGCCCTACGAGGATCAGAACTACTCGGCCCTGAAACGGGCCTGTCTGCGAAGGAAGGTGCTCTTCGAGGACCCCCACTTCCCGGCCACCGACGACTCACTCTACTACAAGAGCACCCCAGGGCCCACGGTCCGGTGGAAGCGCCCCAAGGTCAGTGTCTGGTCTGAGCTGGAGCCAAGGCGGGCGGGCCTGACCTGCCCAATCTGATGGGGACAGTGAGTGGCTGGGAGGAGTCACCCTGAGGCTCCAGGCGACCGAGAGGCTGCTGCTGGGCCTGCCTGCTGGGGGATTTTGTTTTTTCGTCTTTAAGCCACCGCGGCATATGGAGATGCCCAGGCTAGGGGTCCAATCCAAGGTACAGCTGCCAGCCTACACCACAGCTCACGGCAACGCCGGATCCCTAACCCCGTGAGCGAGGCCAGGGATTGAACCCGCATTCTCACGGATGCTAGTCAGGTTCGTTAACTGCTGAGCCCCGACGGGAACTCCTGCTGTGGGATTTCATCCAGACGGGAGCCAGGAGACAGCCCCCAAGTCCACGGCCACCAGTGCCCTGCCAGGACCTTGCCCCCTCCCTGGGCCTCAGCTTCCTTAAGAGGAAAGTGGGGCCCTCTGGGCTCATTTTGGGGCTGAAAATGAAATGATATGGCTGTGGCCCTTTTTTCGTACAATGTAGAGTGACATTCAAGTGTAAGGCGTTGACTTTGCTGTTGTTATAATGATTCGGAATTGTCACTTGCTGCCTATGGAAGCTATTTATTATGATGGTTAATCAGTAATAATGGAAGTTGTAAAAACTAATAGTACCTCATAGGGTTGTTGTGAGCGTTAAGAGAGATGATGCATGGAAGTCTGGCACCGAGCCTGGCACCCATCCTGCAGCCGTCACCGTTACTGTTGGGATGGGTGAATTCTAGAGCGTCCGTCTGGTGGCTCCGTCCCCCGTCCTGGCCGTGGTCACTGAGGCTGGAATGTATTAAACCCAAGTGTCTGGCCTCACGGCGTGAGCTCATCTCTTTCATCCCGATTCCTGAGTGTGAGAGTGGGTATCCCTGTGGGCCTGGGTGACGGGGAGGCTGCGGCCCCAGGCTCCCTCTGTGGTCGCCCCTGCTGTGCTGGTGACCCTGAGCGTTGGTGGCCCCAAAGGCACTTTAGTGCAGGAGTCAGTGCTGGGGCACCTGGGGCGGCGCGGAGAAACCCTTTTGCCCAGTGCTCAGAGGAGCCTCTCAGGGTTGAAGGGTGAGAGGCATCGTGTGAGAAAGATGCCAAGTTGATTTGGGATGTGGCGGGGACATGGGGCGGGTGGGGGGTTAGCAGAGAGGAAGCCTGGGTCCCACTGCCGGCCGGGCTCTCGGCAGCGCCGGGCAGGGCAGACTTGGCCTTGACAGAACCCTCTGCAGCCTCCCGGGAATTTGGGAAGGTGGGATTTCATTTTCAGGTTTCCGTTCTGGGCTAGGCTCTCAGCCCCTTCCAGCTCCGAAAATCCTGTTTTCTTGGAGGGTACTTTAGAGCTAGGGCAGCTGAGTCCGAGAGGGCAGGCCTGGGCCCCGGTGCCAGGAGCCCTGCCTGGTAGCCAGCAGCCTCCCTCCCCTGGCCCAGCTCTCCAGTACCCGATACAGGGTCGCTGGTGCCCCCTGGGACTGGTACAGTCTCTGACCCCCGCCTTGGTTCTCCAGAGCTCCCAGCCCCCTCCGGCCTGCCCTCGGATTCCTGCCCCCCTCCCCTCCTTTGTTTGGAGGGTGGGCAGGAGGCCCGCCTCAAAAGGCCTTTGTGAGGCTTTGGCTGCACTGACCGGGGAGACTCTTGACGTTGTGCCCTCCTCTCACTCCACCCCCTCACTACCCCGTCCTGACCTCCTCCTGCCCTCGGGCCTCACCCTGACGTCTTAGATCCCGCAGCTCCGGAAGGAGGCTGGTGAGGGGCCAGTTGGACTCGATGCAGTGAGAGGAGGAGGTGCCAAGCTGGTTGGGCTCGGCCATTCCCCTGCTGTGTGACCCTGCTGGAGTCACCTGCCCTCTCTGAGCCCCTTTCTCTTCAGATCGGGGCTCTTGCCCCGCTGCTCTCGCCTTCACTGCCTTCCTCGCTGGGCTTGGTGCCCGTGCTCTGGATGCGGAGGCCAGCGAGACACTTGTGGTGGCTGGTGTCTGAGTGGGGCCCGGGGCAGCGGTGGGGGTCGCTTCCCAGTTGGGAGGCAGTTCAGGGCCAGGCCTACCGAGTGGTGCAGACCGTGTGCCCTGGGGAGGGTGGGTGGCCATGTGTAAACAGCGCTGCGGGTGGTGGCAGGGCCAGGCAATGGGCAGGATGCAACGGGCAGGATGCGGGGCTGGTGGAGCAGGAAGTCAGGCTCAATGGCCGTGGGGGGTGGGGTGGCGCTGGCCAGTGGGGTGACCATGAACTCCGGGCTGCTTGGCGCTGGGCCAGTGAGATGGAACTTTGGCCGCCAGCCGTGTTTCTTTGGAGTCCCACTTCCTGGGTCCTGGGACCCGCGTACAAATAGATCCCAAAGCCAATTTCCAGGAGAAGCCCTTCCTCGCTCCCCTCCCAGGCCAGCAGCTCCTCGTGCTGTTCCTGGGGACCCCTCCTCAGCCAGCCTCCCTGCTGCCGCCTCCTCCCTCCTCCTCCTGCGATGGAGCGACGAGGCTGGCTTTTCAGCCAGATGGCCTTGGCCCTGCTTGACAGAGATGTGACCTTGAGCTATCCGGTCCCCAGGCCTCAGTTGCCTCCCCTGTACCCAGGGAGAGGGGGCCCTGCTGCTTGTGGTTTCTGGAGATGGAAGGGATATTCAGGACCCGGGCTGTCGGACACACGGGAGGCAGATGACAAATGGGCTGCCTGGTCTCGGCCACCTGCTCCTGCCAGCGCGTGGTGGGGACCTGGAGCCTGCCCTGCCCGGAAGTCCCACCTCTTGTGGACTCTGCAGGTGGGGCCAGGCTGGTCCATTTCCGTGCCACCCACACCCTTCCCCCTCCCAGGTCCCTAGTTACTTGTAAACATCTGCCAGCCTCCCTCTCGGCCCATCCAGGGAGCTAAGAGATTGCAGGAGGCCTGTGACTCGGGGTGGGGGGGGCCTCCTCCTCTCTCAGGCCCACTTGTACTGCCCCCCCCCCTCCCAGCGAGGGGCAGAGTACCTATCACAGCCCATCCTGCCGTCTGCCCCTCCCCATCCCTGGGGAAAAGCCTGCAGTTCCTTTGGATGGATTCAAGAAGAAAACAACTAGGGAGCTCCCGCAGAAATGAATCTGACTAGTATCCATGAGGATGCAGGTTCAACCCCTGGCCTTGCTCAGTGGGTTAAGGATCCGGTGTTGCTGTGAGCTGTGGTGGAGGTCACAGATGCTGCTCGGATCCTGCGTTTCTGTGGCTGTGGTGTAGGCCAGTGGCTATAGCTTTGATTCGACCCCTAGCCTGGGAACCTTCATATGCCGCAGGTGTGGCCCTAAAAAGACAAAAAAAAAAAAAAAAAAAAAGGGTGGGGGGAAGAAAGAGGAAGAACAAACACACACAGGGGTCTGAGAAGTATCATGCTGCCTGCCCTGTCAGTAACAGGGAATGCCTGTGGTCCAGCAGCTTCAGCCTGCAGCCCGAGGGGAGTCAGGAGGAGAAGGCACAGGATACAAGCCCCGAAGAGCTGAGGTGCATGTCAAGGGGGTGATTTCACTGAGCCCAGACTCCTGCATCTTCTCCTCCGTAGAAAAGTGCTAAATTCCTTAAATAGAGACACCTAGTTTTCTGTTGACAGTAGCCTTTGTTCCAACTACCTGGTGGTGTTGCAAAAACACCTGTATACCCTGGCTTCCCGCCTCTTCCTCTTCTGAACCGTTTGCTCAGTGTTTACCTGAGAGGCTTCCTCCTGGACCTGAAGTCCTAAGAAGGTCCGCTGAGGAAAACCCAACACCCAGCTTTTAGGATGGACATTTGTTTTTTCAGTCGACAGGTCCTACCCTCAGACGTCCGTTTTGCAGCGTCCCAGAAGGCCTGCAAGGTGGCCTGGTTGGTGGTCCCCCGTCCTGTGTCTGGGGCTCAGGCTCACCCCAGCCCCTGGAGACGGCCCTGCTCCTTGGCTGTGCAAAGCCCATTTATGCCACAACACAGGCAGGGTGTGCAGCCCCCTGGACCTCTGCCCTGCCCAGGAATGAGCCCCTTCCGGGCACAAGCTTGGGTGACCTCGAAGGGTGGGAGGAGGGGGGAGCCTGGGGCCAGGAAGCAAGTCTGTTCCCCCGCCCCCAACGCAGCCCTGTTTTCCAGCCCAGCCAGCGGTCTTCTGGTCCTTTCCGGGCCTCAGGTTCCCCCATTGTCTAATCCACTCCTGTTGTGATCTTAGAGTCCCGGAAGGAGGCGATGGGGGTGGAGGTAGATGGATAAGAGAGAGGGGAGAGAGGAAGCTGGAAGGTGCCCTGCTGACTGGCTGCTTTGCGTCTCTACACCTAGCCTCGAAACCTGAAGTTCTGGTTCAGGGAGAGGTGGTTACGGACTATGACCTGTGTCCCGTGGAGCTGGTCTAACAGCCTGGGAGCGGCTGGGAGGTGACAGATGACCGCAGGGGCAGAAGGCTGTGTCCCAGAGAGAAGTATGTTGACCAGAGGAGTGGTTCCCCCAGCCCTGGGGGCGGCCCGGCCCCGGGGCTCTGCCAGCAGGTGCCTGGCCAGCCCTGCCCACAGCAGAACCACTGAGGGTCAGGCCTGGGCCCTGCCTGAGAGCTCTCAGGCTGTGGGAGAGACTTAAAGGTGAACCCCAGTGTGGACAGCGAGGCGAGGGAGCCCAGGCGGCTGGGGCCCTAGGGAGGCTGGCGTGAGAGGTGGCATCTGTCTCAAGGCTGTGGCTGGATCCCCTTTGGGGGGGAGTTTGGAGTCTCCGCTCCCCTCTGGGGCCTCCCTGCCCACCAGGCTCTCCATGCCTGCTGAGCTGGTGTCCCCGCCTCCAGGCAGCCTCCTCTGATCTCTCCCTGGGTTCCTGCTGTCACAGCTGGGGGCACACGGAGGGCCACAGCCAGGCTTCTCCTCGTCAAGAGGTCAAGGGCTCTGCCTTTGGGCTGGGACCTTCCCTGGCTGGCTCTGTGCCCAGGAAGGGTGAAAGGACGAACGCTGGTCTTGAGAAGCCTGCCCTGTGGTGACGAGGGGGAGGGTCTGTGCTGCACTTGACCCCTTGGTCTCATCACCATACAGCAAGTGGCCTTAGCCTGGCAGGGGACAGGTGCGGGGGCGGGGAGGGCACAGCTGGGCACACAGCACATGCCCAAGTCATTGTGAGCTGTTTGTTTTGTTTTCTTTTTTTTATCTTTTTGCTTTCGAGGACCGCACCCATGGCATATGGAGATTCCCAGGCTAGGGGTCCAATCAGAGCCGCAGCCGCCGGCCTACGCCAGAGCCACAGCAACACGGGATCCGAGCCGAGTCTGCGACCTACACCACAGCTCCCGGCAATGCTGGATCCTTCACCCACTGAGTGAGGCCAGGGATCCAACCCGCGTCGTCATGGATGCTAGTCGGGTTTGTTAACTGCTGAGCCCACGACGGGAACTCCTGTGATCTGTTTCTGATGGTCGCATTCAGAGCACCCCAAGGTGGCCGCCGACTCCAGGGCTGGCCCCAGGTCCTGCCACCTGCCAGCGGTTTCTCTAGCTTGAACTGGCAAACCTGCACCTCTCCTGGCAGCGGGGATGCAGATCACCTCCTCTCCGCTCCTTCCCAGGCTGGCGGATTCGCCCCGGGTCCCTGCTCCGTCACAGTGAATCAGGGCAGTGCTGAGCCTGGAACCTGAGACCCCTGACTGCTGAGTTCGGTCCCTCCCAGGGGCTGGGCCAGGGTCCTGTTCTGGGGCAGCAGGGCCAGGCTGGGGTGGCTGGACCTGCCCGCAGGCTGCCCTGGCGGCTGCTCAGTGGGGAGTAGAGACCTATTTGGGGCGCTAGGCTCTGCCTCATGGGTCCAGGGTCTCGTGACCTGGGCGTCACCGCCTCTGCCAGGGCCTCAGCGTCTTTCTCTGTGAAATGAGTGGTCCTGTCTCTGTGCAGGGCCCTGCCTGGAGGATCTGAGGGGATCGGTGCCTCCAGGGTCCCCTCCTGTGATGCCAGGTGGTAGCTGTCTCTTTCCGGGAGGGGGATGTGACTGGGGTCCCCCAGATATGAAACCCCCTGCATTCCTGTCCTGCCCGCCCTTCTGGGCCCTAGGGAGGCAGAAGCTGAGTCATGGCCCCCTCTGGTTCCATGCTGGGCTGGCCGTGGGTCAGGGCCTGGCAGATAAGATAAGGAAGGCCAGGCTTCTCACTCTGCTTCCTGAGAGCTCACTGGGTTGCTATGGCCTGGGGCAGTGCCACTCACACTAGTCTGTACTCAGGGGGAGCCACCTTGCAGCTTGGCCCTGGGTCACCCTGAAGTGCCATCTGGAGTGCTTATGCCCTCTGAGCAGGTATGGGCCTCAATCTGGCCCTCCCAAGCTCGGGTTTCCCAGGCAGAGGGGGCCACAGGCGTCCTGAAGCCTTAGTGAGAGAAGAGAGCCCTTTGCCCCACTTCCCGCTGCCGAGTGCTCGGGCTCCACAATCTGTGGTGTCCTTACACAGCCCTGCAAGCATAATAATCCACGGGTGAGGCAGTGGAGGCTCAGAGAGCTTGAGCCACTGGCCCAAAGTTGCACAGCCAGTCCGTGGGCAGCAGGAATTGGAATTGTCTCCCTGACGCTGCTGCCCTCTGCTGGCTGCGTGTGGTAGGACCTCAGTAGCTCTTTTGTGACTGAGCAGGTTCAGGTTCAGGGGCACCAGCTGAAGAGGAGGCAGGCCTGTGCTGTGTGGCTGGGGGCCTGTTCTTCAATCTCTCCGGACCGCAGTTTCCTCATCTGTAAGATGAGCGCAGTGCTCGCCCCTCAGACCATGGCGAGGACGGATCATGGTGCCGGAAGGATGCCTGTCACATGGGAGGCATGTCTCCTCCCACCCCCTCTTGTCACCCCCTCCACCCGCCCCCCCAGCCCCGTGCCCCGGAAGGCAGTCACTTGCTGTCAGCTTCGTGGAGTGAAGGTGCCGTTGGGGCGGGCACACGGGGAGCTCTGTGGGCATCTGCTTGGCATTGGCGGGCTGTGTGTCCCTTAGAGTCGCTGCCATTCTCTGAACCTTCGTTCCTCATCCATAAGATGCAACAATGATGCCACGCTGCTCAGGTGGGGTGACGGCCAGATGAGACGGGCTGAGGATGGGCCCCCATGGGGCCTGCACGGCCACCTCCCCCCTTTCCCCTGCCCTTTGCAGTCACTGTATGTAATTGTGGTGTGTTCCTGCCTGGCACCCCCCCACTCACTGGGGACCATGGGCCCCTGAGAGCTGGCTGGGCTGGGCCCTGCCACCAGCAGGCTGCCAGGGCTGGGGGATGACGGGCGGGGAAGACCTCTTGCAGAGGGCAGGGGGAAGGCGGCGGCCAGCGCCAGCCCCCGGGAGCCCTTCCACAGGGTTCGCTCGTCACCCAAACTTCAGCAGAGCAGCAGAGGTCTTCGGCCAGGGCAGGGGAGGAGGGCTTTCCAGGCAGCCCGGGGGGACACTGGATTTGAGACATGGACGCGGGGCCCCCATCTGTGAGGGGAGACGGGCGAATCTCCACGCCGACCGTGAGGTCTCCTCTGTGTGTCTCCGCAGGACATCTGTGAGGACCCCCATCTCTTTGTGGACGGCATCAGCTCCCACGACCTGCACCAGGGCCAGGTGGGCAACTGCTGGTTTGTGGCGGCCTGCTCATCGCTCGCCTCCCGGGAGTCACTATGGCAAAAGGTGAGGCCTGGGTGGGGCTGGGAGCTGGGGAACATTAACTCAGCCTGGTACCCTTGCCATCAGAGGGGACTGGGGGGGTGGTGGTGGGGAGGAAGCTGCGGCCTGAGAGTGCAGGTGGCTTTATGCCAGCCTGTGTGTGTTTTGGGGGGTGGGGTGGGAGGTTGGGGAGGGGTAGGGCGTTGCCAGGGCTCCCAGGACTGGCTGAGCATCCAAACTGCCTTCTTCTTCTCTGCCAGCTCAGGGGCGGGTGCTGAAGATAGTTCCCAATTCTGATGTGTCTGTCCCCTCTTGACTACGGGGGCCCCACAGTGTCCTTAGAGCCACTTGGCAGAATACGCATCTATGAAATGTGGACACTGCCTGAATCACATGCAGTGTGGAGACACCGCTAACTGGGACGCAGTTAGTCCCTGCCAGTACCTGCTGTGTGACTTGGCCAGTCCTTGTCCTTCTCTGGGCCTCAGCTTTCTCACTTGTCCTGTGGGTGCGATCCAGACAATTCTGCTTTCATGATTCATCCCTCCAAGCAGCTGCGGTTCTGGACCGCGACCAAAGGGTGTAGGTTGGAAAGAGTGGGCGCTGGTCCTGGCACTTCGCCCTCTTGTGGTAGCTTTCGGTAGTGCAGCCCTTAAACCCCACTCTCAGCTCGCTCCTGGGGAGGCGGGGAGGCTGCAGTTGTGGTTTCTAACGAATCATTGACAGGGACTGCATCCTGGGTTCCCAGGCCACCAAATGCAAGTCGTTACCCCTGTGCCATCCCTGCCGCTCCTGCCCCTTCTGTAGGGGCTAGCAGCAGGGCTTAAGAGAACTGGGCATTCAAGTCAGGGCTCAGGTTCGAGTCCCGGCCTCACTGTTTCGTGGCTTTATAATTAGCCTCGAGTTACTCATCCAGGATATCAGGGTAGCTCCCTCTCGGGGGGCTGGGAGGATGGAACGAGGTGCCATATTTAAAGGGCCTTGTGCAGAGCAGCGCTGGGGGACAGGTGGCTGTGATGACCAGTGTCGGTGTGATTAAGAGTCATGGAACCTAGTGGGTGTCCCTGTGCAGACAGGGTGCAGGGAGTGGGAGGGTTTCTTCTTGTCGGCTGAGGTGTCCCTCAGCCATCAGAGGGAGCTGTGCCTTTGGCCGTGGTGGGTGTCCTGCTGTCGTGCCTTCGGAACAGGAGGGTGACCTCCTAAAGTCACCTCCAGGTGGGCATCCTTGGGCCCGGCCCTGATGGTTCTGTGGGATAAGCTTTGTGCTGTAGGGCCCTTGGCAGGGGCCACTGCTGTGGCCTGTAGATGTGGCGTCTGAGCTGGGAAGGCCTCAGAGAGCCACACGTGGAATCATTTCACTTGTGGGCCTTTACGGCCCAGGGACAGTTGGGGCCTGGCGCTGTTCTCCGGGTAGGGACTATGCTGATGCTCCTTCCTCCAGGTGCCAGCCCCTTTGTCTGAGCCCAGAACAAGGCGTCCCTGCCTCCGAGCTAGGTCAGGGCTCAGTCTGGGGCCGGAGGTGGCACACAGGAACCCTGTGGGTCTGGCCCCACACCTCCCACCCTGCCCTATAATTGCCTGTTTATCTGTAAACTCCCCTCTCGAGGTGAGCTCCCCATGGACAGAGCTGGTCCAGCTCCTAACTTCCCTCTGAGCCCAGCAGGAGCCTGGCACAGAGAGGCCTCAAGAAAGTTTTGAAAGGAGTTCCCTTTGTGGCTCAGCAGGTTAAAAACCTGACTAGTATCCATGGGGATGCAGGTTTGAACTGGGTCAAAGATCCAGTGTTGCTGTGAGCTGTGGTGTAGGTCACGGATGCAGCTTGGATTCCGCATTGCTGTGGCTGTGGCATAGGCTGGCAGCTGCAGCTCTGATTCAACCCCTAGCCTGGGAACCTCCATATGCCAAGAGTGTGGCCCTAAAAAGCAAAAAAAAAAAAAAAAAAAAAAAAAAAAAAAAAAAGAAAGGAAGAAAGGAAAAAAGTTTTGAGAAAACAACTCCCTGCAAATTGTCAGACCCAGCCACTGGTCAGCAGCCCCCAAGCCAGCCGTGCTGCCCCAGGCGTTCTGGGGCCTGCAGCTGGGCCAGAGCCCGGCCAGTTGTGTTCCCTCCCGGGAACAGGTGGTCTGGTTATTTGTAGGGACCCAGGGCCTGGCCCCTGGTGCAGCTCCCCACTAGCAAGTGGAAGAAGGGGCCCTGGACCCCCAGGCACGGGGCTTGTCATTGGTGCTCTGTGACCGTGGGCAGGCCTGTATTTGTCTCTGGGCTGAAGGTGCCTCCTGCAGGGTGTTGGGGCAGCCAGCCTGGCTGGTCCGGAGGCTTCAAAGGTGGATCTCCAGGAGCTTGGGTCCGCCCGAGGTTGGGGCAGGGTGGGGTGCTCTGGGTTCATTGCACTCTGCCTTCTGGTGCTGCTGTGGTGACAGCCCCCAGGTCCCGGCAGGAGGCCCGGGGCCCCGGGGAGCTCATTACCGTGCCCCTTCTCCCCTCCTGTCCCTGCGGACTGTGCCCTGTTTGTTGTCATCCTCACTTGCTGGGCCCGTTGCCCTGCAGGGCCTCCCCTGCCCCACCCCGTTTTCTCCGTGGAACGGGGGTGCCCTGCCTGAGCTGCACCCCTGCTCCCCGCCCACCTCACAGTCTGGGGATGCTGAGCCTCAGAAGCAGGTGCATCATGCCCTCAACACACATGCCCGCTCCTCCGGGAAGCCCTTTACCTCTAGTGCTGGACATGGCCTGGGGCCGATGGGCATGGGGTTTGATGCCAGGCAGGCCTGAGTTTGATTCTGGTTGGGTTTCTTATAGGCATGTGACCTTGAACAGGTCACATTCCTTGGTCTCTGTGTAAATCTCGCCTTTCCAGTCCCCAGGGGGGTGGGAGGATTAAAGGAGCCCACGGGGTGGGGGGTAAGCTCATGGTAGTTGCAGCCACCTGCCTGCCTTAAATCCCCCCTCCTTGCTCCTCTGGGCCCCCGCCTATTTCTCTGCTCTGTTGGACACCTCTTGGCAGCAGGCCTCCCCCTCCTATGGGATCCCTAGAGGGGGTGTCCTGGTCTCCCCCACCAACTGAACCTTCCCTGAGGGCAGGGCAGTGGATCTCAGGGGACTAGCTTTTATGGACCAGGAGTCAGGATGTGATGGGGGTGGGGGCGGGGAGGGGGGAGAGCATTTGCCATTAGCTGGCAGGCCCTGGGCCTTGGTGAACCTCCTTGGGAGCCTGGCACAAGGGCAGACCCGATCCCTGGGCCTGGGAGGAGGCAGCCGTGCCCTGGCCGGAGGAGAGCAGAAGTGAGCCAAAATCCAGTGGAGGGCCTGGGCGTCCGAGTGAGTGCTGGGGGTGCGCGTCCTGGGCCAGGGCCTGGGGGTGGCACTTTGTGACAGGCCCGGGCTATCTTTGAATTCCATCTGAGAATGTTTCCTGGAGTTCCCATTGTGACTCAATGGGTTAAGACTGTGACATACCCATGAGGATGCAGGTTTGATCCCTGGCCTTGCTCAGTGGGTTAAGGATCCAGTGTTGCCTCAAGCTGCAGTGTAGTGGTTGTGGTCGTTGTGGTTGTGGTCATTGTGGTAGTGGAATAGGCTGGCAGCTGACCTCTAGCCCGGGAACGGGAACTTCCATGTGCTGCAGGCGCAGCCCGAAAAAGAAAAAGAAAACGTATTTCCCATCCCGTGCCTGCTTCTGTTATGTGTAGCACATAGTAGTTCACTCACCAAACAACAATTGAGCACCAGCTATGTCCCAGCACCGTTCTAGGTGACTTTAACACGTCCTAAGCCACTTATGGGTTTCATACCTGCAAGCAACCAGTGTTAAGGGTTTTCTCGTTTTCCTTCCAGTCTTTTTCCCACGTGGGGTTAAAGAAGTGCTTGCTTGTGTAGTTGTGTCTTCTTTCCTGGGTGTGGCATGTTTTGGCAGCTCCCCTCCCCCAGCTGCACGCGCATACTCCACTTCTTGCATTTGCTGAGTTCCCAGTTCCCCCTCAGGCCCCAGGGATGTGGCCGTTTGTCAGATCCTTCCATGGCTTCCAGTCTCCTGGGGGGAATCGTCTCTATGTAGGGGTGAGAAATGGTGGGATTTTAGTAGACGGATTTCTGGGCCTGGGGCTGCCACGGGGTGCAGGGGCGAGGCAGGGCCAACAGGCGAGGATGGGTTGGGTCAGGGATTCAGATCCCCTGGGGGGTGGTTAGAGATGCACATTCTCAGGCCTCATCAGCTACCCATTAAATCAGAACCTCTGGGGTGGGGCCCAGCAAACAGTGTTTAAGTCCTGCAGGTGATTCGGATGCCCCCTCAAGTTTGAGAACAGGGGTCTAGGTGGGAGATGAGGGTGGCGGGGCCGGGGGCCTGGCCCTGGGTGCAGGGAGGAGGGTTTTGAGGGTACCCAGCAGGCCTCGGTGACTGGGTGTGGGGAGCTGAGGGTGAGGCTGAGTCTGGAGGGCTCCAAGGTGTGGCTCGGGGGATGTCAGGTCTCCAGCCGATGGGCCCCTCTGGTCCTTGTCCTGCCACCCTCCGGCCAGGGGGTCTTCGAGCCTCTCCTTGCCAGCCTCCAGTGAGCGCTGCTGCCGCCTCCTGCCCTCCTGCTGCCTGTCAGCGATGCTCCCTCTTGCCAACGAGCCAGCTCCCAGCCCATCCGCCGTAGCCAGGGTGGTTGCCACAACGACTGACATCAGCCATCGGTCCCCGGGGATGCTGCCACCCTCCTGCCTGCCTGCAGTGCCTCCGTTACCACCTCAGCCAGGACTAGAGGAGGCGTTGGGGGACCCTGCTCTCCTACACACCCCATTTGGAGGACTGGGTGGGGCCGGGAAGGGCCAGTGGCAAAGAGAGGCGGGACGAGGGAACGGCCTCCGGGGAGGCAAGGCCCCTCTCGGGTGGCCTCTAGCCTGGGCGGCGAGGCCCCGGTCCACTGGGCTCCGGGACGGCAGAGGCAGCATCAGCAGCAGCAGCATCAGCAGCAGCTGCAGCAGCAGCGCCCGGGTCATGGCAGAGGACGGGTCGAAGCCGACACAGCTCACCATGCCGCTGGTCCTGGACCAGGACCTGACCAAGCAGATGCGGCTGCGCGTGGAGAGCCTGAAGCAGCGCGGGGAGAAGCGCCAGGACGGCGAGAAGCTGCTGCGGCCGGCCGAGGCCGTGTACCGCATCGACTTCATCCAGCAGCAGCGGCTGCAGTTTGAGCGCTGGGACGTCGTGCTGGACAAGCCGGGCAAGGTCACCATCACGGGCACCTCCCAGAACTGGACGCCCGACCTCACCAACCTCATGACCCGCCAGCTGCTGGACCCCGCTGCCATCTTCTGGCGCAAGGAGGCCTCGGAAGCCATGGATTGGAATGAGGCGGACGCCCTGGAGTTCGGGGAGCGCCTGTCCGAGCTGGCCAGGATCCGCAGGGTCATGTATTTCCTCATCTCCTTCGGGGAGGGCGTCGAGCCCGCCGACCTCAGGGCCTCCGTGGTCTTTAACCAGCTCTGAGGGCAGCTGCCCGCCGACCCCCGCCTCTCGCCCACCTGCCCGTCCCCTGCCCACCCCCCCTCCCCCCCCGCCCCCGGGCGTGTGTCCGGGGACAGTCTTCCTGCTGCTGGCCTGTGCTTGGCCTGTGTCCTTCCTGAGCCCGTGTCCTCCCTCGCCTCCTTTGCCTGGTCCCGGTGCTTCTGCTCGCGGGAGGAAGATGCGAAGGCTCCGTAGTCTAGACGCCGAACCGGCCGCCGCTGCTTCTGCTGCAGACCGTGGAGGCCTGGCCGGGGCTCGGGTGGGAAGACGGAGGGGCCTCCTCTGTGCTCCCTTGTCGGGAGACAGACCGAGAGAGCGACCAAGACAGAGATGCAGACAGAGGGACGGACAGATCTAAAGAACCAGCCATCGGGCTTCCTCTGGAGAAATGACAGAGTAACCCCCTCGGAGAATCTGGCAAACAGGCCTTCGCTGCCATCCTGGCCATGCCACCTTTTGCCAGAGCCGGCGACCGAAGTGAACACCCAGCCCAAGAACCCGGGAAGGCGCTGCTCTGGGCACCTTGTGTGCTCCCACGATGCCTCGGGGCTCTTAAAACATCAGGCAGGGTTGCCGCGGGCATGGATTTGGGCCGTGGGGAGAGGCGGGCCCGCTGGAGGCTGGCAGGCTCTTGCTGTTTTGGGAATGACTCCAGGAGGGGAGCCGTGAAGCGGGAATGCGAGAAACGGTTGTGTAGCGACGTATGTATGCAGGTGCATGTATATGGAGAGAGAGCAAGCTGTAATCTTAGAGATGTATTCTGTCCCTGCCCTGTGAACACATCTGACTCAGACCATCTGTTATTTAATTGCCCAGCTCGTTCCTCAGTGGCCCTTAGCCCGGGCTTGGCCGGGATGGCATGGGTTGCGGGGGAGGGGGCTCCTGAGCGGGGAGACTTTGAGCTTCCGGCAGTGAATTTGGGAACGGGGTAGTGAGCAGTTTCCCTCTGCCCCCGGGGGAAGCTGGGTAGAGGGTCAGAGCCCCAGAGACAGGGCCTCAGGTGTCCCCTGCTGCAATGTCAGGCATTTTCTAGCCCACGGGTCGGGGAAGGCGGGTGTGTCATGCATGTATGGTGTTTCTCTGGCATCTTTGGTGGTGTTGAGGGGTGGGTATGGTGTGGGGGGAGGAGCCGGGAGGGCAGTTGGTCGGAAATGGGCTAGAGGAGTTCCCGTTCTGGCTCAGTGGGTTAAGAAGCTGACTAGGGTCCATGAGGATGCGGATTCGATCCCTGGCTCGGTGGGTTAAGGATCTGGCATCGCCACAAACTGTGGCGTAGGAAGTGCAGATGTGGCTTGGATCTGACATGGCTGTGGCTGTGCCATAGGCCGGCAGCTGCAGCTCTGATGTGACTCCCAGCCTCCCAGCCTGGGAACCTCCATATGCCGCAGGTATGGCCCTAAAAAGAAAAAAAAAAAAAAAAAAAGGAGATGGGCCGGAGGGGGCTGTGTGTTGTGACGGTGGAATGCTGGCCTCAACCCGCTCACCCACTTGTCACTGGCACAACCTACTCACCAGGGAGGGAAACTGAGGCACGGTTCCCAGCAGATTCGGTTCCAGCCCCATTTCCCACTGCACAGGCCCAGTGAGCCCCTGTGAGGGCTGTATCAGCCGAGGGCACCTCAGGACGTGCTCCCGCCACCGTGTCTCCAGGCCAAGCCTCTTTTTTGTCAGGGTCGTGAGGACATTTCCCTCGTGGAGCCGTCGGGGGACAGCAGGGCCCTGGGACCAGAGGCGCCGAGAGATTGGGGGGGTCAGAGCCACCCCAGTGGCCGGGGCTGCCATGGAGGGTGGCCCCCACTTCGCAGGCAGGCAGGCAGGCACAAGCAGCGTGTCAGAGTCGGGCTCTTCAGTGGGAGACTGGCTGTGGTGTGAGCGGTGGCACCTGTTTGGGGACGTGCGTGGAGTTCTCTGCCTGCTTCTCTGCTGACTCCGGGGGGACCCTGGAGGCCAGGCCCCTGCCGTTAGCCCTGCCCATCTGCCTCTTCACTTGACCTCTCTCTGCAGCTCTGGGGACCCTCTTGGTGCAGACTGCCCACCCCCCCACCCCCGCCCTCACCCCCCCCCACATCTGCCCCATGCAGGCGTGCAAGGGCTTCTGCTGTGCCCACCGCGTGTCCCCAGTAAAGCCGTGTGTCCCGCCTCATGGTGTGAGCCACCCCCTCCCTGGGCCTACTCTACACTCCTGCCCCTCTTCCCACCTCTTTCAAGGATGAGGCTCAGGGCCGGCAGGTGCCTGGCGCAAGGTCAGACATGAGGGTGGAGTTTGAAACCAGCTCTCCCGACACCCAACCGGGACTCCGTACCCTTGATGGTTTTTTTCTCCAGGGGCTCCCACCCCAGCTCCTGTTGAGGGCATGGAGAGGGCCCTGCCAAGGCCTCGGGGAGGCTGGCAGGGCTGAAGGGGTGGCGGGGCCCCACCAAGTCGGGCTCAGCCTTGCATCTCCCTCCCTTGTAGGTGGCTGGGCAGGGGGCAGATGGGACTGGGGAGTGGCCCAGGGTGGGATGGGGTCAGGCCTGTGCCCAGGTTTCATCTGGCCTCTGTCACCGGTTTGCTGTGTGTCCTTAGGTAGCCCCTGACCCTCTCCCAGCCTGGTTCTGCGATGCCCCTGCTGCCCCACCCTGCTGCCCAGAGAAAACCTGTGTCACCACATCACCCTGTGTGCCACCTGACCCGGACCCTGCCCCTCACTCAGTTTTTGGAGAGTGACAACGGAGGCCCAGGGAGGAGGCCGCCTGCCCAAAGTCACCGAGGGTGTGGAGGGGCCCGGGATGGGGTCGGTGGACCGTTGACCCCATGACACTGGTCCCCTGGGATGGGCAGAGCTGATGCCTCCGTCCACCTGAGGGCTCAGGCCTGGGCCAGGCCGGGTTCTTCCCAGAAATCAAGGTCAGGCCCCGCTTCAGAGGCCACTGTTGGGGTGTTTCTTGGGAACAACCCCCGTCAGGTCTCGCACCCGCTTCTCCCTCCACCCCAGAGCTCTGCCCAGAGCAGCTGCTGCCACCCGCTTCCCTCCCCCAGGCCCGGCCCTGCAGCCACGGCCTCCAGCCGCTCCTGAAGATGCGCCCAGGAGGGTGGGGGAAACGGAGGCAGGAAGCCAGCCCCCCACCCCTCGGACGGCAATAGACCCTGGTTCTCCTCACGGGACTGGGTCGGGAGGAGAGCAGGGCACGGGGAATGAGGACTCGCTTTCCATGGAACCCGTGAGAAATCTCAGAGCAGAGAGGCCTGCTGTCTCCTGAGCTCCTGCCCTCGCTGAGCCAGTGGAAGGCGGAGGTGAGGGACCTGGCCTGGCTCTGCCACCAGCCACACCTGTGCGGCCCCGGGCAGCCTCTCGGACCCGTTTCCTTGTCTGTCAGTGGGAGCTGAAAACGGTGCCTCCCTCGAAGGGTGGTTGGGAAGATGGAGTGAGTGAGTCAGGGCTGCACCGAGCCTCCTAAGTGGCCCACAGGCACTGCCCGGGTTTGCCATTGTACCTTCGCGGTCACCGTAGTCACAGGGTCTCACTTTCTGCAGTGATTCTGGAAACAGAGAGCCTGTCTACTGAGGAGTGCAGGGTTCAGAGAGGTGAGGCGAGTCACCTGGGAAAAACCAGCAGCGGCACTTCTGGCAGCAGGTGGTGTGGGGCGGAGGGACGGCTCCGTGGTGGGAGAGCCGGGTCACGGGGAGCGGATCCTCTCACCATCATGGGGCTGGCAAGGACCCAGCCGAGGGGACCTTTAGCCCAGCGGGAGAGGCCACCCAGGTCTCTGAGCCTCTGGCTGTGCTCGCTCCCTGCCCAGTGAACAGGGATTCTGGGGTCCCCCTGCAAGTGCATCAGCACCCTGCTCTTCGGGTGGTGAACCAGGGGCTTCCCTCTTTCGAGGAGGTGGGGGTGGGGGTTGCCCAGTCCCCCCCAGCCTCTTCCAGTCATGGCATCTGCAGCTCAGGAATTGGAGACTCTTGGAATCAGAAGCTGAGCAGTGAGAAACTCGAGATGCTCAGAACCAGGGACCCCCTGGTGTGGAGGACGCCCAGAGGCCTGTGGCTCACCTCACCCAGCTTGGCCCCCATGGGAAAGCCCACTGCAGCCCCTTAGCCCACAGCCCTGTTCAGGAGTGCTCCCGACTGGCTGTTTGAGGTCAGGAATCTGTGGGATGCTCCCAGACAGACAGACAGACAGACAGAGAGATACACAGACACACACAGAGGCAATTATTCACTTGCCAAGAGTCTCAGCAGGATTTGAGCCCAGCCACTTGGGTTTGGCGGGGCCGGGGGCGGGGGGGGGGCCCTCCAGGGCCCAAGGCACCAGGGGGCGCTGTGGCACACCCATCAGTGGGTCCCTGAGGTTTCTGGGTGACTCTGCAGCGAGTGGCTCTTCATGGGCGTGAAAGGGGCTCCAACTCCTGCAGAGTTCTTGCCTCACTACCCTGTCGGCCCAAGGAGGGGCCTTATCCCCTCGGGCCTTGATTCTCCCATCTGCACAGTGGGCTGAAAGCTTTCCTTTCCCCAGGCTGATCAGGTCAACCCGAGGTTTGCACACACCGTGTGCTCCACACACCAGCAGGATGACCCTGCCCGTGTGCACAGCCCTCTACAGTTGATGCTGCACCGCCAGGGCCATTCTGCACCTGCGTTCTCACAGCGGCCTTGTGGGGAGAGTGGGTAGACGGGGACCCTGAGGCTCAGAGAGGTGGCCTCGTCGAAACTCAATCGCAGCCACACACTGGGGTTGGCAATGGGGGCTCCAATGTCAAAGAGCAGTCGGAATCAAGGCTGCAGAGAACAAGGAGCTTCATGTGGGGTATTCGGAATTGCAACTCGGGAGACGCAGATGCAGGTAAAATCACGTGTCCCAGGGAAGAGAAGGTTGGGGGCTTGTCCAGGCAAAAGCCACTAAGTTGTTAAAGGAAATATTTGTCCTTAAGGGCTAGGCGGTCATGACTTATTCTAGGGGAAGGATCCAATAAATATCTTGAGCTTCTGGAATATTGGGCAGACGTTCCGATGGCTGCTGTGTTAAGACAAGAAGCGGTCAAGGTTCACATTCCCCCCCGGGCTGAGACGTGCATAAGCCACACTTCCTCAGTGGCCTCTCAGCTCACACGTTCGAGAGCTCTCTTAGCAAAACTGACTCCATTTTGGTTTTCCTTTCACACTTGCAGCGAGTACAAGCTCCCTAGACGGCCAGGGCCTTGCTGCGGCCAGCATTTGGGGATTTTCCTCCCAGAAGGACTCAGCCAGCAGCGGAGATGGGCCAGGCGGGGGGCACTGGGTGCTGGGGGTCCGGACAGGAGCCTGGGGGAGGGGCTGCCCAACGGTGTCTGAGGGGAGGGTGGGGTCAGGAGGCCTCTGCCAGCTGCTGCTGAGCTGCCCCTGAGGGACCAGGACCGGATGCGGCTGGCAGAAGGAGCCACTCATGCAAAGCTAAGGTGGAGCCCGAGGGAGGCAGCGTTCAGGGGTGAAGCTGAGAGCCACCTGCAGGGCTTTGAAGGCTGGGCCAGGGGCTGGTGTCTGTGATGGGGCTTTTCAGCTGTAGACACGCAGCGGAGAGAAAAACCTCGTGAGCCCAGTGTACCCATCCTCCCGCCTCAGCCATTGCCAACTTGCGGCTCATCTTGTCCCTTCCGGAACCCCTCTCTCCGCAGGGCGCAGCTCAGCTCACCTTTAAATATTTCTGGATGCATCTCTGAAAGATAAGGACGCATGCAAAATGAAAAACACAACTAACCCCCGCCACCGTGATACCATCACGGAACTAAAACAATTTTACAGTAATTCCTCGACATCATCAGATACCCAGGGCCTGTTCTAATGCCGATGTGTGTCAGAAATGTTTATATGTGCGTTTTACAGTTTGTTTGAATCCGATCCAAAGAAAGGCCGGTAACCGCAATCCGTTGGTTCCTTTTCGTGTTTGTCCTTGCAGTTGATTTGCTGAAGAAACGGGTCCTTCGCCCTGTGGCGTTTACAACCCTCTTGATTTTGCAGGCTTGATTTTCATGGTGTTGATTCCTGTTTGTTTTGGGCCCTGCATTTCCTGCGAGGTAGGACTTATCTCTGGAGACTTGTTTCCTTGGTTCAGGCACCGCTTTTTTGGCTCAGCTGCTTCATAAGCAAAGTTATCGCCGGAGGTGCATGACGTCTGGTTTGTCTCTCTTTTTTGTGACTTAGGAACCGTCAATGATCCTAAATTGATGTTAGAATCCGTGAGTGCCTAAGTCCATTATTTGTCAGTGGTTGCCAAAGAGTGGCAATCCAGTATTCTAGCTTCTTCTTCATTCTTAGTTGGAATTCCTCACCTGATAATTGGTTCTCGGCTCTTGCTTAATTTATGGTATAGTTTGCATAGAAAAGTCAGGACGGGCGGTCCCTCGTGGCTCAGCCGGTTGAGGATCCAGTCTTGTCACTTGTGCTGTGGTTCTGGTTACAGCTGTGGCGTGGCTTCCATCCCTGCCCCGGGAACTTCCCCATGCCATGGGCATGGAAAAAAAAATTAGGCAAAGTCAGGATAAGCCCCTGATTTGTGTGCCCCCTGAATTTTCCAGTTTCAAAGCAGGGGGTTGATCCCCTGCCATCCTCCAGTCGTGACCAGTTGTTAGTGTCAGCATGATCGTGACGTCCCTGGTGACTGTCCTGCATTTGGATCCCCTGGATGTGTGTTCCTCCGTCGCAGTCGTTATCCTCACTGCTGCTCACGCCGGCCCGTCTCTGCTAGTGGGAGCCTCCGCGGTTTGGTCCTGTATCCTTTGCTGGCTTCCTGCACTTCCGGCGTGACTGGATGTGCTGGAGAGGGGGTTGGCTCGTGTGCCCCGGGGAGCACACCCTTCCCGGGCGGCCTCCTCCCTCCCTCAGTCCCCTGGCTGGCAGCAGAAGGGGGGCTGAGGGGAGAGAAGGCAGGCAGGCCCCGGGGCCCAGCTCATGCTGGGTGCAAGGGCTGTGACGTCGGAGGGAAATTGAGGTCTACAGGGACCCCCAACTCTGGATCCCAGGCCCTGGAGCCTCATTAGCTGCCTCTTGAGTCGGCAGAGCGTTCAGAGCCAAGCTCTGGGTTTGGCTAATGATCCTCCCCCGGCTCTGGCGGTGCCTCCCAGCTCCTACCAGCACCCCCAACCCTCTGCCATGCAGTCCGGCGCTTTCAGAGCCAGGAGGGTACAGTGGCCAGGCCAGTGGTGTCAGCTTCGGCCCCCGCACTGCTCTCTGTCCGGGGCAGCCCCTCGCTCCTCTCTGGACCTCAGTCTTCCCGTCTGCGCAGTGGGGGTGGTACACCCCAGCCCACCCCGCCCCCTGCGCGCGCTCCATTGTCCATCTGCCCCTCTGTCCTGAAATGAAACATGAGGGAGCATGCTGGGGGTCAGGGCCGAGGCCGGCCGGCGAGTTGTCACTTAGAAAGGACACGGTGTGGACTGAAAAGGGACCAGCTAGCATGGGGGCCTCGCTGGGTGTGTGTCGGGCTCTGAAGCCCTGAGCATGAACCCTGCCTGCCTCACCGGTGCCTCGCACTCCTGCCCTGCAGCCTCAGTGGACAGGGTGGGGGTGGGGTGGGGTGGGGTGCGGGCACCGAGCGGGGCTCCAGCAGTGGCTGTAGCGCCTCTCACTGTGCTTAGCCTTTGCATTTTCTTCATCTCCGATGTCCAACAAGGAAGCGCCTCTCTTCGCCAACATCCCGTGTAAACAAAAGCGCGCTTAATGCGGGCGGGGGCTGGGGAATGGCTTTTGGCTGGAGTCTCTGGGCTCAGGATTGACAGCCTCCTGATCTACCTCCGGCTCCTCATCCTGGATGCCTGTGTGCCCACCCTCATACCTCATACCCGGGAGTGAGTTTCTTCTAGAAGCACCTGCTTGTGCTCTGGATGGGGTTTGGTTCCTCTGGGTCCCGTGCCCAGAAGGGCCAGCAGGTCAGGGCGACGGGGGTGTTTCCCTCTCTTCGCACCTCCTGCTGTCCCACGTCGCCCCTCTTTGTCCTCATCTACGTGGGAGAGGCCCACTGGCCGCTCTCAGGACACCTGCTCAGAAGCCGCCGCTGGCTTCTCTCCATGGCCCCGCGTGTACCCCCGTGTCAGCCTTGGCGTTTGCCTGTGTGCCCTCTGCCTACCCAACTGGGATCCTCTCGAGGGCAGGGACCATGTCTGCTTCATCTGAATCCTCTGGGCAGGGTTCAGAGTGGTCTATACTGGTCAAGAACTCATGTGAGGGCAGACACACCTGGGTTTGAGTCCTGGTTTCAAATTCAGTCTGCCTGCCTCCAAAGAATGCATGTATTTCCTCGCTGTGTGACTCTGGACAAGTTACTCACCCTCTCTGAGCCTCCGTTTTCTCACCTAGAAAGTAAAGATGGATATAACAGCAATCTACTCATGGGGTGGTTGTGTGACTTAAACTGAGATAACCCATGGCAGTCACAGGCTTGGTGCCTGCCATCTCCAAGATGCTCCATAAATAAATGATATTATTAAGGGTCCCAGTTGACACCTCTGAATTTATTCATTCATTTAACGCGTGATTATTAAGGACCCTCTCGCTGGGCCAGGCCCTGGGCTAAGTGGGTGGATAGCAGTGGTCAAGCCCTGAGAGAGCTGACGTTCTAGTGACAGTATCAGCCTATCGAAACGATGTCACACACTTGGGTAACTCTAACTGGGGAAAGTGTCTCAGAGAGGTGCCAGGGCTGTGAGATGGGCAGTCAGGGGTCCTGCCCAGTCTAAAGAGCCAAGGAGGGCTTCCTGGAGGAGGAGGAGGGCAGACCCTAAAGGACAGGTGAACTGGCGGAAGAGCAGGTGCAGAGTTCCTGAGCAGAGAGAGAGCCGGGAGTGGGAGCAGGGTGCAGGGGGTGGGGACAGAGCACAGTAAGGGGCTTGGGCCTTATTTCCAGGGAGGTGACCTGATCAGAAAGATCACTCCTGCTGGGTGGGGTGAGGGCAGCTGCGGCTGCTGGTGCTCATACGGTGTCCCGGGGTGGGGAGAAGGGGAACGGGGCAGGGTGGTGCTGGGGGATGGAGCGGAGGAGATGGATTTTTGCACGATGGTAGGAGCTCAGGTTGAGTGGAGAGAGGGCAAAGGGGGAGGCCAGTGTGGCTGCCAATGTGGGGCTCAGGCTGGACACAGGGGATGGTGGCACCACTGACCAGGCAGGTCCTGGGATGGATATGCTGAGTGGGGGTGGGGGTGGCGTGTTGTGCAGAGGGAGGCACGACGAAGGAAGGGGAGGCTCATGGCATCTTTGAGTGACAGAGCTGGAAGGAGCCTCAGGGAGCCTCCAGCCGCTGCAGAGATGGGCAGACTGAAGCTCGGAGATGAGAAGGATTCGCCCATGTCCCACCCTGGCTCATGGCAGAGATGGGACGAAACCCCGCATTCCTTTCCATTGGACCCCCTGGAGGCACCCCCCCATCACCTCCTCAGGAGGCCAGCTGTGACCCTCAGTGTGTCCCCATCCTGTCCCCCTCCCCATCCAGGTCATCCCAGACTGGAAGGAGCAGGAGTGGGACTCCGAGAAGCCCAACGCCTACGCGGGCATCTTCCACTTCCACTTCTGGCGCTTCGGGGAGTGGGTGGATGTGGTCATTGATGACCGGCTGCCCACAGTCAACAACCAGCTCATCTACTGCCACTCCAACTCCCGCAATGAGTTCTGGTGTGCCTTGGTGGAGAAGGCCTACGCCAAGTAGGTGTCGGCAGCGGGCAGGTGGGTGGGCGGCCAGGCCGATGGGCTCCGTGCAGGTGTTCCACTAGCCGGGGCTCCAGGCACAGAGAGGGCATGGGCTGATGCAAACACACACAGCGAGCTCAGAGCCCCAGCGCCCAGGCAAGGCCAGCTGAGCTGACGCCAAGGCGGGGTGGAGCCTGGATGGGAGGCCTCTGGGTACTTGGTGTCGAGTCTCTACCTAGGGAGGAATAGGTACTCCCGCTTCTCCTTGGGTAGATGGAGGCCAGGTCACCAGCGGCAGGGCCAGCAGCCACATTCAGGGGGATGGTTCTTTTCCAAAGGTCCACGTGGCTGAAACCTCCTTGGAGGCCTTGATGAGGATGTGGTGTCTCTGAGCCTGGGTTGGTCGAGGAGATTGGACCGAACCATTGCCTGCCCTGCTCCCTGGGGCTCCTCCATCCACCCACCTGTCTGTCTCCCTGACTGTCCAGCCATTCTATCTTTGCTGCCCCCCTTCCTGCTCTGTGCCAGGCCCTGGGTCCCCAGCAGGGGCATAAGCAAAGGCTTGCTGAGCTGCAGAGGGCTTTGAGGCAGAGTGACCTGCCCGGGCCCCTGCGGGACAGGTGCAGGCCTGGGGCGGGAGGGCCAGACTGCCAGCTCTGCGGGAGCTTGTCTCTAGTTCCTCCTCCCAGGCCCATTTGTCACTCTCCTTCCACTGTGTGTGTGTGTGTGTGTGTGTGTGTGTGTGTGTGTGTGTGTGTGTGTGTGTAAGGAAAAGGAAAAACAAAAGCTCCCATGATCAAAAGCAAACCCAGAAAACCACGCTGGCAGATTCCATTTTTAATCCTAAGAAAGCAGCACCCGCCCCCTGGTGGCCACCACGGGCCTTGGCCGTGGTGCAGGCCCCTCTCCTCCCTCTCCAGGAGACTCACCCTGAGACTCAGGGGGCTTGCTCCTTCTTTAAATTTTCTGTTTGTTTGTTAAGTAACAGTTTTATTAGTTTTCAAAATTGTCTAAAATATAATACTTACCTTGTTGACTATGTGTAAGTGTACGATTCATTGGCGTCGGTTACATTCACAAGGCTGTGTAACCGTCACCTCCATCTCCTATACTTTTCATCATCTCGACCTGAATTCCCTTACCCACAAAACAGTAACCCCCCCACCCAAACCTCCATTCTACTCTTGGTCTATATGAATTTTCCTATTCCAGGTGGCTCATATAAGTGGATTATTTCGCCACCTGTGTCCACTTTATTCCATTTAGCATAACGTGTTCAAAGTCCATCCATGATGGAGCATGTATCAAAATTACACCCCTCTTCATGGCTAAGTAGTATTCCATTGTATGTATATGCCATTTTTTTTTTTTTTTGTCTTTTTGCCATTTCTTGGGCCGCTCCCGTGGCATATGGAGGTTCCCAGGCTAGGGGTTGAATCGGAGCTGTAGCTGCCAGCCTACGCCAGAGCCACAGAAACGCGGGATCCGAGCCGCGTCTGCAACCTACACCACAGCTCACGGCAATGCCACATCCTTAACCCACTGAGCAAGGGCAGGGACCGAACCCGCAACCTCATGGTTCCTAGTCGGATTCGTTAACCACTGCGCCACGACGGGAACTCCCATATTTTTTTTAATCCATGTTTCTACCTGTTTGCTGTTATGAATAATGCTGAACATTGTCTGCAGATATCTGTTTGGGTGTCTGCTTTTAGTTAGTTGGAGTATTTATCTGGGAGTGAATTGCTGGGTCACATGGTAGGTCTGTGGGTTTTTTTTTTTTGAGTAACCATCAAACTTTGCCACAGGAGTTGCACCATTTATACTTGCTTATTTTTATTGATTTACTTTTTTTTTTTTTTTTTTGACTGCCACCCATGGCATATGGAAGTTTCTGGGCCAGGGATCTAACCTGTGCCACAGCAGAGACCCAAGCTGCTGCGTGACAATGCTGGATGCTTAACTCCCTGCACCACCAGAGAACTTCTGTTTTATTCCTTAAATAATAAAATGAAAGCATGTCTGTTATAGAAAATCTAGAAGACCGTGCAGAGGATAATAAAACTCTCTCCCATATTCCTGCACCATCTCCCAGGCCCCTGCCCTCCCCTTCCCTGTTTCAGGCCACCGGAGTTAATGGGGCAGCTCCTCTGTTCAGGCTGGCAGGCCATGTCCCCTCAGTCCCCTCGCAGCCCCGCCCCCCCCGCCCCCTCTCCACCCCCCACCCCCCCCCCCGCCGCCGCAGCTCTTTTAAAAACCTCTTTGATGCCTCTTTTGTTTGTAGGTTACCTTGCAAAACCTGTGCTGCTGTGTCGTGGGCATATATTTTTAATTTATGTAAACAGTATTTGGTCATATAGCCCATCCTGCTTCTCACATTCACATGTAGCGCTCTGCCTTTAAGACCTCAACCCTAATATTTATTTAACTTACTTATATTGATGTATATTTGATTTACAATGGTCTGTCGATTTTTTTTGCTGTACGGTAAAGTGACTCAGTCATACACACATATATGTATATTCTTTTTTTTTCTTTTTAGGGCTACACCTGCGGCATATGGAAGTTCCCAGGCTAGGGGTTGAATCAGAGCTACAGCTGCCGCCCTACACTACAGCTCATGGCAACGCCAGATCCTTAACCCACTGAGCGAAGCCAGGGATCGAACCCGCAACATCATGGTTCCTGGTCAGATTAATTTCTGCTGAGCCACGACAGGAGCTTCCTGAACCTTCTTTTTTTATACTCTTTTCCATCATGGTCCATCCCCGGAGACTGGATATATTTCCCTGTGCTATATGATAGGACCTTGTTGTTTATTCTTCCTAATATTAAATAAACCGTAGCTGTGTCAAGCACTTGGTATGTTGTTCAGAGTAGATGCTTAATTTTTTTGAAGTGAATTATTGTATACAATTTAAACATAAGGGATCTTACTTTATTGCGTTTTCAACTGTAATACACAAGCATTGGCATTTTCCCGCAGTAGGAATTCTTTTACAGTGTTTTGTTCAATGGCTGCCTAATGTTCCAGAGTTGAGATGCACATTTTATTATTTTATTATTTTTTATTTTTTTTGTCTTTTTGCCATTTCTAGGGCTGCTCCTGTGGCATATGGAGGTTCCCAGGCTAGGGGTCCAATCGGAGCTGTAGCCACCGGCCTACGCCAGAGCCACAGCAACGAGTGATCCGAGCTGTGTCTGTAACCTACACCACAGCTCACGGCAATGCCAGATCGTTAACCCACTGAGCAAGGGCAGGGATTGAACCCGCAACCTCATGGTTCCTAGTCGGATTTGTTAACCACTGTGACACGATGGGAACTCCTTTTTTTTTTGTCTTTGGACAGCTTATTTTTGAAACTGGGACTCTAAAGACTAGGTGGAATTTGAGTGACGAGATGGTGTGGCTCAGTGGGACAAACGTTCGCCTGGGAGCTGGAGACCTCTGTTGTGTGGAGTGCTGTGTGACCCCAGCAGTTCGCTTGACCTCTCTGAGTCTCAGAAATCTCCCCGAGAAGGCGAAGGATTTAGACTGGCTGGAGACTGAGCTGCGCATTCTTTCCACTTTGCTTCCAGACTGGCGGGCTGTTACCAGGCCCTGGATGGGGGCAACACGGCAGATGCACTGGTGGACTTCACCGGGGGGGTTTCCGAGCCCATCGACTTGACCGAGGGTGACTTCGCTAATGATGAGGCCAAGAGGAACCAGCTCTTTGAGCGCATGCTGAAGGTGCACAGCCGGGGAGGCCTCATCAGCGCCTCCATCAAGGTGAGAACAGAGGCGGCCCCTCCCCTTCATCAGCCTGTCTGAGGTGGGAGGCCACTGCGGTGTCCCAGGCAGAGCCCCTGTCCAGGTTGGCTCCAGACCCTTGACCTCACTGGGGGAGGGGAACAGTGAGAAGGTGCCGCCCCCTCCCCAGCGCTGGACAGCGCAAGCCTCAGGCCCCCTGCCCTGACCCTTAAACTGTGGAAGCCTTTGCCTGTGCTGTTCCACTTTTCTGGCCCTTTTGCATCGGGGTGATGGATGTCTATGCATCTGACGTTCCCCAGCCAAGATGTGGGGCAACGCAGCTACGAGGCAACTGGAAGAGGCGGTGGAGCCCCTGCAGGACTTTTCACGAGAATCGTCTGTATTTCATTGACTGTTCATAGTTTAGGTGGGAAAGCTGGGGCTCAGCGAAGGCAGGATTTGAACCCAGGTTTGGCTGACCCAGTGGCGTGTTGATAAAATGACTCTGAATAATGAGAAAGCCCTGATGTGCGGATTTCAGTGGTGTAAAGGCACCGCTCCATCATCGATTTCAAGCTAGTGTTTTAACAACTAAATTGCAAAGCTGAGCTCGCAGTGGCGGACTCCAGCACTGCCCAGAGCCGGCTGCACTGTAGGTCCCCTCTTTCACCGCCGCTGCTGCTCCGGGGCCTGTAAACGGCTGTGAATACAGCAGAGCTCGGACCGCCGAGGTCCCCAGGTCCCTGCTTTGTGCGGGACTGCCATTCCCGCCGCATCCTGCAGGAGGCGCTGTGCCCCAGCTGCCGGCGGCTGGGCCCTGGCCCTGAGCCCTCCTGTGTCCTCCCGCAGGCGGTGACGGCGGCAGACATGGAGGCCCGGCTGGCGTGCGGGCTGGTGAAGGGCCACGCGTACGCCGTCACCGACGTGCGCAAGGTGCGCCTGGGCCACGGCCTGCTGGCCTTCTTCAAGTCCGAGAAGCTGGACATGATCCGCCTGCGCAACCCCTGGGGGGAGCGGGAGTGGAACGGGCCGTGGAGCGACACGTGAGGCCTGGGGCTGGGGGAGGCACTGGGCAGACCCCACGTGGCTGGGCCCGGGTACGGGGGGCTTGGGCAAGGTCAGGGTGGGCTTCCTGGAGGAGGTGGCACCGGGTCTGGGCCTTGAAGGGTTTGCAGGGAGGATGACATTGGGAGAAGATTTACTTTGGAGGAGCATGGGGGGGCCGATGGAGTGTGGGCTGGGCTCTGGAGGTGGGGGTGAGCCCATTCCTGTGGGAAAGCAGGGAGGGAGCCCACCCAGCGAGGAGGGAGGTGACGGCGCTGGCCTTGGCTCGTGGCCCTGGTGAGGCCCAGAGAGGAGCAGAGCCCAGGCCCCCTCCTCCCGTGCGGGGGGGGGGGGTCCCCTTCATTCAGGGTCATTCCCCTCTTGCCCCTCAGCCTGCAGCATGGCTCCCAGACCTCTGGTCCCCAGCATGGTGGCAGCTCAGTTACCTGTGGGAGTGGGCAAACGGGGCTTCTTGGAGAGGGGCTGGGCATGGTCTCTAGTTACAGCCATACTGATGGAGGCCCGGTGCCGAGCTGTCCTTCGTGCCAGCTGTCCCTTGCCAGGGTGGCCCTGATGGGGTCCTTCCTCTTACACGTCTCCCTTTTTCCTCCCCCTGTGCTCACATCCCAGCTCAGAGGAGTGGCAGAAAGTGAGCAAGAGTGAGCGGGAGAAGATGGGCGTGACGGTGCAGGATGACGGCGAGTTCTGGTGCGTGTGCTCTTGCCCCGGGCGGGTGTCGGGGGCTGCGTGAGAGCCTCCTGTGTGCCAGGGAGGGAGCATCGAATGGGGAGGCAGGGGACAGGGCTCTCGCCAGTGCCCCACCAGCGACATCTCTATGCCTGTTTCTTCTTTTGTAAAGTAAATTGGGCAGGAAGGGACCTTTTCATCCCTGTAGCGCCCGGCCCACCTCAGGGGACCCTGGGCTGCTCTGGCACCCAAGCCGAGCCCTCGGCCAGTAGGCTAGGGTACCAGCACATGGGGAATTGACCAGAGGGCAGAGGGCATGCTGGCAGCCTGGTGCCAACAGCAGGTAGGGAAGAGGAGCCCTGAGCAGGCAGGGACAGAGACCCAGCCCAGAGGCCAGAGGGGACCCTTGGGTTAGGGAAGCGTGTGTTCAGGGAGGCAGGGGCACCGGGAGGGGGTCCGTGGTGGGGTGAGCTGGGGAGACGGCCACCGCCTTGCCTCAAGAGCCTGATCACGATTCCTGCAGTCGTTCACTCACTTCTGCATTCAGTCCTGACTGCGTGCCGGGCCCAGGGTCTTTCTTCAGTAGGACACTTGATTCGGAGACCGAGCCTCTTCCTGGAAGGGCAGGCAGTAGTCTCCATGCGGACAGGCAGAGGCAGGTGGCAGTGCTCCTGGCACCCCAGTGAGGTCCCCTCAGGGGAGCCAGTCTGGCTCAGGGGTCAGTCAAGTTAAAACACCACCATAGGAATTCTCGTCGTGGCTCAGCTGTTAACGAACCTGACTAGTATTCATGATGACAGGGGTTCGATCCCTGGCCTTGCGCAGTGGGTTAAGGACGTGGCATTGCTGCTGTGAGCTGTAGGTCGCAGATGCAGCTCAGATCCCGCATTACTGTGGCTGTGGTGTAGGCTGGCGGCTACAGCTCCAATTGGACCCCTAGCCTGGGAACCTCCATATGCTGCAGGTGCAGCCCTCAAAGACAAACAAACAAACAAACAAACAAAAACCCACCAAAAAAATAAAAACCCCGCAGCAGTAGAAAACTCATCGGGAAAACTCTTCCTAAGGCCTTTCTCATGTACCTTCCGCTGGATGTATACATGTGCGTATGCTCTCAGATTCGTGCCCCTTGAAGGTGGTGGGCGCTCCCCACCTCCCCAGGCTCCTGGAGATGTGACAGCCTTCTGGCCGCTGCAGCTCCACCTACCAAGAGGTTCTCACCACTAGCCTTGGCCCAGAATGGATGCTTTATACACTGAAGAGGGCTGTACACGTTACTTACTAATACTATTAAGAATTGTAACAGCCAGCCTTTGCCCACTCCTGTGTGTCAGAAGTTGTGCCACGTGCTTTTGTTGCATTGCTTCATTCCTACGCTGACTGCGAGATAGGCAGCTGTGGTTAGATTCATCCTCATTTTACAGATCAGGAGACGGTGGCATAAGGGACAGGCAGGATCTGTGCCACGCCATGTCCAAGCTCGCTGCTGTGTGGGCGGAGCTTCAGAGCCGGTGGGGCGAGGGGTGGGGGGGGCGAGGGGTGGGGGTGGGGACGCCGGCTCAGCCCCGTGGCCCGCACGCCCAGGATGACCTTCGAGGACGTGTGCCGCTACTTCACCGACATCATCAAGTGCCGGCTGCTCAACACGTCTTACCTGAGCATCCACAAGACGTGGGAGGAGGCCCGGCTGCGGGGCGCCTGGACGCGGCACGAGGACCCGCTGCAGAACCGCAGCGGGGGCTGCATCAACCATAAGAACACCTTTTTCCAGAACCCGCAGGTGGGCACCCTTGGGGACTCGAGCAGCTGGGGCCCTCGCCGCTCACCTGGCGCTGACTCCTGCAGGACGTCGGGTACCTCCTGGTGCCTCTGTGGGCCTCGCGCATGCGTTGTGCAGTGGGGTTGGGTGGGCACGTCTGGGCAGTCATGTACCCCCGCCCCCGGGCCTCACAAAGTCACCTGCAGATAGTAGAAATGAGGAAACTGAGGACTAGGCAGCGTCCTGACAAGCTTACAGGGACATTTTGTTTCGAGGCTGATCTAGGGGCTCAAACCCCTTCTTTTTATACGCGGTGCTGCTCCTTCTGGGGTACCTTCCCAGACTGGCTCCCCAGGGCACCTCCCCCTCTACAGCCTCCTCAGCCGTGGCCCTGGCACCTGCCTAGTCCTCATGCCTGGTGCGCATTCATTGAGCCCCGGCTGCACGCAGGCTTGGAGCTGAGCGTCCATCATCTGCCCCGGATGTTGGCCCATCTCACGGATGAAGGGCGGAGGCTCAGCGAGGTGATGGGGCTTGGCCAAGCTCACAAGCGGAGCTGCGACCTGGGTCTGGGCCGAGCAATGGGAGCCAGCGCGCCCGTCTTTGTCCTGGCCTCACTGCATCGTCCCTCTTTCCCTGCCGCACCTGCAGTACATCTTTGATGTCAAGAAGCCAGAAGATGAGGTGCTGATCTGCATCCAGCAGCGGCCCAAACAGTCCACGCGCCGGGATGGCAAGGGTGAAAATCTGGCCATTGGCTTCGACATCTACAAGGTGAGGCCAGCTGGGACCCGGGCTCCGGAGGGGGAGAGTTTGGACGACCTGGGCCTGGGAAGAACACTCTGGAACACTTTGGTTTCCACCATCACCCCTGCCACCCTGGCCACAGTGGCCGATGCCACGGGCGTGCTGTGACATGGGCCCCCCCTGCCTTGCATTGGCCTCACAGCAGCTCTCAGCCCGATTCTTCCTGCCCCAGACTCATGAGCTATTTGGACGGGGCAGGGGAGGTTAGCTGGAGGTCGAGGCCGGGCTCTGAGGGGACCCCTGCTGCTCCCTTCCTCAGGGCTCGGTCCCCTGACTGAGTTGGTGGCCTCGCCGGGCACGGGGTAGAGGCGTCCTGGGCAGAGCCAGGCGGGCTTCCCAGTGGCTGCTGCCCTGGCCTGGGCCCTGAGGCCTTCTGTGTGTTGTGATGCCTCGTGCTTGGTGACACTCAGCATAGCTGGACACCACGTCCCTGCCAGACACCGAGAACCTGGTGAAACCACGTGCATGTGCTGGGCCCATGGCCTTTGACGCATTGGCTCGTGTTATGGCAGTTTGTCCACATCCGTGTGTAGGGACATCCGTTGTGCTGACGGCGTGACTGGCACATGTCGTGACCTTCGCTGACCTGACTGCGGCTGATCATGGCACTTGTTCCAGGAATTGTCCAGCACGTCCTGGTAGCTGGCAGTGTCACTCCAGGGACACATGCTGTGACTTGGGCATGTCCCCCCCACGGACATGGTCCCCGGGGGGCATCCCACTGCCACCCCCCAACAGCTTCATGAGATATTTTTCATGTACAGACGGCTCACTCATTTAAAGTGTGTTCGTGGACTTGTGCAGCTGTCACCACAATCAATTTTAGGGCATTTTCATCTCCCCCCAAAAGAAACCCCACATCCTTTAGCCGCCACCACCCAATCACACGCATCTCCCTCCCCGCCAGTCCCAGGCAGACGACGCTCAGCTACGTTTGTCTTTTGTCTTTTTTTTTTTTTTTTTTGCTTTTTAGGGCGACAACCGCAGCATATGGAAGTTCCCAGGCTTGGGTCGAATCGGAGCTACAGCTACCAGCCTACACCACAGCCACAGCAACTCGGGATCTGAGCCGTGTCTGCGACCTACACCACAATTCACAGCAATGCTGGATCCTTAACCCACTGAGCGAGGCTAGGGGTCAAACCTGCCTCCTCATGGATACTCGTCGGATTCGTTTTCGCTGCGCCATGACGGGAACTCCGTTCATGTTTTAAAATTTGTTTTATTATAGGTGATTTACAACGTTCTGTCCGTTTCTGCCGACAGCAAAGTGACCCACTTAAACATACATTTCCATTCTTTTTCTCACGTTATCCTCTTCCACGGTCCATCCCAAGTGATTGGGTGTAGTTCCCTGTGCTACGCGGCAGGACTCCATCTTTGCCTCTTCCGGGCAGCGAGGGGCAGGTGTTGGGGGTGTGGGTGGGGGTGGGCTGGGGGCTGTGTGACCCGGCGCCCCCGCCCCCGCAGGTGGAGGAGAACCGCCAGTACCGCATGCACAGCCTGCAGCACAGGGCCGCCAGCTCCATCTACATCAACTCCCGCAGCGTCTTCCTGCGCACGGAGCAGCCCGAGGGCCGCTACGTCATCATCCCCACCACCTTCGAGCCGGGCCACACGGGCGAGTTCCTGCTCCGAGTCTTCACCGACGTGCCCTCCGACTGCCGGTGCGTGGGGGTCGGTGGGGGCCGGGGTGGGCAGGACCCAGGGCCACACCAGGCTGAGGCGCAGTCCGCAGCCCAGGGATGTTCAGGGTCCGCCCAAGACGTGGCACGGGGGTCTCCAGCCTCCTGGGCTGGCACCGGCACCGCACTTCACAGTTTACAAAGACGCTTTCACTCATCTCTTTGGCTCTTTCCGAATCCCCGGCCGGTGGCCTGACTCCTCCTTTTTACAGATGAGAATTGGGGGTGGCTCCTTTTTCTTTCAGCTTTTTAGGGCTGCACCCCCCGCACATGGAAGTTCCCAGGCTAGGGGTCGAAACTGAGCTGCCCCTGACAGCCTAGGCTGCCAGCCACAGCCATGCCAGATCCAAGCCTTGTCTGTGACCTGCACCACAGCTCATGGCAATGCTAGACCCCCGACCCACTGGGTGAGTTCAGGAATTTGAACCTGCATCCTCAAGGATGTTAGCTGGCTTCGTTTCTGCTGTGCCACAATGGGAACTCCCGGGGGCGGCTTCTAAGCTCCTGCACCCAGTGGTAGAGCCGGGGTGGGTGAACCCGGGAACCATGCCCATCCCTGCTGTGGTGCAGACCTGGACATCCCACGCTGCCCTCCCACCTCAGGGGGCAGCGCAGAGTCGGTGCCCCCTGCCCACTTCCCAGACCAGGGAGGCAGCCCGTAGAATCAGTGGGCCTGGGTTCTCCAGTCTGCGCTGTGTGGGCAGCCCCTTCCCCAGTGAGCCTGATGCTTCCTGGTCTGTAAAACAGGCAGAACAGTTGTCACCAGCTCCCAGGGCTTTGAGAGGATGAGGGGTCAGACCTGTAACGTCCAGTGGAGGCCTGGCACCCAGCAGTGCTCAGGACATGCCTTTCCCCTGGGGGAGGAGGGGCACCTCGGGTGGGTAGGGATGGAGGAGCAGGACGTGCCCGAGGGCTCCTTTGCACTAAACGCTGCTCCTCCCCCCACCCCACCCTTCTGGAATCCCCTCGCCCTCCGTCCTCCGGGCCCCTCTCCATCACCGCCCCTTTCTCCTCTGCCTGCACCAGGGAGCTGCGCCTGGATGAGCCCCCCCGCTCCTGCTGGAGCTCCCTGTGCGGCTACCCCCAGCAGGTCACCCAGGTGCATGTCCTGAGGGCCACTGGTCTCAAGGACTCCCCAACAGGTGAGCTTACCTGAAGCCCCATGCCTCCTCCCCGGGAGGTCTCCGCGTTCCTCCCCAGCCCCGGAGCTCTCCTGCTCTCCCGCAGCAAGTGTGCACACCAGGCCGGCCCTGGGGGGAAGCTGGGCGTGCAGAGCAGCACAGGCTCAGCCTCCTGCCTTTGGTCAGCTTCCGGTGTGGCGGGACAGTCAGACACAGGGACAGGAAGCAGGGGTCGGGGTGGGGGGTGGGGGTGGGGGGAAGGCTTCCTGGAAGGGGCGGGCTTTCTCCAGGCTGGGAGGTATTAAGGCATGAAGCCGGATGAAGGGAAGTCGGGGAAGGTGCTCTGACAGGGGGACTGGCGTGGGTGGAGGTCGGAGGCCAGGGATGACTGTGCCTCCTCTCGTTCTGGAAGTTCGAAAGTTGGTCAGGCTGTGGTCTCCTTTCTCCCGAATGCGTGAGCCCCTGCTTCTGCTCTGGGGAGAGCTCGGCTCCCAGACACCTGTCTCACCCGGGCCCTGCCCCAGCCCCTCACCCCACTGCCTGCTCGTCCTCTCCAGGGGCTGACTCTTACGTGATCATCAAGTGTGAGGGGGACAAGGTGCGCTCGGCCGTGCGGAGAGGCACCTCGACGCCTGAGTACGACGTGAAGGGTGTCTTCTATCGCAAGAAGCCGAGCCAGCCCATCACGGTCCAGGTGAGGCCACCTGCTGGGGTCCCGGAGGGGCGCGATGCCTCCCCACCCGGAGGGGCAGGGCCCCGCACGGAGGGTCTTTGGCAGGGACCCAGAAACACTGGGGTCAGCTCCTGACTCTGTACCTAACGGGGTGTGGCTTTGGGAATCGTCTTGCCTGCTCTTCCCGGTGCCCTAGGGTCCCCTCTGGAGGACGGGCGAGCTGGATTAGCTAGAGTGACTGTGGGACACTGGAGGGTCAGTCTCCTGGCCAGGGACAGCGGTCATCTCTGCTGACCTTGCCCCAGAGCCTGGGGAGTTTTTCCTTAACTTCCAGTGTAGGTGAGTCCACCTGGAACAGCCCCACCGAGGTGGTGGGTGGTCGGGCGGTGTGGCCCGAGAGCGGGGCTCAGAAAGCCCGGGGCCTGGGCATGCGCTTCCTGCCTCTCTCAGGCCAAGGCGGTCCCAAGTCTGAGCTCATTGGCAGGAAGCCCTGTGTCCCCAGGGCCCAAGCCAGCATCTCTCCAGGCGAGAAACCATCTGTAAACAAATGCTCGGGTACCCTGGGGGAGCTGCTGTAGGGTTTCCAAGTTTTCTTTCTTTCTTTCTTTTTTTTCTCTTTTGTCTTTCCTAGGGCCATACCTGCAGCCTATAGAGGTTCGCAGGCTAGGGGTCTAATTGGAATTGTAGCTGCTGGCCTATACCACAGCCACAGCAACGCCAGATCCAAGCCACGTCTGTGACCTACACCACAGCTCACGGCAACGCCGGATCCTTAACCCACTGAGCAAGGCCAGAGATCGAACCCGCAGCCTCATGGTTCCTAGTTGGATTTGTTAACCGCTGAGCCAGGCCAGGAACTTAGGGTTTCCAAGTTTTCTTGACACTGGCTCCCAACAGATCAAATCACAGGACCATAGATGTTGGGGTTGGAAGGACCTTTAGGGGCTGTTGATCCAATGTTCAGGTCAAAGATGGGGAAACCAGGG
This sequence comes from Sus scrofa, assembly GCF_054392235.1. Lineage (NCBI taxonomy): Eukaryota > Metazoa > Chordata > Mammalia > Artiodactyla > Suidae > Sus > Sus scrofa. The sequence continues at coordinate 11,263,664 of NC_139391.1, forward strand.
TGGGGGTGTGTCACTTGTCCAAGGTCACCAGCAGAGCTAATAATTTCAGTCTTGGAGTTCCCATCGTGGTGCTGCGGAAATGAATCTGATTGGGAACCATGAGGTTGCGGGTTCGATCCCTGGCCTCGCTCAGTGGGTTAAGGATCTGGTGCTGCCGTGAGCTGTGGTGTAGGTCGCAGACGCGGCTTGGATGTGGCATGGCTGTGGCTCTGGCGTAGGCTGGCGACTACAGCTCTGGACCCCTAGCCTGGGAACCTCCATATGCCGTGGATGCAGCCCTCAGAAGACAAAAGACAAAAATAAATAAGTAAATAAAATAGTAGTAATGACAGTCTTAATTGTACACACGGAAGGAACCTTTGACACATGGGAGGAAGCCCGAGGCTCCAGAAAGGACATGGCCTTGGCCAAGGTCTATGGCGAGACAGGCACTGCAGGGCTCCTTCTCCTCAGCCCAGCTTGTGCTGCAGGAAGGGCATTCGAGGCTTTGCCACTCCCGCCTGCAGCCCCCCAGACCCATACTTCTGGTCTTGGAGCTGGTCCCCAAAGATCCTCTGTCTCCCCCCAGATCTGGAACCACCGAGTCCTGAAGGACGAGTTCCTGGGTCAAGTGCACCTGAAGGCCAACCCGGACGACCTCCAGGCCCTGCACACCCTCCACCTCCGAGACCGCAGCAGCCAGCAGCCCAGCGACCTGCCGGGCACCGTGGCTGTGTGCATCCTCAGCAGTGCCTCCCTCACGGCCGTCTGATCCCTGCCCCTTACCTGCCCCCACAGTTCTCACCGTCATCTGCATGTCCCCAACCAGGCCAGGGACTAGCCTGGGAACCAGGACACTGGGGTCCTTCCCCCAGCTTTTCCACTGACTTGCTGTGTGACCTTGGGAGGTCTCTGCCCCTCTCTGGGCCTCAGTATCCCGAGGACCCTAAAGCATTCCCTTCTCATAGAGGAGTCTTCTTGCCTGAGATTTAAAGTAGCCCCCCTGCCCCAACTGCCACCATGGCTAAGGGACTCTATCCGTTGAAAGCATTTTCCTGAGGCCCTGCTCTCTGCCAACGGAGTGCCAAGATGTCACTTGTTTACACACAAACTGCCACATCCCAAGGTCCACTCTTGCCCCTCGTGTCCCAGGCCTGCCCCAGTGTCCCAGACTTGCTTTCTCTGTCACTTACATCTGGTTGAAGGGGCTCTTGGGTTCCCACGCAGGCCGGAGTTTGGGTAGCTGTTCTTGCTCTAATCCCATCCGCTCGCCTGCACATCACTTAGTGATTCAAAGGGGGTTTGCCGAGTGGGGAAGCGCTGCTGTGAGCCCCCAAGTGGAGCCAGGCCCCTCCCGCAGCGCTGGGAGACCCGGTGTCTGTCCTGGGCCTCGCCTCTGCTCTCAGGTCCTCTCAGAGGCAGACAGACGCCCAGACAAGCTGCAGCCGCCTTCTCCATCCAGCCTCCGGTTTCATCCCCAGCCTCTGGTTTAGGGTCCCTGGAGAGGTGGCAGAAGGGTGTCCTGCTTCCACTGCCCTGATGCGGGAAGGCGTGTGTCCGGTGTCGTGGGCCGGGCAGGTGGAGGGGGCCGTGGGGACCGGAGGGGGGTGTGGGGACCCGAGGGGAAGGCCCCTCTGCTGCCAGACCCGGGCTTTTCCTGGGAAAAGGGGCTCTGGGTGGTGGTCTCAGGCCCCCTGGGATCAGGTCACACATCGGGCTCGGCAGGAGGTGGTAAGTCCATCCCCTGACCAGAGACCCCCCTCCGCCAACATCCTCCCACACACAGCCGAGGGGGCGACAGCCCTCGCTGCCGGGACCAAAATGCCCCTTTCGGTCCTCAACGTTTTATATTCTTTGTGTTTTACGTCTCGATTTTAACCAGGGGTTTTTAAAGGAAAACCGAAAGCCTGAACCCTTTTTTCTTCTTAAACTCTGGTTCCTGTAATCCTCTGATTTTATTTTGCTTCTGCTTGGGGCGGGACGTGGGGGTGGCCGGACTTTCTCCGCGGAGGTCTGCCGCTGATGGGGGCAGGGGGTTCAGACCGACTGGGTTCTTGGACAGCGTGGGTGCCGTGACGGGCCTTGGGTCTCCTCTGCGTCCTTGGGCTCCAGAGCAGGGGATACAGATGAAAAAGTCCAGTTGGTTCAAGGATGGGAATTCCGTCGGGGAACCTGGCTTTTCGGCTCCAGATCTGGCTCTTTGGTGCCGCGTCCTGGCGGGCTGTGCTGGATCCTCGCCTTTGCCTCCTCCCTCTGGGTCGTCTGCTCCTGTGCTCCTGACCTCCCTGGTCACGGGAGGGGCCTGGAAATGAGTGACAAGGGAGACAAGAAGAGTCCTTCTTGAGAAGCTGGGATTTCCCCTCGAGAACTCAGGCCTAGGGCTGGACTCTCTGTGTGACCAGGAGCAAGTCGCCTAAACCTCCTGTGCCTCGATTTCCCCCTTCTGCAAAGTGGGGCCAAGGATTCTCATTTGTCAGCACTCTTACTACCGAGCGCCGAATAAGGGCAAATCAGTCCCCTTTCTCCGCGTGTCTCTGTGCGCGCACACTATCCACAGTCATGTAATCTCCACGGCTCGCTGTCCTTGATTCCCAAGTCGGGTGGAGGGACGAGGGCAGGATAACCAGCCTGGGGCCTCTGGGGCCACCTGCCACACAGGTGTTTGCTCAGCCACGTCCATGGGGCTAGGCGGGTAAAGCAGGACCAACTGGCAGATCTGTGTGGGCTTTGGCCCGGAGGCTGGGCACGGTACCCCTTCCCCAACCCCTGTCTCAAACAGAACTGGTTGGGCAGCCCTGTCTTTGCTTCCCGTCCCTCTGGGTGGGCCAGGCTGGCTCCTGGCTGTGGGAGAACCCCGTCCCCTGGGGACTGGGCGGGTGAGACCGGAGCTCTTTCAGGCTGGGACTGGTGGGCATGTGGGGAGGGCAGCCGCTCTCTTCAGCAGGTGCACCCTCCAGCCCACGGGGTGACAGGGGGGCTCAGGGCTGCTTTTGGAGATGGGTGGGACCCCCGGTCCACACCACCCCAACCTGGGCTTCACTCCCCTTGGGGTCAAGGGCAGGGTCAGGGGACTGGAGACCTGTTTGTTCTCAGAATAAATGTTACCGCTCTTCCAGAAAGGTCTTCTGTGTCTCTCTGTCCCTTGAGGGTAAGGGACAGTGAAGGGAATATTTCCCAGGCCTGGGTGACTGTTGTTTGGTCAGAGAGCCAGGTGAGGGAGTTAGAGCTGAGGCTGAACCCCACTGCCTGCCTGAGGGGACAGTGTGCCGACATCGTAGAGATCATTCATCTGTCCCATCGGTGGCCTTGTCCCAAGTCCCGTCCCAGGCTCCGAGGGGAAACAGCACAGAGCCTTGCTGGGGTGCTCTGCAGACCAGTGGAGGGGACGTGCAGAGATTTAGTGGTTGGGTGGCCTGGGGGTACAGGTGTTCCCCAAGCCTCTCCCTGCCCCAGCTGTGGCATGGAGGGTGGCCGAGGAGGAGACGGGCTTGTGGGGGGATTGGAGTGGAGGCTTTTGAGGGGAAGATGTTGGCAGCTCGAGCCAGGAAGCCACGGGCAGCGGTGAGGAGAAACCAGATTTGGGAGGTGGAGTGGACCGTGCGTTGGGGGTGGTGAGTAAGGGAGGAACGAGTGGTTGAAGACCAAGTCTAGATTCCCCATAAGACTAAGAGGACATTGTGGCTGACGTGCCCGCCTTGGCATCTTGCCCATGCCCGGTGGGTGCTGAGTCATTGCAGCTGTGCGGCATCTGGTGCGAAGCCTGTGCCCGCTCCCGGCCATCCCTCAGCACAGACCTGCGTTCTGCCTGGGGCCCCATGTCTGTTCCTCTCTGGGTCTCCGTTTTCCCATCCGCCTAAGGCTGACACCACTTGCCTGCCTGGTCTGGGAGGCTGAGCAAGAGACGATTAGAGGGATGCTAGGTCCCAAGTGTCCGTGGAGACGGGACTGGCCAAGGTGTTCAGGAGCACCTCCTGCCACGGGCACCCGGCCAAGCACACCCCAGCAGCCAGGGGTCGTCCGGGGTCAGGACTGTCAGGTCAGAGGGAGCCCCAGCTCGGGCAGAAGCAGTACCTTGACTTTCTACCTGCTGCTGCAGGCAGAGGCTGCAGGCTCAGCTTTGATCTCCAGGGGGCGCCATCAGGCAGCTGTGCCAGGAAGTGGTGCGGTTGGGCCATGCCTGGGTCCCTCCCTGGGCCCCCCACCCCATCCTTTGGGTGGCAGCCAGGTGGCACCTTCCCAGCAGGCACATCCCAGTTACAGAGAATCCCACAGAGCGTCTCCCTCCACCCGGGGCCAAAGCCGCCCTGGAGAGGCCTGGATGGCCAGGGCTGGGGCAGCTGCCAGGGCGGGTGAGGGCCAGGGCTCAGCAGGGCGCCCGTGATGTCACTATCTTCGCTGACGCTCAAAATGAACATTTTGTTTACTCTTCCTTGTTTACCCCCTCCCTACTTTAAAACCACATTTTCTTACAATTAAAAAAAAATATATATATGCATCATATTTAGGAAACTACTACATATAAAGACTAAACTTTGGGACATGTAAAATGTCTTGTATTAGTCACTTTAAAACTATGCAATAAACTCTGCAGAATACAAAAAAGCATTTATACCACACACACAAAATCGCATTTTCCACCTCAGTTGGCACGGGCCCCTGGCACATGCCGGGCTGCTCCTGGTCAGCTGGTCTGAGAAATGATTAGAGAGGAGTTCCCATCATGGCTCAGAGGTTAACGAATCCAACTAGTATCCATGAGGACACGGGTTGGAACTCTAGCCTCGTTCCGTGGGTTAAAGATCCGGTGTTGCAGTGAGCTGTGGTTGTAGGTAGGCAGCTGTAGCTCCGATTTGAGCCCTGGCCTGGGACCCTCCATGTACCGCAGATGTGGCCCTAAAAAGACCAAAGACCAAGAAAAAAAAAAAAACCCACAAAAAACAAGAAATGGTTAGAGACACCCCCGCCCCCCACCTGCACCTGCCCAGAGCGAGCTGAGGGGCAGCGGCGAGGTGATGAGCTCCAGGTGATGTGATGTGAAGGCGCCCTCGGAAGCCGTCTGGGGCAAGGGCTGTGTGTGCACAAGGACGGGGGAGGAAGGGCTGGAATGCTTGCTACCTCCTGCCCTGCCTGGTCTTTGCTCTCAGAGTCTCAGACAGAGAAGGAAACGGGCTTGGCAGAGGGCACACGGGGGCCAAGACTCAGCAAATCTGTGACCAATCAGGATCAGAACGAGGTTTCCTGCTCAGGTGAGAGTCAGGTAATGTTACTGCCAATGATAGGAGGCAGCTGAGGCCGGGATGCGTGGGCTGGTGCCAATCCCACGAGAGTCAGCAGCACAGCTGAGAAAGCCCCCAGGGCCCCCGCCTCCCCGCTGGGCAGCCAGTGCTTTGCCAGGGCCCCGGGCAGCAAGCCCGCCTCCCCTGCTGATGTCACGGCACCCAGACCTTGGAGGGCCCTCCGGCTCCGCCTCCTGGGAGAAGGCTCTGGAGTGGGGTTGAGAGGGCAGCAGTGCCGGCCAGATAGCTGCGCTGGGCAGGAGAGAGAGGGAGACAGAGAGAGAGAGAGAGTCCCACAGTGAAAAACCAAAGACCCAGAGGCCCCCCCCCAGCCAGGAGCAAAGCCACGGAGCAGCACAGAAGAAGGGGGGACTCGTGTGTGCTGATTGTCCCAGACCCCCCCCCCAGCTTCCTGGCCCCTCCGTGCAGGTGGCAGCTGCAGCCAGGCTGGTGAGCAGCTGGGACCCAGGTAAGGAGGGGCTGCCCGCTGTCCTGGGCACAGGGAGAAGGGTTTGCTGGACTTCGGGGGGGGGGTCATGGGCACAGGCCGCCCTGGAGCCACTGCCCCCACAGCCACTTGCTCCTGGGCGCCCTGCCATCTCTGGCCAGAGCTGGGACGGGGGCAGACATGCTGAGGGGTGGCCGAGAGTCCTCTGTCCCTGTCTCTCTGTCTCCCTAGGTCTTTCTCAGACACTCATTTTTTTTTTTTTTCTCTTTCTCCTTCGATGAGTCACTTCCTTTCTCTGTGCCTCAAATTTTCCGTCTGTGAAATGGGAAATGAAGGCCCCTGAGCCCCGGCCATTGTGGGGATGAGGTTAAATCGAAATGGAAATACAGACCCCTGTTCCCTGCTGTCACTTTGAAAAGCAATGAACTTGAACAGGGATTAGAAAAATAATGTCTATCATATGGCTTTTTCCTTACAAACAGCCTTTAAATTCTATGTCCCTTTCCAGGCTTCCAAACCCCGAAGGCCCTGGTTCTGCCTGCAGCTCTCGTGGCTCACGGGGCGCGGGACGCCAGCCACAGCTGGGCATCATCTTCAGACATAGCTCCTCGCGGCAGCTGCCCGCTGACCCTTGTAGAAGTCCCTTCCCAGCCAGGCTCCCAGGCTGGATGCAGGTCTCCGGGAGGACCATGTGCCCGCTGAATCCCGGAGCCCCAGGGTGGGGGGTCAGGGCTCAGGTGTCAGGCCCAGTGTCATGGGCAGAGGATCAAATGCCCCAGTGCCTCTGAATGGACCTTGTGAAATATTGATGCTTATCCTGGGAGGCGGGTAGGGGGCCAGGGGGGCCTGGCGCCAGGGCCTGTGGGCTGGAGGGGGCTTTGAGCACCATACCGCATCCCCCAAGTCCTTCCTGAGCCATTTCTGGTCCTGGCCCTGTGCCATGTGAGGTGACGGCTGAGCCCCAACCCTGCCCTCTATCAACTGCCTGACTTTGGGGGCAGAGGTGCGGATGGACCCTGATTAGACAACAGCTGCATACCGTTAGGGCTGGATAGAGGGAAACATCAGGGCTTTTGGCAGCCTGGGGATGGTCCGGGAAGGCTTCCTGGAGGAGGTGCCGTCTGAACTGAGTATGAAGCAGAGGTGGGAATTTATTCGTCAGAATTCCAGGTAGAGGGGCCAGTGTATCCAAGGCCAAGGGGTGTGAGAAGACCTGTTTCAGGAAGAGTGAACACTGGGGATGGCCCAAGAGAAGCGGTGGGATAGAAGAAAGTGGAGAGGCAAGATGGAGAGGCGTGTAGGGCTGGGCTGGGGGTGGGGTTAGAGCCCCCATCCTGAGGGCAGGGGGTGCTCTCGAAGGATTTTAGGCATGCCCTGTCACGAGCAGGTCATGCTTAGCCTGACCCTCTTGGGCCAGGCTGTCCCTGTCACCCCCACTCCTGGGGCAGCCCTGAGCTGGGTGGCCGGGGACCAAGTCCTAGTTCTGAATTTGCCCTGCTGTGTGACCTTTGGTAACTCTTGGTCCCTCTCTGGGCCTCTTTGCCCATATGTCCAGGGGAAGGGGTTGGACTTGCTGCTTCTTAGGAGCCCTTTGGGAATCTCCGCATAACAGTGGTTAAAAAAAAAAAAGAGCTCAGCTGCTCTGGGCAGTGGAGCTGGTGGAAGCGGAGGAGGCTCAGGTCACGCAGGTTGGGCTGTGGCCAGAGGGAGAGAAGCCAGGAGGGTTCCTGAGAGGAGGAGGGGCTGGGGCTTCGGAGCCCGGGTGACCGCGGCCGGGCTCAGCGCTGCCAGGGCTGGCTGGCCTGCTCGGAGGCTTGAGATGGTCTTTTTCCCCACAGCACTGCATCTGGCCAGGGGGGCAGCAGGAGCATTTGACAAAGGACAATGGTGATTCTTCAGCAGGTGAGTGTTCCCTGTACCCCACAGGCCTTCATCTTTCTATGCCAGGATGGCTCATCCTGCCCCATCCCATATTCTCGTATCCATATTCTTAGTTGTAGGATACCCTCCCCAGTCTTTCTTCTGGAGAACTCCTATCTCTCCTTCAAAACCCAGGTGTGTGAAACTTTGCCTGACTCTCTCAGGCCTGGTCTAGAATTGTTCCCTCTGATGAGTCTGTTGGGGCCCCCCTTTCTCACGGCACTCACCCCACTGGTTAGAAATTATTTATTCACATACGTCTCTGAGTCCCTGGGTATTCCAGGCAGTGGAACAGCATGTGCAAAGGCCCAAATGTAGGAAGGTGGCAAGTCTACTGAGGCCAGACCAGGAAGGGCCTTGAGGCTGCCTGGGGAGCAGTGAGTGGGGAGGGGGGGTGACGTGGCGGGAGCTGGAGCCCCGGGGGTGGGGGTGGTACATGGGGAAGGAGCAGAGAGGCTGCCTCCCGCAGAGTCATCCAGCCCCCTTCTTTCCCAGGGCCACGACGGCCCTGACCTTCAGCCCTTCCCCGTGATCAGCCTGAGGCTCTAATGAGCTCCCGTCTCCAGAGCCAGGAATGTGGGCCCTGAGCCAGGTCGGCCTGACATCAGACCCTTGGGCTAATGGGGGTGTGTGTTGTGGGGGCTTGACCAGAGGCTTCATGTCCTCAGGACCATGTGGGGCCAACGGGCAGCCCTGTCTGCAGCTGCATGCCCGCTGTGTGTGTATGTGGGTGTGGGGGGCGGTGAGTATGTGAGCATCAGGGCAGGATCTGGATATACGGTCTTCTGACCTGGGCCACCTGCAGGGCTGGGTGGATGGGGACAATTGCAGACTCCAGATGGAGGGCCTGGGCCACCCTAGCCCCCAAGGGCATTTTCCCTCAGGAAACTCACCGTCTGCTCTCCCTGACCTGCTGGCTCACCTCACCTGCTGGCAGCCTCTGCTGGGAGCAGGTGTCTGCAGCGGAACCCAGTTCTGTGCACCCCTCACACAGAAAGCGCATTTCCGTTACTTCTTTGGTCCTGAAAAAGGTCCCAGCCCTGGGGAGCCAGCCAGCGGTGCAGCTCCCCAGGCAGCACCTGCACCCCTTGGCTCGTCTTGGGCTTTGCTATTGACGAGTAAGCAGGGTTTGGGGGGCGTTCGGCCTTCCTGAGCCTCAGTTTCCTTACCTGTAAAATGAGGATAGGAGTTCCTGTCGTGGCTCAGCACTTACAAACCGGACTAGTATCCATGAGGTTGCAGGTTCAATCCCTGGCCTTGCTCAGTGCATTAAGGATCCGGCGTTGCCGTGAGCTGTGGTGTAGGTTGCAGACGCGGCTCGGATCCCTTGTGGCTCTGGCTGTGGTGTAGGCTGGCAGATGCAGCTCCAGTTAGATCCCTAGCCTGGGAACCTCCATATACTGCGGGTATGGCCCTAAAAAAGAAAGAAAATTCACTAGTAAAATGAGGATTAAAAACCCTCCTTTCCCGGGACCATGGTTGTGAAGATACAATGCCTCGAGGGGTTCTGTCAAAGTGCATCTTCTCAACTTCCTCCCCGGTCCGCCTCCCCCCTCTCCTCCTCCTCCCATCACCCCTCCCCTGTCCCGAAGGGCCGTCTGTCTCCCTGGGTCACTTTGTCCTGCTTTTCCTGGCTGACTTCTAAGGCCTCACGGAATCCCCTGCTCCGTGTGGGACCCCTCCCTGCTCTGGCCACGTTAGCGTCTGCTAACTCTTTTCTGCCCTCCTGGGGCCCCCTGGGGAGCCCCGAAATGGGGGTCAGCCTTCCTCCTGCTCCCCACGGCCTCCTCAGCCCTGGTGCCAGCCCGTTCAGAGATGGGGCTCCGTGCTGAATGAGCGCATGGCTGTGATTTCACCCTCATTTGGTCCAGGGGGCTGGGGTTGGCATGACGCCTGTCAGAGGGATGTTTAAATGTCATAACGCGGACTTGACGTTCAGCCCAGCGCTAGACATGGCTCAGTACAGGTTCAGTGCCGTGAGGACTGTTAAAATCCCGCTCATGGTCTTCCCGCGTGTGGGCGTTTCCCATTCCTTTCTTTCACTTTATTTTGGCTACATATTTATTTGGGATCAAGTCTTTGCAGAGACCTCAGAGATATGACGATTTCTCCCCGTGTGCAGAGTGTCCCAGTGAGGGACAGAGCAGCGTCAGATGCTCACCCGTTCCCTCCCTCGGTCCCTCCACGCATCCGTCACCCAGGCTTTCTGAGCCCCACGGGGTACCAGGCACAGAAAACACATGGGCTAAGCATGCAAATGTCTTCACGCGTGGAACATTTTTATTTATTTGTGGACGGTTCAAATTCTTCAGGAGTAGCTTCCACACGGGTCCTGCTGTGTGCCAGGCCCTCCCTGTATAGGATCTCATTTTATTGCCCTAAGCTGTGAGGTAGGGATCAGATATTGTAGATATTGCAGGTGAGACTGAAGCCCAGACAGGGTAATTTAGACAGGAGCTAGGGCAAGTCCAGACAGGAGAGGGAGCCACGCTGGTGAGCTGGGGTGGGTGGCAGCACGTGGGGAGAGGAGAGCTTGGGAGGGCGCTACTGTGCAGGGCACAGGGGCGAGGCACAAGAAGCAGGTACAGGGCTCAGGGGATGAGGGCAGACTTCCTCTGCTGGGTGGCATGTGCAGAACGTGGGCTCTTTCCTAGGGGCCCTGTGCTGGTCTGGGCAGATCCGTTATACTGATGGTTTGGGGAGTGGGGTGGCAGTGCCCGAAAGTTCCCAGTGTCCCAGAAGCCACTCCCTCCAGCCACGTTCTCACTCACTCACCCAGCCAAGTGGCACTCAGGTCCTTCTCTGTACCAGGACGGGCACAAAGGACTGCTCCCTGTCCTGGAGGAGTTTCCAGACCAAAAGGGGAGGCAGCTCCAGAACACTCCAAGGGCACCCATGGGTGGAACTGGAATGGTGGGAGTCTTGGGGGTGGAATTAGGGTGGCAGGGAGCCTGGGCTTGGGGGAGGCTTCTGCTCTGGCTGGGGTACCTGGGGAAGGCTCTGAGGCTGTCGTGGGAGCCTCTCACACGCAGAGAGGGGTCTGCAGGCTCAGGAGGAGGGGCTTGCCCCAGTTGCAAGGCTAGCTGTGCTTGTGAGAATGCAAGGTCTGTGCTGCACGGGACCCACTGCTTTCAGGACCTCAGAGAAGGCTGCTGTGCTTCAGTAAGATATGATTTCTGGTTCCTGGTGAGGCCAATGTAGGGACTGGATGTACTTTGCCCAGACTCATGGATCAGAGTGAAGTTTGAGGATAGATTTTGCGGACGTTGATAACAGATTGACTCTTTTTATTAAAATATAAAGTTCTTCTTTGTCTGTTGTAACAATTTTTAACTTAAAGTCCATTTTGTCTGATATTAGCAGAGCTGCCCCAGATCTTTTTTGGTTACTGTTTGCACAGAATATATTTTTCTATCCCTTCACTCTCAACCTGTTTGTGGTTTTGGATCTAAAGGGAGTCTTTAGATAGCATGGAGTTGGATCACGTGTTTGTTTTTTTTTTTAATCCTATTCTGTGAGTCTAGACCTTGAACTGGAGCATTTAATTCATTTCCACTTAAAGATTTACTTTGACATTTGGCTATTTTTTCTTTTCTTTTCTTTTTATTTTTATTTTCCCACTGTACAGCAAGGGGGTCGGGTTATCCTTACATGTATACATTACAATTACAGTTTTCCCCCCACCCTTTCTTCTGTTGCAACATGAGTATCTAGACATAGTTCTCAATGCTATTCAGCAGGATCTCCTTGTAAATCTATTCTAAGTTGTGAGGCTATTTTTTCTAATTGTCATCTTTTCCCCTTTCAATTCTTCTGATGACTTCTTTTTTGTGTTTGATTTTTTCCCCCACTGTACTGCTTTGATTCCCTTCCCACATCTGTGTGTGTGTGTGTTTTCCTAATGGTTACTCTGGGGTTTACAATTAACCTCTTACATTTATAACAGTCTAGTGGGAGTTAATACCATCTTAGCTTCAATAGTATTCAAAAACCCAGCTCCTGAAGTTCCCATCGTGGTGCAGTGGTTAACGAATCCGACTAGGAACCATGAGGACACAGGTTTGATCCCTGGCCTCGCTTAGTTGGTTAAGGATCCAGTATTGCTGTGAGCTGTGGTGTAGGTCACAGACACAGCTCGGATCCCGTGTTGCTGTGACTGTGGTGTAGGCCAGCAGCTGAAGCTCTGATTCGACCCCTAGCTTGAGTACCTCCATATGCTGTGGGTGTGGCCCTAAAAAGACTAAATAAATAAATAAATAAACAATTAAAAATACATAAAACCCCTGCTCCTACATAGCTCTATCCCTCTCCCTTTATGGTGTCATTGTCAGAAATTATATCTTTATACACCATGCGCCCATGAACATAAATTTGTAATGATTGTTTTATGCATTTGTCTTTTAAATCACATAGGAAAAAAAAAAGAGGCGTTATAAACCAAAAATAACAATACAGCTGGATTTTATATGTACTTTTGTAATTACTCTACCAGCGTTGTTTATTTTTTTGGTCTGGCTTTGAGATACGTACTGTCTCGTGCCATTTCCTTCCAGCCTCAAAGATTACTTTTGGCATTTCTTGTAGAGCAGGTCCACTAGCTACAGACTCCCTCAGGTTTCTTGTTGTTGTTGTTGTTTGTTTGTTTTTTACCTGGGAATGTCTTAGCTTCTCGTTCACTTCTGAAGGATATTTTTTGCCACATGGAGAATTCATGTCTAAAAAGTGGTTGTTTCCTTTTGGCACTTTGCGTATTTCATCCTCCTCTTCTGGCTTCTGTGGGTTTCTGATGAGAAATTGGCAATTAATTGCATTGATGATCCTTGGGATATGACAAGTTACTTCTCTCTCACTGCTTTTAAGATTCTCGTTGTCTTTTGATAGTTTGATTATACTGTGTCTCCGTGAGGATTTTTGGGGGGCAGCCTATGGAGTTCCCAGGCCAGGGATCGGATCTGAGCTGCAGGTGCGACCTTTGCTACAGCCGTGATGGCATCAGACCTTTTTAACCCACTGTGCCGGGCTGGGGACAGATCCCGCATCCTGGCAATCCCATTGTGCCAGAACAGGAACCCTGAGGATTTTGTGTCGTTGCTGTTAAGTTTATCCTACCTGGAATTTATTGAGATTTTTGGACATATAGATTCATATCTTTCACCAAGTTTGGGGAGCTTGGGGTCGTTATTTCTTCAAATATTCTTTCCGCCTTTCTCCTCTCCTCCTCTTCTGGGATTCCCATTGTTCATATGTTGATCCATTTGATGATGTCCCATAGGTTTCTTAGTCTCCGCTCACTCTTCTTAATTTTTTTTTTTTTTTTTTGGTCTTTTTGCCTTTTCTAGTGCTGCTTCCGGCAGCATATGGAGGTTTCCAGGCTAGGGGTCGAATTGGAGCTGTAGCCACCGGCCTACACCAGAGCCACAGCAATGTGGGTTCCGAGCCGCCTCTGCGACCTACAGCAACGCCGGATCCTTAACCCACTGAGCAAGGGCAGGGATCGAACCCACAACCTCATGGTTCCTAGTCAGATTCGTTAACCATTGTGCACTCTTCTTAATCTTTTTTTCTTTCTCTGCCTAGGATGGGATAATCTCAAAGAAGCTATGTTCAGGTTTGTTGATTATTCTTTCTGCCCATTCAAATCTGCTGTTGAGCCCTCTAGTGAATTTGTCATATCAGTTATTGTACTTTTCAACTCCAGAAGTCCTATTTGGCTCCTTTTTATAATTCCTGCCTACTTATTGCTATTCTCGACTTGGCAAGATGTTCTGGTTTCTCTCAGTTCTTTGAGCATACCTAAAACAGTTGATTAGTGTCTTTATGAAGTCCAGTGTCTGGGCTTCCTTAGGGAAAATTTCTATTAATTTCTTTTTTTTTCTTGTGAGTGGGCATTTTCTTATGTCGTTGCAAGTCTCATCATTTTGTTGTTGTTGAAAACTGGACATTTTGATTATTCTAGCGTGGTAGCTCGGAAAGGCAGATTCTTCCCTCCCTGGGGTTTGTTGTTGCTGTTTGCTGTGAACTGCAGTTTTGTTTAGTGACTTCTCTAAACTATTTGTACGAAGACTATGTTCGTTGTTTTGTGTGGTCACTGAAGACTCTAAAACACCTGGAGCCAAAAAAAAAAAAAAAAAGGCCAAACACACACCAGTCTCAATCTTTGTGTATTGGATTCTGTGCATATGAGTTAAGGCATGACGTCGCTGCTCATCTGGCCATGTGTGGCTCTGCATTAGCCTTCGCTTCCTGCCCACCCGGAGCTTGAAATCCGTCAAAGTGAGTGCTTAGGGTCTTCTCGTGCCTTTCTGAACATTCGTCCAACATTTCTAGATTCGCCAGCATGTGCAGGACTTTTCAAAGCCCTTTTCCCCCAAAGCATCTCATTCCCCTATTTTTCCTGCAGGCTTTTTGGAGTATCTACAGTTTTCTCCAAGTGGTGCTTTTTCCACAGGCAGCAACATGCCTTTGGGTGTTTTTGACCAATGCCCTCCATAGCTACTTCTCCCTGGGAGAGCTCCTAGTTAGGGAATATAGACAAGCCCTTTGCATTATTCCTTTATTTTTTAGGGCTGCACCGTGGCACATGGGAGTTCCCAGGCTAGAGGTCCCATTGGAGCTGTAGCTACTGGTCTATACCACAGCCACAGCAATGTGGGATCTGAACTGCGTCTGTGACCTACACCACAGTTCACAGCAATGCTGGATCTTAAGCCCCTGAGCAAGGCCAGGGATCAAACCCACATGCTCATGGATACTAGTCAGTTTCGTTGTTGCTGAGTCACAATAGGAACTCCCCTTTGCATAAATCCTTCAGGAAACCCCCGGAGAGGATAAAACAACCACAATTCTTTGATAACAAGGCCTGTTCTGCTCCCTCTGACCCCAGTAACTCACACCAGGGATTCAGGCTGCCGTCCTCAAGGTGGGAGATGGGAGGAGACAGGTGGGCTGGAGTACGACAATGCTCTCCGCTGGACTCCCGTCACCTGTCTCTTCATTATATGTTCGGATGGTTACTATAAACCTTTGCATGTTTTCTAGATTTCCAGTAAAGTTGATTCTGACAATTTTTGGCGTGTCTGTAGAGAAATAGGTTCCTGGCAGATTTTTCTACTCCACTGATGTCCCTTGCTGCTGACAGTTGGCGTAGTTATTTCCTGAAAGCTTTTCTGTCCCAACTTGCAGTATATCCTTGCGTAGGATCCTTTGCCTCCTCTGAACCAGTCTCCTCATAGGTAAAGCGAGTGGCCAGAACTGGACCAGGTGGTCCTGTGGCGGGGGTGAGAGCAGCCCCAGCGACAGAGGGAGTAAAGAAATGAAGGTGGTGAGGTATGGGGACCAGGGGGCCCCTGGCCAAGTGGAGGCTTGGTGGCTGGGTGGGGGCAGGGAAGAGCGTGGGGGTGGAGCATTCCTGGCAGAGCACCCAGCATAAGCCAAGGTGGGAGGCCCTAGCCTCTGTGGCCAGGCGGCCAGAGACAAGGATTGGGGAGCAGGGAGCCTTGGCCCTGGGAGAGACTCTAATAGGATGCCAGCGTGGGTCCCAGAGGCATGAGACCTGCTTCCCAGACCCGATGTGCAGCCACCTGCAGGGAGGGGGACGACTACCAGGCTTCATGGCAGGGGTGGCCTGGGTATAGGGGATTGAGCCCCGGGTCTGAGTCAGGCCAGATCAGGCTCTCAGGACTTTGCTGGGTCTTGCTGAGGGGGCCGCTCTCCATGCCCCAGACCTGTCTTACCATCCTTCCTTCTTACCTCTGCTTCTCTTTGCTTTGCCGTCCCCTCTTCTGGAACACTCTCCTCCCTCATGCCTGCCCCCGCCCCCCCCCCCCCAAATCGTGATGCCACCACAACAGTGACTTTCTCGGTTACTGAGAGTGATCACTCATACAACATTTGCTCTAACAGGCACCAGCCTGAGTGAGTTACACACCCCTGTTGAATCCTGACAAGCACCTGTTATTCTGTCATTGGAAAGATGAGGAAACAAAGGCACATGGAGGTTGAGGAACTCGCCCGAGGGCACATCGCAGGTGCATGGCTGCATCCATATTGAACCCCTATTGGCTCAGAGTCTGACCTCTTAGTGGCTATGCTATCCTGTCTCTCCAGGGCTCCTCGGTCCCTTATCTGGTGGTACCATCCTTATCGGTGTCTGGGTCTGACTACCCCTTAGGCTGGAAGCTCTGAGGAGCGCGTCTCCTAAGCTTTAGGCTGAGCTGATGAAGGCTGGTTAAATCAACGGATGGAAGGGTGCCTGGAAACCCACCCCCAGCCCCTCCCTGGGTCTGAGGGTCTGGGTCCTGTTCCCATGGACTCCCCTCGGTGGGTGAGCCGGCGTTGGGGTGCTTGTTCTGGGCTTAGCTTGGGGAAGGCCCGCTCCTGAGAGCAGGGTCCCTGAGAGGGCACAGTCAGCCAGCTGTGTTCTGGGTGGCAGAGCCCCGGGTCCCGAGGCTGGGCTGGGGGTGGAGGCTGGGCTGGGTAGAGGGGAGCCTCGGTCCGGAGGGCAGCTCCGAGTTCTCAGTGAGGCATCGCTGTGTCCTTCTTTGCTGTTTTCCCTGCGCTTCGCTGTGGTTTGCTTGCCTAGGACAGACAGTTGGGTCTTCCAGGATTCCAGACCATGCCAAGGCCAAAAAAAACGAGGCCTTGAAGAGAGAATGGGAGGAAAGAGGAGAGGAAGCTACGGATAAGTGGGGAGAGGGAAGAAAGCAGGCGTAGGAGGAGGGTCACAGGGCCTGGGCACCCCTGGATGGGACGGTGGCCACTGTGGCTGGTGGCCCAGCACAGACGTGAGCTGGGGTGAGCTCTGAGCCATTAGGGGTGGCTTGCTGTCCTGGGGAACCACGGGACAACCCCCCCCCCGGGGGGGGGGGTGGCAGGAGATCCTCCACTGGCTGGCCTCAGAGGGGCAGGACCCAAGGCAGACTCCTGGGGGGGGTTTCCTCCCAAAGTCCCCCCTCCCAGCTCAAGACTTAGCTGCCCTCACTTCCCAAGGGCAGTCAGTGGGCTGGAAAGATCTCTGACTCACCTTTCCTTTAGCTTGAAAATTTCGTGAAGTATATTGAGTTCTCCATAATATCCCCGCGTTTCTTTCCCTAGAAAACATGCTGATTTCCTCCAAAACTGCCCTCAAGGGGAGGGTCCAGCTGCCTCGTTTGTGCCGAGGCCCACAGCTCCGTGCCTGGGTGCCTGGGTGCTGCCCGCTGCGGTCCCCGAGAGGGCATCCTGACATTCCTGGGTGTCGGGGGTCTGGCCAAGCTGGGAGGGGGCCTGGGGCAGCGCGGGCGCCCCCTCCCCTCTCCCGGCCCGCGGGCGTCACCTAAGCCGCCGTTGCCATGGGCCCGCGGCAGATGGCCGGGTTTAGGGTTCCCCGGCTGGCGGCGCGCACGGGATTAGGTGAATTAGGGAGTCTGAGAAGGGCTGCTGCCCAGAGCCGCGGCCGGGCCCCTCCGCGCCATGGAGCCCCCTGCCCACCCCGCGGACCCCGCCGACCCGAGCGATCCCGGCCACCCCGCCGAGGCGCGCGCCAAGCAGCCCGGCAAGTGGGCGCTGGTGCGCAGCCTGAACCAGGCGTTGAAGACTTACGCGGTCCTGCCGGTGAGGCCCGGGCCGGGGCGGGGGGAGGGCGCGCCTCGGGCACTTGCTTCTGGGCCTCGGTTTCCCCGCCTGTCAGCGGCCAAGCAGGTTGCAGGGTCGCAAAGCCCTAGGGTGCTCTCAGAAGATCCGGCCTTTGCTGCGCGCTCGTCCCTGACCCGCCCTGTGAACTTGGCTCCCTCCGCCCCTCCCCAGGCAAGGAGCTGGTGCAGCCGGAAACTGGAGGTGGGTGGGTCAGCTCGGGCAGGGGCTTCCCTGCCTTTGCCCTTGGGCTGGGGCAGGGAGCGCCTCCAAGTGCACCGAGGGGCTCGGTCTGGGGACCTGCTGAGGAGCGCCCCCAAAGCTTAGCCTCGGGACGCTGCCTGGCTCAAGGGCGCGCCTGGCAAGTCAGTTTGGACCGTCTTTACCACCTGTGAGAATGGAGCTAAGACCACCAGTGTCCCAGAGTGATTATGGGAAATAAGTGAGGGGCCAACAGGCCCTGAAACAGACCCCTTATCATGCCACAGACAGGGAAGGAGCCCCAGGCCCTGGCCCAGAGGGAAAAAAGGCATAAAAGACTGAAGCCCTGGGGAGGTGATATTGATCTGATCCTGGGCTCAGGAGGGAAGGCAGGTGAGCAGCAAAGACACCTTCCCTTCCTAGGGGTCTCTCATCTTCACAGGCACTGACCCCTCTTTTAAGGCTGGCGAGCACTAAGGCCCAGAGGGACTGAAAGACTTACCCCAAGTCACAGCCTTCCATCTGAGCCCGGATCTCTTAACCCATCTGTTCATTGTGAATGTGGGCCGGGGTCCCTGGAGCGAGGCCCCGCTGGGGTTGCGGGGTACTCTCGAGAACATGTAGACAAAGCATCTAGGCAGTCACCAGCCGGGGCCTGGAAAGCCACTCATCTGACAGCCAAGAAGCTGGAACTCGCCCCAGGTTGCGCAGCCGCACTGCGGCGGGTGTCCACCGCACATGGGACTTGAGTCGGGGTGAGGTCCCTGTGGGGAGCAGGTGGGGTGGCAGGAATGGGGCCAGAGGCAGTCATGGGTTGCCGGGGGTCTGGCTGTGAGAGGGGAGGGCCCCATAGGGTTACACCTGGGGGCCCGGCACCCCTTTCTTCTCCTTTCTGCCCCTCAAAAATGTGTCCTGTTCTTTCACATCTCTCCCACCCCCCCAGCCCCACCTCACCCCACCCATCCAGCAGCACCTGACTCCCCCTGTTTTTGGTGCGGGCTCTGCTCCACAGAGGCTCACCGTCTCATCAGTCACCGATTTGATGAGTGACTATGGCCAGTTCCTTTCTCTCTTTGGGGCTCCGTTTCCGCATCTGTCAAAGGAGGACCCTCAGAACCAGGCTGCATGCTGATGCCCCCCCCCAGGACTTTCCTTGGGGCCACAGGGAACTGTCCCCCTCAGAGCTGCTCAGACCCCAGCCTCCCCCCATAAGCCTCTTCCCTGTCAGGTTAGCCTCATTCCTCAAGTTCTGGCCCAGAGCAGACAAAGTGAAGTCATTGCCTTCCTGGTGACAGGCCTTGGCTAGGAGGGGTCTAGTCCCTTGTGTTTGCTGTGCCGCCCTCAGCTGGAGCTTCCAGTTTGCTTTTTGGGCCCACGAACCGTCTCTGGCCAGGGGTCCTACCTGGGCTTCCTGTTCTGTGGGCAGAGTGGGGTTCAGGGTGGGGCCCGGATCTGGAGTTTGCCAGGCTTGGGCTTCATTCTTGTCTTTATCACAAAACACCTGTGTGACCTTGGGCCGGTTTCTTGGCCTCTCTGAGGACATGAAGTGGAGCTAGAGCCCTCTGCCTGGGTAGGGTCGTGAAGTTTCATGAGATCGCTCGTGATGGGGAAGCATCGCCCCATTACCTGGCTACTTGCGGCGGACACTGCGTCAGCCCAGAGAGTGTCCCGATGCCACTGCCCGCCACGGCTGGCCCCCAGGACCCAGGCACACCCATGACCTCTGTCACACGCTCCCTCTTGCACACTCACACACCCTCTCAGGCATAGGCCCACACGCTCCTCCTCCCACTGAGAGGAAAGCACGCTTCTCTGTGTGTGGGAAGTCACAGCTGGAGGACACAGACCACCCCGCCCTCAGGGGCTACAGGCCGGGGGGAGTGGACACAGAGGGCGATGACCCATGTCCTGCTGGCTGTGTGGCCAAGCCTGGGGGCTGGAGGAGTGCCCATGTGCTCCACGCAGCAGCCAGTGTGAAAATCTGTCCTTGGTGCCATTATCTCCTGCTTTAGAACCTTCCAATGGGCGTTCCTGTCATGGCGCGGTGGTTAATGAATCCGACTAGGAACCGTGAGGTTGCGGGTTCGATCCCTAGCCTCCCTCAGTGGGTTAAGGATGCAGCGTTGCTGTGAGCTGTGGTATAGGTTGCAGACATGGCTCGGATCCCGTGTTCCTGTGGCTCTGGTGTAGGCCGGTGACTACAGCTCCGATTAGACCCCTAGCCTGGGAACCTCCATATGCTGCAGGTGCGGCCCTAGAAAAAGGCAAAAAGACAAAAGCAAAAAAAAAAAAAAAAAGAGAGAGAGAGAACCTTCCAATGGCTTCTTGACATACTTAAAAGGAAGTCCAGCTTCTGTCTGTGGCTCACAGGGCCCCGGGCAACGTGGTGCTGCCTGCTTCCTCTGGGTTCCCCCCACATTTAGCTCCCACTGGGGCTTTTCTCTCCCCTCTGTTCACAACTCGGTCTTCAGAGTCAACTGGCTCTCAGCGGGCTCTCTGCAAATATGTACTGAATGAATGAACCAGCTCTTCAGGGGGCGGGGGGGAGGAGGGAGGGGCAGGGAGGAGGGGGCGGGGAAGAGTTACTCGCAGGTGGGTGTCCACTCCGGGGAAAGGTGGGGTGGGATGGGCAGCAGGTGGAACAGAACAGCCCCAGCACTGGTGTGTCAGGTTGGCTGTGAGCCATCACTTAGGAGCGGGTGACGAGTATGGCAGGAGGCACATCTTGGGTGTGGGACTAAAGCACTCATGAGGATTAAATGGGACAGTTTATGGGAAGCAGCCATGCAGCCTGGGCACACAGTAGGTGCTCAGCAAATGTGTGAGTCCCTCTCGCTTCCTAGAAACTCTCCGAGTATTCTTTTTTGGGGGGCGGGGGCTGCATCCTTGGCATGTGGAAGTTCTCAGGCCGGGGATCAAACCTGTGCTGCAGCTGTAATGAGAGCCATAGCAGTGACAATGGTAGATCCTTAACCCAGTGACCCACCAGGAAACTCCGTATCTTTACTTTTCCTGGGAGAAAGCTTGGGTTCTGAGTTTGTCTCTTTAACATGGGCGAAGCTCCTATGAAGTGAAGGCCCATAGTGGCAGTTGTGGCTGAAAAAGACTTGGCTGAACAAGTGATGAGTCAGTGGGGGACTCATCGAGCCCACCCCTCACAGGAAACCGAGGCTCAAAGGGGTCAGTGACTTATCCAAGGCAAAGCAGATCCTGGAACCCAGTTCCATGGCCCAGAGCTGTTTCCCTGGGTCATTCCCATGGGCTTATTTCATTGTGAATCAGTTATAGCAGCTGTTACATTTCTAGGCCACCTGATAGGAAGCTTTATTTTTATTAGGTAGGCCTAGGTTCTCTTACTTTCCTGTTTGGGGAAACACCCCAAAGCAGTTCTCTAATTAAGATTAGACTAAAGGGAGTTCCCGTCGTGGCGCAGTGGTTAACGAATCCGACTAGGAACCATGAGGTTGCGGGTTTGGTCCCTGCCTTATGCTCAGTGGGTTAAGGGCCCGGCGTTGCCGTGAGCTATGGTGTAGGTTGCAGACGAGGCTCGGATCCCGTGTTGCTGTGGCTCTGGCGTAGGCCAGTGGCTATAGCTCCGATTGGACCCCTAGCCTGGGAACCTCCATATGCCGCGGGAGCGGCCCAAGATATAGCAAAAAAAGGACAAAAAAAAAAAAAAAAAAAAAAAAAAGAAATAAACTCAAACTAGATAAAAAAAAAAAAAAAAAAGATTAGACTAAAGGAGTTCCCGCTGTGGCTCAGTGGTTAACAAATCCGATGAGCAACCATGAGGTTGCGGGTTCAATCCCTGGCCTCGCTTGGTGGGTTAAGGATCTGGTGTTGCCGTGAGCTGTGGTGTGGGTTGCTGACGTGGCTCGGATCCCGTGTTGCTGGGGCTCTGGTGTAGGCCGGAGACTAAAGCTCCGATTTGACCCCTAGCCTGGGAACCTCCGCATGTCGTGGGTGCGGCCCTAGAAAAGATAAAAAAGACAAAAAAAAAAAAAAAAAAAAAAGATTACGCTAAAATTCAAACCCTTCACCTCCAGGCCAGTGAGAGTCTGAGTCCTGGATCTTGCCCCCCTCTCTCTCCTCAGGCCCTGCCATAACCATGTCCTTGCTGTTCCTTCCTGCCTCAGGGCCTTTGCACTTGTCATCTCCTCTGCCTACAAGTCTACCCCTGCTTGTTCCTAGCCTGGCTGCTTCTTGCCCTTCTGGTCTCAGCTCAGAGGCTGCCTCCATAGCGTGGCTTCCCCAGCTACTGTGTCCGTGGCTGGCTCGGTCCTTCTCCACCCCTGGTGTGCTTACTGCCCTCACAGCACTCACACCATCCCTAGTGACCCTGTTAATGTCCTTGCGACATTGTTTCCTGTCTCCTCCCAGCTAGAATGCGGACTCCATGCTCGCTGCTCCATCTCTGGCATTTAGATCCATCAGCACCGCCTTCTCAGTGGGGGATCAACACACGCTCGTTGAAATGTATCAGTGATGAAAGCGGTTGTTTCAAGTCCATCCTCTGACTCTGGATTTTATCGATTGATTGATTGATTGTCTTTTTAGGGCCACACCCATGGCATGTGGAGGATCCCAGGCTAGGGGTTACACTGGAGCTGTAGCCCCTCGGCTACACCACAGCCACAGCAACGCAGGATCTGAGCCATGTCTATGGCCTGGACCACAGCTCATGGCAACCCTGGATCCTTAACCCAGTGAACGAGGCTGGGGATTGAACCTGTGTCCTCATGGATGCTAGTCAGATTTGTTTTTGCTGAACCAAGATGGGAACTCCTGACTCTGGGTTTTAGATTTGGATTCCAGGCACCCTTACTGAATGTGTAGTGAGCCAGGACCTGTGCCGGATGCTGCAGGGGACACAAAGGTGATGCTCCCCTGGCCCCAGGTTGGGCTGTCTCCACAAGCCAGGAGACAGTGTGGCTGAGAGCGAGGCCCATGTGTATCGCGGGGCCTGGCACAGACAGTGTCCCTGCAGGGGAGTCATACCTACGACTGTGAGTGTTGAGCCAGGAGGTGACAGGGCCTGCTTGGGTGTACTGGGGGGATGCCTCCTCTTGGACAGAGGTTTGGGTGTCTTGGCGTTTCTGCCTGCCGTACGTGTGGGTACAGAGCCTTGGGAGAGCCAGGCTTTGCGCAGGCCTGGGTTCGAAGCTGCCCAGCTCTGTGGTCTCAGCTTTTCCTCTCTCTGAGCCTCTGCTTACCCCTCTGTAAATTGGGACCAGTAATGGCTGCCACGGCAGAGGGACCGATGAGATGGCATAAGTGCCCAGCTGAGGGCCTGGCACTGTGGCTTCTGCAAGTGCAAATTCCCTTTCCTTCTCTCTTCTGGGGTTGGCACAAGCGCCTCTGGTGGTGGTGGTCTGGTGGGCACAGGGCTGCTCGGAAGGGGTGCCCGATGCCCCTCCCTGCTCAGCTGGCCTGGGACTCTCTCACCCACAGGGGGACTACGTCTGGATGGACCTGAGATCTGGGCAGGAGTTCGATGTGCCCATCGGGGCGGTGGTGAAGCTCTGCGACTCGGGGCAGATCCAGGTGGTGGACGATGAAGGCAATGTGAGTCGCCTGCTCCCGTCCTGCCCTGCGCCTTGGGGGGGGACACACAGGCCAGCAGGTGACTGTCCGAGGCAGGGACCAGGGATGGAGGTGGTGCCTGTGTCCCACTTCTGCCCCTCAGATCCCCCTTCCTTCCTGAAGCTTTCCCCACGACCCTCTCACAAGGCCTGTCCTATGTCCACTGCCCTTTGGTCCCTTCTAGTTAGAGACGTGTGTCTATGTGGCATGTGGGTGTGTATGGTGGGGGGTGGGGTGGCAGCAGGCTGGGTGCTCCTCAGGTTCAGGACTGCCTTGGGGTCAGACAGACTGGATTCATATCCCATCCTGCCCTCTTACTAGCTCTGCAACCTTGGCCAAACCTCCTTCCCTTCGAAACCTCAGTTTCCCCTTCTGTAAAATGGGGCCAGTAGCACTCTCACCCGGCTGTTGACACCTATGTGAGAGCACCTGTGAGTGCCTCAGTAAAGGGAGGGTGAGTCTGAAGATGCCCAGAGTCTCATTCCTGGGGATGCAGCATCACGTGACCTCGTCCACCCTGGCACTGCCCTCGAATCCGTCTAACAGATGAACCCTTTATCTCTTGTGACCCCGAGGGCAAGGGACACAGGAAGCGTGAGTTTGGTAGGTAGGGAGCATGGGGCCTTGGCGGGGGTGGGAAAGGTCGGAAGGCAGGGTCCTGGCTGACTGGAGAGCGTGGCTGGACGAGGGTCCAGAAGGGAAGCCCAGAAACTCGGCACATGTGTGTACGTGCGTGCGAACATGTGTGGTATGTGTGAATGTGTGTGGTATGTGTGTACTGTATACTATGTGTGCACGTGTGTGCCACGTGTGTGTGTGCGTGGCACGTGTGTACATGCGAGGTGCCTCTGTACTGTACGATACGTGTGTGCGTGTGTGATATGTGTGTACGTGTGTAACGTGACGGGGGACATGCAGACGTGGTTCACACAAGGTTGCAGCTTAGTGGGGACACGAGGGATCCAGGGAGATTCAGTTCCACCATAGTTTGTGCTGTGCCAGCGCTGGGGATGAGACAGCACTGAGTCCCCGTCTTAGCCTCCTCGTCTGATGGGAGTGGAAGAGGGTGCAGTGACTTGGGGCAGAAGGCTCTGTCGGGGGACAGCAGAGGGCTCTGGCCCCTGGAGTCCCCGTGATGGACGTGGAGGAGGCGGGGACATCACTGTTACACCTGCAGCCCCCAGGGACACCCTCCTTGGGGTTGGCAAAGCCCTTTGACCTGAGTTCTCTCTTTGGGTTCTCAGAGTGTCTGTGGAGGCAGGGAGGACAGTCAGTGTCACCCCAAGGGGAAACTGGAGCCCAGAGAGGGACCCCCAGGACCAGGCACACAGCTCGTGAGTGATGGTGCCAGGGTCAAGACCCAGGGCCTCTGGCCTCGGTGGGTGTGTTTCCTCTCTCAATGTCTCAGTGGCAGCTTGGGGACTCAGGTTGTGTGAAGCACATTTTTGTCCCCTGGGTTTTAGAACTGGAGTGTCCGCAGCATCAGCTCAGAGGCTGCAGTTCCAGGGCCCTTTAGGAAGCCCCTGTGAGTCTGCGGCCGCAGAAGGGGGCATGGGTTTGGCCCACGCACCAGCCTGGAGCCCCCAGGGTGGGGCCCAGGGACTTTGCAGGCTCGTGTTTCACCTGGGTCATGTTCCATGTCAGATGGTGTCCCGTGACGGTGTCACCGGATCCCAGAGGTCCCCTCCCACTCGCCCCCACCAAGGCCCTGAGAACGGGGGCTGCAGAGCAGGGAGAGATGCGGCTGGCTGGCTGGGAACAGGTTTGCGGGGTGGGTCTGCTTCAGGGGCAGCGGGCCCCTGGGGGCTTCCAGCCTCTTCTTTCACCACCTCTCTCTCCACTCCCACTCCCTCCACTGCCCCCCATCTAGACCATCATCTTTGACCCCACTGTCTGCCCACAAACCCCCTCATCTTGAGGGCAGGGACTAGGTGAGTCGCATCTGGTTCCCCAGAGCGCTACAGAGGGTCTCCCTAGAGAAGGTTCTTTATAAAGACTTGCCGAATGAACACTCAAGGTCACGGTTCCAGGCCTGACAGGCATCCTGATGCTCTCTCTGCCTTTGTCCAAGTTGTTCTCCCTGCCAGAGGCACCCCTTCCTCCTTTACAGAGGGTGGGGTCCCTGCCTCTCCCTGCTCAGGGCCAGGCCAGTGCTTTCCCAAATATGTCCCCAGGCCCTGGAATTGGTCATGTTCTCGGCCTCTCCCTCGTTTGCCTTTGGGGCCAGGCCTCAGTTTCTGCCCTGGTTACACTTTGGTCTGTGGACATTGACCTGAGGGGGGCTGGCCTTGGTGGGGGACCTTCCAAGCAGGAAAGGGGTGCGCAGAGGCTCCGCTCTGCCACTGAGCGCAGCCTCCCCCCTCGCATGGGACCCTGCCTGTGAAACAGGGCTGGTAATTCCATGATGCGCTGCTCTGACGAACAAACGAGAACATGCATCGCTTTTACAACCAAATCTAGAAAGCATTCGAGGGATAATAGCCAGCCCTGGTTAAGCAATTGCTAGGCACCAGTGCTTTTTAGACCTGGCAGGAATAAAACAAAGGTTGGCATGATTGTATCAATTAACCCTCGAACACTGCCACCCCCCCCCCCAGAAATGGGACTACTATTCTCGTTCCCATTTCATCAATGAGGTTATTGAGGGTTAGGCAGGCAAAGTGATATGCCCCGGTGGCTCAGCCACGTCTTAGCTCTGTGCTTATGTGCCGTGGGAAGGAATCCGACTTTGGGGTTGAATGGGGCAGGCAGGCAGCTTGCCCAGGAGTCCTCTCGCCGCTGGCCCATGCCTAGTCCAGGGTCTAGGACTGCATCAAGGAGAGGGAACGTTCCACTTGGATCAGCTCGTATCAAGAAAGAGGTTGCCTGGGGGAGAGGAATGTTCCACACGGGGTTGGAAAGTCCAGGCGCGTTCTCTGACCCCTCTACCCAGCCCATTCACGTCAGGGCTGTGTGAGCGCCTGACCGGGAAGGAGAGGCCCCTGGCCCAGGAGGTACCATGAAATGCCAGGGAAACTGGCATTTGGCTGGCCCTGTCCCCGATCCCTTGGAGGCCCTTGGTCCTCTGCTCCTGTTTTCTCATGCAAAGGGATGGGGCTGGAAGAGGGGCTTCTGGGCTCTCTCCATGACTAGGATGCCGCATTCATTCATTCATTCATTTATTTATTTTGCTTTTTAGGGCCACACCCAAAGCACATGCAAGTTCCCAGGCTTGGGGTCAAACTGGAGCTATAGCTCCCTGCCTACACCACAGCCACAGCAACACCAGATCTGAGCCTCTTCTGTGAACTACACCGCAGCTCATGGCAATGCCAGATTCCCAACCCACTGAGTGAGGCCAGGGATCGAACCCACATCCTCATGAATACTAGTTGGATTCGTTTCCTCTGAGCCACAGCGGGAACTCCAGGATGCTGCTTTTAATTCAGACCAGGTTCCTCATCTGTCTCATCAGATTCCCTGTCACTTGGTTCATGCCCTTGTGTGAGGTACTGGTGAACCAGGGATAACAGCAGATATGGAACCTGGCAGGGACGCAACCACACTCAGACAATGGCAACCCAGTGTGACCACTGCCTGGCAGAGGGAGACCCAGGCAATGTGGGAACCCGGAGGAGGCTCCGACCTCGGTCTGGGGAACCAGCTTCCTGCCTAATCCTGAAACTCCCAGGGGTCTGGCATTTGGAAACAGGGAAGAGGCCCCAGAAGGCTTTGGAGGCTTGACTCTGCCTGTTGTGACACCCCAGAGCACAGGAGAGACCCACTTCCCTGACAGGCTGGAGACCACCTGCTGGCGGGCAGGCTTCCAGGGCACAGAGGAAACCAAGCTTGATGAAAGAACCAACGCCATTGACCAGATGTGTGACCATCTGCCACCTGGTGGCAGAAGGAAATATTGCACTCTTGAATAACTGCCTTGTTTACCGAAGCCTGGATTTGAAGCCAATTCTGTCTAAATCCAATGATTACACTTTTCACTCCATCCTGTAAAGTCACTGGAGGGACTAATCCCCTTAATGACAACCATAAGGCAGGGCCAAAGTCCCTGCCATGCCCACCTCTGAGGTCTGCAGAGAATCCACTAAGGGGAGGAGAAGGAGCGGTCAATGGAGGATGGGGGTTGGGCAGTACCATCCTCACGGGCTGCAACCTGTTAGAACTGTGTTTGGCCACAGGAGAGGACAGGGCCCTTAGGGGGTCGCAGAGACCCAGTGCTCCCGTCCCTCCCGGTACCCTTCCCCAGCAGTGTGCAGCCTGGGCTCCAGGAGAACCAGCTGACGTTAGGTGCCCTGTGTCCCCGCAGGAACACTGGATCTCCCCACAGAACGCCACGCACATCAAGCCCATGCACCCCACGTCAGTCCACGGCGTGGAGGACATGATCCGCTTGGGGGACCTCAACGAGGCTGGCATCCTGCGCAACCTGCTCATCCGATACCGAGACCACCTCATCTACGTGAGTGCCGCCCCGCCCACCCAAGCCCCGCCCACCACTGGCCCGTCCACTCCCACGCCTGCCCCTGCACCGCCCCCGGCCCAGCCTGGGCGGCTGGCCACTGAGGAGCAGGTACTCAGCCCCTGTCCGCAGCCCCTCATCCTCTCTTTGGGGCTAGATCTTGTGTGGTCTGTGGTTGCGGAAGAGGGTGGTTTTTTTGCACAAGTTCTGGTGAAACCACTGGGAGACCAGATCAGGGCAAGAATGAATGGCTCAGTGCTTTGCCCAGGGATGGGGGAACCGCTGCCCTCCCGGGGTCTGCTGGGGGTCGGGTCCTCCAGGTCAAGAGGACAAAAAATTTTTGGAGTTCCGGTCGTGGCTCAGTGGCTAATGAATCCGACTGGGAACCCTGAGATTGCAGGGTCGATCCCTGGCCTCACTCAGTGGGTTAAGGATCCCGTGTGGCCATGAGTTGTGGTGTGGGACTGAGCCGATCCCAAGAGGTGAGCTCAGAGACCGTCAGAACAACAAGGACCCACCGAGATCATTTGGTCTAGAGATCCTCATACTTTTTGGCCTCAGGAATCTCTTATGCTCTTAAAAATTTTTGAGGGCCTCAAAGAATTTTTGTCACGTGGGTTATAACTATTGATATTTATCATATTAGAAATTAAAACTGAGATAGTAAAAATTATTCATTAAAAATAACCACAAAAATCCATTACAGGATAATATAACACGACTTTATAAAAAATACATTTGTCGGAGTTCCCGTTGTGGCGCAGTGGTTAACGAATCCGACTAGGAACCATGAGGTTGCGAGTTCGATCCCTGCCCTTGCTCAGTGGGTTAACCATCCGGCGTTGCCGTGAGCTGTGGTGTAGGTTGCAGACACGGCTCGGATCCCACTTTGCTGTGGCTCTGGCACAGGCTGGCGGCTACAGCTCTGATTCGACCCCTAGCCTGGGAACCTCCATAGGCTGCGGAAGCGGCCCAAGAAATAGCAAAAAGACAAAAAAGAAAAAAAAAAATACATATGTCCACATAAAAAGCTTTGTAGTGGGAGTTCCCTGGTGGAGAAGTGGGTTAAGGACTGGCATTGTCACTGCTGTGGCTCAGGTCCCTGCTGTGGTGCAGGTTCGATCCCTGGCCTAGGAAGTTCTGTATGCCATGGGCGCAGCCAAAAACAAACAAATAAACAAACCCAGTAATAAGAGTGGCATTGTTTTACAGTTTTTTCAAATATCTTTATTATCTGGTTTAATCGAAGATAACCTGATTCTCATATCTGTTTCACCTCTAAACTGATGTTGTTTTGTTTGAACTATATGAAGAAAATCTGGCCACACAGGTATGAAGTGGAAAAGACAAGACCTTATAGACTCCCTGAAAAGGAGCCGGGGGTCGTTAGGGGTCTTTGGACCACACCCTGAGAATGGCTGATCTAGCCCCATAGTCCCATTTTATGGGCAGAGAAACTGAGGCTCCATAAGACTTAGCCAGGCCCAGAGCTGTGCAATGGGGTCCCTTCGTCCTTCTGACCCAAGCAGCTCAGAGGTGAAGGAAGCCAGGGATATACAACCATGAGAGAGTAGGAGGGAGCCCCCTGAGGCAGGTCCCCAGGCCAGGCGGCTCAAGGGGTGTGTGTGAGGTGACAAGCGCCTGAGAGAATGCAGATCCGCGTACGGGGTCTGTAGGATTGAGGCCTTTCTCCCAGCTTGGGAGAGCGGTGGGGACCTGGAGGTGGGTGAGCTTGCCAGGTGGCATTTGGGAAGGGACACTGCATGAAGAGAAGGCCTGAGGCAGGGCCATGCCAGGTAAGCGAGTAGCACAGTGTCTCTAAGGTTGTCAGGGCCATGGCGAGGAGACAGGGCTGGGAGAGTCTAGGAGCCTGAGTGGTGTCCCCTGGGGAGGCACAGCAAGCTGCTCTCGGGGCCAGGGGTGCACTCCTTCAGAAGCCTAGGAATTGGGGTGCCTTCAGGGAGGGACCCCGGCCAGCCTCGCCACTCTGTGTCCTTCTGGGGCTTTGGGCTCCCAACAAGAGGCTGTGCTTGGGCTTTTGACATATGTCAACTGCGTAGGCACAGCACGCAGCTTTCTCAGGGGGCCCCTTTGCCCTGGCAAAGCCCCTCTCACTCCTCTCCGACCCAGCGGGCAGGGCACGATGGCTCTTCAGACGTGAGCATCACCCAGACAGGGAGGTGGGGCTGGAACTTGAGCCCAGGCCAGAGGCACTCCACGGAAACCCCTAATGTCTGCACCCAAACTCTCGGCGGCTGCCTCCTTGCTCCCCTTCCGGACAGCCGAGGGTCACGGGGCGGGGGGGGTCCCTGGTTTCTCTGTGGCCATTCACGCTGCCCAGGTGGAGTCTGACACATGGGTCTGGAGATGAGCGGAGGGCTGCCCACCTGCCTGCCCCGCGTGGCCAACGGCAGAGCTGAGGTCCCGACCCAATCTCCCATCAGGGGCAGCTTTCCAGGGAGGAGCTGGTGGTTGTCTCCAGACCCCACAGACCATGTCTAAGACTTAACTCAGAGGCTTGTGGTTGATGATTTTGTGTGCAGTTCAGTGATTTGGCTGGAAAACTGGTCCCTCGCACCAGGGAATCAGTTTGTGGACTGAATCAAGGACAAAAGAGCAAAACAGGATGGAAAAGGAAGCGCAGAGGAAAAAGCTTCAGAGGGGCCAGGATCAGGGAATCTTGTTTGTGAAGTTTTGAGGGTGGACTGATGAGCTGGCAGCGGGCAGAGACGTCAGCCTGGACCTTATGGCCTTACCTAGGCCGACTCGAGGATGGAAGGAAAGAATTCCAGAGCTGTGTGGGTTCTCTAGAAAACCCTGGGCTCTGCAGCATTTGCCTCATTAGCAGTTTCACTAGGGAGTTCCTCTCGTGGCTCAGTGGTTAACGAACCTGACTAGCATCCATGAGGATGTGGGTTCGATCCCTGGCTTCACTCAGTGGATTAAGGATCCGGCATTGCCATGAGCTGTGGTGTAGGTTGCAGATGCAGCTTGGATCCTGCGTTGCTGTGGCTCTGGCATAGACCAGCAGCTGCAGCTCCGATTAGACCCCTAGTCGGGGAACCTCCATATGCTGCAGGTGCGGCCCTAAAGACAAAAGACCGAAAAAAAAAAAAAAATTTCACTAGTAATCCTTCTGATTGGTTTTGGGGTGAGGGAGAGGAGATGGGGTGGGGGGGATGCAGATGAAGCTCAGGTGAGGCATATAAGCCACCCTTCTTGTTCAGGGGCTCGTGGTCAGGACTCCACACCATGGCACCTGCAGGTCTAAGCTTCTGGGTGGCTGTTGGTGTGGGGAGCTGTGCTCCAGAACTGCAGGGTTTGAGACGGTTTCCTTGATTTGCTGACTCTGAATCTGTGACTGGGTGGATGAGGTAAGACTAGAGCAAGTCTCTGGAGAAGGAGCTGGGCCATCGTCCCACCCAGAAACTGTACCTGTCTCTAACCATGGCACCCCCTGCTCACTTTGTGGCTTGGGTTACACTGGACACAGCCCCATGCACCCAGGATTTCCTCTGATGACCACGGCCCCTCACGGCCTTGGGCCCAGAGGACGCTCTGTCCCGGACTGTCTGCCTAGGGCTTGTCTGACCCCAGGAGCCTGAGGGACAGCACCCAGGGCTGTCAGTCAGCTCTGGCACCCTATGTGGGGCAGAGCCTTCAGAGGACACCTAGCAACCTCTCATTGGGTGGTCCCAGAGGCCAGGAGCCGTCCCTGGGTCTTGCAGGGAACAGGTGGCAGAATGGATGCTGAATAGGAGCTGGAGACCTGGTCTGGGAGTGGGGGGCCCTGAACCCAGGTCTTGGCAGGCGGCCTTTGGAGAATCCTTAGCCATTTCTGGCCTCAGCCAGCCCTTTGGGACAACGGGGCAGGCACCTCTGTGACACTCAGAAGGCAAATGTGTCCAGGATGTGTGTCTTGGTTGCCGTAGCCTGCTAAGGGAGAGGACCCAGGGCTAGCAGGCCTGGAGGCTTCCTGGAGGAGGTGGAATCCCACCACATCTCTTGGGATGTCTCTGGCCCTAGAGAAGCCCCTTGATCTCCACCTGGGGACTTGGGGGCTGCTAAGGACCTGTGTGCTATGGCCTCGGCTTGGCTTGCGAATAATCCTTATCTCTTCCCTGCCCCAGCGCATGGCCCCAGCGGGCAGGTTTTATTGCTGGAGACTTGATCAAGAGGCCTGGGCCGGCTAGTTGAACATTAACCCTCTGCTGACCAAGAAGCCTTGGAGAGAGAGGGCCAGAGGGGGGGAGGGAGTAGCACCCAGCGCCTGGGGGACAGATGGGCTTTGAGGCCCAGCGGAAGGCAGGATGGGCCTGAGTCGCATTATCAGCCGTGGCCCAGCCCCTCGCGTCTTTCACGCCCCCCCACAGCCAGCTCCACAGTGTCATAGGTGAATTCCTAGCATTTGGGGGAGCCCAGGCGGGAAGGAGAGAACTGGGGCTCTGGTGCAGGGTCCCTCCACCATCCCCACTCCCTGCTTATCTGCTGTGTGGCCTTGGCAAGTCCTGCCCCTTCTTGGAGGCTCAGGTCTCCCCTCTGTGAAGGGGCATCATGACTGCGCCTCACGGTGGCCTTCTGAGCGGTATGGGCAGTGATGGCCCAGAAGCTGCAAAGTCCTGCTCTGGACACAGATCTTCCTGGCAGCTGTTGTGTCCTTGTCCTTCAGCTGCGGAGGCTCCAGTCACTGAAGGAAGAGGCCTTGTTTTCATTATTTAGTTTGAAATGGGTACGTGTGCTACAGATTGGAAAGTATTCCTTCCACCACAGAGGGAACCGCTGCTACTAATTTTGTATTTATCCTTTAACAGAAAGACTATGTATGTATCATATGTGATATTAAATTATATGTATACACACATGTATATAATGAAATTTCTTTTTCTACACAATGGTAGCATTGCTCCCCCTACTGTGCTGTGCTTTCTCCACCAGCCACAGGTCTGGGCATCCTTCCTGTCGGTGTGGGCAGGGCTGCCGCGTGCTGCTGACAAGCCTGTCCCCTCAGTCCCCTTCTGTGCTGTTTCCTGTGGACAGCAGTTAATTTCTTCTCCATCCCTGAATCTAATCACTTTCTCATTTGCTCACCAAACATTCGCTGCGTGTGCCCTCTGTGCTGGGCCCTGGCAGTGCTGGGCCCCAGGCAGAGATTGACGAGCGAGGCTGGAGGGCCGAGGCCTTGAACCAGGATTCTGAGAGTCAGGTGGCCAATGGAAGGGGCCTGGGCAGGCTGTGATGGGTCCCGCAGGAGGCTGCCTGGCTTCCTGCATCTCTGTTTGGACCCTAAAGACGAGCTGGGTGAGGGGGCAGGGGGTGGAGTGTGGTGCTTTTAACTGCAGGTTGCACACGGTGAGAGCCTCTGGCTGCGGGATGTGGCCAGCAAGTGCCAGGGCTCGGGGTCTTGTGGGCACAGAAAGGATATGGACTTTGTCCTGAGCCCTGGGGGGCCTCCTGAGGGTTTTCGGCAGGAGGATGACACCCTCAGATTTTCAAAGAGCTGACCCTGGTACCAAGTGGCGGGCAGAATGCAGCGGGCAGTGTGGAAGCCAGGAGCTGGGTGGGGAGGTGCCTGGCCAGGGAGGTGGCAGTACCCGTGGAGAGAAGGGGGTGGTTATAAAGGAGGGAGGCGGAGGACCGTGGTGACGCTGCCGGTGGAGCTGGGTGGCAGAGGAGGAGCAGGGCTCAGGGGAGAGAGGGCTCTGGTCTGGACAGGCCTGTGCGGATGTCCAGGAAGCAGGGCCCCCAGGGGCCTAGGGCTCAGAAGGCTTCTCACGTGATGTCTCAGCTCATCCTTTGCTCTCTTTGGCGCCGCCCCTGCCCTGTGCTTGGTCGCCAAGCCTGTCCTCAGGGCCACCTCTGTCTGGCTCTGACTCCCCCGTTGACCGGTTCATTGTGTCTGAAATAGTGTCTCGGCCTCCAGCCTCTGTAGCTGCTCTTCATCTTCCCCTGCTGCCAGGGTGACCTTTGTCCCTCGGACCTCCCAAATGTCGTGCCCTTTCCCGCCTCCGTGCTTGATTTCCACTGACGCACCCACCCTCTGTCCCCCCTCCGCCGCCCCCCCAGCACACACACCCCTGTCTAGAGTCATGGTCTAGACAGGGGTGTGTGTGCTGTGCCTGATGTGAGCTCCCATGGTCCAGGCTCCCCCTTCCTGGCACCCAGTGTGTGGCTGTTATCCTCCCCACGTGCCTCATGAAGGGTTCCCGGATGAGTGCCCGGAGCCAGCCTCAGGCCGCGTGGTGGTCACAGGCCAGGTGAATGAGTGTCACATTGTTAAGGAAGTATTCAGGAAAAGGCAGGTGGCACTTGGGGACCGCTGTGCTCTACCAGGCACCTGTCAAGCTTGTGCTCTTTGGTTTTTTTTTTTTTTTTTTTGGCTTTTTTCTAGGGTCGCACTCGTGGCATATGGAGGTTCCCAGGTTAGGGGTCTAATTGGAGCTACAGCTGCTGGCCTACACCTGAGCCACAGCAACACGGGATCCGAGCCACGTCTGCGACCTACACCACAGCTCACGGCATTGCCGGATCCTTAATCCACTGAGCGAGGCCAGGGATTGAATCCTCAACCTCATGGTTCCTAGACGGATTCATTAACCACTGAGCCATGACGGGAACTCTTTTTTTTTTTTTTTTTTTTTAGGGCTGCACCTGCAGCATATGGAAGTTCCCACCCAGGCTATGGGTTGAATCAGAGCTGCAGCCACTGTCCTACACCATAGCCACAGCAACTCCAGATCCAAGCCGTGTCTATAACCTACACCACAGCTCATGGCAACACTGGATCCTTAACCCATTGAGCAAGGCCAGGGATCAGACCTGTGTCCTTGTGGATGCTAGCTGGATTCATTACCCCTGAGTCACAATGGGAACTCTGGCCCTTTGGTCTTTATAACAGCCCTGGGAGGTGGCTGTTAACCACCCCCCTTCCACAGATGGGCAAACTGAGGCTTAGAGAAGCAAAGCACTCTGCCAAAGGAGCGTTCCTTGTGGCTGCCTCTCTCTGGGGATGAGAGAGTCTAGCTGGTTTCCACTGCTTGGCAGGGCTGAGCTGTAAGGGACAGTGGCCGAGGTCTCCTGGGGTTAGAGGTTGACAGGTTCTGCTCTAAGAGGTTAGCCTGGGCTGGGCTGGGCTGTGTGGGGTGTTCTTACCTCGCCGTCCCACTGACAGTCCCTCTTCACTTTCTGACCTCAGACCAGCTGTGGCAGGCAGGTGAGTGTAGCACAGCGCCAGCTCTGGCTCCTGGGACATGGTACCTGCTTGGCCTGGCGGCTCCCTCCAGCCTCCTTCCCACCCCCCCATCCCCCCCATCCCTCTCAGCCTGGGCTCTGGTGCATAGTCAGTGGGTCAGCGTGGTGAGGCTCAGCTGCTTCTGGCGTGGGCTGCTTGGAGGAAGAGCCTGGGTGAGAGAGGACAGCCGTCCGGGGCCCTGAAGGGCGGCGACAGGCAGGACCGAAGCCTGGGCCTGGGGCGCTCAGCCCAGGGCAGCTTTGCATGGCTGCACCTGGCTCCGGTGGGCACTCGCCTGGCATGTGGTGCTGGCAGCAGCGCTTTCTGTGCATGGCCAGATTGGGTTGAGGCTGCTGGGACGTGGCTGGGGCCCTGGTGTCGTGCACTGGGCTCTGGTGGGGAGGTGATGGGCGGGGCTGTCACTCCCCTGCAAAGTCATAGTTTTTTTTCAGCCCCCTCCAGGCCCAGCAATTCTAGGCTGGGCCTGACCTTTTCCACATGGGGTGGGGAGGGGTGGGGCGGGGGGAGGAGTCACCCCAAGGGCCTTGCTATGTCCTGGTGGCAGGAGGGCCAGGCCTTGTTGTCCCCTGTGTGGCCAGGGCCCAGGCCCATGGCAGGAAATTTTGCACACAGGTGCACTAGCAGGAACCCAAGGAGAGAAGGCCCCTAGACGGCTCTCTGAGGTGTGTCTGGCCCCTGTACCTGCTTGCACAGGACGCTGGAGGTGTGCTGTCCCCCAGGGCACAGGGGCAGTGCTGCAGAGAGGGGCCCAGCCAGCCCCTCCCTCTCTTTATGGCTTCGTTCCACTCCGCCTTCACCAACCCAGCCTCACTCTGAAAAGATCCAGTTTGTGAATTTCACTTCACAAATTTGGGACACAGGGTTTGGAAACCATGGTGGGTGCCAGCATTTGAGGACTACCTACTGTGTGCTATGAATTTTAAACTCCACCATTGTTGATCTTCATCGGCAGTTATATTATGCCCATTTTACAGATAAAGATGAGGAAATCGAGGCTTGGAGATCCTCCCCTCCTCTCTCCCCCACTTCCTCCCCTTCACCAAATGTCACCGACCCACTCTGAGCCCAACTCAATGCTAGTCTGAAGGCTCCACTCCCATCTCCTAGGGAGGGTGGATTCTGACTCCAAGATCCACCTGACTGCAGACCAGTGCTCTCCC
Source organism: Sus scrofa (assembly GCF_054392235.1). Lineage (NCBI taxonomy): Eukaryota > Metazoa > Chordata > Mammalia > Artiodactyla > Suidae > Sus > Sus scrofa. Next base: position 11,299,545 of record NC_139391.1, read on the forward strand.
TTCCAGAAGGAGAGAGCTTTCTGGAGTCAGAGCCTCCCACACGGGAGGGGTGAGCTCCCTGTTCCTTGTTGCCCACAGACCTACACGGGCTCCATCCTGGTGGCTGTGAACCCCTACCAGCTGCTCTCTATCTACTCGCCAGAGCACATCCGCCAGTACACCAACAAGAAAATCGGGGAGATGCCCCCCCACATTTTTGCCATTGCCGACAATTGCTACTTCAACATGAAGCGTAACAGCCGTGACCAGTGCTGCATCATCAGGTGGGCAGCCCAGTACCAGCATGGAGCCAGGCTCAGCCCTTAAAGCGCCAGCTCTGTGCTCCTGCTAGTGCCTCATAATATAGAGAATCACCTCCAGGACTTATATCTCTATTAATGCCACCAAAGCTCATGTTAGCGTTTGAGGCCAATCTTGTGTACTACTGGCTCCCATTAAGCCAGGGTCAGTTGCAACCTCAGGCTCCTCTTTTCTCTTGAGTAGAAGGTAAAAGGACAAAGCACTGATCAAGGCCCTAGTATGTGCCATGCTCTATGCAGTGTGGACACAGGGGGGTGGGGTGGGGGGGGGTGTCCGAATGAAGGGGAAGGGAAGTAACCTTTGGCTGTGGCGGAGCCCTGAGCTCCTTTTATCTTCCCCAGCCAGGGGAGGTCCTTAGCGTCATCCCATTTTACAGATGGGGAGCTGGTTGGGGGGGGTAATTTAGGACTGTAACGGGTCCTGCCTCTGCCTGGGTCTCCTCTGCAGTGGGGAGTCTGGGGCAGGGAAGACAGAGAGCACGAAGCTGATCCTGCAGTTCCTGGCGGCCATCAGTGGGCAGCACTCATGGATCGAGCAGCAGGTGCTGGAAGCCACGCCCATCCTGGAAGGTAGGGCCCGAGCTCTTGGGGCCAGGCTGGGTGGCTGGGGTTGGGTGGCGGGGGGGCCTTGACTGTGACCCCCTGCCCACCCCGTAGCATTTGGGAATGCCAAGACCATCCGCAACGACAACTCCAGCCGCTTCGGGAAGTACATCGATATCCACTTCAACAAGCGGGGCGCCATCGAAGGGGCCAGGATTGAGCAGTACCTGCTGGAGAAGTCACGTGTCTGTCGCCAGGTGGGCCCAAGCTGGGGTGGGGGGTGGGGGGCAGAGCAGCACTTGTGCGAGACCCCTTGCCTGAGGGCGCTGTGGGGTGCACACTGTCTGCATAGCCTCGGCTGTCCCTGTGCTGCTGCCCGCATGCCTCTGTGCCTGAAACCCCACCGGGAAGCCCACCCATGGGGACTTTTTCATGGACCCAGCCCCAGATCCTGACACCTTGTGCCCACGTTTCAGGCCCCCGATGAAAGGAATTACCACGTGTTCTACTGCATGCTGGAGGGCATGAGTGAGGAGCAGAAGAAGAAGCTGGGCCTGGGCCAAGCCACGGACTATAACTACTTGGCCATGGTGAGGCCCAGGTGGGGCACCCAGGGAGGGGACACCCGCCCCAGCTCCAGGCCTGCTGGGTGGGAAATTTGGGGGCTTTTCTCCCATCCTCTGCTGGCCCTGGCCCACCATGGGGCCTGTCTCCACTTGGGCACACCCCTTGCATACACATCTAGGTGGGTTTTCACAATAGACACATCTCTCTCTCTCTTTTTTTTCTTGTCTATGCATCTGCAGCATATGGAGGTTCCCAGGTGAGGGGTTGAATTGGAGCTGCAGCTGCCGGCCAAAGCCACAGCCACACCAGATCTAAGCCACATCTGCGACCTACACCACAGCTCATGGCAACTCCAGATCCTTAACCCGCTGAGCACGACCAGGGATTGAACCCGTGTCTTCATGGATACTAGTGGGGTACTTAACCTGCTGAGCCACAGTGGGAACTCTGACACACACATTCTAAACGTGGACATTCTGGACCCAGGGACACATAGACACACACACACACACACACACACACACACACACACACACACACACACACGCCCACGTGTTCATGGGCCTTCCTGCCCCCGTGTGCTGCTCTCCTTCGGTCTTCGAGGACGTGAAGACCGGGACCTCTGCCAAGCCCCCAGGATTGTAGGGTGCAGGCTGCTGCGGCTTCAGCCTTGGGGGCTCTCTGGTTGCAAGGCTCTGGTGCCACCTTCTTGCTGCCCTCTGGCCGCCAAGGAGAAATGGGCTCAGAGCCATTGCTGCCACCCCGGCACCAGCGCCAGGGGCCCTCTGGCCTGGCGGGGTGGGTACCAGCTTCCCTAGCCCCGGGGGGGTGTCTGTTGCTGATTGTCTGGGCCTGAGCTGGGGCAGCCACATGGACACGGTGTGGGCTACGGCACCTGAAGTTTGCAGGCAGCAAAGGGGTGTGTGTGTGTGTGTGTGTGTGTGTGTGTGTTGTAAGTGTGACAGGCCTTCCTGGACACCTCCTCTAACTGGCTGGCACACTTGGATACACACACACACACACACACACACACACACACACACAGGGGTCTCACAGGCACACACGATGGGGCAGACCCCAGTTGGTGGCTCACCTGTCTGCAGCGGCCCCTCCTCCATCCCAGGCTGCACCTGATGAGGGTTCACGTTCCTGAGGGTGGGTGTCTGTGGGGGGAGAGGGGCACGGTGAGGGCTTGGTGCTGTGACTGCCAGGCAGGGTGACAGGGGCAGGCCCGGCATCAGTGACCGGCTCTTCTTACTCATGGGACAGAGGGGCATCCAGGCTCCCCAGATGTGGGCCATGTCTTCTTGAGAAGACCAGCCCGAGCTTTCTAGACTTTCTGGAGGAGTCATAGTTGAGGTCTGTGTCAGAGCCCCAGGCTGGCCTGGCTGGGCAGAGAGGGCTCTCCGGCCCAGGCCTTGCTTCTCCGTGGGGCGCTCTGGCCTCCCTGACACCCTCTGGCACCCCGTCTCCCACCCCTTCCCACCAGGGTAACTGCATAACCTGTGAGGGCCGCGAGGACAGCCAGGAGTACGCCAACATCCGCTCGGCCATGAAGGTGCTCATGTTCACAGACACGGAGAACTGGGAGATCTCGAAGCTCCTGGCTGCCATCCTGCACCTGGGCAACCTGCAGTATAAGGGTGAGTGGCACAACGGCCGTCTTCAGGAGAGAAGGCGGGCTAGGCACGGCATCCCCTTCACGCATCTGACACGCCCTGGGCACCAACAGTCAGACTGGGAGATGGTCGTCTGAGGCCGGCCCTGAGTCCCCTCTGCTCCTGGCCCTGGTGCCCAGCATGGGCCCTGGACAGAGGAGGCGCTCTGGGGACGTCTGTGCTCTGGGGACATCTGCGCAGTGAGCGAGGGAATGATCCCAGCTCTAGGGAGCTCATAGTCGAGTGAGTCTTGAAAGACTGAGAGGCAGAGAAAGGGAGCGCCAGGCAGAAGGAAGAGCTTGTGCAAAGGTCCTGAGGCCTGAGCGCGTTTGGGGAAGGGCAGATGGTATCAGGCACCGGGCCAGGCCAGTTCACCACGTCTGCCTCAGAAGCCCCTGATTGCTCTGGGAGCTGGCGTGGGGTTCGAGGGAGAGGGTGAGACTGCCAGTGTCTGCTGCTTGGATGTCACACAGGGAACCAGGTGCTGGGCACGTGTGCCTCCTACCTTCAAGGTGCCCATAGCTCAGGATGAGACCATCCATCAAACAGATATTAACCCAGAAAAGCATTTAATCATGGCGCTGAGGACCTCTGTGGACAGGGAGTCCCCTTGAAAGTGGGAGTGGGCACCTCCTAGACGGTCCCCTTGGCCCCATGCCCACCCTCCCTGGCCTGACGCTGCGCCCTGGTGCTGCTGATAGATCGCACGTTTGAAAACCTGGATGCCTGTGAGGTCCTCTTCTCCACAGCCCTGGCCACAGCCGCCTCCCTGCTCGAGGTCAGTGGGAGCCTTCTCTCCCCACGCTGCTTTTCTTTCCGAGGGACAGTTTTGACTTCAAGGAGCTGGGGCCCTCTGCTTGGAGCATTCTAGAAGTTCAGCACGGAGAACCAGATGTATGCAGGACCTGTGCTGGGCATGGGTCCCAGAGGAGGGGTGGACTCTGGAGTCTGGGAGTCTTACTGCCTGTCCCAGGCCAGCTGCCCCTGGGGACAGGGTAGAGGGTTGGGGGGCCCTGAGCGGGTCGGGTCGGTCGGCTTTTAGTAATATTTCCTAGGTTCTGCCCTAAGCTGGAAAACCGAGGTAAGTAAAGCCAGAGTCAGAGCCAGCCCGGGAGGGACAGGTGACATGCTGGGGGGAGGGGCAGGGGCTGTGGAGGGCAGAGCAGTTCCTTTCAGGTGCTTTGGGGATGGGGGGCTTGGGGGGGTATGTGTGGAAGGGTGGAGGGAACAGTCTGAGTAAGACCTGGTGGGAAGGCGTGAGGGGTTCTGGTGCGGTGCAGGGAGGGGCGGGCTGGCAGGTGGCTAGTTGAGCGCCTGGATGTCGCCCCGCCAGGTGAACCCCCCGGACCTGATGAACTGCCTGACCAGCCGCACCCTCATCACCCGCGGGGAGACAGTGTCCACCCCGCTCAGCAGGGAGCAGGCGCTGGACGTGCGAGATGCCTTCGTCAAGGTGAAGTGGACGCTAGCTCCCCCCCCCGGGGGGGGGGCTGGGTTGTGGCTGGGCAGGAGCTGAGGAGTCCACAGACCTGGAAGGACATCTGGGCCTTGACCCCGGTCTGCCCTTGGGTCCAGACACCAGCCCCTAGCTCTCTCTGGGGCCTGGGCAAGAGTCCTCCTTCCCCAGGTCCACGTGTCCCATGAGGGGCTGGGGGTTGCGCTCTTCAGGAGCCCCGACAGCCCCGAGGAACCCCCGCTCCAGGCCCGCTTTACGCTCCAGCCCTTGGCCTCCCGCTGAATCATATTCTTGGGTCACTCAGTTTGCTGTGCTGTTCCCAGCCCAGGGAATACCCTCTCTGGTCTCTCCAAAGAAGACCTCAAAGAGGGGCTGGGTCTGGTGGGGAGGCCTTCCAATCCTGCTAGTTTGTCATCCATTGAGCTCTGTCCCTGCACTAGGCCCTGGGCTGGGCTCTGGGGCACTCGAGACAGTCAGAGCTGAGGGGGCAGACAGAGATGGTTGGAGAGGTGGGAGACCAAACTGCGGGTCAGGGATGGTTTCTTGGTGGAGCTGATAACAGAGCTTTGAAAAATAAGCAGAGGAGTTCTCGTTGTGGCTCAGTGGTTAACGAATCCGATTAGGAACCGCGAGGTTGCGGGTTCGATCCCTGGCCTCGCTCATTGGGTGGTGTAAGCCGGTGGCAACAGCTCTGATTAGACCCCTCGCCTGGGAATCTCCATATGCCACGGGTTTGACCCTGAAAAGACAAAAGACAAAAAAAAAAAAAGCAAAAAAAAAAAAAGCAGGGATTGTTCAGGCAGGGAGGGTGTCCCGGCAGAGGGAACAGCTGGAGTAAAGGATTGGGGGGTTCACACTGCACGGCAGGGGCCCAGGGGCCTGGCTGGCCTCCCTGGGAAGCTGCGGCTGTGCCTGTGGCTGACCAGGCGCCTCTGGCCTCAGGGCATCTATGGGCGGCTCTTCGTGTGGATCGTGGACAAGATCAATGCCGCGATTTACAAGCCCCCCTCCCAGGAAGTGAAGAACCCTCGCCGGTCCATTGGCCTCCTGGACATCTTTGGGTTCGAGAACTTTGCTGTGAACAGGTACCATGGGGGACTTTTATGCTACAATGCGGACGTGTCCTATCTCTCCCTTTAAACGACATTTAGCCAGTTCCAGGCACACGCTGCCAGGCTGTAGGAAAAGTTGACTCCGGATGTCCCGGGGGCCCCTTTCTGCTGCTTCTCCATCCGCTCTAATCCTGGGTCAGCTGAGGCCAGCGGGATGGTGGGGGGGTGGGGGGGGGAAGGCTCTTACACCGTCTCAGACACTGCAGTCCCCACTGCCCTTGCAGTGTCTGAGCTGCAAGGTTCCTTAAAGCAGGTGAGGCTGGGCCTGAGCCAGGCTTGAGATGGGGGTCTTGGCCACTCTTGGGGTCCCACCCCTCTTGGGGTTCATGTGACGGGCTGTTGAATGGAGCAGGCCCAGGTAGATGCTGGGGCTGGAGGCAGCTGTCGGACTCCTGGCAACTGGGAAGTCCCTTCAACTCTTGTGAGGTTCAGATATCCCAAAGACACCCCCCCCCAAAGTATCTGTCACCTGGGAGAGCTCTGAGCTGGTGGCTCAGCGATGTCAGCCTCCAGGCCCCATTGGCCAGAACGCACGAACCCCCTTCCCACCTCTGCTGACGCTTTGGCTCTGTCTCTGTGGCCCGCCTCCCCAGGCCTTGGCTCTCCCCCTCTGCTGAGGTGCGTGGCGCCCATGGGCCTGGCCTCTCCCAGGGCCTGGTCATGCGGGGGTAAAGGGCTCCAGCCTTAACTCTCCTCTGACGTCCCGAGTGACCTTGAATGAGTGCTGTGCCCTTGCTGGGCCTCAGTGTCCTCCTCTGTATGTGGATGGGGTGGGACTTGCAGAGCCACCCTACCTTAGAGGTTGGAGAGTCCGCAGAGGGACCTAGGTGCCTGGGGTACACGGCAGGCCAAGGTGGGGCTGGCCCTGAGCTGGGGGGCGGGGACTGAACACCCCCGCACCCCTCAACCCCGTCTGTCCCCTGTGCTCCGCGCCCCACCCTGCAGCTTCGAGCAGCTCTGCATCAACTTTGCCAACGAGCACCTGCAGCAGTTCTTCGTGCGGCATGTGTTCAAGCTGGAGCAGGAGGAGTACGACCTGGAGAGCATCGACTGGCTGCACATCGAGTTCACGGACAACCAGGACGCCCTGGACATGATCGCCAACAAGCCCATGAACATCATCTCTCTCATCGACGAGGAGAGCAAATTCCCCAAGGTGCGCCCGCGGCGGCAGGACAGGGCGGACCGGTCCCCTCCACGCTCAGAGCCTCGGCTCTCCTCATCTGTGAAGCAGGACTCATGACACGTGCCTCTCAGGGTCGCTCTGGGGCCAGTTCAGAACATGTGTTCATTTGACATTTGGGAATTGCCTACAGTCCATGCGTCCTGGACCAAGTGATGAAGAGCCAGGCAGGCAGCTGGCACAGCATAGGTGCTCCAGACATGGCATTTGTCTTGGAGTCGGGGAGGGGCCATTCTCATGATTTTAATCTTGGGAAATAGATTTTCTCTCTCCTTTTCTTTCTTTCTCTCTTTCTTTCTCTTTCTTTTGTTTCTTTTGTTTTCTTTCTTTCTTCCTTCCTTTCTTTCTCAGTGCCACACCCACGGCAATGCTGGATCCTTAACCCACTGAGCGGGGCCAGGACCCACATCCTCACGGATACTAGTTGGGTTCATTTCCACTGAGCCACAGCAGGAACTCTGGAAGTGGATTTTCTAACCTGGAATGTACAGGTTGTGAAACTCCAATCCACCCCCATCTCAGATGGGGAAACGGAGGCCCAGAGAGCTTGTGCCTGGGGTAGCAGGGAAGGGAGGGCAGCTGTTGGGAAAGACAGAAGAGGGGGTGCGGAGACGTGGGGCAGGAAAGGCAATAGGGTCTGGTGGAGACTGGGGCGAGGGGAGGGGGTGGGCCTGACAGCGGCTCCTCGGTTCCCGCAGGGCACAGACACCACCATGCTGCACAAGCTGAACTCGCAGCACCGGCTCAACTCGAACTACATTCCGCCCAAGAACAACCACGAGACCCAGTTCGGGATCAACCACTTTGCAGGCGTTGTCTACTACGAGAGCCAAGGTACAGACGGGCCCTCTGGGGCTGGCTGTCTCTCTTTGCCTGTGTCCCCTCCCTTCCTTCTCCTTCCCGGGCCCAGGACAGAGACACCTGGGTCCTGAAATGCAAAGAGGAAAGGATGTTAGGAAGCATTGGGCTCAGTGCTCTTTTTTGTTTTGAGATTTTTAAAAATTGTGGTAAAACACATACAAGGTATTTTCAATATATTACAATCTAATTTTATATATAGAAATATATGATATACAATATTATATAATATATAATAATATATCATGTATCATATCATATGATATATATTTCAGTATACATAGAAATATATAATATATGTATAATGTATATACTGTATAAACATATATATACATATATTTTTAAATATATATAAATATTTCAATATATATACAATATATTCGCCAGCTTAGCAATTTTTCAAGTCTACAATTCAGTGGCATTAAGTGCAGTCACGATATTGTACAACCATCACCACTCTCCAGAGCCTGTTCATCACGCCACACAGAAGCTCTGTACCCACTAAATGGTAACTCTCCATCCTCCCTCACCACCCCGAGCCCCTGATAACTTGTATTTCACTTTCTGTCTCTTTGTATTTGACTGTTCCAAGTACCTCATGTAAGTGGAAACACGCAAATATGTGTCCTTCCGTGTCTGGCTTTTTTCCCTCATCATAATGTCTTCAGGGTTCATCCGTGCTGTAGCACGTGTCAGAATTTCTTTCCTTTCATGGCTGAATAATACTCCACTATGCGTATATGAACCACACTTCAGCCATTCATCCATCGATGGACTTTTGGTTTGTTTGCACATTTTGGCTATTGTGGATAATGCTGGATAGTGAGCAGGGTATACAGGGATCTTTTTTTTTTTTCTTTTTAGGGCAGCATTCGCAGAGTATGGAACTTCCCAGGCTAGGGGTCGAATCAGAGCTGCAGCTGCTGGCCAACACCAGAGCCACAGCAATCCCAGCAATGCCAGATCTGAGCCGTTTCTTTGACCTACACCACAGCTCATGGCAATACCAGATCCTTAACCCACTGAGCGAGGCCAGGGATGGAATCCGCATCCTCATGGATGCTGGTTGGGTTTGTAACCAGCTGAGCCGCAGCAGGAACTCCCAAGGGATCTTTTTGAGTCCCCGATTTCAATTCTTTGGGTGGGCTTAATATTCTTTTGCACATGTGGGGAAACTAAGACTCAGAAGGGGTAGTCAACTATCGTTAGATCACACAGAGTATTGGATGCAAAGCCAGGCCTAGAACCGGCCCAGTGACCCACCAAGACTCTGAGTGATAGGACCAAGGGTGAGCTTTAAAGGAGATGTATCTTCTTTCTCCAGGGAGATGCAAGTGGGCTTGTTTTAAAGCTAGAAGTGAGGAAGACAGAACAGTCAAGACGCCCCGCCTGGGCATTCTTACAGGGTCTGTCCAAGACGGTCCTTGCCAGCCTTGCTCCTCCCACTCCAGCGCAAAGGGTTGGCCTTGAATGAGCATCAGCTGTGGGAGGCATCGCCCCCTGACCCTGCCCTTCAGCCCCAAAGAGTCCCAGCCACAGCTGAGGCCAATGACATTCCAAACAAGCAAAGAGCCTCCGGTTTCACACTCCCTTGTTGGTCGGTCTACAAAGCAGAGAGTGAGCCATGCCGCAGTGGTGGATTCTGAAGGCTGCTCAGCCTTCCTTAGACTATCGGGTGTGACATAGGCCAACGTAATGAATCTGAGGATGTCAAGCAGAAAATGATCCCCAAAACAGTGTGTTATCCTTTTCCTCTGGTGCTGATGCCATGCACATTTATTAAATATATTGCTTAAAAGGTGTTCAGGCAGAACCTGGAGTAAAGTCTAAAAAAATAATAAACATGTGTCTTAAAAAATAACATTAATCCTCAATATTAAGTTTTTCTGAGGATGTGCAGAATTAGAAACTCCAAGCACTGGGTGACAAGAACATTTTGGTTTGTCCAATTATATCTTGAATATCTATATCTATCTTATACGTCTATCTAATCTGTCTGTCTGTCTGTCTATCTAATCAGCTGTGAGATCCTACCCTTCTGTTAGAAAGACAGAAGCCAACGTTAAGTTTGAAGGACTGTCGGACAAACAAATGGGTCTGTTGGGAGTAAGAGGGGATTGTATTTTTCTGTTCAAGTCAACCAGCCTTTATGTACCAGGCATCACGCTCTTGCTGAGGATACAAGGATGAAAACTGAGCTCTACTCGGAGCAATAAAACTATAAAATGTTCTAAGATCTGGAGGACCCAGAAAGGTCAGCCACTTTTATGGATTTGAAAACGGAGAGGGAAACGGCTTGAAGGTCACCGATTCAGTTTAAGGTCATCGATTCAGTTCTGAACTACTTTAAATAATTCTCCCGGCATTTTCTCTTCACAGAGCACGGTTCCCCCCCATTTAAAAAAATTCTTTCCATTGCAGTTTGTCACAGGATAATGAATGTAGTTCCCTGTGCTGTACAGTTGGACTTTGTTTTTTTTGCATTCTACATATAGTAGTTTGCACCTGCTAATCCCAAACTCCCCCCCCACCCCCCCCAACCCCAGCAACCACCCATCTGGTCTCTATGCACAGAGTACCATTTAATTCAGCATTTTATTTACGACATGGGTGGTGGCAGGTGGTCCAAAAAGAAGAGATTATGGCCACATCACGCTCATTCAACAGATAGAGACGCTGAGGCCTAGAAGGGGACCTGTCTCGGGTCCCCCAGTGAGTCTGTCATGGAGCTTTCCCGAGGGCCCTGCAATTCCACCCCGACTTTAGAGCCCTACCTTCCACTGCCAAGTGCCTCCTGCAGCTCACCTGTCCCCAGAGGCTTGGTGGGCAGCCCCACACTCGTCTTTGTGCCTCTACCGGCAGCCTGACCTATGGAAGAAAGGGTGCTGCTTCTCCGCAGGGTTCCTTCTCCTCAGGCACCCCCAGTCTTTGAGCATCCCGTCTTCTGCCTCAAGGTAGCAAGCATCCCCTTTAACCAGTTCCTAAGTCCTCAGTCCCAGCGCATGGCAGCTTTTGGAGTCTGGGTGGTGCCGGGGCTCCTGGGCGCCCCTCTTAACTCTGCCCGTGGTCTGCTGTGTGGTGTTAGACAATCTGCTTAGCTTCTCTGAACATTGGTTTCTTCACCTTGTGGGATGGGGAGATAATCCCCCACCTGTCCTGCAGATACGGGGGAGCTGTGTGCATTACAGCTGTGAAGGCGCTCCCCAAACACCAGGTATTGTAAATTCATTCCTTTACTCTTAACTGGTACCAGATGAACGTGTATTCTCTCCCAGGGGACACACTAACTTTTGACACCTTCGTTATCCACCCAAGTCACTGGGCTCTTTCATCGGTAGAAATTGATGAGAGACCAGACGAGGAATTTAGGCAAGGCTTTACCGGGACTCATGCTGCGGCACGAGGGAGCGAGAATGAGAAACAGGTGCCCCTGCTTGCTCCTGGAGGAAGGCAGGCTGGTTCCTTAAATGAGGCGGTCGCCATCTCTGGGTCGGGCTGGAGGGCTGGCTTGGGTGGTCCGCCCTGCTGGGCTATGTGCAGGGCTCCGGGGCAGTGCCCGGCTTTGGGCTGTTGGTTTGTGCTCTTTTTGTATCTTACTGTTCATAATTGCCCTGGCTTCACAGTCTTGGTCCCTTTTGGTTTCTTTGTATTTTGTTGCTCAGGGAGCTGTTGGCCCAGGTGCAAGCGTTCTGGGAGAGGGTCTTAGGTCCCAGCCCACCTCACCTGCATTCAAAAGGCTAAAGCTGGGGAGCTCCTGTGGTGGCGCAGCAGAAATGAATCCAACTAGTATCCATGAAGATGTGGGTTTGATCCCTGGCCTTGTTCAGGGGGCCGGGGATCCTGTGTTGCCATGAGCTGTGGTGTAGGTCACAGACGTGCCTTGGATCCCGTGTGGCTGTGGCTGTGACATAGGCTGGTGGCTGTAGCTCCGATTCAACCCCTAGCTTGGGAACCTCCATATGCCACAGGTGTGGCCCTTAAAAGAAAAGACTAAAGCTGGCATTTCAGGCTGGGGAGATTCAGACCCAAAGGTGGCCCCACTCCCTCGCGGGCCCTGAGACCCCCTGCCCATTTCTTTGCCCAGGCCTGGAAGAGGGGGTGCTGTGAGGCTGGCTCTGCCCCTCACGTCCTCTGTGACCTTGGGCAAGCTGCTGTCTTCTCTAGGCCTCAGTGACCCCCATTGGAAGCTGGATGTGGTTGAACTGGGTGAATGTTGAGAGGCTTCCCGGGCCAGGTGCTGCGGTTTGGGAGAAGGGCGGAGTCTAGCTGAGGACGGCTGGCTGCCTGAGCTGAGGAGGTGTGACTGCTCTTTGCCGCTGCCCAGGCTTCCTGGAGAAGAACCGGGACACCCTGCACGGCGACATCATCCAGCTGGTCCACTCCTCCAGGAACAAGTTCATCAAGCAGATCTTCCAGGCTGACGTCGCCATGGTAATGTCTGGGGGTGGTTGTCACTGGGCGGGAAGGGCCCCCAGAAGCCAGGTCCGCGTCTAAGAGCCTCCTGGTCCAGCAGCTTCAGCTGAGCTCCTCTGGCTGCAGAGCAAGGGTGGGGCTTTGCTGTGGTTCCAGAAGGGTCTTGGGGGGCCTCCAGGATCCTCCCACGTGGTCCTCTTACACTAGGGGGTGCGGAAGGGGTGCAAAGCCCAGGGAAGGGTCACATGAAAGGTCACAGAGCAGAGCCTAATGGATCAGGGCTTGGTTTACCATGGGGGTCCCCTCCCTGAGCCCAGCCTCCAGCAGCTATCAGGGAGCACAGGTGAAGGGGGCACACCCAGCCTTGAGGGCATGGATGGATGTGGCTGTTTGGAGAAATGGGCACCAGAGCCATATTTGCGCCAGCCCTGGACCCCCATCGGAGGGGGGGTGTGTGTGTGGAGAATTTCCCACCCTTGACATTGCCTTTGTCCCTAGAGTGTAGGCTGGTGGACTTGTCTCCTGCAGGACTGTAAGCCCGTTTATTTCATATCTTCCTCCTGTCCCTTGGCTTCCTGGAGGGGGCATGGAGGGGCCCATGGGGAGGGCAGAGCCGCTGCCCCTCGGTGCCTGTCCAGGTGCCTGTGTTGCCCCCAGCCCCCCAAAAGCCCAGACTGCTGCCCTGAGGGTCGTCCTCTTTCCCTGGTGGATTTTGTCCCCCGTTTTCTGACCCACCACGTTCTCCTTGCCCCCCACCCCATCCCGCCACGCATGTGTGCTTCCTGTTGTAGTTTCTCTGTGGTTATTCGTCGGGCACTGTCCGCCAGCCAGCAGCTTCTGCGAAGGTAACGACCCCCGCCTGGCACTGGAGGATGGCAGGAGAGGCCTCAGCCGCTCTTGGGGCTGGGCTGTGTCCTTGGTCCCGTGGCACTGAGGCTTGGGGAAAGGGCTCTTGCTTTTTGTTTTATTGTTTGTTTCTTTTTTGGAGTGTGGTTTTTGGTGGTGGTGTTTGTGGAGTGGTTTGTGGCGTGGTTTGATTTTTGTTTTTCGGGTTGTGTGGACTGCAGGCATCTCAGTTTCATAGGGGAGGAAACTGAGTCTTAGGAAAAGAGGGAAGACGTGCCCGGTGTCCCCTGCGAACCAGGGCCAGGGCTGGGACTGGAACCTTTGTCTCCCAAAGCCTCTGCCCCATCGAGTCTCTTGGAGGAAGGCCTGCTGCTTCCCCCGGGCCCTTCTCAGGGTTTCTACCTTCGTGACTGGGTCAGATCCTCTGATAACCTTGTGGAACAGGAGGGGCAGGTGGTATCTTCGGCATTTTGCAGGTGTGTGTGGGGGGGCAAAGCGCAGAGATGGAGTGTGGTTTCGTCCAAGTCACAGCATCTGGGCCCTCCCCCCGCCCCAGACCCCCTTAGGCCCTGAAACAGCATCCCCGGTGTGTCCAGGTCGCAGCTCCCACAGCGCTTTGGTCCCCAAGGGCCCTGGGTACTCTGAGCGGCAGCGTGACTCTGTCTTCCCCTCGCCTCCCCTTTCTCAGCCTCCCTCTCCTCTCTGCCTGATACTGAATCCGCCCACGTTTGGTCTTCGGGCTGAGTCCCTCTTCCTTCCTGTGCGCCTGGCGTCCCCCCTGCTGGCAGGTGCCTCATAGAACTGCAGGTGCACAGTTCATAAAGCCACAGGAGCAAGGCGTGCGCCTGGAAGGAGGCCTCTGTCCTCTGCCCATGGGTTGGTCCCAGGCCAGCACTGGGGCCCAGGCGCCTGGAGCTCCAACCCCAGCAGTCCCTGCCCTGAAGCCCACACAGTGCAGGTCGCAGGGTTGGTGAGACGGGAGTGGCTCAGGGCTGTCCCCCACTCTCCTGTTCTCCCGTAGACCCCAGCTCGACCCCTGCCAGGCCCCCTCACCTCTCCTGGCATTGGGCAGTGCCAGAAGACCTCTGAACCCATCGTCCCCTCCTTTCCCAAGCCCCTGGAAATGTGTGGGGACTCTGCATGACGTTTCCTGTTCTAAGCCTCCTTCCCTGGAGCCCTGGGCTTAGAACCCACTTGCTGGGGAACCATGGAGAGGTTCAAGTGTAAGGCTGTGGGGTCTCCAGACATGGCCTGCTCCCAAGGGAGTTTTTGGAGCACAGAATTTGAACATTGCAGTGACACAGTGGGTACCCAGTACATCTTGTCTTCTGGGCCAGGTTGTGAGCTGTTTATTTGTATCTGTCACCTCATTCACTCCCCATGGCACCCCTGCGAGGAATTCCTATTGCCCTCCCCTTATAGGTAAAGAAGCCGGGGCTCAGAGAGGCTAGGGTATGGGCTCGAGCCCATACAGCTTGTGACACAGGGTTCTGATCTAAGTCTGCCTCAGGGAGGTGCAGGGACTTGGGGCCAAGGTTATGCACAAGTGATGACTAAAGCGAGGCTTTCAAGGCCCTGCTCCTTTTTGCTGTACTGTGGCTGCCTGCACGCATTGCCTCAAGGAAAAAAAAAAAATGAAAATGCTTTGTAGGAGTTCCCGTCGTGGCACAGTGGTTAACGAATCCGACTAGGAACCATGAGGTTGCGGGTTTGGTCCCTGCCCTTGCTCAGTGGGTTAACGATCCGGCGTTGCCGTGAGCTGTGGTGTAGGTTGCAGACACGGCTCGGATCCCGCGTTGCTGTGGCTCTGGTGTAGGCAGGTGGCTACAGCTCTGATTCAACCCCTAGCCTGGGAACCTCCATATGCCATGGGAGTGGCCCTAGAAAAGACAAAAAAAAAAAAATGCTTTGTAACTGCTGGAAACATGACAGCTCTGTTAAAGGGCCATGGAAATCAGCTTGGTGAAGGGTGGCTGTTGAGTCACACTGTGCTGGTGACAGTGCCCTGGCTGCCGAACCCTCCTTAGGGTGGAAGCCCGTGACCTCCCAGCCAGCAGACCCATGTCCTGCGCAGGCTCCGCCCTCTGGAATTCTACCCTCTGACCCAGGTCTGCCCCCTCAGGGTGCTCCAGGCAGCCTCAGGGCAACCATTGCTGCTGGAGGGAGCAGCCGAGACAAGAGTACCTCCTCAACCCCGGGCACATGTCCTTGGGGCCATGAGTCCACAGGACACCTGTTCACTCTTTACGCAGGGGGCTTCTCCTGCCAGTCACTTCCAGCCCCTCCGAGGAGTCATTGACCATTGGCTTTTGGGCTTCTCACTTCTGCCTTTACCCCTAAAGACCTGCAGGTTATCCCAGAATACAACACATGTCGGAAAAGATGACCTTTCCTTCCAATGAACTAAAACCAAATCAGAAAGCAGGTGGCCAGGGAGGTGAGAGCAGACCCTGGGCTCATAGTCCCCATTCAGTCATTCCTTCCGTCCATCACAAATACCTTTTGAGTGCCCGTTATGTATTATCATCTGATGTCCTGGGGATGTAGCGTAGTGACCAAAACGGAGAGAAACTTACATTCTAGCAGAAGGGGAAATAGTTAAGAAGCAAATAAACAAGGAAAATATATAATATGTCCCATGGCGATACATGAGATGGGAAGGTTGCGGGAGGTGGGGCTTGGCAATTTCGAGTAGGGGGATGAGGAAAGGCTTTACTGAGGGGTTGGTAAGGTGGTGGAGATGCCAGCCATGAGCATTCTGGAGGAAGAGCATTGCAAGGGGAGGGAACAGCAAGCGCGAAGCCCTAAGGTGCTGTTTAAGCCCCAACCTGCCTGGTGCATTGTAGGGAGAGCACAGAGGCAGGAGTGGCTGCAAGGGAGGGAGGGAGGTGGTGGAGGCTGGAAGTAACTGGGACCAGATCCCGTGCGACATCGCTGGTCCTTACAAGGACCTTGGCATTCATGCTGAGTGAACTGGGGCTCCATCGAGGGTTTTGAGCTGGTTGAGGGAGGGAGAGACACGACGGGATTTGTGTTGTCACAGCCTCCCTCAGGCTGCTGTGTGGAGAGGGGAGTGCAGGGTGATATGGAGTGTTGGGGACAGAAGCGGGCAGGCCAGTTTGGAGGTTATTGTAATAATGGGAGAGGCATTCAGGTGGCCTGGTCCAGGCTGACCGTGGAGGAAGTGCTAAGAAGGGGCAGATTCTGGATCCATTTTGGAGGGAGAACCAGGAAGATTTGCTGGCGTCTTGGATATGAGAGGAGTTGGGCGTGGATCCTAGATGTGTGGCCTGAGCAGCAGGTGGATGGACAGTTTCTGGGAGCCCATGGATCCTAGCAACCAGTTCAGCACCACTTCAGTTCGGCGGTGTGTTGTTGGCTGTTGCTGTGACCAGCCCTGGGAGCAGCAGTAAATGAGGGAGACCTTGCGGGGCTCACAGCCCAAGACAAAGACAGACAGAAAGGGGACATTCCAGCCCACTGATGGAAACCAAAGAGGGGTGTGTGTTAGGTTCGTGTGTGTTGTGCATGCTTTGTGTGCTGTGCGTATTGTGCATACATGCTACGTGTGCAGGTATGCTCCATAAGTGTGTCTGTGTGTGCATGTGTGTGTGTTGTGGGTATGGATATGAGTCTGTGTGTGCTGTATGTGGTGGTGAGATGTGTATACATTTGTGTGCTCTGCGTGGTGTGTGTGTGTTATGTGTATGTGGCTGTGTATGCACCTGTAGGTGGTTTCTGTGTTGTGTGTCAGTGTGTGTCTGTGGTGTTGTGTTTGTGTATATATGTGTCTGATGTGTCTGTGTGTATATTTGCGTGCTGTGTGTGTTATGTGTCTGTGTGTCTGTCCGTACTGTGTGTGTGTGTTATGTGTACGGATGTGGGCTGTGTATATACACACCTGCTCCTAGCACGTCCTCTGTATCTGGGGGTAGAGCCCAACGTGGATGGCTTCACCCAGCGCCACTGCTGGGTCAGGTTCTGGGGCGGCCGTGGGGGCCACGGAGCTGACGATCACCCTACCTCAGTGCAAAAATACTCCACAGCTTCTCTTGGCAAAATCCAAGAATATATTCCAAATGAAACCAAAGTGGAAAACACGGCACATTTCTGAATAGCAGGCATTTGCTGTTTCTTGGCAAGTTTTGTTTCACTCCTGGGACGACTGGGCTAAAGTTAATGCCTCTTCCTCCCCCAACATACCTCCCAAGCTACACCTGCATCCCTGCTTTTTGGTGCTACAGGATATCAGATAAAATGACGACTTATTTACAGGAGAAAATCTTACAATAATCAAAATCACACAAAAAAATTCTTGCCCCAAGAAAGTGCAAGGAAAACCGTAACATCAAAACGCTTTGGGATGGAATCTGGTTTCTAGGTCCAGTTTCTCAGTATTTGTTGGAGATGTTGTGCTTCCCGTTTGTTTGCTGCTCAGGTCTTTGGCCAGCACCCCACCTCATTTCACAGTATTCTGAGAGGGGGACCCCAACCGGATAGGAAGGTGCAGTGGGTTGCTGGCCGGTTCACCCAGAGAGCGGCTGGTGGAGCGCAGACCCCTTGGGCCTTGGTGCTGGAGGGTGGCCAGAGGCCAACTGTGTGTCTTAGGAGGCTGATCGGGGTCTGCCCCGCCCACCTGCCAATGACCCCTAGTCCCCACCCCGGGGGGAGGGCAGAGGGTGCAGGTAGCACCCAGGCCCTCTCCCGTTGCCTTTTACGGAGATGGGCTCTTGCAACCCCATCCACTAAATAGATGGCGCTGTTCCCAGTTAGGAAACAGGCTCAGCGCTGCTCAGTGACCTGCCTGAAATCACAAGGCCAGGCGGTGTGGAGACAGGCTTTGAATTTAGGTCGAACCGTTCTCTAGTGGAGACCCCCATCCTCCTGAGGTGACGGGTCTGGTTACTCCTGTAAACTGGGGAGGGAGGCGGGAGACTCAGGGGCTGCCTCTTGCCAGAGTCATTCAGCACCAAGGCGGGAGCCAGAGCTCCCAGTCCCTTGCAGGGCGCTCCTGGGCCCCCCGGGGTTGGGGAGGTTCCCCAAGTGGGGATGCGTCCAGGGTCCAAGCTCCAGCCCAGACCAGGCGGGTCACGGGAAACCCCACGTGGCTCTCTCGCTTCCCTGGGCGGCTCTTCCTCAGCCCTGACCCATTGACCTCCGCTCCCTCGTCCCTTCCGTCCCTGTCCCTTCCCGAGGGCTGCAGGGGCGCGGGCCGGCCCCTCCCATCGCCGTGGTCCACCCCCCACAGGGCGCCGAGACCAGGAAGCGGTCGCCCACACTGAGCAGCCAGTTCAAGCGGTCGCTGGAGCTGCTGATGCGCACGCTGGGCGCCTGCCAGCCCTTCTTCGTGCGCTGCATCAAGCCCAACGAGTTCAAGAAGCCCATGGTGAGCAGCGCTGGCCGCAGCGAGGCAGCGGAGGCAGCTGGGGCCCGCGTTGGGTGGGGGGCCCGCCTGGGGGGCGGGCGCGGCCGGCCGAGGAGGGCAGGGTGGGCTGGGCCCCTTGGGACTTTGTCCTCTGGGGAGAGACAGGGCCCCTGAGGGTCTTGCGGAGCAAAGTTCCTGTTTACCAAGGCTGCACGTGCCTTGGAAAGAACCTGGACTCTCGTGCTGCATGCACGCAGGTTCAAGTCTGGGCTCTGCGATCTTGACGCTGGGTGACTATAGACAAGTCACTTTATCCCCTCATACCTCAGTTTCCTCATAGATGGAGACAGGACCCCTTATCCCCACCTCCTGGGTGTATTCCATGCAGTCATGCATGCGGACTGCCAGGCACCTAGGAAGGTGCTCAGTTAATGGCAGCTGTGGCTCTTGCTGCAGCCTGGACTTTGCAAGCCCCCCTTCCTTTGGTCCAGCCAATT
This sequence comes from Sus scrofa, assembly GCF_054392235.1. Lineage (NCBI taxonomy): Eukaryota > Metazoa > Chordata > Mammalia > Artiodactyla > Suidae > Sus > Sus scrofa. Next base: position 11,318,342 of record NC_139391.1, read on the forward strand.
AGCACCTCTTGCTGGAAGGTTTCCTGGATTCTGCTGACTGGTGGGGAACATTCTCGTTTTTGACTTGGCTGAATAACATCTGCTGAGCCCTTTCTGTGTGCCGGGCCCAGGCCAGATTGGCTCTCCACAGCCCCGTTCAACCTTCCCAAAAGCCCTGAAGCCTTTATGGTACCTTTATTCCAGGAGCAGGACCAGAGGCTCAGGGAGGTGAAGGGGTCTGAGACTGCAGAGCTGGGAGCCTGCCCCCCCCCCCCCCGCTAGGAGCCCCTCTCCTTCCACATCTCTGGGAGCTGTTGTTTATCCCAGAGACCGGAGGGGAGGCCCAGGGGAAGCTGGGGCCTCGGGAGGGGCGGAAGGCGGGAGGCCAGCGCTGGGCCAGGGAAAGTGCCTGCAGGGAGAGGAAACAGGTGGCGGAAGCTAGCCTTCCGCGTGCTAGCCCTGTCCCTTGCCTGGAAACTTTCCCCAGAGTGGGCTGGCCAGTCCTCCTGCCCCTCAGGATGGGGTTGCAGGGGGCATGAGGGTCAAAGGGGTCCAGGGAGCTCCCCTCTAAGGCAGGAGACCCAGGGGACCGAGGCTGGGACTCTGCCGTTGGGGGGCATCTCCCCTGCTCTCAGATGCCTCCAGAACCTTCTTTGGGCCCAGACCCCAGCATCTGTGGCCTGGACCTTGGCAGCAAGTCCTCCTCCCTGGGTCTCCTGGCTCCCGGCCTTTGGTTTCCCTTCTCTGGTCCCCTTCCCCGCTGCAGTGAGAGACACGGGTCTCAAACACAGGTCTGATGCGGTCACTCCCTGCTGCCTCCCTAGCCTGGCCTCTGAGGCGTTCCCCAGCCCTGCTGCTGTCCCCAAGATGACTGTGCCAATTAGAAAAATGTATCTCTTCCTTAAGGAAGGCTCTTTACTGTCAGTAGCCGGAAAGTTGTCTGAATGACTATAAATCTAAGATGCCTGTAGCATGAAGGGCGCCCCCTGGGGTTGTACAAGGCACTCACCCCCCCGCACAACATAATCCTGGCATGGAGCAGCCTCCTCTGTTGCTATAAAGTCCCTTAATGTGTCCTGCGTTTTTAGGCTCTGTCGCCTCTGCGCACGCTTGCCCCTCCAGTACCCTCTCTCCTGTTTGGGTGAGAGCAAACACCACCTGCTCCCTAAAGCCCCCTCGCGATGCCCCAAGGGGAATTAAGCCATCTCTCCTCCGGGCACTCAGAGAGATGTTCAGCTCACCCTGCGCCAACTCATGCTCCTTTCGTGCTACTCCATGGGTTTGACCTGCAGCCCGGATGGTCCCCCCCTTGCTGCTCCTCTGCTGTGTGGCTTTGGCCTCTCTGGGCCTTCGTTTGGGGCTGCGAAGACACAGAGCTGGGCTGGCCTCCCCTCAGGGGCCTCCGGCACTGACGCCCCTGGCTCTGGGCCCGGCAGCTGTTCGACCGGCACCTGTGTGTGCGCCAGCTGCGGTACTCCGGGATGATGGAGACCATCCGCATCCGCCGGGCCGGCTACCCCATCCGCTACAGCTTCGTGGAGTTCGTGGAGCGGTACCGAGTGCTGCTGCCCGGCGTGAAGCCAGCCTACAAGCAGGTGCAGGGCTGGGGGCCTAGGCGCTGGGAGGGAGGGTCCCAGCTCCGGGCTGGGCAGAAGCTCCAGGCTTCTCACTGGGACAGGGCGCTGGCCATGACGTCAGCGCGGCCTCAGGCAGGCAGGCACGGAGTGCATCAGAGAACCGCCGTCACCAGGCTCGGCTGGCTTGGACCTCACACGTGTGGTGTAATGGACATGACCAGGGCTGCCAAGGGCACCCTGGTGGTTGGCTCTAGGGGAGGTTTGGCAGTCATGGGGCCAAGCTATGGAGAAGAGTGAGGGTCGGGAGAGGCAGGACCCGGCTGGGGCCACTCAGTCAGGTGCAGAGCTGGCGCAAGAGCCCCGCTTCCCAGCCTTGGGAGGGACACCAGGTGGCCTTCCCACCGGCAGGGCCACCCATTCTCTCGTGCATCCCCCAGGATGACCTGCGGGGGACATGTCAGCGCATGGCCGAGGCTGTGCTGGGCACCCACGATGACTGGCAGATAGGCAAAACCAAGATTTTTCTGAAGGTGAGCACGGCCTCTGATTGCAGCTGTCTCGGTGGGGTGGGGGTGGGGCCGTGAACGCCCTGTGACAGTGGGAACGGGTCCAAGGGGGCCTCTGTAGAGGAGTCGCTGCACCTAACGGGGCCAGGGCTGGGCCTTTGCCATCCTTCTGCCCAGCGGCTGTGGCCGGAAGGGGCAGGCGTGAGGTAAGGAAGGCCTCCTGGGTGGTGGAGAGGCAGTGGGTTTCTGAGAGCATCTGTGACCTAGGGGTTGGCTCAGAGCTGTGACCGTGGGTGAGCAAACTGCAGGCCAGAGACGGGCTTACCACGGAGGCCTGGATTCAGTCCTGACCCTGTGGCTGTCTGCTCTAGGAATGTGGGCAGGTCCCTGACCCTTTCTGAGCCTCACTTTCCTAGCTGTACAGTGGGATGTGCCTGTGGTGGTGCAGATGGAGGGGGTGGGGGGCTCTTGAGTGTATCTTTGGGTCCTGCCTGCGATTTTCTGCCAGGCAAGGTTCATCCTGGGCAGTGGTCAGCCGTGTGCCACCCACTTAGCTCTCTGTGGGCGCCCGGGGCTCTCTGGCTCCCACCACAGCTGGGGCAGGACCTTGAGAGCTGGGCGGTTGGGAGTGGGTGGGGGCAGGGCTGGGAGCAGGAAGCCGGGCTCGGGGAGTCCTGGCCTTGGGACAGAGCGTGCAGGAGCTGGCGGAGGCGGGATGGCTACAGCAGGGACACTGTGACCTCTGGCTTCCCCAATTCCATTTCTGCTGTTGTAGGTTCCTGGCTGTCCTGGGGGATGGGGCCAGGCTCCTTCCTCTGGCATGGGGTGGGGCCCGGGCAGCCCAGGACAGCTGCAGAGGGGGACACAGGGAGCCAGGGCTGAGCTAGAGGAAGTCCCGTGCTTGTCTAATTCTTTCCTGGCTGAGGGGCCTGGGCCAGTGCCTTCGTCTCCGCATCAGGAAAATGGGTTGACGGTCCCCTGCCTGTGCGCCTCACAGCTGTTGCCCGGAAAGCATGTTCTGTGTCCCGTGAGGTAGAATTATTTTGCCCATGTCAGTCTCAGTGCGTAGAAGCGAAGAGCCTGAGGTCAGGAGCTGACCTGGAGCGGAGACTGGGTCTCCTAGGTTCTGATGCCCAGCCCACGTGGGTAAGGGAGGGAAGGCACGTAGCACGATGGCATCTAGTGCCAAAGGCCTCCCAGGACCGTCATTGTCTGCATCCTTCAGAAATGGGCAGTGAGGGAGTTCCCACTGTGGCTCAGCAGTAACGAACCTGACCAATATCCATGAAGATGAGGGTTCGATCCCTGGCCCTGCTCAGTGGGTTAAGGATCTGGCATTGCCGTGAGCTGCAGTGTGGGTGGCAGACGTGACCTGGATCCTGTGTTGCTGTGGTTGTGGCGTAGGCTGGCAGCTGCAGCTCTGATTCAACTCCTAGACGAGGAACTTCCATATGCCTCCGGCGTGGCCCTATAAAGAGAGAGAAAAAAAGAAAGAAATGGGCAGGGGTTTCCAGACCCCAGATGTCAACCCTCATTCATTCAGTCATTCATTCAATCACTCATTCAGAAAGCCTTAGCTGAGCAGCCCCTCCGGGCCAAGCCCTGTCCCCAAGTAAGGTGTCTTGTGATTATTTGACAGATATGGCTTCCTCACCAGACTCAGCCTCCCCAGGCCAGGGCGCGGGTCTGCTTGGTTCACTGTGGCCCCACTCCAGCGCTTAGCAGAGGGCCGGCACGTGGAGACCTTTGATTTGTGTTTTGAACAAACCCTGAAGTTTTGTTCAGCCAGAGTGAGGGTTGGGGGCTCGGGGGTGAGGATGAGAGAAACCTGGAGAAGGGGGCGGGGCCTGGTGATGGACGGTCCAGGTGCCAGGGGAGGAGGCGAGGGGGTGGGCGAGGGTGGGGGGGAGGGGGAGGGCCTGGGTCATCACTGTAAGATCTGTCCTGGAGGGAGGACCAAGGGGGCAGTAACAGAGGGCAGGAGACTGGTGAGGAGGCTGCTTCTAAGGTTCTGGAGAGAAATGACCCTGAACCCAGGTCCGAGGCTGAGGTGATAGAGACCTCTAGAAGAGCCAGGCCTGGGGTAGAGATGGCACAGGGATGAAGCCAGTGTGTGTATGTGTGGGGCCTCCTGACTCCAGCCAGTCAAATTAGGCTCCTCCCACCCAGGTCCTTGGAAATGGCTCCAGCCAGTCAAATTAGGCTCCTCCCACCCAGGTCCTTGGAAATGGCTCCAGCCAGTCAAATTAGGCTCCTCCCACCCAGGTCCTTGGGAAAGGCTCCAGCCAAATTAGGCTCCTCCCACCCAGGTCCTTGGGAAGGCTCCAGCCAGTCAAATTAGGCTCCTCCCACCCAGGTCCTTGGAAATGGCTCCAGCCAGTCAAATTAGGCTCCTCCCACCCAGGTCCTTGGGAAAGGCTCCAGCCAGTCAAATTCGGCTCCTCCCACCCAGGTCCTTGGGAAGGCTCCAGCCAGTCAAATTAGGCTCCTCCCACCCAGGTCCTTGGGAAAGGCTCCAGCCAGTCAAATTAGGCTCCTCCCACCCAGGTCCTTGGGAAGGCTCCAGCCAGTCAAATTAGGCTCCTCCCACCCAGGTCCTTGGGAAGGCTCCAGCCAGTCAAATTAGGCTCCTCCCACCCAGGTCCTTGGGAAGGCTCCAGCCAGTCAAATTAGGCTCCTCCCACCCAGGTCCTCGGGAAAGGCTCCAGCCAGTCAAATTAGGCTCCTCCCACCCAGGTCCTTGGGAAGGCTCCAGCCAGTCAAATTAGGCTCCTCCCACCCAGGTCCTTGGGAAGGCTCCAGCCAGTCAAATTAGGCTCCTCCCACCCAGGTCCTTGGGAAAGGCTCCAGCCAGTCAAATTAGGCTCCTCCCACCCAGGTCCTTGGGAAGGCTCCAGCCAGTCAAATTAGGCTCCTCCCACCCAGGTCCTTGGGAAGGCTCCAGCCAGTCAAATTAGGCTCCTCCCACCCAGGTCCTTGGGAAAGGCTCCAGCCAGTCAAATTAGGCTCCTCCCACCAGGTTTCTGGGAAAGACTCCAGCCAGTCAAATTAGGGTCTGAGAAACGGCCACAGCAGTACCTGTGTGTACTAATGGCTGCAGGAGGCTCCCCCCTGGGGGCCAGAGCAGGGCTGGCAGCCTTTGAGGCCCAGCTGAGCCCTGAGCCTACACTCTGAGTGGAGGAAGAGGGGGCCCACCAGGGGCAGCCCCAGCCTTGGGGCTGGAGGGGTGAGTGGGGGCGCCCCTCAGGAGCTCTGCCCTCCAGGACCACCATGACATGCTGCTGGAGGTGGAGCGGGACAAGGCCATCACCGACAGAGTCATCCTCCTCCAGAAGGTCATCCGGGGCTTCAAAGACAGGTTTGTGCCCGGACCAGGTCCCCCACCTCAGCCCACACACGTGCGTGTGCATGTGCTGGGCTCACCGCTGTTTCTCCCCCGTGAACACTGGGAATGAACCCCCATGTACACAATAGAAACAAGCACACACATGCATAGCATACACACTTGTTCATGCGCACATGGATGTACACACAGACACATAATTTTTTTTTAATTTATATAATTTTTTTTATTTTCCCACTGTACAGCAAGGGGGTCAGGTTATCCTTACATGTATACATTACAATTACATTTTTTCCCCCACCCTTTCTTCTGTTGCAACATGAGTATCTAGACAAAGTTCTCAATGCTATTCAGCAGGATCTCCTTGTAAATCTATTCTAAGTTGCAGACACATAATTTACACAGACCCGGCGGTGCCCCCCTCGCTGGGGGAGCACGGTACCCTCTCCTACGCACAGGCCCGCAGACGTTGGTACACGAGGCACACACGTGGATACTCTGTGGGTCTCAGATGTCTGGTGAAATTTCCCAAATTGAGATTTTGTAAATTACAAAATGCGTCCCGTATCCCACTTAAGGGGCATGTGAGCAGTTGTGACAATTCACAGATGCACCGGGCCGCCTTGACTGTGATCCAGGCTCCACAGGATTCCACAGCCCGCCCGTCTTGCAGTTCCTCTGGTCGCACCCTCCCTCCCTCTCTCCATCCACCCGTCTGTCCACCCCCTCCCACGGCTGTGCTCTCGTTAGGGTGTGTGCTTCCATGTGTTGGCTCCCTGGCTCACACACGCTGGTGTGGCCATGCTTCACTCCTCCCTGATTTACTTCTGTGTTCAGGAGACACCTGCTGTCTGTTGTGTGTCTTTGTCCTCCATCAGGTCAAAGATGACTGTCACATCCTGGTGTGCACAGGGGAGCGGCATGGTGCTCCCCCAGTCAGAAGACCAGGCCTCTAGCCCCGACCTCATCCAGTCTGTTTCCTCATCTATAATTAAGGGAGTTAGACTATCAATTATAAGTGATGTTTATAGTATCCAAAGCTTTTAATCTTTATTTTATATACTGATTACTCATACATTTATTTACAAATAACCCTCTGAATGCTCACCTTTTCGGGCTTATGTGAGAAGCCTAGGAAGCAGGCAGGGCAGGTATTATTTTGCCCATTTTACAGATGAGGAAGCTGAGGCTCAGAGAAGTCACATATGCCTTGGCCCAAGGTTGGGGAGCCAGGGAGACCCAGAGCTGGGACTCAGCCCTGCGCCCTTGATTCCAAACCCCACCTGGACCCCGGCGCCGATTCTCTGCTCTGAGATGCTTCTGCATCACGCTGCTGTTCTCAGGTCTAACTTCCTGAAGCTGAAGAATGCTGCCACGCTGATCCAGAGGCACTGGCGGGGCCACAACTGCAGGAGGAATTATGGGCTGGTGAGGAACTCTGGGTCTGTTTCACCATGAGGCCTTTGAACCTGGTTCTGTTGCCACAGCAGCAGGACTTAGCTCTCTGTGGGACCTGGCTGGCCTCCCGCCAGCCACTTGCATTCCTCCAGCCCAAAGTCCAAGCCTGGTTCTTCTGGTGCTCCCTGTCTGGTTTGCTGCATTTGTGCTTTTCTTCGGGAATGTCTTGGTGGGTTGTGAGCCCCTGAGTTCTTTGAGACCTCAGGGGGGGCCAGGAGCGGGTGTGTCACATGGACCCCCATGAAGCAGGTGTGCTGCAGCCTGGCCGTGGGGCTAAGGAGGCTGACAGAAAGGAGGCTGGCCCCTGGTCTGAGGATGGGGGTCCCTGGTGGGTAGTCCCCATCTCAGGAGAAGCCAAGGCCACTCCTTGGGAATCTTGATTGGCGAGGAGACTGCTGGGCCTTGGGGGCACAGTGCTGGATGGAAAGCGGAGCCCGGGGCGGTGACCTCCGTGGGCAGGGTTGGTATGGAGTCAGGGCAGCAGCTCTGAGCTGGCAGCCGTCCTTGCAGATGCGGTTGGGCTTCCTGCGGCTGCAGGCCCTGCACCGCTCCCGGAAGCTGCACCAGCAGTACCGCCTGGCCCGCCGGCGCATCATCGAGTTCCAGGCCCGCTGCCGAGCCTACCTGGTGCGCAAGGCCTTCCGCCATCGCCTCTGGGCCGTGATCACCGTGCAGGCCTACGCCCGGGGCATGATCGCCCGCAGGCTGCACCGGCGCCTCAGGGCCGAGGTGAGGGTCCCGGGTCCACAGCACCCACGGCTCTGAGCCCTGTGACTCCTATATCCTCTGAAGGGCACTGCTCCACCTCAGGTAGACAGACTGCCCCCGAATCTGGCCTGGCCATGGCGGGTTTGGGGGCATGTAGGGCTCTACCTTCTCTGAGGAAGGCGCAAGTCAGGACCCCTCATTTCCCACCTCTGGGCCAAGGCCAGGGTGGGGGGCCCAGTCCTGTTGAATCTTGGGGAAGCCAAGGTCAGCCTGCTCTGGCTTTGGATCAATGGTGCCCCCACTGCCTATGAGGCCTGCAGAATTTCTGTCTATGAGACCTGCCTCAGTTTCCCTCTCTGTCAGATTCTTTGGCAAAGTCGCTCCCCTGTCTCAGAGCTCAGCCAGGGTCAGGTGGGGTTGAGCTGGCGAGAAGCAGAGTGATGGCCACATGCAGTTCGGGGCTCACTCTGCTGCCGCTGCCCCCCCCTCCCCCAGTACCTGCGGCGCCTGGAGGCTGAGAAGATGCGGCTGGCGGAGGAGGAGAAGCTCCGGAAGGAAATGAGTGCCAAGAAGGCCAAGGAGGAGGCCGAACGCAAGCATCAGGTGTGCTGGGGAGGGGCTGGCTCCTTAGACACCCAGGTGCCGTCTTGGCAGCTCTCAGCCAACAGTGTCTGTCGATCCTCCGTCCATGCCATCTGCCTTCATTTGTGTGCGGGGTGCCTGTCCTGTGCCGGCCAGGCCAGGGGACTGTGGCTCCAGAGTGCATGGCTCCAGGGACGCAGCAGGGAGATGACACAGGATAAAAAGTCTGAGCCCACGGAACCTCAGCCACGCGTGGCTACTGAGCACTTGAAAGGGCAAAGTGCAAACTACGCACTAAGTTTTGAAGACTCGGTTGAAAAAAAGGAATATAAAAATATCTCAGTACTTTTAAAAATGTATTAATTCTGGAGTTTCCATTGTGGCTCAGCGGTTCATGAGCCCAGCTAGTATCCATGAGTATGCAGGTTTGATCCCTGGCCTCGCTCAGTGGGTTAAGGATCTGGCATTGCTGTGAGCCGTGGTGTAGGTCAAAGACTTGGCTTGGATCCCGCGTTGCTGTGGCTGTGGCATTGGCCTGCGGCTACAGCTCTGGTTGGACCCCTAGCCTGGGAACCTCCATATGCCATCTTGAGATAGTACTTTGGGAATATTGGGTTAAATGAAATACATTATTAAAATTGACCTCACCTACTTTTTAAAAAACTATTTTAAACGTAGCCATTATATACATGGCGAGCATTGTATTTCTATTGGACAGCGCTGGTCGAGAGCCTCCACCCAGTGGCTCTGGGATTTCTGGGTTGGTGTGGTCCCCTCCAGCCGGGCAGGCATGAGGAGGCTTCCTGGAGGAGGTGGCCCCAGCTGAGGGCAGGTGGTATTACTCTCTGGGCTTGTTCTGAGCCATCTCTGTGGCTCAGTGCCCGGCATTTGTCTGTGCTGGGCTGCGAGGGCAGAGCAGGGCATGCTGCAGGGTGGAGAGGTGGCCAGGAGGGCCTCTTGGAGGTTGGGGCTCTGGCCTGGCTGCTGCAGGGGCTCCAGGCTCCCCCGGAGGACTTGCTCCCTGACGCTGCATCACCCCCACCTCGCAGGAGCGCCTGGCCCAGCTGGCCCGCGAGGATGCAGAGCGGGAGCTCAAGGAGAAGGAGGAGGCTCGGCGGAAGAAGGAGCTTCTGGAGCAGATGGAGAGGGCCCGCCACGAGCCTGTCAATCACTCGGACATGGTGGACAAGATGTTTGGCTTCCTGGGGACTTCGGGTGGCCTGCCAGGCCAGGAGGGCCAGGCACCTAGTGGCTTTGAGGTACCAGGCAGGGGGAAGGGGCTGGGGTGGGCCCCAGTGTGGTGGCCTTCCCTGCTCTTAAAGTCTCTCTGGTCCCCCTCTGAGCAGAGGGCAGCCGTGATAACCGGGGTCAGGGGCCGCAGTCCCAGGCCCCGTGCAGCCACCACCCTGCCATGTGACCTTAGGCCAGTCACTGTCATTGCCATTCACAAACCTTTATTCATTCGTCTATTAATGACCTCCCACGTGCTGGGCTTTGGGGAGCAAACAGGGTGAACAGAGCCCTCTACTCGTGGAGGAAGACCTGGCCCCTCACAGACAGGTTGAGGGATCACGGCCCCGCCCCGGGTTGGCCCCCAAGGCAGGGAACCCCTGTCGTCCCCCCAGGACCTGGAGCGGGGACGGAGGGAGATGGTGGAGGAGGACCTGGACGCGGCCCTGCCCCTGCCCGACGAGGACGAGGAGGACCTCTCCGAGTATAAATTCGCCAAGTTCGCTGCCACCTACTTCCAGGGCACAACCACGCACACCTACACCCGGCGGCCACTCAAGCAGCCGCTGCTGTACCACGACGATGAGGGCGACCAGCTGGTGAGGGCTGGGGCTGTGGTGGCAGCGTGGGTGCTGCGCGGCTGGGCCCCTGGTGCGCAGGGACCAGGGCTGACTGTTGCCCGTGCGCGCGCATGTGCCCAGCCTGGGGCCGGGCCACCGGGCCAGGTGCCAAGGACAGCTCAGAGGTCCTCCCGAGGGGCTCTCCCGCCTGGCCCCAGCCCTGGATCCCTCTGACGGCTGTAGCCGCGTCCGGCGCCCGGACTTTCTGACTGGTGTCACTCTGTCCCCAGGCGGCGCTGGCGGTGTGGATCACTATTCTCCGGTTCATGGGGGACCTCCCTGAGCCCAAGTACCACACGGCCATGAGTGACGGCAGCGAGAAGATTCCTGTCATGACCAAGATTTACGAGACCCTGGGCAAGAAGACGTACAAGAGGGAGCTGCAGGCCCTGCAGGGCGAGGGCGAGGTGAGTCCCAGGCGCCCTTGGCCGAGGTCTCTCCCGGGCCATCCCCGGCCTTAGGGTCCTCAGGAGAAAGAGTGTCCTAAAATTTGCCTCTGCCTCACCTCCCCAAGCCCTGTCCTCCCCTCTCTACTTGTGGGAACAAATGAGTGAGCAGTTTCGAAACTGTAAAGTGCGGACCACGATTGAGGCCCCAGCGGGGCAGACAGGCCTTGCAGTCCGCGCCAGCCTCAGGGTTGGCTGGTTGAGAAGGGGTGGGCAGGTTACTAGATGTTTCTAGATCTCCGTTTTCCCATTGGTCACTTCCCAGGTGGGGTTGAGGGTGGGGAAGGGGGGTTATACGTTGTAAACTTTAGTGCGGAGGTGAGACAGTTCCAGCCACGTTGTCAGCTGCTCTTGTCCTTACCGGAACCCGTTGCTTGACCCTGACCCCTGTTTGTCTGCAGGCCCAGCTCCCCGAGGGGCAGAAGAAGAGCAGCGTGAGGCACAAGCTGGTGCACTTGACCCTGAAGAAGAAGTCCAAACTGACAGAGGAGGTCAGAGCAGACGCTGCATGGCCTTGGCAGCCCAGGCTGGGGCGAGGCTGGGCTCGGGACCCATGGGGGTGGGAGTGGACCCTGCCTGTTCTCGGGGTGCTGGACGGCTGGCAGAACAGCACTAGGTGTCATCAGGCAGACGTGATGTGAGGAAGAGGGAGGTGTGCTCAGGCTGGAGCCAGTCAGAGGCTTCCCAGAGGAGGGGACACGACAGCTGCGGGGGCTGGGGTGGCAGATGGCGAGAGGGAGGGCGTTTCCTGCCAGGATGTGGACCTGTTGCCTTTGATCCTGGGGCCTTTTTGCCCGTGAGAATTTTCTGTAGGATTAAGAGCGCTCATGGGGCAGCAGTGCTATTGATTTCTTTGAATTAATTCATTCAGTCACCTTGTGCTTTTCTGAGCACTGTCCTGGCCCCGTGCTCCAGGATTGTCCAGTGGGAAGGACAGGCAGACACACACTAAGGCATGTGCAGGGTAGGGGCCGGGCTTCTCCAGGCCCCTGCTTTTGTGTATACGGGTCCCTCTGCCTAACATTCCTCTTTTCTCCTCTCTGTCTGGGGGTCACCTCCTCCAGGAAGCCTTCCCCTCTACAGCAGAGTCAGGCTGCACCTCGGGGTCTTCCATAGCCTGTGCTGCCTCTGCCCTCATTGTATTCCCCACCTGAGGCTCAACTCCAGGCTTGTAGCTACGTAGCCCCCGATTTGAATCCCAGCTCTGTCGCTCGGGATCCAAGGCACCCAGGAAAGAACATGCCTGCAGCGGGCTCCCAGGGCGATGGCGTGAGGTGGTGGCTGTGGGGGCGGAGCAGACGCGAGGACCTCCCACTCAGTCTGTCTGCTCACCCACTGTGTGTCTCTGGGCAGAGTGCCAGGCTGGCACTGTGGGCTCTGTGGGACCAGAGAGGAGAAACACATCTGTGTGAATCCGGGCCTGAGGCTGGTCACACAGGGGCCAGGGCATTAGTGATGGGTGATGATGAGCAGGAGCTTGGAACCTGGTGTCCTCTGGGTTCCAAGAGGGTGCGTGGCCCATCAGGAGTCAGAGAAGCAGGTGCCTGTCCTGGCTGAGGGGACTTCGCTGGGGGGTGGACGTCACGGAGGCTGCAGAGGAGCCTTATCCCCGGAAGTGGGTGGCACAGGGCCAGTGCTCTCTGGCTCTGTTCTGCACAGGGCGGGGTGTATGCCAGTGGCAAGGAGCCAGCTCCCTGGCCACTCCCAGGAGTCAGTTCTTCAGGGGAGCAGGCAGACTCCGGCAGGTGGCAGGGCCCTGGTCAAGTCATGATCAAGCCCTGTCCCCAAGGTGACCAAGAGACTGCATGACGGGGAGTCCACGGTGCAGGGCAACAGCATGCTGGAGGACCGGCCCACCTCCAACTTGGAGAAGCTGCATTTCATCATTGGCAACGGCATCCTGCGACCAGGACTCCGGTCAGTGCCTGAGGGGCAGGGGTGCAGGGAGGGGGAGGCATCCTGCTCTTCCTGGAGTGCAGCCTGGAAAGGCTCTTGGTGGCTGAGTGGTGGCCCTGTCACCTTAGCAACAGATTAAGCCAAGCAGGCCTGTGTTGAGCTCTTCTGCTGGCTGGTTGTGTGACCTTGGTAGAGTGAATTCATCTCTGCAGTCATCCGTGTCTTCATTTGTAAAGATGGAATAATAATGGTACCTGCCTCAGAGTTCCCTGGTCGCTCAGCAGGTTAAGGACCTGGGTGTTGTCACTGCTGTGGTGTAGGGTCAGTCCGTGACCTGGGAACTTCTGCATGCCGTGGGCACAGCCTCTCCCCCGCAAAAGTACCTACCTCATAGGCTTGTGGACAGAAAAAACAATGAAAATGTGTGACATAGGACCTCCATAGCAGGCACTCTGTAACCAGTAGCTGCTGTTATCCTTATCTGAGATGCGCTTCCTGCTGTAACTCCATCCCTGCCAGCATTTTCTTTTTTTTTTTTTTTTTTTTTTTTTTTTTTGTCTTTTTGCTATTTCTTGGGCCGTTCCCGCGGCATATGGAGGTTCCCAGGCTAGGGGTCAAATCAGAGCTGTAGCCACCAGCCTACGCCAGAGCCACAGCAATGTAGGATCTGAGCTGCGTCTGCAACCTACACCACAGCTCACGGCAACGCCGGATCGTTAACCCACTGAGCAAGGGCAGGGACCGAACCCGCAACCTCATGCTTCCTAGTCGGATTCGTTAACCACTGCGCCACGATGGGAACTCCCCTGCCAGCATTTTCAATGCACCTGACCCAGGCTTATGGTCAAGGTTACTGTGGTCAGCCTGCCTGGGATCCTGCAAATGCTTCCTTCCCCACTCAGGCTCAGGAGAGGCCCCTGCTCAGGTCTCTGGGGTGTTGGGGAGGAGCTGGATGATCCATGACCTTTCAGGAGCAATTAAGGAATCAACTCCGCTGTGTCAGTGGAGGGAGAACGGGACTTTCTCTGAGAACTCCACCTGCACGGGATGGCCGGTTAGGAGAGCTGATCCCAGGAACTGTGTATGCTGGCTGGGAGGACAGCGGGATGGGGCGGGTGCTGAGGTCACGTGCCATTTTACCCACGGGAGACCTGAGGTCTGGAGGGGGAGAGACTTGCCCAAGGTCACCGGCCTCCCTTTCATTGCTCTTGAGGCCAGCTGCTATCATACCGGAGATGGTCTCAGCATCCGGGGCCACCTGCCTCCGGGAAGGAAAGGTAGCTGCCCAAGGTATGTTTAAGGGGCAAGATTTGCCTCCCAGTTATCTCACCATCAGCCCTAAAATAGTCGCTTCTAGAGAAGACAGAGCCCTGGACCAAGTCAGAAGGCTGGGGTGCCGACTCCCTGAGGGCTAAGGCTCCACGGCTAAGGATGAGTCTACATTTGACTTAAAGGACTGTTCCTTGTTGTAAGGTTTTGCCTTTCCTACTTTTTGGATATGAAATTACCTGTTTCAGAAAATGATTATGATACAGTGGGCAGGTGCTGCGTATGCGGTGTGTTTTAAATGCCCTTATTTATCATAAGAATAAGTTAGCAACTTCCAGAATTTCTTTTGAAGTTGTATTGGTCCGTGAGCTCTCAAGATTGGGGAGCCAGTGAGTGAGGACGTCCCCCTCTTCCCGCTCAGGCTGGTCCTTCAGAGGAAAGAGCGGCAGGGAGTGCCCCCTGGTGGCCACTTTGCCATGGTGGGTCTCGCTCTGCTCTTGGCCCTGAACAGGTGGGCAGCATTGTACTCACTGCAGCTGGGCTGGCATCTATAGGGGTTTGCTGTGCTAGGCACTGTGCCAGGTGCTTTATAGGCTTTGGCTTATTGTTATGCACAGAAGTCCTAGAAGGAAGGTGCTATCATTTCCCTTTAAAATGAAAACAAAACAAAAAACTTCATGGCTTTAATCTAAGGAGTAACATGCAGCCACTGAAATATTCAAACATTTTGGAAGTATATCAAGAGAAAGTTAAAGTCCCTACCCATTGCATCTCCCGGAGAAACTCCCCAGATGTTTTTCCTATTTCTGCTCTGCCATTTGCTATTCGTAGAGATTGGGCTGCTGCCGTGACTGTGGGCTGGGCTCAGAGGTGACCTCACCGTTCCGGCCACGCAGCTGGGTGAGGGATGAGGCTGGGGTGGAGCCTGTGCTTCTCATCAGAGTGGTCCCCCGTGACCGTGACCGCTGTGTCCAGGAGCAGGGGGCCCACCACCCTCGGGACCATGGGGTCCCAGCCGCAGACTCTGGATTGGAATCGGGAACATGCTTCATGCCTGATGAAGCTGTCTCCAAGGCCAGGCCCTTCCCCGTGGCCCCAGACCCGGGCTCAGCCTTCCCCACCTGGCCCCACTCTGCCTCCTCCCGCGGGGGGGGTCTCTGGCAGGTGGGTGAGCACACGCTAAGCCACACCTGCTGCTGGGAGGGGCAGGGCTTCTCTCTGAGGCATCTTCCTTCCTGGCACCCCGCCCACCTAGGGACGAGATCTACTGCCAGATCAGCAAGCAGCTCACTCACAATCCCTCCAAGAGCAGCTATGCCCGGGGCTGGATCCTCGTGTCTCTCTGCGTGGGCTGCTTCGCCCCCTCTGAGAAGTTCGTTAAGGTAGGGGATGCATTTGGCCTCCAGAGGTGGGAAGGGGAGCTGAGCCTGGTCGCTGGCATTGAGGGGCAGAGCACGGGGGAAGAGACCCAGAGGGGCTTGGCAATAAGGCCTCCCCTCCTCCCAGGCACCCCCCCCCCCACCTCCCTGTACCTCCCTGAGCCCCATTTTATCTACGGGGCGCTGGATGGAATCATGGCATCTCCTGGGCCTCCCACGGGCTTATCTGAAGCACTTCAGTTCATCTCAGGCCACTTTCTTGATGCTCCTTGGTGCCAGGCCTTGGAGTAAGGCGGAGGCAGAGCAGGCGACAGCACGACCAACCCAGCTGGTCAGCTCTGGGAAGGGGGAAGTGTTTGCCTGGTCAGGAGGGGTCGGGGAGGTGGACCCTGGAGGTAGAGGAGTCAAGCTGGGTGAAGGGGATGTGGTGTGTGGGGTGAGGCAGGAGGTGCAGCTGAGACTAGAGAGGGCCAGATTGTGGCCTGTGCCGCGGTGAGGCACGTGGACCTGATCTGGAGAGCGAAGGAGCGTGGATGGAATTGCTTTGAGGAGCAGATGCTGAATGTGGGCAGAAGGACCAGAGGCAGGAGAGCTGGCAAGGCTGCTCTGTGGGTCCAGGTGGTGCTCCCTGGGGTCCCTGGACCCTTGAATCAATAGAGGTTGATGAGAGGCCAGATGAGAAAATCAGACAAGGCTTTATTGGAGCTCACGCTGCAGCGCAAGGGCACGAGAACACGCAACAGGTGGCCTTGCTCGCTCTCGGAGGAGGGCGGGCTCGTTCCCTAAGTGAGGGGAGGGTGGCGGCCGAGTGGTCGGTGGGGCAGGAGGGGTGGCTTAGGCGGTGCGCCCACCCCTTGGTGGTGCTGTGGGGGATCGTGGGCAGTGGCCTGCTTTTGTTCCCAGCCCCTGGGAAGTGGCAGTTGGCTTGTGGCCTTTCTGTATCTCATTGTTCGTTATTATCCCCCCTGCACGTGCGGGCGGCTGTTTTTAGTCCCTTTTGGGTTCTTTTTTTCTGTTGGTCAAGGAGATGTTTGCCCAGGTGCAAGCCCTCTGGAAAAGGGTCCCCAGTCCCAGCCTAGCTCAGGCGGGGTCCCTGAGGGAGGCTGGCGTGCGGTACCCTCAGCGGGTCCTCTGTCCATAGTACCTGCGGAACTTCATCCACGGGGGGCCACCTGGCTACGCCCCCTACTGTGAGGAGCGGCTCAGAAGGACCTTCGTCAATGGGACACGGACACAGCCGCCCAGCTGGCTGGAGCTGCAGGTGCGGCCCCCAGCCCCACCCGGGCGGGCGTGTGTGTGTGTGGCCAGTGCCCCAGAAACATTCCCAGCTTTGGGTTCTGTGATGCTTCAAGCACCTGCCCTGCTGTTCTGGGATCTCAGGCCTGGAACAGGAAGCCTTCATGGATGATTGACTCCCATCTGCTGGCTTTATGGTCAGAGTGACTTGGGCAGCGGGGTTTCCTCTGTGTCTCCGTGGCTTCGTCTGCAACATGGCACTAAAGATAATTTCACAGGCTCTTGTGATGGTTATGTGATGAGAGGGCAGAAACGTCTGCCATGTGGCAAAGCCCGATGGCCCCGCCCTCGGGCCCCAACTCAAGGACACTGAAGGCCCTTTCCGGGTGGGGAGCACAGCAGGGCTCCCTGGATGCCTGTGACCAGGGACAGGCCCTGCACTGTGGGATGCTGGGGTCCGAGGGCTCCAACCCCACAGGGAGCTGGGAGCCTGGAGGGAGCGAGCTGTGGTGAAGGATTCCCACAAACCTTCCGGGTCACTTTCAGGCCACCAAGTCCAAGAAGCCCATCATGTTGCCTGTGACATTCATGGACGGGACCACCAAGACCCTGCTGACAGACTCGGCGACCACGGCCAGGGAGCTCTGCAATGCGCTGGCCGACAAGATCTCGCTCAATGACCGCTTCGGGTTCTCGCTCTACGTCGCCCTGTTTGACAAGGTGAGGCCAGCCCTGGAGCCTTGCCCCTGGACCACCCACCCGCTGCTGCCCCAGTGCTGCCACCTCCTGGCTCAGCTGCCCTCACGCAGTTACGGGTCCTCCAGGGCCTCAGTTTCCTCCTCTGGAAACCAGTGGTAACCCTGGCTCTGCCCCGACTCCTTAGGGGCACGGAGGTGCTGAGCATCTAAAGAGAACCCCGACAGTCCAAGTGAGATGGAGATCCGGGGCTCATTTCAGCCATCCGGGCCCAGGTGGATTCAACCCTCTGCTAGTGACAGAGAAGGAACATGGGAGAGAGACCTACCTGTGCCATGGGGCACAGCCACTGGCCCCCTGAGAGTCGTTTCCCCACTTGCAAAGGGACTTGTGATTATGTATCACGGCTCCGTGGTGGTTCCCTTTCACTCGTTACTGACCGCCTAGAGAGTGGGCCTCTGGGGGGCACCTGGGCTTGGAGCTTTCTCTGCTGAGCTGGGCCCCGGGGGTGGGTGATTTTGTGTCCACACCCAGCAGAGGGCTCCCCCACCCCCTACTCCAGCAGGTCCAACAATAGAAACACATCTGGTGCCATTTGTCTGGATTTTTCTTACCAGCAGGTCACCTCTGGGTTTTTGGCAGTCATTTGTCCATCAGAGTTTCACAAAAGGCTTACCCTAGGAAATGGGCCCTGGCATGTGGTATGCCAGCTCAGAGCCCATGTGGGGGGGTCCAGGGATCTCGTGCTGGTCTGCCTCCTGGGTGACCTGGCCCGGCCTGTCCCCTCTTTGAGCCTTGATTTCCATCCCAACGAGAACAGTTGGTGGCTTGGTGTAGTCCTTCCCTGCCTGCTCACCCTTCTGCTGGGTGACTCCAACCCTGTGCCCATAGGTGTCCTCCCTGGGCAGTGGCAGTGACCACGTCATGGACGCCATCTCCCAGTGTGAGCAGTATGCCAAGGAGCAGGGTGCCCAGGAGCGCAACGCCCCGTGGAGGCTCTTTTTCCGCAAAGAGGTCTTCACGCCTTGGCACAACCCCTCGGAAGACAGCGTGGCCACCAACCTCATCTACCAGCAGGTGGTGCGAGGGGTCAAGTTTGGGGAGTACCGGTGTGAGAAGGTGAGTGAGGGCTAATTTTCTGGCCGAGCTTGCTTGCTTTCTGAATTCGGCTGAGCGCTGCTGTCCGGGACTCACCCCCGGCCAAGGTGGAGGTTGGCTTCGCCTGCGTGCCACACCACCTGGGAGCAAGGGCTTTGCCGAGTAGCCTGAATCTGGTTAGCGGAGGTTTCCCTGCGGTGCGGCGTGGCACAGAGGACGGGCTGCAGTGTTCTGACTTAGTCTAGAAGACTCTACTCTCAAGGAGTCAGAGATCTACTCATTTAGACTGGAGTTCGCACGTGTCTCCTTCGATCTCCTGAGGACAGGAATCGATGTGGTGGTTTGGCTTTTGGTGGCGAAGACGTTTCCGTGATGTTTCCGGGTCTGTTGGTGATTATGACGGAGGGATGAGGATGACGGAAATGAAGGGAAGGGGAGGGGTGGTGGGGGCACTGGCGGTGGTGATGGTGTTGGGGATGTGGGGGTGAGGAGGGTAGTGGTTTTGGTGTTGGTGAGCTGATATGCAGCAGAATATATTAGCACAATTCCAGAGTGCATTGAACTAGGTGAAAAACATCGGCTGCCTCCAAGGTGCCCAAGAGCCTTTCTCTATTGTCCCTGCTGCCAGAGCCCTGGGGAGCCCCAGGCAGGCGTCACTGGGGCTGCCATGCACCAGCCTCAGGTAGGAAAGGGGCAAATGCTCAGAGCCCATCTGGCTCTCTACAGCCTTGGCTGTATCGCCCACCGCTTGTTCAGTATCTTGATTATTCTCGGTGGTGTAGCCATGGTAATGGAGGTAGCCATGGCGATGCATCCCCCTCCTCTGACAGTCTCCGGTGGTACCCAGGCCCCCATTCTCCAGGGCAGACCCCTCTCACCAGGCTGAGAATGTAGTGGCTGACCCATTACTGCTGGGACCATGTGCCCCTGGAAAGCTCTGTGCTGGTGCTGAGGGGACCCAGGAGAAGGGGTGTGTGGCCTTGTGCTTGGGGAGCTCATGGTTCCACCAAGCAGCTGGGAGCTTGGAGAGTCGGGGAGAGCACAGGGTCTGGGAGCTATAGGAGCAGGGCCTGGGGGGCTTTGGTGGCCCGGAGGGGTTCCCCAGAGGGAGCGCGAATGGGCTCTCCCCGCGTCTAGGAGGATGACCTGGCCGAGCTGGCCTCCCAGCAGTACTTTGTGGACTACGGCTCCGAGATGATCCTGGAGCGCCTCCTGAACCTCGTGCCCACCTACATCCCCGACCGCGAGATCACGCCCCTGAGGACGCTGGAGAAGTGGGCCCAGCTGGCCATTGCTGCCCACAAGAAGGTAGGCAGGCCGGGGTCCTGAGGGAGGGGCAGGGACCTGAGAAATCAGAGGGGTCGCAGCTCTCACCTGATGTCTGTCTGTCTATGGGGCTGGAGGGACAGGACAGCAGCCTTGACCTCCTGCCTCCCAGCAGCCTTTCTGCACCGTGGATATCGGTTCACTTGGGTTCTCTGCCCTCTGCTCTGGACTGGGCGCCAGGGACACAGATGGATCAGATCCAGCCCCGTGGCCTCATGGGGGAAACCAAGGATCCATGGGTCCTGGGGTTGCAGCTCCTAGCTGCAGCTCAGGAGGGCTGATGGAGGCGTGCTGGAGAAAGTGCCCCTTCCGTCTGCCTTCTAAGAGCTCCGGGCCAACTTCCTGCCCATAACTAGCCCCTCTAAGCTGAGGGGCCCACCCCAAGTGGAGCAGCGTGGGCCTGGTGGGGGTGGGGGACCCTGCCTGCTGGAGGGGCCCCACGAGCCTCCCCAGCTCCAGGCCCCAGTTGTTTAAGAGCAGACTCATCTTTGCACATGAGTTTTCAAGGGCTCCCAGTTCAGTGATCTCTTGTCCCCTACACCCCGCGGCCTCTCCCCTAACCCACAAGCCCTGCGGTCTATTCCCCTGAGCACTTCCCCGTCCCTGGTGAGCTGCCCACAGGGGTCCCCCTCTACCTGAACCTGCACCCCCTCTGCTTCTGGGCCTGGCTCACCCCAAGGACCTCCCGCCCCCCCCCCCAGCCCTCTCCAGAAGAGATGTGCGTTCCCCCCCACCCCCCTCTGCATCTCTGTGCTTGGCGACCTCCTCTCCCGCACCCCTCACCCCCCATCAGCTGCTGAAGCCCATCCATTCCAGCCGGCAGCTCCAGCCTCCGCCCCCACCTCTGCCCCTCTGCCTGCCCTGAGCCTCCTGGGGGTTCACTGCCAAGGTGCACGTGGCATGTTCTGGGTTGGGTGCCGTTGTTCACAAATTCCTCTTGTTTGGGGCACTTGCGGTGTTCCAGGCACTGCACCAGGCCCTGGAGACACAGCTGTGAGCAGAACAGATGTGCTTTGGGCCCTCCCAGAGCCCATGACCGAGCTCGCTGGGTCTCCCTGTTGGCCCGCAGTGCCCCGGCCTGTGCATCCCAGAGCCCTGGGCCAGGCCGTGTAGAGTGGGCAGGTGTGAATTGGCATGATTATTAGGGTCAGCCAGGGAAAAGCATTTTATTTTCACATCTTTTCACGCTCTCAGAAAAGTTGCAAGTTACAAAAACTAGACCTACTGTGTACAGCGCACACTTCGCCCCGACTCACCGGTTATTATCTTTGTCCCTTAGTTGCTTTATGGTTTCCTCTGTCTGTGCACACACATGCTGTTTTTTTCTGAGCCTCTTGAGATCGGGTTGAGGCCCTGAGCCCCTTACCCCTGAGTACTCGCTGCTCCTAGGACGGCCCGCGTGCCGACACACATGAGTCTTTATCTGTGTTTGTGTTCGGAGCTGCTCAAAGCCATGAGTGCATTCTGGTCTGTCCAGTTCTACTCTAACTCCACCCAGGTCTTGGCAAAGCCCAGTGGGATCTTTTTAGATGATGGAACATCCATACTTGGGTGTCCCACCGGGAGCTTCGTGTCGTCTCCCCGCCGCTCTTGCCCCGTCCAGGCTGCAGCCTTCCCCACCCCGCATTCTTCTGACTCCCAGGTTCACCTGTCAGTTTCCATGGAAAGCCCAGTCTCGCAGTGGCTGGTGGCCTTGCCCATGCTTCCGTCTGACCTGGCTCCCTTCCCGCCTCCCGCTCCCTTTCCTGGTTGGGTCTGGCCACCTCCCACAGCACCCCCCCCACCCCCCAAATTAGCCATTCACATTCTTGTTGCCCAAACGCTCCCCTTTGTGCTGGGATGATGGGCGTTCCTGTCACTTTGCTGAATCGGGTGCCCCCTGGTGGGGGGACCCATATGTCTCCAGTAAGTGCTTCCTGGGCAATTGATGGAAGGAGAGGAACACAGAGAGATGGGGAGGCTGTGGGCGGGGGTGAGGCCACGGTGCACGGGAGGACACGGTAGCCCACTTCTGGCTTTGGGACAGGGACATTTGATTTCCACACAGAGCTCATGCCATGTCTTTTGTCCCCTGTCCTGGCCTGTCTCCGTCCAGGGGATTTATGCCCAGAGGAGAACTGATGCCCAGAAGGTCAAAGAGGATGTGGTCAATTATGCCCGCTTCAAGTGGCCCTTGCTCTTCTCCAGATTTTACGAAGCCTACAAGTTCTCAGGTACCTCCTATCCCTCCTGCCTCCCGCCCCTGCCTCCGTGGCCTGTTCTGTCCAGGTCGGTGTGCTGAGCGGGTCCTGTCTCCTTGCAGTCTGCGTCGAAGGTACTTGGCAACACACTGGGTTTTGTGATCATTAAAGCACCTACTGTGTACAGAAGAGGGTGGCCCAGAGCACAGGCTGGGCCGACCCTGCGAAGCTGAGAGTGGACGTGGCCGACACAGACCCAGACAGGCCCTTTGCTCAGCCATCCTCAGGCTGTCAGTACCAGGCATCTGCTCCATGCCAGGCCTGGTGCTGGTGCCAGGCTTCAAAAACCACCAAATATCAGGCCAGGCCGAACCTTGGGGCTCAGTGTAACCCCTCCCTATGTTCCACTACACTGCAGGGTGGAGACTTACCCCAGGCTGCACAGACCAGTGGCAGGGATGGGGCTCAAACCCAGTTCCTTTATTCTTTTTTTTTTTTTTCTTTTTAGGGCCACACCCGCAGCATATGGAGGTTCCCAGACTAGGAGTCGAATTGGAGCTACAGCTGCCAGCCTACACCACAGTCCCAGCAACGCCAGATCCGAGCCGCAACTGCGACCTATACCACAGCTTGCGGCAATGCTGGATCCTTAACCCACGGAGTGATGCTGGGGATTTGAACCTGCAACCTCATGATTCCTAGTCAGATTCATTTTCACTGCGCCACGACGGGAACTCCCAGTTCTCTTACTCAATGCTTTTTTTTCCTACCACACCTGGGGTTTTGGCCCCAGAGGAGATTGTGTTCTCGGAGCCTTAGTTTTCACATCCGTAAAATGGACATTAACATAGCCCACCCTGGCGAGCTCCCTGGTGGTCATGAGAACTGGGAGGGACTGGGCCTGGGAGTGGGCAGGCGCCCTCTCAGTGCCTCTGTCTCTGCCCCAGGCCCCAGCCTCCCCAAGAATGATGTCATCGTGGCCGTCAACTGGACGGGCGTCTACTTCGTGGATGAGCAGGAGCAGGTGCTTCTGGAACTGTCCTTTCCCGAGATCATGGCCGTGTCCAGCAGCAGGTCAGTCCAACCCCCACAGCCCACTTGAGTGCCAGGCGGGGACTTGTCCGAAGCTGCACAAAGACCAGTGGCAAAGAGGGGACTCGAACTCAGGATCTTGATCCAACCCTTTCTGAAGTGAGCAGGGGCAGACAGAGACACAGCCAGATGGGGAAGGAGACGGCTCCCGGGGCTTCGCTGTGGGTCATACAGGGCCTTTGGGAGAAGTCTCGACCTCACAGAGGACATGACCGAGGTGCAGAGACACGCGGTGGCCTGTTGTGGTCGCGTGTGATTGAGCAGTCCGTGCTGCACCCTGCAGACCCGTCAGGCACCTTCCTTCTAATGGGGCGGGAGGCGCATTACAGCACCTTCTCGGTAGTTCTGTGCTGGGCATGGGTGGTTAGCAGGCCAGTCAGGGACAGTGGAGCGTGTACCAAAAGAGCTGGCCCGGGATTCGGGGGCCTGCGTGGGACCTCCATGTCTTTGTCCCTAAAATAGAGGCCCTGACGTTCCTTCAGCCGCAGTGGTGAGAAACTGACGCAGTAATCCATGGGAGAGCGCTCTGTGAATTGACAAAGGCAGTGCACAGGGGAGCAGGTTCTAGAATGGGCTGGCATTCTCGGCAGTGCCCTCCCCGCATCTGGGGCTGATAGGAGTGTCTCTGGGCTGTGTCCGATGTACACCAGGGTTGGGTCATGTCCAGCTCTGAATGCAGAGGTGACAAGATCATCCTTGTCCTCTTGCAGCTTCACTCGAGAGGGGAGGTGGACATCGAATAAGCCTTTTTTTTTTTTTTTTTTTTTTGCTATTTCTTGGGCCTCTCTCATGGCATATGGAGGTTCCCAGGCCAGGGGTCGAATCGGAGCTGTAGCCACCGGCCTACGCCAGAGCCACAGCAATGCAGGATCCGAGCTGCGTCTGCGACCTACACCACAGCTCACAGCAACGCTGGATCCTTAACCCACTGAGCAAGGGCAGGGACTGAACCCGCAACCTCATGGTTCCTAGTCGGATTCGTTAACCACTGCGCCACGACGGGAACTCCCCCCCCCCCTTTTTTTTTTTGGTCTGTTTGCCTTTTCTGGGATCGCTTCTGCAGCATATGGAGGTTCCCAGGCTAGGGGTCTAATCAGAGCTGTAGCTGCCAGCCTACGTCTAACCCCAGTTAGGGTAACCCTAACTCTAACCCACAGCAACACGGCATCCAAGCCGCATCTGTGACCCACACCGCACGGCAACGCCAGATCCCTAGCCCACTGAGCAAGGCAAGGCCAGGGATCGAACCCACAACCTCATGGTTCCTAGTTGGATCCGTTAACCACTCAGCCATGACAGGAACTCCGAATAAGCCATTTTAAAATAGGGACCAGCATGCTGAGGGCTGTGACAGGCAGGGAGGGCTTCCTGGAGGAAGTGGTATCTAGGCTGAGACCTAAAGGGTGAGTAGGAGTTAGACAGCGACGGGGAAGTGAGCTCCCCCTGCTGGCCTCCAACCGGGTGTGACTTTGGCCCTGCCATGTCTGGCCCAGGCTGAGCTGTGTCTGCCCTCAGCCTGCCTGGGCCAGCCTCTCCGTGGCCACATCTGACTGGGTGGCCTTGGTGTCCTTCAGGCAGTGCCGTGTCTCGCTCTCGCTGGGCTGCTCTGACCTGGGCTGTGCTGCACCTCACGCGGGCTGGGCAGGACTGACCCCGGCTGGGCCCTGTTCTTCGTGTTGGTCCTGCAGGGGAGCGAACCTGGTAGCCCCCAGCTTCACGCTGGCCACCATCAAGGGGGACGAGTACACCTTCACCTCCAGCAACGCCGAGGACATCCGTGACCTGGTGGTCACCTTCCTGGAGGGGCTTCGAAAGAGGTCTAAGTACGTGGTGGCCCTGCAGGACAACCCCAACCCTGGTGAGTGGCTCCCTCCCTTCACAGGGGGTCAGGGTATTAGGCAGATACACGCCTCGGCCTTGGCCTGGCATTGAAGGTTGCTGGTACCTGTAACCCATCCTTCCCCGGACACCCTCAGCTCCAACTGGACCAAAGAGCTAAACTCTGTGCCTTTGGGAGTTCCCTGATGGCCTAGCGGTTAAGGATCCAGCTTTGTCACTGGATCAGGTTTGCTCCCTAGCCTGGGGACTTGCACATGCTGTGGGTGCCAAAAACAATCAATCAAAAAGCAAAAAAACCCACCAACTGCCTGCCCCCCACACCCAAAAATCCCAACTCTGTGCCCTCAAGCTGTGTCCTGAGGGGAACCTTCCTCCTTCTGGTCCTTAGATGCTTGCTGCTTGCCACCTGCCCCACATGAGATCAGGGGTCCCTCCTCGGTGTTCCCCAAATGATGACAGAGTCCTGGCTATGGACTGAGCATCCCCGGGCCTTTGGGGGCCTGGGCAGGGCATGTGAAAGAGATGGAACCAATGCCAGCCCTGACCTCAGTGGGGAGAGGGGAGGGGAACAGGCAGCAACAGTTCCTGTGATAGGCAGGGACCTGGGAAGCCCAGCAGCTGGGGGACCCTGGGGGAGTGGTGCCCCTGCTGCCCTGGGATGCGGGGGTGGGGGGGGGATGTGTGTGAGCAGAGAGTTTGGGGTAGAGGGTGGAGAGAGCAGGTGTGCCTGGGAACGGCAGGTGGTTGGGTTTGGCTGGACACAGCGAGGTGAGGCCGGAGGAGGGGGAGATGAGGCAGAGGGAGTTGGGCAGACCGTCTCCCAACAGCAGGCCTTGCGAGCGTGTCAAGGAAGTGGGGGATTTCGTCTGGGGCAATGGGGAGCCCCGAAAGTCTTTTGAGCAGGGGAGTGGCCCTCTCTAACGGCTGTCTGTGTGAGGGTTGTGGCTGCTAAGCTGCAGGCAGGGCGACCGCTGAGCAGCTATGAGAGCGACAGGGCCTCAGTTCCAGCAGGGAGGAGAGGCTAGTGGGTCAGCAGCTGGAATACAGGTGTTCCAACCCCGCCTCTCCCCCCCGCTGCCCCGGCCCCTGCCCTGCTCCCCTGCACCTTCCAGCGGGCGAGGAGTCGGGCTTCCTCAGCTTTGCCAAGGGGGACCTCATCATCCTGGACCATGACACGGGCGAGCAGGTCATGAACTCGGGCTGGGCCAGTGGCATCAACGAGAGGACCAAGCAGCGCGGGGACTTCCCCACCGACTGCGTGTACGTCATGCCCACGGTTGCCATGCCGCCGCGGGAGATTGTGGTACGTGGCCTGGGGGTGGCGGGCGGATGCGAGGCTCCCCCGGCCCCTCCTTGTGTTCCTGTCCTATCTGTGCAGTGGAGTGAGGGGTTACAGCAGATTCATGCCCTGGAGCTTCTGTGAAGATGATCCGGGGGTCTTATAGGAGCGCGCACTTAACATGAGGGCAATTGTCAAACCTGTGCCAGGCGGGGAGGGGCCAAGACACCGCCTCGGATGGGGAACTGCCCAGGGGTAGGGGGTGGGAGCAGAGTGGCTGGGGGGGAAGGGGATCGCGCTGTCCAGAAGGGCAGTAAGGCAGGGAACTCTCTCTCGTCCGTCGTGATGGAACATGACGGAGAATAGTGTGAGAAAAAAAAAATATATATGTATGACTGCGTCACTTTGCTGTACAGTAGAAATTGACAGAATGGTGTAATGGAAAAAATAAAAATCATAAGAATGAAAACAAAAAGCAGCGAGGGCCAAGCTGGGAAGGGAGGCCCTGGTCCTCTGGAGGTGCCCTTGAACCAGCACCGAGGAGTCCAGCTTTGCAGGCAGTTCCTGAGCCAGGCTCTGTTGACTGGGCGGTTCTCACACTGCATCTCCTGCCAGGGGTTCTGACTGACCCAGCCTGGTTCAGAACCTGGCACCGAGGGAAGGGTCTTAAGCCCCGAAGGATGGAGGCAGTGGTACCTTCAGAGATTGCCCGGGAGGAAAGGGGCTCCCAGGGCCAGAATGAGGCACAGGGTCCACCCCCACGAAGGCAGCCTCCCCCAGCCCCAGGCAGGAAGGCACCGGGCTCTACCATGTGGCTCCCAGGGGCCCCCGGTGGAGACTGACCTCGGCTCCCCATCTTTGCACCTCTAGGCTCTGGTCACCATGACACCAGACCAGAGGCAGGATGTCATCCGGCTCTTGCAGCTGCGAACAGCAGAGCCCGAGGTGCGCGCCAAGCCCTACACGCTGGAGGAATTTTCCTACGACTACTTCAGGTGATGGGAGAAGGGGGGTGCGCCCAGAAAGGGGCGCTGCAGGCTTCTGCTACCCTCGGGCAGGCAGTTTCAGTCCCTCTGCGTGATCCTCTCATTTTGGGTCACCTCATCCTCCCTTCATTTAAGATACTGTGACTGGGAGTTCCTGTTGCGGCTCAGCAGGAATGAACCCAACTAGTATCCATGAGGATGTGGGTTCAATCCCTGGCCCTGCTCAGTGGGTTAAGGCTCCGCTGTTGCTGTGGCGTAGGTCACAGATGTAGCTCCGATGAGACCCCCTAGCCTAGGAACTTACATACGCTGCACCTGTGGCCCTAAAAAAAAAAAAAAAACACAACAAAAAGATACTGTGACTGCCTACCCAGGTGGGGTCCTGGGCACTCAGGACTCACAGTCTGGTGGGGAGACAGGCATGAAACCGGGCAGCTGGTGTGCACCCAGCCTTGTGATGGAGATGCTGGCGGCGGGTGGAGATGGAGGCCAGGCGTCCTGGAGGAGGTGTTGTCTGAGCAGAGCTGTGCCAGCAGGTGGAGGAGTTGCTACCAGCAGCAGGGCTGGGGCTGAGGGAGCAGTGGGGAGCAGGCTGGGGAGGTGGGCAGGGCTGGCTGGGCCATGCCGGCCTTGTTGGTATTTCCACTGATCAGCTGAGAGAGAAAGGCGTGGGCAGGGCCGCTGACGCATCCCAGGTCACTGGGCGCGGCAGGGACGTGCCGGGCAGTACCTTGGCTGCCTGCGTGGGGCTGGATGCGGCTGGGGTCCCACGACCCGGCCGTCAGCGCTGACGGTCCCGTGCTGTGCAGGCCGCCCCCCAAGCACACGCTGAGCCGCGTGATGGTGTCCAAGGCCCGCGGCAAGGACCGATTGTGGAGCCACACGCGGGAGCCGCTCAAGCAGGCGCTGCTCAAGAAGATCCTGGGCAGCGAGGAGCTCTCGCAGGAGGCCTGCCTGGCCTTCATCGATATCCACACCCATGGGGGTGAGGGGGTGACACGGAAGGTCAGGCGGGGGCCGTGGGGAGTGGGACCCCAGGGCAAGGTGGGGTGGGCCTGGGCCTGGCCTGGAGGGTTTCCATCTGGACACCCCCTCCCTTCTGAGGGGCCCAGCTGGGGCCTGGGCAGAGGAGGAGGGCTGCTGATAGGGTGGCTCTGTCCACATGCCCAGCACCTGCTGCGTGCCAGGGGCCATCTCACCCATTTCTGCTTGCACCTGTCATTTGGTGGACAGGTTTGTATTGTGCCTTGTGCTGGGCCAGGCATGCAGACACAGTGTGAGCAGCCCCAGCCCCTGGCCTCGTGGTGCTTATGGTTAAGGGGGGCATGCTGATTGGGGTCGGTGCTGTGATGGGGCCAGGCCGTACTTTGACCTGCCCTGGCCTTGGGGGAGGGCAGGGAGGGCTTCCTGGGGGAAACATCTAGGCTGGAGACTGGGTCGGCCTTGTCCAAAGCGGAGATGGGTGGGGGATGTTGCTGACAGAGGGAGCAGCATGTATAGTGGCCCCGAGGTGAAACAGAGCAGGGGTGTTTCGAGGGCACAAAATACCTCAGCACCGCTGCAGGGCGGAGTTCCAGAAAGAAATGGGAAGATGCCGCTGGCCGATGAAAGGTTCCCAAGGCCTCTGAAGAAGCCAGGACTGTGTCCTGAGGCCATGGGGAGCCACTGGGCACGAGGTGGCGCGGTTAGATTTGTGATGGGCCAAGTTTATCCTGGCGGCTGTGAGGACTCTGGAGGTGGGAGCAGGATGGCCAGTGAGGAGGGGGCCAGAGGGCACGGGCCATGGGCAGGCAGAGCAGGCTGGGCAGAGCGTGTCCATTTCCGGGGTGAGCAGCCTGAGGACCAGGGCCACACGGCAGGGGAGGCCGACCTCACGGGGAGCGCGGCCACCTGCCTCCTGGCTGGCTGCAGCCTTCCTTGACGGCTCGCCACCTGTGCTCAAGTACATGGGCGACTACCCTTCCAAGAGGATGCGCTCGGTCAACGAGCTCACTGACCAGATCTTCGAGGGGGCCCTGAAGGCCGAGCCGCTCAAGGATGAGGTGTACGTGCAGATCGTGAAGCAGCTGACCGACAACCACATCAGGTGAGCCGGGAGGGTGGGAGAGTGGGGGGTCAGGCCCCCCCACTGCGAGGGCTAACAGCGGAGGGGACTCTTCAGTGTCCCCCGCCCACTGTGACGGGGAGCTCACTACCTGCCCAGGCTGTGCCTGCGAGCAGTCCGTCCTCCCTCGTGACCTCTCAGGGCCCAAGGAGGAGGGCCAGTCTGTCCTCCTCCAAGGGGAACAGCCCCAGCTCCTCCTAATTTCCGCCCCCCCCCCCCGCCCCCCGCCCGACCCTCCTCTGGATTCCCCTCCCCTGCCGGGACTCCCCTGTCCGCCTGCAGGTTCATCTGCGGAGCAGGTGTCCTGGCCTTGGCTCGCTCGGGCTGAGCTGGCTGTCAGTCACTCTGGCTAAAAACCCTCATGGGCAGGGGAAGGTTAGACCCCAGAGGGTGTCACCTGCTCCCTGATGGCCCAGACCACGGCAGGAGCTCATCCCAGAGCCTGCGAGAAGCCCCGCCCTCTCCCCTTGCTCTCAAACCCCCAACCCCCACCCCGGCTTTGTCACTCTCTCCTCTTCTCACACCCAGTGTCGAAGCACACGTCAGATTTTTTTTTTTTTAAGTTTTTTCTTTTATTTATTTATTTATTTATTTATTTGTCTTTTTTGCTATTTCTTGGGCCGCTCCTGCGGCATATGGAGGTTCCCAGGCTAGGGGTTGAATCAGAGCTGTAGCTGCCGGCCTACGCCAGAGCCACAGCAACGCGGGATCCGAGCCATGTCTGCAACCTACACCACAGCTCACGGCAACGCCGGATCCTTAACCCACTGAGCAAGGGCAGGGATCGAACCCGCAACCTCATGGTTCCTAGTTGGATTCGTTAACCACTGCGCCACGACGGGAACTCCATACACGTCAGATTTTTAGAAAAATTTTTTGGTATGGGATAAGAGCTTTGTTTTTTTAAGTTTTATTGATATACAGTTTTAAGTTTTATTGAAGTAATATTAACTGAAAATATTAATGTACCGTTAATAATTTTTACTGTACAACAGAGTGATCCAGTCACACATATGCACATGTCCAGTCTCTCGTGGTCTCTTCCCACACAGATCATCACAGAATACGGGGTAGAGCTCCCAGAGCTGTAGCAGGCTCCTGTTGGCCAGTTGTTCCATATACCATAGTGTGTACATGCCAGTCCCCAATGCCCAGTCCATTCCCCCCCAGCACCTGTCCCTTTTGGTAACCATAAGTTCTTCAAAGTCCTTGAGTCTGTTGATACCCTATGTTTGTCTTTCCCTATCTAACTAGCTTCACTTAGTATAATAGTTTCTAGGTCCCTCTATGTTGCTGCAAATGCCATTATTTCATTCTTTTTTTTATTGTCTGTCGGCTCTTTCCACACTGCCAAACTTTTGTACGTGCTGTGCCCATAGCCAGGAAAACCTTTCATCCTCTTCTTGGCATATCATAATTCGCCTGGTTCTTTAAAGCCTAGATCAAATGCCAGCTCCTTCTAGAAACCCTTTAAGCTTCTTTTAGACCCCAGGAGCTCAGAATAGTGCCTAAGGGAGCCCTGGGGCTGGTCTAACTCAGTGCTACGCAAATAATAGATGAGTTAAAGAGCTTCTGCCAGAATATAAATCACACGCTGCTTCCTTCATAGGAAAATCCTAGTAAGAAAAAAAAAAAAAGGGAACTATATCCAATCACTTGTGATGGATCAGGATGGAGGATAATGTGAGAAAAAGAATGTGTGTGTATATACACACAATGTATAATGGGTCACTTTGCTGTACAGTAGAAATTGGCAGAACATTATAAATCAACTATAATTAAAAAAAAAGTAAAACAGCAACAAAAACTTAGCTGAACCAAACAGAGTGCTTGGTGACAGAGCGGATTGTCATTCTGGCACGAGTACCTTACCTCCATGTGACAGGTAAGTGTGTGGCCTGGCGGGGGTTGGCTGCCCACAGTTTGAGTAGCACTAATTGGCTCTAGCTCTCAGGGGTTGCGGGGTGGTGGTGCTGATGGTCCATGTTAGTCCTCAGACAGGGGTGCTGGCCCGCGGGGCCCCTGCTGGACACCACACCTCTTCCTGCAGGTACAGTGAGGAGCGGGGCTGGGAGCTGCTCTGGCTGTGCACGGGGCTCTTCCCGCCCAGCAACATCCTCCTGCCCCACGTGCAGCGCTTCCTGCAGTCCCGCAAGCACTGCCCACTCGCCATCGACTGCCTGCAGCGGCTCCAGAAAGCCCTGAGGTACAGCGGGCTGCAGGGGGCAGCGGGCATCGCACGTGGGGGCAGGCATTGGGATGAGCTTCTAGCCACCTTGGGCTTGTAAGAGGAGTCCCTTGGGGACGCTGAGGTCATGACTACACTGTAGTTGGGGCCCATCTTTGGGGGACTACAGCTGCCAGATAAAGGTTGCAGTGCCTGGAATCCATCTGGGCAGTTTTGGGAGTCTGGGTGCTCAGAAAGGTATTTTCTCATAGCTTCACGTCTGGGGGGAAGCAGACGCCTGGGCCACACTTGGCAAAGCCCACTTGCGTCCTTTGCTTCATGGGTCCCCTCCACGGCCCCACCTGGCGGGTACCATTGTCATCCCATTTTACAGATGAGGAACTGGAGACTTGAGTTAAGTGACGGTCTCCGGGTAGGAAGTGGCGGACGGGGATGAGGACTGGGGTCTGTCTGTTTCCAGAGTTCCCTCTGCTCCCTACGGCCCCAGGAATCTGCTGCCTCCTGACGTGCCCCCGCCCCTTCCCCTGGTTTTCAGAAATGGGTCCCGGAAGTACCCCCCACACCTGGTGGAGGTGGAGGCCATCCAGCACAAAACCACCCAGATTTTCCACAAGGTCTACTTCCCTGATGATACTGACGAGGTGAGGGCCTCTGGCTTCTTGGTCTGTGGGTGCTCCTGAAGGGCCAGGCTACCTTGGGGACACAGGGCAGCCCGGATGCCTCTCCCTCGCCACCCCCAGCTTTGCCCCCCCATCCTCCCACCCCTCCGTGGGTCAGGAGCCCTCGGGTTCCTGGTCCAACCGCCTTCCTTCCCTCGCTCTGGGCAAAGCTGCTTTCTCCCTCTGAGCTGAGCTTGGGTGGATGCCACCTCCCTGATGCCCACCCTGTCAGACCCTCCCCGTGGCCCTGAGCCCTCTTTCCTGCAGACCCCTTCCTACCTCCTCACCTGACCCGTGGGGCCCCTCCGCCTGGTCCCCGGGGCAGAGGTCCCGTGTGTCTCCGCGTCGTGCCCACTGGGTCAGGATGCCTCCTGTCTCTACCCTCCCCCCATCCCAGCACAGCCTCCCATTCAGATAAGCAAGACCAGCATGGAAACTGGGGGTTTGAAAAGCAGTTTTAAATTCATCTAGAGACTCAGAAATACCACTATGGGATTCTAGTCCTGCGGACAAAAAAATGTCACAAAATCCTTTTCATGGGGCACCCCCCACCCCCAAATTGCAGTTCTCCCGCATTTCAACTTGCTGAACTCCTGTCCCCCTCCGCCTCCGTCTGGGCTGCGTCCCCTCGCTCGACTCCTCCCCCTTTCTGGAATATTCTAGAATACGCTTTCCCTTTCCGGGCACCCTGGCCCTTCTGCGCTCCCGTGGCCTCTGTCATCGCTCATGCTCAGGCAGCCGGGCCTTGGACCCTGGAGGGTTGGGAAGGGCATGATCCGCTTTTTCCTCTCCTTTAAGAAAAGTTGACTTATTGAAAAAGTTGAAGCATATTAATGTACAGTATTCTCTGTTTCTGGTGTAAAACATGGCGACTCACGGTGTGTAAAGGTTCGGTTCTGTTCATAATGGTTATAAGCTATTGGCTGACTTGCCTGTGCTGCTCGTATATCCTGGGAGCTTCGTTATTTCAGACCCAGCGGTTTGTATGCTTTTTCCTTAAGCGCTGTGCCCCGCTCTGGGGAGGCCCCCTCAGAAGGAGGGTGTCTTGGACGGGAGGGGGCCTGTCTCGTCAGAGGCACAGCCATAGGGATACAAGAGGCCCCGCCAGAGCCAAGCAAGTACCCCCCACCCCCCCAGGCCTTCGAGGTGGAGTCCAGCACTAAGGCCAAGGACTTCTGCCAGAGCATCGCCGCCCGGCTGCTCCTCAAGTCCTCGGACGGATTCAGCCTGTTTGTCAAAATCGCAGACAAGGTGGGTGATGGGTCAGGGGCTGCTGTTGGTCTGTCTGTGGGGAAACGTGCGGGGGCCCTGGGAACTCGAGTGGCTGCGGAGTGGAACAGACGCAGAAGGAGGGAGGGAGGGAGAGGGAAAGGGAGGGGAGGGGAGAGAGAGGGGGAGGGAGAGAGACGCTCCTGCACGAGGCGTCCTGCAGGGACTGTCTCCTCCCGTCCGGCCCCTTACGTGCAGCGGCTGCCCCGGAGCCTCCCCACGAGGCTCTCTGGGTTCTGGGCGCACCACGCTCCTCCCTCTGCCCCCAGACATGTATTTTCTAGATTTGATTGGACTAGTTCC
Organism: Sus scrofa; assembly: GCF_054392235.1. Classification (NCBI taxonomy): domain Eukaryota; kingdom Metazoa; phylum Chordata; class Mammalia; order Artiodactyla; family Suidae; genus Sus; species Sus scrofa. The sequence continues at coordinate 11,351,590 of NC_139391.1, forward strand.
TCAACTGGCCGGCTGAGGCCAATTCGCCTCTGAAAAGGCCCTGGAAGGGAAGTTTATGCCCACCTTATAGATCACAGCCTGGGCTCAGAAAGGTTAAGTAACTTCTCCCAGGTCACACAGCAGGGACTCAGATCCAGGTAGATCTGACTCCCACGTGCAGGCCTCTGCCTCCACCCCACGTTGCCCTCCCCATGTCCATGGGAGTCCCTTCCCTTGGGGGGCTTCCCCGACCATGGCAGGTACAGGTGCCCCCTCCTGCTGCTCACCCATAGTCTCCTGTGTCTCCGTCTGTCTCACTTCACATCGGTCCCGGTACCAGACTCTGGGACCAGAGGTGACCTCAGTGAGGTCCTGGACCCAGGGGAGGCTTAGAGCCTGTGCGGGGAGCAGGACACAGAACTGGACATTCTTCCCAGCCTTTTTCTGGGCGTCTAGGGCAGTGATTAGTGGTTCTTTGCTGAGTGACTGAGTGGAATCACTGTCCCTCGCAGGGACACTCAACAGGCCGGGTGGGGACAGGCTGGGGCTGATACACAGCTGCCCCCTCTGGCTGCGAGCAGGAGTCTTGCTGGAGAAGGGGAGGCCTGGGGTGGGAACGTCAGGAAACTCAGTATCGCTCAGATGAAAACCAGTGGACCGGAATGTCCCCGTCCCTAGGTCATCAGCGTCCCCGAGAATGACTTCTTCTTCGACTTCGTCCGCCACCTGACGGACTGGATAAAGAAAGCGCGGCCCGTCAAGGATGGTAACGGGAGGCCGGGCCCTGGGATCGTCTGAGCTCTGGGGCCGGCAGGGGCTGGGTCAGGGCCGGGCCCGAGGCCCACAGGACGGGGCCTGGGACTGGGGCTGGGCTGGACCCCCTTCTGCGCTGGGATCTCCCCGGTGGCTGACTGCCCTCTGCCGCAGGAATCGTGCCCTCGCTCACCTACCAAGTGTTCTTCATGAAGAAGCTGTGGACCTCCACGGTGCCAGGGAAGGACCCCATGGCCGATTCCATCTTCCACTATTACCAGGTGCGCGGCCCAGCCCCTCTGGGCTGTTGTTTCCTCCGGGTGCTCCTGCCTCGCTGGACTCCGACTGTGAGAGCAGAGAGACCAGAGAAGGGGCCTGTGCAAAATCCCCGCTGGGGCCCCCCCCCCTGGGGGGGGTCCACCCTCAGGGCCTTCTCCTTCCCAGCCCTCCAAGCCCTCTGTCTGAGCTCCCAGCTCCCACGTGCTCAGGCCCTTCGCTTGGCTCTGGATTCGCGCTTCTGCTGCCGTACCTGGGTCTGTAAGTGTTTTCCAGCACAGGCGTGTGCCTGCAGGAAGCCGGGAGGGAGGCTCACAGGTCAAGCCTCTGTTAGGTGTCTGGCACTCTGCACTCATGCTGTCCTCACAGGGAGGAGGCAAGTTCTCCTCTTTTACAGCCAGAAAAACTGAGACTCAGAGAGATCAGATGATGTAATTAGGATCACAGGGCTGATGGAACTGGGGTTTGATTCCAGGTCTTCGTGACTGCATCCCAGTCTAAGCTAGCCCACTGACCTGTCTGGGGGAGACCAGCCAGGATGCTGGGTGGGGTGCGGGAGCTGGGAAGGTGGCTGGCCTGGGAGCCCGAGGGCTGCCCTCCTTCAAACCTCCCCCTCCCCACCCCCCTCCTTTGCTCCATGTTGCCCATTTAGCAAGGGGCACTGTCACTACCAAGTCAGTGTGGACACTTTGCTCTCTCATCTCCCAAATCACTCAGCTGAGGGCTTTACATCCTGCCTATCTTTAAAACCCACCCATGTCTCTCCATCACCAGCCTACCACCTCAGAGCAGCCCACCATCTCCTCTCCTCTGGATGCAGCCAGTAACCTTCTCTCTGATCTGCCTCCTCGGGCTTTGACCCCTCAGCCCCTCTCCCCAGGATGGTCACGGTGTTTTCCATCCTCAGTGACGTCCCACCTCTCTCGGGGTAGGACCCCACCTTCTGACTGTGGCCGCCCCTTGGGGTGCCACCCCTACTCCTGCTGCCTTGTCTTGCACCAGCACTCGTTGGCTCAGGTCACTCGCTCCACTTCTCAGATTCTCTGGTGTGTCTTGTAATGTCTCTCTTGTGGATCGCCCCTCCCTCAGTTCTTTCCCTCAGCTACTGAGCTTTTAGAAGTTAATTCAGTCATCTTAAGGGCCATCTTCCTTGCTCACAGTCTAGATCGGGTCACCTTGCTTGACTGAGAACAGTTCTTTCAACTGCTCTAACTATATGTGGGTTTGGCATGATGATGAATGTCTGGTCTTGTCTTGACTACAAGTTCCATGGGAGTAGGGAGAGCGTATGTTGTTGCTTAAAGGACCTGGCCTATTAATAGATGCTTAGTAAATATTTGTTGGCTTGATGGATGGCTCACAGGTGAATTGGTGGCTCAGTGAGGGGTTGGGTGGAAGGATGAATGGTGCAAGAATGTACGGGTGGATAGTGGTGGGCAGATGGATGGACAGATGGGGAAAGGAATGGGAACTGGTGGTGGGAAGTAGACCCCCGCGGATGAGAAGGTGGACGGGGTGGATGGGAGATAATGCGTCGGGGCAGATGGAAAGGTAGGTGGAGAGTGAGTGACTCAGGTTTCTGATCTGCAGCGGGTGCTCTTCAGATAGTGGATAAGACAGCACTAAGGCGCCAGGAGCCTGTGGGCAGCGCTGAAGCCTTAGAAGCTTCACCTTTGCTTTCAGTCAGTTCCTCCTCCTCAGTTCTTCTGGGTCTGGAAGGGCAGGTGGGGAAGGGGCTGGTGCTGCTGCAGAAACCAGCTGGTGCAAGAGACGCAGTGACAGGAGCCAGCCTGAGAGGCTCTTTCCGGGAAGGACAGACCTGGGGGGGCTAGGATTATGGAAGAGTCTCAGGTGCCCCAGCTGGTCCCCGTGCGTTTCTTCATACCCCAAGTGGGGCTGCTCCCCTCACCTGACTGCTACGAGGGGAGAGGGGATGACACGGGCGCATGGCTCTGCTTTGAACCTGTGAAGCACTGAACTCAGGTGGCCTCATACTGTTTGCACGTGCTGTGCCTGCCCTCCCTGCCGAGCAGTGTCAGCTGAGCCTGGGGACGCACGTGGACCCCAATGTGGGGTAAAGCAGGAGCCCCAGCCTTGCGGTGGGGACGGGGAGCGGCTAAGGGAAGGAGCCCGTTTCCTCCAGGTGCCCGCGCGCCCGTGACCTGCTCTGTCTCTGGCAGGAGCTGCCCAAGTACCTCCGAGGCTACCACAAGTGCACCCGGGAGGAGGTGCTGCAGCTGGGGGCGCTCATCTACAGGGTCAAGTTTGAGGAGGACAAGTCCTACTTCCCCAGTATCCCCAAGCTGCTTCGGGAGCTCGTGCCCCAGGACCTCATCCGGCAGATCTCACCAGATGACTGGAAGCGGGTGAGCTTGGGGGAGAAGCAGGCGTACTCAGAGCCTCCCTGCATGGGTCTCTGGGCACCCCGGGGTCAAGGGGGCAGGTACGGGTCAGCAGGGCAGGGAGGTATCTCTTTTGGTCCCTGTGTGTGTCCTAAGGTTCCCCCCAACACCCCTTCGCCTCTCAACCTGCTTTCGTCGTCACTTCCCTAGTAGGTGCTCCAGGCAGAGCATGTAGCTGACCACTGGGCTGTAATCTGCCCTGGTCCTGGTTACCATGGTGACTGGATTTTACTAGACACTGTTTGCCCTGCTGGCTTCGGGGGAGGGCAGAGCTGTCCAGAGTCCATTAACTGGTATAAGTGGGGAGCCCTCCTGGCCTCCAAGACCTCCATCCTATGCCTGGCCCTTCAGGGCCCGCAATAGCTGCTGACCGTGAAGGGGGGACAGGAGTGGCAGGGAGAGGCCCCTGACCCCCCCTCCCCCTGCAGTCCATCGTTGCCTATTTCAACAAGCATGCAGGCAAGTCCAAGGAGGAGGCCAAGCTGGCCTTCCTGAAGCTCATCTTCAAGTGGCCCACCTTTGGCTCAGCCTTCTTCGAAGTCAAGGTATGCTGCATGTGGGTGGCTTCTCAGAGCAGAGGCAGGGACCCTCCCCGTGGCTTTGGGAAACTGCAGTGGTCTCTGCCACCTGCCAGGCCAGGAAAGGAGGGAATCCCCCACAGCCTTGTCCCTGGTAGGTGCTGAGCCCTGGACTCAGTCCTGGGACACTGAGGGACCAACACCTCAACCTGGTGGTGAGGGAGGGGGGTGCAGGGGGAAGGGCAGATGTGAAAAAAGCCCCAGTGATGGAACATGCTTAGCACTGGGACAGGGGGAGCCTTCATCAAGGTGGCAGAGCCTGGAAGGCTCAACCAGACTGTGACGGCTGAGGGGGCTTCCTGGAAGAGGCAACACCTGAGCTTTCCAGGGAGACCCTCGGGGGGCTGTTCCTGGCAGAGGGCCCCACACAAGCAGAGATCCACAGGTGTGAGAGCTCAGGTCTGGGCAGGAAGTGCGGGTGTGTGAGTGTGGACGGGCCTGGGGTGTGAGCAGGCAGGGAAGGTGGGTTTCCTCCTGCCGGCGGTGGCAGGCCCTGCAGGGTTTTAGGAAGGGATGACGGGGCCAGAAGCCCACTCTGACCATAGGGTGGATCTGAGGGAGAATGGGGAGGAGGCTGGCAAGAGGGGGCAGGTCTGGACTGAGAGGAGGGGGCGGCCCTTGGACGAGCCTGGCTGCGGAAGTGAGAGTGAGGTGGGAGCTGGAGGCAGGTGTAGGGTTCAAGGAGGCTCTTTAAAGATGAGTCTTTGAGGCTGAGAGAGCAATCACAGAGACTCCTAAAGCAGGACAGAAGATAGGAAACTGCGGGTGGGGTTGCTGGGGACCCGGGAAGGGATCTGGGGTAGCACGGAGGGCCCGGCAGAGGTGGCGACCATGCGGTCATGGCAAGGCCACCAGCACCTCTGTGCCTCTGGTACAGAGCCGGCCGCAGCAGGGGGCGACTTTAGTCGGGGGCGGCTTCCTTCCTGCCCCAAATCACTCACCTTTTCCTGCTCTGGGTTCTCCATCTGATGGTTCGGGCGCTTTTTAAAATGTCTTTATTTTTTAACTAGCAAACTACGGAGCCAAACTTCCCCGAGATCCTCTTAATTGCCATCAACAAGTACGGGGTCAGCCTCATCGATCCCAGAACCAAGGTGAGCAGTGACAGGAAGAGCAGGCGGGGGCGGGCTTCTCCGTCTGCATTTCTAACAAAGGCCCCCAGGCCCAAACCCCACCATCCCCACCAGCCACCACCATCCTCGCTTCATCCGTGCCCCTGGCCACACATCTTGAGGAACTGTTTGTGTTTGCTGTGTCTACTTCCTTACCTGTCATCTGCTCCATGAAGACGGCTCCCTGAGTTGCTAACACAGTCCTCAATACTAAATCCAATTAACGTTTAGGGCTTGTCCTTTCAGCAACATCAGATGCTGCCAACCACTCCCTCCTTCCAGAATGCTCTCTGCCCTCACTCGTCAGGGGGGCAGGCTGTGCTGCTGGGGGAACTCTGCTCTGATTTGTGGGCCTGAGCAGCTCCCACCAAGGGGGCCAGAAGGCAGAGTCTTACCACTGACACAGGAGGGTACAATGGGACTGTTGGCACAGGGGGCCAGTGACCACCCTCTTCCCCTTGGCTCCGTGTGCCCACCTTCCTGCTTTTCCTCATGTCGTCCTTGGTCCGTCTCTCGGGCAGTTTCATGGGCTTCTTCTCCATCCATGTGCCCCCGCCACCCCACATACTGTGTTCCCCAAGGTCGGGTCATCTCCGCATCTCCCTCCCACCTCCCTCTCTGCTGGACCATCTCCTCTGGGACCACAGCTGGAGCTCCTTCAGGCTCTCAAAATTCCAATTCTGGCCCCACACACCTGAATGCCCCCGAGGTTTCCTTGGTTGTCCCACCAAGTGGCCCCTGGAGGAGGAAGCTCCCCAGCACAGCTGGACGCCACCCTCTTGCTTCTTCTCTAGTCTGAAGGCCCGAGGTCCTTCCTGGGGGTAGTGTCTGTGGGCTACAGCTGAGAGAAAGGAGGCCAGGTGGTCCAGGCTGTGCAGCTTCCAACTCTCTCTGCTCCCCCAGGACATCCTGACCACTCACCCCTTCACCAAGATCTCCAACTGGAGCAGTGGCAACACCTACTTCCACATCACCATTGGGAACCTGGTGCGCGGGAGCAAACTTCTCTGTGAGACGTCACTGGTAAGAGCTCTTCCTCCTCGGCCTGGCATATTCCCCCACTTTGCCTACAGCTTTAGCCATCCCCCTAGCTCCCAGATGTGGTTGGGATCAAGGGTCAGGTGGGGGCTCAGCTTAGGTCTGGGGAAGGGGCTTCTTCTAGGGCTGAGAAACAGAGTCCTCATTCAGAAGCTATTGTCCCAGTGCCTTCATTAGCTGGGGATTGAGCTTTTGGCCCCTAAGTTCACCAGTAGAGCCCTTACAGTCCCTCCTGGAGGTAGACATCAGGATTAATGTAGGGTCACAACAGCTTAGAACCCTAGGTGTCAGGCTGGATGAATCTAATCCTCCAACTTTGTGGCTAGGGAGACCCTCAGAGCGGGACAGGATTTGCCTTTGTCCAGGCTTGTTTCCATTACAGTTTCCTGGGAGCTGTGTTCTGGGTCTGAGTGGGCAGCCCTGTCCCACTCTGTGCTCTGTTTATCTTCTTGATGCTGTTTCCAGGGCTACAAGATGGATGACCTCCTGACTTCCTATATTAGCCAGATGCTCACGGCCATGAGCAAACAGCGGGGCTCCAGGAGTGGCAAGTGAACAGTGGGAAGGTGGCACTGGCTCAGGACCATCAGTTGTTACCTCTGTAGCCACGGAACACCCTTTGCCATGCAGACAGGGAGGCAAGCCCGGTTGGCCACCACTGACCACACCAATGTGGCCTCTAACCCTTCTTCCAATGAGGTGGCCTTGCCAGGATGCAGAACTCCCCTCCACCCACCCCAAGCACCTGGTTGGTTCTAGTCCTGGATTGCTGTGGCCTTCCCAGTGGTAAGAGCCCGTGCTCCTTGGATGCCATTCTTAGACCAGCTCTATCACGCAACCTCTTTGGCTTTCTGTGCACCACCAGGAAAGGGAATCAAAAGGACAATGTAATTTTCCTTGCTGGGAACAACCAAACCAAGACTATTCTGAAACCTAAGGGACTGGCTCAAGTCCCCTAAGTCCAGGAGCCTCAGCTGGGGTAAGGGAGACAGGTCACTTTTACATACTACAGTGTGAGTGCTGAGCCCCTGTTCAAGTCTCCCCTGATCATCTCAGGGCATAAAGCATGTGGTTCATCTTCTGGCCCTGTAGTATCTTTGCTGAGAGAGGGGAGGGGCAGTGTGTGGGGTCAGGACAGAGCTTGTGGCCTGAAGAACTGTCTCCTTTGTGTGTGTGTGCAGGGGCAAACTGTTGGAGGTTGGGGTGCCTGAGCCCAGTGTGCTTGAAAGGGGCTTAGAGGAAAATGCTAGAGATCAGCCTGGGAAGTGGAAGCCTAAGCGTGGCTGGGCTGGAGATCTATAGAGGGAACCGGCTTCTGGGCCTTACCTAGGGATAGTAGATCCAGAGTTGCCCTTGTGTCCTGCCAGAATCATCTCCAAGAACCTCAGGAATAATGCTGCCTTGGGTTAAATCCTTACATCCAGTGGGTGCCTGTAAAATATTACTTTGTGACCAGGATGGAACAAACAAGTCTGGACATGACCCAGGCAGGTCTGAGGTGGGGTTTCAGACAGGAAAGTGGTAGTAAGACATCCTTCTGGACTGTGGCTGGGATGAGTGCCTAGAGAAGTTACAGGAGAGAAGCTCCTAGACACAGGCATATTTGATCTGCTCTCAAGGTCCCCCTGATACTTGAGCAGAGCCAGCCCAGTTCCACTTACCCTCACACACCCAGGTATCTGGGGTCACCTGCATCTAGATGCTGAGTCATTCCACAGGGAGTGCCGTTCCTCTTTCCAGAAGCCTATGTGGGAGGCAGAGGGGCTAGGTGTTGAAACAGAGGTCCCAAACCAGACAGGCCTGCTTTCTGGGAAGATGATGTTGCTGTCTGAAGCAACCTCTCATTCTCTGACTCAGGATGGCTTCACTTTGGCACTCATCCCCTAGACGCTGTCAGAGTGACCACAGAAGGGTCCAAAGATTGTATCATTTACCTTGTGGGTTCCTTAGAGGTTGCCTTTATTTACATGCTGATGTTCACCGCAGTCACTGCTTTAGTGGGGAATATTGTGAAGAGTTCGGGTGAGAAAAGTCCTGTGATACCTGGAGGACAACTGACTCCAGCTCCAAAACCATGACTCTTTTCCCTTTGTTCATCCCCTTGAGATGAAAGGAAGACCAGAATGGTTTTCCTGAGAGCCTCCCTGGCTCTGCTGAATGCCTTTCTTGACCATTCCACCATCGGGTCACCCCAGGCACAGAGAGGAAGGGTAAGAAGTGGGCAAGTTTGTGGTTAATTCTTCTTTGAAGACAGCCCAAGGAGGAGAAGGACATGCTGGATGTGGTGGAAAACAACATGAAAGAGGATTATTAGGAGGATTCGCTAGTGGGGGGCTTTTGGGGTTATATTTCAGGAGGAGGGGCCTCCATGGTAGGCAGTATAGTTTGGAGGGTGGCCTCACTGTTGGTGCCATGGTGGGTGTTTGGGTGCATTCAAAGGCTGGCTCAGTGGACACCAGTTGGTTGTCTACCATCATCTGTGGGAAGCATTTTTGATGCTTTTCTAGGCAGGCTCTTGTATGACAGCTGTAGATTCTGGGAGCTCCCCTACACTCTTGGTTAAAGGCTCAGGGCTTTCCATAACTTCCAAAGGTTCTTCCTTTTGGAGGCTTATACTCGGAGTCTCTGTGGGACAGAAAAGACAGAAACATAGATTCCTCCAAAGTCGCTTCTCTAATCTTTGCTTTCATGTGGTAAAACTCTCATTTAAAAAATGTCAGCCCCTGTACTTGGATCAGACAAAATGGTGGAGCAGAAGGACTCAAGCTCACTTTTCACAAATCACCAAAAATCACAATTAGCTGCTGAACGACCACTGACAAAACAGAAGTTACCAAAAAAGATATCCTACACCCAAAGATAAAGAGGAAGCCCCAATGAGATGGAAGGAGGGGCTCGTTCATGATAAGAGCAATTCTACACCTGCCAGATGAGCAATTGACAAACCAGAAAATAACTATATTGCAGAGGTTCTCCTACAGGTGTGAGAGTTCTGAACCCCATGGTCAGGTTCCCCAACCTGGGGGTCTGACACTGCTAAGAGGAGCCTCCATAGCATTTGGCATTGAAGGGCAGCAAAGGAGCTCCACAGGACTGGGGGAAACAGAGACTCTACTCTTGGAGTGCACACACAAGGTTTCATGCACACTAGGTCCCAGGGCAAAGAAGAAACTCCTTAAGAGTCAGGGACAGAGCTACCTATGGGTCTTGGAGGGTCTGCTAGGGAGGCAGGAGTCAGCTATGTCTCATTGTGGGGGCAGGACACTGTAGGCAGAGGTCTCAGGGAATATTTATAGGCATGCATTCTCCTGGAGGCTGCCATTTTGGAAAAACCTGGCCCCACCCAACAGCATGTCAGCACCAGTGCTGATAAGCCCCAGGCCAAACAACAAATGGTGGGAACATAGCCCCACCCATCAGCAGACGGGCTGCCTAAAGTCCTTCTGGGGACACATCCACCTAATGACATGGCCCTGCCTACCAGAGGGACAAGACTCAGTCCCACCAACCAGTGGGCAGGCACTAACTAGTCCCTCCCATCAGGAAGTCTGCTACAAGTCCCTGTATCAGCTTCACTCACTGGGGGGCATACACCAGAAACAAAAGAGGCTACAACCCTGCAGCCTGCAGAAAGGAGAAAACACACACAGATAGCTAGACAACATAAAATGGCAAATATGCTCCAGATGAAGAAACAAGACAAAACCCCAGAAGAACAACTAAGTGGAGATAGGCAACCTACATGAAAAAGACTTTAGAATTATGATAGTAAGGATGATCCAAGACCTTGGAAAAAAATCCAGAGGCAAAAATCGAGAAATGATAAGAAACATTTAACAACAACAACAACAACAAAGATTTAAAGAACAGAGATGAACAACAGAACAAAAGCGATGAAAAACAGAATAACTGAAATGGAAAATACACTAGAAGAAATCAATAGCAGAATCCATGAGGCAGAAGAACAAATAAGCAAAGTGGAAGACAGACTGGTGGAAATTACTGGTGTGGAATAGAATAAAGAAAAAAAAAGAATGAAATGAGAACAGTCTAAAAGAACTCTGGGACAACTTTAAACACAACAATATTTGCATTATAAAAGCGACAGAAGGAGAAAAGAGAGGACTGGAGAAAATATTTGAAGAGATCAAAGCCAAAAACTTCCTGAAAACAGGAAAAGAATCACTCAGATCCAAGAAGCACAATGAGTTCTATATAGAATAAACTCCAGGAGGAACGTCTCCAGACACAATTAAACTGACTAAAATTAAAGACAAGGAGAAAATAATGAAATCGGCTAGGGAAAAGCAACATATAACCTAAAAGAGAATGCCAAAAAGGTTATTAGATGATTTTTCAGCAGAAATTCTACAGACCAGAAGGGAGTGGCATGATATACTTAAAAGTGATGAAAGGGGAAAAAACCCTACTGCCAAGAATACTCCACCCAGCAAAGCTCTCATTTAGATTTGACCAAGAAATCAAAATCTCTATAGACATGCAAAAGCTAAGAGAATTCAGCACCATCAAACCAGCTTTACAACAAATGCTAGAGGAACTCCTCTAGGTGAAAAAGAAAAGGCCACCACTAGAAACAAGAAAATCACAAATGAGAAGGCTGACCAATAAAGGGAAATATAAAGATAGGAAAATATCTGCACCCAAATATGATATCAAACCAAGCAATCATGAAATGAGGGGTTTTAAACACAGACTACTGGAGATGCATTTGTAATTAAGAGACCTGCAACTTAAAATGATCTTGTGTGCGAATACACACACACACACACACACACACACACATACATGTACACACACTCTAATACCAAAACCTCATGAGAACTGAAAACCAAAAATCTAAAACAGATGCATACACAAATAAAAAAGCATCAAACACAACACTAAAGATAGTCCTCAAACCACAAGAGAACAAAAGAGGAAGGGAAGAAAAAAGACCAACAAAAACAAATCCAAAATAATGAACAGAATGGCATTAATAACACACGTATCAATTATTGCCTTAAATGTAAATGGATTAAATGCTCTGACCAGAAGACATAGACTGGTTGAATGGATACAAAAGTAAGACTAATATATATGCTGTCCACAAAAAATATAAGAAATGTGTTCTAGGGACACATACAGACAAAATGAGAGGATGGGAAACACATTCCAGGCAAATGGAAATCAGAAGAAACCTGGAGTAGCAAAACTCATACCAGACAAAATAGACTTTAAAGATGGTTATAAGAGACATTGGAAAGAACATTACATAATGACCAAAGAATAAATCCAAGAAGAAGATATAACAACTGGAGATGTACATGCATCCAACATAGGAGCACCTCATTATAAAAGGAGAAATCCGCAATTACCCAATAAAAGTGGGGGAATTTAACACCACTTACAGCAGTGGACAAATCATCCAGAGAGAACTCAATAAGGGGGAGTTCCTGTTGTGGCTTGGGGGGTTAAGAATCTGACTAACCTGACTAGTATCCATGAGGGTGTGCATTTGATCCTTGGCCTGAGTAGGTTAAGAATCCAGCATTGCTGCAAGCTGTGGTGTAGGTCACAGATGCAGCTTGAATCTGGAGTTGCTGTGACTGTGGCATAGGCCAGTAGCTGCGGCTCTGATTCGACCCCTGGCCTGAGAACTTCCACATGCCACAGGTGTGGCCCTAAAAAAAAAATTTAAAAAAGAAAAGAAAATAAGGAAACACAGGTGTTAAATGATGCATTAGTTTGTGTGGATTTAACAGATATTTATAGAACATTTCATCTGAAACCAGGAGAATACATATTCTTTTCAAGCGCACATGGAACATTCTCTAGGATAGAGCATATTCTGGGCCACAAATCAAGCCTTGGTAAACTTAAGAAAATTGAAATCACATTTAGCATCTTTTCTGACACAATACTATAAGACTAGAAATCAACTATAAGGAAAACCCCCCTGCAAAAACCACAAACACATGGAGATTCAACAACGATGCTACTAAACAACCAATGCTTCACTGAAGAAATCAAAGAGGAAATTAAAAAATACCTGGAGACAGGAGTTCCCGTTGTGGCTCAGTGGTTAACGAATCTGACTAGGAACAATGAGGTTGCAGGTTCGATCCCTGCCCTTGCTCAGTGGGTTAACGATCTGGCATTGCCGTGAGCTGTGGTGTAGGTTGCAGACGCGGCTCAGATCCTGCATTGCTGTGGCTGTGGTGTAGGCTGGTGGCTACGGCTCCGATTCGACCCCTAGCCTGGGAACCTCCATATGCCACGGGAGCAGCCCAAGAAATAGCAAAAAAAGACAAAAAAAAAAAAATACCTGGAGACAAATAACAATAAAGACACAATGACCCTAAACCTATGGGATGCAGCAAAAGCAGTTCTAAGAGGGACTTTTATAGCAATACAGGCCTTCCTCATGAAACATGAAACATCTCAAACAACCTAACCTTACACTTAAAGCAACTAGAGAAAGAAGAACCAAAAAACCTATAGTGAGTAGAAGGAAAGAAATCATAAAGATCAGAGCAGAAATAAATAGTAGAAAAGATCAGTGAAACTAAAAGCTTGTTCTTTGAAATGATCAACAAAATTGATAAAATCTTAGCCAGACTTATCAAGTAAAAAAGGGAAAGGGCTCAAATCAATAAAATTGCAAGTGAAAAAGAAGTTACAGTGGACAGCACAGAAATACAAAGGATCATGAGAGACTACTACAAGCAACTATATACTAATAAAAATGGACAACCTAGAAGAAATGAATAAATTCTTAGAAAAGTATAATCTTCCAAGACTGAACCAGGAAAAAATAGAAAATATGAGCAGAATGATCAGATAAATACTGAAATTGACACTGTGATGAAAAATTTTCCAACAAACAAAAGTCCTGGACTGGATGTTTTAATACGCAAATTCTATCAAAAATTTCAAGAAGAGTTAATACCTATCCTTCTGAAACTCTTCCAAAAAATTTCAGAGGAAGGAACACTCTAAACCCATTCTGTGAGGCCATCATCATTCTGATACAAAAATTAGACAAAGATGCCACAAAAAAGGAAATTATAGGCCAATATCACTGATGAACATAGATGCAAAAACCCTCAACAAAATACTAGCAAACTGAATGCAACAATACATTAAATGGACCTTATAGCATGATTAAGTGGGATTTATCCCTTGTATCCAGGGATACAAGGATTTTTCAATATTTGCAAATCAGTCAGTGTGATACACCACATTAACAAATTGAAGAATGAAACCCATATGATCATCTCAATAGATGGAGAAAAAGCTTTTGGCAAAATCCAACACCTATTTATGATAAAAACCCTCCAGAGAGTGGGCACAGAGAGAACCTAACTAACCTCAACATAATAAAGTCCATGTATGACAAACCCACAGCTAACATCATTCTCAATGGTGAAAAGCTGAAAGCATTTCTACTAACATCAGGAACAAGACAAGGATATCCACTCCATCTACCTTTATTCAACATAGTTTTGGAAGTCCTAGCCATGGCAATAAGAGAAGAAAAATTCAGTAAATTTGCAGAATACAAAATTAATAAACAGAAATATCTTGCATTTCTTTACACTAATGATGAAATTAAGGAAATAATCCCACTTACTGTCACAACAATAAGAATAAACTTACTTAAGGAGGCAAAAGTACTCTGAAAAGCACTCTGTCTATGAAAATTATAAAACACTGTTGAAAGAAATCAAAGATGACACAAACAGATGAAAAGATATATACCACATTCTTGGACTAGAAGAATCAATATTGTCAAAAAGAGTATATTACCCAAGGCAATCCACAGACTCAGTGCCATCCCTACCCAATTACCAATGGCATTTTTCACAGAACTGGAACAAAAAGTTTTTACATTTGTATGCCAACACAAAAGACCCTTAAAAGACAAAGCAATCATGAGAAAGAAAAATGGAGCTGATGGAATCAGGTCCCCTGACTTCAGAATATACTACAAAGCTATAATTATCAAAATAATATGGTACTGGCACAAAAACAGAAGTACAGATCAAATGGAACATGATAGAAAGTCCAGGAAAAAACTCCATGAGCCTATGGTCAACTAATCTACAACAAAGGAGGCAAGAACCTCAAGTGGAAGAAAGACAGTCTCTTCAATTAGCGGTGCCGGGAAAACTGGACAGCTACATGTAAAAGAATGAAATTAGAACATTTTCTAACACTATACACAAAACTAAACTAAAAACATATTAAAGACCTAAATATAAGACAAGCTAATATAAAACTCTTAGAGGAAAACAGGCAGAACATCTCTGACATAAACTGCATCAATATATTTTCATATCTATCTCCTAATGAAAATGAATACAAAAATAAATAAATGGAACTTAAAAACTTTTGCATAGTAAAGGTAACCATTAACAAAACGAAAAGGCCACCCACAGAATGGTGAAAAATACCTGCAAAATGAAGCAACCAACAAGGGATTAATCTCCAAAATATATAAACTCCTCATGCAGCTCAATATCAGAAAAACCAAACAACCCAATCAGAAAATGTCAAGAGATCCAAATAGACATTTTTCCAAAGACATTCAGATGGTCAAAACATATGAAAAGATGTTCAACACTACTAATTATTAGAGAAATTCAAATCAAAACTGTGATGAGGTGTCACCTTATAGCAATCAGAATGGCCATCCTCAGAAAGTCTACCAAAAATAAAGGCTGGTGGGAATGTAAATTGGTACAACCACTATGAAAAACAAATAAAAAAGCTAAAAAAATAAAATTACCATATGATCCAGCAATCCCACCCCTGGGCATCTATCCAGAGAAAACCATAAGTTGAAAACACACATGAACCCCAATGATCACTGCAGCTTTATTTAAAATAGCCAAGACCTGGAAGCAACCTAAATGTCCATCGACAGAGAAATAGATAAAGAAGATGTGATATATATATACAATGAAATATTACATAGCCATAAGAAAGAATGAAATAATGACATTTGCAGCAACGTGGATGGACCTAGAGATAATCATACTAAGTACATCAGACAAAGACAAATATCACATGATATCACTTCTACGTGGAATCTAAAAAAGGATACAAATGAACTTAATGGCAAACAGAAACAGACTCACAGACTTTGAAAACAAACGTAGGGTTACCAAAGCGACAGCTAGGAGGATGGATTGGGGGTTTCGGGTTGGCACATGCATGCTTTAGTATATGGAATGGTTGACCAAAGGGGACTGTTGTATAGCAGTGGGAAATCTACACGTTATTCTGTGGTAATCTATGTAGGAAAAGAATCTGAAAAAGAATGGCTGTGTGTATAACAAGCACACTCTTGTATGGCAGAAATTATCACAATATTGTAAACCAATTATACTTCAATAAAACATTAAAAAAAGACAATTTCCTCACTTACCATCTCAAATCCTTTCACCCTAGTTCTGTCCCTACCCAGGCTTTGGGCAGACTTTGCTGTGGTCCTCAGTTCATCGAAGTGCTGGTGTCTCAGAATCTATTGTGTGAGCTTCTAGCTTACCGTGGGAACCATCAGAAGACAGAGAATGACATTTGCTTAAAGTTCATGCATTTCACAACCACTACCTCCGGATCAGTAAGAGCAGAAAAATGAACACACTCTTTAGAATGGGAGTCCTTTAAGAACCCTGACTTTGTCTTGCTTGCCACCACATATACAGTGCTTGGCAATGTCTGCCACACAGTAATTGCTCAAAAATATTTTTTTTCTAACTTACTGATGGAAAAAATAGATGGAGACGTCTAGAAATGGAGCTAGGAAAAGGACTATACAAAACCAAGAAAACATCTTAAAGTGACCTAAGAATTTACAATGTAAAAAGGAAAGATACAACTGAAATCTTGAAAAAAGTGACAATCAAAGCAGCCAGAGCTCAGTTGTTTTTACCCTGAGTGTAATTTCAATCCAGAAGAAACAGATGTACAAGTGAGCTTCATTTTTTTTTTTTTTTGATCAGCTTCACAGGAAGAAGGGGATTTTTACTGCACTTGAATTGAATTTGAATTTGCGGGTCAATTTCATGACAACCAATATCTTTCTCTCACTAAACCTTTGTGGTTTTCAGGGACCAATCATCTATCTTCTTTGCAAGGCCTTGCAATATTTTCCTAAAATTTCTCTTTATGTTTTTATGCTGTTGTAAATGATGCTATTTTGATTTTTAAGTTTCTAATTATTCATTGATAATATATAGACATACAATTGACTTTTCTGTATATCGACCTTGTATCCTAGAACACTGCTTAACACATTTATTAGTCCTAGTAGGTTTGTTGTTTGATTCCTTAGAAATTTTTTAATGCAAATAATATTTGCAAATCAGGAGTTTTATTTCTTCCTTCATGCCTGTTATTTATCTTACTAAACTGGCTGTGATCTCCAGTACAATGCTGATTAGAAGTGATGAGAGCAGATATCCTTGCCTTATTTTTTACCTGAGAGGGAAAATGCTGTTTCTCCATTAAAAATGCTATTGGTTGGAGATATTTTTGTAAACATCTTTCATCAGATTAAGGAAGTCTCCTTCTGTTCCTAGTTCACTCAGCTTTGATTATAAGTAGGCTTTGATTTTTGTCAAATATGCCTTTTCGACAATTTTGTTAATATGGTAGATTATATTAATTTTCATTTTGCCCAGATGGGATAAACCTCACTTGCTCCAGATGTTTCCTCCTTTATACTGATAGATGCAATCTGCTAATATTTTGATCAGAATTTTTATGTCTAAGTTCATGAATGATAATCTATAAATTTAGTTTTGTACTGTCTTTGTCAGACATTTTTTTTAATATGAAATTATTGCTGTCCTCGAAGAATCAGCTAGGAAATGTTTCTTCCTCTTTTTTTTTTTTGAGTTGGTATAAAGTTGGTATTATTTCTTAAATATTTGATTAAGCAGTGAAGCTCTTTTGACCTGGACTTTTCTTTGTGGTGAGGTTTTTGAAACAGATTTGATTTTGATAGATAGTAGGTTATCACAAATTTTTATTTCTTCTCTCAGTTCCATAAGTCACACACTTCAATAAATTTGTCTACTTCATTTAAACTGTCAGATTTAATGGCTTATGGCTGTTCGTAGTTTTCCTCTTTACATCTAGGATCTGCAGCGATAGTCCCTCTTTCATTAATCATTCATCATATTGGCAGTCCCACTCTCATTCATCTCAGATTTTATTTGTTTGTTTGTTTGTTTGTTTGTTTTTTGTCTTTTGTCTTTTTAGGGCCGCACCCACAGCATATGGAGGTTCCCAGGCTAGGGGTCTAATTGGAGCTACAGCTGCTGGCCCACACCACAGCCACAGCCATGCCAGATACGAGCCACATCTGCAACCTACACCACAGCTCACAGCAATGCCAGATCCTTAACCCACTGAACAAGGCCAGGGATCGAACCTGCAACCTCATGGTTCCTAGTCAGATTCAGTTCTGCTGCATCACTATGGGAACTCCGTTTTTTTTTCATCTCAGATTTTATTGATTTTATGAATTTTTTATATGAGCTAAATTTTCACTTTAAAATTTTCTCTATTGTTTTTTCTTTTCTGTTTCATTGTTCTTGGTATTTTTATTTCTTTCTTTGAAAAAATTTACTTACTTTTTTAGATTGGCTTAAGTGTCTACCTTAGCTAGCTTCCTTTGAACATTTAAAGTTACAAATTTTAAGTGTTGTCTTAAGCTGTAACCCCAAATTTTTGCTGTTCATATGCATTATCCTTTAAAAGTATTTTCCAGTGTCCCTGTTCAATGCCGTGATCAATGAAATGTTCAGAAATGCAGTAATGTCCAGTATCTAGATCACCTAGATTTTTAAATTAATGTTTATTTCTATTTAATTTTACCTTTGTGGTTGCAGAATAAACTGTGATTTTGGTGTTTTGAAATTTATTTATTGATGACACAGTTTATACCCGCTTATTTTAGGCATCCATAATTATTGTAATTTTAGTCACTTTTATTATTTTGTTTTTTGATCTGCATTCTTGCTTTGTAAGTGATGCATCTACCTTCATTATACATTTACACTTTCCAGTGAAACTTTTTCATTTTGTATAATTCTTCATTATTAATTAGTATTATTTCTTTAAATCTTAACAGAACATTTCTTGTAGAACTGGTTTAGTGGTGATGAACTCCTCTAGCTTTTGTTTATCCAGGAAAATCTTGATCTTGCCTTCAGTACTGAATGGTCATGGTATCCAACATCTTGGTTGGAAAGTTTTTCGTTTTAGCACTTTCAATACATCATGTTTATCCCTTCTGGCCTATAAAGTTTCTGCTAAAAAATATGCTTATAGCTTATGGGGTTTTCCTTGTATGTAACAAGCTTATTTCTGCTTGATCCTTTCAGGTTTCTCTCTTTATCCTCAACTTTACCATTTAAATTGTAATGTATCTTTTTGAGTTCATCTTATTTGAAACTCTCTGGGATTCCTGGATCTGGATGTCTGTTTCTTTCCCCAGACTGGGGAAGTTTTCAGCCACTATTTCTTCAAGTAATTTATCTCTCTCTCTCTCATCCTGCTGGGAACCATATAATGCAAATGCTATTACACTTGATGTTGTCCCAAAGGCCCCCTAATGTATCTTCCCTTTTGAAAATTCTTTTTTCATTTTGCTTTTCATTCTTCCAGAGCTCACTGATTCATTGTTTTACCTCATCCAGTGTTCTGCTGAACCTCTCTAATATATTTTCAGTTCAGTTATAACTTTTGTTTGGCACTTTCTCATACTTACTTTTTGTTGAGTTTGCATTGTGTTCATCCATTTTTCTCCTGGGATCAGTGAGCATATTTATAACCATCACTTTTAACTCTTTATCATGTATTTTGCTCATCTGTGTTTACTTAGTACTTTTTTCTGAGATCTTTGTCTTCTTCTTTTGATTGGAACCTATTCCCTCTCACTTTGCCTAATTCTCTGTGTCTGTGTGTCTATGGAGTAGGCAAATCAGCTATCTCTTCCAGATTTGTTTTATGGCTTGTAATGTGGTCTATTTTGGCAAATAGGCCATGTACAGTTGAAAATGTTGTATATTCTGTAGTTGAGTATAATATTTTCTGTCAACTAGGTCAAATTGGCTGAAAGTGCTCATACTTCTATATTCTTTCTGATTTTATTTTGTGTGTGTGTGTGTTTAATTGTTCTTTCAGGTAATGAGAGAAGAATCGTAACATTTCCAACTGATTTCTCTCTGTCAGTTCTTGCTTAATGTGTTTTGAATCTTTGTGTTTTTTTTTTTTTTTTTTTTTTTGTATTTTTGTATTTTTAGGGCTGCACCTGCAGCATATGGAGGTTCCCAGGCTAGGAGTCCAATCAGAGATGTTGCTGCCAGCCTATGCCAGAGTCACAGCAACGCCAGATATGAACTGCATCTGTGACCTACACCACAGCTCACAGCAATACCAGATCCTTAACCCACTGAGCAAGGCCAGGGATCGAACCTGCAACCTCATGGTTCCTAGTCAGATTCGTTTCTGCTGCACCATGATGGGAACTCTGAATCTTTGTTGTTAAGTGTATAATTATAAGTGTTTTCCTGATATATTGACTATTTACATTATGAAATCTTTGCTTCCAGTAATGCTCCACGTTTGAAGTTAATTTTTTCAAATACTGTTTATTATGCTTATTGTTTGCATGGCATATTATTTTCCAACCTTTCACTTTTACTCTGTGTTTTTGTTATTTTAAGTATTTCTTCTGTAGATAGCACATGGTTGGGTCTTGCTTTTTTTCCTATCCAGTTTGACAATCTCTACTCTTAGCTTGAGAATTTCATCCATTTATATTTAATATAATTAATAAAATGGTTGGGAATTTATGACTACCATGTTTCAACTTGTTTTCTGTTTGTTTTTTGTGTTATTTTGCTTCATTTTCTTTTTCCTAAACATGAATGCTACAAGAGATATTCTTTTGCTGGCTTTGCAGAAGTAAGATGCCATACTGTGAGAGAGCCATATGGCAAGGACATAAAGGTAGTCTCTAAGATCTCAGAGCAGATCTCTTCCAGGAGTGATTAAGAAAACATGGATGACTTCAATCTTGCAATTGTAAGGAACTAAATACTGCCAACAACCAGTGAGCTTGGAAGAGGACTCTAAGTCTCAGATGAGACTGCAGCCTGGGCCAACACCTTGACGTAACATTAGCCTGATGAGACTCTATGCAGAGGACCTAGAAAAACCATGCCTAGACCACTGGCCCACGAAAATTGTGAGATGATAAATTTGTGTTGTTTTGACCTGATAGGCTTGTGGTAATTTTTTACATAGTAATTAAAAACTAACCTATATCGTAATAGACTATATTCAAAATGGAGTACAGAAATTAAATAGGCTAAAAATAAAAATGACTGTCTAGGTAACTTATTGGATAAGTAACCATATTACCATAGGTTAATATGAAGTCACCCAACATCTATCAATTAGAATCCCAGAAAGAGGGTAGTGACAGAAAAATATCTGAAAATTACAGACTGAAAATGTATACTGGTCTAAGACTGATTTAAAAAGTTCAGCAAACTCTAGGAAGATAGACACTCACATAGATACATTCATATACACTAAAATAAACTATCAAATTACTGAAAACCAGTGATAAAAGGAACAATCTTAAAAAGGACCCAGAGGAAAAGGGCATATTACAAGTAGAGGAACAATGACAAAAAAATGGAAGACTTTCTTTTTGGGAAGACTTTTTAAGAGAAATTATAGAAGACAGAAGAAAAAGGATTAAGTTCTCTAAAGGGCTAAAAAAAAAAATCCTAAACCCAGAGAGGTGATGAACACCTTCTCGTGGCAGCAGCAGGGGCAGCAGTACACACCCATCCCAGAGGTGGCTGTGCTGCAAGAGATAACACTGTGCTTAGTGTCTGAGGCTCTATTCTCCCCACTCAGAATGGATCTGGGCTGTAGTTCTGGCTTCTTTCCAGGATTCCTTGTTTCTTCCCTGATTCTAAACTTGGTCCTGCCCCTTCCAAGTACTCAAATAGACTTTTTTTTGGGTCTTTTTGCCTTTTCTAGGGCCGCTCCTGCAGCACATGGAGGTTCCCAGGCTAGGGGTCCAGTTAGAGCTGTGGCCGCCAGACTATACCACAGCCACAGCAACTCGGGATCTGAGCCGCATCTGCGACCTACATCACAGCTCACCGCAATGCTGGATCCTTAACCCACTGAGCAAGGCCAGGGATTGAACCTGCAACCTCATGTTTCCTAGTCAGATTTGTTAACCAATGAGCCACGACGGGAACTGCCTCAAATAGACTTTTTAATATATTTACTTAGTTGAGGCAAAACTGGTTTCTATAAATGGGCAACTGAAAACTCTTAAAAACAGGAAAAGTTCCTTTCTCTTCTACTCACCTTATTTTCTTCTCATTTCAACATGGTGGGAAGTTGGGGTCAAGTAAACTGAATGCTTTTCTAAGGTATTGTAGCCACTTTCTTTGAAGCTTCCTTCAAAACCTCTCTTACATCCATGCTTTCCTCACCATTTCCCTATTCTTTTTATTTCTTGGCTGGATTGCTGTGATGACCTGACTTGTATACCCCACAATTTCATATGGTCAAGCCTTAACCACCAGCACTTCAATATGTTACTAATGTAGGAAATAAAGCCTTTAAAGACATGATTAAAATGAGGCCACTGTCATGAGCCCTGATCCAGTCTGAGCATAGAAGAGAAAATTTGGACACACAGGAGATACTGAGGGTGTGTGTGGGTACACAGAAGAAAGGCTGTGTGAGGACAAAGAAAGTGGCTATCACAAAGCTGGTACTCAATAACTGTGATAAGTGAATATATGAACAAGCGAACAACAACAAAAAATCATCCATGTTCAAAAGCTTACAAGGAGTCTCATTGCTTAGACAATAAAGTCCAAAATGAAGAGTGATATCAAGGGCCCTCCAGAATCTGTGCTTAGTTTATTGGTCCCAATTTCTCACTGGTCCCCACTCTCAAATTCAGACTCCTTCAACTCTTGTCAAAAACAATGCCTGTATCCTGAGGCAATGGGTAGGGAGGAAGAGATGGGAGTCCATGAGGCCTCTGACTTTACCTGCATAACTGCTGATACCTCTGAGGATTTTTTCACTTTGGCTCTCTCTCCACCTAGAAGGAAGCAGACTATACATCAACCATATAGACCTCTTCCAAAAATGGCAATAATTCAAGGCAAAGACTGTAAAAGAACATTGTCCAGTCAAATTCTCCTTTAAGGAGAGGGTGTGTGGTTTCCTCCTTTAAAGGACACCTCAAATGAAGAAATGATGGACATGATGAGATTTAAACAACCAAGGTCTCTTATAGGTCAAATTCTTCTACCAGATGTCTCCTCTCCCACCTTGAACCTTGCAATCTTATAGCATATTCTCTCAAGAATTCTCAAATGTCATTTTCTCGGACAGATGAAAAGACTATGGCCTGGAAAGGGGCACTGATTATCCCAGGATCACTCAGAAACTAAAGGCAAAGCCAGGACTAAAACCATGGTTTGTCAACTTGCTCTTTACACAGCACTCCGCTACGTGCAATTGTGTGGAAGGTGGGGAGATTTGGAGGCACTTTTGTGAAGAACCTTCAGCCCCTGTCCTCTTCCAGTTGATCTGCATTGAAATCTGTAGTAACAGGCTTAGATTAAGCTTTAGTGAGAATCCTTGTCCTTCAAATATAGTATCGTGTTGAGTAGGTAGATGGTGTGTGAGGAGCTGCAGGCTGCTTCAGGTAGCATCAGATGATAAAACCCTGTCTCCCTGAGGATTTGCCATGTGGGATTATGGGAAGAATGTAGCTGCTTTTTTCTCAAATTTCCACAAAAATCACTTATATTTCTATTTCAGGGAAAATCAGTTATGCTTACCAATGAAAATAAAATATGGCAACAATGAAAATTGCAGAAGCACAATCCATGAGAATCCACATCAACATATAGAAATTTGGTGTCTACAAAACAGAAAACAAATCATACTTATAAAATTTTACAGCTAGAAGGGATTTTAAATTATTTTTACAAATTTTATTGAAGTATAGTTGGTTTACAATACTGTGTTAGTTTTCCCTGTATGGCAAAATGACTCAGCTATACAAATATATCCTTTTGCATATTCTTTTCCATCATGGCTCATCACAGAATATTGGATATAATTCCCTGTGCTATAAAATAGGACCTATTGTTTATTCATCCTATATATAATAGTTTGTTTCTGCTAATCCAAAACTCCCAGTCCTTCCCTCTCCTCTATCCCTCTCCCCTTTGGTAACCACAAATCTGTTGTCTATATCTGTGAATCTTTTTGTTTCACTGATTTGTTGATTTATATCACATTTTAGATTCTACATATAAGTGATATCATATGGTATTTGTCTTTCTCTTTATGACTTACTTGACTTAGTAAGATAATCTCTAGGTCCACCCTAGTTTCTGCAAATGGTGTTATTTCTTTTTAATGGCTGAGTAATATTCCATTTTATATATGTATATATACACCACATCCTTATCCGTTTATCTGCTGATGTGCATTTAAATTGTTTCTATGTCTTGGCTATTGAAAATAGTGTTGCCATGAACACAGGGGTGCATGTATCTTTTCAAATTATAGTTTTGCCTGAGTAAAAACTATAATTTTTGCACCAGGAGTGGGACTGCTGGATCATATGGCAACTCTATTTTTTGTATTTTGGGGAACCTCCATGTTGTCTTCTATAGTTGTTGAACCAATGGGAAGGATTTTTAGATAAAGTGGGCCAAGTCCCTTGCTTGGCATATGAGGTGGAGGAACCTTGATTGATGGGCCTGGTCTCAAACACAGAGAGTACCTGCTGAAATACTAATAATCACCCCTTACATGCATCGAGGGGTCTACAAGGGATTAAACACATCTCAAAATTTCATCTCTCTAGATCTGCAAGACAGAGGTCACATAGCAAGTCTATTCCAGACCCAGAACTACAGTCCAAGTTTCCTGACTTCCAGTGCTCTATGTTTTCATGGCTTCCCAAGCCTGAATGTGCATTCAAATCTACCTGAACAGCTTTTAGTAATATAGGTTCTTAAACCTATTGGCTCAGGAATTACAATTTCTACATTTTTAACAAGCTCCCCAGGGACGAGCAACCAGTCTCTGAACCAGCACTTAGGAAGCATTCTCCTAAATCATCATGCTTCAAATAAGTATGTTGAAATTATAATTTTTTTTTTTTGTCTTTTTAGGGCTGCACTTGTAGCACATGGAGGTTCCCAGTCTAGGGGTTGAATTGGAGCTGTAGCTGCTCTCCTGTGCCACAGCCACACAGATCTGGTGTAGCAACCCTACACCACAGCTCACAGCAACGCTAGATTCTTAACCCACTGAGAGGGGCGAGGGACTGAACCTGTGTCCTCATGGATACCAGTCAGATTCATTTCTGCTGAGCCATGACCAGAACTCCAAAATTATAATTGTTAACTAAGACTAACATGCCTGCTTCTCCAGGCTCCTTGTCTGAATCACCCATTTCCTACTGCTCCATCTTCTAGGTTCTCTTATATCAGTTTTATAAATCCCTGGCTTGATCCTCCCTTTCCGCCTTCATTGTTCCCCCTCAATTACCACTTGATGGTACTGGGTCTGGCATTTTTATTATCCCTTATGCCATTTCTATCCTATACCAAGGTTTTACCTTAGACTGATTAATAACAGCAACAACAATAACCACATGAATGATTGTATAATAATGAGAACAACTAACATTACTGAGCATTTACAGGAACTAAAGAAGTGTCCTAAGCATGTTAAGGGTATTTTCACAACTAACCCTCGATACAGCTCTACTAGGCTGGTACAGTAGAAGCTCTTTAGTAACTGCCACTAAACTGAGGCTCTTAATCCCCTCTGGGGACCTGACTGACTGATGCCTTGGCCTGCTCCAGGATGCCCACTAGGTGAGCTGTACAGTCACCAAGAATCAGTTGTTCTTACCGTCCATGTAGCTATACTATCGTTATAATTGTGCAGTGTAATAAAATGTTACTTAGATCTGTACAATCTGATTTCAAAAGTACAGCATTTTCAAGGAAACTAAGTGAATTCTTTGAAAAACTTGATGAGGATAGATGTATGTGTGACTGGGTCACCATGCTGTACAGTAGAAAAAATATATATATAAAGAAATAAAAAAAGAAAAAGGAAAAAAATGGCAATTGAGTTATGTATAAGTAAAAAATTAAGAGACAGAGGCTGGGAGGATTATAAAAGTCTGCGTGGGTTCCACATTCTCTCAATGACTTTAATTTCTTATTGTCCTTTAAGGAAGCAAAACTCATAAATCATAGCTGGTTTATTTGGAAATAAACATAAGCAAGAGAATACAGAATTCAATTAGCTGAAATAACCTCAAAGGAAAGACCTTGAGTCCATGTCAAAGGTGAACAAATATTTTATTTATTCATTCATTCATTCATTTTTTTGCTTTTTAGGGCCGCACCTCTGGCATATGGAAGTTCCCTGGCTAGGGGTCAAATCAGAGCCACAGCTGCCCACCTAAGCCACATCCACAGCAACGTGGGATCTGAGCCATGTCTGTGACCTACACCACAGTTCACAGCAATGCAGGATCCCTAACCCACTGAGTAAGGCCAGGGATTGAACCTGCATCCTCATGAATACTAGTTGGATTCATTTCCACTGAGCCATGATGGGAACTCTGGTGCACAAATATTTTAAATTAAAATGTATGAGATGTGATGTGGTAGACTGTTTATAAAAATGACCACATTATTCCTCCTAAAACGCAGGTCAGTGTGCCGTGTGACCCTGCTGTTCATCTCCATCAAAGGTAAAGTCTGTGTCTCCCCTTCCCTGGCCGTCTATCTGGACTTGACCTTGTGATTTTCTTTGGCCCATGGAACATTAGCAAACATCACACTGCAGGATGCTTGAAAGGCATGTGCATTGGGGCTTGACATCTCTTGCTGCTGGGAACCTACTGCCACCAGGTGAACATGCTCAAGCTGCCCTCCTTGAAACTGAGTGGTCAAATGGAGAGCTCAATCATACCAGTGTAGACTCTAGATGCAGGAATGAGGCCATCCTAGAGCACCTAGTCCAGTCAAACTGGTTCAGACCAGAGAAACCATCAGCTACCATCCAGAATGTGACAAATAAATATTTGTCAGTTTTAAGCCACTAAGTAGTAGGTAGGTTTTTAAAATGTAGTAGAGTGCTAATAAACCATATATCATTTATTTCATGACTCCTCATTTTAACTTTTCCAATTAACAGACCACACTGTGTTTGATAAAATTGCTTCTATTGTACTATTTTATCCCCAACTTACAAAAAAGCAAACTGAGGCCCAGAGAGGTAAACTAACATTTCCAAGATCACACAGTAAGTGGTAAAGTCAAGATTTGCATCTGGAGTTCCCGTCTTGGTGTAGTGAAAACACATCTGACTAGGAACCATGAGGTTTCGGTGGGAGCAGCCCTCATGGCCTCGCTCAGTGGGTTAAGGATCCAGCGTTGCCATGAGCTGTGGTGTAGGTCACAGACATGGCTCAGATCTGGCGTTGCTGTGGCTCTGGTGTAGGACGGCAGCAACAGCTCTGATTAGATCCCTAGCCTGGAAACCTCTGTATGCTGTGGGTGTGGCCCTAAAAAGACAAAGGACAAAAAAAAAAAAAAAAAAGCTTTTGCATCTGCATGTTCTAACCCAGGCCCAGGGATTGGGCTGCTTAGAAAAGCCCTTGGGATACTGGCCCTACTTCCCTTAACAAAGTGACCTTGGGTCCTTCAAAAAAGCCCAAGATAGGTGTAGAAGGCAGTTTTAAACTTACCTCCTTCCACACTCTTTGAATTTTGAATCACATGAATTTATTATCAACTCAAATATTACCAAGTTTTAAAATGAAAATTTTTACTTAAAGTTTTACTTAATATATTAAAAGGGAGGATTTGGGGGGACAGGATTATGGAGGGGTGCACTGCTCTCTTCCATGGCATGCAGAAGTTCCTGAGCCAGGGATCAAACCCAAGCCACAGGAGTGACAAGGCAAGATCTTTAACTGCTAGGCCGCTGGGGAATTCCTTCTTTCTAATTTATGTATTTGTGTAATGACTAAATTTTATATAGTGAATTAATTAAAAAAAAACCCAAAATGTTAGAAAAGTATATTGTACATACATGAAGAGGGACAATATGGGGACAGACAAGTGGAGAGGCTTCACCTACGCCAAGAGACCTGCCGTCCAAGGTTTCCTTGAGGGGCATCTGCAAAGCTGCCCAAGCCACCAAGAAAGAAGGGGTGAGCAATATCACACTGCTACCAGAGGGCCTCAGTGCGGTACTGGCCCTGCAACTGTGCCCTTGGTCCTGATCCCCCTTCTCCTGTCCTGACCCTGACGATGTCAGAAACAAGGGCCAGTGAGGCTGGGGGTTGGTGAAGGCAACTGAAATATTTAGGCTTCTCATTAAGGTTTCTCTGCCTAACCTTTGACTCTCAAGAAAGTTTAGAGCTTGGAATATTATTATGGACTAGACACTTGGATGCTGAATTGGGGCTTTTTGGTGACTAAAACTGTACTTTAAAAAATTATTTAGGGGAGTTTCCATTGTGACTCAGCAGGCTACGAACCTGACTAGGATCCCAAGATGATGCGGGTTCGATCCCTGGCCTCGCTCAGTGGGTTAGGGATCTGGCATTGCCTGATCTATGGTGTAGGTTGCAGTCGTAGCTCAGATCCTGGCCTGCTGCGGCTGTGGTATAAACCAGCAGCTACAACTCTGATTTGACCCTAGCCTGGGAACTTCCATATGCTGCAGGTGTGGCCCTAAAGAGAAAAAAAAAATAAGAGTAACTAGAAAGCTATGGGATCTGAAAGAGGCAGGGAAAGATCTAGCTCACAAAGAAGTCTAAATAGTCACGGAAATTAACCTGTTTTCTGTTGAAGGCTGTCGGTTCCACCCAGTCAACCTGCTCTACACTGATGAGAAAAATGGGCTCTGTAGCAGTTAGCGGTTAGCTGGGGCTCCCTTCACAGGTAATAAGTGACGGGATTTAGCTGAAATTGTAACCCGGGTCCTCAGGTCCCCAAGCCTCTGGCCATAAGCAGTAGCAGGGCAGAGGGGGAAATCAAGCTAGCTGGCTGGACACTCGCTCTTCTTTTCAAAAGCCTTTTCTCAGGATACGACACACAGTTGTCACCTTGGGCTTGAGTACACCTGGTTTTCTCTCCGTACCCCATGCCACTGTCATTGTTGCCATGCCTACAGGGATGTGGGGCTGCACTGACACAACTCTGGAGTCAGACTTCATTCTGAATCTTGCATCATGTGATGATGTGCAAGGATCTTAACAGCTTCAAGCTTCCGATTCCCCATGGGGATACCAACTGTGGATACCTCAGAGGGTTAAATTACATAATGCATGAAAGGTACACTGTGAGGATTTGATAAACAGCAATTACGACACCAATATTAATTTCTCCCTCAAAATCACAGAAGATCTGAGGGAGAGAAGGGAGAAAGCCACAGATCCAATATCACATTAGCCTCTGCTCTTAAGTGGCTCCCATGGGGACTGCACAGTGGGCAAGGGAGGAGTGGGGTGTGGGACAGAGGTTCCTATTTTACCAGATGTGGAAGAACAGTCTGGACAACCAGCTCACCATGAAGTAGTAAGGGTGATTGATCTTATTCAGGACCTGAATGTTGTCTGTGGTCACTGACTGAATCCTGGAGCACCAGGCCAGTGAGAAGAGCCAAGGTTCGTTGATGACATACAGGTTGATGTTGATGTTAGCTGCTTTATATTCTCTGGGAAGACAAAGAACCCACAGGAGATTTAGGCTTAATCTCACCTTCATCATGCCAGAGGGAAATAGCCACCATAGTTGTGAAAGGCTGTTGCTTAAATTACCAGAAGCAATTGGAATAAACCCAAGGAGGAATACCCCAAGACACATATTAATTAAACTGACTAAAATTAAAGACAAAGAGGAAATACTGAAAGCACATAGGGAAAAGCAATAAATAACATACGGGAAAAGCAATAAACAACATACAAGGGAATCCCAAAAAGGTTATCAGCTGATTTTTCAGCAGAAACTCTAGGCCAGAAGGGAGTGGCATGATATACTTAAAGTGATGAAAGGAAAAAACCTCCAACCAAGAATACTCTAGTTAGCAATGCTCTCATTTAGATTGAAAGTAGAAATCAATATCTCTACAGACAAGCAAAAGCTAAGAGAGTTCAGCACCATCAAAACAGCTTTACAACAAATTCTAAAGGAACTTCTCTAGGTAGAAAAGCCCACATCTAGAAACAAGAAAATTACAAATGAGAAGGCCCACTGGTAAAGGCAGATATATAGAAAATGTATGAAACCATCCACACAATATGATATTGAAACCAGCAATCAAGAAAAGAGGGATTTACAAATGCAAAATACTGAAGATGCATTTGCAATTAAGAGACCAACAACTTAAAACAATCTTGTATATACATAGAGTCCTATATCAAAACTCTACGGTAATCGCAAGCCAAAAATCTACTATAGTTACATACACAAAAAAGAAAAATTAATCCAAACGCTGCACTGAAGACAGTCATCAAACCACAAGAGACTAGAACAAAAAAGGAAGGGAAGAAAAAAGATCAATAGGAGTTCCCATTGTGGCTTAGCATGTTACGAACCCAACTAGAATCCATGAGGATGTGGGTTTGATCCCAGGCCTCACTCACTGGGTTAAGGATCTGGCATTTCCATGAGCTGTGGTATAGTCCACAGATGCAGCTTGGATCCTGTGTTGCTGTGGCTGTGATGTTGGCCAGAAGGTGAAGCTCTGATTTGACCCCTAGCCTGGGAACTTCCATATGCTACAGGTGTGCCCCTAAGGGGGGGAAAAAAAAAGAAAAAACAATAAACAAAAATGAATCCACAATATTTAACAAAATGGCAAAGAGAATATACATATAAATAATTACCTTAAATGTATATGGACTAAAGGCTCCAACCAAAAATACTAAACTGGCTGAATGGATAAAAAAATCAAGACCAATATATATGCTGTCTACAAGAGCCCCACTTCAGATCTAGGGACATATACAGGCTCAAGTGAGTGGATGGAAAAGGTATTCCAGGCAAATGGACATCGAAAGAAACCTGGAGTAGCAAGACACATATCAGACAAAATAGACTTTAAAGACAGTTATAGGAGACAAAGAAGGACACTACATAATGATCATTGGATCAATCCAAGAAGATATAACAATTGTAAATATGTATGCACCCAGCAAGGAGCACTTTAATATATAAGGCAACTGCTAACAGACATAAAAGAGGAAATCAACAATAACACAATAAAAATAGGGGGCTTTAACACCCTACTTACAGCAACAGACAGATCATCCAGACAGAAAGTCAATAAGGAAAGAGGCCGTAAATGATGCATTAGACCAGATGGACTTAATTGCCATTTATAGAACATTTCATCCGAATAGAGCAGGATACACATTTTTCGCAAGTACGCATGTAACATTCTCCAGGATAGATCACATACTGGGCCAAAAATCAACTTTCAAAAGTTTAAGAACATTGAAATCATATCAAGTATCTTTTCTGTCCACAATAGTGTAAGACTAGATCAACTAACAAAGGGGGAAAAAAAAAAAAAGCAGACAACTGCAAAACCCACAACCACATAGAGACTAAACATTCTGCTAGTAAACATGCAATGTTGCTGGAGAAATCAAAGAGAAAATCAAAAAATACCTAGAAACAAATGCAAATGAAAACACAAGGATCCAAAACCTTTGTTATGCAGCAAAAGCAGTTCTAAGAGGGAAATTTACAGCAATACAAACTTACCTCAGAAAAAAAATCTCAACTTAACCTTACATCTAAAGCAACTAAACAAGAAGAAACAAAACCCAATGTGAGCAGAAGGAAAGAAATCATAAAGATCAGAGCAGAAATGAATAAGATTGAGGTGAAGAAAACAATAGGAAAAAAATCAATGAAACTAAAAGCTAGTTCTTTAAGTGATCAACAAAATGGATAAACTCTCAGCCAGACCTATCAAGAAAAAAGGGAGAGAGCTCAAATCAATAAAATTATAAAAAGGAGATGTTACAAAGGAC
Source organism: Sus scrofa (assembly GCF_054392235.1). Taxonomy (NCBI): domain Eukaryota; kingdom Metazoa; phylum Chordata; class Mammalia; order Artiodactyla; family Suidae; genus Sus; species Sus scrofa. The sequence goes on from NC_139391.1 coordinate 11,382,902, forward strand.
ATCACAGAAACACAAAAATTATAAGAGACTACAATTAACTACATGCCAACAAAATGGACAACCTAGAAGAAATGGACAAATTCTCAGAAAGGTACAAATCTCCCAAGACTGAACCAAAGGAAATAGAAAAGACTGATCACAAGTACTGAAATTGACACTGTGATTAAAATCTTCCACCAAACAAAAATCCGGGACCAGATGGCTTCCCATGATGGAAGGTAATATGAGAAAAAGATATTATGAGAAATATGTTGTATAGCAGAAATTGACACAACAATGTAAATCAACTATGTGCTAATAAAATAAAATAGAATAAATGTAGTGATAAATTTAAAAAACGTAATTTTCCAATGTGAAAAGAAAAATGACATATTTTAGGACTAATTCCACCATGGCCAGGGAGGTGGGAAAAGTAACACAGGTGCACCAAATAGCCCAGTTCATGCTTGAGATACAGACAAGTATCCAGGGGGAATTTTTACTAGCCCCAAGAAATTTTGGATATATATTTGTAACTATGTGTATACCTATATTTACATCTATATTTCTTTTTATTATTATTATTATTATTTTTTGTCTTTTTGCTATTTTTTTGGGCCGCTCCCGTGGCATATGAAGGTTCCCAGGCTAGGGGTCGAATCGGAGCTGTAGCCACCGGCCCACACCAGAGCCACAGCAACGCAGGATCCGAGCTGCGTCTGCAACCACAGCTCACGGCAACGCCAGATCGTTAACCCACTGAGCAAGGACAGGGACCGAACCCGCAACCTCATGGTTCCTAGTCGGATTCGTTAACCACTGCGCCACGACGGGAACTCCCTACATCTATATTTCTATAACTATTTCTACATCTATATCCGTATCTTCAAGGAAACTCTCTCTGAAGCATTTAGAATCATCTGAAAAAAATTTAAAAATCTAATAGAAAGGGTATATGGATTAATGAAAAAAAGATGAATAACAGTTAAGTATGAAAAAATTCTTTTATTCCCCGGTGCTTTTAATTTTAAAAAAGTCTCTAAATATGTATGTAGAAATGTGATGTTTAATAATTTTATCTTCTCCTCATACTTAGCTGTCTCAAGTTTTTTTTTCAAATAATGCGTTAGTCATGTTCTTTATTATTCCTATAAGAGATTTGGATATCTGGAACACCAAGCTATTTATGAGGTACTAGAATATTTCTGGTAATGGCAGAGGGAATAAACAACTCTTTGGGTTCTGACTTTTCAATGGTCACATTATATAAAAAGAAAAAATACCAAGCATATACAAAAGTGGTTTGGATAATGAGAGATTGGAGCACAAGAAGAAAGGGCTGAAAACTATTTTCCAGAATAGAGTCTACTCTTGATAAACTGTAGAGACGGAGGAAGGGGTAAGAAGGGGAACATAAGGAATTCCAGAAAGAGACACACATGGAAATCCTGACATGGGAGGGGGGACCCAAGTAGCTTGGTTGGGATGCATATTTTGTGCAAGTACAGCCATACAAGCGGAGAGAGATGTGGTTGAATACTTACCTCAACCCATTGTAGAATAACCTCTTGTAGTCAACATTTATTCTAGTGATATTTTGTTTTGTAAGTTGTTCAATGGTGAATAACCGGCCAATGTGCTGAAAACCAGGAGCTCTGCTCCTGACATACTCCCTTTGAGAACCTGGTAACCAAATAATCTGTAAGGAGAAACAAGAAATCTTTTGGAGGATAATCAGCTATCTAGGTACAAACATCCCCAAGTAGAACTGGTAGAGCCCTATTCCAGCTTGGGTAAAAGATGTAGGAAGTAGAGAGATTCTAGCCCTCGGTGAAAGAGTTGACCTGGCCTAAGAGTGTTCAATGAACTCATAATGAGGCTTTCACCAGGCTTCTGCAGCTGAGTTTTCCTGGCTTAATATCATGGGACCAAGGGTCCATTATGCGACCACACCAGCCAAAGTGGATGAGAATCTGGTAGGTGTGGATGAAAGGTCAGAATCATAAGTATTTCCTCTGGCTGATGATGCTAAATTCATCTTTGAGAGGGGTCATTTCCTGCCAACAGGGAATGCTACTATGACTCATCTATGAAAATAGTTCTATTTGCAAAAAGACACATATTTGTTTCATTCGCAGCATTCTTCCATGTTATGGGAATTTAAAACATTCAGAATGATTGACTGCCCAAATGCAGAGAGTTCTAAAAAAACATGAACAAATCTCTGCTCAGATAGGAACCAGCTGTTCTTTCTATATAACTAATGAAAGCTGGTCTTTGAAGCCTCAGTATTCTATACCCAGGCCCTTTCTAACAGCTCTACATTGGTTATGGTGCAGGTCACATCATACAGTCACTATACAATTCCCTTTTAACAGAATGGTGACATTTCTTTTGGTTTGGAACAGCAAAAGGTCTCAATGTTTTCCCCCACTGATATAATTTTAACCGGGTCATTCTTAGATCAGCATCTGTAGCTGTATAATCAATCAACTCCATTTCTATAAGGAATAAAATTACTTAAGGGTCCTAGAGAAGATCTCGAAGATAGATCAGGTTCAACTGCTATGCTCCTGGGACATGCTGCCCCCTCCCAACCTCTATCATAACTACTGAGAAAGACATACCAGGTGTTGCTCAATTTGCGAGTCAAGGATCTCTCTCACTGCAATTTGGATATACGCAGATCTGGCAGGATGCTGTCGTGGAGGAACATTAAGATCAAATATCACCAATTTTTTTTCCCTCTGTGCAAGTTTCAATAATTCCATGAATTTTGGAATCTTCTGTTTACTTGCTTTTTCTCTATCAGCTTCTGATAGGGGTTTCATATGGTAAAATGGTTTGACCTAAAAATAAATACATCAGAGAAAACATTGGCTCCTATCCAAAGCATTTTCCAATTCTATTCTTTAGCCCCACACCTCGCCCTACATCCATGTTGGTCCATTAGCATTCACCCCGCCAGGTCCTCTCAAATACTGATCCTAAGATAAGAGCTGACAAGGAGAGAATTAAATGTAATCTCCAGAGGTAACTATGGTATTTTGAATGAGTTATTCTGTATCATGAAACCTGTAATATTTGCACTGAAGATCCTTCCTCTTCTTGTTTTGCTTGAACTTCCTTTCCAACAATTTTTTTTTCCCCTATAACTCAAGGTAATAAAGTCCCTTTTCAGCCGCACTAGCTTCACACACTTTCTCTCACCCTTACAGTTTTGCGTAATGAAAAGAAAATCAGCTTTGGCTTTAGAATGAATTGGATTTAATCCTGGCTCTATCATTCATTTGCCTTCTGTGCCATATCTCCCTGTTTAAGTTCCATCTTCAACCTGCAAAGCTCAGTTTAAATGATACTCCTTCATGAAGCCTTCCTCAAATATTTCTGAATTAAAGAGACATTGATGACATTAAACTCTAATGCTCATTTTTATACCTCTTTAATTAATTATATTTTCTATACTTATTTTTTTATGTCTTAAACCAGGTTCAAGTCCTGGCTTCATATTCTTCTTGCTTTGTAACACTGGTAAAACCATTTAAATTCTCAAAGTCTTCACTGTCCAAACTATAAAATGGGGAAGGGGAAGGAAAATTTAATCATGATTAAATACTATAAATATTTACTAGGTCTAGGAGCATGTCTGGCACAGAGAAAAGTGCGCAATTCACAATAGTTCCCTCACTCTACTGCTTCTACTGAGTGTAATTTTCTCATAGGAGGAACTGTCATTTTTTTCTTTGTAATGCACACCATTTCATCTTACACCTCAGTCTATATGTATGTGTATATGCATGTGTGTACACACACACAAGCTATATTAAACTTAGTAGATGGCTACTTTTACCAAGTAGATGGCTACTTTTATCATCATTTGCCAATTTTAGATCATTTGTTGGTGAGGTCAGTGATAAAAGGCTATCTCTCAGGAGAAGGAAGCAGTAGATACCTCACACCGCACATTTTCTCAAGACCCGAGCAATCGTTTTCTCTGCATGACTTTATTTTCATTCCTATTCCATATTTTTTTTGGTGCTTTTTAGGCACAACCTAATATTGATTACTCATTTTTTAAGGGCCGAACATGAGGCATATAGAAGTTCCTAGGCTAGGGGTGTAATTGGAGCTGTAGCCCCTAGCCTACACTACAGCCACAGCAATACCAGATCCAAACCACACCTGCAACCTACACCACAGCTCATGGCAATGCCAGATCCTTAACCCACTGAGCAAGTCCAGGGATTGAACTCACATCCTCATGGATACTGGTCAGGTTCTTTACCACTGAGCCACAATGGGAACTCTACCCTTTCTATTTTTTCTCCTTCCCATGACACCCCAAGCAAACTGCCTTTTCTCACTTTTTTTCTCTGAAACAATTACACTGCACAATATCCCCATGCTAGACTAGAAGGAGATCATTAGCGTTGCATCAAACTATGGTCTAGATCTCAGTTGAATTCAATAATTGAGGGTTTTCTTAATCCTCAGGAAAACAGAAATCTGCTACAGAAAGAATTCATGATTTTGTTAGACTCTACCAGTTCTACACCAAATGATTTACTTAATTGTTAGACTTTCATGTGGGGAAAATAGTTTAAAAACAGGATGGAAGAGATCAAGACAGGATTTACACACGTTACCTGAACATAATTCCTAAAATATCCCTAAATGGCAAAAAGAATAGGAAATTCACCATACAAGGACATTTATGAGCCCTTTCCTTTAAGGATTAGTTGAACAAAAAAAAAATCAAAATAGTAAAAACTATAAATATTAATAGGAGAGTTTAAAACTAGATTCCAGTAGGCTTTAAGTAGAGATATGGGGTAATCTAATAGCTTAAGTAAATCCACCCTCATTTAAAAATATTTAAAATATACTCAGAAAAATAAACTAGAATGTGACAATGCCAATTTATACTATTTCTAAACTATGGCTGAATATTTTTAAAAATAACAAGGCAGAAATGAAAACAAACTTAGGTTCTCCACAAAAATATTTTGTTCCTCAATGAAAACCAATGCTGAAATGTTCTCTATGCTTATGCTTAGAGAAGTTCCAAGTAGAAGGGCCATTAAATGATCCAATGTATCAATTGGTTAAGAAAACAGGATAATTAGAGGTGTGGCCAAGATGGCAGAGTAGATAAACCCTGAGCTTACCTACTCTTTGGGGCACACCAAAATTACAACCATTGACAGAGAAGCTCTCTATGAGAATAACCTGAATGCTGGCAGAAAATATTTTTCAACACTAAAGATATAAAGAAGGAACACAGAGACATGGTATAGTGCAGACCCATAACCCAGGGGGGCAATCTACAAAAGGAAGGATAATCACAATTTCAGAATGTTCTCCTCAAGGAACAAAGGGTCTGAGCAAACAACAGACTCCCCAGCCCAGGGGTTTTGCACTGGGAATAAGAGCCCCCATTATGTTTAGCTTTGAGAGCCAGCAGGACTTGTATATGGCAGAACTTGAAGGCTGTAGGATACAGACACTTTGCTCTTAAGGGGTGCCCACAAAATCTCACATGCTCTGAGAACCACCAAAAAGGCAGGAATTTGAAAGGATCCCAGTCAGACTTACCTGCGGATCTTTTAGTACCACTGGAGAGGCAAGAGAAACTAGGATTCAAATGGGAACATAGATGCTGGGCAGCCATTTCTGGGAGATAATTCTACCATGAAAACACTGGTTGTGGCAAGCACCATTTTGGACTCCTCCCTCTAGCCTATTAGCACCAGGGCATAGCCTGCCCACAAGCTTGCCTGCCATTACCAGTCCTGTGATCACCCATACCATGCAGCCAGCTGTTAATTGATCTAGTCATACCAGGAGATCAAAACCAGCTCTAGAACTGCCCAGGCCCCACACATCCAGCCACAATGGGAGGGGGCCCCACCACCAGCAGGCTGGTGGTACCAAACATGAAATACCTCAGGTGCACATCCAGCTGCTTTAGGACCAAAAGCTACCAACTGGGGGAATGGTATCCACCACAAAAAAGCAGGGCCTGCAGCCAACCAGGAAATGGGCCAGCTTGGTTACCAATGTGTTCACAGTAGTTGACATATCACAACAGAAGGGCCCATGCAGCCCAGACAGGGAGGAGATCTAATGCATATAGCTCAGCTGACCAGAGTTCCTGTCATGGTGCAGTGGAAATAAATCCGACTAGGAACCATGAGGTTGCGGGTTTGATCCCTGGCCTCGCTCAGTGGGTTAAGGATCTGGAGTTGTGGTGAGCTGTGGTGTGCAGACACAGCTTGGATCCTGCATTGCTGTGGCTCTGGTGTAGGCTGGCAGCTACAGCTCTGATTAGACCCCTAGCGTGGGAACCTCCATATGCCACAGATGTGGCCCAAAAGAGAAAAACAAGTACATAAAAAGAATAAAATACCTGAGAATACAGTAGAAAATTGACAGAAGACTGTAAACCAGCTATAATGGAAAAAAATAAAAATCATTATATATATATAAAATACCTGAGAATAAATATAATTAGGGAGGCAAGAGACTTTTCCTCAGAACACTATAAGACAGTGGTGAAAGAAACTGAAGACGACACAAACAGATGGAAATACAGAACACGCTGCTGGAAGAATATTGCTAAAACTACTGTATTACCTAAGGCAATCTACAGATTCAACGCTATCCCTATTAAAACACCAATTACACCTTTCAGAGAATAAGAACAAATAATTCTAAAGTGTGTATGGGAACGCAGAAGTCCCTGAATTGATTTAAATATATGATCTGAAACCATAACCCTCCTAGAAGAAAACACATGCAATACAGTCTGTGACATTGGTCTTAGCAATATTTTTTTTGGCTAGTTTTAAAAAAATCATATATAAAAATCATATATATATATATATTTATATATATATATATTTGCCAGAACTATGGCATGTGTAAGTTCTTGGGCCAGTAATCAAACCTGAGCCAGAGCACTGACAATGCCAAATCCTTAACTTCTAGGCCACCAGGGACCTCTCAACAATATTTTTTAGATAAGTTTCCTCAGGCAGGTGCAACAAAAGGAAAAAAAAAAAAAACCAAATGGGACAACATCAACCTAGAAAGCATTTACACAGCAAAGGAAACTATCAAAAAAACCCAAAAAGGCAGACTACTGAATACAAGAAAAATATTTGCAAATCATATAGCTCATTAAGGGGTTAATATCCAAAATATAAAGAACTCACACAACTCAAAAGGGAAAAAAGATCCCAAATAATCCAATTAATATTAGAAAGAGGATGTGAGTGGAATTTTTCTAAAGAAGCTATCCAAAGGGCCAATAGGCATATAAAAAAGTGCTCAAATTCACCAATCAGGGAAATTTCAATCAAATCTACAATGAGGTATCACCCCACATTTGTTAGAATGGCTATCATAAAAAAAGTCAACAAATAACAAGTGTTGGTGAAGATGTGGAGGAAAGGAAATCTTCATGTACTGTTGGTAGGAATGTAGATTGCTACTATGCAAAACAACATGGAGTGTCCTCAAAAATTAAAACTACAACTCCCTTATGATTCAGCAATTCTACTTCTGGGTATTTATCCAAAGACAATGAAAACTAATTCAAAAAGATTTACACAAAATACAATAACTGAAATAAAAAATTCACTAGAAGCAGCTAACAGCAGAATACAGGAGGCAGAAGAACAAATAAGCGAGGTGGAGGACAGATTAGTGGAAATTATGGATGCAGAACAGAAAAGAGAAAAAAGATTGAAAACAAATTAAGAGAGTCTCAGAGAACTCTGGGACAAGGTGAAATGCACCAACATCTGTATTATAGGGGTGCCAGAAGGACAAGAGAGAGAGAAGGGGACGGAAAAAATATTCCAAGAGATAATAGCCGAAAACTTCCCTAACATGGGAAAGGAACCACTCACTCAAATCCAGGAAGCACGAGTACCATATAAAATAAACCCAAGGAGGAATACACTGAGACACATATTAATCAAACTGACCAAAATTAAAATGAAAGAGAAAATCTTGAAAGCAGCTAGGGAAAAGAAACAAATAACATACAAGGGAACCCCAATAAGGTTCTCAGCAGATTTTTCAGCAGAAACTCTGCAGGCCAGAAGGGTGTGGCATGATATACTTAACATGATGAAAGGAAAAAACCTCCAACCAAGATTACTTTACCCAACAAGGTTTTCATTCAGATTTGAAGGAGAAATCAAAAACTTCACAGATAAGCAAAAGTTGAGAGAATTCAGCAACACTAAACCAGCCTTACAACACATATTAAAGGAAGTTCTCTAGGCAGAAAAGAAAAGACAGCAACAGGAAACAAAAATTCCACAAATGACAAGGCTCACCAGTAAAGGTATATATACAGTAAAGATATGAAATCATCTATGCACGATTATACCACCAAAATCAGAAATCATGAGAAGAGGTGGGTACAAATGTAGGACACTGGAGATGAACTTGCAATTAAGAGACCAACAACTTAAAACAATCTTATATACATATAGACTCTTATATAAAAGCTTCAGAATAACTACAAACCAAAAATCTACAATTGATACACAAACAAGGCATCTCTGAAGAAATATATCTCATAGTAAATAAGTGCATAATCCACATTAAGGGGGTCATTTGACATCATTCTTGGAATGCTGAAGTCTTCTTAGATCTGATTCTGATTTCCTCTCCAACAAAGAATTTATGATGATTATAATTAAATAACGCAACTGTACAATTAAATAATACAGTTCTACAACTGTATTATTAATAACCATTTCTCTCCATGGTACAATGTAAGGTCTATAATGTCTTGTTTATTACATCACCTAGAATGGTGTAATGCCTATATAGAAGAATCAATAAGATGTAACAAATTGTGAAGACATATTTATATAGTTACACTGTTTTTTAACCAATTTATGCATTTTATATTTTACTTATTTTCAGAGGGTGTATTATTTTTGTTATTCTTTTTTTTTTTTTGGTCTTTTTGCCATTTCTTGGGCCATACCCCCGGCTTATGGAGGTTCCCAGGCTAGGGGTCCAGTCAGAGCTATAGCCACCAGCCTCCGCCAGAACCACAGCAACATAGGATCCGAGCCACATCTGCAGCCTACACCACAGTTCACGGCAACACCAGATCCTTAACTAACTGAGCAAGGCCAGGGATCAAACCCGAAACCCCATGGTTCCTAGTCAGATTTGGCAACCACTGCGCCACGACAGGAACTCCTATTTTTGTTATTCTTACCAGTTATTCTTTTTATTATGCTACATAAAATATTTAATGGTATATAAGGCTTTCTTCCTTATAAATTTTAGTTGCATAATATACACAATTTTAATATAATGCTAATATTTAAAGAAAAATTGAAATGTAATAGGTAATACTAAATAGTAAAGATGAAAGCCATACAAAATGGGATAAAGTACAGAATAAATTTCCTATTTGTGTCAGCATATTTTCCATTCCACTTCTCCAGAGGGAGTCACTTAATCTGTTTCTTAAGATCCATGATATAATCATCTGTGTGAATGTAACTGTTTAAATATATGTATTTTATTTTGTAAAAAAATTAAAATAAAATGGTGTCCACTCCTTAAAAAAACAAACAAAAAACCCAAAAAACCTAATAGATACAATAAATAAGTGATCTTTGAGAGTTTATTACAAACCAGACACTGTTTTAGCTGTTTCATATGTGTTATCTTACTACACACTAAAAAAGATGAAGTAAATATCATCTGTTTTCTTTCGTCCCTTTTTTTTTTTTAAGTCAAATTATGGAATTAACGCAGAAAAGATCCTAGACTTTCCCCAGGTCATATACCATTTAAGTGATAGTAACACAAGCAAAAATCAAATGCCTTCCTGCCAAACCACCTTGCCATGCAAACAATACGTAAAAATCAACAGCTTTATCACATATAAACAATAAGGAATCCATATGGACAACAGAAGAGTTCCCAAGAAAAAGAGCAACAAAAATATGAAATACTTGGGAAGAAAACTGACATGAAACGCTTGGGAATGAAGGAGGTGGTTGACGGACAGGGGACAGTAACGCCTTACCTAGCGGGCCACTGGCTTTCCCTGTGCCCCTCCAGATCGGCTCTTCCGCACCTTCCCACCACGCTCTGCGTCTGGAGCGGCTGAGCTGCACGAACATCATCACTAACTGGAAGACTTCCGGTTGGCTTTGGCCAGTGGGAAGAGATGACTGAGCACTAACCCCTGGACGCCCTCCCTCTCCTCGGCTGTGGATTGGCTGCACCCCTCCAATGAAGTTCTTGTCAGGTGATGCTCCCCTCATGGACACTTTTTCCCAACGACACCAACTGTTCCTCCCTCTTGACATTTTTGGCCTGGGGTTGTGAAGACTCAGCCCTTGAAATGTCGCACCACTGGTTCTGATTTCCCTAAATCCTGTCCAAACGGTCATGAATAGTCATCTTGCTAAACTCATCAATTTCTTTTCTCTTTTTCTTTCTTTCTTGTTCTTTTCTTTTCTTTTTTTTCAGCTGCCAGGATCCTTAACTCATTGCGCAGGGCCAGGGATCAAACCAGCACCCCGACAGAGACAAGCCAGATCATTAACCCACTGCGACACAGCGGGAACTCCTAAACTCATCGATTTCTTACTTCTGCTGTGCCACTTGTTTCTCGGAGGACACGGAGAATATGTAAATAGATGAAGAGAAATATATCATTATTAGGGCTAGAGGTCAGAACACTCTAAAAAATGCAAAGTTGCTTAAATTGGTTTGTAAATGCTGTGCAATCCCAATCAAATACCAATAGGATTTCATGAGTAACTTGCTAGATTGATTCTAAACCGGAGACCATTCAATCAGTTGGGCATTTTGGTTTATCACAATGATTGGGGCTGTGTAATCCATACACAACATCTCCTTGGGATAGTAAAGGATCCATTACCAGCTAACTCTTATAAAGATGAGGCATTGGATTTGACTCGGTTAAAACCACTGGTGAGAATAGTTCTGAATGAAAAAGTAGCAAGGAGAGGATTCCTCTTCCAGATCGATAAATGCATTATAATGCTGCACTGCCTACAACGGCACAATGCCAACACATCCATGAAAGACAGGTGATTGCAAAGATAAGTAAAAGCACAAATGGGACATTCGTTTCAAGTCATATCAATGGCAAAAGGAATTACTAAAATAATGTTGGGCACTTCTTGTGTCTTGGCGGAAATAAACCCGGCTGGTATCCATGAGGATGAAGGTTTGAACTCTGGCCCCGCTCAGTGGGTTAAGGATCCAGCATTGCCCCAAGGTGTGGTGTAGGTCACGGATGCGGCTCAGATGTGACAGTGACTGTGGCTGTGGTTTAGGCCAGTGGCTGTAGCCCAGGCCAATGGCTGTAGCCCTGATTTGACCCCTAGCCTGGGAACGTCATATGCCACACCAGTGGCCCTGAAAAAAACTAATTATAACATTGGGCAGCTGGCTTAAAGCTTAGAAAAAACTTAGCCTGTAGTCTTACCTTGTTTCTTACATCAAATTTCATATGGCTCAAAAATTGAAATGTAAGACATTGGAGTACCCCAGTGGCTCAGTGGGTTAAGGATCCAGTGTTGTCACCTCTGTGGCCCTGGACATTACCATGTCATGGGTTCAATACCTGGCCTGGGAACTTTTGCATGCCACTGGTGTGGCCAAAAAAAAATTAAAAAAATATATATCCTGTGGCTCCAAGTTGAAATAAACTAGTATTTATATTTTAAAAATATAAGACAATGTACAGTAAAAGTACTAGAAGAAACAATAGACAGATATATTTTTATTTTTTAGTCTTTTTAGGGCTATACCTGTGGCATGTGGAGGTTCCCAGGCTGGGGTCAGGTCGAGGCTGCAGCTGCTGGTCTATGTGACAGCCACAGCAACGCAGGATCCAAGGCACATCCTTTTTTTTTTTTTTTTTTTTTTAAATTTTATTTTCCCACTGTACAGCAAGGGGGTCAGGTTATCCTTACATGTATACATTACAATTACAGTTTTTCCCCCACCATTTCTTCTGTTGCAACATGAGTATCTAGACATAGTTCTCAATGCTATTCAGCGGGATCTCCTTGTAAATCTATTCTACGTTGTGACTGATAAGCCCAAGCTCCCGATCCCTCCCACTCCCTCCCCCTCCCATCAGGCAACCACAAGTCTCTTCTCCAAGTCCATGATTGATTTTCTTTTCTGAGGAGATGTTCATTTGTGCTGGATATTAGATTCCAGTTATAAGTGATGTCATATGGTATTTGTCTTTGTCTTTCTGGCTCATTTCACTCAGGATGAGATTCTCTAGTTCCATCCATGTTGCTGCAAATGGCATGATGTCATCCTTTTTTATGGCTGAGTAGTATTCCATCGTGTATATATACCACATCTTCCGAATCCAATCCTCTGTCGATGGACATTTGGATTGTTTCCATGTCCTGGCTATTGTGAATAGTGCTGCAATGAACATGCGGCTGCATGTGTCTCTTTTAAGTAGAGCTTTGTCCGGATAGATGCCCAAGAGTGGGATTGCAGGGTCATATGGAAGTTCTATGTATAGATTTCTAAGGTATCTCCAAACTGTTCTCCATAGTGGCTGTACCAGTTTACATTCCCACCAACAGTGCAGGAAGGTTCCCTTTTCTCCACAGCCCCTCCAGCACTTGTTATTTGTGGATTTATTAATGATGGCCATTCTGACTGGTGTGAGGTGGTATCTCATGGTAGTTTTGATTCCAAGGCACATCCTTGGCCCACTGAGCGAGACAAGGGAGGCCATGGATTGAGCCTGCGTCATCATGGATGCTAGTCGGATTGGTTTCCGCCGAGCCATGACAGGAACTCCCCAAATATTTTTATTTTAAAAAAAATGGGGGGCCACGCCCAAAGCATTTGAAGGTTCCTAGGCCAGGGATCAAAGCCTCAGCACAGCAGCGACAATGCTGGGTCCTTAATCTGCTGCACCACCAGGGAACTCCAACAAATATTTTTATAATCTTCAAGTGGGAAAAGCATTCTAAGTTAGACAACAACAACAACAACAAAAAAGAAAAAAGAAAACACCAGGAGCCAGAGAGAGTCTGAAAGAAAAATCAATAAATTTGACTACATAAAAACAAATCTGGGAAGTTCCCATTGTGGTTCAGTGGGCTACAAACCCGACTGGTATCCACGGGGACGCGGGTTTGATTCCTGGCCTCAGTCAGTGGATTAAGGATCTGTCATTGCTGTGAGCTTCAGTGTAGGTCGCAGACATGGCTCCGGATCCCACATTGCTGTGGCTGTGGTGTAGACCAGCAGTTGCAGCTCCAATTGGACCCCTAGCCTGTTAACTTCCCTATGCTGCAGGTGCAGCCCTAAAAAGCAGAAGAAGAAAAAATCTGCTTACTCATCTATGAGGCTGTGTGATCAGTAAAGACAAATCCAGGTTTTATATGGTAAGATCCTGAGAGATAAGGATACCATGCATGTGGCTTGTTGACTATGCTTTCTTGTAATGTTATTTGAATCTATCTCCTAGGTCCCCAATGATACTGCAGACCCCTTGAGTTAAGGATGCATTGTCCCCAGCATCTTGTTCGTAGGAGGTACTTAAAAATCATTCTTCATGATGATGAAAATGAAAGTGACCATGAAAGTAAGAATAATTCAATCAGGTCAATTTTGAGAGGAAGAGCATTAAACAGATAATCAATTAAGGTGACCTCCCAGATTTGAATTAACTAGGAGGTTATTTAAGTGCCACCTGCCTAGTAGTTGAGTGTAAATAAAGCCTATGTTTTCTTTCTCTTAAAAAAAAAAAAACCAAAAAGATTTACACACACCTATGTTAATGATGGCATTATATATTCAAAAATTTTTTTCTTTCTTGGCCGTCCTGAGGCATAGGGGGTTTCCAAGCTTGGGATCAGATCTGAGCTGCAGTGGCAACTTATGCCATGGCAATGCCAGATCCTTAACCCACTGTGCTGGGTCAAGGACTGAACCTGTGTCCCAGAGCTCCAGAGATGCCACTGGTCCTGTTGTACCACAGTGGGATCTCCAACAGTATTATTTAAAATAGCCAAGATATAGAAGCAACCAATATGTCCATTGATAGATGACTGGATAAAGATGTGACATATACACATTATGAAATATTACTCAGCAATAAAAAAGAATTAAATCTTGCCATTGTGACAACAGTGGACTCAGAGGGAATTATGCCAAGTGAAGTAAGTCAGACTGAGAATGAGAAATAATGCATGATTTCATTTATATGTGAAATCTAAAAATCAAAACAAAACAAAATGAAACATCTTCATAGATACAGAGAATTAACTAGTGGTTGCCAGAGGGAAGGAGGGATGAGTGAGATATTTGATATTAAGAGGAATAAATTTCCAATTACAAAATAAACAAGTTGCAGGGATGTGCTGTACAGCACTGGGAATATAGTCAATAATATTGTAATAATTCTGCACGGTAAGCAGACTAATCGACGCGATCATTTTCTTTTTTTTTTTTTTTCCGGCTGCACCAGCATCATGGGAATGTTCCCAGGCCAGGGACTGAATCCTAGCCACAGCAGTGACAATACCAAATCCGTAACTGTTAGGTCACCAATGAATTCTGTGGCAATCATTTTCTAATGTACAAAAATATCAAATCACTATGTTGTCCAGATGAAGCTAATATAACATTTTAAGTCAATAATACTTCAATTTTAAAAATAGGACAATTATCCAAAATCTGCTCAATGATGCCACTTAAAGAGAGACATTAAAACTCAACAGATAATACTAAGGACAACTATCTGTAAATATAAATGAACAATAATATGGTTTCCTTGTTGATGCAGGTACTATTACCTTTTGCTATTAACCCTACTACCAAAGAAAATCAGATTGCCTAGAGCTCTAAAACCATTTAAGTGGCGGGGAGTACTACTTGAACATTAAGTTCTTTTCCTTGTAACAACCTATAACTTTGAAATCACTGTCACAATACTCCTTTCTTCTCTACAGTACTCTCCTAAAAATTTTACTGCAAAAAAACTACTTTCCCAAAATGAACCACCAGAAGAAGTGTACCAAAGAACAATTAGTACCAGGAGTCACAGAAAATTCTACTGTACATTATCAAATTATAGCTATGGATATTAGTATATTGATTCAAAAAATTAATCAAATAATTGGTTATGGTACCAGAACTCCTACAGAGAAAAGAGGCAGAGTAACTGGAGTCAAATCAATACGAATTCACACTAACACTGTTGATACTTTTGCCTAAAACACTCTTAATGCTCTATTTAAGGAAGATATAACCCAACAAAAACAGACTTAATATAACAAGATTTACTTTTTTTTTTTTTAAGGCCACACACATGGAATACAGAAGTTCCCAGGCTGTGGGTCCGATCAGAGCTGCAGCTGCCCACCTACACCACAGCCACAGCAACACCAGATCTGAGCTGCATCTGCAACCTACACTGCAGCTCATGGCAATGCCTGATCCTCAACCCACTGAGCGAGGCTGGGGATTGAACCCGCATCCTCATGGACACTTAGTTGGGTTTGTTACCACTGAGCCACAGTGGGAGCTCCAAAAATCTCCTGTCATTATACATACACTACTATAGAAAAGTAGGAATCATAAACGACATTAAAAACTGGAATCAGCCAAGCCATCAGATACACTTGACCTTCCATATCTTCAAGGACCACTCTTTCTCTTAGGCTTTGTGTTCTTACCCATCAGGAAGTCCTAGATTGTCTTCCATCAACTAGTTAAATGCAGGCCCATGTTTTGGGAATATCTCCACCCAAACATCATATCAATCATTTACAAAACCCTTTCAGCTAAATATTATAAGGGATTAAGCAATATATCTCAGTTCTACCATTAACAGAACTGGCTGCCTTTCCTCGCCAACCATCTTATAAGTGTAATCCAGTGCTGGAACTCAAAGAATGCCTTTGAACATTACTGGAAAGAACCATATCAAATACTCTTAACTCCAAAAGAGCTGTTAAAATAGAAGGAATTGATCCTTGGATACACTTTTTCCAACTAAAATGACATTACCCATCTGACAATCATTGGAAAGTCATACCCATTGGAGACCATAAAGCTAGGTTGTTCAGAGAACCACTACAAGTCAATAGCTGACCCAAGATCTGTGGAAGCAGCAAACAACTGCAGAAAGTAGAATAGTTTGCACTAAAGAGCAATGGGAAAAGATACTCCTGTTAAATGCCAAATTCTTTGAATGATTTGGTTCTTAATCATTTTGGTCATATTTTACTTTTTATTGATTTAAAGTTATACACTTCTGATTTGGCCTACCATGTTTCTCTTACTAAAAATAATAATTTGCTTAGCCCTAAGCTTTCCTATACAATCATCTCTCTAACTGTAATTCAGTTCCTCCAAGCTATTACTAATGTAGGATAATTTGAATTTTTCAATAATGATTATTTCGTTGTAAATAGTATTTAAATGAAGAAAAATATCCTTGACTTAGAAGATAAAAATGTACTTGTGGTATAAAAGTGAATGTTATAACAATTCTCAGAGAAAATACACGTAAAACTTCACCAAAGTTAACTGTACTCCTTGTGTAACTACTGTGCTCTTTTGATATCTGGGAATCAGGCTAAAGCAGTGACCCAAGCACAGCAGTGACAATGCTGGATCCTTAATCCACGGAGCCACCAGGGAGTTCCATTATCTACCTTTAAAAATTGGTGGTTTTCCGAGTTCCTATTGTGGCTCAGGGGGTTATGAACATGAATAGTACCCATGAGGATGTAGGTTCGATCCCCGGCCTCACTCAGTGGGTTAAGGATCTGGCGTTGCTGTGACCTGTGGTGTAGGTTGCAGATGTGGCTCGGATCCCATGTTCCTGTGGCGGCCCCTATCTTAGCAAGCCATCTCATCTAGAATCCATAAACTGGCACCTTCACTTCTCTCTTCTGCCACATTCTTCATTTCTATTACATGTTTTTTATTTGTAACCTTTCTTTTTGATTCTTTTTTAGAGTTTGCATCTCTCTGTTTACATTACTTATCTTTTCTTGCCCTCAATGTTATCAATCATAGTTATTTTAATTCTGCCGTCCAAAATCTGTGTTACATCGAAGTCTGGTACTGATGCTTGCTTTGTCTCTTCATATTGTGCTTTTTCTTATCTTTTAGAACATCTTAGAACTTTTTGTTGGAAGCTGGACATGATGTAATGGGTACAAGGAACTGAGATAATCGTACTTTTAGTGTGAGGTTCTGTGTTAATTCTAGGACCTGGATTACATTTAATGTTTGCTCTAGTGGTAGGTACCATTGGATAGATACAGTTCCTTGTTTTATTTTGTGTCCTATCCTATTTCTTTGGATTAAAAACTCCTTCTCAAACAGGAGCTTCTCAAACTGCATCTCTCTCAGTTATAATTCACTTTTACTCTACTAAAGCACTGTTAATGAAGTAGTAAGGTGTTGGGGAAAGAAAGTGTTCTACAATCTTATGGTTAAATCTTAGTTTTTTAGTGGGTCTGAGTGTTTGGGCTATGATTTTCAGAAGCATTTCCTTTTTTTCTTGACACTTAGATGAGACAAAAAAGCTCAAGGGAGATGGAATTGGCTAAGTGCCCTTCGCACGGGTTAAATAATGTTCTGGTAAAGTGGTTCCCCCTGGAGACCAGGCCTTTGTCATGGAGCACACTCTGGATGCTTTTCAACAGGGTTACTTCCCCCCCACCCCAGCCCCCTGGAGTAATATAGGAGAGGAGAAGTGTGTGTGTGTGTGTGTGTGTGTGTGTGTGTGTGTGTGTGTGTGTGTGTTCTTGGAGGGAAAAGCCACAAAAGTATGAGGGTCTGTATAAAACTGCGCCTCCAGGAATTTTCAAGTCTCAAGATAGTCTGTACGCTCAGCCTCCAGCAATTACTCAACATTACCAAATTGTTCAACCAGTTGCTACCTCCATTGGCTTCTATCTCCAGTATGCTGCTCTTGGTTATGATTCTCTGTACTCATCTGTCTCTGAAGATTTCAGAGTGCTGGTTTGCCTTGTGACTTCATTTCTCAGATGGATCTAAGAAGAGTCACTGATTTTCAGACTGGCTTTTTCTCTTGTTTTAAGGATGGGAGTGACAACCTCCAAGCTCTTTACATGTCGAAGTGGAAATTTAAAGTCCTCTCTAATTGGATTAAGGTATTTGGGTCCTATTTTTCTTTCAAATATTGACCTTGTATCCTGTGTCCATACTAAACTCACCTATAAGTTATTGGATATTTCTGTAGATTCCTAGGGATTTTACACAGTCAATCAGACACCCTGTAAATAGAACTAGTTCTATCTCTTGCTTTCCAATGTCTATGTCTGTTTCCTCCCTATTGTACTGGAGAAGATTCACAATATAATGTTGAATTGAACGTTGAGACAACCTCCCTTTTTCCAGGTCTTCTGGAAAAGGAATTAATTTAAACTTTCACTATTAGTACGAGGACACTGTAAGTACACTGCATGATTTACCCTTATCGAGTTAAGGAAGTTTCTATTTTTCATTTACTGAAAGGCTTTTTTTTTTTTCTTTTTTGTCTTTTTAGGGCTTCACCCATGGCATATGGAGGTTCCCAGGCTAGGGTTGAATTGGAGCTGTAGCCCCTGGCCTACATGACAGCCATAGCAATGCCAGATCCGAGCCACCTCTGCAACCTACACACAGCTCACAGCAATGCTGGATCCTTAATCCACTGAAAGAAGCCAGGGATTGAACCTGCATCTTCATGGATATTAGTCAGATTCATTTCTGCTGAGCCACAATGGGAACTGCCAAGAGTTTTAAAAATCAAGAACAGAAGGTGAATTTTATCAAGTGATCTTTCTGCATGCATTGAGACTCTATGATTTTCTTGTGTATGTTAACATGATAAAATTCATTGATTTTCAACCATAAACCAGCTTTGCATTCTTACAGTAAAATTCCTTTGATCAAGATATGTTATTATTTTGTTATAGAGCTGGATTCAGTCTGTTAATATTTTGTTGAGGATTTTTCCATCTATATTCATGCAGGATATCAGTCTTGAGATTTCTTAAAATGCCTTTTTATAGATTTGTCATCAGAGAAATGCTGGGCCCATCAAAGTACATTGGAAATTACCCCCTCTTTTATTTTCTGGAAGTATTTGTGGAATCAGTAGTGCAATTCTTTCTTGTGCACTTGGTAGAATTTTCCAGCGAACACACTTGCACCTGGAATTTTTCTGTTGGAAGTTTTTACACTACAAATTCAATTTCCTTAATATATATACAATTATTTATGTTATTCATTTCTTCTTGAGTGACTTCTGGTAGTCATGTCTCTCAAATGATGAAATAAAATTTATACTGTAAGGCAGAACAAGAAAATTTTAGCATACAATTCTCTCTCTCTGTCCTTTTGGGCCCCCTCCACCTCCCTCTTTAATGTGCAATGTGCATGTGTGTTGTACATTAGCCAGATCTTCTCAAAGGTGGGAATGCTTGCTCAACGGTAAAGACCATTTTTCCCCCTTTCTTGTGATGCTACGGATGTAACTTAAAAGATTAGCATTCTTTCTCAGCTCTCTGAGGGCTCATGGTGACTTGTTGCTCACTTTTTATGTTCTTATCTGGGCTATTTATCTTTTGGTGAACATTATGTAAAATGTCAGCATGCCATTTTGATGTACGATCATTTGTCTTCTAAGAAGTGTAACAGTTCTCTGAACTCCTGAGATTCTTGTCTCTTGCGCTATAATCTCTAGTTTGGCTTGAATAAAATTATTTTTCCCTTAACTTGATTGTTGATTTTTTTTTTCTTCTTAGGGCAGCACCTGTGGCTTATGAAGGTTCCCAGGCTAGGGGTTGAACTGGAGCTGCAGCTGTTGGCCTATACTACAGCCACAGCAATGCCAAATCTGAGATATGTCTCCAACCCACACCACAGCTCACGGCAACACAGATCCTTAACCCACTGAGTGAGGCCAGGGATTGAACCCCCATCCTCATGGATACTAGTTGGGTGTGTTAACCTCTGAGCCATGACAGGAACTTCTTGTATGTGTTTTGTTGTT
Organism: Sus scrofa; assembly: GCF_054392235.1. Lineage (NCBI taxonomy): Eukaryota > Metazoa > Chordata > Mammalia > Artiodactyla > Suidae > Sus > Sus scrofa. The sequence continues at coordinate 11,402,973 of NC_139391.1, forward strand.
TGAATAAAATCTATTCTTTTTCTTAACTTGATAGTTAATTTATTTTTCAATGACACAAAGAATAGTTCCATTTCATGTAAATGGGAAGATTTATGAGCATGGAGTTGTTCCTAGACAATGGTGTGCCAAATGCTCTTCAGGAATATAAAGACCTGATTATAGTACTTGCCGACTTTGCCTAATCACGCAACTGGCTTGACAACTGGTTCCAAAAGGTCTGAAATGGAATAATTGCCTCTTGTGGACCAATAGGAGCCAGATTCACTGTTCATTTTTATTATTATATTTTTAATAAGTACAGTGGGTCTATACTTATGAACATTCTTTCATTCCCAATGTTGGAAATTTACATATTCTTTTTGTCTTGGTCAGTTGACTAGGTGTTTATCAATTTTTTTTTACCTCTTCAAAGAATAAACTTTGGTTTCACTGATGTTTTCTACTTCTGTTTCCATTTCATTGATTTCTGCTCCTTATTCTTTCTTTATTCTGGTTACCTCAGGTTTAATTTTCTCTTCTTTTTCTAGTTTATTAAAGAGGAAGCTTAGATTTTTGATTTGAGACTCTTCTTTTCTAACATAAATAATTCCAGGAGTTTTCCTCTAACCACTGCATTCTACCAATTTTAATATGTTGTATTTTTCATTTTACTCAATTCAAAATATTATCTAATTTTATTTGAGATTTCTTTTTATATCTGTGGGTTACTTGGAGGTATGCTATTAAAAATACTTGTGATTTTTTTCAATTCTTAAAAAGAACCATGCAAATTCTGGAGCTGAAGAACTCAAAAATAAAATTAAAAAATGCATTATAAAGCATCTGAAATAGAGCAGATAAAATGAAAGTGAGAATAAGTGAGCTGTAAAATAGGAATCTACAAATTTTTCAGGTGGAAGAAGAAAGAGAACTAAGATTTTTAAAATATGAATAAACACTATGAGAACTATCAGCCTTCATTAGGAGAGCCAACATACAGATAATGGGTTTACCAGGACAGAAGGAAAAGGTGGCAGAGTATTTATTTAAAGAAATAATAGCTGAGGACTTCCCAAATTTGGGAAAAGAACTGGATGTTCAAGTCCACAAACCTAATAGATCACCTTACCTCAATGGAAAAAGACCTTCTTCAAGTCACGTTATAATAAAGCTGTCAGGGTCTGTAATAAAGAAACACTCTTCCAGGAAGCCAGGGGAAAAGATTAAATATCCTCCAAAGGAGCACCCATTAGACCCTCAGCAGACTTCTCAGCAGAAACCCCACAGACCAGGAGAATGGAATGACATATTCAAAATACTGAAAGATAATAACTGCTTGCCCAGGATACTCTATCCAACAAAGTTACTCTTTAGATATGAAGAGAAGAAAAGGATTTACCAGTCAAACAAAGCTGAGGGAGTTCCTATCACTAGACCTGCCTTACAACAAATTCCTTAGAAGAAAGGAGCTCTTCTATCTGAAATGAAGAGATGAAAATATACATAGCTCTCAGTAAGGTAATAAAAATACAGAAGCAGAAAACCACAACTCTATTTTAGAATAGGGTGTGAAATTCTAAACTATCACATAAAGGTTAAAGGAAAGAGCACTGCAAATAACTATAGCTTCTACAATGTAGTAACAAACTCACAGAATAAAAGCAGATAATTTCTACAGTGAGAACACAAAAGGGGAGGACAGCACATTAAGTTGCTATGGGCAGGAAAAGGACTATTTAATCTATAAGATGTTTTATGCAAACCTCATGGTAATCAGCAAAGAAAAATCTATAACACAAATAGTAAACATAAAGCAAAACTGAGCACCCAATCATGGAAAACCACCAATTTCTATTTTTATTTAATTTTAAATTATTTTTGCTTTTTAAGGGCCGCACCTGCAGCTTATGTAAGTTCCCAAGTTCGGGGTCGATAGCCCATGCCACAGCCACAGCAACACGGAATCCAAGCCATATCTGCAATGCCAGATCTTTAACCCACTGATTGAACTTGTATCCTCATGGATACTACTTGAGTTCATAACCTGCTAAACCACAATAGGTACTCTGAAAACCACCAATTTTTAAAAGTAGATAATGGAAATCCCTGGTGGCTCAGTTGGTTAAGAATCCAGAATTGTCATTGCTATGCTTGGGTCACTGCTTTAGCCTAGGTTTGAACTCTAACCCAGGGACTTCTGCATGCTCCAGGCATAGCCAAAATAAATAAGTAAATAAAATGTATACAGGAACACAAGAAAAACATAAACAATGGAGATACAAAACAACCAAAAGGCAAATCTGCATTAGTAAGATGTTACATAACAACAATCATCCAAACTATAAGTGGACTGAATTTATCAATCAAAAGGCAGAGAGTGACTGGATGGATTATAAAACTAGGCTGAACTGCATGGTATCTTCCAGGAACTTGTTTCAGCTCTAAAGACACACATGGCCTCAAAGTGAAGGGATGGAAGGTGATACTCTGGGTGAATGGTAACCAAAGAAAGTGTGTGTAGCCACACTTATGTCACACAAATAGACCTCAAGACAAATATGGTAACAAGAGACAAAGAAGGGCATTACATGATGATAAAAAGATCAATACTTCAAGAAGATATAACAAGCATAAATACATATGCTCCCAACATCTGAGAACCAAAACATATTAAGTAAATACTAACATCTTAAGGGAGAAAGAGAATACAATAGTACCGGATTTCAAACCATCACTATCAACAGTGACTAGGTCACCCAGACAGAAAATCAACAAGACAATGTTGGAAATGAATCACGTTTTGGAAGTAACGGACATATTTAATACTAATAGACATATACAGAACATTTTATCCAACACCAGGAGAAAACAAATTCTTCTCAAGGGCACATGGAACATTCTTCTTGACAGATATAATAGGGCCCAAAACAAATATAAATTTAAGAAAACTGAAATCATAGCAAATATCTTCTCTGACCACAAAGATTGGAAATCAGAAATCACCCAGAGAAAATAAATAGATCTACAAATATGTAAAAACTAAACTCACACTACTAAACAATCTATGGGTTAATGAAGAAATCAAAAGGGAAATAAAAAGCCATCTCAAAAAATGGAGAGTTCCTGTTGTGGCTCACTGGGTTAAGAACACGACTAGTATCCATGTTCCATTCTTGGCTTCACTCACTGGGTGAAGGATCCGGCATTGCTGTGAACTGTGGTGTAGGTTGCAGATGTGGCCCAGATCTAGCATTGCTGTGAGCTGTGGGGTAGGCCAGCAACTGCAGCTCCCATTGAACCCCTATCTCCGGGAACTTCCATATGCCTTGGGTGCAGCCCTAAAAACGAAAATGGAAACACAACATAACAAATTTTGTGGGATATAGCAAAAGCAGTACTGAGAGGAAAGCTTATACCAATAAAGACATATGTTAAGAAATCAGAGAACTCTCAAATAAACTACCTAATTTCATAGTTCAGGGAACTAGAAAAAGATGAAAAAGTTAACCCCAAGTAGCAGCAGGAAGCAAACAATAAAAACCGGTGTAGAAGTAAATGAAATAAAGGCCAGAAAAAGAAGAGAAGAGATAAATGAAACTAAAAGATAAACAAAATTGACCAACCTTTAGATAGACTAAGAAAAAAGACTCAAATACATAAAATTAGAAACAAGAGACATTACAACTAATCCTACAGAAGTACACAAACTCAAAAAAGACAACCATGCCATTTATATGCCAACAAATTAAATAACCTAGAAGAAATCGATACATTTCTAGAAATACACCTGTCAAGACTAAATCACTAAGAAATAGAAAATGTGAACATGCCAATAATGAGTTAAAAGATTGAGTCAACAATTAAAAAATCTCCCACACATTATACCCCAGGACCAAATGGCTTCAGTGATGAATTCTACCAAACTTTTTAAAGGACAATTAATACATATCATCCTCACACTTCCAGAATACTGAAGAAGAGTCTATGACAACCTCATTCTCCACTTCCAAACTCTTCCAAATTCATTCAAGACACTTCCAAACTCATTCTACAAAGCTATCATTATCTTGATAACAAAACTGGATAAAGATGCCACGAAAAAGAAAACCATAGACCAATATCAATGATAAATATAGATGTAAAAACTCTCAACAAAATAATAGCAAACTTAATTCAGTAACACATTAAAGGATTGTACATAATGACCAAGTGGGATTTATTGCAGGGATGCAAGGATAGTTTAACCTACACAAATCAATAAATGTAATGCATCACATCAATAAAACGAAAGATAAAAAAAACCACAAGATAATCTCAAAAATGCAGGAAAAGCAATTGATAAAATATAACAGCATTTAATAATAAGAAACCCTTAAGAGATTGATTATAGAAAGAACATACTTTATATAATAAAGGCCATATATGATAAACCCACAGCTAACTTTACACTCAATGGAGAAAAATTGAAAGTGTTTCCTCTAAAAGCAGAAACAAGACGTAGAAGCCCCTCTCAACACTCTTACTCAATATAGTAATGCAAGTCCTAGATAGAGCAATTATACAAAGAAATACATAAATGGTATCTAGATCAAAAAGGAAGAAATAAAATCATTGCTATTTGCTGACAATATGATCTTATTTATGGAAAATTCCAAGATTTGACTGAAAAACTATTGGAATAAATCAATGATTTCAGTAAAGTGGCAGGATACAAAATCAAAACATAATTCAGTTGCATTTCCTTACACTAATGATGACACACTGGAAAAAGAAAAAACTATCTCATTCATAACAACATCAAAAATCATAAAATATTTAGGAATAAATTTAATCAAAGAAGCGAAATACCCATACAAACTTCAAGGCATGGCTGAGAGAAATTGAAGAAGATACAAACAAATGGAAAGACATCCTGTATTATGTATTGGAAGAATTTATATTATTAAAATGGTTATACTACCGCAATCTCCAGATTTAGTGCAATCCTTATCTAGATATCAAAGGCATTTTTCACAGAAATTGAAGAAATCATCCTATAATTTTTATGGAATCTACCCTACGATCCAGCAATCCCACTCCTGGGCATGTATCTAGAAAAATTCGAAAAGATACATGAACCCCGCTGTTCACTGCAGCACTATTTACAACTATTTACAATAGCCAATACATGGAAGCAACCTAAATGTCCACCTACATAGGAATGGATATAGAAGATGTGGTATAGATATACAATGGAATATTATTCAACTACAAAAAGAATGAAATAATGCCATATGTAGCAATATGGATAGAGCTAGAGATTATCATACTAACTGAAGTAAGTCAGACAGAGAAAGACAAATAGCATATGATATCACATATGCGGAATTTTAAAAAAAGATGCAAGAGAATTACAAAACAGAAATAGACTCACAGACTTCAAAACCAAGGATTACCAAAGGGAAACCATAGTGGGAGAGATAAGTTAGAACTTGGGGATTAATATACACATACTACTATATATAAAATAGGTAACTAACAAGGAACTATTGTGTAGCACAGGGAATTCTATTCAATATTCTGTAATAAACCATATGGGAAAAGAATCTGAAAAAGAATGGATATATGTATAACTGATTTACTTTGCTGTATAGTCAAAACTAACACAACATTATATGTCAACTCTATTTCATTAAAATTTCAAACAAAAAATAATTTTTGTGGAACCATAAAAGACCCCAAATAGCAAAATTCTGAGGAAAAAAAGCTGGAGACATTACATTCCTGATTTTAAATTATACTACAAAGCCATGGTAATAAAAACAATATGATATTGGCACAAAAATAGCCACATAGAATAATGTTACAGAATATAAAGCCTAGAATTAAATCCTGGCATATACGGTCAACTAATATTTGACAATAAGACAAGAACACTTACTGGGGAAAGGACAGTCTTTTCAACAAATGGCTCTGGGAAAAGTGGAGAAAAACAAGCAAAACAATTAAATTGGACCCCTATCTCACACTACTCACAAAAATAAACTAGAAATGGAACAAAGGTTGAAACGGAAAAGACCTGCTATGATAAAACTCCTAGAAGGTAGTATACGGAAGAAGCTCATCAATACCAGTCTTGAGAGTGAAATTCTGGAAATTCTTGTTTGCCAATGGGCCAAACAAGAAAAATAAAAATCAACAAATGTAACTACATTAAATTGAAAAGGTTTCATACAGAAAAATAAACAATTAAAAAATGAAAATATAGCCTAAAGAATGGGAAAAAATTTGCAAACCATACATCAAGAAGTTAATATTCAAAATATACAAAGAACTTATACAACTTGATACAAAAATCCAATCAATACAATTAATAACTAAACATACATTGTTCCAAAGAGCTAATCAAAGTAGCCAACAGGCTCATGAAAAGATGTTCAACACCACTATTAATCAGGAAAATGCAGAGTTCCCATTATGGCTCAGTGAGTTAAGAACATGACATAGTCTTCATGAGCTTGTGAGTTTGATCCCTGGCCTCAACTCAGTGGGTTAAGGATCTGGCATTGCTGCAAGTGTAGATCACAGATGTGGCTTAGATCCAACATTGCTGTGGCCGTGGCATAGGCCTGTAGCTGCAGCTCTGATTCAACACTTAGCCTGGTACTTCCATATGCCATGGGTACAGCCATAAAAAGAAAAAAAAAAAAAGGAAAACGCTATTAAAAACCATAATGGGACAGCACCTCACACCTGTCAGAATGACTATCATCAAGAAAACAAGAGATAATAGGTACTGGTGAGGATGTGCTGAAAAGGGGAGCCCTTAAACACTGGTGTTGGGTTGGGATGTAAATGAAAATAGATCTGATTCAGCAATTCCATTTCTGGGTATATACGCCAAAGAAATGAGGAGTTCAATGAGATACATGCACTGCCCATGTTTATCACAGTGTTATTCACCGTGGCCAAGATAATGGAAATAATACAAATTTCTGTCAACAGATGAATGGATTATCTCTTGATCCACTGAAATATTATTCAATAGATATATATACACAACGAAATAATAATCAGCCACGAGAACGGCGACTATCCTGCCATTTGCAACAACATGGATGTACCGTGATTACATTAAGTTAGACAGAGAAAGATAAATATTACATGATATCACTTACACGTAGGATCTAAAAAAGTCAAACCTGTTAAAAAAAAAAAAGAGTAATATGACAGTTACCAGGGGGTGCAGAAGTGGAGGGATAACAGTGACAGTGTTTAAGGATTCAACCTTGCAGCAAGTACTAAATAAGCCATGGAGGAGTTCCCATCGTGGCGCAGTGGTTAACGAATCTGACTGGGAGCCAGGAGGTTGCGGGTTCGGTCCCTGCCCTTGCTCAGTGGGTTAACGACCCGGCGTTGCCATGAGCTGTGGTGTAGGTTGCAGACGCGGCTCGGATCCCACGTTGCTGTGGCTCTGGCTAGGCTGGTGGCTACAGCTCTGATTTGACCTCTCACCTGGGAAGCTCCATATGCCGCGGGAGCGGCCCAAGAAATAGCAAAAAAAAAAAAAAAAAAAAAAAAAAGACACAAAAAATAAAATAAAATAAGCCATGGAGATCTAATGCACAGTATATTGGATATTGATAATAATCATACTATAAATGTGTTAAGTGATAAATAACATTACAATAAAAACCATTTTACAATATATGTGTATCTAAATAACAGGCTATACACATTAAATTCACACATTATGTTAGATTTATCCAAAAAGAAAAAAATTTTAATTTTTAATTTTTTAATTTTAATTTTCTTTTTTAAAGAAAAATATTGGGAAAATTCAGATACTTTTTTTTTTTTTTTTTTTAAGTGCTGCACCTGTGACATATGGCATGGATGTTTCCAGGCTAGGTGTTGAATTTGGGCTACAGCTGCTGGCCTGCCCCACAGCCACAGCAATGCATGATCTGAGACGCACCTGCGAACCACACCACAGCTCATGGCAATGCTGGATTCTTGACTCACTGAACAAGGCCAGCAACAGAACTTGCATCCTCATGGATACTAGTCGGATTTGTTTCCACTGTACCACTATGGGAACTCCCAGATATATTTTTGTTGATATCTAGGTTAATTCCATTTTGGACAGGGAACACACTTGGTACAATTTCTATTCTTTTAAATTTGTCAAGATTTGTTTCATGACCTAGAATATAGTCTATTTTCTAAATATTTGTTATTTTTTCAATTTGTCCTTCAACTACTGAAAAAGGTGTTTAAATGTGTAATTGTGGAGTCTTCTATTTCTTCTTTAGGTTCTGTCATATTTGCTTCATGTAAGTTGAAGTTGGATTGTCCAATGCATACACATCTAGGGCTTTTATGCCTTCTTGATGAACTGACCCCTTTACAATTATGAATGTCCTTCTTTATCACCAATAAGTTTTTCTTTTAGTGAAGTTCACTTTTACAGATATTAAGACAGCCACTCCAGACTTCATTTGATTAGTATTTGTATGGTATAGCCTTTATATTATTTTACCTTTAATCTGTAAAAACAGATTAAAATAATGTATTTGTTATAGTTGAAATGGGCTTCTTATAAACATCATGAAATTGAATTTTTTTCTACACTCATGGCATATGGAAGTTCCCTGGCCAGGGATCTAATCTGAGCCACAGCTGCAATCTCTACCATAGCTGCAGCAATGCCAGATCCCTAACCCACTGTGCCGGGCCAGGGATCAAATCTACACCTCTGCAATGACCTGAGCAGCTACAGTCAGATCCTTACAGCAAACAGTCAGACAACATCGGTTTAAAACAGAATCAGAGTGTATTAAAGAAATATTCAATTTGGAGTTCCTGTTTTCAGTTTCTTTGATTTTAGCCCTACTAATGGATGAATAGAGGTATTACATCATGGTTTTAATTTGCATTTCCTAGTGACCAATGATATTGAAAATCTTTTCCTGGGTTTATTTGCTATTTTGTAACTCAGCTGATGGCAGAATACACATTCCTTTCATGTGCACTTGGAACAATATGCCATATTCTGAACTATAAAATGAATCTTAATAAGTATGAAAGAACAGAAATCATACAAAGTATGCAATCACATCAGAACATAATTAACTAGAAATCAATAAGACAACTGAAAAATGCACAATCATTTGGAAATTTGAAAAAAAAATTCAAAATAACCCATGAGTCAAGGAATAAGTCTCCAGGAAATTTAAAAATATTTTGAACTAAATAAAAGCTAAAATGCAATACATCAAAATCTAAGAGATGCAGTTGAAGCAGTGTTTAGAGGTAAATGTATGGTATTACCTCTTTATAATGGAAAGAAAAAAAGATCTAGAATAACAAACTTAAATTTTCACTTTAGGAAACTAGAAAAAAGATAAAATCAAACCCCAAAGCAAACAAAAGAACAAAAATAATAAAGATTTGAGCAGAAAGTAATGAAATCATATACTGTTTCTCTGATAAGATCAATACAATTGATAAATCTTTAGTGGAGGGGAGAGAACTACAAATTATGATAATCAAGAGTAAAAAATGGAATATAACCATTGGCTTAAAGTCATTAAAAGGATAAGAAAAAATGTTATGAACAATATTATATGCATTAATTCAAGAACTTAGGTGATAGAGAGCAACTCCTAGAAATATACAAACTACTAACAATCACTGAAGAATTTCTAATTTCAGACAGCATAATTTTTCAGGTCTAGAAATTTTATTGTTGTTTTTAAATCTCACATACTCTCTTACTGTCATCATGTTATTTTCCTTTAAATGCTTGATATATTTGTGATAGATTTGAAAAGTCCCCTTCTCTTAATTCTTTTAGCTCTACCTTTTCTGTTTTTTTTTTTTTTTTTTTTTTGTCTTTTGTCTGTTGTTGTTGTTGTTGTTGCTATTTCTTGGGCTGCTCCCACGGCATATGGAGGTTCCCAGGTTAGGGGTCGAATCGGAGCTGTAGCCACCAGCCTACGCCAGAGCCACAGCAATGCGGGATCCGAGCCGCGTCTGCAACCTACACCACAGCTCACGGCAACGCCGGGTCGTTAACCCACTGAGCAAGGGCAGGGACCGAACCCGCAACCTCATGGTTCCTAGTCGGATTCGTTAACCACTGAGCCACGACGGGAACTCCTTGTTTTTTTTTTAAATGAGTAGGCTTTTCTCCTGATTTTAAGGCATATTTTCTTGCTTCTTTGTATTCCAAGTAATTTTATTATTGGATCTTGGAGACTGATTATTGATGCTGTTATTTTTTTTAAAGTGCAGCAATCCTTTTGGCAGATGTTTACGTTACTAGCAAATTAACTGGTTATTTTTTGGAGTGGATCTAAAATAGCCTTTAACCTAGGGTTTGTTCAGCCCAATTACTGAGGTGAACAAACAAACTCTTCCAATATTGCTAGTTAGAATTTGAGTACATTCCAGAACCCTGTGAGCTCAGATGGTTCAGCGTCCCAGTAGTACTTGGCCCAGTCTGGGGACCTTCGCCCTATTTGTGAGCTTAGCAGCAACACACTCAGGCAGAAACCCTATGAAGATTTCTGGAGACCTCTTTCACTTTTGATCTTCTTCCCTCAAAATTCTATCCACCTTGGTCTCCACAAGATCCCATCTTTCTCTCCTCAATTCCACAAGATATCCATGCTTTGCTTAGGTTTCTCCTGCCGTGTGATAGATTCATAACATTCTCCTATTATTTCTTTCACTCATGGATCACATTTCTTCACTGACTGTTCTCTCGTATCTGAGAATGATGGTTTCATTTATTGCGTCTGGTTTTCTAGTTGTTTATGGCAGGAGGACATGTCCAGCACCTATAAATTGTCATGGCCAGCAGTAAAAATGTCCATGCTTCATCTAGAGCTCAACACTGTATTAAACCCTCAATGGGGTAGGAATTGTAAACGATAAAAAGAGAACCTTTACCTTCCCAGCACATACAATGTAGGTAAAATAATGATATAAATATGTTGCAGACTTTGATTTTTTTTAAAGTCTCAAAAAAAAATGAATTAGAAGTACTGGGAAAGCTATTAATGTTTTCAATGCCATAATATGTTCTTACCCTTAAGGGAAACAGACCAAATCCTTTAAAAATAGTTATGTAGTATACTCTTCTAATAGTGTATTTTATTTTCCTTTTAAAACTGTTGTTTACTATAATAAATTAACCAAATGAATTCAGTTTAATTATCATGTGGTTTCTGCTCTATTCCCATGTTTTAAGGTTTTTTCTATAAGATATAGATCAGAAATTGGAAAGGCTAGACTGCAAATCTTGTTTAAAAGGACTAAAAATATACTCTCTTGTCTACTGATATGACAGAAAGAAACTCATGAAAACAGGTTTCCTAATCTAAGTTGACAATGCCATCTCAATTAGATACAATTCATCTGTATGAAGGGAATGAATCAGAATTGCCACAATTAAATTTTAGAGCAGGAGCAAACTTTGTGGAAGCACACTGATAACCTCAGATATAGCAGGACATCAACTATGCCGGATTCAATGAACTGATTAGGGCAACCTAATTATTTTATTAATTTTGGAATTTTGTTTGTATTTTTTTAACACTCTATTTTCTGATGGGAATTTAAGAAAACCCATTCTCTAATTCTTAAGATTGTGCCAAACATTCTTTGAATTTAGTATCTTGTTCTTACTACTCCTCAGAATTCAGGTACAAGTACTTTTTACTAAGTTATTAAGTTTCGTGGCATGCAGTCATTTACATAAGTTGAATAAAAATCTGTCCTCCTTTTACCTGAAATACAATTGGACAAATTGTGTAATCAAGGCCATATCTGAAGGACCATATTTGAGAATACATTTCATTCAATCCGATATGACGAGCCCTCAGTCACAGAGGTAATTTGTATTTGGAACCGACATCTAGGAGGCTTCCTAGACAAACCAAGTAGCCTCCACGGTTATATACTGTCCTACATTATTCCCAGTAGCAAGAAGGGTCACTGACTAGCAGGAAAAGGAGAGAGGAATTTGCCCACCTTTGTAGATACGCATGTGAAACCTGGTCCAAATGAACTTATTTTTAAAATGGCGACAAAAAGAGCTCTGGAATGATAGGGACTATTTAAAATTCTAGAGTCCTTACAAACTCTCCAGACAGAATGCATTTAATGGCCTTAGAAGTTGTTTAACACAATTTGACTCTAGATTTGCTGATTATACAACAAAGAACCTTATATGTATTAATCGATTCTATTTTCACTGCATTGATGTCAATTGATAAAGCCAAATAATAAAAATATCACAATGAGACCAGCCTCTACATAATTTACAGATTTATTTATGACCACAAGGAGAGACTTAAATTATTTAAAACTTAGAAATAAGGCAAAAGGTGACTGCTGGAGCTTGTAATATCATGGTAAGCACATGGTTTAACAAGCACACCTAAGGTTAATCTGACTCTGAGGGGAATGTTCCTTACTCTTTTTTTTTTTTTGTCTTTTTAGGGCCACACACACAGCATACGGAAGTTCCCAGGCTAGGGGTCGAATTGGACCTGTAGCCACTGGGCTACGCCACAGCCACTGCAATGCCAGATCCGAGCTGCATCTGTGACCTACCCCACAGGTCACGGCAACTCTGGATCCTTTAACCTACTGAGCGAGGCCAGGGATTGAACACGCATCCTCATGGATACTAATTGGGTTTGTTACCGCAGAGCCACAACAGGAGCTCCCAAATGTTCCTTACTTTGAATCACTATTTACTATTGATTAGGGTTAGACTATATAAAGTTAGGTGTTGGCCTGTAGAAAACTGATAAAAGTGGAAAGGATTTTTGTCCAGTAGAGGTAGGAATGAATTTTGATAGAGAAGACAACTCCAAAGGTAGAAGTTATAATAGCAAATATTATACAGTATATGAACTGAATTAACATATAAGGTTTGCATTCAATTTAGTAACGTAAGTTCAGCAATTTCTTTGTTGCACTAAATACTTGCATGTTGACTTCTCACTTTTCTTTTGAGTGGGTTTTGTGCTAAATAAAACTCATACTCTGCTCACAATGTGCGTGAGAATTATATATTTGTGAAAATTTGAGGTTTTCACTTTCACAAAAGGATATAAAAATGTTCCACAGAAATGCTGGTTTTGCTGGGGAAGCAAGAACTCAGCTAAGTTGCCAGGGACAATGCCCAAAACTTTTGTATCCCTTTTTATTTAATTATCAATCAGAGTAACTACTTAATTTTCACAAGTAACCTCAAGAATAACAAACATACTAACAAATAATCATCAACTCACCACCATCACTGATCCATAATTATACCCATCCAAATGAAGAGCAACCTGCAATAATTTTCCCAAATAAAACCATTTTCTTCGCTAGGAAAGTTATCCGAACATCCAAATCTTTTAAATCATGTGCCCACACCACTTGGACCACCTCTGACCACACATCATGAAAGCTCTGCAATCAAACCTAAAAATAAAGCCTCCTAGGTGACCATATTTGAATCCAAAATTTCAGGATACTCCTCAGTAGCCAGAGTAATAACATAACCAAACACTGCAAAGTAAACCACCTAAATATGCTAAAACAAAACTAAAAAAACCCACAAAAACTTACTACAATAACACAGTCTACCCCACCACTTGCAATAAGTAAGACTTTTGGAACCATATGTTACATGTTGGATACTAACAGCCTTTCCATCTGGAAAACACATTTGCCAAAACATTACCTATAACTAACTAATCCAATATATACATTCTAATGAACCATCTCTGATTTGTATGTATCTATTTATTCCTGTATGATGAGACTTACATATAGAGCCTACCCATACACAGAAACCTGGAATATCAGATTGATCCCATTATTTTCACACACAGAAAGAGCCATTTATAAGCTATGTACTCTTATGAGAATAAGTATTCTGAGGCAATACAGTAAGTACAAGTCAACGTTTAGTTATCCCTTAGGTTAACATTAGTTAATAAAATGAATTTGAAGTGGATAAATCTATCTTTACATAATTCTTTACTTGTCATTATTTTAACATGAAAAAGGATCGAATCAGTCCTCTAACATCAAATATAGATAAAATTCCATTCCACTCTTAGTAGATAAGGTAGTTAGATTTACACAATTACCTGATAAGAGAGCTATTATTACACCTGACCCCCAACCATAGGTGCTGGCAATATGAATGCCTGCTGTCTGCCCTGCTCTTATTTTTTTTTTTTTTTGGCCACCCCCCTGGTATATGGAAGTTCCTAGGCCAGGGATCAAATCCATCCTGCAGCTGTGACCTACGCCACAGCTGTTGCAATGCTGGATCCTAACCCACAACACCACAGTGAGAACTCCCTTGCTCAGATGTTTATTGTCAAAATCAAAGGCTCAAAATGAACATTACTAACTGATAACATCTAGGTCACATGGATTCCCTCTAGACATATGATAACCTGGAAAACGTAAGTTGTAATGTTTTCTTTCATCTATTTCAAGAAGGCAGACTTGACTTTTATAACATGCAAATCTGAGCTTTTGTCTCACCCACTCTAAAATACTCAGGATAATTACAAACTTTTAAAATTGTTATTTGGAGTTCCCGTCGTGGCGCAGTGGTTAACGAATCTGACTAGGAACCATGAGGTTGCGGGTTCGGTCCCTGCCCTTGCTCAGTGGGTTAACGATCCGGCGTTGCCATGAGCTGTGGTGTAGGTCGCAGATGCGGCTCGGATCTTGCGTTGCTGTGGCTCTGGCGTAGGCTGGCAGCTACAGTTCTGATTGGACCCCTAGCCTGGGAACCTCCATATGCCGAGGGAGCAGCCCAAGAAATGGCAAAAAAAAGACAAAAAAATAAAAAAATAAAAATAAAAAAAATAAAATTGTTATTTAAGCAATGCTGTAATCTCCTCATAACATTTCCATGATTCTTCTTCCAATCTATCTCCCATTTCCTCCCTACCCCTTTTGCCTCTCTTTTTTTCATCCTTTCTTTCCTTCTTACACACACACACACACCATATCCTCTCTTATTCCAGTGTACTGTAATCTCTGAAACAAACCACTATCATTGCCCACCGTTCCCCTTAGCAACAATCTTCTTCCAGCTCAAATGAGAGCTTTGCATGAAGTGTTTTCCAGCTCTCTCAGGAAGAACCACTCACACTTGCATCAAAATTTCACTGTACACAGTGTATTTATCTCTAGGAGCAGCACATGGCATTGTAAAAGAGAGAGATTCAATGAAGGTTTTTTGACCTAGGGAATGTGTCTTACCCATGAATGAGAAAACCATTTGCCTGCATTCAGAGTCGACAGGAAATACCAACCAAAAAAGCCAGGGTGCTTGAGGGAGGCATTTGGCAGGACCTCCCTGATATTGGTTGTTCTTCTCAGGTCATAATCATGCATGAGAAAAGGTACTCTATCCATACTGCAGATAGAAGGGGGAAAATAGAAGAAGGGGTGAATAGGCTGAATGCACTCACCTTGGCAGGTAGGGTTCTCAGAAATCACATCACGATCAGGAATCTTGCTAGGGTTCCTTACTTCCTCCCAAATCCTAGCAAAGGACTAAGGACCAGTAATTTAGACTTGATTTCAATGTTTTTCTGCCCTTGGGGTCAATCTTTTGTGGTGTGTAATAATCATATTATTTGTGGTGAAAGAGTAGCTTCCCTATCCATAGACTTTTTAGAATGAAGAAGAAAGTAGGTACAATAGTGACCTGAGAGTAAGGTGAGTGGAATGGGGATGACCAGGCTCTGTGGTTCCCAGAGCCATACTAAACAGGCACACAGACAATCTTCCCATGTTGCTCTGACTCATTTTCCATCCAGACACCTTCCCTGAGTCTATCTGGCTTTAGACTCTTCACATCAGATAGTATTATTGGAAAAGTTCTTGGTTCTGTTTTTTGCTGTTTACCTTGAAACATCTCTGCTTTTAAGAAAATTTCTCCTTCTTTCTCATTAAAATACCTATGAAGACAACTCCATAATGAGAATGGGGGAGTAAAAGGGTTGAAACTTGGCCTCTGCCCAACTAGAAAACTGGACAAAATAGGGAAATACATTTTTCAGTCTATGGACAATGGGAAGCACAGCATGATGGGCTTGGAGACAAGGCAAAAAAATGAAATAGTCTCTAGCATTACTCCTTATAGGTGAATACTTGACTGTAGCACTAGGAGAAAAAACCTAAAAGGGACCCAGCTATTTTACTGAAATGAACAGAAAGATATTAGATGAAGGAGAGGTCAAGGCAGCTAGGATCTGTGAATTAGAGTTCCACAGAGGATTAAGCTATGCCAAAAAAAGATACCAAAGACATATGTAAAGAGTTCCCTTGAGGAGTTCCCTTTGTGGCACAGTGGTTAACGAATCTGACTAGGAACCATGAGGTTGCAGGTTTGATCCCTGGCCTTGCTCAGTGGGTTAAGGATCCAGCATTGTCATGAGCTGTGGTGTAGGTTGCAGACGTGGCTCGGATCCCACGTTACTGTGGCTGTGGCGTATGCCAGCGGCTACAGCTCCAATTAGACCCCTAGCTTGGGAACCTCCATATGCTGCAGGAGTGGTCCTAGAAAAGGTAAAAAGACAAAAAAAAAAAAAAGAGTCCCCTTGAATGTATGGCTAAATATCAATGTGTATCCTTGCAGAGAAAACTCTATGACACATGCTAACAACAACCTTGAGGAAAAGAAAAATTACCAGAAAGTTCTAAGACAATTTGGAGAGCTCACATTGGGGTATGAATCATCAAGTTCCACCCAGTGAGGGTGGAGAGACCTCAATAATTATGCAGACATTCTCTAGAGACTCCAGAGGGCCACATCTTTGGAACGAGGATAATTGAGAACTAGAGCGACTTTAGAGCCTCCATTAAAGAGCTTAAAAACAAGCCTCCAAAGAATTGAACTAATCTTCAATTAAATTAACTGCCTGCTAGACAAAGTCTAAAATTCTTTCACAGCATGGTAAAATCACAATGTCCAGCATGTGAACAAAATTTACCAGACAGGTAAAGAAGCTGGAAAATGTAGCCATAAGCAGGAGAAATTATTCAATAATGACAAACTTGGAAGTGAAATAGATGATAGAATTAATAAGGATATTAAATTATGTAAAACATAAAAATAAATGATGTATAAAACAGATATAAACGAAAACATGAACATAATGAAGACAATTGAAATGAAAATTTCACTGAAATTATCAGATTAGCTATTATATATTATATAAAATTAGTGAATTTGAAGAATCAGGAACATAATTTATTCAAATGAATTGTGACACAATATCAAGCAGTATTGTATGTATGTGATTGGAGTCCTAAGAGGAGAGGAGGAACAAAAGAAAAATCTGAGAAAATGAAGGTAAAAATATCTTCAAAATTTCATAAAAACTATGTACCAATATATCCAAGAATACCAGTGAATACCAAGAAGGATAAATATAAGAGTACACATACACATACCCACATTAAAGATTATTGTAATACAATCTGTTGAGTTTTTAATTCCCCAAAACACAAGGCATAAAATAATAGGAAAGTACAGCCCATTCAAAGGAAAAAAATAAATCAACAGAAACTCCCTGAAAAAGAGCTGATGTGAGATATACTAGACAAAGACTTTAAAACAATAATATTAAAGATACTTAAAAAACTAAAGGACAATATGGATAAAGTCAAGAAATCAGTATATGAACAAAAGGGAAATATAATAAATACATAAAAACCTAAAAAGAAATAAGAAAAAAATTCTGGAGCTAAAATGTACAAGAACTAAACAAAAAACTAGAGGGATTTAAAGGCAAATTTAACCACGCAGGAGAATCAATGAACTTGAAGATAGAACAATATAAGTCATTGAATCTGAGGACAGAATTTAAATAGACTGTTGAAAAATGAGCAGAGTCTAAGGTACCCCTTACACCAATCAAAGTATAAAAACATACTACAACATCCCCTATGAACAGTGATGCAAAAATCCTTAACAAAATACCATCAAATAGAATTCAGCAGTCTATTAGTAGGGTTATAAACCATGATCAAGTGGTATTTATTCTAAAATGCAAGAATGGTTTGACATACCAAAATCCATCAATGTGATGTAGCATATTAATAAAATGAAGAAGGGAGTTCCCTGGTGGCTTAGCAGTTAAGGATCTGGTATTGTCTCTGCTGTGGCTCTGGTCATTGCTCTAGCATGGGTTTGATCCCTGGCCTGGGAACTTCCACGTGTTGTAGAACTTTTGGCAAAGCCAAAAAAAAAAAAAAAAAAAGAATGAAGAGTTAAAAAACACATGATCATTTCAATTGATACAGAAAAAGTATTTGACAAAATTCAACACCCTTTCATGATAAAAACTCTAAACAGATTAGAAATAGACGGAAACTACCCTTACATAATCAATGACATAACATGAAAACCCCAGAACACTGTATTCAATGGTGAAAGACTGAAAGCTTCTTCTCTAAGATTAGGAACAAAGCAGGAATGTCTGCTTTTGCAACTTCTATTCATAGTAGTCCTGGAATTTCTGGCCAGAGAAATTAGGCAACATATGGAAATAAAAACATCCAGACTGGAATTGAAGACATAAAATTACCTCTGTTTTTATTATCTTATATATAGAAAATCCTAAAATTAAACATATAAAACAAAACCAATAAAAGAATTAAGTAAAGCAGCATATGAAGTCAACACACAAACATTAGCTGCATTTCTACACACTAAGATTGAACAATCTGAAAAGGAAGTTACTAAATCAATTGCATTATCTTCCATTTAACAAAATAACACTGAAGAGTTAACTTAACCAAGGAGGTGAAAGACTTATACACTGAAATCTAGAAAATATTGCTGAAATAAATGAAGATATTCATGTATGGAGACACATCCCAAGTTCATGAAATGGAAGACGTAACATTGTTAAGAATGTCAATGCTATCCAAAGCAATCTGCAGATTCAATGTAATCACTAACAAAATCTCAACGACTTTTTTGGAAGAAATAAAAAAACTCATTCTAAAAATTCATATGGAATCATAAGGGATCTCAAATTGCTAAAGCAATCCTGAAAAATAAGAACAAAACTATGGGACTTGCATTTTCTGATTTCAAAACTTACTACAAAGTGACAGTTATCAAACAAGAATGGTAAATACAAACATCAAAAGAACAGAGGGCCCAGAAACAAACCCTCATATATATATGAATTTAACAAGGCCATTCAACAGGGAAAAGACAATCTTTTCCACAGATGGTGCTGGAAAAACTAGATGGTCACATGAAAAGAATGAAACTGGATCCTTACCCAATACCATATGCAAAAAATAATTCAACATGGATCAAGATGTAAAGGTAAAAAATAAAATATTAAAACTCTTAGAAGAACATATAAGGGGAAAATCCTGACATTGGATTTGACAATGATTTTTTTTTGTTATGACAACAAAGGCAGAGGCAAAAACAAACAAAAAATTAGACAAATTGGCTTTAAGAAAATTAAAATTAAAGACTTTTATGCAACCACAAGTCTATTCTCCAAATCATGGACTTGCAGAATAGACTTGTGGTTGCTGGTGGGGAGGAGGGAGTGGGATGGGTGGGGAGCTTGGGGTTAACAGATGCAGACTATTGCCTTTGTAATGGATTCACAATGAGATCCTGCTGTGAAGCACTGGGAACTATGTCTGGTCACTTATGATGGAGCAGGACAATGTGAGAAATAAGAATCTATACATGTATGTGTAAAAGGGTCACCATGCTGTACAATAGAAAACTGAATGAACACTGTAAACCAGATATAATGGAAAAAAATAAAAATCATGATATTAAAAAAAAATTTTAATGACAGCCCAAAGTGGCAACCTGAAAACCGGAAGAAAATATTTTCCAATCATATATGTGATCAGGGATTAATATCGAGATTCTTTATACAGAGAAGCTTCTAAATCTAAAGTACATAAAAACAAACAACCCAATTCCTCTTTCTCCATCTCTGCTGGTAAAATTGTATTTTTCCTTTAAGGACCAACCCAAACACAATTCTGAGCACAGAGATCTTTTTCAGACTAGGAGATGGCCTCTTCCTCCTCCACTGAGGTTCCACTGCATTTGACTTACTCTTCTCTGGGAGGCACTCACCGCAAATGGTCTTACACTGGGTTTGTTTGTAAACATGCCATGTCTCCTTCACTGCCTGGGAGCAGCTCTTAGGCAGGACTCGATCTCACTCATCTGCTCCTAACCCACACTCAGAAGAGGGATTTACAGCAGGTATACAATAGGTGCCCAGGGAACACTGGTTCAATAGGTTGCTAAGGGAGGGCGTGGGGATAAGTGGTAAGCAGGTTTGCAATGCGGCCGGGACAAATTTGAATGGTGTGTGAGGCTCCACAGAGGGTATCTGATCATACAGGGGTCAGATGCATGGCTCGTAAAGGAGAAGTGGTTCGTGTGTGTGTGCTGTGTGCAGATGCACGTGTGAACACCAGGAAACTCCCCAGGACTTGCCCTCCCTATAAATGGGGCCAGGCTGGAGTCTTCCTTGGTATTGGTCTGTTCTCCTCCCACCCTGGCCCCTGCTTTCCTACCTTATGTGTACATCACTCTCCAGCCCGAAGGCACCTTCTTCAACAGCTTTCTCAAAGGACATCATGGTATTCTCAGGCCCCAGCTGTGGAAGAAAAGGACAGGAGGCCCTTAATCTCAGAGTCCGTTCTGCCAACATCCCTTTTAGGGTAGAGAGGGAGCCCAGTAACAAAAGGACTTTAGCAAGCAGAGTCTGGCTCCCTTGGCTCTTTTTTCAAAGAGCCTGCCTCCATTCTTCTCTACCCAAATTGATTTGGGGATTCTGCTCATCTGAGGCAATGTCACTGGGCACAATAAAGAGAAAGGAGTGAGAATGAGGTGCTCTGGGTTCAAGGCCAACCTCTACCTTTACCTCCTTATTACTGTTATCCTAGGTGAAACCCTTTACTTCTAGAGGGGTTCCTATGGTTCTCATATGCCCTTCTCTCGACCATACATGTACCACGCACACCTGTACCCACCCACATGCATCATGCTCAGACCTACCATGGGTGCACCTCTATGTCCAAAGAAGCTCGGCTTGGGTCCCAATTTATCCTTCTCTTGAATGCAGGGAGAATGATTCCCCCAGGGCACCACATAGAGACATAAAAGGATAAGGAAAAAAGGCAATACAACAGCCACTTGTAGAGCTGAAAAAGTTGGAAGGAGGGGAAACTGACCAAAAAAGGAAAAGAGGTATAGAGAACCATTCCAAGCAAGTAACTACCCCCAAGCAACAGTTAGTAAATAGTACGTGAGTTCAACGAATCTGTGGACTCACTTATTTAGTCTCAACTTCTTTACAATTTACTCTGTCACATCCTCACATTCTTTCAGTGATTTGAAAGTAAAGGACTATAAAATATGTGTTATTATTAACTCAAAATTATTCACAAATGCAAATTTACGAGGCAAAAAACTGTACAGGAGTTGGGAAGGAAAGGAAGGAGAGAGAATGGTAAGGCAGCCTTCTCAGAAGGAGTAGTTTGGCTAGTTCTGAGAAAGCCTGCAAGCCCTTACGATTAGCCTAAGATGCTGCTATAGTTCAGGCAGCGAGAAAAAGGACATTAATTGAAAAGAAATCTGAGTTCAAAGCCAGACTTTACCCCTTTCTAATTGTGTAACGAAGGGCATGTTACATAACCTCTCTGGGTCTTCATTTCCTTCTTTCTGAAAAATGGACCTATCTTGCTCTTAACATTTGCCTCACAGAGCTGCCGTGACAGCGCTGACTAATCATAGCTCCTTGATAAACAGGAGGAATTTCTCTTTCCCCTTCATGTCTCTAAAACAGACACACACACACACTTGCCATTTTAGACCTGTGAGGATTTTACCCATTTGTACACTTAAAAATTACCGCCTATGTCACTCTCAAATCTAGATCTCCAGCTCTAACCTCTCAACTTTGTGATCATATTACACATCTTATTTCTTCTTCTTTCGTTACTTGTCATCTTGTATCTTCTGATTTTAGCTAAAATTTAGAAAATGAAAAGAGTTTATTATTGTCCCCTTTAAGTTCCTGCACCCAGAAACATTTCCTAACATTCACCTTCCACCTACACACACACAGGGGTACAAACACATGATGCAACACGTCTTTTCCTTGCCTGCATCCTCACACAAGTCAGGAAGCCAGCATTATTTGTTTAACCATAGTCCAAAAAGGGAGACATAGGTAAAAGAAGATCCTACTGCTCTCTCACTCCACTCTCAAAACAGTTTGGTGTACAGCTCGATTCTTATTTGGTTCAGTGGTATTAGGGCAAAGACTGGAGAGGAAACCAGTGGCAGAGGAAGGCATTTCTTCTGCTGCTGCAGGTCCCCAGATGTGACGGGACTCGAGGGGGCCTGCTTTAAAGTACTATGATGTAGCTGGGGATATCTGCACCTGGTTCTTGAGTAGAAAATAATAACATTTAAATACAATATTTAAAGAACTGTGACTTCTATCATCCCTTGTCAAATAAAATTAAAACTGCCTCCACCCTCTTGCCAACCACTCCAATCCATTTCGAGACAGTCAATGTGTAACAACGGACAGAGAATTCTCTTTTGGTAGGAGAATCCCTCATGAGAGGAAGGACTGCTTGGTCAGGGGAATGCTATGCCGGGCCATGCAGGGTTGTGAGTCTGACCAGAAGGAGCGTGTCCGAGCAACAAGCTACATGAATTTCAGGGTGGTATTGCGCTGGCTATCTACCACGCTTGTTGTGCTGAGTAAAGTAGGGAAGCCAGAGCTGAAAGGATCAGGCAAGGTTCCACCCACGTGACATACCTTCTCCTTCCAAATGGA
Organism: Sus scrofa; assembly: GCF_054392235.1. NCBI lineage: Eukaryota > Metazoa > Chordata > Mammalia > Artiodactyla > Suidae > Sus > Sus scrofa. Next base: position 11,425,838 of record NC_139391.1, read on the forward strand.
TCACGTAGAAGGCCACAGGCCAGGCGACCATAACCATCATAGATATGCTGCCCAGGTGTATGTAGGGAGCGAAGACCTTGGGGGAAGCCAAAAGTCAGGCTGAGCATACCTGGACAGACAGGGCTAGAACAAAGGATGATGCTTACCTGCAGGGACAGCCCAATGGTGAGCCACCTCTCTTTCCAGTAAGTGAATAGGAGCCAGAAAAAAAACGAGCATATTCCAACCACTAGCAGAATCAGGATCTGAGAAAACAAAATGAATATCCTGACTTCCAGGCACTAGGCTTGAATCAGAACTGTCCTTGGAAAGCTCATATCTCCACAATCTCGGGGACCTCGTTTCCTCATCCTTTTCATCTAGCCATCCTTCAACATTATATGGATCTAATCATTTACCTTCATTGCTGCCAAGCCTTTGTTGTGCAGCATGGCTGGAGAAAAACTACATAGCAACTTGGTCTGATGCCTTTACTAATTTATCATCTCCACCTCAGCTGGTCCCTCAACACTGTTTGGCATATCTCACTCAGTTTCAAAAATGGCCATCACAAATACTCACTACTTTCTATATACAACTCAGGTAAATAGTATTTTGTAGCCATCTTTTGCTCTACGTTTTCCCCAACAGATTATAAGCTTCGTGAGCTCGAGGACAGTACATGGTTATGATCACATTCTTGCTGCCTTGTAGAATGTCTGAAACTTAGTAGGCGTCTAGTAAATATTTTCTGAGCAGATGAAAAAAAATCTGCTGGCCAGAAAACCATATATTATTCATAAAGAAAGAACACTGAGACCAAGAAGACATAACTTGTTCCCTTTCAAGTGGATAGTTTTCCTACATCTGTGTTGCCCTCTTGACAGTGCTTGGTTCCTCCCTTCCATAATTATGAATCTCTTAAGGCAACTAAACCCATATTCAACTTCACAAAATAACTACAAGCCTTGCTGTCTTCAATGGGTAATTTATCTAACTTTTAAGGAAGAAACATTTCTGACCTTTAACAAATTCTTTCGGAGAATAGAAAAAGAGGGAACACTTTCTAACCTGTCTTTTGAAGCCAACAAAACATTGATACTCAAACTCAACAAAGTCTGAGTGTTAACTTTGTAATACTCAACAAAGTTTGAGTATTCTTGACATTACAATAAAGAAAAAGGACAGGCCAATCTCTCTTACACATGGATACATATAAATGCAAAAAGCTTAAATAACTTAAATAAGCAAACCAAAAGCAATGCAACAGATATGCTTAAGAATCATGAGATTCTGTGATCTTAAGCTAATGATTGAAAGGATACAGGCAATTATAAGGTATAGATAAAGCATTCTCTCTTGTTTTATCAGAGAAATCTGATCCTGTCAAATGCAGCTGCTCATTAAAAGGTCCTTCCGTTATTGTATTAGGATACATTTTGGTTTGGGATTTAAAATGTGAGGTGTGTTTTGAGCAAAGTATGTGGAAACATTGCTTCACACCAGGAATCTTTTGGGTTAAGGCACATCCTTTTCTTATATATCCCATTAATTACATAACTCCTGCCAGCCATTTCTCCAACCCTGCAAATCTGTATATTCCAGGTTTATTTAAAGTAAGCAACCCAGATAGGCCAGGTTACATCCTGTTAGACATTTTCATAGATAAGGCCCTCTATTACATTTTGGCTAATCAATATCTTTAGTATGTTTATCAGGAGGTTGGATTATTGGCATATGTATAAAGAGTTTTGACTGAGGTCATTCATTGCTCTCTGAGCCTGCCTGGATAGACGGGAATACACTACAGGCCTGGTGCTCACCCTTTCCCTCCAGGTTTATTCTTTATACATTGAAACTCCAAGCCCTAAAGAAACTCCCTTAACAGGGAGATTGGAAGACTGAGGGTTTAAAGGCTCACTAACGTCAGTCATTTTCCAAGGGGATGTCAACTCTTCTCATACCCAGCTCCAGCACCTCTCACTGACCACAGACTCACAACTGGAGTTAGATCCCAGAATGCCTCAAGAGATGAGGCTTTGTTAAATTTACTGACAAAGCACTGTAGAATATGTGTGGGAATAATTCCAAGGGTGTTAGACATGGAGAAAAGAACATAATTTTATTTATTTGTTTGCTTTTTAGGGCTGTACCCAAGGCATATGGAAGTTCTCAGGCTAGGAGTTGAGCAGAAGCTACAACTGCCAGCCTGTGCCACAGCCATAGCAACACAGGATCCAGAGTCTGTGACCTACACCACAGCTCAAGTCAATGCCGGATCTTTAATCCACTAAGTGAGGCCAGGAATTGAAACCACATCCTCATGGATACTGGTCAGATTCATTTCTGCTGAGCCACAACGGGAACTCCAGAACAGAACTTAGATCAGCCTGAACTGATTGATGTGTGTGCACTTCCCAGAGACTCTGAATTCAATATACCAGAATCCAGGTATTTTGCATCTGAAAGTGGTTCTAATTGTTGTTTGGTTATCTGAAACCTTGGCTCAATAGTAGCCTATGCTTAATAAACCTGCGATGTCACCAATTCATTGGTATCACTTGGAAGAAAGAATCCAGTGATTTATTGAGAAAGGTCTGTGGAGTGCTATCACCTATGAGCAGCTAACCCGTTCCATGGCGTGTTCTACGGGAGGTCTCAGAGGACAGGGAAAAACACATGGGTGAGGAAAGGTCAGCATCCTTCACAAGTACAGCAGTGGCCATCCTTTACCCCTGGATGAAGGTGACTGATGCTGCTGCTGAACCTGGATTCCTGATTGGAAAGGCAACGATGAAATCCTGCTGTGGCAGAGGCTAAGGAGCAGTGCTCACCCCCAGAGGCAAGGCAATCACGATTTCTCTAACAGGCACAAACCTGGAATGGTCATCAGAATGATTTCACCCACAGGGGTTCGTGGTAGTGACTAACTGCTCGTGGTGTTCCAACCCTAAAGCCCGTGATGATCACAGTAAGGGCTGGACGTTCGATCTTCAATGTCCTCTTCCTCCGTAAGATCTCGTGGATCCACTTCCATCTATTTTTAACTCTTAAGATTAATTTTCAGTTCATGCTTCCCATTTGAGTAAGAGAAAATCTAAGGGGAGCACTCAGAGATTCAGACATGTTCCTGGATTTCAGGTAAACACAAGGAATAGTATCAAAACCAGGCCTGAAAAAGTATAAACAGCAAGAGGCTGTGGCTGAAGATGCTCCAGGCCAGGGCAGAACAAAACACGAAATGCTGGAAATGTGCTGCGTGCCCACAGATGTTGGGACAATGATGCCTGCTTCCTGGGACCAGATACGTATCCTCTGAGAGAAACCATGCTTCCTGTAAGTGTAAAGGGCTCCAAACTAAGGGAGAGTGAAAAAGACCTCAAAAGAGAAATTTCAGGGATTGACTCCAAGAGAGGTGCAGTCCAGGTTCTCAGCAGCAGGGTCTCTGAAAATACACATAGCAAAGTCCATGCGGTAAAGAGCCAACGATGGTGCATTTACTTGGTCCTGATGGAACCAACCCCCCCTTGTGGGACAGTGTTCCTTTATCCTACCTCTCCTTCCCCTGAGCTCTGCTCTCATGAAAGAAAGGAGAAAGGACAATTATACTCTTTCTACCACTGCAGGTTTCCTGGCCTTGATTATGTGAAAACAGCGGAAGGGTAAAGTCTCATAAAGTTGGAGTTTGGTGTAATACAATGAACTGAAATTTTAAATGACTGAAATGAGAATCTTCTGACTCAAGAGGACTGGGAAAACAAGGGAGCATGGCTCAGATTTTATGGGGATGGGAAGAACAGAATCACCAAATGAATTTAACAGGGAGTGGTAAGGAAAAATAAAGTCTGGGTTCAGCTTCATCAGTAAGTCAGTTTCATCTGTTAGAAATTAATGATTTCAGTTAAAACAGTGTAAGTAGATCTTTTTTTTTTATAAGGGGAACAATGAAGGAAAGGTAATTATGTACTGCAACACTGAGTGCCAAAGAAGCACATTCCGTCCTGGCCTAAGGTCTCCTATGAAGATTCTGAGGTCCTACCTTATGACACCAGTGCAGGGAGAGTTCTCGCCCTTCCCAACACAACAAAAGTCCAAGTGCCTGAAAAAAAAAAAAAAAAAAAGACAAAGAAAAAGTGGGTTATTTTGAAATCGCCATATTCCTACCCAAAGCACTGTTCTGGAACTCAGAATTCCTTTTACAGTCCGGCATTACATTCACGTCCCGCTACATCTGCACCTTTCATCATTTGGGAATTTGCCTGCTGTTCCTCTGCCTGGCAAGTTTTCCCTCCCCATGCCATCAACCCTTTAAAGGTAGTTCAAATGTCACTTGCTACTTGTAATGTTCACCAGGAACCTAGAAAGAAGTTACTATCTTCTTTAGAATTCTGTACCAATCACCACACTGAAATCCTTCTCGAGTTCCTACCAGTTTCCTTTCCCTGGGATGGAGCTTATTCCTGGAATTACTCAGAGCCACTAGGGAGAGAACAGGGGTCAGGGACAGCCCTTCCAAGGGTCATTTAAAAGTTATTTCTTGAGGAACCAGTGCCATTATTACAACTGTTAACCACTGTTGCTAACATTGGCATTAGTCAATAAATCTTTTTTTATCATTTATTTATATATATATATATATATATTTTTCTACTGTACAGTGTGGTGACCCAGTTACACTTACATGTATACATTCTTTTTTCTCACATTACATGTTCCATCATAAGTGACCAGACAGAGTTCCCAGTGCTACACAGCAGGATCCCATAAATCTTAACTAGATTGGAATCCAAATTTGGATCAAATCCAAATCTAGTTACCAAGTCAGCGTGGAAATGGAGACTGAAAACTGGAGTCTTCAGATGCTTAGGGTATTAGTGATAATTTGAATGTACATAAGGCACTCATCTGTTTCATAAAATTAATTTTATGTATGTGATTGTACTGGTACTTTACCGAGCCCTATAAAATACCATTTTATTAAATATTATAATCTCACTTCAAAGAAAAGAAACCACGGCTTAGGAGAGTTATATCACTTGACTAAAATTACCACGTAAGCTAAAGATAAAGCATAAATAGGATCCGGGTCTCTTCTGTTGGTGCCACTGTACCCCAAAAAGAAGTAGGACAGACTAGAAAGTCTGTTATAATAATTGCTTATTGCACACTGGAACTCATTCCCACCTTAGAAGTTAACCGTACCATTTGGTAGTTATTGTGTATGAGTGCAGTGCAATTCAGTGGCCAGATTCTTTCCCTAGACACATCTTTCACTTGCATTTCCTCACTAAAAATAAATTTCTAAGTAGTCTCCGTCTAAAGCCATCTTCTATGGTGCAACTCTGGAATGATTAACCTAACTAGGAATCTGACTTATGCCAATTGTCTTAGCCTACTTTTCAGGTCTGCCAACATCTTTTGCAAGCCTATATCTGAGCCACGTTCCCTAACATTCTTTGTTAAGTCTTATATGCTAACAGTACTGATTCTTCCAGCTTATCTAGTCATGCCCCACATTTTTCTGTCTTGCTGACTTGGTCATAATGTTCTCACAGTCTGGAACTTCTTCCCCATCCCGATAAACATACGTTCAATTCCAAGTGCTATCTCCTCTAAGAAGCCTCACTTAATTCTCTTGGCTAGAAGTCACCTCTTTCTTCTCAAAACCCATACAAAATGTTATTTAGGCTTCTTTAATGACAATTACAATATGCTGTGTGTGTTGGGGTTTTTTGCCACCCCATGGCATGCAAAAGTTCCCAGGCCAGGGACTGAACCTGTGCCACAGTAGTGACTCAAACCACAGCAGTGACAACAGTGGACCCTTAACCCACTAGGCCACCAGGGAACTCCTTGTGTTAGTTGTTTCTTAGACTTAGTTCCCTATCTAAACTGATTGAATTAAGGGCTATTGTAACTTTGTATCTCATACCTATCTCTTTGAAGTACCCTGCATGAAAACTGCATCGTCTTGTTGATTTCTGTATCCTCAGTACTTATCACTCATATAATGACCAATATATGCTTCCAAAAGAAAAACTAATGCAAATGTCAAGTGATGTGGGATTGGGTTCTTATTCATTAGATGAGAAATCAGTGGGGACAGGGAATCAGGAAATCAAAGAGATATATACACACAGACACACACACATATATATGGGCACTGAAAAACTCCAGTTACCTAAAAGTTAGTCTCCTATAAGCTGTCCACTTCTGCAGACTCCTTTATTTCTTGGCCTGAATTTTTCACACCACAGGACAGTACTATGTTAGGTAATAGAGGCAGGGTCACTGCTGCCTAAAGACTTTTGCTAAAATGTACTTTGCATCTGTACTAGGGGACTAGCATTTGCACATGAGAATGATGTTAACACAGCAGCTAATCTGATGGCGCAGAAAGACTCAAGAGATGGGCTACAAAACAAGTAGTTCAATGTGTAGAGGTACCACCAGGTGAAGCTGCGAGTGTCTAAAATGACGATCTTGACTGAACCAGAAAATAAGCCATGATACAAGGGAAGAGAAGAAGGATGTTCCCGTTGCAGTGTAGTGGAAATGAGTCTGAGTAGTGACCATGAGGTTGAGGGTTCGATCCCTGGCCTCACTCAGTGGATTAAGGATCTGGCATTGCCATGAGCTGTGGTGTAGGTCGCAGATATGGCTCAGATCTGGCGTGGCTGTGGCTGTGGTGTAGGCTGGCAGCTGTAGCTCCAATTCAGCCTTTATCCTGGGAACCTCCATACGCTGCAGGTGTGCTCCTAAAAAAGAAAAAAAAAAGGGTCAAAGTAGTAAGACACATCCTATAATAGCAAAAGCTGTTCTTCCCTCCATCCATCCCTCGTACCTAATATGCAAGTGGCTGATGTAAACTGTAATTCTGCTAAGTGTGATCTGAGGTTCTGAGGGCTCCCAGTGCCAATTAGGAACCATATCACTGATAGAACCTCACGTGTGAGGATACTCAGGAAGGGAATAAGAAAAATGGGAAAAATTACTCACCAACAGCAATGACATGTAGATAGCCAGGATCCAAAATAAACTCAGCAAGACAAGGGACCAGAAGAACCAGACTCCTGTACCTAGAAAAACGACCCTGCAAAAATGTGTTTCAATTCTTAATATACAGTAGAAATTAGGAGCATCCATGTCAAAGATCAGGGACGAGACTGGACTAGATGAGGCATAAGAAAATAGAGGCAGGAGTTCCTTTTGTGGCTCAGTGGAAATGAATCTTACCAGTCCATGAGGATGTGGGTTCGATCCCTGGCCTCGCTCAATGGATTAAGGATCCGGCATTGCTGTGAGCTGTGGTGTAGGTCACAGATGCAGCTCAGATCCTGTGTGACTGTGGCTGTGCCCACCAGTTGTACCTCCAATTTGACCCCTAGCCTGGGAACTTCCGTATTCCTCATGCTTCAGGTGCAGCCCTAAAAAGAAAAAAAAAAAAAAAAGACAGAGAAAAGAAGAGGCGTATAAGAAGTGAAACAATTTGGGAACAGATGTGTGAAAACCTTTGGGGATATTTAGTTGAGAAGTTTTAACTTTGTTCTGCAGATGAGAGAGTACTTTAAGGGCTTCTATACAAATTGCATGGATTTTAAAAGTTAATTAGGATACATCCTCAAAAATTATGTACCCTTTAAAAGATAACATAATACAGAAATTATGGAATGCCAAAAGAGAATAAGCCATCCGTAAGTTCACTGCCTTCATAAAACTAAGACTTCCCATTTTGGCAGGTTCCTTGTTCATATGAATATATTTTCTCACATAACAGCAAGCCACCATATTAATTTCTCTGTTCTGTGTAAGAGATTTGGGGCCTTTAAAAACACTTCTGTGAGTTCCCTGGTGGATGAGTGGGTTAAGGATCTGGTGTTGTCACTGCTGAGGCTTGGGTTCAATCCCTGGCCCGGGACCTTCCACATGTCTCATGTGCGGCCAAAAAAAAAAAAACCCCAAAAACAAAATAAGACGACAAAAAAAAAAAAAACCCATTTCTGGTCTTTTCTGTTTCCATAGTAGTTTATGAGGGAAAACTTAAATCTACTTGCTAAGTGTAACAGTTACTACTTATCTAAATACTGTATGTCAAAGAATCTAGACTCTTCATTTCAAGATAGCAGAAATTACTTCCTCTCCACAGAATACTTAGAACAATTTTATTCTAATGATACAAAATATAGATTAGTGAACATATAACCACATTAAATATAAGAGGAAATTGTCTTTGATCAGGGGCTAGAAGACACACCAAGAGAAAGAAAGAGGCAGAGGACACCTCAGCAAGAGGGATCCCAGAATGAGACAGTGGGAAGAGTACTCTGTAAAAGATGACCTCCCAACCAGGAATCAGTAAATGTGTAAGTAATGTTAACAAATTACCTCAATAAAGCCAACTAATACAGTAACTTGCCCAAAAATATAAGAATCAGAAAAGAACCGTAAAATAAATATGTCCAAGATCTTCAGAGAAATAAAAAACACACGTCCATGTAACAAGATTAAGATATATGTTTGTGTGTTTGTTTGTGGCCAAGCCCATGGCATGTAGAAGTTCCTGGGCCAGAGACTGAACCTGTGCCATAGCAGTGACCTACGTCACAGCAGTGACATCAGATCCCTAACCCACTGAGCCACCAGGGAACTCCAAGAATAGGATGGTTAAATGCAAGCACAGTAATGATCAAAAAAGTGAAATAGAGGGGAAAAAAGCATGTAGGATGGACTTCACAGCAGTCTAATTCAGCCAAAGACTTAATTAAATGGCTTAACCAAGAGGAGTGACACTGACTTTACTTTCCAGGTGGGAAAGAAAAGCTAAGTTTCGCCATTTAATGGTGCTTCTATCTTTTCTAATCACTTCTCTAGTCCCATTAGATTTTTTGCCACTCCTTATCAATAAAATGGTCCTTTTTTTTTTTTGGATATTCCACTCACATGAAAATATTAGTTGGGCTCCAAACTGTCCCACCAAACTCAGGAGAAGCTCCCACCTACCTTGTGGGAACTGCAGGCAAAGGAAGAACTGTGACATTTTTCTCTCTTTTTCTCTCCCCTTCTTCTACTTCTTCCTCGCTCCTTCACTGTGGGTGGTGGTAATGGGGTAACACAGGGGAGTGAGAAGAATGAAAAGGTGCCTAGGTGACCGCCTGTGTACAGCAGTGGGATATCAAAAAAGAAGTCTGTCTTTGCCATCATTTCTTTAAACTGGGATTATACTGAAGACTGAAGCAGGCTCACTCTACACAGAGTGCGCCAAGCTGAGGCTTCTTCCTGACACAGCAGTTTCAAGTGCTTTTTCTCTTTGCTCTGGGCCACTGTTTTGCATCCCCCTAGCAGCATAAGCATGCTGTTCTTTTGGATGAAGCTCCTCTTGTTCAACAAAGACAATGTTCTGGGGCAGCCTAGTCAATACAGCCTTCTCATCCAAATTCAAATGATCTGTATTAATCTTCCAGCACACCTTCCCTGCTTTCCCACAGATGCAAGGTGAGGCGCTTCTTTTCATCTTCTCCTAAATGCATACCCTACATACCACAATGCTTTATATCAGCACCACCAACTGTCAGCTAAGAGTAACTGAAGAAAACAGAAGACACTTGGATGAGACATCAGCTACCTTCACAAAGCAAGCAATGAGGAGACAAGTCTAACCTCAGAGCACATATAGGGGAAAAATGAGAAGTGACAGTCACTCCATCAAAAAGTCAGCTTGATCTTTCCCTAGCTAAAGAAAATGACTTAGGCAAGCTGGAAAATATGTTTTTAAAAATCAAAATGAAGGCATAAGAGAGCTATCAGTCAGTGAAGAACTAACTAACCAACATCCAAATAAGAGAGGAAATCCAGAAACACAACTTGGTAGTTATGCGATTTTTCTCTAGAAGTGGTTGAGATATAGGAAGGAGGGCTTCCTGTATCTTGCAGGTCTAGAAGGACAAAAAAATGGGAGTGGGTACTCTGATAGACACTGTATACTTTGATTTGAGACCTTCTAGGGCTATAGCCTAAAAATAAGCATAAACTAGAAATAGACTGCTTTTGGGAGACTGAATCCTAGCTTTGAATCATCTAAATGTGTGAAATAGGGTTAAGGTGAATAGGATTTGCTACTACCCCTGGGTACCTGTCAGTAACTTTCTGAGAGGACAATACAATTTGAGGTCTCAAATTACCTATGCAACTTTTAACAGATAACATCTGGCACTCATGAAAAATAATCAGGCACATGAGGAGAGGAAACCTCACAGTGAATGCCAAAAGAAACAATGGACAACATAAAAACATATTCAGCGAATCTAGATAACAGAGGTATCAGGTACAGACTTCTATAAAACTATGCTTAAAAAATTTAGATTGGGAAAAATTTAATTTCAGTAGAGACCTATTAACAAGAAGACCAATTAAAAATTCTATAAAGGAAAATACATCAACAAAAGTTAAGAACTCAGTGAATAGATTTAATAGCTGATAAAACAAAGGCAAAAAAAATTATCAAAAATGGGTTAGAAAAAAAAATCAAGAATGATACAGACACATTTAAAAAACCCATGAGAAATACAGAAGAAAGAGTAAGAAATGGGGTAGAGAAAAGGTCTCATATACATGAAATTGAAGTTTCAAAAGCAGAGGCAATGGAAAATGGGGTAAAAGCAGTATTTGTAAAGATAATGGCTGAGAACTTTCCCAAAATGATTAAAAATTTCATACTAGTCTAGGATTATCCAGAAAAGAAATTATTGTAGGGATTAGACCTTATGCTATGATGAAAGATTCTAGAGAAGGCTGTTACATCTACTCTGACATTTGATTACTGGGTGATGTTTATAACTCTAATTTAAGTACTGGCATATATGGTTAACTACTCTTTTTTTTTTTTTGTCTTTTCTAGGGCTGCACCCGCAGCATATGGAGGTTCTCAGGCTAGGGGTTTAATCGGAGCTATGGTTGCCAGCCTACACCACACCAACGCCGGATCCTTAACCAGGGATCGAATCCACAACCTCATGGTTTCTAGCTGGATTCGTTAACCACTGAGCCACGATGGGAACTCCTATGGTTAACTACTCTTAATGCATCTTATTTTCAATGGGAGAAGAGAAAAATTCATATATATATCCATATGTATCATAAATATGTCATATATATATGTGCATATATATATATATGCGCAGAATTCTGGTCCCCATGACCAACTTTGTCCTCTACTGTCACTAGTGAAGATGTCATTTTAGATGGTAAGAGGAACCCTGAAGATGTAATTATATACCAAATCCATTCTTTTTTTCCTATAGAGGTTATTACAAACTATTGAGTATATTTCCCTAATCAGCTGACTTTAAATAGGCAGATTATTCTAGGTTATCAGACTGAATTCTGTGTAATCCCATGAACTCTTAAAATCAGAAGAGGAAGCCATAGATGAGAAAGGAAGAGAAAATACTGAACCACTGCTAGCTTTGAAGACAGAGAAGCCTCATATACTAGAAGCTGAGAACTATTTCCATCTGACAACCACTAAAGAATGAAAATTTCATTCTTATAACTAGAAGGAACTGGATCCTTTTTTTTTTCAGCTCACCCAGTATGTCACATTTTTTTCATTTATTTTTTATTTTATTATTGAAGTATAGTTGATTTAAAATGTGTTAATTTGTGCTAAACAGCAAAGTGATTCAGTTATACACACACATTATTCCTTCATTAATATTCTTTTCCACTATGGTTTATCATAGGATAGTGAATATAGTTTCCTGTGCAGTATAGTAGGATCTTGTTTATCCATTCTATATATATGAGTTTGCACTTGTAACTCCAAACCCCTAATCCATCCCTTCTTCAAACTCCCTACTCCTTGGCAACCACAAGTCTGTTCTGTATGTCCATGAGTCTCTTTCTGTTTGTAGATAGGCTAATTTTTTGTGATCTTTTGTGATCATATAAGTAATATATGGTATTCGTCTTTCTCTTTCTGACTTAACTTCACTTAGTATGAGAATCTCTAGTTGCATCCATGTTGCTGCAAATAGCATCATTTCATTCTTTCCTATGGCTGAGTAGTATTCCATTGCGTGTATGTACCACATCTTCTTTAAAAAATTTTATTCATTTTAAAATTATAGTTGACTTCAAATATTTATTCAATCTATGTTGTACAGCAAAGTGACCCAATCACACATGGTACCCTGTTCTGTACAGTAGGACCCCATTTCTCATCCATTTCCAATTGTACAGTTTGCATCCACCAGTCCCAAACTCCCCGTCATCCCACCCCCATCCAACTCCCCCTGGCAACCACAAGACCGCTCTCCATGCCCATTGTGTTTCTGTTTTGTAGATAGGATCACCTGGGCCATATTTGACATTCCACATATAAGGGCTATCACATGGTACTTGCCTTTCTCTTTCTTTCTTACTTCTCTTGGTATAAGAATCACTAGCTGCATCCATGTTGCTGCAAATGACATTATTTTGTCCTTTTTTATGGCTGAGTAGCACTCCATTGTGTGTATGTGTGTGTGTGTGTGTGTGTGTGTGTGTATATGTATATGTGTATAAATAAATAAATATATGTGTATATATCATATCTTCTTAATCCATTCATCTGCTGATGCACACCGCACTTAAGTTGCTTCCATGTCTTGGCTATCGTGAATTGTGCTGTGATGAACACAGCGATGCATGTATCTTTTTGAATTAAAAGTTTTGTCCAGGTATATGCTCAGGAGTGGGACTGCTGGGTCATATAGTGGTTCTATATTTAGTTTTCTGAGCTACCTCCATACTGTTTTCCATAGTGGCTGTCCCAATACATTCACACCAACAGTAAAAGAGGGTACCCTTTTCTCAATACCCTCTCCAGAATTTTTGTTTATTTGTTTTTTTAGGGCTGCACTGGTGGCACACGGATGTTCCCAGGCTAGGAGTCAAATTGGAGCTGTAGCCACTGGCCTATGCCAGAGCCACAGCAATGCCAGATTCTTAACCCACTAAGCAAGGCCAGGTATGGAACCTATGTCCTCACAGATGCTGAAGACTGAAATGGGTCTCTTGTAAACAGCATATATATGAGTCTTGTTTTAATATCCATTCAGCCATACTGTGTCTTTTGGTTGGAGTATTTAATCCATTTACATTCAGTGTAATTGTGGATGATGATGTGTTTATTGCCATTTTGTTAATTGTTCTGGATTGTTACTTTGGATCTTATTTCTTCTCTTCCTCTTTTTTTTGTCTTCCCTTATGATTTGCTACTATCTTTAGTGTTGTGCTTGTATTGCTTTTTCTTATGTGTGTGTCCATTATAGTTCTTTGGTTTATGGTTCCCATTAGATTTTGATATGACCAATTATATGTGTACAAAATTGTTTTGGGTTGTGGTTCTCTTATTTTCAGATGCATTTCCAATGTTCTGCATTTGTCTTCTCCACTTCTCACACTTGCTAGTTTTGATATCATATTTGTCAATGGGTGATTTTCTGCCTTTACATTATTTTTACCAGTGAGTTCTCTCATTTGAATTTTTGTTTCTAATTGTGGATTCCTCTTTTCTGGTTAGAGAAGTTCCTTTGGTAGTTGTTGTAGAGCTGGTTTGGAGGTGCTGAATTCTCTTAGCTTTTGCTTGTCTGAAGAGCTTTTGATCTCTCCATCAAATCTGAATGAGAGCCTTGCTGGGTATAGCATTCGTGGTTCTAGACTTCTCCTCTTCAACACTTTAGATATATTTTGCCACTCCCTTCTGGCTTGCAGAATTTCTGCTGAAAGATCAGCTGTTATACTTATGGGAGTTCCCTTGTATGTTATTTGTTGCTTTTTCCTTGTGGCTTTTAATATTTTTTCTTTGTATTTAATTTTTGTTAGTTTGATTAATATCTTGCTGTGTTTCTCCTTGGGTTTATCCTGGGTGGGATTCTTTGTGCTTCCTTAACTTGAGTGAATGTTTCTTTTCCCATATTAGGAAAGTTTTCAGCTATAATCTCTTCAAATATTTTCTCTGGCCATTTCTCTCTGTTTTCCTTCTGGAGCTCCTATGATATGGATGTTGGTACGTTTAATGTTGTCCCAGAGATTGTGCAGACTCTTCTCAGTTCTTTTCATTCTTTTTAATTTTTTCTGTGGTAGTAATTTCCACCACTCTGTCTTCCATGTCACTTATTCATTCTTCAGCCTCCATTCTCCTGCTGTTGATTCCTTGTAGTGTATATATCACTTCAGATATTGTGCTATCAATCTTAGTTTGCTTGTTCTTTAGGTCTTCTAGATCGTTGTTAAATATTGCTGTGTCTGTGCCTCCAATTTTTTTCCCCAAGATCTTGGATCATCTTTACTATCATCACACTGAATTCTTTTTCATGTACATTATCTCTCTCTCCTTCATTTACTTGTTTTTGTGTGGTTTTTTTGTCTTGTTTCTTTGTCTGATAGTTATTTGTCATCTCATGTCTAACTCTGTTTATTGTCCCCCTGACAGCAGGTATGGAGATGCAGAAGCTGATGCCTAGTCTTGGAATTCTCAGGGGTGGTAGCAGCTTATGTGTACCCAGAGCGCATATTGAGAGCTGTGGTATTACACGATCTCCCCTGGAGCCCAGTGGCTGCTTGGATTGCAGTCTGTGAGTTGGCAGTGGTTCATGGTCTGTGGGAATGTTTTTGTGGTGGAGGCAGCACTGGATCCTGCAAATCTTCTTGGTTCTAGGTAGCTCTCAGGACAATTTTCAGCAGTTGACAATGTCAGCAATTTCTCCTGCAGTTCCTCCCTGTCGTGAAGGCTCTAAGGGCTGCTCTCTGCAGCTGCAAAGGCAGGTTCCTTTCTGTAGGCACTGCCTTTGGCCAGTCTAGAGAGACTTATCTTTAGCCCCAAAGGTGGGGGCTGCTCCCTATCTGTTGCTAAAAAGCTCTCTTTTGCTGTAGGCCCTACACCATTCCAGTGGTCCCTCTCCCTACTAGGCCAATGGCAGAATGCTCCCTGTAGCTGCTGCAAAGTGAAACGTGCTCCAGTGGGCCCCTCTCAGCTCCTTCAACTATCCATGCAATGTACACTGCTTCTGTGGTCCCCTACTTGATTTTGGCTGGGATCACAGAGCTTGTGCTATTCTCAAGGATCACTAGGATCATTCATACTGTTTCAGAGATAACTTTCTCTGCCACCTAGGAAAATTGAGGCTCTCCACCTGCACAAGAGGTCCTGTGCAGATTCCCACACCATCCATGCTGTTTCCAAATTCACCTTCAACTCCCTAGACAAATTACAGCTTTTTGCCCACCCTGGAGCCCCCTTCCAACTCCTAGCATCATTTACGCTGTTTCAGAAACAATTTTCTCCATCTCCTAAGCAAATTGAGGCTCTCTGCCCACCCAGAAGTCCCCATGAGGACTCCCACACAGTCTGTGCTATTTCCAAATTCACCTCCCACCCCCTTGACAAATCACAGCTTTCCTCCCACCAAGGAGGACCCTTCTGAATCCCAGGATCATTTGTATTGTTTCAGCAATCACTTCAGTGTTCCCCCACCCAGCTGATGGCTGGGGTTTCAGGGCCTGTATTACTTCTGAGTTTCCTCTGCCTGCTCCAAGGGTTCCATCCACGGGATCCACTTTCTCTATAGCCTTAAGGGCAGTGGGCTGCTCCCCACTGGTAAGGAGCCTGGAGTGTAGATCCTGCTGCTGGACCAGTTGGTGTCTTACAGCCTGAAAGCGCTCATAGTGGGTAAGGCTATAGTGGTGGCTCTCACTCCTTCCCTCCAGCACCCCCTAAAAATGGTGCCTAGCCTCCAAGCCCAACCAGATTTCCTCAGCTTACGGCCTCAAATGTGGTCACTCTAGACTAGTCCCTTCAGGATGTCTGTGTGTCACCAATCCTCGTTTTTTCCCAGGTAGCCAGCCCCAGCTCTCTCTCCGAGTCTGATCTCAAATGCTGGAATTTCAGTCCCTGGCCCCTAGTCTTGTCAGCCTGGGTTGGGAAGTGCAGAGCAGTGAGACCGACCATTTGTAGAGGACCATTTCCATTTCAATGGCTTTACACAGATTGCTGTGTTTTTTTTCCAATACTCCAAAGTTCCTCCTCTGTTCTGGCTGGTCTCCTCACTGCTGTGGGGAACTTCCCAGGGCGTGGGCATTTTTCCTTTTTCTAGCTCCCTCCTAGGGGCACAGGTCCCGACCCACTTCATTTATCCATCTCTCTCTTTTTCTTTTCTTTTTCTTTTTTTTGTCCTACCCAGTTTCATGAAGTTTTCCTTGCTCTACTGTAATCCTGGGGTCTTTCGTCAGCATTCATCAAATTTTTTGTGTGAATAGTTCTACATATGGATGGATTTTCAATGTATTTGTCAGAGTAGGTGAGCCTCACATCCTACTTGTCAATCATCATTTTTTTCTTCTCCTATACCACATCTTTATACATTCATCTGCTGATGGACATTTAGGTTGTTTCCATGTCTTGGCTATTGTGAATAGTGCAGATAAGAACAAAGAGGTGCATGTGTCTTTCTGAATTAGAGTTTTGTCTGCATATATATTCCCAAGAGTGGGATTTCTGGATGATGTGGTAGATCTACATTAGTGTTCTGAGGAACTCCATACTGTTTTCCGCAGTGGTTGTATCAGTTTACATTCCCTGGTAACTTGATGAATTTGTTTATCAGTTTTAGCAGTTTTTTCATGTGGAGTCTTCAGGATTTTTTATGTAGTATCATGTCACATGCATATACTGACAACTTTATCTCTTCCCTTCCCATTCGGATACACTTTATTTCTTTTTCTTGTCTGATTGCTATGACTGGGACTCCCAATACTATTTTGAATAGAAGAGCTTAAAGTGGGAATCCTTGTCTTGCTCCAGATTTTAGTGAGACGTCTTTAAGCTGTTCACCATGAAGTATCATACCAGCGGTGGGTTTGTCATAAATAACGTTTATTATGTTGAGATATATTCCCTATCTACCCACTTTGGTGTGATTTTTTTTTATCCTGAATAGAGGATGAATTTTTTGAATGCTTTTTATGCATCTATTGAGATAATAATGCAGTTTTTGTCTTTTCTTTTATTGATGTGGTACATCACATTGATTGATTTGTGTATGTTATTAAACCTTCCTTGTGAACTTGTGATAAAGTCCCCTTGGTCCTGGTATATGTTACTGGACTCAGCTTTCTAATATTTTGTTGAGAATTCTTGCATCTACCTTCATCAAAGATAATACCCTGTAATTTTCTTTTTTGGTGGTGTCTTTGGCTTGGTTTTGGTAACAGGGTGATGTTGGCTTCATAAAATGTCACTTGGGGGGTTCTATCCTTTTCAGTCTTTTGGAAGAGGTTGAGAAGGGTCAATACAAGTTCTTCTTTGTATGTTTAGGAGAATCCACATGTGAAGCCATCTGGTTCTGGACTTTTGATTGTATGGAGTTTTTATTTTACTTTATTTTTCCCATTAGGGAATTTTATTGATTTTTTAAGATTTTTAAAAAGATTTTTATTTATTCCACTATAGTTGATTTATTTATATTTTTAAGCTATGTTATTTTTTTATCAAGCAGTCTTAATTGTAATCAATTGTTATTTCCCCAATACATTATTTTTTCTACTGTACAGAATGGTGATGCAGTTTCACATACATGCTTACATTCTTTTTTCTCACAGTATCATGCTCCATCATAAGTGACTAGACACAGTTCCCAGTGCTACACAGCAGGGTCTCATTGCTAATCCATTCCAAAGGCAATAGTCTTCATCTATTAACCCCAAGCTCCCCATCCATTCCACTTCCACCCCCTACCCCAAGGCAACCACAAGTCTATTCTCCAAGTCCATGATTTTCTTTTCTGTGGAAAGGTTCATTTTGGCCATATGTTAGATTTCAGATATAAGTGATATCGTATAGTATTTGTCTTTCTCTTTCTGACTTACTTCACTCAGGATGAGAGTTTCTAGTTCTATCCATGTTGCTACAAATGGCATTATTTTGTTCTTTTTGATGGCTGAGTAGTATTCCATTGTGTATATACCACATCTTCCTAATCCAATCATCTGTTGATGGACATTTGGGTTGTTTCCATGTCTTGGCTATTGCGAATGGTGCTGCAATGAACACGTGGGCACATGTGTCTTTTTTAAGGAACGTTTTGTCCGGATGTATGCCCAAGAGTGGGATTGCTGGGTCATATGGTAGTTCTGTGTATAGATTTCTAAAGTACCTCCATACCGGTTACACCAGCTTACATTCCCACCAACAGTGCAGGAGGGTTCCCTTTTCTCCAAAGCCCCTCTCTAGCATTTGTTGTTTATGGACTTATTAATAATGGCCATTCCAACTGGTGTGAGGTGGTATCTCATGGTAGTTTTGATTTGCATTTCTCTAATAATCAGGGATGCTGAGCATTTTTTCATGTGCTTGTTATCCATCTGTATATCTTCCTTGGAGAAACGTCTATTCAGGTCTTTTGCCCATTTTTCCATTGGGTGGTTGGCTTTTTTGCTGTTGAGTTTTTTGGTTTTTTTTAATTACGAATCCTATTTCACTTCCAGTGTTTGGTCTGCTCATATTACCTACTTCTTCTTGATTCAGTTTGGTTGGATATATGATTATAGAAACTTGTCCATTTCTTCTAGATTGTAGGAACTAGATTCTGCCAACAACTTGAATGAACCTGGAAGTGTATTCACACTCAGAGCCCCAGGTAAAAGTTCAGGCCAGTCAATACCTTGATTTCAGCCTTGTGGAGATCTTAACTAGAGTACCGAGGCAAGCATTCCTCATTTCTGACCAAAAACTAAGAGTTAAAAGTCAGTATTGTTTTAGACCAATGACAATTGACCCTGAAACTTACTGGGGGCCTTCAGACAAGTGGGAACTCACTCATATTTATAACTTCTATTTGATGATGGAGTATTGCTCTGGTGATTCTGTCTGATTTTGAGTATATTTATTGAACTATACTTCCAGAACTAGAGAAATAACCACAGGATAGGTCTGGGGATGAACTAGACCCACTGTAGAGATGGGCCTGAGCCAAAATTCCATTGATTACCTATCATCCAAAAGCTCCAACTCTTACTATGGAACCACACTGGTGTTTTACATTTCCAGTTATTTGTTTCAGTTCAGAGTCAGTGTCCAGTAATCCCACAAATGTATTTCTTCTTTCCCAATAACAATTATCCTTGTAAGTGCTTAAATGTTCTTCTGGGAGCAAACTAGGAGGAATATTAATAGAATGCACTTCTGGCTGTGCAGCAAGGTCCCTCCTCAGTACTTTCTCTCCATTTAAGGGTCAATTTATTTGGTAAATAAGTAAAATAGAGAATAGGAAAACAATGGTAAAAATTAACAAAGTTAAAAGCTGGTTTTTGAAAAGATAGACAAAATGACAAATCTTTAGCAAGACTAACCAACAATAAAAAACCAAAGAAACAAAATGAAAACCTAAGAAGACCCCCCAAAATAAAATTATAAGTGAAAGAGGAGAGATTACAACGGACACCACAAAAATACAAAGCACCCTAAGATACTACTACAAATTATTAAATGACAACAAACTGGATAACCTAGAAGAAATGGGATAAAATTCTAGAAACATAACAACCAATGAACACTGAATCATGAAAAAATATGAACATACCAATACTTTTAAGCAGATTGAGTCAGCAATCAAAAACTAAGATCAGATTACTTCACTGGTAAATTTTTCCAATATTTAAAGAAAAATTAACCATAAATCTTCTTAAACTCTTCCAAAAAACAAAAGAGGAAACAACAGTCCTAAACTCATTTTATGAAGCCTGCATTATTCTGATACCAAAGCCACATAAGAATACGAAATGAAAACTATGGGCTAATATTTCTGATAAATACAGATGAAAAAATTCACTGAAATATTACCAGCAAACCAGACTAAAAAGCACATTAAAAAAGCCACACCATGACTGAGTTGAATTTATCCCTGTGACACAAGAATGGTTCGGCACATACAAATTAAAAAATTGACAAACATCACATTAATATAATTAAAGATAAACTCATATAATCCATAAAACTCCTAGAAGAGAATATAGGCAAAACATTCTCTGACATCAACTGTACAAATGTTTTCTTAGGTCAGTTTCCCAAGGCAATAGAAATAAAACCAAAAATAAACCAATTAGACCTAATCTAATCAAAGTTACAAGTTTTTGCACAGCAAAGGAAACCATAAAAAAAAAAAAAAACAAAAGACAGTCTATAGAATGGGAGAAAATAGTTGCAAATGATTCAACTGACAAGGGCTTAATATTCAAAACATACAAATAACTCATACAACTTAAGAGCAAAGAAAAAAAAACCCTCAATTTAAAAATGGGAAGAAGATCTACATGGACATTTCTCCAAAGAAGACATACAGATGGCCAGTAGGTACAAAAAAAAAAAAAACAACAAAAAAAAAACAAAAAAAAACTGCTCAGGACCACTTATTATTAGAGAAATGCAAATAAAAACTTCAATTATGTACCACCTCACACTGGTCAGAATGAGTATCATTAATAAGTCTACAAATAAATGATGGAGAGGGTATGGATAAAGGGAACCCTCCTGCACTGTTGGTCGGATTGTAAATTGGTACAACCACTATGGAGAAGAGTATGGAGGTACCTCATAAAACTAAATATAGAACTACCATATGATCTAGCAATCCCACTCCTGGGCACATATCCAGACAAAACTGTAATTCCAAAAGATACATGTATCCCTATGTTCATTTTAGCACTATTCGCAATAGCCAAGACATGGAAAACAACCTAAATGTCCATGAGCAGATGAATGGATTAAGAATATGTGGTATGTATACACAAAGGACTACTACTCAGCCATAAAAAGAACAAAATAATGCCATTTTCAGCAACATGGATGGAACTATAGATTCTCATACTAGGTGAAGTAAGTCAGAAAGAGAAAGGAAAGTACCATATGGTATCACTTATATGTGGAATCTAAAATATGGCACAAATGAACCTATCTACAAAACAGAAACAAACTCATGCAGACAGAGAACAGACTTGTGGTTGCCAAGGGGGAAGGGGAGGGAGTGGGATGGACTGGGAGTTTGGGGTTATTAGATGCAACTATTGCATTTGGAATGAATAAGCAATGAGACCCTGCTGTACAGCTAACTATATCTAATCATTTGTGATGGAACACGATGAAAAATATTATGAGAAAAAGAATGCATATTTATGTATTACTGGGTTACTTTGCTGTACAGCAGAAATGGACAGAACATTATAAATCAACTGTAACAAAAATTTTAAAAATCAACTATAATAACATTTTAAAAATCATATAATCAACTCAACAGATGCAAAAAGATCATTTGACAAAATTCCTCATCAATTCATGACAAAAACTCTCAATAAACTGGGTATAAACAGGGTTTACCTCAACATAATAAAGGCCACATATGAGAAGCTCATAACTAACATCTTACCCAATGATGAAAAGCTGATTACTTCACCTCTAAGATCAGGAACAACACAAGGATGCCCACCTGCACCACTTTTATTCAACATAGTATTGGAAAGCCTAGCCAGAGCAATCAGGAAAAAGAAAAGAAATAAACAGAATTAGAATTGGAAAGGAAGAAGAAAAACTGTCGCTATTTGCAGATGACATGACATTACACACAGAAAACCTAAAAGACTCCACTAAAAAAAATGTTAAAACTAATAAATGAATTCAGTAAATTTGCAGGATACAAAATCAACATACAAAAATCTGTTGTATTTCTGTACACTAATACCGAGCTGTCAGAAATTAAGACAATCCCATTCACAGTTACATAAAAAGGAATAAAGTCAGGAGTTCCTGTTGTGGCACAGTTAGTTAATGATCTGCCTTGTCACTGTGGAGGTTCTGGTTTGATCCCTGGCCTGGAGCAGTGGGCTAAGGATCCAGCATTGCCACAGCTGTGGTGTAGTTTATAGCTCCAGCTTGGATTTGATCCCTGGCCTAGGAACTTCTGTATGTGTTCAACAAGGGTGGCTGGAAAGGAAAAAAAAAAGAATAAAGTCAATCCGAGATATGAAAGACCTATACAATGAAAGCTATAAGACAGCGATGAAAGAAATTAAAGACACAAATAATAGAAAGCTATCCATATTCATTGGAAGATCAAACTTTCCAAGATCCCCAAAGCCATCTACAAATTCAATGCACTCCCTATCAAATTTCCAATGGCATCCTAAAATTTGAACAGAACCACAGGAGTTCATGAATAGCCAAAGCAACCTTGGGAAAAAAGAATAAATCTAGAAACACCATTTCCCTGATTTGAACCTCTATTACAAAGTTACAGTTATCAAAAGATTAGGGTATTGGCATAAAAAACAGACACACAGATAAATGGAACACAATAAAGAATTCAGAAATAGGAGAGGAGTGGATAAGAAGGGAGAGTAGGAAGACCTCGAGCTCATCTCCTCCCACAGGCACATCAAAATTGCAACTGTTTAGAGTAACTATCAATGAGAGCTGCCTGAAGACTAGCTGAAAAGATATTACATAAATTAAGATATAAAGAGCCACAATGAGGTGGGTTGAAGGGGTGGAGTCACTGTCTAGTCAAGACTCATTTCTCAGGCTAGGTCCCCACAAACTGAAGGATGATTACAACCGCAGAGGTTCTTTCCAAGGAAAAAGGGTTCAAGCTCCATGTCAGGCTCCCCATCCCAAAGTTCCTGAACTGTGAATATGAGCTCCCAGAACATTTGGCTTTGAAAGCCAGTGGGGATTACTTTTGGGAGAGCCAGAGGACTGGGAAATAGGGAAATAGGGGTTTTACTCTTAAAGGGTACATATGAAATGTCACAAGCTCTGAGACCCAAGGCAGAAGGAATACTTTGAAAGGAGCCTAGGTCAGATCTACTTGATGATCTTGGAGAGCCTCCCAGAGAGGCAGGAGACAATTGGGACACACTTTGGACATTAGTAGCAGTCATTTTCGGGAATTCATACTACCATGACAACACTGGTATAAATGTTGCCAAAATGTTGGCAAGAAACATTTTGGAACTCTTCCTCTAACTTCTTAGTGCCATGACCTATCCCCACCCAAGAGCCAGTCTGCACCAGTCCTGGGACTCTCCAGGCCTGGCTAGAGACACCAGCCCCTCAGCCAGCAGTGCCAAGACCCAGAACACTCACCAGCAGGTCAGCAAACCCCAGAATACACTGAGTCCTGGTCCTTTTCACCATCATTCTGATACCAGACTCAGGACCCTGGATCCAGCTGCTAGGTGTGTTGGGAGCTGGCCCAGCCCATCAGCTGGCCAAAACTAATTCTAGGACACCCCTGGGCTACTGCCTCACACAACATCAAGCAGTTACTAGCTTGCAGAAGCCCAGGTCTGAAGCTAGCCATCAGTGGGTAAGCACTAGACCTAGGAACCCCAGAGGCTCTGTAACCAGCTACACTGTGACCTGGCCACACACCAGAAAGAAGGCATCAGGACTAGGATTCCCTTAGCCAATTAGCCAGCTACACCATGGTTTAACCCTACCCACCAGCAGTAGGTATCCTCTACACACATTTAGTGTCAGGCAACCAAATGGAACAGGAGACTGCTACTTCTAGAAATCAAAAGTAGACTAGATGATAGAGAGGAACAGATCAGCTACTTGAAGACAGAGTAGCAGAAATCATTCACATTGAATAAAAAAAAAATGATGGTAGTTTAAGAGACCTCCAGGAAACATCAAGAATACTAACATTCCCATTACAGGCATCCCAGAAGGAGAAGAAAATATATTTGAAGACAAAATAGCTGAAAATTTCCCTAACCTGGGAAAGGAAACAGGCATCCAGGACCAGGAAGGACAGAGTTTCAAACAAGATGAACTCAAGGAGGTCCATGCAAAAACATGTTATAATTAAATTGATAAAAATTAAAGATAAAGAGAGACTCTTAAAAGCAACAATGGAAAGGCAACTAGTTACTTACAAGAGAACTCCCATTAGGCTATCAGATAAATTGTTGGAAGAAGCTCTGCAGAACAAAAAGGACTGGCATGATATACTGAAAGTAATGAAAGGGGAAAACCCGCTACCAAGAATACTTGGCAAGGCTTTCATTCAGATTTGTAGGAGAGATCAAATGTTTCATCAATAAGCATGAGCTGAAAGAGTTCAGCACCATGAAACCAGCTTTATAAGAAATGCTAAAGGGACTTCTCAAAGTGGAGAAGAAAAGGCTACAACTAGAAAAATGAAATTACAACAGGAAAAATCTCATTGGTAAAGAAAAATATACAGTAAATTTAGTATATCAAATTTAGTAAATCATTTATAAAGCTAGTAGGAAGATTTAAAAAGACAAAAGTATTAAGTCATCTATGTCCACAATAAGTGGTTAGGGATACACAGAACAGATATAAATTCTGATGTAAAAAATATTAAATGTGATGAGGAGACTAAAAATGAAGAGTTGTTAAAATGTGTTCATTCACCAACTTAATCACGTGTGTGTATATAAATATATATATGTACATGTATATGCATTCATATATCCATGTGTATATATAGAGAGACTGTTACATATAAATCTCATGGTAACAGTATCAAAAATCCCCAAGAGACACACACACAAAAGAGAAAGGGATACAAACAACACAAAAGATAGTCAAGTCACAAGTGACTAAAGTAAAAATAACTAAAAAAATAAACCCCAAACAATGAACAAAACAGCAATAAATACTTATCAATAATTACTTTATTTTTATTACTCACTGAATTTTATTACATTTATAGTTGTACAATGATCATCACAATCCAGTTTTATAGGATTTCCATCCCACAACCCCAGCACATGCCCCCCACCCCCTGAACTGTCCCCTTTGGAAACCAGAAGTTTTTCAAAGTCTGTGAGTCAGTATCTGTTCTGCAAAGAAGTTCATTCTGTCCTTTTTTCAGATTCCACATGCCAGTGAAAGCATTTGATGTTGGTGTCTCATTGTATGACCGACTTCACTTAGCATGATAAGTTCTAGGGCCATCCATGTTGCTGCAGATACTGTTATTTCTATCCTTAGTACCATGGCTGAGTAATATTCCATTGTGTATATGTACCACATCTTCTTGATCCACTCCTCTTTCGATGGACATTTAGGCTGTTTCCATGTCTTGGCTATTGCGAATAGTGCTGCAGTGAATACTAGAGTACCTGTGTCTTTTTGAGTCATGGTTTTCTCTGGATAGATGCCCCAGTGTGGGATTGTGGGATCAAATAGTAGTTCTATTTTTTGTTTCCTGAGGAATCTCCATACTGTTTTCCACAGTGGTTGCACCAATTTACAATCCCACCAACAATGTACTAGGGTTCCTTTTTCTCCACACCCTCTCCAGCACTTACTGTTTGTAGACTTTTGGATGATGGCCATACTGGCTGGTGTCAGGTGGTACCTCATAATGGTTTTGATTTGCATTTCTCTAATAATGAGTGATGTTGAACATCTTTTCACGTGTTTATTGGCCATCTGTATGTCTTCTTTGGGGAACTGTCTATTTAGATCTTCTGCCCATTTTTTGACGGGGTTGTTCTTTTTTTGGTATGGAGCTGCAAAAGGTGTTTATAAATTTTGGAGATTAATCCCTTGTCAGTCACTTCATTTGCAAATATTTTCTCCCATTCTGTGGTTTGTCTTTTTGTTTTGTTTAGGGTTTCCTTTGCTGTGCAGAAACTTTTAAGTTTCCCCAAGAGAGATTGCATGATGGGCCATTAAATAAGTCTCAGTAAATCTAATACTAAAATCATATTAAGCCTCTTTTATGACCACAATGATAGGAGACTAGAAATCAATTACAAGTAAAAAAGAAAAAACACTGCAAAAACCACAAACACATGAAAGCTGAAAATATGCTAATAAAAATGAATAGGTCAGTTTAAAAATATGAAATAAAATACAAATGAAAATGAAAAAATATTGCTCCAAAACCTATGAGGTGCAGCAATAGCAGTTCTAAGAGGAAAGTTTATAATGATAAAAGCCTACCTTAGGAACTTAACTATATGCTTAAAAGATTAGAAAAAGAAGAACCAAAAAATCCAAAGTTAGCAGAAGGAAAGAATTCATAAAGATCATAATGGGAATAAATGAAACAGAGACTAGAAAACCAGTAGGAAAAAAAAAATCAATGAAACTAAGAGCTAGTTCTTTGAAAATTCAAACAAAATTGATAAAACTTTAGCCATGCTCATCAAGAAAAAGAGAGAGGGCCCAAGTCACAAAATGAGAAATGAAAAAGAAGTTACAAATGACACCACAGAAATAGAAAAGGAAAAAAAGGAGGAAAAAAAGAAACACAGAGTCACAAGAGATTACTACTACATACAATTATATGCCAATAAAATCAACAACCTTGAAGAAATCCAAAAATTATGAGAAATGTACAAACTCCCAAATCTGAATTAGGAAGAAACAGAAAATATGAACACATCAATTACTGGCAATCAACTTGAATCAGCAGTAATTTTAAAAACTCCCAACAAACAAAAGTTCAGTACCAATGGCTTCACAGTTGAATTCTATGAAACATTTAAAGATTAACACCCTCCCATGTCAAACTATTAAAAAAATTACAGAGGAAGGAACATTTCCAAAATCATTCTATGAGTCCAACATCATCCTGATAAAAACCCAAAGATATCACAAAAGAAAAAAAATTACAGCACAGTATCACTGATGAAAATGATGCAAAATTCCTTAGCAAAATGAACTCAACAATACAGCAAAAAGATCATACATTTTGATCAAGTGGGATTTATCCCAGGGACACAAGGATTCTTTAATATATGCAAATCAACCAATGTGATACACCACATTAAGAAACTGAAGAATAAAAACCATGTGGCCACCTCAGTAGATGCAGTAAAAACTTTTGCCAAAGCTCAACACCCATCTGGGATAAAAA
The DNA here is from genome assembly GCF_054392235.1 of Sus scrofa. Taxonomy (NCBI): domain Eukaryota; kingdom Metazoa; phylum Chordata; class Mammalia; order Artiodactyla; family Suidae; genus Sus; species Sus scrofa. Next base: position 11,452,750 of record NC_139391.1, read on the forward strand.
CTCTCCACAAAGTGGGCATAGGGGGAACCTACCTCAATATAAAAAGGCTGAATATGACAAACTCACTGCTAACATCATTCTCAATGGTGAAAAGCTGAAAGAATTTTTGCAAAGACAGGAATAAGACAAGGATGTCCACCCTAGCTACTTTTATTAAACACAGTTTTGGAAGATGCCCAGCAGTGGCACTGCTGGATCACATGGTAGTTATATATTTAGTTTTTATAGGAATCACCATACTGTTTTTCATAGTGGTTGCACCAATCTACATTACCACGAACAGTATAGGCCCTTTTTCAAACCCTCTCCAGCATTTATTGTTCATAGACTTTTTGATGATGGCCATTCTTATTGGTGCCTATTATTACCATTTTTATTCCACAGCACTGGATGTTCTATTCATAGTCATCAGATAAGAAAGGAATCTAAACTGAAGAGGAAAAACTAAAACCTTCACATTAGCAGAATATAAGATACTATATATAGAAAAATCCTAAATATAACCAATAAACTATGAGAACTCATCAGTAATTTTTTTCAAGTTTTAGGGGTAAAAGATTTACTAAACAGAAATGTGTTTCAGTTCTATAAACTAACAACAAAATAAGAAAATAATAGCATTTATAACCATAACAAAAAGAATAAAATACCCTTGAATAAGTTCAACTAAGGAGGTAAAAGATCTGTACTTGGAAAACCCTAAGACACTGATGAAGAAAACTGATGAAGATAGTACAAACAGATGGAAAGATATACCATGTTGATGGATTGGAAGAATCAGTATTATTAAAATAACATTACTACCCAAGGCAATTTACAGATTCAATGCAATCCCTATTAAAATATAAATAGCATTTTTCACAAAATTACAACAAATAATTTTAAAATTTGTATGTAACACAAAAGATCCCAAGTATGCAAAACAAACTTAAGAAAGAAGATCAAAGTTCAAGTTATTATGTTCCCTGATTTCAAAATCTAGAACAAAGCTACAGTAACCAGAATGGTACAGTACTGACACAAAACAGAAACACAAATCATATTAATGGAATAGAGAGCCTAGAAATGAACACACTTATATGGGAGATTAATTTATGACAAATGAGGTAAAAATATACAGTGGGGAAAAGACAGCCTCTACAATAAATGTTTCTGCATGTAGTAACTACGCACAAAAGAATCAAACTGTACTACTTTCTCACACCGTACACAAAAATAAACTCACAATATATTAGAGAATTAAATGTAAGGCCTGAGATCATAAAACAACTGGAGGAAAACATGGTAAGATCTTTGATATTGGTCTTAGCAATATATATATATTTTTTTGTCTTTTTTTTTTGCTATTTCTTTGGGCCGCTCCCGCAGCATATGGAGGTTCCCAGGCTAGGGGTCGAATCGGAGCTGTGGCCACTGGCCTACGCCAGAGCCACAGCAACGCTGGATCCGGGCCGCGTCTGCAACCTACACCACAGCTCACGGCAACGCTGGATCGTTAACCCACTGAGCAAGGGCAGGGACCGAACCTGCAACCTCATGGTTCCTAGTCGGATTCGTTAACCACTGCGCTACGACGGGAACTCCCATATTTTTTTTTTATATAGCTCCTCAAAGGCAACAAAAGCAAAAATACATAAAAAGAACTCCATCAAACTCAGAAGTTTTTGCACAGTGAAGCAAACTATCAGGAAAATAAAATGTGCACTGCTGAATTTCAAGTCATAGAGTTTAATATCTAAAATGTGTAAATAACAAATATGACTCAACAGGAAAAATAATCTGATTAAAATTGAGAAGAGTGGAGTTCCCATTGTGGCTCAGTGGGTTAAGAGCCCAACACAGTGTCTGTGAGAATGTGGGTTCAATCACCGGCGTTGTTCAGTGGGTTAAGGATCCTGCATTGCTGCAAGCTGCAGCATAGGTTGCAGATGTGGCTCAGATCCAGTGTTGCTGTGTATGCTGCAGGTGCAGCCATGAAAAAAAAATGGGAAGACTATTTGATAGGCATTTTTCCAAAGAATCCATACGGATGGCCAACAGGGACATGAAAAGATGCTCAATATCACTAATCACCAGGGAAATGTAAATCAAAACCACAACAAGATATCACCTCATGCCTGTCAGAATGGCTGTTATCAAAAGGACAACAAACAGAAAGTGTTGGCAAGGATGTAGAGAAAAAGGAACACTTGTACAGTGTTGGTGGGAATGTAAATTGTCATAAGCAGGATGGAAAACAGCATGGATATTACTCAAAAAATTAAAAACAGACTATAATCCAATCCAATAATTCCATCACAGTATTTTCCTGAGGAAAACAAAAACACTAATTCAAAAACATACATGTATACCTATAGTCATTGCAGCATTACTTATAATAGCCAAGATATGGAAGCAACCTGTGTTCACCAATAGCGAATGGTGAAGAAGAAGATGAATATATATAAAATGGAATATTATTCATTCATAAAAAGAATGAACTTTTGCCACTTGCGACATCATGGATGGACAAAGATGGTATTATGGTATATGAAATAAGTCAGAGAGGGGAAGACAAATACTTCATGGTTTCACTTATGCATGGAAACTAAAAAATAAAACAAGTGGACAGACATAACTAAACAGAGATAGTATCATATATACAGAAAACAAATCAATGTTGCCAGAGGGGAGTGGGTGAGGGGAGGAGAGAAGTAGGTATGGGTGATTAAGAGGCACAGTTTTCACTTACACAATAAATGTGTCATGGGCATGTAATGCACAGTGTGGGAAATAAACTCAATAATAATGCAATCTCTCTAAATGGTGACACAACAACTAGATTTATCTTGATGACCATTTTGAAATATATAGAAATAGCAGATCGCTATATTTGTACCAGGGAATAACAGTGTTGTAGGTCAATTACACTTCAAAATCAAACAATCACTGAAAAGAGACTAGATTTGTGGTTACCAGTGGTGGAGGCTGGAGGAGGGGGAATTGGTGAAGGCAGTCAAAAGGTACAAACTTAACGTTATAAGAAAAATAAGTACTAGGGATGTAATATACAACATAAATATAATTAACACTGCTGTAGGTTATATATGAAAATTGTAAATAGAGTAAATTCTAAGAGTTCTCCTCAGAAGTAACACTTCTATTTCTTTAATTTTGTGTCCATAGGAAATGATGGATGGTCACTGAATTTATTGTGGAAATCACTTCACAATGTATGTAAGTCAAATCATTCTTTTGTAAACCTTAAATTTATAGAGTGCTGTATGTCTGTTTAATAAGTGGTGCTGGGAAAACTGGACAGCCACATGGAAAAGAATGAAATTAGAACACTCCCTAACACCATACACAAAAATAAACTCCAAATGGATTAAAGACCTAGATAGAAGACCAGACACTATAAAATTCTTGGAGGAAAACATAGGCCAAACACTGTCCGACAAAAACAACAGCAACATCTTCCCAGATCCACCTCTTAGAGTAATGAGAGTAAAAACAAAAATACACAAATGGGACCTAATCAAACTTAAAAGTTTCTTCACAGCAAAGGAAACCCTAAACAAAACAAAAAGACAAACCACAGAATGGGAGAAAATATTTGCAAATGAAGTGACTGACAAGGGATTAATCTCCAAAATTTATAAACACCTTTTGCAGCTCCATACCAAAAAATAACAACCCCGTCAAAAAATGGGCAGAAGATCTAAATAGACAGTTCCCCAAAGAAGACATACAGATGGCCAATAAACACGTGAAAAGATGTTCAACATCACTCATTATTAGAGAAATGCAAATCAAAACCACTATGAGGTACCACCTGACACCAGCCAGTATGGCCATCATCCAAAAGTCTACAAACAGTAAGTGCTGGAGAGGGTGTGGAGAAAAAGGAAGCCTATTACACTGTTGGTGGGATTGTAAATTGGTGCAACCACTGTGGAAAACAGTATGGAGATTCCTCGGAAACAAAAAATAGAACTACTGTTTGATCCAGCAATCCCACACTGGGGCATCTATCCAGAGAAAACCATGACTCAAAAAGACACGTACTCCAGTGTTCACTGCAGCACTATTCGCAATAGCCAAGACATGGAAACAGCCTAAATGTCCATCGAAAGAGGAGTGGATCAAGAAGATGTGGTACATATACACAATGGAATATTACTCAGCCATGGTACTAAGGAAAGAAATAACAGTATCTGCAGCAACATGGATGGCCCTAGAAATTATCATGCTAAGTGAAGTCAGTCATACAATGAGACACCAACATCAAATGCTTTCACTGGCATGTGGAATCTGAAAAAAGGACAGAATGAACTTCTTTGCAGAGCAGATACTGACTCACAGACTTTGAAAAACTTCTGGTTTCCAAAGGAGACGGTTCAGGGGGTGGGGGGCATGCGCTGGGGTTGTGGGATGGAAATCCTATAAAACTGGATTGTGATGATCATTGTACAACTATAAATGCAATAAAATTCATTGAAAACAAAATAAAATAATAAAGTGAAACTGGACAAAAAAAAATAGAGTGCTGTATGTCAATTATTATCTCAATAAAACTGGAAGTCCCTGCAGGTATGTTATATATAAAAGTTGTTAAGAGATAAAATGCCAAGTTCTCATCAGAAGGAAAAACTTTTTCTATTTCTTTAATTGTGTATCTCTATGAAATGATGTTCAATAAATTTACTGTGGTAATAATTTCATCATGTATGTAAGTCAAATCATATTGCTGTATACCTTAATTTTATACATAGCTATATGTCAGTTATATCTCAATAAAACTAGAAGGAAAAAAAAGAGCCTAGAAATAAATTCACACATATATCATCAATTTATTTACAGGAAATGAGCCAGAAGTCAAAAATTTATAACGAGGAAAGAACGGTATCTTTGATAAATGGTTCTGAGAAATATGAACAGCTAGAAACATACAAAAACATACAAAAAACACATACAAAAACATCAACTCTAATGGATAAAAGACTTGAACATAAAATCTGATGTAAAATTCCTAGAAGAAAACATAGGTGGAAGGAGCTGGATCAAGATGGCAGAGGAGTAAGATGTGGCACTCACCTTCTTCCACCAACACATTTAAAAAAACTCTGTGTAGAATGATTCACATGGGATACAAAAGACCTTAGACCTCAAGAAAGGGTGAGAAACCCTACACATAACTGGGCAGAAGAAAAAATAGAGAAGAGAATAAAAAGGAATCAGGGTGGGACCACCACTCCTGAGAGGGATCTGTGGAAGAGGAAAGCAATCTGTGCCATTAGAGGCACATAACTGCCAGGGAGTACGACCAAGATGGAGGAGGAACCTCAATTCCCAGGTAGAAAGGGAAGCAGCAGGACAGAGGAAGGCAAAACAGAGGGAGAACTGTACAGACCATTGGTACCACTGCCCGGGACACCACTGCCTGGTACACCACAGCCTGAGACATTTAGGAGGGGGCTGGGTGCTGAGACTCAGGCTCTGGAGGTCAATTCTGGGGAGAGGACTAGAGTTGGCTGTATGGAGACAACCTGAGGGGGCTAGGGAGTGGTGTGCCATGGGCTGGGGAGAGGAACACCACAGCCCAGAGAGTGCAGGAGGAGGTTTGGGACTGCAGGAGAAGCAAGACACCATTGTTGGGAAGGTTGAGAGGAGGGGAGGCAGGAGCCATAGGAACATCTTTCTCTGCACATGTGCAGGCTCTCAGGGGGTGTGGCCACCTCTTGCACACAAGCTGTGGGAAGTGGGTGCAAAACTCCTCAGCCATCTTGGACGTCAGAGGTGGGCATGGCCTGCCACCACTAGGGGTCCTTTGAACAGCACCACCTGCAGCCCCAGTCACCTCAGGGGTCCCTGCCAAGGATGAGACTGCAACTGAGTACCACCCATTCCCTGTGAAAATACACGCCCCAGAGTTGCTGCTGCCAAAGGTGCTAGGTGCTGGATCCACCTCCCTGAGGGTCACTGCCACTGCCCAGGGCCCTGCAACCAGAAGCAGCCTATACCACCACCTCCCCTCAGGTTCTTGCCACTGTCAAGGACCCAGGAACCAGGCACTGGCTACTGCCTCCATCTCCCTGGAAGCACATACAGGCTATACAATGGCACACCCCCTATCAAGGGGATAACAGGATGTACACACTGAGGAAAGAGACAGCAAGCATCGAAACCAAGAGAGGACCTCACTCAAAAAAAAAAAGCCCTCATAAGCCACCCAGAAGTGCTCCTGTATATAAACAGCCTTCCAAGACCACAGTAGATAATTGTTTTCCCTAAACTCACAGAATAAAAAAAAATAAGCAAAATGAAGAAGCACAGAAACCATGCCCAGTTAAAGGAACAGAATTCCACTAAAGGAACAAACAATGAAACAGACCTCTGCAGTCTAACAGACACCAAGTTCAAAAAGGAGGTCATGAAAATACTGAAGGGACTAAGAGCAGATTTGGACAGTAAAGCAGATTACTCTAGAAAGGAACTAGAAACGATTAGGAGGAGCCAAGAAAAATTAGAAAATTCATTTGCAGATATGCCAGCTAAGTTAAAGGAACTGAAGAGCAGAATGAATAATGGAAATTACCTAATCAGGACAGTAGACAGAAAATCAAATGAAAAAACATGATAGCAATATAAGAGATCTATGGAATGATATAAAGTGGGCCAAGCTACCCATAAGGATTCCAGAAGGAGAAGAGAAAGAAGGGGGATTGAAAAAATATTTGAAGAATTTATAGCTGAAAACTCCCAAACCTAAAGGAAACATTTCAAAATACAGGAAACACAGAAGGCCCCCAACAAGGTGAACCCAAACAGACCCATGCCAAGACATATTATCATAAAAATGGCAAAAGTTAAAGGTAAGGAGAGGATTCTAAAGACAGCAAGAGAAAAACAAAGAATTAACTATAAGGGAATCCTCATAAGGTTATCAGCTGATTTCTCTATAAAAACACTAAAAGCCAGAAGAGAGTGGAAAAATATATTCAAAGTTCTAAAAGGGAAAAATTTGCAGCCTAGATTACTCTACCCAGCAAGATTATCATTTAAAATAGAAGGAGAAATAGAGAATTTCTCCAACAAACAAAAATTAAAAGAATACAATGAGTTTAGCAATACTAAACTCATTCTAAAAGAGATACTGAAAGGTCTCCTCTAAATAGGAAAGAAATAAGAAGATATAAGATGGAGGAAATAACAATCAGAAAGTAATCACTTAAATAAGCCAGTATACAGATCAAAAAGAAAAAAAATTTGTCAAAGTGATGATAAACAAAGGGAACAGAAAAGGATAAACACAAAGATGTAAAAAAGGACAACAAAATCATAAAATATAGAGAAGGAGAGTAAGAAAATCTAGACTTTTTTTTTAGAATATGTTTGAGCCTATATGACTATCAGGCTAAAGCAAGCGGATCTAGGAAGGGGTTAAAAAAAGGGAAACCATAAATCAAAAACAAACAATACATTCACAAAAACTAAAAAGAAGAGGACACAAGCTTAAAATAAAAGGAAATCATCCAAGCAAAAAAGAACAAAGGAGAAACATAGAATCAACTGGGAAATAAGGTATAAGATGTCAATAAAAACATTTTTATCAATAATTACCTTAAATGTCAATGGACCAAACGCTCCAAACAAAAGACATGGAGTGGCAGACTGGATAATAAACAAGAGTGCATTATGCTTCCTACAAGAGACTTACCTTGAGGTAAAGGACACATAAATTGAAAGTGAGGGGATGGAAAAAGATACTTCATGTCAATGGAAATGATAGGAAAAGCGGGAGTTGCAATATGCATATCAGACATAATAGGCTTCAAAAGAAAGGCCATAAAGAAGATAAGAAAGGACATTATTTAATGATAAGTATTAATTCAAGAAGAGGTTATTACATGGGTCAAAATATATGCCCCTAACAGAGGAGCACCCAAATACATACAAAAAAACCTAACAGACATAAAAGGAGAAATTGATGGGAATACAACAATAGCAGGTGACTGTAACACCCCACTCACATCAAATGACAGATCCACCAGACAGAAAATCAGTAAGGCAACAGAGATCCTAAATGACACAACAGAACAGTTAGACTTGTTATTTTCAGTACATTACATTAAAAAAAACCCAGAATATATATTCTTTTCACGTGCACATGGAACATTCTCTAGGACTGACCGCATACTGGGGCACAAAACTAACCTCAACAAATTTAAGAGTACAGAAATAATTCCAAGCATCTTCTCTGACCACAATGGCATGAAACTAGAAATCAACCACAGGAAAAGAAATGAGAAAAACTAACTACATGGAGACTAAACAACATGTTTACTAAAAAAACCAATGACTTGACAAGGAAATCTAAAAGGAAATTAAAAAATACCTGAGACAAATGCCAGTGAAAACACAACCATTCAAGATCTATGGTATGCCTCAAAAACAGTTCTTAGAAGGAAATTCAAAGTGATACAGGCCTTCCTCACAAAAGAAAAATCTCAAACCAACAACCTAAACCTTCACCTAAAAGAATTAGAAATAGGACAACAAACAAAACCTAAAGTCAGCAGAAGGAAGGAACTCATAAAGATCAGAGAGGAAATCAATAAAATTGAGATACACACACACACAAATACAAATAGTCAATAAACCAAGAACTGATTCTTTGAACGGGCAAACAAAATTGACCAAGCTCTGGCCAGTCTCACCAAGAAGAAGAAAGAGAGAATCCAAATAAGCAAAAATGAAAAATCTCAATGGATACTGCAGACATACCAAAAACCATAAAAGAATACTATGAGCAATTATATGCCAACAAATTTGACAATCTAGAAGATATGACAACTTTCTAAAGACACACAGCCCACTAAAAACTGAATTAAGAAGAAGTAGATAATTTGAATAGACAGATCACTTTCGTTTCTACGAAATTGAGTATGTAATAAAAACACTCCCTACAAATAAAAGTCCAGGACCAGATGGCGTCACAGGCAAATTCTACCAAACATACAAAGAGGAACTTTTACCATTCTTACTTAAAATTTTTCCATAAGATTGAAGAAGTAACACTCCCAAAGAGTTCTATGAACCCACCATCATCCTCATACCAAAACGAGATAAAGATACTACCAAAAAAGAAAATTACAGGCCACTATCTTTGATCAATATAGAAGTAAAAATTCTCAATAAAATTTTAGCCAGTGGAATCCAACAACATACAAAAATATCATATGCCACCACCAAGTGAGATTTATCCCAATTTCACAAGGATGGTTCAACATATACAAATCAATGTCACACACCACATTAGCAAAAGTAAAAAACCACATCATCATCTCAATAGATGCAGAAAAAGCATTTGACAATCCAACATCCATTCATGATAAAAACTCTTACCAAAGTGGGTATAGAAGGACTATACCTTAACGTAATAAAAGCCATTTATGACAAACCCACAGCAAATATAATACCCCACAGAGAAAAGCTTTTGAAAGCCTTCCCACTAAAGTCTGTAGAAGCAATGCCGAGTAGTTATGTTGTGAGCCACACGGGAAGTCCTTCCCACTAAAGTCTGGAACAAGACAAGGATGCCCACTCTCACCACTGTTATTCAACATATTATTGGAAGTCCTAGCCATAGCAATCAGACAAACAAAATAAATAAAAGATATCCAAATTGGAAGAGAAGAGGTAAAACTCTCAGTGTATGAAGATGACATGATACTATATATAGAAAACCTTAAGGATTCTACACAAAAACTACTTGACCTGATCAACAAATTTAGCCAAGTAGCAGGATACAAAATTAACACCTGGAAATCAGTTGCATTTCTGTATATTAAAAATGAAATCTTAGAAAAGAAACATAAAAAATATCTTTTAAAATTGCACCCCTAAAAACTGAATGCCTAGGAATAAACCTGACCAAGCAGGTTAGAGACTTATATACTAAGAACTATAAAACATTAATCAAGGAAATTAAAGAGGATTCAAAGAAATGAAAAGATATTCCACGCTCCTGGATTGGAAGAATTAATATTTTAAAAATGGCCATATTACCCAAAGCAATCTAGAGATTCAACGCAATCTCTATCAAATTACACATGACATTTTTCATAGAACTAGAGATAACAATCCAAAAATACATAAAGAACCATAAAAGACCCATAATTGCTAAAGCAATCCTGAGGGGAAAAAAACCAAGCAGGAGGCATAACTCTCTTAGACTTCAGAGAGTATTATAAAGCAACAATAATCAAGGCTGTGGTACTGGTACAACACAATACGGACCAATGGAAGAGAAAAGAGAGCCCAGAAATAAATCCAGACACCTATGGTCAATTAATTTTTCACAATGGAGGCAAGGATATAAAATGGGAAAAAGTCCCTTCAGCAAGTGGTGCCAGGAAAATTGGACAGCTATATGTAAATCAATGAAACTAGAACACACCCTCACACTGTGTAAAAAAATTAAACTCTAAATGGCTTAAAGACAAATATAAGACAAGACACTGTAAAACTCTTAGAAGAGAACACAGATAAAACAGTCTCTGACATCAATCATACAAATGTTTTCTTAAGTCACTTTCCCAAGGCAATAGAAATAAAAACAAAATTAAATAAATGGGACCTAATGAAACTTACAAGTTTCTGAACAGCCAAGGAAATGATAAAAAAAAGCAAAACAAAAAGACAACCTACAGAATGGGAGGAAATAGTTGCAAATGATGCAACTGGCAAGGGCTTAATCTTTAAAATATACAAACAACTTACACAACTCAAGAGCAAAAAAACCAACGACCCAATTGAAAAATGGACAAAAGACCTAAATAGACATTTCTCTAAAGAAGACATGCAAATGTCCAGTAGCATATGAAAATATGCTCAACATCATGAATTATTAGAGAAATGCAAATCAAAACTAAACTAAGGTACCACCTCCCACTTGTGAGAATGGCCATCATCAATAAGCCTACACATAACAAATGCTGGAGAAGGCGTAGAGAAAACGGAATCCTCCTACACTGCTGGTGGGAATGTAACTTAGTACAAACACTAAGGAAAAGAGAATGGAGGTACCTCAGAAAACTAAGTATAGAACTACCATGTGACCAGCAATTCCACTGCTGGGGATTTATTTGCAGAAAACTTTCATTCAAAATATACATACATCCCTATGTTCACTGCAATACTATTCACAATAGCCAAGACATGGGAACAACCTAAATGTCCATCAACAGATGAATGGATTAGGAAGATGTGGTACATATACACAATGGAATACTACTCAGCCATAAAAAGAATAAACTATTGCTATTTCCAGCAACAGAGATGCAAGTAGAGATTCTCATATTAAGTGAATTAGGTCAAAAGAGAAAGACAAGTACCATAAGATTTCACTTACATGTGGTATCTAAAACATGGTGACAGATGAACCTACTTACAGAACAGAAACATACAGACATGGAGAAGAGACTTGTGTTTGCCAAGGGGGAGAGAGAGGGAATGCTACAGACTGGGAGTTTGGGATTACAATTAGAATGGATAAACTATGAGGTCCTGCTGTAGAGCAAAGGGAAATATATTCAATCACTTGTGATAGAATATAATAGAATATAATATGAGAAAAAGAAAAAAGAATTTATGTGTATGTATATGTACAACTGGGCCACTGTGCTATACAGAAGAAACTGACAGAATATTGTAAATCAAGTCAATTTGAATTAAAAATTAAAAAACATAGGTGGTAAGTTCACTGACATCAGTCTTGGTGATGATTTTTTTTTTGGATCTAACATCAAAAGCAAAAGCAAACTAAGCTAAAAACAAGTAGGACTACATCAAACTAAAAAGATTTGTACAGCAAAGGAAATAATCAACAAAATAAAAAGGCAGCCTACCAAATGGGAGAAATATGTGCAAATCATAATACGGCTTAAGAGTTAATACCTAAAATATATGAAGAATGGATACAACTTCATAGTAATAAAAACAATATGAATAAAATTAGGTAGACGATCTGAATAGACATTTTTTTCCAAAGAAGACATCCAAATGGCCAACAGGTACACAAAAAGGTCCTCAACATCACTAATCATTAGGGAAATGCAAATCAAAACTACAAAGAGGTATCACCTCACACTTGTTAGAATGGCTATTAATAAAAACACAGGATATTACAAGTGTTCACAAAAATGTGCAGAAAAGCAAATGCCTGCGCACCATTGGCAGGAATGTAAATTGGTATAGTCACTCAAGAAAACAATGTGGAGATCCCTCAAAGAGTAAAAACTGAACTACCATATGATTCAGCAATTCTACTTCTGGGTATTTGTCTGAGAGAAGCAAAAGCACTAGCTCAAAAAGATGTCTGTACCCCCCACTCACATTCACTGTAGGACTATTTACAATAGCCAAAACATGCAAACAACCTCCCACCCACCAGCTGAAGAAAACCCAATTTTGTCTACCCTCCCTCTTATGCCACCAGATCTTTTCAGCCCGAGGTCAGATCCATGCGGCTACTACACCAAAGAGCCCTTACACATGTGAAAACACAAAAAGTGAAACTCACCAGTCAAAGCCATTGTGTTCGTTTGAGGTCTCTATCCAGGTGAACAGCAAAAGCACAGTCAGGCAAAACGCAGCAAAGAGCCACGGGTAAAAGAGTTGATCTATCTGGGAAGAGAAAGAAGGACGTCTAACTTAGCTCCATTTACCCAGGGTACCTTGGCAACATCTGTATATATTTGCCAAAAGTCTGCATAGTTGTAGTGCACTCTGAAGTGACCACTGCATTCTTTTTACCCCTATGGAATTCTGTATAAGTGTATTTATGACATTACACTGAACTGGAATTACATATTTATACGTCTCTATCTGATGTGACAGCTTCTTGAGGAAAAGAACTTCCCTACCTTACATTTCTATGAACTGTCAATATCTATCATACTTCCTTAAACGGAGGTGGCTCTCAACAATCACCTGTTGAATCCATCCACTTCATCGTGGACCAAATGTCTGTTCATTCACTGAGTAATCCATTCACCATTCATCAGTTCATTTCGTCACTTACCTACCCATATTTTGGGGAGGGGAGCAAGTCAAGGGAATAAACCACTTTTTTTTTTTGAGTCACTAATTTGCATCAGTACAGTGCTAGAGATTTCACGTAACTACATTTGCTCTATTTCTCAATACAGTCATATAAGTTAGGTATTCTTAACCTCGTTTTGCAGAAGAACTAAATATCAAAGAGGTAAAGTAACTGACTCAAGGTCACAGGGCCAAGAAGTGGCAGGGGCACTGCCCAGACCTGTAAACCCAAAGCCCATAAGGAGGACACTTTTATAGAGAAGGTGTACGACCTGTGCCTTTGAGACAACCCCCCTGACAGAAAATTGTATCACAAACCAACCAAGCCAGAGGTTGTCAAACCCTTCCCAGGAACATTGAATGAGAAATATCACCTATTTGGGATGCTGCTTCCAATCTGTTAAAAATGGATAAAATAGGAGTTCCCGTTGTGGTGCAGCGGAAACAAATCTGACTACTATCCATGAGGATGCGGGTTTGATCCCTGGCCTATCCAAGTGGGTTGGAGATTCAGTGTTGCCCTGAGCTGTGCCCACAGATGCAGCTCAGATCCTGAGTTGCTCTTGCTGTGCTGTAGGCTGACAGTTGTAGCTCTGATTCGACCCTTAGCCTGGGAACTTTCATATGCCGCCTGTGTGGCCCTTTATTAAAAAAAAAAAGCAAAATAAAAAAAAATGGATAGAATAATTCTGCCCTGTATAAATTATGGAGTTATAAAAGACTAAGGCAATAAAATGGAAAACATAGAAAGAATACTCAAAAAGAGACATTGCAGGTATTAAGGCATTAAGTTACCACCTCCTAAATGTAGGAAGCTGAAGAGACCAGGATTTGACTAGATTTATACTCACTCACTACAAAAAACATGGTGGACTTTAAAAAAATATGTATCAGATAAAGTCACTCCCCTGCTCACAACCCTCTCAGGACTTTCTACTGCACTAGAATATCATCCAAAATGCCTGCCTTGGCGCAAAGGTCCTACGTGATCAACCCTTGCCCATCTCTGACCTCACCCCTTTCTACACACTGATCCATTTCTGAACCCCAGCCACACTGGCCTCCTTTCTGTTTCTAGAACATGATCAAATCTGTGCCCGCTTCAAGAGCTTTGAACTTCTTGGTTCCTCTACCTGGAATATTTTTGCCCCCAGATGAACACAAGGCTGGCTCCACCTCTTTAAGAAACCACACACATGACACTGTTTCAAAGAGGTCTTCTCTAATCACTCTCCCATCCACCTAACACATTTTCCTATGTATTATCTTCAAAGCTCCTATCACTATGTGAAACCACCTTTCTTCATGCCTGTTTATTTCCTAACTCATCCCACTAGAATGTAAGACGCAGGAGGGGCAGAGACCTTAGGGGTCTTATCCATGGTGATACTCATTCAATCAACTTGTTAAATAAATCAGCTTCCTTATTTTGATTCTCATTGTTGCCACTCTTATTCAAAAACTTTCAAAGCCTCTCCACTGTTTACAGGATAAAGTTCAAATATTTTAATTTGACATCAAGATGCTTCATAATTTCACTAAATCATTCTTTTCCAACTCGATCACTTACCATTTATTACCTTATGTATCTGTAAATTCAACATTCAAAATGTATTTTCCCCTAAACACACCACTGTGCTTCTTCATCTACGGACATTCACCACCTCACTCCCACTCCCCAGAACTCCTTACACCATCATTCCTGTCTGTGCAAGAGCATATCCACAAGTCAGTGACTCCAAGAACAGGAGCAATAATAGCTAACATTTACGGAGTGCTCATGGTGAGCTGAGCCCAATTCTACCTCTTCTTTTCCCACAACAAACCCCAGTGGTGGATACTGTTGTTACCACCTCTATTATTCTAAGGGGGAATCAATCACTGGAATGTTAGGTAACTTTCCTGAGGTCCCACAGTGGTAAAGCTCTAATTTGGAGATAGTGGTAAAGCCATAACCTGAATCCAGGCAGTCTTTCCCCAGAACACAGATGTTTGCTCTTTTGCTATATGCTATACTCCTTCCCCTGTGTAGAAATAGGGCCTGAAGAATTATTTAGAAATCTTGAGATTTATGTAGTTTAACTTCCTAGCTGTAGAGTGTCTCAGAGATATCACATAAACCTAGACCAAAGGCCGAGATGGAACTGGGACCAAAACATACTCCCAAGCTCTGGTCCAGGGATTTTTCTGCTATACCACAATGCCTCCAATGTCACCTTCCCCATGGAGCCCCCCTTTACCTTTCCCCATATATTCTTCTGTAAACACTCTTGTGACTTACTACATCACCCCTAAGTAATATGTATCTTTTTATTCCCCATAATATGGCAGAAGTCAAATTCTTAAAACCACACAACACCAGTTCCAGCTCCCTCACTAGCTTCATTTCCCATTCACATCATCTGCTCCGTCTAAAGTAAACTTTATACCAAGTCTTACGACTCCTCCTTCAACACCATTTCTTCCGCCATCCCCTATTCTTTACCTATCCTATTCTTGGCACCTTTCACCTTCTAAATAAAGTTATTTCCAGTCCTTCCATTACACACTGATTCATGCGTGTGTGCACAGACACACACACAATCATAGCATTCCTCTTAATGCCCATGTTCCCCTTATCTAAGAAAGTGTGGTCTGGCTCCTTCCCATCTGTTTACCAAAGAGCAGCAGCAAAGTGGACGTCTAGGTTTTTTCTGTTTGGCTTCCCACTCACAGCTGTAGCAGCCAGAAAGGTAAGTAATATAGCAATCGTAGTTGAAGTTGCGTTCAATCCATGAATTAAACTCTCTCCATCTTCCTGTCTCCTGGGGCTCAGTCTCAATCTTGTTAATGTTATCCATTGTTCACTTTTTTTTTTTTTGCTGGAATGGTAAATAAAACAGTCATAGTCCAGCACTTTCAAATGTTTCCTACCCCACCATTCTACAGAAAATTCCATCAAAATAGATGGATTTTTCAAGAGTGTTTAATCTAGGATAACATGCTAGATTTGGGGTAGAAGAGTAGGGTTTCACTCTACCTTTTCCATCTACTAGTTGAGTATTTATTGCAGGTTTGCATCATTCAGTGTTCTGTTTTCTCACCCCTGAAATGGTACCATATTCTCTGTCCTAGCCAACTAACAGATACTAAAAACATCAAGTTAGATAATAGATATGAATGTGTTTTAAAAACTGTAGGATGCTCTTGAAGTAACTTGAGAACTTAGCAGTGTGGTGAGGAATACGAAATACAATCCTGGATTAATGAGTTACTCGCATACACAGATGCCTACCCCTTCTCTTTCTTCTCACATATGGCTTTTTTAGAGTTAGCCTCAATTAAAAATGATGGAATATTCACGATAGAAATAGCTGAAATAAGACAAGTTTATTCTTGCTTTTGCCAACAAAAATTTTTCAGAGGCATAAAGAACAAATTATGTGGTATGTGACTTCACGATGCCATTATAACCCAGGCACCTTTCACTTTTCTCTTCCACTATAGCATGGCTTCCTTATCAGGGCCCCAAATGGCTGCTCAAGCCGTATCTACCATTCAGAATTCCAACTAGCAGGAAGAAGGAAGGAACAAAGAAGGGTGCCTCCCCTTATTTTAAGGATGTTTCAAGAAGCTGGACATGATATTTCCATGTAAGGTTTTTCTTACTAGTAACAAAGGTTTTGCTTACTAGTTAAAAAAGAAAGAGATATTGAAAGACATCCAACTGTCATACACATTTTCTCATCCCCTTGTGATAGGATGAAGTTCAGACATAGGAACTTACAAAGAATGTGTGAAATTGGTGGGGAAAAAAAAAGAAAAAAGAATTAAACCAAACAACAAAATGTCTTAAAGAATTGATCACAGGCAATAGTCTCTGCCCTGGAAACTTTCTGTTATGATACTTTGCTTTTGAGAAAGACACTCCAGTGTTGTAGCAGTTAAGAAAATAAAGTCTGAATGCCCACCTCCAGCCAAAATGAAGTAACAAGACTTTCATCGCACATTAAGTGATTTAAAAACTGCAAAATATGAAACAACATGTTTCGGAAGGCATACAATAGGCAGGGAAGGATAATAACATTCTGGAAACAGAAGTGAGTGTTATGAATGTCTCACAAGTAGGATAGATTTTCCAGGGTGAAATACCAGGTGTGTGAATGTTGAGGAGCCTGGCACCTGAGCAGAAAGAAATGGGAGTTTGGGGAGATTAGTGTCCCCATGTCTCTGACAATACTAATCAATACATGCTTTTAAAGAAATTACCCGAGGGTAGGGAAAGAACCACGCAAAACAAAGTGGTGAGTCAATCCCCAGGGCTCACAAAAGGCTGGGAATAGTTGATGTTTCTCCCAGAGCAGAAAAAAGTTGTAAGACCTGCAGCACCAGGTAGCACACTCAGATGGGTATTTCCCCAGTAGCGGGAAAAGATGAGGCCTACATTAAAGGATGCTATGGTCTGGCCAAGCAAACTTAAAGGTGAGCCTCAAAAGAATAAAAATATTTCCAAGTTACCAACTGTGTTCTGGAACAAAGATCAAGAATATGTTTTAGTAAATACAAAAAGCAGCCAATGAAGTAAAAATCACAATGCCTAGCATCCAATCAACAATTACCAGGCGCATAAAAAAGGCAAAAAAAAAAAATCACAACCCATAAATAGGAAAAAAATCAATCAGCAACTACTCAGAAAAGTCTCAGATGACATATTTACTCAGCAAGGACATTAAAGCATCATTACAATTACATCCCATATGTTCAAGACAGTAGAGGAAGGCATGGAAGATATTTTTTAAATATGTAGAGTGAACTTCTAAAGGTGAAAAATATAACATCTGAGATGAAAAATCCACTGCTAAGATTAAGAGGAGAAGAGACACTGTAGAAGAGCAGAGAACTTGAGAATTTGAAAAAAAGGAGAAACTGTGAGCTGCAGACCTAGAAGCACACTAAGGTCAATGCGACTGGAGTCGCTGAAAGTGAGGAGGGAGAAAGTGAGGGACAAAAGCAGTATCTGAAGAAATGATGGCTGGAAATTTTCCAAATGTGATGAAAACTATAAACCTACAGGCAAGTAGCACAAGTCCCAAGGAGAAGGCACATACAGAAAACTACAAAACCCATCATAATCAAGATGCCTACAAACACTGATAAAAGAGAAAAATCTAAAGAATGCCTTCTGTTGAAAAAAATGCAAAGTCAGAAAACAGTGGAGCAGTATCTTTAAATAACCGAAGAAAGAAAACAAACAAATTAAAAAAAAAAACATTTTAAACCAGAATGCAGCATTCATAAAAAGGGTTATAAAAAAAAGATAGTGAAATAAAGATCTTTTCAGACATTCAAAACTGGAGAATTTATCAACAGGTCACCCCTACCATAAGAAATGTTAAAGAAAGTCTTTCAATAAAAAAGGAAAAAGGTACCAGGTGGGAATGCACATCTAAATAAAGGAGTGAAGTGCACTGTAAACATCAAATATGTGCGTAGATATAAAAGAATGTTATAAATACATAAAATCACTTTAGAAGATAACTGAATTTTTGTAGAAAAAAAACAATCGCTTATAACAAGTGTGGAAGCAAAATGTACGACGATGATGGTTCAAAGGCCAGGGGCAGGGAAATGAAAGTGTACTGTTTGTTGTCCAGTTCCCTACTATATGCAAAGTGGCATAATATTAGTTGAAGGTAGACTAGGATAAGTTAAATATGCATACCATGAACTTTGATAAGGTGTATGTGCATAATAGGCCAAAAAAGGAGATAAAATGAAATCATAAATATTAATACTAAAAAAAGTGAAAATAAACATGGAACAGGAGAACAAACAGAAAGCAAACAGTAAATGTCAAATTTAAGCCTAAATATATCATTAATTCCTTTCACTGTAAATAGACTAAATGCTCTAATTAAATTAAAAAAAATACAAAACTGTTTAACTGGATTTAAAGAATAAACTCAACCATGTTTGCTGAGATAGAAAGTGCAAGAATAGAAAAACATAAAACTTGTATATACACCAGCATTTCATTAGGAGGGTAATGCTATGTACCAACCAAGGACGAAAACCTCAGGCATGTATAATGTAAGCATTTACTAGTTGCATGTCTGAGCTGATCAACTCTCCTTTCTGCTGATCTAGACTGGCCTAAGCTAGTATGATTGGACAATTCTGCTCCATACGCCACTCAACCAGGTTAGCCTGAGTATGTTCTCATGGTGATGGAAACTGTCCAAGAAAGCAAGTCCCAAAGTACAAGCCTATTTCAAGGTTCTGCTTCAAAGGATGTCCTCAGGTCAAAGTCAAAGGGAGAGTATGTCAAGTCATGGTAGAGGGCCCTGTAAAGTTACACGGCAAAGAGCGTGAACACAGGGAGTAATCAAAGGATGAGTGAGAACTGGGGCCAAATGACTTAAGCTACGTCACTTCATTACCAGTAGATCAACAAACCTTGAGGACAAAAACATTAGTAGAGACAAAGAAGGACATTCTGTAATAATTAAAAATGATTTTTTAAAAAAGAAAGTTCCATTTATAGCCATCCAATCATATAGCCTCTAGAGCAGAGACAAATCTATAATCATGGTAGATTTTGCGCACTTCTCCGAATAAAGACTGAAACGGGGATATAGAAAATTTTAACAACTTGATTAAAAAATTAGGCATAGTTAACATTTATAGAACACTATACTTAATAATTTCAGAATGCACATTCTTTTCTAATGAAAATGGAATACTTAAAAGTGATCATATATTGAGCTGCCCAACTGGGTTTATTTGTAAAAATAAACTTCTAAGAACTGAAACTGAAATCATGCCCCATGGGGTTAAAAAAAATCCCATCCTGAAACCACATACTGTAGGATTACTAAAAACAGGTGAGTAACAGATTCATTTTGAACTTGTGTTACTGCTCAGCAGATGAGGGAATGGTTTGTTTAAACAAAAACAAAACAAAACCCAAAACAAAAACCTGCTTGTAGCCTGCAGTTCACTGAGCAAGCTTTCCTTAATTACTTTGTTGCAAAATGGACTCTATTTTGCAATAAAATAATTCCATTAATTCCATTCCCCCAAGCTTCACATAATTTAGATCCTAGAGTCAGCTCTTGTCCAATTCGGGCTGGCTTACACCAGTTGGAACCAGCAAGCCTAAACTGGGTCTGGATAAGTGTCTGATGGGTGACCTTTTGACTTCAAAGGGCCACAAATTCTCCCCTCAGACCGTACTAAGTGTCTCTATTAGAACTTGCATCCCATGAAGAAACACCCAACTCATATGTGCCTGCACAGAACACCAATTACCTCACCTTTCCCATACCTCACCTTTTCTGACACATAAGACCACCTTGCTTCTTTATCCTATAAACATCTCAAGCCCCTCACATTTAGGGAGCTGGGTCTGAGATTTGTTCTCTGATGCAAACCTTAGCATCTTAGAGTTTGCTTCACTGCACATCAGGCTAGTGAAACTGATTCTGTAACAAATTTTGGGAGCCAGCCTGGAGATAAGTCCAGGTGGACTTTTTGTGCATGGGTCACGGCTTCCTTGCCGGTATTGAGAGCCTGTGGAGGAATCCAAGCAGCTGCCTGGTCCATTAGTTCCAAGGACCATCCCGGGATTCTCCCTGACAAGGTGCTTCTGACGTCTGATGCATTATTTTGCTTTGCAGCTAAGAATTAACTTTGGGGTCTGGAAGACAATTTGGAGTATGTAACTTCCATAAAAAGTATCTGTGCCTAAACCAACTATAATAGGAAAAAAAAAAACATTATAAAAAATAATAACCTCTAAAAAAAAAAATAAAGTACCTGTCCCTAAATTGTCCAGGTTGTGGGTTAGAGGTCAAGCTGGTGGTAATTTGGTAGAATCACAGGCTAGAGGCCCACACTAATAGGTATCATACAAAATGTTGTGGCTGCAGGGTTACTCCAAACCTGGGTTAAGGTTCTAAGGTTCTGATTACTGGTTTGTTTTGTTTTGGCCTTGTCCATCTTGTCTATGTCTGCTTGTCTTATTTATTAATAATTTGGGGGTAAGAATTTGGAATGTTTTTACTTTATATTAAAATGAAACTAGAAGGAAATGGGAAAATGTGCTTCTAAAGCTTACCAGCTACCGAACAGAAAGATACCCACTGAAATTCCATCAGGCTTCATGCACAATTGGTGTGCAGCAAACACTTGCAAGCACTTACTTAATTGGTATCCAAAGGAAATCTCACTTGAAAATGGCCATGGTAAGTGCTTTTTTTTTTTTTTTTTTGACAAAAAAACTGTTTGTTTGCATACACAGTTCGAGAAGCTGGTTTGATAAAATACCGTTTCAAAATTCTGACCCTGAGAGAACAAAAGCATTCCTTGGAAAAAGTCTGAAGTTATAAAAGTTATGATGTTTTTGAAATGCAAATACAGTCCACGTTGCCTTGAGACTAAGACCTTGGCTTAATTAGTAGAAACTAAAACTGGAAAAAAAGGTGGAGGCGAAGAGGGCTTTTAAACTCGAGTAAATTTAACTTATTCCAACTGCTATTTACAAACTAACAAGATTTATATTATAATACTTAGTTCATGACTAACTTTGAAAACGAAGCTAAGAGATCTCTGGTTACATCTTTGTGCACTTTATAAAGATGATGTATCTTTACCTCTGAATTGTTTTACTGAAATGTATTTGTGAGCTCTATTTAACTGGCTTAAAGGAAACCAAACGCCTATATAAGTTCCCTGAAATATTTTAAAAAACTAACCTGAATGCATTTTAGGTCCACATGATCTGGAAATATTTAGTACAGGTTTCAGATAACCTTTAGATTATACCACTGAACTGAATAAGAAATTAAAGAACTCTAATGCAAACCATGATGGCTTCATAAAACTGTTAACCTAATATTAAGATCAAGGATTAGGTATGTAGGATGGAGTGCATTGATGGGTATGGCTATAAATTTTATAGTTTTTAATCTGAAATACTGCTCACTTTTAATCTGTGTTTTCAGATATAGGAAAACTTTACCCTTTATAGCAACCGGGTAAATTATATCTTCCTAAGTAAAACTGAAACATTTATTTTTCCTCTCTACTTAATTCCTCCAGAATTTGGAAACACTTAGTATTTTTATTTTCATGTAAATATAGTTACTTGCATGAGTTCAATAAGAATTTGTTTTCCCTATAACAGGACACAGCTGGAAATACTGCTTAATTACCATGAGTGAATGAAATGTCCTATTTGAAGAATACATAAAATTGAACATCGCCAGACAACTTTAAAGAATTAAGGTGGACTTTATGGAACCATAAAGCTCTTGAACAAGCAAACCTCGTTAGCTTCAAAAAAAAAAATCTTGTGATATTTTCTGACTACAGTGCAATAAAGCCAGAAATCAGTAATAAAATAATTGGAAAATTCCACATTGTGGAATTAAACATATTTATTTAAAAAAAAAAACCCCGCAGGTCAAAGGAAAAGAATCAATTAAAATGAGAAAAAAAAATTGTTAATTGGCTGATGATGAACCTGTGCAAACTGGAGTGGATAGTTGCAAATACTGGCCTGTGAGATAAAGATGATGTGAGCCAAAGTTCTGTGTCTGGGAGGAAGGTAACCTGCTTGAATACCGAATAAAAAGCAGCATTTTAACCAGAATCATTATTATAACCATTTTCCACATATCTATAGATCCTTTCCTTCCACTAGCGAGCGCAGCCAAATTCACATGAAAATTCACTAATATTTAGGGAAAGACTAATAAACACAATTCTGCTTCCATACCTCTTTTCTGGTTTCCAAAACCATGCATCTAAAATTTTCCTGAAATGTCCACGGGGCTTTCTCACAGGCATCTTCAAATTAATATGCCTGAAACTGAAGCCTTGACTTTCCCTCCAAAACCTGTTTCTCTTGAGCTCAATTCCATCTTAGTAAAAAGGGCACCACTGTTCACCCACTGTTCCAGGCAAAATCCAGGCCATGCCCAGACTGAGAGAGCAAAACAAGATTTACTCTATAACCATCAAAAAACTAGATAACTGGACAAAATACATAAAACAATTACTTTCAGATGTTGAAGAGGCAGCGATAAGCACTGACCCTTAAGAAGAGAAAAAAAAAAAAAAAAAGACTGCACCCTTCACACCTGCAGGGACTTCCAGATAAGCCAAGCCCAGGCCAGCCCCCAAAACCCACCCGCCACCAGGCTGACCAGGGGCTGCGGGGCTTAGGGCCCCTGGCTTGGTTGGATACTGTGGACTGGGGACCGGCTTAGGTGGAAGCCCTTTGGTCTCGGGGTCCTCCCTCGAGCAGGTCCTTCACTTGGCACTGCCTCAGGCGTGGCTGCCAACTTGATAGTATTAATCAGCTTCCTCTTGCTGGAGATGCTTAAGGGGGAAGCACAGAGCCAGGCACAATACTTACGGTGACTGCACACCCCAAAGCTAAATGTGGAACTCAAGCTGGGTAAGACTAACGTCTCTCAAAATGGTGGCCAAGCGGAAGGAGACCCCCACCCCCACTCTTGAGGCTTGCAGGTGCGGGTGGGCGTGGTCATGGGCGTGGCCTCAGATGCCCAGTCAGACACTAAGACTGACTTTAAGGCCGACGTTCAATTTTAGCTCAGAGCACCATGCTTTAAGCGTGTTTTAAGGTATACACTGCTTTTTTTTTTTTTCTAAAAAAAATTTCCACGTAAACTTAGTTCTTATTAATCATTTAGTTTAGGCTATCTTTGTAGCCCAGTTATTCACTGACTCTCTTAACTATTTTTCTTTTTTCTTTTTACTAACCTGCTTCAAAATTGGACCTGTTTAAAAAAAAAAAAATTGGACCTGTTTTAGCTTTGTTTAATCTCTGTTACCTCCAGGCATTTCTCTAGCTCTGACCTCATTTCTGAGCTCTAGACTCTTTATCTGAATGTCCTGCTCTAGACACCCCAAACTCAATAAACCCTAACTTGAATGATCTTTCTCTTCAAATATACTCCACACCCGATACCTCCAAAATCCCTAACTAGGAGGATTTGAAACCAGTGTCTCATTCTTTTTTTTTTTTTTTTTTTTGTCTTTTTTAGGGGCATGCCCACGGCATATGGAGGTTCCCAGGCTAGGGGTGGAATCGGAGCTGTTGCTGACATAAACTAATATAACCCTCTTCCAACTAAAGAAGTTTCAGGTTCCTGCTATTAGCCGGACCTCAGCCAGCATCTGCAAATGCAACCCAGCTGAAACAGGCCTAACATCTTCCAGGGCTCAGCCAGATAATCTTTTATCCTAAAAGAGGGAGACCTATAGAGCAAAGATTTTTTTTTCTCCTAAAGCATCACCCATGGCATATGGAGGGTCCCAGGCTAAGGGTCAAATCAGAGCTACAGCTGCCAGCCTACAGCCACAGCAATGCAGGATCTAAACTGCATCTGCAACCTACACCACTGCTCACGGCAATGCTGGATCCTTAACTCACTGAGCGAGGCCGGGGATCAAACCTGCAACCTCATGGTTCCTAGTCGGATTTGTTTCTGCTGCACTAGGATGGGAACTCCTATAGCCAAGATTTTAAACACCTGCAGAAACTCTCCTCTTCCTCCACCCAGGGCTCCTCCTCCTTCTGCGTCCTAGGGAAGAGGCAGGACAAGACCATGTGGTCTAAACGCCCAGGGAACTCCCTGCGTATCACCTGGGGGAACTGGTTTCAGAGGATAACTTCAAAAGCTACCATTAATTGAGCTCTTAGCATGTGCCAGGCATGTGCTATGAATTCTGTATGTATTATTTCTCCAGCTCCTCATGCAGTACTGCAAAACAGTTATTAATATCCCCATTTTATAGGCAAGGAAACCTAAGTACTTCTTCTTAGCAATTTGCTTGACCATTCCTGAGTATCAGTGACCGGTATGACCTAAAATGATCAGACTTGCCACCTAGGCAAACCAGAAATAACTTGTAGGCCTATGAGGCAAGACCACTCTTTAAGGCAAATGAGTGAGGAAAGGCCAGGAGTCCCGAGTCTCTGGCCTTTCCTCACCACCAGTCTCTCAAGAAAACCACCAGGAAAGTTATCCTCCACCCAGTCACAGTCACGGCACAAAACCCTTGGCTCCATGACAAGCTAGACATTCTCCCTCCTAGACGTGCTCAGGATCATACATCAGCAAGGCTCAGCACTGAAGAACGGGAGCTCCAAATTCCCCTCTGCAAGATTCACTGAGCGGTATCTAGACTGGGGTCAGACAAGGGCAGAAGGCCAGGCTTCTCCGGGCCTATCCTTGTTCATGGTAAAAGTATGGGCTGGAGCTCACAGGCTAAAATGAGGCTCCCAAACCCACATTTAAGGCCCCAACGCCCAGGAAAAGCTGGGCTGCATTTACATGATCCACTTACCCTGTAACACTCGTTCTACTGTCTTTCCAGGGTGACATGTCTGCGCCTCACGACCAGACAATATTCCTACAGGCCAAAGAAAGTATCATATCTTATCAGCAAAGCCCATTAACAACTCCTGGGAAATTAACATAAAACATTGGTAATGAAATAGTCTAACCTCTTTTTTGTTCCCCTCTTTGTGCTGCTTAGTTTAGCTTCGCTCATGCAGAGGGCTTGCACTAGGCCCTCCAGACCTGAGCTCCTAGCAGGAGATGGCTGCTCCCCACACTGCAGCTCCATGAACAGCTGCTGCGTCTAGCACTGCTCATGGAGGCACTGCCTGTGATCTGGAGCTTCACAGCTCAGCAGTGCCTGCCCCTGCACGAGCTCCACTCCCTTCCGGTTTGTTGAGAAGCTTATAAAGCAGCCCCACCCAGGGCCTTTCAGGAGAGCCTGGACTCCACAGCAGGACCTCATACCTCTCCATCCTTTGATCCAAGCATCAAACTTTCCTTGGCTTCTGAACTGAACTCAGTCTCTTTCTAACGGCTTAAATGACACCAGGGAGGCGGATCCTTTCTGGGGTTTGATTCAAAAGGGTTGGTAACAAGTTCTACTCCATAGCACTTTATAACAGATTTACAATTCATAGTAATTAAAATAATCACCTTCATTTGTATTGAGCGCAAGTGATGACAAGGCACTTTCAGGTATATTAGCTCATTATAGCTTGGAAACAGCTGTGTTACAAGAAGGGCAGTGAGTATGATGCCCCTTTGATAGAAGAAACAGAGGATCCAAGAAGTTAGGTGGCCTGTCCAAGGTTACAGAGTAAGTTATAAGCAGATCTGGGGCCAGGCCTGAGGTCTTCACACTCGAGGCCCCCAGGCCCTTGTATTCTGTCACTCTGCCTGTTACAGACAGCTGCCACTCATGATGATGCTCTCTCTCCTCTCCCAGTGCATTCCAGTCTCCAAGTGACTAAGGATTTCATCTTCCATACAGTGATCACGTTTATCCACTTTTCTCCATCACTGCTTCCACCACTCTATTTCTGACATGGTTATCTGTGGTCTGAATCATTCTAACAGTAACCTGTCACCTGCATTCTGGCCTTCTCCAATGCAAACGGCAGCCAGGGTGATATATAGCCTTGCTACTCAAGGTAGCATCAGCACAGAACTACCATATGATCCAGCAATCCCACTGCTAGGCATCTATCCAGAGAAAACCATAATTCAGAAAGACACATGCACCCCAAAGTTCACTGCAGCACTTTTTACAATAGCTAAGACATAGAAGCAACTTAAATGTCCATCAACAGAGGAATGGATAAAGAAAATATGGAATATTACATATACATAATGCAATACTACTCGGCCATGAAAAAGAATGAAATAATGCCATTTGCAGCAACATGGATGGACTTAAAGATTGTCATACTAAGTGAAGTTAGTCAAACAGTGAAAGACAAACATCATAGGATATCACTTACATGTGAAATCTAAAAAAGGAATACAAATGAACTTATTTGCAGAACAGAAATAGACTCAGACTTTGAGAAACTTAAGGTTACCAAAGGGGACAGCTGGAGGGTGAAGGATGAACTGGAGGTTTGGGACTGGTATATGCACACTGAGGTATATGGAATGACTGGCCAACTGGGACTTGTTGTATAGCCCAGAGAACTCTACCCAATATTATGTGATGATCTATGTGGGGAAAAAAATCTGAAAGAGAATGGATGTGTGTACATGTATAACTGAATCACTTTGTTGGACAACACTGTAAATCAACTAATTTCAATAAAACTTTAAAAAATGAAAAAGAAAGAATAGGTTAGCAAGCCTAGCCTAAGGCTGACAAATTTTATGAAAGAGCAATGATGGAAAAAATGTAAAAGGTATTGGCATATTATCTAGCTCTTGTTTTCATGTAATTTTCTTGTTAATTACAGCTCATAGGCATGACTAAAACATACATCTGTTCATATATACATATGTTCATATATACATATGAAGCATACATCTGTTCGTATAGACGTATGTTCATATATACATATGAAGCAGCCTCAGCATTACTTGGGAGATGGCTGGAAATGTGCAATCCCAAGCTCTAACCCAGAACTACTGAATCAGAATCTGAATTTTAATAAGATCCCAAATGATCAATGTAACTTTTACATGTGCATGTAAAATTTTGAGAATCAAGAGAATGCGAAGAGAAAACAGAGTCCAGAAGAAAATATTTGCGAAAGACATATGGTTGACCCTCCATACATTGTTCCTCATCTGAGGATTCAACCAAATGTGGATCAAAAAATTTCCCCTAAATTTCAGGAAGTTCCAAAAATCAAGACTTGAATTTGCCACACTGGAAATTATTTATATAGCATTTACATTGCATTTACAACTATTTACATAGTGCTTTCTTTTTATTAGGTATTATAAGTAACCCAGAGATGATTTAAAGTATATAGGAGGATGTGTAGGTTATATGAAAATACTATGCCATTTTATATAAGGGACTTGAATGTCCATGGATTTTGGTATCCAGAGAGGTCTCGGAAACAGTCCCCCATGGATACTAATGGAAGACTGTATCTGATAAAGGACTATTATCCAAAATATACAAACTCAGCAAGAAGGAAAAAAAAAACAACCTGATTAATAAAATGGGAAAAGACCTGAACAGACACCTTACCTAAAAGACACACAGTTGGTAAAGATGCGCATCATCATATGTCATTAAGGAACGGAAAATTACAAGAGCAGTGAGATACCACTTCACACCTGTTACAGTGGACAACATCCGGAACTGAGAGCAGCAAAGGCTGAGGAGGATGCGGAGCAACAAGAACTGTCATTCATCGCTGGTGGGAGTGCAAAATGATACAGTCCCTTCTGAAGACAGGTTGACAGTTTCCTGCAAAATTAAACATACTTTTACAATACAATCCAGCAATCATGCTCCGGGGTATTTACTCAGATGGGCTAAAAACTATGTTCACAGAAACACAGATGTTTATAGCAGCTTTATTCATGATTGCCAAACTTGGAATCAACCGAGATGTCTTCAGTAGGTGAATGAATAAACTGAGGTATATCCAGAAAGCGGAATATTATTTAGCACTAAAATGAAAGGTGCTATCAAGCTATAAAAAGACAATGACGGAGTTCCCATTGTGGCTCAGTGGTTAGGGAATCCGACTAGGAACCATGAGGTTGCGGGTTCAATCTCTGGCCTTGCTCAGCGGGTTAACGATCTGGCGTTGCCGTGAGCTGTGGTGTAGGCTGCGTTGCTGTGGCTCTGGCATAGGCCGGCGGCTACAGCTCCAATTAGACCCCTAGCCTGGGAATCTCCATATGCCATGGGAATGGCCCTAGAAAAGGCAAAAAAAAAAAAAAAAAAAAAAAGACAATGAGAAAACTAAACTACATATTATTAGATGACAGAAACCAATTTGAAAAGCAGTGATTCCAACTGTGACATTCTGCAAAAGCCAAATCTATGGATATAGTGTAAAGATCAATGGTTCCCTTGTGTTAAAGGGGAAGGAGGAAGGACTTGGAGCATGGAGGAGTTTTAGGACAGTGAAATCTATTCTGTTGATACTATAATCAGTGGTACTTGTCATTATACATTTGTCCAAACCCATAGAACGTAAGACACCAAGAATCAAACCTAATATAAAATATGGACTTCACTGATGTGCTGATAGAGGTTCATTGATTGTAACAAATATACCTACCACCTGAGCACAGACTGTTGGTTGTGGGGAAGTTTGTGCATATATGGGAGCAGGAGGTTTATAGGAAATCTGTGTAGTTTTCACTTAATTTTGCTGTGAACCTAAAACTGTTCTAAAGAATAAACTATATAAAAATAATTGGGGAAGCCCTGCTCTGCAGACTTGTATTGACTCCTCCATCTCCCACTACTTCCCTCACTGCTTCATACACTGTACACCAACTACCTGAACCAGGGATGGTTCACCAAATGGAATGGGCTCTCTCTCACCTCTTCACACTGTCTCAAGCTATCCCTTTGCCTGTGAATCCTGCTTTTCCCTTTTCCTTCCCTTGCCACCTCACACACAAAGCCTTTTATTTATCCTTTTTTAGGTCTCAGCTTAAAAGTCACCCCTTCTGTGAAGTCCTCCCTGATCTCTAAGTTGGGCAGTTCTACATCAATCCCTCTGTTTGCACAGCACTATTACAGTAACTGTCTATTTCAAGGGTTTCTCTTCCCAACCAGACTGAGCTCCAAGTGCAGGGGTCATCTCCAATTTACCACAAAACCCCAACTGCTAGCAAATGCCTGGCATAAAGCTGGTGCTCAGACAGTTTGTGAAGAGAGGAATAAATGACCATGCATCAAACTCAACCTGCCAAGGAGTCTAAGGAATCAGCCTAAGACATGCAAATTCTCTCCAGGGAAGGCATGTATATTTCATCTTTTAAACCAGCTCTGACCTGACCTACACAATCCTTTTTTTCTCATTTTTAAAAGTTTTATTAAAGTGTAGTTGAGCTACAATGTTGTGATAATTTCTGTTGTACAACAAAGTAATGAAGTTACACATGTACACACATCCATTCGCTTTCAGATTCCTTTCCCACATAGATTAACACAGAATACTGGGTAGAGATCTCTATGATACACAGTAGGTCCCCACACAATCCCGTTTAAAAACCTGTTCTGTGGAAGCTCAGCGCATTGGCTGAAAGACATTCCGAAGTCCTTGTGCCTCCACAGACCCAGCACAACCTTGATGAAAGGCAGTATAACTGGGGGAGAAACAAGAGGGTCTAGAGTCTAGTTTTACCTTTACTACACATTATAGTCCAGGTTCTCAGCTCTCTTATCTGAACCACGGAAAGAATGGACTAGATGATTTAAAAAAAAAATATTGAAGTAAAATTGACTTATGAATGATGTCATAGTTTCAGGCCTATGACAAAATGATTCCATATTTTTACACATTAAAAAATGATCACAATGGAATTTCTGCTGTGGCTCAGTGGTAACAAACCTGACTAGTATCCATGAGAATGGAGGTTTGATCCCTGGCCTCGCTCCATGGGTTAAGGATCCAGTGTTGCCATGAACTGTGGTGTAGGGCACAGACATGGCTGAGATCCTGCATCGCTGTGGCTGTGGCATAGGCTGGTATCTGTAGCTCTGATTTGACCACTAGCCCAGGAACCTTCATGTGCCACAGGTATGTCCTTAAAAAGACAAAAAAATTGATCACAATTATAAGTCTGTTTACCACCTGTCACCAAAGTTATTATTGACTATATTCCATATGTCATACATTATATCCCCAGGCCTTATTTATTTTATACCTGAAAATCCATTTGGTCTAATGTGTCATTTAAGGCCAATGTTTATTGATTTCTGTCCAGATGATCTATCCATTGAGATAAGTGGGGTGTTAAAGTCCCCTACTCTTGTGCTACAGTCAATTTCTCCCTTTATGTTTGTTAATATTTGTTTTTGCATTTAGGTGCTCTTATGTCAAGTGCATATACATTCACAATTTTTATATCTTCTTAGACTGATCCTTTTATCATTATATGTCCTTCTTTGTCTCCTGTTACAGTCTTTGTTTTAAAGTCAACTTTGTGTTATACATGTTGCTACCCCTATTTTTTGTTTGTTTCCATTTGTGTGCCCATCACCTCGCTTTAGTCTGTCTGTGTCTTTAAACCTGAAGACAGTCTCTTATAGGCAGTATAGATATGTTTTTTTAAAATCCATTCAGCCACTCTGTCTTTTCATTAGAGCATTTAGTCCATTTATAGTTAAAGTAGTTATTGATAAGTACACACTTACCAATGTTTCATTCACTGTTTTCTGGCTCATTTTTAGTTCTTTTTAATTTTTTTCTTCTTTGGGGATTTGACCTGTGATTTGATGACTATGTTTAGTGTTATATATGGATTCTATTCTCCCTTTGTGTGTATATATTATAGATTTTTTGGGTTGTGGTTATCTTTAAATTCTTATAGTAACTATAGTTATATATGTACACATATATTCAATATACATATATATTGAACTTAAGAACTCATCACATTAAATTATATATATTATAGATATACATATATATACATATGCATATTCCACTGCATTCTAACAAGCCTGTATTTTACTCCCACTTTAATTTTTTTACATCATATATTTTATTTCTTTAGTTTTGTGTATCCCTTAACCTCTAATTTTGGATACAGTTTATTTTACTAATTTTGTCTTTTAGTATTCTACTAACTTTATAAGAAATTGATATATAACCTGTATGTTTGCCTTTGAAAGTGAGATTTTTCCTTTTTCAATTTTCATATTTCTAGTTGTAATCTTTTTTCCACTTAGAGAAGTCCCTTTAACGTTTCTTGTAAAGCTGGTTTAGTAGTTCTGAACTCTTTCAGCTTTTCTCATCTGTAAAATTCTTTCTGTCTCCTTCAGATTGAAAGGAAAGTCTTGCCAGGTAGAGTATTCTTGGTTGTAGGTTTTTTCATTTCATCATTTTGAATATATAGTGCTCCTCCCTTCCGGCCTGTAAAATTTCTCCTGAAATTCAGCTGGTAGTCTTTGGGAGTCCCCTTTTCTCTTGCTGTTTTTAAGAATCTCTATCTTTAATTTCAGTTGTTTTAATTACAATGTGTCCTGGTGTGAAGCTCTTTGGTTCATCTTCTCT
Organism: Sus scrofa; assembly: GCF_054392235.1. NCBI lineage: Eukaryota > Metazoa > Chordata > Mammalia > Artiodactyla > Suidae > Sus > Sus scrofa. Next base: position 11,484,881 of record NC_139391.1, read on the forward strand.
GGCACTGTCTGTGCTTCCTGGACCCATATGTATGTTTGCTTCCCCAGGGTAGTGAAGTTTTCAGCTTTTTTAAAAAAATGGCTGCACCTTTGGCATATGGAAGTTCCTGCGCTAGGGGTCAAACTGAAGCTGCAGCTGAGGCCTATGCCACAGCCAAGGCAACACTGGATCTGAGCTGCATCTGTCACATACACTGCAGCTTACAGCAATGCCAGATCCTTAACCCCTGAGCCAGGTCAGGGATTTAACTTGAATCCTCACAGAGACAATGTTGGGTTCTTAGGCAACTTAGCCACAATGGGAATGCAGTTATTTTTTCTTTAGGTTAAGTTCTCTGCCCCATTTTCTGTTTTCTTTTTTTAACCATTTTTATTTTGTAAAAACTCCTTTTCTTCTGTTCAGCTTGACTGGTTTTCACTCTTCCGTCTTCCAGTTCACTAATTTGTTCTTGTTATCATCTGTTCTACTATTGCTTCCTTCTTGTGTATTTTTTTATTTCAGTTACTGTACTCTTCAACTCTTCTTCATATTTTATAAGCCTTTGTTAAACTTTCACTGTGTTCTCCCAAGTTTCTTATGCATCTTTACGAAAATTACTTTAACTCATTATTGGTTAGATTGCTTATCCCTACTTCACTTAGTTTTTCTGGAGTTTATCTTGTTTCTTTGGGTGGGATATATTCCTCTATCTACTCAATTACTTAATTCTCTATCCCCAGTGGGGATACCTGAACAAAAATCACTTGCAGCCCCAACCACCTCAGAAGGCATCACAGAGAAGGACATTAAGATAGAACACCACCTGAGGTTGCTCTCGCTTTACTGGGAGCACACCCAGTCTGCAGCTGCCACTGACAAACATTCTGGGCAGTGCCCAAATGCTTGATCACTGTCCCTTCTCAGGAACCTGCAAATAAGAGCACCTTGTGCAGCACATCCTGTGGGGCTAAGCAGGACGAGTGCCTCTTGCATGGTTTACAGGTGGCAGGGGAAAACCACCACAGTTACCTCTGGCTTCAGAGGTGGAAGTGGCCCACCACCACTAGGGGTCAATGAGCAGGCACCACTTGCAGCCCCAATAACTTCAAGGGCATCACAGAAGAGGGCATTGTGACCGAATACAAACTACTGTGCTCTCGCACCCTTGGGAACGCACCAGCCCTGCGGCTGCCACTGCTGAATGCTCTGGGCAGTACCCATATGCCAGATCTCTGTCACTTCCCAGAACGCTGCACCTAGGAACAGCCTGTGCAGCACCTCCTATGTGGGCTAAGTGAGACATATTGCTTCATGCATGGTCTACAGGTAGTGGAGGCAAACCACTGCAGTTATCACTGACGCTAGAGAAGGTCATAGGCCACTCTCACTAGGGGTCCCTGAACAGGCACCACCTGTGGTTCCAGTCACCTCAGAGGAGGGCACTGCAATCAAGCACAAGCTGTTGTTGCTCTCCCCACCCCCCCGGGAACTCACACACCCTGCTGTTGCTACTGCCAAATGTTTTGGTCACCTTGCAGATCCTCCTAGAACTCATTACCACTTCCCAGGGCCCTGCAAATAGGAGTAGCCTGTGCCATCTTCCTGCAGGTCTTTGCTTCTGTTGAGAGCCCAATGACCAACCCATTGCCTCCTTCTCCCTGAAAACACACTGAGCATCCTGAAGATAACAGTCCACTCACACCAAAGAAAGAGACAGCAAATATTCAAACTCCCACACCAAAAATAAAGAGTAACCCCTCAAAAAATACAAAGGGGTATTCTTGCATAGAAATAGCCTTACAAGACTACAGTTTGGCTTCCCCAAACTCACAGAAAAAGAAAAACACAAGCAAGATGAAGAAGCTCAGAAACCATTCCCAGTTAAACAAACAGGAGAACTCACCTAAAGCAGTCAACAACGAAACAGACCTCTGCAGTCTGACAGACTTTGAGTTCAAAAGGGAGAGAGTGAAAATACTGAAGGAATTAAGAGAGGATATGAACGGAAATGCAGATTCCTTTAAAAATGAACTAGAAAATATAAGGAGGAGCCAAGAAAAACTAGAAAACTCATTTGCAGAGATGCAAACTGAGCTAAAGGCAATAAAGACAAGAATGAATAATGTAGAGGAACAAATTAGTGACGTGGAAAATAGAATAATGGAAATCAGCCAAACAGGACAGCAGACACAAAACCAAATGAAAAAACATGAAAGCAATATACGAGACCTGTGGGATAATATAGAGTGGGCCAATCTACACGACATAGAAATTCCAGAAGGAGAAGAAAACGAAAAGGGGATTGAAAATATATTTGAAGAAATTATGGCTGAAAACTTTCCAAATCTAAAGGATATTGTATCAAGACAGGAAGCACAGAGGGCCCCAAACAAGCTGAACCCAAACAGGCCCACACCAAGACATATTATAATAAAAAATGGCAAATGCTAAAGGCAGCAATAGAAAAGCAAAGCGTTAATTATAAGGAAACCCCAATAAGGCTATCAGATGATTTCTCTACAGAAATGCTACAGGCCAGAAGGGAGTGGCAAGATGTATTTATAGTGCTGAAAGGAAAAAATCTGCAACCTAGAATACTATATTCAGCAAGAATATCATTTAAAATAAGAGGAAATAAAGAATTTCTCCAATAAACAAAAACTAAAAGAGTACAGCAATATTAAACCCATTCTAAAAGAAATACTGAAAGAGCTTCTCTAAATTTAAAAAAAAAAAAGGAAGAACTAGAATGGAGGAAACCTCAGCTGGAAAGCAGTCACTTAAATAAGCCAGCATACAGAGCTAAACATGAAGATGTTAAAAAAAGACATCAAAATCATACAATGTGGGGAAGGGAAGTAAGAAAATATAGATTTTTTTAACTTTAATGATGTGTTTGAGTCTATATGACCATTAGGCTAAAGCAAGCAGATATAGGGAGAGGTTAACATATTTAAAAAACAGGGCAACCACAAATCAAAATGGAACATCACATTCACAAAAACTGAAAAGTACTCAGCATAAAATAAATGGAAACCATCCAACCAAAAAAAGAAGAAAAGAGAAACAAAGAATCAACTGGAAAACAAGGTTTGAAATGGCAATATATAATCATCTATCAATTATCACCTTAAATGTCAACAGACTGAATGCTCAAATCAAAAGACACAGAGTGGCTGACTGGATAGAAAAGCAAAATCCTTCAATCTGCTGTCTACAAGAGACTCACCTTAGAGCAAAGGACACATATAGATTGAAAGTGAGGGGATGGGAAAAGATATTTCATGCCAATGGACATGAGAGGAAAGCAGGAGTTGCAATACTCATATCAGACAAAATAGACTTTAAAACGAAGGCCATAAAAAAAGACAAAGAAGGACACTATTTAATGGTTAAAGGATCCATTCAAGAAGAGGATATTACAATCATCAATATATATGCCCCTAATATAGGAGCACCTAGATACCTACAACAAATACTAATGGACATAAAAGGAGAAATTAATGGGAATACAACCATAGTAGGAGACTTTAACACCCCATTCACATCAATGGACAGATCCTCTAGACAGAAAATCAATAAAGCCACAGAGATCCTAAAGGATATAATAGAAAAGTTAGACTTAATTGACATTTTCAGGACATTACATCCAAAAAAATCAGAATATACATTCTTCTCAAGTGTACATGGAACATTCTCAAGAATTGATCACATATTGGGGCACAAAGCTAACCTCAACAAATTTAAGAGTACAGAAATTATTTCAAGCATCTTCTCTGACCACAATGTCATGAAACTAGAAATCAACCACATGAAAAGAAATGAGAAAAAACTAACTACATGGAGACCAAACTACATGCTACTGAAAAATGAATGTGTCAATGAGGAAATGAAGAAAGAAATTAAAAAATACCTTGAGACAAATGATAATGAAGACACAACCACTCAAAATCCATGGGATGTCGCAAACGCAGTCTCAGAGGGAACTTCATAGCAATACATGCCTTCCTCAAAAAAGAAGAAAAATCTCAAATCAACATTTCTCCTGGAAGAGAACATAGGCAAAACATTCTCTGACATCAACCTTATGAATCTTTTCTCAGGTCAGTCTCCCAAAGCAAAATAAATAAAAGCAAAAATAGACCAATGGGACCTCATCAAACTTACAAGCTTTTGCACAGCAAAGGAAACCAAAAAGAAACCAAAAAACAACTTACAGAATGGGAGAAAATAGTTTCAAATGATGCAACTGACAAGGGCTTAATCTCTAGAATATACAAGCAACTTACACAACTCAAAGCCAAAATGCCAACCACCCAATGGAAAAATGAGCAAAAGACCTGAATAGACATTTCTCCAAGGAAGATATACAGATGGCCAACAAGCACATGAAAAAATGCTCAGCATCCCTGATTATTAGAGAAATGCAAATCAAAACTACCACGAGATACCACATCACACCAGTCAGAATGGCCATTGTTAATGAGTCCTCAAATAACAAATGCTAGAGGGGGTGTGGAGAAAAGGGAACCCTCCTGTACTGTTGGTGGGAATGTAAGCTGGTGTAACCACTATGGAGAACAGTATGGAGGTACCTTAGAAAACCATACATAGAACTACCATTTGACCCAGCAACCCCACTCTTGGGCATATATCCAGACAAAACGTTCCTTAAAAAAGACACATGTGCCCACATGTACATTGCAGCTCTATTCACAATAGCCAAGACATGGAAACAAGCCAAATGGCCACTGATAGATGATTGGATCAGGAAGATGTTGTATATATACACAACGGAATACTACTTGGCCATGAAAAAAGAACCAAATAATGCCATTTGCAGCAACATGGATGGAACGACAAACTCTCATCCTGAGTGAAGTAAGTCAGAAAGAGAAAGACAAATACCATATAATATCACTAATATCTGGAACCTAATATACAGCACAAATGAACCTTTCCACAGAAATGAAAATCATGGACTTGTGGTTGCCAAGGAGGAGGTGGAGGGAGTTGGAAGGATTGGGAGCTTGGGGTTATTAGAGGCAGACTATTGCCTTCGAATTGGATTAGCAATGAGATCCTGATGTGTAGCACTGGGAGCTATGTCTAGTCACTTATGATGGAGCATGATAATATGAGAAAAAAAAGGCATACATGTATTTGTAACTGGGTCACCATGCTGTAGAGTAGAAAAAAGTAAAAACTCAAAAAGAAGGAAAAAAGAAAATCTTCTCTGTGAGTCTTCAGTAGCTCTCATTGATGCACTACAAATAGTTGTAAATTTGGTGTGCCACTGGGAGGAGGTGAGGTCAGGGACTTCCTCTACCTTCCTGGCCACCTGGACTAGATAATTTCAAGCACTCTTAAAGCTTCTATATTCCTCTGTGAAAACAGAAAGATCAGCACTCTCTAAGCATTGTAGCTACATTTCTTCCTGACACAGCACTGTACTTTTTTAACAGGTACTTCATACACAGCATCTCATAACATCACCACAATCCTGAGATATTTTTACCTGGAGATCAAGAAACTGTAGTATGGACTTCCCTAAAGGTATTGAAGTAACTGAAATTCAAAATGTCTGGCATCAGAGCAAGGTTCTTTACATTATATTATTCATCTCTCCAAGTGTCAGGAAAACACACTTTGGTACGATAAAAAGAAAGAATATTAAATAAGAACTTACCATATATAAGGTATTATAACACATGTTATTCTCCTTAATTCTTACAATTCTATGTGATAGATTATTACTACTGCCATTTCACAGATGAGGAAACTAAAGAGTAGTAGATAATTTGCTCAAGCTCACAGAGTAAGAACGAAGATTTGAACCCAGGCCTCACTCCAAAGCTTCTTTCCACAGGACCCTAATGGGAACCATTTGCCCATATGCCAGTTGCTAGTTTTATTTATACACGTGGCTATTTCCCTTCTAGAAACAGCTGCTGTGAAAAGGCAAGGCTAAGAGTTTATCGGGTCCAAATTAAGCAGTAATTTATGACATCAGCCCATTTGTCTTACTTATAGCTAGAATGCATGGGACATGTCTCAGAGCTTTGGGATTGCTTTCTGTTTCTAAATTTCTTCTGATATACTCACTTAAAATATTTTAGGAAAAAACCAATTACATTATTTTTACATTTTATTTAGAGTTTTGTTTTATGTTTATAAGCCTTATATATTTTTGGTTCTTTTTAAATTTATTTCCCCAATACATATAAGCCTTATATTTTTATATTTTACTTCCATTATATGTTATTAATATCATATGTAGTATAGCATCATTGGCATGAAATGTCAAATGCAAAAAAATACACAAGGAATTTCAGTAATGAAGACATGCTTAAAGGGAGTGGTTCAGAGAATGAGCAGTGTATAGAAAGGGCCCCAGGGAAATAAAATCATTTAACTCACGGACAAACACGGAAGGTGGCTTTGCTTCCACAGGCCATTTTTCAAAAAACACCTTTGCATATACCTCCCAGATTTCCACCACCAAGATTTTGCTTACTTTTTCTTCTCCTTGTTTAGAATGTTCTTCCTCTCATTCTTCCCATCAAACTCTCAACCATCATTTAAAGACTCATTCAAGTTCCACTTCTCCCTAGAAGGATTTCCTCACCTCTCTATGAATTACCAAGACACTGAGTCTGCCAAACCACCACATATTTGGTTATTTCCTATACTGTATGACCCTTTGATGATTTTAAGACTTATCTCCTTACTTAAAATGTAAACTTCTTGGGGGCCAAAATCGTGGCCCACAATCATGTTTTCTAATAATTATCATTATATTTCTTACGTAGGACCCAACACAGAGCTTACTTAGTCTAGAGACACTCCAGAAAATATTAGGAAGTGGCTTTAGAGACTATATTACTCTATTCCCTGAGGAAAGAGTTGTGCCATAGAGTACTTGGTGGCAACACTCATTATAAAATGTCTGAGCTAGGGGTTGAGCCAAGGGGCGGGGGAGTGGGATGGACTGGGAATTTGGGGTTAATAGATGCAAACTATTGCCTTTGGAATGGATAAGCAATGGGATCCTCCTGTAAAGCACTGGGAACTATGTCTGGTCACTTGTGAAGGAGCATGATAATGTGAGAATAAAGAATGTATACATGTATATGTGACTGGGTCACCTTGCTGTGCACTAGAAAATTGACAGAACACTGTAAACCAGCTGTAATGGAAAAAATAAAAATCATTATAAAATAAATAAAATGTGTGATTACTAGAAGGATGAAAGAGCACAGTCCAAAATTCAAGAGACAATGGTTCAAATGCAGACTCCATACTGCAACTATGCAGTATGTGACCTTGGGAAGTTCCTTGACTCTCTGAGCCTAACAGTAGCAGTGTCAAACAGTGGGGAGGTCCTTGAAATCAGAGAGAAGAGCTACAATCCCAGTTCACTCACTCCTAACTAGATAATTTTAGGCAAGTTATTCAATCACTATGAATCTCAGTTTGCTGTCTGCGAAGCGAGATGCTTATCTTCCTGAAAGGATTGGTACATTTCACAAATATCAAAGTACATAATATAACCTGGGACAAATAATAGGTATTCAATAATAGTAGCTGGGTTATTATTGTTACTATTTTATAGTTATTGCTATTGTGTTATAACTATTTGTTAATACTATTACTATTTTATATTGTTATCTTTATTATTTTGAGGATCAACTAAGGTAAAGAAAATGTACGTGCTTTATAAAAGCTAAAGAGCTTTACAAACATGAGTTATCATTAACAAAGGAATGGTCAGAGTAAGATTTCTCAACCTACTCATTAAGACAAAGAAACAGCGGCTGAGGAAAACCTATAAATCATCTGACTTCATTAGAGATCACAGGCTTGAGGAAATGAAGGAGGAAAAGGAGCCATGACCCCATCAATCCTAGCTTTAGCCCTCTCTTTGGCCTAGTCCATTTGGCTTTCTGGTAGGATGGGAAATGAGGCTGACATTGCAAAATCCAGGTTCCAATACCACCATCCAAGTTTCAGGGCAAATCACTAACCTTATTTTTTTTTAAATATATACTTTTAAGAAGCCCCTCGCATTGGTTCAGATGAACTAATCTGAGCTCAAGACAACAGAGCTAATCTGAGCTCAAGGCAGCAAAACACTCCAAACTTGGAGAGATAAACACTGACATAGTCCAGTTTTAAAATTAACTTTGCTAATTCTTCCCAAGTGCAGAGAATTCCACCTTGATTGTGAAAATGCAGCCAGAAAAAGATTCCAAACTAAATGGTGCAGGACTTCTTAGAACAAATCAAAGGCTCCATGTCCTAACCATAGGAACCAGGCTTCCCACATGGAATTCTGCAACTTGGCGCCACCTACCATAGGCTGTCAGTTACAACTTGCAATCATTTATGCATCTCCCCAGGCACCCAGTGAAGCCCTGCTGGAGGTCAGCATTAGGTAATGCCCACAGACATTCTACCCATCACCAGCTCAAATCTCAACCACTAACACAGCCCAAAGAGAACTCTTCTTTCTCATCTCCCAAGTCTCCTTAGACAGACAAAACTACCCCACTAGAATTCTGACTCCAGAAGGCCCAGTGGGACCCAGGCATCCATATTTTAGAAAAGCACTATGAGTGAGTCAATTGTGTAAGCTGGGTTGGAAACAGCTAACAGAGACAGCATGTTGTGGTGTGACAGGTACTTTAGCTTCCTAAAGTATCTAGTTCACATGCATCCCTGCCATGTTCCAGCAGTGAGACCTTAATTAATTTACAACTAAGCTTCAGCTTCCCTAACTAAAAATGAGTTGTTGTGGATATCAGGTAAACAAGAAATGATATTTCCTTAAAAATATACTTCAAGGTTGGAGATGGCCAAGATAGTGGGGTAGGAAGTCCTTGAACTCATTTCCTCCTACAGACAGACCAAAATTACAATTTATAGAGAAACTACCTAAAAGAATGACCTGAAGATTAGCAGAAAAGATTTACCACACCTAAAGATATAAAGAAGGAACTGCAACAAGATGGGTAGACGGGGCAGAGATGCAGAATAGTCAGGACTCAAAATTACCCTGGGCCTGTGACTCACAAATGGGAGGAATAGCTCAACTGTAGAGGTTCTCTGCAAAGAGCAAGTGGCTTAAGCCTTACAATGAGCTCCATGTCCTGGAGTTCTGAACCAGAGAAGACAAGCCCACAGAGTCTGGCTTTGAAAACCCATGGACTTTCTATTCAATAGAGCTGTAGGGCTGTCGGAGACAGAGACTTCACTCTTAAAGGCACACTCAGAATCTCATACTCTGAGGCCCAATGCAGAGGCAGTTGTTTGAGAAGAGCCTGGGTCAGACTCTTTTGCTGATGTTGGGGAGATTTCCAGAGAGTCAGGAGGCAACTGAGACTCTCTTGGGGGAAGGAGATGCTGACGGCAGCCATTTGGGGAAGCATAGTCATCTGTGATAACAACAGCACTGAAAAGCTCCATTTCTGAGTCATCCCTGTAGCCTGTTAGTGTCAGGGCTTACTGATACAACACTGGGCCAGGACTAGCCCCAATCCCCAACCAAGGACATGTAGCCAACCATGCTTCCCCCATCCTCCAATGGGCTGGTAGTCACCAGGTCTGCTGGATAGCAGGGTATTCAACCAGGCTGATGGTCAGCCCTGCCTACCATCACACCCTCAACAGTGAGCTGTGCCACAAGGGAAGGGTCCACTGATCCCACATAATGGGTGCCCCAGAACATCTAGCTCTGGCAACTAGAGGGGAGCATGCTGCTGGGCACCAGACATATATAAGGTCACTTCTCTAAGTTCAGGAAATGTAACCAACCTACTGAACACAGAAAAAACAAACCCACAGAAAATTAGGCAAAGTGACGAGATGAGTAATATGTTCTAAGCAAAAGAACAAGACAAAACCTCAAATAACTAAATGAAGAGTATTTAAGAACTAAATGAGCATAAAGATGCTCAATGAACTCAGGAGAAGAATGGAGAAGTGATGAATAGATTGAGAAACTGAACAAAGAATTATAAAATAAAAAGAACCAAACTGAACTGAAGAAATAATTGAAATAAATAATTGAAATAAAAAATACACTAGAAGGAAACAATAGTATATTAGATAATACAGAGGCATGGATCAGTGAACTGGAAGACAAAGTAGAGGAAATCATAAGGCTCAAAGAAAAAATTAAAAATAATTTAAAAAATGAGAATAGCTTAACAAATCCTTGGGACAACATCAAGTGTACTAACATAGGGTCCCAGAAGAAGAGAGAGGGAAAGGGCAGAGAATGATTTTGAAGAAGTAATAGCTAAAAAGTTCCTGAAACTGGGGAAAGAAATTTGACATCTGGATCAAAGAAGTACAGAGAGTCCCAAACAAGATCAACCCAAAGAAATCCATAAAAAGATACACTATGCTTAATATGGCCAAAGTTAAAGATAAATGATCTTAAAAGCAGCCAGAGAAAGCAACTAGTTATGTGTAAGGGAACTCCCATAAGACTGTCAGCTGACTTTTCAGCAGAAACTTTATAGGCTGGGAGAGTGGCACAACATATTAAAAACAATGAAATGAAAAAACCTACAACCAATTAAACCCACAGCAAAAGAAGCCATAATAAAATAAAACAAACCAAATAGTAAAACCAAAATAAAATACAACCTACAGAATGGGAGAAAATATTTGCAAATGAACTGACTGACAAAGGTTTAATTTCCAAAATAAGCAAACATCTCATACAACTCAACAACAAAAATAAGCAACCCAAACAAAAAATGGACAGAAGACCTAAAGAGACAATTTCTCCAGAGAAGACATACAGATGGCCAACAGCCATGTGAAAAGATGCTCAATATCACTAATTATTAGAGAAATGCAAATCAAAACTGCAATGAGGTACCACCTCACACTTGTCAGAATGGCCATCATTAATAAGTCTACAAATAGCAGATGTTGGAGAGGGTGTGGAGAAAAGGGAATCCTGCTTCACTGTTGGTGGGAATGTAAACTGGTACAACCACTATGGAAAACAGTATGGAGGTTCCTTGGGAAACAAAATATAGAACTACCATATGATCCAGTAATTCTGCTCCTGGGCATATATCCAGACAAAACTATAATTCCAAAATATACATGTATCCCTATGTTCATTTCAGCACTATTCAGCATAGCCAAGACACGGAAAACCATCTAAATGTCCACTCACAGATGAATGGATTAAGATGTGATACATATATACAATGGATTATTACTCAGCCATAAAAAGAACAAAATAATATCATTTGCAGCAACATGGATGAAACTAGTAATTCTCATACTAAGTGAAGCAAATCAAAAAGAGAAAGACAAATACCGTATGATATCACTCATATGTGGTATCTAACATATGGTACATATGAACCTATCCATAAAACAAAACAGGCTCACAGATATAGAGAACACACTTGAGATTGCCAAGAGGGGTGAGTTGCACATCCCCTCTCTGCTGTGGTTGCCTCCGTGTGCTGCTGCCTTGCTGAACTCTGACTGTGAAAGCAGAGACCTGATCCTTGCCAGGGGAGGGGCCTGTAAGAAATCCCTGTTGGGGCCCCAGAGGTGGTCCAACCTCAGATCCTTCTTCCCAGCCTCCAGGTGTTTAGGCGCTTCCCTTCGTGAGGAGCTGTCTTCTGAATTTGAGATTCTGCTGCTTTACCTGGGTCTGTAAACATTTTCCAGCACAGGTGTCTCACACTTTGCACTCATTCCAAAAAACCTCCAAATGGAGATAGGTTGCTCCTATTTTATAGACAGAAAAACTGAGACTCAGAGAGATCAGATGATGTAATTAGGATCGCAGGGCTGATGGAACTGGGGTTTGATTCCAGGTCTTCATGACTGCAGTCCCAGTCTGAGCTAGCCCATTGACCAGTCTGTGGGAGAGACAAGCCAGGATGCTGGGAGGGGTGCGGGAGCTGGGGAAGGTAGCTGGCCTGGAAGCCAGAAGGGCTGCTCTTCTTCAAACCTGAGATCTGTCTCGACACTCCTCCTTTGCTCCATGTTGCCCATTTAACAAGGGGCACTGTCACTACCATGTCCCCCAAAGCAGAAACCCAAAGTCAGTGTGGACACTTTGCTCTCTCATCTCCCAAGTCCCAAATCACTCAGCTGAGGGCTTTATATCCTGCCTATCTTTAAAACCCACCCATGTCTCTCCATCACCAGCCTACCACCTCAGAGCAGCCCCCCATCTCCTCTCCTCTGGATGCAGCCAGTAACCTTCTCTCTGATCTGCCTCCTCGGGCTTTGACCCCTCAGCCCCTTCTCCCCAGGATGGTCACAGTGCTTTCCAATCCTCAGTGACGTCCCACTGCTCTCGGGGTAGGACCCCACCTTCTGACTGTGGCCCCCCCTTGGGGTGCCACCCCTACTCCTGCTGCCTTGTCTTGCACCAGCACTCGTTGGCTCAGGTCACTCTCACTCCACTTCTCAAATTCTCTGGTGTGTCTTGTAATGTCTCTCTTCTGGATCGCCCCTCCCTCAGTTCTTTCCCTCAGCTACTGAGCTTTTAGATGTCAAGGACATTTTCCTTGTCCACAGACTAGATTGGATCACCTTGTTATATGCTCCCCTAGCACTGAGAACAATTCCTTCAACAACTCTAATTATACATTGGTTTGGTGTGGTGATTAATGTCTGTTCTTGTCTTGATAACAAATACCATGGGAGTAGGGAGGGTATATGTTATTGTTTAAAAGGCCTGCCCTATAGTAGATGCTTAATAAACATTTGTTGGCTTAATGGGTGGGCTCATAGCTGAACTGGTCACTCAGTGAGTGGTTGGGTGGAAGGATGAATAGTGCAGAAATGTACGGGTGATTATTAGCAAGCAGATGCATTATATTGCACAGATTCAGTGCTTTAGAGTTTTAAAGCAGAGACATATGCCAGTATCATCACATTTCCTCTTGTCCAGGAGGTGAAAAGTCCTGTTTCAAGGAGGGGGACAGATGGGGAACCTGAGACTGTTAACCCTAACTTTCCTTGAAAACCTTCTCATGCTGGCTCCTCCTATTATCTTCCATCGAGACCAGCTGGCTTCCTAGGCAAAACATTCTCTGAGGGAGCTGGGTTTCTCTGTGGTATGATGGAAGTCTATGCCTTGGTTTTGGACATGTCTGAAGCCTGGGGCTGCACTCCTGGGCTGGTTTCACCTTTCCCCTGGTGTACACACCATGGCTAGAGGTTGGGTCAGGGTCAGAGGGCTTGGTGCTATGCCACTGAGCTGACCTTGGCCCCTTCCAAGTGTGTAAATGGATGCTTGCTCAGGTGATGTTCTCTTCTCTGGGGCTAGCCATGCTCCTCTCGGAGTTTGTGCAGGATGCATGAGCTGGTAATGGCTGCCTCTACAGAGTGTCAGTATCTTATAACCCTCTGGCAAGCCCCACACTGGCAAGCCCCACAGTTTTTCAAGACAGCTAAGTGTCTGAACCCAGGGCTGAGGTACATAGTATGTGGCTTGAACCTCTTGCTCCCCGGGGAGAATCCCTGAGCCAGTGGTCTCCCTCCTTTTCTGTGTTCTCTGCTACAGGTCTGGGTTTGACCTGATCATTTCTCATACCTTTCTGACTCTGTACTTTCTTTATAGCCTTGGTCATAGAACAGCTGTTTTGCTTGCCTTTAGATCAACCTAGTGAGAGTTGCTCTAGTTTTAGCTGTAAATTGATGTGTTCCCGAGGGGAGGTGAGTCTGGCATCCTCCTACTCTGCCATCTTGATCTCCTCTAACCTGAGATCCTCTTAATTGCCATCAACAAGTACGGGGTCAGTCTCATCGATCCCAGAACCAAGGTGAGCAGTGACAGGAAGAGAAGGTGTGGATAGGCTTCTCCGTCTGCATTTCTAACAAAGGCCCCCAGGCCCAAACCCCCAAAGTCCCCACCAGCCACCACCATCCTTGCTTCATCCGTGCCCCTGGCCACACATCTTGAGGAACTGTTCGTGTTTGCTGTGTCTACTTCCTTACCTCTCATCTGCTCCATGGAGACGGCTCCCTGAGTTGCTAACACAGTCCTCAATTCTAAGTCCAATGACCTCTTTAGGGGCTTGTCCTTTCAGCAACATCAGATGCTGCCAACCACTCCCTCCTTCCAGAATGCTCTCTGCCCACACTGGTTAGGGTGGCAGGCTGTGCTGTTGGGGGAACTCTGCTCTGATTTGTGGGCCTGAGCAGCTCCCACCAAGGGGGCCAGAAGGCAGAGTCTTACCACTGACACAGGAGGGTACAACTGGGACTGTTGGCACAGGGGGCCAGTGACCACCTCTTCCCCTTGGCTCCGTGTGCCCACCTTCCTGCTTTTCTTCATGTCGTCCTTGGTCCGTCTCTCGGGCAGTTTCATGGGCTTCTTCTCCATCCATGTGCCCCCGCCACCCCACATACTGTGTTCCCCAAGGTCGGGTCATCTCCGCGTCTCCCTCCCACCTCCCACTCTGCTGGACCATTTCCTCTGGGACCACAGCTGGAGCTCCTTCAGGCTCTCAAAATTCCAATTCTGGCCCCACACACCTGAATGCCCCCTAGGTTTCCTTGGTTGTCCCACCAGCTGGCCCCAAGCAAGGCCTCAGGAGGAAGGCAGCTGCCTCCCACACCAGCTCCACAGCACAGCTGGACTCTACTTTCTTGTTCCTTTTCTCGTCTGATGGTCACCTGCATCTAGGTGCTCAATCATTCTACAGGAGTGCTGTTCTTTCCAGAAGCCTATGTGGGAGGCAGTGGGGCTCCGTTTTGAATGGAGGTCCAAAACCAGACAGTCCCGCTTTCTGGGACGACAATGCTGCTGTCTGAGGCAGCCCTGACCCACCAATGTTTACATGACTCATATTTATCCCACACTCAGCCCAGGATAAACAGGAGCTACAAGCAAGTTGCTGGGGTGTCTGCCCCTACACATCATCATATACATGGGAATACGAGGCCCAGAGGAGGAGTGTGAATAGGTAGAGGTCACATGGTAGAACTCAAGTCGCTGTTTCTAACACTGGGCTCCTAAACTGATGTTCTCAACTCTAGATTCCCTTCAAGGCCAAAGGCTAAACTGATGTTCTCAACTCTAGATTCCCTTCAAGGCCAAAGGCTATTGGGATTATGCCCATCATTCCACTGAGGAATCAGCCAATGCCAAGCTATTAGGAAGCACATCACTGCATATGGGAAGACATGAATTGCATATGGGATGAGATCTTTGCCCCCAAATCATGCCCATGTAACCTCTCATTCTCTGACTCAGGATGGCTTCACTTTGGCACTCATCCCTTGGACTTTGTTAGTCTGAGGGATCCAAAGATTGTATCATTTACCTTGTAGGTTCCTGAGAGGTTGTCTTTATTTACACGCTGTTGTTCACCATAGCCACTCCTTTAGTGGGCAATATTATGAACATTTCAGATAAGTCCTGTGATGCCCGGAGGGCAATCAACTCCACCTGCAAAACCACGACTCTTTTTTCCTTTGTTCATCCCCTTGAGATGAGAGGTAGACCAGAATGGTTTTCCCAGAAGCCTCCCTGGCTCTGCTATATGCCTTTCTTGACCACTCATTACCATCAGGTCACCCCAAGCAGAGAGGAAGGATATGAAGTGGGCAAGCTGTGGCTACTTCTTTGAAGACCGCCCAAAGCAGGAGAGGGACATGCTGGATGTGGTGGAAAACATGATGAAAGAGTACCACTGGGAGGATTCAATAGTGGGGGCTTTTGGGGTTATGTTTCAGGAGGAGGGACCTTCATGGAGGGAACTGTTGGTTCATAGTCTCCATGGTGGGCAATGCAGTTCGCAGGGTGGGCTCTCTGTTGGTCTCTGAGGTGGGTGCTTGGGTGCATTCATTCAAAGGCCGGTTCACTGGGCACCAGCTGGTTCTCTAACATCATCCATGGGAAATGGTGGTGGTTTAGTGGTTTTATAGACAGGCTCTTGTATGACAGCTGTAGATTCTGGGCGCTCCCCTACACTCTTGGTTAAAGGCTCAGGGCTTTCCATAACTTCCAAAGGTTCTTCCTTTAGGAGGCTTACACTCGGAGTCTCTGTGGGATAGAAAAGACAGAAACATAAATTCCTCCAAAGTTGCTTCTTTCTAATCTTTGCTTTCATGTGGTAAAACCTGAGTCTTCTTTACAATGTTAGCCCCTCACTAGGGGTCTTTCCCTCTAGTTTTCTCCCTACCCAGGCTTTGGCAAACTTTGCTAAGGTCCTCAGTTCATCAAGGTGCTGGTGTTTAAGAGTCTATTGTGTGAGCTTCTAGCTCACCATGGAAGCCTTCAGAAGGCAGAGACAGACATTTGCTTAAAGTTCATGCATTACTTCCAAATCAGTTTGAATAGAAAAATGAATTAATATCTACAGTTTTAGGTTTCTAATTCATGAATGTTGCTCCATTTATCTGGGTCTTCTTTCTCTCTAAACTTTAGTAGTTTTCAGAGACCAATCATCTATCTTCTTTGCAAGGGCTTGCAATATTTTCCTAAAATTTCTATTTATGTTTGTGTGCTGTTGTAAATGATGCTATTTCGATTTTTAAGTTTCCAATTATTCAAATATAATATATAGACATAAAATTTATTTTTCTTTATATTAACCTTGTATCCTAGAGCATTGCTTAACTCATTTATTAGTTCTAGTAGGTTTGTTATTAGATTCCTTAGCATTTTTTTAATGTAAATAATCACATCTGCAAATCAGGAGTCTTATTTCTTCCGTTATGCCTGTTATTTGCCTTAGTATACTGGCTATGATCTCCACTACGATGCCAAGTAGAAATGGTGAGGAGATATCCTTGCCTTATTTATGATACTAGAGGGAAAATGCTGTTTCACAATTTTAAAATGTTGTTAGCTGGAGGTTTTTTTGGTAAACATCTCTTAGATTGAGGAGGTTTCATTCTATCCCTAGATCATGCAGAGCTTTGATTGTAAGTGGGTGTTGATTTTTGTCAAATACACATTTTCTACTTAATATTGTTAATATTACAGATTATACTGATTAATTTTCAAATGACATCTTCATCTTACAGAGGTGGGTTAAACCTCACTTTCTCCAGATGTTTCTCTTCTTTATATATTGATAGATTCAATCTAATATTTTGATCAGAATTTTTATGTCTAAATTCATGAATGATAATTATCTGTAAATTTTTAGTTCTTGTACTATCTTTGCCAGACATTTTTTTAATGAGATTATTGCTGTCCTCAAAGAAATCAGCTAGGAAATATTTCTTTCTCTTCTTTTTTCCTGAGTTGGTGTAAAGTTGATCTTATTTTTTAATATTTGATTAAGCAGTGAAACTCTTTGGACCTGGACTTTTCTTTGTAGTGAGGTTTTTTCGTTTTTGTTTTTTTCAGGGCTGCACCTAAAGCATATAGAAATTCCCAGCCTAGGCATCGAATTGGAGCTGCAGCTGCTGGCCTAAGCCACAGCCACGGCATCAGGGGACCTGAGCTGCATCTGTGACCTATACCAAAGCTCATGGCGACACCAGATCCTTAGCCACTGAGCGAGGCCAGGATCAAACCTGCATCCTCATGGATGCTAGTCAGGTTCATAATCTGCTGAGCCACAATGGGAACTCCTTTGGTGAGGTTTTTAATACATAGATTTGATTCTGATAGAGAATAGGTTATTACAAGTTTTTATTTCTTTTCTCAGTTCTGCTAAGTTATATATTTCAATAAATTTGTCTACTTCATTTAAACTGACAAATTTAATGGCTTAAAATGTTCATAATTTTTGTTTTTATGTCTAGGATCTGGACTTTCATTAATCCAGAATGAATTAATCATTCATTAATCATTCTTTCATTAATCATTCATAACAGGCAATTTTTCCCTCCCTCATTTATCTAAGAGTTTGCACTTTTACTAGTATTTTCTAAGATCTAAGTTTTCACTTTTAAATTTTTCTCTATTGTTTTATCTTTTCTATTTCACTGTTCCTGCTATCTTTATTATTTCTTTCCTTTTTCTTGGAGAAAAATTTACTTATCTTTTTTTTTAAACTTGGCTTTTAACTTTGAGGTCTCATGATATATTTCCTTTTTTAAAAAATAACTTTATTGGAGTATAGGTGACTTAAAATGTGCTAGTTTCAGGTGTACAGCAAAGTGAATCAGCCATACATATGTGTGTGTGTGTGTGTGTGTATACACACATTCTTTTTCAGAATCTTTCCCCACATATAGGCTATCACAGAGTATTGGGTAGATTTCCCTGAGCTATACCGGAGGTCATTATTACTGACTAATTTTGTATATAGTAGTGTGCATATGCCAACTGCAACCTCCCAATACATCACCACCCCCCAATGTTTCCCCTTGGTAACCATAAGTTTGGTTTCTACATCTTTGAGTCTGTTTGTTTTGTGAACAAATGCTTTTCTATCATGTTGTATTAGATTCTACATACTGACCTCAAATGATATTTGTCTTTTTCTGGCTTACTTCACTTAGTACGATAATCTCTAGGTTCATCCATGTTGCTGCAAATGGCATTCTTTCATTCTTTTTATAGCCAAGTAATATTCCATTGTATGTATGTACCATTTCTTTTTTATCCAGTCCTCTGTCGACAGACATTTAGGTTGCTCCTATGTCTTGGCTATTGGAAATAGTGTTGCAATGAACACTAGGGTGCATGTAACCTTTCGAAATATGGTTTTCTCTGGGTATATGCCAAGTGTTGGATTGCTGGGTCATATGGTATTTCTACATTTAGATTTTAAAGGAACCTCCATGATGCTTTCCAGTGGTTGCACCAACCTACATTCTTAGCCACAAAGTAGGAGGGTTCCCTTTTCTTCACACTCTCTCCAGCATTTATTTTTTGTAGACCCTTATTTGATGGCCATTCTGACTGGTGTGAGCTGGTATTTCATTGTAGTTTTGATGTGTATTTCTCTAATAATTAGTGATATTGTACATCTTTTCATGTGTTTTTTGGCCATCTGTATGTCTTCTTTGAAAAAAATGTCCATTTAGATCTTCTGATCATTTTTTTGATTTTTTTACATAAAGCTGTATAACATGTTTGTGTTATTTTGGAGATCAACCCTTTATTGGTCACTTTGCAAAGATTTTCTCCCACTCTGTGGGCTGTCTTTTCATTTTTAACAGTTTTCTCTGCTGTGCAATGTTACATACAACTTTTTTATTTTTATTTTACTTAACACAAATAAGGTGGATTTACAAATATTTCTGAGATTTATATCAAAGAGTGTTCTGCCTATATTTTACTCTAAGAGTTTTATAGTGCATCTATGTTTAGGTGTTTAATCCATTTTAAATTTATTTTTATGTATGGTGTTAGAGAATGTTCTAATTTCACTCTATTACATATAGCTGTCTAGTTTTCCTAGCACTATTTGCTGAGAGATTGTCTTTTCTCTATAGTATATTTTTGCTTCCCTTTTTTGTAGATAATTAACAATAGATAAGTGGGTTTATTTTTGGGCTTTCTATTCTCTTCCACTGCTCTATATTTCTGTTTTTGTGCTGGCTCCATACTATTCTGATGACTGTAGCTTTGTAGTATAGTCTGAAACCAGAGACTCTGATTCCTCTAGCTCCATTTTATTGTCTCAAGATTATTTTGACTATTCTGTTTTTTTGTGTGTTTCCATGCAAATTAAAAATTTTTGTTTTAGTTCTATGAAAAGTACCATTGGTAATTTAATAGGGATTGCATGAATTCTGTAGATTGCCTTGTGTAGTATAGTCATTTTGACTACATTGATTCTTCTAATCCAAGAACATGGTAGGTTCATCCATTTGTTTGTGTTATCTTCTATTTTCTTAATCAGTGCCTTATGGTTTTTGCCTCTTTAGGTAGGTTTATTCCTAGGTATTTTTTCTCTTTGATGTGAAGGTAAGTGGTATTCTTTTCTTAATTTGTCTGATCTTTATTGTTAGTTTATATGAATGTAAGAGATTTCTGTGTATTAATTTTGTATCCTGCAACTTCACCTGCAACTTCATTGATGAACTCTAGTAGTTTTCTGGTAGTATCTTTAGGATTTTCTATGTATAGTATCATGTCATTTTCAAACACTGACAGTTTTACTTCTTTTCCAATTTGGATTCCCTTTAATTTCTTTTTCTTCTTGGATTGCTGTGTCTAGGACTTCCAAAACTATGTTGGGAGTTCCCATCATGGCTCAGTGGTTAATGAACCCAACTAGCATCCATGAGGATGTGGGTTTTATCCCTGGCCTCGCTCAGTGGGTTAAGGATCTGGCATTGCCATGAGCTGTGGTGTAGGTCGCAGGTGTGGCTTGGATCCCACATTGCTGCGGCTGTGGTATAGGCTGGCAGCTATAGCTCCCATTGGACCCCTAGCCTGGGATCCTCCATATGCCATGGGTGCAGCCCTAAAAAGACAAAAGACAAAAAAAAAAGACTAAAACTATGTTGAATAAAAGTGGTTAGAGTGGACATCCTTGTCTAGTTCCTGATCTTAGCAGAAATGCTTTAGCTTTTCACTACTGAGAATAATGTTAGCTGTGGGTTTGTCATATATGGCTTTTAATACCTTGAGGTAGGTTCCCTCTATGCCCACTTTCTAGAGGGATTTTTTAAAAGTCATAAATGATTGTTGATTTTTGTCAAAAGCTTTTTTCCAGCATTTATTGAAATGACCAGATTTTTTTTAATACTTCAGTTTGTTGATGTGGTTTATAACATTATTTGATTTGCATATATTGAAAAATCCTTGCATCCCTGGGAAAAGTCCACTTGATCACAGTCTATGATCCTTGTAACACACTGTTGTATTTTGTCTGCTAACATTTGTTGAGGATTTTTGCACCTATGTTCAGCAGTAATACTGGCTTGTAATTTTTTTTTTTTTGTGGTATCTTTGTCTGCTTTTGGTACCGGGGTGGTGGTGCCCTCATAGAATGAGCTTGAGAGTATTCCTTCTTCTGCAAATTTTTTTGGGACAGTTTCAGAAGGATAGATGTTAGCTCTTCTCTAAATGTTTGAGAGATTTCACCTATGAATCCACCTGGTCCTTGGCTTTTGTTTGTTGGAAGTTTTAAATCACAGTTTCAATTTAAGTACTTGTGACTGCTCTATTTATATTTTCTATTTCTTCCTGGTTCAGTCTTGGAAGGTTAAACCTTTATAAGAACTTGTCCATTTCTTCAAGGTTGTCTAATTTATTAGCATGTAGTTGCTTGTAGGAATCTCTTATGATCCGTTGTATTTCTGTATCATCGTTTTAATTTCTAAATTTATTAATTTGAGCCCTCTCCTTTTTTTCTTGATGAATCTAGATAGAGGTTTATCAATTTTGTTGATCTTTTCAAAGAACCAGGTTTTAGTTTCACTGATCTGTTTTTCATTGTTTTGTCTTTATTTCATTGATTTTTGTTCTGATCATTATGAGTTCTTTCCTCCTACTAAATTTGTTTTTTGTTTGTTTGTTTGTTCTTTCTCTAGTTGCTTTAGGGGTAAGGTTGGTTTGTTTATTTGGGATTCTTTTTTCCTGAGGTGAGACTGTATTGCTATAAACATCCATTTTAGAACTGCTTTTGCTGTGTCCCATAGGTTTTGGATTGTTGTATCTTAGTTGTTATTTGTCTCTAGGTATCTTTTTATTTCCTTTTTGGTTTCTTCAGTGATCCATTGATTATTTAGTAGCATGTTATTTAGTCTCCACATGTTTTTGTGGGATTTTTTTGTGGTTGATTTCCAGTCTTATAATGTTGTGTTCAGGAAAAAATGCTTGATATGATTTCAATTACTGAGGCTTGATTTGGGACCCAAGATGTGATCTATCCTGGAGAAGTTCCATGTGTGCTTTAGAAGAATGTGTATTGTGCTGTTCTCCAATGGAATATTCTACAAATATCAATTAAGTCCATCTGGTCTAACGTGTCATTTAAGGACTGGGTTTATCAAATTTCTTTGTGGGTGATCAGTCCATTGATGTAAGTGGGATATTAAAGCCCCCCCCCCATTACTGTTACTGTCAATTTCTCCTTTTATGGCTGTTAGCAGTTACCTTATACATTGTGGTATTCCTATGTTGGGTTCATATTTATTTACAATTGTTATATCTTATTTAGTTGATCTCTTGATTATTAGGTAGTGCCCTTCTTTGTGGTTTTGTTTTTCTGTATCCATTCATCCAGCCGACATCTTTTGGTTGGAGTATTTAATCATTTACATTCAAGGTGATTATCAATATATATGTACTTATTGCCATTTTCTTAATTGTTTTGGATTTGTTAATGTTGGACTCTTTTCTTCCCTTCCTTTTGTTCTCTTGTGATATTATAACTATCATTAGTTTTGTAGATTGCTTTTTCTATTTTAAAATGTGTTTATCTATTGTACTTCATTGGTTTGTGGTCCCTGTGAGGTTTTGAGATAATGTTATATATATGCAAATTGTTTTAAGTTGCTTGCCTCTAATTTCAAATGTATTTTCAATATCATGCATTTGGAGTTCCTGTTGTGGCTCAGCAGTGATGAACCCAAATAGTATTTGTAAGGATGAGGGTTCAATCCCTGGTCTTGCTCATTGGGTTAAAGGACTTGGCATTGCCGTGAGCTGTGGTGTAGGTCACAGATGTGGCTCAGATCTGCTGCTGCTGTGGCTGTGGTATAGGCTAGAGGCTACAGCTCTGATTCAACCCCTAGCCTGGGAACTTCCACATGCTACAGGTGTGGACCTAAAAAGGCACACACAAAAAATCCTGCATTTGTACTCTCCTCTTAAGAGTGCTGGTTTTGATATCATATTTGTGTGTGGATCATTTCCTAACTTTAATTATGTTTTCCTTTACTGGTAAGCTTTTTCATTTGTAATTTTCTTGTTTCCAGTTATTGCCTTTTCTATTCAACCTAGAGAAGGTATTTTGGCATTGGTTGTAAAGCTAGACTGGTGGTCCTGAATTCTTTTAAGTTTTGCTTGTCTGTAAAGCTTTTGATTCCTCCACTGTACCTGAATGAGAGTCTTGCTTGGTAGAATACTCTTGGTTGTAGCTTCTTCCCCTTCATAACTCTAAATACATCTTGCCACACCCCTCTGGCTTACAGAGTTTCTGCCAAAAAATCAGCTGTTATAAATATAGGGGTTCCTTGTAAGTTATTTATTGCTTTTCCCTTGTTTTAATATTTTTTTCTTTGTATTTAATTTTTGTCAGTTTGATTAGTATGTGTCTCACCATGTTCCTCTTTGGGTTTATCCTGTATAGAATTCTCTGAGTTTTTTCAACTTGAGTGAGTGTTTCTTTCCTTATATTAGGGAATTTTTAAGCTACAATATCTTTGAATATTTTCTCTGATACTTCTCTCTGAGACCCCTATGATGAGAATGTTGGTATATTTAATGTTGTCTTGGAAGTCTCTTAGATGGTCCTCGATTCTTCTTATTCATTTGTCTTTATTATTTTCTGTGATAGTGATTTCTACAACTCTGTTTTCAACCTCACTTATTCATTCTTCTGCTTGTTACCCTGCTATTGATTACTTCTAGTGTATTTATCATTTCTGATATCACTTTATTCATTTTGTTTGTTTGTTCTTTACATCTTCTAGCTCTTTGTTAAACATGGCTTTTAAATTATTGATCTGTGCCTCCATTCTTTTTCCAATACCTTGAGTCATATTTACTATAATTACTCTGAATTCTTTTTCAGATAGATTGCTATTGCCCCTTCATTTGGTAGTTTTTGTGTGTTTTTATCTTGTCTTTTGTCTGAAACATATTTCTCCGTTGTGTCACATTTTCTAACTTTCTATGATTATGGTTCCTTTGATAGCAGGTATGTAGGTGCCATGACTAATGCATGGTCCTGAAGTTATCTCCATTGAAGAACTGGATGCAACCGGAGCACATGAAGAGAGTGGTGGTGGCTCACTACCTCCCCTAGAGCCAAGTGGCTGCTGGGAATGGGTTCTGTAACAGAGGTAGCAGTGTTACCTGGAGCAGAGGGGACAGCAATGGTTCCCATGATTCCTCCCACTACTAGGCAGCTCACACAACTGCTCCCTGAAGCTAGCAAGGATAGCAGCAGTTCATGCAACCATTCATGATGCAAGGCAGCTCATTAACTTTACAATTTTAATTGTAATGTGTCTAGGTATATCTCTTTTTGGGTTCATCCTATTTGGAACTCTCTGGGACTCCTAGATATGGATGTTAGTTTCTGTCAAGTTTTCAGCCACTTTTTGTTCAATTAATTTTGGGGGTCCTTTCTCTTTTTTCCTTTTGGAAACTCTGAAATGTGACTGCTATTACACTTGATGTTGTTCCAAATGTCCCCTAATGTATCTTACATTTTCTAAAATTCTTTTTTAATTTTGTTGTTCCATCTGGATGAATTCCAATGTTTTTTCCCTCCAGCTCACTGATTCATTCTTCTACCTCACCCTGTTTGTTGTGTACCACTCTATTTTTTTTATTTTTTATTTATTGTATTTTTTGCTTTTTAGGGCCATACCCATGGCATATGGAAGTTCCCAGACTACAGGTCAAATAGGAGCTATAGCTGCCAGCCTACATCACAGCCAAAGCAATGTGGGATCTGAGCTGTGTCTATGACCTACACCACAGCTCATGGCAATGCTGGATCCTTAACCCACTGAGCAAGGCCAGGGATTGAACCCGTATCCTCATGGATACTAGTCAGATTCATTTCCACTGCGTCACAACAGGAACTCCCTTATGTATTTCTTAGTTAAGTTATAACTTCTGTTTGGTACTTTGTTATGTTTTCTCTCTTTCTGTTGAAGTTTGCACTGTGTTCATCCATTTTTCTCCTAAGATCAGTGATTTATTTATCACTATTACTTTTAACTCTTTATCAGGTAGATTGCATATCTATTTTTCACTTAGTTCTTTTTCTGAGATTTTTGTCTTGTTCTTTTGATTGGAACCTATTCCTCTCATTTTTTTTCTAATTCTGTGTGTGCGTGTGCGTGTGCGTGTGTGCGTGTGCGTGTGTGTGCATGTGCATGTGTGTGTCTATGTAATAAGGAAATCAGCTATCTCTTCCAGGTTTGTTTCATGCCTTATCATGTGATCTCTTTCGGCAAATACACAAGTACTTTTGAACATGTATATTTGGCAGTTGTTGAGTATACCATTTTCTGTACACAAGTCAAATTGGCTAAAAGTGTTCAGACTTCTATATCCTGATTTTATTTTTTTGTGTGCTTAGTTGTTCTTTCAGGTAATGAGAGGAATGTTAAAATCTCCAACTATTATTTGTCTCTTTCAGTTTTTGTTTAATGTGTTTTGAATCTGTTATTAAGTGTAAAATTATAGTGCCTTCCTGATATATTGACTATTTTATCAGTACAAAATCTTTGTTTCCAGTAATGCCTCATTTTTAAAAATTTTTATTAAAGGATAGTTGATTTACAATGTTCCTTCAATTTCTGCTGTACAGCAAAGTGACCCAGTCATATATATATGTACATTCTTTTTTTAATACTAACTTCCATCATACAATAACCCAAGAGATTGGACATTGTGCTATACAGTAGGATCCCATTGCTTATTCATTCCAAGTGTAACAGTTTGCATCTAACAAACCCAAACTCCCCATCTATCCCACTCCCTCTTCCTTCTCCCTGGCAACCATAAGTCTGCTCTTCATGACTACAATATGATCCTGTTTTGTAGATATGATCATTTATGCCATACTTTATATTCCATATATAGGTTATATCATATGGTATTTGTTGTTCTCTTTCTGACTTCCTTTACTTAGTATGAGACTGTCTAGTTGCATCCAAGTTGCTGCAAATGCCATTATTTTGTCCTTTTATGGCTGAGTAGTATTCCATTGTATATCTGTACCACATATTCTTATTCCATTCATCTGCTGATGAACATTTGGGTTGTTTCCATGTCTTGGCTATTGTGAATAGTGATGAAGTGAATATAGGAGTGCATGTACATTTTTAAATGAATGTTTTATACATATATATCCCCAGCAGTGGAATTGCTGGATCATAAAGTAGTTCTATATTTAGTTTTCTGAGGAACCTCCATAGAGTTTTCATTAGTGTTTGTAGCAGTTCACATTCCCACCAAAAGTGAAGGAGGATTCCCTTTTCTTACACTCTCTCCAGCATTTGCTACTTGGAGACTTGTTAATAATAGCCATTCTGACCAGTGTGAGGTGGCATCTCATAGATTTGATTTGCATTTCTGGAATACTGGATGACATTGACCATTTTTTCATGTGCCTACTGGCTAACTGCATGTCTTCTTTGGAAAATAAGTCTATTTAGGTCTTCTGCCCATTTTTCGATTGGTTATTTTTTGTTGTTGTTGAGTTGAATGAGTTGTTTGTATATTTTGGATCTGGCTCTTGTCAATTGCATCACTTACAAAGATTTTTCTCACATTCTGTGGGTGGTCTTTTCAGTATTTATTTGTTTATTTCTTATCAAATAGTCTTAGTCGTAATCAGTTGTTATTTCCCCAATACATTATTTTTTTTCTACTGTACAGCATGGTGACCCAGTTACACATACATGTATACATTCTTTTTTCTCACATTATCATGATCCATCTTTTCAGTTTTTTCTTAAATGGATTCCTCTGTTGTTCAAAAGTTT
Source organism: Sus scrofa (assembly GCF_054392235.1). Lineage (NCBI taxonomy): Eukaryota > Metazoa > Chordata > Mammalia > Artiodactyla > Suidae > Sus > Sus scrofa. The sequence continues at coordinate 11,511,455 of NC_139391.1, forward strand.
TGACTTTAAAAAGGTCCCACTGGTTTATATTTTTTATTGACCTTATTCTAAGAGATGGATTACAAACAATGTTGCTGTGATTTATGTCAAAGAGCATTCTACATATGTTTTCCTCTGAGAGTTTTATAGTATATGGTCTTACATTTTTAGTTTATGTTTGTGTATGGTACTACAGAGTATTCTAATTTCATTCTTTTATATGTAGCTGTCCAGTTTTCCCAGCACTACTTATCGAAGAGACCATCTTTCTTCCACTGTATGTTCTTGCCTCCTCTGTCATAGATTACTTAATCATAGGTGCTTGGACTTTCTATTCTGTTCCATTGATCTATATTTCTGTCTTTGTGCCAGTACCATACTAATTGGGTAAGTGTAGCTTTGTAGTATAGTCTGAAGTCAGGAAGCCTGATTTCACCAGTTCTATTTTCCTTTTTCAATATAGCTTTGGCTATTCAGGGTCTTTTGTGTTTCCACACAAATTTTAAAATATTTTTAGTTCTGTAAGAATATCCTTGGTAATTTGATAGGGACTGCATTGAATCTGTAGACTGCCTTGGGTTGTAGAGTCATTACGATAATGTTGATTCTTCTAATCCAAGAGAATGGTATATATCCATCTGATTGTGTTTTCTTTGATTTCTTTCATCAGCATCTTACAGTTTTCACAGTATAGGTCTTTTGTCTCTTTAGGTAGGTTTATTCCTAGGTATTTTATTCTTTTTGATGTGATGATAAATGGGATGGTTTTCCTAATCTCTCTTTCTGATCTTTCATTGTTAGTATATAGAAATGCAACTGATTTCTGTGAATTTTGTATCCTGTAACATTGCCAAATTCATTGGTGAGTTCTAAAAGTTTTCTGGAACTGTCTTTAGGATTTTCTAGGTATAGTATCATCTGCAAACAGTGATAGTTTTACTTCTTCTTTTCCAGTTTGCATTCCTTTTATTTCTTTTTCCTCTCTGATTGCCCTTGTTAGGACTTCCAAGACTATTGAACAGTAGTGGTGAAAGTGGACATCCTCGTCTTGTTCCTGATCTTAGTGGAAATGTTTTAAGTTTTTCACCATTGAGAATGATATTATTAGCTGTGGGTTTGTCATATATGGCTTTTATTATTTTGAGTTAGGTTTCCTCTACCCCAACTTTCTGGAAAGTTTTTATCAGAAACAAGTGTTGAATTTTGTCAAAAGTTTTTTCTGCATCTATTGAGATGATCTTGTGGTTTTTATATCTCAGTTTGTTGATATGGTGTATCATGGTGATTGATTTGAGAATAATGGAGAAACTCTGCACCCCTGGGATAAATCCCACTTGATCATGGTGAATATATTTTCATATATATTTGGATTAGGTTTGCTATTACTTTATTGAGGATTTTTACATCTATGTTCATCAGTGCTATTGGCCTGTAACTTTCTTTTTTCTTTCTTTCATTCTTTCTTTCTTTTTTTCTTTTCTTTTTTTTTTTTTGTATGCTTGTCTGGTTTGGGTGTCAGGGTGATGGTGGCCTCATAGAATAAGCTTGTGAATGTTCCTTTCTCTGCAATTTTTGGAAGAGTTTCTGAAGAATAGATGATAATTCTCTGAATGTTTGATTGATTTCCCCTGTGTAGCTACCAGGACCTGGACTTTTGTTTTTTGGAATTTTTAAAATAACATTTCCAACTTCTGTACTTGTGATTGGTCTATTCAATTTCTTCCTGTTTCAGACATTTGTAAGAATCTGTCCATTTCTTCTAGATTGTCTATTTTACTGGCTTACAGGTGCGTATGGTAGTCTCTTATGATCCACTGTATTTCTATGGAGTCAGTTGTAATTTTTCCTTTTTAACTTAAAATTTTATTGATTTGAGTCTTCTCCATTTTTTCTTGATGAGTCTGGCTAAAGGTTTATCAATCTGGTTGATCTTATCAAAGAACAAACTTTTGGTTTCATTCATCTTCTCTGTTTTCTTTGTCACCATTTCATTGATTTCTGCTCTGATCTTTATGATTGCTTTCCTTCTACTAATTTTAGGCTTTGTCTGTTCTTCCTTCTCTATTGTTTTGGGTAAGTTTAGGTTTTTTAATTGAGCTTTTCTTGTTTCCTGAGATAAGACTATATTGCTATAAACTTCCCTCTCAGAACTGCTTTTGCTATGTCCCATAGGTTTTGGATGGTTGTATATTCATTATCACTTATCTCTTACTTTATCACTTATCACTTACTTTAATGATCCATTGGTTGTTTAGTAGCATATTTAGTTTCCAAGAGTTTGCAATTTTTGCTGTTGTTGTTGTTTTTCTTGTAGTTGATTTCTAGTGTCATAGCACTGTGGTCAGAGAAACTGCTAAAAAATTTTTAAAATTTACCAAGGCTTGATCTGTCACCCAAGATGCGATGTGTCCTGGAATACGTTCCTTGTGCACTTGAGAAGAATGTATATTCTGATTTAGGATCGAATGTTCTAAAAATAACAGTTAAGTCTATTTGGTCTAGGCTATCATTTAAGGACTGTGTTTCCTTGTTGATTCTCTGTCTGGATGATCTGTCCATTGATGTAAGTGAGGTGTTAAAAGTTCCCTACTATTATTGTGTTGCTGTTGATTTCTCCTTTTATGGTTGTTAGCAGTTGCCTTATATATTGCAGTTTTCCTGTGTTGGGTGTATATATATTACCAATTTTTATATCTCCTTCTTGGATTGATCCTTTGATTATTATGCAGTGTCCTTTGTCCTTAGTTACTTTATTTTAAAGTCCACTTTGTCTGACATGATTATTTCTACTATGGCTTTCCTTTGATTTCCATTTGCATGTGTATCTTCTTCCATCTCCTTACTTTCAATTTGTATGTGTTCTCAGGACTGAAGTGAGTCACTTGTAAAGACCACATATATTGGTCTTGTTTTTGTATCCATTCCACTAGACTGTGTCTTTTTCTTGGAGCACTGAATCCATTGACAGTGTAATTATGGATTAGTATGTACTTATTGCCATTTTCTCATTTTGGATTTTTACTTTGGTCTTTTTTTGTCTTTTTCTTCCTTTCTTCTTTTGTTATCTTTTCTTTTGACTTACTGTCTTTAGTGTTGTGTTTGGATTGCTTTTTTTTACGTGTGTGTCCATTATAGTTTTTTCATTTGTGGTTTCCATTAGATTTTGAGATAACCAATTATGTTTACAGAATTTGTTTTGGTTGCTGTTCTCTTATTTTGCATTTTCAATGTTCTGCACTTTTCTCCACTTCTCATGCTTGCTAGTTTTGATATCGTATTTGTCAGTGGGTGATTTTCCACCTTTATATTATCTTGGTCTCTACCAGTGAGTTTTCTCATTTGTAATTTTATTGTTTCTGATTGTAGCTTTTTTTTCTGCCTAGAGAAGTTCCTTCAGTGGTTGTTTTATGGTTTGGTTTGGAGGTGCTGAACTCTATTAGCTTTTGCTTTTCTGAAAAGCTTTTGATCTCTCCATCAAATGTGAAAGACAGCTTTGCTGGGTAGAGTTATTCTTGGTTATAGGTTCCTCCCTTCATCACCTTAAACTTACTTTGATACTTCCTTCTAGCTTGCAGAGTTTCTGCTGAAAAAAAATCATCTTTTATCCTTATGGGGTTTCCTTTGTATATTATTTGTTGATTTTCCCTTGTGGCTTTTAATATTTTTTCTTTGTATTTAATTTTTGTCAGTTTGTTTAGTACATGTCTTGCTCTTTTTCTCCTTAGGTTTATCCCATATGGGATTCTCTGTGCTTCAACTACTCGAGTGAGTATTTCCTTTCCCATATTAGGGAAGTTTTCAGCTATAATCCCTTTAAATATTTTCTCTGGCCCTTTCTCTCTCTCTTCTCCTTCTGGAACCCCTATGATATGAATATTGGTACGTTTAATGTTGTCTCAGAGGTATCTTAAACTCTCCTCAGTTCTTTTCATTCTTTTTTCATTCCCCCCCGCCCGTGGCAATCACTCTGCCTTCCACCTCACATGTTCATTCTTCTGCCTCTGTTGACTCCTTCTAGTGTATTTTTCATTTCATATATTGCACTACTCATCTTAGTTTGCTTGTTATTTAAGTCCTCTAGCTATTTGTTAAACATTTCTTGTAACTTCTCTATCTGTGCCTCCATTGTTTTTTTCCAAGATCTTGGATCATCTTTACTATCATCACTCTGAACTCCTTTTCAGGTTGATTGCCTATATTATCCTCATTTAGTTGTCTTTGTCTGTTTTTGTCTTGTTCCTCCTGTATGAAAGCTAGTTCTTTTTCATCTCTTAATGTCTAACTTTCTACGTTTGCCATTTCCTTGACAGTGGGTATGTAGATGCAGCAGAATGTAGTTCTCGGGCTGGTATCAGAGCATGGGATGGGAGCAGTGGTTTATGTTACCTCCCTTGGAGCCAGATGGCTGCTTGGAATGGGGTCTGTAAGAGCGATGGCATTGGTTCACAGTTCAGGATTACTTTCAGGGTAGGGTTGGCAGCGCTGGCTCCTGTGACTCCTCCTGCTACCAAGTAGCTCTTAGGGCCATTTCCTATAACTGGCAATGTCAGCAGCTTCTCCTGCATCCATCCTCCATCAGGGAGGCTCTCAGGACTGCTCTCTTTAGCTGCAGGGGCAGGCAACCTTTCTGCAGTTCCTCCCTTTGTTTGGTCCCTCTAGGGAGTGTTCTCTGTAGCCCTAAGGGCAGGGGCTGATCTTTAACTGTTATTAAAAGGCTCTCTGTTTCCATAGGACCTGCACAACTCTTGTAGTCCCTCGCACTACTAGGCCAATTGCAGACTGATCCCTGTAGCCACCACGGAGCAAAACATGCATCCTTTCAGTGGGCCTGTCTCAGCTCTAGCCAGACATGCAATGTACACTGCTTCTGTGGTCCCCTCCCTGGCTGTTTACAGGGATTATGGAGTTTATGGTATTCCTGAGCACTCCATCAATTCTCTTGGCCATCTGCATCTCCTGGATAGTGTGTGCTATTTCTGAATTCACTTTGCCCACCCACCAGGCTCTTACATCTCCTGAGACCATCTTCACTGTTTCTGAAATATCTCTGCCTGCCCACTGGGCCTTATACGGCTCTCTGCCTACCCACCAAGGTTTTTGTGACCCTCAGGATTGTCTGTATTGTTTGTGAAATAACTTTGCCTTTTTACTGGGCCTTTTTGTGGCTCTCCACCCCAATGCTCCATGTTTTTGAATTCTATTTTTAAAGATATTATTTCTTATGCTTATTATTTGCATGGCATATTATTTTTTATCCTTTCACTTTTAATCTTTGCTTTTGTATTTTAAGTATTTCTTTTGTAGATAGCATATGGCTGCATCTTGCTTTTTTACTATCCAGTCTGATGATCTCTACCGCTATCCTGAGAATTTGGTCCATTTATAGTTAATGCCATGTTTCAACTTGTTTCCTGTGGGGGATTTTTGTGTGTGTATTATTTTGCCTCCTTTGTTCTCTTTTTCTTAAACCCATCTGCTACAAGAGACATTCTTCTGCTGGCTTTGAAGAAGTAAAATGCCATGTTTTGAGAAAGCTATATGGCTAGGACCTGAAAGTACTTTCTAAGATATCAGAGCAAAACTCTGCCAAGTGTGATTCAGAAAACGTAGATGACTTCAGTTTTGAGATTTTAAGGAACTAAATTCTGCCAACAACCCATGAGCTTGGTAGAGGACTCAAAGCCTCAGACGAGACTACAGACTGGGCCAATATCTTGATTTTAGTCTGGTGAGATTCTATGCAGAGCACCTAGCAAAACTATGCCTAGACAGCTGGTCTACAGAAATTGTGAGACAATAAATTTGTAGTGCTTTGACCTGCTAGGTTTGTGGTAATCTGTTACACAGTAACTAAAAACTAATCCATACTGTAATAGAATATATCCGAAATCAAGCACAGAAATTAAATAAGCTAAAGATATAAATAACAGTCTTGGTAACCTATGGGATAAGTAACCATATTATCATAGGTTAATATGAAGCCACCTAACATCTATGTAATTGGAATCCCAGAAAGAGGGTAGCAATAGAAAAAGATCTGAAAAATATACATTGAAAATTTATACTGATCCAACACTGATCTAAAAATTTCAGAAAACCCTAAGCAGATAGACACACTCACATATACACACTCATAGACAGTATAATAAAGTAAACCATAATAAAATTACTGAAAACCAGTAATAAAAGGAACAATCTTAAAAAGCAGCCACAGAAAGTAGAGAAACTATGATAATAAAAAATGGAAGACTCCTTTTTTGGAAGACTATTCGTAACAAACTATATGAGACAGAAGAAAAAGGATAAACTTCTTCATAGGCTAAAAAAATACATCCTAAACCAAGAGTGGTGAGGAACTCCTTCTGGTGGCAGCAGCAGGTGCAGCAGTACCACCCATCCTGGGGATGGGTGAGGTTGTGCTGCAAGACACAACACTATGCTTAGTGTTCAAGGCCCTATTCTCCACACTCAGAATGGATCTGGGCAGTGGTTCTGGCTTCTTCCCAGTCTGTGTTCCTTCCCAGATTCTAAACTTGGTTCCACCACTTCTAAGTACTCAAACAGATTTTCAGTAAATTTACTTAGATGAAGAAAAACTTGTTTCTGAAATGGGCAACTGAAAACTTAGAAACAGGAAAAATTCTCAATATTCTACTCACCTTATTTTCTTCTCTTTTTAATGTGATGGTAAGTTGGGGTCAAGTAAACTGAGTGCTTTTGTCTGGCATTATAGTCACTTCATCCACATTCATACAGTTCTTTAAACTTTCCTTCAAAATCTCTCTCCCATCCATGCTTTCCTCATCATCCATATTCTTTTTATTTCTTGGCTGGATTACTTTTATGGACTTAACTTGTGTCATTCCTAACAACCAGAACTTCAATATGTGACTAACTTAGGATATAAAGCCTTTAAAGCCATGATTAAAATGAAGCCACTGTGGTGAGCCCTGATCCAGTCTGAGTAGAGAAGAGAAAATCTGGACACACAGAGGACACCAAGTGTTTGTGTGTACACAGAAGAAAGGCTGGGTGAGGACTCAGCCAGAATGTGGCTATTTGCAAGCCAAGGAGAGAGGTCTCAGAAGAAATCAAACTTGCTGACAAATTGATCTTGAACTTCTAGCCTCCATAAACTGTGAGAAAATCCATTCTGTTGTGTAAGCCACCCAGTCTTTGGTATTTTGTTATGACAGCCCGAGTTTACTATTACAACTATTGAAATTCATAAGGCAGGTGAATGCAGTCTTTAGACTTAACAACCAGCAGAGTGATATTTTTAATATCCATGTAACTCAGAATTACTAGAGATATCACTATACCTTAATAAATTTGGGTGAACTTGTTTAAATCTTCAGTTTTATAGTATGAAAGACCACTATCTTTCAAATTTCTGAACTTATTTTTTTTCATAGTCCTTATGGATCCATTCCTACAACTCTATGTGTTCAACTCTGCCAGCTGATATAGGCATCCCATTATCTTTACTGCTGTCCACAATAAACTTAATTAAGTCATGATTTTGTGATTGTAGCAACTTTGTTTAAGGCTCCAGGAGCTATTAGAGGAAGCTAAATCTTGTACTACACAGTCCTCTGGCTCCTAACTGGTTTTTCCTCTGATGTTGCACTGGCTTCCCAAACCAGTAACTTGCTGTGTGATTATATATAGAATAAACTCTAGCTTCTCTTCCCCTTACTAGGCCTATCTCAGTTTCTCAGCTCCTGAGTTATTCTGATGCATAATAAGTTATTCTGCTATTCCATCCCTTTATACAGAAATCTAATCATACTGTTTCCTTGTTTGAAACTCATTTGCCATCTCCTGATTGAGTATATGCAGAGCCTAGACTCTAGCCCATTATTCCAAGATCTCTGCAGTTTTCACCTTCCAACGTACATTGCCCACAATTAAAGTCCCATTAAGCACCTTCAGCTCTGATGGTCATGGCAGTTTCTCTGTCCTGGACCTAGGTGCCTGGTCCAGCAGGGCCAACTGCTGTACCTTGCTTGCTTCCTCACTGCTCTCTGTTGGACAGATCTCTTTTCTCTTGGGCAACCCTCCACTGACAGCTTTCAATTACTTCAGACTCTCTCAGAGTGCCTGGCACAAAGTGGGACTCAATAACTGTGTGACAAGTGAATATATGAACAAGTGAACAAAAAACCACCCAGGTTCACGGTCTTCCAAGGAGTCTCACTGCTTAGAGGATAGAGTCCAAAATGAATCCTGATGTCAAGGGCCTTCCAGAATCTGTGCCTAGCCTATCTGTCCCCATTTCAGTGAGACTGGTCCCAACTCCCCAGTTCAGACTCCTTGAACTCTTGTCAGAAACATTAAAGGAAAGCCCTGTATCCTGAGGCAATGGTAGGGAGGAAGAGATGAGAGTCCATGAGGCCTCTGACTTTACCTGCATAACTGCTGATACCTTTGAGGACTTTTTCACTTTGGCTCTCTCTCCACCTAGAAGAAAACAGACTATCCATGAACCCATAGGCCTCTTCCAAAAAAGGCAATAATGCAAGACAATGGCCATAAAAGAATATCCTCCAGTCAAATTCCCCCTTAAGCAGAGGGTTTGTAGTCTCCCCCTTTAAAGGCCACCTCAAATGAAAACATGATGGGCATGCTGGGTCCTAACTGCAATGACCTCTGCTACCAGATGGCCCCTCTTTACCCTGAAACTTGCAGTCTTGTAGCATCTGCCCTGCAAGGATTCAAAAAGTCATTTTCTTGGACAGATTTTTAAAGAACTATGACCTGGAAAGAGGCAATGATTTTCGCAGGTTCACCCAGCAGCCAAGGGCAAAGCCAGGACAAATTTCCAGGCTTTCCAGATTGTGAACTTGCCCTTACACAGCACCCCGCTATGTGCAATTCTGTGGAAAGCAGGAGGATTTAGAGGCACTTTTGTGAACAACCTTTGGTCCCTGTCCCCTCCCAGTTGATCCACACTGAATCTGTAGTCACAGGCTTTGGTTAAGTTTTAGTAAGAGTCCTTGTCCTTCAAATGTGGTCTCATGTTCAGTAGGTGGATCACGTGTGAGGAGCTGCAGGCAGCATCAGATGATAAAACCCTGTCTCCCTGAGGATTTGCCTTGTGGGATTATGGGAAGAATGTAACTGCTTTTCTCAAATTTCCATAAAAATCACTTATATTTCTACTTTAGGAAAAAGCATTTAAAAATTACAAATATATGCTTACCAATGAAAATAAAATATGGCAACAATGAAAACTGCAGAAGCACAGTCCAGGAGAATCCACATCAAAATATAGAAATTTGGTGTCTGCAAAACACAACACAAACCATACTTATGGGACTTCACAACTGGAAGGGACTTTAGATCATGCGGGCCAAGTTCCTTGCTTGGCTGCCAGGGATGGAGTGAGGACAGACCAGGCAAAGGAAACTTGATTGATGGGGTTGGTCACAAACACGGGGAGTACCTGCTGCTATCCTAACAAAACCCCCTCACGTGTGCTTAGATCTCGATAAAGGATTAAACACTTCACCCACTTCATCTCCCTGAACCCTCAAGACAGAGGACTGAGGGAGTTTCAGAGATGTCACTTAAAAAATCTGATAGCAATAGAACTAGGATAAATAAATAGTTTAGAAATCCCGCTAGGGGATTAAAGACAGACAGGGAATTTTAAGGGAGTTTGGGAGACTGTTGTAGGCTAATGACCACTCCAGAAAAGAACCCAGTAACCTAGAAACAATATACACTACCCTGAAGGTAGTGCAGCTCCAGACACATCTAAACTCCAGACACACTCAAAGCACAAACCCTGATAGTTATAACACAAGACAAAAGATATGGGGTCTGAGTCTTATAACATGAAGTCAGGTAGTTAATAGTCCTTGAAAAGTAGCATTTCTGCATGTAGCCAGGACAGAAATATAGGTGAAAGGGGAAAACACTAGGTAAAAGGAGACATTATCCTGAAACCTGAGATAAATTATACTATTTTAGTGTATGTTACCACCCTTTTGCTAATATATAAGATATATATTATATACAATTATAAATTACATGATATATAATAAATTGTATATAAAGTTTAAATGATTTCTTAAATTTATATATTATATATAATATATACAATTTAAATAGCACCACAACAGTCCTGGTTAAACCATCTAGGGTCAAAATAGGAACTAACGATGTAAGCCTTGACATCTATCCAAAAACGAGGATAAAGGCAGTCTTCTCCACTACTTTTTCTTTCACTATAAAACTGTAGCTTTTTTTGTCCTCAGGGCTGCTGTATTCCTTTGCCAACCTGCTTGTATCTCTCATAAGTGTCCTATACTGATAAATTCACTCTTTGCCTGCCACTTTGCTTCTGCTGAATTCTTTCTGTGATAAGACAAAAGAATCTTAGCTTCAGTAAATCCAGACGCTAGGTGGACAGTTTCAATCAAAAGACAGTAGGTTTGAGCCCCCTCTTAGGTCAGAGATCATGAGTTCAAGTTCTAGTCTAAGGTGCCTGTGGATCTGAGGTCCAGCCTGTGGGTTCGAGGCCCAGTCTGAGTTTTGGCTGGTTTCAAGTCCCACCAGAGAAGGAGTACGGTTTCAAGTCTATTCCAGGAGTAGAGCTCAAGTTTCCTGACTTCCAGTGCTCTATGTTTTCATGGCTTCCCAAACCTGGCTGTGCATTTAAATCTACCTGAGCAGCTTTTAGTAACACAGGTGCCCGGGACTCACTACAAACTCGAGAATTAGAATGTCTGAATTTTAAACAAGCTCCACAGGAACAAGCAACCAGCCAGTGAACCAGCATTTAGGAATCATTCTCCTAAATCCCAGTACTTCACATAAGTATGTTGAAATTATAATTTTTACCTAACATGCCCACCTCTCCAGGATCCTTGCCTAATCACCCATCTCACAAAGCTCCATCTTCTAGGTAATCTTGTATGAGTTTTTTAATTGCCTGGTTTGATCCTTCCTAATTTCATTGTTCCTCCTCCAATATCTCTTGATGGTACTGAGTCTGGCATTTTTATTCTTTCTTATACCTTTTTCAACATATTCCAAGGTCTTTCCTTGGACTGATGAATAATGATAATAATAAAAACAGCATGAAAAACAATAACACAAGTTATCATGAAAATGATGAGAACAACTAACATTAATGAGCATTTACAGGAACTAAGGAGGTGTTCTAAGTATATTAAGTGTATTTTCACAGCTAATCCTCACTATAGCTCTACTAGGCTGGTACAATAAAGGCTCTTAAGCAACAGCCACTAACCTGAGACTCTTAATTCCCTCTGGGAACCTGACTGACTGATGCCTGGGTCTGGTTCAGGATGCCCACCAGGTGAGCTGTACAGTCACCAAGAATCAATAGTTCTTACTGTCTATGGCTTAGAGTGGCTGTACCTGTTGTTATAATTCCACAGTGTAATTAAATGTTACTTAGATCTATAAAACCTTGAGTTTTAAACATACGGCATTTCCAAGGAAACTAAGTGAACATTTTGAAAAAACTCAATGAAGACAGAATAGGTCAGCTAAAAATAAACTGCAATTGAATTAGGTGTGAGTGAAACACTAAGAGATGAGGGGGTGGGAGGATTATAAAAATCTGAGTGGAGTCTTCGTTCAGGTCATTTCTCCCACAAATTTAAGTTCTTGTGCTTTAAGGAAACAAATCTTAGAAATCATAGATGGTTCATTTGGAAATAGTTTTTAATTTAATTTTTTAATTGTTCCAATTAAACAATTTAAATTGTTCCCCAAAACAATGTTTTTTCTACTGTACAGCATGGTGACCCAGAATGGTCATTTAGAAATATTTATAAGCAAGAGAATAGAGAATTCAATCAGCTAAAATACCTTCAAAGAAAAGACCTTGAGTCTACATCAAAAAGTAATCAATATTTATAATTAAAATGTGGGAGGTGTGTGTGTGGTAGACTTATAAAAATGACAATATTCCTCCCAAAATGCAGGCCTGTATGCAGTGTCACACTGCTGTTCTTCTCCATCAAGAAGTAAATTCTGTTTCTTCTCTTCCCTGCCTTGAATCTGGACTTGACCATGTGACTTTCTTTGGCCAATGAAACATTAGCAAACATCATAGTGGGAGAGCACTAAAAAGGCACATGCATTGGGGCTTGACTTCTCTTGCTGCTGGGAACCTGCTGCCACCAGGTGAACATGCTCAAGCTGCTCAATACAAATCTGGTATGGTAAATCATACCACGTAAGACCCTAGACATATGAACAAGGCCATCCTAGAGCACCTAGTCCAGTCAAGCTGGCTCAGACCAGAGAAACTACTCAGCTGTCATAATAGAATGTGACAAATATTTGTCAGTTTTAAGCCACTAAATAATAAGTAGGTACTATTAAGTATTTTTAAAAATGTAATAAAGTGCCAATAGATTACATACCATTTATTTCATGATTCCTCGTTTTAACTTTTTTTTTTTTTTTTTGAGTTCTAACTTTTTGAATTAACAGACCATAATGCAGACTGGATTGTGTTGGGAAAAAATGCTTCTACTTTAGTATCTTTATCCTCAATTTACAGAAAAACAAACTGAGGCCCTGACAGGTGAACTAGCATTTCCAAGTTCACACAATAATTTCTAGAGCCACAATTTGCATCTGCATATCTTAAGCCAGAGTGTGGGATGCTTAGGAAAACCCTTGGGATACTGGCCCTACCTCCCTGAACAAAGTGGCCTTGGGTCCTTTACAAAAGCCCAGGCCAGATGCATGAGGAAGTCTTTTGCTTGCTTCCTTTTACACTCTTTGAATTTTGAATCACATGAATTTATTATCAATTCAAATATTATCAATTCAACTATTAATGAAAAATTTTGCTTAATAAAGTTTTATTTAATATGTCCACGGTATACTTGAGACATTACTGATTTGGGGAAATAGGATTATGGAGGGATGCACTGCTTTCTAACTTATGCTTTTTTTCATTATTATTATTTTTTTTGCTCTTTAAAATTTTTTAAATTATAGTTGATTTACAATGCTTTTGTATTATAGTTGATTATAACGTGCATTTTTTAATGATTGAATTTTATATAATGTATAAGTTTACATTATAATCAAATTTAAAAAACAGAAATGTTAGAAAAGTATATTGTACATACACGAAGAGGGACAATATGGGGACAGACAAGTGGAGAGGCTTCACCTACGCCAAGAGACCTGCCGTCCAAGGTTTCCTTGAGGGGGATCTGCAAAGCTGCCCAAGCCACCAAGAAAGAAGGGGTGAGCAATATCACACTGCCACCAGAGGGCCTCAGTGCGGTACTGGCCCTGCAACTGTGCCCTTGGTCCTGATCCCCCTTCTCCTGTCCTGACCCTGATGAAGTCAGAAACAAGGGCCAGTGAGGCTGGGGGATGGTGAAGGCAACTGAAATATTTAGGCTTCTCATTAAGGTTTCTCTGCCTAAATCTTTGACTCTCAAGAAAGTTTAGAGCTTGGAATATTATTATGGTCTAGACACTTGGATGCTGAATTGAGGCTTTTTGGTGACTAAAACTGTACTTCAAAAAATTATTTAAGGGAGTTTCCATTGTGACTCAGCAGGCTACGAACCTGACTAGGATCCCAAGATGATGCGGGTTTGATCCCTGGCCATGCTCAGTGGGTTAGGGATCTGGCATTGCCTGATCTATGGTGTAGGTTGCAGTCATAGCTCAGATCCTGGCCTGCTGTGGCTGTGGTATAGACCAGCAGCTATAACTCTGATTTGACCCTAGCCTGGGAACTTCCATATGCTGCAGGTGTGGCCCTAAAAAGAAAAAAAAAAAAGAGTAACTAGAAAGCTATGGGATCTGAAAGAGGCAGGGAAAGATCTAGCTCACAAAGAAGTCTAAATAGTCACGGAAATTAAGCTGTTTTCTGTTGAAGGCTGTCGGTTCCACCCAGTCAGTCAACCTGCTCTACACTGATGAGAAAAATGGGCTCTGTAGCAGTTAGCGGTTAGCTGGGGCTCCCTTCACAGGTAATAAGTGACAGGATTTAGCTGAAATTGTAACCCAGGTCCTCAGGTCCCCAAGCCTCTGGCCATAAGCAGTAGCAGGGCAGAGGGGGAAATCAAGCTAGCTGGCTGGACACTCGCTCTTCTTTTCAAAAGCATTTTCTCAGGACACGACACACAGTTGTCACCTGGGCTCGAGCACACTTGGTTTTCTCCCCACACCCCATGCCACTGTCATTGTTGCCACGCCTGCAGGGATGTGGGGCTGCACTGACACAACTCTGGAGTCAGACTTCATCTGAATCTTGCATCATGTGATGATGTGCAAGGATCTTAACAGCTTCAAGCTTCCGATTCCCCATGGGGATACCAACTGTGGATACCTCAGAGGGTTAAATTACACAATGCATGAAGGGCACATTGTGAGGATTCAGTAAACAGCAATTACGACACCAATATTAATTTCTCCCTCAAAAATCACAGAAATATTTGGGGGAGAGAAGGGAGAAAGCCACAGATCCAATATCACATTAGCCTCTGCTCTTAACTGGCTCCCATGGGGACTGCACAGTGGGCAATGTAGGAGTGGGGTGTAGGACAGAGGCTCCTATTTTACCAGATGTGGAGGAATAATTTGGACAACCAGCTCACCATGAAGTAGTAAGGGTGATTGATCTTATTCAGGACCTGAATGTTGTCTGTGGTCACTGACTGAATCCTGGAGCACCAGGCCAGTGAGAAGAGCCAAGGTTCATTGATGATATACAGGTTGATACTGATGTTAGCTGCTTTATATTCTCTGTAAAGAAAAAGAATCCACAAGAGATTTAAACTCAATCTCACCTTCATCATGTAAGAGGGAAATAGCCACCATAGTTGGGAAGGCTGTTGCTTAAATAACCAGAAGCAGCTGGTCCTGGGACAACTTATAATATGACATGCAGAATGGTGTTACAGTGAGATAAAGTACTAGACTTAATACCCTTGCTCCTGTACCAACAGGAGTATTTTAGTGAACTGTCTGTCCTAAGGGAAAAAGAAGAGGGGAAACAAACGGAAGAGGGAAAAGGAAAGGAAGGAAGAGAGGAGGGAGGGAGGAAGGAAGGGGAAAAATAGAGGGTTCCATTAGAATTCGCCAATTTACATGGTGTGAATACTCCTGCAATAGCCCAATTTCAACTAACTGGTAAAACACTTATGCTTGTTTCCTGAATATTTAATAATTGGCTCCCCTGAGCTGACAAGAGTGAGCTCCAGCACACTATTGTGTAGATATGGTACTTACTTCCTTAAGAACATCTACCGTCTTCTACTCTAGCTGCTCTCCTATCAGTCTTCTTTACTTGACTTTAAGAAAATTAAAAGCAGACATTATTGCCTTACTCCTCTCTGTATATCCAGGACCTAGCATAATACTTGCCTCATAAATAGTTAACTGAAGGAATAAATAAATAAATACTGATCTGATAAATATTTACATTTCAAATAAATAAAAGAGGTTTTTTTCCCTTTGGCTGCACAATGGCATATGGAGTTCCCAGGCCAGGGATCAGAGCCACAGTCGAGACCCAAGCCAGATCCCTAACCCCCCATGCCAGGCCAGGGATGGAACCTGTGTCCCAGCACTGCCAAGATGCCACTGATCCCATTGCTCTACAGCGGGAACTCATCAAATAAATAAAAGAATTTTTTTAAGCACCGGGTAGGGGAAATAGAACCCAAATTTCCCTGTGCACTAAATGCCAGTAGATATTTATGTATTATGTATAGAGCCAGAAAGAAAATAAGTAGAAGAGTATCTAGTAATTCTAGCCAAGTTGTCATTTTCAGGGAAAACTTCTCACGTCATATGGCATGTAAGTCCCTTCAAAAATTTTTGTCTTAACCCTGGAAAGGGTATAACATATGAAAACAGCTCCATAAAGCCTAAGTTTGAATCCATCTTTGTCTTGTACTACTTTGATAAGTTCTTAGGCTCAGTGTATAAACTGATTCTGAAGTAAAATAATACTATCACCTTTGCAGAAGTGCTTATAATTAGTTACCCAGTATGTTAGAATTGTCTTTAAGACAATTTTACAGATCACCTAAAGATTAAAAACAACAACAACAAAAAAAAAGAAATGAGGAAATAATAGTCAAAAGCTATTTTAAAGTTTTTTGAAACCAACACACAAAAACCATTCATAATTTCTATATATTGATAATGAACCTATAGAAACTGAAACACAATACCACTAAAAATTATTCCAAAGAAAAGCAAATACTTAGGTATAAATTTAAAAAAAACAAGCACAGAATTGTTAAGTCATAAACTATAACGCATTGAAGAAAGTAATCAAACAAGCTTTTAAAAAGTGAACAGACATATGTGTTTATGAACTGGAAATCTCAATATCATAAAGATGTCAATTCTCCTCTCACTGACCTGCAGGATTAATGCAATTCCTATCAAAACACAGGTAAGGGAGTTCTCATTGTGGCAGTGGGTTAAGAATCCAGTTTGTCTCTGTGATGGCTCAGGTCACTGCTGAGGCATGAGTCTGATCTCCAGTCCACTGCAATGGGTTAAGGATCTGGTGTTGTCACAGCTGTGGCTTGGATTTGATCATCGCCTGGGCACTTTCATATGCTGCATGTACAGCCAAAACAAAAACAGAAACAAAAACATGCCAGCAAGGTTTTTTTGTGTAGTTAGCCTAGCTGATTCTGAAATGTATATGGAAAGGCACAGCCCAAAATTTAACTAAAATGATACTGAAAAAAATGGAATAATGTGAGACTCACCCTACCCAGTATTAAGGCTTATTATATAGCTAAAGTAATAAATGTGGTATTAGAGAAGGAATATAGGCCAATGGAACATAATTAAGCCAGAAACACCCACACAAATATGTCAAAGTGATTTCTGACAAAGGTGCAAAAGTAATCTATGGCATAAGGAGAGTTTTTTCAACAAATGGTACTAGAGGCACAGGCAAAAACCAAAAAAACCTCAATCTAGGAGACCACTGTGGCTCAGTGGTAACAAACCCAATAGGATCCACGAAGAACCCCTGGGCTTGCTCAGTGGGTTAAGGATCTGGCATTGCTGTGAACTGTAGTGTAGGTCACAAACATGTTGCTGTGGCTATAGTGTAGGCCTGCAGCTGTAGCTCCCATGTGACCCCTAGCCCAGAAACCTCCATGCAGGTGCGGCCCTAAAAAAAACAAAACAAAACAAAACAAAAACACAATCTACACCACACACCCACACACTTCATATAAAAACTGACTCAAAATGGATCACAGACTTAAACACATAGTGTAAAACTATAAAACTTTCAGAAAATAAATAGGAGAAATCTTTGAGACCTAAGGGCTAGACAAAGAGTTCTTAGACTTGACACTAAAAGCATAATTTACAAAAGGGAAAATTGATAAGTTAAAGATAATCAAAATTTAAAAAATTTTTGTTTTGAGGAAGATTCTGTTAAGGAGATGCTACAGACCAGAAAAAAACTGGGACAAAATATTTGCAAACCAAATATCTAACAAAGGACTATCTTTATAATATAAAATAACTCTCAAAATTCAACAATAAAAAATTAAGCAATTAAGGGAGTTCCCAATGTGGCTCAGTAGTAACAAACCTGACTATGACCCATGAGGATGGGGTTCAATCCCTGGCCTTGCTCAGCGGGGTTAAGTATCTGGCGTTGCCATGAGCTGTGGTGCAGGTACCAGACACGGCCCAGATCTGGTGTTGCTGTGGCTGTGGAATAGGCCAGCAGCTGTAGCTATGATTTGAATCCTAGCCTGGGAATTTCCATATGCTATGAGTTTGGCCCTAAAAAATATTAAGAATAGTTAGAAATAATATGAAAAGACATTTCACTGGAGAGGACAGATCATTGGCAAGTAAGCACATGATAAGATGTTCAATATTATTATTCAATAAAGGATTGATGAGTTCCCGTCATGGTACAGCAGAAACAAATCCGACTAGGAACCAGGATGTTGCAGGTTCATTCCCTGCCCTCACTCAGTGTGTTAAGGATCTGGCATTGCCATGAGCTGATAGGTCACAGACACAGCCCAGATCTGGCATTGATGCGGCTCTGGTATAGGCCAGCAGCTACAGCTCTGATTAGACCCCTAGCTTGGGAACCTCTATATGCTGTGGGTGCAACCCTAAAAAGGTGAAAGACAACAACAACAAAAAATTATTACTCAACAAAGAACTGAGGAGTTCCCATTGTGGCTCAGTGGTAACAAACCTGACTAGGATCCATGAGGATGCGGGTTCAATCCCTGGCCTTGCTCAGTGGGTTAAGGATCTGGTGTTGCTATGAATTATAGGGTGGCTTGCAGTCAAGCTCAGATCACTCCTGTGTTGTGGCTGTGGTGTAGGCTGGCAGCTGCAGCTCTGATTCAACCTCTCTTCTGAGAACTTCCATACGTTGCAGATGTGGCCCTTAAAAGCCAAAAAAAAAAAAAAAAAAAAGACCCAAAGAATTAAAAATTAAAACCATAAGAGCTATCACCACATACCTATTAGAATGGCTACTGTAAAAAAAAAAATGATGATGCCAAAAACTATCAAGGATACAGAACCTCTGGATCATCATATATTGCTGGTGGGAATGTAAAATGGCACAGACCCTTGAAAAAGTTTGGAAGTTTCTTATAAACTAAATAAAAGTTTATATAGTTTATAAAGTTCCTTATAAAGCTTTTAAAATGATGATTTCCCAGCAACTGCATTCTTGGGCATTTACCCCTTAGAAGTAATAGTTTATATTCACAGCAGGGGATTCTGGGAAGATGATAGGAAAGAAGCACCAGGAACCTGTCCACATGTATACAGTAACTGCACAGCAAAATCTATCTAAGGTAACTATTTTGGCACTATAGCGTCTATTGAAAGCTTGCAGGGAAGTTTTAGATAGTAAGTTATGGTTAACTCTGGCCACTTTCAGCAATTAGAAAGGTAGCATTTCCAATTTCACACACCAAGCCCCATTGTTCCTGGAGCTGCTCCTGGAGCAGCTTGCATTGGGCTTTTGGGAGCCAGTGTGGGCTAAAGGGTCACTATCTTCCAAATATTGGTGATTTGTGCTCTGATCACTGATTGTTGCGTCTGACCACAGATGTGGACAGAAAGAGGAGGGCAGCCACTGCTGCCTCCCTCACCACCCCCATTGTTGCAAAGCTCTCCTTTTACCACTAAAGTGACTTCCATTGTATTTAAAAGACTAGAGTACTTTCCTTTCCATATTTCATTTTTATTTTCCCCCCTTTTGGGAGCCAGACTTTAAAGATTAGAACATTCAGAAGCAATCCACTGGGATAAAGGAAAAAATGGGAGGGTAGGAATAACATGTACACACTACTATATAAAATAGATGATTAATGAGAATTACTGCATAGCATGGGAAAACCTACTCAATAGTTTGTAATAATCTATATGGGAAAAAATAATGGATATATTTATAAGTATATTTATATTTATAAGTATCACTTAGCTTTACACCTGAAACTAATCAATATTTAAGTCAACTATACTGCAATAAAATTAAACTTTTAAAAAAGCAACTGCATATATAAGGAAAATTACAACATGATCAAGTATGCCTTGGGAAAGGCATATTAGAGACCTAAGAAGAATTTAAGCTTAAAGCTCAGGCTGACTGTTAGGCACAGAGACAGCCAACAAACAAACAAATAAGCAAAAAAAGGCAAACCTAGGGATGAGGGAGAATCTGACTTCCAGAGTAACCAGATTATTAGATTCCAATGTCCCATTTTCAGCAAAGAAATCACAAGGTGTACAAAGAAACAAGAAAGTGGGGTTCCTTCAAAAGAAAAAAAAATAAAACCTGTCCCTGGCAAAGAGCTGATGGCAGATATACTAGACAAAGACTTTAAAAAAAAATCTTAAAGATACCAAATGAACTAAAGGTAGATGTATAAAGTTAAAAAAATACATGAACAAAATGGAAATATTAATGAGACAGAAAACCTAAAATATAACCCCCAAAATTCTGGAGCTGAAAATTACATGAACTGAAATGAAAAACTGACTATTAATATTTCAAGGTAGATTTGAGTGGGCAGAATAAAAAGTGAACTTAAAGACAGGTCAATAGAAATTAATAATTCTGAGGAAAAGAAGCAAAAAATATTGAAGAAAGTGGAGCAGATTTCTGTGAGACACCATAAAACAAGTCGGTATATGCATTACTGGGGTCCAAAAAGTAGAAAAGTGAAAGGTATAGAAAGAATATTTGAGGAAATAATGGCTATAACATCTCAAATTTGTTAAAAAATATGAATATAAATATCCAACCAACTATAAGTAATAGCACCCAAAGAGATCCACTCTATGACACTTTATAATCAAACTTTCGAAAGCCACAGGCAAAGGAATAATCTTGAAAGCACTAAGAGAGAAGCAGCCTGTCACATACAAAGGATCATCAGAAGATTTCTGATAAATTCTGCAGGATAGAAGACAGTGGGCCCACATATTCCAAGTGTTAAAAGAAAAAAAAAAACTGTCAACCAAGATTCTTATATCCAGTGAAACCTGACTTTCAAAAATAAGGAGTGCTGTGGGGAAGAACAAATCTGACTCACCCGACTCCATGTGAGATCTGGTTCTCTTACTTTAACCTTTGTCTTCTACTGCTTTTGCTACAAGAATATTGCCTATAGCCTGAAATATATAGACAGCCCATTCTCAAGGCTCTGACCTTTAAAGATATAATATATTTCCATTTATATGGGGAGAAAAATAACTGCATAACAGAGAATAACATTTGTCTTGGGCATTTTTAGGACCATTGTAACCTGGCTCATGAGGACAGATGTAAGAACAAAGGGATCCTACACCAAGAAGTTTACAACAGCCAACCACATCCTCTCTTTTAGTACAAAAGAAACCTAAATTTTAACTTGGGTAAGATGTTTCTTTGGGACTAGTCTGCCATCTTCTCAGTCTGCTGGCTTTTTGAATAAAGTTGCTATTCCTTGTTCTAATAGCTCAACTCATCATGATTTGACCTACATGAACACCTGAAAGAACAAAGGATTCATATACTAAGAGGCTTGCAACAACCAACCACACTCCCTCTCTTTTTAGTATAAAAGAAGCCTAAATTCTAACTTGGGTAAGATTGTTCTTTGAGATACTAGTTCATCATCTTTGTCTGCTGGTTTTCTAAAAAAAGTTGGCAAGGCCCCAACAACCTGTCTCTCAATTTGTTGGCTTGCTGTGCATTAAGTGATATGAGCCTGGACTTGGTAATAGGAGGAAATAAGAATTCCCAAACAAACTAAAGCTGAGGGAGTTTGTACCTACTAGACTGGCCCTGTAGAGAGTCCCCCACGTGAAATAAAGTCACAAGACAGTAACTCAAAGCTATATGGAGACATAAGGATCTCAATAAAAGTAGATACATAGTAAATATAAATGCTAGTAATATTTTAACAATGTACCTAGCTTCTTTGTAACTGTATTACTTATTTTCAATATAATTTAACAGACTAAAACATCTAAAGGAAAAAACAATCATTAGTCTAAAAGCTCATATTATTACAAATGGTTTGGTTTATCATTCAATATGTTGGTTTCTTCATAATTTGAGAAACTACTACATTTAGAAAATTATTAGTTTATGTTTTAGGGCACATAATCCACAAAGATAAAATTTTCTGATATCAAAAAGTGAAAAGCAAAGGACTGCAGCTGTAAAGGAGAAAAATTATTGCATGTTATTGAATTTAAAATAGTATAAAATCAATTACAGTGTAATAACTTCAGAATGGTAAGTGTATTTCCCATGGTAATCAAAAAGAAATTAAGTATAAAATAGAGTTTAAAAGGATTTTAATGTTTCACTATAAAAAAAAACTAAACTTGAAAAGAGTAAGGCAGTAAATAAGAGATAAAAACTATAAGGTACATAAAAATAACAAATTAAAATGGTACATATACACAATGGAATATTACTCAGTCATTAAAAGGAAAGAAATAATGGCATTTGCAGGAACATGGATGGACTCAGAAATTATCACGCTAAGTGAAGTTGGTAAGACAGTAAGACACTAATATCATATGCTACCACTTTCATGTGGAACCTAAAAAAAGGACACAATGAACTTCTTTGCAGAACAGATACCAACTCACAGATTTTGAAAAACTTCTGGTTTCCAAATGAGACAGGTTGGAGGGTGGGGGGATGCACTGGGTATTTTGGATGGAAATGCTATACAATTGGGTTGTGAGGATTGTTGTACAACTATAGATGTAATAAAATTCATTGAGCAATAAAAAAATAACAGATGAAAGAAACAAAGTAATGAATACAGAAATGACAGAAGCAACAATATGACAACAGTCCCTCCCCTTATCAGTAATTACTTTATATGTTAATAGATTAAACTCTCCAATCAGATACAGAGATTGGCAGATCTCATAAAGACACATGTCCCAACTTTACCATGTTTACAAGAAAGTCGTTTTAAGATCCAAAGCACAATCAGATTGCAAGTAAAACGGTGGAAAAGTTATTCCTTGCAAATGCTAACCAAAAAGAGCAGGGGTGGCTATATTAATATCAGACAAAATAGATGTTATATCAAAAAAGTTTACATGTGACAAAGAAGGACATTATAGTTTAATGAAAGTTTCAATACAGCCAGAAGACATAATAATTATAAACATTTATGCACATACTGCAGAACAGCAAAATTTAAAAAGCAAACACTGATTGAATTGGAGATTTTAACACCACACTCTCAATGTGAGAACAACTAGATAGAATATAAGCAGGGAAACAGAGGACTTAACACAAGAAACTAACTACATGTAACAGACATACACAAAACACTCAACCCAACAATAATGGCACACATATTCTTCTCAAGTGTACATGGGACATTTTCCAAGGTAGACTGTATGTGAGGCCACAAAATCTCAAAAAAGATAGGTATCAATCAAAGTATCTTATCCAACTACAACAGAAGAAAGTTAGAAGTCAATAACAAAAGGAAAACTGGAAAATTCACCTATTTGTGGAACTTAAATGACAAACTTTCAAGCAACCAATGGATCAAAACAGAAATCACAAGGCAAATTAGAAAATACTTAGATACGAATGAAAATGAAAACACCAAAATCCATGGGATACAGAAAAGTGGTGCTGGGGTGGGGTGGAGGATGTATAGCTATAAATGTTTACATTAATTTTTAAAATCATGAACTATCTCAAATCAACAACCTAACTTTAAAACTTAAGGAAATGGGAAAAGAAGAACAAATTGAACCAACATAGCAATAGGAAGAAAACAATAAAGATTAGAGCAGACTTAAAGAAGAGAAAACCAATAGAGATAATCAAAGAAACCAAAAGTTAGTTGGCTCTGAAAATATCAACAAAATCAGCAAGCTTTTAGCTAGATGTACTAATAAGAAAAAGAGAAAAGATTCAAATGACTGAAATCAGAAATGGAAATGGGCACATTATTACCAATTTTATAGAAATATGAGGATTCTAAAAGAGTACTTTAAGTAACTGTATCCCAACAAACTGGATAACCTAGATGAAATAGACAAGTTCCTAGAAAAAAGAAACCTACCAAAACTGAATCAAGATGAATTAGAAAATGTGAATAGATCTATTAGTAGGAGATTGAATCATTAACCTAACTCTCCCCTCAAAATAAAAATCCTGGGCCCAATGACTTCACTCTGAATTTCACCAAACATTCCAAGAACAACAAATACCAACCCATTAGGACAGCTACAATGAAAAAACAGAAATCAACAAGGATGTGTTAATGTGGAGAAACCAGAACATTTTTGCCCTGTTTTTACGGCTGCTGTGGAAAACTGTACAGTGGTTCCTCAAAAAAAAAAAATTAAAAACGGAACTACCATATGATCCAGCAATTCCACTTTCTGATATATATACCCCCAAAGAATTAAAAGCAGGGTCTTTGAGACATATTTGTACAACCATATTCAAAGCAGCATTATTCACAGGAGCTAAAACGTGGAAGCACCTCAAAAGTCCACCAACCAATGACTGGACAAAGCAAACTGTGGTATATACATACACATAAATATTGTTTTAAAAGTGAATATGATTCTGCAATGGATGGATCCAACGGGGTGAATCTTGAAGACATCATCCTAAGTGAAATAAGCCAGTCACAAAAATACAAATATTATATGATTCCACTTGTATGAATCAAAATCATAATGATATAAAGTAGAATGCTAATTGCCACAGCTTGGGCTGGGGATTTACGGGGGTTCATTGTTTAATGAGAAAGTAAGTTTACGAGATGAATTGTTAGGTAGGTTTATGGTGGTGATTATTGCTCAACATAATGAACGTATATTAAAACCACAGAATTTAAGGCTGGTGGGCAGGGCCGGGAGTCTCCTAGACTGATGGTTGGATATGGCCCATGCTCCTCTCAGGTTGCTACTTTTGATCTGGGTCCTTTGGTGTGTGGGATTTTGTGTGAACCCTTTAAGAGTGTAGTGTTTCCTACAGTCCTCTGCATCTCCCAAAAAGAGGACTGAGATGGCCCTGGAAGACCTCAGCATCACAAGATGGAGAAGTCAGATACCAAATCATCAGGAAAGGCCACGTGTAGTTGGCAAACCCATTTGGACTGTGATGTAGTTAAGAATAAACATTCAAAGTGATAAAAGGAAAAAACCTACAATCAAGAATACTTTACACAGCAAGGGTCTCATTCAGATTCGATGGAAAAATCAAAAGCTTTACAAACAAGCAAAAGCCAAGGGAATTCAGCACCATCAAATCAGTTTTACAGCAAGACTAAAGGAGTTTCTCCAGGTATAAAAGAACAGGCCATAACTAGAAACAAGAAAATTACAAATGAGAAGGTTTACCAGTAAAGGCAAACATACACTAAAGGTAGAAAATCACCCACATACAAATATAATATCAAAGCCAGCATCATGAAAAGAGTATGATAGCAGGATATTGGAAAGGCATTTGAAATTAAGATCCAGAAACTTGGAGTTCCCATCGTGGCGCAGTGGTTAATGAATACGACTAGGAACCATGAGGTTGCGGGTTCGGTCCCTGCCCTTGCTCAGTGGGTTAACGATCCAGCGTTGCCGTGAGCTGTGGTGTAGGTTGCAGACGCGGCTCGGATCCTGCGTTGCTGTGGCTCTGGCGTAGGCCAGTGGCTACAGCTCCGATTTGACCCCTAGCCTGGGAACCTCCATATGCCGCAGGAGCGGCCCAAGAAACAGCAAAAAGACAAAAAAAAAAAAAAAAAAAAAAAAAAGATCCAGAAACTTAAAATAATCTAGGATATCCATAGACTCTAATATCAAAACTTCATGATAACTGCAAACCAAAAATCTACAATAGAGAATGTGAGGTTTATCTGGCTGCTACATGTCACCCCCATTGATTGCTAGCATTGATTCGGCTGACCTGGCTGGCTAGGTGGGTGTCCCCTTCCTCCCTTACTGCTCCATGTGCATGCCTCCCGAAGCTGCGTGCTCAGCCGAAGAGGACGACCATCCCCGAAAGAGGAGGATCGTTCCTCAGTCAAGGGTATACAAATAGCTGCACTCCCTAGCTAGAACCTCCAAACAAGCTCTCAAAAATCTACAACAGATGCACACACAAATAAGAAAAAGCAATCCAAACACTGCACTAAAGATAGTCATCAAACAACAAGAGGAGTTCCCGTCATGGTGCAGTGGTTAATGAATCTGACTAGGAACCATGAGGTTGCAGGTTCGGTCCCTGCCCTTGCTCAGTGGGTTAACGATCCGGCATTGCCGTGAGCTGTGGTGTAGGTTGCAGACGTGGCTTGGATCCCACGTTGCTGTGGCTCTGGCGTAGGCGGGTGGCTACAGCTCTGATTCGACCCCTAGCCTGGGAACCTCCATATGCCACGGGAGCGGCCCAAGAAATAGCAAAAAGACAAAAACAAAACAAAACAAAACAAAACAAAAAAAAAGAGAACAAAGAGGAAGGGAAGAAAAAAGACCAACAAAAACAATTACCACAATGGCAACAAGAACATACATATCAATAATCACCTTAGGGGCGTTCTCATTGTGGTGCAGTGGAAACGAATCTGACTAGTATCCATGAGTATGGGGGTTTGATCCCTGGCCTTACTCAGTAGGTCAGCAATCCTACACTGATGTGGCTTTGGCATAGGCTGGCAAGTGAATCTCTGATTCAACTCATAGCTTGGGAACTTCCATATGCCACGGGTACAGCCCTAAAAAGCAAATATCATCATCATCTCACTAAATGTAAGTGAATGGGGGGGGGGCGGTGAAGAGAAGATGGTGGAGAAGTTAAGACATGAGGCTTACTTACTCCCACAAATACACTGAAAATCCATCTACGTGTGGAATTACTCATACAGAACATTTGCTGAATGCTGACAAAAGACCTCAGGATTCTCACAGAGCAAGAAAAACTACAAAACTGGGTAGGACAAAAGAAAGAAGAAAAAGAGAGAAAATAAGAAAGGAACAGGATGGGACCTGAGCCCCTAGGAGGGAGCTGGAAAAAGGAAAAGCTCCTGCACCCTGGGAAGTCCCCTGCCAGTGAGGAGATCAGCCAGGATAGAGGAGGAATGACAGAGTACCGGAGGAGAACACAGCAACTGGTATGAAGCAGTTACAATGGAAAAAGCCCTACACAAACAGTCAGTGCTACTGCCCTGCAATCCCAACTCTACACTGGTATGGGCAGGGGTTGGGAACTGAAACTCTAGCTTTAGAGATCAGACTCAGAGAGAGAGCTGGGGCTGGTTACATTGGAAAAAACTGGGATTGGCCACACAGAGACAGCCTGGAGGGACTGAAGTCTAGAGTGACCACATCTGAGGGTGTAAGCAGAGGAAACCTAGTTTGGCTTGGAGGCTAGGTGCCAGTGTTGGAATTGTTGGAGAGAAAGGGTAGGATCAACCATTATAGTTTTATTCCTGGTGCATGCTCCCAGGCAGCAAGACACCAACTGCTCCAGCTCCAGGAGCCGCCTGGGAGCAGCTACTGCCTAGCCACAGCTGGGGAACAGCCTCCACCCTTGGGGCTACAGAGCATGCAGACCAGGTAGAGGTAACAGGGATAGCACATGCCCTTTGAGACACCAGGGCCATTTGTGCTGATTCTGCAGTCACTCTGGCCACCCACTGGGCCATTCGTGGCTCTCTACCCACCCATCAGGCTGTTTGTGACTCCTGGGACTTTTGTGTTAGTTCTCTGCCCAGGCAGGTGAATGCGGAAGTGTGTTTGGCCAGAGAAGCTGATAATGGCTTGGTGCATGGGTAAAGTGATCACAGAAACAGTGCAAATGTCCCAGGAGTCACAAACGGCCCAGTGAGTGGGTGGAGTAATCTAGGGAATAGCACAAGTTCTGCAATACCTACCAGTGGCTGGGCAGGGGACTAAGGAAGAGGCATACATTGTGTGGCTGTCCAAAGGAGCCAATGAGGGACCAGTCAGCACATGTTCTGCTCTGTGGCAGCTACAGGGAGCACTCTGCACTGGCTTGGCAGAGTTTGGTCATGGGGGAGGGATGGTAGGAACAGTACAGGTTCAGTACAGAGAGCCTTTTAGTAAGTTAGGGAGCAGCCCCTGCCATTGGGGCTACAGAGAATGCTCCCAAGAGGGGCCAAACACAGGGAGGGATCATTAAAGCTATAAACAGCAGTCTTGAGAGACTCCCCAGAAAAGGAGGCGACAGCAGGGGAAGCTGCTGATGTTTCCAGCTATAGGAAATGGACCTGAGAGCTACCTGGTAGCAGGAGGGGTCACAGGAGCCACTTTTGGCTCCCCCACTCCCACTGTAAGAGTAATCCCATGAATTGTTTACCACTGCCATTGCTCTCACAGACCTCAATCCTAGCAGCCAACAGGCTCCAGGAGAGGTAACATGATATTGCCGTTCCCATCAATTGTTTGGGTACACATGAGCTGCTACCACCTGCTGCTGCATCTACATGCCTGCTGTCAAGGGGACAATAAACATAGAAGGTTAGACATTATGAGATGACAAAGAAATAGCTTTCAGACAAAGTAACAAAAAAACCCCACCAAAACAATTAAATTAAGAGGAAGTAGGCAATCTACTTAAAAATGAATTCAGAGTGATGATAATAAAGATGATCCAAGAGCAATCACAAGTATTGAAATTGAAACTGTGATTAAAAAACTACCAAAAAACCCAAAGGCCAGGATCTGATGGCTATACAGGGAAATTCTATCATACATTCAGAGAAAAATTCCTATCTATTCTTCTGAAACTCTTCCAAAAGATTGCAGCAGAAGTATTACTCCCAGGCTCATTCTATGAGGCCACAGAATTCTATCAAAATTTATAGATTAGTGTTACCATCATTATGAAACTATTCCAAAAATTGCAGATGAAGGAACACTCAGAAATTCCTTCTATGAGGAAACCATCACCCTGACACAAAAACCAGAATGATACCCCATAAAAGTAAATTACATCCAATTCACTCATGAATATAGATGATTAAGTTATGTTCTTAGTTATTCCTGTACAAGATCTGGATATCTGGATCACAAAGATATTTATGAGGTACTGGCATCTCTCTGGTAATGGTAGAGGAAATCAATTATCACATTATTTAAAAAGAAAAACACCAAGCATACAGAAAAGTAGATTGAATGATGAGAGACTGGAGAAAGGGCTGAAGATTATGTTCCAGATCAGAGTCTAGAAATGTTTGTTGGCAGAGGGAGGGAAGGGTCAGAAGAGGAAAATTGGGAATTCTTAAAAGCCACACACAGAAATCCTGATAGGAAAGGGGGAACATAAGTAGCTTGGCTGGGATGCAGATTTTGTGTAAGTAAGGCAATACATGCTGAGAGAGGCAAGGTCAAACACTTACCTCAACCCATTGTAGTACAATCTCTTGTAGTCAACATTTATTCTAGTGATATTTTGTTTTGCAAGCTCTTCAAGGGTGTAAAATGTGCCCACATGCTGAAAACCAGGAGCTCTGTCCTTGATGTAGTCTCTCTCAGAACCTGGTAACCAAGCAATCTGCAAAGAGAAAAAGGAAGTGTTTCAGCAGATAATAAGCTGTCTGGGTACAAAGAGTCCCAAGTAGAATGGGTGGAGCCCCATTTGGGGTTAAGTACAATCGATAGGGAGGAAAGACATCCTAGCCCTTGTTGAAAGAGTCAACCTGGGAGAGACGGGGAAAAGATGACAGAGTAGTAGGATCTGAAGCTCACCTACTTCCAAGAGTGGCCCAGCAAAAGGAGAATGGTGGAATGGTGCCTGACCTCACAGCTACAGAGAGTGCTGCCTAGCAGTATCTAGGGAGCAGCCCTGTCCCTTGGAGCTATTAAGAGAGCTCCCAAGAATTACACAGCAAAGAGTGACCTCAGGAATGGCACCTGACCCCACGGCTACAGAGAGTGCTTCCACAAGCTGACTAGGAAAGAGAGGAACCTGGGGAACAGTGTCTAACCCCACAGCCACAGAGAGCAGTACAGAGAGCCTCCTTGACATAGGAAGGGACCATAGGAATAGCTGCTGATGTTGCCAGCTACAGAAAATGGTTCTGAGGGCAGCCTGGTTATAGGGAGGTCATGAGAGCCCCTGATGCCCCCCCCCCCGACCCCCACCTCCACTACAAGAGCAGCCCAATGAATCATGAAAAACTGCCACCTCCCCCAAGGACACCATCCCTAGCTGCTGGACTCCAGGAGACACATTGAGATATCGCTGCTCCCATCACATGCTCTGGGTACATGTGAGCTGCCACCACCCCACAAAACTACAGGATTGGACACCAGCTGCTATATCTACACACCTGCTGTCAAGTGGATCACAAACAAAGAAAATTAGACAATATGAGAGGACAAAGAAATGGCCTGCAGACAAAGGAATAAGATAAAATCACACACACACACACACACACACACACACACACACACACACACACACTAAATGAAGACAGGTAATCTACCTGAAAAATAATTCAGAGTGATGATAGTAAAGATGATCCCAGATATCAGAAAAAGAATGGAGACACAGATTGAGAAGTTACAAGAAATGCTTAGCAAAGACCTAGAAGACTTAAAGAATAAGCAAACTACAATGAACAGCATGATATCTAAAGTGAAAAATACACTAGAAGGAATCAATAGCAGGATAACAAAGGCAGAAGAACAAATAAATTCGGTGGAAGACAAAGTGGTGGAAATCACTGCTACAGAAAAGAATAAAGAAAATGAATGAAAAGAAAGGAGGAGAATCTAAGAGACCTCAGGGACAAAAATAAACATACCAACATTTGTATCATAGGGGTTCCAGAAGGAGAAGAGAGAGAGAAAGAGCCAGACAAAATATCTGAAAAGATTACAGCTGAAAACTTCCCTAATGTGAGAAAGGAAACCCTCACTCAAGTTGAGAAAGCACAAAGAATCCCATAGGAGATAAACCCAAGGAGAAAAAGATCAAGACACATACTAATCAAACAAACAAAAATTAGATACAAAGAAAAAATATTAAAAGACACAAGGGAAAAGTAACAGTGATATACAAGGGAATCCCTGGATGGATAACAGCTGATCTTTCAGCAGAAACTCTGCAAGCTAGAAGGGAGTGCCAAGATATATTTAAGGTGATGAAAGGGAGGAATGTAGAACCAAGAACAAGTACCCAGCAAGGTTCTCATTCAGATTTGATGGAGAGACCAAAAACTTTTCAAAAAAGCAAAAGCTAAGAGAATGCAGCATCTCCAAACCAGCTCTCCAACAACTACTGAAGGAGCTTCTCTAGGCAGAAAAGAAAAAGCCACAGTTGGAAACAAGAAAATTATAAATGAAAAAGCTCACTGGCAAAGACAAACATAATATAAAAGTAGAAAAATCACCCACTGACAAATATAGTATCAAAACTAGCAAGCATGAGATTATGACAAATGCAGAACACTGAAAATGCATTTGAAATTAAGAGACCAGGAACCCAAACCAATTCTGTACACATACAGATGGTTATATCTAAATCTAATGGGAGCCACAAACTAAAAACCTATAATGGACACACACATAAAAAAGAAAAGGCAATTCAAATTCAATACTAAAGAAAGTCAGCAAATCACAAGGGAAGACAACAAAAGAAGAGAAGGATAAAGACCCAAAATCAAGAAAATGCAGTAAGTACATACTTATCCATAATACAAATGGATTAAATGTGTCAACTGAAAGACACAGTCTGGCTAAATGGATACAAAAACAAGACTCATATATATGGTGTTTACAAGAGACCCACTTCAAATCTAAGGACATACAGACTGAAAGTGAGGGGATGGAAGTGTATATTACAGGCAAATGGAAATTGAAGGAAAATGAGAGTAGGAATACTCATATCAGACAAAACAGACTTTAAAATAAACAAAGTCACAAGGGAAAAAGAAGAACACTACATAATGGTCAAAAGACCAATCCAAGAAGAAGACATAACAATTATAAATACATATGTGCCCAACATAGGAGCACCACAATATATAAGGCAACTGTTAATAGCCATATAAGGAAAAATTGACAGCAACACAATGATAGTTGGGGACTTCAACACCCCACTTACATCAATGGACAGATGATCCAGACAGAAAATTATCAAGGAAACATAGGCTTTAAATGACACCATAGCCCATACAGACTTAGCTGCTGTTTATAGAACATTCCAGCCAAAGGAAGCATATACATTCTTTTCAAGTGCACAAGGAGCATTCTCCAGGACAGATCACATCTCAGGCCACAGATCAAACCTTTGTGAATTTAAGTAAATTGAAATTATTTCAAGCATTTCCTCTGACCACAATGTTATGAGACTAGAAATCAACTACAAGAAAAAAATAGCAAAAAGCACAAACACCTGTAAGCTAAACAATATGCTGCTAAACAACAAATGGATCACTGAAGAAGTCAAAGAGGAAATAAAAAGGTAGAGACAAATGACAATGCAGATAAGACAATGCAAAACCTGTTGGTCATAGCAAAAGAAGTTCTGAGAGGGAAGTTTATAGCAATATGAACTTAACTCATGAAACAAGAAAAATCTCAAATGAACCTAAACTTACACCTAAAGCAACTAGAGAAGGAAGAAGAGACAAAGCCCATAGTTAGCAGAAGGAAAAAAACCATTAATATCACAGCAGAAATAAATGAAATATAGACAAAGAAAACAATAGAGAAGATCAATGAAACCAAAAGTTGGTTCTTTGAAAAAATCAACAAAATTGATAATCCTTTAGCCAGACTCATTAAGCAAAAAAAAATGGAGAGGGCTGAAATCAAGAAAATTAGAGATGAAAAAGGAGATGTTACAATTGACACCACAGAAATGAAAAGAATCATAAGAGAATACTCTAAGCAACAATATGCCAATAAAAGTGACACCTAGAAGAAATGGATAGATTCTTAGAAAGGTTTTACCTTCTAAGACTGAACCAGGAAGATACAGAAAATAAGAACAGACCAATCAAAAGTACTGAAATGGAAACTCTGATTAAAAAAAAAAAAAACTTCTGAAAAACAAAAGTCCAGGACCTGGTAGCTACACAGGTGAATTCTCGCAAACATTCAGAGATTTAACATCCATTCTCCTGAAAATCTTCCAAAAAAATTGCAGAGGAAGGAACACCCCCAAGTTCATTCTATAAGGCCACCATCACCATGATACTAAAACCAGACAAGGATACAACAAAAAAAGATAACTACAGGCCAGTATCACTGATAAACATAGATGCAAAAATCCTTAACAAAATATTAGCAAATGGAATCCAATTATATATCAAAAGGATCATACACCATGATCAAGTGGGATTTATCCCCAGGATGCAAAGATTCTATTTCAACATCCACAAATCAATCAATGTGGTACACCACATCATGAAACTGATATATAAAAACCATATGGTCATCACAATGGATACAGAGAAAGCTTTTTGAGAACATTCAACACCCATTTCTGGACATTGAAGGAACCTAACTCAAGATAATAAAAGCCATATATGACAAACCCATAGCTAACATCATTCTTAACGGTGAAAAACTTAAAATAATTCTGCTAAGATCAAGAACCAAGACAAGTATGACCACTTTAAACACAGTTATTTGAGAGTTTTGGAAGTTCTAGCAAGGGTAATCAGAGAAGAAAAAGAAAGAAAAGTAATCCAAATTGGAAAAGAAGCAGTAAAACTATCACTCTTTGCAGATGACATGATATACATGGAAAATCCTAAAGAACATTACCAGAAGACTTAAACAAATTCGGTAATGTTGAAGGATAAAAAATTAATACAGAGAAATCAATTACATTTCTATATACTAATAATGAAAGAGCTGAAAGAGAAATTAGGGAAATCATCCCATTTATCATCACATCAAAAAGAAGAGAATAACTAGAAATAAACCTACTTACAGAGATAAAAGACCTGTACTCTGAAAACTGTAAGAAGCTGATGAAACAAATCAAAGACAATACAAACAGATGCTTTTGGATTGGAAGAATCAATGTTGTCAAGATGACTATACTACCCAAGGCCATCTACAGATTCAATTCAATCCACATCAAATTATCAAGCACATTCTTCATAGAACTAGAAGAAAATATTTAATTTTTTTTAAAATTTTTGTCTTTTTAGGGTCAGACCCACAGCATACGGAGTTTCCCAGGGTAGGGGTCTAATTGGAGCTACAGCTCCCAGTCTACACCACAGCCACAGTAACATGGAATCTGAGCCACATCTGACCTATACCACAGCTCAGGGCAATGCCAGATCTTTAACCCACTGAGTGAGGCCAGAGATCAAACCCACAACCTCATGGTTCCTAGTCAGATTCATTTCTGCTGCACCACAATGGGAACTCCAAGAACAAAATATTTTAATTTTGTGTGGAAACACAAAAGACCCCAAAAATCCAAAACAACATTGAAATAGAATAACCAAACCAGAAGAATCAGGCTTCCTGACTGCAGACGATACTACAAAGCTACAATAATCAAAACAGTATGGTACAGGCAAAAAGACAGATTTATAGAACAATAGAACAAAAGAGAAAGCCCAGAGATAAATGAATACCTGTATAGTCAATTCATCTAGGACAGAAGAGGCAAGAGTATACAATGGTGAAAAGACAGTGTTCAATCAGTGGTGCTGAGAAAACTGAACACCTACATGCCAAAGAATGAAATCAGAACACTCTCTAACACCATACACTAAAATAAACTCAAAGTGGATCCAAGACCTAAATTTAAGACCAGACAATATAAAACTCTTAAAGGAAAATATAGGCCACAAACTTTTTGACATAAATTGCAGCAGTATCTTTTGGGATCCACTTTATACAATACTGAAAATAAAAATAAAAATAAAAATAGACATGTTGGACCTAATCAAACTTATAAGCTTTTACACATCAAAGGAAACCATAAAAAATACAAAGCACAGAATGGAGGGAAATATTTGTAAATGAAGCCACTGACAAGGGATTAATCTCCAAAATGTACAATCATCACTTTCAGTTCAATATCCAAAAAACTAAACCCAATCCAAAAATGGGAAGGAGACATAAATAGACATTTCTCCAAAGAAGATACACAGATTTACAAAAAGCACATGAAAAGAGGCTCAACATCACTAATTATTAGAGAAATGCATATTAAAACTCAATGAGGTACCATCTAATACTGGCCAGAAGGCCACTATTTATAAGTCTACAAATAACAAATGCTGGAGAGGGTGTGGAGAAAAGGGAACCCTCCTAAACTGATGGTGGGAATGTAAATTGGTACAACCACTATGGAAAACAGTATGGAAGTTCCTCAGATAACTAAATATAAAACTACTATATGATCCCACAATCCCACTCCTGGGCATATATCCAGAAAAATCTGTAAGTCAAAAAGATACGTGCACCCCTATGTTCACTCTAACACTATTCACAATGGCCAAGACATGGAAAAAATCTAAATATCCACTGACAGATGAATGGATTAACATGTATACAATGGAATACTACTGAGCCATAAAAAAGAATAGATTAACACCATTTGCTGCAACATGGATGCAACTACAGATTCTCATATTAAGTGAAGGAAGTCAGAAAGAGACAAATACCATATGATATCACTTATATGTGGAATCTAAAATATGGCACAAATGAATCTATCTACAAAACAGAAACTCACAGATATAAAGAACGTACTTATGGTTGCCAAGGGGGAGAAAGTTGGATGGACTGGGAGTTGGGGTTAGTAGATGCAAACTACAACATTTA
Source organism: Sus scrofa (assembly GCF_054392235.1). NCBI lineage: Eukaryota > Metazoa > Chordata > Mammalia > Artiodactyla > Suidae > Sus > Sus scrofa. The sequence goes on from NC_139391.1 coordinate 11,546,732, forward strand.
GAATGGATAAGCAATGAGACCCTACTATATAGCACAGGGACCTATATCCAATCTCTTGGGATAGAAAGTGATACAAGATAATATGAGAAAAAGAATGTGTGTGTGTGTGTGTGTATATATATACATGTATACACACACACACACACACACATATATGTGTGTGTATTAAATGTATATAAAACTGGGTCACTTTGCTGTAGAGCAGAAAATGGCACAACTTTGTAAATCAGATTCGCTTTAATAATAAAAGAGTCAACCTGGCCTAATATTATCTAATGATATCGGGGCTTTCATCAGGGTTGTTCTGGGGCTATTTTCTGAGTTAACATCATGGGGCTTTCATCAGCGTTGTTCTGGGGCTTTTGTCAGTGTCGTTCTGGGGCTATTTTTCGAGTTAATATCATAGGACAAAAGGTCCACCGTGTCAGCACACCAGCCACAGTGGATGAGGAGCTGGTAGGTGTGGATGAAAGGTTAGAATCATAACGATATCCTCTGGCTGATGACGTTAAACATTATCTTTGAGAGGGGTCACTTCCTTCCAACAGAGAATGCTATTGTGACTCACAATTGGAAATATTTCTATTTGCAAAAAGACACGTATTCATTTCACTCACTGCATTCTTTCCTGTTTGGAGAATTTAAGACATTTGGAATGAAGAGAGTTCTGAAAATCATGATGAACAAATCTCTGCTCAAATAGGAATTAGCTGTTCTTTATATATCATTAATGAAACCTAGGCTTTGAAACCTCAGTGTTCAGGACCTTTCTAATAGCTCTACAATGGTGATGGTGCAGGTCACATCATACAGTATTACACAATTCCCTTTTAACAGAGTGGTGACATTTCATTTGGTCTGAAACAGCAAAATGTCTCAATGTGTTCTCCTACTGATGTAAATTTAACTGAGTCATTCTTAGATTGTCACCTGTACCTGTATAATTAACCAATTCCATGTCTACAGGGAAGAAAAATATATTTAAGGGTCCCAGGGAGACCTACAAGGTAGGTGAGGTTCAAATGCTATGCTCTTGAAAAATGCTACCCACTTCCCAACCTCTACCATAACTACTGAGACAGACATACCAGATGTTGTTCAATTTGAGAGTCAAGGATCTCGCTTACTACAAGATGGATATACGAGTATCTGGCAGGATGTCTTGGTGGAGGGGCATTGAGATCAAATATCACCAGTTTTTTTTCCCTCTGCGCAAGTTTCAATAATTCCATGAGCTTTGGAATCTTCTGTTTACTTGCTTTTTCTCTATCAGCCTCTGATAGGCGCTTCATATGGTAAAATGGTCTGATCTAAAAATAAATACATCGGAGAAAACATTCGCTCCTATTAAAAGCATTTTCCAATTCTCCTATTCTTTAGCCCCAGAGCGAGCCCTATGTTGGTCCATGCTGGTCCATTATCATTCACCCCACCAGGCTCTCTCAAATACTGATCCTAAGATAAGAGTTGACAAGGAGAGAAATTAAATATAATCTCCAGAGGTAACTATGGTATTTGGAATGATTTATTCTATACATTGAACCTGTTATATTTGCACTGAAGGTCCTTCCTCTTCTTGTTTTGCTTGAACTTCCTTTCCAATCATTTTTTTCTATACCCTGAGGTAATACAATCACTTTCCAGCCACACTAGTTTCACACATATTCACCTTTATAGTTTCATGTAATGAAAAGAAAATCAGCTTTGGCTTCAGAATAAATTAGATTCAATCCCAGCTCTATCATTCATTTGCCTTCTTTGCCATATCCATCTGTTAAAATCTTGTCAAAGCTGTAAAGTTCAGTTTAAATGATACCTCCTTCATGAAGCCATCTTCAAATATTTCTGAATTAAAGAGGCTTTGATGGTATTAAACACCAATGGCTCATTTTTATATCTCTTTAATTAACACTATTTTCTATACTTATTTGTAAATGTCTTAAATCAGGTTCAAGTCCTGGCATCATATCCTTCTTACTTTGTAATGTTGGTAAAATCATTTAAATTCTCAAAGTCTTCATTGTCCCAACTATAAGATGTGGAAAGGGAAGAATAATCTATGTGCTTTTCATTATTATTTTGATGATTAAATACTATAAAATATTTACTAGGTCCAGGAACATGTCTGATACATAGAAAAGTGCACAATTCACAACAGTTCCCTCGCTGTACTGCTTCTACTGAGTATAACTTTCTCACAGAGGGAACTATCATTTTTTTCTTTGTAATACACAGCATTTCACCAATACCTCAGTCCACATACATATGGACTGTATTATAGGCTATATTAAACTTAGTAGATGGCTTCTTTTATCATAATTTGCCAATTTTGATCATTTGTTGGTGAAGTCAGTGGCAAAAGTTGTCTCTCAGGAGAAGAAAACTAGCTATCACACATTTTCTCAAGATTCAAATAATCTCTTTTTTTTACACATATTTACCTTCATTCATATTTCACCTTTTCTATTTTTTCTCCTTTCCATCCATCCATCCAGCACCTAAGCAAGCTGCCTTTTCTCAATTTTTTTTTCTCAGAAAAAATCACCTTGCACAATATCCCCATGCTAGACTAGAAGGCAGATCATCAGTGTTGAATTAAACCATGGTCTATATATGAGCTGAGGTCAATAATTAAGTGTTTTCTTAACCCTAATGACAACAGAAATTTGCTTCAGAATTTAAGATTTTGTTAGACTTTACCAGTTCTAGACCAAATATTTCACTTAACTGTTACATCTTCACATTGGGGAAAATAGTGGGAAAAACTGGATGGGAAAGATCAAGACAGGATTTAAATACCTCACCTGTGCATAATTTCTAAAATGTCCTTAAACGGAAAAAGGAATAGGAAATTCACTATACAAGGACATTTGTGGAACCTTTCCTCTAAGGATAAATTGGACAAAAAGTCAAAATAGCAAAACTGTAAAGATTAACAGGAGCATTTAATACTAGATTCCAAATAAAAACCATATGATCACCTCAATAGATGCAGAAAAACCTTTGTCAAAGTCCAACTCCCATTTCTGATAAAAAAAAAATCTCCTGAAACGGACATAGAGGGAACCTACTTCAACATAATAAAGGGCATATATGACAAATCCACGGCTAATATCATTCTTAATGGTGAAAAACTACAAGCATTTCTGCTAAGATCAGGAACTAGACAAGGATGTCCACTTTCACCACTGTTATTCAACAGAGTTTTGGAAGCCCTATCAAGGGCAATCAGAGAAGAAAAACAAAGAAAAGGAATCCATATTGGAAAAGAAGTAAAAGTATCAGGTTTTGCAGATGACATGATACCATACCTAGGAATCCTAAAAATGCTACCAGTAAATTGTTAGAGCTCATTGATGTATTTGGTAAAGTGGCAGGATACAAAATTAATACACATAAATCAACTGCATTTCTATATACTAACAATGAAAGATCAGATGAGAACTTAGGGAAACTATCCCATCTACCATCACATCAAAATGAATAAAATACCTAGAAATAAACCTACCTAAAGAGACAAAAGACCGATACTCTGAAAACTGTAAGATGCCAATGAAAAAAATCAAAGACAACACAAAAAGATGGGAGATATTAACAAACTCTTGGATTGGAAAAATCAGTACCATCAAAATGACTATACTATCCAAGGCAACCTACAGATTCAATGCAATGCCTATCAAATTACCAAAGATATTCTTCACAAAACTAGAACAGAATATTTTAAAATTTGTATGGAAAAACAATAGACCCTGAATAGCTAAAGCAATACTGACAAAGAAAAATGGAACTGGAAGAATCAGGCTCCCTGCCTTCAGACTATACTACAAGGCTACAATCATATGGTAACTACACAAAAACAGAAATATAGATCAACTGAACAGGATAGAAAGTCCAGAAACAAACCTGGGCAACAATGATCAACTCATCTATGACAAAGGAGGCAAGAACATATAGTGGAAGAAAGACCATCTTTTCAGTAAGTTGTGCCAGAAAAACCTGAGAGCTACATGTAAAAGAATGAAATTAGATTACTCTCTAACACCATAGAGAAAATAAACCCAAACTAGATTAAAGACCTAAATGTAAGGCCAGATACTATAAAACTCTTGGAGGAAAACAAAGGCAGAACACTCTGTGACATAAATCACAGCAACATCTTGTTTGACCCACCTCTAAGAGTAATGAAAATAAAAACAATAATAAACAAATGGGACTTAAACTTTAAAAGCTTTTGCTCTTTCTGCATGCGTGGAGATCATATGACTTTTTACTTTGTGTATGTTAACATGATAAATTCATTGATTTTCAACTGTAAACCAGCCTTGGATTCTCATGATAAAGCTCCTTTGATCAAAATATGATATTCTTTAGATATATTGCTAGATGCAATCTATAATACTTTGTTGAGTATATTTCCATTTATATTCACGAAGGATATCAGTCTTGAGATTTCTTAAAATGCTTTTTTATGGATTTGTTATCAGGGAAATGCTGGGCTCATCAAAGTACACTAGGAATTAGCCACTGCTCTTCCATTTTCTAGAAGATATTTATGGAATTTCTTTTTTGTACATTTGGTAGAATTTACCACTGAACACACCTGCACCTGGAATTTTCTGTTGGAAGTTTTTACACTACAAATGCAATTTCTTCAATAGATATAAAACTATTTAGGTTGTGCATTTATTCTTGAGTGAGTTCTGGTAGTTATGTCTTTCAAATGATGAAATAAAATGTATATCAAAAGGCAAAACAAGAAAATTTATACATAAAATTCTCTCTCACTGTCCTTTTGGGTCTCCTCCTCTCCTTTAATGTGCAATGTTCATCTTTTATACATTAACCAGATTTCCTCAAAGGTGGGGATGTCTGCTAAACTGTAAAGATATTGTTTTCCTGCTTCCAGTGTAACCTAAAAGATAAGCATTCTTTCTCAACTCTGTAAGGGGCCATGTGACTTGTTGTTCACTTTGTATGAGTTTATCCGGACTATTTATCTTTGGTGAATGTTATACAAAATTCCAGCATGATGTATGATTATCTGTCTTGAAAGTGTATATGACTGTACCTTCAACTTTCTAAGAGTCCTAACAGTTTCTGAACTTCTGAGAGTCTGTCTCCTGGGTTATAATCTTTTGTTTGGCTTGAATAAAATTCTATTCTTTTTCTTAACTTAGTTGTTAATTGAATTTTCATTAATACAAAGAATTGTTCCATTTCATCTAAATGAGAAGATTTACGAGCATTTCCTAGATAATGGTGTATTCCTAGGAATACAAAGACCTGATTTACAGTGTTCTCCCACTTTCCCCCTTAAATGGCTAATTACATAACTGGTTTAACCACTGGTCCCACAAGCTATGAAATGTAATAATTGGCTCTTGTGGACCAGTATGACCCAGCTCCTCTGTTCACTTTCATTATTATAACATTAATGTCTAGAGGGTCTGGACTGATGGACATTCTTTCATTGCTAACGTTGGAAGTTTTGTGTATTAGCTGTTTTTTTCTTGGTCAATTGGCTAGATGTTTATCAATTTTGCTGATCTCTTCAAAGAATGAGATATTTTTCATTGGAATTTCCTATTTCTCTGTTTCCATTTCATTGACTTCTGCTTTTTATTCTTTCTTTTCTTCTGCTTACTTAAGGTTTAATTTGCTCTTCTTTTTCTAGTTTATTAAAGAAGAATCTTAGATTTTTATTTGAGACTCCCTTTTCTAATATAAGCAGATAATCCCAGGAGTTTTTCTCTAATCACTGGTATAGTTAGTTGCTTTTCACCAATTTTAGTATGTTGTCTTTTTTTACTTTCATTCAATTCAAAATATTATAGTTTCCCTTGAGATTTCCTCTTTTATCTAGGGATTATTTAGAAGTGTGGTTTTTTTAATATTTGGGAATTTTTCAATTCTAAAAAAGAAACACATTCTGGAGCTTAAAAAATAAGATGAAAAATGCATTAGAAAGCAGTTAAAATAGAGCAGGTAAAAGGAAAGAAAGAATAAGTGAGCTGGAAGATAGGAATCTACAAATGTTTCAGGTGGAAGAGGAGAGAGAGAACGAAGATTTCTGAAAGGTGAAGAAACACTATGAGAACTATCAGACTCCATTAGGAGAACTAACAGACAGATAATGAGCTGACCAGAAGACAAGGAAAAGTTGGCAGAGCATTTATGCACAGAAGTAATAGCTAAAGACATCCCAAACTTTGGCAAAGAAATAGACATACAAGTGCACAAAGCTAATAAATCACCTTAACTCAGTGAAAAAAGACCTCCTACATGATACTTTATAATGAAGCTGTCAGAAAGGAAGCTGGGGGAAAAAATTAAGTATCCCCCAAAGGAGCCCCCATTAGATTCTCAGCAGAAACTCTCCAGGCCAGGAGAGTGGAAAATCTTTCAAAGCATTGAAAGATAAAATTTGCTTGCCCAGAATACTCTGTCCAATAAAGTAACTCTTTAGATTTGAAGGAGAAGTAAAGGCTTTACCAGACAAACAAACCTGAGGGGGTTCCTACCACTAGACCTGCCTTATAAGAAATGTTGAAAGGAGCTCTTCTATCTGAAATAAAAAATATAAAAGTGTACATAGCTCTCAGTAAGGTAATAAAAAGACGGAATACATAGACTCATAAGAGACAACTATGAACATTTATATGTCAACAAATTAAATAACCTAGAAGAAATAGATATGTTTCTAGAAATTCACAATCTATAACAAGACTGAATCAGTCAGAAATAGAAAATCTGAACAGATCAATAGTGAATCAAGAGACTGAGTCAATGATAAAAAAATCTCCCAACACAGAAAATTCCAGGACCAAATAGCTTTAGTGGTAAAGTCTACCAAACATTTAAAGATAATACAAATCCTCCTCAAACTGTTTGAAAATAATGAAGAAGGAGGAATATTTATAACACATACAGGACAAATACTGTATAATATAACTTATACATAGAATCTAAAAAACACAAACCTGTTAAAAAAAAAAAAAAACCCCACACACAGTAAAATAGTTGTTACCAGGGGGTGTGGAGGTGGAGGGAAAAGACTGATGCTGTTTAAGGGTTCAGCCTTCTAACAAATACTAAATAAGCCAAAAAGATCTAAAGCACAGTATTTTGAATATTGACCACAATATCTTACTATAAGCATATTATGTGATAAATACCATTACGGCAGCAACAATTTTACAGTATTTAAATGTACCAAAGTAACAAGCTGTATACTTTTTTTTTCCCCTGCATTTTAGGCCTGCACCCACGGCACATGGAAGTTCCCAGGCTATGAGTCTAGTTGGAGCTACAGCTGCTGGCCTACACCACAGCTCATGGCAATGCAGGATCCTTAATCCACTGAGCGAGGCCAGGGGATCAAACCCACAACCTCACGGTTCCTAGTCAGATTTGTTTCCACTGTGCCCCAATGGGAACTCCCAGGCTGTACACATTAAATTTATACAATGTTACATATCAAATTTATCCAACTTTTTTAAAAAAGAAAAGACAATATTTAGGAATTTCAAGATATTTTTTCCTGTTAATGATTTCTAGTTTAATTCCATTTTGGTCAGGTAACACACTTGGTAACAATCTGTTCTTTCGTATTTGTCAAAATTTGTTTCATGGCTCAGAACGTAGTCTAGCTTCTATTTGTTTTTAGTTCTTTTCTATTTGTTCTTTAGTTACTGAAAAAAAGTGTTGAAATATATAATTGTTTACTATTTCTTTCTGTAAGTCCTACCAGATCTGATTCATGTAAATTGAAGCTGTACTGTTCAACGAATACACATTTAGGATGTATATGTATTCTTGATGAGCTGATCTTTCTATAATTTCATAATATCCATCTTTACCACTAATAATTTTCCTTGTTGTGAAGTACACTCTGCCAGATATTAATATAGCCACTCCAGATTTCATTTGATTAGTGTTTATATCGTGTATCTTTATGCATTATCTTAACTTCAATCTGTAAAACAGGTTAAAATAATATAGTGGTGGTTATAGTTGAAATGGGCTTTTATAGACATCATGAATCTGGATTTTAATACACTCTGATTCTATTTTTATTGTAATTATTCATATGGCTGTATTTAGGTATTTCGATTTATGATTTTTTGATTGTCCTTTATATTTTTGTTTCTCTGTTCTTTTTTGCCTTCTTTTGGACTGTTTCTTTTTAATACTTTAAGTGGCTGCTTTAAAGATTACAAACTATCTTCCTACTTTAAACTTTCAGTCCACTCAGCTTCAGAATTTTCTTACTTCCAGTAAAATGTGGAGTTCTTACAGTTTTACAGGCCCTTTCCCTTTTCCCTCCTCCCCATGATGTTTAGTTCTCTGTGTACCAAATCTACATACATGAAAAATAAGAAAATATATAATTTTCACTCTTAAGAGTCACGCATGTTTTTTAAAACACCAGGAGAAAAACAGTCCATCCTCTTCACTCCCACATTTACCATCTCTATTGCCATTTCTTCAACCTGAGAGTTCCAAGTTTCCATCTCATATTTTCTTGCACGGTTGGGGGGCTTCTGGAGTAAATTCTCTAATTTTTCCCTTCATCTGAGAAGCCCTTGATTTAACCTTCATTCCTTAGGGATATGCCACTTTTTGCTGTTATCAGTATCTTTGATTTAGCCATTCGAATGGATGAATAGTAGTATTAAATTATGTTTTAACTTGAATTTCCATAATGACCAATGATATTTTAAAATACCTTCATATGTTTATTTGCTCTTTTGTAACATTTGATGGCAAAAAGAACATTTAAACAGGCCATATTGTGACACATAAAATGAACTTTAATATGAAAAAACAACAGACATACAAAGTGTGCAATCAGGCCAGAAGAGAATTAAACTAGGCTTCAAGGACAGAGACAAAATGCTAAAGAAGGATGGGAGCTCAACTCCTCTCACGAAGACACCAAAATCACAATTAAGTGCTGAACAACCATCAACAAAATAGGCTTGAAATGACCAAAAAAGATATCCTATGCCCAAAAAAAGAAGAAGCCACAACAAGATGGTAGGAGGGGCACTATCATGATATAAGCAAATTCCATACCCAACAGGTGAGCAACCCACAAACTGGAAAATAACTATATCACAGAGGCTCTCCTATAGGAGTGAGAGTTCTGAATCCTAAGTCAGGTTCCCCAGCCTGGGGGTTCTGGCATTGGGAAGAGCAGGGCTTGAATGTGGGAGCTCTACAGGATTAGGGGAAACAGACTCCACTCTTGGAGGGCACATATGAGGTTTCAATGCGTACTGTGTCCCAGAGCAAAGCAGAGACTCCATAGGAATCTGAGCCAGACCTACATGCAGGTCTTGGAGGGTCTCTTGGGGATGCAGGAGTCAGCTGTGGCTCACTGTGGTGGCAGGACACTGGACTTGGAGGTCCCTGGAAATAATCATCAGAGTGAGCGCCTTTGGAGGCTGTCATTTTCGAAAAATTTGGCCCTGTCCAACAGCAGCCTGTAAGCACAAGTGCTGAGAGTCCCAGGCCAAACAATGCTAGGGTGGGAACACAGCCCCACCTATGAACAGAGAGAAGAAAATATTTGTAAATGAAATAACCAACAAAAGACTAATCTCAAAATGTACAAACAACCCATGCAGCTCAATATCCAAAAAAAGCAAGTAACCTAATCAAAAATAGGCAGAAAATCGAAATAGACATTTCTCCAAGGAAGACATATGGATGGCCAAAGTGCACACAAAACCTGCTCAACATTGCTAATTATTACAGAAATGCAAACCAAACCTACTATGAGGTACCACCTCACACCAGTCAGAATGGGCATCCTCAAAAAGCCTACAAACAATAAATGCTGAAGAGGGTGTGGAAAAAAGGGACCCTTCCTACACTACTGGTGGGAATGTAAATTGGTACAACCACTACGGAAAAAAAGTACGGAGGTTTCTTAAAAAACTAAAAAATAGTATTACCATATAATCCAGCAATCCCACTCCTGGGCCATCTACCCAGAGAAAACCATAATTCAAAAAGATACATGTACCCCAATGTTCGCTGCAGCACTATTTACAAAAGTCAACATAAAAACAACCTAAATGTCTATCAATAGATGATGGATAAAGAAGATGTGGTACACATATACAATGGAATATTACTCAACCATAAAAAAGAATGAAAAATGCCACCTGCAGCAACATGGATGAACCTAGAGATTATCACACTAAGTGAGGTAAGTCAGATAAGAGAAAGACAAGCATCATATGGTATCATTTATATGTGGAATCAAAAAATGATACAGATGAACTTATTTACAAAACAGAAACAGACTCACAGACTTTGAAAACAATTTATGGTTACTAAAGGGGACAGGTAGGGAGGAAGGATGGATTGGGGATTTAGGAATGGCATATATACACTATTGTATATGGGATGGATGGTCAACAGGGACCTGCTGTATAGCACAGGGAACTGTACTCAGTATTATGTGATAATCTATATAGGAAAAGAATCTGAAAAAGAATGGATATGTGTATATATATAATTGAAGCACTTTGTTGTACAACAGAAATGAATACATTATAAATCAACTATACTTCATAAAACTTAAAAAAATAAAATCAATTAAAAATTATAATCAATAATAAGGTAACTGGAAAATCTGCAAGCATTTGGAAATTTAAAAAGAAAATTTAGGGGTTTCTGTCATGGCTCAGTGGTTAACAAATCCGACTAGGAACAATGAGGTTGTGGGTTCAACCCCTGGCCTTGCTCAGTGGGTTAAGGATCTGGCATTGCTGTGAGCTGTGCTGTAGGTGGCAGACATGGCTCAGATCCGATGCTGCTGTGGCTGTGGCGTAGGCTGGCAGCTGCAGCTCCAAGTGGACCCTAATCTGGGAACCTCCATATGCTGCGGGAGCAGCCCTAGAAAAGGCAAAAAGACCAAAAAAAGAAAAACAAAAAAAAAAGGAAATTTGTAAATAACCCATGGGCTTTGGGAAATTTTTAAATATTTTGGACTAAATAAAAATGAAAATGCCACATATGAAAATCTATGAGATGGGGAGTTCCCGTTGTGGTACAGTGGAAATGAATCTTACTAGTGTCCATGAGGATGTGGGCTCGATCCCTGGCTTCTCTCAGTGGGTTGGGGATCTGGCTTTGCTGTGAGCTGTGTTCTAAGTCACAGACATGGCTCGGATCCCATGTTGCTGTGGCTGGGGCGTGGCTGGCAGCTACAGCTCCGATTGGACCCCTAGCCTGGGAACCTCCAAATGCCATGGGTGTGTCCCTAAACAGACAAAGAAGGAAGGAAGGAAATAGATTTGAGCAGAAATCAATGAAACCAAAGACTGATTCTCTGACCAGAAGTTCAATAGATCTGTCTATCAATGGATAGATCTCTAGGAGATTGGAGGAGAGAGAATTACAAATTATAAAAATCAGGAATGAAAAATGGAATATAACCATTGATTCCAAAGTCATTAAAAGGATAATAAAATATTACAAACAATTCTATGTCCATTAATTCAACTACTAAATGATTTAGAGCAATTACTCAAAATACACCAACTATCAACAATCACTGAAGAATTTCTAACTTCAGATAGCTTAGGTTTTCAGTCCTAGAGATTCTGTTTGGTTGTTTTTAGATCTTATATCTCTCTCATTATGTTCTTGTTTTCCTTTAAATCCATGATAGATTTGTGATAGCTTTTGAAAAGTTCCTTTCTCTTAATTCCCTTTCTCTATCTTTTTTGGATCTTTTCTTTTTTAATGGGTAGTTTTTCTCCTGATTTTAAGGCACACTTTCCTGCTTCTTCTTGTATTCCAAGTAATTTTATTATTGGCTCTTGGAGACTGTGACGGTTACATTGTTAGAGGTCTTGATGCTGCTGTTTCTTCCAAAGTGTAGCAATCCTCTTGGCAGATGTTTATATTACTAACAAATCAACTGAATTTTTTTGGAGTGGATATAAAATAGCCTTTATCTAGGGTTTGTTCAGCCTGATTACTGAGGTGTGACCTTTCTGGGGTTTTTACTAAAGGTCCCAAAGGTCCAACAAACTCTATATTCTGATATTGTTAAGTAGAATGTAATTATCTTCCAGACCCTGTGAGCTCTTAGAATGGTTCATCTAAAAGCTCCCTAGTAGTATTTGGCCCAGTCTTGTGGACTTTCACCCTATTTGTGAGCTTCTTAGCAGCAATAGACTCAAGCAGAAACACTATGAAGATTTCTGGAGGCCCTTCTCTGGAGACTGCTTTCATTTTTGTCTTCATCCCTCAAAATTCCAGCCACCTTGATCTCCGCAAGATCCCATCTTTCTCTCCTCAATTCCGCAAGATATCCATGCTTTGCCTAGGTTTCTCCTGCCGTGTGATAGCTGCAAAGGGCCTCCAGGCAAGAACATTAGGTTATTCATAACATTCTCCTATTATTTCCTTCACTCATGGATCACAATTCTTCACTGACTGTTCTCTCGTATCTGAGAATGATGATTTCATTTATTGTGTCTGGTTTTCTAGTTGTTTATGGCAGGAGGACATGTCCAGCACCTATAAACTGTCATGACCAGAAGTAGAATGTCCATGCTTCATCTAGAGCTCAACACTGTGTATTAAACCCTCAATGGGGTAGGAATTGTAAATGATAAAAAGAGAACCTTTACCTTCCCAGCACATGCTGTGCAGGTAAAATAATTATATATAAAAAACCATCAAATTGCTATATATATAAGTTTCAAAGAACAAACTGGATGTACCAGGAGAGCTGTTTTCAATGCCCATAATATGTTCTTAACCATAACGGAAATAGACTAAGTCATTTGAAAATAGTTGTGTATTATACTCTACTAATAGTGTATTTTATTATACTTTCTGACATGGTTTACTATAATAAATTAACCAAATGAATTCAGTTTAATTGTCATTTGGTTTCTGCTTTATTCACATGTCCATCTACAGGTCTTTTCCATAAGATACAGATCAGAAATTGGAAAGGCTATATTCAAATTCTTGTGTGAAAGGACCATAGAGATATTCACTTAACTACTGATATGCAAGGAACTCAAAGAATAGGGTTCCTAGTGTAACCTAACATTGCCATCTCAGACACTGTATTAGAGGAATGAGTTAGAACGTAGTTATATTTAGTTAGTTATATTTCCAGGATTAAATTTTAAAGCAGGAACAGGTAACTTTCTGGAAGCACACTGATAACCCCAGATATAGCAGGACATTAACCATGCCAGACTGAATAAACTGATTAGGGCAACCAAATCAGGCTTATTCATTTTGGACCTTTGTTAGCATTCTTTTCAACATTCTATTTCCTGACGGGCATATGACCAAAACCCATTCTCTTTTTGACCTTTTTATACTCTTACACTTGTGCAAAACATTCTTTGTATTTAGTAACTTGTTCTCATTACAAATTATTTTTACTGAGTCGCTACATTTCATGGCAATGCAGTCATTTGCAGAAATTGAATAAAAATATGTCCTTATTTCCACTGGGATATAATTGGACAAACTGATTGTGTAATCAAGGTTATATCTGAAGGATCATATTTGAGAATACATTTCATTCAATCTGGTATAACAAGCCCCCAGTCCTACAAAGGACACAGATGTAATTTATATTCATAACCAACGCCTTTGAGTCTTCCTAGTCAAACTGTCCGGTGTCTGTTGTTGCTCACTGTCCCAACATTACAGGTAGTAAGAAAAGTCACTGATCAGCAGAAAAAGGATACAGGAATTTGCTCACATTTGTGGTATACATGTGAAACTTGGTTTAAATGAGCTTCTTATTTTTCAAGTAGTAGCGATAAAGAGCTCTGGAATGATTTAATGGCCTTAGTAGTTGTTTAACACAATCTGACTCTAGATTTGCTGATTATATAACAAGGAACCTTAAGCAGGTTAAGTGAATTTTTTCACTGCACTGATGTAAAGTAAAAAAGCCTAATAACACAAAATCACAATGAGATAGCCTCTAAATAATGTATAGAACTTATTTATGATCATAAGAGGGGACCTAAATTATTCAAAACTTAGAAATAAGGCAAAAGGTGATTAATGAAGCCTGTAGCAACATGGTAGCATATGGTTTAACAAATACACCGAAGGGTCATCTGACTCTTGGGGGAATGTAACTTTCTTTGAATTACTATTTACTATTGGTTAGGGTCAGAATATGTAAAGTTAGATGTTAACTTGTAGAAAATGGATAAAAGTGGAGATGGTTTTTGTCCAGTGGAAACGGAAACGAGTTTGGACAGAGATGACAATTCCAAAAGTAGGCTTTGTTAATACAGAGTATATTAACTGAATTAATGTACTAAGTTTGTATCCAACTTGGCAATGTAATTCCAGCATTTCTTTGTTGCACTGACTACTTGCATGTTGGTGTCTGATGAATATTTTGAATGGGTGTTGTCATCCTGCTTGTTCCTGGATTAACATGCTTAATAAAACTTGTATTCTGATCACCATCTATATGCATGAGAATTATATCTTTGTAATTTTGAGATTTATACTTTCACAGAGGGATATAAAAATGCTCTACAGGAGTTCCCATTGTGGCACAGGGGAAATGAATCCAACTAGGAACCATGAGGTTGTGGGTTCAATCCCTGGCCTCGCTCAGTGGGTTAAGGATCCAGCGTCACCGTGAGCTGGGGTGTAGCTCGCAGATGTGGCTCAGATCTGGCGTTGCTGTGGCTGTGGTACAGACCGACAGCAATAGCTCCAATTAGACCCCTAGCCTGGGAACCTCCATATGCCGTGGGTGTGGCCCTAAAAGGGACAAAAGAAAAAAAAAATGCTCTACATAAATGCTGATTTTGCTGGAGAAACAAGAACTCAGCTAAGATTCCAGGGGCAACTCCCAGAACTTCTGTATCTATTTTTATTTCATTATCAACCAGATTTCATTGCTTAATTTTCAAAGTAACCTCAAGAACAACTAATATAATGACAAATAATCATCAGCTCACCACCATCACCAATTCATAATTATACCCATCCAAATGAAGAGCAACCCACAATAATTTTTACAAGTAAAACCAATTTATTTGCTATGGAATATTATCCAAACAGCCAAATCTTTCAACCACGTGCCAACACCATTTCAATCACCTCTGACCACACAGCATGCAAGCAAAGGATGTTCCTTAGTGAAATCCAAAATTAAAGCCTCTAGATAACCATATGTAAACCTGAAGTTTTACGTTTCCGTAGCCAGATTAATAGTATAACAAAACACTGCAAGCATATCACCTAAATATGCTAACATAAAACTGTTAATCCTAAAAAAAAGCCTACCAAAATTTATCACAGTAACATATCCTATCCTATCACTTGCAATAAATAAGACCTTAATGGACCATATGTTCCATGTTAGATATAACAACAGCATTTTCATCTGGAGAATATATTTGCCAAAATATTACCTATAGCTAATCCAATGTATACATTCTAGTAAAGCATTCTGGTTTGTGCCTATTTTTTCATGTATAATGAGACATATACAGAATATGCGTATAACAGAAACCTGAAATATCAAATTGATCTCATTTTATTCACAAATGGAAACAGGAGTTCCCGTCCTGGCTCAGTGGTTAACGAACCTTAACAGTATCCCTGAGGACAAAGGTTCTATTCCTGGCCTTGCTCAGTGGGTTAAGGATGCCACATTGCTATGAGCTGTGGCATAGGTCGCAGATGCAGCTTGGATCCCATGTGGCTGTGGTTGTGGTGTAGGTCAGCGGCTACAGCTCCAATTCAACCACTAGCCTGGGAATTTCCATATGCCATGTGTGTGGCCCTAAAAAGACAAAGGACAAAGAAAAACAAAACAACAAAAACACAAATGGAAACAGCATTTATGGCTATGTACTCATATGAGAGTGAGTACTTTGAGGCAGACTCAGTAATTACAAATCAACATTCAGGTATTCCTTATATTAACACTAATTAATAGAGTGAATTTGAAGTGGAAAAATCTATCCTTACATAGTTACTTACTTTTCATTATTTAAACACAAAAAAAGATCAAGTCAATCCTTTATATTTGATTAACATCAAATATGGACAAAATTCTATTCCACTCTTAATATACAAGGCAGCTAGATTTATTTTCCTAATTACACAATTACATGACAAGACAGCTATTACCACAACTGATCCCCAACCATGTTAGCTCTGCTGCCATAGGTGCTGGCAATACGAATGCCTGCTGTCTGTCCTTCTCAGATATTTATTGTCAAAATCAGACTCAAAATGAGTATATCTGATTGCCAACACCTTGGTCACATGGATTCCCTCTAAACATATGATAACCTGGAAAATTTAAGTTGTTAAGTTTTCGTCATCTCAAGAAGGTAGGCTTGACTTTTACCACATGCAAATCTGAGCTTTTGTTTTACTCACTCTAAAATATTCAGGATAATTCTAAACTTTCTAAGTTGTTTAAGCACAATCTCCTCATGTTTCCCTGATTCTTCTCCTAATTTACCTTCCACTTCCTCCCTACCCCTCCTTTTGTCTCTCTTTCCTCCTTTCCTTCCTTTTTCACTCACACACACACACACACACACACACCCCATGTCCCCTCTCGTTCCAATATACCATAATCTCTGCAACAAACCACCTTCATTGCCCATGGTTCCCCTTAGTAGTGATCTTCTTTCAGCTCAGATGATAATATTGCTTGAAGTGCTCTCCAACTCTCTCAGGAAGAACCACTCACATTTGCACCAAAATTTCACTGTACAGTGTATTTATCTCCAGAAGCAGCACATGGCATCATACAAAAGAGGGATTCAATGTAGGTTCTTTGACCTAGGGAATGTGTCTTACCCATGAATGTGAAAACCATCTGCCTGCATTCAGAGTTGACAGGAAATCCCAATAAAATACGGTTGGGTTTCGGAGGGAGGCATTTGGCAAGACCTCCATGATATTGGTTGTTCTTCTTAGGTTATAATCATGCATGAGAAAAGGCACTTTATCATAACTGCAGGTAGAAGGGGGAAAAGGGAAAGGTGTGAATTGGCTGAATTCAGTAACCTTGGTAGATAAAGTTCTTAGGAAGCCCATCAAGATCAGAGGTCTTATTACTAGGGTTCCTCACCCCCTGTCAAATCTCAGCAAAGGCCTAAGTGCCAGTAATTTGTAGTTGATTTCAATATGTTCATGCCCTAGGGATCAATCTTTTGTGGTGTGTGAAAATCATATTATTTGTGGTGATAGAGCATCTTCCCTATATAGCAGCTTTTTAGATAAAGAAAAAGTGGGTACAATAGTGACCTGAGAGTAAGGTAAGTGGAGTGGGGATGGGGCAAGACCCTGTGGTCCCCAAAGTCATACTAAGCAGGCACCTGGACAATCTTCCTATGTTGTTCTAATTCATTTCCTACCTAGACACCTGCTCTGATTGTATCTGATGCTAGACACTTCACATCAGATGGCATCATTAGAAAAGTTCCTGGTTCTGTTTTTTTGCTGTTGACCTCGAAGAATCTCTGTTTTATGAAAATCTTTCTTTCTTTCTCATTAAAATATCCTTGAAGAGAACTCTGTAATGGCCATGGGGGAGTAACAGGGTAGAAATTTAGCCTCCTCCCCATAAAAAAACTAGAAAACTGGAGAAAATAAGGCAATAACTTTTCAGCCAATGGACAATGGGAAGCATAACATGATGGCTTTAGAGAAAAAGCCAAAAAAAAAAAAAAAATGAAATGGTCTCTAGCATTACCCAGGCTTTCTCCTTATAGATGAATACTGGACTGTGGCACTGGAAGGGAAAACCTAAAAGGGGCACAGCTCTTGTGCTGAAATGAGGAGAAAGATATCAGATGAAGGGGAGGTGAAGACGGCTAGGATCTGTAAACGAGAATTCCACAGATGTTTGAGTTATGCCAAAAAAAAAAAAAAAGATTGCCAGGGAAATGTGTAAAGAGTTCTCTTTAATGCATGGCTAAATATCAATGTGTATCCTCACAGAGTAAAACTCTATGAATAACCTCAAGAATAACCTCAAGGAAATGAAAAACTACCAGAAAATTCTAAGACAATTTGGAGAGCCCACACTGGGATATGAATTATTCAAGTTCCATCCACTAAGAGTGAAGAGACCTCAATAATTTTGGAGGCATTTTCTAGAGACTCCAGAGGGCCACACCTTTGAAATGAAGATAATTTAGAACTAGAACGACTTTAGAGCCTCTATTAAAGAGCTTAAAAACAACTTCCAAAGGACTAAACTAATCTCCTGTAAAAGAAACCAGAAAGAAATTCTGGAGATAAGATGTACAAGAACTAAATTAAAAAATGAAGATTCTTTCTTCTGCTTATCTCCAGAATTTATTCCTGGTTTCTTTTATAGTTTTAAAAAACTTTTTATTTACATTTCCATTTTCATTCACATATTATTTTATTGAATTTATACACATTATCCTTTAATTCTTCAAATATCTTTAGTACAATTATTTTAAAGTCTTTTTTTAGTATGTTTCACATAAGCTCTTTTGCAGGGGTAGCTGATTTATTTTTTTCCCTTGAATAAGCCATACTTTCCTATTTTTTATGCCATGTGATTTTGGGGGGATTGAAAACTGGACAAATGGTATTATAATAGCCTTTAATGTGGACTTGTACATGTGTATGTATACTTGCATATTTACCCTTCCTAATGTTCATAAAGATTCTTGGATCTATTAGTACCTAATTTTTATCAAATTTTGAAGATTTTTTACTTTCATTCCCACAGATTTTTTCCCCTGTTCCTCCTCTCCTTTAGGACTCCAATCACACATAAGCAGGCAAAAGAAAGAATCAGAGAATTTGAAGACAGGACAATATAAGTTATTGCGTTTGAGGAATGGAATGAAAAAAGATTGTAGAAAAGTGAGCAGAGTCTAAGGTAACCCTGACACCAAAACTAGACAAACACACTACAAAAAAAGGAAACTACAACCAATATCTCTTACAAATAGTGATGTAAAAATCCTCAACAAAATACTAGAAAATAGAATTCAGCAGTGTACTAATAGGGTTATAAATCATATCCAAGCAGGATATGGTCTAGAATGCAAGGATGGTTCAACATAGCAAAATCTGTCAATGTTATATAACACATTAATAGAATGGAGAATAAAACACATGATCCTCTCAATTGATACAGAAAAAGCATTTGACAAAATTTGACACTCTTTCATTATAAGAACACTAAACAGACTGGAAATAGAAGGAAACTATCACAACGCAATTAAAGACATATATGAAAAACCCAGACTGAACATGGTATCCAATGGTGAAAAGACTGAAAGCTTTTTCTCTAAGATTAGGAACCAGGCAAGGATATCTGCTTTTGGAACTTCTATTCATAGGAGTCCTGGAATTTCTAGCCAGAGCAATTAGGCAACATAGGGAAATAAAAGGCATCCAGACTGGAAAGTAAGAAATAAAATTACTTGTTTTTAGATGGTATGATCTTATATGTGGAAAACCCTAAGATCACACACAAACACCCCAAAACCAATAAATTAATTCAGTAAAGTAGTAGGATACAAAGTCAACACACAAAAATCAGTTGTATCTCTATACACTAAGATTTAACAATAAGAAGAGAAAATTGCAGGAGCAACTCCACTAACATCCATTTAACAAAATAATAAAATGCATAAGAATTAACTTAACCTGGGGGGGCGGAGAAAGATGGAGGAGGAGTAAGAGGTTGTGCTCACCATTTCCCACAAACACATCGAAAAAACACATCTACATGTAAAAGAGCTCACACAGAACATCAACTGAATGCTGGCAGAAGAACTTAAACCTCTAACAAGGGTAAGAAACTCTTGACATAACTGAGTAGAACAAAGAAAAAGAGAGAGAGAGAGAATGAATAAGGACTGCACTAGCATTCCAGAGAGGGAGCTGAGAAGGAGAAAAGGAACCCACACCCTGAGAAGCCACCTAACCGATGGAAAGATCAGCCAAGTCAGAAGGATCTCAAAGTTGCCGAGAAAAGCACAGCAGCAGGTCTGAGAAGGGAAAAGCAGAGTGGGAGCCACACAGATCATCTGAACCACCAGCCCAGACACCACAGCCTCGCTGGGCACTGAGACTTAGGCTCCAGAGGTCAGTCCCTGGGAGAGGACTGGGGTTAGCAATGTGGAGACAGCCTAAGGGGATAAGGAGCAGTGTGCCTCAGGCAGGGGAATGGTACGCTAAGGGCTGGGGAGTGGAAAGCCACAGCAGAGGGAACCCCAGGAGAAGGTCCAGACCCACAGGAGAGACAAAGGCACCATTGTTGGGGAGGGGAAGAGGAGGAGAGGCAGGCCGCCATAGGAAACTCCTTACGCCGGAGTGTGTGCATGTGCCCGCAGGCTTGCAGAGGGTGGGGCAGCAGTGGCATAGGCTGCTCACAAACAGAAGCTGCTTGCTAACCCACAGCAGACCAGGCATTTCTGGCACAGGATACCCGTGATGAGAAGCCTCTTGCTCGTATATGAGAGACTGGGCGCTTCCTGAGTGGGCTACCAGTGGCCAGCCACCTCTTGTGTGAGCTAAGGGGATCAGGGGGCTAAGTGTGACACGGTGCCTACAAAGCACCGTACACTATTGCACTCACTCCCTTGGGAACACATCTGCCCTGCAGCTGCCACTGCCAAATGCTCTGGGTGGCGCCCAGACACTTGGTCACTGTCCCTTCCAGAGACCATACAACTAGGAACAGCTGGTGCAGCACCCCCTGCATGGTCTAAGTGGGACAGGGTGCTTCTTGCATGGCCTGCAGTGGGTGGGAACAAACCACTGCAGTTATCCCTCACTCCAGAGGTGGGCAGGGCCCACACCCACTGGGGATACCTGAACAAGAATCAATTGCAGCTCCAACCACCTCAGAAGGAACCACAGAGAAGAACATTAAGACAGACCACCACCTGACGTTGCTCTCACTCCCCTGGGAGCACACCTGACCTGCAGCTGCCACCGACAAACATTCTGGGCAGTGCCCAAATGCTTGATCACTGTCGCTTCTCAGGAGCCTGCAACTAAAAGCACCTTGTGCAGCACATCCTTTGGGGGCTAAGCAGGATGAGGTGCTTCTTGCATGGTCTACAGGTGGGGGGGGGGCAAACCACCTGTTATCTCTGGATTCTAAAGGAATCCAACATCAAGATATAGGAATCATAGAGGGCCCCAAAACAAGTTGAACCCAAACAGGCCCACACCAAGACACATTATAATAAAAATGGCAAAAGTTAAAGACAGGATTCTAAAGACAGCAAGAGAAAAGCAAAGCGTTAATTATAAGGGAACCCCCATAATACTATCAGCTGATTTCTCTACAGAAACACTATAAGCCAGAAGGGAGTGGCAAGATATATTTAAAGTGCTGAAAAGAAAAGATTTGCAACCTAGAATACTCTACCCAGCAAAAATATCATTTAAAATAGAAGGGGAAATAAGGAATTTCTACAACAAACAAAAGCTAAAAGAGTGCAATACTAAACCCTTTTTTAAAAAAAATTCATTTATTTATTTTTCTGCTGTACAGTGTGGGGACCAAGTTACACATACATGTATATATACTTTTTCCTCCCATTGTTGTGCTGTGATGTAAGTACCTAAACATAGTTCTCAGTGCTACACAGCAGGATCTCATTGTAAATCCATTCCAAGAGCAATAGTTTGCATCTGTTAACCCCAAGCTCCTGATCCCTCCCACTCCCTCCCTCTCCTCCTGGGCAACCACAAGTCTATTCTCCAAGTCTATGATTTTCGTTTCTGTGGAAAGGTTCATTTGTGCTTTATATTAGATTCCAGTTATAAGTGATATCATATGGTATTTATCTTTCCCTTTTCTGACTTATTTCACTCAGTATGAGAGTCTCTAGTTCCATCCATGTTGCTGCAAATGGCATTATGTCATTCTTTTTTATGGATGAGTAGTATTCTTTTGTGTATATATACCACATCTTCCTGATCCAATTGTCTGTTGATGGACATTTGGGTTGTTTCCATGTCTTGGCTATTGTGAATAGAACTGTAATGAACATGCAGGAGCATGTGTCTTTTTTAAGGTAAGTTTTGTCTGGATATATATCCAAGAGTGGGATTACTGGGTCATATGGTAGTTCTATGTACAGATTTCTAAGGTACCTCCATACTGTCCTCCATAGTGGCTGTACCAGCTTACATTCCCACCAACAGTACAGGATGGTTCCCTTTCTCCACAACTCCTCCAGCACTTGTTATTTGTGGACTTATTAATGATGGCCATTCTGACTGTTATGATGTGGTATCTCATGGTAGTTTTGATTTGCATTTCTCTTATAATCAACGATGTTGAGCATTTTTTCATGTGCTTGTTGGCCATCTGTTTATCTTCCTTGGAGAATGGTCTATTCAGGTATTTTGCCCATTTTTCCATTGGGTGGTTAGCTTTTTTGCTGTTGAGTTGTATAAGTTGCTTGTATATCCTAAAGATTAAGCCCTGGTCAGCTGCATCATTTGAAACTTTTCTCCCATTCTGTAAGTTGTCTTTTTGTTTTCTTTTTGGTTTCCTTTGCTATGCAAAAGCTTTTAAGTTTGATTAGGTCCCATTAGTTTATTTTTGCTCTTATTTCTGTTGCCTTGGGAGGCTGACCTGAGAAAATATTCATGAGTTGATGTCAGAGAATGTTCTGCCTATGTTCTCTTCCAGGAGTTTGATGGTGTCTTGTCTTATATTTGTCTTTCAGCCATTTTGAGTTTATTTTGGTGCATGGTGTGCGGATGTGTTCTAGTTTCGTTGATGTGCATGCAGCTGTCCAGGTTTCCCAGCAAGATTTGCTGAAAAGACTCTCTTTTTCCCATTTTATGTTCTTTCCTCCCTTGTCAGAGATTAATTGACCATAGGTGTCAGGGTTTATTTCTGGGTTCTTTATTCTGTTCCATTGGTCTATCTGTCTGTTTTGATACCAGTACCACACTGTCTTGATGACTGTGGTTTTGTAATAGTGCCTGAAGTCTGGAAGAGTTATGCCGCCTGCTTAGTTTTTGTTTCTCAGGATTGCTTTGGCAATTCTGGGTCTTTTGTGGTTCCATATACATTTCTGGATTGTTTGTTCTGGTTCTGTGAAAAATGTCATGGGTAATTTGATAGGGATTGCATTGAATCTGCAGATTGCTTTGGGTAGTATGGCCATTTTTACAATATTGATTTTTCCAACGAGGAACATGGAATATCTTTCCATTTCAATACATCTTCTTTAATTTCTTTGATTAACATTTTATAGTTCTCAGCATATAAGTCCTCTACCTCCTTGGTCAGGTGTATTCCCAGGTATTTGATTTTTTGTGGTGCAATTTTAAAAGGTATTGTGTTTTCGTATTACTTTTCTAAAGTTTCACTGTTAGTATACAGAAATGTGACTGAGTTCTGAATGTTACTCTTATATCCTGCTACTTTGCTGAATTTGTTAATCAGTTCAAGTAGTTTTGGGGTTGAGTCCTTAGGGTTTTCTACGTATAGTATCATGTCGTCTGCATACAGTGACAGTTTAACCTATTCTCTTCCTATTTGGATGCCTTTTATTTCTTTTGTTTGTCTAATTGCTGTGGCTAGGATTGCCAAAACTATGTTGAAGAGCAGTGGTGACAGTGGGCATCCCTGTCTTGTTTCAGATTTGAGTGAGAAGGCTTTCAGCTTTTCTCCATTGAGTACCATTTTTGCTGTGGGTTTGTCATAAATGGCTTTGATTATGTTAAAGAATGTTCCCTCTATACCCACTTTGGTGAGAGTTTTTTATTATGAATGGATATTGGACTTTGTCAGATGCTTTTCTGCATCTGTTGAGATGATCATATGGTTTTTGACTTTTCTTTTGTTAATGTGGTGTTTGACGTTAATTGATTTGCATATGTTGAACCATCCTTGTGAACCTGGGATGCACCCCACCTGGTCATGGTGTACGATCTTTTTGATATGTTGTTGGATTCGGTTGGCTAAAATTTTGTTGAGAATTTTTGCGTCTATATTCATCAAAGATATTGGCTGATAGTTTTCTTTTTTGGTGGTATCTTTGTCTGGTTTTGGAATTAGGGTAATGGTGGCATCATAGAATGTCTTTGGGAGTGTTCCTTCTTCCTCAAACTTTTGAGAAAGTTTAAGGAGAATGGGCACCAGATCCTCTTGTATGTTTGGTAGAATTCACCTGTGAAGCCATCTGGTTCTGGGCTTTTATTTGCAGGGAGTGTTTTTGTGAAATATTCAATTTCATTTCTAGTGACGGGTCTGTTCAGTTGGTCTATTTCTTCTTGATTCAGTTTCAGTAGGCTGTAAGATTCCAGAAAGTTGTCCATTTCTTCCAGATTGTCAAATTTGTTGGCACATAGTTGTTCATAGTATTCTCTTATAGTTTTTTGTATTTCTGCAGTATCCATTGTGATTTCTCCTTTTTCATTTCTAATTTTGTTTATTTGGGTTTTTTCTCTCCTCTTCTTAGTGAGTCTTGTCAGGGGTTTGTCAACTTTGTTTACCTCTTCAAAGAACCAGGTCTTGGTTTTATTAATTTTCTCTATTGTTTTTTGAATCTCTATTTTATTGATTTCCTCTTTGATCTTAAAAATTTCCTTCCTTCTGCTGACTTTAGGTCTTTTTTATTCTTCTTTTTCTAATTCATTTAGGTGGTGGGTTAAGTTGTCAATTTGAGATTTCTTCTTTTTGAGGAAGGCCTGTATATTCCTATGAATTTCCCTCTGAGACTGCTTTTGCGACATCCCATAGATTTTGAGAGGTTGTGCCTTCATTATCGTTTGACTCGAGGTATTTTTTAATTTCCTTCTTGATTTCCTCATTGACCCATTGGTTTTTTAGTAGCATGTTGTTTAGTCTCCATGTAGTAGGTTTTTTCTCATTTCTTTTCCTGTGGTTGATTCCTAGTTTCATGCCACTGTGGTCAGAGAAGATACTTGAAATAATTTCTATGCTCCTAAATTTGTTCAGGTTAGCTTTGTGCCTGAATATGTGATCAATTCTTGAGAATTTTCTATGCTCACTTGAGAAGAATGTGTGTTCTGATTTTTTTGGATATAGTGTGTCCTGAAAATGTCAATTAAGTCTAAATTTTCTATTGTCTCCTTTATGATCTCTGCTGCTTTATTGGCTTTCTCACCAGAGGATCTGTCCATTGATGTAAGTGGGGTATTAAAGTCTCCTACAACGATTGTATTCCCATCAATTTCTCCTTCTGTGTCTGTTAGTATTTGTTGTATGTCTCTGGGTGCTCCTATATTTGGGGCATATATATTGATGATAGTATGTCATCTTCTTGAATGGATCCTTTAATCATTAAATAGTGGCCTTCTTTGTCTTTTTTATGGCTTTCATTTTAAAGTCTATTTTGTCCAATATGAATATTGTAACTCCTGCTTTCCTGTCATGTCCATTGGCATGAAATATTTTTTCCCACTCCCTCACTTTGAATCTATGTGTCCTTTGTCCTAAGGTGAGTTTCTTGTAGGCAGCATATTAGAGGTTTTTGTTTTTTTATCCAATCAGCCACTCTGTGTCTTTTGGTTGGAGCATTCAGTCCATTGACATTTAAGGTGATAATTGATAGATGATTATTTACTGCCATTTTAAGCCTCATTTTCCAGTTGATTCTATGATTCTCCATTCTTTCTTTCTTTTTTTGGCTGGATGGTCTCCAATTATTTTCTGCTTGAGTATTTTTCTTTTCATTTTTTGTGAATGCTATGTTTGGTTTTGATTTGTGGTTGCCCTGTTTTTTAAGTATGTTAACCCCTTCCTATATAATTGTGTGTTATAGCCTGATAGTCCCATAGGTTCAAACACTTCATTACCATACTAAAAATTTTAAAAAAATTAAAAAGAAACTATTTATTTCCTTACTTCCCTTGCCCACATTTTATGATTTTGATGTCTCTTTTTTTTCTTCTTAATTTTATTTTGTTTTAAACATCTGCATGATTAGATCTGTATACTGGCTTATTTGAGTGACTGCTCTCTGATTGTGGTTTCCTCCATCCTAGTTCTTCCTCTTTTTTTTTTTAATTTAAAGAAGCCCTTTCAATATTTCCTTGAGAATGGGTTTTGTATTGCTGTATTCTTTTAGCTTTTGTTTGTTGGAAAAAAATTTTATTTCCCCTTCTACTTTAATGATATTCATCTGGATAGAGTATTCTAGGTTGCATATTTTTTCCGCACAGCACTTTAAATACCTTTTGCCATTCCTTCCTAGCCTGTAGAGTTTCTGTAGAGAAATCAGCTGATAGCCTTATGGGGGGTTCCCTTATAAGTGACACTTGGCTTTTCTCTTGCTGCCTTTAGGATCCTCTCTTTATCATTAACTTTTGCCATTTTTATTATAATGCATCTTGGTGTGGGTCTATTTGGGTTCAACTTGTTTGGGGCCCTCTGTGCTTCCTGTATCTTGAAATCAGTATCTTTAGATTTGGGAAGTTTCCAGCAATGATTTCTTCAGATATATTTTCCATCCCCTTATCTTTTTCTACTCTGTCTGGAATTCCTATTATGCATAGATTGACCCACTTTATATTATCCCATAGGTCTCTTATATTGCTTTCATATTTTTTCATTTGGTTTTCTGTCTGCTGTCCTGTTTGGGTGATTTCCATTATTCTATGTTCACATCACTAATTTACTCCTCTGCATTATTCATTCTGGTTTTTACTGCCCTTAGCTCAGTTTGTATCTCTGCTAATGAATGTTCTAGCTTTTCTTGGCTCCTCCTTATATTTTCCAGTTCCTTTCTGAGGGAGTCTGCATTACTGTTCATATCTTCTCTTAATTCCTTCAGTATTTTCACTATCTCCCTTTTGAACTCCAAATCTGTCAGACTGCAGAGGTCTGTTTCATTGTTGACTGCTTTAGGTGAGTTCTCCTGTTTGTTTAACTGGGAATGGTTTCTGAGCTTCTTCATCTTGCTTGTTATTTTCTTTTTCTTGATGGAGGTGTACTCCCCATGGCTGGGCAGGGTTTGCCCTGGCACTTCTGTGGAGTGTTTCCTGTGGGCTGGCAGTGTTGGCTGGTCTTGAGGCAATGGGGTGGTTCCCGAGGGTGGGCGGGTCTAGCAGGGTCACTCTGAAGCAAAGGAGGTCTTCCTGAGGGCAGGTGGGACTGGCAGGTCTGCACCTCGATGGGGGCAGACTTCCCATGGCCAGGCAGAGCTTGCTCTGGCGTTTCTGGGCTGCAGAGCTCTTCCAGGGGGCAGGCAGTTCTGGGCAGCTGCTCTGCAGGAATGCAGCACCTCCTGAGTGTAGGTGCAGCTATCAAGGCCTCTGGGAGACAAAGGAGATCTTCCCCAGGGCAGCCGGAACTGGCAGGACTGCCCTGTGATGGAGGCAGACTTCCTGTGGCCATGCAGGTCTTGCCCCAGTGCTTCTGGGCCGCAGAGCTCTTCCAGGGAGTGGGCAGTGCTGGGCAGCTGCTCCACGGAAGCACAGAGACTCCAGAGGGCAGGAGCGGCTAGCCCGGCTGCTGGGAGACATGGGAGCACTTCCCCAGGGCAACTGGAACTGGAAGGACCACCCCGCGATGGAAGCAGACTTCCAGTGGCCGGGCAGAGCTTTCTCTGGCGCTAAACCCTTTCTAAAAGAAATACTGAAAGAGCTAATCTTAAAAAATAAAAAAAAAAAGTAAGAAGAAATGGAATGGAGGAAACCGCAATTGGAAAGCAATCAAATAAGCCAGTATACAGATCTAAATATGAAGATGTTTTTTAAAAAATTTAAAAAAGACAACAAAATCATACAATATGGGAGGGAAAATAAGAAAATTTAGATTCTTTTTTAATTAAAAAAATTTAATGATGTGTTGGAGCCTATATGACTATCAGGCTAAAGTAAGCAGATACAGGGAGAGGTTAACATATTTAAAAAACAGGGCAACCACAAATCAAAACTGAACATTACATTCACAAAAACTGAAAAGAAAAGCACTCAAGCATAAAATAAATGAAAACCATCCAACCCTCCAAAAAAAGAAGAAAAGAGAAACAAAGAATCAACTGGAAAACAAGGTTTGAAATGGCAATAAATAATCATCTATCAATTATCACCTTAAATGTCAACAGACTGAATGCTCAAATCAAAAGACACAGAGTGGCTGACTGGATAGAAAAGCAAAATCCTTCAATCTGCTGTCTACAAGAGACTCAACTTAGGGCAAAGGACACATATAGATTGAAAGAGAGGGGATGGGAAAAGATATTTCATGCCAATGGACATGACAGGAAAGCAGGAGTTGTAATACCCATAACAGACAAAATAGACTTTAAAATGAAGGCCATAAAAAAGACAAAGAAGGACACTATTTAATGGTTAAAGGATCCATTCAAGAAGAGGATATTACAATCATCAATATATATGCCCCTAATATAGGAGCACCCAGATACCTACAACAAATACTAACCGATAAAAGGAGAAATTGATGGGAATACAATCATAGTAGAAGACTTTAACACCCCACTCACAACAATGGACAGATCCTCTAGACAGAAAATCAATAAGGCAACAGAGATCCTAAAGGACACAATAGAAAAGTTAGACTTAATCAACATTTTCAGGACATTATATCCAAAAAAATCAAAATATACATTCTTCTTAAGTGCACATGGAACATTCTCAAGAATTGATCACATACTGGGGCACAAAGCTAACCTCAACACATTTAAGAGTACAGAAATTAGTTCAAGTATCTTTTCTGACCACAATGGCATGAAACTAGGAACCAACCACATGAAAAGAAATGAGAAAAAACTAAGTACAAGGAGACTACAAAAAACGAATGGGTCAATGAGGAAATCAAGAAGGAAATTTAAAAATACCTTGAGACAAATGATAATGAAAACACAACCACTCCCAATCTATGGGATGTTGCAAAAGTAATGCTCAGAGGGAAATTCATAGCAATTCAGGCCTTCCTCAAAAAAGAAGAAAAATCTCAAATTGACAACTTAACCCACCACCTAAATGAATTAGAAAAAGAACAACAATCCAAACCTAAAGTCAGCAGAAGGAAGGAAATCATAAAGATCAAAGAGGAAATTTTTAAAAATGAACCTTTCCACAGAAAAGAAAATCATGGACTTGGAGAACAGATTTGTGGTTGCCAAGGGGGAGGGGGAGGGAGTGGGATTGTCTGGGAGTCTGGGGTTAACAGATGCAGACTATTGCGTTTCGCATGGGTAGGCAATGAGATCCTACTGTTTAGCACTAGGAACTATGTCTAATCACTTGTGATGAATCTATACATGTATGTGTAATGGGTCACCATGCTATACAGTAGAAAATTGATAGAACACTGTAAACTAGCTATAATGGAAAAAATAAAAATCATTATTAAAAAAATCAGGAAAAAAAGGATTAACTGAACCAAGGAGGTGAAAGTCTTATACAATGAAATCTAGAAAGCATTACTGAGATAAGTGAAAGAAGACATACATGAATGGAGACACATCCCATGTTCATGGAATAGAAGACTTAACATTGCTAAAGTGTCAATACCACCCAAAGAAATCTACAAATTTAGTGCAATCTCTAACAAGATCTCAATGACATTATTTGAAGATATAGAAGAACTCATCCTCAAATGCATGGAGTCACAAGGGATCCCAGACTGCCAAAACAATCTTGAAAAAGAACGAAACCAGAGGACTTATACTTCCTGATTTCACAACTTACTACAAAACACCAGTAATATGGTACTGGCATAAAGACAAATACAACAACAGAATAGAGAGCCCAGAAACAAACCCTCATATGTATGATCAAATGATTTTTAACAAGAGTAACAAGGCCATTCAACAGGGAAAAAACAATCTTTTCCAGAAATGGTGCTGGGAAAAATGGATATTCACATGAAATTGGACCTTTATGTAACACCGTACACAGAAATTAACTCAAAATGGATTGAACACCCAAACTTTAGGAAAAAAAATCTTAAAATATTAAAATGCTTAGAAGAGACTATAAGGGGAAATCATGATGTTTGATTGGCCATGGTTTTTTTTTTTTTTTTTGCTATGACAACAAAGGCAGAAACAAAAACAAAAAAATTAGACAAATTGGCTTCATGAAAATTAAAAATTTTGTGCTTCAAAAGACACTATTGACAGTCTAAATAGGCAACCCACATACTGGGAGAAAATATTTGAAAATCTTATATATGATAAGGAATTAATATCCAGAATACACAGAGAACTCCTAAATCTCAACAACAAAAAAATAACTGATTCAAAAATGACTCGATATTTGTCTAAAGAAGATTTGGTAATCCATTCCAAAGCCAATAGATGGAGCAAGATAATGTGAGAAAAAAGAATGTATACATGTATGTGTAACTGGGTCACCCTGCTGTACAGTAGGAAAAAAATATGCATTGGGGAAATAAAAAATTTTTTTTAAAAAATTAAAAAGAAGATTTGTACTGCTAATAATCACATGAAAAGAGGCTAAACATCACTAATCACTAGGGAAATGCAAATAAAAACTATAATGAGATGCCACCTCACAATGATTAAGGTGGCTCCTATCAAAAAATAGAAAACAATGGGTTTTATTGTTACTGGTAAGAACATGGAGAAATTGGAATCTTTGTGCACTGTTGGTGGGAATATAAGGTGGCATGGCCACTGTAGAAAAGAGTATGGCACTTCCTCAAAAAATTAAAAATAGAATTACCATATGACCCAGTAATCTCACTTCTGGGTATATACACAAATGAACTGAAAGCAGGGTCTCGATGAGGTATTTATGGATCTGCGTTCAGTACCACATTATTCACTACAGCTAAAATGTGGAAGCAGCACAAGTGTCCATCAGCTGATGAATGGAGAAGCAAAATATGGTACATACATACAATGGAATATTATTTATCCTTTCTAGAACAAATTCCACAGTATGCTATAACATGAATGAAATGAGGATTTTATGCCAATGACCTAAGCCAGTAACATACAAAATATACTATATTATTCCACTTATATGAGGTACCTAGAGTAGTTAAAATCACAGAGGCAGAAAGTAGAATGAGATTTCCAGGGGCTGAGATTGGGGGGGAGGAGAGAATGGGGAGTCACTGCTTAATGGGTACAGAGTTACATTTTGATAAGATGAAAGAGTTGTGGAGATTGTTGAAAGTTAAGCAACATTATAAATATTTGTAACAATGCTAAACTATATATTTAAAGATGGATAAGACAGTACATCCTATGGTTTTTATTTTATCGCAATTTTTTAAATTGAAATTTTAAAAAGGGCACCACAATATATTAACTTAGAAAATCAACCCAGATGACAATTCTTTTCTCAGTGAATAAGTGAACTTCCAAGTGGAAAGATGAAGAATTAAATGTACATATGTTTAAAATAGTCATACATGTGCTATTACTGTTGTGCTTAAGGAATATTTGGGCATCTAGTATTTCAGGCAAATTTTTATGTTGGCCCAGCTTACCTTTATAATTCTAACTGAAAACATGAAATAGGTCAGCGGACCTAGATTTATGATTGTAAGTTCAAATCTCACAACATTCAAAAATGTTTTGAATATATGAAAGCATTGAAGTCAATATAGTTATACTTAACAAAGAGGCAAAAATGTAGATACCACTAGGAAGCTTAGATCTACATGAAAGAATGAAGAACATCTGAAATGATGAGTAAAAAGTAAAAACACTTTTCTCATTTTTTAATTTTTAAAGATTACTTGACTGTTTATAGCAAAAATTAATAACAATGTATTGTAAGATGACAGTAACAGGTCAAATGATGGGAGAGATGAAATAGAATTACACTGTCAAAATACTGTATTTTACACAGGAAAAAAGGTATAATTAAAGGAAGAGGTGATAGGTTAAAGATCATTTTATAACTCTAGTGCAACCACCAATAAAAAGAGGTTTGATTAATAAGCCAACAGTGGAAAGAAAGTCCTAAAACTACCCCACTAATCTAAAAGGAGGCAGGAAATGAGAAAACAAATAGCAAGATAGTAGTAGAAGACTCACTTCAGGTGCAAAATTTAACGGCGGTACCAAAAAATTCAATAATCAATATAAATACTATTTTTAAATATTTTCAAAAATCTGACATAAAATCCATTTTTTTATAAACAAAAAATGAAAATTTAAATATAAACAGGATTAGCATTATTGATTTTTAGTTTTGTCTCATGCTCTAACATGGCCTGGCATGGCACATCTTTACTGAAACAGTTCATATTTTGTTCACCATGGATGTTGAAAGTTAAGCAATACTGACAGAAATTACCATTCTCTCTCTCCCCTTCATGTGCACACACACACATATGCACACACATTAGTTACAACAGTTGGTTTAGTTTCCTTAAAAAGCTAAGTAGAGCCTGAGTTGGTAGGGAAGGAAAGTAAAAGTAGGCCACATAGCTTATCAGGATCTTCATCTCTCTGTCTCAGATTCCAGTGGTAAGATTTCTCTTCTGGCCCACACCAGGAGGTCAACACTGCCTCAGGAAATATGATTCAGTGTTATCCAGAGTCGTGTTGCTGCATGGTCCTCAAGGGAGGATATGGCTGGCCTGGCTTTTATGCTAAACCTCAGCTGCCAAAAATCTTTGTATAGATTCTTATCAGGGCCTGCAATAGGCTTTCTCTCAGGTGCTGAGTATCTGTTTATATTACTTGCTTCTGAAGTACAGACATGCCTCCCTCCTCTTTAAATATTTCTCAAAACTATCAGGTTCCAATCAAAATTACATATAAACACGTTTGGCATGTCCTAAGAGCAATGTGCTTGTAGTTTCACAAAGTGGGGTGAACACTCAGTCAAAACAAGTTCCCTTTGGGAGTGGGATGAGAATAAGACTTCCCCTAGGAATACTTTATTGCAAACCTCAAAAAAGCCAACATTTTGAGGGAAAGAAAAGATGGTAGGAGGTGAGCAAAGGAAACAGCTAAGAAGAAAGAAAATCAGCAGAGTACGATATTCTGGAAGCCAAATAACGAAAATGCTCTTTAAAAGAAGGAATATTCAAATGCTGAGAGGTTAAGAGGAAAACTTAAAATTTGCCATCATGTCCGGGAAGTTTAAGGTCACTGGTAACATAGAAGGAGCTCGCCGAAGTGGTGTGGGAAAAGTCTGGTTAGAGTGAGCTCAAATGGAAGACAGGGAGTAGAAATAATTCTTTGTCCTGGATATAGATCCAAAAAAACCAAAAAATATGTTTGACTCTTTACTGCTCTATAGGGATGACAGTGGCTACACAGTACGTCTTAAAATCACATAGTGTGATTTCTCTAACTTTATTCTTTGTCAAAATGGCACAGCTATCCTAGTTCCTCTATCTTTCCCATATAATTTTAGAATCAGATTGTCTTTTTTTTAAGTTGATGGTATTCAAATAGAAATTTTAAAATATTTCTATTTTGAGATAATTGTAGATTCACACGTGTTTGTAAGAAATAATACAGTGAGATCTCACATATCCTCACTCAGTTTTTTCCAACAGTAACATCTTGCATGACTATACTACAGTATTACTGAAAATCACTGACATTATTCATATTTCATTGGTTTTACATGCACTTATTTGTGTATGTGTTCACTTTACCACATGTACAGAATCAGGTGGCAATAAACACAGTCAAGATATAGAGCAGTAAAGATATAAGATATAGGATCAATCTTTTATTACCATTTATAGTCATAGGCCGCCTCTCTCTCTCTTCCTCTTCATCCCAGGCAACCACTGATTAATTCAAAAGCACTTTAATTTTATCATTTTGAAACTGATATATGGAAGAAAGCATACAGCTTGGAACCTTTTGAGACTGGCTCTTTTCATTTAGCATAATTCCCATAAGACCCATACAAATTGGGTTGCATGTTATCAATAAGTCATTCCTTCTTACTACTGAGTAATACGCGATGGTATGGATATAACACAGTTTGAACATTCGTCTCTTGAACCTCTTGAAGGACACTGGGGTTGCGCAGATATTGCCTATTATAAATAAAGCTGCTATAAACAGAAATGAAAAAGTCTTTGTATGAACATAAATTTTCGCCCTCTGCACTAAATACGCAGGAGTGCAATTTCTGAGTTGTACGGTAAGCAAGTTTAATTACATAAAAAAATTCCAATAGAGAATCCGGAAATAAACCCTGACACCTATGGTCAATTAATCTTTGACAAGGGAGGCAGGAACATCAAATGGGAAAAGGAAAGTCTATTCAGCAAGCATTGCTGGGAAACCTGGACAGCTGCATGCAAAGCAATGAAACTAGAACACACCCTCACACCATGCACAAAAATAAACTCCAAATGGCTGAAAGACTTAAATATACGACAGGACACCATCAAACTCCTAGAAGAAAACATAGGCAAAACACTCTCTGACATCAACATCATGAATATTTTCTCAGGTCAGTCTCCCAAAGCAATAGAAACTAGAGCAAAAATAAACCCATGGGACCTCATCAAACTGAAAAGCTTTTGCACAGCAAAGGAAACCCAAAAGAAAACAAAAAGACAACTTACAGAATGGGAGAAAATAGTTTCAAATGATGCAACTGACAAGGGCTTAATCTCTAGAATATACAAGCAACTTATACAACTCAACAGCAAAAAAGCCAAATAATCAATGGAAAAATGGGCAAAAGACCTGAATAGACATTTTTCCAAGGAAGATATACAGATGGCCAACAAACACATGAAAAAATGCTCAACATCGCTGATTATAAGAGAAATGCAAATCAAAACTACCATGAGATACCACCTCACACCAGTCAGAATGGCCATCATTAATAAATCCACAAATAACAAGTGCTGGAGGGGCTGTGGAGAAAAGGGAACCCTCCTGCACTGCTGGTGGGAATGTAAACTGGTACAGCCACTATGGAGAACAGTTTGGAGATACCTTAGAAATCTATACATAGAACTTCCATATGACCCTGCAATCCCACTCTTGGGCATCTATCCGGACAAAGCTCTACTTAAAAGAGACACATGCACCCGCATGTTCATTGCAGCCCTATTCACAATAGCCAGGACATGGAAACAATCCAAATGTCCATCGACAGAGGATTGGATTCGGAAGATGTGGTATATATACACAATGGAATACTACTCAGCCATAAAAAAGGATGACATCATGCCATTTGCAGCAACATGGATGGAACTAGAGAATCTCATACTGAGTGACATGAGCCAGAAAGACAAAGACAAATACCATATGATATCACTTATAACTGGAATCTAATATCCAGCACAAATGAACATCTCCTCAGAAAAGAAAATCATGGACTTGGAGAAGAGACTTGTGGTTGCCTGATGGGAGGGGGAGGGAGTGGGAGGGATCGGGAGCTTGGGCTTATCAGACACAACCTAGAATAGATTTATAAGGAGATCCTGCTGAATAGCATTGAGAACTATGTCTAGATACTCATGTCGCAACAGAAGAAAGGGTGGGGGAAAAAACTGTAACTGCAATGTATACATCTAAGGATGACCTGACCCCCTTGCTGTACAGTGGGAAAAAAAAAAAAAAAATTCCAAACTTACCACAGCAGCTATACCATTTTACATTTGCACCAGTAATGTATATGTGATCCAGTTTATCCACCAGTATTTGGAGTTATCTCCGTTTTTTAAACTTGGCCATTCTGACAGCTGAGTAGTAATTTTAGTTTTAGTTTGCATTTTCCTAATAGATAATGAAGCTGGACATCTTTCCATGTGCTCATTTGCATCTATGAATCCTCTTTGGTGAAATGTGTTTTCCTAGTTTTTGCCCATTTTCTAATTGGGTTATTTGGATTTTTTTTACACTATTTGAGTTTTGAGAGTTTCTTGTATATTTTAGATACAAAGCACATTGTCAACAATATATTTTACAAATAGTGTCTCCCAATCTATACTTCTCTTTTTATTCTATTCTCAAGTTCTTTTGCAGAGCAAAAGTTTTTCATTTTGAGGTCTCATTTATCATTTTTTCATTTTATAAGTAGTGCTTTGGTATGAAGTCTAAGAAAATTTTGCCAGCCCTACATCCCCAAAGTGTCCCCCTCTTTCATTTTCTAAGGTTTTACAATTTTACATTTAAATCTATAATCAGTTTTGAGTTGGGGGGTTTTTTGGTTTATATTATGAGGTTTAGGGTCCTATTTTTTTAACATCTGATGTCTAACTACTCTGGGGCTACTCGTTGAAAAGGCCATTCTTCTTCCATTGTTTATCTTTTCCTGCATTTATTTTTACTTTTTACAGTGGTAAAATACATACAACATAAAATTTTCCATTTGACAACCATTTTTAAGCATACAATTCAGTGGCATTAATTACATACACAAAGCTACTTCCAAAACTTTATGTTATCCCAAATAGAAACTCTGTAACCATTAAGTAGTAACTCCCAGTCCTCCCTTCCCCCAGTACTGGTAGCTTTAACTCACTTTCTGTCTCTATGAATTTACTTCTTCTAGATATTTCATATAAATAGAATCATTCATTAGTTTTTTACTTTGTTTATTTGTTTCTAGCTAGTTTCACTTAGTGTTTTCAAGGTCCTCAGAGCACATTAATTTTGGCATCCATACAGGCTAGCTCACTCATCTATAAACTTATTTCTCATTTAGATACCTTTTAATAAGCTGTTGAATCTACTCAGACTATTATCTTTCCCCATCTCTGCTGGTAAAATTGTATTTTTCCTTTAAGGACCAACCCAAACACAATTCTGAGCACAGAGATCTTTTTCAGAGTAGGAGATGGCCTCTTCCTCCTCCACTGAGGTTCCACTGCATTTGACTTACTCTTCTCTGGGAGGCACTCACCGCAAATGGTCTTACACTGGGTTTGTTTGTAAACATGCCATGTCTCCTTCACTGCCTGGGAACAGCTCTTAGGCAGGACTCGATCTCACTCATCTGCTCCTAACCCACACTCAGAAGAGGGATTTACAGCAGGTACACAATAGGTGCCCAGGGAACACTGGTTCAATAGGTTGCTAAGGGAGGGCGTGGGGATAAGTGGTAAGCAGGTTTGCAATGCGGCCGGGACAAATTTGAATGGTGTGTGAGGCTCCACAGAGGGTATCTGATCATACAGGGGTCAGATGCATGGCTCATAAAGGAGAAGTGGTTCGTGTGTGTGTGCTGTGTGCAGATGCACGTGTGAACACCAGGAAACTCCCCAGGACTTGCCCTCCCTATAAATGGGGCCAGGCTGGAGTCTTCCTTGGTATTGGTCTGTTCTCCTCCCACCCTGGCCCCTGCTTTCCTACCTTATTTGTACATCACTCTCCAGCCCGAAGGCACCTTCTTCAACAGCTTTCTCAAAGGACATCATGGTATTCTCAGGCCCCAGCTGTGGAAGAAAAGGACAGGAGGCCCTTAATCTCAGAGTCCGTTCTGCCGACATCCCTTTTAGGGTAGAGAGGGAGCCCAGTAACAAAAGGACTTTAGCAAGCAGAGTCTGGCTCCCTTGGCTCTTTTTTCAAAGAGCCTGCCTCCATTCTTCTCTACCCAAACTGATTTGGGGATTCTGCTCATCTGAGGCAATGTCACTGGGCACAATAAAGAGAAAGGAGTGAGAATGAGGTGCTCTGGGTTCAAGGCCAACCTCTCCCTTTACCTCCTTATTACTGTTATCCTAGGTGAAACCCTTTACTTCTAGAGGGGTTCCTATGGTTCTCATATGCCCTTCTCTCGACCATACATGTACCACGCACACCTGTACCCACCCACATGCATCATGCTCAGACCTACCATGGGTGCACCTCTATGTCCAAAGAAGCTCGGCTTGGGTCCCAATTTATCCTTCTCTTGAATGCAGGGAGAATGATTCCCCCAGGGCACCACATAGAGACATAAAAGGATAAGGAAAAAAGGCAATACAACAGCCACTTGCAGAGCTAAAAAAGTTGGAAGTAGGAGAAAGTGATCAAAAAAGGCAATGAGAAATGGAGAATCATCCTAAGCAAGTAACTATCCCCCCAAAAAACCAGTAAATCTCCAATCTATGGGTTTGCTGACTCTGTGGACTCACGGACTCACTACTGATTTCTGACACATCTCCATATACTTTCATTTGAAAATACAAGACTATCTAATTAGTAATTGTTATTATTAAGTCAAAATTATTACAAACGCACACTTATAAGGGAATGAACTGTACAAGAGGCGAGAAGGAAAGGAAGGAGAGATAATATTAAGGAAGCTTTCTCAGAAGGAGAAGAAGTTTGGCTGGTTATGAAAAAGCCCTCAAGATCTTAAGATCAGCCTAAAATGGCCCTATATTTCAGGCTGGGTGGTACAGTGGAAGAGAAATTAGTTGAAAGAAATCTGAATTCAAAACCAGACTCTATCCCTTTCTAATTCTGACTCAGACACGGTGCTTAACCTCTCTGGGTCTTCATTTTCTTCATTCTGAAAAAATGGAGCTATCTTGCTACTGACATCTGCCTTATAGAGCTGATAGGACAGGTGATTCACCATAGGTCTTCAATAAATAGTAGGCATTTCTCTACCTCTTCTTCTTATACACACACACAAACATACACAAACACACAGACACAGAGAGTCAGACCATTATACCTGTTATCACTGGCCATTTCCCAATACTTACTTTTTTGTTTTTCAGGGCTGCATCTGCAGCATACAGAAATTCCCAGACTAGGGGGCAAATCGGAGCTGTAGCTGCAAGGCTATGTCACAGCCACAGCAATGCAAGATCCAAGCTGTGTCTGCAACACAGCTCATGGCAACACCAGATCCTTAACCCGCTGAGTGGAGCCAGGGACTGAACCCGCATCATCAGGGATACTAGTCGGGTTCATAACCCACTGAGCCACAACGCGGAACTCCTACTTAACTATTTTAGACCTGTGAGGATTTTACCCATTTGTACACTTAAAAATTACCGCCTATGTCACTCTCAAATCTAGATCTCCAGCTCTAACCTCTCAACTTTGTGATCATATTACACATCTTATTTCTTCTTCTTTCGTTACTTGTAATCTTGTATCTTCTGATTTTAGCTAAAATTTAGAAAATGAAAAGAGTTTATTATTGTCCCCTTTAAGTTCCTGCACCCAGAAACATTTCCTAACATTCACCTTCCACCTACACACACACAGGGGTACAAACACATGATGCAACACGTCTTTTCCTTGCCTGCATCCTCACACAAGTCAGGAAGCCAGCATTATTTGTTTAACCATAGTCCAAAAAGGGAGACATAGGTAAAAGAAGATCCTACTGCTCTCTCAGTAAGGGTGCTGAGAGATAACTCCACTCTCAAAACAGTTTGGCGTACAGCTCTGATTCTTATTTGGTTCAGTGGTATTAGGGCAAAGACTGGAGAGGAAACCAGTGGCAGAGGAAGGCATTTCTTCTGCTGCTGCAGGTCCCCAGATGTGACGGGACTCGAGGGGGCCTGCTTTAAAGTACTATGATGTAGCTGGGGATAT
Source organism: Sus scrofa (assembly GCF_054392235.1). Lineage (NCBI taxonomy): Eukaryota > Metazoa > Chordata > Mammalia > Artiodactyla > Suidae > Sus > Sus scrofa. The sequence goes on from NC_139391.1 coordinate 11,586,208, forward strand.
CTGCACCTGGTTCTTGAGTAGAAAATAATAACATTTAAATACAATATTTAAAGAACTGTGACTTCTATCATCCCTTGTCAAATAAAATTAAAACTGCCTCCACCCTCTTGCCAACCACTCCAATCCATTTCGAGACAGTCAATGTGTAACAACGGACAGAGAATTCTCTTTTGGTAGGAGAATCCCTCATGAGAGGAAGGACTGCTTGGTCAGGGGAATGCTATGCCGGGCCATGCAGGGTTGTGAGTCTGACCAGAAGGAGCGTGTCCGAGCAACAAGCTACATGAATTTCAGGGTGGTATTGCGCTGGCTATCTACCACGCTTGTTGCGCTGAGTAAAGTAGGGAAGCCAGAGCTGAAAGGATCAGGCAAGGTTCCACCCACGTGACATACCTTCTCCTTCCAAATGGATCACGTAGAAGGCCACAGGCCAGGCGACCATAACCATCATAGATATGCTGCCCAGGTGTATGTAGGGAGCGAAGACCTGGGGGGAAGCCAAAAGTCAGGCTGAGCATATCTGGACAGACAGGGCTAGAACAAAGGATGATGCTTACCTGCAGGGACAGCCCAATGGTGAGCCACCTCTCTTTCCAGTAAGTGAATAGGAGCCAGAAAAAAAACGAGCATATTCCAATCACTAGCAGAATCAGGACCTGGGGAAACAAGAATATTGCCCTGACTTGGAACATAATTTCCTAGGCTTGGATCAGAACTGTCCTTGGAAAATGCATGTCCTCACAATTTCAGGGACCTCACTTATCCTTTTAATCTTACCATCCTTCAACCCCCCCAATATTATAAGGATCTAATCATTTAGCTACTATGCAGCATGGCTGGAAAAAAATAATTACACAACAATGTGGCCCAGTGCCTTTACTAATTTATCATCTCCACTTCAGCTGGGCTCTCAACACTGCTGGGAGTATTTCACTTAGTTTCCCCAATGGCCATCACAGATATTCACTGTCTTTAAATACAGCTCAATATAATCACAAGTAAATAGCACTTTGTAATGAATTGCCTTTTCAATGTAGGCTTTCCCCATAGACTGTAAGCTTCATAAGCTCGAGGACAATATTTGGTTATGATTATATTCTTGCTGCCTTGTAGAACGTCTGAAACTTAGTAAACATCTAGTTCATATTTGCTGAACAGATGAAAAAAAATCTGCTGTCCAGAACGATATTCCTTTTTTGAGAAAGAAGACTGAAATCAAGAAGACTCAACTCCAAGTTCTTCCTCTTTGGAAGTAGTTTTTCCACATCCGTGTTGCCCTCTAGAGAGTACCTGGTTCTCTCCCCTCCATAATCTCTGTATCTATGAAATAACAACTGAATCCACAATTAAACCTTCCCACAAAATAATTCCAGGACTTGCCACCTTCGGTGTTTAATTTCCCAACATTTAAGGAAGAAACATTTCCATCTTAACAAACACTTCCAGGGGATAAAAAAGAGGGAATGCGCTCCAACTTGTCAGATGAAACCAACAGAACCCTGATACCCGAACTCGACAAGGACATCACAAGAAATGAAAAGTACAGGCCAATCTCTCCTATACACAGATGCGCATCAATGCAAAAGTCTTAGATAAACTAGGATGGAGGTTGGGGGTTTGGAACTGGGATATAGCCACACTCATGTAGATGGAATGGATGGTCAACAGGAAACCTGCTGTATAGCACAGGGAACACTACCCAATATTCTGTGAGAGCCTATATGGGAAAAGAATCTGAAAAAGAACGGACTGTGTATGTATATAATTTAATCACTGTTGTAAAGCAGAAATTATAACAACTTTGTAAATCAACTATACATCTGCCAAACTTTTAAAAATGGAAAAAAAATTTAGCAAAATAAATGCATGAACAAATCTATATCAGTAAATTTTTGGCAAAGCCTATGCAACAAAGGTTTAATAGTCAAATCAGGAGTTCCCGTTGTGGCTCGGTGGAAACAAATCTGAATAGCATCCATGAGGACTCAGGTTCGATCCATGGCCTTGCTCAGTGGGTTAAGGAACCGGCAGTGCCCTGAGCTGTGGTGTAGGTTGCAGACGCAGCTCGCATATGGCGTTGCTGTGTGCGGCTGTGGCATAGGCCAGCAGGTGGAGCTCAGATACAATCCCTAGCTTGGGAACCTCCATATGCCATGGGTCCGGCCCTAAAAAGACAAAAAAAAAAAAAAAAAGGCAGATCAGACTCACATGAATCCCATGAGATTCTGTGATCTTAAGCAACACCAAATTTTACTAATGATTGAAAGGATACAGGCAATTATAAGGTATAGATGAAGCATTCTCCCTTGTTTTTTCAGAGAAATCTGATCCTGTCAAGTGCTGCTACTCATAAACAGGACTTTCCTCTCTGGCATTAGAATACAATTGGCTCTGGGACTTAAAACATGAAGTGTGTTTTGAGCAAAGTATGTGGAAACATTGCTTCACATCAGGAGTCTTTTGGGTTAAGGCACATCATATTCCTACATACCCCATTAATTGCATAACTCCCAAAAGCCATTTCTCCCACCCTGCAAATCTGTATATTCCAGGTTTATTTAAAGTAAGCAACCCAGATAGGCCAGGTTACATCCTGTTAGACATTTTCATAGATAAGGCCCTCTATTACATTTTGGCTAATAAATATCTTTAGTATGTTTATCAGGAGGTTGGATTATTAGCTTGTGTATAAAGAGTTTTGACTGAGGTCATTCATTGCTCTCTGAGCCTGCCTGGATAGACGGGAATACACTACAGGCCTGGTGCTCACCCTTTCCCTCCAGGTTTACTCTTTATACATTGAAACTCCAAGCCCTAAAGAAACTCCCTTAACAGGGAGATTGGAAGACCGAGGGTTTAAAGGCTCACTAACGTCAGTCATTTTCCAAGGGGATGTCAACTCTTCTCATACCCAGCTCCAGCACCTCTCACTGACCACAGACTCACAACTGGAGTTAGATCCCAGAATGCCTCAAGAGATGAGGCTTTGTTAAATTTACTGACAAAGCACTGTAGAATATGTGTGGGAATAATTCCAAGGGTGTTAGACATGGAGAAAAGAACATAATTTTATATCAGGCTGAACTGATTGATATGTGTGCACTTCCCAGAGACTCTGAATTCAATATACCAGAATCCAGGTATTTTGCATCTGAAAGTGGTTCTAATTGTTGTTTGGTTATCTGAAACCTTGGCTCAATAGTAGCCTATGCTTAATAAACCTGCGATGTCACCAATTTGTTGGTATCACTTGGAAGAAAGAATCCAACGATTTATTGAGAAAGGTCTGTGGAGTGCTATCACCTATGAGCAGCTAACCCGTTCCATGGCGTGTTCTACGGGAGGTCTCAGAGGACAGGGAAAAACACGAGGGTGAGGAAAGGTCAGCATCCTTCACAAGTACAGCAGTGGCCATCCTTTATCCCTGGATAAAGGTGACTGATGCTGCTGCTGAACCTGGATTCCTGATTGGAAAGGCAACGATGAGATCCTGCTGTGGCAGAGGCTAAGGAGCAGTGCTCACCCCCAGAGGCAAGGCAATCACGATTTCTCTAACAGGCACAAACCTGGAATGGTCATCAGAATGATTTAACCCACAGGGGTTCTTGGTAGTGACTAACTGCTCGTGGTGTTCCAACCCTAAAGCCCGTGATGATCACAGTAAGGGCTGGACGTTCGATCTTCAATGTCCTCTTCCTCCGTAAGATTTTGTGGATCCACTTCCATCTATTTTTAACTCTTAAGATTAATTTTCAGTTCATGCTTCCCATTTGAGTAAGAGAAGATCTAAGGGGGGCACTCAGAGATTTAGACATGTTCCTGGATTTCAGGTAAACACAAGGAATAGTATCAAAACCAGGCCTGAGTCTATAAGCAGCAAGAAGCTGTGGCTGGAGATGCTCCAGGCCAGGGCAGAACAAAACAAGGCAGGCTATGCTGGAAATGTGCTGCGTGCCCACAGATGTTGGGACAATGATGCCTGCTTCCTGGGACCAGATACGTATCCTCTGAGAGAAACCATGCTTCCTGTAAGTGTAAAGGGCTCCAAACTAAGGGAGAGTGAAAAAGACCTCAAAAGAGAAATTTCAGGGATTGACTCCACCAAGAGAGGTGCGGTCCAGGTTCTCAGCAGCAGGGTCTCTGAAAATACACATAGCAAAGTCCATGCGGTAAAGAGCCAACGATGGTGCATTTACTTGGTCCTGATGGAACCAACCCCACCCCTTGTGGGACAGGGTTCCTTTATCCTACCTCTCCTTCCCCTGAGCTCTGCTTTCATGGAAGAAAGGAGAAAGGACAATTATACTCTTCCCACCACTGCAGGTTTCCTGGCCTGGATCATGTGAAAATGGGGGAAGGTTAAAGTCTCATAAAGTTGGAGTTCGGTGTATTACAATGAACTGAAATTTTAAATGACTGAAATGAGAATCTTCTGACTCAAGAGGACTGGGAAAACAAGGGAGCATGGCTCAGATTTTATGGGGATGGGAAGAACAGAGTCAGAGAATGAGTTTAACAGGGAGTAGTGAGGAAAAACAAAGTCTGGATTCAGCTTCATCCGTAAGTCAGTTCCCTCCGTTAGCAATTTAATGATTTCAGTTAAAACTGGGTAAGCAGATCTCTTCTTTCTAAGGGAGACAAAGAAAGGGAAACTCTGTATTTAAACACTTGAGTGCCAAAGAGGCACATTCCGTCCTGGCCTAAGGTCTCCTATGAAGATTCTGAGGTCCTACCTTATGACACCAGTGCAGGGAGAGTTCCCTCCCTTCCCAACACAACAAAAGTCCAAGTGCCTGAAAAAAAACAAAGAAAAAGTGGGTTATTTTGAAATTGCCATATTCCTACCCAAAGCACTGTTCTGGAACTCAGAATTCCTTTTACAGTCCGGCATTACATTCACGTCCCGCTACATCTGCACCTTTCATCATTTGGGAATTTGCCTGCTGTTCCTCTGCCTTGGCAAGTTTTTCCTCATGCCATTGACCCTTTAAAGGTAGTTCAAACGTCACTTGCTACTGGTAACGTTCACCAGGAACCTAGAAAGAAGTTATTATCTTCTTTAGAATTCTGTACCAATCACCACACCGAAATCCTTCCCGAGTTCCTACCAGTTTCCTTTCCCTGGGATGGAGCTTATTCCTGGAATTACTCAGAGCCACTAGGGAGAGAACAGGGGTTGGGGCAGCCCTTCCAAGGGTCATTTAAAAGTTATTTCTTGAGGAACCAGTGCCATTGTTACAACTGTTAACCACTGTTGCTAACACTGGTGTTAGTCAATAAATCTTAATTAGATTTGAATCTAAGTCTAAGTAGTCATCAAGTCCATATGGAGATGGAGACCAAAAACTGTAATCCTCAGATGTGTAGGATATTACTGAGAGTTTGAAAGTATAAGGCACTCACCTTTTTATCAAAATAATTTTATGAATATGATTTTTATTTGTTCTTTACCAAGTCTTATAAAATATGATTTCTCATTTGAAAGAAAAGAAACAGACCAGAAGAGTTATATGACTTGACAAAAGTAACAGACTAACCTAAGGGTAGAGCAGAAACAGGAGTTCCTATTGTGGCCCAGCAGGTTAAGGACCAAGGTTGTCTCTGTGAGCATATGGGTTTGATCCTGGCCTTGCTCAGTGTGTAAAGGATCTGGTGTTGCTCTGGTCATGGCATAGGCCACAGCTGTAGTTCCAATCTGACCCCTGGCCCAGGAACTTCCATATGCTGCAGGTACCACCATAAAAAGAAAAAACAAAAAACAAAAAGATAAAGCAGCAATAGAATCCAGGTATCCTCAGTTGTTGCCACTGTATGCATCCAAAAAAGAGGCAGAATAGAGTAGAAAATTTGTTAAAAATATATTACTTATTGGACAATGGAACTCACCCCCACCTTAGAAGTTAATTGTACCATTTCAAATTTATTGTGTATGAGTGAAGTACAATTCAGTGGCTAGATTCTTGCCCTAAACACATCCTTCATCTGCATTTTCCTCACTAAAATGATAAGTTTTTGGAGCTCCCATTGTAGCACAGAGGATAAAGGATCCAGTGCTGTCTCTGCAGAGGTTCTTAGGTTGCTGCTGAGGTGCAGGTTTGATTCCCAGCCCAGCACAGCAGGTTAAAGGTCTGGCATTGCTGCAGCTGTTGCATAGATCACGGCTATGGCTCAGAGTAGACCCATGGCCAGGGAAATTACATATGCCTTGAGTGTGGTGAAAGGAAGGAAGGAAGGAAGGAAGGAAGGAAGGAAGGAAGGAAGGAAAGGAAGGAAAGGAAAGAAAGAAAGGAAAGAAAGAAAGAAAGAAAGAAAGAAAGAAAGAAAGAAAGAAAAGGGAAGGGAAGGGAAGAAAGAAAGAAAGAAAGAAAGAAAGAAAGAAAGAAAGAAAGAAAGAAAGAAAGAAAGAAAGAGAAAAGAAAAGAAAAGAAAAGAAAAGAAAAGAAAAGAAAAGAAAAGAAAAGAAAAGAAAAGAAAAGAAAAGAAAAGAAAAGAGTTTCTAACAAGTCCCCTAGTCTCTGGCTATATCCACCCTCCACACCACAACCTCCAGAAAGATTATCCTACCTAGAGATCTGATTTATGCCAAATGTCTTGGCCTACTTTTTGAGCCTTTCAAAAATCTGTCACAGGCCTATATCTTAGCCATGTTCCCCATTATTCTTCACTTTCCCCAACATGCTAACAGTGTGATTCTTCCAGCTTATCTAATCATACCACATACATTTCTGTCTTGCTGACTTTGTCACGATGTCCCCACAGTCTATGACTTTCTTTCTCATCTCCATAAAAGTATGTCCAAATCCAACATTCCTTCAAGATCCCACGCCAGTGCCCCAATTTCCAAGAAGCCTCACTTAACCCCCTTGGCTGGAAATCTCCTCTTCCTTCTCAGAACCCATGTAGAATTTTATTTAGGCCTCTCTAATGACAAATACAATGTTCTGTCTGTGCTGGTTATTTCCGTTAAAAACTTAATTCTCTACTGTATTCTCAATTCACCGAATTAAGGACTATTGTAACTTTATCTCTAATACCTATTTCTTTGAAGTGCCCTGCATGAAAACAGAAACTACACATCTTGTTGATCTCTGCATCTTCAGTACTTATAATTTATATAATGATCAATATACATTGAAAGAAAAATTAATGCAAATGGCAACTGATTGGGGGGTTGAGTTTTTCTATATCAGACAGGAAATCACTGGGAACAAGGAATTATGAAATTAGAGAAAGATATATACGCCCCATGTATAGGTGGGCACTAAAAAACTCCAGTTTTACCTAAAAGTCTTTTATAAGCTTTCCACTTCTGCAGACTCCTCTATTTCTTGGCCTGAATTTCTTACACCACATGACACTACTATGTTAGGAAAGAGACGCAGGGTCACTATGGCCTAAAGACTTTAACTAAAATGTACTTTGTACCTGGACTAGGGGACTAGCATTTGTACTTCAGAACAGGATTAACACACTCGCTAACTTGCAAGGCCCAGAAAGACTAATTCTCAAGAGATGGGCTATGGAATGAATAGTTCGATGTGCAGAGGTACTGCCATGCGGAGATGTATCTAAAATGACAATACTGAGAGAACCAGAAAATTAGCTGAGGAAAAGGATGTTCTCCCACCCTTTCAAAGAGTCAAAGTAGCAAGACACATCTTCTAACAGCACAAGCCTTTTTCCCCATCCATTTATCCCTCACGCCCAATATGCAGGTGGCTGATATCAACTGCAGTACCGCTAAGTGTGATCTGAGGTTCGGAGGGCTCCCAGGACCAACTGGGAACCATTCCACAGACAGGAGTACTTCATGAAGCTACTCAGGAAGGGAGTGGGATAAATGGGAAACATTACTCACCAACAGAAAAGATGTGTAGATAGCCAGGATCCAAAACAAACTCAGCAAGACAAGGGACCAGAAGAACCAGACTCCTGTACCTAGAAAAACAACCCTGCAAAAATGGGTTTCAATTCTTAAAATACGGTGAAAATTAGTAATATCTGTGTCAAGGACGGTGGAGACAAGACCAGACTAGATGAGGCACAAGAAAACAGAGGAAGCTAATTAGAGAAGCAATTTGGGAATAGATGTGTGAAGGGCTTTGCGTATATCTGGTTGGGAATTTTAACATGGTCCTATAGGCGACTGGGTACCTTAATAGGGTTCTGCATGAATTGTATGGTTTTTAAAAGTTATTTATAGTTCATCCTCAAAAATTATGTCTTCTTTAAGATTCAATATAATACAGAAATTCTGGAACACCAAAAGAGAAAAAGTCACCCATAAGTTCACTTCATATCTTCGTAAAGCTGATACTTTCCATTTTGGCAGGTTCCCTTCCATACAGATGTGTTTTCCCACATAATTGTAAGCCACCAACTTACTCTCTCTTCTGTGTAAGAGATCTGGGCCCTTTATAAACAGTTCTAGTGTATTCTGTTCCCAAAGGAGTTTATGAGAGAAAACTGCTAAATGTTTGCTAAGAGAAACAGTGTTATATTTAGTCTAGGTATTACAGGTCAAAGAATTTGGACTCTTCATTTCAAGATAACAGATATTACTTCCTCTCCATAGAAGACCTGGACAAATTACACTTTGATGATATAAAATATGGTTAGTGAACATATAACCACATTAAGAAGAAAAAAGAAAATTCTCTTTGGTCAGCATCTAGAAGACACATCAAGAGAGAGAAATAGGCAAGCAGCTGTCCTAACAAGAGGGATCCCAGATTGAGACAGTGGGAAGAGTGCTCTGTAGAAAATGACCTCCCAACCAGGAATCAGTAACTGTGTAAGTAATGTTAACTAATTACCCCAATAAAGCCAACTAATATATAATACAATAGCTTGCACACAAAGACATAATTAATACAAGAATCAGAAAAGAACTGCAAAATAAATATATTCAAAATCTTCAGAGAGATAAAGGACTCATATCACATAAGAATAGGATGTTTAGGAGTTCCCGTCGTGGTGCAGTGGTTAACGAATCCGACTAGGAACCATGAGGTTGCGGGTTCGGTCCCTGCCCTTGCTCAGTGGGTTAAGGAATCTGGCGTTGCCGTGAGCTGTGGTGTAGGTTGCAGACGCGGCTCAGATCCCACATTGCTGTGGCTCTGGCGTAGGCCAGCGGCTACGGCTCCGATTCGACCCCTAGCCTGGGAACCTCCATATGCCGTAGGAGCGGCCCAAGAAATAGCAAAAAAGACAAAAAAAAAAAAAAAAAAAAAAAAAAAGAATAGGATGTTTAAACACAAGTACAGTCATGATCAAAACAATGAAACAGAGATACTGAAAAATATGATCCACAAGGTAAACATAACAGCAGAATTAATCAAATGGCCAAAGAATTAATCAAATGGCTTAACCAAGTAGTGACATTGATTTTACTTTCCAAGGGAGAAAGAAAATTTAAGTTTTGCCATTTAATGGTACCTCTTCTTTATTTGTACTTATTATTGCTTTTTATTACAGTGAAAGGGTGCAAAACAAAATCAACAAAGAGAAAAGGAATATGGGAGAAAGTATGAAGGAAATCATATCTTTTAAAATCATTTCGGAGCAGGGGTTAACGAATCCGACTAGGAACCATGAGGTTGCGGGTTCGATCCCTGGCCTTGCTCAGTGGGTTAAGGATCTGGCATTGCTGTGAGCTGTGGTGTGGGTCACAGATGTGGCTCAGATCTGGTGTTGCTGTGGCTCTGGCGTAGGCCGGTGGCTACAGCACCGATTAGACCCCTGGCCTGGGAACCTCCATATGCTGTGGGGACAGCTCAAGAAAAGGCAAAAAGACAAAACAAAACAAAAATAAAATAAAATAAAATCATTTCCCTAGCCACATAAGATTTTTTCCCTCTCTATATCAACAGAGTGGTCTTCTTTTGTCTACTTACTTGCACATACACATTAGTTCAGCTCCAGACTTTCCCACCACATTCAGGTGAAGTTCCCACGTACCTGCTGTGGATTGCAGGTAAAGGAAGAATTGTGATATTTTTCTTTTTGTCTCCTCCTCTTCTACTTCTTCCCTTCTCCTTCACCTGTACTCACTCTAGTTGGTGGTGGTGGGTAACACAGGGGAGTGAGAAGAATGACAAGGTGCTTAGGTGACTGCCTGTGTACATCAGTGGGATATCAGAAAGGAAGTCTTTATTGAGGCCTCTTCTGAGACAGCATTTTCAAGCAGTTTTCTCTTTGCTCTTGGCCACTGCTTTACATCCCTCTAGCAACATAACCACGCTGCCCCTTTAAAGTACTTCTCATTCAATAGAAGTAGTGTTATGGGGGCACACTGGTCAATGCAAACTTCTAATCTAAATTCACATTCTTTGCACTGATGTTTAAATAAATCTTCTATGACCTCTTCCCTGCTCTCCCGCAGCTTCAAGGTGCAGCTTTCCTGCATCTTCTTTCAGTGCATACTCTACATACCACCATTCATTACATCAAAAGACGCACTGTGATGAAGCCTCAGGTACCTTCACATAGCAAGCAAAGAGGATACAAGTCTAACCCCATAACACCCACAAGGGAAAAATGAAAACTGACAGTTACTCCATCAAAAGTCTGTTCAACTCTCTCTAGCTAAGGGGAATAACTTGGAAAAGCTGGACAATATGATGTTTTTAAAGTCTAAATGAAGGCATCAGAGAGCTACCAGGCAGTGAAGAACTAAGTAACCAATGTCTAAATAAGAAAGGAAATCCAGAAATGTAACTTAGCATTTGGGTGATTTTTCTCTAAAAGAAGTGGTTGAGATCTAGCAAGGAGGACTTCCTGTATGTTGCGGGTCTAAAATACAAAAAGAGAAGAGGGTAGTTTGTTAAATACTACACACTCTTGATTTGGGACCTTCTAGGGCATCCTAAGAGTAAACACAAACTAGAAGTAGAATGCTTTTTGGAGATCGAATCTTAGCTTTGAATCATCTACATGTGTGAAATAAGATTAAGGTGAATAGGACTTGGGTACCTGTCAGTAACTCTGAGAGGACATATGCAATTCAAGGTCTCAAATTACCCATACAGCTTTTTACATACAATATTTGACACTAATGAAAAATAATCAGGCATATTAGGAGAGGAGACCACTTACTGAATGCCAAAAGAAACAATGGCTAAAATAAAACATATTCAGTAAATCTAGATAATAGAGGTATCCGGTACAGACTTCTAAATACCTATGCTTGAAAAATTTAGACTGGGACAAAATTAAGAATTTCAGTAGATACCTATTCATAAGAGGACCAATTAAGAATTCTATAAAGGAGAACACAGCAGCAAAAATTAAGAATTCAGTGAATGAATTTAGTAACAAGTAAACAGAGTCAAAAAGAATTTGTTTAACAAAAAATGAGTCAGGAGAAAAATATCAAGAATGAAACAGAGACATGAAAAAAAAAACATGAGAAATGCACAAGAAAGGGTAAAACACTTTAGGGATAAACAGATAAGATCAAATATCCATAAAATTAAAGTAGAGGCGATAGAAAATGGGGCAAAAGCAATTTGAAAAGATAAGAACTGAGAACGTTTACAAAATGATTAAAAATATTATATTAGGAGTTCCCGTCGTGGTGCAGTGGTTAACGAATCCGACTAGGAACCATGAGGTTGCGGGTTCGGTCCCTGCCCTTGCTCAGTGGGTTAACGATCCGGCGTTGCCGTGAGCTGTGGTGTAGGTTGCAGACGCGGCTCGGATCCCGCGTTGCTGTGGCTCAGGCGTAGGCCGGTGGCTACAGCTCCAATTAGACCCCTAGCCTGGGAACCTCCATATGCCGCGGGAGCGGCCCAAGAAATAGCAACAACAACAACAGCAACAACAACAACAACAACAACAAAAAAGAAAATGAGAAGGCAAGGCACAGACTGACTCTTTGCAAAGCATGCATATATGTATACATATATATGTATGTGTTTGTACATATGTGCACACATATATGCACCTATATAATCCACCACACAATAATAGGAAACCAAACAAACCATAAAAAAATATATATTATATTATTCTGGGATTATTCAGAAAAAAATTTACCATAAGGACTAGACTTTATACTATTTATTACAGAGGATGTTAGAGAAGGCTGTTACATCCTCCCTGATACGGGATCATTGGGTGATGTTTATGCCTCTAATTTAAGTATCAGTATGTATGGTTAACTACTATTAACACTCTTGGTAGAGACATGGGAGAAGAGAAAAATTCATACATATATGATACATATATCCTTATATGTCATATATATTAAAAACATATATCATTCCAACATCTTTGTACATATACACACGCAGAATTCTAGTCTCCGTGTCACCAGTGGAGACCGTCCTCTGGTGTCACCAGTGGTGACGTTACTAACATAATGTAATTAGGGTTAATAATCAGTGGACTTTAAAGTAGGGAGATTATTCTGGATTATCAGACTGAACCAGTCTAATGAGCTCTAAAATCAGAAAAGGAAGGCAAAAGAAGTCAGTGAGATGAGAAATAAGGAGAAGTCAGAGAAATCTGAAGTATGAGAAGAACCTTAAACACCTCTGCTAGCTTTGAAGATAGAGAAGGCCACAAGCTAGAGGCTGAGGACAACTCCCATCTGACAACCACTAAAGAATGAGCATTTCATTCCTGGATTCTGCCAAACACTTGAAGCTGGAAGTGAATTCTTACTCAGAACCTCAGGTAAAAGCTCAGGCCACCCAACACCTTGATTTTGGTCTTATTTTACTAAGTAGAGCACCCAGGCAAGCATGTCCCACTTCTAACCAACAAAACTGTGAGATAATAAATGGGTATTTTTTTTTTTTTTTTGTCTTTTTGCCTTTTCTAGGGCCGCTTCCCGTGGCATATGGAGGTTCCCAGGCTAGGGGTCCAATCAGAGCTGCAGCCACCGACCTACACCAGAGCCACAACAATGCAGGATCTGAGCCGCGTCTGCAACCTACACCACAGCTCATGGCAATGCCAGATCCTTAACCCACTGAGCAAGGCCAGGGATCGAACCCGCAACCTCATGGTTCCTAGTCAGATTCGTGAGCCACTGCGCCACAATGGGAACTCCCGGGTATTGTTTTATCTTACTCAATTTGTGGTAATTTTCTATGGCAAATTCCATGAAATTTACTTGTGGCTTTAGGATCAGTGCAAGCTCACTCTGATGTGTACAATCTATACGACGATGGAGTATTGGTATGGGGATTCTGCCTGCTTCTGAGTATGGTTATTGAACTATGCTTCCAGAACCAGAGAAGTAACCACAGGGTGAGTCTGAGGGCCCACCAGGCCCACTGAAGAGATGGGCCTGAGCCAAAATTCCATTGATTACCTTGTATCAAAAAGCTCCTACTCTTACTACAGAATCATGATGGTGTTTTATAACTCCAGTTATTCATTTCAGTTCAGAGTCAGGTTCCAACAATCCCACAAAAGTATTTCTTCTTCCCCAGTAACAAGCATCCTGGTAAATAATCAGAGGTTCTTCTAAGAGAAAACTAGGAGGAAGACTGATAGCACACACTTCTGACTGTACAGAAAGGTCCTTCCTCAATGCCTTCACCTATTTGGTAAATAAATAAAATAAAGAACAGGAAAACAATGGCAGAGATTAACAAAACTAAAAGTTGGGTTTTAGAAAAGGTGAACAAAACGATGAATCTTTAGTAAGACTAACCAACACCCAGTTATGAGTAGCACTGGGAACTATTTCTAGTCATTTATGATGGAGCATGACAATGTGAGAAAAAAGAATGTATACATGTATGTGTAACTGGGTCAGCATGCTGTATAGTATAAAATTGACAGAACACTGTAAACTAGCAATAACGGGAAAAAAATCATTACATATATTAAAAAAAAAACCCTCCAGAGAGTGGGCATAGAGGGAACTTATCTCAACATAATAAAAGCTATATAGAACAAACACAGAGCTAATATCATTCTCAATGGTGAAAAACTAAGACAATTTCCACTAAGCAGGAAATTCACTCTCACTGCTTTTATTTAACAGAGTATTGGAAGTCCTAGCCTTGGCAATCAGAGAAGAGAGAGTAATCCAAATTGGAAGAAAAGAAGTAAAAATGTCGCTGTTTGAAGATGACATGATACTATACATAGAATATCCTAAAGATGCTATCAGAAAACTACTAGAGATTATCAGTGAATTTGGTAAAGTTGCAGCATACAAAACTAATACACAGAAATCTCTCTCATCTCATACACTAACAGTGAGATATAAGAAAAAGAAATTAAAGAAATAATCACATTCACCGTCACATCAGAAAGAATAAAATACCTAGGAATAAACCTACCTAAAGAGGCAAAAGAACTGTACTCTGAAAACTATAACTCATGGTAGAAAGAAACAAAAGAGGACACAGATGGAAAGATATGCCACCTTCTTGGATGGGAAGAGTCTTTTGTGTGTGGAAACATGAAAGACTGAATAGCCAAAGCAATTCTGAGAAAGAAAAACGCAACTGGAGGAATCAGGCTCCCCAACTTCAGGTTTTACTACAAAGCTACAGTCATCAAAACAATATGATATTGGCACAAAAACAGAAATATAGATCAATGTGACAGGATAGAAAGCCCAGAAATAAACCCAAGCACCCATTATCAACTAATATACAACAAAAGAGGCAAGAATATACAATGAACAAAAGACAGACTCTTCAATAAGTGGTGCTGAGAAAACTGGACAGCTACATGTAAAAGAATGAAATTAAAACACTCACTAACACCATATACAAAAATAAACTCAAAATGGATTGAAGACTGGATAATATAAAACACTTAGAGGAAAACATAGGCAGAACACTCTCTGACATAAACTGTAGCAATATCTTTTCAAATCCACCTCCTCAAGTAATGATGATAAAAACAAAAATGAATGGGACCTAATTAAACTTAAAAGATTTTTCAGAGCAAGGAAAATCATAAATAAAATGAAAAGACAACCCATAGAAAAGGAGAAATTCTTGGCAAATGAAGTGATGGACATGGGATTAATCTCCAAAATACACAAACAGGTCATGCCGCTCAATATCAAAACAAATAAACAACCTAATCAAAAAGCGAGCCAAAGAACTAAATAGACATTTCTCCAAAGAAGACATGCAGATGGCCAAAAATCATATTCATGCTTAACATTGCCAATTATTAGAGAAATGCAAATCAAAACTATACTGAGGTACCACCTCATACAGGTCAGAATGGCCATCATTACTAAGTCAACAAATAATAAATGCTGGAGGGGGTGTGAAGAAAAGGGAACCCTCTCACACTTCTGGTGGGAATGTAAATGGGTACAACCACTATGGAAAGCAGTATGGAGGTTCCTCAAAAAACTAAAAATAGGACTACCATATGACCCAGCAATCCTACTCATGGGCATCTATCCAGAGAAAATCATAATTAAAAAGCATACATGCACCCCAGTGTTCACCACAGCACTATTTACAATACTCAAGACACGGAGACAACCTAAATATGAACTAGCAGATAATGGATAAAGAAGATTGGTACATATATAAAATGGAGTACTACTTGGCCATAAAAAAGAATTAAATAATGCCATTTGCAGGAATATGGATGGACCTAGAGATTATCATACTAAATGAAGTCAGTCAAAAACAAAATACCGTATGAGATCGCTTATATGGGGACTCTAACAAAAATAGTACAAAAGAACTTATTTATAAAATAGAGACAAACTCACAGATTTCAAAACCAATCTTATGGTTACCATAAGTGAAATGACTGAGGGGAGGAAAGAAATGGGAGGCTGGGAATAACACATACATACTACTCTAAAAACATGATTAATGAGAGAGAACCTACTGTATAGCACAGGAAAATCTACTTAATAGTTTGCAATAACCTATATGGGAAAAAAGATCGGATACATTTATATGTATGATTGATTCACTTTGCTATACACCTGAAACTTATACAACATTGTAAGTCAACTATACTCCCATAAAATTATGTTAAAAATAAATTTTAATAGAAAATAAAATTTAAAATACTGAAAAAGGCTATTTCTAGCCCCAAATTGCCCTCAGCTAAGTACATATACATCTAGTGAAAGCTAGTCAAAACTTAGAATTATGTTCACTGATTAGAGGTCAATGTTCTCTTTCCTGTATTAAAATTATCTTGAACCTAATCCCAATTAACATAGTTCAATCACCGTTCAACTTAATAGAAGTTTTAATTAGCAAAAAGAAAACAAACTTACGGTTATCAAAGGATACAGGTGGTGGGGAGGGATGGACTGGGGATCTGCAAATGGCATATGCACACCATGGTATATGGAGTAACTGGCCACCAGGGACCTGCTATACATAGTACAGGTTATTCTACCCAATATTCTGTGATAATTTATAGGGGAAAGAATCTGAAAAAGAATGGATATGTGTGTATATATATAATTGAATCACTTTGTTGTACAGCAGAAATTATCACAACATTATAAATGAACTATACTCAATATAACTTTAAAAAATGAAAAAAAAAATGATGTAGAGGGTGTGGGAAAAGGGAACTCTACTACGCTGTTGGTGGGAATGTAAACTGGTACAGCCGCAATGGAGAAAAGCATGGACGATCCTCAAAAAATTAAAAGTAGAACTACCATATGTTTCAGCCATCCCAGTCCTGGGCATATAACCAGAGAAAAATAGAGAAGCACAGTAGCAATGAGCATACCTAGCATTCACATATTGGTATTTAACATTATCCTTTAATAAAAAGAACCAAGGTTCTTAAAAAAATGAAGGGATAGAAAAATGTATTCTATGTAAATGAAAATGAAAACCATGAGATACCACCTCACACCAGTCAGAATGGCCATCATTAATAAATCCATAAATAACAAGTGCTGGAGGGGCTGTGGAGAAAAGGGAACCCTCCTGCACTGTTGGTGGGAACGTAAACTGGTACAGCCACTGTGGAGAACAGTTTGGAGATACCTTAGAGATCTATACATAGAACTTCCATAAGACCCCACAATCCCACTCTTGGGCATCTATCCAGACAAAACTCTACTTAAAAGAGACGCATGCACCCACATGTTCATTGCAGCACTTTTCACAATAGCCAGGACATGGAAACAACCCAAACGTCCATCAACAGATGATCGGATTCGGAAGATGTGGTATATATACACAATGGAATACTACTCAGCCATGAAAAAGAATGACATCATGCCATTTGTAGCAACATGGATGGAACTAGAGAATCTCATACTGAGTGAAATGAGCCAGAAAGACAAAGACAAATACCATATGATATCACTTATAACTGGAATCTAATATCCAGCACAAATGAACATCTCCTCAGAAAAGAAAATCATGGACTTGGATAAAAGACTTGTGGCTGCCTGATGGGAGGGGGAGGAGTGGGAGGGATTGGGAGCTTAGGGTTATCAGACACAACTTGGAATAGATTTACAAGGAGATCCTGCTGAGTAGCATTGAGAACTATGTCTAGATACTCATATTGCAACAGAACAAAGGGTGGGGGAAAAATGTATACATGTAAGGATAACTTGATCCCCTTGCTGTACAGTGGGAAAAAAAATAAATTATAAAAAAAAGAAAGAAAATTAAGAAAAAGTGTGTGTAAAAACACAGACAAAATAAACAAGAGAAAAAAAGAAAAACATTACATTACGATAACTGGATCAATCCAAGAAGATAGGACACACAGACACACAGACACACACACACACACACACACACACACATTCTTAGGACCACCTAAATACATAAAGCAAATATTAAAACCATAAAAGAAGAAATTGATGGTAACGCAATAATAGTCAGGGAATTTAACACCTTATTTACATCAATGAACACATCATTCATACAGAAAATCAACCAGGAAAAACTGACCCAAAATGGCACACTGAACATGTTGAAACTAATAGATATCGTACATGCCATCCAAAGAAGAATACACACTCTTTTCAAGGGCATGGGGAACATTTCCCATGATAAATCACATGCCAGACCAAAAATCATGTCTTAATAAACTTAAGATTAAAATCACATCAAGCATCTTTTCCAACCACAATGGTAGGAGACTAGAAATCAACCTCAAGAAAAAAAATTGCAAAAAATCACAAACACATGGAAGCTAAATAATATGCTACTAAAACCAAACAACTCACTAAATAAATGAAAGCCATGAATTTTTTAAAACTTGGAGACAAATGAAAATGAAAACACATTTCTCCAAAATCTATGAGCCATAGCAACAGCAGTTCGAAGAGGAAAGTTTATAGTGACAAAAGCCTACCTTATAAAATAAGAAAAATCTCACATCAACATATACCTAAAGGACTAGGAAAAGAACAAACAAAACTCGAGATTAGTAAAGGAAAGAGATCATGAGGATCAGACTAGAAATAAATGAAATAAAGACTAGAAAAACAAAAGCAAAAGTCAATGAAACTAAGAGCTAGTTCCTTAAAAAGGTAAACAAACCTGGTATATTGTTAGCCAGACTCATCAAGAAAAAAAGAAGAGGGCCCAAATCAACAAAATCAAAAATGAAAAAGAATTTATAACTGACACCACAGAAATATAAAGGGTCACAAGAGATTACTATAAATAATGAAATGCCAATAAAGTGGACAATCTATAAGAAACTGATAAATTCCAAGGATGTATAATCTAAGTCTGAATCAAGAAGAAATAGAAAATATGAACATACCAATTACTGGTAATCATACTGAATTAGCAATAATTTTAAAAATCTGAACAAATAGAAGTTTGTGACCGACGGCTTCATGGGTGAAATCTATGAAACATTTAAAGAAGATTTAACACCTTTCCTTCTCAAACTATTTGCCAAAAAATTACAGGAAAATAAAAAGAATGCTTTCAAACTCATTCCATGAGGCCAGCATCACACCGATATTAAAGCAACAAACAGAGACTTGTGGTTGCCTGATGGGAGGGGGAGGGAGTGGGAGGGATCGGGAGCTTGGGCTTATCAGACACAACCTAGAATAGATTTATAAGGAGATTCTGCTGAATAGCATTGAGAACTATGTCTAGATACTCATGTCGCAACAGAAGAAAGGGTGGGGGAAAAAACTGTAACTGCAATGTATACATCTAAGGATGACCTGACCCCCTTGCTGTACAGTGGGAAAATAAAAAAAAAAAAAAAAAAGCAACAAATATAATCAAAAAGAAAACTACAGGCCAGTATTACTGATGAACATAGATGCAAAATTCCTCAATAAAATATTAGCAAATGAAATTCAATACTATATTAAAAGGATCATACACCATGACCAAGTGGGATTTGTATCAGCAAAGCAAGAATAGTTGAACATCCACCACTTATCCACTGAATCAATCAATGTGATACACAACGTTAACAAATTGAAGGGAAAAAACCATATGAACACCTCAATATATGTCAAAAATAGGCTTTTGGAAAAAATTCAATATCCATTTACAGTAAGAAAAAACTGTCCAAGTGGTTATAGAGGGAATACGCCTCAACACAATAAAGGCAAAACCCACAGCTAACATCATACTCAATAGTGAAAAGCTGAAAGTATTTCTTCTATGACTGGGAACAAGAGAAGGATCTCCATCCTGCTTTTATTCAAGAGAGTATTGGAAACCCTACCCACAGTCATCAGACAAGAAAGGAAAAAAAAGGATCCAAATTGGAAAAAAAGAAGTAAACTGTCACTGGTAGCAAATGATATGATACTACTTACACAGGTATTCTTAAAGATGCCACCAATAAAGTATTCGAATACATCAATGATTTTGGTCAAGTGGCAGGAATAAAAAAATTACAGAAATCTGTTGCATTTCTATAAACTAATGAGAACATCAGAGACAGAAATTGGAAAACAAAATTATTTACAATCATAACAAAAAGAATAAAGTATTTGTGAATAAATTTAAAGAGGTAAAGGACTTGTACTAGAAAGACCCTATGACCTTGATGAAAGAAACTGAAGATGGACACAAAACAGATAAAAGATACACCATGCTTATGGACTGGAAGAATTAGTATTGGAAGAATTAGTACCTAAGGCAATGTACATATTCAATGCAATCCATATTAAAATACTAATGGCATTTTTCACAGAACTACAACAAATGATTCTAAAATTTAAATAGGAACAAAAATATCCCAAGTAAGTGAAACAACCAAAGAAAGAACAAAGGTGGGGGTATCATACTCTCTGATTTCAAGGTACTACAAAGCAACAATAATCACAGCACTATGGTATTGGCACAAAAACAAATAGATCATCTTAACAGAATAGAGAGCCCATAAACAAACATACACACATATAGGCAATTAATCTATGATGAAGGAGGCAAGAACATATGGTGGGGGAAAAGCCTCTTTAATAAGTGTTATTAGGAAAAATGAACAACACGCAAAAGAATTAAACTTGACTACTTTATTACACCATATACAAAAATAAGCTCAAAGAGGATTAAATCTAAGACCTGAAACCATAAAATATCTAGAGGAAAACACAGGCAGTAAACTCTTTGACACTGATCTTAGTAATGTTTTTAAAATATATCTCAAGAGTAACAAAAGCAAAAATAAACAAAAGGTACTCTCTCAAACTCAAAAGCTTTTGCATAGTGAAGGAAACTATCAACAAAATGTAATGTAGCCTACTGAATGGAAGAAAATATTTGCAAATCACATATGTGATTAAGGGGTTAATAGCTAAAATATTTAAAGAACTCATACAACTCAACAGAAAAAAAGCAAGCTGGTTAAAACTGGGAGGAGGACTGGAATAGGCATTTTTCCAAAGAAGACATGTGAACGGCCAACAGGCACCTGAAAAGATGCTCAACATCATTAATCATCAGGGAAATGCAAATGCAAATCAAAACCACAGTGAGATATCATCTCATATCTGTCAGAATAGCTATTATCAAAAAGACAACAAATAAGAAGTGCTGGCAAAGATATGGAGGAAAGGCAACACTTCTGCACTGTTGGCTTGTTACAGCCACTACGGAAAACAGTATGAAGAGTTCGTCAAAAATTAAACACAGATTACCACACAATCTCGCAATTCCACTTCACAGTATTTTCCTGAAGAAAACAAAAACACTAAATCGAAAACATAAATGTACCCCTATCTTCACTGCAGTATCATTTACCTTAGCTAAGATATGGAAGTAACCTAAGTGCCCGTCAATAGATGAATGGATAAAGATTATATATATATCAATAGATGAATGGATATATATATATGAATGGGATATTATTCAGCCATAAAGAAGAAAACAATCTTGCCATTTACGACATCAGGGGTGGATCTTGATAGTATTATGCTAAATGAAGTAAGACAGACAAGGAAAGACAGATACTATATAATTTTATTCATACGTAGAATCTAAAATATAAAACAAATGAACAAACATAACTAAACAGAAACAGTCATAGATACTGAGAACAAACTGGTGGTTGCCAGAGAGGAGGAGGGTGAAGGGAGGAGAGAAGTAGGTGTGGAGGATAAGAGGTACAACCTCTGAGTTACACAATAAATGTGTTATGGTTATGCAAGGTACAGTGCAGAGAATGTGCACAATAATTATGTGATATTATGGTGACAGATGGTAGCCAGACTTATTTTGGTGATCATTTTGAAATATATAAAAAAAGAAGATCACTATATTTGTTCTGGGAAATAACACAGTATTGTAGGTCAACTGTACTATGAAATTAAACAAACAAATATCCAAAAACTCATAGAAAAAGAGATCAAGTTATGGTCATCAGAGGTGGAGGTAGGAGGAGGGGGAATTGAATGAAGGGAGTCAAAAAGTGCCAACTTCCTATTACAGATAATAAATGCTACGGATATAGTCTATAATAAGATAAATATAATTTAACACTGCCATATGTTTTCATATATAAAAGTTGTTAAGAGAGAAAATGCTGGGTTCTCATCAAAAGGAAAAATGTTTTTCTATTTCTTTAATTTTTTGTCTATATGAAATGATAGACGTTCACTAAATTTATTGTGGTAATAATTTCATGATGTATGTAAGTCAAATCATATTGCTATACACCTTAATTTTACACAGTTATATGTCAATTATACCTCAATAAAACTAGATGAAAAAAAGAGTCTAGAAATAAATTCACAAATATATGAGCAATTAATCTACAACAAAGAGGCCATGAGCAAAAAATATAATTAGGAAACAACAGTTTCTTCAACAAATGGTGCTGGGGGAACTGGACAACTACACGCATAAGAATGATTCTAGACCACTCTCTTACACTATATACAAAAGTCAACTCAAAAGAGATCAAAGACTTGACATAAAACCTGACACAAAACTCCTAGAAGCAAACATCGGTTGTAAGCTCCCTGAAATCAGTCTTGATGATATCAAAAACAAAGGTGACAAAAGCAAAAGCAAGTATGACTACATCAAACTAAAAAGCTTTTATATTACAAAGGAAGTCATCAACAAAATAAAAAGGCAAGCTACAAAATAGAATAAAATATATGCAAATTATACATGTAATTAAGGGGTTAATGTATAAAATATAGAGGGAGCTCATATAACCTCATAGAAAAAACATTATAATTAAAACTGGAAGAGGATCTGAAGAGACATTTTTCCAAAGACATCCAAAGCTAACCAGGTACATGAAAAGGTCCTTAATATCACTAATCATCAAGGAAATGCAAATCAAAACCACAAAAGAGGTATTACCTCACACCTGTTAGAATGGCTATTACTGAAAAGACAAAATATAACAAGTGTTCACAAAAATGTGGAGAGAAGCAAATACTTGTGCACAATTCATGGGACTGTAAACTGGTATAGCCACTCAGGAAAACAGTATAAGGATTCCTCAAAAAATTAAAAACAGAACTACCATATGATTCAGCAGTTCCACTTCTGGGTATCTGCCTGACAGAAGCAAAAACACTAGCTCAAAAAGATATTTGTACCCCCCCACTCATATTCACTGTGGCACTATTTACAATAGCCAAGACATGAAAACAACCTTAGCGTCCACTGATGACCTGATAAAGAAAATGTGGTATACACATACAAGGGGCTATTATTCAGCCATATAAAAAAATGAAAGATGTTATTTACGACAAAAAGGATGGACCTTGAAGGCATTATGCTAAGTGAAATGAGACAGATAAAGATAAATACCTTATGACCACACACACATGTGAAAGATAAAAACCAAATGAACTAAGTAACCCACAGACACAGAGAACAGATTGGTGGTTGCCAGAGGTGGAGTGGACAAAATGGGTCAAGATGGAAAAAAAAAGGTATACACTTCCAGTTATAAAATAAACATGTCCTAGGGGTGTAATTTATATGGTATGGTAACTATAGTTAATAACACTATATTGTATATTTGAAAGATGCTAAGAGAGAGTTTCTTAAAAATTTTCATCACACACAAAATTGTAACTACAGGCGATGAAGAATGTCAACTAGACTTGCTGTGGTGATCATTTCACAACACATAAAAATAGCAGGTCATTATGCTGTGCACCTAAAACAAACGTCATACTGTATTTCAATTACATCTCAATAAGAAGTTTTTTTACAAACCCGAGGAAATTTTATAAAGGAATGAAATACTTTTACATTTCCAACACTGTGGAATAATTTAGAACAATCCATAAATAAAGACTGCATGTAGACTAATGAGAAAACTAGATCCCACAAGATAAAAATGTGCAAAGAAAACTAAAAAGAAAATTAGTAAAGAAACCAGTTTTGACACTTAGTCAATAATTAAATTAAAACCAAACCCATCTATAAAATATATTAAAATGATTCAAAATTGGAATAGTCAATGCTGTCAATGGAAGGTTAGAGTGGAAATTCAGATACCTCTGTTGTGAATGAAAACTATTACTACCTTTTGAGAAAGTACTCTGGCAATAAGAATAATGATTTTACTAGCTTTATTCTTCTTGACTGAACAATGCCACTTATAAGAGCATAAGTCAGAATACAAAGATTTCTCTGCACTCTTATTCTATAAAAACAAGAAAATTGGCAACACTCTTAATGCCTAACAATAAGTAAGCGTACTAGAGTACCTTCATGTCAGGAAATACTGTAACACCACTTTAAATGATTTTCCTTAAGAGTTTTAACAATTCGCCAAAATGTTTATTACTATTTTAAGTTTAAAAGAAAAGTAAAATTATTTATATGAACCAAGCATAATGATATAAAAATAAACATAGGAAAAAAGACTGGGAAGTATGTCACCCTGTTTTCTACTTTTCTGCATTTTTACATTTAAAACAACAAACTGTATTTTAATTCTATAAGAAAAAAATAAACTTAGTTTTTTAAAAAGCCTTATGGTCAAAGATATCCCTTTGTCCTCCAAACACCAAATAATGGGTAAGTTTTGCAACCATCAAGCCACAGAAACTCCAAGAGCTGGGAGCAGTTGAGGAAGAGGAGTCTGGCCAGAAAGGCTGCTGAGATTGGACACCCTTTCTGTCTTCAGAGTCCTAGGAAGCCCCCTCAAGACAGAAGGAAGAAGCAGGGACTGGAGGTGAGGCAGAGACACCAGGGTGCAGGGACAGAGATCATGAAGACCAACACTAGCAAGTGGCATCAGTAACCCAGACACAAAGACCCAGGAGCAAGGGGTCAGGGAGTCACGTGAACAGAAGCACTGGGCACAGGAAGCGCACAAAGCTTCCCCCGAGCCAGACCCGAGAGGGGGAGAGTGTGCACAGGGGAAGGGAAGTGTAACAGCCGAGGGTGCCCAGCATCCTCACTCCTCCCCAGAGCCAGGCCTCCCATCCACCAGCTGCAGAAAACCCAATTTTATCCACCCTCCCTCACAGCCATCTTTTTAGCTTGAGGTTGTATCCATGTGGCTATTAGACCAAAGAGGCCTTACACATATGAAAATATAAAAAGGAAAACTTACCAGTTAAAGCCATTGTATTCGTTTGAGGATTCTATCCACACGAACAGCAAAAGCACAGTCAGACAAAATGCAGCAATCAGCCACGGGTAAAATAGTTGATCTATCTGGGAAGAGAAAGAAGGATGGACAGAGGAACGTACCTGCCTAATCCAGGGAAGCCTTCTATGTCCCAAGAGAAATTAATGATCCAATTGGTCAGAATCTTGGACCCTAGCTAGGCTGAGTTTATAAATAAGTGAAGGTACATGATATGACCCTCCTCTTACTTCAGTGGGCTCATCATTTGTTCTCCTACATGGTATAGCCCACCAGAGAGGCCCAATACATATGGCTAACAGAAAGAAAAAGGCATTCAGTGAGGCTGGGCCACATGAAAAAAAACGGTATTTTACAGAAAGAAAAAGGCACTCAGTGAGGCTGAGCCTTACCAGTGAAAAATGGTATTAGCCTGACCAACAATGAAGGAGCACCTCCTTTCTCACTTGCTGTTATTTTTCTCGTAAGTGCAGCTCCTTTGGGAAACTCACACTGAAGAGAGATTTAAAGACTCAGGTATTCCTGAAATCCCTAGCTAAAAACATTAAAGGTAACTAAACCTCTCTTTTTCTTCAAGATTCACTTATTAATAAAAGCAAAAGTGAATAAATGGATAAATTAATGACAAGAAAGAGGAGAAATGAAGAATAAAAGTGAAGGAAATGAAGAAAATGAGCGCATGTTTCAGGAAGGTCGACTTTGGCTCCAGAATCGTGCTCATCCTTTCAAGGAAGAACTAGAGCCCTGGCATGCCCAATCCTGAAGACTCTAATGAGCCCTCATCAAGGCGGGGACCAGCCATGTTCCCCTTATCCAGCTCCTTCCCATCTCTCATTACCAAAGAACAGCAGCAAAGTGGACGTCTAGGTTCTTTCTGTTTGGCTTCCCACTTGCAGCTGTAGCAGCCAGAAAGGTAAGTAATGTAGCATTCATAGTTGAAGTTGCGTTCGATCCATGAATTAAACTCTCTCCATCTTCCTGTCTCCTGGGGCTCAGTCTCAATCCTGTCAACGTTTTGCATAGTTCACCCTTTTGCTGAAATGATAAATAAAACAGTCAGAATCCAGTGGCTCCCTCATATGTCTCCTACTCTACCATTCTACAGAAAATTCCCTCATAAATGGATAGATCTTAAGTCTGTTCTCTGTGTCTGTGAGTCTGTTTCTGTTCTGTAGACAGGTTCATCTGTGCCATATTTTAGATTCCACATATAAGTGATATCATATGGTATTTTTCTTTCTCTTTCTGACTTACTTCACTTAGCATGAGACTCCATAGCTGCCAAGGGGGAGCAGGGAAGGAATGGGATGGACAGGGAGTTTGGGATTGAATAGTTAAATGTAATAGTTTTACATTAAATTTAATAGTTAAATGTAATAGTTAAATGCAAACTATTACATTTTAAATGGATAAGCAATGGGGTCCTACTGTACAGAACAGGGAACTATATCCAATCTCTTGGGATAAAACATGATGGAAGATTGTATGAAAGAAATAATGTTTATATATATATATATATATATATATGTATATATGACTGGTCACTCTGCCGTCCAGCAGAAATTGACACAACACTGTAAGCCAACCATAGTCTAATTTCTAAAAATCTCACCATAATCAAAAAATGGAAATATCTTTCAAAAGTTTACAATCCAGGATATTTAACTGGATTTAGAGTAGAAGAGGAGAGCTTGATCTTATCTTTTCCCATCAACTAGGTGAGTATGAATGGCAGTCATTGCAGCAGTCAATGTTTGGTCTTCTCACCTCTAACGGGGTACCATGTTCTCTGTCCTAGCCAACTGAAAAACATCAAATTAGGAACTAGATATGAATATGTTTTTAAAACAGCAGTATGCTCTTGAAATAATTTGAGAACTTAAGAGGCATGGATGAGATATATTTAAAACATACAGTCTTTGAATAATGAGCTATCCATTATAAATGGTGCATTCCTTTCTCTCCTCTCACATATGGCTTTTTTTAAGTTAGCCTCAATGTGAAATGATGGAATATTTAGAATAGCAATTTCTGAAATAAGACAAGTTTATTTTTGCTTTTGATAACCCAAGAATGTCAAAAGGCAAAAGAACAAATTACGTAGTACATGGCTTCACGATGTTGTTAACGCCAAGACACCTTCCATTTTCTCTTCCACTACAGTCCACGGCTTCCTTTTCAGGGTCCGAAATGCTGCTTGAGATTTATCTATGACCCCAAATTCCAACTAGACAGGAAGAGGAGGAAGGAACACAGAACGGTGCTTGCCCTTGTTTTAAGAATGTTTCAAGAAGCTGGACATGATATTTCAGTAACGAGGTTTTCCTTACTAGCAAAAAGCAAAACCCCCAAACAACCAAATATTGGAAGGCATCTAGCTGTCACTGTTGCATTTTCTAATCTTTCTATGCCAGGATAAAGTTCTCAGACACAGCAGCTTCCAGAGAACATGTGCAAGTGGATAAAGAAAGAAAAAAAAGTTAAATGAAACAAATAGAAACAGTCTTAAAGACCTGACCCCTGGTAATGGTCTCTGCCCCTGGAAATGCTCTGCTGTGCTCCACTTTACTTTTTCACAAAGGCACTCTGGAATAATCCTCCTATATTAAGTGAGTCAAAAATGGGGCAAAATATGAAACGATGGGTTTCAGAGAGCACACAGGAGGTAGGGAAGGAGAGCTGTCCCTGAGAGAGGGGAGACAAAGGCGGTGAGTGTTATGAACGTCCTGCTTATAGTCTGAACAGGGTCTCCAGGATGAAGCAGTAGATGTGAGAACCCAGTGGAGCCTGGCAGTATCCCAGAACTGCGCTGAAAGAAACGGGAATTGGGGGAAATAAGTGTTCCCCTGGGTCTCTGACTGAATACTAATCAATACCTGCTCACAAAGAAACTATCTGAGCGTAGAAAGACAACCTCCAAGGCTCACAAGAGGCAGGGAAGAGTTGGTGTTTCCACCAGAGCAGAAAAATCTTGTAACATAGGTGATGCCACGTATCATATTCAGAAGGGTATTGCCTCAGTAGTGGGAAAAAAAATAGGTCTACATTAAAGGTTTCTATGGTCAAGCCAAACAAACTTAAAGGTGAGCTTCAAAATAATCGAAATATCTCCAAGGTACTTGACTAGGTTCTGGAACAAAGATCAAGAATACTTTTTTAAAAATACAAAAAGCAGCCAACAAAGCCAAATTCACAATGCCATCCATCCAATGAAAAATTACCAGGAACATTAAAAAAAAAAAGCAAAAAAAAAATCACAATTCATTAATAGGAAAAATCAATCAACAGCAATTCAGAAATGTCTCAGATGACAGATTTAGCAGGCAAGGGCATTAAAGCATCATTACAACTGTATCCAATATGTTCAAGAAAGTAGAAGAAAATAATATTTAAAGGGAAGATATGAAAGACAGTTTTAAAAGATGTAAACTGAACTTCTACAGATCAAAGATATAATGTATGAGATGAAAAATACACTGCTATGATTAAGAGGAGATTATATACTGTAGAGGAAAAGATTAGAGAACTTGAGAATTCAAAAAAAGGGAAACTGTGAGCTTCAGTACAACTATAAGAATTCTAAGACAAATGTGACTAGGGCTGCTGAAAGGGAGAGGGAGAAAATAAGAGACAAAAACATTATCTAAAGAATCAATAGCCAAAAATTTTCCATCTTTGATGAAAACTATAAACCCATAGACCAACAAGCACAACAAACCCTAAGGGAAAAGGCACATGCAGAAAACCACAAAACACATCATAATTAAGATACTTAGAAACACTGATAAAGAGAAAAATCTCAAAACCAGCCAGAGAGAAATGATAAATTACATGTGGAGGAAGAAAGATAAGAATGATTTTTGGACATTCTTTCAACAAAAATGAGTTCCACTGAAAGAAATGCAAAGTCAGGAAACAGTAGACCAATATCTTTAAAGAACTGGGATGCGGGCACACCCACAGCATATGCAAGTTCCTGGGCCAAGGACTGAATCTGGGGCACAGCTACAACCTGTATCACAGCCTTGGCAGTGCCAGATCCTTAACCCACTGTGCTGGCCTGAGAATCAAACCCACACCACTACAGAGACAACACCAGAACCCCAACCCACTGCACCATAGCAGGAACTCCAGAACTAAAGAAGTTTAAAAAAAAATTTGAACACGGAATTCAACACTCATTAGAAAGAGTTATAAAAAAAAGATAGTGAAATAAAGATCTTTTCAGATACTCAAAACTGGAAAAATTAATCAAAACTAGTAGAAGGTGACTTCTACTATAAGCAATGTTAAAGAAAGTCTTACAGGAAGGATGAAAAAGGTACCAGGTGGAAATGCACATCTAAATAAAGGAATGGGGTGCACTGGAAATGTTAAATTTATACATATATATAAAAGAATGCTTTTCTTATTTATAAAATAGATTAGAAGGTAACTGAATGTCTGAAGGAAAAAATTTAACAATGAATACTGCAGTTTAAAAAACTATAGAAGTTGGAGTTCCCGTTGTGGCGCAGTGGTTAACGAATCCGACTAGGAACCATGAGGTTGCGGGTTCGGTCCCTGCCCTTGCTTAGTGGGTTAACGACCCGGCGTTGCTGTGAGCTGTGGTGTAGGTTGCAGACGCGGCTCGGATCCCGCGTTGCTGTGGCTCTGGCGTAGGCCGGTGGCTACAGCTCTGATTCAACCCCTAGCCTGGGAACCTCCACATGCCACGGGAGCGGCCCAAGAAATAGCAACAACAACAACAACAACAACAAAAAGACAAAAGACAAAAAAAAAAAAAAAAAAAAAAAAAAACTATAGAAGTAACATATATAAAAATACTAGTGCCAAGGCTAGGAGCAGGAAAATGAATCTGCATCATGTGAAGTAGTGCAGATTTTAATAAGTTAAAGATGTGTACTATAAATTTCAAAAAGGTTTATGTATGTAATAAGCCAACAAAGGAGATAAAATGATCATAAGTATTAACTAACACCAAAAAAGTTAGGAAAAAAGTGGTAATAAACATAGAATAGGAGAATAAATAGGAAGCAAATACCATACGATGTCACTTATACCTGGAATCTAAAATACGGCACAGGCGATCCTATCTGCAAAACAGGAACAGACCACAGACATGGAGAGCAGACTTGTGGTTGCCAGCGGGCAGGGGGGAGGTGGGAGGGAGTGGGATGGATGGCAAGTTTAGGGTCGGTGGATACAAACTGTGACATTTGGGGTGGATGCATGATAGGCTCCTGCTGTACAGCACAAGGAATTTTGTGTGATAGGTGGTCCCAACCCGTGTAAGGCAGCTCAAAAGGGACAAAAGCTGACTCCAGGTTCCTAAGGCTACAGGCAGCATTTTTTAAAACATGCTGTCTCCTTATCTGCTGATCTGTAATACAAGCTCAAGAATTTCTGTTACTCAGCAGTTTCTGTTAACTATTGATGTATGGTTTCAAGATTTTTTTTTTAACCTATGGGATATGGTACTGATTTCATTCTTAGAAGTTTAACAAAACTAGCTATGTGGCTCGACATACGATCACTTTTGATTAATGCTCCATTTCCATTAGAAAAGAATATGCATTCAGCAATTATAGGGTACAGTGTTCTATAAATTTTAATTAAGACTGGTTTTTTTAATCTAGTTATGAAAATTTTCTATATCCTTACATAATTTTTGCCTGCTTATTACATCTTTATAGAGAGAAATGTGCTAAATCTCCTACAATGGTTGTGGATTTGTCTATTTTTCCTCTAGAGGCTGTGTGATTGGATGGCTATAAATGAAAATTTCTTTCCTTAAAAATCATTTTAATTAAACTCAAAAGCTTTTGCACAGCAAAGGAAACCATTTTTAAAAATGAAAAGACAACACACAGAATGGGAGAAAATCTTTGTAAATGATGCGACAGATAAAGGCCTAATCTCCAAAATATATAAACAACTCATACAACTCAACAACAAAAAACCAAATGACCCAATCGAAAAATAGGCAGAAGACCTAAAGAGATATTTCTCCAAAGAAGATATATGGATGGCTAACAGGCACATGAAAAAATGCTCAACATCAATAATTTCTCTAATTATTAGAGAAATACTAATCAAAACTACAATGAAGTACCACCTTACACCAGTCAAAATGGCCATCATTAACAAGTCAACAAATAACAAATGCTGAAAGGGGTATGGAGAAAAGGGTACCCCCCCTTCACTGTTGGAAGGAATGTAAATTGGTACAACCACTATGGAAAACAGTGTGGAAATACCTCAGAAAACTAAATATAGAACTATCAGCAATCCCACTCCTGGGCATATAGCCAGACAAAACATTCATTCAAAAATATACATGTACCCCTATGTCCACTGCAGCACTATTCACAATAATCAAGAAACAAACTAAATGCCCATCAACAGATGAATAGATTAAGAAGATGTGTTACATATATACAACGGAATACTATTCAGCCATAAAAAAACCCACAAAATAATGTCACTTGCAGCCACATAAACAAAAATAGATATTCTCATACTAAGTGATCTAAGTCAGAAAGACAAAGACAAGTTTTATATTGTAATATCTAATTCATGACTGAGTTTTAAAATGAAGCTATGAGATCTCTGGATATATATGTGCGCACATTACAAATATATCTTTACCTCTAAATGGTTTTACTAAAATAAATTTGTGAGCTCTATTTAATTGGCTTAAAGAAAATTAAGTGCTTACATAAATGCTCAGAAATATCCAAAAAAAAACCCCACTAACCTGAATGAATTTCAGGTTCACAAGATCTGGGAAATATTTGGTACTAAATTAATATCTGGTATTAAGTTAAAGATTGTTGATTTAATAAGGTATATCTTAATAAAGTTATCAACTTTAAGTATGTTTTTCTTATAATTCTGAAAGTCAGTAAGTCACATTATTTCTATCACAAAATTTATCAGTAAGAAAAAGAATTTGATACGATGAAACTTTTAAGTAAATTAATTGTAAGTGAGACAAGAGCATTTTTTGGTGAAATATTTGGGAATGAATATATTTTAGGACTATCTACTTAAAAGTAGTCTCTCCAGATATTTGGTATCTTGAAAGTTTTGCTTCAATAATGGGAAGTCCTTGAATATCCAGATAATTTCCAAATAGGACAAAATATTGGAACTTTAACTGCTAAAGGAGTCTAGGTTTACCTACTCTTATCTTCCTATGAGAGAAAAACTAAAGGTATTTGAGCTCACTGGATACATGTCTTGTACCATATGGAGAAAGAAATTATGCTGTGACAAAATATATGTTTCTAGAGATTATAGAATTTGTTCATAAATTTGCCAGTCAGGAAATGCTGCTATGTTCACAGTTGCCTGCTTCTTGGTTTTCAGTAGAGACTAAAGTTTTTAAGAGTTAGGTACTATAAAATACACAGAATTAAAGCTGCTAGAAAAAATAAAGGAAACATTTTAATATGTAGGAAAATAAGTTGTGTGTCTTCACTCTAAGAAGGTATGAAAAACGGAAATGCGTTTTGTTAAGGGAAAACACAGTG
The DNA here is from genome assembly GCF_054392235.1 of Sus scrofa. Lineage (NCBI taxonomy): Eukaryota > Metazoa > Chordata > Mammalia > Artiodactyla > Suidae > Sus > Sus scrofa. The sequence continues at coordinate 11,618,748 of NC_139391.1, forward strand.
ACTTTTTTCCTAAGCCTTGTTATTTGTAAATGGGAGAGAAAATAAAGGATAAGCCAATACGGACACAGAAAGTTGTAGAAGGTCTATGAAAAAGGAAACATGAGAATGCATTTTGTACATGATCAGGACTTACTTAGACTGGATTTAATTAGGTAAATGAATTTTTTTATTAAAAGTAAACTGACCCAAGAGTGAAGTTGAGTGTTCGCTCTTTGTTAAGAAAACCAATTTTTGGAATATTGCGCTGCATTTGATTACAGATTGTAAGTTTCCATACATTTTAAGTGATCTGTTGTAACTATCCATATTTCCCTTTGAAACTGTTTAATGGTATTTTGGTTAAGTGAATAAGTATTGCTTCATAGTGACCTACGATGATATTTGATTAAGTACTTTGAAACTTTTTTGATATTTCTGACAAAATTCCAAAGATCAAATTCTAACTGAAGTTCTTCTGACCTCCAGCTAAATTTGGGATGCTTGAGAGGGCCCCTGAGGCATCTAATAGAGAAACATAAAACTGATTAGGATTACTTGGTTTGTTAAATTAAGTGGGAAGCACTGGCAAACGAGTGGTGACAAATCTACTTAGGTTATAACTATGTGGGTAAATGCCATGAATATAAATGTTCTAGAAACTATGTTAAATTTCTAAAACTTGGATATGTCCTGGTGTAATGTTATAAGTCATAATTCTGTTTACCCTAAAATGTGGCCCTAAAAAACAAAACAAAACACGATTTGTAGCAACCTGGTAAATTTATCTTTTCTCCCTATCCAATCCCTCTAGAATTTAGAAACTCCTAGTATTTTTGTTTTCATAAAAATGTAGTTACTTGCATGAGTTCAGTAAGAATTTGTTCTCCTTTCAACAGGACACAGCTGGAAATACTGCTTAAATTACCATGACTTTAACTGAAATGTCCCATCTGAAGAACACATAAAACATGACCAAACACCTTTAAAGAATTAAGGTGGAATTTATAGATCCATAAATCCCTTGAACGAATAAACCTCGTTTGGTAAAAACAAACAAACAAAAACCACTTAAGTGATATTTTCTGACTACAGTGCAATAAAGCCAGAAATCAATAACAAAACTACCAGAAAATTCCACATACTGGAATTAAACATCGTATTTATTCTATGAGTCAAAGGAAAATAAGCACAATTAAGATGAGAAAAAATTTTAATTGGCTGATCATGAAACTGCAAACTGGTGTGAACAGTCGCAAATATTGGCCTGTGAGATAAAGATGCTGTGAACCAAAGTTCTGTGTCTGGGAGGAAGTTAAGCTGCTTGAATACCGAATAAAAAGCAGCGTTTTAACCAGAATCATTATCTTAACCATTTTCAACACTTCTACAGATCCTCTGCAGTTTCTTTCCTTCTACCAGCCAGGATAGCCTAATTCACATGTAAATCCAGTAATGCTGAGGGAAAGACTAATAAACATAATTTCCAGTCCTCTTTTCTGATTTACAGACCCATACATCCAAAAATCTCCTGAAATGTCCACCTGGATGTATTAGTCATCACAAAATTAACATGCCTGAAACTGAAGCCTTGACTTTCCCTCCAAAACCTATCCCTCTTGAGGTCAATTCCATCTTAGTAACGAGCACCACGGTTCATTCACTGGTCTGAGGCAAAATCCAGGCTGGTAAAATCCAGACTTACCCTATAGCCATTCAAAAAATGAGGTAACTGTACAAAATACATAAAACAACTACTTTCAGATGTTGAAGAGGCAGCGACGAGCACTGACCCGCCAGAAGAAAAAAAAAAGAGCACCCCTTTATACCTGCAGGGACTTCCAGACGAGCCAAGCACAGGCCAGCCCGACGCTCACCCGCCACCAGGCCTACCCCTGGGGCTGGGGGCTTGGTGCCCCTGGCTCGGATGGGGACCTGGGACCGGTTTAGATGGAAGCCCTTTGGTCTCAGAGTCCTCCCTGGAGCAGCAGGAATAATGGCAGCTCCAGCTTCACCCAACTGGTGAGCTGACTGGGTAGAGCGCCTGACTTGCAGTGGCCACCTGGACCGTATTTACCAGCCTCCTCTTGCTGGAGATGCTTAAGGGGCATCACAGAGTCAGACACAATACTTACGGTGACTGCACAGCCCCAAAGCTCAGCCTGGCACTCAGGCTGCAGAAGACTAACGTCTGGCAAAATGGAGGCCCGGGCGGCAGGTGCAGGTGGGCGTGGTCATGGGCGTGGCCTCAGGTGCCCAGTCAGACACTAAGCCTGAGTGTAAGGCGGATCCCCAATCGAAGCTCAGAGCACCACGATTTAAATATGTTTTACGTTATGTCCTTTTTGTTTGTTTGTTTCAGTTCTTCTAAAAATAACATAAACTTAATTCTCATCAGTCATTTAATTCAGGCATTAACTAATTTTGTAGTCTTTTATTCATTGTCCCCTCCCCATTTGTACAATTTTTTCTTCAGAACCCGCTTCAAAAATGGACTTGTTTTAGATTTCTGTCTTTAATCTCTGATTTTTCCATTTATTTCTCTAGCTCTGATCTCATTTTTAGCTGTAGACTCATATACAACTGCCTACTGGTCATCTTTATCTGAATGTCCTTCTCTAGAGACCTCCAACTCAGTAAAACCTTATCTGAACGATCTTTCTCTTCAACTATACTCCATATTCTATGCCTCCAAAGCCCTCAATGAGAAGATTTTAAACAAGTGTCTCATTCTTAATTCTTCTCTTTTCTTTCTGATACCACTTCCATGTATACTGACAATATCCTGATTATTATACTTTGTATTCATTTCTATCCATTTCTCCTACTCATTCCTTTGTTGATTTCAATGCTCACTAGGCCCCTAATCATCTTCCTTGAACCAACTGCTTAGTACTGATATGATAAGTGTTAAGATAAGAATCTTACTACTTCCAATTTACTTTCCCAAAATCTACCTTTTAAAGATTGGCTGGTGATCTTTCCAAAATGCAAACCTGAACACAGTTAAAATTCATTCCTAAGGTTAAGGTTTAAGCCTCTTGGAGTTCCCATGGTGTTGCAGCAGAAACAAATCTGACTAGGAACCATGAGGTTGCAGGTTCGACCCCTGGCCTTGCTCAGTGGGTTAAGGATCTGGCATTGCCATGAGCTGTGGTGTGGGTTGTAGACTCAGCTCAGATCTGGCGTTGCTATGGCTGTGCTGTAGACGGGCAGCTGTAGCTCTGATTAGACCCCTAGCCTGGGAATCTCCATGTGCCATGGGTGTGGCCCTAAAAACATAAAACAAACCAAAAAAAAAAAAAACCAACAAAACAAAAGTTTAAGCTCCTTAAGTTAGTTGGAGCCCACCTTTCTCTCCAGCTTCATCTTTCCCCTACTCTGCTTCACCACTTGTATTGAAACTCCAGCAAAACCAAATCCCTTGTCCTACACCATTACACGTCTTTCTTCATTCTGTCCCTATGGCCAGGCTGACCCACTTCCTTCCCCCAACATTCACCTGGTGAACTCCTCTTGTTGGACTAAGATGAGGCTCAGGAAGCTGATCATCTTTGAACATCACCACCTTTTCTTCATCACCAGATTCAGCCTTCTTCGTCTCAAATGTCCCCTGAATTGATCACACCCACTGAGATTAGGTAGGAATCAAGGGATTAAGCAATCTCTTAATACGTAGATTTTCTGAAACTTCATTCTGACTTCTTCTCTGAACACCCTTTCCTCTTCTCTTATCCACAGAGAAGGAAACAAGCTCTAGAGGTTGGTCCTATATGAGGGCAAATACAGCCCTGATCCTATCCCTCCTGACTTTAAAGCAGAAACCAGACAAATAAAATTAAGGTATTGTAAGCAGAATATAGAAAAGGATGCCAAAGAGCTTAGCAAATAAGTCTAATTATCACATTCTTATTTCAAATAATGTAAGTAGTGAACTGATCTCGGTGGGAGGCTTGAATCTTGCCTGTAAAAATTGGTAAAGAAAGTTAACTCAGACACATGATGTAGCATAAGAGACCAGAGGTTCCCACGATATCTGGGAGAGATTTTCCCCCAGCTTTATTGTCCAAAAAAAAAAAAAAAAAAAAAACGGACTCAACTTTATAAACTCATTATTAATCTAATGAAATTGTTATTTTGTAATGAACATTGTTCAGTCTAGTGGGCCATGAATGATCCTAGACAAAACATATGATGAACTCTCATAACATTGTGCCGAGAGAACTCAGTTATTTTTCCAGACACTTTCAAACCTGCAAACAAATATTGTTAGTCATTATTTCAAAACCCCACTCTTCTGTAGAGTAGGGGCTCTTAGTCCCCTAGGTTCCTTAAGGAGAAAGCTGATCTGAGATAAAGTTTTTTGTAGTGATCATTGCTATACTATCATCTTGGGAAGTATTTCTATAAAAATAAGATAAGAGAATATGAACTTTGTTATGATCCATAATGCCTACCTGAAATACTTTGCAAGCATGTGTACTCACATATACAGAGTCTTTATTTTTTTTCTTTTTAGGGCCACACCCATGGCATATGGAGGTTCCCAGGCTAGGGGTCCAATCGGAGCTGTAGCCGCTGGCCTACGCCACAGCCACATACACATCAGATCCAAGACGCATCTGTGACCTACACCACAGCTCACAGCAACACCTGATCCTTAACCCACTGAGCGAGGTCAGGGACTGAACCCACAACCTCATGGTTCCTAGTTGGATTTGTTTCCGCTGTGCCACGATGGGAACTCCTTCCCCCCTGCCCCACCCCAGCCACATGTGTGGCATATGGAAGTTCCTGGGCTAGGGGTCAAATTGGAGCTGCAGCTGCCAGGCTATTCCACAGCCACAGCAATGCATGACCTGAGCTGCATATCAGATCCATGCCACAGCTCACAGCAGTGTTATATCCTTAACCCACTGAGAGAAGCCAGAGATAAAACCCACATTCTCATGGATACTAGTCGGATTCTTAACCTACTGAGCCATAATGGGAACTCCATCATTTGGTATTTAAACAGCTAGAATGGCACATGAGCATTTAGGCCTTTGTGTAGAGGAGAAGTTTCCTAGAACAATATAAGAAGCTATTAATATTATAAAAACAGAGCCAATTCCTAACCTGCCCTGCAGCCTACAATCTAGGCAATAGCAATCCCAACCTTTATTTGTAGTTTTCTAAATATTGTAAGAGCAACTTTGTAGCTCACTGATTAGACTGAGGATGATTCAGGGGTTGTTTTAAGTAGATCTGAAAAATGATAAAATTGGCACAGTCACACATACCTCTAACAGAGCCAAAAATTAATCCAACCCATTTGACTCCTATTATACTAGGCTACTCTGTTTCCTTTGACCTAGGCTCTTGAGTGAAGTAGCTATGATCCACCTGTAGTTATTAAATTTTAATTAACAAAATTAAAGAAATTGTAAAAGTCAGTTCCTCAGTCACTAGCCACATTTCAAGTGCTCTGCATCCATGTGCAGCTAGTGGTTACTATAGTAAGCAATGCAGTTACAGAATCCATTGTTGCATAAAGTTTATTGGACAGTGCTGATTTAGAGTCACAGGTAACTGGGATGTCCTCTCTCTTTTCTAATAATAAAATTACATAAATTATCTTGTTATTTACATTGACCTCCAGGAAGTTCGATTCCAAAGTTTAAGCTCAAGTATAGCAATACTTTAGCCCCTGTGGTCAACATATTATGTGCTCATCTTTTCCTTGTTCTTAAGGTTCTGTATTTATTTGTTATTACTTCATTTTAAAGGTTCTTGCTGTAGGATTTCTTAAATCATTTGAGGAAAAGGGCAGGATAGAAATAAATAATAATCAGGAACACATCATCTGTGTTTTTCATCACCTCCCTGGTGTGAGGTACAGAATAGACTCATGAGCCAACTAAAGCATTTGACAAAATCCAACATCAATTTATGATAAAAACTCTCACCTAAGTGGGTATAGATAATCCTTAACATAATCAAAGCCTTTTATGACAAACCCACAGCAAAGATAATACTCAATGGAGAAAAGCTGAAAGCCTTCTCACTAAAATCTGGAACAAGACAGGGATGCCCACTCTCACCACTGCTCTTCAACATAGGTTTGGAAGTCCTAGCCACAGCAATCAGACAAACAAAAGAAATAAAAGACATCCAAATAGGAAGAGAAGAGGTAAAACTGTCACTGTATGCAGATGACATGATACTATACATAGAAAACCCTAAGGATTCAACTCAAAAACTTCTTGAACTGATTGACAAATTCAGCAAAGTAGCAGGATATAATATTAACATTCAGAAATCAGTTGCATTTCTGTATACTAACAGTGAAACTTTAGAAAAGGAATACAAAAACACAATACCTTTTAAAATTGCACTCCCAAAAAATCAAATACCTGTGAATATACCTGACCAAGGAGGTAAAGGACCTATATGCTGAGAACTATAAAACATTAATCAAGGAAATTAAAGAAGACATAAAGAAATGGAAAGATATTCCATGTTCCTGGATTGGAAAAATTAATATTGTAAAAATGGCCATACTACCCAAAGCAGTCTACAGATTCAATGCAATCCCTATCAAATTACCCATGATATTTTTCACAGAACTAGAACAAACAATCCAAAAATTTGGAGTTCCCGTCGTGGCGCAGTGGTTAACGAATCCGACTAGGAACCATGAGGTTGTGGGTTCGGTCCCTGCCCTTGCTCAGTGGGTTAACGATCCGGCGTTGCCGTGAGCTGTGGTGTAGGTTGCAGACGCGGCTCGGATCCCGCATTGCTGTGGCTCTGGCGTAGGCTGGTGGCTACAGCTCCGATTCGACCCCTAGCCTGGGAACCTCCATATGCCGCGGGAGCGGCCCAAAGAAATAGAAAAAAAAAAAAATTTATATGGAACCACAAAAAAAACCCAGAATTGCCAAAGCAATCCTGAGGAACAAAACCCAAGCAGGCAGCATAACTCTCCCAGACCTCAAGCAATATTACAAAGCCACAGTCATCAAAATAGTGTGGTGCTGGTACCAAAAAAGACATAAAGACCAATGGAACAAAACAGAGAATCCAGAAATAAACCCTGACACCTACGGTCAATTAATCTTTGACAAAGGAGGCAAGAACACAAAATGGGAAAACGACAGTTTATTCAGCAAGAATTGCTGGGAAACCTGGACAGTTGTATGCACATCAATGAAACTAGAACACACCCTCACACCATGCACGAAAACAAACTCAAAATGGCTGAAAGACTTAAATATAAGACAAGACGCCATCAAACTCCTGGGAAAGAACATAGGCAAAACATTCTCTGACATCAACCTTATGAACATTTTCTCAGGTCGGTCTCCCAAAGCAACAGAAATAAGAGCAAAAATAAACCAATGGAACCTAATCAAACTGACAAGCTTTTGCACAGCAAAGGAAACCAAAAAGAAACCAAAAAGACAACTTACGGAATGGGAGAAAATAGTTTCAAATGAAGCAACTGACAAGGGCTTAATCTCTAGGATATACAAGCAACTTATACAACTCAACAGCAAAAAAGCCGATGACCCAACTGAAAAATGGGCAAAAGGCCTATATATTCTGTCTACAAGAAACTCACTTCAAAAATAACAACACAGTTACACATACATGTATACATTCTTTTTTCTCACATTATCATGCTCCGTCATAAGTGACTAGACATAGTTCTCAGTGCTTAACAGCAGGATCTCATTGCTAATCCACTCCAAAAGCAATAGTTTGCATCCATTAACCCCAAGCTCTAACTGGGTCACTATGTTGTACAGTAGGAAAAAAAACTATATTGGGGAAATAACAATAAAAAATATGTAAATAACAGCACAAGCTGAATTAAAGTAAGTGGATGGGAAAGTTATAGCATGCAACAAGAATCTAAGAAAAGCAGAAGAGACTACATTCATATCAGATAAATTATATTTCAGAGCAAAGATAATTACTAGAAAAACAGGACATTATGTAATGATAAAAGGGTCAATCCACGAAGAAGACATAGCAATCTAAAACTGGTGTGTAGCAGGAGTTTCTGTTGTAGCACAGTGGGTTAAGATTCTGAATGCAGCAGCTTGGGTCACTGCTGAGGTGCAGGTTCAATTCTCAACCCAATAAAATGGGTTAAAGGATCTGGTATTGTGGTTCCAATTGGTTCCAGATCATTTTCAATCCCTGGCCTGGGAACTTTCATATGCCACAGGTACAGACATTAAAAAAAATTGTGTGGAGCAGACAACAGAATTGCAAAATATGTGAATGCAAAACTAACTGAACTGGAAGGCAGATAGATACATACTAGTTCAAGTCTTCAACACTGAATTCTTAAATATTGACAACACAACTAGACTGAAAAATTAGCAAATATTTAGAGGAATTCAACAACTACACCAACAGATAGGATTGAATCAATATTTATAGAAACTTTCATCCAACAACATCAGTAAAAAACATTCATTTCTAATGATTATGGGACATAAATCAATACAGACCATATTCTAGACTTTAAAATAGACCTTGAAATTTTAAAGGGATTTAAATCATTTATAGTGTATTCTATGTTACATTGAAATCAAATTAGAAATCATAATAGATAATATGAAATACAAAGACAATAAAGACACAAATAAACCAATGGGAACTAATTTGCGGGGAGCAGAGAAGATACAAGAAGCCGAGGAAGGGAGTTTTGCCTGAATGGTGCAATTCCGAAGGCAGGCTCCTAATCAGAAAAAGGAGCCTACCTGAACAGTGCAGTTCTGAGGGCAAGCTCCTAAAAGGGGCCTGTCTAAACGGTACAATTCTGAGGGCAGGTTCCTAAACAAGGGGATGCCTGCCTGCACGGCACAATTCCAAGGACAGGTCCCAGAAGATAATAAGGCTAGCCTGCTGGCATAGGTGGAAAACTAATTTCCCAGGAAATAATTTCCATTTTGTGTTGCTGAGTGGGGATTGTTCCATGGATAACTTAGTCTTTTCTGTTATTCACTTGCTATTCAGTTTTCCTCAGTCTTTCCTGATTATTTACTTATTATTCTTATTTCCCGTTATTTTCCTGTGGTGATTTGTGACTTAACAAAATTACAACAATAATATAATAATAATTTCATCCTGAAGGACTTTCCCCTATTTTAATCCAACTTAGTTAAAACATAGTGTTTATCTACTAACTAGTTATAAACTTTAGAGTTAGGATCTTAATGAGGTTCATAAAAGTTAGACATATATTAGCCAAAAAACCTAGCTGTGAGTTTTGTCTTTGATTTTAAAAGCTTTTAAGTGATAGCTAGTTTAGTTAAGTTGGTTTATATTTACTTACACTATCTCCCTGCTATAACACTTTGAAGATAAGCACCAGTCTACAAAGTCTGTAAATGCTAAATTCTTGTGTTTTATGGCCTCTTCAAAGTACTCACTAAGTTTAGTTAAGATAGAGATCTTAAAACATGATGTATAGCTGCTATACCATGTAACAGTTAACCAATGTACTTTTAACACTGTGATGTAATCTGTAGTGAAAAACTGTCTATATCATCAACCACTGTTGCCAATAAAGTTTGAGCAGTCCAGCACCCTGAAGGAAGGGACAAAGAGGCTGTCTCCGACGCAAAAGCCAACGTCCGTCCATCTTTTTGGGAAAGTGTACACTCCCTGGCCGCTGGAGCTGGCCTCCGGCACTAATTAAACTCAAAATCTTCTGCACAGTGAAGAAAACCATTAAAACAAACAAATGAACAAAAATAACCCACAGAATGAGAGGAAATTTTTGCAAATGACTCAACCAACAAAGGTTTAATCTCCAAATACACAAATGACTCATACAACGCAACAACAAAAAAACAGACAACCTAATCAAAAAATGGGCAGAAAACCTAAATAGACATTTCACCAAAGAGGACATACAGATGGCCAGCAGGCACATGAAGAAATGCTCAACATCACTAATTATGAGAGAAATGTAAGTCAAAACTACAATGAGGCACCACTTCACACCAGTTAGAGTGGCCATCATTAAGAGGTCAACAAATAACAAATGCTGGAGAGGATGCAGAGAAAAGGGAACCCTCCTACACTGTTGGTGGGAATGTAACTTGGTACAACCTCTATGGAAAACAGTATGGAAATACCTGATAAAACTCAATATAGAACTACCATATGATCCTGTGATCCCACTCCTGGGCATATATCCAGACAAAAATTTCATTGAAAAAGGTACATGCATCCATGCGTTCATCACAGCATTATTCACAATAGCCAAGACATGGAAACAACCTAAATGCCCATCTGCAGATGAACAGATTAGGAAGATATGATACATATATACAATGGAAAATACTCAGCCATAAAAAGAACAAAATAATGCCATTTGCAGCACCATGGATGGAACGAGAGGCTCTCATACTGAGTGAAGTTAGTCAGAAAGACACCATATGATATCACTTATATGTGGTGTCTAAAATATGGTACAAAACAGAAAAGATCATGGACATGTAGGACAGACTCATGTTTGCTGGGAGTTGGGGAGAGAGTGGGATAGATTCAGAATCTGGTGTTAGGAGATGAAAACTCTTGCATTTGGAGTAGGTGGGCAATGAGATCCTGCTGTACAGCACAAGGAACTATATATACATCTAATCACTTGTGGTGGAACATGAGGGAAGATAATGTGAGAAAAAGAATATATATATATATATGACTGGGTCACTCTGCTGTACAGCAGAAATTGACAGAACATTGTAAATCAATCATAATTAAAAAAATATTCAAATACTCAGAAACGAAACCACATTTCTAAATAACTTATTGATCAATGAGCACATTTCTAGGTAAGCTATATAAATACAATGAATTGAACGAAACAAAATATAACACATAATTTGTAGGATATACCTATAGCTGTGATGAGAGGGAAGTTTATGGCATTAAATATATAAATTACAAAAGAGGAATTCTCAAATCAATAACCTAAGCTCCCATCTCAAGAAGCTAGAAAAAGAAGAGCAAAATAAATCCAAAGCCAGGAGAAAGAAGGAAATTATAATAAAGATGGATGGGGTAGGAGAGAAATGGGTATGGATATAATAGTGTGACATGAGGCATTCTCAACGTTCTGCATCTTCACTGAAGCAATGTCAATAATCTGGCTGAGATACGGTCACCATAGTTTTGCAAGGCATTACCAGTGGAGGAATCTAAATAAAGAATACGTGGTAGTTTGGGACTGGCATGTACACACTGATGTATATGGAACGACTGGCCAGTGGGGACCTGTGGTATAGCACAGAGAGCTCTACCCAGTGGTCTGTGATGATCTATGTGGGAAGGGAACCTGAAGGAGAATGGACATGTCTGTGTGTGAAAGAATCACTTTGTTGAACAGCAGAAATTTGTCATAACCTTGTAAATGAACTATATTTAAAACTTCATTTTTAAAAAGAAAAAAGGAATTACGTGGCTTATTTCTGTGTTATTTCTTAATACTGCATATGAATATCAATTATCTCAAAATGAAAAGTTTAATTTTAAAAAGAAAATAAAATAAATAGAAGATTTTACAACACAAAAAAGAAAATAATCATTCATAATACAAAGAATTCAGACAAAATAGAAAACAAAACAGAAAAAAATGAAATATTTGAAAACTAACTTCAAAAAAGCGTAAAAGCACAATAAAATACTACAATACACACATCAGATTGGTTACAATGAAATAATCTGACAATGTCAAACATTAGCAAGGGCTGTCTGAGCAGTGTGAGCAAGGTTGAACAACATGCATGACTGATGGGAAATAAAATTGGTACAACGCCTCTGAAAAACTCTTAGGAATTATCTTAGAAAGTTAAAGGTACATATGCCCTACTATCCAATTCCATACCTAGAACATGCCCTAGGTAAATGTGTGCTTATGAGCCTAAATATACTACACTGTTCATTGAAACACTTCTTGTCATAGCCCCAACAGCAAAAAACCCAAATGCTCATCAGGAGAATGAATAAATAATGTCAGCACATTGATACAACTGAGTAACATGGAGCAAACTAAGCCAGATGATGAGGCAGTTCATATACTGTGCCTTTAGGATAGGATTTATTAGAGCAAACCGGTAATGATTTGGAAGTCCCCTATTGCTTATTCCATTTGGAGTCAGCACACAGGAATGAAGGCTCTGGTCTTGCATGAACATGGCTATGCAGAATCTTCTCATCACCTCACAATCCCCCCACTGCCAATGAGGAAGGTTGTTGCTTCACAGCGGAAGAGGTTTGAAAACCACAGAATGGCTACCTGATAAGGGCCATGGTCTAATAATTGCATGGCATGGCAGATCTGGGGCTCTAGCCCTCTTCCACCACTTTATCATACATCAGTTAGGAGTGCTCTCAGACTAACCATCTACCACGGCACACTCAAAGTGAGGAGGTACAGTTCTTGGGTTCTCATCAGCACTGCTGTCTTCTGATGGGCTATACTGTCATCCAACATTCCTTCTATCTTACACATAAGAAATCTAATATATCTGTCCTTTTGGTAATGGCACAGAAGATCTCCTGTGCCTTTACTATTTTTTTATTTATAAAACAATACCAGGAGTCACCAGTCTTTCATCACTTTTGACCCCTTGATTGAGCAGTGATAACCACATACCATTATAGAAGATATCAGTTCACTTAGCCCCCCTAGAGTTCGCTCATCTGGATCTGAAGATGGGCAAAGTGATGGTTAATTTTGTCAGCTTGACTGGTCCATGAGAAGTCCAGTATGTGGTAAACGTTATTTCTGAGTGGATATATGAGGGTGCATCCAGAAGAGATCAGCATTTGTATTGATGGACTGGGTAAAGCAGATGTCCCTCCCCAGTACGGGTGGGAATCATCCAGTTAATTGAGGGCCTGAACAAAACACAAAGTGGTGTTCTCTGCCTGACTGTTCACGGGGACAATGACCTGCCTTCAGTGCTCCTGGTTCTCAGGCATCAGACTTCAACTAGAATCTATATCATGGCTGTCTGGCTGTCTGGCCTTCAAACTACACCACTGGCTTTCATGGGTTTTCAACTTGCAAATGCAGATCATGGGTCTTCTCAGTCTCCATAATTGCCTAAGGCAACCTTACATCATCAAACATTTAGGGCCATTTCTCTTAATCAGTTGATGTTTAAAATAAAACTGAGGTGAAGAAAGAATATGCATTGAAATATACAGTGATAAAGGGACATCTTATCTACAACTTATTCTTAAACTTTCTGGAAAAAAATATGTCGTAATATATTTTTCTTAGGTTTTCTTAAGTTTGAAATTAGTTCAAAATTAAAAATTAGAAAATAAAGAAAGGGAAAAAGGAAAGGAAGAAAGAAAGGCACACTCCAATTAGAATATTTTCATCCCCTTTTATTGAAGGAAATAAAACATGTGCTGCAAAGGCAATGATTCCTCAGAGCATGATGAGGTAGACGATGGGATTGACAGGACAAGCTATGAGGCTGGCCAGGGGTCCCATCGTTGTGGGAAGATGAAAATACCACAAAGATAGAAGGAGAGGGCAAACATTCCCAACACTCAGTGCAAGCATTTCCACTGGCAGAGAATTTTGCCTTGGCCATGCAACATAAAAACAGGATCCCCTATCATCTCAGGTTTACAAATCCATCTAAAACTAACATATAGTCTCAGATTTGGACATCCTTCCCTTTGACCCAAGATTCATGCCATCAGAACATCTGAATTAATCCTTTAGCACCTTATACTGGAGAGAGAAAGAGGCTGACTTCTTAAAACATCACATAGGTATAGCTAAACAAGTGCCAGCCCTGTCCTAAAAGCAGCAACATTTTCCCCCTGATTTTTCATACTGCTCTCACCCAGCATGTACTCTGGAAAGCTTCTTAATATGCTATACAATGATTGTATAGAATCCAATCCTTCACAGTATTGGGGCACCAGCCTAGGAGATTTACAGAGTCAAAAGTTGCTACATAGACAAAATTATTTCATCAAAAATAACATGGGAAATTGGTACAGCATTGTAAATCAACTAAACTCTAATAAAAACATTTTTAAAATAACATGAACACTATTAAGTCAAACAACTACTAGAAGCACAAAAAGTGATACCTCTCCATCCCATATCACAATCAGCAGCACCAAAATCATGGTCCAGGAAGATGCTTATTTAATGTCCTTGGCAAACTGTAAATCTCTATGGCATTCCTCAAGATGTTCCAATTTTCAAATACAATGAGGTATTTGACCAATTAGGTCACAGAAAAGTAGGCACTCAAGAAATCTCCATGTGGGATCATGGGATCATATGGTAGTTCTTTTTTTTAAGTATAGCTCATTTACAATGTTGTACCAATTTTTGCTGTACATCAAAGTGACCCAGTCATGCATATACATACATTCTTTTTCTCACATAAACTTCCATCATGTTCTATTCCAAAAGATTGGATATAGTTCCCTATGATTACAATAGGACCTTATTGCTTATCCTTTCTAAATGTAATAGTTAAAATCTACTAACTCCCTTCCCCCTCCCCCTTGGCAACCACAAGTCTGTTCTCTATGTCTCTGAGTCTATTTCTGCCTTGTAAATAAATTCATTCATGCCATTAGATTACATACATAAGTGATATCATATAGTATTTGCCTTTCTCTTCCTGACTTACTTCACTTAATATGAGAATCTCTAGTTGCATCTGTGTTGCTGCAAATGACATCATCTCATCCTTTTTTATTGTTGAGTAGTATTCTATTGAACATATGTAGCACATCTTCTTAAATCCATTCATCTATTGATGGATATTTAGGTTGTTTCCATGTCTTGGCTATTGTGAATAGTGCTGCAATGAGCATAGGGGTACACGTAACTTTTTGAATAATAGTTTTTTTTCCAAATATATGCCTAGGAGTGGGGTCATGGGATCATATAGAAGTTCTACATTGAGTTTTCTGGGGAACCTCCATATTGTTTTCTATGATGGTTATATAAGTTTACATTCGACCAACGGTGAAGAAGGGTTCCCTTTTCTCCACACCCTTTCCAGCATTTGTTATATATTGACTTATTAATGATGGCCATTCTGACTGGTGTGAAGTGCTATCTCATTGTAGATTTGATTTGCATTTCTCTAATAATTAGTGATGATGAGTAATTTTTATGTGCCTACTGGCCATCTGTATGTCTTCTTTGGATAAATGTCTATTTAGGTCTTCTGCTCATTTTTTGATTGGGTTGTTTGTTCTTTTATTGTTGAGTTGTATGAGCTATTTGTACATTTTAGAGACAAGGCCCTTGTCTATTGCATCATTTGCAAAGGTTTTCTCCCATTCTGTGGATTGTCTTTTTTTTTAATGTATCCTTTGCTATGGGGAAGCTTTTGAGTTTAAATAGGTCCCATTGGTTTATTTTTGTTTTTACTGTCCTTATAGGAGGTGGATCAAACAAGATGTTGCTGAAATTTATGTCAAGGAGAATTCTGCCTATGTTTTGCTCTAGGAATTTTACAGTATCCAGCCTTACATTTAGGTCTTTAATCCAATTTGAGTTTATTTTTCTGTATTGTGTTCTAATTCCATTTTTTTACATGTAGCTATCCAGTTTTCCCAGAACTGCTTATTGAAAAGACTATCTTTCTTTCATTATATGCTCCTGCCTCCTCTGTCATAGATTAGTTGACCACAGGTGCTTGGGTTTTTTTTTTCTGGGCTTTTTATCTTGTTCCATTGATCCCTGTTTCCATTCTTGTGCCAGTACCATACTATTTTGATGACTGTAGCTTTGTAGTAGTCTACAGGCAGGAAGTCTGATTCCTCCAGTTCCATTTTTCCTTTTAAATATTGCTTTGGAAATTCAAGGTATTTTGTGTTTCCACACCAATTTTAAAATATTTTGTTTTAGTCCTGTGAAGAATGTCATTGGTATCTTGATAGGAATTAAGATTGCCTTGGGTAGTATAGTCATTTTGACAATATTGATTTTTCCAATCCAAGAGCATGGTATATCTTTCCATTTGTTTGTGTCATCTTTGATTTCTTTCATCAGTATCTTACAGTTTTGTCTCTTTAGGTAGGCTTATTCCTAGGTATTTTACTCTTTTAGATGTGATGGTAAATGGGATGGTTTCCTTAATTTCTCTGATCTTTCATCATTAGTATATAGAAATGAATTGATTTCTGTGTATTAATTTTATATCCTGCAATTTTACCAAATTTATTGATGACCTCTAACAGTTTTCTGGCAGCATCTTAGGATTTTCTAAAAATAGCAACATTTTTAATTCTTCTCTTCCAATTTGGATTCCTTTGATTTCTTTTTCTTCTCTGATTGCCATGACTAGGACTTTCAAAACTATATTGAATAACAGCTGTGAAAGTGCATATGCTTGTCTTATTCCTGATCTAAGCAGGAATTCTTTCAGATTTTCACCATTGAGAATGTTGTCAGCTGTGGGTCCGTCATATATTATGTTGAGGTAGGTTCCCTATGCCCACATTCTGGAGGGTTTTTTTTTTCATAAAATAATGTTGGATTTTGTCAAAAGCTTTTTCTATATCTATTGAGATGATCATATGGTTTTTATTCTTCAGATTGCAGATGTGGTATACCACACTGATTGATTTGTGGATACTGAAGAATCCTTGCATCCCTGGGATAAATCTCACTTGATCATGGTGTATGATCCTTTTGATATATAGTTTGATTCTGTTTTCTAATATTTCATTGAGGATTTTTGCATATATGATCATCAGTGATATTAGCCTGTAATTTTATTTTTTGTGGCATTTTTGTTTGGTTTTGGTATAGGGGTGATGGTGGCCTCATGGAATGAGCTTGGGAGTGTTCCTTCCTCTGCAATTTTTTGGAAGATTTTTAGAAGAACAGATGTTAACTCTTCTCTGACTGTTTGATAGAATTTGCCTGTGAAGCCATCATAGATCAGTGGTACTCAGTGTGAGGTCCCCAGACCAGCAACATCATCATCATCTGGGAATGTGCTGGAAATGAAAATATTCAGGCCCTACCCAGACCTACTAAACCAGACACTCTATGTTTTAATAAGCCCTCCAGGCATTCTCACATGAACCCAAGTTTGAAGATCAAACTTGCTGCTAAATAAAATGCTTAGATTAGAAAAACACTTTTAAAAATCACAATATGAGAGGCACCCTTTAGCAAAGTCATACAAAGTGCTACAGAAACATAAAACCAGGCAAGTACCCTTTCAAACTGACAACTTTTTTAGGTGATGGGAATGTTATAAGACTAGATTGCAGTGAAGCTTCCACAAGTCTATAATTTTAATGAAAATCATTGAATGTATGATTAGTATGAGTGAATTTCATGGAACGTAAATAACACTTCAACAAAGTTGCCTTTTAAAAATAAAAATTGTCAATTATGTGTAAAGCTAGCTAACTTCTCATTATATTTTAAACACAGAAATATAAGGAGTTGAAGATGAAGCCTGGTAAAGATGGCAGATTGAACACAATCATGGTCTTTTTTTTTGGCCACACCCCCAGCATATGGAAGTTCCTGAGTCAGCGATCAAATCGGAGCCTCAGCCATCACCTACACTACAGCTGTGGGAATGTGGGATCCTAAACCCACTGTGCCAGGCTGGGGATCCAACCAGTGCCTCCGCAGCAACCCAAGCTTCTGCAGAGACAATGCCAGATCCTTAACCCATGGTGCCACAGTGGGAACTCCTTTTTCTTTTTTTAAAATGCTGTTAAACCCCGAAGTTTGGGGAGAACAGGAAAGGAGGCAAGATCAGCAAAGAAGGCAATGACATAGGTGAGCAGTAACTGACTCAAGGTGGCTGAATTCAATGCTGACAGCAGGCAAAGCTGAAAATCAATCTACACATCTATGCTTCAGAATCCTCAAAAGGCCCAATAATTGGTAGCACTATATACTTCTGAAACTGGAGAAGTGGGGGGAGGGGGTCAGGGACTAAAGACAGATTCAATGAAAGTTATTTAAAATGCACTGAGATCCCCAAACTCTTTACTTACTCTATACCATTAGGTGATTGCCCTCCAATTTCCTAGAAGACAATTGGGGGTTTATTCTCTGGAGAAGGTGAAAAAGAGGATTTCTGTATTAGAGAATGTCAGATACAGTTAAACATAAGAGCATTATAGCAAAAGCCTGGTAATGAAGTGAATACATGCATACTGAATGCTGAGATTCCTAACCCTCTTCCCTTACATGCACCTGGAATATTAGTCAACCTTTTATTCTCAAAACAGGAGATGAAAGATTCTTACTCTAGAACTGACCAGACTAAATTTCCAAGACAGAAAAAAAGGAAATTTCTCCAAATGATCCATCTATCTTAGTCTATCTCTAGGGATACAAACAAATGACAAAACAACAAAAAACTAGATTATGGTAATAATTGCACAACTCTAAAATTCACAAATAGGTGAATACAGGGAAAAGTAGTAACATTTGAAAGAAAGTGGCAAAGAAGATATACAAGTTTCCCAAATGAAATATAAAATAGATCTAAAAGAAAGAAGCAGGAAAAAAATGGCTTTGGACTTCAATAGACAATGCTGAAAGCTAGATGACAAAAGTGCAATGTTTTCCAAATTTTGGTAGAAAATCATTTCCAACCTAGATTTCCATCCTCAGCAAGGATCAACCAAAGTTGAGAGCAGAATAGAAATGCTCTATTTTGAGACCTGAAGGTATTAAATATTTACTCTCCATTTAATTTCTTAAAGCTACTGGAAGACAGGATGCATCAAAATGCAAAAGCAAACTAAAAATGAGAAAAGTATTGCACAGGGAAAATAGAAATCCAACACAAAAATTCAAAATTACCAAGACAATGGGAAAGGTAGATCCCAGAATGACAGTTGCTAGTTACAAGAATTTTAGTCCTATTTGATTTTAATCTAATAGTTGGGTGAAAGGTAATAACTTTTAGGTGAATATTCTTAATTACCATTTCCCCTGGAAGTTATTGTTATTGCTATTTTACATATGGAAAATAATGCCATGCTACCACAGTAAAAACCATATCCCCCATTTCAAACCAGTAAAGGACTAGCCACAGGGACAATGTTCTAAATTGGGGGAGAAAACGTCCTTGACAGCCTGAGTGCTTTTAATTGTAGGTACCAAACCAGCGCAGGTTTTTACCAAGCAGGTGTTCTCCTCTCTGCCATATGGCAGGAGCCCCAGGGCGCCTCCTCCTCACTAATGAACAACAGACCTAAGGCTTTACCACAGTCTCCTTTATAAGACCTCTCTGACATCTTTTTTCTCAGTCCCCTGCCACAGTGCAAAGCATCCTGGATAGGGACTTAGAAAACCCTATTTCTAATCTGGTTCTCCTCAATAGCAGTTATGAGTGTTCAGGAAAATCTGTTTTCTTATCTGTGAAGTGGGGATGACAATGTCTTCACAAGGAAATAGTGAAGACCAATTAGGCTAACTCATATAAAGCACAGTGGCTGGCACCTATTACCTACTCAATAAATAGTAGCTATTACTCCTCCTAGAAAAGCAGAAAGACATGTAAGCCACAAAGCACAGCTCAGGTTTGCTTAGTCCCCTTCTTCAATAACTTGCAGTTCAATAATGGGGAGAAACTCCCAAAGATCTTGACATTTGCAACTTTTCCCATCTTTTAATTATATCTCTTTCATTTGATAAAAGAATGGCTAAGAGGAGAGCAATGAAGACAGGGAATCAGATACCTGACGCCATTCAACCCTTCTTGATCTCAGTTCTATTATCTACAAAACAAAGATAATAAACTACCTCGTTAAATTCCAGTGAAGATCAAAAGAGGGAATAATAAAGGACCAGGAATGCCACAAGGCACTGGCTATGTGAACATTTTGTATCACTGATAAAGTGTATAAATGACTCAGAGTTAATAATCCCCAGTGCTGGAAGCATGGTTCAAAGTATTTGGATGGTAACCCAGTATTGTGCTAGAATGTACAGCTCCCCCACTTAAAATTCTTCAATAGTTTCTCATTACCTTTAAGATAAAGTTGAAACTCCTACGCAACCTGACCTGCTTACACTCCTCCTCCTCATCCACCTCTAGCATCTTCACACTTCATATTCCAATCATTAAAAACCACTTGCCGTTCTCTGTGCAAGCATACCTCATAAACCTCCTTGCACTGGCATATGCTAATTACTCTGCCTGGAATGCTCTCGTGTCTCCTTAATTCTTATCCTAGATAACTAACTCATTCAGCTCAGACTCCACCATCAAGAAGCTTTCTTTGGAGTTCATTTCACAGCAGAAATGAATCCGACTAGGAACCATGAGGTTGCAGGTTTGATCCCTGGTCTCACTCAGTGGGTTAAGGATCTGACGTTGCCACGAGCTGTGGTGTAGGTAGCAGATGTGGCTCAGATCTGGCATTTCTGCAGCCCTGGCATAGGCCGGTGGCTATAGCTCTGATTAGACCCCTAGCTGGGGACCTCCATAGGCTAAGGGTGCAGCCCGGAAAAGATTAAAACAAACAAACAAAAAAAGCTTTCTTTATACAACCAACCGTTCATTCAGTAAATAGTTACTTATTGGATGCTACAGATCCAGCAATTGACAAGTCAGACATAGCCCTTGGCCTCATGAAGTCTGAGCATGCTGCAGTGTAACTGTGCCTTCATGTCATTCTCAACTGGGAAATTCTTAGGTGTTGGGACAATGTCTGATTTATCACTATACTGACACTTCTACACACAGGACCTGGCATTGATTAGGCGCTTTGCAATATTTAGTGAATCAATATAATTACCACCTTTGTACAAGAGACAATATTGGGTAAAAAAAAAACTAGCAGTATTCTTTCATGCTTACTATTTATAAAACTTTCAAAACACATCACTATTGCAACTGCTCTAGAAAACAGGATTCATAAGTTAAGAAAGCAGAGGAATCCTTGAGGTCACAATTTTCATTTCCAGCCAGTTCATCAACGATTTGTATATACATCCCTTCAAGGAACAGGACATTCGCTACAACTTTAGAGGACAAAATGAAAGACCTTAAATGAATAGAATCCACTCCCTCCAACAAGTAGTCCTATTCCTGTTTTTGTAGACCTTACCAATCCCAAAGAAGGAATTCTCTTCTAAATTCAGCTATTTGAAGACATGTGCAGGTAAGGCAAAGTACACCATCCTCATTTTATTGATGAAAAAAAACTGAAGCTCAAAAAAGGCAAATTGGCATTCCTAAGGTGCAAAGCTACAAATGAAAAAACTGAGCCTAACAGTCAATTCTTCCGGTTCCAAAGCTCAAGGTTTCTAAAGCATTAATAAATTAAACCCAGTAGGGATGCCCACTGTTTTTTAAGTGCAAGTCCTTTACTCAGAGGCCCAGGGTAGGACTGACCAAGATGAGGGCCTCCCAGCCCAGGCTCTGTATCCACCACACTGACTTGATTGCTGAGCATCCTACCTGTCCTATCAGAACAGAGAAAATAAAGACTGTTATACTGGGAGTTCCCGCCATGGTGCAGTGGAAATGAATCTGACTAGTATCCATGAGGATGCAGGTTCAATCCCTGGCCTCGCTCAGTGGGCTAAGGATCTGGCCTTGCTGTGAGTTGTGATGTAGGTCTCAGATGTGGCTCAGATCCTGCATCGCAGTGGCTGTGGTGTAGCTTGGCAGCTACAGCTTCAATTGGACCCCTATCCTGAGAACCTCCATATGCCACAGGTATGGCCATAAAAAGACAAAAAAAAAAAAAAAAAAAGAGAGAGAGAGAGAGAGAGAGACTTACCAAAGTGTTAGAATTATTACTAATCCTTAGCTGTTTTATCTCCAAAGGAAAAGAGACAAGGGACAATAAACAATTACAGGTAACCCTTTATTGAGAGCTAAGGAAGCCTACTCAGTTAAGCACTTGTAGGCTCAGAGAATAATAGTGTTACTGATACAAGAAGGCCCAACACCAGGCCAAGCGCATTATACACATTACCTCTTTTAAAACTCACTGCAACTCTGAGAACTATTAGTATGTCTACTTTTATAGACTGGGAAAGTGAGATTCAGATAAATTATTTTACCCAGTAATTACTGAACACATAGGTTACGAGGAGTTAAGAGTTGAATCCTGGTCCACTTCTAAACACGATGCTAAAACTGTATCGTATTATCAGCGGTATCATCATCAGGCCTCCACAGCCAAGGAGATTTCCTGCATTTTAGAAGAAAGAGAGGAGTTCTTGCTATGGCACAGTGGGTTAAGAATCTGACTGCAGCAGTTCAGGTGGCTGCAGAGGCGTGGGTTAAAGATCCAGCATTGCCACAGCTGTGGCATAAGTTGCAGCTATAGCTCAGATTCAACCCCTGGCCCAGGAACTTCCATATGCCATGGGTACAGCCATATTAAAAAATAAGAGAAAGAATTCATGGCTGACACCATCCTGAACCATCCATAGCAAATCATGACCAGCTTTTAGAAAGGATGCTTATACATCTAGGTCTATCCTCTATAGGGAGAGAAAGACTAACTTTTAGGAAAAGAGAGGCATGAATTATGTCAAGTCCAGTCAAATAGGGTCTAGTTTCTAAGAATAGATCCAACTTCCCTCAATCAGATAATTACCATATTTCATTGATTCTGAAATGTATTTTTTTTTCACATTAACACCTCTGAAACAGAGATGTGTCCTATGATTCAAGGCATTTCATGGTTTAATTGGAAACTTTTTTCTTTAGTGACAAATAAAATAATGGCACACCTTATAATCAATGATAGTCCAGATGATAAAATATGAAACATGGATCCAGTGGAGGTCATAGCAAGAAAATAAATTTAAAAAGCAAGTATTGTGTTTGGTTTTATTCCTTAATTAATAAAGGTCTTAGAAGAAACCAACTTCACCATTCCACCACCAGTAGAATTAAGGAGGACAAATATTCCACCAAATCAACATATCCCTCACCTAGAACCAAAGCCAAAGAATGTCCAAGATCCCAATTCCATCACATAAGGAAGTACCAGGTACAGCTTCTTTGGTTCTATGACAAATCATGAATGTGTAAGCTGTGATAGCATGTTCTTAAAACAATCCCTGAAAAACCATCTGTACCTTGGATAAATCTATTCAGGACTTATTCACTTGTTTTTCATGTTCAAAAGTCAATCACCTTAGGCAGAGCAAAGTACAATACTATGACTTTACCTTATGTACTAGATATTCTCATGTCAAACACATCTCCACTGTATAAGACAGGTAAGAACTGCTCTTTTTAAATGTGATTGATAACCTCTACATGTCAAAATCACATTCCATAGCACAGAATGAAAGAACAGAAAGTATTCTGAATCCTTTCATTTTACAAATAAAAGTTGGGAGTAAAAGAATCGGTACAAGGTTACATAAATCATTGGCAAAGTTGGGCTAAAACCCAGATTGTTGGGTTGGCTATCTAGTCTAGGTTTTACTTACTACATTAGCTACTAAATGGTACAGAAAATAAAGTGCTGAAAAACATAGAAAAATTGACAAAGGGATTGTGCTTGGGTTATCAATAAGAAAGTGCTTAAGGGCCCAAGGTGAAAACATACTTTCATAGCACATCATTTCAGCTGCTTTGAGTAAGTCACTTACTTTCTTGGAACCTAATTACTTTGTCTGAGTCTGAAAAATGGGGGTGACACTCCTTTCCCTACCAATCTCCCAAGGCCTTCATGAGAAACGAATGAGATAATACATGCATAAGCATATACAAATTGAAGTAGTGTTAGCATAATTAGTAGGATGAAAAGAGGGGAAAGTAAGCTCTAGTCTTCAACTTCTAGAAAATTAAAAACCCCTCACATGTGTGTGGACATGCACGTACACCCTCCACAAACACACACGTATGTATACACATATTTGCACAAATTTATACACAGAGAAGTAGCTATATGCATACACAGCTATACATTCTATACATATACACTCTGTGTTGTTCATTTCTGCCTGCACAGATGAATATATACACAATTATCCAAATGTGTATATCTAAACTCATAGTCACACATAAACACTTGAATGGACTTTTAATTTTAATTCCAAACATATGCAGATACACAGAGCTATGCTGCTGTATACATAAATGGCCCTTGTACACGTCTACACACATATACATGAAAACAGATTCTGCCAAAGACTTTGCTGCTAAGGCTTTCAAAGCCAGCTTCTAATCCGATGTCTCCACAACAAACTCTTTAAAACACAAGCCATAATCTCCTGACTGGAAAACTTTCCTATCCAGCACCTGTCAACCCTTAGAATGAGGTAGTCCTTCCAAAGAAGAAGTGAAACAGACCCAGAGCTGCCAGATACTAGGGTGGAAATATGCTAGGGACATGCATGACCTTCTCCACTGTGCAGCACGAGCAAACCTGCAGTCTGTCATCCTCACCATCTGTGCCCTTCGCTATAAGCCAAATACATGCCGGGGAATGTATACTCCAAAAGAGCAAGTTCGCCCTGGTTCTCACCTTCCCAACATGCTGCGCCCTTGGAAAGAGACAGTGTGAACACCAGAAAGAGCACTGGACTCAGAGTTAAGACCCATGCTTAAGAGACCACACATCTAGCCACATTAGAAAGGCATTTTAGGCTCTAAAGTCTGTAACCAAGGGAAACTGGAAGTAGTATATACTAAGGATACTTCTTGCTCTAACATTCTAATATGCTATATAAAAGTCATTTCCAGAAATGAAGGCTTTCACAAAACTTACTAGGTAAGAGAAATCTCTCTGCTTTGGAAGGAAGGCGGTGTTCTAAATAAAGTTACTAGAAGCAAGTGGTAAACTCAAAAGGTACTAGTCTAGAAATTAGGAGAGCTGGATTCTAATGACAGTTCTGCTAATAAAAACATGCTGAAAAACACAGTCCCTTATACACATAGGGAGAAAACATATCTAAAGAACACTCATTATTACCGGCTTGTTTTTCATTTGACCAATAAAAATTAGTCCTTTGAGGAAGAAATTCAGCTTGCCTACTTAAATGTGTTATTGCCTAACTTATTGATATTGAAAACAGTGATTGTGTTGATTTACAACCTGTAAGGAACTTTCACATAAGTGAGCTCATTTATTCTCACTACAGCCTCTGGAGATAGGAATTATTATTCCCATTTTGATATTTAAAGAAATGAAGTGACTAAAAATAGAACTACCATTTGATCCAGCAATCCCACTCCTGGGCATCTATCCAGAGAAAACCACGACTCGAAAAGACACATGTACTCCAATGTTCATTGCAGCACTATTTACAATAGCCAAGACATGGAAACAACCTAAATGTCCATCGACAGAGGAGTGGATCCAGAAGATGTGGTACGTATACACAATGGAATATTACTCAGCCATTAAAAAGAACGAAATACCAGCATTTTTTGCAACATGGATGGACCTAGAAACTATCATGCTAAGTGAAGCCAGCCATACAATGACACACCAACATCAAATGCTTTCACTGACACGTGGAATCTGAAAAAAAGACAGATTGAACTTCTTTGCAGAACAGATGCTGACTCACAGACATTGAAAAACTTAAGGTCTCCGGAGGAGACAGTTTGGGGGGTGGGGGGATGTGCTTGGGCTGTGGGATAGAAATCCTGCGAAATCAGATTGTTATGATCATTATACAACTACAGATGTGATAAATTCATTTGAGTAATTTAAATAAATAAATAAATAAATAAATAAATAAGAAATGAAGTGACTGTTAGAACCTGGTGAGTATCAGAATCTAGATCTTGGAGGAGTTCCCGTCGTGGCGCAGTGGTTAACGAATCTGACTAGGAACCATGAGGTTGCGGATTCGATACCTGGCCTTGCTCAGTGGGTTAACGATCCGGCGTTGCCGTGAGCTGTGGTGTAGGTTGCAGACGCGGCTCGGATCCCGCGTTGCTGTGGCTCTGGCGTAGGCCGGTGGCTACAGCTCCGATTCAGCCCCTAGCCTGGGAACCTCCATATGCCGTGGGAGCGGCCCAAGAAATAGCAACAATAACAACAACAACAAAAAAAAAAAGACAAAAAAAAAAAAAAAAGAATCTAGATCTTCTAGCACAACGTCTATGCCGTTTATACATAGTACCATGCTACTTTAAAAAACATGCAGTTTCAGGGTAGAGACTCCACTTTGATGCTAAACCCCATCAGCCTGGCTCTCAAATTTCAAAACTCCATCTTAGTGAAAGTGCCATCTTCACTCTTTCCAACACATTCCTCCTTCATCCCACACCAACAGGCATGTGGAGCTTTCCCACTTAGACGAAAGCCCTTTTTGGATCCAGGATCAAGATGGCAGAGGAGGAGTTCCCATCGTGGCTCAGTGGTTAATGAATCTGACTAGGAACCATGAGGTTGCGGATTCGATACCTGGCCTTGCTCAGTAGGTCAAGAATCCGGCGTTGCCATGAGCTGTGGTGTAGGTCAAAGACTCGGCTTGGATCCCATGTTGCTGTGGCTCTGGCGTAGGCCGGCGGCTACAGCTCTGATTAGACCCCTAGCCTGGGAACCTCCATATGCTGCAGGAGCGGCCCTAGAAAAGGCAAAAAGACAAAAAAAAAAAAAAAAAAAAAAAAAACAGATGACAGAGGAGTAGAACAGGGAGTTTATTTTCTCTCACAAATAACATCCCCCCCCCAAAATCTACACAAAAATCTAGAATGATTCACATAGAACACCCACTGAATTCTGGCAGAAGACCTCAGACTTCAAAAATGGCAAAAAAAAAAAGCCTCCATATAACTGGGAGAGCCAAAGGAAAAAAAAGAGAGAGAGAGGGAAGAGAAAAAAGGAATCAGGACCAGATCAGCACTCCTGAAAGGGAGCTGTGGGAAAGCAAAGGAATCCGCACACTGGGAGGCCACCTGACTGACAGGGCAACCAGCTGGGACAGAGGGGGAGCTTCAAGGCCTCAGAAGAAAGCACAGCAGCTGGTCTGAGGAGAGCAAAGCGTAAGAGAGAGCCACACAGACCACTGGTACTACTGCCCAGTGCACCACAGCCTGTGACACTCAGGCAGGGGTTGGGCACCAAGACAGGCTTCAGAGGTCATTTCTGGGGAGAAGACTAAGGTTGGCTGTGTGGAAACAGTCTGAGGGGGCTAAGACAAGGGCTCCACAGCTAAGGGCATGTGGGAGGAGGCCTGGGCTGACCAGAGAAACAAGGCATCACTGTTGGGGAGTGTGTGTGGTAGGGGGCAGGACGACCATAGGAACATCTCTGAGCACATGCAGACTCTCAAGTGGCAGGGTGACTCTTGCGCAGGCCACAGGGGTGGGTGCAAACCACTACAGCCATCTTGGACTCCAGATGGGTCTGGAGTCAGACCCACTGAGGGTCCCATGATCAAGCACAACCTGTGGCCCCATTCACCTCAGGGGTCACTAATGAGGAGGGCCCTGCAAACAAGCGTTGCCCACTGCCCTCCCTGAGAATGCACATGTCCTGCCGCCACCATTGCCAAGGACTTTGTGCACTGTCCCCACCTCCCTGTGGGTCCAAGCCATTGTCAAGGGCCCGGGAAAAAGGTGTCTCCTGTAGGTGCCACCCATTATCCCCACCACCCTGGGAGCATTAGCAGGCCATACACCTTAACACCCTCTGTCAAGAGGATGGATAATGGCCTGCACACACTGAGGAAAGAGAGAGGAAGCATCAAAACCAAAAGCAGCCCTCACATCAAAAAAATAGTAAGCCCTTGAAAACTACCCAGGAACTTGATCCCCTTGCTGTACAGTGTGAAAATAAAATTAAAAACAAAAACAAAAACAAAAAACTACCCAGGGATACTCTCATGTATAAACAGCCCTCCAAGACCACAGGAAATAATTGTCTTCCCTAAACTCACACAGTAAGAAAAATAAAAGCAAAATGAAGAAGCGCAGCAACAATTTCCAGTTCAAAGAACAGGAGAATTCCTCTGAAGGAGAAAACAATGTCATCTGCATAGAGTGACAAATTTACCTCTTCTCTTCCAATCTGGATACATTTTATTTATTTTGTTTGTCTGATTGCTATGGCTAAGACTTCCAATGCTATGCTGAATAAAAGTGGTAAGAGTGGACATCTTTGTCTTGTTCCAGATTTTATCAGGAAGGCTTTCAGTTTCTCTCCATTGAGTATTATATTGGTTGTGCATTTGTCATAAATGGCTTTAATTATGTTAAGGTATGTTCCCTCTATAGCCATTTTGGTGAGAGTTTGTTTCATGAATGCATGTTGGATTTTGTCAAATGCTTTTTCTGCATCTATTGAGATGATCATGTGGTTTTTGACTTTTCTTTTGTTAATGTGGTGTATGACGTTGATGGATTTATGTATGTTGAACCATCCTTGTGATCATGGGATGAATCCCACTTGGTTTTGATGTATGAACTTTTTTTTTATATGTTGTTGGATTCAGTTGGCTAAAATTTTGTTGAGAATTTATGTATCTACATTCACCAAAGATATTGGCCTATAATTTTCTTTTTTGATAGTATCTTTGTCTGGTTGCTATTAGGGTAATGGTGGCTTCATAGAATGTCTTTGGGAGTGTTCCTTCTTCAAAATTTTCAAAAATTTTAAGAAGGATGAGTTTAAGTTCCTCTTCATATGCTTGGTAGAATTCAACTGTGAAGCCATCTGGTCCTGTACTTTTGTTTGTAGGGAGTGTTTTTGTTTGGTTGGTTGTTTTTTTAATTTTATTTATTTTTCCACTGTACAGCACGGGGACCAAGTTACACATACATGTATACATAATTTTTCCTCCCATTGTCATGTTGTGACGTAAGTATCTAGACATAGTTCTACGTGCTACACAGCAGGATCTCATTGTTAATCCATTCCAAGAGCAATAGCTTGCATCCGTTAACCCCAAGCTCCTGATCCCTCCCACTCACTCCCCCTACCCCCAGGCAACCACAAGTCTATTCTCCAAGTCTATGTAGGGAGCGTTTTTATTTTACATTCAATTTCATTTCTGGTGATCAGTCTGTTCAACTGATCTGTCTCTTCTTGATTCAGTTTTGGTGGGCTGTAAGTCTCTAGAAAGTTGTCCTTCACCATTTGTGGGAACGTAAATTTGTGCAACCACTATGGAAAACAGTATGGAGGTACCTCAGAAAACTAAATATAGAACTAGCATACAACCTAGCCATCCCACTCTTGGGTATATATCTGGACAAAACTTTCATTGAAAAAGATACATGCAACCCTATGTTCACTGAAGCACTATTCACAATAGCCAAGACATGGAAACAACCTAAATGTCCATCAACAAATGAATGGATTAAGAAGATGTAGTACACAGACACAATGGAATACTACTCAGCCATTAAAAAGAATAAAATAATGCCAACTGCGGCAAAGAAACAAAGTTATGGACTTGGAGAACAGACTTGTGGTTGACAAGGGGGAGGTGGAGGGAGTGAGATGGACTGAGAGTTTGGGGTCAGTAGAGGCAAACTGTTACATCTGGAGTGGATAAGCAATGCTATCCTGATGTATAGCACAGGGAACTATATCTAGTCACCTGTGATGAAATATCATGGAGGATAATGTAGGAAAAGAAAAAAAAAATATATATATATAGCAGCAGAAATTGATGGAACATTGTAAATCAACTGTAATAGATAAAATAAAAATCTTAAAAAAAAGAAAGAAAACAATGAAACAGACCTCTGCACTCTAACAGACAAAGAGTTCTGAAAAGGAGGTAATAAAAATACTGAAGGAATTAGGAATGGATATCAAGAGTAACACAGTTTACTTTTAAAGGGAACCATAAAGCAGGAGGAGGCCAAGAAAACTTAGAAAATTCATTTGCAGGAATGAAAGCTGAGCTAAAGGCATTGGCCAGGAGAATGAATAATGCAGAGGATAAGTAAATGACTTGGAAGATAGAATTATGAAAATCACCCAATCAGAACAGCAGACAGAAAGCCAGATGAAAAAAAAATAAAAAGCAATATAAGAGGTCTATGGGATAATATAAAGATGGCCAATCTATGCATAACAGGGATACCAGAGGAGAAGAAAAAGAAAGTGGAGGGGTGAAAATATATTTGAAGAAATTATGGCTGAAAGTTTCCAACTCTAAAGCAGGAAACAGATATCTAGATAGAGGAAGCATGAAGGGTTCAGAACAAGTTGAACCCAAACAGACCTACCCAAAGGCAAATGGCAAATAAAAATGGCAAAAGTTAAAGATAAGGAGAGGATTCTAAAGGCATCAAGAGAAAAATAAAGAGTTAACTGTAAGGGAACCCCCATAATTCTAACAGCAGATTTCTCTACAGAAACACTACAGGCCAGAAGGGCTGGCAAGATATGCTCAATTTTCTAAAAGGGAAAAATCTGCAACCTAGAATACTCTACCCAGAAAGATTATCATTTAGAATAGAAGGAGAAATAAAGCATTTCTCAAACAAAAACTAAAAGAATACAGTAATATTCTATCCTAAATAAGTCTATGCTAAAAGAAATTTTGAAAGGTCTCTGCTAAATAGGAAAGAAGTAAGAAGACATAGGATGGAGGAAATCACAATTGGAAAGTAACCACTTAAGTAAGCCAGTATACAGATTTTTTAAAATGCCTATTGTGAAAGTGACAATAACACAAGGGACACAAAAAGGATAAACATGAATATGTAGAAAAGGATATCAAAACCATAAGATGTGCAGAAAGAGAATAAGAAAACTTAGACTTCTTTTTTAAAGAATGTGTTTGAGCCTATATGAATATCATCAGATAAAGGAAGGGGTTAACATACTTGAAAAACAGAGCAACCACAAATCAAAAACGCACCATGCATTCACAAAAACCAAAAAGAAGAGGACACGAGCATAAAAGGAAATCATCCAACCAAAAAAAAGAAAAAGAAAGGAACAAAGGAGAAACATAGAATTTACTGGAAAACAAGATTTAAAAGTGCAATAAATACATATTTATCAATAATTACCTTAAATGTCAATGGACCAGATGCTCCAATCAAAAGACATAAAGTGGCAGACTGAATAAAAAACAAGAGGCTACAATATGCTGCCTATAAGAGACCCACTTTAGGGCAAAGGACACACATAGATTGAAAATGAGGGAATGGAAAAGATACTTCATGCAAATGGAAGTGACAACAAAGCAAGACTTGCAATACTCATATCGGATACAAGAGACTTTAAAACCAAGGCAATAAAGAAAGATAAAGATGGTACTATTTAATGATAAAATGATCAATTCAAGAAGATATAGGCGTTCCCATCATGGCTCAGTGGAAACGAATATGACCAGTACCCATGAGAACACAGGTTCGATCCCTGACCTTGTTCAGTGGGTTAAGGATCTGGCATTGCCATGAGCTTTGGTGTAGGTCATAGGCACAGCTTGAATTGTCATGGTCGTGGGTGTGGTGTAGGCCAGTGGCTACAGCTCCAATTCAACCTCTAGCTGGGGAACCTTCATATGCTGTGGCTGCAACCCTAGAAAGACAAAAAAAAAAAAAAAGAGGAGGATATACACTCATCAACATAGATGCCCCTAATATAGGAGTACCAAAATCCATACAACAAATACTAGCAGACATAAAGGAAGAAATCTGTGGGAATACAATAATAGTAGGAGACTTTAACACCCCATTACCATCAATGGACAGATCTTCTAGACAGAAAATCAATAAGATAATACAGACCCTAAATGACACAACAGAAAGTTAGACTTACTATTTTCAGGATATTACATTCAAAAACCCCCCAGAATATACATTCTTTCCAAGTGCACATGGAACATTCTCTAGGATTGACCGCATATGAGGGCACAAAACTAAGTTCAACAAACTTAAGATTATAGAAATTATGTCAAGCATCTTCTCTGACAACAATGGCTTGAAAATAGAAATCAATCACAGGAAAAGAAACAAGAAAGAATCCAACTACATGGAGACTAAACAATATGCTACTAAAAAGTCAATGGGTCAACAAGGAAATCAAAAAATTAAAAATACCTTGAGACAAATGACAATGAAAACACAATCATACTAAATCTATGGGATGATGCAAAAGCAGTTCTTAGAGGGAAGTGCATAGTGATATAGGCCTTCCTCAAAAACAAAACAAAAAAATCTAAAAAAAAACAACCTAATCTACCACCTAAAAGAATTAGAAAAAAAAAAAAAGACCAAACAAAACATAAGTCAGCAGAAGGAAGGAAATCATAAAAATCAGAGAGCAAATAAATAAAATAGAGATTTTAAAAACAGTAGAAAAAAAAATCAATAAAACCAAGGGCTGGTTCTTTGAAAGGGTAAACAAAATTGATAAACCTCTGGCTAGGCTCACCAAGAAGAAAAGAGATAGAACTTAAATAAACAAAATAAGAAATGAAAAAGGAGAAATCTTAACAGATACTGCAGAAATACAAAAACCATAAGAGAATACTATAAACAATTATATGCCAACAAATTGGACAACCTAAAAGAAGTAGACAATTTTCTAGAAACATTCAACCCACAAAAGTTGAATCAAGAGATAATTTGAACAGACAAATCACTAGAAATGAAATTGAGTATGTCATTTAAAAAAAAAAAAAACCTCCCTACAAACAAAAGTCCAGGATCAGATGGTTTCACAGGCAAATTCTACCAAACATACAAAGAAGAACTTATACCAATCCTTCCCAAACTGTTCCAGAACACTAAAAAAAAAAAAAAAGAACACTCCCAAAGACATTCAAGGAAGCCACCATCACCCTAATACCCAAACCAGACAAAGATACTACCAACAAAGAAAATTATAGGCCAAAATATTTGATGAAAATAGATGTAAAATTCTCAAAAAATTTTAGTCAACTGAATCCAACAACACATCAAAAAGATCATATGTCATGACTAACTGGGATGCATTCCAAATTCACAAGGATGGTTAAACATATGCAAATGAATCCATGTCATATACCACATTAACAAAAGCCAAAACCATATGATTGACTCAATTGATACAGAAAAAGCATTTGACAAAATCTGACATCAATTCATGATTTAAAAAAAAACAAACCTCTTACCAAAGTGGGTATAGAGGGTATTGGTCTAGAGGGAACATATCTCAACATAATAGAAAGCTATTTATGACAAACCTACAGCCAGTAAAATCCTCAGCTGAGAAAAGTTTAAAGACTTCCTGCTAAAATCTGGAACAAGGCAAGGAGGCCCACTCTTGCCACTTTTCCTCAAAATAGAATAGGAAGTTCTGGCCTCAGCAATCAGACAAAGAAAAGAAAAGGAAAAAAAATAAAAGTATCCAAATTGGAAAAGAAGAGGTAAGATTGTCACTATATGCAGAGACATGAAAATATATGTAGAAAACCCTTAAGACTCCACACAAAACCTACTCAATCTAATAAAAGAAATGAACAAAGTAGCTAGTTATAAGATAAACATTCAGAAATTGGTTGTATATCTGTATACTAACAATATTAGAAATATTAGAAAAGGAATATAAAAAACAATACCTTTTAAAACTGCACTCCCAAAAATAAAATACTTAGAACTAACCCTTTTTAAGTAGGTGAAAGATTTACATGCTGAGAAGTATAAAACATTAGTAAAGAAAATTAAAGATATTTCAAAGGAATTAAAGAGATTTCATGCTCTTGGATTTGAAAAATTAATACTGTATATATGGCCATACTGCCCAAAACTATCTACAGATTTAATGTGATCCCTATCAAATTACCCATGACATTTTTCACAGAATGAAAACAAATAATCCAAAAATTTGTGTGGAATCATAAAAGACCCAGAATCACCAATGCAATGTTGAGGAAACAAAACAGGAGGCATAACTCTCCCAGACTTTAGACAATATTACAAAGCGGCAGTAATCAAAACAATGTGGTACTGGTATGAAATCAGACATAGAGATCAATGGAACAAAATAGAGCCCAGAAATAAACCTAGTCAACTATGGTTAATTAACCTTTGGCAAAGGAGGTAAGAATGTAAAATGGGAAAACGAGACTCTCTTCAGCAAGTCAAGTCGTGCTGGGAAAACTGGACTGCTGCATGTGAATCAATGAAACTAGAACACACCCTCCACTGTGCACAAAAATAAACTCAAAATGGCTTAAAGACTTAAACATAAGATACCATAAAACTCCCAGAAGAGAATATAGGTGAAACATTCTCTAACACAACCACGTAAATGTTTTCTTAGGTCAATCTCCCAAGGCGATAGAAATAAAAGCAAAAATAAACCAATGGGACCTAATCAAACTGACAAGCTTTTGCAGAGCAAAGGAAACCATTTTTTAAAAAATGAAAAGACAGCCTATAGAATGGGAGAAAATAGTTGCAAATAATACAATCCACAAGGGCTTCATCTCCAAAATATACAAACAACCCATACAACTCAACAACAAAAAACAAAAAAACAACCCAATCAAAAAAGGGGCAGAAGACCTAAATAGCCATTTCTTAAAAGAAGACATACAGATGGCCAATAGGCACATGAAAAGATGCTCAGCATCACTAATTATTAGAAAAGTGCAAATCAAAACTGCAATGAGGTACCACTTCACACCTGTCAGTATGGTCATCATTAACGTCTACAAATAACAAATGCTAAGAAGGTGCGGAGAAAGGGGAACCCTCTTGCACTGTTGGTGGGAATGTAAATTGGTACAACCACTATGAAAAACAGTATAGACATTCCTCAGAAAACTAAAAATAGTATTACCATATGATCCAGCAATTCCTTTCATGGACATATATTGACAAAATCTGATTCAAAAAGATGCCTGCACCCCTATGTTCAATGCATCACTATTGGCAACAGCCAAGACATAGAAATAACCTAAATAGCCACTGTCACACAAATGGATTAAGAAGATTTGGTACCTATACACAATGGAATACTACAAAGCCATTAAAAAGAACAAAATAATGCCATTAGCAGCAACATGGATGCAACTAGACATTATCACACAAGTGTAGCAAGTCAAAAATCTGGAAGATACCATACGATTTCACTTACATGTGGAATCTAAAATATGGGACAAATGAACTTCTCTACAAAAGAGAAACAGACTCACAGAATGGAAAACATACTTATGATTGCCAAAAGGGAGTGGGGGAGAGAATGGCATGTCTGGGAGTCTGGGGTTAGTAGATGAAAACCATTACATTTAGAATGGAAACTCTAAGTCCTACTGTATAGCACAAGGAACTATATCCAGTACCCTGGGATAGACCATGATGGAAAATAGTATTTTTTAAAAACAATATGATTATATATGTGTGTGTGTGTGTGTGTGTGAGTGAGTCACTTTGCTATATAGCACAAATTGGTACAACATTGTAAGTCAACTATAATTTAAAAACCAACAAACTTATTTTTCCTAGACTGCCCTGGACACAATCATCATACCTGTAAAGCTCATGTACTTCTGGCTGTTGGAGGTCTTCTTCGAGTTATAAAATTCCAGTACATCCAGAACAGCCTGCGGGTTTTTCTTCTGCTCCGACTTGGTGATGTTTGACGTCTGAAGCAAGCGGGCCCACTGCTCTGGCATCCCCTACACGAGAGACATGAGGCTGTGAGGCACAGTCACAGGGCGCCCTGAAGGAAAACCAGAGCTGACTCTGATGAATGCTAACAGTTAGAGGTGAGTTCAGCCATTCCTTCTCTGTCTGTTCTCAGAGCTCCACAGTGACCTCTCTTACAATACCTAGCTTGCCTTATCAGTCATTTCTTGAGAGGTTTGCTCCTTCACCAGGCTATTCCTCCTCCAGAGCAAGAACCTTGTCTGATCTGTCTCTGGATCATCAGTGCCCAGCACAGAGCCCACTGCCAAGGGGCCACTTAACTGAGGTCTATTTAAGGGATGGAGATTCAAAGGCTTCTCTGGTATATTCTGGAGGGGAGGAAAGAATATAAGAAGATACTGGAGTTCCCATCATGGTGCAGTGGTTAACGAATCCGACTAGGAACCATGAGGTTGAAGGTTTGATCCCTGGCCTTGCTCAGTGGGTTAAGGATCTGGCATTGCCATGAGCTGTGGTGTAGGTCGCAGATGCGGCTCGGATCCCACATTGGTGTGGCTCTGGCATAGGCTGGTGGCTACAGCTCCAATTCGACCCCTAGCCTGGGAACTTCCATATGCTGTGGGAGCAGTCCAAGAAATGGCAAAAAGACCAAAAAAAAAAAAAAAATATATATATATATATATATAAAAGAACATAGTAATGAGGGTCTCAAGCAAACACAAAGGCATCAGCTGAAAAGGACTGAATCTATCAGTGCATAGCCAGAACTCTGAAAGATGAAAGGTCTTTGTGTGACCCAGTACTTAACTGTAAACTCGCCTGTGACAGCATCAAAACCAACGTGAACTGTGTGCTCAGAATCTAAAGGAATAGCTATCTCTGACTGTTCCTTCTCTTTCTGTCTAATTTTTGCAAAAGAAAGAGGGAAAAGGAAATACAAGCAAGGACATTATTATGTTTTTAGACTTACTCAGTTCTTTGTTGAGCTCTAAGCTCATTTAGAGGCCAAGGACTTCTACCTCACCTGTGTATCACCAGAAGCAAGGCAAGAGGCATATAAAACAGATTTTTCCTCACAGCTCTCAGAATCCAATGCCAGACCTAGATTGGAATAGATGCTCAAGGTGTGATTAAAGGCTTAACTTTTCATTGAACTGTAGTAGGAGAGGAGCAGAAAGAAGTTCATTAGATTTAAGAATGCTGGTTCTAACACTAAGTCAGTTGATCCAGAGCAAGTCACTTCCTTTTTCTGACCCCTGGTTTCTTTCTTTGCAAAATAAGCCTCAAGTAGATGGTCTGTAAAGTCCCTTCCAGCCCTAGACAGCCTACATTCTGTAAGCTTCTATAAGCTGCATCCCACCATTTTGATCCTTGATTATGGGCCATTTTAAGGTTCTCTAAATTACAGAATTTTAGACTTGGAAGTTACTTAATAATACGAATTACTAATATTATATCAAGTGCTGACTAGACAATGATTCAAATTCTTTACATGTATTCATTTGCTTTAGGCTCACAGCGACCCTACTAGTTAGGAACAATCATCCTTATTTTGCAGGTAGAGAAAATGAACCACAGATATTAGTTACATGCCCAAAACCACATGATTAGTAATTGGCAGCAGCCAGCCCCAAACCCAGGCAGTCTGGCCCAGAGGCTGAACTCTAAACCACTATACTCTGCTGCCTCCTTAGGCTAGGACCTAAAAGAATCATGAAGTCCAAATACTTAAAGTCATCCCTCTTGCATCAAGGATCTTGCCTAAAGTAGATGTCCACCAAGGTTCTGATGACCTGGCAGGAAAATCCTCAGTATTTAGGGAGCTGTAGTGCTGAAGTACCCTTGTTAGGCATTGACTTGTGTCCTCTCAGATTCGTACACCCTAACTCCTAGTACCTTAGAATGTGATCTTATTTGGAAATAAGGACACTGCAGATGTAATTAAGTTATGCTAGGTCATACTGGAGTAGGGTGGGCCCCTAATCCAATAAGACTGGTGTCCATGTTAAAAAAAAAATTTGTAGACATATGCACACAAGAAGAACACAGTATGAGAGACAGAGATCAGAGAGATGCTTCTTCGTACTAAGAATCACCAAAGATAGCCTACGAATCACCAGAAGCAAGGAGAGGGGCATGAAACAGATTTTTCCTCACAGCTCTCAGAAAGAACCAACCCTACAAACACCTTGGTCTTGGATTTCTAGCCTCTAGAACTGAAACAATAGGTTTCTTGTTGCTAGTGCCATATGATGAAGTCATTGAATTTGAAGTGGTAACTATCTTGCAACAGTTATTCAAATATGTCACGGTTATGAATTAATTACATAGCAACATCTTTTTTTTTCCCCCTGGCATTTATCTAGTCCCAAATTTGCTCTGCACCAACTACCTGGTTTTATTGCCTATAACTATTTGCATGAAGATGTATTTTTTTAACAAATAAAAGAAAGAAAATCCAAACAAAAAAATAGATTTCTGTTGTTTATGCCACCTAGTTTATGGTAATTGGTTGTGAAACCGAGCACGGCCCTGTGGGACTCCTTGGTGCAAAAGCCTGTGTCCCCCATCTCTTGTTCTTGGGAAATGGGCCTCCTTCGGCCGCCATGACCTTCCCTGAGTTCCTAGGGGCAGGTTCAGCCGGCTGCTGATCAAAGAAGGGAGGAACAGTCAAGCAACAATAATAGTACGGCCTTGGGGCAGAGTCCTGGTTCCCTCTCAAGGAATACACATAATAAATCAGGCATCTTAGACACCTAAGAGAAAAGTCGTATTTCTTATGAATCTTTTAGAAATGAATACTTTAAAATTGAACAGCTTAGAGTCCTCCCTGTCCTTTTCCCTGACTTAACTGCGCCCTAAACACAACCACCAGTAAACTAAAGATTAGGCACCCTGAGCATAATTGCCTGTGGATTAGTGATTATTAGCACATGACGTTTTTCAGGAACTTTCCTAGTTTGTTCTAATCTCTGATCAATACGCCCTTTTCACGAGTGCTGTTATTCTCAGCAATAACCCAGGAGACCACCATCGTGATCAGGCTGAGATCCCCTGACTCCAGCTTGGATGACTAAGACTCCCCCACAGAAAGAAGAATGCAGGTTTGTCCCAATCCTGATTCCTATCTGAAAACCTCTTTTTCTCCTTTTTATTAGAAAACGCTCTGAAATTCTTTCAGGGGCGGGGGCAGAGTCTTTAGGGCATTAGTCTGCTGTGACCCTTCTTTGCCTGCCAAAGCGAGAAAGCCCTCTTTTTCCTTTACCCAAAACTCTCTCTCTGTGTTTTAATTCCGGCAGACAGAGGCCAAAAGCTGGCAACAGTTGCAGAAGCTCTAGAAAACTACTATAACTCTCTTCCAGTTAAAGTTTCAGGTTGTTGCTATTAGCTAGACCTCAGCTGGCATCTGCAAATGCAACCCAGCTGAAACAGGCTTAAATATCTTTCAAGGCAAACCAGATAATCTTTCTTCCGGGGGTGGGGTGGGGGTGCACCTAAAGAGCCAAGATTTTAAACATCTGCAGAAACTCTCCCTCTTCCTCTAGCCAGGGTTCCTCCTCCTTCAGCATCCTAGGGAAGAGGCAAGACAGGACCATGTGGTCTAAACGCCCAGGGAACTCCCTGCGTATCACCTGGGGGAACTGGTTTCAGAGGATAACTTCAAAAGCTACCATTAATTGAGCTCTTAGCATGTGCCAATTTTGTATGTATTATTTCACCAGCTTCTCATGCAGTACTGCAAAACAGTTATTAATATTCCCATTTTATAGGCAAGGAAACCTAAGTACTTCTTCTTAGCAATTTGCTTGACCATTCCTGAGTATCAGTGAGCAGTATGACCTAAATCATCAGACTTGCCACCTAGGCAAACCAGAAATAACTTGTAGGCCTGTGAGGCAAGACCAGAATAACCGCTCTTTAAGGCAAATGAGTGAGGAAAGGCCAGGAGTCCCGAGTCTCTGGTCTTCCCCACTACCAGTCTCTCAAGAAAACCACCAGGAAAGTTATCCTCCACACGGTCACAGTCACGGCACAAAACCCTTGGCTCCATGACAAGCTAGACATTCTCCCTCCTAGACGTGCTCAGGATCATACATCAGCAAGGCTCAGCACTGAAGAACGGGAGCTCCAAATTCCCCTCTGCAAGATTCACTGAGCGGTATCTAGACTGGGGTCAGACAAGGGCAGAAGGCCAGGCTTCTCCGGGCCTATCCTTGTTCATGGTAAAAGTATGGGCTGGAGCTCACAGGCTAAAATAAGGCCGCCAAACCCACATTTAAGGCCCCAACGCCCAGGAAAAGCTGGACTGCATTTACATGATCCACTTACCCTGTAACACTCGTTCTACTGTCTTTCTAGGGTGACATGTCTGCACCTCACGACCAGACAATATTCCTACAGGCCAAAGAAAGTATCATATCTTACCAGCAAAGCCCATTAACAAGTCCTGGGAAATTAACATAAAACACTGGTAATGAAATAGTCTAACCTCTTTTTTGTTCCCCTCTTTGTGCTGCTTAGTTTAGCTTCGCTCATGCAGAGGGCTTGCACTAGGCCCTCCAGACCTGAGCTCCTAGCAGGAGATGGCTGCTCCCCACACTGCAGCTCCATGAACAGCCACTGCCTGTGATCTGGAGCCTCAGAGCTCAGCAGTGCCTGCCCCTGCGCAAGCTCCACTCCCTTCCGGTTTGTTGAGAAGCTTATAAAGCAGCCCCACCCAGGGCCTTTCAGGAGAGCCTGGACTCCACAGCAGGACCTCATACCTCTCCATCCTTTGATCCAAGCATCAAACTTTCCTTGGCTTCTGAACTGAATTCAGTCTCTTTCCAACGGCTTAAATGACACCAGGGAAGAGGTCTTCTTGGGGCCTGACTCAAAAGGGTCAGTAACAAGTCTACCCTTAGCTCTTTATAATAGATTTACACTTCATAATAATTACAATAATCACTTCATTTGTAGCAAGCTCTACTTTTTTTTTTTTTTTTGGACGCACCTGCAGCATGTAGAAGTTCTCCAGGGATCCAACCTAAGCCACGACAGTGACAACACCAGATCCTTAACTCCCTGCACCACAGCATCCAGTTCAGGTGTCAACCAGGCACTTTGAGGGAGTTCATTACAGACTCAAAACAAGGGTGTTCCAAGCAGAGCAGTGATTATGGTGCCCATTTGACAGAAGAAACAAAGGATCCAAGAAGTCAGGTAACCTTATCAAGAAGCAGATCTGGGGCCAGGCCTGAGGTCTTCACCTGTTACGGACAGCTGCCACTCATGATGATGCTCCCTCTCTCCCGATGCATTCCAGTCTCCAAGTTATTAATGATTTTATCTTCTATGTAGTGATCACATTTATCCACTCTTCTCCATCACCACTGATTTCACGCATAGTTATCTGTGGCCTGAATCATTCTAATCCCTGCATTCTGGTCCCTCCAATGTAAACAGCAGCCAGGGTGATCTATAGCATTGCTACTAAAAGCAGCATCAGCATTCCTTGGGAGATTGCTGGAAATGTGAAATCCCAAGCTCCACCCCAGATCTCTGAATCAGAATCTGAATGATCCCAAATGATCCATGTAATTTTTACATGTGCATGTAAAAGTTTGAGACTCAAGAGAATGTGGGAGAAACCAGAGATAGGAAAAAAAAAAAAAACCTGCAAAAGATATACGGTTGTCCCTCCTTATCCATGGGTTCCTCATTCGTGGATCCAGCTAGCTGAAGATCAAACATTTTCCCCCAAATTCCAGAAAGTTCCAAAAATCAAGACTTGAATTTTCCATACCGGAAATTACATAGCATTTACAACTATTTACAGAGTACTTACTTTGTATTAGATATTATAAGCAACCTAGAGATGATTTAAAGTATAAGGAAGGATGTGTGTAGTTACATGAAAATACTATGCCATTTTACATGAGACTTGAAGGTCCATGGATTTTGGTATCTGCAGGGATCCTGGAACCAATCCCCCATGGATACTAAGGGAAAACTATATCTAATAAAGGATTATTATCCAAAATATACAAAAGAATTCTTACAACTCACACGAAGAAAATAAGCAACTGAATGATAAAATGGGAAAAGACCTGAACAGACACCTTACCTAAAAGACACACAGTTGGTAAAGATGCGCATCATCATATGTCATTAAGGAACGGAAAATTATAAGAGCAGTGAGATACCACTGCACACCTGTTACAGTGGACAACATCCGGAACTGAGAGCAGCAAAGGCTGAGGAGGATGCGGAGCAACAAGAACTGTCATTCATCGCTGGTGGGAATGCAAAATGATACAGTCCCTTCTGAAGACAGGTTGACAGTTTCCTGCAAAATTAAACATACTTTTACAATGCAATCCAGCAATCACGCTCCGGGGTATTTACTCAGATGAGCTGAAAACTATGTTCACAAAAAAATCTGAACACAGATGTTTATAGCAGCTTTATTCGTGATTGCCAAAACTCGGAATCAACCAAGATGTCCTCCAGGAGGTGAATGAATAAACTGAGGCACATCCAGAAAGGCTTTCATTAAAGAGAAAGGCTCTATCAAGCTATGAAAAGACAATAAGAAGCCTTAATTATATATTATCAGGTGACAGAAACCAATTTGAAAAGTCTGATTCCAACTATATGACGTTCTGCAAAAGCCAAAACTATGGGGACAGTATAAAGATTTGTGGTTTCTTTGGGTTACAGGGAAGAAGAGATGAATTGGTGAAGCACAGAGGAAATTTAGGGCAGTGAAATGTATTCTGTATGATACTATAATGATGGATACTTGTCATTATACATTTGTCCAAACCCATAGAATGTACACCAACAGTCGAACTTAATGTAAAATATAGACTTAAACTGAATATGATGTGTTGATGTAGGTTCATCAATTGTAACAAATGTACCACCTGAGCAGAGGATG
Organism: Sus scrofa; assembly: GCF_054392235.1. Classification (NCBI taxonomy): domain Eukaryota; kingdom Metazoa; phylum Chordata; class Mammalia; order Artiodactyla; family Suidae; genus Sus; species Sus scrofa. The sequence continues at coordinate 11,661,180 of NC_139391.1, forward strand.
TTGGTTGTGGGGAAGGTTGTGCATATGTGGAGGCAGGAGGTTGCTGGGAAATCTGTGTACTTCCACTTAATTTTGCTGTGAATGTAAAACTGCTCTAAAAAAATAAACGCTATTTAAAATTAAGTAAATTGGGGAAGCTCTGCTCTGCAGACTTGTATCATCTCTTTCATCTCCCACTACTTATGTTGCACACGCTCTAGCCAAATACACTGAACCAGGGATGGTTCACCAAATGGAAAGGGCTCTTGCACACGTCCTCACACTTTCGCAAACTACTCCCTTTGCCTGTGAATCCTGCATTTCCCTTTTCCTTCCCTTGCCACCTCACACACAAAGCCTTTTATTTATCCTTTTTTAGGTCTCAGCTTAAAAGTCACCCCTTCTGTGAAGTCCTCCCTGATCTCTAAGTTGGGCAGTTCTATACCAACCCCTCTGTTTGCAAGCACTATTACATTAATTGTCTATTTCAAGGGTTTCTCTTCCCAACCAGACTGAGCTCCAAGTGCAGAGGCCATGTCCAATTTATGAGGCATCCCTAACAGCTAGAAATGCCTGGCATAAAACCAGTGCTCAGACAGTAAGTGAAGGAAGGAATAAATGACCAGGCACCACAGAACTCAACTTGGCAAGGAGTCTAAGGAATCAGCCTAAACATGCAACTTCTCTCCAGGGAAGGCATGTATATTTCCTTTTTTACCAGCTCTGACCTGATCTACACATCTATACAATGCTATTTTATTTGTTTGTTTATTTGTTTATTATTTTTTGGCCACATCCACAGCATATGTATATCACTGGGCCAGAAACCAAATCCAAGCCACAGCTATGACCTACATCACAGCTGCGACAACACTGAATCCTTAACCCACTGCGACAGGGGATGGAACCTGCGTCACTGCAGAGACAATAGGAGATCCTTAACCTGCTGCACCAAAGTGGGAACTCCCTACACAATGCTTTCTTAAAATCTGCTCTGTGGGAGCTCAGCACACTGGCCAAAAGACACTCTGAAGTCCTTGTGCCTCCACAGACCCAGAGCAATCCAGATGAATGGCAGTGAAATGGGGGAGAAACAAGAAAGTCTAGAGGAAGGCCAGTTTTGCCTCCAGCACACAATACAGCCCAGGTTCTGAGTGCTCTCGTTTGAACTAAGGAAAGAATGGGCTAGATGATTTTTTTTAGTTATTGAAGTTAAACTGACTTACAACTTATATTAATGGCTGCAACAAAATGATTCCGTATTTTTAGATATTACAAACAATCACAATGATGAGTCTATCTACCATCTGCCACCACACAAAGTTATTTTAGTATTATTGACTCTATTCCCTATGCTGTACATAACACCTCCAGGATTTATTCATTTTGTACGTGGAAATCCATCTGGTCTAATGTGTCATTTAAGGCCAGTGTTTCCTTACTGATTTTCTGTCTGGATGACCTGTCCACTGAAATAAGCAGGGTGTTAAAGTCCCTTACTATCGTGTTACTGTCAATTTCTCCCCCTTTAACATTGTTAATATTTACTTTATGCATTTAGGTGCTCCTATTTCGGGGGCATATATGTTTACATATACGTTACATATTTATAATTGTTATATCTTCTTAGATGGATCCTTTTATCATTGTGTGATGTCTTTGTCTCTTGTTAAAGTCTTTATTTTACTTTATTTTCACCCAAACAATTTTTATTTCCAGTGTTTATTTGGGTACGCACACAGGCATGACACAGGTTTGGATCCATGAAGTCCTCATGCAGAATTATATTCTCCTCCATAAAGAAGCCAGTTCCACCCAGGTCACTATCTACACACCTATGTTACAACATTTATAGCAAATCTGGTATCTGAAGAAAAGACACATATAGTATGTTTGTTTCAGTTATGTATTTTACAGAAAGATTAAATATCCAAGACACGCAAACGCAAAAACTGTATTAAAGTTTGAATGTAAAACTCAGAGATCCACCTGGAATGACTCAAGAATGGAAGTTCTGTATCCACCTGTGTTAAAACTGGTAAATGTAATGAAATTTGTTACCAATAAAACACATTTGTTGACTCAATGTAAGTTGCCTAATTTTAACAATATGGCACCCTAAAAAAACGCCATATATTCAATACCTTGTGAAAAGCCATCATGAAAAAGAGCATTAAAATAATGCATATATATATGTATATACGTATACATATATATAACTGAATCACTGTGCTGTACAGCAGAAATTAATACAACATTATAAGTCAATTATACTTCAAAAAATAAACTTTTACCAAAAAAAAGACCAAATGTGTAATTTTATGATGAGGCACTTTCGTTAGTGATGAGACCAAAAGAACAGATTTGCTGCATACTAATGCCAGCTATTTTCTCTGGTAATCTTGGGTGTACTCTATGCAGTGAGTTGCAACAAATACTTTGCTCATTTGTATACAACTATCCAATATATTTTTAAATATATACAGATATAATATTTGTTCCTCTGGCTGTCCTAATGCACTGTAAAGCTATTTCACAGTGCAAAATGATGAAACCAGCCCAAATGCAGGCTGCATAATAACAATTCTGGTACAAGAAAATATTTATAGGGTTACTAGGATATGTAAACAGTAGCTTGTATTTGCTAGAGCGTAAGTACCCCCATTTTAAAGACAGGGATGGGACTATGCTTCTAGTGCCTGGGGTTTTGGACAGTTTATGAGGTTGGGCAGTCGCTGGAGAACCAGCACGGTGGCTCGTGTTCTGGAAGCTTCCTCCATTTATTTGGTCAGGTGACTAAGGCGGTGTGGAAAGAAGGGGCCTGTCAGTTGAAGCCAAGATGCTGGGAGGACCATGTGCGTGGGGCTGAAAGGACAGAGGTGGGTGGGCCAATGCTCTGTGGCTGCGGGTCCCCGGGGTCGGATGCACTGGTGCGCGAGCGCTCCCTGGCGAGCCAGTCCGAGATGGACAGGTGGGGCTTCAACCGACTCACCGCTGAAAGTTCGCCTTTCTCTCTCCCCTCTGTTCCTGCGCTGTCCAAAAATTCAAAACACTGATTTCGGCAGCATCTCTGTGCCCTCCTAGCGTGTCTCCGTCTGATGTTTTTCCTTTTGGCAGGATCCGCCTTGGGTTTTTGATTGCCTCCCCCAAACATGTCATCTGCTGGTGCTTTGGGCCTCAGTTTTAACCGATCAGCTATTTTCCTTTTCCAGGTGGGTTCCTGTTTCTCGCGTTCTCTTCTGGTTTGGGGCTGTCAGCAAACTCCCCGTTGATTTTCCTTCTTTCCTAACATCAAACACCTCGGCGATGGAAGGGGTTTCCTTCTCATTCTTGGCATCTCCCAGACTCCCGCTGACTTGAATCAAGCCGATTTCTTCCTGGACAGGGTATCACATTAGTTCATGGGAACTGCAGAGCTGCCTCCGGCTCCCTAAACTCGGTGTTAAACTTCCCTCGGTACAACTGACTTCACTGCCTTCGGAGTTTCTCCAGCTTGTCTTGGCGGCTTCTTGCAGCTTTCCTCGCAAACGCCTCTCCCGGGTCAGAGCCGCGGGGAAAACGGGGAAATCACTCTCGCTGTCCGTCTCCACAGGCCGCCCCTCGCTGACTAGCTCACTCCTCTGGTCGTCAGCTTCGTCCCCCATACGCTCGCTCGGCACCGACTGCACCTCGGGGTCAGCCAGCTGGAGTCCAGGCTGGACCAGCAGGGCACGGGCGACGTCGTGGCATCATCGGAGGTGATGACGGTGACGGTGGCCAAGGACTCGCTGGGTTTCGCGTCGGGGCTGGTGGATTTCTTCGTGGAAGCCTGGACACAAGTGCTAAGCAAAGTGCCATCATCGGACTCTGTCTCTTCAAAGAGGGAGGGCTTTGATGCCACGAAGGGCTTGGGGCTCTCCCTCAGGACCGCGAGGCTACGGCTGGGAGTGGGTGACTTTGAGCAGGACGGGGCCGAGGGCTTCCCGGCCGGCGCGCTCTCTCCCCGCCCAGCGGTCTGATCCTCTTTAGCGGCGCTGGTGTCCTTCCTGGTGTTAGTCTCTTCGGAAGAGACGATCCTTTGCTTTCTGCCCACTGTCTCGCTCTCTTTTTTGGACTCTTCCTCAATGTCGTTGGGACACTGCTCTGCGTTTTCTTTAAGAAATACATTGCCCAGTTCATCCTCTGAGCTGCTGGGTCGGGCTTTCTCTTTTGGCTTTTTCCTCTTGCGCCTGGCGGCTGTGAAGATGGAGGATACAAGCAGGTCCCTGCTACATTAATCTTTTCTAGATCCCCAAGAACCCTTAGGTTTTGTGGAGTCACTAGTAGCTGAATCTGATCCATCTCCAGGGGGCACTCCTGTCCTTCCAATGTTGGTGAGTAAATGATCGATGTTGGGCACTGGCTGGGAGTCTACTGTGCTTTCCTCCTGCGCTGTTGCAAGAGGTTCTTCAGCACCTTCTTCCGTGAAAAACCAGTCATGGTGCTGGATAAGTGTCTCCATGATCTTGTACTCGTCCGGCATGTGAGTGGCCATGTGGGTCATGTTATTCTCAGATGTTCTCATGAGAGTCGGGCCAAATACCATGGCGAGGTTTCTTGGTTCCATCTTATTTTTTTCTGAATTTTCTATCACTGTCTTCAGATGAGCCGAAGGAAACTTGAGTGTCTTGTAACGATGTTCAGGCAAATTGTGAATTGGTCTTTTCGGTGTTTTCAGACCACCTAGAGGATCTTTACAACTGGCTTCAACGAAGTTGGCATATTTATCCTTTGTGAAGAGAGGTTCAGGGAGTTTTCTGAAGAAGGATTTCAGCAAACTGATTGCATTCAAATCTTGCCATTTGTCATCTTGGATATCGATATCAGCCATTCCCTTGTTGAGTTCCTCTGGCATACTGGAGATGCCTCCATTATTTCCGGGAACTCTGTAAATACCTATATACTCAAGACCTCTTTCTTCAACTAATTTGCCACATACATCAACTATTCATGGAATATACCTATTAGTATGAGCTGGTAGGCAGTCATCCAGTCTGACTCCGAATGTTCCCATAGCAGTAGGCTTTTTTTTTTTCAAATGTCTTCCTCATAATACTTGGAATGCCTTTTCTCCATGTGCCTTTGTCTTTGGGAGGACTGGTGTTGTCTTTAGTGAGAAGCTTCCTTTCTGAATCTTCCTTGGGAGAGTTGGACTTTGAGTCCAAGGCTCTGCTTTGGCACCAAGCAGAGTCTGTCGGATGCTGAGACTCTGGCAAGGGGTCTTTGGCAACGGCTCTGCTTTGCTGCTCTTCAGACTGTCGTATTCTTTTATTCTTCGACTGATCAGATCCCTGTTCATAACTCCGGTGTCCTCCTTGTTTAAGGTGCTGCTCTCCTGGATGGTCTTGATCCAGGCTAACATGTCGTTCCGGTCTTCAGCCTGAAACAGGCATTCACAGTCGGACATGGTAGGTTGGAACATGTTTTCCCTCTTGGTCTTGCTGTAAGAGATGTCTATCAAGCAAGCATCAACAATGATGGGCTGTCCCTCTTTGGAGGGAGCCGTATGCTCCCATTTATCTTTGTACAGGTACAGAGAATGGCCCCGAAGTACAACATACATCTGCTTCCATGGCCAAATACTCCCACCAACTTACTTGCCCTTATTGGAAGTGTGAGGACTGACACAGTACCTTCTAAGAAGGTTGTAGATTTGCCCTTACTGCTGACAAGTGGTCTGAAATGAAGCCACCCTTACTTTGCAGCATCACTGAAAACCTCTAAGGAAGACTCTTTCCTGGATCCAGAGTCTTCTGATGACTTTTGGCTGTGCATGATCTTGATCCCCTTCAGGTTGGATCTAAAGACAGTTTTGCATCTTCTCTGTAATCATCCAGGCTGTTGTTGTATGATTTTGATCATTCTGTCTTTCAGCTGGGCTGGGCATCCAGGCTGGGAGGTCCAACAGATTCCCGGTCATGGGAGAGCTGGTGTCGAATTAAAGGAGCTGAAGTTGTGAGACTGGAAGGGACTGTTGCTATGGAGAGTACCTCAGAGGTAGAGGCAGAGATGACAGCAGAAGCAGGGATGTGTGAAATATCATAATAGTGCTGGGACTAGTTGGTTCATCTATAAATGGGATGGAAGCCAAGGAGTCACCAGGGGGACTGGTACTTGAAGCCTTCCTTTCCTCCATCCTTTTCATATGGACTTCTCTGATAACAGGCTTGTTATGAATATACTTTTTGTACATTTTATAGTTTTTCCAGTCTATGTGCTGATGGGAGTTTAGAGAACAGTAATTAACAGAGACGGGAGGAGCTAGAGATCTACTGCTGGACAGCCCTTCTGAGTGTCCACTGTAATTGCCAGATTTAAGTAAAATTCCAGAAGGTTCCAATGGCCTGGAGCCTGTCTGATGGATCAGATGGGCAGTGGCAACGGATGCCGGTGGTGATGTGGTTCTTGGCACCACCTTTAAAGGGGTCTGCTCATTCCTGCCATACCACACTTCTTCAGTTCTGTGGGAGGGAACTGTGTGGTTGTTTCTGTTGGGTAACAAATCTACAACCTTCTCAGAAGATACAATGACAGTCCTTACACTTTCATTGCAGACACACACTGCTGTGTTTGACTTGGCCACATCTGGTGGTGATGGAGGCACTTGTATTTCCATTCTGTATAAAGTCTGCATTTTAAAGTCAACTTTGTATTATGCATGTTGCTACCTCTGCTTTGCTGTTGTTGTTGTTTCCGTTTGTATGCATTTTTTCCATCATCTCACTTTAGTTTGTATCTTTAGGTGTAAAGTCAGTTTCTTATACGGGGTTTTTAAGAATCCATTAAGCCACTCTTTTTTCATTTGAACATTTGGTCCATGTATATTTTTCTCTACATCTGGTGAGCATATTTTATTTTTTATTATAGTTGATTTACAGTGTTGTGTCAATTTCTGCTGTACAGCATAGTGTACTTGTTGACATTCCATTCATTGTTTTCTGGTTCTTTTTTATTCCTTTCTTCTTTGGTCACTTCCTCCGTGATTTGACAATTATATTTTGTATTATGTATGGATTCCTTTCTCCTTTTTGTGTGTCTCCTATAACAGATTTTTGAATTGTAGCTACTTTGAGGTTCTTATATAACAGTGTGTGTGTGTGTGTGTGTGTGTGTGTGTGTGTGTGTGTGTGTGTGTGGTGATTATCTTAGGGTGATCATCTCTTAAGTTCAAATGTATCCTAATGAGTCTGCATTTACCCCCACTCCCACTTCAATTTTTTGACATCTTATTTTACTCCTTTGGTTTTGTGTGTTGCTTAACCTCTTATTGCACATATATTTGATTTTACTACTTCTGTTCTTTAATCTTCCTACCAGCTTTATACGTGGTTGGCCTATTACCTTTACTATATGTTTGCCTTTGCAGGTGATACTTTGTTCTTTTTTAATTTTCATATTTCTAGTTATGGTCTTTTTTCCACCTAGAGAATTTAAACACTTCTTGTAAAGCTGGTTTAGTGGTACTGAACTTTTAGCTTGTCTCATCTGTAAAACTATTGAATTCTCCTTTAAGTCAGAATAAAAGCCTTGCCAGGTGGAGTATTCTTGATTGTGGTTTTTTTCATTTTATCATTTTTGAATATATAGTGCCACTCCCTTCTGGCCTGCAAAGTTTCTACTGAAATTCAGTTTGGAGTCTTTGGGAGTTCCCTTATACATAACTACCTGCTTTTCTCTTACTGTTTTTAGAATTTTGGGGGGACCATTTTAATTATAATGTGTCTTGGTGCGAACTTATCTGAGTTCATCTTGTCTGGGACCCTCTGTGCCTCCTGAACCTGGATATCTGATTCCCATCTTGTGCTTCCCTCTTTTTCTTAGTTCTGGAAAGTTTTTTCTGTGAGTCTTCAAAGAGTTCCCATGGACGCACTGTAAACAGTTGTAATTTTGATGTGCTGCTGGGAGGAGGTTAGCTCAGGGCCTTCCTCTACCTTCCTGGCCCACCTACCAGATGATTTTAAGCACCCATCCTTCTAACTTCTACATTCCATGCGTCTATGAAAACAGAAAGATCGGCATTCTCTAAGCTCTGTAGCTACAATTCTTTCTAACACAGCATCATACAGTTTTAACAGGTACTTCATACACATCATCTCTTGTACTCAACACAATCCTGAGGGTCAATTTTCACACGGGGATTAGGAAATTGAAGCATGGACTTGCCTATAATTACCGAAGTAACTGAAATTCAAAATCTCCGGCATCAGAGCCAAGGCTCTTTACATTATACTACTTTGTCTCCCTGAAAGATTCAAGTTAAGTCAAGAAAACATGCTTTGGTATAATGAGGAGAAGAAATAACATTAAATAAGAACTTACCATGTATAAGATATCATAACACAATTATTTTCTTTAATTCTTAAAATCCTAGGGGATATACTACTACTACTGTAATTCTGCAGGGAAAAAAACTAAAAAGCAGTTAAATAATTTTCTCAAGCTCACATAGCTAGTCAGAGTTGGTATTTGAACTCAGGTCTCATTCCAAAGGTTCTTTCCTCAGTATCTTAATGAGAACCATTTGTATATGTGCCAGTTGCTAGGCTTCAAACTATTTATACACATGGACATTTCCCTTCCAGAAACAGCTGCTTTGAGAAAGGGAAGGCTAAGGGTATACCAGGGCCCAAATTAAGCAGTCATTTATGACATAAGCCCATCTGTCTTACTCATAGCTAGAGTGCATGAGACATGTGGCAGGGCTTCGGAATTACTTTCTGTTTCTAAATATCCTCTGATCTGGTACTTAAGTGATTTTTAGGAAAGAACAATTATGTTATTTCTATGGTTTTTTTTTTAGATTTTTGTTTTATATTTATTTGCCTTATATTTTCATATTTTATTTATATCATATGTTAATACTATACTATACAATATAGCATCATTGGCATGAAGTGTCAAGTACAAATAAATACACAGGAACTTTAGTAATGAAAGAGAATGGCTCAGAGGATGAGAAGTGTATAAAAAGGAGCCCTGGGGAAATGAAATCATTTAACTCATGAATGAACGTACAGGGTAACACTGAAGTTGGCTTCGCTTCCATGGACCACTTTTCACTCTATAACCTTTGCATAAACCTCCCAGATTCCCGCTTTCAAGTTTTTGCTTACTTTTTCTTCTCCTTGCTTAGAATGTTCTTCTTCTCATCCTCCCTTTTAAACTCTCAACCACCATTTAAAGACTTGTTCAGGTTCTTGATTTCTCCTCTCTCTGTGAATTACCTAGGCACTGAAACTGCCAAATCACCATACATTTATGCATTTAGTCATTTCTTGTCTTGTATGATCTTTGAGGTTTTTAAGACCTACCTCCTTACCTAAAATGTAAGCTTTTTGAGGGCCAAAATCATGGCCCACAATCATAGCTTCTAATTATGTTCATTATTTTTCTGAATCTCAAGTACGACCCAATATAGAGCTTAGTCTAGGGACACTCCAGAAAATATTAAGAAGCTGCCTAAGAGACTATGTTACTCTCCAAGGAAAGAGGTCAGTCCCATAGAGCAGGGGCTGCAATACTCAGTTTACCTGATCAAGGTTTTTATTCTTTGTGATATCCCCTGATATCTACTGACCAATTTAACTAGAGGCAACTACTGGTTGAAATGACAGTTTAACAAAGATTAATGGGGAATAATAAGAGGAACAGTTCGGCTGAAATGGAAGAGGAGGGAATTATGGAAGGAAAGGAAGCCTAGCTGCCAGGACTTATCATGAGTGTTGTGCAATTTAGGCTGAGTACTTATTAGCTGGGAACCACCAGAAGAAAACCGGGTACCTGGGGAAGGAAAGCAGGAGAGAACTGGAGAAGCCATGCAATCACAGAGCCATCTGGCACTCTATAAATATTCTCCTAGAAGTAAAAATCTCCTCCCTCTTGTGTGTATAGCCCTTCACAAAGCCCATTCACAGTCACTGTCTAACAGTCTCCTCAAAAAAACTCCAGGAACTGAACAGCATGGATTATCCCCATTTTACAGCTAAGAAGACCAAGGTCAGGAAATTAGAAGAAACATATCTTGCCTAGCTCATCCATCTGGAATATTGCTGTCTTTCATTTTTTATTTTACAACCCTGAAAACTGTAGCAAAATGGTGATAGTACAAATGATTCTGGTTCATAAAAAAAATATATATATCCTGGACTAGGAGTCAAAAGAGGCTGTATCCAGTATTATTCCTGCCATTAACTTACTTCAGGACCCTGGTAAACTCCCTTTCTTTCTCTGAGCTCAAATCTTCAATCTGTCAAACAGGTAAATGATGCCTACTCAGTCTAGAGATAAAGGCAGACAATAAATCACATTTCCAGAGAGGATAATACCTAAAAGAACTCATGAAGGATAGACAGGAGTTGGTCTGGCAGACATGAGGAAGGGTATTCCAGAAAGAAACAGAATTAGCAAAAGCCCGGAGGAATAAACAATGATCTTTGTCACAGCTTTCTGCCAACTAAATTTTATAAACTCCTGCTACAGATATACTCTGGACTTGGGATTGAGGGAAGATACAACAAAGAAAATAAGGCAAACTCAGGATGCTGGTGATCCTATATACCACAAATATTGGTACCATGGGACTACTGCTGTTGCTAGCAAATTTATTTTGGTGGCTAGGATATGAGTCTAGAGGAATCTGATGAAAACTGTGTCTATACAAAAACATGTAAGTTTTTTAATCAAGTTAATTCTTCATAGCAGCATTATTCAAAAGAGTCAATAAGTAGAAATCAAAATGTCCCTCAACTGATGAATGAATAAATCAAATGTGGTATAGTATTACAATGGAATGTTACTCAATCATTAAAAAAAGAAATCCAGATTCATGGTACACCATGGATAAAACTTAAAAACACATTATGCTAAGCAAAAGAAACCAGTCACCAAAGGCTGTATGTTGTATGGTGAAAATATACTGGAATTATATAGTTGTGATGGTTTTACAAACTTGTTATACACTAGATTGAATATACACTGAATTGAATACTTTGAGATATTGAATGGTGTGGTATTTCAACTACATCTCAATGTTTTTTTAAAAAAGTAACTATAGGCAAAAGACCTGTACTCTGAAAACTATAAGACATTGATGAAAGAATTAAAAGATGACAAAAAATAGATGAAAAGATATACCATGTTCCTAGATGGAAGAATCAATATTCTCAAAATGGATAGACTACACAAGGCAATCTACAGATTCAATGCAATGTCTATCAAATTAACAATGGTATTATTCTTCACAGAACTAGAACAAAATATTTTAAAATTTGTATAGAAACACAAGAGATCCCAAAGAGCCAAATAAATCCTGAGAAAGAAAAAAGGTGCTGGAGGAATCAGGCGCCCTGACCTCAGACAAAACTACAAAGCTACAGTCATCAAAAAAGTATGGTTCTGGCACACACAAAAAAAGAAATATATATCAATGAAATTGGATAAAAAGCCCAGAAATAAACCCAAACACCTATGGTCAATCAACCTTTGACAAAGGAGGCAAGACTATACAATGGGGAAAAGACAGTCTCTTCAGTAAGTGGTGCTGGGAGAACTGAACAGCTACATGTAAAAGAATGAAATTAGAATACTCTCTAACACCATACACAAAAATAAACTCAAAATGGCTTAAAGACATAAATGTAATACCAGATACTATAAAACTCTAAGAAGAAAAAATAGGCATAATACTCTAACAGAAATTGCAACAATATCTTTTTGGATCCACCCCATAGAATAATAAAAATAAAAAATAAACAAATGAGAACCAATTGAACTTAAAAGCTTTTGTACAGCAAAGGAAACCATACAAAAACCAAGAGGACAACCTAGAGAATGGGACAAAATATTTGCAAATAATGTAACCAACAATGGCTTAATTTCCAAAATATAGATATAGCTCATACAGCTCAATATCAAAAGAAAACCAATAAAAATGGGCAGAAGAGCTAAATAGACACTTCTCCAAAGAGTACATACAGATGGCCAAAAACCACATGAAAAGATGCTCAACATCACTAATTATTAGAGAAATGCAAATCAAAATTACAGTGAGGTATCACCTCACATCAGTCAGAATGGCCATTATCAAAAAGTATACAAACAATAAATGTTGGAGAGAGTGTGGAGAAAAGGGAATCCTCCTACGCTATTGGTGAGAATGTAAATTGGTACAACCACTGTGGATAACAGTATGGAGGTTCCTAAAAAACTAAATATAGAACTACCATATGATCTGGCAATCCCACTCCTTGACATATATCCAGAGAAAACCATAATTGGAAAAGATACATGTGCCTCAATGGTCACTGAAGCACTATTTACAGTAGCCAAGACATGGAAGCAACCTAAATGTCCATCAACAGAGGAGTGGATACGGAAGATGTGGTACATATACATATAATGGAATATTCCCCAACCATAAAAGAATGAAGTAATGCCATTTACAGCAATATGGATGGACTAGAGATGATCATACTGAGTGAAGTAAGTCAGAAAGACAAAGATAAATATCATATGCTATAACATATGTAGAATCTTTTTAAAATGATACAAATGAACTTATTTATGAACAAAAGCATACTCACAGACTTCAAAAACAAACTATAACCATAGATTGTTACAGTTTATCCATTCATCCACTGATGGACTTTGAGGTTGTTTCCATGCCTTGGCTATTGTGAATAGTGCTGTTATAATATATAAAGCAAAAGGGACCAATGTATAAACCTATGGTTACCAAAGGGGAAGGGTGAGAGGAAAGGAAGGACTGGAAGCTTGGGGCTGGAATATGTACACTATGGTATATGGAATGGGTGGTCAGCAGTGACCTGCTGTATAGTACAGGGAAATCTACTCACTACTCTGTGTTAACCTATATGGGAATGGATATGTGTATATGTATAACTGAATCACTTTGCTGTACAGCAGAAATTAACACACATTGTAAATCTACTATACCTCAATAAAATTTTTTAAAAAGTAAATGTAATTTACCATTAAAAAATAAAGGGGAAAAGTATGTAACCAGTTCAATTAATGCAGACAAGTATTTGCTAAAATTTGACATCTAACTGTGATTAACACTTCTTAACAAACTGGGATTACAACAGAATTTACTTCATCTAATGAAAGCCAACTACCAAAAACAAAGAAAATGATGAAATGTAGATTTTTTTCCTCTAATATTAGAAATAAGATAATTTTATGCCCTACTATCACTTTTATTCGTCATAATGGTGAAGGTATTAGCCAGTACAATTAGGAAAGTAAAAGAAGAAGGATTAAAAAGGAAGAAACAAAACTATAACAATTTATGGATAATACAATCACGTATACATAAAAAATTCTATTAGGAGAAAGACTTCATACCATAGAATAGGTAAAGATTTTAAAAACTGAACAGACAGCAATAGAAAGAAAATAATTTATAAATTTTTTTCTAAATTCTATCAAAATCACCATGTCACGAATCTATCAAATATAATATTAAGAGCACAAAAGAACACTCCTGAGAATATATTCATAAAGGACAAAAACTCAAATTTGAAAAGATACATTCACCTCAATGTTTATATGTTATAGCAACACTATTCACAATAGCCAAGACATGGAAGCAACCTAAAAGTCCATCAGTGGATGAATGGATAAAGCAGATATGGTGCATATATGCAATGGAACACTATGTAGCCATAAAAGAATGAAATAAGTCCATTAGCAGCAACATGGATGGACTTAGAAATTCTCACACTGAGTGAAGAAAGTCACAGAAAGATAAATACCATATGATATCATTTACATGTGGAATCTTAAAAAAATGATACAAATGAAATTATTTACAAAACAGAAATAGACTCAGATATAGAAAACACACTTAAGGCTGAAAAGGGGGAAAGGGGGATGGGGAAGAATAAATTAAGGGTTTGAGGATTAACAGGTATATACTACTATATACAAAACTGATAAACAGCCAGGACCTACTGTAAATAACCGTATTCAATATCTTGTGACAAACTGTAATGGAAAGGAATATGTTCCATTATATATTTATAACTGAATCACTTTGCTTACACCTAAAACTAACACAACACTGTAAGTCAACTATATTTCAATTAATTAATTAATTAATTTTTAAAAAGAGTCTATTATTTTTTTTTCTTTTTAGGGCTGCACCTGTGGCATATGTAAGTTCCCAGGTTAGGGGTCAAACTGGAGCTGCAGCTGCCAGCCTACACCTCAGGCACAGCAATGCCAGATCTAAGCAGCATCTGCAACCTACACTGCAGCTCATGATAGTGCCAGATATTTAATTCACTGAGCAGGGCAAGGTATCAACTCCCCATCCTTATGGATACTAGTTGGGTTCTTAACCTGCTGAGCCACAGTGGAACTCTGTAAAAAAAAAGTCTATTACTGAAATCAACCTTATATTCATAAATAGTACAGTGGAAAATACTCTTATAAGAGTATATTATACAGCAATGAAAATAAACTAAACATATATTAAAATGTATTTTAAAATATACATATAAATCTTAAACATGTAAACGTATTTTAAAATATACATATAAATCTTATAATCAATATCAATCTAATGAGGGTGAAGAATATACATTGTACGATTCTATGCACAGCAAGTTCAAAAATAGGCAAACTCATTTATAATGTTTGTCTTCCAAAAGCAAGAGGGAAAACAGGAAGCCTCTACAGTGCTGATTATATTACATTTCTTGGTCAGAGTAACGGCCACACAGGCGTGGTCAATGTGAGAATTCATTATGCTGCACACTGCTGAGGCATGTGTTTTTCTATATGAAGATTTAACAAGGCAGCAGAAGAACCTACAAGAATCATGGTTCATAAGCTACATATGAGCTTACAGAGCATTTAGTCCAATTTACTCATTTTACAGATGAGAAATAAATTAAAGCCAAGATAAGGTCATGGAGCTGTCACACAATAAGTAGAAACACTGTAATAGGAAAAAAAAAAAAAGCCCAAGCAGGATATTTTTAAATGTTATTACTTATAGAATCTTGAACACATAGTAGTTGGTTGATAACTCCTAGTATATCATGTGTACATCAGTGCTTCCAACCCTGTTGACAGGAATGGAAGTGAATTAGGAAAATATAGAGGAAGAGAAAAGGGAGAGAGGATTAGCATAAGAAAGAAAAAAGAGTATCTGAGATTTGTAGTTATAAGAGGCCTACCTATTTGGCCTCAGTTTCAAATATATTATTTGTTCCAGAGGTCCAGGCCTATGTCAATAGAGCTTAGAATCCTGCTGCTGACATTACAGAGAACTCTTGAGAACTTCTTGGGAAATCTGCCCTTAGGTCTGCTTAGTCTCAATGCACAAAATTCTTTAATCTGGCCTTCCCATTAGCCCTGTCTAAATCAACAGGAAATACAGCCTATATGTAAGAAGAGAAAGGCTTTTTACCCCAGGACTAGGATTTAATTCTATCTTGGAATAAATCTGTTAAGAGTTATTGTTTTATAAACCTCATAACAACTCTTAAGTGTTCATCGCAGAGTCCAAAAGAAAACCAGGATTGCAAGAAATAATAGCCACAAAATTACTGCCAAGTCTTAGTAAGTCTGCAGCTTGCATAAGTTTCTTCACATATTTAGTCTTAGCAACTCTCTGAAATAAATATTATAAACCCATATAACAGGTAATAAAACTGAGGTGAGAAAAGATAGAGCAACCTACAAAGTCAGGGATGGGCAATGGTGAGAACCTCAAAAATCCCTGAATTCCAACATAGCTCCTTCCATAAGAACTGTACCTTCCCCATATTGCAGATTACGTGAATCTAAGTGGATGTCATTAAGTGCAATTTGTTTTAAAGTAAGTTAAAAGAACTAACCAATTCAGTTCTACTAATGGCATTAGACTGACCATCTCGGAACCTTCAAACACTATGTGATATCTGAGGACATAGAAGAATGAAAGAGCACAGTCCAGAAGTTAAGAGACAATGGTTCAAAACTTATGTTTACCAAAGAGGAAACATGACGGGGGGAGGGGATAAATTACGGGGTTGGGATTGACATACACATACTACTATATATAAAAGAAATGGGTAAAAAGGACCTACTGTAAAGCACAGGGAAATTTACTCATTACTGTGTAACGACCTATATGGGAAAAGAATCCAAAACGGAATGGATATATGTATAACTGATTTACTTTCTGTATGCCTGAAATTAACACAACTTTGAAAGTATATTCCAATAAAATTTAAAAATTAAATTCTTAAAAAAGAGACAATGGCTCAAACGCAGACTCCATGCACTGCAACTATGCAGCAAGTGACCTTGGGCAAGTCCTTCACTCTCTGCACCTAAGAGTGTCAGTATTACACAGTGGAGAAGTCCTTGGAATCAAGGAGAAGAGCTACAATCCCAGTTCAGCCACTCCTAAGTAGAGTACCTTGGGTAAGTTAGAGTACCTTGAGTAAGTTATTCAATCACTATGAACCTCAGCTTTTTGTCTATAAAATGAAATATTTATCTCCCTGAAAAAAATTGCTATGTTTCACAAACATCAAAGATCCTAATATATGATTGGCAATCAACAAACAGTAGCTTGGTTATTGCTCTATGGTTATTACTATTGTGTTATTACCATTTCTTATTACTCTTATTATTTTTTATAGTTACTGTTCTTATTATTTTGAGGATTAACTAAGGTAAGGAAAATGTATAGGCTTTATAAAAGCTCAGGAGATTTACAAACATCTTTTATTAATAAAAGAAACTGTCAGAGTAAGATTTCCCAACCCATGCATTAAGACAGAGAAACTGTGGCTGATGAAAAAGAAGAACAAATCATCTCATTTCATGAAACTAGACATACCAGGCTGGAGGAGATACAGTGGAAAGAGTGTGCAACCCCATCCATGCGAACTTGGCCTAGTCTATTTGGCTTTCTGGTAGCATAAGAAATAAAGCTGACACTGTAAAATTCTAGGCTGAAGTACAACCATACAAGTTCCAGCAAAAATCATTGATCATATTCATTTTTTTTAAGATTCATTTTTAAGAAGCCCCTCTCATTGGTTCAGCTGAAATAATCTGAGCTCAAGGCAGTAAAAAGCTGCAAATTTGGAGAGATAAACACTGACATAGTCCAGTTTTTAAAGCAACTTTGTCAAACTCTTCCCAAGCTTAGAGAATTCCACTTTGGTTGTGAAAGTATAGCCAGAAAAAGATTCCAAGCTAAATGGTGCAGGACTTCTTAGAACAAACCAAAGTTTCCATATCCTAACCACAGGAACCAGGCTTCCCACATGGAATTCTGCAATTCAGCACCACCTATCACAGGCTGTCAGTTATAGCTTCTTGCAATCATTTATGCATCTCCCCAGGCACCCAATGAAGCCCTGCTGGAAGTCAGCACTAGGTAATGCCCACAGACATTCTACCCATCACCAGCTCAAATCTCAACCACTAACACAGCCCAAAGAGAACTCTTTTTTCTCATCTCCCAAATGTCCTTGGAGAACCAAAACTATCCCACTGGAATTCTGACTCCAAAAGTCTGGGTGAAACCCAGGCATGTGTATTTTAGAGAAGTACCAGGAGTGAGTCAGTTGTGTAAAATGGGTTGAGAACAACTAATAAAGATAGTACGTGTGATACTTTAGGAAGACATAGTTCCACAAGCATCCCTGCCATGTTCCAGCTGTAAGGCCTTAATCAATTTACTTTTTTCCAAGCCTCAGCTTCCCCAACTGAAAATGAGTTGTTTTGCATATCAGATAAAACAAGAAATGAGGTTTTCTTTTTTTTAAGGTTTAATTGCATTCATCTTTATTTAAGAAAGCAGGCAAGAGCATGGTACACTTTAGAAGTTTTTTTGGGTTTTGCGTTTTTGGGTTTTTTTTTTTTTCTTTTTTTAAGGGCTGAAGGAGCAGCATATGGAGGTTCCAAGGCTAGGGGTTGAATCAGAGCTAAAGCTGCTGGCCTACACCACAGCCATAGCAATGCCAGATCTGACTGCATCTTCGACCTACACTGCAGCTTGAGGGAATGCCAGATCCTTAACCCACTGAACAGGGCCAGGGATCGAACCTGTATCCTCATGGATACTAACAGTGTTTGTTTCTGCTGAGCCACAATGGGAACAAGGTTTTCTTTAAAAATAAAATAATTCAGAGTTAGAGATGGCCCTGATAGTGGAGTGAGAGGACCCTGAACGCACCTCCTTCCACAGACAGACCAGAATTACAATTTATAGGATAATGACCTATGAGAATGACCTGAAGATTAGCAGAAAAGATTTACCACATCTAAAGACATAAAGAAGGAGCCGCAAAAGATGGGTAGAAAGGGAAGAGATGCAGAATAGTCAGGACTCACTACCCTGGGCCAGTGACCCACAAAAATGGGAGGAATATCACAATTGCAGAGGTTCTTCCCAAAAAGCAGGGGGTTCACGTCCCTGAAGCAGGACGATGAACCACCAGAAAGTCTGGCTTTGAAACCTAGTGACTCTTCTGTTCAGGAGAGCTAGAGGGCTATAAGAAACAGACTTCACTCTTCAAGGGCACATTCAAACCCTCACCCACTCTGAGTCCCCGCGCAGAGGGAGTAGGTTGAGAAGAGCCTGGATCAGACCATTTTCCGATGCTGGAGAGCCTCTCAAAGAGGCAAGAGGCAAGTGGGACTCTCCTGGGGGAAAGACATGCCAATGGCAGCCATCTGTGGGAGCACGTTCAATGGAGATGACAATAGCACTGGCAAGTTCCATTTTTGAGTCCTCCCTGTAGCCTTTTAGTGCCAGTGGCTTACTAATACAACATTGTGCCAGCAACCTCCTACCAAGGACATGTAGCAAAGTATACAGGAAGCCTCCCTGACCCCCCTAGTGGGCTGGTAGCCACCAGGCCTGCTGGATGGCAAGGTAGTCAACTGGGCTGCTGGTCAGCCCTACCTACCACCACAGCCTCAATAGTCAGCTGTGCCACAAGGGAAGAGCCCACTGAGCCCACATAATGAGTACCTTAGATCATCCAGGTAACCAGAGGGGTGTGTGCTGCTGGGCACCAGACATACATAGGTCACTTCTCCAAGTGTAGGAAATGTAACCAACCTACTGAACACATAGAAAATTAGGCAAAATTAGGAGATGAATATTTTCTAAACAAAGGAACAAGACAAAACTTCAGAAAAAGAACTAAATGAAGTGTATATAAGAATCTATCCAATAGAGTTCAGAGTAATGATCATAAAGATGCTCAGGGAACTCAGGAGAAGAATGTTGGAAGAGTACAAAGTTGAACAAAGACACAGGAAACAAAGAAACAAACAGAGCTAAAGAATACAATAACAATTATACAATAATACAATTGTATACAAGAATACAATAAAATTTAGTATTATAATCATTTGTATTTCTGGGATTCAGTTCTAATTTCTATTTCAATTCTTACTGCTTTTATTTGGATCAACTCTTTTTCTTGATAATTCAGGCTAAAGTCTTATTAATTATATTTTACTATAGGCTGTTTTAAAGTCTACTTTGTCTAATATGAACATTGCTATCTAAGCCTTCTTTTGATTTCCATTTACATAGAGTATCTTTTCCCATCCCCTCATACTCAATCTGTGTGTGTCTTTCACTCTGAAGCCAGTCTCATGTAAGAAATGTATAGAGGACTCTTGATTTTTTTAAAAATCCCATCAGCCAAAATGGATCAAGACAGCAGAGGGGCAGAGGAGTAGGACTTGGAGTTCATCCTCTTCCACAAATAAAACCAAAACAATTGACATGTAGAATGATTCTCACAGAACATCTGCTGAATGCTGGCCAAAAAAACCCCTCAGAGTTCTAAAAGGGCAAGGAAACCTCCACCTAAATGGGTAGGATAAAAGGGGAAAAAGAGAGAAGAGAGAAGAGAGAAACAAGAATGAAGATGGGACTAGCAATCCTGGGAGGGAGCTGTGAAAGAGGAAAGGATTCCACACACTGAGAGTCCGCCTGACTGGTAAAGAGATCAATTGGGATAGAGGGGGTTCCCAAAGTCTAGGAGAAAAATTAAACAGCCAGTCTGAGGAAGGTAAAGCATAGAGAGAGCTGCAAAGATGGTCAGTGCTGCTGTCCAGAGCACCCCAGGCTGAGATACTTGAGCAGGGTCTGATGCTGAGGCTCAGGAGAGGATTGCAGCTGGATGCCTGGAATCAGCCTGACAGGGCCAGGGAGTGGTGTACCACAGCTGAGGTACCTGAAGCAAGGCACCATTGTTGGTGAGTGCAAGAGGAGGAGGGGGGGCACAAGCATCATAGGAACTTCATTCTCTATGCATGTGCACAGGCTCACAGGCAGCAGAGCATCTCTTGAACAGGCTTTGGGGGAGAGGGGCCCACAGCCATCACACACTTTAGAGGTGAGTGTGGCCTGCCACCACTGAGGGTCCCATGACCAAGCACTCCCTACCACTCCCACCTCCCAAGGGTTGCTGCTACAGTGGAGGCTGTGCAACTGGACCCCATCCACCACCTCCACGAGAGTTCATGCAGCAGCTTGATACCACCACCACTGCCAAGGATCCTTTGGACAATGACTGTCCATCGTCCCCACCTCCCTAGTATGTGCATGCCTTGCCACTGCCACCACTAAGGGCCTGATGATCAGGTGCCACCCTTACTTCCCCAGGTGTCCACGACTGGGTGCCCCAGCCACACCCACTTACCTGGGAGGTTGCTGCCACTGCTGATGGCCCTGCTACCAGGCTCAACCTGCTGCTCCACCTCTCTTGGGGCTGTAGATACTGACAATGATGGCCCTGTGACAAGGTGCTGGCTGCAGGCACCATCTGTTGCACCACCTTCCTGGGAGCATATGCAGGCTATGCACCTGCACATCCCAATCAAGGGGATAACAGCCAGAAATCACTGACAAAAGAGACAGCTAGGATCCAAACCAAAAGCAACCCTAAGGCCCCAAAATAGTAAACCCTCACAAGCTGCCAGGGATGTTCCTACATATAAATAGCCTTCCAACACTATGGTAGATAATTGTTTCCTCTAAAATCACAGGGCAAGAGAAAAATAAGCAAAATGAAGAAGCAGAAGAACCACTCCCAGTTAAAATAATGGGGGAATTCTCCTGAAGAAGCAAATAAAAAAACAGAACTCTTCAGTCTAACAAATACTGAGTTCAAAAAGGAGGTAATGAAAATATTGAAGGAATTAAGAATGGATATCAACAGTAATGCAGATTACTGTAAAAAGGAACTAAAAACTATAAGGAGGAGCCAAGAAAAAAACAAAAAATTCATTTTCAAGATGAAAGCTGAGCTAAAGTCAATGAATAGCAGAATGAATAATACAGAAGAATGAATAAGCAACTTGGAAGATAGAATAATGAAAATCTAGCAATCAGGACAGCAGAAAGAAAGCCAAATTTAAAAAATTAAATTGATATGATATCTATGGGTTAATATAAAGTATGCAAATCTATGCCTCCCAGGGATACCAGAGAAGCAATAAAAAAGGGGACTGAAATTATATTTGAAGACATTATGGCTAAAAAGTCCAAAATCTGAAGAAGAGAAAAAAAAACAACAGATATAGGAAGCACAGAGGGTCCCAAACAAGAAGAACCCAAACAGACCTACACCAAGACATATTAAAATAAAAACAGCAAAAGTTAAAGATAAGGAGAGGGAAAACAAGGAGTTAATTTAAGGGACTCCCCCCATAATTCTAACAGCAGATTTCTCTACAGAAACACTAAAGGCCAGAAGAGAGTCACACAATATATTCAAAGTCCTAAAGGAAAAAAACCTGCAACCTAGAATAATCTACCCAGCAAGATTATCATTTAAAATAGAAAGGGAAATAAAGAATTTCCCAGACAAGCAAAAACTAAAAGAATACAGCAATACTAAACCTATCCTAAAAGAAATATTGAAAGGTCTCCTCTAAATGGGAAAGAAGTAAGAAGATATAGGATGGAGGAAATTACAATTGGAAAGTAATCACTTAAATAAGCCAGTATAGATCAAAAAGGGGGGGGAACCTGCTATGAAAGCAATGATAAACACAAGCAACAACAAAAGGATAAAGATGACAATGTAAAAATGGACATCAAAATCATTAAATGTGGGAAAGGAGAGAAAAAGTCTAGACTCTTTTTAAATGTGTTTGAGCCTATATGGCTATCATATTTGAAAAATGGGGCGACCACAAGTCAAAAACAAACAATAAATTCACAAAAACCAAAAAGAATAGGATACAAAATAAAATAAAAGGAAGTCATCAAACCACAAAAAGAAAACAAAAACAAGGAGAAACATAGACTCAACTAGAAAACAAAGTTGAAAATAGTCAATGGAAATAAATAAATAAATAAATAAATAATAAATTGTCACCAATACAACAACTCATGACCGGGCTGTGTCAGAGGGAAATGTGCTGGGCAGTCCACATCTCTTCTTGTGTTCAGAGGATAGGATGGGAGCTACCATCAGCAGTTCAACTCAATGTGGCTCCATTTCCTGGGCTTTGAATGTGGAGATTGTCCAACATATACAGACAATTGTCTAAATAAAAGTAGAATAGGAAAAATAAAATAAAATAAAATTAGCCAATGGAACAAATGCTCCAATCAAGTGACACAGAGTAGCAGACTGAATAAAAAAACAAGAGTCGACAATATGCTGCTTACAAGAGAGCCATTTTAGGGCAAAGGACATACATAGATTGAAAGCAGAGGAAAGGAAAAAATTATTTCATACAAATGAAATGACAAGAAAGACAAGAAAGCAGGAATTGCAATACTCACATCACACAAAAAAGACTTTAAAACAAAGGCAATAAAAAAGATAAAGAAGACACTATTTAATGACAAAAAAAGATCAAACAAAAAGAGGATATTACACTCTTCTACATAGATGACCCCAATAGAAGAGTACCCAAATATAACGAATACTAATAGACGTAAAGGCAAAAATTAATGGGAATACAATAATAGTAAGAGATTTCAACACCACAGTTATATCAATGGAAAGATATTCCATACAAAAAAATCAATAAGAAAGAGATCTTAAATGACACAATCGAACAATTAGACTTGATATTTTCAGGACCTCATATCCAAAAACAAAAACCAAAATATATTCTTTTCAAATGCACATGGAGCATTCTATAGAATTGACCACACACTAGGGTACAAAACTAACCTCAACAAATTTAAGAATATAGAAATTATTTGGATCGTCTTCTCTGATGACAATGGCTTAAAACTACAAATCAACCACAGGACAAGAAATAAGAAAAAATCAACTACATGGAGACTAAACAACATAGTAGTATAAAAACCAACAGGTCAGTGGGATCAAGATGGTAAAGGAGTAATACGTAGCACTCACTTTCTCCCACAGACATATTTTTTAAAAACCCATCTACATATAGAATGATTCACACAGAATATCTATTGAATCTGGCAGAAGACTTTAAAACCTCCAAAAAGAGCAAGAAACGTTCCATATAACTGGGTAGAACAAAAGGGGGAAAAGTGAGAGAGAAAGAGAAGAAATAAAAAAGGAATCAGGATGGGACAAGCACTCCTGAGAGGGAGCTATGAAAGAGAAAAGTAATTCATACCCAGGGAGGCAACTTGATGGGAGATCAGCTGCAGTGGAGAAGGAAGCTCAAAGCCCTGGAGAAAAGTGCACTAGACAGAATGAGGAGAGCAAAGCAGAGAGAGAGCCACACAGACCATAGGTACCACTGCTCCTGGAAACCACAGCCTGAGATATTCAGGCAGGGGTTGGGCACTGAGACTTGGGATCCAGAGGTCAGTTCCAGTGAGAGGACTAGAGCTGGCTGTGTGGAGACAGCCTAGGGAGCAGTGTGCAACAGACTGGGGAACAGAGCACCACAGCGAAAGGAATGAGGGATGAGGTCTGGGCCTGTAGGAGAAGCAAGGCCCCATTGTTGGGAAGGGTGGGAATAGGAGGGTGGGACCGCCATAGGAATATCTTTTTCTGTGTACTCACAGGCTCTTAGGTGGCAGGACCCCTCAGCCATCTCAGACTACAGGTGGGCATGGCCCGCCATCACAGGCACTCCTACAGCCCCAGACACCTCAGAGGAAGGCCCTGGAACCAAGCACCACCCATTGTTGCTCTCACTACCCTGGGAATGCACACAGCCTGCTACTATTACCGCCAAAGGCTCTGGGCAATGCCTACACCTGCCTGAGGGTCACTGCAACTGCCCAGAACCCTGCAACCAGGAGCAGCCTATACCACTTCCCCGTGCGTTCTTGCCACTATTTGGGGCCCAAAAACCAGACACTAGCTACATGCCCTGCCCCTTACCTGAATCGCCTGGGAAGCACACAGGCCATATACCAGCACAATCCCTATCAAAGGGATAACAGCCTGCACACACTGAGGAAAGAGACAGCAAGCATCCAAACCAAAAGCAGCCTTGCAATAATATATAAATACATTTTATAAACACAGAGAGAGAGGGAGAGACAGAGATACATAGGTATAAGGGTAATGGTGGCTTCATAGAACGTCTTTGGGGGCATTCCTTCTTCAATCTTTGGGAAAGTTTAAGCAGGATGTGTGTAAGTTCTTTGAATGTTTGGTAGAATTTGCCTGTGAAGCCATCTGGTCCTGGACTTTTGTTTGTAGGGTTTTTTTTTTATTACATATTCTATTTCATTTCCAGCAATCAGTCTATTCAATTGAGCTATTTCTTCTTGATTCAGTTTTGGCAGGCTGTAATTCTCTAGAAAGTTGTCCATTTATATAAATATTATATACACACACACATGCACAGAGAGAGGGAGGGAGGGGGAGAGAGAGAGAGAGCTCACAAACCACCCAGGTGTGTTCTCCCATGTAAGCAGCCCTCCAAGACTACAGTAGTTGTTCTCCCTAAACTCACAGAATGAGAAAAATATAAACAAAATGAAGCTCAGGAATCATTACCAGTTAAAAGAACAGGAGAACTCCCATGAAGGAGCTAATAATTAAATAGACCTCTGCAGTCTAATATGCAGAGTTCTAAAAGGTGATAGTGAAAATTCTGAAGGAATTAAGAACAGATATGAACGGTCATGCAGATTATTTTAGAAATGAACTAGAAAATATAAGGAGAAGCCAAGAAAAAATAGAATAGTCATTTTCAGAGAGGCAAGCTGAGTTAAAGGCATTGAAGAGCAGAATGAATAATGCAGAAGAACAAATTAGTTAACTTGGAAGATAGAATAATGGAAATCACCCAATCAGAACATCAGACAAAAAAACAAATGAAAAAACATGAAAGCAACATAAGACATCTATGTGAAAATACAAAGAAGGCCAATATACCCACAACAGGAATTCCAGAAGGAGAAGGAAAAAAAGGGGGGACTGAAATAATTTCTTCAAATATATTTGAGAAACCAAGTAAACGAAATAAGAAATGAAAAAGGAGAAATCTCAATGGGTACTTCAGAAATACAGAAAACCGAAAACCATAAGATATAAATAAATCATATATCAACAAATTTGACAACCTGGAAGAAATGGACAACTTTCTAGAGACTTTACAGCCTGCCAAAACTGAATCAAGAAGAAATGTATCAATTGAACAGACTCATCACTAGAAGTGAAATTGAGTATGTAATAAAAAAAAAAAGTCCCTTTAAACAAAAGTCCAGGACCAGATGGCTTCACAGGCAAATTCTATCAAACATACAAAGAACTTATACCCATCCTTCTTAAACTCTTCCAATGGGACCTAATCAGACTTACAAGCTTTTGCATAGTAAAGGAAACCATAAAAAAAACGAAAATACAACCTATGGAATGGAAGAAAACTGTTGCAAACAATGCAACTGACAAGGGCTTCATCTCCAAAATATACAGACAACAAATACAACTAAACAACAACCAACTGCTGTAATTAATAAGTCCACAAAAAACAAATGCTGGAAAGGGTGTGGAGAAAAGGGAACCCTCCTACATTGTTGATGGGAATGTAAATGGGTACAACCATGATGTAAAAGAGTATGGAGTCCCTCAGAAAACTAATATAGGACTACCACGTGATCCAGCAATCCCACTCCTGGGCATACATCCGGACAAAAGTTAAAAAAAAAAAAACATGCACCCATAAATTCATAGAAGCACTATTCACAATAAACAAGACATGGAAACAACCTAAATGTCCATTGACAGATGATTGAATTAAGAAGATGTGGTATATATACACAATGAGATACTACTCAGCCATAGAACGAATGAAACAATGTCATTTGCAGCAACATGGATGCACCTAGAGATTATCGCAATAAGTGAAGTTAGGTTAGAAAGAGAAGGACAAATAGCATATGATATCACTTATATGTGGAATCTAAAATGTGGCACAAAGGAACTTACCTACAAAACAGAAACAGACTCACAGACGTGGAGAGCAGGTTTGTAGTTTCTGAAGAGGGATGGGGGGGGCAATAGTGCGGACTGGGGGTTTGGGGTTAGTAGATGAAAACCATTACATTTAGAATGGATAAGCAATTAGGTCCTACTGTCCAGCACAGGGAACTATATCCAATCTCCTGGGATAGACCATTATGGTAAAGAACATGTTAAAAGAATGCATATATATTTACAACTGAATCACTTTGTCATATAGCACAACACTGTAAATAAACTATACTTTAACAAAATAAATAAATAGACTATTGACAGGATTGTCTTCATTGCCATTTTCTCCCTTCTTTTCTGGTTGTTTTTGCAGTTCTTTGTTCTTTTTTGCCTCTTCTCTTGCAGTTTGATGATTTTCTCATCAAAAGCTTCTCATCAAATGTGTTGTTTGCCTTTCTCTTTACTTTTGTATTTTCTATTGTAGTTTTTTCCTTTCTGCTTACCATGTACTTCATATACGTTGACCCCAACTACATCTATTTGTTTTAAACTAATATTCACTTAAGTTCAAAGATTCTAAAAGCTCTAATTTTTCGTACCACTCCCTAGTTTTGTTTTCTATGTCATATTTTACATCTTCGTGTCCATCCCTTGACTGTTCCTTGTAGTTATAGCTGACTTTACAATTTTTGTCTTTTAACCTTTCTAATAAAGGTGGTTGATTCATAGTCATTACTATTTATTGGCCTTTAATGTGGGACTTTCTCCTTCCTATGATTTATGTCTTACTGTTGCTTTTTCCTTATTTAAGAAGTCCCTTTAAGACTTCAAGGTCATTTTAGAATTGATAAACTCTTAGTTTTTGCTTATCAGAACACCTCATTATCTTTCAATTCTGAATAATAACCTTGCAGGGTAGAGCATCCTACGTCATGGTTTTTTCCTTTTAACACTTTAAACATATCATGCCACTCTCTTCTGGCTTGCAAGTTTCTGCAGAAAAATCAGCTGCTGGCCTTACGGAGTTTCCCTTACATGTGACCCTGTGTTTCTCTTGCTGACTTTAGAATGCTGTCTTTAACTTTGCCGTTTTAATTATGACATGTCTTGGCATGGGGCTCTTCCACTACATTTCGTTTGGAATTTTCTGTGCTTCCTGTACCTGGATATGTTTCCTTCTTCATATTTGGGGAGTCTGCAGCCATAATTTGAACAAAACATTTTCTACTTTTTCTCTCTTCTTATGGGACTCCTGTAATGTGATTTCTGGTATGCTTTATTTTGTCTCAGAGGTCCCTTAGACTATTCTCATTTTTTTAACTTTTCTTTTTAGTGTTCTGATTAGATGATTTTCATTATTCTGCCTTCCAAATTGCTTATACATTCTTCTGTTTCACCTAATTGGGTCTTAATTTCCTCTAGCATATTTTGCATTCCAGTTATTATATTCTTCAGCTCTGGCTGGCTCATTCTTATATTTTCTAGTTCTTTGTTAAAATTCCCAGTTTCAGTTCCTTCAGGCTCTCAAATTCCTAATTCCAGTCCCATACACCTGACAGCCTTCTGGACTTCCTTGGTTGTCCCACCAGCTGGCCCCAAGCAAGACCTGGAGCAAGGAGGCCATCTGCCCCACACAGCTCCACAGGATGGATTGACTCTACCCTCCTGCTCCTTTTCTCACCTAAGGTCCCAAGGTCCTCATTTGGACAGTGTCTGTGGGCTACAGCTGAGAGAAGTGAGGCTCTAGGCTGTGCAGATGACCTTGGCTGTGCAGCTTCAGATTCCATCTGTTTCCCTAGGACATCTTGACTATTCACCCCTTCACCCCGATCTCCAACAGAACAGCAGCAGTGCCTCCTTCCACATCACCATTAGGAACCTGGTACAAGGAAGCAAGCTTCTCTGTGAGGTATCACTGGTGAGAGCTCTTCCTTCCAAGCCTGGAGTGTTCCCCTGACTTACCTGCAGTTTTAACCATCGTCCCAGACTCCAGAACAAACATGAGGAGTATGTGGCTTGGCTTTTGGTCAGGATCCTAGGTCCAGTTAGAGTTCAGTCAGGTCAGCTTAGGTCTAGGGAAGGGACTCTAGGGCTGAGAAACAGACTGCTCATTCAGTAACTAATGTCTCAGTGCCTTCAATATCTGGGGATTGAGCCTTTGGCCCCTGAGTTCAACAGCAGAGCCATTAGCAGTGAGGCTTCCTGGACTAAGCTCAACTGGTAGAGACTTTACAGTCACTCCTGGAGGTAGGTATGCAGAATTTGAGAAATCCACGAGTGTAGGGTCACAGCAGTTTAGAACCCTAGGTGGATGAATCTAACCCTTCAACCTTGTGGCTGGGGAGACACTCAGGGTGGGACAGGATTTGCCTTTGTCCAGGCCCGTTTCCATTACAGTTTCCTGGGAGCTGTGTTCTGGGTCTGAGTGGGCAGCCCTGTCCCACTCTGTGCTCTGTTTATCTTCTTGATGCTGTTTCCAGGGCTACAAGATGGATGACCTCCTGACATCCTATATTAGCCAGATGCTCGCGGCCATGAGCAAACAGCAGGGCTTCAAGAGTGGCAAGTGAGCAGTGGGAAGGTAGCCCTGACTCTGTGTCTTCTCTTTAGGCAGCAGCTGGCTCAGGACTATTGGCTACCTCTGCAGCCAGGGGAGATCTTTGCCATATAGTCGGTGAGGCTGGGTCAGCTGGCCACCATTAACCATAACAACATGACCTCTGATTCTTATTACAGAGAGATGGCCTTGCAGCTCCCTTCCACCCACCCCTGAAACACCGGGTTGGTTTTAGTCCTGGCTTACCATGGCCTTCCCAGTTGTAAGAGCCTGTGGTCTTTAGATGCCATTCTTAGACCAGCCCTATCATGCAACTTCTTTTGACTTTCTGTGCACCACTGGGATAGGGAATCAAGAGGACAATGTAAACCAAACCAACAAAACCAAGAATATTCTGAAACCTAAGGGACTGGCTCAACTCCCCTAAGTCCAGGAGCCTCGGCTGGGGTGAAGAAGACAGGCCACTTTTATATACTACAATGTGAGTGTTGAGTCCCTGTCCAAGCACCCCCTGATCATCTCGGGGCATAAAGTATGTGTTTCATCCTCTGACCGTGTAGTGTCTTTGCTGAGAGATGGGAAGGGCGGTGTGTGGGGCCAGGACAGAGTCCTGTGGGAAAATGGCCTCTGTAACTGTCTCCTTGGTCTGCGTGTGCAGGGTCAAACTAGTCTGGGTTTGGGGGCTAGAATGCCCGAGCCCACAGTGTGCTTGAAAGGGACTTAAAGGGACTGGCTAGGACCAGGGCAGGTTGGGGGGAAATGCTGATGTCAGCCCGGGAGATGGAAACCTGAGCGTGGATGGGCTGGAGATCTAAAAGGGGAACCAGCTTCTGGGCCTTATCTAGGGAACCTGGATCCAGAACGACCCTTTAACCTGGCCAGAATCATCTTGGCTCATCAAGAAACCTCCAAAAACCCCAGGAAAAATGCTGCTTTGGGTTAAATTCTTACATCCAGTGGGTGCTTATAAAATATTACTTTGTGACCAGGATGGAACAAACAAGTCTGGACATGACCTGGGGAGGTCTACGGTGGGGTCTTCATATGCGGAAGGTGTGCTTTGGTGGTGAGGCATCCTTCCTGACTGTGGCTGGAATAAGTGCCTGGAAAAGTGATGAGGACTATCCCCCTGACGCAGGCATATTTTTAATCTTCCCTCAAGGTCCCCTTGATACTTCAGCAGAGCTATCCCAGTTCTACTTGCCCTCATATACCCAAGTGGCTGGGATCACCTGTAACTAGGCATTGAATCACTCCACAGGGAGTGTTACTTCTGTTCTCTCCAGATGTCTGTGTGGGAGCCAGAGAAGCTAGCTGTTGAAATGGAGGTCCCAAACCAGAGACCCCTGCTTTCTGGGATGACAGTGTTGCTATCTAAGGATTTCATGCCCAAGACATGTTTATAATGACTCCACAGGATAAATCACAGCCAGTGTTATGGTGGTCTTCCCCTACATACCATCAAATAGATGGGGATACTCAGGTCCAAAGAAGGAGTGTGAATAGGTGATGGTCAAATAGTGCACTTCAATTAACTGCTTCTAACATCGGACTCCCAGACAAAAGGGGCTTGAGACGCTTGTTCTAAGTTCTAGTTTCCCTCCAAGGCCAAAGGCTATTGGGTGGACATGAGATTATACCAATCATCTCATTGTGGAATTAGCCAATGACAAGCTATTAGGAAGTACCTAAGTAATCTACTGCATACAGGCTGACAATATGCATGTAGGATGAGATCTTTGCCCCCAACTCATGCTCATGTCACATCTCATTATCTGACTCAGGTATCATCTCCTAGTCTTTGTCAGTCTCAGTGACCAGAGAAGGGTCCAAAGAGTCTCAATTACCTTATGACTTTCCTGAAAGGTTCTTTATTGGTGAACATGCTCGTGTTCACCACAGCCATTCTTTTAGCAGGGAATATTATAAAAGTTTAGGATAAGATAAATCCTATGACACACAGAGAGCAAACAATTCTAGCTCCAAGACAACTATTTTCCCCTTGTTCATACCATTGAGATGCATTCTTTATAGAAAGCCCGGACCAGAATGGTTTTCCTGACAACCTCAATGGATCTTCTGCATTCCTTTCTTTAACATCAGATCACCCTGAGGCACAGAGAAGAAAATGAAGAAGGCAAAAAAATAAAAAAAAATAAAGTGCAACAACAACAAAAAATATTGCAACCAAGTATACTGATTTCCCTTTTACCGAGTTCTAAGCCCCACCACTGGCTCCAGGACTTCTGGGAGGCATGAGGGAGGTGATGGAGCTTGCTGGCTGGACGTGAAACCACAGCTGGAAAGGGTTTTTGAACTTATCAGCAAGAACAATATTTATTCTAATAAATGCACAATTTATTGTTAAAAAAAAAAAGAAAGAAAATGAAGAGGCAAGGTATGGCTAAATTTTCCCTAAGAACATACTATAGAAGAATGACTTCATGATAGTGGAGCAAGAATATACTGTTTTAAAGGATTCCTGGCAGGATGATTCAACAATGGGAGTCTCAGGATTGAATTTCATGATAAGGGCCTCTTTGAAGGGTTCTGTGAGTCCCAAGGTCTCTGTGGCAGAGTATCACTATGTCTCAATGAAGGGGACCTGTCTGATGACCCTTTGGATGGGAACTTTGTTTGACAGTCTTCTTGGGGAATACTGGTGGCATGGCCTCCCCCTTGGGTGGCAATGGTGGTTTGACATCCAACTTGGTGAACACTAGCGGCTTGATCCTCTCTGTGGGAGACTTGGGTGGTTTGACATTCCCCGTGTTGAGCACTGGTGGTATAATGCCATTCCTGCAGGAGGGGGTTTGACGTTCTTGTTGGGTGTCACTGGTGGTTTAACATACTTCTTGGGGGATACTGGCTGTGTGACATCCTCCTCAAGGGGCACCATTAGTTTAATGTGTCCTTTGTGGAACACTGGTGGTTTGCATCCTCCTTGGGGGGCACTGGTGATCTGATTTCCTTGGAAAGCCCTGGTAGAATATTGTTTCCTTTGGGAGGGTACTGGTGGTTTGATGGCATCTTCCTTGGGGGCCGCTGTAATACAGAGGGAACTTGGGTATCTGAAGATTCTTTGGATCTAGGCTTACCAGAAGGTAGGCATGATTCTTCGCCTATGTTAGGGGCTGTTTCCATAATGTCTGGGGGGTGGGGGATAAAAAAGACATACATACAGATTCCTTAATGTTACACTACCCCAATCTGTGTTTATTATGTGGTGAACTCAAAGATATCTATTAAATGTTAGAACCACTCCCAGCCCCTCAGGCTCATGCTTCTAAGCTTCCTCCCCCAAGACTTTGGGCAAACTTATACATGGCCTTTCAATTCCTTCTGGTGCAAAAAAAGTCCATTATGTGAGGGTAAGGCTTACCAAGGAAGCTCTCACAAAGTAGGGACTAACATTTGCTTAAAGATTATATATTTTACAATAAATGCTTTCAAATAAGCATATAGAAAAATGAACACATTTTCCCAGTAGAATTTAAGCTTCTAGAGGGAAGAGACTTTGACTCCCTTGCTGCTATATTTCCAGTTCCCAGAAAAATGTGTGTCACATACTAGGTGCTTGGTAAATATTGTCTGACTAATTATTAGTAGAAAAACTGGTAAGAGAGAGTTACAGAATTTAGACCTACTTCATAAAAAAAAAATTGTAATGGATAAAACACAAGGAAAAAAGCTTATTTAAATTAATTAAAAACAATAATTTTTGAGTTCCCATTGTGTCTCAGTGGGTTAAGGACCCAATGTAGTATCCATGAGGAAGCAGGTTCGATCCTGGCCTCATTAGTGGGTTAAGGATCTGACATTGATGTATGTTGTGGCATAGGTTGCAAATGTGGCTGGGATATGGTGTTGCCACGGCTGTGGCATAGGCCTGCAGTTGCAGCTCCAATTTAACCCCTAGTCCAGGAACTTCCATATGCCACAGGTATGAACATAAAAAAGAAAAAAAAGCAATAATAGTGTGGAAATATGAGGCTCAAATCAAGAAAAACATGATAATCCAAAGACATCAGCCCACACCAAACTATATACTGTCTACAATAAACTCACTTTAGATATAAAGACAGATAGATTAAAGGTAAAAGGATAGAAAAAACTGTGATATCGTTGTACAACAATAAATGGAGTAAAATTCACTGAGTTAAAAAAGGATAGAAAAACATATATCTTTTTAACTCTATTGAAAAGAAAGATGAAGTTACTGTTAATACTGCACCAAGTAGATTTCAGGGCAAAAGTGTCAACCAGTGCTAAGACATCAAGTAAGAGAAGTATATTTATTATCTAAGGAAGGATTTCCAGAGAATAATGCTGGCTAGCTGTGCATCTCCCCACACATTCTCTTAATGACCATAGAGAGCAACAAGGAGAGAACAAACAAACAAACAAAAAACAGAAAAAACATCCCCTCAAACAAAAGAATAGGGAAGAATACAAACAGCAAGTTAAGCAGGTGTGGAAATAAAGCCCAGGAAGCAGCAGAGTTAGTGCTGGAGCTCTCAGTGGTGAGAAGAGATCAGAGAGAAGTATGAAGAAGAGTGAAAAATGCAGGGAAGCTTTTGTGAGGGGTGGCACCTGGAAAAGGTCAAACAAAGGTTTACCCTAAGAAGGAGAGATCTCACGTGGAACAGGAACTACTGAGAGCAGATCAGAATCCTGGCAGTGAGAGCACTGGGATCGAAAGGAAAGGATTCCAAAGTTTAGGAGACTGGAAAGAAGTCTTGGAAGATGGCTTCTAACAGAAGGGGGGGGGGGAGGAATACTGGAAGGTGGTGGAATCCTATGGAGGCAGCAGCCAGTTTCTAAAGAAAAGTTAGGAGGAATCTGACATTAGGGATGCTACTGTAACATGACAGATTAGAAAGATCACGGGAATCCTGTCTCCCACAGGGTCACTATACATTAAAAAAAAAAAAACCTGCTTTTAATTTGAGCAACA
Source organism: Sus scrofa (assembly GCF_054392235.1). NCBI lineage: Eukaryota > Metazoa > Chordata > Mammalia > Artiodactyla > Suidae > Sus > Sus scrofa. The sequence goes on from NC_139391.1 coordinate 11,695,069, forward strand.
AAAGAAGGAAACTTCAAACTAGGAAAAATGGAACATGTCCAAGATTCTTCTCTTCTAACACATTATATAATTTACCAACTAATAATCAGTTCATGAAATTCAATATATTATACTATGAACTAGAAAAATTACACTAAAGCATTTTTATGGAGACACTATGAGAACCAACAGAATATTATGCCATGAAGCAAAGTAAGAGTCCAACATGAATTAAATAAAAGTTTTTAAAAAGCAACTACATATTTGAAAGAATACCATGAAACAAAAATGAGAAAACTCAGATATGGGAAAGCAATAGGAAGATATGAAATGGAAACAGGCAGGACTGAATGAAAATGAATAAAAAGATAAGAGATTACTTGCAAGGAATATAAACGATAAAAGCTGAATAAGTGGCATAAAGAACACCAATGTCCAGGAATTCCTGTTGTGGCTCAGTGGTTAACGAATCTGACTAGGAAGCATGAGGTTGTGGGTTCGATCCCTGGCCTTGCTCAATGGGTTAAGGATCCAGCGTTGCCGTGAGCTGTGGTGTAGGTACAGACGCGGCTCGGATCTTGCGTTGCTGTGGCTCTGGCGTAGGAGGGCAGCTATAGCTCCGATTCAACCCCTAGCCTGGGAACCTCCATATGCCGCAGAAGCAGCCCAAGAAATGGCAAAAAGACAAAAAGACAAAAAATAAAAATAAAAATGTCCAAACTCAGGAAAATAAAACAAATGAGGTAATAAAAACAGATTAGAGAGAATCTGTAATGAACAATCCAAAAAGGAATTTTTTAAAAATCCATTTACAATAGAACCAAAAAGAATAAAATATTTATGAATAAATTTAGCAACAAAAAATAAAGTCTTGAACACTGAAAACTACCCCCCTAAAAAAAGCCTGCTGAAAGTAATTAAAGAAGATATATATAAATGGAAAGATATCCCAGGTTCATAGATTAGAAGACTTAATATTGTTGACATGACAATACTACCCAAAGTACTCTACAGATTTGATGCAATCTCTACCAAGTTCCCAAGGGCATTTTTTTTTCTTTTATAGACACACCTGTGGCATATGGAAGTTCCCAGACTAGAGGTCAAATCAGAGCTGCAGGCACAGGCCTACTCCACAGCCCTGGCAACAGCAGATCCAAGCTGCATCTTCAAACTATGCTGCAGCTTGCGGCAACACCAGATCCTTAACCCAGTGAGCAAGGCCAGGGATTGAATCCACATCTTCACAGACACTATGTCAGGATCTTAACCTGCTGTGCCCATGGGAACTCCAAATGGCATTTTTTAATATTAAAATTCATATGAATTGCAAGGGTACCTGGAAAGTCAAACAATCTTAAAAAAAAAAAAAAGGAACAAAATGGGAGGACTTACACACCCATTTTCAAAATTTACCACAAAGCTACAGTAATCAAAACACTGATACTGGCATAAATGCAGACATATAGACCAATGGAATAGGACAGAGAGCCCAGAAATATGGTCAATTCATCTTAGGCAAGGGTGCGAAGACCATTCAATGGGGACAGGTCAGGCTTTTCAACAAGTAGTACTGGGAAAACTTGGAAAAGAATGAAGTTGGACCCTTACTTAACACCATATATGAATATGAACTCAAAAATGGATCGAAGACCTAAATGTATGTGCTAAAACTATAAAACCCTCAGAAGAAAAAATTGCTGTCTGATTTGACCCTTAGCATGGGAACCTCCATGTACCACAGGTGCAGCCCTAAAAAAAAAAAAAAAAAAGACAAGATAAAATTTGTTACATATAGGGAGTTCCCACTGCGGCTCAGTGGTTAACAAATCCGACTGGGAACCATGAGGTTGCAGGTTTGATCCCTGGCCTCGCCCGGTGGGTTGAGGATCTGGCATTGCTGTGAGCTGTGGTGTGGGTCGCAGATGCGGCTCAAATCCCACGTTGCTGTGGCTGTGGTGTCAGCCAGCGGCTACAGCTCTGGTTGGACCCTTAGCTGGGAACCTCCATATGTGCCATGGGTGCGGTCCTAGAAAAGGCAAAAAGACAAAAAATTTTTGAAAAAAATTTGTTACATATATCCTATCATTTTTTAAAAAAACAAAAAAGACTGTTACTAAAGTTTTGTTTGACTAATGTTGTGTCTACCTAATGTGCACTCGTTCCGTTCCTTTCCCAAATCATTTCCAATCTTCAAATTCCAGTTCTAATTTTTCTCATTAGAAATCTAACTTCCCAGGCTCCTTCCAGTTCCAAAGTTTGTCACTTTTTTTTCTGGATTTCAAGAACTGTCACTGTCTGAGTGAATTAATTTGACAGTTAATGATTTTCTGCCTGGTGACAGTTCTTCTGCTTTCTTACCTTAAAAAAATTTTAAACATTTATATGTAGAAACAGATTAATTTAAACTCAATATCATCTTGACTAGACTACGTACACTAGATTAAATCTTATCTAAGTAAGTGGCAATATCCTATTCTTGATGTTAGTAAAGATGAAAGTTTTCAGAACTTGTGCCTGGGTTTGATTAATAACAGATTTTAAAATATTCCATTTTATCCCCATTCACCACTTCTTTCACTTGTAGATCCCAGGAATTTCTTCTTTCAGGTTCTCCAGGTTGATGAAGCTCTAGACACTTGCTGTGGGTCTGATTTTTAGTCATTAGGTTGGCACAGGATTATGCGCATCGCCCCAGTGGGGGAGCAGCCAATGATAAGCTATAGACAGCACCCCACTTAGGCTGGATTAAAGAATGTGTGTGTGGGATGAGATCTTTGCCCCCAACTCATGCTCATGTCATCTCTAGCTCTCTGACTCAGGACGGCATAATGCTGGCACTCATCTAGCCTCTGTCAGCCTGAGTGACCACAGAGGGGCCCGAAGAATAGACCATTTACCTTCAGGGTTCCTGAGAGATTGTCTTTATTTACACGCTGATGTTCACCACAGATGAGATAAAACCTGTAACACTCCGAGAACAACGAGCTCCAGCTTGAAGACCACAAAACTATTTTTCCTTACCTATCCCTGTAAGATGCTTTTTTTTAAATAGGAAGGATAAACCAGAGCGGTTTTCCTAAGAGCCTTAATGATTCTTCTGCACTGCTTTCTTGAGGCCTCCACACCATCACCACACTTAGGCACAGAGAGGAAGAAGAAGGGGGCGAGTTGTGACTAATCCTTCTTTGAAGAAATCCCTAAGGAAAACAGGCTGGATGTGGTGGAATAAATCAAAGAGGATTCTTCGGATGATTCAACAGCTGGGAGCTTTTCAGGTTGTGTTTTAGGATGAGAGATTTCTGTGGGGGAAATTCTCTCATGTGCCTCCAAGGCGGACAATGTATTTTGGAAGGGAGCCTCTCTCGTGGACTCCTGGACCGCTGCTTGGGTAGGTTCAAAGGCCTTCATGGTGTGCAGCGGTTGTCTAAAGTAATCCTTGTGAACCATGGGTTTCTTGATGGTTTCCTTGACTGACTCTTGTTTTCTAGCTTTCTTCTCGGGCACTACTGAAAAATGGCTAGAGTGTGGTTGCTTCCTTATGCTCCTGGTTAAAGATGGGTAGTGGGCTGTGTGAGTCCAAGGGATCTCCCTAACGCGGGTGGGAGGCTCCATGGATAAATTTGAAGCTTTTTGACTCTGACGTTTTCCCTTTTGGAGGTTTGTACTCTGAGATTCTGTGGGATAGAAAAGAAAAAAACAACAACAACACATTCCTCAAATGTCACTTCTCTAATCTTTGCCAGTCATGTGGTAAAATCCTAGTCATCTTTCAAATGTTAGCTCCTCACTTACCACCTTGGGTCCTTTCTTCCTATTTCTCTCCCTTCCCAGGCTTTGGGCAGTCTTTGCTGACGTCCTCGATTCAGCATGGTGCTGGAGTTTAATAGTCTCTACGTGAGGTTTTAGTGCATCATGGAAGCCTCAGAAGGCAAAGACTGACATTTACTTAAAGTGCATGCATTTCACAACCACTGTTTCCAAATCATTTTGAATAGAAAAATCAACACATTCTCCATTAGAATGTGAGCTTTTTAAGGACAGTCTTTGTCTTGTTTGCCACCACATGCACAGTGCTTAGAAGTGTCTGCCACACAGCAAGTGCTCAAAAATAATTTTTATCTCACTGATAGACAAAAAATAGATGGAGACTTTCAGTAATGGAGCTAGGACATTTACTCCTATCAAAGACAAATTAAAAATGGATAATATATACAACCAAGAAAACATCTTAAATTTATCTAAGAATTTACAATGTATGGGGAGAAACGATGGGGCCAAAACCTAGATGAAAGTGAGATTCCAGAGAAATAAACCCCACACTTGGTTATAGTTGCCCTGAGTGTAATTTCAATACTGATAAGAGCTGAACATGAGAGCTTCATTTCTTGTCAGCTTCATAGACGATTTCTATTGCACTTGAACTGACCTGGTAGGTCAATTCCACGACAACCAGTGTCTATGATATTAAGATTTCTAGTTAATGAAAGTGGTATGCTGCTCCATTTATCTGGGTCTTCTTTCTCTCACTAAACTGGTGTAGTTTTCAATGACCAATCATCTATCTTCTTTGCAAGGGCTTGCAACATTTCCCTTAATCTTTCCAATTTATGTTTTTATGCTGCTGTAAATGATGCCATTTTAACTTAAAATTTCCAATTATTCACTGATGATATATAGACATGCAATTGACTTTTTCTGTATACTAACTTTGTATCCTAAGACATTGCTTTTTAGTTCTGGCAGATTTTTTGATTCATTAGAATTTTTAATGTAAATAATAACTTCAAATCGAGAGATTTATTTCTTCTTTATGCCTATTATTATTTTTTATGCCTATTATTTATCTTAGTGAACTGGCTAGGATATCCAGCACAATGCCAAACAGAAGTGATAAGATCAGATATCCCTGTTCATTGCTTTATTTTTTAATTGAAGTACAGTTCATTTACACTGTATCTGGATACAGCAAAATGACCCAGATACATGTATGTATTCTTATTTTTCTCCATTATTGTTTATCATAGGATATGCAGTTCCTTGTGCTATACAGTAGAACATTATTGTTTAGTAGTTTGTACCTGCTAATCCTCAAACTCCTAATTTATTCCTTCCCTACCCCATTTCTTCTTTGGTAACCATAAGTTTCTTTCCTATGTCTGTGTATCTACTTCTGTTTTGTAAATAAGTTAATTTGTGTTATATTTTAGATTCCACATATAATTGATACCATATGGTATTTGTCTTTCTCTTTGTGACTTAGTATGATAATCTCTAGGTCCATTCATGTTGCTGCAGGTGGTAATTATTTCCCTTTTTAACAGCTGGGGAGTATTCCACTATTTGTCTGTGTGTATATACATATATGCATACATTTACACATATGTATATACACACATATGTATACACATATACATATACACATATACACACATATGTGTATATGACTTAGTATGATAATCTCTAGGTCCATCCATGTTGCTGCAGGTGGTAATTATTTCCCTTTTTAGCAGCTGAAGAGTATTCCACTGTGTGTCTGTGTGTATATACATATATACATATATGTATACATATACACACATACATATGTGTACATATGTACACACATATACACGTATACATACATGTGTGTATACACATGTAGACACATTTACATACATATACACACATGTATATACACATATTATATATGGTATATGTATACACACATATGTATATGTGTATATACACATATGTGTATATACACATGTACATATACACACATATATGTATACACACACATATACACACACACACATACTTACGTACATAGAAGAGGTATATTTTCAAATTAGAATTTTCTCTGGATATATGCCCAGGATTGGAATTGCTAGATCATACAGCAACTCTATTTTTTGTTTTTTAAGGAACCTCCAACTATTTTCCATAGTGGCTGCATCAATTTACATTCTTATCAACAGCGTAGGAGGGTTCCCTATTCTCCAGAACCTCTCCAGCATTTTTTATTTGTAGATCTTTTAATGATGACCATTTTGGCTGGTGATGTGGTAACACTGTAGTTTTGATTTGTATTTCTTAGTAATTAGCAAAGTTGAGCATCTTTTCTTGTGCCTACTGGCCAACCACATGTCTGCTTTGGAGAAATGTCTATTTAGGCCTTCTGCCTATTTTTTGATTGGGTTGTTTGCTTTTTATGATACTGAGTTGAATAAGCTATTCATATATTTTGGAGACTAAGCCCTTGTTGGTCACATCATTGGCAAATATTTTCTCCCATTCCACAGACTGTCTTTTCATTTTGTTTATGGTTTCCTTTTCTGTGTGAAAGCTTCTAGGTTTGATTAATTCCATTTGTTTATTTTTGCTTTTACTTCTATTGCCTTGGGAGGCTGACCTAGGAAAACATTAGTAGAATTTATGACAGAGAATGTTCTGCCTATGTTCTCTTTAAGGAGTTTTGTGTGTCATGTCTTATAGTTCAGTTTTTACGCCATTTTGAGTTAATTTTTGTGTATGGTGTAAGGGTGTGTTTTAATTTCACTGCTTTATATGCACCTGTTTGGTTTTCCCAACACAACTTGCTGAAGAACTCTTTTTTACAATTACATATTCTAGCTTCTTTTGTCAAAGACTAATTGACCATAGATGTGTGGGTTTATTTCTGGGCTCTCTATTCTGCTCCATTGATCCATATGTCTATTTGTGTGCCAATACCACACTGTTTCAATTACTGTTACTTTGTCATATTTTCTGAAGTCTGGGAGGGTTATACCTTCTGCTTTGTTCATTTTCTCAGGATTGCTTTGGCAATCCTGGCTCTTTCATGGATCCATACAAATTTTAGAATTATTTGCTCTAGTTCTGTGAAAAATTTAATGGGTAGTTTCATAGGAATCACATTAATCTGTAGACTGCTTTGAGTAATAGAGCCATTTTAACAATATCAGTTCTTCCAATCCAAAAGCATTGGATATCTCTCCATTTCTTTAAATCATGCTCAATTTCCTTTATCAATGTTTTATACTTCTCAGTATATAAGGCTTTCATTTCCTAGGTAAGGTTTATTCCTAATTATTTTATTTTTTGATGTGGTTTTAGAGGGGATTTCTTTCCCTTTCCCTTTCTGATACGTTATTTTTAGTGTGAAGAAATGCAATTGATTTCCATATGTTAATCTTGTATCTTGCTACTTTGCTGAATTTGTTTATCAGTCCTAATAGTTTCTGTGTGGAGTCTTTAGGGTTTTCTATATATAGGATCATGTCTTCTGTATATCATGACAATTTTACCTCTTCTCTTCCAATTTGGATAACTTTTTTTCTTTCTAATTGCTGGAGCAAGGCCTTCAAATGCTATAAGTGGTGAGAATGGACATTCTTTTCTTTGCCAGAATTTTACAGTAAGCCTTTCAGGTTTTCACCATTTAGTATTAAGTTGGCTGTGCATTTGTCATAAATGGCTTTTCTTATGTTGAATTATGTTTCCTCTCTGCCAACTTTGGTAAGTTTTTTTATCATGAAAGGATGTTGAAATGTTTTCTTCCAACTTTCCTGTAACTTTAATCAAAAAAAATTTAAGGGAGTTCCTGTCGTGGCACAGTGGTTAACGAATCCGACTAGGAACCATGAGGTTGCGGGTTCGGTCCCTGCCCTTGCCCAGTGGGTTAAGGATCTGGTGTTGCCGTGAGCTGTGGTGTAGGTCACAGACGTGGCTCGGATCCCGCGTTGCTGTGGCTCTGGTGTAGGCCGGTGGCTACAGCTCCGATTAGACCCCTAGCCTGAGAACCTCCATATGCCTCGGGAGTGGCCCAAGAAATAGCGCAAAAAAAAAAAAAAAAAAAAAAAGACAAAAAAAATTTAAATTATAGTTGATTTCAATGTGCCAATTTCTCCTGTACAGCAGTGACTTTTATATATATATATACATTACGTTGAATTGTACTGAATGCCTGTTTTGCATCTTAGATGATCATGCAATTTTTGTCTTTTCTTTTATTGATGCCTTTAAAAGGCTGAAAAAAATACATCCTGAACCTGTAGAGGTGATGAAAACCTTCTGGTGGCAGCAGCAGGTGCAGCAATGTGTAAGCCCCATTCCCAGGAGTGGTTGTGCTGCAAGATGTGCCACTATGTGTTCAAGGCTCTATTCTATCAAACATGAATGAAACTGGGCTGAGGTTCTAGCCTCTTTCCAGTCTTCCTTGTTCCTTCTCTGATTCTAAATTTGGTCCTGCCCCTTCTAGGTACTCAAACAGCCTTTCAATGTATTTACTTAGATCTGGCAAAATTGGCTTTTGCAAATGGACAAGAAAAACTCTTAAAAACAAGAAAAAGTCTTTATTTTCTACTCAACTTATTTTCTTATCATCACTTCAGCATGGTATGAAGTGGGGATCAAGTTAACATTTTTTAAATCTAATTTACATAGTTTTCTTTTTTTAACTTTCCCTCAAAAATTCTCCAGACCCGAGAGAGGATGCTTTGTCTTGCCTCATTGGCACAGGTTCAAAAATACCTCACATGGAATGTGCAGATAAAGCCTGTGTGGTGTTCAGCATAAAGAAAACACACACACACACACACACACACACAACTACTCTCTCCCACCCATGCCTCCCTCACCATTTCCATAATCTCTTCATTTCTTGGCTGGATTACTGTTACAGACTGAATTGTGTACCCTACAGATTCGTATGTTGAAGCCATAACCTCCAATACCTCAAAACCTGACTATATTTGGAAACTGGGCCTTTAAAGAGGTGATTAAAACGAGGCCAGTGGGGTAAACCCTGGTCCAACTGAGCAGAGAAGAGAAAAACTGAACACAGAGAGGATATGAGGGGGTGCAGAGGGGACACATGGGGCGGGGCGGGGGAGGCGCACAGAAGTAAGGCTGCATGAGGACAAAGCAAGAAAGTGGCTATTTACAAGCCAAGGAAAGAGCTCTCAGAAGAGACGAAACCTGCCGACACAATGATCTTGGACCTCTAGCCTCCAGAACTGTGAGAAAATAAAGGTCTGTTGTGTAAGCCACCCGGTCTTTGGTATTTTGTTATGATAGCCCCAGTTTGTTCATACGACTACTGAAAAATCATAAAGCAGCTGGAATGCAGACTTCAGTCTTAACAGCTGACAGAGTGGACTTCTCAAAAGCCAGGTAATTCAGACTTGAATCTCTCTGTCCCTTAAGAGATTTTAGTGAACTTGGCTTGAACCTAGTTTCACAAAATGAAAGTCTATTTCCTGTCATTTAATTTATTCACATTTCTGAACTTTTTTATGGTCCCTGTGAATCCATTCTGCAACTCTAAGTACTATATGAGTTTAACCCTTTGCCAACTGGTACACAGCATCTCATAATCTTCACCACTATCCACAAGAAATTAAACTAATTCATAATTTTGTGACCGTACCATCTTTACTTAAGGATCCAAGAGCTATGAGAGGAAACTGTACCATGTACTGCACAGTCCTCTGACTCCTAACGGGTTTATCCTCTGATGTTGCACTGGCTTCCCAAACCAGTAACTCACTGTGTGATTACAGAATAAACTCTAGCTTCCCTTCTCCTTACTGGGCCTGTCTCAGTTTCTCAACCCCTGAGTTACTCTGATGCATATTAAGTTATTCTGCTATTCCATCCCTTTACACTGAAGTCTAAGCATATTGTTCTCTTGTTTGAAACTCATGTGCCATCACCTGATTGTTTATACGCAAAGCCTAGATCCTAGTTCAGGATTCCAAGACAGCTGCACTTGTCTCCCTCCACCTTCCAATCTCCATCACTCACAGCTGAAGCCCCATAAAGCACATTAAGCCCTGACGGGCATGGAAGCGTCTCTGTCCTGGCCTTCAGTGCCTGGTCTAAGGGTGTCAGCAGCTATGCCTTGCCTGCTTCCTCACTGCTCTCTGTGGGCCACCCTCTTTTCTCTTGGGTCACCCTCTATTGACAGCTTTCAGTTACTTCAGCCTCTCAAGAGTTCCTGGCACAAAGTGGGACTCAATAATTGGGTGATGAATGAATATATCAGCAAGTGAACGGAGTTCCCGTCGTGGCGCAGTGGAAATGAATCCAACTAGGAACCATGAGGTTGCAGGTTTGATCCCTGGCCTCGCTCAGTGGGTTAAGGATCCGGCATTGCCACGAGCCATGGTGTAGGTCGCAGACATGGCTCGGATCTGACATTGCTGCGGCTCTGGTGTAGGTTGGCGGCTGTAGCTCTGATTAGAGGTTCCCTAGCCTTGGAACCTCCATACGCTGTGGGTGAGGCCCTATGAAGACAAAAAAAAAAAAAGTGAACAAAGAAATATCCATATTCGAAATCTTCCAAGGTGTCTCATGGCTTACACAATAAACTCCAACATAATGCCTGATGCCAAAAGCCCCCCAGAATCTGTGCCCAGCCTATCTGTACCAACCTCTTGCTGGTCCCCGCCAAGTGATTTCAGACTCCTTCAACTATTATCAGAAACATTAAGGAAGGCACTGTGTCCCGGAGGCAACGAGCAGGAATAAAGAAACATATGAGGGTGGGATAGGCCTCTGACTTTACCTGTGACAGTGCTGCTGCTTTTGAGTAATGTTTCTTTTTTGCTCTTTCTCCACCTGCAAGGAAGCAGACTACCTATGAGCCTCATAGACCTCTTCCAAAAAAAAAAGCCAATAATCCAAGCAATTATTTGCAATAATTCAGAAAAGAACATCATCCAGTCAAATACTCAATTAGGTAGAGGGTTTGTAGTTTCACCCTTTAAATGACACCTCCAATGAAGAAACGGTGGACATGAGGAGGCCTCAACTATCATGGTCTCTTCTAGCTAATTCTTCTACCAGATGTCCCCTCGCCCACCCTGTACCTTGCAATATTGTAGCATCTGCCTTGCAAGGATTCTCAAATGTCATTTTCTTGGACAGATTTTTTAAGATCTATGACCTGGAAAGGGCAATGATTTTCCCAGGGTCACCCAGCAGCCAAGGGCAAAGCCAGGACAAATATCGAGGCTTCCCAGATTGTGAACTTGCCCTGACACGGCACCCCGCTATGTGCAATTCTGTGGAAAGTGGGACAATTTGGAGGCACTTTGGTGAACAACCTTTGGTCCCTGTCCCCTCCTAGTTGATCCACACTGAATCTGTAGTCACAGGCTTTGGTTAAGCTTTAGTAAGAGTCCTTGTCCTTCATGTGGTCTCATGTTCAGTAGGTAGATGGTGTGTGAGGAGCTGCAGGCAGCATGAGAAGAGATGAGAGGTTCAGACGATACAACCCTGTCTCCCTGAGGATTTGCCATGCGGGATTATGGGGAAAATGTACTTGTTTTTTCTCAAATTTCCGTAAGAACCATTTATACTTTTATTTTAGGAAAAAAATCACTTAAAATTACAAATATATGCTTACCAATGAAAATAAAATATGGCAACAATAAAAACTGCAGAAACACAATCCATGAGAATCCATATGAACATGTAGAAATTTGGTGTCTGCAAAACAGAGAACAGAGTTAAAGGATGTATAGCTGGAAGGGATTTTTAGATCCTGTGGGCCAAGTCCCTTGCTTGGCTGCCAGGGCTGGAGTGAGGGCAGCCCAGACAGAGGAAGCTTGATTGATGAAGTTGGTCTCCAGCACAGAGTATCTGCTGCAATTCTAGCAATCACCGCTTACAAGGGCAGAGGGCTCCACGAGGGATTAAACACATCTCACCCTTCATCTTCCTAGATCCCCAAGACAAAGGTCACATAGGAAATCTATTCTGGAGCCAAGATCTCAGCCCAAGCTTCTCGACTTCCAGTGCTCTATGTTTTCATGGCTTCCCAAACCTGGCTATGTATCCGGGTCTACATGAGCAGCTTTTAGCAATATAGGTTCCTGGGCCTCACTACAAACTCAGGAATTAGAATTTTGACATTTTTAACAAGCTCCACGGGAACAAGCAACCAGCCAGTGAACCAGCATTTAGGAATCATTCTCCTAAACGTTCACACCTCACATAAGTATGGTGAAATTATAATTCTTGCCTAACATGCCTGAATCACCCATTTCACAGAGCTCCATATTTTAGCTTCTGTTGTATGAGTTTTCTAATTCCCTGGTTTGATCCTCCCTTTCCACCTTCATTGTCCTCCAATATTACTAGAGGTATGGGTATTGTCATTTTTTATTCTTTCTTATGCCACTTCTACCCTATCTCAAGGTCTTTCCTTGGACTGATTAAGAATGATAATAACACCAATGATCCTAATAATGATGAGAACAACAACTAACACTGCTAAGCATTTACAGGAGCTAAGGACATGTCCTAAGGACATGAAGGCTGTTTTCACAGCTAATCCTCGCTTCAGCTCTCCTAGGCTTAAGAAACTGCCACTAAACTGAGGCTCTAATCTCCTCTTGGAACCTGATTGACCAATGCCTTGGCCTGCTCCAGGATGCCCACCAGGTGAGCTGTATGGTCACCAAGAATCAGTAGTTCTTACCGTCCATGTGGCTTAGAATGGCTGTACCTGTTGTTATAACTCCACAGTGTAATTAAATATTACTTAGATCTATAAAATCTGAGTTTAAAAAGTATGGCAGTTTCAAGGAAACTAAGTGATACTTTGAAAAACCTGACAAGGACAGAAAAAGTCATTAAAAAATAAACTGCAATTGACTTAGGTGTGAGTGAAACACTAAGAGATGATGGGGTGGGAGAATTATAAAAATCTGGGCATATTCCTCATTCAGGTCATTTCTTCCATACCTTTAAGTACTTGTGCTTTAAGGAAACAAAACTTGGAAGTCATATCCGGCTCATTTGGAAATATACATACACAAAAGAATACAGAATTCAATTATCTGACACACCCTCAAAGGGAAAACCATGAGGCTATGTCAAAAGGTGAACAAATACTTTAAATTAAAATGTGTGAGATGCGATGTGACAGACTGTTTATTAAAATGACCACATTACTCCTTCTGAAACGCAGGTCTGTGTGCAGCGTGACCCTGCTGTTCTTCTCCAACAAAGGTAAAGTCTGTGTCTTCTCTGCTCCGCCTTCAATCTGGACTTGACCATGTAACTTCCTTTGGCCAATGGAACATTAGCAAACATCATAGTGGGAGAGCACTAAAAAGGCACATGCATTGGGGCTTGACTTCTCTTGCTGCTGGGAACCTGCTGCCACCAGGTGAACATGCTCAAGCTGCCCTCCCTGAGGATGAGTGACCAAATGAAGAGAGAACGCAATCATACCACCTAAGACCCTAGACATATGAACAAGGCCATCCTAGAGCACCTAGTCCCGCCAAGCTGGCTCAGACCAGAGAAACTACTCAGCTGTCAAAATAGAATGTGACAAACAAATATTTATCAGTTTTAAGCCCTTAAATATTAGGTAATAGACTGTATACTGTTTATTTCACAATTCCCCAGTTTAATTTTTTCAGATTAACAGACTACTAAACAGAATAGATTGTATTGGATAAATTTACTTCTATCGTAGTGTTTTTGTTCCTTATCTACAAATAAACAAACCAAGGCCCAGACAGGTGAACTAACATTTCCAAGTTCACACAGTAAGTGGCAGAGCCAGGATTTGAATCTTCATATTTTAACCCAGAGTGTGGGCAGCTTAGGAAAGCCCTTGGGATACGGACCCCCCCTCTGAACAAAGTGACCTTGGGTCCCTTATAAAAGCCAAGGCCAGGGAGTTCCCACTGTGACACAGCAGGTTAGGGACACAGCATTATCCCTGCAGTGTCAAGGGTTTAATCCCTGGCCCAGTAGAGTGGGTAAAGGATCTGGTGTTGTCACAGCTGTGGCATAGGTCGAAGCTGTAGCTCCAATTCAATACCTGGTCCAGGAAATTCTATATGCCACAAGTGTGCCCAAAAAAAAGAAGGCTCAGGCCAGGTAGAGAAGGAAGTTTTTTACTTACTTCCTTTTACACTCTTTGAATTGTGAATCATACGAATCTATTATCAATTTAAACATTATCGATTCAAGAATTAAAATGAATAATTTTACTTAATAAAGATAAGTATATTTAATATATCCAAAGAGACAACTTTAAGACATTACTGATTTAGGGGGGTAGAATTATGGAGGGGTATGCTGCTTGTTAATTTATGCGTTTTTGTAATTACTGGATTTTATATAATGAAGTTCACTTCGCAATCAATTTTTTAAAAAACAAAATGTATACAGTACATACTTGAAGAGAGACAATATGGGGACAGACAAGTGGAGAGGCTTCACCTACGCCAAGAGACCTGCCGTCCAAGGTTTCCTTGAGGGGCATCTGCAAAGCTGCCCAAGCCACCAAGAAAGAAGGGGTGAGCAATATCACACTGCCACCAGAGGGCCTCAGTGCGGTACTGGCCCTGCGACTGTGCCCTTGGTCCTGATCCCCCTTCTCCTGTCCTGACCCTGACGAAGTCAGAAACAAGGGCCAGTGCGGCTGGGGGATGGAGAAGGCAACTGAAATATTTAGGCTTCTCATTTAGGTTCCTTCGCCTAAAGCTTTAACTCTCAAGGCAGTTTAGAATCTGAGTTACTACCCTGGACTAGACACTTTGATGCTGAATTGAGGCCTTTTGGTGACTAAACTGTACTTTAAAAATTTATCTAAGAGGGACTAGAAAAGTTATGGGATATGAGTGCAATCTAACTCAGAGTCAGGGAAAGACCTAGGCTTAAGGAGCAATTTAAATAGTCAGTGGAGGGAAATTAAGCTGTTTTCTGTTGAAGGCTGTCAGTTCCACCCAGTCAGTCAACCTGCTCTACACTGATGAGAAAAATGGGCTCTGTAGCAGTTAGTGGTTAGCTGGGGCTCCCTTCACAGGTAATAAGTGATGGGATTTAGCTGAAATTGTAACCCGGGTCCTCAGGTCCCCAAGCCTCTGGCCATAAGCAGTAGCAGGGCAGAGGGGGAAATCAAGCTAGCTGGCTGGACACTCGCTCTTCTTTTCAAAAGCCTTTTCTCAGGACACGACACACAGTTGTCACCTTGGGCTCGAGTACACCTGGTTTTCTCTCCGTACCCCATGCCACTGTCATTGTTGCCACGCCTACAGGGATGTGGGGCTGCACTGACACAACTCTGGAGGAAGACGTCATTCTGAATCTTGCATCATGTGATGATGTGCAAGGATCTTAACAGCTTCAAGCTTCCGATTCCCCATGGGGATACCAACTGTGGATACCTCAGAGGGTTAAATTACATAATGCATGAAAGGTACACTGTGAGGATTTGATAAACAGCAATTACGACACCAATATTAATTTCTCCCTCAAAATCACAGAAGATCTGAGGGAGAGAAGGGAGAAAGCCACAGATCCAATATCACATTAGCCTCTGCTCTTAAGTGGCTCCCAAGGGGACTGCACAGTGGGCAAGGGAGGAGTGGGGTGTGGGACAGAGGTTCCTATTTTACCAGATGTGGAAGAACAGTCTGGACAACCAGCTCACCATGAAGTAGTAAGGGTGATTGATCTTATTCAGGACCTGAATGTTGTCTGTGGTCACTGACTGAATCCTGGAGCACCAGGCCAGTGAGAAGAGCCAAGGTTCATTGATGATATACAGGTTGATACTGATGTTAGCTGCTTTATATTCTCTGTAAAGAAAAAGAATCCACAAGAGGTTTAAACTCAATCTCACCTTCATCATGTAAGAGGGAAATAGCCACCATAGTTGGGAAGGCTGTTGCTTAAATAACCAGCAGCAGCTGGTCCTAGGACAACTTGTAATATGACATGCAGAATGGTGTTACAGTGATATAAAGTACTAGACTTAACACCATTCTTCTGTTCCAACGGGAGTATTTTAGTGAACTGGCTGTACTAAGGGAGGGAGGAAGGGAGAGGGTGAGAGTGTATGTGAGAGGGAGAAAGAGAGATGCAAAGAGAAGGGAAGGAAGGAAGGGAAGAAGGAAGGGAGGGAGGAAAGGAAGAAAGGAAGGTGGGGGAGGAAAGGTGGGAAAGGAGAGAGGAAGAAAGAAAGGAGGGAGGGAAGGAAGGAATGAAGGAAGTAAAGAAGGAAGGAAAAGAAAGAGAAGGAAAAAGAAAGAAAGAAAGAAAGAAAGAAGAAAAGAAGGCAGGAAAGAACAGAGGTAAGGAAAGAGAGAAGGAAGGAAGGGTAAGAGAAAGAGACAAAGGGGAAGAGGGGAGAGAGGGAGGGAGGGAGAGAGGGAGGAGGGGAAGAAGGAAGGGAGGGAGGAAAGGAAGAAAGGAAGGTGGGGGAGGAAAGGTGGGAAAGGAGAGAGGAAGAAAGAAAGGAGGGAGGGAAGGAAGGAATGAAGGAAGTAAAGAAGGAAGGAAAAGAAAGAGAAGGAAAAAGAAAGAAAGAAAGAAGAAAAGAAGGCAGGAAAGAACAGAGGTAAGGAAAGAGAGAAGGAAGGAAGGGTAAGAGAAAGAGACAAAAGGGAAGAGGGGAGAGAGGGAGGGAGGGAGAGGGGGAGGAGGGGAAGAAGGAAGGGAGGGAGGAACAGAGGGAGGGAGAAAGAAAAGAAAGAAGAAGGAAGAGAAAGGAAGGAAGGAGAGATGGAGGGAAAGAAAAAAGAGGAAGCCCTAACTGTATAATTTGCCAGTTTCCATGGTGTACGT
This sequence comes from Sus scrofa, assembly GCF_054392235.1. NCBI lineage: Eukaryota > Metazoa > Chordata > Mammalia > Artiodactyla > Suidae > Sus > Sus scrofa. The sequence continues at coordinate 11,711,632 of NC_139391.1, forward strand.
ATTCCTACAAGAGCCAATTTTGAGCTACCACTGATAAAACAAATTTGCAAATTTCCTGAATATTTAATAATTTCACTCCCTTAAGTGATATGTGCCAGCAAAAGCACACTATTGTGTAGCAAATGTACTTACTTCCATCAGAGCACTTATTTATCTGCTTTCCTATCAGTCTTCTTTACTTGACTGTAAGCAAATTAAAAATAGAGAATGTGTCTTATTCAGTTATGTATATCCACTACCTAGTGTAATACCTGTATTCAGAAATAGTTAATTGAGAGATGGGATTAAGATGGCAGAATAGAAAGAATGGAGCTCAACTTCTCCCCTAAAAACAACAAAATTACAACCAAATGCTCAGCAATCTTCAACAAAATCAACTGGAAACTTTCAAAAAGATATTCTACTCCAGAAGACAAAGAGGAGGTCATATCAAGAGGTAGGAGGGGCAATATAAGCAACCCCATACTGCCTGGGGTTGGGAAGCCCCACAGACTGGAAAGTTAACTGTATCACAGAGACTCACCTACAGGAATGAGAGTTTTGAGCCCCACGTCAAGTCCCCACACCTGGGGCTCTGGCATTGGGAGAAAGAATCCCTGGGAGTATCTGGCGTTGAAGGCCAGTGGGGCTTGTGCACAGGAGCTCCACAGGACTGGGGGAAACAGAGACCCCATTATTAAAAGGCACACACAGATTTTCACATGCACTGGCTCCCATGGCAAAGCAAAGTCTCCATAGGAATCTGGGTCAGACCTGACTGCAGTTCTTGGAGGACCTCCTGGGAAAACAGGGGTAAATGTGACTTGTCAGGGAAGGGCACTGGAAACAAAGCTCTTGGAAATATTCATCAGCGTGCCTCTCTCTGGAGGTAGCCATTTTGGGAAAATCTGGCCTCACCCATCAGCACTGAGAAGTCCCAGGCCAAACAACAATCCAGGTGGGATCACAGCACCACCCATCAGTACACAGGCTGCCTAAAGACCCCCCAGGCACATAGCTGCCTCAAATCTACCCCAGAGATAAAGCCCCACCCACCAGAGGGATAGGAATCAGCTCCACCTACCAGTGGGTAGGCACTGGTCTCTCCCATCGGGAAGCCTACAGAAAGCCCCCATACCAACTTCAGCCACAAGGGGAGCAGACACCAGAAGAAAGAGAGGCTACAACTCTATTATCTGTAAAAAGGTCACCACACCAAAAACCTATAAAAATGAGAAGGCAGAGAACTCTAACTCAGTGAGGGAGAAAGAAAAAACCCAGAAAAACAGCTAAGTGATATGGAGATTCTCAGCCTCCAGGAAAAAGACTTTATAGACTCTTGATGCTGAAGATGATGCAAGACACTGGAAATAAACTGGAGGCAAAGATGGATAACTTACAGGAAACACTAAGCAAAGAAGCCCAAGATATAAAACTTAAGCAAGAAGAGATGCAAAATACAATAACCGAAATAAAAAATTCACTAGAAGCAACCAACAGCAGAATACAGGAGGAAAAGAATGACAAAGCAAGCTGGAACACAGATTAATGGAAATCACAGATGCGCGACAGAAAAGAGAAAAAAGACTGAAAACAAATGAAGAGAGTCTCAGAGAACTCTGGGTCAATGTTAAACACACCAACATCTGTGTTATAAGGGTGCCAGAAAGACAAGAGAGAGAGAAGGGGACGGAAAAAATATTCCAAGAGATAATAGCTGAAAACTTCCCTAACATGGGAAAGGAACCACTCACTCAAATCCAGGAAGCACAACGAGTACCACATAAAATAAACCCAAGGAGGACCACCCCAAGACACATATTAATCAAACTGACCAAAATCAAAGTCAAAGAGAAAATCTTGAAAGCAGCTAGGGAAAAGAAACAAATAACATATAAGGGAACCCTGATAAGGTTCTCAGCAGATTTTTCAGCAGAAAATCTGTGGGCCACAAGGGAGTGGCATGATATACTTAACATGATGAATGGAAAAATCCTCCAACCAAGATTACTCTACCCAGCAAGGATCTCATTCAGATTTGAAGGAGAAATCAAAACCTTCACAGATAAGCAAAAGTTGAGAGAATTCAGCAACACTAAACCAGCTTTATAACAAATACTAAAGGAACTTCTCTAGGCAGAAAAGAAAAGGCCGCAACCTGAAACAAAAATACCACAAATGACAAGGCTCACCAGTAAAGGTATATATACAGTAAAGATATGAAATCATCTACACACAATTATGCCACCAAAATCAGAAATCATGAGAAGAGGAGGGTACAAATGCACTGGACACTGGAGATGCACCTGCAGTTAAGAGACCACAACTTAAAGCAATCTCCTATATATATAGACTCTTATATCAAAACTTCAGAGTAACTGCAAACCAAAAAACTACAACTGATACACAAACAAATAAGAAAAATCAACTCAAATACAACACTAAAGACAGTCATCAAACCACAAGAGGAGAGAACAAGAGAAGAAGAGAAGAAAAAAGAGCAACAAAAATAAATCCAAAGCAATGCACAAAATAGCAAGAAGAACAAACATATCAATAATTACCTTAAATGTGAATGGACTAAACATCCCAACCAAAAGAGACAGACTGGCTGAATGGATACAAGAACAAGACCCATATTCATGCTGTCTTCAAGAGACCCACTTCACTTCTAGAGACACATATAAATTGAAACTGAGAGATGGAAGAAAATATTCCACACAAATGGGAATCAAAAGAAAACTGGAGTAACAATACTCATATCAGACAAAACAGACTTTAAAATGAAGAATATTTTAAGGGACAAGGAAGGTCACTACATAATGATCAAAGGATCAATCCAAGAAGATATAACAATTTTAAATGTCTACGCACCCAACCTAGGTTCACCACAATATATAAGGCAACTGGTAACAACCTTAAAAGGACCAATCAACAATGCAATCATAGTGGGGGACCCCACTTACAGCAACGGACAGATCAACCAGAAAGAAAATCAATACAGAAACACAGGCCCTGAATGACGCATTAGACCAGATGGACTTAACAGATATTTATAGGACATTCCATCCAAAAGCAACAGAATACACATTCTTCTCAAGTGCACATGGAACATTCTCTAAGATTGATCACATCCTGGGCTACAAATCAAGGCTTGGTAACTTTGAGAAAATTGAAATCATATCAAGCATCTTTTCTGACCACAAAGCTATATGACTGGAAATCAACAACAAGAAAAAAAAAAACTGCAAAAAACACAAACACGTGGAGACTAAACAACATGCTACTAAACAACCAATGGATCACTGAAGAAATCAACGAGGAAATTTAAAAATACCTAGAAGCAAATGGCAACAAAGATATGACACTCCAAAACCTATGGGATGCGGCAAAAGCCGTTCTAAGAGGAATGTTTATAGCAATACAAGCTCACCTCAGCAAACAATAAAAAGCTCACATAAACAACCTAACTTTACATCTAAAGTAGCTAGAGAGAGCAGAACAGACAACACCTAAAGTTAATAGAAGGAAAGGAATCATAAAGATCAGAGCAGAAATCAATGAAATAGAAATGAAGAAAACCATAGAGAAGATCAATGAAACGAAAAGCTGGTTCTTTGAAGACATCAACAAAATTGATAAACCCTTAGCCAGACTTACCAAGAAAAAAAGAGCAAGGACTCAAATCAATAAAATTAGAAATGAAAAAGGAGAAGTAACAACAGACATCACAGAAATACAAAGGATTGTAAGAGACTACCATATGCAACTATACGCCAATAAAACAGAAAACCTGGAAGAAATGGTTTTCTTAGAAAAGTACTATCTTCCAAGACTAAACCAAGATGAAACAGCTAAGATAAAAAGACCAATCACAAGTACTGAAATTGAAACTGGGATTTAAAAACTTCCAACAAACAAAAGTCCAGGACCAGATGGCTTCACAGGTGAATTCTATCAAACATTTAGAGAAGAACTAGCACCTATCCTTCGGAAACTATTCCAAAAAATCACAGAGGAAGGGACACTTCCAAATTCATTCTGTTAGGTCACCATCACCCTGATACAAAAACTAGACAAAGACAACACAAAAAAAGAAAATTATAGGCCAATTTCACTGATGAACATAGATGCAAAAATCCTCAACAAAATACTAGCAAATCGAATCCAACAATACGTTAAAAGGATTGTACGTCATGGTCAAGTGGGATTTATCCCAGGGATGCAAGGATTCTTCAATATCCACAAATCAAGCAGTCTGATACGCCACATTAACTGAAGAATAAAAACCATATGATCCTCTCAATAGATGCAGAAAAAGCCTTCAACAAAATCCAACACCCATTTCTGATTAAAAAACCCTTCAGAAAGTGGGCATAGAGAGAACCTACCTCAACATAATAAAGGCCATATGTGATAAACCCACAGCTAACACCATTCTCAATGGTGAAAAGCTGAAAGAATCCCCGCTGAGATCAGGAACAACACAAGGATGTCCGCTCTCGCCACTACTCTTCAACAGAGTTTTGGAAGTCCTAGCCACAGCAATCAGACAAACAAAAGAAATCAAAGGAATCCAAATTGGAAAGGAAGAAGTAAAACTATCACTGTTTGCAGATGACATGATACTATACCTAGAGAATCCTAAAGACTCTACCAGAAAACTGTTAGAGCTCATCCATGAATTTGGCAAAGTCGCAGGATACAAAATTAATACACAGAAATCGATGGCATTTCTATACACTTACAATGAAAGAGCAGAAAAGGAAATTAGGGAAGCAATCCCATTTATACCATCACATCCAAAAGAATAAAATACCTAGGAGTAAACCCACCTAAAGAGACAAAAGACCTGTACTCCGAAAACTGTAGGATACTGATGAAAGAAATCAAAGATGACACAAACAGATGGAAAGACATACCATGCTCTTGGATGGGAAGAGTCAGTATTATCACAATGACTCTACTACCCAAGGCAATCTACAGATTCAATGCAATCCCTATCAAATTACCAAGGGCATTCTTCACAGAACTCCAACAAAATATGTTAAAGTTTGTTTGGAAGCAAAAAAGACCCAGCAGAATAGCCAAAGACATCCTGAAAAAGAAAAATGGAGCTGGAGGAGTCAGGCTCCTGGGCTTCAGGCTATACTACAAAACAACAGTCATCAAAACTGCATGGTACTGGCATAAAGACAGAACCATAGATCAGTGGCTCAGGATAGAAAGCCCAGAATTCAATCCATGCACCTACAGCCAACTCATCTACGACAAAGGAGGCAAGGATATACAATGGGGAAAAGACAGCCTGTTCAATAAGTAGTGCTGGGAAAACTGGACAGCCACATGGAAAAGAATGAAATTTGAACACTCTCTAACACCATACACAAAAATCAACTCCAAATGGATTAAAGACCTAGATGTAAGACCAGACACTATAAAACTCTTAGGGGAAAACATAGACCAAACACTCTCTGACATAAACGACAGCAACATCTTCTCAGATCCACCTCTTAGAGTAACGACAGTAAAAACAAAAATAAACAAATGGGACCTAATCAAACTTAAAAGTTTCTGCACAGCAAAGGAAACTCTAAACAAAACGAAAAGACAATCCACAGAATGGGAGAAAATTTTTGCAAGTGAATCAACTGATGCGGGATTAATCTCCAAAATTTAAATTCCTCCTACTGCTCATATATGAATTATCTCATTTAATTTTTTAACCACTCCATCAAATTAGTGTCATCTTATTTATAATGAGAGAATTTATTTTTAGAAACTTGTCCAAAGTCATATGTTTAGTTGGTAAGCCAGGGTTTCAAAAAGAGCCTGTGGTCACCCAACCACAGAACTTGACACATAATAAAGGCTCAATAAGTGGAAGCTATTATAATTATTGTTCAACTGTTAATCTAAATTATGATGAGAGAAGGAAATCATCTGGAGCCATTTTCCCTTTGATAAAAAGTAAAAGGAGGAGTTCCCGTCATGGCGCAGTGGTTAACGAATCCGACTGGGAACCATGAGGTCGCGGGTTCGATCCCTGCCCTTGCTCAGTGGGTTAACGATCCGGCGTTGCCGTGAGCTGTGGTGTAGGTTGCAGATGCGGCTCGGATCCTGCGTTGCTGTGGCTCTGGCGTAGGCCGGTGGCTACAGCTCCGATTGGACCCCTAGCCTGGGAACCTCCATATGCCGTGGGAGCAGCCCAAGAAATAGTAAAAAGACCAAAAAAAAAAAAAAAAAGTAAAAGGAGAGAGACATATACTCAAAATAGAAGGGTTGTTGGGGAAAGAGAAATACTCTGGGAAAAAGAGGTAAAACATGTAGAATTTTCTAATGCTAAAAGAAAAAAAGACATATTTTATGATCAACTTTTCCATGGCCAGAGAGGAGGGAAGAGTCAGAACACAAACAGAGGTGCATTCAATAGCCTAGCTCATGGACTGAAATAAAGAAAGGTATCAAGAGGAATTTTTACTAGCTCAAGATTTTGGAGATATGGATATATACATATCTATTTATCTGGAAAATATACACATGTTCAGACTGTCTTGGAAGTGGTTAGAATTATCTGAAAAAAAATTTTAAATCTAAGAGAAAGGTGATTTGGATTAAATTAAGCAGTGACTGATAAGAGTTAAATTTGAAAAAATTACCATTTTATTCCCAGGTGTTTTTAATTCTAAAAATCTGTTTCTAATTACATATTTATAAATGTAGCTGTTAAGAATTTTAGTTTCGGGAGTTCCCTGGTGGCTTAGAAGTTAAGGATTCAACTCTGTCACAGCTATGGCTCATGGTTCTATCCCTGGCCCAGAAATTTCTGCACACTGTGGGCATAGCCAAAAAAAGAAAAAAAAATGTAGCTTAAAAAAAAGAATTTCAGTTTCATTTCATGTTTGCCTGTTTAAGGGTTTTTTGAATAATGATCTGAATGGCATCTCTAAGAAATTTGGGAGTTTTTGTTGTGAGTCAGTGGGTTAAGGATCCGATGTAGTCTCTCCAAGAATGCAGGTTCAATCCCTGGCCTTGTTCAATGGGTTAATGATCCGTGTTGATGCAGGCTGCAGCATAGGTCACAGACACAGCACAGATCCAGTGTTTCCATGGCTGTGGTGTAGGCCTGCACCTGGAGCTCCAATTCGACCCCTATTCTGGGAACTTCCATATGCCACAAGCGCAGCCATTAAAAAAAAGAAAGAAAGAAATCTGGCTACCTGGATCACAAAGTTATTTATGAGGTAGTGCAATCCATCTGGTAATGGCAGAGGAAATCAACTTTTTGAGTAATAACTTTCAATCATTTTATATAAAAGCAAACATACCAGGCATACAAAAAGGTATGCTGAATGATGAAAGACTGGAGCATGAAGAAGAAGGGCCTAAAGAGTATGTTCCAGAGCAGGTAAGTGTTCATTAGCAGAGAAAGAAGGAAGGGCAAAAAGAGAAAAACAGGAGATTCCAAAAAGGTAGCCACACACTGAAATCCTGAGATGAAAGGGGGTACCTAAGTAGCTTGGTTGGGATGCATATTTTGTGCAAATAAGGCATTACATGTTGAGAAAGATGTAGTCAAACACTTACCTCAATCCATTGTAGAACAACCTCTTGTAGTCAACATTTACCCTACTGATATTTTCTTTTGCAAGGTGTTCAACTGAGAACAACTGGCTCACTTGCTGAAAGCCAGGAGCTCTTTTCTTGACATACTGCCTATCAGTATGTGGCAACCAAAAAATCTGGGAGGAGAAACAGGAAGTCTTTCAGCAGATCATCATCTATCTAGGTACAAACAGCCCGAAGTAGAATGAGTAGAGCCCAATTCCAGCTTGCCTAACAGTCCATAGTAAGCAGAGACTCTAGCCCTTGGTGAGTCAATCTGGCCTAACATTGCCTAATAAACTCTTCCAACGGGGCTTCCATCGGGGTTCTTCTGGATCTAGGTTTTCCCAGTTAACCTCATGAGACCAAGAGTTCATTGCATGCTTACACTAGCCAAAGCGGATGAAGAGCTGGTAGGTGTGGATGAAAGATTGGAATCATAAACGACTGATGATGCTAAAAATGATTCTTGAGAGGGGTCATTTCTTGCCAACAGGGAATGCTATTATGACTCATCTGTGAAAATAGTTCTATTTGGAAAAGATTCATTTGTTTTACTCATAGCATTCTTCCATGTTCTGAGAATTTAAAACATTTGGAATGATTGACTGCCCAAATGCAGAGAGTAGCTTCTGAAAGACATGATGAACAAATCTCTTAAGTAGGAACTAGTTGTCCTTTCTATATAATTAACAAATGCTGGTCTTCAAAGCCTTAGTATTCTATACCCAGGCCCTTTTTAACAGCTCTATTTTGGTGATGGCACAGGTCACATTATACAGTCATGATACAATTCCCTTTTAACAGCATATTGACATTTCATTTGGTGGAGAATAGCGAACAGCTTCAATGTTTTTCCCCCACTGATATAAATTTCATTGGGTCATTCTTAGGTTGCCACAAGTAGCTGTATAAAGCAATCACCTCCATTTTTATAGGGAGCAAAATTATTTAAGGATCCGAGGAAGACCTACAAGGTAGATCAGTTTCAACTTCTATGCTCCTAGGACATGCTACTGACCTCCCAACCTCTACCATAAATACTCAGAGGACACATACCAGATGTTGCTCAATTCTAGAGTCAAGGATCACTCTTACTACGTGGCGTACGTATGAGCTTCTGTGAAAATGTTTTGGTGCAGGGCCATTAAGATCAAATATCACAAATTTTTTTTCCTTCTGTGCAAGTTGCAATAAATCAGTTAGTTTTGGAATCTTCTGATTTCCTGCTTTTTCTCTATCAGCCTCTGATAGGGGTTTCATGTGGTAAAATGGCTTGAACTAAAAATAAATACATCAGAGAAAATATTGTCCCCTATCAAAAACATTTTCAAATAAATTCTCCTGCTCTTTAGTCCCACACACCCAGCCCTAATTCCATGTTGGTCATTACCATTCAACCCACCCGTCTTTCTCAAATGCTGATCCTGAGATAAGAGTTGCCAAGGAGAGAAATTATATCTTCGTAGGTCATTATGGAATGTGGAAGGATTTATTCTATTATCATACAACCTATTATATATGTACTGAAGATCCTTCATGTTCTTGTCTTGAGCTTCCTTTTCAGCCTTTTTTCTATAACTCAAAGTAATTCAATCCCTTTTCAGTCTCACTGGCTTCCCACATTTTCTCCCAGTTCAAATGTTATCTCCTTCATGAAGCTCTCCTTAAATATTCCTGAATTAAAGATAGTTCCACGGTATTAAACCCCAATGACCCACTTTTATGCCTTTGTAATTATATGTTTCATTCTGCCTTCTGCAGTTATTTTTATATATCTTAAACCATATTCAAATTCTGGCTTCATGTATCTTGCTATGCAACATTGGTAAAACTATTTAGAATTTCAGAGCCTTCACTACCCTAATAAAATGGGGAATGGGAAAAGTAATCTATGTATTTCTCAGGATTATTATTATTATTATTAATTATTATTTGCTTTTTAGGGACATACTTGTGACATATGGAGGTTCCCAAGGTAGGGGTTGAATCAGAGCTGCAACCGCTGGCCTACACCACAGCCACAGCAATGCCAGATCCAAGCCGTGTCTGCAACCTGCACCATAGCTCACAACAATGCTAGATCCTTAACCCTGAGTGGGGCCAGGGTTCAAACCCAAATCCTCATGGATCCTGGTCGGGTTCATTAACCACTGAGCCACAAAGGGAACTCCCTCAGGATTATTTTGAAGGTCAAATATGATAAAATATTCCCGAAGTCTAGGAGCATGTCTGGTACATAGAGAAGTGCACAATTCACAAATGTTCCCTCTCTCTGCTGCTTCGAAGGAATGTAACTGTCTTTGTCAGAAACTGTCATTTCCTCACAATACACAGCATTCCTTCCATCTTATGCCTCAGTCTACACAAATGTTGGCCATGCTGAATTTAATAGATGGCTACTTTTAGATCATTTGTGGGTGAAGTCAGTGATAGAAGACTATTTATCAAGAGAAGGAAGCATAGCTACCTCACACTTTCTCAAGACTCCGATCATTTCCCTTTTCCCTACACAACTTCACTTTCATTCTCCTTCTAATCCTGTCTGTGGTCTTCTCCTTTCTTTAACCTCCTAAGCAAAGTGCCCTTTCTTACCTTTTTCTTAAGAAAACCAATCACACTGCCCAGCGTCCCCATTCTATACCAGAAAACAGGTCCTAAGTGTGGGAGTGGACCATTGTCTACCTCTGAGTCGAGGTCTATAATTAAGGGTTTTCTTAATCCTTAAGAAAATAGAAATTTGCTTTAGAATACAAGATTTTGTTAGAGTCTACCCGATCTAGACCAAATGATCCAGTTAATTGTTAGACCTTATGTCGGGGAAATTGTAAAAAAAAAAAAACAAAACAGGATGGAAAAGACCAAGCCTGGATTTAAATAACTCAGCCATGCGTAATTTTTTAAATGTCCCTGAATGGGCAAAAAGAATAGGAAATGCAAGGACATTTATCGATGAAGCCTTTCCTTAATGATTAAGTAAATGAAAATTCAAAACGGCAAAACTATAAATATTAATCAATAGGAGAACTTAAAACTAGATTTCAGTAATTTCTAAATAGTGTTATGGCCTTGATCTACTATCTGAAGTAAACTGAGCCTCTATTTTGTATACAAAATTGGAGGACTTAGAAAAATAAACTGGAAAGGGACGATACCAGTTTAGACCATCTCCAATAGAAGATTGAACATTTTCAAAACAGTACTAAAAGGTCCTCGGTTCTCTATGCCTGTGCCTTGAGAAATTACAAGTGTCCTTGGGTGATCCAATGTATCACATTGGTTTAGAAGCAGGAAAACTATCCAAAATCTCCCAGTGATGCCACTTACAGGGAAACAACACCACTCAACAGACAGTTATGAGAACTATCTGAAAACACAGATGAACGACGACACAGTTCTCTTGTTGATACAAGTGCCACCACCTTTACTATTAGTCTCACTATCAGAGAAAATCAGGTTGCCAGAGTGCTAGAACCAAGAAGTGGGAATTCGTAACAATCCTAAGCCCTTTTCCACGTCCTCACCTGTAACTGTCAGAAAACCATTCCTTTCTTCTCTACAGCACTTTCTTATAAATGCTATTGTTAGGAAGCGACTTTGTAAGAAGAAACACAAGAATAAACGTGCCATAGACAAATTATCATCAGGAGTCACAAAAAATTCTACTGCATTATCAAATTATGGCTATGGATGTTAGCAAACTGATTTTTAAAAACTATCAAATAGCTGTCCATGGTACCAGAACCTCTGAGGGGGAAAGAGGCGGAATAACTGGAGTCAAACCCATAAAGTTCAGACTGACTCTGTTGACACTGTTGCCTAAAATCCTCTTAATGGTGAAGTTAGAGAAGATCTAAGACAACTACAACAGATAATACAAGGATTAATTATCCCTTTTTAAAACATGCAAAAACAGTTTTACAGGTTTTTTAAAAACCCCAAAACTGAGGTGGTGGTCCTCCACCAACTTTTGTGAGCTATTAACCAAGAGTTTCACCTCATTTTCTGGCACTGCCTAACCCAAATTTGTTCTCTTTGGTCTTATCTTTACTTTCTTTCATGTCCTATCTGATGAAGATAGTCAATATTGACTGCCTTCATCAGAGGAAAATCAACAACTTACCTAGAAAGTCATGTTTCAGGCATTTACTGAAGTCCCATCCTATTTGTTTAAAACCAAGACCTTAAGGATATGTATCAACTCATCTTGAAATTCTAAGACTGGCTCTATAATTTTATTCACATAGCTTCTAGGGAGAAATCTTAACTCCACACAGTAACAGTTCTCAAGAACACAATCAGTGTTCAGCGAACTTATTCTGTGAAAGGCCATACACTAAATATTTTTTTTTACTTTCTTAGACAGATAGTCTCTGTCACAATTATACAACTCTGCTATTATAATAAAAAAAAAAAACAGCCATAGACAATTAAGTGAATAAGTATGGCTGTGTTCCAATAAAACTCTGTTTGTGGATACTGAATTCTGAATTTTATATAATTTTTACATGTAATGAAATATTGACCAAAGCCAAAGTTACAGCTCTCTCTAGGGCATGTGGGATACTAAAAATAAAGGGGTAAATATACACACTGCTTGTTTGCTTCTGAAGTAGCACTGAACTTTGAAATGCTATGGGGGGGGGGAATAAATTTTTAATCTCTTCAGTTATCTGTGTTAAAAATAAATAATAAATAATGTATTACTAAATGCTAGAGCTCCCCACATAAACTGCTGTCCTAAAGGTAGAGCTCTGCAGTAAAACAGACATTAGAGCAAATAGTTTGGCAGATCATCATGCCAAGCAGAATGCTCTGATTAAAGTCCTTAGCTAAGAACCTCTTGTAAAGAAGAAAGACCAATCTACGGGATTCAAAAATTCCATTATTAATGCAAACTTGGTAACTTAGGAGAAATTCATTCTCTCTCAGTTTGGAGGCCCAAGAGTAATCAAGGTGCCGTCAGGCCCAGGCTCACTCTGGTGGCTCGGGGGAGAATTCGGTCCCGCCTCTACTAGCTTCAGGTCGCCTGGGTCGACTGGCGGCATGCCTTGGCCCTTCTTGGCTAAGTGCCTCATCATGCCGATCCCCACCTTCACGGTCACATCCCTTCCCTTCTCTGTGTGGTCTCCTCTGTATGTGTGTCTGTTCTCCCTTTGTCTCTCCATTACAATATACGAGATTAGAATTGGGGCCCCCCCAGGTAATCCAAGCTCCTTCTTGACAGATCCTTAATTTAATCACATCTTTTGCCTTTATGATAACAGTTACAGGTTCTGGAGATTAGGATGTGGCTATATGTTTTTGAGGGTCACCAATCAAGTTAATACACCAATTTTATCAATAATCATCTCTTTGTAAACAATACCAAAATAAAAAGAAATTCCCTTGAGCTAGTAGTAGATTAAAAAAATTCTTGGGGTATAATAGTGAATGTTTGTCATGACAATTCTCAGAGAAAATATATGTGAACTTCACCAAAATTGTTTGTGTCTCTTGTATAACTAATTCCTCTACTCTTTCAATATGTGGAAATTAGACTTTCTGACGTTAATCCAGGCCAGGGTTAAATGTTCAGTGGGGCTATTAGACCACTCAATTGCAGGGCTCCCCAAACCCTTAGAAAACAGTATCTGCTTATAAAGAGTCTGAAAACATAGCATATGTCCAAGGGGGAGATAAATTAGGAGACTGGGATTAACGTACACAGATTAACTACCTATAAAACAGATAACCAGGGAGTTCCCATCATGGCTCAGTGGTAACAAAGCCAACTAGTATCCATGAGAATACGGGTTTGATCCCTGACCTCACTCAGTGGACCAGGGATCCAGCATTGCTGTGAGCTGTGGTGTAGGTCACAGAAGCAGCTCAGATCCTGCATCCTTGTGGCTGTGGTGTACGCTGGCAGTTACAGCTCCAATTTGTCACCTAGCTTGGGAACTTCCATACACACACACACACACACACTGAATCACTTTGTTATGTACCTGAAACTAACACAACATGGAAAATCAATTATACTTCAATTAAAAATAGTATATTTTCTAGGAAACAGCCTTCTAAGGATACTGATCCCATCAGCAGGCACTGAATAACTTGAAGTAATTATCAAAGATTTGTCTTCCACTTTGGCTGATATAATAAATAACACAGCCTGAGCCATCAGTGTACAATATATAACAGTTTAAATTCTTTAGCCTAAGTAGTTATGAAAAATAAAAAAGCCCTAGATTTTCTTCTGACCAACCAGAGCCATTATTAATACCTTGTGTTGTACCTGATTAAAGATAAATTGTGGCTTCATTGAGTGGGTAGTATCTATTAAATACAATTTAGAGGACTTCCATTAGACTTGATTTTGTAGCAGTGGATGCTACTTGAAATGCAGTATTTCAGGAATATTAATTTATCAATGCCATTAACTGTACATTTTCAACAGTGAGAGAGAACAAATGAGTGTAACACACAAATTTTCTTAATAAGCCTTGGCAATCATTCATTCGGCAAGCATGCTCTGTGTGTTCAAAAAACATAAATCATTCATTCGGCAAGCATGCTCTGTGTGTTCAAAAAACATAAATCCTGCTCTCAAGACACTCACATTTGAGTGAAGGAGATAAGACAGACAGAAAAAGTATCATAAAAGTACCATGACAGTGGTCACTAAAAAGTCACCTTCTTAGATCTGGACTACAGTAACAATAACAGGAACAATTTGCAGAAAACTTCAAATGGATTACTTGATATCAGAACATTATGAATTAAAAATTTAAAAAACCAAAGCTGTTAACTAGGATAAATGACATGTTCAATGATTCAACTAATAGATAAATGTAAGTGACAACAACTGGTGAACAATTCTAGGCAAAAATCCAGCCCCGATGGTGGGATTCTCTCCTTGGGTGTATTATTTCCCACTCTAAATATCACGCTAAAATAAGGATATTCAAAGTGCTGGTTACTAATTAGATGAGGAGTTTGTACCAGAATGTATTTTAACAAACTATTTTCTCCACCAAGAAAATCTTGCTACGAAAAGAAAAAAGTTGACTGAATTAAACAGTGCATTTGGTGATACAGCTGATATAAATATTCAGTTGTTCTAAAATGTGAAAACAAAATAATTAAAGACAAATGGGTGGGTAAAATAAGTTATAGAAGATTTCAGAGAAAGTGAACTATATCTGCTTTAATTTATAATAAGTGAAAATAATGAATGTGGTAAGAAGCAATTAAACGCATTAAAACCTTGACGAAGTTGGTCCAGAAACAAACTCATTTAAGATTTTTTTAGGAGTTCCTGTAGTGGCGCAGCAGAAATGAATCCAACTAGCATCCACGAGGATGCAGGTTTGATCCCAGCCCTCGCTCAGTGGGTTGAGGATACGGCACTGTAGCTCTGAGCTATGGTATAGGTCGCAGATGCAGTTTGGATCCTGTGTTGCTGTGGCTGGGGTATAGGCCTAAAGCTATAGCTCCAATTTGACCCCTAACCTGGGAACTTTCATATGCCGCAGGTGCTGCCCTAAAAAGAAAAAAAAAAGATTTTTTTTTAAAGTCTTGGGAATCCTTTACCAACAAATGTTATATTACTGCAAGATTATAATTCAATTTTCTCTTTGTTAAAATGACAGATTGATCTTTGAATAATCTTCTCCTTAAAATTTGAACTAAATCTTTACTTACATTGCAGGTCATTTGCCAAAATAGTCGAAGTCCTATTATTTCCCCTAAAATAACAGTGTGCTTTGTGCTAACTTTGGCATGCCTAGTATTATTTTTAAAAAAGAAAAAAAAAGCAAGAGTTTCTCATTTCTGAAGGAGCTCAAGCTCCTTAAAATTACACTTTAAAACACTGTATTATCAGTCTGCTTAATAGGTAGTAAAACTACAAACATTCATAGTTCTCTGAAGTACTTAACATTAAGTGACCAACCCAGTACAACAACATTTTATATATATATATATATCACCTTTCCAACATAGGACTCTAAATTCCCTGAACAATTCAGGAGTTAGTGACAGACACACAGTCAAAAATCTGAGTATAACTTTACAGTCCATCATCTATTTCCATAGTGCTGCATCTGCAGATTCAACCAACCAGACTGTGTAGTAATTCAGTACATATTTATTTTTTTAATCTGCATACAAGTGGAACCATGCAGTTCAAGTTCCTATTGTTCCCAGGGTCAAGTGTAAAATTATTAAATTTTTTTCAAAGAAATAGTAAGATATCCCATGCTCTTGGAGTGGAAGAATTAACATTGTTAACATGGCCATACTACCCAAAGCAACATACAGATTTAATGCAAAATCTATCAACTTACCCATGACATTTTTCACATAACTAGAACAATTAATTCAAAATGTTATATGGAACCATAGAAGACCCAGAATTGCCAAAGCAATTCTGAAGGAAAAGAACAAAACGGGGAGCATAATCCTCCCAGACTTCAGACAATGCTACAGAGCTAGAGTAATAAAAACAGTGTGGTATTGGTTCAAAAACAGATATATGGATCAATGGAATAGAATAGAGAGCCCAGAAATAAACCCACACACCTAAGGACAATTAATCTTTGAAAAAGAAGGTAAGAACATAAAATGGGGAAAAGACTGTCTCTTCAGCAAGTGGGATTAGAAAAGTTAGTCAGTCACATGTAAATCAACAAAGTAAGAACACAACCTCCCACCATGCAAATACAAAAAAATTCAAAATGGCTTAAAGACCTAAATATAATACATGATACCATAAAACTCCTAGAAGAAAACATAGGTAAAACATTCTCTGACATAAATTGGACCAATGTTTTATCTCCCAAGGAAATAAAGGAAAAACAAAAACAAGTGGGACCTAATCAAACTTAACCACTTTTTGCACAGCAAAGGAAATCATTTTTAAAAAAATGAAAAGGCAACCCATGGAATGGGAGAAAATGTCCGCAAATGATGTGACCAACAAGGGCTTAATCTCCAAAATATACAAATAGCTCACGTAACTCAACAACAGAAAGACAAACAACCCAATCAAAAAAATGCGCAGAAGACCTAAATAAACATTTCTCCAAAGAAGACATACAGCTGGCCAACAGGCACATGAAAAGATGCTCGACAATGCGAATTATTAATGAAATGCATATCAGAACTACGATGAAGTATCACCTCACACCAGTAGAATGGCCATCATTAAAAAGTCTACAAATAATAAATGTTGGGGAGCGTGTGGAGAATGGGCAACTCTCTTACCCTATTGATGAGAAAGTTAATTGGTGCAGCCATTACAGAAAACAGTAAGGAGACTCCTCAGAAAACTAAACAGAGTTGCCATATGATCCTGCAATTCCACTCCTGGACATACACCTGTACAAAGCTATAGTTCAAGATATATGCACCCCTATGTTTGTAGCAGCACTATTTGTAATAGCCAAGATATGGAAATAAGCTAAATGTCCACTGACAGATGAATGGATAAAGAAGATGTGGTACATATATACAATGGAATATTACTCAACCATAAAAAGAACAAAATAATGCTATTTGCAGCAACATGGATGTAACTAGAGATAATCATACTAAGCGAAGTAAATCAGAAAGACAGTATCACGTGATATTACTTATATGCAGAATCTAAAATATGACACAAATGAACATATATATGAAACAGAAACAGACTCATAGACATAGAGAACAGACGTTGTGGGGGCTGGGGGAGTGGAAGACAGAAGTACTGGGAGTTTGGGATTAGCTAATACAAACTAGTATATAGAGAATGGATAAAACAAATGTTCCTATATAAGCACAGGGAACTACAACTAATATCCTGTGATAAACCACAGTGGAAAAGAATATGAACATTCTGCACAGCAGAAATTAACATAATATTTTAAATCAACCATACTTCAATAAAATTTTTTAAAGAATGATGTTAAAATTCCCCTTTGTGAGTTTAAGGAAGTTCCCTTATAGTTCTACTCTGTTGGGAGTTTTTAATCACAAATGGAATTTAGTTGAATATTGATTGTCAAATGTTTTTGCTACATCAATCTAAGTAATCATGTAGTTTTCTTTAGCTTGTTAATATAGTAAATTATATTGACTGATTTTTTTTTTTTAATGTTGAACCAATCTCACACTCCCAAGATGACCCCACTTGGTCATGATATATTTTCTTTTTCATGCCACCATGCATTTGAGATGCTAATATTTTGTCAAAGTGTTTTCTGTCTATGTTCATAAATTATAATTATCATTGACACAGAGGGATTATATCATGATTAGTGTTCTATTGCTACTGTAACAACATAAATTTAGTTGACTGAGCAACACAAGTATATTATTTTATGGCTTTTTAGGTTGGAAGTCTTGTCTGGGTCTCACTTGACTAAAATCAAGTTGCCATCAGGGCCATGTTCCTTTCTAGTGTCCCATAGAGAGGGATAATTCATTTCCTGCTCATTCAGGCTGTTGGCAGAATTTAGCTTTTCGTGGCTGAAGATTCAGGTCCTCATTCCCTTGCTGTCTGTCACCTAAAGGCCATCCTTACCTTCTAGAGGGAACCTGCATTCCTTGGCTCATAGCCTGGTTCCTTCATCTTCAAAAGTAGCAACATTGGGTTGCGTCTCTCTCATGCTTGGAACATCCCTTCCTTTTCTTCACTGTTGCAGCTTTTTTTTAAATTACTCAATGAATTTTATTACTTTTATAGTTGTACAATGTTGCAGCTTTTTGATTGCAACTAGAAAAGATTCTCTCCTGTTAAGAACTCTTGTGATTATATTGGACCCACCCATATAATCCAGGATAATCTCCTCATCTAAGGATCCATAACCTCAATTAAATCTGCAAAGAACTTTTTATCAGGGACGGTAATATATTCACCAATTCCAGATATTACGGCACAACCATCTTTGGGAGGCCATTATTCTGCCTACCACATGTTGTGAAAATGAGGCAAATTCTCCAAGGAGACATACTAAACCTAAATATGTATGCTGTTAACAAGAGAGATTCAAAAATGTATGAAGCAGAACTTACAGATTGAAAAGAAATACAGAAATCAACAATTACGGTTTTTTGGGTTTTTTTGTCTTTTTTTTTGCCTTTTCTAGGGCCACTTCCCAGGGCATATGGAGGTTCCCAGGCTAGGGGTCTAATCAGAGCTGTAGCCACCGGCCTACGCCACAGCCACAGCAATGTGAAATCTGAGCCGCGTCTGCGACCTACAACACAGCTCATGGCAGTGCCAGATCCTTAACCCACTGAGCAAGGCCAGGGATCGAACCCTCAACCTCATGGTTCCTAGTTGGATTCATTAACCACTGTGCCATGATGGGAACTCCAACAATTATGGTTGAAGACTTCACTACTCTTCTCTCAGTAATGGATATTCTATGGGCAGAAAATCCTTAAGAACAGAGACAATGTGAACAACATTATTAGCCAACTTGACCTAACAACATTTACAGAACAATCTCTTTAATGAATGCAGACCATACATGTCTCTCACAGACTCTTGAAATATTAAGACAGGCCATATTCAAGACCATAAAATGAATCATAGTAAATTTAAAAAAACAGCAATCACATAAAGTATGCACTCAGATGAGAACACAATTGCATTAGAAATCAATAATAAGAAAATAACTAGGAAATCTAAACTATTAAAAATTAAAATATTTCTAAATAACCTATGAAAACTCAAGGAAAAATTTTAAATATTTAGAACTAAATAAAGATTAAAATGTCACATATCAAAATCTATGCAACGAAGCTGAAGCAGTACTTAGAGGTAAATTAAGTGCCTATGCTAGAAATAAAAGACTTAGAATCAGTAACCTAAATTTCTGCTTCAGCAAACTAGAAACAAAAGATAAAATCAAACCCAAAGCAAACAAAAGGAATAAAGTATAAAGACTTTAGCAAAAATCTATGAAATTACTAACAAAAAACCCACAATAAAACCTTAGTGCTTCTTTGACAAAATCAACGCAATTGATAGACCTCTAGCCAGGTGAATAGAAAGAGAAGGGGGAAGAGAACTACAAACTATGGAAAGCAGGAATAAAAGAGGAAATATAATCACTGGCCTCGCAGTCACTAAAAAGATAATATTATGAGCAACTCTGTCCATAAATTCAGTAACTAAATAATACAGACTAATCTGAAAAGACACAAACTAACAATAATCACTGAAGAAGAATGAGATAAACTCAAAGCCATGTATCTATTAATGAAATTGATTTTGTAAGTAAAAATTTTTCCACAAAGAAAACTTTAGGCTCAGGTGTGCTTACTTTTGAATTCTACCAAATACACAAGAATAAATAATACCAATTCTACACAGCTTCTTCCAGGAAATACAGAAGACAAACATTTTTAACTCATTTGTGAGGTCAACATTATCATAACACCAAAACCAGATAATGGCATTACTAGAAAATTACAGACCAATATTCCTTATGAAAATCTTGTGAATTTTATTTATTTATTTTTTATCATTTTAGAGCTGCACCCACACCATATGAATGTTCCCAGGCTAGAGGTCAAATCGAAGCTGCAGCTGCTGGCCTACACCACAGCCACAGCAACCTGGGATCTGACCCATGTCTGCGACCTACATTACAACAGCTCAGGGCAACACTGGATCCTTAACCCACTGAGCAAGGCCAGGGATCAAACCTGCAACCTTATGGATACTACTCGGGTTCATTACCACTGAGACACAATGGAAACTCCAATCTTGTAAATTTTAAGTTTCAAACATTATTAGTTTCATAAACTCTATTTGGTTCTTTTTATATCTCACACATCTCTCATTGTATAGTTTTTCTTTAAATTCTTGATACATTTATAATAGTTTCTTAAAGGACCCTTTCTGTTAATTCTATCAGTTCTGTCTTTTCTGGATCTTTTTTTTTTTTTTTTTGCTTTTTAGGGCTGAACCCGCAGTATATGGAGATTCCCAGGCTAGGGGTCCAATCGGAACTGCAGCCACCGGCCTACACCAGAGCCACAGAAATGCAGGATCCGAGCCACGTCTGTGACCTACACCATATTTGATGGCAATGCCAGATCCTTAACCCATAGATTGAGGCCAGGGATCTAACCCAGGTCCTCGTGGATGCTAGTCGGGTTCTCTAACCACTGAGCCATGACGGGAACTCCCTGGATCCTTTTTTAATGCATGGTTTTGCTCCTGGTTTTAAGTCACATTTTCCTATTTCTTTGTATGACTAGTAATTTTATTATTGGCTGCTGGACACTGTGACTGCTAGACTGTTAGAGGCTTGACATTGCTGTCCCTTTTAAAGTATAGTAAAATATTTGGGGCAGGCATTTAGGTTACTGTTTTAGAGTATGTCTTAAATGGCCTTTACTCTAGAGCTAGTTTAGCCCTATTACTGAGGTGTGACCTTTTGGGGGTTTACACATGTTCAGGAAAGTCTATCTTCCAGTATGGCTGGTTAGAACTTAAATATCTTCCAGAGCCCCACCATCTTTTAGAGGGTTCAGTTAAAGCTCCCTAGTAGAACTTTGCCCAACCTTCTGGAGGTTCGCCTATTTGTCTGCCTCTTAGATAGCAGCAATATACTCAAACAGACCCCATGGAGACTTCTGGAGGCCTTTCTCTAGAAAGTTCTCTCCATTCTGGTATTCTTCCCTCAACATTACCACCACCTCAATCCCCCCCAAAATCCAATCTCTTTCTCCTCAATTCCACAAGATAGCCATGATTTGGTTACGTTCCTCCTGCTATGTAATAACTGCAAAGTGCTTCCAGGCAAAACATGAGGGGCAATCCTAACAGGCTTCCTAGTGTAAGCAAACACTGTCATCTCAGTTAGATACCAATCCATCTGTATCAGAGAACTGAGTCAGAATTGCCAATATTAAATTTTAGAGCAGAAGCAGATAACTCCGTGGATACACTCTGTAACCTTAGATATAGCAGGACGTTAACTATGCCAGATTGAATGAACTGATGAGGGCCATCTAATTATGCTTATTTATTTTGGAATTTTGTTGACGCTCATTTAACGTTCTATTTTCTGATGAGCATATGATAAAACCCATTTTCTTTTGACTTTTCTATAATTTTTATGCTTGTACAAAACATTCCTTGTATTTGGTAGCTTGTTTTCATCACTTCACAGAATTCGGGTACAATATTTTTACTGAGTCTCTACGTTTCTGGGAAATGCAGTTATTTGCGTGAGTTGAATAAAAATCTATCCTCCTGGAGTTTCTGCCATGGCACATGGTTAAGAATCCGACTGCAGCAGCTCAGGTTACTGCGGAGGTATGAGTTTGATCCCCAGCCCGGAGCAGTAAGTTAAAAGATCCAGTGTTTCCACAGCTGTGGTTCAGGTCACAGCTGCAGTTCAGATTCAGTCCCTGACCCAGAAACTTCCCTATGTTACAGGTGCAGCCATAAAAAGAAAAAAAAATCTATCTTCCTTCTCATTAGGATATAATTGGACAATCTGATTGTGTAATTAAGGCCCTATCTAAAGGATCATATTTCAGGATATATTTCATTCAACCCAATATGATAAACCTCAATCCTCATTAAGGACACAGTGTCCCAGCTTTAAATGTAGTAAGAATACCCACTGACTTGCAGTTAAAGGAGAGAGGACTTTGCCCACATTTTAAAATACACAGATGAATTTATTTTGTAAATAACAGTGATAAAAAGGGCTCTAGAATGATGAGGACTATTAAAAATGAAGTTCTAGATCCCTACATATGCTCCAGACAGAAACTAATTTAATACCGTTAGCAGTTGTTTGACATAATGTGTATACTTGCTGATTATGTAATAAGGAACATTATGTGTGTTAATTGACCATTCTTACTGCACTGATATGAATCAATAAAGCCAAATACTACAAAAATCATAATGAGACCAGTCCCTAAATAATCTACAGAGATTATTTATGATCACAAGAGGAGACAAATTATTCAAAATTTAGGAATAAGGCAAAAGATGATCGCTGGACTTTGTAATATCATGGTAGCACATGGTTTAACAAGCACACCTAAGGATCATTGGACTCTTATGGAAATACACCTTTCTTTGAATTATAAATTACTATTTATTATTCACTAAAGTCAGACTACGTAAAGTTAGATGTCGGCTTACAGAAAACAAATAAAAGTGGAAATGATTTTTGTCCGGTAGAGATGCAAATGAGTTCTGACAGAGAAGACAATTCCAAAGATACACTCTATTATTATAGAATATATTGACTGGATTAATGTGCTAGGTTTGTATCCAACTTAGGAATGTAATTTCAGCTTTTCTTTGTTACATGACTATTTGCATCTTGGTTTCTCACATCTCTTTCGAGTGGGTTTTGTCATCCTGCTTGCCCTCGCATTAACATATTACATAAAACTTGTACTCTGCTCATTATCTATATGCATCAGAATTACATTTTTATAATTTTGAGATTCACTTTCACAAAAGGATATAGAAATGCTCCACATAAATGTTGGTTTTACTGGAAAAAGAGGAATTCAGCTGAGCTTCCAGGGACAATTCCCAGAACTTCAATCTCTATGTTTACTTCATTATCCATCAGACTAACTACCCAATTTTCACACATGATTTCAAGAATAATAACTTTACTGATAAGCAGTAATCAACTCATGACCACCGATCCATAATTATACCCATCCAAAGGAAGAGCAACCCACAATAATTTTCACAAATAAAACCAATTTCTTTGCTATGGAAAATTATCCAAACAGCCAAATCTTTTCAGCCATGTGCAATGCCATTTCAATCACCTCTGACCACATGGCATCCAAACAAAGAAAGTTCCAAATCAAACCCAAAAATAAAGCCCCCTAGATAACCACATTGGAAGTCAAGGTTTCAGGGTACTCACTTAGTAGCCAGAGTAACAGCATAATTAAACTCTGCAAAAAGACCACCAAAATATGCTAAAACAAAACCATTAATCCTAAAGATAGCCACAAAAATGTATTATAAGAACATATCCAACCCTACCACTCACAATAAGTAGCTCTTATGAGCCATAGGTTACACGTTAGATACATTAACAGCCTTTTCATTTGGAACACACATTTGCCAAAACATTACCTATAGCTAACTAAACACATACATTCTAATGAAGCTTCTCAAGTTTATACCTGCCTGTCTTTTTATCCATGTATGATAAGACTTGTATAGAGAGCCTACATACACACAGAACCTGGAAGGCCAGATTGATCCTATCACTTGCACATGTGGAAAGAGCATTTACTTTGAGGTGACATAGTAATTACACTAGTTAATACTATTTAATAGAATGAATTTGAAATGGATAAGTCTATCCTTACATAATTCTTTACTTTTCACTTTTTTAACATGAAAAAGGATCAAATCAGTCCTTAGGATTAACATCAAAAATAAATAATATATATATATATTATTTCCGTTCCAACTTAGTACATAAACAAAAAGTTTTTGGGTTTTTTTTTTTTTTTTTTTTGGTCTTTTTAGGGTCACACCCACGGCATATGGTGGTTCCCAGGCTAGGGGTTGTATTGGAGCTGTAGCCACCGACCTACACCACAGCCACACCAGATCTGAGCCGCGTCTGCGACCTACACCACAGCTCACAGCAACACCAGATCCTTACCCCACTGATGGAGGCCAGGGATTGAACCCACAACCTCATGGTTCCTAGTCACATGCGTTTCTGCTGCACCATGATGGGAACTCCCAGCAAGAGTATCTTACAGTTTATTTTCCTAATTACATAACAACCTGCTAAGAGAGCTATTACCACAGCTGAGCCCCAACCATGCTGGCTCTGCTGCCACAGGTGCCGACAATATGAACGAATGCTGTCTGCGCTGCTTGGATGTTCACTGTCAAAATCAAAGACTCCAAATGAGTAGATCTGATGGACAGCCTCTAGGTTACACAGAATTCCTCGAGGCATATGATAACCTGGAAAGCGCTGTTTTGTTTTAACCTATCTTGAGAAGGCAGGCTTGACCTTTATCAAATGCCAATTTGTCCTTTAGTTTTACTCATTTTAAAATGCTGAAGATAATTCTAAACTCTCTAACTTGTTAATAAGCACTACTATAATCTCTTCATAACATATTTTCCCAGATTTTTCTCCCAACCTATCCCCTCCCTACACCTCCTTTGGTCTCTTTCCTTCCCTTCTCCCTTCCTTTCTTCCCTCTCTCTCTCTCTCTCTCTCTCTCTCTCTCTCACACACACACACACACACACACACACACACACACACACTATATCCTCTCTTACTTCGGTGTACTGTAATCTCTGAAAGAAACCAGTATCACTGCCTGTGAGCCCCCTTAGTACTTATCTTCCCTCAGCTCAAATGATACCTTTGTATGAAGTATTCTCCAACTCTCTTAAGCAGAACCATTCACTCTGGCCTCAAAATTACAGTGTTCACAGCAAATACTTTCTATTTTACCACATCTCTGCTAGCCCATACATCCCCTTCTTTCCAGAATCCCCCATCCCCATCCCTCAGCCTGAGCTAGAAATTGTTCTTGTGTGCTCCTAACTTTAGCACTTACAGTGAACTGCAATTGCCTCTTTCTTACACCAGTTTGTGAACTCCATTAGAGCTAGGTGTAATCACCATCGTAATTCATGTGTCTAGTGCCCAATAGGTATGCAACACACAGGTGTTGAAAGGTAAGAAAGCATCCAGAATTAACGTTTCCTGGTCTACTCATCTACCCCTGTGAACGCCTCAAGATGTCCAGGAAAATGCTATTTACTTAAGAGGTGTAAACCGTAACAGTTTAGGAAATACTGAGATAAAAACAAATTAAATGACAAAAGTAGGTTTACAAGCTTGTCTTCAGAATTTCCAATGAATGTAAAATGTAGCAATGTGACTGACTGCATAACTGCAATAGCCCTCCTGCCAATGATATCGACAGTCCTGCTATCAAACTGGGATGAAACTGTGTACGCCTGGCTAACTTCATCTAAAGCCTTTATCTCTAGGAGTTGGGGAATGTGTCTTACCCGTGAATGTGAAAACCATCTGCCTGCATTCAGAGTCGACAGGAAACTCCAATCAAATAAGGAAGGGTGTGTGAAAGAGGCATTTGGCTTGACCTCCTTGATATTGGTTGTTCTTCTCAGGTTATTGTCATGCATGAGAAAAGGCACATCATCATTACTGCAGGCAGAGGGGGAAAAGAGGGGAAGGTGTGGATAGGCTGAATGCAGCCACCTTGGCAGATAAGGTTCTCAAAAAGCCCATCGAGGTCACAAGTCTTACTAGGGTTCCTTACTCCCTCCCGCGTCTTAGCAAAGGGATAAGCACCAGTAATTTATCCTTTGATGTCAACATTTTTCTGCCCAAGGAAGCAATCGCTTGCATGTACAGGAACTGTTATTAGTTGTGGTGAAACAGTAGCTTTGCAATCCAGGGAATTCTGGATCAAGAAAACAATAGGTAATGATCTGAGAGTGAGGTGAGTGGAGTGTGGATGGGACAAGGCCCTGAGATCCCCAGAACCACACTAAGCAGGCACCCACACAATCTTCCTGCTTTTCTAACTCACTTCCCAGGTGGCAGCTGCCCTGAGTATTTCTGGTCCTAGACCCTTCGCATCAGACGTCATCATTAGAAAAGTTCATCTGAAAACTTCCGTTATCTGCTATATGCCTTGAAGAATCTCTGCTTTTATGAAAACCTCTTTCTCATTAAAACACATATGGAGAAAAATCTGAACTGACAATGAAGGGGTAACAGGGTTGAAAGCCTACTGCCCTTAGACAACTGGAAAACTGGACAGAATAGAAGAGCCAACTTTTTTAGGAAATGGACAATGGGGAGCACAGTGTAATGAACTCTCAAAAAAGGTAAACAAATGAAATAAGCTCTACGATGACCCAGGCTTCCTTCTTGCAGGTAAATACTAGAATGCGGCATGGGCAAGGAAGGGGGCATCTAAAAAGGACCCGGCTACTGTAATGAAATGGGGAGAAAGAGATAAGATTGAGAGGTCAAGACAAATAAAATTTGTTGGATAGAGACCTTTAGAGAATGGAGCTATGCAAAAAGAAAGCATTCCAGGGAGTTCCTGTCATCGCATAGCAGAAACGAATCTGACTAGTATCTATGAGGATGCAGGTTCGACCCCTGCCCTTGCTCAGTAGGTCAGGGATCCAGTGTGGCCATGAGCTATGGTGTAGGTCACAGACGTGGCTTGGATCCCAAGTTGCTGTGGCTGTGGCCCGCAGCTGTAGCTCCGATTCGACCCCTAGCCTGGGAAACTCCATGTGCCACAGGTGTGGCCTTAAAAAGCAAAAAAAAAAAAAACCAAAAAACGAAAAGCATTCCAGGGAAATATGTAGAGGTCCCTTGAAATATGGTTGAATTATCAATTTGTGCATGTGCAGAGTAAAACTCTATGAAGCTTGCCAAGAACAACTTCCAAGAAAAGTAAAATTACCAGAAAGTTCTAAAACAATTTGCAGGGTTCACAGAGGGATATGACTCATTCAAGTGCTATCAGTGACAGTGGAGTAGCTTCAATAATTACATGGGCACATCTTTGAAATGGGAATAATTTAAAACTAGAGTGACTTTAGAGCCTCCATAAAAGAACTTTTAAAAACAAGCCTCCAAAGGATCAAATTAATTGCAAGTAACTGACTGCTAGAAAAAGTCCAAAATTCTTAAAAGGAATACAAAAAAATATGCCACTCTGCATGGTAAAAATTACAAAGTCTGGCATGTAACTGAAATTTACCAGACGTGTAAAGAACTAGGAAAATGTAACCACAACCAGGAAAAATTACTCAATAAAAGCAAACTTGGGGGTTTCCATTGTGGCTCAGCATGTTGAGAACCTGATCAGAATCCATGAGCATTTGGGTTTGATCTCTGGCCTCGCCCAGTGAGTTAATGATCCAGCATTGCCACAAGCTGCAATGCAGGCCACAGATGCAGCCTGGATCCAGCGTTGCTGTGGCTGTGGTGCAGGCCAGTAGCTACAGCTCTGACTGGATCCCTGCCTAGCCGAGAACTTCCCTATGCCATAGATGTAGCCCTAAAAAGAAAAAAAACTTGCAAATGATAGAGTAACAGAATTATAACTGAAACAAAAATTTTACTAGATGAGTTTAACAGCAGATTAAATATTATAGATCATGTAAAGATGAGAGAATTTGAAGAGGTAGCAATAGAATCTATCCAAATGAACTGTGAGACAATATCAAGCAGTATTATATATGTGTGACTGGGGTCCTAAAAAGAGGAGAGGAACAGAAAAAAAAAAAACTGAGGAAGTAAAAGTGAAAAAATACAAAATTTTATAAAAATTAAGCATCAAGAGATCCAAAAATATTAATGAATACCCAAAAAAATAATATAAGAGTACATATACACATGTGCATACCCCATAGTAAGAATTATTATAACCAAATTGGGGGAAATTGATGAGGAAAAGAATATTGTAAATGTAGTCACAGAAAAAGAAAATGTATATCTAGAGAGAAATAAGAATAAGCATACAACAGACTTCTCATCAGAAAATACGAGGCAAAGAAAACAATGAAACATTTTTTTTGGCTGATGTAGAAGTTCCTGAGCCAGGAATCAAACCCACGCCATAGCAGCAACCCAAGCCACAGCAGTGACAACACTGGATCCTTAACCCGCTAAACCACAAGGGAACTCCAAAACAACACATTTTCTTTTATTTTATCTTATCTAACTATATTGTCTTTGTTTGCAAATTTCAAGGGTAAGCTTAGATGTAAACTGGAGTTAATTTCAGTCAGTTTCAGCTCTTAGCACAGTAGCTGCTACCCATCACAGGTCCCTAACCACATGACAAACAAATGTATACATGCTCCTGGAATTAACTTGAACAGCAGCTCATGAGAGCGAAGGTGGCAAAAAATGAGTCTGTATTTCAAATATAGGGGTTCCCTGGTCTGATCACTATTTTTTTGCTACAAAAGGGCAGACAGGAAGGTGGGCAACCATGTTGGTGCACTTTCTTCCACTGTGGCAAAGCCCTCACCTTCTAACTCAAGTGATTTCCACAAGATTTAAAGGGACAGCACACCTTTAAACCCTCCTCATTTTTCTCCATTTCTCCATATATGCCCAAGGGTAAGATCAGGACAACCTGAGAAAAATTAAGTTTAAACCTCACACAGAGACATCTTACAATTTTTAATTAAAAAGCAATAACAAAAAAGATAGCAAACACCAAAGAAGGGAGAGGGGATCTGATTTCCAATGTTATCACATTATTAGACTCAAAGGTCCAATTTTCAACCAAAAAAAAAAAAATCACAAGATATACAAAAAAAGAAAAAAAAAAAAAAAACAAGAAAGTATGGCCCATTCGAAGGTAAAAAATATCAACAGAAACTGTCCCTGAAAAAGAGCTGATGGCAGATATACTAAACAAAGATTTTAAAACAACCGTCTTAAAGATACTCAAACAACTAGAGGAAGATTTGGATAAAGTCAAGAAAACAATGTACAAAGTGGAAGTATTAATAAAGAGATTTTTTAAATCCTAAAAAGAAACCAAAAAGAAATTCTGGAGCTGAAAAGTACAATAACTGAAATGAAAAGTTGACCACAGCAATTTGAAGGCAGATTTAAACAGGCAGAAGAAAGAATCAGTGACCTGAAAGATAGGACAATACGACCTATTGAATCTAAGAATTAAAAAAAAGATTGAGGAGAAGTTACCAGCATCTGAGGGATAATCCAACACCAAAGCCAAACACACTACAACAACAAAAAAAACCACACATCAATATTCCTTATGAACACTGATGCAAAAACACTTAACAATATTCCTTACTAATATTGATGAAAAAAATCCTCAATAAAGTGTTAGCAAATAGAATTCAGCAGTGTATTAAAAGGATTATATACAATGACCAAATAGGATTTATTCCCAAAATGCAAGAATATTTCAACATAATGAAGTCGATCAAGGTAACACATCACATTAAGAGGATGAAAGGGAAAAAAACACACAATCATCTCAATGAATGCAGAAGAGTCATTTGACAACATGCAACATCCTTTCATGATAAAAATTATCCACAAACTTGAAACAGAAGGAAAATACCCCAAATTAATAAAAGACATACATGAAAAACCCACAGCATACATCATATTCAATGGTGAAAGAAGATGAAAAGCTTTTCCTCTAAAATTAGGAACAAGGCAAAGTTTTCTGCTTTTGGCACTTACATTCACAGTGACACTAAAAGTTCTAACCAGAGTAAGTAAGCAATATAGAAAAATAAAATTCATCCAAACTATAACGGAAGAAAATAAAATTACTTCTGTTTCTAGATGATATAATCTTACACGCAGAAAGCCTAAAGTTTCTACAATGACAGCAACAAAGAAAATAAGTGAAATAAAAGCAGCAGAATACAAAGGAAACATCCAAAAATCAGTTCCATTTCTATAAAATAACAATGAAGAATCTGTGTACAAGTTCATGAAGTAAATTTCAAGGCATCCACTAAGACCCAAAGTGGCAAAAAAAAAAAGATTTGTACTCCGAATATAGGAAATCTCTGCTCTGGTCAATGATTACAGAAATCTCAAAAACAGTTTCATTTACAATAGCATCAAAAAGAATAAAACAGAGTATTTTAAAAATTAACTTAGCCAAGGAGGTGAAAGGCATATGCAATGAAACTAGAAAAAAATTGCTGAAAGAAATGAAGGAAGACCTAAAGAAATGGAAATATATCCGACATTCATGGATTGGAAAAATTAACATTTGTTAACATGTCATTTCACATGCAATTTGTCTTGGCACGAACCTCTTTGGGTTGATCCGCTTGGTATTCTCTGTCCTTTATGAATTTGGATGTCTGCTAATTCTCCTAGGTTAGGAATGTAATTATATCTTCTCTCTTCTTGGGACCCCCTTATAATATGAATGTTAGTATGCTTAATGTTGTCTCTTAAACTGTCTTCATTTGTTTTCTTTGCTCAGTTTCAGAAATTTCCACTACTCTGTCTTCTGTTAGCTGATCTGTTCCACGGTATTGTCTGATCTACCATTGATTCCTTCTAGTTTATTTTTTATATCACTTAACTATATTCTTCAGCTCTGTTTGGTTCTATTTTCAAAATCTTTGCTAAAAATTCCTAATGTCTCCTTTGTTCATACATTCTCCTCCTAAGTTCTCTTGAGCATCTTATTGATCTTTACCTTAAACTTGTCAGGTAGATTGTTTATCTCTTCACTTTGTTCTTCTTCTGGATTTTTATCTTATTCCTTCTTTTGGAACATACTTCTGTGTGGACACATTTTGCCTATATCACTACTTTTATTTCTGTGAATTTCATAGGTTAGTACATTTCCTGATGTTGGAGAAGTGACCTTATTTTTTTTCATTTTTTTTTGTTACTCAAATGAATTTATCACACCTGTAGTTGTATAACGATCATAACAATCTGATTTCACAGGATTTCCATCCCTTAGGACATTTCCTCTAGGGCCCAGTAGCACATTATCATCTGGTAACCATAGCTATATGCTAAGTGTTGGTTACAGGGGCTATGTGCATCCTTCTGTTGCAGTGGGCTAACTCTTGCAGGCACACAGGTAGGCATGACTGGCCTCTGGTCTGCTTAGATGCCAGGGCTTGCCTTGTGCAGATGCTGCTGGCCACTAGTGGGTGAGGCCATCCTGTAGGGCAACTTGCTGCTCAGCCAAAGGAGTCCAGACCTGGTGCTGGCCCACAGATGGGTGGGACTCAATAGCAAGGTGACTAGCTAAATGCTCCAGGAGGCCCCACATGCAGCTCTGGCCCAATGTTGGGCACAAGTGGGGCCTCCACGGCTGGCTGCAGGGGGAGGGTTCCCAGAAATAGTGGCATCCAGCTGGTAGATGTGGTTGTGGCCTGGAGGTATCCCAGGGCAGGCGTCAGTCTGCTGATGGGCATGGGCAATTTTTGACATGGCTGGCTGCAGGATCTGGAGATGATAATGGCCCATTGGTGGGTAGTACTGAGTCCTGACACAGCTGGCTGAGGGGCCCAAGGTGTGCAACAGCTGGTAATTTCCTGCTGTTGAATGGGGCCAGGAGCCTGGCTGAAAGGCTGGTGTTGGCACACTGGTGAGCAGGGCCAGGTCCCAGGGTGGCTGGGGGCTCAGATGTCCTATGGCACCTGTCCTGCTGGTAGGTAAGGCTATGTCTCCAACAGGCTAGATACATGGTACGGGGCATCCTAGGATTGGTGCCATACAACTGGTGGACATGGCCACATCCTAGCATTAATAAGCTAGAAGAAGGATTTTATTTTACTTTATTTTAAATGATTTTTATTTTTTGATTACAGTTGGTTTACAATGTTCTGCTAATTTTCTACTGTAAGCAAAGTGACCCAGTCACACATACATATATACATTCTTTTTCTCACATTATCCTCCATCATGCTCCATTATAAGTGACTAGACATAGTTCCTAGTGCTATACAGCTGGATCTCATTACTTATCCATTCCAAGGGCAATAGTTTGCATCTATTAACCAGACTCCCCCTCCCCCTTGGCAACCACAAGTCTATTCTCCAAGTCTATGCATTTTTCTGTGGAAAGGTTCCTTTGTGCTGTATATGAGATTCCAGATATAAGTGATAACATATGGTATTTGTCTTTCTCTTTCTGACTTACTTCACTTAGTATGAGAGTCTCTAGCTCCATCCCTGTTTTTGCAAATGGCATTATTTTGTTCTTTTTAATTACTGAGTAGTATTCTGTTGTGTATGTATACCACATCTTCTTAATCCAAACATCTTTTGATGGACACTGAGGTTGTTTCCATGTCTTGGCTATTGTGAACAGTGCTGCAATGAACATACGGGTGCACGTGTCTTTTTCAAGGAAAGTTTTGTCTGGATATATGTCCAAGAGTGGGATTGCTGGATCATATGCTAATTCTCTATTCAGTTTTCTAAGGTACCTCCATACTGTTTTCCATAGTGGCTGTACCAACTTACATTCCCACCAACAGTACAGGAGGGTTCCCTTTTCTCCACACTCTCTCTAGCATTCGTTATCTGTGGACTTATGAATGATGGCCATTCTGACTGGTGTGAGGTGGCATCTTATAGTAGTTTTGATTTGCACTTTCCTAATAACCAGTGATGTGGAGCATTTGTCATGTGCTTGTCGGCCATCTGTATATCTTTGGAGAAATGTCTATTATGTCTTTTGCCCACTTTTCAATTGGCTTTGAAATTGGTTGTTGGCTTTTTTGCTGTTGAGTTGTGTAAGTTTTTTGTGTATTTTATTTAGAGATTAAGCCCTTGTCCATTGCACCATTTGATACTATTTTCTCCCATTCCGTAAGTTGTCTTTTTGGGGTTTTTTTATGGTTTCCTTTGCTGTGCAAAAGCTTGTCAGTTTGGTTAGGTCCCATTGGTTTATTTTTGCTTTAGAGGATTTTAAAATGGTGCTTACCAGCCCAAAGTCCTTGTCTTTGGCAGGATGGGCTCCCCAACATGCCTGCTGCCAGTATCTACATCTTCAAGATAAGTTTCAATTGTCTCCTGCCTCCCCAGAAAGTTCTTCAAGATCATCAAGTGGGTCTGAATCAGGTTCCTTTCAAATTACTGCTTCTGCCCTGAGCCTCAGAGCATATGATGCTTTATGTTCACCCTTTGAAGTGAGTATTTCCAAGAGCTCGCTGGCTCTCGCAAAAGTAATTCCTACTGATTTACCAAATAAAATCTCCTGGGGGACTCATCTTCCCAGTGCAGGACCTCTGAGCTGGGAAGCTCAATGTGGGGCTTGGACACCTCACCTCTTTGGGAAGAATTTCTGCAATAATAATTATTCTCCCATTTGTGGTTTGTCTACCTGGGGGTATAGGTCTTAACTATACCACATTTCTGCCCCTCCTATTCACGTAACTGTGGTTCATTCTTTACACCTTCAGTTGCACACAAATCTTTTCTGCTAACCATTGGGTCACTCTCCCAGACAGTTCCTCTATCCAGGAGTTGCAATTTTGTTGTGCCCATGGGAGGAGATGAGCTCATGTTCAGGCCACAACATTAACATTGCTTCCAAAGACATTTTTTGAAGAGAAAAAAATCCTAAAATTCAGATGGAATTACAAGGGATTGTGAATGGTAGGAAAAAACCTCAGGGAAAAAAAAAGAACAAAACTAGAGGGTTAACACTTCTTATTAAAAACTTACTATAATGCTACAGTAATCAAAAGCGTATGGTACAGGCATACTGACAGGGAAAAAATGATCTGTTTAACAAATGGGGCTGAGAACACAGGATATTCACATGAAAAGGACACTGGACCTTTGCTTAACACCATATACAAAAAAATAACTCAAAATAGATCAAAGACCTAACTATAAAAAATAAAATTAATCTCTTATTTGAAAATACAGCAGAAAATCTTCATGACACTGGGTCTGGCAATGATCTCAGATATGAAACCAAGGACACAGGCAAAAACAACAAAAATAGATAAATTAACATTTATGAAAATGTTTTAAATTTTATGCATCAAAAGAAACTACCAACAGAGTAAAAAGGCAACTAACAGAATGCAAAAAAATGTGTAAATTTGTAAAAATATTTGTTATAGTTGATAAAGTATTAATATCCAGAACATACAGAGAACTCCTAAATCTCAACAACAAATAAAAATCCCTCAGAAAGAATTGAAAACATTATGTGTGTGTGTGTGTGTCTGAATCAGTCTGCTATACACCCAAACACAATGCTGTAAACCAACTAAACTTCAATTTAAAAAAAAGTGAAGTTCAGGAAGTTGTTTTTTAAAAAACAAAGAACCAAAACAAACCTGATTCAAAAATGGACAATTTTAGTAGACATTTCTTCAAAGATGATTATGAATGGCAAGTGAGCACAAGAAAGGATGCTCAACATAGCTTATCATTAAGGAAAGGCAAATAAAAATTGTGAGCTATCGCTTAACACCCATTACAATGGCTCCTATCAGAAAAAACAGAAAACAACATGTGTTGGAAAAGAGGTAGAGACACTGAAAAACTTAGTGGGAACATATGATGATACAACCACTGTGGAAAACAGTACGACAGTTCCTCCAAAAATTAAAAATAGAAGTCACATATGTCTCATCAATCCCCTTTCTGGATATATGCCCAAATAACTGAAAGAGATATTTGTTCACTCATGCTCAGAATAGCATTTTAACTATAGCTAAAATGTAAAAGCATAACTAGAAACAAGAAAAGTTCAAACAAGAAAACTCACTGGTAAAGGCAAACATGCAATAAAAGGAGGAAATAATCCACTGGGAAAAAAACATGAAAACTAGCAACTATGAAAAGAGGAGACCACAAATGCAGAATATTGCATATGCATTTGAAATTAAGAGAGCAGCAACCTAGAACACTTCTGTATATACAGATTGCTATATAAAAATCTAATGGGAACTACAAACCAATAAACTACAACAGACACACATACTTAAAAAAGCAAACCTAATACAGCACTAAAGATAGCAAATCACAAAAGAAGAGAATAAAAGAGAAAGGGGGGAAGACCTAAAATAACAAATCCAAAACAATCAATAAAATGGTAATAAGTACATACCTATCCATAATTCCAATGAATGTAAATGATTAAATGCTCCAACCAAAAGACACAGTCTGGCTGAAAGGATATAAAATGTCACCCATATATATCACCCATATATATTCCATCCATAAGAGTCCCACTTCAGATCTAAGGACACATTCAGATGGAAAGCGAAGGAATGAAAGAAGATACTCCATGCAAATGGAAATCAAAAGAAAGCTGGAGTAGCAATACTCTTATCAGACAAAATAGACATTAAAATAAAGACAATCACAAGAGACAAAGGAGGACACTACATAATGATCAAAGGATAAATCCAAGAAGATAACAGAATTGGAAATATACGGCACTTAACATAGGAGAACCACAATATATAAGGTAAATGCTAACTGCCATCAAAGGAGAAATTGGCAGTAACACAATAATAGGAGGGGATTTTAACACCCTAGTTACATCAATGGATAGATTATCCAGACCAAAAAATCAATGAGGAAAAAGGCCTTAAGTAACACATTAGAAAAGACAGACTTAACTGATATTTACAGAACATTCCATCCAAAAGCAGCAGAATATACATTCTTCTCGAGTGCACATGGAATATTCCCTCTTGGGCCACAAATCAAGCCTCGGTAAATTTAAAAGACTGAAATTACATCAAGTATCTTTTCCAACGACAATGCTATGAGACTAGAAATCAACAACAGAAGAAAAAAAAAAAAAAAAAAAACAGCAAAAAGACACAAAACACCTGGCAGCTAAACAATATGATACCAAACAGGGAGTTAAAGTTCTGGCTCAGTACATTAAGGACTTGACATTTTATCTGTGAAGATGTGGGATTGATTCTTGGCCTTGCTCAATGGGTTAAGGATTGAGCATTGCCACAAGCTGTGGCCTAGGTTGCAGCTGTAGCTCAAATCCAGTGTGGCCAAGGCTGTGGCATAGGCCAGTAAATGCAGCTCCAATCCCCACTAACCCAGGAACCTACATATGCTACACACATGACCAGAAAAAAAAAAAAAAAAGTTACTAAACAACGAATGAAGTACATGTGTCTTTGCAAGTTGTGGTTTTCTCTGGATAGATGCCCAGAAGTGGGACTGCTGGATCAAATGGTAATTCTATTTTAGTTTTCTGAGGAATCTCCATACTGCTTTCCACAGTGGTTGAACCAATTTACATTCCCACCAACAGTATAATAGGGTTCCTTTTTCTCCACACCCTCTCCAGTACTTATTGTTTGTAGCCTTTTGGATGATAGCCATTCTGCCTGCTGTAAGGTGGTGCCTCATAGTGGTTTTGATTTGCATATCTCTAATTATGAGTGATGTTGAACATCTTTTCATGCCCTTTTTGGCCATCTGTATGTCTTCTTTGGAGAACTGTCTGTTTAGATCTTCTGCCCATTTTTGGATGGGGTTGTTTGTTTTTTTGGTATGGAACTGCAGAAGGTGTTTATAAATTTTGGATATTAATCCCTTGTCAGTCGATTCACTTGTAAAGATTTTCTCCCATTCTGTGGGTTGTATTTTTGCGTTATTTAGGGTTTCCTTTGCTGTGCAGAAACTTTTTAAGTTTGATTAGGTCCCATTTGTTTATTTTTGTTTTTACTGTCGTTACTCTAAGAGGTGGGTCTGAGAAGATGTTGCTGTCGTTTATGTCAGAGAGTGTTTGGTCTATGTTTTCCCCTAAGAGTTTTATGGTGTCTGATCTTATATCTAGGTCTTTAATCCATTTGGAGTTGATTTTTGTGTATGGTGTTAGAGAGTGTTCAAATTTCATTCTTTTCCATGTGGCTGTCCAGTTTTCTCAGCACCCCTTATTGAACAGGCTGTCTTTTCTCCATTGTATATCCTTGCCTCCTTTGTCATAGATGAGTTGGCTGTAGGTGCATGGATTGAATTCTGGGCTTTCTATCCTGAGCCACTGATCTATATGTCTGTCTTTGTGCCAGTACCATGCAGTTTTGATGGCTGTTGTTCTGTAGTGTAGCCTGAGGTCAGGGAGCCTGACTCCTCCAGCTCCATTTTTCTTTTTCAGGATGTCTTTGGCTATTCTGCTGGGTCTTTTGTGCTTCCAAACAAACTTCAGCATATTTTGTTGGAGTTCTGTGAGGAATGCCCTTGGTACTTTGAGAGGGATTGCATTGAATCTGTAGATTGCCTTGGGTAGTAGAGTCATTGTAGTAATACTGACTCTTCCCATCCAAGAGCATGGTATGTCTTTCCATCTGTTTGTGTCATCTTTGATTTCTTTCATCAGTGTCTTATAGTTTTCAGAGTACAGGTCTTTTGTCTCTTTAGGTAGGTTTACTCCTAGGTCTTTTATTCTTTTGGATGTGATGGTATAAATGGGATTGCTTCCCTCATTTCTCTTTCTTCTCTTTCATTGTTAGTGCATAGAAATGCCGTCGATTTCTGTGTATTAATTTTGTATCCTGCGACTTTGCCAAATTCATGGATGAGCTCTAACAGTTTTCTAGTAGAGTCTTTAGGATTCTCTAGGTATAGTATCATGTCATCTGCAAATAGTGATAGTTTTATTTCTTCCTTTCCAATTTGGATTCCTTTTGTTCCTTTTACTTTTCTGATTGCTGTGGCTAGAACTTCCAAAATTATGTTGAAGAGTAGTGGCGAGAGAGGACATCCTTGCCTTGTTCCTGATCTCAGTGGGAATAGCCAAGACATGGAAACAACCTAAATGTCCATCAACAGAGGAGTGGATCAACAAGATGTGGTACATATACACAATGGGATATTACTCAGCCATTAAAAAGAACGAAATACCGGCATTTTTAGCTACAT
The DNA here is from genome assembly GCF_054392235.1 of Sus scrofa. Classification (NCBI taxonomy): domain Eukaryota; kingdom Metazoa; phylum Chordata; class Mammalia; order Artiodactyla; family Suidae; genus Sus; species Sus scrofa. The sequence continues at coordinate 11,749,644 of NC_139391.1, forward strand.
GGATGGACCTAGAAATTATCATGCTAAGTGAAGTCAGTCAGACAATGAGACACCAACATCAAATGCTTTCACTGACACGTGGAATCTGAAAAAAGGACAGACTGAACTTCTTTGCAGAACAGATGCTGACTCACAGACATTGAAAAACTTATGGTCTCCTGAGGAGACAGTTTGGGGGGGGTGGGGGGATGTGCTTGGGCTGTGGGATGGAAATCCTGTGAAATTAGTGTTATAATCATTATACAACTACAAAAAAATACATTAGTTATTGAAATACTGAGGGAAAAAAACAAAAACGAGTGAATCACTGAAGAAATTAAAGAGGAAACCATAAAGTGCCTAAAGAAAAATGACAATGAAAACACAGTGATCCAAAACCTGCAGGATGCAGCAAAAGCAATTCTAAGAGGGAAGTTTATAGCAATACAATCTAACCTCAGGAAAAAAGAAAAATCTCAAACAATCTAAACTTACACCTATAGCAACTAAAGAAAGAAGAAACAAAACCTGAAGTTAGTAGAAGAAAAGAAATCATAAATATCAGAGCAGAAATAAATGAAATACAGGCAAAGAAAACTATAAAGATCGATGAAACCAAAAGTTGGTTCTTTGAAAAGATCAGCAAAATTGATAAGCCTTTAGCCAGACTCATCAAGAAGGGAGATGGTTCAAATCAATAAAATTAGAAGTGAAAAAAGAGAAGTTACAACTGACACCACAGAAATACAAAGAATCATGAAAAACTACTATAAGCAACTATATACCAATAAAAAGGACAACCTAGAAGAAAGGGACAAATTCTTACAAAGGTACAACCTTCCAAGACTGAACCAGGAAGTAACAGAAAATATGAATAGACCAATCACAAGTAATGAAATTGAAAATATGATTTAAAAACTTCCAAAAAATAAAAGTCCAAACCTAATGACTTCACAGGTGAATTTTATCAAACATTCAGAGAAGAGTTAACACCTATTCTACTGAAACATTTCCAAAAAATTGCAGCAGAAGGAAGCTCTCTAGCTCATCCTTTGATGCCACCATTACCATGACACTAAAACCAAAAAAAGACACCACAATATCACCGCTGAATATAAATGCAAAAATCCTCAACAAAATATCAGCAAGAATCCAACCATATATTGAAAAAATCCAACCATATATTGATCATACGCCATGATCACGTGGGATTATCCCAAGGATGCAAGGATTCTTCAATATCCACAAATCAATCACATTAACAAATTGAATAATAAAAACTCAATGATCATCTCAATAAATGCAAAAAAGTTTTTGACAAAATTCAACATCCATTTCTGATTTAAAAAAAAAAAAAACTGTCCAGAAAGTGGGCATAGCGGGAACCTACCTCAACATAATAAAGGCCATATATGACAAACCCATAGCTAATATCATTCTCAAAGGTGAAAAGCTGAAAGCATTTCCAGCAAGTTCAGGAACAAATCATGGATGTCCTCTATCACCACTATTACCCAACATAGTTGTGGAAATCTGATCTATGGCAATCAGAAAAAAAAAGAAATAAAAGGATCCAAACTGAAAAAGAACAAGTAAAACTGTCACTGTTTGCAGTTGACATGATGCTATATCTAGAAAATCCTAAAGGCGCTACCAGAAAACTGTTAGAGCTCATCAATGTATCTGGTAAAGGTGCAGGATACAAAATTAACACACAGAAATTGATTCATTTCTATATACTAATAATGAAAGATCAGAAATAGAAATTAGGGAGTTACTGTCATGGCGCAGCAGAAATGAATTAGACTGGGAACCATGAGGTTGCAGGTTCAATCCCTGGCCTTACTCAGTGGGTTAAGGACTTGACATTGCTGTGAGCTGTGATGTAGGTCACAGACAGCTTGGATCTGGCACTGCTGTGACTCTGGTGTAGGCTGGCAGCAACAGCTCCGATTGGATCCCTAGCTTGGGAACCTCCATATGCCATGGGTGTGACCCTAAAAAAAAAAAAAAAAAAAAGACAAGAAATAGAAATTAGGGAAACCAACCCATTTACCACTATACCAAAAAGAGTAAAATACCTCGGAACAAACCTATCTAAAGAAAACAAAAGACCTGTACACTGAAAACTATAAAATGCTGATGAAAGAAATCAAAGATGACACAAACAGATGCAAAGATATACCATGATCTTAGACGGGAAGAATCAACATAGTCAAAATGACTATGCTACCCAAGGCAATCTACAGATTCAACATAATCCCAATCAAACTACCAATGGCATTTTTCACAGAATTAGAACAAAAATATTTTAAAATCTGTATGGAAACCCAAAAGACCTCAAACAGCCAAACTAATGTAAAAAAATAGAACTGGAGGAATCAGGCTCCTAGCCTTCAGTCTGTACTACAAAGATACAGTAATCAAAACAGTATGGTACTGTCACAAAAGCAGCAATGTAGATCAGCAGAACAGATAGAAAGCCCAGAAAGGAAGTAATAACATACAATGGAGGAAAGATAGTCTCTTCAATAAGTGGTGCTGTGAAAACTGGACAGCTACATGTAAAAGAATAAAATTAGAACATTGTGTATCACCATACCCAAAAATAAACTCAAAATGTATTAAGGACCTAAATGTAAGGCCATACACTATAAAACTCCTAGAGGAAAGCATAGGCAGAACACTCTTTGACATAAATCATAGCAATATCTTTTTGGATCCATCTCCTAGAGAAATGAAAATGAAAATAAACAAATTGGACCCAATTAAACTCAGAAGTTTTTTGCACACCAAAGGAAACCATAAACAGAATGAAAAGAAAACTCACAGAATGGGAGAAAATATTTGTAAATGAAGCAACTGACAAGGGATTAATCTCCAAAATATATAAATGCCTCCTGAAACTCAATATCAAAAAAACCCAAACAACCTCATCCAAAATGGCCAGAAGAACTAAAGAGATTTCTCCAAAGAAAACATACAGACACCCAAAAAAAAAACACACGAAAAAATGCTCAACACCACTAATTATTAGAGAAAAACATATCAAAACAACAATGACGGTGGAGTTCATGCTATGGTGCAGCGGAAATGAATCCAACTAGCATCCATGAGGATGCAGGTTTGATTCGTGGCCTCGCTCAGTGAGTTAAGGGTCTGGCATTGCAGTGAGCTGTGGTGTAGGTCGAAGAAGTGGCTCAGATCCTGCACTGCTATGGCTGTGGCGTAGGCCAGCAGCTGTAGCTCCAATTCAGGCCCTAGCCTGGGAACTTCTATATGCTGCAGGTATGGCCCTAAAAAGCAAACAAAACAAAAGAAAACAACTACAGTGAGGCACCACTTTACACAAGCCAGAATGGCTGTCATCAAAAAGTCTACAAACAACAATGCTGGAGAGGGTGCAGAGAAAAGGAAATCCTCTTACACTGCTGGTGGTAATGTAAATGGGTGCAACCACTATGGAAAACAGCATGGAGGTTCCTTCAAAAACAAGAAAATAGAACTACCATATGATCTAGCAATCCCACTCCTGGGCATCTATTTGGAGAAAACCATAATTCAAAAAGATGCACGTATCCCAATATTCACTGCAGCACTATTCACAATAGCCAAGACATGGAAACAACCTAAAGGTCCATCAACATACGGATTAAGAAGATGTCATATATATATATATACACACAATGGAATACTACTCAGTTATTAATAATAATAATATAATGCCATTTGCAGCAACATGGATGGAACTAGAGATGCTCATACTAAGTGCAGTAAGTCAGAAAGAGAAAGACAAATACCATATGTTATCACTTATATCTGGAATCTCATATACAGCAAAAAGGAACTTTTCCACAGAAAAGAAAATCATGGACTTGGAGAACAGACTTGTGGTTGCCAAGGGGAAAGGAGTGAGATGGACTGCGAATCTGGGGTTAATAGATGCAAACTATTGCCTTTGGAACAGATAAGCAATGGGAACCTGCTGTATAGCACTAGGAACTCTATCTAGTCATTTATGATGGAGCATGATAATGTGAGAAAAAGAATATATACATGAATGGGTCACATTGCTATACAGTAGAAAATTGACAGAACACTGTAAACCAGCTATAATGGAAAAAATAAAAATCATTAAAAAAAGAATATGTGGTATACATATACAATGGAATATTAATGAGCTATCAAAAAGAATGAAATAATGTTGCAACAATGGATAATAATAATAATGCAGCAACATGGATGGACCTAGAAATTATCAAACTAAGTGAAGTTAGACAGTGAGACTCAAACATCATAAGATTTAAGTGTGGAATCTAAAAGAAGGATTCAAATGAACTTATTTGCAGAACAGAAACAGACTCACAGACTTTGAAAACTTGTGGTTACCAAAGGGGACAGGTGTGGGTGAGGGATGGGTGGACTGGGGTTTGGGATGGACATGTTCTAAAATCAGGTTGTGATGATGGTTGTACAACTGTAAACACAATGAAATTCATTGAATTTTAAAAAAAATTTAATGTAAAAACAACATGTGTCCTTTAATTGATTAAAGCAAAATGTGGTACATACATACAGTTGAATATTATTCATCTTTTTTTAAGATGGAAATTCCCAATAGGATATAACAGAAATGAACTTTTGGGATTATATGCTAAGTGGCATATGCCAGTCACACACAAAAAATCAAATACTGTATGAATCATACACTTAGATGAGGCGCCTATAATAGCCAAAATCATAGTCAGAAACATAGAATGGGGTTTCTAGGGGCTGGCGGAGGAGGGAATGGGGAGTCAGTGTTTAAATGGTATAGAATTTCAGTTTTACAAGATGAAAAGAGTCACAGAGATGGCTGGTTGAAGGTTTCACAACATTAAATATATATATAATACCACGGACCCATACATTTAAAGATGGTAAAGATGGTAAATTTTATGTTTTATATTTCACTACAACTTTTTTTAATTTATATTTCACTACAACTTTTTTTAATTAAAAAAAGTAGGCCAGCACAAAATACTTACTTGGCAAAGTAATCCCAATTACATAATTGTTTTCTTCGTGAACGAAGTAGAGAGATGGGAGTTCTCGTCGTGGCTCAGTGGTTAACAAATCCGACTAGGAACCATGAGGTTGTGGGTTCAATCCCTGGCCATGCTCAGCAGGTGAAGGATCCAGCGTTGCCATGAGTTTTGATGCAGGTCGGAGACGCGGCTCGGAGCTGGCATTGCTGTGGCTCTGGCGTAGGCCAGCAGCAACAGCTCCGATTAGACCCCTAGCCTGGGAACCTCCATATGCCGCAGTTGTGGCCCTAGAAAAGACAAAAGAAAAAGAGAAAAAAGAAAACAAAGTAGAGAGATGAAGAATTAAATACACGTATGTTTAAAATCATACATTTTTTTTGAGAGCATTATAGTAAACTGCATTCATGTTACTAATATTTGTACTTAAGGAATCTTTGGGTATTTGGTATTTTTAGTAAATTTATATGTTTAAGAGAATTTGGCCAGGTTACATTTGCAAATCCAATTTCAAATATGAAACTGAGTAACTGACCTAGATTTGTGATTACAAGTTCAAATCTTATAAAGGATTTGAAATATATAAAACATTTATGGTTTATATGGCTCTACATGCAATGTTAGACTCATGGGAAGTGCTCAAGAATTCTGAAAACACTGAAGTCAAACAACTGCAGTACCTAAGAAAGAAAGTACATCGAATGCATAAATGCAGTTTAAAACATCTAAAGTATTTAACTAAAATGCATTAAGTATCATTCAAAGGCCCTCAAAAATGCTGTTTAAAATGTTCAACTTATAAATGGAATAGGTTTTATAAGCTAAATGTATAAGCTTAAGAATGAACTAGGATTCTGAATATAATAAGTTGAATATTTATTTTGATTTCAACCAAAGTAAAATGCTTCTGGCACACAAAAATCACCTAAAAACTCAAAGTAAACATATTATTTAACCAAAAAAAAAAAAAAAAAAGAGAGAGAGAGGAAAATGTTCTCATACAGACAAATGAGACGATAACTCATTCCCAGCAGATTTGCCCAGTAAGAAAAATTAAAAGACATTCTCAGGCCAAAAGTAGATACCAACTGTAATCTTGAATCTACACAAAAGAATGAAGAATGCCAGAAATTATAAATATGAATATACAGCTAAAACTTTTTTCCTACTTTTTAATTTTTAAAAACATTATTGACTATTAAAGTAAAAATTCATAACCACATATTATGAGATTAATGACAACAGGTCAAATTGGGAGTGGTGAAATGGAAATATACTGTTAAAAGACATATTTTACACACAAAAAAATGAGTAATATTTAAGGAAGAGATCAGAAGTTAAAGATCATATTTAACTCTAGCATATCCACTAAAAAGAAGAGGTATGGCTAATAAGCTCACAGTGAAGATAAGTCCTAAAAAAATATATTCTGTTAATCTCAAAGGAAGCAGGAAACAAAAAGACACAGAATACTAGTGCACTCACTTCAGGTGTAAAATTGATAGGTCATGCCAAAAAGTTCAGTAGTCAAGGCAAATACTATTTTCATGTGATATTTTAAAAATCTAAATTAATGTAAAAATAAAAATTCATGATAAACAAAATGTGACATTTTAAATATATACAAAAGATTATTATTGACCATTTTTTTTCTTTTTCCTCAAGCTCTAATATGGCCTCGCACTGGCACATTGTTACAGAAATACCTGACATTTGGTTCTTCATGGATGTTAAAATAGGAAACACTGAAATTATCACTGCACGCTCACTCACGCTGTCTGTCTCTCTCTCTCTCTCGCACACACACACAGATTAGTTACAAGTTACACTTATTTTCCTTTAAAAGCTAAGTAAAGTCTGAGTTGGTAGGGAAGGAGTGAGGCACTAGACCCACATAAGCTTGTCGAAATCTTTGTCTCTCTGTCTCAGCTTCCAGTGACTCCCAGCGACTCCTGTCAAGATTTCTCCTTTTGGTCCACACCAGGAGGTCAACACTGCCTCAGGAAATAGGATTCAGTGTTGTCCAGAGACTTGTGGCTACATGGTCCTCAAGGGAGGATATGGCTGGCCTGGCTTTTATGCTAAACCTCGGCAGCCAAAAATCTTTGCATAGGTTCTTATCAGGGCCTCCTCAGGCTTTCTCTCAGGTGCTGAGTATCTGTTTATATTACTTGCTTCTGAAGTACAGACATGCCACCTGTTCTTCGATTATTTCTCAAAAATATGAGTTTCTAATCAAAGTTTCATATAAACACGTTTAATATGTTAAAGAATGATGCGCTTATAATTTTACAAAGTGGGGTGAACACCCTATCAAAATAAGTTCACTTTGGGAGTGGAATGGGGACGAGACTTCCCCTGGGAATATTTTCTCACAAACCTCAAAAATGCCAACATTTTGAAGGCAAGAAGAGATGGTAGGAATGAGCAAGCAAATCACAAAGGAAACAGCCAAGAAGAAAGTAAATCGGCAGAGTATGAAATTCTGGAAGCCAAAGAATGAAAATATTCTTTCAAAGAAAGAATATTTAAATGCAGAAAGGTTAAGCGAAAAGTGAAATTTTACGGAAATGTTTAGGAAACTTAAGAGCTGGGTGACGTGATGTGGGAAAAGCGTGGTTGGGACGGGCTCAAAAGAGATTGGAAAAGCAAAAGAGACAGGGAGTAGAAATAACCCTTTGGAGGAAGTTGCCTAAAAGAAAGTAAAGATATAGGGCACGAACTGGAACAGAATATGGGCATTGAAAAGCTTTTAAACGTAAGAATATATCATTATCATCAATATACAAATATGACATAACTCAATTACATATGTATTATGTACATGTATGGATATATGGGTATGTGTACAGCACTATGAAATTTTATCGCAGGGATAGATTTGTGTGACCACCACCACAAAGGGGATACAGAACTGCAACATCACCACAAAGAAACTCTCTCATGCTGCCACTTCAGTCAGACCCTCTTCCAAACACTAACCCCAGGAAACCACTGATACCTCTCCACCACTGTAACTGTATGTGTCACTGAGGAGGGATATACAAATGGAGTCATATAATATGTAACTTTTTAAGGTTTAGGGGTTTTTTTCATTCAGCATAATACCACTGCGATTCATCCAAGTTGTCGCGTATATCAATACTTCTTTCCTTTTTGTGACTGAATGTTATCCCATTGTATGGATGCACCACAGTTTTTTTATCCATTAGTCTGCTGAAGGACATTTGGGTTCTTTCCAGTTTGGGGCTATTACAAATAAAGCTTCCTTGAACATAAGCCCATGTGTTTATGTGGACATATATTTTCATTTCTTTAGGATAAATATCCAGGAGAGTATCTGCTGGATCACATGGCAAGTGAATGTTTATAAGAAATTGCCAAACCGCATCTCAGAGTGGCTACACCATTTTACATTGCCCACGGTGTATATGAGAAATTCAGCTCTCTGCATCCTTGCCAGTATTTGCTATTTTTTATTTCGGCCATTGTGATAGGTGTGTGGTGGTGTCTTATCATGGCTTTGATTTGCTTTTCTCTAATGACTAATCACGTTGACCATATTTTCTTGTGCTTATGTGACAACCATATATCCTCCTGAGTAAAGCACTGGTTCGTTTCTTTCACCTGTTTTCTGATGAGCTTGTTTGCTTCTTTACTGTTCAGTTGACAGAGTTTTTTATATTTAAATATATATAAATATATATATATATTTTTTTCTTTTGACGAAGTCCAATTTAACAATTTTTTCTTTATGGTCCACACTTCTGGTGTCATATCTAAGAAGTCTTCACCCAATTCCAGGTCACAAAGATCTTCTCCTACAGGTTCTTCTACAAGTTTTAGAGGTTTACATTTAGATCTATAATTCATTTTGAGTTAATTTTATATTTATATATTTGTATTTATATAAGGTGTAAGATATAGGATGAGGTTCTCTGCCACCTCCCATCCCACCATAGAAGTCCAGTTGTTCCAAGACTTTTTGTTGAAAAAACCTTTTTTTTTTTTTTTTTTTTTTGGCCATGTCTGTGGCATATGGAAGTTCCTGGGCCAGGATCAAACCTGTGCCACAGCAGTAACCCAAGCCGCTGAAGTGACAATGCCAGATCCTTAATCCACTGTGTCACAGCAGGAACTCCTGAAAAGAATACCTTTACTTCATTGAACTGATCTTTCACCTTGGTTAGAAAAAACAAAACAAAACAAAACAAAAAAAACACGAGTGTACGTATCGGAGTTTAATTCTGGAATCTCTACCTTGCTGAACTGATTTATACGTCTGACTCTCCTCCAGTACCACACTGCCTGGACTGTCTGGATTTCTGTGGCTGTCCCATATGTCTTGAAATCACATAGTGTGACTCCTCTAATTTTATTCTTCTTTGTCAATGTTTTTGTTGACATCCTAGCCTATGTTTTGCCTAAATTCTCTTCTAGAAGTTTTATGGTATCTTTAAGCCATTTTGAATTTACTTTAGTGCAGGGTGTGAAGGTGAGTTTCACTGATTGTACATGAAGCTGTCCAGTTTTCCCAGCACCACTTTTTGAAGAGACTTTTTCCCATTTTATATTCTCACTCCTTTGTCAAATATTAATTGATTATAGGTGTGTAGGTTTATTTCTGAGCTCTCTAGTCTGTTCCATTGGTCCATATATCTGTTTTTATATCAATACACACTATTTTGATTACCGTAGGCTTGTAGTATTGTCTAAAGTTTACAAAGTTATGCCTCCTGTCCCCCACCCCTTGGGGCTCCTTTGGCAATTATGTGTCTTTTGCAGTTTCATACAAGTTTTTGCATTATTTGTTCTTGTCCTATGAAAAATGTCATGGGTAATTTCATAGGATGACAGGAATCACAGTAAACCTGAGGATTGGGTAGTATGGCCATTTTAATAGTATTAATTCTTCCAGCCCAAGAGCATAGGCTATTTTTCCATTTCTTTGTATCCTCTTTAATTTCCTTTATTAACGTTTTATAGTTCTCAGCATATGTCTTTCACCTTCCTGGTCAGGTTTATACCTAGGTATTTTTTGGTGCATTGCCAACGTCTTCATCATTGTGAAAGTGAAATTTGAAAAAAACAAAGTATGTAACTTTTAAGACTGGCCTTTTCAGTCAACATAATTCCTATGAAACCCATCCAGATTGTTGCATGTATAAATAAACTGTTTCTTTTTATTTTTATTTACTTATTTATTTAGCTTTTTAGGGCCACACCTGCAGCAGGTGGAGGTTCCCAGGCTAGGGGTCGAATCGGAGCTACAGCTGCTGGCCTACACCACAGCCACAGCAACGCCAGATCCGAGCCACGTCTGCAACCTACACCACAGCTCACGGCAACGCTGGATCCTTAACCCACTGAGTGAGATCAGGGATCGAACCCACATCCTCATGGATTCCAGTTGGGTTTGTTAACCCCTGAGCCATGAAAGGAATTCCTAAGTTGTTTCTTTTTAATACGAGGTAGCATTCCATGGATACACCACAGCTTGATCATTTACCTCTTAAACCTCTTAAAGGACATGAGGATATTACCTATTATAAATAAAGCTGCCATGAACATTAATGAAGAGGTCTTTATACGAACATCAACTTTTTTTTCCCTCTGGAATAAATGCCCAGGAGTGCAATTTCTGAATTGTATGGTAAGCACATGTTTGGCTTTATAAGAAACTGCCAAACTTACCAGAGGACCTACAGCATTTTACATTTCCATCAGCAATATATAAGTGATCCAGTTTATCCACCAGCATTTGGAGTTATCTCTATTTCTTAGCCAGTCTGATAGGTGAATAGTGATTTCAATTTTCATTTTCACTTTCCTAATGGCTAATGAAGCTGAACATCTCTTCATGTGACTATTTACCATCTATAGGTCCTCTTTGTGAAATATCTGTTCATGGCATTTGCCCAGTTACCAACTGGATTGTTTGGTGCTTTTTTAAAAAACACTATTAGGTTTTAAGATAAACCTTTATCATATATAATTTGCAAGTATTTTCTCCCATCTGTAATTTGTCTTTTAACCTTCCTGACAATGTCATTTGATACACACAAGTTTTTAATTCTGAAGACCAGTTTATCCATTTTTTTGTTGCGTGTGATTTAGTGTCCTATCCAAGAATTCACTGCCATATCCAAAGTCATAAAGATTTAATCTTGTGTTTTCTTCTTGTGTTTTACCCTTTTAGCTCATATTTATATCATCAATCCATTTTGAGTTAATTTTTATACAAAGTATAAAGCAGAGTCATTGAATTGCCTTGCATCTTTACCAAAATCAGCTAGCATAAAGAAAATGAAAGAAAACTCACATAATAGGAAAAAAATTTTGCAAATCACATATCAAATAAAGGAGGCTTCTGCTTTAACTCATGGTTTATTGAGAAATTCATTTGCCTCATTTCCAAATGTTTGAAGATTTAAACTTTATTATTAACTTCTAGTGTGATTCTACTGTTGTCAGAGAATTCATTCTGTATAATTTCAGTACTTTTAAATTTTCTGAAGTTTGTTTTGCAATCCTAGATATGCTCTATTAACGTTTACATGTGTCTTTTGATGTTTTTGTGTTAAGGGTTCTATAAATGTCACTTAGATCCTGTTGGTTAATGGTATTACTCAGCTGTTCTGTACCTTTAATAATTTTCTGTTTGTTAGTTATATCAATTACTAAGGGAAGGATACTGTAATGCTCAACATAGTTTGTCTGTTTCTCCTTTCGGTTTTGTCAGTTTTTGATTCATGTATATTGAAGCTCTGCTCTTGGGCTGATACACAGAATTGTTACATCCTCTTCATGAACTGACTTTTTAAAATCATTATGTAACATCCCTTTTTGTCTCTAGTGGTTTTCTTTGCTTCGAAGTCTACTTTGGGTAGTATTGATATAGCCACTCTAGCTTGAATGAGAATTCGTATAGTATGTTTTTTCCACTCTCTTAATCTACCTGTATCACTATAATCAAAGTGAATTTCTTCAACATATAGTAGTGTCATTTTTTAAAAAAATCTATTCTGCCACCTCTTTTAATTGATATGTTTAGATCACTTAACTTGATTATTAATATGTTATGGTTTAAGCCTTCCATTTTAATATTAGTTTGTTCTGATTTTCTTTGTCTGTTTCCTCTTCTGGCTTTCCTTTTGGTTATTTGAATTTTTTTGATCCGCAGTGTTTTTTAGTAGTAGATCTCCTTTTATGATTTTTGGTGTGGTTGCCCTAGAAATTACAATATGCATACCTAACTTAACACATTCTACTAGTGTCAACATTCTACCACTTAAGGTATAAGGTAGAAAACTAAACCCTTTCTAGGTCCCTTCATGAGACAAATATTAAATATCTCAAAATACACTGAGATGAATATGACAAGGTTGACTTTTGCTTTTAACTATCAAACATAATTTTTAAGGTCTGGAGGAAGAAATCGTCTATTTTGCACCTGTACACACACATACATGCACACATACTGCATTCTCTATTGCTCTTTATTTCTGATGTCCCAAGTTGACTTTCTTTCCCTTGTTTTATTGAGATATAATTGATAGATAACACTGTATTAATTTTAGGTGTACAACATAATGATTTGATATATACATACAAGTTGACTATTTAAATCATTTTCTGTTGTCCAAAAAACTTATTTCCATTTGATTCTTCCTTATTCCTTCTATTTCTTTGCTAACACTTTTTACTTTTTCATTTGTTTGATGAATATCCAAAACTGCTTGTCAAGGACATTTTCTGATAGCTGCTCTAAAATTCTTAGGTAATTCCAATATTTGGTTCTCTTGGTGTTGACATCTGTTGATTACCTTTGCTCACTCAAGTTGAGGATTTTGTATTTTGATCTGATGAAAACTTTGGAGTATATCCTGGGAATTGTGAGTATTAGGAGATTCTCAAGAATCAACATGTTCAGGTCTGGAACACTAGCCCCTTTCTATGAGGTATGGTTCAAATGCCAACTTAGTTTCCAAAAGCTGTGCAGTGCTTTCCAGGCCTTTCTCACTGTGTGACACTCAGAGGTCAATCTAAAACATGGATGGTACCCCATACCAGTGTTCACTAATAAAATAATCTGCTGTGTTGCTTCAATGTGGCTTCATGAATGAGCTATACAAAAGTCTGCCAAGGGTTTTATACACAGTTTTTTATATCCCATTCTCCAGCACAGTTGTTCCTCAGAAAATTAAATTACCACATGACCCAGCAATTCCACTTTTGGGTGCATACCCAAAAGAACTGAAACCAGGGTCTTAAAAAGCTATTTGTATACTCCTGTTCATAGAAGCATTATTCAAAATGGCAAAAAGGAGTTTCCATCGTGGCAGAGTGGAAATGAATCTGGCCAGGAACCATGAGCTTGCAGGTTCGATCCCTGGCCTCACCCAGTGGGTTAAGGATCCGGCGTTGCTGTGAGCTGTGGTGTAGGTTGCAGACATGGCTCAGATCCTACATTGCGGTGGCTGTGGTATATGCCGGTAGCTATAGCTCCAATGAGACCCCCAGCCTGGGAATCTCCAGATGCCGTGGGTGCAGCCCAAAAAAGCCAAAAGGAGGAAGTAACCCAAATCTATCAGTGCATGAACAGATAAACAAACCAAAATAATAATAACAATAACAATAATAATAATAATAATGCAATGGACTATTATTCAGCCTGAAAAATGAAGGAAATTCTGTCACATGCTACAGCGTGGATGAACTTTTGAAGATACTATGCTAAGAGAAATGGTTACCAGGAGCTAAGGGGAGAAGAAAGAGGAGTTGTTTTTTAATGAGTATACAGTTTCAGACTTGCAAGATGAAAAGTTCTAGAGGTTTGTTTCACAACAATATAAATATACTTAGCGTTCCTAACTACATTTTTAAATGGTTAAGACAGTAAATTTTGAGAAGACTGACCAAATGGCGTACAGATCCCACACCCCAGCCCCAGACGATGAGGAACTGCTTCACATCCCCCACTTCACATGACATCTCCCTGCTTCCAGAGTCTCGGTCCAACCTGGAATAGCTTTGGCTAGAGGAGAGCCGCATCAGGAGCCACAGGGCCGGATCAGGAACAAGTTCCAGCTCCAGTCTATCATCCAACACCTGGCCAGACTCGCCTAGCAACTCAGCTGACTGAAAAGGAACAAATCAGGACAGCTCAAAGAACAGCATCTGCCTAAAGGAGTTGATGACCCTGGAAGAGATGGATCAGGAAAAAAGATCCGTATGATGGGCTTTGTTTGTGGAGACCCAATTTGATTTCTGCCGGACACGCACATCTATCGCTTGGACTGTCTAGATCACTGGTTGGTGAGATCCTTCATCTGCCTCTCCTGCACAGAGCCAGTTGAGGCAGTACTGCTTTCATCCTATGAGACTAAGCGAGCCGGGGTCTCTCATCTGACTTCAAGTGAACCATAATTGTTGGTGGTTTTGATCTTTTGTCACTGAGCCCAAAGAGCCAGGGATTAGGAACTGAGATCGGAATTCCCCTCGTGGCTCAGTGGTTAATGAATCCGACTAGGAACCATGAGGTTGGGGGTTCAATCCTTGGCCTTGTTCAGTGGGTTAAGGATCCGGTGTTGCCGTGAGCTGTGGTGTAGGTCACAGATGAGGCTCGGATCCCGCATTGCTGTGGCTCTGGTGTAGGCCGGCGGCTACAGTTCCGATTAGACCTGTAGCCTGGGAACCTCCATATGCCACGGGTGCAGCCCTAGAAAAGGCAAAAAGACATTAAAAAAAAAAAAAAGGAATTAAGATCATGCACAAAAGTTTCCCCAAAATTCCTGAATAGCTGTAGATGTTGGGGAAAAGTATGTGATATTTTGAAAACTAGGGGGAAAAGTAGGACGGTACTTTTATGTAAAGCCTTAACCCAGTGTTTAAAAATATAATTATATTTAGATATGGCTCCAGTACATAGGAATTGTGTAAAGTGTTACAGCAGCTCTATATATTTAAATTATGTGTGTTGAAGATTAGGAAAAAGATAGCGACTGTTTTTCCTAAGTGAAATAACTTTCTTCCCCTCACTCAAATTCTTTTCTGAAGTTGCTGGAATTTGGGTCAAGGTTTTATTAAAAGCTACATTTTATAGCATTGGCACAAAAAAAAAGTTTTAAGCTTGTTTGCACAGTTTTTTTTTTCTATTGGATATGGAACGCATTAGGTTTTTAAAAATAGTGTATTATTTTGGGGGCTGGCTCTATGCTTGAAAACCAGTTTATTTATAACCCGTTATAAGTGCTATATCTGTTTGCAGTTAGAAATGCAGGATTCAAAGTGATCTCCTAGCTTGTAAGCAAACTGAGGTCTTCTATCCCTTGCCTATTAAAAAAAGTAGAGTTAAATGAGTTAATGTGTCAAGAAACCAACTCTATTAAAGTTTTATCTAATTTTGGTTGTTAATAATGGTGATAAATAAAAGTCAAGGTAAACTTTTTTTTTCTTCTTTTTAGGGCCGCACCTGCAGCTCACAGAGGTTCTCAGGCTAGGGGTTTAATCGGAGCTGTAGCTGCCGGCCTACAGCACAGCCACAGCAATGCCAGATCCAAGTCATGTCTGTGACCTACACCACAGCTCATGCAAGGCCGAATCCTTACCCACTGAGCAAGGCCAGGGATCAAACCTGCGTCCTCATGAATACTAGACAGAATTGTTTCCACTGAGCCACAGTGGGAACTCCTCAAGGTAAACGTTAAATATTAAGATTTCTGATTTATTGAGCTTGAATTATGCCACCATGCTTATGTAATAATAAAAGTGGCACCATGATAAAACTGAGAATTTTCTCAATTGTGACAATTTTGATTTATTCCTTCCTGCGACCTCCTTCCCTGCTGTCTTGAACCACAGCAAAAGGATACTGCATCTCTTCTTACTGTGGTGCTGACGTTACTGAAGTTATGTAAAACACGTCCAGTCTCTGTTTCGTGGAAGGCAAGTCATGCTAGTGGACCAACAGGTCTAAGCAGGGAGAATTAAGATAACCATGTTTCACGTTTTGCACATGAATGCAGAATTTGTATAACCACATGACTTCATAGATGCGATCTCAAAAAAGAAGGAACTTCTTTATCTTTTTCTTGCAGTTAATGTAAGGACACTCTGAATCTCTAAGCTCCTGAAGTGTCAGAGGTAGAGATGGCCCGGTAGAGATACAGGAGTACTGTTTTATCCATCCAGCATGTGCTCCTCTTTATGTCCTCAAAGATGACATATCTGTTGAGCTCACTGATACTACAGCTAAAAAATCACTCATTAGCAAAAAGAGGGGTAATCTCAACAAATCAGAAATGTTTCTTATTATTTTACATTGAGTTGACTATTTGCCTCTAACACTTTTCTACATTCAAAACACAAGTCTCTTAAAGGGTTCTTCACAATTGCATTGTAGAAGAATTTAGTATGGCATAAGCACTTCTTTAAGATCTGACATTCAACTGCAGTAGTATCCATTTTGGTTAATTTTTTTATGAGCCCCATGATGAGTGTGAGAAACATCGAAAGAAATCAGATTATCAGGTTAACTTAAATGGTCACATGGATCTTGCTTAAGTTTTTGCTCTTTAATTCATATCTACCCAACTATATAAAGCAAATTTGGAGAAAAAAATACAGTAAATTTTATGCTATGTATTTTTTAACACAAAAATAGAAACAAAGAAAACCATAGAGAATATCAATGAAATGAAAAGCTGGTTCTTCAAAAACATCAACAAAATTTATAAACCCTTAGCCAGACTTACCAAGAAAAAAAGAGCAAGGACTCAAATCAATAAAATTAGAAATGAAAAAGGAGAATGACAGACATCACAGAAATACAAAGGATTATAAGAGACTACTATATGCAACTATATGCCAATAAAACGGAAAACCTAGAAGAAATAGACAATCTTAGAAAAGCACAATCTTTCAAGACTAAAGCAAGATGAAACAGATAAGATGAACAGACCGATCACAAGTACTGAAATTGAAACTGTGATTTAAAAACTTCCAACAAACAAAAGTCCAGGACCAGATGGCTTCACAGGTGAATTCTATCAAACATTTAGAGAAGAACTAGCACCTATCCTTCGGAAACTATTCCAAAAAATCACAGAGGAAGGGACACTTCCAAATTCATTCTGTGAGGCCACCATCACCCTGATACCAAAAGCAGACAAAGATAACAAAAAAAGAAAATTATAGGCCAATTTCACTGATGAACATAGATGCAAAAATCCTCAACAAAATACTTGCAAACCACATCCAACAATACGTTAAAAGAATTGTACGTCATGGTCAAGTGGGATTTATCCTATGGATGCAAGGATTCTTCAATATCCACAAATCAAGCAGTCTGATACGCCGCATTAACAAACTGAAGAATAAAAACCATATGATCCTCTCAACAGACGCAGAAAAAGCCTTCAACAAAATCCAACATCCATTTCTGATTAAAAAAAAAAAAAACCTTCAGAAAGTGGGCATAGAGGGAACCTACCTCAACATAATAAAGGCCATATGTGATAAACCCACAGCTAACACCATTCTCAATGGTGAAAAGGTGAAAGAATCCCCGCTGAGATCAGGAACAAGACAAGGATGTCTGCTCTCGCCACTACTCTTCAACATAGTTTTGAAAGTCCTAGCCACGGCAATCAGACAAACAAAAGAAATCAAAGGAATCCAAATTGGAAAGGAAGAAATAAAACTATCACTGTTTGCAGATGACATGATACTATACCTAGAGAATCCTTAAGACTCTACTAGAAAACTATTAGAGCTCATCCATGAATTTGGCAAAGTCACAGGATACAAAATTAATAC
Source organism: Sus scrofa (assembly GCF_054392235.1). NCBI lineage: Eukaryota > Metazoa > Chordata > Mammalia > Artiodactyla > Suidae > Sus > Sus scrofa. The sequence continues at coordinate 11,767,466 of NC_139391.1, forward strand.
ACAGAAATCGACGGCATTTCTATGCACTAACAATGAAAGAGAAGAAAGAGAAATGAGGGAAGCAATCCCATTTATACCATCACATCCAAAAGAATAAAAGACCTAGGAGTAAACCTACCTAAAGAGACAAAAGACCTGTACTCTGAAAACTATAAGACACTGATGAAAGAAATCAAAGATGACACAAACAGATGGAAAGACATACCATGCTCTTGGATGGGAAGAGTCAGTATTACCACAATGACTCTACTACCCAAGGCAATGTACAGAGTCAATGCAATCCCTCTCAAAGTACCAAGGGCATTCTTCACAGAACTCCAACAAAATATGCTGAAGTTTGTTTGGAAGCACAAAAGACCCAGCAGAATAGCCAAAGACATCCTGAAAAAGAAAAATGGAGCTGGAGGAGTCAGGCTCCCTGACCTCAGGCTACACTACAGAACAACAGCCATCAAAACTGCATGGTACTGGCACAAAGACAGACATATAGATCAGTGGCTCAGGATAGAAAGCCCAGAATTCAACCCATGCACCTACAGCCAACTCATCTATGACAAAGGAGGCAAGGATATACAATGGAGAAAAGACAGCCTGTTCAATAAGGGGTGCTGAGAAAACTGGACAGCCACATGGAAAAGAATGAAATTTGAACACTCTCTAACACCATACACAAAAATCAACTCCAAATGGATTAAAGACCTAGATGTAAGATCAGACACCATAAAACTCTTAGAGGAAAACATAGGCCAAACACGCTCTGACATAAATGACAGCAACACCTTCTCAGACCCACCTCTTAGAGTAACGACAGTAAAAACAGAAATAAACAAACGGGACTTAATTAAACTTCAAAGTTTCTGCACAGCAAAGCAAACGAAATGACAACCCCCAGAATGGGAGAAAATATTTGCAAATGAATTGACTGACAAGGGATTAATCTCCAAAATTTATAAACACCTTCTGCAGCTCAATTAAAAAAAAAAAAAAACATCAAAAAATGGGCAGAAGATCTAAGCAGACAATTCCCCAAAGAAGACTTATGGATGGCCAAAAAGCACATCACACCAAAAGGTGTTCAACATCACTCATGGTTAGAGAAATGCACATCAAAACCACTATAAGGTACCATCTTACACCGGCCAGAATGGCCATCATCCAAAAGTCTACAAACAAGAAGTGCTGGAGAGGGTGTGGAGAAAAAGGAACCCTAGTACACTGTTGGTGGGATTGTAGATTGGTGCAACCACCGTGGAAAACAGTATGAAGATTCCTCAGAAAACTAAAATAGAACTACCATTTGACCCAGCAATCTCACTCCTGGGCATCTATCCAGAGAAAACCATGACTCAAAAAGACACATGTACTCCAATGTTCACTGCAGCAGTATTTGCAATAGCCAAGACATGGAAACAACCTAAATGTCCATCGATAGAAGACTGGATCAACAAGATGTAATACACAATGGAATATTACTCAGCCATATTACTCAGGAACAAAATGCTGGCATTTTTAGCAACATGGATGGACCTAGAAATTATCATGCTAAGTGAAGTCAGTCAGACAATGAGACACCAACATCAAATGCTATCACTGACACGTGGAATCTGAAAAAAGGACACAATAAACTTCTTTTCAGAACAGATACTGACTCACAGACTTTGAAAAAATTATGGTTTCCAAAGGAGAGAGGTTGGATGGTGGGCAGATGCGCTGGGGGTGTGGGATGGAAATCCTATAAAACTGGATTGTGATGATCACTGTACAACTATAAATGTAATAAATTCACTGAGTAATAAAAAAAGATGTACAGAGTTTCATTTTGAGAAGATGAAAAAGTTCTTGAGATGGATGGTGATTAAAGTAGCTAAATTAGGGTAAGGTACTTAGTATCACTGAACTGTACATCTTAAAATGGTTAAAGTTGTAAATTTTGTTAAGTAGCTAAATTAGGGTAAGGTACTTCGTATCACTGAACTGTACATTGTTAAAATGGTTAAAGTTGTAAATTTTGTTAAATATACTTCACTACAATAAAAAAAATCACTTTCTCTAGCAAACTTCTCTCAATTATTCTCCGCTCACTCTCTCGATAGTAGAACGGACATGGGTATTACCTCTTATTTCAGGGCAGAGACATAAGACAGAGATCTACCCACAGTCTCCAGGGCCACGGCCCCAGGCAGTGAGAGGAAGGAGAGTGGTTCTGCCCTGAGTAGAACTGACATGGCCAAAATGTTCCTATCAGGCTGGGCAACCACTCTGCCAGTCCTTTGGCTAAAAAAGATCAGATTTCTGCGGGGACTTTTTTGTCTGTGTGCAACTAACTATAGGTGTTTCTGGGTTTCAAGTCTCTTCAGAGCTCACAACAGGATATGCGAGAAAAAAAGGCAAAAAGAAAACCACCAAAACAACATGGATCACTCCCTACTAGGTAGTTCCTTCAGTCTTAAGAACTCAGGCCACCTTCTTTTCTTAACTTTTCAGAGTCTTCTGACAGCTGTGAATTTTGTCCAGTTTTCAAAATGTTTTTGGCCCCACCCATGGCATGTGGAAGTTCCCGGGCCAAGGATCAAACCTACATCACAGTAGCCATCACAGCCACTGTAGTGACAACGCAGGATCCTAAACTCACTGCACCACAAAGGAACACCTATGTTTTGTTCTGTTTTAATGTTTTAATGTTTTGTAATTCTTGGAGAGAATAGGATGGAACGTGCAAAAGTTTGGTAGCTTCTACTTTTGCACTCTCTGGGGCCCTGTGTTCGTCATTTAGCAGTTAAGCCTATTTTAGTACTTAGTAATTCTTACTATTACATTTTTCTGTTCTAGTTACTGCTGCGGTATTTGGGTCCTGACTGGACTATGACTCTAAGCAGTCTCTGCTAATGATGAAGCCGAGGCTCTGAACATCAGCGTGGATGGTGGAGGCGCGCGGAGGAGGTGGTCACTGGTAATGAAGACGGCAACACGCAAAGCAGCTGCGGTGTTGGAGGGTCATCTACACAGAGGTGAAGTCACCGAAGTAAGAGAAGAGAGGACGTCACGCTAAGAGCTCGCGGGCTCGGAACCAGGACCGTGTTAGGCCATGACCAACAGGCACAGGCACAAATGACCCCAGCAGCTCTGACAGAACCTCAAGTTTCCACCCTGATCCAAGCATCCTGCATGAAACGGTTGTCGTTGCTGGGTAATGTCAAGAACGCCAGTGTGGGGTCAGGAAGTCTAGCTCCAATCCCGGCTTTACCATGTGCATTCTAGCCTCCTGTCCTCGGCAACACCTTCCCCTTCTGCGACTCCAGGGTCAGACAACATTTCCTCCTTGAGAAAGAGGATGTTCAGTCCTCTTCTGTTTGCCTCACAGAATGGCTGAGAAAGGAGGAGTTCCTGCCACAGGCACTAATACACCCAGGGGACAGGTAACCTCCTCTGGCTGTTCAGGTACAGAGATTCTACAGAAAATCATGTTTTCCAGACTAGGAGATGGCCTCTTCCTCCTCCACTGAGGTTCCACTGCATTTGACTGACTCTTCTCTGGGAGGCACTCACCGCAAATGGTCTTACACTGGGTTTGTCTGTAAACATGCCATGTCTCCTTCACTGCCTGGGAACAGCTCTTAGGCAGGACTCGATCTCACTCATCTGCTCCTAACCCACACTCAGAAGAGGGATTTACAGCAGGTATACAATAGGTGCCCAGGGAACACTGGTTCAATAGGTTGCTAAGGGAGGGCGTGGGGATAAGTGGTAAGCAGGTTTGCAATGCGGCCGGGACAAATTTGAATGGTGTGTGAGGCTCCACAGAGGGTATCTGATCATACAGGGGTGCAGATGCATGGCTCGTAAAGGAGAAGTGGTTCGTGTGTGTGTGCTGTGTGCAGATGCACGTGTGAACACCAGGAACCTCCCCAGGACTTGCCCTCCCTATAAATGGGGCCAGGCTGGAGTCTTCCTTGGTATTGGTCTGTTCTCCTCCCACCCTGGCCCCTGCTTTCCTACCTTATGTGTACATCACTCTCCAGCCCAAAGGCACCTTCTTCAACAGCTTTCTCAAAAGACATCATGGTATTCTCAGGCCCCAGCTGTGGAAGAAAAGGACAGGAGGCCCTTAATCTCAGAGTCCGTTCTGCGACATCCCTTTTAGGGTAGAGAGGGAGCCCAGTAACAAGAGGACTTTAGCAAGCAGAGTCTGGCTCCCTTGGCTCTTTTGCTTTTCCTTTCTGGCTGCACCCAAGGTATATGGAAGTTCTTGCGCCAGGGATCGAACCTGAACCCATACCTCTGCAGCAACCCGAGCTGCTGCAGTTGGATTCCTAACCCACGGCACCACACTGGGAACTCCCCCTTGGCTTTTTTTAAAAAAACCTACCTACATTCTCTACCCAATCCGATTAGGAGACTCTGGTCATCTGAGGCAATGTCACTGAACACACACACACACAAAAGAGAAATGGAATGGAGTTCCTTCTGTGGTGCAATGAGATTGGCAGCGTCTTGGGAACACTGGGATGCAGGTTCGATCTCTGTCCTGACACAGTGTGTTAATGATCCATTGTTGCTATGGCAGTGACTTGGCTTGCAACTATGGCTCAGATCTGATTCCTGGCCAGGGAATTCCACATGCCGCAGGGTGGCCAAAAAAGAGAGACACAGAGAGAGAAATGAACTGAGAATTAGGTGACCTGGGTTCATGTCCAACTTCTACAATTAATCCTTTATTCGTATCGTAACAAGCCAACCCCTTTATTCCTACAGGGCCTCCTACAGTCCGGACATGCCCTTCTCTCATCCATACACCTTGCACACCTGTACCCACCCACATCCATCATGCTCAGACGTACCATGGGTGCACCTCTATGTCCAAAGAAGCTTGGCTTAGGTCCCAATTCATCCTTCTCCTGAATGCAGGGAGAGTAAATCCCCAATGGAATCAAATAGAGAGACAAAAGGATAAGACAAAAGGGCAATCCAATAGCCACTTGTAGAGCTGAAAAAGTTGTAAGGAGGGGGAAGTAAGAAAAAAAGGCAAACAGGAATGGAGAACCATCACAAAGAACTAATTATCCCAAAGCAACAGTCAGTAAGTACTCAGTCCATAGGTTCACCAGACTCTGAACTCACGGATTTATTCACTGTTTGTCGCATCCTTATGTACTCTCAGTGATTTTAAAGCACAAGCATATCCATATATAAACATTACCATTAAAGCAATATTACTACAAATTTACAAAGCAATGAATTGTATAGAAGATGGGAAGGAAAGGAAGAAGAAGCAATGTTAAGGAAATCTCAGAAGGAAGAGTTTGGCTGCTTCTGAGAAAGCCCTGAAGCCCTTAAAGATCAGCCTAAAATGCCCCCATATTTCAGGCAGTGAGGTATAGTGGAAGGGACACTAGTTGACAGAAATCTGATTTCAAGGGCAGACTTCATCACTTTCTAACTGTGTGACTAAAGACATGTTGCATAACCTCTCTGGGTCTTCATTTCCTTCATTTTTAAAAATGGAGCTATCTTGCCACCAACATCTGCCTCATAGAGTTGATATGACTGACAGTGTTGACTCATCATAGGTCCTCAATAAGGAGTAAGCATTTCTTTCTCCCTCCCTCTCTCTTTCCCTCTCTCTCTCATAGACACACACACACACCCGAACAATATACCTATTATCACTGGCATTTCCACAACACTATTTTAGACCTCTGAAGATTTTACCTATTTGTGTGTGTGTGTGTGTGTGTATGTGTGTGTGTGTGTGTGTCTTTTTAGGGGCGCACCTGAAGCACATGGAGGTTCCCAGGCTAAGGGTCAATTTGGAGCTTCAGGTGCCAGCCACAGCCACAGCCACAGCAACTGGGGATACAAGCCAAGTCTGCGACCTATACCACAGCTCATGCACTGAGCAAGGCCAGGGATCACACCTGCGTCCTCATGGATACACGCCAGGCTGGCCACCACTGAGCCACCACCGGAACTCCCATCTGTACATTTTTAAGTTACCACTTACATCACTTTCAAATCTAGATCTCCAGCTCTAACCTCTCAACTTTGTGAGCACAGCACATCTCTTCTTTCTTTTTCTTTCATAAAATGTCATCTGGTGTCTTCGGATTCTAGCTAAGATTCAGGAAATGAAAAAAGAGTTTGTTACTGTTCCCTTTAAGTTCTTTTTCAAAAATTTATCTATCTATTAATTTATTTTTGGTCTTTTAGGGTCACAGCCGTGGCATATGGAGGTTCCCAGGCTAAGGGTCTAATCAGAGCTGTAGCTGCCAGCCTACATCAGCGCCACAGCAATGCCATTTCCAAGCTGCATCTGCGATCTACAGCACAGCTCATGGCATCGCTGGATCCTTAACCAAGTGAGTGAGGCCAGGGATTGAACCCACATCCTTATGGATACTAGTCGGGTTCATTACCGCTGAGCCACAATGGGAACTCCTCCTTTAAGTTCTTACCCTCCCTCCAGAAACATTTCCTAAAATTCACCCTCTACCTATACATACACATGTGTACAAACATAAAATACCAACACTACGAATCAAGTCTTTTTCTTGCCTGCATCCTCACACAAGTCAGGAAGCAAGCAGTACTGAAAGAGAGAAATGTATGAAGAAGAAGGTCCTACTGGTCACTTAGTAACAGTGCTGAGAAGTAACTACACTCTCAAAACAGTTTGGTGTACAGCTCTGATTCTTGTTTGTTTGCGTGGTAACAGGGCAAAGACTGGAGAGAAAACCAGTGGCAGAGACAGACATTTCTGCTTCTGCTGCAAGTCCCCAAACATGACAGGGACTCACAGGGCCCCACTTTGAAGTACCAAGATGTAACCATGGATATTCACACCTAGTTCCTAAGTTTAAAATAGTAATACTGGAGTACAAAGTTAAAGAACTGTATCTTGTACTGTCACTGGTCAAATAAAATTAAATTTGAATCTGCCCTCACTCCTAATCCCAATCCATTCCCAGACAGTCAATGTGTTAACAAAAGAAAAATTCCTTGTTTTTCTAGAGGAGAATCTCTCTTTAGAAGAAGGCCAGTTTGATCAAGGGAATGCCATGACAGGCCACACAGAGTTGTGAGTTTGGCCACAAGGAGCATGCCTAAGTAATATGCTAAACAAATTTCAAAGAGGTATAGTGCTGACTATCTACCAAGCTTGTTGTGCTGAGCGAGTGCTAAAGCTAAAGCCAGAGCTGAAAGGATCAGGCAAGGTTCCACCCACGTGACATACCTTCTCCTTCCAAATGGATCACGTAGAAGGCCACAGGCCATGAAAGCAGAACCATCATAGATATGCTGCCCAGGTGCATGTAGGGAGCGAAGATCTGGGGGGAAGCCAAAAGTCAGGCTGAGCATATCTGGACAGACAGGGCTAGAACAAAGGATGATGCTTACCTGCAGTGACAGCCCAACAGTGAGCCACCTGTCTTTCCAGTAAGTGAATAAAATCCAGAAAAAAAACGAGCATGTCAGAAGCACTAGCAGAATCAGGATCTGGAGAAAGAAAAAGAATCTCCTGACTTCTAAGCACTAATCTTGGATGAGAACCATTCTTGGGAAACATATGTGTGTTCCTACACTGTCAGGGGTCTCATTTTGTCATTATTTTAATCTAACCATCCTGCAAATACCCAATATTAGACGGATTTAACAATTTATCTTCTTTGGTCCCAAGTCTTTGTTGTGCATCTTGGCTGAAAAACAAAATTACTCAGTTGTGTGTGGTCTGATGCCGTTACTAATTTATCATCTCCATCTCAGCAGGGCCCTCAATATTGCGGGGCATGTGTCACTCAGTTTCAACAATGGCCTTTATAAATACTCACTACTTTTTTATGTGACTCAATAGAGTCACAAGTAAATAATGTTTTGTAACTGTCTTTTCAGTGAATGTTTTCCCCAACAGACTAAGCTTCATGAGGTCAAGGACAATTATTTGTTTATAATTATATCTTCACTGTCTGCAGAATGCCTGATACATAGCAAACACCCAATAAATATTTGTTGAACAGAGGAAAAAAATTCTACTGGACAGAGCAATATTTACTTTATAGAGAAAGAACACTGAGATCAAGAAGACACAACTCTAACTTCTTCTCTTTCAAATGTAGTTTTTCTAAATCTGTGTTGCCCTCTAGAGAATGCCCAGTTCCCTCTCTTCCATAATATCTCTATATCCATGAAAGCAATTGAATCCATAATTAAACCTTCTCACAAAATAATTCCAGGCCTTGCTGCCTTCAATGGTTAATTTTCCAAACATCTAAGGAAGAAACATTTCCACTTTCACAAACTCTTTCACAATATAAACTACCCTATACCCGCTGGGTGAGCAACTCACAAGCTAGAAAATAACTATATCGCATAGGCTCTCCCATAGAAGTGAGTTCTGAACCCCACATCAGGTCCCCAGCCTGGGGGTCTGACATTGAGAGGAGCAGTCCCCGGAGCATTTGGCACTGAAGGCCAGTAGGGCTTGAGCACAGGAGCTACACAAGATTGGGGGAAAGAAACTCCACTCTTGGAGGGTGCCCACATAGTTTCATGTAGACTGGGTCCCAGGGCAAAGCAGAGACTCCAAAACAATCTGAGTCAGACCTACCGTGCGAGACCTGGAGGGTCTCCTGGGAAAGTAGGGAGAAGCTGTGGCTCACAGTGAGACAAGACACTGGAGGTGGAAGTCCCGGGAATAATGACTCTGACGAAGGCCACCATTTTGGAAAAACCTGGCCCCACCCATCAGGCCAGGGAAGCCCCAGGCCAAACAGCAAACAGGCTGCCTAAAGACCCCCCAGAAACACAGCCACCTCTAATCACACTCAGAGACAGAGTCCTATCCACTAGAGGGTTAAGACTCAGTTCCACCCTCAGCGGGCAAACACCAGTCTCTCCCATCAGGAACTGGCCACAAGTCCAGGTATCAACTTCACCCACAAGGGGGAAGTCACCAGAAGCAAGAGAGGCTACAACCTAGCAGCCTGCAAAAAGGAGACCACATAGAAAGCTAAAGAAAATAAAATGGCAGATACTAATGCAACATTGTAAATCGACTATGCTTCAATTAAAAGAATTTTTTTTCACATGTGAGGTGTATTTTGAGCAAAATATATGGAAACACTGCTTCAAAGAATGGAGTCTTCTGGGTTATAGAACATCCTTATCTTATATCCCACCAATTATACAACTTGAGTCAGCCATTTCTCCCACCCAACAAGTCTATAATTTTCAAGTTTATTTATAATAAGTAACCAGATAATCATAAATCATTATATCCTGCTAGAAATTTTCATAGATAAGGATTCTCCATTATCTTTCAGCTAATAAATACCTTTAGTATGTTTACCAGAAGGCTGTTATGAGCTTTATAAAGAGATTTGATTGAGGTCAGCCATTCCTCTCTAAACACCCCTAAGTAGGAGACTGGGTTATAGGCCTGGTGCTCACCATGTGCTTCCAGGTTTATTCTTTATATACTAAAACTGAAACTCAAAGCCCTACAGAATCTCTGTTGCCAATAGAAGCAATCTCTCCTCCTAAATCCAATAAGCCTAATCCTTCCTGGTTTTAAGCCTCAGCTAAGGTGGTCACCTTCCAAAGGGACGGCCATTCTTCTCATACCTCATCTGCATCACTTCCCATTGCCTACAGACGCATAACCAGAATCAGATTCCAGAAAGCCGTAGGGGATGGTTGTGTTAAGCCTATTGACCAAAGTCTGTAGAATATACGTGTGGGAACGAATCCTACGGTTGTTAGATAAGGTGAAAAGAAGACAATTTTAGATCAAGCTATATTTATTCATATATGTGCACTTACCCCTGATTCTGAATTCAATATACCAGAATCCAGGTATAAAGCATCTTAAAGTGGTTCTAATTGCATGCTTCATTTTCTGAAACCTTGGCTCAATAGCAAAAATATATGCCAGGGAAAAGACAGTCTCTTTAATAACTGGTGCTGGGAAAAGTGAATAGCTACATGTAAAAGAATGCAATTAGAACTTTTTTTCACATCATTTATAAAAATAAGCTCAAAATGAATTAAAGACATAAATCTAAGACAAGAAATCATAAAACTACCAGAAGAAAACATAGACAATACACTCTCTGACATAAGTCTTAGCAATATTTTTTGAATTTGTCTCCTCAGGCAAGGGAAACAAAAGCAAAAACAAATAAGGACCTAAGCAAACTTAAAAGCTTTTGTATAGCAAAGGAACCAGCAACAAAATGAAAAGACAACCTACTGAATGAGAGAAGATATTTGGAAATCACATGCCTTATAAGAGGTTATTATCCAAAATATATAAAAAGTTCATACAACACAATATCAAAAAAAAAACCTAATTTAAAAATGGAACCAAGCTTTTCTGACTCCCCCCACTCTACTTGGATTATAAAAATGTGGCCCACCTAATCCTTGAGGCAGAGCTTTGTGCCTGCCTGCTTGTATCTCTCACCAGCATCCTATCTTAATAAATCTATTTTTTGCCTATCACTGTCTCTCACTGAATTCCTTCTGTGCTAAAGCACCAAGAACCTGAACTTCAGTTAAGTCCAGACACGAGGACTTAATGATTTTCCTGTTGGTGAGCAGTGGGAGTTTTGAGTAGCTCTCAGCCAAAGGAATATATCCCCCAAAGTATCAGAAATGTGACTAATTATGTACACTGATACTCACTCTGTCTTTAATTTTAATAGTGAAAATCTTCAGGAACCTAATGTCAGATAATAGGGCAATGACTAAATAAAAGTAACCATTACAATAAAGTCATTAAAATTACACATACATAATAGAACTAGAATATAAAATCCTAAAATTTATATGGAAGCATAAAAGACCCAGAATTGCCAGAATAATCCTAAGGAAAAAAGACAAAGTAGGAGGCATAACCCTCCCAGACTTCAGATAATACCACAAAGCTACAGTTATCAAAACATGCATGATATTGGCTCAAAAATAGACATACGGATCAACAGAACAGAATAAAGAGGCAGGAAATACACCCACACATTTAAAGTCAATTAATCTTCAACAAAGGAGGCAGGAATATACAATGGGAAAACAGTCTCTTCAGCAAGTGGTGTTGGGAAAACTGGACAGTCATTATGTAAATCAATGAAGTCAGAACACTCTCTCACGCCATACACAAAAATAAACTCAAAATGGCTTAAAGACTTAAATATAAGACATGATACCATAAAGCTCCTGGGAGAGAACATAGGCAAAATATCCTCTGACATAAATCACACCAATTTTCTCCTAGGTCAGTCTACCAAGGCAATAGAAACAAAAGTAAAAAATAAACAATTGGGACCTAATCCAACTTAAAAGCTTTGCACAGCAAAGGAAACCAAATGAAAAGACAACTTATGCACTCAGAGAAAATATATGTGAATGATGTCACTTACAAGGACTTAATTTCCAAAATATACAAACAGTTCATAACTCAGTAACAACTCAGTTCAAAAATGGGCAGGAGATCTAAACAGACATTCCTCCAAAGGACTCATACAGATGGCTAACAGGCACATGAAATTATTCTCAACATCACTAATTATTAGAGAAATACAAATCAAAACTATAATAAGGTACCACCTCTACCAGTCAGAATGGCCATCATTAAAAAGTCTACAAGTAACAAATGCTGGAGAGGGTGTGGAGAAAAGGGAACGCTTCTATACTCTTGGTGGGAATGTAAATTGGTGGAGCCACTATGAAAAACCTATGGAGATTACTCAAAAAATTAAAAAGAGTTGCCATATGATCCAAAAATCCCACTCCTGCACATATTTCCACACTATAATTTGAAAAGATACATGTACCCCTGTGTTCATAGCAGCCTATTCACAATAGCCAAGACACGGAAACAATCTAAATATCCACTGACAGATGGATGGATAAAGAAGATGTAGTATATACCCACAATGGAATGCTACTCAGCCATAAAAAAGAATGAAATAATGCTATTTGCACCAACATGGATGGACCTTGATATTATCATGGTAAGTGAAGTAAGTCAGAAAAATAAAGACAAATACCATTATTATATCACTTATATGCAGTGTTTAAAATATGACACAAATGTGAAAAAAGGACAGAATGAACTTCTTTGCAGAACAGACACTGACTCACAGACTTTGAAAAACATGGTTTCCAAAGGAGAAAGTTGGGGGGTGGGGGGATACGCTGGGGTTGTGGGATGAAAATCCTATAAAATTGGATTGTGATGATCATTGTACAACTATAAATGTAATAAATTCATTGAGTAATAAAAAATTTTTTCAAATATGACACAAATGAACTTATTAACTAAACAGAAACAGACTCATGGATGTAGAGAACAGACTTGTGGTTGCCAATGGGAAGGGGAGCAAGGGAGGGATGGAAGGGAAATTTGGGATTAGCAGATGCAAACTATTAGGCTTAGACTGGATAAACAACAAGGTCCTAGTGTATATATAGCACAGGGAACTATATTAAATATCCTGTGATAATCCATAATGGAAAAGAATATGAAAAATAAATAATACATATATAAAACTGAGTCACTCTGCTGTACAGCAGAAAGGAACACAATATTGTAAACCAGCTATACTTAAATAATTTTTTAAAATTACATATACATAAGCACAAACTATTGTGTATAAAATAAAGTATAAGAGGATATACACAGGGAATATAGCCAACATTCTGTAATAACTATAAACGGAGTATAATCTTTAAAAAGTGAAAATCACCTATAACTTATATACTATTATGCATCAATACTATATTTCAATAAAAAGTACATATAAAAAATTTTTTAAATAAAAAAATTAAAATGGGCCCAAGACCTGAATAGACATTTTTCTGAAGAAGACACACGGATGGCCAAGAGGCATATGAAAAGATGCTCAATATCATTAATCATCAGGAAAATGCAAATCAAAACCACAATGAGATATCACCTCACAACTGTCAGAATGGAAATTGTGAAAAATACAACAAATAATAAATGTTGGTGAGGATGTGGAGAAAAAAGAACCCTAGAACACACTGATGTGAATAAAATCAGTAAGTCAGTATGGAAGCCAGTATGGAGGTTCTTCAAAAACTTAAAAATAGGAGTTCCCATTGTGGCACAGCAGAAACAAATCTGACTAAGAACCATGAGGTTGTGGGTCCGATCTCTGGCCTCGCTCAGTGGGTTAAGGATCCGACATTGCAGTGAGCTATGGTGTAGGTCACAGATGCAGCTCAGATCTGGCGTTGCTGTGGCTGTGGAGTAGGCCGGCAGCTACAGCTCCGATTAGACCCCTAGCCTGGGAACCTCCATATGCTGAGAGTGTGGCCCTAAAAAAAAAATAAAATAAATAAAATAAGAGACCAAAAAAAAAAAAACTTAAAAAATAGAACTACCATATGATCCAGCAGTTCCATTCCTGGGGATATACTGAAGAAAATTAAAACACTAATTCAAAAAGATACATGCCCCCTAGTGTTAACAGCTTTATTTACAATAGCCAAGATGTGGAAACAAACTAAGTATTCATCAATAGACGAACAGATGAGAAGATGTGGGAGGTGTTTGTGTGTGTGTTTTGTCTGTGTGTGTCTGAGTGTGTGTGTGTGTCTGTGCATGAATGGAGTATTACTCAGCCATAAAAAAGAATGAGACTTTGAATTTATAACAACATGAATGGACCTAGAGGATACTATGCTTAATAAAGTCAGACTGAGAACAACAAATACTATATGTTTTCATGTAGATGTAGAATATTAAAATATAAAACAAATGAATGAATATAACAGAACAGAAACAGACATACAGACACAGAAAACAAACTAGTGGTTACTAGTGGAAAAAGAGGTGGGGCCAGAAAAGGAAAGTGGATTAAGAGGTACTAACAACGAGGTATAAAATAAGTAAGATACAAGGATGTAATGTATAGCACAGGGAATACAGCCAAAACTTTACAGTAACCTTAAATGGAATGTAACCTATAAACATAATGGATCACTATGTAACATACCTAAAACTAATATAATACTGTAAACCAATGCTACTCCAATTTAAAAAAAATAGTGGCCTATGCTTTGTAAACTTGGGATGCCAGCAATTTCTCAGAATAATATGGAAGACTCCAATGATTTATTGCAAAAAGGCTTCTGGAGTGCTACCACCTATGATCAGCTAACCCTTTCCAGATCATGTTCTCTGGGAGGTCTCAGAGGACAGAGGAAAAACACATGGGTGAGGAAAGTGTCAGCATCCTTGAAAAGTATGGTAGCGGCTATCCTTTATCCCTGGATAAAGGTGACTGATGCTGCCACTGAAACTGGCTTCCTAATTTCAAAAGCAATGATGAGATCCTGCTGTGGCAGAGGCCAAGCAGCAGCACTCACTGCCAGAGGCAAAGTAAGCATGCTTTCTATAAAAGGCACAAGCCTGGAATGGTTAATAGAATGGCACAACCCATAGGGTTATACCTTGGTTAGTTAACCGATCACAGCGTGCCAGTTCCAAAACAGATGCTGATCTCATCTGTAAGCCCTATTCATCCTCTTCTCAATCTATATTCTTTGAAGTGTAAGAAGATCTTACAACTTCAAATTCCATCTATTTTTAACTCTTAAGATTAATTTTCTTTTTTTTTTTTTTTTTTTTTGTCTTTTTGCTATTTCTTGGGCCGCTCCCGCGGCATATGGAGGTTCCCAGGCTAGGGGTCTAAACAGAGCTGTAGCCACTGGCCTACGCCAGAGCCACAGCAACGCTGGATCCGAGCCGCGTCTGCAACCTACACCACAGCTCACGGCAATGCCGGATCCTTAACCCACTGAGCAAGGGCAGGGACCGAACCCGCAACCTCATGGTTCCTAGTCAGATTCATTAACCACTGCGCCACCAAGGGAACTCCAAGATTAATTTTCAATTCATGCTTCCCATTTGAGTAAGAGAAAATCTAACAGGAGCACTCAGAGATTTAGACATATTCCTGGATTTCAGCAAACAAGGAAAAGTATCAAAACCATGCCTGAGTCTATAAACAGCAAGAGGCTGTGGCTGAAGATGCTCCAGGCCAGGGCAGAACAAAACAAGGGAGCCTATGCTGGAAATGCGCTGCGTGCCCACAGATGGTGGGACAATGATGCCTGCTTCCTGGGACCAGATACGTATCCTCTGAGAGAAACCATGTTTCCTATAAGTGTAAAAGGCTCCAAACTAAGGGAGAGTCAAAACGACCTAAAAAGAGAAATTTCAGGGGTTACAGCATGACAGACATTGACTCCAAGAGAGGTGCAGTCCAGGTTCTCAGCAGCAGGGTCTCTGAAAATACACATAGCAAAGTCGATGCGGTAAAGAGCCAACAATGGTGCATTTACTTGGTCCTGATGGAACCAACCCCCCTTGTGGGACAGTGTTCCTTTGTCCTACCTCTCCTTCCCCTGAGCTCTGCTCTCATGAAAGAAAGGAGAAAGGACAATTATACTCTTTCCACCACTGCAGGTTTCCTGGCCTGGATTATGTGAAAACAGCGGAAGGGTAAAGTCTCATAAAGTTGGAGTTTGGTGTACAATGAACTGAATTTTTAAATGACTGAAATGAGAATCTTCTTCTGACTAAAAAGGACTGGGAAAATAAGGGAGCATGCCTCATATTTTATGGGGGTGGGAAGAACAGAGTCAGAGAACAAGTTTAACAGAGAGTAGTGAGAAACAAAATCAAGTTTGGGTTCAGCACCTTCAGTAAATCAGTTACATCTGTTACAAATGTAATAATGACTTCAGTTAAAACAGTTTAAGTAGATCTTTTTTTTATAAGGGGAACAATGAAGGAAAGGTAACTATGCACTGCAACACTGAGTGCCAAAGAGGCACATTCCTCCTGGTCTAAGGCCTCCTGCGAAGACTCGGATATCCTACCTTATGACACCAGTGCAGGGAGAGTTCTCTCCCTTCCCAACACAACAAAAATCCAAGTACCTGAAAAAAACAAAAAAGTAAAGAGAGGTTAAGAGTTCCCCTTGTGGCTCAGTGATAACAAACCTGACTAGATATGGATTCAATCCACGGCTCGCTCAGTGGGTTAAGTATTCAGTGTTGCCATGAACTGTGGCATAGGTTGCAGACAAAGCTCGGATCCTGCATTGCTATGGCTGTGGTGTAGGCCGGCAGCTTCAGCTCTGATTCAACCCCGAGCCTGGGATCTTCCATGTGCCTCATTTGCGGACATAAAAAGCAAGCAAGCAAGCAAAAAAGGACAAAAGTGAGCAAGCAAACAAGAAAGAGGTTTTCCTGAAATCACCAAGATTCTACCAAAAACAATATTCTGAACTCAAAATTCCTTTTGCAGTCTGGCACATTAACATGTTGCTACATCTGCACTTTGCAACATCCAGGAGTTTGCTGTGCTGTTCCTCTGCCTAAAAAGCTCTCCCTCCTCATGTCACTGACCCTTCCAAGTCAGTTCACCTCTTACTTGTAACCTTCACCAGCAACCTTCGAAAAACTTATTACCATCTTCTCTGGGGTTCTGTAACAATCACCACACTGACATCCTTCCTGAGCTCCTACCAATTTCTCCTCCCTGGGATGGAGCTTATTCCTGGTGTTACTTAGGGTCACCTGTGAGATAACAGAGGTCAGGGGCAGCCCTTTTCAAGGGTCATTTAAAAGCACTTTCACCAGGAAGAGACAGATCAAGATGGCAGAGGAGTAAGATGTCAAGCTCACCCTCTCCCACAAACACATCAAAAAAAAACACATCTACATGTTTAAAAAAAAATTACTGTAAAAGCCATGATACACACAAGGAACAGCAAAAGGACAAACAGGAAGGTGTTAAAAAAAAAGACTTCAAAATCATAGAATGTGGGGAAGGAAAGTAAGAACATATAGATTCTTTTTTTTAATTTTAATAATGTATTTGAGCCTATACGACTATCAGGCTAAAGCAAGCAGATACAGGAGGGGGTTAACACACTTAAAAAACAGGGCAAACACAAATCAAAGCCAAACATTACATTCACAAAAACTAAAAAGAAAAGTTACTCGAGCACAAAATAAATGGAAATCATCCAACCAAAAAAGGAAAGAAAGGAGAAACATAGAATCAACTGGAAAACAAGGTTTAAAATGTCAATAAATACATATCTATCAATAATCACCTTAAATGTCAATGGACTGGATGTGCCAATCAAAAGACACAGAGTAGCATACTGGATAGAAAAGCAAAAACCACTTTAGGGCAACATACAAAGATAGATTGAAAACGAGGGGATGGGAAAAGATATTTCATGCCAATGGACAAGACAGAAAAGTCAGAGTTGCAGTACTCATATCAGACAAAACAGACTTTAAAATGAAGACCACAGAATGGATTAGCAATGAGATCCTGCTGTGTAGCACTGGGAACTATGTCTAGTCACTTATGATGGAACATGATAATGTGCAAAAAAAAGAATGTATATACATGTATGTGTAACTGGGTCACCATGCTGTATAGTAGGAAAAAAAAATAATGCATTGGGGAAATAAAAAAAATTAAATAAAATGAAGGCCATAAAGAAAGACAAAGAAGGACACAGAGTGGCTGATTGGATAAAAAAGCAAAAACCTTCAATATGCTGCCTACAAGAAACTCACCGTAGGACAAAGGACACATACAGATTGAAAGTGAGGGGATGGGAAAAGATATTTCAAGCCAATGGACAAGACAGGAAAGTAGGAGTTACAATACTCATATCAGAAAAAATAGACTTTAAAACGAAGGCCATAAAGAAAGACAAAGAAGGGCACTATTTAATGGTTAAAGGATCCATTCAAGAAGTGGATATTCCAATTGTCAACATATATGCCCCAACTATAGGAGCACCCAGATACATACAACAAATATTAACAGACACAAAAGGAGAAATTGATGGGAATACAATCATAGTAGGAGACTTTAACACCCCATTCACATCTATGGACAGATCCTCTAGACAGAAAACCAATAAAGCCACAGAGATCCTAAGGAAACAGAAAAGCTATACTTAATTGACATTTCCAGGACACAACACACAAAAAAATCAGAATACACATTCTTCTCAAGTGCACATGGAACATTCTCAAGGATCAATCACATATTGGGGCACAAAGCTAACCTCAACACATTTAAGAGTACAGAAATTATTTCAAATATCTTCTCTGACCACAATGGCATGAAACTAGAAATCAGCCACAGGAAAAGAAAAGAGAAAAAACTGACTACATGGAGACTAAACAACATGTTACTAAAAAGCCAATGGGTCAATGAGGAAATCAAGAAGGAAATTAAAAAATACCTCAAGACAAATGATAATGAAGACACAACCTCTCAAAATCTATGGGATGCCGCAAAAGCAGTACACAGAGGGAAATTCATAGCAATACAGGCCTTCCTCAAAAAAGAAGGAAGATCTCAAATTGACAACTTAACCCACCACCTAAATCATTAGAAAAAGAAGAACAAAAGAAACCTAAAATCAGCAGAAGGAAGGAAATCGCAAAGCTCAAAGAGGAAATCAATAAAATAGAGATTCAAAAAGCAATAGGAAAAAAATCAATAAAACCAAGAGCTGGTTCTTTGAAAGGTAAACAAAACTGACAAACCTCTGGCTAGACTCACTAAGAAGAGGAGAGAAAGAACCCAAATGAACAAAGTAAGAAATGAAAAAGGAGAAACCACAATGGATACTGTAGAAATACAAAAAAACCATGCGAGAATACTATGAAAATTATATGCCAACAAATTTGACAATGTGGAAGAAATGGACAACTTTCTAGAGTCTTACAGCCTGCCAAAACTGAATCAAGAAGAAACAGACCAATCAAGAAGAACAGACCCATCACTAGAAATGAAATTGAATATATCATAAAAACACTCCCTACAAATAAAAGTCCAGAACCAGATGACTTCATAGGCAAATTCTACAAAACTTGAACCAAAGAGGAACTTATACCCATCCTCCTTCAACTTTCCCAAAAGAATGAAGAAGAAGGAACACCCCCAAAGACATTCTATGATGTCACCATCACACTAATTCCAAAACCAGACAAAGATATCACCAGAAAAGAAAACTATAGGCCAATATTTTTATGAATATTGATGCAAAAATTACCAACAAAATTTTAGCCAACCAAATCCAACAACATATAAAAAAGATCATACACCACGACCAGGTGGGATTCATCCCAGGTTCACAAGGATGGTTCAACATACGCACATCAAACAACATATGATACTCAATGGAGAAAAACTAAAAGCCTTCCCACTAAAATCTGGAACAAGGAGTTCCCGTTGTGGTGCAGTGGTTAACAAATCCGACTAGGAACCATGAGGTTGCGGGTTCGGTCCCTGCCCTTGCTCAGTGGGTTAAGGATCCAGCATTGCCGTGAGCTGTGGTGTAGGTTGCAGACGCGGCTCGGATCCCTCGTCGCTGTGGCTCTGGCGTAGGCCAGTGGCTACAGCTCTGTTTAGACCCCTAGCCTGGGAACCTCCATATGCCACAGGAGCAGCCCGAAGAAATAGCAAAAAGACCAAAAAAAAAAAATAAATAAATAAATAATAAATAAATAAAATCTGGAATAAGACAGGGATGTCCACTCTCACCACTGCTATTCAACATAGTATTGGAAGTCCTAGCCACAGCAATCAGACAAACAAAAGAAATAAAAGGCATCCAAGTAGGAAGAAAAGAGTTAAAACTGTCACTGTATGCAGACGACATGATACTATATATAGGAAACCCTTAGGACTCAACCCAAAAACTACTTAAACTGATCAACAAATTAAGCAAAGTAGTAGGATATAAGATTAACATTCAGAAATCAGTTGTGGAGTTCCTGTCGTGGCTCAGTGACTAGAAACCATGAGGTTGCAGGTTCAATCCCTGGCCTTGCTCAGTGGGTTAAGGATACGGCATTGCCGTGAGCTGTTGTGTAGGTTGCAGATGTGGCTCAGATCTCACATTGCTATGGCTCTGGCATAGGCTTGGTAGCTACAGCTCCAATCAGACCCCTAGCCTGGGAACCTCCAGGTGCCGCGGGTGTGGCCCAAGAAAGGGCAGAAAGACAAAAAAATAAAATAAAATAAAATAATTTAAAAAACAGAAATCAGTCGCATTTCTGTATACTAACAATGAAGTATTAGAAAAGGAATACAGAAATACAATGCCTTTTAAAATTGCACTACAAAAAATCAAATACCTGGGAATACACCTGACCAAGGAGGTAAAGAACTTATATGCCGAGAACTATAAAACATTAATCAAGGAAATTAAAGAAGATGTATTGAAATGGAAAGATATTCCATGTTCCTGGGTCAGAAAAATTAATATTGTAAAAATGGCCATACTACCCAAAGCAATCTACACATTCAATGCAATCCCTATCAAATTACCCATGACATTTTTCACAGAACTAGAACAAACAATCCAAAAATTTATATGGAACCACAAAAAACCCAGAATCGCCAACGCAATCCTGAGAAACAAAAACCAAGCAGGAGGCATAACTCTCCCAGACTTCAAGCAACATTACAAAACCACAGTCATCAAGACAGTGTGGTACTGGTACCTAAACATACATACAGACCAATGGAACAGAATAGAGAACCCAGAAATAAACCCTGACATCTATGGTCAATTAATCTTTGGCAAAGGAGGCAAGAACATAAAATGGGAAAAAGAAAGTCTATTCAGCAAGCATTGCTGGGAAACCTGGACAGCTGCATGCACATCAGTGAAACTAGAACACACCCTCACACCATGCACAAAAATTAACTCAAAATAGCTTAAAGACTTAAATATAAGACAAGACACCATCAAACTCCTGGAAGAGAACATAGGCAAAATGTTCTCTGACATCAACCTTATGAATATTTTCTCAGGGCAGTCTCCCAAAGCAACAGAAATAAAAGCAAAAATAAACCAGTGGAACCTAATCAAACTGACAAGCTTTTGCACAGCAAAGGAAACCAAAAAGAAAACAAAGACAACGTACAGAATGGGAGAAAATAGTTTCAAATGAAGCAAATGACAAGGGCTTAATCTCTAGAATATACAAGCAACTTATACAACTCAACAGCCAAAATGCCAACCACTCAATGGAAAAATGGGCAGAAGACCTGAATAGACATTTCTCCAAGGAAGATATACAGATGCCCAACAAGCACATGAAAAAATGCTCAGCATCCTTGATTATTAGAGAAATGCAAATCAAACCTACCATGAGATACCACCTCACACCATTGAATGGCCATTGTTAACCAGTTAACCATTGTTAACAAGTCCACAAACAACAAACGCCAGAGGGGGTGGGGAGAAAAGGGAACCCTCCTGCACTGTTGGTGGGAATGTAAGCTGGGATAGCCACTGTGGAGAACAGTATGGCGGTACCTTAGAAATCTATACATAGAACTACCATATGATCCAACAATCCCACTCTTGGGCATATATTCGGACAAAACATTCCTTAAAAAAGACACATGCACCCACATGTTCACTGCAGCTCTATTCATAATAGCCAAGACACGGAAATAACCCAAATGTCCATCAACAGACAAATGGATTAGGAAGATATGGTACATATACACAATGGAATACTACTCAGCCATAAAAAAGAACAAAATAATGCCATTTGCAGCAACATGGATGGAACCAGACACTCTCATACTGAGTAAAATAAGTCAGAAAGAGAAAGAAAAATATCATATGATATCACTCATATCTGATATCTAATATAATAGAACAAATGAACCTTTCCACAGAAAAGAAAATCATGGGTTTGGAGAACAGACTTGTGGTTGCCCGGGGGGGGAGTGGGAGGGAGTGGGAGGGATTGGGAGCATGGGGTTAACGGATGCAAACTATTGCTCTTGGACTGGATTTACACTGAGATCCTGCTGTGTAGCACTGAGAACTATGTCTAGATACTTACATCACAGCACGACAATGGGAGAAAAAATTATGTATACATGTATGTGTAACTGGGTCCCCATGCAGTACAGTGGGAAAAAAAAACAATAATAAAATAAAGTGGAGAAGCGATACCAACAGAGATAAACACAATGGCAGCATCAAACAGAGTAAAGAAAAAGCCTAAGATAATCAACAAGGACCTCCTGCACAGCACAGGGAACTCTACTAAATATTCTATAATAACCTATATGGAAAAGAATCTGAAAAAGAACGGATATATGTATATGTATTACTGAATCACTTTGCTGTACAGCTGAAACACAACATTGTAAATCAACTATACTCCAATGTAAAATAATAAAAATTAAATTAAAAAAAAAACAGTATGGAACTCCCTCAGAAAACTAAGGATAGAACTACCATATGATCCAGCAATCCCACTCCTGAGCATATACCCACACAAAACTATAATTCAAAAAGATATATGCACCCCTATGTTCAGAGCAGCACTATTTACAATCGCCAAGACGTGAAAACATCCTAAATGTCCACTGACAGAAGAATGGATAAAGAAGATGTGATACATACATATAATTGAATACTACTCAGCCATAAAAAATTAACAATGCCAGTTGCAGCAACATGGATGCAACTAGATTATCATACTAAGTGAAGGAAATCAGAAAGAGAAACATAAATACCCTATGATTTCACTTGTATGTGGAACCTAAAATATGACACAAATGAACCTATCATTTGAACAGACTCACATACAAGAAAAGACTTTTCTTTTGCCAAAGACTTGTCTTGTTGCCAAGGGGAACGGAAGAGGGTTGGGAGAGAGAGAGTAGGGGTTTGCAGATGTAAGCCATTATACACGGAGGGGATAAACAAGGCCCTACTGTGGAGCACAGAGAACTATATTCCATGTCTTATGATAAACCTTAATGGAAAGAATATTTTTAAAAAGACTGTGTGTGTGTGTGTGTGTGTGTGTGTGTGTGTGTGTGTGTGTGTGTGTATCTGAATCACTTTACTTACATAAGAAATTAACACATCAGGGAATTCCCATCGTGGCGCAGTGGTTAACGAATACGACTAGGAACCATGAAGTTGCGGGTTCGATCCCTGCCCTTGCTCAGTGGGTTAACGATCTGGGGTTGCCGTGAGCTGTGGTGTGGGTCACAGACGTGGCTCGGATCCTGTGTTGCTGTGGCTCTGGCGTAGGCTGGTGGCTACAGCTCTGATTAGACTCCTAGCCTGGGAACCTCCATATGCCGAGGGAGTGGCCCAAGAAACGGCAAAAAAGACAAAAAAACAAACAAACAAACAAACAAAAAAACCCAAGAAATTAACACATCATTGTAAATCAACTATACTTCAATAAAAAAATTAATGAGCTGGAGTTCCCATTGTGGCACAGCGGAAACGAACCTGACTAGTATCCATGATGATGCGGGTTCGATATCTGGCCTTGCTCAGTGGGTCAAGGACCCGGTGTTGCCATGAGCTGTGGTGTAGGTCACAGATGTGGTTTGGATCTTGCATTGCTGTGGCTTTGGCGTAGGCTGGTGGCTACAGCTCCGATTGAGCCCCCAGCCTGGGAACCTCCATATGCCACAGGTACAGCCCTAAAAAGAAAAAAAAAAAATTAATGAGTAGAACAAAGTAAATGTAAAATACAATGTAAAAGAAAACAACTGTTTTGAAGAAATAGACTCACAGACAGTTACCAGAGGGGAAAGTGGGGGGCGGGATAAATGAGGAGGAAAGGACTGAGGAATGCACACCACGAAACACAAAGGAGATAACCAGCAAGGATCGACTGCACAGCACAGGGAACCATGTACTCAATATTTTTAACAGAAAAGCATCTGAAAAATAATGACTATATATATATATATATATATATATAGCTGAATATAAATATAAATAAGTGAATCACTGTGCTGTACACCCAAAATTGACACTGTAAATCAACCATCCTTCAATTTAAAAAATAAGATGACAAAACGCTTTCTAAAAATAAAGTATTAAAAAATAAATAAATAAATAAAAGCTCTTTCTTGAATCGCCAGTGCCATTGCGACAGCTGTTAACCCCTACTGTTCATATTGGTATTAGTCAATAAATCTTAATTAGACTTGAATCTAAATCTAGGTAGTTACCAAGTCAGTGTGGAGATGGAGACCAAAAATTGTAGTCCTCAGATGTTTAGGATTTTAATGAGTCTGAAGGTATAAGGCACTCACCTGCTCGTCAAAACAATTTTATGTATATAATTCATTTGTTCTTTAACCAGCCATACAAAATACAATTTATTAAGTACTATTATTATTTTCATTTGAAAGAAGAGAAACTGAGGCTCAGAAGAATTATATGCGTTGGTCAAGGTTACAAAGTAACCTAAAGACACAGCGGGGAATAGGACCCAGGTTTTCCTCTTTGTTCACTGCTGCTGCCACTATGTGTATTTAATAATAGGGTGAAATACCAAGTTTGTTAAAATACATTGCCTTATGGACACTAGAACTCATTCTCACCTTAGAAGCAAACTATACTATTTCATATGTATTGTGTATAAAAGGAAAACAATTCAGTGGTCAGAGTCTGGCCCAGAGAACCCCCTTCATCTGTATTTTCCCCATTAAAAAGATACATTTCCAGGAGTTCCTGTTGTGGCTCAGTGGTGGATGAATCTGACTAGGAACCATAAGGTTGTGGGTTTGATCCCTGGCCTCCCTCAGCAGGTTAAGGATCTGGCGTTGCCGTGAGCTGTGGCGTAGGTCGCAGATGAGGCTCGGATCCTGAGTTGCTGTGGCTGTGGTGTAGGCTGGCAGCTACAGCTCCGATTAGACCCCTAGCCTGGGAACCTCCATATGCTGCTGGAGCAGCCTTAGAAAAGACAAAAAAAAAAGATACGTTTCTTTTTTTTTTTTTTTTTTTTTTTTTTTTTTTTTTTTGTCTTATTGCTATTTCTTGGGCCGCTCCCGTGGCATATGGAGGTTCCCAGGCGAGGGGTCGAATTGGAGCTGTAGCCGCCAGCCTATGCCAGAGCCACAGCAACTCAGGATCCGAGCCGTGTCTGCGACCTACCTCACAGCTCACGGCAACGCCGGATCATTAACCCACTGAGCAAGGGCAGGGACCGAACCCGCAACCTCATGGTTCCTAATCGGATTCGTTAACCCCTGCGCCACGATGGGAACTCCAAAAGATAGGTTTCTAACTGGTCTCTCTGCCTATAGCCACCCTCCTACTGCAACTTTCAGGATGATTTTCCTAAATAGAAATATGATTTATGCTAAATGTTATTAGCCTACTTTTCAGGCTTTCCAAAGTCCATCACAAGCCTATCTAAAAAGATGCTCCCCTGGAGTTCCTGCTGTGCTTCAGCAGGTTAAGGACCCAATGTTGTCTCTATGAGGATTCAGGTCCAACCCCTGGCCTCACTGAGTTAAGGGATCTGGTGTTGCCACAAGCTATGGTAGAGGTCGCAGACGATGCTCAGATTCAGTTTTGCTGTGGCCGTGGTGTTGCCATGACTATGGTGTGACTCATGACTGAGCTGCAGCTTCAGCTCCAATTCAACCCCTGGTCCAGGAACTGCTATATGCCACAGAAGCGACCTTAAAAAGAAAAATTACAAATTAAAAAAAAAAGGAAAGATTCTCCCCATCATTCTTTAATATACCCTAAATGCTAACAGCACTGAGTCTTCCCTCTTCTCTCGTCACACCCCATATATTTCTGTCTTGCTGACTTTGCCATGATGTTCCCATGGTCTGGAACTCTCTTTCTCATCCCCATAAACACATGTCCAAGTCCAACATCCCTTCAAGGTCCCACTCCATTGCCACCTCTTCCAAGAAGCCTCACTTAGTCCTCCTGGCTGGACGTCATCTCTTCTTTCTAAGAATCCATGTAGAACTTTATTTAAGCCTTTCTAAAGACAATCTTAATGTTCTGTCTGTGATGGTTATTTTTGTCTAAGATTTAGTTCCCTACTAGATTCTAGATTCATATAATTAAGGACTACTGTAACTATCCGAATACTGATCTCTTTGACGTACTCTGCCTGAAAACAGAGACTGCACATTCTTGTTGATCTCTTCATCCTCAGTACTTATCACTCATATAATGATCTTCATTGAAAGAAAAATTAATGCAGATGTCAACTGATTTGGGGGCTGGGCTCTTCTTCATCAGATATGAAATTAGTGGGGATAAGGAATCATGAAATCAGAGAAAGCTATATATGCCTCATGTGCACATGCACAATGAAAAATTCCAATTACCCAGAAGTTAATCTCTCGTAAGCTTTCCACTTCAGAACTTCTCTACTGCCTGGTCTGAATTCCTCACACCACATGACACTGCTATGTCAGGAAACAGAGGCAGGGTCACGACTGCCTAAAGGCTTCTGCTAAAATGTATTTTGCACTGGGGGACTAGCATTAGAACAAGATTAATATATTAGCTAATTTGTATGGCCCATAAAGACTGATTCTCAGGAGATGGGCTATGAAACAAGCAATTTAATGTGTAAAGGTACCACCATGTGAAGGTATGGGTGTCTAAAATGACAATACTGAGTGAACCGGAAAATAAGCTATGAAACAAAGAAACAGAAAAAGAATGTTCTGAGAATCCCTTTGTGGCTCAGTGGGTTAAGGGTCTGGCATTGTCAATGCATTAGCTTGTGTCGCTGCTGTGACACAAGTTCAATCCCTGCCCTGGGAACCTCCACATGCCATGGGTGTGGCCAAAAAAAGAGAAGAAAAAAAATGTCTTGCCACCCTTTCAAAGGGTCAAAGTGGTAAGACACATTCTCCAATGGCACAAGTCTTTTTTCCCTTCATTTATCTCTCGTGCTTAATACTCAAGTGGCTGATATAAACTGCAACTCTGCTAAGCACGGTCGGAGGTTCTGAGGGCTCCCAGCACCAACTGGGAACCAGGCTACACACAGAGCACCTCCTAAGGACGCTCACTAAGGGAGCAGGAGAAATGGGAGATGTTACTCACCAACAGCAAGGCTGTGTAGGCAGTCAGGATCCCAAAGAAACTCAGCAAGACAATGGACCAGAAGAACCAGTATCCCGTGCCCAGAAATATGACCCTGCAAAAACGTGTTTCATTTCTTAAAATACAGTAAAAATTAATAGCGTCTGTGTCAAGGATCGGGGAGATAAGAAAGGACCAAATGAGGCATAAGAGGGATGGAGTTCCCGTCATGGCGCAGTGGTTAATGAATCCAACTAGGAACTATGAGGTTACAGGTTCAATCCCTGGCCTCACTCAGCGGGTTAAGAATCCGGCATTGCCCTGAGCTGTGGTGTAGGTCGCAGACGCGGCTCGGATCCTGTGTTGCTGTGGCTCCTGTGTAGGCCGGCAGCTACAGCTCTGATTAGATCCTTAGACTGGGAACCTCCATATGCCACGGGAGTGGCCCAAGAAATGGCAAAAAGACAAAAAGGAAGGAAGGAAGGAAGGAAGGAAGGAAGGAAGGAAGGAAAACAGAGGGAGATAAGAAAAGCAATTTGGGAACAGTTGCGGAAGCACTGGGGATATTTAGCTGATAAGTTCTTACTTTGTCCTATAAGCAAATGGGTATTTTAATGGGGTTTTGTATAAGTGCTAAGATTTTTTTGAAGTTATTTAGGATATATACTCAAAAATTATAATATAGAAATAATGGAATGCCAAAAAAGAAAAAGCCTACTGCCTTAATAAAACTAACACTTTTCATTTTGGCAGGTTCCTTGTCCATGGGAACACACATTTTCTTACACAGTTGCAAGAAACAATATTAATTTCTCTATTCTGTATGAGATGTGGCTCCTTTAAAAACAGTCCTGACGTTTTCTGTTCCTAAAGGAGCCGATGAGAAAAAATTCCTAATGATTTGCTAAGAGAAACAGTGTTACACTTGGTTTACCTATTATATGTCAAAATTGTTTTAGACTCTTCATTTCAAGATAAAAGAAATTACTCCTTCACCGTATGAAACTTGGAGAAATTATATTTTAACAATACAGGTATACCTTGTCTTATTGCACTTCAAAGATACTGCGTTTTTTACATACAGAAGGTTTGTGGCAATTCTGCATCAAGCAAGTCTACTAGCACCATTTTTCCAACAGCATTTGCTCACTTCATGTTGTTATGTCACATTTTGCTAATTCTTGGCAATATTATCAAGTTTTTCATTATTATTATATTTGTGATAATAATCTGTCATCATTTTTTTTTCTTTTTAGGGCCACCCCTGCGGCATATGGAGGTTCCCAGGCTAGGGGTCGAATCAGAGCTGCAGCTGCAGGCCTACACCACAGCCACAGCAACGCAGGACCCAAACCATATCTGTAACCTATACCAGAGCTCACAGCAATGCCAGATCCTTAACCTACTGAGCAAGGCCAGGGATCAAATCCACATCCTCATTGAAGGCTCTGATAATGGTTAGCAATTTTTAGCAATAAAATATTTTTACCTAAGGCATGTACATTGCTTTTTTAATAAATAATGCTATTGTACACTTAATGGACTACAATATAATGTAAACATAACTCGTACATGCACTAGGAAGTGTTGTTCTATTGCTATACTCACTTGATTGCTATCATTTGGAACTGAACCCTCAATATCTCTGAGGTATGCATATATAAAATATAGGTTTGTGAACATGTAGTAACATTATAAATAATAAAGGAAATTCCCTCTGATCAGGGGAATGAAACAGGCAAGCAGCCATCTTAACAAGAGCTATGTCAGATTGAGACACTAAGAGTACAGCGTAAAAGATGAGCTCACTATCAGGAATTAAAAACATAAGAGGAATGTCTACAAATAAACCTAATAAAGCCAACTTTATTAGAGGAACTTGAACACACAAAAATATAACTAATAAAACAATCAGAAAAGAATTAGGAGTTCCCGTCGTGGCGCAGTGGTTAACGAATCCGACTAGGAACCATGAGGTCGCGGGTTCGGTCCCTGCCCTTGCTCAGTGGGTTAACGATCTGGCGTTGCCGTGAGCTGTGGTGTAGGTAGCAGACGCGGCTCGGATCCCGCGTTGCTGTGGCTCTGGTGTAGGCCGGTGGCTACAGCTTCGATTCAACCCCTAGCCTGGGAACCTCCATATGCCGCGGAAGCGGCCCAAGAGATAGCAACAACAACAACAAAAGACAAAAAAAAAAAAAAAAAAAAGAATTAAAGAAGTTCCTGCTCTGGGGCAGGGGGGCTAAGGATCTGGCATTGCCTCTGCAGTGCCATGGGTTCAACCCCCAGCCCAGTACAGGGGGTTGAGGGTTATGGATCCAACATTGCCACAGCTATGGCACAGGTTGCAGCTGTGGCTCAGATTCGAGCCCTGGCCCGGGAATGTCCATGTGCCATGGGTGTGGCTGAAAAAGAGAAAAAAAAAAGAATCAAAAAATAAGTATATTCAAGATCTTCAGAAAAATAAAGGACTCACATCCATGTAATAAGAACAGATGTTTTAAAAGAAGCACAGGAGCAAACTGGTGGCATAGCTGGTTAAGGGTCTGGCATTATCACTGCTGTGACTCAAGTTGCTCCTAAGGCTTGGGTTCAATCCCTAGCCCAGGAACTTCCACATGCCACGGGCATGGCCAAAAAATAAAATAAAATAAAACTAAAAAAATTAATATAGGAGTTCTTTTGTGTCACAGTAGATTAAGGATACAGTGTTGTCACTGCAGTGGTTTGGGTCACTGCTATGGCAAAGATTTGATCGCTGGCCTGGGAATTTCCACGTGCTACAGGTACAGCCAAAAAAATAAAAAAGTTAAAAAAATTAAATAAATAAAAATAAAACAGATTAGTTATCAAAACAATGAAAGAGACCTTTAAAAATAAGCAAGGTGACATATAATGGAGAAGAATCTGAAAAAGAATGTATAGATATACATGTATATACAAAAAACTTAATCACTTTTCTGTACACTTGAAACTAACACAACAATGTAAATTAACTACACTTCAATTTTTAAAAATGAGGAATTCTGCTGTTGAGCCGCAGGCTAAGGATCTGGTGTTGTTCCCCTGTGATGGCCCGGTTTGATCCCCAGCCTAGCCCAGTGGGTTAAGATTCAGCAATGCTGCAGCTGTGGCACAGGTCGCAGCTGCAGATCAGATTCAATCCATAGCCCAAGAATTTCCATATACCATAGGTACAGCTGAAAAACAGAAGAAGAGAAAAAAACATCTAAGATGGAGTAGTCTAGATACGGTCAAGAACTCTTCAAACAGCTTAACCAAGTAGTAATTTTGACTTTGCTTTCCAAGTGAGAAAGTTAAGGTTTACATTTAATAATGCCTCTTTCAGGAGTTCCCATCATGGAGCAGCAGAAACGAATCCGACTAGGAACCATGAGGTTGCGGGTTCGATCCCTGGCCTCGCTCAGGGGGTTAAGGATCCAGCATTGCTGTGAGCTGTGGTGTAGGTCGCAGACGCAGCTTGGATCTGGCGAGGCTGTGGCTGTGGCGTAGGCCGGCAGCTACAGCTCCAATTATTCTAGCCTGGGAACCTCCACATGCCGTGGGTGCAGCCCTAAAAAGACAAAAGACAAAAAAAAATAATAATAATGCCTCTTCCTTTTCTAATCATTTTTCTGGCCATATCTGATTTTTTTTTCACTCTCTTTCAACTTAAAGGGTCTTCTTTTGTATATTCAATCACATGTAAATATTATTATTAGTTTAGTTCAGCAAGTTCCCACCCACCCGCCATGAACTGCAGAAAGAATTTTGATTTTTTTTCTCTCTTTTCCTCTTTCCCTCTTGTACTTCTTCTTGTCCGCTTCACCTGTACTCACGCTAGGTGGTGGTGGAGTGGGAAGAATGGAAAGGACTGGCTTGGTCACTGCCTATACACATCAGTGGGAAGTGAAAAAGGAAGGCCTTCTCGGCCCTCACTTTTTTAAACTGGGAATATACAGTTACTGAAGACTAAGCAGTGGGCTCACTCTACATGGGTTGTCCACTTTAGGGTTCTTCTGACTTAGTATTTTCAAGCAATCTTCTCTCTGCTCTGGCTCATTGTTCTCTATCCCTCTCTGTATAGAAAAGCAGTACAATCACACTTGCTTCTGGATGAGGTCCTTCTCATTCAACAGAGACAGCCTTTTTCTGACAGCCTAAGTCAATGCAACCTTCTCATCTAGATCCACATGCCCTGCACCAATGTTTAAATAAATCTTCTAGAACATCTTCCCTGCTTTCCCACAGCTGCAAGGTGCAGCTTTCTTGCATCTTCTCCCAATGCTTATACCCTACAATGCTTTTATTGGCAGAACCAACTATCAGCTGACAGTAACTACAAGGGAAAGAAGACATGCCATGATGAGACAATGGGTATCTTCACATAGCAAGGAACTAGGAGACAAGTCTAACCCCACAACACACACAGGGGAAAAATGAAAAATGACAGTTACACCATCAAAAATTCTGCTCAACTCTCTCACTAGCTAAAAGGAATAACTTGGAAAAGCTGGACAATATGCTTTTTAAAATCTAAATGAAGGCATCAGAGAGCTACCAGGCAATGGAGAAGTAACTAACCAATATCCAAATAAGGGGGGAAATTCAGAAACATAATTTGGCATTTGGGTGACTTTTCTCTAGAAGTGGCTGAGATATAGGAAGGAGAGTTTCCTGTAACCTTACAAGCCTGGGAGGACAAATGCAGGGGGTACTCTGGTAAAGACTGTACACTTTGATTTGGAGCTTCTAGAACTCTCTCCTAAGAATAAGCACAAACTGGAAATCGACTGCTTTTGGCGAAGTGAATCCTAGCTTTGAACCATCTAAATGTGTGATATAGGATTAAGGTGAATAGAATTTGCTAATACTCCTAGTTACCTGTCAGAGTAACTCTATGAGAAGGCATACTATAATTCAGGGTCTCAAATTATATACAGAACTTTTTATATACAAAGCCTGGCACTCAAGCAAAACAGGCACACTAGGAGAATTTACACAGTGAATGCCAAAACAAACAATGGACAACCTAAAAAGACATTCAGCAAATCTAAATAAAAAGCATCAGACACAGACTTCAAAATAACTATCTCTAAAATGTTTAGACTGGGACAAAATTAAGAATTTAGTAGATAACTATTCAAAATAGGACCAATTACGAATTTTAGCAAAGAAAAATACAACAATAAAAATTAAGAACTCAGTGAATGGATTTAATAGCAGATAAAAAGACAGCCAAAAGGAACTCGCTAAACGAAAGACAATTCGGGAAAAAATATCAAGAATGGAACAGAGATACATGAAAAAAGTACATGTTAAATACAGAAGAAAGGGTGAGACATTTAGAGGATAAGGGGTAAACATCTAATATTCATTAGATTGAATTAGAGACAAGAGAAAGTAGAGTAAAAAGCTATATTTGAAAAATAATGGCTGAGAGCTTTTCCAAAATGATCAAAAATACTGTACTTGGAGTTCCCATTGTGGCGCAGTGGTTAACGAATCCGACTAGGAACCATGAGGTTGCGGGTTCGGTCCCTGCCCTTGCTCAGTGGGTTAATGATCCGGCGTTGCCGTGAGCTGTGGTGTAGGTTGCGGACACGGCTCGGATCCCGCGTTGCTGTGGCTCTGGCGTAGGCCGGTGGCTACTGCTCTGATTCGACCCCTAGCCTGGGAACCTCTATATGCTGCGGGTGCGGCCCAAGAAATAGCAACAACAACAACAACAACAACAACAACAACAACAAAAAAAAGACAAAAAAAAATACCGTACTGGTCTGAGCATTCAGAAAAGAATGTATTGTGGGGATTAGATCTTAAGCTATTACAGAAGCTTCTAGAGAAGGCTATGTAAGGCTGTGACATCTGCTCTGATATCTGGCTTAAAGATGTTACAAGTCAGACAGGCTAGCAGCTGGGAAAGAAAACTGAGCTCAACATCTGCGGAAAGTGAAACCCACAAGGAGGAGCCAGAACCCACAAGGACAAACTGAAGCACATAAGGACAGACTGGTACCCAGGAGGACATTCAGAAACTATGGAACCTGTGTTTGTCCACTGCTGGGTTAAGTTTAGCTAAGCTACTCCATGGTACTGCTGCCTTGGTATCCATTTTGTTTTTCCAAGTGGACGCAGGGACCTTAAATTAACACTAGTGCCCTCAAGGGAGCATGTGCCCTAGATAGCAGCCCTCAGTCACAGAAAACATACGTTCCTGATATGACTTCCACAGCAGTCCTTGTCATCAAGTCTCCCACGCGTCCCAGCCACTGTATGCCTCATGTGCTCCTTAGATAAGACTCCCAGGGGGCTTACGAAAACCCTACTCTTATAGTCTGAAAAAACCAATCTGGCCCTAGCCTAGGAACCCCAAAGCACTCTAGCCATGGACCCTAATAAAGACATGTGTCCAAGTTCTGCCTCACTGCCTGCCTTCTGCCTTGACCTCCTCATGTGGCCCCTCAAGGTATCCCTGTACTTCCTCCAGTACTGACGAGTATAAAATTCTCTATTTTCTCTCATAGTCTGTTGCTGAACCACCACGCACCACTGTTGTTGCCTTGACTCACCATCCAGAACCCTGTGCTCCACATAAAAAATGTTAACAAAGACATAACTCACTTCCTCCAAACTTGGGTAATAAAAGTGACTTGCAGGAAAAGTTCATGCCTTTCATCATCTGGCTGCATACTTATCTGGCTCACGTCGTGAAGAAGCTGAAGAAGACCTGGCAGGAGAAAGAAGAACGTGGGCCCAAGTGTCTCCCCATGTCAACTAAATGACCTATCAGATACTGACATGGCATGAAGGCTGCCATGATGCCTGGGTCCATCATGGATCTTCAGAGTACAAAGAAATGGCTAATGACTGGCTTCCTACTTCCAAATTGCACACAAACTTCTCTTGTGGTTAATCCTAACCAAGTCCTATACTGGGAATAGAACAGAACGAAATGTGGCTTCAGTTTAGCTAAATGGACCCAATTAGTACACTACCACTGTTCACTCATGGTCAACTTGGTATTCATACACACCTCCATAAACATCCTTACTTTATGTCCAATGTGATACGATTACCTCTCGTACAACCAAAAACATACCAATCCTCTCCCATAACGAGGATAAAAAGTTCCTTCATTACTTCTCTGTGATGAGTATACCCCTAATTTAAGTACTGATACATATGCTAACCACTATTCATACATCTTATTTTTCATGGTAGAGAAATGGAAGAAGGAAAAAAACATAGACACACACACACACAATTCTGGCTCCTCTGATCTTTGTCCTTTGGAATCACATGAGTGATGATGCTGTATTAGATGGTAAAAGGAACTGTGAAGATGTAATTAAGGTTATTAATCAGCTGACTTGAAAATAGGGAGATTATTTTAGACTATCAGACTGAATCCAATATAATCTCATAAACTCTTAAAACTTAGACAAGGAAGGCAGAAGAAACGTCACAGAGATGATAAAGAAGGAGAACTCAGGGAAATCTGAGGTCTGAGAAGGACTTCACTGCTAACTTTGAAGACAGAGAGGGCCAGAAGCTAGAAGCCAGTAACAACTCACATCTGTTTGGCCACTAAAGAATAAGCACTTCATCCCTAAAAGTACAAGTAACTGGATTCCACCAACGACCTAAATGAATCTGGAAATGGATTCTCACTCACAGCCTCAAGTAAAAGCTCAGGCCAGCTGGCACCTTGATTTCAACCTTATGAGATCATAAGCAGCATATTCAGCCAATCATGTCTAATTTGCGACATAAAGAACTGTGAGAAAATAAATGGGTATGGCTTTTGGCCACTGAATTTGTGGTAATTTTCTATGGGAGCAACGGAAAACTGACCATTAAATGTACAGTGGCTTTAGGACCAGCAGGGTCTCACTCTTATATTTATAACTTCTATTGGATGATGCGGTATTGCTGTGAAAAGTCTGCCTGCCTCTGCATATGTTTATTCCAACTATGCATTCCAAAACTAGCGAAGTAACTGCAGGGTGGGTTTGGAGTCCCTCTAGACCCACTGTAGAGACAGGCCGAAACTACAACTCCATGATTACCCATCTCCATTGATTATTCTGACT
Organism: Sus scrofa; assembly: GCF_054392235.1. NCBI lineage: Eukaryota > Metazoa > Chordata > Mammalia > Artiodactyla > Suidae > Sus > Sus scrofa. The sequence goes on from NC_139391.1 coordinate 11,802,489, forward strand.
GGTGAATCATAGTTCTGCTTCATATCTCAAGGAATATGTGTCAGTTCAGAGTCAGCGTCCAGTAATTCCCCTAAAAGTATTTCTTATTCCCCAGTACACAACCACTCTGGCGAATGCCCAGATGTTCTTTGTGGGGGAAAAAGAAGGAAGATTCATAGTACACAGTTTTATACAGTCAGGTCCTTCTGTGTAGCAAGGTCCTTCCTCAAGGATTTCTCTTCAATCAAGAGCTGTTTTTTGACTTGATAAATATGGAAAATAGAAAATAGGAAAAACGACCAAAACTAAGAGTTTGTTCTTTGAAAAAAAAAACACAAAATTGACAAATCTTTAGCAAGATTACCAAGAAAAAAGTAGGATCCAAATAAATAAAATTTTAAATAAAAAAGGAGTCATTACAAATGATATGACAGAAAGGAACATAAGAGACAACTATAAACAACTAACTATATGCCAACAAACTGGACAATCTAGGAAAAAAGGATAAATTTCTACAAAGATATAACCCACCAAGACTGAATCATGAGGAAATAGCAAATCTGAAGAGACTAATAATGAGTAAGGAAACTGAATGAGTAATCAAAAACCCCCCCAAAAAAGAAAAGCACAGGACCTGACTGTTTCACTGCAAAATTTTAAATATTTAAAAAAGAATTAACATCAATTCTTTTCAAACTATGACAAAAAATTAAAGAGGCGAAAACACTCCCAAACTCATTTTAGAAAGCAGTAATTTTCCTGATACAGAAGCCAGATTAAGATACTACAAGAAAAGAAACTACAGGCCAATATCCCTGCAAGAATTCACAACAAAATACTACAAGCCAAATACAACACATTAAAAGGAACATACACTTGATCAAACAGGATTCCTCCCTGTAATGCAAGGATGGTTCTATACATACAAATCAATAAATGTAATCTACCACATTAATAGAATGAAAGATAAAAATTGTATGATCATTTCAATAGGTACAAAAATAGCATCTGACAAATTCAAACTCCTTTCATGATTAAATAAAAACTCTCAACATATTAAATATAGAAGGAATACACCTCAACAAAATAAAGGCCACATATCACAAGCCCACATCTAACATCTCACCCAATGGTGAAAGGTTAAAATATTTTCCTCTAAGATCAGAAATAAGACAAGGGTGCATAGTCTCACCACTCCCATTCAACCTAGTATTACAAGTCCTAGCTAGAGCAATCAGAAAAGAAAAAAAAAAAAAAAGACATCAGAATTGGAAAGGAAGAAATAAAACTTTATTTGAAGATGACATGATTTTATATATAAAAATATTAAAGATGCTATCAAAAAACTGTTAGATCTAACTTTAGTGCTATATTTGGTTTGCTTTTTTTACATGCGTATCTATCGTAGTTTTTTTGGTTTGTGGTTCCCACTAGATTTTGATATAGTAGTCCACATACGTACAGAATTGTTTTAGGTTGTTGGTCTATTAATTTCAAATGCATGTTCAATATTCTACATTTGTGCTTCTGTCTTCTCAAAATTGGCAGTTTCCCATTGGGGGGTTTTTGGCCATGCCCATCAAACGTGGAAGTTTCCAGGTCCAGCATCGAACCCATGCCACAGAGGCAATACAAGCTGCTGCTGTAACAACACCGGATCCTTAACCTGCTGCACCACAAAAGAATTCCCAAGATTACTAGTTTTGAAATCATATTTGTCAATGGGTGATTTCCTAAATTTACTATATGTTTGCCTTTACCAGTGAGCTTTGCCATTTGTAATTTTCTTGTTTCTAAATGTGGCCTTTTCCTTTCTACCTATAATGGTCATCAAATCACAAGAGAACAAAAGAGGAAGGGGAAAAAAGGCCTAAAACAACAAATCCAAAACAATTTTAAAAAAGGCCGTTTTAAGTACACACATATCCATAATCACACTGAATGTAAATGGATTAAATGCTTCAACCAAAAGACACAGACTGGCTGAATGGATACAAAACAGACGTGTACACACTGTCTACAAGAGGCCCACTTTAGATCTAAGGACACATGCAGACTGAAAGTGAGGGAATGAAAGAAGATACTCCCCACCATGGAAATCAAAATAAAGTGGCAACTGCAGAATAACAATACTCTATCAGACAAAACAAAATTTAAAATAAGGACAGTCACAAGAGACAAAGACACTAAATAGTGATCAAAGAATCAATCCAAGAAGATAAAACAATTGGAAATACATATGCACCCAACATAAAAGCACCACAATACGTAAGGCAAGTGCTAACAGCCGTAAAAGGAGAAATCAACAATAACACAACAATAGTGGAGGACTTTTAACACCCCACTTAGATCAATGGACAGATCATCCAGATAGAAAATCAGTAAGAAAACAAAGACCTTCAATAATACATCAGACCAGATAGACTTAACTGATATTTATAGAACATTCCATCCAAAAGCAGCAGAATATACATTCTTCTCAAGTGTACATGGGACATTCTTCAGAATAGATCACATCTTGGGCCACAAAAAAAGCCTTAGTAAATTTAAGAAAACTGAAACTACATCAACCATCTTTTCCAACCACCACACAATGAGACGACAAATCAACTACACAAAAAACATAAACACCTGGCAGCTAAACAATATGCTTCTAAACAAACAATGGATCAATGAAGAAATTAAAGAGGAAATCAAAAAACACCTAGAGACCAATGACAAGGAAAACATCCCATCCAAAACCTATGGGATGCAGCAAAAGCAGTTCTAACATAGTGGGGAAGGGGAAGGGCCTTCCCAGCACAAAGGGGAGGCAACATGCAACATCAGCACCTGTACCCGCATGGGCAGTTCTGTAACAATGTAACATAACCTGAATCCATGGGCACAAGAGTACCTATAAATGTCCCTTCAGAAATTACAGAATGTATGTTACCTTATAAGGGGGACACCTTTGTGTATAAGGGAGACAAAGGGACCAAAGTATAAAAGAAAAAAATAACGGAGGGTATATAAGACAGCACCCCGCTACATTCGGGGCTCAGCCTCTGGATATGAATCCGCTGAGCCAGTGCTGGCACGAAGAAATGCTGCTTCCTGGCAAAAAGCCTCAGTGTCTCATTTCTCTGTATGTAAGTCCTGTAACATTTCTTGGGGGCTCGTTGGGGATTCGGAGATGGTGATTTCACCTCCTTTTTCACCAAGGTGCAACCCCCTGGATGTAGGGAGAGGTGACCTTCCCTGGTGCCAGCAGACTTATTGATCTGTAGGGGACTAGCCCTCCCGGCATGTCAGGGCAAGAACCCCAGGAGCACGACAGAACCTGGTGAGGCCCAGGAACTAGCCAAGGGAGCACCTCCCATCAGAGTGATAAGAATCCGGGTTCGACTTGGTGGCCTGCCCCTAAGAGGCAGAAGGGGAGCCTGATCACCTCCCAGAGTTGCCCCAGTAGTCTCATAGGAGCTCTCGTGCGGGGAGACAGCAGACGAAACCGCAACTCTAAGGCATGGGGCAGCAGGTTGGAGATGTATGAATGCGAGTGATTGATACGGATGACAGGAGAGTCCCCACCCTACCAGACAGGCCGAAGCAAGTGCGGAGTCCCGATCCACGGTTCCGTGGTGATCCTCATATGGCTTATAGTGGCTTTCTTTGGAGGGGTCCTGACGTTGGGGTTTATACAGTCCCACCAAAGCTAAGAGGCACCTGAAATATCTCCCCCAGGAGAACGGCCAGAGATGGACAAAGCAATTGTTTACTGTTTCCCTTTCTCTTCCTGTGTGTGACTGTCATCTTTTAGGGGGACGAAATGGGTGGAAAACAGAGTAAACAAACCCCCTTGGAATGTATAATAAAGAATTTCAGGAGGAGTTCCTGTCATGGCTCAGTGGTTAACGAATCCGACTAGGAACCATGAGGTTTCAAGTTCGATCCCTCGCCTTGCTCAGTGGGTTAAGGATCTGGCGTTGCTGTGAGCTGTGGTGTAGGTCGCAGATGCAGCTCTGATCCCACGTTGCTGTGGCTCTGGTGTAGGCCGGCAGCTACAGCTCCTATTAGACCCCTAGCCTGGGAACCTCCACATGCTGTGGGAGTGGCCCTAGAAAAGGCGAAAAGACAAAAAAAAAAGAAAAAAAAAAAAAAAAAGATTTTCAAAAGGGATATTCAGGAAATTACGGTACTCAGTTGACTCCTGGAAAACCCTGGATGTTCTGTGAGATAGGCTGGCCTTCATTCAGGGTAGGTTTGCCTTCTGAGGGATCACCAGATAAAGAACTAGTTAGCAAAGTGTTTAGAGTCATCACGGGTGACCCAGGGCACCCGGACCAATTCCTCTGCATTGACTGCTGGCAAGACTCAGTCCTTTCTCAGCCACCTTGGCTAAAAGCCTGTCTGGAATAAAACTGTAAAATTATGATGGCTCAGATAATGGCCCCCTCAAAATGCCGAACAGAACCCGAGAAGCCCATCTTACTTGAGGAACCAAAGGAAATTCCCCCACCTTATGCACTATTGTACCCTCCACTGCCGCCCGCACTTCCAGCAGCCCGGCCGTACTGGAGGCAGCTGCCTCCCCCAAGAGCAGCCCCTCCGCTGACTCACCCATGACGTCACCAGGTGCCACCTCTCCCAAGCCTCCAGTGTTAACCTCGTATTCTCTGGCCAGAAGGCAACCAAAAGCCGAGCCAGCAGGGATAGCCCCTCTCCACGATGCGAGGGGGTCCTACAGATGCCACTGAGAGAGACCAGAGGGCCTATTTTGATCAAGGTCAGATTTAAGGAGGCCAGTGTATTTTTGTATGTTAACCCCTCACCACCACTGATCTCCTAAATCGGAAAAATCATACCCCCTCCGACACAGAGAAGCCTCAGGCTATGACTGATCTAATGTGGTCCATCACTCAGACCCACAAGCCCACCTGGACTGACTGCCACCAGCTCTTGACCGTGTTCAGCACTGAAAAGCGCCGCTGAATTACTTGGGCCACTTTAAAATGGTTAAAAACACACACACACACCCTGGCAGGGAAAATCAATAAGGAGGCTTACGCCCAGAGCCAGTTTCCCAAGAAAAGAAAAAAAAAATCCCCAATGGGGCCCTAATAATGCCTGGGGATCTCAAATACTCGAGGGCCACCAAGGGGCTCTTTTAAGCAACATGGGCGGCAGGTGGCAGGGGGGAGGCTATAAACATGAGCAAAACCTCAGAGGTGCTCCAGGGACCTGGAGAGAGTCCCAGTCAATTTTTTGAGAGGCCATGTGAACCATTTCGCCTCTATACCTGCTGTGACCCAGAAACAACTGAAAACCAGCAGGTGGTCAATGCAGCCTTCAGGATCCAGGCACAAGGCGACATTCGACACAAGCTCCAGAAGTTAGAGGGCTTTACAGGCATAAATGCTAGTCAGTTGCTGGGGACAGCAACCAAAGTGTTTGCCAACTGTAACCAGGCAGCACTAAAGGCTGAAAACAAAAAACAACAGCAAGAAAATGCAAAAAAGGCGAGCCTAATGGCCACCGCCTTGGTGAAGCAATGGAAGGTGCCCCATGGGGCCAAGGCAAGAAAGGGGGGCAACGAGGAGGACCATCTCGCCCAGGGCCCAAAGTGGGATGAAACCAATGTACCTACTGTCACTAGGAAGGCCACTGGAAAAAGGAGTGCCCCCAACTGTCAGATGAGTCCCAATCGGGCCCCAGGCAGAGGGGAGGAGGCCAAGTGGTCCGGTGCTGATATCAGCTGGCCCAATAGCCACATGGGGCCCCTGAAGATGGTTCTGTAGGGCTGGCTGCTATGGGGAAATAAGACAGGCTGGGCTCCATTCTGTTAGGCCCCCAAGAGCCTATGGTCCGAATGAATGTAGGTGGCCAGCCCATTGACTTCATGGTAGATACTGGGGCAGAACACTCATGGCAACTCAGCCTATGGGCCCACTCTCTCAGAGACAAACCACCACTGTACGGGCCACAGGCAACCAAACATGATACCCCTTCCTGCTGCCTAGATGATGCACTTTGAGGGGGGACATGAAGTCATTCACGAATTTCCATACCTCCCCAACTGTCCTGTGGCTTTTTTGATGGGTCGGGACTTATTGACAGTCCCAGCGAACTTTCAACTTCCACGCCAAACGGCCCTGACCCTATGGAAGCCAGGGGCAGGGCCCATCCAACAAAACCAATATTTCGTCCCTCTAAGGCCCAAATGGGAATTCAAAGGCAACTAGAAAGGCTCCAAAGTACAGAATTCTCCAGCCTTGCTATATAAGTTCAAGGAAGAAAGCCCAAATCTGTTGAGAAAAAGTCAAATACCTGGGTTTTCATCTGTCCCATGGACAATGTCAACTGGGCCTCAGGAGAAAGCAGGCTGTCTGTTCAATCCCGGCTCCCTCCATCTGACTGCAGGTTCAAGAATTTCTCGGGGCCACAGCTTTCTGTAGAATCTGGATATACAACTTCTCCATTTTGGCAAAGCCCCTTTATAAGGCCACAAAGAGGGGAGAACAAGAACCTCTGTTGTGGAAACGAGTGCAACAAGAGGCCTTTGAAGAAATTAAGCAGGCCCGCACCAATGCGCCCGGCCTAGGGCTCCCAGACACGGCCAAGCCCTTCTTCTTGGATGTGCACGAGCACATTGATGTTGTGGTAGAGCTCTTAACTCAGATGCTGGGCTCATGGCATCGTCCAGTGGCACACCTTTCCAAGCAACTTGACTCTGCTGCCCAAGGATAGGGAGCCTGCCTGCGGGCACTTGCAGCCACAGCTATTACTCTAAGAAGCTGATAAATTAACTACGGGACAAGAATTAACAGTCCGAGTGCCACACCTGGCACTGACATTAATGGAATATAAGGGAGAATACTGGCTGACTAATGCCCAGATGGTTAAATACCAGGGGATGTTATATAAAAACCTGCACATTCACCTAGAGGTAACGAGGACTCTAAACCCTGCAACCCTCCTGCCTGTCGGGCCCAGTCAGTCAGATCGTGACTATATTAAATCATGGATGAAATATTCTCCAGTTGACTGGATTTAACGGACCAGCATGTGTGACAGAAATGGCACAAGTGGTGACAAAGGGGTTAAAGATCACCGGGAAACTGCACACAGCCTGTCGGCCCCAGAGCTCCAAGAAGGTGGAGCGGACGAATCGGACTCTAAAACTGCAATTAAGCAAACTGTGCCAGGAGACACACCTACACTGGGACAAGCTCTTGCCAGTAGCCCTGCTAAGCAGACTGGGTATTCTCCTTACGAAATCCTCTATGGGTGCCCACCCCCCATTAAGGGTAAAAGGGAGGACTTAAAGGAACTAGGGAAACTCACCCTGAGGCAGCAGATGCAGGTGCTAGGTTCTACCCTGGCCACCCTCCATCAGTGGGTTAGGGAATGGTCACCTGTAGGCCTAACCACAGACACCCATCCCCTCAAACCAGGGGATGCAACATGGGTAAAACCTCTTTGGAAGGGCCCATTTACTGTCCTTTTATCCACCCCTACTGCAGTAAAAGGTGGCAGAAGCGGCTCCTTGGGTTCACCACAGCAGAGTAAAGCCAGCATCTCAAGACTGGGAGCGCATCCTGATCCCTCAACACAGTGCAAGCTGACCATCCGAAAGAAGCAAGCTGCAGCTCCAGAGACCCACGAGCACAAGAGCCCCACCACTCTAGTCACTCCAGAAGCTGACTAGTCTACACACAGCAGAAGCCTGAGGAATCAGCCACTAGACGGGATAGGTAGACTGTTTCCAATCCCCATTTCGGTCCCCTTATTGGGATGCACTGCCACCCCTTGTACCTGTCTGTTCTTGCGGTCATTGTCCTAATCTTCGCCACAGGCCTAGCAGAGACTGCTCCAGCTGATTGGAAATGTGGCAAAAGGTCCCTGCCCTCGCTCTGCTTCATCTTCTTGGCAGGATGTTTTGTTGCTACTGGTTGCTTCTGGTCTGGAGCCCCTTTGCTCCTTTTGTAGACTCAAATTCCACCCCTTGCGATAAATGTATGGGGAAGGTTTGGTATCAGGGGGAGGTTGGGTGGTCCTTCACCTCCTATGCCTACCAACCAGCTGCTTGTTATCGAGGTACCATTCCCACCCTTTGTGCATATAGTGGTAAAAGATATTGGATGGGATGGATAAAAGACAAAATACCTAGAGGGGCACACTTGCCAGGGACCAAAGAGAAGGGGAACAGGGGCTTGGGCCTGTTGGACATATAGCAGGCATTGGGGCATGTCCGATGGAGGAGGAATTCAGGATCTCACCAAGGCCCAGCTAGTCAAAGAAACTATGCAAAGAATAAAACAACAGGTAGGCCCAAGGCCCCCACAATAGGGGTCCATCCCAGTCTATGACCAACTCAGGAAGGACCTAGGTCCAGACCAGGACTTCCCCACCCTAGGGAAGAACCTTTTCATTGTCCTAGCTAAAAGGATTGCCCATGAGTTCAATGTCACTAACTGCTGAGTCTATGGAGGGGCCCTTATGAATGAAAAATGGCCTTGGAAGGGGACCAGCCTAACTGCACTCCATCTGCTTCAATGGAATCATTCCATAACAGAGAGAGAAAACAACTGGCCCCAATGTTGGGTCTTGACCCCAGAGGTAACTGAAAAGGAGTGCACAGGACCCGATTATACACAATGGATAAGAGAAACTCCATGCAAAAGAAGGCTTTCGTGGGACTGTACCAGTTTCAAGTGGTGGTACCCTGGCCTCCATAACTAACACCTCCCAGTGCCAGTCCTCTCCCTGTCAAGCCAGAGTCAGCTGTACTACACATACTGAGGAGGGAGCCCATCCACTCCGTGGCATTCCTGAAATTAGTAAACACTGGGATAACTTCACCTTTAGCGACCCCGAACACTGGAGGGCACCTGATGGGCTATTTTGGATCTTTGGAAGAAGAGCATATACACAGCTCCCCGCTCAATGGAAAGGGAACTACACCATTGGAATAATCCAACTGGGATTTTTCCTCCTGCCTAACTAGGGGGGAGGATAAATGAGGGATTACCCTTTATCAGAGCCTGAAGATTAGGACCAGAAGGAGTCCTGTAATAGGAGGACAACAAAGATGGGGACAAATGTGTGGCCACCCCAGAAATTATTAAGATATATGGTCCAGCCACTTGGGCACAAGATGGGAACTGGGGGCTACCAGACCCTTAAATATAGATATGCTCAACTGAAGCATCAGGTTACAGGTGGTACTGGAAACTACTACTAACCAAACAGCCAAGGCCCTGGAACTCATGGAAAAACCACAACTGCAAATGCGTGCAGCTATTTACCAGAACCACCTAGCCTTAGATTACCTATTAGCAGAAGAAGGAGGACTTTGAGGAAAATTTAATCAATCTGACTGCTGCCTCCAGAGAGATGACAATGGCCAAGCCTTAATTAACACAGCCACAAACATCAGAAAAATGGTTCATGTCCCTGTACAGACTTGGAAGGGCTGGAACCCCAGGGAGCTATTCCAGGGATGGTTTTCAACCTTTGGAGGAGTCAAAACCCTCATAGGTATCATGCTCATAATCTTGGGAGGCTCCCTGATCTTATCCTGTCTGGCTCCTCAAGTTATAAGATCTGTCTCTAGTCTCATTGAGGCCATGATCAAAAGGAAAATGGCCATGCATATTATGATGCCATGGAAATATAAACCCCTAGCTCAAGATGATGCTCTTTGACCCTGAGAAAGGGATCAAAGCATCCAAGCGGGGAATATAGTGGGAAAGGGGAAGGGCCCTCCCAGAACGAAGGGAAGGCAACGTGCAACATCAGCACCTGTACAGGCATGCGCAGTTCTGTAACAAATGTAACATAAGCTGAATCCATGGGTACAAGTGTATCTGACTGTCCACTCAGAAATTACAGAACGTATGTTACTTTATAAGGGGGACAAAGGGACCAAAGTGTAAAAGAAAAAAATAACGGAGGGTATATAAGACAGCACCCCACTACGTTTGGGGCTCAGCCTTTGGATATGAATCCACTGAGCCAGTGCAGGCACAAATAAATGCTACTTCTTGGCAAAAAGCCTCAGTGTTTCATTTCTATGTATGTAATTCCTGCAACACTAAGAGGGAAGTTTATAGCAATAGAATCTTATCTTAGGAAACAAGAAAAACCTCAAATGAACAACCTAAATGTACACCTATAGCAACTACAGAAAGAAGAACAAACAAAGCCCAAAGTTGGTATAAGGAAAGAAATCATAAATATCAGAGCAGAAATAAATGAAATACAAACAAAGAAAACAAAAAAAAAGATCAATGAAACCCAAGGTTGGTTTTTTAAAAGATAAACAAAATAGATAAACCTTTAGCCAAACCCCTCAAGAAAAAAAGGGAGAAGGCTTAAATCAATAAAATTAGAAATGAAGAGTTCCTGTTATGACTCAGCAGGTTAAGAACCCAACTAGTATCCTTGAGGATGCGGCTTCAATCCCTGGCCTTGCTCAGTGGGTTAAGGATCCAGCATAGCTGCAAACTGCAGCCTAGGTCACTGATGTGGCTTAGATCTGGCATTGCTATAGCTACAGCACAGGCCATGGCTGAGGCTTCAATCTGACCCATAGCCTGGGAATGTCCATATGCCATGTGTGCAGCCTTAAAAAGAAATGAAAAAGAAGTTACAACTGACACCACAGAAGTATGAAGGATAATTACAGACTACTATAAGCAAATATGTACCAATAAAATGGACAACCTAGGAGAAATGGACAAATTCTTACAAAGATACAACCTTCCAAGACTAAACCAGGAAGAAATAAAAAACATGAATAGACCAATCATAAGTACAAATACTGAAACTGTGATTTTAAAACTTCCAAAATACACAAGTATAGGATCAAATGGCTTCACAAGTGAATTCTATTAAACATTTAGAGAAGAGTTAACACCAATTCTACTGAAACAATTCCAAAAAATTGCAGAGGGAGGAACACTTGCAAGCTCATCCTATGAGGCCACCATCACCCTGATTCCAAAACCAAAGATACCACAAAAAAAGAAAATTATAGGCCAATATCACTAATAAATATAGATGGAAAAATCCTCAACAAAATATTAGCAAACCAAATCCAACAATACATCAAAAGGATCATATACCATGATCAACTGGGATTTATCCCAGGGATGCAAAGATTCTTCAATATCCAAAAATCAATCAGTGTGATACACCACATTAACAAACTGAAGAATTAAAAACATATGATCATCTCAGTAGATGAAGAAAAAGCTTGTGACAAAATTCAACTCCCCTTTTAAACAAAAACTCTCCAGAAAGTGAGTATAGAAGGAATCTACTTCAACAAAATAAAGGCCATATATAACAAACCCACAGCCAATATTATCAATGGCGAAATGCTGAAAGCATTTCCACTAAGTTCAGGAACAAGACAAGGATGTCCTTACTCACCACTGTTATTCAACACAGTTTTGGAAGTCAGAGCCATAGCAATCAGAGAATAAAGAGGAATAAAAGAAGTCCAAATTGGAAAAGAATTAAAACTGGCATTGTTTGTAGATGACATGATACTATACATAAAAAATCCTAAAGACACTACCAGAAAAATGTTAAGAGGTCATCAATGAATTTCATAAAGTTGAACGATACAAAATTAATACACAGAAATCTCTTGCATCTCTAAATACTAAAAATGAAAGATCAGAAAGAGAAATCAAGGAAACAATCCCATTTACCAACAAATCAAAGAGAAAAAAATACCTAAGAATAAACCCACCTAAAGAGATAAAAGTCCTGTACTCTGAAAACTCTAAGATGTTGATGAAAAAAATCAAAGATGACACAAACAATTGGAAAGCTATACCATACTCCTGGGTTGGAAGATCAATATTGTCAAAATAACTATATTATCCAAGGCAGTCTACAGATGCAATGCAATCCCTATCAAATTACCAATGACATTCTTTACAAAAATAGAACAAAATATTTAAAACTTTTTATGGAAACATAAAACCTGTGAATATCCAAAGTAATCTTGAAAAGGAAAAATGGGGGAGTTCTCCTCTGGTGCACCAGGTTAAGGATTAAAGAATTCATACAACTGAAGAGCAAACAAACAACCCAATATAAAAGTGGGCAGAGGGGAGTTCCCATCATGGCACAGCAGAAATGAATCTGACTAGGAAACATGAGGTTGTGGGTTCGATGCCTGACCTCGCTCAGTGGTTAAGGACTGAGCTGTGGTGTAAGTCACAGACTCAGCTTGGATCCTGTGTGGCTGTGGCTATGGCTGTGGCAGCAGCTGTAGCTTTGATTTGACCCTTAGCCTAGGAACTTCCAAATGCCGCAAGTGCGGCCCTAAAAAGCAGAAGGCAGGTAGAGGATCTGAACAGACTCTTTTTTTTTTTTTTTTTTTTTTTTTTGTCTTTCTCTCTTTTTAGGGCCATACCCGCAGCATATGGAAGTTCCCAGGCCAGGGGTCCAATCAGAGCCGTAGCCACCAGCCTATACCAGGGCCACAGCGATGCGGGATCCAAGCCGTGTCTGAGACCTACCCCACAGCTCAAGGTAAAGCCAGACCCTTAACCCACTGAGCAAGGTCAGGGATTGAACCTGTGTCCGCATGGATGCCAGTCAGGTTCATTAACTGCTGAGCCATGACAGGAACTCCTGAACAGCCTTTTTTTTTTCCTGAGAAGACATACAGGTCATAGGTACTTGTAAAGGTATTTAATATTACTTATCATCAGTAAAATGCAAATCAAAACCATAATGAGAGATCATCTCATACCTGTTAGGATGACTATTATCAAAAAGACAAGTTATAAGAAGTATTTGTGAGGATATGGAGAAAAGGAAGCCCTTGTGCCTTACTGGTGGGAATGTAAGTTGTTACAGGTATTATGGAAAACAGCAGTATGGAGTTTCCTCAAAAAATGAAAATGGAGCTATCATATGATCCAACAACTGAATTTCTGAGTATTTATCCAAAGAAAATGGAAAAAACTAACTTGAAAGATATCGGCACTCCTATGTTCACTGCAACATCATTCACAACAGCCATGACAGAGAAACCACCTAAACAACCTATCGACTGTCAGATAAGTGGACAGAGAATATGTGGTTTGTATATACATTGGAATATTACGCAGCCATTTAAACAAAGAAGGATACCTTGCAATTTGTGACAATCCTGATGAACCCTTGAGGACATTATCCTAAGTGAAATAAGTCAGACAGAAAAAGACAAATACCATATGATTATCCTTATATGTGGAATCTGAAAAACAAAGACAGGGAGTTCCCCCTTGTGACTCAGCAGAAATGAAGCCAACTAGTATCTGCGTTGGATAGTTTCACCCCTGGCCTCACTCATGGGTTAATGATCCAGCGTTGCCATGAGTTGTGGTGACTTGTGGTGTACGTCGTAGTTGCAACTTGGACCTGGCATTGCTGTGGCTGTGGCATAGGCAGGCAGCTGTAGCTCCGCTTCGACCCCTAGCCCAGGAACTTCCATATACTGCAGCTGTCCCCTAAAAAGCAAAAAAAAATAAAACAAACAAAAAAAAATAAACCCAGAACAGATTGGTGGTTACGGTGGGTGAAGAGAGACGAAATGGGTGAAGGGAGTCGAAACGTACAGACCGCCAATTATCAAATAAATAAGTCATGGGAATGTAACACACAGCATGTTGACATAGTTAATAACATTGCATTATATATTTGAAAATTGCTGGGAGAGTAGATTCTAAAACTTCTCATCACAAGAAAAAAAAACTGTAATTATGTGTATTGATGGATGTAACAAAATGTTATGATCATTTTACAACATATACCAATATCAAACTATTAGGCTGTATACCCAAAACTAATAAAATGTCACACATCAATCACATTTCAATAAAAAGATTTTTAAAAACTGATGAAGGAGGAGTTCTTGTGGTTCGGCAGAAACAAATCTGACTAGCATCCACGAGGACACAGGTTCGATCCCTGCCCTTGCTCAGTGGGTTAAGGATCTGGCACTGCGGGTGAGCTATGGTATAGGCTGCAGACACAGCTCAGATCTGGCATTGATGTGGCTGCAGCATAGGCCAGCAGCTATAGCTCCCCCAGCCACCACCATATGCCACAGGTGCGGCCCTAAAAAGACACACACACACACACACACACACACACACACACACGAACTGATGAAGTTCATGCTGTGGTGCAATAGGATAAGTGGCAAGTTTGGTCCCCAGCCTGCAAATTCAATCCTGGATGCAAGTTTGGTCCCCAGCCTGGCACACTGGCTTAAACAATGCAGCACAGATCACAACTAAAACTTGGATCTGAATTCCATACACCACACGGCAGCCAAAAAAGAAAAAAACATTAATTTTTTTAATTAAAAAATAAATAACTGAGGGAAAGTTTACTGAAAAATAAAGCAGTTTGGTATCTCAATCCTGTGGAATAATTTAGAATGAGTCCAGAAATAAAAACTGCATATAAACTGATGAAAATTCGGAAAGGTCCCACAAAATAAAGGGAGGAAATGAAAAAGTAAATAAATTAAATAAACCAATATTGAAACTTGTAATGACTAAATTAAAACACAACAAATTCCATCTAGAAAATTAACAAAAATGATCAAAATTAATAAAAATGATCAAAATAATGTTTCAATAGCAGGTTAAAATAGGAACTCGTATACTTCTCTTTTGAATGGAAATTGCTAGAATCTTTTGAGAAAGTACCCTGGCAATAGGCATAATGAATTTTACTATTGTTTATTCTTAATAACACCACATATGGGAATCCATAGTTTATAAGAACGTAAGTCAGAGAACAAAGGTTTCTCATTTTATAAAAAAAAAAAAAAACCAGAAGCATTCATAATGCCTAAAAATATAAAGCGGTTAAGTAAGTGCACTAGACTACCTCCATGTCAGGAAGCTGTTGTGGGTTTTTTTGGTCTTTTGTCTTTTTAGAGCCACACTCACAGCATATGCAGGTTCCAGGCTAGGGGTCTAATCAGAACTGTTGCTGCCGGCCTACGCCAGAGCCACAGCTATACCAGATCCAAGCCGTGTGTGTGACCCATATCACAGCTCACAGTAACACCAGATCCTTAACCCACTGAGCTAGGCCAGGGATTGAACCCGCAACCTCATGGTTCCTCACTGGATTTGTTTCCGCTGCACCACGATGGGAACTCCAGGAAGTTGTTTTTGTTTTATTTTGTTTTGTTTGTTAATGGCCGCACTTGCAGCACACGGAAGTTCCCAGGCTAGGTGTCAAATCAGAGCTACAGCTGCAGGCCTGCACGACAGCCACAGCAACACCAGATCCGAGCCATGTCTGTGACCTACACCACAGCTCATGGCAACACCAGATCCTTAAACCACTGAGTGAGGCCAGGACTAACCTCACAGCCTCATGGATAATAGTTGGGTTCATCACCACTGAGCCACAAGGGGAGCTCTCAGGAAGTATTTTAAAACCTTTTTAAATGATGTTAATAAGAACTTTAACAATTTGTAAAAATGTGTACAACCATTTTAAGTGAAAAGGAAGAGCAAAATTATATGTATGGGATGAGCATAATAATACAAAAATAAAGCATCAAAAAAAAGACTGGGAAATATAGCAAGTGACTGTCACTCAAGAATAAAACTAAAGCAGATTTTTTATATTTTTTACTTGCTGCATTTTTTATATTTAAAATAACAAACCATATTTTACTTCTATAAAAGGAAAAATACACTGTATTCCATTTAAAATAAAGCCTCTTACTCAAACATACCCCCTTCTCCCCCGAACACCAAATAATGGGTAAGTTTTGCAACCATCAGGCCATAGAAACTCCAAGAGCTGGGAGCAGTTGAGGAAGAGGAGTCTGGCCAGAAAGGCTGCTGAGATTGGACACCCTTTCTGTCTTCAGAGTCCTAGGAAGCCCCCTCAAGACAGAAGGAAGAAGCAGGGACTGGAGGTGAGGCAGAGACACCAGGGTTCAGGGACAGAGATCATGAAGACCAACACTAGCAAGTGGCATCAATAACCCAGACACAAAGACCCAGGAGCAAGGGGTCAGGGAGTCACGTGAACAGAAGCACTGGGCACAGGAAGCGCACAAAGCTTCCCCCGAGCCAGACCCGAGAAGGGGAGAGTGTGCACAGGGGAAGGGAAGTGTAACAGCCGAGGGTGCCCAGCATCCTCACTCCTCCCCAGAGCCAGGCCTCCCATCCACCAGCTGCAGAAAACCCAATTTTATCCACCCTCCCTCACAGCCATCTTTTTAGCTTGAAGTTGTATCCATGTGGCTATTAGACCAAAGAAGCCTTACACATATGAAAATATAAAAAGGAAAACTTACCAGTTAAAGCCATTGTATTCGTTTGAGGATTCTATCCACACGAACAGCAAAAGCACAGACAAGCAAAATGAAATAACCAGACATGGATAAAATAATTGCTCTCTCTGAAAAGAGAAAGAAGGAAATCTAATTTAGCTCCATTTATCCATGGTACCTCAGACACATCTGTATATACCTGTCAGAGGTCTGCATGGTTGCCATGCAGCATGACTCTCCCCAGGCTGGAGGGTATTCTTTTATGCCTATGGAACTCTTTATAAGTTTTTTTTTTAACATTTACTACACAGAATTGCAATTACGTTTTTATATGTTTGTATCTGATGCCAGGTGCTTCTCTGAGGAAAAGGAACTTCTGTTACACATCTCTATAATGCCAACATCTAGCACAGCTCCTGAAATGGAGCTGACTCTCTACAATCAGCTATTGAATTCATCTACCTCTCATCTACCAAATGTTTCTTCAGTGACTCGTTCATTGAGTAATGCATGCATTCATCAGTTCATTTATGCATTTATCTATCCACATTTGGGGGAGGAGAAAAGCAGATTATGGAATAAACTGTATTTCAGCAGCTATTCTGCACCAATACAATGCTAGGGACTTCACAAGCTACTTTCATTCTGCTTTATTTCTCAACAGAACCATATAAGGTATTGTTAACCTCATTTTGCAGAGAAAAGAACTCAGTCTCAGAGAGGTAAAGTAATTCACTCGAGGTCAAACAACTAAGAAGCGGCAGGGGCACTGCCCAGATCCGTGAGCCAAAGTGGAGGATATCTTTACGGAAAAGGTGTACAAACTGAGCCTTGAAGGCAATTCCCTGCACTGAAAATTGTATCACAAACCAGCCAAGACAGAGGTTTTCAAACTCTTCTTGGGACCATTAGATTTGGGTTGCTACTTGAGTTATAATCCTAACATTTCTGTTTCACATGGGTAAGAAATTCTGTCTCTTTGGGATACTATTTGTAATCTGTAAAACATGGATAGAATAACCCATGCCTTGTCTAAAATAGGGAGTCACTGTGAAGAGTAAGAATAAAGAAATAAAATTAACAACATAGAGTGAGTATCGACATACCCATTCTGATGACAGACATTAACAGCCTAAGGCACTAAACCACCACTTCCTGAGTGTAGGAAGATGAAGAGAATGGAATTTGACTCAAGTTTATACTCATTCTCTACAAAAAAACCATGGTGGACTTTAAAAAACATGTATCCGATAAAGGCACTTCCCCATGCACAACCCTCCCAGGACTTTCTACTGCACTAGGATATCACCCAAACGCCTGCCTTGGCCCAAAGGTCCTACGTGATCAACCCTTGCCCATCTCTGACCTCACCCCTTTCTACACACTGATCCATTTCTGAACCACAGCCACACTGGCCTCCTTTCTGTTTCTAGAACATGACCAAATCTGTTTCCATCTCAAGAGTTTTGCACCTCTTGGTTCCTCTGCCTGGAATATTTTTGCCCCCAGATGAGCACAAGGCTGGCTCCACCTCTTTAAGAAACCACACACATGACACTGTTTCAAAGAGGTCTTCTCCAATCACTCTCCCATCCACCTAACACATTTTCCTATGTATTTTCTCCAAAGCTCCTATCACTGAAACCACCTTTCTTCATGATCTTTATTTCCTAAGTCATCCCACCAGAATGTAAGAGGCAGGAAGGCCAAGGCCTTACGGGTCTTATTCATTGTGGTGCACATTCAATAAACTCGTTCTTGTTAAATCCACTTCCTTATTTTAATTCTCACTGTTGCCACTCTTGTCTAAAAATGTTCAAAGCTCTTCCACTGTTTACAGAATAAAGTTCAAATATTTTATCCTGACCTAAAGATGTATCATAACATGTTTAAAATCCTCCTTTCCAACTCAATCACTCCCCATTTATTGCCTTATATGTTCGTAAATTCAACCTTCAAAATTCATTTTCCCCTAGACACACCACTGTGCTTCTCCATCTCTGGCCCTTTCCCCACCTTATTTCCTCTCCCCAGAATTCCTTACATCATTTGTGTCTGTGGAAGGTCACATCCATAAGACAGTGACTCCAAGAACAGTAGTAATAATAGCTAACATTTATGGGGTGCTGATGATGTGCTGAGCCCAGGTCCACCTCTCCCCTCCTCTCTCCTCAGAACAAATCACATTGGTGGGTACTGTTGTTACCATCTCCATTATTCTAATGAGGAATCAATCACCGGAATGTTGGGTACCTTGCCCAAGGTCCCACAGTGGTAAAGCTCTAATACGGAGAAACCGGTGAAGCCATAAACTGAATCCAGAACACAGTCTTTCCCCAGAACACAGGGTCTGTGCACTTTTGCTATATGCTATACTCCTTCTCCTGTGCAGAAATAGGGCCTTGAGAATTGTGTAGTTTAGTACCCTAGTTATAGGGAGCTCGGTGATATCACATAAACTAGACCAAAAGCAGAGCTGGCACAAGGAACTAAACATACTCCCCATTATACCAACTACCGCCAATGTCACCTTTCCCATGAAGCCTCCCTTCGCCTTTCTCTTGAGGACCTTCTTGACAGCTCTCCCGGGAAGACATCATACATGCCTGTTGAGTCATTTTGTTCTTCTCCCTTTCTACCATCACGAATCTAATTCAGGAACCAACATCTCCTGCCTTGAGTCCTACTACTGCTTTCTCTTTGAAGGCAAAGACATCTCCTTCAATTACTTTTGTTATCCGCCAATGCATCTTTCACATGGGATCAAACAAACATTGCAAAACACAGCTCAGGCAACATCAGTACCTTAAAATCTTTAGGGACTCTTTATTCCCTACATGGCAGAGGTCAAATTATTAAAACCACACAACACCTACCTTACCTCCCTCTGCAGCTTCATTTCCCATCACCTCCATTTCTATCCTCTGCTCCACCTAAAGTAAACCCTATACTAAGCCCTTTGACTCTTCCTCCAAAACCCTTTCTTCTGCCATCCTCTATCCAATTCTTGATCACCTTTCACCTTCTAAAGTTATCTGTGCCCCCTCTCTTGCACATGGATGCATCTATGCATATACACAAATTATAGCACTTCTCTCAACATACTGAGGTTGCGTACTTGTCTTTTGCTCCAGTAGACTGTGAATTCCTTGAGAGTAGGAACCACGCCTGAGGCACTTGTGTTATCCCCGATCACTATCTGGGCAGGAAAGCTACACAGACAGAGGAATGTACCTAATCCAGGGAAGCCTTCCATTTCCCCCCTTTCCTTGTGCTCCCCATCTCAGAAAAGAGACATTAATGATCCAACTGGTCAGAATCTTGGCCCCTAGCTAGGCCAAGTTTATAAATAAGTGAAGGTACATGATATGACCCTCCTCTTCTCACTTCAGTGGGCTCATCATTTAGTCTCTTCCATCATGTAGCCCACCAGAGGCCCAACATATGGCTTACAGAAAGAAAGAGGCACTCAGTGAGGCTGGACCACATGCCACCACTCAGGCTTACCAGTGATCTTCATTAGAGAAAATCAGATATTGGCCTGACCAAGATACTTGCTGTATTTTATCATAAGTGTAGCTCCTTTGGGAAACTCGCACTGAAGAGAGATTTAAAGATTCAAGAATTCCTATATTCCCTAGAAAAAATCATCTAACTGTACCTAAACCTCAATTTTTCTTCAGGGTTCACTTATTAATAAAAGCAAAGGTGAATAAATCAATAAGTGTAGGACCAAAAAGAAGAGAAATGAAGAATAAAAGTGAAAGAAAATTAAGAAAACAAGCACATGTTTCGGGAAACTTTGGCTCCAGAATTGTACTCATCCTTCCGTAGAAGAACTAGAGCCCTGGCATGCCCAGTCCTAAAGACACTCCATGAGCCCGCAAGAGGGCAGAGACCAGCCCATGCTCCCCATTTCCAAGAGAGTGTGGTCCAGCTCCTTCCCATCTCTCTGTACCCAAGAGCAGCAGGCTCCATGTCTAGATTTTTTCGCCTGTTTGGTTTTCCACTGGCAGCTGTAGCAGCCAGTAATGGAAGCAACAAAGCACTCATTGTTGAAGATGTGTATAATCCATGGACTATTCTTTTTCTGTCTTCTTGTCCTCTGGCTCATAGGCACAATCCTTTTAGCCTTCATAGACATGGTTCACGTTTTTGCTGTAATGACAAATAAAACAATCAGGATCTCATAATTTCTTCAAATGTTTCCTACCTCACCATTCAACAGAAAATTCCATCAAAACAGATGGATTTAAAATTGTTTATAATCTAGGATAATAATGCACTGGATTTGATGTAGAGCTTCATCCTATCTTTCCCACTAACTAGTTGAGTGTTTACTGCAATCATTGTACCATTCAACGTTTAAGTTTTCATTTCTAAAAAGGGGACCATATTATCTGTCCTAGCCAACTAATAGATGATACAGGCATCAAGTTAGGTAATGCATACAAATTATGTTTTAACTGTATTATGCTCTGGAAATAACTTGAAAACTTAGAGACATGAGGAAGCTATATAAAAAACATAAACTTTGATTAATAAATGACTCAAACACACAGCTGCCTGCCTCTTCACTTTCTCCCCTTTCCCATATGGAATAAGTTAGGATTAGCCTCAATTAAGAATTATACAATTCCCCTTGGATGATAGCCCACTGGATCCTGGGGCCGGAACCTCCTTGCCTGCCTGCTTGCATCTCTCACAAACATCCTATCTTAATAAGTCTATTTCTTGCCCATCACTTTGTCTCTCGCTGAATTCCTTCTGCATGGAGACATAAAAACCTGAACCTCAGTAAGTCCAGACACCAGAGAATCTATGTTTGTAGATGGCGGAATAGAAGGACTGGAGCTCAACTTCTCTCCTAAAAACAACAAAATTCACAACTTAAGACTGAGCACTCTTCACCCAAATGGAACGGAAACCTTAAAAAAGATACCCTACTCCAGAAGAAAAAGAGGAGGCCACATCAAGAGGCAGGAGGGGCAATTTTGCGATATAAACAACCCCATACCTCCCAGGTGGGAAGCTCCACAGACTGGAAACTAACTGGTTCACAGAGACTCACCTACAGGAGTGAGAGTTCTGAGCCACACATCAAACTCTCGCATGTGGGGATCTGTCACTGGGAGAAAGAGCCCTGGAGCATCTGGCATCAAAGGCCAGTGGGGCTTGTGCGCAGGAGCTCCACGGGACTGGGGGAAACGGAGACCCCATTCTTAAAAAGCACACACAGACTTTCACGTGCACTGGGTCCCAGGGCAAAGCAAAGCCTCCATGGAAATCTAGGTCAAACCTGACCACAGTTCTTGGAGGACATCCTGAGAAAACAGGGGTGAACGTGGCTTGTTGTGAGGGAGGGACATTGAAAGCAAAGCTCTCGGGAATATTCAGCAGCAGTGCCTTTCTCTGGAGGTGGCCATTTTGGGAAAGTCTGGCCCCACCTGTCAGTCAGCTGTTGAGAAGCCCCAGGCCAAACAGGAATCCAGGTGGGATCACAGCCCTGCCCCTCAGTAAACAGGCTACCTAAAGACCCCTCAGGCACACAGCTGCCTCTAATCCCATCCAGAGACTAAGCCCCACCCAACAGGGGGATAGGAATCGGCTCCACCTACCAGGAGGCAGGGCTTCAGACTATACTACAAAGCAACAATCATCAAAACCACGTGGTACTGGCACAAAGACAGAAAGATAGATCAGTGGAACAGGATAGAAAGCCTAGAATTCAACCCATGCACCTACAGCCAACTCATCTATGACAAAGGAGGCAAGGATATACAATGGAGAAAAGACAGCCTGTTCAATAATTGGTGCTGAGAAAACTGGACAGCCACATGGAAAAGCATGAAATTTGAACACTCCCTAATACTCTATGACATAAATGACAGCAACATCTTCTCAGACCCACCTCTTAGAGTATTGACAACAAAAACTAAAATAAACAAATGGGACCTAATCAAACTGAAAAGTTTCTGCACAGCAAAGGAAACCCTAAACAACACAAAAAGACAACCCCCAGAATGGGAGAAAATATTTGCAAGTGAATCGACTGACAAGGGATTCATCTCCAAAATTTATAAACACCTTCTGCAGCTCCATACCAAAAAAACAAACAACCCCATCAAAAAATGGGCAGAAGATCTAAACAGACAGTTCTCCAAAGAAGACATACAGATGGCCAAAAAGCACATGAAAAGATGTTCAACATCACTCGTTATTAGAGAGATTCAAATCAAAACCACTATGAGGCACCACCTTACACCAGCCAGAATGGCCATCATCCAAAAGTCACAAACAGTAAGCGCTGGAGAGGGTGTGGAGGAAAAGGAACACTAGTACACTGTTGGTGGGATTGTAAATTGGTGCAACCACTGTGGAAAGCAGTATGGAGATTTATCAGAAAACTAAACACAGAACTACCATTTCATCCAGCAATCCCACTGCTGGGCATCTCCCCAGAGAAAACCATGACTCGCAAAGACACATGTACTCCAATGTTCACTGCAGCAGTATTTGCAATAGCCAAGATATGGAAACAACCTAAATGTCCATTGACAGAGGAGTGGATCAAGAAGATGTGGTACACATACACAATGGAATATTACTCAGCCATTAAAAAGAACGAAATACCAGCATTTTTTGCAACATGGATGGACCCAGAAACTATCATGTTAAGTGAAGCCAGCCATACAATGACACACCAAAATCAAATGCTTTCACTGACATGTGGAATCTGAAAAAAGGACAGACTGAACTTCTTTGCAGATCAGATACTGACTCACAGACACTGAAAAACTTATGGTCTCCAGAGGAGACAGTTTGGGGGTTGGGGGATGTGCTTGGGTTATGGGAAGGAAATCCTGTGAAATTGGATTGTTACGATCATTTTACAACTACAGATGTGATAAATTCATTTGAGAAAGAGAGAGAGAGAGAGAGAGAGAGAGAGAGAGAGAGAGAAAGAAAGAAAGAAAGAAAGAAAGGAAGAAAGGAAGGAAGGAAGGAAGGAAGGAAGGAAGGAAGGAAGGAAGGAAGGAAGGAAGGAAGAAAGAAAAGAATTATACAGCATTCAAAACAGCAATGGCGGAGTTCCCATCGTGGCACAGCAGAAACAAATCCAGCTAGGAACCATGAGATTGCCAGTTCAATCCCTGGCCTCGCTCAGTGGGTTAAGGATCCGGTGTTGCTGTGAGTTGTGCTATGTGTCTCAGACAAGGCTCAGATCTGGCATGGCTGTGGCTGTGGCACAGGCCGGCAGCTACAGCTCCGATTGGATCCCTAGCCTGGGAACCTCCATATGCCATGGGTGTGGCCCTAAAAAAAAACAAAACAAAAAAATAGCAATGACTGAAACAGACTTTCTTTTACCATTAGTTTTTTTTTTTTTTCCTTTTTAGGGCCACACCTGCAGCATATGGAAGTTCCAGGCTAGGAGTTGAATAGGAGCTGCAGCTGACAGCCTATGCCACAGCCACAGCAACACCAGATCCAAGCTGCATCTGCAACCTACACAGCTTGCAACCACACTGGATCCTTAACCCATATGATGAGGCCAGGGATTGAACCCACATCCTCATGGATGCTAGTGGAGTTCTTAACCTGCTGAGCCACAACAGAAACTCCTATTTTTTTTTAATTTTTAGTAACAAAAATATCTCAAAGGTAAAAAGAACACATTACATCATATGCTAACTTTACAATTTCATTAAGAAGCCAGATATCTTCCACCTTGCTATTCCACTGTAGCACAGGTTCCAAAGTGAGTTCATATTTTTAAAAGAGGTAAACTGAACTTCTAGATACAAAAAATACATTGCTGGGGTTAAGAGCAAATTACACACTGCAGAGGAAAACATGAGAATTTGAGATTTGGTGGTGATGGGAGTGGAGAACAAGACAGAAATGAACTGTAGAACAATTATAAGCATTCTAATATAAATATGACTAGAGTTCCTGGAAGAGAGGAGGGTGAATGTAAAAAAAGAAACAAAAAACAATAGCAAAAACAACAACAACAACAAAAAAAAAAAAAACAGTGTCTGAAGAATAAATGGCTAAAAAATTTCCCAATTTGATGAAAACTGTAAAGTCACAGACCAAGAAGCACAATAAACCCCAAGGAAAAGGCACATACAGAAAACTACAAAATATATAATACCCAAGATGCATATAAACACTGATAAAAATCTCAAAACCAGCCAGAGAGGAAGACACATTACATCTAGAGGAATAAGGATAAGAATGATTTCTTATGACAGGAGGAAGATGGCAGAGTAGTAGGACAAGAGGCTCACCTATTCCCACAAACACACTGAGAATGCATCTACTTGTGGAACTATTTGCACAAAAAAATTTGCTGAACACTGAAAAAAGATCTCAGGATTAAGACAGAACAAGAAAAACGTCACGAAACTGGATAGGACGAAAGAAGGAAGAAAGAAGAAAAAGAAGAGGAAAGAAACAAAATGGGACCTGCACCCCTAGGAAGGAGCCGGAGAAAGGAAAAGCTCCTGCACCCTGGGAAGGTCCCCCCCCCCAACCACAAGGAGAACAGCTGGGACAGATGAGGAACTTTAGAGTATTAGAGGGGAAGACAGCAACCCTGTGACGCAGTTAAAATGTAAACAATCCTCCTCAAAGGGTCAGTGCTATGGCAAGGTAAGTGCCACGGCCACCAGCAACTGTATGCGCATGCCAGCAAGTGTCAGGAACTAAAACTCCGGCTTTAGAGATCAGACTTAAAGAGACAGCTGGGGCTGGCTATGTGGGAACAAACAGGTCGGCTGCATGGAAACAGCCTGGAGGGACTAAAGTATAGGGTAACCACACTTGAAGGCGTAAGCTGAGGCAGCCCAGCAGGGTTTAGAGGCTGGGCACTACTGTTTGGGCGTGCTGGAAGGAAGGGGAAAGATCCACCATTACAGCCTTGCTCCTTGTGCAAGCTCTCAGGCTGTAGGACACTGCTTCAGCTCTGGGAGCTACCCAGCAGCAGCTGTTCCCTAGCAACAGCTAGGGAGCAGCCCTGCCCTTAAGGCTACAGAGAACTTGGAGCAAGTAGAGTAACCACCTGGGTGAATAACATGAGCTCCACAGTTCCTGCCAGTGGCCTTGCAGGGGCCTGTGCTGGCAGTTGTTCCTTTCATACCAAAGGAGCTGCAAGAGGCCTGCTGGTGCACATTTCCTGCAGAAGCCACAAAGTGCCCAACCAGAAAAGCACAAGCTCTGCCAGCAGCCTTGCAGGAGCCCTTTCTGCCCCAAAGGAGCAGGGAGAGGGCCAATGGTGCATGTTCCTTATGGGAGCCACAAACTGCCCAGCCATAGAAAGGCACAAACTCTGAAGCTCCTGCCAGTGGCCCCGCAGAGGTCTGAGCCAGTGGTACTCCTTCCAAAGGAGCCGTGAGAGGCCCACTGGTCCACATTCTTAACCATGGCAGCTATAGACAGCCTGCAGGCAGGCAAGCTGGGGGAGGAATCCCCAGAAGTGCAAGTCCTGCAGCTACAGAGAGAGCCTTTTAGCAACAGTTCTGGAGCAGCCCCTTGGAGATATAGAGAGATATTCCCAGAGCGGCCAAACAAGGGGAGTGACTACAGATGGCACCAGCTCCTACAGTTACAGAGAGCAGTCCCAAGAGCCTCCAAGGCAAAGGGAGGGGCTGCAGGAGCAGCAGCTGACATTGCCAGCTACAGGAAATAGTCCTGAGAGCTACCTGGTAGGAGGAGGGGCCACAGGAGCCATTGCTGTGCCCACATACTACAAAAGCAATCCTGTGAACTGTGAGTCACTGCCACCTCCCTCAGAGACTCCATTCCTAGCAGCCACCCAGCTCCAGGAGAGGCAGTTTGATACCGCTGCTCCCATCACACACTCCAGGTATACATGAACTACTACCACCTCTGAGAACTCCAGAACTGGGCACCTGCTGCTGCAGCTACATACCTGCTGTCAAGGGGACAATAAACAGAAAGGTAGATATTATGAGATGATAAAGAAGTAGCTTTCAGACAAAGGAACAAGAAAAAACACACAAAACAACTAACTGATGAAGAGATAGGCAATCTACCCAAAAAAGAAGTTGTGATGATAGTGTAGATGATCCAAGATATTGGAAAAGAAGGGAGACACAGATGGAAAAGTTAAAAGAAGTGTTTGACAAAGAGCTAGACGATTTAAAGATCAGGTAAACTAAGATGAACAGCACGATATCCAAAGTGAAAAATACATCAGAAGGAATCAATAGCAGGATAACAGAGGAACAAGATGGATAGGTGATATAGAAGACAGAGTGGTGGAAATCACTGCCATAGAAAAGAATAAAGAAAAAAGAATGAAAAGAACTAAGAGACCTCTGGGACAACATTAAACATGCCAACATACACATCATAGGAGTTCCATAAGGAGAAGAGAGAAAGAGCCAGAAAAAAAAATTTGAAGATATTAGAGTTGAAAATGTCCCTAATATGGGAAAGGAAACACTCAAGTTGAGGAAGCACAGAGAATCCCATACAGAATAAGTCCAAGGAGAAACACAGCGAGACACCTAATAATCAAACTGACAAAAATTAAATACAAAGAAAAAATATTAAAAGCCACAAAGGAAAAGCAACAAATAACATACAAGGGAACCCCCATAAGGATAACAGCTGCTTTTTCAGCAGAAACTCTACAAGCCAGAAGGGAGTGGCAAGATATATTTGAGGTGATTAAGAGGAGGAACCTGGAACCAAGATTTCTCTACCCAGCAAAGCTCTCATTCAGATATGATGGAGAGATTGAAAAAGCTTTTCAGACAATTTTACTAAGAGAATTCAGCACCTCCAAACCAGCTCTACAACAACTACGAAAGGAACTTCTCTAAGCAGAAAAGGAAAAGCCACAGTCAGAAATGAGTATTACAAATGAAAAAGCTCACTGGTGCAAAGATAATATGAAAGTAGAAAAGCACCCACTGAAAAATATGATATCAAAACTAGCAAGCATAAGACAAATGCAGAACACTGGAAATGCATTTAAAATTAAGAGACCAGCAATCAGAAACAATTCTGCACACATATAAATGGTTATATCAACATATAATGGGAACCACAAATCAAAAAACTATAATGGACACACACACATAAAATAAAAGCAATCTAAATATAACATTAAAAATGGTCAGCAGGAGTTCCCATCGTGGCACAGTGGTTAACGAATCCGACTAGGAACCATGAGGTTGCGGGTTCGGTCCCTGCCCTTGCTCAGTGGGTTAGGGATCTGGCGTTGCCATGAGCTGTGGTGTAAGTTGCAGACGCGGCTCGGATCCCACGTTGCTGTGGCCCTGGCATAGACTGGTGGCTACGGCTCCAATTAGACCCCTAGCCTGGGAACCTCCATATGCCATAGGAACGGCCCAAGAAATGGCAAAAAGACCAAAAAAAAAAAAAAAAAGGTCAGCAAATCACAAGAGAAGACAACAAAAGAGGAAGGGAAGAAAAAGACCCAAATTTTCAACCCCCCAAAATTAATAAAATGGCAATAAGTACATACTTATATGTAATTATATTCATAAATGGATTAAATGCTCCAACTAAAAGACACAAACTGGCTGAATGGATACAAAAACAAGACCCATATATATGCTGTTTACAAGAGACCCACTTCAGATATAAGAACACATACAGACTTAAAGTGAGGGGATAGAAGAAAGTATTATATGCAAATAGAAAACATGGAAAAGTGGAAGTAGAAATACTCATATCCGAGTTCCCGTCGTGGCGCAATGGTTAACGAATCCGACTAGGAACCATGAGGTCGCGGGTTCGGTCCCTGGCCTTGCTCAGTGGGTTAAGGATCCGGTGTTGCCGTGAGCTGTGGTGTAGGTTGCAGACGCGGCTCGGATCCCACATTGCTGTGGCTCTGGCGTAGGCTGGCGGCTACAGCTCTAATTAGACCCCTAGCCTGGGAACCTCCATATGCCACGGGAGCAGCCCAAGAAATAGCAAAAAAGACAAAAAAAAAAAAAGAAATACTCATATCAAGAGTTCCCATCATGGCTCAGCAGTAATGAACCCAACTAATATCCATGAGGATGCAAATACACCACAAAAAAAAAAATACAGGCCAATATCACTGATGAACATAGATGCAAAAATCCTCAACAAAATACTAGCAAACCATATACAAATATATATTTAAAAAATCATACACCATGATCAAGTAGGATTTATCCCAGGGATGGAAGGATACTTCAATATATGCAAATTTATCAATGTAATATACCACATAGAAAAACTGAAAAATAAAAACCATATGATCATCTCAATAGATACAGGAAAAGCTTTTAACAAAATTCAACACTCGTTCCTGATAAAAACTCTTCAGAGAGTGGGCATAGAGGGGAACCACCTCAATATAATAAATGCCATTTATGACAAACCCACAGCTAACATCATTCTCAATGGTGAAAAACTGAAATAGTGATATATTCCACTAATACCAGGAAAAAGACAAAGATGCCCACTTTCACAACTGTTATTCAACATAGTTTTGGGGAGTTCCCATTATGGCACAGCAGAAACGAATCTAACTAGGAGACATGAGTTTGCAGGTTCAATCCCTGGCCTTGCTGAGTGGGTTAAGGATCCAGCATTGCCATGAGCAGCAGTGTAGGTTGCAGACATGGCTTGGATCTGGCATTGCTGTATCTGTGGTGTAAGCCAGCAGCTACAGCTTCACTTCGACCCCTAGCCTGGGAACCTCCACATGCCATGGGTGCAGCTCTCAAAAGACAAAAAGACAAAAACAAAACAAAAAAAAAAAAAAAACATAGTCTTGGAAATCCTAGCCATGGCAATCAGAGAAGAAAAATAAATAAATGCAGTCCAAATTAGAAAAGAGGTAAAACTATCACTGTTTGATGACATGATACTATAACTAGAAATTCCTAAAGACACTACCAGAAAACTATTAGAGCTCATCAATGAATTTGGTAAAGTTGCATAATACAAAATTAATACACAGATATAGATTGCATTTCTATATACTAACAATAAAATCTGAGAAAGAGAAATTAGGGAGACCATTCCTTTTTACAATCATATCAAAAAGAATATAATACCTAAGAATAAACCTACCTAAAGAAACAAAAGACCTGTACTTGGAAAACTATAAGATTTTTTGAAAGAAATCAAAGATGACACAAACAGATGGAAAGCTATACCATGCTTTTGGCCTAGAAGAATCAATATTGTCAAAATAACTATACTATCCAAGACAATCTACAGATTCAATGCAATTCCTATCAAACTACCAAGGACATTCTTCACAGAACTAGAAAAATACACTTTAAAAATTTTATGGAAACACAAAAGACCCCAAATAGCCAGCAATATCAAAAAGAAAAGTTAGAACTGGAGAAATCAAGCTCCCTGTCTTCAGAGTAGACTCCAAAGCTACAGGCATCAAAACAGTATGGTGCTAGCACCAAAAAAAAAAAAAAAGTACAGATCTATGGAACAGGATAGAAAGCCCAGAAATAAACCCATGCACCTATGGTCAACTAATCTATGACAAAGGAAGCAAAAACATACAACAGAGGAAAGACAGTCTTCTTCAATAAGTGGTGCTGGGAAAACTAGACAGCTACATGTAAAAGAATGAAATCAGAACATTCTCTAACACCATACACAAAAATAAACTCGAAATAGATTAAAGACATAAATGATAAGTCCAGATACTATAAAACTCTAGAGGAAAATATAGGCAGAATGCTATTTGACCTAAATCACAGCAACATCTTGTTTGACATGCCTCCTAGAATAATGACAATAAAGACAAAAATAAACCAATGGGACCTGGTTAAAATTTGCTTTTGCACAGCAAAGGAAACCATAAACAGAATGAAAAGACAACCCACTGAATGGTAGAAAAATCTTTGCAAACAATGCAATCGACAAAGGCTTCATCTCCAAAATATACAAACAATTCATACAACCCATAAACAAAAAAAACAAACAAACTAATTGAAAAACGGGCAGAAGACCTAAAGAGACATTTCTCCAAATAAGACATACAGATGGCCAGCATGCACATGAAAAAATGCTCAACATCACTAATTATTAGAGAAATGCAAATCAAAACTACAATAACGCAGAAGGATCAAGATGGCAGAGGCGTAAGACATGGCACTCACCTTCTTCCACAAACACATCAAAAAAAAAAAAAAACTATATGTAGAACGATTCACACAGAACATCTACTGAATGCTGGCAGAAGACCTTAAACCTCCAAAGGCAAGAAACCCTCCACATTACTGCATAGAACAAAAGGAAAAAAGAGAGCGAGAAAAGGACTCAGAATGGAACTAGCACCACTGATAGGGAGCTATGAAAGAAGAAAGGAACCCACACCCTGGGAAGCCACCTAACTGACGGGCAGATCAGCCAAGACAGAGGTACCTTGAAGTCACGGAGAAAAGGGCAGCAGCTGGACTAAGGAGGGCAAAGCAGAGTGAAAGCCACGCAGACCATCTGCACCACTGCCCCTGGACACCACAGCCTGAGATGCTCGGCAGGGGCTGGGCACTGAGACTCAGGCTCCAGAGGTCAGTTCCGGGGAGGGAACTAGGATTGGCTGTATGGGGACAGCCCAAGGGGCTAGGGAACAGTGCGCCACAGGCTGGGGAGCCAAATGCCACAGGCTGGGATGCGAAACACCACAGCCGAGGGAACCTGTGCCCACAGGAGAAGCAAGGCACCATTGCTGGGGAGGGCGAGAGGAGGAGGGGTGGACTGCCTTAAGAATCTCTTTCCCTGCACACGCACAACTCTCAGAGGGCAGGGTACCTCTGGCACAGGCTACAGGTGGTGAGGTGCCAAGTGTGTGGGCTACCGGTGACCAGGCACCTCTTCTGTGGCCTAAGGGCAGCAGGGGGTTAAGCGTGATGCAGCCCCTCTTTCATGATCTACAGGCAGTGGGGACAAACCACAGCAGTCATCCAAGACACCAGAGGTGGGCATGGCCTGAAACCACTAGGCATCTGTAAACAGGCACCACCTGCAGCCCCAGTCACCTCAGAGGTTGGCAGAGAAGAGAGCACTGCAACCGAGCACCACCAATTATTGCTCTCACACCCCGGAACACACCCTCCCTGCTGCTGCCACTGCCAAGGACTCAGGGAGCCACCAACACATGACTGATCACTGTCACTTCCCAGGGCCCTGCAACTAGGAACAGCCTGTGCTACCTTCCCGCGGGTCGTTGCCACTGTCAAGGGCCCAGCAACCAGGAACTGGCTGCTAGTCTTGCCCATTACCTCCATCTCCCTGGAAGCATGCACAGCACACTAAAAATAAAAAGTAAGCCCTAACAAAATACCCAGGGGCACTCAAGCATATAAATAGCCCTCCAAGACTACATTAGTTGTTTTCCCAAAACTCACAGAATAAGAAAAATATAAGCAAAATGATGACGCTCAGCAACCATTCCCAACTAAAAGAACAGGAGAATTCTTTCATGAGGGAGCTAACAATGAAACAGACCTCTGCATTCTAGCAGACACCAAATTCAAAAAGGAGATAGTGAAAATACTGAAGGACTTAAGACTGAATATGAAAGAATTGAGAGCAGATATGAACAGTAATGCAGATTACTTAGAAAGGAACTAGAAAATACAAGGAGGAGCCAAGAAAAATTAAAAAAAAATTCATCTGCAGTGACATGAGCTGAGCTATAGGCAGTAAAGAGGAGAATGAATAATGCAGAAGAATGAATTAGTGACTTGGTAGATAGAATAATGGAAATCACCCAATCAGGACAGCAGACAGAAAGCCAAAGGAAAACACACAAAAGCAATATAAGAGATCTATGGGATAATATAAAGCAGACCAATCTATGCATAATAGGGATTCCAGAAGGAGAAGAAAAAGGGGACTGAAAATATATTTGAAGCCTTTAAAAAACTTGTGGTTTCCAAATGAGACAGATTGGGGGGTGGGGGGGATGTGCTGGGGGTTTGGGTTGGAAATGCTATAAAATTTGGTTGTAAGGATTGATGTACAACTATAAATGTAATTGAGTAATAAAACAATGCTATAGGACAAAAAAAAAAGAAAAAATATAAGCAGAAGAAAAAGAAAAGAAAATATATTTGAAGAAATTACGGTTGAAAACTTTCCAAATCTAACAGAAATAGATACCAAGACACAGGAAGCACAGAGGGCCCCAAACAAGTTGAACCCAAAGAGGCCCACACCAAGATGTATTATAATACAAACGGCAAAAGTTAAAGATAAAGAGAGGATTCTAAAGGCAGCAAGAGAAAAACAAAGAGTTAATTATAAAGGAACCCTCATAAGGCTATCAGCTGATTTATCTACAGAAACACTACAGGCCAGAAGAGAGTGGCAAGATATATTCAAAGTTCTAAAAGGGAAAAATTTTCACCCTAGAAAAATCCACTCAGCAAGAATATCATTTAAAAATAGGAGAAATAAACATGTTCTCCAACAAACAAAAGCTAAAGAGTACAGCAATACTAAACCCATTCTAAAAGAAATGTTGAAAGGGCTCCTCTAAATAAAAAAGAAGCAAGAAGAAACAGAATAGGATGGAAGAAATAACTGGAAAGCAATCACTTAAATAAGCCAGTATACAGATCCAAAACAAAAAAAAAAACCTATTGTAAAAGTGATGTTAAAACACAAGGAACAGCAAAAGGGCAAACATGAAGATGTTAAAAAAGGATATCAAAATGATAAAATGTGGGGAAGGAAAGTAAGAAAATCTAGACTCTTTTTTTTTTTTGGAATGTGTTTGAGCCTATATGACTATCAGACTAAAGCAAATAGATATAGGAAGGGGTTAACACACTTGAAAAACAGGGTAAACACAAATAAAAACAAACATTACATTCACAAAAACTAAAAAAAAGGAGGAAATGAGCATAAAATAAAAGGAAATCATTCAACCAAAAAAAGAAAGGAACAAAGGAGAAACACAGAATCAACTGGAAAACAAGGTTTAAAATGGCAATAAATATGTATTTATCAATAACTACCTTAAATGCCAATAAACTGAATGCTCCAATCAAAAGACACAGAGTAGAAGATTGGATAAAAAAGCAAGAGCCTACAATATGCTGCCTAAAAGACTCACCTTAGGGCAAAGGACACATATAAATTGAAAGTGAGGGGATAGAGAAAGAGTTTACATGTGAATGGAAAAGAGAGGAAAGCAGGAGCTGCAATATTCATATCAGACAAAACAGACTTTAAAACGAAGGCTCAGCAGAAACAAATCTGACTAGCATTCATGAGGATGCGGGTTTGATCCCTGGCCTTGCTCAGCGGGTTAAGGACCTGGAGTTGCCATGAGCTGTGGTGTAGGTCATAGACACGGCTTGGATCCCATGTCGCTGTGGCTGTGGTGTAGGTCACCAACTACAGCTCTGATTTGACCTCTAGCCTGGGAACCTCCATATGCCCCAGTGCAGCCCTAAAAGGAAAACAAAGAAAAAACAAACAAACAAAAAATGAAAGCCATAAAGAAAAAGAAGGACACTATTTAAAGATAAAAGGATCCATTTAAGAAAAGGATATTATAATTGTCAATATACATGCCCCTAATATAGAAGCACCAGGATACATAAAACAAATACTAACAGACATAAAAGGGGAAATTGATGGGAATACAATCATAGTAGGGGACTTTAACACCCCACTCACATCAATGGACAGATCCTCTAGACAGAAAATCAATAAGGCAACAGAGATCCTAAATGACACAACAGAAAAGACTTAATTGACATTTCCAGGACATTACATCCAAAAAAATCAGAATATACATTCTTCTCAAGTGCACATTGAACATTCTCAAGGATTAAACCACATACTGGGGCACAAAACTAACCCCAATAAATTTAAGAGTATCGAAATTATTTCAAGTATCTTCTCTGACCACAATGACATTAAACTAGAAATATAGACCCACAGGAAAAGATATGAGAAAAAACTGACTACATGGAGATGATACAACATGCTACTGAAAAACTAATGTGTCAACAAGGAAATCAGAATGGAAATTAAAGAATACCTAGAGACAAATTCTAGGTATTCTAATGAAAACACAACCACTCAAAATCTGTGGGATGCCACAAAAGCAGGGCTTAGAGCAAAGTTTGTAGCGATATAGGGCTTCCTCACAAAAGAAGAAAAATCTCAAACTGACAACTTAACCCCCACCTAAGAGAATTAGAAAAAGAAGAACAAACAAAACTTAAAGTCAGCAGAAGGAAGGAAATCACAAAGATCCAAGAGGAAATCAATAAAAGGGAGATTCAAAAAAACAGAAAAAAAAATCAACAAAACCAAGAGCTGTTTCTTTGAAAAGGTAAAGAAAATTGACGAACCTCTGGCCAGACTAACCAAGAAGAGGAGAGAAAGAACTCAAATAAACAAAATAAGAAATGAAAAAGGAGAAATCTCAGTGGACACTGCAGAAATACCAAAAAACATAAAATGATACGATGAACAATTACATGCCAACAAATTGGACACACTAGAAGAAACGGACAATTTTCTAAAGACTTACGGCCTGCCAAAACTGAATCAAGAAGAAATAGGTCGGAGTTCCTGTCATGGTGCAGCAGAAACGAATCTGACTAGGAACCATGACATTGCGAGTTCAATTCCTAGCCTTGATCAGTGAGTTAAGGATCTGATGTTGCCATGAGCTGTGGTGTAGGTCAAAGACGCAGCTTGGATCTGGCATTGCTGTAGCTCTGGCGTAAGCTGGTGGCTACAGCTCCGATTGGACCCCTAGCCTGGGAACCTCCATATGTCACAAATGCAGCCCTAAAAAGACAGAAAGACCAAAAAAAAAGGAAGAAGAAGAAATCAATCAACTGAACAGACTGATCACTAGAAATGAAACTGAGTATGTAATAAAAATACTCCCTACAATAAAAAGTCCAGAACTAGATGGCTTCACAGGCAAATCCTACCAAATATACAAAAAGGAACTTATACCCATCCTCCTTAAACTTTTCCAAAAGACTGAAGAAGAAGGAACACTCCCAAAGACCTTCTATGACGCCACCATCACCCTAATTCCAAAACCAGACAAAGATATCACCAGAAAAGAAAACTACAGGCCAATATTTTTGATGAATATAAAATCACCAGAAAGAAAACTACAGGCCAATATTTTTGATGAATATAAGCACAAAAATTCTCAACAAAATTTTAGCCAAACAAATCCAACAACATATAAAAAAGATCATACACCACAACCAAGTGGGATTCATCCCAGGTTCACAAGGATGGTTCAACATATGCAAATCAACGTCATACACTACATTAACAAAAGAAAAGTCAAAAACCACATGATCATTTCAATAGATGCAGAAAAAGCATTTGACAAAGTCCAACATCCATTCATGATCAAAGCTCTTACCAAAGTGGGTATAAACAGAACATACCTTAACATAATAAAAGCCATTTACAACAAACCCACAGCAAATATAATACTCAATGGAGAAAAGCTGAAAACCTTCCCACTAAAATCTGGAACAAGACAAGGATGACCACTCTCACCACTGTTACTCAACATAGTATTGGAAGCTCTACCCACAGCAATCAGACAAACAAAAGAAATAAAAGGTATCCAAATTGGAAGAGAAGAGGTAAAACTGTCACTGTATGCAGATGACATGATACTATATATAGAAAACCCTAATGACTCCACACAAAAACTACTCAAACTGACCAATGGATTCAGCAAAGTATCAGGATACAAGATTAACACTCCAAAATCGGTTGCATTTCTGTATACTAAAAATGATTATTACAAAAGGAATATAAAAATATATTACCTTTTAAAATTGCACCCCCAAAAAATAAATACCTAGGAATAAACCTAAGGAGGTGAAAGCCTTACATGCTGACAACTATAAAACATTAATCAAGGAAATTAAAGAGGATTCAAAGAAATGGAAAGATATTTCAGGCTCCTGGACTGGAAGAATTAATACTGCTAAAACGGCCCCACTACCCAAAGCAATCTATGGATTCAATGTGATCCCTATCAAATTACCCATGATATTTTTCACAGAACTAGAACAAACAATCCAAAAGCTTATACATAACCACAAATGACCCAGAATTGCCAAAGCAAACCTGAGGAACAAAAACCAAGCAGGAAGCATAACTCTCCCAGACTTCAGACAATATTACAAAGCTACAGTAATCAAAACAATGTGGTACTGGTACCAAAACAGACAGACAGACCAATGGAAGAGAATAAAGAACCCAGAAATAAACCCAGACACCTATGGCCAATTAATCTTCGACAAAAGAGGCAAGAATATAAAATGGCAAAAAGTCTCTTCAGCAAGTGGTGCTGGAAAAACTGGAGAGCTGCATCTAAATCAATGAAACTGGAACACACCCTCACACCATGCACAAAAATAAACTCAAAATGGCTTAAAGACTTAAACATAAGACAAGACACAATAAAACTCCTAGAAGAGAACAGCAAAATATTGACATCAAACATCAATCATACAAATGTTGTCTTAGGTCAGTCTCCCAAGGCAGCAGAAAGAAAAACAAAAATAAAGCAATGGGGCCTAATTAAACTTACGAGCTTTTGCACAGCAAAAGAAATCACAAAAAAAAAAAAAAGACAACCTATGAAATGGGAGAAAATAGTTTAAAATGATGAAACTGACAAGGGATTAATATCTAAAATATATTAACAACTTATATAATTCAACAACAAAAAAACCAACAACCCAACTGAAAAATGGGCAGAAGACCTGAATAGACATTTCTACAAAGAAGGTATACAGATGGATAAGAGATACACGAAAAAATGCTCAATATCACTGATTATTAGAGAAGTGCAAATCAAAACTACAGTGAGGTAACACCTCACACCTGTCAGAATGGCCATTATTAACAAGTCAACAAATAACAAATGCTGGAGAGGGTGTAGAGAAAAGGGAATCCTCCTACACTGTTGGTGGGAACATAAATTGGTACAACCATTATGGAAAACAGTGTGAAGGTACCTCAGAAAACTAAATATAGAACTGCCATATGACCCAGCAATCCCACTCCTGAGCAGACAAAACTTTCACTGAAAAAGACACATGCACCCCTATGTTCACTGCTGCACTGTTCACAATAGCCAAGACACAGAAACAACCTAAATGTACACTGACAGATGAATGGATTAAGATGTGGTATACATACACAATGGAATACTACTCAGCCATAAAAAGAACAAAATAATGCCATTTGCAACAACATGGATAGAACTAGAGACTCTCATACTAAGTGAGGTAGGTCAGAAAGAGAAAGACCAATACCATACGATATCACTTATATGTGGAATCTAATATACGGCACAAATGAACCTTTCTACAGAAAAGAAACAAACTTACGGACTTGGAGAACAGACTTGTGGTTGCCAAGGGGGAGAGGGAGGGAGTGGGATGGACTGGGAGTTTGGGGTTAGCAGATGGAGACTATTGCATTTGGAGTGGATAAGCAATGAGATCCTGCTGTGTAGTGCACAGAAATATACTTGGTCATTTGTGATGGAACATGATGGAGGATAATGTGAGAAAAAGAATGTATGTATATGTATATGTACATGTTTATGACTGGATCACTTTGCTGTACAGCATAAATTCACACAATGTAAATCAGCCAAAATAGAAAAAATAAAAATCTTAAAAAAAAAAAAAACTACAATAAGGTACCACCTCACACCAGTCAGAATGGCCATCATTAACAAATCAACAAATGACAAACGCTGGCGAGGATGTGGAGAACAGAAAACCTTCCTTCGCTGTTGCTGGGAATGTAAACTGGTACAACCATTACAGAGGTTCCTCAGAAAGCTGAATATAGAACTACCACATGATCCAGCAATCCCATGCCTGGGCATATATCCAGACATAGTTTTCATTCAAAAGACACAATGATACCGCTATGTTCACTGCAGCACTATTCACAATAGCCAAATGTCCACTGATAGATGAATGGATTAAGAAGATGTGGTGCATATAAACAATGTAATCCTACTCAGCCATAAAAAAGGACAAAATAATGTTATTTGCAGCCACGTGGATGGAACTAGAGATTCTCATACTAAATAAAACAAATACCATAAGCTATCACTTATATGTAGAATCTAAAATACAGCACAGATGATCCTATGTACAAAACAGACCATCAACACGGAAAGCAGACTTGTGTTTGCCAGGGGGGAGTGGGGAGAGAAGGGAATGGACGGGGGAGTTTGAGGTTAGTAAATGCAAACTCTTACACTTAGAATGGAAAAGTGGAGCTCCCGTCGTGGCTCAGTGGTTAACGAATCTAAGAACCACAAGGTTGCGGGTTTGATCCCTGGCCTGGCTCAGTGGGTTAAGGAGCCGGCATTGCCGTGAGCTGTGGTGTAGGTTGGAGACACAGCTTAGATCCCGCATTGCTGTGGCTCTGGCATAGGCTGGTGGCTACAGCTCCAATTCGACCCCTAGCCTGGGAACCTCCCTATGCCACGGGAGCGGCCCAAGAAATGGCAAAAAGACAAAAAAAAAAAAAAAAAAAAAAAAAAGAACGGAAAAGTAATGGGGTCCTACTGAACAGCACAGGGAATTGTGTCTAGTCTCCTGAGTTAGAACATAATGGAAGGTAATTATGAAAAAAAAAAGAATGTGTGCATATACATGTATATATATGGCTGGGTTACTGTGCTGGACAGCAGAAATTGAAGGAACAATGTAAATCAACTATACTTTAATAAAAATAAAATTTTTAATTTTTTTTTTTTTTTTTTGTCTTTTTGTCTTTTTGCTATTTCTTGGGCCACTCCTGCGGCATATGGAGGTTCCCAGCTAGGGGTTGAATCGGAGCTGTGGCCACCAGCCGACGCCAGAGCCACAGCAACGCAGGATCCGAGCCACGTCTGCAACCTACACCACAGCTCACGGCAACACCGGATCGTTAACCCACTGAGCAAGGGCAGGGACCGAACCTGCAACCTCATGGTTCCTAGTCGGATTCGTTAACCACTGCGCCATGACGGGAACTCCAAAATTTTTAAACTTTTAATTAAAAATAAACTAATAAAATTTAATTTTTAATAAAAATTTAAAATTTTTTTAATAAAAAAAATTTTTTTAAATACCTTGTATAATGCCAAGAATGAACACTAATGTAAACTATAGGCTTGTGACAATGTTGTGTCAACATAACTTCACTGATAGTAATAAATATACCACTATGGTGTAGGACATTGAGAGTGTGGGAGGTTGTACATGTGGGAAGAGCAGGGGTATATGTATAAACTCTGCACCTTTTTTTTTTTTCAGCTTTTTAGGGCCACATTCGTGGCATATGGAAGTTCCCAGAATTGGAGCTATAGCTGCCGCCCTACACCAGAGCCACAGAAACATGGGATCTGAGCTGTATCTGCAATCTACACCACGGCAATGCCAGATCCTTGACCCACTGAGTGAGGCCAGGGATTGAAGCTGTATCCTCATGGATACTAGTCAGGTTCATTTCCACTGTGCCACAGGGGAACTCCTAAACTCTGTACTTTCTATTCCATTTTGCTGTGAACCTAGAACTAATTCTAAAAAAAAAAAAGAAAAAAAGCCTATTAATAATTCTTTAAAAAAGAATGACTTCTTGACATGCTTGCACAAGATTTCTCATTGAAAACAATACAAGCCAGACAACAGTAAAGCAACATCTGTAAAGAAATGAAGAAAACAAAACCTATTAACCTAGAATTCAGTACTGGACAAAAACAATTAACAAAAAAAATAAAAGTGAAATAAAGGCCTTTTCAAATATTTGAAACTGGAAGAATTAATATTGATTAATTCTATGTGATTTATACTACAAGAAATGGTTTTTTAAAAAAAAGGCATTTAGCATGAAGGAAAAAATTACCAGGTAGGAATGAAATGTACATAAAGGAATGAAATACACAGGAAACATTAAATATCTTGGTTGATATGGAGTTTCTGCCACAGCTCAGCTGTTAACAAACCTGACCAGTATTCATGAGGACACAGGTTCGAGCCCTGGCCTCGCTCAGTAGGTTAAGGATCCAGCACTGCTGTGAGCTGTGCTGTAGGTAGCAGACGGGGCTCAGATCCTGCATTGCTGTGGCTGTGGTATAGGCCAGCAGCTACAGCTCCAACTCAACCCCTAGCCTGGGAGCCTCCATGGGTGCAGCCCTAAAAAAGACAAATACATACATACATACATACATAAATTGGTGGATAGAAAATAATGCTTTTCTTATTTTAAAAATTACTTTGGAAGATAACTGACTGAGACAAAAACAGTAACAACGGATATTGCAGCTTATGACAGCTGTAGAAGTAAAGTGTATGACAAGAGTTCCAAGGCCAGGAGCAGGAAAATCAAACTGTACTCTTGCAGGGTTCTCATCCTAGATGTAAAGTGGTAAAGTATTACTTGAAGGTAGACTCTTCTTCTTTTTTTTTTTTTTTGGCAATGCCCATGGCATGCGGAAGTTCCTGAGCCAGGGATAGAACCCGTGCCACAGCATCAACCCAGGCCACTGCAGTGACAATGCCAGATCCTTAACACACTGTGCTACAAGGGAACTCGGAAGGTAGACTCTTACAAGAGAAAAAAAGCATGCTACAAACTTCAAAGTTACCTCTGAAAAAGGGTGTACCTATTTCATAAGCCAACAAATGAAATCATAAATAATGATAAATTAATCCAAAAGAAAGCAAAAGTGAAGAAGATACACAGAACCAGAGAACAAACAGAATGACAACAGTAAATGCAAGAGTTAAGCCTAAATATATCACTAATTTCTTTCAGTATAAATGGAATGAATGTTTTAACTAAATAAAAAATGACAAAAGTGTTTAACTGGATTAAAAGAATAATAATCCTTAGAACAGTGGGGTTTGTTGAGCTAGAAGGTGAAAGAATAGAAAAATATGAAACTTGTGTATGAATCAGTGTTTCGTTAGGAGGATAATGCCATGTACCAACCAAGGACAAAAACCTCAGGCATATATAACATAAGCATTTACAAGCTGCATGACTGAGCTGATCAATTATCCTTTCCGCTAATCTACACCGGCCTCAGCTAATATGAGTGGACGACTCTGCTCCACGTGCCACTCAACCAGGTTAGCCTGAGTATGTTCTCACCGTGATGGCAAGTGTCCAAGAAAGCAAGTCCCAATGTACAAGCCCATTTCAAGGTTCTGCTTCAAGGGATGTCTTCCTCTCGGGGCAGCGGGCCCTGTAAAGTCGCACAGCAAAGGGTGTGGACACAAAGGATGTAATCAAAGGGAGGGTGAGAATTGAGGCCACAGGATATAATCTCCTCACTATATTATCACCAGACCAAAACACCTTGAGGCAAAAGGCATTAGCAGAGATAAAGATGGACATTTCATAATGACAAAAATTACTTTTAAAAAAATAGTTTTCATTTATGGATGCTTATCACATACCCTCTCAAAGAGAAACAGACAAATCCACAATCATGGTGGGAAACTTAGCCCCTTTATCTCAATAAAGGATATAATAAGCAGACAAAAAAGTCTGTAAGGATATAGCCGATTTTAACAACTTGATTAATAAATTGGTCTTAATATTTACAGAACATTGTACTCAATGACTAGAGAATTTATATTCTTTTCAAATGCACAGAACATTCATCAAAGTGCAATTAAGGGAGTTCCCGGCTCAGCAGTAACTAACCCGACTAGGACCCATGAGGACACCGGTTCAATCCCTGGCCTCACTCAGTGGGTCAGGGTCCAGGGTTGCCGTGAGCTGTGGTGTGGTCGTAGACGGAGCTCGGATCCCACGTTGCTGTGGCTGTGGTGTAGGCCAGGAGCTGTAGCTCGGATTCTACCCTTGGCCTTGGAACTTCCATATGCCAATGGTGCAGCACTAAAAAGACCAAGAAAAAAAAAAAAAATTCTACTTAAGCCAGAAGTCGGTAAGCAAGAGATACCTAGAAAATTCCACATGTGGGGATTTAACACCATATTTTTAAAAACCCAGGGGTCAAAGGAAAATGACCACAACTGAAATGAAAAAGTTCAAACTGGTTGATGATGAAACTACATGAACTTGGTATGACTAGTTGAAAATAATGAAGTGTCCAAGAAAGATGCTGTGAATGGAATTCCATTCTGTGACTGGGAGGAAGGTAAACTGCCTGAATATTGAATAAAAGGCAGCATTTTAATCAAATTCATTACCTTAACCATTCTCCACACATCTACAGACCCTCTAACTCTGTGTTCATCAGCCAGAGTAGCCAAGTTCACTTGAAAACCAATAATGCTGAGGGAAACGGCAATATTATTTCCCTTGCAGTCTGATTTCCCAACCATATATCCAACAGCCTAATGAAATCTCCACCCGGATTTCTCACAGGCATTTTAAAATGATTATGTCCTTGATTTTCCCTCTGAAACCTATTCCTCTTTTTCTTTTCTGGCCAAGCCCACAGAATGCTTCCCAGGCCAGGAATCAAACCCTCGCCACAGCAGCGACCAGAGCCACAGCAATGACCAGAGCCACAGCAGCAACAATGACGGATCCTTAATCACTAGGCCACCAGGGAACTCCCAAAACCTATTCCTCTTGAAGTCTGTCCCACCTCAGGAAAGCGCACCACTCGTCATCCGGTCACCCGAGGCAAAAACCCGGGAGAGTCTGCCAGAATTGGGATGCCAGAATTGGGATACCAGAAAAGGACTCGCCCTCCCCCCAATAAAAATAAATAAATTTTAAAAAACCTAAAAAACTGGACAAAATACACAAAACAACTATTTTCAAACAGGCAGCACTGGGCAATCATCGTTTAGAACAGAAACAAGCTTGACCTTCATACCTGCAGGGACTTCCAGATAAGCCAAGTGCGGGCCAGCCCCGACGCCCAGCCGCCACCGGGCCTTGCCAGGGCCTGCAGGGCTTGGTGCCCCGGGCTTGGGTGAGGAACTGGGGACCGGCGAGGTGGAAGCCTTTAGACTCAGGGTCCTCGCTCGAGCAGTGGGGACAGTGGCAACTCCAGCTTCGCTCGACGTGATGAGCGGGCTGGGTAGAGCGCCTCAGGTGTGGCTGCCAACCTGACAATATTAATGAGCCTCCTCTTGCGGGAGATGCTTAAGGGGAAGCACAGAGCCAGACATGCTATTCAGGGCGACTGCGCAGCCCCAAACCGAAATCGGGACCTCGTGCTAGAAAGGCTGACGTCTCTCAAGATGGAGGCCAAGGGAAAGCGCACCCCACCCCCACCCCAAGGCCGCAGGTGCGAGTGGGCGTGGCCAGGGGCGTCGCCTCAGCGGCCCCATTAGAGACCAAGACTGAATTTGACGCCAAGCCCCAAGCTTGGTTCACAGCACCGCCTTTAAATGTTTTTAAACGTATGTCCTGTTGGATTTGTTTCGGTTCTTCTAAAAATAACTTCAACATCAACGTAGTTCTTGTTAATCATTTAGTTCAGGAATTAACTATTTTCTAGACTAGTTATTCTTAGATTGTCTCTTTTTTAAACTATTTTTTCTTGCCTTTTTTTTTCTTAGCTGTTTCAAAAATAGACCTGTTTTAGGTTTTTTTCCTATGTTCAGTCTTTGATTCTTACAGCTGTTTTTCTAGTTCCGACCTCATTTCTGAGTTCTAGACGCCTGTATCCAATTGCCTGCTGGCCATTCTCATCTGAAGTAGACACCTCAAACTCAGTAAACCCTAACCTGATTTTTTTCCTTGAAATCCACTTCATCTCCTATGGCTCCAAATTGCTAACTAGCAAGATCTGAAACCTATGCCTTTGTCTTAACTCCTCCTTTCCCTCTACAAACTGCCCTCCCACCTTATGCCAACCAAATTCTGATTAATGTTCTT
Source organism: Sus scrofa (assembly GCF_054392235.1). NCBI lineage: Eukaryota > Metazoa > Chordata > Mammalia > Artiodactyla > Suidae > Sus > Sus scrofa. The sequence goes on from NC_139391.1 coordinate 11,846,686, forward strand.
CCTATTTATTTATCGTCATGTCTCCTCCTCATTTCCTTACTGATTTGCGTGCTCATTAGACCCCTAATCATCTTTATGTACCAGCTGCTTAGTACTGCTATGGTAAGCATTAAGTTCATTACTACAGTAGATTCCCAAAGAATCACACTACTTCCAGTTTACCTTTCCCAAAATCTACCTGTCAAAGAGCAGCTAGAGATCTTTTGAAAATGCAACCTGACCATGGTTAAAATTTATTCCTGAGGTTAAATCTTAAGCTCCTTAAGTTGGATCCTGCCTTTCTCTCCAGCTTCATCTTCCCCCTACTCTGCTTCATCCCACTCACACTGAAACTCTGGCAAACTCCTGTGTCCTGCTCCACTACACCACAACACGTAATGTGAATTTCTTCATGGTGCCCCTGCTGCCAGGCTGCCGCCCTTCCCACTTCAAACTTTCACCTGGTTAACTCCTTTTGTTGGTGTAAGACTAAGCTCAGAAAGCCTCTGATCATTGCCACCTGTTCCTCACCACCATCATTTTAATTAATTTGGGGGGGGGGGGTCGTACCTGAGGCGTGTGAAAGTTCCTGGTCCAGCAGCAACCCAAGCTGCTGCAGTAACAATGCTGGATCCCTAACCCAGTGCTTGACAGGAGAAGACTCAGCTAATTACTTCTTCATCTTATCCTCTATGTCCTTCAAAATGCTTGCACCCACTGAAATTAAGTAGCAATCAAGAGGTTAAATAATCTTTTGTGATATGAAGATTTTCTGAAACTTCATTCTGAATTTTTTTTTTTTTTCAGTTGCACCTATAGCACCAGGCCAGGGATCTAACCCATGCTACAGCAGTGACAACACCAGATCCTTAACCTGCTTGTCCACCATGGATCACTACTTCTTTAAACACCTTTTCCTCTTCTCTTATCAACAGAGAATGAAACAAGCTCTGGAGGTTGGTCCCATGTTAGGGCAAATACACACCTGACCCTATCACCCCTGGTTTTAGAGCAGAAGCAACACAAACAAGACTAAAGCATGCTGAACAGAACACAGAAAAGGATACAAAAGAATTTATCAAATAAGTCTAATGATTGCATTCTTATTTCAAAGAATGTAAGTATTCGATTAATCTCAGTGGGAGGCTTTAATTTTTAACTTCCCTATTTACTATCAAATCAGTAATAAAAGCCGACTTGGGGACATGATATGGTGTAAGTAAGAAACCACAGGTAGCCATTAATATCTGGCAAAGGTTATTTTCTTAGTTTTATTGCCCCAACAGAACTGACTCAATTTTGTAAACTCATTAGTAATCTAATTATATTGTTCTTTTATAATGTATAGTTTGAAGCCTGGTGGGCCCTATTTTATCCTAGACAAAAAGTATGAATGAAAGGAGGAAGCCAACAGCAGGTTTGGAAGTTCCCTGTTGCTCCTTGCATTTGGAGTTAGCACTTAAGAATGAGAGGGACTCTGGCCCTTGCATGAGTATGGCTGTACAGTGTCTCCTAATCAACTCCCTCCTTTGTTTCTTCACAAAGGAAGAGGTTTGGAAACCATAAGACAGCTGTCTGACAAGGGCTGTGATCCAATAAATGCATGACATGGCAGAACCAAGGCTTCTAGTTCCGTTCACCACTTTATCACACATTGGGTAGGAATGCACAGGCTCTTTCCTGACAAGACATGGGGCAAAAGGCCACGTCTTGACATGGCAGACAAGCGTTCGAGTAGAATTGATTTCCTTAAGCATTCAGTTGTATCTACTTTGCATGGAGTTCAAAGGCCAACTCCTTTTCTGGGAAGCCAGCCTACAAAAAAATCTTGGGCAAGTTAGCCGTATTTCTCAAACCACTGTAGTTCTCCACCTCCAATCGCAGTGTGGCCTCTACGCATTATACCCCAATCCACCAGTAATATATACCATTGCAATCTGTAAGAAACCTGGAGAATTAGTACAGAGCCTAGGGCAGTGGTTCCCAAAGATGACTGGTGGAATCACCTTGAGGACCCATGTGCATATTGCAGATCCATGGAGGTCCCTGAGAATTTGCATTTCTGAAAAGTTCTCGGGTGATGCTAATGTTGCTGGTACAGGAACTACACTTGGAAAATCACCAGAGTAGGGAAACCATAAATAGCACTTCCTAAACCAGGAGCAAAGGGAGCTTAGACTCAGTAAGAAATGAGGTACCATTTGAGGTTCTGATTGGGGTACATTCGATAACTTTAATGCCTTCCCCCACATGCAAAATATGGCTTATTCTAATCACTACTAATCATGATCCATAAAACTGGGATGTGTTTATTAGGGTACAGATAGCCCTTTGGTTATTAAATTATGAAGATCAGTTCTGTGATCTAAATCCATCCTGGTTAAAATAACAATAATAACAAAACAATAGAAACAAAACAATTCAGGCTAATCCACTGGGTGGCTAGAGTGATCTCATAAAACTATTTAGCCTGGCATATTTGGCTGATTTCCCATTGCCTTCAGCCTCAATTTCCCCCACGCAGGAGTCAGACTATATGCAATGTCTCCCAGCCCTCTCTCCTCACTGACAGCTAGTAAGTTTTCTCCTTTACACCCTGGCCAGGTGGTGGCTATGGGCCTGAGAATCACAGAAAAAAATGAAACACCCGGGTTATCACTTCAGTTCTAGTCGTGGTCACTGGAGGTGACAGGTAACATCCATTTGACCACACAGGAAAATGGCCCAGGAGGGGCATATCATGCAGTCCAGAGTCTTGTGTGTGCGTGTGTGCATGCATGTGTGCACATTATGCATAATTAAGGCCAACATTCATAATTACAGGGCTTGAATAAAGACTAACAAAGATACACTTGAAACCAACACAACATTACAAATCAACTATACTCCATTATAAATTTAAATTTAAAAAAATAAAACAAGACTAACCAAGACCTGTAGGATTGTTCCCAAGTCTTTCCCAATTACCAAGAATCCTAGGTCATCCCAGGAGAAAGAACTAGACATGGAACTTAATAATCCATTGTTCACAGTCAATCCATAGGCAAGTAACGGGTAGTATAATTGAATGGAGTAGGATAGGAAACGTGGAGCAGTAAGTAGGAAACACTAGAGTGCATCAAGCTCTCCCTTGCTGCATCCAATAACTAATGACTGATCCAACATTGTGACAGATTAGCAAAGGAGCCACTGTCAATGAGATGCATGGGAGTTCCCTTAGTGGCTCAGTGGTTAACGAATCCGACTAGGAACCATGAGGTTGTGGGTTCGATCCCTGGCCTTGCTCAGGGGGTTAAGGAATCTGGCGTTGCCGTGAGCTGTGGTGTAGGTTGCAGATGCAGCTTGGATCCTGCGTTGCTGTGGCTCTGGCGTAGACCAGAGGCTACAGCTCCGATTAGACCCCTAGCCTGGGAACCTCCATATGCCGCGGAAGCGGCCCAAGAAATGGCAAAAAAATATTAAAAAAATAAGAGATGCATGGAAGAATGAGGTGGCCTAAAATCTTCCTGAAATGATCCAAATATAAAAAAATATGTACTTCATCCAAATGCCTCCCATGGTTTCAAGTATTCCCTTATTTCTGGTGAGAAGCTTCTGAAAACATCCATAACTGGCCCAGCACAATCATTTTAACAAGAACCCAGGAGAGGACCCCTTACCACCAATCTCCTTCCTTCATGGGCTGCATTTACTTACATCCAAAGGTGAGGACATCTAGTATGATGCCCATGTGGCAAGGTATGTAACATCAAATGCAGGATAAAGGTGTTAGTGTGACCTCAGTTGAGTGGGCCACCACTAGCCAGCTTCATGGCGCCTGCAGTGACTTCAGACTGGATCCACCAACTCTTGGTACAGGGTATTGTGCCAACTTCCCAACTGCCAAAGAGTCACGGTTTAGGAAAAAGTTCAGAAGTGAAGGAAGGAACATCGAGGTTCAGGTCTCGGCACTACAGCTCTTCTACTCCAGTTATTTCCCTATCCCCTGACTTCTGGGTCCCTAAGTGATGGCTGAGAGCCCACAGACCCTTGCAGGGTTAGCTGGGCAGAATTCTTAGATGGCCCCTGCTATGGTGTGAATGTTTCCCTCCCCCAAATCCATGTTGGAATCCTAATGCCGAGTATGATGGTACTAGGAGGTCAGGAGCCCTAATGAATGCTCTTGTAAAAGACACCCAGCCCCTTCCACTATGTGAGGATACAGAGAGAAATTGGCAGTCTGCAACCTGGAAGAGGGCCTTCACCAGGCCCTGACCATTAGAGACACCATGGTCTTAAGACTTCCCAGCCTCCAGAATAAATTTCTATTATTTACAGGCTACCCAATCTGTGCTATTTTGTTATAGTAGCCCAGACTAAGATGGCTCCCCAAGATTCCCAGTCTTTGGTATACACGTACCTTTTCCCAGTTCAATCATACAGTAATCTAGGTGGAGAAGGAATTTTGCAGATGTAATTAAGCTCCCCAAACAGTTAGCCTTAAGATAGGGTGATTATCTAAATGAAGCTGACCAATCACATAAGCCCTTTAAAAGTAGTTTCTCTGGCTAGTTGCTGAAATGCAAGTCAAAGAGCTATGTCTGGCTAGTCGAAAAGAAAGCAAATGTTTATTTTGTGAATTGCCTATGTGGCAAGAAACTGCGACACCCTCTAGGAACGGGGTCCTCTGCTGATAGCTAGCAAGAAAATGAGGACCTCTGTCCTACAATGATAAAGAAATGAATTCTACCAACAACCAGTGAGCCTGGAAGATGACTCCAAGCCCCACATGAATCACAGACAGACACTTGGATTTTCAGCCTGATGAGACCTTGACCAGAAAATCCAGCCAGACTGTGAACCAACCTCTGACCAACAGAAACTCTGAGATCATTTGTGTTTTCAAGCCATGATGTTTGTGGTAATTTGTTATGCAAAGGAGATGGCTATGTTCAGTGCTCAGAGGGAATTATACAAGCAGCTATTGTCTATGAGTAGAGAGTTTCAGAGTTCTCTTGCTTCCAACTTTGCAGGCAATCAAAGGCATGGAAACATGCTGTTAAACTGTGTGGGCATGAAGACTGTTCCATTATCTGAGCGGATGTCTAGATATTCCAATAGTAAATGTTACCTAAAAAACCAACACCACAGTGAGGCCAACAAAATGAAATGTCAGAGTTTGGAGCCCAGTAAGGTTTATTGCAGGGCCAAGCAAGAATAGGTAGCTCACTCATGACCATACCCCACAAACTTCCCAATGGTTTTGGGGGGAAAATTTTTATAAGCACAATTTAGGGTGAGGGCTACAGGATATGTGACTTTCTTGATTGGTTGGTGGTGAGGTAAGAGGGCAGTATTCCAAAAATCTTGTTTTTAACCTGAAGTTAACATCCTCCAGCTGGGTGAGGGGCCTTAGTTTCAGCAGAACTCACAAGACAGTATAATGTATATTCCTTGAGGAGGAACCAGGATCCTGCTACTTTAATGGCTGCATTGTTCCTTCTCTGGATTGATCCTTCTTTATGCATTCCCTTCCTTCTCTGATTAGAAACTGTTTGAATTTATTCTTTGCAACTCAACAAGGTCTATGAGCCTGAAGCCTTTTATCCTGCAAATATGAAATGGGCCACAGTAAGGCTTTTGTGCCCAGAATGGCCCCACAGGATCCTGCTCGGTTACTTAAACAGTCATCTCTCTAGTGTTTATATTGAGTGTTGGAAACTTCACGGGACAGCCAATGCTTACGTCTTAAAACTCAACTAATCAGAAACTCCAAGATTCCAGGGAGGCAATTAACCAACATTTCCTCAAGTCTCATCAGACTCACCAGTTTACCATAGCAGTCTCAAAGTAAGAAGGTACAATCTTTGGGTCTTCCTCACTCTTGTGTTCTCTTGGGCTCTACCATCATCTAACATCCCTTCTATCTTACACGAGCAAGCCAACTGTACTTGTCCTTTCAGGAACTGCATGGAGGATCTCCTGTGTCTGTGTCTGTGTCTGTGTTGTGTTTTGTTTTTAAGACAGTATCAGGGGTCATCAATCAACACTTCCAACCCTTGATCTAAAAGTCATAACAACACAGCATTATGAGTTGTTGGCTCAACCAGGAGGTGGGTATGAGGCGTGTGATGGTCAGCTTGACTGGGCCATGAGAAACCCAGTATCTGGTTAAACACTATGTCTGTCTGGGTCTATGAAGGTGTTCCCAGGAGAGTTTAGCATTTGAAATGATGGGCTGAATAAAGCAGGTGCTCTCCCCAATGTGGGTGGGCATCATCCAATTAGTCGAGGGCCGGAATAGAACAAGAAGGTGGAGAAGTCTGCTCTCTGCTTGACTGTTCATCGGGGACATTGATCTTCTCCTGTCCTCAGTGCTCCAGGTTCTTAACATCAGATTTTGACTAAAATCTAAACCATGGTTGTCTGGCCTTCAAATTAGACCACTGGGTTTCATGGGTCTCCAATTTGCAAGTGCAGAACATGGGATTTCTCAGCCTCCACTAGTGCCTAAGCCAACAGCTTACAATACACAAACATGTGGGGCCAATTTCTCTTAATTAATCTATATTTAAATGAAAGTTTTGGAGTTCCCATGGTGGCTCAGTGGAAATGAACCCAACTAGCATCCATGAGGATCTGGGTTCGATCCCTGGCCTTGCTCAGTGGGTCAAGGATCCAGTGTTGCCACAAGCTTTGGCGTAGGTCACAGATGTGGCTCGGATCTGAGGTTGCTATGGCTGTGGCACAGGCCAGCAGCTCTAGCTCCGATTTGACCCCTAGCCTGGGAACTTCCACATGCCCAAGTGCAGCCCTAAAAAGCAAATAAATAAATATGTTAAGAATAAGCAATAAGCATCAAGGTATATACAGTGGTAAAGAGGCAACTTATCTGCAACTTAATTTCAAATGATTCTAAAAGAAAAAATCTTGTACTTTTTAAGTTTGAAAATATTTCAAAATAAAAAATTAGGAAAGGAAGGGGAAAAGGAAAGGAAGAAAGGCACACTCCAAATAGAATATTTTCGATCTCCTTTTATTGAAGGAATTAAAACTTGTGCTGCAGAGGCGGTGGTACCTCAGAGCATGACAAGGTAGCCATTGAGGCTGACAAGACAAGCCACAGTGCTGACCATGGGTCCTACCATAAGGAGAGGACCAAAACCACAAAGATAGCAGGAGGTAGCAAACATCCCCAACACCCAGTGCAAGCATTTCCATTTGCAGAGAGCTTGGCCATGCATTGTAAAAACAGGGTCCCCTCACAGCTGGCAGTGTATCACATAAGGCTGATAAATTTCTCCAAAACTAATATGTAGTCTCAGATTTAGAGATCTTTCCTTCTGATTCAAAGATTCAGGCTGTTAGAAGATCTGAGACAAACTTTCAGCTTCTTATTCTAGATGGAAAAAGAGGTTGAGTTCTTGAAACATCACATATAGCTGGACAGGTGCTAATGCCCAGCCTTGTTCTAAAAGCAGCTACATATATATTTTTTTCCTGATGTCTCACACTGCTCTCACCCAGCAGGTGCCCTAGGAAACCTCTCAGTGGTCTAAACAAGGACAATGGGGGCAGCAGCCTAGGGGGACTTAGGGAGTCAAAAGCTGCTATATAGCCAAGACCATTTCACAAGAAATAGCATGAGGAACACTACTGGGTCAAGATCCTCTCACAGAGCTGCTAGAAGCACACATGAAGAAAAATGTGGTAGCTCTCTCCCCCATATCAGGATTAGGTGTGCCAAAGTCCAGGAAGAAGAGCCATTTCACGTCCCTGGCAGACTATAAGCCCACGGCATTCTCAAGCTGTTCCAATTTTCAAGTACAATAAGGTGTTTGGGCAGTTTGGTAACAGAAAAGCAAGCGCTAAAGAAAAATCTCAACAGGTTGTAAATTGATAATGTTATAAAGCCAAAAATTTATATAGTCAAGAACTGAATGGATGGGGGAGGGATGTTGCTACGTAGAAATAGGAGTCCCAGGGTTTATTCATATAAGCCCTTGATCATAAGCCACCCTCACATCCACAAACTGGAAGCAAATTCCTTATTTCAAAATGACTGTCATCCAATTAGTCAATTGCAGTTCTCTTCAATGCTGGACACATGGTTTTCAAGGATCAAAGTCTTGAGAGCACTAGACCAGGAAATAGGAGGAGCAAGACAAGGAAGAGGGGGCATTGGGGGTTGGAATTTCCGAAATGAGCATTTATTTCACGGAAGGCTTGGCACAATGAGGCTGGGGTGACGTGGTTTTAGTGATTGTTCTTGGTTGCCTCCTTTGCTGCAGCAATCAGTGGAGTGAGGCTGGAGAGGGGCTTTGCAATCTTCAGGAACTGATGCTGAAAAGGAGAAAAAGAACAAAAGACACATGACAATTTACCATTCTTCTTCAGCAACCATTACAAGACGTTAAGGGCATCCATGTTTGCCCAAGGACCTACTTGAAGAGCTTCGGATCATTCTCAAATTGAAGGACATCCATATAAATTAAAAAAAATTTTTTGGCCATGCCCACTGCATGTGGAGGTTCAAATTCACGCCACAGCAGTGACAATGCTCTTAACTACCAGGCCACTAGGAAACTCCTGAAAGACATTTTTAAAAGATAACATACCATTTTGGAGAACTGTTTGGCAGTCTCTATCTATAGCTAAATACACATCTATCCTAAGTCCCAGCAAATCCACTTCTATGTATATTTCCAAGAGAACTGAGTTTGTGAATCCACCAAAATGCTCATAGCAGCTTTACTTATGACAATCAGAAATGAAAAGAACACAAATATTCAAAAGAATAGAAGAATGAAAGATATTATATTCATATAATACTATATAAAAATTACACAGCAATAGAAAAGAGTAAATAATTGATACACTGACAACAGGATGAATCTCACAGATACTATGTTGAGTGAAAGAAGACAGACATAAAAAAGTTCAAGACACACACAAAAAGTTCATATGGTATGATTCCATTTTATATCAGGTAAGATTAAACTATGGTGATAATCAGAATAATAATTAGCTCAGAGGGAAGTTTATGAATTGTTTATGACCCAATGGTACATTGCAATACTGCATTTCAGGACCACTGAGCTAGGAATTCATTGTTCTATTCTTGAATCTCTCAGGCTAATTAATCCAGTAAGGGCTTCAATGGTTTGGTCCTTTTGCAAATCATTTCACTGGGCTATACTTTGAACCACATCAATAACTATTAAAGACCATTTTGGAGTAAACATCATATGAAAACTATTTTTATATTTTCAGGAAAAATGTTATAGAAAATAATTCTTTATGTAACCCAGAGCTTCTTAACTGAAAATGACTTTTCTTACATTTACTGGTGAAAAAGCTTTGTGTCTTGAGGATGTGGCATGTTCCTTCCATTTGATAAACATAGGAACTACCACATTTCCTTTTCAGTCCTGGCTACCAGGAAACTAAGATCCAAATGTGATATTTAAACAAAACTGTTTAACTCGAACAGCGTATTTGATTCTTCTGCCATTCTCCTAAGTTCCTTCTATTAGTGACATACAAATACAGACATATTTATACATATATTTTGCTGGAAGTGCTTTGACTTCTTTTTGGACAGAGATATGATATAAAGAGGTACTGAGGGCAGGAAGTTACTATGAAAGGAATAAAAGACCTCAGCTAAATCATGAAGATAGGAATTCCTACATAATACCCCAGGTATTTCTGTCTATACATGTGTTTTCACAGGAGAAACAGATGTGAAACTTCTGTTTTTGGTTTTTTTGTTTTTTGCTTTTTAGGGCCGCACCTGCAGCATATGGAAGTTTCCAGGCAAGGAGTCAAATTGGAGCTGCAGCTGCTGGCCTACACCACAGCCACATGTAGATCTGAGCCACGTCTGCAACCTACATTGCAGCTCACAGAAACTCCGGATCCTTAACCCACTGAGCAAGGCCAGGGATCAAACCAGCATCCTCATGGATACTAGTCGGGTTCATAACCTCCTGGGCTACAATGGGAACTCCCTGAATCTTCTGCAATGTAATATCCTGAAAATCATGGTTTTGAATATTGACAATGTACAGTAATAAATTAAAGAGTCAGTGTTCTCAGATCACATGTTTATGTATTCCCAAAGTTGAGAAAGCAGCATGATCCAACACTCAACTGGAGGGTCTGTTTCCTTCTCTCTATATGGAATACATTAGACAAAATAAGCCCTAAGGCTATTCCAGTGTCAACATTCTTTGAGCCAAACAGTGGCCAAGAGCATAAACACTTGTTAGCCAAACAGACATAGGTTGAAATCCCAGATCCACTGCTATCAGTTATGTACCCACGGAAAAGTTACTAAACACTTAGAACCTCAGTTTCCCCACCTGAGAAAATGAGAAAACAAGAACCTAAAAGTCACAGGTTTATTAAAAAGAACAGAAAAGGGAGTTACTGTCGTAGCTCAGTGGTAACGAATCTGACTCGTATCCATGAGGACATAGGTTTGATTCCTGGCCTTGCTCACTAGGTTAAGGATCCGGCATTGCCGTGACCTATGGTGTAGGTTGCAGACATAGCTCAGATCTGGTGTTGCTGTGGCTATGGTGTAAGCTGGCAGCTACAGCTCCAATTTGGCCCCTAACCTGGGAACCTCCATATGCCACGAGTGCAGCCCTAAAAAAATCTCAAAAACTCAAAAACTCAAAAAAAAAAAAAAAAAAAAAAAGGATGAAAAAATAAAGTGCTTAGTGCCTAAACTGTGGTAAAGATTCAACATAACACATTTATTATTAGTTATATTATTCTACCAGGAAGAAAACTCTAGAGAACATTAATTTTTCATTAAATATATTTTAATACCTAATTAACAATATCATCTTCACCAATTATAGGCTTAGCATATATCTGCACATTTGTCAATGCTTAGGATTGCCTCATATGAAAGACAAAGGATCCTATATTATACTTACTGTTATAAGGGGTATTTATAAAATACCCAAAGGATGCTAAAAATGAATGGGTTACACTTGGCAGAACTCAGATTTCATGTCTAATTGACTAGTACTCTGTAGTCAGAGTACTGATTACAAAGTGATGCTAAATATATTCCAGAGAGTAACATTTCAATGAGGGTAAAATACTTTAAGCAATTCCATTCAACTCAACAAATATTTTCTGAATAACTTTTTAATTTAAGTACAGTGATGTACAATGTCACATAAATTATAGATGTATAATATAGTCACTCACAATTTTAAAGGTTATACTCCATTTATAGTTATTAAAACTTTGCCTATATTCCCTAAATTGTACAATAGTTCCTTATAGCTTGTTTTATACATAACAATTTGTATCTCTTAATCCTCTACTCCTATACTGTCCCTCATGCTACCCTCTCTCCACTGGTAATCACTAGTTTGTTCTCTATATCTGTGAGTCTGCTTCTTTTTTAAAAAAAGCTTTTTCTTTTTTTTGGCCATGCCCACAGCATGTGAAAGTTCCTGGCCCAGGGATCAAACCCAAGCCACCACAGTGACAACGCTGGATCCTTAACCCACTATACCACAAGAGAACTCCCAGCCTGTTTCTTTTTTTTTTTTTTTCTTTTTTTTCTTTTCCCACTGTACAGCAAGGGGGTCAGGTTATCCTTACATGTATACATTACAATTATATTTTTCCCCCACCCTTTCTTCTGTTGCAACATGAGTATCTAGACAAAGTTCTCAATGCTATTCAGCAGGATCTCCTTGTAAATCTATTCTAAGTTGTGTCTGATAAGCCATATGACCCCGCAATCCCACTCTTGGGCATCTATCCAGACTGTTTCTTTTTTGTTATATTCACTAGTTTATTTTTTAGATTCCACATATAAGTGATATCACACAGTATTTGTTTCTCTCTGACTTATTTCACCTAGCATAACACCCTCCATATTCATCCATCTTATTGCAAATGTTAAGATTTCATTCATTTTATGGCTGAGTAGTATTCCACTGTGTGTATGTGTGTGTATACATTCACACACACCACATCTTCTTTATCTGTTCATCTGCAGAGGGACATTTAGATTGCTTCCATATCTTAGCAATTGTAATTAATGCTGCTATGAACAACTGGCCACATATATATTTTCAAATTAAAGTTTTTGTTTTCTTCAGATATATACTCAGAAGTAGAATTGCTGGATCATAAGATAGTTCCATTTTTAGTCTCCTGAGGAAGCTCCATACTGTTTATCCATAATAGCTGCATCTATTTGCATTCCCACTAACAGTGTACTAGGGCTCCCTTTTCTCCACATCCTTGCCAACATTGCTATTTGTGTTCTTTTTGATGACAGCCATTCTGACAGGTGTGAGGTGATATCTTACTGTGGGTTTTGATTTGCATTTCCCTGATGATTAGCAATGTTGAGCATATTTTCATATAAGCCTATTGGCCACCTGCATTTCCTCTTTGGGAAAATATCTATTTAGGTCTTCTGCCCATTTTTTAATTAGGGTATTTGGTTTTTTGCTGTTGTTGAGTTGTATGAACTGTTTTTATATATTGGATATTAACCCTTTATTGGTTATATCATTTCCAAATGTTTTCTCCCACTAAATATCTTTTTTTTTTTTTTTTTTTTTGGTCTTTTTGCTATTTCTTGGGCCGTTCCAGCGGCATATGGAGGTTCCCAGGCTAGGGGTCGAATCGGAGATGTAGCCGCCGGCCTACGCCAGGGCCACAGCATCACAAGATCGGAGCCACGTCTGCAACCTACACCACAGCTCACGGCAACGCTGGATCGTTAACCCACTGAGCAAGCGCAGGGATCGAACCCGCAACCTCATGGTTCCTAGTCGGATTCGTTAACCACTGCGCCACGATGGGAACTCCTAAATATCTATTTTGAGTTAGGTCCCAGGTAGAAAAAGAAACTCAGAGATTAATATGGAGGTTATAATCTAGTAAAAAAAGAGAACTGTTCACAGCTAACTTTAATGTGAGGCAGTATGGTAGGTCCTGCCCTGCCCGGCTCAGTTGCTCTTGGTCTTCATACTACATGATTAATAGTCTATAGATTATTCACTATCACTGAGTTGCATGTGACATTTAAACTAAATCATCAGTTGGCAATGTAGCAAAACGGCACTATGAGAAATTGTACTTGAGACATAAATGTTAAATACAAATAATATGGCCAGCTAAAAGCAGTTCTTACAACTATATGAAATAATTACGCTGTAATTTTGACATTAAGCAGGTGGAATATAAAAGCTTTAGTAATCCCCCAACTCTAGATTCCCCACAATCTGGCAGGATCTTACTCCAAACAAGCAGAATATCATTCCCACAATCTGAGAGGGTTTCCAATGAAGAAACTGGGAAGACTTGAAAAGCTGTACTATTTATCCTCCAAACTAATGCCCTCTGATATCCCTTACGGAAAATCAAATTTTTTTTAGCCATGCCTGTGGCATGCAGAGGTTCCCAGGCCACGGACCAAACCTGCACCACAGTGCTAACAATGACAGATCCTTAACCACTAGACCTCTGGGGAACTCCTGAACATCTACCTTTTGAGATTATCCCAATAAAATAAAATTGTTTAAGATTTGCACATCAAAGAGCTGCTTCTCACCAAGACTCAAACTCTGCCAAAATAATTCAGGCAGAACAAAACAGGCACCAAAGGAAGATGCAAGCAAAGTTCAATAGGAGCTCAGAAAGTAGCTCTATAAGATGAAGCCTACGAGAATGCACAGAGTTTTAATAGGCTGAGGAAGAGCCTAAGAGAATGACCAAGGGCCCAGGGATGAAGAGGATGAGGGAACTAGGAATACAATTTGAGTGTTGAATGTGGTAGGAGGAAAGTCTAGTTCTATAACAGCTAGTACCTCACAGACAAAAATGAATCAAAAAAGCCTTGGGTGATCTTTTGCTGCTGTTGTTTTTAATGGCCTCACCTGTGGCACTTGGAAGTTCCTGGGCAGGGACTGAATGTGAGCCACGGCTGTGACCTACACTGCAGCTGCATCAGTGCCAGATCCTTTAAGCCACTACATTGGGCCGGGGATCGAATCCGCACCTCTGCAGTGACCTGAGCCACTGCAAATCAGATTCTTAATCATCTGTGCCATGGCAGGAACCCCCAAAAAAGCCTTGGTTTAGTGATTCTTCAAATTAGGTACTTCCCTGCATATGGACAGTTACCTGTAGCAGCTCTTTAGCTGAACCTCTCTTCTCCACATCCATCTCAAGACAGCGGTTCAAAAAGTCTCGGAAGATAGCTGACAGCTTCTCTGGGTTCTGAAGCTCTGGGGTCCCATTGGTGGCAATGAGGTACAAGGCCTGGTAATGTAAATAGAGAAATGCTTTAGGCTCCAACTGGGTCTCTCGGTCCTCAGACAGGCCCTCTAGAAATATGGTCAGTTGCTTTCTGCCTCCTGAACACAAAGAGGCAGCTCTGGTATATTGATACGGAGAGAATATACCTAAGGGTCACACTTAATATTTAAAGGCCATGTGACCATGTGCAAGCCAGTGAACTCCCAACTTCCTTATCTGTAAAACAGGGACAATAATGGTGCCTATTTCCTATGTCTGTAAAATAAAACAAAACAGTATACTGAAAGCATTTTGCAAGCTTACGAAATGTGTTACAGACCCAAGGGTTTATTATTATTCCTGATTATAGATCTAAATGGTTTATTATTATTATTTATTCAACCTGATGAGTTAAACATCTGCACATTTGCCAAAGGAAATTATTCCTGGTGCCTTTGCCACAGGCATCTAAAAACGGATCTCTTCCAGCAGGAAAGGAATATTTAAAGAAAGTATTCTGTAAAGGAGCAACCTGTTTCACTGTGCCACCTTGGTCCCCTCACATAAAGCATCTCCTGGGAAAGGTAAAAACTTACCCGTACTAAACCTTTTCAAGCACTTAGCACTTTCATTCATAAAGTGTTGACACAACTACTTACTATCTAATTTAATGACCACAATAACTCTGGGTAGTAAGCAGGGCAAGAATTATCATCCCCATTTCACGGATAAGGCCAGGAACATAAACAGATATGCCTGGGATCATGCTGTTTGTACAAGCTCTTGTTCTCTGACTTTAATCCCAGTCTTATTTGCATCACACTGTACTGATCATCATTTTCAAGGCCACTCTGAGGTGAAGGAAGATGAGTGGTATGTGGATTCATAGGGCAAAACTGGGAGCCAAGGGCAGAAACTACAGAAGGTAGTTTCAGTTTGATACATTAAGCACATTCCAATAATCAGGGCTATCCTAGAGGTATCCAGCTAAGATTAGATGACTGCCGTCAGCAACAATGCACAGGGTATTCCTGCATTAAATAGGAGGTTGGAATAAATAACAAAATAAAAGCAATCAGAATAACTCTCATATTTGCCCATGATCAAAATCATCAACCTACATACAGGTGTATTCACATACTGCTTTCCCTCTCCTATTACAACGAAAAATTGTCCATATTCTAATCTAATGCTCTTTGCTTCAGTGCTTGATCCAACCCCTCTTATCTACTTAGCAGCATCATCCCTACAGAGTCGCTTCTCTCTTGTACATGACCATTTTCCTCCTCTCCACTAGATCACTCCCATCAGCACAAAAGCATGACATAGTAACATCTTCAAAAAAACCCACAATAACCCTCCCCTGATGCCACTTCAAAATACTGCTCCATTTCTGTTACCTTAAGAGCAAAACTTAAAAAATAAAAATAAAACCAACTGTTTATACATGCCACCTCAACCTCTTCCACTCTGATGGATTTATTCTAATTAGGCTTTCATTTCCATCACTCCAATGAAACTGATTCTCAAGGTCATCGATAACTTTCACACTGGCAAATCTAATGACCATTTCCTAGTGTTAATGCAACCTGTCCGTCACATCTGACACAGTGATCCATCCTCCTTCTCAAAACACCTTCTCCTCCTAAGAGGCCTCCAGGACACTTCTCTCAGTTCTCCTTCTACCAGAAAGGCCACTCATCAGTCTACTCTGCTAGTTCCTCCAGCCTGTAAGCAGGAGAGTATCCCAGGTCTCAGGACTCACACCTCACTCCTGAGGTGAGGGATCTCATTATCACCTAGCTCTGATTTTTAAATAAACCAACCATATAATACCTAGTAATACATTTATATTTATGGTCCTGACCTCTACCCCTTGAATTCTGAACTCTTATGCCCAATTCTAATCAGAATCTCCACGTTGATATCTAATAAACATTTCAAATTAACACAGTCAGAACCAACTCTTATTATTCCACTTTACCTGTTCTTCATACTTCTCAGGAAATGGCAAGTGAATTCTCTGCAATGAAGGCCCCAAATCTCATATTTATTTTTGATTCCTCTTTCCCTGATATCCCCTTCAGCTTGTCAGCTATACATTCAAGATATTTTCTGAGTCCAACTACTCTTCCTTCTAGTCTTGACAATGTAGTTTCAACCATCACTCTCGTGTGAACAATTACAACAGTCTCACAGTCTATTTTCAAAAAAAGCACCCAAATGATTCATTTACAACATTAGTCAGATTATATTATTCCTGAGCTCAAAATCCTCCAATGGCTTCCAATCTCTCACAGAATAAAAACCAAGTTCCCACAATGGCCACAAGGTCTTAGGAGATCTGACCTTGGCTACTCTGCTCACTCACCACAAGGAGACTGGTCTCCTTGATTTTCCTCAGGCTACATCAAGCATGTTCTCAAAATTAGTTCTTTGTATACCTGATACTTGGAAAACCCTTGTGTTAGATTAACCTCATGGCTCACTTCTTATTTTCTTCAGGTTTCTGTGCAAATAACTTACAAGAGAGGACTTCATTCTCTGCCCAGAATAAAACAGCACACTTCTCCCTCTTTCCCCCTTTACTCTCTTAAGCCCCTTTCCCTGCCTTTTTTCCATAGCACTTATCTTCTGTTACTAGAGACTAATTTGTTTTATTATCATTAGAACAGTTTCTTGCACATTATAGGAACTCAAATAATCACTGAAAATGAATGAATGACTACTAATAAATGTTCTCTTTAGGCATTTATACTTTAAGTTCAACAGCACCTAGTTTTATCCAAAAATAGAAAGCCAAAAGCCCAAACATCTTGATATGGAACTAGTAACACTTACTCTCAGAGGGTTTTCGTTGAGGTATGGGGGTTCCCCTTCAATCATTTCAATGGCCATGATGCCCAGGGACCAAATGTCAACCTTGGGTCCATAGGCCTTCCGAGTTACAACCTCTGGTGCCATCCAATATGGGGTTCCCACCATGGTGCTCCGTTTGCTCTGCTCTGGGGTGATCTGGGCACAGAATCCAAAATCAGCTAGAAAAGGAAAAGAAACGACAGAAAGAATTTATATGTGGAGTATTCCTTCTGTATGTATTGACTATGTGCCTACCCCTAGGTGTCAGGCTCTGCCTGGGTCCTAGCCACTGCATCCCTTGTCTTTCCAAACCTGGAGTCACGAAACTGCCACCTCCATGTCCAGCCCCTAGCCTGTCTTCTGTTCACCTTTCAAGGAGAAACATAACAAACATCGTCTCTGGCCTCCCACCCCTCCTCAAACTGGAAGGACTAGGTATTAAAAGTCAAGCTGCCCATTCTGACCTTGACTACTTGCCCAAACCCTGCTTTCTTCTTTCTTTTTTTGGATGGCTTTTTAAAAAATTTTTATTTTCTATTAAAATATAGCTGATTTATGTTATGTTAGTTTCAGGTACACAGCAAAGTGAGTCAGCTATACATACATCCATTCTTTTTCAGATTCTTTTCCCATATATGTTATTACAGAGTATTGAGTAGAATTCTCTGTGCTATACAGTAGGTCCTTGTTTATTAACTATTTTATATAAAGTAGTGTGTATGTGTTAATCCCAAACTCCTAATTTATCCCTCCCCCCTCTGTTTTCTTCTTGAAAACCACTCTCATGCCCTAGGATCTGGTAACCAGGTTGCTTTATTTCCTGGGCATAAGTCCCAGACTTAAATCCTAATTTACCTGCGCCCAGGCACGGCCCTGCTTTTATCAGTTCCTCACCCTGTGCCCTATGACAGAGGCTGCTAACCGTCTTCCCATCTACTGCGACACAACCTGTTTGTCTGCACCACAGCCCTTACACTTTTGAACAAAATGTTCGTCCTGCAGTTCATTCACAGTATATTGCAGTTATGTTTATTTAATTATGAGGCCTTCAATAGGAAGGACTGTCTTCTTACTCATTTTTTCTCCATTCACAATAGGCCCAGTATATGATACACATTTAACAAAAGCTTGCTGAATGAACGACTGAATGAAAGAAATTACACAAATTTTTTTTTAATTATGTATTTTGTCTACACTGCACATGCACAGCCATACTAGGCTGAGAACTCCTTGAGTACAGGCCAAAATATCCTTGGTATCCATCACAGGACCTAGCATGTATAAATTTTTTGGCTGAATGCATAAATGAGTGAGAAAAAAAAATGACATTCCATATAGTGCTGAGTAATATGAAGTACCTGCATACTAGAGGAAATAAAGATTCTATGGTGAACCTTGTAGCTACTCTCACATGGTTACCATCCCAGAAGAGACAGGGTCCCACAGCGAAGAGAGGTGTTACCACTCCTACTCACTTAGCTTGACAGAGCCATCCATTCCCAACAGGATGTTGTCACTCTTGATGTCTCTATGAATAACTTGATTTGAATGCAGAAATTCCAAAGCCTGCAGGCACTATTGAAGCAATGTGGGCAGAGGGAGAAAAAAAGGACATATAATATGAAAGCTTACAAAAAAATCACTATTCCAACCTTCTCATTTTATAACAAAAGTGAGGTCTCAGTGTGTAAAAGACTTGCTCCAGTGTGTAAATCAGTGGAAGAGGCAGGTCTAGAACCTAGTCTCTTGTCTCCTAAGCATTCTTTTAACACTCCATGCTACCTTATACCTTTCTTTGTTACAGACCTGATTATATATCACAATCTTATTATAGTTAAACCTTATTTGATATCATCTCATATTATATCTCATTATAGTTTGAAGTAAAACACTCCCTCCAAAGTATTTTAGAGTTCTTTACAGAACATCAGATCCCTGACAAAGGACGTGAGGCAAACAAACAAACAAAAAGAAAAAAAAGAAAAAAAAAAAAAAAGAAGAAAGAAAGAAAAAGAAAAAGGACTGAGGAAAAACAGAAAGAATTTTATAATGAAAAAACTAGAGGAAAGCCACAAATAAGAGTCACATTTCCAGAGATTTCTCATCGCTCAGCAGGTTAAGGATCTGGCATTGTCACAGCTGTGCCTCTGATTACAGCTGTGGCCTGGGTTTGACCTCTGGCCCAAGAACTTTCGAAAAAAAGTCACATTTGGGAAACTAGAAAAATGGAAGCAGAGAACTTAGAATGGTAATCTTATTTTGGTGAGGAGATAAATTTGTACTGTTTTGGATATGCTGAACTTTATATTCCTATAAATATCTGCAGACAAACGTCCAGGAGGCAAATGAAGATGTGAGTCTTGAGTTCTGTACAGAGGTCTGGACAAACGTTTATAATCATTTGTGAAGAGGTAATTTTTTTTTAAAGTTATAGTAACGGTTAGAACTGGAAAATGTTATAGATGATAAGAAGAGAAAGAAAAGAACCTTGGAAAACACCCAGGCTTAGCAGGCAGAATGAGTAATGCAGAGACTGAATGGAACAATGAAAATGCCTGGTACTGACCAATAATATTATTCTAGAGAAATCTCTCACTCTCTCTGGGCTACTGTTTTCCCATCTGTAAAACGTGGGGGATCAGAAAGGATACTCTCAGGGTTACTATTAAATCAACTAGTTTTAAGTTCATACCCCAAGGCTAAAATTTTAGAGGCTTCTACCAATTAAAAAATACTAATGATGCAAACTAATCAGAAAATACTATTTAAATGTCCTCAATATTTCACTTTCTTTTTAAAATTAAAAAAAAAAATTTTTCTTTTTAAGGTAGCACCTGCAGCATATAGAAGTTCCTGGGCTAGGTGTCGAATCAGAGTTGCAGCTGCAGCCTACACCACAGTCACAGCAACACCAGATCCAAGCCACATCTGTGACCTATGCTCAGCTTGCAGCAACACTGGATCCTTAATCCAGGGATCGGACCCACATCCTCAAGGACACCATGTCCTTGAGTCACAACGGGAACTCCCAATACTTCATTTTCTAAGAACAAAGTAATGGTTAAATTAAAAACAAACAATAGCCAGAGTGGTTTTTCTTCCTGGAAAAGTTAAAGAGTTGCTTTCCTAAGAAGCAAGAGACGCTGGCCTTTGGACATCAAAAATTATGATAAAAAAGGATGATTTCAAGAAATTGGATCCTTCATACACCGTTGGTGGGAATATAAAACAGTACAACCACTTTGGAAAACTGGCTGATCAGGAAAATGTTAAACATGAAGTTGCTCTACAACGAGAAGTTCCACTCCTACGCAAATATCCAAGAAAAATGGAAACAGACATCCAACCAACAACTTGTACACAAATGTTCACAGCATTGTACATAATAGCCAAAAAGTGGAAACGACGCAAATATCCATCAGTTGATGGACAGATTAAAAAAAGGAATCTTATTTGCTAATAAAAGGATGAAACTTCAAAACATTATTGTAAGCAAAAGAAGCCAGTCAGGAGCATTCACTGTGTGATTTCACTTATATGAAATGCCTGGCACAAGTAAATGTATAGATAGAGAAAACAGATTAGTGGTTGCATTGGGCTGGGAGGGCTGAGAAACGGGTAGGTGGGGAGTGACTTCTGAATATGGAGTCTCTTTTTAGGATGATGAAAATGTTCTAAAATTGATTATGGTAATGGCTATAACTCAATATACTAAAATCCATTAAATTATACACTTTAAATCGGTGAATAATATAGTATGTAAATTATATCTCAATAAAGGTATTCTCAAAAAGGGGAATTATCTCTCCTAGAACTTAAAAATAACGGTAATGCCACTTATTTAGGTAACATTTCAATGTCTTTCTAAATGCCTTTTAATCCATGTGGTACTCCTAAGGTATATACAGTGTGAATGTCGCAGTTCCTATTTTAAAGATAAATCACCCGAGTTCTCTGGTGGCTCGGAATGTTAAGGATCTAGTTTTGCCACTGTAGTGGCTCAGGATGCTGCTATGGTGTAGGTTTGATCCCTGGCCCAGGAACTTCTGCATGCTACAGGTGCAGCCCAAATCAGTCAGTCAATCACTTGAGGCATATTGGTTTCCCAAAGCACACATATATATTCTCAACCAGCATAGCTCAGCATTCCTGGGGTGAAGAAAAACATCTTAGATATTACAGTAACTGCGGCTTTCCAAAGATCCACAGTATATATGTATAAACTAACATACAGTATACTGATAGTATTAAATGTCATGGGGAAAATGTGAGTCTGAAAAAATGCCTTAAAAGGCTCCTGGTGAGGGAGGGAAGGTAATGAAACAGAAGTTGAGAAACACTGCTCTAGTGGTACAGCAAAAGTACCTAAGACTCCTAGGCTTGTGTTAATTCCACTATGTGTGTGGGTGTGTGGGGGGTGTTCTAGATCCCAGCATTTTTAATGCAAAGGTGATCATATTTTCTAGGACAGTGTATTTCACATGACTTTATTTTCCCTAATATTAATATTTATAAAACTACATAACTTCATCTGTATGTCTCCGAATCTTGTATCACCAAACCCTAAGCAGACTCACCCCATAAAACTCTGAGCCTAATCTTCTATTCTTCCCCTAATTCCCAAACTTTTCTATTATTAAGCTGTCAGAAAGTTACAGGCTCTTTCCAGCAAAGCACCCAATATGCTCAACTTCTCCGGATACTCCCTTCATCTTCTTGCTCTAATGAAGATGTGGCTTTCTCCTGAGAACACTACTTTTTATGGAGGCCTTGTGGGGGGTTTTATTTTTCCTTCTTATGCCAGCATTTTAAAGACTTCAGACATTTAATATCAATGAGGAGAAAAAGAATACCTATTTAAGCTTTTTTTCTATTTCTTTTGCCTGGAAATATTTTACCCTAGATTTCTACATGGCTTGCTTTTCATATTCAGATCTTTACTCAAATCTGTGGCAAAACCTTTCCTGACTACTCTGTCTGAAATAGACCTCCTCTGTACCTTCTTACTCTGCTGTATTTCCTTCACAGCACATGAATAAGCAGAAAAGCAGAATAAAAATATGATTAAAATATATACCCATATAAGAGGAATAAAGGAAAATAAGAGTTCATAACAGTACTTTTTTTAAGAAGTTGAAATTATAAGTGATTTTATATATGATATACAAATTTACATATATATATATCGAACCTTCTAATTTTTCTACAATGGGCATATAATTTTATAATCAGAATATAGTTACCTTTCTAAAAAATTTTTATTATAGTTGATTTACATTGTTCTGTCAATTTCTGCTGTACAGCAAAGTGACCCAGTCATATACACACATACACTCTTTTTCTCACATTATCTTTCATTAAGAACATAGTTACCTTTAAAGAAAAAATAATGGCAAGAAACATTTCAAAACAGGGGAGCTCCCGTCGTGGCACAGCAGAAACGAATCTGACTAGGAACCATGAGATTGCAGGTTAGATCCCTGGCCTCGCCCAGTGGGTAAGGATCTGGCGTTGCCATGAGCTGTGGTGTAGGTCGCAGACGAGGCTTGGCTCTGGCATTGCTGTGGCTCTGGTGCAGGCCGGCAGCTATATATAGCTCCAATTAGACCCCTAGCCTGGGAACCTCCATGGGTGAGGCCCTAAAAAATGGACAAAAAAACAAAAATTTCAAAACATGTATAAGGGGATGATGGGAGTGTACAACTAATTTTTCCCACCTCTGCAATACCCAGGCTGAGGTCCCATCGGATGTGTAACTTTGAAAGACATGGATATGGAAGCACATCCTGCTCAAGACTGACTGGCCACTGGCCTTACCTCCCGACACACAGCTGCAATCTGGCCTTCATCCATGCACGTTTCTGTCACCACATCTGTCAAAGAACCTCCAGCCAAGTATTCCATGACAACCCACAGTTCATCTCCCACGAGGTAACTGCAGAGGTAAAGACAGAGTGAGGAGGACCAGAGTACACTGAGCCACAGCAGTGAGATTCAAAGGCTAAGCATATACACACAGTGACTCTGCATTTCTCTCAGCTCTGGAAGAGTCTAGCGTTCTTTTTTTCCCAAGGAAAAGCAGAATCTACGGGACAGAATTACTAACTTGATATCTCTTAAGGATTTGCCTGGAGAAAACAAAGCGGACTAGTCTGTAAAGCCACAAAAGACAAAACTAAAATCACTAAGTTGAAGATATAATACGGTGTTATTCCATCACAACACAAAGTAGTGCTTCCTAAAATCAGGCATGACTCTCACACCTCTAGAAGTACGAAAGCAGAGAGCACCTGAACGTTTGACAAAGATGGGATCTGGAACCCATCTTAACAACATTAAGGAACGTCTCTAAACCTCTCTCAGATCCATGAGACCCATGGTGGGAATTGTTCAAGACACATCCCCGGGGAGTCCAGCACAGTGGATGTAAATATGTATCGAATAAATCAATGAGTAAAATAAAATATAATTGTAAATATTAAAATGAAATAAGGGCTATAAAAGCCTTTTAAAAGCTGTAGAGGAGTTCCTGTTGTGGCTCAGCAGTAATAGACCCAACTAGTATCCATGAGGATGCAGGTTTGATTCCTGGCCTTATTCAGTGGGTTAAGGATCTGGTGTTGCCATGAGCTGCGGTGTAGGATGACAGCTATAGCTCCAATTTGACCCCTAGCCTGGAAACTTCCATATGCCATGGGTATGGCCCTAAAAAGACAAAAAACAAAACAAAACAAAAAAGCTGTAGCGATTTATACCCATAGCCATTATCCTGACAATGAGCTCCATTTTGAATGTCTCTGATTCTAGGAATGGAATGAATTCAGTAGGGGCTGTATAGCCAAAGCTTCTCCTGGAAGCCAAGGACTGCTAGTGGGTACTGTATCCCTAGAGACACGTGGGGCTGACATGAGTTACAACAGATAGTTTCACTCAGGGACTGGATCATTTAGGCTTTTTATGTGATAAACAGAAAAGTCATTTTGTCTGGTCAGCTTTTTCAGCTATATACTACAAAATGAAAATAAAGCTATTCAAAGTAAAAATGGAGTCTGGAGCCCTAAAAATTCTTGTGGTAGCTTTAGACAAAGGAGCTGGACTGGATGGCTTGAGCTGTGTGGTATTATGTCATCTTATCTTCACCCTGATATGGGGACTATTGCCGGGCAGATAGGGAAACTATTGGAAAAAACAAATGGTCTCAAGCAAAAGGGTAAGATCTGAGTCCTATTCTCTTGACCATAAATCAATCCAGTCCTCTTTCCATAATATTACGCATTCTTTATACAATAAAATCTTTTTAGTTTTTTTAATGTCCATGAAGGTAAAGTAGGAAACACTAATTTTTTCATCAACAGTATCTTGTGATATTTTCTTGTGAGACAACAAAGTTTGGGGACTTAGACCAAAACAGAATTAAAGACCAGATAAAAAAATCCCTTCACTGGCATGAGCCTATTTCTTCCAGGACAAAGACTGCACATTTATAGACTGTCCCCCAGCACACTGAGAAAACATCTGTCAACTTGGAAAGACTAGAGGAAAATGTGAGGGTACAAAAGATTATGTGGACACTGGCAAAAAGAGTCCCTTTACCTGGGCCTGATATATCATTCAATCTAAGATAATGCAAGACCAGATTCAGGTTGTCCCAGTTACTTGGTGGCTACACACTGTGCCAAGGTACCTTCTCAGAGTATCACATACTTGGAGAGGAACCAATAGAAATGAAGTTCTCCTCTGGGACAACTCACAAAAACCACGAACTCTCAAATGCAATACATTCACTGAATGCTAGCTTAAGAGAACCCAACTTTTTCCGCCCACAGGAGCTCCTAGGTATTTTTTTCTACACCAAACTGGGAACTGTTTGACAGCAGGGACTGAGCTTTATTTACTCCTGATTACATAGTATAAGCCTCTGGAAACACCAGCAAAGGTAGGATCAAAAAACAATTTATAAATATTCTAATCCCATTCCCAGAACACAGATTCCTTCAACCACATGGTCATGCATTTTATTGTTTAGATACCTCTGTTAATGGGGAACTCACTCTTTTATGAGATAGGTCATAACTTTACTAGATGGCTTTCATTTTTCTTTATCTTAAGACAAAATCTGGTACCTTATAACCTTCAGTAGTTTGTCCACTCAATATTCTCTGTATAATGAATGCATAAAAGAGGTGAGAAAATGGATACTAACTTTCAGCGGATCTTCAGAATCAATCATGACTCACATTGTAGAGAAACAAGCATTCCCCAAAAGGAGAAGGCTTTACTCTCTACAGCTATCAACATCATCTGCTGGGAAGGTCAAAGTCCTCTTTGAAAAAAAAAACCTTACTAATATTTTAGATGAGAACAAGAAATCTGGCATAATCTGTCAGCAATGAAAACTAGCTAGCAATGCAATATAAATAGCAAAAAAAAAAAAAAAAAATTAGAGTCCAAGACTTAGTCTAATATAACCTCCTCTTGTGATGTCTCTGAAACCCAGGCAAGAAGTTCACCTTCTTTGTTCAGATATCAGAGAAAAGAACATGAAAAATGGAAAGGGCATGGACATTGATGCTAGGAATATTAAATCCAAAACCCTTGTTTACTACTTACTGGCTTACTGGTCTTGGACAAGTTATTAACTTCTATGAACCTCAGTTGCTTCATCTGTAAAATATAGATAATAAACCCTACCTCACAATGAGATACTACTATTTATGAAAGTGTTTAGTACAAAGAAAAGCATAACACAAATCTTAGTTATAACCCTTATTATTATGTTGAAGAACAGAATTCTAGTTGGCTGGGAAAATGGGCTAAAATAATCAAACTGGAATTTCATGAAGATAACCCAAAAGGTCTGTTACCAGCTTAAGGTAAGCTCTTGTTAAAAAAAAAAAAATTTTTTTTTAAAATTCAATTTGAATTGATTACAAATTTACTGGGGGTCAACAAAGAAACAGAACTCTTAAAAAAAAAAAAGAAAAAGAAAGAAAGAAAGAAAGAAAGAAGGAAATCAAGTTCTGCTGCATTTGGAACAAAGGTGGGGTCCCACTCTCTCCATACCAGCACATTTCTAACAAAACTACTGAGTGTCGCACTTTAAGAGAAGGTAGACAAACTAGAATTATACAGGGGAATGCACAAAAAAAGGAAAAATCTGGGATACAGAAGCATTTAAAGAGCTACATTTTTGACTCAGATGGATGGGCTGAAGGGCTTCCCTGTGGCAGAACGAACAGTACCAGGACCAGCTATTAGGAGGAAGAGGGCGGGAGGGTTTAGCCTAATCCAGAAAGACTGTGCAGAAATCAGAGGTGTCCAGTGGTACGCAGAGTAGGAGGCAGAGAGCTAAGCATCATAGAGGATTCTTAAAAAAAGAAGGCAGTTCTGAGTGCTGATGTTGCCTTCTCCTCTAACAGTTCCACTGTCCATCAGTCCCAAGGCCCGATCTCCCTGACAGGACCACCGCTCCATACCTGTCCAAGTAGTTCACAATATTTGGGTTCTTGTTTTCCCTCATGACTAGGATCTCATTAATAATCAGCTCTTTCTTCGGCTGCTGCTGAAGATTCATCTGCTTAATGGCCACCTGAAATCAGAGTACATTCATGTGCAACCAGAGTCACTCAGCATTTATTGAGCACTTACTAAACAGCACACCATAAACACTTAGGAGACAGAGATGAATACGATATGGTCTTAGCCCTTGAAGAGCTCACAGTTCATCGTAGATCAGTGGTACTCAGTGTGAGGTTCCCAGACCAGCAACATCATCATCATCTGGGAATGTGCTGGAAATGGAAATATTCAGGCCCTATCCAGATCTACTAAATCAGACACTCTGTGCTTTAAAAAGTCCTCCAGGCAATTTTCACGTGCACCAAAGTTTGAAGATCAAGCTTTCTAGTAAATAAAATACTTAGGTTAGAAAAATACTTTTAAAAATCACAATACAAAAGAGGCACCCTATAACAAAAGTCATACAAAGTCCTACAGAAACATTAAACTGGTCAAGAACTCTTCAAACTAGCAATGCAGAGAGGCTTCATAAAGGAGAGAACTTTTGAACTTGGTGTGGAAAAATAATTCAAGTTGACTAGATTAAGAGAAGAAACGGGATTTTTAATGTTTACGTATGAAAAAGATCTTACAGGGTTTTTTTTTGGTCCATAGACATAAACAAACTTCTACATAATATAAACGTTAGTTTCCAAGGCACTTTGCATCTATTTCTTTTATGTGTCAGGTACTAAGTACTTTGTTGTGGTTAGCGTTGTTTTAGGGCAGCACCTGCACACCTGCAGCATGTGGAAGTTCCCAGGCTAGGGGTCTAATCAGAGCTGCAACTGCCAGCCTACACCACAACCGCAGCAGCAGCAGATCCAAGCTGTGTCTGCAACCTACACCACAGCTCACAGCAATGCTGGATCCTTAACCCGATGAACAAGGCCAGGGATCAAACCTTCACCTTCATGGATACTAGTCGAGTCTGGTACTGCTGAGCCACCACAGGAACTCCAGGTACTATGTAATCCTAAATATATTTCAATTAACCCTCAGAGACACGTTATACATTAAGGATTACTAATGACCCCTTTTGACAGATGAGGAAATTGTGATTCAGAGAGGGTATGTGACTTGCATGCATAGCTATTCGGCAGCAAAGTCAGGATTGGAATCCTCACAAGTGATGCCCATTTATCCTGTAGACACAGTCTGATTAATACGTTTAATAACACTCTCCCCTTTTTTACAGAAATGGCTCCTGTTGTGCCTAGAGATGCTCCTCAGCCCAACATTCAAAGTCCTTATGATCTGACCCCTATCTTACTTCTCTCTGTATTTCTTCATGTATTCTGTGATCTGAGCTTCTCTCCATTTGGAACATCTTGCATTGTTTTCACATGTTCAAAACCTTCCTATACTTTTGTTAGGCCTAAAGAAACCTCATTCTCTGAACAAGATTGGCTTTTTTTCCTTCTTTGAAGCCCCATAAGATCATATTTATACCTCTTGTGTGGAACATACCACACACTGAGCTGTATGATGACTTGTTAGGGTGTGTATTTCTAGAAAGCTTGAGAGCCCATTTGAAAGCTTCGAAAATCCCTGATGCCAAGCACAAGGCCTGATATACAGCAGGTATTCAACAAATGTTTGTGGAAATGAAGAGGAAAAGAGAGAATTCAGTGGGTTGATAAGTATTTTGTTTTAAAACCACAAAAAGGATCAGCAATAGACTACTTTATCCTATAGGAGTAGACTTTAAATTATTTCCCAAACGTTTATTCCTTAAAGATATTTTTTTTCCTGCTTAACAGACAAGAACATAAACACCTTATAGGACAACTAAATAAGTCTTTCCAGAATCAGCAAGAAGTATAGAGTATGAATGACTCAACTTTTATGGGAAAAACCCTGAACTCTAATTTTTTCAAGTCAAGTAATGTCATTGGTCAAGAGCTAGTTCATTACTAAGAATAGAAACGACGTTTTAAACATTTTGATCACCTCTATTCCCCACCCTAAGTGAGGAAAAAAAACCTGCTTTGGAGTGGGGTCTCCTTTCAGGTTAGGCTTCTGGTCTGGTTGCGGCTTTCTAGAACAGCTGATGATTAGCTTTTTCTCATGTCTGAAGAGGAATACACTGATCTAAAGACCCATTACATTAGGATAATAAGCCCTTACAACACACATAAGACCTGGACCCAAAGGAGTGCCTTTGGAGTTCCGCAGGCCATCCTTATGAATGTCAAAGAGGTCACGGCTGGCAGCACAAAGGGAGAAGAGAGGCCAGCCATAGAGGCAGTGGCAGGACACCAGGAGTCCTTTTCAATAGCTACTGACTACTGACTGACTAACTATGGGCTAGGCTAAAGGCCCCTCGGCTAATCAGATTCCTTCTATTCAGGCCAGCAGACAGCACTCCTATAAGAGAAAAAGAACTAGACTTGAACTCTGAGGACCTAAACTCTGGGACCGAGTCTTTCACTTACTAACCTTGACCAATCACAGCTCTCTGAGCCTCAGTCTCTTTATCAATACTGAGGATAATAATCCCAACCCTGATTCCCCTTCTTACAGGACTGTTTTGAGAACTAAAGGAGACAGTAGTCAATGTGTTACTCATACATAAGAAATTTAAATAATACAGTAAGACAACAATGAAAATGCTAATTATTGTTATAACTCCATTTCATGAGTACTTGGCACAAAGCAGCAAGAATGACAACATTATTAGCAGGAATTTCAGCAAAAACCAAGCACCCTCCCACCACTACTATTTATTGAATGCCTACCAGGTGCTAGTATTAGGCAAGGTCCTCTACTGACAGTATCTCAGTAAAACCTAGCAAGAACCCTGCCAAGCAAAAATCATTATCTGCATTTTCAGGTAAGGAAATTGGGACTAAGATTTACAAGAAAGTTGCGCAAGGTCATAATCAATGCCTTCAGGTTCACAGGACTTCAAAGCCTCTTCCACTCTATTCTTTCTATTTCATGCATTCTGTCTAAAAGAGGGCTTGAAAATTAAGTGTTGGATCTGTAACTGGAAAACTTCCCAGCACTAACATTCTATCTTCCCATGTGTGATAGACAATAGCTCTCTTCTTCTTAGCTGGCAAACTCCCAGTAAGTACTCACTCACAAACACAGAGCACCTCGCCAGCTACACTAAAAATTTATACTCCCTGGGGCAGGAAATGAGGCCTTCTTGACTACATTGCATTAGCCACCCTAATGGACCCACTTCCATTCATAGTTTTGTAACCACAAGGCAGGCACATAGTGAAGTCAAGTTTCTGTTTCCTGTGGCCAGCTTCTCACACATTCTATTCAGGCCAGCAGACGGCACTCCTATAAGAGAAAAAGAACCTTGAGGCCTTCCAAGAAACTCCCAGCACCAGGCTGCCTCCCATCAAGGGAGATGAGGCCTCAGAGGCCAGAAACACAGCAAGGGGCACTAATGCCTAACCTTACAGCTCAGAAAGTATAAGTTTAGGTTTCAGAATCAAAAGCTTCTAACACAGTCCTTGCTAACTGCTGACAGCACAACCATGTAAAGATTAAATTCCCAACTCCTAAATTCCTCATCAATAAAAAGGAAATAATATTCCCTACCTCATAGGGTTCTTTTTCTTTATTTTAGGGTGAATGATCAATCATTTACTTACATTAAAATATTAAATACCTACTACATGTAAGGAATTTGGGATTCAGGAATTTATAAGACAGGCATCTTCTTCATCTCACATAATATAATGTATAAAACATTAACATCTCTCCTGTTAATGTTTTATACATAAAACATATAATGGAATCTATAATGTTTTTAGTAAGAATTCAATAGAATCAAGTGAGGTATCAGTAGGATCACTTTATCTGCAGTGTGGTAAACATACCATAGTGGCTCAGTGGTCAACGAATCCGACTAGGAACCATGAGGTTGCAGGTTTAATCCCTGGCCTTGCTCAGTGGGTTAAGGATCCGGCGTTGCTGTGAGCTGTGGTGTAGATTACAGATGCAACTCGGATCCCGCGTTGCTGTGGCTCTGGCGTAGGCCGGTAGCTACAGCTCTGATTAGAGCCCTAGCCTGAGAACCTCCACATGCCACAGGTGTAGCCCTACAAAAGACAGAAAGACCCCCCCACATGCACACACAAAAAAAGATCTTAGGTCATCAGGCCTTAGCAATAAGATCAGAGTTCTCCAGCTTACGAAGTATGAGAGACCAAGAGATGCTTCCAAATGAGGACTTCAAAGTCTACTGGAATCCTGCAAACCACCAGACTAGGAGTCAAGAGACATGTGTTTAAGTCTCTTCTATATCAGATTTCTCTCCCAAGAACCAAAATTATAAAAATAATTGTCCACCAAGCAGTTTCACAAGAAGGTCTCTCAGGCAATATCCAACTTCAAACCTCTATCTCCTCCTTTTTTCTTTTTCCTTGATTAATATCACTCCCTGTGAGTCATCCTCACATTCAACAAATTCTGCCAAATCTACTTAAGTACCTCTCAATTTCATACACTTCTACCCATTCAGTCTATGCTACCACCTTAGTCCAAACCATCATCTCTCACGTGGAATTACACAATAACCTCCTGACTCACCCACTCCACTCTTATCTCCTCCAATCTGTCCCCAAAAGTCACAGTGACTTTTTCCAAAATCTGTAAGTCTCATCATGTTACAGATTTCTACTCTACAACAGCAAGAAACTAGAAGTGTCCCTACTAATCTAAGAAGAGCTAAAACTTAAAAAATAAAGAGTGGAACTAAAGGCACAGTTGTAGGAGGCGGTTACTTACCTCCTGTCCTGTGGCCACATCCATTGCAGTGTACACAGTGCCCGAAGCACTGAGCAGCAGGTGGGGAAGAGGAATAAAAACAAGTATTACATGAATTGACATTTGTCAAATGCAGCTCTATACCCAATCTCGCAATGCAAATGTTAATAACAATAGCAGAAAAAATAATCCTCTCCACTACCTCCCCTGCTCTACTCTCATGAGAGGCAGTATGTAGTAGTCAAGAGAATAAAGGCCGTAGTGGCCAGCAGGCAGTGAGGGAAGAATGGAGGGATGGAGGGAGAAAGGCAGAGAAATACTAGGAATAATGCTAGGAAAGTAATCACGTTCATTCTAAATGACTAAAAATTCATTTTATGCCTATAACCACAAACCCTGTATAGTTTTAGGTGAGTGATATGCAACAATAGTTGTAATCTTATATGTCAGTATGTCAGATTTACATGATGCAATTGAAAGAAACTTAAAATTCTAAGTACTAAAAAAACCCACAAACAAACAAAAACATTTTCTAGTCAAGTCCTATAATTATGCTTCCCAAGGAAGTCAGATCAATTCAATGGGAAAAGTCACCGATAAATTTGCCTTGAAGCCAGAAATTATGGTCACCAGCTTCCTAACTACAACTCTTTGGTTGGGCTCCTAACAACATGACAGGATGTTGAGATCACAAGATATGAGCAGTCAAATAAGGACTGGATTATGTGCACTGGCAGTTATTTCCCCATTGCCTGATCATCCAATCTCTAGCCATTTTCTGTCATAAAGCTGCTATCTATATTCCCATCTGCATTTTCCCTTATCCCACCAGATGTCTCATTCTTAAAGGGCAAATATGCCCAGGCCTCAAGGGACTAGACATTTTGAAACTGTGTCTCCATGATTACAGAGGCTCAGAAAGCTACTCAAGCTCACTGATTAGTAGTAGATTGTTTCTACCTCAAATAGACATACGATTAGACATATGAAATCCAGGTTTTTTTAAAAAAAAATACAAAACTTCTGGTCTTAAAGGGAAAAAAAGCAAGCAAAAAATTCTAATAGTACCAACTGGTCATGTTTGTGTGGCATGCATATTTTTAAAATCATGGATGTGGAAACAACAGCATAGGTGCGTAATAAATATTGCATTCCTTTGTTGGCACTAATAGATCTGTGAAGTAAGCAAGGGAAAACCATTTTGTATATGTTGCCTATTTATGGGTCTCCCGCGTCTGCATATGTGTGTGTGTGTGTGTGTGTGTGTGTGTGTAGTTGGAGGTGAAAGATCCTGAATCCACAACCCCTCTCCCTTAAATTGTACAGATAGAGAAACTAAAGTCCAGAGATAGGACCTGATGTGCCCATTACTTATCTATATATACCTTTCCACAACATCCTTAATACCCCAACATAATTAGCTCAAGGAAATACTATCTCAGATTACTCTGAAGCAAGCAAAATAATTTCTTCCTAAGGTGTTAACTACCTTATACCAGTTCCGACTCACAAAAGCATGTCTAGTAGGAGAAGCACTGGACTAGGAAAAAATGAGATCCATTCAAGTCCAGGGTTGTTTTGAGGATTACATTAAACAACAGACGCAAATAATAGATGTTAAATTACAAAAGACTGTACAAATACAACATCAGTATATTATGCAATACTTTACTTATTTCAGAAGTTCTTGAATGCATAAGGAAGAAAACTAAAACAGAAAACTTCAATGACTTCATTAACAGTGCTTTCATTCAAGTAACCCTGAGCTTTCTACAAGCCAGATACTTTTTTCAGTTTCTTTTTAAATTTAGCTAATTAGACATATCTTAGAAATCTCATTATTTTTCTTTTTTATAGAGAGGTATAACTTACCTAAAGTAAATTGCAAAAAGCTCAGGTATTCAACTTGATTTTTTGGTATGTACATACACACCTATGTGTTCACCCGCAAATCACCACAGAAGGTTCCCTCATGCCACTTCCCCTCCTAGACACCACCGTTTTTCTGATTTACATTAGCATGTGTTAGTTTTCTTGAACTTCATATAAACTCATACGGTATCTGCTCTTTCATATCTGGCTTCTTTTGCTCAAAATAATGGCCACTTTTAAGACTTATCACAGTATAATTTTTTGTTTGACTGTCTACCTCCTTCTATAGACAGGGAAGTCTCTCAAGGCAGAAACTGTCTGATTCATTGCTGTATTCAAAGAGCCTACCACCTAAAAGTAATTCAGTTAAGATCTGCTGAGTTCAGTATGCTGAGGGCAGAATATAAGATGCAGAGAGGGAGCCAGAGAGCAGGAGACATGAATTTTGGCATCCACCTAGAAAAACAAGTCCCATGTGCTAGCAAAAGAGTTTGCAGTTCTGAGTCTTCCATTTCACAATAGCGCTGGTAGGTTTCAGCATCAGGTAAACAGCATTAATCTGTAAAAGCAGAGCTGTAATTTAGGAAGAAGGTTTTTTTTGAGGGAGGGAGGTTTTTTGCTAAGAAAATCAGTTTTTCACTCTCATTGCAGGGGTACATCTCTCATATTAAGTATAATTCTGCCATACCTAAAGTTAGCCTAACAAAACACCTCCAGATGGGTGAAAGGTGAGGTGGGAAAAGAACAACCAGGTTTATGAAAGGCAGAACAAAAGCAAAATCATATATACCAGCACATACAATTTTAAGTCATTTCTATAGGGAAAGAAAACGCCCCTACTAACCCTTGTCCAATCTTCTCAAATCGTGTGTATTTCTTCTTAGGATCACCCACACTCACTATGCTCCCTTTGAAAGAAACAAAGACCATGAATCATTTTTTTTTTTCCAGATTAGCATACAAAACAGGCCCCATGTTACTCCAAACACTGGAGTTAGTGACAACTGAAGAACTCTCTCCAATACCCCCAAACCACACTAAACATGTCTTTAGTTTTCCCCCTTAAGTTTCAACCAAAAGCTTCATCTCCTTACTGCTTTTATTCACAGCAATCTAATCAATTTTAAACTCCTAAAAGTCATTCATCTATTTTTAAATCCATTCATTCAATAACATTTACTCATTTTAATATGCTCACTTACTACCATCCCAAGCCTATGTTGAGTGCAACAAAGAGAGAAAGATAAGACAGACACAGGTAAGACCAGTCTATGCTCTCAAGAAGCTCCAATCTTGAGGAGGAGACAATTAGCATAAAATTCCATGAAAATATAATAACTGTTGTGATACAGAAAGAGGTAAAGATAAAGACTGGAAAGGCCTCAGAAGGGAGGTGCTATCTGGACTAATTTTTACAGGGTAAAGAGGACTTAGCCAGGAAGAGAAAGTCAAGAAAGCGTTACAGCAGAAAATACTTCAAGTGCAAAAAAAGAGATGTATGGGAGAGTTCACAGTTTCACAAATAGTATTCTGGAGATGGTGAAACGGAGGATCAGAAAAAGGAAGATACTTCTCCCCCAAGTCACATAGCAAACTGGTGTCAGAGCTAAAATTAGGAGTTTGGTTTTGATCTCCCAGACTAGAGTGCTTTCCACTAATACCAATAACTAGGATTTGGTACATTTCACACACATTATCTCATTTGATTTACAAATGAGACAAGCATTAACATCCCTATTAAAAAGGTGGTGACAAGCACTTCCCGTTGGGGCTCAGTGGTAACAAACCTCACTAGTAACCATGAGGATGCAGGTTCCATCCCTGGCCTCGCTCAGAGGGTTGAGGATCCAGCATTGCTGTGAGCTGTGGTGTAGGTCACAGATGCAGCTCGGATCTGGCGTTGCTTGGCTGTGGTGTAGGCTGGCAGCTGCAGCTCTGATTCGACCCCTAGCCTGGGAACTTCCACATGCCATGGGTGCGGCCCTAAAAAGGGGGGAAAAAAAGTGAGAAAAAGGAGACCCAGAGAACAGTAGGAATTGCCCAAGACTCAAGTCAGTGGCCGTGATGGGGCTTCAACTCAAGGGTCCTTAATTCCCAAGCCAGTCTGCTTTCCATGATTCTATGTTCTAAGTATTATTATTATTATTTTTTTTTTTTTTGTCTTTTTTTGCCATTTCTTGGGCCGCTCCCGCGGCATATGGAGGTTCCCAGGCTAGGGGTCTAATCGAAGCTGTAGACGCCAGCCTACGCCAGAGCCACAGCAACACGGGATCCGAGCTGTCTGCGACCTACACCACAGCTCACAGCAACGCCGGATCTTTAACCCACTGAGCAAGGGCAGGGATCGAACCCGCAACCTCATGGTTCCTAGTCGGATTTGTCAACCACTGTGCCACAACGGGAACTCCCTAAGTATTAATTTAAAAAAAAAAATCTGGTTCAGAGAAAAAGAATACATACAGGAGTAAACAGATGACTAGGTAAGTGGATTTCCTTATTCCATCATTTCATAAGGGCTCTGGGCAAGGGTAACTTCTTAAAGAGTGAATTTTTTTTTTAAGTCAAATAAGAATTATCTGGAAGTAATTAAGAGCTGCTAAGCTAGAGAATCAGAAACGTCAACTTAAGAAGGCAATGCCAGCATGCAGACTTGGCAGAACCAGTCATATCAAATCCTCTTTAGAAGTAGTTAAGTACAAAGAATAAATCAAAGGCCTTGTCAGATGATTCTTCTAAGCCCACAGATCAACCCAGTCTTCCTTTTCATATGAGTTCTCCTCAGGTTACTGAAAAACAGAAACAAGCTACCCTAACACAGCCCATTTCTGGTCACTAAAGAAAGTAAAACGGAAGTTTCTACCTGACAGCAAGTAATAGCACGCTCTGATTACAGGGGCACAAGATACACTCTAACCCTAGTTTTTGGGTTACTTTTTGGCTGTGTGAACTTGGGCGGAGTATTTAGCATCACTAGCCTCAAACACCTTAACTGCAAAAGATAAGGATTATAATGTCTGTCTCCACAGGGTTAAAATGAGGAATACATTTTTAAAAAATCAGGAAAAAGCCTTGTTTGTCATTTGGTACATAGCACAGGTTCACAAAATGTTAGTTTCCCTTCCCTCTTTTCCTATAACCAAGACAGCAGATCTGTCTTGTATCAAGGGCAAACATCAATAATGAACATAGCACTCTTTCCCAGCAGGTTAGTCTTTCTCAACATGATATTCCAGACTATTCACTGGGTAAAAGTTATTTGTCATCTTCACAGCCCATACCTAGGCTATCCACACTCTCTTTCATCACATTCACATCCTAACAGGGCTGCTGAGACAGAGAGAAGGTGGGTACGGGGACAAGGAGAAGAGAAGCACAGTCTGTGGCTAAGACATAAAGCACAGTCAGCCAGCCACATACACCAAGTGCAGAACTAAGATCTTAACAGCAACAGAATTCCATCTTTGTGTTCAAACAGCCACATACCAGAGGGAAATTCAAAGACCTACAACGTGCTTACGTAATTTCTCCAAGATCTCCTCATCAGACATTTTGGGCTTCTTCTTCTGCTTCTCAGTATTCCGAGTCAGGGCATCCGGTGGAGTGGTAGTGCTCTCAGTAGGTGAAATGGGAGATGTAGCCACATCCCGAGTTGGAGTAATAGGAAGTGGTTCAATCACAGACCGTGTGTATACCTGCATTTTTGGTGCAAGAATTTGGCAAGGCTAACATCTCTAAGAGTCGTGTGTTAGAACATCCACAGAAGAACAAACCCCAGTAAACTCATCCCTTCTCCTGGGTCAAAATCTATATTCCTCCTCCTGTGTGCCCAGGCCATGAGGATAGAATGGCCTTTTTGGCCCTCCCTATAAACAAAAGGGATTAGTGAGAGTCTGAACTCTGAAGATATTCAATACAGGTTAGACAACTCTCAATATAGAGTGTAAAGGACTTTCTACCATTAGACAGGAATCCCCTCCATCTGTAAAATTCTATTCTTTCTCAAGCTGAAATGAACATCCTGGACTCCATAGTACTTTGCATTGCTAATGCAACACTTAACGTTAGTTTCATTTGAGTTATTCCCTCTTTAAATCCAGAACTCTTGCAGAGAAGGAACTATAATTGCTTTTCTTTAAGAGGCAGTAGGATGTAGTCAATTAGACTATTGATTCTGGAGCCTGATTCCCTGGACTCTTCCTCTTACCATTTGTATGTCTTGGGGCAGGTTACTTCTCTATGCTTTAGTTTCCTCATTTGTAAAACGGTGATGTTAGTGATACCTATCTTACAGGGTTGTTGTGGTAATAAATTAATTATTGTGTGAAATGAGTAGTATCATACCCAGCAGACCTCCTATTTATTCATTTATTTTAACATGTACTGAGAACCTATTATTTGCCTTACTGCACAAAATGCATCCTCTATTCCTGTGAAAAAGTCTTAGAGAAAGTCCTAACTGCAAGGCAGAAAGGGATAAATGTCAGAAGAAATGAGCAAACTATATACTACTGAGGTTCAGAAGAAGTCATCATAAGTTATATGTCCTTTCCCCAGGAAATGCTTCAAGGCATTTATCTTTTTTTTTTTTTTTTCATAAAAACATCACCATAATTTTTTGGCTAGCCTCTAAGCTCCATGAAGACAGGGAATGTGTGTCATTGATTCCTGAGCTCCTAAAGCACTTGCCTAACAAAAAACAAGCATTCAGGTAAATGACAACTCCATGAACAAATGAATGGGATTCTTCAACTGGATGTGAAGGATGGACAGGACTTTACTAGGTGAAATGGGAGAGAAAATTCTACAGAGAGGAAAAAGCAATAAGTCCAAGGCACTGAGATCAGAGACTACAGCTGCTTTCCAGACTACTCCAGCATAAGGATTTCTTAATATTCTATTCTTGCACATATAAAGAAACTATATCCCTGGCACCTAAACCTGTACTTTCATGCCTTGTCCTCCTTTAGTTCTCCGGACACGGCTCCTTGAGGGCACAAACCTTTGCTTCTCTAAAATGCTCTGGCTCCCAGCACAAATCTGCTTACATAAAAAGGCCACTGCACTACGCTAATAAAACCTGGACTTGGGGTCAATTACCTGTTTTCAATCCTGGCTCTTTTACTTCCTAAGAGACTTTGGATAGATCAATTCGCCTTTCCAAATCTGAATTTCTACTATAAATCAGGAATTAACAATGTCTTTTTAGAAAGGAATGGTATGAAGATCAAATGTATTGATTCATTTGTCCATTCACTACTAACTACCTTTCTAAAACCTGCCAAGAACTATGTTAAGCACTGGAAATATTCATGTATTTCCTCTACTTTTGAGGAGTTCCTTGTTTACCAGAGAAAAAACTTTAAATGAATATGCTTATAAACCAAAAAAAGCCATGCCAATGTGAGGTATCTTAACAACTCTTAATTTTGAAGCTCATTTTCCTTAAGATAATTTTGCAACTACAGAAAGAGTGATTCCACAGATTCTGCTTATAAATTCTCATCCTAAAAGGTCATCTAATGCCCTTGAATTTCCTCTGCAACATCTCCCAGGGTCAGTCAACCAACTTCTGCTTGAACATCTCCATGAATTCTCTACTTCTGAGACAGTCTTTTTATGAATTATCACAGAGTTTAAGCCCTAGCTCATTCTTGCATTATGAAGCTCCTGTCATAATAAAAAGTCCAAACGAAGAAGCACTAATAGAGTGTCATTTAATGAAAGATCAGTGCTCAGTGGTGCTAAATCAAGTGAAAGGCAGATTGTGCAAGATGAGGGGAAAGGGACTGTGGTTATTCTGAGCTGCAAGAACCTCAAAGGAAGTTAAATAAAAATCACTGCCAACATCCAGTATCAAAATGCACTTCTGATGTCCAGCATATTAATAGCACTAACGTTTTTATAAATTCTCTCGGGTCTTTCAGTATCATCAATGATGTACTAAAAGGCTGAACACTGCACATTTAACAGAGTAGAAAAGATCAATAGCAGGCTAATTTGTTGCTTCCCAGGGGTCTGGAATAATTTATGCTAGTCCTGCAATACATTAATTCTGTATATCTTCCTGTCTGTGAAGAACAGACTCAGTAAACAAGGGCTGAATTGCTACAGACACCAATTATCGAGGACACATTGGGACTGTCTGCCAAACAATGTTAAATACATATACCATTTCTTGTCCTTAATCATACAGAAAGTACCTTTCAATCAAGGTAGTTTGGTGACTTCACCATCTCCAACATCTAAGGACCCCATCAACGTATTAAACCTCTAGGCATCAGCACCCAACCCTCACTCCCCATGCAAACGCTCATAAATCACAAAGCTGTCCACGTCCCCAGAGACTCACAGATTTCGTGTGCTCCGGACGTGGAGCAATCACTGGAGGTGGGGTGGCATCATCATCATCATCTTCATCTTCTGAAACGGGTGGCACGGCAGGAGTCTCGGACACCGTCTTCACATTCTGCACAGTGAAGAAAAGCCAGATTCATCAGGTCCGACCAACATGGAACTTAAGCTACCAGGATCACCCCTCCTCCAAAAGAAACATTACCCCACTCCCCTTCTGAAACCCACACCAGCCTGCAAGCTCCACCTTTGTGTCACTAGTCTTGGGAACTCAGCCACTTCCCGCCTCTTCTTTCAGCTCCCACTCTCCACTCCGTCCCTTGGCGCCTTCCTTCTCCCACCCAAAGACTAAGTGTGGATGAGGACACCACCTTCCAGCTTCTCTACCTGCCTGCCCTCATCCAAACCCTGAAGACTAGCTCAGAGTTCCTTCTTTTCTATGACTTTTACTCTCTATGCTGACCAGGGCATAAAGTACAAAATGCGGGGAAGGGATCAAAGTTACAACCATATAAAGTTTATCAGTACCATTCCTTGGTCCTTTCTAATATGGTAAATGGAATCCAAACAGGCTTTTGCCTCTCCTTTCCTTTTTTTTTTAAATGGCCGCACCCACAAAGCACACAAAACATCCTGGGCCAGGGATTGAATCCAAGACCCAGCTGCAACCTACACAGTTGCCGCAACACTGTATCCTTTAACTTACTGTTCCGGGCCAGGGATCAAACCCACATCTCCTCAGTGACCCAAGCCGCTGCAGTCAGATTCTTAACCCACTGAACCATAGTGGGAACTCATCCTTTCCCTTTCTTTACCAAAACCTACTGCACCCATTATGGCATTAACTTGAAGATGCAGAACATCAGGAGACCACTGTCTCAGGACAATGAAATTCTCTCCAGCCTGGATGCTACTCACTTCACTAAGACTCTGCCCTATCCTGGGACAAATCTTGCCCACACCACAAGTTGAATCTGCTATCATTTCAACAACTTCATTTTCCCATGTAAACTCTAACAAAGCTGGGTCAAAATTGGCAGGCTTTAGGGCAGGTCCAGGCAAAAAAAATCATACCATCACTGTTTATAACACAGATTCAAGAGACAAAATAGCTCTGAAACATGAGATTTTTGATAGAGATTAAATGATTACAATAAAGGACCAGAGAAGCAATAGGGATCTCTCAGTACATATTGATATAATTCAATGGT
Source organism: Sus scrofa (assembly GCF_054392235.1). Classification (NCBI taxonomy): domain Eukaryota; kingdom Metazoa; phylum Chordata; class Mammalia; order Artiodactyla; family Suidae; genus Sus; species Sus scrofa. The sequence continues at coordinate 11,887,521 of NC_139391.1, forward strand.
TTCAGATATTTTCAGAGTACCTACTCTGTATCAGTAACATACTGTGACAGATGCTGTTGACATAAACGTACAAAGATGAAAAAATGGCCCATGTGGTAAAGAAGCTCACCATCTGATTCCAGAAACAAACAGAGGGAGAATTCCCCTCCTGCTACCATTTGGGGCCTCTGGAGAGAGGAACATCAGGAGTCAGAAGGACAGGGAATAAGTGAACAAACTTATCTAGTGGACTATTAGACCAGAGTTACTGTGTAGAAGACTGGCCTTTATCCTTTTTTTAAATTACTCAATGAATTTTATTACATTTATAATTGTATAATGATCATCACAACCCAATTTTACAGCATTTCCATCCGAACCCACCAGCCCATCCCCCACCCCCAACCTGTCTCATTTGGAAACCATAAGTTTTTCAAAGTCTGTGAGTCAGTATCTGTGGGAACCTCATATTCTAACAACAGCTCTAATGCAGGGCATAACTTAACTTGCCAGTGACAAATGTATGTAAGCACTAGTTTTGGTGAACACAGGCACTGAATTTGTTCTCTCTGTCTCAAGTTTCAGCACTTAAAGAATGTGGAAGCAGAGGGCTGATATAATTTAAGGGGTGACCTTAAATTACTTTCAGTTCTAAAATCCAACAGAGGTTCTTCCTGCCAAAGCATGTATTTTGATATTTTTCTGCTCTAATTTCTTGTCTCCCCAATATTCCACTAAATAAAATCTAACTAGGAACCCCAAATGAGAACAAAGTTAACTCAGCAGTCTTTTTCATTATTGGGTGGGCCCAGGGCTGCCCAATTAGACTGTAAATACTATGTTTGTTTGCTTCCTAAAACTACAGAGAAGGGGATTCATCACCTTCCTTAGCAACATGTTCTGTTTTCCACAGGTGATGGCTTTGAGTTGGTGGTACTAGTAACTACCAGAATCCAGATATACAGGTTTTTGTCCAGATTTTTGTTTCTTATACCTGTGTTCTTGGGTAAGGCTGTCCCACTCTAAGCCACAGCTCTCACCCATAAAATGCAGATGATAACAGCAGCTCTCTGCCTATCTCACAGGGCCATTGGCAGGAAGAAATAAATTGATGTGGGTATAAAAACACTTTGGAAATGGCAAGTGGCTAGAAAGATGTAAGGAATCAATTAAATTATCATTATATTTAATAATCACAAACCTCATTTTATTTTGTTTGGGGCTGGGGAGGAGGGGGGCGCTGGCAAAGTTCCCAGGCTCAAACCCACACCACAGCAGTGACAACACCAGACCCTTAACCCACTGAGCCACCTGGGAACTCCACAAACCTCTTTTTAAAAAACCCAGTGACTTCAACTCACTCATTCATTCACTGCGTACCAGGCTCTGTTCTAAGCTCTGCAGCTATACCGAAGAACAAAATATATAAAGTCTCTGATCCTGTGGCTTCCATTTTAGAAGAAGATACAGTCAAAATTAATGACCAAACTGCAAGGCAGTAATAAAATAAACATATGAGAGTAGAGACTGGCTGAGGGTGGGGAAATATTACTTTAGAGTAGTAAGGTAAAGGCCTCTCTAATGGCCTGAATGAAATGAGAGAACAAGCCTCAGACCCTCTGGGAAAAGAATATTCCTGAAAGATGGAGGAAGGACAAGATTCTGAGGAGGGAAATACTTGGTGTATTCCCCAAACCTCCCAGAGCCTACGCAAGCTATTGAAATGTGTTTATGATTTTAAAACTGATGAACTTTGGGTAAAAAAATAGTAGGTGTGTCTAATGTTCTGGCCCAGGGTTGCTCCCACCCATCCCACCCCAGCTCTCTCAGAGCCTGGGTTCTTCTAAGACAAGGCAAGCTATAACTGTGTGGTCCAGGAAGGCTCAAATTTGAAGCAGTGGGCAAAGCCCAGGCCCAATGGTGCTGTCAACTGCAACTAGCCTGAGATTGCAATCCTGGATCCTGGATAGCGCAAATTCTGGTTGAGGCTACTCAAAAGGACAGCCCTGAAAGAGGTCTCAATAATTAACAGAAGTAGAATGAAACTTAGCATGGATATAAATAACACTCTCAATCAACTCAACCTAAGTGACATATACAGAACATTCCACCCAAGTTTTGTAGAACATACATTATCTTTAACCACTTATGGATAATTTTTTAGGATAGAACATATGCCAGACCATAAAACACATCTCAATAAATTTTGAATGACAAAAACACAGAAAACACATTCTTTAACTACAGTGGAATTAAATTAGAGATAAACAACAAAAAGGAAATTCCTCCAAAGAAGATAAACAAATGGCCAATAAGCACATGAAAAATGCTCAACATCAGTATTAGGAAATAGAAATTAAAACTACAATGAGATACTACTTCACATCCACTAAGACAGCTATAGCAAAAAACAGACAATAACAAATGTGGGGAGAGATACAGAGAAATTAAAAGCCTCCTAATGTTGGTGGGAGTATAAAGTGGTACAGCCACTGTGGAACACAGTCTAGCAGTTCCTCAAAAGGTCACCACATGACTCAGCAATTCCACTCTTAGGTATATATCCAACAGAAGTGAAAACATAGATCCCATACCAAAACTTGTACATAAATATTCACATGAGCATTATTCAGAGTAGCTAAAAATAAGAAATAACCCTAATGCCCATCAACTTATGAATGAATTTTTAAAACATAGTATCCGTACAACAGAATATTACTCAGACATAAAAAAGGAACGATGTGCTGATATATGCCATAACATGGATGAAGCTCGAAAGCTTTACATTAAGTGAAAGAAGCTAGATACAGAACTACATGCTATATGAGTGCCTTTATATAAAATGTCTAGAAAAAGTTAATTTATATAGACAGAAAGAAGAGCAGTGGTTTCCTAGGGCATGGGAGTTTCAAGGAAGTGTGAAAGGGCACAGGGGAGTTTTCTGTGGTGGTGGAAATGTTCTAAAACTAGATTGTAGTGGAGTTCCCACTGTGGTTCAGTAGTGGTAACAAGCCCAACTAGTATCGATGAGGATTCGGGCTCAATCCCTGGCCTTGTTCAGTGGGTTAAGGATCTGGTGTTTTGTGAGCTGTGGCGTAGGTCACAGATACAGCTTGGATCCAGTGTGGCTGTGGCTGTGGCCAGCAGCTGCAGCTCCAATCTGACACCTAGCCTGGGAACTTCCCTATGCTGCAGGTATGGCCCTAAAACCAGGAGAAAAAAAACAAAACAACTAGGTTGCAGTGATAGTTTTACAGGTCTATAAATTTAATAAAGCCACTAAACTGTACAGTTAGTATAGGTAAATTTTATGGTAGATAAACAATACCTCAATAATGCTGCCTTTTAAAAGTAAAAATTTTAAATCATATGTAAAACTAGTAGTTTCTTATCATACATTTTATATAATATAGTTATATAAGGAATTACAAGTGAAGATTCCTCAGGAATCCTTGATAAAAATAATAGATTGAATACAGGCATCTATTTCTTAAAATCTCACTAGAACTATAATAAAGGAATGGCCTTTTAAAGGCATTAAACCTAGAAAGTTGTGGAGAACAGGGAAGGAGGCAAGATCAGCAAAGGATGCAATGACGTATGGGTGAGCAGAAACTGTCAAGGAGGCGTGATCCAAAGCTGACGGTGGGCAAAGCTGAAAACCAATCTGCACATCTACGCAGCAAAATCAAGGCAAGGAAACTAGAGCAAAAATTTTAAAAAAGGAGAATCGGTCCAAAATCTAAGTAACAGGAGTTCCAGAAAGAGAAAGCAAAGAAAAGAAAGGAAGAAATCATCAATTAAATAATTCAGACAAATTTCCTAAAACTGAAGGCTTGAATTTCCAGGTTGAAAGTATCCACAAAGCTCCTTATAATAAATAGGTGAATACAGGAATGTAATTATGAAATTTCAAAGCAATCATGACAAAAGAAGATGCTATGAGCTTCCCAAGTGAAAAAGAAAAAAATAGATCAGATACAGAGAAGCAGACATAAAATAGCTCTGAACTTCAATAGCCAATGCTAACAGCTAGATCACAAAAGCACATTTTCCAAATTCTGGTGGAAAATTATTTTCAATCCAGAATTCAATATTCAGCCAAATATCAATCAAATGGGAAAGTAGAAAAGAGGCACTCCATTTTGAGACCTGAAAGGTATTAAACATTTACTTCACATTTATTTTCTCAAAGCTTCTGGAAGATGGGCTCCACCAAATGAGGAAGCAAACTAAAAATGAGGAAGGCCAGCATAGGGAAAACGGAAACTCCAAAACAGAAAAGCAAAAAAATTTCAAAGACAATAGTAAAGGAAGATCCCAGAATGACAATTATTAGTTACTAGGATTTTGTCTTATTTGACTTTCTAACCTAACACTTGGATAAAAATAATTTTAAGTGAGTATTCTTAATCATCATCAATGCAGGAGGTAATTACTATTAATATTTGGTATTTAGCCTTTTCAAGAGTTATCTGTGGATTGCCACATGTCCAAATGTCTTTATGTTGACCTCATGCTTGAATGCTAGTTTGATTACGTATAGAATTCCTGATTCTAAATAATCTTCTTCATAACTTCTGAAGATATTACTTCTCTGACCACTAATGCTAATGAGAAACATTAGCGGGGAGTTCCCATTGTGGTGTAATGGGATCAGCGGCATCTCTGCAGTGCTGAGACACAGGTTCAATCCCCAGCACAATGGGTTAAGACTCCTGAATTTGCAGGTTAGATCTGGTCCTTGCCCTGGGAATTCCATATGCCATAGGGCGGCCAAAAAAAGAAAAAGAAAAAAGAAATACAGTAGCTATATATTTACTTTGAAACCTTTGAAGATCTTTCTGTTTATCTTTGGGTCTCTTTACAGTTACCTGACTTGATAATTGGTAGGCCCTTCCATCTGAAGACTCATGCCTTTCTTTAGGTGAGGGATTTTTCTTCCACTATTCTTTCAATTATTTTTTCTAGTGTCTTAAATCTCTAATTTTTTTCTTTTTTATCCTCTAATTGTTCTAACAGTCATGTATTTTTGTGGATGTAACATCTACAGAACCTCTCTGAATATACTAGATTTTTTTATTCTCTTTTCTGAATTATCAATTTCTCCTGGGGTCAGTTTTATTTCTTTACCTTTAAAGTTTTGTTTCTCTCAAGTGTCTAGAGATCCTTAGCTATCCCCTCATTTATCAGTGAAATCCCAGATTAATGAATGTGTACAACTAGCATGAGTTTCCTCTATAGCTGCGTAAGGTCAATTTCTCTGCTGTCCCCTCCTCTGAATGGTGAATTACGCAGAAGTGGTTACTGGAAAGCATTACTTTAGGGTGTGCTGGCACATAAGAGTATGTAAGATAGAGATTTCTCTCCTCCCAGTTATCAAAAGCATGAGAAATCTATCCTTCGGATGCAGAAAGTTAACGTACTTTCTTCCACGGCAGAGCCACTTTTCATTTTTCCTCTATGCTATGCCTGCTGTAGAGATCTGTAGTTAACTCCAGTACTGCTATGCTTCTCTCTCAGGCCTCTGTACCCACACCAGGCATTTTCTCAAGTAGGCAGTTTACTTTCTTTACAAAGTAGGTGGTTTAAGCTTAGAATCAAACTTCTGGTGACTCTGGTTCATTGTAACATGGAGACTGCCTCTGCTGTTTCAATTACAGAATTTAAATTAACTTACTCTTGAAGATGACCCAAGACTCTTTCCTGTTTTTTAACATATATTTTCTCATACACCATATATATATATATATAATATATATTTTTTAATATATATTCTCTTGAGCTACTCTCATCTTCCTAGGATTTTTCTCTTCCACAAACATTAAGCTGTGGTTTCTGCTAGTCTGATCAATCTGATCTTACCTGTTTTCTATCTTCCATGAATTCCTGACAATGGTTTTTTTACATCTTGTTTTTATTTTGGAGCACTGTTTTGTATGTACTCTTCAATATATCTTTTCTGAAATTAAGAAATTTATCAGAGCAAGAAAGAAAAACACATGAATTCATCGTACTACACTGATCTAATTTCCAGAGGAGTGTTTCTAAGACGGTAGTTTAGGCTAAAATGCACATCCAACTCTACCATTTAAAATACTTCCTTAGGGCCAGCCCAGGATCCAGGTTCTTTTGTCTGACATGTCATATCCCCAAAAACTTGGCTTTTGTTCACGCCACTTCACAAAGGAAGCCACAGCCCTTTTCTCTGGCTGGTATCATTATCTATGTTTACCTGATACTACATCTTAAATCCTTGTATCATTATCTATGTTTACCTGACATTACATCTTAAATCCTTGTTTATATGTTCTAATTCCTGATGAAACTATAAGATCAAAAGCGAAGATTTTACCAGTCCTTGCCTCATGGGCACTAAAAGAGCCTGTTACATAGTAGGTGATTTTATAAATGAAAATCTCGGCACAAAGTGCTGCTGAATCTGAGTGATGTCTCACAGACCAATGAGCCATAAATAAAAGAATTTTAGACCTAGAAGAAACCTTAAATACATTTATTAAAATAACCAATTATTAGTGCCCAAGAACTTTGTGCAAACTTCTCTACACTACCGGTTGGAATAAATCACTCCATCGGCATTGCACATTATTCATGTACCTCTCTTGGAGTTCTTACCCTCTATTCTGTTGTTAATTTTTCCTCAAGCACTAAGATAGTGCAAATTCATCTTTGTATCATCAACACCTGGGCACAAAGAAGGTGCTAAGTAAATAGCTATGGTATGAATGAATAAATGAATGCTGAGAAGTGAATTTTGTATTGGTCTCTACTTCTAACTCATTCAAGGGTAGGGAGCAAGTCAATCTCTCTGAGTCTCAATTTCTTGTGTCATGGAAATAGCAATTCTCATCCAATTATCTCACAAATCAAGTGGAATAATCTGTGTGAAACCAATATGGAAAATAATGTCACGGTACCACAATGAAAACCATATCCCCCATTTCAAACTAGTAAAGGACCAGCCACAGGGACAATGTTCTAAATTGGGGGAGAAAACGTCCTTGACAGCCTGAGTACTTTTAATTGTAGGTACCAAACCAGTGCAGGTTTTTACCAAGCAGGTGTTCTCCTCTCCGCCATATGGCAGGAGCCCCAGGGCGCCTCCTCCTCACTAATGAACAACAGACCTAAGGCTTTACCGCAGTCTCCTTTATAAGACCTCTCTGACATCTTTTTTCTCAGTCCCCTGCCACAGTGCAAAGCATCCTGGATAGGGACTTAGAAAACCCTATTTCTAATTTGGTTCTCCTCAATAGCAGTTATGAGTGTTCAGGAAAATCTATTTTCCTACCTGTGAAGTGGGGATGATAATGTCTTCACAAGGGAATGATGAGGACCAATTAGGTTAACATATATAAAGCACAGTGCCTGGCACATATTACCTACTCAATAAATAATATAGCTGCCACCCCTTCTATAAAAACATAGAGACATTTGACCCACAAGACACTCATTAAACTCCTATAAAGATTAAGAGATAGTGAATAAGAAAGGCCCCAGAATGTTACAAGGCAATGGACATGTTAACATTTTTTATAATTAATCACAGTATAAATGACTCAGAATAAACCAATCCCCATTTCTGGAAGCATGCTTCAAAGTATTTGGATGGTAACCCAGTATTGTGCTAGAATATACAGCTCCCCTACTTAAAATTCTTCAATAGCTCCTCATTACTTTAAATAAATAAAGTTAAAATTCCTACATGACCTGACCTGCTTACGCTCCTCCTCCTCCTCATCCACCTCTATTCCCTTCACACTTGACATTCCGATCATAACAAACCATTTGCAGTTCTCTGTACAAGAACACCTCACAAACCTCCTTGCCTTGGCACATTTTAGTTTTTCTCTCTCTATCTGGAATACCCTTGTCTCTTCATCATTATTCTCCAAGATACCTAATTCATTCAGCTCAGACTCCACCATAAAGAAGCTTTCTTTAAACATTCAGTATATTTCATTCAGTAAATGGTTACTTGTCAGATGCCACGGATCTAGCAAATGACAAGTCAGACACAGCCCCTGGCCTCATGAAGTCTGAGCACGCTGCAATATAACTGTTTGTGTCTTCATGTCACTCTCAAGACTGAGAAATTAGGAGTTGGAATAATGTCCATTTCATCCTTATATTGCCATTTTTCCATATAGGACCCTAGCAAAGGGTAGAGGCTTTGCAAATATTTAGAAAATAAATATGAAATAACCACCTCTGCACAAGAGACAACACTGGGTATAAAGAATAGCAGTGTTGTATTATATAAATTAGAGCTTACTAGTTATAAGACCTTTTCAAACCAACACCAACAGCTCATCTCATAATCTGCTCTGGAAAGCAGAAGTGGTAAGTTGTGAAAGCCAGAGGAACCTTTGAGGTCAGCAATGACTCCTGTAACATCTCTTCAAATGACAGGTCATTCACTACAACTTCAGAGGACTGAATGACCTTAAATGAATTGAATCTGCCCACTTCAACAATCAGTCCTAATCCTGCTTTTGTAGACCCTACCATTACAAAGAAGGAATGCAATTCTCTTCTAAATTCAGCTACCTGAAGATACGTTCAGGTAAGGCAAAGTGTATCATCTTCACTTTACTGATGAAAAAAACAAAGCTCAGAAAGGTAAGTCAAAAATTTTTTAAAAGAAAGAAAAGAGAAAGAAAAAAATAGAAAGGCAAATTAGCTTTCCTAACATTCAAAGTGACAGGCGAAACTGAGCCTAGGGAGTTCCCGTTGTGACTCAGCGGATTAAGAACCTGAGGACACAGGTTCTATCGTTCTATCACTAGCCTAGCTCAGTGGCTTAAGGATCCAGTGTTGCTGCAAGCTGCAGCATAGGTCACAGATTCGTCTCAGATCCTGCATTGCTGTGGCTGTGGTGTAGACACACACAACCCCTATTCAACCTGTAGCCTGGGAACCTCCATATGCCATAGGTGGAGGCTTAAAAAGAAAAAATAAAAAAACCTGAGCCTAGCAGCCAGTGTTAGGATTTCTAGAGCATTAATAAACCATATCTGGAAGGGACATCTATTGCTTATTAAGTCCAAGTCCTTTACTCTGAGGCCCAGGGTCAGGTAGTGACCAAGATGAGTGCCTCCCAGCCCAGACTCTGCATCTACCATACTGACTCGATCCCTAAAAATCATTCATGTCCATATCAGAATAGAGGAAATAAAAGCTTACCAAAGTGTTAGAAGAATTATAATCCTCAGCTGATTTATCTGCAAAAGATAAAAGACAAGGGACCCATTGAGTAAACAATTACAGTTAATCCTTTGAGCTCGAAAGAAGCTTATTCAGGGAAGTACTTGCCAAGCTCAGAGAATAACAACAGTGTTACACCCAACACCATGCAAAACTGAGGTTCAAAGAAGTAAGGTAATTTGCCCACAAAGTATTTAACACACAGATTATTAGGAGTCAAGAACTGAATCCTAGTCTAATTCTAAATGCTATGCTAGGAGTTCCCTGGTGACTCAGCAGGGTTAAGGATCGGCATTGTCCTGCTATAGAGTGGGTTTGATCCTTGGCCCCATATGCCACAGGTGTGGCATAAAAATAAATAAATAAATAAATACTATGCTAGAACTATACCCACATCACCAGGCCTCAACAGCAAGAAAATTTCCTGTATTCCAGGAGAAAAGGAAAGAATTCATAGCTGGTATCACCCTGAGGCATCCATAACACATCACGACCAGTATGCAACTTTAGCTTTTAGAAAGGCTCTTTCAACATCCATGTCTATTGCTCAAAAGGAAACAAAGACTAAGTCTTAGGAAAAGAGCTGCATTAGTCACGTCAAGTATAATTAAAGGTGTAGAGTCTCATTTCTAAGAATAAATCCAAGCTCCCTCAATCACATTTTATTGATTCTGGGATGTATATTTTTTCACATTAACATCAATATCTGAAACAGAGATGTGTCCTACAATTAAAGGTATTTCATGGTTTAATTGGCCGCTTCTTTTTTCTTTAGAGGCAGGTAAAATAAATGATGCATGTTACAAACAATGATACCTTAGACTTGATGAAATATGAAACACAGACCCAATGATGATCTTAGCAAGAAAATAAGCTGAAAGACCAAGTATTTTGTTTGGATTTATTCTTTAATGCCTAAAGGTCCAAGAAAAGATTGATTTCAGCAGTTCACCACCAATGGAATTAAGGAAAAGAAATATTATATCAAGTCCTACATCTTCCTACCAAAACAAGCTCAGATGATGTCCAAGCTCTCAATTCCATCATATATGAAAGTGTCAGGTATAGCTTCTTTGGTCCTGTGATAAATTATGAACCCATAAACTGTGACAATACGTTCTAAAAGTTCTCAAGTGGCCCAGTGGGTTAGGGATCAGGCATTGTCACTGCAGCAGCTTGTGTCGCTACTGTGGTATGGGTTCAATCCCTGGCCTAGGAATTTCCATATGCTACAGATGCAGACAAAAAGAAAAAACCTGAATAGCCAGCTATACCCTGGAAAAATCAATTCAGGATATAGCTTAAACATAATTCACTTGTTTTTCTTGTCCAAGAGAAAGTTCTATACCAAGTGTAATATTATGCCTTCATTGGACCACCCCTAATCTTATGTATTGCTAGTGCTTTTGAAGACTGAGTGTTCTGGTAATAAACATCTCTCCACCATATTAAAAAATAAATTAAAAAGTAAGTTTGCTCCTTTTAAATGTGATGTACAATTCCTATATACATAAAAATCAAATTCCAGGACTTCCCTCTATGGCACAGTGGGTTAAGAATCCAACTGTAGCCAACACAGTTCACTTCAGAGGCATGGGTTCAACCCGTAACTCCACACAGTGGGTTAAAGGATCTGTCATTGCTGCATCTGCAGTGTAGGTCACAGCTGTGGCTTGGATTTTAATCCCTCCCCCAGGAATTCCATTTTAAAAAAAAAATCAAATTCCTATAGCACAGAATGACAGAGCAGAAAGTACTTTAAATCTCTTTGTTTTTACAAATAAATAAACTAAGATTCAGAGAAAAAGAAACAGGTTTAAGGCTACATAAATCAGTAGCAAAGTAGAGTTATAACCCTACAAAGAAGAGTTACAACCTGGAGTTGTCAATCTTGTCCAGGTTTGTTTATCACATTATGTACTAATTAGTACAGAAAATAAAGTGCTCTTGAGATATACCATGATTGAAAATATTTTTTGAAAGAATGTATACACACACACACACACACACACACACACACGACTGAGTCACTTTACTACAAAAATTGGCACAAAATTATAAATCGGCTATACTTTAATTTCTTAAAAAAAGAGGTAGTGAGGAGTTCCTGCCGTGGCTCAGTGGTTAATGAATCCGACTAGGAACCATGAGGTTGCAGGTTCAATTGCTGGCCTCGCTCAGTAAGTTAAGGATCCAGTGTTGCCATGAGCTGTGGTGTAGGTCACAGACACAGCTTTGATCTGGCGTTTCTATGGCTCTGGCATAGGCTGGTGGCTACAGCTCCAATTAGACCCCTAGCCTGAGAACCTCTGTATGCCGAGAGTGCGGCCCTAAAAAGACAAAAAGCCAAAAAAAAACAAAAAAAAACAAAAACAAAAACAAAAACAGGTAGTGAACCATACTGAAGATTAAAATCCATTTGGACAGATTCTTTATAACAGTACCAACATAGAATATTACATGGTAGACTGATAGAATAAATTGTCTTAGAAATTTTTTTTTTAAGGAAAAAAAGTACTGAAAAACAGGAAACTTAACAAAAACTGGCATAGAGACAGCAAAGGATTTAAAGGCACAAGTTGAAAATACACTCCCAGGAGTTCCCATCATGGCTCAGTGATTAACAAGTCTGATTAGGAACCATGAGGTTTCGGGTTCAATCCCTGGCCTGCTTCAAGGATCTGGCGTTGCTGTGAGCTGTGACGTAGTTCACAGACGAGGCTCGGATCCTGAGTTGCTGTGGCTCTGGAATAGGTCAGCAGCTACAGCTCTGATTAGACCCCTAGCCTGGGAACCTCCAGGTGCCATGGGTGTGGCCCTAGAAAAGACAGAAAAAAAAAAAAAAAGAGAGAGAGAGAAAATACACTTCCGTCACTGATATATTACTAAGCTGATATGCTGAGGCACTCTGAGTAAGTTACTTACTTTCCCTGAACCTAATTAATTTCTTAGTCTGCAAAATGGAGATGACAGTCCTTGCCCTATCAATCTCCCAAGGCCATCATGAGAATCAAATGAGATAATTCATGTGCAAACATGTACAAATTGAAGTGGCATTATCAAAATTAGTAATATGAAAAGAAGGGAACGTTGGTCCTGGCCTTCAATTTCTAGAAAACTAAAAATCCCTTTCATGAGTGTGCATGCATGCACATGTGTGTGCATACACACACACGTTTACACAAATTTATAACTGCTGAAATAGCTGTATGGATACATATCTATACATTCTATACATATACACTCAATGTGATTCATGTATGCACAAATGAACATACCCACAATTACCAAATGTATGTATCTATACACGTATTCACTCACAAATAAGTGGACTTTAATTTCAAACATATGCAAACCCACAGAGCTATGCTTCCATGTTCATAAATGGTACTTGTACACATCCACACACATTAAAATAAAAATAGATTCTATCAAAAATTCTGCTGCTGAGGCTTTCAAAGCCAGCTTCTGGTCTGATTATTTCCACAACAAAACTGTTTAAAACATAAGCCCTAACCTCTTAACTAGAAAACTTTCCTACCCAGCCTTAACCTCAATACTGCCTTGGAATGACCCAGTCCCTCAATGGAAGTAAGACAGACCCATGGAGGGGGCGGGCAGATAACAGGATGGAAATATACTAGGCACACACATGACCCTCTCTGGAGCACCACCATGCAGCATGACACGAGCAAAGTTGCAGTCTGTCATCCTCACCATCTGTGCCCTTTGCTACAAGCCAGATACTTGCTGGGAAAAGCATTCTCCAAAATTAGCTAGTCATTTCAGTCCCCACCTTCCCCAAAAATGCTGTCCTTTGAAAGAGACAGCATGAACATCAGAAAAAGCCCTGGACTCAGAGTTAAGACCAGTGCTTAAGACACCAATAATTTAGCCACATTAGAAAGGCATTTGGGGCTCTAATGTCTATGACCAAGGGGAAACTGGAAGTGGTATACACTAAGAATACTTCTTGCACTAACATTTTAAGATGACCTATATAAAAAGGCCAGTTTCCAGAAATACGGGCCTTCTTACAACTTACCTAAGGGAAAAAAAAATCCCTCTGCTATGGAAGGAGGTGCTCCAAATGGAGTTACTAGAAACAAGTGGTAGACTCAAAAGACACTGGTGCAGGAATTAGGAGACCTGGATGCTAATCCCAATTCTATTAAAAACATTCTAAAAAACACAGTCTCTTACAAAGATAGAAAGAGAGAGAGAGAGAGCACATCTCAAGAACATTTATTAGTCTGTATTCCACTTGACTGATAAAAATCAGTTCCTTGAGTGAAAAATTAGGCTTTCTACTTAAGTGTGTTATCACGTAACTTACTGATATTGAAAACAATGATGATAATGATGACTACATTTCCATGGTGAAGTTTTACAACACATAAAGAACTTTCACATCACTGAGCTCATTTGCCCTCACAGCAGTCTCACAAGATAGGAATTATTATTCCCATTTTGAGCTTTGAAGAAATGACGTGACTATTAGAACTTGGTGAGTGTCAGGATCTAGATCTTCTAGCACAAGTCTATGTTGTTTTCATATAATATACTACTTTAAAAAAAATCAGACTGGCTCTCAAATTCAAAAATTCTATCTTAATGAAAGGGCCATTTCAACTATTTCCAATACATTCTTCCTTCACCTCACACTTCACCTTTCACTCAGATGAAAACCCTCTTTTTCCTAGACTGCCCTGGACACAATCATCATACCTGTAAAGCTCATGTACTTCTGGCTGTTGGAGGTCTTCTTCGAGTTATAAAATTCCAGTACATCCAGAACAGCCTGCGGGTTTTTCTTCTGCTCCGACTTGGTGATGTTTGACGTCTGAAGCAAGCGGGCCCACTGCTCTGGCATCCCCTACACGAGAGACATGAGGCTGTGAGGCACAGTCACAGGGTGCCCTGAAGGAAAACCAGAGCTGACTCTGATGAATGCTAACAGTTAGAGGTGAGTTCAGCCATTCCTTCTCTGTCTGTCCTCAGAGCTCCACAGTGACCTCTCTTACAATACCTAGCTTGCCTTATCAGTCATTTCTTGAGAGGTTTGCTCCTTCACCAGGCTATTCCTCCTCCAGAGCAAGAACCTTGTCTGATCTGTCTCTGGATCATCAGTGCCCAGCACAGAGCCCACTGCCAAGGGGCCACTTAACTGAGGTCTATTTAAGGGATGGAGATTCAAAGGCTTCCCTGGTACAGTTCTGGAGGGGAGGAAAGTGCCCTCTCAAGAATATAAGAAGATAGTAATGAGGGTCTCAGGCAAACACAAAGGCATCAGCTGGAAAGGACTGAATCTATCAGTGCATAGCCAGAACTCTGAAAGACAAAAGGTCTTTGTACGACCCAGGACTTACTGTAAACTCGCCTGTGACAGCATCAAAACCAACATGAATTGTGTGCTCAAAATCTGAAGGAAGAGAAATCTCTGGCCGTTCCTTTTCCTTCTTTTTATTTGCTGCAAGAGAAACAGAGAAAAGGAAATAAAAACAAGGACATTATTACATTTCTCAACTTATTCAGCTCTTTGCTGAAATCTAGGCTCCTTTAGAGGCCAAGGCTGTGATACAAATTCATACGTGTATTTACAGAATCCAGTGCCAGACCTAGATTGGAGGAGATGCTCAATGCAGGATTAAAGGCTGAATTTTTCATTGAACTAAATAAGGGAGGAGCAGAAAGAACATTAATCAGAATGTCCTGGTTCTACCACAAATGAGTCAGTTGATCCAGGGCAAGTCACTTATTTTTTCTGAACTCAGTTTCCCCATCTGCAAAATGAGAAAGTCAAGTAGATGGTCTCTAAAGAGACTTCCATCCCAGATATCCTACATTCTGTGAGCTTCTATAACCTGTTTCTACCTGTTTAATCCTTAATTACAGGCCACTTTATGGTTCTCTACATTATAAAATTTTGGACTGGAATTTTTGGGGTTTTTTGTTTTATCTTTTTAGGGCTGTCCCCATTGCATATATAAGTTCCTGGGCTAGGGGTCAAATCGGCAGTGCAGCTGCTGACCTATACCACAGCCACAGCAATGCCAGATCCATGCCACATCTGTCTATACCACACTTCATGGCAACACTGGATCCTTAACCCTCTGAGTGAGGCCAGGGATCGAACCAACCTCATGGTTCCTAGTCAGATTCGTTTCCACTGAGCCACGACAAGAACTCCCCTAGTCGGGTTATTAACCCGCTGAGCCACAACAGTAATTCCCTGGAAGTTGTTTTAATAAAATTAATAACAATGACTCAAGTTCCCTTTTTCCCTAGTATACTTGATTTACAATATTAGTTTCAAGTGAACCACACAGTAATTCAATATTTCTATAGACTATACTCCATTTAAAGTTATTATAAAATATCAGCTATATTTCCTGTGCTGTAAAAGATATCCTTTTATCTTATATTAATTCAAGTTTTGTTTTTTGGTTGTTTTTTTTTTGTTTCTTTTTTTTTTTTGTCTTTTTGCTATTTCTTTGGGCCGCTCCCACAGCATATGGAGGTTCCCAGGCTAGGGGTCCCATCGGAGCTGTAGCCACCAGCCTACGCCAGAGCCACAGCAATGCGGGATCCGAGCCGCCTCTGCAACCTACACCACAGCTCAGGGCAACGCCGGATCGTTAACCCACTGAGCAAGGGCAGGGACCGAACCCGCAACCTCATGGTTCGTTAACCACTGCACCACGATGGGAACTCCTTAATTCAAGTTCTTTACGTGCATTAATATTCACTGTAGACTCACAGCAATCCTATCAGCTAGATAACTATTATCCTTATTTTGTATATAGATTCAGTTATTTGCCCAAGATTACATGGTTAGTAACTGGCAGCAGTCAAACCCAAACCAAAGCAATCTAAATCAGGCCCTGAGCGCCAACCACTACACTATGCTGCTTCACTAGGCTAGGACCTTAAAGAATCATTAAGGCCAAATACTTTATCAGGGGTCTTGTATACAGCAGGTGTTCAGTAAGGCCATGCCATGTTCCCACAAATTCACATGTACTCCCAGTACCTCCAAATGTGACCTTATTTGGAAACAGAGCCACTGCAGATACAATTATTTAAAATATGATTAGTTCATACTGCAGTAGGGCCGGCCCCTAATC
This sequence comes from Sus scrofa, assembly GCF_054392235.1. Lineage (NCBI taxonomy): Eukaryota > Metazoa > Chordata > Mammalia > Artiodactyla > Suidae > Sus > Sus scrofa. Next base: position 11,903,855 of record NC_139391.1, read on the forward strand.
TAGTCAATGTCCTTATAAAAGAGGGTATTTGGAGACACAGGTACACAAGGAGAATACTATAAGAAGATAAAGGCAGAGATGAGAGTTATCTTCAAGCCAAGAAACACCAAAGATTGCCAGCAAATGATCATAAGCTAAGGGAGAAGCATGGAACAGATTTTTCCTTACAGCTCTCAGAAGGAACCAAGCTTACAAACACCTTGTTCTGGACTTCTAGCCTCCAGAACTGAAAAGATAGATTTCTGTTGTTTAAGCCACCTAGTCTGTGGTAATTGGTTGCAGCAGCTCTCACAAACTGATATAACTCTCTTCCAACTAAAAAAGTTTCAGGTCTTGCTATTAGCTAGAACTCAGCCAGCATCTGCAAATGCAACCCAGCTCAGACTTAGCATCTTCCAAGACTCAGCCAGATAATCTTTCTTCTTAGAGGGGGGACTATAGAGCAAAGATTGATTTTTTTTCATTTTTTAAAGTTGTATTGAGGTATAGTTGATTTATAACGTTGTAACAATTTCTGCTGTACAACAAAGTGATTCAGTTATACATGCACACACATCCATTCTTGTCCAAATTCTTTTCCCATGTAGACCAACACAGACCATGGGGTAGAGTTCCCCGTGCTAAAGGGCAGGTCCTTCCTTGTTGAGCAATCATTCCGTATACCACAGTGTGCATATGATGGTCCCAGTCCATCCCTCCTCCCACCACCTGTCCCCTTTGGTAATCATGAGTTTGTTTTCAAAGTCTGTGAGTCTATATCTGTTCTGCAAATAAAGTTCATCTGCATCCTTTTTTTAGATTCCACAGCACTTCTTACAATGACCAAGACAAGGAAGCAACCTACATGTCCATTGATAAGAGGAATGGATAAAGAAGATTTGGTACAAATATACAATAGAGTATTACTCAGCCACAAAAAAATGAAATAATGCCATTTGCACCAAGATAGATGAACCTAGAGATTATCACACTAAGTGAAGTTAAGATGGTGAAAGACAAACATCATATAATATCACTTATATGTGGAATCTAAAAAAAAGATACAAGATTTTAAACATCTGTAGAAACACTCCCTCTTCCTCCAGCCAGGGCTCCTCCTCCTTCAATGTCCTAGGGAAGCAGGACAGGGCCATGTGGTCTAACACCCAGGGAACTCCCTACACATCACCTAGGGGTACTGGTTTCAGAGGGTAACTGCAAAAGCTACCATTTATTGAGGTTCTAGCATGTGTCAGGCATGTGCTAAAAATTTCATATGCATTATTTTACCAAATCCTCACGAAACCCTGCAAAATAGATATTAATATCCCTATTTTATTTTTTCTTTTTTATTGAAGTATAGTTGATTTAGAATGTAGTATTACTTTCAGATGTAAAGCAAAGTGATTCAATAATACATATACACACATATATATGTACTTTTTTCAGATTCTTTTATGTTATTGCAAAATATTGAGTAGCGTTCCCTTTGCTATACAGTAGGTCCTTGTTGTTTATCAATTTTATTTTGTTTTAAGTTCTCTGCCCAGTGAAACTTTTATTTTTTTAAATTTATAATGATTTTTATTGTTTCCATTATAGCAGGTTTACAGTATTCTGTCAATTTTCTACTGTACAGCAAGGTGACCCAGTTACACATACATGTATACATTCTTTTTTTTTCACATTTTTATGCTCCATCATAAGTGACCAGACATAGTTCCCAGTGCTACATAGCAGGATCTCATTGCTTATCCATTCCAAAGGCAATAGTTTGCATCTATTAACCCCAATTCCCAATCCATCCTACTCCCTCCCCCTCCCCCTTTGCAACCACAAGTCTGTTCTTCATGTCCTTGATTTTCTTTTCTGTGGACAGGTTCATTTGTGCCATATATTATTTCATTTGTGCCATATATTAGATTCCAGATATAAGTGATATCATATGGTATTTGTCTCTTTCTAACCTACTTCACTTAGTATGAGAGTCTCTAGTTCCATCCATGTTGCTGCAATATCCCCATTTTATAGGTAAGGAAATACAAGTATTTTTAATAACTTCCCTGACCATTCCTGAGTTCCAGGACAAGTCTATCCTAAAGGTATGAAACTCTAGCCATCTAGACAAACCAGAAATACCCTGTAGGCTTATGAGGCAAGACCAAAATATCCACTCTTTAAGGAAGGTCAGTAAGGAGAGCCCAGGAGCCCTGTGTCTCTGGTCTCCCCCACTACCAATCTCTCAAGAAAACCACAGGAGCTTCTTGTAAAAGTTATTCTCCATGCTATCATAATCACGGCACAAAATCCTTGGTTCCATGAAAAAACATACATTTTCCCTTCTAGAAATGCTCAGAATCATACACCAGCAGGGCTCAATGTTGAATAATGGAAGCCCTAAATTCACCTCTAAAATAATTCACTGTGCAGTATCTGGGCTGGGGTCACACAGGGGCTGAATGGCAGGCTTATCTGGGCCTATCCTTGGGAGTTCGTATAAAAAGTACAGGCTGAAACCCACTGCCAAAATAAGACCCCCAAATCCACGTTAAATCCCCAATGCCCAGGAAAAGCTCTACTGCATTTACAAGATCCACTTACCCTGTAACACTTGTTCTATTGCCTTTCCAAGTTGATATGTCTGAGCCTCACAACCAGACTGAATATTCCACAGGCCAAAGAAAGTATCAACATGCCTAGCACTTTACAATAGATTTACATTTCAAAATAATTACAATAATCACCTTCATTTGTATCAAGCTCCAGTGTTTAAAATACATTTTCGGAGTTCCCGTAGTGGCGCAGTGGTTAACGAATCCGACTAGGATCCACGAGGTTGCGGGTTCCGTCCCTGCCCTTGCTCAATGGGTTAAGGATCTGGCGTTGCCGTGAGTTGTGGTGTAGGTTGCAGACGCGACTCAGATCCCACGTTGCTGTGGCTCTGGCATAGGCCGGAGGATACAGCTTCGATTCGACCCGGAGGATACAGCTTCGATTCGACCCCTAGCCTGGGAACCTCCATGTGCTGAGGGAGCGGCCCAAAGAAATAGCAAAAAGACAAAAAATAAATAAATAAAATAAAATACATTTTCATATATACTAGTCCATTTGAGCCTCAAAACAACTATATGACAAGCAGAGTAGTGATTATGATGACCATTTAACAGAAGATACATAGGTTCCAAAAAGTTACGTAGCCTGTCCAAGGTTACAGAGCAAGTTAGCAGCAGGTCTGGGACCAGGCCTGAGGTCTTCACACTCCAAGGCCCCAGGCCTTTGTATTCATTCTGTCACTCTGCCTGTTACAGACAGCTGACACTCATAATGATGCTCTCTCCTCTCTCTCCCAATGCATTCCAGTCTCCAAGTTATTAATGATTTTATCTTCTAAACAGTGATCAAATTTATCCACTTTTCTCCATCACCCTACTTCGAGCATTGCTATCTATGGCCCAAATCATCCTAACAGTACCTATCAACTAGATTCTGGTCCCCTCCAATGCAAACAGCAGCCAGGGTAAGCTTGCTACTCAAAGTAGCATCAGCATTACTTGGGAGATTGCTGGAAATGTGATATCCTAAGCTCCACCCCAGACCTCTGAATCAAAATCTGAATTTTAGTAAGATCCTAAATGATTCATATAACTATAAAAGTTTGAGAATCAAGAGAATGAGAAGATAAACCACTGACAGGAAGAACATATTTGTAAAAGATACATCTGATAAAAGGACTGTTATCCAAAATCACAGGCTCTTAGAACTCAAAAATTAGAAAACAACCCAATTAATAAAAGACATAAAAGACCTAAAGAGACAACTCATCAAAGAAGATATAAAGATAGAAACTATACTCAACATCATATACCACTAGGGAATTGAAATTAAAACAACAATGAGGAGTTCCCATTGTGGCATAGCAGGTTAAGAACCCGACATAGTGAGGATGCAGGTTCCATCCCCGGCCTTGCTCAGTGGGTTAAGGATCCAGTGTTGCCACAGGCTGCAGTGTAGGATGCAGATGGGACTCAGATCTGGTGTTGCCGTGACTGTCGTGTAGACCTCAGCTGCAGCTCTGATTTAACCCCTAGTCCAGGAATTTCCGTATGCCACAGGTGCAGTTATAAAAAGAAAACAAAAAACAAACAAAACAAGAACAAAAAAAAGAAAAAGAAATACACACCTATTAGAATGGGCAAAACCCAAATGCTAATAAGGAAATAGAGCAATAAGAATTTTCATTCATTAGTAGTGTAAATGTAAAATGGTACAGTTACTTTGGAAGACAGGTTGGCAGCTTCTCACAAAACTAGACTTACTCGTAACATACAATCCAGCATTTGTGCTCCTTTGTTGCTGACCCAAAGGAGATGATAATTTGTTCACACAAAGACTTGCACATGGATGTTTGCAGCAGCTTTTTCATAACTGCCCAAACTTGGACGCAACCAAGATGTCCTTCAGGAGGTGAACGGATAAATAAACTGTGCTACATCCAGAAAGTGGAGTATTAATCAGCGTTAAGAAGAAATTAGCTATCAATCCATGAAAAGACAAGGAGGAACCTTAAATACATATTATTAGGTGAAAGAAACCAATCTGAAAAGACTACTTACTATATAATCCCAATTATCTGACATTCTGGAAAAGGCAAAAGTATGGAGACAATAAAAGGCTTAATGGTTGCCAGGGACTGGAGGGGAAAAAGGGATGAATTAGCAGAGCACAGATGAACTTTTTAGTTCACAGATGAAACGATTCTGAATGATACTATACTGGCCCATGTCTGTCTTCATACACATGCATTTGTCCAATCTATGGATGTATAACACCGAGAGTGAACTACGAACACCAAGAGTGAAATATGGGCTTAAGGTCAATAGGATGTGTTCATCTACTGTACACGCAGATGGATTTAAGGTACACAAATATGGACTTCAGGTCAATAGTAGGGTTCATCGACTTTAACAAATGCACCACCCTGGTATAGGATGCTGGGCGTGGGATGGATTGTGTTTATATGGGGGATGGAGGTTTACAGGAAATCTGTACTTTCCATTCAATATCGCTGTGAATCTAAAACTGCTCTAAGAAAGAAACACATTTTTTTAAAGAGTTTGAGAACTTTGTTACACAGACTATACAGACTTATATCCTATCCTTTATCTCCCACTACAGGTACACCTCGTTTTATTATACTTTGAGTTATTACACTTCACAGATACTGTGCTTTTTATAAATTAACAATTTGTGGCAACTGCATTGTCAGAAGATGGTTAGCAATTCTCAGCAATAAAGTGTTTTTTAGTGAGGTATGAACATTGTTTCTTTAAACATGTTATGGTACGCTTAACAGACTATAGTAAACATAACTTTTAAAAACATAACCTTTTTTGCACTTGGGAACCAAAAAATTTCTGTGACTTTTTATTGTGATGTTCACTTTATTGGGATAGTTTGGATCTAAACCCATAATATCTCCAAGGTATGCCTGTACTCATGATGCACATACTCTACACCAAACATACAGGGCTCTGTCACACCTCTTCACACTGTCTCAAGTTGCTCCCTTTCCTTGTGAAGTCTGCCTTTCCCTTCTCTTCCCTCGCCAGCTCACCGCACAAGGCTTTTTATTTATCCTTTTCAGGTCTCAGCTGAAAGGTCACCCCTTCTGTGAAGTCCTCCCTCATCTCTAAGTTGGGCAGTTCTTTACTATCCCCTCTGACCCCACAGCGTCATTATAATAAGTGCCTATTTTAAGGATTTCTCTTCCCAAGTAACTGAGTTCTAAGTGCAGGGGCCATGTCCAATTTATCACCATCTCCACCATCTAACAAATGCCTGGCATAAAACAGGTACTTAGCAAGTGAGGAAAGGAATAAATGACCAGGTACCAAACTCAACCTACCAAAGACTCTAAGGCATCAACCTAATACATGCAAATTCTCTCCAGGGCAGGAATAAATGTTTCATTTTTGCCAGCTCTTACATGACTTTCACAATCCTGTTTAAAACCCCCACCCTGTGGTAGCTCAGCACACTAGTAAAAGACATTCTAAAGTCCTAATGTTTCCAAAGACCCAACATAACCTGGATGAAAGGCAGGAAAATTGGGAGGGAATAACAAGAAGGTCTAGCGACTAGGCCAGTTTTGACTCTACCACGCAATACAGTCCAGGTTCTCAGCTCTCTGATCCAAACACTGGAGAAAATGAACACGATGATCTGAAGTACCCTCTTTCAGCTCCCACAAGTCCAAATGCCTATAAAAACGGAAAGATCAGCACTCTCAAACCTCTGTAGCTATATGTTTTCCTGACATAGTATCCTACTTCATACACATCATCTCATACAATCACTGCAATCTTAAGAGTCAATTTTATACTTGGAGATCAGGAAATTATAGTATGGACTTGCCTACAGTTATTGAAGTAATTTAAACTCGAAAAGTCTCTTTACATTCCACTACTTTACTTCCCCTAAAGAATCTCAAGTTGAGGTTCTTTTTTCTCACATTATCATGCTCCATCATATGTGTGACTGGGTCACCATGCTGTACAGCAGAAAACTGACAGAACACTGTAAACCAGCTATAATGATAAAAATAAAAATCATTATAAAATTTAGAAAAGAATTTCAGGTTGAGACAAGAAAACAGTGTTATAATAAGGAGAAGAAACAATATTAAATAAGAACTTATCATGTGTAAGATACTATAACACTTATTTTCCTTAACTCTTACAATCCTATAGGATATATTACTGCTACTGTCATTTTACAGAAAAGGAAACTAAAAACAGTTAAATAATTGTTCAAACTCACACAGCTAGTAGGAGCTGAGATTTGAACCCAGATCTCATTCCTAAGGTTCTTTTCTCAGTATCTTGATGAGAACCATTTGCCTATGTGCCAATTGCTAGGGTTTAAGCTATTTTTACACTTGGCAATTTCTCTTCCAGAAGCAGCTGCTTTGAGAAAGGCAAGGGTTTACTAGGGCCCAAATTAAACATTCATTTATGACATAAGTCCATCTGTTTTACTCATAGCTAGAATGCACGGGACAAGTCTCAGGGCTTTGGAATTGCTTTCTATTCCTAAATTTCCTCTGATCTGGTCACTTAAAAGAATGTATAAAAGAAGACTTAGGTTATTTTTATGTTTTATTTAGATTTTTGTTTTATAATTATATATCTTAAAATACTTTTATATATTATTTCTATGATATGTTATTAATATGTAATATACTATCATAGCATGGAATGTCGAAAAATACAAAAGGAATTTTGGTCATGGAATCATACAGAGACAGTGGCTCAGAGGATGAGCAGTGTATAGAAAAGAGTCCCAGGGAATGGAGTTCTTGTCATGGCTCAGCAGAAACGAATCCGACTAGTATCCAAGAGGATGTGGGTTCAACCCCTGACCTCACTCAGTGGATTAAGCCATGAGATGTGTGGTGCAGGTCACAGACGCAGCTTGGATCTGGCATTGCTGTGGCTGTGGTGTAGGCCAGCAGTTGCAGCTCCGATTTGACCCCTAGCCTGGGAACTTCCTCATGCTGCAAGTGTGGCCCTAAAAAGCAAAAAAAAAAAAAGAAAAAAGAAAAAAAGAAAAAGAAGAGAGTCCCAGGGAAATTCAATCACTTAACACATGAACATAAAAAGAGTATCTGAGATTTGTAGTTTTGAGAGGCTTAGCTTTTTGGCCTCAGTTTCAAGTGTATTATTTGTTCCAGAGGTCCAGGCCCATGTCCAGCACTTAGAATCCTGCATCTGGTATTACAGACAACTGCTGAGAATTTCTTGGGAAACCTGTCCTCGGGTCTGCTTAGTCTCAGTACACAAAATTCTCTAATCTGGCCTTTCCATTAGCTCTGTCTAAACCAACAGGAAATACAGCCTATATACAGGAAGAGAAAGGACTATTCTTTAATTCTATCTTGGAGAAACTCTGCTAAGAGCTGTTATTTTGTAAATCTAATAATAATTCTTAAGTGTTAATCACAGATTCCAAAAGAAAACCACAACTGCAAGAAATAATAGCCATAAAATAACTACCAACTCTTAACAATGCTGCAGTTTGCATAACCTTTTTCAAATCTTTAGTCTTATAAGCCACTCAGCAACTCTGTAAGATAAACATCATTAGGTACCCATATTACAGGTAAGATGACCGAGGTAAAGAAAGGTAGACCAACTTATCAAAGGTCACAAAGTCAGGCATGGGCGACGGTGAAAACCTCAAGTGCCTGAACTCCAACACAGTTTCTTCTACATGTACTATACCTTCCCCATTTTGCAGACCAAGTGAATCCGAATGGATGTCATGAAATACCAGTTTGTCGGAGTTCCCATTGTGGCTCAGTGGTAAAGAACTCGACTAGATTCCAAGAGGATGCAGGTTCGATTCCTGGCCTCACTCAATGGGTTAAGGACCCAGCACTGCTGTGAGATGCGATAAAGGTTACAGACATGGCTCAGAACTGGAGTTGCTGTGACTATGGTGTAGGCCAGCAGCTACAGCTCCTATTTGATCCCTAGCCTGAGAAGTTCCATATGCTGTGGGTAAGGCCCTAAAAATAAATAAATAAATAAATAAATAAATAAATAAATGCAAACTTGTTTTAAAATAAGTTAAAAGAACTAACCAAATCAGTTCTACCAAAGGCATTAGTCTGAACATCTCTATAATAAGATCCTGCAAACACTATATAGTGTCTGAGGATTTAGAAGAATGAAAGAGCACAGTCCAGAAGTCAAGAGACAGTGGTTCAAACGCAGGCTCCATGCACTGCAACTAGGCAACATGTGACTGGGCAAGTGCCTGACTATCTGAGCTCAAGAGTATCAGTGTTACACAGTCGAAAAGTCTTTGGAATTATAGAGAAGCATTATAATCCCAGATCACCCACTCCTACCTTAGATGATCTTGGGAAAGTTACTCAATCACTATGAACCACAGTTTAGTGTCTATAAAGTAAAATAATTATCTCCCTCAAAAATTGGTATATTTCACAAACAACAAAGCTCCTAATGTAATAGGTGGTAATTAATAGGCATTCAATAAATAGTAGCATAGTTACTGCTGTTACTATCTTATAGTTATTACTATTATTACTATTTGTTATTTCATTTTTATTATTGTTGTTAAGGATAAACTAAGATAATGTACATGCTTTGTAAAAGTTAAAGAGCTTTACAAACATTAGTTACTAATAAAAGGAAGTGTCAGAGTTAAGATCTCCCAATCCATGCATTAAGACAGAGAAACTGTGGTTGAAGATAAAGAACAAATCATTTGATTTCATGAAACTAGAAATCACAGGCTTGAGGAAATAAACTCAAAAAAGAAGCCGCAACCCATCTATCCTAGCTTTAACTCTCTCTTTGGCCTAGTCCATTTGGCTTTCTGGTAGCATGGGAAATGAGGCTGACACTGCAAAATCCCAAGTTTCAGTACAGTCATCCAGTTTCAACACAAATCATTGACCTTATTTTTTTTTTTTAAGATTTATTTTTAAGAAGCCCCTCTCATTGGTTCAGCTGAGCTAATCTAGGCTCAAAGCATAAAACACTCCAAACTTGGAGAGATAAACACTGACATAGTCCAGTTTTAAAATTAACTTTGCTAAAAGTCTTCCCAAACTCAGAGAACTCCACTTTGGTTGTGAAAATGCAGCCAGAAAAAGATTCCAAACCAAATGCTGCAGGACTTCTTAGAATAAACCAAAGGCTCCAGATCCTAACCACAGGAACCAAGCTTTCCCACATGGAATTCTGCAACTCAGCACCACCTATCACAGGCCATCAATTACAACTTCTTGCAATCATTTATGCATCTCCCAGGCACCCGATGAAGCCATGCTGGAGGTATTAGGTAATGCCTACAGACATTCTACCCATCACCAGCTCAAATCAATCACTAACACAGCCCAAAGAGAATTCTTCTTTCTCATCTCCCAAAGTTCCTTAAAGACCCAAAACTACCCCCACTGGAAATTCTGGCTCCAATAACTAGGTGGGACCCAGGCATCTGTATTATAGAAAAGCATCATGAATGAGTCAGTTGTGTGAGCTGGACTGGGAACAACTAACAGAGATAGTATGCTGTAATTTAATAGATAATTTAGGACAGATCCACATGCATCCTTGCCACTTTCTAGCTGTGAGACCTTTAACAATATAATTTTTTCTAAGCTTAAGTTTCCCCAAATGAAAATGAGTTGTTATGACTATCAAATCAAACAAGAAATGAGGTTCCCCTTAGAAAAAAAAAAAAAAACTTTCATATTTGCATAGTGTTTTACGGTTTAGAAAGTGCTTTTACATCATTCTGTCATATAACGAAAGTGTACTAATGACGTGGATGAATGGGAGTTATAATTATTCCCACTTTTTACAGATAAGGATGCAAGGTTTAAAATAAATAGGTAAAAAGGGAAAAAAAATCACAGTTAATAAATGTTAGAGGTAGGACTCAGTATATGTTCTTTAAGCCCTGCTCTAGCCCATTTCTCTGTATAGCTAATATAAATTCTCAAATACTTCATACAGGACATACCAACTGCTGTGTATCCTTCTAGGACTAGGGTAAGCACAAAGCAGCAGGTCAACAAATGTTTACTGGTTGAATGATATTATCAACAAGCACAAGATCAAGCTGAACAAAGGTTCCAAACAAAAAGGAAAAAAGTTCATTTATTTCATTTTGAATTATGCATTAATTACAGCCATCTAAGTTCTTAAAAGGAGTGAAACCTATGCCCTAAGGGTATGTATAGGAAAGATAAAACGAGGAGATGAAAGAGAATTTACAAGATCATTTCACAAGACTTTTTTTTTTTTTTTTGCTTTTTAGGGCCGAACTTTCAGCATATGGAGATTCCAGGGCTAGGGGTCAAATTGGAGCTACAGCTGCTGGCTTACTCCACAGCCACAGTAACTAGGGACCCAAGCCACATCTGTGACCTATACCACTGTTCATAGCAACACCAGATCCTTAACCCACTGAGCCAGGCCAGGGATCAAACCCTCATCTTCATGGATCCTAGTTGGGTTTGTTAACCGCTGAGTCATGATGGGATCTCCCACAAAAACTTCTTATAACTCTATGCTTTCTACTTCTATGCTTTGATTTTAGAGATGATCCTTTGATCTTGTGTTATAAGATTTATTTTCAGACCAGATTTGGTCTAGGGTTGCTTAGTGAGGATTTCCAGAATAAGCTCTGTGTCTATAGCTTTATTGCTGATCGAAATACCTCACAATGGCCCAAGTTTCATTTCATGTACATATACAACCTCACCAACTTCATCTTTATATCTAATTTGTATAATCATAGGATTTCAAAACTGTAAGAGACTATATACGTTCACTGGTCTGACTTTTAAAAAAATTTTTTGAATGAAAGATTCTTTAAATTGTACATTGCCTTACAATTTTCAAAGGTTTCACACACATGATTTCATACAACCCCTACAATAACCTTCTTTCCCTCTACCCCTATATCCCTATATTGTCCCTTTCCCCTTCCTTCTCCCCACTAGTAACCATTAGTTTGTTCTCTATATCTGTGTGATTCTTAATTTTTGCGATGAAGGCACTGAAGTCCATACCAGGCAGCCAATTTATGACAGAACCAAGACTACTACACAATACCTAGACCCCACCTCCCCATTCAATATATAAGGTCATCCCTTCAGTTCCCAATGATGTCTAAATGCTTCCATCATTTGGGTTTTTTTTGGGGGGGAGGGTTATTGAGATACAATTCACATACTAAACAATTTATCCATAGAGCGTAATATTCAGTGACTTTTAATACATTCACAGAGTTGGGGAACCATGCCTACAATCTATTTTATTTTATTTTTTTATGGTCATAACCTGTGGCATATGGAAGTTCCTAGGCCGGGGATTGACCCTACACCTCCATAGTGACGTGAGCCATTACAATCAGATTCTTAACTCACTGTGCCACAGTGGGAAGTCCCCCACAATCAATTTTAGAATGTTTTCGTCACCCTCATAAGAAACCTCATACGTCTTAGCTATCACCCTCTGATCCCATTCTCCCCTCCCTACAACCCTACTCAACCACTCCTCTACATTTTATCTATGAATTTGCCTGGATAATTCATATAAACAGAATCACACAATATGTGGTCCTTTGTGACTAGTTTCTTTCACCAATATAATGTTTTTTAGATTCACTCATCTTGTAGCATGGATCAAGATTTCATTTTGATTTTTTTTACCAAATAACATTTCCTGGAGTTCCCATCATGGCGCAGTGGTTAACGAATCTGACTAGGAACCATAAGGTTGCAGGTTTGATCCCTGGCCTTGCCCAGTGGGTTAAGGATCTGGCGTGGCCATGAGTTGTGGTGTAGGTTGCAGACGCAGCTCTGATCCCAAGTTGCTGTGCCTGTGGCATAGGCCGGTGGCTACAGCTCCAACTAGACCCCTAGCCTGGGAACCTCCATATGCCACAGGAAGTGGCCCTAGAAAAGGAAAAAAAAACAAAAAAACAAAAAAATTCTTTGTATGGATATACTTCATCTTATTCATCCATTCATCAGTTGATGGATATCTGAGTTGTTCCCACTTTTTGGCTATCATCAATAATGCTGCTATAGGGAGTTCCCATTGTGGCGCAGAGGAAACGAATTCGACTACGAACCATGAGGTTGTGGGTTCGATCCCTGGCCTTGTTCAATGGCTTAAGGATCTGGCATTGCCATGAGCTGCGGTGTAGGTGGCAGACACGGCTTGGATCCAGCATTGCTGTTCCTCTGGCGTAGGCCAGGGGCTACCGCTCTGATTCAACCCCTAGCCTGGGAAGCTCCATATGCAGCAGGTGCAGCCCTAAAAAGACAAAGAGACAATAATAATAATAATAATAATGCTATAAAACATCCATGTAAAAGTTTTCATGTATACATATGTTTTCATTTCTGGGTCATATGGTAACTACATATTTTTGAAATAAGTCTTTATTGATCTATGATTTGGAAAATTTTTATCCCTTTCTCTGAATTATCTTTTCACTTTTTTGATGAAGCCCTAAAGTTTTAATTTTGATGAGGCCTACTGGGCAGGAATCTCATTATCTTCTTGGTTTGTTAGTAAGAACGATTCCAACTTTTTATTTTTTAATTTTAAAAGTCCTCTTGTGAATAGAGCTGCAATGAACATGCGGGTGCATATATCTTTTTTAAGGAAAGTTTTGTCTGGATATATGTCCAAGAGTGGGATTGCTGGATCATATGGTAGTTCTATGTATAGATTTCTAAGGTACCTCCATACTGTTCTCCACAGTGGCTGAACCAACTATTACTTTTGGAATGGATTAACAATGAGAGCCTCAATGTAGCACTGAGAACTATGTCTAGATACTTACAATGCAGCACGACAATGGGAGAAAAAAATTTATGTATACATGTATGTGTAACTGGGTTCCCATGCTGTACAGTGGGGAAAAAAAAAAAGTGTGTTGGGGGAAATAATAATAAAAAATATATCTTTAAAAAAAGGTCCTCTTTACTGCATGTAGATACCTGGACTGAAGGCATACTTATTTACAGAAATGAGGAATTGTGGTTGATACTGTACAGCATAGGAAACTGTATCCAATCTCTTGGGACAGAACATGATGGGGATGAAATGAGAAAAACAATATATATATGTGTGTCTGGGTCACTTTGCTGAAGCAGAAACTGGCACAACATTGTAAATTAACTATAATTTTAAAAAAGAATTATGGTTGAGGAGTTCCCGTAGTGGCGCAGTGGTTAACGAATCTGACTATGAGGAACCATGAGGTTGCAGGTCCGATCCCTGGCCTTGCTCAGTGGGTTAAGGATCTGGCATGGCCGTGAGCTGTGGCGTAGGTTGTAGATGCGGCTCGGATCCCAAGCTGCTGTGGCTCTGGTGTAGGCCGGTGGCTACGGCTCCAATTAGACCCCTAGCCTGGGAATCTCCACATGCCTCGGAAGTGGCCCTAGAAAAGGCAAAAAGACAAAAAAAAAAAAAAAAAAAGAATTATGGTTGATAAAGCAAAATATTAAAAATAAGCACACATGTAAACTGAGGGAGAAACAAAGTGGCTATATATGTGGGAGAAGCTTCTTTGCAAACTAACATTACCTAGATCATAGCTCCTGTACCTACGATGTTGGCAACTACTATATAAATGAATTAGCCAGAAAACAAAAGTGAAGCAATGTATGTGTACCTCTTTTATCTAGACCCCAAAAGAGCTCACAATGAAGGTGCAGTAGGAGAAAGAGGAAATCTATAGATACAAGCCCAACGTATTCAATAAAAGTCCTCAAAGTTCTCATTTCAGTTTTTCAAAATCATTTCCTACATGTAACGTCACTGCCAATTAGACATTGCTATGTCAAAACATCTCAAATACAAAAATGTCTAAAAGGATCCTTTTACCTCAAATCCAATGTGTTTAAAGTCACCATCTTTCCTGTTCTCCAACCACCAAGCCTCCTGATTTGTTCCTTTTCCTCTGTTCTTTATCTGGTTAATATACTATTATCTACCATCTCTTCTGATCTGTAGTTATGCAGGTATATTTTTCTGCAATGTAAGACATTTTCTGCAATTCACCACTATACTTGGTATATTTGGCCTACTGTTTCAGAATCATAATTCTGATTTTATCATGTAGTCTACGAGCTACGTCTCCTAGCTTCAACAAAAGAGTAAGACAAAGGGTACTAACATTTGAGTGTCTGCTGTGCAGAAGGTACTGTATTAGGAACTTTGCACGTAACTCTCACAAACAACCCTGTGAGATATTAACCTAATTTTAGAAATAGGAAAATCACAGTTTCTCCTAGGGATAGGAAACTAAAAGTCCAAGGAGTTAACTGACATACCTAAGGTTAGAGAGCTGGTAAATTATGAATCCAGGATTTGAACCAGGTCCACCTAAATGAGAAGTCACGATAACTATTTACAGACAAAAGCTCAGTTTCTTCAGCATGCCACAAGAACGAAGCCCTGTAAGCATGTTTGAGCACTTTATATCAGCAGCCACTTAAACATTTGGGTGGTCAAACAAAAGTCAATTATCCATGTGGACATTAAAACTTCTATTTCACTATCTTGTTCAGAGGATCTCAGTGACTTATCAGATATACTGTTTAAAATTCTGACTATTCTGAAAGTTTTATCAATAAAAAGGAAATGAGTCCAGGCTTCATATGACTTTAGTGAATTCATGCTGAGTCCTGTTTCCATTTTTCGGCTTCCTTTTCTGTTTTTACTTGTCTTTCTTACTGATATTTAATCCCCAAATCTGGTTTTCAGATCAGGAATAAAGAAGAGGCAATCAAGAATCTGAAAAGAAGACACTGTAAATGAAACCAGTTCAGGGAAAAAAACATACCCAAATGAAGACATTTCAATATTTCTTATACTTTGTGAGTTCATAAATAGTTTAAGAACTTAAAAAGTAAGTAAATATATGGCTTTAGATTGCTCCAAATCTGGAAAGAGTATAGTTATTCTCCTAGAATTTTTCACAGATGTAGCTAATAGAGAATAAAAATAAATATTTCCCATTTGACTTCAAGTTACTTCAGGAAAAAAGACAAGGAAACTATTTAATGAGAAAAGGGGGATTAAAGGAAAATTAAGTCAAAGCAGGTACTAATCTTTTACCAGGTTACAAAAAACAATTGTTTTAAGTATAAAAATGATGAAAAATAAATAAAATACTGTACTTTTATCTCCAGGTAAGATGGATCGGTAAAATCGGTCCTTCTTTTTCTTCTCCTCTGGATTTGGAGGCAGAGGTTTGGAACCATGGTTTAGGGTTCCAGCATCTTTGCTGCCAGCGCCAATCATAGTGCTGGTGTTTCTCATCGGAGGGGCTGGGGGTTTATCTTGAATGTCTAGGCCGTTATTTGACATTGTCACAACCACCAGCAGCTACTGGAATCAGAAAGAAGAACATAATCCTTTTATTATTTTTGAGCAAAAGGAAATATGTGTTGAAAATTTTTAAAGAATCCAAATTATACAACCCCTCCTCCAAATTACACAAGCCCTTCCACTGCATACCATGACAAATGTTATCTTGCAAGCAACAATACTCAAAGAAGTAACGCCTACTCTGTGCCACGCACAGCTGAAAACTCAAAAAGATTCTTGCTTTTCCCTGTATTCTGCTATCTCTAAGGCATTGGAGAGCACAAAAAAACACTGTGGGTGGCTTAAAGGTAGAAATTTGGCCCAGCTAAACTGAGTATGAATCCCAGTGCTACTTACAAGCTTCAGAAAAATTCCTGGGAGTTCCCGTTGTGGCGCAACAAAAACAAATCCAACTCGTATCCATGAGGATGTGGGTTCAATCCCTGGCCTCGCTCAATGGGTCTGGGATCCGGCGTTGCCATGAGCTGTGGTGTAGGTTACAGATGTGGCTCAGATCTTGAGTTGCTGTGGCTGCGGTGCAGGCCGGCAACAGTAGTTAAGATTCGACTCCTAGCCTGGGAACTTGCATATGGGGCAGGTGCAGCCCTAAAAAGAAAAAAAAAAAAGAAAGAAAGAAAAATTCCTTAACTGCTTGGGTTCCATTTATTCATTCATACAAAGATTAAATAAAACTGTCAAGAGCATTCCACATAGTGAATTCCCCGCTGACCCCTAATTTTATAACCTTAGAAAAATCATTCATTCTCTGGAAGAACTGTATCACTATATCAAGGGTCAGTAAAGCTGCAGGTTTTATAAATAGCTTTAAGGGAACACAGCCACACTCATTCATTTACATACTGTCTACACTTCTTCCACATTCCAATGGCAGAACTGAGTAACTGCAACAGACCTAAAATATTTACTATCTGCTCTTTTCCAGGAAAAGTTTGCTGACCCCTGGCCTTTACATCTCTTCTTCAGCATCTCCTTCCTCTAAAATTTGACCTTGTTCTAAATATATGATGGGCAATGCAATAATTATCCTATCCTATATGGTGTTGAATTTATAGGCAATCTCCTAAGCTTCTGGGAAACAGAAGGAATAAAATTTAAAAGAAAGGGAAAAAATCCCTATCACATGAAACCAATTATTTTAGTAAAGATAGATGTTATTACCTCAAATAAATGCGCTTGACAGTGGATAAATATGAATATATCTAGAGTTAATAACGTTTCTCAGCATTCTTCCATGCTACAGTGGAAATTATATCTTTAACCATGACTAGAATGTAAGCTCCCCCAGTCAGACACAACAGTGCTTTAGAAACTAAAGTTTCCAATTATTAAAAACAAAATAAAAACAAAAAACAGGATAATAATCACCAAGAACTTTTTAGAAATGCAGAAGTCCTTGTTTGACTCTCATAAATTCTGATTTAGTATAGCTACGTTAAAACCAAAATTCTGTAATTTTAAAATGCAATGATCCCAAAACCTGCCATGACTGAATACCACTACTTTAGAAGTTAATTACCTAAATCCTATGAACAACATCTATAAGAACCTAATATTTTCTTATAAATGCAGAACTAAATGATCCCTTGTATCCAATTTTTCCCCTCAATCCTTTTTCCACATGCCATGGATAGTCTTAGAACACACCACTCCTCTACTTAAAACACTTCAATGACATCCCAGAATAAAAGCTAAAGTTCCATAGCTTGCTTTTGAAGGCCCTCCCATTATTTAATCCATTTCGTCCACCAGCCTCATTTCCCACCACTACCACCCTCTTTAACCCCCTTATTATTCTACAATCAAATATACTGTAGCTTTCACACTTTCACTCCTTTGCACATGCTGCTCCCTCTGCTTCGAATGCCTATTTTCCTATCCTCAAATTCACTCAACCTTCAACTGCTACTTCTTTTATGAAGCCCTTTTGAAATGTTCTCACCTTCAAGAATGTCCCCTCCTCCAGACTCCAGGGCAATGGGTATATTTTCAGGTTATCACATTTATTTTTACTATGTTGTAATTATCTTTGCTAGGAGCCAGAATGTTACCCAAAGATCAGGCATGATTCTGCCACTTGTGCAATCCAAAAGATCCTAGTATAGTATCTGGCTTACAGTGGAGTCAATAAATATTTTTATTAATCAAAAGTTTGACAGAGATATATACCTTACCTTTAAGGAGTTCAGTAGAGATGAAATTTTAAGGTCCTTCACAGGATACTGATACTGAGCTGCCTCACAATCTAAGCCACCATATCTGGACACAACCTATAATCAAACTACACTTCAGAAATCTCTGTTCCCCTGTATTTGGGAGTAGCCTCTTACCCTCCTCTTGCCCCACTCCACCCCCTCAAATGCTTCTTGTCAATGATATCTCCCTCCTCCGATGAAAATCTTACTCATCTTTTAAGGCCAAATTCAAATTTTATCTGTTTATACACATCATCTTGAGCTTTCTCTGGCAAACCAATTGCTCCTTCCTTCTCTTTTCGAACAAAAGCAATCAAGTAAGCAAGAACAATCTTGTTAATCTAGAATAACTCTCTGGGAGGTATGCTTTTTATCCATTTCTTCCAGTTTCATTTAGCAGATTTGCCTTTGCTTTCCCTCCCAGCCCCAATTCAAATCCCTTAGCTTCCCCAAAGAAATTTTCTACTGGCTCAGTTCTCAAGCATGCCCTCCCACTCCAGACTGCCAGTTCCAAAATTATACTCCCTGCAGCCACCTGATACCCTAAGCAGGCCCTTCCTTGCCTCTTAAGCACTTTGGCCAACAGCTTCATTGAATATAACTCCTTTTCAGGATCAGAGCCCAGGATTGTGCCAAGAAAGCCTTCATCAACCTTTCTGATACAAGCTTTTCATTCCTCAGTTCTTTCTCTGTGTTTGGAGACTTCTAGGTGATAGATCTCCACTTTCCAAAAAGTTCCAAATTATTTAAACCTAAAATCTATTGTTGGAATACAATGTCTGAATCCTCTGTACCACATTCCAGCCCAGGTGATCTGGCCTGTGCTTGAAAACCTCCAGTGATATGAAATACACAGCCTCAAAAGTCAGCCCTTTCTCTCTGGTGACTCATTTAAAGAGTTCTCACATTAAGTTTTACCTTCTCACCCTGCATTGCAATCATTTGTTTACACATTTGTCTCTCCCTACACTGCCTTTCCCTGCCAGACTTTAGACAATGAACTCCTGAAAAACAAAGTTCAGTCATTTCTCAGTCCTCAACACCAAGCCTGGCACAGAAAAGATGATCAATAAAGATTTGTTGAACAAATGAACAAACAAACACTACTTCCATCCATTACTCCTAAACCCCATCTGAGAGCTACTCAAAAAAGTCTACTACCTCTTCTCTAGACAGGGGTACTTAAAACTATCTTTTAAGACCTCCCCCCAACTCTATTTTCTCAATGCTGAACATTACCAGTACTTTCAACTATACTCATAGGACACAGGTCTGTGCCTTCTTGATCCTTCCCTTTGAACTAACTTGGACTTAACATTTCTATACTACTTCCTAGTTTCTCTGCAGCCCTCCAACCAGTCCTTTTCTAGGATTTCTCTATAAGCCTTTACTCTCTTTACACTTCATAGATCCAGTAAGAGGTGATTTTGTCCATCTCACCTAGCACAATAATTAGCATATTTTAAAACCTACACTTTGTTAAACACCATTTTCAACCTTTATAGAACAAGTTTAAAACTTCAATCCTGAGAGGGGAAAAAAGAAATATACTCAACTCCTGCATAAAATGATCAAATATATCTTAAATCTTCTATCAGTCTCTGCAGATCAAAGATTTGGGAGGATGATAAGCCAATGCCTTCTCACAAACTGGAGTATAAAGCTAGGCCTAAGACCAACACTTAGAATGACAGTTCAGACAGCAACCCTCTATCCAGCCTAGACAACAAACTGATATAACAGACTGAGAAAAGATAGACTAACCATGTTTTACTAATGCCCCAGAGGCTCAGGGAGCCTATTAATTTATAAGCAATTAATTATACCGAAGTATTAAGTATTAATCAACTGAATGACTATAATAAATGTAGGATCACTGTGAGGTTTCAAAAGGGCCATTGGCAGGGATATACAGTAAAAAGATGACTGGAGTTAAAATCAGATCTGAGTCCTGCCTCTGCTATTTACTAGCTATGGTCTAATAGAAGCCTCTTCACCTGTGAGCTGCATTTGTTGTTCCCTCCTGTGCAGTCTCTGGACAGATACTGGTCAAGAGGCAACCAAGGAGGGGAAGTGATTTGTGTCTCTTTTTCTGTCAAAAGCATAAAGCATGCTATAAAAAGCTTAAAAGAGGAGTTCCCATCATGGATCATCAGAAATGAATCTAGTATGCATGAGGACACAGGTTTGATTCCTGGCCTTGCTCAGTGGGTTAAAGATCTGGCACTGCCATGAGCCATGGTGTAGGTCGCTGACACAGCTCGGGCTCGGATCCTGCATTGCTGTGGCTATGGCGTACGCCCTAGCCTGGGAACCTCCACATGCTGTGGGTGCGGCCCTAAAAAGACACCAAAAAAAAAAAAAAGAAAGAAAGAAAAAGAAAAAGGCATAAAAATACAGTGTTAGAGTAGAGAAGGGGAAAGAAAACACTTTACAGGTAGCCACTATGTGCAAGATATTTAACAAATTGAATAAAATCAGAAAAGGATTCAGGGAAAGAGGATGCTCACCAATAACTACTTCTTTCCGCTTTATTACATCTGGATTCCATGGTCACTAGTATGAAATATAGCTATGTAATCAAAGATTTTAAGACACATAACATCGAAGCCAAAAGCAACCTTACAGGTCATCTAATCTGATCCCTCCACATAACAAGTAGGAATTTACTAAGTGTCTGCTATGAGCTAAGCATCAGAGAAAATAAATAATTTCTCAGTCCTCAAATCAGTCATGTGATACAGTTGCGGGTTCTTCACTGAAATACAATTCAAATCAATAAATTTTTACTCAGTACTTATATGTAAGGTGCTGTGCTAGAAACCAGGGGTATAGAAATAAATAAATGAATAAGCTATGATCCCAGCTCCAGAGGTTCTCACAGTCTAGTAGGCAGGATAGAAAGGACCTAAAAACCCACAATGTTAGGCTAATTATGAATAGTGCTGTAGAACAGTATAAGCAGTAAACTGTCATAAGAAGCAGAAAGAAAAGATTGTATGAAACTGAGGTGATCACTGAGGCTTCATAGAAGAGGTGGTATTAAGAGTAGCGCCTAAAGAATAAATAGGTCAAATTAGTGGTCACTGACTTTGGACTACCAGAATTTTCTAGAAGCTTTTTAAAATACAAGCTGAAGTATTTGGGGGAGGGGAGTATACTAATATCTGCAATTTACTTTGAAATGTGTTTTTCAAAAACAAAGATTAAGACATGAACACAGATGTGACATAATATATATGTCAATATAGAATATATAATGGATTTGATAAAAGCAAGTACATGAAAATGTTTCAGGTTGTGATGATGTTTTTAAAAAAGAAAATGTTAATGTGAAGAATCTAAGTGGTAGTTATAGAGGTATTCACTATGAAATTCTTTCAACTTTGCTATGTTTGAGATTTTCCTAATAAAAAACAGAGGGAAAATACCACCACTTGAACTCTGATTTTAATTGGTCTGGGAAAGGCCCAAGCATTGGTGTATTACCTTGACCAAGGAAAAAAAAAAAACAATAAATGAATGATTTTGATAGAGAACAATGATGACAAATATACCCCAGACCACCAGAATAACCCAAGTCTGAGAGTAGAATGTGTGGCAATGTGGTAGAATGCAACATTAAGGTAAAAAAGGAGGACACACAGCAATTACAGTGGGCCTTTTACTTTGTGCAACACATACAGCACTAGTCAGAAAAATGATCCCTTCTAAGCAGTTCCAGATCTGTACCATGAATGTTCCATGTTAAAAATAAAAGATAACACTATTGATTTAACAAGCCTGAAAGATGACAAAGAGAAAAGAGGTGTTGTCTGGAGGAGGGGACCAGCTGCTCTCTGTCTGCACTGAGGACTCTGATGCCGTGAGTTCACACAATAGGACTTGGAGTTTAGGAGAGTCCTCTAAATTGCTAAAATCCTTTTTAAAAGTATCCCCAAAACTTGGTGTGGTTGCCAAGGGGGAGGGAGTGGGATGGATTGGGAGCTCGGGGTCAATAAATGCAAACTTTTCCAATTAGCAATAAGATCCTGCTGTATAGCATTGAGACCTATGTCTAGTCACTTACGATAGAGCATGATAATGGGAGAAAAAAGAATGTATACATGTATGTGTAACTGGGTCACCTTGCTGTACAGTAGAAAAAAAACTGTATGGGGGAAATAATAATAATATAAAAAAAGTATCCCCATAAAACCTCCTGGACCAACCAACTTTATAAATAGGATTTTAGCTATTATTTGGGGCTGATTTTTTTTTTTTTTAATCTTTTTAGGGCCACACCTTCGAGATAGGCTAGGGGGTTGAATCAGAGCTACAGCTGCCAGCTTACACCATAGCCACAGCAACGTGGGATCTGAGCCACATCTGTGACCTACACCACAACTCATGACAACACTGGATCCTTAACACACTGAGCGAGGCCAGGGATTGAAGCCGAATCCTCATGGACACTAGGTGGGTTTGTGACCACTGAGCTACATCAGGAACTCCTGAGACTGATATTTTATTTTATTTTTTATTTATTTATTTATTTATTTTTGTCTTTTTGCTATTTCTTGGGCCGCTCCCGCGGCATATGGAGGTTCCCAGCCTAGGGGTCGAATCGGAGCTGTAGCCACCAGCCTACGCCAGAGCCACAGCAACGCAGGATCCGAGCCACGTCTGCAACCTACACCACAGCTCACAGCAACGCCGGATCGTTAACCCACTGAGCAAGCACAGGGATCGAACCCACAACCTCATGGTTCCTGGTCGGATTCGTTAACCACTGTGCCACGACGGGAACTCCCATACAGTATTTTATTTTATTTTATTTTATTTTGTCTTTTTTTTTTTTTTTTTTGGCTATTTCTTGGGCCGCTCCTGCGGCATATGGAGGTTCCCAGGCTAGGGGTGTAATCGGAGCCGTCGCCACCAGCCTATGCCAGAGCCACAGCAACGCAGAATCTGAGCCGCGTCTGCAACCTACACCACAGCTCACGGCAACGCCAGATCCTTAACCCACTGAGCAAGGCCAAGGACCGAACCTTCAACCTCATGGTTCCTAGTCAGATTCGTTAACCACTGTGCCACGACGGGAACTCCTCATTTTGCTCTTTCATTCATGCAAATATTTTATTCATCACCTACAGTTTGCCAGGCTATGTTAGGGGCTAGGGATAAAACAGGGAACAAATCAGAAGCAGCAAAATCTCCGAGACAATGATCATCACCAAGGGTCACACAGCTAGAGGACAGCAGAGGTAGGGACCTGAAATGAAGTCTGTGTGACCTTAGAATCATATCTCTCTCCACTGTACCACTACACTGTTCACTCCAGAGGCAAAGGAATGCCTCGGGCAATTACTTAAATGAAGAGAAAGGAAAAAAGAAATAAAACTTACTTAATATATTAATCCCATTTCTCAGTTCCAATAACTCAGAGCAGCTGAGACTGGCATGATCAACACTCCACCCAAGACTGGGGAGTACTGCATGCCCTTGACACCTGGTTATGAGAATCTGATCTTTAATTTAATTGTGCCAGGAGGTTTTCTTTGGCAGGAGCCTGGAATGCTGCGGTTTCGAATTTGCTGAGGGATGTCCTTCTGAAAGACATTCCCACTACACAGTTTCCAGCCACTTGCACTGGTTTAGCAACGAGAAAGCAACTGCCGAGGTAGCAGAGAGGAAAACTGGAAACTGTTTCTGGGCTGTTGGGAAAGCTACTTTAATTTTTGACGCTCGGTTTAAACCTCTTTTGTAAAATACAAATAAGCCTATCTATGTTATAAAGTTATCATGAGAATTAAAAAGCATATATAAAAGCCCCTACCCTGCCATCTGGCACAAAATAGACATTCAGTAAATATCTGTTCTCATCCCCCAACTCAACTATCCAATTTCATCTCTTCTATTCCCTAAACTTGTCATTCCAGCCCAAACTGCTTCATGTTCCTGCTTTGCCCACAGTTCTCTCTGACTAAAACGTCCCAACTTGTCTTCCAAGAAAACTCCTACTCATTCTTCAAGACCCAGTTTGACTCACTTTCTCTACAAAACCTTCACACAAGTTCTATTTCTACTTTCCCCCAAGTTTTATAACATTTTATATATAATTCTAAACAGCAGCTTCCATATTTCATCATATCAACCTTATCAAGACTATGAACAAGTCAAAGGAAAAAAACCAACTCTAAATAATCTTTATGTTCCCAAGTGTCACCCAGTATAGATCTGGCACTAGATACTTAGTAAAGTTTCACTGACTAAGGTAGCCTGGTTTAGAGAAGAAAAATACAAGAGCTGGAAGGACCTTGAAAAATCAGCTAGTTTCATACTTTTATAGTTCAAACATGAAACTCACGGGTGTATGTAACTTACCTAAGATCACTCAATGAAATAGTGAAAAGCCTCTGATTATTCTGATTCTCCTAAAAACACTCTTTATCCACTAATTATACTTTGAGACAGAATTAACCAAGGGCTGTACCTGGAAAACTTCCTATAATTGGAGAGGGATGAGAGGCAGCAAAGTAAAATGGAAAAGGCAGAGAGATTTGGAATCGAGACTTAAATTCACTTATGCTGACCCTGTACCTTCACCATTCCCTCCCCTACCAATCATATTACACATCTTTCTCACTCCTATCACCCGTGTGAAGATAGTCACTAGAGTGACTTCCAGAAACAAGTACCAAGGGTCTTATAATCCCTCTTCTACCATCTGGGGAAATTCCTAATGGGGGTGGTACATAAGATTAAGGGATCAGGGAGTTCCCTTTGTAGTGCAGCAGGAACAAATCCAACTAGTATCCATGAGGATGTGGGTTTGGTCCCTGGCCTTGCTCCATGGGTTAAGGATCCAGCATTGCCATGAGCTGTGACGCAGATCGCAGACACAGCTCGGATACCACGCTGCTCTGGCTGTGGTGTAGGCTGGCAGCTGTAGCTCTGATTCGACCCCTAGCCTGGGAACTTCCACATGTTGTGGGTGCGGTCCTTAAAAAAAAAAAAAAAAAAAAAAGATTAAGTGATCAGGACAGGCATCTCTGATAAAGAAACACTTAAGACTTGAATGAAATGTGTCAGCAAATTCACAGCAACATCTGGAAGTGTTTTTAAGTAGAAGGCACAGTAAGCACAAATGTCCTAAAGGAGAATATTTGGTGGCCCACAAAACAGCAAAAAGGGCAAGAAAATAGTTGAGTGAGCAATGAGAAATGTGATAAGAGTCTAAGATTCAAGATGCAGCCAGAGGTCAAATTATGCAGGACCTTATAGGCCTTGATAAATTTGGATTTTGTAGCAAGTGTGAGAGTTTTGAGCAATGATCTAATTTATGTTTTAAACAGACCACTCTGGCTGCAGAGAACTGAATGTAGGGGAGCAAAGGAAAAGTGGAGAGAACTTTAAGAAGCAATTTTTTTTTTTTTTTTTTTTTTTTTTTTGGTCTTTTTAGGGACACACCTGTTGCACGCGGAGGTTCCCAGGCTAGGGGGCAAATCAGAACTGTAGCTGCTGGCCTACACCACAGCCACAGCAACACCAGATCCAAGCCACGTCTGCAAACTACATCACAGCTCAAGGCAATGCCAGATCTTTAACCCACTGAGCGAGGCCAGGGATCGAATCTGCATCCTCATGTATACCAGTCAGATTCGTTTCCACTGAGCCACAATGGGAACTCCAAGAAGTAATAGTAAGTAACCAGGAATTCATATGAGAACTGATGGTGACTTAAATAGACTACAGTAGATAGAGAGAAGTATTACAAAGGTAGATATTTTGAAGGTAGAGCCAAATGGCTTATTTAGAGATTGGATATGCAATGTGAGAAAAAAATGAAAAATCAGGATGATCTCTAAATTTTTGACCTGAGCTGAGAATATGAGATAATATAAACATGTTATAGAGTCTTTTATTCAAAGACACACACACACACACACACACACACACACCCCTCCCCTGACACCCACATCTTCCTCAAATAACATTTCTTTGTTCCCCTTCATAGAAGAGCTTCTAAAAAGAATTATCTATCGACTTATACTATCTCCACTTCTTCCCCTTCTGTTTGCCAAATAACATCCTCCTATTTCATCAAAAGTAGTCTCGTCAAGACTATCGGACATGTCCATGTTGCCAGATGAAATGGTCACTATTCTGTCCTCACCTTACTCAGCCCCTCAGCAGCATGCAACATAACTGACCTCCCTCTTCTCTTTCAAGTGCTCCACTTTCTTGGCTTCTGGGGAAGCACACTCACCTGGCTTTCCCTCTTTCTGCCTATTCCTATCTCCGCTGCAGACTCTTCCTTCACTAGCCATCCTCCACATGTCCAAGGTTAGGAACTTTCTCTCCTCATAACTACACTCTGCCCCAGACGATCATCCATTCATTCCCTTGGCTTTACACATTATCTGTATGTTGATGATGCCCAAGTTTCTATCTTTAGCCTAATAGCTCTTTCAGGCCAATAACCATCTGTTCGACAATCCACCTGCATGTCCCCTAAGTACCTTAAACCTAACATGAACAAATGGAAATCTTGGTTTTTACAGCATTTATCATGAATTTTAATTATACTTTCTGGAGTTCCCTTCATGGCTCAGCAGCTAATGAACCCAACTAGGATCCATGAGGATGTAGGTTCAATCCCTGGCCTTACTCAGTGGGTTAAGGATCTGGCGTTGCTGTGGCTGTGGTGTAGGCCGGCAGCTGCAGTTCCAGCTTGACCCCTGGCCTGGGAACCACCATGTGCCACAGGTGCGGCCCTAAAAAGCAAAAAATATATATATATATATTTTTTTTTTTTTTTCTTACCTCAATAAACAGTAAGCTTTACAAGGAGCAACTAGGTCTGTTGTATTTACCAATGTATATCTAGTAACTCAACAAGGCTTAGTAAGAGTAGACATCAAGATTTACTAGACCCTCTCTGTGACCTCAAAATATTCACATTCTAAGAGGAGAGGAAGACATGTAAACCACAAAGACAGTACAACATAGTAAGTACCACTATGAGTGGTAAGATGAAACACATGAGTGCTGTGTGAATCCAAAAGAGGGGCCCTCTATAGTAGCCTAGGAATCAGGAAGACTTTCTTAAGAAGGTAACTTCAAAATTTATCTTCGCAGAATAAAAATAAGTATAGCTAGGAGTTCTCTCATGGCTCATAGGTTAAGGATCTGGCATTGTCACCTCTATGGCTCTGGTTACATGTGTGGTAATGGTTCGATCCCTTGTCTGGGAACTTCTACATGCCACAGGTACCACCAAAAGAAAAAAATAAAAAGCATAGCTATTAAGTGCCTATTACTTATTCTTTTCTTTTTTATATATAATTATTATTAAGCTTTATAATAATTCTTCAAGGTATGTATAAATACCTTCCATTTTATACATGAATTTTAAAAAGATTCTTAAAAAATACCTAGTAGGTGGTAGAACCAGAATTTGAATTGAGGTCAGTTTGGTTTTAAATCCCTCCCCTTCTTTTATTTATTTATTTAATTTTTTTTGGCTAGGTATCATCTAAAATAATATTTTTTTATACTTGCCACTATTTGTTTGACCTACATACTAAACCTCGACCTCAGTTTTCAGCATGGGGCTCAATTACCACTCTCCAAATTATCCTCTTTCTAGCCCCTTCTTTTTCTTTATTGAGAAAGCATTGAGGCAGTTTCAAACCAGAGAGCAACCCGAGGCATTTCTTCCAGGCTGCAACATCCGAGCATTTTTTATGGCTAAAAATACATTCAGGAACAACCACAGTAACATCTGTACTGCACTTCACAGTCTGCAAATCAGTTTCACACATTTATTATTTCACTTGATCTTCACCAACCCTATGAGGTATTAAATCCCTATTTTATGGAGGCCAGTGGAAATAAAATGCCTCACCTAGCTCCATCTGGTCTCTGGTCTCTACAGCCTGCAAGAAATTGATATTAATAAAATGGAAGGGTGCAGAAGAGGAGGAAGAGACAGAGTGACTCATAGAGGGAGCTCAGCACCAAGTTACCCAAGTGGCCTAGAGCCAGGAGACGTTAACAGGGACCAAGTCTGTTTCCCTTCCAAGGTAATGAGTGTTTGGCTACAGTACAGTGATCTATCACATGGGGCTGTTTTTCCTTCATCTCAGCACACTAGAGTCTAGCTCCACAGATAGGTAAAAAAGAGAACTTAAGAAAACTCTTTGTACACTCTATGTACACACAGGATCAGAAGATAACATGGTCTAAGAGAATAGACATCACTTTTAGAGAACACTTGAGTTTAGGCTCCAGCTCTGCCACTTACTTACTGAATCAAAATTCCCTTCTCTGTGTTATTACAGCCCCTTGTGCTTCTCTTATACCACACATAAATTATCACACAAGGTTTCAGATAGCCATATTCTTTGATTTGCACTGGTAGGCAGCAACTGAGTCTAGTTTCCTTTCTTATATCCCCAACACCTGACACCATAACTAACATGGAATAGATGGTCCAGAGAATGTCTGAGGATGAATAAATGCCATATTCAAAGCTTTCTGTATACATACACATTGTCTAGACATTAAGTACCAGGATAAAAGCAATCCTGCCTTCTTATCTCTGCTTTCCTTCTCGCCATCCTTTGAGGACACTACTAAAGAAAAGTTTGCTGGAGTTCCCATTGTGGCTCAGAGGATTAGGAACCAAACACAGAGTCCATGAGGATATCGGTTCAGTCCCTGGCCTCATTCAGTGGGCTAAGGATCCAGCATTACCGGAGTAGGTGGCAGATGCAGCTCAGATCCGGTGCTGCTGTGGCTGCAGTATAGGCCTGCAGCTGCAGCTCCAATTCAACCCCTAGCCTGGGAATTTCCATATGCCACAGGTGCAGCCATAGAAAGAAAATAAAAGAAAGAAAAGTAAAGTTTGCTGAGTAGAAACAAACCAGCCCAAAAAGCTGGTCTTCAGAGGTAAAGAAAGCTAACCTACATGGTCCCCTTTCCCGGACTATGGTATTTCACAACATACCTACCTCTACCCCCAAATAACCCTATCTTACCCAATCCACTCTCGTCTTCAAAAGACCACAGTTCTTCTCCCTCAGGACTCCTCCTTCCATCCCATTCCTGCTATCCTCCTCTTCTTCCCCAGATTCACATGTCTAACTCTGCCTCCAGGTCAGCAGGGCTTCAAAGCTGCCAGAGTCTTTGTTTCTCTCCAGCTGCTCATCTCACTAAACAAATTTGAGCCTCTGGACATTCCTGCTCTCCTCCCACTCTAAGGTTTCAAGCCCTCTGCTTCCCATCTTGCTTACTCCCTACTGCCGGCCCACTCCCCTCTGTGAAAGGAGGTGGGGACAAATCCAGGAAGTAAGATTTGGGGCCCAAAGCAAGGCACAGAGGCAGTAAGGAGGGAGACTGGCACTTGGGGAAGATAGATCTGTAGGTGAAAGCTGAATGTAAGGGAGTTAGGTAGGAAACAGAGTGTGTGTGGACCCCACAAACACCGTAGCAAAGGTTCCTGCAAACTAGTAACCTGCTAATAATCAGAAATGTTAACAAAGAGGAAAAGAGAAGAAGGACTAACCAAGAAGAGAAGAACCTAAGAGAGAGAAGGAAAAATTGTCTATAAAGAGGAAAGAATAAGAAAGGAAGCATGAGGGGAGCAGAAAGAAGGGAGAAAGTAGGGGTGGGAGAAAGGCAGGCAGGGGGCAGGATAGGAAAAATGATCACAGAAAGGAAATAGGAAAGGGGAGAAGATAGGAAGTAGAGTCATAGAAAAACTGAGGGAATAGGAGGTCCAAAATAATCAAGGTAGGTTAGTATCAGGTCGGACACGTATTTCTTGGTACCAGATAAGCAAAAAAGAAAAAATTATAGTGATTTAAACATTATACAGCCTCAAGGAATGTCATTAGCTTGGCCCAGTGAGGAGGCTCCAGAGAAGATAGCCGAGTTTTAAAGCAGCTTTACACCCAAGTATGGAAGAACCGGCCAGTCTGGAGAAAAACCCTGACCTACTCCTTCCCAATTCCACCTCCCTTCACCCAATATCCCTATATTTAACACTAAAATAATCAGCATTCTCAACCTGTCTTATCCAAGAAGTCGCTGGCTGCTGAGCAGCCCAGCAAGATGCCATCCAGAAGACTGGCTGGAAAACAGGATACTGAGGTCTGCTTCCCAAGTCTGCCTGTCTGTCTCCTACAGTGTTGAGGGGAGGGGGACATTTCTGCAGTCCATTATAGGGCTTTTACCAGCTCTGCAAAGGCAACTTGACAGCCTGGGAATGCCAGAGTCATAAACAAAATGTCAAGCCCTTCACTGCACAGATAAGGAAACTGAGGTCCACAGAAGCACCTAAACGGAACCAGCCCCAGCCCAGTGTCTCCCATCTTTCAGTTTACTCTACCTTTTAACAAGTCACTTATAACATAATGCCTCTCCCCAGCACCCAAGAGAAAAGCCCCCATGGTCCCAGCAGGCTAGCAGCTAATCCAAGGCAGAGGAAAGCATCACTCTAGCCACCAAGGAGAAGGGTGCTTGCACAGGAGCAAGGCTCCTGAGACAGAGCAAGTTCCCCAAAAATCAGCTTCCCCTTCATACCCTTCTCAAGCCAGAGCTCAGATTTCAGTGCTGGCCTAGCGGTTTAGGTTCCACCTTAAACCCCTTCTCTCACTTAAAGTCTATTAAGGGAAAAGACCCTAAATCTACCGGACCCGCGTCACCACTCCCCGGAAGCCAGCAGAGACCCCCCCCAACCCCAGCACCGCCCAGCTGAGCGCGCCCCCGGGTGGGCCAGCATTACCTGGTGGGGGAAGCCGGCCCCGACATCTCTGCCTACTGTTTTTTTGTCACAGAGCTGCACCTCTCATGCCCGGCCGGCAGCTCAAAGCCTGGGCTCCACCCAGCCCGCTCTACTCAGCTGGGGCCGGGCTCTCGGCAATTCAGCCGCCCCAGCTCTGGCTCTGGGGTGCAGCACGCTCCCGCCCTCGCAGGGCGCAGGGAAGGCTCTGCTTCGGGGTTGGTGAAGCAGAAGGGGCGGGGAAATAAGGGAGGGAAGGAGGAGGGAGGAAACTGCGCTTCTCCTTTCTGCAAAGAAGCAATGAGGAAAGGCGAGGAGACGACTACCTTCTCACCCCTCAGCTATTCTCCCTCACCTAGTCTTCAGCAGGGGATAATTTCTCACTGAATCCAGGATTCCTAGGGGCCGTCAGAGCTTCCTGGGTATGTCCCAGAGTGAAGGAAGAGAAGCAGAGAGAGAAGCAGAGTTCCTCTGTGCCTTAATTTCTCCAGCTGGGTCTGGACTCCAGGACTGCTCAAATTAAACCTAGTCTTCTATCAGATTAGGCTTCAGGGAAAGAGATGCACCCACTCACCGCCCCCAACAAAGGTGTCAGGTTCTAATCCTATGCCCCCGGGAGAACACTGAGTAAATGCTTACAGCTGCTGTAAGCAAAGAAAGCTCAGCAGCAGCTACCATTTATTAAGTGCTGCTGTGTACCAGGTGCTTTACAAAATGTCGTATCTATCTCACCACAATTTTATGAAGGAGACATACTACCAGTTCACATGTGTCAAAACTGAGGTCCACTCAGAATACGGTTTCATACAAGTATTTCTTTTTTTTGTTGTTGTTGTCTTTTTGCCTTTTCTAGAGCGGCTCCCACGGCATGTAGAGGTTCCCAGGCTAGAGGTCTAATCAGAGCTATAGCCGCCGGCCTAGGCCAGAGCCACAGCAACGCAGGATCCAAGCCGTGACTGCGACCTACACCACAGCTCACAGCAACGCCAGATCTTAACCCACTGAGCAAGGCCAGGGATCGAACCTACAGCCTCATGGTTCCTGGTCGGATTCGTTAACCACTGAGCCACGACGGGAACTCCTCGTATAAGTATTTCTTAAACACATATTGTGAATCAGTCATGTAAAGGGCCCTGAGCAAAACAACACATTACAGAATATTTACCAACCCCAGCCCAGACCCACTAAATGCTAGTGTATACCCCAATAATTGAAGAAAAAAAAAAAAAACTTCACACATTTTCAAATGCTCATTAAGAGGTAATATTACCTCATTACCTACCCCTCTGTGTCTATTTCTCAAGAGATATGTCAGGAGTCAGGTCATATAGGGTCTCTTGTGGGTCATAACTAGGAGTTTAGGTTTTGTTCTAGGTTTTAGGAATGGGAAAGCGTTGGAAAGTTTTAAGCAGAATGACAAGGTCTAATCTATATTTTTGAAAGATCACTGACCGCTGAATGGGGGACAAAGGGAGGGTTATGGAAACAAGAAAACAAGTTAGTACATTCTTTCAGGACTCCAAGCAAGAGAAGAAAGTAATAATTTAGACCAACATATCAGAAGAAGAAATGAAAAGAAACAAGCATATTCTAAAAACACGACTTGGAAGCAGCAGCAGCAGAACTTGGGGAAAGATAGGATATGATGAGTGAGAGAGGACAGTGACTTCCACAAGACCACACAGCTGGTAAACGGCCCAGTCGTTCCAACTCTGGCCTGACTCCTAAGCCCAAATCTTTCTTTTCTCTGCCATGTCGGCCATCCTTATATCAACTGCCATATCCTTCTCTCTATTGCCTGGCAAAGAACGGGTAAAGAGCATTACGTCTGGTCAGTAATTTAAGTATGCTGGAGAGAAATTTCATGGTACTGATTCCCTTTCCCTGACAGATAGCTACACCTCCATTTGACAGCCCCAGAGTAATCTAATCACAGAAGAATGCAGGGGAAGAACTTCAGGAAGACGTAACAGCTCTTCAGCAAAATACCTTTCACCCTTACTAGACCTTGAGTACCTACGCTATTCCAACTACCAGAAGTCTCAAATTTGGTGGAGGAGAGAGGGAATTTCTTGAAGACTGCCCGCAATACAGAGAGAACTGATAAATAATACAGACTGGAGAGATCTGCTGCATTATGAGAACGCAGCTACAAAGTAGTTTAAGGATGTTCTTTTGCCCCCCACACCCTTGTCCTTCATCTCAATTTATGATTGAGATGAGAGCCAGAAAGAGTCCTTAGTCTTGGGTATAGTTTTTCAAAGTAATGGTCAATAATCACAGCATCTGGCCCTACCCAATTTCCCATCCCATACAGCATCTCCTCTTACAGATAGGCTCTGCTGGAACATATGAAAGAACAGAAAGCTCATTATCAATGAGCACTGTAAGACAATGCTTCATAATATTCAGCTAGGTGCTTCTCCATAAACCTCCAATTCTGTCTCCTAGGAACTCTGAAAACATCCTTCAAAACCAAGGTATATTAAAGGCTTTCAGATGTGTGTATATGGTGATCTATCAAGGCCATGCTCTTTTCCTCTTCTCCAGGATAAATACAAAGTTCTTTTAATCATGTGTTCATTCAGTAACTATTTAAGCATTTTGTACAAGTCACCAGAGACAAACACATCATTGAAAATGACCACACCTTCAAGGAGTTTATGGTTTTAGTATAGGGGTTTTCAGCTCTCCCTGAGCACTGAAGTTCCTGGGAAGTTTTAAAAATATGAAGTCCTAACAGAGATTCTGACTCAACTGGTCTGGGATGTAGCCTAGGCAACATATCTTTAAGTATATAACCATAGCTATATTTAGCTATCTATCAGAGGACTAATACATGAATGCAAGATGTTAATAATAGAAGTTGTGGGGTGCTGGGACAGGCTAGGGGTTTGGGAGGGAAATGCTATAAAATTGGGTTGTGGAATTCCCATCGTGGCGCAGCGGAAATGAATCTGACTGGGAACCATGAGGTTGAGGGTTTGACCTCTGGCCTCACTCAGTGGGTTGAGGATCCGGCATTGCTGTGAGCTGTGGTGTAGGTCACAGGCGTGGCTCAGATCTGGCATTGCTGTGGCTGTGGTGTGGGCCAGGAGCTGTAGCTCTGATTGGACCCCTAGCCTGCGAACCTCCACATGCCACAAGTGCAGCCCTAAAAAGAAAAAAAAAGAAAAAAAAAATTGGGAGTTCCCGTCGTGGCGCAGTGGTTAACGAATCCGACTAGGAACCATGAGGTTGCGGGTTCGATCCCTGCCTGCTCAGTGGGTTAACGATCCGGCGTTGCCGTGAGCTGTGGTGTAGGTTGTAGATACAGCTCAGATCCCGCATTGCTGTGGCTCTGGCGTAGGCTGGCAGCTACAGCTCCAATTAGACCCCTAGCCTGGGAACCTCCATATGCCACGGGAGCGGCCCAAGAAATGGCAAAAAGACCAAAAAAAAAAAAAAAAAAAAAAAAAAATTGGGTTGTTATGATCCTTGTACAACTATAAATATAATGAAATTCATTGAGTTAAAAAATAAAATTAGAGTAAAACAAAGAAAATATAAATAAATAAATTTTTTAAATAATAGAAGAGGTGCTAGGGGATTGGAGAGATAGATTATATGGGAGGTCTTTGTACTTTCTTTTTTTTTTTTTTTTTTTCTTTTTGTCTTTTGTTGTTGTTGTTGTTGTTGTTGCTATTTCTTGGGCCGCTCCCGCAGCATATGGAGGTTCCCAGGCTAGGGGTTGAATCGGAGCTGTAGCCACCAGCCTACGCCAGAGCCACAGCAACGCGGGATCCAAGCCGCGTCTGCAACCTACACCACAGCTCACGGCAACGCCGGATCGTTAACCCACTGAGCAAGGGCAGGGACCGAACCCGCAACCTCATGGTTCCTAGTCGGATTCGTTAACCACTGCGCCACGACGGGAACTCCGTCTTTGTACTTTCTGGTCAACATTTCTATAAGTCTAAAACTGCACTAAAAATAAAGTCTAATAAGATACAATAAAAAATTACCTAAGATAAAGCTCATCTTTTCATTAGATTCATTAGACATAAAATTACTGTCAAATTGCTATAAAAGTTTCTGAACACTCTCAATTTCTATGCTTACTTCATTGCAGACTAGGAAGGAACAGTTCAAACTCTATTTGAGTGGTGATCTTGGGCATCTTCCACTAAACACAGCCCTGTTTGCAATGACCCTCTTACTGCCTGGTACCTATGGGGAAAACGACAATCTAAGTGCAGCCTATCCCCTACAGAATGCAATTGGACTATAACCTCCATTAACTACACCAAGTACTTCCAATAATTCAGTCTGAGACTGCACTAGCTTTTAAGCCACTGCACTGCTTCTGACTGGCACGGGGCTTAGGGGGCCAAAACCATAATTTTCATAAGCATAGCATCATGGTAGGTCTCCTCTAGACTGCCCATATATTGCCATTTCTTTGAGACTTAAAATGTAGAACTTCACTGTCATCTGCCTTAAATTTCATCTTTTTGGCTTCAACCCACCTTTTCAAGCTCTCCCCCCCGCCCCTGCCATCTAGCATAGTAGTTTTTCCTTCCAGTCTTTATCACCTATAAATCTGATAAGAATGTTATCTGTTCAAACATTTATCAAACATCTATCATGTTTCCCTGCCTGTACTTGGTTACAGGGATTAAAGATGACCTAGAAATGGCCTATATCTCTAGGAATCATTACTAATCAGGGAGGCTGGCATGCATAAAACTGTAAAAGATACTGCACTAGAAAACTGAATTAACAAAACAAACAGGATAAGGTGGAAAAAACTACAAAACATGTATCATGCAGTACAAGACAGAACCACTGATGTCTTTAGCAAGAAAGATCAAATTCAGGCATCTTCCATTTTATATTTCAGTTCTCAAAAACCAGATACTTGTTTGGTTACAGAAGGCTGACCAGCCGGATCACATGCTGTATCTTTCACAGATGAGTACTGCTATAGGAAGCTTGGCTAAGCATGACTCTCTCTGATGAAATGCAAAATTCATGAAATTGAGGCATGTTAGTAAGAAGCCAGTATTTTATTTATTTCTGAGGGCTAACAGATAATAATCAAGGAAGAAACTATTAGCTAAAGAAATGAAAAAGCAGAATCAAATGAGGTAGAAGGGACTTTAAGAGACTAAACTGGAGTTCCCTTTGTGGCTCAGCAAAAACGAATCTGACTAGCATCCATGAGGACACAAGTTCCATTCCCGGTCTGGCTCA
Source organism: Sus scrofa (assembly GCF_054392235.1). Classification (NCBI taxonomy): domain Eukaryota; kingdom Metazoa; phylum Chordata; class Mammalia; order Artiodactyla; family Suidae; genus Sus; species Sus scrofa. The sequence continues at coordinate 11,939,986 of NC_139391.1, forward strand.
ATGGGTTTAGGATCCGGCATTGCCATGAGCTGTGGTGTAGGTCGCAGACGGAGCTCAGATCTGGTGATGTGGCCAGTGGCTGCAGCTCCAATCCAACCCCTAGCCTGGGAACCTACATATGCCATGGGTGCAGCCCTAAAAAGACACACACACACACACACACACACACACACACACACAAAAAGAGAGAGAGAGACTAAACTACACAAAAAAAGAAATTAAATCCAAGAGATTCCAAATAACTTGCCCAAGTTTATACAAGTTAGTATGTAAATTGTTTTAAGTGCAATTACTCCCTGCATTTTATATGGTGCTTTGGTTTTACAAAGTAAATAATCCACAAACTATTCTTTCAAGCCATGGACCTTGACCAGTAATGTTTTGTCTATGTGATCATTTTAGGCTTCATCGGGCCCTTTGACTTCACTCAGCTGACTTCTACAAGCATATGCGTTTGCAACCACTGGTAACACCATATAAAGGCTAACGATCAGTAATAATTAGCAAATTTTCTTTGGACACTACAGGTTTCAACTGATAGTACCTAAAGGATTTTAAAACAATTGTTTTCATCTGATTCTTCTGCAATCTCAAATAGTTTTAAGAATGATACATTTACTGACTGAGAACTACAACTTCTGATATTATCAGTTAAATGCAGGAGGTAGTCAGTCAACAATGACGATTTCGGGTCTGTTAAAACAGCCATCTAACATACCATTCTTTTTGGCAGGGCCAGTTGTCTATTAAGGACTACGGAATAAGGTGAAGTATAAAATAAATAACGATAATGGCTTACCAAAATACTTCAAGAAGAAAAATAAGCAATAGAGGGATGAAATGGGGGGAAGCAAAAATCTATTGAAAGGCAGTCCATTACAAAGCAACTAAATCTAAATGCATTTGAAGTTCAAGCAAGGAAAAAAAGTTTAGGGAATGGAAGCATCAATTACATCTGTAGAGCTGGGAAAATTTTGTGGAGGAGAGGTATTTGGGTTGGGTATTAAAGGAGGAATAGAATTTTCATAGATAGAGGTAGTGCAAATGGGGCTAAGGGTAGAGAATCCCCTTGAGGGAACCACAAAAGACCAAAGGAGGAAAAACTATAAGCCCTGTTTAGGAAATTGTAAATAATTTAGATAGTCAATGATTCAATATTTTCATGATTCATTCACCATTTACTGAACTTGTTATACAGGCCAGATACAGTGCAGTCACAAAGGATAAAAACATGAGGAGACCTACTTCTTCCTTTAAGAACAACACTTTTAAAGACAACAGAAGATAAATTTGTGTCACTGACAGTCATACTTAACAGGTCCAAAATCTGTTCCTTCTTCACTTGTCCCTCTCTCAATAAATGGCAAGTCCACTCTTCTAGTTACTCATGTCAAAAATGTGATTCATCTTTGGCTCCACTCTATCACCTTTGTATCAAATCCATCTGAAAAATCTTATTAATTCTACCTTCAAAATATGTCTACAATTCAATCACTTCTCATCACCTTTATTGTTACTACCCTGGTCCAAACCATAAACAGCTTTTATCTAGAAGAGTAGTTCTCAATGTTTGGAGGCTATGGGGTGAGATTTTGCTCCAAATGTCTAGATAAATTTTTGTTGAAACAACCTGTATTACAGGTAATACAGGTTGAGGTCAGGGATGCTACTAAACATGCTACAACACATAGGGCATCCCCCTGCAACAAAGAATTATGTGGCCCAAAATGTTAATAGTGTGCAGAAACTCTTAGAATATTACAATAGATTCTTAACAGATCCACTCTTGCTGCCAAAAATAATCCTTTTTTTAATGTAAGTCTCAGAACACATCACTCTCTTCTGCTCAAAATCTCTCAGTGGCTTCCCAAAATACTCAATGTAAAAGCTAAAGTCCTTACGAAGACCTACAAGGCCATTCTCCTTCTCCACCCCCCTGCTATACCTCTGACCTGGTCTACTTCTCCCTCCTTCATTCATTCTGCTCCAGGCACAATGGCTTCCATCAACAGGCTATGTACACTCCCACCTCTCGGCCTTTATATCTATGGTCACTCTGTCTAAAAACACATTTTCCCCCAGATAGCCATATGACTTGTTTCCTCACTTCCTTCAGGTCTCTATTCAAGTATCACTTCATCAGAGGTCCTCCCTGACCACTCTTCATAAAACAACAAAAACCTCTCTTGACTTCATTTCAGCACTCTTTACTCCTCCCACCCTGCTTTATTTGTATCCACAGCACTTACTGTCAACTGATATATTTACTTGCTTTTTGGCTGACTCCTTCCAAAAGAACATACGCCCCCAAAGCAAAAACTTTTCCTTTACCTCCAGACCTAAAAACTACTTCTTGCACACAGTAGATTGACAAGTAATGGTTGAATGAATGAACATGTGAATGAATAAATGGAGCTGTAAAAATGGTCAGGAAGAAACTAGACAGAACCATAAAGGCCAGAAAAGAAATGGGCATGTTATCTTAGAATTGGCCTAGAGAAGTGACTGCCAGCGTTCCCACTGTGGCTCAGTGGGTTAAGAACCCAACAATGTCTGTGAGGATGCTGGTTCAATCCCTGGCCTTGCTCAATGAGGTAAGGATTTGGCATTGCTGTGGCTGTGTCATAGGCCTCAGCTGCAGCTCTGATTTGACCCTCAGCACAGAAACTTCCATATGCCATGGGTACAGACGTAAAAAGAAAAAAAAAAAAAATAGAAGAAAAACTGATTGCCCAAGAATGATTATCTTGTCACTGTGTCATACAAATCACCTTGTGTTCTCTACCAAATACAGAGAGAGAGAGAGAAATGGGGAATTCTATTTTGTATCAATATAAGAATATGAAAATAAAGAGCTGTCCAATAATGAAATGGATAATCCTTAAGGTATTACCACCAACCACTCTCTCAGCAGGGAGGATGCAGGAACAAACTACTTCCATAACTTTCCCCTCTGCTTATCCTTTTGGACTTGGTTCAAATGTCACCACCTCTACAAGATTTTTCCAGAATCTCTCAAAAGAATTAGTTATGCCTGGGAGTTCCCGTTGTGGCGCAGCAGAAACGAATCCGACTAGGAACCATGAGGTTCCATCCCTGGCCTTGTTCCGTGGGTTAAGAATCTGGTGTTGCCGTGAGCTGTGGTGTAGGTCAAAGATGTGGCTCGGATCCTGCTTTGCTGTGGCTCTGGCCTAGGCCATCGGCTACAGCTCCAATTAGACCCCTACCCTGGGAACCTTCACATGCCACGGGTGCAGCCCTAAAAGAACAGAAGACAAAAAAAAAAAAAAGAGTTCCCATCGTGGCGCAGTGGTTAACGAATACGACTAGGAACCATGAGGTTGCAGGTTCAATCCCTGCCCTTGCTCAGTGGGTTAACGATCCGGCGTTGCCATGAGCTGCGGTGTAGGTTGCAGACACGGCTCGGATCCCGCATTGCTGTGGCTTTGGCGTAGGCCGGTGGCTATGGCTGTGATTTGACCCCTAGCCTGGGAACCTCCATATGCCGCGGGAGCGGCCCAAGAAATAGCAAAAAAAAGACAAAAAAAAAAATTTAGTCATTCCTACCTATGGTCCTCACTCAGAGCTATCTGCCCACTTATCCCAATTTACTAAAAGTATTTGTTAATGTATTATTATGGACTCAACCGTGCCCCCCACCTCCAAATTCTTATGTTGAAGCCCTACCCCTCCTCTGAGTGTACTGGAGCTAGAGCCTGTAAGGAGGTGATTTAAGTTAAATGAGCTCATAAAGAAGGAACCTTGATCCAAGAGAATTGCTATTTTCACAAAAGAGGAAGAGATACAAGAATCTATCTATATCTTACCCTCTCCCTCTCCCTGTGTGTGTGTGTGTCTCTGTCTCTCTCTAAGCCACATGAGGACACAGTGAAAAGGAAACAGTCTGTAAGCAAAGAGAGCTCTCACCAGAAACCAAACTCTGTCAAAAACTTTGATCTTAGACCTCTCGGTTTTCAGAATGGTGAGGAAATAAATTTACTTTGCTTAAGCCACCTAGTCCAGCAAATTAAAACATGTATCTTTTCACTTCTAAACTGGAAAATTACTATATCTCCTCATTTACCACCATATCCCCAGCCCAGAATAAGGCAACTTGAATAAAATGCAAGTGCCACTATATTTTTTTATGGAGTAGTACCGAGTACAAATGCATTTTTAAAAACATATTTAAAAGTCATTAAAGTCAAATGATTTTCAAATGTCTAGCCAATATCCATTTTTCCCTTCATTCTTGCTAAATAAACCCTAATTTTGTCCAGGAAGGCAATGAAACAACAAAATATTCATTTTCCCAGCCTTCTTCAACGTTTGGTGTGTCCATTGTGACACAGTTCTAGCCAATAAGTCATAATGAGAAGTTTCTAAGACTTCTGGGAAAACAGTTGCTTTAATTATAAAATAGGACATAGGAGAAGTGCTAGTTCTGCCTTTCCCCCTTTCTTCTTCCTCAAATATTCTTGTGGGAGGTACAGTACCAATCCTGTAACTATGAGGTCATAAGCACAAGGACTGATAGCAAACACTCTAAGGCTGAAGACTGGACAAAAACAGAAAGAGACATCTTAGGACAATGGTAATCATCAATGGGACATAGGTCATAAAGTAGAAGAAAATCACAGCAAGTGCTAAAACCCATGCTAAAGGTAGCTGTTGCAATTCATGACTAAATTTTGATCTGTGCATCCTGGAAGCCAAACCACAATCAAAACGAAGAGACTGAACTCAAACTATTAACTCTCCTTGTCAGATGGAAGAAGCATTTCAGTATTGTTAAAAAGACAACCATTTTCAGTTAAAGCAAAAGCTGGAAAACTTTTTTCTGCAAATCACTTGACAGTAAATATTTCAGGCTTTGCAGGCCATACATTGCTGTCTCAACTACTCTGCCTATGTAGCACAAAATCAGCCATAGATGATATGTAAACAAATGAGTATGGCTGTATTTCAGTAAAACTTTATTTACAGAAAGAGTCAATGGGCCAGATTTGTCCTACAGGGTATAGTTTTCTCACTCCTAAATCAGAGTATTCTTGGATGTAAGCACCAGATCACTTCCAGCAGTATAAGAATTCAACCTGAGTACAAGAGCTACCAGCATTAATGCCACTTCAGGGCTAGGAACTTGGCTTTGTAGGTGATGCGAATGCCTCTGCAGCCAAAGGGAGAAAGTTAGCTTCCCATTACTTTCTCTCTCATGTCATTAAGTTCTAAATCCAAGTGCAGTGTGGGCATACATAGTATTGGTGAAAGCTAAGTTACTGCCTGTGCCTGACAAGCAGGAAAGTTTGAGAAGAAACTATCTAAATTTTTATCTCCTTTAGGGAATAGTATCTTTGCCACCAAGAAGACTCACAAAATGGAGAACACAAAATGCTGTGCACTAAAAACAAATGACAGCTCTCCATTTCCGTTGTCTCTTACTTATACCTTTCTTCCATATACAAACTGTTTTTTAAAAATACTCCAGCCTATCACCATCACTAATCATCAAGGAAATGCAAATCACAACCACAATGAGATATCACCTCTTATCTGTCAAAATGGCTATTACCAAAAAGACAACAAATAATAAGTGGCAGAGAAGAGATGGAGAAAAGAGAACCCTTGTGTACTACTGGTGGGAATATAAATTGATGCTGGACCTTCCACTGTGGCACAGTGGGTTGAGAATCCACTGCACCACAAGGGAACTCCAGTTGTTTATATACCCAAAAGCAGTTTGAAGGTCCACTGTGTCATCAAAGCAGAAGACCATTTTAATAGGCATACCCCATTTTAAGGACCCCTACACTTAAGACGCAGATTTTTAATGAGATCCCCATCTTTCTTGCCACTGGAATCTTTCTTCTCAATTAAGCTTAGACTCCAACTACAGTGTTCCCCTAGAAGGACTGTTCCTGACAATCCCTAACATTTATGCAGTTCTTCACTTTGTGATCAACAAAGCACAATCATACTCATCGCCCACTTTTATTCTTCTCCCAAGCAAAGCCCAGTCCCAAAGCCATCTCTCTTGGATCATCACCACCACCAGAGCCCCTCCCCAACATCACCACACACACATCTGCTACAGCTCTTCTCACTCATACAGACAGTTTATCACCTATAGTGAAGTGTGCATACCCCAGGGGAAGGAACCAGACCTAACAGTGTACACACAGAAAATGTTTGATAACAAAGTGAGTTAGGCCAAACAGTCAGAATTTTTGTTTAATAAAGTAGAAACTCAGATGACTTTCCCAAATTCTTCTAGCTAAGATTATAACCAGGATATTCTTGACTTTCAGTTCACTTTACCACTGCCCTCTCCAAGGATCAGCTGGTATTTTGAAAAGGAGGCCGGAACTGGGACTCAGAAGTCCTGGTCCACAGACAAGTCACTTAACTTCTCTTACCATCAGTTTCATTATTTTTTCAAACAGGAAAAAATCATGCAGTCTTTCCCTCTCTGAATACACTGTAAAGATTATATAAGATGATGTGAGTAAAAGTGACTTGAGAAATATGAAATGATAAACTAGGCCAGAGACAATGTTTAAGTTTATGACTCCCACTGTCACTGATGAAGTCAAAATTAGAGACTACCTTAGAAGAAACATATTTATCCTAACAGCTCTAAAAAATTGGCTTTATTATCCTCATTTTACAGATGAGAAAAATGAGGCACTGAGAGCTCAACACTTGCCAAAGACTGCAAACCTAGTAGATATTAAACCTGGAATTAGAATTTTCAGTCCAGAAAAAAAAAAAAAAAGGAAAAAAAAGGAGTTCCCAGTGTGGCACAACAGCATCAGCAACGTCTCTGCAGTGCCAGGATGCAGGTTTGATGCCCAGACTGGGGCAGTGGGTTAAAGGATCTGGCGTTGCCACGGCTACAGTATAGGTCACAACTGCTGCTCAGATATGACCTCTGGCCCAGGAACTCGCTATGCTGCAGGGTGGCAAAAAAAAAAAAAAAAAAAAAAAAATAGAATTCCATGTGGCCAAAAAAAAAAGAATTCCATTCCCATCACATCCTAAAGATCTTCCCATGTTGCTTTCCCAACATTACAGAATTAAAACCTGTATTTTTCTTTAATTTCAATTACTTCTAGACAGATGGAACAGATTAGTACTGAACATTTCATTGCCTCTCAGACCAAATCAAACTAAGTTAGCCTTGTAGTAAATGCAGCTTGACTGCAAAACCTTTGGTGTCACACCTCAGTATGTGGAGCTAAGAACTGAAAATGTGCATTAGGAAACATTCTAATATCTTTTTTTTGGGGGGGGGGGGTCTTTTTAGGGCCAAACCCGCTGCATATGAAGGTTCCTAGGCTAGAGGTCCAGTCGGACCTATAGCCAATGGCCTATACCAGAGCCACAGCAACAGGGGATCTGAGCCACATCTGCAACCTAAACGACAGCTCACAACAAAGCAGGATCCTTAACCCACTGAGCGAGGCCAGGGATCAAACCCGAGTCCTTATCGATGCTAGCCAGGTTTGTTAACCACTGAGCCAAAATGGAAACTCCCTAATATCAATTTTTAAATTATTTTAACTGGATCAAAAATCTAACAGGAAAAACAAAAGTGTACAATCTATTTTTTTTTGCCACACCCATGGTATGCAGAAGTTCCCAGGCCAGGGATCAAACCCAAGCCACAGTAGTGACATTTTGGGATCCTTAACCATTAGGTTACCAGGGAACAATCTTTTTTTTTTTTTTTTTTTTTAACTATTCACCGCTATGATTATGAAACATGGAAAGAGCCTAGACTTTGATATCAGACAATTCAAATTTAGAGTAGAAAAACAAAGTTCCCATCATGGCTCAGTGGAAACTAATCTCACTAGTATCCAAGAGGATGTAGGATCAATCCCTGGCCTAACTCAGTGGGTTAAGGATCTAGCGTTGCCATGAGCCACAGAGACATGGCTCAGATCCAGCATTGCTGTGGCTGTGGCGTAGGCCAGCGGCTACAACTCCAATTCAACCCCTATCGTGGGAACCTCCAATGTGCCTCAGATACGGCCCTAAAAAGACAAGAAAAAAGAAAAGCCTGGGAAAAGACCAGGAGGAGAAAATAGCAAAAAGAAGCAAGATATGACAAATGGAACAAGTAGGGTTAGTAGTGAGACCTAAGAAAGTACATCCCACTATTCATTTCTCTTCAAACACTCCCACAACCTGCAAAAAACCTAACCTGGGATGCTTCTTTTCCCTCTAGAGGGAAAAGTCAACTGAGAAAGTCTAAAATCCTTTTTTGCTAACACTTCCTCTTAAATGCTTCTCCAGAGACAAACTGAATGGCAGACATGCTGTCAGAAGACACATGTTGTCATTACACTGTCCTTCATAAAGTTTAGGGTATGTTGTTTTAGTAGAGTGATGTAGCTCCTATTACTTGCCGCTTTAGATACCCATATACATGCAGCCAGTAGTTATTTTATTTGGGATAAGAGTGCACAGAAACTTATTTTAAAGAACATGTTTGGAATTTACAAAATAGGAAGGTAATGTGAACACATGATTTTCTTAGAAACAGTTCTGGCATAGGGCAGGCATCATGGTCCAAATTCCTTCCTGTAGTCAGAGCCTCTTGGGCCTCAACAGGGCCTATAAATAGATTTCAAATAAAAACATCAGACTCACAACCCAGATTCATTCCCTTGACAAGTTCTATCAGGTGCTTTCAAGGCCCAGCCAACGAATCAGGGAAAAGAAATAAAAGTCAATCACAAAAACAGGAAGAATAAGTATTCTACCAGAAGTTAAAAAAAAAAGGAATTAATTCTTACTTATGGAGGTCAGAAAGGCTTCACCAGGTAACCACTTCTCCTTATGAATCCTCTCCTCCCCAAATTCAAACTCTGGCATCCCAAACCAAATATCTGAAATAGAACCCCAAGGGATTTTGTGCAGATAGTGAAGAAAGGAGGTGCCTAAGCCAGGTAGAAGAGTGGGAAAAGGCAAAATGGAAGAGCAAATGTATTCTCCGGTGTACGAGAGAATATCCTGCACGACTGGAGTGCAGGATACACTGGAGAATTAACAAGAAAAGAAGCAGGAAAGGCACATTTGGGTCAGATCTTAGAAGAACTTGAATGCCAGCCTAAGGAACTTGGAACTTATTCTACAATCAAGAGGAACTATTATATAAGTTTATAAGCAGAGCTATGGCATTTGACACATTTTAGAAAGATCATTCTACCAGAAGTATGAAAAGTAAAGGAGGATTAGAAGTGGTAATGAGTTCTTGTTGTGGCTCAGTGGTAACACACCCAAACTAGTATCCATGAGAATGTGGGTTTGATCCCTTGCACCACTCAGTGGGTTGAGGATCCGGCATTGCCGTGAGCTGCAGTGTAGGTTACAGACGTGGCTTGGATCTTGCATTGCTGCGGCTGTAGCCTGGGAATGTCCATATACCACAGGTGTGGCCCTAAAAAAAAAAAAAGATTACAAGTGGCAAGACTTAGGAATCTACTGTGTTATGACAGTCTAGTTAAGAGATGATGAGGGATAAGGTCAAAGTGTGGTCCAAGTCCAGAGTGGTCCCTGGCTGTCATAAACAAGCAGGATGATAGGCAGTTTTAGAAAAAGGAGTAGTTATCACCAGCATTTCACAAGTTTGAAATATCAGATTAACTATAAGTTTTCCAATATCCTATTGGGTTCTTAATGATTATTATACTCTTCAGGACTGCACATGCACTATAACAAAGACTGCTTTGTTAATCTCAGCTAACATTCAGGAAATGGGGGCAGATCATCTCAAATTACAAATTCTCATTTGCATCTAATCAATTTTTTTAGGTTGCCTATTTTATCTTTAGCAAAATTGTAAAACTAGACCAATATTTTCACACTTAGGAATGATGTACTAACCTAAGTCACAGTAAATGCTTATGCATTAAATAGGTAACAGGAATCTGGAACAAATATAGAATATAAAATAAATATGCTTGGGTAACTAAATCTGAGAAGAGGATGCTTATGGACAAGCAGATCACAAGAGAAAAGTGCCTTAGTGAACTAGAAACCCATGTACCCCCAGTACCAGGATATTACTTGCTATTGAAAAAAAAAAAAAATCACAGTAGTGTGAAGCTCCACAGAACTTCTCTCTTGTTAGCATCCCCCTGTTTTGTCTTTTTTTTTTTTTTTTCCTGTCTTTTTAGGGCCACATCCACAGCATATGGGAAGTTCCCAGGTGAGGGATCAAATTGGAGCTGAAGCCTCCAGCCTACACCACAGCCATAGCAACGCAGGATCCGAGCCACGTCTGCAACCTACACCACAGCTTACAGCAATGCCAGATCCTTAACCCACTGAGGGAGGCCAGGGATGGAACCCGAAACCTCAAGGATACTAGTCAGATTAGTTTCCACTGCGCCACAATGGGAACTCCAGCATCGCCCTGTTTTGTATTGCCACCTTTGTTCATAAAGCACATTTCTGTATTTCTGTCCCAAAACAATGTATGGAAATGTCTGAATTACATTCCAAGTTCAATTGGTATGATGTCAGACTCAAGTGCAGTTAACAAAGGGGATATATATTTCAGAGGTTCCTTGTGCTTAGAGACCAATAACAATGCCCCGATACGATATATAATCTCTTAGCATCATCACATAGACAAATTTATAAACATAAACGGCAAGAGGTAAGCAACGGTATAGTTTGCAATTTTTTTCATAAGTCTTCCTGATATCAAAGTCTCAGAATTATGACAGAATTCTGTTCGTTTAGCTGAAATTTTCTCTGAAATTTTCCTTTTACCACCCAGCTCCATAACCATCAACAAAAGGTAACTGATTGGACTCTCTTTCCCCTCTGTTCTTAACCTTTTCTTCATATTCTAAGTCTCTACCTAACTAGATAATGTAGACCATGACAGGAAATTACCACTTTTATTGTACATTTTTATCTGTACTTCTCAAAGAAATTTTACATATTGAGTGAAAATAAAGAAAGAGATGATTAGGACAACCCAACACTGTGACCAGAGCCTAAGCAGGGTGAGGAAGGTCTGCACCAGAAAGGGGAGAAGGGAAAGGAAGACTGGTAAGGAGAATCAGAGCCCAAGCACAGTGAGAAGGGCATCCACACAGTAGGGAGAGCCTGTAATAGGGAGATGGAACTTCATTTCCTCACTAGATAACTGAGAGGGCCTGGAAGCAGCACCAACCCAATAGCAATAAACATACCTAGCACACAGACCTTGGTTTCTAAACAATGCTTAACACTAAAAGAAATAAAAGAAACCAGGGCTCCTTAGTGAAATGCTTTATTCTAGGGCTGAGGCAGAGAAAGCACAAATGAGTCTAGAACATCTTGTGGAGTCAGAAAGGAAGGAAAAAGCCAAAGAATAATAGGGACATGTCAAAAGTAGACAGAAGCCAACCTGAATGGGGCTCCTATTGGCCAAACCAGTGCGAATATAAGCATCAAAACAAATAATGACAACAATATGCTTTTTAGGTTTTGGGGGGTTTTTTTGTTTTGTTTTGTTTTTGCTTTTTAGGGCTGCATCTGCAGCACATGGAACTTCCCTGGCTAGGGGTTGAATCAAAGCTGCAGCTGCATGCCTACACCACAGCCACAGCAACGCAGGATCCAAGTCGAGTCTGTGATCTACACCACAGCTCACAGTAATGCCAGATACTTTACCACTGAGCCACAATGATAACTCCCAACAGCAATATGTTATTACCCACTGAGTAAAGTAGGAAACCATGAGTCCATACAGATATAAATAAATATATTGAAAGTTTGGCAACGAAAAGGTATTGACATTGCTTCATAGTACCTCCCTACAAAATTCTTATTAATTACATAGGAGGAAATAGTAGCTTCACAGTGATGAATCCTAGCAAACACCACCTTGAGCAAATTAGCAAAGTGAACATCAACAAGTAATGAAACAACAGCAGAAAATATAATAGAAAGAATATGGACTCTAGAGTTAGGTCTGCTTTTGATTCCTGACTCTGTCACACTGAATTAGGTATTTAACCTTTCTGAACTGGTTATTTCCCTCACCTTCCAAATGAGATAAAGTTGTTCTTGTGAAGTGTTGGAGAAAACCATTTAAAGCACCTACCAAAAGCGCATGAACAGTAGGGGCTTAAAATGTATCTATTATTTTGCTATATTTTATTACATTTTTGTAACACTTTGCTATTACTTGCATTATTTACAACACTGACAATCATCTGCATTCTTTTTATACTGCATTGTTTGATATATGCATTATTTTCGCTACATTCTTTGCAACTCTAGTTTCTGTACATAACTCATGTTTATACATAGTTTTATATGCATCTAGGATATCATTTACAACTAATGTCAAGCCAGAGAGATTATGCAATAAAAGTAATATTCTTTGACAGACAAGGCAACTGAAACATGAACAGAATGCATTGATGTGTCCAATGTTTAACCGTTAGTTAGATGTATAGGTGAGCCCTGACACATTCCCAACTCTCTCTCCAGTGGCCTTTCCCTCTAATAGAGTTTATGTGTTACCTAGGGACATGGCCTTTCTCAAGAATTATCCCCTTTAACCAGAATATGAAATAATATGAAAGGAAATACTCTGAGATGGACGTGTAAGGCCAAGTAAAAAGGAGTAAAGACTCTTCTTACCACTCAGAACCAGAACAGGAAGAGTCAGTCACCTAACTACATAGCCACTTGAAACTTAATTTTAAAAAAATAATTCTTCAGAAGGACTCAAGTGAAGGAAGCCCCACAAAAGGCAAGTAATTTCACAGTATGTTAAAACTAGAAAGGATCTTAAATACCACCAAGTCCAAATTTCCCATGTACATATGGTGAAGCTGAGAAATGGAGAAGGGAAAGGATATACCTAAGGTCACAAAGAGTTAGAATATGCCACCCTATAATCACTGAATGGCCTGAAAACAAGGTCATTGCAGAGTTCCTTTGGTAACTATCACACATCAACACAAGATACTGTCTTTATCACATTCTTATATTCTCACCTTTAAACCTGGGTGTTTTTCAGTCTTCTCAATTACAGTGAATGACCCCAACATCCTAATCATCCATGAAGTACCCAATAAATACTTGTTATAAAACACAATATGATCCCAAGTATGTAAGGCTGGTTTAACATCCAAACCATCAACTACATCAATAAGCCTTATTAACAGAAAAAAGGACAAAAGCCATACAATCACCTTATTGATAAAGAAAAAGCTTTTGACAAAATCCAACACCCCTTCAAGACAAAATCACTCGAGAAACCAATAGACGGAAACTCCCCTATAGCTACTGAAGGGAACTTACAAAAAAAACCATAGCTAATATTATACTTAATTGGTATAATTCAATTATTATTGAAAGCTTTCTCCCTAAAATCAGAAACAGAACAAGGATATTTGCTTTTGCCACTTTTATCTAACATTGTATTGGAGGTTCCAGCCAGATCAATTAGGCAAGAAAAAGAAATAAAAGTATCCAGATTAGAAAAGAAAAAGTAAAACTTTTTCTATTTGAGATGACATAATATAGAAAATCCCGGGGAGTTCCCGTCGTGGCGCAGTGCTTAAAGAATCCGACTAGGAACCATGAGGTTGCGGGTTCGGTCCCTGCCCTTGCTCAGTGGGTTAACGATCCGGCGTTGCCGTGAGCTGTGGTGTAGGTTGCAGATGTGGCTCAGATCCTGTGTTGCTGTGGCTCTGGCGTAGGCCGGTGGCTACAGCTCCGATTCGACCCCTAGCCTGGGAACCTCCATATGCCGCGGGAGCGGCCCAAGAAATAGCAACAACAATAACAACAAGACAAAAGACAAAAAAAAAAAAAAAAGAAAAAGAAAAAAAGAAAAAGAAAATCCCGAGGAACACACACAGGCACATATATATACCCATACACACAAACACACACAAAAAACTACTAGAATTAATAAACAAGTTCAACCAGATTACAGGATACAAGATCAATATAAAAATCAAATGTAGGAGTTCCCACTGTGGCTCAGTGGAAATGAATCTGACTAGCGTCCATGAGGATGCAAGTTCAATCCCTGGCCTCGTTCAGTGAGTTAAGGATCCAGCATGCCATGAGCTGTGGTATAGGTTGCAGACACAGATCTGGCATTGCTGTGCTGTGGTGCTGGCCGGTGGCTACAGCTCCAGTTCGATCCCTAGCTGGGATTCTCCAAAAGCCGCGGGTACGGTCCTCAAAGTTTAAAAATAGGAAGTTTCCGTTGTGGCGCAGCGGAAACAAATCCAACCAGGAACAATGAGGTGGTGGGTTCAATCCCTAGCCTTGCTCAGTGGGTTAAGAACCCGGTGCTCCCGTGAGCTGGGGTGTAGGTTGCAGATGTGGCTCAGATCCTGTGTTGCTGTGGCTATGGCATAGGCCAGCAGCTGTAGCTCCAATTACACCCCTAGCCTGGGAACCTCAATATGCCACAGGTGTGGCCCTAAAAAGCAATAAAATAAAATTAAAAATAAAATAAAATAAAATAAATTAATAAAATTTTTAAAAAATTAAAATGGATTATATTTTATATACAAGCAATGAACAATTCAAATATTAAAATTAAAAAAAATTTTCATGTACAAGAGCATCAAAAAGAATAAAAGAAGTCCAAGACTTGTACACCTTGAAAAAGAACAAAGATGGACGACTCACACTTCCCAATTTTAAAACTTACTACAAAGCTGCAATAATGAGGACAGTGTGGTACTGGCATAAAGATAAACATGTATAGATCAACAAAATACAATTGAGAGTCCAGGGATTAATGCTTATATTTACAGTAAAATGATTTTGACAAGTACCAAGACAATTAAATGGGAAAAGAACAGACTCTTAACAGGTGGTGTTGGGACAAATGCATATGAAGTTGGACCTCTACCTCATACCATATGCAAAAAGTAACTCAAAATGGATCCTAGTTCTAAATGTAAAAGCTAAAACTACAAATTACTAGAAGAAAAGATAGGTATAAATATTCATGACCTTGGACTAGGCAATGGTTTCTTTGATATAGCACCAAAAGCACAAACAAAAGAAAATCTAAATAAACTGAACTACATCAAAATTTCAAAAATTTGTGCTACAAGGAATAGCATCAAGAAAGTGAAGGAGCAGTTCTGCTGTGGCTCAGCACTTTAAGAACCCAACATAGCGTCCATGAGGATGCAGGTTAGATCCCTGGCCTTGCTCAGTGGGTTAAGAATCTGGCATTGCCGAAAGCTGTGGAGTAAGTCCACATGCAACCTGGATCTGGTGTTGCTGCAGCATAAGCCTGCAGCTACAGCTCTTATTAGATCCCTGGTCCAGGAACTTCCATATGCCACAGGTGGAGTCAAGAAAAGAGGAAGAAGGAAGGAAGGAAAGAAGGGAGGGAGGGAGGGATGTTCTCCTGTGGAGTAGCAGGTCAAGGATCTGGCGTTGTTCCTGCAGTGACTTGGGTCACTGCTGTGGCAAAGGTTTGAACCCTGACCCAGGAACTTCCACATGCCTCAGGCATGGCCAAAAGAAAAAAAGAAAGTGAAAAGACAATAGGAGAAAATAACTGTGACTCATATACCTGATGAGGAATTGTAATCAAACTATATAAAGAATTCTTAACAATAACAGTAAAAAGATAATCTAATTTGCCTGTTCTGAGAATTTCATATAAATGGAATCATATAACATATGGCCTTTTATATCTTGTTTTTCGCTTAGTGTGTTTTCAAGGTTCATTCATATTGTAACATGTATCATTTTTTTTTATTGCTGAATAATATTTGCTAATTTTTTGCTGAATAATATTTCATGGTATGGGTATACCATATTTTATTTCTACATTTATCAGTTGATGGACATTTTGGATTGTTTCCACTTTTTTGCTATTATGAATAATGCTGCTTTGAATATTTATGTACAGTTTTTTATGTGGATATATATTTTTATCTTAGTTATATACCTGGCAGTGAAATTTATGGATCATATGGTAACTCTGTATAAACTTTTAAAGAACTGCTAGACTTTTTCTCAAAGGAACTGCAGCATTTTACATTTCCATACCATTGTATGAGGTTTCTAATTTCTCCACCTGCTTATCAACACTATTATTCTTTTTTGTTACAGCTATCCTAGTGCATGTGAGATGGCATCTATCTCATATGATTTTGATTTGAATTTCCTTAATGACTAATGGTATTGAGCAACTTTTCATGTGCTAATTGGCCATTTGTCTATCTTTGGACAAATGTCTACATAGATCTTTTTGTCCTTTTTTTTTTTTTTTGTCTTCTTGCCTTTTCAAGGGCCGCTCCCACAGCATATGGAAGTTCCCAAGCTAGGGGTCTAATCAGAGCTGTAGGCGCCAGCCTACACCAGGGCCACAGCAACGCGGGATCCAAGCCGCATCCTCGACCCACACCACAGCTCATGGCAACACCAGATCCTCAACCCACTGAGCAAGGTCAGGGATCAAACCCACAACCTCATGGTTCCTAGTCAGATTCATTAACCACTGCAACACGACGGGAACTCAAACTTTAAATTGCAAATTAGGAGGAGCTCCTCTCAGATCACCCTCCATCACAAACAGGGGCTCAGTATTTCCTGGCCACACATTGTCACCTGACTGCCTGCTGCTTTGTGTGGCTGGAAGCATCATGATCCACTACAAAAAACATAAAATATATTTACAATAAATGCCAACCAGGTCTACCAGTTTCTGACCCTTTTTCTGAATCTCAGTATGTTCTGTTATAAAATAGTGATAATTCCATCTACTTCACAATACTGATCTGAAGAAAAAATAAGAAAAAAGTACTCTGGAACTAATCTACTCCAGTGTGCACCCAATGCCCAATACAGGGTTAGACACAGCAGAGCTTCCCCATCTGTAAAACTGCGATAACATCTATACCTACTTCACAGAGTAATCATGAGGATTAAATGAGATAACATATAGTTAAGGTACTTAGCAGAGTCCCTGACACACAACAACTCATAAAAACATTAGCTGCTATTAATTCACTTAATCTTATTCCCTCAGTTTACTCATTTCTAAAACAGGGACAATAACAGGAACTATCTCACAGGATCATTATGGAGATTAAACGGGTTAATATATCTAAAGCTTTAGAAAAGTGTCTGGCACGTAGTAGGTGCTACATAAGTATGAGATTTATTATTATTATTATTATTATTTATTATTGAATTTATCTTTTAGCTGTCCCTACAATTTGCATGAATGCATAGCAATGATTCTCAATCATGGCTGATTTTATTCCCTAGGGAACATCTGGCAATGCCTAGAGATGTTTTTGATTGTTACGACTGGAGTGGTGGTAGATACTACTGGCATCTAGTGGAGAGAGGACCAGGATGCTGCTAAACTTCCTACAATATACATAACACCCCCCTAGGCCCCAACATAAAATTACATGATCTAAAATATCCACAGTCTCAAGGCTGAGAAACTCCAATATAGACTAAACAAATCAAACAGAAGTTCTCTCTTCCTCCTACTCTAAACTCCTGGAGTATATTATTTGGATCTTTCTTCTAGACTTTATTAAACAGGTATAAAAGTTTTAGACCTGAAATGGGTTTTAGAAGGTTCCTTACTTTAAAATGAACAAGTCATTCGTGAAAGAACAGAGATTCAGCAGGAAGGCCAGAACTGGAATCCAGATTTCCTGACTCCCAGACAAATGCTCCTTCCACAAGCTAATTCAGATACCTGCAAACACTTCCTCTTTCTCTTCCCCACTCCCTCCAACCCTCTCCCTCTTCTCTCGCTCCCTCCTCCCCAGGTTTAGAAACAGAATCTACTTCCTTTCTGGCATCATCAGAAGTCCAAGAAGGGCTGGCCTTTCCCCCCACCCTTCCACTGCCTTCCTTCACAGGGACCTGCCCTCTCCTCAACCTCCAGCCTAGTCTCGGGACCAGAGGCCAAGATCTCTTCCCAATTACCTGCCCTGGTCCTTTCTTGCAGGGGCCAAGCTGAAACTGCTTTGGTCACTGCTCTCTTCCAAGGTTAGCAAGAGTAATGCCTGAAATTTGTGTCAGGCAACTTAAATTAATCTTTTCTCTGTCTAAGGGAATGAACTGGCCTCGAAGAGGGACCAAAGGCAAGTTGTAACAGCTTACTTTGGACTTTCTCCCCAGGAAGTGGTTTTAAAGAGAAAAAAGACTGTGGGTATCTTGGTGAGGAAAATAAGGAGAAAGGATACGTAAAAGATACTGAGGCCTTTAACAGTACTCTGCCACATGCAGGACTTCTCAAACATTTCCCACATCTAATTCTTACCAGTATTTTGAGAACAAATGCCTGCCTTCTCAAAAAAGCCTTCTGTGACCACTTTAGCCCATGAAAATATTTAGGAAGTGTTCATTATGTGCTAGCTACTATAGTAATTTACCTCATTTACATCTTCACAACTTGAGGTGATTTTTATGTCCATTTTAGAGATAAAGAAAATGAGGATAGAGGAGGTTAAGGAATTTACTTGTCTATTGCCTCAGCCAGTAAGTAGCACAGCAGTAATCTACTCCTAGATCCTTCAGACACCAAAAACCTAAACTCTCAACTACTTTACTGAATTGTTTCTCAAGACAAATTCCCTCTTCTATGAGCCTAGATCGCATTTACAGTTTGCATCATATATTAAGCAATTAATTTCAGCCTGCCTTTCTTAGTCACATGGGCATCAGATCTCTTTCAGACCCTGTGCTAGGCCCTGTGAATAAAAGATATAAATAGCAGTCTCTTTCCTAAAGCAGGGTTTCTCAAACTGTTTTGACTACAAGGTACAATCAGAATACAATTAGATGGAGATCCAGTACACACACACATTCACATGTGTGCACATACACACCTATAAAGAGATAAAAGTTTCAAAAGACAATCCTTGCTCTTTCTATACGCAATATATTCTGATATTTTTTTCTGGTGTATTGCATTTGACTTTTTTTAAAACTTTACCAAAAAAAGTTTTTTAAAATGTTGGTCCAACACTACATTAACCCATGAGTTATGACTTACAGCATGGAAAAAAAAAACAAAACACTTCCTTTGACAGCTCCAGGTTAAAGGGAGAAGTAAGACATGAGTAACAATAAAAAATAATTACAGTAACACTAGCTGACATTTCAGGAAGTCTTATGTCTAGCACTCTGATAAATACTTTACATGAATTATTGGAGCCAAGATCCAACCCAGGTCTCCCTGTTTGAATCTAATGTTCACACACTTTTCACCACACTGTGTTGCCCAAACAGCATGAAAAGTTCTATAATAAGGAGCAATTCTATGAGGCGAAGGGTCAGGGGAGGGAACTTTTGGAAGTTTCACAAAAGTAAATACTTCTGAGTTGCATCCTGAAGTAGAAATTTTCAAGAATGTGGCACACGAGCTACTATAGGTGCTCTATAAATATTTTGGAGGGAGTTTCCATTGGCTCGGTGGAAATGAACCTGACTAGTATCCATGAAGACGCAGGTTCGGGAGTTCCCGTCGTGGCACAGTGGTTAACGAATCCGACTAGGAACCATGAGGTCACCGGTTCGGTCCCTGCCCTTGCTCAGTGGGTTAACGATCCGGTGTTGCTGTGAGCTGTGGTGTAGGTCGCAGACGCGGCTCGGATCCCGCGTTGCTGTGGCTCTGGCGTAGGCTGGTGGCTACAGCTCCGATTCAACCCCTAGCCTGGGAACCTCCATATGCCTCGGGAGCGGCCCAAGAAATAGCAACAACAACAACAACAAAAGACAAAAAAAAAAAAAAAAAAAGACGCAGGTTCCATCCCTGGCCCCACTCATTGGGTTAAGGATCCGGCGTTGCTGTGAATGCAGACGCTACTTGCATCTGGCATTGCTGGCAGCTGCAGCTCCGCTTAGACCCCTAGCCTGGGAACTTCCTTATGCCAAGGGTGCAGCCCTTAAAAAAAAGAGAGAGAGAGAGAGAGAGACATATACACAAAAATAAATAAACAAACAAACAAGTAAATAAATAAATAAATTTGGATGGATTCCTTCTACCCTCTCTTGCGATACTGAAAAACAGCATGATATTTTTAGATGGAAATCTATGTAAAGTTGATGCTGTCTTCCTAACAGAAATCTCAAAAGTACACAGCTGCCTATGGAAAAACATCGAGGACTGGCTACCAGGAGACCAGGGTCTAATCCCAGTTCTGTCACAGAATTTCTGTGTATGACTTTGGGCAGATGGATTTATCTCTCTGAGAGAGTTACTAATCTATAAAATGATGATGAAAACAGACCAAGTTACCAGCAAGTTTCTTTCTAGTAACTAATAAATACTACTAATAATAAATTTTAGTGAATCTAATACTAATAAACTCAGCAAGTCCTTGAAAAAGAATAAATAGTTTTAGTAAACACCACTCACCCACGAAGACACAAGGATAAATTTGAGGTGCTAGAACTTAGCTCACAAGTCTCTGTCTTGCCTGATCCCCTTTGCTGAAAGTGGAATGAAAGATGCACACACAATGGCTTGACATGCACCATTTCATCCGCCTGAGCCTAAACTTCCTCATGTGAGGGAGAGGCCAGTGATTAGAAGCCACAGAGGAGCAGATTTTAGTTTTAAGAGCCAAAATGTCAAACCATGAAAATGACTGCCTCTAGCAGTAAACAGCTCTCCATCATGAGGTACGCAAGTAGATACTGAAGAAATACTTCACAGAAACTTTGAAGAAGAAAATTAAAGCATAGGGACAAGGCTGTGTCAGAGCCCTTGACATGAACTTTCAGTCCTAAAATTCTGTAATTCTCTCTTCACACAACATAACTTTTAGCAGATTCTGGAGGGAAAAAAACACCCAAAGAGTTTTCTTTTCTATTCCCCCTCCCCCTTTCTTTCTGTGTTTCCATGACAGCACACTAGGTCATTCACCTTCAAAGACATCATGGCTATGCTCGCCTCCTCTTCAGGATGTGTTTACAATTCATAGAGAGGAAAGGAGGAATTAAGTTGTCAAGGAAAGATCCACCAGGTATATCTACAGGTCCACACCAGAGATACTTCTCAGAAAAGTAGAAGTTATGAGACTGGCTTTACCTGGCAGTATGCAAACTTGAGGTAACCAGTGGTTTCTCAGGACACACAGAATGATGGTCCTCAAAGCATAAAGTTAGGAATCTAGTGTGAATATCTAATCTAGCCATAGCCACCCAAACCAGTCTAAGACACTCCTGTCATTGGAGAATCAGGTGTTGTAAATTGAGTCCCTGATGCCATCACTGGGGGACCTTGGGCCATTCACTGTTTCACTCTGAGCCCAAATAATTCCAATTATAAAATGTACTAATTATAAAATGAATATATAAAATGATCTGTAAAATTTCTTCCAGTATTGGTTTTGTTACTCTAACAGAAAATGGTATTCTTATAATTGATTTAATTAGCATCTATTCTAAATTCTCAAAGATAAGTACAAAAATAATAAAAAACTTAGCAACAACTAGTAAGCACTATTATGGGACAGGTGCAGTACTTTACATGCTTATCTCCTTTAATCTTCATAGCAATACTAGTTTACATGTGAGGAAACAAACTGAGAATGGTTAAAAAACATGCCAAAGATCACACAAGAAAGTAGGAGAACTGGAGCTTCAGCCAAAGCTACTGATTCTAAGTCTAATCTCTTTCCACTAAACCACTTGTTTCCAGGCTTCTATTCCAAAAAAAAAAAAGAATACTTGGCAGGAAAGTAAAAGAACAAAGAACAGGGAAAAAGTAGCTAAAAATCAATTGCAATGAGCTAGCAAAGATCTGCCTTCTAGACCCCACAACACAAAAAACAAAAGGGTGTTAGAGTCACCAAAAGACAAGAGCCCTTCCAAATGCTGGAAGTAAAATTCATCTCAATACCTCTGAACTCTAACCACTTCAATAGTTAGGCTACAAAAGATAGATGGGCTTTGGAGTTCCTGTCGTGGCTCAGTGGTTAACGAATCCGACTAGGAACCATGAGGTTGCGGGTTTGATCCCTGGCCTTGCTCAGTGGGTTGAGGATCTGGCATTGCAGTGAGCTGTGGTGAAGGTCACAGACTCGGCTCGGATCTGACATTGCTGTGGCTCTGGCGTATGCCGGTGGCGACAGCTCTGATTAGACTCCTAGGCTGGGAACCTCCCTAGAAAAGGCAAAAAAACAAAAAACAAACAAACAAAAAAGATAGATGTGCTTGGGAACAGTAATTGGCCAGAGAAAGTATGTTTACATCTAAATAATACAAAGGAGACAGAGGCCAGCTTAGAAAACCAGCCCTTCTCACTTGCTGCTGACTCATCCAGCCCTCTCCTCTTCTAGAGAACATCTGTTTCACGACCTCTACTCTTCAAAGAAGGCCTTCGCCCCTCTAGATCTGGATCCTGATTCCAAGAAGCTACACCACCACAGGGACAGAAGATCCAGCCATCAGCAATGAATTTCCACCTCTCCCAACACTGGCTTAAGGAAAAAACCTAGGGAATTTCCCACAGGTTAGGGACCCAACATTGTCTCTATGAAGATATGGGTTTACTGGGCCATACTCATTAGCTTAAGAATCCAGTGTGGCTGTGGCTGTGGCATAGGCCACAGCTGTACCTTCAAACCCTGGCCCAGGAACTTCCATATACCACAGGTGAGGCTGTAAACAAAGCAACTAAGTTTCTTAGGCAATATCTCGGTCCATTGCTGTGCTAGGGAACAGTGTCCTAGGGAACAGATGTCTTAGGAGAAATCTAGGTTCACTGTTCTACTACAGAAATGTAGAAAGGAGGGAACTCCAGAACCCCTGAAGCAAATGCTTACTCAATGGCATCAGAAAAACCAGTCCCTCTCTTTACACAGAGAAGTCCTTTAAGATCACTCAATCCAGTGATTTTCAAGCACCTTTTTAAAGCCTCTCAACCTCTTCTTCCAATCAAATCTTACAGAAACACTAATACTTTTTTTAATTTTTATTTTTTTATTTTATTTATTTATTTATTTTTGTCTTTTTGCCTTTTCTAGAGAGGTTTCCAGCCTAGAAGTCTAATCAGAGCTGTAGCCACCGGCATACGCCAGAGCCACAGCAATGCAGGATCCGAGCCACACCTGCAACCTACACCACAGCTCACGGCAACACCAGATCATTAGTCCAGTGAGCAAGGCCAGGGATCGAACCCGCAACCTCATGGTTCCTAGTCAGATTTGTTAACCACCGAGCCACGATGGGAACTCCCAGAAACACTAATACTTAAACAGACAAAAAGTGGAATTGCTCTGACTGAAAAGGACATGAGGAAGTTCCATTTCCTCAGCCTCTTTCCACTTCCCAATCTCACCACAGTATCTGGTGAGGCGGCACTTCAAAACCCTGAGACTCTAGTTTAACACCTCCATGCTGCACTTAAGGAAACAGGTCCAGAGAGAGAACATGACTTTGTCAAGATCACAGTGTCAAAGCTGGAACTCAAATTCAGATGTACTAACTTAAAGGGCAATCGATTTTTCATATCATCACACTACTCCTTTGGGATGATCACATGAAAGTGAATGTGAAAGCAGTTTTAAAAGCACTAAGTGCAGAGAGTTCCCATCATGGCTCAGCAGTAACGAACCCGACTAGTATTCATGAGGATGTGGGTTCAATCAGTGGGCTAAGGATCCATCATTGCCATGAGCTATGGTGTAGGTGTCTGACCTGGCTCGGATCCTGCGTTGCTGTGACTGTGGCATAGGCCAGAAGCTGCAGCTCTGATTGGACCCTAGCCTGGGAACTTCCATAGACCCTAGAGCCTGCAGGTGCGGCCCTAAAAAAAAAAAAAAAAAAAAAAAAAAAAAAAATTGTAAAAGCACTAAGTGCAGAGGCCTATACAGGTTCCTCAGCTAAGTTTCTCTACCCAAGTAAAACAATCAAAATGCTCAGACTTCCAAGGACAATTTCACTAGATAGTACCCAATAGCCAAAAAAAAATCCTCTCATGTTCCCAACCCCTCAGTAAAGTGTAAAAACAGGCACAACTATGTTACTAATAGTAGATAATTGAGATTTAGGAGGCTTCTGAAAGATTCCCTGCTCCCTGCATCCTGAGACACCATCCCTTAAAGACATATGGGAAGTCTCCCAGCATTCACCATGCCTGAAACATGGAACAGAATCTGCACCTGTGTATTAAAGTTAATTCCTTAATAAATCATGTGTATAGCCTAGGCCCCAAAGATTCTCTATCACTGTGGTAGCTAGCTTACAAGACAAACACCCAGCTTCACGGTGTCTGCACCCTGAGTATCCTTTCCTCCTTGGTAAAAGGGTCAGTCTGTGTGATCAAATGAATACAGAAGAAATGATGGCATGTCATTTCTGAAATCAGATTATAAAAGACACTGCACTTTCTGTTTTGGTTGCTCTCTTCTCTCTCTGATCAATTGTTGTGGAAGAGCCAACTGACAAGTATGTGGCAAGGAAATGAAGATGTCAGCCTGTTAAGAGCCAGCAAGAAACTGAGGCTGGCCAACAACCAGATGGATATGTGAGCAAGGAAGCGGATCCTCTAGGTCCAGTTGAACCCCCAGATAACTGCAGCCCTGTGCAACAGCTTGACTGCAGCTTCATCAGAGACACTGAGCCAGAACCACCCAGCCTGGCTACACTAAGATTCCTCACCCTTAGAAACTGTGTGAAATAATAAATGTCTATTTTTTAAGCTGCTAAGTTTTAGAGGCATTTTATGTAAGCAGCTATAGATAACTAATACAACCACAAAACCAAGATTTCCTGGTTTACATCAGAAAGCCCCTGTTATGAAACCTAAAGTCCAGCTGAAACAAAACCCAGGGCCTCAAGGGTTGAGGCTTCCTCTTAAACAGTAACTGTCTCCACTGCTTATCACAAGGTGACCAGTCGCAAGTCACTTCATCCCTCTTAGCTGTGATTTCCTTTCTGAACATGGAGACGTTTTCCTTGCAAAGTATTATGAGGATTAAATTAGAATAGTTAAAAGTATCTTTAAAATAGTATGTAACAATACAAATTAAAGTTGTTACGCAGTTCCCATTATGGCTCAGCAGGTTAAGAACCTGACTAGTATCCATGAGGATGTGGGTTTGATCCCTGGCCTCACTCAGTGGGTTAAGGATCTGGCATTTCAGTGAGCTGTGGTGTAGGTCACAGACAGGACTCAGATGCGCTTCAGATCTGGCGTTGCTTTGGCTGTGGCACAGGCCAGCAGTTGCACTCTGATTTCCAATCTCTAGCCTGGGAACTTCCACACGCCGTGGGTGCAGCCCTAAAAAAAATAAAATAAAGGTGTTACAAAGACTCTGGAAGGTAGCCCACCAAATCCACTCCTGATAGCAACCAAAAGGAGATAACTCTGCTCAGTAAGTTAAATGGAAAGAGCTCTTCTATACCACTTTTCAGGCTGAATTAAAAGTATCCTCCTCATGGAGTTCCCGTCATGGTTCAATGGTTAACGAATCCGACTAGGACCATGAGGTTGCGGGTTCGATCCCTGGCCTTGCTCAGTGGGTTAAGGATCCAGCGTTGCTGTGAGCTGTGGTGTAGGTCACAGACGCAGCTCAGATCCTGCATTGCTGTGGCTCTGGCGTAGGCCGGTGGCTACAACTCCGATTCGACCTCTAGCCTGGGAACCTCCATATGCCGAGGGAGCGGCCCAAGAAATGGCAAAAAGACAAAAAAAAAAGTATCTTCCTCAGGGAGTTCCCTTGTGGTGCAGAGGATTAAGGACCCAGTATTGTCACTGCAGCAGCTTGGGACACCGCTGTAACACAGGTTAGATCCCTGCCCCAAGAACTTCCAAGTGTCACAGACTCGGCAAAACAAAACAAAATTTTAATTAAAAAAAAAATATATATATATATATATATCATCCTCTATCACTGCCTTTTCATAATAACAATAAGAAATAATTACCAGTGCTTGACATTACATATCAAGCATAGTGCCAAGTACTATAACATTATTTTCTCATTTAATACTCCATTTAACCCACAGAGAAACTGAAACTTAGAGCGGTTAAAATGATTTGGTTAGTAATGGAGCCAAGACTGAACTTCCTATTTATGCAGCTCCAAAGACTATGCTCTTTCAACTAAACCAATATGCTGTTCACTACACCAAGGAATCTCAAAGTATCCAATACAGAAGGCATACAGATGCAACTTTTAAAAAAGAACTGAAAAAACGAAAGAGAAAGGAAGAAAAGTCACCTTTCAAGTTAATGGAGAAATTAAAAAAAGATTCAGGAGATGTGGAGTCTGGTCCTATCTAGGGCACCAAGCAACTGTAACACCTTAGGCAACTTATTTGTCATTGGAAAGTTTGTAAACCCTCCTATTTACATAGTACTTTGGAATCCATGAAGCATTCTGAAATACCTGCAAATATCTGTCACAATAACAATGGAAAGTAGTTTTAATAATCTCTATAGTACAAATAAGAAAACTGAGGAGCTCCCTGGTAACCTAACAGTTAAAGGATTCATTGTTGTCACTACTGTGCCTCGGATATTGCTATGGCTCAGGTTCGTTCCCTGGCCTGGGAATTTCCACATGCCACAAGGACAGCAATCAATCAATCAATAAGAAAACTGAGGCTCAAAAGAAATTCCAGTAATTTTCCAGCAGTTATTAAACAAATGACACGTGCAACAGATAATATATCTAGGTTTTTTGTTTTTTTTTTTTTTTGTCTTTTTGCCATTTTCTTGGGCTGCTCCCGAAGCATATGGAGGTTTCCAGGCTAGGGGTTGAATCAGAGCTGTAGCCACCGGCCTACACCAGAGCCACAGCAACTCGGGATCCAAGCTGCGTCTGCGACCTACACCACAGCTCACGGCAACGCCAGATCCTTAACCCACTGAGCAAGGCCAGGGATCGAACCTGGAACCTCATGGTTCCTAGTCAGATTCGTTAACCACTGAACCACAACGGGAACTCCAATAATATATCTAGATTTCTTCATTCTCAAAAGTACCTGAGACTCAAAAGTTTTATGGTATGCCCAAATGTCACAGCAAATACAAGAATCCAGTTTTCTTCTTATTCTCCTCAGTGAGCTACAATCATATTTGCAAACCTTGGGTGCTTTTAAAAAACACTAATGCCTGGGCCTCATAACTACTCCTACCTCCCCCTCAAAATTTTTAATTTATTTGGTCCTGGATGGGTTCTGAGTATCAGTGTATTTTTAAGCCTTCTAGAAGTGGCCATAATTTAGAAGAACTGCCCTACCCCAGAGCCACAGGTTAAGAAATGTCATGATCCACCTTCATTTTCTTTTTTTTTTTTTTTGTCTTTTTGTCTTTTTTTGTTGTTGTTGTTGTTGTTGTTGTTGTTGTTGTTGTTGCTATTTCTTGGGCCGCTCCCGCGGCATATGGAGGTTCCCAGGCTAGGGGTTGAATCGGAGCTGTAGCCACCGGCCTACGCCAGAGCCTCAGCAACTCGGGATCCGAGCCGCGTCTGCAACCTACACCACAGCTCACGGCAACGCCGGATCATTAACCCACTGAGCAAGGGCAGGGACCGAACCCGCAACCTCATGGTTCCTAGTCGGATTCATTAACCACTGCGCCACGACGGGAACTCCCACCTTCATTTTCTGATGTGAAATTCTCTGAGTGAAGTAATCTATTTTGTTGTAAATTCATTATATTTACAAAGCAAAATATCTTCTATTATTATAAATGGCTAAGTTAAAATAATTTAATTTCTGTTACCTAGAATAAATTTTTATGCCCCATGCAATCAACATCTTAATGGTTAATACTGGTTACATGCCATGCAGTAATAAAACTGCTTATAGGAAAAGAAAAGCTGAAGACCTAAATAGACATTCCTCCAAAGAAGACATACGGATGGCCAGTAAGCACATGAAAGAATGCTCAAAATCACTAATTACTAAAGAATCCAAATCAAATCTATAATGAGATACCACTTCACATTGGTCAGAATGGCTATCATTAATAAGTCTGCAAATAACAAATGCTAGAGGCAGCATGGAGAAAAGGAGAACCCTTCTACAGTGTTGGTGGGAATGTAAATTGGTACAACCGCTATGGAAAACAGTATGGAGGTTCCTCAGAAAACTAAATATAGAATTACGATATGATCCAGCAAACCCCCACTCCTGGTTATGTATCTGGACAAAACTACTATTCAAAAAGATAAATATATACCTATGTTCATAGCAATGCTTTTCACAACAGCCAAAACATGGCAACAACCTAAATGTCCATCGACAGATGAATGCATTAAGAGGATGTGGTACATATGCACAATGGAATACTACCCAGTCATAAAAAAGAATGAAATAATGCCATTTTGAAATATTTTCAAATAGTTGCCAATTTACTATGTATTGTCTAAGAGTTACAGGTTTGCACACTACGATTCCTCTTTTTTTTTTTTTTTTTTTCTTCCAAGTATCATACTCTGGTCAGTATGGCAGGCAGATATGGACAAAGTTTAAAACACACATTCCTGTTTGTCTGAGTCCTCGGCCTTAATCATCCTGAATGAGGGGCTGGAGGTTAGCATTAAAGGACCAGTACTCTTCATGAAACAGGAAAATCTTAGATTCCTTCAAACAGTAGGGATACAAAGAACTTAGGGGGCACCCAACCAACTTCCTCATTTTATAGAGAGCTAAACTGAGGCCCAAAAAGGGGAAAGGATATGGTTAAGGCCCCACTGTCTGCTACAAGTCAATTCATGTTTTGATTTCTAGTTTGGGGCAATTTCTGATACATCTTCTCTCTTTTAAGAAAAAAAAATTTCAATCTCAAAAACGAGGCTTAGGTAGGTACTTGTCCAAGGGATGATGAAGTCAAGATTTGATCTCCTAAGGAGATCTACCCTCTCATTTACTTTCAGGATGAAGTTTTTGCAACTCCAGCTATAAATGCAACTTGACTCTCTGCTCCTTTAACTACCTTTGAAGTTTGCTTCTAGTTAAATTTGGCAAATTAAAAACATATTTACCTATGTTCCCATCCCGAAATCACACTAAAATGACAATAAAGATATAAAAAAGCTTTAAACATAAACAAGGGAAAGAATGAGTGGGGGGACTTCAGAAGATGAGAGATTTCACCAAATTTTCAGATTATCCATAGTGAATGCAACCAAAATAAGAGCAAAAGAAGTTGTAACCTAGAGCCCTGCATGGTCCCTAGGCAGCAGAAATATGTGGTAGGTGGACAGAAGGATCACATCCCCTGGAGAGAACCACTGGATTAAAACACATAAAGGAGGAGTTTCCGTCGTGGCTCAGTGGTTAATGAATCCGACTAGGAACCATGAGGTTTCGGGTTCAATCACTGGCCTCGCTCAGTGGGTCAAGGATCCAGCGTTGCCGTGAGCTGTGGTGTAGGTTGCAGACACAGCTTGGATCTGGCATTGTTGTGGCTGTGGCGTAGGCCAGCAACTGTAGCTCCGATTTGACCCCTAGCCTGGGAACCTCCATATGTGCAGCTGTGGTGTGGCCCTTTTTAGGTTTGGCTCTAAAAAGACAAAAAGACAAAAAGACAAAAGACAAGGAGGCAGAAGTGTTCCCCAAGGTCTACCTTTTGTCCTCCTTAGCCAACTCCAAAAAGAAAAGTCCTTTGTGTTTAGGCTCTCCCTGGTGAAGAGCTGAGGTTGTTCCAACAGTTGAGGTGAGAACCCACATTTCAATTCATGTTCCAATTAATTGCCTGATTCTACAGCTCTGAAGATATAAGTTACCAGCACCCAAAAAAAAAACATGACAAGGCTTGGAAACAAAAGATTTCAAAAGTACTAACACTATTTCAGGTCAAAGCCAAGCTCATCTCCCTTGCCTACGATAGTGTGAGAGAGGCAGCTTTTCATCCCTTTTTAGTACAGGACATGCTCAAAGGTAGGTGTTGTTACATCTGCCAACCAGCTAAAACAGATTCATTTTTAAATGCCTACAGAACCAATTAAGGCATAAATGATTCTAACACCATTTCTAATGCATAGCAATGATGTGAGTGCCACAGCTATTTGAACCCCACTCCCATTTGAACTCCTGTCCGTCCCTGCATTAAACACATCTACATACTCAATTTGTATTTTTCTAATGTGCACAGAAAGAATACTGAATGAGGAGTCAGAAGAATAGGTCTAAATATAGCTCAAGTTTTGGAGTCAGCAAACAGGTTTGAATCCCAGTCTTCTGAATCCTAACCTTTCAGGGTACAATTACTTCAAATGTAAAATGGGCATAAAACATACATGAAAGATCTGTTGTGAGGATTGAGAGTATCTGCAAAGCAACTTGCACAGCAATAAGGTATTCAATAAATGTTAATTTCTTCTTTTTTCAATCGTCTGGTAAATACAAATACTTATATTGACTTGTATAACTTATAAACGCTTACTGTTTTGAGGAAGTGTTTAGGGTGAGACAGAACAGACAAACAATTATAATACAATACAGTACAAACAAGTACAATATAATACAATACAAATAAGTATAATACAGTTAATGCCATTATAGCCATTGGAACAAAGTATCACAAAAACACTGAAAAGGGGAGATATTAATTCTGTCTGGAACAGCAGTACAGTGTCAAAATCAGATACATCTTGAACTGGGCCTTGAGGGCTGTTGAGTGTAAGTACAGCCACCAAAAGAAAATATATTAAACAAAAGAAACTATGAAAAATAAGTTAGGGAGACGTGAAAAAGAACATATGGCTTATTTCAGCAACAGTGAGACAATTTAAGAGAGTGGAAGTGAGTAGGTTACTTAGGACCAGAAGATTAGCATAAATAAGAGGCTACCCAGAGGAATTTTTTGTTGAGAGAGAAGTGGTATAAAAGGCAAGAGAGGTAATCATCTGAGGAACTGCTGAAGAAGATATTTACCAGAGAAGAACAGAAATAAAATCACCATTATGATTACAAAGGATTATAATATGAAGGACAGCTTGAATTTATTTTGTGTGACCAAAGGAGATTTAGGAAGGTGGATAAAAATTAAAGAGTAACACAAAAATGGCCTAGTAATATTAATTACATACAGAGTAAGGCATTAGGAGTTTAAAAGGAAATGTCCTTTCTTTACAGGCAAAATGAGTCCAGAGAGTTCAAGGAAGAAACTCCTTTCTACTGGCTAAGGAACCCAGGCTTTCTCTTCCTCTTTGGTGACAGGACTTGACTTGATGGGCATTTAGTGCAACCAGGTTTGAGGAAGGTGCTTCCGCCACTTCCTGAAGACTTACACAATTCAGTTCAACCTCAAAAGGGAACACTAGGTCACACAGAAACAGCCTAAAACAGAAAACTAAACTAAAGCAGGCAATGGACTTTTAAGGGAAACTAAGCAGTCGACTTAAAGAGAGAGAGGCAATGAGACTGAACATCAGAAGCATCAATTACCTATTACCATGTTAATAAAGACAGTAAGCAATACAACAGCTGCAAGACCATTATACAGATATCTGAGTTGTAGGCACCACAGATGTCACCCAGTCCAACACATTATTGCACAGAAGCCCAGAGAAGAGGTAGGCCTAAAAACAATCTAACATACACTTTACACATGAGGCAGTCTCTTTTTTTGCTTTTTAGTTTGTTTCTTTTTTTTCTTTTTTGGCCACCCCACGGCATAAACAATTTCCCAACCCAGGGATCAGATCTGAGCTTCAATTGTCACCTACTCCGCAGCTGTAACAACGCCAGATCCTTTAACCCACTGCACCAGGCCAGGGATCGAACCAGTGTCCTGGTGCAGCCGAGATGCCACCGATCCCACTGCTTGATAGCGAGAACTTCTAGGAAGGCTTTTACTTATCTCAGTTTTCCTCAGGACACAACAGTGAAGAGGTATTATTCTCCCAATGAGACACTAAGTTCTTTACAACATTATAATGTTTGTGTTTTAGTTACCCTTATAGATTTCTGAAGTAAATAATGCCTTTCCTTTTTGATCCCAAGGGTTATAAAAAGTTCACCTTGAAGTTCCCTTGTGGCGCAAAAGGTTAAGGATTTGGCATTGTCACTGCAACAGCTCAGGTTGCTGCTGTGGTGTGGATTCAGTCCCAGGAACTTCCATTTGCAGAGGGTGCACCCCCCCCCCAAAAAAAGGAAACTGATAGGTGCCACACAATGACTAGGATTGAAGAAAACAGTTGTCTGGCCTAAGCAAGGTTACAAAAGTAAGTCATTATTAGAGCAAAGCTTAAAAATCCCATGATGGAGTTCCTGTTGTGGCACAGCGAAAACAAATCCAACTAGGAACCACGAGGTTGCAGGTTCGATCCCTGGCCTCGCTCAACGGGTTAAGGATCTGGTGTTGCCGTGGGCTGTGGTGTGGGTCACAGATGCAGCTTGGATCTGGCATTGCTGTGGCTGTGGCATAGGCCAGCAGCTACAGCTCGGATTGGACCCCTAGCCTGGGAACCTCTATATGCCACAGGTGTGGCATTAAAAGGCAAAAAATAAAATTATAGCATATCTACTCTAGGTCAGGTATTTGCACTAAAGGACTTAAATATGGTCCTGAGACTCCAGGGCATTTACAGTGTCAGAGTCTGAGACCATAACCAAAAAAGGTTTCACCACTAATGTCCAGACATACTGCTATTCTGTGGGCTGCAGGCAGTGGTGACAAAAATAGGACCACTTTTCCCATTTTCATTCTTCCTCCCAAGTTTCCCAGCCACCAAGCTTCCTCCACCTCTTCTTCAATCAATTCACCACATTCAATGCCTGCCATCTCCAGAGGTCCTTCCCTGGGTAGAAGAGCCTGACCAGGGCTCTACAGTTTAGAATGGAAACCTGACTAACAGAAAAGCCCTTACCTCACCCCACCTACAGCCTCTGAATCAAATTCTACAAAATAGTGTTAAAGCCACAGAACAAGTTCTGCTCTACCTATGTTAAGGTAGAGGAACTGTCCTGAGAAGACAGAACTGAGTCATCTGAGAGGATCTCAAACACTCATCGAATACCTATCCTTTTGAATGCTTTACATAAACTAAGGTCCTCAAAACAACTCTGCATGGGAGCTACTATCATCCAAATCTCAGAAAGGAAAAACTGTGATCACAGAAATTGAGTCACTTGCCCAAAATCGCAGCTTACAGATGATGGAGCTGAAATCTATAAGCATATTGGCCATTTCTGCTTTTTCTACTGCATCTCACATTTTATTCTCATAACTTTGTGAGGCAGGTAAGAAGGTATCAGCATCATCCTATTTTACAAAGGAGGAAACTAGCGCCTAAAGAAGTGATACTACTTTTTCAGGAACAAGACAGTAAGTGGCAAAGCCACGCTTTTCCCCAGATCTTTTGCCCTCAGATCTGTGCTCTTCCCACTACTCTATATTTCCTCTTATATCATGGCTTGCAGAGCAGCGTGGTAGAAATACACTTAACAGAGTCAGAAGAGCTGAGATGCGGTCCTGACTCTGTAACAAACTTAATGTATAATATTAAGTGGGTAATTTTTCTTCTCTTGGCCTCAGTCTTCTCATTCATAAAATAAGGATATTAGATTTGACAACCCCTAGGTTCCTCTTCAGCTAGAAATCTAGGTTTCAATTAGTACCAACAAGACTATCAGAAGCCATTTCTCTGGTTTCCTTGCCACCCAAGAGTAATTCTCTTAGGGGAAAAAAAAAGCCATTAAACTGTTACTTGTAGTACAGACAAGGTGCGTACTCCCAGCACCACAGAGTAGAAATTACCCATTCAATTTCATTCCTTCCTCAAATGCCCTAGACGTAAACATGGAAAAGGCCACAAGCCACCTAATAACACAACACTGGCACATCTAATAACTTGCTAGGAGTGAAGAGTGTGTTCTTGGCAGGGCTCTTCTTTCTACTGCTGAATTCACAACATTTCTGTTCACTAGATAATCTTCCTAGGCTGGGACATCAGTTCTGCTTCACTTACAGCAGACCACGCTTATGACTTTAACTAAATCCCATCAGATACAAAAAATTTACAATTGACTTTTGATTAATATTATAGAAAAATGAAATTTAACCCCAGATATAAATTTTTCCATGCCAAGAAAATAAAAGAGGGCAGGAAGCAGAACACAAGATTTTGATCAAGAACTCCCGTTGTGGTTCAGCAGGTTAAGGACCTGACATTGTCTCCATGGGGATACAAGTTCTATCCCTGGCTCTCGCTCAGGGGGTTAAGGATATGGTGTTCCAGCAAACTGCAGCATAGGTCACAGATGCAGCTCAGATCCAGTGTTGCTGAGGCTGTGGTGTAGGCAGGCAGCTGCAGCTCCAATTCAACCCACAGCCTCAGAACTTCCATGTGCTGCAAGTGTGGCCATAAACAAAAGACTTTGGACCAATTACTTCCCTTAGTTTCTTTACATATAAAGAGAGTCCAAATCAATCCTTAGCACCTTTCTCACTAAAACATAATAGGAATTTATAAATATTCTGTATTTAGAAAATGTGAAATGTCTAAAAAACAAAAAGTAGGAGGAAGAGGGCATAGTATTACAAATTAAAGCAAATTGGAGAAGAAAATACAAAGAAATAAGATATATTGCCAAAGTAGAACATATAATATGTATGGCCACATCACCCTGAATACATATTAGTTATAAAAGCAAAAAGAAACCTCTACATCCCTGTGAAAGCAGAAGTAAATAATTCATGTAATTCCCCCAGGATGAGACTGGAGAGGCAGAAAACCATTGCTTGCACAATTAAACCAGTGCTGATCTGAATATGAATAGGACCTGAAAATGATGAGATCTGAAGCAACTACTGAGAACCAGGGAGCTATATTAAGAAGAAAAACAATTCTAAGGCAGCACAACTCCTCCTGACCACAGAACAAAGTTCATACTGCTTTAGACAAGCATCATCATTTCCAGTAAATATTTACTTATTAATATGTTAAACAATGAACTAAGCACTTCCACATGCTTTGGTTCATTTAATTCTCCTGACACACCAGTAGTTATAGTCCCTATTTTACAGAAGAGTTTGAAGCTCAAAGAGGTAAAGAGACCAGGATAAGAACCTCATCTCTGACTTCAAGTTCAATGTATTTTCTACTTCAATCCTATTAAAATCTATCTCCTTCACTGTACAGGTCCTTCACACATACCTTACATGGTTTGAAACCTCACAACAACCTTGTGAGGTAGACATTCAAGATTGCTCATGAACTGACCCCTACTCACCTTCACAGTTTTGAAATGGAAGCCACTGGGAGTTCCCGTAGTAGCTCAGCAGTAACGAACCCGACTAGTATCCATGAGGACGTGGGTTTGATTAGTGGGTCAGGGACCCAACATTGTTGTGAGCTGTGGTATAGGTTGAAGATGCAGCTCAGATTCTGCGTTGCTGTGGTATGGCATATGCCAGCAGCTGCAGCTCCCATTTGATCCCTAGCCTGGGAACACAGGAACAGCACTAAAAAAGCAAAAGGAAGGCAGGCAGGCAGGCAGGCCGGCCAGCCAGCCACTGGCTACCTAGCATCCATTCCATTCCCCTCTTCCCCCTTCCTAATAGAGCCCTGATTTTTATCTGGTATTCATTCCTGAGAGGCCTAAGGCAGTTCTCAACTTGTAGCTTATTGTTAAGAGTCAAAATCGCCCGGAGAGTTTTTTTTGGTTTTTTTGTTTGTTTGTTTGTTTGTTTGTCTTTTTGCCATTTCTTAAGCCCCTCCCTCGGCATATGAAGGTTCCCAGGCTAGGGGTCGAATCGAAGCTGTATCTGCCAGCCTACGCCAGAGCCACAGCAACGCAGGATCCGAGCCGCGTCTGCAACCTACACCACAGCTCACGGCAACGCCGGATTGTTAACCCACTGAGCAAGGGCAGGGACCGAACCCGCAACCTCATGGTTCCTAGTCGGATTTGTTAATCACTGCGCCACCACAGGAACTCCCTGGAGAGCTTTTTAAAATAGATTCCTGGGCCCCATGGCCAGAGTTTTAGATTCAGTAGGTCTGGTACAAGCGCTGAGAATTTGCCTTTTTAAGAAGTTCCCAAGTGACCACTTTTTGAAAACCACTGTCCTGAGGGAAAGTTGACCCCAAACCTAGTCTCAGGGGTAGGTCTTCATTCTACATCTAAACCAAACATAATAATCCCATTCTCCTTGCCAGCGATTACATCAAGAACTCAGGCTTAACCAATCAACATCTGGCACATCCTTAGGAACTCTCATAGCTCAGGGGCAGGCATGTGGCCTAAGGTGGTCCAATTGGACTAAAGAAAAAAGACACATATACTCCAATGTTCATTGCAGCACTATATGCAATAGCCAAGACATGGAAACAACCTAAATGTCCATCGATAGAGGAGTGGATCAAGAAGATGTGGTACATATACACAATGGAATATTACTCAGCCATGAAAATGAAAGAAATAATGGCATTTGCAGCAACATGGATAGACCTAGAAGATTTTCATACTAAGCGAAGTCAGTCAGATAAGAAGACACCAACATCAAATGCTATCAGTTACATGTGGAATCTAAAAAAAGAACACAATGAACTTCTTTGCAGAACAGGTACTGACTCATAGACTGAAAAACTTATGGTTTCCAAATGAGACAGGTTGGGGGGTGGGGGATGCACTGAGGGTTTGGGATGGAAATGTTGTAAAATTTGGTTGTGATGATTGTTGTACACCTATAAATGTAATAAAATCCATTAAGTAATAAAAAAATTTTTTTTGGTCTTTTTAGGGCCACACCCATGGCATATGGAGGTTCCCAGGCTAGGAGTCGAATTGGAGCTGTAGCCACCAGCCTACACCACAGCCACAGCAACACCAGGTCCTTAACCCACTGAGCAAGGCCAGGGATCAAACGTGCATCCTCATGGATACTAGTCAGATTAATTTCCGCTGAGCCACAATGAGAACTCCAGAAACTTTTTCCATTCTGGGAGATGAAGCCAGTGTCTGTCTCTGTTTCCATCTTGGCTTCTTTCTGCCTCTCCTCTGTCTCCCTCCCTTTCCCCCACCTCCATCTATTTATCTATATCTCTCTCATCCATTAGTCAACAAAGAAACTTACCCCCTCCAACCGTTCCCATCAGTGAATTTCCCACCATGATGGATGGCAGCTTGGGGATAAAAGTAATGCAGTCTTTTGTGAAGTTATATTTTCAATTGATATAAATTTCAATACGATTTAAGCCAAATTTGAGTCAAAATTGCAGAATTCCAAATGATATAGAATTTGGTACTAGAAGAGGGTACAAGCTACCTGACTACTCTCTACAACAGAATCTGTAATCTGGTTTGCTCAAAATCTATTCTAACCCTTTCCAGCGTTGGGTACTACAAAGATAAAACAGCAAAAACACCCTGTATTTGCTAGACTCCCTTCTAAAAGTCATTTAGGTAAAAAAAAAAAAAAAAAAAAAAAAAAACCTATATCCTGCACCTACAACCCCCTTCTCACTTGACGTAATCCTAAAGGACACAATAAAAGCAGTATGGTTTCTTGAGGCAGTGCTCTTGGTCCCTGAGACCCTGAGCCC
Source organism: Sus scrofa (assembly GCF_054392235.1). Taxonomy (NCBI): domain Eukaryota; kingdom Metazoa; phylum Chordata; class Mammalia; order Artiodactyla; family Suidae; genus Sus; species Sus scrofa. The sequence continues at coordinate 11,977,485 of NC_139391.1, forward strand.
CCTGGTTCCCACCTTTACTTAAGAAAAGAAAAAAAAAAAGTCATTAAGGTTCTACTAGTCAGATGCTCTCACACTACACACTGATTTGTGACTATATTAGATGTGTGGAGAGCCTGGGCACAGGACATCCCTTTTGATGAGACAAACTGTAACAGATGCAGCATACTTCTCCATCTAGCAGTTGTACCAACAGTTTCCTGATTCTGCAGCTTCTAGATTATGGCAAAGACTGTAGCATGCTTTAGAACTCTATTCTTTGGTGCACGTTGGAAAGCTCAGCCTGGGTCCATTTTTTTTTTTTTTTTTTTTTTTTTTTGGTCATTTTAGGGCCACGCCTGCATCATATGGAAGCTCCCAGGCTAGGGTTCAAATCGGAGCTACAGCTGCTGGCCTATCCCACAGCCATGGCAATGCCAGATTCAAACTTCGTCTGTGGCCTACACCAGGGCTCACGGCAATACCAGATCCTTAACCCACTGAGCAAGGCCAGGGATCGAACCTGCATCCTCATGGATGCTAGTCTGGTTCTTAACCAGCTAAGCCACAATGGGAACTCCCTGGGTCCATTTCTTCTATTCTCCCAAAGACTCTTTAATCTCTCTGGTATCCTTTAATAAATCCATCTCCCTTCAACTTGCTAGAGTGGATTCTGTTACTTGCCCCCATTAATAAGAATCCTGACCAATACACTGCCCTACTCTAAAGGTAATATATATTTACCATCATATTCCCAAAACAACTGACTCTCTCCCTCCTTGTCTTCGCATGAACTCTTCTCTCAGTGTGGAATGTCCTCCTCCACAATCATCCCACATGCAAAAGTTGCCCATTTCCTCCATAAAGAGATTTATATAATGAGGAGTTAATTAGAGAAGAAATGAAGAAAATCAACTTGACAGAGAAGACTGAGCTCTGAAGAATGAGCAATAAGACATCTGGGAAAGAAGGGGCCAGAAGCAAGGAGGGAGTATTTTAAGTGTAAACAATAATATTCACAAAAGCAATTGTAAGTGCAAAGTGTGAAGAATAACATTCACAAAAGCAACAAAATACCTCTTTCCACAAGGACTGAGCTTACAAATTCACAACATCTTACAGCTGGGAATGATACTATAGCATACACTGTTTTGCTCAAAAAAACGATACTGAATAAAAGAGATTTTATGGTCAGTTGTCAGTAATTACTAAGCACCAATAACTGTGCACAAAAAACTCCTATATTATGAGCTATAGGGAAATGCCCAAAGCAGAGATCACAGTCTCCCTTTGTTTTGTTTGTTTGTTTGAGGGCTGCACCTGCAGCATACGGAGGTTCCCAGGCTAGGGGTCAAATCAGAGCTGTAGCCACCAGCCACAGCCACAGTAACACCAGATCCGAGCTGCATCTGCAACCTATACCACAGCTCACAGCATCGTCAGATCCTTAACCCACTGAGCAAGGCCAGGGATGGAACCTGCATCCTCATGGATACTAGTCACATTCATTTCTGAGGAGCTACAGTCTCCCATTCTTAAAGATTTCTACTGTGGAGGGAAACAAAGACATCAAGATCAAGGACACAACACAAATACTACAAAGACACATGCAAGTCCATATAAACAACTGAAAAGGAAAAAAGTTTCAAGTCACTTGAGTGTCTAAAAGTAGGTGTTTTTCAGAAAAAAAATTTCCTAAAAGAATTCATTAATTCACCAAATACTTATTAAGCATCTATTACGCTAAAAATTATTTTAGGTCCTGAGGATATAGAAAAGCAAGAAGACAAGGTCCTGGTTTTTACAACGATTAAATTCTAATTAAAGGAGAATTAAAAACAAAGAACAGAGACATGGATATAAATTAAAGCACCTGTCATTAGGCTCATTTTCACCTCCCTACCCTGCAGTAATAATAATAGCCAACATTTACTGAGCACTTATTTATGTGCCAGAATCTAAATGCTTTACAATTACTACTTCATCTAATCAAACCATAGGTAACAAACCTATGAAGCAGATATTATTGTTAGTGCCATTTTAAGGATAAGGAAACTAAAACTACAGAGGTTAATTAAGTAATTGCCTCCAGATGAGTGTCAGGAATTGGCAGGACCACAGGATTCAAAGTTGGGTCAGGGAGTTCCTGTCATGGCGCAGCAGAAATGAATCCAACTAGGAACCATAAGGTTGTGGGTTTGATCCCTGGCCTCACTCAGTGGGCTAAGGATCTGGCGTTGCCATGAGCTGAGGTGCAGGTTGCAGACTCGGCTCGGATCCTGCTTTGCTGTGGCTGTGGTATAAGCCGGCAGTTGTAGATTCTATTAGACCCCTAGCCTGGGAACCTCCATATGCCTCAGGATGCAGCCCTAACAAGAAAAAAGAAAAAAAAAGTTGGATCAGTAGCAGGGGTTTTGAACTGCTACACACTACAGAAGACAAAATTGTATTTATATGAGATAGAACTTTGTTAAAATGAGTGGCATGGAGTTCCCATGTGGCTCAGTGGGTTAAGGATCCAGCTTTGTTCAGCAGTGGCTCAGGTCACTACTGTGGTACAGGTTCAATCCCTGGCCCAGGTATTTCCACATGATGAGGGTATGACAAAAAAAAAAAAAAAAAAAAAAATGAGAGGAGTGGAACTGTTAATTTGGTGTGGGCATGATCATCTCTGAGGATTTTTCCTTATCCTATAAAATTCCCTAAGCAATGGTCATTTTCAGCTCCTATTTCTATAGTTTCAAAACAATCTGAAAAGGTATTCAAGTGCCTAGTGCAATTGTTAGTGAAAAGGTACTCTGAAAGCTGACACTATACATTTCTTATCTACTGGCTGGAACCCTGCGTTTCCATGCCTTCATTAAGGGGCATATTAGCATTATATTAATTGGTATAAACAGCTGTAGGATAAACCTCCTGCAGGACAGAAGGCTGGAGGCATAGAGAACAAAGGAAGAGGCAGGAAAGAAATGATTGGCTGACCTGGATCCATCTAGGTCAGGCATGGCATTTGGTCCCTCTGCATTTCTAAGTTCTCATGAATGTGGATTCCCAGGCAGCAGCCCAAAGCCTTCCTCATTTCCATCTCAGATCTCCAGGAAGAATTACAATGAGAACAAGAGCTACTGAGGCAGAGAACAGACTCTGAATATTAAAGTACACACCAGACAGGAACTGGCAAAAGGAAAAAATGAGAGGTTTTCCATTTGGACATAACAAAGTATAACAAACTCTACCCATTCACCTGCCACACAAGCTCTGTACCTAACAGCTCCTTTTCAAGGCACTTTTCCAAATCTCCTCAATCACTGTTCACTTCTTCCTAGCCCTTTGCTTTATTAGGTATTTCCTAGGTACCAGACTCTGAACTAGGCCCACTGAAATATAATGAACAATGCACAGTCCCCAACATCGGGGAACCAAATCTAATGAGGGACAAGTAACAAAAGGATCCTTGTTTTCTGAGGATAACTGATATCCAAAAATGCCACTTACCTGATGAGGGACAAAAATTTCACAGTAAATAAAAAAAATTAAAAGTTGGGAGTTCCCGTCGTGGCACAGTGGTTAACGAATCTGACTAGGAACCATGAGGTTGTGGGTTCGATCCCTGGCCTTGCTCAGTGGGTTAAGGATCTGGCGTTGCTGTGAGCTGTGGTGTAGGTTGCAGACGCGGCTCGGATCCCGCGTTGCTGTGGCTCTGGCATAGGCTGGTGGCCACAGCTCCAATTCGACCCCTGGCCTGGAAACCTCCATATGCCGTGGGAGCGGCCCAAGAAAACACAAAAAGACCAAAAAAAAAAAAAAAAAAAAAAACTCTTAAAAAAAAATAATAAAATAAAAAAAAAATTAAAAGTTGATCAGGCATTTAATTTATCAAGATAAATATAAAACAAACTTTATAATTTTTAATTAAAATTGAAACTATAATTGCCACTAAGGTAATTCTTAAACTAAACAACAACTGTTATTTCACATCTGGCTTTCAAAACATGCTGACGAGAGGATCAATTCTGTAAAAATATTCAAGAGCTTCACCAATTTTCCCAAGGGTCTCTCTCAATTCTTTGTTATTCAAATCACTATCCTCTGAGTCTCCTATTGTGTCATTAATTTTCCCCTCAATTCTAAACTGGTGTAACTTTGCCTAATCCTCATTCATCAATGATTTATTTACATGTGGTTCAAGTCATTCTTCAATATCACCTCATTTCAAATTCATAAAATTCTTCATATTTCAAAGAAATTTAAGTTTGCATTTTCAAATCTACTTCCATCATATTGTTAGATGTTAATTATCCTACCATTAGAAATACACTTACTGGAGTTCCCGTCATGGCACAGTGGTTAACGAATCCGACTAGGAACCATGAGGTTGTGGGTTCGATCCCTGCCCTTGCTCAGTGGGTTAACGATCTGGTGTTGCCGTGAGCTGTGGTGTAGGTTGCAGACGCGGCTCGGATCCTGCGTCGCTGTGGCTCCGGAGTAGCTACACCTCTGATTAGACCCCTAGCCTGGGAACCACCATATGCCACGGGAGCAGCCCAAGAAATGGCAAAAAGACCAAAAAAAAGAAATACACTCACTGAAGTTCCCCTTGTGGCTAAGCAGAAATGAATCCGACCAGTATCCATGAGAATGGTGGTTTGATCCCTGGCCTCACTCAGTGGATTAAGGATCTGGCGTTGCCATGAGCTGTGGTGTAGGTCACAGACGCAACTGGGATCCTGAGGTGCTGTGGCACAGGCGAGCAACTGCAGTTCTGATTGGAACCCTAGCCTGGGAACTTTCATGTTCTACAGGTACAGCCCTAAAAAGCTATTTAAAAAAAAGAAAAGAAAGAAATACACTTACTGACAAAGAGGGTAAAGAGGACAGAGCCCAATGGTAAGCAGGGAGGGAGGGATGTGTGGGGACTAATTTTATAAGTGATCGATTCCTATGGATAACAAATGAACATCTATGCACCTAATTATAGTTGCAAAGGATAAGAGTACTATGAAAATTCAAAAAAAGCTTAATAAATATTCGTTGAGTGGATAAATTATTTAATTCAATAATTAAATACGTATTCATAGAGAACCTACTACATGCCAGACACTGTTCAAGATTCTGCACATACAACAAGGAACAAGACAAAGTCCTGCCTGTCTTAGTCCCTCTGGGCTGCTAGAACAGAATACCATAGACTAGGCGGCCGATGAACAATAGAAATTTTACTTCTCGCCAGTTCTAAAGATTCACTATCCCACTGTAGTTCAGCAGATTAAGAACCCAACATAGTATCTGTGAGGATACGGGTTCAATTCCTGGCCCCACTAAGTGCTACCACAACCTGCGGCATAGATCACATATTCAGCTTGGATCTAGCACTGCTGTGGATGTGGCACAGGCCGGCAGCTGCAGTTCTGATTTGACCCCTATCCCAGGAACTTCCATATGCGACAGGTGTGGCTGTAAAAAGAAAAAAAAAAAAAAAAGATTCAGTGTCTGGGGAGAATGATATTCATGGTTCACAGATAACCACTTAAATGGCTTGATAATGCTTGATAGTGTGAGCTCATTCATTCAGCAAATATTTATAACATTCAGTATGTTCTAAGCACTGTACTAGATCAGGTACAAAGGTGAACAAAAGAGATATGATCTTTGATTCCATGGAGTTGAAAAGCTAGACATAAAAACAGTCAAATAATTATAGAAATACAGGTCATTATAAAAGTCATTACAGAAAATAACAAAATACTGTAAGAGGATAATAGTGGGGCTCTTCTTTAGATCAGACAGGTCCTGGCTCACAGTAGATACTCAATATTTATTTATTAAAAGAAGAAAAAGAGGGAGGGAGAGAGAATCTACACTTGTGAAAAAGTCAGAAATGGGGAAAAGCAAACCAGGGGAAAAGAACAAATATGAAGGCTCTGGGGCCAGAAAGACCCACTGAAGTAGAGAGTGACACAAGATGAAGTTAGAGAAACAAAAACAAGACCAGGTCACTCAGAATCTTAAAATCATGTTTAAGATTTCAAATTTTCTTCTAAGTAAAACACAAAGCTTGTATAGGTTTCAAGTAAAGAGCTCAGTAAAAAGATAGTCCAAGGTAGAGATGATGGTAGTTTGGATTAGAGGGATGATAACAGAAATGGAGAGAGGTAGATGGATTCAAGAAATATACAGGAAATGAAATTAGTAAGATTGGAGGTGGAGTTATACCTATGAAGGATAGAAGAGAAGGCAGTATCAGGAATTAATCTTAAATTTCTGGTTGGAGCAACTAAATAAACAAATGTGCTACATACTTATACAGGGATAACGGGGAGAGGACCAGATTTATGGAAAAAGACCAAGGACGCAATTTTAGAGCGTATTAAGTAGACCTCAAAATGGAAATATCAAGTAGGCAATTGACTATATAGGTCTAGAGTTAAGGAGCGAGGTTTAGATTAGAGACATCTGGGAAAATACGGGAACTGCCAGCATATGTACAGTGTTCAAAGGTAGGACAATGAATGAAATCAAGTAGGAAGAGAGGATCTTCTCTTACTTCTTACCAGTGTAAGAGAAGATCTCTCCCTTGAGGAACCTCAACATTTAAAATCAACATTGTAGAAAAAGGCAACCAAATAAACTGAGGAACGATCAGGGGTAGGGGGCAAACAAGGTAAGTGACATCACAGAAGGCAAAAGAATTTTTTTTTTGTCTCTTTTTTTTTTTTTTAGGGCCACACCCCCTGCATATGGAAGTGATCCAATTGGATCTGTAGTAGCTGCTGGCCTAAGCCAGAGCCACGGCAGATCATCTGTGGCCTACACCACAGCTCACAGGAACACCAGATCCTTAACCCACTGAGCAAGGGCAAGGATCGAACCTGCGTCCTCATGAACCCTAGTCAGGTTCGTTATCACTGACTCACCAAAGGAACTCCACAAAAGATTATTTTTAAAGAAGGCGTAATCAAGAAAGAGAAATATACTGAGAGGTCCAGAAAGATGAGAATGAGAAGGAAATTCTGTGGCTGCTAACCACACTTTAAAAAGAGGGCCATCCAAGCACTGTGAACATCTTAATGAAAGAACACACCAATACCTATGAAGTGGTCATGCAACAAAACAAAACAAAAAACCTGAATCTGATCTCTAGATACTAATTTATAAGTAATATATAGGACCAATGAACTTATTATATCCTGGTTAGTGAGAAACTCTACAGGACTACTGGTTTCTTCAACAAATAATGTGAAAGGAGGGAAAAAGAGATTGAGATGGAATTTAGAGATTAAAGAAGACATATGAACCAATCTCTCTGTGGAGCCCTTATGTCTCAAGCTGTCAAAAAAAAAAAAGTATGACATTTGCACAAATACATATTTTGATGATATTAAAGGATAATGGGAAGGGTGATGGTATATGTGTGGCTATGGTTTGGGGGTTGTTTGCCTTTTTTTTTTTTTCCAAGTATATGTGGCACCATAAGGGTCATTATGGGCTTTAGCACAAAGAGGTGAATAGAGTGGAAGAGATGCCAAGTAAATAGGAGGTAAGGAATTAGAAGCAGAAGTTGTAAACAGCTATTTAAAGACAACGAGCTTTGAAGGAAAGCAAAGATATCATTTAGCTGAAGGCTGACATGGGATCAGAGAGCACTTCTGTTTGGTGGAAAAGGGGTAAACTGTTTTCCTTTAAATAAAACACTTGAATGCTGCTTATGATAACTCAGGAGAAAGCAAAATGTAAACAGGCAGTGAAGAAAGTTTCTAAGAAATGTTCTAAGAAGTTTCTAAGATGGTACCACAGGAAGGAATCTAAAAACACATGAAGGATCAGGCCTTTCCTTCAATGAGAATCATTTCCTTCATTGTAAAGAAAGGAGCTAAGGCAAAAACAGGAACAAATTCAAGAAAATTCTCAGATTCAGAAGTAGGAATATAAATCTTCTATTTTATCTGTGATAAATGAGACCGGGGCGGGGGAGGAGAAGCAAAAGCACAGGGGAGAAAGTGACAGGTGAAGACTGAGTGGAGAACTGAAGATACTCTGAAGAAAAGCAGCTATTTCCAGAGGTAGAAATCATGGGGTGGGGGACAAGCTTTTGGAAATGGGAAATGAGTCAGTTGAATAAAGATCAACTTCTGAAGAAATCATTAAAAGAAAGGCTGTGGTGGTATTTTCAGTTTGCAAATATATATATACTTTTTTTTTTTTTTTTTTTTGCTTTAATGGCTGTACCCGCAGCATATGAAGGTTTCCAAGCTAGGGGTTGAATTGGAGCTACAGCTGCTAGCCTACACAGCCACAGCCACTACAGACCTGAGCCAAGTCTGCCACCTCCACCACAGCTCACAGCAAAGCCAGATCCCTAACCCACTGAGCGAGGCCAGGGCTCAAACCCGCATCCTCATGGATACTAGTGAGATTCATTTCCACTGCACCACAGTGGAAACTCCTCAGTTTGCAAATATTAAATCCTGTCAAGAGCCAACTAGGTCTTCACATCCCTTGATCCATATTCCTTCCACCTATCGGAATTGATTCCAAAGAAATAACCTTTCAAAGGAGAAAACTACAGATAGTGTTATGTATAAAATTACAGTGTGATTAATAACAGGGAAAAAACCTAAATGACCATGATGGTTAGTTTTATATGTCAATTTTGCACTGGTACAGTGTACAGTTGTTTAATTAAACACTAATCTAGGTGCTCCTGTGAAGGTATTTTACAGATATGGTAAACATCTACATTTAGTTGACTTTAAACAAAGGAGCCTATCCTTCATAACTTGGGTATGCTTCATCCAAACAGTTGAAAGGCCTCAGGAGCAAAACTAAGGTTTCCCTACAAAAGAATTCTACCGATTCTGTTTCTCAGTAGGACAATGACAGATACAATGGTTTTAGGCAAATTATGGAATATCATCTTAAGTTTTATAATGAACACTAAAGAGTAACATGGGGAAAATGTTTATAAGTCAAGGGGAAAAAGCAAACAACAAACTTAAGTCTACACTATGGTTATAATTATGTAAATAAGTATGTTTACATATAAGAAGGAAACAAAACAGTTTATTCATTTGATTGATGGAATTGTGCCTGAATTTTAAATTAAGTATTAAAAAATAGTTTGTTAAATAGAGCTTTGTTAATTTTAATGGAAGAAAGTAACATTATAATGTGCTAAACCTGGAATTCCCGACTAGTATTCATGAGGACATGGGCTCGATCCCTGGCCCTGCTCAGTGGGTTAAGGATCCAGCATTGCCGTGAGCTGTGGTGTAGGTTTCAGACATGGCTTGGATCTGGCACTGCTGTTGCTATGGTGTACGCCAGCAGTTGCAGCTTCGATTCTCCCCCTACCCACCTAGGGAGCTTCCAAATGCTGCAGGTGCAGCCCTAAAAAGACAAAGATAATAATAATAATAATGTGTTAAATCTTATAAGAATTACATGGCACTTTAAACAAACTCATAACTGGCACTCCCATCGTGGCTCAGTGGTTAACGAATCCGACTAGGAACCATGAGGTTGCAGGCTTGATCCCCCGTCTCACTCAGTGGGTTAAGGATCCGGCGTTGCTGTGAGCTGTGGTGTAAGTCACAGACGTGGCTCAGATCTGGCAATTCTGTGGCTCTGGTGTAGGCCAATGGCTACAGCTCTGATTAGACCCCTAGCCTAGGAACCTCCATATGCCACAGGTGCAGCCCTAGAAAAGACAAAAGACAAAAGACAAAAAAAAAAAAAAAAAAAAAAAAAAGACAAAAGAAAAACCTCATAACTAATCTAAAAGAAAACTGCCACTTTTGAAATGTTGCCTTGGAAATACTTTTAGAAAAAAGGACGCTCTGGAAAGCAAATATGCCTAGAAGGGCCTGAATCCAATGCTGTTTTTCAGTAACATGTAATTCCTCAATTCAAATGAAATGAAAGACCCAGAATGGCAAAGTAACTGATGATCAGCCTAAGAACTTTTCACATCCAGAGTTCCCGTTGCAGCTCAGTGGATTAGGATCCCAACTAGTATCCATGAGGATGCAGGTTTGATTCCTGGCCTCGTTCAGTGTGTTAAGGATCCAGTATTGCTGCAAGCTGAGGTATATAGGTCACAGACGTGGCTTCGATCCAGCTTTGCTGTGGCTGTGGTGTAGACCAGCAGCTGCAGCTCCAATTCAACCCCTGGCCTGCTAACTAGCTAACAGAGCGAGGCTTCTTCTCTCTTCCCCTTTCCCAATACCAGACACCAAAAGGATTATTACATGTGTGCTAAACTTGAGTAAAGAAGTCACATAGCCCTCAAATAGTCACATAGACCTGAAAGCTCGGTCCACTTTCACTCAATCAAAAAACTTACAGGACTTCCTGTGTGGCTCACAACCTAACTACCCAGCATTGCTTCTACAGTGGCTGTGGATGGACCCCTGGTTCAGGAACTTCCATATGCTGCAGGTGAAAAAAAAAAAAAAAATTTATAGAAGAATTCCCTTACGGTGCAGTGCATTAAGGATCTGGCATTGTCACTGCAGCAGCTTGGGTTCAATCCCTGGCCCAGCAACTTTCACATGCCACAGACATGGAAATAAAAAATCTATGGAGTGGCTACTATATGCTAGGTATGGCGACTACAATAGGAAGCAAAAAAAAAAAAGACACTTTTTGTATTTTAAGGAAAAGTACTAAAAAAAAAAGAATTTGCAGACATCAGTACACTTCACTCTTAAACATGTTAGCTCATACTTTTAATTACTAATCAAATAGCATTATTTGATTAATGTCTGTCTGCCCTACTAAAGCTCAAAAGAATCTTTTTTTTTTCTTTTTAGGGCTGCACTTGCAGCATATGGAAGTTCCAGGGCCAGGGATCAAACCAGCCGGCCTATGCCACAGCCACAATAACACGGGATCTAAGCCACATCTGCAATCTATGCCACAGCTTGCAGAAATGCTGGATCCGTAACCCACTGAGCAAGGCCAGGGACTGAGGCCATATCCTTATGGATACCAGTCGGGTTCTTAACCCATCGCGCCACAACAGGAACTTGTCTGCAACTTAGTGTGATATGCTTCAACAAGATGGATTGATGAACAGATTAAGGGATGGATACTCAATAAAGTAAACACAGTAAAATATTATAGAATCTAAATGAGTATAAGAAAGCTCACTAAACATACTCCCATCCCAATATTTTATTACAAAAAAATTTTGGAACACACAAAACAGTTTTTAAAAAGTGTACTGTGAGATAGTTTAAAGAGGAGTTTTGGGTTTTGTTTTTTTTTTAATAAAAAATTCAGAGTTCTACTTAGTACAGATATCCAGAGGCAGTCTCAAAACCACTTGAAAATCTGGATTAATCAATTTATTCCTCAATATCTATTTGCTTGTTTGTTTTATCTGACAATGACAGAAAACACTCTATACTCAAGACACTATAGTAAAAGTGCTGGTTGATGTCCTCATTCTAGCATGGGGCAGGGGCAGTCACTATTTGTCTCCATCTATAAATTCAGATTTATTAATCCCTTCTCAGTCTCTCAGGATTAACTAGGATACTGCACAGGGTAGCATTTTGAAAAGGTCTCTTCCTACCACTCCAACTTTATCTCATACCATTTACTTTTGCTCCCCATGCACCAGCCATAATGTCCTTTGTTTAGTTCCTCCATGGTGAACTAAATCAGTACTATCCAACAGAAAAATAATGCAAGCCACTGACACAAGCTACATATGTAATTTTTTTTTTTTTTCAGCCAGGCCCAAAGCCCACAGATGTTCCCAGGCCAGAGACCAAGACCGAACCCATGCAACAACACTGACCCAAGCCTCAGCAGTGACAATGCCAAATCCTTAACTACTGTATGTGTAGGGAACTCCTACATATGAGATATTTTTAAAGATTTTTAAAAGTTAAAAAAGAAAAGCAAATGAAATTAATTTGAAAATATATCTTTGGCTCAGCAAGTTAAGAACCCGAGGATATGGGTTCGATCCCTAGCTTTGCTCAGTGGGTTAAGGATTGGGTGCTGCTCTGATTCATCCCCTAGCCCAGGAACTTGCATATGCTGCAGGTGCAGCCCTACAAAGAAAAAAAAAAAAAAAAAAAAGAAAGAAAGAAACTACATTTAATTCAATTTATCCCAAATACTAACATTTCAACATAATTAACATAAAAAGTTAATGAGTTAAAATTTTTTCATTAGTAAGTCTTCAAAATCTGATATGCATCTTATACTTATAGTACATCTGTATGTGAACCAGCCACATTTCAACTGCTCAGGAGCCCCACCGGCAGTAGAGCATAATAGCTCTAAACTTTTACATACTTGTAAGGGCCTTCATGAACTTAAAAATGTTCCCTCTGCTGATATGCTCTACACTCTATTCTCCGAATGACTAATATCCACTTATCTTGCGTATCTTATTTTAAAAGCATCATCTCCTCAATAAGGCCTTCCTGTTATCACTCTAAAATTCTCTACACTACTCCTTTATCTTTTGTAGGACTTAAAAAAACCTGTAACTGCTTATTTGCATGTTTAATGCTTTTCTCTGCATTCCTCGCTGGAATGTAAGCTTTATTAAGAACAAGGACAAGGACTATTTTTTTTTATTGTTTATGATAGTACCCCTAGTACTAAGCACATGTTTGGCACATAGGAAGCAATCAACAAATATCTGTAGACTAATCAACGAAAAGATAAACAGAAGCACCATAGAGGTGCATTAGGTTTGTATGCATGCGAAAATGTGTATCTTTCCCCTACTCTGCCAGCCCACACATAAGAATATTCTCAGCAGCCATTCCCAAGTGGCCTGGGACCTTTACAGAGTAGTTAACTAAAGCCAGTCTCTGGCAAGTGGCAGTGGATAGAAGCAATGTGATTTTTGGAAAGAGAATGAACCGCAAATAGTTTTTAAAGTTCTCCAAGGAACCAGGAATTTATTTAAGTCAAGGGAAAATGAGGGAAGTGCTACTGGTCAACGTCTTGGGCAGTGACCAACTGGCCAGAGTTGCAGGCAGTAAAAGAGTTCATCCAAATCAGGTCAGCATAGAGAAAGGCAGATTACTGAGTACACTGCAAGGGAGCAGCAGGCAACGCCACATAATAAGAGCTGTCTGCACAAAGACAGCCGTTTGAGGTTGTTACGGAGGGAAATCGGTTTCCGGAAGGCCCTCTCTCTCTCGCCATGCAAATGAGGGCCTGAAACATGGCGGTCTGGGCTGGCTGATATTTGAGGCCACTCATTGGTCGGTTGGAGGTTAACACAAAATGGCTTTTGTCAGATTAGATGGCTCCCACAGTCAAGGCAGTACCCAAGTGATGAGAAACCAACATGAGATTTGAAGACAGAACATGGATTAAAGATTCCAATTTGCAAATTCCCCACTCCATTACCACGGACAAGTCATTTAACTTCTTCCCATCTGTAAAAATATGATGCCTTAAGGACAGAATTAAATGAGATTGTATCTCAAAGTGTTTTGAAAACAGTAAAACCTAAATATATATTGTCCCTAGGCTGCTTAGGAAACTTTCAAAAGTCTACCATAATAAATTTTTCCCCTTTACTCATCTAGTTTCTTGTTTTAAGTTACTTTGCAGATTACACACAGATAACTTGTTGAACCTGTCAAGCAAAATCTACTCAGATACCAAATAAAAATCTCAGACTCCAGACTGGCCAGGTAACTCCAGATGGGAAAATAATCTTAAATGGAAGAAAACACTATAAAGTCATAATTCTCCAACATGTGACAGGGGGACTAAAAGTCCTTCCAACTATACCAGACCCCTCTCTACCCACACCCCAAACTGGAAATTTAAACTTTGCTCCTCTAGCCCACTGAGATTTATTTCCAGAAACACTGTTACTGATGGAATGTAGGGATTGTGGACTATTTTACCATGGACTAAGGATGAGCGCAGGGAAGAAGAAGAAAGCTAAAAAAATAAAAACAAAAACCTGTCATAAAATATTTGTGCTGGGAAGCTAGCATCAAATTTAATACATCTATGTGACAGCTAAGGAAAACTGGGGCTCAGAGTGGTTAAGCGACTTATGGTTACACAGTAATAATCATAAATACATACAATGAGTGGCTGGGAAACAGGGAGATCACCTGCTTTTTAGGGCCACACCCACAGCATATGGAGGTTCCCAGGCTAGGGCTTGAATCGGAGCTACAGCTGCCAGCCTATGCCACAGCCACAGGAATGCAGGGTCCAAGCTGCATCTTCAACCTACACCACAGCTCAGGGCGATGCCAGATCCTTAAGCCACTGAGCGAGGCCAGGGATCAAACCCACATCCTCATGGATCCTAGTTGGGTTCGTTAACCACTGAGCCATGAAGGGAACTCCTCAAACTCATTTTTTGAAAAGATTAGAAATAGATAAAATGCTACTATTGGCTTCCTCATTTGATGCTTTGTCTTCACAGTACTTTGTATATTACTCCAAAATTGTTACTCATTTTTCTGGGGAAGGAGATAGATATAGAAGGAAGAACACTAAAATTGAAGTTAGGCAAAGACCTTCTTGGACACTTATTTCTTCATTTGGAAAACAGAAATATTATCTAACTTACAAAGTTGCGAAAATTAAATGAAGCCATCAATCCCAGCTGTGTGTGAATCCGGGAGAGAATGAGGAAAGGTGGGCCTTGAAGATACATGCAGTCAGATGAGGGTGGAGGCCACACATATACTGTCATTGTCATTTATTATCCCAAAAGATTCAAAAAGCAAATTCTTATAAGGAGAAAAATTTTCCTGGAGTTCCCGTCGTGGCTCAGTGGTTATCGAATCTGACTAGGAACCATGAGGTTGCAAATTCAATCCCTGGCCTCACTCAGTGGGTTAAGGATCCAGCATTGCCGTGAGCTGTGGTGTAGGTCGCAGATGTGGCTCGGATCCTGTGTTGCTGTGGCTGTGGTGTAGGACAGCAGCTACAGCTCCAATTAGACCCCTAGCCTGGGAACCTCCATATGCCGCAGGTGCGGCCCTAGAAAAGGCAAAAAGACCAAAAAAAAAAAAAAAAAAAAAGGAGAAAAATTTTCTTGCCAAGGTCAGTATTTACATAGTCTCACAGGGAAATTATTACATTATGTTAATAAGTTTATGTTGGCAAAAGGAAAATGAATATTCAGGTACAGGTGATTCAGAATATTAAAGTCTGATCTCTCAACTTCAGTAGAGAAGTGTTATCCTTTAAGTCAGCAAAATCATGACCATCTGGCAGTTTTATCGGCAATTATTTTTTTGCAGTTCAAACCATGGACTTCAGTCAGGATCTTCATAGGCAGAAGAGGTTAAACGGATTAAAGCAATCTAAGATGACATTTCTAGTGCCCCAGAGTTTAGTTTGATAAGAGTTTAAAAGAATACGATACAGTGGCAAAAAAAAAAAAAAAACTACATTTAGGTTTAAAAAAATGTAGTTTGAAACCAATATTTAGTCATTTGCTAATGATGTGACTTTGAGAAAGCCAATACTTCTATGATCTTAACTTGTAAAATGGAAATACCGAACTCACATGGTTGTTGTGAAGACAAAAAACACCAGGGCAAGATGCTATTCTTTCCCCTACGTGAATGTTAAGTTTAATGCATGTAAATCCTTCTTCACCAGTCTTTTTATGCACAAAAAATGAGAACAAGCTAAATGAAGAAAAATTTTAATTCTCACAGCAATATACTTGCCAAACATTCCTACACCTGCTATATAGAAAAACTAAAGCAGCTGGGGTAATCGACATGACACATAACAGCTGGTATCAGACAGATATGGAGTGGAACTGAGGTTTGCCACTTACTTTCAGCAAAACCTTGAGCAGGTTCCCTTTGCCATCCTGAGCCTCAACCTCCTTATCCATGAAACAGAGATATCAGCAATCACCTTACATGCTTATTTTGAAGACTGGGGAAACTATCCCTCATAGTATCTGGTACATTACAGTTGTTCAATAATGTAAGTTGTTGTTTTTAAGTTTACCACCATTTAACAACTAGCTAACGAATTACACTTTTCAAAGGCTTCTTTATTGAAGATTTTTTTTTTTTTTAGTTGCTTCATAAACCTGTAAGCTAAATCATAGCAACTCTCACTCTCCGAATTTTACAGTTAGGACAAAAGGCAAGTAAAATGACCTCCATAAGTTCATACAGCAGTAGAGAGACTAAATCAAGATCTCCTGACCTTCCCTGGGTTTCATTATCCCCCCATCCCAAATTATAACATTAGTCCTCAGGAAATGAAATAGTATATTCTTTCTGATAAGCTTAAAACTTCTCTCTTTACTATATAAAAAGTTTTTTTCCCTATTTTCTAGTCATGATTTCGAAAGATAAAAAAGGGGAACAGGAAAATTCATTAAAACCAGCAACAATATAATTGCGAATTGTCTCAAATTAAGCAACAGTTTGATTTTTCTTTTTGTACTCCCCAGTAAAGCCTCTAACCTCTTAATTTAAAATTTTCAAAGTCTGCTTATTAAAATCATGCTTGTGTGATAAACTATTCCAAAATTGAGGGAAAAAATTTGAAAGACTGCTCTCCCAATTTGATGAGTATACATAACTTTATCCCTCTATTTAATCCCTTAATTTCCACACTTATCACACCATGTTGTAATATCTTTAACTCCTTAAGGACTTGAACTGCATTCTATGTATAACTGAACATCCTGTCCTAGCAAGGGACCTAGCTCATGGTAGAGAAGGACTCAGTATTTATAAATAAATGAATCAACAAATGAAGACAATTTCCCAGAGGGAAGTTACAAAAGGAGAAAGTTGGATATGGTATCCTAGGGCTAATAAGAAAGTGAAAGAAACAAAATATTTCAAGAGCTTCATAAGGAAGAGAAACTTTTGTGTGGAGTCAAATAGGTCCTTGTATGGCTTTAAGTATCACTAGAGAAAGACAAAAACCACAGGAGATTCAGAAGAGACAGTTTCAAGTTAAAGGGTTCAAAAGTTAGGGTGCTTATTTGGAAAGTAAGAAGAAACAATCCTGGCCTGGGATATTTCAACTGCAGTTTTCAGGTCCTGGCTAAAAGAACAAAAGCAAAAAAAAAAAAAAAAAAAAAATTTGCAGGCTTTGATGGAGAAAGATTGATGTAAAAGGGAAGAAAAGCTCAATCTAAAATAAGTCCCCCAAGGAGTTCTCTCATGGTATAGAAGGTTAAGGAACCTGGCTTGTCACTGCAATGGCTAGGGTAGCTGCTGTGGCATGGGTTCAATCCCTGGCCCAGGAACTTCTACATGCCTCAAGGCCAAATAAATAAAAATAAATCCCCCCAAAATGTTGGAACCCACTTGGATTTGTATATTTAAGTGTGGTTCCTCTTTCTCCTGAGAACTATCATTTGTTTGTTTTCTGGCATGCAGAAGTTCCCAGGCCAGGGATCGAACCTATGCCACAGCAGTAACAATGCTGGATCCCTGACCCACTGTGCCACCAAGGAACTCCCTGAGAACTATTCTTGAATAAACTGGCAGTAAATAGGGTTAAGTCATTTTATATTATTCATTCAACAAATATTTGAGTGCTTACTACACACAGTCACTATTCTAGGCCCTGGGATTAAGGCAGTAAATAAAATTCTCTGCTCTCAGGAAGCTTTTAATCTAGTGGCAAAATAGATTATACGGAATGGAATGGAATGAAATGGCAAGGCAAGGCAAGGAATGTCAGGCAGGCTGTGCTATGGAAGAAAAAGGGAGGGAAGAACAGATGGAGGTGGCAAGGACTTGGTCTTATGAAAAGCAGATCTTTAAACCTTGTGATTCTCAAGCTTTGGCAAGTATCATACTCATCTGAAGGGCTTGTTAAAGCAGATAATGGGTGGCCCCAACACTAGAGTGTTTCATTTGTAGGTCTGAGACAGGACACATAACTTGCAATTCTAACCATTCTCATGAATTTTTATTGATGCTGCTGGTGCAGGGACCACACTTGGAGAAAACTGTTCTAACCAAAGAATGAGGTAACCTCTAACTTATGGGTCTTGACTTGCTTCTTCATTCTTACATTCATTTCCAACACTTATTCAGCACCAGGAACTTCAGTAGACATTGAAACTAAACTGATCCTGCCCTCAAGAAATTCACAGATTAATGGAAAAGACAGGCACAAACTTAGACATTTGCAATAGAGTGCTATAGGGACCTATAAGAGTGGTCTGTACATGAGCCATGGAATAGAGAAGAGCAACTCCTACTACGGAGATAATAGAAGGAGAAACTAAGGGACTGCTTCCCAGAGGTCCAACAAGTGCTTCTCCACAGGCAGGTAGAAGGTGGCATTCCAGGCAAAAAGAACAACACATGCAAAAGCAGAGATGAGAAGAGGGGGGCAGAGGGTTATAGAAAATGAGCCTCTGCAAAGGTAGGCGGTACTCTAACCTCCAAGAGGTTCCTACTCATATCAGAGTTTAAAATTTTTTCTTTAGCAAATGACCAGTTGAGGGTGGGGAGAAATGATTGGTTTTTGTTTTACAAAGATCTCTCTGGATATACAGTGCCCTCCTTGTAGAAAGCACTCCTTCCTCCAAACCTAACACAGAACCTCATAACATGTGCTGAGTAAGTGTATACTGAATTAAACTGAACAAGCTCTTTGTCAAGTGTTATCTTATGGATGAGAGGCAGGTCACCACCTTCCCCGCAGGTCTCACTTTGGCCAGGACAAGACCTGTAAAACAGGTCCAGCAGCCTCAATTATTGCACACTGCTCCCTGTACAACTGGAGGCCCCCAGAGAGGACGGAAGGCCTTCACTGTTTACATGGCTACCTCACCCACTAGACTTTGAGCTCTGTGAAGACAGGGAATATCTTAATAGATTCAAAATCCCCACAGCCCTAGCAGGAAACTTGAAACAGTAGCTCTTCAGATCCCAGCAATGTTGGGTAAATCAATGACTAAATAGGCAAATTTCCCAGACAGACCCAAGAGCTCACAAAAGTTAAGGACATGGATAAGCTTCAGGGAATGTTTCGGGGTCCATGATTCCAAAACCCTTTTTGAGAAGTATAGTTTCTAGTTGAGGAGAGACTGATTTCATTCGCACCTGATTCAGGATTTACCAAATGTGAACAAAAAAAGTGCTGTGGTAGAAATCCAAGCAGGCCTCTGAGGGGCCCAAAGAGAAAGTTTTGCCTGAGAGGAGTATGGGGGTGGTGCCAGCAAAGACTTCTAATGGGGGTAATTCTTCCGCAGACTCCTGAAAGCTAAGTAGGTGGTGGATACCCGCCTGCTTCGAGGGCACAAAAACAAGTTCCTGGAACGGTAAGACTGGAAGTGACCTGCTCAAGGTCACACAGGAAGTAGGTGAAGTCACAAGTTAAGACCAATGAGGCATGTGTCTACTGTTGACTCCTTTTTCTCCTGACCAAGTCGAGAGAGAGCCCAAAGACACCGGAGGCAAAATTACACATTTTTCTCAGAAACAACTCTTAAAGGCTAAACTAGTGAATTTGAAATGTTTATTGGTACCAGGGTACCAACTCTTGCCTTCACCTTTCACTGTTCCGGGGGCGGGGGGGTGGGAGGAGAAAGTGTAAGACAGTTATCCAAAGGGCTTAACAAACAACAAGCACTTGGCTCTCCACACTTCCAAACACCCAGAACGTCTCCAGTGTTCTTCCAAAACACCCCCAGCAATGTCTGCTGTGAAACTACTCCAGACAGTAAAGGATATAATAGCGCCTATTGAAATGGAATAATCAACATGAAACAGCCACAATTCTCCTTTCCCAGTTTGTTTTTAACGCCACAAGTGAGCGTCTTCCCGGGGTGGGGGAGGGGCCGCGTGAGTCAAACACCATCCAGTATTTTTCAAGGAGTTGAACCCTAGACGTGATCCCCCGCCCCCCTGGCCTGGACCGGGGTGATTTCTTTCGTGCACAATGAATCTGACGCCGCCTTGCTAGGCTCCCCGTCGGGGGACCGCAAAGTTCGGGAGGGAGTCCCGGACCCAGACCAGCGGGGTCCCCGGACCCCCTCCCCCGCCTCGGCCCGCCGCCGGGTCCCTCAGCTCCCCCCCCCCGGCGTCTGAGACCTGCGGCCGCCCGGGTGAGCGCACGGGGAGCCTTTGTTGGTCCGACAGCGGCGGCCAGCCTCGAGGGGCGACGCCCCCGCCTCGCCTCACCTGGCGCCCCCCGCCCGCCCAGCCCTGCAGCCCGGAATGAATGGGCCCCACGCCCCGCGACGCCCCCGCCCCCGCACCGCGCGACGCCAAGGGTACCGCGCGGGAGGCCGGCTCTCACCTTCCGCGCTTAGCTTCGGCTCCACTCGGTTCCTCCTCCTTTTCCACGCCGGCGGCGGCGGCGGCGGCCGAGCGGGGGAGCGAGCGCGCGAGTGTGTGCGAGGGGCCGCTTCACTTTCCCCCTCCCGCCGCCTCAGCCGCCGCCGCCGCGCACTCGGCGCCTCCCCGCCTCGCTGGTGCCGGGGAGTCCGCTCCGGACCGGGCGGGGGCGGGGGTGGTCAGCGACCCGGGGGTGAGGTGGGGGAGGGAGGGAGCCCGGCGACGCCGCTGAGGAGGTGCGGGCTCCGGCCGCTGGAGAGGCGAGGGGCTCGACTGGCCTCCGGGGGAGGAGGTGGGGAGACAGAGGGTTCTTTGAGGGGCTCCGCAAAAGAGGGGGTAAGAGTCTGAGAGAAAGCGTCTGTCGAGTAGGACGGCGGAGCTGCTGAGGGAGGCGGCGGGGAGGCGCGACGGACGGGCGGAGGGGGAGGGGGCTGTGGGGGGAAACCGTGAGGGGGCGTCTGCGGTGCTACCGACACCTGGGTCTCCAGCTGAAGCCCCGGCCCGGGCCCCCGCCTCGGCCTCCGCCGAGCTATTGTACGCCGCCGGGCCGGGCGGACCGCCTCGCCCACCGGCCCCCCGCCCCCTCCCCCGCGAGGCCGAGGCTCCGGCCCAGCCAGGCCCGCCCAGCCTCCTGCAGGTGGGAGGGGGCGGGGAGGACTGGACCGACCCACGTGAGCGAAGCCAACCCAGGCCTGGGGGAGGGCCAGCGCCTGGAATGACGTCATTGGCGCGTGACGCCAGAGGCTGGGGAATCACCCGCTGCCGCATGACGTCATTGCGCCCCCGTCTCTCCTCGAGTGCTATCGCTCGCTACAGCTGCAGGCTCCTTTAAGGCGGGCTTTCCCCAGGATGTTTGTGGGAGGTGTTAAGGGGCGACAGTGGTGGAATCGGGGTCGAAAAAGACAGCCAATCCCATAGGATTGTGGTCCTCTTGGTTATAAAGCACCACTGCATCTGCTAGCTTGTTGCCAAGCGCTGAGTTTGGAAGCTACCCCATCTCCTGTGACCTCAGAACTGGACATTTAATACACTGTTGGCTTTCTTGGAGGAGGGGCAAAGAAATGTTAATGGAGGTTTCAACTATTGTGCTCTGGTAGAAAAGAATGGGCAGCTTTTCGCGCCTTCCTACACCAACGGAGGTCGCATTCTACGCAAACCTTTTCCCTGAGTTCAGATTCTGCGTTTCCTAATGAAATGTTTGCACTGTACCTCAAATTCCCCATGTCCAAAACTGAAACAACGTTAGTGACTAAGGGTTTGGAATTAAGTTGCCTTGCTTCAGATTCCAGCTGTACAGATGTTGGTGATAGGATCTTAACATTTCTAAGCCACAGTTTCTCCTTAAGTTGTACCTGTGTATGGGTAACTTGATCTGAGTCACCGTTTTATAATAATAGTAAGTGCAATTTAGCACCATTAAGCCCTTTGGAATGTAGACTGTTCCTACTACAATATTCCCCAAAACTTGTGACTCATGTTACTTTCTGGTCTTGGTGAATGGACCACCATTCAGCAGTACACTAAGCCAGAAACCCCCATTCTTCTTTCTCAACGCTCATCAAATTTGTCACCGAGTCCTGTAGAGTCTCCTAAATATTTCCCAAGATCTCGCCCTTCTCTTCACTCACTGCCATCACCTAGACAACTAGAGCGGCTTTCAGTCTTCCAGATTCAACCGTACTTACCAGTGACCAGAGTAACCTTTTAAAACGACAAATCTGACGAAAGCCTTCCCTCTTTAAATACTCTCAAAGGGTTTTGTGCTTCACAATAAAATCCACATTCTTAATGTGGCACTGCACAACCTTGGTGCTTACACCAGCCTTTCTAGCCTCATCTTACGTGGTATCTTTTGTTCCAGCCACACGGAAATACTACTTAATGTTCTTTGGACAAACATGTCTTCGTGTCTCTGAGCCCTGCTCTATCTCACTGGCCAACACCTATTCATTCTACAAAGCCCAGCTCAAATATCCAGTCCCTTTGTTCATCCAACTAATATTTCTTGACGTTCCCAGGGCACAGCAGAAACGAATCCAACTAGGAACCATGAAGTTGCAGGTTCAGTCCCTGGCCTCGTTCAGTGGATTAAGGATCCAGCGTTGCCGTGAGCTGTGGTGTAGTGGTATGGATCGCAGAGGAGGCTCAGATCCCATGTTGCTGTGGGTATGGTGTAGGCTGGCAGCTGTAGCAATTCAATCGCTAGCCTAGAAACCTCCATATGCCACGGGTGCGGCCCCAAAAAGCAAAAAACAAAAACAAAAACAAACCCCTACTATTTCTTAAGTTTCCCTGAGCCTTCACAATGATGTGACCTTATAGTATTTCCATGCCTTTTGTTGCATGTTGCACACAGTCTAAAACTGTATTTGTATATCTGACTCCCTGCACTCCTTGAGAGCAGGTCAATTTCCTACCTACCCTATCCATTGCCCCAGTATTTAGAACAGTGCCTGACACATAGTAAGAATCAATGTTAAAAAAAAAATGTGTTTAATAAATAAATGCTCACGTAGTGTTTACTATGTACTAGATACTGTTCTAAGAACTCTCTTTTAAACCTCTAACAATCCTTTCTGATAGGCTACTGTTATTCCCCTCATTTTATTGGTTAGGAAACTGAGGTGCGGAGAGGTTAAGTAACTTAACCCAAGATGGTAACCCAGTAAATTAATTCTAATCTGAACTGTTTTTGCGTGGTATCAGTGATGGGGAAAATAGTGGCTCCCTAAAAGTGTTCACATCCTGATCCCCAGAACCTATGAATATGTTACCTTCCATGGCAAAAGGGACTTTGCAGCCTTGATCAACTTAAAGATCTTGAGAGGAGGTTACTCTGGATTATCCAGGCGGATTCAGTGTAATCACAAGGAATTTTTTTTTTTTTTTTTTTTTTTTTTTTGTCTTTTGTCCTTATGGAGCTGCACCAGTGGCATATGTAGGTTCCCATTCTAGGGGTCTAATCGGAGCTATTGTTGCCAGCCTATGCCAGAGCCACAGCAATGCCAGATCTGAGCCACGTCTGAGCTACACCACAGCTCATGGCAACGCTGGATCCTTAACCCACTGAGTGAGGCCGGGGACCGAACCCGCAACCTCAAGGTTCCTAGTCGGAATCGTTTCGCTGCACCACAATGGGAACTCCAAGGATCTTTAAATTTGGGGAAAGGAGGCAAAAACATGAGGAAGAGGTAGATTAGACTATATGAGGTCAGATGTGAGATGTGATTCAATGTAAGAAGCATTCCACCCCCCTTTGGAAGACAGAGGAAGAGAGCTACAAGCTAAGGAATAAAAACAACCCCTAAAACTAGAAAAAGCAAGAAGAGAGATTGTTCCTTGGATCCTGCAGAAAGGAACAGAGCCTTGCCAACACCTTGCTTTTAGCCCAGGGACACTCGTTTTGGACTTCTGAAACACAGACCTGTAAAATAATGAATGTGTATTATACTGAGCCACTACAATTGTGATAGTTTGTTACAGCAGCAGTTGGAAACTGATACAGTCTCAAATCAAGGGTGACTGCTCTATGCTAACAAGTGGGAGGGGTATCTGCTAGAGGTGCAAGGTTCTCAGTTGCATCCACTCAAATGTCTCCATCCCAGGCCTCAGGGTCCCACTCTCTAGCTACAGGAACTTTGACTTTAGCATAAGAGAACAGTCAAAAGATGTCTGACACCTCAACTATTACATTCTGGGCTGGATTTGCGGCATACTCTGCTGTCCAGCCATAGGAAAAGTGGCTTTTTGTGGGTTTGTTTGTTTGTTTTTGTCTTTTTGTCTTTTCTAGGGCTGCACCTGCAGCATGTGGAGGTTCCCAGGCTAAGGGTCTAATCCGAGCTGTAGCCGCTGGCCTACGCCAGAGCCACAGCAACGCAGGATCCGAGCCATGTCTTTGACCTATACCACAGCCCATGGCAATGCCAGATCTTTAACCCACTGAGCAAGGCCAGGGATCGAACCCACAACCTCATGGTTCATAGTCAGATTCGTTAACCACTGAGCCATGACAGAAACTCCAAAAGTGGACTTTTTAAAGATCCTTCGTGGAAGTCTTCTAAATCTCATACATGTCCTGAATTAAACATGTCCTGGATCAATAAGTGTATCAACCTGAGCCCCAAATTCTCTTTCTTCAGGGCTTTTAAGATAACAAAAACCAGCCAATTCCATGAAGTATAATTTGCATTACCCCCACACTATTCAAGTTCTAGAGCATGCATTCTCAGTGATGACAATACCTCCCCCCAAGAAAGTGAAAACGAGTTCTTTGGTGGGCAAAAAACATCTTAGATATTACAGTGGTTTGTGACTTCCAAAGCTCAACCCTATTTGACACAATCTTATCCCTTAGTGAAACCCCACTCCTCGGATGGCACTTGAACACAGCCAAAACTCAGATTGGAACTTGAACACACAACCCCTGAATAGGAGGGGACTTGAACCGACTGTTTGGTTTTTTGGTTTTTGGGGTTTTTTTTTTAAGCCACACCCACAGCATGTGGAAGTTCCCCACCAGGCCAGGGATTGAACCCATGCCACAGCAGCAACCTCAGCTGCTACCATGACAACACTGGATCCCTAACCTGCTGAGCCACAAGGGAACTCCCCAAATATCTTTCTTTTAATTAAGACTTCTCACCTAGTGTCAGGACTTACTGAAGTTCCGGTCTCTTGTCTCATTACAAAAAGAATTCAACTTGAGGCAAAGTGGCAGGCAAAGAGGGAGTTAATTAGTACAGGACACTTATGAGAGACACGAGCAGGTTGACAAAGGAATGCACAGTCCTGAGAATAAAGTGGGCTGCATTTTTATCGTCACAGAAAAAATGGGGAAGAGATAAGACCACCTTCTTCCTCATTTTTGGGTAACATCAAGGCTTATATCATTAGTTCCTCCTTTGACCTTATATGACTTCACCCAGACCGGCATGGCCCTATTTAAATCAAAAATGTTGTGTTTTGTTATGTGGGCAAAAGGGTTGCAACATATATTAAAATATAGTAATTCATCACAGGTGTCACTATAACGTCCCATGTCACCTAGTGTTTTCCCTTTTCACCAGTATTTCTGTCTTAACTGCATGCAGAGATGTTACTCTTCAAGGGCTATTAACTCCCTGACATTATGTAACAAGATTCAAACCCATACCTATTGTCGAGTGTTCTCACTATCAGGGTTTGTGGCTTGAGTGTATCTGGTTGTTACATGCACCTGGTCTTCCTTCAAGGTAGTACAGATTGTTGCTAAGTTACTGGATTCTTTCCTGGAGTGGTCATTAGCTTACAACAGTCTCCCAGACTCCCTTAAAATTCCCTTTTTGTCTTTAATCCCCTAGTGAGATTTTTTTCAACTATTTATCATCCTGCGCTATCCCTATCATTAGTATTTCATTTCTCTGGCTAAGGATAATTTATTGCGTTCTGATTGATAATTAACACTGTCTTCATTTTGAGTGTACAACAAAATCATTTGGTTCATATATACATTGCAAAATGATTGCCTCCTTCAGTTCAGTTGACAACCTTCACCATATTGCATTATAATTTTTGCTTCTTGGGATGCGAAGATTTAAGACCTACTCTCTTAGCTACTTGCAAATATACAAAACAGTGTACTTAACTACAGTCGCCATGCTGTACATTTCCTGGACTTATAACTCTAAGTTTTACCTTTTGCTCACCTTCACCTCTTTTGCCCATCCTCTACCCAGAATACTTTAATTTTTCTCCTTAGGGGGACAATTTTTTTTTTTTTTTTTGCCTTTTCTAGGGCCCCAATCATGGCATATGGAGGTTCCCAGGCTAGGGGTCTAATCGGAGCTGTAGCCGCTGGCCTACACCACAGCCACAGCAACATAGGATCCGAGCTGCATCTGCAACCTATATCACAGCTCACCTCAGTGCCAGATCCTTAACCCACTGAGCAAGGCCAGGGATCAAACCCAAAACCTCATGGTTGCTAGTCGGATTTGTTAACCACTGAGCCATGGAGGGAACTCCGGGGGACAATATTTTTTGAAATGGTTGAGAATCCCTGTGTTAGAGCTACTATACAAGCTGATATATTCCTTCCACTTGTACTTCCAGTCTTCCACGTATCAAAAGCTTAGTTGTTATGACAGCACAGCATATCAGGGGCTATCACTGCTCAACTTATCACCAACAATACATTCCTTGTTGCCATCTGATCAGTTCCAGAATCCCATCCTGGAGTTCCCATTGTGGCTCAGCTGTAACAAACATGACTAGTATCCATGAGGGATACTAGTCATTGATCCCTAGCCTCGCTCAGTGGGTTAAGGATCTGGCGTTGCCGTGATCTGTATTGCAAGGTCGCAGACATGGCTGGGATCCTGCTTTGCTGTGGCTCTGGTGTAGGCTGGCAGCTGCAGCTTGGATTCAACCCCTAGCCTGAGAACTTCCATGTGCCACAAGTGCACCTCTAAATAGCAAAAAAAAAAAAAAAATCCCATCCATCCTGATAGTGTTCCCTCTGGGATCACTTCTGGTACCAACTACCTAAGTTTATATTTCCCAAAGTCTGAGATAAATACTTGGGTTCGGGACGTTTATTTGGGAGGTGATCCTAGAAAACAGAAATGAGACAAGGGAAAGCCAGTGCAGAGTGTGTTACTGAGAGTCTCACTTCTGCCAGAACCTCAGAGAAATATACAGAATGCCTCCCAGAATAGAACAGTCTGAAAGATGAGAGCTTTAATCCTCTGGCTTTCATCCCTCATTGAATGACAGTTGTCTCCAGGGCTGTTGCTTCCCAAAGACTTTCTGGCGTTGCTTGCAGGATTACAGATGTTGGAGAAGGTCCTGAGGCAGAATAAGGAAAGATGTGAAGTGTACACTTGAGGTGACACACTAGTGCCATGAGGAGAGTTGGAACTGTACCACAATTTCAGCTGAAATTAGGTATGGGCTAAAGGAACATGATAAGCAGCACAGCTATCTGCCTAAGTGGGTTTATTTTTATAATTTCACATTATAAAACCAACTCCAGTAGGTAATACCTAATGTATATTCCAAAATAATTGATATACTCCCACCAGCAATGTATAAGAGTTCCACATCCCCAATCGATACTTAGTATTCTCAATCTTCATTTTTTTTTTAATTTTTTCTTTCTTGTATTTTTTCAGCTGCACATGCAGTATGTGGAAGGTCCTGAGCCAGGGATCGAACCCACACCATAGCAGCAACCCAAGCTGCTGCCGTGAGCACACCAGATCCTTAAATTGCTCTGCCGCAAGAGAACTCCCAGCCTCACTGTTTTAATCATTTGGTAGCTATGTAGAGATATCACATTATTATGTTAATCTGCATTCCTTTGAAGTCGAAAGCCTATTCATGAGTTTGTGGGCCATTTGGATATCCTCTTTTAGTAAGTGAATCTTCAGATCTTTTGCTCAAGTTTTAAAAATCAAATGTATTGAGGTATAAATTGCGTGTAATAAAAATATACCTAGGAGTTCCCATCGTGGCTCAATGGAAACAAATCTGACTAGTATCCATGAGGATGCAGGTTCCATCCCTGGCCTCACTCAGTGGGTTAAGGTTCCAACATTGCTGTGAGCTGTGGTGTAGGTTTCAGACACGGCTTGGATCCTAAGTTGCTGTGGCTGTGGCGTAGGCTGGCGGCTACAGCTCTGATTTGACCCCTAGCCTGGGAACCTCCATGTGCTGCAAATGAAGCCCTAAAAAGACATTAGATAGATGGTAGATAGATAGATAGATAGATAATAGACAGACATATACTTATTTTAAGTGTTTAGCTTGATCACAAATGTATATCCCTTATAACCACTACCCTACCCCTTCTGACCCAGAAATTTCCCTTGTGTTCCTTTACTATCGATCCCCTCCCCCCAGCAACCAATGGCCTGCTAACTATCACTATAAGTTACTTCTGCCTATTCTAGAACTTCATGCAAATGGAACTACATGTATTTCTTTGGGTCTGGTTTCTTTCATTCAGCCTACAGTTTTGAGATTATCCGTGGTGTTCATGCGTCAGTCATTCTTCCTTTTCACTTCTGAGTAATATTCCATTCTGTGGCTATACAACCATTCGTTTATCCATTTAACTGGTAATAAACGTTTCAAGTTTGGGGCTATTATGAATAAAGCTACTATGATCGTTCATGTGAAAGTCTTTGTGTGGATATATATTTTCCTTTCTCTTGGGTGTGAAATGGATGGGTTTGGGATAAATGCATATTTAACTCTCTAAAGAATTGCTAACTTGTCTTCCAAAATAATTAGACCATTCAGTGTCCTTTGGACATGTCCTCATCATTCTTTGAGCACTTTTTGGCCCCAGATGTTCTAGGCTTATCTTGGACTTTCTTTGACCCAGTCCCCATATAAGTCATGTCTTCAAAGAGTTCTTATTCCTTTCACTGAAGAACAGTATTTAGAAGCCAAGAACTAATCACTGGGTGAGCTCATCATATGGTGAGCCACTCTTCCCAAGTGTTCTCCGTATACACAAGACTCCAAAGAGACTCACTCTCACTCTCCTTCTGATCTTTAAAAGGCATGCTACCAGGAGTTCTATAGCTGCAAAGAAGTGAATTCTACCAATGACCTGAGGGAGCTTAGAAGCTTTCGATGATAATGCAGACTTCTGAGACCCTGAGGAAAGGCCCTGCCTACGTCATCCATAGACTTCTGACCCACAGAAACTAAGATAATAAATATGTGTTCTTTTAAGCCACTACGTCTGTGGTAATTTACTAAGCAATAGAAAACCAATAGGGGAGGAGCAGGAAAGAAAGCTCCACCAGTTAAAGGCACTCATGAAAGTTTGGGAAGGCAGAAGGGAGGCAGAGATCATCTTCCTGCTGCTTTGGCTATTGCTGCTGGGATGAACAGTTAGAGAGACTTTGGGTGTTCCCTTAACAGTCTTTCAGTGGCCAGTCACTAACTTTGTGGGTATCTAGAAGCAGCTGTCGCAGCAGCAGCAGCAGCAGCAGGAGCAGCATCCTGATCCCTTAGTTGCAGCTATGTTGTGCATTCCTGAACATCAAATGTCCCATTGGAGGGCTTCTGATCCCCTACCTCCCTAATTGTACAAAAAGAGGCCGCTCCACTGGCTAGACAGTTTGGCAGTGTTTTTCTGAGAGTGATCCCTGAAGGTCCAGCCTGCAACTCACTCCCACTAAATCTGCAGCCACCTCTCAGTACCGCGTTTCTTTTAGAAGTCATTTTCTACTTATAATAGCTGGGGCGATTTCTGTTTCCTGCACCTAAAGCTTAACTGATATATCTATCTTTGCTTGAGCTGGTTTAAAAGGCATCCTATTCCGGGAATTCCCTTGTGGCATAGAAAGTTAAGGATCTAGTGGTGTCACTGCAGCAGCTTGGGTCATTGTGGCGTGGGTTCAGTCCCTAGCCTGGGACCATCCACATATTACAAGTGCAGCCAAAAAACAAACAAAACAAAGGCTTCCTGTTCCTTGTAGCCAAATTATCCTGGTCTAAGATACCAGTGAGAGGAGTTCCCATCGTGACTCAGTGGTTAACGAATCCTACTAGGAACCATGAGGTTTTGGGTTCACTCCCTGCCCTTGCTCAGTGGGTTAAGGATCCAGCGTTGCCATGAACTGTGGTGTAGGTCGCAGACGCAGCTCGGATTCCTCGTTGCTGTGGCTGCGGCATAGGCTGGTGGCTACAGCTCTGATTAGACCCCTAGCCTGGGAACCTCCATATGCCGAGGGAGAGGTCCAACAAATGGCAGAAAGACAAAAAAAAAAAAAAAGCTGAAAGATGCCAGTGGGAGATGGAGCCGAGCTGGTGGCGCTAGGCCTAGTCGGGTCTTAGGGCTGAAGATGAGGCAAGGAAGAAGGAAGGATCCCTCATGGTCGTCGTATTCACAGGTTAGGGCTACCTTTCCAGAAAGTCCAACAACTAAGTCACCCATTTCCAAGGGCATTCGCACCTCTATGGAAAACAGCAGGTCCTTGTACACCAGACAGACACTTGACAGCTCATCTCACCATCCCCTGCTGCACAAAAGTTGCTGTACCAATGAACAAAGAAGGTGACCACTGAGTTTCTTTTCATTACCAAATAGATATGATATCCCTGTCAACAAAAAAGAATATGCAAGCTGTCTCTTCATAATATCACAACCAGTTGAGACTACCCTAAGAAAATCAGCTTGCCTAGATGAGGAGAGGACCCTTTCTCGTCTTAGGTAGCCAGGATTTGAAGGAGAGACTCTAACCCGTGCCACTGGTAAGTGACTAACTCTTTTTTTTTTTTTTTTCTTTTGTCTTTTTGCCTTTTCTAGGACCGCTCCTGCAGCATATGGAGGTTCCCAGGCTAGGGGTCTAATCGGAGCTGTAGCCTTGGCCTACACCAGAGCCACAGCAACATGGGATCTGAACCGCGTCTTTGACCTACACCACAGCTCACGGCCATACAGGATCCTTAACCCACTGAGCAAGGCCAGGGATCGAACCCACAACCTCATGGTTCCTAGTCGGATTCGTTAACCACTGAGCCACGACAGGAACTCCGGTAAGTGACTAACTCTTACACTCTGAACTGTCCTGAGACTTCAACTGTCTCCTTTGTAAGTGAAGAATCTACAATGAAATCTGGAAGAACTGCACAGTGGTGTGAGCCAGAGGCATGTTGTGTGTTTGTAATGGACTAAGAGACAAGTGAATCTTATTCAAAGGATTTCTCATCTTTTGCTTTTATTTGCCAGTGTTAGTGCTTTGCTGGCTTAGATTGTTACCTCTTTCTGGTACCTTTTTTCCTATACTGTTTTTCAATTCTTTTTTTTTTTCTTTTTTTTTTTTTTGGTCTTTTTAGGGCCACATGTGCTGCATATGCATATGGAAGTTCCCAGGCTAGGGGTCGAATTGGAGCTGCAGCTGCCAGCCTATGCAGCCACAGCAACGCCAGATCCCAAGTGGCTTCTGTGACCTACACCATGGCTCACAGCAATGCTGGATCCTTAACCCACTGAGTAAGGCTGGAGATTGAACCCGCATCCTCATGGAGACTCGTTGGTTTCGTCACCAATGAGCCACGACAGGAACTCCTGTTTTCCAATTTTAATGGGTCCTAGAAATCCCTCTTCTGACCTCTTACCAGAATCAAAAAGTGAGGAGGAAGAAAGCAATAACTACCAAAATGAGAGTTCTGGAGAAGAGTGAGATTCCTCTGAAGAAGAGGACCTTGTGGTGCCCAACCTAACACTTCTCGAGAGTCTGACCTGGCAGGTTAAGTGCCTTTTACAATATTCTGCAACTTGGAAACTTTTACATCCTAATTCCTGGTCGTATCATGCTAAACTCTTGGATGCGAAGACACCAGTCCATATACTTTGAGAGATAGACTCTCACATTTCTCCCATTGTGTACCCAACCTGGAACCAATTCCTGAATGGGCCTCCTCTGGCTTCTTGTGGAGTCCCACCTTTTCAGAAGCCCCTCGTGAGTCCCAGCCAGCTTTCTAGAGAAGATGCCACTCTAAATGGAGCCCTGCAATTCCATTAGACGGTTAAACCAAACATTAAGCAGAGCCACTCCCATACCCAAATACCTAAAACAAATTCCTAATTCTTGTGTTTCTCTTTCTTGCCGTGGCTGGTTATCTTAAACAGCTAAGGAAACAACCCGGACTGAACCCATCAACACTACTTCCTCCACACTGACTCCGAAACAGCGTTAACACACTCCTAACTGCATCACTAGAAAGATCCACCATTCCTTCTCATAACGCTCATGTTGCCAGTTGAGAGAGGAATACAGTTACACAGCCCACAGTTGCGAAATGAATGTCTTCTCAACCCACCTAGGCCTTGTCCTGACAAGCAGAAGTACGACGAGTACTGAAGATGAGTACCTAAGAACCCCGTAACTCAGCTACTGAAGAGGAGTGTGGTGAGAATGCCTTTTGAAAGACCCTGTGGATAAAACGAGGACTTCACGGGAGAATTAGTCAAAAGAGACCTTATTACAAAAGATAAGTTGGCTGTTCGCCACACTCAGTTCTCCTCCCAATATACCTTTCCTGTCTAATGGACCTACCTAAATAACTAATTATTAATGGGAAGGGAAAGGAGGCCACGACTCTGTTTGTTACCCAACCTTCAGAATAGCTATTGTGAGCCAGGACATGGAAACAACCCAAATGTCCATCAACAGATGATTGGATTCGGAAGATGTGGTATATATACACAATGGAATACTACTCAGCCATAAAAAAGAATGACATCATGCCATTTGCAGCAACATGGATGGAACTAGAGAATCTCATCCTGAGTGAAATGAGCCAGAAAGACAAAGACAAATACCATATGAGATCACTTATAACTGGAATCTAATATCCAGCACAAATGAACATCTCCTCAGAAAAGAAAATCATGGACTTGGAGAAAAGACTTGTGGCTGCCTGATGGGAGGGGGAGGGAGTGGGAGGGATCAGGAGCTTGGGCTTATCAGACACAACTTAGAATAGATTTACAAGGAGATCCTGCTGAATAGCATTGAGAACTATGTCTAGATACTCATGTTGCAACAGAACAAAGGGTGGGGGAAAAAATGTAATTGTAATGTATACATGTAAGGATAACTTGATCCCCTTGCTATACAGTGGGAAAATAAAAAAAAAAAAAGAATAGCTATTGTGGACAGTGATGATGAGCTACTCCCAAGAACACCTTTCTGAGCCTCCTTTTCTCTGATTTTCATTTCTAGGGAGGTAATTGCATTAAGTTGAATAACTAGAAGATGAAGGAAAAAAAAGATACCAATGAGGGCATTAAAGATTGAAGGTTGCTACAAGGTGTGGGAAACTAAGGAAGTCAGTGAGGTGGGGCTAAAGCTAACTCATCAATCAATACATTTCACTCATCCCCTGCTCTGTGCCAGCCTGAAAATAGAAATGAATCAAGCATACCCCTGCCCTCAAAGAGCTCAAACGCTAGGTGAGGAGACAAACGTACATGGGAATAAACCACAGTACAACTTGCTGTGGCCTGTAAAGGACTTAGTTAAATGTAGTGAGAGTCCAGGGAAGACGGCAATCTTCTGCCTCCCCAGGGTTATTAAGAGATAGCATTTGAGCTGGGTCTTATAGGATGAGAAAGTCTACAAACAATAAAGGGAAAAAGATCCACTGCCCAAAGTCAGTCAGTCAGTCAGTCAGTCAGTCAGTCAGTCACTTTGAATTCATCATTCCATATAACCTCACAACATAGATAGGTATTATTATCCTTTTCTTAATAAATAAAGAAGCTAGGGCTCAAAGAGGTTAATAACTTGACAATGTCACACAACCGAATATAATAGGAAAGAATCCATAGTGGATCCATAGGATCCACTGTAGATAGTGGATAAAGCATAAAAATATTCATTTCTTCTTATTCCTGAAGTCATTTGAAGAATCACTGAGAGTGCTAAAGATTCCAAGCTGATGGAGTTCCCATGTAGCTCAGTGGTTAACGAATCTGACTAGGAACCATGAGGTTGCAGGTTCAATCCCTGGCCTTGCTCAGTGGGTTAAGGATCCGGCGTTGCCGCGAGCTGTAGTGTAGACCACAGACGAGGCTCAGATCCCGCATTGCTGTGGCTCTGGTGTAGGCCGATGGATACAGCTCTGATTTGGCCCCTAGCCTGGGAATCTCCATATGTCGCAGCAGCGGCCCAAGAAATGGCAAAAAGACAAAAAAAAAAAAAAAGATTCCAAGCTGAGCTTTCAGGAGTGACACCCACGTCCTTCTGGTGGGAGCCACCAAGGGAAGGGAGCTGTGGCCCTCCTACAGTCAGGAAGCCTCTCTTAAGGCTGCTGGCTCCAGAAATCTGCCACCTCCTGCAGTTCATACCAGCACAAATGGTTACCTTGTGCCCTGTCCCTCTCTTCACTTAATTCAGTTCCAAACTCAAGTCTCGCCAGAGTACGAGACTCTGATTTGTGGATCCTAGTTGGGAAAAAGTCTGGGGAATGTGATCGATTTTCCAGCCTCCAGCACAGGAGGACATACCAGAAGGCAGCTGCATGGGCTGCTGAGTGAGCCAGTCCATCATTTCTGCCACATTCAGTTGGACAGGCCTAAGAATATCAATTCAGAGAGTTCTCTTGTGACCCAGCATGTTAACAATCCAGTGTTGTCACTGCTGTGGCTAGGGTCACTGCTATGGCCCAGGTTCGATCCCTGGCAGGGGAACTTCTGCATGCCAGAGATAAAACACTAAAATGACTGATAATGCCAATTATGTGGACACTCACATACACTCTTGGTAGAAGTATAAACTGATATAAACTTATTGGAAGGCGCTTTTGACAGCATCTAATAATATTAAAAGCATATATCTGCTATGACCCAGCAACAGCACTTTTAGGAGTCTGACCTACCAAGAAAAAAATAGCACAAATACATGAAGTTCAAGAATATTTATTGCAGTCCTGTGGCTATATAAAGCTGAAAATAATCCACTATCTGCCAATAGGTGACTAAACAAATGATACATGTGTATAGCAGAACACAACTAGGCATTATAAGGAATTAAATGCATCTACATGTACTGGCCTAAAAAGATGTCCTTCATTACTGTTGAGTGGGGGAAAAAAAAAAAAAAAAAACAGCTTGCGAACTTTCCATAACATGATCTTACTTTTTGTTTTTTAAAATGGAGGTAATGATATGTCAGCATAAGTATAGGAAAAATTGCTAATAGTGCATTCTATTGGGAATTAGGCAAGAGGAGGTAGGGGGACTTTTAAACACTTTATATAATTTTTTTTGTCCACCCCAGTGGCACATGGACACTCCAGGGCCAGGGATCAAACCCACGCCACAGCAGCAAGCTGAGCCACTGCAGCCATCATGCCAGATATTTAACCCACTGCAGCACAGGAGAATTCACTTTGTACATTGTTTTTAAGTTAGGGATTATACAAAAGATTAGTTTTCCTTGGTTGTGATTTTCAGTATCTTCCGTATTTTGTGTGTGTCTGTGTGTGTATGTGCACGCGTGCATGTCTTTGAAACATTTTTTAAAAGGATAATCTATTTTTTAAATTTTTATTGAAATATAGTCGACACATAATGTTATTTTCAGGTATATTACATGCTGACCATCAAATATGTTACAAAATGATCACCACAACAAGTCCGGTAACCATCTGTCAGAGTACAAAATTATTACAGTATTATTGACTATACTCCTTATGACTTATTTTATTTTATGACTGGAAGTTTGTATCTCTTAATCCCCTTCACCTATTCTGCCCCACTTCTCTACTTCTGACAAACCCCAGTTTGCCTTCGGTATGTGTAAGTCTGCTTCTATTTCGTTTTGGTTTTTTTTTTTGTTTCTGAAACTTCGCATGTAAGTGAGATTAGACAGTATTTGTCTTTCTCTATCTGACTGATTTCAGGTCATTCATGTTGTTGCAAATGGCAAGATTTCACTCTTCTTTATGGCTGAGTAATATTTCATTGTATGTACCCTGAAGCCTCTTTATCCATTTATCTATCAGTGGACATTTGGGTCACTTCCTAGAAATAAAAAAAAAAAATTGAAATGGGTGGTTATCCAGTAGGTAGGGTAGAAGGGTTCATGCTGAGACCAAATCTAGAGATGAGTAAGAGCTGATCTAGCTTGACTCTGCCCTGATGAGTGGAGGAACAAGACGGAGGTGGGATGCCTTTGAGACCTGCATGAACCTCTGCAAGTCCATGGAGGGGAAGGTGTCCGTATGTCTCCGTAGAGGTGAGTCTGCCAAGAGGGCCAGCTCTGGGCATGGTAATAGGGTTATGAAAATAAGTAATATATGCTTATTACTTATGAAGATAAGTAATATATTCTTGTTCTCAAAATATTGACTGTCCAAGGAATACTACCAATGAAAACTCATATCTGAAATCTGTATAGCCCTTAATAATTTACAAAACACTTCTCTCCTTCTCGCTTGATTCTCTCATTAGCCCTGGGAGGGAGCCAGGTCAAGATTGCGTCCCCATTTTACAGATGAGGAAACTGAGGCCTAGAAGAGAAAGTGACTCATTCAAAGTGCATATACCAATTGCATTTTACCAACTTCCTTGATAACCATTAATGAATTCACTAGGGACAAAGCTGGGCCTTGGGAAGAGCCTGGGATCGCAGTACGAGGCTCAGGTGCTGTGTGTAGTGTGTTCCTGTGATGCAGCCCATTCAGCTGCCTCATCCAAAAATTCCGTCCAACTCAACAACATGCACAGGGCCAGTTATGTTCTAATCCAAAGGACAAGGCTGTTCGGTACATCAATAAGAAGAGAATAAAAGGATCTCTGCCTTGCTCGGTCCTCTGCCTCTTAGTTCTACAGTCCTGTGTTAATTTGCATTGTCTGACCTCACCCTAGTATTCACATTGTTGGATTCAAGTATTTTGTTTTGCTCTTCACTAGAATATTCATCTCCAAAATGGCAAGAATACTTAATGCTTTGGTGTTCTCTAAGACTGTGTCTCTTTTATTACTTTTTTAACTATCACCTTCATTAAAAATACAACTTATGCATGTAATGGAAGTAAGTTTTATACAGAAGTACTTATCCTTAATCTGAGCAATGTACCTTGATATTTACTATGGCATTCTGTATAATTTCACTTTTCACTAGTCTCCTAAATATAATCCAGGATTAGATCTTAGAACAGAAAAAAAAAAATTAGTGGAAAAACAAGTGAAAGCCGAATAAAATCTATAGTTTAGTTAATGATAGTATTATACCAGTGTTAATATCTTAGTTTTGACAAATGTGCCATGGTTATGTAAGATCTTAACATTTCAGGGGAAGCTGAGTGAAAATATGCAGAAACTTTCTGAAGTATCTTTGCAACTTATCTGTAAATCTGACGTTATTCCAAAAGAAAAAGTTTAAAAATATATATATATATGGAATTCCCATGTCACTCAGCAAGTTAAGGATCTGGTGTTGTCACTGAAGTGGCTCTGGTTACTGCGGTGGCACAGGTTCAATCCCTGGCCTGGTAACTTCCACATGCCACATGTGCAGCCAAAAAAAATAAAAAGAAAAAATGTTTATAACTATATATGGGGATAGATGTTAACTAGATTTATTGTGTTGACCATTTCACAATATATACAAATAGTAAATCATTGTGTTATATACCCGAAATTAATATAATTGTATGTGTCAATTATACCTCAATGATAAATGAATAACCTACATAAACATGAAAAAAGTTCTACTTGTGACCATTTAAATGGATTTCATGACCCACTCATGGTTGCAATTCACACTTTGAACGTTGCAGGTGTTTGCTCTCATTTTATTTTATTTGTTTATTTATTTTAGGGCCGGAGGTGCAGCATATGGAAGTTCCCGCGGTAGGGGTCGAATCAGAGCTGCCGCTGCCAGTCTACGCCACAGCCACAGCAACGCCAAATCCTTAACCCACTGAGCAGGACCAGGGATCAGATCTGCAGCCTCACAGATACTAGTCGGGTTTGCGTCCACTGAGCCACAAGGCTCTCATTTTAGATAATGCTGGTGGGAAGAGTTACCAGGATCCAGGAAAACCCATGATCACCCCCACACTGCCCCAGGCGACCCCTCTCCCAGCCCTCGGCCTTCTCTGTCTTCTGCTCATTTTTGTCTATAAAACCTGACTTTGAAAGGCTCTCCTTGCCTGAATCATCTGTGGCTCTTCCAAGGGATACCCTGATATCTATTTGTTAAATAAATGTCTGAAGGTATAGGGATGTTCCAACACCCTTGTGAATTTTTCTTCCTCTTCAACTTGTAGGAAATTATGGTGTATGTATAGAAATCTAATACGAAGTCTTTTCTGAAAGCTTTGTGTGAAATAAAATTCTCCAAACTTGGCAGAAGGTCTCTCCAGACAGAAGCTTCAGGACCACCTTTGGGACTTTCAATAACAGAGGAAGAACAGCTCCTATGAAAAAGGTCTAAAAATGTTCTAAATGTTATTACTCTTTTATATATTATATTTAATATAATGGTATATATCAGTGGGTGTCATAAATGACACCCATTTCATTACTAAAAAAAAAAGATAATAAAAATGGATGAAAGTTAAAAAAGGATATTCTATAAGGTCACCCATAATCCCACCATAAATATTATTAACATTGTAATGTATAAGCCCTTTCATATCTGTACATATGTAAACAAATAAAAATATTTTAAAATAAATGGTCACATTATTCATAAAATTTTAGAGAGGTCTTTCCTCAGGCTGTTCCCTCATTCAGGAATGCATTTCTTGCTTTTTGTTCTTCATCTGAACATTTCCCGCTCATCTTTCCACACTCGACACATGATCTCACCTCTGGGAAACCTTTCCTGCCCTCTCTGCCTTCCTCTGCGTTAGATGACTTAGGCACCACGTCTTAGGTTTTCCCGTGAATCTTTAGTTACCTCTTATTACATTTATATTCTTAATTAGTTGTTTACACGTCTGTCTGTCCCAACAGTCAGGGAACTGCTCAACGGCAGGGATAATGGCCAGAGTAGATTTTGTTGAATGGTGGGTGGATGCGTAGAGGGCTGGAAGAATGAGCAGCCGAGTGAATGGTGCTCGGAAAGAGACACATGACTTTTCATCGGCTGTGGAGAGCATCCTTAGCCTTTCAACCCTGCAGCCTCAGCTTCAGCTCCATCAGGTATTGGTAGAGGGAATATGAGTGATACTGTCATTACTCACTGAATCCTCATGTGAGTGATATCTCATTACTGGGGCTACAAAGACAGCTGGAATGCTTATTGTCTCCACAAGAAGTTTTCCAAATTCCAGCAGAGTTTTGTGCAAAGTCTCAGACTCTGGCCCCTCATTCACTGGAGAGGCAACAGACCTGCTCAGCCATCCTGAAAACTAAGCATCAGGGGACCTGACTTTCAGGCTCAGCTTTGTGATACTGTTGCTATGCATGGACTTGGATATGCTACTCTCCTACCACATGGGCCTCAGTTTTCTCATTTTACAACAAGAAGATTAGTGGTTTCTAATGAAAGGGGCGGTTTCAATTTTCCTTTTAGCACCCACTTTCTACGGTCTTAGGATTTACTCACTATTGATCTCACCTGGAGAAGACACAGGATTGAGGAACGTGAACATGGCCCATCTTACCTAAACTGTGCCCACCACCACTATCTCACCAGGTGCCCTTAGGCAAATCTCTTTACTTCCCAGGGCCTCAGTTTCCTCATCTGGAATGAGGAGATGGGGCCAGCTTTTATACTCTGAATTTATGCCACGGTTACTATAAATGCACTCTATGGAAGCCGCCTAGCACAAACAGAGCATTCCATTTAAAGGTGAACATTCAGGAGTTC
This sequence comes from Sus scrofa, assembly GCF_054392235.1. Classification (NCBI taxonomy): domain Eukaryota; kingdom Metazoa; phylum Chordata; class Mammalia; order Artiodactyla; family Suidae; genus Sus; species Sus scrofa. Next base: position 12,017,095 of record NC_139391.1, read on the forward strand.
CTGTCATGGCTCAGTGGTTAACAAATCTGACCAGCATTCATGAGGATGCAGGTTCAATCCCTGGCCTTCCTCGGTGGGTTGAGGATCTGGCATGGCTGTGAGCTGTGGTGTAGGTCTCAACGCAGTTCAGATCCCATGTTGCTGTGGCTGTGGCATAGGCCAGCAGGTACAGTTGCAATGTGACCCCTAGCCTGGGAACCTCCATATGCCACAGGTGAGGCCCTAAATGCAAAAAAAAAAAAAAAAAAAAAAAAAAAAAAAAAAAAGGTGAACACTCAGGGAGGTCTCTTGTGGCACAGTGGGTTAAGGATCCAGCATTGTCACTGCAGCAGCTCGGGTCACTGCTGTAGTGCTGATTCGATCTCTGACCCAGGAATTTCTGCATGCCATGGGCATGGCCTAAATAAATAAATAAATAAAGACTAAGATTGAGTCTCTGAAAATACACTAAGATTGTACAGTTGGTTCTCTGCTCAATTTATCCTCAGAGGCCACCATGTTACACGACAATATATGTTATGGCTTTTACAGAAATCACTCCGATTTAGGGGAAAGCAGTTCCCAAATTCATTGCAAAGGTTACCATCAGATCACACTGATTTTCAAAGCTGCAAAAAAAAAGAAAAAAGAAAGAAAGAAAGGAAATGGCTAACATCAGTATTGCAACTGCTACTCACTTCTCAGTTGCTTTAGAACCTTTCCCCTTTTATTCATAAAATGACACAGTTTGGAGTTATCTAAAGGCTGGAAGTCACCATCAATAGCATGAACTTGCTGGTATTTGGGGCTTCGACAGACAGAACACGCACATCTTGGGTAATGCATCTTGCCCCCTTGACTTTACCTTGCACTTGCTTTGCAAATCCACCATCCCACATTAGCCAGCCCTTCCACTATCTGCTTCTACACCAGGCTCTGAGAGTGACTAGGGACCTTTGAAAGCACATGTGTAAAACATAAGAAAGATCTGCTCACAAGTGAGTGAAAGAAGTGTGTTCTATTGGAAAAACTAGTTGGAATCAGCTCATAAAAGTGAAGCCCTGTGAACACAGATTCCCACAGCAAACACGAATGTACGTTCAGTTCAGCTGGGGACCTTCCTTCTCTGAAAGGTTGAGATAAAACTGGCTCAGACGCCTTCTCTCCAACCCCATGTCTTATGAAAATCCAAAGCCCTCTTCAAGGTTCCAGTTCTTTCCAAGAGATTTTCTGTCCTCATAACCACCTGGCCTCTAGGGTCCAGGCTCCCCACCTCTTCCTCTGTTCTGCAGTGCATGGATGTAGACTCAATCCTATTTTGTTTCTGACATCATCCCGTGTGCTGCATCTCAGTTCTGACACTAAGCATCCAGACTTAAGGTCAGACTGCACAGCTTTAAGCGCACAAGACTGCCCCATTTCAGACACAAGGAACAAGTGGGGTCCCAGGTCACCCATACTTCCAACCAACTGGCTACAAATCCAGAGGATTCCTATAACCGCCTCCAGGTTCTCTAATTCAAAAGAATGACACACAACTGAGGAGAGCGCTAGACTTACAACTAGAGTTTTATTATAAAGGATACAAATCAGACCAGCCAAATGAAGAGACACACAGGGTAAGATCTGGGAGGGTCCTGAACACAGAGCTTCAGGAATGAGGGCAACTCCTCCTCCCAACCTGTGTTCACCAACAAGGAACTTCCACTGAGCTTTGCTGCAATTTCATTGATTCAATCCTGGACCCTGTGCTTGAACTCAATCTCTAATCTCTCTCCCCTCCCTTGAGGGTGGGCTAGCGCAAAGTCCCAACCTAACCAGTGGCTGGTCTTTCTGGGGACCAGTCTCCATCCTGAAGCTAGGTAGGGTTCCATCACGAGTCCCCTCATTAGCATAAACTCAGGAGTGATCCAAGGGTTATAATAATAACAAAGGCATTTTTGTCACTCAGGAAATCCTGAGGGTTTTAGAAGCTCCATGCGAGAAACCTTGCAAATTATTTTTTGGAACTTCCAAAAAACTTGAGCAAGGCTGACCCTTATCCTATTCCAGTGACCAAAACAAGTGACTAAGCCCAGAAACTGGTGCATTCCATCTTCCTGGCCAGACTGCTATTCAGGGACAGGCTTGTGGGAACTCTTGGTGGGAGGTGCCCCTGGGGTCACTGTGCTGGTGGAAAGGTCAGCCTCGCATTGCTGGTGCCCGTCTTTGCCACCACAAGTAAAGAGCCTGCTTGAGAGGGAATCAAGACAAAGGAAGACCAAAGAAAGAGATGGAGAGAGAACAAAAATATGTTCGAGTCCCTACATCCAAGCCTATCTAAGGAGACACCTGGGGTTTTCCCTTAAGCCAGACTGAGTTAAATTTCCGTCATTTGCGATTGTAATAGTGCTGACCAATAGCTTCTTTCTTCCCCATTCTTTTCACAGTCAATAAACCATACTCCTCTCTTTGCTTCATGCACAGCAGCTTCCCCTTGTCTGAGCTGGACATCTGTTGACATCTGTGCCTACAGGGCATTTCAAAGCATTTTCACAGGACAGTTTCCTCCCGTTGAGACATGTTGGTGCCAACCACGAAGATAAATTTTTTTCACTTTGTAACAAAAGCATTTACGTAATCCAAACTGTACTCGAGTTCCCTGGTGGCTCAGTGGGTTAAGGATCCGGCATCGTCACAGCTGTGGCTCTGGTTACTATGGTGGCAAGGGTTCAATTCCTCACCTGGGAGCTTCCACAGGCCACAAGTATGGCCAAAAGAAAAAAGAAAAAAAAAAAAAGAAACTGTCCTATATATATTATTGCTTACCTGCTTTTTTCAATTTTCAGTCAATAAATACATAAAAACTGTATACTAGTCACAAACCAGATAACTCTCTATGTTTAAAATTTTCCCACATCAAAGTTTTTGTAAATGTCATTTATTATTAACTAGCCCAGAACCTACAAGCATACAGTTGTTTTCTGGTTTTTTAAAGATGTTCATTTTTTAAAGCAGTTTTAGGTTCACAGCAAAACTGAGGGAAAGGTACAGAGACTTCCCATATATCCCTTGTTCCCTTGCAGATAGTTGTGGGGGGGTTGTTTGTTTGTTTTGTATTTTTAGGGCCGCACCCGGGGCTTATGAAGTTTCCCAGGCTAGGGGGCCCATCAGAGATGCAGCTGCCGGCCTGCACCACAGCCACAGCAAGCCCAGATCCAAGCCACATCTGCGACCTACACCACAGCTCACGGCAATGCCGGATCCTTAACCCACTGAGCAAGGCCAGGGATCCAACCTGCATCCTCATGGATCCTAGTCAGGTTTGTTAACTGCTGAGCCACGAAGGGAACTCCTGCAGGTAGTTTTTAAACCAAACCTTTACTGTGGAGCATTTAGCTTGTTATTATACATTCATATTAACATTATAAATAACAATAGACACATAACGCCATTTAAATCTCCTATCATTTCCTTAGTATAGATTCTCAGAAGTAGAATGTCCCTAAGGACTTCATGTTTTACCTCCCCCAAAAAATGCAGAAAAAAAAATTTACTAGTTGCTGCTGTAGTACCGTGTCTGTTCTCTTTGACCCTACGCAGCCTGGAGAGATCTGGCCTAAAGTGCCTTCAGATAGCACAGGAGTCACAATCCTTGCAAGCTTCCTGTTTCCTCTGAGTGTCCCTCCGCCACCGCTGTCCTGATGGGGCTGGGGACTGACCAAGGAGCAGGCAGCCTGTCACTCTGTGAAGCCGCTGGAGGCATAGTGCACATACCTGCCTGTAAGAATTGTCTGAAAAGAACAGTATTCAGGGCAAGCCTGAAAGGGAGCTAGATGCCAAAACAGGAAAGTCAGGGCTAATCATGACCCCATTTCTATTTTTAAATCTCTTTTTTCCCTACTTTTTAAAAAAAAAAAAATTCCTTCATAAGTATGTGTCCTTTATAATGGAAAACTTTCATTTATTGGTAAAACCAACAACAAAAAGGTTCTCACATCCACTGCGGGACGGAGGATAATCCTCTGGTTCCTGGAAGAGCAGCTGTGAGCGATCTGGCTTGGCAGAGCTTGCTACAAATCACTGGCTGACTCGGAAAAACACACATGCGCTTCAGTCGCCCGAAGGACAGGCTGATTCCCTCCGGGGCGCCACAAAGGGGAACTGATGACTGTCTTGCCGACGGGGAAGAGGGCTCCAAATTGCAATGTGTGAAGATAACGGGTGGGTCTAAGACCAGTCAGTGGGAGTCTACAAAACTGAGATTTTTGACTCATTGCCAGAACTTTCTAGCAGGCAGAGGAGCCCAGAGATAAAACCAGCTGTTCCGGGACGTGATGACCCCTCCCCTGTCCCACGAAGTGTCAGAGCACACCCTGGAGGCTGGTTGTCCTGGGTGTTGCAGCAGGGATCCAACTGCAAAGAAGGACAGTGCTTCTCAAGCTTTTCGGTCTCAGGACTTCTTTACACTCCTAAAAATTACTGAGGATCCCAAAGAATGGTATTTATCTAGGTTCTGTGTATCAGCATGTACTATATTAGAAATGAAAACCGAGAATATTTTGAATATGTATTAATTAATGTAAAAAGAACCTTTGTCGAGTTCCTGGTGTGGCTCAGCAGGTTAAGAACCCGACACAGTGTCCATGAGGAGGCAGGTTTGATCCCTGGCCTCACTCAGTAGGTTGTGGGTCCAGCATTGCTGCCAGCTACAGTGTAGGCTGCAGATGCAGCTCAGATGCAGTGTTGCCATGAGTGTAACATTGGTGGTATAGTGGTAAGTGTAACATGCCAGTGTTGTCACGGCTGTGGTGTAGACCAGCAGCTGTGGCTCCGATTCGACTGCTAGCCCAAGAACTTCCATATGCTGCAGGTGCAGCTATAAAAAGAAAAAAAATTGGGAGTTCCCGTCGTGGCGCAGTGGTTAATGAATCTGACTAGGAGCCATGAGGTTTCGGGTTCAATCCCTGGCCGTGCTCAGTGGGTTAAGGATCCGGCGTTGCCATGAGCTGTGGTGTAGGTCGCAGACACGGCTTGGATTCCGTGCTGCTGTGGCTCTGGTGTAGGCCGGTGGCTACAGCTCCGATTCGACCCCAAGCCTGGGAACCTCCATATGCTGCCAGAGTGGCTCAAGAAAAGACAAAAAAAAAAAAAAAGGAAAAAGAAAAAAAATTAATAATTTCTTTGTACATTCACATAAAGGATAAGTTCTATGGAAAATAACATTTACTTGGAGTTCCCTTCATGACTCTGTGTGTTAAGAACCCAGCTAGCATCCAAGAGGATGTGGGTTGGAGACCTGGCCTTGCTTGGTGGGTTAAGGATCCAGTGCTGCCACGAGCTGTGGTGTAGGTTGCAGATGCAGCTTGGATCCCACGTTGCTGTGACTGTGGCGTAGGCAGGTAGCTGCAGCTCCAATTCAACTGCTAGCCTGGGAACTTTCATATACCATGGGTACGGACCTAAAAAAAGCAATAAAATAAAAAATAACATTTACCCAAATAAAAAATCTAGCAAGAGTAGCAATGCTTATTTTTAAAACTCTCTTTACTGTCTAGAACAGAGCTGGATTATTATATCTGCTTCTGCATTTAATCTGTTGCAGTATGGTCTTCAAAGCTGGTCACAATGTGAATCTGAAACCATATCAACGAGCCTGATATACAGTCATGACATGGATACAGACCTTATACCTGAAGAGATCACAACTGAAAGATCCCAAGAGAAAACAATTACGGAGTTCTCGCCACTGTTCAGGTTACAGATGATGTCAAATATTCTACACGTGTTCCTTCAAACAACTTTATAAAGGAAAGTTATCTATTTTTACAGATGAAGAAACTAAAATTTAGAGAAGTTGTATACCTTACACTTGGTCACACAGCCTGGTGAAGCCAGGATTTAGAGAAATCTAGCCTACATCGTCTAACCTTGGATCAAAACCCAGCACAATGTTTTTGAGGTTTATCCGTGATATACTTTAATCCTGCGAAAGGCTGAATAATATCCCATTGTATACATATAGCACATTTTGCTTATCCATTCATCTGTTGATGGATGCTTCTCAGTACATTTAAAATAAACAATTATAACGTCCGGCAACAGAAGGAAGGACAGGTTCTAAGAGGGAGGCACAGAGGAGGAGCCATCAATCCAGCTTGGGCTGGGCAGCCAGGGACTGGTTCCTGGGCAGAGACTTCAAGGACTGTTTGGAGACGTCCAGGGAAAAGATAAAAATGGGAAGAACTAAGGTCTAGAGGTGTAAGAAAAAGTACTACAGCCAGCCCCACGGGGAGGGGGTCAGGTTTGTGTGGAAAGGGGATTAAGAAGTAAGGCTACAGCGGCAACAACAGGGACGTCTCGGAGCATTTTAGACTGTGTGCTGCGAAAAGTCTCTTAAATGCTTTAACTTATTTGCACATTACAGCAACCATCTGAAAGAAACCAGCACTTCTTGAGAATATGCTGAGGGCCAGGCACGGTTCACAGAGCCTTGTGTGCAGTAACGAATTTAATCCCCAAAACACCTCTTGAGGTCGGTACTATTATCGTGCCCATTTCATAGGTGGGAGAGTAAGACACGGAAAGGAGAAAATGATTTCACCCAAAGTGATGTCAGTAAACAAGGATGTGAACCCAGGTTCCGGCAGCTGTGATTGTGACCTGACAGCTGAGCACATGACAACAAGGTCAGGAATTTAGGCTTTCATCCGGTAGGGCCACTGGACAGGTTTAGGCAGAAAGCAACTTGTTCTGATTTGCATTTTAGAATCATTCGAGTGGCCGTATGGAGAATGATAGGCAGGCAGAAGACTGGAGGCAGGGAGACCCGTTGGTCAGCCAGACGAGAAAGAATGAGAACGGAGTGGGGCAGTGCACGCACAGACAAGCAGAGGGCTTGGAGAGATATTCAGGACACAGAAAAGTCAGCCTATGTATTTAAGAGGGGTCAGGGACGCCTCCGAGCTTCTGAGAGGATGACAATGCAATACTGAGATGGGGGATGCAAGGGAAAAACAGGTGGGGTTGGGGAGCATCAAGGTATGAAGATAATGACATCATTTGGGACATACTGAAAATTGGTCCACCCAGGAGGAGGGATGTGGGCACATAAGTTCTACGAAGGCAAAGATCTTTGTTTCATTCACTGAAGCGACCTGGAAAGACAACCCAGGAGAGAGTTCCTGAATGAATGAGCAGGAGTCTAGAGGTTTTAGAAAAGCGCTGGGACCTGGAGGTGAGGAAATCGTGTTGGGAGCTGGACCTACGGAGACCATCGACAGCACGCAAAGTGAGGAAAGTGACAAGGACAGACCTCTGCGGGCACAGCACTTACAGGGCAGGCAGAGAAAGGCCAGATGTACCTGAGAGAGACTGAGGAGTGGCCAGACAGCGCCAGAAACTGGAAGGAGGGCTGCCAAAGGCATCTCAGATTTCTAAGGTAAAGGAGACGTTGTAGCACGTCCCAGTTTATAAAACATACTTTCTCGTCATGGCTCAGTGGTTAATGAATGCGACTAGGAACCATGAGGTTTCGGGTTCGATCCCTGACCTCGTTCAGTGGGTTAAGGATCCAGCGTAGCCGTGAGCTGTGGTGTAGGTCGAAGACATGGCTTGGATCCCGAGATGCTGTGGCTGTGGCGTAGGCCGGCGGCTACAGCTCCAATTAGACCCTTAGCCTGGGAACCTCCATATGCCGGGGGTGCAGCCCTAGAAAAGGCAGAAAGACAAAAATAAATAAATAAATAAATAAATAATTTCTCAGATTCTTCTTTTTCCTTTACTTTTAGTACAATGTAACTTCTACTAAAACTGTGTTGTTGTTGTTGATGTTGTTGTTTCTTTTTGGCCACACCCACGGCATGTGGAAGGGCCCAGGCCAGAGACGGAACCCATGCCACAGCAGCAACCCAAGTCCACAGCAGTGACAACACTGGATCCCCAACCCACTGTGTCACCAGGGAATGCCTAAGTCTTTTTTTTTTTTTTTAAAGAAACACTTCCATACCTGCGGCATTTGGAAATTCCCTGGCTAGGGGTCGAACGGGTGCTGCAGCTGCAGGCCTATGCCACAGCCACAGCAATGCAGGATCCAAGCCACATCTGTGACCTATGTTGCAGCTTGAGGCAATGCTAGATCCTTAACCCACTGAGTGAGGCCAGGGATCGAACCCACATCTTCATAGACACTATGAGGTCTCACTCATTGGTTCTTAACCAAATGAGCCACAACCAGAACTCTGCCTAAGTCTTTCATTGAAGTAAAAAGTACTTTTATTATAAGGTGCAGTCATCTGAAGCGTATAGCGTGATGAATTTCTGCATCTGCACTGCATCTACGTAACCCTCTGGATCACAACACAGAAACACTCCAGCACCCAAACATTTCCATCACACCCCTTCTCAGTCACCCTTTTCCCCATTGGAGATAAGCTTTCTTTTGGCTTCTATAATCTTCCATCAGTGCTTGAACTTCTATCATTTCTCAAATTTCATATAAATGAAACAATACAGTATGTATTATTTTGTGTTTGGTTTCTTTCAGTATAATAGGTGCGAAATTCATCTGTAAGGTTTTTTGGTTTTTTTTGGTCTTTTTTTTTTGCTATTTCTTGGGCCGCCCCTGCAGCATATGGAGGTTCCCAGGCTAGGGGTCTCATCGGAGCCATAGCCACCGGCCTACACCAGAGCCACAGCAACGCGGGATCCGAGCCGAGTCTGCAACCTACACCACAGCTCACGGCAGTGCCGGATCGTTAACCCACTGAGCAAGGGCAGGGACCGAACCCACAACCTCATGGTTCCTAGTCGGATTCGTTAACCACTGCGCCACGACAGGAACTCCGTCTGTAAGGTTTTGAGCGTCTGTAGTTTATTGTCAGGTATTTCTCAAAACGTAATTATCCTTGAGGATAGTAACGTCTATCTCTAAAGACGTCTATGGAAATTAATGGGCTCATGCCTAAGAGCCACCCTACAAAATAAATGTTTAGTGATTACCTAGCTCTGGTTCAATATCAAAACAATCTAACACTGGAGTTTCTGCTGTGGCCCAGCTGGTTAAGAACCTGACTGGTAACCACAAGGCTGCAGGTTTGAAGCCTGGCCTCACTCAGTGGGTTAAGGATCTGGTATTGCCGCAGCGTAGGTAGCAGATGCGGCTCAGATCTGAAGCTGCTGTAGCTGTCACGGAGGCCGGCAGCTGCAGCTCCGATTTGATCCCTAGCCTGGGAACTTCCATATGCAGTGGGTGCAGCCCTAAAAAGACCAAAAAAAAAAAAAAAACCCTCATAGAGGAATCATTTTTCCCTTTTTGCAGAATTTGGTGATATTTTGGAGAGGAAGGAATGAAATACTTGTAAGTTGGTAAGCAAGTTTTCTAGGGGAGAAAAAAATCCCTGACGAGGAGAATCTAAACAGACAGTCTTCCAAAGAAAACAGATATGTGAAAAGATATTCACGGAGTTCCTGCTCTGGTGCAGTGGGTTAAGACTCCCATTGCAGCAGCTTGGGTGGCTGAAGAGGCGCATGTTTTTGTTTTGTTTTATTTTGTTTTGTCTTTTTGTATTTTTCTAGGGCCGCACCCATGGCATATGGATGTTCCCAGGCTAGGGGTCCAATTGGAGCTGTAGCTGCCGGCCTACGTCACAGCCACAGCAATGCCAGATCCGAGCTGCATCTATGACCTACACCACAGCTCACAGCAACGCTGGATCCTTAACCCACTGAACAAGGCCGGGGATCAAACCCAAAACCTCATGGTTCCTAGTCGGATTCGTTAACCACTGAGCCACGATGGGAACTCCACGAGATGCATGTTTGATCCCCAGCCTGGCACAGTTGTGTTAAAGGATCCAGTGTTGCCGCAGCTGTGGCTCAGATTCAATCCCTGGCCTGGGGAACATCCATATGCGTGGCCAAAAAAAAAAAAAAAAAAAAGTTCACTAATAGTAGCTTTCAGGGAAATGCAAATCAAAACCACAATGAAGTATCACCTCTTACCTGTGAGAAAAGGCTATTTTCAAAAAGACAAAAAATAACAGGTGGTAGAGAGGATGTGGAGGAGAGAAGACCCTTGGGCTCTGCTGATGAGAATGTAAATTGGTATCACCACTACGGAAAACACTATGGAGGCGCCTCAAAAGGTGAAAAATAGAACTACCCTGGGATCCAGCAATCCTACTTATGGTAATACATCCCAAGGAAACAAAAACACTAATTTGAAAAGATACATGTGCCCCCATGTTCTCTGCAGCATTATTTACAATAGCCAAGATATGGAAACAACTGTGTCTAGTGATGCATGAAGTGATAAAGAAACTGTGATATATATGAGTAATGGAATACTCCTTGGCAATAAAAAAGAATGAAATCTTGCCATTTTGGACAACATGGATGGACCTTGATGGTATTATGCTAAGTGACATAGTCAGAGAAAGACAAATAGCGTATGATTCCACTTATATGCGGAATCTAAAGCCCAAAACACATGAACAAACAAAATGAAACAAAATTCATAGATGCAGAGCACAGATTGGTGGCCAAGAGAGATAAAGGGAGTTGAGAGATGGGAAAAATGGGTGAAAGAGGGCAACTGTATGGAGACAGATGGCAACTAGACTTTTTAAGGCGATCACTTTGCAGTGTATATAATATTGAATTACAGTGTTGTGTACCTAAAACTTACATAATGTTATATACCAATTATACTACAATAAAAATTATTTCAAACTATCTAAAAATAAATCCCTGATTTGTAGTGTTTGCTGATCTTTGCGGTGTAATACGTCTATTGTGGCTGATATCAAATTACCAATGGTGTAACAACTGGCCTGCAAAATTCTTGGGAATTTAACAATCAGCCCTCCAACACCAGTATGAGCCAGTTCCAGCACGCCACTGAGAGAGTCACAGATTCTGAAGCTCGGAATCAAGCGAGGTTTCTTGCTCAAAGTCTCACGCATGGAAAGACCAGCCTTTTAAGATCAGTCTTTTCCGACCCTAATCCTCTATGCTTTTTCCCCTTATGTAGGGAATTCTTTAAAATGAGCTGATAGGATCAACTATAATGGAAAAAATAAAAATCATTTAAAAATAAAATAAAATTTCAAACCAAAAATAGAATAAAATGAGCTGACAGGCATACTCTCTGTGCATCCTCTGCCAGGAGACAGGTTTGATCCTTGGCCCAGCACAGTGGGTTGAGGATCCAGCATAGCTGCAGCCGTGGCATGGGTTGCAGCTGCAGCTCAGATGTGATCCTTGACCTCCTGGGAACTCCTTGTGCTGTGGGGTGGCCAGAAAGGAAAAATAAAATAGAAGAGCTGGCATCCACTGATGGGCCTGAGTCTTAGTAATGGGCCTCAAAGTGACTCCAAAATTTATAATTTTATAAGCTTTAATTTTCACTAGTCACCTACTAAGTGAATTGCCCATTAATAAAATGTGATAAATGCGATAAAACATTCATAAGCTAAAATTGGACTGCTGCTAGAATTTATTAAGGATTCTAAATTCAGTATTCCACTAAGAAATTTGGCTGCCAGGCCAATCTTCGCAGCCTCAATTTGTCTCCTGCTGCTCATTTCCTCATCCAGATAGCTGGAATGCTCTTAATTTGGGGAATGAATTCTCTGTTATCAGAGTATTTAATCCTCATATTAGTATTGACTTCAGTTTGTAGTGATTTTTTTTTTTTTAATGGCCACACCTGCGGCATATGACAGGTCCCCGGCCAGGGATTGAGTCCTGGCCACAGCTGTGACCTCTGCCACAGCTGTGGCAATGCCGGATCCTTTAACCCATAGCAATGGACCTGGGATCAAACCTACACCTCCACGGTGACCTGAGCCGCTGTAGTTGGCGTCTCAACCCCCCGTGTGACAGCAGGAACTCATGCTGTGATTTTTCAATTACTGATATCCTTCCTCTTTAATTTGAAATTACTGTTAGTTTAGCTTCCCCTTTTTCATTTGTTAAGGTTGTTAAGTGGTATAGAACATAGAGGGACACATATTTGCCCCAGTAGCATTTTATTTCTACAATTTTCTAATAACTAGACTTTAAGATATGTATATATCATGGTTCAATCATGACTCCTCCACACTGCCACTGCTGAAGCTGATTAAATATTATCTCTCTTCTATTTTTGCACTCACACTTCCGTGGTGATGTGTGTGGCTGCCTTTAAAGTAGTGCTGTTAAAGCAACTTGCAACATACTCTCAATATAGATGCAATTAAATTACTGGGTTATTATTAATTTACAAAGTATTGCTTATAAGACAAAATTAGATGAAAGCCCATGTTCTCCCATATGGAATAACAAATGTAAATCAGCTTATACATATGCCTGTATTCTTATATATGGGTACAAGAGAGATAGGAAAGTTTAGTGAGGTTTAGGAACAATTTCCATATAATACCAAGAGGTAATATGATATTGTTGAAGACACACAATTTGGTTTTGGGGGGGGTTTCTCTGGTTTTTTTTTTTTTTTTTTTTTCTTCAGGGCCGCATCTGTGGCATATGGAAGTTCCCAGGCCAAGGACTGAATTGGAGCTACGGCTGCCAGCCTACGTCATGGCCATGGCAACGTGGGATCCGAGCTGCGTCTGTGACCTACACCACAGTTCATGGCAATGCCAGATTCTTGACCCCCTGAGCAAGGCCGGGGATCAAACCTGCGTCCTCATGGATACTAGTCAGGTTAATTTCCATTGCCTCACAATGGGAACTCCTGAAGACACATAATTTGGAATTTAAATGATCTGAATACATTCTAGCTGCATGACCTAGGGCAAAACATTTTTCTGTCTGTTTCCTTGTGTTTAAATGAATCAAATGCCAACTACCTCAGCAAGATAAAGATTAAATGCATAAAAAACAAGCACATAGACCAGTAGAACAGAATCAAGAACCCAGGAATAAAAGCATATATATATAGTCAATTAATATTTGACAAAGGAGCCAAGAATACTCAATAGGGAAAGGATAATCCTTTCAATAAATGGTGCTGGAAAAACTGGGTATTCTCATGTAAAAAAAATGAAATTGGACCCCTATCTTTAAGCCAGTCATAACAGTTAACTAGAAATAGATTTTAAAACTTAAATGTAAGAACTTGAACCATAAAAAAACATGTGGACAAAGCTCAGTATTAGTCTTGGCAACAATTTTTTGGATATGGCACCAGAACACACAATTGACAAAAGCAAAAACAAAAAGGGACTACATCACTAAAAAGCTTCTGCAGCAAAAGAAGTGATCAACACAATGAAAAGGCAACCAATGGAATGGGAGGAAGTATTTGCAAACCATATATAGAAGAAACTCATACAACTCAACAGCAAAAAGACTAACAATGTGATTCAAAAATGGGCAGAAATCTGGAGTTCCCGCGTGGCTCAGTGGTTAACGAATCCGACTAGGAACCATGAGGTTGCGGGTTCGATCCCTGGCCTTGCTCAGTGGGTTAAGGATCTGGTGTTGCCGTGAGCTGTGGTGTAGGTCACAGACGTGGCTCGGATCTGGCGTTGCTGTGGCTCTGGCGTAGGCCGGCGGCTACAGCTCCGATTAGACCCCTAGCCTGGGAACCTCCATATGCCACGGGTGTGGCCCTAAAGAAGGCAAAAAGACCGAAGAAGAAAAAAAAAAAAAGGCAGAGATCTGAACATTTTTCCAAGAAGTCATAGAGATGGCCAACAGGTATGTGAACAAGATGCTCAACATCACTAATCATCAGGGAAAAGCAAATCAAAACCACTATGAGAGATGACCTCATACTTGCTAGAATGGCTATGATCAGAAAGACAAAAAATAACAAGTGATAGAGAGGACGTGGAAAAAGGGGAGCCCTTGTGCACCACTGATGGGAATGTAGATTGGTACGGCCACTATGGAAATCAGTATGGCGCTTCCTCAAAAACTTAAAAATAGAGCTATTATCTAATCCAGCAGTTCTCCTTCTTTGAAATAATCTGAAGGGAATGAAATCTCCATCTTGAAGAGATAGCTGCACCCTAATGCTCACTGCAGCATTATTTATCATAGCTAAGACATGGAAACAATCTGAGTGTCTGTCAGTGGATGAATGGGTAAAGAAAAGGTGAGATATATACATAGTTCCACCATTAAAAGAAGAAAATCTTGCCATTTGCAACATGGATGGAGCTTGAGGATATTAGGCTAAGAGAGATAAGTCAGGTTGAGAAAAACAAATACCGCATGATCTCACTTACGTGTGGCATCTCTTTTTTTAAAAGCCAAACTCATAGAAACAGAGCGGAGAAGAGTGGTTGCCAGGGCCTTAGGGTGGGGAGAATGGAGGAGATGTTGGTCAAAGCGTTAAAAAAATATATATATATATATTTTTAAATGAACTGAGATAATCATAGGCTTAAAGCAAAGTAAATGCTATCTGTTATTATTTTTCTCAATCTGGTCTCCTATCAAGTAAAATCATGGACTTCCTATTGCTTTTCCAAGATTTCACCAGACACACAAATACGTATTGTCAGATTGACGGTGCAATGTGTCTTGCAGCCAAGATAAATCTTTTCTAGAAAGTCTGAATAGAATTCATTCTATTTTAATAACGGGACACTTGAGGAATCAAATCATTTTCTTACCCCAAATCCAGAACTTCAAGGTCCTACTCTTTTTAGTTGGAAGATGCACATACACCAGAAATAACCGAAGTCCACTCTCCAAGGAGCATGTTTTCAGAGGAAGGAAAGCAGATGGGTGGGATTGGGGGTAAGAAGCGATCTTTAGAAGGAGGAGAGCGCTTGGTGGAGCACTGCCAGGTGAGAGTGGTGGTTCCCGGGCGCTGGGGTAGAAGTAAGGGGGAAATGTTGCTCAAAGGGTACAAATTTCCAGTGATAAGATGAATATATTTGGGGATCTAATGCACAGAATGAGGATTATAATAATACTGAATGTTACTCAGAGAGAGTGTCTTAAATGCTCTCCCCACAAAAAAAGAATTGGTGGCATTCCCGTCGTGGCTCAGTGGTTAGCGAATCCGACTAGGAACCATGAGGTTGTGGGTTCGATCCCTGGCCTTGCTCAGTGGGTTAAGGATCCAGCGTGGCCGTGAGCTGTGGTGTAGGTCGCAGAGACCACTCGGACCCCGAGATGCTGTGGCTGTGGCGCAGGCCAGCGGCTACAGCTCCGATTAGACCCTTTTATCTGAGAACCTCCATATGCCGTGAGAGCGGCCGAAGAAATGGCAAAAAGACAAAAAGAAAAAAAAAAGAAATGGTGTTTATGTGACTGGATGGAGGTGGTAATCATTTTGCAATTTATAAAGGTATCAAATCAACATGTTCTAAACTTACACAATATTATGTGTCAATTACATCTCAATAAAGGGGGGAGGGACTTTTTTCAAGAAAGAGTAAGGGTCATGGAGCCAAGTGACCTGACTGGCAGTCCAGATCTGTACAATGCAGCCTTCTTTGTGCCTGACGCATCACCTAAAAAATGCTGGTGACAGAGTTTCTATTGTGGCTGAGCAGAAATGAACTCGACTGGTATCCATGAGGACACAGGTTCCATCCCTGGTCTCACTCAGTGGGTTAACGATCTGGCATTGCTGTGGCTGTGGTGTAGGCTGGCAGCTGTAGCTCTGATTTGACCCCTAGTCTGGGAACTTCTATATGCCGTACCTGCAGCCCTAAAAAGCCAAAAATAAAAATAAAAATAACTAAAAGGTGGTAATGTTACCTGATAATAATAATATCTAAAACAGCGGACATGGAAGCTACCTAATTTCATACATGTAAAGCCCAATGGGAGTGCCTGGGATACAAGAAACACCCAGTGAATGCAGGTCATTATACCTATGCATCAGGTCTGCGCTAGGCACTCAGGCACAACGAAGTAGAAGATAGGCGAGGTTATTGTATTAAAGAGTGTAACTTCTAGGTAAGCGTGTGTCAGACTTCTTGTTTGTTCTCCAGATCCTCTTTCCACACGGCTTCACTCTGCTCTGTGCCTCCAGAGCTGACTGGAAGACCCCATCAGTAGGTTCCCTTGGCTTCTGGCTTCTGGCTCTCTCCCTTCTTGCTTATATCCCTGTATCAAAACCAGCACTTCTGTCAGGTAGTCCACTCTGGGTTCTTCTCCCTTTCAAGCTTGTATGTGGGAAGGCACGCCCCTTGTATTAGGCCAGGATACTGCACTATCCCTTGTTGGTTTCCTGAAGTCCCACCCATACCTGTCCGCAAATTAGCCGATTTGAGTGTGTCTTTCCTACAAGGATCCTGAGCAATATGAGAGAAGACAGACAATAAACAAGTAACTACATGAATAAGATAAGTTCAAATCAAAACAAAATAACATAAGGTAATATGAGAATAGGAAGACTACATTTTTAAAGTATGTTTAATTATGGTGAATACACGACATAAAATTTACATTTTCACCATGTTTAAGCATCCAGTTCGTTATTAATACCTTCGCGTTGTTGTGCATCTAATCTCCAAAGCTCTTTTCATCTTGCAAAACTGAAACTCTACACCCATTAAACGATAACCCCCTCCAGCTCCCAGAAACCATAATTCTACTTCTCTATGAATTTGACTGCTTAGGTACCTCAAATAAGTAGAATCATACAGTATTTGTCTTTTTGTAACCAGCTTATTTCACTTAGCATAGTATCTGCAAGTTTCATCCATGTTGTAACATGTGTCAGGATTTCCTTCCCTTTTTTAGGCTGAAAAATACTCCATTATATGTATATACTACTTTTTGTTTACCCACCATTCGTCAATAGACAGTCAGGTTAATTCCACATTTTAGCTATAGTGACTAATACTTCTCTGAACATTGCTGTAAAATATCTTTTTCTCTTTTTCTTTTTTGGCTTTTTAGGGCCGCACCCAAAGGATATGGAAGTTCCCAGGCTAGGGGTTGAATTAGAACTACCACTGCCGGCCGACAGCACAGCCACAGTAACACCAGATCCCAGCCACGTCTGTGACCTACGCCACAGGTCACAGCAATGTCAGACCCTTAACCCACTGAGCAAGGTCAGGGATCAAACCTTCATCCTCATGGAGCCTCGTCAGGTTCGTTAATGGCTGAGCCATGAAGGGAACTCCCTAGATATCTTTTTAAGACCATGCTTTCATTTCTTTTGGGTATATGCTCAGAAGTGGAATTTCTAAATCATACGGTAATTCTATTTTTAGTTTTTTGAGTAATCTCTATATTTCTCCAGAGTTGCTATACTATTTTACGTTCTCACCTACAGTGACAAAGATTCTAAGACTACTTATTTCCTTTTTTTTTATTTTCGGCCACATGCACAACATGTGAAAGTTCCCAGCCAGGAATCAAATCCACACCACAGCAGCAACCCAAGCTGCTGCAGTGGCAACACCAGATCCCCAACCCACTGCACCGCAATAGAACTCCCCAAGACTACTTCTTTCTTTCTTTCTTTCTTTTTGTCTTTTTGTCCTTTTAGGGCCGTACCCGAGGCATATGGAGATTCCCAGGCTAGGGGTCTTATCAGAGCTGTAGCCGCCGGCCTACACCACAGCCACAACAATGTGGGATCCGAGCCGCATCTGCAACCTACACCACAGCTCACAGCAATGCCGGATCCTTAACCCACTGAGCGAGGACAGGGATCGAACCTACAACCTCATGGTTCCTAGTTGGATTCGTTAACCACTGAGCCACAACGGGAACTCCCAAGACTACTTATTTCTTAATGTATCGTTAAAATTATAGTGCATAATACTATTTCCAAAAAAAGTAGTAAAGGGGGGGTTGCTATTGTGGCTCAATGGAAACAAATCCGACTGGTATCCATGGGAAAGCGGGTTTGATCCCTGGCCTCATTCAGTCGGTTGGCAATCTGGTGCTGCCATGGGCTGTGGTGTAGGTCGCAGACACGGCTCTGATCCCATGTTGCTGTGGCTGTGGTGTAGGCCGGCAGCTGTAGTTCTGATTCAGTGCCTAGCCTGGGAACCTCCATACACTAAAGACAAGAAGAAGAAAAAAAAGTAGTAAAGGGAGGGGGGTTAAAAAGGATCAAAAGGTACAAACTTCCAGATGTGAAATATATAGGTCGGAGTTCCCATTGTGGCGTAGTGGAAACAAATCCGACTAGAAACCATGAGGTTGCAGGTTCGATCCCTGGCCTTACTCAGTGGGTTAAAAATCTGGTGTTGCCATGAGCTGTGGTGTGGGTTGTAGATGTGGCTCGGATCCTGCATTGCTGTGGCTGTGGCGTAGGGCGGCAGCTGCAGCTCCAATGTGACCCCTACCCTGGGAACCTCCAGATGCCACAGATGTGGCCCTAAAAGCAAAAAATAATAATAATAATAATAATAACAAATAAATAAATAAGTCGTGGGGATGTAACATACAGCATGATGACTACAGTTAACAACACTTTATTGCATGTTTTGAAAGTTACCAAAAAGAGATCTTAAAAGTCCTCATCACAAGAAAAATAATTTTGTTACTGTGTATGCTTATGGATGTTAACTAGACTTATTTTGGTGATCATCTTTCCATATATATATATATAAATATTGAATTATATATTGTACACTGGAAACTAATATAATGTTATATGTCAATTATACCTCATTCTTTTTTTTCTTTTTATGGCCACACCTGTGGCATAAGGAAGTTCCCTGGTTAGGAGTAGATCAGAGCTGCAGCTGCCAGCCTACACAACAGCCACAGCAACACTGGGTCCGAGCTCCCTCTGCAGCCTATGCCACAGCTTGTGGAAATGCCAGATCGCTAACCCACTGAGACCAGGGATCGAACCCACATCCTCAGGGACACTATGTCAGGCTCTTAACCCACAGACCCACAATATACCTCAATTTTTTTGTTTTTTTGTTTGTTTGTTTTTTGTCTTTTTAGGGCCGTACCTGTGGCATATGGAAGTTCCCAGGCTAGGGGTTGAATCAGAGCTGTAGCCACTGGCCTACACCACAGCCACGCGGGATCCGAGCGGCATCTGCAAACTACACCACAGCTCACGGCAACACCAGGTCTTTAACCCACTGAGCTGAGCGAGGCCAGGGATCGAACCTGTGTCTTTAAGGATGCTAGTCAGATTTGTTTCCGCTGAGCCACGATGGGAACGCCCCTGTTTGTTTGTTTTCTTAAAAAGGTAGCAAAGTATAAATAGGCAGACATTACTATTAGTTTCTTGAAGACTCTTCAGTGGTAGACTGGGCCTGGACACACGGTTTCAATTTTGGAGTCATTAGCATACAGACAGTATTCAAAATGATGAGACTGGATCTGCTTCCCCAGGAAGAAAGTGTGAAGTGCTTACTATGGGAGGCACCATTCTAAGTGCTATTCTAAGTGCCCCACGGAGTATTATCTCACCTAATCCTTCTAATAACCCTATGACATAATTATCGTCTTAATCCCCATTTTAGAGTATTTACCTAAAATCCTGCAGTTATTAAGTGCTGGACCTGTGCTTGGAACCAGAGAAATCCGACTCTTAATGCCTGAATTTTCACAGAGCTCAAGCTTCATGGCCCCTCTCCTCCAGAGGCCCTTTTCTAGGCTGGGAAAGCTGTAGCAGTGTGGTTGCTTCATCAGACACTTTCGAAATTTTGCAAAGGCACAATTGTTTCATCCCAATGAAGACCACGTTTTCTTTCCACGGCAGCTACTCCTTATGCAGAGTGCTGGTGGAACTGCCACAAACCTGTTTCTGATTCTACAAAGGAGAAGCGGAATTGAAGATCTCTTTAGTTTGGGTTTCGTTGGGTTTATTGATGTGGCTCAGGGTCACTTAGCTGTATAATTATCACTAAACATTCCGATGCAGGAATGGCCCCCAAAGAGTAGTCTTACTGTGCCCTGTCCCAACAGTACCAGAAGTGTGACATGATGCTGCAGAGACATCAATATGCATCAATTTCCTTTCTTTTGGGCCGCACCCACGGCATGCAAAAATTCCCAGGGATCGAACCTGCGCCACAGCAGTAACAACACTAGATCCTTAACCCACGGAGCCATCAGGGAATTGCCATCAATTTTCAGCATGAATATGCATCTGATGATCCCTAGCACAACAAGTAAGTGGGCTGTGGAGGAGAAACACGAGCTGATGGTCATGAGCCTGAATTTAGTCCCTGGAAAATTCTTTGAACCATTAAATGCATCACATTATAAGCAGAGGCTTTGGTTCTCATTGACAACTAATGAAAATAGAAGTTCTCTCATGTCAGGAGTATGTACACATGTTTATCTTTTTGATAGAGGTTGTGTAAAATAGAATTCATTCAAGTTTTTGTTTGTAGAGCACATTACCACAAAGAGCAAATGCGTCCGTGATACCTTCTGACTCCAAATATGCGTCATTTTTCTGAACCAGCTCTGTGACACCAGCTGGGTGTCCAACAATTGCATGTCATTCTGACACTAAGTCTCAGAGCCAGCCCTGAGCCCACGGTCCCACGCGCTTTCTCCCACTTCAGACACCAGCCATAAACAGGGCACCCAGGCTACCCACGATTTCCCAGCAGATTACAAATTCAGGGGTTCCCACGATACCATCTCTGGTTTGATAATTCACTAGAGTGACTCAGAGAATTGAGAAAAGTGCTAACTTACTATTATAGTTTATTATAAAGGATACAAACGAACAGCCAGATGAGGCGGTACATAGTTTGACAAGGATCCTGAGCATAAGAACCCCTGTGCCCAGGGAGTCAGAGTTTGCCACCCCCTGGAAACACAGATCGGTTTGCCAACTGAGAAGCTCTCTGAATCTTGTAGTTTAAGAGATTTTTATAACCCAATCTCCAGTCCCAATCACCTTCCAGGAAGTCGAAGGGTGAGAGGATGGAAGCGGAAACAAAATTGTTTGCTTTCTGCTGATGGGCCCCTATTCTGAAGTCACTTAGGGGCCTCGTTCTGAGTCATCTCATTACTCTAAACTCGAATGTGGTTGAAAAGGGATCCTAATGAACCACAAAAGTGAATCCTATCGCTCAGGAAATCTCAGTGGCTTTAGGAGCCCTGTGCTGGGAAATGAAGATGAAGACCGAGCATGTATTATAACACGGTCTGTATGAAATGATAAATACATCAAAATCAGGACTCTAACTGCTCGCTTATTTTATTGAAAGCTTTAGAAACATCTTGCCAAATTTCAGCTTAAACTGATATATTACAGTTTCATCAAATTTTTGAATAAACTTTCTTCATTCTGTTTGTGTTCAAGTTTCTCTTCCAACTTTTGAAAAATATAATTAAGAATCCTGGAATGTTTCTGTATCTATACTGTAAGGTTTGAACAACTTTAAAATTAGTAGAGTCTCACTACACTTTGACTCCTTAAAGAAAAATCCACATGAGTGTGTGTTTTTAAACTATCCCATCAACAAAACAACACCAAAAGGAAACAACTGTTATGATTCAAACCATTTCATTAGTTTGCTCATGGAAGACAGAGCATCTACGAAATAAAAACAGGGTGTTACAAAAAAAGGGGGGAAACTTGGAAATTAAAAATATACATGCCAAAATTTTTAACAAAGGGTTGTAAGATGGAAAAGAAATAGTCCATAAAAATAGGGAGAACGTGATCTCGTGGTGCAATGGTAGCACATCTGACTCCAAAAATGGGGAAATCTGCATAGAATATGAGACAAAAATAAGAAGTCTAACATTTGACTGACAGGAGATCCAGAAACGGAACAGAAATGACGAGGACAAAAGTGAGAGAGAACTAATAGTAAAGAAATAGTTGGAGTTGGAGTTCCCATCGTGGTACAGTGAAAACAAATCCAACTAGGAACCATGAGGTTGCGGGTTCGATCCCTGGCCTTGCTCAGTGGGTTAAGGATCCGGCGTTGCCGTGAGCTATGGTGTAGGTTGCAGACGCGGCTAGGATCCCACGTTGCTGTGGCTCTGGCGTAGGCCGGTGGCTACAGCTCCGATTCGACCCCTAGCCTGGGAACCTCCATGTGCTGCGTGTATGGCCCCAAAAAGCAAAAAAAAAAAAAAAAAAGAAAGAAAGAAAGAAAGACAGACAGACTTGGAGTTGAAGGACATGAGTCCTCAAGTTGGAAGGTTTACAGAAGTCCGGCACAATGAGGGACTCAGAGTCCAGCCTCAGGCAGATTGTCGTGAAAGGGCAGGTCCACGAGGAACAAGAAGGGGAAAGCAGGTCAAAGGAAGCAAAGGATGGCCTGGGTGCCAGGGGACCAGCAACAATGCCCTCCCAGTTCTGAGGGCATCTAACTTGACAGCTGCACGATTTAAACTGAAAAGGGAAAATCACGGAGGAAGAACTAAGATCCATGGGTCCACCACTCGCAATAAATACATGGTGATAGGTTTTCATGTTTGCTTCAGAAAATAAGTAAAAAAAAAAAAAAAGAAAAAAAGAAATAGAGCCCCCCATACACTAAAGCAACTATTCTCACAAACTGGGTGTGTATCTCCTAGTCTCTCTTTTCACATTTTTACTACCTACTCATGCAGCTATAAACAACGGATAGTGAAAGGCACAGGTGTGAAAGGCATCTGAATTGAAATCTTATGGTGTAGAGCCTTCCGCAGGTTGCCATCTCCGTTCTGTCTGCAAGCAATGCAGCTCACTGCCAGAGGCATAGCCCAGCTTCAGTAAGGCCTGAACCTTAGACAACTGGCAGGGGTTGGGGGGCTCTTTAATAAAGAGAATTTTAAATTATGAATACAAAAGTATATCTGGCAGTACATTTTTAGAGTGAGAAAAGGAATCACAACATATTCCGAGTTTTAAAGAGCCGACATACCTCTCTATGCTGTTTCCCCTACAACTTTTTGCTGTTTGCTTTTTGATAACCTCTTCATAAAACATATCATTTGCCAGAGAGAGACTAGAAAGATAATTTAGTCTTGTCCCTATGGTGGATCAAAATTCATTCTTTGCAGTTGATAGTTTAGCAAAGCTTTTTCTGCCTCACACATCATTGTTGGTAAGGTCATATAAATGACTAGGATTATTGTCCACTTTGGGAAAGCCTGATTTTGCCCTCTTTTTCCTTGTTCCTGGCAATCTGTTCTTATTTTGTGGATGTACCATCTTCTATGAGGACATTAGCAAGATGATTCTTGGAAACTTGTTGATTTAGGGTTTTGGTTTTTCCCCTGAGTTTTCTCTGCTTCCTTTGGTACTATTATTTTACCTGGTTTCGTCTTATCCTTTATGCCTAGTCATCTTTGATTATTTATACATGCTTAAGAACGAGGAGAGAGGAGAGCTTCCGGTGAGTGCTGTGTGGGAGGGTGAATGGGAGGCTGAAAGCTTTGTTTTATAATGAGCAGACAGAGAACCAGCCATTAAACTTGGACAGTCTAAAAACCGGACACAGAAGATAGTCCTAATTCATTCTGTTTCTTTAGAATAAACCACCTGGAGTTCCCGTCGTGCCTCAGCAGAAACGAATCTGACTAGTATCCCTGAGGACACAGGTTCGATCCCTGGCCTTGCTCAGCGGGTTAAGGATCCAGCATTACCATGAGCTGTGGTGTAGGTCACAAACATGGCTTGGATACCGAGTTGCTGTGGCTGCAGTGTAGGCCAGTGGCTACAGCTCCAATTCACCCCCCTAGCCTGGGAACCTCCATATGCTGCAAGTGCAGCCCTAAAAAGATTTAAAAAAAAAAAAAAGAATTAAACCACCAGATTTCTTATAAGGTTTGGGGGAGGAACCTGAAAACCAGACCCTCTCCACCCAGGAGGAGGACGTGAGGATTAATGATTGAGGTTTCAGCGCAATAGCTCACTGCCATCACAAAGGCAGTGGTGGCAAAAACCCTGAGAACACAGCATAAACAACACTCACAATTATTTACCTCTAAAATTAATCCATTTAGAGAGGTCTATTTTGCCATCTTCCTTTTGGCACAGGAAGGTACATCTCAGCAAGAGCTACACCTCTGAAATTTTGCCTGAGAGCCGGTCCATGCCCTCAGCCGCAAGGCCCTTCCTCCTCCATGTGCTCCCAGCTCAGAAGACACTTCTCCATGCTCATCTTACAGAAGGGTGAGCAAGGCGCCAAGACACGACAAACACTAATGCCACATTTTCAATTTTTATAAACTGGGTCAGTCACAGATCGAAATCGCACCAAAACACAGCTGCTCTCAAGTTTTTTTTTTTTTTCTCCTAACAACAAAGTCTAATTATAAGCTGCAAGAACACCTAAATCAGAAGTGTGCATTTGATGACAATACGAGCGTCATCTTTGGCAGGTGGATTTGGCATTGACTATATGGGTTCTAGTTCAGAGTAGGAGTCGCCTCCAGTTTGACTTAGAAACACAAAGCCCTAAATCTACAGTTTTCAATTGGCAATATGCATAAAAAGGTGGGGTGTTCTATCATCATCCCAACACAGAGGCCAGGTCAAGCTGGTCTGTCCAGTCTCACTGTGACAAGGGGGCCAGGACTTCGCTTTAGGCCATCATAACCCCTCCAGGAGGCCACATGCCTTCTCCTTATGATGTTCTAGGGCTGACACGAATCAATCTCTCTAACAAGTGACAGGTCAGAGAGGGAAGGAAAGTTTGCCAAGGGCTCCAGGGCAAAAGAACTCATTCCAAATCAGGCAGGCGCTCTGGGGCAGCCCCGTTCAGCAAACTGAATTCGGCGGGCGGTATATGGTCCCCTCCAAATAGCAGCAGGAGGAACAGCTGGTCCCCGAAGCAGTTCCTACTTCATGGTTCCTCCTCCGTCCAAACCTCCCTCGCCACCCCCTTTTCAGACTTCTCCCCATCTTCCTCTTCTGTGGTCCGTGGTGAGTGCCACTCCCACCCTCTTCTCATCCTGCTCTGGCTTGGGGTCATTTATCTGGTCTCTGAGCAGGAAAACCTGCAAGGTTGCAGAGCAGACTTTATGTGCTCCAGCAGTATTTCTAGCTTTTGTAGGGGGGGTGGCACACGTCTATCATACAGGCCAGGAGCGGGGATGGAAGCTACCACTAGGCATGAAATTAACACGTTTGATGATCTCCGTGGTACTGGGGGGGCAAGGGGAAGGAAAGAAAGGTTGTGTCCTTTTTTAAAAGATTCCTTCCTTTTGTGATGCAGTGTTAAGGAAGAAATGCAGGATCTAAAATGGACACAAATAAAGATTCCTTGCTTTAATCAAAATTTTGATCTGCTGAAAACCTTCTAGTTCAGAGAGAGGCCCCCCACCGTACTCTAACTAGCCACAATTCATTATGTGCCTGTAAGGGTCAGCACAGTCTTACCTGCTTTTCATTATTTCTATTCCTTTCATCATTCTTGCAGGGTAGGCACTTGTATCTGCATGTCACACATCAACGGAGGCTCCCAGAGGCTGACGGCCTCACTCAGGATAACCCTGCGAATTAAACAATGGAATAAGAATCTGAGTGGCAGTCATTTCTGCTGGAAGACTAAGCAGAGACTGTGTGCGGGGCCAGACCAACAGGCGATCCAGACTAGACTCCTTGTCACAAGCACATGAAGAAAGCACTGGAGAAAGGCCTGCTCGCAGCTCTTTAGCTCACAGGTTAGCTGTGTGCCCACGTTTCTACCTACTCACACTCACGTGTTAAAACTACCATTTACTCGGGATGGACTCTATGCCAAGTACTGTGCTGGACACGTGACATTTCATCTCATCGGCCTCTGGTTACCTCCAATGAAATGAGAATCATTATTTCCATGTTTCTGATGAGGAAATTGGTCCTCAGATTTATTATATAAGTTTTCTGAGGTCAAAGAGCCATGATGTGTCAGAGTTCCCGTTGTGGCTCAGTGGTTAACGAACCCGACTAGCATCTATGAGGACGCAGGTTCGATCCCTGGCCTCACTCAGGGGATTAAGGAACCGGCGTTGCCGTGAGCTGTGGGGTAGGTCACAGACATGGCTCGGATCTGGCATTGCTGTGGCTGTGGCATAGGCCGGCGGCTACAGCTCCAATTGGACCCCTAGCCTGGGAACCTCCGTAGCAGCAAGTGCAGCACTAAAAAGACAAAAAAGAGAGAGAGAGAGACATGACATAAACCCAATTTGGAGACGTTCCAGAGCCCGCTCCAGGTGGCCTCCATGATTTGGAACCTGCTCCTCTTAAAGCCATTCCAATGACTTCTTTAGGCTTTAGGAAAAACGATTTACTGGCTAAATATAAGAAAGCTGTATCAATAACAGATACAGCTGCTGGAGAGGGTGTGGAGAAAGGGAACCCTCCCACAATGCTGGTAGGAATGTAAATTGGTACAACCATTATGGAAAACAGTATGGCGGTTCCTCAGAAAACTAAACATAGAACTACCATGTGATCCAGCAATCTCATTCCTGGGCATATATCCAGACAAAACTATAATTCAAAAGGATGCATGAACCCCTATGTTCACTGCAGCACTATTCACAAAAGCTAAGACTTGGAAACAACCTAAATATCCATTGACAGATGAATGGATTAAGAAGATGTGGTACAGGAGTTTCTGCTGTGGCTCAGCAGTAAGGAATTCTACTAGTATCCAAGAGGACATGGGTTTGATCCCTGGCCCCGCTCAGTGGATTAAAGATCTGGCATTGCCGTGAGCTGTGGTAGGTCTCAGACATAGCTTGGATCTAGTGTGGCTGTGGCTGTGGTGTAGGCTAGCAGCTGCAGCTCTAATTCGACCCCTAGCCTGGGAACTTCCATATGCTGTGGGTGCAGCCCTAAAAAAAAGAGAAGATGTGGTACATTAATGCAATGTAATACTACGCAGCCATAAAAAGAACAAAATACAAAATAATGCCATTTGCAGCAATGTGGATGCAACTAGAGATTCTCACACTAAGTAAGAAAGAAAAAAGACAAATACCATATGATATCACTTATACGTGGAATCTAAAATACGGCACACTGGAGTTCCCATTGTGGCTTGGCAGTAACGAACCTGACTAGCATCCATGAGGATGCGGGTTCAAACCCTGGTGTCGCTCAGTGGGTTAAGGATCCAACATTGCCATGAGCTGTGGTATAGGTCCCAGATGCAACTTGGATCCCGAGTTGCTGTGGCTGAGATGTAGGCTGGACGCTACAGCCCCAATTCAACCCCTAGCCTGGGAACTTCCATATGCCGTGGGTGGGGCCCTAAAAAAAAAAAAATACATATATGGCACAAAGGAACCTATCCATAAAACAGAAACTGACTTACAGACATGGAGAACAGACTTATGGTGGCCAAGCGGGAAAGGGAGTAGACGGGGAGTCTGGGGTTAGTAAATGTAAACTATCACGTTTAGAATCAACAAGCGATGAGATCCTGCTGTATAGCATAGGGAACTATATCCAGTCTCTTGGAAGAGACCACAGTGGAAGATAATATAAAAAAGGGGCTGCGTGAGTTCCCGTCATGGTGCAGTGGTTAACGAATCCCACTAGAAACCATGAGGTTGCGGGTTCAGTCCCTGGCCTCGCTCAGTGGGTTAAGGATCCGGCATTGCTGTGAGCTGTAGTATAGGTCACAGATGTGGCTTCGATCCCTCATGGTTGTGGCTCTGGCGCAGGCCGGTGGCTACAGCTCCGATTTGACCCCTAGCCTGGGAATCTCCATATGCCTTGGGTGTGGCCCTGAAAGGACAAAAGACAAAAAAAAAAGGGGGGGATGCATATGTACGTGTGACTGGGTCCCTTTGCTATACAGCAGAAACTGGCACAATACGGTAAATCAAGTATACGTTTAAAAAAAGGAAAGGAAAAAAATTAAGAAAGCTCTATCTGGAACGACTGTGCTGATGCATTCCAGGCCCGCGGGACGAGTGATTCAAATGCTAGCTGAGAATGTGGGTGACATAATGGTGTCAGTGTCTAAAAACATCGAGAAAAGGTTCCCTTCACATCTGTGAAAATCTGCTTCAGCTCCCTGCAGGCTAAGTGGAGCCAAAAGCAGGCAGACAGTCCTCGCTGGTCTGTCTCTGGCTTCGGGAGGCAGGGTCAATCTCACCCATCTGTTTCCACAGCCCCCAGCCCAAGAACAAGCACACCCTACTTTTGTCGTGTGTTGAGCACTTACTATGGGCCAGAAAACCCCATGTCATTTCTACAACCATCCTGCAAGGCAGATATTACCGTCTCCATCTCATGGATACAGAAGCTAAGTCTCAGTGAGATGAAGCAACTTGCTGCTGAGTCACAGGACTGGTAAAATTTAGGCTCCCCAAGAAGTCGTCTCAGAGCAGATCGATCTGGAAGACGCATTTGAAGGAGGAAAACGTGAGATGAGGCTTTCTAATTAGCAGCCGCAGGCCTGCTTACAGGGACAGAAAGAACAGGGTCTTGCTCATTCCGAATCCAATAGCAACTTTTTTTTTTTTTTGGTCTTTTTAGGGCCACATCTGTGGCATATGGAGGTTCCCAGGCTAGGGGTTAAATCAGAGCTGTAGCCACCGGCCTACGCCAGAGCCACAGCCACATGGGATCCGAGCCACGTCTGCAACCTACACCACAGCTCAAGGCAACACTGGATCCTTAACCCACTGAACATGGCCAGGGATCGAACCTGTGTCCTCATGGATACTAGTCAGATTTGTTTCTGCTGAGCCACGATAGGAACTCCCAAAGCAACCTTTTTAGAAACTCACCTTTATCAAGCCTTTCCAAAACATTCGGTTTAGTTTTCACGGAAATCCTAGCTCAATCTCTCTTTGCGCTCGTCTTGCCCAGGTTTACACTCCATCGAATCAAACTCTGCCATGCGTGCCTGGCAAAAAAAATTGTTTTGTTAGCAAACACCATTAATTCCTGGTAAGGACCCAACTCGATTGGGGCTGAGTTATTTAACTTCCTCCTGCCACATTTTTTTCACCTGTAAAATGGTGTTGCTCTAAGGACTTAATGAGTTAATCTGTATAAAACTCCTGGTGAGCACAAAAAATGTCCGGGTGCGGAAGCCAACACGGATGCCTTGGTTGATAAGTTTTCCAGGAGGATTGGACAGCATCAGTTAATCCCATGAGATGGTTACATGGAGGTACCTTAAGAGCTTCTCCTGTACTGGGGAGGTTTTATTAGATAAAAATGCCTAAAAGGGATGTTAGAAAATCTAGCCCCCCTCCCGCCCCGCCCCACTTACTGCCACCTATTCCCTGGTTTTCTAATTAAATGTGCACTTTGTCCTCAGTATACCTGACACATATCTTACCCGAGAGCCTTGGGTCTCGTCTGAAGGCAGGAAACAGATCAGAAGCAAGTTACTCCTTCTTCAACGCTTGAATGGCTGCCACAGAAGTAAATGAATAACAGGAGTTCCCGTCGTGGCGCAGTGGTTAACGAATCCGACTAGGAACCATGAGGTTGCGGGTTCGGTCCCTGCCCTTGCTCAGTGGGTTAACGATCCGGCGTTGCCGTGAGCTGTGGTGTAGGTTGCAGACTCGGCTCGGATCCCGCGTTGCTGTGGCTCTGGCGTAGGCCGGTGGCCACAGCTCCGATTCGACCCCTAGCCTGGGAATCTCCATATGCCGTGGGAGCAGCCCAAGAAATAGCAAAAAGACAAAAAAAAAAAAAAAAAGAAGAAGAAGAAGAAGTAAATGAATAACAATCTTTTTATTCTCCCAAAGAGAGACTTACGATGAGGTTCTTAATCTCTCCCCAACTACGGCAGATATATTCTCAGGACTATCAGGTTGCAAGGTATACACAAATTCCAAGACACTGCTGTGAACAAAATATGCCACACTCTGTGGCATAAAAGGACTCCCATTGTTGGCTCCATTTCCCACTCACTGCTGGCCAGTCGTAAGCATCCTAGTCATGCTGCACCTCTAGGGAGAAAACGGAGGGTAAGATTCTTGAGAGAAATACTGCAGAAAGAGCAAAGACTTTGGAAGCAGACATGACTGAATCCAAATTCATGCTTTGCCATTTGTTAGCTGTGTGATTTGGGCAAGTCACTTAACCTCTCTGAGCCTCAGTTCCCTAAGCTGTACAATAAATAGTCTTTGCTGCAGGAGTTCTCATTGTTGCCCAGCAGGTTAAGGACCCAACATTGTCTCTGTGAGGATGAGGGTTTGATATCTGGCCTCGCTCAGTAGGTTAAGGATCCGATGTTGCCGCAAGCTGCGGTGTAGGTCTCAGATGTGGCTGGGATCCGGTGTTGCCATGGCTGTGGAGTGGCCACAGCTGCAGCTCCGATTCGACCCCTGGCCTGGGAACTTCCATTTGCCACAGGTGTGGCCATAAAAAGGAAAAAAAGTAATAACGTTTGCTGCATCACATCCTTGAAAATGTTTAATGCGTTAAGGAATGCATCTAGCACAGGGCTGGGCATACAGTAAGCATTCAGTGAAGAGTGGTCATTATTATCGGTTATTCCCTAACATTGACCTTGAGGTATAATGAAGCTCCAGAATGTGGTGGCTAAAAGCCAGGCTAACTGAGTTTGAATCCCAGATCTGCTATTTCTTTTCTTTCTTTCTCTCTCTTTTTTTTTTTTTTTTTTTTTTTTTTTTTGGTCTTCTGGTCTTGTTATGGCCTCACCTGTGGCATATGGAGGTTCCCAGGCTAGGGGTCTAATGGAAGCTGTAGCCGCTGGCCCATGCCAGAGCCACAGCAACGCCAGATCTGAGCTACATCTGTGACCTGCACCACAGCTCAAGGCAACGCCAGATCCTTAACCCACTGAGCGAGGCCAGGAATCAAACCCACAACCTCGTGGTTCCTAGTCAGATTCGTTTTCGCTGTGCCAAGAAGGGAACCTCCATACGCTGCAGGTGCAGCCCTAAAAAGCAAAAATAAATAAATAAATAAAATAATACAGCTAGGGAAATGCTTTGCTCGATACTCTAGTCTGAGGATGTTTTGAACAGGAATTATTTTGTAATTGAGCAAGACCCTATGGGACTTTCCCGGGACAGGAACCACCCCCCCCCCATGTGTTCTGCCTGCCTCTTGTCTGTAAAAAAAAAAACTTTAGCCTCTCAAACCTTCCCCAAGTTCCAAAGAATACATCTGCTCAAAGAAGAGGGAAATTGCAGAAAGGGAAAGAGCCACGTGAGACAAAATAGTAGTTGTTTAGCTATTCAGCAAGTCAAAGATCTTTAGTTCCTCCGCAAGGGCCATAGATAATATTCTGAGCCACATCCTTTGAGCTGTTTTGCAGAGACTAACAAAGTTCCAAAGAATACATTTGATCAGAAAAGAGAGAAAACGCAAAAAGAAGGGAAATAGTCATGTAAGACAAAATAATAGTTTAGCTATTCAGCAAAGGCAAGGATCTTTAGTTCCTCCACAAGGGCCATAGATAATATTCCGAGCCACATCCTTTGAGCTGTTTTGCAGAGACTAAAACCCCCACCGGGTGGAAGCAGTTAACTGTACGGTGCCCACAAGCACCTAGACCCCAGACGGGTTGGAACCAGAAGCTTGATGGTGTTGACTCCCGATTACCTCACCACCAACCAATCAGAAGAATGTCCATGAGCTGATCACACACACCAGAACCCTCCTCCCTCACCCTGTCTTTATAAATCTTTCCCCGAAAGCCATCGGGGAGTTCCGGTCTTCTAAGCACTAGGTGCCTGGACGCCTGGCTTGGCCTCTGTAATAAACACTACAATTTCCTTTACCATAGCTTGGTGTCCGCAGATTAGCTTTACAAGTGCAGGCGAGTGGACCCAAGGTGGTTCAGGAACAGCTTTCATTAACACGATGCCACCTGCACTAGTATAGCAAGAAGAATCCAGAGGAAAAGAAAATTGTGATCGGAGTTCCCGTCGTGGCGCAGTGGTTAACGAAGCCGACTAGGAACCATGAGGTTGCGGATTCAATCCCTGGCCTTGCTCAGTGGGTTGAGGATCCGGCGTTGCTGTGAGCTGTGGTGTAGGTGGCAGACGCAGCTCAGATCCCACGTTGCTGTGGCTCTGGCATAGGCCGGGAGCTACAGCTCCGATTCCACCCCTAGCCTGGGAACCTCCCTATGCCGTGAGAGGGCCCTGGAAAAGGCAAAAAGACACACACAAAAAAGAAAAGAAAATTGTGATCAATTAGTGACACCGGCCTGCCCCAGGTTCTAGAATGGAGAGCAGTTACACACTTGGCTGCATTTGCATCCCTGACTTTTGTAATCCTTCATCTACAGGAAGAACTTTCTTCTTCCTTCACCCAGCACCCTCACTCAAACAGGACCAGCACAGAGGAACCCTCAGGAAGAGAGAGATAAGGTTCACATGCTGATTCACTTCTTCCAAGGTCCCACTTCAATCTTGAGATCTTACTTGCAGGACCACAGATTATTCCTCAGTGAATCAGCAAAGATATTGAGTGTGGTTAGCAGTTTGGGCTGCAAAAGAACATTGCAAACTGCTCTGTACCCTGCTCGGATGTGCTGAGGTGCCACCTCGGGTGTGAGCAAAAAAGAGGCGTGAGAGAGAGAGAACTGTTACACCCCCCAACAGCCCTTCCTTCCGCCAGGATCGCATCATCCAAGCAAGGTGTGAGTACTGACATCAGATGTGCTTTTGTCACGTAGTTGAGCTGACAACTAAAGAAGAGCTGGCTCGTTTTGCAAAAACTTTTTCCATTTATTTGCTCCACTAACTTTCAAGGGTCGGACTGAATTGTCATCCAGAAGATTTCTATTTTGTCTCCTTATCTTTTTCACGATGAACAAAATGTCAAATAAATAAAATTGGAAAGAAGAGTGTAAAAAAAAACCCATCATCCGGATTCAGCAATTATTTAGGATTTTGCCACATATGCTTTGTCTATCCTTCTCCTTTTTCTGTGGAAGCGGTTTTTTTTTTTTTTTTTTCTTTTTTTGGCCGTACGTGGCATATGGAAGTTCCTGGGCCAGGAATCAAACTCGAGACACAGCAGCAACCCAAGCTGCTGCAGTGACAACACCAGATCCTTAACCTACCAAGCCACAAGAGAACTAGAGAACTCCTCTGTGGAAGTATTTTAAAGAAAATCCCAGCCCTCTTACTATTTCCTCTCTAGATACTTCATTTTGCGTCCCAAAAATATATGAATATTTTCTTATTTAACCAACCACACTGCTAGTAACAATAGTAGTAATTACTTCATATCCTCTCGTTCTTAGATCATTTTCAAAGTTCCCTAATACTTAAAGAAATATATTTTTTATAGTTGGCTCATTCGAATCAGGATCCAGGAGGTCCCATCGTGCCTCAGCAGAAATTAATCTGACTAGTATCCATGAGGATGCAGGTTTGATCCCCTGCCTCGCTCAGTTGGTTAAGGATCCGGCGTTCCCCTGAGCTGTGGTGTAGGCTGCAGACACAGCTCGGACGTGGTGTTGCTGTGGCTGTGGTATAGGCCGGTGGCTACAGCTCCCATTGGACCCCTAGCCTGGGAATCTCTATATGCCTCTCTGCAGCCCTAAAAAAGACCAAAAAGAAAAAAAAAGAATCAGGATCCAGGCAAGATCCATACATCACGCATTGCATTTGATGGTTATGTCTTCTGAGTCTTTTAAAATCTAGAACACCTTGACCCAACTTTTTTTTTAATGCCATTAACTATTTCTTTGGCTTTGCCCACAGTATGTGGAAGTTCCTGGGCCAAGGATTGAGCCCAAGATTCAGCAGTGGTAATGTCAGATTGTTAACTGCTGGGTCACTAGGGAATTCCAGCCATTAACCTTTCTTTCTTTCTTTCTTTCTCTCTTTCTTTCTTTCTCTTTCTTCCTTTCTTTCTCTCTCTCTCTCTCTCTCTCTCTCTCTCTCTCTCTCTCTCTCTCTCTCTCTCTTTCTCTCTCTCTCTCTCTCTTTCTTTCTTTCTTTCAATAGCTGCACACCCAGCATATGGAAGTTTCCAGGCCAGGGACTGAATATGAACTGCAGCTGCAACCTATGCCACCGCTGCAGCAATGTCAGATCCTTTAACCCACTCTGCCCGGCGGGGCACTGAACCGAGCCTCCCTAGCAACCCAGGCCACCGCAGTCGGGTTCTTAACCCACTGCGCCACAGCTGGACCTGCTCCAGCCATTAACTTTGTCATTAAACTAGTTCAGTTTTTCTATAAATCAGCAGATTCAGGTGGTGGCAGCAGATAATGTCCATTGAAAGCTCTCCATAAGCTGTTCTTCTAGGGAAGGGCCCAGGGGACAGAGTAGGAACACCCTGAGCTCACCTCCTCCCACAGGCGCCCCAAATTACCACTATTTACAGAGCAACCGTTAACGAGAACCACTTGAAGATCAGCAGAGAAGATCTTTCACAACTCAAGACACAAAGAAGGAACCACAATGAGACAGACAGGAGGGGTGGAGTCCCGGGACACGCAAAACTCGTACCCCCAGGGGAGCAACCCACAAGCAGGAGGTCCGTGGCCATTGCAGAGATCCTCGCAACGAGCAATGGGCCCTGCAACCAGAAGACGGGCTCCCAGCATGCTTGGCTCTAAAGGACCGTGGGGCTTACTTTCAGGAAACCCAGAGGCCTGTAGCCAACACAGACTCTGCTCTTAAAGGACACACAAAATCTCACCTAATCCAGAAGGCAGGGACACAGCTCTAGGCATCAGCAGTCCAGCTGCACAGCTGGCTGCTGCTTCTGAGAAATCCCAGGTCGGGTGCCCACCAGCTGGTGGGCAGGTTCAGGTCCTGGGGCCAATACGCTAGAAGGAGGACTCCAAAATGACGCGTGCCAGCACCAGCGGCCTTGTGGTAGCCTGAGCTCCCAGAGAAGTGCTGGACGGGAAGACCCTAGAACCAAAAGTACTCTACCCAGCACAATACTCTTATCAGATTGGAAGGCGAGATCAAGAGTTTTACAGACATGCAAAAGCTAAAAGAGTTCAGCACCACAAAACTAAAGTTCTCCATAAGCCTTTTATCGAATGCTTTCATCCTTTATTGATCTTTGCCTTAATTAATTATATCGTTAAGATTGCAAAATGGTGATTTTATAATTCCGTCACATATAATTCCTTCCACTTTTATTAGCTGGGAATTATCTGTAAAGAAGAACTTTTCCTCATTCTTTAGGGCTACTTGGTTACCCTGAAAGGCAGATTATTGGAAAAGTAGGGTAATGCTTAATTATTTCCCTTAAATTGCCAATTTTCAGAGTAAGGTCTGTGACCTAGTTACTGCCAACATTACCCAGAGGGTTCATTTGTTTGTTAGGACGTTTCTCTACCTTTCCCACCCATGAACTCATTAGGTTTTTACATATTCTATGTATTTCAATCAAATTCAATCACTTTTTTGCATGCTTAAATTATCCCATCTTTCACCAATTGGAGCCCCTTTGTGGTGGCTCTTGGGTCCTTTTGATAAAACCTACTGATATTTGATAACTTCATAGTTTTTGGTGCAGTAAGACGCGTAAGGCTTAGTTTGTACCTGTGCCACCTCAAACTTGGGATCGGCCACCCAAGATTCTGATTCCTTTAAATATTAGGGTCCACATTCTGGGCACTTGAGGTTGCCCATTGCCCTTGGGGTTTTAATACTTCTAGTCCTTTGTGAAAAGTACAGAAATAGGAGAAAGAATCATAAGCATATATTGCTATTTTTATTTTTATTTTATTATTATTTTTTTTTTGTCTTTTTGCCTTTTCTAGGGCCGCTCCCGTGGCATAGGGAAGTTCCCAGGCTAGGGGTTGAATCAGAGCTGCAGCCACCGGCCTACACCAGAGCCAC
This sequence comes from Sus scrofa, assembly GCF_054392235.1. NCBI lineage: Eukaryota > Metazoa > Chordata > Mammalia > Artiodactyla > Suidae > Sus > Sus scrofa. Next base: position 12,052,678 of record NC_139391.1, read on the forward strand.
AGCAACGCGGGATCCGAGCCATGTCTGCCACAGCTCACGGCAATGCCGGATCCTTAACCCACTGAGCAAAGCCAGGGATAGAACCCGCAACCTCATGGTTCCTAGTTGGATTCGGTAACCACTACACCACAATGGGAACTCCTATTGGTATTTTTAATTCAAATTTAATATGAAGATTTATTCATATTGGAGTTCCCCCTGTGGTGCGGTGGGTTAAGGATCTGGGACAAAGGTCACAGCTGCAGCTTGCATTCGATCCCTGACATGGGTAAATTCCATAGGCCTCCAGTGCAACGATAAAAAAAAAAGTATTCATATTAATTCCTTTGATTTTATATTTCTTTTCTCACACTGAAAACTTGGTTCCTAATAACATTAACACAACTACTTATTACTTTGTACTATACCATAAAAAAGTTTCAAAATTCTAATAGAAAGACTTCTACTAGCAAATAACTATTGAATGAAGTGTTAGATTTCTTTGTAGCTCTCTTCACCCTTAAAATATATTCCACTCTGTGGAGTTCCCTTTGTGGCTCAGTAGTTAAGGAATCCAATAGGATCCATGGATCAGACTAGGAACAGAAATAACTGGATCATTAGAGCCCCAGCAGCTCTTCTGCAGGAAACCCCTTTGAAAATAGTTCATCATAAGAAGTACAGTGTTTTCCTGATTGCGGGAGAAGAAGAAAAACAAATGTCAATGGTGGGGATGAGGTCAGCAGCGGCCCAACAGACCTCCCGGGGTCAATCGAGCAGGAAGATGGGGAGACCAAGAGGCCCAACAGAGGAGCTAACTGTGAAGACCCTTAGGGAGTTCCCATCATGGCTCGGTGGTTAACAAACCCGACTAGGATCCATGAGGATGCAGGTTCGATCCCTGGCCTCACTTGGTGGGTGAAGGATCAGGCGCTGCTGTGAGCTGTGGTGTAAGTTGCAGACGCAGCTTGGATGCCACGTGGCTGTGGCTGTGGGGCGGGCTGGAGGCTACAGCTCCGATTGGACCCCTAGCCTGGGAACTTCCATATGCCATGGGTGCAGACCTAAAAAAGAGAAAAAAAAAAATCTTATTTTCACCTCTAAGGCTTCTCACGTGAATAATTAGGGCAGGAGATCTTGAGAAAAAACATGCAGCTTCCAGAGAATCAAGAAGATGGGGGTCTAAAGAACCCGGACATGAGGTCACCTTGTGAAAGGACCCACCTGGACCCAGTGAGCGTCTAGACCAGGCCATGTACGTTAAAGCTACTAACTCTCACCGTCTCTCCTAGATGGCAACTATTTCCCCACCCATTTTATCATTTGTCCTTGTGTTTGTTGACCAAGAAGTTGTGACAGCTTTTACTGGTTCTGTACGTTATTGACACTTTCCCTCGGGATATCTTCCGTTGCTTTTCTGCTCATGTAATATCTTCCATTTCCAAAAATGTGTTCACTATTATATTGTCTTTTAGCTTTTTACGGTTTAGGTTATTTACATTTGACCCTTTATTCTATCTAAAATTCTTTTTTTTTTTTTTTTTTTTGTCTTTTCTATGGCTGCACCCACAGCATTTGGAAATTCCCAGGCTAGGGGTCGAATCGGAGCTGTAGCTGCCAGCCTATGCCAGAGCCACAGCAACGTGGGATCTGAGCTGCGTCTGCCACCTACACCACAGCTCACCGCAATGCCGGATCCTCAACCCACAGAGCAAGACCAGGGATCGAACCTGCAACCTCATGGTTCCTAGTCGGATTCGTTAACCACTGAGCCACAGCGGGAACTCCCAGAATTCATTTTGGTGTATGGTGTGATCACTATGTGTCTCAATGCTCAGATAAAGCTGTCAGGCTAAAAACAAGGCAAGGCCGGACATGCTTTGCAAATTAAAAAAACGCTGTGCAATAATGAGATACGGTTTTGCACCTCAAAAATTATCAGGGGTTAAAAAAAAAAAAAAGAACCTAGTGAAGGTGAGCATGGAGGAAAGTGCAACACTTAAAGTGCTATTTTCAACTTATTCTCTCTCTTTAAGAGCCTACAGTTAAATAAACAGCAAGCATGGTAAGAAAAGAAAAAAAGGGGACCTACTGATTAAAGGAAACACAACCCAATACAAATGTGGACCTTGTCTAAATCATGATTCAAATAAGCCGACTTCAAAAAAAAGTGAGACAATTCGAACTTGAGCACTGACTATATATATTATGAGAGTAGAGAATAAGTATTTTGTTAGGTGTAATAACTGCAGATACATTTTTTTTTTTTTTGTCTTTTTGCCATTTCTTGGGCCACTCCCACGGCATATGGAGGTTCCCAGGCCAGGGGTCGAATCGGAGCTGTAGTCACCAGCCTACACCACAGCCACAGCAACGCAGGATCCGAGCCACGTCTGCAACCTACCCCACAGCTCACGGCCACGCCGGATCGTTAACCCACTGAGCAAGGGCAGGGACCGAACCCGCAACCTCATGGTTCCTAGTCGGATTGTTATCCACTGCGCCACGACGGGAACTCCTGCAGATACATTTTTAAACAAGTTCTTATCTTTTAGAAATACATACAAAGAGATCTGACGTCTTGGATTTACTTTCAAATAATGCAGTGGTCAGCAGAGGAAAGGATACAGACGAGGCAAGACTGGCTGTCAGTTGTTCTTCGGAGCAAGGGGTACAGGAGAGCTTATTATAGTAAGCTTTCTATTTTTACGTATATTAATATTTGGATTTTTCCATGATAAAAAATGGGGGGGGATTAAAAAAATATAGTGGCAATGACGTGGCAGGGGGAATCTTTTAATATTCCCACTTAGGTGATGAAGCTTCAGTTTCTCAGAGTGGCGCATTTGGGCCAGGGCATGGCCTCACCTAAGCGGTCTGCACCTTACCAGTATCCATGGAATTTCAAAAACAGCAAATCTTCACTGAGAGCCTTCTGTATGTCAGGTCCAATGAGAGGGAAAGGTCCTCCCGCTGCGAAGCAGAAAAAGAAGTGCAAAGGACCAGTTACAGAAATAGTATGATGAAATCATTGCTCCCACAAAAAGTCCCTAAAGAGTCATCTGAAATAAGCAGATGTCATTTGTATAATTTCTAAAATCCTCATGCCCAGACCCTGCCTCCTTCCACAGCCCCATCTCCTGTTCCTCATCTCCACACTTTAAACTCCAGCTACAGAAAAGGACTTGCAATTATCAGAACATGCCTCATGGAGTTTCTGGTCTCCTGGGGAGGTTTCATTCATTCATTCAACAGCATTCACTGGTCTCCTCATTTGGTCCAGACCCTACACCACGCTCTGTCTCATCATCACCAAGCCTGCCTTTCTCCCCCATTAGGTCATTCCTCCAGCCATATCTTGCTTGTCATCTTCTCTGAGTAATGTTCTTTGAACCACTCGACCTGAATAAAATATCCCTCCTTTGTACTTTCTATATACAAGGGGATGGGGAAGCAGCAGGAAAGGAGAGGGGACATGTCTTATTTCTCCCACTAGACTCTGAGGGCAGGGATGAAATCCTGATTAGGCACAGTATGTAGCTTAAGGCCTGAGTTGTACTGCAAGATCAAGAAATGCTTGTGGAATAAATGAGTAAATGAATGAATGAAGCTTCCCCCATTAGCGTGGATACTCACAAGGGCAAGGATTTTTGTTGTTTCATTCTGCTTTATTCCTAGCACCTAGGACAGTATCTGGCATAGTAAATATTTGTCAAAATAATTCAAGTTACCTGTCAAAGAACAACAAACAAGGAGACGTATGTTCGAGCTCATATGCAAATTGTCCATTTGCTCTGGTCAGCCTTCAGTGGATTGGCAGAAGACAGATCAGAACTAAAAAAGAAATTAGAAACAAAAACTATTTTGAAGATCAAATTCAATGGGATGTTTTCCGTACTTTATTGATTTGAAACCTAACTCTAAGTCCAAGAAAGACCAGGACATTTATTTATGTAATTGTTTTTACATGCATCGTTAGAGAAGTCACTAAACAAGATATTGATTTTACTTGACCTTAAAAAGAAAAGTTAGAGTTCCTGTTGTGGCTCAGCAGAAACAAACCCTGCTAGTATCCATGAGGACAGGGGTTTGCTCAGTGGGTTAAGGATCCAGTGTTGCCAGGAGCTGTGGTGTAGGTTCACAGACGTGGCTTGGATCTGGCACTGCTGTGGCTGTGGGGTAGGCCAGCAACTGCAGCTCCGATTTGACCCCTAGCCTGGGAACTTCCATATGCCACACCTGTGGCCCTGAAAGAAAGAAAGAAAGAAAGAAAGAAAGAAAGAAAGAAAGAAAGAAAAAGAAAGAAGGAAGGAAGTTAACATTTGGGAGACTTAAGTAGATTCTCCTCTGACAAAGGCTGTTTTCTATGTGCCCATATGGCCTAAGGATCTAGAGAAATATATGCACCAACAGGGTAGCACGTGATCTGCTACGTCTGGAACAGCCGGGACCCAAGGAAAGCCACACATCATGACATCACCCTTATTGATCCAACTTCTAAAAGACAATGGCATCATTTCTTCCTGCCCAAACCTCACTAGAGAGGTTTGGACGAGAAATTCCACAGCAGGGTGACTGGAGGGCTATGTGGACAAAGGACAGTTGTTGACTTCCCAGAGCAGAAGCATGGTTTACAAAGCGGTCTTTCTTGGGAGTTCTGCCCGAGGTTATTGTATACCCCGTGGCAGGTGCTCTTACATAAGTAGGACCACACTGGAGTCCATCTAGATTTCTTTTCTTTTGGAAACCATCCTTCTCTGGAATTGTCCTCTCTAAAAGTCACTAGAACAACAGGAGGGAAAAGTAAGATCTTGAACTGCCCAGGGAATCAAGGCAGAATTTCCTTCCTCTTTCATGACTCATCCACCTTTCCATAGCTGCCGTCCACTGAGACCTCATTTCAGGAGGTTTTATTTCCCTGTTTTATTTCAGGATTCTGCCTCAAACAGTCTTCCCTGGCTTTTCACAAAGAAAACTAGGGCTCCCATTTATTTTATCCAATCCACTGCTACACTGAACCTTGAAAACAGCATGCAGCACATTATCCTCTCACAGGAACAAAGAGCACAAAGGAGCCTAACTATTCTCCACGAGGTTGAGTTTTGCTGGTCAAACACATTTATTCTCTGAAATGCTTTCAGGGCCTGTTGAGAAATAAGTGGCACCAGAAAGGACAGTATCTCCAGCATGAAGTTTAGAAATGTTCCAAACTGCCTATGGAAAATAGGCAGTTCCAGTCGTGGTACACTGGGCATGAATCTGACTAGTATCCATGAGGATGAGGGTTCGACCCCTGGCTTTGCTCAGTGGGTTAAGGATCTGGCTGTGAGCTATGGTGTGGGTCACAGACACAGCTCCGATCTGGAGTTGCTGTGGTTGTGGTGTAGACTGGCAGCTCCAGCTCTGATTTGATCCCTAGCCTGGGAACTCCATATGCCATGGGAGCAGCTCAAGAAACGGCAAAAAGACAGGATAAAAAAAAAAAAAAGTCTCCTATCTTTATCACCAGAAATCCTCACTGCCCATCCCTCCGTGTGGCACTACAGCAACTGCTCAGCATCTCTCCCCGAAAAGAAATGATTCTCTTTTTCATCTTCCAGATTCAGTCCCCTCTAGATGTAAACTCCAAAGCAGTCATGTCCAATTCCCATCTCTTTTGCACAAAGCAATTCCATGTTCCTTTTGCTTTATTCCAAATTACAAAGAGATAAGTTATTCTGCTAAATCAGGTTGTCAAACCAACAGCTTCTTTTCCCCTACTGGCTGCACTCCCATTATTGCTTTTTTATTTTAAAGATCTTTCCTTAAATATTTTTTGTTCCTAAATATTCCTTTTTTGTTTGTTTGTTTTGTACTTTTAGGGCCACGCCCGAGGCATATGGAGGCTCCCAGGCTAGGGGTCGAATCAGAGCTGTAGCTGCCAGCCTACACCACAGCCACAGCAATGCGGGATCCCCAACCAACTGAGTGAGGCCAGGGATCAAACCCATAACCTCATGGATACTGGTCGGGTTCATTAGGTCCCCACCACGATGGGAACAACCTAATTTTTTTTTTTTGATGGCCATGATATATGGATTCTTTTTTTTTTTCTGATCTCTTAACGAATTGATGTTGATATATAAGGAAGATAGTAATTTTAAAATATTTCTGTCATAATTGCCAGTCTTTCTAAACTTTCTCATAAGTTCTAATAGTTTTCTTAAGCTTATAATCTTCAAATAATGATAATTTTGTCCCTTCCTATCAAATATTTATACCTCCTTCACTTCTTTTTCTCATTATTGCATTGAGTAGAACTTTCAGGAAATTTTAAGTAATGGTAATAACACTCAAATTATTAATTTTAATGGAAATGATTCTAATGTTTTACTGCTAAGAATAACACTAGCTATTTGTTTGAGATGAATATTCATGAACATATAACAGATTAATGAAGGTTTTCTTTTTTCTTTTTTTTTTTTTTTTTTTTGCTATTTCTTTGGGCTGCTCCCGCAGCATATGGAGGTTCCCAGGCTAGGGGTTGAATTGGAGCTGCAGCCACCAGCCTACGCCAGAGCCACAGCAACTCGGGATCCGAGCCGAGTCTGCAACCTACACCACAGCTCACGGCAACACTGGATCGTTAACCCACTGAGCAAGGGCAGGGACTGAACCCGAAACCTCATGGTTCCTAGTCGGATTCGTTAACCACTGCTCCATGACAGGAACTCCCAATGAAGGTTTTCTTAAACCAAAAATATATGGTGATTTTCATCAAAATGTTTTGGCATTCTGTTAAAATGATCATGTGACTTTTCTCCTTTAATACAGTGATGTCATAAATTATATATACAGGTACTTTTAAGATTGAACTTTTCTTATATCCATGGAGCAAACCCTATTTGGTCTTGGTGAGTTGTCTTTTAAAATTATAACTGCAAGTGTGAAAAGTAGATTGCAAGGAGGCAAGGTCAAAGACAGAGAGAACATTTAAGAGATGATTCCAGTTCTGAAATAAGATAATGGCAGTGGAAACAGAGAAGAGGTCTGCTTCTAAAAGACATTTGGGGGAGTTCCTGTCGTGGCTCAGCTGTTAACAAACCCAACGAGCATCCATGAGGACGCGGGTTCTATCCCTAGCCTTGCTCAGTGGGTTAAGGATCCGCCATTGCCATGAGCTGTGGTGTAGGTTGCAGGCACAGCTTGGATCCAATGTTGTTGTGGCTCTGGCATAGGTGGCTACAGCTCAGATTTTATCCCTAGCCTGGGAACCTCCATATCCCGAGGGTGCTGCCTTAAAAAGACAAAAAAAAAAAAAAAAAAAAAGGAATATCAAAATTTAAGAGAAGAGAGAAGGAAGATGACACAGCCAGAGAAGTAGGAATGGAACTTACTCTATTGGTCAGGAAAACAAGAGGAGGATAGAATTTCAGGAAGAGACTGGTCAATAGCATCAAATGGAGCAGATGTTTCCAGGAAGATACGGGCTAGAAAGTGTTCTCTGGATTTGCCAAGCCTCACTGAGGACCTCCCCCGAAGCAACTGCAGCAGAAGGCTGCGGGTGAAACCTGCTGGGCTGTGCAAGATGCCCAGCGTTATGCTCCTCAGCTTCTTTCTTTCCAAAGGCACCCTCACCTCCTGGACGGCTGCTGCCTCTGCTGAGTTCCTGGAGCCAGAACTGAAGCACCCGACCTGTGTGACCTGCACACCCTCCCATCTGCACTGGTTTGCTCTCAGGACGAAATGCCACACCGCAGGGCATGTGATCGCACTCTGGAGCTCACCTCAGTGGACAGGACGATGCCCCATAGAAGCGGCGCAGGGGAAGTTCAGGACAGCTTTCATCTCGTGGAGCAACCTTGACAAATGGGAAAGGGGAGACGGGAGAGAGGTAGACGGATGCATTGTTCTCAGTTTCCTCTCCACAGACTCTTTCATGATTGTGATTCCTACCCATGACCATGAAAAAAATCACTGTGGCTCAAAGAATCTACCTGCTAAATTGCCTGCGATTTCTCATTACAGCTTCTTGGAAGCAGTGCCAACATGGCAACACATTCCACTGCAACGGTTGACTTTTTCCTCACTTTCACCTTTTTAAATTTGCACCTACTCCCCAAAAAAGAATCAGCACCTTAATCTTGACCTCAGACTCTAAAATCTAGAGAATTTGGGCTAAGACACAGTTGGTCAATTAAATAGGAGAAAGACTATTTCAATCAACTAATCAAAGATGATTTCATTTGGACTGCTTGAGCCAGTAGAAAAAATAGACCCAGAAAAGAACTGTCCAATTGGAAGACGAAAAGAATATTAAACATTCATATTAGAGCATATTAATATGTTGAGATCACATATTTTCCCAGGTCAGGTTATCCAAAGAACATAGCAGTCTGGTTTGATCCATGAGCGACTAGCAAAAGTACTTGAAACATCCAGCAAAAAACTATCCTTCACATGATGTCTATTCACTTTGCTACAACAGAACCAGCCTTTAACCCAATTCGACTCAACAAACATCTACTGGCCCCTGACATAAGGCAGGCAGTGTCCTGGGCTTTGTGGAAGTAGGGCAGTTCCCAGGGGGAGGCTTCTCAGATGAATAAGACCCAGATGTACCCTAAAGATGATATAATTTCAGAGGCAGAGATATGATAAAGTACAAAGAGCATTAATATAGAAGGTCATACAAAATATTGAAAGTACAGATTTTATTAGTATCAAAGAAAGAAACATATAAAACACTAAAGTCGAAAGAGGGAGAGAAGTTCCCATTGCGGCTCAGCTGGTTAAGATGAGTATCCATGGGGATAAGGGTTCCATCCCTGGCCTCACTCAGTGGTTTAGAGGATGCTGTGTTGCTGCAAGCTGCAGAGACGGTCGCAGACACAGGTCAGATCTGGTGTTTCGGTGGCTGTGGCTGGCAGCTGCAGCTCCAGTTTGACCTCTAGCCTGGGAACTTCCATAGGCCATACGCACAGTCCTAAAAAAAGAAGAAGAAGAAAAAAAAAAAAAAACTGGGAGAGACTTTAGCGGGAAATAATCAGGAAAATTTTCATTGACAGAGGTAACACACTTGTTAAACCTAATTTTAAGAGTCGGCTATGTGGGAACAATAGGCAGATTATGAGAATAAAATCGAAGTCACAAAGGCCAGAAATAGCTAAATATAACTGTAGAATGATAGGCCTTGACAGTTTTGAGGGATGGAGCCTAGAACTTTGAGAACCCTCAAGAAGCCACATGCCACTGTATCATATATTTCCCCCATAAAATGCATACGTAATGCTGAGTATATATCTACAAAGCTATGATGTGATGAGAAGGATGGACCACCAGCTGGGCTCATGTACCAGCTAAGTGACTTGCTTCCTCATGCCCATATCCTAGTGCACAGAATTCAAATTTAGATCTCAGCAAAATGATACATGACTGCCTTTTACTCAGAAATAGTCCAAACTTTGAATAAGTCCATAATTAGCAACATCCTACAGAAGTTCCTTTTGGCTGAAGTGTTCAACAGGAATCAGCCCAGAGAATAATCCTGCTTGTTTTAAAATAAAAGGAAACGTGCTAGCATTTATTTGAAATTTCCTAATATTTCTTCTGTTTTGATAAAGCATGTCTGTACGAACAGATCCAAAGTTTAATCTTTCTCTCGCCTATCTAAACTTCTAGCTAAATCCAAGAAAAAATTTATCTGCAGATCAAGAAGCAGAACTCACCAGGCCTAGCCTTTCAATAGGCCTTGTAGACCTCTGGGAACCATCAAAAGAGTGACCCAGGGAGTTCCCTGGGGCACAGTGGGTTAAGGACCTGACCTCGTCTTCGTGAGGATGTGGGTTTGATCCCTGGCCCCACTCAGTGGGATAAGGATCCAGCATTGCCATAAGCTACAGCAGAGGTTGCAGATGCTGTGGTGTAGCTCTGATTCAGTCCCTAGCGTGGGTACTTCCATATGCCTCAGGTGCTGCCATCTTAAAAAAAGAAGAAAAAAAAAAAGAAATACTCCTTAAAAAAAAAAAAAAAAAAAAAGAGTGGCCCACAGTAGCTTTCCCATCCATCCTAGGTCTGGGAATACTGCCAAATACAAGCCTTAGGGATAACAAGGACCCTCTATAGCTTTGGCTGGAGACAGCTATAACTTTGATCCCATCCCACCTCTCTCTCCTGATGGCTCTGGCAGCTGTTAAGATGAAGAGAAAAGGATACTGCAGGAAGAAACACGATTAAAATTGCAAGGAATGTGCACAGACATACACACACAGACCAAAACCAAACAGTGGCCTCTGTTGTTTGACTTGCTGCCATAAGAGTGGGCACTTTTCACCAGAATAAGAAGCAGTTACCGGGAAGAAACTGAGACCACACAGCAAAGCCCAGAGAAGTACCTGACTCAGCGAAGCCTAAATAGGTTTTTAGAAGCTTCAACTGAGAGCTTCGGTCAGCAGGAGCATGGATCAGGACACTAAGGATCTGGGAAGAAACAAACAGCAATTAAACCCACGGCCATTATCCTGTGATACCAACACTGCAAATCTGCTTTTGACCCCAAACCCTCTAAAACCAAAAAGAAAATGTCCTGCTTACTAGAAAAATATGTCCCTGTCCCCTTGAAGGTATAACACATTGACAAAAAGAGTTTAAGCCACATGGAAGCAGGTGGTTTAAATAATGAATTAGAGAGACTATTTCTGGATAGTAATTCCTGAACGTCACCTCTAAAAGCATTAAATTATAACAAAAATTCATAAACTATTAGGCAGCTGTTAAATGTGATCATTAGGAAAACTACACAGAAACATGAATAAATTACCCTTAAATAAGGCTGAGTGAAAAAAAAATCAAAACATAAAGCACTTGGAATTATAATAAAACCTACATTTATTAAGGATTTACAATGGACATATATATACATACGAGTATAAATTAGAATAGAAAATGTTGTATTAAGATATGAGATTTGGGGGTGATCCTTTGTATTTTCTTGAAAATTTTCCTACATATTATTATAGCAATTTATCGATCAAATATAGTAAAGAGGAGTTCCCTGGTGGCCTAGTGGTTAAGGATCCAGCATTGTCACTGCTGTGGCACAGGTTCGATCCCTGGCCCTGCTCAGACGGTTAAGGCTCTGGTGTTGCTGGGGCTGTTTTGCAGGCCAATGGCTGTGGCCTTCACCTGGGAACCTCCATATGCTGTGGGTGTGGCCCTAAAAAAGACAAAAATAAAATAAAATAAAGGGTCTTTAGCAATTAAAAACTACTTTAAAAATAAATAAAATAAAATAGAGACCTACTATAGATAACCCACTTCATGAGATGATGGTAAGACAATATACGGCAAGTAAAACAAGCACCTTACACCTTGCCTGGCAGATAATTATGTTCAGTAAATGCTGGGTTCCTCATCTCTCCATTCCCTCCTCAGAAATCCACCACAGAAAAGTGAACCTACCTGTGACTAAGTTAATCATCAGGTCATTAATAATACCATTTGCCACTTATTATCTGCCTATTAAGAGATTCAGGGCCTGGCACATGGTAGGTTCCAGGTAAAGATGTGTTTAATGGATGGATGGAGGGAGGGAGGGAGAGTGGATGGATGGAGGGAAGGGGGAAGGGGGACAGGGATGGATGGAGGGAGGGAGGGAAGGAGGGAGGGGGGATGGATGGAGGGAGGGAAGGGGGAAGGGGGAGAGGGATGGATGGAGGGAGGGAGGGAGGGAGGGATGGCTTGACTTCTATCTTCAGAATCCCAGAGGAAGATACATTGGGTTTGTTCTCTACATTTCCAAAGAATAAGTTGGGACCGGGAAGCACAGAGGTATTCTTATTTTTTGAGCAGAAAAATTGAGTCTGGTTAAGCAAGGATCTGGCTGTTGGAGAGGAGCCCTTGGGAAGAACAGAAGTGAAAGGAAGGCATCTTTGAGCAAGACACGTACGCTCCAGGTCAACGGGCTCTGCTGTCAAGAGCCACCCTCTTCACCCCTGGGTCTGAGAAGACAGCGCGCTGCCGTCCTTCCTTCCCAGATGCTCTGAGGCTGGACAACACTTAGGCCATCAGGGAGGGGCTGAGGGGCAGGACGGCCCAGAGCAGCGAGGCTCCCACTGATGCCAGCAGCATCCTGGAGTAATCAATCCCGGGTGGAAGGCCCGATTCAGCCACAGTCTGGCCTCTCGCGGGCCCAGGATCAGCTGCAGGGCATGGCTGCTTTCACTTAGTTTCCTTGCCCAGAAAGCTCCGAGGAGGTGAAGTTTCACGAGGAGCTTCTAATAAAGCCGTCCGACCTCTGAAGAGGCTGCCTCATCACCCGCCGCTGGGCTGGAAGGAATGTGGCTGTGGTCGTTGCTGCGCTGGAGAGGGAATTCTAGCTTTAGGTGGATGACGAAGACGAGAAAAACCCTTTCCAGCCTCAGATTCTGATTTCCTTGGAGCCTCATGCTCGCAAAGCTAGGCTTTCTACTGACACCTAGAGGCTTCCTTGGAAACATCACTCCAAACCTGAGCCCATGGAAGGCTCTACTCCTAATCAGTTCAAATTTCAGCTCCCCTTGGGCCTACAGGGGCTCCCCTTCTCCAGATATTCCCGGGGGAGGCATCTCAGAAAAGACTGAGTATTATGATCTTGCACTATCACCATCTCGACACAGCTGCAGGACCAGGACGGACACACAGAGGAAGGTCCTTCTCCTTCTCAGCCTTGAGGAGAAGGAAACAGGACAAAATAAGTTACCACGAGAGGTGCACCCACCCAGAGAGCCAATGTGAGGGGTGAGTGTGGTGAAAATTGAGAAAATAGAAAAGAAGTGGGGGGAAGGGCTTTGTGGAGAAGGAGTGAAATTAGAGATGATTCTTTTTTTTTTTTTTTTTTTTGCCTTGAAAAGGCTGCTTCTGCAGCATATGGAGATTCCCAGGCTAGGGGTCTAATCGGAGCTGTAGCTGCTGGCCTACGCCAGAGCCACAGCAACTCGGGATCCAAGCTGCATCTGCAACCTACACCACAGCTCACGGCAACGCCGGATCCTTAACCCAATGAGCAAGGCCAGGGATCGAACCTGCAACCTCATGGTTCCTAGTCAGATTCGTTAATCACTGCACCATGGCGGGAACTCCTAGAGATGATGCTTTTTTCTTTCTCTTTTTTGGCCACACCCACGACATGCAGCAGTTTCCAGGCCAGGGATCTAACCCGAGCCACAGCAGTGACCCAGTCCGCTGCAGTCGCACCGCCAGATCTTTACCCCCGGCACCACAAGCCAACTCCTCAAGCTGACTCCTAAGGCAGAAGTAACCCTGGGAGGGAAGGCAGGGTGGGAACAGATGGCAGGGATTTCAGCTCAGGAGCCTGAGCTTTGGCGTCCACAGACCCACGTCAGATTCCAGCTTCCCCTCGCAAGCCGGGACTTCAGCTAGTCTCTTGGAGTCTCGGAACACCAGATTGCTTTCCTTACAATGGGGATACTCATGCTTTCCCTGAAATTTGACTGTATGGATTAGAGAGAACACATGTAATTGGCTTGCTCAGTTTGGGTACAAGATAAGCACTCCAACGGCAGCTTGTATTGCTGCAGACTTGACACAGGGATGGACCTGGTGTGTTCATGGAATATAACAGAAGACAGTTTGACTAGAACAGAGCGTTTGTGTGGAAGCATAAGAAGAGAGCCGGAAGGAGTTCCCGTTATGGCTCAGTGGAAACGAATCTGACTAGTATCCGTAAGGATGCAGTTTTGATCCCTGGCCTTGCTCAGTGGGTTAAAGATCCGGCATTGCTGTGAGCTGTGGTGTAGGTCACAGACACAGCTCGGATCTGGCATTGCTGCGGCTGTGGAATAGACCAGTGGCTACAGCTCCAATTGGACCCCTAGCCTGGGAACCTCCATATGCCATGGGTGCGGCCCTAAAAAGCAAAACAAAAAACAAACAAAAAAACCCATGGGCAGAGAACATGAATAGGCATTTTTCCAAAGAAAAACAGATGGCCAACAGGCACATGAAAACATCACTGTCATCAGGGGAATGCAAATCAAAATCACAGTGAAATAGCACCTCACATCTGTCAGAATGGCAACATGTGTTATCAAAAAGACGACGAGGAGTTCCCGTCGTGGCGCAGTGGTTAACGAATCCGACTAGGAACCATGAGGTCTCGGGTTCAGTCCCTGCCCTTGCTCAGTGGGTTAACGATCCGGCGTTGCCGTGAGCTGTGGTGTAGGTTGCAGACGCGGCTCGGATCCCGCGTTGCTGTGGCTCTGGCGTAGGCCGGTGGCTACAGCTCCGATTCAACTCCTAGCCTGGGAACCTCCATATGCCGCAGGAGGGGCCCAAGAAATAGCAACAACAACAACAACAACAAAAGACAAAAAGACAAAAGACAAAAAAAAAAAAAAAGACGACGAATAACAAGTATTAGGATGTGGAGAAAAAGAAACACGCATGGACTGTGGATGGCAATGAAAAGGGGTGTAACCACTATGGAAAAGAGTATGAAGATTCCTCAAAAAATTAAAAGTAGAACTATCATGGAATGCCACCCCTGGGTATTTACCCAAATAATACAAAAACACTCATCTGAGGAGTTCCCGTCGTGGCACAGTGGTTAACAAACCCGACTAGCATCCATGAGTATGCAGGTGGGATCCTTGGCCTCGCTCCTTGGGTTAAGGATCCAGCGTTGCCATGAGCTGTGGTGTAGGTCACAGATGCAGATTGGATCTGGCGTTGCTGTGGCTGTGGTGTAGGCCAGTGGCTACAGCTCCAATTGGACCCTAGCCTGGGAACCTCTATATGCCATGGGATCGGCCCTAAAAAGACAAAAAGACAAAAAACAAAACAAAACAAAAAAAAACCCACTAATTCGAAAAGATATGGACTGGACATTTGTGTGTTCATTGCAGCATTATTTACAATAGCCAAGATATGAAAGCAAACAGAAGGGCCCGTCAATGGATGAATGGACTAATACTCAGCCATAAAAAAGAATGAAATCTTACCATTTGTGACAACATGGATGGACTTGCAGGGTATCATACTAAGTGAAATAAGTCAGAGAAAGACAAATACTGTATGATTTCACTTGTATGTGGAATCTAAAGAACAGAACAAAACAGAAACAGACTCATGGTATACAGAGAAGAAATGGGTGGTTGCCAGAGGAGAGGAAGGTAGGGAGATGAATGAAACAGGTAAAGGAAATTAAGAGGTAAAAAAAGGAATTCCCGTCGTGGTGCAATGGTTAACAAATCCGACTAGGAACCATGAGGTTTCGGGTTCAGTCCCTGCCCTTGCTCAGTGGGTTAAGGATCTAGCGTTGCTGTGAGCTGTGGTGTAGGTTGCAGATGCGGCTTGGATCCCGAGTTGCTGTGGCTATGGCAAAAGGCCGGTGGCTACAGCTCTGATTTGACCCCCAGCTTGGGAACCTCCATATGCCGCCGGAAGTGGCCCCAGAAAAGGCAAAAAGACCAAAAAAAAAAAAAAAGGGTAAAAAAACCTTCCAGTTACAAAGCAAATGAGTCGCAGGGATGAAATGTACAGTGTGGGGAATATGATCAAGAATTATGTCTTTTCTTTGTATGGTGACAGATGGAAACTAGAATTATTGTGGCGATCATTTTGTGATGTAGAAATATCAAATCACTACATTGTATGCCAGAAACCAACACAGTGCTGTAGTTCAATTATACTTAAAAAAAAAAAAAAAAAACTATCAAATAAACTCTTAGAAATGAGATCAGATTTGTAGTTACCAAGAGGTGGGGGATGTGAGAAGGGGGAACTGGAGGAAGGTGGTCAAATGGTATAAACTTCCAGTTATAAGGGAAATAAACTACTAAGGCATCAAAAACTGAGCAGAAGATCTAAACAGGCAATTCTCCAAAGAAGACATACAGACGGCCAAAAAACACAAGAAAAAATGTTCAACATGACACATTATTTGAGAAATGCAAATCAAAACCACTATGAGGTACCACCTGACACCAGCCAGAATGGCCATCACCAAAAAGTCTACAAACAATAAACACTGGAGAGGGTGTGGAGAAAAGGAAAACCTATGACACTGCTGGTGGGACTGTAAATTGGTGCCACCACTGTGGAAAACAGTATGGAGATGCCTCAAAAAACAAACATAGAATTCTAATTTGATCCAGCAATCCCACTCCTGGGCATCTATCCAGAGAAAACCATGACTCAAAAAGACACATGTCCTCCGCTGTTCATTGCAGCACTCTATACAATAGCCGAGACATGGCAACAACCTAAATGTCCATCCACAGAGGCGTGGACCAAGAAGAGGTGGTACATATACACAACGGAATATCACTCACCCCTAAAAAGGAAAGAAATAATGGCATTTGCAGCAGCATGTATGGACATAGAAATTACCACGCTAAGTGAAGTTAATAAGACAATGAGACACCAACGTCATATGCTATCATTTATATGTGGAATCGAAAAAAAGGATACAATGAACTTTGCAGAACAGATACTGACTCACAGACGTTGAAAAACTTATGGTTTCTAAAGGATACAGGCTGGGGGAGAGCGGGATGGGCTGGGGGTTTGGGATGGAAAGGCTATCAGATTGGGTTGCCATGATCACTGCACAACCATAAACGCAATACAATTCACTGACCTAAAAAAATGAAGTTCTAGGGATGTGATGTACCACATGACGAATATAATTAACACGGCCGAATTTTATACATGAAAGTCATTACAGAGAGTACATCCAAAGAATTCCTATAACCCAGCAGGACACTATGGGGCCTTCCTGAGGCTGACTCTTCCCCCATCTCCCCTGCTTTACTCCTCTCCAAAGTGCCCGGGGAATAGTTATCTAATGCACACAGGCCCCAGGCCTAAGGATTGGCAACGCTACCTCTGCGACACTGCCCCGTTACCTCACCATCAACCAATCAGAGAATTGGGCACGGGCTGATCACATACCCTGGGACGCCCTTCCCTCAGCTCGCCTTTAAAAATGCTTTGCTGGGGAGTTCCTCCTGTGGCACATCAGGACCGGCAGGTTCGATTCCCTACCTGGCGAAGTGGGTTAAGGGATCCAGCATTGCCACAGCTGCAACTTTAGCACGGACTTGATCCCTAGCCCAGGAACTCCACATGCTGCAAAGCCATCAAACAATTTTAAAAAAAAAATGTTTTGCTGGGAGTTCCCACTGTGGCAAAGTGGGTTAAGAACACAAACGCAGGAGTTTCTGCTGTGGTGCAACTGGATCGGCAGTGTCTTGTTTACTGTGGTAATCATATCATGAAATATGGAAGTCAACTCATTATGCCGTACACCTTAAACTTACATAGTGCTATGTGTCAATTACCTCCAAAGGAAACTAGAAGAAAAAATATACTTCAAAAAATGTTATTGGAGGAGTTCCCTTTGTGGCGCAGTGCTTAACGAATCCGACTAGGAACCATGAAGTTACAGGTTCGATCCCTGGCCTTACTCAGTGGGTTAAGGATCTGGTGTTGCCGTGAGCTGTGGTGTAGGTTGCAGACGCGGCTCGGATCCCGCATTTGCTGTGGCTCTGGTGTAGGCTGGCAGCTATAGTCCAATTCGACCCCTAGCCTGGAAACCTCCATATGCCATGGCGTGGCCCTAAAAAGACAAATGATAAAAAAAAATTAAAAATAAATAAAAATTAAAGTTAAAAAATGTTATTAGAGGAGTTCCCGTCGTGGCTCATTGGTTAACAAATCCGACCAGGAACCATGAGGTTGCAGGTTCGATCCCTGGCCTTGCTCAGTGGGTTAAGGATCCGGCGTTGCCGTGAGCTGTGGTATGGGTTGCAGATGTGGCTCAGATCCAGCGTTGCTGGTGTAGGCCGGCAGCTACAGCCCTGATTCGCCTGGGAGCCTCCATATGCCGCAGGTGAGGCCTTAAAAAGACAAAAAATTAATGTTATTGCAGTATAGTTGATTTACAATGTTGTGTTAGTTTCAGGTGTACAGCAAAGCGATTCAGATATATCTATATATATATCTGAATATATATCTATATATAGATATAGATATCCGGATCTGTCTATCTATCTATCCATCTAATCTCCATTCTTTTTCAGATTCTTTTCTCATACAGGTTATTACAGAATAATGAAAAGAGTTCCCTTTTTGGTTATCTGTTTTATACACAGCAGTGTGTATATCTTAATTCCATACTCCCAATGTATCTCTTCCCCTTTGTCTTTTTTTTTTTTTTTTTTTTTTGTAGGGCCACCCCGTACCATATGGAAGTTCCCAAGCTAGGAGTCTATTGGAGCCGTAGCTGCCAGCCTACACCACAGCTCACGGCAATGCTGGATTCATGACCCACTGAGCAGGGCCAAGGATCGAACCCACATCCTCACAGATACTAGTCAGATTTATTTCCAATGCACCACAACGGGTACTCCCATTTCTCCTTTGTCTTGATCTCATTTCAAGAAAAAAAATATTTTTAAAATTATGTGCAATCATAAATAAATGTATTATAGCTATGCAGCAATGAGTATTAGGGTAATGCTAGTTCTGTGATAGAGAGAGAGAGAATTACACAATGGCTACTGTTTATTGAGTGATGGCAGGCACTTCATCAAGGGCTCTCTACGTGCTATTTAATATTCACAATGAACCCAAGGGGTAGGAATTTTACAAGTGAAGAATACGTTTAGAGAGATTTTCACCTGTCCGACACCATGTAGCCAAGGGTGCAAGCTAGAATTTTGAAGTAGATCTCTCTGATGTCCCAGTGGAAACTTGACAACTACATTCTCCCAGTGGAAACTTGACAACTACATTCTCCCATTTCACAGCCATTCCCACACCTCAGTGTACCTGGAAGCAAACGTCAAGATCCCAGCGACTCTCAGTGGATGTCTTTCTGGGAACTTTGGGACTTTCTTGACACGTATTTCTGGTTAAGATGGTTCAGTTTCTAAATATGATCTATAACTGATACATTACTTTTTATTATATTTTTATGCTGAAGCAATTGGCCGGAGAGCAGGAGTGACCCCAGACCAGTAAGATACTGCCACCTTGTGGCCCTTTTTGTAACAGCAGGCGGGTAATCCAACAGTGAGGCTTGATTGTCCGGGACAAAATTCTAACCACACCAGCCACTTTGCCACTCTTCTGCGGTCTTCTTACCGATACCATCATTTTGTGTCTCCAAATATAACATCAGGAATGAATCAACACATCAACATAAGAAAATGATAAGAACTAGAGACAAAATAGTAAAGTTATCCCCTCCTACTATTTGTTAGTAGTGACTCAACATTTCTGGGTTTGAAATTTTCTTATTTATAAAATGGGGACAGGAGGTTCCATTTGTGGCAGAGAGGTAATGAACATGACTAGCATCCATGAGGATGTGGGTTCCATCCCTGGCCTCACTCCGTGGGTTAAGGATCTGGCATTGTTGTGAGCTGTGGTGTAGGTTAAAGATGTGGCTTGGATCCTGCATGATTGTGGCTGTGGTGTAGGCCAGCAGCTGCAGCTCCAATTGGACCCCTAGCCTGAGAACTTCCATATGCTGCAGCCCTAAAAAGTGAAAAAAAAAAAAAAAGCGGGGAAAATGGTCATTTTGTAGTATTGTTTTAAAACAAAATTAAAACATAAAGATCCTTGCATACATAGAAAATTGGAACTGGAGATTTTTCAGAATAACCAAAAATACTGGAAATTCTAAACAGAAAAAAAAAATTCCCTAGTATGGGGGTTCCTGTTGTGGTGCAGTGGAAACGAATCCGACTAATATTGATGAGGTTGCAGGTTCAATCCATGGCCTTGCTCAGTGGGTTGGGGAGTCATTGTTCCCGTGAGCTATGGTGTGGGTCACAGACATGGCTCAGATCCCGAGTGCTGTGGCTGTGGTACAGGCAGGCAGCTGAAGCTCCGATTAAAAAAAAAAAATCCCTGGAGTTCCCGTCGCGGCGCAGTGGTTAACAAATCCAACTAGGAACCATGAGGTTGCGGGTTCGGTCCCTGCCCTTGCTCAGTGGGTTAACAATCCGGCGTTGCTGTGAGCTGTGGTGTAGGTTGCAGACGCGGCTCGGATCCTGTGTTGCTGTGGCTCTGGCGTAGGGCAGTGGCTACAGCTCCGATTCGACCCCTAGCCTGGGAAACTCCATATGCCACGGGAGCGGCCCAAAGAAATAGCAAAAAGAAAAAAAAAAAAAAGAAAAAAAAAAAATCCCTGATGCAAATAAATGTGAAGTAAAGTACTGATTACGGATAACATTCATAGGAGAAAGTAAACTAGCTGGAGACTTCGAGAGGACAAACATCTGATCACCCACTTCAAAGCATGGCCAGCTCAGGGCGAGGGTGTGTGACTACGAAGCAGACCGCATCCTTGGCGGGGCAGTATGGATGATGAAATTGCACAGCCTCGGGAGTCACATGGACCTGGGTTCTCAGAGACTGAATATGTAAATGGATGATGGCCAGACCATATAAAAACAGAACTCTGACCGACAACCTGCAACCAGCCAGGAAGCGAAACCACAACCACTGCCGCCATCTGTCCCAAACTGCCAGGACTTGGTCAGTAACTTTCAGCTTTCCTAATTTTTGCCACCATTTTGAACTTAGGACTAACCAGAGAAAGCCAGATCTGCTTCCCAAACCAGTCACATAGGTTGGCCAGCTTCTAATTAACTTGCCCCACGCTTCCCCATGCCAGCTTCCAATAGGGTACACTGAAGCCCTTTCTTCTTTTCATTATAAAGCTTCACCATTCCCCTGCCTGCCTTTGAGGGTCTGCCAAACCCAAGTGATGTTAGCTGATTTCCTTACTATACCACACTCTAAATAAATTGTCGGCTTATTTATATATATATATATATATATATATATGTAAAGATCCTGGCAAATTGTGGTCATTTGACAAATGTTAGTTCTTCACTTCCTTCTCCTCTATGGTAGTGTTTCTCCCTTTCCTTGATTTCTAAGCTCTTCCCACTTAAGATGCCCTGTCTTCTGTTTTCTATTTACTTTCCTAAGTATTTCCCCACAGTTCTTTCTGACTCCACCCTACCCCACCCCCTCACACACTTAAAATAGTGTCCATTAGTTGACCCTCATCTGGGTAAGGTCAGAATGAGTGAGCCTCTCTACCTTACCCAGATGACCATTGTTGCGAGACATGTTTTTATAATATTTTCTTAGCCTCTTTGCTGAAAACTCCATCTTGTCCTTCCTTACTTTTGTCCCGTCTTCCTGCTTGAGAAACAGTCACGGTGACTGTAAATGACTTCAGCTTAAGAACAAAGACCTAAAGGCATGGGTTATTTGCGGGGTCAGCTGAAAGAGGACATAATACATTGGTCTAGGCACTCCGGACCAGTGCAGATTGGCACGCCATTTGCACAAGCATGATATGTCCCCTAAAGAATAAGAGAAAGAGGAACCTCATGGCCAAGCGGTTTATGAGTGGTCATTAACAGAATATGCATTAGAAAAGAGAACCAAGGTGCAAACCTAGGCACCCAGGGTTGCCACAAGTAAGCATGCCTTTTGCAAAAGCACAGTGAGGACTCTGAAATGCTATGCATAGATAGCTAACTCAAATGCTAATGATTCTTAAATGCCTAAAGTTTAGAGGAAAAAGTTTAACCATTTACCAGCTAAGTGACTTTTAAAATAATAATAAAAAAAAAAAACCTATACCCTGCACCTACAACCCCCTTTTCGCTTGACGTAATCCTCCAGAGCACAATAAAAGCAGTGTGGTTTCTTGAGGCGGGGCTCTTGGTCCCTGAGATCTTGAGTCCCCCGGTTCCCACCTTTACTTAAGATAAATGTCTCTGTGTCTTGTTTTATGTTAACTTTTTTTCCTTAAGTTCCACAGCACCCGTTCTTCAGCCCCATCCTGCTGAGCTGGTCTCGGCAGACCATCCTTCCACTTCAGCATTTGTGCTGTTGTGGGTATTTCAAAGCAAAACATCCCCCACTGGGTTGCACTGAGCAGGTTTCCCATCACTAACAGCATTTTATGGTCCTCAGTCTGGTACCATCGGATTCCGCTTACCCCTTGCCTGGGATCTTCTCACTCCAGCCCGAGGAGACCTGACACCCCCACCTCACCTCCGTCCTGAACTCACTCCCCATCATGCTGCCACTCACTCACCCCCTCTTCCCTGGCCTCCTCCCATTGGCTGCTCCCTTTGACTGAAAGGCTGTCGTGGATATTCACATGGTCTAATTTCCTATTTCTGTAAATTTCTGCTCAAATATCACTTTATTCGAGACAACTTCCTTGACGTTCTGTATAAATATATACAAATAGCACAAACACACAAAAGACGCCCCTGTAACTTTCAATTCCCTTTACTACACTACCTCGTTTTAATTCACTGCACCTCTTACCACCCACCATGTACTAGAGCAAAGGTGAATGAGTTGGTAGCTTCTTAAAGTGTTCTTCTGTGCGAGGCCAAGGTTCACTAGTGGGGCATTGGGTAACAGCAGATTATTCCTGGAAACATTAATTATTATATATGTTAGTTGGTGATAACACATGTCAGATAAAGCTCTTTGTGTCCATTTTCTATTTCTGCTGTTGCCCCTCCTAAGCATTTAATCTATCTTCCCCTCCATATATCTTAGAATTTCTGCTTCTCTGTTTTCCTTTGGCATTTATCATTTAGGATATGGAATTCTAAATCCAGAGTTTGTGAAAGGGCTTCAAAGGAGCCATGAATAACTTCAGATTACTGGTAGGTTTTGGAAGTATGTTCGTTTTCTGGGACAAGTGTCCATGACATTGATAAAATTCAAAGGGTCTCTTACCCCTCCCACCAAAAAAAAGTTCAAAACCCTATACTTAAGAATGACAGCACCGCATTTCCCTAACTTAATATGCATCATATTTAATCATTCTTTAATATTATCCTCTCTTTCTCAACAGACAAACACCAAGAGTAAAGGGGTATATTTATTCATTGCTAGCATACTGGCTGGAACCTAACTGATTCTCAATAAATGCTTGTGGAATGAGTGGAGACTCCATGATGGTAAGAGCCCAGGAAATAGCCACTCTGTGCATAGTCTTGATTGCTCTGGGGTAGGGTGTGTTGATAGATCCTGTTAGAGTCTGCTCACCATCTAGAGATAAGGGGAAAATTAGTTCTACTGAAAAACACAAATCTCACTTTTAACACAGTCACAATATACACTGTTAAGAGAAGCTGAGTAGAAATGAAATAGCTAGTTGAGTATCAGAAAGGGAACAGTGAATGGGAAGTTAGGTGGAATGAAATTCAGAAAGAGGCAGTTCCCATAACTAGAATTCAAAGAGTTTATAGTCTTGGCAAGAATCAGGTTTGTCCAGTTAAATCCAATGCTAGAAACTTAGGCATATGTTCAAACCACCAGTGCCATCATTAGAGACAGAAGGAAGTTGAAAAACCATTAGCTGAGGTTGATACGTCTAACAGATTAGGTATAATGAAAGGGATTTCTGGCATAGGTGTACTAATCTCGTTTTAAACTTTATTTTTCTTTCTTTTTTTATTTTTTGCTTTTTAGGGCCGCACCCCAGGGCATACGGAGGTTCCTGGGCAAAGGGTCAAATCGGAGCTACAGCCATCATCAGCCTGTGCCACAGCCTCAGCCACAGCAACGCCAGATCTGAGCCACGTCTGCAAACTACACCACAGCCCACGGCAATGCCGGATCCTTAACCACTGAGCAAGGCTAGGGATCGAACCCACAACCTCATGGTTCCTAGTCGGATTCATTTCCGCTGCCACAATGGGAACTCCTAATTTTTAAAAAAATACAGGAGTTCCCGCCGTGACACAGTGGGTTAAGAATCTGACTTGTGGGAGTTCCCGTTGTGGCTCAACAGGTTAGGAACCCAACTAGTATCCATAAGGATGCGAGTTCAATCCCTGGCCTCAGTCAGTGGGTTAAGGATATGGCATTGCCACAAGCTGTGGTATAGACAAGCAACTGCAGCTCTGATTTGACTCCTAGCCTGGGAACCTCCATATGCCACACCTGTGGCCCTTGGGGGGAAAAATGGAATATTTGTCATAACGAATGAGCTAATATTAATGTTAATATTAGCTAAAGTCCATATTTTATTCATATTTCTTTAATTTTTACCTGATGTCCTTTAGCTGTCCCAGGATCCCTTCCAAGATACTACATTACATTAGTCATCATATCTCCTTAAGTGGCTCTTGGTTATGACAGTTTATCAGACTCCTCTTATTTTTTATGACCTTGACGGGTTTTTTGTTTTGTTTTGTTTGTCTTTTGTTTTTTTCAGGGCCGCACTTGTGGCATGTGGAGGTTCCCAGGCTAGGGGGTCTAATCAGAGATCCAAGCCTCATCTGCAACCTACACCACAAGGGATCCGAGCCTCATCTGCAACTTACACCACAGCTCATGGCAACGCCAGATCCATAACCCACTGAGGGAAGCCAGGGATCGAACCTGCAACCTCATGATTACTAGTTGGATTCATTTCCCTGTGCCATAATGGGAACTCCTGACTTAGATAATGTTTATCACCTTTCTCCACTGCAAAGTTTCCCTTTCCCATCCTCCCCTCTCCTCCTTCTCCACCCCCACCTTTCCAGACTATTCTCTTTAAATGGAAGTCGAGGAGTTCCCTGGTGGCTCAGCAGGTTAAGGATCCAGCCTTGTCGCTGCTGTGGCTCAGGTCACTACTGTGTCTCAGGTTTGAGCCCTAGCCCAGAAACTTCTGCATGATGCAGGCACAGCACCCACCCCCACCAAAAAGGAAGTCAATATCCAGAACCCACACTTAACAAGTGAGGAGCTATGCCCAACCTCCTCGAAGGCAGAGAGTATCTAGATAAATTATTTGGATTCCTCTGCACTGGAGATTTTTATATTCTCTCCCTTTTATTTATTCAATTATTTATTTATGTACATCAGTATGGCTTTTTGGATATTTAATTTATACTTTGAGTTATAACCTAATACTACTTTATTATATTGCTTAAATGGTCTAGCTTTGGCCAGCTCTTTCACCCTTTCAGTTGGCTACTGTGTTCCTTTGACATAGCTCCATCTTTTTTTTTTTTTTTCAAGGACTTTCTTACTTTCTGGCAATACAAGACATTCTGGCACTGCAAATGTTCTTGCATATTTTCTACCTCGGTCCTTGAATCAGCCATTTCTCCAAGGAGCCCTGGTTCCTTTTATTAAAGAACAGAATGAGAGGAATTCCCACTATGGTGCAGTGGGATTGGCAGGCGTCTTGGGAGCATGGGGGATGCAGGTCTGATCCCCGGCCCAGCACAGTGGATTAAGGATCCGGTGTTGCAGTGGATTAAAGGTCCAGTATGGCTCAGATCTGATTCTTGGCCTGGGGAACTCCATAAGCCACAGGGCGGTCAAAAAAAGGAAAAAAAAACAGAAAATAATAGAATTAGAAACTAAGATCTGGGAACTAGGTGCACTCATGGCTATTGGGGTGTCCTACCTTCCAGGCCTCCCGGTTGACAGAGGAAGGAAGTGCAGGTGTGTATACTAACCCATACAATACACATATCTATAAACATTATGAATGCAACCATCCGTAGCTATATTAATCTCCAACTGTCATTCATTACCACGTGGATCTGCCCAGCCTCTTCTTCTTGACAGTCTGCAACTCCCACTCCGCCATCCATTTACTTAATTGTTCAGTTCCAGTCTGTAAATATGGAATTCAGAATTTGTAACTTATACCCCAATGGGTTCGTGACTTTTTCAACTAGAGTACAGTGTACTAGAGACAGTTCCTTTGGCATTTAATTTTATAGACTCCACTCACTTCCAAAGTTACTTAAGTCAGTACCCTTTCTCCCACCCCCTTCAGGGAGGTTGTTTCATATAATACAGTTAGATTATTTTGTCCTTTTTTTGTCTTTTTTTTTTTTTTTAGGGCCGCACCTGCAGCATATGGAGCTTCCCAGGCTAGGGGTCAAATAGGAGCTGCTGGTCAGATCCATTTCTGCTGAGCCACGACAGGAAGTCCTATTTTGTCCCATTTTTTATTCCATCCTGGGATCCTCTAATCTCCTAAATTACTTCAAAATCTGCATATATTAATTTATGGGGTTTATGCATAATATCATACATCCATCATTACAGCATTATACAAAATGGTTTCACTACCGTAAAATATCCTCTGTGCTTTACCTCTTCAGCCCTCCTCCCCCATTGAATCCTTACTGATCTCTACAAATCCATTTTCTGTTTTTTGTAGTTTTGTCTTTTCTAAAATATCCTGTAAATATCCTGTAAATAAAAATCATAGTTTGCAGCCCTTCAGACCTGATTCACTTAGCAATATACCTTCAACATTCATCCATGTCTTTGCTTAGCTTGTTAGCCCATCTCTTTATTTTTCCTTTTTTGGATGCCCCTAGGCATATGGAGTCCTGGGCCAGGGAACAGATTCAAGCTGCAGGTGCAACCAAAGCTGCAGCTGTAGCAATGCCGATTATGAACCCACTGTGCCAGGCTGGGGATTGAACCTGTGTCCCAGAGCTCCCCAGACACCACAGATCCCATTGCATCTCAAAAGGAACTCTGATAGCTCATCTCTTTTTTCCAAAAAAAAGGTTTTCTTTTAATTGTAGTAGAATATATGTAACAAAAAATTTACCATCTTAACCATTTTTAAGTTTACAGCTTAGTGGTACTAAATATACTAAAAAATATATATACATTCATATTATTGTGCAATCCACCATCCATCTCCAGAACTCTCAACATCTTGCAAAACAAAACATCATCTTGCAAAACTATGCCCATTAAACAATAACTCACCATTCCTCCTTCCCCAGTCCCAGAAGTCACCACCATTCTGCGAGCTCTATGAATTAAGGCTATTCTAGGTCCCCCATGAGTAGAATTTTACAGTATTTGTCTTTTTATGACTAGCGTATTTCACTTAACATAATGTCCTCAGGGTTCATCCAACTTACAGCATATATCAGGATCTCCTCCCTTCTTAAGGCCGAATAATATTCCATTGTATGCATATACTACATTTTGCTTATCCTTTCATCTGTCAATAGACATTTGGGTTCTTCCATCTTTTGGCTATTATGAGTCGCTCATCCCTTTTTCTCACTGAATAGAATTCCACTGAATGGGTGTTTCTATCTAGTTTGACTTTGCCTTTTTTTTTTCCGACTGCAGCCCTTTTACCTTGCGACAGAGGCATGAATCCCTGGAGGCTAAGCTGAAGGCTGACCTAAATGACAGAGACAATGACCTGGTCACCATTTCTTCTCCTTTCATTTTTTTAATATGATTTTTATTTTTTCCATTACAGTTGATTTATAGTGTTCTGTCAATTCCTACTGTACAGCAAAGTGACCCAGTCATACATATACATTATTTTTCTCACATTATCCTCCATCATGTTCCATCACAAGTGACTAGATATAGTTCCCTGTGCTATACAGCATGATCTCATTGCTTATTCACTCCAAATGCTATCATTTGCATATATTAACCCCAAACTCCCAGTCCATCCCCCTCCCTCTCTCTCCCCCTTGGCAACCCCAAGTCTGTTCTTCAAGTCTGTGAGTTTCTTTTCTGTGGAAAGTTTCATTTGTGCCATATATTAGATTCCAGATATAAGTGAAATCATATGGCATTTGTCCTTCTGACTTACTTCACCTAGTATGAGTCTCTAGTTCCATCCATGTTGCTGCAAATGGCACTATTTCATTCTTTTTTATGGCTGAGTAATATTCCATTGTGTATATATACCACATCTTATTAATCCATTCATCTGTTGACGTACATTTGGGTTGTTCCCATGTCTTGGCTATTGTGAACAGTGCTGCAATGAACATATGGGTGCATGTATCTTTTTCAATAAAAGTTTTACCCGGATATATGCCTAAGAGTGGAATTGCTGGGTCATATTATAGCATTATATTCAGTTTTCTGAAGTACCTCAGTACTGTTTTCTGCAGTGGTTGTACCAATTTACATTCCCACCAACAGTGTAGGAGGTTTCCTTTTCTCCACATCTTCTCCAGCAATTGTTATTTCTTGACTTGTTAATGATGGCCATTCTGAGAGGTATGAGGTGATAATTCATAGTAGTTTTGATTTGCATTTCTCTAATAATTAGTGATGTTGAGCATTTTTTCATGTGCTCATTGGCAATCTGTATATTTTCTTTGGAGAAATATCTAGTCAAGTCTTTTGCCCATTTTTCAATTGGGTTGTTGGGCTGTTTTTTGTTTTGTTTTTGTTTGTTTGTGTGTTGCTGTTGAGTTGTGTAAGTTGTTTATATATTTTAGAGATTAAGCCCTTGTCAGTTCCATCATTTGAAACTATTTTCTCCCATTCTGTAGGTTGTCTTTTTGGGTTTTTTATGGTTTCCTTTGCTGTGCAAAAGCTTGTCAATTTGATTAGGTTCCATTGGTTTATATTTGCTTTTATTTCTGTTGCTTTGGGAGATCTCCTCTTTGATAACAGCTCACATCCTTGAGCCAGGCCTGGGGACTCAGGCCTCTCTTAGGATGGCTCCTTTCCTAAGGTGCTTCAGGAGCTACATATAAATAGAGTCCTGATAATTCTGCTCTATCAATGCTTAAGTCCTAAGGACTTGCAGTATAGGCTCCAGCTGGAACCCATGCTAGATATAGAAAATGGGACAAACCAGGAGTCACTTCATAGTGGCTGTTATGAACCAAATTGTGTGCCCCCCCTCCCCCCGACCCCACTCACAATTCACATGTTTGAAGCCCTAACTCCCAGTATGATGGTATTTGGAGGTAGGTTAACAACAATACTTACAACAACAATAACTTTTAGGTTACATGATGTAAGAAGGCTGGAGCCCTAATCCAGTAGGACTGCCACCCCTTTAAGAGCAGAAGACACCTTGGAGATCCTGTTGTGGCCCAACGGGTTAAGAGCCCGACTAGCATCCATGAGGAGATGGGTTCTATCCCTGGCCTTGCTCAGTGGGTTAAGGATCTGGCATTGCCACAAGCTGCAGCATATATCAAAGATGCAGCTCAGATCTGGTATTGCCATGGCTGTGGTGTAGGCTGGCAGCCGCAGCTCTGATTTGACCCCTGGCCTGGGAAATTCCATATGGCGCAGGTGTGGCCCGAAAAGAAAAGAAAAGAAACTAAATTTGATCAAACATTTAAATGTAGCTAACAGAAATGCAAGGGATAGAGAAGAAAGTTAAATTACACCATGTAGAAGCAATCATCAAATCCAGAACGTAGGACGTTTTACAGAATAAACGACCTGATTTCTCCAATAAAGCAACAATATACATTTTGGGGGGGGGGGAGCGGAGATTGTTATCAACTAAAGAAAATTAAAAGGTACAATAACTTTTTTTCCAGCTTTTTAGGACCACACCCACGGCATACGGAGGTTTCCAGGCTAGGGGCTGAATCAAAGCTACAGCTGCTGGCCTACACCACAGCCACAGCAACACAGGATCCCAGCCGCATCTGCGACCTACACCACAGCTCATGGCATTGCCAGATCCTTAACCACTGAGCAAGGCCAGAGATCGAACCCGTGTCCCCATGGATACTAGTCGGATTCGTTTTGGCTGAGCCACAATGGGAATTCCAAAAGGTACAAAAACTTTTAAAGTATGGGATTTGATTGGATCTTAAACCAATTACCAAAGACATGCTTTTAGTCAACTGGAGAAATTTGAATTTGGAATGTTATTTAGGAATTATTGTTAATTTGTTATAGTGATAATGACATAGTGGTTACTTTTTTTTGGGGGGGGGGGCACATCCACAGATGTCTCTGGGCTAGAGATGGAACCCAGGCCACAGGAGTGACAGTGCTGGATCCTTTAATCACTAGGCCACCAGGGAACTCCCACAGGGGTTACTCTTTTCAAAAAATACTTTCACCAACTAGAGATGCAGACCAGTTATGTGCACAAGGACATTTCAGTTGGGTTTCAGCAGAAAACAATAGCATAATCAAATCAGGTTATTTTAAAAGGATCTTTTTCAAAGATGTTAGGAAGACTGTAAGGAAATTAGAAGGGATAACACGGTCCCCCTGGACTAGCAACGACAACAACTGTTACCACCCCTAGAACTAGGGATGAGGAAAGGGTGTAGGTATCAGAACCGGAGGAGAGAGAACTCTATGAAGAGAAGCTGTGGCATTTGGTAGGATACACCTGGCTGCAACAAACCCTCAGAAAGGGCGCCAGAGGAATAGTGCCTTAAGGCATTAAGTTCCATCTCCTGATGATGCTCCCCATTGGCAGAACCCAACTGGATGCTACTGAGTAAGGAAGTCCTTTACCTGCATTCTGTACAGGAAAGCCTCAAGGGAATCAGAGCAGGGGTGAGAGGTAGAGAAAGAGTGGACTCGGAGGGGACACAGGAGATATCCAGCAAAAATCACAAGATGTGTAGAATTTGCTTTGGAATACGCCAGCCTCTTCCCCACCAAAACTTGGGAGAATAAATGAAACAAAATTGGCAAAGTAGGAATAATTATTGGAGAGTTGAGTGAAAACTATATAGGAATTCACTATCCTATTCCCTCTACTTTTGTAGATATTAGGAAATTTTCATAATTAAGAGTTTAAAAATTATTTAGTCCCTAAAGCATAAACTGGAATTTAATTGTTTAATGTAAATCATACTCTTTCCTGGTAATTGAAATTCTTAAAATCCTCTATCCAAGGCCTCTTTTTCCTGGTATTAAGAAATATGGAAGGGCGTTCCTGTTGTGGTGCAGAAGAAATGAATCCAACTAGTACCTGTGAGGGTGCGGGTTCGATCCCTGGTCTCCCTCAGTGGGTAGGGGTTCCGGCATTGCTGTAGCTGTGGTGTAGGCAGGCATCTGCAGCTTTGATTCGACCCCTAGCCTGGGAACTTCCCTAAGCCGCAGATGGGGCCCTAAAAAGTGGGAAAAAAAAAAGAGGAGTTCCTGTCATGGCGCAGTGGAAACAAATCTGAGGATTTGGGTTTGATCCCTGGCCTCACTCAGTAGGTTGGGGATCTGGAATTGCCGTGAGCTGTGGTGTAGGTCACAGTCATGGCTCCGATCTGACATTGCTGTGACTGTGGCGTAGGCCGGCAGCTATAGCTCTGATTGGATCCCTAGTCTTGGAACCTCTATATGCTGCCGGTTCGGTCCTAAAAAGCAAAAAAAAAGAAAAAAAAAAGGGGGGGAAGTCAAATTAGTAAATAGCAGAGTTCCCGTCGTGGTGCAGTGATTAACGAATCTGACAAGGAACCATGAGGTTGTGGGTTCGATCTCTGGCCTTGCTCAGTGGGTTAAGGATCCGGCGTTGCCGTGAGCTGTGGTGTAGGTTGCAGACAAGGCTTGGATCCCTCGTTGCTGTGGCTCTGGCGTAGGCTGGTGGCTACAGCTCCGATTTGACTCCTAGCCTGGGTACCTCCATGTGCCACGGGAGCAGCCCTCAAAAGGCAAAAAGAAAAAAAAAAAAAGTAAATAGCATGAAATCAGAGCAAAAGAACAATTCTAGACAGCTTTTTCAAACAAGCCAACTTCCATAAAAATCTGATCTTATTCATTATATGCTGATTCAATTAGCCTAAATTTAAAGTATTGGTGACGCCCTAGAATAGTTTACCTGCACTCTTCCTCTTTCACCATATTAGATATTTTCTCTACTTTTTTTTTCTTTTTTCTTTTTAGGGCCACACCTGTGGCATATGGAAGTTCCTGGACTAGGGGTTGAATAGGAGCTGCAGCTGCAGGCCAATACCACAGCCTCAGCAACTCAGGGTCCAAGTCCCATCTGCAACCTACACCACTGAGATTCTTAACCCACTGAGTGAGGCCAGGGATGTTCAAAACTGCATCCTCATGGATGCTATGTCAGATTCTTAACCCACTGAGCCACAACAAGAAATCCTTCTCTATCTAAAAAAAAATTTTTTATAGCCACCACCACGGCATATGGAAGTTCCTGGGCCAGGGATTGACTCCTGGACCACAGCTGCAGTAACACTGGGTCTTTTAACCCACTGTGCTGGGCCTGAGCATTGAACCTGCACCTCTGCAGTGACTTGAGCTGTGACAGTTGATCCTTAACCCACTGTGCCACCGAAGGAACTCCTCTATTTTTTTTTTCGTCTTCTCTGGACCTATGTAAAATGAAGCTAATAATATCCAATGTTTGGCACACAGTAGTGCTCAATAAGTATCACATATTGTTATAAGATTGGGTTATTGAGGCAGGCTGTGTCTTATTAATGTTTGCTGCTCAACAAAATTTTTTTTTTTTTTCAATTTTTGGCCATGGTGTGCAGTGGCTTGATGTGGGAATCTCATTTCCCAGATGAATCCGGGCCAAAGCAGTGAAAGCTCTGAGTCCTGACCACTAAACCACCAGGGAATTCCCAACAAATTGTTGTTGTTGTTGTTGTTGTTGCTATTTCTTAGGCCGCACCCGCGGCATATGGAGGTTCCCAGGCTAGGGGTCGAATCGGAGCTGCAGCCACCGGCCTACGCCAGAGCCACAGCAACGCGGGATCCGAGCCGAGTCTGCAACCTACACCACAGCTCACGGCAACGCCGGATCGTTAACCCACTGAGCAAGGGCAGGGACTGAACCCGAAACCTCATGGTTCCTAGTCGGATTCGTTAACCACAGCGCCACGACGGGAACTCCCCAACAAATTTTTTTTAACTAAAATTAGAATTAACAGGAAGAAAGACTACCTTTGATAGCATGTCACTGAGGTAAGTGCAAAAAAACTTCACAAAAATTTGATTATACCTGATAGAGCACCCGATAAATATCTTCCATTGTAGGGTCCATCAATTGCAACCTTGAGACCTCACTAGAATTATGTGGGTTCCATCTCCATATAGAAAGTAGTGTATAAGACAATGGTATCATATGGTCATATTTAAATAATTCATGCCAAAGATTATAGAGATAGTCACATTATAAATTCAGACTTCACTGCTAAGCATCACCACTCAAGATAATTTGTAATAGTTACACAACTTTGTGAATATAATAAAACTGATAGGGAGAGAGGAGGACAGCTACACAGGTAGTTGCAGAAGTCCCAGGAGGGGACCACGGATAGAGAGGAGGGAACTCTGGGAGACCACTGGGAGTCAACGGTGGCTCAAGAAAGCCATCAGAACGTTGTGGAACGAAGCAGCCTTGCTGCTTAACTATAAAACCGTAAGCAAAAGCCAGAGGAACGCCTCAGGTCATTCAGGGAAAGAGAAAAAGAGGCCTGCGTTCAAGTTCAGCAAGATGATGACCCGTGGGACCAGGGACAGGAATGGAAGGGAAAGGTGACATTCCAAAGCTGGACACCCTCACTGCAGGCAAACCTGAGCTGATTCGACCTCTTTCAGCACATGCTCCCCTTCTGCTGATCTGATGAATAAGCATCAGGACAGTCCTAGTTTGACCTCATAGGGTCAAATTCTCTCTCACCCTATATGAAGCAGGAGCTAGTGATGGAAGCCTGACGGTGAATCTCAAGAGTGAGGAAGAAGGTGGTCTTTCTCAACCCCCACTTTCCTTGGATTATAAAAATGGAGTCTACCTAATCCTCCGGGGAGAGCCTGCTTACCTGACTCTCTCACAAGCATCTTATCTTTTTTTTTTTTTAGGGCCACAGCTGCAGCACATGGAGGTTCCCAGCCTAGGGGTGGAACTGGAGGTACAGCTGCCAGCCTATGTCACAGCCACAGCAGTGCCAGGTCCAAGTTGTGTCTTCGACCTACACCACAGCTCTCAGCAATGCCGGATCATTAACCCACTGAGAGAGGCCAGGGATCAAATGCATAATAATATCATGGTTTCTAGTCGGATTCGTTTCCATGCGCCACGCTGGGAACTCCTTTTTTTCTTCTTCTTTTTTTTAACAAGCGTCTTATCTTAATAAATCTATTTCTTGCCTATCGCTTTGTCTCTCACTGAATTCCTTCTGTGCAGAGACACAAAGAACCTGAGCCTCAGTAAGTCCACATACCAAATGAGTGGTTTTAATTAAAAAAACTGAGGATTCAAGTCCCAATCTGCGTTTTGTCTGAGTTTGAATCAGATGTTTTGGTTTTAAAGCCACTAAATTGTACACTTTTAAAGGGTAAATTTTAGGGAGTTCCTGTCGTGGCGCAGTGGAGAGGAATCCGACTAGGAACCATGAGGCTGTGGGTTCAGTCCCTGGCCTTGCTCAGTGGGTTGAGGATCCGGCACTGCCATGAGTTGTGGTGAGGTCGAAGACGAGGCTTGGTTCTGGCGTTGCTGTGGTGTAGGCCAGCAGCTGTAGCTCCAATAAGACCCCTAGCCTGGGAACCTCCACATGCCGTGGGTTTGGCCCTAAAAAGCAAAAAAAAAAAAAAAAAAAAAAAAAAAAAACCCAAACAAAAATAAAGGGTACATTTTATGGTATATGAATATCTCAATTTTTAAAAATTGTAATAGCTCTTTACAAAGCACTTCATCTGTATTGTCTCATTCAATTTTCACAACAGAGTTCCTGCTGTGGTGCAGTGGGTTAAGAACCTGACTGCAGCAGCTCAGGTGGCTACAGAGGTATGGATTCAATCCCGAGCCTGGTGCAGTGGGTTAAAAGGTCCAATATTGCAGCAGTTAATGCACAGGTCACAGCTGCGACTTGAATTCAATCCCTGGCCTGGGAACTTCCATGTGCCATGGGTTCAGCCTTTATAAAAAAAAAAAAAAGAATCTCTGCAACAAAACCTGAAAATAGTTATTAACTGTACTATACTATCATGATTAGGAAATTGAAACTCAGAGAAGTTTAATGATTTAATGATTTCCTCAAAGTCTCACAGTTTGTGCAGAGTAAGATGCAAACTTTCATTTCCAAACGCTAAACCCAGTGTTTTTACCAAACCTAGTATTACGTACTTCCTGCTTGTCAGAAATAGGCTATCTCTGGGATATCTAGAAGCAAAGTGGTTAAAATGGGGTCAAAGTTGCAGGAAAAGCCAGACTCTTCTAATTTTCCCAACCTAACTAAGAATTGTTCTTCCTCAAGAAGACATTGGTCTTGCGACTGGAATTTTGATTTTGTTTTGTTTTTGTCTTTTTGAGGCAGCACCTGCGGCATATGGAGGTTCCCAGACCAGGTGTCTAATCAGAGCTGTAGCCGCTGGCCTATGCCACAGCCACAGCAACGCAGGAGCCGAGCTGCATCTGTGACCTACACCACATGGCAACGCCAGATCCTTAACCCACTGAGCAAGGCCAGGGATCGAAACTGCAACCTCATGGCTCCTAGTCGGATTCGTTTCTGGTGCACCATGACAGGAACTCTGGGATTGGAATTTTGAGATCTGGGTTTGCAAGATGCAGCTCTGTCACCCATATGAACAAATACTTTTGCTGAAGGAAATAGGGTGAATTAATTGGAGATTTCTTGTTTCTCAAAAAGAGATTAATCTATGTTATGTGAAATACCCAATCACAAGTAATAAATTTGGCTTATTTTGGTCTTGTTCTTTAACTGAAACAATGCCCAAAGTTCACTTAATGACAATGTATAGTATAATGTTATTGAAATTTCTAATCAAAGCTCCCAAGAGTAGTTTTCTACATGGCTCTTGCTAGTAAAATTGTCAGCAAAGTAGTCAACAAAACATATTCACACTAATCTTCAAGAGACTTCTAGTAAAGGGGAGCCAAGAATGGGTTACATACACTCAGAGGACTGATTTAAAAGCAACCACCTGCAATAGCAGCCAGATCAAAATATAATTTTGTTTTGGCCCCACCCACAGCATCTGGAAGTTTCCAAGCCAGGAATCCAATCCTCACCACAGAAGCAACCCCAGCCACTGTTGTGACAGCCTTGGATCTTTAACCTGCTAAGCCACAGGGGACATCTCAAGACATAGTTTCAATGTACTCTAAATTCTTTCCCAGAGAGGCACCAACACAGAAAAAAAGGGAAGGATTTCATCTCTATATATATTTTGTGTGGTTTCTGAAAGAATTTTTTTTTAATTCAGAGAATGTCTATTGGCACTACAGAAAACTTGGACATTTTAAAGAGAACTTTCATTAATTATGAAAGGACAAACTGACATTGTGGAGGAAAGCTGAGAATCAGCAAAAACACCTTCCAAGTTCTCTGTCACCTGAAGTTCAGGCTAATTATTCCGCTCATTTTTGTTCCTCTTTTCTGTCCATCCAGCCCTAAGAAATGTGGACTTGTGGTCAACAGAGCCTGGCAGAGGCAGGACTGAGGCTGGAGAATACTGTGGCATTTGGACTCCTGACTCTCTGAAACCAGGTAGGGCCCTGTGGGGCTCCTGGGTATAGGCCTTTCTGTACCCCCAATTCTTGATTTTAGGGGATAAGCTTCAGCCTCCATGACCTTCCTTGAGTTCCATAGGGCAAGCTCAGACAGTTGCTAATCAGGGAAAGAAGGGGATGCAGCCACCAGGGAGGAACAGCCTAGAAACAACAGTGCAGCCTTGGGGCAAGGTCCCAGTTCCTCTTCTAGGAATATACACAACAATATCTTTGAACCCTTCTGCAGAACTAAAACTCCCAACAAAAACCAGGGATGGAGAACCACCAGAGGCAGTCCTGGGGCCACCAAACACCAACTCTCATGGAGAAGGAAAGCTTGCATCTAGACTGATCCTCATCTGTGGCCCTGTTTTCAGCTCCCAAATTACAAAACCACTTCCTAATCTCTCCCAAGGGAGGGCACAGTTTTTAGGGCATTAGTCTGCTGTGGCCTCCCTTGCCTGGCAAAGCAACAAAGGTATTTTTTATTCTCCTTCACCCCAAACTGCCTCTGCATTTCTGTTCGGCACTGGCAACTCTCTCACTAAACCACAACCCCTACCCCATTAACACAAAGCAACTCCTAGGAGTGAGGAGTGAGGAATCTCAAGCCTTCCCTCCCAGCTGCACAGACAATGGGCCACCCCAGATGGGCGGGCTGTTGGGAGGGGTGGCACGACCTGCCCTTTGGACTCGAAGCTAGCACTTACCCAGCACTTCCTGTCTGCTAGTCTCTGTGCAATGAGCCTTTCATGCTCTTTAAAACAAATCGATGAGGCAGGCGGGTCATGCAACCCTAATCTATTCGATTAAACGTTACAGGCAGGCGAAGTAAACTAAGGCTCAGGAGACCAGCTGCAGGCGCTTCACACAAGCGCTCCCAAGTCTACTCTCGCTAAAGCCCCCCCACCCCGGCCTGCTCCACCCCTCCCCCACCACTGGCTTTGCCGCTGCACCTCCGTCACTTCCCGTCTTCTCAGTTGCCCCATAAATTAAAAACGAGGTGGCTCGCCGAAATGATCTTTAGGGGTCTTTCCAGCTTGACCGTTTTACAGTTTGAGGGACAGGGAAGCAAAACCCTCAAAGTTCGTTCTTCAAAGCACCTGCTGAAGCGCAGCGGACTCGAGCCTGCCGGCTCTGCGCTGGGGCACAGGGAGCCCGGCGTCTTCGCGGGTCAGTCCCCAGGCAAACCTCTGCGCCTGGGCGCCGGGCTGCCGCGCGCATGCGCAGTGGCCCCCGGGCGCGCGCCGTCCCTCCGCTCCCTGCCCCACCCGCGCCTGCTTCCAGTCCGTGAGGGAAGCGAGGGTGTGTGCGTGTCCGGCTCCGGCTGACCGTTGGCCCCCTCCTCTAGAGCCGTCGCAGAGCTTTCCTCGCCTCCCCTCCTCCCCGGCTCTGGTAACAACACCCCAGCACAGAGCCGGGGAGGGGGGGGAGGCCTCCTGCCCGACGCCCCTGGGGCCTCCCGCTAGTCCGCGGTCGGCCCGCCCCGAGGGGCGTGAAGGGGGGCGGGGCTGAGGACTTCGGCCTCCGGCCCAGAGACCGCCTCCTGCCGAGCCGAGAGCAGGCAGCCGGGTCCGGCGGGGAGCCAGCCATGACCGCGCTACAGGGGCTCTGGCCCGAGATGCAGGACACCTGCACCTCGCTGGGGCTGATGCTGTCGATCGTGCTGTTCACGGGGCTGGCCCGCGTGGTCACCCGGCAGCAGCTGAACAGGCCCATGGCCCACGCTTTCGTCTTGGAGTTTCTGGCTACCTTCCAGCTCTGCTTCTGCACCCATGAACTGCAACTGCTGAGCGAGCAGGAACCCCGGCACCCCACCTGGCCGCTGACACTAATCTACTTCTTCTCCTTGGTGCATGGCCTGACTCTGGTGGGAACCTCCAGCAATCCGTGCGGAGTGATGATGCAAATGATGCTGGGGGGGATGTCCGCTGAGATAGGTGGAATGAGGCTGTTGGCTCAACTGATGGGCGCCCTGTGCAGCAGGTACTGCGTGGGTGCCTTGTGGAGTCTGGAGCTGACCAAGTATCACGTCAGGGACAGGAGCTTCGCTTGCAGGAATCCCATCCAAGTGGACTTGCCCAAAGCGGTCATCATAGAGGCCATCTGCTCCTTTATCTTCCACAGCGCTTTGCTGCACTTCCAGGAGGTCCGAACTCAGCTTCGTATCCACCTGCTGTCAGCACTCATCACCTTTTTGGTCTATGCAGGTTTGTTATTCTCACAAAACACTTAGCACGTCTGTAGCCTAGATGATTTGAGGCTCTTAAGTTCTTGGCCAAGATATATTTGAAATCCCCGTGTCTCTTGTCAATATCGAGATATCCGGTTTCCTGACCATTTTGGAGCCCATTCTTTACTGATAAAATTGAACTATAGATCCTCCATTCAGTGTTTTAACACCCAGAGAAAGCCAGTTCTCTGCTGAAACTGAGATCATGAGAGATATGCCAAGGGTTCGAATATCCTACAAAGGAATTGTTTTAATGGTAGACAGGAAAGATAACATCAGCTACTTCTTGCCAACTTGGTATAATCCTTTCTGAAACTCTCACTGAAAAGTGATCCTGGGTTTTAAAAAGTTCTTTCCAATTTAAAGCACAGACTACCTGATTGGTTAGTAGTAAGAGTGGGAAGTAGAAATTCTGTAGTTCTATTTCTTAGTTCTTTTTCTACAAAATCACTTAAAACCTCTTTATTTCCTTAATAATTCATCTTGAGTTGTAAATGGACTTCTAATGGCCTATCAAGAATTGTTTTTATTTTTATTTTTTGTGTGTCTTTTCATCTTTTCTAGGGCCGCACCCAAGGCATATGGAGGTTCCCAGGCTAGGGGTCGAATTGGAGCTGTAGCCTCCAGCCTATGCCAGAGCCACAGCAACTCGGGATCCGAGTCTCGTCTGCAACCTACGCCACAGCTCAGGGCAACACCGGATCCTTAACCCACTGAGCAAGGCCAGGGATCGAACCTGCAACCTCATGGTTCCTAGTCTGATTCGTTAGCCACTGAGCCACGACAGGAACTCCAAGGATTGTTTTTAAATTAAAATAAAACTTGCTTGGGAGTTCCCATTGTGGCTCAATGATAATGAATCCCACTAGTATCCATGAGGACACGTGTTTGATCCCTGGCCTCTCTCAGTGGGTTAAGGATCCGGCATTACTGTGAGCTGTGGTGTAGGCTGCAGAAGTGGCTAGGGTCCCAAGATGCTCTGGCTGTGGCATAGGCTGGCAGCTCTAGCTCCAATTCAACTCCTAGCCTGGGAACTTCCATATGCTGCAGATGTGGCCCTAAAAAGCAAAAAACAAACAAACAAAAAAAACCCAACAAACATGCTCGAGATTAAAGATGCTTTTTATTTTTATTTATTATTATTTTTTTTGTCTTTTTCCCTTTTCTGGGGCCACACCCAAGGCATATGGAGATTCCCAGGCTAGGGGTCTAATAGGAGCTGTAGCCGCCGGCCTTTCGCAGAGCCACAGCAACACGGGATCCAAGCCACGTCTGCCACCTACACTACACAGCTCACAGCAACGCTGGATCCTTAACCCACTGAGCAACACCGAGGATCAAACCTGAAACCTCACGGTTCCTAGTCGGATTCGGTTCCACTGTGCCACAACAGGAACTCCCAAAAAAACAAAAGTTTAATGATTAAATGTGTCACTTTAAATAATTGTAAGAAAATACTTTCATTGGAACCCTATCTAAATTATATAATGTCTGGAGGCAGGAATCCAATACAAGGAAATTAGTCGTAAGAGTCTATCTTCTGGGCATTGAAAGGGAAACCATGAGTAGAAGCAGACTTTAAGAGAGGGACTTTTTAAGCATATGCTCAACTTCCTAGGTAAAAATAAAAGACTTTCCAAGCCATTTTCCTTTCTTCCCTTCCTTTCTAGTACCATTCTTTTTGTAGACACAGCTGGAAATAAATGGTATAGGCGAGAAGGAAGGATATATGCTTGAGGGATTGGTGAGTAGCTGCGTATTAAAGTTTTAGATTTGGGCTAAAGCAGAATCATCCCTTGCAAAAAGTTATGCCACAGCTTAGCTCTGTCTTTATATAATTAAAAGCAGTAAACATTTTAAAATATTTTAAATTGGAGTTCCCGTCGTGGCGCAGTGGTTAACGAATCCGACTAGGAACCATGAGGTTGCGGGTTCGGTCCCTGCCCTTGCTCAGTGGGTTAACGATCCGGCGTTGCCGTGAGCTGTGGTGTAGGTTGCAGACGCGGCTCGGATCCCGAGTTGCTGTGGCTCTGGCGTAGGCCGGTGGCTACAGCTCCGATTCAACCCCTAGCCTGGGAACCTCCATATGCCGCAGGAGCGGCCCAAGAAATAGCAACAACAACAAAAAGACAAAGGCCAAAAAAAAAAAATAAAATAAAAATAAAATAAAATATTTTAAATTAATAAGATGTTATAAAAACAGTTCCTCCGTTGGTTTTTTGTTCTTCTTTTTTTTTTTTTGCTTTTTAGGGCCACAACAACAGCATATGGAAATTCCCAGGCTAGGGGTCGAATTGGAGCCACAGCAACACCAGATCCGATCTGCATCTTGCAACACACAGCACAGCTCAGGGCAACAATGAATGGATCCTTAATCCACTGAGTGAGACTAGGGATGGAACCCGCATCCTCATAGACACTAGTTGGGGTCATTACCTCTGAGCCACAATGGGAACTTCCCCTCCGCCCTCTCTTGATTATCCTTCAATTGGTATTCTTCTTGTTTTTATACTTTTAATACATATTTATAATTTCATAAATAATATTGTATATAACATTAGACAATACCTAGTTTATTTTCTTTTTAGGGCCACACCCTTGGCATATGGAAGTTCCCAGGCTAGGTAGAGGCCTAACTGGAGCTACAGCTGCCAGCCTATGCCACAGCCATAGAAACATGGGATCCAAGCCGTGTCTGTGACCTATGCTGAAGCTCATAGCAACACCGGATCCTTAACCCACTAAGTGAGGCCAGGGATTGAACCTGAATCCTCATGGATGCTAGTTGGGTTCGTTACCACTGAGCCACAACGGTAACTCTGCTCTTTTTCTTCCCTTCCCATTACTGGGCGGGGCTAGTGACGAGATCACTACAGCAATAGTTCTCAACATTATTTCTGCAATGCAATCACCTGGGGAGCATTTTAAACATAACCACATCTGGGTGCAGAGATTAAGATTTAATTGATGTGGGAAGGAACTTAGGCAATAGTATATTTCAAACTGTCTCAGGTGATCCCGGAGTTCCCGTCATGGCTCAGTGGTTGACGAATCCGACTAGGAACCACGAGGTTGCTGGTTTGATTCCTGGCCTCGCTCAGTGAGTTAAGGATCTGGCGTTGCTGTGAGCTGTGGTGTAGGCTGAAGACGGCTCGGATCCCGTGTTGCTGTGGCTCTGGCGTAAGCCGGTGACTACAGCTCCAATTAGACCCCTAGCCTGGGAACCTCCATATGCCTTGGGTGTGGCCCTAGAAAAGACAAAAAATAAAAAAAATTAAAAAAAATAGTGTCCCAGGTGATCCTAATATGAAACCAGGGCTAAGAACTACTGCTCCAGTGTAGACTGACAGCCAGTTCAGCAGCCACTAACCACATGTGGTTATTTAGCTATAAATCAGCTAAAATTAAACGTTCAGTTCCTCAGTTGCTGTGGCCACATTTCAAGTACTCAAGAGCCATATGTGGCTAGTGGGTAGATTACTGGATAGCACTAGAGACTCTGCAGTGCCAAACCTAATAGAAAATTGTTGATTATTACTGCTATAGATATTAATCATCTATTATAATTATATTATAATCTTCCTTTTTTACAGTATGAGGGAAATAAGAATATTCATTGGGCTACATGCCAAGCATGTAGGAAATTTATGAATTATCTTAATTCTTAGACCAGCCCACTGATGAATACATTATTTCCATTTTAAGTAAAGTGAGAGGCTCAAAAAAGTGAAACGACTTGTCCAAGGTCACACAGCTGGAATATGCTGGAACCATCATTCATTATCAGCATTTCTACAAGTGTGCTCCTCAAAAGTAACAAAAACATATACATACAATAGAATATTATTCAACCATGAAAAGGAATGAAGTTCTGATACATGCTACAACATGAATGAACCTTGAAAACATGCTAAGCCAGACACAAAGGGACAAATGTTATATGACTCCACTTACATGAAATATCCACAGTAGGCAAAATGATACAGTCAGAAAGTAGAAGAGGTTACAAGGGGGGGGGGTGGCAGGAAGGAATAGGGACTTACTGTTTAATAGGTACAGAGTTTCAGTTTGGGGTAATGGAAAATTTTTGGAAATAGTAACGGCTAAACATTGTAAATCTAATGCCATTGACTATACACTTTATAATGGTTAAAACGGCATATTTTGTTATGTATATTTTACCATAATTAAAAAAATTTTAAGTTGTGTAAGGATTCTGTTGCCAATTAAGTTAGGCCAACACTGGATTAAACATATTTTCTAATTTTAATGGAATCCTTTTTTTCTGGGAGTGCGTAGCAGAAGAGAACATACTTTGGAGGGTGCTGCACTAAGCCATATCGCTCCCCATTATTTTTGTTTTTTCTTATTTTGCTTTTTAGGGCCCCACCTACAGCATATGGAGATTCCCAGGCTAGGATATCAAATTCCCAGCCTTCCCCACAGCCACAGCAACACCGGGTCCAAGCCACATCTGCAACCTACACCAGAACAACACAGGATCTTTAACCCAGTGAGTGAGGACAGAGAGCAAACCTGCACCTGCATGGATACTAGTTGGGTTGTTACTCTGAGCCACAACGGGAACTCCCAGAAAGTTAACTTTTGATGTGAATTTTATAATACACCATTGGAAAGTATTGGATTATAATTCCCCCCCCCCTTTTTTTTTTTGCTTTTTAGGGCCACACCTGCAGAATATGGAAGTTCCCACACTAGAGACTGAATCAGAGCTACAGCTGACAGCCACAGCCACAGCCACAGCATCTTGGGATTCAAGCTGCATCTGCAACCTACACCACGGCTCATGGCAATACTGGATCCTTAACCCACTGAGCGAGGCCAGGGATTCAGCCTGTATCCTCATGGACACCAGTCGGGTTCATTACTGCTGAACCACAGTGGGAAATCCCTGGACTGTAATTCCTGATGTCTTTTGTCCTCCACTCCCTTTTTTTTGCACCTAGCATATTATAATCCAGAAACTATTTTTATACTCTTTAATATGCTAGGTGATTCCACAAAGGAAGATAATAGAATAATGGTACTTAAATACCTAAAACAAAACAGTTATATTTAATAACTCCTATATTTCCATTTATAAGAAAATGTAAACTATATGGTTTGGTATCATTCTGTTTAAAATGTGTTACAGGAGGAAGTCTAACAGGAGCGGTATTTAATCCAGCTTTGGCACTTTCACTACATTTCAAGTGTTTTGATGAAGCATTCCTTCAATTTTTTATAGTGTATTGGCTGGCTCCTTCTTTAGGTAAGCATATTTTTAT
Organism: Sus scrofa; assembly: GCF_054392235.1. Classification (NCBI taxonomy): domain Eukaryota; kingdom Metazoa; phylum Chordata; class Mammalia; order Artiodactyla; family Suidae; genus Sus; species Sus scrofa. Next base: position 12,096,428 of record NC_139391.1, read on the forward strand.
TTAATATAATTAAAATAGAATATTTTAAAATATGATATGGAACAAAAAAGAAAATGAACAAAGTATGAAATATTATGTCTGAAATAACATTTTGTTTTGTGCAGTAGCTTTTAAAATTGTTTTTAGGGGAGTTCCCGTCGTGGCGCAGTGGTTAACGAATCCGACTAGGAACCATGAGGTTTCGGGTTCGATCCCTGCCCTTGCTCAGTGGGTTAACGATCCGGCGTTGCCGTGAGCTGTGGTGTAGGTTGCAGACGCGGCTCGGATCCCGCGTTGCTGTGCCTCTGGCGTAGGCCGGTGGCTACAGCTCCGATTCAACCCCTAGCCTGGGAACCTCCATATGCCGCAGGAGCGGCCCAAGAAATAGCAACAACAACAACAACAAAAACAACAAAAAAGGACAAAAGACAAAAAAAAAATAAAAATAAAAAAAAAATAAAATAAAATTGTTTTTAGGGAGCTCCCTTTGTGGTGCAACTAGTATCCATGAGGATGCGGGTTTGATCCCTGCCTTGCTCAGTAGGTTAAGGATCTAGCATTGCTGTGAGCTGTGGTGTAGGTTGCAGACATGGCTCGGATCTGGCATTGCTGTGGATGTGGGGTAGGCTGGCAGCTGTAGCTCCAGTTTGACCCCTAGCCTGGGAACTTCCGTATACCGTGGGTGCAGCCCTGAAAAGGAAAAAACAAACAAACGAAAAACTGCTTTTATCTTCAAGTGAACAAAATTATCTAGTTAAGGATAGTCAGTTTGATCTTTGATATCACTTTAAGAAGCCCTCAAGAGGGCAAAAAAATGTGAAGTGATTATTTCCATTAAAAAATCTTTTATTGGGAGTTCCCGTCGTGGCGCAGTGGTTAACGAATCTGACTAAGAACCATGAGGTTGTGGGTTCGATCCCTGGCCTTGCTCAGTGGGTTAAGGATTTGGCATTGCCGTGAGCTGTGGTGTAGGTTGCAGACGCGGCTCGGATCCCCAGTTGCTGTGGCTCTGGTGTAGGCCGGCGGCTACAGCTCCAATTTGACCCCTAGCCTGGGAACCTCCATATGCCGCGGGAGTGGCCCTAGAAAAGACAAAAAAAAAAAAAAAAATCTTTTATTGGCTAAAGGAACTTTTTTCAAATTTGCGAGCTCCAGATAAAATACTATTTAGTTCATTTGACTCGTTTTTTTGCAGAAGGGCATCTCATGAAAAAACACAGAACTAGGAGTTCTTGTCGTGGCTCAGTGGTTAACGAATCTGACTAGGAAACATGAGGTTGTGGGTTTGATCCCTGGCCTCGCTCAATGGGTTAAGGATCCAACGTTGCCACGAGCTGTGGTGTTCATTTGTTCCTATCACAGCCACGGCTCAGATCCCACATTCCTGTGGCTGTGGTGTAGGCCAGCGGCTGTGGCTCCGATATAGACCCCCTCGCCTGGGAACCTCCATATGCCCAGGTTGCAGCCCTAAAAAGACAAAAAGATCAAAAAAAAAAAAAAAAAAAAACACAGAACTATGATAAATGTAGTTTTTTAACTTTTCCACAAGCTTCATTCCTGTTTTTTCCATCTAGGTCAGATATGAAAAGATTCTCTTTTCAGATAGATCAACACAAAAAAGTTATAAAATAATTGTAATCACAATATCCATTTCCTTATATGTTACCAGCATTTTTTGATTTTCTTTAGTCATCTGTTTCAAGGCCTGACCATTGTTCCTAACTATAAACGGATAGGAGGACGGCTGGCCTATTAGTTCATCCTTCCTTTTATCCAGGTAGCATTTTGTTTCTTGTTGTGCATTTCTGTTGGAAAAAAGGGGTGTGGGTTGGGTTGGAGGTGCATATAGGAGGGAACACTGACGTAACAAGTTTAAATAGCCTGTGACTGTTCCTCCCATTCAACTTCCATTCCTTTATCCCACACTTAGCACCTATATGCTCAGTAATATCCACAGACCGAAACATGAAAAATAGCAGAGGAAACCTGTATTTTAAAATGCTAATGAGTAGCTTTTTTTCAGCTCCATAGATTACTGGATTTTTACAGTAACTTCTTTAAAGATAATTCTCTCTATTCTTGATTTTTAAGAAGTTAAAAAGGTTACTGAAATTCATGAAGAAATTTAAAAGGTCACTAAATGTACAAGTCTCCTAATAGTTTTTATATGGAAAAATTCTCTTAATATATCTTATTTGAAATGAACAAATATTATTAACATAGATGTTAATTTGCTCCAAATATAATTTTAATGGTAGGCCCATGATACTAAGGAATTTGATCATTTGTTATGTGAAAGAACATTAAAAGTAGGTCTTTCCAAAAGAATTTTAAAAGGAAAAAAATGAGCAGTTTCCACTGTGGCTCAGTAGGTTACAAACCTGACTAGTATCCATGAGGATGTGGGTTCAATCCCTGGCTTTGCTCAGTGGATGAAGGATCCAGTGTTGCCATGAGCTGCGGAATAGCTCACAAATGTGGCTTGGATCTGCCATTGCTGTGGCTGTAGCCGCAGCTTGGAATCAACCCCTAGCCTGGGAACTTCTGTATGCCACAGGTGCAGCCCTAAAAAGAAAAGGAAAAAAAAAAAGAAAAAGAAAATCAGAAGTAATTGACATTCTCTGTAAAAGATCATGACTTTTTTTTTCTTCAAACACGTTTTCTAGTCTAAATCACTTGATGATTTCCTGAACATACTGGGGAAAAGTCTCATGAAAGATAAAAAAAGGAGCCCCTTTAGAAAATATACGGGGGAGGAGTTACCGTTGTGGCGCAGTGGTTAACGAATCCAACTAGGAACCATGAAGTTGCGGGTTCGATCCCTGCCCTTGCTCAGTGGGTTGACGATCCAGTGTTGCTGTGAGCTGTGGTGTGGGTCGCAGATGAGGCTCAGATCCTGCGTAGGCTGGCAGCTACAGCTCCGATTCAACCCCTAGCCTGGGAACCTCCATATGCCGCAGGAGCGGCCCAAGAATTGGCAAAAAGATAAAAAGAAGAAAATATACAGAGGAGCGGGGGGGCGGGGGGGGGGAAACGGGACAGACTGTATTTATACTCTCTTCATGATAGTGTGGAACAAAGAGGAAGGTAACATTACTTGTTGCCATTACCAAAACATTTTAAAGAACCACTTATGCAAAAAACAACCCAAACACTTAAACAAAAAACAAATATACTTTTACTTATTTCTTTGCTTCTGCTTCAAAGGGTCTTTTTTTTTTCTTTTCTTTTTCTGCACCCAAAGCTTATGGAAATTCCCAGGCCAGTAATCAAATCTGAGCCACGGCTGCAACCTACACCACCACAGCTGCAGCAAGGTGGAATCAAACCTGCACCTCCACAAAATTTCTGTTATAGTTTGCTTAAAGAAACATGTCCCTGGAGTTCCCGTCGTGGGGCAGTGGTTAACAAATCCAACTAGGAACCATGAGGTGGCGGGTTCAATCCCTGCCCTTGCTCAGTGGGTTAAGGATCCGGCGTTGCCGTGAGCTGTGGTGTAGGTTGCAGACGTGGCTCGGATCCTGCGTTGCTGTGGCTGTGGCGGAGGCCAGTGGCTGTAGCTCCGATTAGACCCCTAGCCTGGGAACCTCCATATGCTGTGGGAGCGGCCCAAGAAATGGCAAAAAGACAAAAAAAAAGAAGAAAAAAAAACATGTCCCTGTATCTCTTTAAGAGGTCTGTGAATGAGAAACAATACAGGACTATTTCAATAGATGCAGATAAAAAAATGACTGGCAGTTTTTAGAATACTGACTAAAGAATTTCAGCTTGCCACTGACTCTTGTCATGCACTGAAGTTACATTCCCGTTGTAGAAAAAATGGCCTCAAATGAAAAACGGTCACTATTAGACTCCAAGAAGGTAAGAAGAATAAATTTTATCTTTACAAGAGTCATTCAAAGAGCTAAGAGATGAAGAGTCAAAACAAACATGAGGCAGTGCAAGAGTGAGACAGAGGAAATTAATCCCAGGACACCTATCTTCTCTCCCTTCTAGGGCAAGCAGGGAGCAAGCTATTCTTGAAAGCCATAGTCCTTGTTCTTTCTTGTTTCTCTTCACCTCAGAGATAATTATTCCTTTAATGGGTCATGCCATTTCCCCATATTAATAAAATTTTAGAAATGTGACTGTAGGAATGCATGTAAAATTTGTTCTCTAGCTTACGTATTTCATGCAATGAAAATTAGCTAATTCTATTTGCTTCTATGAAACTGCAATTCCTTTTTTTTTTTTTTTTTTTTTTTGGTCTTTTGTCTTTTTGTTGTTGTTGTTGTTGTTGTTGTTGCTATTTCTTGGGCCACTCCCCCGGCATATGGAGGTTCCCAGGCTAGGGGTTGAATCGGAGCTGTAGCCACCGGCCTACGCCAGAGCCACAGCAACACGGGATCCGAGCCGTGTCTGCAACCTACACCACAGCTCAGGGCAACGCCAGATCCTTAACCCACTGAGCAAGGGCAGGGACCGAACCCGCAACCTCATGGTTCCTAGTCGGATTCGTTAACCACTGTGCCACGACGGGAACTCCTGCAATTCCATTTTTAAAAAGTTTTAAATGTCATGATTTATTTTCTAGCTCTGACTTTATAAAGAAAATGGCACATTTTGTGGATTAGCTAACAGTTATTGGACTTTTTTTTAAATCTAGCCTTTGGTTACAAAACAGTCTCATCTTTCAAATAAAGGTTGTTATCCAAATGCTAATCATACCTTAAATTTACTCCTGTTTGAAGTTAACTATCGAATCTCCATATGACCAAAACTCTTTCTTAATCTGAGTTTAAACTGATTTAGAACTTTAAGTCTATTTACTTTAAGATAAAAACATTAACTACTAAAGACTTGCCTTTCAGGCAGGGATTTGAGTTCAGTGGCTAAGTCTCCTCTGACCCTATTTCCCACTGAAAAACTTTAAGTCACAGTTATGCAGCCTGGGTCTGAGTTTTTTTTAAAGAATAGCCAACTTTATTATTATTATTTGCTTTTTAGGGCCACAATCAAGGCATACGGAGTTTCCCAGGCTAGGGGTCAAATAGGAGCTACGGCTGCCCACCTACATACACCACAGCTACAGCAATGTGGGATCAGAGCAGCATCTGTGACCTACACCACTGCTCACTGCAACGCCAGATTCTTAACCCACTGAGCGAGGCCAGGGATCGAACCTGCACCCTCATGGTTCCTAGTAGGATTCGTTTCAGCTGAGCCACAATAGGAACTCCTAAATCTTTTTTTTTTTTTTTTTTTTTTTTTGTGTGTGTCTTTTTGCTATTTCTTGGGCTGCTCCCGCGGCATATGGAGGTTCCCAGGCTAGGGGTCCAATCGGAGCTGTAGCCACTGGCCTACGCCAGAGCCACAGCAACGTGGGATCCGAGCCGCGTCTGCAACCTACACCACAGCTCACGGCAATGCCGGATCGTTAGCCCACTGAGCAAGGGCAGGGACTGAACCCGAAACCTCATGGTTCCTAGTCGGATTCGTTAACCATTGCACCACAACGGGAACTCCCTAAATCTTTTTTTGACATGCTTACAGCATGTGGAATTTCCAGGCCAGGGATAGAACCCAGGCCACAGCAGTGACCTGAGCTACAGCAGTGACAACGCTGGATCCTTAACCCATTGTGCCACCAGGGAACTTCAAAAAATTTTAAATCTTAAAACTATTAATGGTTGAGATTAAAATAGAGACCCAACACTTCTCACTAAGTCAGTAATGGAACCAGAACCAGAACTCCAGATCTTTCTCTTCTATCCTTTCAATTCATTGTTTAGATCCTACTGCTTTTTCCAAGTACAGACTGTTTTTAAGGATTCATTGCTTGAAGAAAAATAAAGTGAGAATATTAGACTTTAAAATATCTACATGTTTTGGAGTTCCCGTCGTGGCGCAGTGGTTAACGAATCCGACTAGGAACCATGAGGTTGCGGGTTTGATCCCTGCCCTTGCTCAGTGGGTTAACGATCCGGCATTGCCGTGAGCTGTGGTGTAGGTTGCAGAGGCGGCTCGGATCCCGCGTTGCTGTGGCTCTGGCGTAGGCCGGTGGCTACAGCTCCGATTCAACCCCTAGCCTGGGAACCTCCATATGCCGCAGGAGCGGCCCAAGAAATAGCAACAACAACAACAACAACAACAACAACAACAACAACAACAACAACAACAAAAAATCTACATGTTTCATGTAAAAGTAATGTAGCTAATTCTCTTAAACATAACTCTACAAATCTCTAGGTCTATAATTGTATATAATCTTAAATTATATGATTTAAGTGATTATGAACTTCCTTAGAAATTGTTTTTACTGTATTTTGTCTTTTAGGTATATTGCTGATGATTTTGATGTTCAGCTTTTTCCTTCCATGGCTGCATAACAATAATACAATTAACAAAAAGGAATAACTATTCCAAAAGACTCAGACTAAGTTACAGGACGGTCAAGCTGGCTGTGATAGATTTTATCATCTAGTATTCAACACCCTGGCTGCACTGGAATCGTCAATGTTACCTTCCTTTGAGGAAGCTGCCTTAAAGTTTTCATCATTGGGACTTAAAAAATTACTGTGAAAATGAGGTATTCTGTGTTTCTCAGTTAAGACGTGTTCTTTTACGTGTGTATTAAATGCTACTAGAAAAGACTCATTACATTAAATATAAATCTCAAGTGATAACTGTTGATTTTGATGAAAAAGAAATTGAGTACAGTGTGAGAAGGGAAGGAAAGATGACGGCAGGACCAAGAATGTATATATCATGTGTCACCTGAATGAATAAGATTTTTAGCCCAAGTACAACCAGTCATGCTTACAGAACTGGAGAGAAGATACTTTTCAGCCACTACCTCACTCAGTGATACCATCAGCAGTATCATCTTTCAATAGGAAAGTTGCTTTTAGAAGTAGATTATATATCTACTCACACTCAAGGGGATTCCTAAATTTTAAATATATTCTAATCTAAAATATTTTCTCTAAATAGACAATCTCACTAGCTTTAGGCAAGTTGACATTCTTTAATAGAATATAATAAAAACAAAGCACCCATACAAAGTCAAAGCTTTTCACATTTTCCTTGTTTGTAACAGCTACTTTACAAAGTAGGCAGGGCATCTGTTTTACAGATAAGGAAACTAAGTCTAGAGGGCTTTACTGCCCTGCCAAGGTTAAATACAACCAAATACCATTTTTAGACTTCTACCTCAATACAAAAAAAAATCTTCTTGGTCTTCCGTAAGAGTAAAGGGAGGAGTTCCTGCTGTGCTGCAGTGGGTTAGGAATCCTGACTACAGTTGGATTGCTGTGGAGGCACAGGTTCAATCCCTGGCCTAGCACACTGGGTTAAAGGATCTGGCATTGCCACTGCTGCAGTACAGGTTGTAGCTGTACAACCTTGGATTCAATCCCTAGCCTAGGAACTTCCATATGCCATGGATGCTGACATTAAAAAAAAAAAAAAAAAAAAAAAGACTAAAGGGAAATTGAAGATTTTTAAGAAAAATTAAATACTTTATAATTTTTTTTATTTATTTATTTATCTATTTTGTCTTTTTAGGGCCACACCTGCAGTGTATGGACCCCAAGCTAGGGGTCTAATCAGAGCTGGTTTTTTTTTTTTTTTTTTGTCTTTTTGCTATTTCTTTGGGCCACTCCCGTGGCATATGGAGATTCCCAGGCTAGGGGTCTAATCGGAGCTGTAGCCACCCGCCTACGCCAGAGCCACAGCAACTCGGGATCCGAGCCACGTCTGCAACCTACACCACAGCTCACAGTCTGCAACCTACACCACAGCTCACAGCAACGCCGGATCCTTAACCCACTGAGCGAGGCTAGGGATCAAACCCGCCACCTCATGGTTCCCAGTCGGATTTGTTAACCACTGCACCACGATGGGAACTCCTAATTGGAGCTGTTGCTGCCAGCCTATGCCGCAGGCACAGCAACGCAGGATCTAAGTTGCATCTGCTACCTATGCTGCAGCTTACGGCAATGCTGGATCCTTAACCCACTGAGCAAGGCCAGGGATCAAACCCACATCCTCATGGATTCTAGTCAGGTTCTTAACCCGCTGAGTCACCATGGACCTCCCAGAAGCTTTCTTTTATTATATTAGGTCTACTTTTTATTAAAAGTTCAGGCCATAAAAGGTTACATATGTTTCTTTTCAGAGGAATTCCATTATCAGGATTAGAATTGAAAGCTAAAAAAAAATGGGGCAAGATACCATTTGTCTGTGAAGCAATCAATTACGCAACTGATACGCTGCCAGGTAACATAAGAGCTGCCTGGTGATCAGCTTTTGGAGAGTCACTCTCTTTAAACTTGCAAGACTGAACTGATTCCAACAACGCAGCCAGTTTGCTGGTCATGGACTTTGACTGCAACTTACTTACAAAATATACACTATAGTAGTTTCTATTTTAAAAATCAAGCTTCATAATATTGCAACAGTGGCTAAATGCAATCTCTGATGTGTTTTGTTTGGCCTGCACAGTATTTTTTTTTTAAATAACAGACTTTTTCACACAAAAATCCAGTTTCAGCTTCTCTTGAAAAAAAATCAAAACATCTGTCAATACTAGGTCTAAATTCTGCTATGACAACCACACAAAATGACTGGGGTCTCTTTATAATAGTCCCTTTGCCACTCCCACTATCTTCCAAACCTGAAGCTGAATTTCACTTTTTGTTTCATGGCTGTTTTTCTTATTAAAAGAAAAATTTCTTTTTTGGCCAACCCATGGCATATGGCATTCCCAGGCCAGGGATCAAATCCGAGCTGGAGTTGCAACTTATACCACAGCTGCAGTAACACCAGATCCTTAACCCACCGCACTAGGCCCGGGATTGAATCTGCATCCCTGCCACTGCAGAGACAGTCAAGCCTATTGCACCATGGCAGAAACTCCATAGAAATTTTTAAAAATTCATGTGTCTATAAATTGAGACTATGGCTTAAGAAAAATAAGTATTAATTTATGAAAACACTCAGCCCTCTAAACTTCACTTGTCAGAATGAGAGGTTGTGACTTCTGATGACAGTTTCCCCTGCAGCCCTCTCAAATGGTAGCTTACCTGTTTGCTCTACAACTATTTTTTTTTTTTTTTTCAATCTTTTTCAGGGCTGCACCCTCAGCATATGGAGGTTCCCAGTTCCCAGGCTGGAGGTCAAATCGGAGCTGCAGCTACTGATCTATGCCACAGCTACAGCAACATGGGATCCTAGCTACATCTTCGACCTACACTATAGCTCATGCCAACACCAGATCCTTAACCCATTGAATGAGGCCAGGGATCAAACCCACGTCCTCATGGATGCTAGTTGGGTTCATTAACCGCTGAGCCACCACGGGAACTCCTCTACCACATCTCTTGATACCACTGGGCCTGGAGGTGGCACAGTTTTCATTTCTCCTTATCTATTCTCTGCTCCCTCCATTAGAGGCATGTCATCAGCCATGCCATCAACTACCTAGGTACTTACTGCAGTCATCTACCATGCTTCAATCACTTCCTTCCCGATTCTTTGGGAACTTAGTTCCCTTCTCATTCTCACTCTACAATACTACTCCAGTTACACTTGTTGGTGATTTCAATACTTACAAGATGATATTATAGTATCTTGGCTTCCAGTTCACTGGCTGAACTTGAAAGGCTCTTTGGTCATTCTTTTCCTTCACTTCTGCCTTAGCCACAACTATGGTCATAAACTTGAGCTTGTCATTACCAATAACTCAGACTCTTCTCTCATCTCAAACACCCATCACCCAACCACGAACCCTTCTCTCCAGCTCTCCAGCCCTCCGAGGCCTTTGAGCCCTCGCAGGGAACTTCTGTCCATTTATCACCACCTTTTCACATCCCTCTCCCCTTGTAATTACTTTTCTCCTTAAGCAGCTTAAATTACACTCCTGATCTGAATCTTAACTCCTTTGTTCCTCCATCTCTTCATACTCACATGGCTTAACCACAATTGTTAAATCAACTGTGTGCTAATTCCATGCCTGCACCCAAGCAAGAAAGAAAAAGTGGAGATGGTGCAACAGTTCTTTAAAAGACTTTTGCTGTAAACAAAGAAAATGGGAGCAGCTGAAGGGGGAAACTGGGTCAAGAAGAAAATTCTTTTTTTAAGGTGGGAAAGATATCGGCCTCTTTATACACTGAGGGGAATGAAGCAATAGAGAAAATAATGTTGTAGAAGAAAGAGGGGAGATTTCCCAGGTCCAGTATCTTTTAGGTTAGTGAAGACAGAGCAAGGGCACAACTGAAGGGTCAGCTTTAGCCAGAAGTACAGACAGACTGTTCCTAGTTAAAGAGAAAAGGTAAGAATACGTGGACACAAGAAGAGTTAGATAAACAGGTGTGAGGTTGGGAGTCTAAAGTAGTTGTTAAATTTTCTTTTCGAATTTTCTCTTGAAGTTTTTTTTTTTTGCTTTTTAGGGCCACACCTGGGACATACGGAGGTTCCCAGGCTAGGGGTCTAATCAGAGCTGTACCTGCCTGCCTACATCACAGCCACAGCAACGAGGAATCCAAGCTGCATCTTCGACCTAAACCACAGCTCACGGCAACGCCAGATTCTTAACCCACTGAGCAAGGCCACGGATCGAACCTCCAACCTCATGGTTCCTAGTCGGATTCGTTAACCACTGAGCCACGACAGGAACTCCTCCCATTTTCTCTTGAAGCATTCTCATCAGGCCTTTAACTCTACCACTCCACTGAAATTCTTGCCAAGGCCACCAATGACTTCCATGTTGCTAGTTCTCATACTTCCTACCAGTAGCATTTGATAAAATTTATTGCTTTCTCCTCCTGAATCACCTCACTTCCAGAAAATCACTGCCTTCTCAGTTTATTAGTTCTTCCTCCTTTCCCCAAACTAAATGATAGTTTCCCAGGACTCAGTCCTCTTGAGTTCTTTTCTGTTTATACTCACTCCCTTGGTAGTTCTATACAGTCTTGTGGTTTTATAGCAACTACATCCTATTAACAGCCAAATTTATATCCCCAGCTTGTACGAATGTCCTGAATTCCAGACTCACGTCCATCTACATACGTAACATCTAAACTTGGTTGTCTAATATATAACTCCAGTTGATACAGGCAGCTATAGTTAATTCAAGCTGAGCAGGCATTTGTAGTTATCCACTATTAAATCAATGCTTCAATAAACATCTTGTACATGTCTTGTATTCATGGTTTTTCTAGGGTAGTAGGCTTTCATACTTGTCATTACAGCCTGCCAGCACAGTTTGGTCAAACCTCCATCTGCTTACTCTTGCCTAGATTATTGCAATTACTTGCTATTTCTATTGCCTGAGTGATCATATTAGAACAATCAAGTCATGTCACAGCTCTTTCAGACTTAAAGGCATATATTCCTACATTTAACTATTATAAAACTATAGGTACCTGTCGGTTCGAAATATCATGTGTTGGGAAACTGAACATGAACCAATGTGATTTCTGGGTTCTATAGATATCACTGCCCTATTTCGCAATCATTTGTGAAGTAGTTCACATTATTTAAAAACACACTATGGGAGTTCCCATTGTGGCTCAGCAGTAACCAACCTGACTAGTATCCATGAGGATGGGTGTTCGATTCCCTGCCTTGCTCAGTGGGTTGAGGATGTGGCACTGCCGACAGCTAAAGCTCTGATTCGACCCCTTGCCTGGGAACTTCCATATGTCGTTGGTACTGCCCTAAAAGACAAAAAAAATAATAATAATAAAATAAAATAAAAAATACACCATAGCAAAACCGTATTACAATGCGAGGACTAGAATAACCACACTTTAAGTTATTCTACATGACGAATAATTTCTTGCTCCTGAAAGTATACATGAGTCCACAACTTATTGCTTTTAAAAGACATTGTAAACAAAATGAAAAGACAAGTCAAAGACTAGAAGACTGGAGTCTAAAATACATAAAGGACAGCGGAAGTTCCCACTGTGGTGCTGTGGGATCGGTGGCATCTTGGGAGCGCTGGGATGAAAGTTCAATCCCTGGCCTGGCACAGTGGGTTAAAAATCCGGTGTTGCCACAGCTGTGGCTTAGGTTACAACTGCAGCTCTGATCCGATCCCTGGCCAGAGAACTTCATATGCTGCCAGAAAGAGAACACACACACACAAACACACACACACATACACACACACACACACAGTAAGAAAAAAATAAAATTGGGCAAAAATATGAAAAGTCAAACGTACAAAAAACTGGAAGGCTTTCAAACTCGCTAATAATTAGGAACACGGAAGCTATGATCATGAAGAACTTTCCTATTCATTAGGATGGCAGAAATTTAGAAGTCTGGAAATACCAAAAACTGTTGAGAATATACAGAAACAATAAATCTTATTCCCTAATGGTGGAAATGTAAATAGCTACAATCATTTTGGAGAACAGTTTAGCAAAATCTAGCAAAGTTTAACATTTACATAGTATTTTTAATACAGTTTTTGTTTCTGAGATTAACAAAAACAAATATTTGTGGGTCCTGATGGGAGACATACTTCTTATTGTAGGTGTAATGAAAAGTATGAAAGCTACTGCAACACCGAAATGCATACACATGCATGACACATGCACAAGAATATCTGCTGCAGCATTGCCTTAATAATAACTGCAACCTTAAGTGCCCATCAAGAGAATGGATGAACTGTGCTGTAGAGCTGCCTGTATCAACTTGGATAAAACTTTCCAAAGTGCTAAGTAAGAAAAGCAGCAGAAGGATTCAATTAACAAAAGTTAAAAAACATGCAACCCAATACTGTACAGTGTTTATAGGATATATACATATGTAGCAAAAACACAAACACAAATATAAATACCAAATTTGGGACAGTGATTACCTCTGAAAAGGAGGAAGGAGACTGGGATCTAGGGAATACAAAGAGTTTCAATTGTATTGGTACAATTTCACTTCTTAGCTGCACGTGTGTCTATGGGTAGGTGTTATATTGTCTTTTTTTAAACTGACCTATAGCTGAGTTACAATATATTATTTCCAGAGGTACAGCATAGTGATTCGGTATTTTTGCAGATTATACTCCATTATAAGTTTTTACAAGATAATGGCTATAATTCCCTGTGCTACAGGACATATCTTGTTGCCTACTGGATACACAGTAGTTCATAACTGTTCATCTCAAAGCCCTAATCTGTCCCTCCCCACTTCCCTCTCCTCTCTGGTAACCAGAAGTTTGTTTTCTCTGTGAGCCTGTTTCTGTTTTGCGTATACATTTATTTGCATTATTTTTAGATTCCACATATAAGTGATATCATACAGTATTTGTCGTCCTCTGACTTATTTCACTAAGCATAATATTCTCTAGCTTACTTTTTAATATGCCAAAACTACTTCAGAACACAAATTATTCATCAAATTAGATAATGACAACCAACTTTACCTGCAGAGTTTTACATTTAAGCAATGAATGTTAATTATAAATTTTTTAATTCTTTGAAATTCTAAACTACACTATACAGCCCAGGTCACTATATCTTAGGTAAAAAAATACAACCGATCATGCAGGAGGGGGATGTACTAGTTTTCTAGTACCACCATAACGAAGTACCATAAACTAGGGACAGAATGATAGAAATTTATAAAAAAACAAAACAAAACAAAAGGAGTTCTCACTGTGGTGCAACGGGATCGGCGGCATTACTAGAGCACTGGGTGGCAGTCGATCCCTGGTCTGGCACAGTGGGTGAAGGATCTGGTGTTGCTGTGGCTGATCTACAGCTCCGATCTGATCCCTGGCCCAGGAACTCCACATGCTGGGGGGGGGGGGGGCACTAAATCGATTCTCTCCTAGTTCTGGAGGTCAGATGTCCAACATCAAAGTGTCAGCTGGGCCATGACTCCTCTAAAGGCACTAGAGAAGGATCTGTTCGGACCTCTCTCCCAGCTCTGGCAGCCTCAGGAACTCCTCTGCCTGTACATGCTGCGCCGAAATTCTCCATGTTCACCGGGCTTTCCCTCTGCCCTTGTCTGTCCCTGTGTCCAAATTCTCCCTTCTGATAAGGACACCAGGGACACTGAATTAGGGCCCATCCTAATGATTTCATTTTAACCTGATTACCTCTGTTAAGATTCTATTTCCAGGAATTCCCGTCGTGGCGCAGCGGTTAACAAATCCGACTAGGAACCATGAGGTTTCGGGTTCGATCCCTGCCCCTGCTCAGTGGGTTAAGGATCTGGCGTTGCCGTGAGCTGTGGTGTAGGCTGCAGACGCGGCTGGGATCCTGAGTTGCTGTGGCTCTGGCGTAAGCCGGCAGCTACAGCTCCGATTAGACCCCTAGCCTGGGAATCTCCATATGCCACGGGAGTGGCCCAAAGAAATAGCAAAAAGACAAAAATAAATAAATAAATAAATAAAATTGGTTTTTAAAAAATTAAAAAAAAAAAAAGATTCTATTTCCAAATAAGATCACATTCTGAGATACTGGGGTTAGGACTTCAGCATACCTTTCAGGGGCAACACAACTCAATCCATGAACAGGAGAAAAAACCCTCCGTCTCCCTCTTACCCTATTCCAGTCGCTTTCTTCTCCCAGAAACAACTTCCTTATGATCCCATTGTAACCTCCAACCCCCTTTCTCCTATATAAATATCTTTGTATCTTGAGGTGTTGTTTTGTTTTTCATTTAATGTATCTTGGAGCTTATTCAGGATTGGTACTTAAGAATCTACCTCTTTTTAAGGGATAGTTTTCCATTGCACAGATGTACTATAAATAACTGACCCAGGCTTAATTATAGACATTGAGGTTGTTTTCAGTCTTCTACAAATGAAGCTGCAGTTAATACCCTTGTGCTTATGACTTTTCCTAGTATGCAAAGTTATCTATAAGACAAATTTCTTTAAGTGAAGTCTCTGGTCAAAGAACATGTGCATATGAAATTTTGACAAACACTGCCCCTCAGTTTTTTGAAAAGCTTTCTTTAATTATATACAATCCCAATTAGTTAATTAATTAATTAATCTTGAAGATTTGGGATTGCTACAGTAGACAGGTATACATTTCTGCAAGCCAGCATCCAAGCGTCCTCTCTATTTGGGGTAATCCATTACTGTGAGAATCTGGGCAAAGGCAGTGCTCTCCCACTACAGAAGCTGAAAAGGCCAGATACTCCTGTCTTCTGACAATACATCCTGTGCCAACCAGGACTCTGGTGACTCAAAAACAAAGAAGCAATTAAATCAGCTAAACACCCAGCGGAATAACATCTTATGTAAACCTATCCTAGTTCTTAACCTTTTTCTGAGCCTGACTTACTTTAGCTTTCCTGTCCATTTTGTGAATTAACAGACAGCCTTCTAATAATTTTTTTCAACTTAAATTAGCCAGATTTGGACTTATTTACAAGCATAATTTAGGCTGAAAATTCTGGTCATACTTTTGTGAACATAAGTTGCCACACGATCTTCATATTTGCATGACACACTATAAAGTTTAGACGGCTATATTTTGGGATAATATATATTTGCTTTTCTTCATAATTCTGTCAGGTATTTAATGCTGCTATTGATATGCCTGACACAAACACTCCTTTCTGCTTTTCCAACCTATTAGATCCCTAAAACTGGATGCTCAAGTACACTGGACCTGTTTATAGAGCAGGAGTAGAAACTTGCAATGAAGGCCTGAAGGAGCTACAAGAAAAATGCATAATTTCGTCACATCTGTTTTCACTGTTCAGTGGGTTTTTAAATATCAGGCATCTAAGATATATTCTAAGAGGTGAGTTAACATTACATTTGTAGCTGCTGCTTTCTGTTATGGAAAGAATTAACTACTACTGGTAATAGTTAACATATTATTGAGTCATCTCCTAGGCACTGTTGTTGGTGATTTATATATCTTCAAAATAATTTAAAAAATAAATTCCTAAGAAGAATTAATTAGTCTGTATACACTTCTTTTTAGCCTTCTCATCCCCAGGCTATATATTTCTATTTTATCTTCTTAAAATTATGTTAAAAACAAAAATTCTAAGTTCACTGCTCTCCCAAAAGTTTTGATTTCTCATCTGAAATTATGAAATCTCCTACATTAGATATTAGTTTTATTTACATATATATATGAGCAGAAAGAGTGAGAAGCTAGTGAAAAATTTTAGTTTCAGCTCCTTTTGTCTAGGGATGGCAATAATTCTATTAGAATCCTCACTAGGGATTTTCCTAGAATTTAGTTACTATATATTAGTCACAGAAGATAGGTACCAGATTTATCCATTCTAGAAATGCTTCAATGACAGGAGTTCCCTTCATGGCTCAGTGATTAACGAACCTGACTAGGGACCACGGAGGATGTGGGTTCAATCCCTGGTCTCACTCAGTGGGTTAAGGATCTGGCGTTGCTGTGATCTGTGGTGTAGGTCACAGACATGGCTCAGACCCCACGTTGCTATGGCTCTGGAGGAGGCCAGCAGCTGTTAGCTTTGATTCGATCCAGCCTGGGAAACTTCACATGCTGGATGTGGCCCTAAAAAGCACAAAAAAAGCAAAAGAAGTACTTCAATGAGTAATCACACCTGTCTTCTAAAAGTAAAGAGCCAGAGTTCCCTTGTGGCACAGCAGATTAAGGATCCAGCATCATCACTGCAGCAGCTCAGGTGACTGCTGTGGCGAAGGTTTGATCCCTGGCCCAGGAACTTCCACATGCTGCAGGTGTGGCCAATAAAGAAAAATAAAACAGATATACATGGGTGTGCGTGTATATATATGTGTGTGTATATATATATATATATGTACATATACATATATTAAGATCATCTGTGTATAATCTTTCATCTTTAACAAGAATTGGCAAAGATCCTAACAAGATCTCAAAATACATAATCAATAAAGATTTTAAAAGGCTAGTTTAGAAAGTATCAAAATCCAGCAAATTGATCTGAGGGAGAAGGAAACCCACTTTTTTTTTAGCTTTTTAAGGTTGCACCCGCAGCATATGGGAGTTGCCACGCTAGGGTTGAATCAAAGCTCTAGCTGCTGACTTACACCACAGCCACAGCAACGCAGGATCCGAGCTGTGTCTGCGACCTACACCACAGCTCATGGCAGTGCCGGATCCTTAACCCATTGAGCAAGGTCAGGGATCGAACCCACATCCTCATGGATCCTAGTCAGGTTCATTAACCGCTGAGCCATGAAGGGAACTTCCCCCAATGGGATATTTTAATGAGTACAATTTTTTTTTTCTTTTTTGGCCACAGTGTAGCAACACTGGATCCTTAAACCCACTGTGTCCACTGGGGATGGAACTGGAGCTGCAGAGATGATGCCAATTCAAATGAGCCACAGCAGGAACTCCAGTAGTACATTTTTTAAACAACAGATTCTAGAACAGACAGCCACTAACACCAGCTGGTTTTGTGGATTTATTTTGGTGATGCTGGTGGCATGTAAAATTTCCGGGGCCAGGGATCAAACTTGCACCACAGCTGCCATCCAAGCCACAGCAGTGACATCAGATTCTTAACCTGCTACACAACCAAGGGAACTCCCAACCCTACTCTTTAAGGATATTTTAGAAGGCTCATGTTATGGGGGGAGAATACCTACGTCTTTTAAATTTTCTATCAAGAAGCAGAAAACAAAACAATACCAGCAACCCTAAAATGAAGCTCAAATAAACCCAGAAATGTTGGCTTGCTGATCATTATGCATTTGTTATCAATCCGAACTGATCTTTTCTTCCCACTTTATATTTTCTCAAAGCTATGGGTACAACTGTTTACTATTACAGAATGTAATAGCTGAATCTTTCAAAGTCACTTAGACTTTAAAATTCTAGTCCTCTCATTTTACAAAGATGAAGAAATAGGTTCATAGAGTTTAAATATCCCATTTGCTTGCTCTCCTGCATCCTAGCTGACTTCCATTACCCACAATGGCATGCTGACCACAGCAGTGCCTACAGGAAACAAGGCACAGAATCTCATCATTTTGTTGATATGTCTTCAGAGCACTTTCAGGCTTCACTGAGAGTCATGATTATAAGTATGTAAGCATGACTTTATTTATTTATTTGTCTTTTTGCCTTTTCTAGGGCTGCACCCTCGGCATATGGAAGTTCCCAGGTTAGGGATCTAATCAGAGCTACAGCGGCAGGCCTTCGCCAGAGCCATAGCAACTCGGGATCAGAGCCAAGTCTGTGACCTACACCACAGCTCACAGCAATGCCGGATCCTTAACCCACTGAGCAAGGCCAGGGATCAAACCCACAACCTCATGGTTCCTAGTCGGATTCATTAGCCACTGAGCCACGACAGGAACTCCTGTAAGCATGACTTTAAAAAGGAATTCGAATAGAATTTCTAAGATTAGCCCATGAGAATACTCAAGACTGCCTACCAAAGAATGGATAAATGTCTAGGAGAGAATTATGAGCGCTGCTGAGACTGACAGCAGAGAAACTTGGGAATTTCCTGTACATTTTAACACTGAAAACTCTGCAGTGAAGCAAAGACTTGCTCCCTTTCAGCTGCTGGTAGATGATAAGGCTATATGATAGATGGTAAGCATAGGCTTAAGAATCACAGCTCCCTATCTATATGACTTTAGGCATTCCTTTACCTCTCTTTGTAACTGTTTCCTCATTTCTAAAGTGGGATCGTAGGTTTCTCACCTTCTAAGGTGGCCTGCACTCTATGGAGTGTGTCTCTACCAGGGCCGCACTCATCTCCTGAGATAGACCACATTCTGTCTATGGAATGTCACTTCTGCTTTCCTTTTACTGTGGCTCACTCTTGAATTCTTTCCTGCATGAAGGACTCACTTGGCAGCCAGTTACAGGAACTCTTTTGAGACCTGATCACCCTCTTGATAGGGAGAGAGGAGGACAGCTACACAGGTAGTTGCAGAAGTCCCAGGAGGGGACCACGGATAGAGAGGAGGGAACTCTGGGAGACCACTGGGAGTCAACGGTGGCTCAAGAAAGCCATCAGAACGTTGTGGAACGAAGCAGCCTTGCTTAACTATAAAACCGTAAGCAAAAGCCAGAGGAACGCCTCAGGTCATTCAGGGAAAGAGAAAATGAGGCCTGCGTTCAAGTTCAGCAAGATGATGACCCGTGGGACCAGGGACAGGAATGGAAGGGAAAGATGACATTCCAAAGCAGGACACCCTCACTGCAGGCAAACCTGAGCTGATTCGACCTCTTTCAGCACATGCTCCCCTTCTGCTGATCTGATGAATAAGCATCAGGACAGTCCTAGTTTGACCTCATAGAGTCAAATACTCTCTTACCCTATATGAAGCAGGAGCTAGTGATGGAAGCCTGACGGTGAATCTCAAGAGTGAGGAAGAAGGTGGTCTTTCTCAACCCCCACTTTCCTTGGATTATAAAAATGCAGCCCAGAGTTCCCGTTGCAGATTAGTGGCAATGAATCCAACTGGTATCCATCAGGATTCGGGTTTGATCCCTGGCCTCGCTCAGAGAGTTAAGGATCCAGGATTGCTGTGAGCTGTGGTGTAGGTCACAGATGCGGCTCGGATCCCAAGTTGCTGTGGCCAGCAGCTGCAGCTCTGATTCAACCCCTAGCCTGAGAACTTCCATATGCTGCTGGTGTGGCCCTAAAAAGCAAAAAAAAAAGCCTCTGGGTTCAAGTCCCAATCTGGCTTCTAGCTGGGCTCAGTCAGAGGTGTTTTCGGGTCCACTCGTGTCCCATTTTCCTGCAACCTTTCTACAAAGGATATTAATACATCTACTTCTTACCCATTACTTTGCCTCTCGCTGAAGTCCTTCTGTGCTGAGACATAAAGAAGCTAAGCTTCATTAAGTCCTGAGACCAGGTGTTTGGTTTTTATCTGGCAGATAAAAGGGTTCAAGTTCTCTCCGAAGCCAGAGATTGTGGGTTCAAGCACCATCTGAGGTATGACTGGGTTCAAGTCTGTAAACTAGTTTGGTATTTGCCATCAGCCTCTACGTGGATTAAATCAAGGGCCGACCTGCAGCACCCCCTCAGTGGAGCTCAGGAGTGAGGCACTCTGTGTTCTGGGAAAACTGAAGAACAGGTCTTCAGAGAGACATTTTTAGGAGACTTTATGAGCCCAATTCTTGCATCTCCTCCTATCTAGAAAAAAAAACACTAAACCCCTTCATGATGACTGATGTCTGTGACAAGCAGTAACCTCCGTGGCAAACTCTGACGTGTGCGTGGCTGCCTGCCTCCCCCCCCCCCACTGCATACATCCTGCTATCTATCTCCCTTTTCCTCTTTGGGGTGGGCTGGTATTTCAGAGCTGTCAAAAATACCGCCACCTGGGCTATTCTTTAAAAAAAATAAAATTAAAAAAATAAGTTTCAGTGATCTGTGAGTACAGCCACTACCAAGGGTGAGCCTGTGAGCCCTGAGGGAACTCGAAGGAAACAAAGAATACTGGCCCCATAGCTGAGGTGCGTATCAAAGGAGTGAGTCCATCCAGTAAGCCCAGACCTTTGCATCTTCCCAAAGAAACATGCTGAATTCCTTAACTTGAGACATCTGGTTTTCTATAAATCTTTTGTTCCTACTACCTTCCCTTTGTTGCGAGAACTCATATCCTAGCTCCCCCCCTCACCTCCTCGGAACGGTTTCTCAGGGAAACCTGAGATGCTGTCTCCTGGGCTTAAGTTCTCATTTTGCACCCAATAAAACTTAACTCTCAACTTTCAGATTGTGCATTTTTTTAAGTTTGACAAGTCCCAGTCTGAGGTGTGTGGTTTCAGAATGGCTGAGAGTGAAACAGCCGACCTCATAGGTGCTGATGGATGCTGAGCAGCTAGAACTCTCATGTATTGATGATGGAAATGAAATCTGGCCCACATGACAGGGTAGGGGGTCCCCAGGGAAAGAACCAGCCATGGTTTTTTTGACCTAAGAGAAATCAATTTGGCCTATGCCTTCTGCATCTAAGCCTGGCTACAATCCTTGCCTCAGCAATTAATCTCAAGGGAAGTGCAGGAAGGCAGGAACAAAGGAAAACAGTCAGGAAACAATAGTTCAGAACAGAGTCTTAGCTCCTCCTCAGCGGATGTACGTAACACTCTGAAACACACCTTTGAGTGCTACAGGGACCAAGGCCCCCAGCAGGTGACGGTGGAATGATGATACAGAACTTTAATGACTACCGTCATGTGAAGCTTGAACTCTGTCTGCCTCTTCCCCAGTTCTAGGCTGAATTTTCTATTCTAGCTCCTTCACGAATATACACATACCCTTAGCTTAGAAGTTCCCCAACTTTGCTGTTTGGTGAGACACTGCTTTGGAAAAGATCCCAAGTGATCTCCTTACTTGTTGCAAATAATAAATCCTTACTTTTCCTCACCCCTGCTAAATGAACGAATGAATGAAATAATAAATAAATTTTAAAAAGTGGGATCATAAAAGCACCTACACCTACAAGGTAGTTAAGGATTTTTGTTTGTTTGCCCTTTTTTTGCCTTTCCTTGAGCCGATCCCGCGGCATACGGAGGTTCCCAGGCTAGGGGTCAAATCGGAGCTATAGAACTGGCCTACGCCAGAACCACAGAACGCAGGATCTGAGCCGCGTCTGCAACCCACACCACAGCTCACAGCAACGCTGGATCCTTAACCCACTGAGTAAGGCCAAGGATCAAACTTGCAACCTCATGGTCAGATTAGTTAACCACTGAGCCATGACGGGAACACCGGTGGTTAAGGATATTATATGCAAGATTTCCCGCTGTGACGCAACAGGACAACAATCTCTGCAGTGCCAGGACACAGGTTTGATCCCGGGTCCAGCACAGGGAAAGGACCAGGTGTTGCCTCAGCTGCCAGTGTAGGTCACAACTGTGGCTTGGATCTGACCCCTGGTCCGGGAACTCCAAAAACACATAAACAAATAACATTATATGCATAATGCAAGTAAAAAATCCAGTAGCTGATACAGAGAGGGTCTCGGTAAATTTCTTTTTTCTTTTTTTCGTCTTTTTTTGTTTTTTTTTTTTGTTGTTGTTGTTGTTATTGTTGCTATTTCTTGGGCCGCTCCCGCGGCATATGGAGGTTCCCAGGCTAGGGGTTGAATCGGAGCTGTAGCCACCGGCCTACACCAGAGCCACAGCAACGCGGGATCCGAGCCGCGTCTGCAACCTACACCACAGCTCACGGCAACGCCGGATCGTTAACCCACTGAGCAAGGGCAGGGATCGAACCCGCAACCTCATGGTTCCTAGTCGGATTCCTTAACCACTGCGCCACGACAGGAACTCCGGTAAATTTCATTTTCCACTTCCAGGTGGCCCTTCTACTTGCTTGTGGTAACAGATTTAGTATTTCTGAGTCTGGTCAGGAAGGAACAAAAAATACTGACCCCTGTGGCAAAGGTTCCATCCCTAGCCCAAGAACTTCTACATGCCATGGGTGTGGCAGAGAAAAAAACAAACAACAAAAAACCCCACTAGGTTTAGCGGTAACAAACTAGTTTAGTCACTAATTAGCCAAGTAATTATGAATAGCTTTTCTAGCCTTACTTCTAAGGTCATAAAGTCTGAATGTAAACCTGTAATTACAAATCGGCCTGAGAAACACCCAGGTGTCTCAGAAAATTAAAAATTGAAAGTTGAAAAGTATGCTCTGTGAAATTACTCCCGATCCAAGTAGAAGAAAATCCCCTTGAAATGTGTTAAATCCTTGCCCTGCTGAATATTTGCCAGAAGCCCTAACTACACATTTTCTTTTTCTTTATTTTTTAAATTTTTTTGCCTCTTCTAGGGCCGCTCCCACGGCATACGGAGGTTCCCAGGCTAGGGGTTGAATCGGAGCTGTAGCCGCCGGCCTACGCCACAGCCACAGCAACGTGGGATCCAAGCTGCGTCTGCAACCTGCACCACAGCTCATGGCAACGCCGGATCCTTAACCCACTGAGCAAGACCAGGGACCGAACCTGCAACCTCATGGTTCCTAGTCAGATTCGTTAGCCACGACAGGAACTCCTAACTACATATCTTCTTACTCATATCATGTTCATGTCCTCAACATATGTCAAACAAAAATAAGACCAATAAGATTCCCATTTTTTGCCAGAATTTTTTAAAGAACATTTCTCATTAATGATTTTAGTCAAGAATGAGAGTACCATAATATAGAAAACCTAAATTTATTTGTTAAGCTATTACAAAGACAAAACGATTATCGGAAAAACTTTGAGGACTTCATCCCAATTTCACCTCTTCTTTTACGGAAACTGACCTATGGAGGTTGGAAATTAAAGGATATAACCTAATACGTTAGGACAGAACAGGCTGATGGAACACAGGGCAAGGAGCAAAGCCTGGACAGAAGAACTCGTGTGAGTGGAAGTATGTGTGGCTGGAATATTTCTGAAGAGGCTCCCTTAAAGTTGATTACTCTGGGTCCCCAATTAGTAAAAAGACCCTTCTCCCTGTGGAGACTAAGTAGAGCCAGGATGTCTCTGAGATCTTTTTTTCTCTTGTAAGGAGCAATGGATCCTTAGGCCCTAAGGCGTCTATCCTACATTTGGCCTCTCTTTTTTCCACACAGTCAACCTGCACCTTCAAGGGCCAGGACATTTCCTGCTGGGTTAGGAGGGAGCAGACAGTAAAGGCAGGAATTACAGGCCGATTCAGAGGGTACACCTGGTTTTGGGGTAAACTGATCAACTACAAATATCCTCTTGGTTAAGTTAATTCACCTTCGTTAATAAAGGTCATCGTTTCTTCTGCTGGGAACAACTTGTCTCAGTAAAGTCTGTCTCAGGAAAGAACTGGTTCAGGAAAGTTTTGGAGAAGGAAAAAAGACTTTCACCGACACCCACTCCTCAGTGGAAGAAGTACCAAGTTCTCTCCTATAGTTATGAGCAGAATCTGAAAAACAAAAGGTTTACAGTGTTTATAATAATAAGAACTATTACTGATCGACTGCCTAGCCAAGAGTGCCAAGAGAATTAACATTTACTACCTCAGTCATTGCAACAATCTTGCCAGGGGGTTACTGTCATCCCCCCTTTTCAGATGAAGAAACAGAATGAGAGAAGTTCTACGCCTTGTCCAATGTGGTAGAGTTACGATTCCACTAGTCAGGTGCCTTCCCCTCCCCCATATCATTCATTCAGAGGTCTTGGTTCCATTATCTTGAAAATTTTAATAGCTGCATATACACTCTAATTCTTTCTTGTTCACTCCTCAGAGGTAAATATAATTTTATTTTATTTCATTTTTTTGTCTTTTTGCCTTTTCTAGGGCCACTCCCACAGCATATGGAGGTTCCCAGGCTAGGGGTCTAATCGGAGCTGTAGCCACCGGCCTACCCCAGAGCCACAGCAACGTAGGATCTGAGCCACATCTGCAACCTACACCATAGCTCATGGCAACTCGGGATCCTTAACCCACTGAGCAAGGCCAGGGATTGAACCAGAAACCTCATGGTTCCTAGTTGGATTCGTTAACCACTGCGCCACGATGGGAACTCCAGAGATAAATATAATTTTAAATGATAAAAATTTAGACATTGTTTGGAACTAAGGTCAATTATTCAGGTGAAGAACTTGAACAAACTGTATGAATAAAACATCTCTCCACTCCAGTTGCAGCATAAAATGAATAGAAAACAAATCATCAGCTCATGAAGAAGTTTGTAGCTATTTTACAGTCATTTCATCATAAAATTATATTACAAAGAGTCATAAGAATTCTCACCAAGAAAATGCTGTAATACCCCATTTGGGGGTAGTTCCTGTCATGGCTCGCAGTTAATGAACCCGACAAGGATCCATGGGGACGCAGGTTTGATCCCTGGCCTCGCTCAGTGAGTTAAGGATCCCACATTGCCATGAGCTGTAGTGTAGGTCAAAGACACGGCTCGGATCTGGCATTGCTGTGGCTGTGGTATAGGCCAGAAGGTATAGCTCCAATTCAACCCCTAGCTCAGGAACCTCCATATGCTGTGGTTGCGACCCTTAAAAAAAAAAAAAGATTAAAAAAAGAAAAATCCCGTTTGTGTAACCATCAATGATATACCAAATAAATTTCTCATAATTCTTATTAAAATAGTTGGTATTCTCTGAATAGAAGAAATACGTTTAAAAAAAAAAAAAAAAAAAAAAGACGCAGGTTCAATCCCTGGCCTTGCTCAGTGGGTTAAGGATCTGGTATTGCTGTGAGCTGTGGTGTAGGTTGCAGACATCATTCGGATCCAGCGTTGCTGTGCCTGTGATGTAGGCTGGTAGCTGTAGCTCCGATTCATCCCTTAGCCTGGGAACCTCCATATGTCGCAGGTGCTGCTCTAAAAAGACAAAAAATAAAATAAAGAATTTAAAAAAACAATTTGTTAAAGCCAGATCAAAAATATGTTTCTCAGTTTCAATAAAAATTACTGAAAAAACCCATGTGCTATAAAGAATGTTATAAATGAGAACTTGAAAAATAGGGAAGATACCGAAAGATTTCCCATGAAACAGAACAGTGACGTACTGACTTCTGGAACTCTTAGATCTGAAGACTTGAGAGCGCTCCGGCTATCTGAACATTTTAGCTAAAGGAAAAGGAGACAGTGCTGATTTTAGACTAAATGGCTACTAATGACAGAAGTAAATGTTGTGGAGGAGTTCAAGTCGTGGCTCAGTGGAAAGGCATCTGACTAGCATCCATGAGGACACGGGTTTGATCCCTGGCCTCGCTCAGTGGGTTAAGGATCTCGCATTGCCGTGAGCTATAGGACAATTACAGCTCCGCTTCAACCCCTAGCCTGGGAACCTCCATATGCTGTGGGTGCGGCCCTAAAAAGAAAAAAAAAAAGCAGTAAATGTTGTGGAAATAAATATTTAAAGAAATGGACATAAGGAGTTCCCTGGTGGCTCAGCAGTTTAAGGATGTGTCACTGTCACTGCTGTGGTACAGGTTTGATCCCCTGCATGGGAGTTCCGCATGCCATGAGTGCAGCCAGAAAAAAAAAAAAAAAGGGACAGGGATGTAAGTCACTGAACTCTTAGATGATGATGATGATTTTGGCCTTGCCTGCAGCAGGTGGACCTTCCTGGGCCAAGGATAAACCCGAGCCACAGCAGCAACCCAAACCACTGCAGTAATGACGCAGAATCTTTAACGCCCTGTGCCGCAAGAGAACACCCTCTTAAGATTGTTACTATTACTTATCTTTTTAGGGCCGCACCCACGGCATATGAGAGTTCCCAGGCTAGGGATCGAATCGGAGCTCTAGGTGCTAGCTTACACCACAGCCACAGCAACTCTAGATCTGAGCTGAGCTGTCTACAACCTACTCCACAACCCACAGCAATGCCGCATCCTTAACCCAGGGAGTGAGGCCAGAGATCAAACCCATGCTCATGGATACTTTGTTACAACTGAGCCACAACAGGAACTCCTTAAGATTATTTTTAACAGCTCTACTGGCAGCAGCTGAGAGGAAAGGAAAGCGCCATTAATCACAATTCATGGTCCGTCTAAGAAGCAATGCTATCTATGCTCACAATGGTAAGAGTTTGGAAAGCCCATGCAACCTAAAATAACAAGGGAGCTCACAACCTAACTGGGTGACTAACACTGGTACAAGAGTCAAGCCAAAATACATAAAATCTTGTCATGCTACTATTTGCTTTAATAAAATAAAGGACCCAAAGAATGCAAGAAAGCTAGTATTCAAGAAAATGCTCTAAGATCAGTGGAAGGAGAGTGCTGTAAAGGGACAAGTGGGACAACAATTTAACAATGTAAAACTCTTCCAGTTTTTAAAGAAGAGCTGCGAATTACCAATCCTAGCTCTGTAGGATATAAACCAGCTACATGAACTTCAGTTATTTGATATATAGTTGAGATAATAAACAGAGACAAACTTCAGGCAAAATTCATGAGAATGTGTCAAAGGAAAGAAAACTGGCAGTGAATTCAAGTCAGTCAAGAAAAGCAGGTATGAAGCAACTTGGGAAATGACAGCTCTTGGGCAGCCATGCATGGACATGTTAATAGTCTGGCAAAGCAGCCTTGAACACTAATTTGCCCGAGACCTTGGTTCTCCATTATTTTCAGGAGGGACACCAATAAAAGATTATGAGTGAAGGCTTAAAATTAGACTGGAATTACTTCTACTTCCTCCCTAAATTGAACAGCAGTGAGCTGCAGCAAATCTCTGCTTTGCATTTTCTGTTGAGCATGTGCAGGTTTCAAACATCACAAGTGGGAAAAGGTGACTCAAGAGCAGAGCAGGACATGACCTCAGGCTTTGCCGCTCCTACCGACCAACCAGGGAATCCCTGTTCCAAAGGCTAACGTCCTCCTCCTCACTGAAGATGGGTATGTCTTATTCTTCAACGTGCCTCAAGGCCTAGCAAGAGCTTGGCACGTGGTGAGCGCTCAGTAAATGCTGAACATCATCAGTAAAACCCGAACATCACCATGTCTGCAGATCTTGATTTCTTAAGGGGAAAAACTACGTAATTTAAAATAATTTCATAAATGGGAAACTAATATTTTTCCAAACTGCTCATTTTATAGAGTTCTCCTCAATTATGAAAACAAAAATTATTTCACATGATTTTCATGTTCAGTGACAAGACAGAATATATACTCACCCCAAAGCAGCATCGATGATTCTCAGTGATCAACATCTGCATCCTCAAACTGTCCAGCAACTGTTGGTGTAGTATCTACCTCCATCCCATCTGAAGAAAAAGATCAATCACTGAGCAATAATAGTCTACGAAGCACTTCATAAGAGGCAACTTATACTTCAACCAGAAGGAAGCTAGTGCCCTCTGCTGGTAAGAGTTGCAATTTCTGGAGCCCTCTTGCAGTGGTATAATGAATGCAACTAGTATCCATGAGGACGCAAGTTCCATCTCTGGCCTTGCTGAGTGGGCTGAGGACCCAGCATTGCCATGAGCAGTCGTGCAGGCTGGCAGCTACAGTTCCAATTCGACTCCTAGCCTGGAAACTTCCATATGCTGTAGGTATGGCCCTAAAAAGACCAAAAAAAAAAAAAAAAAAAAAAAAGTTGCTAATTCTTTCTTGCTAAAAAATTAGAACTATCAAGGAACAGAGATAAAAAACGCCACCTGTGGACTTAGGTCATGTTATAATTAGTCTAGAGTTCTCCTGAGGCACAGCAGGTTAAGGATCTGGCATTGTCACTGCTGTGGCTTGGGTCGCTGCTATGGCCTGAGTTTGATCCCTGGCCCAGGAACTTCCACATGCCATGACCGAAAACACCTAGTCTATACATTAACCACTTACTCTGCACTTCTCAACCTCAACACTGAAACAATACTAGATAGGGACTTTCAAACACAGTAAGCATCAAATGTTCACTCGTCACAGAACTGTTCTAGGTATTTACTATGCAACTTTTTTTTAAATGTATCAAGTTCTATCTTCATAAGTTTATACCATAATTCAGGAAAAAAGACAAAATAAGTAGAGAAAGGTTCTGGCTTATCTCTTTTTCTTAACGCATAAAAGGAGGGGGGCAGGGTTGACAAGGAAGAAAGCCCTCTGGAAAAGTTGTCTAAGGCGGCTTTCTCCAGTGCCTCACCTCTCACTCACCCCACAATTCAGTCCACCACAGACTGGATTCTGCCTGCAGCCCCTTCTGCGGCACCGCACCACCAGGATATCCAAAGGCATGCAACACTTTCCTAAAATTAACTCATCATCTTCACGCTGAAAATACTTCTTTCCAGTCTTACAAAAGGATACCTCTTACCTGCCCAATTCGGAAACCCCTACCACATCTCTAACTTCTGCTGCTTTTATCTCTTAAATATTTCTCAAATCTATTGTCTTTTGACAACCACCGCCACTCCTTAATTTAGGCCACTATCACCCATCTAATCTAAATCATAAGCTATTTAACTTCTTTCCTCTAGTATTTCCCTCTGCAATTAATTTTTCATATTATAGCCAGAGTCATCTTCTGAAACACTAAAACTAAAATTCTTCAGGGCTCTCCCAGATTATCAGGAAGCAGGCCTGCTGTGTTAAGTTTCTTGCCTCAATAAACTTGTCTTTGTCTATAAATAAAACAAAA
This sequence comes from Sus scrofa, assembly GCF_054392235.1. Classification (NCBI taxonomy): domain Eukaryota; kingdom Metazoa; phylum Chordata; class Mammalia; order Artiodactyla; family Suidae; genus Sus; species Sus scrofa. The sequence continues at coordinate 12,125,426 of NC_139391.1, forward strand.
TAAAAAATAAAGTTCTTCAATAGCATCCCACTGACCTACATGTAGGCTGAAATTCTTTAACACTGCTATCAAGTTTCTCATTTTTTTCCTTTTTTTTTTTTTTTTGGCTGCACCTGTGGCATGCAGATTCCCAGGCCCGGGATGGACCCTAGGCCACTGCAAAGACAACACCAGATCCCTAACCCACTGAGCCGGAAGAGCTCGTCACATTTCTTAAGGTACAGCCCAGTTCACTACACCTGTATCTGCTGCTATAATAACTATCTTTCAGCCTCAAGAGATCAAGACATAATAAACTTTCAGGAGTTCCCGTCGTGGCGCAGTGGTTAGCAAATCCGACTAAGAACCATGAGGTTGTGGGTTCGATCCCTGGCCTTGCTCAGTGGGTTAAGGATCCGGGAGTTCCCATCGTGGTGCAGTGGTTAACGAATCCGACTAGGAACCATGAAGTTGCGGGTTCGATTCCTGCCCTTGCTCAGTGAGTGGGTTAATGATCCGGCGTTGTCGTGAGCTGTGGTGTAGGTTGCAGACGTGGCTCGGATCCTGTGTTGCTGTGGCTCTGGCATAGGCCAGTGGCTACAGCTCCGATTCGACCCCTAGCCTGGGAACCTCCATATGCCGCGGGAGCGGCCCAAGAAATAGCAAAAAAAAAAAAAAAAAAAAAAGGATCCGGTGTTGCCGTGAGCTGTGGTGTAGGTGGGGAACCTCCATATGCCATGGGAAACTGCCCTAGAAAAGGCAAAAAGACAAAAAGACCAAAAAAAAAAAAAAAAATGCCTAGAACATTGCGAGTGATTAATAGTTAAAAAACAACAACAACAAACCTTTCAGTTCTCCAAAGCAAAAGGGTCTCTCTAACCTTGGACATGGCTGATCCCTTTACCTCTCTCCCCAACCTGCAATGCCCCTTCACCCAATTTACTTTTATTTATCTTTAGATCCTGGCTTAAATGTCGCCGACTTCGTGAAGTTTGACTCTCCCTGACTAGCCAAGCCGGGCGAAGGGTCCAGCCGGTTCCACAGTTCCTCAGGCTTCCAATGCACTGTGATACAGATTACCTCAATGCTGTATGACAATGCACTGTAACTGCCTAATTTACTTTCTTCTCCACTAGAATGCCACTGACAGGTACAACCTCATCTCTCTTGAGTACTCTTACATTCTCTGTGCCTGGCACAGGAGCTCAGGAAACACCTCTTACATAAATAAAAGAACATAAAGCACTCAAGTGCCAGCAGTAGGAATTTCACTATGTAAATATCAAAACATCATGCTGCATACATACCTTGAATATATACATAATTTTTATTTTAAAAATAAATCTTAAAAAAGAAAATGCACAGGTCAAACTAAATAAATGGCAAAAAGAGAGATGGGCAGCCAGGATGGGGAATGGTAAAGGATGAAGAAGTTTTATATATAGGCAACTCACAATATACTAATAAGGCTTAGGAATACAAGTCCAAAAATCTTACTATAGCAATAAGTTTTTGTGACCTCATAAAAGTGGCTGCTATAAAGCATTAAATAAGGAATTTTACAATTAAAAACAAAAAAACCTTCAGAGATGAAAGGCTTTTCAATGTCCAAGAGCACATATCAGTCAAGCACTGTAATAAGAAAGGTAACATCTTGAATTCTTTCAGCTAACAGTTTAATAGAGCACTAGAAATCATGCTGATCCTCTCGCTCTACAGCCTATGTGAGAGGACCACCACTTAGAGCTTCAAATGGAAAGACATAAAGAATAATAGAGTGACTCAAAGCCAAAATTTTTCCAAATTAAATATCCTAGAATTTCAGCACCCACATGCTACGTGCAAGGAGCTACTGATTACACCATTACGAGAGAAACTTAAATGTACCAATAAAAGAAAAACTCCAATAACCCTCTGTAACAACATTCTGCATCACTAAAACTTAGAAGTGTTAAGACTCTATAGGAACATACGGAGTTCGCATCATGGCTCAGCAGAAACGAATGTGACTAGCATCCATGAGGATGCAGGTTTGATCCCTAGCCTTGCTCTCTGGGTTAAAGATCCGGTGTTGCCGTGAGTGAGCTGTGGTGTAGGTCACAGATGTGGCTCAGATCTGGCGTTGCAGTAGCTGTGGTGTAGGCCAGCGGCTGTAGCTCTGATTTGACCCCTAGCCTGGGAACCTCCATATCCTGCAGGTGCGGCACTAAGATTTAAAAAAAAAAAAGACTCTACACCAACATAAAATACTAATATATAGCGAATACATACAAGATGTAAGAAATGGGAGTTCCCGTCGTGGCGCAGTGGTTAACGAATCCGACTAGGAACCATGAGGTTGCGGGTTCGGTCCCTGCCCTTGCTCAGTGGGTTAACGATCCGGCGTTGCCGTGAGCTGTGGTGTAGGTTGCAGACGCGGCTCGGATCCCGCGTTGCTGTGGCTCTGGCGTAGGCCGGTGGCTACAGCTCCGATTCAACCCCTAGCCTGGGAACCTCCATATGCCGCGGGAGCGGCCCAAGAAATAGCAACAACAACAACAAAAAAAAAAGACAAAAAAAAAAAAAAAAGGATTAAAAAAAAAAAAAGATGTAAGAAATGCTCATAATAGGGCCTGACATATTGTTTTCACGTATTAGCTCATTTAGTCCATTCACCACCTATTAGCTGTCTGACCTCAAGCAAGTAATGTGACTTTCCTGTGCCTCAGTTTCTTCATCTGGAAAATGAATATCATTAACAGCATTTACCAGAGGGTTCTTGGAAGGATTAAATGAAGAAACACATATTATGCGCTTAAATTGGGACACTGCACATAAGAGCACTATTTTATTGAGGGTACTAGGAACAAGACTGGAGACAAGTGGGGCGGAGAGAGTTGTCCCTTCAGAGTCAGACAGAAGAGTTTGAATTTTATATGGTATCCATCATCGAGGGGACATCGTTACATAGAACACAAAGTGTTCTCAGAAGATTAATACGGCGCAGTGAGCTGGAGGAAGGGATGACTGACACAAAAACATTTACCATCATAGGAGTTCCCATCGTAGCTCAGTGGTTAACAAAACTGACTAGCATCCATGAGGACTCGGGTTCAATTCCTGACCTCACTCACTGGGTTAAGAATCCCGCATTGCTTGGAGTTCCCGTCGTGGCGCAGTGGTTAATGAATTTGACCTGGAACCATGAGGTTGCGGGTTCGATCCCTGCCCTTGCTCAGTAGGTTAAGGATCCGGCGTTGCCGTGAGCTGTGGTGTAGGTCGCAGACGCGGCTCGGATCCCGCATTGCTGTGGCTCTGGCATAGGCTGGTGGCTACAGCTCCGATTCAACCCCTAGCCTGAGAACCTCCATATGCCGCGGGAGCGGCCCAAGAAATAGCAACAATAACAACAACAACAACAACAAAAAAGACAAAAGACAAAAAAAAAAAAAAAAAAAAGAATCCCGCATTGCCATGACCTGTGGTATAGGTTGCAGACATGGCTCGGATCCCACGTTGCTGTGGCTCTGGTGTAGGCCTGCAGCTACAGCTCTGATTGGACCCCTAGCCTGGGAACCTCCATATGCCTCAGATGTGGCCCCAAAAAGACCAAAAAAAAAAAAAAAAAAAAAAAAAAATTACCATAAATCCAGTGTGAGAAGAAAATGGCCTAGGTTTGGAGGACAGCAATAGTTACAGCAAGGAGATCTGAAAAATCATTTAAAGGAAAAATGCACAGACCTCAGAATTAAACTGGATAAGAGAATAAATAGTAAAATCTGAGTCAAAAGAATACTTTAAGATTCTAATTGAAACAGAATATTTAGAAAAAGGAACCAGTCTAATAGGGAAAGTATTTACAAAGAGGCTTACAAATACAAGATAAATGAAACAGTTAAAGCCGTCTGTTTAAGGTACAGATGTTTGTCAATAAAAGAGAGCCCCAAGTTTCCTGAACGCTGCCTAGCCCTTTACATCAACTGACTAACCTACTTTTGCAAATAACCATGGAGGAATTCATTTAAAAAATAAAAATGGCAGCATCAATGTGGGCACACACACAAATAGGAAAACTGGAAAGACATGCAGCAGAAAATTAATAGGTGTCTCTCAATTAGAATTATACTGTATTTTTCATTTCTTCTTTGCCTGTGCCCATTACAAATTTTTGACTATGAACATAGATTATTTTTATAAGTTAGGGGAAAAAGTTTTAAAAAATTTACAGGGAATTCCCATTCTATGTAATTCTACATTTGCTTCCTACACTGTAAAGTGTTAAATTCTGAGATTTTTCTGTCTTAGAGCTTCCAAAAGAACTATGTGAGTCTTTCCGTAGCTTCCTTTGTTGCTCAAGTGACCAACTGACTGTTCATAGTGAAGAAAAAGGATACTCACCTTCATAATCTCTTATTGAATCTTCTGTCCGGACTCCAGCCATGTTGTACTGGCTGCTCACAGACTGCGAAAGCATTCCTTCTAATCTCTCCAACGTGGCTTGGCCTTCTGCTGTCAAATGGGATAATCCTTCTTCATAGGTGTAAAATGTAGGGATGTCCCCCTGCCCTTGTTCTAAATAAATAAAAAGCTTGTAAGCTATTATAAAATAATTAGGGGGGGGAAAGGATAATCAATAATATAGTTACTAGAGTTCCCATTGTGGCTCAGTAGTTAACGAATCCAACTAGGAACCATGAGGTTGTGGGTTCGATCCCTGGCCTTGCTCAGTGGGTTAAGGATCTGGCGTTGCCATGGGCTGTGGTGCAGGTTGCAGACATGGTTCTGATCCTGTGTTGCTGTGGGTGTGGCGTAGGCCAGCGGCTACAGCTCTGATTAGACCCCTAGCCTGAGAACCTCCATATGTCATGAGTGTGGCCCTAGAAAAGACAAAAAGAAAAAAAAAAATTAGAAATTCTGGAAAAAACAGACAGGATTAAAAAATTAAACTACCCTCAAAATCTCAGCAAAGATGAGAATGTATTTAGGTATATGGAGGAGAATCCCAGAAATGAGTTTGTCTCAGGACAGAAAGTAGGTACACACGGAGGGAAAAGGACTTGGAGACTCAAACCGGTACACATGAGACCAGTGGGAAAAAGAAAAAAAGAACAGTAGGCGCCTCAAGCAACAGGACTCTAAACCAAGCTAGTGACTGCATTCTGCCCTGGGGAGGCAAAGGGAAACATTCTCAGATAAACAAAGTACCGTTCTGGGTAAAAGAAACTACACGGGCAATGAGTGTTTGCTGGCATAGGTTAAAGATGTTCCAAGTGGTGGAGGCGGAGGTTTCTTTTCTGGGAGTGGCGGCATAAACTTAAAAGCCCCTCCCGACTACCCATTTTCCTATCTATCATCTTCCTTCCATTTTCTTCCTCCAATTCCCTCTATTTTTTGTCCTCAAGCTTCGGAATCCCATAAAACTTTGCGACTTGGCTTAGACGTGAATTGTACCATTCACTTTTATTTAAAACCATACCATGTGGATATCTGGAGATAAAGAACTACAATCCCACATCCTTACACAAACGGATGCTTAAAATGAAACACACACAGAAACGCTCTTATAAAATCCTTGCTACTAACCATGTGCTTCCACGTCATATTCTTCTCCGTCGTAATCATCTGAATCTTCATCCTCGGGATCTGGATGCAAAGCCTGGCATTCGCACATTGCAGTGAACATTGCCTCCACTGGACAAGGGAATTAAAATGTTGTCATTAATTTTCTCCCTCATCAATGTGTAATAAAAATTTAACAAAATAACCATCAGTGCAAATAAATTTAATGAGTAGACAAGACGTACACGAGGACCACAACATTTACACAATCTGCCAAGTTCTAAGACGAACCAATCTTGTAAAGTATTTGATAAGAGATAAGTCACAAAATAATAAGAGTTCATTTTGAAATATTATTGAGATCTCTTCATGCATGGTTGGATTTTCTGAGTAAAAGCATCAGTGTCTTAGTCAGACCACTGGCACCAGAGTAAAGCCCAGCAAGCAGGCAGGGCTCTTTTTTTTTTTTTTTTTTTTTGGCTTTTTAGGGCATACGGAAGTTTCCAGGCTAGGGGGCGAATTGGAGGTGCAGCTGCAGGCCTACGCCACAGCCACAGCCACGCGAGATTCAAGCCACATCTGTGATCTACACCACAGTTCACGGCAATGCCGGACACCTAACCCACTGAGAGAGGTCAGGGATCAAACCCACTTCCTCATGGATACTAATCGGATTCATTTCTGCTGTGCCACGACGGGAACTCCCAGGCAGGGCTCTTTTCAGCTTTCCAGGCATCTTTCATTTTAGAATTGCCAGGAGACCTCTGTCCTTTTTCCAGTAAAATTCGCAGACAACAGCACCAAGTCTATGAAAATAACTAGATTTCTTCATTCTCAAAACACACCTGAGCCTACCATACTCTCACTTCATTCATAATCTTATTATATTAATAAGTATCTGGTCCTCAATGATATTCCATATGCTAAAATGAAGAAAAAACAATAGAACAGAGCTAATAAAGGTAAAGGAGTATGTGTGGATATGGATGGAAGGAATGCTTGGTATTTAAAGGGAAAAGAATCAATTCCAAGTAACACTCACATGCTGATTTATCACTAGGCACAAATCTAAATTCAGCAATAGGTTCAATATCATCATCACTGTCTTCCTCTTCTTCATCGGCAACAGATTCTTTCAATTCTTCTAGAAAGGAAATAAAAAATAGCTTTTTAATGATGTTGTTTATTTGTTTTTAAAAACAGAGGCCTAAGCAAATTCCTAAAAGCATGCTTATTGACATATCAAAATACTGCATTTTTTTCCTTCAAATTATAGGAACATAGTTATTTTGAAGCTAAAAAAGACTCTGGAGAGTTTCTCTGGTCTAATTACATTGTACTTGAGTAAGTCCGAAGGATTCCAAGCCCCATCAAGGTCATGGTGGGAGGCAATGAAACCCAAACACTCAGGCTTCTAACAAGCAGAGTTCCACTGTCATGTCTACTTCTCCTTTCACCTTGAGACAAGGACCCAAGAACAGTTTGTAAACTACTAATGTGATTCACCATCAACAATTTACAGGTAAGAAAAGGAAGGTCAGAGTTCACTTGTGGTGCAGCGAGTTAAGGATCCAGCGCTATCATGGCAGCAGCTTGGGTTGCTGCTGTGGCACAGGTTCAAACAATGGCCTATTTCCACATGCTGTGGGTGTAGCCAAAAAATAAAACAAAAAAAAAACAAAAAAAAAAAGTGGGGCGTTCCCGTCATGGCTCAGTGGTTAACGAATCCGACTAGGAACCATGAGGTTTTGGGTTCGATCCCTGGCCTTGCTCAGTGGATTAAGGATCCGGCCTTGCCGTGAGTTGTGGCGTAGGCTGCAGGCGTGGCTCAGATCCCTGGTTGCTGTGGCTCTGGTGTAGGCCGGTGGCTACAGCTCCGATTAGATCCCTAACCTGGGAACCTCCATATGCCTCGGATGCGGTCCTAGAAAAGACAAAAAAAAAAAAAAGTGGGAGCTCCCATCATGGTGCAGTGGAAACGAATCCGACTAGCATCCATGAAGATACAGGTTTGATCCTTGGCCTTGCTCAGTGGGTTAAGGACCCGGCACTGCTGTGAGCTGTGGTATAGGTCGAAGACAAGGCTTGGATCCCACATTACTTGGATCCTGCAGACAAGGTGTAGGTCAGTGCCTACAGCTCCGATTCAACCCCTAGCCTGGGAACCTCCATATGCCAAGGGAGCAGCCCAAGAAATGGCAAAAAGACCAAAAAAAAAAAAAAAAAAAGAGAGAGAGAAAGAAAGAAACATAAATACACAAAAGTACAGAATTCTAAGTACAAGTATATAGAAAATAAAAGGCGGTGTCCAAATTATTTTACTGTGCTGAAATTTTGCTTAAGAACGTATTATCCAAAATAAGTCAATGGCTTGAATATTACATTGATTGTGATCAAAGAATATTTTTTGACATATAATAGGCTACCAGAGGAAGCTTAAGATTAAATCATGCCATACATACCTCCAAATTTGGCATTCACCATAACATACAAATGCTCTCGAGGATAGGCATTTAGGTCCCTGGATACTGCATGCAAACTAATGGTGGGGTATTCCAGTGAGAATCCTAATCCAGAGCCATCTAACCAAGACAGGCGGCTGAAAAACATGTTTTAAGTAGATTATTTTAAGAACTTAAATCCTTATTTAATATCCTTACATTTATAAAGGTTCAGCTTGGACACTTCTACAAATGAATAAAATGCAAAGCATATTGTTTACAAATATTCGCAAAATGAGAAAATTCAGTAGTAGGAATTGAATTTAAGACCAGTTCTGTTACAGTCTGTTTTCCTCTAGCTAAATATTCAAACAGATTCGAAATGCAATTTAAGTCACGTGTGTTTCTATGCCTTTTTACACGTGTTCTCAGTTGGAATGTCTTCAGGCACCTTCTTTGCTTTTGCAAAGGCTCTTCATCTGAGTAAGTCCCAGCCTCTCCATGAGTCCTCCCTATAATTACTCCAGTTCATAATATCTTTTCTTTTTCGAAATTCCACTTGTGCTCAGCTATATCTTTGAGGACTTAACTCTGCGGTAATGAATCTTATATGTACCCTAGCAGAATGTGAGCTACCGGACAAAACTTATTATATTGCCTCATTTAACATTTTTCAAAAACCACTAGCGTAATGATTAGCAGGTTTAGTATGCAATAAATACTTAGGATTTACTAATTTTTCCACTAACCCTACATTAAATGACATACACATGAAATGGCTATAATCATACCACAAGTTGGAAAATAATCTTCATATTGAAAGGCAGACTACATGAAGCCTTTCATCTATTCTGCTGCTTTAAGAGAAAGCCTAAAACAAGCAAAGATTAGTTTTCCTTCAGAAGTGCTCCTAAATGCAAATATTGTATTGCTATAACAAAGGAAACATCACAAAAAACATTATATTTAAGTTGAGTAAGGGCTGGCTACTTGTTTGGTAATCTTCACCCATCTGGAACTGCAGCACTCAGCAACGAGAAAAGCAGAAAAAAAGATCCTTAAAACACACATACACAAAGTTAATGCAATAAAAATTAATGCAATATAGTGGTTGCATAGGGTTTAAGGAAAACAGAAAGTGACGGCTAATGGGTATTGGTTTCATTGGGGGGCAGTGAAAATATTCTAAAATTGATTGTGTTGATGGCTGCACAACTCTGTAAACAGACTAATAACCACTGAATTGTATACTTTCATTACATGATTGCATGTTATGTAAATTATCTCCATAAAGTTGTTATTTTAAAAAGAAGTTAATACAGGAGTTCCTGTCGGGGCTCAGCGGAAACAAATCTGACTAGGAACCATGAGGACGCAGGTTCAATCCCTGACCGTGAGCTGTGGTGTAGGTCGAAGATTCAGCTCAGATCTGGCTTGCTATGGCTGTGACGTAGGCCAGCAGCTGAAGGTCCGACTCAACCCCAGCTCGGGAACCTCCATATGCTGCAGGTGCAGCCCTAGAAAGACAAAAGAAAGAAAGAAAAAAGAAAAAGAAATTAATGCAATAAAACCCCCAGCTAGTTCTATTTTTTATACAACTATAACAAGCATGGCCATCTGATTTCTAACTGGGCAAAACTAAATACAACAGAAGAAGCTAGGACTCCCCTGTGCAGGAACAAGGACAGTGCAGGAGTCTGAGATAATTCACATTCAATGGAACAGGAGGCTGAAGTGTAAACGAAGTATAAAAAGGAAATCAACGTCTAATAGTCTAATAGCACAATACAAGCATATGACACAAGATCCTCACTTATTAAAAAGCAAAGGCTGGAGTTCCCGTCATGGCGCAGTGGTAGCGGCCCTAGAAAAGGCAAAAAGACAAAAAAAAAAAAAAAAGCAAAGGCAGGGTTTCCATTGTGGCTCGGTGGGTTAGGGACCCCACAGAGTATTTGTGAGGATGCAGGTTTGATTCCCGGCCTTGCTCAGTGGGTTAAGTATATGGCCTTGCCACAAGCTGAGGCATAGGTCATGGATGCTGCTCAGATCCGGCACTGCTGTGGCTGTGGTGTAGACTGGCAGCTGCAGTTCAGATTCGAACCCTAGCCTGGGAATCTCTGCATGCCACTGGTGCAGCACTAAAAAAAAAAAAAAAAAAGCAAAACAAAAAAGAAAAAAAAATCAAAAGCAAGAAAATATGCACTGTCATTTAGTAAGATTTCCATTCAACATGGGTTTTTTTTGTTTGTTTTTGTCTTTTGTCTCTTTAGGGCCACACTCATGGCATATGGAGGTTCCCAGGCCAGGGGTCAAATTGGAGCTGTTGACACTGGCCTACACCACAGCCACAGCAACGTGGAATCCGAGCCGTGTCTGCAACCTACACCACGGCAATGCCAGATCCTTAACCCACTGAGCGAGGCCAGGGATCAAACCCACAACCTAATGGTTCCTAGTCGGATTTGGTTCCCCTGAGCCATGATGGGAACTCCCTACAACTATATAATTTTAAGCAAATAAACTCCTTTTTCTCACCTTAAAAGTCCCTTGGCATTATCACATTTCAGAAAGGAGTATTCCAAATTTGGGTGTCTAAATGTTTTCAAATACCAGAGCCACAAAACTTTCTTTAATAACTGAATAAGGAGATGGAAAAACTGAAATATAAGCATAGACTCAGTGTCTATTAAATTATGGCTTTCACTTTTAAAAGCATGAAATAACTACCCTCTAGTTCCTTACTGCTGGCAGGACATAAATGCTACCTCACCAAGCATTTCTTGTGGAGCTCTGATAATCTCAAATATGAAGATGGATTGTGTACTCTACAGAAGAAGGTTTCACTTAAAAGCAACATTTACTCTGATCACTAAGTTGTGGTTTTTTGTTTTTTTTTTTTTTTTTTTTGTCTATTTGCCTTTTCTAGGGCCGCTCCCACAGCATATGGAGGTTCCCAGGCTAGGGGTCGAATCGGAGCTGTAGCCACCGGCCTAGGCCACAGCCACAGCAACACAGGATCTGAGCCGCATCTGCGACCTACACCACAGCTCACAGCAATGCCGGATCGTTAACCCACTGAGCAAGGGCAGGGATTGAACCCGCGACCTCATGGTTCCTAGTCGGATTTGTTAACCACTGCGCCACGACGGGAACGCCACTAAGTTTTGATTTTTATTTATTCTCTTTTCATATATTCTAGAAGAAAAGCCCTTCAAAATCAAAATGTCTAATTAACTATATCTAGTCCCAAAGAAACCATGAGTCACAAAAGAGGAAAACAGGAATTAGAAAGCCTGTCAAGCGGCAAAGGAACCTCCTGCTAACCTCCAATGCGGTTGTGTAAGTACCATCAGTGTACTTTATTCCCAGCACAGGGAGAAAAACAGGACAGAAAACTAAGAGGTCTTAAATTTGCATTGGCTTAATTATTTGTTGAAAAATTAATTTTGTAATAAGACATTTGAAAATGCATTGTTTATAGGTTACCTATTTTAATTATTTTATTTCACCTGTTTCTTTTTTTTTTTTTTTAGGGCTGCACCCACAGCATATGGAGGTTCCCAGGCTCTGGGTTGAATTGGCAACGCGGGAGCCAAGCCGTGACTGCAAGCTACACCACAGCTCACAGCAATGGTGGAGGCTTAACCCACTGAGCAGGGTCAGGGACTGAACCCACGTCCTCATGGACACCAGCCAGGTTCGTTACTGCTGAGCTGCGACAGGAACTCCAATTCCATCTGAATCAAATGCTCTGTTGTGAATGATTCATGACTCTGTTCCCTTTCTTATTTGGAGAAGTCAACTTCCTATGAAAATTAAGCTTTGACAATAAGCCCTAGAGTAATTTGAGAAACTACCTAAAACTAAATCAAACCCTGCCTCTCTTTGCCTAAAATCCTAAAATACCGTCCCTCAAACCAAGCTCATGACAAGGCTCTCTTCTCTAGTTTTACTGTATTTCACTCTTTCTCCCTTGGACCCTTGGATGAAGAAGTGTGGGGCTGCGAGTGTGCATGTGTTACACACTTATATCCTGGCACACAATACTGTTTCTCACCCTAGCCTCTGAGCATCTTGTTTCTTCTAATTGGAACATTTCTTTTCAGCCCTATCTCACTCTTATTCCTCATCTGTCACACCCTCTAGGAACCCTTCCCAGTTTGTTGAGACCTTGATTCTATCAGGATTTGGAAAATCAAGGTGGGAAAAAACAAAAGGGGGCAAGAGACCACAGAGGTAACGCTAGCACTGAGTAAAGAGGGGTGAACAAAAGTGTCCAAGGGACTGGTAATACTCTATCCTTAACCTGGCGGTGTTATGCAGATGTTATGTTAGTTTAATTATAATTCCTTAAACCACACATTAATTTATATTCTTTTCCGTATGTATATTTTACAAAAATATTTTATTAAAGAAGCAAAAGATGTGCTAATGGAAAGCTGAATAAAGAAAAACAATTTTCTTTTTCCACCGCGCCCATGGCATATGGAAGTTCCCAGGCCTGGGATCGAATCCAGATCCTTAACCCACTGCACCAGGCTGGGGATTGAAAGGGCACCTTTGCAGAGACAACGCCAGATCCTTAACCTGCTAGGCCACAGCAGGAGCTCTGGAAACAAAGAAATTTTTTTAAATTGATAAGAGCTTAAAAGGAGTTTGTAATTCCTCAGTGTGATAACTGTACTGTAGTTATTATACAAAAGAATACCCTTATTCTTAGGAGATTTTTGCTCATGTATTTATAGGTGAAGTGACAACGTGTCTGAAACTCAAAAAACTCAGAAAAAAGAGATAAATGTGGCAAAATGTCAGCAACTGATGAATCCTTGGTGAAGGGGCTATGGGTATTAACAACACCTGCAACATTTCTTTAGGTCTGAAATTTTTCCAAAAGAAAAAACAAGTATAAAACCTTTCCAAAACAGGAGTTATACTACAGAAGAGCCAATACACAGAGAAGCCATGGAGAAAAAGGGATTCTGTAGGGGCTAGGACTGTATCTGTGTTCCACTTTCCACCCCTTAAAAGAAACTGCTCCCCCAAGATCACTAAAGACCTCTTTGTCAATACCCAACAGGTGCTTCTCAGATGTGATTTTATTTGACTGCTCCTCCCCCTTAAGTCTCTTCTTCCATCATCTCTTGGTGTAGCTGTGTCTCCAGGTTTCCATCCTTGGCCTTCTTGTCTACCCATCTTTAGTACCACTCTCCCAAGAAACCCCTTCATATGTGCAACTAATTCACACATATCCAGACTAAACTCATGAACTGCTCCTTACCCCAAACTTGCTTTCCTTCCCATCCACATTTCCTATCTCAGTGACTAGTCAAACTCCTAAGTTTGCTCAATGACTAGATTTCCCTCTAAACCAAGCATTCTTTACATTTTTTGTGCCCTCTATGGCAGGAGGTTTTGGCCCCCATGACTTTCATATCTTCTGTGAATATATTAGGTAACATGGCAAAAGGGGCTTTGTGTATGTAATTAAGGATACTAATCAATTGAAGACAAAATAGGGAGGTTATCCTGGCACATCTGTGTGAGTCCCATATAATCATGTAAGCTCTTTTTCTTTTTTAGGGCCGTAGCCAGGGCATATTAAAGTTCCCAGGCTAGGGGCCCAATCAGAGCTGCGGCTGCCGTCCTACACCACAGGCACAGCGATGCCAGAACTGAGCCACATCTGCGACCTACACCAAAGGTCACAGCAAGGCCAGGTCCTTAACCCACTGAGCAGGGCGAGGGATCAAACCGGCATCCTCATGGATACTCATCTTGGGTTACTGCTGAGTCCCAGGGGGAACTCCCATGTGAGCTCTTATAACCAGAAAATTCTCCCTGGCTGTAAACAGCAGAAACAAACGTCAGAGAGATATGAAGGACAGGGAGAAAACAATGTGCCATTGTTGGCTTGAAGATGAATGAACCGGAGTTCCCTTTGTGGCACAGCGGAAAGGAATCCAACTAGGAGCCATGAGGATGCGAGTTTGATCCCTGGCTTCACTCAGTGGGTGGGGGATCCGGTGCTGCCTTGAGCTGCGCTGTAGGTCGCAGACACCGGCTCGGATCCCACGTTGCTGTGGCTGTGGTGTAGGCTGACAGCTGTAGCTCCAATTGGACCCCTAGCCTGGGAACTTCCATATGCCCTGGGTGAGGCCCTAAAAAAAAAAAAAAAGAATGAACTATGTCCTGGAAATAGGTACCTCTATTCTGCCACCTCGATATTTAAGACATATCTATGTGACAATGAAAGTACATAGTGTTCCGGGTACTCAAATAAAAAGGCGATTCCTTCCAGGAATGACAATGAGAGCAAGGTCCCTCTGGATATAACCCAGCCTCCCTGAAACGGAGGATGTTCCTCTTCCCACCCACACCTACAGAAAGAAACCTATACGCCTTACCCAAACTCTCAAAACCCTGCACAGTCTGCCCTAAACCTACAAGCCTGCCCAGGGCAACAGCTCTCACGCCTGCTCCTCGCAGAAGGCAGGCACATGGATGACTCTAACTCAGGGCCTGGAAACTCAACATTTTAAAACGACACCCTTGAGGGAGAGCCACACTCTTATCGGACCGCGGGGGAAAAGCGTAATTAAAGAGGAGAGCCCTGCCTGAGGAAGAGAGAAGAGGCGGCACCGAGGACAGGACACTGGAACAATCGAGTCTTCCTCTCAGCAGCCCGCCCCGCAGCCCCCGAGGCGGTGGTCTCGCCGCCGATCGTCCCTAAGGCCGGCGCCCGGGGGAGGCGGCGCGCAGGCCGCCCGCACTAGGGCACAGGGACCCTACCTCTCCGCGATGTAAAGGGTGCCAGTGCCCAAGCCCTTCCCGTTCAGCACAGCCTCCGTATTTGGCTGCTGCTGCCGGAGCCCCTCAGCCGACCCAGGCGGCGGGAAACTCCTGAGGAAGCTCATTGCAGCAGGGAGCTCACAGACACAGGCCGCCAGCGAGCCGAAGCACCACAAACCCCGCTCGCGGCGTCCCGCCCCGGAAACGGCCGCGATGACCCCGGAAGAGCTACTTAGCCGCCCCGGAATTTAACCCTGTCTGCCATAGAGACGAGCTGTTCTAGGGCAAGATCTCGGAGGCCAGAGAGGCCCCGGTGTGTCGCAGTGACGCCGTTTCCCGTCACCCTCCTTTTTCTGAAGCCCCAAGCTTGGAATGACAGAGCGTTCTCAACGGCATCCTAGGTCAGGGTCATCACTGTAACCCTGGGAGAGAGGAGGCGCAGGAGATAATAAATTCCTTTTTCTACAAAAGGGGAGACGGAGGCGTGAGATAGGGAGTCCATACCTGAAGATGCATAGAAAGTAGAGGCCACACTGATTTACAGGTCAACGGTCTCCTAACTGGATTCCGCTCTTTTCACCGCGCCTGCTTGCGTCATCTCAGCCTGTGCAGGCCTCAACTTAAGAGTTATGCCCTAGGTATTCGTCTAGGTCCTGACACTGCCCTAGTGCATAAGCCACGTATCCCCGGGTCTATAACTATTAGGGATATGGAAATCAAAACTACAGCGAGATTCAGTCCCTGGCCTCGCATAGTGGGTTAAGGATCCCGCGTTGCCGTGAACTGTGGTGTAGGCCGGCAGCAGCAGCTGGGATTCCACCCCTAGCCTGGAACTTACATATGCCGGGAGAGCGCCCCCCCAAAGAAAAAACTCCAATGAGGTATCCACCCACACCGGTCAGATTAAAAAAAGTCTACAAATAACAAATGCTTAGAGGGTGTGGAGAAAAGGGATCCCTCTTACACTGTTGGTAGGAATGTAAGTTAATGCAACTGCTGTGGAAAACAGTATTGAGGTTCCTCAGAAAACTAAAAATAGAATTACGGTATGATCCAGTAATCCCACTCCTGGGCATGTACCATGACAAAACAATGATTCAAAGTGATACATGCACCCAGTGTTGATTGAAGCACTACTCAAAGTAGCTAAAACTTGAAGAAAAAAAGAGAAAAACATAAATGGCCATTGACAGATGAATGAATTAAGAAGATACAGTAAATATGTACAATGGAATACCACTCAGCCATAAAAAGGAATGAAATAATGCCATTTTCACCAACATGGGTGCAACTAGAGATTATCATACTAAGTAAAGTAAGTCAGATAGAGAAAGACAAATACCATATATCACTTATATGTGGAATCTAAAATATGGCACAGGAGTTCCTGTTGTGGCTAAGCAGTAACAAACCTGACTAGTATCCATGAGGATGCAGGTTCAATCCCTGGCCTTCCTCAGTGGGCTAAGGGTCTGGTATTGCTGTGAGCTGCGTTGTAGGTCACAGATGCAGCTCGGATCTGGCGTTGCTGTGGCTATGGTGTAGGTCAGTGATTGCAGCTCTGATTCAACCCTTACCCTGGGAACTTCCATATGCCTCCAGTGTGGCCCTAAAATGAAAGAAAAAAAAATTTTTAAAAGAAAACACATAAGAAGGTTGAATTGCCCAAGGTCCATAGTAACTAAGTGACAGAGCGTGACTTAGAACCTGAGCAGTAGGGCAGCACAGCCAACACCCTTTCAACCACTACACATGATGGGGCTGGAAAGTAGGCCAGGTCAGTCTGGAAAGGGCTGTGTACAGAAGACCCTTGACATTCATACATAACTTGCCACAAATTATCCCTCAAGTCTGTAACATTTTGCTAAGATAGGCAGTGAGGTGATGAATGAGCCCAGCTGACTGCCCTGCACTGACACTCAGCTTTGCCTCTTATCATGAGTTAGTTTTCCTATCCACTGCCACAAAACCATACTTCAGGAGTTCCCACTGTGGTGGAACAGGACTGGCGGTATCTCTGGAGTGCTGGGACACAGGTTTGATTCCTGGCCTGGAACAGTGGATTAAGGATCCAGTGTTGCTGCAGTTGCGGGACCTGGCCCAGGAACTTCCCCATGCTGCAGGTGCAGCCAAAAAAAAAAAAAGAAAGAAAGAAAAAGAGAAAAAGACTTATTTACTCTTGTCAAGAAGTCAATATTCCCTCAAATGATTAGCAGATTAATATGAACCCTATCAAAATTCCAATTGTCTTTTTGACAAAAATTGACATGCTGAAGCTAAAATTCATATGAAAATTCAAGGTACTAGAAAAGTAAAAATAATACTTAAAAGAAAAAAAAGAGCCAAATTGGAGGACTCACTTCCTGATTTCAAAATTTATTACAGGGGTTCCCATTGTGGCACAGCAAAAACGAATCCGACTAGTATCCATGAGGTTGAGGGTTCCATCCCTGACCTCGCTCAGTGGGATAAGGATCCGGCGTTGCTGTGGCTGTGGTGTAGGCCAGCAGCTGTAGTTCCGATTCAACCCCTAGCCTGGGAATTTCCATATGCCATGGGTGCAGTCCTTAAAAAAAAAAAAAAACTTACTACAAAACTACAATAATCAAGATTGCATACTTCTGGCACAAGGATAAACGTATAAATCAGTGGAGTTGAACTGAGAATCCAGTAGTAAATTCAGACATTTTTGGTCAAAAAAGTTTTGACAAGGATTCCAAGATAATTCAGTGGGGGAAAGAATAGTCTTTTCAATAAATGGTGCTAGTACAACTGGATAGCCACATGCAAAAGAATGAATTTTTCTTTTTTTTGGCCAAGCCTGCAGCCTAGAAACAAATGTTCCCAGGGCCGGGAATTGAACCTATGCTACAGTAGTGACCCAAGTGACAATGCTGGATCTTTAACCTGCTGTACCACAAGAAAACTCCAAAAGAATGAATTGGTTTTTATCTCATATCATACATGAAAATAACTCAGAATGAATCAAAGACCTCAACATAAAAATAAACTTATAAAACTTTTAGACAGAAACATAAAACATAAATATTTGTAACATTGCATTAGGTAATGGTATCTTAGATAAGATATTTAAAGCATGAGCAAACAAAGAAAATAAAACAGAAAAATCAGATGTCAAGATTGAAAACCTAGATGTGTCAGAGGACACCCTAAAGAAAGTAAAAAATAACCAGCAGAATTGGAGAAAATATTTGCAAATAATATTTTTGGTAAGGGTCTGGTTCCCAGAATACATATTAAGGACACTTACAACTCAACAATTAAAAGGCAGATAACCCAACTTTAAAATGGGCAAATGATTTAAATAGATGTTCCTGAAAGCAAGATATACAACTGGCAGTAAGTACATGAAAAGATGTTCAGCATCATTAATCATCAGGGAAATGCAAATTGAAACCACAATGAAAAACCACTTCATATGCACTAGAGTAGCTATATTAAAAAAGATTGACCATAAGTGTTATTGATGTGGATAAGTCAGAAGCTTCATACATTAGTAGCGGGGTGCCGCTGCTGTGTAAAATAGTTTAGCAATTTCTTCAAACTTGAAACATAGAGTTACTATATGACTTGGCGATTCCATTCCCAGGTATCTACCTACCTAAGAGAACTGAAAGCACAGGTCCACACAAAACTTGTATGCAAGTGTTTATTATTCATAATAACCCAAGAGTGGAAACAATCCAAATAGCCATTAACTGATGAATGGATATACAAGACATGGTATATTCATAGAGTAGAACATTACTCACCTCTAAAAAAGATGAAGTTCTTTTTAAAAATTAAAAAAAAAATTTTGGGAGTTCCCGTCGTGGCGCAGTGGTTAACGAATCCGACTAGGAACCATGAGGTTGCGGGTTCGGTCCCTGCACTTGCCCGGTGGGTTGACAATCCGGCGTTGCCGTGAGCTGTGGTGTAGGTTGCAGATGTGGCTCGAATCCCGCGTTGCTGTGGCTCTGGTGTAGGCCGGTGGCTACAGCTCCGATTGGACCCCTAGCCTGGGAACCTCCATATGCCGCGGGAGCGGCCCAAAGAAATAGCAAAAAGACAAAAAAAAAAAAAAAAAAAAAAAATTTTGCCCATGCCCATGACATGTGGAAGTTCCTGGGCCAGGGATTGAACCTGCACCACAGCAGCAATCTGAGCTGCTGCAATGACAAGGCCAGAAACTTAACGTGCTGTGCCATAAAGGAACTGCAGAAAAGACATGAAGTTCTGATGCATGCCAAAACATGGATGAAATAATGAAAACATGCCAAATAAAAGATGTTAAACACAAAAGGCCGCATATTGTACAATTCCATTATTTTAAATATCCAGAATAGGCAAATCCTTACAGACAGAAAGTAAATTAGCAGTTGCCAGGGACTGGGGGTGGGGGTGGGGGAATGGTGGGTGACTGCTAATAATACAAGGTTGTTTTGGGGGGATGATGACAACCTTGTGAATATACCAAACACCACTGAAACCTACACTTTAAAATGACGCATTTTTGACATGCGAATTTTGTCTCAACTTTTAAAAAAAAGAAGAAAGATTTAAAAATAAAATTTACAAGTATTTTTATTTTATTTATTTATTTATCTTTTGTCCTTTTAGGGCCTCACCCACAGCATATGGAGGTTCCCAGGCTAGGAGGTGAATTTGAGCTGTTGCTGCCAGCCTACGCCAGAGCCATAGCAATGCCAGATCCAAGCCACATCTGCGACCTACACCACAGCTCATGGCAACGCTGGATCCTTAACCCACTGAGCAAGGGCAGGGATCGAACCCGCAACCTCATGGTTCCTAGTCGGATTCGTTTCCGCTGTGCCACAATGGGAACTCCAAGTATTTTTATTTTAAAAGACATCGTATAAACACATCTAGATTTTTTTATTATTACTATTAATTTATTTATTTATTGCTTTTTAGGGCCACACCCTCAGCATATGAAAGTTCCCAGGCTAGGGGTGGAATCCAAGCTGTAGCCACAGGCCTACACCACAGCTCATGGCCATACCTCATCCTTAACCCACTGAGGGAGGCCAGGGACTGAACCCACAACCTCATGGTTACTAGTCAGATTCATTTCCGCTGAGCCACGATGGGAACTCCAAAAGAATCTAGATTATTAAAAGTGGCTGTGTCACAGAGAGGACAATCATCCTAAGGACAGCTTCTTAGCCTTCTCTCCCTTTCTGATATGCCTTTCTGGTTGTGGGTCCCTGCCTTTCATTCTTGCTTTTTGGGCACTGTCCTGATCCTGCTTATAGTAGCTCCCACTAAAATTCCAGCCCTGCCTTCTCAATCACTGAATCCGAAGCCAATTTCTGATTTTCTAGAATTTAGTCAGCCTAATTCTTTGATGTAGGTAAAATTCACCCTTATTTAAAAAAAAAAAAAAACTAGGCTTGAAATATATAACATCTATTTTTAGTGTTTAAACTAGAGACAGCACAGATTCTAATCAGGTTCTATCATTGTTAATAAGTCCTTCCTCCAGCTTTTTGGCTCCAAATGAGAGAACAGAGCTATCTGATTGCATGAGTTCATGGTGCAATTACTGGCATTCCACAAGCAAGCAGTAATGCCAAAGAGAAATGAAAACAGGCATTTTACAGAGTTCTCTGATGGCCTAGCGAGTTAAGGTTCCTGCATTTTCACCACTGTGGCTCTGGCCGCTGCTGTGGTGCAGGTTCAGTCCCTGGCCAGGACCTTGCATGGGCTGCCAGTGTGGCAAAAAAAGAAAAAGAAAAAAAAAATTAGAGAGAACCTGAAATAAACGTTGCAACTCTCATTAAAGAAAAGAAAGAAAATGGACATTTCAATTAAAAAAAAATGAAACAAGTGCAGGGAAAAGGGAGAACCATCTCTCCTGAAAGTTCCAGCTTTCTGTAACAGTTGCTCCTAATAACGAGTTCAAGGATGCATCTGAGAAGCCCACTAGTGTCCTAGAGTTTCTCTTAGGAATTTCCGACATTTCAGTGAGAATTTTCAAATGTAGCTTAACATTTCTAAAGTTGATTTAATTGTCAAGTTAGAACTAATTAGGGGGAGAGTAGATGGGAGACAGAATGACGCCTGTTTCCCAGGATAGCGAGAGTTTTGTAGGATGAGTGCAGAA
The DNA here is from genome assembly GCF_054392235.1 of Sus scrofa. Taxonomy (NCBI): domain Eukaryota; kingdom Metazoa; phylum Chordata; class Mammalia; order Artiodactyla; family Suidae; genus Sus; species Sus scrofa. The sequence goes on from NC_139391.1 coordinate 12,146,300, forward strand.
GGCTGGAGATCAGAGAGAGTTCACTGAGGTGGGGTGACCCAGAAGACACAGGAGGGAAGGGGCCAGATGAAGGACATGGCAGAGGAGATGTGGCAAAAATAGAGGCAACACTTCCTCCTTGGAGGATGGAGAGAAGGATGGGTGCTCAAGTGTGGATAAAGTGGCTCTGAAATGGCAACAGGAACAATAAGGAAGCTAGAGGTGGCCTATACTGTCAAGTTCCTAGTTAACTTTGCTTTTGGGATATGACGTTATGTGCACAACTAATGCTGCAAGAAACAAGTCCTATTTCCTTAGAGTGTTCTTTCTCATTTTCTTTTTAGACTTTGAGGGCCTTAAAGAGCTCATGCAAAGTGGGCTGAATTTGACTGAAGAATCAGAATGACACAAGCATTCATTTCACCCAACATTTAACTTAGTTTCACCAGAATTTTTTTTTATTAATTTTTATAATTCTACCACTTCTAAATGATCACAGTATAGTAGACTAAGCCTCAGTTTTTTAAAAGAGAATTCTTTTACACCCTCTGGTCTTATAACCCCAAAAGAGATGTGAGCTGACAGTCATGTTCCGGGCCCACTCTCAGCTGCAGAAAAGAGCCTATTGTAGGGAGTTCCCATCATGGCTCAGTGGTTAACGAATCTGACTAGGAACCATGAGGATCCTAGCTGGATCCCTGGCCTTGCTCAGTGGGTTAAGGATCTGGCGTTGCTGTGAGCTGTGGTGTAGGCCGATGGCTACAGCTCCAATTAGACCCCTAGCCTGGGAAACTCCATATGCTGAGGGTATGGCCCTAGAAAAGACAAAAAGACAAAAAAAAAAAAAAAAAAAAAAAAAAAAAAGTCCATTGTATTCTCTCAAAGTTAACACTGCCCTGTTACCCTTAGCCTCCAACACAGCATCTCACCTCCATTTGACCAATTAAGTGAACATTTCAAATAAATCACTAAGAAGCACTGTAGCTGGTCATTTTTTGCCAGCATAGATCAGCTTTCACTCCATTAAGTGCAATTCTAAGATAAAAAGTTCTTTACTTAGTTTATGTTTTTTGTTTTGTTTTGTTTTGTTTTTTGTCTTTTTGCCTTTTCTAGGGCTGCTCTGGCGGCACATGGAGATTCCCAGGCTAGGGGTCTAATCAAAGCTGTAGCCACCAGCCTACGCCAGAGCCACAGCAACGCGGGACCTGAGCGTCTGCAACCTACACCACAGCTCACGGCAACGCCGGATCCTTAACCCACTGAGCAAGGCCAGGGATTGAACCCGCAACCTCATGGTTCCTAGTCGGATTTGTTAACCACTAAGCCATGACAGGAACTCCAGTTTATCCATATTTTTAACTAGAATTGCAAAGAGTGAACTCCATTAGTTTGCTGGAATCTGCTGTAAATTCTACTCTAAGGAAGGAAACTCCATCAAGTCAACATATGTAGATGAGAATTAAACTCAGGATTGGAAGGGCCCCTTCAAAATCATCTGGTCTAACCCCCTTTTCAATGTGTTGATCTATTACACTGCTATCAAATGGTACTTCCATCTAAATCCAACCCCCCCCCCACCAGTGAGAATTCACTCTCAAGTTAATTTTTAGAGAATTCTGTAAAAAAGAATTGCCACAGAATAAACCCAAACCTTTTGCCTTACTGCTTCTGCCCTCTGGCCTAGTTATTTGTTCCCTTAGAGCCACACAGAACAAGTTCAAGGCCTTTTTAATATGTCTGCTCTCTGGATGCTAAATATAGAAATCAAGAACAGCTTTCCAATATCTATAATTCACATCCTTGGCAAGTAGCCTTAAATTATTTTGGGGAAACTGATGCACTTGTGGTTTTACTCTCTTGATAGTAAGAGAACAATTCATCTATTCCTGGGGTGATAAAAAAAATTTTCAATCTTCATCAACTGTTACAGAAAATTCATAGCTTTCTATGTGCCACAAAGTTTAAAATAAACTAAGTTTGCAAACACATCATGCTAAATACATCAAATTATTTAATTTTTTTATTATGACAATTGACACATATTAAGTGAAAGAAATGACAGAAGTATTATAATAAAACATTTTGAAAGAAAAAGTTACACAATTAGGCCAATAGCCATAAAATAGCTTTAGGCCTGTTTTTAACACCAAGGGTTCTGATCAGACTGTAGTGAGACATTGAACATTTCATTAACAAAAATATTGGCACAAGCCACAACATATTTTGGTTGCCACTTACAAGGAATATTGTATTTAAACACGATGCACTGCAATTCTAACACACTAGGTGTTCACACACTGCAGTTAACCCCTGAAGCTTTAAGCTACCAGGAATTCCCATATTTTCTATGCACAAAATTTACTTTGTGCGTTACTGGAATTACATTTCCAGTTTTCACACCTCTTCCCCCCCTCACATGCAGTATGTTATATGTGGCAGAGAGCAAGCCAGCTTCTCTTGTTTGACTAAAATCACATTCCTTATTACCTCAAAAGTTTTTTGCTCATCTTGGAGCGTTTGCTTGAGCTCTCATCTCCTAAAAACAAAATAAAGCATTCTGAGAACATATTCCAGGAATAATTTTTTTATGCATAGGAAAATAAAGCATTTCATATAAGCATGTCTAATTATCCAAGGGGCATTCTGATCAAACACTCCTTGGATCCTAGCTATTATTTTAAAATTAAGATGAAAATTTAACATACCATCTACAAATTCTTATCTGGAATTTGTATTCTTTGCCTGCAAATTCATGATTCCCAGGCTTCATCTCTGAACCTATGAGGATAGCAAAGAAACTGACATCCTATATTAGCTGACGACAGATAAAGGTAACTTATGTAGAAGTTATGAGTTTAATTCTATACAAGAACACACTTGTGCTGTAACGGTGAAAAATCAGAATGGCAAGTTACCAGATGGCCAAAAGTACTGGCATTTTAACAAAGGTATCAATATAACTTACGTAAAATGTGCCATGTAAAAGACTGCTAGAACAGGCAGCTCTACAAGATTTCAAAATACTTTATCAAATAAGAAGGGAATTGACTTTGAATCTGATATCCCTTCCTGCCATGCCTCCAGCAAATATTCCTGTGGAAGTAAAATCTACTGAATTAAGTCTACAAGAACCAAATCAAACAATTCTAGTTTTTCCTTCTTTTACAGAAAGAAACCAAGCCCTGTCCCACCTCCGACTCCACCATCCCATCACAGGACACATCCTTTCGAGGTGTATACAAAACCTCCTGGCAGGTTTGGGCAAACTACAATTCTGATACCATTATCAATAAACTACTTTGAACGAAACACGAGATCGATGTCGAGAAAACCCTAGTTCGGCATCATGAAAATCACGCACTGTGAGAATATGCTGCTAACGGCCAAATTTGGGCTATTATAGCTGTCCTGAAGTTGAAAATCCATTTACACTCATATAAACTAGAGGTGTGTGTATATGTATGTGTCTACATGTGTGTGTAATTTTCATGCAATGATCATAAAGCTTTGGAAACAGGGTTAATAGCCTAACTTCAAGGCTTGTCCATATAGCAGTATTGACATGCACCAACTCTGCTAAAGGGCAGGAGAATGAAAAAGACCATGGCACAATTTTTTAAACAATTTTAGGTTTAATTACATAATGCACCTGTAGATGTTCTAGCATAAACACAATTGTAAAAATCTACATCCTATTTTAGGGTATTTTTCCACCTCCCATCCCTTAAAAGCTGTACAGTTATAAAAAAATGTGACTCTCAAGCAAAATAAACTTTTTTTTTTTGCAACATACAAAATAAGTTAAATGATTCAGAAGGTCTTGAGCCATTAAGTTTCCCAATGACTGTGTTCTGGCCATCCATAAGCATGACATGCAGCTAGCTCCTGGTCTATGACCAGAACTCAATAAATACAGGTCAAACAAAACCCCAAAGGCTTAAATTAGATTTCTTTAGAAACTGATGAAAGTCAAGAAAATATATAGTTAGGGTTAGCAATTCCATTCTTAACTTACATCATCCAGTGGCAAAATGAACAAGGCAGGTCTCTCAGTCCTTAAGTGCATTTTCTAGCTTGTACCGGTTTTGGCAAAAAACACAAATGCAGTTTGTTTTAAAATGTTTTTTTTTTTTTCTCATTCAAAATGTCTTAAGGAGCTTAATAAATTTCTACTTGTCTAATAAAGTGTTATGCCCTCTCATATAAATTATGCATAGAATAGATATCTTAGTAAAATAAAAATAATATCTTTATTAACTGAAGTCACTATAATGTGCCAGAATTAGGTTTGCAGCATTTCCCAGAGCAAAAATGGTATAAATATAACATGAAAAAAAATTGAGCTCACATGACCAAAATGAAAAAAAAATTACTAATGGAATCATAGTCTAACCAATTTCTGAGAGGGTTTATATGAGTTTTAAAAAATTGTTGAGTGTACCATCTATAGTAGTTATATACCAAGCATACTACATTTTGGCTTATAATGACTCTTTGCTTGCTGGGGAATGATTATCTTCAATATAAGTTACATAGCAATTTGTTATTTAGCAATTCTTGGCACTCAAAAATGTTCAGGATAATTTGAGGGAAATATTTTTGAAAGCAAATTATTAAGTATACACATAACACAATAACTCAGTTTAAATACATGGATAGGAAAGGGTCTTGTCTTCCAGGAGTGGCATAAAAACAATGAAGGAAATCAGCTTGCCATTTGCAAGGTACACACTGGGAATGGTGATAAAATAGGAATGGACTGTATGCTAAGAAAGTTTAATAGAAGGTAGTAAGCAGAGGACTAGATAGATACAGAAAGTATGCAATCTTGGCATTCTTGCTTCTTGGAAGAACCAGGAATATATCTTTAGGATGTCAAACCAAGAAGAGGAACTTCACTATTTTTCTCTAGGCTTTCTATAATTAAATGAAGTTCATCATTTCCTATCAGTTATAATTACATCTTTTTAAATAATGTCAAATCATAATTTCAAAGGGTTCATTTTAATTTCTTCTAACATCTAAGGTGTATATATACATAGTAATATATATATATACACACACACGTACACATATATATGTTCATTTCATTTAAAAAGATATCTGGGTATTTGAATACTTGTCCTACAGCTGCGAGGCAATGCCATGTATCAGGGACCTGTTCTGCTGTGTTGGTGAAGGGCAGAGTTCACAACTTTTTATGAAAGGTAAACTTTTAGATTCATTAGGTTCCTTTGAATTGCATGGTGGAACAAACTGCTGAGTGCTTAACATCTTTTATCCTCACAAACATAAGCTAAAAAGGCATTCCGAACATAAGCTAAAAAGGCATTCCTTGTGACAAAGGAAATTCCATCAATCCCACTTCAAGATAGCTAACAATTTCCCATCTCTTAAACTCTAAATAACAAGTAAATGCCTACATTTCCCTTAATACATGTTCTTCGCCCAATGCATTATTACAAGATGGGTTCTATCAACTGAAAAGTAAAAACTGGAGTTTGCAATATCCTGTTAATTTGTTTAAAAATTCTTTTCTCAACAACTTCTTTAGCATATGAAGTCTTTGATTCTTTGGTAGGTCATTAAACAAAAATTATGAGTAGGCATGAATTTATTCTAAATGAAACTCCCTTTTACTCTTGGAATCTGCGACCTTGACCAACTGGAAAGATGTGCCAAGGAAACCCAACGTCAAAAAACAGGTATATTCTTGAAAATATCTCTGCCATCATTCTCTAGTAATGTGCCAACAACAGAAACTGTTTACACGAGACACTATTTATTTCATCAGTACAAGTCTACAAAACTGTATATTTTCTGTGTTCTTTTCATATAGTTTAATTTGAAGCTTCTGCTTCGTGAAAATCTGGCTAATTTTCAAACCTTAACAGAAACTGCAAACTAAAAGTTCTGATTACTAAACTACATCTCCCCTTAATACATCTGCTAGAGACTCTGGAGTTTAATATTAGAAGTCTAATTTACATTTCCAAAAAGGAAGTGTGAAGGATCCAAGGGTTCTATTACACAGCAGTTACTGTGAGCCTAAATCCATGGTTAGTGCTCTAATAATAAGGATCCAAGATGTCCTAAACTCTAGATGGACTGCTGCTTTCCTATACCCTGTCCAGTTCCTGATGACTGAATTATGTCTTTGGATATAGAACATTCACTTTCCCCTAAATTTTATTAACTTCTTTAAAGCATGGTCAGCGTTAATATTTCAGCAAACACAGACTCTTTGAGGAACTCAATCTAAACACCAAGCAGCAGAATTGTTTTGAAACTGTTCAACATTTAATCAGCCGTAATTAACTTATCTGCATAATAATAATTTTACGTATCAGGTGCTTGGATTGCACTCCTTGTAGATGAAACATAGTTAACTGGTTTAATCAGAATGAAAAGGGAATTAGAAAGGAAACACTCACTATCAGGTTCACAAACACTTAATTCAAGTTTGGTACATAAGAGGCAGCAAAAGTGGTATCATAACCCATGTCAGTGGGACATTTGCTAAATGGAATACTCAGTCTTTTTGCTCTCTATAGCAGAAGGGTAAAAAGAACTCTTTATTTCACATGAGGCATCCTGTAAAATAAATAATCTGCCCATTCAACAGTTCTTCTTGTTACTTGCTTAAATGAAGAGAACTAGCAGGCTGAAGCAGAAGCTGGTGTGTCCAGAGGTAGAGATAGGGTACACGGGAGTTTCTACACCTTAGTGGCTTTACCCAGTTGCAGGACTAAAACTGGTAGAGGGAGGCTGGGGGCAGGATATTCCACCTGCACATGTGTGAACCACTTACCTTGCGTTAATAAGAATTTTCCTATTGCCTGCCTATTTTAGATAGTTGAGAAAAGGCTAACATTCTTAACTGACTTTCAAATAAATGAACCAAACCTTGCCAGAAAGCAGGCCTGGTAAGTCAGGGTGGCTCCTTATAGTCCTGCTTACTGTCTGTGAATGTAAAAGCCCTTCCCTCCCTTCCGGTGGAACATTGTCTCAAAATAACACTCACAACTTGTCTGGAACCACATGCTACTGGTGCATCCTCTTTTTCGGCTGCTTTCATTATTTTATTTTTTATACAGATACATACACATTGCTAGAATCAAAGCAAAAATATTAATGGGCAGGTACTACAGAACTAAAGTGAACCAAAACAAATCAAAGAACCAACAAGTGAGGAACAATAGCTATAAACTTTCAAGGCCAAAAGATTTAAGGGCAACACCTGTTGAGGAAGGAAAAGGAGTATAAAGTTTTCTAGAGAGGTATTTATAATGGAAGTCTAATGCCAGCTTTTTAATAATAAAAAAGAGAAGTGCCTTATTATACACTGCCTAGCACATATAATGCTTAATTTGGAAAGAAAAATCAATGAAGTTCCTTGGGCCAGCAGCAGATATGGTGTGTCCATTGCCGGCAACAGACACAACACTTGAACAGAAAACCCAATCCCAGGGCAAAGGTATTCACAGAAGTAATGGCTGAAGGTTTCAGAATTTGACAGGCAAGATTTAATCACAAGTGCTACACTTTGTACAATGTTATTTATGGCTCTGCCTGAAATTTTACAGCTATAACAGAAACTAAATAAGACAAAGTTCATATTTTAGTGTCAATTACATGTTAGATAGTTAGTTAGTTACAAATCTCTTTTTCTTGAAACAAAGGGCTTATCTTTCTTTAAAGTGTTGAGATGTTTGAAATGGATGTCATACCTATTAAGTATGGTCATTTTCAATCAACTCTACATTGGCTGTGTGACTTGTAATGAATTTTAACAGAAGTCTAATGGCCAAAGGCCAAAACTACATTCAAACCCTGCTAATATATCCAGGCAGATAGTAAAGTCCAACACACACACATACACACACACATATACACACACATACATGCTAAAACTCAAACTAAAAACCTCCCAAAGGAACTGCTTTGTTTGTAGACTTCAATTTGAAGTAGATACTAAGGGCAAGAATAGACCAAAATTCACCTGAAAATACTTTCCTTCTTCAAATGTGCTAAAATACCGCTGTCAGCCTAGAATCCATCTCTACGTGTATGTTATGTATAGATGTACTTTTTTTTAAAGAATATTTTAGATATTTAAATATTAAGTGGCCAGAAGACAAGAGTTACACATCTGCAAAGTTTACAGTCCACCTGGGCCTTAAGAAAGTCCACACTCATTTCACTAATAACTCTTCATGATAACATATTAAAGGCCACCTCATCACCACTGCATAAAGCTGTTTTGAAAAATTTCTTGCTAGCACAATCTGGCTTCAAAGTTTCATTATATATTTTACTGTACAAATGCTTTTCAGATGATTTTTTTTTTTTTTAAACAAGAAACTCTGCTATAACAGAAACTTAGGTTAGAGTTTTTGATGATGGTATTTTCTTGGTCTCTTCTTTATTAAAGTGTGGTTATCTCCATAGTAAACAAGTTGATTTCATGAATGTTGTTACTAAATGACTTATGTACGATGTTATCTACAATTCTCAAACTGCAACAATACAGACTTGAACTTTAAATAGTCTGTTAATCATCATCTATGCCGTGAATGTTTAAATATAGTATATATTTAATATGAAAAAGCTAAAGCACAAGTGCTTTCTCCCACCCCTAATTCTGTTTTGGGCCCTCATAGAGTCGGAATGCATTCTTATCTACCCTTTTCACAAAGTCAGGAGAGCTCAGGAAATATAAAGTCAAAAATATACAAATCTTTGTTGTTATAATAAGATTTTTTTTTTCCATGAATGAAATTACCAAGGACCATGAACTTGGAAAAAGAAAATCAAAAGGAATTTACAGCAATTATTTATCTTCAAAGTTCAAAACTGGTCACTTCACAGAAAGACTTCAGGGTTTGTTGAAATTTTTCTTCTAAAAAGTCATTCTGTAGTGGAGTTTTCTAGGAAAAATAAAACAGCTTTTAATAACTGGCCCGCTGGTGTGAGAGCTACCGTGGAATAAATTAGCACAAAAAATGGAAAAAAAGTTTTATAACTGTTCACTGTTACAGACATAATCAACAAGGTCAGTCACTCTCAAAAGCTCATCTTCCTCCTCTTCTGGTGCCCCTGCCTCCTGGCCACCACTCGTCCCATTGGGGGCTAGGCTTGCACTGGCTGTGCTGCTGTCCTTGGGGGTCTGTGGCTTCTCGGCTGGCTTGCCAATCAAGTTCTCAATGGCTTTGCCAGGACTCTGTCCATTGGTGGAAGGTAAGTCCACTAAGCTATAGTCCAACGGGCTCTCCACCTTGCTTACGTTTTCAAAGTCCTCTTCCTCGTCGCTGTCTATCCGATAGGGCCTCTTGGTGCTCTCCTGCTCTGCGGGCAAGACCCTGGGCTGGCTGTCACGGGTAGGCTGAGCTGCATCTCCATGAGCATTGTCACAACTCTCCTCTTCGTCTGTCTCGATCCGGTGTAGCCGTTTTCGGGATGGTTTACCTTCCTCTTCCTCGTCCTCGTCTGCTTCCGAATACTCATCTGTGCTTCGACCCCGCTTTCGAACTGACCGCTTTGATTTTTTAGCTAATTCATCATCTTCAGAGTTCTTGGACATATAGCTCTCTAGAACAAACAGGACATTGAAGCCGTTGGTAAAATTATCCATTAACAGATTTAAGCCATTCTTTTCCTCCCCATATTCACACCACGTCCTGCTTTCAGACTTGCGTGCACATAAATACTTCCCTTCTGTAACTGGCCTTATTTCTCTCTCAGTTCCACAGCAATGCCCAGTGTGAGTCATGGAATACTTTACCGATGGTTTTAGGAAAGAGCAGAATCCTTAAAGTGAATGAAGATGGGCTGCTCACAAACTAACAAAGTTCTTCCTACTAGCCCTCAAATTAGGGAGTCATCTAAACACGCTGATAAGATAAAAACTGGGCACCCAATTCAGGACATGTGCAATGCTGCACTAGCTCTCATCCCATGGTATCAAGTGTCCTTGGTGGTCCTTAAATGTCTCATCTTCTTGTCTAGACTTACACCCAGGTGACCTCACCTGGCTTCCTGGCTCTGCACACCATCTGCATGCTGATGACTCTCACATTTGTTTTAGGCAGCCAATCCCCAAGTTCCAGACTCATGTTGCAAACTGCCGACGCAACCGCTATGCCTGGATTTCTAAAGGGGCAGAACGAAGCGCCTAAGCTTCCTCCTCAGACCTGGGGTGTTCTCATCGCCGTCATCTTGGTCACTGGCAACTCTATTCTTCCAACCGCTCAGTCATCCCGGACCCTTTTCTTCCTCCCATCTAACCCAATACTGAATCCTTTGGGTCTACCTTCAAAATACACTCATAATTTGACTGCTTTTCACCCCTTTACTGGCTACTGCTCTGCTCTCACCTCCCATCATTTCTTGCCTGGCCTATTGCAATGGCCTGCTACCCAGGCTCCTAGATTCTCTATTCTCTCTCTGTCCCCTTCAATTCACTCATAACACAGCTACCACAGCAAATGAAATCCTAAGTCAGATCATGTTATTCGTTTGCTTGAAATCTGCCAATTATTTCTCATCTCACACAGAATAAAATCCGAAGTCTACACAATGGCCTACTGCACTATACGATGTGGTACCCGCTAACCATATATGCCTCTTTTAAGTTTAAATGTATTAAAATTAAATAAAAATTGAAAATGCAGTTTCTGTCACACCAGTCACATTTCAACTGGTGGCTACACTACTGAACAGAAGAGACACTGAACGTTTCCATCAGGGCAGAGATGCCAACTGCATGGTGTTGCTCCTGGTCGGAGGCTGGGCATTTTGTTTGCTTGTTTTTATAAAGGGCAGGCCCTGCAGTCTCTATTACAACACTACTCAGCTTTGTGTGAAAGCAGCCACAGACCACAGGTAAATGCTGGGTTGTGACTGTGTTCCAATAAAACCTGATTCCCGGATGCTGTATTCACACACAAGGGTGGCCTATAATTTGCTCTCTGTGATCTGGTCCTGCCGATCTCTCCGCTTCACCCCCCACCACCCCCCTGCTGCAGCTTAAAATTCTTCTTTCCCTCACTCCTCCTTCTGCAACTACCCTGGCCTCCCATCTGTTCCCTGAACATGTCAGGGACAAACTTACCTCAAGGCCTTCACATCTGTTGTTCCATCTCGTATCCTTCCTTCTTTGAGATAAATACATGATACATGGCACACTGAACATTCTTTTTCAATTTTTTTCCCTTTTTAGGGCCGCACCCTTGGCATCTGGAAGTTCCCAGGCTAGAGGTCAAATCAGAGCTACAGCTGCCGGCCTGCACCACAGCCACAGCCGCGCCAGACCCAAGCCATGTCTGCGACCTATGCTGCAGCTGCAGCTCACGGCAACACCAGATCATCATCCTGCTTAGCAGGGTCAGGGACTGAACCTGCAGCCTCACTGATACCAGCTGCATTCGTAACCTGCTGAGCCACGACAGGAACTCCTTTTTCCAACTCTTTACTCAAATGTTGTCTTCTTAAAGAGGCCATTCCCTTGGTATCCTATTTGAAAGTTCAACTACTTTCCCAACCTTCCTTTTCTATGTTACTTTTCTCAACAGCACTCATCTCCTGCTAATATATCATATATTCTACTTACTTATCATGTTTATTGTCTCTCTTCCTCCAACTAAAATAAGAATTACATGAGGGAATTATGTTTTTGGCTATTCTGTTCAACGTCCTATTCGAAGTGCTTAGGAGTGACCAGTTCGGTATTTATTCATTTATGTATTTATTTATTTATTTTTTGTCTTTTGTCCTTTTAGGGCCGCACCCACAGCATACAGAGGTTCCCAGGCTAGGGGGTCTAACTGGAGCTACAGCTGCTGACCTACACCAGAGCCACAGCAACGCCAGATCCGAGTCACGTCTGTGACCTACACCACAGCTCACGGCAATGCCGGGTGCCTAGTCGGATTTGTTTCCACTGCGCCACGATGGGAACTCCCCGGAATTTATTTTTAATAGTTGAATTAATGAACCCAGGTTTGTCTTTCATGACACACGAAGATAAATACACATTTACCACAGGGTGACCTCCCTTTTTTAGCTTCCCATATCCAAATGTTTTTTTCCCCTTGCTCTCCTAGTTGGGTTCAGACTTAATTGACAAGGATCTATGAAAGCAAATCATCTTCAAAACAGATCAGAGACAATGGAGAATTAAATAGATAAAAAAGAAATGGGGGAAGGTAAGGGTTAGAATCGTTTAAAATGAATGTGGGAAGAACTCTGAAATAACTATAAAGACTATGTAGACATCGCAAACTCCTCTTTTAGTTTTTCCTACACTTCGGGTATGGGGCACAGCTAAAGCTATTAAGAAGTAAAACAATTAACCACCTAAAGCTCACTCTCAAGGTGGAGAGAGATAGCAGGCACCCTTGGTTTGAAAGTGTTTAGCTCTTTAGGGCATGGGTTATTTCAAAATGAGGGCCATGAATAATAAGGGAAGTGGGAGAAATCTCGTTCAGATCACAACTTTCTGATGGTCTTCTAGTTTCTTTTTTCCTTTTTTTTTTTTTTTGCTTTTTAGGGCCGAACCTGCAGCACAGAGCAGTTCCTGGGCTAGGAGTGTAACTGGAGCTGCAGGTGCAGGCCCACATCACAGCTGCAGCAATATCGGATCCGAGCTTCATCCGTGACCTGTTACACCACCGCTCACAGCAACGCCAGATCCTTAACCCACTGAGCAAGGCCAGGGATCGAACCCACATCCTCATGGATAATAGTCGGATTCGTTTCTGCTGAGTCACAAGAGGAACTCCCAATGCTGTTCTAGTTTCAATGAAGAATTTAATTATTACAATGAAGACCTTAAAAATTAGGATATCATTAAGGATCAGCTATTTAAACTATAATAGTGATCAGGCATAAAGTAACGGGTTTTATCTCAAAGATACTAGCAGTTATATTAAATTTCTAAGAAATTGTACAGAATCATAATCCTTAGTTTACTTTAAACTTGTACTCCTGCCTTGTTCAAACTTCTTTTTTTTTTTTTTTTTTTTTGTCTTTTTGCTATTTTTTGGGCCGCTCCTGTGGCACATGGAGGTTCCCAGGCTAGGGGTCAAATCGGAGCTGTAGCCACCGGCCTTCGCCAGAGCCACAGCAACGTGGGATCCGAGCCGCGTCTGCAACCTACACCACAGCTCACGGCAACGCCGGATCGTTAACCCACTGAGCGAGGGCAGGGACCGAACCCGTAACCTCATGGTTCGCCTTGTTCAAACTTCTTTAACTAGAGATCTATTCCTTACCTTCACTCTCTGAGCTAGAAAGCCTACGCTTGTGAACTCGTCTGATTTCTTTACCACGTCGTAAACTCTTCTGGGAACCATCACTTTCTGAATCTTCTTTGTAGTTAATTTGTCTTTTCTGGTTCCTCCTTGATCGCCTTCGCCGAGTTTCTACAAAATCGTCACTAAAATCATCACTAAAGTCACTTTCTATTAAAAAAAAGGGGGGGATGAGAGGGGGGAGGAAAGAAAAAGAAGCATAAATTTTAATTTCGCTAAACAAAAATGTAGTTAACTTAGGTTATAAAAATGTAAAGCTACCAAGCAGAGTTCAGTCATAACAACTTTTCAATGAAGAATAATTTTCACAAATCTTTAATTTCCTTTTTAATAAAGAGTAGGTCTGGGAGGGGGCTTTAATGCCGAATGTCACAAAGGTATCCTATTAGCAGTCAATCTTCAAGATTAAAAGATGTTTTATACTTTCTTTCTCTCATACAACCTAGAGCTACCAAGTCGGCTGCGTGGCTGCCACAACCAGCTCTGCTTGGTGGAAAGTTACTATTCTGCCCCATGAAACTCTCCTGTTCCTGCGTATGTACACGGCTATAGTCATAGCTTCACAGTGTACCACAGAGGTAAAACTTTGTAACTGCAGAAAACTGAAGAGCCTATTTTCAAATAAATATAGAACTAGAGTTTTGTGGCTTTTTTTTTTGCTTTTTAGGGCCGCACTTTTGGCATATGGAGGTTTCCAGGCTAGGGGTTGGATAGGAGCTACAGCTGCCAGCCTATACCACAGCCACAGCAACATCAGATCCAAGTGGCATCTGCGACCTACACCACAGCTCACAGCAACGCTGGATCCTTAACCCACTGAGCAAGGCCAGGGATCGAACCCGCAACCTCATGGTTCCTAGTCGGATTCCTTTCTGCTGTGCCATGATGGGAACTCCATTTGTGGCTTTTTTTAAAAAATACGGAATTAAAACCTGCTAATTAAATACAGCTTATGTGGCTACTTTAACTCTCAAAGAAGAGCTAAGCAGCACTGTTCTTGTCATGTCATCTCTGATCAATAAACCAGAGCGTTGTGTTTTTCAGGAATGCTAACAAATTCTGCTGAATCATCCAGCTTTGTGTTCTAATGGATTTCAAATATTTCCAAATAGCTTTCCAATAGTTTAAAGGGGTCCCCACCAGCCAAATCTGGGATGAACTGAGTCAAAACAGTAAGGGGCAACATATTATGTACCTACTAACTGAAGTAAGAATCCAGAAGTGCATACAGGTACGAAGAAGTAAACATGCAGAGGAGAAGAGAAACCTCGTCCTTACACAACAAATAATAAATATAACAAATGCTGGAGAGGGTGTGAAGAAAAGGGAACCCTCCTGCACTGCTGGTGGGAATATAAATTGGTACAACCACTACGGAAAACAGTATGGAGGTACCTCAGAAAACTAAATATAGAACTACCCTATGACCCAGCAATCCCACTCCTGGGCACATACCCAGAGAAAACCTTCATTAAAAAGATACACACACCCCCATGTTCAAAGCAGCACTATTCACAACAGCCAAAACATGCCAACAACCTAAATGTCCATCGACAAATGAATGCACTGAGAAGATGTGCTATATACGCACAATGGAATATTACTCAGCATAAAAGAGAACAAAATAATGCCATCCGCAGCAACATGGACGGAACTAGAGACTCTCATACTAAGTGAAGTAAGTCAGAAAGACAAATACCATATGCTATCACTTATATCTGGAATCTAATATATGCCACAAATGAACCTATCTACAGAAAAGAAACAAACTGGAAAACGGATCTGTGGTTGCCAAGGGAGAGGGGAGGACTGGGAGTCTGGGGTTAACAGATGCAATGAGACGCTGCTGTATAGCACTGGGAACCACATCCAGCCACTTGCGATGCAACACGATGGAGAATATACAACTGGGTCACCTTGCCGTAGAGCAGAAATTGACAGAACATTGTAAATAAACTATAATACAAAATGTGTACGAATATAATCACAAGGAAACAGAAAAACCTAACCTGGGGTATATTTTACAAACTAGCGTGAATTCCTAAAAAATGCCAAGGTCAACAAAGTATGAGGAATATTCTAGATTAAAGGAGACTAAAGAGACATGAATAAATGCGATGTATAATTATGGATTGGATTCTTAACAACGAAAAAAAATCATATAAAGGACAATATTGGGACACCTAATGAAATTTGAATGTATGCTACTAATTAGCTAACAGATTTTTTTTTTTTTTTTTGGGTCTTTTTGCCTTTTCTAGGGCCGCTTGCTTCCACAGCATATGGAGATTCCCAGGTTAGGGGTCTAATTGGAGCCATAGCCACTGGTCTACGCCAGAGCCACAGCAACGCCGGATCCTAGCTGTGTCTGCAATCTACATCACAGCTCACAGCAACGCAGGATCCTTAACCCACAGAGCAAGGCGGGATCGAACCCGCAACCTCATGGTTCCTAGTCAGATTCGTTAACTACTGCGCCACGACGGGAACTCCCAGCTAACAGAATTTAATCAATGTTAAAATTTCTCATTGTGATATTATACTGTGGTTATGTAAGAAGATTTCCTTGTTCTTAGGAAATAATCACTGGTAAAGGGGCATGATGTCTCCTCTTATTCGAAAGGCTTAGAAAAAAACATAAATAAAAAAATACTCCACAAGCCTGGCCCAAGTGGGGATATAATACTCCTGTTGATGGCACCTCCTCGCTAAGATGACAGCCACCCACCTGCCAATCCCATAAAGCATTCATATCTGTGTCTTAACTGCCACGCCTCCTCTCCCTATTAACTTATAAAAACTAACAAATCACTGATCATGATCTAAATGTGTTAGAGATAACTGTTAATTGCTGATCGTTCTCTCTCTAGTAGCTAGACCTCTGAGAACAATATTCTCAGATTATTAAGGATGATTTCTAAGAAACACTAAGAGGGTAAAGTCTAGGTATGGAAACACTTGGAACCAAGAGAACTCATCACGAATGAACTGGGATGAAGTTAACACATCCATCTCTATCTACCTATCTATCTTCTCAGATGTTTTATGTGAAAGATTCAGTTAGTGCTGAATCATAAGAATACATTCAAAGGTGGTTTTTTTTTTTTTTTTTTGGTCTTTTTAGGACCACATCAAGGCATATGGAGGTTCCCAGGCTAGGGGTCGAATTGGAGCTGTAGCCAGCAGCCTACACCAGAGCAACAGCAACTCAGGATCCAAGCTGAGTCTGCAACCAATACCACAACTCATGGCAACGCCAGAGCCTTAAACCACTGAGCAAGGCCAGGGATTGAAGCTGCATTCTCAGGGATGCTAGTCAGGTTTGCTACCGCTGAGCCACAACGGGAACTCCAAAACTCAGTTTTATTAGAAAGCATATATTAAAATTAAATTTTAGCTTCAGAAGCCCTAAGTATTTACTGATTTGTTTGTTTATTTAGGTCTTTTTAGGCGACACCTGTGACATGCGGAGGGTTCCCAGGCTAGGGGTCAAATCGGAGCTGTTGCCACTGGCCTACACCACAGCCACAGCAACATGGGATACGAACCACATCTGCAACCTACACCACAACTCATGGCAACGCAGGATCCTTAACCCACTGAGCGAGGCCGGGGATCAAACCTGCGTCCTCATGGATGCTAGTCAGATTCGTTTCTGCTGAGCCACGACAGGAGCTCCTAGCTGCCCCAGGAATTTATTGACTTGGTGAGATGTGGATACAAATTACTTTTACCTGAGTCTCTACTGTTCTCCTCAGACTCCTCCTCTTCATCATCATCAGAGTACTTTTTCTTTGGGGTCTTTCTTCGCAAACGCCTGCTTTGCCTCATTGGCCGGGAAGGATGTCGCCTTAGTCTGCGGCTACAGAAATCTGTGTCGCTGTCATCATTAGATGGTGGGTCTTCTTCACTTTCATCTGGGTTCTCATCAGATACCACAAACTCATCCTGTGATCTGTCCAAGAGAAACTAGATGAATTTTGATGGTACACTTAAAACCATGAACCCATTTTTGAGTTCTGAGTTCAAATTCTAATAAGGCCAGCAAATTATCTCCCACGTACCCTGAACTCAACGCGCACAAAAACGAATCCATTCTTTCCTAACCTACTCCTCTCAGCTGTTCCCCAGCCAGGTATTCAGTACTATTACCCATCTAGGAATTCAAAGGAGAAACTTGGTATTAATCTTAATTTCTTTCTTCCTTCTCATTTCCCACATCTAATCAATGGCTAATTCCTCCTGAGTCTACCTATTAAAGATAGTATCTCAAACCTGATACCGCTTCTTTGTTCAGGAGCTCGTCTCCCTTCTAAACCACTACAGCAGTTCCCTGAGGTCTCACTAATCTCTAGACTCATTTCCCTCCAGGACGAATCTTTCTGAAACATAAACCTCACATTAGTCTGGTATTTAAAACCCTTCAGTGGGTTTTCATCATCTTTAGGGTAGAGTCCAAATTCCTATGCATGACAAAGAAACACTCCATCATCTGGTTCCTTTTTATTTCTTGGCCACATTTCCAGCATGGAAATCTCTGCTTACTTTCTTCCTCAAGTCTTGTTATCCTGAAACACCAGGAGTTTCCTAAATATTCTATGACATCTTATGCCTGCTGCTTTGGCTGTGTGCTATCTCCCTCTCCTTGGAATACGCTTTCTTCATACTGATTCTAACTGAAATTCATCAATCGGCCCAATTCATTCTTCAAATTTCCGATGAGTTTTACCTCCACTGCGAGGCTTTCCTTGTCCTCTCTGGATTGATCTGGCCCCACCCTGCACCCAGCCTTATGCTTTACCTACACTTTAGTAAGAATCAGGCAGAATGGCTTTTTTTTGTGGTTTCTTTTCTTCTTCTTCTTTTTTTTTTTTTGCTTTTTAGGACTGCACCCATGCCACAGGGAGGTTCCCAGGCTAGGGGCTGAATCAGAGCTGTAGCTGCGGGCCTACACACAGCCACAGCAATATCAGATCCAAGCCCTGTCTGCAACCTACACCACACCTCATGGCAACACTGGATCTATAACCCACTGAGTGAGGCCAGGGATCGAAACCCACAACCTCATGATTCCTAGTCAGATTCGATTCTGCTGTGCCACGACTGAAACCCCCTTTGTTATGGTTTCTCTGTTTGTTTCTTCCCCTAAAAATCTGATAGGAGAAACTTGCAGTATATTTTTCGCTGTCTACTCTAGAGGAAAGCCGTTCCTGATCTTCCATACAAATAACCTGCCCCAACCCAAACCCCACGGGTCACTAGAAAATAGTTCTAATGATTTGTACTTGTCTATTTCTCACCTTTGACTCAGAATCTCTTATGGTCATGTGCCAGAAGGTGGCACAGAGGTATACTACAAATGAATGTTCAACTGCAGTTCATAAAATTTAAATACAATTTTGAATATTGAACAACCAACCATAAAACTGCATTTTAATCTAAAAAGAACCAACATCAGAATTCTTGAACCTGTTTTAAGTCTTCTGAAAATAGATTTCTATGCGTATGAAGAGCAAAAGCGCCATCAGAGCAGGGCCGAGCTTCTCGGGCAGCCCTCGTCAAGCCTGGATCTAGGGAACGGGGTCTACGGAGGGCAGGCCACGCACCCATCACTGATCTTGAACTCGTCTTCGCTCTCCTCTTCATCCAGGTTGCTGTCACTGTCCAGATCGTTCAGTCGCCGGCGTTTCTTCCGCCGAGCGGCAGCAGCCCTCTGGGGGCGCTTATTTTCTTTTCTTTCTTCGTCCAATATAGTGGAGATGTCTTTGCCACGGTGGCCTGTGATGGTGGAGATGTCTTTTCCTCGGCCAACTCCTGAGTCCAGGGGCAAGAGAGACAGGGAGGGGGAGACAGAGACAACTGCATGTTGATCAAAAGCTTCCCTTTAACATCCTCAGCAGCTTTTTATTTGGTTTCTTATTTTGTTTCTACATATATGCAATTTTCTCACAAATGAGCTAATGGAGCTCTTAAGAGTTTTTGCATTAAACTGACTAAATCTAAGTTTACTATGTACAGAAGGTCTTAAAAAATTTTTTATACAATTCACATACCATAATATTCACCCTTTTAAAGTGCCTAATTCAGAGGTTTTTAGTAGAGTCACAAAGTTGTGCAACCATCACCACTAATTCCAGAGTATTTTCATTACCCCAAAAAGAAACCTCATACCTATTAGCGGTTATTCAAGAATTTCTTCTTGAAAGTTGTCTTTTGAACATGGCTTTAAAGAGGCCAATCCTTTTTTTTTTTTTTTTTTTTTTAACTGTTTGCAGGATAGAAAAAGTGAGAATTTAGCAGCAAAGATGTAAATAAGGTCCACATGTCTGGAAAAGCTACGACTTCTTCAGTTCCACACAAACCGCCTACTTATTATTAACCCTTTCTAGAGCTTTCACAGTAACTAAGTGGAAATCACCCTGCTCCTTGGAGCATGAAGTCCCGACATGGCTTTTTAATTAAATTACCTTCTAATTATTCTATTTTAATGTCACCTATTAGAGACTATGGCACAAATACACTTTTACAAGGTTAATCGAAAGCAAACATTTAGATTCTGATTATCTATCTATCTATCTATCTATCTATCTATCTATATATATTTTGTCTTTTTAGGGCTGCACCTGCAGCACATGGAGGTTCCCAGGCTAGGGGTCCAATCAGAGCTAGAGCTGCCAGCCTACACCACAGCCACAGCATCACGGGATTCAAGCCATGTCTGTGACCTTCACCACAGCTCACGGCAACATGGGATCCTCAACCCACTGAGCGAGGCCAGGGATCAAACCTGCAACCTCATGGATGCTAGTCAGGTTTGTTAACCACTGAGCCATGACAGGAACTCCCTGATTATACAAAATTTTTGACTTTGTAGCAGTAGCATCTAAAAATGGAAAGACAGGACTTCCTGTTGTGGTGCAGTGGTTAACGAATCTGACTAGGGACTATGAGGTTGCAGGTTCGATCCCTGCCCTTGCTCAGTGGTTAAGGATCCGGCGTTGCCATGAGCTGTGGTGTAGGTTGCAGACGTGGCTTGGATCTGGTGTTGCTGTGGCTCTGGCATAGGCTGGTGGCTACAGCTCCGATTAGATCCCTAGCCTGGGAACCTCCACATGCCATGGGAAGCAGCCCTAGAAAAGGCAAAAAGACAAAAAGACCAAAAAAAAAAAAAAAGAACGAAAGACAACAGCAAAGTTTCACCAGGTTCTCTGTTTGGAAGCAAAAGTAGATTTTTTTCATCTAGGGAGGGACATTTACGTTTCATTTCATATTGTAAAACAAAACAACCTTTAAAATACTTAGTAAGATCTGAGTCTACACAGTGCTACTGTGTCCACAGATTGTTGTGAATCTTAGTTAACATCA
Source organism: Sus scrofa (assembly GCF_054392235.1). NCBI lineage: Eukaryota > Metazoa > Chordata > Mammalia > Artiodactyla > Suidae > Sus > Sus scrofa. The sequence continues at coordinate 12,166,957 of NC_139391.1, forward strand.
GTAGGGATCATGACACATGCTGAGGAGAATAAGAAAATACGCTTGCTCGTTGCTCGAATAAAGGCATTTCAGTTAATGTATTAGCCAAGTTAGATAAAGAGGAGAAAATGACAAACATACCTCCTCCATCGGCCTCTTTGATATCATCTTCTATAGCTTCATCAATTGCTTCATCAAACTCATCAAATCTAAAATACATACAACAATCACATTACATACAGCGTGGCCTGGCATGTGGGTCAGAAGGGCTGCCTCTGAAGTGAAAAGGGCTTGAAATATGAAATTGCTCTCTGCCACTCTGGGGCTGTGCAACTTGGATTACATCACCTTACACTTGTTAAATTAACTCGTTTCTTTGGTAAAATGGGGTTTTGTAAATCAGTATCTAATTCTAAGTCGTCGTTTTTCATTTTCAAAGATCATCTATGCTAGGGGATCAAGCAAGTATTTCTGTAAAGTGCCAGATCGTAAATTTTCTAGGCTTTGTAGACTGTACAGTCTCTGTTGTAACCACTTATCTATCTCTGCCACTATGATGCAAAATCAGCCACAGACAACAAGTGAAGGAATATATGCCTCTGCCCAATGTGACATTCGTTATACACTGTGGTCTGAGTTTCATGTAACTGTCATACAATTTTCTCCTTTTTTCGACTATTTATAAATGTAAAAACGACTCCTAGGTCATGTGCCATTCAGAAATTGACAGTGAGCTGGATTGGCCCATAGGCCATAATTTGCCAGCCTCTGATTATACAAATCACGTGATAAAGTAAACTGAACAAAATCAGTGTTCCAGAAATAATAGTGTGAGGAGTATATTATTATTGTTATTAAAGATTATAATTACTGAAATTCATATATACATGATTAGAATTTTATTTTATTGTATTTATTTATTTTAGGCCCTCACCTATGGCATACTGAGGTTCACAGGCTGTGGGTCAAATTGGAGCTATGGTCACTGGCCTACACCACAGCTCTTTGCAATGCTGGCTCCTTAACCCACTGAGCTAGGCCAGGGATTAACCTGTGTCCTCATCGATATTAGCCAGATTTGTTTCCACTGAGCTATGACAGGAACTCCAGATGACTAGAATTTTAAAACTATGTAAATGTACATTCTCGCACAAGGGCGAATTTCCTCCAACTTAAGGGAAAAAAAATCAAGACTAGATGACTACTAAGACTTCTTCACATAAAAAACCCCTTTCATTTTAGAAGTGAGGTGACCAAAGGATACAGTGACTTGTCGAAGACTGTGCTAAACACGGTAATCACTAACTATATACGGTTATTTTTTATTTCATATTTTTAATTCTTTTTTTTTTTTCTATTTTCATGGCTGCACTTGCGGCACATGGAAGTTCCCAGCTGCCAGCCTACACCACAGCCACAGAAACGCCAGATGCAAGCAGAATCTGCTGCACAGCTTGCAGCAATGCCACATCCTTAACCCAAAGAACAAGGCCAGGTACCGAACCTGCATCCTCAGGTTCTCAACATATCAGGTTCTTAACCTGCTGAGCCATGATGGGAATTCCTTAAATTAATTAAAATAAAAAAATTCTGTTCCTCACTAGCCATATTTCAAGGGCTCAACATGGCTACTGACTCCCATACTGGACAGCAAAGAAATAAAACATTTTCATAACCACAGTAAATCCTATTAGAGAGCACTGGATTAAAGTCACACAGTGGATTGACAACAGCGTTAAGACTAATAGCCAAATATTTTGCCTTTTGAGCTGAGAAACTCATTAAAGCTATGGATTTCCTTTCTAGGAAAATATTATGATGCGGCATGATGGAGGATCATGTGAGAAAAAGAATGTAAACATACGTGTGTGTGTGTGTGTGAGACTGGGTCACTTTGTTGTACAGCAGAAAATTGACAGAACACTGTAAACCCTCTGTAATAGAAAATAAATATAACGCACAAAAATTTACATATAATTTCAGAGGACTCACAAGGTTCCGGTTAAGAACTCTTCTACAGTATAATTTTAAATGCTGCGTAGTCTCATCTTACAGATGTATCATGATTTAGTTAAAAGTTTACCTTCAACTTTTTCACAATTGTGAACAATCCATGCATTTATTTGTCAGGCGACAATAACACATACGGATAAAGCCAGATGCAAAGTTAACGGAAAAGAGGATTTTCCAAGGACATGATGCGGCTGTAAAGTGCCATAACAATCTTTTTTTTTTTGAGTGACTACTACTTTCTTGCTCAATAAAGAACTGTTTTCTAGAATCGGAGACTACTGAAATTGTATCAGCAAAAATCCAACACCTACCCTTGCCTGCAGGATCGAAGTCACTTTTAATACAAACAAGCAGCCTTGGTTTACATCCCAGGTTCAGAGTCTGGATAAAGGGCTGCATGTAACACTTCACAGTTTCCTTTATCTTCATTTTTTCCAAGGAAACAGGACCCTCTATCCACCTAGCCATCCAGATAAGATACTGACGCCTTCACAGTCCTGCTTTGCTTGGAGCCTTCCTGTTCATTTAAATTTCATCTAAACTCTATCCTTCCTCAGTATCTTGTCATAACTCTATCTTTTCCTTAGCCAGATGCCTCCTGGATTTACTATGAGATTTTGCTGGATTACATGCCTTGCTTATAACCCATTGGGAACCAGGCAGGATATATATAAATGAATCACATAATACAATTTATGATTAAAAACATAGTTTGTAAATTCCTGTATTACTGTTATATAATTGTAAGCTGAAGGGAACATTTCGGTTAGTCTACCATTATAGGTGTAGCATCCAAACCCAAGGGAACATACCAACTACTCAAAGACACATGGCTAATTAGTGACACAAAGAGGTCAATTTTATTTTTTAATTGACTTTAGTCAATTTTATTTTTTGTCTTTTTTTTTTAGGGCCGCACTCAACGGCATATGGAGGTTCCCGGGCTAGGGGTCAAATTGGAGCTACAGCCACTGGCCTTTGCCACAGCCACAGCCACACCAGATCTGAGCCGCGTCTGTGACCTACACCACGGCTCACAGCAACACTGGACTCTTAACCCACAGAGCGAGGCCAGGGATGGAACCTGCATCCTCGTGGATGCTCGTCAGATTCATTTCCATCGAGCCATGACAGGAACTCCACTCCTAGTCAATTCTGATGTCATCCTCTATTAGGAACAGTAAGAATATGATAACTATTAAATGACAGAGTGATAAAATTCCTTTTGGGGGGGTCCTTCTTCTGCGTTGCAACCTTATTAAGTGCTTTACATTTAATATTCACTCACAACAGTCCCACTGTACGCCATGTGCAATGTAAATCCTAGGTGTACTTAGAGCTTAAATATGAAGAATAAACACCCCAAAATTACAGAAAGTCTATGGGGGACTCCTTTCAATTTCTTTAAAAAGTACCAAGAAAGGAATAAAGAAAAAGTGACAAGAGACTTAGAAATGCCCAACAAGCAGCTGCTCAGCACCAAGGAAAATGCAAAGCAAAATCACAAGACATCACCTCACCTCTCTAAGCATGGCCAGCAGGAAAAAAACAAAAGCAGGGACAGGGAGAACCCAGAAACCTTATAAACTGTTGGTGGGAATGCAAAATGGTGCAGCTGCCATGGAAAAGAGCATGGGGGTTTCCATAAAAACCAAAAACAGAACTAGCACGTGATCCATGGTAGTTCTATTTTTGGTTTTAGAACTACCATGTGATCCAGCAATCCCACTTCTAGGTATATATCCAAAATGAAATGCTAATAAAACAAATCTCTACTCCCCACCCAACCCCCTTTTTTTCTGTTTGCTTTGTAGGGCCACATGTGTGGCACATGGAAGTTCCCAGGCTAGGGGTCGAATAGGAGCTACAGTTGCCGGCCTACGCCACAGCCGCAGCAACGACGGATCCCCAACCCACTGAATGAGGCCAGGAACTGAACCTGCATCCTCAAGGTTACTAGTCAGGTTCATTGCCGCTGAGCCACAACGAGAACACCTCTACTTCCTTTAAAACCACAATTATATCAGGATTCAAAGACAATACAGTTCTCCCATAATGCTTATTCTGATAATGCAAATTTGTCCCAACATGGCTGATAAATTGGGAAATAACTCATGCATAGCATGTATTTCACATTGGCTTATATATGGTTTTCTTCATGAGAAACAATAGGTAAATACAGAAAACGGCACCTAGCTGCACAGGAATAGACAAAACACACACATGCACACACGTTAAAAACATCCACCAGCTACCTAAGCTTATCGTGTGTGTTATAAACCACCGCCATCTGAATCCGGTATCACAACTTTCTGGCCGATTTCAAATAACTCTCCTTTTACTATTACACAGTAATCTATCACAACTGAATCCGGTATCACAACTTTCTGGCCGATTTCAAATAACTCTCCTTTTACTATTACACAGTAATCTATCACAACTGAATCTGGTATCACAACTTTCTGGCCGATTTCAAATAACTCTCCTTTTACTATGACACAGTAATCTATCAGCTCTAGCGCTCCTCACAACCACTTCCCACAGACAAACTTCAGGGCTTTTTTCAATGTAAAATGTCGTATTTGTTGTAGTATTTATGTTATTTCTTAACCGTTTAACATGTGTCAAATGATACTATCATTTTTTACTAGATCTTTATTTTTTTAAAAAAGTGTATCACTGATGAAAACATTGAGTGTGTGGCCCTAACTTCATACTTCCTATAATCCCTGTAGTTTTTACGGTGGGATGCTGTATATGGCATGGCGATTCCCAGGAATGCATTTAATATGCTGCAGCAGAATTCATGTTAACATTTGTACTTTCTATCAGTAGGTTTTGACTCCACTAGCTATAATGATTTTATATTGAAAGAGTTATTTTTTAAGGTTTTTTTTAAATATAAAGAATAAGATGGACATCATTCCCATACATATTAAGGACTTTACTCTTACTGATCCTACTGCATTTTACAATGTTTTAATAACAACAGCGAACCTCACGAGGAGAACTTTTCCATGATCACTGATAAAAGTTTATAAACAGGAAGCAAGCTCAAAGTTCTAAAAAACTAACTTTGTTTTTCATTTCCAGTTATTCAGGTTAAAAGATTATGCTGGTGTTATCTGACAATGGTTTAAAATAATTAAAATATCATTTATTTACTATTTGAGACAGCGTGGTTTAATGAAAAGAACACTAGACCAGCAAACACTTAGAGAATAAGGTTTTAGTCTACGTTTAGCTGCTGACAGTGACCACGGAAAAACCGCCCCCTCTGCTATTTCTGGCGGCAGGTGGAGCGCCAGATGACGTTATTGATTCTTTTGATAGGAGCGGATGGAGCAGTGTGCGAGCTGTGAGAAGAGAGGGATGACTCACAATGACATGGTCCTTACCGTCACGCTGACAGTACACTGGGGGAGAGAAAGAGTCATCAAATAATTAAAGTCGCACTCATTACAATCATTACAACCATGGAAGCACTTTCAAGGAGAAGAACTGGTTCCTTTAAAGGCATAGAGAAGGTTGTTAACTAAAAGAAGGTTGTTAACAAGGTAAAAAATGGGAGGAAAAACTCTAGGCCGCGTGAACAGCATGTAGGAAGGGACTGAAGAACACAGGGTGGCTAACGGGAGTTCCTAAGTTCCTACGGGGAAATGAGGGGAACTGCTGAGTGCAGGGCACGTCACGCAACGCCTGTGGGTCTTGTGAGGGCTTGAGTCCTTAACCCCAGAGCTACAGAAACTGGACAACAAATGTTAAATGAAGAGGATAACATGAACGAGTTTACATTTGGGCAAGATGATGCTGGCGTTTCTAAAATTTTACGATCCTAAGACAGTTCGTAAGAAATACGCAGACAACGTCTAATGATTACTGTGATGACTAGAGTCAGGTTTTGTTTTGCGTTTTTTTGGGTTTTTTTTGCTTTTTAGGGCCATACTGGAGGCATATGGAAATTCCCAGGCTAGGGGTAGAATCGGAGCTGCACCTGCCGGCCTACGCCACAGCCGAAGCAACGTCCCATCTGCCTGCGACCCACACCGCAGCTCACAGCAATGCCAGAGCCTTTAACCCACTGAGTGAGGCCAGGGATTGAACTGGCATCCTCGTGGATACTAGTCGGATTTGTTTCCTCTGTGCCACAAAAGGAACTCCCTGGAGTCTGGTTGTTTTAAAAACATTTTCCACTCTTTCGCTGTAACCATTTCTACAGATTTCATACCTGTAACTTATACATTTTCGCGTTCTTGTTGACCTCCTTTCAAGCAAGTTTACTTTGGATTTTTTTGAATCTTTTTTCTTTTCTTCATGATCTTCAGAAAAATCAGGCTCCTAGGTTAAAAATACAATAATATATAGGTTTTTAGTCATAACAGAAAAAACTTCCTTGGAATTAATAGCTTTTTAACACTGATCTAGGCAGCACATGTGAAAGGTTTAAAAAAGTGAACGATCTCCTTAAAACTGAATAAACATGGCAACACTAAGTATAGAGATTAAAAAGAATATTGGTGATCAAAGGATGAAACTCTTCTGTATTAAACTTATGCTTCTGTGAGTTTCTATATATATAAAAAATATGTGGTTGCACCTGTGGCATGGGGAAGCGCCCAAGCCAAGGCTGGAACATACGCCACAGCGGTGACAAGAGGCCCTTAACACAGTGGGCCACCAGGGAACTCCTATTACTACCTCCACTCCACTCCCCTTTCCCACCCAGTGGCACATGGAGCTCCCAGGTTAGGGATCAGATCCTTAATCCACTGAGCAGGCTGGGGATGGAACATGTGCTCTAGCACTCCAGCAATGCTTCGGGACTCAATGTATCACAGTGGGAACTCATATAATTATCTCTTTTAAAACAATCATGGTGCAGTTTTATCTACCAATAGTAAAACTTAACACATAAAATATTCAATCAAGGGAGTTCCCGTCGTGGCTCAGTGGTTAAGGAATCCGACTAGGAACCATGAGGTTGCGGGTTAGATCCCTGGCCTTGCTCAGTGGGTTAAGGATCCAGCGTTGCCGTGAGCTGTGGTGTAGGTTGCAGACGCGGCTCGGATCTGGCGTTGCTGTGGCTCTGGCGTAGGCCAGCGGCTACAGCTCCGATTAGACCCCCAGCCTGGGAACTTCCATATGCCTCGGGAGCGGCCCTAGAAAAGGCAAAAAGACAGAAAAGAAAGAAAGAAAAGAAAGATAGAAAGAAAGAGCAAAAAGACCACAAAGAAAAAATTTCAATCAATATGTGAATAAAGGAAATAATGAATTTTTTTTTTTCTTTTTAGGGTCTTTTTTTCCACCTGCAGCATATGGAAGTTCCCAGGCTAGTGGTCGAATCAGAGCTGCCTACACCACACCCACAGCAACGTGGGATCCAAGCCACATCAGCAACCTACACCAGAGCTCAGGACAATGCCAGATCCTTAACTGAATGAGGCCAGGGATCGAACCTGCATCCTCATGGATACTAGTGGCTTGTAACCCACTAAGCCACAACAGGAACTCTGGAAATAATAGATTTAGAAAAAGAAAGGCACACAATGCTTAATGCTTTAGAAAACTAACCAAGCCAGGTTATTTCAGTGTGTGGTTTAATTAAGCCTGAACTAAGACAATTAATTAAAACTGAGAAACTAAGGAAAATTCTTCATTTCAAATGAAAATTGTTAAAAATACTGTCACTCACAAGATAGTTTTCTTTGTTCTTTCTTTTTTCGTTTTTTTGGTCTTTTTCCAGGGCTGCACCCACAGCATATGGAGGTTCCCAGGCTAGGGGTCTAATTGGAGCAGTAGCTGCCAGCCTATGCAAGAGCCACAGCAACGCCAGATCCTCAACCCACTAAGCAAGGCCAGGGATCCAACCCGCAACCTCATGGTTCCTAGTCGGATTCCTTAACCACTGAGCCACCATGGGAACTCTTAAATTTTCTTTTTTTTGTTTGTATTTTCTTTTTAGACCCATGCCTGAGGCACATGGAAGTTCCCAGGCTTGAGTTTAAATAGGGGCTGTAGCCACCGGCCTACATCACAGCTACAGCAACATGGTGTCCGAGCAGCATCTGCAACCTACACCACAGCTCACGGCAACGCCAGATCCTTGACGCACTGATGGAGGCCAGGGATCAAACCTGCATCCTCATGAATGCTAGTCAGATTCATTAATCGCTGAGCCATGATAGGAACTCCTAAAGTGAGTTAAGTTTTAGAACAATTGTGGCAGTATCTTCTTTAAAAATACTATAAATCAGAAACTTACTTGTGGAGGAATGATGTTTTCAATACTGATACCCACATACACCAAGCGTTCTTTCCTTTAAGTGGAAAAAAGAAAAAAAAAAAAAAAGCACACAAAGTGAGATTTGTTAAAAATTGTTAGGAAAGTATTACTAACACAGATAATACTAAAACTATGACTTCATGATAACAGCAGAGGCTAGCTTGCACACGTTAGGTATTGTCTATGAACCTTATAGTACTGGTATCTGTGGCAGGTATAAAACTTGCTAAAGCTATGAAAGTGACTTACACCAGTGAAATAAAACCCGTAAGTGAAACAGACCAGGAAATTTGACGAAAAGAGTCATGCTGAGCCTCACTGATGAATCGATTAGATGGAAAGCCAACTTTGGACAAACTAGATCTTTGCTATGCTGGAAGTTCTCATATTGTATATGATTATTTCTAATGCTATTCATTCTTGTTTGCAGAGAACACAGCCATATGCCTCTGCATGCCAGGATGCTTACAACAAAGATATGTTCAGAGCCAGTTAAGACTTTTCCAGGAAAGGTGGATCTATGAACACTAATGACATCTCTGGGCTTTCATTGCAAAGAAACAAATCTTTGTTGATTTTAATTCAACATTTCACATAATAAACTGCTATACAGAAAAGTAGCTTTCTCTGGTTCTCCCAAAGTTAATTCAATTCACAAAGGATAGCTGAACTCTTATCTACGTGCCAGTGTATGTTGAATTGAACAGAAACAGTAACCATTTGTGATGTCCACATAGAAGGACACTGATGATCCAGTTGTGTGGGTCCTTTAGAACACAGCCTTTACTGCCCTATAAACCCTGGGTCCTGCTAACAAGAGTCTTATACAGCCTTTTTATTTTTTATGGCCACACCTGTGCATATAGAAGTTTCCAGGCCAGGGAATGAATCTGAGTTGCACCTGTGTCCTGCAAAGCCACTGTCATTGGATTCTTAACCCACTGCACCACAGTGAAAACTCCCAACTTACATTCTTTTATTTATTTATTGTCTTTTTAAGGCGGCACACACAGCATATGCAAGTTCCCAGGCTAGGAATAGAATCAGAGGTGTTGCTGCTGGCCCTACACCACAGCCACAGCAATGCCAGATCCAAGCCCGATCTGAGACCTATACCACAGCTCATGGCAACACTGGATCCTTGATCCACTGAGCAAGGACAGGGAATGAACCCGCATCCTCATGGATATTAGTTGGATTTGTCACTGCTGAACCGCAACGGTAACTCCCTTATAGTCTTTTTAGATATAGGTTATGCAGTTATTAAATAAAAACTGGTATGTAAGAAAATGACAGTTATTTTAATCAAAATAGTACTGTTAATGAACTGAAACTAGGAAAGGCAAGAATAGTACTAGTTGAAATTAACAGGGGAGGCTTCATGGATAAAGTCAGAACTTGAGCTCTCTGTTATTAAATATTTGATATGTCTTTCTTTACATTAACCAAGTTTATTGGGATATCAGTTTCCTCTTTTATACCTCAAAAGCCCAGCTCTCACTGGACGATCATCTCTCTTCGCAACTCAATTGAAAAAACACTCACTCATGTTCCATGTTAGGTTACGATTTGTGTCAGGCTTGGAAATACGAAGGTAAATAAGACATGGTTCTTGCACGCACACTTATTTAACAACTAAATGTAGTCCATTATGAAAAGGTATAATGGAAATGTAAAAAAGGAATAGATTTTATCTGAAGAGCTCAGAAATTTGGGACGGCTTTCAACAGGTGGTACGATCTGAGTAAGATCTTGAAGCTTGACTGACTTCTTGTCAAAGAACCCTCTTGCTCAGTCATCTTCAGCAAAGTCACATCTCCCATTCCATCTCACTGCCTAGTTCAATAATCGTATTGGGCTCAGATCTTATTATTATCAATAACCACACCCCTCCTAAAATTTCAGTTTCACGGATCCTATTCTCTGACTTCTACTGGCTCACTTCCTCTGGTACCCTGATTGCAACAACTCCCTGGCTCCAGTAGGACCTCTGTCCACTGCCCCTGCCCTTTTTCCACTGTCGGTCACTCCCTTCAAGTCCTTACTTCCCCCTTACCTGGCTCAGACTCCATGGTCCATCATTATAAATACTCCTTTGCATACACTTTCAAATTCCTTGTCTCTTTCTCTCCTTCCCTCTGTTATATTACCTGGAAAATTCCAACCCTTATTAAATCCAACTCTCTGCTAGCAAAGCACTAGTAATAGTACTCTGGAAGTACAGAGCTTTCTGAATCCCCAATAATTTATGGCACCAAGTCCTAGAAGGGACGTTTACAAATCAGTTGAATGGACTTCTCAAACATGAGATTTCACAAAGCAGCACAACTCCAGCTCTATAGATAGCTGCTGGCTACTTACTAATTTACTCATTGAAACATACTTCTTCTCCATCAAATTGCAGAGCCCATATATTATATAACGCATGTTGATTACCCTGCCTGGCATAAAGTAGGTGCTCAATAAATGTTCATTAAAAGCACAAACAAGGGGAAAGATGTTAGCAAGGCTCTAAGTTGCTAGGATAAGTAGTAGAGAAATTATTTCACAGACTTAAAACAGTATGAATAAAAATGCTCACTTTTAAAAAGAGATGAAGTCACCTGGAATTTACAGTTACGTATTTACTTTAGAAATATACATATTTTCCTATTTAGAGCTCCTATATAAACATATATTAGGAACTATAATTAAAACTTTGTTAGCCAGATTTTTTGGAGAAAATGAACAAAAACAGTAACAATTCTGCTAAGTGGCCTTGTCCCAGAATGATCTCTCATACAGGACTGAGTGAGTGATCTAAAGCCACAATTACAGATATTCTCTTAAAAGATGATATTTAAGTAAAGAGGATTACCAAGGATAGAAGAGAAAGTAAATGAACTAGTAGATAGGAGAGCAGTATAGCCAACAGTGTAAACAACCATTGTGGCATATTTTAACATACATTTCTAAAATTTAAAGTATTGTTTAGGGAGTTCCCATCGTGGCACAGCGGAAATGAATCCAACTAGGAACCATGAGGTCGCGGGTTCAATCCCTGGCCTCGCTCAATAGGTTAAGGATCTGGCACTGCCGTGAACTGTGGTGTAGGTTGCAGACGCGGCTCGAATCTGGCGTTGCTGTGGCTGTGGCGTAGGCTGGAGGCTGCAGCTCTGATTCCACCCACCCCTAGCCTGGGAACCTCCATATGCCACGGATGTGGCTTAAAAAGATAAAAAGCCAAAAAAAAAAAAAAAAAAAAGAAGTATTTTTTAATTGCAGCAGCATATCCTAAAGTGTGTGAGGCAAGAATAAAAAAAAAGTTTACCAACTTTTCTACAAATAAAAGGCACAAGCATCATAGGCCTCCAAAGAAAAACAGATACAATGTGAGACAAATTCTTAGTGGTTTACATTCTTGGCTGTTAGAAAGAATCCATTTTCTTCCAAGTCCATAGAGGGTGAGCCTATTTGCTCTCTGACTGCTAACTTAGATCACCTTCAGAAAACTCACTTCTCAGAAGGGCAAGCAGATCTCAGGATGATTGAGTCTAATTTTTAATAACGATTTAATATGAAGTGAGAACCTTCCCAGTGTCAAAAATTAAGACAAACAATTTCATCATCGAAACAGTACTAATAACTGTGTAAGAGGACCACTAGCCACAGTTCCTAAATATAAAGTTATTAAGTACCACTTTTATCTTCTAGTGAAAATTAGAAATAAATCTTGCCTTTAAACTAAGCAGCACCCATTATGAGCCAGAGAGAACTCAAGTTGAGTTGAAAAAAACAGGTTCTAGAAGGTGAGCCGATTTTTAAGGCTCACCTTTGCACTGAGTAAAGTGTATGGATTATGGAATGAGCAGACTGCCAGAAGGCAAACTAAAAATTATTTTTCTTGGGGGGTGGGGGGGATACTATGTGACAGCAGCTACAAGTTAAAATAGCAGCAAATGAAGGACCAATCAGGATACACTGCCTAGATTTTTCTCATACGATGTTCACGTGGGCATGAAGTTGTACTGATTAATCCCCTGAAAATTCTCTTCAGCCTCTCTATTATCAGTGACGACTGCTTTGGTGCAGGCCTCCTTGGCTCTCTAGACTTTATTCCAAAAGCTTCAACTCTAATTCCTTCTTCTTACTGTTACAAAGCCATTTTTTTTTTTTTTTACACTCTTTGTCTTTGCTCGCATCGTGCTCTTTGCCTGAAATATCCTTCCTCTGTTATGTCCACCTATACAACCCCTAGTTATCACCCAAGCACTTCCCTGATAATCCCAACCCCTAGGAGAACTAAAATGCTCCTCTACAATGTTCTAGGACTGCTCTGAGTGTATCTTGATTTGTTTACTTCATTTTATCACTGGTTCATGCATATGAACTCTCTAGCTGAGCTCCAGGTAAGTGAGAGCTTTGTCTTACTCATCTTTTCTCTTCAGTTTGCAGCACAATAGAAATGAATGAATGCTTAGCCAAAGACTACAAAAGGTACATATGAATACAAATAAACACAAACTTACTGTCTTGATTTTGAGCCCCCTTTAAATGAAGCTTAACTCCAATCTTACCTCCTCCAAGTAGCCTTCTTCATCGGCTTTAGACCACACTGCAGTGGCACATGGAAAAGGGAGGCCATCTCTTACAGTCAGTAGCGTGTGGTTCAGCACTTAAATGCTTTTTATTTCACCGGTGTTTATTCTGCCCACCCAGAGAGATCAGAGGGGCAACTAAGCTAAAGAACAGTTGTACAGTTTTCTCTGTACAACTACATACTTAGGTATATATTCTCCACAATACTTGGGCCACTATTTATTCAGAGTATGTTCTGATAAACATTTTGGATCAGGGATTGGCAAACTTCTGCAAGGGGACAGATAATAAATTAGCCTTGGGTCATAAGCTGGGTCGTAATGTGCAACTAGTAACTCTGCTGCTATGGTGCAAAAGCAGGCACAGGCAACACAGAAGCAAATGAATACGGCTATGTTCCCATACAACTTTATTTACAGGCAATGACATCAGAATACACAATTTTCATGGGCCATGAAATATGATTTTTATTTTGATTCTTTTTGAATCATTTAAAAATGAAATAACCACTTTTGGCTGGCAATACATAAACAAGAAGCAGGCTAGAAATCCTGTTGTGACTCAGCAGGTTAAGGATCCCAACCAGTATCCATTAGGATGCAGATTTGATCCCTGGCCTTGGTCAGTGGGTTAAAGTATCCGGTGTTGCCACAAGCTGCTGAGCAGGCTGCAGATGTGGCTCAGATCTGGCACTGCTGTGGCTGTGGTGTAGGCCCGCAGCTGTAACTCCGATTCGACCCTAGCCTGGGAACGTCCATATGCTGCAAGTGTGGCCCTAAAAAGAAGAACAAAAGCAGCAGCAGCAGGCTAGATTTGGCCCACAGGTCAGAGTTTGCCAGTCCCTGCTTTAGCACATAATCACGCATCTGCTGTCAAACTCCCGAGTAAAGCATTAATGCACATATCACAATACCTGCGTTCAGCACGCTCCTTCTTCTTTAAGGCAACATCCAAATCCTGCAACTGCTCTTCTAATTTTTCACACAGTAGTTTCTGAAAAAATAAAACAGATGAGTATTATTTTTTTTAACACTCTTCTACAATCATTTATCACCTGCCTCTTAGCTCATATATACAGTGCTATGAGAGCTGATAAGTGGCCACACATAATGAAAATTGAAATGCTCCTTGTATTTAATTAAAGAAGTGCCCCTTCAGTTCATCCACTGAACTGCACATGAGCAGAGTATCTTCAAAGTAATGCACATGGTTAAAGAAACATATAGCTTTGCCAAGAAGCTCATTCTATGCCTACCTTGCTAGCATTAGTCAATGTATAAAACAGCATTTGGTTCACTTTATATACATGGCAGTGATGAAAATTTTGAAAAAAAATTCCAAGACATTTTTTAAGGGACAAGGTTATATGTACAATAAAATAAAATGTTTCCAATCACTATTTTTTAAGAGAATTGAAAAAAAAAATTACAAAAACATGCCACATGGTTACTGGGTCAAAACAGAGCTGAGGAATGTAATTACCAAAGTGATGCTAACCCAAAGAATTCCACATCACTAAAAAAGTCAGTAAAGGCCATCTTTTTTTTGTTTTGGTCTTTTTGTCTTTTTTGGGCTGCACCAGAGGCATATGGAGGTTCTGAGGCCAGGGGCCCAATTGGAGCTGCAGCTGCCAGCCTACACCACAACCACGGCAACTTAGGATCCAAGATGTGTCTACGACTTAGATCGAAGCTCACAGCAATGCCAGATCCTTAACCCACTGAGTGAGGCCAGGGATTGAACCCAAGTCCTCATGGATGCTGGTCGGATTCATTAACCACTGAGCCACAGGAACTCCAAAGGCCATCTTTTTTTTTGGCCATGCCCATGGCATATAGAAGTTCCTGACCCAGGGATCAAACCTGCCACAACAGCAGGCCAAGCTGCTGCATTGACAATATCAGATCCCAACCTGCAATGCCACAAAAGAACTTAAAAAGTCATCATTTTTAAAACAAACTGAGACGGGGCTTGTGAGAGAAAGGATTTCTCAGGTGCAAAAAATATCCTGTTTTTCAGGATTTAAAAGAAATCCACCTGAATCAAGATATGAGAGAAAGAGAATTTATGTTTCTAGTCACAGTACCATCAAAATGGTGAATAATTAACACCATACATAGAACTGACAAAAAGAAGGTAGGGAGAAAAGAAAAAGAGGATGAAACACAAGGATAAACAACAGGAAACTTCTTTCTTCCCTTGTATATTATCTTAATTTCTACCTTTAACAAATATGAGAAAAATAATATGAGAAATATGAGAAAACCAGAGGTCTTCTGAGAATTGCTTTGGAAAAAGAATAAAGGGAAGACCTAGAAGATACTAATATAAGGTAGTTTTTTCCCCCAATAGTCTCTAATATCACAAAAATTTGAAGGAGACAAGCAATATTTACAAACTACTCTGAAAATTAAAGATGTTTAGTGGCTGTCAAGAAATATATTAATTTTTTTTTTCCCATCTTTTCTAGGGCTGCACCTGTGGCATGTGGAGGTTCCCAGGCTAGGGGTCTAATCAGAGCTGTAGCGACCGGCCTACACCACAGCCACAGCAACATGGGATCTGAGCCGCGTCTGTGACCTACATCACAGCTCATGGCAGCGCTGGATCCTTAACCCACTGAGTGAGGCCAGGGATTGAACTGCAACCTCATGGTTCCTAGTCGGATTCGTTAACCACTGAGCCATGACGGGAACTCCAAGAAATATTAATTTGAATATAAAATTGAAGACTGGAAGAACAGAACTGAGCTGGGTCATACATGCTGGCAAGGGGGGCAGAACCATTCTCCATCTGGAATGATCATCAAAGGAGGGCGAAGGCAGGCAGTATGGTAGCCACTGTCACAGGAATCGCACAGAAGAATCTGAAACGAACCACAGATGAAGGTCAACCCAACTCCGTGACTGACATTCAATGATTCTTAAGTTAAAACTCTTTATCTGCATAAAACATAATAATAAAAAAGCTGTGGTAATTAGGAATCTAACATAACATTAAACAAAATTTTTTTTGCCTTTTTTTTTTTTTTTTTTAAAAGGGCCTCACCCACGGCATATGGAGGTCCCAGGCTAGGGGTTGAATCAGCTATAGCTGCAGGCCTACACCACAGCCACAGCAACGCAGGATCTGAGCAACCTACACCACAGCTCACAACGCCGATCCTTAACCCACTGAGCGAGGTCAGGGATCAAACCTACAACCTCACGGCTCCTAGTTGGATGTGTTTCTGCTGCGCCACAACAGGAACTCCTAACACAGCATTAAAATTTCTAAAGAAAAACACTAAGAAAATGTCAAGCTACAAAATTTAGTGAAAAATAACAGGTATTTTGCGAACTAGAGTTACAATCCTTTTTTAGTATGCTATGAGGAATGTAATAATACAATCTTTATAAGAGTTTTATAGCTGAAGTATCATGAACATTTCTACCACATAACAGGATTAAAAAAAAAAAAAACACTTTCCACTTTATTATTATTTCTTTTTTGGTCTTTGTGCCTTTACTTGAGCTGCTCCCACGGCATATGGAGGTTCCCAGGCTAGGGGTTGAATCGGAGCCGTAGCCACCAGCCTACGCCAGAGCCACAGCAACGCGGGATCCGAGCCGCGTCTGCAACCTACGCCACAGCTCACGGCAACGTCGGATCCTTAACCCACTGATCAAGGCCAGGGATAGAACCCACAACCTCATGGTTCCTAGTCAGATTTGTTAACCACTGCGCCACGACAGGAACTCCCACTTTCCACTTTAAATAGCATTTCAATTACCTATTTCTTTTTTTTTTTGGTCTTTATTTTGCTATTTCTTTGGGCCGCTCCCGCGGCATATGGAGGTTCCCAGGCTAGGGGTCGAATTGGAGCTGTAGCCACCGGCCTAGGCCACAGCCACAGCAACACGGGATCCGAGCCGCATCTGCGACCTACACCAAAGCTCACAGCAATGCCGGATCGTTAACCCACTGAGCAAGTGCAGGGATCGAACCCGCCACCTCATGGTTCCTAGTCAGTCAGATTCGTTAACCACTGTGCCACGAGGGGAACTCCTCAATTACCTATTTCTAAGAAACATTCCTGGCTCCTTTTATCATGTAAATTCAAATACGGGAGGAATGGAACTACAATCTGTCCTGATTTCAAATACAAAAGCTACCATTAATTGGTCTTGATTATATTTTTTATTTGAGTTTAAGATGACCAACTCTCTGAAACTTAAAAATGGTATATTTATGAATTAATCTTCAGAAAATCCTTTATTTTAAAATAATTTTATTATTTTTTTAGGGCCGTACCTGCAGCATATGGAAGTTCCCAGGCTAGGGGTCAAATCAGAGCTGCAGCTTCTGGTCTTAGGCCCCAGCCACAGCAACACCAGATCTGAGCCCCATCTGCGACCTATGCCACAACTCACGGCAATGCCAGATCCTTAACCCACTGAGCAAGGTCAGGGATCCAACACGCATCCTCACGGTTACCAGTCAGATTCTTAACCCAATGAGCCACAACAGGAACTCCAACATAATTTTAGATTTATGGAAGAGTTGGAAAGATAGGACAGAGTTCTCTTAAATCTTTTACCCAGCTTCCACTCATCTTACATAACCATCATACACTTACCAAAACTAAGAAATAACATCAGTACAAAACAACTGACTGAACAATAGATGTTATTCAGACTTGACCAGTTTTTCCACTACTGTCCTTTTACTGATGCCAAGATCCAATCCAGGACATTATACTGCATTTCATCATGTCTCTTTAATCTCCTCTGATCTGTAACAGTTTCTTGGTCTTGGTTTTTCATAATTTTTTGGACAGTTTTGTAGAGTTCTAGTCAGATATAATGCAGACTGCCCTCAATTCAGGTTTGCCTGATGTCTTTTCATGACAAGACTGAAGATAATACAGAAGTGAATTGCCTTATCACTGCACCGTATCTAGGGGTACATGATGTCAATATGATTTATTACTGGTGATATTAACTTTGATCACTTGGTTGTGGTACTGTCTGTTGATTTCATCAAAAGTTGTAAAGCTACTACTTTTCACTTTTCATATTCTATTCTAACTAGAAGTGATAAGTCCAGCCCACACTCAAGGGGTAAGGACTTAAGCTCTACTTTCTGAAAGGAAGCACGGCATAGAACTTGCAGATATAAGTTATTTCATTTATTTATTTATTCATTTATTCTTTTTATGGCCATACATGCGGCATATGAAGTTCCCAGGCTAGGGGTCGAATCAGAGCTGCAGCTGCCAGCCTAAGCCACAGCAATGCATGATCCAAGCTGCATCTGTTACCCATGCCGCAGCTCGTGGCAATACCAGATCCTTAATCCACTAAGTGAGGCCAGGGATCAAACCTGCATCTTCACAGAAACTACGTCTGGTTCTTAACCAGCTGAGCAACAATGAGAACTCCAAAGTTAAAATTACCACAGTTATTAATAAATATTTGGGGGGAAGATATGCTGAAGTTATGCTATATCCTGTTTTTCCTTTAAAGTTTCATCCACTAGTTTTAGCACCCATCAGTGGATCTTGCTGCAGTAATGGCTACTGTGGTGTTCTAACGGTGACTCTCTATTTCCTGTATGTCCTTCTACTTTTGCTGCTTGGAATTCTTCAGTAAAGACACTATGTCCTTCCCCTACAGCCCATTCCTTCCAGGAATCATTTCTATAGTTTGTTACTCAATTATTTATTTGTATGAGGACAATTAATAAATTTTTTGGGTTATAATCTGAAATTGTCATTTAATTTATTGTTCAAATTGTTCTAGCTATTGAATAAACTAGGAGATCTAGGTTGGCCCCTATGTCCTTAGGACTCATCTGCATTCTTTAATGTTTTAAAAAGCACTTCCTTACTTTCTGGTAATTTAGACACATCTTACATTTTCCTTGCCTAAAGCTTAGAATCAGCCATTTCCCCCAGAACTGGTTCTTTTATTGGAAAAATGGTATTTAGAAACTGAAATCTGGGTGCTGAGTGCTCAACATGACTGGGTATTCCTGTCTTCACTGTCTCACAGAGGAGAGAGCTGGGAAACACATTACGGATAGCAACCCACGTATACACATCCATCTATATTAAAATAAGCACGAGTTCATACTAATAACTCTACCTCGAATCCAGCATCACAAGGCTAATTCTAGCCTTTGGCCTTATTTGTAACCTCTTTGACAGTGAAAAAGCTGGCTATTATTATCTACACTTCACTTATTTGTACATAGTTTTATTTTATATAGTTTCCGAATTATTAACATGTACTGGGGTAGGATTAGAGTGGGGGGGTGAAATGTGCACACATGTGTAGTGATTTCAAAATGAAGTCGCAGATGGGATTCAGCTCTGGCGTTGCTGTGGCTGTGGTGTATAGGCCAGCAGCTGCAGCTCGGATTCGAACCCTAGGCTGGGAATTTCCATATGCTGCAGGTACGGCCTGAAAAAAAAAAAAGAAGAAAAAAATTTACACTTCAGTTATGTGATTGATTTACACAGGCATATAGAGACTAACCTGGGACTCCGATTCTATTTATCACATTGTTTCCATGGTAAAATAATCTAAATTTCATTAAATTTCAAATAATGAAATTAATTAAAAGTAAATTTAGAATTATTATTATTATTATTATTATTTTTAGGGCCGCACGTGTGGCATATGGAAGTTCCCAGGCTAGAGGTTGAATCCGACCCTGTAGCTGCCAGCCTATACCACAGCCACAGCAACATGGGATCCAAGCCACCTCAGCAACCAATGCCAAAGTTCGCAGCAATGCCAGATCTTTAACCCACTGAGCGAAGCCAGGGATTGAATACTAATCAGGTTCTTAACCCGCTTAGCCACAACTTGAACTCTTAGAATTCTACTGTTACAGCGGTGTTGGCACGAACACACCAGTATCACTCCTCCACCAAAGGAGTGGTTTGAGTCTCATGTTCTCTGACTAGTTTTGCTCATTCGGTTCTCCCCTTTCTCTGAATATCATGAACTATTTAAAATTTACTTCTAAATGACTGTCTCTATTCGTCAACAAAGGATAAAATTCCATTACAGTAAATACTACCATGTGAGATTTCCAAGTTTCAGGCAATGATCCACTTATTTTCACCAAAGCATCTAGAAAATCTCATAGAGTTCTCTATTCGTCTATGAATTTACTGATTTTCTTTCCTTCTGAGAACAAGGACCACATCTAACTCAGCATTATTTCCCTGCCACTTTAGACATAGTAGCTCCTTGACATTCTGATTTGAGGATTATCCTTAAATATCTAGCATAAAAAACCCACCGTATTTGGGACCTCAGTTTCCAATGCCTCTCTCTTAGGTACAGTCCCCAGCAATGGGATATTCAGAGCAGTTATTATAATAGCCAAACAAATCCTATGTTCATTCCAAGAGGATGCAACTTTCTCTAACTCCTGGATGTCATTTCTTTTCTTTTTTGCTTTTTAGGGCCACACTCACAGCATATGGAGGTTCCTAGGCTAGGGGTTGAATCGGAGCTGTAGCTTCTGGCCTACGCCAGAGCCACAGCAACACGGGATCCGAGCCTCGTCTGAGACCTATACCACAGTGGCACCACACCACTAAGGATCACGGCAACGCTGGATCTGTAATCCACTGAGCAAGGCCAGGGATCAAACCCGCAGCCTAATGGTTCCTAGTTGGATTTATTTCTGCTGTGCCACAATGGGAACTCCCTGGATGTCATTTCTGCTCACTTCATTTTACTTTCCAATTCCTCATGCCCCTTTGTAACTGACATTTATTGCTGCCTTACTCAAAATACAGTGGTAGGGAAAGAACACAAATATTGATTTTTACTTGACTTAGAAGGCAAAAAAGACCACTATCTCAAATTTTCTCTTTGTCACACAAAAATCTTGACCTAACTTTTATAGCTTGATGATCATAAAAATGCTTAAAAGGGTTCTTCTCAGTGTAATTTTAACGCCTTTTTCTCTTGGAGCTAAAATCATTCTTTGTCTTAGTTACATCTTTTACTTGGACCCTCTGAATTACTGGGATAGGATAAACCTCACAGATGAATTTAGTTTCCAGATATGATTTTAGGAAGAAAACTGAAAAGAAATCGCAAATAGCTTTAACCCAGTACACAATAGATATCAGGAACTGTGCTAGGCAACTTTACATAACTTGTTTCTGCTCTATACAACCCAAACTGTGTGGAAGCATTTTTCTTTAGGACTCTTTCTACTTAATAGGTAAAGTCTGCCTTTAAAGTAAAATCTATTCAAAAGAACAGAACTGTTACATAGAATTGGGTATGACAAGAGTGTTTCTTCAACAGGTTCTTTAGAAAGCACTTATGAACTGTATATATACATGTATAAGTTAGGAACTGGTTTTCCTGATTTAGTATGTCTTTGAAGACTCACTTCCTAGTTAAGAAAGTCTCATGTAGGGAGTTCCCATCACGGTGCAACAGAAACAAATCTGACTAGGAACCATGAGGTTGTGGGTTCGATCCCTGGCCTTGCTCAGTGGGTTAAGGATCTGGCGTCGCTGTGAGCTGTGGTGTAGGTCACAGAGGTAGCTTGGATCCCGCGTTGCTGTGGCTTTGGTGTAGGCCGGTGGCTACAGCTCCAATTAGACCCCTAGCCTAGGAACCTCCACATGCTGCAGGTGCAGCCCTAAAAATACAAAAGACCAGGAAAGAAAAAAAAAAAAAAGAAAGTCTCATGTAAATCTGTCACTATTCTTCTGAATATATCTGGTTTACAATTTATCCTCCTAAATTTTTTTTAGAACTGCTCATTTTCTAAAATTTAAAGCCCTACTAGGTTAATATTTGACTTAAATGTTTTTACAGAAAGGCAACAAGGCCTTCAGGCCTTACTCATTTAAAGCTGCCACTTCAGAAATATCATCATAAAATAACTTAAAGGAAAAGAAGACAATTTTAAAGAAAAAGAACAGAAAAGAAATATTTGGGAGATCCTGCTGTGGTGCAGTAGGTTAAGGATCTATCCTTGTCTCTGTGGCAGTGGGGGTTCAAGCCCCAGCCTGTTGCAGTGGGTTAAGGATCTGGTGTTGCTGCAGCTATGGTGTAGGTCAGAGTTGCAGCTTGGATACGATCCTTGGCCTGGGAACTTCCATATGCCACAGGTACAGCCAAGAAAAAAAAAAAACAACACTTCTTTTTAAAATAAATCAAATGATTTGTGAGAATAAATTAGGACTGCATGCTTAAGTGGATATATATACCAGGTAGAATGAACACAAGATCCTGATCCCCCCTAGAATGGGGTTATTATTTGAGAAATAGAAATAAAGAGTTTTTTTGCACACATAAAATTGAAATCATGATCAAACTCAGAAGAGTCAGGCTGCTTCAGGCAACAGTAATATGTGAATAATACGAACACCGTTCATTTGGGTCGGCACGTACTAGTTCAGGATGGTTTGGAAGTCCACATTTTTTGCACGGTTCATCATCATCTGCCAGGATGGCTTCTTCACTTTCCTTTCCTTCCTCCTCTTCTGAAGCTGCAGATGATTTTTCACTGTCAGAGCCTTCACTTTCATCATTGCTGGAATATTTCCACCTGCCACGTGTTCGAGAACCAGTCCATCGAACTTTGCCTTTGGGTTTTACCTTGTATAAAAGATTAGGACAATTTGACAAAGGAATGTTAAAAAGACACACTTCTGATTACATGTTCACTGCAGAATATTTAGTGACTATACAAAGAAGAAAAGGAAAATTAATGTAGCTTCATCAACAGATATATACCTACTATTAAATTTTGGTATATATTTCCATTTTTGTGGAGGGGAGAATTATAATGAATATTCTGTCTTATAAATACTTTTCCTAGTCATAAAAATATTCTTCCAACGTCATATAAATACACATATACACACACACACACACATTCATACATACGTATGTATAATACGCCATCACATAGTATTATCTAATCCACTATTAGACAGACATTTAGGTAGTTTTCCATTTTTTCACTTTCATTAAAAAATATATCCTTGCAAATATAACCTTTATATACAACTCCGTGGTTAGGATAAATTCCTTGAAGAGGATTCTGGGTCAAAGGTCATGTACTTTTCAAAGGCTCTATAGTAGAGCACTAACTAGATTCTCACATATTATTACACAAAATTTTTTAATCCCCATATTAGAGATAAATTTAAAAAATTTTAATAGGTCAGAATTGTATATAAAAATCCTGACAAACTTAAAAAAATGTATTATTCAGAGAGTAAGTCTGTAATGCTGGGAACTGCTTTATATTACTTGGCTTCACAATATTTTAATCCAGATTTCACTTCGCTCCTACAGTATGAGTCCCACCAAAGATCAAAATAATTCTAAAAACCGAGGGGAAATTAGTTTCGAAGTAAAAAATTTAAAAATTCAGCATTTCAGGAAACAAAGGATCACTTACGATTAAGAACAATCTCATCACTTAAATAAATCAAAAATAAAAATAGAACTTGTAATTATAACAAATATCCATAGGCTAGCCAAAGACCTGTCTAAGATTTTGCTTAAGAAGGTCATAGAAAATAAAAATTTGGCTTCTAAGACTACTGATTAAGGAACAGGGAACAGAGGCACTCTCAAACTTTGGTGATGAGAGGGTACATTAATGGGGCCTTTTTTGGGAGGGCAGTGTGGCAATAGCTATCAAAACTTAAAACACCTATGCCCCTTGACCCAGCAATTCCAATTCTAGGAGTCTATTCTAAAGAAATACTCACTCATGTCCAAAAGGATCTTCAATGCAGCATTGCCTGTAATAGTGAAAAATTGGAAACAACCTAAATGTCAATCAACAAGGGAGTGTTAAATAAACCGAGGTACATCCACGCTATGGAAATACACGGAGGTACATCCACGCTATAGAATACTACATACGACCAATCAATAACCAAAAAGTTGACTATATCTACTGATATGGAAAGAGTTCAGACACACTCTGTTAAGTGAAAAACTCAGAGAGAAGTGAATTCATTTGATCCCATTTATTTTTTAAGTGGATGGGTAAATATTTATGCACATAACAAATGAATATACGGAAAAAAGATTAGAAAGAGATGTACCCCAAACTGTTAATAGTGTTAATGAGGAATGTTCATTTTTCAATCCTACAAGTTAGGTATTACTTGAATAGTTTACAGAGCGAATATATTCCTATGCAGCGTATAAAAGAGAAAAGGTTTGTCTGAAATTCAATGTTTGGAGATAACTACCGAGAAAAGGCATCTCAGATATAGGAAGAAAGGCTTTTTTGTTACTGTTGTTTTTAGTTATCTTTGAATGACTTGTTTTAACCAAAAGCAAGAGCTTTGTACAAGCACTTAGAGCCAAATAGTTCTAATAAAAATGAAAACTCAGAGTAGGAGAAATTTTACCTTGGTTACTTTAGCATTTGTATCCTTGTCTATTTTTTTCAAATTTTCTTTTTTGTCAGTTTTTTGCAAAGGTGCTGACTCTTCTTCCAGTTCATCTTCTTCTGCTCTTTTTTTATCAGCTTTCTGATCTCTGATTTCAGCCACTTTTGCTGTGGGTCGAGATATTCTTGGAGATCTCCTTAAAGTACGACCTACGTTTGTTTTTTCTTCTTCCTTTTCTGTCTTCTCTGGCTTGGTTTCTGGCTCTAGAATTTTGGGAGGAGACTCTGGCTTCTTCTTGCGACTGGATATCCTAATTGTTAATTTGATGCCCTCTTTCTGCCTCTCAGAGGTTATCTCCGTGTTTTCCGAGGCAGCGGTTTCTTCTTCAGGAATCAACTTATACTTAATTTTGCTTTTTTGCCCAGACCCCTTTCCCTCAGGAGGATCACTTGTGCCAGAGGCCTGGGCACTGTCCTGATTATCCACTTCCACCTTGGTGGATTCAGAATCCACCTTTTGAATTTCTGGGTCTATTTTCTCGAGGGACTGACCCCCGGTGGAACCTGGACACTCTACCACTTCTTTTTCTGAGGCTAGCTTCTCACAGTGGCCAGTCATGCTAGACGATGGAGAAAGCTCAGCTGCTTTGGGAGACCCTGCCTTTACTGACTCTACGGTATTCTTGGGAACCTCTTCCGGTATTGGACTCAATCTCTGTGTGTCCTTGTCAAGAAAAGTCTTTTTGGACTTCTCAAGACATTCTAGGACTGGTGAGCGCTTATCCTTCTTACTTTTGGGAGACTTCTCTTCAATTTTCATGCTATAGGATTCAGTGGTAGATAAAGCAGTTTTTAAAGAGAGATCCTTTGCCATTTCAGAAGTCTCAAGAGAGGTTTCCATTTCTGGAGGATCAGTTTCCTCTATGTGCCTTTTTTGACACTGGGTCTCTAAGACTGAGACTGAACTATCGGCATCTTTCCCTAAAGGGACCATTTCTCTCTCAAGATCACCTATTTTCATACTTGTTATGACAGAATTTAAGGACTCTGCCCCATTTCCCTCCATGAGGACACTTCTGTCCTTAGAGGAGCTACAGCTCTCTTCCTTTGTATCATAAAATTTCACGTCCATTTGTTCTGTCTTAAAGTTGGGAGTTACCTTTTCATCGCTAACTTCCCCATTTACCAGCTGTTTCCCTTCATGACCCAAAGTGGTGATTGCAGAGATCCTTCTACAAGTCTCTTCCTCTTGCTTTAGTTCATCTTTCAAAAACTCTTTTGTTGGAGTAACAGATTTACACAAAGGGCCTTTGATGGGACTGTCAAAATCATCACTCAGCTTAATTTCTCTTTTTTTCAGTGGTATCTTGGCCTGCTGGTCATTCTTCAGTTTCTCGGTTTCTTCAGTAGACTTCTCAGTAGCTTCTTGAGAGGATTTAACGTTGCCACCAGGATCTGACCTCTCGGGCTCTAGCCTCTCCAGGCTGCCTTTGACGTCTCTGGGGTCTGCCCGGCACTCCTTCACTTCCACTTTTACAGGTTTGACATTTTCCTTGAAGGAATCATTTTCTTCTTTGATAGTCTTTTTTTCTTCACTTTCTGGCAAAGGTTTTTCTAGCTTCACTATGACTGGCAGTTTTATAAGTTCCTTTAAATCTTCCTTTTCTATTTTCACAGTAGTCTCTTCTATAGCATTGGGTGTAGAACAGTTTTCTGAATCTATAGGCTGCTCTTCACTTTTCGTCTTTTCATTTTCCTTCTGTTCCTCTAAAAATCAGAAAAAGTTTACATGACTAATCATTCAAGATTACAAAATATATAAGGCTTAACATAAAATATATTTTCCATTTGAAGTTTCTCTCTTAAAAGAGGTGGGTTTTGTCACTAGACATTTGACAATAAAAAATAAAATCAGACAGTAAAGAAAATTATCAAACTCTGAAGTACAACCTAGATATTAAAAAAATGTTAAGGGAGTTCTCTTGTGGCACAGTAAGTTAAGGATCCAGCACTGTCACTGCAATGGCTGGGGTCACTGTTGTGGCACAGGTTCTATTCCTGGCCCAGGAGCTTCCACATGCCAGGCAGGCGCCAAAAATAAAAAAAATAAAACTCAGATTTCTGCTTTATATTTTTACCTTCAGTGTTCTCAATGAAATGCAAATAGCTATGTGGCTCAAGTTGATGGCTCAAAAATATGAAACTAAGAATACCACATAAAACCTTTCCAAAAGACCTTAATCTGTTCTAAAAACTGACACTTGTTCTTCTTTGCAAGTCACTGAACACGTCATTTTACTGGTAACATGAGCAGGGTGGGGAAAAGTTTGATGTTTTATTCAGATTACAAAGTAACATAATTCTGTGCAGAAAATGAAAAATAGAGAAAGAGAAAATGTCCAGGAGTTCCCACTGGCTCAACGGGGTCCATTTCTGGAGTGCTGGGACACAGGTTTAGTCCCTGGCACAGTGGGATAAGGATCCAGTGTTGCTGCAGCTGTGGCTCAGGTCACAACTGAGGCTCGGATGCGATCCCTGCCTGGGAACTCCATATGCCATTTGGTCTGGGTGGGGACAAAAAAGAAAAAAGAAGAAAATGTCCATAATTCGAATACCCAGAGGTAATCACTAATGATATTGCAGATTATATCCTTCTATTCTTAATATATGTTTGAGAAAGTTGGGCTCATTTTGCCCCATTTTTTCCCTACTGAAACATTAATACTTTCTTATGATATTAAACACCTCTACAGAAATTGGATTTAATTATATAACACTCCTCAATGTGGTTATACCACAATTGACCTTACCAAAAGTCATCACTGAACACTGCAGAAGTTAACATTTGACAAGGAACTTTATTTATGTTTACCTGCCAACTCCTCCTTTTGCCTTACTGGCTATATATTTACCGCTCTCATGGAGTACCTAGCAGTGCAAATTTAAATGTAATAAAAGCCGTATTTAGTAAAAACCATACTCTCTGAATGGGATGACAGAGAGTACACACATGCTTGACACTTGTGCTCAGGGAATCTGAGCACAGTGTTTCAGAATTCCTAAGTACTCATTTTATCTACATTTCCCTCACCCTATCTGAAAAAACTCAATTCTAAACAAAGTTTGAGCAAGACAGGAATTACATAAAGCTTTTTGAACAGATTCTTACCAAGTTGATAAACCAGACAGTTTCAATGTATTCATGAAAATAAAATGAGATGAGGCAGGACCAGTTTTTTAAATAAGAATTCAATACTTCTTTTAAAAACAAATATTTTTATTACAAACCACTATTTCTTTTATGTTCAAACATATTACAAATAAATTAAAGAACTGCTGAGAACCAATGAGAACTTGAGATTAGAGTATCAATACTCTCCTTAGTCATACTCCTGTCATATATATATATATATATATATATTTTTTTTTAACGGCCACAACTGCAGCATATGGAAATTCCCAGGCCAGGGGTCAAATAGGAGCTGCAGCTGCAGCCCACACCACAGCCATGGTAACACCAGATCCGAGCCACAGCCTGCAGGAATACCAGATCCTTAACCCACTAAGTGAGGCCAGGGGTTGAACCTGCATCCTTACAGAGGCAATGTTGGGTCCTTAACTGGCAGAGCTACCCAGGAGGACTCCACATTGTCATACCTTGATTTAACACATGCATGCAGCTAAGAAATCTAAAGACATGGCGGAAATGATCTAGTGAATATCTTTCCTTTCCCACGGATTAAGTAGGTTTAGTAAATTCCTACTCACTGAAGTTGGTTAGCTATCAGGAAATCTAATTAAACAAACACCCTGGTTAACAATTAAAATATAGATTACCACCTTTATAAATAACTTTAGCCTAATACAAAGAGTATACTGGACACAGTTTACTATTTCTTCTATATATTTTGGTTCAAAAAGCAACTCAGGATCTCACTGTGACTCTCACCCAAGGTAAAATAACACTCTATTTTTATTTGGGGGTGGTGAATGAGAAAGTCCTTTAACTTGGTTTTGATTTGAGTTACAACACAGCAGAATAAAATGAAAAATAACATTAGGCTCAAGATTCTAATGCTGTCTAATCACTAATCCTGATCCAGCAAGTGGTGTGTCTTTGGATATATCCAAACTTTCTGATCCTCATTTCTTCATGTATAAATAAAGCAAGTGGACTGAGTGACCTCAACAATCATTCTCTGCTGGCTTGTATTTCCCTTAACTCAAAAATATTCAATCTTTTGTCTTTCTGGTTTTGGCTTAGTACTTTTTTTGTTTGGCCATGTCCAAGACACATGGACGTTCTGGTGCCAGGGATCAAACCAACACTTCAGCAGCAACCCACACCACTGCAGTGACAACACCTGATCCTTAACCCAATGTGCCACAAGAGAACTTCTTTAAAAATTTTTTGGTGGTGGTGGGGGGGCTTAGTTCTTTCAAGAGAAAAACCACGACAACAACTATTACTTTAGCTCCTAGATCACACAGATGTATCCCTAAAATTGAAGAGAGAAAAACCATGCCATAAAATGAAACTTTCAGCACAATCATAATTGGTAAAAGGATTATTCAGTTATACAAGCATTTCCCCCATTTTCTGTCCAAAGGAAAATGCAAATGAATTTTTAAAAGACATGAAATGTGAAGTGGCAAAACTCAAGGAAAAATTCACCTCTAAAATCACAAGGCAGCAGCAACACTGCTGGACAAACTTGAGGTGATTCAAGACAAGTGTTACTTCCTATGGGCTTTTAATTTTTAAGCACATTCGTTCATTTACTCAACAAATATTCACTCAGCACCTATTATGTGCTTTCCAACCATCTCAAACAGAATCAGTAGGTAACGAAACACTGAATGTTCCTATGTAAGTTAGCAGTGAACACCACTAACTGTCTATCCAGTACCTATCTCCTCTTCCTTCTTGCTAA
The DNA here is from genome assembly GCF_054392235.1 of Sus scrofa. Taxonomy (NCBI): domain Eukaryota; kingdom Metazoa; phylum Chordata; class Mammalia; order Artiodactyla; family Suidae; genus Sus; species Sus scrofa. The sequence goes on from NC_139391.1 coordinate 12,196,135, forward strand.
CAGAACTCTGATTTTGTTCAGGAAAGTACCTGCCTCTTCAGACACCTTATAGCTAGGGCTCATGTGAACCACTTATGGCCAGTGAGATGCAAGAGGAAATCTGCTAGTGAGACTTAACAGGGTTCAGCTGACCTATGCCTTCTGCCCCCTACCCTTCTTTCTGTCCAGAGTCTGCACACAATACCTGGAGAGGGAAAAATTAAAGCCACACACTAAGGATGGCTGCTGAACTAGACCTGGACTGCTTACCAGCTGAGACTTTATTACAAGAAAAAAATTAATTCACACCCATCAAAATGGCTATCATTAAGAGAGTTCCCTGGTGGCTCAGTGGGTTAAGGATCCCTCTGTCACTGGGATGTCATTGCTGTTGCGCAAGTTCGTCCCTGGCCAGGAACTTCCACATACCATGGGTGGAGCCAAAAAAAAAAAAAAAGGCTATCATCAAAAAGAACACAAATGACAAATGCTGGTGAGGATATGGAGAAAAAGGAACCCTCACACACTGTTAGTGGGACTGTAAATTGGTGCAGCCACTATAGAAAACAAGCATGGAAGTTTTTTGATAAAAAAACAAAAAACAAAATAAAACTATCACATGACCCAGCAATTCCACCCCTAAGCATATATCCAAAAGAAACAAAAGGACTAACTTGAAAAGATTCATGCTCTCCAATGTTCAAAGCAGCATTATTTCCTTCCTTACCACCTAGGGTAAGGAAGCACCTAAGTGTTCATACAACAGATGAAAGGATAGACATGGTACATATATACTAGGGAATATTACTCAGCCACGAAAAGGAATGAATTTTTGCCATATGCAGCAACATGGATGGACTTGGAGGGATGTAAGTGAAGTAAAATAAGTCAGAGAAAGATAAATACATTTTTAAAATTCTATTTAATTTTTTTTTTTTTTTTGAGCCACATCCACAGCATGTTGAAGGTTCCAGGCTAGGGGGTGAATTGGAGCTATAGCCACTGGCCTACGCCACAGCCACAGCAACGCAGGATCCAAGCTGCGTCTGTGACCTACACCACAGCTCATGGCAAAGCTTGATTCCCCAACCCACTGATCGAGGCCAGGGATTAAACCCACATCCTCATGGATACTAGTCGGATTCACTTCCACTGAGCCAAGACGGAAACTCCCAAAAGACAAATACTATATGCTATCACTTACATGTGCAATCTAAAAAATACAAAAAACTATAGTAAATAGAACAAAAAGAAGACTCACAGGAGTTCCCACTGTGTCTCAGTGGGTTAAGAGTTTGACTGCAGTGGCTTGGGTTGCTGCAGAGGCATAGGTCTGATCCCTGGGCTGGCACAGTGGGTTGCCACAGCAGCAGTGTAGGTTGCAACTACAGGTTGGATTCAATCTCTGGCCCAGGAACTTCCATATGCCTTGGGAACAGCCATAAAAAGCAGACAAAAACAACGCCAAAACAAACAACTCCTTCCATTTGAAAAACATGTAGCCCAAATACAACCCTGACTAATGTATTTTCCTTTCACGTTTTCTCTTTTACAGCTGGCCATACTTGCTGCATATGGAGGTTCCCAGGCTAGGGGTCGAATTGGAGCTGCGGCTGCCAGCCTACGCCACAGGCACAACAACTCCAGATCTGAGCTGCATCTGTGACCCATGCTGTAGCTTGCAGCAACCCCAGAACCTTAACCCAGGGAGGGAGGAGAGATGGAACCCTTATCCTCACAGATACTAGGTCAGGTTCTTAACCTACTGAGCGACAACTGGAACTCTGCTTAAAAACTAAAATTCTCAATAAACCACAACGATTCCTACACAATCTCCACACACCTTCCCCTACCCCATAGCCTTAGCTTTTTGACCTTACTTCCTTCAGTATTACAACACTCACATGACTCTTCCTATTAAAGCAGGGCCAGCAAACTCATTCTGTAAAGGGTCAGACAGTAAATATTTTTGGTTTTGCAAGCCAGATAGTCTCTGTGCAACTATCCAACTCTATAGCACGACAGCAGCTAAATGAACAAATAGCCCTCGTCTGCTAATCTCTGCTCTAATACATTAAGTGGGCACGCTCCCAACTCAGGGTCTTGCACTGGTTTTCTATACACTTAAAACCCTTTTTTCCTCTTATGGCCGCAGGGCCTGATTTCTTAGATCCTTAAGTTTTTACTCAAGTTATCACCTTTTCAGTGACTCCTTTTCTAGCCCCCCCCCATCTAGAATTAACCTTCTCTTTTCTCCCAAATTATTTTACCTTATTATCACCTAACATGCTATATATTTTATTCACCAATCTTCTTTATTATCTTCCCATAATGCAATGTAAACTCTATGAAGGCTAAATTTTAATTGTTTTTTTTTTCAGTTTTATTCCTAGTACTAAAAATAGTACATGATACACAGCATGTACCCAATGGATATTTACTGATTGAAATGAATGAATGTAAAATTATAGGTGAAACATTAACTGCACCTAGAAAAGAAATATATTCTTAGAATTGAAATTTTTCTTGGCAAAGAAACTTTAACTGTTGACAGACCTTAGAGTTTCCAAAAAGGACTCAAAATACTGAAATTATCATTTGCATCTAATGGACAAATAATAGGAGCTGCATACCCTTAAATGTCAGTACTATCATTTTATTGCATGCAGAAGGGGTATGAATTGGGGCCAGCTCTTTTTGTAAATTACTTAAAAATTACATGGTAGATATTTGACAAAGGTATCAAAAAGCTTTTAATGATTAAATATAACAAAATAAAGCTACAGAAAATTAATGCACCACTTAATAATTAGAAGGCGAGCAGGAAATAGAACCTTGTCAGCTACCCCAAGAGCCAAACACAAGCCTTTTCCTAATTCCCTCTCTGGAGTTCCCATTGTGGTACAGTGGAAATGAATCTGACTAGGAACCATGCGGTTGCAGGTTCAATCCCTAGCCTTGCTCAGTGGGTTAATGATCTGGTGTTGCTGAGCTGTGGTGTAGGTTGCAGACATGCCTCGAATCCTGCATTGCTGTGGTGTAGGCCAGCAGCTATAGCTCCGATTGGACCCCTAGCCTGGGAACTTCCCTATGCAAAAAAAAAAAAAAGAAAAAAAGAAAAAGAAAAAAAGTAACTCCCTCTCTAAGAATAACCACTGCCTTGAACTTTTTTTACATTAATAACTTACTTATTTTGCCGTATGATTTAGTTTTAACTATTTATTTTTTAGTTTTACCTATTACTACTTTTTTTTCTTTTTGGCCACATATGCAATTTCCTAGGCCAGAGACCAAATTTGCGCCACAGCAGTGATAACACCAGATCCTTAACCCCTTGAGCCACAGAGGAACTTATTTTCTTTTTTGGTCTTTTTAATCTATGGTTGTTCTTCCATCCTTTATTTATTTATTTATTTATCTATTTGCAGTCTGTCTGAGTCACCAAACCATCTAATTTCTGGATTCTGCTGACTGCATTCCCATGTTTCTCTATCCCTTTCTCCCCTGAGGTCATCACATCAGACTCAGGTTCAATTTTGTGGCAAAAACACTTTGGTGGTGGTATATTCTTTTTCAAGAGGCATTAATGTCTGATTACCTCTCTTTTGTGATTTTAAGAGATGTTAACGCTCAGTATCTAAAACCATATTTATTAGGAATTGCAAAATGATCCCATTCCCATTCTGTCATTCCTCCATCCATGACTATAAATTCTGTAAACTTTACTAATTTATTATTTTGTTATACAGTGGTACAGTTCATATTGAAAATGCAGGAACAACTGCCTGTTTGTTTTTAGAGTTTTCAAAATAATAATTTGGTCCCCACTGGCATCGTCCAAAGGTAACCAATTCTGATTTTAGTATTATAATGAAATCATGGATTTAAGATATACTTAGTGTGTTTTATTTATTTATTTATTTATTTATTGGGGTTTTTTTTTTTTTGCCATTTCGAGGGCCACTTCCGTGGCATATGGAGGTTCCTAGGCTAGGGGTCTAATCGGAGCTGTAGCCGCCGGCCTACACCACAGCCACAGCAACTTGGGATCCGAGCCTCGTCTGTAACCTACACCACAGCTCATGGCAATGCCAGATCCTTAACCTGCTGAGCAAGGCCAGGGATCAAACCTGCAACCTCATGGTTCCTAGTCGGATTGGTTAACCACTGAGCCACAACGGGAACTCCATTTAGTGTGTTTTAATCCACCATAGTTATTGCTCTTGTTGATGCTTAAACTGTCCCATCTTACAGTGAACACCTCTAAGTTGGCTTCTGAGCCTTTTGACAGTGCCCATACTACTTGGAATGACAGGATGTTTCTTGGTTCTTAAGCCCCAGAAGTGGAATCAGCCACTCTTCCGAGCCTTGGTTTACTTTAATGGGAAAGTGTATTTCAAGGCCACAATCTGGGTGCTAAGGATGCTCGCCGCTACTGGCTTGGCAACCGTGTCTAAGTCTTTTCAGTCAATAGAGTTAGAAAATAATAAAAATAACCCAAGAGTTCCTAATGATATTTGAGTGTTTCTTTAGCCTTTTTTGTCTTTTATTTATTTTACCTACACTGAGAATCTTAGTTTTCAAGGATATCAGGTAAAATAAAAATATCAGTTATTTTTTCCTCGTAGTATGCACATTTTCAGAAAAACAGTAACGCCACCACCACCAGAGTGATTTAGTAAGTTCCCGAGACTCTGCACGTACTCTTCCTATCCTTCTCCATTTGTTGCATCTTACTGTATCTCTACTGTCAAAGCACAGAGCTAGTAAAGACTCTTAAATTCTTCCTTACCTGTGATTCAGATTTAGTTACATGTGACTACAAAGTTAATGCTCATGTGATATGCTTCTTAAAAATCGTTATTTTAAAATAATTTTAGACTTGCGTATATGTTATAAAAGTAGTTCTAGGACATCTTCACGCAGTTTCCCCAAGTTAACAACTTACATACTCATAGCACAATGATCAAAACCCAGAAATTAACTTTAGTAAAATAACATGAAACATATTTTATTTAAATCTTGCCAGTTTCCCCCCATATCCGTTCTGTTTGAGGATCCACGTCTCATTTTGTTCTTGTTTTCCTTAGTCTCCTCCAATCTGTAATCACTACTCACTCTTCATTTTTCTGACCCTTCACAGTTATTTTGTAAAATACTTCTTAATTTGGTCTTCCTTGATATTTTCTCAAGATTAGATTAAGATTATACATTTTTGACAAAAATTTCACAAAAGAGGTTGTGCATTTATTTATTATATCGGAAGGTACATGATGTAAATGCCTTGATTACTGGGTTAAGGTGGCATCAGCTGGTCATTCCACTGTAAAGTTAACCATTTTCCCCTTTGCAAGAGGTAAATATCTTGCAGAGATACTTTAAGATTATGCTAACATCCCGTTTCTCCACAAATGTGCACCCACTAATGTTTTTGTTTTTTTTTTGTCTTTTTGCCATTTCTTGGGCCGCTCCCACGGCATATGGAGGTTCCCAGGCCAGGGGTCGAATCGGAGCTGTAGCCACCGGCCTACACCAGAGCCACAGCAACATGAGATCCGGGCTGCATCTTCGACCCACACCACAGCTCATGGCAACGCCAGATCCTTAACCCACTGGGCAAGGCCAGGGATCGAACCCACAACCTCATGGTTCCTAGTCGGATTCGTTAACCACTGCGCCACGACGGGAACTCCCGCACCCACTAATTTTAATGTCTGTAGAGATCTTGCCTGCAACGATTACATTTCCCTAGTGGGTTTGTTTGTTTGTTTGTTTCTCTTTTCTTTTCAGGGCTGCATCTGTGGTATATGGAAGGTTCCAAGCTAGGGGTCGAATTGGAGCTGCTGCTGCTGCTGCTGTCAGCCATGGCAATGCCGGATACTTAACCACTGATCAAGGCCAGGGATCGAACCCACATCCTCATGGATACAAGTCAGGTTCTTAAGCTGCTGAGCTCCCTAATGGTAACTTTCTATTTCTCTCATTCCTTCTAATCCGATTAACTGATATTTACCTGCAGGGAAGAGTTGTCCCTTTACCTCCATTTATTTATATACTCAATTATCTTCTTACATAAGTAGGAGCTCATGAATGTTCCTTTTATTCTATGATTTTAAGTCTATCATCATATAAATTTGGGGCTAAAACAGTCTCTTTTTTCACCACTGAGAGCCCCACCCCATTGGCACTGTGTCCTACTGAGCCAAGTTAGTTTTTTAGTATGTCGTTAGTTCCTGGCATTCAAAAATATTCCAGGCTTATCTTTTTGGCTAGCTGTAGCTCATTCACTAGAAGATTCCTATAAAAAGACTCATGGGAAATAGACCTATGATACTGATAGCAGTTTAACTGAAGCCTCTATCTAAGTCAGTTGTGGCTGGACATAAAATCCCCGGTGCACATTTTCCTCCTTACATGTGTTATGGCAATTTCTTCTGGCATAAAGCATTGCTTTCAATAGAGTGATGGCAGTCTGACATTCTTTCCTCTATATGTCCCCTGGTCTTTTTGTCAGGATTGCCAAAGCAATTCTTTCTTCAAAGCCCAATAATTTTATTAAAAGGGTCTCTTTTTTTTTCTTTTTTCTTTTTAGGGCCACACCTGCTGCATACAGAAGTTCCCAGGCTAGGGGTCAAATCAGATCTATAGCTGCTGGCCTATGCCACAGCCATACCAATACTAGATCCAAGCCGCATCTGCAACCTACACTGCAGTTCATGGCAACGCCAGATCCTTAATCCACTGAGCAGGACAAGGGATCGAACCTGCGTCCTCAGGGAAACTAATCTGACATGTTTCTGCTGAGCCACAACGGGAACTCCCTATTCACTTGCTTTGGTTTTCTTTTTTAAGGATCCTCTGTTAGACTTTCATTGCCTATATTCAAATCCTACACTCTTTCTATCAACTCTTTATCTATTTGCTTGTTTTTTAAAAACATATACACATACCTTTCTGCACTTGCTCCAGGGCCAGGAACTGAATCAGAGATGAAGCTGCAGTCAACATCAAAGCCACAGCGACCCTGGATCTTTAACCCAGGAAACGAGGCCAGGGAATGAACTGCATGCTCAAGGGGACTATGTTGGGTCCTTAAACAGCTGAGCCACAACAGGAACTCCTGCTTTTTTTTTGGCTGCACCCAGCGACATGCAAAGGTTTCAGGGTCAGGGATCAAACCCATGCCATAGCAGCAACCTAAACCAAGCAGTGACAAGACCAGATTCTTAACCCGCTGAGCTGGCAAGGAACTCCTCCATTTGCTATTTTTTAAGGGCACTAATTTTGTGTTTGTTGACTCAAGGTTTTTTTCCAGATTTTTCGGAAAATCTTAACTCTTTCTTGAGTTGTCCACCTACTAAGTTATAGTTTTCATGTTTTATGAGAATGTCTTTCGGATAAGCTTTCATTCTCTGTAGTAATGTTACTCTGCTTCTTATTATCTTTGTTCTTATAATCCTGAAGGATTCAAAAATGGATCTTTTTGAAACGCTTATTTTTATGTCAAGTATATAGTTTTTCTAATTTCATAGCTATAGAGTTCTCCATTTTTGCAAGATATTAAAAATTAAAGTGATTTGCTTAACGAGATAACCTAACCCTACTCCTCTCCCATTCTTTTATCTGAACTTTTTTTTTTGCTTATCTCTATTTTTCCCTGTTCTACTTAATTTAGATTCTATTCCCAGAATATTGCACAAAGCTCTGCGTGGAGTTTAGTCCTAAGAAGAAAACTTGGTTAGAAGGGTTTGAGGACTCGTAAGGCCTGGAGTACCCACGCTCCTATAAGATCTCAGTTTCAGATACCATCTGCAGTTTTTAATTTTTTCCATCAATATGTTCCTCTTATAGGGCAAGCTATAGAGAATCAAAAAATATGCCACTGCCACTTTCCAAAAATTATGAATGATAACTTAAATTTTCTCCTTCTGATTCTAGGCACAACAAACTCAATCAGAAAAGAAAACTTCGGCAGTTTCTCTTATCATGAAAGGTTTCTTTTTCTTCTTCTTTCTTTTATCCTTCCTTCCTTTCTTCATAGAGTGGGATGAAGAACTAGTATAGTACTAAAAGCTAAACACTACAGCATTCAAGTACAAAAATCACAGAATATTAATATTCTGAGCATAGATGCTCTGTATACAAAAACATTCTTTAAATTCTATCAGGTATCTCCAGGGGTTCCCATTGTGGCTCAGCAGGTTAACAACCTGACTAGTATCCATGAGGATGTGGGTTTGATCCCTGCCCTCACTCAGTGGGTTAGGATCCAGCTTTGCTGAAAACTGCTGCTTAGGGTAAAGATATGGCTCAGATCCCAAGTTGCTGTGGCTGTGGACTGGGCTGGCAGCTGCAGCTGATTCACCCCCTAGCCTGGGAACTTCCATATGCCACAGGTGTGGCCCTAAAAAGAAAACAAATAAACAAAAAAGAAGAGAAAATTCTTCCAATTATTTTCAGATGGATAGAATTCTTAGAAATTGCTTTGTGGGAGTTCCCATCATGTCGCAGTGGTTAGAATCCAACTAGGAACCATGAGCTTGAGGGTTCGATCCGTGACCTTGCTCAGTGGGTTAACGATCCGGCGTTGCCGTGAGCTGTGGTGTAGGTTGCAGATGCGGCTTGGATCCCGAGTTGCTGTGGCTCTGGTGTAGGCCGGTGGCTACAGCTCTGATTCGACCCCTAGCCTGGGAACCTCCCTATGCCGCAGGAGTGGCCCAAAAAATGGCAAAAAGACAAAAAGACAAAAAAAAAAAAAAAAAAAAAAAAGAATCGCTCTGTATCCAGGCCATCTACACCCAGGATAGACAAACAATTTTTGTAACTGAAATGTCATAGAGTTCCCACTGTGGCACAGTAGATTAAGGATCCAGGTTGCTGCAGCTGTAGCAAAGGTGGCAGCTCCAGCTCGGATATTCCATATATGCCATAGGAATATGACACTCACAGGCAACTATTTACATAGCATTTATATTGTATTAGGTATATTTTAATAAAATATACAGGAGGATGTATGCACAGGTTATATGCATATTCTATTTTATATAAGAGACTTGAGCATCCTGGGATTTTGACATCAGCAGGGGTTTTGAGACCAATCCACCAGCGATGCCAAGGGATGACTGTATTCATTTTCAAGGTTAAGAGAAGACTGCCTTTATAACCTTGGTTAGTGTGGTCCACTGACCAGCAGCATCAGTATCAATTAGGTACCTGATAAAATGGCAAATTGGGGAAATCACCAGGTAAAGAGCAAGCCTTCTACAACCTGAGAAGCAGAGCTCTAGATCACTCGAGTTAAAGAGCATGGGCTTTACAAGAATCCGATTAAAATCTAGACTCTGATACTTTGATCTATATGACGGGGGGCAAGTGTATAAACTTACCAATTCCCTCATCTATAAAACTAAAATAATAATGACAGTAGTTACCTCAGAGAGATGCTATGAAGATTAAATAAAAATTCACATGGAGCATTTGGTAGGCTGCAAAGAAACAGGACGTGCCAATAAATGTTAGCTGGTGTTACTGCTGAAATTCCCCCTCTTCTACTATAAGGCTCCACCATGAAATTTAAGAAATAAATACAGAAAGAGCTTTACTCAATGAGGAAATAGTGTGTTTTTCTTTCTAATTTAAACTACACAGTGACTCTCCCTTCGGGATGAGTATAAAATTTCACTTAAGAGAAAAACTGCCTCTTGGAGTTCCCGTCGTGGCGCAGTGGATAACGAATCCGACTAGGAACCATGAGGTTGCAGGTTAGATCCCTGCCCTTGCTTGGTGGCTTAACGATCAGGCGTTGCCGTGAGCTGTGGTGTAGGTTGCAGACGCAGCTCGGATCCCAAGTTGCTGTGGCTCTGGTGTAGCTACAGCTACACTACAGCTCCGATTCGACCCCTGGCCTGGAACCTCCACATGCTGCAGGAGTGGCCTGAGAAATGGCAAAAAAGATTAAAAAAAAAAAAAAAAAAAAAAAAGTGATAGAAAAACTGCCTCTTAAATTTCTATAAGCTTGACCTCTTTATCCAATTTATATTCTTTCTGGTCTTGATTTAAATTGGTGTTGGAGAATAAGCAAACTCACACATGAATGACCAAAGGAATATTAAGTCTAAATTCAGAACAAATCCTTAGGGAATGCTACTAAAGTACCTGGAAAACTCAGTAACAATATATAGCATACGTGCAAAGAAACCAAATCTTAATCTCGTCACAAGAAAGTTTTTTTTTTTCTAATTTCATATGGTGACAGATAATGACTAAGCTTATTGTGGTGATCATTAGGCAATGCATACAAATGTCAAATCATTGAATTGTACCCCTGAAATGAGTATGTTACATGTCAATTATACTTCAATTTTTATATATCTGAAAATTAATATGGAATTCGGACCACTTAAAAATTAAGCTTTACTGGAGTTCCCGTCGTGGCGCAGTGGTTAACGAATCCGACTAGGAACCATGAGGTTGTGGGTTCGGTCCCTGCCCTTGCTCAGTGGGTTAACGATCCGGCGTTGCCGTGAGCTGTGGTGTAGGTTGCAGACGTGGCTCGGATCCCGCGCTGCTGTGGCTCTGGCGTAGGCCGGTGGCTACAGCTCCGATTGGACCCCTAGCGTGGGAACCTCCATATGCTGTGACAGCGGCCCAAGAAATGGCAACAACAACAACAACAAAAAAGACAAAAGACAAAAAAATAAATAAATAAAATAAATTAAAAAAAAATTAAGTTTTACTGATGTAGGCTACAAAATTGAATTTTAACATACAGAAAAGAATTTTTCAAATCAGAAATAGCAGATTATGAGTAAAACCACTAAAGATATTTGAAAGCAGATAAACGTTGGTCAAAGGAGGACAATAAGCAGGATTTTCTCCTGAAAGCAACGCTTAACATGCAGGAACATTATATCCTACATTAAAAGGCACGGAGTTCCCGTCGTGGGTCAGTCGTTAATAACGAATCCGACTAGGAACCATTAGGTTGGAGGTTCGATCCCTGGCCTCGCTCAGTGGGTTGGGGATCCGGCGTTGCTGGGAGCTGTGGTGTAGGTTGCAGATGTGGCTCGGATCCCGCGTTGCTGTGGCTCTGACGTAGGCCAGTGGCTACAGTTCCCATTAGACCCCTACCCTGGGAACCTCCATATGCCTCGGGAGCAGCCCTAGAAAAGGCAAAAAGACAAAAAAAAAAAAGGCATACTTAGTTGTTTTTATACAATGCCTGCAACTAGGAGAAGACTTTATGTTAAGCTCCCTCAAAGTAGTAAATAAGGTAACAACACATTGCTTTCAGGTTCTAATCGAAAAAGCAGAGGAAAACTAAAAGCAGAAGAAAGCACAAAAAGGAGAGCGAATTCCTTCTCCTGTCATTAAAAGGTATGTTATCAAGAAAAACTATTAACTAAAATGATGTCAGACCAAATTTCAGCTGGTTTCTTTCCAACCAGAAAAGTTAAGACTTGATTCTATCATAAAAAGGTTAAGAATTGATCTGCTCAGTTAAACAAATTAGAAAACTCAATTTGGAAATCAAGTTTAATAATTATAATTATTGTACACTTAAGTATGTGCTAAGAGCAACCCAAAATAAAATAAAACAAAGAGAAAAAAAGGAGTCAGCAATCCCACTCTTGGGCATATATATGGACAAAATTAAATTCAAAAAGATACATGTGGAAACTCCCATTGTGGCTCAGCGGGTTACGAACCCAACTAGTATCCATGAGGATGCAGGTTCAATCCCTGGCTCACTCAGTGGGTTAAGGATCCGGCATTGCACTAATCTGTGATGTAGGCCAGCAGATGTAGCTCCAATTTGACCCTTAGCCTGGGAACTTCCATATTCCACAGGTATGGCCCTAAAAAGCAAAAAAGATACATGCACTCCTATTCACAATAGCCAAGACAGAGAAACAACCTAAATGTCCACTGACAGATGAATGGATTAAGATGTGATACACATGCCCAATGGAATACTACTCAGCCATTAAAAAAATCCCAAACCATGCCATTCACAGCAGCATGCATGCAACTAGAGATTCTCATACTAAGTGAAGTAACTCAGCAAGAGAAAGACAAAAATAGCATAATATCACTTACATCTGGAATCTAAAATGCGATACAAAAGAACCTATCTTCAGAACAAAAACAAACTCAAAAGACATGGAGAACAAACTTGTGATTGTCAAGGAGGGGGGAGTGGGATAGACTAGGAGTTTGGGTTAGTAAATGCAAACTACTACATTTAGAATGGATAAGAAATGAGATCCTACTGCACAGCACAAGGAACTATATTCAGTCTCTTGGGATAGAACATGATGGAAGTTAATATGAGGAAAAGAATATATATATGTATATATGCGTGTGTGTGTATATATATATATTTATATGACTAGATCACTTTGCTGTATAGCAGAAATTGATACACTATACTTTAATGAAAAATCTTTTTTAAAAATAAAAAGATTAATCTCAGTTAAGCAAATTAGAAAACTTAATCCAAAAATCAAGTTTAATAACTATAATTATCATAGATTTAAGAATTTGCTAATGGAAACCCAAAACAAAACAAAACAAAGAAAACCAACCCCCCAGACTCAAAAACACCCAATTAAAAATTGGCAAAAGACCTGAATAAATATTTTTCTAAAGAAGATATACAAATGGCTAATAAATACATGAAAAGATGTTCAACACCAGTAGTTTTTATGAAAATGCAAATCAAAACCATAGATACCACTTCACCTCAATTAAAATGGCTATTATAAAAAAATAAAAGTAACAGTGATGGGAAGGATATTAAGAAATTAGATTCCTGGAGTTCCCGTCGTGGCTCGGTAGTTAACAAATTCGACTAGGAACCATGAGGTTGCAGGTTCGATCCCTGGCCTTGCTCAGTGGGTTAATGATCCGGCATTGCCACGAGCTGTGGTGTAGGTTGCAGACCTGGCTTGGATCCCGAGTTGCTGTGGCTCTGGCGTAGGCCGGCGGCTACAGCTCCGACTGGACCCCTAGCCTGGGAACCTCCATATGCCGTGGAAGCAGCCTAAAAAATGGCAAAAAGACAAAAAAAAAAAAAAAAAGAAATTAGAATCCTTATGCATTACTGGTAGGAACGTAAATGGTGTAGCAGCTATAGAAAACGGTACAGTGGATCCTCAAAAAATTAAAAACAGAACTATCCCCTGACCCAGTAATTCCACTTCGGGTATATATTCAAAGGAAGTGAAAGCAGATATTCACACACCTACTTTCACAGAATCATTATTTGCAATTGACAAATGGCAGAAGAAACCCAAGTGTCCAGTAACAGATGAATAGATAAAATGTGGTGTATACACATAACAGAATGCTAATCATCCTTAAAAAGGATAAATTCTTTTTTTTTTTAAAAAAAGGATAAATTCTGATACATGTTACAACGTGGATGAACTCTGAAGACACTATGCTCAGTGAAATCAGCCAGTCACAAATGGACAAATATTGTATGAGTTAGTCAAGTTCACAGAGAGAGAAAGTAGAATGATGGATGCCAGGGTCTGCGAGGAGGAAGAAGGAGGGAGTCAGCGTTAATGGGCACAGAGTTTCAGATGGGGGAGGGACACGTGGAGATGAGTGATAGCGATGGTCGCACAACACACTGAATTACACACCTAGTTAAAAACGGCTAAAGCGATATACATTTATGTTGTGTAATACAAAAGTTTTAAAAGTTCACTAAGTTTTTGTGTATACCTAAATTAGCAAGAGATATTATGTTTTGATGATCTGAACACTTACAATTTAAATTTTTAAATGGTCAATATAAAAGACAAAAGTATTCAAATGATTTTTTGCTCCCCCCCCATGAAATAAAAGAAAAAAATCTACTTCTTTTATAGGAAGACATAAAATTTGTCAAATTTAGTGAATTTCAGTTTTTATAGTTTGGAAGAGGAGTGGAAAAGAGAAGAAATTACAAAACAAAGCAAATCAAGACACACAAAAAAACCTTGTTTAGGTGTTTCCTCCTCCTTTTTAGTCTCCTCATCCTCTAAGCTGGGGCTTTCCCGGGAAGAGTTGTCCTGTTGGCTAGAGTTTTTCAATAGTACAGGATCGATTTGTGCTTTCAGGAGCGCAAGAGTCTCAGCCAATTCGTTTCGATTTCTAAACAATGGAAAATATAAGACAGTATAAAAATCTTTCTTGTGTTGTAAACAGATTTCAGACCAATACCTTTAGAAATCAAAATTTAAAAAAGAAAAACATTAAGAACATCCAAAACACTAATACAGCTAACCTTAATTAACCCTAAAATTTTAAATTATGTATTAGTAATGAATACATATTAAAATGTGATTCTGGAAAGAGGAATCTTAGACTATTCTTTCTATTGATTAGAACAGCAATGCAACTCTCTTTGGATAAAAAGAACAGTAGGAACAGAATTAAACAAAAATCAAAGTTTGATAATTTTTAAAATAGGTTGCAATCTCTAATCAATGTAAAATTTGCTTGAAGAAGAATTTTATTTAACAAAATAATTCAAGTTCTTGATTCATTTGGGCATAAGAACTCTATTCAACCTACAGAGAGAATAACATTTTATGTTGCAATAAAATTATGACAGATATTTCTGAGTAATTAATGGCAAACTCAGCTCTAATAATATGGTCCAAAACCCCAAGAATTTTGGATACTGGTGTTGCTTTGTCAATTACAGTTCACAATTACAGGAAGAGAATTCAATTTGAATAAAAAAAAAAATACACAGAAATCTCAAATCAGATTCTAATCAATAATTTTTCTATTTTTACTACCAAATCCAGAGATATAGGATGGTCAATTCAAATGCCAGTTACAAATCAGAAACAAGAAAAATGATTTAACTGTTTTTCCTGTTCAGATAAGCAGTGTGTAACAGTGAACATAAAAAGGAAAACCCTGCACTGAGTTGGGAAACTCAGTTCTCCGTTGGCCACTGTTAATTCATCAGCACCACCATCTTATCTGTGTCATCAATGCACTGGGCATGTGCCTGTTATTTCTACGTAGTTAGTATTAAGATGAAATCATTTGGGTTTTTTTTTTAAATTTTATTGGCGTATTTTCTTATCTGTCATGTCACATACATCCTCTATCATCCTATCCATTTCCACCAACATCCCAGCTAAATTCTACCGTTTAAGAGCAGGGATACTGGGAGTTCCCACTGTGGCTCAAAGGGTTACAAACCTGACTAGCATCCCTGAGGATACAGGTTCGATCCCTGGCCTTGCTCAGTGGGTTAAGGATCCAGCACTGCTGTGAGCTGTGGTGTATGTCGCACACTAGGCTTGGATCCCACATTGCTGTGGCTGTGGCTGTGGCTGGCAGCTGCAGCGCAAATTCAACCCCTAACCTGAGAACATGCACATGCCACAGGTGCAGCCCTAAAAAGCAAAAAGTAAAAGAAAAAAAAGAAAAAGAGGCAGGACACTGCCTTATAAAGAGGCTCTTAAAAAAATGTTAATGAATGAAAAGAATCCCTATTCTAAACTAAATGGCTGTGTGACACAGGACTGGTGATCATGACTTTATTAGACCTACGTTTCCTTAATCTATACAAGATTGGACTTTCCAAAAGGAAATTAATAAAACTGCTACTGACAGGCATCTTTCAGAAATTAAAATGACATGATTTTGATATTGTGTATGGGTGTGTACACACAGGTTTATACATATTATAAATATTGTGCATGAGAATGAATACATGTTTAAACAAATTCTGTCATGTTAGCATATACAATAAAATGAATGGTTTTAGAGTTTTAATTATCTAATAGCAGAAGATCAGATTAGATGTTCTCTCAATATCCTGTCTACTACTATCTCCACTTTACAAAAAATGGAAATTAAAACCTCGAGATGTTCAATAAATTAATTCTTGGCAAAGTCCCTTTCTTTTCTTTCCTTCTTTTTTTTTTTTTTTGCTATTTAGGGACACACCCTTGGCATATGGAGGTTCCCAGACTAGGGGTCTAATGGGAGCTACAGCTGCCGGCCTACACCACAGCCACAGCAACGCCAAATCCGAGCCGTGTCTGCGACCTACACCACAGCTCATGGCAACGCCAGATCCTTAACCCACTGATTGAGGCCAGGGATTGAACCTGCAACCTCATGGTTACTAGTCAGGTTCGTTTCCCATTCTGCCACAACAGGAACTCCCAAAGTTCCTGTTTTTGAACTTAATTACATCAACCCGCCTCTAATCTAAGCCCTTATCCACTTAATGTTATTACTATTCTTACTTCACTGAGAATTCCACATGTAATAAATGCCTCGACCCATCTGTGAGATCACTCTGGAAAGTGAAAAATATATTGACGTTCTTCGCTAGGCCTATTTTAAAAATGCCAGATCCTTAACCCACTTAGAGAGGCCAGGGATCAAACCTGCAACCTCATGGTTCCCAGTCGGAGTCATTAACCACTGAGCCACGACGGGAACTCCTAATGCACCATTCTTATGACAATAAAAAACTACCCACCTTGGGATTTCTCCTGTTTTGATCTTACAATTAGATTTAGTACACTAAATACTTTTTTAAAGACCCTAACTTGGAATTAGAGGGAATTTTTATAAATATACATATATTCAAATTATATCCAAATTTCTTAGCTCTTTCTACTGGATGTTTTATTTTTTAATACAATTCTTAACGGTTTCTTTCCATTTACAGTTATTACAAAATACTGGCTATACTCCTGTGCTGTATAGTACCTCCTTGAGCCCGTGTTATACCTGGTAATTTATTTTATTCACTAGTTTGTTGTATTTTTTAGATTCCACATATGTGATATAGTATTTGCCTTTCTGCATCTTATTTCACTTAGCATAATGTCTTATCCATTCATTTGCTGATAAACACTTAGGTTACTTCCATATCTTGGCAACTATAAATAACGCTACTATGAACATTGGGGGCATTTATCTTTTCAAATTGGTATTTTTGTTTTTTGGGGGGACAAACATACTGAGAAGTTGGATTGCTATCTTATACAGTAATTCTGTTTTTA
This sequence comes from Sus scrofa, assembly GCF_054392235.1. Taxonomy (NCBI): domain Eukaryota; kingdom Metazoa; phylum Chordata; class Mammalia; order Artiodactyla; family Suidae; genus Sus; species Sus scrofa. Next base: position 12,213,153 of record NC_139391.1, read on the forward strand.
ATTTGTCTTTTTTTTTTTTTTCCTTTTCTTTTTATAGCCACACCCATGGCATATGAAGGTTCCCAGGCTAGGGGTTCAATTGGAGCTACAGCTGCCGGCCTGCACCACAGCCAGAGCAATGCCAGATCCGAGCCGTATCTGCGACCTACAGCCCAGCTCATGGCAACGCCAGATCCTTAACCCACTAAGCAAGGTCAGGGATCGAACCCACAACCTCATGGTTCCTAGTCAGATGCATTTCCACTGCGCCACGATGGGAACTCGTCTTTTAATTTTTTTTTTTTTTTTTTTTTTTGTCTTTTTGCCTTTTCTAGGGCTGCTCCCTCGGCATATGGAGGTTCCCAGGCCAGGGGTCTAATGGGAGCTGTAGCCACCAGCCTACGCCAGAGCCACAGCAATGCAGGATCCAAGCTGCATCTGCAACCCACACCACAGCTCATGGCAATGCCGGATCCTTAACCCACTGAGCAAGGCCAGGGATCAAACCCGCAACCTCATGGTTCCTAGTCGGATTCGTTTACCACTGAGCCAAGACGGGAACTCCTCGTTTTTAATTTTTTGAGGAGCCTCCATACTGTTATCCATAGTGGCTGCACAAATTTACATTCCCAGCAATAGTGTACAAGGGGTTCCCTTTTCTCCACATCCTTGCTAACATGTTATTTGTGTTCTCTTTGACAACAGCCATTCTGAGAGGTATGAGGTGATGTCTCACTGTGGTTCTTATTTGCTTTTCCCTGATGGTTATCAGTGTTGAGCATCTTTTCATGTGCCTGTTGGCCCCTACATTTCGTGTCTATTCAGTATTTCCACATACTTTTTAATTGGGTTAGTTTGTTGTTTTTTGATGTTGAGTTTTATGAGCTGTTTATTTATGTTGGATATTAATCCTTTATTGGCCATATCATTGCAAATATTCTCCCAGTCCATAGGTTGTCTTTCGGTTTTGCTGATGGTTTCCTTTGCTGTGTAAAATATTTTAAATTCCACTAGGTCCTATTTGTTTATTTCTGCTTTTATTTCCATTACGCTAGGAAAGAGATCCAAAAAAATATTGCTATGATTTATGTCAAAGAGTGTTCTGCCTATGTTTTCCCCTAGGAGTTTTATAGTATCCAGTCTTTTTTTTTTTTTTTGCTTTTGCTTTTTAGGGCCGAATCTGTGGCATATGGAGGTTCCTAGGCTACGGGGTGAATCGGACCTATAGCTGCCAGACTACACCACAGGAACATGTGACCCGAGCCGCATTTGGGACCTACACCACAGCTCACAACAACGCCAGATCCTTTAACCCACTGAGCAAGGCCAGGGATCGAACCCACAACCTCATGGTTGCTAGTCGGATTCATTAACCACTGAGCCAGGACAGGAACGCTATTTACTTTTAACTACAAATCAGTTGTGCCTTCCCCTCTCTCCATTGATTTTTTTACTTCTGTCTTTCTTTCATTTTAAGGCCACGAGTTTGGCATATGGAAGTTTCTGGGCGAGGGGTTGAATCAATGCTGCAGCTGCCAGCCTATGTCACAGCCACAGCAATGCCGGATCCAAGCTGAGTGTGCAACCTACAACACAGCTCAGGGCAACACCAGATCCTTAACCTACTGAATGAGGCTAGGGATCAAACCTGCATCCTCATGGCTATTACTCGGGTCCTTAACCCACTAAGCCATGATGGGAACTCCATCTTTTTTGTTGTTGTTTGTTTTAATGGCCACACTCATGGAATATGGAATTTCCTGAGCCAGGGACTGAATCTGAGTCGCAGCTGCAACCTGTACTGCAGCTGTGGCAATGCTGGATACTTTAACCCACTGCACAAGGCAGGGGATTGAACCCACACCTTCACAGTGAACCATGCCACTGGAGTCGGATTCTTAACCCACTTTGCTACAACAGGAAATCCAGCTTTCTTTTCTTCAAAACACTACTTCATTCGGGCATATGAAATCAGATATATTTCTTCCAAAGACCATGCCCTCTTATGATCTCAGGTGTTCACACTTCTGTTCTCTTAGCCTCAAGTGTGTTCCACCTAACTCCAATTATTATTTCAAAGACAAGCACAGAATGGATAAACAAACGTAGTATATCTATACAAGGGAATATTATTTAGTCATAAAAAGGAATGTAGTACACGGATGAACCTGGCAGCTGCCATGGGCTGGGGAAAGAATGGTAAGTAACTGCAAATGTACAGGACATGGGGTTTCTTTGTGAGCTGAGGAAAACGCCCTGAAGTTAGTGGTTATAGTGGCACAGCCCTGTGAATACTAAAATCCACTGACCGCATTTTTAAAAAATGATGGTGGCTTTGACAAGAATGCCTCTATGATGCGAATGAGGAACGTTTCGACCCTGGATATATCTTGCATAGAGAGTTGCCTAGATTTTCTGACAGAATGTATGTCAAGTGAGAGAAAAAGAAAAGTTAATCATATGTCTCCAACGTTTTGGATCAAAGCAAATGTGGCTGCTATTAACTGAGATGGGACAAACATATTAAAGGAGAAAGGTTACAAGCTCAAGTTTTAGGCAGACGACTCATCGGTACCTAAAGTTACTCTAGATTTTGGTGAAAAGGAATATATCATTCTAATTATTATAATGTAGAATATGATTTTTCTTAGTTTAAAGGATGTTGAGAGTTAGAATTAGTTGTAGCAGTAAGTCAGAAGCAACTGAGCTGATAGCCAATTTAATAAAAACAGCAAAAACAAACAGACCAAACAAAAACAGACCTAAGCATTGGTATCATCCTCTGCCAAGTACGGGTTAGGTACCTGGTTCCCCCACAGCACCCCGGCGTGCTCTCCATCACAGACCTCACTTATGACACCAGAGTATCGTTTACTATCTGCCACAATATGGAAAGCTTAGGAATAGCATCGTATATCTTTGTACCTCCAGAGGACAGCACGGTTAGGCAGCAAGAATCTATAATACAATATTCCATCTTTTCCATACAATAACTGTGATACAATAATCCATCTTTTTCATATACTTTCAAAAAAGGAAGAAGACAAAAAGGAAGATAATTAAGTTGGCAGTATTTCTTAAGGGGGCCAAGAAACTAAAGGAAGGTATTAATGAGTAATATCAACAGTGGTAGTATTAACAGAAGTTAATGCTCATGAGTGATTATTATGCTCCAGGCACTACTCCAAAAGCTTTACATGAATTAATGCACATTAATTCCAATATAATCTAATTAGACAGGTATTAATATTACCCTTGTTTTACAGACAGGAAGGGGAGAACATGCGGAGAAGTACAGTAATTTGCCTATGGTTACAGTTAGTATGTATTAAAGGCAGAACTAAATTACTGACTTCCGAGATCATCTTTTCTTTTTTTTTTTTTTTTTGTCTTTTGTCTTTTGTTGTTGTTGTTGTTGTTGTTGCTATTTCTTGGGCCGCTCCCGCGGCATATGGAGGTTCCCAGGCTAGGGGTTGAATTGGAGCTGTAGCCACCGGCCTACGCCAGAGCCACAGCAACGCCAGATCCGAGCCGCGTCTGCAACCTACACCACAGCTCACGGCAACGCCGGATTGTTAACCCCCTGAGCAAGGGCAGAGACCGAACCCGCAACCTCATGGTTCCTAGTCGGATTCGTTAACCACTGCGCCACGATGGGAACTCCGAGACCATCTTTTCAATCACTGTGCTGTATTAGTAGCATATAATTTAGAAATATCTTGACAGAGTTTCTAATTACAGGTAAATGAAAACTCTGCACACTATTCAGAATTCAGTTTTTTGAAAATGATTGTCAAACCATTTATCAATACTAAAAATATTCTCACTGAGGTATAATTTACATACTTTGAAATGAATCGATCTTAAGCGTTCAGTTAATCAGTTTTGAGAAACGCATACACCTGTGTAATTCACACCCCTATCAAGATAAGGAATATGACTGTCACCACAGAAAATTCCCTCCTGCTTTGACCTACTCAACCCCCTCTTCATTACCAAAAGCAAGGAGGAACTAAGAGTTTTGAACACTATAACCATGGGTTAGTTAATTCCAGAACTTAAATGGAATAAAACATAATGTACTTTTTGGCTTCTTTCACACATGATAATGCTTCTGAGGTGAATGCATTACAGGTCATTCCTTTTTATTGCTTAGCAGTAATCCTTATATGAGGACTACAGGCTTGCATGCACCACAGGCCTTTTCATTTCTTTTTATTGCTTAGTAGTAATCCACATATGAGGACTATTCTGAACAAAGAGGCTATGGATGTTAGTATATAAGGCATTTTACAAACATTCTTCTCCATTTCTTTAAGATAAATACATAGGAGTGAAATCACTGGGTAATGAGGTAACAGTTTAACATTCAAAGAAATGGTTTAAGCGTCTCCCAAAGTGGTTATATTCTTTTACATTCCCACCAGCAACGTGTCTAAGAATTCCAGTTGGTCCACATTCTTATTAATGTTTGGTGGTCTAAGTCATTTTTATTTTGGTCATTCGAGTGGAGGTAAATTGGGAATTCTCCGATGAATAATGATGTCAAATACCTTTTCATTTGACTATGGACCATATGTATATATTCCTTATAAAGAAAATTGTTCAGGAGTTCCCGTCGTGGCGCAGTGGTTAACGAATCCGACTAGGAACCATGAGGTTGCGGGTTCGGTCCCTGCCCTTGCTCGGTGGGTTAATGATCTGCCATGAGCTGTGGTGTAGGTTGCAGACGCGGCTCGGATCCTGCGTTGCTGTGGCTCTGGCGTAGGCCGGTGGCTACAGCTCCGATTTGACCCCTAGCCTGGGAACCTCCATATGCCGCGGGAGTGGCCCAAAGAAATAGAAAAAAAAAAAAAAAAAAAAAGAAAGAAAATTGTTCAACAGTCTGCATAAAATTTTATCTCTCTCTCTATTTTTTTTTTTTTTGGTCATTTTAGGACCACACCTGTGGTATACGGAGGTTCCCAGGCTAGGGGTAGAATTAGAGCTGTAGCCACTGGCCTATGTCAGAGCCACATCAATGTGGATCCAAGCCGAATCTGCAACTTACACCACAGCTCATGGCAATGCTGGATCCTTAACCCACTGAGAGAGGCCAGGGATTGAACTTGCATCCTCATGGGTAACAGCTGGGTTGGTTACCTGCTGAGCCACGATGGGAACTCCTAAACTTTTTCTTAGGAGACTGGTATAAAAGCACTTTCAGGGAGTTCATGCCTCAGTGGTTAACGAATCCAACTAGGAACCATGAGGTTGCGGGTTCGATCCCTGGCCTTGCTCAGTGGGTTAAGGATCCGGCGTTGCCGTAAGCTGTAGTGTAGGTTGCAGACATGGCTCAGATCCTGCACTGCTGTGGCTCTGGCGTAGGCTGGTGGCTACAGCTCCGATTAGACCCCCTAGCCTGGGAACCTCCATATGCCGCGAGAACGGCCCTTTAAAAGGCAAAAAGACCAAAAAAAAAAAAAAAAAAGCACTTTCAGGAGTCTCTTTCTGATCTTTAAGAACCACATAATGAAGTCTGGTCTAAGATTTGTTAAAACTCTCTTATTATTAATAACCAAATAACTAAAACTTCATGGTATTCATATTTTTTGCTCATCCTTAACATTCCTTAAGAAATTTGCTTGATATATCCCCTAGCATAAATTAACATCACTTAATAACATGTTATTTATCAAATATAAAAAATATTTTTCTGGGAGGGGTTCCTGTAGTGGCTCAGCGGAAACATATCTGACTAGTATCCACGAGGATGCAGGTTTGATCCCCGGCCTTGCTCAGTGGGTTAAGGATCCGCCGTTACCGGGAGCTGTGGTGTAGGTCGCAGATGCAGCTCAGATCCAGCGTTGCTGTGGCTGTGGTGTAGGCCAGGGCCTAGAGATCTGATTCGACTCCTAGCCTGGGACCCAACATATGCTGTGGGTGTGGCCCTAAAAAGACAAACCATGTATTTTTTTTCTGCATTTTATCCTCTTTCATTGAGGCCTAAAGTAGCAACGAAATAACTATCACAAAATAAAAAGAAAAAAAAAAAACCCAGAATTCTAAAGACTTCTTAATTTTTGTTATATAAGCTTTTAAGGATTAGGCAGAAACATGTTTACAACACCACAATTTCCCAAGAAAATAAACTTTTAAAGAAACAGTTTTAAATAAAAAAGCAGGCTTTTCATTTCACTAGTAAAAAATAATATTCACCAGTGAAGAAAGATATCCAAGTGCAATCTTTTAAATGAAAGTCATAATTTTATTTGCTTTACCTGCTCTTAATTTACTCAGTTTCTAAAGATATTTCTTGCTAAAAAAAATTACTGCCCTCCTTTAAAACTCTACTTAACATAAACCTGCACGTTTAGAGAATGTCTCTGACAGAATCTATCATTCCTAGGACAATTATTTCTGCGAGACAAAAAAAGCAAGGGTTCTCACTTCTATAAGCTCAGTTCTACTACCCTATAATTTTCATCATCGATGGCGGCTCAGTCTTGAAAGAAATACTCTTACACAGAGCAATTCTTTAAATGTATGAAGATAGTTAAATCTCCCTAAATTTCTGATAGATCAGGTATTTTCAACTTATTCAATCATCTTCTTTATAGTTCTTCACATAGCGAACTCACTCTGTCAATATCCTTCTTAGAGCTTGGCATCCAAAACTAAATACCACATATACTCTGAGAAGTGTCTCATCAGGGCCAAGTGAAATGGTGACCTAACTTATCTGGGGTACCTAATGTATTTTATGACAATGGAGATCTCAATTTTGAGGAAAGGAAAGAATAATAACACAATTCACATTCAACCTTCACAAATATTAGAGTTACATGGATTTAACAGTTCTCTACATCTCTCAAAAGCAGCACTACCATGTCGAATTAAAGTTAACTGAAATCCGTGTCACAGGTCATGTATCTACAGGAGGCATAAGCAAACCAGAAAATACACATATTAAATAAAACTAAGAGCTACAACGTACAATATAAGGGATTCTGCAGGTGCCTGAAGCTCATCTAGAGATCCCCGAGCTGTATTACTCACTACTATACCCCCACGGCTCAGCACAGAGCCTCCACACATGCAGGCACACAGTACAGTTCTATGAGTTTAATGAAATAAGGGAACATTAGAGGGACAAACAGGTATTCAGAATTTGGCTTTAATTACCGGAAATCAGAGTCCATAAACCCAGTATTTTATTAATGATCCCAAATATTACTACATCTTTCGGAAAAGTTGCCTGTCAGATTTACAGGTAGGAATATGCATATTCACAGATGTTCTTCCAAAAGGCACCTGGCACAGTTCTCTAAAGCAATTTGTAGTTGTTCACATGAGAAAACGGCGTTTGAACACTTTATATAAGCATTTTCTTCTGGGCAACTGCCACACATACCATTTTATGCTTATCATAAATAGATTTTTACACATAGAAAGATTTTTTTAAAAAGGCAGAAGTACAGGAAGTAAAACCTGGAAGAACAGTCAAGGATGAGAAGGGCTGAAGTCAACACTAGTGGAATTCTGCCCTTCCCTCTTTCTGCTGATAAATATGTCTTTTATGACAAAACAAAGTTTCAATCTTTGGGGTTAGAAGTTGTAAAAGAGGCAATGGTTATGAACTATACTTCAATTAAAAAAATTGAAATAATTAAAAAAATAAAATAACCCTTAAAAGGGGGTGGTGGGCAATGGCTGAAAAGGAACAAAATTTTATTGAGTATGTACTATGTTCCTAGGATGACTTCTCACACATTCTTCATCTACAAAGCACGAGACAGTATGTCTGAATCAACTAACCAAGTTTGACATAGGAAAGAGCAGAAGTGGTAGTAAAACATCATGAAAAGAACCTCTTTCAATGTATATATTCATAGGGAAAGATGGCAAGTACATTTTATTTCAGGGCCCACTTTATCTTAATTTAATAAACTGACATGGAAAACCATATGATTAAAGCAATCCCCCATGAGCTTATTCAATGCTTGTCTTTATGGAATGAAAGTTGAGTTTCTCTGACCTGAACGAATATTATAAATTTCTATGGATTATCACTTCAAAACATTAATAAATGAACACTAACAAAAATCTGCTAAAATTCAAAATAAGCAAATACTAAGATGACTTGAGGGCTTTTCGAAAGCTAGTGGCGATATATCCATTGGTTCTCTCTACTCATAAATAAATTAATATAAACTGTAGGAATTGATGGAATTAATTCTAAGTATTACTTTGCAAAACTAGAAAATGAAAGACACAAAGATTCAGAGTAACAGTCCCAGAGTCACCTATCAACTAAAAAAAGTTTTACTGTAAGGTTTTTTGGATTTTTTTGGTTTGTTTTGTTTTGTTTTAACTGTAAGGTTTTATATTAAGTATTTACATCCAAATATATCTGTCAATACAAATATAAGGAACTAAGGTTATCAAAAATAACTAGGGCAAAAAAAGCACAATGTGCCTCAGATTTCTTCAGACCTCAGTAATAAAATGTATGCACAGGAAAAACTAAAAATATATTAAAGTATCACATGAATTAGCCAATTAATTAGGAATAAAAAATAATGCCTAGCAGTTCCCATTGTGGTGCAGCGGAAACGAATTTGACTAGTATTCATGAGGATGTGGGTTCGATCCCTGGCCTTGCTCGGTGGGTCAAGGATTTGGCATTTGCATGAGCTGTGGTGTAGTCGAAGACTGGGCTCAGATCCTAAGGTGCTGTGTCTGTGTTGTAGGCCGGCAGCTATAGCTCCGATTTGACCCCTCCCTGGGAATTTCCATATGCCACGAGTGCAGCCCTAAAAAGCAGCAACAACAACAACAACAAAACCTAATAGAAAACTACAGTTAAAAGTATAAGACCACACTGACATGGACCACACTGCTCAATATACTTATTTGGCAAATAATTAAGTGCCTTCTGTGGGTATCATGTTGGGCACTAGGCTAGGTCTTAGAAGTTCCCCTATCCCACAAAAAGAAAGGGATCACCCAGTCTGAAATTATATTCTAGTAGAGATCAAAGTAAGAACATGCAGATAAACGTGAAAAAATTCCAATAAAAGATACCTGACAATGCATTTCCATGAAGAGCCGTCTTGATCATCTTGTTCTTCTATATACATTCTGACATTGTGATCTTGATCTAACTGGTACCAGTACATGAGGCCATCTTTGTCTCGGCCAATTGGCTGGAGACGCATGGTATCGGCATCCTCCTCATTGATAATATTCTTGAATTTGAGATTGTCATCAAACTGACACTCACAGAGGTACTGGAAAATAGTTACAACATGGCTTAAAATATCCCACAAATGTTTATCCATCACAACAAATGTGATATGTTCAACCAGAAACTGATTCAGGGATAGGAGGAGAAAGAATATTTGTACTTTATCCATCTTTCACTTTCCTCTCCCCAGTTTTGTACATTTATAAACAATAACCAATTTTAAAAGATAAATTTCTAAGTTAACATTTAATTTTAATATTACATAGATTTATAGGTTTAATACAACCAATGACAAAAAAATGCAGTTATATTTATTTATTTATTTTGTTTATTTGTTTGGTTGTTTGTTTTTTTTTTTGCCATTTCTTGGGCCGCTCCCGTGGCATATGGAGGTTCCCAGGCTAGGGGTTGAATCGGAGCTGTAGCCACCGGCCTACGCCAGAGCCACAGCAACGCGGGATCCGAGCCGCGTCTGCAACCTACACCACAGCTCACGGCAACGCCAGATCGTTAACCCACTGAGCAGGGCAGGGACTGAACCCGCAACCTCATGGTTCCTAGTCGGATTCGTTAACCACTGCGCCACAACGGGAACTCCTGCAGTTTTATTTAAAAGCACTGATTCTGTACTACAGTCTCCCAAATTGGCTCATGGTATACAATTTTCAATAATTTTTAGATAAATTCTATTCTTGAAATAGCTGTCCATTTTTAAAAGCTTGAGAAATTCATCGTTTTCAAGAAAGGCAATATTATTGAGAACTGCCTTTAGAGAATCCTCTTAAAAAAAGATATTCAGGAGTTCCCTGGTGGCTCAATGGGTTAAGGACCCAGCATGGTCACCACTGTGGATCTGGTTACTGCTGTGGTGCAGGTTTGATCCCTGGCCTGGGAATTTCCACATGCTGTGGGGGAAAATAAAGATATCCACATGACAAAACTGGAGGGACTCTTTATTAAACATTTTGGTATGTGACTAGGGTATAAAGTCAGATTTCTTCCCCACTTCTCTTTTTCCAGACAGACAATACATGAAGTCCCTATCAAAGACTCTTTGCCTTTGCCTCTGGGGTGTAGCCTGGTAGACTTTCTTCTGTAAAGATATTTCTTTTCCTTTCATTACGCTGACCACATTGCAAATAATTAGGGTCAACACTATGAAGCAAGCAGGGAGGGAAAGGGAAACTAAAACTTGAAATACATCCACTTTGAAAAGACCCATTTTAGGCATTCCTGTTGTGGCTCAGCAGTAACGAACCTGATTATTACCCATGAGGACATGGATTTGATCCCTAGCCTTGCTTAGAGGGTTAAGGATCCAGCATTGCCTTGAGCTGTGGTGTAGGCCGGAGCTGCAGCTCCAATCTGACCCCCAGTCTGGGAACTTCGATATGCCCTGAATGTAGCCCTAAAAAGACACCCCCCCCAAAAAAAAGGAAAAAAAGAAAAAGAAAAAACAGAGAGAGAGAGAAAAGACGCATTTAAATTAAGTTGGTTTGGTTATGTATATTATGGCATACCCCTAGTCATCTGGAAAACTGATCAAATTATTAATATAGTCAATCGGTGAAAGATTAAACACAGTTTACAGTATTTGTTAGCAACGACTGTTAAGGCTGCAATGAATAAAATTAATCTGCGTAACTGCCCATTCTACTACTGTCCCTACAAGCAGAAATCATCAGACCTAGATATACTTGTGTATGAAAAAACAACCTAAAACATTAAAGAACAGTTTTGTCAACAAAAAATAAGTGAGAAAAAAATCCATTGTCCTTTCCTACTAACAATAAAAATGTCTACTTTCCAAAGTTACCACTATGGTGCAGTGCTTAAAGGATCCAGCATTGCTGCAGCTGCAGCACAGATTGCAACTGTGGCTCGGATTCAATCCCTGGCCTGGGAACTTATGAGTGTAGTCATTAAAAAAAAAACCAAAAAACAAAAAACAAACTACTTTCCAGTTATTTTTCTTTTTTTTTTTTTTTTTTTTTGTCTTTTTGCTATTTCTTTGGGCCGCTTCCGCGGCATATGGAGGTTCCCAGGCTAGGGGTCGAATCAGAGCTGTAGCCACTGGCCTACACCAGAGCCACAGCAACGCAGGATCTGAGCCGCGTCTGCAACCTACACCACAGCTCACAGCAACGCCAGATCGTTAACCCACTGAGCAAGCACAGGGACCGAACCTGCAACCTCATGGTTCCTAGTCGGATTCGTTAACCACTGTGCCACGACGGGAACTCCCCGTCCAGTTATTTTTCAATTCAACCAGGAGTCAAGAGAATTTTTAATGAATTGTAACAAATCATTACCTTTAAGAGCGCTAGCTTGCATTCAACACTCATTTCAAGATAGCCTTTCTTCTCCATCTCCCATGCCCAGGTGCTATTAAACTCTTGGCATATCTGTCAGAGAAAGTAAAAGTCTTAATACACAAAGGCAATTTTTATTTCACTGGTAGTTTTGTTGCAAAATTAGGTTAAATGTTCTTGTTAGTATATAAAAGAAAAAGTTTATACCAAACCAATCCAATCAATCTTACCCTGAAATTCATACTACTTAAATATACCAGAAATGTTTACTACTATCTGATGACTCAAATTTAACGGAAGTAAAAGCAGTGATCTCTGCAGCTGTCTCCCCTACTCTCAAGAATTTTATACACACTTTTGTGGCATTTTCCTAAATCCAAGTAATGATCTGATTCCACCTCTCCAGAGAGCCTTGAAATTCCAAGGGGAAGGACAACAGTTTAATCATCCCTAAGCCTAGAACAGAAGTAAGGTAAAAAACCATATGCCAACCTGTAAGCACATCCGCCACCCCCACTCCCACCTGCTGCCACATGGAAGTTCCCAGCCCAGGGATCAAATCCGAGCCTCAGCTGCAATCTACACCACAACTGTAGCAACATTAGATCCTTAACCCAATGCGCTCTGAAGGAACTGAACTGGTGCCTTCCCAGAGACAAGCCAGATCTTTAACCCACTGTGCCACGGTGGGGAATTCCTGTAGGCACATTTTTTTATCAAGTAACTCTCCAATTCAAAGACATCCTCATTACGTTAAAAGATTCCAGAAGGCATTTGAGACCCTCTATATTTGGCATTAACTTAAATTTCTAGGCTTCTCCTCCCATACAAATATTTCAAGCAAAAGAGAGACACTTTTCCTCAGGCTGAGGAAAGATCTGGATAACCATTCTATTCAATAATAAAGACGTATCATCAGATACCAACTTAGAGATCCAAGAACTGTAGCCAACATCAAGAATAAATACAAAAAGGAGTTCCTGTCGTGGCTCAGTGGTTAACGAATTCGACTAGGAACCACGAGGTTGCAGTGGGTTGCTCAGTGGGTTAAGGATCCGGCGTTGCCCTGAGCTGTGGTGTAGGTTGCAGATGAGGCTCGGATGCCAAGTTGCTGTGGCTCTGGTGTAGGCCGGCAGCTACAGCTCTGATTCGACCCCTAGCCTGGGAATCTCCATATGTCGCAGAAGCGGCCCTGGAAATGGCAAAAAAGACAAAAAAAAAAAGAATACAAAAAAAGCAATCAACCAACCAAAATGCACATGTAGACACATCCTAGTCAAATTTTGAAAAGCAAACTTTACAGAGCAAATCTTTTTTTTTTTTTTTTTTTTTTTTTTTCCCGTCTTTTGTCTTTTTAGGGCCGCACCTGCAGCATATGGAGGTTCCCAGGCTAGGGGTCTAATCACAGCTGTAGCTGCTGGCCTACTCCAGAGTCACAGCAACGCCAGACCTGAGCCGTGTCTTCGACCTACACCACAGCTCACGGCAACACCGGATCCTTAACCCACTGAGTGAGGCCAGGGATCAAACCCACGACCTCATGGTTCCTAGTCGGATTTGTTTCCGCTGCGCCAAGACAGGAATTCCTAGAAGGAGAATCTTAAAGCCAGCCTGAGGAAAAAAAATTACGCAGAGGGAGCTAAAATATGAACTACAAATGACTGGTTTTTTTTTTGTTTTTTTGTTTTTGGGGTTTTTTTGCTTATTTTAGGGCCGCACGTGTGGCACATGGAAGTCCCAGGCTAGCGGTTGAACTGGAGCTACAGCTACCAGCCTACACCACAGCAACACAGGATCCAAGGCGACTCTGCGACCTACACCACAGCTCACGGTAATGCCAGATCCTTAAGCCACGGAGCAGGGAGTTGCCACTGTGGCTCAGTGGTAATGAACCCAAATAGGATCCATGAGGATTTGGTTCGATCCCTGGCCTTGCTCAGTGGGTTAAGGATCTTGCATTGCTGTGAGCTGTGATTTAGGTCGCAGACACAGCCTGTATCTGGAGTTGCTGTGGCTGTTGCATAGCTCAGCAGGTACAGCTCAGATTTGCCCCTAGTCTGGGAACTTCCAAACACTGCAGGTACAGCCCTTAAACAAACAAATAAAAGAGCTTAATCCATGGAGCAGGGCCAGGGCTTGAACCCACGTCCTCACGGATACCAGTTGGGTTCGTTACCACTGAGCCCACCTGGAACTCCATGACCTACAAATGATCCCTGACCTTGCTCAGTAGGTTAAGAATACGGTCTTGCTATGAGCTATGGTGTAGATTACAGACACGGCTTGGCTCTTACACTGCTGTGGCTATGGTGTAGTCCGACAGCTGTAGCTCTGATTCAACCCGAAGCCTGGGAACTTCCATGTGCCATGGGAGTTCACAAGGACGAAAAAAAACAAACACATAATTGCTGATGGGAATGTAAAATGGTGCAGCCCCTTTGTAAAAAGTTAGCAGTTCCTCAAAATGTTAAGTATGAATTACAATATTTCATTTCTCAGTGGGTACACAGGAAAAAATATATCTTGTACATATAGTACATATATTCATTTCAGTATTATTTATAATAGCAAAGAGGTATAAATAACCCAAATTTCCATCAACTGATGAATGGATAAATAAAATGCGGAATATCCATCAGTGGGATTTTATACATCCATGAAAAGGAATGAAGCAGTGATATATTCATATATATATATATATATATATATATATATATATATATATTTTTTTTTTTTTTTTGTCTTTTTGCCATTTCTAGGGCTGCTCCCGTGGCACATGGAGGTTCCCAGGCTAGGGGTCAAATTGGAGCTGTAGCCGCCAGCCTACACCACAGCTCACGGCAACACCGGATCGTTAACCCACTGAGCAAGGGCAGGGACTGAACCCGCAACCTCATGGTTCCTAGTCGGATCCGTTAACCACTGTGCCACGACGGGAACTCCTATTCATATATTTTAATGGCTGAACATTAAATAGGTGAAAGAAATCAAACATAAAAGGGCACACATTTATAATTCTGTGTATACAGAATGTCCACAACAGTAAAATCCATTTAGACTAAAAATTGATGAGTAGTTGCCAGTCAGACAGGAGGGAAGGGGACAGGGGACAAGCCTAAAAAGAAGGAGAGTCCTTGAGGATATGACGAAAACCGGTTAGCAGCACCGAGGTCCAAGATGGTGGATGACCTGCCTTCTGAGGACCCTGAGATTCACGATGCACTCACTGTAACACACTAGCACACTCAACAAGAGGCCCACAGGCTCCATGACAATTCTGAGGTTGACCATAAAAGGCCAAAAAGGGGCAGTGCCCCAATTCCTGGAAGTCCCTGCCCCTTCCCTTGAAATAGCTGCAACAACCCTCCCAGTCATTAGCCTATGGAACTGCCCAGCCCATAAAAACTCACCACCCCATATTTTGGGGCCTCTCGCCTCTCTACTCCTGAGATGGCCCATACTCCATGGAGTGTGTTTCTTCCAGGGCAGCTCTCCGGCCTTTTGAGACGGCCTATACTTTGACCATCTTTCAATAAATCTACTTCTTACCTATTACGTTGCCTCTCACTGAATTCCTTACGCCCTGAGACATAAAGAACCTGAATTTCACTAAGTGCTGGAACCAGCTATGTGGTTTTAATTAAAAAAATAAAATAAAAAGTGGATTCAAATCTTATTCTGGGTTTTGGCCAGGTTTGAGTCCCAGTCCCTGGGTTTGAGTCCCAATCTAAGTTTTAACTGGGTTAGAGTCCCAGCACGTGGGCTCAAGTCCCAGTCTGAGGTGTAAAGTTTCACTTAAGTAAAGAAGAACAGTGGTTGCTAAGGGGCAAGAGATTTCTTTTCTGGGTCATAAAAATGTTCCACAATTAAGACAGTATTCACAATTAACATAGAGCACATCTGTGTGAATATGCTTAAAAACACCGAACTGCATATTTTTAAATGGTGAATTTCATGGTACCTGAGTGATATCTCAATTTTTAAAAATTAGAGGGACAGCCAATAACACAAAGCCCAGCTTACGACTTGGAAGGAGCACATCTTGAGTGCACGAATGTACACCACACCCCTAGAAAGAGACTAAAGGGTAGGCTAAAGTGTGGGGAAGCTCAGCTTCACCAAGAGAGGCTGAGAATGACACAGCCCCAAAGTGTGGCTCACAGTGTCACAGTTACCAAATACAACTGAACTACATATGATCATTTATTGTGTGAAAGGGGAGAAAACAGAAAGAGAGGAAGAAATAGATATAATTAAGATACTGGCATCTGATTCCTGGCAACTTAAGCTTCAATTTACGGACCTTCATCTATAATGCTTAGGGTGCTGAACTTTTGTTGTGCTGATATTCAAAGATAAATATGCTTCTCATTTTCCGTTTCTTCAAGGGCAATGTAGACACACTTCTGTGCCATCTGAGGCACTCACCAAAGGCACAGGAATTAAATTTACCCAAACAGCCATAACCTATTGCTACCACAAAGAAAACACTGCAAATAAAACAGAGTACTCTAAACGAGGAATAATTCTTATGTAGGACTATCTGATCTCATCAGGAGCGAACAAACTTTTTATTCTTTCATTTTATTTTGTATTTTTGTCTCTTTCGGTCTGCATTTGTGGCATATGGAGGTTCCCAGGCTAGGGGTCAAATCAGAGCCGCAGCTGCTGGCCTACACCGCAGCCACAGTCACAGCCACAGCCACGCCACATCCGAGGCAGACCTGCAATCTACACCTCAGTTCACAGCAACGCCTGATCCTTAACCCACTGAGCAAGGCCAGGGAACTGAGCCCACATCTTCATGGATACTAATCAGATTCTTAAATCACTGAGCTGCAACGGGAACTCCCACAAACCTTTTCTAAGGGATAAACAGGAAATAATTTAGACTTTGTGATCACATGGGCTTTTTTTCCCTACTATTCAACTCTGCAAAAGCAGTCAGAGAAAATATATCGAGTGACCGTCAATGTGTTACAATACTTTATTACGGAAATTTGAATTTCAGATCATTTTCATGTCAACCATTAAATATATAAAAATCATCAGAAAACTGTACGCCAGCAGGTCACATTCCTTGTGACCCCCCTCCTGCACCTGGCCTTTCAAAATGCTTTTGCTGGAACCTTTGGGAGTTCGGGGGTTTAGGGGGCATGAGCCACCCATCTGCTTGCACAGCCCTGCAGTGAGTAAAGCTTTCTCTGCTCTAAACTACTATGTTCCACTTTGTTACAGCATCCAAAACAATCATATTTATCACCTAATCTCTCTAAATCTGGGTAATGAGAGGTTACATCTTGTTGTGTCTCGCTGCACACCACCTAAGGAACAGTCATTCAGACACAGACACAAAATCAATATTCAATGCTGTAAAGGCTAAATGCCATTCAGCCTGGGAGGCCTCTTGGCCCCCCGCCTGCTGTCATTCCAACACCCCCTGTATCTATTCGTCCTACCTTCTACACACAGAAAAACAAGGTTGAGGGTAGAAAATATTGGGGGGTGCAATTACCACCAGCCTCTTGCTTATACTTCTTGAGGCAGGAGATAGTGGGCTCCAGGATAGACATTTACAACCAGCCACCTGTCTATACTTCACGACAGAAATAACAACAGCCGCAAGGCAAACAACTGGAATTTGTCTTCTGAGGACATGTTAAATAATGCTAATGGCAGGGCATAGAGGGGCTAAGACCAAGAGGTCACACAGTTCCTATCCCTGGGGTCAGAGAGACCCCTGTGGGTCAAAAAGGGAGGGGTGAAGCCAGGCGGTACCCTGTGGGGCTCCTGGGCACAAGCCCTTCTGTGCCTCCAATTTCTTATTTTTAGGGAAAAAGCATCAACCTCCATGACCTTCCCTGAATTTCAAAGGGTCAGTTCAAATAGTTGCTAATCAGGGAAGGGTGGAGATGCTGAAACAAGGGAGCAAGTTAAGAAACAATAATGCAGCCTAGGGGCAGGGTCCTCCAGAAATATACACAACAACATCTTTGAGTTCTCCTGCAGAACTAAAACCCCCAACAAGAGGAAATCAGAAAGGAGGACCAACAGAACCAGTCCTGAGGCCACTAAGCACCAACTGCTAAGAAGAATACAAGCTTGCATTTACCCTGATCCTTACCTGTGGCCTGATTTTCCACGCCCAAATCACTTCCTAATCTCTCCCAAGAGAGGGCAGTCTTCAGGGAATTAGCCGGCTGTGGCCTTCTTTCCCTGGCAAAGCAATAAAGCTATTTTTTCTCTCCTTCGCCCCAAAACCTGTCTCTGCATTTCTATTCATTACTGGTAAAGAGAGAGCAAGTTTCGGCAGCAGGGGTGCCAGGGCATAATATGTCCTGATAACCGTCCCCTAACCCTTTGCTCTGGAATCCATCTTGGCCAAAAGATACACACACATGTGGGGAGGGCCCTGGGTCCGGTCAAGTGTGAGAGATACAGTAACTGGCCAAA
Source organism: Sus scrofa (assembly GCF_054392235.1). Classification (NCBI taxonomy): domain Eukaryota; kingdom Metazoa; phylum Chordata; class Mammalia; order Artiodactyla; family Suidae; genus Sus; species Sus scrofa. The sequence continues at coordinate 12,231,126 of NC_139391.1, forward strand.
GGAAAATAAAGACCTGGAAGAAGTGTCCTATATATGAGTGATTTAAATCACCTCTCTCTGGCACACTCCTCAATCATTGGGTGTGTATTACTACTCTACTTCTGCCTTAGATAAAGAGACTAATTCTCTGTGTGCTCTCCCAATAGGCTGTACTGTGTTTCTAGGGATAAACTCTGCACCCATTTTTACATTTTTTTGTCTCCCTGAGACATTCGTCAGGTCAATTCAGCTTTTAGCCTCTAGCTGGTCTAGTGGCTAGGATTCCTGCTTTTCACAAGGCTGCCCAGTTCGACCCCTGAGCATGGCTTCTATCAGCCTAATGTGGACCAGTTCCTAACACAACTCTGTTCCCCTCTTGCTGTATAGAAAACTCAAGGTTGCCAAAAGAATTTATTGTATTGTTTCCTCCAGGCAACCACAATCTATGTCCCTGGCCTCCCTTTCTTATTTTATTTTAAAAACAAACATAAGCTTAAAATTATAAATCTCTCCTCTGTCCCTTTGAGATGTATATGTATCGCCTACAGATACGGGTGTCCTTCTCAAGGACCTGAAGGCCATTACTTTTCTATGTAATCATTAGACTCTTTGGAAGGGTACAGGTCTAATAACTTTCGCAGTTAGCAGGCAGGCACAGAAGACCTAATGAGGTTAATTCTGACCAACTCTCATACCTGTCTTTTGTGATTTTTTTTATTTCCCTAATTCTGCTTGACCACCTGAGTGTGTTTGTGCATACATACATAAGCATCTTATTAAACCAACCATCCGCTGATGGCACTTGGGTTGTTTCCATGTCTTGGCAATTATAAATGCTATGAACATTATGGTGCATGTATCTTACTGAATTAGTTTTCATCTTTTTTGGACAAATGCCCAGGGGTGGGGTTGCTGGATCATATGGGTGAGTATTATTCTACTGAATATATATACGAGATATTCTTTATCCACTCCTCTGTCAAGGGACATTTAGGTCTGTTTCACGTCTTGGCTACCATATATATCTGAACAGATGCCCAGGAATGGGATTGCTGGATCACATGGTAAATTCTATTTTTAGTTTTTTGAGGAATCTCCATACTGTTTTCCATAGTGGTTGCACTACTTTATATTCCCAAAAAAAGTGTAAAAGGGTTCTCCTTTCTCCACAACCTCTACAAAGAATAAATTTGATCACTAGTCTGGGAATTTCCATATGCCACAAGTGCAGCCCTAAAAAAATAAATAAATAAAATATTTAAAATTTTAAAAGGATACAGACGAACTTATTTGCAGAACAGAAACAGACTCACAGACTTTGCCAAACGTAGCCTTAACAAAGGAGACAGGTTTGGGGCAGAGAAGGACCGGGGGTTTGGGATGGAAATGTTCTAAAATTAGGTTGTGATGATGGTTGTGCACTATAAACATAATAAAATTCTCTGAATTTTTAAAAAAAGAGTAATTCAAGAAGAAACAGAACAGAACCTGGAGACCAATGGTGATGTGAATATAATGGTACGGTCTGTCAATGTGAAGGTGCCTAGAGGAGCTCTTGAGGCTGAGCCTAGGGCCTCAGATGATGAGTGCTGGCAGTCAGACTGGGAAGAGACAAGGCTCACAAATAAGAGGACTCAACAAGCATGTGGAAGCAGTGAGGAAAAGTAGTTCTGCTGCACCGACTATCACTTCTCCTGCAGGAGGACTGATATCGAGGTCAAGGAGACCCACTACAGCGTTTTCTGCAGTAATTCACGGGAGAGGTGAGGAAGCTTTACTTGGCAGAGGATACTTAAGAGAAGACAGATTCAAACTTTATGTCTAATACATTAAATAGTAAATGCTTTACTATTTACAAGAGAATGTTGCAAAAAAGACAAAAAAAAAAAAAAAGAAAGTTCTCATTTTAAGGAGTTCCCGTCGTGGCGCAGTGGTTAACGAATCCGACTAGGAACCATGAGGTTGCAGGTTTGGTCCCTGCCCTTGCTCAGTGGGTTAACGATCTGGCGTTGCCGTGAGCTGTGGTGTAGGTCGCAGACGCGGCTCGGATCCCGCGTTGCTGTGGCTCTGGCGTAGGCCGGTGGCTACAGCTCCGATTGGACCCCTAGCCTGGGAACCTCCATATGCCGCGGGAGCGGCCCAAGAAATAGCAACAACAACAAAAACAACAACAACAAAAAAAAAAGACAAAAAAAAAAAAAAAAAAAAAAAAAAAAAAAAGAAAGAGAATGTTGCAAACATTATTTCATTTAGGGTGGATGTTCCACAAACCTCTAAGATTTTTGACAGCAAAAACCAAGTCTGCGGCTGTATAGCACAGGGAGCTATATATATATCTAATCACTTGTGATACAACATGATGGAAGATAATGTGAGGAAAAGAATGTAAATATATGTATAACTGCGTCACTTTGCTGTGCAGCAGAAACTGACACAACACTGTAATCAATTATAATAAAAAATTAAAAAAAAAACAAAGTCTGATTCATTTTTCTACTTGCTACACTATCTCCCAAGTATAGGGCCTTGCTGATAGTGGACAATCAATATTTACTGTATCAATGCTCTCTGGTATAACTAGAGTCAACTTACTATTATGATAGGCTATCTGGGAACACTGCCTATAAGTATGCATTAACAGTTATATAAAATGGACGTTTCTATAATTCCTTAAATAAATTTCTCCAGCAACATGGTTTTGAAAATCAAAAGAACACCAAAACCCCAACAACTCAGCAGAGCACAGTCATGAATCAATTAATTAGTTCATTCCAAAGTCCTTTATCAGGACTTTATTGTACGCCAGACACTGTGCTTGACCTCAGGATAAGCAATACATTACAACCCCTGCTACAAGAGCTCTTAGTGAGACAGGCAGCTGGAATCTCAATTAACCTATAAATCTGGCACATTTACACATGTCAAAAATTTGAGAAACTGGAGTTCCCATCATGGCTCAGCATTTAAGGAACCCAACTAGTATCCATGAGGATGTGGGTTCAACCCCTGGTCTTGTTCAGTCAGTTAAGGATCTGGTGTTGCCATAAGCTGTGGTGTAGGTCTCAGACGCAGCTCAAATCCCACATTGCTATGGCGGTGGTGTAGGCCGGCAGCTGCAGCTCTGATTAGATCCCTAGCCGGAGAACTTCCATATGCTGCGGGTGCAGCCCTAAAAAAAAAAAAGGAGTTCCCACTGTGGCGTAGCAGAAACAAATCTGACTAGGAACCATGAGGTTTCGGGTTCAATCCCTGGCCTCGCTCAGTGGGTTAAGGATCTGGCATTGCCATAAGCTGTGATGTAGGTTGCAGACGCGGGTTGGATCTGGTGTTGCTGTGGCTGTGGTGTAGGCCGGCAGCTACAGCTCCTATTAGACCCCTAGCCTGGGAACGTCCATATGCCGTGGGTGCGGCCCTAAAAAGGACAAAAGACAAAAAAAAATTTTTTTTGAGAAACTACTCAAAAGTTGTTTATTCTTAAGTCTAAGGAAAAGGTATCTTGCAAGTATCTGACATAAGTCCAGCAAGAAAAATTACACCTCTATCATTACTATTTTATATTCCTCAGTAGGAGTAACCATATACCTAAAATAAACCTAAATGGAAAGAGTGTGGTTGGTAAGTATCTCTTTCCAAGAAGTCTACTTTCTATCAATAATCTGAATAGAAAGAGAAATAATGTTTTCGTATCAAATACAGTGAAATTCAAAACCAAGCAATGTGCTCTTGCCAAGGTCAATCCCCCCTCTCTATTTCAGAATCTTCATCTGTAAAATGGAAGTTGTGTTGCTAATAAAAGAGATCAGGAAGATGCCTACCAGATACTGACTATGCCACAGCTACCTCCCATAAATGCAAACCTTTCAAGATCTAGAAGATCACTCTAAGGACCCACTGGAACTTAAGGAGAAAACACAAAGAATTAAGAGCTGCTAGGGAAGTAGATTAGCGTTCTTCAAACTGTACGTAAACACTGTTTCATGATACTTTTGCTTTATATATATATATACATACACACACATGTATACACAAACCTGTGATATATACGACACACACACATATACTAGTATGTATGTATGTATGTAACACACATATATATAACATGTTTAAGATTTAAATAAAATTACTGGTGATTGAATTTCCACTTCCTAATTTTATTTCCGGGTAACTATCCCTGTGTTATACTGAATGGCTTGCTTTGTTAGGATCTGCATCCAAAATGATAGGGAATATGCTAAAGCTAAGGTGAGTGACAGATCTAGAAAAAAATTCCCTAATTGCTGCATTTTTAAATATTGTGGAGATATACACAAGTTTATTATATAGAAATATATTTGTTTATGTATAAATAAACATTAAATTTGCCATTTTGACCATTAAGTGTACAATTCAGTGTCTTAATCAATCACATTCACAATGTAGTATAACCATTATCGCTTTTTATTTCCAGAAGATTTTTTCTTTTTTTACCATCCAAACAGAAATCATTTAACCTTTAAGCATTTACTCCCCATTCTCCTACTCTGCAGCACCTGGTAACCTAAAATCTACTTCCCGCCTCTCAATTTGTCTATTCTAGACCATATACGTAGAACATCTAATATTTGTCCTTTTGTGCCTAACTTCTTTTACTTAGTATCATAATGTTTTCAAGGTTTGCCCATGTCTGGAGTAAAGGTAACAACTCCACTCCTTTTTAGGAGTGACAATATTACATTGTATGAATGTGCCACATTTTGTTTATCCATTCATCTGTTGATGGACATTTGGGTAGTTCCAACCTTTTGGCTATTATGAATTATGCTGCAATAAACATTGGTATACAAATATGCCAATGTTTTCAGTTCTTTTGAGTTTCTGTTTTCAGTTCTTTTGAGTATACAGCTAGCAGTAGAACTGATGGGTCACACGGCAATTCTATGTTTAGCTTTTTGAGGAAGTGCCAAACTGTTTTCCACAACAGCTGCACCATTTTGCACTCCCATTAGAGTTTCAATATCTCCACAACCCCACCAATAGTTATTTTCCTTTAAAAAAAATAAATGAAAAAACTAAAAAACTAAAAAACAGTCACCTTGGGAGTTCCCTGGTGGCCTAGTGGTTAAAAATCTAGGGGTGTTACTGCTGTGGCTTTGGTTTAATTCCTGGCCTGGGAATTTTTCCATGCTTCGGGCGTAGCCAACCCCCTCTTCCCGCCTCCAAAAAAAAAAAAAAAAAAAGAAAGAAAGAAAGAAGGATTCATCCTATTAGGTGTAAAGTGGTATCACTGTGTTTTTGATTTGTATTTCCCCCATGACTCATGACGTTGAACATCTTTTCATGTGGTAATTATTAACCTTTGTATATCTCTGAAGAAATGTCTACTCAAACATGTTGCTCATTTTTAAGTTGGGTTGGTCTTTCTGTTGTTGAGTTTTAGGAGTTCCTTATATGGCCCAGACATTAAGTTCTTACCAGTCATATGAATTGCAAAAATTTTCTCCCATTCTGTAAGCTGTCTTTTCACCTCCCTCATGTCATTTGATGCACATAAGTTTTTAATTTTAATAAAGTCCAATTTATCTACTTTTTTCTTGCTGCTTGCATGCTTCTGGTGTCAAATCTAAGAATCTATTGCCCAGTTCAAGGTCATGGAAGATTTATCCCTATGTTTTATTCTAAGAGGTTTATGGTTTTAGCCCTTTTATTTAGGTTGTTAATCCATTTTTAAAAATTTATATTTTATGTACATATGTATTTTGCTTTTTAAGGCAACACCCGAGGCATACGGAGGTCTAATAGGAGCTACAAATGCAGGCCTACACCAGAGCCACAGCCACAGCAATGCAGGATCTGAGCTGCATCTGCAACCTACACCACAGCTCACGGCAACACCAGATCCTTAACCTACTGAGCGAGGCCAGGGATTGAACCCGCAACCTCCTGGTTCCTTGTCAGATGTGTTTCTGCTGTGCCACGACGGGAACTCCTGTTGAACCATTTTGAATTAATTTTTGCATATGGCATGAGGCAGGGTGTCTACTGCATTTTGCAAGCTGTTATATTTCAACAAATACACATTTTACACGATAGACAACCATCAAAATAAGTTTTAAAAATGCTACAGTAAGTTCTCAACAAATCTATACTCCATCTTCCCATTTCCAGCTCAGACAAGAATCAAGACATATACACATCATTAACATATTTCAATGGGTTCCTAAAGTTTTTTCATACTTAGACAATTTTAGGAGACTTGATTTTTACTTCCCAGGTTTATCTGCTTAGTCGCTAAAGCAGTGAAAAATAACTCTGAATTGTTATTTTTATGTAATTTCTCTCAAAACATACTGATGCTAGAGTTATAGGTAGGCTTACTAAATAAATAACTGTGGCCACGAGGTAGTACTCCTGAGTATGTAACTGAAACGTTAAGATGAACACAAGTAGGCAAATGTGAAAAAAGTGGGTTTCTGAAGTCTATTCAAGGGCGCTCTTGCCACAGGAGATTTCCCAGCCATAATTGAGGTACGGCTCCCTTCTGAATGGAAAAGCCTTCGGGTATATTATCAATATAACACATCCACTGGGCCACTGGAAGTTCAAAGAAAACTAAAGAAAATACAACTCAACATTTCAACACCCACAAGTATAAATAACTTGGCCCAAGTTGCTGTCAATCTCCAAAGGATTGACAGCTACATACATGAAAGAAAAAAAGTAAAACTGCTGTTGTTTCTCTGATAATTTATTATTAATATTTAAACACTTGCTGGGTCCCAACTATTCGACAAATATTATGCTGAGAGTATTCACATACATTTTTGTGAGAAAAAGAGGATCAAAGTAACTGAACTTATACACTTAGTGATTAGCAGAGTTCAGGTTTTTCCCCACTAGAAATCCAGTGCTCTACCCCACCATATGCAATTTATTTAAGAGGGTAAATTATGGCTGCTTACATATCACCACAGAGTAAATGGTACTCCTTAAGGAACGTATCATAAAATTAAAAGTATACAAAAATGCTTTCCAATATACAATGCATTAAGTATTCCTTCTGTGGCCTCAGACAAACCCATGTTCAATCCTTGCTTCAACATCTACTATCTATGTGACCTTGGTAGTTATTTAATTCTCCATGGTCTGGGTCGTACGTGAATTAAATATGTAATCCTATGTAAAATGCATACGATCTAGTATATAGAAGGTTCTTAAGGAGTTCCTGTCGTGGCACCATGGTAAACGAATCCGACTAGGAACCATGAGGTTGCGGGTTTGATCCCTGGCCTTGCTCAGTGGGTTAAGGATCCGGCTTTGCCGTGAGCTGTGGTATAGGCCACAGACACAGCTTGCATCCTGCATTGCTGTGGCTGTGGCCAGCAGCTGTAGCTCCAACTGGACCCTTAGCCTGGGAACCTCCATATGCCACAGGTGTGGCCCTAAAAAGCCAAAAAAAAAAAAAAAAAAAAAAAAAGAAGGTTCTTAAATATTAGCCTTATCACCATTATTAAAGACTTAAGTTTTGAAGAAATTGAAACTCTCATAATTCCTGATGGGAATGTATAGCAACTATGAAAAACTGTTTGACAGTTAACTCAAAAAGTTACCACAGGAACTAGTAATTATACTCTGAGTTATATATAGAAGAGAAATTAAAATACTGGCCACACAAAAACTTGTATACTAACGTTCATAGCCAGAAAGTGAAGAAATCCAAAAGATCATCAACTGATGATGAATAAATAAAATGTGGCATTAATGATACGATGGAATAAAGTTTGGTGATAAAAAGGACTGGAAAATCGACACATGCTACAATATGAATAAACTTGGAAATCATCATGCTAAGTGAAGAAGTCAGACACAAAAAGCCACACATTTTCTGATTCTATTTATAAGAAATGTCCAGAACAGGCAAATCCACAGGGATAGAAAGCAGACTGGTTCCTCCAAGGGATGTGAGCCGTGAGGAGCTGTGATGGGAATGACTGTTAATGGGTATAGAGTTTCTTCTTGAGGTGATGAAATGTTCTGGAATTAGTGCTTATGGCTGAACAATATAGTGAATATACTAAAAACCAATGAATATATTTTAATATGGCAAATAATGTTGTACAAACATATATCAATTTATTTATTTATTTGCCTTTTTTTTTTGTCTTTTTGCCATTTCTTGGGCCGCTCCAGCAGCATATGGAGGTTCCCAGGCTAGGGGTCTAATCGGAGCTGTAGCCGCCGGCCTACGCCAGAGCCACAGCAACGCAGGATCCGAGCCGTGTCTGCAACCTACACCACAGCTCATGGCAACGCCGGATCGTTAACCCACTGAGCAAGGGCAGGGATCAAACCCGCAACCTCATGGTTCCTAGTTGGATTCGTTAACCACTGCGCCACGACGGGAACTCCTGCTAATTTTTTTTAAAGGGCCGTAGCCACAGCATATGGATGGAGGTTCCCAGGCTAGGTAGGGGTCAAATCAGAGCTGCGGCTGCCGGCCTACATCACAGCCACAGCAACGCGGGATCCTAGCCGAGTCTGTGACCTACACCACAGCTCACTGCAAAGCTGGATCCTTACCTACTTTGCAAGGCCAGGGATCAAACCCACATCCTCATGGATACTAATCAGATTTGTTACCACTGAGCCACAACAGGAGCTCCTATACATCAATTTAAAAAAGAAAAACAAAATTAGTATTAACAAAGCAAAAATGAAAGATAACGACCTTCGTTTACTTTTGAAAAATAAATTTAGGAATAGAGAAATACCTAACCTTTGTCAAAATATGTCCAAATTAAGAAATGACAAAAGATGACCCTTAAGACCTTCTAAGGGATTCCAAGATCCCTCAGGGGTAAAAGCAACAGACATTATTGAAACTGTCATTTAGATTAAGGGCGTCCATTGCCAAATTTATTCACTTTCCAAAGAACTCTAAACCTGTTACTAGAGATCAAGTGACAGAGACTCTGATGTTCCCTTTACCTCTGAGGGACAAATGAAGCATTTTTTGTGAGTTGTAAAGAAACAATCCAGAAGATACACGTTAGGTTATCTGGTACTGAATGTTACTATCCCTCAAGTACTGAGCACCAGAAAATACTCTATGCTTATTCTAAGAAGTATATTTATTTTATTTTATTTTGTATTTTTTGGCCACCCCACAGCATATGGAGATCTCAGGCCAGGAATCAAAACTGAGCCACAGTCGCAACCTATAATGAAAGGCCAGCAACACCAGATCCTTAACCCACTGTGCCAGGCCGAGGATCTAACCTGTATCCCAGCACTCCAGAGACGCCACTAACATGGTTGGGCCACAGTGGGAACTCCACATATTTATTTTTATATTTTTTAAAATGAAGAGAATCTGACAATATCTCTTTTTTCTTTGAAAAACTGTCTAAATCATTGGTATGGCATGCAGAGAAGTCACAAAATCAAAGAAAAACGGCGATAATAAATTACCATTTTTCTCAGAAATAATTCTGAGGCTAAAGTTAACTCCTTTAAAAGAACATTTATTAAAAATTAGCTTTCCCATTACTTTTTTTCTTTCTATGGCCACACCTGTGGTATATGGACGTTCTCAGGCCAGCTAGGGTCTATGCCACAGCCCCCAGAACACTAGATCCAAGCACAGCTGCGACATAAGCCACAGTTTCCAGCAATGCTGGATCCTTAATCCACTGAGCCAGGCCAGGGACTGAACCGGAATCCTCATGGATACTAGTCAGGGTCATTTCTGCTGAGCCGCAGTGGGAAGTCCTGAGAAACCTCTTTGTGACTCACCAAGTAAAAGGAATGTGAAGCTCAGTAAGGCCAAGGCCTATCCAACTAAGCAAGTTGTTAACAGGTTCCCGCAGAACTGCTAGTTTACATTTCCATTCGATGGCTTTCTTTATTTTTAGGAGGGTAATTCCACCTTAAAAGTAAAAAGTCATCAGCTAGAGTTTCAGGTTCCTTTACATTTGGATGATATGGGAGAGTGCATGCTAGCAGGTGCAGGATACAGCACTACAACAAATGCCCTTCTTGAGCTGAGCTGCCAGACCCCTCTCTCTCTTTCCCTCTCTATCATTACCAAGACTTACTGACTCTACCTTCCAAATAGCTCTCATATCTACTCTCTTTCCATACTTACTGCCAAAACCTTAATTCAGGCCTCTTCAGTGTTCAGGAGGGTTATCACAGCAACTTCCTTTCATGGCAACCCTAGGCCTCCGCTCACTGCCACTCTCGCTAGGTACTTTATATCATAGTGAAGCTAAGTCATTAGTAATTTCCTAACAAATGCCTGGTCACTGCACGAGTCTCAGTTCAACTGTGTTAGGAACACACTAATAAAATATGACAACCAGGAGTTCCCGTCGTGGCTCAGTGGTTAAGGCATCCGACTAGGAACCATGAGGTTGCAGGTTCGATCCCTGGCCTTGCTCACTGGGTTAAGGATCCGACGTTGCCGTGAGCTGTGGTGTAGCTTGCAGATGTGGCTCGGATCCCGTGTTGCTGTGGCTCTGGTGTAGGCCGGCGGCTACAGCTCCGATTAGACCCCTAGCCTGGCAATCTCCATATGCCATAGGAGCGGCCCTAGAAAAGGGGAAAAGACAAAAAAAAAAGAAGAAGAAGAAGAAAAGATATGACAAACAGAGGCCAAAGCTGACTGATTTGTGGTAGCATCGCAGTCTGCTAAATCCCAGCTTGGCAGGAAAAGATTAGGCTGGTAATGTGTGCTATGCAACAAAGAACAAGGCCTAGCAGATGTTAGATATCTGCTCTGGATTTAAACAGAATTTTGTATTAATTATGTCAATGACTTCAAAAGGAAAAGAAAAAGCTCTCCATAATACATATACACAATGGACTCACTATGAGAAAGACAGAAGATAAAGAGCCATGTAACAGGAAGGTAAAAATTCCATTAGAAACTGTTTAAGGTAACCAATGAGTACAACAAAGAAGTAAATGCAGAGTTAAGCTTGTTAGCAGCCAAGTGAAAGAAAACTGAAATTGCTTAAGTAATTCATCTAATATTGATGCATAAAAGATGAAAAAACATTCACGGTGATTATAATCTATACCAAAGACAAATGTGAAGGGCAATTCTTGTGGTATTTCCAAGTACTGGATTCACAAAGTCTTGGGCTTAGATTTAAATGTTGGCTCTGGCACTTCCAGCAACGTGAGACTGGTCCAGTTATTTAGTTTCTCAAAATTAATTCCCTTGTGCATAAAAATGAGGATTCTATCTATTTCAAAGGTGAGCTATATAAGGAAAAGTATTACACACAGTGCCTGGAACATAGTGAACATTCAATATAGAAAGCATATGGTAGTTTCCATAATGGAGCTATACATAAATCCAAGAGGGAACATCTTTCTGATGAGAGAAGGAAGGCCTCAAGAAGAAAGTAATGTTTGATGTGAGATCTAAAGGATAAATGTTTGCCAAGAAAACAAGCTGGTGGGAAGGCATTCCGAGCAGGAGACACAGTACATGCAAAACCTCTGAAGAACAGAAAAGCATATTCTGTAAAGAACATCGAACGTGAGTCAAGAAGTAGGGCACACAGGAGAGAATTTCATCAGGTGCCACTGAAGAAAGTGGTTACATCATTGAGAGCTTGCAAGGTTAAGACAAAGTTGAGACTAAGTGAAAGAGAATGACCAAATAACTCTGAAAGTGATATACCAGTTACTTTTAAATCTCTGTGTTTAATGTCGGAATCATGGGCTCATACTGTTGGCAGTAAATGAATACACCACGGATTCAGCATGTGCGAGAGTACCGAGGAGTGAAAAACATTAATCTGGCTTTTGATATGTTGAGTTTGATTTGCTTATGTGACACCAATTCAGCAGGCAGTCAGGTAGATATAAATGAAGATATTTGTAATCTGAGCTAGAGTTAGAGCTTTGGGAATCAGCATTTGTGAAATTTTTCCTAGTAATAAACTGCCAGGGACACCTACTGCTTAGATTCTACACAAACACATTTGTTCCATCACTCAACGGGCCTAGAGCTGGGTAAATAAATGGTGGTCCAAAGGGCAGACACACTTCTAATCTCCTTATGAACCAGCAGACAACGAATATAAGAGATAATGAAATCAGGCAAAAGCAGTTCCAGCAGCAGGTACAGATAAATCCTTTGCTCATCCTTATCCTTTTTATCGATACAACTGATGAACAAGAAGTGGCTTTCTTGTATTCTAATTTCATAAAGTAAAAGAAACAGAGAAATAGATGGTTACTATGCTTTCTGGATCAAGTGCCAAACTTTTCCTGTAAAGAGCCAAGAGTAGGTATTTTAGGCTTTGTGGGCCATACAGTCTGTTAAACAGACTACTCACTTGGCACTAGAGCATGAAAACAGCCACAGATCATATGTAAATGACTACATGCAGCCTACTCCACCTCCTTTCCCCTTTTGTAACTATAAGTTTGTTTTCTATGTCTGTGAATCTGTTTCTGTTTTATCAGTAAGTTCATTTGTGTCATAGTTTATTTTATTTTTTGTCTTTTTAGGGCTGTACCTGCGGCATATGGAGGTTCCCAGGCTAGGTGTTGAATCAGAGATATAGCCGCCAGCCTACACCACAGCCAGTACAGATCCCAGCCAGGTCTGCGACCTACACCACAGCTCACAGCAATGCTGGATCCTTAATCCACTGAGCGAGGCCAGGGATCAAACCCACATGGTCGTGGATACTAACTGGGTTCATCACCACTGAGCCGCGATGGGAACTCCTCTTTGCAGAATTTTTAATCATGGCCACTCTGACCAGTGTGAGGTAGTACCTCATTGTAGTTTTGACTGTCATTTCTCTAATAATTACCAACGTTGAGCACCTTTTCATGTGCCTACCGGCCATCCTTATGTCTTCTTTGGAGAAATGTCTGTTTGGGTCTTCTGCCCATTTTTGGATTGAACTGTTTCTTTTTTTGTAAGTGAGCTACGTGAGGTATTAGTATATTTTGGAAATTAATCCCTTGTGGGTTGCATCATTTGCAAACATTTTCTACCAGTCTGTAGGTTGTCTTTCCCATTTGTTGATGGTTTCCTTTGCTGTGCAAAAGCTTCTAAGTTTGATGAGGTCCCATTTGTTTATTTTTCTTTTATTTCTATTGCCTTGAGAGACTGACCTAAGAAAATACTGGTACAATATATGCCAGAGACTGCTTTGCCTATATGCTTTCTTCTAAGAGTTTGAGGGTGTCCAGTCTCATATTTAAGTTTATTTTTGTATATGGTATGAGGGGATGTTCTGACTGCACTGTTTTACATGTGGCTATCCCGCTTTCCCAACACCATTTGCTGAAGGGACTGTCTTTTATCCATTGTTATGTCCAGGCCTCTTTTATCAAAGATTAACTGACCACAGGTATGTGGATTTATTTGAGAGCTCTCTATTCTGTTTCCACTGATCCATATGTCTGTTTTTGTGCCAATATCATGCTGTCTTGATTATGTAGCTTTGTAGTATTGTCTGAAGCCTGAGAGTTATACCTCTAGAAAATTATCATTCACCATAGCAAAGGAATAGAACACATGCCCTTAAAGCTCCTTCTCAAAAGTGTTACATATCACTTTTCCTTGCATTTAACTGACCAAGGCCAAATCACATGACCATGCCAAATCAAAACACCAGCAGAGGGATGCATATCCTTTCCAAAGCAAAGGGAACCAAATGTTTTACTGTTGTCCCACAGAGATCTGGCCATCTTGCTCCATCTTCCTGAGTTTGTGGCCACTCAAGAAAAGCTGACGTTTTTCTAATCTCTTTTACAAATAGGTATGGCCACGTGACTGCGTTCTTCCCAATGGAGTAAGATGTACACAACTTCTCCCTCACCTATTAAAAGAAAAGTGCTTCCCCTGGACTTAACTTCCTTTCTCCTTTCTGAAGTTGAAGTACATTGAATGACACAGAAAAGCAAAATGTCCTATGGTGTGTAACAATAAAATAAAAGGAACTTGGATCCCTAAGTAACCTCATGGAACACAACTGTCCTAGCGTCTAGACTAGTCAGATCGTTGTGATAGAGATAAGTAAATTTACTGCTTATTTAAGCAGTTACAGTTTGTTTTTTGTTGCTGTCGTTTTAAGCAATTGCATTTTGGAATCATCTTGTTACAGAAGTTTAGTCTCTACACTAGCATAGATTCACTTTACGTTTTGAGTAAAGATGTTCAATATGTAGTTGAGAATACTGGCTTTGAAACGAAGAAGATTCAGATTGAAAATATGACTCATTAGCACATGAGGTTTAAGGTCACAAGAGTAAGTAAGATAATCCAGGGAAAGCACATGAAATGAGACTAGAGGAGGGTACAGAACAAAACAAAGCTCTGTAGTGCAAAAAAACCTTCAGGGTCTTAGATAAAAAGAAAGATCTGGCAATGGAGCTTATTTGGAATAGAAAGAAAACCAGGAAAGTATTAAAGGAAAGAAGCCAAAAGATGAGTGTTTCCAAGAAAGAACGTCTAGGAGTTCCCATCATGGCGCAGCAGAAACTAATCTGGCTAGGAACCATGAGGTTGCAGGTTCGATTCCTGGCCTCGCTCAGTGGGTTAAGGATCTGGCATTGCCATGAGCTGTGGTGTAGGCCAGCAGACGCAGCTCGGATCTGGCGTTGCTGTGGCTGTGGTGTAGGCCAGCAGCTGTAACTCCGATTGGACCCCTAGGCTGGGAACTTCCATATGCCATGGGTGCAGCCCTGAAAAAAAGACAAAAGACAGAAGACAAAAGACAAAGAAAAAAAAAGAACATCTAGAGAAATTGAGAATAAATAGTATCACTTGAATTTAAGGACACTGTTCAAACGCTTGCACTGTAAAAGAAATTTTATTGGGATGGAGTTATGCAGAAGGAAATTTTCAATGGACTGAGGAGTGAATGAGAGATAAAAAATAGAACAGCAAATTTAAATAAATGGTTATTTTTAAAAGGTTCAGTTATAAAAGTAAGGTAATAGCTTCTAGATGGCCCATAATGGTCTTTACAGGCTGGTATTCCCTTCCCCTTATTCCTCCACTCTACCCCTCTTTGGTTATAAGCCAAATTTAGTGATTTCATTCCGACAAACAGAATACGGCAAAAGTAAAATTAAGTCATTTCCAAGATCTGGCTACGAAAAGACTTCTGTCTCAGGCACACTTTCTCACTCACTGTCTCTGTTGCAATGTTTCATGCTGTCCTCAGAGAAGCCATGACAACGAAGAGAATCCTATCAACGGGTGTATGACTGAGCTGGGAAGTAGATCCACTTCCAGCTGAGCATTCAGATGAAACTGCAAGCTGGGCTGACAGCGACTACATACAGCTTAATGACAGGCACTGACCCAGATTCCCAACACAAAAACTGTAAGACCATAAATGTTTGATGTTCATTGTTTTAAGTTGCTCTGTTCTGGAGTAAAGTGACATGCAAGCAGTAGATAATTAGAACGAAGGGGAAGAAGAGCAGATGAGTGGCAGCTGAAGGGAATTAAAGAGTTAACAGAGTTCACAGTTCATTAATAAAATAGCAGAGACTTGAGCATACCAAAAAGGATAAGGGGAGGAAGTTCTCTTTGGCACAGAAGGATGGGTTAAGGATCCAGTGTTGTCACCATAGCAGCTTCACTGCTGTGTCACTTCACAGCAGGTTACTGCTGTGGTGCAGGTATGACCCCAGGCCAGGAATTTCCGCTTGTGCGGCCAAGAAAAAAAGGAGGGGAATATACATTTATACATAAAGGTGTATACGTGTGTATAAACTTTACTACCGGGCAGTAAAATCTTAAGAATCAGGAAATAAAGACAGTAACTATGCACACAAAATTAGCAAATCTCAAACATCAAAGTAAAAAAATTACTATTATTATTTTCTTGGCTGCATCCACGGCATATGGATGGTCCCGGGCCAGAGACTGAACCTGTACCACAGCAGCAACTCAAGCTGCTACGGTGACATGCCAGATCCTTAACCCACTCTATGACAAGAGAACTTCGAAAAATTATTTTTTGATATTGAATGACCAAATACATGTTATGGCAGGGGCAAAAAAACAAGTCTCAACAAAATTAACAGGATCAAAATCATACAAAGTACGTCCTACACAATGGAATGAAATTAGAAATTAATAACAGGAATAACTGGGAAAATTCACAAACATGTGGAAACAACATACCACTAAATAACCAATGGCTTTACAAAGAAATCACAGGGGAAAAGAGAAAAATACTTTGAGATGAATGAAAAAGAAATTCAACATAGTAATTTACGATATGAAGCTAAGCAGGGATTAGAAGAAATAGTTGAAAAGGCCCACATTGAAAAAGAGGAGTATCTCAAATTAATTACCTAAATTTCCACCTTAAGAAAAGAGCAAACTGAACACTAAAGCAGGTGGAAGGAAGAAAATAATCAAACTAAATAAAGCTTAAAAACTAAAGCCTCAGAAGGAAGAAAATAATCACATAGAAAAATAATAAAGAAATTCAATTATACCAGAAGGGGGTTCTGAAAAAGATAAAATTTATAAACCTGTTACCAGACTGACAAGAAAAAAAGAGAACATTGTATCAATAAAATGAGGAATGAGTGGAAACATTACTACTGACTCTACAGAAGTAAAAAGGATTACAAGTGACTACTATTAACAATTGTACAGCAATAAACTAGATCAGCTAGTAAAAGGGACAATTTCCTACAAAGGAAACTGAGCTAAGAAAATAAGTCAAAAAGAAATACAAATCAGAATAAACTTATGACAAGTTAAGAGAATGAGTAAACAAACAAAAAATTGTCAATAAAGAAAAACCCAAGCACACATGACTCCACTCTAAATTCCAATACCTCACAAACATTTGTACAAAAAAACATCAATTCAATTTATGAGGCCAGGGGGGAGTTCCTGTCATGGCGCAGTGGAAATGAATCTGACTAGGAACCATGAGTTTGCGGTTTGATCCCTGGCCTTGCTCAGTGGGTTAAGGATCCGGCGTTGCAGTGAGCTGTGGTGAAGGTCGCAGACGCAGGTCAGATCTGGCATTGCTGTGGCTGTGGCTGGCAGCTACAGCTCCGACTGGACCCCTAGCCTGGGAACCTCCATATGCCACGGGCGCAGCCCTAAAAAGCAAAACAAAACATATATATATACATATATACAGCCAGGAATTCCCAGGTTCCAAAACCAGGCACAGAGACACCTCAAGAAGGAAAAAAAAAAAAAAAACCAATACCCCTTATGAACAAAGGTACAAAAATCCTCAAAAATAAATTAACCTGGGGGAAGAATAGATTGGGAGTTTGAGATTAGCAAATGCAAACTGTTATATATAGAATGGATAAACAACAAAGTTCTGTATACCACAAGGAACTATAAACAATATCCTGTGATAAACCATAATGGAAAAGAATATGAAAAATATATATATGTATAACTGAATCATTCTGCTGAATAGAAATTAACACAACACTGTAAATCAACTATATTTCAATAATATAAATTTTAAAAAGAACTGAAAGAAATAAGTGCTTGCTTTTTATACACAAACAAACAAACCACATCTGACAACATATAAAAAAGACTATGGACCACAATCAAGTGATTGCGGAATTGCAAAGTTTCAACAACAATGAAAGTTAATCAATATAATACATCACATCAATAGAATAAAGAACAAAATTCACATGGTTATCTCAATAGATGCAGAAAAAAAATATGACAAAATCCAATAGCTTTTATGATAAAAATACTGAACTAGGAAAAGCAGAGAATTTCCTCAGCCTGATACAGGACAGCAATGAAAACCCCTCAACATCATACTAAAAGCTCAAAGGCTGAAAGCTTTCCCCCCTAGGGAAAGCTTCGACAATGTAGCAGAGGTTCTAGCAGAGGCCTTATGTGAGAAAAGAAATAAAGGGCACCTGGAAAGGAAAGGGGGAAGTAAACCTATGGATGTGTGCAGGTGACATCATCTTGTATATAGAAGGTCTTACGAATTCACACACCCCAAAAGCTATCTGAACTAATAAATGAGTTTGGCAAAGTTATAAGATACACACTCAACATAAAAAATTAGTTGTACTTCTACACATTAGCAATGACTGATATGAAAATGAAATTAAGAAAACAATTCCAGGAGTTCCCGTCGTGGCGCAGTGGTTAACGAATCCGACTAGGAACCATGAGGTTGCGGGTTCGGTCCCTGCCCTTGCTCAGTGGGTTAACGATCCGGCGTTGCCGTGAGCTGTGGTGTAGGTTGCAGACGCGGCTCGGATCCCGCGTTGCTGTGGCTCTGGCGTAGGCTGGTGGCTCCAGCTCCGATTCAACCCCTAGCCTGGGAACCTCCACGTGCCGCGGGAGCGGCCCAAGAAATAGCAACAACAACAACAACAACAACAAAAGACAAAAAAAAAAAAAAAAAAAAAAAAGAAAACAATTCCATTTATATAATACCATCAAAATGGCAAAATACTAAGTGTAAGATTAGAGTCAGAAAACTACAAAACATTTCTGAAAGAAACTAAAGTCCTACTAAATATTTTGAAAAACATCCTGTTTTCATGGATCAGAAAACAAAATTTTGTTAAGAAGCCAATATTCCCCAAATTTATCTACAGATTATATACAAGTCCCATAAAAACCTGGCATTTTTGCAGCCGTTCCTCAGACTCACAAGGAATTGAAATTAATGCAGAATAACCAAAATAATCTTGGAAAAGATGAACAATTTCAAAATTTACCACAAAGCTACAATAATCAAGACAATATGATACTAGTATAAATAACAAGTCAACAGAATAAAAATTTCAGAAATAAACTCTCACATTTATTGTCAACTGACCTTCTAACAAGGATGTCAAGGCAATTTAGTATGAGAAAGAATAATTTTTTAAACAAGTGATAATAGAATAAATGAATATCTACATGCAAAAGAATACAGCTGGACTCCTACCTGAGAGCATATTCAAAACTTACAGATCTAAATTAAGAGGTAAAACTACAAAACTCTTAGAACAAAATACGGAACTAAATCTTTATGACCTTAGGTTGGGCAATGGTTTCTTCTATATAACACCAAAGCACTAGACGCAAAAAGAAAAAAACTGGACTTACTCAAACATAAAACTTCCATGCATTGAAAGACATTACATAGATACCAAGAAGACAGCACATGCAATGGGAAAAAATATGTGCAAATCATGCATCTGGTAAGGTTCTAGTATCCCGAATATATAAAAAACCTTTAAAACTCAAAAACAAAATGACAAAACAACAAATTTAAAAATGGACAAGGATATAAACAGACATTTTTCCAAAGAAGATATACACAAAGGCCAAAAAAGCATATGAAAAGAATATTCAATATCATTTAGTCATAGGGAAATGTAAATCAAAACCACAAGGAGGTAATACTCTAATCTCACTAGAATGGCTAAAATCAATCAATCTATCAATCAAAGTCCTGGTAAAAGAGGGATGTCGAAAAGTGGAATGTCATGGTTTCCAGTGGAAATGTAAATTACTGTAGCTGTTTTGCAAAAGAGCCTGGCAGTTCTTCAAAATGCTAAACAAAGAATTACCATATGACCCAGCAATTCCACCCTAGATATATACTCAAAAAATTAAATCACAGGTCTACCCAAAAACCTATACACAAATGTTCACAGCAATACTATTTATATTAGCCAAAAGACAGAAAAGAAGCCAAATACTGTAAACCGAAACGTGAATAAAATGTAGTATTATCTATAGGATGGAATGTTATTCAGGCATAAAAGGGATAAACTTCCAATATATGATACAACATGGGTGAACCTTGAAAATACCATGCTAAGTGAAAGGCACCAGATACAGAGGCTACCTATTATTGTATGATTCTATTTAAATGAAACATCCAGAACAGGCAAATCTATAGTCAGAAAACAGATTAGAGGTTGCTAAGGACTGGGGGAAGGAAGAAGTAATTGCTAACAGGTATGGGGTTTCTTTTTGGGGTGATAAAAATGTTCTGCTTTAGGAGTTCCCGTCGTGGTGCAGTGGTTAACGAATCCGACTAGGAACCATGAGGTTGCGGGTTCCGTCCCTGCCCTTGCTCAGTGGGTTAACCATCCGGTGTTGCCGTGAGCTGTGGTGTAGGCTTGGATCCCGCGTTGCTGTGGCTCTGGCGTAGGCCGGGGGCTGCAGCTCCAATTCGACCCCTAGCCTGGGAACCTCCATATGCCGTGGGAGCGGCCCAAGAAATAGCCAAAAAAAAAAAATGTTCTGCTTTAGATACTGGCGATGACTACAGAACCTTGTGAATATATTTTAAAAAACATGAATTATATACTTTCAAAGGGCAAAGTATGTGAATATATATCAATTCAAAAAAAGAGAGCTAGAACCTTGGTTATGACCATAAAACTGTTTATAAAACTGTCTCATCTCAATTCTCAAATTTTATGAAGAAACCAAGAAGCAAGGGGGCAAAAATAGATTATCCATGGCCCCAACTGTTGTTAAGAGTGGGGTGAGGAAGCTCCCGTTATGGCTCAATGGAAATGCACCGGACTAGTATCCATGAGGACGCAGGTTCAATTTCTGGCCTCGATCAGTGGGTTGGGGATCCAGCATTGCCGTGAGCTGTGCTTGGATCTGGTGTTACTACGGCTGTGGTGTAGGCCGCCAGCTGCAGCTCCAATTCAACCCTGAGCCTGGGAACTTCCATATGCCAAAGGTGCAGCCCTAAAAAACAAAAACAAACAAACAAAAAGTAGAGCTGAGATTATTATACAAGATATTTCAACCTCAGTTCTCAATTCATAAAAATAAAGCAATCCACTTTATTTTATTTATTTATTGCTATTTCTTGGTTCCGCTTCCGCGGCATATGGAGATTCCCAGGCTAGGGGTCTAATCGGAGCCGTAGCCATCAGTCTACGCCAGAGCCACAGCAACACAAGATCCGAGCCACATCTGCGACCTACACCACAGCTCACGGCAACGCCGGATCCTTAACCCACTGAGCAAGGGCAGGGACCGAACCCGCAACCTCATGGTTCCTAGTCGGATTCGTTAACCACTGCGCCACGATAGGAACTCCAGCAACCCACTTTAATAAACAGATTTCAAAAGACCAAAGCCCTTTAAACATTGTTAAAATTAATGTCCGAAAATTCCAGCACCTCTTTTTACTGTCCAGACCTAGATTCTAAATCATTAATATTTTATTAAAGGCAAAACAGTAACTTCACTGGTATTTTTAAACATACTTTAATTAAAAATTTGCTTACTTAATCATTCATGGTTTAATATAGTTCAGAAATTTAATTAAACATTAGCTAGTTAATCAAGGCTCTTTAGAAAATCCCACAGCATCAAATTTATTTGTTTTGCTTTGTTTTTGACCCTGTCTGCACCATCTGGAAGTTCCTGGGCCAGGGATCGAACTCACACCACAAAAGCTACCAGAGCTGCTGCAGTGACAATGCCAGATCCTAAACCCAATGTGGCACAAGACAACTCCCAGAGCATAAAACTTTGAAATGCTGAGCCAACTTTCTGGGGCTTCAAACTTGTGCAAAAATATTGACCTCTATCTCATATTAGGTTTTTCAAAAGTTAAGAAGCTCATACCAGAGTTCCCTTGCGGCAGAGAAGGTTAAGGATCTGGTGTTGTCACTGTAATGGCTTTGGTCACTGCTGTGGTGAGGGTTCAATCCCTGGCCCAGAAGCTTCCACATACCGAGGGGTGCAGCCAGAAACAAAGACAAACAAACAAAAAACAGTGAGGGGGAAAAAAAAAGAAACTCCTACTACTGAGAGTTCAGGGTCTGTATCTCCTCTTCTTGAATCTGGGAGAACTGTGGTTGCTTCAATCAACAGAGTGAAAGTGACCTTTCATTTCAAATTCCCAACCCAGGGAGTCACTGAGCTGATTGAAATGAATATTGTGTTACGTCACTTAATTTGGAGGGTTGTGTTAAATGGCAAAGATAACCGGAATAGCACGTAATTTTTTTATCATAAGAACAAGCAACTCTTGCTCCCTGACGGTTTTTCTTTTCATAATACTTTACAATCACAAACACCCCCCTCAAAAACAGGTATGAAAATACATGTATATGTAAACAGATATATACATATTTTAAAGAGGACAAGAAAATTACACAGGTTTCCAATCACCTAAAAATATAACCTAATGTTCTGGTATGGTGCAGTTCAAAATACTCCCTCCCCCCAAACTGTGTGGTTCTCAAAACTTAGACGCAATTCCAGATGATTTTTCCTGAATGGTCTTGCCCTTGACAGCGTTTATCCACAAGCCATCATTTTCTTTTCTTTTTTTTTTCTTTTTAAAAGGGCTGCACAAGGAGGTTCCCAGGCTAGGGGTCAAATCGGAGCTACAGCTGCTGGCATATGCCACAGTCCACGGCAATGCCAGATCCTTAACCACTGAGCGAGGCCAGGGATCGAACCTGCATCCTTTTGGATCCTAGTTGGGTTCGTTAACTGCTGAGCCATGACGGGAACATAAAGCAATCATGTTCTGATTACTCAGGTGGTTCTCCAGACAGCTTCAGCCTAGTGATAACTTAAAAGCCTTCTATACTGACTTTTCCATACTGGTCTTTGGATATTTTACTTTTTAAGTAAAGACAAATTCTGGCTCTGCCTACATATACCAAGTGATCTAAAGAAAAAAACGAGGAAGTTCCCATTGTGGCTCAGCAGTAAGGAACCCGACTAGTATCCATGAGGATGTGGGTTCAATCCCTGGTCTTGCTCAGTGAGTTAAGGATTCAGCGTTGCAGTGAGCTGTGGTCTAGGTCAGAGATGCAGCTCAGATCTGTGTTGCTGTTGCTGTGCTATAGGTGGGCAGTTGCAGCTCTGATTAGACCCTTAGCCTGGGAACTTCCATATGCCACAAGTGTGGCCCTAAAAAAACAAAGAAAAAAAGAACGAAAAAAATGACAACTTTATTGGGCCTTATCCGTATCTTAATTGATTTAATCAGGATGATTTTAAGGATCAACTGAGAGAAGACATGGAAAGTCCTGGGCAGTGTTAGGCACAAATAAATATAATACCTCTGAAATCTAACTTTAGGACTCTAGACTATTGTTTAGTAGCTGCAAAAGAGATCACATACTAATAGTAATCAGATGGATTTCTGAGTTCTATTTTGCAACTTTTAGGAGACCTCTTTACTTTTTGCTGTTGTTGTCTTAGGGTTGTACCTGTGGCATATGGAGGTTCCCAAGCTAGGGGTCAAATTGGAGCTGTAGGCCTATGCCACAGCCACACGGGATCCAAGCCCAGCCTGTGACCTATATCACAGCTCACAGCAATGCCCCATCCTTAACTCACCAAGCGAAACCAGAGATCCTCATGGATACTAGTCAGGTTTATTACCACTGAGCCACAATGAGAACCCCTTAGGAGACCATTTTAAAATTTAAAGCAGGGAATTCCCCTTGTGGCTCTACAGCCTTGATCAGTGGGTTAAGGATCCAGCATCGCTGTGAGCTATGGTATAGGTTGGCAGCTACAGCTCTGATTCGACCCCTAGCCTGGAAAACTTCCATATGCCATAGGTACGGCCCTAAAAAGCAAAAAAAAAAAAAAAAAAAAAAAAGAGAGAGAGAGAAAGTTAAAGCATATTGTGAAATGGAACATCAATTTGTGATGTTAGAGTAATATTCTGTAGTGTGTAAGGTAATGTACAAATACTTACCTTGATCAAATATTTTTCCCATCTATCTGCTGTAACAGATTTGCCAATCTTTCTCATCAACTTCAAGTGGAGCTCCACCAATTCTTTCGGTACTTAAAAAGAAAAAAAAAAAATACTGTTAGCCAGCAAAAGAAAACATTTGTAAACATTTACAATTATAAAAGACCTTTTCCCCATGCTGAATACTTTTTCAAAGTAAATGGTGACTCACTCGTCTTCCAGATCTCTGAATCAGAAAAGACTGTCCTAGGGCAAGAAATAAGTGAAAAACCACTTCCCTAAAATGAGCAGGAATATTCACATTTTCTTTCAAAACATCAGGAAGTAAGTGAACTCTAATGCAAACCGCAGACCTTGGGGTGATAGTAATGTGTCCATGTAGGTTCATCAATTGTCACGAATGTACCACGGCCGTGCGGGGATGTGCACAGCGAGGGAGGCTGCACATGTGTAGGGAAGATGGAACCTGGGATCTCCATCCTTTGCACTCAATGTTTCTGTGAATCCAAAATTGCTCTAAAAAGTAAAGTCTACAAAAATTACCATCAAGTAAAAGAACTTAACTATACAACTAAAATTCCGACTGTATGTTTCTCCTATCATGTATTTGGCTTCTTTACTGAGATACCAGATCAAAGTATGGATTCACAGAACTAAAAAGGAATCAAGGAATATAAATTCTGAGTTGACGGATATCTCAGAAATACTCTAATCATTTTCAAACTGCTGCAGAAAACTACTCTTCTGATCTATCTGTTATCTAATGCGCTAAACTTGTCTATAGCATCTTTTTAAATCTTTGCTGACAACCTCCAGGAACAGAAAATTTACTTAACCTTCCAAAATTCTAATTATTAGACAGTTATCCTCACACGAAGTAAAAAAATCTGCCTCCCTATGTCTTCCTCCCCTGGTTCTTGCTCTTATTTTCTAGTTTCAAAGGAAATACTTTCAATTGCCTTTTACTGGAAACTTCAAACATTTGAAGATTGCGTTATCTTCCCTTAGGTTTTCTCTTCCAACTGGAAACAACCAGAGTTCCTCCAAACATCCCTTGGGCATGATATGATTATATGGTGTAATTTTATTAATTAGATCTGAGGGAAATAAAGGACATGCACACTTAGCATTTTGCAAATAATAAATACTGCTAGTAACCAAAGAGAAATTACAGGTGTATGATCTTATAAGTGTCCATAATCAAATACATTAGGAAAATGCCAGTTGGAGAAATATATATTTATTTTTACCACAAAAATTCTTGAAGCCTTTATTGATTAGTCTTATATGCACTGCAAATATCCAAGACAGAGATATAATCTGCAGCAGTCCCTGACAAATTTTATCACGGAATCCATTCTGTGAAACATACAATGTCTTACGTATACAACTGCTCTGAAGTATAGGCTGGGAAGCGATGGACTAATTACTTTCAATCATTCTTTCAGACCCTTTTATTTTCTACTAGAGCTACTTCTAACTTGAAACAACTCTGAAACATAAGAATATTTCCCGGAGCTCCCGTTGTGGCTCAGCAGAAACAAATCCGACTAGGAACCATGAGGTTGCAGGTTTGATCCCTGGCCTCACTCAGTGAGCTGTGGTGTAGGTGGCAGACACGGCTCGGATCTGGCATTGCTGTGGCTCTGGCGAAGGTCAGCAGCAACAGCTCTGACTAGACCCCTAGCCTGGGAACCTCCATATGCTGCAGGTGCGGCCTTGAAGACAAAAAAAGAATATTTCCCCATTCAACAAATTTCTGTAGGTCCACTATTAGTAAGCAAAAATAGTTTCTGCCTTTAATGAGCCTTCTTAAGAGAGTCTTCTCAGGAGGGTAGAAGGTCGGTGAGCTAAAGGTAAGAGATAGACATCTACGGCCATACCACCCGGAATGCACCCGATCTCATCTGGAGCTAAAGGACAGAAGCACATGAGGGATAATAATAGACAAGTAAACAGACAATTAAACTAAGTGAAGACCAGAATGTATGAGACCGAAGGTGGGGGGGGGAGAAAAGGGGGGAAAGATATTGTTTGCAAAAGTACAGCAGACATAACAGGCTGAAAAATAAGGTTAATATACGAAAATCAACTGCCTTCTTATTTACCAGTAATAAAAAACTGGAATTTCAAAGTAAAAAGAAAATATCATTTATATTAGCACCAAAAGAAAATTAAATATTTAGGTATAAACTAACAAAATATGTACAAGGTTTTTTTTGGTTTTTTTTTTTTCTGGTCTTTTTGCCTTTTCTAGGGCCATACCCACAGCACATGGAGGTTCCCAGGCTAGGGGTCTAATCGGAGCTGCAGCTGCTGGCTTACTCCAGAGCTACAGCAAGGCGGGATCCGAGCCACGTCTACGACACCACAGCGCACAGCAATGGCAGATCCCTAACCCACTGAGCAAGGCGAGGGACTGAACCCTCAACCTCATGGTTCCTAGTCAGATTCGTCAACCACTGCACCACGACGGGAACTCCTATACAAGGTTTTTAACAAGGAAAATTTAAAAGCTCTGACGAAAGAAATCAAAGATCCAAATAAATGGAGAGATATTCCATGTACATGGACAGGAAAATTAAATATTGTCTCTGTAACTTGATCTACAGATCCCAGTGCAATCCCTACAAATCCCAGCCAGTTATTTTGCAGAAGTTGACAAACAGATCCTCAAGTTTATACGGAAAGGCAGAAGACCCAGAATTGCCCAAAAAGTACTGAAGGACGATCCAAGGACTGATGCTACCTGACTTTTAAGACTTTCTCTAAAGCTACAGCAATCAAGACAGTGTGGTACTGGCAAAAGTCACACAGAGAAATGGAACAGAGTAAGAGCCCAGAAATACACCCCCACAAATAAGGTCAGTTGATCTTTGACAAAGGAGCAAAGACAATTAATTCAATGGAGTAAGGATAGCCTTTTCTTTTCTTTTCTCTCTCTCTTTTTTTTTTTTCCTTTTTTTAGGGCTGCAAGTGCAGCATATGGAAGTTCCCAGGCTAGACGGTCTAATTGGAGCTGTAGCTGCCGGCCACAGCCACAGCCACAGCCACAGCAACACAGGATCTCAGCCCCAAGTCTGCGACCTACACTATAGCTCATGGCAACACTGGATCCTTAACCTACTGAGTGAGGCCAGGAATCAAACCCACAACCTCACAGATACCAGTTCATTACCACTGCACAACAGCAACTCCCAAGGATAGTCTTTTCAACAGATAGTGCTGGAACGAATGGACATCTACTTGCAAAAACAACGACTCTAGACAGAGGCATGGATGGACCTAGAGATGATCACACTAAGTGAAATCCCGCAGAGAAAGATAAATACCATTATGATATCACTTACATGTGGAATCTAAAATAGGACACAAATAAACCTATTACCTATGAAACAGAAGTAGCCTCAGACACAGAGAACAGACTTGTGGTTGCCAAGGAGAAAGGAGGTTGGGGGAGGGATGGTCTGAACGTCTGGGGGTGCAGGTGCGAACTACTACATACGGAAGGGATACACAGCAAAGTCCTATTGTATAGCACAGGGAACTATATTCAATATCCCGAGACAAACCATAATGGAAAAGGGTATAAAAAAGACTGTATATATGTGTAACTGAATTTGCCGTACAGCGGAAATTAACACAACATAGTAAATCAACTTTAAATAAAAAAAATAGACCCACTCCTCAAATGACAGAAAAGGAATGACAGGAATGGTGACTCGGTCTAAGAGAAGAGAAGGGCAAAGAAACCCTAAGACTTATGAGACATTTCCACCCCTAAGACCCCTACTGGACAAGGACTGATACAGGTAACCGGGCAAGGCCAACAGGAGAAAACCACATGTTTCTGGACCCCACATTGGTAACCCCCATCTTTGAGGGATTAAAAACCCCTATAAGACAACAGAGAGGGGGACTCTTCTTCCCCATACCAGCCTGTCCTGGGAGCTGTTTTCCTTTGCTAAAGCAAGACTTTGCTTGCTTTAAACAAATAAATAAAATAAAATAAAATTAGGAATAAAAGACACCTTAAACAAACAAACAAACAAACAAACTGGAACTGGAAGCATCCAGAGAAAGGGCATAATCATAAAGAATCTTATAAGGCCAGGCTACAAAGTTTACATTTTATTTAAAAGTTTAAGCAGGAAAGTGTACTATAATTTAGAAGGATCTCAGCAACTACACTGTAGGAAAGCAGGTTGCTTTTATTTGCTTATTTGTTTTAGCAGACGTTACTCATGGTAGAAATTAGATATAAATTCAGGAAAATATCAAACCAGAAAGATGGGAGTAACCTGAACTAAGGCAGAGTGGGAGAGAGAAGTAGGCAGATCTGTGAGATTTTTAGAAAACAAATAATAAAACTTAGGGATTGACAGTTTGTACAAAGTGAGTGAAGAAAAACTGAGGCAGTGGCTTAAGCAACTGAGTAGCAATGCCAACGACAAGACATCAGGAAGAAAAAGACCAGGGCACCATCCTCAGCTCTTTCACCAAGACAAAGAGACCATGATTCTGGTCAAGTTCTTCAAACACTGACTCTCAGATTCCCCATCTGTAATAAAGGGCTGCACTGCCTATCTTACAGTTTTAAACAAGCAAAAACGTTATATAAAGGTAAAACATCTTTATTTTTACTTCTGCTATATTTGGGGAACCAAGGTCGGTCTCAATTTGTCGTTTTCTCTTTTACCCAAACACAGTGGTCCTGTGATTCTACCTTCCTACATCTCACCTGGGCTCAATTTCCTCAATTTCTCTAGGATATCATTGTACCTTTCCACTTCAGAAAAACAGGTAGGAATAATCTCCTATAACCAAACCAATCTTCGAAAAAAATACTGCTTTCATGTCACTTTCCAATTCATAAATATCTTTTATGGCTCCTAGTTTCCACAAAACTCGTCCAGATTTCTTGCCATAGTCACAGTCCCAACATTCGTTTTCAAATCATGCTGACCTGTTCACTATCTACTAAGCATATCCAGCTCATGCCTATATGGGTTTTATTCAAGCCCTCCAGTTACCTGTTTTCTAACTCTTGAATCATATTCATCTTTCAAAATCTCAAAAGTCTCTGATAGGCTCCCGATGGTCCTAGTGACGTCTTTGTCCTTGGAATGCCCATGACATTTATATTAGCTTTGCCACTCATTCAGCACTTAGGCCAAAGCTTCACACCTGTGTTTTATCTATATCTTCCACATCACAGATAAATGAAATCACACACACCCAAAAACGTTTTGGCCGTACTTGCAACATGTGGGAGTTCCTGGGCCAGGGGATCAAACTGGTACCACCGCAGTGACAATGCCAGATCGTTAAACCACCAGGGAAACCCAAAATCACAAAAAGTTTTGATATAATTGATATTATTTACAAAAATCTGCAGTTCCTGTCATGGCTCAGGGAAACAAACCTGACTAGTTTGTTTCATGATTGAATCCATGAGGATATGGATTCAATTCCCGGTCCCGCTCAGTGGGTTAAGGATCTGGCATTGCTGTGGCTGCGGCACAGGCTGGCAGCTGTAGCTCTAATTTGACCCCTGGCTTGGGAACTTCCACAGGCCACATCCGCAGCCTTAAAAAAAAAAAAAAATAAAAATAAAATAAAAGCCAATGGAGCTCTCTTGTGGCACATCAGGTTAAGGATTTGGCGTTGTCACTGTAGTGGCTTGGGTTTGATCCCTGGCCCAGGAACTTTCACATGCTGTGGGTATGCCCAGAAAAAAATTACCAGAGGACAAATATAAATGTATACAATAAATATGGCTTTAATCCCACTTTGCAAATGTAGTCACTGTTGATTTGCCATGTAGAAGTAGATTACTTGATTTGCTTATTAGAGCACTGGCTCTTACACAGCACTATCTAATAGAAATATAAAACAAGCCTCATAATTTAAATTTTTCTAGTAGTTCATTCACAAAAGTAAAAAAAAAATCAGTATTAATTTTAATAAGATGTTATTTAATACCATATGTACCAATGTTATTTCAATACATTATCAGTTTTAAAAATCTCAGAATTTTTACATTTTTTACTTGACATTTTACTTATGTTTAAAATTGAGGTATGATTGAGATATGACATAATATTAGTTTCAGGTGTACAACATAATGATTTAATAGTTGTATACATTACAAAATACTCACCACAACATAGGTCTAGTTAACATCCATCATCATACACAGTTACAATTTTTTCCTTATGTGTACTTGTACAATCAATCCTCTCAGCAACGTTCAAACACCTACTACACTATACAGCGGGAATTTAAACAACACTGCAAGTCGACTATACGTTAATGAAAAAATTAAATATGCACACGATCATTTTCTAAAACATGCACTAACAACCTGTACATTTACTTATTTAGCACCTGGAACATTTCCTAAATAATATCATTTCCAGAACATCAGGTAATTATTAACCTCCTCCTAAGAATTATCTATTAACCAACTTCATGTCATTCTGGAAAAATACAGGTTTTGTCACAACAGAACCAAGACCTCTACCTTGTCACATGATAGATTTGATACATAACCTCTAACAGACCCGTTTCTTTCATAAGGCCTCAGGAAGATGAAAGTCAGGTGCTGTGTGAATTCATGAAGGATCTGCCAAGGTGACACAGGTATGAAGCAGCAGTAGGTGGTAGAATCCCAGACTGTATTACTGATCCAAATACTGAAAGATGGTCTATAGGTTGATTTTTTTCTTTTTTTAAAATTACTCAAATGAATTTATCACGTCTGTAGTTGTAAAATGATCGTAACAATCTGATTTCACAGGATTTCCTTCCCATAACCCAAGGGCATCCCCCACCCCCCAACCTGTCTCCTCCTCTGGAGACCAAAAGTTTTTCAATGTCTATGAGTCAGCATCTGTTCTGCAAAGAAGTTCAGTCTGTCCTTTTTTCAGATTCCACATGTCAGTGCAAGCATTTGATGTTGGTGTCTCATTGTACGGCTGACTTCACTTAGCATGATAATTTCTAGGTCTATCCATGTTGCTAAAAATGCTGGTATTTCGTTCCTTTTAATGGCTGAGTAATATTCCATTGTGTATATGTACCACATCTTCTGGATCCACTCCTCTGTCGATGGACATTTAGGTTGTCTCCATGTCTTGGCTATTGCAAATAGTGCTGCAATGAACATTGGAGTACATGTGTCTTTGCGAGTCATGGTGTTCTCTGGATAGATGCCCAGGAGTGGGATTGCTGGATCAAATGGTAGTCCTATGTTTAGTTTTCTGAGGAATCCCCATACTGTTTTCCACAGTGGTTGCACCAATTTACATTCCCACCAACAGTGTACTAGGGTTTCTTTTTCTCCACACCCTCTCCAGCACTTCTTGTTTGTAGACTTTTGGATGATGGCCATTCTGGCTGGTGTCACGTGGTACCTCATGGTGGTTTTGATTTGCATTTCTCTAACCATAAGTGATGTTGAACACCTTTTCATGTGATGTGCTTTTTAGCCATCTGTAAGTCTTCTTTGGGGAATTGTCTGTTTAGATCTTCTGCCCATTTTTGGATGGGGTTGTTTGTTTTTTTGGTATGGAGCTGCAGAAGGTGTTTATACATTTTGGAGATGAATCCCTTGTCAGTTGATTCACTTGCAAAGATTTTTCTCCTACTCTGTGGGTTGTCTTTTCGTTTTGTTTAGGGTTTCCTTTGCTGTGCAGAAACTTTTAAGTTTGATTAGGTCCCATTTGTTTATTTTTGTTTTTATTGTCAATACTCTAAGAGGTGGGTCTGAGAAGATGTTGCCGTCGTTTATGTCAGAGAGTGTTTATGTCAGAGATGATGTGAGCTACCCTCACTGTCAGTGAGCCTTTAAAGGGTTACTCTTTCCTTATAGGTACTTAACAAACAGCTTCCGGCAGAGGGAATCTGAGGTACTGCAGCAGGCAATGGCTTCCAAGACCATATGCCTCCAACTTTAATCAAACGTTCCTGGAGTTCCCGTCGTGGTGCAGTGGTTAACGAATCTGACTAGGAACCATGAGGTTGCGGGTTCAGTTCCTGACCTTGCTCAGTGGGTTAAGGATCCGGCGTTGCCGTGAGCTGTGGTGTAGGTTGCAGAAGCGGCTCGGGTCCCGAGTTGCTGTGGCTCTGGCATAGGCCAGTGGCTACAGCTCCAATTTGACCCCTAGCTTGGGAACCTCCATATGCCGCGGGAGCAGCCCAAAGAAATAGCAAAAAGACAAAAAAAAAAAAAAAGTTCCTATTTCCCTTCTCTCTATTCTCTCCACTCAATTTAATAATCACAGGAGGGGATGTGGGTGTGGGGGGGGGGGAGTTGTGAAGGAAAGAGAAAGACCTAAAACAAATTAAAAAACACAGTGATAGAATAGTGTTTAAGGAAAAAGAGGGATTTCCCCTCAACATTTTTTTCTCTAATAATTTTAAACCTAGTGCAAAGTTAAAATACCGGTACACCCTTTACCTAAATGTACTAACTGCTAACATTTTAAGGAAACATTTTTACATTGGGTAAAATCACCAGTGCAAGGCTCTCTAACAAAGACCATAAAGAATCAGCCGGAGTTCCTCTTGTGATTCAGCAGGTTAAGAACCCAACATAGTATCCATGAGGATACGGGTTCAAGCCCTGGACTCGCTCAGTGGGTTAGGATCTGGTGCTGCTGCAACCTGCAGCGTAGGTCGTAGAGATGGTTCGGATCCAGTGGTGCTGTGGCTGTAGTGTAGGCCTGCAGCTGCAGCCCCACTTCGACCCCTAGCACAGGAACTTCCATCTGTTGCAGGTTCGGCCAGAAAAAGAAAAAAAAAAAAAGCCACCCAAGCCAAGGAAGGGAAGAACGAGCCAGGCACAAGGAAATGCCTGTAGAGAAGGCCTACAGCTAAAAGCTCACAGGGTGGCAGGAAAGGGAAAATGGTAAAAGACGCCACTGGAGAAGGAAGCAAAGGTCAAATCTTAGAACTCCTTGGGGCCACGTGAAGAGTTTGTTTCATTCTCAGTATAGTGACAAATCCAGAAAGAATTTAGGAAGGTTTCCTGATCTAAGTTTTTAAAAGATCTCCCCATACCTAGGATCTGCTTCGTAATAATCTAAGCGACAGGGGGGTGGATGGAGTTATAAACCAAACAAAATTACAAAACTGCACTGAATCTGGGCGACAAGCATGAGAAACTTCATTATACAACTTTCTACTTTTGCGCAAGTTTTACATTTTCCATAACTTGAAAAGATACAGGGTCTGTGGAGATGACTTTGGTTGCTCTGTGAGGAATGAACTGGAGCAGGGGTGGGAGATGTGGGGGGTAAAACATTTACTTAGGAGGCTAGTGCCACACTCCAGGCAAGAGAAAACGACAGCTTGAACTGGGGTTGTGGCACTAGAGATGCAGAGAAATACCCCAAAGAAAACTGCAAAATCTAGAAAATCTTAAAATTTCTAAGGAATTTTCACCAATCTTAAAAACTGACCACTATATAACTGTCTTCTGAGTGATTCCTTATTAGTTTGTTCTTTTTTTTTGTCTTTTTGTCCTTTTTAGGGCCATACCCATGGCATATGGAGGTTCCCAGGCTAGGGGTCCAATCGGAGCTGTAGCCACCGGCCTACACCACAGCCACAGCATCACAAGATCCGAACCGCTTCTGCGACCCACACCACAACTCACGTCAACACCGGATTCTTAACCCACTGAGCGAGGCCAGGGATAGAACCCGCAACCCCGTGGTTCCTAGTTGGATTTGTTTCTGCTGCGCCACGACAGGAACTCCAGTTTGTTCATTTTTTAAAAACAGAAACCACAGCTTTTTGTTTGATTATGATTTAGAAAGGCAACATATACACATTTAATAATAAAGTCAAATAAACTTATGTGTACCACGTCTTACTTCTCACACTCATTTCAAAAGTTCACACTGCACTTAAACGCCAGCTTTGTATTTCAACTAAGGAGTCTTTAAACCGTGTTATATGTATGTTATGAAAAGCACTAGAAAGAGTCAGGAGAAAGGGGCACCCATCACTGCTATCTTCCAATCCATCTGTACAGCTATACTTTTTTTGGGCCATGCCCTGGGCATTCTGAAGTCCCCAGGCCAGGGATCAAACACAAGCCATAGCATAAACCAGAACCACCACAGTGACAATGCCAGATTCTTAACCCACTGAGCTACCAGGGAACTCCTAAGGCTTTGGAAACAGTTACTTCACTTCCAAATTGTCTTCTGGAAAAATGACAACTATAAAAGCAAAGTCTACCACAGTATATATTCCCAATGGGGGCAATACTGCTAACAAGGGGACAAAAACTGGTCCCTGAGGAAGGTAGAAAAATCTCAGATAATGGTTTATGGTTTTCCACAACTTTACCTGACACAATCTTATTCCTTACATTTTTTTTTTTTTTTTTTTTGTCTTTTGTCTTTTTTTTGTTGTTGTTGTGGTTGTTGCTATTTCTTGGGCCGCTCCCGCGGCATATGGAGGTTCCCAGGCTAGGGGTTGAATCGGAGCTGTAGCCACCGGCCTATGCCAGAGCCACAGCAACGCGGGATCCGAGCCGCGTCTGCAACCTACACCACAGCTCACGGCAACGCCGGATCGTTAACCCACTGAGCAAGGCCGGGGATCGAACCTGCAACCTCATGGTTCCTAGTCGGATTTGTTAACCACTGCGCCACGATGGGAACTCCTTATTCCTTATATTTAATTTCTCCTGCTAGAAAGAAATTAATTTAAAAGTTAAAATTTTCTCTTTAGGGGAGTGATCATTAAAAAAAAGGGGGGGGCTGAGAAATACTGTGCTTTTAAGAATTCAAAGGCAAGCACTGTTACTCAAAATGTAAACCATTAACTCAGACAAATGCTCAATCTGCAGAAGAGGTTGTACCTACTTTCCACTATAAAGGAAGTAGTAAACTGCCTTCCTACTCCGTAGGAACTAATTTTATCCATAAAGTTAAACAAAATAATGGGAAAATTGTTACAATTTTAATATTTAAATAAAGCAGAAAATCAAGCACACCAGCTAAAAAACTTGTTTTAAATTTTTCCCAAATACTGATAATTAAAAGAAAATAAGAACTAAGTATTAACAGGAAAAGAGAAAAAATACAAGCGGGCTCTTTGACATCATATAGTCAATTTGTAATTATCCATCACCAATTTCCTCTTCTTCCTCTCTCCCATCCTTAGGTGTAAGCTCCAAAAAGATAGGGGCCAGATGCATCTGCTTTTTTCATCACTACGTCCCCAGCACCAAGCACAGTTCCTGGTTCATTCAGCTATCCGATGAACTAGAATATGGGCAAGATGAAGAAGAAGGAAACAACAGTGGGAGAGAAAGTGAGGCAATCTTTTAAGTTCTGCAGAAAGTTCTGCCGATAAGAGTTCCGTTAAGTGTGAAAGAAAAATTATCTGAACAGTATGTAGGAAAGTGATGAGGAAGATGAGATGAAAAAGACGGCAAAAGTGGCTTTAGAATTTCGGTTCACTGTGTGAGCCTTCTGGTGACAGCATGAACCCAAGACAACCTATTTACAGGATTTTATTACTCCTTTTCTCTCCCTTTTGATGGTAAGGATGGAAGAGGTGAATGTTCCCATAAACATCTGGAGAGAAGAGCCAACAATGAAGTCCAGATGTTTAAATGAGTAACTTTTACTATACAGTGGTTTCCTAACACCAGACTTCTATAAAGCACCAGACATCTATCTACCCCGATGATGTATGTTCCACAGCATTTAAAAACTTAAAAGCACAGTAGAAGATGTCTTTATGGTTCAATACAATGATTTTAGGTGTTATAAACCAGGCTTATGGTTTTTTTAAGACAATTCTTCATATTTATGAATTTAAATTAAGAAAACTCCATGACTTTTGTGTGTGTGTGTGTGGTTCTTTCTTCACACCTACCACACGGAAGTTCCCAGCCTAGGGGCTGAATCAGAGCTGCACAGCAAGGCCGGATCCGAGCCATGTCTATGACCCACGCCACAGGCCACGGCAACACTGGCTTCTTAACCCACTGAGTCACAACCAGAACATCCAAGAACTCCACGTCTTTATAAAATTTATGTTGTCTTTATTCCTTGCTAACAAGTGATCAGTTCATACTTTTCTTTCAGTCAACATTCATCTGCCAAGCAGAGATAGCTAGATGAGTAACACACTATGTCATCTTACAGTTTCCTGAAATTTTGGCAGTAAGAATAACAAAATGGATTCACTGTAATTTCTACAGTTATTTCGGAGAGAAAATGCATATGAAAATAAACCATAAAGAAATGTACAAACCATTGAGTTCCCGTCGTGGCACAGTGGTTAACAAATCCGACTAGGAACCATGAAGTTGCGGGTTCGGTCCCTGCCCTTGCTCAGTGGGTTAACGATCCGGCATTGCCGTGAGCTGTGGTGTAGGTTGCAGACGCGGCTTGGATCCCGCGTTGCTGTGGCTCTGGTGTAGGCCAGTGGCTACGGCTCCGATTCGAACCCTAGCCTGGGAACCTCCATACGCCGCGGGAGCGGACCAAAAAAATAGCAAAAAAAAACAACAACAACAACAAAAAAAATTTAAAAAAAAAAGAAATGTACAAACCAAAGTTACTGTTATTCACCACCAGATGGTGATCATGTCCTACTTAAAACAAATGCTGACACCTTATTTGGGGGCCAGCCAGCTGAATGCTAAAAATTATCAATAAGCAAGTCAGGTTGTCTGAATAAAATGCTGATGATTTAAGGAGGTTCGAATGAAACTTCAGTGAAACAATCGATGAGAAACAGGTTCTGGAGTTCCTGTTGTGGCTCAGTGCTTAACGAACCTGACTAATATCCCAGACCAATGAGTTGCTAGTTTGGGTTTACAACGACAAACCCACCATGCTGAATTTCATGGAAGTCCCACACATTCCATGCTGTGTCTAGCCTCGAGATCTTCGCACGTGCAGTTCCCTCCATCATCAAGTCACCTCTACTCATCCTCAGAGTTGTCTGGTTGCTACTTCTTAGGAAATCATTATTTTTCCCATTCTTTGATTACTCTTTTATTGGGATTAAGTACTCCTACTGGATACCCCAAATTGATTCTACACACTACACACTATATCACAAATGTCTGATCACCTTTATCCCACATTAAGCAAGCCTGTGTCTTCAGCACCTAGGACAGTGCCTAGCACATACCATAGATTTAATAAACGCTTGTTCATGAATGGCTGATTTGGATTTAAAAAAAATTTTTTTACTCATAATCATGACCTACTTCTAAGCCAAGTAACCGATTGATTAGCAAATGAATAAATAAATACTGGCTTCTTGCTCAAACTTAAAGAAGCAGATAGAAAAACAGATGTTTTCTAAAACCACTAAATGAAACACATAAAACAGAAAATCCATTTGGCAATGTGCATTTATGCCAACCATAAACCAGCCTTTATGAATGAGCTTCTAAATATGACAAGAAGACAAACTAAGATAAGCAACAACAACAACAAAAACCCTGAAGCGACTATGACCTTGTGACCCCCTTCATAGTCAGTGACCCCATCCTAGCCTCAGGCAACTACTGATCTGCTGTCACTAAAGATCTGTTCTTTCTAGAATTGCATGTAAATAGAATCATACAGTATGTACTCATTTTGTCTGGTTTTTTAGCTCAGCATGTTTGGGGGATTCACTCAGGTTTTGCGTATTATCAGCACTCTACTCTTTTTTTAATGTGAGTAGTACCTCACTATATGAATTTACTGGTTCACCCAACCATCTGACGACTGCTCAGGTTATTTCCAGTTTGGAGCTGTTATGAGTAAAGCTGCTATGGACATTTGTGAACAAGTCTTTGTGTGGACACACACACACACACACACCCATACACATGTACATTTTTGGCTACATCCAAAGCACGTGGAAATTCCTGGTCCTGGGACTGAACCCGAGCAACAGCACTGACAATGCCAAACCCTTACCTGCTAGGGCACCAGGGAACTCTATTTTTATTTCCCTTGGATAGAGAATAGAGGGAAATGATTAGCAGTATAGGAGACTTAGGTTTAATTTAACAGAAAACTCCCAAAGGCTTTGCCAAAGCAGTTGCGCCATTTACTCTTCCCGCCACTACTGTACGCGTTCCAGTTGATTCACATCCTCACCGACATCTGAGGTACTGGTGGTCACCTCAAAAGAATGTACCTTCGGCAGCGGTGTTGGGTAGTGTTCCAGAAATGCCAGTAACCTCCAGTCTGTTGATAACACTGGTCATGTCTTCCACATTCTGACAGATTTTCTGTCTAGCTGCACTATCAATTACTGAAAGGATTGCTGAAATTTCTGATTCTAACTTTAGACTGTACATGTGTCCTTCAGTTCTATCAATTTTTGCTTCACATATTTTAAAGTTCTATTATTGGGGAAAAAGACAACTGTCATTACATCTCCCCAATAAATTAGCCCTTGTAGCATTATATTCCTTGTTCTGAAGTATGCATTTTCTTTCTTTCTTTTTTTTTTGGGGGGGGGGGCACACCTGCAGCATGCAGAAGTTTCCAGGCCAGGGATCGAACTTGAGCCACACCAGTGACTGACAAATCCTTAACCACTAGGCCAGGAGGAAACTCCCGAAGTCTCCTTTTTTTTTTTTTTTTTTTCTGTCTTTTGTCTCTTTAGGGCTGCACCCGCGGCATATGGAAGTTCCCAGGCTAGGGATCTAACTGGAGCTATTGCTGCCAGCCTACGCCAGAGCCACAGCAATGCCAGATCAGAGCCGCATCTGAGACCTACACCACAGCTTATGGCAACGCCGGATCCTTAACCCCCTGAGCAAGGCCAGGGATTGAACCTGCAATCTCATGGTTCCTAATCGGATTTGTTTCCATTGTACCAGGACGGGAACTCCTCCATTTTCTTTTTTTTTTTTTTAAGTTTTCTCTTTCTTTTTTCTTTTTCTTGGCTGCCCCATGGCATATGGAGTTCCCACGCCAGGGATCACATTCAAGCCACAGGTGCAATCTAAGCCACAGTTACCGCAATATCGGGTCCTTAACCCACTGCACCTGACCAGAAATTGAACCTGCATCCCTTCGCTCCCAAGACACTCACCGATCCCGGTGCGCCATAGCGGGCACTCTTCCCTGAAATCTGCATTTTCTTTTTTTTTTTCTTTTGCTTTTTAGGGCCATATCTGCGGCATACCTAGCACCAGGTTAGGGGCTACAGCTGTCGGCCTACACCACAGCCACAGCTATGCAGGATCTGAGCCACGTCTGTGACCTAAACCACACGCTCACGGCAATGCCAGACCCTTAACCCACTGAGCAAGACCAGGGATGGAAGTCACAACCTCATGGTTCAGTCAGATTCCTTTCTGCTGCACCACAATGGGAACACCAAGTTTGCATTTTCTGATATTAGTGTATAGCTATTCCAGCTTTCCTATTAGCTTTGTGCAGTATAACATTTCCTATCCTTTTATTTTTGTATTTAAAATGAATTTTTATAGCATGTAATCGGGTCCTGCTTTTTTATCCACTCTGACAATCTTTTATTTAATTTTACTTAATTTTCACTTAAATACCACAGGTGGCTAGTGGTGACTAGAGACTGGAGAGAGCAGGTTTAAGCCAAAGACTACTAGCAAACTACAACAGCCCAGAGGGCAAATGCAGCCTGTCACCCGCTTTTGTACAGCCCAGGAACTAGAAATGGTTTTACATTTTTAAATGGTTGGGGGTAAAAATCAAAAAAATTCAAATGAAAAATAGTATTTTGTAATGCATGACAGTTACATGAAACTCAAATTTTAGCGTCTATATAAATAAAGTTTTATTGGAACACTGCCATACTTACTCATTCATGTAATGTGTATGGGGTTACTTTCATTCATGCTACATGGGCAGAACTGAACAGCTTCAACGAACATTGTACTGACCATAAAACCTAAAATATTCGTTAATATCTGGCTTTTTATGGCAGAAATTTGCCAAACCCTGATAAGACCGTTTATATTTAATGCAATTACTGACATAATTGTATCTAAATCTACAATCCTACCATTTATCTTCTGTATAGCCCAATGTTTCTTTGTTCCTTTACTCCATCTCTTCCTGTCCTCTTTTGGATTAACTGGGCACACTTTAGCATTTCATTTCATACCTACTACTGGCTTATCAGGCATACTTCTTTAATATTTAGCAGTTGCTCTAGTTTTAATAATACACATCTTCAACTCAACAGAGTGTACCACAAAATTGTTTTCCATTATTTCTCACCACAAACACTAAATTTGAAGAGATTCTGACAAATTTATTAAAATCTCCTAACAATAAAATTAACTAACAATAATAATATCTGATCAGCATGGGGAAGAATAACCAGACTGGGTTGAGAACATTTCATATAAAAGCAATGATAGAAACAGCTCAATTTAAAAAAAACATAGGGGGGAGTTCCCATTGTGGTTCAGTGGTTAATGAACCTTACTACTTTTACGTAAGGACATGGGTTTGATCCCTAGCCTCGCTCAGTGGGTTGGGGATCCCGCATTGACATGAGCTGTGGCACAGGCTGCAGACAGGGCTCAGATCTGGTGTTGCTATGGCTGTGGCTGGCAGCTGCAGCTCTGATTCAAACCCTAGCCTGGGAACCTCCATATACCATGAGTGTGGCTCTTTAATAATAAAAAAAAAAAAGGAGTTCCCGTGGTGGCTCAGTGGTTAACGAATCTGAATAGGAACCATGAGGTTTCAGGTTCAATCTCTGGCCTTGCTCAGTGGGTTAAGGATCCAGCGTTGCCATGAGCTGTGGTGTAGGTGGCAGACATGGCTCGGATCCCGTGTTGCTGTGGCTCTGGCTTAGGCTGGCGGCTACAGCTCCAATTTGACCCCTAGCCTGGGAACCTCCACAGGAGCGGCCCAAGAAATGGCAAAAAAAAAAAAAAAAAAAAAAAACAAAACAGGGAGTGCCCTTCGTGGCTCAGTGGTTAACGAACCCAGCTAGATGAGGGTGTGGGTTTGATCCCTGGCCTTGCTCAGTGGGTTGAGGATCCGGCATTGGTGTGGCTGTGGCATAGGCCGGTAGCTACAGCTCCAATTCAGCCCCTAGCCTGGGAAATTCCATATGCCTCAGGTGTGGTCCTAAAAAGTACAAACAAAAAACAAGCAAACAAATCAAAAAATAATGAAACGAATAAAAATAAAAACAAAGCAACAAAACACACAAAAAGAAAGAAAAAATAGGGGAAAAAATGATACAACGCCACTGTTAGCCTATGTGGCATATACTATTTATGTAAATCTAAAATTGGCACTTAGGAGTTCCCATCATGGCTTAGCAGAAACAAATCTGACTAGTATCCATGAGGATGCAAGTTTGATCCCTGGCCTCCCTCAGTGGGTTAAGGATCCGGCATTGCCCTGAGCTGTGGTGTAGGTCATAGATGCAGCTGGGATCTGACATTGCTATGGCTATGGTGTAGGCCGGCAGCTACAGCTCAGATTCGACCCCTAGCCTGGGAACCTTCATGTGCCGTGGGTGCAGCCCTAAAAATACAAAAAAAAATAATAATAAAATTGGCATTTTAAAATTGTTTAATTGATTTGTGGACCCTGAGTTATGATTCACTTAAGCCATAAATCCCTAAAACCATACATATTTCCTATTTCATATAAGCAGACATTATATTCGCTATCTAACCTTGGCGACCCCCTGGAATGTAAGATTCTTTAAAATTTTATTCGTAAGACCCAGAGAAGAGTTTAGCATACAGTATACACTCAATTTACATTTGGGGAATAAAAGGTCCCCTTATCTTAATTATCTAAAAATATGATAACGGAAGTACATTACATCAAGAAGGTGGGCTGTCCCTCCTCCACAAATCCTTTGAAACGACAGTAAAAACAAAAAAAGGAGAAAGTCGTTAAGCTTGGGTTTCCAATCAATATGGAATAACAGAAACTGTATTTACTTTATGCCGGAAACAACTAAACAATAGAACAAAATACAGGAAACAATGATACTTAAAGACATTAGACAAGAGGCAACA
Organism: Sus scrofa; assembly: GCF_054392235.1. Lineage (NCBI taxonomy): Eukaryota > Metazoa > Chordata > Mammalia > Artiodactyla > Suidae > Sus > Sus scrofa. The sequence goes on from NC_139391.1 coordinate 12,272,829, forward strand.
AAAGACATGAAAGATTAGAAACAAAGACGATAAAATACTATAATTGTCCCAATATATAACTTGTGTTGAGAGCTGCAAAGAGGGAAGACCCAGTCAAAACCTGGCAATTCTCCTCTGTCCAAGAGATAAAGCTGGGAATCAAGAAGGCAAATTAGATATGAACAAGAGGTCATGGAGCAGAGTGACAAAGAGGTGAGAGGCGTAGAGACCACTCTGGAAATCTGCAAACAGACCCTGTGAGTCTTCAGCGAAGTACTGATTAGTGCATGTATGTCAGGAAACTACCCAAGGTCAAGGAAAGAAGCACTCAAAAGGAAGAGCGAGAACAACGTCCAACACTCACACAGGTCTTATGACCAAGTTCTGTCCCCAAGAGCCAAAACAGAAAAGCTCATACTTCAAATAACATTGGTTAGAGCAGAGGTCAGCAAATTACATCCCACAGGTCAATCTGGTCCACCTTCTGTTCTTCTACAGGTTTTTATGAAGGATGGTTTTTACATTATTAAATAGCTGAAAAAAAGTCAAAAGGCTTTCAATGACAACTGAAAACTATATGAAATTCAAACTACAGTGCTTAAGAATAAGGTACACAATGTGTTCATTCATTTAAGTACCTTCTATGGCTGCTTTCACACTACAACAGAAGGGATACGTAGCTGGGAAATAGACTGAACAGCCCACAAAGCCTAAGACATTTACAGAAAAATGATCTTGTGTCAGTAGGAAGAAAACTAACCCTAGAATAAACACATATCACACCCTACCAAAAAAACTTAAAAAGCAAGATACTAAATAATCAGTTTCCAAGTAACTGAGTCATGTCCTAGAGTTCAAAAACATCTAGTATCTAGCCTAGAAAATTCACAATGTCTAGTATCAAGTCAAAAATTATGGGACACTGGAGTTCCCACAGTGGAACAACGGGATAGGCGGCATCTCTGTGGCACTGGGACACGTTTGATTCCTGGCCCAGCACAGTGGGTTAAGGATCCAGCATTGCCATAGCTGCAGCTCAGACCTGACCCCTGACCCAAGAACTCCATATGCTGCAGGGCAGCCAAAAAAGGAAAAAAAATTACCAGACGCAAAAAGAAAGCAGATAAATTAAACCCATAATAATGCAACACCAAGTAGTCATGCTGCGAGCCACACGGGAAGTCCTAAATCCATAATGAGAAGAAAAAACAACCAAGCAGGTGAAGCCATTAAAAAAAGAAAAAGAAAAAAAGAAAAGAAACAACAATAACAGCCAATAAAGGAGTGTGTTCTGTGTGTGTATGTACATATATATATATGTACGCACACCCAATGGACTATTAGCCATCAAAAAGAATGAAATCTTGCCACTTGTGACAACATGGATGGACCTGGAGAACATTATGTTAAATGAGGTCGATCAGACAGAGAAAGACAAATACTGTCTGATGTCACTTACATGTGGAATCTAAAAAAACCAAGCAAAACAGAAATTCATAGATACAGAACAAACTGCCAGAGAGGAGGCTTTGGGGGTGGGGGGTGGGGGATGGGGAACCTGAAATAGGTGGAGAGAATTAAGAGGCATAAAGTTCTACCTACAAAATAAGTCATGGGGATATAACATTCAGAATAGAGAACACAAGCACTATTGTAATAACTTTAAATGGTGACACACAGTACCTTATAGGTCGATTATACTTTAATTAAAAATTTAAAAAGAGCATATAGGTTCAAGATAATGTTGTACAAAGATCCTAAACACACCTCCTCCCCTGGAAACAACAAACAACAAATCCATAATCACATGCAGAATAATTCCCCCTGAAAGGGACCAGAAAACTGGACAGCGCTGAGATGGGTGGAAGAGATAGAGATATGACGACACTAAACAAAAAAAAACACACCTCAGCCACAACCTAGAATTGGGAAGGATCACAAAGTTATTCGGCTATTTCCACTGAAGAACAAGGGAAGTGCGTTCCCCATCAGGCACCTCAACCTCTAGATCCTGAATATAAGAGTCCTCAAAACGTCTGGCTTTGTTTAAACACCAACAATGAATGCCTGCAGGAAAACTACACAACTACAGGGAACAAAAAGCCTGCTCGTAAAGGGACTGCACACAGACTCTGTCAACCGAAAACTCAGCGCACAAACACCTGGACCAGAAGGAAAAGGAACCCACCTAATTAATTTTGCAGCAACTGCCTGATAGGGAGGAACGGCCGGGGATGTTTTCAGGGGACTGAAACACTGCTGGGAGCCATTTTGGGAACCTCCGTCTCACCTGTTAGTGCCAGTAGGCATGGCCCACCAGGAATTCCACCTACTTCTTATGCTTCCTCTGGGCCTAAAAGCCAGCCAGATGAAAACCCTCCCACTGGGCCCCAGCAGCCAGGCCCCACAGCCTTTCTCCCGACAAGCTCCCACCCACCTATGCGCCCAAGCAGTGGCTGCAACCCCACCAGCTCGGGACAGTGCAAGCAGCCCACAGAGGGGAACCCCCTGAGTGCTGGGCTCGGAAGGCATGGAAACAGCCCCACACGGTATTTCCCACATTCGGCAACTCCTTCAGGACTGGGAGAGGTAGCTGATCTACCTAATACATAGAAACAAACAGATTCAGGCAAAATAACACACAGAAACACGTTCCAGTCACAAGACCAAGACAAAACTCCCAGAAAAAGAACAAAACAAAGATAAGCAATCTACCTGATAAAGAGTTCTAAGTAATATTCATAACGATACTCTCTTAACTCGAGAGAAGAATGTGTGAACTTCAACAAAGAGACAGAAAATACAGAACATAACAGAGGGCATTCCCTGGTGGTCTAGTGGTTAGGATTCAGTGCTTTCACCACTGCAGCCCAGGTGCAGCCCCTGGTCTGGGAACTGAGATCCATCATCGAGCCACTGCACACCACAGCCCAAAAAAGACATAACTGAATTTTTAAAAATACACTAGGAGTTCCCAATGTGGCACAGAGGGTTAAGGGTGGTGTGGCCATTAAAAAAAACCCCACAACTAGAGGGATTCAATAGCAAAAAGGGTTGGGGGGGGCAAGTGTATGGCAATAGACTTAATGTGGTAGCGCCCTGCAGTGAACACACAAATGTTAAACTATAATGCTGTATACCAGAAGGTTACATAACGAAAAATGAGAGGAGAAAAAAAAGAAAAGCCTTACTTAAAAAAACAGAGCATTCCCTTTGCAGCTTAGTGGAAACGAACCTGACTAGCATCCGTGAGGATGCAGGTTCAATCCCTGGCCTTGCTCAATGGGTTAAGGATCCAGCGCTGCCTCGAGCTGTGGTGTAGGTCATAGACTCAGCTCGGTGCTGGCGCTGCTGTGGCTTTGGTGTAGGCCAGCAGTTGCAGCTCCAATTCAAATCCTAACCTGGGAACTTCCATATGCCACGGCCCTAAAAAGCAAACAAACAAAAAAAAGAGTTCCGTTTTGGCTCGGCAGGTTAAGTAAGGATCCGGCATTGTCACTGAAGTGGCTCATGTTGCTGCTGTGGCTCAGATTCGATCTCTGGCCTGGGAACTTCCATATGCTGAGGGCAAGGCAAAGAAAAAAAAAGAAGGGAAAAAATAAAAAAAGGAAAAAAAGTGCGAGTGAGCGCACACAAATGTGACACAGAATAAGCAGCAGAATGGAAACAATAAGTAGTAGAAATAAATGAAACCAAAATCTGGTTCTTTGAGAAAAATTAAAATAACTGATAAGTCTCTATCCAGACTGACCAAGAGGGAAAATGAGACACAAATTAACAATATCATGAATGAAATGCATTACAGACATGAAAAAGATAAGAATATTATGAGCAATGTATGTTGGTTAATTTTGTAAGTTTAGTGAAATGGAAAAGTTCTTTGAAAGAAACAAATTACCAAAGCTCATCCAAACAGAGATAACATGAATAATCCTGTATCTAAAGAAAGCGAATCTGTCGTTTAAAACCTTCCCATAAAGAAAATTCTAGACCCTGAAGGATTCACTGGTAAATTAAGCCACATATTGAAAGAATTCCAATTCTTCTCTTTTTTTTGTTGTCTTTTTGCCTTTTCTAGGGCCGCTCCCGCGGCATACGGAGGTTCCCAGGCTAGGGGTCCCATCAGAGCTGTAGCCACCGGCCTACGCCAGAGCCACAGCAACGCGGGATCCGAGCCACGTCTGCAACCTACACCACAGCTCACAGCAACGCTGGATCCTTAACCCACTGAGCAAGGGCAGGGACCGAACCCACAACCTCATGGTTCCTAGTCGGATTCGTTAACCACTGCGCCACGAAGGGAACTCTTTTTTTTTTTTTTTTTTTTTTTTTTAAGAATTCCAATTCTATACAAACTTCCCTAAAACTGAAAGGGAGGAAATGCTTCCCAGTTCTTCCCTGAGGCCAATACTACCCTGATAACAAATCAGAAAAATACATCAAAAGAAAAAAATATATTAAAACACAAATAACTCTAATGATCACAGATGAAAAATTCCTTGACAGTATTTTAGCAACATATAAAAAAGGATAATGCATAATGACTATACCTTAGTCTGCTCAGACTGCCATAACAAAATATTATATTGGGGAGTTCCTACTTAGTGCAGTGGGTTAATCATCCAGCTTGTCTCTGTGGCGTTGCTGGTTCAATTTCTGGCCTGGCACAGAGGGTTAAGAATCTGGCATTGCAGTAGATGTGGCACAGGTCACATATTCCGCTTGGATTTGATCCCTGGCCCGGAAACTTCCATATGCCAGGTGTATGGCCAAAAAGACAGAAAAAAACAAAAACAAAATACTGCATCTGAGGAGTTTCTTTCGTGACTCAGTGGTTAATGAACCCAACTAGGATCCATGAGGATTCGGGTTCAATCCCTGGCCTTGCTCAGTGGGTTAAGGATCTGGCATTGATGTAGCTGTGGTGTAGGTTGCAGACACAGCCCAGGTACCAAGTTGCTGTTGCTGTGGCGTAGGCTGGCAGATACAGCTCCAATTCGACCCCTAGCCTGGGAACCTCCATATGCCATGGATGCAGCCCTAAAATAACACACACGTGTGCGCACGCGCACGCACACACACACACACACACAAACGAAATACCACATTTTGAGTTCCCTGGTGAAGGATCCAGTGTTGTCACTGCTATGGCTCAGGTTACTGCTGTGGCACAGGTTTGATCCCTGGCGTGGGAACGTCTACACGCTGTGGACGTGGCCAAAAAAATGCCATATAGACTGTGCAGTTTAAACAACAGATAAATATTTTCTCACAGTTCTTGAACCTGCAAGTCCAAAATAAGGGTGCTGGCATGGTCAGGTTCTGGTGAGAGCGCTCTTCCCGAAAACAACCACCTTCTCACTGCGTCCTCACATGGCAGAGGAGACTTCGCTTCCTCTTCACTTAAGAGGTCACAGTCCTTTTAGGGTCCTACTCTTGGGACCTCACTTAACCTTAATTATCTCCTAAAACCCTATCCCAAACACAGCCTCACTGGGGAGTAGGGCTTCGAAACATAAACCTGGGGGAGACACAATTCAGTCCACAGCAATGAGTAAATGGAGTTTATCTCCCAAAACGCAAAACTGGTTTTAAAAAGTCCATCCGTGTAATTCACCACATGGATAAACTTAAATGAAAAAGAACAATCATCTCAGTATATGCTAAAATAACTAACAAAATCCAACATCAACTCCTGAATAAAGCAATCCAGAAATAGCCAGGAACTTTATCAATCTGAGGAAGGACAGAGTGAAAAATCTCCTGTCATCAACATATTTAATGGTAAAAGAGTAACTGCTGTCCCCTTAAGATTAGGATGAAGGCAAGAATGTCCACAACCACCACATATATTCACAACTCAATGTATGGTTCTGGGAAGAAAAAGAAATCAAAGGCATGCAGATGATAAAAGAAGTAAAACTGGGAGTTCCCACTGTGGCACAGTGGGTAAAGGATTTAGCATTGTCTCTGAGGTGGTTTGGGTTCGATCCCTGGCCCAGCACAGTGGGTTAAGGATCTGACATCACCACAGCTATGGCACAGGTTGCAGCTGTGGCTTGGATTCAATCCCTGGCCTGGGAACTTCCACATGTTGCTGGTGTGTCCACAAAAAAAAAAAAAAAAAGACTCAGTATATTATGGTATCAATTTTTCCCAAATTCATCTGTAGTTTCAACACAATCCCAAAAAAGATTCCAGAGAAAAAAAATCTTTTTTGTCATTTTTAGGGCCATACCCACAGCATATTGGAAGTTCCCAGGCTAGGGGTCTAATCAGAGCTGTAGCCACCAGCCTATGCCAGAGCCACAGCAACACGGGATCCGAGCCATGTCTGCAACCTACACCACAGTTCATGGCAACGCCAGATCCTTAACCCACTGAGCGAGGCCAGGGATCAAACCCGCATCCTCATGGATGCTAGTCAGGTTCATTAACCGCTGAGCCACGATGGGAACTCCAGAGAGAAATTTTCGGTAGAAAGTGATAAGCTTATTCTAAAATTCATATGAAAATGCAAAAGGGCCTAGAATAGCTAAAAGCATCTTTGAAAAGAAGAATAAAGTTGAACCACTTAAATTACCTGCCTTTAAGACTCATTACAAAGTTAGGATTGATTGAGTCAAGGCAGAGTGACATTGGCCTCAAGAAAAACAGATTACAGAAACAGAAATAGGGTCCAGAAATAGGAGAACACATATACAGTCATTTAACTCTAAAAATAATTTGGGGAGTTCCCGTTGTGGCTCAGTGGTTAACAAGTCCGGGTAGGAACCATTAGGTTGCGGGTTCGATCCCTGGCCTTGCTCAGTGGGTTGGGGATCCGGCATTGCCGGGAGCTGTGGTGTAGGTTGCAGACATGGCTCGGATCCCCGAGTTGCTGTGGCTCTGGCAAAGGCCGGCAGCTGTAGCTCCAATTCAACCCCTAGCCTGGGAACCTCCATATGCCGCGGGAGCGGCCCTAGAAAAGGCAAAAAGACAAAAAAAAAAAAAAAAAAAATTTGGTTATTGAATAAAATTTGTATCATGTAACGTCCATCATTTTAATGGGTACAATTCAGCTGCTTTAGTATATTCACAGTATCATGGGCCCATCACAGAACATTCCCATCAATCTGGAAAGAACCTACATCCCTTCCAAACCTCCTCCCCACCTCATCCTAGGCCAACCACAAATCTGTTTTCTGCCTCTAAGAATATGCCTAACCTGGAAATTTAATATAAATAGAATCAAAGTCAATGAAACCTAAAGCTGGTTGTTTGAAAAGATGAACAGAATTGATAAACTTTTAGTTTGACTGATGAAGGAAAAAGAAACTCAAATTACTAAAATCAGTAATGAAAGAAGAGATATTACTAATGACTTTACAGAAATAAAAGGATTAAGGAATACTACGAACAACTGAATGGTGACACATGACATAACCTAGATGAAAAACACAAATTTCTAGAAACAAACTATCAAAATTTACAAAAGAAGAAACAGAAAATCTGAATACCCATAAGGATTTAAGTTAAAAAAAAAAAAAGTTAGTAAATCAAAAAACTTCCCACAGGAGTTCCCATCGTGGCGCAGTGGTTAACAAATCCGACTAGGAACCATGAGGTTGCAGGTTCGGTCCCTGCCCTTGCTCAGTGGGTTAAGGATCCGGCGTTGCCGTGAGCTGTGGTGTAGGTTTCAGACTCGGCTCGGATCCCGCGTTGCTGTGGCTCTGGCGTAGGCCATTGGCTACAGCTCTGATTAGACCCCTAGCCTGGGAACCTCCATATGTCACGGGAGCGGCCCAAGAAATGGCAAAAAGACAGAAAAAAAAAAAAAAAAAAAAAAAAAAAACTTTCCACAAAGAGAAGGCCAGGACTCAACGGCTTCACTGGAGAATTCTACCAAACATCTAGAAAATTAACACCATTCCTTTTCAAACTCCTCTAAAGCACAGAAAATGAGGGAATGCTACCCAAGTCGTTCTATGAGACCACATCACCCTGACATCGAACCAAACAAAAATCACAAGAAACAAAAAGATGAGTATTCTTTACGAATACGAACACAGAAAAATTCAACAAAATACAAGCAAACTGAATCCAGCAACATACTAAAGAGATTACATATCACGACCAAGTCGGATTTATCCCAGAAAGGCAAGAGTTTAGGAGGGGCTAGTCACGCCAGAAATACCAATCCTGTGATTAGACAGTTGGGGGCTTTGAGCCATGTGGTATCAGCAACACTTCCATGGAGGGGTGAGGGACTGGACATTGAGTTCAATCATGTGGCCAAAACTCTCTGCCATGGAGTTCCGACCATGGCTAGGCAAAAACAAATCTATCTAGTATCCATGAGGACGCAGGTTCAATCCCTGGCCTCGCTCAGTGAGTTAAGGATCTGGTGCTGCCATGAACTGTGGTGTAGGTCACAGATGTAGCTTGGGCCCTGCGTTGCTGTGGCTGTGGTATAGGCTGGCGGCTACAGCTCTGACTTGACCCCTAGCCTGGGAACCTACAGGTGCAGCCCTAAAAAGACAAACAGGAGTTCCCGTCATGGTGCGGTGGTTAACGAATCCCACTAGGAACCATGAGGTTGCGGGTTTGATCCCTGCCCTTGCTGTGGGTTAAGGATCCGGTGTTGTCGTGAGCTATGGTGTAGGTTGCAGATGTGGCCTGGATCCTGCGTTGCTGCGGCTTTGGCGTAGGCCGGTGGCTACAGCTCCAACTGGACTCCTAGCCTGGGAACCTCCATATGCCGCGAGAGAGGCCCAAGAAATGGCAAAAAAAAAAAAAAAAAAAAAAAGACAAACAATAACAAAACACTGCCACACTGAAGCTCAGCGGCACTTTCTGACTGGTGAATACACTGATGTGCCAGGAGGGAGAAGCACCCGGATTCCACGGGGCGGGAGCATGAATACTCTATGTTGGGACCCTCTGAGACCTTGCACTATGTGTCTCTTCATTTGGCTGGTCTTTAATTGTACCCTTTAAAATAAAACCATAATCAGGGAGTTCCTGTCATGGCTCAGCAGGTACTGAATCTGACCAGCTTCCATGAGGATGCAGGTTCAATCTCTGGCCTCACTCAGTGGGTTGAGGATCTGGCGTTGCCCTGAGCTGTGGTGTAGGTCGCAGATGCAGCTCAGATCCCGCGTTGCTGTGGCTGTGGTGTAGGCCAGCAGCTACAGCTCTGATTCAACCCCTAGCCTGGGAACCTCCACACGCCGTGAGTGTGGCCCTAAATAGCAAAAAAATATATAAATAAAATAAAAATCAAACCATAGTCAGAATATAGTACTTTTCTGAATACTGTTGGGTCAGTCTAGCAAATCATCAAACTTGAAGTAGGCTGCAGGAACCTGAAGCTGGCAACTGAAACGGGGGCAATCCTGGTGATCATGCCCTTCAGTCTGCGGACTCTGACCCTAACTCTAGGTGGCTGGGGTCAGAACTGTACTGTATTACTGTACACGTACACTTTGTTTTACTGGGTTTCACCTTATTGCACTTTACAAATTCTACATTTTCACAAACTGAAGGTTCGTGCAGCCCTGCGGGGAACAAGTGTATTGGTGCATTTACTCAGTTCCTATCTGTGTCACATTTTGGTAATTCTCCACATATTTCAAACTTTTTCATTATTATTATATTTGTTACAGTGTTCTTTAACCAGTGATCTTTATCTTACTACTGAAATTGTTGAGATGACATGAAATGCACCTACATTTTATTATTAAAATTACAACAAGCAAATGTAAAATATTACATAAACTTAGTTGATAAAGCAGCAGCAGGATTTGAGAAGACTGGCTCCAATTTTGATAGTTCTGCTGAGGGTAAAATGTTATTAAACAGTTTGGCATGCTAAAGAGAAATCATTCATGAAAGAAAGATTGATGTGGCAAACTTCACTGTCTTATTTTAAGAAATTGCCTCAGTTACCCCAACCTTCAGCAGCCACCACCCTGATCAGTCAACAGACATCAACACTGAGGCAAGACCTTCTACCAGCAAAAAGATTATGACTTGCTGATGATAGAATTTTTTAGCAATAAAGTATTTTTTAACCAAGGTATGTACATTTTTTTAAAGATACAATGCTACTGCATACTTAACAGACTATAGTACAAACATAACTTTTATATACACTGGGAAATCAAAAAATTCAGGTGACTTACTTTATTGCAGTGGTCTAGAACCCAACCTGTAGTATTTCCAAGGTATGCCTATGTACCAGTTGGTATAAGAATAAAATCCGGAGTTCCTGTCGTGGCGCAGTAGTTAACGAATCCAACTAGGAACCATGAGGTTGCGGGTTCGGTCCCTGCCCTTGCTCAGTGGGTTAACGATCCGGAGTTGCCATGAGTTGTGGTATAGGTTGCAGACGCAGCTCGGTTCCCGCATTGCTGTGGCTCTGGTGTAGGCTGGGGACTACAGCTCTGATTAGACCCCTAGCCTGGGACCCTCCATATGCCGAGGGAGGGGCCCAAGAAATGGCAAAAAGACAAAAAAAAAAAAAGAATAAAATCCAACCAATGATTCTGTAAATTTGACATGTCAACTTTAAAATTCAGAGGAGACCATTAAGGGCTAAAAATAACCAACAGCGTTTCAAAGAACAAGGTGGGAAAACTTGTCTAATCAGATAAAAGGACTTACTTTAAAGCTACAGCAAATGAAACCATTTGGTGAAGGATATACTAGTGCAACAAAAAAAGAGCCTAGAAACAGACTCACATATATGTGGAAATTGGTATCCAAAAGTTGGCATTACAAAATTGTAAGAAGAAAAACCTTACATACTGTACAAAAATAAATTCCAAGAGGTTTAAGACTACAGTTTGAATTCAAACGAAACTTTCAGTAGAAAATACAGACGAACACCTTATGCCTCAAAACCATAAAGAGGGGAATTCTCTTGTGTCACAGTGGGCTAAGGATTTGGCACTGTCACTGCCCCAGCTTGGATCAATGCTATGGTGCAGGTTTGATCTCTGGCCTGAGAACGTTCCCATAGTGGCACAGTGGTTAACGAATCCGACTAGGAACCAAGAGGTGGCAGGTTCGATCCCTGGTCTTGCTCAGTGGTTAAGGATCCGGCGTTGCCATGAGCTGTGGTGTAAGATGCAGATGCGGCCCAGATCCCGCGTTGCTGTGGCTCTGGTGTAAGCTGGTGGCTACAGCTCCGATGGGACCCCTAGTCTGGGAACCTCCACATGCTGTGGGAAGCGGCCCTAGAAAAGGCAAAAAGACAAAAAAAAAAAAAAAAGAAAAAAAGAAAAATGTAAATGTTAAAAAAAACAGACTGACAATTATACTACACTAAATTTAAAGTCTGGATCAACAAGATACTATAGGAGTTCCTGCTGTGGCTCAGCAGGTTACAAACCCAAATAGCATCCATGAGGATGCAGGCCTCATTCAGTGGGTTAAAGATCTGGCGTTGCCATGAGCTGTGGTGTAGACTGCAGATGCAGCTCAGATCCCGCATTGCTGTTGCTGTGGCTGAGGTGTAGGCCAGCAGCTGCAGCTCTGATTTGATCCCTAAGCCTGGGAACTTCCAGATGCCTCAGGTTTCGCCATAAAAAAAGCAAAAACAACAAGATACTATAAAAATGGTATTGAGATATTTAAATTGCAAATAAAAGTGACAAAAGGACTGACATCTGAAATACATAAAAAACTGCTACAAATCAATAAAAACAACATAGAAAACTGGAGAAATGCTATAAAAAGGCAATTCACAGAAGGGAAAAATGAATGGTCAAAAAAACATGAAAAAAATGCTGAACTTACCAGAGCAACAGTATGAAACTAGTTCACAATCACAATATCAAAAACTTAAAAACTCTGACAATACCAAGTTTTGATTATCTGGATAAACAGGAACCCTCATACATTACTGCAGTGTATAAACTGACAAAGCTAATTTGGAAAGCAACCCAGCCATCCCAACGCAAAAAGAAAGACAATGGACCTTCCATACCCCTGGGCATGGAACCTGCCAAGGAGGGCAGAGGGCACTAAGCCATTTAAATAAGGTACTTGAGCATCCTCAGGTTTTGGAATCCTGGGGGGCAAGGAAACAATTTCCCACTGATAACAAGGGATGACTGTATACCCTTCTGTCTCAAAAGCACTCCCGCTCTAGGCAAACATGTTAGAATGTTCATTACAGCACTACTCTTAATAGCACAAAAACAAACCTAAATATCCACCAGGTAATAGAATACTGTAGTAAATAACTAAAACAGCAAGGCGTCAACATGGAAAACTTTCAAAAACAGTGTGGGGAGGGGAGAAAACTGTAGAGGAATGCAGAGTGTTACATTATTTACATAAAAAGTGTTAAAACATATTATCAGTCCATACCATGTATTGCTTATGGATATACATAAATATATATGCTTAATATAAAAGGGTTCCTGAGAACAACAAACTCCAAAATTCGTAACAGTGGCTGCCTAATGGGAACAGAGGAAAGAGAATCAGTACAGGAGTAATATACATGGTATACGTCAAATAAGTATTCAAGTTTTACGTCTCGTAAAATCAAAAACAAGGAAATTGAAGAAAAAAAGCACATCCTAAAAAATTTCAAAGCTCCAGGAATTAAGAAAAAAAAAATCATAACAATCTTTCAGGAAGGAAAAGAAACTCACTTACAAAGGAACAACAATCAGACTGATTTCTCATCAGCAACAGTGGATGCTAGAAGATAAAAGAGCAATATCAATATCAAAGTTCTGGGGGAAAATTCTTTGAACACTGGAACACTGTATTCAACCTAAACAGGCACTCAGCACACAGGACAAAATAAATGTATGTTCAGACACACAAGAACACAAAGTTCACCACTCAGAAATCCTGTTTGGGAAAGAATGTACTACAGGCAAAAGAATAAATCTAAGAGGAAAAATGTGGGAATCAAAAACAGTGGTAAGTTGGAGTTCCCATCATGGCACAGTGGTTAACAAATCCAACTAGGAACCATGAGGTTGTGGGTTCAATCCTGGCCTTGCTCAGTGGGTTAAGCATCCGGCATTGCTGTGAGCTGTGGCTACAGCTCCGATTAGACCCCTAGCCTGGGAACCTCCATATGCCATGGGAGTGGCCCTAGAAAAAGACAAAAAAAAAAAAAAAAAAACACACAAAAAACATAAACACAGTGGTAAGTGAAGTTCCCAAGGATGGGCAGCATCTTGGGAGCCCTGGGACACAGGTTCGATCCCCAGCCCAGCACAGTGGGTTAAGGATCCATCACTGCCACAGCTCCAGCTTGGGTTATAACTGCAGCTGGAATCTATTTTACTTTATTTATTTATTTATTTATTTACTTTTGGAGGGAGTCTTTTTAGGGCTGCACTTGGAGCACATAGAAATCTCCAGGCCACAATTGAATTGGAGCTACAGGTGCCAGCCTACACCACAGCCACAGCAACACAAGATCTGAACCGCATCTGTGACCTACACCACAGCCCAGGGCAACACCAGATCCTTAACCCACTGAGCAAGGCCAGGGATCAAACCTGCGTCCTCATGGATCCTAGTCAGGTTTGTTACCACTAAGCCACAACAGGAACTCCCTTTTTTTTAATTCAAAAAATATATATATAAATATATACTTTTTTTTTTTTTTGGTCTTTTAAGGCTGCACATGGGGCATATGGAAGTTCCTAGGCTAGGGGTTGAATAGCATCTGCAGCTGCTGGCCTATGCCACAGCCACAGCAACCGGGCTGGGATCTGATCCCTGGCCCAGGAACTCCACGTGCCTCAGGGTAGCCAAAAAGAGAAGAAAAGAAAAGAAAACAAACAACAAAGCAAAAGAGTGGTAGGAGAATAAACTACTAAAACACAGAGTTAAATTTAAATAATTGTTGAGAAACATAAATATAAATGAATGACAATGTGGAACTAAAGTCCCAGGTAATTAGAACATAGCAGGTTGGAGTTCCTGTTGTGGCTCAGGAGTAATGAACACGAGTATCCATGAGGTTGTGGGTTCAATCCCTGGCCTCACTCAGTGGGTTAAGGATTCTGCATTACCGTGAGCTGTGGTGTAGGTTGCAGACCTGGCTCAGATCTGGCATTACTGTGGTTGTGGTGTAGGCAGCAGCTACAGCTCTGATTAGACCCCTAGCCTGGGAACTTCCATATGCCCCATGGGTGTAGCCCTAAAAAGTTAAAAAAAAAAGAACATAGCAGGTTGAGTGTGGGGCTGAGAGCCAGGGTCAGGAGGAAGCAGGTTAAGACTCTTAATGACTCTTATATGACTTGAGTACAGAATAGTTACTAAAGCAAATTATGGTACTCTAGTATCAACCTTAGAGAAAACTGAAAAAATTTCCCAGTATTAATTTCCTTTTTGATATAATCATTTACATTATTGATAGTTCTAGCTTAGGAAGTATATATAACGTCTTAGAGTGGTAACATTTTGTCTTTCGAGAGCTAGCCTTCAGTAACTAAATAGCATGAGACCGGAGTTTAACTATAACTCAAGTAACAATGTAGATACTACACGGTATCTAATAGCATGTGTAATAGAGAAAGTCACCTAAAATGGAATTCAACTCAAAATTTCAGCTAAAGAATGTTTCAAAAATAACCAAGAATTACTCATCAACTATCGATCCATACTAAGGACATACATGTACTTACGTACATCTCATCTACGCAATGGACTCAATCCACCACTACATCTTTAACATATTTATTTAGAGTGGCATTTCAATTTATTTGAGGTTCCATCTGTTTCTTGGTGGAGTGGAGGGCATAGAAAGAATGTCTAATAATTATCGAATTGTTACTCAGCAGAATACAGCAACCTCTAAAATTACAAGTATTTTTTGCAAATGGAAATGGCAGAACATTTCAGTTAAAAGAAAGCTTTACTTAAGGGAATACAATTGGACACCAATGCCAGGATACTTTATTAAAACTAATTTTAATTATCTTAAGTATATAAATAAGGTACTCTAAAAAACTGTCCTTAACAAAATATACTAAGTATATATTTAACATATGTATAGCATGTACAGATATAGCAACTTCAATAAATCACAAAAAACAAAACAGCTATAAAATATCCTGCCATAATCTTATTCAGACTATACTTTCAGTAGGCTATAAAATTTACATAGTTAGTTCTTGAGTAATGCCCATATATGTTATTAGTATTCTGAACTTTTTGAAATAGGGAATCATACCATTTACATATGGCTAGGTCTTTTGGTCATTTCTTTCCTCAGCAATGGAACTATTAACTACTCACTCTCTAAGCCAGAAACCTGGGAATCAAACTTAATTCTTCTTACTTTACAATAATCCATTTTTTAAATCCCTATCAATTCTACCAGCAAAATCTTTCTCAGATCTAGCCTTTCTCCTCACTCCCAATAGCCACTGCTCCAAATCACATCTCACCAACAACATTATACTCTCTAGTTGATTTCCCTACTCTCAAGCCTGCCCACTGCCTTTCAACAACTCAAAAAATTTTAATTTTAAAAATAAGAACTTCCTAGTTCCTGTCGTGGCGCAGTGGAGACAAATCCGACTAGGAACCATGACATTGAGGGTTCTGTGCCCAGCCTCGCTCAGTGGGTTAAGGATCCGGCATTGCCGTGAGCTGTGGTATAGGTCATTGACGCGCCTCAGATCCCGAGTTGCTGTGGCTGTGGTGTAGGCCGGTGGCTACAGCTCCAAATGGACCCCTAGCCTGAGAACCTCCATATGCTGCAGCAGGTGCAGCCCTAAAAAGACAAAAGACCAAATAATAATAATAATAATAATAAAAATAAAAATAAGAATTTCAAAAATAAATAAATAAATAAAGTTAAAAAATAAAAACAAGAATTTCGAGTCACCCTTGGTGGAGATGATAAAAAACAACTCAGAGAAATTGGGCTAAGATTTTTTAAAAAATAAATAACAGAGAAGTAATAATAACTTTTCCCTGAGATGTCTTCAGAAAGATGAAAGAAAAAGTGGTTTTTAAAACTGTACTCTGAGGATTCCTCTAAAAAGTAATAAGCTTAGAAGACAGAGGTTAACACATATGCTTTTCTTATTTTCTCACATGGTCTGACGTTCCTCAGCCACAAATCTTCTAGAAAGCTAATGCCTAAAGTTAGGTAGCAATTTCCTGGACATACCATATCATTTCACATTTCTAAGCCTTTTCTCATTTTGTTCCAAACTGGAATGCTTTTCCATCTCCTATTTAACCATTCAAGTTTCCATAATGTCTACACTGACACTATGGTATCCCCTGGGAAAAGTTAGGGGAAAAGTTAGGTACTTGCTCTCACATATTCCCAAAGCACCTCTCTTATAGCAATTATATACACAATTGTTTGCACTGCTAGTTTCATGCAAACACGGCCATGAAAACGTGACACAAATATATGCTTATCGGAGCTCCCACTGTGACACAACAGGATGGGCAGTGTCTTGGGAATACTGGAATAAGGGTTCGATCCCCAGCCAAGAAGAGTGGGTTAAGGATCCGGCATTGCTGCAGCTGCCACTTAAGTTGGCAGCTGCGGCTCAGATCTGATCCCTGGCCCAGGAGCTCCATATGCCACCAGGCAGCCAAATATATATATATTTATTAAAAAAAAAAAAAAAAATATATATATATATATACTGTCCACACGAGACACATTTCAGAATCAAAGGCACAACGAGGTTAAAAAGGATGAAAAAAGATATCCTGTGCAAAGCAGTAACCAAAAGACAGCTAGAGAAACAACATTAATACCAAACAAAATAGACTTTAAAACAGAATTTGAAGTACCAGGACAAACAGGTGAGACACACATTCCTGGTTATACAGGAGAATCACTGATGCTAGGACCCCAGTCCCCAAAGATTCTAACTTTGTTGATGTGTAGTAAGGCCCAGGCATCAAAAGGATTCCCTACATGATTCTAACACGCAAGCAGAAACAGTTAATTAATTCACCTGATTATAACACGGGCTGAAAACCACTAAGCTAGAAGGGAAAAAAATAAGACCACTTAACTAGGGTAAAAGGAAGGTGTAACACCCCGAAGGCTTTTGATGACATGCTGCACAAAACTTCACAGCTATAGAAGATGGAGTCTTAACTCAAAAAGATTAAAGAAGAGAATTACTTGACCCCCGAGCAATATAAGCGTTAGGGACATTGACTCTCCACAGGATCAAAAATCTGAGTATAAATTATAATAAGCCTTCCATATCCACGATTCCTCAGTTCTTCCACCCAAAGGTTCAGCCAACTCTGGATCATGTAGTCCTGTAGTATTTACTATAGGGGGGAAAAAAAAATCCCCGTTTATAAATGGACCCACACAGCTCAAGCTCGTGTTGTTCAAAGGTCAACTGTATTTCGAAGGCCAAGGAAGACTGCAGTTGTCCTAAGCAATGACGAATAGGCAAAGATTTATGTTCAAGGCATTCAGTTGTATCTGTGAACTTGCACTTCTTTACTCTTAATGTATTTCAGTAATTAAAATATTACACCTTTTATAATAATGTTCATACTGATAGAGAGGAACTTTTCAAAGTAAGAAAGTATAAATGAGCAGAAAAGAATGTTATAATCGGACTCAGAAGCTTAAGAGTGAACACTCAGACCAAGACCATGGTATTGGGGATCATATAACAATCATATGATTATACTTATGATTAACAATCATAAGATCATACTTTTTACAGTGGTTAAAAATTAGGGTTCTGAAGCCAGATTTACCCAGTTTTAAATTCCCACAGCAACATAAACTATCTTTATAAATTTTTCTCCAAATCTTTAATGCTCTGTGACTTCAGGCAAGTCACTTTACCACTTAAGTAAGACTCAGTTTCTTTAATCTAGAAAGTGAAAATAGTAACAGCAAGATAGAGTGGTTGTGAGGATTAACTAATCTTAGTAGAAGACTTCAGCATAGAGTATGACACAACAAGAAGTTCTAAGAACTATAACATTATTACTAAAGGCATTTTATCTTCAAAATTATAGTAAAGATGCATATTACAAAGCCCCTCATTTTTCATTTTTACCACTTAGTTTTGGAAAGTAAGTAACTTACTGTAAGTAAGTAACTTACAGTAACTAACAGTAAGTAAGTAACTTCCTGGTAACTTACCAGTAAGTTTTAGTTTCTATAGAACAGGAATGAAGAATAAAATTAAGATTGGAAAGGGAGGTCCAAAATATGGGAAAATAGGGGAAAAAAAAAAAAGATGCAACATAGTTATCATGGTGAATCAACCAGGCAAGTATAGAAGAAAAAGGCTATAAAAAGAAAGGCCATGAAGGCAAAAAGAAAAACAAGAACAAACCAGTCAATCAGAGCCAAAACTTACAGGGCAAAAAAATTCTCTAAAATAGGGGATTATAAAATGTCTGGATTTACATGCCAGTCCAAGTTATTAGCATTACTACAGATGGTTCCTTTATGGTTCTAATAAAGTAAGGTTTGGCACGACTTTAGTGGGAATATAAATTAAGCTCTATTATATTTCTGATTAGACAAAGTTCTTCAATGTGTTACAACTGTGCTATATCCCAAACCTCCAAACATCAAAGGCAAGTTAAAATTTGGAATAACTCATTCCATCTAACTTTTTTCCATGAAAGACTTCTAACATTTACATTTAAACATTGAGGAAACAGCAATTATATTTATTTTCAAAGCCAACTGTGAGCATGCTCAGGATCAGGAAAATTAATTCCCTGAAATATCCAGAATTTCAAGTGCCAAAGCTTTATAACCAACACTCTACAATTTCCCTGTAAAATAATGATTGATTTTCAAGACACATAAAACCACCCACTAGTAAGTTGGTTCTTCTCCAATATGTTCTCTCCAACGCTCTGTCCCTAAGTAAATCTTTTAAGTTCTACCCTCAATCAATACATCCCTTCCCATCTAACTACCGGGATGCTATCATCACTCACTCAACCTTATCTTCACCAAGACCTGGGGACACTACCTCTAAACCATATCTTAAATCGTTCTACTTGGATGAGACTTCGAGGCCAGTGTAGCAGCAGTATTATTACAATTCTTACCCTTTCTGCCAATTACTATGTCACTCAGCCCCATCCCTGCCTTGCCTTACGCCAATTAGGAGGAAAAAGCCATAACTACCCTTGAGCGAAAGAATTAAATCCACTGTAATGTCTTCGTCACTGTTAACAGAAAGGCTAACCTAAGACAGAATAATAGTAAAAAAGGTATGTGTAAAATTAGATAAATATTGAGGAAACCACTGCTCCACTGTCATTCACAGGACACACAGGTGTTTCCACCGTGTAGTGGTTACCACATTCACCTCACAGGACACGCTAGTGCTAAAAACATTCTCAAACACAAAGATAATAATCTGAGAATTATCTTTCTTCACTAGAATATGGAACAACAATTTTTTTTTTCCTGTAAAGGGCCAAGTAGAAAATACTTTAGGTTTTGCAGGCTATACTTTTTTGTCACAACCAGTCAACTCTGCCACTTGAGTGTGACAGCAACCAAAGACAGCATGTAAACACATGTGCAAGGCCATGTACCAATAAAATTTTATTTACAAAAACAGCCAAAGGCCAAATGTGGCCCACAGGCCATTCTTTGCCCACCCCTGCATTAGACTATCACAGAGTAGGCTTTAACTTTTTCCAATTATATGCATTCATTTTAAATAGAGTATTATATCTAATTAAACAGGATACAAAAATCTGATTAATTCAAGGGCTAACATGGGTAAGGGTAGCTTTCCATCTACCAATGGAAAGCGAGTCATTCTCATATGGTGGGCAAATGTTTATTTAAAAGGTTACTTTACACAAGATTTATTTATTTATTTATTTATTTATTTTTTTGTCTTTTTGTCTTTTGTTGTTGTTGTTGTTGCTATTTCTTGGGCCGCTCCTGCGGCATATGGAGGTTCCCAGGCTAGGGGTCGAATCGGAGCTGTAGCCAATGGCCTACGCCAGAGCCACAGCAACGCCAGATCCGAGCCGAGTCTGCAACCTACACCACAGCTCACGGCAACGCCGGATTGTTAACCCACTGAGCAAGGGCAAGGACCGAACCCGCAACCTCATGGTTCCTAGTCGGATTCGTTAACCACTGCGCCACGACGGGAACTCCACTTTACACAAGATTTAACTTTAAGAAGAAGTTTTAGAACAGAACATGGTCCTATAATAAGTTGTAAAAAAAAAAACTATTCATCTCATGAACATTAATCCCTGTCCTCAAGGAGGGTAAAGTCTCACAGGCTTGAAGTGTTATGAGTACTGTGATACAGTCCACACAGGCACATGGCAGGAGAAGAGGCAGAAATGATTACTTCAACTGGAGAGACAGAGGAAGTAGGAAAAATTACACATGAGCATTTGGTGCTTAAAGAGCAGATTAATGATGCCCAGGGGCACAGTAAGCAGGCAAGGGAAGACAGGAGAGAATATTCAACTTAGGGAGGAAGGTGAAGAAGAGACATAAAGATGTGAAACAATCTTTCATACTTCAGAGACCTGCAAGCACTTCAGCTTGACTAAGAGAGTAACAGTGATGACAGAAAAGTGAGGGTGAATATAAAACAGGATAAAGAAATAGACTCAAGCCATGGAATACCAGTGAGAATGGCTGTCATCAAAAAGCCTACAAACAATAAATGCTAGAGAGGGTGCAGAGAAAGGGAACCTTCCTTCACCACTGGTGGGAATGTAAGCTGGTGCAACCACTACAGAGAACAGTATTGAGGTTCCTTAAAAAATTAAATACAGAACTACCATATGATCCAGGAATGCCATTCATGGGCATACATCTGGAGAAAACCATGATTAAAAAAGACACATGCAGAGTTCCCGTCATGGCGCAGCGGAAATGAACCTGACTAGGAACCATTAGGTTTCGGGTTCAATCCCTGGCCTCACTCAGTGGGTTAAGGATCCAGCGTTGCCATGAGCTGTGGCATAGGTCTCAGACACAGCTTGGATCTGGCATTGCTGTGGCTCTGGCGTAGGCCAGCAGCAACAGCTCTGATTAGACCCCTAGCCTGGGAACCTCCATATGCCATGGGTGCAGCCCTAAAAAGACACACACACATACACACACACACACACACATACACACACACACAAAGATGCAACCCAATGTTCACTGCAGCACTGAGAAGAGCCAAGACATGGAAGCAACCTAAAAGTCCATCGACAGAGGACTGGATAAAGATGTGGTACATATATCCAATGGATTATTACTCAGCCATAAAAGAGAATGAAAGAATGCCATTTGCAGCAAAAATAGAGGGACCTAGAGATCCTCATTCTAAGTGAAGTAAGTCAAAGAAAGACAAATATCATATATAAGATCACTGATATGTGGAATCTAATTTAAAAATGATACAAAAGAACTTACAAAAGAGAAACAGACCCAAGATTTTGAAACCAAATTTATGGTTACCAAAGGGGAAACGTCGGGGGTAGGGATAATTTAGGGGGTTGGGATTGACATACACACAATACTATATATAAATTAGATATCAAGGACCTACTGTATGGCACAGGATAATCTACTCAATACCTACGTAATAACCTATATGGGAAAAGAATCTGAAAAGGAATGGAGAGTTCCCATCGTGGCGCAGTGGTTAACGAATCCGACTAGGAACCATGAGGTTGCGGGTTCGGTCCCTGCCCTTGCTCAGTGGGTTAAGGATCCAGCCTTGCCGTGAGCTGTGGTGTAGGTTGCAGACGCAGCTCGGATCTGGAGTTGCTGTGGCTCTGGCATAGGCTGGCGGCTACAGCTCCAATTAGACCCCTAGCCTGGGAACCTCCATATGCCGCGGGAGCGGCCCAAGAAATGGCAAAAAGACAAAAAAAAAAAAAAAAAAAAAAGGAATGGGTATTGGTATAACTGACTTACTGTGCTGTACACCTAAAACTAATACGACTTTGTAAGTCAATTATAACCCAATAAAATTTATGCTTTTTAAAAAAAGACATGGAACAAAGTAGAGAGTATGCTGATGTCTAAGTTGGCTCCTCGGTTTGTGATCTGGGTGACTTGGGTGGAAGATGGTAATATTCGTCATGAGAAGTAACTGGTAAGATTAAAAGTAAATATAAAGCAGCAACTCAGGGAATTCCCGCTATGTCGCAGGTTAAGAAGCCGACTGCAGTGACTCTGGTCACTCACTGCAGAGGTGTGGGTTCAATCCCCAGCCCAGATCAGCAGGTTAAAAAGATCTGGCATTGCTGTGACTGCTGCTCAGATTCAGTCCCTGGCTCACCAACTTCCATATGCCATGGGTGCAACCATAATTTTTTTTTTTTAAGCAGCAACTCAATTTTTCTTTTATAAAGACCCTTAGAAAACTATTTTCTTAATTTCTTTTTTTTTTTGGAGACATAATTGACACATAACATTACATTAGTTTCAGTTGGACAACATGGTTCATTACCTGTAAACAGTAAGTTTTCTTGCAATGAGAACTTTGGCGACCTACTCTTAGCAACTTCCAAATATATAGTATTATCAACCAGTCAGTATGCCATACATTACATACCTACGACTTATTCATTTTATAAGTGGAAGTATGTACCCTTTGACCACCTTTCTCTTATTTCACTTATTGCTAAAAGATTACTTTTTTTAAATTTTTATATTTTGCTTTTCAGGGCCATACCCACAGCACATGGAAGTTCCCAGGCTAGGGGTCAAACCAGAGCTGCAGCTGCTGGTTTACTCCACAGCCACAGCAACACCAGATCCAAGCATCTGCGACCTACACCACAGCTCCCAGCAACTCTGGATCCTTAACACACTGATCGAAGCCAGGGATCAAACCGGCATCCTCATAGATACTAGTTGGATTCCTTACCACTGAGCCACGATGGGAACTCCGCTATAAGACTACTTTTAAATAATTAAATGTTGGGCATCTATCCAGACAAAGCTCTACTTAAAAGAGACACATGCACCCGCATGTTCATTGCAGCACTATTCACAATAGCCAGGACATGGAAACAACCCAAATGTCCATCGACAGAGGATTGGATTCAGATGTGGTATATATACACAATGGAATACTACTCAGCCATAAAAAAGAATGACATAATGCCATTTGCAGCAACATGGATGGAACTAGAGAATCTCATCCTGAGTGAAATGAGCCAGAAAGACAAAGACAAATACCATATGATATCACTTATAACTGGAATCTAATATCCAGCACAAATGAACATCTCCTCAGAAAAGAAAATCATGGACTTGGAGAAGAGACTTGTGGTTGCCTGATGGGAGGGGGAGGGAGTGGGAGGGATCGGGAGCTTGGGCTTATCGGACACAACCTAGAATAGATTTATAAGGAGATCCTGCTGAATAGCATTGAGAACTATGTCTAGATACTCATGTTGCAACAGAAGAAAGGGTGGGGGAAAAAACTGTAATTGCAATGTATACATGTAAGGATAACCTGACCCCCTTGCTGTACAGTGGGAAAATAAAATAAATAAATAAATAAATAAATAATTAAATGTTTGGTAATTACCAAAGAAATACAGTATTAGTATTGAAAATGAAATGTCGAAAAATATAGGAAAGACAAAGGAAAATAACCTATAATCCTACCATCCAGAAAATTATTAAGATAAACTTATACAAATACAGGAAAAAAGGCAGAGAGGATAAACACAAAGCTAAATAAATTATAAAAACAAAGTTCACTAAAATATGTATCATCACAAAGTATACTGTAAACCTGCCCATGACATTTAAAACAAAACAAAACAAAACAAAACTGGGAGTTCCTGTCGTGCGTCAGTGGTTAACGAATCCGACTAGGAACCATGAAGTTGTGGGTTCGATCCCTGCCCTTGCTCAGTGGATTAAGAATCCGGCATTGCCGTGAGCTGTGGTGTTGGTTGCAGACATGGATCGGATCCCACGTTGCTGTGGCTCTGGTGTAGGCCAGCAGCTGTAGCTCCGATTCAACCCCTAGCCTGGGAACCTCCATATGCCACAGGAGCGGCCCAAGAAATGGCAAAAAAAAAAAAATCACTGCTTCATTGTCTATTTTTACTGCTAAACTGTGAACTCCATAAAGCCAAGGGTCTTATCTATCTTGCTCATTAACTTCTTCCTAGAGTTTAAGTGTACCTGGCATGCAGTAGGTGATCAATTAACATCTGTTGAAAAAAATAAATCTTTTAAAAATGAAGGCCCAGATTACTTTCTCAAGTAATATTTGATACTCTAAAAATTCTATGATAGGAATTCCCATTGTGCTCAGCAGGTTAAGAACCTGACTAGTATCCATGAGGATACGGGTTCAATCAATGGCCTTGCTCAGTGGGTTAAGGATCTGGTGTTGCCATGAGCTGCAGTGTAAGTTGCAGACACAGCTCAGATCCTGCATTGCTGTGGCTGTGGTGCAGATCAGCAGCTGTAGCTCCAAGCTGATCCCTAGCCTGGGAACTTCCAGATGCCGCATGTGCAGCTCTAAAAAGACAAAAGATAGTAATGATTAATTAATTAATTAATTAAAAATCCTAACATAAAAAGAAAATAGAAAACAATCTGATACCCTTCATAATGGGCTCTACCATACAGTCAAAACAGAAAAATAAAGCACTTCCAGACAATATTTTAAGACCATATTTATTAGGTTGAGAGCCAAAGAAATTTTCTTGGAGTTCCCGTCGTAGCGCAGTGGTTAACGAATCCGACTAGGAACCGTAAGGTTGCAGGTTCCGTCCCTGCCCTTGCTCAGTGGGTTAACGATCCGGCGTTGCCGTGAGCTGTGGTGTAGGTTTCAGACGCGGCTCGGACCCCACGTTGCTGTGGCTCTGGCGTAGGCCAGTGGCTACAGCTCCAATTAGACCCCTAGCCTGGGAACCTCCATATGCCGCAGGAGCGGCCCAAGAAATAGCAAAGAGACAAAAAAAAAAAAAAAAAAAAAAAAAAATTTTCTTAAATCCAGGAATATACCATTCTTGTACTCATGACTCAGGTGAAAATGTACTTTAGGTCTTCTATTTTTACTTTCTACATTGCATGAAGTTATACATGTCACCATAAAATTGTCAGAGATAATTTTAATCTATTAATTTACAGACTAGAATTCATAGACTACTAACTCCAGATGATGAAATCCCAAAGGAAAAAAATAAGTCTGAATGGTGACAGTAACTTAAGCTCTACTTTGCCACTTCTTACTAGATTAGAAAATTCTTAGTCAAAGGGCCTATGTTTAATAAGTTTTTTGTTTTTTTTCCCTTTTTTGGCTACCCTACGGCACCTGGAGTTACTGGGCCAGGGATCAGATCTGCACCACAGCTGCAACCCAGGCCACAGATGCAGCTATGCCGAATCCTTTAACCCACTGTGCCAGTCCAGGGATTGAACTTGGGTCCTGGTGCTTCAGGGAAGACGCTGATCCCATTGCACCACAGTGGGAACTCTCAAAAATCACCATAATGTCTCCTGTACTTAGTACATAGCTAATATTCAATATCTATTAAGTAAATGAAGTAGTTAATAAATGCTTACCTTTCTTACTAGTTGAAATTTAACAACATAGATAAATTTTAAGACAAACTTCTTAGTAATTAAAAAAAAGTCAGTTTTCATCAACGGGCCCAATTTAGCGAGAAAACTCCTCTGCCTCTATTATCTTCAGTCCTGGGACAGTGCCAGCAACCTCCCTCCAAGCCTAACTTTTAGTTACCTCATCTCCATGCTATACCAAAAATGATGGGCAAGAAATACTTTTCCCTATTTTCTGCTAATGAAAGTCTAAAAAAATTTTTTTTTCAAAAGTGGAAAAGCCAAAATTGGACGTTTTTGACCAAATGAGGCTCTGGTTCTAGCAATGCTACCACCAACAGTGTACCACTGCAGACCCATGCAATTCCTGGCACATGCACGTGGTAAGATCTTCTACTCAAAGCAACAGATGACGGCTCCAATTACGGTAAAGTCATCTTTCTTCTTTTTTTTTTTTGTCTTTTTGCATTTCTTGGGCCACTCCTGTGGCATGTGGAGGTTCCCAGTCTAGGGGTCAAATCAGAGCTGTAGCTGCCAGCCTACGCCAGAGCCACAGCAACGCGGGATCCAAGCCGCGTCTGCAACCTACACCACGGCTCACGGCAACGCCGGATCATCAACACACTGAGCAAGGGCAGGGATCGAACCCGTAACCTCATGGTTCCTAGTCGGATTCGTTAACCACTGCGCCACGACGGGAACTCCTCATCTTTCTTCTTTATGAGTGAACCTACAAACTACTGCCACACAATTCAATTAGTACCAACAAGAGTAAACATATTGTTCCAGTCACTACTCCAGTTAAAAATAAAAACTGGAGCTCCCTGGTGGCTCAGTGGGTTAAGGATATGGCATTGTCATTGCTGTGGCACAGGTTTGATCCTCAGCCCTGGAACTTCTGCATGCCACAGGTTCAGCTGGGGAAAAAAAAAAAAAAAAAGTCTATCCTCAAGTTCCCACTGTGGCACTGTGGAAACAATCTGACTGGAAACCATGAGGTTGGCGGGTTGGATCCCTGGCCTCACTCAGTGGGTTAAGGATCCAACGCAGCCATGAGCTGTGGTGTAGGTTGCAGATGTGGCTTGGATCTGGTGTTACTGTGGCTGTGGCATACGCTGGCAGCTGTAGCTCCAATTTGACCCCTAGTCTGGGAACCTCCATATGCGACGAGTACAACCCTAAAAAGCCAAAAAAAAAAAAAAAAAAAAAAAGTCTATTGTTTTGATTGTAAGAATTAAACATCAAATCATTTAAAAATGCAAAAAAGGGAGTTCCCACTGTGGCTCATTGGAACTGAACCCAACTAGAATGCATGAGGATGCGGGTTTGATCCCTCGCCTTGCTCATTGGATCTGGCATTGCCACGAGCTACAGTGTAGGTTGCAGACAAGGCTTAGATCTGGCCTTGATGTGGCACAGGCCGGCAGCTGCAGCTCCCATTCAAGCCGTAGCCTGGGAAGTTCGATATGCCGCAGGTGCAGCCCTAAAAAATAAAATAAAATAATAAAAATAAAAATGCAAAAAAAAAAAATCAAAACTAAAAATGCTCTAAAAATTAAACTCAAACTAAAAACTAATGATTCAACTCACTAATATTATATAGTAACTCAGCTGACCATATCCATACACATCTCAAAAACACTATTATGAGATACAGGTAACTCATCAATCAATAATTACGCACAGAATATCTTTAAAGAATGAAAAAGTGGAGTTCCCGTCGTGGCGCAGTGGTTAACGAATCCGACTAGGAACCATGAGGTCGCGGGTTCAGTCCCTGCCCTTGCTCAGTGGGTTAACGATCCGGCAGTGCCATGAGCTGTGGTGTAGGTTGCAGACGCGGCTCGGATCCTGCGTTGCTGTGGCTCTGGCGTAGGCTGGTGGCTACAGCTCCGATTAGACCCCTAGCCTGGGAACCTCCATATGCCGTGGAAGCGGCCCAAGAAATAGCAAAAAGACAAAAAAAAAAAAAAAAAAAAAAAAAAAAGAATGAAAAAGTATATTTTCCTCCCGAAAAAGAATGTCCTCTGCAGGAAAGGGAAGATACTTGGAAATCTTGGGTGTTGGTAATTCCAGAAAGTTGATGTGCACTTTCATTTACATTCATACCTCCTGACCATCCACCTCGCATCAAGAGGACCCTAGCGAAGCCCACACAGAGCACAGAATTGGGAAGGCTACAGAAGTGGTCAGCGAGGGGGAATAAAACTTAATTCTTCAGTTGGCACACCCTTTTCCTGTTCTAACTAAGAACAAGAATCTATTTTGCTGGGGTTCCTGTCGTAGCTCAGTGGTTAACGAATCCAACTAGGAAACATGAAGTTGCAGGTTTGATCCCTGGCCTCCCTCAGTGGGTTAAGGATCCAGCGTTGCCATGAGCTGTGGTGGAGGCTGCAGATGCAGCTCAAATCTGGTGTTGCTGTGGCTCTGGCGTAGGCCGGTGGCTACAGCTCCAACTAGACCCCTAGCCTGGAAACCTCCATATGCCGCAGGTGCAGCCCCAGGAAAGACAAAAGACAAGACAAAAAAAAAAAAAGACTGATAATCTCAGCATATAAGTAGACTTTTCAATAACAGTCTCAGTAACACCCATGGTTAGCTGTATATACCTAAATCAATCTCTGTACCTTGGTTTTCTTCCTTGCAAAATAAAGGCAAAATGGACACAATAATCCTTTCTTTATAGCCCCAAATCTTGATGATGAGAGTCTCTAGAGCAGAGGTTAGGCTTTCAAGGTTCATGGCATCCTCAGTATTTCAGCAATTTTTTCACAACAGCTCGAGGCCAAGAAATAATAATTCCACTTATTGATAGTAGCCATTTGAAAAATTAATCTTCCTCAGCTGAAAAAAATAATGTTTTTACTTGATTCTTAAATAAGCCCAGTTACTTACTTACAGAATATATACTATAATGGGCACTGCATAACTTCTCAAACCTTGGATCAGACTGGAGTTTGCTGTTATTTCCTGTTCCACAGATCTTCATGCAAGATTTGCATTTTATCACAGCATTCCCGCCAAACCCAATTTCACAAAGATATATCATTAAAAGGAATGTAGCACAGTCTAATGTTGAAACCATGAACTATCTCAAGCTAGCAGTTCACATGGTGACCAAGAGATGGCAAGTACTGCTGTATCTCCTTAGAAGATTTAAACTACCAGACAGCGCCTCTGTCAGCTGGTGGCAATACCCTGGCGCACCTTGGTGCAGTTTAGGAAACATAGTCTTTTGGCAAAGCATCACATAATTTTGTGGTTTGGGACTCAGATCTGGGCTGGAAACAAGATTCTACCAAAAACTATATAATCTTGGGCACGAGACAGTTGAATCAACCTTTTAAACCTTAGTTTCTACGCCTGCCAAACAGAAATAACAGTACCAACCTTGGAGAATAGCTGTAAGGAGTAATAAGATGCTGTTTGCACAAAGTAAATGTTCAATAAATGGTAGCTATCATTATATCATTAAGACTAAACAGAAGTAGTTTATAAAACCAAACTTAATAATTCACTGTGTGGGGGATGAAGGCGGCACTCTAAGCTGAAGACATAATTTCAAATTAAGACATAAACAAAAATCTAAGGGAAATATCATAAAATGCTTAACCAAGGACAATACTGAGAAACAGTCATCTCCAAAGGATGTTATGTCAATACACCTACCACAATAAATGACTACATAAAAAGTGCTTAACTGGCAACTCGGAAGAATATTCTTTGCCAGCCTTTTAAGGAATAATCACACTAGGAAAAAACAAACGTTTTATAAAAAAAGGATCTTTAAACAACACTAAGAACTGCATTTTTAAAATAATAAAATTTAGAAGTTCCCATTGTGGTTTGGCAGTAACAAACCAGACCAGTATTCAGGAGGACTTGTGTTGAATCTCTGGCCTCACTCAGCAGGGTAAGGATTCAGCATTGTCTTGGGCTGTGGTGTACGTCGCAGAAAAGGCTCGGATCCTGCATTGTTGTGGCTGTGGTGTAGGCCAGTGGCTACCGCTTCAATTTGACCCCTAGACTGGGAACTTCCATATCCCGAAGGTGCGGCCCAAAAAATGAAAATATAAAAAATTTATTAAAATTTTAAAACATTTATATAAAGCAAAACATTTGATTATAACAAAGACTTTTCCCCAAGAACACAAAGCTCAATATTATATTGTGTTTAAATTCCTCTCTCACTATATGCTAAAAATTTAACATTTTAATTCCAAATAAACTTGTCTATCTTCTATCTCACAAACAATTTTTTTTTTTTGGTCTATTTTAGGGACACACCCACAGCATATGGAAGTTCTCAGGCTAGGGGTCTAATCAGAACTGTAACCATCGGCCTACACCACAGCCACAACAACGTGGGATCTGAGCCGCATCTGTGACCTACACCACAGCTCACCGAAACGCGGGATCCTTAACCCACTGAGCAAGGCCAGGGATGAAACTGAACCAACATTTTCATGGATACAAGTCAGATTCATTACCGTTGAGCCACAGTGGAAACTCCACATTTTTAATAAAACTTGTAATACAAGAATATTTATAAGTACTTGGTTTGCGAAAGGATTTTTCAAACACTTCATTTGATCCTCATATTATCTCTACTGAAGAATATTATCTCTACCAAGGTCCATAAAAATTAAGTAATTTGTGGAGTTCCCAATGTAGTGCAGCGGAAACAAATCCAACTAGGAACCATGAAGTTGTGGGTTCGATCCCTGGCCTCGCTCAGTGGATTAAGGATCCAGTGTTGCCGTGAGCTGTGGTGGAGGTCACAGACACGGCTCAGATCTGGCTTTGCCGTGGCTGTGGTGTAGGCCAGCAGCTGTAGCTCTGATTAGACCCCTAGCCTGGGAGCCTCCATATGCCTCAGTTGTGGCCCTAAAAAGCAAAAAAAAAAAAAAAAAAAAAAAATTGAGTCATTTGTCCCACAATTAACATATTAATGTTATACTGTTCAACGCAAAAAAACTAACATCTTTTAACTCTTTCTAGTATACCACAACTCCTGCCCCAAAAGACTCAGTCCAAATATTCTTAGTTGGACCAGTACTGTTTCATCAACTATTACAAGTTGGTTAACCAGTTAACCATCATCAAAGAAAATCTCTCTCTTGCCCAGTAACAGCATTTCACCTGCACAGACTTTTCATTTGCCAAGTATCTTGAACTGTGTAACATTAATTAATAATTATTCTTTCGTCACCTTATGACACAGTCGATTATCATATACTATCATATATAATTCAACCTTAGATAGAAAAGTAACATGAAGTATTAGATTGACCCTGATATGTCTTCTTGTTACGAACAGAAGCCAAATGCAGTGGCCAAAATACTTAAAACAAATAGAGAAGCAAGCAACCTTGCATATCACCCAAAATATAATGCCATCACAGAAGTTTATGTTTGCAATACAACTTGGTCCAAATATATTCTGAAAAAAATTGACCAGCAACTCCTTTTCCCAAAATCCCACATTTCTCTCTTAAAGATACACCACCTTCATTTCTCAAGGTATCCTAAAAGTAACTTATAAGGCATTCTCCTCCATAATAACCATTTCCTTCACAAATGAATGTAAATTTGTACTTGAAATTACAATACTGAGGAGTTTCATTTTTCAAGAAATTCTGTAGGTAGTCTTTATATAATGCAACATTTTATATGCCAGAATTTGTGAATGGTAGAGTACATTTGGGCAGGTAAGAAGAGACAAACGCCTGCACCATAACTCCTGTATTAATGTGAGTCTTTGGTAGCCATGATATTATTCGCTCTATAGGTAATATTTTGAAGAACTTCACACTTGGGCTCTTCCTAGCTGTGTAAATATATTCTGTTAATAGAAACTTCTTCATTTCCCTGGAGAACTGAAGATCGATCCTGATTTCTTGGAAGGGAAATAGCTATCTGTTTTGCACAATACCTAGTCCACTTTGGCCACCTCTACGGAAAAAAAGAAGGGGGGATAAAGACCTATTTGGAAAACGTTTCTTCTCCACCCAAGGGCTGTTCCCAGATAAAGGCAAAGCTCAGAGTTCAACAAATAAAACCTTCTCTGAGGGAAGAAATGTGCCAGAAAAAGGGAGGCATGGATCGAGAATAAACAGGGAATACGTGTAAGCGCTCAGTGAGGGTTGCAGGCAGCAGGCGCTGCGCGGAGATGCTCCAGCGAGAGACCCAGCAGCAGCAGCAGCAGCAGCAGCAGCAGGAAGTTTCAATGGGGCCGGGCAGAGCATGCGCCCTGCACCGCGCGGTGGCCTTATGTGGAAGGAGCACCACTTGCGAACACCAATAATAGACCAGCGGCACCAGAGAGAGAAACATGAGCAACAAGCACCTTCTTCAACTGTTTTCCCCCTCCGTCTGAGCCCCTCCTCCAGCCTACACACTAACCACTCCACCCCACCCTGCAAATGAGAGGGCGACTTCTTCTTCCCCTAAGCCCTACTGCCAAGACGAAGGGGGAAGGGACTGGAAAAGTCGGGAGATGCTTTTCTATTATTTGTGGGAAGGTGGGGAGGAGGAGGAAAACTATGGGGGGGGGGGATTAACCCTCTACCCTCCAAAGTGGAGAAGCTGAACCGACTTCACCTCCCCCTCCAAAACAAGAATGGAGAAGGACCCCCTCATCAGGAGGAGGAGCAAACCTCCCGACAGAAGGAGTTTTAGGGGTTAAACCGGCCCTGGAGGAGAAGGGAAGAGAGACCAGAGCCGACTCTCTCGGGGGAGTTCCCACTAGAGGGAGGGAGAGATGAAGTGTCCGCTGGCCCCCGCCCACCCAGGTGGAGGGAGAGAAAGGGGCGCCCCGAGAAGATGAGCCCAGCCTCCCCCGAGATGGTCGGGAGGATGGTGGGAGGAGGGGAGGGAGTGAGGGAGGGGTGGAGGAGAAAAGCGCAAAGCTGGCCGGAACCTGCCCTCGCCTTCCCCCGCCACCGAGAAGGAGTAGGGGTGGGGGGCCGGCCCCCGCCGCGGGATACCAGTCCCAGGGGGCGACCGACCAGCACAATGACCCTTCCCCGCCCCCAGCCCAGACCTGACCCGCCAAGCCCCCACCGTCCCTGGGCGCCGGGCGGAGTGGCCCTAGGGGGCCTCCGCCCCGCCTCCCCACTGCCCAAGACCCCCCGGGCTGGGCGGAGAAGACTGGCCAGGCGGAACTGCGCCCCCGCCGGAGGACAGAGCCGCGGAGGCCCGGGGTGTCGGCGAAGAACGAAGAGAAGGAGTGTGCCAGGGCCGCTTCCCGCCGGGCTTTCGGGCCCCTCGCTTACCTTCTCCGTTGCCGACGTCCGGCGAAGGAGCTTGCAGCACCCGCTCCAGCTCGGGGAACGGCAACTCGGGCAGGTCGAGCAGCGGCCCGTAGCGCTCCAAGAAAGAGCAGACTACGGCGAAGTTGGGGCACGAACCCGGGCAGCCCGGAGGAGCCATCGCCGCCGCCGCTGCCGCCGCCGCCGCCATTTTGAACTGGAGGATGGAGGAGGAGGAGGCGATGGAGGGGGTGGGGGGAGTTGGGGTGCCGAGGAATAGCAGGGCAATCTTACAGGCGACAGGAGGCGCTAGCAAGTGGGCGCCCCTGCGGATCCGAGCGTCTCAGGCACGGCGCCGCGATCCCACAATACAACAGCGGCCCGGAGCAGTCGAGAACCGAGTCAGACGGAGGAAAGAGAGGCGCTCCGTGCCTTTCACTTTCCGCCCTCTTTCCGCACCCCCACCCCCTTCTCCACTCCTCCCACCTCGGGTTTGCACTGCCTCGTGTGACAGGAGGAATGAAAACAAGGGCTGCAGGGCAGGGAGGCGGGCTGGAAGCTGGGGAGGCGGGACTTTCTAGGAACGGTGACCAATAAACCTGAAGGGGGCGGAGCTTCGCGCGTCGACTGGCCGAAAGGCTTTTTCAGGGCGGGGCGAAGGGGAGGAGCGTTTAGATGCGACAGCCTGAACGTAGGTGAGAGGTAAAGCACGGAGCGGTTTGAGAGTGCGGCTCCTTGGAGAGAGGGCGTTGGGTAAGTTTTGGGGGCGCTCCTCGACCTGAAACTGGGCTACTGGTTAGTAGGGGAAGTTGAAGGGAGTGAATAAGAGGACACTTGGGGAAAAAGCACGATTATGAGAAAAAAATAGGAGAAGGGAAATGTATTAATTAATTATGTTGGGATGGGACCTTTTATGAAGAAGTCTCAGCGAAAATTTGCTGAGGGATACTGCTGAAGTACAAGAACCGCACCTGTGCTGGAAAAGCAGGGCCTGAAGACTCTGGAGGACGACGGCCTGATGCACCGGGGCTCTGCTGGGATCGTCACCCTGAGGAGTTGTGGTCCTGATAGGAAACCAGGATCTAAACGGACCATGCCCTTCACGGGAACCAAGGCTTGAGATGACAGGGCCCTCCTGCGGTTGTCTGGGTGGGGGTGGGGGACTTTGTTGAGGTGCGAAGATCTGGGAAACTAGGCGCTGCAGGGGACCAGAATCAGAGGTGGGCTACACCTGCCCTGAGGGCGGACTTGGTAGGAGACTTGGTCCAGCTGGGTTGCAAGGACAAAAAGCAAGACTTGAGCCCTAATAGAATGGCTTCAGGACGTGGCAGATTTTTCATTTCTTTAAACTTCGGTGAAGTGGGAGTGGTTATAGTACCTATATCATAGGATTTTACTAGATAATTCACAGTACACTGATTAGCACAATGCCCTGGCACATTGTAAATTCTTAAAAAATATTAGTTGCTACTATATTAGAAGAAAAGAGTTCCTAAAATTTAGATTGAATTAAGCAATATGCAGTTTATACAGTTCATTACTTTGAGCCAAAAGTTTCTGTGTGCATTTTAAGGTTATATAGTTTCTACTTACTAAAAAGAATTTTACAAACAAGGTATAATGTAAACTATGTAAAACAGAATAATAATTAAAGGAAAGTAAAGAAATATATAGGCAATCGATTATGTTGAGAACAGAGAAAATGATCACCACAATTAAACATTGAATTTTGTTCTGAATTTCTAGGTAAAAAGGAGAAAAACCATAATGGTCTGTGTCATATTAATTAGCTAAAGAAACAACAAGACTCCTTTATCAAGAGGAAAAAATTCTGGAGTTCCCTCTGTGGCATGGTGGGTTTAATGATCCTCCTTGTCTCTGTGGAGCTGCCAGTTCGATTCCAGCCCAGTGCAGTGGATTCTGGATCTGGTGTTGCTACAGCTGTGGCACAGGTCACAGCTCCAGCTCAGATTTGACTCCTGGCCCCAGGAACATCCATATGCTGCAGATGGGACCAAAAAGAAAAAAAAAAAAAAAAAAAAAAAAAAGAGAGAGAGAGAGAAAAAATTCTATGTTGTAAGCAAAATTTATTACCTGGAATACTGATTTCTAATACACAAATCCTTTTTAAAGGAAAAAAATGTTCTTTTGAACTTTAGAAAGACCCTTGAAAATTCCAGTTAAAGAAGTGCTGATGAGGAGTTCCCTTGGTGGCACAGTGGTTCACAAATCCAACTAGGAACCATGAGGTTTCGGGTTTGATCCCTGGCCTTGCTCAGTGGGTTAAGGATCCGGCGTTGCCGTGAGCTGTGGTGTAGGTTGCAGACACAGCTCGGATCCCGCGTTGCTGTTGCTCTAGCATAGGCCGGCAGCTATGGCTCTGATTCAACCCCTAGCCTGGGAACCTCCATGTGCCGTGAGAGCAGCTCAAGAAATGGCAAAAAAGACAAAAAAAAAAAAAAGAAGTACTGATGAAATAAAAATCTACACATCAGTATGAATGTACTTCATGCCATTGAACTATACACTTTGAAATGATTAAAATGAAGAGTTCTGGAAGTTCCCATTGTGGCTCAGTGGCAATGAGCCTGACAGTAGGATGCTGGTTTGATCCCTGGCCTCACTCAGTAGATTAAAGATCTGGCGTTGCTGTGGTGTAGCTCGCAGACTCGGCTCAGATCCGAAGTTGCTGTGGCTGTGGTGTAGGCCAGCAGCTGTAGCTCCAATTCAACCCCCAGCCCAGGAACTATTATATGCCACAGGTGTGGCCCTAAAGAAAGCATAAAAATAAATAAAAATTTAAAAAATAAAATGAGGAGTTCCCTAGTGGCCTGGCAGTTAAAGGATCTGGTGTCATTGCTGTGGCAGGGTTCAGTCCCTGGCCTGGGAACTTCCACATGCCACAGTCGCAGCAAAAAAAAAAAAAAAAAAAAAAAAGGTTAAAATAGTACATTTCATGTTATGTATATTTTGCCACAATAAAAAAGTAAAAAGTAAAAGAAAAAAAGTCTTACTTTAGGAAAATATCTATGGTGATGAATTATCATAGCAAAAAAGTTTTAATTTAATATGTGGTAAAATATCATTTTAAGCAACACTGAAATGAAATACAGAACTAAACTAAAACATATATTGTACAACACAGGGAATATAGCCCATATTTCATAATAACTATAAATGTAGTTTAACCTTTATTCTTATTTATTTTTTTCTGACTGCACCTGCAGCATATGGAATTCCAAGGCCAGGGATCAGATCTAAGCCACTGCTTCACTTATATCACAGCTATAGCAATACCAGATCCTTTTTTTTTTTCCACTTATAATGATTTTTATTTTTTTCATTATAGCTGGTTTATAGTATTCTGTCAGTTTCCTACTGTACAAGGTGACCCAGTTACACATACATGTATACATTCCTTTTTCTCACATTATCATGATCCAGCATAAGTACTAGACATAGTTCCCAGTGCTATACAGCAGGATCTCATTGCTTAACCAATAGCAACACCAGATCTTAACCCACTATGTCAGCTGGGGATAGAACTGGTGTCGCCACAGAGACAACACCATTGTGCCATAGCAGGAACTGCAGTAGATCACTTTGCTGTACACCTGAAACTTATATAATTTGGTATATCAACTATACCTCAATGAAAAAGAAAAACTAGGAGTTCCCCGATAGCCCAGCAGTTAAAGATTCGGCATTGTCACTGCTGTGAGCTGCTGATCACTGCTGTAGTATGGGGTTCTATCCCCGGCCTGGGCACTTTCGCATGCTGCAGGCGCAGCCAAAAGAAAGGAAGGAAAACTAAACTAAAACATGTTGGTATGACTCTCAAACTGTCAAGTTACATCTTTAGACCTAGGGCCCTGAAGACCCCAGTTTTAAGAAAAATCTGACCCAGAATACATTTTTTTGTTATTTGTCTTTTTTTTGTCTTTTTAGGGCCACACTAGCAGCATATGGAGGTTCCTGGGCTAGGGCTCTAATCAGATCTACAGCTGCCAGCCTACGCCACTGCCACAGCCACGCCAGATGCAAGCTGAGTCTGCGACCTACACCACAACTCACGGCAACGCCAGACCCTTAACCCACGGAGCGAGGCCAGGGACCAAACCCGCAACCTCATGTTTCCTAGTTGGATTTGTTTCCGCTTCGCCATGATGGGAACTCCCAGAATACATCTTAAACAGCAGTTTTGTAGGAAGATACAAAAATCTTCATAAGAGCATAACTTAATTTGAGCTGAAGTAAAAGGTCATGTATAAAATATTAAAGTCATATCTTTATGAATCAATTTTGTGGAAAGAACCTTCAAACCA
Source organism: Sus scrofa (assembly GCF_054392235.1). Classification (NCBI taxonomy): domain Eukaryota; kingdom Metazoa; phylum Chordata; class Mammalia; order Artiodactyla; family Suidae; genus Sus; species Sus scrofa. The sequence goes on from NC_139391.1 coordinate 12,309,914, forward strand.
AAAGAAAGATTTGTGTCATTTGGTGAATGCTACCCCTGCCACTTTCCTTTCTATCGCTTTGCTTTCAGCTTTTTCAGTACCTAGCCTGCTCTCCCATGGGATTGTGAAAATAAATTTCTTTTAAAAAGGTTTATACAATTTTTTTCTTTTCTCAGGGCTGACACTGTTATTCAGGCACTGATAAATAAGGTTAGAATTTCTGCCTTTTCTAATCAAGATTGGCATTAGAGCAAAGTCCTTGGGCATCAAAATTATATCACCCAAAAGATAAGAAATGTTTTACTACAAAGCAAGGTTTAGGTCATACCTTCACCAAGTCTGTTCTTGGAAAGAAAATAAACAATAAGCACCCACAATACCATTATCTCTTCTTATCTTGGGCCAGGAGAATTTGTGGGTTACTAGAATCCAATCCCAGAGTTCCCGTTGTGGCTCAGCATGTTAAGAACCCAACATAGTGTCTGTGACGATACCGGTTCAATCCCTGACCTCCCTCAATGGGTTAAGGGTCCAGCATTGCCAAAAGCTGCAGTGTAGGTCACAGATGTGGCTCGGATCCTGCATTGCTGTGGCTGTGGAGCAGACCTGCAGCTGCAGCTTTGATTCCACCCCCAGCCCAGGAACTTCCGTATGCCGCAGGTGCCACAGTAAAAAGGATTTTTTTTTTTTAAGGATCTAATCTTTTTTTTTAAAGGATCTAATCCCAATTTATGTAGTTAGAAAAAGAGTAGCTTAAAAAAAAAATGAAAAAAACCTATAATTGATGTACTGCTAGTTCTGTGAAGAACCCTTTAAATAATCATTAAATTGCTTACCTTTAGTCTTTATTTATACATAAGAAATTTCTTTTTTTTTTTTTCTTTTTACAGCCATACCTTCAGCTTCCAAGATGCGGCCACAGCATAATTTTTTAATTGAAGTATTGTTGACCTACAGCATTAGTTTTAGGAATACAGCATAGTGATTCAATCTTTCACAGATTTTACACCATTAAAAGTTATTGAAGGATGGTTTCTGCTGTGGCGCAACGGGATTGGCACCGTCCTGGGAGTGCTGGGGTGCAGGTTCGATCTCTGGCACAGCACAGTAGGCTAAGGATCCAGCGTTGCTGCAGCTGTCACTTAGGTCAATACAATGGCTCAGATCTGATCCCAGGCCCAGGAACTCCATATGCCATGGCTTGGCCAAAAGAGCGGGGAAAAGAACACAAAGGTTATTAAAGGAGCTCCGGATGGGGTGCAGTGGGTTAAGGATCGGAAGTTGTCTCTGCAGCAGTGTGGGTTTGATCCCTAGCCTGGCTCAGTGGGTTAAGGATCCAGCCTTGTCACTGCTGTGGCTCTGGTTGTTTCTGTGGGTTCAATTTCTGGCCCAGGAACTTTCATATACTGCAGGTGCTGCAAAGTAAAAAAAAATTATTACAAGATAATAGTATGATTCCAGGTGCTATACAATACATCCTTACTGCTTATCAATTTTGTACATAACAACTTGTATCTCTTAATCTCATCCCCCTAAATTGCCCCTCCCCTCTCATAATTTTGATGAATTATAAATGGTTTCTCTTAGTTTTTTATTTTTCATTTATTTATTTATTTTTTTTTTGCTTTTTAGGGCCACACTTGCGGCATATATAAGTTCCCAGGCTAGGGGTGGAATCAGAACTGCAGCTGGCAGCTTATGCCACAGCAACGGGGGATCTGAGCCACATCTGTGACCTACACCACAGGCCACAGCAACAAGACATCTTTAACCCATTGAGCGGGGCCAGGGATCGAACCCACGTCCTCATAGATCCTGGTCCAGTTTGTTACCACTGAGCCACAACAGGAACTCCCTTGTTTTCATTTTTAAAGCTTGGCTTCCTGGGAGTCACCTCTATGCCTATGTAGCTTCGTGTCCAGGCAAAGATTAACAAAAGATTGTATCCAAACACCTCAAGCCAGTAAGACTTACCCACTCTACTGGGGATCAGTATGTGAGCTGTACATTCAATGTTCAGGCTGTTTTCATCTCTCATCTGGCTCTTCCCTTCTTCTCAGTCCTCTAGAGCCCTCTCACCTCTTCACTTTAGATCTGTAGGCTCCACTGGCCCAGATGTTTGCATGACTTAGGCCTCCTGTCTTTGATGCATGTGCTCACAGCCTTTGTGCCACCATGGATATGTAGGAAGGTTATCCAGCAAGCCCCTACAGCCATATGACATCTTGGGAATTCCCTTTAAATCCCTATCTGCTCTGACAATCCATTGCTTGCCCCAAACAGTCTCATGGTTTTGTTTTTTTGTTTTTTTGTTTTTTTTTGTCTTTTGTCCTTTTTAGGGCCACACCCATGGCATATGGAAGTTCTTTTTTTTTTTTATAATTTTATTTTATTTTATTTTATTTTATTTTTTGTCTTTTGTCTTTTTGTCTGTTGTTGTTGTTGCTATTTCTTGGGCCGCTCCCGCGGCATATGGAGGTTCCCAGGCTAGGGGTTGAATCGGAGGTGTGGCCAACGGCCTACGCCAGAGCCACCGCAACGCGGGATCCGAGCCGCGTCTGCAGCCTACACCACAGCTCACAGCAACGCCGGATCGTTAACCCACTGAGCAAGGGCAGGGACCGAACCCGCAACCTCATGGTTCCTAGTCGGATTCGTTAACCACTGCGCCATGATGGGAACTCCTGGAAGTTCTAATTGGAGCTGTAGCCACCAGCCTACGCCAGAGCCACAGCAACACAAGATCCGAGCCACATCTGCAACCTACACCACAGCTCACGGCAACACCGGATCCTTAACCCACTGAGCAAGGGCAGGGATCGAACCCACAACCTCATGGTTCCTAGTTGGTTTCATTTCCACGGTGCCACAATGGGAACTCCGGCTCACAGTATTAAATAAGCAGTGCCACCTTCCATGCGTATTTACTTGCCACTGAGATCACCACCAGTTTAACTAGGCAGGGCTCTAAATCAAGTGAGCCTCCTCCCCCAGAGCAGCAAATTGGTTTTCATGCCCTGTCTCAACCCAGTTGAACCTCTACCAACAAAACTGATGTGGGGGCATGAGTATCCCAGGCAAGAACAGCAAAACATTTTACAGTTCTTAGCTGAAATTCAGTGGTTTTCATGCATAAGCATTTTTTAGTTTGTAATGTACCTTGGTAAAAAATGGTTATTTTTGCAGTTTTGTCCAGCTTTATACCTGCTTTTTGGAAAAGAATTTGTCAACCTCCTCACTCCATCATACTGAAGTAAATATCCACCTTTTAATTTTATTTGTCAAAAAATATCCTGAGAATTCCCTCCAGAGTCTAAGAAGTAATTGTAGTATTTAATTTCTATGATTGGATGATTCAAGATCCCAAGAATAACAATTTCACCTTTTAGACTTCTGGAGAAGGGACAACCACGTAAATGAGAAAGATGCTTCTTAACTCACAGAGTACCAGCACTTACTATATTTTGTATGTGGTATTATATTTTGAAACATATTTTGTATAAAGCATAGCTCGTGTATTTTGGAGCTCTTTTAACCTTACTTTAAAACTAAAATTTATTTTTCTTTTAATTCCAGAGTTCGGTTAAATTCCTTATGTCTTCCCCTGAAATTGCCTCCCTCTCATGGGGGCAAATGAAAGTACAAGGCTCTACTAAAATCTATAAGGACTGCAAAGTGTGGCCAGGGGGAAGTCGGGCTTGGGATTGGAGAGAAACAGGAACTGAGGTAAGTTATTAGTGTATGGTTGACACTGCACAAGGCTGACCCAGTGATGTTCAAAATCCGAAGCTATAATGACCAGGTTCCAAGTAAAAGTAACTATTTCTTGCATTCTCCCTCTCTCTCTGGAAACCATTAAACTCACCATTAAACTTTTAAAGTATGCAATCCAGGGGACTTTTTGTCATAATCTTGTGCAATAGTTACTAATTCCAGAATACACATATCACCCCCAAGGTAACTTTATAACCATCAGCAGTCTAGGGGCTCCCCTGGTGGTGCAGCAGCTTAAGCATCCAGTGTTGTCACTGCTGTGGCTTGGGTTGCAGCTATATTGTGGATGTGATCCCTGGTCCCCGAGCTTGCACAGGCTGCAGGTATGGACCCCCCACCCCAAATTTTATATTTTTATTAAACTATATGTATATATATATATATATATATATAAAACCATCTATTGTAACTATCTATATATAACTATCTCTTGTATTTTCCCCATATCAGACTATGTGAGTTAACCTCATTCTGTATTTAAGGAAACTTCATAAGCACAGAGAAGTCAAACTTACGTGAGCACAGAACTAAAAAATGTGAAATCAAACCGTAGATTCAGGTCAGATTTTCACTTTCTTTCCCATTCCCTTCTACTACATCATGATTCCTCTTGTAAACTTTACAAACTCTCAAACCATGAAGGTGCCATGGATGATACTAGGGAGAGAGGAAACATTTGCCATAAGATGGTTTTTATCTTGTTAAGTTTCATTTGTCAGCAGAATACCCAGTGTTCTAGAACTGGCTGGAGAGAGAAGACCTGAGAAAGATGAGAGGAAAAGCTGAGGTGCTGAGTAGAACTCATCTACACGGAGGCAAAAGGGCATCAGATCAAAGCTCTTAAGCCTCCGAGTCCTCATCTATGAAATGGAAATATTACCCACGTCATAGGGTTGATCTAATAATTAAAAGGATTGGTGTACTGTGCTAGATATGTTGTAGGGACTCAATAAATGAAGCTGTTATTGTTAAGTTAGTAGTAGTGTGGGTAGAAATGAAACACCACATTTGAAAACTATTAAGGTGAAATTAGCAAGATAAGGCATTTATTAGCTTTTGCAGGTAAAGGGAAATTCTAGCACAGATAAATGGGTACATGGCTGTACCATTTACTGAGACTAGGTATATGAAGAGGAGGAACAGATGTATTTGTGTTTAGGGCAGAGGTTGGGTACTTAAAATGATTAATTATTTTGAACTATGTTGAGCTTGAACTTACATTAGGGCATCTAGATATATCCAGTAGATGTTTAGATTCATAGGTCCAGGCACTATCACATTTTAGCTAGATAACCTTAACCAAGTTATAGAGGCTGATTGTGCTTTATTTTAACCATCTATAAAAGGAGAATAATAAGGTCTGTTTGTCATGGGTTGATGTAAAAGTAATACATGGTTTGGAAAGAATGCATTTTAAAAAATGCATGCCATGGAGTTCCATTGTGATCCAGCACTGTCACTGCAGTGGATTGGGTCACTGCTGTGGTGTGGGTTCTGTCTCTGGCCTGGGAACTTTCATATGCCGCAGCCAAAGCCAAAGCCAAAAAAAAAAAAAAAAAAGCATGCCACTTGCCATCATGCAAATTCATTCTTTCCTTTCTCTCAATTTGTTTTTCTCAGTGTGATTTATGGATCTCTTGCATCAGAATCAGAATCACCTAGATGCATGTTTAAAATGCATGTTCTGTGTCACTCTCACTCCTTCCAACTACTGAATCAAAATCTCTTGGGGGTGGGGCTGGAAAATAATATATTTCATGCAATTGCTTTGAATACTAAATATGTTCATCTTTGTAAAGTATCTACCACAGTGCCTGTCACATATTAGATACTTGACTGTTTTCGATTTTTTTTTTTTTTTTTTTTTGCTTTTTTAGGGCCACACTCACAGTATATAGAGGTTCCCAGGCTAGGGGTCCAATCTGAGCTACAGCTGCCAGCCTACGCCAGAGCCACGCAATGCCAGATCCAAGCCGTGTCTGTGACCTATACCACAGCTCACAGCAATGCCGGATCCTTAACCCACTGAGCAAGGCCAGGGATCGAACCCGAAACCTCATGGTTCCTAGTTGGATTCCATTCTGCTGCGCCATGACAGGAACCCCTCAAGTTGATTCTCTTTTCTTTTTTAGTTACCTGGCACAATGCCTAGCACATATTATTGCTCTACACTATTTGTTTCTCCCAATGTAACTACAGAATTGACCAAATTACTTCTTCCAAATGAGTCCTAAGGAGTTCCTACTGGGGTGCAGAGGATTAAGGATCTGGCATTACTGCAGCTGTGGCATAGGTCACAGCTACAGCTCAGATTCAGTCCCTGGCCCAGGAACTTCTGTATGCCATGAGCTCAATCATTTAAAAAAAAATTAAATTAAAATTTTAAAAAGAGTCTTAGGAGTTCCCACTGTGGCTCAGCAGTAACAAACCCAACTAGTATCCATAAGAAGGTGGGTTCAACCCCTGGCCTCACTCAGTGGGTTAAGGATCAAGCATTGCCGTGAGCTATGGCGTGGGTCACAGACACATCTCAGATCTGGCATTGCTGTGGCTGTGGCATAGGCATGCAAGTTGTAGCTCTGATTCAGCCCCTAGCCTGGGAACCTCCATATACCCTGAGTGTTGCCCTAAAAAGCAACATAAAATAAAATAAATAAAATAAATAGAGGAATTCCTGTTGTGGCTCTGAGTGCACCCTAAAAAAAAAGCTGTATAAAAATAAAAATAAAAAAATGATGCAGTTCCAAATTTTCCTTTCAGGAGTTCCCGTTGTGGCTCAGTGGTTAACGAATCCAACTAGGAACCATGAGGTTGTGGGTTCGATCCCTGGCCTCGCTCAGTGGGTTAAGGATCCAGCATTGCTGTGAGCTATGGTGTAGGTTGCAGACGTGGCTCGGACCCCGAGTTGCTGTGGCTCTGGCGTAGGCTGGTGGCTACAGCTCTGATTAGACCCCTAGCCTGGGAACCTCCATATGCCTCGGGTGTAGCCCTAGAAAAGATAAAACAAAGAAAAAAAAATTTTCCATTCAGTCTCATCCCCTATATTTCATAACACACACGTGACCACCTAGCTACTCCATACCAAATATTATTCTCCTATAAATCTACCATGATCTTTCATCCTCTTTACCTTTGCCAAAACCATTTTCCTTACTTAAAATGACCTGTTTCCCTTTGTTCCTGTTGAAATCTTAAAAATCCTGAAATTCCTAGCTTTTCTTTCATCTTCTCTATGAAGCACTTCCTGATAGTCCTTGTGAGAATGAGCTACTTACTCCCTTCTCAGTACTTGCGTAATTCTGTGCACCATCTGTTTTGACCCTTAGTGCAGTTCACCTGTACTGTACTGAGTGTGTATTTATCTGTTTTTCTCATTAAGTGGTGAACTCCCTGAGGGCAAGAACTCTGCATTTAGCACAGCATCTATAAAGTAGGGCCCAAGAAGTGTTGGCTGCATTGAATGTTTTCATTATAGATGTCATTAAACAATTTTTTTAATACTTTGTGACATTCCTTCTGAGGTAAGTTAATGTTGCAATTCCTCTTTTTATCAGTTTCAAGGGGGACAGGGTAGATTTATAATGACCTAAGGTTGGAAATATCAAGAAAACTTATTATCTTCAATAAGTGTCCATAAAATATATTTACTACCACCTACTAGCAAATCTCTACTCAAAAAACTATTGTGTGCTTGGTCAAATATAGCTTTTTTAGGGTCACAGCACTAATAATTTTTGGAACCAGTATTTGCACATGAGGTCTTACTATAGAGCCGATACTTTTCTACTGTCCTCACTTATTTCTATCCTAAAGCAATAACTGTCTTATTGGAGAAGAGTTTTCTCTTCTTTTCTTTTCTGTCTTTTTGGCTTTTCCAGGGTCGCTCCCGTGGCATATGGAGGTTCCCAGGCTAGGGGTCTAATCGGAGCTATAGCCTTGGGACTACACCACAGCCACAGCAATGCAGGATCCGAGCTGCCTCTGTGAACTACACCCTAGCTCATGGCAACGCCGGATCCTTAACCCACTGAACAAGGCCGGCGATCGAACCTCCAACCTCATGGTTCTTAGTCAGATTTGTTAACCACTGAGCCACGCTGGGAACTCCCGGAGAAGAATTTTCTTTGGAAACATGCATAAATCTTTCATTTATTTATCTTGTTAGGCTGACAGGAGACAAGGAGGAAGACATGACTGAGGCGTAAGTTTAAATGAAAGCCAAACCAATTAGCAGACACCCAGAGAGAACCAAAGGAAATTTGGAAACCTTACCATACCTTTTAAACAATGTCAAACATACAGTACAGTTATATGAATATGATGATAAATGCCCATACACTGTTTCAAAATCCTCACGTTGTCTGGACTTTGCCATGTCTATTTTCTCTCTCCAAACACAAACACACACACACACATGCTTTTCCCCCAGTCATTGTATTTTATTTTATTTTATTTTGTCTTTTTAGGGCCACACCCACGGCATATGGAGGTTCTCAGGCTAGAGGTCTTATCAGAGCTACAGATGCTGGCCTTTGCCAGAGCCACAGCAACACCAGATCCAAGCCATGTCTGTGACCTACACCACAGCTCACAGCAACGCCGGATCCTTAACCCACTGAGCGAGGCCAGGGATCCAACCCACAACCTCATGGTTCCTAGTCGGATTTGTTTCCACTGCGCCACAATGGGAACTCCTCCCCCAGTCATTTTAGCGTAAATGGTAGATATTTTAGCATTTCTTTCCTAAGAACATAAACATTCTCCTACCTAGCCACAGTATCATTATCACCAGTAAAGACATTATCCTTGAGGAGTTCCTCCTGGGAACCTCCACATGCTGTTGTGGGTTGTGCCCTAGAAAAAAGACAAAAAGAAAAGAAAAAGAAAGACATTATCCTTGATACAGTAATATTATCTAGTATACAGTCTATCTTCACGTTTCCCCCCAAACACCCTCCATAACCATTGCTGGTTTTGTGATTTTATTTTTATATGTAATACAGGCAACAGGTACGAAGTGTAACGGAATTCTCAGAGTCTGGTCCACACGACCAGACTAAAGGTTCTTGTGCTCAGGAAACTGATACCTAAGGAAGGATAAATGAGTGAGCATTTCCTAACCCTTCCTGCTTTTGTGTATGTTTGTTTTGCTTATGTTTTCCCAGTTACTTTCTATGTCTGGTTGACATGGAAAACCTATGTTGACTTCTCCCCCTCCCCGTTTTTTTCATTTTAAAATATTTGAACCTATATAATGATCTGAAAAAAAAGCAATAAACACTTGTAAACCATCAGCCTAGATCCACCAGTTGTTAATATTCTGCCACATTTGATTTGTCTCTGTGGTTTTCTCTTTCTCTCTCTGAATAACAACATTTGCTGAATCATATGAAAGTAAGTACGAACATCATGACACTTACTCCAAATACTTCAGAATGTATCTAATAAAAGAAAGGCATTCTGCAGTTCTCTTGTGGCTCAGAGGGTTAAGGATGCAGCATTGTCACTTCAGTGGCTTGGATTGCTGCTATGGAATGGGTTCATTCCCTGGCCCAAGAACTACCTCATGCCACTGGTATAGCTGAAGAAGGAAATAAAAAGCATTCTGCTGTCATATTCTTAATGTTACCTCAAGAACTTCAACATTGATCAAATAAAATGTTAACTCCATAGTCAAATTGTTTCAATAAAATAATATGGATTTCTGGGAGTTCCCATTGTGGTTCAGCAGTTAACGAACCCAACTAGCATCCATGAGGATGCAGGTTCGATCTCTGGCCTCACTCAGTGTGTTAAGGATCCAGTGATGCAATGAAGTGTGGTGTAGGTTGCAAATGCAGCTCGGATCCTGTGTTGCTGTGGCTGTGGTGTAGGCTAGTGGCTACAGCTCCGATTGGTTCCCTAACCTGAGAACCTCCATATGCCATGAGTGTGGCCCTAAAAAGATAATAATAATAATAATAATATGGAGTTCTGTTGTGGCTCAGCAGGAAGAAACTCGACTAGTATCCATAAGGATGAGGGTTCAATCCCTGGCCTCACTCAGCAAGCTAAGGATCTGGCATTGCTATGAGCTGTGGCATAGGTTGCATATGAGGCTCAGATCCTTTGTTGCTGTGGCTGTGGTGTAGGCTGGCAGCTGCAGCTCCAATTAGACCCCTACTCAGGAACTTCCATATGCTGCAGGTACGGCCCTAAAAAAACCCAAAATAAATAAATAAATAAATAAAATATATTTTATAGCTGGCTTTCCATTCCAATCCAAAATCCAGTCAGGGCTCATGCATCACATTGTGTTGTCACGTTTCTTTATCAACAGATTTACTGACTGAAGTATAATTGACCTACATTACACTATGCAAGTTCCAGGTGCACAACATAATAATTTGTTATTTTATACATTACGAAATGATTACAATAAGTCCAGTTACATCAGTATGCTGGTTTTGCTGTTAGTTTCCTTCACTGTGCAAAAGCTTTTTAGTTTGATGTAGCTACATTTGTTTATTTTTGCTTCTGTTTCCCTTGCCCGAGGAGACATCTAAAAATCTATAGCTAAGACTAATCTCAAAGCATGTCAAACATATTGCCTCCATTTTCTTCCAGGATTTTTATGGTTTCTAGATACCACTGCTACTGAGATGTCACTACCTCCAAGCCCTTTCAGTACACAGAGCCAGAAAATGTGTGTGTGCCTGTGTGTCTCTGTGTGTGTTGAGTTCATAATGATACCTCTGGTTTAAGCCAGCATCACAAGATTCTTTCTCTTAATCCACAAGTCCACATCTGTGCCTATTTCTCCCACAGTAAGAAAACTAGTTCCCAAGACCATCAATGTAATAACTTATTTGCTCTGTCCTACTGTAGACAAAAATCACTATAGCAATACTGCTAACATTGAAATCACAAAATAAAATTCAAACTCAAAATGGATTAAGACCAAAATAGAAGACCAGACACTATAAAACTCCTAGATGAAAAAACAGAACACTCTTTGACATAAATTGTAGCAATATTTTTTATCTGTCTCTTAAAGCAAAGGAAATAAAAGAAAAAATAAACAAATGGGACTTAATTAAACTTGAAAGCTTTTACTTATAACAAAGGAAACCATGGACTGAACCAAAACATAGCCTACTGAACAAGAGATAATATTTGCACATGATATGAAGAATAAGGAGCTTACATCCAAAATATATAAACAGCTCATACCACGCAACATCAAAAAAAAAAAAAAAAAGACAAAAAAGCAAAAATGAAATGACCCAAATAAAAAATGAGCAGAAGACCTGAATTGACATTTTTGCAAAGACACACACATGGCCACTGGGCACATAAAAATATGCTCAACATGGTTAATCATCAGAGAAATGCATGTTAAAACCACAATGAGAAGTTCTCTGGTAGCACAGCTGATTGGGGATCCGGTGTCGTCACTGCAGTGGCTTGGGTCACTGCTGTGGCATGGGTTTGATCCCTGGCCCTGGAGCTTCCACATGCCACAGGCATGGCCAAAAACAAAAAACAAACAAAACCCCATGATGAGATATCACCTCACTCCTGTCAGAATGGCTATCATCAAAAAGAACACAACAAATGTTGGCAAGGATGAGGAGAAAAGGGAGCCCTTGCACACTGTTGGTAGGAATACAGATATAGTACAATACAGGGAATATAGCCAATACTGTAATAAATGTAAATGGAACAGAACCTTTAAAATTGTAAATCACTATGTTGTAAACTTGAAACTCTATAGAAATTTTATACTCAGAACCTATCCCAGTTAGGCATACAATCAATCAGAACACTTTAAAGTTTACTTCAATTATCTTTTCTTTATATCATCAATTTAATATACATTTGGGTTCATTTGTTTCTGTTGACATACAATTTTAAGTGTCCCCCCTTTTGTGTCTTTGGTGATTTAATTTTTTGAATATATAAAACATTTACATAATTCAGAAGTCAGAACTATCTAACAAGATATATTCAGAAAAATCATCCTTCCCTGATTCTTCCATCGCATACCTATTTCACTGTTTTTATTTTTATTAGTTTTTTGGTTCATGCTTTTTCTTTGTATTTTTGTAATTATTTTGGAAAAATAAATACACAAACACATGCACACATCCATAAACATCCATCCATACATATGTGTATATATATATATAATTTTTTTTTAATGGTTACATCTGAGGCATATGGAAGTACCCTGGCTAGGGGTTGAATTAGAGCTGCAGCTTCAGGCCTGTGCCACACCAAGGCAACACCAGGTCCAAGGCTTCTGTGAAGCAATGTCAGTTTCTTAACCTGCTGAGCCAAAACAGGAATTACCATATTTTTCCTTATATTCCCCTATTCTTTACATAGAAGATAGCTTTAGAAAAAAAGGGAGTTCCCTTCATGATTCAGTGGTTAACAAACCCGACTAGTATCCATGAGGATGCAGGTTCGATCCCTGGCCTCGCTCATTGGGTTAAGGATCCGGTGTCACCTTGAGCTGTGGTGTAGGTCACAGACACAGCTTGGATCCTGTGTTGCTGTGGCTGTGGCTGTGGCTGGTAGCTACAGCTCCAATTCGACCCCCAGCTTGGGAACTTCCATATGCCATAAAAAGCACAAAAAAAAAAAAAAAAGAAGAAGATAGCAAAACTTGCTCCTTTTCCCCCCATCTTTCATTGAACAAATATATACTTAAAATCAGGATATCCATAGAGATATTCCTTTTTATTTTATACAGGTGCACAATAATCCACTATATGAATGTACTATTACTTATTCAGTGTATCCTATGGATGGGCATTTAGATTGCTTCCATTATAAATAATGCTATAATGAATAACTTTACATGGGTTTGTTTTTTGTTTTTTGTTTTTTTTTTTATTATTGGAGGTGTATCTTCAGAGTAAAGTCTTAGAATGAGGATGGCTCCTTCAAGGAGCTTTATGGGGGAGTTCCCGTCATGGCGCAGTGGTTAACAAATCCGACTAGGAACCATGAGGTTGCGGGTTCAATCCCTGCCCTTGCTCAGTGGGTTAAGGATCCGGCGTTGCCGTGAGCTGTGGTGTAGGTTGCAGACGTGGTTCGGATCCCGCGTTGCTATGGCTCTGGCGTAGGCCAGTGGCTACAGCTCCGATTTGACCCCTAGCCTGGGAACCTCCATATGCCTCGGAGCGGCCCAAAGAAATAACAAAAAGACAAAAAAAAAAAAAAAGGAGCTTTATGGGAAAATTAGGCAAAGAGACAACTGTAATAAGTGCTGTAATATGTAATCAAAAGAAGTACAAAGGGAAAACATTGCCTGGGTGAGTTAGAGGAGTATTTCATAAGGTGTGATCTCTGATTTTCTTTTCCCCCCTAATTTTATGGCCACACCCACAGCATGTGGAAGTTCCCAGGCCAGGGACTGAATCGGAGCCAAAGCTGTGACCTATGCCACAGCTGCAGGAATGCCAGATACTTTAACCCATTGCATTGGACCTGGGATGGAACCCGCACCTCCTTAGCAACCCTAGCCACTGCAGTCAGATTCTTAACCCACTGTGCCACAGCAGAAACTCCTAAGGTGTGTAATTTAAAACAGTCCAGATTGCAAATGCAACAATTTTATATACATAAAATTATAAAAAATATTAAAAACAAATGTATAGTCTCGTGTTGTAGTTTTTTAAATTAGCTTGGAAGAGTCGAAATCTTTTCCAAAAGTCCATTATTAGACATCCTCACATCTCACAGTGACAAGACTGCCAGTTGTCCTTTCAAAATCCATTCTGTCCCTTTTCTGGTGCATATGGCTGCCCAGCTAGTGTCTGCATTTTCTGTTCTCCCTTGCATAGGTATGGCTATGTAACTATGCTATCACCAATATAAAATTGAGTGGAATATGAACAAAAGAAATGATAGATTTGATTTGGGCCCTAAAACAATAGGCATGAACTATTCTTCTTTACACTTCCTTTCATAGTTAGAACTCGGGCATGGCTACTATCAGTTCCCATCATTCAAATGCTTTAGATCACAGAGCAACGAAGAGGGAAAAATCTGGGTCCCCTGCTATCCCCCCACCCCTAGCATAGACTGGCCACACTAATATATGAGAAAGAGAAAGAAATACATTTCTATCTTCTTTAAGACACTGGATCTGGGGATTTTTATAACAGGAGCTTTGCCTTTACCCTAACTAATCCACAGACCTCATCCTGAACTAAACCATGATTGGTTAGACAAATCATTTGGGGTAGAACAGGTACTAGGGAGTTAACTGTACTATATCACCAAAGGGTTAATCCCTAAGTTTAACTGGGAACTCCCAAATGCCATAGGTACAGCCTTAAAAAAAAAAAAAAAAAAAAAAAAAAAAAAAAAAAAAGGACATATATACATGTATGTATACACACATACACTTTAAAACTTCATTCTGTTCTAAGAAGGAGGCCATAAACTTCAGCAGATCACCAGGGCACCCTATGGCACAAAAAACAGGCCTCTGCCCTGGTGGAGGCAGAAAGATCACTTAGAGGCTATTAATTCAAGCTAGTGATAATGAGATGTGACTCAGGCAGTGTCCACAGAGGACAGATTCCAGAGATCCTTTAACCTTCACTTGCAGAATCTGCTTTCATCAGCAACACAGCCCGAAAACAGCACTGCTAGTAACATTTATGGTCACTTCGATTCCGCTGAAGGAAATGCTTCTTTGAAAATGTAATATAGGAACGTTTTCTTTTCAAATTTAAGATTAAATTGGGAGAAACATCCTAGCCATATAGGATAACAACTTGGTGTCAGCGAGCGTAATGGGTATTAGCTGGACATTCTTCCACAATCAATAGCTTTCCTCCAAGAGAAAACAATAAGCTTTTATAACCTCCCATTGACATGGATGGGAAGCCTTTTAAAGAAGAGGAACAGGATCAGACACTCACGAAGGGAAGCGGTCCTTAGTGGCTTGCCCTGAGGGGTCAGAAGAAGCAGAGGAGGGGCTGGTGGCAGGTTGAGAACGCCACATAACAGGCTGATGCTCCAACCACAGGCCACTGCACAGGGCTGTGAGGGATCACCCACCAAGGCCTGGATCCACAGGCTGTTGCAGTTATCTTTCATTGCTCTGCGTGTGACACCCTGAGCCTGCAGTACAGCAGGCCGCAGCCAGATCTGTCACTTGAGTCCCACGGATCCAGCAACTCCGAGGGGCTGAGGCTGACTCCAGTCCCTGCATCTCCAGAGGATTATGGTTTTGCACTCTTGTGTGGCCTTGCACTTTGAGTAGTGGCCTTATTTCCTTGTGCCAGAACGTGAGCTCTTACAGTCTAGGGATCATGCTGCTCCTCAAAGGAGATGCTATTCTTCGTTAAATGAACAAATCATTCATTATTTCAGAAAAATGCATTTACTTAAGGCAGGCGAAGCGCTCCAACCCCTATTTGTAATTCTACTAAATATTTACCTTGGTCATTGTCCCAGAAAAAATAAATAAATAAAGGTTAAGTTCTTATAACCGTTCAGCTCAGGGTGGTTCTAGGATCGAACTGTGGAAATCAAAAGAGCATCTAATTCAATGCTCATAAAGAACCAATTCTTTTAAGAACCAATTATTGTAATCAAGTGAAAAAATATCCCATTCTTTGTTTTGTCTTTTAAAAACATATGAACCTAAACTACTTTAAAGAATCTAATTGCCCTGAATCTCTTCTCATCTTCGTGGAAAACAGGGAAAGCTGGAGGCAGAGATACTGTTCAGAGCCACCTGGACACTAGCTCTGCATCCTCTCCCATGATGAGGATGTACCCTTGCTACTCATCAGTTTGATCCACTCTTTGACCTGCAGGCGTCCTAATTTAGAACACTGATATTCTCTTAAGTGTAAGCTCCTATAGCCTTAGTGTAAATTCTTTAGGAAGACACTGAGGAGGTAAGTCCGAATATAAAAGGGTGTTAGTGTGAGAGACTGGCTGTTATCATCTCTGCAGATTCACTGACTGAAGAGTGCAACAATAGTTGTATACCCCACAGGGCGTACAAGAGACATGAGCAAAGAAAGATGTGCTGCATCTGCTCCTGCTTTGTGTAGCCACCTGGCTTCTGATAAACTTTGTTTCCGTGGCTAACCAGCCAGGAAGCAGAGAGTATGTATGTGTGCCTACAGGTGGTCTCTTCCTGCTAATCTGTAACCTGCTTATGTTAACACTTAAAATATATATATATATTCTTTTTTTGTCTTTTCTAGGGTGGCACCCATGGCATATGGAGGTTCCCAGGCTAGGGGTCGAATCGGAGCTGTAGCCACCGGCCTACACCACAGCCACAGAGATGCAGGACCCGAGCTGCGTCTGCGACCTACACCACATGGCAACGCCAGATCCTTAACCCACTGAGCAAGGCCAGGGATCGAACCCGCAACCTCACGGTTCCTAGTCGGATTCATTAACCACTGAGCCATGACGGGAACTCCAAAACTACTTATTTTTGAAATAATTTCAGGAGTTCCTAGGTAGCTCAGCAGGTTAAGGATCCAGCATTGTCACTGCTGTAGCTCAGATCACTGCTGTGGCTTGGGTTGCTCCTGTGGTACAGGTTCAATCCCTGGCCTGGGAAGTGCTGTGTGCTGCAGGTACAGCCAAAAAGAAAAAAAAAGAAAGAAAGAAAGAAAAAGGAAAGGAAAAAAGTCAGACACACAGAAAAGTTGCAAGAATGTTAGAAATAATTTTCAATTTTACCCAGATCCAAGTGTTAACAGTTTATCATATTTTCTTTATCATCTTCTTCTTCTTTGCTTTTGTGGCCATACCTGTGGCACATGGAAGTTCCTGGACTAGGGGATGAATAAGAGCTGCAGCTGCTGACCTGCGCCACAGCCACAGCCACAGCCACATTTGATCCATGCCACATCTGCAACCCATGCCTCAGCTTACGGCGAAGCCAAATCCTTAACCAGCTGAGCCACAATGGGAAGGCCATCCTCTTCCTCAACAGATACTTTTTTTCTGAATTGTTGTAGATATCCTAGCCTCTTATTCCACAATTGTGTGTATTTACCAAAAAACAAACAACAAGGCCATTCTCTTACAACACAGTGATGAAAATCAGAAGATTAAACATTGATACACTGCTGTTATCTACCCTACAGACCTTATTCATCTTTTGCCCCTATGAATTGACCTAGTACGTTACATTTACTTCTCATATTAATGGAATCATACAGTATATAGTCTTCGAAGAGTTGCTTTTTTCACTCAGTATAATACATTTTATTTTTTTATTTTGTTTTGTGGGTGAAAGGAGTAAGACAGCTTTCATTGCTTTGTCAGGCAAAGGAGGCCACAGCAGGCTACTGCCCTAAAGACTGTAGCATAATACATTTTAGATTCACCCAGTGTCGTATGTATCAATAATTAGTTCCTTTTTACTGCTGAGTAATATTATACTGTTGGATTATAACATGATCTGTTTATACATTCACCAGTTGAATAATCTGTTGGATTGTAACAATTTGTTTATACATTCTATCCAGTTTGGGACCACAACAAATAAAGCTGCTATCCATGACTATAGTTAACTCTGCTAGATGATATATACCAACGCTGTTAACAGACTAAATATTAGTTCTTATCACAAGGAAAAAATGATTTTTTCTTTTTTTCTCTTTTATCAGATGATAGATGTTAAATAAAATTATTGTAGTCATTTTCCAATATATGTAAGTCAAATCATATGCTGTATACCATGGACTTCTACAGTGCTATATATCAATTATCTACAGTGCTATATATCAATTATATCTCAATAAAACTGGGGGAAAATGTCTGGAGTAGGACTCCTAAGTTTGGAAGATAGGAGTAACAGTGCCCCCCATCAGTAAAAAGGCGCTATGAACATTCAGGAACAGGTTTTTGTGTGAATGTGAATTTTCATTTCTCTAGGATAAATATCCAAGTATGTGACTGCCGAATCACATAAGTATCTACGAATGTGCCAAACTGTTTTCCAGACAGAAGATGAGGAAAGGGATAGGTGGTGAGACTGGTGAGGAAGCTGGGAAACTACAGACCATGTTAAGGAGTCTGTCAGCTATTCAAAGGACAAGAAGCCATTGAATGCTGTTAAGCAGAGGGTGACTTGAATGGATCTGTGTTTTGCAAAGATTCCTCCAGCTACAGTTTGAAGAATGGATAACTGGAAAGAGCTAAAGTGGGTTTATGGAGACCAGTTAGGGAGCTACTGCAATCAGCTAAATAAGAAGTAATGGCACCTTAGACCAGGGTAGTGGCAATGCAAGGAGGTGGAGAGGAATGGACAGGTCCAAGAGGTAATAAGGAAGGACATGTCTAGCTAACACACAGTAAATCCAATCTTTTGGGGGAAATGTTTACTATTTCAACATTTTACTTTTTAAAAAATTTTACTGAAATACAGTTGATTTAGGAGTTCCCGTCACGGTGCAGTGGAAACAAATCCAACTGGGAACCATGAGGTTGCGGGTTCAATCCCTGGCCTTGCTCAGTGGGTTAAGGATCCCATGTTGCCATGAGCTGTGGTGTAGGTTGCAGATGCAGCTCGGATCCTGTGTTGCTGTAGCTGTGGTGTAGGCTGGCAGCTGTAGCTCCGATTTGACCCCTAGCCTGGGAACTTTCATATGCTACAGGTACAGCCCTAAAAAGCAAAAAAAAAAAAAAAAAAAATATATATATATATATATATATATATATATAGATTTACAACATTGTGTTAATTTCTGCTGTACAGCAAAGTGATTCAGATACATATATTTATCTTCTCTTCCATTACGGCTTATCACAGGATATTTAAGAGTTTCCTGTGCTATGTGGTAGGACCTTGTTTTTTATCCATCCTACATACTGTAGTTTGCATCTGCTAATCCTCAACTCCAAATCCTTCACTCCCCAAGACTGTTCTCCATATCTGTGAGTCCTCTTCTATTTCATAGAAGGTTCATTTGTGTTATATTTTAGATTCCACATCTAATATCATATGGTATTTTTCTGACTTCATACAGTATGATGATCTCTTGGTCCATCTATGTTGCTACAAATGGCATTTCATTCTTTTCTATGGCTAAGTAATATTCCATCATATATGTGTGTGTGTGTGTACATAACACACACACACATATATATATATATATACATACATATATACAGCACATCTTTATCCATTCATCTCTCAATGGACATTTAGGTTGTTTCTGTATCTTGGCTATTGTAAATAGTGCTGCTATGAAAATAGGGCTGCAGGTATCTTTTTGAGTTGTATTTTTTTCTGGATATATGCCCAAGAATGGCACTGCTGGATGATACAGCAACACTATTTTTAATTCTTTGAGTTTCCCTCAAGGCATACTCTTACTCACACTTGAAGACACAGCTAGAATAACATGTCTTAGAGTCCTCCTGTGTTGCAGTGGGTTAAAGACCTGGTGTCACTGCAGCGGCTTTGGGTGCTGCTGTGGCACGGGTTTCAATCCCTGGCCCAGGAACTTCTACATGCTGCGGGCGTGACCAAAAAAATAAAAATAAAACAGCATGTCTTCCATGACATTTTCCCACTCATATTTATTCACTCCCTCTTCTGAGGTCTTCAACTTTCTATTTTATCTCACCTTTGTAACTCTTTGCTCACTAATGTTACTTGACTACAATGCCTTCAAAGACGATTTAGTTCACCTCAGTATCTGCAGTGCTTCCAGATAGGGCTCATTGTAGAAGAGGTGTTCAGTACCCGCTTGTTGACTGAATAAAAGAGACAAATCAGGGAAGGGAGGCTTTGCCTTTCTGAGCTTCCATGCTGAGTGTCATCCTTACAGACATTCACAGAAGCAGCCCAGTAGTTGGGCTGGTACTTAGCAAACTCCTCTACGCCCTTTGCTGACGTGGAAGCAGTTCAGAAGCCACCATCCTTTAATGTTGGATTCATGTTTATTAAATACCTTACCTTAAGTATCCCTGGGAGAATCTGAGAAGACGTTACAGACTGATAGGCAGGTTTTAAAACATCAACATTTTCCTAGGGTTAACCGGGAAAGGGGGTCAGAAGAAGAAAACAGTGTGGCAATTTCTAAATTTTGGCAGGGTGTGTGGGTGTTCTTCTCCTGCTTCATCGTCTTTCACTCTCTCACCCGTCACTTACACGCCAGTCACATGGAACTACGTGTAGTTCACGAGGGTTTTCTTTCCTCTGCGCTTTAGTTCACACTATTCCGTGTACTTGGTATGCCTTGTTCCCTTGGATTTCCTTTAACCTAATTCCTACTTAAATGTCACCTCCTCTGGGATGCCTTCCCTGACTGCTTGCCCTAACTCCCCAGGTGTGAATTAGGTGCTCTTTCTCTGTGTTCTCACTACACCCTGAAGTTACTTCTTTGTAGCACTTAGGAAACTTTAAAATTTTCTTTTTTAGTATTCTATGTTTTTCGTTAGACTTAGAGCTCCATAGGGGCAGCAATGTATGTTCTGTTATTCCCAGGGCCCAGCATAATGCTTGGCACTGAGTGAACCTTAGTAAGCATTTCTTCAGTGAATGAATGAATCTCACAACAATGCTGATTGCACAAAAAAGATTAAAAGAGGAGGTAGCTGGTATACTTTCTCTTTCTATGTCCAGCATTCTCCTGGCGTGCAGCCTGCAGATGTGGAGGAAGTGGTTGAGAAAGGCGTGCAGATCCTTGTGATTGGCCGAGGGATGAGTGAGGCCTTGAAGGTAGGTACGGGTGAGTACAGCTTTCCTAAGGACTCTGGACTCTTTCGCTTAGAGATACGTTCTTCTTGGAGGTTTACCTCTATATCACACATCTTCATTTTGCTGAGCCAGTGGATGGTCTAGGATAAAACAGTGGCTGCACAACACTCTTCCTGACCACGGCTGGACTCTCCAGTCTCTACAGAGCCACAAGCCTGTGTAGTTTCAGCAATTTTTCACAAATTCCTCAAATCCTTGAATTTCCTAAGTTTTACAGCTATCATTATTTGGCTCTCTAGACTTTTATAGTACTTTACATTTTTATAATATTTTTTTACATTTTTCTTTTCTTGGGCATGTTCAAGTAAGGCCTTTTTCCCCCTTACAGAAGAAAAGTTTATTTTTATTGTACTTACAGAAATAATACATGTTTATTGTAAGAGTCAGTATAGAAATGTAGATTTAAAAGGGTGAACAAGACAAAAAAAAAAAAAAAAAAGGGAGTTCCTGTTGTGGCTCAGTGGTTAACGAATCTGACTAGGAACCATGAGGTTGCGGGTTCGGTCCCTGCCCTTGCTCAGTGGGTTGGGGATCTGGCGTTGCCGTGAGCTGTAGTGTAGGTCACAGACTCGGCTCAGATCCCGCGTTGCTGTGGTTCTGGCATAGGCCGGTGGCTACAGCTCTGATTTGACCCCTAGCCTGGGAACCTCCATATGCTGTAGGAGCAGCCCTAGAAAAGGCAAAAAGACAAAAAAAAAAAAAAAGGTGAATGATTTCCCTTCCCATTCTCCACATCTGGTGTATTAACTGCTGTAATTCTCTCTATGCATTTGCAAATATATACACACTTACACATACTTATGCCCATGTTTTTACATAAATAGGATCACACTATACATATTGTTCTATAACTTTTTATTCAGTTACATTATTGCATTACGGAGGGCCCTTCACGTAAGTATATAGAGATCTACCTCATTCTTTCTTTCACGTCGATATCCTGAAATCCAGTTCCCTACTGATGAGGTGCCCTTGACTTATTTATATTTCTTAGCTTAATCTAGTTTTTTTTACATTAAAATAATTCCTATCTCTAAGGCTACTATTGTTATAAAATTCTTCAAATATGTAAAAAAGTAATATAGGGCATTTAAAAAAATCATGTCACTCAGAGTTCCTTCTATTTAAAATAATCTTCAGGACAAGCCAGAGTTGAGAAAATATCTAATAATGCTGGTGCTATTGAGAATCTTTTATATAAATTCATTTGCAAATATTTATTGAGCACTTTCTATGGGTCACACCTTACTCTAGGCGCCAGAGACAACAAGATAAACAAGACAAGGTTTACAGCCCTCATGGATAACAAAAAGTACACAATTTCAGATCATAATAAATGCTGTTATAGGAGTTCCCATCGTGGCTCAGTGAAAACACATCTGACTAGCATCCATGAGGAGGAAGGTTCAATCCCTGGCCTTGCTCAGTGGGTGAAGGATCCAGTGTGGCCATGAGCTGTAGGTCACCGATGCGGCTCAGATCTGGTGTTGCTGTGGTTGTAGTGTAGGCAGACAGCTATGGCTCTGATTCGACCCCTCATCTGAGAACTTTCATATGCTGCAGGTGTGGCCCTAAAAAGCAAAAAAAGAAAAAAGAAAATGGTGATTTAAGAGGGGCTGCTCTAAATGGGGCGGTCAAGAAAGGCCTTTCTGAGAAGGCATCTGAGCTGCAGTGAATGAATACATACATTAACTTCATCCTCACGCCAACCCTGTGACTGCAAAATATCCCAGTGTACAGGGGGGGAGACTGAGGTTGAGAGACTCTCAGTGTCTCTTGCTTAGTACGTGGCAGTTAGAATTTAGACTCAGGCGGACTCAAAACATGGAACATTTACATGCTGGCCATTTTACATCCATGAGCTAAATTAGTTCTCATACCAACCCTGTGAACTAGTTATCATTATCCCTATTTACAGACATGGAAACAAAGGCTCAAAATTTAATTCACTTACCCCAAGTCACACTGTTAGTAAGGACTTAAATTCAATACTGTCTGCCTCCAAAATCCACGCATGCTCTTTCCAGTTTCTATTTCACCTGAGCTGTTTGCCCATATTTCATGATACTTCTGTCAGCTTCTTAGAAGCCTTTCTGACTCCTTGGGGCTCCGTGCCAGATTCTGGATGGGTGACATGCCAGGTGATTGAGGAGTAACAGCTGTCACTGTCCAGTTCTGTAGAATATACTTGCCTCATGGCAGGAAAGAAAACCGTGGGAGCCTTTCCCCCTGACTTACTCTTCTTTTTCCTTCTTCCCAGGTACCCGTATCCACTGTAGAGTACCTCAAGAAAAAAGGCATTGATGTTCGGGTCCTCCAGACAGAGCAGGCTGTGAAGGAGTATAACGCCTTGGTCACCCAAGGCCTCAGGGTGGGAGGGGTCTTCCATTCCACCTGCTGATGGAGTCTTAAGAGAATAAATTACTAAGCAATCATGCCTGTGACTGTCACTCTTACCACTCTCCGCTCTAGCCTCCCCACGCATTTTGGAACAGCTGCTCATGCCAGGTCCTGTGCTAGGCTTTGGGATGCACAGATGTCTCAGGCAAGGTCCCTTTCCTAGGGGAAATGGCTGAAAACCAGAGGAGACAGATGTTGACCAAAGTTTAACACTGTAGTAAATGTTGGGCCAGACTAGAATTAAGCAAAAATAAAGACAAAAATGAAGAAAACCTTCTGTTTGAAGGCCAAAGAAAAGTTTCAGTGCATTAAAATCACATTGCAGGGAGTTCCCGTTGTG
Source organism: Sus scrofa (assembly GCF_054392235.1). Taxonomy (NCBI): domain Eukaryota; kingdom Metazoa; phylum Chordata; class Mammalia; order Artiodactyla; family Suidae; genus Sus; species Sus scrofa. The sequence goes on from NC_139391.1 coordinate 12,333,160, forward strand.
GTTCAGTGGTTAACGAATCCGACTAGGAACCATGAGGTTGCGGGTTCGATCCCTGGCCTTGCTCAGTGGGTTAAGGATCTGGTGTTGCTGTGAGCTGTGGTGTAGGTCGCAGACATGGCTTGGATCCTGCATTGCTGTGGCTGTGGTGTAGGCCGGTGGCTACAGCTCCGATAGACCCCTAGCTTGGGAACCTCCATATGCCGCAGGAGTGGCCCTAGAAAAGGCAAAAAGATAAAAAGACAAAAAAAAAAAAAAAAATCACATTGCAATTGGAGCTTTGAAACATTGAGCCATCAAATCAACCAATTTTTATTAAGTACCTTATATGCCAGGCACAGCTATAAGCTCCAGAAAAATGGCAATAGAAGTTATGAAGCTTATATTCTAGTATGCAAAATAAACAAATAAATAGAAATGTAAATAGAATGTTATGAAGTACAATAAGGCAAGAAAAAGTGATGGAAGCTATATATGGTCAGGGAAAGTTTCTTTGTGTAATGACACATGAGCAGAGCCCTGACTGAAATGACGTGGCACAGTAAAAGCAGCTTTTTTTTTTTTTTTTGGTCTTTTTGTCTTTTCCAGGGCTGCTCCCGCAGCATATGGAGGTTCCCAGGCTAGGGGTCGAATCGGAGCTGTAGCCACCAGACTATGCCAGAGCCACAGCAATGCAGGATCCAAGCCACATCTTCAACCTACACCACAGCTCGAGGCAATGCCAGATCCTTAACCCACTGAGCAAGGCCAGGGATCCAATCCGCAACCTCATGGTTCCTAGTCAGATTCATTAACCACTGAGCCACGATGGCAACTCTGTAGCTATGCTTTGATACTTGGGTCCTAGGCAGGCATTCTACTAACTAAACCTGAGCCTTGCCAGACAGTTTTCTCTGGGCCTCACATTCCCTTACTGTAACATGATGGGGCTGGACTAGATGCCTTTAAATGGTCTCTACCGGCATGGATGGTCTTTGTTTTAATAAATACCAGGTGCTCTCTGTGAAGCCTTAGAACAGACTGAGTGAACTGTAATAGTTATCTTTCCCCATCTCTAAAGAGTGATGAGTATGGGCTTTGGTGTCTCACAGCCTTGACTTTGAACTGTGGCTTTCTGCCATTCACTGGTTGGCCTTTATTTAACCTCTCAGAGTCTCACTGTTCTCATCTGTCAGATAATATTAGTACCTGGAGTTATCATAGGTATTAAATGGGGGTAATTCACAGGAAGTCTTAGCACTCTGCCTGGCACGTAGTAAGGACTCAATAAATTGAAAGTACTATCATCATATAATGGGGTTGCAGTATAAAGCTAACTAGTTTCATTTTATTGTTCTTAATATAGCAGCTTATATTTCATGGATTCATAGAATGTTGGAGCCCAAAGGAATTATCTACTCTATTATCTCACTCATTTATTCAGTAATTCTCTTTCATTCTCATTTACTGAAAATCTCTTACTGATATTCTTAAGCCTAGTTACTGCTGGACCCTGGGGGTACAGGAATGAGTAAGTTATAGTTCCTGCACTCAGGAGTTATGTGTGAGAGAGACAAATAAACAAGACAAAATGATGCACTGTGTTAACATTATTAGTTATAAGGTCTGGTGGCGGCACAAAGGGTGGACTGACTTATCCTACCAGAATGGGAGAAAGTTAGGGGAGATGTCACTAAGGACATAACGCAAGTCTTCAAGAATGAGAAGAGGTTCATTTATTCACCAGACGTTTAGAAACCAGCCATTTACTACATATGGAGTCTATCTTGGCCATAAGTAAATAAAATTGCTCCACTACAGCCTTCGTTGAAGTCACAGCCCAGAAAGCTGACTTCTGTTCCACGTGATCCTATCATCTGATTAGCTCCACTGGGCATCTGCCCTACAGGTAGCCATTCCATAAAGTGAACAACAACTTAGGATGCAGCCTGGCAAGAAAAGATGAGCGAAGAGCACTGGAAGGGAAAGCGATCCTTCCAAGATGACCCAGCAGGAAAGTGGCAAAGGCAGGATTAGAACCCCGAGCTGTATCTAGATCTATTTCCACCACCTCCTTAGGAGGCCCATGGGAGAGAGATCCTCACCAACCTGACATGACACCTAGAGGTCTGAGGGCCCCTGCTCAGTGCCCTTTCTGCAACCAGCCGTTTGTCAGATGGCAGATCTTTCTACATCTCAGTTTCCTCCGCTCATAAAGCCAGACACTTATACAGTTAGGAGGGATGTCTGATAAAATTCAGACAGCTTGCTGTATTGATAGAATCAAAAAATTTTTTGTCAAATGTAAGAAGAGACAGCTCCGGTGGGCGGTGCATAGGTGTGGGTATAATCAGTGTTCTGAAGTGCACTGTCTCTACAGTAAAGAGAACTTAGCACAAACTTCATAGAGACAGAAGTATCTGGCAGTGAGGTTATTACACTTTGTATAGAACCTGCTAATAAAAAGAGCCCCTACTCTAGATCTGTTCTGCATGGTCAGTGCTGGAAATGTGCAGAGCCTGGAGAGAAGCTCTTTTTTCCGTGCTATACTTGGCCATGTCTTATTCATTAATCCCTTTCATTCAGTTTGTAAGTTGCCTGCACAGTCCTCACTCTGCCCTCAATTTCTTCTAGCTTGAGCAGTCCCTAAGAGAAGTTTGCCAAGTGGTAGGTGTGTACCTTCGCCACAATCCTGTTTGCTGAGGTCAGTCATGCCAAAGCCAAATATAAAGTCCTTTCAGAAACTTGACTCTCAGGGCTGGCTTTCTGCAAACATGCTAAACTTGCTCTGGATTCATGGACTCACTCATTCTTTCCTTGCCTGGCACGTGCCAGGCACTGCGGTGGAGATACAACATCGACATTCTTACTGACCAGCTATTCACAGACTGGGTGGAAGAAACAGACATGTAAACAAACATACAGTGATGATGCAGAAGTTGCAAACTGGCACAAATCTACCCACAGACAGGTTTTGATTGTTTCAGAGTAATTTTAACATTTACTTCAGTTACAAATATATATATATATATATATATGTATATATATATATATTTTTTTAATATTTGTCTTTTTATCTTTTCTAGGGCCGATCCCACGGCATATGGAGGTTCCCAGGCTAGGGGTCTAATCGGAGCTGTAGCCGCCAGCCTACACCAGAGCCAAAGCAAAGTGGGATCTGAGCTGCATTTGCGACCTACACCACAGCTCATGGCAACTCAGGATCCTTAACCCACTGAGCGAGGCCAGGGATCGAACCCGCAACCTCATGGTTCCCAGTAGGATTCATTAACCACTGAGTCACGACAGGAAGTCCAGTTACCAAAAAATTTTAAATGGCTATTTTTTTACATGAAAATATAGATTTCTCGGTGTTCTTGTCATGGCCCAGTGGAAATGAATCTGACTAGCATCCATGAGGACACAGGTTCGATCCCTGGCATTGCTCGGTTGGTTAAGGATCCAGCATTGCTGTAAGCTGTGGTGTAGGTCACAGAGGCAGCTCGGATCCTGCATTGCTGTGGCTGTGGCACAGGCCAGCAGCTACAGCTCCGATTAGACCCCTAGCCTGGGAACCTCCTTATGCCACGGGTGTGGTGCTAAAAAGACGAAAAAAGAAAAAAAGAAAAAGAAAATACAGATTTCTGGCTTTTTTATAAGAATCAGAAAATCTGACATCACCTGGCTCACAGGTCGAGTGTGGAGCTGAATAGCAAGCACCTTCTGCCAGAGGATGTGCTGATTCTTTAGCCTCTACTATCTTCCTCCAGGCCATGTGACCCCCCTCCTTCTTTTTTTTTTTAATTTGCACAGATTATTACTTTTCATAACTTTGAAAAATACATTCATGAAAATTACCTAGGATGCATTTATTAGATTGACAAAGCCATGTGACCCACTTTTTTCCCTGCCTACCTGCTTCAGGGTCTGCATTTGGGAACCTGCATTAGATACTATGCCTGAAGAATGTAACGGAGGCTGGAGGACCACTGAGGCAACGCACCACACCCACAGGAGACACAGACAGTTTCCAGAATGAGCTCAGTCCTGAAGAATGATAAGAAAGGAACAACAGAAAACAGTCTGAAGAGCATATTCCAGAGTTTAGCCAGTACAAAGGTGTGAAGCCAGAGCGGGCAAGGCGAAAACTGGGAATGACCACAGATAATCCACTACATCTGGAGACGTGGAGAGAATGTTCGGGACACAGTATGAGGCTGGAAAGGACAACAGGGGCATGAAGAGCCTTCAAAGATAGGGTTTATTTTTTTAGTTTTTTGCCTTTTTAGGGCCGCGGGTGCAGCACATGGAAGTTTCCAGGCTAAGAGTCAAACTAGAGCTACAGCTGCCAGCCTGTGCCACAGCCACAGTCACGTGGGATCTGAGCTTCATCTGCGACCTACACCACAGCTCACCACAGCAACACCGGATCCTCGACCCACTGAGCCGAGGCCAGGGATCTGAACCCGCATCCTCATGGATACTAGTTGGATTCATTTCTGCTGCACCACAATGGGAACTCAAGGAAAGGAGTTTAGATTGTATCCTAGGATAGAGGTTTAAGGAGGGGAATGGGGCGATCAGATCAGGGTTCTAGAAAGATTACTCTGGTGGTCGTGTGAAGAGCAGACTGAAGGGGGCAATATTTGAGGCAAGATTTAGGAAGCTAATCTCCACTTTAGGAGAGATGATGAAGGCTGCATCAAGACAGAAACAGTGAGCATAATGAGAAGGGAACTGAGTCAAGAAGCATTTAAAGCAGCAGAATCTAAAGGATTTGATGGCTGCTTTTATAAGAGGGCTAAGGACGGAGTCCAACATGATGCGGTTTCTGGCTTTGACGAGGTACATGGAAGACCACTGAAAAAGACAAAACGACAGGTTCCTGCCATGAAAACCACATCAGACTTAAGAATTAAGAGGCCTGGGTTCCAGACTTGGCTTCCACTAACTCAGTCCCCGTGGACCTGCACACTCACTTGTGAATGAGGGTGCCACACTGGAGAAATCTTTTTGCTCCCTTCCATGTCTTTATAATATTAGGTCATTTTCTTTTTCACATAAACCAGATGCAGAAAAATCAAGATCCTCATGTTTCAGGGGAAAAGGAATTGAAAACGTTTAGTCCCAACCTCATATGATACTTGAATTCCTTTACAATAAAGCTGTCAGGAGCTTGTTCAACCTCTGCTCGAACACAACCAGCATGGAGAATTTCTCCTAATGCAGTCTGTTCGATTCTTACACAGTTTTTAAAAACTCATCCTGAATCCAGAAGATGTGGTACATATACACAATGGAATATTATTCATCCATTAAAAAGAACAAAATACCAGCATTTTTTTGCAACATGGATGGACCTAGAAACTATCATGCTAAGTGACGTCAGCCGTACAATGAGACACCAACATCAAATGCTTTCACTGACATGTGGAATCTGAAAAAAGGACAGACGGAACTTCTTTGCAGAACAGATGCTGACTCACAGACACTGAAAAACTTATGGTCTCCGGAGGAGACAGTTTGGGGGGTGGGGGGATGTGCCTGGGCTGTGGGATGGAAATCCTGTGAAATTAGATTGTTATGATCATTATACAACTACAGATGTGATAAATTCATTTGAGTAATTTAAAAAAAAGAAGAAAAAAAAAAACAAAACTCATCCTGATACTAAGGCAAAGTCTGCCTTTTCCTGTAACCGTCTTGGGTGGGAAAAGTATAATGTTTTGGGTTTTAAGATCTAGGAGCAAATCTTGATTTTGCCCTTTACAAAAGAGAGACATTCCCCACCTAGAAAATGAGGACGAACCCAGAAGGTTTTTTGTTTTTGTTTGTTTAATAAAAGGAGCAGTGTATATGAAAAGGATTCAGCATACTGTTCCGGTGGAAGGCTTTCTATAGCTATGGCAATGGAGGGCGCAGTTAGCAGCCATGGACCTTGCTGTTTACCTCTGGGCTTCATCCCAGTTAGTATCATGAGGTGCTTGCATCGGGGCCATGGTATGATTTGGCCTGGCTTTCAGCTTCGTTTTATCTCCAAGGCAGGCAATTTTCTTTAAGGCATCTTGCTGACACACAAGTGTCCGCTGATGACACATCCTTGAGAGGTACTAAATAGGTGAGCACAGTAGAAAAGTAAGTTTCCTGGAGTTCCTCTACAGCAGTTAGAGGTCCTGGCCCAAGACCACCTGGGTTCAAATCCCACGTCTGTCATTTACTAGTTGTGTGACCTAGGCCAGCAAGGCATCTCCAACACTGGAATCATCAGAGACACAGTGGAAAATGATGTTATTTCATACACTGGATCCCTCTTATAATCCCAGTTTCTTTTAATCCTCTGAACTTTAACTGCCTAATTTATAAGACGAATATAACAGGAGTCATTCATACCTACTAGAGAGGGTAGTCCTGAGGATTACATGAATTAACTGATGCGAAGGGCTGGGCTCACATTAGGTGTATTAAACCAAAAGTCAAACATGCTTGAACTCAAATTCCAGCAGTACCTCTGAGTGACTGTAGGATCTGTTAGGTTTACCAGCTTTCCAAGTACCAAATATGATCAAGCACAGATTCAGATTCAACCAAGCACTATTCAATTAAACACATTCAACAGCTCTTAAGGTATAATTACCTCTATTTTACGGATGAGAACACTGAGGCGGAGAGAAGACCGGAAGGTTATTTTCCGTACACGTCTCCTGAGGTACCATAGCTCAGGCCTTTGCAGTTACCTTGGATTTAAATGAGTACAGGCTTTACCAGTCACCGTACAGTTTTCCTACCACTGACTTAACCTTTTGGTCTCACTTGGCTGTTGCAAGGATTAAACGATAGGTAAAGAAGGAAGCACAGGGAGTTTCCATCGTGGCACAGAAGTTAACATCTGACTAGGAACCATGAGGTTGCGGGTTTGATCCCTGGCCTCGCTCAGTGTGTTAAGGACCCAGCATTGCCGTGAGCTGTGGGATAGCTCAGAGACGCGGCTCGGATCCCATGTTGCTGTGGCTCTGGCGTAGGCCAGCAGCTACAGCTCCAATCAGACCCCTAGCCTGGGAACCTCCATATGCCTCGGGGAGCAGCCCTAGAAAAGGGCAAAAAGACAACAACAACAACAAAAAGAATGAAACACAGACCCTCACATGGTTCACAGCTCTGGAGCATTTACTCTTCTTACCCTCAAGCTGCACCTTTAACTCACGTGCAGCTCTGACACTGGAGTCATCAGAGATGCAGTGGGAAACGATTTGTTTCTTACACTGCATCCCCTTTCCATAATGCTCGTTTCTTTTCTAAAACATGGCCCTTCTGTAATATTTTGGTTCAAAGGATAATGGCAGTCAAGATCAGGAATTTCCCTGAGGGATGAAAATGATTCACTCTTCAGCTGTTCGTTCAGTCCTTGGCCCAGCTCTGCCTGAGTTAGGAAAGGAGACTCTCAGCAAGATAATGAATGTCTGAGGCTGCTCAGGAACTGCCGATGGAGAAAAAGTACAGCAGTCAAAGCTGCTCTGGAATCGGTCCTGGCAAACTGACTATTCAAGAAATAAGGCTATGGCTTCAATAACCAGTTCTTTGGAAGCGGCTAGAAAATTGGATCTTTGTGTTTCACACCTGAAGAAAGAGGGCATGTGGTATATTATGGAACCCGTAGCCACACAAATTTCTTTAAGGACCAGGGACTAGAAAAGCTTGTTGTTTTCTCAACTTTATTGGGGGCAGGGCTGGGGAGGCGGGGGTGGGATGGGACAGACTTGAAGGGTTTTGTTTTCTTTTTGTTGTTGTTTTTGTTTTGGCTTCCTTACTACAAAATAATGTGGCCAAGTTTGGTACCCAGGAGATGCTACGGGTCACATGTTCCTCCTTAGGTCTATGTACCATTTCTGGGTGAAATGCTCCAGGCTTCCGGTTCACTGTGATCCCAAGAAGGGCCTTCTATGCCACGACTGGAAAGACTGCCTGGGACTCAGCGCCTTGCGGGTTTGGGCATTATGTAAACTTTCACAGGCTTGCTGAAGGGGATGGTGCCTTCGATGCTGGTTTCCACCGGGGGTGACATCTCACCACCCTCAATCCAGGGGGACTTTGGAATGCGTGAATTGGAGTTGTAGGCCAGCAGCAGCCTCACTTCCACCTGGCATGGTTCTAGAAAGAAAGACAAAAAAATATCCTCTGTGACTGGGCAATGCCTAGGAATTAAGATGAAGTGTCAAGAAAAAGCAACATTAAAAATGGAAGCAGGAGGGTTTCGATACCATTTCTTCATCTGTCTGCCTCCCATTCTTCCCCCCTCAGCCAACAAAAACACTTTGCCAGCCTGAAATCCTGTGAGCCTATCCCTAAGCCTGCAGATGTGCTTCTGCTTTTCTGCCACTGCCACCTCCTCCTCGGGCCTCCTGGGCTCCCAGTAGTTAAGAGCCATGGCTGCTAAGACAGTCAGAGAGCAAGCTAAAAACCCTTCTTTTTGGAGTTCCCGTCGTGGCGCAGTGGTTAACGAATCCGACTAGGAACCATGAGTTTGCGGGTTCGATCCCTGCCCTTGCTCAGTGGGTTGAGGACACAGCATTGCCGTGAGCTGTGGTGTAGGTCGCAGACGCAGCTCGGATCCAGCGTTGCTGCGTTGCTGTGGCTCTGGCGTAGGCCAGCGGCTACAGCTCCGATTAGACCCCTAGCCTGGGAACCTCCACATGCCGCAGGTGTGGCCCTAGAAAAAGGCAAAAAGACAAAAATATAAAAAAACAAAAACCCTTCTTCCACGGAGGCCTTCCAGTCTCAAGACAGAGAGCCACAAGGTACATGCACGTGGCTGATTCTTGTGCCCAGACAATCACGCCCTTTCTGCACAGGCAATCTCCGGCTCCAGTGGCTGCATGCTCAGTGGACTCTACTGTATTAGTGTAAAAGGAGCCTTTCATTAGCAAACACTTCTGACAGAAAACTCACTAGTGAACATATTTCAGGGACCTCAAATCATGGCACTGAACCTTCCATTCTTTCATGACATGACATTATATTACCGATCTGGTGTCTGCAGGTGGCAGCCTCCAGCAAAAATAAACAAGACCTCCCTCAGACTGCTGACTATTTGGTGGAGGAGGCAGAGACAGCTGCAATGGAGCACAGTGTACACTCTGTAAGAAGCAATGAGGAGGGAACACAGGAAGGCCTTGGAATAGAACACCTGCTCTGTGCCGAGCACACAACCCCAAGAGTGCTCACCATGCCACACCACAAAACAAAGGCTGTCACAATCCAACAAAGTCCCAAGGCTCTGAGAGGTTCTGAGTGACTGCCCAAATCCACACCAGTGACAGAATTTGAGCTCAGTTCATAAACTAAGCAACTAATCTTTCTATCAACCATGTGGTTTCAATAAAGAAGGAGGAGGGGATTTCAGAAAAACTTAAGGGCAAGTGAAAAGACTCAGAACACCACGAGTGTGGGTGTCCTTCCTTGATTTCCTGTGACTGGGTCATCTCTTTAATTTCCTGAAAGGTGCAAGTATTGAGGAGGTGCCCAAGGCTGAAGAGCTTAGAGGGGAGAGTGAGGGCTGGATAGATCTAAATGAGCAAGGGCAGAGATCCCAAGACTTCTCAATGCTTCCTCGGACGTCCTCCTAGTCACTTCCAGACTTTTCCCTAAGGAGCAGAACAGAGACTAGATTGCTGTCCTTCAGGAAGCAAGAGGCTGGCAGGCAGCCAGAGCAGCTTAGCCAACCCCAGCGAGCTGCCTCAGCATCATCATTTAATATAGGGCCTCATACCAGCCTTGAGTGTATCTGTGATGAAACGACCACTGCTCTCTGGTACTAGGCTCCAGTATCAGCTCTCCCACTACGCTCTCCTCTCTGGTCCTAGATGGCTACTGCCAACCCAGCAACCACAACCTAGCCCAGGCTCTCACAGCACTTTCAGAAGCCAAACCCTGGTAAGGTCAGAGGACTAAACCCCACCTGGTCATTATGCCTTCCTTTACCAGCATGTGAGCAGAAAGGTAATTCAAGCCACTGCCAACAGAGGAAAGGAGCAGGAAGAGAAAACAAGAGGGAGGCGACAATGGGAGAAAGAGACAAAAAATCATCAAGGACAAATCACGCAACCAACTTGTTTCGCCTGGAAGAACACAGCTTTATAAGATACGCATTATTACTCCCATCTTAAAGATCAAGTGAGACAGGAGTCCCCGTCGTGGCGCAGTGGTTAACGAATCCAACTAGGAACCATGAGGTTGCGGGTTCGATCCCTGGCCTTGCTCAGTGGGTTAAGGATCTGGCGTTGCCATGAGCTGTGGTGTAGGTCGCAGACGTGGCTCGGATCCCGTGTTGCTGTGGCTCTGGCGTAGGCTAGTGGCTACAGCTTCAATTCGACCCCTAGCCTGGGAACCTCCATATGCCGCAGGAGCGGTCCTAGAAAAGGCAAAAACAAAACAAAACAAAACAAAAAAGATCAAGTGAGACAGAAAAGTAAAGTAACTTTCTCAGGATCACAAGCAAGGCAGAATTTGGAACCCATCTATGCGTCTCAAAGCTTCTGACCTGGTAGCATCCCCTCTCCCAGAGGACAGGCTCTCGGCAGGCAGCTGAGGGACCAGATGGAGGAGCCCCTACCACACCAGGCCTCATTTGCTGGATTAGGAGGGAGAAGGTGTGGGCATACTCAGAATGAGAAGATGAGTCACACTAGGGTCCCAAGTCAGATGGGAGGATGGGATAGCGAAAACACAAGGGATTTGGGAGTTAGGACATCTGAATGCCAGCCTCAGTGCCACCACTGATGAGCAACGTTGGCCTCCACCTATGTGTCTATAAAACAAACAGCAGAATACTAACTCTCACCCCAAAGTTTCCTAAGAATTAAATAAATTTTAATCGCAAATTTTAAATTTTATGTTGGATTTTCATTATTTGTTGAGTCCCTACTACATGTCAGGCACGAGGGACACAGGAGATAGAGGCACTGGGGACACAGAGGAAAGTGAGGTGCTTGCTCCCGTCCTAATTGGAAAGTCAGTCAACAAATGAGAAAACATCTGGCACTAGTAAGTGCCGGGCAGAGAATTAAAATAGAGATTTGTAATTGTGATTACATAGAAATCTCTCGGAGGAAGTTATCCTGGATTAATTACAAATCTCCAGGCGCAGGGCAGCCTGAAGTGCAGGCCTGGCCCAGGCCAACAGCACCACTTCCTCTTCTTTCTTTCTTTTTTGTCTTTATACCAAGTCATCTATACCCACCCAACACCTCTGATAGAGAAAAACCATTAATAAGGGCACTAAATAGTTACTCATGGATTCAAAAACATAGCGCAAGTAAGTTCCAGAGGGCATCCACCTATTTCTAAGATAAACCAGACTTGGTGGTATTAAACATCTTCTCAAGTAACAACCATGGTTCTGCATCATCTTCAGTGATTTAGGCAACATCACTGAGGTCAATTCTCTCCTACATTTCTGGTTCTGCAGACTGAGCGACTGAGCCTCTTTTTAAAGTTTTCAAAGCAGACTTAGAGGCTTGAAATGTACTGTCACTGCACCTGTATTCTCTCATTTTATTCTTTAGGATTAAAGAAAAATATTTAAGTAACCTCCATGTCTTTTTCTTTCTTTCTTTTTTGTCTTTTTAGGGTCGTACCCTGGCATATGGAAGTTCCCAAACTAGGAGTCCAATTGGAGCTGCAGCTGCTGGCCTACACCACAGCCACAGCAACGTGGGACCCAAGCCACATCTGCAACACACACCACAGCTCATGGCAACACTGGATCCTTAACCCACTGAGCGAGGCCAGGGATCGAACACACGTTCTCTTATATACTAGTTGGGGTCGTTACCGCTAAGCTACAACAGGAACATCTTAAGTAACCTCCCTGTCTTTTCTCAAATGATCGAGGTTCTACTCAGTCACTGTGTGGGGAGCGTAAAGTATAGGAAAAGATCACATTCCTTTGCATCGCCCTACAAACCAGCCCACGTGGGAAGGGAGGGCAGTAACAGTTGTCATTTTTATTGTTTTGGAGGAATGAACTGAACTGTTCACAGACAAAAAGAGTGATTTTAAATTTTTGGTAGAAATATAAAACTGTTTGGTTTTCAGAGTATTTCTCAGACCTAAATAGTACATTGAGAACCATTATCCTCACTTTGAAAATGAGGCAACGGTAGGAGGGCGTCTGGCTTGTCCAGGGTTATGTGGCAAGTCCGCGGCAAAGTCAGGATAAGAACATCGTTTCCTGACATTCAGCCCAGGGGTCCTTTCTATGAGACTCTCTTCTTTTTTTTTTTCCTCCCCCAGTCCCCTCACCCCGCCTTTCTTTTTTTCTATCGAGACTCCTTTCTGTTGTAAATCTCCTTTTTCATCTTTTTTGGCTGCCTTGTGGCATATGGAGTTCCAGGGCCAGGGATCAGATCCGAGCCACAGCTGCAAGCTATACTGCGGCTATGGCAACACCAGATCCTTTAACCCACTGTGAAGGGCCGGGGATCAAACCTACGTCCTGGTGCTGCAGAGATGCTTCTGATCCCGCTGTGACACAGCAGGAGCGACATAACCTCCTTTTTTATCTTCTAAAAGAAATCTTGTGCTTTGTGCAATCAAAGCAATGCAGCCAGTTCGTCTAAATGTGTCCAGTCTGAGCTTTTAAGCTCCTCAAGAAATCAAGTTCAACCCTCAGCAGGCCTGCTTCAATCATATTTTCAAACTGAAAAAAAACAAATGCCTTGGCCCACTGACTCCTTACCTGTCCAAGCGGTGTGGGAGAGGTACACCTGAGTGATAAGCCGGTGCCGCCCTGGGCCTGGATTCCGGAAGTCTGCGGGCTTAGGGTGGATGATCTGAGCCTGGCCATCTGGATACAAGACCTATGAGGTGACAGAAATGAGAAACAGAGGCAGAAGAGCCATGAGCTTTTAACAAAACTGTTGGTGACCTCTGCTGTGAACCCGAAAACAGGAGGAAAAGAAGACATTTTAGCCTTCATAAGAAACTGCTCCTGGAAGGAAAGACAACACTGCCGACATCTCTCTACCCCCTCCCCAGTACAGAGCAGTGAATGACAAATGTCTCCTGATTCCTGGTGAATGAGTGACAGGAATAAAGTGCCTCTATTAAGTACATGGATAAGTTAAAATACTAATCTCAGTGTGAAAAGCCTTTTTTGCAGGCACCCCCATCAGGATGACTCTCCCTCCCCAGCTCTGAATCACATCACCATGGCCCAGCATCCATCACCAACTACCAAGCATTAGAATAATTCTCAAACTCTCCACTAGATCATAGGCAGTTAGGAAGCTGTTTATCTCTTTCTATGAGGACAGAGTTCAATGAAGGAACTGCTCAAATCCCTGGTCAGTTCTTCAAATCTCACAAACTGCGAAACAGCTCTCCTCCAGCACCCAGGGGAGCCTCACAGGTATCCGTGAATAAGGCCTCTTACAGTGAACAGTGTACAAATGAGTCAAATGAAGAAATGAAGCATATCCTAGAAACAGAAAAGACCTGGGCTACAGGAATATACTGATAAGGATCAAGTAGGGACCATACAGGTCTTTCAACTATGAAACTCTGGGGAGGCATGTTGCAGCCCACCTGTTCCCCTCCCAAAAAAAAAAAACCCAAAAAACAAAAAATTGGTATTCATGGGCCCTACTCTCAGGATTCTGATTTTTTTTTTTTTTTTTTTTTTTTGGCTTTTTGCTATTTCTTTGGGCCTCTCCTGCAGTATATGGAGGTTCCCAGGCCAGGGGTCGAATCAGAGCTACAGCTGCCGGCCTACGCCACAGCCACAATGACTCAGGATCTGAGCCACGTTTGCGACCTACACCACAGCTCCCAGCAACTCGGGATCCTTAACTCACTGAACAAGGCCAGAGATCAAACCCGAATCCTCATGGATACTAGTCAGATTCGTAACCCGCTGGGCCACAAAGGGAACTCCCTCAACACTTTCTAAATAATTATAAAGTGCCGCTAGGGTGGAGAACTGCTAAAATTTGGGGGGGTTGGGAGAGACAAAAAAACTGCAGCACAACTGCACAGCCAGCTCAGAATCAGTTCTCTGTAGGTCTCATGATTATAATTTCTGCTGGGAAGCCAGAGGGTTTTTCCTCTACTGTCACTGCAGGCAAATATTACCACCTCCAGGGCCTGATTCATCCTTACTTTCTTCCAGGAAGCTGTCTCTGCCTGCTCCACACTATTTTTCTGTACTTACTGCCAGTGCTTACATCCTTTCCATTCAGATTCCTTCTGCCTGGAATACCTTTTAGCCTTTATCCTTTCTTTCTTTCTTTTTTTAAATGGCCACACGTGCAGCATTTGGACATTCCTGTATCACGGACTGAATCCAAGCTGCAGCTGTGACCTCCGCCACTGTAGTAGGATTCTTTTTTTTTTTTTTTTTTTTGTTGTTGTTGTTGCTATTTCTTGGGCCGCTCCCATGGCATATGGAGGTTCCCAGGCTAGGGGTCGAATCGGAGCTGCAGCCACCGGCCTACGCCAGAGCCACAGCAACGCAGGATCCGAGCCGCGTCTGCAACCTACACCACAGCTCACGGCAACGCCGGATCGTTAACCCACTGAGCAAGGGCAGGGACCGAACCCGCAACCTCATGGTTCCTAGTCGGATTCGTTAACCACTGCGCCACGACGGGAACTCCTTTTTTTTTTTTTTTTAATTATAGTTGGTTTACTATGTTCTGTCAATTTCTGCTATACAGCAAAGTGACCCACTTATTATACATTCTTTTTCTCATATTAATTTAATTTTTATATCATGTTCTATCACAAGTGATTAGATATAGTTCCCTGTACTATACAGCAGGACCTCACTGCTTACCCATTCTAACTGTAATAGTTTGCATCTATGCAGATACTTAACCCACTGCGCCACAGCAGGAACTCCCCTTATCCTTTACTTCTGATCATCCTTTCAGACTTTATCCACGTGTGGACAGATGCTAATTCATGAGTGTGTGTATCTATCTATCTATATGTTGCGGAAATTTTTTTTTCTTTTGTCTTTTGTCTTTTTTTGAGGGCCGCACCCGGCAGCATATGGAGGTTCCCAGGCTAGGGGTCTAATCAGAGCTGTAGCTGCCGGACTACACCACAGTCCACAGCAATGCTGGATTCTTAATCCACTGAGCGAGGCCAGGGATCAAATGCTCAACCTCATGGTTCCTAGTTGGATTCGTTTCCGCTGTGCGGCGACAGGAACTCTCAGAATTTTTTTAAAGTAGCCAAAAACTGGAAATAACTCTGTGGGGGAGGAAAAAAATAATCTCCCCTTTAACCTGCTAGGTTCTTGGCTAAGACTCCACCGTAATGAAAGACAGATTAACAGGAGAAAAACAAACATAAGTTTAATGACAAATATGTCTCCTGTATACAATGGCAGAGGCCCAGGGAAACTGAAAAACTCCCTGAAATTGCCCAAGCCATCACCTTAAATACCAGCTGCAGCTAAAGACAAAAGGAAGATGTTGAAGAGGGAGGGAACCTGTTATGAGGGGTTATAAGGTAAAACGCAGTGGACAAGGGTAAGGTTGTTATGCAAATTTAAGTTGGTACCCTCTCCATTGATATGAGTTCCTAGAGATTTAATCACGTTTCCCTTCCAGGTTCTAAGAGGAAGAAACCTTACAAATGTAGATTTCCCTTATAAATATCAATTTCCCTCACTAAAGGGCAACTTCTATGCTGTTCTCAGGGGTTCTACTATGTCAACCCCTCTCAGAAATAACCATTCCCAAATAATCCTTAGGTCAAGGACAGTTGTTTTGGAAGTGGTGTATTCTGTTCCCCGTCATTCCTGCCTTTGAAACTTCACAATCCAGAAGAGGCTAAGAAGCTTCAAAATCCAGAAGCTGAGTCAGTAGACTGGTCCATTATTTCACTGAACCAGTCTCTCAGTCTTGAAAACAGGTCAGGTTATTTCAACAACTGTGTCTCATTTCAGGAGGGAGGCAGTGTGGCAGGTGGGATCCCAAAAATTAGATCTATATTGTGCAAGTAATCAGGTATATAAGAAGAAGCCATAATTTCTTTTTTTTTTTTTTTTTTTTTTTGCTTTTTAGGGCCATGGAGGTTCCCAGGCTAGGGGTCCAATCAGAGCTATAGCTGCCAGCCTACACCACAGCCGCAACAACACCAGATCTGAGCCGCTTCTGTGATATACACCACAGCTCACAGCAAGGCCAGGGATCAACCCTGCATCCTCTTGGATCCTAGTCGGGTTCGTTAACCACTGAGCCACAACAGAAACTCCCAGAAGCCATAATATTCTTAACTCATCCTGTGCCGGTCTGAACTGATGACTGAACTGTTTTACAACTTCCAGTCCATCTGTCCGTCTCTCACTGAAAGTAAGCATCCGGAGGACAGGGATTCTGACATACTTGTGTAGAACTTAGTATGTGCAACAGAGTAAGCATTCCCACATGGATGAAAGGATGGATGGACAGATGGATGGGCAAATGGGTAGGACTCTTTATGGGACTTAATTAACTATTAAATTGATTGAAGACTATTAATTTGATTATTTATTGCGCCTCTCATGTGTCTCTAGTATTTGTATCTAACTTGGGAATGCTCCAAAGTGACAGCTTTTTCCTACCCATAAATTTTATTCACCAAGCTGACTCACCCATAGTCTGAAAGAGACTCATGTATTAGTTTGGTTGTAGCCCTGAAAATACCAAGTCTTAGCTCACATTATAAGAATAGAAGATGCCCTGTCATTTAGTGAGCCCTTATTGGGTACCAGGGACTTTATATACATAATCTCATTTCAATGTCAACTATCCCTATTTGTCAGGAACAGACTCTGAGGTTCTGAATTTAACCTGTTCCAATCCATACTCAGCAGCAGAGCTGCGATTCACGCCCAGGCTCTTTTCCTTAAAAACCCATCTCTTCTCTCTCCCCACTTTCCGTCTCTCAGGTAGAGATTACGTGGGTGCTCAAGTTAAAAGTGTCAACACAGAGTCAGTTAAGAAGCCCCATGGGGACCAAAACCTGACAGACCTGGACCTTCACAGTGCTCTGAGGATCTTGCACGTGCTCCAGGGTTGCGTCGACATCCAGGGCCACCACCAACCCAGATGTGAATCGCAAAGGGTTGTCTGACTCACCCGCTGGCTCGATAATGGTGGCTGAGGCTTTGTGGATCTGCAAGCAAGAAGAAAATAGGATTCTAAAGCCACGCCATTCCTCGGCAACAAAACAAGACCCTGCCTTTCTGACTCCTTAGCTAATGGGTGGATATTCGGGAGCCAATCCAAGGAAAGGCCCTAATCCAGCTGCTCCATGGGTCAAAGAGGATCACCAAAGTGAGCAGTTTTGACTCTTCGGACGGACGGACTTAGCTGAAGCGGGAGGACACAGACACCGACCTGCTCTGGAAGGGGGAGGTGCAGGAAGGTACACTGCCGAAGCATGGTATGCAGAATTTTGACCACTTCTGCAGGTTTGGACGTCATGAGTCGGGGCATGAGGTCAAGAAGTTTGTCCACAAAGCTGTCCTGCAAGTGGGGCAGATCAGCGATGAAACACCTGAAGGAGCAAAGAGAAGCAACTATGACAGTCATTCACCACAGGCTGAGCCCCAAACATCTGCCAAGCCCTGAAGGGGTGAAAAGGATGAACTAGAGAAGTTCACGGCTCCTGAGGAAGCCATGGACCTAGATAATTATGCTGTAGTGACATGACCATAACCTTGTTGATTAATTATCTATTAATGTTTATTATTTTTTAATTTTTAAGAGCCACACCTGTGGCATATGCAAGTTCCCAGGCTAGGGGTAGAATCGAAGCTGCAGCTGCCAGCCTACGCCACAGCCGCAGCAACACCAGATCTGAGCTGCGTCTGCGACCCACACCACAGTTCACAGGAATGCTGGATCCTTAACCCACTGATCAGGGCCAGGGATCGATCCCACAACCTCATGGATACTGGTCAGGTTCATTACTGCTGAGCCACAATGGGAACTCCCTAATTTATTTATTTTTATTAAAGTATAGTTGATTTACAATGTTGTGCAAATTTCTGCTATACAACAAAGTGACCCAGTCATACATATATATATGTACACACATTCCCTTTCTTTTTTTTTTTTTTTTTTTGCCATTTCTTGGGCCACTCCCGTGGCATATGGGAGGTTCCCCGGCTAGGGGTCTAATCAGAGCTGTAGCCACCGGCCTACGCCAGAGCCACAGCAATGCGGGATCCGAGCCGCGTCTGCAACCTACACCACAGCTCACGGCAACGCCGGATCGTTAACCCACTGAGCAAGGGCAGGGACCGAACCCGCAACCTCATGGTTCCTAGTCGGATTTGTTAACCACTGCGCCACGACGGGAACTCCACATTCCCTTTCTTATATCATCTTCCATCATGGTCTATCCCAAGATAGTCTTGTTTATTAAATATCTATATGGGCTAGGCATCTTCTTAAGTGTTCTTCACTATCTTATTTAATCCCCCCAGCAATCCTGTGTATTAGCAGAATTATTATTATCATGTTACAGATTCATTAATTTAACAAATGTATCTTCAGGACTTACAAAGCACTGGGGACATAACAGTGAGCAAAAGAGAAGAACACAGCTGTCTTGGAGTTCACGTTGTGGTGCAGTGGAAATGAATCTGACTAGTATCCATGAAGACTCAGGCTGGATCCCTGGCCTCGCTCAGTGGGTTAAGATCCAGCATTCCATGAAGTGCGGTGTAGGTCAGAGACGTAGCTCCGATCTGGTGTTGCTGTGGCTGTGGCATAGGCAAGCAGCTATAACTGTGATTCAAAACCTAGCCTGGCAATCTCCATATGCCACAGGTACGGCCTTAAAAAAAGACCAAAAAAAAAAAAAAAAAAAAGAAAGAAAAGAAAGACAGAAAGAAAACAGCTGTCTTAATGGAGTTTATAATCACTGACAGGAACACTGAGGCTCAGAGAGGATAAATGTTGCACTAAGGCTTAAAAAAAGGTAAGTAACTTACTCCTGGCTCTGATTGATTCCACGATATTTTGTTTTGTTTAAGGGGACAGTTGAAAAATATTTCACTGAGGGGGTAATATCAGTTCAGTTACTTTGATATACAGTGAAAATTAACATTGTAAATCAACTATATTTCAATACAACTTAAAAAAAAGAATAGGTAGCTCTAAACAACAAATGAAAACTGTGGCAAATCAGAGCTATCACCTTTCTGAAAAACCTCATCTCAATTGTGCAAAAACAGACTCTCCACCTTAAAGTATCTAAAACCGTGTATAACTAAATTAGTTTGTTGTACACCAGAAACTTACACAACATTGTAAACCAACTATACTTCAATTAAAAAAAAAATTTAAACCCAAAGACATGGGAGCTCCTGTCATGGCTCAATAGTTACCGAATCTGACTAACATCCATGAGGACACAGATTGGATCCCTGGCCTTGTTCAGTGGGCTAAGGATGCAGAGCTGCCGTGAGCTGTGGTGTAGGTCGCAGACACAACAAGGATCCTGCGTTGCTGTGGCTGTGGCATAGGCCAACAGCTACAGCTCCAATTGGACCTCTAGCCTGGGAACCTCCATATGCCATGGGTGTGGCACTAAAAAGCAAAAAAAAAAAAAAAAACCCCAAAAGACATGGACTTCACTGAAATTTAAGTCACAGTCTTAGTCAAGTTAGATGGTATCATTTATTAGAGAGCAGCCCCTATTGATAAAGGGTGGTATTGCAACTCAGCCCTATTATAGGAAGCTATTCATCTCCCATAAGAAAAAAAAACTTGAGAAGTACAGTCACACAAACCTGTACCATCAGGTTTGGTAAAGTTCATGGTAGTACAAACAAGAAGTGGAAGAATGAAGTATTGGACTTAATAACAGCAGCATTAGATTATACAATCATATAAATGCCTTCTTTCCAGTATTATCACTAGCACACTACAAGTCTGGTAACTACTTTGACTCTTATGGCTTCACCAAGACTTCCATTCATCAACTGCATCTGTTTTAGCTAATTTACTTCATAAAGAATCCTGAGAAAACATATCTAGGCCACAAAATAAAAGCTACCTGTAGAATTGATACAAATTTTTGTTATAGAGAATACGCAAGTTTAAGAACCATGGTGAAAAAAATAGGTCATGATTTTTCAAAAGATTTTGAGTTCTTGGAGCTCCCCTTGTGGCGCAGTGCTTAACGAATCCGACTAGGAACCAGGAGGTTTCGGATTCGGTCCCTGGCCTTGCTCAGTGGGTTAAGGATCTGGCATTGCTGTGAGCTGTGGTGTAGGTCACAGACTCGGCTCAGATCCTGTGTTGCTGTGACTCTGGTGTAGGCTGGCAGCTATAGCTCCGATTAGAATCCTAGCCTGGGAACTCCATATGCCGTGGGAGTAGCCCTAGAAAAGGCAAAAAAAAAAAAAAAAAAAGATTTTGCGTTCTTATTTGTTTTCTTCTGGCCCAGCTGAGTGCTGAATCACAGTAATTCCCGATGTATATTCCTGTCGTATATTTAGCTAACTTAAGAAGTTTACAGGAGTTCCCGTTGTGGCAAAACAAAAACAAATCCAACAAGGAACTAGGAGATTGCAAGTTCAATCCCTGGCCTTGCTCAGTGGGTTATGGATCTGGCATTGCTGTGAGCTGTGGTGTAGGTCACAGACATGGCTCAGATCTGGCATAGGCCAGCAGCTATAGCTCCAATTAGACCCCCAAGTCTGGGAACCTCCATATGTCACAGGTGTGGCCCTAAAAAGACAAAAGACAAAAAAAAAAGAAGTCTATATACAAGTAAAGAAAATACAGTTATCTAGAGTTCCTGTTGTGGCTCAGCAGTAAGTGAACCCAACTAGTATCCATGAGGACACAGGTTCAATCCCTGGCCTTGCTCATTGGGTCAAGGATCTGGCGTTGCTCTGAGCTGTGGGGTAGACAGCAGATGCAGTTCAGATCTTGCATTGCTGTAGCTGTGGTGTAGGCCAGCTGTAGCTCCAATTTGACCCCTAGCCTGGGAACTTTCATATGCTGCAGGTATGTCCCTTAAAAGACAAGACAAAAAAAAAAAAAAAAAAAGAGAGAGAGAGAGAGAGAGAAAAAAAAAACTAGTTATCTCTCAGAATCTGTGAGGAACTGGTTCCAGGACCTTTTGCGGACACCAAAATCCATGGTTGCTCAAGTCCTTTATATAATATGGAATAGTAGAGTGGGGGCCCTCTGTGTCCATGAATGCAGAACCCATGGATACCGAGGGTCACCTGTATACAAATTAGGTCATGCTGCATGCATAACAACAGCTTGGTTGCTATTCTGCCTTGTGATCACTCTTGCTTCACTATATAAGTACTATTCTCTGCATATCTAAGATTTAATAAGCTAGGTGATGAAACACTTACCTCTGAAAAAAATCCACTTCCTGTAAAAATTTTTCACACATCCCAAACAAAGGGTCAACTCTGTTGAAAGAAAAAACAAAGCAAACAAAAACCCATGTAATTTGCATGTGAAATTTGAGAACTGGGCAGTTAGGACCAAAGTCCCAGAAACCTAAACCCACATGAGAAGACAATGAACATATTACACTATAAAAATTATCTCTAACAGAAATAGATGACTTCTAATGCACCTACAGGGAAATATTTGCCAGGATCCCAAGACCCAATATTTTAACTGCAGTGGTCATATGGCTCAATGAATTTTCAAAATAAAAGCCTATCACAGGCCACCTGGCACCAGATTCAGTAAGGATTGACAGAAGCATAGCTGACAGGCAGTGCAGTGTCACTTTCCTCCCTCTGCAGGAGTCCTTGCAGCAGCCCATCCAGCAGTCCACATAGCTGTGTGGGAGCTTTGACCTTGCCGCTGATAGCTCAGGTTCAAGGAAATGAGATCTACATCAGTTGAATGTGGAACCCATATTCACTTAGAAGCCTCATGCTCCATAGGCGCTAATATCTCTTGAAGTAACTGACAGGCATAACCTTCTAGGGTCCCCATGGGGATATGTTCAGTTATAAGAAACACTGCGTTCAGTGATGTCCCAAGCTATGGTGTCTGCGTGAGGTATTTACAGTTCACACATAGTTCCTACTAGTCTACATGCCACTTTCTCAGATACCATTTTTACTATAACAGTGTTGTTACCTAGTAATAAGAGTTGCTGCTCTCATGTTTCCTGGGAACAGATCTGGAAAGGTCAAATTTTCATGCAAAAGGGGGAAAGGTTTTGTTACCACTTTTCACACAAACACAGACTATATTCTTTCCTCTCTATCTTGGCTCCCTTGGCCTCAAGTACTTACAGCATTCCATTTCTATAAAAATCTGACCACTTACCTAAATAATACAGGCGACATGCTGGGCCAATGAAATTTACAATAATACAACAGATTTTTCCTTTGATCTTTGCACATTTTATTTCTTAAAATTTCCGCATGAAACATTCCATTTATTTTCATTAGTATATTGTTAATTGGTGTTTCCGTCGTGGCAGAGCAGAAATGAATCCGACTAGGAACCATGAGGTTTCAGGTTCGATCCCTGGCCTCGCTCAGTGTGTTAAACATCTGGCTTTGTGGTGAGCTGTGGTGTAGGTCACAGATACAACTCAGATCTGGCACTGCTGTGGCTGTGGCATAGGCCAGCAGCTGTAACTCCAATTAGACCCCTAGCCTGGGAACCTCCATATGCCGTGGGTGTGGCCCTAAAAAGTAAAAAAAGAAAATATATTGTTAATTGAAGGAATAAAGTTCAGTGAAAGAAAAAAAAACAAATACTCTTTCCTTATATAAAAACATGTGAGATGGGAGAACATATCTGTAAATGAGATGACCAACAAAGGGATTAATCTCCAAAATATACAAATAGCTCATGCAGCTCAATATAAAAAAAAGTTAAAAATTTAAAAGAGTAGGCGTTCCCGTCATGGCTCAGCAGTTAGCGAACCTGACTAGCATCCATGAGGATGTGGTTCGATCCCTGGCCTTGCTCAGTGGGTTAAAGATCCAGCATTGCCCTGAACTGAGGTGTAGGTCGCAGACGCAGCTCGGATCCCGAGTTGCTGGGGCTGTGGTGTAGGCCAGCAGCTATAGCTCCGATTAGACCACTACCTGGTAACCTCCATATGCCTCGAGTGTGGCCCTAAAACAAAGACAAAAGACAAAAAAAATAAAATAAGCAGAAGACCTAAACAGACATTTCTCCAAAGAAGACCTACAGATGGCCAAAAAAGCACATCTCCAAAAAATGTTCAACATCACTAATTATTAGAGAAATGCAAATCAAAACTACAATAAGGTATTACCTCATACTGCTCAGAATGGTCATCATCAAAAAGTCTACAAATAATAACAGAGAGAGTGTAGAGAAAAGGGAACTCCTCCTACACCACTAGGTGGGAATGTAAATTGGCACAACCATTATGGAAAACAGTATGGAGGTTTCTCAAAAGACTAAAAATAGAACTACTATATGATCCAGCAATCCTACTCCTGGGCATATATCCAGGATAAAACTCTAATTTGAAAAGATTGATGCATACCAGTGTTTACAGCAGCACTACTTACAGTAATAGCCAAGACATGGAAGCAACCTAAATGTCCATCGAAAGAGGAAAGGACAAAGAAGATGAGGTACATATATATATGATGGAATACTACTCAGCCATGAAAAAAGGATGAAATAATGCTATCTGCAGCAACATGGATGGACCTATAGATTATCATACTGAGTGAAATAAGTCAGACAAAGACAAATATCATATGATAGCACTTGCAGGTGGAATCTAAAAAAATGATACCAATGAACCTATTTACAAAACAGAAGCAAACTTGCAGATTTCAAAAACAAATTTATGGTTACCCAAGGGGAAAGGTAGGAGGGAGAAACCAGGATCTGGGGATTACCATATATACACTACTCTATATAAAATAAATAGTCACCAAGAACCTACTTTATAGCACAGGGAACTCTACTCAATATTCTGTAATAACCTATGTGGGAAAAGTATCTAAAAAAGAAAGGATATATGTACATGCATAACTGAATCATTTTGCTATCCACCTGAAACTAACACATTGTAAATCAACTATACTCCAATATAAAATAAAAATTAGGAGTTCCCGTGGTGGCGCAGTGGTTAATGAATCCGACTAGGAACCATGAGGTTGCGGGTTCGGTCCCTGGCCTTGCTCAGTGGGTTAACAATCCGGCGTTGCCGTGAGCTGTGGTGTAGGTCGCAGACGCGGCTCGGATCCTGTGTTGCTGTGGCTCTGGCTTAGGCTGGGGGCTACAGCTCCGATTCAACCCCTAGCCTGGGAACCTCCATATGCCGTGGGAGTGGCCCAAAGAAATAGCAATAAATAAATAAATAAAATAAATAAAAATTAAATTGAAAAAATAGTAAAGTCGATGACCAAAAAATTAGCGAGAAAATGGGCATTCCCATGGCAGCTCAATGGTAACAATCCCTGACTAGTATCCATGAGGACATGAGTTTGATCCCTGCCCTCACTCAGTGAGTTAAGGATCTGGCGTTGTTGCTCTGAGCTGTGGTGTAGGTCGGCAGCTACAGCTCCAATTCGACCCCTAGCCTGGGAACTTCCAAATGCCACCGACACGGCATTTAAAAAGACAAAAAGACAAAAAAAAAAAAAAAAAAAAAAGGTGACAGAATGGTATCAAGGTTCCTAATAACCTAGCTGAGTCTTTCTACTAAATTGTAAGCTCCATGAGAGAAGAGACTTGGTTTGCTTCATCAGGTATTTCCAGACACAAGCAGCTATTCAATAAATATTGGCTGAATGGATAAATAAATGATAAATGGCAAATGAAAATTTATAAGCAACAATAATTCCTTTCCCTAAAAACCCATATAGCACTTGCAACTTTCTGAACTCTGACAAATCATCAGAGGTAGAAGTGCGATCTGACGGTAAGGTTAACCAAGCAAAGACCATCAAGGCCAGAAAGGCCAGAAAGGAGGCCTTCACCTAAGCAGAGGCTGAAATGAAAGCAATTTGGCCAAGTGGTACCTTTTTCAGTTTACTTATATAGAACCAGCTTTGAGAATTTCCAAGCAGTAAAATACAAAAAGATTTGGAAACTCTTCCCAACCCCCAAAACAGAGTAGGTAGTCTCAGGTACATGGTACATGAAGTAGAACCCCCACTTTCAATGTAAAAATAAAGTCGGCTAAGGGGAACCAAATACTGACTTATAGCTCTCCAGGAAGCCTACACAACTGCCAATTTAAACTAGTCTAGACTTTCATTTATAAGGATGAAAAGACAATGGAAAATTACTAGATGTTATAAGGACAATAAGGAGCTATAAAGGAGGCTAAGCAGGGCTCAATGAGATAAAGTCAAGGCAAGAGAGCAAAGAAAACATTATTTTTAATTCTAATAAATTAACCTCAGTGAGATTTAAGAGACTTGAAAGGATAAAGCAAGAAACACAGCTACTAAAAAGGTACAAAGAAGAAAGCACACTTGAAGGAAATTCCTGTTGTGGCTCAGTGTTTAACGAACTCAACGAGCATCCATGAAGATGTGGGTTTGATCCGTGGCCTTGCTCAGTGGGTTAAGGATCTGGTGTTGCCATAAGCTGTGGTGTAGGTTGCAGATGCGGCTGGGATCCCACGTTGCTGTGGCTGTGGTGTAGGCCAGCAGCTACAGCTCCAATTGGACCCCTAGCCTGGGAACCTCCATATGCCACGGTTGCGGCTCTTAAAAGATCAAATAAAAAGAAAGAAAGAAAGCACACTTGGAAATAAAAAAATAATGACATCAACTCAACAGAGAAAGAAATGAATGAAAAATGATGAAAACTGGCACCCGTAAATTTTTAAAAACGGTATAGTGAGGATTTTACTTAGAATATAAAGGAGAAAAAGAAACTGAAATTAGATAAAAGATAAGATATAGGGAAAATCCAGAAGATACAATATCCAGTATAAGAGACTGGAGTGGATGGAAGAAGGGGTAATTGAAATAATGGAGGAAAAAAAAATCCCTGAGATAAAATAGAGCTGAGACTTCAAAGTCTCACTAAAGGTCAGAAAGAACAATGAAACACATACCTAGCCATATCCTGGTGAAAATTCCTCAATTCTATAAAGAAAAGGAAAAATTTATAGCTTTGGGCCTTGAAAAATAAGCCACATACAAAGGAAAGAGAACCAGACTAACATCAAACATCCTAACCATAATATTAAATACTAAAATTAGGCAACAGAGCAGTATTTACAGAGTTCTGAAAAAATTTCACTTACATATGAAAACATAAGATAAGGCAGTTTTATTTATTTTTTATTTTTTATTTTTTGCTTTTTAGGGCCACATTTGCAGCATATGGAGGTTCCCAGGCTAGGGTCCAATCGGGGCTATAGATGCTGGCCTACACCACAGGCACAGCAATGCCAGATCCAAGCTGAGTCTGAGACCTACACCACAGCTCACAGCAATGCCAGATCCTTAACCCACTGAGCAAGGCGAGGGATCAAACCTGCAACCTCATTGTTCCTAGTCGGATTCATTTCTGTTGTGTGAGCATACTTCTTATACACCTATTCTGAAAAAAAATGAGTACGAATGTGCTCCAGTTGGATTGATAGTGAATTAGAAAAACGAATTTTATTTTATTTTTTTCTAGGGCCGCATCCACGGCATACGGAGGTTCCCAGACCAGGGGTCCAATCAGGGCTGAAGCCACCAGCTTGCGCCAGGGACACAGCAATGCCAGATCCAAGCCATGTCTGCGACCTATACCACAGCTCACGGCAACGCCGGATCCTCAACCCACCAAGCGAGGCCAGGGATTGAACCCGCAACCTCATGGTTCCTAGTCGGATTCGTTAACCACTGAGTCATGACGGGAACTCTGAAAAGGAATTTTAAAAGACAATTGTGGTACAAAAAGAACAATGGTGAGCAAGGTGGAGCTAAGTAATTGTCATAATGTACTTCTAAAGATTGATGCATATTTTAAGAAAAGCTTCTTAAAATAAGAGATACATTAAAAACCATAATCCAGGAGTTCCCATTGTGGCTCAGCAGTAACGAGCCCAACTAGTATACACAGGACTAGACACCTGGCCTCGTTTAGTGGGTTAAGGATCCACATTGCTGTGGCTGTGGTGTAGGTTGGCTAGTACAATTCTGATTCAACCCCTAGCCTGGGAGCTTCCATATGCAACAAGTGCAACCCTAAAAATACAAAAAAAAAAAAAAAAAAAAAATGCCCCCCAAACAAACAAAAATCTATAATAAATATGTTGAATAGTACAGAGAATTATAACCATTACCTTGTAATAACTTTTAATGGAGTATAATCTATAAAAATACCTAATCAGTATGCCGTACTCCTAAAACTAATATTGCAAATCAACTGTACATCAATTTAAAAAATCTGAAACTAAATTCCAAATTATTTTCCAGTATGAAACAATCAAATAAAAGTACACTAAAACTTTCATTCTGATTAGATGGGATCTTGATAGAGGTGATCATAAATTCTATTTTTTAATGCTGATAAACATAAGGTCAGGAGTTCCTGTCACGGCTTGGTGGTTAACAAATCCGACTAGGAACCATGAAGTTGCAGGTTGGATCCCTGGCCTTGCTCAGTGGGTTAAGGATCCTGCGTTGCCGTGAGCTGTGGTGTAGGTTGCAGACGCAGCTCGGATCCCGCGTTGCTGTGGCTCTGGCGTACGTAGGCTGGCGGCTACAGCTCCAATTAGACCCCTAGCCTGGGAACCTCCATATGCCGAGGGAGCGGCCCAAGAAATGGCACAAAGACAAAAAAACAAAAACAAAAACAAACATAAGGTCAATCGGTTTATTAAAAAATAAGAGTAAATATACTATTTATACAACTAAAATGAGCTAATAACATTTATCAACTCTTTGATACTCAGGGAGTATTTTAAAGCTTTACATATATAATAATTCAATATACCTTGCAATAACACTATGAAGGAGAGGCAAGTACTATTATTATCCCAATTTAATTTATAGGAAACGAACTGAGGCACTTAAAGGAAACAAACTGAAGTCTTAAGTAGCTTGTCCAAGGTCACTTAGTCTGCAAATGGTGGAGTCGAGATACGTATCTAAGCAATGAGGCACCACAGCCTTCTCTACCACTATGTTCTACTACTGCCTTTCTCTCAAATAGTTAAAATTAGGGTACAGAACTTTCAAAGCTCTTTAAGAAGAAACAATCAATCCAGCAAAAATCAAGGGGAAAAAAAGGTAGGAATGTATACAAATGGAAAAAATATAAAATAATACAGTACGAGTAAAGATCAAATATATTTGAATCTATATAATTATATGGAGATATGAAATATTATATTGTGGATAAAATGAAAATGAGGCAGACTAGTCAAGCATATTACGACTCTATTTATGCTAATATACATTTATCTTTTATCTTATTTTATTTTATTATTTTTTTTTTTGTCTTTTCTAGGGCCGTACCCACGGCATATGGAGGTTCCCACGTTAGGGGTCTCATCAGAGCCACAGCAGCTGGCCTACGCCAGAGCCACAGCAACGGAGGATCTGAGCCACGTCTGCAACCTACACCACAGCTCAGGGCCAACACCAGATCCTTAACCCACTGAGCGAGGCCAGGGATCAAACCTACAACCTCATGGTTCCTAGCTGGATTCGTTAACCACTGAGCCACAACAGGAACTCCTTTTATTTTATTTTTTGACTGTGGTCACAGCACACAAAAATTCTAGGGCCAGGGATGGAACCTGCACCACAGCAGTAGTGCACCAGATCCTTAACCTGTTGGGACACCAGGGAACTCCTAAACATATTTTATTTAGGGCCACACCCATGGCACATGGTTGAATTTCCTGGGCTAGGAGTCAGATCAGAGCTACAGTTGGCAGCCTACACCACAGTCTCAGTCACACCAGATCTGAGCAGCATCTGAGACTGAGCAAGGTCAGAGACTGAACCCACATCCCCATGGATACTAGTTGGGTTTGTTTCTGCTGAGCCACAATGGGAACTCCTAAACATTTATAATCTTCACATTTAGTCAGTTGTTTTAGATGGAGTGGATTACCAGAGAACAGACCCTTTACTTACTCTGCAATATTTAAACTTTTATAATAATCATATATAAGCTGAATAGGAGATCTTTTTTCTTTAAATGAAAAAGTGTAGATGCTATCACAAGCACCTATATTTTCTGAGCTGTGACTGGCACATAGCAGAGATTAAACATTTGTTAAATAAATGTATGGCTATCGCTAAGATTAAATTACTACCTATGTTTGTCAGATCACTATTATGATATGCAATGATGTATTTTTCAGTGCTTACTTAAAATAAACACTCATATTTATTTCCCAACAGCACTCAGGCTGGCAAAGCTGGCAGACTGAGCATCAAATGTGTCCTCTGTCTATTCTGTTTGTTTGTTTTTGTTGTTGTTGCTGTTTTGTCTTTTGAGGGCTGTGCCCGTGGCATATGGAGGTTCCTGGGCTAGGGGTTGTGCCAGAGCTACAGCTGCTGGCCTATACCACAGCCATAGCAACACCAGATCCAAGCTGTGTCTGCGACCTACACCACAGCTTGTGGCAACGCCGGATCTTTAACCTACTGAGCGAGGCCAGAAATGAACCCGAAACCTCATGGTTTCTAGTCCCAGATTTGTTTCTGCTGTGCTATGACGGGAACTCCCCAAAACCACTTTCAATCAAACAAGACACACCATCAAAATATCTGATTGCAGGGAGTTCTCTTGTGGCACAGCAGTTAAAAGATCTGGCATTGTCACTGCAGTGGCTTGAGTTGCACATGGGAACTTCCACATGCCTGGGACACAGGAAAAAAAAATCTGATTTCAGAGAAGTTAAAATCTTTAAATATGCATTTTATAATCACTGAAATATAGCAATTCTCATTATCAAAAACTTTAACAGCTATCTTTATAATGAGCTCTTAGTAAGTGCCAAGGACCCTGCTAAGTGTTTTCGCATGTATTATCCCATACATTCTTCATGGATACCCCAGGAAACCCCATATCATCATTCTCATTTTACAGACAGGGAAACAAGGCAGAGAAAGGCTAAAGAAATCTATCCATAATTAAATTACTAATGAGTAGAGAGTTCAGGATTGTTACAAAGTAGTCTCACAACGCTATACATTGTCTTTTTTTTTTTTTTTTTTTTTTTTTTTTTTTGTCTTTTTGCCTCTTCTAGGGCCGCACCCACGGCATATGGAGGTTCCCAGGGTAGGGGTCCAATCGGAGCTGTAGCCACCGGCCTACACCAGAGCCACAGCAACACAGGATCCAAGCCGCATCTGCAACCTACACCACAGCTCACGGCAACGCCAGATCCTTAATCCACTGAGCAAGGCCAGGGATCGAATCCGAAACCTCATGGTTCCTAGTCGGATTCATTAACCACTGTGCCACGATGTGAACTCCTATACATTCTCTTATTTTGTCTTTTGTTTGTTTGTTTGTTGCATACCCCACAGCTACAGCAACGCCAGATCCAAGCCACGTCTACAACCTATACCACAGCTCACAGCAACACCGGATCCTGAACCCACTGAGGGAGGCCAAGATCGAACCCGCAACCTCACAGTTCCTAGCCAGATTTGTTGCCACTGTGCCACAATGGGAACTCTGGAACTACTCTTAATTTGTCTTTACTGCCTAGGACAGAGCAACCAGCCCCTTCAGAAGAGAACAAAATGGTCTGGCATTAAATTCTTAGAGAAATCTCTCAAGAACCATACAGAATGCCTTGTTGCCAGATGAAGATCCATGCTGCATGGTAAGCAACAGAGAGCCACTGGAGGGTTTTTCCAGGGATCTAATCTGACCCACACATGGAACTTGGAATATGTGAACGAGAAAATTAATAGCTTGCACATCCCTTAGGTAATCCTTCTGAATATCATCTCATGCATCATTAACCTGGGTGAGATCTCTGAATTCATTTGGAAGTGGCTTTAAAAGGACTGGGCCACCCCTTCTGGCCAACCACACATCTTACCCTCGAGTAGTCCGTGCTATTACAATAAGTTGCAAGGCTTTGGCCTGCAGCCTCATATGATGGATAATCACCACCTGCTTGCTCTCCACACCACTATACATGAACTCCATTTTGTAGGTCTCTTCCATGATCTACAAGGAAAAGGTAAGCAACAATCAGTGAAGACATCCCAACAGTCTTACTGGAGAGCATACAGAATTCCAGGTGCAACCAGATCTGAACAGAGGTTTTTTGTTTTCGTTTTTGTTTGGCTGCACCTGCAGCATGTGGAAGTTCCCTGACCAGGAACTGACCCCAGGCCAAAGCTGTAACCAGAGCCACAGAAGTGATGACGCCAGATCCTTAAGCTGCTGAGCCATGAGGGAACTCCAGAGGGTTTTTTTTTTTTTTTTTTTTTTTTTTTTTTTTTTTTTTTGTCTTTTTAGGGCTGCACTTGAGACATATGGAAGTTCCCAGGCTAGGGGTCAAATTTGAGCTGTAGCTGTTGGCCTATGCCACAGCCATAGCAACGCCAGATTCAAGCCATGTCTGCAATCTACACATCTCATGGCAACGCTGGATCTTTTAACCCACAGGGACTGAACCCGTGTCCTCATGGATATTAGTCAGGTTCATTACCACTGAGCCATGACAAGAACTCCTAGAGGGTTTTTGTCTTTTAATGCCTATGCTTTAATTCTGAACTGAGATTTTTAAGTGCCTGTGTTGAGAGACATTAGTATAACTTGAGAGAAATTAATATACGTGTGGAGAGAAATTAGTATAGTATGTCTGATGAAGAGAGAACAAATTATTGTGTCAATTAAAAAAACAAACTTTCATCTGGTAATATCTTAGTTAATGATTCGAAGACATGAGTGTTTAACTGCTGATGACACTGTAAAGCACTGTAATACTAAAGCAAAGTCACTGTGCTGTGGCAGCAAATGAATATATGCTACGTATGGAAATGAAATCCCCAGCAAAGTCCTTCAGAATTTAGCATCAGGAACCATTAACTACCTGTTAGTCATCCAGACTGTGCTGGGGGTCTGGTCTGTCAGAGGGATTTTAGGGAGGGCATCAATGCAGAAAACAACATCAGTGACCTCAGCTCAAGCCCAGTGCATGTTAAGCTCTTGCTGTCTTCTATTCAAACCAGCTACTCCTCTCCAAATGATGCTTCTCTTTACCTTCTGTGCTCGCCTCCCTTTGCAGGCTCGGGAGTTAGAGAAATGACTCCAGGTTCTCCAACAACCGATGTTAAGATATATTACCTAATTACATGACGCCTCAATTTCCCTATCTGTAAATGCGGAAGAAACACACCACATCACAAAATCTAAAGGATTAAATGGGGCACGGAAGGTAACTGGCAACGGTAGTTCCTTTCTCTCTTTCTTCCAAACTGCTGCTCCCTGGTCCCATCCCTCCCCACACGGCCCATCTGAGGAGCCAGAGTCATTACGATCTACTCCCCACAATAAGCCACACCACAGGTCTGTGAGGGAGTCTAGATTAGATGAGAGATCAGGCAGAGCAGGGAAGAGAAAACAGAATCTGGGTATCAGAGGATCTGAGCTTAAGTCTCTGACTTACTACCTATAGCTCTATGAATATAATTTTGCTGAGTATTAACTGCCTCATCTGTAAAATGGACTTAATTCTTATTCCTGCCTCATGGGATTACTGTGAGGGCTAAGTAAAACAGACTTGAAATCATCAGTGAATTGTAATTTAAGAATCACCATCATCATCATCTTCCTACTGCGTCATAATTAGGCCAGAAACCATGACCCAGAAGAGTTCGCCAAATCCCAATATCCAAGAATAAAGAGAAACTGCTCAAAATTAGAAAGAAATAAACTTAAGTTTATTTACTATTTGTTTGCTACTTATGAAAACAAACAAAAGTGCTACTTAATGAACTAAGGAGAAACATAAGGATCTTTTAATATTCAAGAGATGGTTTAAAAAAAGAGAGAGAGCTGTTACAGGCTAAAAATATAAACAACCTCATAATGAATTCAGCTGTATTCCAAGATGAAAGACTCAAGACAGTATTTATTAGATTTTCATATCTCTGAAATATAACCTAATAATATTCTTTCTAGAATATTCACAAAAGGATCTTAGAAATCAGGAAGGTTAAGGAACCTGCTCAGTATCACCCAGGAAATTAGAGGCAGACAGAGGAACAGACCCCAAGTTCCTGACTCAAAAGCCATGGCTGTGTCTCCTACTTATGCTGCTTTTTGTACCACTAACTTCTTTCACGGACTGAAATGGGGAGGCCACAGCAGAGCCTGTAAAGGCCTCTAGCTCTCACTTAGATAATGCAATTCCTGGACAGAGATAGATATCTGAGATGAAGGTGTCAATGAGCTTACCTGCTTTGCTGCTGCTGAGGCCAAATCACTCTGCTTCAGATACAAAGGGGCAGCCACATTCCACAGCTTCTCCTGCAAAGCCTAAGAAATCAGCAGACAGAACACAGAGGTCAAAAAGACTGCCATATCGCAACATCTTCTCAGATCCACCTCTTAGAGTAATGAGAATAAAACCAAAAATAAACAAATGGGGCCTAATTAAACTTAAAAGTTCCTGCACAGCAAAGGAAACCCTAAACAACACAAAAGGACAACCCACAGAATGGGAGAAAATCTTTGCAAGTGAATCGACTGACAAGGGATTAATCTCCAAAATTTATAAACACCTTCTGCAGCTCTATACCAAAAAAACAAACAACCCCATCCAAAAATAGGTAGAAGATCTAAACAGACAGTTCTCCAAAGAAGACATACAGATGGCCAAGAAACACATGAAAAGATGTTCAACATCACTCATTATTAGAGAGATGCAAATCAAAACCACCAGCCAGAATGGCCATCATCCAAAAGTCTACAAACAAGAACTGCTGGAGAGGGTGTGGAGGAAAAGGAACACTGGTACACTGTTGGTGGGATTGTAAATTGGTGCAACCACTGTGGAAAACAGAATGGAGATTCCTCAGAAAACTAAACATAGAACTGCCATTTGATCCAGCAATCCCACTCCTGGGCATCTACCCAGAGAAAACCATGACTTGCAAAGACACACATACTCCGATGTTCATTGCAGCACTATTTGCAATAGCCAAGACATGGAGGGAGTTCCTGTCGTGGCGCAGTGGTTAACGAATCCGACTAGGAACCATGAGGTTGCGGGTTCGGTCCCTGCCCTTGCTCAGTGGGTTAACGATCCGGTGTTGCCGTGAGCTGTGGTGTAGGTTGCAGACGAGGCTCGGATCCCGTGTTGCTGTGGCCCTGGCGTAGGCCGGTGGCTACAGCTTTGATTAGACCCCTAGCCTGGGAACCTCCATATGCCGCGGGAGCGGCCCAAGAAATAGCAACAACAACAACAACAAGAACAAAAAAAAAAAAGACAAAAAAGACAAAAAAAAAAAAAAAAAAAAAAGACATGGAAACAACCTCAATGTCCATCGACAGAGGAGTGGATCCAGAAGATGTGGTACATATACACAATGGAATATTACTCAGCCATTAAAAGGAACGAAATACCAGCATTTTTAGCAACATGGATGGACCTAGAAATTATCATGCTAAGTGAAAGCAGTCAGACAATGAGACACGAACATCAAATGCTTTCACTGACATGCAGAATCTGAAAAAGGACAGCATGAACTTTGCAGAACAGATACTGACGCACAGACTTTGAAAAACTTATGGTCTCCCAAGGAGACAGTTTGGGGAGGTAGGGGGATGCACTGGGGTTGTGGGTTGGAAATTCTATAAAATTGGATTGTGATGATCATTTTACAACTATAAATGTAATAAAATCATTGAGTAATAAAAAAAATAAAGATAAAAAAGAAAGTCAACATAAAAAAAAAAAGACTGCCATATCACTTGAGACTTAGGTATCTGTTTTGCTTTGAAAATTGACCGTGACCAGGACTTCCTCTCAATCTTATTTTAAGACAACAAGCCCTACCTATTATGGACAGAGAGGTGACCAATGGTTTGCCCAAATGAACTCCTCCCCATTCAATTCTTTGCCCAAAGCCCCTCTGTCCCAGACCACAGCTTGCAAGTGGAATACAGAAGCCATAAAGCCAAACTACAGCCATGAAGGCCTCACCAGAATTTCAGGGAAGCCAGGCTTTGAGGCTCTGGGACCTCCTTGATCCCAGAGCCACTGGCCTACACCCCTACTGCCTAGAACCTACCTGCTTGACTTAGTTTTTATTTCTTTGCTCCACGCTCACTATCCTTTGAACAGTCCCATCACCTTACCAACATATACAAATAAGAAATCAAGAAGCTTTTCTAGATTCCTCCCTCTTTCAATTATATCTACTTTCAAAACCATCAATTAGAGCCACGGATTTTACCTTCCATCTCTCTCCTTGCATATCCATTCCTCCGGCCATCTCATCTAAACCTCTGCTATGTTCTCTTATTTCCACAATCCTTCTTCTTCTTTTTCTTCCTTTTTTTTTTTTTTTTTTTTTTTGCTTTTTAGGGCTGCACCAGCAGCATATGAAGTTCCCAAGTTAGGGGTCGAATAGGAGCTTCAGCTGCCAGCCTACACCACAGCCACAGCAACATCTAGATCTGAGACGCATCTGTGACTTATACCGCAGCTCACAGCAGCACCAGATCTTTGACCCACTGAGCAAGGCCAGGGGTCAAACCCGCATCCTCATGGATACTTGTCAGGTTCATTTCTGCTTCGCCACAACCAGAACTCCTTCACGGACCTTCTTAATTACAGATATAATCTAATAACATTATAGAACACCTAAAGTAACACTGTCAAGCAGAAATATAACACAAGCTATGTATATAAATTTTTATTTTCTAGTAGCTACATTTTTAAAAGTAAAAAAAAAGGTGAAATTAATTTTAACAACATAGTTTATTTAACCCAGTATATCCAAGGTTTACCTTTCCACCACGCAATCAATATCTTAAAAATTGGAGTTCCCGTCGTGGCGCAGTGGTTAACGAATCCGACTAGGAACCATGAGGTTGCGGGTTCGGTCCCTGCCCTTGCTCAGTGGGTTAACGATCCGGCGTTGCCGTGAGCTGTGGTGTCAGTCGCAGACGCAGCTCGGATCCTGCGTTGCTGTGGCTCTGGCGTAGGCCGGTGGCTACAGCTCCGATTCGACCCCTAGCCTGGGAACCTCCATATGCTGCTGGAGCGGCCCAAGAAATGGCAAAAAGACAAAAAATAAAAAAATTAAAAAAAATAAAAATTATTAATGAGGGGAGTTCCCAACGTGGTGCCGTGAAAACGAATCGGACTAGGAACCATGAGGTTGCAGGTTCGATCCCTGGCCTCGCTCAGCGGGTTAAGGATTCGGCATTGCCGTGAGCTATGGTGTAGGTCACAGATGTGGCTCGGATCCCACGTTGCTGTGGCTCTGGTGTAGGCTGGCAGCTACAGCTCTGATTAGACCCCTAGCCTGGGAACCTCCATATGCCGTGGCTGTGGCCTTAGAAAGACAAAAAAAAAAAAAAAAAAAAAAAAAAAAATTATTAATGAGATAGTTTACATTTTTTTCATACTAAGTCTAAGAAATCCAGGGTGTATTTTACACTTACAGCACACCTCAATTTGAACATTCCAAGTGCTCAACAGCCACAGGCACCTATGACTACCATTATTAGACAGTGGCCGGTCTAAACTATAGATACAGAAATTTTTTAATTACCTAAATCTTACTACCACTAACAGAGTTGTTATTTTTGAATACTTGCTTCCAATCATTTCTCACATGCATGTTTTTAATAAATAGTTGGAGTCAGAAAGCGTAAGTTATTCGGTGTGCTTTTTTCATACGACATTCTATCTTATCATGTTATTATATAATTCTTCATAAATATCATTCTGCTACAGAATATAATGTTGAGTAAATGTACCAGAATTTAGTTAGCTCTTGCCCTATCATCAAATACTCGCCTCCCTTGGGTTTTTAAGTCGGGGTCCCTTACGTACCCTTTCCATGAGTTGAGTAAAAAACATAGTTCTACATTCTTTTTAGGAATAATCTCTTTTCTTACTGAAAAAAACGTGGATTCTTTTCAGAAGCCTTCTTGTATTCCTATGCAGAAGATAGCAAGCCAAGGAAGTAGAAAGAAGACCAACAATGACATGTCGCTATGAACCAGACTCTAGACCCAGGGTTTCCACATACACTGCTTGCTGCCAATCCTTACCTGGGTAGAGTCGTTATTAGCCCTGTTTCGTTGGAGCTTGGAAAGGCCAAACAACTTTGCCAAGGGACATGAAGGAACTTTGAGGGGTGATGGAAAATATTCTCTAACTTAAATGGGGGATGGTTACATAGGCACATACGTTTCAAAGAATCTATCTAGCTGAATAAGAGCTGTTTAAATCCCAACCAACTTCAGCGTACACACCTACCTTCACAAGCACACACACACCTGCACAACCCTAAGCTCACATATCTTACAGTGGCAAATAATTTGACTCTTCCATTTATTCTGACTGTAGCCAAATATCATTAGGAACTTTGAAGACTAACAACATTGAGAAATAAAACTAAGATAAAGTTTTATCAGTGGGAAGGGTTCTCCTGAAGTCTAAGTCTAAATTTATAGCAGAACTCTGCGGCAGAGGCTGACAGCTATTGAGCCAGGTTAATGGATTTTCAACTCAGTGAACTGAAACAGCTTCTTGGGTACCAATTTCATGTGTCTATATACATATAATCTGACTATACAAAGTATGAAATGCCAGCAATTGGCCCTTTTAAGAGCAATAAAGTCAATCTTTGGCGAATTTGGCTTTGATCAAGTGAAAATTAGCATTTAAAAAAAATAATAATATGAAAGTTTATATAAGATCTTTGCTAATCAAATTACTTAAAAAGTTAAAATCCTTGACATTCTAATGAAAGTGGTTATCCAATCTGTTCTAACTATACAAATGATAAAAGAAGTTACCCAAATTAAAAAGTCAAATTCCAAATTATTTATTAGAGATAAATACAATTATACTGCAGAGTACATAATTTCTCCATTGCTAAGCAGCTGCATGAGACGATGTATTTTTCCACTTATGGCCTCAAACACTCTTGGATCCATTAAAGTGTACTCTTAGCATCACACTCATGAACAAAATGGATCAGAACCAACCTTGATGAGAAGAAGTTGACACCTAAGGTAGGTAGCAGAGAAGTCAGCTACTCCTGCCAATTCAGACTGAAGTTCTCCAAGTCTTTGCAGATCCCTGTAGTAAACAAAACCCCAAGCCAAACATAGAATAAGGATAATGACACCAATTAAAGATCATGTCAAAAGCATTTTACTATTTCATACCTAGTAAAACGGTCTAAATTTTTAAAATGGTAGTTCCCAGTGCTAAAGTGGTTATAATGAAACTGGTTCACTTACACTTTGATAGCAGCTTAAGTTGATATAATTCTTCTTCAAAGTAAAATCATACTACATTATAAAAGTCACAAATATGGTCAAGTATTGTGATCTGTAGATTTATCCTGAGAAGTATTTATTTATTTATTTTGTCTTTTTAGGGCTGAACCCACGGCATATGGAGGTTCCCAGGCTAGGGGTCAAATTGGAGCTGTAGCCACTGGCCTACACCACAGCCACAAGGGATCCCAGCTATGTCTGCAACCTATGCCATGGCTCACAGCAATACCAGATCCTTAACCCACTGAGCGAGGCCAGGGATCGAACCTTCATCCTCATGTATGCTAGTCAGATTCGTTTCCACTGAGCCACGATGGGAACTCCCTGAGAAGTAATTCTAAGAGAAATATTCAACAGAAATGAAATGCTTTACGCCCCACAATACTCACTGCTGTGTGGACCATTATAGTAAAACCCAGTAACTACTTAAATAGTCAATGGTAGAAGAATTATTAAATAAATTACTGTGTGCATCCAGTCTACGGAATAGTCTACAACAACCACTAGAATATAACACGGTAATAAGGTATATGACCTCAACTATGTATAAGCTACATATTTATAAATCTGAAAAATACAGCAAACCGTTTTCTGGATCAAGGTATTTAGAGTGCTTCTTAGGGCCTTCTCCCAACTATGCTTTACTTTCCAAGTGTTTTATACAATGGACAAGGATGTTCTGTATCATCAGAAAAAAAAATTTAAGGTCTTACAGTGGACTTTGTTGGCTACCTACCCAGTCAGTCATTCTCCATTTCTTCCTTACTAAGTGAACCCCAATTTTGTTCAAAAGAAGGTGTCCCCAAATGCAGTTCCAAGTAGAGTCTAACTGGACTTAGCCAATTAGTACATGTCATCTCCCTGGTTATGTGACCTCAGCTGGCCTCATCAGTCCTAATAGAAGGATTTACACTGAATACTTGAAGCAGGTCTGATGGGGTCTCTGAATCACTTACACATGCTCTCTTTCTGTGTTTCTACCTCCATCTCTCAGTGGACTGAACAACATTTTACAGCCCTGAATACCACTGGCAGCCATATGTTTCTTTTTTTTTTTTGTCTCTTTGCTATTTCTTGGGTCGCTCCCGCGGCATATGGAGGTTCCCAGGCTAGGGGTCTAATCGGAGCTGTAGCCACCGGCCTACGCCAGAGCCACAGCAACGTGGGATCCGAGCCGCGTCTGCAACCTACACCGCAGCTCACGGCCACGCTGGATCGTTAACCCACTGAGCAAGGGCAGGGACCGAACCCGAAACCTCATGGTTCCTAGTCGGATTCGTTAACCACTGCGCCACGACGGGAACTCCAAGAGGTTTTCTAATACTTGCAATTAAAGCATCCTAACTGGATACAGGTATCAACAAAGTGATTGCAACCATATAAAACATAACTGTCTGTGGACAAGAAAATAAAAAGAGGCAAAGACAGATAAAACAGTTGAGTTGGGAGTTCCCATTGTGGTTCCTCAGGTTAAGAACCTGACTAGTATTCATGAGGATGTGGGTTAAATCCCTGGCCTCCCTCAGTGGATTAAGAATCCGGTGTTGCCATAAGCTGTGGTGTAGGCTGCAGATGCAGCTTGGATCTGGTGTTGCGGTGGCTATGGTGTAGGCCAGCAGCTGTAGCTCCAATTCGACCCCTAGCCTGGGAACATCCATATGCCCCAAGTGCAGCCCTAAAAAACAAAAAACAAAACAAAACAAGCTGTATTGGGAGCTGGGATTAGTGATTTTAAATGTTTAATTCCTCACATAGAAGATACATACTTAGCTAGTATGTACAGAACTCAAAGATACTAAACTGATGGAACTCAAAAGATAGTAAAAGATATCCAATTGGAGTTCCTGTCGTGGCTCAGTGGTTAACGAATCCGACTAGGAACCATGAGGTTGCGGGTTCAGTCCCTGCCCTTGCTCAGTGGGTTAACGATCCAGCGTGGCCGTGAGCTGCGGTGTAGGTTGCAGACGCGGCTCGGATCCCACGTTGCTGTGGCTCTGGCGTAGGCCGGTGGCTACAGCTCCGATTAGACCCCTAGCCTGGGAACCTCCATATGCCGCGGGAGCGGCCCAAGAAATGGCAAAAAAAAAAAAAAGATATCCAATTAAAGTAATCCACTTTCCTATACCTATTGTGCTGGTAACCAGTACACCCTTTCCAGAGGCAACCAGCATTACCAGTTTCTTTTAAATTATTTTGGAAATGTCCTCTATATCTACAAAAGTAACGTTTTCCTTTTCTTTCTTTTTGGGTGAGAGAGAGAGAGGAGAGGAGAGGGAGAGAGGGAGAGAGAGTGAGTGTGTGTGTGTACAAGACCCAACAATTCATCTTTCATAGAATTGGTAGAAAGCTGCCTTGTTTTTTAATAGAAGCATCAAAATTTCACACAGAAACAATAACTGTGGGAAACCTAAAGATATGGCTCATGAAGGAAGTTAACTGTTTCAGGGCTGGCATAATATATCAGGTTTCACAGCAGCGTGTACAAAATTATCCATTGGACTAAGCTCCTCCCTCTAATCTCAGGTAAGTTTCTCAGTAGCTAACACGGCCTCCAGAGGACCCTGATACCAGAATGAAAATGCCTTGGAAATGTATAAAAAGAGAATTATTCTGAAAGTGACTGAAGAAATTGGGGTCTGTGGCTTATATACCAGTCTCTTTTTAGTTTTGGTGATTTGAGCTGATCCTCAAGCTTACTCATGTGTGGAAACCCAGCAAATAAAAGTCAAGACCTGGAGTTCCCGTCTTGGCACAGTGGTTAACGAATCCGACTAGGAACCATGAGGTTGCGGGTTCAGTCCCTGGGTCCCTGCCCTTGCTCAGCGGGTTAACGATCCGGCGTTGCTGTGAGCTGTGGTGTAGGTTGCGGACGCGGCTCGGATCCCGCGTTGCTGTGGCCCTGGCGTAGGCCGGTGGCTACAGCTCCGATTCAACCCCTAGCCTGGGAACCTGCATATGCCGCAGGAGCGGCCCAAGAAATAGCAAAAAGACAAAAAAAAAAAAAAAAAAAAAAAAAAAAAGGCAAGACCTGGTACTAGCTAATCACATGTGTAAAATGCTATTTTGGTGGCCAGACGGTCTCTCCCTTTCCCACCACTGATGTCTGTCTTACAAAAGACAGCCCTGAATCATTCTACTCCTGAACCATCTAATCTCCAGAAAGATGCTGCCTTCTGTTACATTATAGAGAACACAGACCAGCTGACTATACATTAGCTGACTGCCCCCAGGTGTTAAGTCATTCGACCACCCTTGCAATGCAGCAACTGTTGTGAATTGCACAGAGCAGGATGCAACCCAACCAGCCACAAGAAGCCTGAACTGCTGTACAAAGACAGAAACGTGCTAGCTGCGCAGCAAAATGCTGTGTCCCAGTGTTTCTTCTCTACCTCTTTATGCCCACGATCCCCAGGAAGCCATGAGGACTGGCTTAGATCCATCAGGAAACCATGAGGATGTGGTTGAGATCCATCACGAGACTCTTTAATGAAAAAGGTACCAAGAGCACCTTCTATGTGCACTGCACTAGGTGTGCCAGGTGTTCCCTTATATGAGCTCGTTTAATCCTCACAACATGGACTGCGATTACAGGTATACTTCGCAAACTGTGTGACTGCAGACCACCACAAAAAAAGGAAATATTACAATAGGGTGAGGCATACAAATGTTTTAGTTTCCCAGTGCGTATAAAAGTCATGCTGGGGTTCCCATCGTGGCTCAGCAGGTAACGAACCCAACTAGTATCCATGAGGACGCGGGTTTGATCCCTGGCCTCACTCAGTGGGTTAAGGATAACGCATTGCCATGAGCTGTGGTGAAGGATGCAGATGCGGCTTGGATCTGGCATTGCTGTGGCTGTGGTGCAGACCAGCAGCTGTAGCTCTGATTTGACCCCTAGCCTGGGAACCTCCATAGGCCACAGGTATGGCCCTAAAAAGACAAAAAAAAAGACAAAAAAAAAAAAAAAAAAAAGTCTACAGGGAGTTCCCTGGTGGCTCAATGGCTTAAGGATACAGTGTTGTCACCGCCATGGCACAGGTTTGTTTCCTGACCCTGGAACTCCCAAATGCCACAAACATAAAAAGTTAATTAATTAAAAAAAAAATAAAGAAAAGGAGTTCCTGTTGTGGCACAGCAGAAACGAATCCAACTAGTACCCATGAGAATGTGGGTTTAGATCCGTGGCCCCACTCAGTGGGTTAAGGATCCAGCATTGCCGTAAGCTATGGAGTAGGTCACAGACGTAGCTTGGATCCCACATTGCCATGGCTGTGGCATGTGCTTCCAGCTGTAACTCTGAATCGACCCCTAGCCTGGGAACTTCTACATGTCACAGGTGCAGCCCTAAAAAGCAAAAAAAAAAAAAAAAAAAAAAAGCAAAAAAAAAGACAAGAAAGAAAAGTCTACAAATAATAAATGCTGGCTAGGGTGTGGAGAAATCGGAACTCCTCCTACACTGCTGGTGGGAGTACAACCAGTATGGAAAACAGTATGGAAGTTCCTTAAAAGACTAAAAATAGAACTCTATCTGGAAAAGATAAAACTCTTTTTTTTTTTTTTTTTTTTTTTTTTTTTTTTGTCTTTTTCTAGGGCTGCACCCAAGGCATATGGAGGTTCCCAGTCTAGGAGTCTAATCAGAGCTGTGGCCACCGAGGGATCCTAGCCACGTATGCGACCTACACCACATCTCATGGTAACGCCGTATCCTTAATCCACTGAGCAAGGCTAGGGATCGAACCTGCAACCTCATGGTTCCTAGTCGGACTGTTAACCACTGAGCCATAATGGGAACTCTGAAAAGATAAAAACTCTAATTTGAAAAGCTACATGCAGCCAATGTTGACTGCAGCACCATTTACAATAGCCAAGATATGTTGTGAGCCAAGCAGAAAGTCCAACAATAGTCAAGATATGGAAGCAATCTAAATGTCCATTGATAGAGGAATGGTTAATGAAGATGTAGTACATATATACAGTGGAATATTACTCAGCCATAAGAAGTAATGAAATAATGCCATTTGCAGCAACATGGATGGATGTAGAAATTATCATACTAGGTGAAGTTAGTAAAAGACAAACATCATATGATATCACTTTTATGTGGAATCTAAAAAAAAAGATACAAACGAACTTATTTATAAAACAGAAACTTATTCATAGAAACATAGAAAACAAACTCATGGTTACCACAGAGGAAAGGAGAGGGGGATAAATTAGGACTTCAGGTTTAGCAGATTCAAACTACTATATATAAAATAAACAACAAGGTCCTGCTGTAATAACAGGGAACTATATTCAATATCTTCTAATAAAAGACACTGGGAAATAATCTGAAAATCAACAATACTTCAATTTAAGTAAATAAATGAATAACAATTTAAAAAATTAACCCAAAGATTTGTTTCATGTCTTAGTTTTATCACTTCCTAGAA
The DNA here is from genome assembly GCF_054392235.1 of Sus scrofa. NCBI lineage: Eukaryota > Metazoa > Chordata > Mammalia > Artiodactyla > Suidae > Sus > Sus scrofa. Next base: position 12,377,030 of record NC_139391.1, read on the forward strand.
TATGATCTTGGATCCCAACTCCTTCCTCTGGGAATAGAGGGTACTATAGAGTTCATAAGACTGCTGTGACGATCAGTATATGTGGAAAGCATGTTTATGTTTATGGTTTCCTTTGCTGTGCAAAAGCTTTTAAGTTTAATTCAGTACTATTTGTTTACATTTTATTTCCATTACTCTAGTAGGAGATGGACCCAAAAATAAGTTGCTGAGATTTATGTAAAAGAGCATTCTGCCAATGTTTTCCTCTAGGAGTTTTAGAATATTCGGTTATTACATTTAGGTCTTTAATCCACTTTGATTTATTTTTGTATCTGGTATTTGAGAATATTCTAATTTCATTTTTTTTACACAGCTCTCCAGTTTTCCCACCACTTGTTGAAGAGACTGTCTTTACTGTATATTCTCGCTTCTTTTGTCATAAATAACCGACCATAATAAGTGCATGGGTTTGTTTCTAGGCTTTCGATCCTGTCCCATTCATCCACATTTCTATTTTTGTGACAGTACCATGCTGTTTTGATTCCTGTAGCTTTGTAGTATTGTCTGAGGCCAGGGAGAATGATCCCTCCAACTCAGTTCTTCTTTCGCAAGATTATTTTGGCTCTTTGGGGTTTTTTGTGTTTCTATAAAAATTTTAAATGTTTTGGTTGGTTTTGTGAAAAATGCCATTGGTAATTTTACAGGGATTGCATTGAATATATAGACTGCCCTGGGTAGTATGATAATTTTAACAATGTTGATTCTTCCAATCTCTCCCTATGTGTGTGTCTTCAATTTCTTTCATCAGCATCTTATAGTTTTCAGAGTACAGTTTTTGCTTCCTTAGGTAGGCTTATTCCTAGGTATTTTATTCCTTTGGATGTTATCATAAATGAGACTGTTTCCTTAATTTCTCTTTCTGATATTTCGTTCTTAATGTATAAAAATACAAACAATTTATGTATATTAATTTTGTATCCTGCAACGTTACTGAATTCACTGATGAGTTCTAACAGTATTCTGATGGCATCTGTAAGGCTTTCTATGTACGGTATTACGTCATCTGCAAACAGTGACAGTTTTACTTCTTCCTTTCCAATTTGGTTTCCTTTTATTGCCTTCTCTGTTTGCTGTGGCTAGGACTTCCAAAAAGTGGCAAGTGTGAGCATTCTTTTTTTTGTTTTGTTTTGCTTTTTAGGGCCACATCTGCAGCTATGGAAGTTCCCAGGGTAGGGGTTAAATCGGAGCTACAGCTGCCAGCCTGCACCATAGCCACAGCCACACCAGATCCGAGCCTTGTCTGCAACCTACACCATGGCAACGTCAGATCCTTAACCCACTGAGCAAGGCCAGGGATCAAACCTGCATGCTCATGGATACTAGTCAGATTTGTTTCACTGCACCACAATGGGAAATCCCAAGAGTGAGCATTCTTGTCTTATTCCTGATCTCAGAGGAAATGCTTTCAGCTTTTCACCACTGAATATGATGTCAGCTGTGGGTTTGTCATAGATATCTTCATTATGTTGAAGTAGGTTCCCTCTATGCCTACTTTCTGGGGAGTTTTTATCATAAATGGATATTAACTTTTATCAAAAGTTTTTGCATTTATTGAGATGATCAGATGGTTTTTATTCTTCAGTTAATGTAGTATATTGTATTGATCAATCTGTGGATACTACATGTAAGGATAACCTGACCCCCTTGCTGTATAGTGGGGGAAAAAAAAAAAAAAAAAAGGCAAAAAAAAAAATCTGTGGATACTAAAAAATTCTTGCATTCCTGAGTTAAATCCCACTTGATCATGGTGTATGATTCTTTTAAGATATTGTTCCATTTAGTTTGCTAATATTTGTTGGGGATTTTTGCATCTATGTTCATCAGTGATCCTGGCCTGTAATTTTTTTTGTGTGATTATCTTTAGTTTTGGTATTAGAGTGATAGTGGCCTCATCGAATGAGTTCAGAAGACTGGTTTCCTCTACAATTTTTTGGAATAGTTTCAGAAGGATAAGTGTTAACCCTTCTCTAAATGTCTGGTAGATTTCACCATGAAGCCATGTGGCTTTGTGCTTTTGTTTGTTGGGAGTTTCTAAATTAATGATTCAATTTCAGTAACCTTAATTAGTCAGTTCATATTTTCTATTTCCTCCTGGTTCGGTCTTAGGAGATTGCGTCTTTCTAGGGATTTGTCTATTTCTACTAGGTTGTCCATTTTATTGGTATATACTTGCTCATGGTGGTCTCTTATGGTCCTTTGTATTTCTCTTGTGTTGGAAGCTTTAACTTCTTTATACATATTTTTTAAATGATTTTTATTTTTTTCCATTATAGCTGGTTTTCAGTGTTCTGTCAATTTTCTACTATATAACAAGGTGACCCAGTCACACATACATATACACATTCTTTTTCTCACATTATTATCCTCCATCATGAGTGTCTAGATACAGTTCCCAGTGTTATAAAGCAGGAATAACTTCTTTACTTCTGATTTCATTTTCTTGGGCCCTCTTTTTTTGATAAGTCTGGCTAAAGGTCTATCCATTTTATTTATCTTCTCAAAGAATTAGCTTTTGGTTTCATTGATCTTGTCTATTTTATCTTTTAGTGTATTTTTCATTTTTTTCTGCTCTGATCTTTATGATCTCCTTCCTTCTACTAACTTTGGGTTTGTTTTTTTTTTTTCCCATTATTCTTCCTCTAGTTAGTTTAGGTATAAGGTTAGGTTGTTTATTTGCTACTTTTCTTACTTCCTGAGGTAGGCTTGTCTGGCTATAAACTTCCTTCTTGGAACTGCTTTTGTTGCATCCCATAGGTGTTGGATTTTCATATTTTCATTTTCATTTGTCTCTAGGTATGTTTTAATTTTCTCTTTGATTTGAAACATGTCTTTGGATTTTAAATCTCACCACACTAGATGGCTCATGTCATACAAACTGTTTAATCAGAAACAGGCAGTGTGACCAGATGGAAGGACTAGAAAGACCTATGTTCTAGTCCAGAACTTTGCTGTTCCTTGTCTTTGATAGTCTTTTCCCTTCTTAACTTAATTTCTATTTATTCTTCTGGTCACTGCTTAAACCATGAAAGGAAGGGCTGAGTGCCCCTTTCTGTTTTTCTAGAAAATCCTGTATTTACTCTCTTGTGTGGAAAGCACGATACTGCATTTTCTGTTTCCTTATTTCCCCTGGTAGGCTGTAAGATACCTTGTAGTAGACTAGGTCTTGCCAAGCAGAATGACTGGCATACAATGGGTGCTGAAAAACCATAAAACAAGTGAATGAACCCAAGCTCCCTCACTCACTGTAAAAACTGGATAATTCTCATAGGATTGTTTTCAAGTTCAGTGAAATAACGTATATAAAACACTTGTAAGAGTGGGTACATAGTGGGCACTTAATACACACCAGCTCTTGTTATGATGAAGGATAGCAGAGCCTTCAGAAGATCAAATCCATCCCACTGAAGGTAGGGTACGACCAGAAGAAAACGCCATCTATAAAAATCTTAAGTCTCCATTATGGTTAAGCCATCATAACTAGAGTTTTCTGTTTGTTTGTTTGTTTAGGGCCGCACCTAAACATATGGAGGTTCCTAGACTAGGGGTCGAATCGGAGCTACAGCTGCCTGCCTATACCACAGCCACAGCAATGCCAGATCCAAGCCTCGTCTGCGACCTACACCACAGCTCACAGCAACGCTGGATCCTTAACCCACTGAGCGAGGCCAGGGATTGAACCCAAAACCTCATGGTTCCTAGTTGGATTTGCTTCTGCTGCACCATGACGGGAACTCCATAACTAGAGTTTTTAGCAAATATTCATTAAAGTGATATAAGTCACCCAAAGTAAGTGGTGAAAACAAAGCAATTATGACAAGTTCTAAAAACAAACCAAAAAATTCATCCTCTGTGGCCCTCACTGAACTGTATCGGAGAAGTGAAATCTCAGTTGGGATATATGGCTGCTTCGACGACAACAGCGGGCCACGTGAAGACGGTGAAGGTCGTTTGTTTGATACTAGCACTAACACGGAAATGGCCAGACTCCTAATCAGAGAAACTTGTGTATGAAATGATGACGAACATTTCACTTTTCAACAGCTATGGAAGACGCAAATTCTTATTTACTTATTTTTTTTTTTCTTTTTTGGCCACATTCATGGCATACAGCAGTTCCCTGGCCAGGGATAGACTCTGAACCGCAGCTATAACCTATGCAGCAGTTGCAGCAACGCTGTATCCTTAACCTACTAGACCAGGCCAAGAATCGAACTCACACTGATGTGAAGACAATCTCAGATTCTTAACCTGCTGCACCCACAGCAGGAATTCCCAGAAAATGTAAATTCTAAAGAACCTCAGGGGTTATCTGATCTGATCTCCAGTGATACACCAATCCCCTTCCCACTGCTGCATACTACAGAGCATCAATTTTAGAGCCTAAGGAAGCTAGATTAAAATCCCGGTTCTGCTACCTTCCCAAATTTCCATTTCTTATTTCTACAGCAATGCCTGTAAAACACAGTGTCATCGACTTCTGTTGCACTGTGTGCTTTCCTTTTCTGGATCTTCTCCCATCCTGGCCACCTTGCTCAGAATGCACTTAACTAGAAACACAGTGCCCAGGACTGACCACAGCACCAGAACAGTGTCTGACCAGCAGAGAGTACAGCAAGACCATCACCTCATAAAACCCAGATCATGAGAGTGACTCAAACCAGGGTGTCTGCACACACCTATTAGCACTGCAGCTAATAACCAAATGGGCTTGCTTTCATGCATTTTATACTTGCTTAGTGCCAAACGGATAGAAAACTAACATGGACAAAACTTAAGTGTTTATTTAGGTGGGGCTGAGTCTGTGGGGCTTATTGTCCTGGGCTCAGCGCCAACGACTTCAGTAGCGGCCTCTAAAATTAATCACCTTGGTGAGGGAGCAGATGAGGAAGAAAATGGGATTGAGGCATCGCCTCAGGGTCAGCAAACTTCTTCTGGAAAGGGTCAGATGTAAATATTTTAGGCTTTGCAATCCATACAGTTTCTGTGGCAACCACTCAATTCTGTCACTGCAGCATGAAAGCAGTCACAGACAGTAGCTAAACGAATGAGTGTGGCTGCGTTTCAATCAAACCTCACTTATAAAAGCAGATAGATCCTGCCTTTGCTAAGGGCAAAAGAGTTTCATTTCTTTGCAAATCATTCGGGATATTCTAATAGGGTCTGTCCGAATCTGCTGATTGTTCTGGCTATCCTTCCCTTCTTCCTCAGTAGCAGTCACCAAGTGTTATCTAAGCACTGATGAGGCAAAGGCTACTTGATGCAGAAGATGGAGAAACAAAAAAGAATGAGTCTAGGTCATCAGCCATCTCAGCTCCATATGCCTAAGAGGAAGAATTAATCCTTCCTCCTGTTTAAGCCACTGTTACTTCCTATTTTCTACAACCCAGCCTAACTAACATATAAGATGGGAAAAACTGAAAAAAACCTCTTTGTAACTCTTTCGAGTCTTGTGCTAATCATCAGTCTGGTAATGAACACAAAGCTTTTCTTTGCAATACGCTTAAACCACAACCCAATCCAAGTAAGAACATCACAAAATCACGTGTGAGTGTAGGTCAACAGTGAGAAAAACTAGCCCAGAGTCAATGCTGGAAATCAAAAGGGTCAGGCCAAGCATGACAAAGTTAACTCTGTCAAGGAAACGGGTGATCAATCGCCTCACCTGATAGTGAACTCTAGCAGCTCCTGGGTTCCCTGAGGGTCCAGGTGCTGAAGACTGTACACCCTTTCAAGACTCTGCTGCAGGAACTGATGGGATGGGTCCTCATGAGGCGTGATATTGGGAGAGAGAGCGGACGACACTAGTTTTCTACCTGGTAACTAAGCAAACACAGTGGGGTTTTAGCGCCAACGAATTCAGTGGCTCAGCTTTTGGTAACATCAAAGAAACCAAGAAAAAAATGTGAGCCAAACAAAACAAAAAGGAAAAAAAGGCTACATAAATCTGTAAATAACATCTTTCTCCTTCCCCAGCTTCAACGAGAGACAGAGAAAGAGAGAAAGAAAGTGAACATGGTCTACTCAATACAGCCACAAGCTGGAAGAAGAAAAAGAAAAGTGGAGTTCCTGTCATAGCTCAGCAGAAATGCATCTGACTAGTATGAGGATGCGGGTTTGATCCCTGGCCTCGCTCAGGGGGTTAAGGATCAAGCACTGCCGTGAGCTGTGGTGTTGCAGACGCGGCTCGGATCTAGCATTGCTGTGGCTGTGTCTCTGACTGGACCCCTAGCTTGGGAACCTCCATATGCTGCAGATGTGACCCTAAAAATAATAAAACAAAATGAGAGAGAGAGAGAGAGAGAGAGAAGGAAAGGAGAGCAAAAAGGATTTCACTTTTTTTTTTTTTTGCCATGTCTGCAGCATTTGGAAATTCCTGGGCCAGGGATCAAGCTGCTGCAGTGAACACACTGGACCCTTAATCCGCTGTAAGAGAACTCCAGAATTTCACCTTTTGTTTTGTTTTTTTTAGGCCTGCACCCAAGGCATTAGGAAGTTCCCAGGCTAGGGGTCGAAGCGGAGGTGTAGCTCCCCGCCTATGCCAAAGCCACAGTCACGCCAGATCTGAGCCATGTCTGCGACCTACATCATAGCTCATAGCAAGGTCGGATCCTTAATCCACTGAGCGAAGCCAGGGATCCACACAGCGAGGCTGTGTCCTTATGGATGTTAGTCAGATTCGTTTCTGCTGAGCAGCAATGGGAACTCCCAAGATTTCACTTTTAACTTTGTATCTTCTATACAGTTTAAATTTTCTTTTTTTTTTTTTTTCTTTTTTTTTTGTCTTTTGTCTTTTTGTCTTTTTGTTGTTGTTGTTGCTATTTCTTGGGCCGCTCCCGCGGCCCCGCGGCATATGGAGGTTCCCAGGCTAGGGGTTGAATCGGAGCTGCAGCCACCGGCCTATGCCAGAGCCACAGCAACGCAGGATCCGAGCCGCGTCTGCAACCTACACCACAGCTCACGGCAACGCCAGATCGTTAACCCACTGAGCAAGGGCAGGGACCGAACCCGCAACCTCATGGTTCCTAGTCGGATTCGTTAACCACTGCGCCACGACGGGAACTCCCAGTTTAAATTTTCTAACCATGTACATATATTATACTAAATAAAGTTATTTACACTTATTAAGTAGGGATGAGTAAATACAAATAAGGAACTTAGAAAAGTGCCTGCATAAAGGATTCAGTGTGTGCTTGCTATTGCTATCATTATAATTCACTACAAATTTTTTTCTTTCTGTATCTCTAAGCTTTAAAAATAATAAAAATTTTGGGAGTTCCCATTGTGGTGCAGCGGAAACGAATCCAACCAGTATCCTTAAGGATTCAGGTTAGATCCCTGACCTTGCTCAGTGGGTTAAGGATCTGGTGTTGGCATAAGTAGGTGGTGTAGGTAGCAGACAGACTTCAGATCCCACGTGGCTGTGGCCAGCAACTGCAGCTCTGATTTGACCCCTAGCCTGGGAACTCCCATATGCTGTAGGTTTGGCCCTAAAAAAGCAATATAAATATAAATTTTGGAGTTCCCTGATGGCCTAGCAGTTAAGAATGCAGCATTGTCACTGCTGTGGCTTGGGTTCAGGCCCTGGACCAGGAACTTCTGAATGCTGTGGGCAGGGCCTAAATAAATAAATAAATAAATAAATAAATATTATTATTAAAAAATAAATTTGAGAATCATAGCTTCACGTAATATAACATGATCTGATCTTTGATTTGAAATATATTGTTCCAGATTCCTTCTTTTTGCCTAATACAACATAATTAATAACCCAGGATATTAAAAATGTATTGCCTTAAAAGGTAAGGAAGAAGTTCCAGTTGTGGCTCAGTGGTAACAAATCATGTGGATTCAGGTTCGATTCCTGGTCCCGCTCAGTGGGTTAAGAATCCTGCGTTGCATTGAGCTGTGCTGTAGGTCGAAGATGAGGCTCCAGATCTGGCCTTGCTGTGGCTGTGGTGTACGCCAGCAGCTGAAGCTCTGATTCAACCCCTAGCCTGGGAACTTCCATATGCTGCACGTGTGGCCCTAAAAAAAGGGGGAAAAAAAAGGTAAAGGATACAGAGAAGCAAAAGTGCAAAACAATAGGAGAGCCCAAGAATGAATGAATATGTTTTCAGAGACTATACAGCTTGCTTTCTACTATTTAACAACCACAAAGGACTAAAAATCAAAACAAAATAGAACAAAACAAAACAAAAAAGACAAAAGATGTTTTCAACATACCCTCAAGGCAGGAACAAGATGAGAAAGACTGTCTCGGAGGTAAGCATAGTGCCTGAAGGTATGATCGGAGAACAATGCTGGCATTGTTGGACATGTTTTAGCAGCATTGAAAATAAGAACCAAAACTGCAATGTCTGATGGATAAGTGGGTTAAGTAAACCTGGAGACATAAAAGGTTGAGCCTGGACAGAATTTGGTGCCTCTACTTCCCGACCTCTCAATTCCCATTAAATAACTACCGTTTTCTAACAAAGAAACACAAATTCAAGAAATACATTATCCCGCTCCGAATTACTCCAATTACTCATCCAATTATCCAAAAAAAAGGTCTGCTGTTGTTGTTTTTTAACGGCCACACCTGTGGTACGGGGAAGTTCCTGGACTAGGGGTCAAATCTGAGCTGCAGCTAAGGCCGATGCTGCAGCCATGGCAACATCAGATTCCAGTCGGATCCTTAACCCACTGAGCTAAGCCAGGGATCGAACCGGCATCCTCCAGAGACAATGTCAGGTCCTTAACTTACTAAGCCACAACAGGACCTCAAAAAGGTTTTTTTAAAATAATGCCTGCTGCTGAGAATATAAATAATCAAATAGAAACTTTTGATATATTGCCAACTTAAGTACATACTGGCACAATCCCTCTGAATAATAGTTTGATACCAGACAGGAAGAGTCTCGGGAATGTATAATAATTCCACATCTCAAAATCAAACCACAGAATCATTTGTGATAGCAAATAATCACAAACAACCTAAATGTCCAAAACCAGGAGAATGATTACACAACTTCTGTTTCATCTACTTAATGGAGTATTACATAACCATTAAAAATTGTATTTATAAAAGACTCTTTTTTTGGTCACACCAATAACATGTGGAAGTTTCTGGGCCAGGGATCAATTCCATGCCACAGAAGTGACCCCAGCTGCTGCCATGACAATGCTGGATCCTTAACCCACTGAGCCACAGGGGAGCTCCTATAAGACCTTTAATATTATATCATAAGCATTTTGTCATAGTGAAAAAAGCAGGCTCTATATGTAGAGAATATGACAGCAGCTATCTATCATCAAATATTTGCCTAATAAAATGAAATGTTAAAAAAAATAAAAAGGAGCTCCCATTGTGGCACAGAGGGTTAAGAACCAAACTAGTATCCATGAGGATTCGGGTTCCATCCCTGGCCTTGCTCAATGGTTTAAGGATTCAGCACTGCCATGAGCTGCAGTGTAGGTTGCTGACTCGGCTCAGATCTGGCATTGCTGTGGCTGTGGTATAGGCCAGCAGCTGCAGCTCCAATTTGAACGCTAGCCTGGGAACTTCCATATGCCACAGGTAAGGCCATAAAAAGAAAAAAAATTTTTTAATTAAAAAAATAACAAGAGTTCCCACTGTGGCGTAGAGTGGGTTAACAACCCAGCATTGCTATATCTGTGGCAGAGGTCACAGGTATAGCTCAGATTCAGTTCCTGGCCTGGGGACTTTCATATGCCACAGATACAGATGAAAAAGGAAAAAGAGGAGTTACTCATCATGGCACAGTGGTTAATGAATCCGACTAGGAACTATGAAGTTGTGAGTTCAATCCCTGGCCTTGCTCAGTGGGTTAAGGATCCAGCGTTGCTGTGGCTGTGGTGTAGGCCAACAGCAACAGCTCTGATTAGACCCCTAGCCTGGGAACTTCCATATACCATGGGAAGCGGCCCTAGAAAAGGAAAAAAGACAAAAGAAAAAGGAAAAAGAAACCCACAAGATTCCAAACCCAAGCTTTTAAAAAGGGAGAAGGAAACATGTCAAAATATTAACTGTAGGAGTTCCCTGGTGGCCAAGCAGTGAAGAACATGGTTTTGTCACTATTGTGCCTGGGGTTCGATCCCTGGCCGGCCAAGGAACTTCTGTATGACGAGGGCATGGACAAAAGAAACTTGACTGTCAATTATTGTGAATAGTATGATTCTGGGTACTAAATATGAAATTTCTTCTTTCTATTTTAAAATTGTTTCTATGTATATTAATTTTATAACAGAGGGAAAATCAGAAATTAAAAGACATACCTTCCAATCTTCTGCATGTATCCCTATGGCAAAGCCTGCTATTTGCCTACCTAATATCCACTGTTCCCTTGTCTTCACTAATAGAATACTGATTTTATTCCAAATATCCTCTGACTTCCTGATTAGAACCCAGACCTGATGACTGGAGTTCTAGCAACAATTCTGGACAACTGAAAATGGCAGGAGAGAAAAACAGAAGGGGCCTGGATTACCAACAATAATGTAGAGCTGCTATACCAGCGCCAGACTCCTTACCTCAAGACCTCTTTTATGTTGGGGGAAAAAAATTCTAATTAATATTGATTCTACATTTGGGGCCAGTCTCTGTCACTTACATACTTCTTAAATAACACAATGTTCCAACTACCCAGAAAAATACATTAACATAATATGCTTCCAAAAGTGTTTACCTTTTTTTTTTCAGGCCACTTTAATATGTCCTGGGGAATGTGTAACAGCATGTATCCCAAGAGTCCTTCTCTGAGGAGCCAAAGTTCAAATAATCATAGTATTGCAGGGATTTTTTGTTTTTGTTTTTGTCTTTTTTCCTTTTCTGGGGCTGCTTCCTGCGGCATATGGAGATTCCCAGACTAGGGCTCAAATCAGAGCTGTAGCCACCGGCCTACGCCACAGCCACAGCAACGCCAGATCCGAGCCATGTCTGCGACCTACACGACAGCTCACGGCAATGCTGGATCCTTAACCTGCAACCTCATGGTTCCTAGTCATATTCGTTAACCACTGTGCCATGATGGGAACTCGGTATTGCTGTTTTAGAGGTAAAGACATCAGGGATGTGCCTTTTTTAGAGGTTAACACAGGGTTCACACATTGGTTAGCATGTCAATTACAAGGATCTTTTAAAAAATTCTGCAACTGCACTATAAAAATAAAAAAACAGAATTAGGAGTTCCCATCATGGTTCAGCGGAAACAAATCTGACTAGCATCCGTGAGGATGTAGATTTGATCCCTCGCCTTGCTCAGTGGATTAAGGATCCGGTGTTGCAGTGAGCTGTGGTGTAGGGCACAGATGTGGCTCAGGTCTGGAGAGTTATTAAGCCTCTCTGAGCCTCAGTTTCCTCATCTATAAGCTGGAAATAATACCTCCTTCTAAGGTTGTTTGAAAGATCAGTGATAAAATGTATGAAGCATTTGAACAGTATTAGAATATAGTAGGTGCTCAATAAAATTTAGTAGTAGTATTAAATGGCAAAGTTGAATTTCTGTGAAAGTAAGAATGAAGACTACTAACCACCAGGCTCCTTCCGGATATACTCCTACCTAAAAGAAACGAGGAGGAAAAACAAAAACAAACAAACGAAAACCCAAACTTCTCAGACCACCCAAGCTGCACTGCAGAAAAAGACGACAATGTTCCCTGCTAGGTTGGGGGATTCTGCACAGAGGATACAGGCTGGGTCATCCATGTCCGGTTCAGCTGTGTCGAAATACGGGTGTGTGCTCAGGAGCTCTGGCACCAGGGGGAGCACCAGAGTTGGATGCCGACTTCCCAGGAACTTCAAGCACCTGAAACAAAAAGAGAGTCCTCGTTAGTAATTTAATAAATGCTTTAAAAAGTGCTGGGAATTGGAGGAAGTTCCTGCTGTGGCTCAGTGGAAAAGAGCCTAATACATGAGGACACAGGTTCGATCCCTGGCCTTGCTCAGTGGGTTAAGGACCCAGCCTTGCCATGAGCTGCAGTGTAGCTCGCAGATGCAGCCAGATCTGGCATTGCTGTGGTTGTGGTGGAGGGTGGCGGCTGTAGCTCCAGTTCAAACCCTAGCCTAGGAACTTCCATATGCCGTAGGTGTGGCCCTTAAAAAAAAAAAAAGTACTGGGAACTGGAATCAGAAAACCTAATTCAGAATCACAAATTCTCAGTCATCCATTTTTGTTACCTCTGACTTCAGATAAGTCATTCAATTATTCCGGGACATAGTTAATTCATCTAAAAACTTGTTTATTATGAAGATAAAAGAGCTGTGACATGACATATTATTACAGGTTATTTGATTAACAACCATTTCCTCAGCTTCCTTGGCAAGAGAACCCTGATTTTACTCAGGTATCAGGTAGGTAGCAAAGTGCTCAGAGAAGGTAGGTCCAGCCCAAGGGCTCAACCACAGCTGGTCTACACCCATCCTGGCAGCCCATTCCCATTTTCCAGTGACTGGTGTGCAGGTGGTCAAGTAACCCAGTTTTGGTCAATAGAGCAAGAGGGGAAGTCTGCTGGGAGTGTCTTGAGGAATGTTTTCCTAACCAAATAAAAAAGAAGGGCATGAGAGGGATTACCCTCTTCTTTCTGTCTGAAGATAGTCTTATGATGTAGCCATCTTGCAACTATGAAGAGAAAGCCAAGAAAACGGCAGAGAAATCAACCAGAGTACTAACCCTGTTAAGCCACTGAATGGCCAATCCTGAAATAAACTTTCTGACTTCTAAATTAGACCTTACTGTTAAAGCCACTTTGTTTTTTTGGGGTTTTTTTTTAAGGGCCACACCAGCAGCATATGAAAGTTCCCAGGCTAGGGGTCGAATCGGAGCTGCAGCTGCTGGCCCACACCACAGCCACAGCAACATGGGATTCAAGCCACATCTGCAACCTACACCGCAGCTCTGGATCCTTAACCCACTAAGCAAGGCCAGGAATAGAACCTCCATTGTCATGGATGCTAGTCAGGTTCTTAACCCGCTGAGCTACAACAGGAACTCCTAAAGCCACTTTTAATCAGATTTTCTGTTACTTATAGGCAAAAGCATTCTAACCAATACCCTGGATGAAGTTCTGAAATCAGAAAAGACCTGATGTGTTACCTTGAGCAGATATATTTCTTACCTACAAAATGGGATTAAACCTCATACAGTTGTTTAAGGATTAAATGAAATAATCAATGGAAAGTATTTAGCAAGGTGTCTATCATATCATGAGAATGCAGTTAGATATTAGATATTAGCTATTATTAATTGGCTGTAACTATTATAACTACATGAAGGCCATCTGTAAGATATAAAGAACTACACATGTGCTGGTAATTACACATTTTTATTATTATTAAATTCTGATTTAGAAGGTGTACTGAAATTGAAAAGGAATGTCAATCTTAATTTAATGTTCTCACTGAGTTTATAATCCAGCTGAGGCAAAGATGACTAACACCACGAGGTAATGAACTCTCAAATAAATGAAACTCTGCTTTCTACCTGTCAAAGGCAGAAGAGATCACTATGATGAGAAAGTTTCATAAAGGAGATGGGACTTCACCAGGGACTGGAGAATAGGTGGATCAGCAAAAAAGGGAAAACAAACCCTAAGAACAAACTCATCAGTGTATGAAGTGTGAAAGGCATCACATTTTAAACACCTGATATTTTCAGAAGCGTGCACTTTTCCCCAGTCCCGTTTTTCCTTCTATGGGGAAGAAGTTGATCCACTAGGTTTCTGACCTTTCTTGGCCCTGTTACTCTCTGCGCCTTGGTGGACACTGTACCCCCACATCCCAATCACTGAGTGCTCCGTGAAGGCAATCAATAAATACACGACGAATTGAGCTGAACTGGACTGAACAAACTTGAGGAACTGGCAAAAATAGAACCAGATATCGAGAACATTTCCTAAAGCAAGATTCCCCTGGTATTTGTAGTTTTTAATGTATCTTCCAAGTTCTTGATTTGACCCAGCTTTTCTACTTTCAGAAACAATTTTTTTTAAATGAATAAGCCAAATATTTGGAGTGATCTCATCACATAAGCTCACTTAAATATGTGGAGCACAAGGACACACAATTTTTTTGGCGGGGGGGGGGAATACTGCGGAAAGTAACATAATGTCTTTTCTATCAAAGGAAATCTTGGTGACTCCATTTTGCTCTGGTTTCGGCTGAATCGATGCTGCCACCCCTTCCTCTTTACCTTTTTTCTCAGTAACAACTTGTTTCAAATTAGCCAACTGGGAAGAATGTGCACTCCGACCCAACCAATAGGAAGGGGACAGGTACATCACCTGCATTAGGGATAAACAGGGGAGGGTCCTTTGTTCGGAGCGTGCTTCGGAGTACCTGCGCCCTTCTGCAGAAGTAAAGAGCCTTGCCGAGATTTCTCCTTGTGCACGTGTCTCACTTTCCGACACTGACGACCCGAGCCAGGGTTATCTTAATTTTCAACAATACCTACACCACAGCTCACAGCAACGCCAGATCCTTAAGGCCAGGGATTGAACCCAAAACCTCATGGATACTAGGCAGGTTCGTAACCACTGAGACACAATGGGAACTCCAAGAACACACACTTTTATATTAAATGTATGCAAATAGCTCTTTAAACAGCAATTCATGCACAGTGTTAATCTTGACTCACTCAGTAAAGCCAGAGGTAATCAGGGGAAAATACGATTGTGATTCTCCATCTGAAGACCAAATATCCACCCTTCCTCCAATCTCTACAATGACGGAAATAGACAAAGGAGTGATTAACACTACGTAGGAGAAGGGAGTCTCCGTTGTGGCTCATCAGGTTAAGAACCCGACTAGTATCCATGAGTGTCAGGAGACATGTTTCTACAATATTTTCTTGGCCTCCCTGCTTCTATTTTCTCTGCTGAAAACTCCATCTTGTCCTGCTTCACTTTACCCCATCTTCCTGCTTGTAAAACAGTCGCAGTGCTGGTAAATGACTTAAGCTTAAGAACAAAGACCAAAAGGCATAAGTTATTCATGTGGTCAGCTGAATGAGGACAGAATGTGTGGTCTAGGCATGCTGGACCTGTGCAGATGGGCGCTCTGTTTGCGCAGCATGGTATGTCCTGTTATAATAAGAGAAGGAGGAACCTCATGGCCCCAAGGGGTTTATGAGCAGTTGTTAGCAGAATATGCATCAGCAAGGAGAACAAGGCGCAAACCTAGGCATGCTGGGTTACCGCAGATAGGAAGCACAATGATGATTCTCTAGATGCTATGCTTAGACAGCCAATGCTAAGCTTCCTCAATGCTAATGACTGTTAAATGCCTAAAGGTCAGAATAAAAGCTTAACCATCTAACAGCTATGTGACTTTTAAAATAATAAAAGAACTTTAAAAAAAAAAAAACTACATCCTGCACCTACAACCCCCTCCTCACTTGATGTCATCCTAAAGAGCACAATAAAAGCAGTGTGGTTTCCTGAGGCAGCGCTCTAGGTCCCTGAGACCTTGAGTCCCCAGGTTCCCACCTTTAATTAAGATAAATGTCTCGGAGTTCCCGTCGTGGCGCAGTGCTTAACGAATCCGACTAGGAACCATGAGGTTGCAGGTTCGGTCCCTGCCCTTGCTCAGTGGGTTAAGGATCCGGCGTTGCCGTGAGCTGTGGTGTAGGTTGCAGATGCGGCTCGGATCCAGCGTTGCTGTGGCTCTGGCGTAGGCCAGTGGCTACAGCTCCGATTCGACCCCTAGCCTGGGAACCTCCATATGCCGCGGGAGCGGCCCAAAGAAATAGCAAAAAGACCAAAAAAAAAAAAAGATAAATGTCTCTGTGTCTTGTTTTATGTTAACTTTTTCTTAGGTTTCACAGCACCCATTCTTCAGCCCTCACCTGCTGAGCTGGTCTTGGCACATGAGGACATGCGTTCAATTCCTGGCCCCTCTCAGTGGATTAAGGTTCCAGCATTGCTGTGAGCTGTGGTTAGGTCACAGATGCGTCTTGGCTCTGGCATTGCTGTTGCTGTAGCTGTGGTGTAGGCTGGCAGCTGCAGCTCCGATGTGACCCCTAGCCTGGGAACTTCCATATGCTGCACATGTGATCCTAAAAAAAAAAAAAAATACTATATAGGAGAAAAAAGGAAATCTAATCAACTTATCTCTGTACCTGAAACTCTTACTACAGGGTTTGGCATAGAGTAAACACATAGCAGGGACATAATCTAAAATGTGATATTCAATTTAGGAAGCAGACAAATTGAATCAGGCTTCTAAACTGAAGGCAAAATTGAGGGCCACACCTTCAATCTATGACAATCCACTGAATAATGTCAACACTGTACAGCTGCCACATTATTTAGACTCAGTGAGCAAATAAGCAAAAAAAAAAAAAAATTCCTTACTTCCATATGGAGTCCCTATCGGTAGGGTACTTGGTCAAATTTTTCAGCAGCTCCACCAGTGCCAGATGAATCCCTTCTTTGGTTGAAACGTTAGTGCAGCATAAGAGTTCATGAAGAGCCTCTCTAATATCTCTGGATGAATCCTTAAAAAAAAGGTAATAATAATAATAACAGCAATCACTATGGATTAGCAATTACGGAGGACTGTACAAGTTACACGGGGGCAGAGGGTAGAGAACCTCTCAATCTTCAGAAAGGGGAGGGGGCTGAGTAGTCAGAAGACTTCACAGAGGAGGTAAAATATGAAGCGATTTTTGAAGAATTCATCTATTTATTCACTCATTCATTTGTACACTCAACAGTTACTCAACATTTATTAAATAGTCAACATTTATCAGCACCTACCACGTACCAAGTGCTAGGGATAGAGCAGTAATTAAAATCCAGTCCCTGCCCTCAGAAGATTCCTTCTAGTGAGAAGATAAAAATAAATAACTAGGGAGTTCCTGTTGTGGTGCAACACAAACAAATCCAAGTAGTATCCATGAGAATGTGGTTCGATCCCTGGCCTTGCTCAGTGGGTTAAGGATCCGGCATTGCCATGAGCTGTGCTGTAGGCCGGCAGCTGTAGCCCTGATTCGACCCCTAGCCTGGGAACCTCCATATGCTGCAGGTATGGCCCTAAAAAGAAAAAAAAAAAAAAAAACAGGAGTTCCCTTCGTGGCGCAGTGGTTAACGAATCCGACTAGGAACCATGAGGTGGCGGGTTCGGTCCCTGCCCTTGCTCAGTGGGTTAAGGATCTGGCGTTGCCGTGAGCTGTGGTGTAGGTTGCAGATGCGGCTCGGATCCTGCGTTGCTGTGGCTCTGGCGTAGGCCGGTGGCTACAGCTCCGATTCGACCCCTAGCCTGGGAACCTCCATATGCCGTGGGAGCGGCCCAAAGAAATAGCAAAAAAAGACAAAAAAAAAAAAAAAAAAAAAAACTAAATACATAAGTTTTGTGGAAAAACTATAAAGCAGGTTAAGAATAAGAGTGCTAGGATAAGTGGGGCATTTTACATGTATCATCAGGGGGAACAGCAAACATAAAGGCCATGATGTGAATGAGGTTGAAAAACAGCAGTGTACAAAAATAAACTCCAAATGGCTGAAAGACTTAAATATACGACAGGACACCATCAAACTCCTAGAAGAAAACATAAGCAAAACACTCTCTGACATCAACATTATGAATATTTTCTCAGGGCAGTCTCCCAAAGCAATAGAAATTAGAGCAAAAATAAACCCATGGGACCTCATCAAACTGAAAAGCTTTTGCACAGCAAAGGAAACCAAAAAGAAAACAAAAAGACAACTTACAGAATGGGAGAAAATAGTTTCAAATGATGCAACTGACAAGGGCTTAATCTCTAGAATATATAAGCAACTTATATAACTCAACAGCAAAAAAACCAATCAATCAATGGAAAAATGGGCAAAAGACCTGAATAGACATTTCTCCAAAGAAGATATACAGATGGCCAACAAACACATGAAAAAATGCTCAATATCGCTGGTTATAAGAGAAATGCAAATCAAAACTACCATGAGATACCACCTCACACCAGTCAGAATGGCCATCATTAAGAAACCCACAAATAACAAGTGCTGGAAGGGCTGTGGAGAAAAGGGAACCCTCCTGCACTGTTGGTGGGAATGTAAACTGGTATAGCCACTATGGAGAACAGTTTGGAGATACCTTAGAAATCTATACATAGAACTTCCATATGACCCCGCAATCCCACGCTTGGGCATCTATCCGGACAAAACTCTACTTAAAAGAGACACATGCACCCGCATGTTCATTGCAGCACTATTCACAACAGCCAGGACATGGAAACAATCCAAATGTCCATCGACAGATGATTGGATTCGGAAGATGTGGTATATATACACAATGGAATACTACTCAGCCATAAAAAAGGATGACATCATGCCATTTGCAGCAACATGGATGGAACTAGAGAATCTCATACTGAGTGAAATGAGCCAGAAAAGACAAAGACAAATACCATATGAGATCACTTATAACTGGAATCTAATATCCAGCACAAATGAACATCTCCTCAGAAAAGAAAATCATGGACTTGGAGATGAGACTTGTGGTTGCCTGATGGGAGGGGGAGGGAGTGGGAGGGATCGGGAGCTTGGGCTTATCAGACACAACCTAGAATAGATTTACAAGGAGATCCTGCTGAATAGCATTGAGAACTTTGTCTAGATACTCATGTTGCAACAGAAGAAAGGGTGGGGGAAAAACTGTAATTGTAATGTATACATGTAAGGATAACCTGACCCCCTTGCTGTACAGTGGGAAAATAAAAAAAAAAAAAAAAAAAAAAGAAAAGAAAAACAGCAGTGTGGCTGCAGCAGAGTAAAAAGAGCTGGTACCAAATGACATCAGAGTGGCCTCTTCCCTCCCTGACAGCTTGTGTGCAACCTCACTAAAATGATTAGAAAAGCTCACCAACAACTTAACACTAATGTAAATGGATATAGATAGTTTTACTTTTATTTGATATATCTGTATCGTTTTTTTGGCCAGTTTCTTTTTCTTTCTTTTTTTTTTTTTTTTGTCTTTTTGCCTTTTCTTGGGCCGCTCTCACAGCATATGGAGGTTTCCAGGCTAGGGGTCCAATCGGAGCTGTAGCCACCGACCTACACCAGAGCCACAGCAACATGGGATCTGAGCCGCGTCTTTGACCTACACCACAGCTCACGGCAACGCTGGATCCTTAACCCACTGAGCAAGGGCAGGGACCGAACCCGCAACCTCATGGTTCCTAGTCGGATTCGTTAACCACTGCACCACGATGGGAACTCCATGGCCAGTTTCTTAAAACATTTTAATACAGACAATTTGAAGCACATATATAAGTAGATTAACTCAGAGCCAATCTTGTTTCATTAATACTTTTACCCATTCCTTCCAGATGATTCTGAGGTCAACCAGATAAATCACAGCATTTCATTAGTAAATATTTTCATAATACCTCTTTTGAAAAATGATTATTTGTTTAAAAAAATCCACAAAACCAATGTCATTTCTAAAATTTTAATAATTCCTTAATAACAAATATCCACTCCAGGAGTTCCCGCTGTGGCACAGTGGGTTAAGAATTTGACGGCAGCGGCTTGGGCTAATGCAGAGGCACAGGTTGTCTCCCTGGCCCAGTGCAGTGGGTTAAAGGATCTGGCTTTGCTGCAGTTGCAGCTGGCCCAGGAACTTCCATATGTTGCGGGTGCTGCTTTTAAAAAAAAAAAAATCCACTCCATACACAGATTTCCTTGATTCAGAAAGGTTTTTTTAGTCAGGCTCCAAGAACATGGGCACATTGCAACAGGAAAAAAGGTCCCTTGAGAATTTTTCAATATGTAAAAATCTCTTTACATCCCACTTTTTTTCTTTCCCTTGCAATTTCTCCCCTGTATATCCTGTGATGTGAGTTTGATGTAGAAAACTGACCAGATTCAGGTCCAATTTTTTTAAAAGACCACTTCACAGGTGGTACTGTGTACTTCCCTCAGGAGCTACGTAATGTCTGCTTCTTTCTTGTGATATTAATAACCAGTGAAGATCACTTCCCAGATCCAGCAATTTATTAAAGTTGTAAAACATGACATAAATCCTATCATTCTTCATATATTAACAAGAATACTTCTACAAAGAAAAACTTCTACTTATCAACTAGATGTTCCTGGAGTTCCCAGCGTGGCGCAGAGGAAACGAATCCGACTAGGACCATGAGGTTACGGGTTCGATTCCTGGCCTTGCTCAGTGAGTTAAGGATCCCGAGTTGCTGCGGCTGTGACATAGGTAGGTCGGCGGCTACAGCTCCAATTAGACCCCTAGCCTGGGAACCTCCATATGTCCCAGGTGTGGCCCTGAAAAAAGAAAAAAATTCCACAAAAACAAAAACAAAAAAAAACCCTAGCTGTTCCTTTTGTATAGGAAAAGGAAGGATAAATGGATAATTCCTTAATTTACCAGTTTTTAATGGATCTAAGCATCTTCCAAAGTTATCTAATGCAGTTTTAGTTTGGATGGATGGATTTATTTATTTGTCTTTTTAGGGCACCTTTTTTTTTTTGGCATATGCAGGTTCCCAGGCTAGGGGCTGAATCAGAGGCATACCACAGCCAGGGCAACACCAGATCCGATCTGCGTCTTTGACCTACACCACAGCTTACAGCAATGCCAGATCCTTAACCTGCTGAGCAAGGCCAGGGTCGAACTTGCTTCCTCATGGATACTGGTTGGATTTGTTTCCACTGTGCCACAACAGGAACTCCTCCAAAGCATTTTTTAAAAGTCGGGTTTACTGACATATAATTTACATTCTGTAATCTTCATCCTTTTTTAGTGTACACGTCCATGAATTTAACAAATACATAATTATGTAACCACCATCATAATCAAGATACAAAAGACCTGCATCATTCAAACACGTCCCTAGGGTCCTTTTGTCCCCGTCCTCAAAGCACTTGATATTGTCAGGGTTTCGTTTGTTTTTTCTACCCAATTTAACAGGTGTGTTGTAATATCTCACCGTGGTTTTAATTTGCACTTCCCTACTGACCAATCATGTTAAGCATGTTTTCACACGTTTGTTTATTATTTGCTACTGTTATCTTCTTTGCTTAAGAGTCTGTTCAAATCTTTTGCTCATTTTTTAACTGACTGGTCTGCTTTCTTATCTAATTTTGAGAATTCTTTATATATTATTTATCGGATGTATGTTTTGTGATTATCTTTTCCCCAGTCTGTGGTATGTCTTTTCAAAAACTTTTTTTTTTTTTTTGGCTTAGAAAAACAGGAATTTATTGCCTGAGTTCTAGAGGCTTAAAGTCCAAAATCAAGATTTAAACAGAGTTGGCTCCTTCTGAGGGCTACGATGAAGAATCTATTCCACACCCTTCTCCGAGCTTCCTTGTCAACGGCACTCTCTCTGTGGCTTCGCATTGTCCTCTCTCTATGTGTGTCCCCCTCTCTTTATGGACACTTTATATATCAAAGGCATTATATGTGTTTGATCTGGTCCTATTATCTCTTTATTGTGGAAAAATATGCATAATGTAAAATTAACCATTTTAAGTAAATGTACCTTTTAAGCATATAGTTCTATGACACTGAGTATGTTCACATGGTTATGCTGCCTTTATAATTACTTTTTTTTTTTTTTTGGTCTTTTTTCCTTTTTAGGGCAGCTCCTGTGGCATATGGAGGTTCCCAGGTGAGGGGTCTAATCGGAGCTGTAGCTGCCAGCCTACACCAGAGCCACAGCAACGCCAGATCCGAGTCACGTCTATGACCTACACCACAGCTCATGGCAACGCCAGAATTTTAACCCACTCATCAAGGCCAGGGATCAAACCTGCAACCTCATGGTTCCTGGTTGGATTCGTTTCCACAGAACCACAACAAGAACTCCTATAATTTCTTAAAAGTGTCTTTTTTTTCTTTCTTTCTTTTTTTTTTTTTTTAGAGTAGATTTACAGCGTTGTATGAATTTCTGCTACTTGTGCCATACTGAGTTGTTTTTTGTTGTTGTTGCTGTTTTTGCCTTTTTAGGGCCGGCCACACCCACAGCATATGGAGGTTCCCAGGCTAGGGGTCTAATCGGAGCTGTAGCCACCGGCCTACGCCAGAGACACAGCAACGCGGGATCCGAGCCGCGTCTGCAACCTACACCACAGCTCACGGCAACGCCGGATCGTTAACCCACTGAGCAAGGGCAGGGATCCAACCCTCAACCTCATGGTTCCTAGTCGGATTCGTCAACCACTGCGCCATGACGGGAACTCCTCTTTCTTTTTTTAGGGCTCACCTGTGGCATATGGACTTTCCCAGGGGTCGAATCGGCTACAGCTGTCGGCCTGCGCCAGAGGCACAGCAACACCAGATCTGAGCCACATCTGCAACCTACACACCACAGCTCACGGCAACGCTGGAATCTTAACCCACTGAGAGAGGCCAGGGATCAAACCTGCAACCTCACAGTTACTAGTCAGATTTGTGTTCGCTGCACCATAATGGGAACTCCCCTAAAAGTGTCTTTTAGAAGAACTTTTTATTTTTTTATTTTTTTGCTTTTTAGGGCTGCACCTGCAGAATATGGAGGTTCCCAGGCTAGGGGTCAAATCAGGAGCTATAGCTGCTGGGCTACACCATAGCCACAGCAACGCAGGATCCAAGCTGCATCTGCAACCTATATCAGAGCTCACAGCAATGCCAAATCCTTAACCCACTTAACTTAAGGCCAGGGATCAAACCCACATCTTCATGGATGCTAATCAGATTCGTTAACTGCTGAGCCACAAAGGGAACTCACAGAACTTTTTTATTTTAATAAAGTCCAGTTTACCTAACTATTTCTCTTATAGATTACATTTTTGGTGTCATATCTAAGAAATCTTTGTCTATGCCAAAGTTTCAAGTATTTCTCCCAAAAGTTTTACAGTTTTAAGTTGTACTTAGTATATGAAAGCAATCGAACTAAAAAATTTAAGACACATCCATATCCACATAACAAAACCTAAGAATCAGAGGATTCTTCTCCAAAAGTCGGATAGAAACATGTCCTCTTTATTCTCCAGGTTTAAAATATTGCAAGAGTTACTAAAATGTGACACAGAGACATGAGGTGAGCAAATGCTGTTGGAAAAATGGCACTGATCGGTTGTGGGGCAGAGGGAAAAGGAAAAAACTCAGCATCAATAGACTTGCTCCACGTAGGGCTGCCACAAATGCCCAATTTGCAGAATCTGCAACATCTTCAAAGCACACTAACATGAGGTGTGTCGGTATTATGCACTACCACCATACGAACACTTTCTCTGTGCCAAGCGCCATGCTCAGCACTTTCCATGAATTCTTTCATTTAATTTTTATAAGAAACATATGAACAGGTGAAATTATTCTCACTTGAGAGACAAGAAAACCAAGAAGCAGAAAGATTAAATAATTTGCCCCAAGTTACAAGGCTGATAAAAACACTGCTAAAAATCCTTTAATAGCTTTTAGTTGCCCTTCCCTTAATGTGACCTTCAAGGCTCTGCATGAGCTGGCCCCACCTGCCCCTCCACACTCTCTCATAGCAGACACGAGCTGGTCACTGCCAGGCCTTCTCTAGGTCCCTCAACTCAACGGTGCCATGTTTCCACTCTCCAGTTTCTACACGCCCTGCTCCTCTACCCGACATGTCCTCATACCTCACAGCCCCAGTGCATCCAGTCAAGTTAGTGTCTTATTCCTTCTTTAGAGCCTTTTCTAATCGTTGTACCCCTTCAACCCCTAAAGACCAAGTGCCCCATGATACACCCCATGGGACCTCCCTTACTGTCATGAGCTGCTTATTTCAGCTTATATTACGCCTTCGTTTGTGTCTGATTTATCTGTCTCTCATACATAAATTCTAAGGTCTATGAGAGCAGGGCCATGGCTTATGCTCACTGCTGTATCCCCTCAGCAAAGGGCCTGGCACATAAGAGGTGGTCGATAAATATTAAAAACAAAGGGGAAAAAAGGACGGAAGAGAAAGATTGACAGACTAATTTAGATCTGTCTGGCTCTGTAAGTTACAGGTTTAAGTAAGATATAATATTTCCCATATGAACAAATCTTCATATGGGAAGATAAGAGGCAGCTATTTTAATGTACCGGAGAAACAATTTTCAAAGTATTAAGAAAACAATTTTTTTTTTTTTTTGCTATTTTAGGGCCGCACCCACGGCATACGGAGGTTCCAGGCTAGGGGTCGAATTGGAGCTGTAGCTGCTGGCCTGCACCACAGCCACAGCCACATGGCATCCAAGCCACATCTGCGACCTACACCACAGCTCACGGCAACATCAGACCCTTAACCCAATGAGCGAGGCCAGGGATCGAACCCGCATCCTTGTGGATCCTAGTCAGGTTTGTTAACTGTTGAGCCATAAAGGGAACTCCAGAAAACAATTTTTTGACTTGTGTGTTTCTTAAGAACTCCCCAGCTATACAGTTAACCTGCACCGACTTGTCTTAGGAACTGTTTACCAAGCACCCTCCATGCGCAGTCACCACATTAAACGGAGACAGTACAATAAAGGGTACATACACCATGTTCACTCTTCTGAAGGAGCTCACAATCTCATCAGGGCCATGTGACAAATACACTAAACCTGCCCATAAATGGTAAAAGTGTGAAAACTGCAGTAAGAGACACATGAGCTTGGTACTCAATAATTATGCCTTAAGTGAAGGAATGAGGAAAGAGTTAATATATCTGATATGAATTTCAAGAAAACTTCAAGAATGAGCTATGTAGAGTCGAAAGAGCGGTAAATTGTTGTTAACCTTCTGCATAAAATCCTCCAACGGTACCCCCAAAATACTTGGAATAAAATCCAAACATCTGACAATAGCCTCCAAAGCACTCCACTTGCCCCCACCCGCCTCTCAGACCTCATCTCAGATCACTTCCGCTTCTCTACGTTCCATGTTCCACCTGCACCAGCGTTCTTACTCCCTATCCTGGAAACACCAAGGCTCAGCGGTACCTTAGAGCCTTTCCATCTGCTGCTGCCTCTACCTGAAGGTATTTCCTCCAACTTTCACATGGCTGACTTCCTTTTCTCATTGAAGACTCAGCATAAACTGAGAAAGCCTTTTACTAATCACTTACTTTATGGGGAAATTTCTCATTTCTGTCACTTCTGTTTAAGATGGCACTCTGTGAAATCATTTTGTTCCCTCTACATCTCTTTTTTTTAAAATTTAATTTAAATTTTTTTTTTTGTCTTTTTTTTGCTATTTCTTGGGCCGCTCCCACGGCATATGGAGGTTCCCAGGCTAGGGGTCTAATCAGAGCTGTAGTCCCCAGCCTACACCAGAGCCACAGCAACGCGGGATCCGAGCTGCGTCTGCAATCTACACCACAGATCACGGCAACGCCAGATCGTTAACCCACTGAGCAAGGGCAGGGACCGAACCCGCAACCTCATGGTTCCTAGTCGGATTCGTTAACCACTGTGCCACTACGGGAACTCCCCCTCTACATCTCTTTAGAATACACATCCCATGAGACTTCCTATGAGCTCAATGTCAAAGAAAGGAAGAAGAGGAAGGAGGGAAAGAATGAGGAAAGGAAGGGAGAGAGGGTAAGAAGGAAAAGAAAGTACGAAGAGAAAAAAGAAGGAAAGATGGACCTAAGCTGGAAGGTGAGCCGGCGGACGCTCCAGCGGTGAGGTACACTGCCAGCGTAAACCCAAAGGGCAGTGAGCAGCAGCGTAGAAGGACAGACGGAAGTTTGTGAGTCTCACCTTCACGGAAAGAACTCCAACTCAAGGAATTTAGATCTAAGTAAATCTTGGTGAGTTTTATACAAAGGTGCTCACAAATAAACCTGTCTGTGGCCCTACGAACAAGTTGGTCAGTCAAATGATGGCTTGGGACATAGCTCAGCGACCTAACACATACTGAGCATCTACTGTGCCTTCACTGCACAGCATTCGAAATTAAAGGATGAAAAAGCCCTTGGCCCCTTGAGAAGCTCACAGTCTTGTGGTATAAAGAATTAAATAAACAGACACATACTAGTCAATGCTACGGTAGCATACGAAGGGTGTTAACGAAAATATGAGTGCTATTTAGCCCACCCAGCGGTGTAGTCAGTTAAGGAAGGCTTTCCCAGATATACTACCCAGTGTAGATCCCGGGAATAAGCAGAAGGCTGATATGTGAAGAAAAGCGGCAGGTTTGCAGGCAGAGGGGAAAAAATGACAGTGAAGGTAAAATGGTGAAGAAAAGCAGCATGACTGGGGGGTGAATACGGCATAAAGTTCAAGGTAAAGTACGATGGGGAAGAAAACTAAAAAGGAAAGGAGGGGGCAGGCCACAGAGACCAGCCACAGAGAAGAAGATATGAAATGCAAACTTATCTTCTTAGGAAAAGATACCTGAAAAACCATAAGAATTTATAATTCAGGAGAAACCTTAGCAGAAGTGCTAGCAACCGAGAGAATGACAGAGAACTTCAAAGCCAAGCACATAACCTGTTTTCTGAAGTACGCAGCAGAAATCCATAACAAGTGCTCAACACGTAAACATCAATTTGCCATCCCTTTCACAATCTCTGAAAACAAAGGGGAGGGAGGGGGCACCAAAGGCCAAAATCTCATTTATTAATATTTTGAAAACTTCGGAAGTCACAAATAAAATCCAGACACTTTAGAAAAATAATTCAAGAATCACCAAGAGTTGCACAGCCTGAGAGGCAAATCTGTGTTCACATCCTGGCACAGACACTTAGTGCCTGTATGACTTCAAACAAATTACTTTTTTTCTGTAAAACTACAGGGTGAATGAATTGATCCCTTCCTGCCGTAACATCCTATGATTCACTAGAAGAATTAAATCAAATCAAAGGCTGACAAGAATTCTTCATCATTTAGCTCCTGCCTTCTCTATAGCCACTTCTTTTCCCTCCTCCATCTCTCAACGCTCTGCGATATTACAACGAATTGCTCCCGATTCCTTGAAAACACCATATTCACTTCACCTCTGGACCCTTAGACACGGCTGCCTCTGTTTGGTACACTTCCCCTTACCACCATCAGGGCTGCTCCTTCCTAAGAAAATGCCTCATACACCTGAATCTAACAGAATATTCTAAGTCAACTATACTTCCAAAGAAAAAAAAGTCAAAGAAGAAAATGCCTCATTAAGTCCTCCTCCTTCGAGTGTCCACCTCGGCATCCTTCTTTCTTTCCTGTCTTCCCAACAGTACCTCAGACGACTCAGTATTCCCAGGGCATCCGGGCCTTTCCTGATCACGGCAACACTAAACTTTATTCAAACTGTGTCAGTCTCCTCCGTCGTGGGGAAGCTGTGTGATGAGCAGGCAGAACTGTGTTGCCTTTACACTACTGCATCAAAAAATGTCTGGTTGAAAAAACACAAAGTGGCATTTGGTAGATGCTGATGAAGAAAGGGGTAACAAACCGATCACTCACCTCTAACACAGCCAAGACAGTGTCAAGCTGATCCTCTCGAAGGGTGATATTGTTGGAGATTTTCCGCATGGTATGTATGGACTGCAGACGTACCTCCTCAATTTCATCATTAAACATATCAACCAGGAAATCCAGGCACTTCTCAGCAAAAGAGGGTGAAGATTGGGCCAGCATGCAAAGCGCCTCCACAGCAGCAATGCGGACCTCTACAGAAAAGGGGACAGACAAAAGCGCATGTCACGTTAAGATCCACAGGAGAAACCCGACACGGACTCCTCATTCAGGTGTGTTTCCCTCTCTACTCTTCTCACTCTCCAAACTCTCTCTGGAGACCTCCTCCATGCCTGCAGATTCTGCTACCACCTTCACATGGACCTACGATCAAGGCTGTGGGCACCAGAGGGACTAAGGTTTAGGTCCTGACTCCACAGACATGTGATCAAGTTACATGTCTATCTCTATTATCTAAATTTCTTGAAAACTCAGTTGTCTTATTATCTCAGTATTCCAACCACAGTAAAGTATTTTTTTTAAAGGCAGTTTTATTTTTTATTTATTTATTGTGGTCTTTCCATCTTTTTTTTAGGGCCGCACCCATGGCATATGGAGATTCCCAAGCAAGAAGTCAAATCAGAACTACAACTGCTGACCTATGCCACAGCCACAGCAACACCAGATCTGAGCTGTGTCTTCAACCTGCACCACGGCTCACCGCAATGCTGGATCCTTAACCCACTGAGCGAGGCCAGGGATCGAACCCACAACCTCATGGTTCCTACTCAAATTCCTTTCTGCTGTGCCACCATGGAAACTCCAAAAGGCAGTTTTAAAATAACATTATTAAGGAACTCCCTTGGTGGGACAGTGGGTTAAGGATCCAGCATTATCACTGCTGTGGCTCAGGCTGCAGCTGTGGGTTCCATCCCTGGCCTTGGAACTTCCAAATGCTGTGGGCAAGGCCAAAAAAAAAAAAAAAAAAAAAAAAAATCACTAAGATTAATGGAGTTCCCATTGTGACTAAGCAGGTTAAGGACACAAAGTTTTCTCTGTAAAGATGTGCATTCAATACTTGGCTTTGCTCGGTGGGCAAGGATCCAGTGCGGCTGTAAGCTGCAGCGTGGATGGCAGATGCAGTTTGGACCCCACGCTGCTGTGGCTGAGACACAGGCCTCAGTTAAGGCTCCAATTCGACCCCTAGCCCAGGAACCGCCATATGCCACAGGTGTGGCCATTAAAAATAAGATTAAAACAGGCTTGATATCATTATTCTCATTTTAGAGATAAGATTCAGCAAAGTAAATAAACTTGCCCCCAAATGAGTGAGAGCAGAGATGACCAGTACCCAAGTCTGCCAATTCTAGATCAGCATCATCTGGTGGTTAAGGGTACCTGCCCTGAAATGACAGAGGTTTCACAGTGCACTGTGAAAAGTAATCCACCCACTAACTTGAATAAGTAACTTCTCTCCACAGCACCTCCATTTTCTTACCTTTTAAATGGAGCATAACACCCATTTCCTTACAGAACAGTTAGGAGGAGTAAACGACACAGTACAGGCAAAGCACATGGCACACTGCCTAGCATATGTTAAAAGCTCAATAAATATCAGCTATGACATAATAGATCCAGGTCTGGTAAGCATCTTGAAAACAGAGCACGTCTACCTTTTTATATGCTCAGAACATGTAACAGTAAAGCCACTGAATCCAGGAAGCCCTTCATTCATTCATTAACAATGTCTCCTAAACATGTACTACGTGTCAGGCCCTGTGCTACAGCTGTCGGAATACAGAGGTGAGAGATAAGGAAACTACAGTCAGTGCTCACAAGACTTCCACACATGTTTGTTTTGTGCCGGTGGCTCACGTGGTTCTGCAACAAAAGATACAGTTTCAAAAAAGGAAAGAAAAAACACATTGTGGTTGAAACTCTCAAATATAGCTTGTTTTTGATATAAGAGGTTTCAGACACTAAAAGCAGAGTTATCCTACAGTATAGCAAAGGGAACTATATCCAATCACTTGTGATAGACCATGATAGAAGATAATATGAGGAAAAGAACATATATATATGTAAAACTGGGTCACTCTGCCATACAGCAGAAATTGACAGAACACTGTAAATCGAGTGTAACAAAAAAAATTTTTTTTGAAAGAGGAGTTACTGGAGGTTCTACTGTGGCACCAATGGATTAAGGATCGGCACCGTTGGAGCTACAGTGCAGGTTAAAACTGCAGCGCAAGTTTGATCCCTGGCCTGGGAACTTCCACATGCCACAGCCGCAGCCAAAAAAAAAAAAAAAAAAAAAGTTACCACATTAGAGAAATGACTCAGATTTTTCTTGTAGTTATAAATTCCTCCTTTTCATAAGAAGAGAAAGATTTGCTCTACTTTACAATGATGTAATTTAAACATGAAATTTCTAATAATTACAAAGCAAGCCAAAGATGGACTCAGCACGTTACCTGCTGACCCTTCTTCCTAGGGCTTTACCCATTACACTGCACTGACTCATGCGTAACTCTTTCGAGTATATCAAGAGAATCACAGAGAAACTTCTGATCAACATGAGGTAATCAGTATGACCTAACCTGATGCAATTCCAAGCAGAAGCAAAGAAATTTGGTGTTTTATTTGGCATGCACAGCCTGGGAACAGGTAGCTAAACTGACAATTTCTACTGGACTTTTTGGGATGTTAAAAATATATTACAGTCTCCTTAAGGCTCCAGGGCAGAGAAAAGGAATTGGCTTGCTAGGGGAAAAAAAAAGTCAAAAACTGATCCACCAATGTCTTAACATGTATAACCAGACTGGGGTTTTACTACTTACTAGCTTTGTGCTTAGTACTAAAGATACTAAGATGAACAAGAGCAAGACTATCTCCCAGTGACTACAGACTAGAACAGTGAATTGCATTACAGAGCGATGGACAATACAAAGAAAAAACACAACCAGTACTAAGAAAATGCAGAAGAGGCACAGAGCCCACTCAACAGGATCAGAGGCAGCTTTCTGGAACAAGTAACTCCTAAGATAATACCTGAAGGAGATGCTAGGCCAGAAGAAAGGAAAAAGACCTTTCTAGGCAGAGGACCCACATGTAAAGGTCCAGAAGGGAGGGAGAACATGGAACAACTACAGGACTAAGAGCATGTGTGATACTACACAAGAGTCTATCACCAATGAAACAGGCGCCTTTTCATTCCCAGCAAATGTGCCCCTAAAACCTGGATTTACCTAGAACTTTATGAGCATGATTAAATTATAAAGCTGCCATACCTGATACCAGTTATAATCTAGTCACTTTCCCAAGTTTCTTTAATCAAACTTGAGTGACAAACAGTAGAATTAAACCACATAAACAATTATACTAATTAAGTTCAATTTTAGAAACTAAACAAAGCAAAAATGCTAGCAGAAACAAGTAAAATAGGTTCTAGTTATTGTCTTAAGACAAAATGGGTTTTTTAAACTGGACTTCTTTATTGGAGTTCCTGTTGTGTCTCAGCAGTTAACAAACCCGACTAGTACCCATGAGGATGTGGGTTTGATCCCCAGCCTTGCTCAGTAGGTTAAGGATCTGGTGTTGCCATGAGCTGTGGTGTAGCTTGCAGACATGGCTTAGATATGGCATTGGTGGGGCTGTGGCTCTGGTGCAGGTCAGCAGCTACAGCTCCAATTTGACCCCTAGCCTGGGAACCTCCATATGCCATGGGAGTAGCCCTAAAATGACAAAAAAAAAAAAAAAAAAAAAAAAAAGGATTTCCTTATCACCTAATACTACTTATATTTTTGATTCATGTATCAAGTTCATAGAGAACAACAACAAAAAAAAAAAAACAGAGGAAGCTTCAACTAATTTCTATATATAGAGAACACTGTACAGCAAACTGAATTGGGTAACCCAATTCTTTTATCTGCTAATAGAAAAACTGTCTTTCAAAAGTAATTTTCTTCCACTCCCAGGCATCTATCCAGAGAAAACCGTGACTCGCAAAGGCACATGTACTCCGATGTTCACTGCAGCACTATTTGCAATAGCCAAGACATGGAAACAACCTAAATGTCCATCAACAGAGGAGTGGATCAAGAAGATGTGGTATATACACAATGGAATATTACTCAGTCATTAAAAGGAACAAAACACCAGCATTTTTAGCAACTAGGATGGGCCTAGAAATTGTCATGCTGAGTGAAGTCAGCCATACAATGAGACACCAACATCAAATGCTTTCACTGACATGTGGAATCTGAAATAAGGACAGACTGAACTTCTTTGCAGAACAGATGCTGACACAGACATTGAAAAACTTTTGGTCTCTGGAGGAGACAGTTTGAGGGGTGGGAGGATGTGCCTGGGTTGTGGGATGGAAATCCTGTGAAACTGGATTGTGATGATCATTATACAACTACAGATGTGACAAATTCATTGAATAAAAATAATAATAATAATTTTTCTTAAAAAAATAATTTTCTTGCCCTTACAAGAAGTTCCATTCTGAAGTATCTTTTTTTTTTTTTTTTTTTTTTTGTCTTTTTAGGGCTGCACCCTCAGCATATGGAGGTTCCCAGGCTAGGGGTCTAATCAGAGCTGTAGCCGCCAGCCTATGCCACAGCCACAGCAACACCAGATTCAAGCCGCATCTGCGACCTACACCACGGCTCATGGCAATGCTAGATCCTTAATCCACTGAGCAAGGCCAGGGATCGAACCTGCAACCTCATGGTTCCTAGCTGGATTTGTTTCCACTGAGCGATGACAGAAACTCCTTGAGGTATCATTTTTTCTTTTAGGGAGCCCCTGTGGGATATGGAAGTTCCTGAGCCAGGGGTCAAATTGGAGCTGCAGCTGCCAGCCACAGCCACAGCCACAGCAATGCCAGATCCAACATTCATCTGCCACCTACACTGCAGCTTGCAGCAACGCTGGATCCTTAACCCTTTGAACAAGGCCAAAGGTCAAACTGGCATCCTCATGAATACTAGTCAGATTCTTAGCCTGCTGAGCCACAATAGGAACTCCTTTATAGGCATTTTAAAAACCTGATTTCTAATCCCCTGATACAAATTTACTATAAAATTTGGACAATCAACATTATCTCCTCAGGTCTATCATCCTCACTGAAATTAGGAGGTTGGAGTCAATCATCTCAAAGCACTGCGAGTCTGTGATCTATGTGAGATAGACAGCATCATGTTGTGAAAATCCAAGACAAAGCAATAAATATTATCCAAAATGAAAACAAAAAGAAAAAAGACTAGGGAGTGTCAGAAGTGGGCTGAGACACAGTGGCAAGCCAGAATCTGTTAGGGAGCCTCGGGAAGTTTCTCCGTGTTCCATGGGTAGGGGTTTGGCGGTTTGGAATTGGAAGGGACAAGAAGGACATTCAACCCCCAAAACAGCAGCCAATGATATATTTCTGTGGAGAATGTCACCCAGAAAATGAAATAAAATCAAGGGATCCCATCCGATGCAGAGAATGTGGATATAGAATAATGTACAAGAAAAGAACTAAAAGATTGGTGGTTTTTGATGCTTGATGAAACATGAAATTCAGAGGAATATCTTCATTTGGATTTGGATTTGCTGTTGATGTGGTATAGCTTTTGATTTGTGTACTTTATGAATACAGCTATGTATCATGATTTCATTGTAAAAACCAGATTGTGTTTAGGTATCTATTAATAGTTTATATAAAGGTATTTTTGGTTCAAAAAAAAAAAAGAGGAGGAGTTCCCGTCGTGGCGCAGTGGTTAACGAATCCGACTAGGAACCATCAGGTTGCGGGTTCGGTCCCTGCCCTTGCTCAGTGGGTTAACGATCCGGCGTTGCCATGAGCTGTGGTGTAGGTTGCAGACGCGGCTCGGATCCCGCGTTGCTGTGCCTCTGGCGTAGGCCGGTGGCTACAGTTCCGATTCAACCCCTAGCCTGGGAACCTCCATATGCCGCGGGAGCGGCCCAAGAAATAGCAACAACAACAACAACAACAAAAGACAAAAAGACAAAGGCAAAAAAAAAAAAAAAGACTAGGGGGAAAAAGAATAGAGCAGCTGGGAGTTACAGAGATATGTGTAATTGGGAGTCCTTCAAGGAGCACGGGACAGGAAAAATATTTAAAGAAGTAACGGCCGGAGTTCCCGTCGTGGCGCAGTGGTTAACGAATCCGACTAGGAACCATGAGGTTGCGGGTTCGGTCCCTGCCCTTGATCAGTGGGTTAACGATCCGGCGTTGCCTTGAGCTGTGGTGTAGGTTGCAGATGCGGCTCGGATCCTGAGTTGCTGTGGCTCTGGCGTAGGCAGGTGGCTACAGCTCCGATTCGACCCCTAGCCTGGGAACCTCCATATGCCGCGGAAGCGGCCCAAGAAATAGCAACAACAACAACAACAACAAAAAAAGACAAAAAGACAAAAAAAAAAAGAAGTAATGGCCAAAGATTTTCCAAATTTTATAAAAATTACAAATCCATAGATCCAAGAAGCTCAACAAAATCCAAGCATAAATAACAAGAAGAAAATTATACCAAGACACACCAGAGTTAAATAATATAGAACCAATGATAAAGAGAAAATCTTAAAAGCAACTAGAGAAAAAAAGATACATCATGTATAGAAGAATAAAGATTTAAAATGACAGCAGGGAGTTCCCGTCTTGGCGCAGTGGTTAACGAATCCGACTAGGAACTATGAGGTTGCGGGTTCGGACCCTGCCCTTGCTCAGTGGGTTAAGGATCCAGCGTTGCCATGAGCTGTGGTGTAGGTTGCAGACGCGGATCGGATCCCGCGTTGCTGTGGCTCTGGTGTAGGCTGGTGGCTACAGCTCCGATTGGACCCCTAGCCTGGGAATCTCCATATGCTGTGGGAGCGGCCCAAGAAATAGCAAAAAGACAAAAAAAATAAATAAATAAATAAAATAAAATGACAGCAGACTTCTCGACAGAAAAATGCAAAGTGAAAAACTGTGGAACAACATCTTTAAAGGATGAACAAACAACCACTATTAACTTACAATGCGATTCCCAGTGAAAATATCTTTCAAAAGTCTTTATTAGTCATATAAAGGCTTTAAAGTCAGACTAACCTGGGTTTAAATCCTGCTTCTGTCTCTTACTAGCTGGGTGACAAGGTATAATTTTCATCAGTATCGGTAACATCCAATTTTGGAGTTTCCGTCGTGGCTCAGCAGTGAAGCCTGACTAGCAACCATGAGGACATGGGTTTGATCCCTGTCCTCCCTGAGCAGGTTAAGGATCCAGCATTACCATGATCTGTGGTATAGGGTACAGACGCGGTTTGGATCCTGCATTGCTATGGCTGTGTGTAGGCCGGCAGCTATAGCTCTGATTTGACCCCTAGCCTGGGAGCCTCCATATGCCGCTGGTGTAGCCCTAAAAAAAAAAAAAAAAAAAAAAAAAAAAAGACAAAAATAATAATAATATCAAATTTTACTATTAAGTGCTTACTATAAGTGGGCTTCAAATATATATATATATATACACACATATGTATATAAAATAGATATATAAACATACATACACACACACACACACACACACTTTGGTTGTGCCTATGACCTGCAGAAGTTCCCAGGCTGGAATCAAACTTATGCCACAGCTGCAGCCAGAGCCACTGGAGGGAAAACACCAGATCCTTAACCTGCTGAGCTATAAGGGAACTCCAAGTTCCCCTGTTATATACTGTGCTAAGTATCTCATTTATATATAATCTTATTTAATTACAGTTCAGAAATGTTTACTATAAACTTTTTATAGAAATGCTAGAATCTGAACTTAAATGGACTGATTCCAAAGTCCACGTTCTTAACCACTGCATCATACCACACGAGCCTCACTCAGCCTCTTCCTTTTATAAAATCAAAATAGTTGGTACCTCACAGAGTGACTATGAAGATGAAATAAGACAAAGTGTATCACCCAGTACAAGGCCACACACATTGCGGTCACTCAGTAAACAGGCACTGGTATTATTATGCAGTCATACTTACCATACATCTCATCTTCCAATCCATGAACAAAGGCTCCGCAAGCTCCTGACTCGATCAAGTTCACAGCTCCTGTATCTACTTCTTCCTTGGGAGCATCGTCTCCCCACTTCCTGCCACTGGAAAACTCTCCTGAACTATAAAGTTCCTTGGCACGTTCATGAGCCGTACGTTTCCTCTAGAAGACAACAATCATCACTTGCTGGAGATTCTTGAGGGAACAGTTAAGTTATACCCCAAGAATATGAGAATATAGAAAATAACTCCGCCCTCTGAGAGTTTCATTTTTAAAAAAATACTCAATAGATCAGAGCAGAGAAATGCAAATTAAAGTATGATCAGCATTCTCAGGTCTATCATAGCTAAGAGTAACCTTATTAAAAACAGTGCACGAATACTGATTAGACAGGTGGTTATATTTGCCATAGCAATATACTGAAAAGGGAGAACCAGAGAAGTAAATAAAGGCAGTGTTCCTTCAGGAACCCTCCTGGATGGAAAATACACTGGCCTTAGAAAAGAGTTTTTTTTTCAGTTCCACAGAAGTCTCTATTTGAGCAACACTGTCCTCACCGAGCAACCTTCTAGTAAATTCACTTTCTGCACAGACTGCCTAAGGGGGAATATACCAGTCAGCTAAACTAAACGCTTAGTCCACTTGAGAGTTACAGCTCCCTTCATAAATGAATACACTGGCATTCTGCTTTAGACTTCAGCCTCTATGATGTCTTTTTTAGGGCTGCACCCACAGCATATGGAAGTTCCCAGGCTAAGGGTAGATTTGGTACTGCAGCTGCCAGCCTACTCCACAGCCACAGCAATGCCAGATCCAAGCTGAGTCTGTGAACTACATCACAGCTCATAGCAATGCTGGATCCTTAACCCACTAAGTGAGGCCAGGGATCGAACCCACATCCTCAAAGATACTAGTCGGATTCATTACTGCTGAGCCATGACAGGAACTCCTGATTCAATGTTTAAAACATGCGTAAGTAAAAGAGCTTCGAAAAAATACACCAAAATGATCAAAGTCATTGTGTTAGAGTAGTGGGAATATGGGCAAAATGTCTTCCTTTTCCTTCTATTTATCAAAGATACCATGATTCCTTTTTTTTTTTTTTTTTTTAGATTCCATGGTTTTTTATTAACACTCTCATAACTTAAAAACTGAGATATTGATGATGAATGTTCCCATCGTATTCTCAGACTCATATATGTTCCTGACAACTATGTCAGAGAACTATCACAGTCAAAGCTTAAGGGCATTCTGGAGTACCCTGGTGGCTCAGCAGGTTAAGGGTCTGCTGTTGTCACTGCTGTGGCTCTAGTTTAATCCCTAGCTTCGGAACATTTGCACGCTGCAGGCACAGCCAAAAAAAAAAAGCTTAAGGGCATTCCATAAGAGAAGCATTTTAATACTGTTCAGAGAAAGGATTTACTCATTCTTCCATGGGAACTGCTGTTGAAAGCAGTCTTAAGATGTTATACAATCTTATAAGACCAGAGCTTTGTAGTTGTTAACAAATAGTTTAATCTTGCCTCTTCTTTGTAAAACACAACCTGTGCAAAGTATTTCATTATAATAATTGAAAATTTAGTGAAGTAACTTGTGATTTGAACCGAAGTTACTAAAATTCAAAGTTATTTGATGGAGCTCCTGTCGTGGCTCAGTGGTTAACGAATCTCACTAGGAACCATGAAATTGCGGGTTCGATCCCTGGCTTTGCTCAATGGGTTAAGGATCGAGCCTTGCCGTGAGCTGTGGTATAGGTCGCAGACACAGCTCGGATCCCGAGTTGCTGTGGCTCTGGCGTAGGCCAGCAGCAACAGCTCCAATTTGACCCCTAGCCTGGGAACCTCCATAGGCCGCGGATGCAGCCCCAGAAAAGACAGAAAAAAAAAAAAAAAGAAAGAAAAAAAAGATTCAAGTTATTTGAACCAAGTTACTTAGATTTAAAATTAAACTATAATGTAGAAGATAAAAATTATATTAAAAAATTGAAAGTCACCCTATATTAACAAATTCATGTGAATTGAAATTAAAGAATACAACTTAGCATAAAGCTACACTCATTTTGTTTTTTTGTTTTTTTAAGATTTTTATTTTTCAGAGTTGCCATCATAGCACAGCCAAAATGAAATCCGACTAGGAACCATGAGGTTTCAGGTTTGATCTCTGGCCTCCCTCAGTGAGTTAAGGATCTGGCGTTGATAAGAGCTGTCCAGAGGGTGGTGGGGGATGTGCTTGGGTTATGGGATGGAAATCCTGTGAAACTGGATTGTTATGATCATTATACATCTACAGATGTGATAAATTCATTTGAGTAATAAAAAGAAAAAGAGTTGTCGCAGGGGAGGTTCTGATACTGCTTTGCTGTGGCTGTGGTGTAGGCCAGCAGCTGTAGCTCCGATTGGACCCCTAGACTGGAAAGCTCCATACGCCTTGGGTGGGGTCCTAAAAAGCAAAATAAATAAATATTAAATAAATAAAAATTTTTAAAAATTATAGTTGATTTATAATGATCAAAGATACATTGATATTGGTATAGACACAGTTTAAACAACAAAGAATTCAAATTACCCTCAGATCTGACATCAGCTTCTTGTCAAGTGTCTGCTCCAAGAAATGAGAACTGACTTGCTCCATAGAGCCCTGCAAAAAGAAGGAATCCAGAGGAAACTGAACAACTTTTTCATCTTAAAAGTTTGCACCAACTTAAATGCACAAAGACAATACTCTTGACAGTATAGATGCTTTAGGTTTTGAATCATCAGGATAACAATAAAGCCATTAGCAGCCGCAGCAGCTAACACCCATACTGTGTGTCATGCACTGATCTAAGTTCTTTATACATATATTAATTCATTTAATCGTCACTACAACCTTATGAAGTATATACTATTATTTAAGAAGGCACAAAAAGGTGAAAGGATTAATTTAAGGTTACAAAAAGTGTAAACTGCAGAACCGGGCTATAAACCCAGGCTCCAGAATCCTCTGCCTTAACCAATACTCTCCACTCCTTTTCATTCTGTTCTTTCCATTCAGCTGTCCATACATCCATTTAATAAATATTTACTTATCAACTACTCAATTATATGCCTAGAGTTACCAGGAACAGGTATACAAAAACAAAAGACATCAATTCTACACTCAGCAATCTCAAAGAGGGAAGCTGATAAGTAAAGAGATAACTGCGTTGGATATGAA
Source organism: Sus scrofa (assembly GCF_054392235.1). NCBI lineage: Eukaryota > Metazoa > Chordata > Mammalia > Artiodactyla > Suidae > Sus > Sus scrofa. The sequence continues at coordinate 12,415,663 of NC_139391.1, forward strand.
ATGTTTTTAACGCACATGTATGAAGGGTGCTATGGGACCTTAGAGAAAAGCAGCATGGGGTGGAGGCAGAGAGAGAGATACCCAGGGGATTAGAAATCACAATTAAATTCATAGAGAGAACAGCATGTGGGAACTATCAAGTGGTTCTAGAATGGAACACAGGATGGGAGCAGACAGGCATGATGGGTAGGTAGATCTCAGATTATAAAGGGCTTTGCCTGCTATAGTAAGGAGGCTGCCTTATGAACAATAACTAGATAACCTCTATTGAATATTTAATAAGCTCAACAATGTTCAAATACTTGTATTTTAAACATTTATTCCTCCCAATAATCCCATGAAGTATGCATATTATTCTTTTTTTTTTTTTTTTTTTTTTGTCTTTTGTCTTTGTGTCTTTTGTTGTTGTTGCTATTTCTTGGGCCGCTCCCGCGGCATATGGAGGTTCCCAGGCTAGGGGTTGAATCGGAGCTGTAGCCACCGGCCTACGCCAGAGACACAGCAACGCGGGATCCGAGTCGCGTCTGCAACCTACACCACAGCTCACGGCAACGCCGGATCGTTAACCCACTGAGCAAGGGCAGGGACCAAACCGGCAACCTCATGGTTCCTAGTCGGATTCGTTAACCACTGCACCACGACGGGAACTCCTTCTCATTTTTTTTTTTATGAGAAACTGAGGCTAAGAGATTCAGTAACTTGCTCTTTTCAAAGAAGCGAGACACATGGTCAGATGTGCATCTCATTAACAACATCGTGGCAACAATGGACTAGGAGGAATCAAAAGGAAGCAGGGAACCAGTTAGGAGGCTATTTAAAGCAGGTCCTAGACATTCTTAAGGAATATACTCAAAATCATCTCTAATTACCTAGTAAACATGGAAATGTTTATACAGGCTCGGACTTCTTCCCAATCACATTCTCCACAGGAAGTTACGTGTATTTTGGGAGCATACTTACCCAAGTGAATACCTTTCCTACAATTCTAGGAGAGCAATTGTACTATTCTACCTTAAGTAGTTTCAAAACCACTTTGTCTTCCCTCTACATGGTACATTCATTACATGAGCCCGAGCCAATATCAAATCTAACATGCCTTTTTCCCCTTTTTTGGCCACGCCCATGGCATACAGAAGTCCCTAGGCCAGGGAATGAACCCGTACCTCAGCAGCGATCTGAGCCACAACAGTGACAATGCTAGACCCTTAACCACTAGGCCACCAGGGAACTCCCTAACATTCATTTTTTAAAATACAAAACATTGATTTTACAAATAAGAACTATACATTTTTAAGATCTCCTCATTTTCTCTTTAATTTTACCACCAGCGTTGACTCTTTTTTTTTTTTGTCTTTTTAGGGCTGCACCCACGGCATATGGAAGTTCCCAGGCTTGGGACTGAACTGGAGCTGATCCACGCCTCACCCTCGACCTACAGAATAGCTCAGGTAACATGGGATCCTTAACCCACTGATGGAGGCCAGGGATCAAAAACCATACCCTTATGGTTACTAGTCGGGTTCATTACTGCTGAGTCACAACGGAAACTCCAAGTTGATTTTTTTAACATGTACTTTTTTTTTTTTTCCTATAAAGAACAAAAGTTCTGGAGTTCCTGTTGTGGCACAGCGGAAATGAATCCGACCAGGAACCATGAGGTTGAGGGTTCGACCCCTGGCCTCTCTCAGTGGGTTAAGGATCCAGTGTTGCCATGAGCTGTGGTGTAGGTTGCAGACTCGGCTTGGATGTAGTATTGCTGTGGCTGTGGTGTAGGCCGGCAGTTGTAGCTCCAATTAGATCCCTAGCCTGGGAACCTCCCTATGCCATGGGTTCGGCCCTAAAAAGCAAAAAAAAAAAAAAAAAAAAAAAAAAGAACAAAAGTTCTAATGATTTCACAGTAAATCACTCAAACCCACAGTCTCAATGTCCTACTCTAACACCTTCAGCTGAGTTCTCTCCCAACACAGGAGCAAAGATGGAGTACTATTCAAATTCTAAGCCTCAAAATATTGCATATCATTATTTGTTACAAGTTTCCAGTGTTATGTAAGAATAGCTGGAGCTTTCCTTTTTAAAGTGACAAACACCAAGAACCTCACAGCACAGTAAGCCCTGTGAAAAACCCTGAATTTGTGAGATCTCAGTGGAAACAGAAAAGGGACAGATCCGAGGTGTGTCAAGAAGTAGTAGTGGAGTTCCCGTCGTGGCGCAGTGGTTAACGAATCCGACTAGGAACCATGAGGTTGCAGGTTCGGTCCCTGCCCTTGCTCAGTGGGTTAAGGATCCCGCGTTGCCGTGAGCTGTGGTGTAGGTCGCAGACACGGCTCGGATCCCGCGTTGCTGTGGCTCTGGCGTAGGCCGGTGGCTACAGCTCCGATTCAACCCCTAGCCTGGGAACCTCCACGTGCCGCGGGAGCGGCCCAAGAAATAGCAACAACAACAACAACAAAAGACAAAAAGACAAAAAAAAAAAAAAAAAAAAAAAAAAAAAAAGAAGTAGTAGTGATAAGGGCTGATGACACAATGGATACCAGACACAGAAATAATTTTCAAAGGACTCTGGGTTCACAGCTGGATAAATGATGGCACTTATAAAAGCACTGGACCAAAAAGATAGTAAGTTCATCATAAAGTACATCTCACCAATCAGAAAAACATCTATATTCTTGTCTACTTTAACCAAGACAAATATATTTAAATATATTCCTTATTTTTCCATGAAAATGCTTCACACAAGTTTCAGCAGGGTTACTCAAAAATGCTGGTCATGGAGCTAGGGTTATCACTGGATCTGTGTCCAAAACACTCAGGTCTAAATCAGACTGCAGAAGCTGGGGGCCCCAAGAGAAAAGTGACCAAAAAGAATCTCAGATTTTCTTGCTCTGACATTTATACAAATTTTTATATACAATTATATTTATATATTATAACTACCCTACCACCTCACATAGCATAGTACTTTACAATTTACACACATTTTCAAAGACAGAATCTCATTTGAGCATCATGACAATCCTGTGAAGTAAATATGAAAGATACTGTAACCCACTTAACAGATGAGGAGAGCAAACTGTAAGTAACATGTCCAAGATAACACAGGTATAAAATAAGGCTGAATGTTATGTCAGAACTCATTCTTCTATAAGCCAGTTCTACCTCTGAAAAGTTTAAAAAAATTTTTTTTAATGTATTATGAGTCCCCAGAGCAAAACACTAGGAAAGGACCAGACCAAAAGTAAAGAGATTAGGCTCTGAATTTCATTCTCTGTATAAGTTGAGCAACATACTTAACTTCTCAGAGCCTCAGTTTTTGCACCTGGAAAATGGGAATAATAGCATCCACCAGGCTGGGTAAGAGTAAATGAGTTCATGTAAGTGGCCTCACAGCAAAGAATTTAGGCCTTAACAGGTGCTCAGTAACATTAACAATTAGTTTTATTATTATTTTCCATTTTCTCTAGACTCTCGTTGTCTGATATACTAACAAGATTATCTTTAAAATTCTTTCTAGTTCTAAAAGACAAGTTCACCATAGGAAAATGAGCTATTTCTAATTTAGGAAATACTAGGGTTTCTAGGAGTTCCCTTTGTGGTTTTTAGGAGTTCCCTTTGTGGCTCAGCGATAATGAACCCAACCATGAGGATGTGGGTTTGATCCCTGGCCCCACTTGGTGGGTTAAGGATCCAGTATTGCTGTAAGCTGCAGTGTAGATTGCAGATGGAGCTGAGATCTGGTGTTGCTGTGGCTGTGGCGCAAACCGGCAACTGACGCTCCAATTCAACCCCTAGCCTGGGAATTTCCATATGCCGTGGGTGCGGCCCTGATAAGAAGAAAAAAAAAAATATATACTAGGGTTTCTAAAAGAGGGTTACACCCATCCCTAGTTTTTCAAAATGTTTATACAAGTGCAACAGGTAATGTGTTTATTAAAGAAGGTACAACTCACCAATAGCTTGGCAGCTTGAACTCGAACCACCCAGGAGCCATCACTGACCATGTGACAAATTTTTCCAAATGCATCATCAACTAAGCGAATTTCTTCATTAGAGGAAGGAATTGGGACAATGCTAAATTAAAAGAAAATGACACAACATAAGCCTAAAGCTGCAGGTTCAATAAACTGAAGATGACCAATGAAAACTGGTATGAACAGAAACAGTATTTTATATCCTTAAATTTATTCTCTCCTATAACTGCAATGCTCTCAATATATGATCTATGCCGAGAACAAGATCAGAGCAGTGTTTTACACAAGAACCAAATCAAGAGATGATTTAATTGTGAATTGCAAGATGATGGACTAAATAAGTCTCAGAATAAACTGATATAAAACATACTTGCAAATCTGTTCCTAAGTGAAGAGACAATTTCTAATTAGTAGAAAGACTAGTGGTATCTGTAAGTTTATTAACATATTCTGATTTTTCAATTTTAGTAGGTAGTTTAATGAAGAGGAGAAAATGCTCTTTTCCTATAAAAAGTATTCTTCTATAAAACAATAAATACTACTACCTTTGCATCTCAAATAATCACTGTAAGACTAAATTATTTAATTACCATGAAAATGTTTTTAATCAGGAAAACACTACACAAGAGATCATTATTCTCAAACTGACCGGCTATCTTCAGCTGGCATTTGTGTTTAATAAAATGGGCCCCAAACCATTTCAACGATTTTTTTTGGGGGGGGGCACGCCCAAGGCATGCAGAAGTTTCCAGACCAGGGATCAAACCTGCACCACAGCTGTAACCAGAGACACAGCAGTGACAACACCAGGTCTTGCCCACAGAAGAGCCACAGGGAAACATACTAAAGTTTATTTTTTTATTTTTTTATTTTTTTTTGTCTTTTGTCTTTTTTTGTTGTTGTTGTTTTTGTTGTTGTTGTTGTTGTTGCTATTTCTTGGGCCGCTCCTGCGGCATATGGAGGTTCCCAGGCTAGGGGTTGAATCGGAGCTGTAGCCACCGGCCTACGCCAGAGCCACAGCAACGTGGGATCCGAGCCGCGTCTGCAACCTACACCACAGCTCACGGCAACGCCGGATCCTTAACCCACTGAGCAAGGGCAGGGACCGAACCCGCAACCTCATGGTTCCTAGTCGGATTCGTTAACCACTGCGCCACGACGGGAACTCCCTAAAGTTTATTTTTTAAGGGGTGGGCAAAGGTGGGGTGGAAAGCATTTGAGAAAGGCCACCCAATCTCTTCATCTATAGAGAAGGAGGTTGGAACGCAGAGAAATCTTCCCCACCCTATACAGAAAGTTCAAGGCAGAGATGAAAAACAAGGACCAGGAATCCTGACTTTCAGGGCCTGAGCTCTCTCCCTATTCCGCACTGCCTTCCGAAAATCTAACCAACATTCCATTTCTGGAGGTGAGCTTTTTGCATGGTGGGAGGAGAAAAATGGCTCAGCAATGAACAAAAGCTGGCTTACGCCCACACTGACCTTTCAGGGTAGAGCTGACTGACAACCCAGATAAGCTGGACTGCAGCACTGCGCACTTGTTCATAGTCATCAGAGAGCAATTTACAGGCCTGCAAACAAGGATTTCAAAAGTCTTGTTAGTTCTGTGCCCTTCCAGGTGATGCTCAAACTATTTTCAAAATGAAGATAAGGTGGCTGGATAAGGATGCCAATGAAAATACACAAGGGTGGTTTTAACTTTTTGAACTTTTGCCCAACAAAGAATTCTTGGCTCTGTCAGGTGCTCTGGCTGTGTTCTGACTGTGTACATGTCTGAAAGGAGAACCACAGACATAGACAGCACGAAAGCCATCTAGAACAGCATCAATCCAGCAAAGCCTGCTGGGAGCTCGCAGTGCTGCCCTCCCTCACAGGCTCAAATACCAAAGATGAGATTTTTTCCCTACCTGTAAAATCAAAGCAGCAATTTCTGACTGACAAGCCATCTGAACACTCAAGTACTCTAAATAAATGCACAACTTTAATGCTAAGCTGCCAAAAGAGGCCACATTTCCCTGTTTTACTTTGGTCTTAAATGGAATATCCCTACTCCACCCACAGTCATGGCATCACCTTAGACTTCAACAACACCCAGAAGCTGTTTTTGAAATGTTAAAACCTTACATTTCATGCTCTGACCACAACATGCTACTCTACCAGCTCTGCCATCTCCATGACTTAACCCATCACACCTGCTCTTCAATCCCACTTAACCTACCTATCCGTTTAACCAGGGTTTCTCAACCTTGGTGCTACTAACATGTTGGACTTTGTTGTGAGGGGCTGTCCTGTGCAACATAACATGTTTATTTAGCAGCATCCCCAGCTTCTACCCTCTTAGATGGTTGTGGCACTGAACCTTCTCCCTCTCCCCAGCAACTGCAGAAGTTAAAAATACCTCCAGACACCGCCAAACATTCCCTGGGGGAAAATCACCTTGGTTGAGAACCACTGCTTTAATTAATCCCGAACTTTCTCTCCAAATAAACCACTTTCTCCTTGCTCCTTCCTCTACTTTCATCTCCTGACAGCACTGCCTGCGTCATCACACACAATCCCCTCAGGACTTCTGCTATAGCTGCTCCACAAACCTCAGACCTTCCCTGCTCCTCAGAAGGGCAGCAGAACACTGGCAAGGAAGACCACTCTTTCCAGGGGACTGGGGATTCATGATCTCAGACCTTACTTAGCCCTACTCTGAAATGTTCCATACCCCTGCTTTCCACCTCCATTTCCCTAAGCAGCTTCGCTTAGCCCTCTCCTCAGGACCTCTACCCTAACTATCAGCCATAAGGTGCCCCCCACTTAGCTGAGAAAAATCAAGCTTCTGAACCACAAACCCAATCAACTACTCCTCACCAGTTATAAATTCATTTATGCTGGTATTCTCCCACTTCTCGTTTTCTCAGGATCCGAGGGAGGAGGGTCCTCTCTAGCTCCTAATCCTTCTCCTTGTGCTATGGATCCCATCACTTCCTCACACAGGCATCCGTGATCACCGTGCAGAACAGATCCGCTTTGTGACGCTCTATGACAGCAGTCTATTTACTTTCCTCGCAGCAATACTCGTCTGCTGTAATTACTGTGTTTCCATATTTGTTAGCTGCCTGTCTTTCCCACCAGAATGCAAAGGGCACGGATCCTCTCTAACATGCTCAGCATAACACAGCCAGCATGAGATACTCACAAACACCTGCAGGATGAATCCGCTCTTGAACCTGATTTTCTGCCTCAAGGAACTTACTCTACCATTTACCCTTTGTCTCTTCTACCACGTCTCCCAAAACACTAGCTCTCTCTTCAACTTGTGAAATATTTGGCAACTATCTTTAAAAAAAAAAAAAAAAAACACGAAAAACCCCCAATCCTATTCTCCCTTCTACCAACTTCCATCCTGCTTTCCTCTCGTAGACAAGTTTCTTTATAGCCACAGTCAATAAAAACTTTAAACTGCCTCACTTCAACAGACCCTGATCTGGCTCCCCTGGAACCCCACCACTCTACCGAAATTGCTCCCTTCAAACTCAATAATGGCCCCTTTGTTGCTGAGTCTAATAGCCAGATTTCAGCCCTAACCCAAATGACCTTTCACCAGCATCTGACACTGCGGACTATGGGAATACCCTCCTGCCTTTTTGGGATATACTTTTTCTCCTCCTCCATCAAGCTGCTCCTCAGTTTCATTCTAGGACGCCTTTCTTAAATACTGGACCTTACCCAGGGCTCTATCCTTCGTCTCTTCCAACCTTCTTACTCTCTCTGGATAGTCCCATGACCCCTAGATAATGATGACTCCAAACGGTCACCTCCAGCTCTGATCTTTCCTGAGTTCCAGACCGGGAATTCTCTTCATTCTCTTCCCTTCAAGCTCAACATAATCAAAACTGAACTCATGACAGTACCTAACTCTACCTCGTACCTCAAATCCTCCAGTCATTCCGTCCTCACTCCCTTGAGGCCCATCCCACTGCCTAACTAATCAGCTGACACAGTCCTAACACCTGAATCACCGGACTGACTCTTCTTCCTCTGAGTCCTTATTCAGTAAGTTTCCTTAAACTATTTGGCTCCCCACAGTTTTCCTATAGGTCAAACCAACACAACCATCCTGAACTCATCCTACTTCATTTTGTAAAAGACCATACTTAGTTTACACATCAGACATAGGGGTCTGCCTAATTATCATATTCCTCTGAAAGATAAAACTCTCAGTAGGCTAAAAAAAAATCTGGTCTTTGAGAATGAATTTAGATTGCTTGTCTCTAGATTCATCCAATTATTCTACAAGAATAACTGAAAGGCATTTTTCTTAAGCATTCAATTAGCTTCTCCTACTGATACTGCAACTTCACTTTGCCTTTCTTTACCAATGCTGCAATAATCATGCGATATCTTTTCATATGATCTCATAGTCTTATTAGTCATCCACCTCCAGAAATATCCAGTTTCTCCTTGCGGTGCCCAGAATTGACTTCAGGTTTGAAGTCAATTTCAATCATTGAAAGAGAGACCAGCAAGATTATCACCTTCCTTACTCTGAACCCGACACGTCTCTTTGTGTACTCTTGCATCCTTGCTACGCTACTTAAATCTTCCTCAGTCCTCCTCACGTGTATTAGCGCTATTCACTATATACCCCCATTCTCTTCTGAGAATGTATGTTTTAGATTCACATTCATCACAATGAATATTGCCACTGTTAACCAGCTGAAGTTCCATGCTTTCAAATTCTGACAACCAGAGTGCCATCCTCCCAGTTTCATGAAGCCTCCTCCTCGTCCGGACAGCAACTAAGGTACCTGATTGTAAATTGTTTGGTGTAATTTCAGTCCTCTTTCATGGAGCTGCAACTAGATAATAAAGACACAGTTTAAGTATTTGGGGGGAAAAAAATCAGTATTTCCAATGTCTCCCCACAATTTCACATATTTTTCCCCATTATATCACATTAACATGGTTCCCTATGGCCAAAATCAGTGCTATATATATAGGAAAGCTGCGTAAAGACTTTTCAGTAGAAGTACTCAAACACTTAATAAATCTAACCCATGGACTGTCCCAAGAGGATATCAGGAAAAAAAATGAAATAATAATGAAATAATGATAAGGGTTAACACTATCTGCCCTTTAAGAGCACTCCTCCCCCATAACCTTCACCCGTACTTCTGAAATACAAAGGTACCTATTGTACTATAAATTCCAAGTAACATCCCTCCCCTGGACCATGGACACAAGTTGTACCTTCCATGTTTCCGAAATGCAGATGAAAGCTACCAGAGAAGCCAGCCCAAAGATAAGCACCTATTATAATGGAACGTGTGCCTTTGAGCTCTGTGATGCCACCAACACCCTCCTAAAAGTTTGCACATGTAGCATACTGGGGGAATTCAGAACATATCCAAGGTGGCATTAGCCATGAACTTAAAGAAAACAAAACAAAACTTGTCTCCATTTAGTTTCCACAATCCTCTTTACCATGGCTTTTATAGCTGCTGTTCTGACACGTGGGTCTTGGTCACTGAAGTAATCCCCTATAATCTTCTGGACATCTCTGACTGCTAGGCCTTCTGCATCTTTTGCGACAGTTTTCTCCAAAGAACCAAGATTGCCAAGTAATTGCAGGCACTTATTTCTTACACCATGTGAGGTATCTGTCAAGTGCTATGAAAAGAAAAGAAAGAACAAACATGCATGATTAAAATAATTTAAAAATAAATTAAAAGGCATTCCCTTCATGGCTCAGTGGTTAACGAATCCAATTAGGAACCATGAGGTTGTGGGTTTGATCCCTGGCCTCGCTCAGTGGGTTAAGGATCCAGCGTTGCTGTGAGCTGTGGTGTGGGTCGCAGACGCAGCTTGGATCTGGCATTGCTGTGGCTCTGGTGCAGGCCGGCAGCAACAGCTCCGATTAGACCCCTAGCCTGGGAACCTCCATATGCCGCGGGTGTGGCCCTTAAAAAAAGACAGGAGTTCCCGTCGTGGCGCAGTGGTTAATGAATCCGACTAGGAACCATGAGGTTGCGGGTTTGGTCCCTGCCCTTGCTCAGTGGGTTAATGATCTGGCGTTGCTGTGAGCTGTGGTGTAGGTTGCAGACGCGGCTCGGATCCCGCGTTGCTGTGGCTCTGGCGTAGGCCGGTGGCTATAGCTCCGATTCGACCCCTAGCCTGGGAACCTCCATATGCCGCAGGGGCGGCCCAAGAAATAGCAAAAAGACAAAAAAAAAAAAAAAAAGAGAGAGAGAAAAGAAAAAATAATTAATTAATTAATTAAAAACTCAAAAAAAAGTACTGTATCAACTTTAGGAATGATTTCAAACACTACACTCTCATCAGTCTGTCTAGTCTTCATTTTTAGAGTATGCGTCTTCCTAAAAGAATCATGAGTCCTGGAGTTCCCATCATGGCTCAGTGGTTAACGAATCTGACTAGGAACCATGAGGTTGCGGGTTCGATTCCTGGCCTTGATCGGTGGGTTGAGGATCTGGCGTTGCCGTGAGCTGTGGTATAGGTCGCAGACATGGCTCAGATTCCGTGTTGCTGTGGCTATGGCATAGGCCAGCAGCTACAGCTCCAATTAGACCCCTAGCCTGGGAACCTCCATATGCCGTAGGAGTGGCCCTAGAAAAGACAAAAAAAAAAAAAAAAAAAAAAAAAGAATCATGAGTCCTTAGAAAATAACTCCCATTTATTCATCATGATGTTCCCAAAAGCTAGTACTTGGCCTTGTAAAGAGGAGGTACTTTTAAAGAGGCACCTTAAATTGTATTTTATTTACTATCAAATCTAAAAATAAAACAAGCTACTACCTTAACTTTTAACATGCAGATATATTTTGCCTATTTTGTACTTCAGAAAATCAAATCACTCCTAGCTTCCCGTTCTCAATAATATGTTTATGAGAATCATCCACAGTATGGCATACAGCAACGATGTATTCATTCTCACCACAGTATATTATTCCATTTATGAACACACCATAATCCATTTATTCCTTCTACTGTTGATAGACATTTGGGCTATTTCCAGTTTTCAGTTATTCCCCTGGTATACATGTTCACATTTCTATTGAATATGAAGTTAGAAGTGAAACTGCTGGGTCACAGGAGATATATATATATATTTATTCAGCTTAAGAAGACACTACCATATAGTATTCCAAAGTGAATGTACTAATTTAGCTAATTTACACTCCAACCACTGATATGTAAGTGTTCCGGATATGCCACATCCTTGTCAACACTTAGTACTGTCAATCTCTTTCATTTTAGCACTTCTCACCATCATTTGTAACAAAGATTCAGTTATCTCTCTCAAACCTAGTCCACTGCTTCTTTTTTTTTTTTTTTTTTTTCCGGTCTTTTTGCCTGTTCTTGAGCCACTCCCACGGCATATGGAGGTTCCCAGGCTAGGGATCCAACCAGAGCTGCAGCCACCAGCCTACGCCAGAGCCACAGCAACACAGGATCCGAGCCGAGTCTGCAACCCACACCACAGCTCACGGCAACGCCGGATCGTTAACCCACTGAGCAAGGGCAGGGACCGAACCCGCAACCTCATGGTTCCTAGTCGGATTCGTTAACCACTGCGCCATGACAGGAACTCCTAGTCTGCTTCTGAAGTAAGCTATTCGCATAACGCAGTAACAGGAACTGAAAATACTTTAATGGAATGACTAGTTTCAGGACTGAGCAAGAAATATGTAAACAGATCCTGGGACACCTTGTGCTAAAAAGCAAGAAAATGTCAAGGATGAATTGACTCCAGATCAAAAGGACACAGCAACCAATCTGCATGGTTCCCAATGTTAACATTCACATGACACCAAAAGGAAGCAATCAAATAAATCCAGAAGTAGGACATTCTTCAAGACCAATGACTGATTTTTTCCAATAAATCTACAGCAGTTAGATAAAGACAAAAGGGGGCACTGTTACTGATTAAAAGAAATGTAAGAGACTATCCAAATGTAATATATGGGTCTTCTGAGATGCTAATCCAAAACAGCTACAAAAAGATATTTACTGCGATTAGGAAAATTTTAATATGAACTGCTATGAGATGACATGGAGTAACTGTTAATAACTGCACCATGGCTATATTTAAAAACCAACTATTATATGTTAGAGATACATACTGAAGTATTTATGATTTAAATAACATGTTTCAGCTCTGACTCTGTATGTGTAACATTAATCAGGTCACTGGACCTCTCAGAGCCTCAGTTTCCTCATTCATAAAGAAGGAACAATAATATCTGCCTACCTTAGTTCCAGGTTAATCATGAGGTTCAAATAGGAATATAAATGTAAAAAAAACCCTTACATATATTATAAAGTATAATATATTACTTTAGCTATTGACTATTAGCTATTTATAATAATGTAATAAATAATAATTTATATTTTCTAGCTATTTATGACTATTAGCTCCTGTTACTACCATCTAATAATAAGGTAAGTATACGGTCACATATAGAGTATACATATGGTTTCATTAAAAGACAACTGCAGGTATAATTGTCAATAGAAAATAATACCTTTTATTTTTTTTCTTTGATCTTCTGTCCTTCTAGGGCTGCACCAGCAGCATGTGGAGGTTCCCAGGCTCGGGGTCTAATCGGAGCTGTAGCCACTGGCTTACACCATAGCCACGGAAATGCCAGATCTGAGCCATGTCTGTGACCTACACCACAGCTCGCAGCAATGCAGGATCCTTAACCAGGATCCTTAAGCCAGGCCAGGAATCAAACCCTCAAACTCATGGTTCCTAGTCAGATTCGTTTCTGCTGCACCATGACAGGAACTCCGAAAATAATATCTTTATTTCATTTTTTGGCCATGGCTATGCAGTGGCTTGATATGGGATCTCAGTTCCCAGACCAGGGATTGAACCCAGGCTGCAATGGTGAAAGCACCAAGTTCTAACCACTAAACCACCAGGGAGCTCCCCCAAAACAGTATCTTCAGATACTCCCTTCAAGTTCAAATTTCCCAGGATTTTCTATCTATAAATGAAATCATTGTTTGAAATTACATAACTAAGTTTCCCTCTTCCTCACTCTAATATTGCTATAGACAGTATCTCTGGAAGTACCCTCAGAAATCACCCATTTCTATCTTGTTGCCTTAATTTACCAATTCCCTATTGTACAGGACGGTAACAATTAAACGATATGGCTAATAACACAAAGATAACTTAGCAGAAGAACTGATACTGACACCCAAGACTCCTGACACTCAATCTAGAGTTCTTCTCTACAACCAGCGTCATGATTTTTGAAAACTTCGCTTACTATGTTCAGAGTTGGACACTTGAGCCTTAAATACTTAAAAAGCTCTACAATATCTGTCTTCTTTACATGTATTTATTCTGCTCCTCCCAAGCATTAGAATTCTCCAGCCATGAAGAACTGCTCAGGTTTCTAATTACTGCCTGATAAATACAGCGATACTAAATTAATAACCCATTATTTTTCTATGTTTGTTGTTTCTTTTGTTTTGGGGAGCCATATCTGCGGCATGCAGAAGTTCCTGGGCCAGGGACTGAACCTGCACCACAGCAGTGACATCATGGGAGCCTTAACCTGCTGCACCACAAAGGAACTCCTAATAACCAATTCTAATCATTAGTAAAGTAGGTCACCAACACTTTGTGTAAGCAACACACACACACACACACATACAAAACTGAAACAAACACACATACAAAACTGAAACAAACAGGAAGATGTATCAAATAAGTAAATACATTATGGATAATACTGTCTAAGAAGGAAGTTACAAAAAACAGAAAAAAAACAGAATAAACACTGTAGTGTTGGGTTTGAATTTGTAGGGTTAAATTTGAAGGAGAGATAACATGATATTTATCATATACAGATATGGAAATAAACAGATATAAATGTGTATATGCTATATATACAGACATTATATTAAAAGATATATAGATATATCCTCTAGCTCTGTCCACTGAGAGGGCCCCAAAGCAACAACACCCCAACAGCAATGAGCACTTTTAGTACCAGATATTGGTTTCAAAATAGAATATTCCCCACTCAGAGGAATGAAAGCTTCTTGGAGAAAAGCTGATTCCAGGAGTAGAGCAGAGAAAGTGCAAGGTAGGCCTAAAATAGTCTATTGTGCCAGAAAGAAAGGAGGCATTAAAAAATAAAATTACAGGGAGTTCCCTGGCAGCTCAGCGGGTTAAGGATCTGACATTGTGGTACAGGTTCAATCCCTGGCCTGGGAACTTCTGCATGCAGTAGGCACAATCAAAAAAGAAAAACAGGGAGTTCCCGTCGTGGCGCAGTGGTTGGCGAATCCGACTAGGAACCATGAGGTTGCGGGTTCGGTCCCTGCCCTTGCTGAGTGGGTTAAGGATCCGGCGTTGCCGTGAGCTGTGGTGTAGGTTGCAGACGCGGCTTGGATCCTGTGTTGCTGTGCCTCTGGCGTAGGCCGGTGGCTACAGCTCCGATTCAACCCCTAGCCTGGGAACCTCCATATGCCGCGGGAGCGGCCCAAGAAATAGCAACAACAACAACAACAACAACAACAAAAAAGACAAAAAGACAAGAGACAAAAAAAAAAAAAAAAAAAAAAAAAAAAAAAAAAAAAAGAAAAACAAGGAGTTCCCGTCGTGGCGCAGTGGTTAACGAATCCGACTAGGAACCAGGAGGTTGTGGGTTCGGTCCCTGCCCTTGCTCAGTGGGTTAAGGATCCGGCGTTGCCGTGAGCTGTGGTGTAGGTTGCAGACGCGGCTCAGATCCCGCGTTGCTGTGGCTCTGGCGTAGGCCGGTGGCTACAGCTCCGATTCGACCCCTAGCCTGGGAACCTCCATATGCCTCGGGAGCGGCCCAAGAAATAGCAACAACAACAACAACAACAACAACAACAACAAAAGACAAAAAAAAAAAAAAAAAAAAGGAAAAAAGAAAAACAAGAAAAACACAGTTGACACTTGAACAACATGGTTTGACCTATGCAGGTCCACTTTTACACAAATCTTTCTCTTTTTTTTTTGTCTTTTGTTTTTTAGGGCCGCACCCACGGCATATGGAGGTTCCCAGGCTAGGGGTCGAATTGGAGCTGTTGCTGCCGGCCTACACCACAGCCACAGCAACGCCAGATCCAAGATGCATCTTCGACCTACACCACAGCTCACGGCAACGCTGGATTCTTAACCCACTGAGCAAGGCCAGGGATCAAACCCTCAACCTCATGGTTCCTAGTTGGATTCGTTTCCGCTGCGCCACGGCAGGAACTCCCCACAAATCTTTTTCAATAATAAATACTACAGGAGTTCCCATCATGGCACAGTGGTTAACGAATCTGACTAGGAACCATGAGGTTACGGGTTCGATCCCTGGCCTTGCTAGCGGGTTAAGGATCCAGCATTGCCGTGAGCTGTGGTGTAGGTTGCAGATGCAGTTCGGATCCCACATTATTGTGGCTCTGGCGTAGGCTAGTGGCTACAACTCCAATTAGACCCCTAGCCTGGGAACCTCCATACACTGCAGGAGCGGCCCTAGAAAAGCCAAAAACAAACAAACAAACAAACAAACAAAAACCTACAGTACTACACAGTTCACGGCCAGTTGAATCTTCAGAGGTAGAAGCATGGCTATGGAAGAACCGGGTATACAAAGGAATTGCATGTACAGAGGGTCAACTATAAATTAAACGTAAGTTTTTGAGTGAGCAAAGGGTCACTGTGTCTAACCTGCAAGCTTTCTTTTTTTTTTTTTTCTTATGGCCACACCTGCAGCATATGTAAGTTTCCAGGCCAGGGGCTGAATGATAGCTGCAGCTGAAACCTACGCCATAGCCACAGAAACACTAGATCTAAGCAATATCTGCAACCTACACCACAGCTACGGCAATGCCAGATCCTTAACCCACTGGGCCAAGCCAGAGATCGAACCCACATCCTCAAAGGAATAATGTCACGTCCTTAACCAGGCTGAGCCACAACAGGAATTCCCCAACCTGTAAGTTATTAAAGGAGCAAATGCAGAAAAAAGTCAAAAGGACCTGAAAGCCAGCTTCCACTTGGCCAAATCAGAGAATATGAACATCAAGAAAAATAATGATAGAGTAATTATAATCCACTGAATAAACAAGAAACCTTAGTCCCAAACTTACATAAATAAATATCTGAAAGTCTAAGGACAGACTATTTACAGAGTTTCAAAATAAAGAGACCATCCCACAAAATACTTAATCATTTCTAAAGGAAAGAGTAACTTCACAGTGAAGAAATCTGACAAACACTAACTTAACCAAATGATCAAAGTAACAGCATCAGTAAAGGGACAAATCAAAACAGCGTACCACCTCAGAGGATGCAATTAGAAGAGAATACAATCACGTCACGACATTCTTGCCAAAGGTGAGTAACTTGAATCTAATTATAAGACAATATCAGACAAACCCAAGCTCAGGGATATTCTACAAAATTATTGTCCTATAATTTTCAAAAGTATCAAGTTCATAAAATGAAGGACTAAAGAATTATTCAAAATTGAAGAAGGCTGATGAGATACGGCAACTAAAATGCAAGGTGGGATGAGGCGCTGGATCCTTTTCCTATAAAGGACATGACTGGGATAAATACTGAAAGTTGAATGAGGTTTGAGGATTAAATGGTAATAATATGATGATGTTCGTGTCCAGATTTTGATGGCAGGAAATACAAACTGAAGTACTGAAGAGGAATGGGGCACCGTATTAGTAACTCACTCGGAAATGGTTCACAAGAAAAGAAAGTTCTTTATTATCGTACTTGCAATTTTTCTTCAAGTTTTGAGATTTTCAGAAAATAAAGTCTAAATACACACCAAAAAACCATACTGTTTCATAACCATTAGACTAAGTGTACTTTAAGATCATAAAAAGAGGCAGCTAGAGCAGACTCACACCCACACAGGTGCACAGAATGCCTCCAGGAGATGTAGAAGGCTTTGTGAAGAAAGAGGATTTCATAAAGCATTTCCCCTCTTGTTTGAAAGGCAAAGTAGCACAGTGGAATGAGCAGACACTGGAATCTGACAAACCTAGGTTTGATTGCTGGCGCCACCACTTAATATCCATGTCACCTCCACCAAGTCCCTTAAGTTTTTAGAAATCCTTACTTTGTAAAAATAGGAATACTATCTCCTACCATGAAGTTTTATGGTGAGTGAATTCATTTAATAATTATTGCATGTAGGAGTTCCTGTCGTGGCTCAGTAGTTAACAAATCTGACTAGGAACCAGGAGGTTGTGGGTTCGATCCCTGGCCTTGCTCAGTGGGTTAAGGATCCAGCGTTGCCATGAGCTGTGTGTAGATCGCAGACGCAGCTCGGATGGGGCCTTGCTGTGGCTGTGGTGTAGGCCGGCAGCTGCAGTTCCGATTAGACCCCTAGCCTGGAAACCTCCATATGCCACAGGTACAGCCCTAGAAAAGACAACAACAACAAAAAAACAGAAAACAGAGGAGTTCCCATCATGGCTCAGTGGAAGCGAATCTGACTTGTATCCATGAGAACACAGGCTCGATCCCTGGCCTCGCTCAGTGGGTTAAGAATCCAGCGCTGCCATGAGCTGTGGTGTAGGTCGCAGACACAGCTTGGATCTGGCATTGCTGTGGCTGTGATGTAGGCTTGGCAGCTGCAGCTCCAATTAGACCCCTAGCCTGGGAACCTGCATATGCTGCGGGTGCAGCCCTAAAAAAGACCCCAAAAAACCACCAAAAAACAAACCAAAAAGCAAAACAGAGAAGGGTCAGAGGTAGAAGTGGACCACCTGGACGAAAGAGGCCTGCTCATCTGGAACAAACAAGCATGAGCTTTCTAATGACAGCTGTCTAACACGAGAGCAGTCTGTCATAAAAGGTACTGAGCACTTGTTAATGGTTCATATCAAAACGCTCCAGAGGGAAGCTTCTGAACTAAATGGGAGCTAGATTTTCCATGAGAAGCTATGTCCTATGCAAAGGCGGGCTGGGCAGGCAGGCTTGCTTAGATGAGAGGACAGAGGAGACCTATCGAGAAAGCTCAGGTACAGAGGGTGGGGGCTCTCAGAGAGGGTATGTCTCATAAAAAATGTCTCAAACATTTTAGATCAGAGTTAATTCGTGCCTCTAAGTTACTCAGGCTACAGAACTGTGAAATATATACTTTTAAGTATTCCTAATGCCTTAGGTATAATAAGGGCTCAAAATTGTCCAGGAAATGATACAATGAAACCGAGAAGTTAAGAGAAACTTCGAGATATGAGGTTGACAATGACTATGTCACAGTTAAAGAGCAGGGTTTTTTCTTTTTTTAAATTTTCTGTTTGTTTGCTTGCTTTTTAGGGCTGCACCGGCAGCATATGGAGGTTCCCGGGCTAGGGGTCAAATCAGAGCTGCAGCTGCCAGTCTACACCACATTCATAGCAACACGGGATCCAAGCCGCATCTGCAACCTACACCACAGCTCATGGCAACGCTGGATCCTTAACCCACTGAGCAAGGCCAGGGATCGAACCCATGTCCTCATGGATACTGGTCGGGTTTGTTACTGCTAAGCCACAATGGGAACTCCCTTTTCTTTTTTAATAAATTATTTTTTAGTATGAAAGCATCATTTGTCATAACTAAACTGTTAACTGAACCATCAGTCCCCGGAAGGTTGCTACCACTGTTATTCATTTGATTTTCAAACAACAAACTAAAACCTTCTAGTTTCTATAAAGGTAACCAAGGCAACAGTGACGCATCACTGGCCTATTACTGCACCAAACGTTAAAGCAAAAGAGATCGTACGTCTAAATCATACCCTCGGGGCAGCAATTACAGTTTTATGACGTCCTTCCCTACAGGTCACTACTTATATCACAGCCATCATCACTGACAGCTGCCTAGTGCTCTGCAGACGATGCTATTTCGGTGTTACCGTCAGGCCATTCAGGTGCCATCATTTCTATATTAATGAAGTGAGTAAGCAAACCACATCCCCTATAATAAGAGCAATCCACGTCAAAAATAAAATAAGCTAAACCCACCCATTTAGAACTATCGTTATAGAAAAAAAAAATCAATGACTAAGTATATGAAGAAAATCCGAGAATGAGGTTAAGAAAGACAAAAATAACTTACTCATTCAGTTTCAACAGAGACTGTTTTTAAGCACCAATAAAAATTCAGTGTATTTATTTAGCATGGAAATGATTCTAACAAATAACCTCTCTTAACAAACAACATACAATATCTGTCTGGGTAGTATATGACAAAACGTTAAAATGCTGTATGTTTCTATCTGTGGCTTTAAGAGCTTAATGTACTTTTGCCACAGGATTAAAGCAACAGAAAAGAAACAGAGGGACTGGAAGAGAAGTGAGATGGAGAGAGAGAAACGAAGAAGAATTAAACTAGGCTCTAAGAGAGCCATGAAAGCAAAAATGACAAGATATTTACTCTTCTAGAAAAATCTTCATAAATGGGAAAGAAAGCAGAAGACCTCCAATTGCAGTTGTGCAGATTCTACACGAGAAAAGACCATTTATTTCCTGGCTAAATCTAAATCATTTCATCTCTCAAATGAGGATTAACTATATAATATACCTCAAAGGATTACTGACAGGACAAAATAAGATGAATTTTTGAAAGTTAAGAGTACCCAAAAGCATGACTTTCTTCCTACTGTGAAGCAAAAGGTATGACAGATTCACATCTTTTATTTTAAAAATACAAACAGGAAGAATTGGAACTTCAAAAAATAATAATGATAGGAATAGATCATAGTATTTTGAATAAAATAAGAAACAGAAAGAGGAAGGAAGGAGAGAGGGAGGGTAAACTTTCTTTGCAGTAGAATGCCAACTAATAAACACAGAGGGAATAACAACATTAAGGTATCACCAAACTGCAACAATCAGAGAAATAAATGACTCAGCAATATTTATTTATAGTAGCTAAAATAATGAGGAAAAGTTCGATAGGGAAACGGATACTGTCATAATCTCAATGTACCTCCCCACAAATTACTTATTAATCACAGGGGGAAAGAGCAACTCTACAATGAAAAATGCAGCAGACACCGCCCTAACCAAGTATCAACGTTAATATCATTAATAAGTCAAACCTCATCTGTGCCGCCTCATTATATGAAGCCCTGAGAAGGGCACAATTTTATTTATGCACAAAAATGCATAACTTAAATCTAAACAGGAAATATCAGATAAGTCCAGATTAAAAGACATTCTATAAAGTAAAGAGCCTATACGCTTCAAGTCAAGGTCATGAAAGACAAAGGCTGAGGGACCTTTCCAGATTAAAGAAGAGAAGAGACACAAAAATTAAATGCAATACCTGATCCTGGAGCAGAAAAGAAAAAATTATATTAGGAGTTCCCATTGTGGCACAGCGGAAATGAATCTGACTAGGAACGATGAGGTTGTGGGTTCGATCCCTGGCCTCGATCAGCGGGTCAAGGATCTGGCATTGCCATGAGCTGTGGTGTAGGCTGCAGATGCGGCTCGGATCCCACCTTGCTGTGGCTGTGGTGCAGGCCGGTGGCTACAGCTCTGATTTGACCCCTAGCCTGGGAACCTCCATATGCCACAGGCACGGCCCTAAAAAGACCAAAAAAAAAAAAAAAAAAAAAGCTATATTAAGGATAATATTGGGGGGACAAAGATAATATTGGGACAATAGGCAGAATTTGAATAAAGGCTACAGATTAGTATTAGTATTTTATCAAAAAGTATTACATCCTGATTTTGAGAATTGGGTTTATAAAAACGATCTCCTTCTTAAGAAATATACACTTAAGTATTTAGTGGAAAAGAAGCATAATGTCTGTAATTTACTCTTAAATGGTTCAGGAAAATATACAGAAAGAGAGAATGATAAAGCAAATGTGGGAAAACGTTAACTATTGGTGAAACAGAAAAAAGGGTATATGGAAATTTTCTTTTTCTTTTTTTTTTGTCTTTTTGCCTTTTCTAGGGCTGCTCCCGCGGCATATGGAGGTTCCCAGGTTAGGGGTCGAATCGGAGCTGTAGCCACCGGCCTACGCCAGAGCCACAGCAACGTGGGATCCGAGCCGCATCTGCAACCTACACCACAGCTCACGGCAACGCCAGATCCTTAACCCACTGAGCAAGGCCAGGGATGGAACCTGTAACCTCATGGTTCCTAGTTGGATTCACTAACCACTGAGCCACGACGGGAACTCCTGGAAATTTTTTATACTATGATTTTTTTAGTAAGTTAGAAATTGGTTTTTAGATATTGTCCCACACCCAACCAAATGCATTCCCAGAATTCTCATTCTGAGTGAAAGGCACCACCATCTAATCTGGTGCATAAATCAGAAACCTAGGAAACATCCTTTTTTTTTTTTTTTTTTTTTTTTTTTTTTTTTTTTTTTTTTTTTTTTTTTGTCTTTTTTTTGTCTTTTGTTGTTGTTGTTGTTGCTATTTCTTGGGCCGCTCAAGCGGCATATGGAGGTTCCCAGGCTAGGGGTTGAATCGGAGCTGTAGCCACCAGCCTACGCCAGAGCCACAGCAACGCGGGATCTGAGCCGCGTCTGCAACCTACACCACAGCTCACAGCAACACCGGATCGTTAACCCACTGAGCAAGGGCAGGGACCGAACCCGCGACCTCATGGTTCCTAGTCGGATTCGTTAACCACTGCGCCACGACGGGAACTCCGGAAACATCCTTAATGACTCCTTTACCCCTGCCCCATGCTTAATCGCTAAGTCCTGTCAGTTGTACTTTCTAAATATTTTTCAAATCTATCCATATTTTTTCGTCTTTCCATCACTTTAATCCAGACTACTATAATTTCTCAAGTAGGCTACTACAATAACATCCTAAGTGGCCTCTTCTACAATCAGTTCTCTAGAACAAAATTATAATCTTTACGAAATGCAAATCTGATATCACCTGTCTACCCAAAACACTTCAATGGCTTCTCAACAAGCCCTACAAGACCTTGCACCCAGCCTAATGGTTGTTATGCGGTTTTTGGTCTCAGGATTCCTTGACATTCTTAAAAACCATTAGGGACTCCTCCCTTAAGAGCTTCTGTTTATATGAGTTACATCTATTGATATTCACTATATTAGAAATTAAGACAGGAGTTCCCATTGTGGAGTAATTGTTAACGAATCCGACTAGGAACCATGAGGTTTCAGGTTCGATCCCTGGCCTTGCTCAGTGGGTTAAGGATCCAGCATTGCCATGAGCTGTGGTATAGGTCGCAGACGTGGCTTGGATCCCGTGTTGCCGTGGCTCTGGCATAGGCTGGTGGCCACAGCTCCGATTCGACCCCTAGCCTGGGAACCTCCACATGCCAAGAGAGCGGCCCTAGAAAAGGCAAAAAGACAAAACAAACAAACAAAAAAAAAGAGAAATTAAGACAAAGTTAAAAATATTTCCTTATTAATTCCTTTACAATAATTACTCATATCTGCTTCAATAATCTGTAACACAACAATATATTGTTTTGTCAGCAGTATATGAGGAAAATCTCGTTTCTTAGAGATAGAGAGTTGAAAAGGCAGGACCGCACAGACCCCCCCAAAGAGGGCCTGTGATCCCTAAGGGTTCTCAGGCCACCCTGTGAAAACCACAATCCCAGCGTTACTGCCATTTTTAATTCTTCTAAAAAGTGTGCTCCTCTCTACCACTGGATCTTTGCATATGCTGTTCCCTTTGCCTAGAATACCTTCCCCACCCACTCCATCCATTCCCTTCGCTTAATTCTTACTACGACTTAAGATCATAAAGTCTAAGCTCAACTATCATTTCTTCTAGAAAATTCTGATTTCTCAGTTAAACTAAGCCCAACCCCCCCACAAACATTATCTTCCTTTTCTGGAGCAATTAAAATACTTTTAATTAAGAAACCCTGCTCTGGAGTTCCCGTTGTAGCTTAGAGCTTAACGAATCTAACTAGCAACCATGAGGACACAGGTTCGATCCCTGGCCTCGCTCAGTGGGTTAAGGATCCAGTCTTGCCGTGAGCTGTGGTGTAGGTCACAGACACGCCTCGGAGATACTTATTCCAGAATGCTCCCCTTAATACTTCTTCCACACCAAAAATGTTTGGCACTCCTTCCTCTGAGCAACTTTTATACCTCATAGTTACTTCTGTTATTACAAGAAATATACTGTAATATACTGTATATCTTTTATAAGCCTGACTACTGGAGCATGAGTTCCTTAAAAGTTGGAATCTCATTTCAAAGAAGATATGCAAATAGCCAATAAGCACATGAAAAGATACTTAACATGACTAATCACCAAGCATTACAAAAGAGCAAATCAAAACCGCAATGAGATACCACTTCAGGAGTCCCTGTTGTGGCTCAGTGGGTTAAGAATCCAACATAGTATATCCATGAGGATGCAGGTTCCATCCCTGGTCTTGCTCAGTCAGTTAAGGATCCAGCGTTGCCGTGGCTGTGTTGTAGACCTGCAGCTACAGCTCCAACTCAACCCCTAGCCTGGGAACCTCCATGTGATGTGGGTATGGCCTTAAAAAGACAAAAGACCAAAAAAAAAAGAAAAAAGAAAAAAAAGAGAGAGAGAGGTACCACTTCATACCCATAAGGATGGTTACTGTCAAAAAAAGAAAATAAGGGGAGTTCCCGTCATGGCACAGAGGTTAACGAATCTGACTAGGAACCATGAGCTTGCGGGTTCGGTCCCTGCCCTTGCTCAGTGGGTTAACGATCCGGCGTTGCCATGAACTGTGGTGTAGGTTGTACACTTTAAAATAGTTACGATAGCAAACAAATTTTTCTTTTTTTTTGGCTACACCCACCGCATTCATAAATTACCAGGCCGAGGACTGAACCATGCCACAGCAGCAACCCAAAGCCACTCCAGTGACAATGCTGGACCCTTAACCCATTACACCACAAGGGAACTCCATAAATTTTGTTATCTATATTTTACTGCAACTTTAAAACCTTTTTTTTCTTTTCAGGCCCACAACTGCAGCATTATCAAAGTTTCCAGGCTAGGGGTTGAATCAGAGCTACAGCTGCCCGCCTGCGCCACAGCAACAGCAATGCCTGATTCGATCCTCATCTGCAACCTATACCACAGCTCATGGCAACGCTGGATCCTTAACCCACTGAGGGAGGAGGCGAGGGGTCGAACCCGCATCCTCATGGATATACTGTCAGGTTCGTAACACGCTAAGCCACAATGGGAACACCCTAAAACGTTTTTTTAAAACAAAACAAAAACAAAGGTTAGGGTACTGGTATGAGATCTTTCTTCTTTTTCACTGTCGGCACTAATCACTATGAATTTCCTTCTAAGCATGCTTTAGTACAGCCTTTAAGTTTTGGGATGCTGTACCTCTGTTTTCACTCATGTGAAAGTATTTTCTAGTTTCTCTTTTGATTTCTTCCTTGACCCATTGGTTAAACAGGAATATGTGGTTTAATCTCTACGTGTTTGTGGTCTTCCTAATATTTTTCTGTTAATAATCTAACTTCATTCCAATGTGGTTGGAAAACATACTTTGTATTATTTCTATCAAAAGGGTGAGTGTTACTGAATGCGAATCATATCTCAAGACAAGCTGTACGGCAAAAATCACAGACAAAATAGCATTAGGCATTAGAAACAGTAATTATAGTTATGAATCACAGATAGTCTTATTTACTTGAGTTTGCAAAAGGTTGTGACAAATCTGCCATTTCCAGATGGTTCAAATGTCTACCCTATAAGCCTCTACAAGTGGTGAAGAAACACACTAAAACTCCATGTGAGAAATTGGAAAAAACCATGAAAAGTTCATGAAAAGAATAAGAGAGGACACACAAACGAGGCACAAATATGAAGGCTCATTAGTAATCTAAAAGTAGAGTTGAGCTGCAACGTTCCGTTGATTTCTTCTGTACAGCAGAGTAGCCCAGTCTACATACATACACAGTCTCTCACTATCTTTCATGTTCTGTCCCAAGAGATTGGATATAGTTCCCTGTGCAGTACAGTAGGACCTCATTTCTTACCATTCTAAATGCAATAGTTTACATCTATCAACTCCACACTCCCCGTCCATTCCACTCCCTTCCCCTTTTCCCTTGGCAACTACAAATCTGGAGTGGGATCACTGAATCATATGGTAGTTCTATATTCAGTTTTCTGAGGCACCTCCATACTGTTTTCCATAGTGGTTGTACCAACTTACATTCCCATCAACAGTGTGGACGGGTTCTCCTTTTCTCCACACCCTTTCCAGCATTTGTTATTTGCAGACTTATTAATGATGGCCATTCTGACTCATGTGAGGTGATACCTCATTGTAGTTTTGATTTGCATTTCTGTAATAATTAGTGATGTTGAGCATCTTTTCATGTGCCTCTTAGCTATCTGTATGTCTTCTTTGGAGAAATGTCTATTTAGGTCTTCTGCCCATCTGTCCATTTTTCAATTGGGCTGTTTGTTTTTTCTTGTTGAGCTATATGAATTGTTTGTGTATTCTGGAGACAGGCCCTTGTTGGTTGCATAGTTTGCAAAGATGTTCCACCATTCTGTGGGTTGTCTTTTCTTTTCTTTTCTTTTTTTTTTTTATGGTTTCCTTTGCTGCGCAAAAGCTTGGAGTTTAATTAGGTCCCATTGGTTTGTTTTTGTTTTTATTGTCATTATTCTAGAAGATGGATCAAATAAGATGTTGCTGCAGTTTATGTCAAAATGTTCTGCCTATGTTTTCCTCTAGGAGTTTTCTACTACCTGGCCTCATGTTTAGGTCTTCTTTTGTTGTTGTTGTTGTTGTCTTTTTAGGGCCACACCCATGGTGTATGGAAGTTCTCAAGCTAGGATCAAATTGGAGCTGCAGCTGCTGGCCTACACCACAGCCACAGCAACGCCAGATCTGAGCTGTATCTGCAGCCTACACTGCAGCTCACAGCATCACAGGATCCTTAATCCACTGAGTGAGGCCAGGGATCAAACCTGTGTCCTCATGAATACTAGTCCAGTTCGTTACCTCTGAGGCACAACAGGAACTCTGTTTAGGTCTCTAATCCATTTTGAGTTTATTTTTTGTGTGTGATGTTAAACAACGTTCTAATTCTATTCTTTTACATGTAGCTGTCGAGTTTCCCCAATTACTGAAGAGACTGTCTTTTCTTCACTGCATATTCTTGCCTCCTTTGTCATAGACTGGTTGACCATTGATGCTTGGGTTTAATTCCAGGCTTTCTATCCTATTCCACTGATTTATATTTCTGTTTTTGTGTCAGTACCATACTGTTTTGATGAGTGTGGCTTTGTAGTATAGTCTGAAGTCAGGGAACCTGATTCCTACAGTTTCATTTTTCTTTTTCAATACTGCTGTGGCTATTCAGGGCCTTATGTGTTTCCATACAAATTTTAAAATATTTTGTTCTAGTTCTGTGAAAAATGTCATCGGTAATTTGATAGGGATCGCGAGTAATCTTTTAAGAAGGAAATTAAAAAAAAATAAAACACTATTTTCCTCCTGCCAAATTAACACTTCACCTATTGTTTTTAAAAATTAATAATCAATGCTAGAGTGATACAGTAAATTAGGCACTCTCATATATTTTTTTTTGGCTACACCCATAGCATGTGGAAGTTCCTAGGCCAGAGATCAAACACACAAACAGCAGCAATGCAAACCACAGCAGTGACACCACCAGCTCCTTAACCTGCTCAGTCACAAGTGGACTCCTCATTCACTGCTGATGGGCATATAAACTGGAACACTTTGGAAAATAATTTGGCCAAAAGTATCAAGATCCTTAAAAAAAAAAAAAAAAAAAACCTCTAAATGCTTTCATCCAGTAATTCTACTTGTGACAATCTAAGCTTAGGAAATAACCCTAAATACAGAAAGTATTTTATACTAACCATGTTCACTGCAGTATTACTTAACAATTTTTAAACAATGGCTACAATATCAATGTCCAATAACAAAATGGATAGGACAAACTCGATTTAATTATTGGGCAAAATATGCATCCATTAAAAATATTTATAAAACATTTACAAGATAAGGAAAATTCTTTTGTTATAATGTTAGTGAAAAAGTAAAATGCAAACCTGAACACGGAATTTGACTACAGTTGTTTTTTGGGTTTTTTTTTTTTTTTTGTCTTTTGAGGGCCATACCCATAGCATATGGAGGTTCCCAGGGTATGGGTCAAATGAATTGAAGCCACAGCTGTCGGCCTGTGCCACAACCACAGCAATGTGGGATCCAAGCCGCTTCTGCTACCTACACCACAGCTCCTGGCAACTCCAGATCCTTAATCCACTAAGCAAGGCCGGGGATTGAACCTGAGTCCTCATGGATAATGGTCAGGTTCCTTAACCACTGAGCCACGAATGGAACCCTGATAACAGTTTTGTGTGTAAAAAGAAAAGTAGGAGTTCCCGTCATGGCTCAGTGGTTAATGAATCCAACTAGGAACCATGAGGTTGTGGGTTTTATCCCTGGTGTTGCTCAGTGGGTCAAGGATCCGGCGTTGCCATGAGCTGTGGTGCAGGTTGCAGACACGGCTCGGATCCCGCGTTACTGTGGCTCTGGCGTAGGCGTAGGCTGGCGGGTGCAGCTCCGATTCAACCCCTAGCCTGGGAACCTCCATATGCTGTGGGAGCAGCCCAAGAAATGGCAAAAAAAAAAAAAAAAAAAAAGAAAAAGGAAAGTAAACAATCTGTATACCAGAAAAAAATCAGAATACAGACATCAAAAGGCTAACAATAATGGCTGCCTTTAGCTAATGAATAATGAGTGTAATTCTCTCTTTATACTTTTTAGTATCTTTCCAAATTTCCATTTTTAAAATTTTTAAATAAAAGGTTTACTTAAAATAAATTTAAGAAATCATTACTTCCAACAGATGTGATAAATTCATTGAATAAAAAAAAAAAAAAAAAAGAAATCGTTATTTCAAGGGGAACAACTCCCTGAGTACCATACCTCTCTCACAAGCACAGCCTCACAGACACATACATTCTTTCACATGGGAGAGTCACTTACTCTTTCAGACAAATGATCCCTAGTTTTTTCCACTTAAGCACTTAATATTTTCAAAGTGTTTTGGACTTGTTTGTTGCTGTTATTAAGATAAATGATACACTCTTTCGTGGAGTTCAGAAATAGCTTTCTTTTTTTTTTTAATTTTTATTATTTATTTATTTATTCATTTATTCTGCTTTTTAGGGCCGCACCCATGGCATATGGAAGTTCCCAGGCTAGGGGTTGAATTGGAGCTATAGCTGCTGGCCTACACCAGGGCCAAAGCAACGCCAGATCCGAGCGCATCTTCAACCTACACCACAGCTCACAGCAACACCAGATCCTTAATCCTCGATCTCTTCGAGGCCAGAGATCGAACCCACAACCTCATGGTTCCTAGTCGGATTCGTTTCGGCTGCATCATGACAGGAACTCCAGAAATAGCTTTCTAATTCCATGAATATAAGCCTTCCACAATTGAAACATACTTGTCTTCTTATATTCTCAAAATAAATTTATCAAGGAAGATAACATAAGAAAAGGAATGTATATCTATGTATGACTGAGTCACTTTGTTGAACAGCAGAAATTGGCACAATACTGTAAATCAACTATACTCTAATAAAAATTTTTAAATTTTAAAAAATAAATTGGAGTTCCCGTTGTGGCTCAATTGGTTAAGAACCCAACACAGTGTCCATGACAATGTGTGTTTGATCACTGGCTTAACCCAGTGGGTTAAGGATCCAGCATTGCCACAAGCTGCAGCACAGGTCACAGACGCAGCTAGGAGCTGTGGCTGTGGAATAGGCCTGCAGCTGCAGCTCCAATTCAACACCTAGCCTGGGAACTCACATATGCTGCAGTTGCAGCTGTAAAAAGAAAAAAAAAAAAGTTTTTTAATAAATTAAATTACTAATAAATAAATAAATAAATAAATCTATCAAAAAGATTAACAGACCAATTCCACACGATTTAGGAGCTGGTGTTATGCACAAAAGACAGCAAAAGTTTCAAATGAAATCAAAAGACACAACTAATGTGTATGCATTTTTTTATAACTTATATAT
The DNA here is from genome assembly GCF_054392235.1 of Sus scrofa. NCBI lineage: Eukaryota > Metazoa > Chordata > Mammalia > Artiodactyla > Suidae > Sus > Sus scrofa. The sequence goes on from NC_139391.1 coordinate 12,444,679, forward strand.
AATATTTATTATTATAATTTTATAATACAAAATTTCCCAAGCCCTTGTGTCCACTTGGTCTGTTTATTGCAGCAGAAAAGCATAATAAAAAGAATATGGGCTTTGGAATCAGAAAAAACATAGTTTATTCCCTGGTTCTTCAACTTCCTAATTGTGAAAACTTGGGCAAATTAAACTCCCTGAAACTCAATTCCCACCTTAGTAAAAGAGGACAACAGTACTTCCCTAAAGGACTATAAGAAACAAACGAAAAAATAGGTATAAATTACCATAATAAACAGAGTGCATATATTAGGTACAGAATGCAAGGTAGCTCCTATAATTATTTTCATTACATATCTTTTGGGAAGAGGATGAGGAAGTTCATTTTATAACAAGTTATTCAACTTTATTCCTAATTAAACATCAAGAAACAAAAAAATGAGGCAACTGTTAAAACCATTAAGAGTCCTTGGCATTTCTGTTACAGATTCAGGATGGAGGTAAGCCGATCTTATAGCTCATATCACCTCTCCAGATAATGTAGAACTGTTAAAGAAAGCAACAATTCGAAAATAAAAAAAAAATTATAAAAAAAAGTAATAATAAAAATGGGGGAAAAAATGTAATTGTAATGTGTACATGTAAGGATAACCTGACCCCCTTGCTGTACAGTGGGAAAATAAAAAAAATTATAAAAAAAGAAAGAAAGAAAGCAACAATCCTGTGTCTAACCGTTACAGTCTTACCTTGCAGGCTACATCAACTAATCGCATCTGGACAGCTTGATTCTCTGGGAGTTTAGTACCAATTGCAAGCAAAGTGTCCAAGAGTTGAGCTAGGACTTGATGAGACTCTAGAAAGGAAGACGCAAAGTTGGGTTGTAGAATTTCAAAAAGAGATCATTGCAGAAACTACATTTACTTGAGTAAAGAATAAAGATTTTTGTCAGGAGTTCCCGTCGTGGCGCAGTGGTTAACGAATCCGACTAAGAACCATGAGGTTGCGGGTTTGGTCCCTGCCCTTGCTCAGTGGGTTAATGATCCGGCGTTGCCGTGAGCTGTGGTGTAGGTTGCAGACGTGGCTTGGATCCCGAGTTGCTGTGGCTCTGGCGTAGGCCGGTGGCTACAGCTCCGATTCAACCCCTAGCCCGGGAACCTCCATAGGCCGCAGGAGCGGCCCAAGAAATAGCAACAACAACAACAAAAAAGACAAAAGACAAAAGAAAAAAAAAAAGATTTTTGTCAGCTGGTTTCTAATCTTTCATCTCTGAGTCCCCTTACCTAAAAGTTACATTCCTAAAGGGATCATGTCTAAAACTTTGAGCCCTCCACAGGACGGGGCATAGCGCTTGATCAATTCAAGGGTTTTCCCTGCCTTCAAAAGAAAGTCTAAATTCCTTAGTGAAGCATACATACATACACACCAGTCCATGAGGTCTAGCCCTGGCTATCTTTCTAGCCTCATCTCTTTCATGTCTCCTCCAGCACCTTTTTTTCCCAACTATATATGATTTTATGTTCCCCTATCTCTGCTCAGGCCAATTTCTCTACTTAGTATGCCTATATCCAACTCCTCAATCCCACTCCCCAGAGAGCACCTACTAATCCTGAAGCGTCACCTCTGTATGGTGCTTTTTCCTTCTTCCCCAGAAGAACTGTTTCCTCCTTTATGCTTCCACTGCAGCCTCTACATCAGCTGTAACACCTTCCTACACTTATTTTCATATCAGACTAAACTAGGAGACTAAAAGGCTTTTAAGCAAGGACTGTTTTATTCACCTGTGTATTCTCGGAATCTAGCATGACTCATTACATGCTCAGTGAATGCTTAGTAAATGGGCAAACAACAAATTCTAAATAAATCACTATCACCCATTTTAGCCAGATTCTCTTTATCACCTAAATTCTCTTCCCTGTTCCAAAATATAGTTCTTGTAATGCTAATGGCATACAAGAGGATTTAGGCGGCATTCAGAAAATCATTTTTATATTAGTAACCACGTACAGGCATACTTTGTTTTATTGTACTTCACTTTATTGCACCTTGCAGATACTGCATTTTTTTACAAATTGAAGCTTTCACAGCAAATATAATACTCAATGGGGAAAAACTGAAAGCCTTCTCACTCAAATCTGGAACAAGACAGGGATGTCCACTCTCACCACTGCTCTTCAACATAGTTTTGGAAGTCCTAGCCACAGCAATTAGACAAACAAGAGAAATAAAAGGCATCCATATAGGAAGAGAAGAGATAAAACTGTTACTGTATGCAGACGACATGATACTATACATAGAAAACCCTAAGGACTCAACCCAAAAACTGCTTGAACTGATTAATAAATTCAGCAAAGTAGCAGGATTTAAGATTAACATTCAGAAGTCAGTTGCATTTCTACCAGCAATGAAATATTAGAAAAGAAATACAAAAATACGATACCTTTTAAAATTGCACCTCACAAAATCAAATACCTCGGAATACACCTGACCAAAGAGATAAAGGACCTATATGCCGAGAACTATAAAACTTTAATCAAAGAAATCAAAGATGTAAAGAAATGGAAAGATATTCCATGTTTCTGGATTGGAAAAATCAATACTGTAAAAATGGCCATACTACCCAAAGCAATCTACAGATTCAATACAATCCCTATCAAATTACCTATGACATTTTCACAAAATGAGAACAAACAGTCCAAAAATTGATATGGAACAACAAAACACCCAGAATTGCCAAAGCAATCCTGAGGAACAAAAACCAAGCAGGAGGCGTAACTCTCCCACACTTCAGGCAATATTACAAAGCCAAAGCCATAGTCATCAAAACAGTGTGGTACTGGTCCCAAAACAGACAGACAGACCAATGGAACAGAATAGAGAACCCGGAAATAAATCCAGACACCTACACTCAATTAATCTTTGACAAAGGAGGCAAGAACATAAAATGGGAAAAAGACAGTCTTTTCAGTAGGTACTGCTGGGAAACCCAGACAGCTGCATGCAAATCAGTGAAACTAGAACACACCCTCACACCATGCACAAAAATAAACTCAAAATGGCTGAGAGACTTAAATATAAGACAAGACACCATCAAACTCCTGGAAGAGAACACGGGGAAAACATTCTCTGACATCAACCTTACAAATTGTTTTCTCAGGTCAGTCTCCAAAAGCAACAGAAATAAAAGCAACAATTAACCAATGGGACCTAATCAAACCAACAAGCTTTTGCACAGCAAAGGAAACCAAAAAGAAACCAAAAAGACAACTTACAGAATGGGAGAAAATTCTTTCAAATGATGCAATGGACAAGGGCTTAATCTCTCAAATATATAAACAACTTATACAACTCAATAGCAACAAAGCCAACAACCCAATTGAAAAACAGGCAAAAGACCTGAATAGACATTTCTCCAAGGAAGATATACAGATGGCCAACAAGCACATGAAAAGATGCTCAATATCACTGATTATTAGAGAAATGCAAATCAAAACTACCATAAGATACCACCTCACGCCAGTCAGAATGGCCATCATTAGTAAGTCCACAAATAACAAATATTGGAGGGGGTGTGGAGAAAAGGGAACCCTCCTGCGCTGTTAGTGGGAATGTAAGCTGGTACAACCACTGTGGAGAACAGTATGGAGTTACCTTAGAAAACGATACACGGAGTTCCCGTCGTGGCACAGTGGTTAATGAATCCAACTAGGAACCATGAGGTTGCGGGTTTGGTCCCCGCCCTTGCTCAGTGGGTTAACGATCCGGCATTGCCGTGAGCTGTGGTGTGCCGTGAGCTGTGGTGTAGGTTGCAGACGCAGCTCGGATCCCGAGTTGCTGTGGCTCTGGTGTAGGCCGGTGGCTACAGCTCTGATTCGACCCCTAGCCTGGGAACCTCCATATGCCACGGGAGCGGCCCAAGAAATAACAAAAAGACAAAAAAAAAAAAAAAAAAAAAGAAAAAGAAAACTATACATAGAACTACTATATGACCCAGCAGTCCCACTCTTGGGAATATATCCGGACAAAGCACGCCTTGAAAAAGACACATGCACCCGCAGGTTCACTGCAGCACTATTCACAACAGCCAAGACATGGAAACAACCTAAATGTCCATCGACAGATGACTGGATTAAGAAGATGTCGTATATATGCACAATGGAATACTACTCAGCCATAAGAAAGAATAAAATAATGCCATTTGTAGCAACATGGATGGAACTAGAGACTCTCATACTAAGTAAGTCAGAAAGAGAAAGACAAAAACCATATGATATCACTTATACCTGGAATCTAATATATGGCACAAATGAACCTTTCCACAGAAAAGAAAATCCTGGACTTGGAGAATAGACTTGTGGTTGCCAGGGAGGGGCGGGGAGTTGGGGAACTTGGGGTTCATAGATACAGACTATTGCCTTTGCAATGGATAAGCAATGAGATCCTGCTGTGTAGCCCTGAGAACTATATCTAGTCATTTATGATGGAGCATGCTAATGTGAGAAAAAAGAATCTATACATGTATGTGTAAGTGGGTCACCATGCTATACAGTAGAAAATTGACAGAACACTGTAAACCAGCTATAATGAAAAAAAAACACAAAACATTATTAAAAAAAAAAAAAGACAGAGAGAGAGAGACAATCAACATACAACATACTGAAAATGAGACTCCCTCCCTCTTTTCAGCCCCTTTAAGCTAAGGCCAAAAAACTTGGCAGCCAGCCTCTGTCTTCCTAGCAGGAGAGTCATAAACTTCTAACTGGAAAAGCTGATGGGCCCCACAGAAAAACAGCAAAGGACACTAACCTTCAAAAGTCCTCCAGAGACATGGAGGATCATATAGAGTGGAGGATACTAGTTGACAAGCCCCATCCATTCACAGAGAACTACCAATCGCCTTTGTAGTGCCTCATCTTAAATTTAAATGCAAAGCCAAGGGTCATCAAGAAAAGTCTCCAATAGAAGCCACAAAAAGAGAAAACAGAAGAGAGGTGAAAAAATCTCCAACAATACCACTTGCCCTGTAATTTATTTCTTCAAAATAATGATTCTGTATTACTACCATGAAAAGCTAGCTAAACATCTTTGAACTTAACTTGCCTCAGATAAATCACGAATCCAATCTAAATCTTAAACCCTGGTATCTCTCCTGAGCTCCAGACTACGTTATTACCACACTGGAGGGACACTGCCACATGAACAAAGGAATCCTCAACACCTCTTCTCTATATCACCCAGTTCGTCAAAGCCAATTCACGCAACAAAATTATCATTCTAATATAGACTTGATCATTTCATGCCTTGTTCAAAACAACTTCACATGGTTCCACTGCCCACAAAATAACATTTAAATCCTCAGCAATCAAGACTACTTACACTTTGGCTTCAAAACATTTCACCAATGTTTTTCTTCCAAAAGTCCCTTATCTCCTTCTGACCTCTCATGAAACAATTCAGTTCTTCAAACATATCTTACACTTTCCAAGTCCTCCTTTATCATAATGTCCTTCTTCTTGGCAGTACTATTCTCCAAATTTGGAGGATTTGGACTGTGCAAGTCTACCTCTCCACTAAGATTTTCTAGAGCCCACCAGTCAGCACCGATCCCATTCTCTTCTCCACTCCCACAGTATTTTAATTATACCGCCTCTAAAACAAGCTGTGTTATGATTAGCAGTATAATATGTACTGAAGAAGCAGATAAATTTAACACTCTGAAAGTGCCCAGCAAGCACCAAGGATTTATAAAACCCATACCTTCGATGAAGTGAAATGAAAGATTTCTGGTCAAAAGTGTGGACCACACTCTTGAATTTGGAAATGGATACTACACTAATAATTGGGAAACTCTTAATTCTAAGCCACAAATACAGAGTGACTTTAGCAGTAATTTACTTCCCCGGAGTTCATGTTCCTAAGCTCTGAAAAAAGGGGCTTGAACTATCTACTAATGGCCCCTTCCAGTTCTAGCTTCTGTGAACCTAGGTAGGCCAGGAACAGGAAACCATGAAGAGACCTAGGTCAAATCTCTTAGAGACAATTAAGTAAGAAACATGAAAATTCTTAACAAAAAGTAAAACATCTATTTTCAGGATTATTGTGTAATTTGGCTAGGATGAGGTTTGAATCAAAGTTAACTCTCTCCCTCTCTTGTAATGTTTCTATTTTAGAGGTAAAGCGTTTTTCGTTAAACAATGATCTATAAGAAAGAGCACTGCACTAAGTTCTCAGTCCCACTGTTACTTAGCTGAATGAACTCACTTCAGCTCAGGCAATCTCTCTGGATCTGTCATCGGCAAAATGAAGGAATTAGACAATTTTATAAAACTTACAGAAGTAAAAGGTAATATGTAAAACATATTGTTTTATAGTAGTAGGAATATTTTTAAAATTTCTTTTTTATGTCATTACATTGGCATTTCATTAAAAAAGATTCCTCTCTCAAAAAAAATTTTTAAGATATTTCTATTGTTTCCTATGAATTAAAAGTTTGGGGTCAAAACTGAACACAAGCAAAATTTTAATGTGAAGTTCTTTCTAACAAAATAAAAAGTTCTCTTCAACCAATGGACCACACATATAAGGTATCTGCTGTCATTAAACAGTTGTACAAGTGAATTTAGATTTCTTTTCTTTCTTTTTTTTTTTTCTGTCTTTTTGTCTTTTCTAGGGCTGCACCCATGGCATATGGAGGTTCCCAGGCTAGGGGTCAAATCGGAGCTGTAGCCACCAGCCTACACCACAGCCATAATCCAAGCTGTGTCTGCAACCTACACTACAGCTCATGGCAACACCAGATCTTTAAACCACTGAGAAAGGCCAGGAATTGAACCTGCAACCTCATGGTTCCTGGTTGGATTCGTTAACCACTGAGCCACGATGGGAACTCCTAGATTGTCTCTTGAGTTCATTGGCCCTTTATTACTCTTACAGCCTCTTAAATTTATAGTCTAAACGTTGTCTAGTATTTAAATAATAATTTTTGAAATATGTATACCCTAAATGAAATAAAACTCTTCTTTGAAACTACAACCAATTCAAACAAAATTACAATACTTTCAGACACACAGCAAAGGATTTCTTTTTATTTTAGAATAATATCAAGGCAACTGAGGCACTAACTCTACAAAAGAATCTTGTACATAAAACCAGATAAATAATAAAAAAAAAAATTTAAGGGGGAACAGTTTTCCTTTTTACCTAAACACTGAGAATTATTTTAGCGGGCATCAACAAGGAATAAACAGAAAAGGCAACAACCTGTGAGACCTGGGAGATGTCTCTTTCATGGGAACTAAATGGTGAGGGGCCCCAGGACCAGTGCAGCGTCTCTCAGAGTTTCTCTGAGTTAGTAGTAGGCACAGTCAACAAAACCACTGTCACATATCACACAACCCTGAACAAGTTAGTTAACGTCTGTAAGCTTCATCTGCCCCACCTATAAAACAGGGAGAACAGTATCTATTTTATATCATGTATAAACTACCTTAGGTAGACAGCACTCGGTAGAGTCAATAAATGATATCTAGAGACCAACCTCTATTTTAACTCTAATGTAAATATATACACAAGGTTTTGTTGAATCATCCTCAAATTCCTTTTCAGCAACTACCAACACAAAATTTTGTTCTAAATTCTATATAAGAGGAACGAAAGATTTCTCTTCTGACTACACAGCTTTTAAATCGCAACTTACTTTCATTCTGCAAAATGTTTATGGCATCATCCATAATGCAGTCTGGTGAAAATCCTGCAGTCTTTGACAGTAAACCCAACAGTGACGCAATTTTCAGTCGTACAGATGGATCATTCTCCTGAAACAGAAAAAGCTGTTACCTTTTTTTTTTTAATTGGAGTACAGTTGACTTACAATGTATTAGTTTCAGGTGTACAGCAAAGTGAATCAGTTGTATATATCCACTCTTTTTTTCCCACATAGGTTATTACAAACTATTGAGTGGATTTCCCTGAGCTAACCAGTAGGCTCTTGTTAATTACCTATTTAATATATTATCTACTCTCATCCTCCCAATTCCTCTCCCCCGACCCAGGGTTTCCCCTATGGTAACCATAAGATTGGTTTTGAAATCTGAAGTTGTTGATACTGTATTTTTATTTATTTATTTGCTTTTTAGGGCCACACTCATGGCATATAGACGTTCCCAGGCTAGGGGTCAAATCAGAGCTACAGCTGCCAGCCAACGTCACAACCACAGAAATGCCAGATCTGAGCCACGTCTGCAACCTACACCACAGCTCACGGCAACACTGGATCCCTAACTCACTGAGTGAAGCCAGGGATCGAACCCGCATTTCATGGATACTAGTCAGATTCATTTCCACTGAGCCACAATGGGAATTCCTAAAGCTGAGCATACTTCAGATGCTCTATTCTCAGTTAATCAACAAAGAGGAACATGGGAAACTAACATCTCAAAAAAGATTCAATGATCCAAGTATTCTAAAGCTTTATTTCTGAAAAATTAACTTTACATGCTTTGGGAAGAAAGTTTTTCTCAATCTGTATGTTACACCCAAATACTGCAAAGTGAAGGGGAGTATTTTTACGCCTTCTTGATGTCGTTAACTTCTAACCAAGTGTGAGCTTTGGGGCTTAAAAATACCTTCCCTCCGCTGTGCAGTCACATTAGACATGAGTTGCAGCAACTTGCATCACCAACATTGCTGTCAGCACCATGGCTTCTGGAGGCCCTGAAAACTGGGTACTGCAGCCACCGATGCTTTCACCAGAAAGAAGTTTTTACTCTACCTGTTTTGGATCACCAGATCCTGATTAGTAGTCTGGCAGAGGTGAGTCTCATTGGCTGAGTCTAGGGCCTGTGCCTGAGCCTGGGGCCCTGGTGCAAGAAAGACTAAGAAAAGAGTCTGGCCCTTTTAGTTTCAATATTAGAAGGTGGTCTCTAATTTGAACCAAGATTCCTATGGTGAGAAATTTCCCCCAAAGACACAAAGGAACATGCCATTTTCTTTTTTTAGGGCTGCACCCGCCACATATGGAAATTCTTGGGCTAGGGTCAAATAAGAGCTGCAGCTGCTGGCCTACACAACAGCCACAGCAATGCAGGATCCAAGCTGCATCTTCGACCTGCACTGCACTTCTCAGCAATGCCAGATCCTTAACCCACACAGAGAGGCCAGGAATCGAACCTGCATTCTCAAGGATACCAGTCGGATTCATTTCTGCTGCACCACAATGGGAACTCCTTTTTTTGTTTGTTGTTTTGGTTTTGTTTTGTTTTGTTTTTCACAAGCTATTTAAAAATTTATAAAGAGGAGTTCCCGTTCTGGCTCCGAGGGTTAAGGATCTGACTAATATCCATGAGAATGGGGATTTGATCCCTGGCCTCAATCAGTGGGTTAAGGATCTGGCATTGCTGTGAGCCATGGTGTAGGTCACAATGTGGCTCGGATCCCAGGTTGCTGTGGCTCTGGCATAGGCCAGCAGCAACAGCTCCAATTAGACCCCCAGCCTGGGAACCTCCATATGCCACAGGTGTGGCCCTAAAAAGACAATAAATAAATAAATAAATACACAAATAAACAAATTTATAAAGAAATTAAAAGACCAAGAATAGTTAAGATAGGAGTTCCCATTGTGGCTCAGTGGTAACAAACCCAACTAGTATCCATGAGGATGAGGGATTGATCCCTGGCCTTGCTCAGTGGATTAAGGATCTGGCATTGCTCTGACCTGTTGTGCAGGTCACATACATGGCTCAGATTCAGCATAGGCCAACAGCTGCAGCTCCAATTTGATACCTAGCTGGGGAACCTCCATATGCCAAGGGTGCAGCCCTAAAAAGCCAAAGAAAAGATAAATACAGTATTCTCTAATTGTATGAAGCTGAAAGGAGGGAGGGAGGCAGTCAGGGAGAGTAAGTAGGTTGTATTAGTACAAGTTTAAAGGGTAAAAAAAAAAAAAAAAAAAAGGAAGTTATTACTCTAAAAGTCAGGAGAGTGGTGGTTATCTTTGGGAAATGGGGTAAAAATAATTAGAAGGAGTTTTGAGAAGTCCTATGGGAAGCTGTTTATATTCCATTTCTTGATCTGGATGGTAGTTATATACTGATCATTAATCAACAGGTCATATCAGGATTTTCTATGTATTCGTCTTTATATATTACAGTGCATAATAAAGGTTTTTTGTTTGTTTTTGCTGTTTAGGGCCAGACCCACAGTATATGGATGTTCCCAAGCTAGGAGTCTAATCGGAGCTACAGCATCTGGCCTACGCCACAGCTACATCAGATCTGAGCCGCACCTGCAACCTACACCACAGCTCATGGCAACGCTGGATCCTTAACCACTACAGTGAGGCCAGGGATCAAACCCACAACCTCATGGTTCCTTGTCAGATTCGTTTCCACTGCAGCACAACGGGAACTCCCAAGTGTTTTAAATAGTTACTTATATTACTGGGGTAATAACGGAAACAAAGATGGACGCATAAGTTATTTATAAGGCAAAATCAGTAAGATTTAATGAGGAAAGGAATATGGAGAGAGGAAAGGATGAGGGTGGTATAAAGGATCTTCCTTGGGTTTTTGGAGTTCCCATCGTGGCTCAACAGTTAACGAATCTGACTAGGAACCATGAGGTTGCAGGTTCAACCCCTAACCTTGCTCAGTAGGTTAAGGATCTGGTGTTGCCGTGAGCTGTGGTGTAGGTCAAAGACGCGGCTCAGATGCCATGTGCTGTGGCTGTGGCTGTGGCCAGGAGCTGCGGCTCCAATTCAACCCCTAGCCTGGGAACCTCCATATGCCACAGGAGCAGCCCTAGAAAAGGCAAAAAAAAAAAAAAAAGGATCTTCCTTGGGTTTCTGATTTAAGGGTGTATAATGACAGTCGTACACTTCCTGATATAAAGCAGACTGGAGAATGAAGGGAGACACCAAGTTCGGTTATGAATATAAATAAAAGCCAATTCTTAATGGACTTAAGTCACTGAGATAGCATCATGGAATGAAGTAATTGTCTTTCAAAGACAGTAGACTAGTCAAATATCCTAATTTTGCAGTAAGAGAGGATAAGAAAAGAGCTATATGGCCTTTCAATGGTCTGGAATGGAGTTACATATCTCCAAACACAAGGAAGCTGAAGAGAAAGCAAAAGTACTAAGTCTAGCGCCTATGAGGGAGGCAAGAATGGATCAAAAAAGAATAAGAGAGTATCTGACCTAATGGCATTCTTTCTCCATCTGGATACCTTACTCAAATTCTTCTACTTTCTAGACAAAAAATAAAATAAAATAAAAACACAGGGAGTTCCCGTCGTGGTGCAGCAGAAACAAATCCGACCAGGAACCATGAGGTTGCAGGTTTGATCCCTGGCCTTGCTCAGTGGGTTAAGGATCTGGCGTCACCATGACATGTGGTGTAGGTTGCAGACGAGGCTCGGATCCTGCATTGCTGTGGCTCTGGCGTAGGCCAGTGGCTACTGCTCCGATTGGACCCCTAGCCCAGGAACCTCCACATGCAGCAGGTGCAGCCCTAGAAATACAAAAAGAAAAAAAAAAAAAAAAAAAAAAAAGGTAGTTTATAGAAAGAAGAGAGACTAAAGACAAAAAGAGAAGAAGAAAGATGGGACTTCAAGACATGCCTCCTGATGGCGCACTATGAAGTACATATCGTAGTCTATAAAGATCCTTAAAATTCTCAAAAATATGCTTACCTGCAATCTAACAAAGTCTACAGATCTAACTTCCAGTTCACAGTAAATACAGGAGATAAAGAAGCAAGTTAACCAAGGAACTAAACAAATTCAGAAAACAAGACATTTTACAAAACAAGCGACCAAGGAGTTCCCATCATGGCGCAGTGGTTAACGAATCCGACTAGGAACCATGAGGTTGTGGGTTCGATCCCTGCCCTTGCTCAGTGGGTTAATGATCCAGCGTTGCCGTGAGCTGTGGTGTAGGTCCCAGACTTGGCTCGGATCCCACGTTGCTGTGGCTCTGGCGTAGGCTGGCAGCTACAGCTCCGATTCGACCCTAGCCTGGGAACCTCCATATGCCGTGGGAGCGGCCCAAGAAATGGCAAAAAGACAAAAAATAAATAAATAAATAAAACAAGCGACCAAGTTCGCTCACCAGGTCAATGTCACCAAGATAATTAAAGCTGTTCTAAAATTTTTTTTTTTTTTTTGGTCTTTTGTCTTTTCCAGGGCCACACTTGCAGCATATGGGGGTTCCCAGGCTAGGGGGTCTAATCGGAGATGTAGCTTCCGGCCTACGCCAGAGCCACAGCAATGCCAGATTTGAGCCACGTCTGTGACCTACACTACATCTCAGGGCAACACTGGATCCTTAATCCACTGATCGAGGCCACGGATCAAACCCATAACCTCATGGTTCCTAAGTCAGATTCGTTTCCACTGCGCCACAATGGGAATTCCAAGTTGTTCTAAATTTTAAAAAGAGCAAATACGGAGTTCCCACTGTGGTGCAGTGGGTTAAGAATCAGACCTTGTCTCTGTGGCTTTAAGAATCCAGTATTTCGGGAGTTCCCGTCGTGGTGCAGTGGTTAACGAAGCCAACTAGGAACCATGAGGTTGCGGGTTCGGTCCCTGCCCTTGCTCAGTGGGTTAACGATCCGGCGTTGCCGTGAGCTGTGGTGTAGGTTGCAGACGCGGCTCGGATCCTGCGTTGCTGTGCCTCTGGCATAGGCCGGTGGCTACAGCTCCGATTCAACCCCTAGCCTGGGAACCTCCATATGCCACGGGAGCGGCCCAAGAAATAGCAACAACAACAACAAAAGACAAAAAAAAAAAAGAATCCAGTATTTCTGGAGTTCCCATCATGGCTCAGTGGTTAACGAATCCGACTAGGAACCATGAGGTTGCGGGTTCGGTCCCTGCCCTCGCTCAGTGGGTTAACGATCCGGCGTTGCCGTGAGCTGTGGTGTAGGTTGCAGAAGCGGCTCGGATCCCGCATTGCTGTGGCTCTGGCATAGGCTGGCAGCTACAGCTCCAATTCGACCCCTAGCCTGGGAACCTCTATATGCCGTGAGAGCAGCCCAAAGAAATAGCAAAAAGACAAAAAATAAAAAAAAATAAAAAAAAAAAAAAGAATCCAGTATTTCTGCAGCTATGGCAAAGGGTGATGGTGCAGCGCAGATTCAATCCCTGGCCTGGAAACTTCCATATGCCAAAAATGCAGCCCAAATAAATAAATAAACAAAAAGAGCAAATGCCATGTGTGGACACTGTTTGCATTATGATATGAACAAATAAACTATAACAAGATATTTTTGGAACAACTAGAGAAATCTGAATATCGACTATTTGTTAGATTACATGAAGGAATAACTTAATTGTATTTGAAGTGGTTAAATGGTTTGTGTTTTAAAAAGTCCCTTCTTAAGATGTACTTATTGAAAAGAACAAAATAATGCCATTTGCAGCAATATGAATGGAACTAAAGACTCTCATACTGAGTGAAATTAAGTCAGAAAGAGAAAGACAAATACCATATGATGTCACTTATACCTGGAATCTAACATATGGCACAAATGAAACTTTCCACAGAAAAGAAAATCATGGACTTGGAGAACAGGCTTGTGGTTGCCGAGGGGGACGGGGAGGGAGAGGGATGGATTGGGAGCTTGGGGTTAATAGATGCAGACTATTGCCTTTGCAATAGATAAGCAAGGAGATCCTGCTGTATATATCATGATGGAGCATGATAATGTGAGAAAAAAGAATGTATAACTGGGTCACCTTGCTGTATAGTAGAAAATTGACAGAACACTGTAAACCAACTACAATGGAAAAAATAAGGAGTTCCCGTCGTGGCTCAGTGGTTGGCAAGTCCAACTAGGAACCATGGGGTTGCTCATTTGATCCCTGGCCTTACTCAGTGGGTTAAGGATCTGGCATCAACATGAGCTGTGGTGTGGGTCGAAGATGAGGTTTGGATCCCATGTTGCTGTGGCTCTGGCGTAGGCCAGCAGCTATAGTTCCAATTGGATCCCTAGCTTGGGAACCTCCATATGCCGCAAGTGTGGCTCTAGAAAAGACAAATAAATAAATAAATAAAAACCACTATAAAATTAAAAAAAAAGAAAGTTGTATGTACTGAACTATTTAGAGAAAAATATCATGATACTTTCTAAAAACTTCAGGAAAAGAGTAAATTTGACAAAATTTAATTTAATAACTGCTTCATCCCAAGAATGGGTATCTGATAGTTGATTATTTTCTAAAAGATTAATAACTTTCATACTAAAGTTTATTTACTTATTTATTTATTGGTCTTTTTTTTGCCAATACTAAAGTTTAAAGGTTTAAAACTCCAATTCATCTGTGATTCAAATATTTGAAAATTATTTCTTGTCTCTTTGCTTCAAATCTCACAAATAAAAACTGAAAAAACATATTTTGTGAATTTCATTTTGTTTGAAATATTTCCTATATTTATTCATGCATGAATTGATGTTTTCTTCTAACCCATGAAAATAGAGAAATAAAATGCCACTTAGCTAAAAGAAAGAAAGTTTAAAAAAAAAAAAAAAGAGAGAGAGAGCTATTGCAGTTAGATATGAGGGCCTTGAATTAAAGCCGTAACAGCAGGAGAGACAAATCTGGTTACAGAAGGACAGCGGTAGAAGTTAATTCCTCCTCTGTGCTCCACTGCACTCTCCGTATCCTTAGCAATTTCATGCACTTTATCATTCACATCTGTTTCTATTTAAATACTGAAAGCTTCTGAGGACAGGACCTTTCTGGATCTTTTTTAGCTCTGTATCTACAGTGTCTAGCACAGAGAAGACACTCAGTAATAAGACTACTAAATGGGAGTTCCCATCATCGCGCAGCAGAATTGAATGTGACTAGGAACCACCAGGTTTCAGGTTCGATCCCTGGCCTCACTCAGTGGGTTAAGGATCCAGCGCTGCCATGAACTGTGGTGTAGGTCACAGATGAGGCTCAGATTTGGCATTGCTACGGCTCTGGCATAGGCCAGCAGCAACAGCTCTGATGAGACTCCTAGCCTGGGAACTTCTTGTGCCGAAAGTGTGGCCCTAGAAAGACAAAACAAACAAACAAACAAACAAAAACCACTGCTAAATGAACACCTTCTTAATTATTCTGAAATATTAATTCATTCTCAGACATGATACAACTCTTACACATATTCCCATACATCCTCACAGCAGGACCTCAAGAACTTACCTTGTAATAATGTTCCAAGAGAATCCTGACCACTCCTTCCACGCTTTCTGCCTCAACAGGCTTCCTGGCAAACTGAAGCAGGTACTGCAAAGCATCTGCTGGGGAGGTAGCCTTACACAAATCTATGTGGAGTGCTGCAGATTTACTTGGCTTTGTCAGTCGGAGTTTCTTAGTAGCAATTTCCTCCTGTTGTTGCTGCAAGACGGCAGGGAAGATAAGACATGAAAACCTAAAAACCTAACTGAAAACACAGAGACTGCAAATTTAACTTTGCCCCATCTGATGGAAATAGTTTTCCCTATAGCAAATAATGTATTTAGGTGACAGACCTAGCCTAAACAAAAAGCAGTGCTATGAATCAGGAAAAAAGCCACCTGGAGACAAAGCGATGGTTCTCAGTTTTATCATCTGTAAAATAGGAATGATGACCTACTACCAGTCTTTCTCAGTCAGGGATCCTCGTGTGAACCACAGAAAACATACAATTAGCTAAGTGACTATTTTCTCAATTCTCCCAAGGATGATGCATAATTAGAACCAATCTAGATATATTTGATGCATGGAATGAGTGCCCAAAAGTCCACGTGAAAGGGAACCTGTCACTCCAGGGATTATGTAAGGCCCTGGTGGGTAGATATAAAAAAGATCACAACGTAAGAGAAATGTTATAGGAGTTCTCTTGTGGTGCAGCAGCACGGGTTGCAGCTGCAGCTGGGATTCAATCCCTGGCCCAGGAACTCCCATAGGCCTCAGGTGCAGCCAGAAAAAGAGAGAGAAACAACAGATACAAAAGTTTGGAGAGGTGCAAACACTAGCCATGTTGGAGGAGGGGTGAGTAGTCTTGGTAAGTGGGAACAACAGAATGTTTGGAAGAAAGGAAGTGACACTGCACAATAAAGTGAATGCACTTAATGCCACTGAACTGTACAATTAAAAATGGTTAAAACGGTAAATTTTGGTATGTATATTTTGCCACAATTTTTTTAAGAGCGCCCAAGGAAACAGAGTTAGGAAATCCTAAAAGGCAAGCCATAGAAGGAGCTCTGAAGTCAAAAAGCTTTCCTGAATCCTGACTCATTCTAAAAGTTCAGGAAAACTAATTTCACATAAAAGTGGAGTCAACCGGAGTTTCCCTTGTGGTGCAGTAGAACCGCATCAGACTAGGAACCATGAGGTTGTGGGTTTGATCCCTGGCCTCGCTCAGTGGGTTAAGGATCTGGCATTGCCATGAGCTGTGGTGTAGGTCAAAGATTCGGCTCGGAGCCTGTGTGGCTGTGGCTGTAGCTCTGATTCGACACCTAGCCTGGGAACCTCCATATGTCGCAGGTGTGGCCCTAAAAAACAAGCAAAAAAAAGAGTCAACAAAAACGTGTCAGGTTTTTTAAGAAAAAACAAGAATAAGAAGTTAGTCAATTCCCTACACACAATGGGAATATGCCACAAAGTGTCCACAAAACAAAAAAAGGCAGTGATACAGCTGGAAGGAACATTGTCCAATAATAAAGGCTAGGGAGTTTCTATAAAGAGTAGTTGCAAAAGAGAGAGGCAGACTTGATTTGTTCATGCAATCACCTCTTGGCACTATAACCACAGACATACTGTTCCCTATCTCCCACCAGCCTGTGAGCTCCTAAAGAACATGGAACTTAATGTGCACTGAACTTTGTAGCTCAGCACCTTTCCATTTACCTAATACACAGTAACAACTTTTTTTTTTTTTTTTTTTTTTTTTTTTAGGGCTGCACCTGCAGCACATGGAGGTTCCCAGGCTAGGGGTCAAACCAGAGCTGCAGGCCTATGCACCAATGCAGGATCCTAGCAACATCTGCGACCTACACCACAGCTCATGGCAACGCGGGATCCTTACTTAACCCACTGGGCGAGGTCAGGGATGGAACCTGCGTCTCATGGATGCTAGTTGGGTTCGTTTCTGCCGAGCCACAACGGGAACTCTCACAATAACAACTCTTTTACTCAATAAACTTTTGCTAAAGGAAAAAATTAAATGCTTAAGGATCAGTGTCTTGCTGCATGGTCTAAATCTTGCTACTCTACAAGCTTATGCCTCTAAGGATGCATCAATTGGGGGCTCGTCAGAAATTCAGATTATTGCCTCACCTCTCCCGCCCGATTTACTTAGTGAGTAGAATCTACAGTTTAACAAGACCCCCAGGTGATTTGTATACACAAAGCCTGAGAAGCACAACATGAGGTATGACTTGATATCGAACTCTACTTTAGGAATATCAATGAGGAAATACACGGAGAATCACTGGCTGCTGACAGGGGCTTGGCCCACCAGTCCGTGAACAACTCCAAACGAAAAAGGTATTGCCCTCCTTCCTTGATGAACTGTTCCATCAACAGAAAGTTCTATCCCTATAAAGCCTGTGACCCTCGCCTGATCTGAGTCTCGAGGACTTTAAACTCCTCTTCCAATCTCTTGGAGTTTCGCATACAGCTACCTTGTCCTTAGGCGCGCTTTTTTTTTTTTTTTTGTAACGGGAGTCGGGAGAGAATCTGCCACTAATTGGCTGTGTCCACGCACTCCTCCAGAAGCCTCAAAGTCCTCATTTGTAAAATGAAGATGCTGATGTACTACGAATAAAATTAGATTACGAATAATATATTTTTGTAAACTGTAAATTTTCTGTAGTGTCAGACTGCACATGTTAATAATGACAAGCAGCAGAGACGAACGAACACGCCCACTAAAGTGTAGTCCAGTCTATCAAAGCAGTCCGCACTCAGCCCAGCTTTGTGGCGCTCGTTCCGGCAAAGTGCCTGGGGCGCGGATAATCTTCCTCTACCCCAAATGGGTTCCGGGACTTTTCCCTCCAGGGCTTACCTGAACCACCTTAGTGAATTCCTCGTACACCCGCTTCTTCAGGTGCGCCGCCATGGCTGCCCACGGACCCTCTCAGCTTCCGTACAGACGAGGAGGCGGGGCGGAGGAATTCGGGAAAACCGGCCCAGACCGGAGGAACCAGCCACGATCCCACAAGGCAGTGGGGTTCCCGGAAAGAGAGGCCGCTTCCTGCTGCTCTACTGCTCTGCCTCGGCCAGGCTGTATTCGGCCGCCTACGCCGCGTTCGCCGAGGAAGGAGAGCGAGATCGCAGCGTGGGGGCGGGGCTTCTGGCTGGAGGAGCCAATGGGAGCGTCCTGGGGCATGCGGTCGGTCTCGGCGTCGGAGAGACTGGCGGGACCGCCGCGGAGGGAGGGAGACGGGGGAGGAAGTACTACAGGGTGAAAGGGCAGAGGCGGAGCTATCTTGAGGTAGAGGCAAAACCTGGAGCTGCTTTAAGCTGTTGCCTCTGGAATTGAGGGAGCGAGGGCAAGCTGACCTTCCCATCAGCCTTTGCTGTTGACACTGTCGGCTGTCTGTGTGTCCCTTGCACTCCTATTGGTCAAGCTGTTACTCGAAAACTGGGTTCGCCCCTTGGTGGGTGTGGAGCCAGAAGATACAGCCGAGCCGAAGAGGGGAAGAAGGAAGGATTTATTACTTGGAGCAAATAAGAATGCCAGGGATCTTTACCAAAGTGGTGTCTCTTTGAATAGCAAAACTGAGGAAGTCTTAAGCTAAGGAGCGTGCACATTCATACTCATGAAGGCACTTGAGCAGAGGAGAATTCAGCACAGAATTGGGGCGAAGGTCTACAGAGTTCAAGCTTTAGTTGACTTAAGAGGGTCAACATCAATATTCTGTCCTCCACCTGGGTGGGGCACTAACTACAAAACTCAAAAGATTTGTGTCAGGTTGTTAGGTATGTCCCATGAAGAGGAACTAGGACTTTTTTATGACTGAACTGTCTTGACTGCCCTTCCTTTGTTCCTGTGAGGCTGGAGATAGATGGGGTCCAGGCTGAGCAACTGGAATCTGTCCCCTGCGGACAAATACTTCAAGATAAGAATTATGATAAGAGTAGCTCCCATTGTGGCTCAGCAGGTTAAGGACTCACCCTTTTCTCTGTGAGGATGCAGGTTCAATCCCAGACCTCACTCAGTGGGTTAAGGATCCAGAATTACTTCAAGCTGCGGCTTAGGTGCAGGTGCAGTTCAGATCCAGTGTTGCTGTGGCTGTGACATAGAGCACAGCTGCAGTTCCCATTAGACCCTTAGCCTGGGAACTTCCATATGCCACAGGCGCAGCTGTAAAAAGAAATATATATATATATGGCAGGAGCAAGGACTCCTTCTTGGATAAAAGATAAAGAGACCTCATGGAGTTCCCTGGTGGCCTAGTGGTTAAGGATCCTCTGTTGTCACTGCTATGGCTTGGGTTCAGTCCCTGGCCTGGAAACTCCCACATGCCATGGGTGTGGCCAAATAAAAACAAAACACAAGAGACCATATATTTCTCATTCTTGAAGTGAATGAAAGCTCCCAGACTACACATGCTCAGAAAGATTCCTCAGTTGTCAGAGAAGGGGGTGGGGGCACCAGACTATAGTATATCCTATCAACTTCCCAGAAACCCTTGCAGTAGACTCTACCTTGGCTAAAAGATGCTCTCACACACCAGGAGGGCCCTGAGTCAGGCCAAATATGGACTCAAAGCCAGATAAAACAAGATGATTGGTCAGAGGAAACCTGCAAGAGCTGCTCCCATATAATTGATTTAAACCACTCCAAAGTGCGTGGCTTGCTCGCTCTGTCTGTCTCTCCCTCACCTGTGCTTTCTCTGCAGATATCTTCTCACCTAATAAACAGTTCACTTGCCTCACTATTCTCAGCCTCTTTGCCAAACTTTTTTCTCCAAAAACAGACTGGGGACCTACATCAAGGCTGCTGGCCCGTGTGGCCTAGTGGTTAGGACTTAGTACTGTCACTCCACAGCCACCCAAGATCATCACCCAAGCCATGCCTCGTTCTTTGTCCAGGGACCCCGTATCCTATCTGCTTACAAAGCTGTACACCACCTCTCCCTTGGCCTAAGGCACTTTTTCCTGCCTTTTACTTCAGTTGTTCAAAAGCTCCCTACCCTTTAAGGAATCAACCCCTCCTATGATAGCTACTGCAGAGCAGAGAATTCTGAGGCCAAGGGTGAAGCAACAGAGCTTCAGACTAGGACTGGCACTTAATGAACAAGTAGCCTCAACTACAATTGCACTAACACTTAACCTGACAAAAGATTTAGTGACAATGGAATGCGATAACACAAAAACATTTTGCTAAAGTTCATGTGCTAATGTGAATAAATCCAAAATCAAATTTTACATGCTGCATTAAACTTTAGCTGTTTTTGTTTAATTCATTGAAACAAGTTAATGAAGGATGCTTAGAAAAAGGGACAGTAGTTCCCATCGTGGCTCAGGGGTTAACAAACCCAAAGAGTATCCATGAGAACAAGGGTTTGATCCCTGGCCTCTCTCAGTGGGTTAAGGATCCTGTGTTGCCATGAGCTATGGTGTAGGCCGCAGATGTGGCTCAGATATGGCGTTGCTGTGGCTGTGGTGTAGTCTAGCGGCTACAGCTCCAATTTGACCCCTAGGCTGGGACCCTCCATATGCTGCAGGTGTGGCCCTAAAAAAAAAAAAAAAAAGAAAAAAAGAAAGAAAGAAAAGAAAAGAAAAAAGGAAGACTGTGGTAGGTACAGAAGACCCCAAAAAGTGGAAAATATGGTCTCTACCATCAAGGTCCTACAACCGAACTGGGAAGAGAGACACTCAAACGGATCATTAGGAGGCAGTGTGTGCTGTAACAGAGCAAAGTGGTTCCAAAAAACCTAACTTCAGGATGCCTCCAGGAAGTTTTACAAAGAAAGCAATTTTTATTTATTTATTTATTTATTTTTGTCTTTTTGCTATTTCTTTGGGCCACTCCCGCGGCATATGGAGGTTCCCAGGCTAGGGGTCCAATCAGAGCTGTAGCCACCGGCCTGCACCAGAGCCACAGCAATGCGGGATCCGAGCCGCGTCTGCAATCTACACCACAGCTCACAGCAACGCCGGATCGTAGACCCACTGAGCAAGGGCAGGGACCGAACCCGCAACCTCATGGTTCCTTGTCAGATTCGTTAACCACTGCACCACGATGGGAACTCCAAAAGCAATTTTTAATCTGGCCTTAGAATAGTGAATTTTCCAGAAAGAAAAAGAGTCATCCCAGACCAGAGACTACTGCCTATACAGATATGTCCAGTGAAATGAAAGGCATTTAGTAAACAATGCTTTTAATAAATTTTAGCAGCCGGAGTATCTGTTGTGGTTCAATGGGTTAAGAACCTGACTAGTATCCATGAGGATGCAGGTCGGATCCCCGGCCTCACTCAGTGGGTTAAGAGTCCAGCATTACTGTGGCTGTGATGTAGGCTGGCAGTTGCAGCTCTGATTCACCCCCTAGCCTGGGAACCTCCATATACCACAAGTGCAGCCCTAAGAATAAATAAATAAATAAATAAATTTTAGCAGTTATTATTATTGTTACCATATTTTATCAAAATAAGGTGCAGCGATTATGAAACAAGCCATTTTTATGTAAAATATTATGAAAAATTATAAAATTAAAAATTGGTTTCTTATTGCTTAGATTTATGTATACTTACTAAAAAAAGCTCATTTGAACTTATTTAGAAAAAGATTTGGGGAGTTCCCGTCGTGGCGCAGTGGTTAACGAATCCGACTAGGAACCATGAGGTTGTGGGTTCGATCCCTGCCCTTGCTCAATGGGTTAACGATCTGGCGTTGCCGTGAGCTGTGGTGTAGGTTGCAGACACGGCTCGGATCCTGCGTTGCTGTGGCTCTGGCGTAGGCCAGCGGCTACAGCTCTGATTAGACCCCTAGCCTGGGAACCTCCATATGCCGCGGGAGCGGCCCAAGAAAAGGCAAAAAAAAAAAAAAAAAAAAAAAAGAAAGAAAAAGATTTGTACCCTACCTATGTCATACTGCTTTTTCCTCATACCTTTCTGTGTGTATAAGAACTTTTTGTTTCAATTTTAATTATAAGGAAATCTCATTAAAGATACTTTGCTTGTTTATTTTTCTTTTTCCAATGCACCTGGGCATTTGCAAGTTCCTGGGCCAGGGATTGAATCTGAGCCAGAGCTGTGACCTATGCCACAGCTGCAGCAGCACCAGGTCCTTAACCCACTGTGTAGGACTGGGGATTGAACCAGCTCTGCTTAAAAAAAAGCCAGATCAGTAACCCATTGCCCCACAGTGGGAACTTTTTTTTTTCTTTTTGTCTGTTTAGGGCCACAGCATATGGAAGTTCCCAGGCTATAGGGATCTAATCAGAACTACAACCGCCAAGCTAAGCCACAGCCATAGTAACTTGGGATCCAAGCCGCATCTGTGACCTATGTCACAGCTCTTGGCAATGCCAGATCCTTTAACTCACCAAGCAAGGCCAGGGATTGAGCCCACATCCTCGTGGATACTAGTCAGATTCTTAACCCACTGAACCACAAGAGGAACTCCCCACAGTGGGGACTCCCCTCGACAGTAGGAACTCCCCACAGTGAGAGGTCCTAAAGGTACTTTTTTTTTTTTTTTTTTTTTTGTCTTTTTGCCTTTTCTAGGGCTGCTCCTGCGGCATATGGAGGTTCCCAGGCTAGGGGTCTAATCAGAGCTGTTGCTGCCAGCCTACACCACAGCCACAGCAACGCAGGATCCGAGCCGCGTCTGCGACCTACACCACAGCTCATGGCAATGCTGGACCTAAAGGTACTTTAAATGACAGTTAAAGATAACACATTCACAGAACTCAAAGTGATGAAAACATGAATTGCTCATTATGTCTCAGCAGTAACGAACCCGACTAGAATCCATTGAGGACATGGCTTTGATCCCTGGCCTCACTCAGTGGGTTAAGCATCTGGCATTGTAGTGAGCTGTGGAGTAAGTAGGTCACAGTCATGGCTCCGATCCTGTATTGCTGTAGCTGTGGCATAGGTCAGCAGCTGCAGCTCAGATTTGACCCCAGCCTGCAAACTTCCATATGCCGCAGGTGCAGCCCTAAAAAATAAAAAAATTAAAAAATGAAATTCAGGAATTCTTCATATTGAGAGTTAAGTGCATACAGGGAAGAGAGAGAAATGATAAAAGTTGAGAAGCCGAGGCCAGACTGCTATAGAAACAAGAATATTCCGCTTTCTTTAATTTTGAAATGAAAAACTTTTATTGGATTGATGACATTTCCCTTTGACCTGTGTTATTGTACATTACATAGGAATACAAAGAGGTGCCTCAGTGAATCCCTTGGCTTTTTTTTTTTTTTTTTTTTTTGGTCTTTTTAGGGCCGCACCTGCAGCATATGGAGGTTCCCTGGCTAGGGATCCAATCCCAGCCTATGCCACAGCCACAGCGCCATCAGATCCAAGCCAAATCTGTGGCCTACACCACAGCTCATAGCTGTGCTGGATCCTTAAACCACTGAGTGAGGCTAAGGATTGAACCTGCGTTCTCATGGATACTAGTCAGATTCATTTCCACCAAGCCACAACAGGAACTCTGCCCTTGGCCTTTTTTCTTTTTTTTTTTTTTTTTTCCTTTTTATGACTGCACTGTAGCGCATGGAAGTTCCTGGGCTCAGGACTGAATCACAGCTGCAGCTGCAGTCCTTGGAAATTGGGGTCAATCACTCAGACTGGTATAGTAATCCCTTACCTGCCTGTTGACTCAGCAAGAAGAGCCCAAAATGACCACGGGCAGTCTCATCACATGTTCCAGTGTAATGGAACACCAAATGTGCTCTTTAGCGGCCCTACTCCTCCCTGGGGAACACGTCCTCCAAACCCACTGAACCCTACAATTCATTTTTTTAATTATGCAATGAGTTTTATCACACTTATAGTTGTATAATGATCAAGAACCCAAGGAGTTCCCGTCGTGGCGCAGTGGTTAACGAATCCGACTAGGAACCATGAGGTTGCGGGTTCGGTCCCTGCCCTTGCTCAGTGGGTTAACGATCCGGCGTTGCCGTGAGCTGTGATGTAGGTTGCAGACGCGGCTCGGATCCCGTGTTGCTGTGGCTCTGGCGTAGGCCGGTGGCTACAGCTCCAATTCGACCCCTAGCCTGGGAACCTCCATATGCTGTGGGAGCGGCCCAAAGAAATAGCAAAAAGACAAAAAAAAAAAGAACCCAAGAATTCATAAATGAGTTATTACCTGTAAAAGCGACAAGAACCACTCCTATCTTTTAGTTCCCAGAAGCATGTGTTCTAACTGTCGAAGAAACAGTACATGTTTTAGTTGTGGATATGAGGCACGCACCACAAATGCACAAGATTGCACCCCAAACTTACAATGTGTGGCCTCTCAGCTCCCACCATAACTGAGTCTACAAAAGCTCATTACACTGCTTTTTTTTTTTTTTTAATCAGAGCATCTACATTTGAGTGATGGTATACCTGGCAAGACCAAGAAGTTTCCCTGTTATAATTTTTTCACCATAACATAAACTCCTTAGTCAGAAGCCATGTGCAAAACACCACAAAAATGAATAAGGTATCCACGAATGGTAAGGCTGTCAGAAATACTGCAGATGGGTGTTATTTATCAGCATTCTTCAGGAAAACAGACTACTATGATAGAATATCAGAGACTGAGAGACAGCTTATAAACAACAGACAGTTACTTCTCACAGTTCTGGAGGCTGGCAAGTCCAAGATCAAGGTGCTGGCAGATTCAACGTCTGGTGAGAGCTCACGTCCCGGTTCATAGGCAGCTCACATGGTGGAAGAGGCGAAGGAGTTCTCTGAGATCCCTTTTATAAGGACACCAATCTGATTCGTGAGGATTCCTTCCTCCAGACCGAATCACCTCCCTAAGGCCCCACCTCCTAATGTCAACACATTGAGGATTAGGATGTCAACATAAAAATTCGGGGATGAGGAGGACACAGATATTCAGTCTATAGCAGTAGGAAAGTCAAAGCTGAATCTGGGATATGTATCTGTTCCCGTGTGGATAAATCACCACTGCCTCCCTGATGGAAAAGGTCCAGCATGTGGTAGAGTGATTTAAAAAAATAAGATTTCCCTGGTGGCCTAGTGGATTAAGGATCTGGCTTTGTCACACCAGTGGCTCCAGTTACTGCTCTGGCTAGGGTTTTAACTCTGGCAGGGGAAATTCCACATGCTGAGGGTGCAGCCAAAAAAAAAAGGCCCCCAGTACTCCTCCTCTCTATACAGACACCTTGAAGTGCAACTTCGAAACTGTTGCCATTAAGAGATGGCATCTATGTAACCACTCTTAGAATTGGGCTGGCCTTTGCCAGGTTAGCAGAATACAGCAGAAGTAAGAGTGTGCTAGTTTTGTTTTGCCTTTTAGGGCAGCATTCGTGGCATATGGAAGTTCCCAGGCTAGGGGTCAAATCAGAGCTACAGCTTCCAGCCTATGCCACAGCCACAGCAATGTGGGATCCGAGCCACATCCATGACCCACACCACAGCTCATGGCAACATAGGATCCTTAACCTACTGAGCGAGGCCAGGGTTTGAATCCACAACCTCATGGTTCCTAGTCGGATTCATTTCCACTGAGCCACTAGGGCAATGCCAAGAGTGTGCTAGTTTTTAACCTAAGCCTCAAGGTCCATCCACATAGCAGTCCTTCAGGACTTTTGCTTGATTTTGGAGCCCTACCATACCGTGAGAATAAGTCTAACCTAGGCTGCTGTAAAGTGAGTGACCACATGGAACAAAGGCAAGTTGACCCAACCGAAGCCATTTTAGATCAGCCCACTCCAGCTGACCCACCACCTGACCACAGAGGCATGAGTGAGACCAAATAAGACCAGAAGAACTGCCCGATCTATCGGCCATGAGAAATAATTAATGGTTGGAGGCTTAAGGTATTAAGTTTGGAGGTCAGGAGGTTGTCATGTGGTTAGACAGTCCCTAAGCTGCTAATCTCTATAAATTCAGCTGGTAAGGAGACAATAAGCCCAAATGGATTTAGACAGCTTATCATTCACAGCAGAGCAGGCAGCACGAGCTTTGTGTTTGTATTGGTTCTCTGTGCCCCCAAACACCATGGGGCTGATGCAGGTGAAGAACACAGCTTGGGAAACCCTCAACCTTAAAAGAGGAATGCTGGCAAAACTGCCCTCTGGAGAGAGGCAACATCTTTTTCGCCCCCCTCCGCCCCACATTATCTTTATTATACTGGTCAGAAAACAAATTTATCTTCCAACACAGTGGGAGACTTTTTTTTTTTATCACCCTTTGCAAACGTCCTCTCAGGTGTCAATGCCATTTGCTTAGAAATGTCAGCATTTCTCCCAACAGTTTCTTACAGAGCAGCACAGCCTACCAATTTACACCACAATCAGTCTACCACCAAGAAGCGTCTAGTCTCCAGGTGAGTCCCCATACCAGGTATGCGGGTTGGTCTCTGCTCTTGGACATCCATCATTGACCAAATCAGCTTTGGTGAGAGGGAGTCTATACCATGGAACCCATAGACTCCATGCCTGCTGTCATGGCCACCTTCCTCATGACTGGGTAGAGCTGGGGAAAGAGGCTGACTGGCATCCACAAGTTGGATCAGTGTGTCCATTTATTTTTTGAAAGCCTCTTCTAGAATGGGTGCCCTCTGGTGGGCATTTATAGGAAACACAAATATTTTCACCACTCCAAGACATTCCAGGCCTTCTTGTCCCCAATCTTCCTCTCTTGCACTTCCCAGTCTTTGACCAAGCAGGAATGGCTTGGGCATGCACAACCTAGGGACACTGAGCACAGCAGAAAAAGGAAAAGAATGGGTGGAGAGGGGCGCAGGGAAGACAGGGAAAACAAGGAGAAGGGGAAAAAAAGAGGTACTCTATGGAGTTCCCGTCGTGGCTCAGTGGTTAATGAATCCGACCAGGAACCATGAGGGTGCGGGTTCGATCCCTGGCCTCGCTCAGTGGGTTAACGATCCGGCGGTGCCGTGAGCTGTGGTGTAGGTTGCAGATGTGGCTCAGATCTGGTGTGGCTGTGGTGTAGGCCAGCAGCTGCAGCTCCAATTTGACCCCTAGCCTGGGAACCTCCATGTGCCATGGGAGCAGCCCTAGAAAAGACAAAAAAAAAAAAGTTGCTTTAAGAAAACAATGAGGCCTAAAATGGAGCCGGTGCTATGATGAACTAAACTAGGGTGTCTCAATGAGTGCAGTCCCAAAGGGATGTGTGTGTGTTTTAGCATTTGGTTTTAAATTTTTCTCCTCTGACTGTAGAATTTTTTTTTCTTTTTGTTTTGTGTTGTGTCAAACTGGATCCTTAACACACTGAGACACCAAGGAACTCCAAAGAATCCCAAAGAATCCTTTGAGATTTTCTTTTTTTCCTTTTTTTAAATTTTTTTTTTTTTTTGGCTGCCCCATGGCATATGGAAGTTCCTTAGCCAGGAATTTGAATCCAAGCCACAGCTGTGAACTACACTACAGCTGTGGCAACACTGGGTCCTTTAACCCACTGTGCCAGGCCAGGGATCAAACCTGTTTCCTGGCACTGAAGAGATGCCATGGAGCCCATCGCGCCACAGAAGGAACTCTACCTTTTTTTTTTTTTTTTTTTTTTTTGATGCACCCACGGCATGAAAAATTTCCGGGGCCAGGGATCAAACCCTCACCACAGCAGCAACCCAAACCACTGCATTGACAACATAAGACCCTTAACCCTCTGAGGATTAAGGGTCCAGAGAACTCCTCTATAATTTTCTTTAGTTAATCCTAACAGATTTTTTAAATTTCACAAATGAACAGAGGTGGCGATTATGTTTTGTTTTTATTGAGGTATAGTTGATTTACAATATTACATTATTTTCAGGTATACGGTATAGTGAGTCAATACTTTTATTGATTATACTCCATTTAAACTTATTATAATGGCTATATTTCCCAGTTACACAAGATATCCTTGTTATTTATTTTATACATAGTAGATTGCATCTCTTAATCCCATATTCCCATTTTGCCCCTCCCACCTCTTCTCCCTACTTGTAACCACTAGCTTGTTCTTTATGTCTTGGAATCTGTTTGTTTTGTTATATACATTTGTTGTTGTCTTTTAGATTCCACATGTAACTTATAACAGAGTATTTGTCATTTGACTTCACTAAGCATTAACTCCCTCTAGGTCCATCCACATTGTTGTAAATGGCAGAATTTCATTCTTTTTATGGCTAAGTAGTACTACAGTGTGTGTGTGTGTGTGTGTACATACATCCTCTTTATCCATTCCTCTGTTGATGGTCATTTAGGTTGCTTCCATACCTCGGCTACTGTAAATAATGCTGCTATGAATACTGAGGTGCATGTATCTTTTGTTTTCATCAGATATATACCACGGCATGGGATTGCTGGATCCTATGGTAGTTCCGTTTTTCGTTTTTTAAGGAACCTCCATACTATCTTCCATAGTGGTTGCACCAATTTACATTCCCACCAACAGTGTACAAGGGTTCCCTTTTCTCTACCTTCTTGCCAACATTTGTTATTTGCGGCCTTTTGATGACAGTATTCTGACATGTGCGAGGGGATATCTCATTATGGTTTTGATTTTCATTACCCGAACAATTAGGGATGATGAGTATCTTTTCATGTGCCTGTGGACCATCCGTTTCTCTTCTTTGGAAAAATGTCTATTCAGGTCTCCTGCTATTTTTAATAGGGTTGCTCAGAGATGGTGTTTTGGACATTATTAATGAGCCTTACTTACTTTGCTTTTTCAGAGGGGGAGAGGCGATAGTATTATTGGGTAGGCAATCAAAACTGTCCACTTCATGTATTTTTAACTTATATCTTTTTGGATATTCCTTTTTTCCATTGCCTTTAAGCCCAACCATCTTAAATCCTTCTTAGAGTGAAGATTTAATTAAATTGTACTGAATTAATCTCCTTCCCAATAATTGTAAGCTATCTATAATTCTAATTACTATATAACATTGCATTATATAGGTGTAATGTAACTAAGTTGACTTATGTCCAATTGTTTTGCTATTCTAGGTTGGGATATAAACATGTTATCTTCATTGTATTATGGATTGGGAGTCGAGGGGATATTGGAATTGCCTTTGTTTAATAAAAGAGTTTGGTAAATTGCTAAGGAGGAGAATCAGATCCTAAGGAATGCAGGCTGCAGCCAGAGCAATAAAAGAGGTAGTTAAACTGACACAAAGTCTTTTGGCAAATGATAAGAACACAAGGGAGCTGGTAGAAACCTGGCATTCCTCAAAAGCCTCACCTTGAAACTGGCATACTGTCATTTCCACATCTATTCCATTGGCCAGATTAAGAACTCAGAGGGCAGGAAAGATCAATTCCACCTACCCTCCTACCTGCATGGCAGGAAAAGGAAGGGAAAAAAGAATAGGAAACAAACATGATCCACCAGGGAAAAGCCCCTAGTGATGGAGGTGACTAAGACATTTTTAAGAACAGTTATGTCCAATGTTCACTTTGAAGCTGTTTGCACTTCTGTGCTGTAAACTCCCTTCTCTTTGCCTGTAGTTGCCACAGTCTGCGATGTGCACAAATAGCTGATGGGAGTGGCATTTGTAAAAATTAAGAAAAAGGTCTGAGTGTTAAATCTGGGTAAGCACCATGTAGAACAGCAACTACAGAGTTAAGACAGCTAGCTGATCCCCATGCTGAATGAATCTTGCAGGAGCAGAGAACCAGAGCCCCAGAAGATTAGCCTCCTGGGAATGCGCAAGCATCCTGGAGAGGACATTAGCCTTTCCATAACTGTCACGAAATTGAGATTTAAGATTTTTAAATACGCAAATCGAGATATTTAGATCTTATGGGGAAGGGTATCTTCCTGGAAGCAGATCTCAGACGTGTAATTACTAATCAAAGGGTATGAACTTTTTCTTCAGGCTCTTGAGGAGTAATGTTGAATTGCTTCATGATATTAGGTTCAAACAGACATTCAGGATTTCTCCACTTTAATTTTCCAAAAAAAGAAAACATAGAACAAGCTTTGAAAATAAGGAAAAAATATATATATATATAAGTAGATGCAATTACAGAATTAAAACACTCATTGAAAACGACTTCGTTGCCTGCAATTTGACGTTTAAATGTGAAATTCCCTGATTCAGTACTAATTCCTCAAAGACTGACATTTATACCTCACCTTCAGTCCCAGCGAACCCAGAATAGCTGGTCATCCTACTAGGCGGGGAAGGGGGCCATGTACCCCAGACCTGAACTTAGGAAAGATGAACGTATCATCCTTAGAGCTGCTTCATGTCTTTGCTTGAGAAGAAGAACCTGAGAGTCTCTTGTTTACGTGGTTTATGGAGGACACGTGTGTTCTCAAAGGAAGGGGAGTGAGGGAAGCCGGGGAAGCAGAGGAAGACCATTAAGTAAGAACGACGTGTTCAATGAAGACTCACTTTGACTTCAGCCTAACCCCACAAGGAGGTCTAGACAGAAACTGTATCAGCTGGTTCCTCCTTGAGACAATAAGGGCTTAGTCTTCTGTATTTCCACACAAGTGACACGGTCATGCGTTTCTAGAGCAGGTCTCAAAATTAAAGAGCATCAGAATTAGGAGGCTTGGGAGTTCCCGTCGTGGCGCAGTGGTTAACAAATCCGACTAGGAACCATGAGGTTGCGGGTTCGGTCCCTGGCCTTGCTCAGTGGGTTGAGGATCCCGTGTTGCTGTGAGCTGTGGTGTAGGTTGCAGACACAGCTTGGATCCCACGTTGCTGTGGCTCTGGTGTAGGCCGGTGGCTGCAGCTCTGATTCGACTCCTAGCCTGGGAACCTCTGTATGCCGCGGGAGAGGCCCAAGAAATGGCAAAAAGATTAAAAAAAAAAAAAAAATTAGAAGGCTTTGTTAAAACAGACAGCGGGGCCAGCTCCCAGAGTTTCTGATTCCCTAAGTCTGAGGTAGGGGCTAGAAATTTGTATTTCTAACAAGTTCCCACCTGTTGAGGATGCTGATGGTCTTGGGACCACACTTGGAGAACTGCTGCTCTAGATAAGACGCTTTAGCAGCCAGCACTGACAGCATCAGGGAAAGGAGACCTGAGCGGCATCTACTCCAGACATAACGTGGCAGTTTTCCTCAGGAAGGCACACACCAGGGCTAGAAGACTGGACCACAAGCGGCAGCTGGTTAAATTACATTTTTAGGTCTGACTCTAGATTCATGGCATCCTGTTATTTTCCTGTTGTCAAACTGCATCTCCAGCCGTGGCATTGTTCAGACAGTCCGATCATCTCCACCTGGCCACTGGCCTTCGAGGGAAGGGTCTGGCAGGAACGTGAGGCTTTAAAGAGGGAATAATAGAGTCAACAGCAGTGAGTGAAAAGTCTTTAAAGCAGAAATGAATATTCAGGGGCGAGACGCAAGTAGACCACGTTGGAAGTTTCCGATGTTTGTTTTTGAAATTAAAGAATGATGGCTGTCGAGGGCCACTAGAGCCCATACAGACAGCCCCCTCTCCTGGGGATCACCACCAGGTGAAGCAGAAGGTATAGAAGTAATTGGCCGGCAATCCAAGGTGCTTTGAACACTGTACCTGGTACCCTTGGGCCTTAATATCCATCTTCACGCAGTCCAGGAGGTGATCAATGGTCGGGGCTGCCTTCCAAGGCCCAAACTTGACCACTGACCTCTTGTCCGCTTCCAGGAGGCGAAGGGTGTCCACACAGTTCGCATCATCCTTTTCGTTGTGCACCACGCACACCAGCACTTCCGAATAGCGTGCCGCCACGGCCTCCGCACGTGCCAGGCGTACCATGAGCTGCAGGTTCTCGCTGTAGCCTGGCACCCGCAGCAAGAACTGCTTCCGAGCCACCTGCTCACCAAAAATCTGTGGCATGTCCTCCAGGAGTTTGACCAAAGGCTCGATTTCGTAGTACTGAGCCTCACGGTACACCTCGGGGATATGCTGCCTGGGCAGCTGCCCGCTGCGCAGATATTCCAGGATGGGTCCAAAATAGGTGCCAGGGCGATCGATGAAGAAGCGTCCCTCTGCGTCTGTGCAGGCCTTGGCTGAGCTGGAGAACATCTCCGCCAGCTTTGAGCCCGGGATTTTTCTCAGGGTGCCCAAGGTGGTGGTATAGAACTCACCCCCGACATTGAGCTCCACCACAGGAGATTCCTGAGGGCACAAGAGGCAGAGTGAACCAACAGCGCCAACTCCAGGGAACTCATGATTGATTGATTGATTGATTGTCTTTTTGTCCTTTTAGGGCCACACCCAAGGCATATGGAGGTTCCCAGGTTAGGGGTCGAATCAGAGCTTTAGCCACTGGCCTACACCACAGCCACAGCTACGCAGGATCCGAGCAGCATCTGTGACCTACACCACAACTCATGGCAACACCAGATCCTTAACCCACTGGGCGAGACCAGGGATCGAACCAGCAACCTCATAGTTCCTAGTTGGATTCGTTTCCGCTGCGCCACGATGGGAACGCCTTATGATTTATTTTAAAGAATATCCTACAGAAATTAGGGGAGCCGTAATGATGGGTTTCTGCTATTGAAATGTCCCTCTTACTTAAAGGGGTTGTGTTTATATGTATAGCTCCAGAGAGTGATCATTTTAAGGAAGAAAATATTTCACTGTGCATTTTAAGGAAGAACGTATTTCACATAAAAGAATACCCATTCTAGCCTTTGAATTTTCTCACGAGGTCAGAGACTATTTATTCGTAGAGGAGGCTGCTGTGGAAGGGACAATACATCTAAAGTGGGTGGCCTGGAGTCCCCGTCATG
The DNA here is from genome assembly GCF_054392235.1 of Sus scrofa. Lineage (NCBI taxonomy): Eukaryota > Metazoa > Chordata > Mammalia > Artiodactyla > Suidae > Sus > Sus scrofa. Next base: position 12,477,511 of record NC_139391.1, read on the forward strand.
GCACAGCAGAAACAAATCCACTAGGAACCATGAGGTTGCGGGTTTGATCCCTGGCCTCAATCAGTGGGTTAAGGATCCAGTGTTGGCGTGAGCTGTGGTGTAGGTCACAGACACGGCTCATGTCTAGAACTGCTGTGGTTGTGGTGTAGTCCAGCAACTGTAGCTCCAATCAGACCCCTATCCTGGAAACCTCCATATGCCATGGGTTCGGCCCCAAAAAGCAAAAAAAAAAAAAAGTAAATAAAGTGCGTGGCCTGTGGCAAAGCATTTTCCCTCCTTAGTCCTCAGTTTCCTTATTTATAAAATGGGGATATGGAGCTATTGTGAAGAGTTCCCGAAAGAGATGCTTAGATCTACGATAGAGTTTTTTTAAGAAAAGAGAGAGGGGAGTAGGTATTAGGGGTCAAAACAGTTTCAACCTTTCAGGAAGTCTAAAGAAACCACAAGTGTATTTATTCAGTAATTATTTCCTGAATACTTACTGTGTATCTACATCCTGTGCTGGAAATGGGGGTAAAAATTCTTATTTCAGGAGTTTCCGTCATGGCACAACAGAAACAAATCCGACTAGGAACCATGAGGTTTCAGGTTCAATCCCTGGCCTTGCTCAGTGGGTTAAGGATCTGGCATTGCTGTGGCTGTGGCTGGCAGCTACAGCTTCGATTAGACCCCTGGCCCGGGAACCTCCATATGCCGCTGGTTCAGCCCTAAAAAGCCAAAAAAAAAAAAATCTTATCTTGCATAGATCAGAGGTTCTGATTAGCAGTTGACTTGACTTTGATTAATAACTGGAATTTGTTTGATGGGTGTTTTTTTTTTTTTTTAAGATATGGGCCCATGGGATTAAATAACAGGAATAACGTTGGTGGTGACAAGGTCAATAACACCCATACACAACAGGTATAAAACTGCCTCATAAATGGGATGGTGCAAATGTAAGTTAGATTTAGCTGTTCATCAGGTTTTTTTTTTTTTTTTTTTAGTCTTTTTGGGGCTGCATCTGCAGCATATGGAGGTTCCCAGGCTAGGGGTCTAATCGGAGCTCCAGGTGCTGCCCACATCACAGCCACAGCAATGCCAGATCCAAGCTGCGTCTGCAATCTACACCACAGCTCATGGCAACACTGGATCCTTAACCCACTGAGCAAGGCCAGGGATCGAACCCGCAACCTCACAGTTCCTAGTTGGATTCGTTAACCACTAAGCCACGACAGGAACTCCAGGGATTGACTCTTTTGTGGATGGTGTGTTGGAGGTTGTCCAGGAAGGTTTCCTAGGGAATGTGACGGCTGCTGCTATGGAAGCGACCTGTAGCGTTGGAGGGAGGTTGGATTTCCTACTATCTTGCAGTGCCAAGGACAGGGACAGGACTCAGAAGTGTCCTTCAGTCTGATTTAGGAGTGACTTCTTTTACAATTTGTCCGTGGGCTCTACCTCTCTGATTAAAGGACTGGAATTAAGAGAGCTCAAAACAGCCAAACTGCTGGGAAGAATGGAGTCACCATAGCAACAGCTTCTACCAAGGGACAGTTCTGCTGGCTGGAGTGAAGGGAGAGGAGAGGATGCACCTGACAGCAACCAAACAATACAGCCTGGAGAAAAATAAGCCCAGAACCTGTGACTCCCTCTTTCTCCCGTAAACCTCAAGGCTTCTTGGCAAGGCTGTGTGGTCCACCCTAAGGTGGCTTCATAAAGCAGACAGTTAAATGTGAAAGTGTAGCCTTTAATCCCTGAATGGATGAGCTCTCATCACTCCGTACCACTGAAAGCTCACAGGTGCTCTCAACATCCCCACAGTACAGGTGAGGAAAGCTCAGAAAGAAGGATCCTACAGCTGGGAAGCGAGGAAGTCAGAGCTGGGATCAGCATCAGTCTGACTCTAGTACAATATGGAGTCAGATGTCCTCCCCCAGCCTCCAAACATCCAGTCCCACCCCTGCCAGCGCTTAGCTGTGCTCCTGGGCATCACAGTTCCTCCTCTGGGCATAAGCTTAGTCGTCTACAAAATAGAGAGGCAAAGCAGATGAAGAGCCCTCTGTCTCTCCAGCTCGGAAGGTTTAAGGAATACAATCACTTCAAATGTTGTTTCCGAAGCTTATTTCCATTTCTAAACAAAACAGTTCTCGCCCCGGTTCTTTAACAACCACGACCTGGGCCCCGTTCCCAAGCTTCTTAATTCTGTCTCTTTGCCCTCCTTGTTTTCTTTCCTTTTTGTTTTTTAGGGCCGCACCTGTGGCATAGGGAAGTTCCCAGGCTAAGGGTCAAATTGGAGCTGGAGCTGCCGGCCTACACCACAGCAACAAGGGATCTGAGCCAGGTCTTCAAACACAGCTCACGACAACACTGGATCTTTAACCCACTCAACGAGGCCAGGGATCGAACCTGCATCCTCTTGGATACTAGTTGGGTTCATAACCCTATGAGCCACAACTGAAACTCCTTCCTCTTTTTTTTTTTTTTTTTTCCCTAAAAATTCCAAATCTCTTTGGAAATCCCAGACCTACCTCATCAATAAATAACACTGCATGTATTTCTAGCAGATAAAGACTTTTTTCCATTCCTCTTTTGGACCACCTGCCCTTCCTCATGGCCCCTCTTCCTCACCTGTTCTACCAGTGTCCCATCTGAAGCATTTCTAGGGGGGCAAGCCTGACCCAGGCCCTGTGTGCATGAGCAGGGAAATGTGGTCTTGAGAAGCCTCTGCAGGGAGCCAGGCTAATGCTGGCCACAAGGACGCAGGGATGAATCAGACAGGCCCAGCTCTCACCCCACCGAAGAGTCCTCCATTTTCTCAGGTCACCTTTAGTCTAGTCCATTCATATGTCCCCCAAGGTCCAAGCTCTCTCCCCACATCACGACTTTGTACCCTCTTAGCTGTCTGAGCCAGAAACTTAGACTGTAATCTTGCAGTCCCATCTCCAACCTCCTCACACACAAATAATGAGTCGCCAGGTCCTGGCGATTCTAAATGCCTGGTCTGTTCCATGGCTCCCGCCTCTCTCAATCCAATCTCGACTCTGAAACCAGAGTAGTTTCTCTAAAGTTCAAATCTGATCTGGACCCCACCTGCATTAAACACTGCGGTGACTCTACATTCCCTTACGCCCTTACAGATTAATTCTAGACTCCTTTTTTGGGGGGGGCGGGGGGAGGCAGCAGAAGTTACAGCAGAAGTTCCCAGGGCCAGTAATCAAACCTGTAACACAGCAATGACATGATCCTTAACCCACTGAGCCACATGGGAACTCCCCAGATTAATCTTTTGTTACCAGTACCTACTGCAGGGCTCAGCACACCAGAGATGCTCAATAAGTTGTCTTTTTTTGAACACGGCTTACCCTCAGCACTGACTTACAGGAGCGCCTGGGATTCTGATAAAGGCCAATCTTGTGGAACTTGGCATCACCCACGGTGCTGGGTTTCTCCCTTGGCGGGTAATTAAGTCAGATATTTATTGCGCACCTTGGGGAGCCCCGCCTCTGAGCAGGTGACTTTGTCAATAGCCAACAACAATAACGTTATCATCACCCTGTTGGAAGGAGCCACAGCCACCCCACTGCTGGATCCGCCTTCCCTTCCTAAAGTCTAGCGGGGGAGGGATGAGAATGTTCTGATCCCAGATTGCTTTGGACCTTTTCCAGATCCTCCCCACCTGCTCCCCTGCCCAAGGTGTGGCAGGGGCAGGCAAGCAGGAGGACTCGGCTAGAGGGCAGGGGCAGGCTGGAGAGAGGTGGGGGTCCAGGCGGTGAGGTAATGACATGCCGGCCAGGGAAGTAGGAGGAGGGGCAGCGGAAGATCGGTGGAACGGGACAAGCCAGAGGACTGAAAAGATGAGTCCCAAGCGAAAGGGAGGACGCAAAGGTAGCCAAGCAGGAAAGAAGGCAAAGGGGAGAGGCTGGACGGAGCCGGAACCGGAACCGAGGCCGTGGCGCGAAAAGAGAGACCAAAACGGCGAGAATAAATAGCAAAGGAGAAGAGAGCATCCAGCGGCGGGCCGGGACCGCGCGCGAGAAGCAGAGGGACTGGGACCCGCGGGGACGGAAGGAGGGGGACACTGGAAGGCGTGAAAGATGGCAGAGGCGCGGGGCTGGAGCCGGCCTGTCGCTTCGCCCGCCCGGGGCTTCGCACTCACCCTCCGCGGACCCGCTGTGGGCGCCGCCCGGCCAAGTGGCCGGGAGCCGGGCGCCGAGACCAGGCTCATCATCCCTGCCCCGCGGGAGCTGCCTCTGCGCGGCACGGCTGCCCCTCGCCAGCCCCGCCCTGTCTGCCACGCGCCAGGTCCTTGGAGCTGGCGGAAGTGCACCTGCCTTTCGCCCCGGGGTGTGGGCGGAATCCGCACCCAGGTGTGGTTGGAACTCCGACTGGCCTGGCGTTGGCAGGCTTCCGGTGAAACCCCACTAGTCACTACCCATCTCTGGCCAGGCGGGGGAGGCAGAGGCAACTGACTTTGACCTTGAGACTCTCCACTCGCTACAGTCCTAGGGGGTAAAGGATGAGCAGCAACGCCCACTTAACAGGTAAGAAAAATGAGGCTCCAGGAGATAGGTGGCCAGTGTAGCTTATTTATCGAGCTCAGATCAGCTGCTGAAAGGGCAAAGCCTGACCAGTGAAGAGCTAGGTACCTGTTGTGTGAGTTATTTTGCTTGTTAAAACACAGTCCTTAGAAGGAGGGCATAACTCTCTTTAAGTACGGGCCTGCATGGTGACCTTCCAAAGAGGGCAGTATGTAAGGAGCAGGGGGAATAAGATTTACTGTGCGCTGGAGAAAATGACAAACACTGCTTTAACCACGTGATCAAGGTCAACATGAAAAGTGGTAAATCGGGAGTTCCGGTCATGCCTCAACGGAAACGAATCTGACTGGTATCCATGAGGACGCAGGTTCCATCCCTGGCTTCACTCAGTGGGTTAAGGATCCAGAGTTGACATGAGCTGTGGTGTAGGTCAAAGATGCAACTTAGGTCCCGTGTTGCTGTGGCTGTGGTGTAGGCCAGCAACCTCAGTTTGATTTGACCCCTAGCCTGAGAACCACCATATGCTGTGGGTGTGTCCCCCAAAAGACAAAATAGAATAAACAAACAAAAAATAAATAAATCAGAGTTCCTTTGTGACTCAGTGGGCTAAGGGCCTGGCATTGTCATAGCAGTGGCTTGGGTCTTCCTCATGCTGCAGAGCCGAAGAAAAAAAGAAAAAAAAAAAAGCCATAAACCACGATGATAGTATGTATCTTTAATACTATGTGATGAAACTGACACTAGGCCTCTGTGATCACCCTCCCCAAAACCCATAACCCCAGCATAAATCATGGGAAAAACATCAAATTCCAACAGGAGGGCTTCCTATGGTATACCTGACCAGCCGTCCTCAAAATTGTCAAGATCACGAAACAAGGAAATCTGAGAGACAGTCACAGCCAAGAGTAGCCTAAGGAGACATGAGGACTTAATGCAATGTGGTATGAGATCCTCGAACAGAAAATAGACGTTAGGTAAACACTAAGGAGGTACCTTCCTCCACTGCTGGTGGGAATGTAAATTGGTACAACCACTATGGAAAACAGTATGGCGGTACTGAGGCAGAGTAATGAATGATGATTTAGGTAGTTAGTGATTAATATTTCGATGTATTCTTTGCTATAGCTGTTGATTAGTATCTATGATTTGGGAGGTCCAGGAAATAACACTCTCACAGGCCTTATTTTCTATAGAAAATACATCCTGATTTATGTCGAGGGGGATTCAATCTCTAACTCACCCCTTGACTGATGGGGAAGGAATGAGAGGAACAGTGACTCCCAGTCTAAGGGAAAGAAGAACAAAGTAGCCTTAAAACTTATAGGGGGAGTTCCCGTTGTGGCACAATGGAAACAAACCCAACTAGGAACCACGAGGTTTCGGGTTCAATCCCTGGCCTCGCTCAGTGGGTTAAGGATCCGGCATTGCTGTGAGCTGTGGTGTAGGTTGCAGATGTGGCTCGTATCTGGCATTGCTGTGGCTGTGGCTGGCAGCTGTAGCTCTAATTAGACCCCTAGCCTGGGAACCTCCATGTGCCGCGGGTGCGGCCCTAAAAAAAAGACAAAAGACAAAAAAAAAAAACAAAACTTATGGGGTATATCCATCTCTAAGACCCCTATTGGATAAGGCCTGATATAGGTGACTAGACAAGGCCAATGGGAAAAAGGGATGGTGTCTAGACCCCACGCTGGTAGCCCCACCCTTAAGAAGTAAAAACTTTCATAGAACAAGAGAAAGTGGGACTCTTCTCCTCCCTCCCAGTGTCTGTGCTGGGAGCTATTTGCTTTCCTGTAATAAAGTCTTTTGCTTGCTGCCTGTGTGTGTTCGAAAAGTTCATTCTTCAGCTCTGTGAACGAGAACCTGGATTCCGGGACCAGTACCTCGGAAAACTAAATATAGAACTACCATGTGATCTAGCAATCCCACTTCTGGGCATATATCTGAACAAAACATTCACTCAAAAACATACATTCATTCAGGAGTTCCTGTGGTGGCTCAGTGGTTAACAAACCTGACTAGCATTCATGAGGATGTAGGTTCAATCCCTGGCCTCGATCAAAGGGTTAAGGATCTGGCACTGCCATGAGCTGTAGTGTAGGTCGAAGATGCGGCTTGGATCCTGCGTTGCTGTGGCTGTGACATAGGCTGGCAGCTACAGCTCCAATTAGACCCCTAGCCTGAGAACCTCCCTATGCTGCAGATGCAGCCCCAAAAAGACCAAAAAAAAAAAAAAATTCACCCCTATGTTCACTGCAGCACTATTCACAAAAGCCAAGACATGGAAACAACCTAAATGTCCATTGACATAGGAATGAATTGAGATGTGATACATGTATACAATGGAATACTACTCAGCTGTAAAAAAGACAAACTAATGCCATTTGCAGCAACATGAATAGAACTAGAGATTCTCACACTAAGTGAAGTAAGACAGAAATACCATATGATATCACTTATTTGTGGAATCTGAAATATGGCACAGATGATCCTAACTACAAAACAGAATGTCCAAGGAGAGCAGACTTGTGGTTCTGGGGGCATAGTGGGATGCATGGGCAGTTTGGGGCCAACTGTTCTATCTGGAATGGATGGGCAATGGGGCCCTACTGCACAGCACAGGGAACTGTGTGTGATTGGGTCACTTTGCTGTGCAACAGAAATTGAAGAAACATTGTAAATTAACTATACTTAAACAAATAAATAAATAAGGAAATGTGGAGTTTCCATTGTGGCTCAGTGGGTTAAGAACCTGACTAGTATCTATGAGGATGCGGGTTTGGTCCCTGCCCTCGCTCAGTGGCAGAAAAATTATTATATGATCCAGCAATTCCACTTCTGGTTATATATCCAAAAGAATTAAAAGCAGGATCTCAAAGACTATTTGCACTGTATTTGCACACTCATTTTCATAACAGCATTACTCACAGTAGCCAAAAGGTGGCAGCAACCCAAATATCCATCAATGGAGGAATGCATAAACACAAGTGGGATATATGTACGATGGAATGTTATTCAGCCTTAAAAAGGAAGGAAATCCTAGATGGATCCTGAAGACATTAAGTGAAATAAGCCAGTAACAAAAAGACAAATACTGCATGATTCCACTTATAAGCATTATCTAAAGTAATCAGTAGAGGAGTTCCCATTGTGTCTCAGTGGTTCACAAATCCAACTAGGAACCATGAGGTTGCGGGTTCGATCCCTGAACTTGCTCAGTGGGTTAAAGATCCAGCGTTGCCGTGAGCTGTGGTGTAGGTTGCAGACATGGCTCAGATCCGCGTTGCTGTGGTTCTGGCATAGGCCGGTGGCTATAGCTCTGATTCGACCCCTAACCTGGGAACCTCCATATGCTGTGGAAGCAGCCCAAGAAATGGCGAAAAGACAAAAATAAAATAAAATAAAGTAGTCAGTAGAAAGAGGAAAGGTGGTTATTACCATTGCACTAGAATGGGGCTAGGGCAGGGGGAAAAGGGGAATTGTTTAATGGGTATAGGGTTTCAGTTTTGCATGTTGAGAAAGTTCTGTAGATCTGTTTCACAACATAAAAATATTTAATACTACTGAACTGTACCCTTAAGAATGGTTAAGACGGTAGAGTTCCCTTCATGGCTCAGTGGTTAATGAACCCAACTAGGATCCATGAGGATTCAAGTTTGATCCCTGGCCTCACTCAGTGGGTTAATGATCCGGCGTTGCCATGAGCTCTGGTGTAAGTTGCAGATGTGGCTCGGATCTGGCATTGCTGTGGCTGTGGCGTAGGCCGGCAGCAAAAGCTCTGATTCAACTCCTAGCCTGGGAACCTACGTATGCTGTGGGTGTGGCCCTAAAAAAAAAAAAAGCTTGTTGAACATTATTCCAGAACTCCATCTCCAGTGAACAAACTACCAAGGAAGAGCCTGGGAACCTGCCTATTTAACAGGATTTAACAAGCATCATGTCATCTTGGATATGTGGGAAAAACTAGAATGATGCATTTACCAGCATAGGAGGAATGTGGCTCAGTGAATATCAGTGCCCTCCCCCCGCCCCGCCCCCAACACTGTGACACTACCTTTCCAGTCGTGGATACCCTTCCAGTCCCCTCTCCCTCCTTGCCATGGGGTTGTCACTTCATGTATTCACCCAAGAGTTACTGATACTGATCTTGTGTGGGGGTTGGGGGCTGGGGACACAGGTGCCGAGATGTGACTTTGTTCTGAAGATATGGGCACAAATGACTTCAGTGAAAGAGTAAATGAACATATGGAAAATATGCTGGACTTCTGTTTCTACTAAGGAAGACTAGCTATTCTGAAATCCTACTAAAAAGCATCTCAAAATATTGAAAATATTGAATACTTGTACATTTGTATGTCTGAGCCCCCAAGAAAGTCAAGGAATTGCTCTGAGGTGCCCTGAGATCACTGAGCACCAACTCCATGGACTTCCCTGGGGTTATCGCCAACCCTGGGGGACCTAGAACTTTTATTTTCAGGGGGGAGTTAGGGTTAGGATGAAGTATGGGCCACTCACAGGGGAGGATGTCAGATCAGAGATTATAAAAGGGTAAATTATTAAAAATCTGCCACTTGGAGCTCCCTGGAACCCTAGCAGTTAAGGATCTGGTGCTGTCACTGTTGTGGCTTGGGTCATTGCTGTGGTGCAGGTTCAGTCCCTGACCTGGGAACTTTTGCACACTGCTGGTGTGGCCCGTCCCCCCCCCAAAAAAAATCTGCCACTCAATTGTAAAATTTTTCTGTATTTGCTATAATCTGAATGTTTGTGTTCCCCCAAATTCACGTTGAAACCTAATCATATATGTGATGACGTTAGGAGGTGGGGCTTTGGGATGTGATTACGCACGAGGGTAGGGCCCTCAAGAATGGGATTAGTGGAGTTCCCGTCGTGGCACAGTGGTTAACGAATCCGACTAGGAACCATGAAGTTGCGGGTTCGGTCCCTGCCCTTGCTCAGCAGGTTAACGATCCGGCGTTGCCGTGAGCTGTGGTGTAGGTTGCAGACGTGGCTCGGATCCTGCGTTGCTGTGGCTCTGGCGTAGGCCGGAGGCTACAGCTCCGATTCAACCCCTAGCCTGGGAACCTCCATATGCCGCGGGAGCGGCCCAAGAAATAGCAACAATAACAACAACCAAAAAGACAAAAGATAAAAGACAAAAAAAAAAAAAAAAAGAATGGGATTAGTGCCTGTAAAAGAGACCCCCAGAGAGATTTTTAGCCCCTTCCTTCTACCTTCTGAGGACACAGCAAGAAACCTATCTCTGGGAGTTCCCGTTGTGGCTCAGTGGTTAACGAATCTGACTAGAAGTCATGAGGTTGTGGGTTCGATCCCCTTCCTCGCTCAGTGGGTTAAGGATCTGGCGTTGCCATGAGTTCTGGTGTAGGTCGCAGATACAGCTCCAATGCTGTGTTGCTGCGGCTGTGGTGTAGGCCAGCGACAACAGCAAAAAAAAAAAAACAAGAAAGAAAAGAAAAAGAAAGCTATTTCTGAACCAGGAAGCAGGCTGTCATCAGACTCTGAACCTAGCAGCACCATGATAGCGCACTTTTTCTTTTTAGGATCACACTTGCAGCATATGGAAATTCCTGGGCTAGGAGTTGAATTGAAGCTGCTGCTGCTGGCCTACACCACAGCTACAGCAACATCAGATCTGAGCCACATCTGTGACCTCCACCAATGCTTGTGGCAATGTCAGAACCTTAACCCACTCAGTAAAGCCAGAGATCGAACCTATATCCTCACGGATACTAGTCAGGTTCTTAACCTGCTGAGCCACAGGGGGAACTCCTCCTTGGCTTTTTTAAAATGCTATTTTTGTGCTCAGAATACCTTTCCCCACCAGCTCCTTCCCTCTGGAAAATTTCTACACTGCTTTTAAGACCCAAGTCAAATGGTCTTCTTCTTCCTTTTATATCCATCAGCCCTTTTTTTTGGGGGGGGGGTTGAGGCCGCAGCATGCAGAAGTTCCCGGGCGAGGGATCAAATCTGCACCTTAGCAGTGACAAGGCCAGATCCTCACCCTGCTGAGCCACCAGCGGGGAACTCCTCCATTAGCACATTTGACCCTCACCTTTCAGAACAGGAATTAGCACCTCTATTTTATGTGTGAGGGCCTCCAGAGTCCAAATATGAGGTACCTCTCTCAGAGTCCTTCAGCTCTGCGAGGCAAGAGACCAGGGTTCCAGTTCTGGCTCTGCTATGCATGTGTGATCTTGGGCAAGTCCCTGGCCCTCTCTCGGCCTCCGTTCTCCACCTGTACCACGGTTGGTTGGTGTGGGGTTATTGTTTGAGATGGTCTCTGCCATCCTATCTTGCTTGATGCTATGGCAACAAAAGAATTCAAACAGCCCCGGGGTGTTGCCTAAGACTGGATCTTGTTTCTCTTTGGCCCTAATCCAAGAGCTAGCACTGCTTCCCTCTGCCCCCCTCCCGCTCACTCCACTCTTTGTTCTTCTGCTGAGACAAAGCCGCCAGCCCCTCTCTCCTCTCCAGGCTGCTGGGCTGTGGGCCAGCCAGCCAAGTGGCAGCTGGGACTCAGATGAAAGGGCCCTCAGAGGGCCGCCTGTGGCAGAGTGCCCAGCCCAGCCCTGGGCCCAGCTGTCCCACAAAGCATCCTGCCACCACTCCCACACAAGGCTCCCTTTGTGAGTCCCACGGCGGGGGTGGGGGGCGACCCCTGCCAACCCACAAGCACCCTCTTCCCTTCCCTCTGCTCCATGATCGCTTGAGAAACATCCAGGTCTTCAGAGAATGGTCAGGGACTGAACCAGACTGTTCTGACTTTGGGCCAGGCGCTTTGGAGAGCTTTGTTCCCTTTCATCTTGAGAACAAACAGCAGGTAGTGCTAATCCCCTTTAGAGCAGGGACACAGATATCTGAGGACCTACTATGTGCTAATTACACGTCAGGCACTGGGAAAAGAGATGAACAGGGGTTTTTCTTCCTTCCTCCTCCCTAGTTAGCATTTCTTCCTTCCTCAAACACTCTGTAGGGGAGTTTCTCATTTCTTTTTTTTTTTTTTTTTTTTTTTTTGCATTTTTGTTTGTTTGTTTTTTAGGGCCATACCCACAGCATATGGAGGTTCCCAGGCTAGGGGTCAAATCAGAGTTACAGCTGCCGGCCTACACCACAGCCCCAGAAATGCCAGATCCGAGCCACATCTGTGACCTACACCACAGCTCACGGCAACACACCGGATCCTTAACCCACTGGTTGAGGCCAGGAATCAAACCTGCAACCTCATGGTTCTTAGTCGGATTTGTTTCTGCTGCGCCACAATAGGAACTCCCAAAACATTTTGAAATGGCACTTTGATTTATTTAGTTGACTGCTGAAACGTAGGAATTTGTGGTTGAAAACCACTCAAATCTCTGCCGAGTTTAAATACATGAATACTGGAGCTCCCGTCGTGGCGCAGCAGAAACGAATCTAACTAGGAACCAAGAGGTTGCGGGCTCGATTCCTGGCCTCGCTCAGTGAATTAAGGAACCGGCATTGCCATGAGCTGTGGTGTAGGTTGCAGTCACAGCTTGGATCTGTCCTTGCTGTGGCTGTGGTATAGGCTGGCAGCTGTAACTCCCATTAGACCCCTAGTCTGGGAACCTCCATATGCTGCGAGTGCAGCCCTAAAAAGCAAAAAGAAAAAAAGAAAAAAAAAAAAAAAACCTAAATACATGAATACAAAGTATTGTACTCAGGAGAGCCGTGGGCTGCAGGCAGGAAGTCTGGGTTCTGGTCTGTGTTGGCACCAACAAGCTATTCCTGTCCCTGGAGCCACTGCTCCTGGTAATACAAGGGGCTTAATTGCTTTAAAGACTACATGTAGGAATTCCCATTGAGGCTCAGTGGAAATGAATCTGACTAACATCCATGAGGACACAGGTTCAATCCCTGGCCTCACTCAGAGAGGCTGTGATCAGAGTCATTACTCCCTGGCTTTCTCCCTGCCCAGTCCCTATAAGCCAGCTGGTCCCTCAGGCACCCTCTCCACAGAGCTGTTCACTCTGGTTCTAGGAACCGGTCTTTCCCGCCCTTTCAGGCCCACACAGCTACCCCAAGGGACCACAGTATTCCTCATGCACATCTCCTGGATGTCCCAGCTGGGCTTGTTCCCCAGTGTCCCTGTGCGCCTCACACAGAAGCTCACGGTGGAGGAAGAAGAGGAGGGGCTGATGGGGGCAACTCACATGAGTCATTCCTGGACAAACAGAAACTGCAGGGAACCAAGAGTGCCTGCTGCGGCCACTGCTCTAGGACCAACCACACCCACGCTCTCAGACCAAGAGAGCAAATTTCCTCTCTGTTTGCCCTCAGGCTCTTGGCCCAACCCTACGTGGTCTGTGACCTTCTCCAAACACACTAGTCCTTGCCTTTCCTTGGAGGGCTGCCTGCTACCAATAACCTGCTCACCAAGTTCCCAAGAGCTGGCCCTGAATACCGGGTACCCGGTGTGTGGTGTGTCTGGGAGCCTGGCAGGCAGACCAGTCCGCCACCAGTGCTAATAAAGTTGGGGGCCTTGGAGTTCCCACGGTGGCTCAGCCTTGATGAACCCAACTAGTATCCATGAGGATTCGGGTTCAGTCCCTGGCCTCACTCAGCGAGTTAGTGATCCGGTGTTGCTGTGAGCTATGGTATAGGCTGGCAGCAGAGGTGGCTCTAGTCTGGGAACTTCCATATGCCCCACGTGTGGCCCTAAAAAGCAAACAAAAAAAGGGGGGGGACGGGGCCCTTCCTGAGTTTCCAGGACCACTGTCAGTCAGCTGGCATCTGGAGGATCTTTTTCTTCCTTCCCCCTTTGCTCTCAGACCTGTCCACCTTCCTCTTTAAAACCACTGCCGCCCATAATGAACATATTTACAAAACAAACCACAGACTCGTAGACAATAAAAAACAGCTTATTGTTAAGAGGGTGGGGGAGGGATAAATTAGGAGATTGGGATTAGCAGATACAAACTGCGATATGTAAAACAGATAAACGACAGCTCCTACTGTCTAGCACAGGGAACTATATTTTATAGCCTGTAATAAACAATAATGAAAAAAAATACATATATACATATGTATACATACACATATATAACTGAATCCCTTCACTGTATGGGAGAAACTAATACAACATTGTAAATCAACTATATTTCAAAAAAAATTAACAAAATAATAGTTGCCACCCAAGTGGGGGTCTTCTGAGATGCGGAGTAAAGCTCTTTGTCTTGGACTGGGTAATAGTTACACAGGTATGTTTATTTTGGGGAAAATTACTTGGGTGTATTCCTCTATAGAGCTTATACTTCAATAAAAAGTAAAAAAAAAAAAAAATTGCTACCCACTTTTGCTCCTGGCTCCTCCTACCAGATCAGCTGTGGAATGGGCATCACGTTTCCAGCTACTCTCCCGCAAGAGTCCTCAAAGCATATCCAGAAAAGTGATCCTTTTCATCTAAGGGTTGTGGACTGAATCCTGCCCAGCAAAGACAGTGTAGGTCAACGCAGTGGACATGGGTGGTGCCCCCAAGTCCTGGGACCTCTAGAGTCCTTGGGTTCCTGCTCCTGGTGGGCGGCTCCTCCCTCCCTCTCTGAGCCAAAGGCCTCTCTCTGGTCCAGTCTGAGTGAGGGCATGCTGCAGCCATGGACTTGCAGGGCCAGTTTTTAGGTGCCCCGGCACCAGGTGGGGGGCAGTTACTCTTCACCATTGTCACTGAGAGGAACACTTCCCATGACCTGCACTCAGGACTCTGCCAGTTCATCCTCCTTTGGTTCCTCGAGAGAAATGAACTGCATCCTGCATCCCATCCAGCTGCTCATTCACAGTGTGCGGGCCCCAGTTGATCACCCCAGACAGACACCTTCTCCCACAGCCCCAGGGCATCCTAACCCAAGGAAGGGAGGTCCCTACCCACCTGGTGGGTGAGGTAGCAGAACCCTCTGCAGCTGAACACTCCTTAAACCAAAAGGAAATTTCTTTGAAGGCTATCATTGTGCACAGAGGATGGACACTAGGAGCTCAGGGGACCCGGTGGCAGGAGCCTACTAGGATCACGCTATGGAAGAGAGTGGCTCCTGCTGCTGCGGTCACAAGTAGGCCTCTGGCTACCCCAGGGGCAGGTAGAAGAATCCAATCATGTGGGCATCTGCAATGAGCCAGGGACTAGCAATGACCACCACCACTCCACCCCCGGCAGGATTTTAATGGGAATTTTTCCAAAAGAGAGAGCACGGGACTAGTAGGGCGGGGGTAGAGTCTAGACATGAGATTGCCAAAACAAAAACAAAAACAAAAGCAAAACAACTGTCTCTTTGCACAGGGCTGAACGGAACTAAACTTGGAGAAGACTTTGGGTCAGGACAGTAGTTCTACCCCCATGACACACACATCCACTAACGAAATTTGAATTATATTATTTTAAAGATTGATTGGTACTTATTTCCATATAATATTGTGGGGATTTCCCCCATTTTATTAAGGCCTCCCTTTTTTTCCGGCTGCTCCGTGGCATATGGAGTTCCTGGGCCAGGGATCAGATCCAAGCTACAGCTGCAGCCTCTGCCACAGCTGCCACAACGTCGGATCCTTTAAGCCGCTGCACCAGGCCAGGCATCAAACCAATGGGACTCCATGGGTTCTTCCATAACCACCATTTGTTTTTGCCTTTTCTAGGGATGCACTGGCGGCATATGGAGGTTCCCAGGCTAGGGGTTGAATCAGAGCTGAGCCGCCAGCCTACACCAGAGCCACAGAAACACCAGATCAGAGCCGTGTCTGCGACCTACACCACAGCTCATGGCAACACTGGATCCTTAACTTACTGAGCAAGGCCAGGGATCGAACCCCAAACCTCATGGTTCCTAGTCGGATTCATTAACCACTGAGCCATAATGGGAACTCCCTGTAACTACCATTTGTAGTGGCTACATTCAGGTGTGAGGGACGATTACATCACACATCTATCAAGCCAATTTAACTTCTACCTTCCATCTTTTTTCTGCTTAACTATAAACAGCACCACAAAGAGCATCCTTTATAGGTAAGACACTGTGCAAGGAGAAGGAAATTTGTGAGACTCTATCCCTTGTTGCCAAATGACTAGGAAGGCTGTGCCCACCACAGGGCATGACTGCCCCTGAGTATATTTTTGCCCCCTTTTTAGAGTCAGGCCCGCTCCCACCACAGGGCTGCCAGGCTGCAGGCGAGGCTGAATACGAGCCGGGGTGCAGGCAGGGCCCGAGAACCAAGCCAGGCCACCTCTACCACCCATATCCTCCTGATATCTGATGAGCTATTTTTTTCTCTGGACGAATCCAAACTACTGCTTAAGGAGCTCATCCTGCAGCAGGAGCTCCCTTCTCCCGTCTCCTCTTCCTTCTCGCGCCCCGCTCCCTTTTCTTCTCTCTCTTGCCTTTCTGCGTTTCCCTCTAACTCTGCTTTTCTGTCTCTCTGCTTTGTCTTCCTCTCTACCCTTTTTCCTTCACCTTTCATTTTTCCCCCCCTGGAATACAGCCTTGGTTCTGTCTCTCTTCCCTTCCCCTCTCTGTCCTCCACCCACCACTCCTGGTGTGTGAGTCATAATTTTCCCAGGGAGATAAGGCAGCCTTTTCCTTGGTGGGTCTTGTTTTGAATGAGGGGTGAGTTTCCCTCCCACAAAGGGCAAAGCTAACAGCCCAGAGAATTGGGAGCTGCCTTATTTACCAGCGTGACTCAGGGCTTCCAGGGTGGGAGACACACACTCCATCAAGATTCCCCTAGAGGCTTTGTCACCCCAGGGGCCAGCAGGCTGTGCCCAGTGACTCACCAGGGCAAACTTGGCATGGTGGCAGCAGGCGATGGGTAAAGGCACCGCAGTTTATGACATTGCTCCAGGGAAAAATCCCACTCTCTGAGGGCGGATGCTGGGGACCCAGAACACAGTAGGTCCAGGCCCCACGGCTGTGTTTCTCATTCTGTGTTCTCGCCTTATAATGATCAGGTAGGATGTTTATAAAAATTCAGGTTGTAATGAAAAGACAACCCACAGATTGGGAGAAGATCTTTGTCAACTATGCAACAGACAAGGGCCTAATCTCCAAAATCTACAAAAACTCACGCAACTCAACAACAATGACAAAATAACCCAATTGAAAAATGGGCAGCATGGCGTTCCCTTCACGGCTCAGGGGTTAACGAACCCGACTAGGATCCATGAGGATTCAGATTCCATCCTTGACCTCCCTCAGTGGGTTAAGGATCCTGCACTGCTGTGAGCTGTGGTGTAGGTCACAGATGTGGCACAGATCTGGCGTTGCTGTGGCTGTGGCCAGCGGCTGTAGCTCTAATTGGACCCCTAGACTGGGAACTTCTATATGCCACAGGTGCGGCCCTAAAAATAAAAAATAAAATATGGAACAGATGATCCTATCTAGAAAAAAAAAAAAAAAAATCATGGCCAAGAAGAGCAGACTTGGGGTTCCAGGGAGGTGGGGAAGGGGAGAGAGTGGGATGGATGGGCATTTTGGGGGGCTTTTGGGGATGCAAACTTTTATATTTGGAGTGGATGGGCAATGGGGCCCTACTGTATAGCACAGGGAAATGTGTGTGATTGGGTCACTTTGCTGTACGACAGAACTTAAAGAAACATTGTAAATTAACTATACTTTAATAATAATAATAATTTTTTTAATTCTCAAAAAAAGAAAAAGTAAAAAAATAAAAATAAAAATTCAGGTTGTTCAGCCCCAGGGCTTGCTTATTAAACCACAATATCTGGGAATGGAGTCAGAAAAGTTTCCGCAAAAGGCGATTCACAGGCTGATGAGTATCTGTTAGATTTTTGTTGTTGTTGTTGTTTAGGGCCACACCTGCAGCATACAGAAGTTCCCAGACTAGGGGTTAAATCAGAGCTACAGCTGCCAGCCTATGCCACAGTCATGGCCATGCCAGATCCAAGCCGCATCTGTGACCTACACCACGGCTCATGGCAACGCCAGATTCTCAACCCAGTGAGCAGGGCCAGGGATCGAACCTGCATCTTCAAGGATACTAGATGGATTCATTACTGCTGAGCCACACGGGAACTTCCAGATTTTTGAATGCTCCCACCCTGTGTCTCAGCAACCAACTCCTCAACTTTCTTTTTGTTGCAGCATACTTTGTTTTATCAAAAACTTGGAAACACCCTAAATGTCTATTAGCAGAGAATGGTTAAATAGATGATATTGTCTCCTACTGTGGAATAATATTCAGTCACTTTTTTTTTGGTCGTCTTTTTGCCTTTTCTAGGGCCGCTCCCACAGCATATGGAGGTTCCCAGTCTAGGGGTTGAATCGGAGCTGTAGCCACTGACCTATGCCAGAGCCACAGCAACGCGGGATCTAAGCCGCATCTGCAACCTACACCACAGCTCACAGCAACACCAGATCCTTAACCCACTGAGCAAGGCCAGGGATGGAACCCACAACCTCATGGTTCCTAGTCAGATTCATTAACCACCGCGCCATGACAGGAACTCCTTCAGTCACTTTTTAAAAATGAGGCATTCATAAAGAGAGAAAGCAGACTAGAGTTTACCTGGGGTTATCGGGGGAGGGGAGGGGAGTATGGAGGCTTTTGCTTAATAACACAGAGTTTCTGTTTGAGGTGATGAAAAGAATTGGAAATAGATAGTGGTGATGGTTGTACAATATTGTGAAAATAATAAATGCCACCAAATTGTGTACTTTAAAATGGCTCAGCAGTTCTCCTCGTGGCTCAGTGGTTAATGAACCCGACTAGTATCCAGGAGGACTTGGGTTCAATCCCTGGCCTCGCTAAGTGGGTTAAGGATCCGGCATTGCCGTGAGCTGTGGTGTAGGTCACAGACGTGGCTTGGATCTGGTGTGGCTGTGGCCATAGGCCACACCACAGTTCTGATTCAACCCCTAGCCTAGGAACCTCCACATGTCACAGATGCACCCTAAAAAGCAAAAGCAAAAAAAAGAAAAAGGCAAATTTCCTGTAATATATTTATATTTAAAAATTTTTTAAATAATGATGTAGGAGTTCCCTGGTGGCCTAGCAGGGCAAGGATCCGGTGTTGTCACTGCTTTGCCTCAGGTCACAGTACTCTGCTGGGCGAGTTTTCAATAGCTTCTGTATACCATGGGTGCAGCCAAAAAAAAAAAAAAAAAAAGAAAGAAAAAAAAAGAAGAGTGAGGTAGAATCAAATGCAGTAATACAGAAAAATACTCAAGATAGACTGTTAAGTCAAAATAGAAATTGCAGACCAAGATGATAGTAACAATTATAAAATTGTGTGTATGTGTGCCAGGAAAAGGCAGTAAAGAATAATATGACACTTTCAAAAATATTTGTCACTGGATGGAGTTCCCGTCGTGGCTCAGTGGTTAATGAATTCGACTAGGAACCATGCGGTTGCAGGTTCAACCCCTGGCCTCACTCACATTGCCGTGAGCTGTGGTGTAGGTCACAGGTGCAGCTCAGATCCCGTGTTGCTGTGGCTCTGGCATGGGCTGGCAGCTACAGCTCCGATTAGACCCCAAGCCTGGGAACCTCCATATGCCGCGGGAATGGCCCTAGAAAAGGCAAAAAGACAAAAAGAAAAATATTTGTCACTGGATATAAGATTGGTGGGACACACAGGAGAAGGGATATGTTTTGTCTTTTCTGTGATATTAAACACAGGCCCTGGGATTGTAGGTGATTTTTACTTTCTTTTTGTTGTTTTTCATATAAACATTTAAACACACTCAATAAAACCAATACCATCCTTGCCCTCAAATTGCTCAAAATCAAATGAGCTAGGTACAGAGCGAGGTCATTATAACAAAACACAGCTTATGGCAAGGCCTGTGGAAGCACAGTGGAGGGGGAGTCAGGGAAGGCTTCCTAGAGGAGGTGACATTTTGACTCTGGTCTTCCATGAGGAGCTCCCACTGTGGCACAATGGGGAAAAGGATCAGATAAGTCACAGCTGCAGTTTTTGTTTTTTGTTTTTTTGTCTTTTCAAGGCTGCACCCACAGCATATGGACGTTCCCAGGCTAGGGGTTGAATCAAAGCTACAGCTGCCTTCTGATGCCACAGCCACAGCAAGGACAGATCCTGGCTGTGTCTGCGACCTACACCACAGCTCACGGCAACGCCGCAACGCCGGATCCTTAACCCACTGAGCCGGTGCCACGGACCGAACCTGCAACCTCATGGTTCCTTGTCGGATTCATTTCCGCTGCGCCAGGACGGGAACTCCCAGCATAAGGGCTCTTAAGAGAAAGTGTCTGCATTTGGAGCCTGCCACGCTCAGGCAGGTAGCTGTGATTTCTAGCTGTGATGTCTCCCCCACCCCCAGCCCTGGAGGGGCAGGAGGAGCGAAAGGGTGAGACGAGGAAGGAGAGACGCTGTGTCCCAGGCAGCCAGAGATGGAACCCAGGCGGTTTTGTTGTAACGCTTGCCTGCACATAGATTACCAGACAATAAACAGGAAACTCTCCGAAAGCTAGGGGACTGGCCGACATTTCATCCGGAACAGTAAAGCAGAGTCCGCAGAATCGGTTCAAAAGGGCAGCGGCAGGAAAGAGAAATTGGTTCTGTGCTTTCCACCTGCTGAGTCAAACCGCTTTAATGAACAGCTACGAATCATTAATGACGCCTATCTGGTGACTGCGGTCTTGGAACAAGGAGATGATTTTTCCTCCCACTCTCTCCCCCATCTACCAAGCCTTTTCTATCAAAACGAGGCGGACAATTACCTCTTAGAAACTCGAGCGTTTCCGCTGGCGACGTGTCTGGGCGCGCCGGGCGGGGGCTCAGGGACCCTGGTTCTGGCCTGCCCAGCAGCGCCCCCTACTGGCAGGAGCCTCCCAACCCAGCTCTGGGGCTAGAACACACCCGATCTTCCTCTCAGTCTGCAGTCTTTGAGGCCAGGCATGCATTCAAGAATGAAAGGGTCAAATCAGAGGTGGGATGAGAGCCTGTCTGATAGAGGAGGGGGCTGATCTGGTCAGAAAGGGCAGCCGCGGCGGACGAGGCTGGCCAAAGAGGGAATGAAGAATTGGAAGAGCTACTGAGAAGTATGGGAGAGTGGGACAGGCTGAAGAGTCATCCGTGTTCTTGCTGTTTCCTGTCCCTGGACATTTGCGCGAGCTGGTACCTCTGCCTGGAAAACATTTCCCACTTTTCTTTTTTTGGACGAAGTAGTGTATTCCAAAATATGAGTGAATGAATATGTAAACATCCATGTACCTGTCACTCAACTTGAGAAATAAGACCTCATAGAAGGTACCTGTATATTCCTCTCTTTCCTCTTCCTTCCCAGAGAAGACTCCTTAAATCATGTTTTCATTTCCAGTTTTTACTTACTGTATATAAATATACATACAGTAAATAAATATGTAGATGCATATTATATTAGTAAATATAAATATATAGTAAATAATAAATAGATGCATGCAATCAAGAAAATTGTGCTTATATATACTAATATAGAGAGAGAATATGTATGCTATATATCTAACTTTAATATGTCACATAGGAGTTCCCGTCATGACGAGGCAGAAACGAATCCGACTAGGAACCATGAGGTTGGGGGTTCAATCCCTGGCCTCGATCAGTGGGTTGAGGATCTGGCGTTGCCGTGAGCTGTGGTGTAAGTTGCAGATATGGCTCGGATCCAGCACTGCTGTGGCTGTGGCGTAGGCTGGTGGCTGCAGCTCCGATTCGACCCCTAGTCTTGGAACCTCCATGTGCTGCAGGTTCGGCCCTAAAAAGACAAAAAAAAATAATGATATGTCATATATGCTGTGGTATCGTACAGTGTATTTACATACATGTAGTATGTATTGCATATACTGTGTTATCGTGAATATAGGTCTATAAAGACACAAAGACTTTCCTCTTAGCATCCTGCATTTAAGATTATCTCCACCTTCCTCTGCCTTGCTAACTCCACACAGCTGTTACTACTTCAGGAAGCTTTGCCAGCAGCCTCTCCTCCCTTCTTGCTGTGCTCTTGTGATACTTACCCAGTTAGGTTGAAGTGGCCTGTTTAGTTGTCAGCCTTCCTCCCTCGTCAGGCTCTGAGCTGCCTGAGGGCTGGAACTGGGTGTCCTGGTGTCTCTCCTTCTCAGCCCAGATCCTGGCCCAGAGGAGGGGCTCAGGTTGGTTGACCTGAAAACAGAGAATAAGGCCAGAAAGTCTTGAATGCCAGGATAAGGCTTTGGATCTCATCTTTTTTTTTTTTTTTTTTTTTTTTTAAATTCCTCTTTTGGCTACCCCATGGCAAATAGAGTTCCCAGGCCAGGGATCAAATCTGAGCCACACTTGAGACCTACTCTGAGGCTTTGGTAATGCCAGATCTTTAACCCACTGTTCTGGGCCAGGGAATTAAGTATGGAATTAAGATGGCTAATGAGATGTGGAAAGATTATCCTGGAAAATCCAGGGGGCCTAACATAATGACAAAATCCTTTTAACTGGAAGATAGAGAACCAGAGAGATTGCTGGATGAAAAGGTCTTGCTGACTCTGAAGATAAAAGAAGGGGACATACAGCTCTTGGGTGTATATCTGAAGAAACACAAACACTAATTAGAAAAAATATATGCGGAGTCCCCGTTGTGGCTCAGCAGAAACTAATCTGAATAGCATCCATGAGGGTGCAGGTTCAATCCTGGGCCTTGCTCAGTGGGTTAAGGATCCGGCATTACCATGAGCTGTGGTGTAGGTTGCAGACCCAGTTTGGATCCAGTGTTGCTGTGGCTGTGGTGTAGGCCAGCAGCTACAGCTCTGATTCAGTCTCTAGCCTTGGAACCTCCATATGCTGTGAGTGAGTCCCTAAAAAGACCAGAAAAAAAAGAAAGAAAAAGATAAATGCACTTCAATGTTCATAGCAACATTATTCTCAACAGCCAAAACAGGGAAGCAATCCAAGTGTCTATCAACAGATGAATAAAGAAGGTGTGAGATCACACACACACACACACACACACACACACACACACACAGGAATACTACTCAGCCACAAAAAGAATAGAAATTTGCCGTTTCCAATAACAGGGATGGACTTGGAGGGTATTATGGATATATTTAGTGAAATAAGTCAAACAGAGAAAAACACATACTGTACGTTATTATTTATATGTGGAATCTAACAAATAAAACCAACACATGAATGTAACCAAACAGACTCACAAATACAGAGAACAAACCAGTGATTACTCGTGGGGAGAGGAAAGGGGAAGGGGTAAGAAAGGGGATTAGAGATACAAATTACTATGTATAAAATAAATAAGCTACAAGTATATATTGTACAGCACAGGGAAGAGAGCCAATATTTTCTAATAACTTTAAATGGTGTGTAACCTGGGAGTTCTCGTTGTGGCTCAGTGGTTAACGAACCCAACTAGTAACCATGAGGTTGTGGGTTTGATCCCTGGCCTCACTCAGTGGGTTAAGGATCCAGTGTTGCTGTCATAGGTCGGCAGCTACAGCTCCTGTTTTTGTTTTTTTTTTTACAGCTCCTGTTTGACCCCTAGCCTGGGAACCTCCATATGCTGCGGGTGCGGCCCTAAAAGGACAATAAATAAATAAATGGAGTGTAACCTATAACAATTTTTTTGCGTGTGTCTTTTTAGGGCCACATGGAGGCATATGGAAGTTCCCAGGTAACTGGGGTCTTGGAACGAGGAGAGTGAGAACAACACTCACTCATTTCTTGTTCTTGGGAAATGGGCCTCCTTCGGCCGCCATGACCTTCCCTGAGTTCCTAGGGGCAGGTTCAGCCGGCTGCTGATCAAGGAAGGGAGGAACAGTCAAGCAACAATAGTACAGCCTTGGGGCAGAGTCCTGGTTCCCTCTCAAGGAATACACATAATAAATCAGGCATCTTAGACACCTAAGGGAAAAGTTGTATTTCTTACGAATCTTTTAGAAATGAATACTTTAAAATTGAACAGCTTAGAGTCCTCCCTGTCCTTTTCCCTGACTTAATTGCACCCTAAGCACAATCACCCGTAAACTAAAGATTAGGCACCCTGAGCATAACTGCCTGTGGGTTAACGATTATTATTAGCACATGACGTTTTTCAGGAACTTTCCTAGTTTGTTCTAATCTCTGATCAATACGCCCTTTTCGCGAGTGCTGTTATTCTCAGCACCAACCCAGGAGACCACCATCGTGATCAGGCTGAGAGCCCCTGACTCCAGCTTGGATGACTAAGACTCCCCCACATGGAGTTCCCCCCGTCGTGGCGCAGTGGTTAACGAATCCGACTAGGAACCATGAGGTTGCGGGTTCGGTCCCTGCCCTTGCTCAGTGGGTTAACGATCCAGCGTTGCCGTGAGCTGTGGTGTAGGTTGCAGACGCGGCTCGGATCCCGCGTTGCTGTGGCTCTGGCGTAGGCCGGTGGCTACAGCTCCGATTCAACCCCTAGCCTGGGAACCTCCATATGCCGTGGGAGCGGCCCAAGAAATAGCAACAACAACAACAAAAGACAAAAAGACAAAAGACAAAAAAAAAAAAAAAGACTCCCTCACAGAAAGAAGAATGCAGGTTTGTCCCAATCCTGATTCCTATCTGAAAACCTCTTTTTCTCCTTTTTATCATAAAACTCCTCGCAATTCTTTCCAGTGGCGGTGGGGGGGCACAGTCTTTAAGACATTAGCCTGCTGTGACCCTGATTTGCCTGGTAAATAAAGCTATTTTTTTTTTCTCCTTTATCCCAAACTCTGTCTCTGTGTTTCAATTCGGCACCGGCAGACAGAGGCCGAATTCCTCCAACAGTCTGGTGATCTTCTTTCCACAATAAAGAATGCTTCATTGGAGTTCCCATAGTGGCTCAGTGGTTAACGAATCCCACTAAGAACCATGAGGTTGAGGGTTCGATCCCTGGCCTTGCTCAGTGGGTTAAGGATCCGGCGTTGCCGTGAGTTGTGGTGTGGGTTGCAGACGCGGCTCGGATCCTGTGTTGCTGTGGCTCTGGCGTAGGCCGGTGGCTACAGCTCCAGTTGGACCCCTAGCCTGGGAACCTCCATATGCTGCAGGTGCAGCCCTAGAAAAAGCAAAAAGGCAAAAACAAACAAACAAACAAAAAGAATGCTTCATTAACATCTTCCATTTGTTGGGGGTTTTAGTTCTGCAGAAGAACTCAAAAAGATATTGTTGTCTATATTCCTTGAGCAGAAACCAGGACCCTTCCCCCCCAGCTGCACTGTTGTTTCTCAATCGCTCCTCTCAGGCCTCTGCCTCCCCTCCCTTCCCAGATTAGCAACAGTTTGAACCTGCCCTTTGGTACCCAGGGAAAGTCCTGGAGGTTATTCCCTAAAAAAACAAGAAATGGGGGACACAGAAAGGCTTGTGTGCCCAGAAACCCAGAGCGTCCTGCTTGGTTTCAATATTTTCGTATTTATCCTTGTATATGTTCATTGGAGCTTTCTTCTCACTGGATATAAACTGAGTGGGGCATCTTGCCTGCCTCATGCCCTGTTATATCCCCGGGTCCCACACAGCACAGACAGGGACAGAAGGGGTCAGGTTCTGGAGGTCAGGGAGCTTGCTCAATTGTGTTCTGACTCCTTGTGAAACAGCTGGTGGTGGAAGCCTGCAGCGGGGCTCCGTGACTGCGCAGGGGCTGGAATGGCTCCTGACTCTTGACCCCCTGTGTTCCCCAGTAGGTCAGGACTGGCGTGACAAACAGCCTGAAGTCATTGGACATCAAGTGGGGTGTGTGTGTGTGTACGTCCATCCTTTTTAAAACTAGAAAACTTGTCGCAGTCTTGGTCTGAGTCCATTCTGTATCTGCCTGGGCTCAAGCCCGGCCAGGGTTACTTGGAGCCAGGCTGCCCCAGGGCATGACTTGATCAGCTCACCCCTTGCACCACCTTCACGTGATATTGCTGGCCTGGGGCCTTGACACCATTTCATCTGGGGTCAGTTCAGTGTTTCCAACTTGGGGCATTCAGACACCCTGAGGGTGAGGCCACAGGCAGCTCTGCAGAGGCCATCCCAGTAGAGTGCCTCACTCAGCCCCAGTTTCCCCATCTGAGGGCGGGATGAAAGACTGGGGAAACTGGATGAGGCTTGAGGTCTAGCCCTGCTTCTGCTACTTCCCTCCCATCCATTGCCATGTCCCAACCCTCACTACCCTCACGGCCCAGCTGGACAAGATAACCTCCCTCCAAACCCGAGTCCTGGCGTTTTAAGAGCAGAGACACCTGAGTCCGGGGGCCCTCCCGACCAAGAGCCACCTCTCCTGCCCCAATACATCCCCTGAGAAGACCCCACACCCTTTCTTTCCTGCCTCCCTCCTCTCACCATCCCTAGTGCTTGTCCGGACCCAGCCCAACCCCTTAGATCCCTAATAATTGGAGCCTGCTGGCATCTGCTGATTCAGCAACATCTTATCCAGGGCTCTTTATCTGCAAGGTGGGCGGGAGGTGAAACTGGCAGCACTAACAGCGTGAATCCAGCCAGAACACAAACTGAATCCAGCCAGAACACGAACTGGGACTCGAACCCCTGTGCCGGGACTTGAACCCACCATTTTAAATAAGAATCACTCACCCTGTGTCTGGACTCCCTGAGGTTCGGTCCGCACAGAAGGAGTTCAGCGAGAGATAAAGTGATAGGCAAGAAATAGATATATTAGGCTAGGGCATTTGTGAGACATGCCAGGGGGCAGGCAAGGAGGATCTGCCCCGAGATCCAGGTGGGCTGCAGTTTTATCCTCCAAGGGGAGTGGGGGTTGGAAAAGCCCGCCTCTTCCTTCCCGGGAGTGGGAGCTTCTCCTTAGTATCCGGTAAAGGGTGTATTCAAATCAGCATAAGGGTGGTCCTCAAACTTCTGCCCTTGGTCTGAATTTTTTTATTTTTATTTTTTTGGTCTTTTTAGGGCTGCACCCTCGGCATATAGAAGTTCCCAGGCTGGGGGGTCTAATCGGAGCTGTAGCCACTGGCCTATGCCACAGCCACAGCCACGCCAGATCCAAGCCACATCTGTGACCTACACCACAGCTCATGGCAACGCAGGATCCTTAACCCTCTGAGCAAGGCCAGGGATTGAACCTGTGTTCTCATGGATGCTGGTCAGATTCGTTTCTGCTGAGCCACAGCGGGAACGCCCTTGGTCTGAATCTGAATGCAGGCAGATTCCCCACCCATCTCCTCTAGTCAAGCAAGCCTGCCTTGTTCTGACGGCTTTCTCGAAGTTACGGTGGTCTCCCAACGTCCCCTAGGTTTCCCATTTTGTCTTTTGGTCCCTCTACAACTACCTGTGCCTGTTCCATCCCTATCAGAGGCAGCCTTGGCCTGTGGCCTGCTGACTGGATGACCCTGGCCATGAAAACCCTCCTGCCCCTCCTTTGCAGGGCTCCTCTGTCCATTCTGCACTCATTCACTCACCCAATCATTGATTCCCCAACTCCCAATTCACTCACTCACTAGGCAGCACTGGTTCAATCCCTGGGGGCCAGGTTCAGAAGTGTGTCTGGGAATAGACTGGCTGGAGATGGGATATACACACAGAGGCAGAATGACAGCAGGGCACGGGGACCATGTGCTCAGATGGAGGTCCCCCAAAGTTTGAGCTGGAGAGGACTTAACAAAGATTAGCTCTTTGTTGAATAAATGGGGAAAGGGAGGTAAAAGAGGAAGGAGGCCACTGCTTATTGGGCATTCCTGACCTGCCCTCCTTACCGGGTCAGGTCTCCCACCCTGTCTGTAGGCAAAACATCATATTTTGCACGTCTGAGCCGGTGACCCTGGGCTGGGTTGAAAATGTGAAAACTGAAGTGGGGTAGGAGTTCCCTTGTGGCACAGGGGGTTAAGGATCTGGTGTTGTCACTGCAGTGGCTTGGGCCACTGCTGTGGTGGGGGTTGGATCCCTGGCCCAGGAACTAACATGCTGTGGACATGACCGGAAAAAAACAAAACAGAGCAAGAACCAAAGCAGGGTGATAACCTTAGTGACCCAGATATGGATTCAGAAGGGGTTATACAACCAGGGCTGGAAGATCTCAGAGCTCTCCAAACCCCTCACTTTACAGTCATGGACACTGGAGCCCAGGAATCTGGGTCACAACTGTGCCTGGAAGCAGCCCCAGAACCCAAGCCACGAAACCCACTGCTCTGCCATCCTGGATGTTCCACTCCAAGGGAAGCCCCATTTTCCCGAGGAGAATTTTTTAAGAACTTTTCCCTGGTAAAAATCAAAACCAAAATGTTTTAGGACTGAAAGTAGATGAATCAAACATTTAATTAATTAATCTCAACATTAAATTCTTTTACTTTATTCGTTTGGAAACTGCTCTTTTCCACTCCTAGTTTAGGAAAGAATTTTATGCAAATTCTCTCCACAGATGTCTGGCAGAGATAATATGGGGCTAATATGTCGCTAACAGTTTTGTTTGCAGTGTGTATTGGGAAAGCCTTGTGGATGATGAAGGCTGTCAGGACAGGTGTATGGCACCCCCCGCTTCCTTGAGGAGAAATTCTGGAAAAGAGCTTTACCTTAGGGCTTGCCCATGAGATGTGTTGTGGTCTCTGCACGTGCACGCGGGTGGAAAAAGAATTTTCCAGATTAAACCAAGGTGAAGAAAAGACAAGTCTATTGAGGCAAGAGACACTGTTAACACAGGGGGTCGATTTCCTGATAATCAGGGAGGGCCGACTCTGGGTGCAGGGTCATGGTCGTGTCTGTTTTTATAGCCCAAAGACGCAGGAGTGCAAGGAAGGGTCTTGCCATACACCTGTTGACCTGCTGATTGGTTGCGGAAGGATGGGGTCTTTGGATACACTTGCTGGTTGGTTGGGGGCATATGTTGCCCCTATAGGGGCAGGGTAAGGAGTGGGTTACAGACCTTTTCTAGTGGGGGGCAGGAAGGAGTAAGCCAGGCTGATCAAAGGGGGGAGGTGAGGAGTGGGCCACATACCTTTCCTAGCAAGGAGCGGGAAAGAGAAGGCCCAGTTGCCGGGGTGGGGAGGTCCTTAGAGACACTGTAACAGTTACAGTGAGACAGGTTGGCTGATAGGGGTCTGGCAATTCTTATCTCTACTGGAGGCTTTTTGAGTTTTATTTCTTTGGGGAAGCCTTGAGGTCCCCACAGTCAGGTTTGTAACCAGCAGAGTCACAACGGGAGCTCCTGTGAGATGGTTCTGAGCACCTGCTGTGCGGAAGCCACTCGAGCTCCTCGCAGTGCCAAGGGCCTCACTACTGCTTCCCACCAAGGCAGGGGTCCTATTTTTCAAAGTGACTGGACATTACAACTAAAGACCCTAGAATGTATCAAGAAATGAACCTAGAGGTCATCTTTTGGCCAGTATCTACTCAGCATTTGCCGTGCTGGGTGCCAGGATGGGAACAACAGGAGCAGAACTGTGCATAGCAAGTCCTAGAATGAAGGAATACATGCGGGATTGAGAGCATAGCATGGGGAAGGGGAAGTGGCCAAAAGGCAGTGCATGTTTACTGAGGTCTTGCAATATACCAGATATTTCACAAAGATGCTCTCTAATCTTCATAACTCCCAGTTGGTAGGATTTACCACGCATCCTAGCTCCTCCTTGTCAAAGGCTAAGGACTTGGAATTCCTGTTGCGGCCCAGTGGTGAGTAACCCGACTGTAAATCGGGTAAATCTCCATGAGGATGCAGGTTCAATCCCTGGCCCCCGCTCAGTGGGTTAAGGATCCGGCATTGCCGTGAGCTGTGGTATAGGTCGCAGATGTGGCTCAGATCCTGAGCTGCGGTGGCTGAGGCACAGGCCAGCGGCTGCATCTCCGATTCGACTCCCAGCCTGGGAACTTCCATATGCTGCAGGTGCGGCCCTAAAAAAAATAAATAAAATAAAATAAAAATAAAAAAGAATAAAGCTAGGTACTTGACCTTCCTAGGCCTCAATGTCTTCCTTTGTGAACAAGGACTACCTACCCCATAGGCTTGTTAGGAGGATTGAGTTCTCTTCTAAGAACTTTGCATATATTAGCTTAGAATAGCAAGCTCAATCTGTGTTTGCTCTTATCATTATCACAATGCAAGGAGGAAGCGAAGGCTCACAGAGGACTAACTAGCCCAGGGCCTCACAGCCAGAGGGAGGAAGAGCTGGCCGTTCTCTCTGTTAAATAAAGTGTTAACGCAGAAGCTGTGTCCTCACGGCAGGCCCCTGACTGCCCTCTGTGCCCTAGCCAGCCAAGGCCAGCAGTCCAACGCAGAATAACCCGAGGTCATCTGCAGCTCTGTGCCTGGCAAGCCCGTGAAGGGGACTTGATGAGAGTGACCCCTGTCGCTTTCCCCCAGGGCCTGGGCTGAGCCTCCTCCTGTCGTTTCTGAGACCTTGGGGAACGTACCTCCCCTTTCCTGAGTCTCCATTTCCTCCTCTGAAAAGGGGGTACAAATGCTTTTCTGCCTCAGAGGGTCCTTGTGTGCTTGAGCAAGTTAAAGGCCGGGAGATGGTTTTTCCCACTCCCCTGTTGTGCTAATATAAGGAGAGCTAAGGCCTGTGACTTTGGGGGCGAGGTGAGTCTTTTCATCTAAAAAAGGGGGAGGGGCTCTAGGGTATTGGAATCTAGTGCAATGCAAAGGTGAACGTGCTCACAGCTCTGGCCAGAGGAGTGGGAGGCCAGTGGCGCTGATTACCAGCCAGGAGGGTGCAGAGGGGGCTCCTGCCCTGGAGTAGGGGTGAGGGTGGCCTAGGTGGGATAAAGTACCTCCCTTATGTTCCCCCTCCTCCTCTCCCCCTGCACTTGCCCCCCATGCTGGGGCAGAAAATATCTAGCAACTTTTTCTACCCGAGGTTGTGTTGCAAGTGCATGAACCTGAATTTGGATGGCCTTGTTCATTTGACTCTGCTACTAACTTGTGCAACTTTGAGCCTCTTGCTGGGGGCTCATTTCCTAGTAATGAATAAATATTGCAAATGTCAACTCTGATAATGTGGCAATGCAAAGGATTATTGCTTTCCAAGGCTGTTGGCCATAGGCTCAGGTCAATAGGAAAGAGGAAACATTATAGCTCATGGTACTGCACGCTAGAATTGAGAGGCATCTCGGCATTACTCTATTTATTTATTTATTTTTTGTCTTTTTGCTTTTTCTTGGGCCGCTCCCGAGGCATATGGAGGTTCCCAGACTAGGGGTCGAATCGGAGCTGTAGCCTCCGGCCTATGCCAGAACCACAGCCAGGCGGGATCCGAGCCACGTCTGCAACCTACACCACAGCTCATGGCAACGCCAGAGCCTTAACCTGCTGAGCGAGGCCAGGGATCGAACCTGCAACCTCATGGTTCCTAGTTGGATTCGCTAACCACTGAGCCATGACGGGAACTCCAAGCATTACTCTAGAATCCGTATGCATAATACATCTGGAGACTGTGCTTTGTGGTTTACGAAGCATTTTGTTTATTTTTATTTCATTTTTTTCCTTTTAGGACTGCACCTGAGGCATGTGGAAGTTCCTGGACTAGGGGTCAAATTGGAGCTGCTGTTGCCGGCATGCACCACAGCCATGCCAGATCTGAGCGGCATCTACAACCTACACCACAGCTTATGCAAACTCGGGATTCTTTTTTTTTTTTTGTCTTTTGTCTTTTTGTTGTTGTTGTTGTTGTTGTTGCTATTTCTTGGGCCGCTCCCGCGGCATATGGAGATTCCCAGGCTAGGGGTTGAATCGGAGCTGTAGCCACCGGCCTATGCCAGAGCCACAGCAACGCGGGATCCGAGCCGCATCTGCAACCTACACCACAGCTCACGGCAACGCCGGATCGTTAACCCACTGAGCAAGGGCAGGGACCGAACCCGCAACCTCATGGTTCCTAGTCGGATTCGTTAACCACTGCGCCACGAAGGGAACTCCAAACTCGGGATTCTTAACCTACAGAGGGCAACCTGGGATTGAAGCGGCATCCTCATGGATGTTAGTCAGGTTCTTAATCCAGTGAGCCATGACAGGATCTCCATAAAGCATTTTCTTTAGCTTTGTCTTCTTCGATCCTCTCAACACCTTAAATTTACAGACAAGGATTTTTTTTTTTTTTTTTTTTTTTTAGGGCTGCATCTGTGGCATACGGAGATTCCCAGGCTAGGGGTCTAATCAGAGCTGTAGCTGCCAGCCTACACCACAGCCACAGCAACACTAGATCTGAGCCGCTTCTGCGACCTACACCACAGCTCAGAGCAACACCAGATCCTTAAACCGCTGAGTGATCCCAGGGATCGAACCCTCAACCTCATGGTTCCTAGTTGGATTTGTTTCCACTGTGCCACGACAGGAACTCCTACAGATAAGGATGTGGGTCCCTTTAACTTGTATAACTTGTGCATCCGGATACATCCTTCCGGGGCTCTGACTGGAGATGGGAGAGGAGGTCCCAAGCTGGAATCCCAGCCCCAGTGGCACCACAGGCAGGTTACTTTAGCTGTCTGCGCCTCAGTTTCCGCATCAGAAAAAGAGGCATGTGAAAGCAGTCATCGTAGAGCTGAGGTGAGAGAGCTTCGTATAGAACTTGCTGTGCGGTAGGTGCCTCGTTAAGTGTCAGCCAGCGAACAATGACTACGCACAGCTGGGAAATTGCAGAACTGGGCTTCGGGTTGCCTTTTCAGCGATCTTTCCTCCACACCAAACCATTTCATTGCATGACCCTTCTCCCTTATTCATTTCACAGCCGAGGTTGATGAAACGAGTTGCACATTAGGACACAGAAAACCAAGGGGCAGCTTTGGTCTCGGATGACTTGAAAGAATGAATTACTGCCCTGAGGTCAAGTGCACCAGTTGCCAAAGGGAAAGGCTGCCCCAGAACTGGCCCCAGGAGCTGATGAATGAGGAGCCAGGCTTTGGCTGAGGCCAAGGTAGCGTCCCGAAATGACAGACAGAAGTCTGGCAGTCCTGTCCCTGGGCAGACAGATCGCCTGATACCGACGTGGGGACCCAAGCCCTGGGATTGGCTGAAAAGAGGGCTGTGTTGACCCACGGGCTGGGCCTTGACATC
Source organism: Sus scrofa (assembly GCF_054392235.1). Taxonomy (NCBI): domain Eukaryota; kingdom Metazoa; phylum Chordata; class Mammalia; order Artiodactyla; family Suidae; genus Sus; species Sus scrofa. Next base: position 12,509,957 of record NC_139391.1, read on the forward strand.
CTGTCAAACTGCTGCAGATCCAGACATAAAAATAGCAGCGTGGAAATTGTGCTGGGGCACTCTGCCGGACTCGGCATGGACGAGAAAGCCACCATGCAGGTGCTGGCCAAGCGCTACCCCAAGAACTGCCTGCTGACCGTCATGGACCGGTACCTGGCCGTGGCTCGCAACATGGAGCAGGTGGTGATGATCCCCAGCCTGCTGCGGGATGTGCAGCTGAGTGCACATGGGTGCCAGGCCCAGTCGGGGGCCCCCGATTTCTACAACTACTTCACCATGCTCAAGGCCATCCGTGTGGCTGTGGACCATGGGCTGCTGCCCCGGGAGGAGTGGCAGGCCAAGGTGGCGGATGGCAAAAACGATGGGGCTGAGAATGAAGCTGCAGAGACTGAAGAGACCAGGGAGGAGAGGCTCTTGGGGCAGCTGGACCTAGAAGCCCAGTTCCACCTGCATTTCTCCAGCCTTCATCACATTCTTACCCATCTTACCCTGAAAGCTGAGGAGGTGACGAGGAAATACCTGGAGATAATGGGACAGGCCATGTAGCCTCGGACTCTAGGCAAGGTAACGGTGGCCATGCTTGTGGGTGTCAGAGTCCCCTGGGGGACGTTCCAGGGGAGGAGAGGGAGCAGTGGTGAACCCCAAGGCAGAGGGAGAGCCTGGCTCTCAGACAAAGTCACCCTCACTTTGGGCTCCCAAGACCACAACCTGGGATGGCCTAAGGCCAGGCCTGCCTTATTATCCTTCCAACCCAGAAATGCTGAGTAGGGATGGTGAATTGTGGAAACATAAGGAAAAGTGGTTGGTGAGTGCACACTTTAGGTACACTCTATGTGTTTGTGCATTTATTAGTAAGTATGAATATGTGGCGCTATATGAACTAAACAAGTGTGTTTTCACTGTCAATTTCTTTAAGACTCTAATTAGGTGTTCCTGCCGTGGCTCAGTGGTAACAAACCTGACTAGTATCCATGCGGATGTGGGTCCAATCCCTGGCCTCGCTCGGTGGGTTAAGGATCCGGCGTTGATGGAAACTGTGGTGTGAGTTGCCGACACCACTCGGATCCTGAGTTGCTGTGGCTGTGCTGTAGGCTAGCAGCTGCAGCTCCTATTTGACCCTTAGCCCAGGAACTTTCATATGCTGCAGGTGTGGCCCTAAAGACACACACACACACACACACACACACACACACACACACACAAATAAATAAAAAATAAAAAGCCAAAAAAAAAAAAAAAGAATCTTGGAGTTCCTGTTGTGGCTCAGTGGTTAACGAATCCGACTAGGAACCATGAGGTTGCGGGTTCGGTCCCTGTCCTTGCTCAGTGGGTTAACGATCCGCCGTTCCCGTGAGCTGTGGTGTAGGTTGCAGACGCAGCTCGGATCCTGCGTTGCTGTGGCTCTGGTGTAGGCCGGCGGCTACAGTTCTGATTCGACCCCTAGCCTGGGAACCCCCATATGCCACAGGAACGGCCCTAGAAAAGGCAGAGAGAGAGAGAAAAAAAGAATCTAATTAAAGCTATGGGGTCTTTCCCCAGAATCCAAGTATATAGACACGTAATTTTATATATAATTTTGAGGGATATGCCCTCTATCATGGTCCATCTTTGATGAGTCCTAAAATGAGAACCCTGATGTCATATATTAATGATAGCTATTTTTTTTTTTTTTTTTTTTTTTTGGGTCGCACGCTTGGCATGAGGAAGTTCCTGAGTCAGGGATCCAACAAGTTTTACAGCAGTGAACCGAGCCACAGCAGTAACAACACTGGATCCTTAACCTGCTAAGCTACCAGGGAACTCTCAATAATAGCTTTTATTTGAGCACATAAATGCCAGCACAGCCCCTAAGTGCTTGACATAGAATTATCTCACTTAATCTTCACAGTAATTCTATGAAGTTGGGTTTTATTATTTCTATTTTATAAATGAAGAAATTTTCCCAAGGCATATACCTACTCAGGTGTGCGTTGTGAATTCTACGTGTGTGTGGCTCTGCTTGCCAACTTTTTTTTCAAGTCATGGGACTTTGAAAATTATATTTATATGGCACAAGGGGGTTCATAGTGAGGCTGCTCACAGCAGCCCTACAAGCAGGGGCACTCCGGCCATCCCAAGTTGCAGCCAGCCACACAGAAAGCTGAAGGACTGTGATGTTGGCACTCTAAGTCGTTCCAGACACACCAGTGTGGAAGCATGCCCACTGGGAAGGCCAGTTGTGAGGACATACGCCTGTGTTGGAATCTGAGCATAGGACTGGGTTGTCAGGTGCAGCTGAGCAGGAAGCCAGACTAGCAGGTGTTAGCACAGGGTAGGTGAAAAGACGGCCTGGGACAGTCTTGGGTGGGTCAGTCCTGGGTAAAGATTGGGGGAACCTTGGCCAGGACACCTGCCTGTTTTTATCCTGGGCCACCTGCCAGTCCTGCTCCCATAAACTGGCTTCACGAGTGATAAACCATGTTTGTGTTCATGAGAATCTTCAAATCACCTGATGCAGGCATGTGAGGCAGGATTTTTATCTTCATTTTATTTGGAAGGAAATTAAATCCAGAGAGAAGAAATGACTCACCCAAAGTCACATAGTTAAGGGGACAAAGTAAGACTGACCCCAACTTTGAGCTGGCTGCTCTTTCCCTGACTCATTCTGGGCCATACTGTGTTACCTTCATGACCTTCCAGAGGCCACTCTGTAATGGTGGGAACACACATGGACCCTGAACACACAGCTTATAGAGAGCTCCACGTCAGGTATTTTCTCAGCCGTTATTCCCTCCCCTACCTCAAACTCAATCCCAAACCACCAACTTCAATCCTGCTTCCTTGTCCCCTGAGGGCTCCTTGGATGGCCTTTCAGAGGTGGTTCTTGAATGTAATCGGGCTGGGTTACGAGCTCTGGGTTCACGTCCTGATTCCACCACTAATGAGCTGTGATGCCTTGATTTAGCCACCTCACTTCTCAGGGTTTGTTTCTTCACTGAATAACAGTAATAGCAAAAACAATTGATCCTTGGGGACTCCCTCTTGTGGCTCAGTGGTAACGAACCCAACTAGTATCCATGAAGATGCCAGTTAGATCCCTGGCCTCGATCAGTGGGTTAAAGATCTGGTGTTGCCGTGAGCTGTGCTGTAGGTCACAGACACGGCTCAGATCTGGCATTGCTGTGGCTGAGGCTATGGCACAGGCCAGCGGCTCGGCTCTGATTCGACCCCTAGCCTGGGAACTTCTATTTGCCGTGCTGCAGGTATGGACCTAAAAAGACAAAAACAAAACAAAATGAAACAAAGCAAAAAACAACCCCTCCAACAATTGGCACTTGAATAGTTTTCATAGTTTAAAATCACTTGCATTATCCATTATCTAATAGAATTACAATCCCCTTTTACAGATGAAAAACCTGGAAATCTGAGGAGTAAAATGAGTCCAGGTTTACTCTGGAAATGGCAAGGCCAAGATGTGAATGGTCCGTAGCCCAACTCATCTCTGGTTCCTTTCCTCTACACTAGTGGGCTTCCTTAGCACCTTACAGTTCTTGCAGCCTGGGCTGGAGATGGCACTTGGAGATGGCAGAGCAGGTAGAAACCCCTTTCCTTGACCAGCTGAACTATTTTCAAAGACATGAGCAGCCCATTCTACATGGTAACTCTTCAACACACCCTAACCGTTTTTTTTTTTTTTTGCGGCAGCTATATAGAGATTAAAAAAATATCTGGCCTCTTGTCCTGGCTCTGCACTGACCACTGTCTGTTCCTGGACTACCTGTTTCATTTTTCTGTGCAGCTTTCCTGCTTGTAAAATGTGGAGATGAAATTGGATGAGAGACTGCAGCTCAGACAACTGGATCCTTCTTTCAGCTCTGTAACGCCACCAGCGTTTTCCTATAGCAGCACCATTGAGATTTTTCAGTATTTTTCCTACCTCAATAGGGATGTGACGGTACCTTAATGATGTGACCTTATACTGACTTTTTTTTTTTTTAATTTCTGCACTCTACAGCTTACTCTACACGACGGAAGGCAGACTCTGTGATTTGGACATGGAGCAGTTTGCTAGCTGGAGGAAAAGACCAGAAAGAACTGGACCTGCAGCTGCAAGTGCTGTTGGGAATGCTTCCTTCCCTTCCTCTGAGAACCAATCCATGGACCCATGGGTCGCCTTTAGAATGCTTATTGTAATTCACAACTCTCTTACCCACTTGGGGGTGGTAGGCAGGGATTCAGGAGGGACCAGATGTTACCTGGCCAGTGGGGTACCGTAGAAAGAGAAGTTATAGCACCTGACTAACTGAAGTCACATGCCTCCTCTTGGCAGTCATTCACTGTGATTTTATTTAACTCGTAGTGAATTTTCTCGTCTATAAGATGAGATGGTATTACCGACCTCATAAAGTTACAAAAATTAAATTTGATGAATCAAAAGCATTTAGGATGTGAGAGCTGTTACTATTGGTGAGTTGTTTTCTCCCACTCTCACCTTGTATTTGCTCTAGCCTGCCCAGAACTAAGGAGCAGCAGAGTCCCTGGACACTAAGTGGCTCATCCTCTTATATTTGCTGAGCACAGGTGACCTATAAACCTCTTTATTACAATAGCAATAAAATACCTTGTATTTGTACATACAATTTATTAGCTTCTAAAGTATTTTTCAGGCTTTTTTTTTTTTTTTTTGTCTTTTCCAGGGCCGTACCTGCGGCATATGGAGGTTCCCAGGCTAGGGGTCTAATCGGAGCTGTTGTGGCTGGCTTACGCCACAGCTCACGGCAACGCCAGATCCTTAACCCACTGAGCAAGGCCAGGGATTGAACCCTCAACCTCACGGTTCCTAGTCGGATTTGTTAACCACTGAGCCACGAAGGGAACTCTGAGGCATTTCATTTTTAACAAGTGGGACTCAAGAGATGAGAGATGGAACTCAATATTCTGTGATAAGCTATTTGGGAAGAGAATCTGAGAAAGAATGGGTATGTGCATACGTATAACTGAATCACTGATGTACAGCAGAAGTTATCACAACACTGTAAATCAACTCTACTTCAATAAACTTTAAAAACAGGAGGTGGGGGTGGGATGGACTAGACTTTGCGGTTAATAGATTCAAACTATTGCCTTTGGAGTGGATAAGCAATGAGACCCTGCTGTAGAGCACAGGGAACTATATCTAATCACTTGTAATGGAACATGATGGAGGATAATGTGAAAAAAAGAATGTATATATATGTGTAACTGGGTCACTCTGCTGTACAGCAGAAATTGACAGAACCTGTAAATCAACTATAATAAAATTTTTTTTAAAAAGTGAAGAAAACTCTGATTTTGCCCAGAAACCATCTGTTTATATTCATATTGCCACCTAATTTGAAATCACATATAAATAATCTCGTTAATCCCCAAAAAACAATGATTGTGAAATCTGGCCTTGGGAGCAAAAACTTTTTGGACAAACATTTGAACTTGATAAGCCAGAGAGTAACCTCATTCTAGTGAGGTGGGATCTTTTACTTGTAGTTGTACCAGACTCCACTGTAGACAGCGTCGGCTACTGAGCCTGCTTTCTCTGGGATGATCCATCTAAGAGCAGGGACCCCTTCCCAGTTCATCTTCTAGCTGCTCTCCTGGTCTTGAGTCTCTTCCTTCTAAACCACCCTCTATGCTGCTGTAGAGTTCAGCGATATAAACCTAACCATGTTATTCTTTTTTTTTTTTTATTATTATTTTCCCACTGTACAGCAAGGGGGTCAAGTCATCCTTAGATGTATACATTGCAGTTACCATGTTATTCTTATTGAAAATCCTTTGGTGGTTTTCCACTAACTATAGGATCAAGTCAAAATTATTCTACATGGCTCACAAAACCTTCTGTAATCTGGCTTGCTTTGTTTTGTTTGCACCAGAACTGAAGCAGGCAAAACTCTTCTGTGAGTGGCCACATATTAAATATTTCAGGCTCGGGAGGCCATAAGGTCTCCGTTACACCACGCAATTCTGTAGCCATAAACACGTAAACAAATGAGCATGGCTGTGTTCCATTAAAATTGTTTGGCAGTGAGCCAGATTTGGCCCACAGGCCAGTTTGTCAACTCTGAACTAGTACTAAAGCCCATTTTAAAATCTGCCAGGAGGAGCTCCCGTTGGGGCTCAGTGATAATGAATCCGACCAGTATCTGTGAGGATACAGGTTTGATCCCTGGCTTCATTCAGTGGGTTAAGGATCCGGTGTTGCACAGACATGGCTTGGATTTGGCATTGCTGTGGCTGTGGTGTAGGCCAGCAGCTACGGCTCTGATTCAACCCCTAGCCTGGGAATCTCCATATGCTGCAGGTGCAGCCCTAAAAATACAAAAAAAAAAAAAAGGAAAGAAAGAAAAGAAAAAAAAAGAATCCACCTTGCTGCAGCTCAGGTTGCTGTGGAGGCATAGATTTGATCCCAGGTCTGAGAAATTTCACATGCTGTGGGTGAGGCCAACTAAGGAAAAAAAAAAAAATCTGCCAGATGTCCTGAAGACATGGGTTTGATCCCTGGCCCTGCTCAATGGGTTAAGGAGCCAGTGTTGCTGTGACCTGTGGTGAGGTCAGAGATGTGGCTCGGATCTGGCGTTGCTGTGGCTGTGGTGTAGGCCAGCAGCTGCACCTCCGATTTGACCCCTAGCCCTGGAGGCTGTGGGTGCCTTAAAAAAAAAAAAAAAGGGTCAAGAGTGCTTATGAAGACCATTTTAATCACAAGGTGTTAACATAATATTAACATAAAGTTCAAATATCATAGAAATTTGAATTCAGAAATAAGCAGTATCACTGAAACCGGAGCAAGTCTTTTGGAGACTTCAACGCACTGGATGGAATTCTTCAAGAATTTCACCATAAGTTTTCTTATCTATAAAAAGAAAGATCACAAAAGATTTTAAAATTGTGTTTTAAAAATTATATTTCCTAAAGAAACACTAACACTTAATATTCTTATAAGAACTGCCATTGCTTATTTTCTAATTCTCAAGCATGGCTTGGCAATCACTGAGACATTTTGTTTTACTGAATGAGGAATAACTCTGGAACAGTCTGGTGACGTCCAGAGGGTTGTCTGGAGGGGCAACGTGCTGCCAGGGGGATCTTGGCTGAAGGGGTGAAAGAAGGAATGAATGAGGAGGGGCCAGGAGCTGAGGCGGTCAAGCTCTCCACGCCTGAACCGTCGGTGCAGGAGGCTCCGGGCACCCTGCCGGCAACCTGCAGCTCAGAGAGAATGGGCTGTGAAGCTCTACATGCTGCCGGAGGGAGCTAGTGGAGATGTGGAGGCAGAGAGGCAGAGGGAGACTGAAGACTGCCTGCCACTGGGTCTCCCTCTCAGGAGTGAATATTCCCAAGACTCCTTCTAGCTCTAACATCCAGCAGTTAAGAACATTCCCCATCCCTGATATATCCGCTATTGATGGCTTGGTACTAGTCTTTGGCTCGTCATTGGCAAAAAATTCCGTACTTTTTTGACCCACCATAAACATCACCTATGAGACTGAAGGCTATGGAAATTTTAGATTAATAAAATTTCAGATAAATAGGATCTCAAAGATCATAATTCAGTCTGATGATGTTTAAATATTTAATATCGCATTTACATGAATAGGAAAATCTAAAAATCTATACAAGTTGAAAAATTTCCTCCATTCATTCATACATGCACACTTCTGTATTATGTATGTGTATAAAATACAAACAACACGACAGTTGTATCACAATTATGTTCACAGTGGCACAAGATAAGTAGAGTGTGCTTAGGAAATTCCCGCCCATATCTGGATGAAGGCTTCACTGAGATGATGAATCTTGAGCAGGAATTTGCTAGATGTACAGGGTGGAAATGGGGCAAGAGGAGGATCGAGGGAGCACAGTGCGTATAAGGCAGTACAGGGCAGGTTCAGGACACAGCATCTCATGAGGCAGGACTCTGTGTAGTTCAGGCCAGCCACTATTTACTAAGTGCCTGCTATGTGTATGCTCTCTGCTGGAGGCTGGGGAAACAAAGACACAGTCCAGTGAGGGACATAGCTGAGTATGTAATGGGGCAGATAAAAGCAACAGGAGAAGTGTTTCTACCAGGCAGTTAGCTCAACCTGGGAAAATAGGCCATCCTAGCGAGTCTATTGTAAGCATGGCCATATTTATCCAGAGAGATGTGATCTGGGGGAAGACCAAACGCAGAGGCACACTGGAGGCAAGTTCAAGAGTCCACCCAAGAGGTCATCAGAGCCTGAACCAGGGTAGTGGCAACGGCAGAGAGGAAAGTTCAGAGTTGAGAATTGTTTAGGGAGTAGAATTAGACTTGACTAATGGGAAGCGAAAGAGAGAGACGTCAAGAGGATTCCCAGGCTTCTGTGTGGAGTACCCAGGTGAATAGTAGTGCCAGGCATTGAAACTAGATATATGAGTTCAAGAGGATTCTGCCTAAGGAGATGTGGAAGTCAGAAGAATACAGAAGGAACTGAAGTCAAAGGCATTAACGGGGATTAACGGGGGAAATGATACAGAGTAAGACAGGTTCTCTACAATTAACTTGAAATACCTTTTTCAGGAAAATCCTCTGGATGTGACTTTACATATGCAAACATATCATGGTCCCTCAGAGCATACATATAGTCTTGACGTTTTAAAAGATAATATCCAAAAAAAACAAAAGAAGTAACATATAGAAGCTGGCGATGCAAACCTGAAATTCAAACACATCCCAAAGAAAGCAAAAATCAGTCATGCGTATTAAAAAAAAATCTCATTTTTATATTTCAGATATATATTTCTTCCAATATTGCTAAAAAAAAAAAAAAAGAGGGTTTTGAATATGGGTATTTTGAACAAACAGTCTTGACCTGGGGACATCTCCCTAAGGTGATCTAGCAATTAAGAAGAGCAACAGAAATCTACAAATATAAATATCAATAGAACCCAAGGTTTTTAAAATTTAGGTTTTATAAGTTTCTTCAAAGAACAGTGTGGATAAGTACAAAAACTTGAATGGTAGACTGAGAACAAAAATAAAAGTTTTTCTTTTTTAATAAGTTAACTTTAGGGAGTTCCCGTCCTGGCTCAGTGATTAATGAATCTGACTAGGAACCATGAGGTTGCGGGTTCGATCCCTGGCCTTGCTCAGTGGGTTAAGGATCTGGTGTTGCCCTGAGCTGTGGTATAGGTCACAGACGCGGCTCGGATCCCAAGTTGCTGTGGCTCTGGCGTAGGCCAGTGGCTACAGCTCTGATTGGACCCCTAGCCTGGGAACCTCCATATGCCGCAGGAGAGGCCCTAAAAAAGAAAAAAAGACAAAAACAAAAACAAAAAACAAAAGTTAACTTCAGACATATCCCGGAACATGTTCAGGACATGATACGCAGAGATAAAGCCTTCTACAAATAATCTAAAAGCAATTTGGTTTGTCTCCATATACCGATTTATTTGCATATCTAGTGGTTACTAAAACAGTGCATTATACTACAAATATATCTCGATTCTCTTTTGTATCTTCCAAATTTTGTAATTTTGCATGTATTACCTATTCAAAAAATGTCTTTAGAAAAATCGGCTGGAGTTCCCGTCGTGGTACAGCAGAAAAGAATCCGACTGGGAACCATGAGGTTGCAGATTCAATCCCTGGCCTCAGTCAGTAGCCTGAGGATCTGGAGATGCTGTTAGCTGTTAGCTGTGGTGTAGGTCACAGATGAGATGCCAATCCTGCGTTGGTGTGGCATAGGCCAGAAGCTGTAGCTCCGACTGATTCTCGGAACCTCCATATGCCACGCGTGTGGCCCCAGAAACCAAAAAAAAAAAAAAAAAAAATCAGCCTACTGGAGTTCTTTTGTGGTGAAGTGGGTTAAGGATCCAACATTGTCACTGCAGTGGTTTGGGTCACTGCTGCGGGGCAGGTTCCTGGCCCAGGAGTTTCCACTATACTTTAATTTAAAAAAAATCCAACTGAAAAAAGTTTGTTTAGTATTGCTGGGTATGGTGTGCATATCAGGAGTGTCAGAAGATGAAGGTGGAAGACCTACACCACAGCTCACAGCAACACCAGATCCTTAACCCACTGAGTGAGGCCAGGGATCAAACCTTCATCCTCATGGACGCTAGTCATGCTGAGCCATGGTGGGAACTCCTAAATCCTGTCAATTCTATCTTATAAATACTTCCTTTCCTCACTTCAGGGAATTTATGCTCAGCTACACTAACTGGTCTCCTTTTATCTCATTTTCCACTCCACACTGATCCCAGCTTTTACCGTTTTTAAGAGGAATTTTTTTTTTGTCACCACAGCTCACGGCAGCGCCAGATCCTTAACCCACTGAGCAAGGCCAGGGATCGAACCCGCAACCTCATGGTTCCTAGTCGGATTCGTTAACCACTGCGCCACGACGGGAACTCCAAGAGGAATTTTTACTAAAATACAAACCTAGCCTGTCAGCCTCTTCTTCAGTTATGGCCATCAGGATCCTAAATTCCTGTATACAACCTCCTAGGCCTAGAAACCGCTGCATGCCATGGGCATGGCCAAAACAAACAAACCAATGAGGTGAGATTAAGTGGCACATACTTCAAGTTTAGCCAACCCTTTCTTCCTCTGGAACAGTATCTCTCCAATCTGTTTTCTTCCAAAGCACACTCTGCCCACCCACTTCTATTAGAACACTGTGTGTCACACCTAGATCCACACCTGTTTATCTGATATATCCAATGTGTAATACTGCCTGGCACAGAGAAAGCTCAATAAAGGCTGAACAACTATATGGTACATCATTTGCGTAAGGAGAGCTAAGGAAAGGGAAACTTGTTTAGCACCTTCTGTGTGCCAGGTCATTTACCTACAGAATTTCCCATAATTCTCTCACACACACACAAAATGCAAAGAAGAATTATCCTTATTTTATAGATGAGGAAACTGGCTCAGACCAAGCAACTTGCCCAAGGTGACAGTGGAGCAAGGTCATTTAGTTTCAAAGTGGACCTCTTTCCATGACACCAAGCAACAGGCTTGGGCAAGTATGGAGTGGTGATACATCCAGCACAGATGGAATTTCAAGTCTATGTGAGCACCAGAAATGCTGATATGGTGGGCTTACAGACAGCTGGAAGGCAAAAGAGGCAAAAGCGGGGTGATTCCTGGTTGCTTGAACCACTGTATAAGCTTTCTTCCTAAATGGGCTCCTTTGACTCCAATCAGTTCCTGACAAAGCTGACCTTTTATTTATGCTTTTTTTTTTAGGGGTGCACCTGTGGCATATGGAAGTTCCCATGCTAGGGGTCGAATTGGAGCTGGAGCCACAGCCACAGCAACTTGGGATCTGAGCCAAGTCTGTGACCTACCCCCACAGCTCACAGCAATGCCAGATCCCTGGCCCACTGAGAGGAATCAAATCCACATCTTCATGGATACTAGTCAGATTCATTTCCGCTGCATCACAACGGGAACTCCCAAGCTGACCTTTTAAAACACATGTCTGATGCCTGCACTTTCCCTCACAGCTCTCAAAAGCATGTAAGGTTCCTGTCTGCCTAGAGAACAAACTGCCATGATCTACCTAAATCTTTGTTGCCTTATCACCCTACTCACTCATCTTCCCCTCATTCACTCCCACTGGCCTCTCATGGGCCTGGACGGCTCTAAGTATCTGTCAAAATAAATATCAAAGCTGAGTTCAAAGACACCTTCTACAGTTTCCCTCTTTTCTCTTCTGCAGTCCTTAGTACAGCTACTGTGTTACCTACTACCAGTGTTGATCTCTGGCAGGTGGCCACTGACCTATAGGAAATACAACCCAGTGGTGTAGAGCCTCCTACTCTATGTGAGGTCTCCAGACCAGCAGCATCTGAGAGAATGTGAACATCAAAACTGTCGCCAGATCTAAGGAATCTGAATCCGCATTTGAACAAGACCCCCAAGTTATCAGTATGCACACTAAATCTGAGAAGTGTTGGTTCTGAATAGAGACTCTGAGGTTTGAAAACAGAACGCGCCACATGACCTTGGGCAAGCTGCTTTAACCCCTCTCAGGCTCTGTTTCCCCACTGTGGATAATCCCCCCTCCCCCAAGGTGTTGGAAGACTAAATGCTATAATGCACGCAGTGTTAGTAGTGCACTGCACAGACTGATCACCCATTTTTGCATACCCCACAGCGCAGAGAGGGGAGCAGGGAGTTCACACCTGAGTCCTTACAGACTCACTGTGAGGTCGTGGTTTGCATTGCACCCTCGGTTGGACCTGAAGTGCAATGACGCTCTAGTCGGGCCCGATGCTGAGGAGCTGAGCGGGGACGCAAACCTCAGGAAGGCGAGGCGGGGCCTTTTAGGCGAAAGGCCCTGAAAAGCGAAGGCACCTCGCGCAGCCTGAGGTGGAGCCGGCCCTGAGCCCCGCGACCCCCACTCCTCCCATCCGATCCAGCCCGCGCAGCCCTCACCGGCCGACACCACTGGCCTCCGCCGGATCGCGTTATCAATCAGGCCGGAGCAGTAGCCCAAGAAGCCCATGTAGACGAGCCGCGGGTCGGTTAGCTTGGGCGGCGGCAGGCTCCGGGCCTCATTCGGCAGGAACTGTAAGGGCACTCGGCCCGGCCGTCCGCTCATCATGGTCATGCCGTTCCCACTTGAGGCCTGGTTTCAGGCCGCCAACTACAAAGAAAAGCACCACGACCACTGCAGCAGCCCAAGCCACAAGCCTTCTCCTCCGAGCGCGGGGCTGAAGGGCATCGCGCAGGGCGGTGCGGCGCCCAAACGCTTCCCCGTGCGCGCTGCTACCGGAGCCGCGGAAGCGAGGTTCCGGGCTACTAAGTGGCCCACAATGTTCGCCTGACTCCCGGCGCTGACTCCACTGGTGGAGTTTTGGAGGCTTGGTTCCTGGGGTCGAGATGCCAAGCAAAACGAGCCCCCCCCCCACACCCCTTTTCTCTCTCTCTCTCTCAACCTCCCCAATCGCAACTGCCTCTCCTTCCCCGAATGTTCCTTCAGCAAGAATTTATTTTTGCATATGACATTAACAAATGCGTTTGATGGTTAGTTTTAAGAAACGTAATTAATTACATTTTTATAAAAGCTAGTTTTCACTTTTTGGGTTTCCCATCGTTCATTCGCACAGACACACCTTTCAAAATCTAAAATTAACGTCCAGTCAGCCATAAAGAATTCACAGAAGTCAAGACTGGGTCATGTAGCCAAAATCGAAATTTAGCCTGGGTCTTCAGGTCCTTGCCCGTGGCTGGGAGACGAGCTATTTCCTAAAGGTTTGAGGAGTGAAAAAAAAAAAAAAAAAAAGAAGGAATCCATAACAATCTGTCAAGTAATTGTCCAGTCTCCACTAGCCCGCCTCCAATACTGAAGCGCTCAGATCTCTGAATAGCTCTCTGTCTAGACAGCGTTTCCTAACAAGGAGCTAAAATGTCTTTTCTTGTCTATTCTTTAGCGGGATCAACATTTTATCTAGAGAAATATTCGTTAAACCAGAGGTTCATGCAAAGTTATATGCATCAGGTATTGACCTTCAAAGTGGAAGAATTAAATATCAATTAATAAAAGATGGGTCTTTTATGCCTACAAAAAGCACTTCTAGATCTGTGTATATTTCAAGTTAGGGTTTTCTAAAGGAATGTATATTGGAACAGTTTTCTGGAAGGCAGCAAATGTTCCAGAGGTCAAAATTCGCTTTTTGACCCAGTAATTACATGTCTGAGGAGCTCTCTTGCGTAAATACTAGTATAATATACAAAAAGTTTTATTGTGCAATCTTTTTTTTTGGCATGCCTGCAGCATATGGAAGTTTCCAGGCCAGGGGCTGAATCTGGGCCACAGGGGTGACTGGGATTCCTAACCCACTGTACCACAAGAGAGATCCCTGCAGTCTTTTTTTTTTTTTTTAACTACAATGTTTCTTTTAAAATTATATCAAAAGAATGAAAACCACCAAAAATCTATTTCAGGATTATGCAAATTTTCCAGCACTAGATGAACCACTAGGCAAACACAAATATTCCAGTGAGGTTTACACATTTTTTTAGTATTTCTGCTGCTGAAGCGTGCACCTTCTGTTCATTTTTCTTTCTTTCTGTCTGTCTTTTTAGGGCTGCACCCCCGCCATATGGAGGTTCCCAGGCTACAGGTCATATTGGAGCGATAGCTGCTGGCCTATGCCACAGCCATGCCAGATCTGAGCCGTGTCTGCAACCTACACCACAGCTCATGGCAACACTGGATCCTTAACCCACTGAGCGAGGCCAGGGATTGAACCTGCATCCTCATGGATACTAGTCAGATTCATTTCCGCTGAGCCATGATGGGAACTCTTGTCCATTTTTTGATTGGGCTGTTTTATTGTTGAGTTGTATGAACTGTGTGTGTATTCTGGAGATTAAGCCTTTGTTAGTCACTTCTATGTGTACTGATAATAGAACGAACTTCAAAATATACTAAGAAAAGAAGTAAGAATGTAACAGTAGGTATAATTTGTGTGTATAGAGATATTTGTGTGTGGACAGAATACCTCTGCTGTCTCTGGAAAGATACACAAGATATTGATAGCAATGGGTGCCTCTTGGTAGAGGAGTTGGGTGGCTGGGGACTTTCTGAATCTTTCTCCATGTACATGAAAATATAACTAAGAAAACACTGTTTTCCTCTACTTGACATAAAATAAAGTTCAATTCTTTACAATGGCCTAAAAGACCCTGCATGACTTGGGCCCTGCCTACTTCTCCCACTTCAACTACTCTACTTCTTGGCTCTTACAAATCACTAGCCGAGAGAATATAAATTCTTTTCTTTTTTTCTTTCTTTTTCTTTTTAGGGCTGTATCCACAGCATATATATGTTCCCAGGCTAAGGGTCGAATCAGAGCTACAGCTGCTGGCCAACACCACAGCCACAGCAACTCAGGATCCCAGCCACATCTGCCACCTACACCACAGCTCATAGCAACACCAGATCCTTATCCCACTAAGAGAGTCCAGGGGTCGAACCTGCATCCTCATGGATACTAGTTGGGTTCGTTAACCACTGGGCCATGAAGGGAACTCCTAGAATATAAATTCTCAAGTGCAGTACATTTCCCGTTGTGGCACAGTGGAACTGAATCTGACTAGTATCCATGAGGATGCAGGTTCGATCCCTGGCCTTGCTCAGTGGTTTGGGGATTCAGTGTTGCTGTGAGCTGTGGTGTAGGTCACCGACAAAACTTGGATCCCGAGTTTCTATGGCTGTGGTGTAGGTCGATAGATGTAGCTCTGATTCGACCCCTAGCCTGGGAACTTCCCTATGCCGAGGGTGCAGCCCCAAAAAGAAAAAAAAAAAAAATTCTTGCAGGAATATGTCTTTCTTGTTCTTTTTTTGATCTCTAGCATCTAGCACAGTGCATAATGCTCAACAGAATTCAGTGAATATTTTCTGAAGCAATAATGAATTTGCCTTTCAAAGTTTTAGGAAGGATTAGAAAAGGTCGCGTCTAGCATCCTACTTGGCATAGAGGAGGCTCTCAACAGAGAGGGTCGCAATGTGGGACTGCTTCTTTGTGTATCACTTGAAAGGCTCTCATACATGGGAATAGAAGCTCATTATATATTGCTCTGCAAACTAACTGGTAAAATGAGAGGAAGAAAAATATTAATTCACCATTAAATGCCCTAAAAGACAGCTGCCCAGAGAGGGGCTGCTTTCTGAGGTGGTGAATAACTCCCCACTGCCTTCATTCAGGAAAACCGTAAAAAATAAATCTGCTCTCTGTGCTCTTCTGAGAGCCTCTAGGAGTCTAGGATTCTGTACATAGGTATATTATGGGTCCCGTCTTTTTGTTTTTTTTTTTTTCTTTTCTTTCTTCTGCAGCCACACTTGTGACATATGCAAGTTCCCAGGCCAGGAACGGAATCTGAGCCGCAGTCACGATCTATGCCGCAACGGTGGCAAAGCTGGAGCCTTAACCCACGGCACCATAGCGGGGACTCCTGGGTCCTGTCTTTTTCATTATTGTTCATTGGTTTTATTTCTGAAACAAAGAGGAACAGAAACCACTGCTCATTGACGCATTCTGCAAGGATTAACGTGCTGCAGTTGCTGACCGACAGTACACTCTGTGCTCCAGACAGAGGAAATAAAGGCGATTAACAGGATGTCAGACCAGCCCCTTACGCTTAGAGGTATATTTTATGAAGAATGTTCATGAACCCAGATTCTTGCATCTTCCCATACACAGAAAAGCACCAAAGTCATTAACTTGAGATGTCACTCCTTAGGGACTAGCAGTCATCCTTTACCAAGATGTAAACTTGACTACGTATTCCCAAGCCAAAATATCATACACATGCTTCTCCCTCTCCCTTTTCAGATCTGTTCCCTCAGAGCTACCAAGAGGTTCTTTCTTAGGCTAGCTTCTTCAGTAAGCTCCCTGAATAAAACTGAAACCCTTACATTGTTTTTCTTGCAGTTGATAATCCTGAGACTGAAAAAATATTAGTATATTTATTAACTTTTCTACAAAATGGGTATGCTCAATATAGCCAATAGAAACCAATGACTATATTGATTCAGGTTTTTGAGGTTTATAAAGTTGTTCTAATCTCAATTGCCATTAGCACAGTAGCCCATTTCTTTGGAGCACTAAAAAGGGAATAGAAGGGTCAATAGTTATTTACTATTTTTTTTGCAAACAGAAGCTGCAGGGACTATACCTAGGGGCCAATTGTCTCTAATACTCAAGTGCTTCCTTCACAAAGAATGGTTTGTGGGTGGAAGTCACTAACAAGGAAAACTCTAGCAGTGGCGGGCTAGAAAGAACACCTCTTCCATGGTTCCCTCCCAATACTGGCTCTATCCTCTACCCGGGGAAAGATACAATGATCAAGAATACCAGGTTCGGAGTTCCTTTAGTGGCGCAGTGGAAACGAATCTGACTAGCAGCCATGCGGACGCAGGTTCGATCCCTGGCCTCACTCAGCGGGTTAAGGATCGGCGTTGATGTGAGCTGTGGTGTAGATCGCAGACAAGGCTCAGATCCCACATTGCCATGGCTCCGGGGAGGCCAGCGGGTATAGCTCCGATTCGACCCCTAGACTTGGAGCATCCATATGCCTCGGGTATGGTCCTAGAAAGACAAACAAAACAAAACAAGAATGACAGGTTCTTTACACTTTTCTTCTCCTTCCTCTTGTTAAATTTTGGTACACTGCAGCGTTCCCATCATGGCTCCCCAGTTATGAATCAGACTAGTATCCATGAAGACATGGGTTTGATCCCTGGGCTCACTCAGTGGTGGGGAATCCGGTTTTGCCATGAGCTGTGGTATAGGTTGTAGACACTGATCGGATCCCGAGTTGCTGTGGTGTAGGCAGCAGCTACAGCTCTGATTTGACCCTAGCCTGGGAACTTCCACATGCCTCAGGTATGGCCCTAGGAAGACAAAAAAAAAAAAAAAAAAAAAAAAAAAGGTACACTGCATATGTTAAATAGCAGGAAAAGAATGGGTTTCTTTTTTCTTTTCTTTTTTTTTTTGCTCTTTCTTGGGCTGCTCCCGCGGCACATGGAGGTTCCCAGGCTAGGGGTCGAATCGGAGCTGGAGCCACCGGCCTACGCCAGAGCCACAGCAACTCGGGATCCGAGCCACGTCTGCAACCTACACCACAGCTCACGGCAACGCCGGATCGTTAACCCACTGAGCAAGGGCAGGGACCGAACCCACAACCTCATGGTTCCTAGTCAGATTCGTTAACCACTGTGCCACGACGGGAACTCCAGAATGGGTTTCTTATATAACTTATTTGATAAATTTTTATAGTAACCTTAGTTTGTTCTTCACTTATTTCTAAATTTCAAAACATTTTGAGTTTTAGGTTATTTTTTTTTCATTTTTTTTATTTTTAGGACTGTACCCACGGCATATGGAGGTTCCCAGGCTAGGAGTCAAATTAGAGCTACAGCTGCCAGCCACAGCCACAGCCACGCGGGATCTGAGCAGAGTCTGGATGTGACCTACACCACAGCTCATGGCAAACGCTGGATCCTTAACCGACTGAGCCGAGGCCAGGGATCAAACCCGAAACCTCACGATTCCTAGTCGGATTTGTTTCCACTGCACCACAACGGGGACTCTCAAAACATTTTGAAATAGCACTTTGATTTATTTAGTTAACTGCCAAAACGTAGGATTTGTGGTTGGAAACCATTCACATCTCTGCAGAATTTAAATACATGAATACAAAGTAGACTACTCGGGAGAGCCGTGGGCTGCAGGCAGGAAGTCTGGGTTCTGGTCTGTGTTGGCACCAACAAGCTATTCCTGTCCCTGGAGCCACTGCTCCTGGTAATACAAGGAGCTTAATTGCTTTAAAGACTATATTTAGGAATTCCCCTTTGTGGCTCAGCAGAATGTGAATCTGAGTAGTATCTGTGAGGACACAGGTTTGATCCCTGGCCTTGCTCAGTGGGTAAAGGATCTGGTGTTGCCGGAAGCTGTGATGTAGATGACACGGCTTGGATCTGGCATTGCTGTGGCTGTGGCCTAGGCCGGCAGCTGTAGCTCAGATTTGACCCTCTAGCTGGGAACTTCCATGTGCCGTGGGTGTGGTCCTCCAAAGCAGAAAACCCCACAAAAAACAAAACCAAAAAGCAAACATTAAAAAAAGACTATATTTAGACTTTGAACTCTTTATAAGTCAAATAAAAACTTACATGGAGCCTAATATATGAAACAGATCAAAGCATACTCACTCTGGTGGAAGATAGGACAGGGTCCAGAGCCTCTGAGGCAACTCTCAAGAACCTCTAAGGCTCTGCAGAATGTTCTGGAGATCTCTGTACCAGATGAGCTCTTTGAGTTCTGCCATCACATCACTTTGGCAGCAACAACCTACAAAGCATGGTTCGGCCTTGTTGAGATGCATCCAAATTCATCTTTTTGGTTGTTGTTGATCTGCATACCAATTGGCAAAGATGTGAGGAGCCACACCGGGTCCCTTGTATCAGTGCTGGTGCTACTGGACCCTTAGATTTTAATTATGGCCTGTGTGACGGTCTTCGTTCATTCGGCTGTGCCAGAAACTGGGACTATGAAGACAAGTGTGGTCTTTGCTCTCACACTGTTAGTCTTCTGAGGAACACAGATGACTAATCACATATTACAGCCATTAATGGCAGAAGCAGACCCCACAGGAGCACATGGTGGGATTCTCAATTCTGGGGGAAGAGGAAAGAAGGCAGAGGGAAAGGATGCAGGAAAATACCGAATGATATTCACTGAACATGTAACATGTGCCAAGCAAGAGTCTAAGATTTCTGTGATCGTTTGATTTTTTTGGCCATGCCCACAGTACACTGGACCCACACCACAGCAGTGACCCGAGCCGCTGCAGTGATAACGCTGGGTCCTTAACCTGCTGAGCCAGAGGAGCACTAATTTTTTTTGGCTGCACCGAGGCATATAGAGTTCCCCAAGTTAGGGATCAGATCTGAGCCAGAGCTGTGACCTATACCACAACAGTGGCAATGCCAGATCCTTCAACCCACTGTGTGGGGCCAGGAATGGAAACGGCATCCTGGTGCTGCAGAAATGCTGCTGATCTGCTGCACCACAGTGGGAACTCCAGACTTCTTTGTGTGTGTGTGCATGGTCATTTTAGAGATGAGGACATTGAGGCAGAGATGGTTAAATAACTTGGCTACAGATTAAAAAAAATTAGAGGCAGGACCTAAAATCAAGTTGTGTGACTCAAGGGGCCCCACTCTGAATCATTACACTGTATTGCATTTATATTTATAGATATGGGAGCAGTGAAGTTGAATCTTGTAGCTCAGACAATCAGACCATAGGGTGGAAAAGTCAGCAGAGAGGAAAGAAAGGAAGTGGCATGAATAAAAGGAAGCAGAGGTGCAAGATAGCACGGCACACTGGGAATTCTAGGTTGTTAGGACAGCTGGAACGCAGGGTGCAAGGGGGACTGTGGTGAGGAAAACAGGCTAGAGGGGCTGTGCTCCCCCCCCTTTGGCAAAATCCCTGTCTTTTTTTTTTTTTTTTTTTTTTTGTCTTTTTAGGGCCACACCCTCGGGATATGGAAGTTCCCAGGCTGGGGGGTGAATTGGAGCTGTAGCTCCGCCACAGCCACAGCAACACCAGATCCAAGCCACTTCTGCAAACTATACCACGGCTCAGGGCAACGCCAGACACACAACCCACTGAGCAAGGCCAGGGATCGAACCTGTGTCCTCATCGATGCTAGTCAGATTTGTTTCTGCTGCGCCACAAAGGGTACTCCCTGAAATCCTCATCTTTATCTCTGAATGAGACTCAAAAGAAGTCTGGGAGAGCGGAGTGAATTTAAGAGATGGGGTAGCTGGATTAGCATGCTAGGATGCCACTGACCTGGACTCTCTCTGATCTTCTCCGGGACAATGGGTAAAGAAAATGAGTGAAAGTTCCTAGCGTTGGTTAGGTAAATTGTGGCGGAATTTGAATGTGCAGCAGATATTAGGCAAACTGGAACTCTGGATAAAGTGTATGGAGCACCTTCAAGGTGGAGGGAGGAAACCAGGCTGAAAAAACACTTAAGTCTGATCACATGAGGACAGTTTGAGAAGGAGTAGCCTTATCCGAATCGCAGTGTGTGCTTCTAGAGTAAAGGAACTGTACACGATGTCTTCAACTCAGTGTAAGAGCAGATGTGGTTTAGTCTCTGCTGAGGCCCAAACAGTTCATTAAATATTTTCCCTGGCTTTGTGAATATTGTCAATATACAACTTCAATGAAAAAATATGAAAAAAAAAAAAAAAACTAAGACATACAGAATGGGGACAGTACATGCCAGTTGCCTGTGCACACGCCAACAGGAAAACGCAGGAGCTGGTAACATACCCCCAATTTTTTATGCAGAAATACAAAATGGCATTTTATTTACATTTCCCTAATAAGCACATGATTATAATTACACTTTATAGCCTGACAGCGGTTATCACAGGCCACAGATAGTCATGCTGCCGACCAGGCTCCCCGCCTGCCTAGAGCAAGCCGGGCAGTCTCCATGACCTCAGACTACTTTAACAGGGGAAGGAGAGATTTGTTTCAGCTGTGTTTCACTGCTATGGACGACAAGTGGCTTCTCACCATGGTGACAATCAGGTTGCCAGGCTGGGCAGGGCCAACTTTCAAAGAATGGTCCTCAAACAGATCTACTGAAATGAATGGTTCCTGCCACCAGCAACTTTCTTCAAGTTCTGATTAATTTACCATGAAATAATTGCTTGGAATACATCCCAGCAGTTCCTTTATTCATTGCTTCTTTGTCTTGCTCACAGGAGGGTCAGTCAATACCGAAACATACAGTTTGAACCAAGCGTATATGATGCCCACGGCACAATACACTGAGGTCAGTAACAAAGGAATAAAGGGAAACTTCAGCTTCCAGGAGGTGAAAGGGAACAGGAATTCGCAGAAGACTTCCAGAGGCCCCAGGCCAAGGAGGTAGAAAGTTTCCATCCAATTAAAAAGAGGTTTTTCTTTTCTGAAGAAAAAAAGGAGGGAGGTCTGATTTTAGATGAGTCATTCTGGTTCTGCAAACATTTCTCAGCTAAAGCTTCCCACCTGCACTCTCTTGACGTCAAGTACAGCTAAAGCCAGAGTCAAAAGAATCCCTTAAATTTCACAGTTAGGAAAAAATGACAATGACATATCACAACATTATCTCAACAAGCCAAATTTCCCCAATCATCATCTATACTGTCACTTTGCTGAAGGGGCTGAGAGAGAATTAGCTATGCATTTGGAAGAGGAAAGAGCACAGGATACTGTGATACTGGAATACAAATATGGTAATATATGTTTTTTTGTTTGGGTAAAATAATATGAATTTGCCATTTTAACCACTTTTAAGTATATAACTCAGTAGTATCAAGTATACTGATAATGTAGTTCAACCATTACCACTATTCATTTTCAAAACATTTTCAACACCTGCAAAAGAATCTCTGGAGACATGAAGTAATAACTCCCTATGCAGTATCACCAATGCCCCCATCAGTCCCCGTACTACTAATGTACTTTTTATTTATTTTTTGCTGCACCCACAGCATATGAAGTTCCAGGGCCAGGGATCGAACCTGCGCCACAGCAATGACCCAAGCCTCTGCAGTGACAATACCAGATCCCTAACCCACTCTGTCACTAGAGAACTCCCTAATCTACTTTATGTTTCTCTGAGTTTGCCTATTTGAAATATTTCATATTAATGAAATCACACAGTATTTGTCCTTTTGTGTCTGGCTTATTTCACCTACTCTGAACTTCCAGGCTTGTCCATGCTGTAGTACGTTATCAGAGCTTCATGCCTCTTTCAGGCTTAGTGACATTTCACTGTATATATACCATTTTGTTTATCCATCCATTTTGTTGATGGACATTTGAGCTGTTTCTACCTTTTGGCTACCATGAATCAAACTGCAATGAACTTTGGTATACAAGTATCTGGTTTTTTTTGTTTTTTGTTTTGTCTTTCTTTTTAGGGTTGATCTTGCAGCATGTGGAGGTTTCAGGCTAGGGGTCCAATCGGAGCTATAGCCGCCAGCCAACACCACAGCCACAGCAACATGGGATCCGAGCCTCGTTTGCGACCTATACCACAGCTCACGGCAATGCCAGATCCTTAACCCACTGAACGAGGCCAGGGACTGAACCTGCATCCTTATGGATGCCGGTCAGGTTCGTTAACCGCTGAGCTACAACGGGAACTCCCAAGTATCTGCATTCAATTCTTTTGGGTATATACTTAAGAATAGAATTGCTGGAGTTCCCATCGTGGCGCAGTGGTTAACGAATCCGACTAGGAACCATGAGGTTGCGGGTTCGATCCCTGGCATTGCTCAGTGGGTTAAGGATCCGGCATTGCTATGAATGTGGTGTAAGTCACAGACGCAGCTCAGATCCCTTGTTGCTGTGGCTGTGGTGTAGGCCGGCAGCTATAGTTCTGATTTGACCCCTAGCCTGGGAACCTCCATGTGCCGCAGAAGCAGCCCTGGAAAAGGCAAAAAGACACAAACAAACAAACAAAAGAATGGAATTGCTGGGTCATATCATTATAACTGTTTTAACATAATTAAGTATATGAGGTTTTATGAACCCAATCATATATAAACTGTAAGCTTGCAAAATTACATCAATGATATTATATAAAGTTTAGAAAAGAAAAAGATTCCACCCATAATTCTAACATGTGTAAGAATTTTTACACATCTTTTAGTTTTATAAATCTGTATTTATTTATTTAGTCTTTTTAGGGCCCCACTGGCCAGATTTAACCCACTGAGTGCTAGCATCCCTCATGGATGCTAGTCAGATTTCTTTCTGTTGAGCCATGACAGAAACTCCCTATAAATCTGTATTTATGTGGTTTTACTTATAATGAATATTTTACATTCCATTTTTTAGTTTTCTTTTTTTAAAATTAGGAACATTGCTAAGAACATTCCCTACACATTCTTTATTTTTTTAATGGCTACAAAAGCAGCATATGGAAGTTCTGGGCCAGGGATTCAATTTAATTTTAGCTTTTTTTTTTTTTTTTTTAGGGCCACACCTGTGGCATATGTAAGTTCCCAGGCTAGGGGTCGAAGCGGAGCTGCAGCTGCTGGCCTATGCCACAGCCATAGCAATGCTAGATCCGAGCTGTGTCTGTGATCTACACCACAGCTCACAGCAATTCCGGATCCTTAACCCACTAAGCGAGGCCAGGGATTGAACCTGTGTTCTCCTGGAGGCTAGCTGGGTTTGTTACCACTGAGCCACGACAGGAACTCCCATTTTTCAGTTTTCACATAAGTTGTTTTTTTTTTTTTTTGTCTTTTCTAGGGCCGCTCCTGTGGCATATGGAGGTTCCCAGGTTAGGGGTCTAATGGGAGCTGTAGCCGCCGGCCTACACCAGAGCCACAACAATGCGGGATCTGAGCTGCATCTGTGACTTACACCACATTCACGGCAACGCCGGATCCTTAACCCACTGAGCAAGGCCAGGGATCAAACCTGCAACCTCATGGTTCCTAGTCGGATTCGTTAACCACTGAGCCACGACAGGAACTCCATATAAGGTTTTAATTTAAGCTATGTAGTCCCTCCTCAAATATTCTCCCAAACTAAAGCCATGACCTTTGTTGTCAGGTCAGAGTGACAGGACATGGGTAACTTCTCTCTCCAGCTGCTGATATTTTGTAATGTTATATTATCTTTAAAACTTAAAAAAACAGGAGTTCAAAGCACTGAGAAGCAAGCATTTCACAAGAGTAAATATAATTTTAAATGCACTTTTTTAGATTACCTGAATAGAGTCTTCAGCGAGGAAATACTATAGATGGTAAATAGCAACATGAGTAAGATTTTAATGGGAAGTTCTGTCAAAAAAAATTAAAAAAAAATACACATGATACTTTAGTTGATAAGAGAAAGGTTATAATGCCTAAGGTAACATAATCATACTGACACAGCTATATAGTGCTAGCAATGCTTTTTGAGCTTAACTATGCATTTTTGTGACATCTAAAGATACTCATAATTAGGAACATATTGAAGGTTTTAAGGGAATGGATGAGCTCTGTCTTTCTAAGAGATTTTAAGGTTGTTTAAATCAGATAGTATTGATCTCTAGGTTCTGATGAAAGGGCAGGGCAATCACGTAGATCTCTCTAAAAAGAAGCTGTTTACCTGGTGCCGTGAAGAGCAGCGGGAAGAGGGAATAATGTCCTGCTGTGGTCAGAATCAGAAAAATCGAAGCATCTCCTGCTTTTCCCACAGACAAAAGGCTAAAAATAAAAATTCTTACAATAATTCCTTAAACCACAAATGAAACATCTATTTCCAAAGAGCTGAAATAACCTGTATCTATTATTATTTCTAGAATTGGCTTATGCATAAAATAACATACTGATCTTTGCTACCTGTTCAAGTGAGAATATTAATTTTTTTTAAATGGGAAACTTTAAGCAATAGATAGAAGAATGTACCACACTGAATCAGGGAATATTCAAACAAGAATCTTGCCTCTCTGAGTAACTGTCTGCTCAAACAAAGGAATATTTTGGGATTGGGAGCTGCTTAGTGGCGGTAGCCAGGGAAAGAGGACTTGGGGTTTTTATTTCCAGCCCTATAGCTCTTCTCTTGGACAAGACCCCACACCTGCAGGTGTTCAGTAAACATTCTTACTACAGATATTTGAAGTTTTGCTCTATTTTTAAATTTGGAAACTCCAAGTTGCTAAATGAACCCAGATAAGCCATAGACTGACCTGAAAATTTTGCTTCCTGTTCTTTCAGAATCTAAAGGCTTTCTTTCAGGATTTAGGGGAGGAAAAACAAAAAACAAAAAACCTAAGCTCAAGAAAAAGGCTGATTCTATTACCATCTATCTGATTAGGCTTCAGCTGCATACAACATGGACAATAATGCATTCAGAATGCCTTTCCCTTTTTTTTTCAAAAAGCACAGTACAGTGAGAAGATCTTGATTTAGCATGATAAGATTTGGGTTGAAGCCCTAACCCTGATAACTTGCTGGCTGTGTGACTTTGGATAAGTCACTTAAACGCAGATCCCCAGTTTTGCAAATGTTAAACATACCCGTTTATCTTAACTGTTGTCGTGAGGCTAAAAGAAAGATCGTCAAACAAAACCATAACACCCCCCCAACCCCGGCCCCAAAAAAAACCCCAAACAAGAAGAAAAACAGTTCCGACAAATTTCAAGTACATATGTCAGGTGTTCCTTTGTAATGGACTTGATTCTTACTCTGACTAACAACACCTAACAAGGGCCTTATTTTCACAAGTGTGACGACACTAAGCTCACACTTTTTCCATACTATGCTGCCGTCCGACATCCAGAAGGAAGAGTCTGGTATCATGGTTCTTAACCACTACAGTATCCCTTACCAAAAATGCAGGGGTAGGGGCAGTTTTGCATACCTTAAAACCTTAATGGGTACAGAGATCCCAGTTTAAGCATCCCTGTCCCTATCTGGGTATAAATTTGTTCCCTTAAGCCTTTGCCTTTGCCCATCTCACTGAACACGTCAAGAAGGGACTCGTCAAATGGAAAACAATAAGCTCAATGAGAAATATGCCAGCAATGCTGAAGGACTGAGCTTACCTCATTGGGAGAACCGCAAGGAGTATGGCTTTTTCATGGACATGCCACCCAAACATGAAGGAGCTCAAGGCACAAAGAATCAGACATCGGAGAAAGGCTCTGGGCCCTTGAGGTTTAAACCAAAGACAGAAAATAGAGGGCTAGAAACAACAGGCAAAGATAAAACGTCACTATCATTTAAAATAGGCTTTACCGGAGTTCCCGTTGTGGCGCAGTGGTTAATGAATCCGACTAGGAACCATGAGGTTGCGGGTTCGGTCCCTACCCTTGCTCAGTGGGTTAACGATCCCGCGTTGCTGTGAGCTGTGGTGTAGGTTGCAGACGCGGCTCGGATCCCGCGTTGCTGTGGCTCTGGCGTAGGCCGGTGGCTACAGCTCCGATTCGACCCCTAGCCTGGGAACCTCCATATGCTGCGGGAGCGGCCCAAGAAGTAGCAAAAAGACAAAAATAGAATAAAATAAAATAAAATAGGCTGTACCAAAACATTGCTCAGGTGCACGTAGTTTACACCATCTCTGAAAAACAGCAGATCTTTAGACCGTTTCCCATTAAACTGGGATAATGTGCTTTGTGAACAGACCAAAAGTTAACATAAAAACTACTCAAGAAATATATTTAACTCAGTAAATGTAATTCTATTCATAAAAATTAGTGAGAAGTTCTAGGATATACAATATAACCCCTTATTACATCTTTGTAACTAATTAATAGTCATGATCCTATTAGGTCAAACTGCAAAAGTTCAATGATATTTTGGGGCTAATAATAAATTAGATCTTAGCATATTAATAAATAAAGACCTAACTCTGTGGGCTGGAATATAATTTACAGCAAAACCATGGCCTTCAGCTTATAAGGTTGTTCATTTCATTTCTTTCATTTCATTTCATTTTTTTGCCTGCAGCCATGGCTTAGGGAAGTTCCTGGGCCAGGGACTGAACCCAGGCCATAGCAGGGACCCCGGGCCACTGCAGTGACAATACCAGATCCTTAACCTGCTGCGCCACAACTACTCTAAGGCTGTAGTTTTAGAAAAGTTTTAACTTCAGTAAGAACATGTGTAAAAGTAGGCCAACAGAGCTTAATTACCTACTAGTACTACCACATAATTAAGTGGGGTCAGGTGTCTTGAGAGTGGGCTTGATCATCTAGAAACCAAAATTAGAACTGAGTGTAATTATAAATAGGATTGAGGCATTTATATTGGATTCTACTAAAATTATATCATGAAATTGAGGGCATCATGATCACTAACAAAAGCAACTACAAATGATGCTTATAAAGGACCTGATTCATATTAGATTCTTATCTGATGCTCAAATAGTCATTGCTGACTAACGCTCTCAACTCATTATCATCAAGACAAAATAGCCGTGCAGTCCAGACAAATGTGGATTTTGATTAGCTAGCCATGTATGAAAACAAAAACCTGATCTCCCTACTACATTGTCCTCTTTCTCCAGGGTGTGGTTCAAGCTCCCTCCTCCCTGGGCTTGTCTTTCTTCCTCATCAGATGGTCAACAGATGGTCTATCTGGTGAGAACCTCTCTCCCAGAGGCTTTGCTAGTATCCTCATGGTGTTCAGTTAGCCTAAGAATTGCCAGGAAATGCCTCAATGTGCAGCAGAATTACAGCCATGGAATTTATCCTATGGATGGGAAAACGCGAAAGCTGAAGCTCAACTGGCCACACCAAAGAAAAGCAGAGAAAACGCAAGCAATGGGTATCACGGGTCAATTCTTACCAGTATGGCAATCAGAGTGCAGATGAGGGTGGCCAGCGGGGTCACTGAGGGAAGGACCGTGTGTTGGAACTGCTGAACCAAACCACTTGTCATTGAGGCCTTGGGAATCTTGCTGGGGTCAAGCAGTTTCAATGCTAAACCTAAAATAGATATTTTATGTTGTTTTGATTTGATCAATGGCACACCGTATTTTACCAACCAATTCCTTGGAGAAAAAAAAAATAAGCTACTAAATCTTTTGACGGCTTCAAGGCTAAGATTTCAATACCTCAGTCTTACACTATTCTACCAAACAGGCTGCTGGTTTAGACTGCAACTGTTGTACTGGCACAGGAAACTTTGCTGGCAGGCAGCATGAATAAGAATCTGCTCTCATCTCTAAAACGAAGAAAGCCTTCTAAAATACAGCTCTGACCATGTCCCACGCCAGCTTGGAGTCCTTCCTTGCCTGCGGGATAAAGTCCATGTTCCAAAGCACAGCACAGTGTTTGCCATGATCTAGCCCCTTTCCAGCTCTGCAGCCTCATCTTTAAGGGCAGCTTGGCCACAATGAACTGACAAACTACTCTTGACACCTGGGATGGCCTACTCACATTGTAAAATTAACTCCTAACTCACGTACTCATCTGAGAATGCTCCTGCTCAAGTAGAGTTGATTTTCTCTGGGGCTAGGTCTCTCACACATGTTTCTAACTGGTGTTCATCACACTCTGGTTATATACTCACTTCCTCTACTATACCGGGTTCCTTAAAGTGTAAATGATAATTCATTTCCATCTCCAGCACATAGGCGTTCAGAAATACTTATTAAAACGAACGCAAGTCTGAGGACAATGAGGCGAGCCCCAGGCCAAACAAGCTAATAGGATAGTCAGGCACAGTCTGAGCACCTGCATGGCCGTAGTTACCACCACTGAAAATTCGTGAAATGAGGGAAAGGTGGAGACTACCACCATATTTTCCATGCATTCACCTCTTCCCTTCAGCCTGTGATCCTCTCTTAAATCTCCCTGAAACCAGTTGCCTAACCTGCCACTGACTTTCCAGGTAAGACATCCTGGAAGAGACAGGTATACAAGGTGAATACAGTAGTTTCCTGACTCAGATAAGGCAAGGGGCCCTGTCACCCCGCATCATGCTGGTTGTTTAAAGCTTTTACAAATGTTGAGAACTTACTTTGTAAGATGCCACATACATCAAGGCTAGGTTCTCAGTGGGTGAGGGACAATATCAAATTATGATTTCCTACAAGTATGTATCAAAAATAGCAGCCACCATGCATTAAGCACCTGCCATGTGCCAAGGGCACTGTAGCCATTACTTCTAGTCCCCAGGGGGCAGAGAGAGATGAGGAACTTGCCCCGAGTCACACCACTGTTGGGTGAAAGAACCAAACCCAGTTCTATCTGGTTCCAAAGGTGCTGCTACTGACAGACTAGCACTTCTTTATTGCTGCATTTGATTCTCACAACAGGTTTTTACATTTTTAAAGGTTGTAAACAAACAAACAAACAAACAACGAAACATCTTAAATAGCCTGCAAAATAGAAAATATTTACTGTCTGGCCCATTACAGAAAAAGTTTGCCTCCCCTTCTCTTGAGCCTGCCATTTCGCATCAAGCTAGAATGTGTTCACAAATGAGAGATTATGAGTGGTTCCATAGTTATTTGCAGAACCATCTCAAGGTATACATTATTTCTCACTACGCCTCAAACTTAAAAGCATAACCTAAATTTTCCCTTTCTTTTCATCGCATGCTAAAGAGCAGGGCTATCATTTTCCGTATGGGTTTACTATGCAGAGGTACCACTCACCCTTCTTTCCTGCTTCTTCACATTTCTAAGTTTAAGAGTAGGGTTATAACTACTGAATAATGCTTAAGGCAAAAATTATCTTTCAAAAAACGTCAAAATGTTATTTTTTTCCAAGGAGAGGATCAACAACCTCATTGCTGCACAGAGCTTTAATGAGGAACACTTCAGTGCAGTCTGTTTCCTGCCCTGGAGCCTCCATCCGTGGAACTACGCCCTGTTCATTCTGAAAGCTAAAGTGCAGGGCTGGAGAACAGACAGTTCAGCCACATTCAAAAACACAAAGCAGGTCTTTCCATTTCTCAATGTGACTAGTCCGTTCAATACTCTCAGTCTACGTAAGGAGGCTTGCCATCATACCGATGACAGACAGCACTTTGTCCAAAGCGTTGTACAAAGCCCAGAAGTTTGGAGCCCAGTATGCATGGCAGAGGCCCCTCTTGAAAGGGAAGAGTCGGGAAAAGACTTGAGGCAGTTGGTTCTGTTGGAAAGAGAGTAAACAGTGATCAGAATTTTTCCAAATTCAAAAAGAGATCTAGGGGGAGTTCCCATGGTGGTTCAGCAGATTATGAACCAGTCTAGTGTCCATGGATGAGGGCTCAATCCCTGGCTTCGCTCAGTGGGTTAAGGATCTGGCAATGCTGTGAGCTGTGGTGTGGGTCTCGGACGCGGCTCAGATCCCGCGTTGCTGTGGCTCTGGTGTAGGCTGGCAGCTACAGCTCCGATTCAACTCCTAGGCTGGGAACCTCCATATGCCAGGGTGTGGCCCTAAAAGACAAAAAAATAAAAATAAAAATAAAAATAAAAAAAATAAATTAGAGCAAATAAGCAAAATTGCAAATATGGAAATCTGTGAATAGCTATGATCAACTCTAAGTGAGGCATATAGTTAAACATACAGGAGTTCCCGTCGTGGCGCAGTGGTTAACGAATCCCACTAGGAACCATGAGGTTGCGGGTTCGGTCCCTGCCCTTGCTCAGTGGGTTAATGATCTGGCGTTGCCGTGAGCTGTGGTATAGGTTGCAGACGCGGCTCGGATCCTGCGTTGCTGTGGCTGTGGCGTAGGCCGGTGGCTACGGCTCCGATTAGACCCCTAGCCTGGGAACCTCCATATGCCGTGGGAGCGGCCCTAGAAATAGCAAAAGACAAAAAAAAAAAAAAAAAAAAAAAACAAACCATACAAATACATGGACATACATGTTTGAAAATACACGAAAGTGTCTGAAAGAATACCCTTCTATCTTTGGGGAATCATATTGGAGAGAAGTGAAAAAGGAGGATTTGTGCTTATTTATTTATTTATTTAGTCTTTTTAGGGCGGAACTCGCAGCATATGGAGGTTCCCAGGCTAGGGGTCAAACCTGCAACCTCATGGTTCCTAGTTGGATTCGTTTCCACTGTACCACGATGGGAACCCTTGTGTGTATTTATTTGTCTTTATAGGGCCACACCTGCGGCATATGGAAGTTTCCAGGCTAGGGGTCTAATCGGAGCTGTTGCTGCTGGCCTACACCAGAGCCACAGCAACGCAGGATCTGAGCCGAGTCTGTGACCTACACCACAGCTCATGGCAACGCCAGATCTTTAACCCACTGAGAAAGGCCAGGGATCAAACCCGTAACCTCAGGGCTCCTATGTCGGATTCATTTCTGCTGCCACGACGGGAACTCCTCCTGTGCTTTTTTTTTTGTTTTTTTGCCATTTCTTGGGCCGCTCCCGCAGCATATGGAGGTTCCTAGGGTAGGAGTTGAATCGGAGCTGTAGCCGCTGGCCTACACCAGAGCCATAGCAACGCGGGATCCTAGCCGCATCTGCAACCTACACCACAGCTCACGGCAACGCTGGATCCTTAACCCACTGAGCAAAGCCAGGGATCCAACCCACAACCTCATGGTTCCTAGTTGGATTCGTTAACCACTGAGCCACGACGGGAACTCCCTCCTGTGCTTATTTTTAATTAATTTTTATTTTTACTTTTTGCTTTTTAGGGGTGCACCCGAAGCATATGGAAGTTCCCAGGCTTGGAGTCAAACTGGAGCTGTAGCTGTCTGCCTACACCACAGTCAGAGCAACCTGGGGTCTGAGCCGAGTCTGTGATCTACACCACAGCTCACAGCAATGCCAGACCCCCGACTCACTGAGCGAGGCCAGGGATGGAATCTGCATCCTCATGGACACCGGTCAGATTCGTTTCCTCCTCTCCACAACGGGAACTCCTGCGCTTATTTTTAAGATTCCTGGCTTTATTTTTTTCTAAACAATGACAAACTCATATTTATAGCAAAAGACTTACCAAGGCTAGAAAAGGACCCAATGAAAGAGCAGAAACTAGGAAAACAATCAGTCCCAGTGAAATAAGACGAACAAAGCTGAAGCTGTTCCATCGGATGGACCCATCTAAAGAGAAGAAACATTATCATCACCAGGAGCATGGAAAGCCATAACTCAATACAATACACTAGATGATATGCCGAGGGCAGAGAAAAGCCAGGATGGGAAAAGGGTTTATAGGGTCAAGAGTTGAGAGACAACTCCTGTGCCTCATAAAACCCTCTGACAAAGCAAGCCACCAAGTCAAGACAAAATAAAGACAAAATGATCACTTAAACTTGCCTGGTTTATTTGCAGTGAAACAGTAAGATCGTAGCAGATATATACCGTAAGCTGGTGCTACATAGAGGTAGATGTGCTTGAAATGTAGGAGAACAGCAAAGAGGAATGCTCCTTCCATATGCCTTTTCTAGGGGATTTAAAAGGGAGATATCAATTCAAAATTCAGCTAGACCACACAATAATCCAGAACAGAAAAAGGGATCATGGAACAGAAAAAGGATATTAGCGCAAAAACTGGTGCAATCTGAATGTACCAGTACTGGTTTCTTATCTTGATGACTGCACCATAGTTACATAAGATGGTAACATTAAAGGGGTACAGGAACTCTTAGCATCTTTGCAACTTTCCTATAAAATTATTAAAAAAAAATATGGCGTTCCTGTTGTGGCTCAGTGGATTAAGAACCTGACAGAGTATCCATGAGGATGTAGGTTCAATCCCTGACCTTTTTCAGTGGGGTAGGGATTCAGCATTGCTACAACCTGTGGTGTAGGTTGCGGATGCAACTCGGATCCAGTGTTACCATGGCTGTGGCACAGGCCTCAGCTGCAGCTCCCATGCAACACCTAGCCCAGGAGCTTCCATATGCCGCATGTGTGACAGCAAAAACGTTTATACGCACTAGGAAACTAAAAAATTCAGGTGACTCACTTTATTATGACATTCACTTTAGTGTGGTGGTCTGGAACTGAACCCACAATATCTGTGAGGTATGCCTACTACTTTCTGAAATACTGAATGAATGAAATATGATGTCTGAGATGTGTTTCAAAATAATCCTCTATATGTGTATATATTTAATCACTATTATTTTTTCT
Source organism: Sus scrofa (assembly GCF_054392235.1). NCBI lineage: Eukaryota > Metazoa > Chordata > Mammalia > Artiodactyla > Suidae > Sus > Sus scrofa. The sequence continues at coordinate 12,543,054 of NC_139391.1, forward strand.
ACTTTTGTATATAATTAAAATTTTCTACCATAAAAAGTTGTTAAAATTCAGTCAAGTAGTCTACATGCAATATAAGGACAAGACAGGTGTTTCCAGCCAGCCTTTATACTGAGTCCACTAGGCTCATAAATCCATTATTTCAACAAATATTTATTAAGTCGGATGCTGAGGTACAAGATTTATCATCATAACAATACACTACAAATTCTCCCTAAGAAACTGAAAAGCTCAGAGAATTCAATTACCCTCGCCCGCCTTACAACAGCTGGAGTTGATTTCCTGAGATCTGGGAGTAAGAATATGAATGATTACACTTAAAGCTAGGCTAACAAAGAAGCATTTACATCTTATTTTATGGATCAGGTAACGTGAAGTACAATCAGGCTGAAGGCACCAAGTAATTAGTGGATCTAATAAACCACCTCGGAGGATTAAAGGCATTCTGATTGAGGGAACAAACACACACGCGACCCCAACTGAGTTGACTAACACTAAAGAAGTCTGAGGGCTACCTACCTCACAGGAATTTTGGAAGGATCAAGTGAGATAATGGTCCAGGGGTTCAGCAAAGAAACTGCCAAAGGGACCATGAAAGACCTGGTTCCTCCTTTCACTGTCTCACCGGGTGTGGTCTAGAATAGATGAGTTAGGAATGATAAAGGAAAAACAACGGGATGCTTCCAATGTCTCCACCAGTTTTATGATTTATTTAGGACTCGGAGAAAGTCTAGCTGGTTCTACAGCTAACTTTAGTTCATCTGTTCAACAACCAACCATCACTCATTCATTGAACACCACTTATGATCTATGTACTCTGTGGCTTTCTATGGTTAACAGAAAACAACTTATCCAGATATTTATAATTGACAAAGAACTTTAAAATGGATTATTGAATTTTGATCTTTCCAAAGTCCCTGTGAGGTAGGTGGCCCCCATTTTACAAATAGAATGTATCAAGGGGTGAGTTTTAATTTTACGGATGAGAAAACTAAGGCTGAGAGTGTTGAAAGACTTGCCTTGGGTTAATGGTTCCCAAACCTGATGGTGTATCCAAATTCCCTGGAGGTTCCTAAAACCCAGTCCCAGAGATTCTGATTCAGTGTGCAGATGAATGTCCCAGAAATCCCAATTCCCTGATTTCCTCCTTCATGAAAGAAGGGTAACTTTTAGCAACCTCATAGAAGAGCTGCAAGGGTTGCTCAAAGATACTCTATAGAATACATCCAACCTGAGGGAGCCAATGCATTTGAATAACCCCAGTCTGAGTCACACAGCTTATTAGGGTTATTTAAGATTTCAACTCAGGTCTTCTGATTCAAAACTCCATACTTTTCCCACCGCAACAGTTATCATACTGTATAAAACGCTGAAGACTTCATTCCTAGAAAAACAATCTCAACCAAATATAGAAACTCAAGTTTATTTCAGGCCTGTCACACTCTCACAAGCTTTTAGGGCACAATTTTCTCATCTGTAAAGTGAAGAAAATTATTATCAAAAGGAATTTGTGAGAAATACTCCAGAGAAGTCTCTATAGCACGTGGCAATTCAAAGTAATTGGTCAAATAATCTACCCATCACCCATTATGCTGATGCCTTTAGAGGTTAAAAACCAAACTAATATAATTAGCTCATTTTGAAAGAATCCTGAAAGTTTACCTGAAATAATCGTGCAATGGAGAGTAGCATTAATCCAAATAAAAATCCATTGTACTGGAAGTGAATATCTGGACTTAGGTCAAGGAAAGAGAACAGAGGATACCAAATTCACAATGTGCTAGCAGACAGGATAAAAATTGCAGGTGCTTTCTTTATAGGTAAATTAAAGACAAAAATACTACTACCAGTTTGGACTTCTTATTGTGTTTTAACAGTCAAATCCTGAACAAGCTGTTAAATTAAAAGTAAAAAAAATTTATTAGAGTTGATTTATAATGTTCTGTCAATTTCTGCTGTATGGCAAAGTGACCCAGTTATACACATATATATTCTTTTTCTCATAGTGTCTTCCATCATGTTCCATCACAACTGATTGGATATAGTTCCCTGTGCTATATAGCAGAATAAATTAATATTTATGTTTAAGAAGAAAACCAAGAAACTTTCCCTTGTTTTCTTTTCTTAAATTTTTAAAAATTTTTAAAATTTCTGTCTTTTTTTTTCCCTTTTCTAGGGCTGATTCCCAGGGCCAGGCTAGGGGGTTCAATCGGAGCTGTAGCCGCCAGCCTATGCCACAGCCACAGCAACACAGGATCCGAGCCACATCTGCAAACTACACCACAGCTCAGGGCAACGCGGGATCCCTAACCCACTGAGCAAGGCCAGGGATCAAACCCGCAACCTCATGGTTCCTAGTTGGATTCATTAATCACTGAGCCACAAAGGGAACTCCCAGAAATATCGCTTTTATCATTAGGATGTTAGTGACATCCAGACTCTTTGGACTTAAGAGTCTGTCTATTAATATGTGGCAAACCAAAACGGTAGAAAAGCATCTGTTTCCATATGGAACACGTGATATGCCCTTTCCTATAAAAGGAATTTGGAGTAATACATTATAAAACTATTTAAGATATGCATAGATTAACCTAAGAACAGTTAATGAGTCCCAGGATACTGCCTTACCGGCAGTTTAACAGGTTCTAGCATATCACTACTTACTTTTTAGGGACAAAGTCCTCTAGCAACCAGAGTCTAGTAAAGTTGGGCAGAGATCACAGTTTGGAGAACTGACTAACTCGCTCCATGTCCACTTTCAAAAGCAGCTTGTGTTTAGGAATCACCATCACAGAAAGAATTAATCTTATACTTAATATACATCAAATAAGTTAGGAACAGCCCATAAAATGTCAAGGATACGGTCTACAATTAACAACCCGAAGTTCCACAGCAGTAATACTGATAGAATAAACTTTGGCTTCTCTGTAAGTTCTTTGCCTGCTTTTTTCCCATCAATGCACTTACAGCACCTATATTGGGACACAAGGCGAGAATGAGAAACAACTTTAACCTTCATTAGAACATCATAATACTTCTACAGAGTACACGCTGATATACTCTGATGCATTTTATTAGCTGTTCCTGATAAACTGTCCATGGCATTCTCTTTTTAAATGTGTAATGATTTTATTTTGAAAATGCATTACCGAAAAGCAACATGCAGGCTGAAGAGCAGTTGGATAACTCAGGTTTGTATCAACTCAAAAATATGAAGGAAAAGAAAGGGAAGGAAGAGATGGAGGAATGAAGGAGAGAAAGGACGAGGGAAATGCAGCTGCTGTATCTACGGAGGGCTTGGTGCCAGCCAGGTGCTTTCTTTCAGAGAATTACCTTACTTCTCTAGGGCCGGGGGGAGTTTTCTTTTTAAAAAGGAGGAAAGACACTCCAAGATAATTTCTTGTAGTCCTTCATTACAAATCACAGGTCTAATATTGCCAGTTATTAGGAGCAAAAAAAATGGTGATGGAGTCCAGTTCTGGTGACAATGACAACTTCCCAATTAAAGCACCCTTAGGTGTCATCTCTCTCAAGTAATTCCAGTGGGTTGGAAATAATTTTCGATGCTTCTCTGTGAGTTCCCTAGAAACAGAGACTGGGGGAGTTCTCTGGTGGTGCAGTAAGTTAAGGATCCAGTGTTGTCACTGCAGTGTCTTGGGTGGCTGCTGTCCCTGGCCCAGGAACTTCCACATGCTGTGGGTGCCCCGCCCCCCCACCCCACCCCTGGCCCGGCAAAAAGCAACAGGGATTGGGTTTTCCACGGCATTCTTGATTGCTTAAAAAGGCTGTAGTAGTAAGAAAGGCCTCAGGGCCAGTTCTAGGTCTCTTTCTTAGCTATGCTGATTTGAAAGAAAGTCTTCTTTTAATACAAAAACAAAAACAGCCACCAAAACTCAAAAGTAAGGATTCCAAAAACTGAGAGGGCACACACTATTTCAGTCCTTAAGCCTAAAAAATGCAGACCAAGACAACACAGCACTCTAAATTATGTATCATCATAGCAGCCAAATTAAGAAAAGACCGTGGGGGTTTGGAAGGTAGGTGGTAGAGGGGATTTAAAAAAAGAATACAGCTGCAAACCTGCAGCTCTTTTTTTTTTTTTTTTTTTTTTTTTTTTTTTTAGGGCCGAACCCTTGACATATGGAAATTCCCAGGCTAGGGGTGGAATTGGAGCTGCAGTTGACAGCCTACACCACAGCCACAGCAATACAGGATCCAAGCCATGTCTGCAACCTACACCACAGCTCACGGCAACACGGGATCCTTAACCCACTGAGCAAGGACCGGGATCAAACCCACAACCTCATGGTTCCTAGTCGGACTCGTTAACCGCTGAGCCACGAAGGGAACTCCTACATTTTCATCTTATTTAACTGTTCCCTCTACATTGCAGGTGAAAATGAATTCTACGCCCTCTCTCTGTCCATATATACTTCTCCTGGGAGTTTAAATTTAAAGCATTTAAATTTAAACACTATGAGTTAAAAGAGTTCATTACACATCACCTTCCCTTCCAAATCTTGCCAGGTCATAAAGAGACTGAAGGTCCAGGTGCCAAACATGAATTACTCCATGAAAATGAGCAGGGGGGCTAAAACACCCCCAAGGGACTTGTTCCTGAGTTGGGCAAGAGTTCAGTCTAGAAGCCCTTACAAACAGAAATGATCTATTTATGACAAGGTTACTGCTCTGTCACAATCACACTCTCAGGCTTAAGTATCAGGACAGAAGAGAAACCAACATTAACCAGGAACTTACTACTTGGAAGTCACTGGGCAAAACATGCTATGTATGTGTATTCAACTGCTTAAAAGTACTTTGTAACCATAAGGTGCAAAACATAAAAACATGAAATATAAATGTAACTTAAAAGTTAGTGTCTGCTATTTTCAACAGAGGAGTGGATCAAGAAGATGTGGTACATATACACAATGGAATATCACTCAGCCATGAAAAGGAATGAAATATGGCATTTTTAGCAACATGGATGGACGTAGAAATTATCATGCTAAGTGAAGTCGGTTAGACAATGAGACACCAACATCAAATGCTTTCACTGACATGTGGAATCTGAAAAAAGGACAGACTGAACTTCTTTGCAGAACAGATACCAACATACAGACTTTGAAAAACTTATGGTCTCCAAAGGAGACAATTTGGGGGTGGGGGGATGCGCTGGGGTTGTGGGTCGGAAATCCTATAAAATTGGATTGTGATGATCATTGTACAACTATAAATATAATAAATTCATTGAGTAGTAAAAAATAAAAAAAGAAGAGGAAAAAAAAAAGTTAGTGTCTGAGTCTTCATGAAGGAAAGAATCCAGAGACTACAAGTAAAAGCACTCTGAGATTTCTCGGGTGCAGTAGAATGGAAACGTCATTGGTGGTTAGCCCTATGGGTATGTGGGCATGAGTGTGCTGTGCTGTTATGCAGGCGTGTATCCCAAAGAATAGGGTTGGTGACAGCAGCCTCTGGTGGCCTGCTACAAGGAAGGAAAGACAAGCAGCTAGAGCCATTTTTGGGCAGGAGAAATGGTAGTGGAATGCTACCTGGGACTACTTATTATTATTATTTTTTTGGTCTTTTAAGGGCTGCACCCATGGCATATGGAGGCTCCCAGGCTAGGGGCTGAGACAGAGCTACAGCTGCCAGTCTACACCACAGCGACAGCAATGCCAGATCCGAGTCGTGTCTGCGATCTACACCACAGCTTGCGGCAACGCCAGATTCTTAACCCACTAATCGAGGCCAGAGATTGAACCTGTGTCCTCATGGATACTAGTGGGGTTCGCTAACCACTGAGCCATGATGGGAACTTACCTGGGATGACTTCTCACAACATTCACGATCTCTTGTTCTACCTTTACCCTGTAACCTCATCTTATCTCCCATTTTCTTCCACAAAATTCAGCTAGACTGCTTGCTGTAATTACTCAAGCAATTTAAAACACAAGAGAAGTTCCACCATGGTTCAGTGGTTGATGAACCCGAACACTATCCACGGGGACATGGGTTCCATCCCTGGCCTTACTCAGTGGGTTAAGGATTTGGCGTTGGCAAGAGCTGTGGTGGTAGGTTGCAGACGCGGCTCGGATCCCGCTCCGATGGGACCCGTGGCCTGGGAACCTCCATGTGCCGCGGGGGTGGCCCTGAAAAGACAAAAAAGACAAAACAAAACGAAACAAACAAAAAAACCCAAACCCAACACAGTTTTGGACGGTTCTAACATTGGCTCTTATATGAGCTTTGCTGCGAATGAGGAACAAGTTAATACTGTTTAATACCATATTGTTTCCTCAATGCCGTCCACACAAAATGACCCTGAGACTCACTCATGGACAGCATACACGAAGAGCACGTCTGTGAAGATGACAGAAAACCTCTGGAAGAGCACGGTCCTTGAGCTGGAGTAATTCAGATTACGGACATTCAGCATCTCTTGATCAAAATACTTGGCAACATGTGACAGGGCAAACTCAAACCACGCGAAAAAGGGAGGGTAGTCCAAGGTCCACTCTGAGGTTGCCTGTGGTAAAAATCGAAGACAGAACAGAACCCCAGGAAGGGAGTGAGCAAAGAGGGTGCAAAGATCGGAAATTTTCATTCTCTAGTCTTTCAAAAAGCAGGTGAGATGAAATTACACTTAAAATATGCCATAAATAGAAAAATGTCTATGTTAAGACTGAGCAGAACACAAAAAACTCATCTCCTAAGCTAATTTTATACAATCTTCAATTTCTTTCTTTTTATTTTTTTATTTTTATTTTTTTATTTTTTTGCTTTTTAGGGCCGTACCATGGCATACGGAGGTTCCCAGGCTAGGGGTCCAATTGGAGCTACAGATGCCGGCCTACACCACAGCCACAGCAACATCAGATCCGAGCTGAGACTGCGACCTACACCACAGCTCACGGCAACGCTGGATCCTTAATCCACTGAGAGAGGCCAGGGATTGAAACTGCAACCTCATGGTTCCTAGTCAGATTTCGTTTTTGCTGTGCCACGACAGGAACTCCAATCTTTAATTTCTTTAGGGTGAACTTCAAAAGAAATTAATGTGAAACCTCATAATAATAAACTTGGTTATGACCTGGGTCTACTCAATTAAATATAAAAAGGGAGCTAAGGCATACCAAATGACTCACTAGCTTGGCTTCAAGTTTGTCCCAGAGACTCAATTTCCCTATCTGTAAAATGAGATTGTGAGGACTAAATCAGCTAACATACATGAAATATACTTACAAAGGACGAAACGCCACAGATGTTTGTTACACTAGACTACGAGATCCTTGAGAGCAAAAACCACTGTCATTTCTGTATCCTGAGCATTCAGTAAGTTGCTCATGCATTAAATAGAAAATAATCTTTAGTTAAATGAATGGTCAGTGTTAAATAAATGAAAATAGAGACCATATGAAAAATATATAAACTTTATATTTAAAACATTAAACTGGAGTTCCCATCGTGGCGCAGTGGTTAACGAATCCGACTAGGAACCACGAGGTTGCGGGTTCGGTCCCTGCCCTTGCTCAGTGGGTTAACGATCCGGCGTTGCCGTTAGCTGTGGTGTAGGTTGCAGACTCGGCTCGGATCCCACGTTGCTGTGGCTCTGGCGTAGGCCGGTGGCTCCAGCTCCGATTCAACCCCTAGCCTGGGAACCTCCATATGCCGCGGGAGCGGCCCAAGAAATAGCAACAACAACAACAACAACAACAAAAAGACAAAAGACAAAAGACCAAAAAACAAAACAAAACAAAAAAAACAAAAAAAACACATTAAACTATGTATAAACTTTATGATACTATATTTTGTTATTCTATCTCGGTTTCTACATTTATTTATTTATTTTTTTATTTTTTGTCTTTTTGCTATTTCTTGGGCCGCTCCCGCGGCATATAGAGGTTCCCAGGCTACGAGTCGAATGAGAGCTGTAGTTGCCGGCCTACGCCAGAGCCACAGCAAGCCGTGTCTGCGACCTACACCATGGCTCATGGCAATGCCAGATCCTTAACCCACTGAGCAAGGCCAGGCATCGAACCCACATCCTCATGGATCCTGGTCGGGTTTGTTAACCACTGAGCTACGAAGGGAACTCCCAGGGACTACTATTTAGAGTAGTATAAAATGGTATAAAATGAGGCAAAAGAGACACAAGTAATTTGTTAGCTCTTTGTTCACGCTAAGGATGAATGAAAACTTTAGGTCCCAGTAAGAAGTAGCCTGTTTACTCCCCCTGCAGCTATAAAATGCAAAAGACTTAGACCTGAGGCTAACCCAGAGGCTCTCCGTCTAGGACACATAAGGCTATGAACCCGCCCACTAAATTCTTCTTTAGGAAAAGCTCCTTCTCTAATCCCAAATCTCCAATGTGGGGTGTAAACAAGATGAGTCACCAAACTGTGGAAAGAAAAATTAGAAATTCTATTTTAATATTATCCTTCTTAATTTCTATTTTTAAAAGTATATTAATAGAGTAGTACCTCTATAATTTATAAAGAAAAATATATTGGGTAGTGAATTCTCAAAAACAATTTCTTGCTAGGGTATAAATCTTTTTTAAAAAAGTTTAGGAGTTTCCTTGGAGTTTCCATTGTGGCTCAGTGGTTAACAAACCTGACTAGTATTCGTGAGGATGTAGGTTTGATCTCTGGCCTTGCTCAGTGGGTTAAGGATCTGGGGTTGCTGTGAGCTGTGGTGTAGGTTGCAGATGCAGCTTGGATCTGGTGTTGCGGTGGCTATGGCGTAGGCCGGCGGCTACAGCTCTGATTTGACCCCCAGCCTGGGAACTTTCATATGCTGCGGGCGTGGCCCTAGAAAGACAATAACCAAAGGAAAAAAGGAAAAAAAAAAGTTTAGAAATTATTGTTCCATATAATTGCAAGGAATTCAACATGAACTTAGACTTTATTACCATGTGTGGTTTCCAGCCACAGTTTCTGTGTCAGAACTCATTCTACCCTTAAGGAGCCACTTGTTGTATTAGACGTCTAAACGATTTTCCTACTTTATCAACATATTTATCACTTTAAATAAGATGGAACAGGAAGCATTCAAAGAACTGGGGGAAGGAACAGGTACTGCCTGAGAAACGGTCATTTTTCCAAAACAAAGTGTTCCAGAACTTCCTTTGCCGTCCCCAGTTCCACATCACTCAGAGCTCCTTCTCCCCATAAAGACTCCCAAGGCAGCCTAGTCCAGAAGGCCCTCCTGACCTCAGAGAGTTCCATCTGGGAAATCTTGTGTAAACCGCTGTGGGAAGCCAGCAAAGCTATTTGCTAACATTTCCTCCCAAAGTGAATAGTTTTGTCACTTAAATAACATGTGGTAGAGCTGGGACTCAAATCTGGGTCTCCGACGCCAAATCCACTCTCTCAGGAAGCTTCTACCACAGTTATTTCTTCAAATACAAAGACATTCAGCCTCCACATATGAAGATATAAAACAGACACCTCAACTGAAACAGAGCTGGGAGGCTGGACGAGCCCAACAGGAAGACCAAAGCCTGTTCTTCTTTCCTGCCAAAAGCTCAGCCAACCAGAGACGGTCACAACTCAGCCAATGAAAAGCCACAGACTCTTTGTTTACTCCAGCTCCCCAGCTTCCTCCCCCTCCTTTTTTTTTTTTTTTTTTTTTTTGTCTTTTTAGGGTTGCACCTGCGGCATATAGAGGTTCCCAGGCTGGGGGTCTAATCAGAGATGTAGCCCCCAGCCTATGCTACAGCCACAGCAACGCCAGATCCCAGCCATGTCAGCGACCTACACCACAGCTCACGGCAACGCAGGATTCTCAACCCCTTTAGCAAGGCTAGGGATCAAACCCCATGGTTCCTAGTCGGATTCGTTTCTACTGCGCCACAATGGGAACTCCCCTTTTCCCCCTTTAGAGGAGACTTTTTCCCACACTTGTGCGGGGACCTGCCCATGACTCACAATGGGTGCAGACCCTGAATTGCAGTTTTCTGCTGATCCTGAATAAGTCCATTTTTACTGGAGAAATAACCAGCAGGCTGCTTGTTTTAGGTCAACAAGTATCCAAAACAACTGTGTTCATTCCAAAGTATTTATTATGGGTCTTTTTTTGGGGGGATCTTTTTAGGGCCACGCCCGTGGCATATGGAAGTTCCTAGGCTAGGGCCTGAATCAGAGCTACAGCCCTTGGCCCTACGCCACAGCCACAGCAATGCCAGATCCAATCCATGTCTGCGTCCTATACCACAGCTCACGGCAATGCCAGATCCCTAACCCACCAAGTAAGGCCAGAGATAGAACCTGCATCCTCATGGATACTAGTCAGGTTCATTTCCAATGAGCCACAAGGGGAACTTCTATTATGGGTCTTTTTAATGTATTTCCCAACCAGTTAACCACGCAATTTAATTTGAGGGGTGTGCAGAAAGATAGGTTAGAAGTCAAAGGTAAGGGGGCTCTATAAAGCAACCCACTGTTCACATGTCCACTCTCCTCTGTGTGGCAGAAGCAGCCCCTTTCAGACCTGAGGCATGTGCCTCTCCAGCCTTATAACCTACTGTGAGCCTTGCTGACAACTGAGCTTTGCCTCTTATTGATTTCTTTTGTTGTTATTGCTGAGGAAGGAAAGAAGAATAAAGAAGAATAAAGTTACTAGAACCTCTTTCACATAAACCTCCTCTATGCAAAATAAACCAATGATAGGAGACGGCTCTGGCCTAAATATAGTTTTAGGAATACCAAGATAACAGGTCGTAGTTAAAACTGTAGGAGTAGGGGTTCCAGTTGTGGTGCAGCGGAAATAATTCGATTAGTATCCACGAGGATGAGGGTTCAATCCCTGGCCTCTCACAGTGGGTTGGGGATCTGGCATTGCAGTGAGCTGTGGTGTAGGTAGCAGACGTGGCTCGGATCCCGATTTGCTGTGGCTGTGGTGTCGGCCTGCCGCTGTAGCTTTGATGATTTGACCCCTAGCCTGGGAACCTCCATATGTTGTGGGTATGATCCTAAAACGCAAAAATATATATGTGTGTGTGTGTGTATGTAAATGAGAGAACATCTGAAAGAATTATAGAATTAAAAGAAAAAGGGGAGTTCTTGTCATGGCGTAGCCAAAAGGAATCCAACTAGGAACCATAAGGTTGCGAGTTTGATCCCTGGCTTTGATCAGTGGGTTAAGGATCTGGTGTTGCCGTGAGCTGTGGTGTAGGTTGCAGATGTGGCTTGGATCTGGCATTGGTGCGGCTGTGGCTCTGGTGTAGGCCGGCAGCTATAGCTCCGATTAGACCCCTAGCCTGGGAACCTCCATATGCCACAGATGCAGCCCTAAAAAGCACACAAAACAAAACAAAAAGAAGGGACCACAAAGAGAAACCTAGAGGGAACATTTGAAAGAATGTGCAGACGAAAAAGTATTAGCAAAGGGGACTAAGAAGGAACAGTCAGAGAGAAAGAAGAAAATGGTGAGATGGGGACTGCCTTTTCATTTATAGGTTTAGGTCATTATATTAATAATGGTAGTTATTAACAACCTTTAATTATTTTTGTCTTTTTAGGGCTGCACCTGCAGCATATGGAGGTTCCCAGGCTAGGGGTCGAATTGGAGCTATAGTTGCTGGCCTACACCACAGCCATAGCAACTCCAGATCTGAGCAGCATCTGTGACCTACACCACAGCTCATGGTAATGTCGGATTCTTAACCCACTGAGCGAGGCCAGGGATCAAACCTGTGTCCTCATGGATAATAGTCAGATTTGTTTCTGCTGCTCCACCATGGGAACTCCTAATAATGTTTAATGAACACTTTTGTTTTAAGTTGTATAAGTATAGGAGTTCCCTGGTGGCAAAGGGGGTTAAGGATCCAGCATTGTCACTGCTGTGGCTTGGGTTCCTGCTGTGGCATGGGTTTTATCACTGACCCTGGAACTTCTGCATTCCATGGGTGAAGCCAAAAGCAAACAACCAGAACACAGAGTCACATACACACACAAAATAAGTGCTATACACAGTACATTACACACATTATATTCATTTCATCCCCGTTATTATTTATTATTATTTAAGAGTTGAGATGCTGAGGCTTTGAGAGGTCAAGTGGTTTTCCCACAGTTACCCAGCATTGGTATTAAGTGGCAAAGCTGAAAGTCAAACCCAGGCAGCCTGAAATCACAGCCCAACCTCTTGACTGCTACGCCACACATAAAGCAGCCTTGTTGGCATGCATACATGCAAACAGAAATACCTTACACTAAAGTAATTACTTAAAGTTCCTTAGCATTCCTATGAAATACTTGTAGTGATATTATGTGAGAAGGAACTTGGTCAGTTAGGTCAACTGCTCTCAAGCCTTTTCAGTACCAAAGACTATTCTGACCTTACCAAAAACAACAAACAAACAAAAACAACAAAAAGCAACAATGAACTCACAGAAAACTTTATAGGCTGTCTTTAAAAAATCCCCCTGACAGCAGAGTGCTGTTTTTGATCAAGCCATGTCTGAGCTGATGTCTGCTTTCTATGAAGTATCATACGCAAGTTAGTAACTCAAACCAGAAATAAAAATACAGACATCCTTTTTATAATAATAGAAGAGAATGGTTTGTATATTATCAGACACTTACACATCACATTTGATTATTCCGGTCTTCATAAATCACAAAATTTTAGGGACAGACAAGATCTCAGAAATAATTCACCCCAAATCATGTGCTAGATGAGAAACCAAGGCTCAGAGAGATGAAATATATTCTCTATGCTGCTGCAGAGTCAGACCTAGAATCCAATTTTCCCTCTTTCCTAATCCAATGTTCTTTCAAAGAGGATGTGGCAAATGTTATAATTTCCAATGCATAATTTGGGAAGCTCATTTTGAGGTAAAGGAGCTCCCTAATAGTGCTAGAAATCAATGAAACTGACTCCTCCCCAAACCGAGTTCCCCTGAAGAGTTTATGATTAACCTCTCTATCCAAAACTTTATTCCCTTTCTTGTCTCATCCCTGTTACCCTCTGGATTGAGAAGCATCAAAGTAAAGGTGGGGAGTTCCCGTTGTGGCTCAGTGGTTAACGAACCCAACTAGTATCCATGAGGACATAGGTTTGATCCTTGGCCTCAGTCAGTGGGTTAAGGATCCGGCCTTGCCATGAGCTGTGGTATAGATCACAGATGCGGCTTGGATCCCTCCCACGTTGATGTGGCTGTGGCGTAGGCCGGCAGCTGTAGCTCCAATTTGACCCCTGGCCTGGGAACCTCCCTGTGCATCAGGTACATCCCTAAAAAGACAAAGAAAAGGTGGGACTGAAAGTGAGCAGGACCTTGCAGGGCTTACAGGTATAAGACCCTCTGTGTCCTCTCCTTGTCTGGCCTTCAATTTCCAAAGAGCAGTTAGTGATTAGGGTAACAGGGTCACAGGACTCCTAGTTCTTCCTGAAGGGATGCAGATAACATTCTGACCCATGTCTTTTGAGTTTTTCTGCAGAAACTGAGACCTCTGCTTGGTGGAGGATGGTGACTACATGCTGACTCTAAGTATATGGACTGCAGGCCAGAACCAGAAGGTTGATGATAAAGATTCCCAAAATAGCACCCTAGGACCTCACCAAGCAATCAGAAAAATATCCAAGAGATGAACATGCACCCTGTGACCCTTACTTCTACTGTTGCCTTTAAAAATCCTTGCCTGAAAGTCACTGGGCAGTTCAAGTCTTTCAAGCACTAGCTGTCCATTCTCTTTGCTTGGTGCCCTGTAATAAATGCTGTACTTTCCTTCACCATTCACCACACCCAGGGTCAGTAAAATGGCTTTGCTGTGTGCCAGGTGAGAGCACCCATGTTTGGTAACAAAAGCAGAGAATACAAATTTTTTTTTTTTTTTTTTTTGGCTGTGCCCACAGCATGTAGAAGTTCCTGGGCCAAGGAAATGAGCTGCTGCAGTGACAACACTGGATCCTTTAACCTTCTACACCATGAGGGAATTCTAAGAACACAGTTTTGATAAAGATTTATTCAACTTACGACCACAGAGAACACTGTTTTAATATTGGTAATACTTACATGATTTCACACATAGCTTAAAAAAAAAACAAAAACCCAAAAGTGAAAATTAAACCTTACCTCATAATACCACTGTGATATCGGCAAACTGTGGGTGATAGCAAGCCAGTTTCGGTGTACTTCAAAATCTGTGGAATGACTACTCAAAATAATCAGATGAGTAAAATGAGATTTCACAACATTTATCAACTGCACATTTCCAAAACTATGCTTTTTTTTTTTTTTTTTTTTTTTTTTTTTGCCTTTTGTCTTTTTAGGGCTGTACCCACAGCATTCGGAGGTTCCCGGGCTAGGGGTCTAGTCGGAGCTATTGCTGCCAGCCTACACCACAGCCACAGCAATGCCAGATCCAAGCTGCGTCTGCAACCTACATCACAGCTCATGGCAATGATGGATCCTTAGCCCACTGAGCGAGGCCAGGGATCAAACCCGCAACCTCATGGTTCTTAGTTGGATTCGTTTCTGATGCGCCATGACAGGAACTCCCTAAAATTATGCTTTTTAAATGGACCAACACCCCTTACATAATCTCACTATCCTATAAAGACACAAACAGGTATTACATAATCCTGAAACACTTCACTTACCTGGAGGTCAGACCTCCTTCTGGAAAAGCATGGGACTCTACTAAGTGAAAAGGGTCTCTGAGTTATCTAGAGAGCCGACCAGAGCCCATACTTTTTCTTATGGGAAGCCCTGAGGCTATTTTGCTCAGAGGTGATGGATTCTTGTTCACAAACAATTCCAATAAGATTAATTATCTTGAAAAAGCCTCACATACAAGATGCTTCATTCAGGGCCTGTGTTTCCTTATTGATTTTCTGTCTGGATGATCTGTCCATTGCTGTAAGTGGGGTGTTAACCTCACATACAAGATGGATCTTCAGGAATGACCAAGAGTTCATCAGACAGAGAAGGTGGGAAAAGGCCCCTGCCCTGCCTTTCCAATGTCTCCAAATTCTGTTTACTGGTCCCCCTCTCACTATATATAAATCTATCCAAGCATCTCCCCTATAGGGGAGGAAAATTTTTTGCCTTCTATCATCCTAGGTTCTGTGGCTGGTCTAAGAATTACACTGACATAAGCCAGAATACCAGGAGGAAAAAAATCCTCCATTTTAATTACTACCTATGTATGGGAGCCCAAAGGATCTAAGATGAGACGAAAAAGGTGACCAGATGATTGAAGCTCATCTACCATCCTGAGAGCTCAGGAAAGTGGCTGGGGGCTGGGGCTTCAAATTGGTGGAAAGCAACTTTTGGCAAGGTGAAGAAGAAATGTTTGGCAAGCAAAGGTTGCTCTGACTTGCAGGTAAATCTCTCAGGTAAAAAATGATCTCTGGTAATAGCTACCTTCTAGGTTCAGCCCCCACTGTAAAGTAAATTTCCCTTAGAAGTAACTTTTAGTATTTTCCGAGCTTCTCCTGCGTCTGCAGTTTCTCAAAATAAAAAGTTCCCCCAAATCCTTATGCCAAAGAGGCATATTTTGGGGTGGCATATTCTGCTACCCTTCATTCCTCTTTTGCAGAAGTTCTCCTGTTTGCCCACTGCTGTACTTCCCCCTCCACATCTTGCACAGCGCCTGATACGCGGATGGGCTCAATACATTCTTGTTGAATTAACCACTCACCAGTCAACAATGAGTTCCTGATTTACACTTTCATACAACATTTCCACAGTGACAACTCTCTTGTGAGTTTCCTAGCCAACCCCCATCATACTTCTTTCATGGGTTTCCATGAATATTCATCAAATAAATGTTGATATTCCTTTAGATTCAGTTCTGGGTCTTTCTTTCTTTCTTTCTTTTTTTTTTTTTTTTTTTAATGCAGCTTACTCTGCTCTGGACAACCTTATTCACATTCATTCCTTCCACTATGAACTATGTAACAATGACTCTGAAATCACAATATATAACCTTGGTCTCTTTCCTGAGTTCTAGAGAGACATCCTCAACTTCTTGCTGACCAAATCACCTGAATTTCTGATAGATTTCTCAAAATCACATTCACACCTGATCTTAATAACTAGCAATTCCATTTTTAGGTATATACTTGTAAGGGAGCAAAATCTGGCCACCCAAAATGTGTCCCCTGGCTTGAGGATTGACTTAAGCTGATTATTTTGAAGAAACAGAAGACTCAGTAAGTTTTTCTTTTTACTTCCCTCTTAGTTGTCTAAATGTTCATATAAAAGGCTTGGTCCTGGAATGGAGCGATCACCAGAGTTACCTGCAAAGAATATGGGCTGGGTGTGGTGGCGGGAACTCATCAGAACCTAGAGATCAGACTCCACTCTGTGCCCCACTATCTCTGCATGGCCCAGCAAACATCTGTTTACCCAACATTTGCTTTTCCAACTTTATATGAATTGTCTTCCTATCTTTCGAAGTCCCCAAAACTACCACCTTCAACATTCTCTTCTGTCTTTAGCAGAAGATGCTATTTATGGTGAGGGTGCCAGTTACTGTGGTGAGTTGCTCTGTTTTCCTGGGTCTCTCCCATATACATGTTATTAAACTTTTGCTTGATTTTTCTCGTGTTAATCTGTCTCATGTCAACTTAATTCTTAGACCGGCCAGAAAAATCTGGATAGAGAGGTGGAGGAAAATTTCTTCCTCCCCAACATTCTCAATAGAAATGCATACATAATATGTTGCACCAAAAACATGTACTGGGTGTGTCTTCAGGCCTCCAACGATATGTCTGAGACCTTTCCAGATACCCAATCTAAATTAAGTCGCCCTTGTCAGTCCCCTTATAGGATCCCATTCTTCGCCTTCATGACACTTAACACAAGCATTGTTATGTAATTACATATTTATGTAGATTTGCTCCCTTACTAAACTATACCCTTATAGGGTTAGGGATCATTGCTATTTTGTCCTCTCCTCCAGCACCTGGCCATTGTACCGGGTTCATAATAAAGCAGTTAGTAAACATTTTGGGGAATATTTTTGCTTTTATCCTGTAGCTCCCTCTTATTTCCTGTTTGAGAAGCAAAGCATTAGCTATAACTCTATATATTCTTTTATTTATTTATTTTTTGGCCACACCTGCAGCATGTGGAAGTTCCTAGGCCAGGGATAAACCTGGGCCCCAGACGCGACCTGTGCCACAGCTGCACCAATGTCAGATCCTTAACCCACTGCGCCACAAGGGAACTTCAAATTATGTACATTCTTAATCCTGGACCAAGAGCAGTATTCAACCCTGAAGACACATTTCTAGGCTGACGAAAGTAAAGCAAGGAAAATCACATATGCACAATTAAAAAAAAAAATCCCTTTCATTCTGATGTGAAAGGAATATTCTACATTTTAGAAGGATTTTTCCAGTTTGCTTTTAAAAGGAAAGATGTTTCTTACTTGTTTTCAGTTCTAAGAAAGTTGAATTTACCGATCCCTTCTTTTCCCAACTCCCTATAAATCATTTTGCTGAACCTACATACACAATTCATGCTTACATACGTAACAGTTCATGCTTACATACATAACAAGAGATGAGCAAGAACTTGAACCAAAGGATACTAAACTTTAAACTGGGAAGGGGAGTTGGGAGACCCATAGGTAAGGGAGAAAAGGAATAAGGGGAAAAGTCAAGGGAGAAGAATTAGGATAAACAGAAGGTGGAAGCTTGTTTTTTGTTGTTGTTTTTTTGCTTTTTAGGGCTGCACCCGCGGCATATGGAAGTTCCCAGACTAGGGGTCAAATCGGAGGTGCAGCTGCCTGCCTACACCACAGTCACGTGGGATCTGAGCCGGCTGCAAACTACACCACAGCTCACAGCAACGCTGGATCCCCAACCCAGTGAGCGAGGCCAGAAATCGAACCCACATCCTCATGAATACTAGTCAGATTCAGCCACAGCCGGGAACTCCGGAAGACAATATGAATAACATTAATAAATACCGAGTCCCCACTGCATACACATTACCACTTGGTGGTTGTTTCCTAATGGGTTTCCATGCCTTCAGTCTTGGTTCTGCATCCACTGTCACACAGCGGTCTAGCCTTGTGTGTCTTGGCCACTGGCTACCTCATCCTATGCAACTCTTCTTCTCCCTTAACTGCTGTTCACCCACAATGGTCACTTTCTGTTCCTAGAATGCTCTGAGTTCCTTCCCATTACAGGGCGTTTACGCTTACTCTTTCCTCAACCTGAACTGCTCTTCTCATAGCTGATGCTGTTTCATCCTTTGGAGTTCAACTCAAACATCACCTCCTAAAAGAGGCGAGTAAAGCGTTGCCCAGTAGTCACTCTACGTCTTTCACAGACCTCATCTCGTTCTGAAACTCCTGTTTGTCTAACGTCCCCACCAACTACACCGAGGGTAAGGACCGGATACGCCTTTCTCAAATGTCTCTCCAAGTCTCAGAACAGTGCCTAGCAGAGGAGGTAGCTGATGAACACGGTACCGGATGAATGAAAGCGGGAGGCCGGAGTTGTTCATCTGCATATTAAAGATCAGGACCTTGGAACCCGGAAACATTAGACAGTGCCAGCCCTGACTCCAGCCATCCAGGGCTACGATCTAGTGCTCTGGTGAAATAATAATCAAAGGGCGGAGGGGGAAGCATAGCAAAGGCAGAGCAGCGACCACACAACTTCAAGTTCCCTTTCCTCCCCTCACCCAGGGGCATCCACGCTCCTTTCTCCCGCCCTGACCGACCGCGGGGCCTCCCCGCCCAGCCCCTGGCCGTGCGGGTCCCTTACTAGGTGGGGATGAGAAGGCACTTGAGCAGTGTCACCCCGAGCGCCAAAGCCGAAAACCAATTGCCACCACCAGTCGCACTTCTGAGCGCCGCCATTGCTACGGCGCCATTCGCTTTCAATCAACTTGACACGCCCCCTGCTGCCGCGCATGCGGGGACAGCGCTGGGAGGCGGCAGCCTGGCGCCGCGCGCATGCGCCCAGCCGCTCAGCCGCTCCGCCCGCGGGAGGCGGGAGCTGAGGCGTTTAAACCTCCCGCCCTCGGTCCTCTCACCGCCCCGCCTCCTTCCCGCCGGAGAGGTCTTCCCTGAGTCTGCGCGGTTTCTACGGCGACAAGTTAAGTTTCACGTGCCGCTTTTTTTTTGGTTCGGAAAGTTTCTTGGCGTTTTCCCTGGGCGTCGCTTTTGCTTGTTGTTGGGGTACCTCGGTGGGAGAAAACTGTATTTTCTAGAGACTTTCGGGTACTAACGGAGGGGTCAGAATTGTAATCCCGGAGTAACAGTAGGTAAAAAGTACCTGAGAATACTAGAGGCGCCTAGCATGGCCCCCTGAACCGGAGTATTAGCTCCAGGTGGAGAGTGGCGCGAGCAGAGATAGAGGTGAAAACATTGTGCGCTTCTAGAACTCGGAGATAGGCTCTGTTGCACCACCTGCCTGGGGGAACCCACTGTGGAGGCAGCGCTTCTCACACTTCGTGTGCAGGTCACTTGGGGATCTTTTTAAAATTCGCATTCACCTAGTTTTCCTTTTTGTAAGTAGGAAATAGAACTGGGGTCTGCTTCAGAGAGTGGTTGTGAGGATTAAATGAAGATGCTTGTAAATTGCTTGATACGATGTCAGGACCGAATAAATGTTCAGTACATGCTTCAGAGAAGTTAAAACCTTGCTGAACGATCAACAGCAGGTGGGAGACACTGACCCTCTCCTCTTGGGGGTTTAGGCCTGCTTACAACTTCAGATGTCACCCACGTGAATGTGACACTCAAATTTATATCTCGAGCCCAAGCCCTGTCACCTCCAGACCCTTGTATCTAGCTGCCCACTCACCCTCTCTTAGATGTTTTAAAGGCACTTTGCATTAGTTCCCTAGGCTGCTGTAACAAATTACCACAATCTAAAAGCACAAGTTTAAAACAACACAAGTGTATTCTCTTACAGTTCTGGAGAGCAGAAGTCTAAAATCATCTCACCAGGCTAACAGTTGGTTCCTTCTGGAGGTTCTGAGGGGAGAATCTCTTTTCCTTTTCCGCTGTTAGAAGTGGACTGCATTCTTTGGCCCTTTCCTGGCATCACTCTAAATAACCTCTTGCTTCTGTTGTCACATCTGTTACTTTTCTAGAATCAAATCTCCCTTGCTTCCCTCTTATAAGGAGACCTGTGAGTGCATCTAGAGCCCACCTGGATAATCCAAGATAATCTCCCCATCTCCGAATATTTAACTTAATCACATCTGCAAAGTCCTTTTTGCCATAGAAGGTAATATTCACAGGTTCCAGGGTTTAGGACACAAATACCTTTGGAGGCTGTTGTTCAGTGTACCACACACCTCAAACTCAGTATGTCCAAAACTGAATTTATGAACTTTCAGTAGTATCCATTCAGGAAATAGCACCAACCATTTAAGCTGTTCAGCTCCTCTGGCCCATACTTGAAAACTCACTGTGAATTTACTAACTCAATACTCACTCCCAATCCCCTTCTCCCTTTTCTGTTTCCTCTAAAGAGTCTAGAAAAGTTAAATAGTTGATCTTAACTGGCAGCTAGGTATGCCTTAATGACACAGTTCTGTCTAGTAGGACTTAAAGCAGGAGTCTGCTGAGGGGAGGGTTTCTGGGAAAGGCTTTCCTTTCCTGATGAAAGAGACAGTGGCCCCTTTTTTCATTCTTCCTGCCTTGGACTTGGTCATGAGGCATGGAGCTGGACTCGGCTGTGAGGAAAAGGCACATCATGCTAGCCTCAACATCACTGAGCTGCTGAACAAATCCCTCCTACTCCCAGAATTCTTTCTTTCTTTCTTTCTTTTTTTTTTTTTTTTTTTTTTTTTTGCTTTTTAGGGCCACACCTGCGGCAGGTGGAGGTTCCCAGGCTAGGGGTCGAATCTGGGCTACAGCTGCTGGCCTATACCACAGCCACAGCAACGCAGGATCTGAACCATGTCTGTGACGTACAGCGCACTCACAGAAACGCCAGATCCTTAACCCACTGAGCGAGGCCAGGGATTGAACCCGCAACCTCGTGGTTCCTAGTTGGACTCATTTCTGACGGGAACTCTCAGAATTCTTATATCTTTGGGAATTTCTTGTTATTTGGGGAAACACACATACACCGTCTTTATGTGTTTGAGCCAGTGTTGGTCAGATCGTCTGCTTCTGCCTCCTAAACTGTTTCTAATGGCTATTGCCAAGTCCTGTCAGTTTGACTTCATTGATCCTCTCCGTTCATCTACTCTTCATACCCCCCGTATTCTTCACTTTAGCTTGACTCGCTTTCAGCTTCAGCTACATGCCATGTTACCTCCTGTCACTGCACCTTTACATATTCTTTCCCTCTATTTGAGATGTTCTTCCTTCTTCCTGGTTAAAAAAAAAAAATTTAACTGGGTGAATCTTAAAAGATCTGATTGGCTTTATTCAGTGATTTTGAAATGGAGTTTTAACTAAAGAACAACCCCCCTTGGCTAAGAAGGCAGCTACAAGCCTTTCCAGCTGTGCTCATCACTATGCCACCCTTCTTGTAATAATGTAACAACTGTGTGCCCTCTATCCAAGCCAGCAGCCCTGCTAATCAGGTACCCAGCATTGCTTATCAGTTCTGCTTCTGTAACCTTGCTGGCTCAGTTTCTTAGGGAGGAACACTGTCTGCTTGGGGATGGGGGAGGTCCGGGATGCTTACATGGGAAAATCAAGACCTTGTAGTGTATAAAAGTTACTGAGAACAAAGACCTGGTGCTCAGACTCTGGAGGTGACTCCTCTGAGCCCGCACCGGTGCTGAATAAACCTTGCTTTTCCATATCTCCGAGTGCTGTTTGTCTCCTTCCGTTGCCACGGTTTTTGCGGTTTCCGCAACAATTTATGACTCAAGCAGCTTCCAATGTAGCAGATAAAAAGGAACTCTGAAGAGCAGTACAAAAAAATAAGACTTAGGTGTTCCATGGTGGTCTAGTGGTTAAGGATTTGGCATGGTCACTGCTGTGGTGCAGGTTCAATTCCTGGCCCAGGAACTTTCACATGCTGTGGGTGTGACAAACAAACAAAAAAAGAAGACGATGACTTTTATAGGCAGAGGGGAGCAGGAACAAAGACGTTATTCTAGGCCAAAAAGCAGACTGGTTATTGCAAGTTTACTTGCCCTGTAGGGGATACCAGGGGTTTTTCAGGCAGGTTACTCAGCTAATGCTTCCTGATTTTCTGGCTTCAGATTCCATTTCCGGGAGGACAGAACTATAACAACGTATACGTTTGGTGATGTGGAGCTTAGCGTAAGTGACTCCATCCTAGTTACCTCTCCATCCTTTAGCTCTCAGATCGAGCACCACTTTCCCAGAGAAATCTTCCCTGACCTCCCCTTGTGCACCTGTCAGCTGAGTGCAATTTTACATTTATTTGTGTGATTATCTAATTCCCTCATTAGGTATTCACTTCCCGAGGACAGGGACCTTGTCTGTTTTTACTCACAGTTGTAGTGGCAGAACTTGCACCCCGTATGCACTCGATAGTTGCTGAGTGGTGTGAATGCCTGCAACAGGAGTCCAACCCTGATCTCTCCTACCCCTGACACCTTGCTTTTTTCCCCACAGCATACCACCCAGGATGAGATTTGGAACCTGGGGAGAAATTGCATAAAAGGGTCAGTGTCAGTTATATAGAGTCTTCAGGTTAGAAAATCTGACCAGAAAGAAGAATACACAATTGGGTGAAGAAGTTTTTCATAAATTACATGACCTGGCCTCCCTTTTCTAAGGAGTTAGTCCATTCTGCTCTTGGTTCTGGTACCTTGCTGGTGACTGGAAGCTCTTCTGACCACTATACCTAGCTTCTGTCTCAAAGGGAGGGTGCAGAGATTTTGCTTAGGTGCTCAGAGTTTGATTGTTTTGCAGACCACAGCAGCTCTGTCAGTTCTAAGTACCTAGAGATTTGTTTTTATTTTTATTTTATTTTTTAACATTTAATTTAATTTTACTTTTTGTCTTTTTGCCTTTTCTAGGGCTGTTCCCACGGCATATGTAGGTTCCCAGGCTAGGGATCTAATCGGAGCTGTAGCCGCAAGCCTATGCCAGAGCCACAGCAACGCCAGATCTGAGCCACGTCTGCAGCCTACACAGCCGGATCCTTAACCCACTGAGCCGGGTTAAGGATCCTTAACCCACTGAGCAAGGCCAGGGATTGAACCTACAACCTCATGGTTCCTAGTCGGATTCGTTTCCACTGTGCCACGACAGGAACTTCTGTTTTTATTTTTAACTTTTATATTCCTTGGAACCCGAACCAAAGATGATGATTAATCCAGTAACTGATACATTTTTATACCTCAGGATGCGTATTCATTGTATCACTTGGAGGGTAAAGTCAGAAAGAAATAGTCAAATCCCAAGTTTAAAAATAAAAATGAATGGTATAGCATTTAGATACTGTATTAGTTCTCTATTGCTGCAAAACAAATCACCCCAAACTTAGTGGCCTAAAACAAGAAACATTTATTGTCTCATAGTTCCTGTGGTCAGGAATTCAAGACCTTAGCTGGGTGGCTCAGAGTCTCTCATGAGGCTGCGGTCAGGATGACATCAGGGGCTGTAGTCAACTGAAAGGTCCACTGGAGCAGGTCCACTGGTCCACTTCCAGGGCCAGCAGGTCCTCATCATGTGGGTCTTTCCTTGGGCTGCGTGAGTGTCATCAGGACATGGCAGCTGCTGGCTTCCAGAGTGAGTGATCCAAGCTGGCAGGAGCAAGTCACAATGCCTTTTACGACCCAGTCACTTCTGCTTCCTTCTGTTTGTGAGAAGCGATGTGTGACGTCCAGCTCACCCTCAAGCAGAGGGCATTAGGACTCTAGCTCTCAAAGGGGAACATTCTAGAAATACCACATGTGTCTCAGCCACATCCTTGGGCTGTCACAAACAGGACTGCATCTAGGTGGGAAGACGCCTCTTTGGGGAGAGTCCTCTGTTTATTATGTCTAGTCGTCCTCCTCGTCAGCAGTCTTTTCCCCTTATGTTTCCCTCAGGATGTGCAGGTCCTGTGTTCGGGTTTGGTGAGTAGGAGCAAGAACTGCTTTACCTGAGGACTGATGTATGCTGGCATAAGGCTGGCATTTCTGGGGTTTGGTTTGGTTTTGTTTTTTTGCGGGGGGTCTTCACAGCCATCCTCTGAGATAGGTCCTATGATTATCCTCACACTGAGGACGAGGAAACTGAGGCTCAGGGAAGTTAAATAACGTGTCCAAGGACTCTGTAAGCTAAGGAGGTAGGATTTGGATTCAGGACTGACATATTATCCTTCTAACTCCATGGTCTGGCCTTCTTGGAGCTCGGTGTCTCCCAGAGCACATGACACATAAGCAGTTGCTGACAGAATCTGGTGGTTACAGCCAGGAGAGGTATGCAGAGGCAAGAAAGGGGCAGAAAGGAGAGAAGAAGCAAATCCTGGGCCTGCTGCTGGACTGCCATCAGCGTCATCTCCTAGAGTGTGGGCCTTCCTCCCTGTGTGCCTGTAGGGAAAAGCTGAAGTCCTCCCTGACCTGGTCCCTTCTGGCTTCTCCAGCTTTACCAGCCCTACTTCCTCTATACAAGCTCTCCTGGCCACATGGGACTTCTCTGAACACTCTGTGTTCTTCACGTATCTGTGCCTTTGTAAAGGCCATTCTCTCTCCCATAAGGCCCCATTCCTCTAGTCTATGTGACAGGTTCCCACAAAAACTTCAGAACCCAAGTCAAATGGTCTATGAAATTTTCCCAAAGCACTTTGTGCAGGCTTGTTTTAGGGAATTTACAAGTAGCTGTTGTAATTTTAACCCCAGAAGCAGCTAGGACCTCCAAGATTCTGAAGTTCTAGGTAAAATTGCCTTTACCCAACCATTTACTTCCAGTTTCACAGCCCACGGAAGCCAAAGCCCTCCAGATTTCTGCAGAGCCTCAGAGACCTTTTTTTTTTTCCCCCCATGTCTTTTCCCCTGGACTTTCTACAGGCATACCTGGTTTGATACCCCTTTGCTTTGTTGTTGTTGTTTTAACAAATCGAACGTTCACGGCAACCTTGTGTGGAACAGATCTATGGGTGCCATTTTCCCAACTGCATTTACTCATTTTGTGTCTCTGTCACATTTTGGTATTCTTGAAATATTCCTAACGTTTTCATTATTATATTCATTATGGTGATCTATGATTAGTGATTTTTGATGTTATTCTTGGGGAGGGGGAAATTTCCCCCTCTCCCCTCCTTGCGTTCTTGTGGCTGGACTAATAATAAAATTGACGCAAGTCAGATTAACAGAAAAAAAGAGCCAGTTTTAATTCTTGCACATAGAGTTCCCATAGGACCTAAGAAGTGGCCATACAGGCAGCTGTTCATGCTTTTTAGACAAAGAAACAATAAATTTATGAGGAAATGACAAAAAGAGGAAACTTAGGTTTTGGTTGCCCAGTTAGTGAGGAATCTAAGCGATGCTTGGGCTTGGGGCAGTAAATTAAAGAAGTAACAAGGTTTGTGTATATAGGCTTCTGGGCCCTGAATTCTCTATCTTTGTGATACAGTGTCCTTCTGCCTCCAGATTCAGAGAGAGTGCACTTTTCACATGAGAGACTGACTTTCTGCTTTCAGGGAGAGAAAGAGGAGAATCAGAGTGTTCCTCTCATGTTGGCCATTTATCAAGTAACTTTAATTCAAAATAATCAATGTGCCATTGAGGCATGTTTTGGGGTGGCCTATCTTTTGGGCTCCAACATTACCATGAGTATTGTTTTTGGGTGTTATGAGCCATACCCATAGAAGACAACGAACTTAATGGATGAATGTTGTGTGTGTTCTGACTGCTCTGCCAACTAGCCATGCCCTGTCTCTCTTCTCAGGCCTCTCTACTCCAAGACACAACAATATTGAAATTGGATCCACTAATAACCTTGCAGTGGCCTCCAAGTGTTCAAGTGAAGTGAAGAGTCAGACATCTCTCACATTATTTTATTATTTTTTAAAAATATTTGAACGCTTTTATGAAACAAGGCCCACATGCTCAGGGCAGAGCATTCTGGGCAGAAGCAGAGACAAACCCTCCCTGCAGCAGAAAGGAAAGGGCATCTTGCTGGTGGGGGGCACTTAGCTCTAGTCCTGGCTTTATGTGACCCTGGACGAGTGGCCCTGGCTCCCCACTTCTGCATCTCACCCCTGCAGACAAGGTCACCCCCTTTGCCCCTTGTAGGCTGCCCCCGGGGGAAAAAGCCAGAACCCATTTTCCAGGGATGACAGCCCAGCCTGGTGGGCTGATGAGCTCTGCGACAATACTTTTCTCCAGTCAACTCCGTGGACTCCATGCATCTTGGAGTCAAAATTAAAAAAAAAAAAAAAAAAAAAATCATCGGGAGTTCCCGTCGTGGCTCAGTGCTTAACGAATCCGACTAGGAACCATGAGGTTGCGGGTTCCATCCCTGACCTTGCTCAGTGGGTTAAGGATCCGGTGTTGCTGTGAGCTATGGTGTAGGTCAAAGATGCAGCTTGGATCCTGAGTTGCCATGGCTGTGGTGTAGGCCAGCGGCTACAGCTCCAATTAGACCCCTAGCCTGGGAACCTCCATATGCCATGGGTGTGGCCCTAAAAAGATAAAAGACCAAAAAAAAAAAAAAAAATCAGAGTTCCCATTATGTCTCAGCAAAATGAATCTGACTCGTACCCACAGGACGAAGGTTTGGTCCCTGGCCTTGCTTAGTGGGCTGGGGATCCGGTGTTGCCGTGAGCTGTGTTATAAGTCACAGATGTGACTTGGATCTGACGTTGCTATGGCTGTGGTGTAGTCCAGTCGCTGCCGCTCCGATTTGACCCCTAGCCTGGGAACTTCCATATGCCTTGGGTGCAGCCCTAAAAATTAAACAAACAAACAAAAACACTACAAGAAGGTTTAGGCCAACCCAGAAAAGGGACCTGGTGTGCAGAAACCACAACCCCATGCAGTGAGTGGCAACAAGAATGAACCTCAGAAAGCCTGAATTCATCAGGTGGGGGTGGGGCATAGGGCCTCAAGGGTGGACATCTCTCCTGGCTCCCGGTCCCCTTCACCTCCACGCCTCTGCATCCAGGGTGGTTGTTAATCATTACCGGAGGTCTGGCCAGTCTCCCTGTACCCACCCTCTGCATTCCAGCAGCTCCAGATATGTGCTCTTTGAACTGTGTTCTAGGATCAAAAAATGGGGTATGTGTACCTTACCAAAGATGGATACAAGCTTTCCTCAGAGGAGAGAGCGTGTTAGAAGTCAGGTGGGCCTCCTGGAAGGGCTTAAGGCTGAATTCACAGGGAGAGTCCCCAGAGGGGATGGCTGGCTGTTGGAAGCTGGGGTTATCCAGGGCCCAAGTAAAGTTAAATGGTTTGGAAACCTACTCTATGAAAGAAATCCTGAAATCTGCCTCCCTGGTATGACCAAAGCTGAAGCAGGGGAATTGCACAAAGATCCTTTGAATTGGTAGAAGAGGTCCTAGGCACTGATGGGACACCCTTCACTGGAAGAATGATTCGCCCCTAACAATCCAGGAGATCCCAGGGACCCAACAGCCCATATCCCAGCAGTCAGTAGAGCAGGTGTGAACTGTGCATGGCTGTGGAGCCAGCCTGGGCACCTGTTACCTGACATGCTTCCAAGTCTATATCTGTCCCAGGCAGGATCAAGAAAATATTTTAAAATATGTTTCCTCTTGGACTTTCCATTGTGGCTCAGTAGGTTAAGAACCCAACTAGTATCCAGGAGGATGCAGGTTCGATCCCTGGCCTTGCTTAGTGGGTTAAGGATCTGGTATTGCCGTGAGCTGTGGTGTAGGTTGCAGATGCGGCTCAGATCTGGTGTTGCTGTTGGTGGTGGTGTAGGTCGGCAGCTGCGGCTCCTGTTCAGTCTCTAGCCCAGGAACTTCCTTATGCTGCAAGTGTGGCCCTGAAAAGAAAAAAAATTTCTTCTTGTAAAATTAACATCCTAATAACTCAGCTAAGCCAGTGCAGCTGGTGGCGCTGAGGCACCCACTGGCCTCTGGGCTTCAGACCAGCTACAAAGGCCCCTGGGCCACTGGCTGAACCACCCAAAGGCTAAGAGGTGGCAGTTTCAGGGTCACATGTTAGAAGAGTTACAACTTGAACACACTTTCTGGTAGAACTTGATGTCCTCAGAAGGGGGCCTAGGAGTTCCCATTGTGGCTCAGAGGTAATGAACCCAACTAGTATCCATGAGGCCTTGGGTTTGTTCCCTGCCTCTCTCAGTGGGTTAAGGATCCGGCATTGCCATGAGCTGAGATGTAGGTCACAGGCGTGGCTTGGATCCCGAGTTGCTGTGGCTGTGAGGTAGGTCGGCAACTGTAGCTCCTATTCGATCCTTAGCCTGGGAACTTCCATATGCCGAGGGTGTGGCCCTAAAAAAAAAAAAAAGAAGAAGAAGAAGAGGGCCTGAATTTCATAGGCTGGCCCCAAGGATGGGTGATGCTGTTAATATGGGTGAGGTGTTGATGTGGAGGCCACTGATGGCATTCAGAAAGAAGAGGACAGAACTCTCTCCAGAAGTTCAGGGTGAGACTGATGACTGTGACCTGGTTCCTGGGAAGGATCAGGAAGCTCAGGAGCCCACCCCAAAGGAGAGGATAAAAGAGACTAGGAGAAGGATGGAGCCCATGGCCCATTTGTGCTGTGAGTGGAGGTCCTCGCATACCTGGGACACCACGGGGAGCCCCAGGCCGTAGATGGCGACCCCGGCCAAGGTGGCCATGCTGTGGGCCAGGGCCATGCCCCAGGCCAGCCCAGGCATGTGGGCCTGGCCTAGGTCTCTGAGGCAACGCAGTGATGTCTGATTGGAGGCTTGCAGAAGTGCCACAGTCCAAAGAGGTGGGCCTCGGCCAGGAGCTAGTGGCCATCACAGATGGAGATGGAGGAGAGGATCCCGGCCTGGGAGGCACAGAAGATGATGAGGGTCTGGATGAAGGATCAAAGGAGGACTTGTGGGGTCTCCTTTGGGCCTGCAGCCTCTGGGTCTGCACGTCAAGGGTAGTCATACTTCACCAGGTTGGGCCACATACTCGTGCCTGGCTCCTTCGTGCTACTGGCACACATCTCTTACTTTCAATCAAAAGCTGGAAATGATGAAGCTTAGTGAGGTAGGCATGTCGAGGCAGGCCTCTTGCACCAAACGGTTGTCCAAGTTATGATTACAAAGGAAAAGTTGTTGATGGAAATTGAAAGTGTGCCTCCAGTGAATCCATGAATGATAAGAACGTACAACAGCCTGATTGCTGATATGGAGAACATTTTAGTGGTAGAAGATTAAACAAGCCACAACATTCCTTTAAGCTGAAAGCCTAATCCAGAGCAAGGCCCCCAGTCTCTTGAAGTCTATGAAGCCCAAGAGAGGCAAGGAAGCTGCAAAAAAAAGAGTTTGAAGATAGCAGAGGAGTTCCTGTTGTGACTCAGTGGTTAACAAATCGGACTAGGAACCATGAGGTTGCCGGTTCGATCCCTGGCCTTGCTCAGCAGGTTAAGGATCCGGCATTGCTGTGAGCTGTGGTGTAGGATGCAGATGTGGCTAGGATCCTGTGTTGCTGTGGCTCTGGCGTAGGCTGGCGGCTACATTTCCAATTGGACCCCTAGCCTGGAAACCTCCATATGCCAGGGGAGCGGCCCTAGAAAATGCAAAAAGACAAAAAAAAAAAAAAAAAAAAGCAGAAATTGGTCCATGAGGTTTAAGGAAAGAAGCCATCTCCATAAAGAGCAAGAGCAAGGTGAAACAGTAAGTGGTGATGTAGAAGCTGCAACAAGTTATCCAGAAGATCTAGCTAAGATAATTAATGAAGGTGACTACAGATTTTCAATGTAGATTAAATAACCTTATATTCATATTGGAAAAAATTGCCATGTAGCACTTTCATAGCTAGAGAGAAGTCAATGCCTGTCTTCAAAGCTTCGAAGGATAGGCTGAATCTCTTGTTAGGGGTAATCCACATGTCAGTTTTAAATGAAAGCCAGTGCTTCGTTTACCATTCCCCAAATCCTAGGCCCCTTAAGAACTGTGATAAACCTCTGCCCATGCTCTATAAATGGAACAACAAAGCCTGGAGGACAGCACATCTGTTTACAACACAGTTTACTGAGTATTTTAAGCACACTGTTGAGACCTACTGTTAAGGAAAAAAGATTCCTTTCAAAATATGGCCACTCACTGACAATGACCTGGTCACCTCTGAGTGTTGTACAGCAAGATTAGTGCTTTTTTCATGCCTGCTAATACAGCATCCATCCTGCAGCCCATGGATCAGGGAGTGATTTCAATTTTCAAGTTTCAAGTCTTATTAAGAAACACAGTTCAGGAGTTCCCGTCGTGGCTCAGTGGTTAACGAATCCAAGTAGGAACCATGAGGTTGTGGGTTCGATGCCTAGCCTCACTCAGTGGGTTAAGGATCCGGTGTTGCTGTGAGCTGTGGTGTAGGTTGCAGATGCGGCTTGGATCTTGAGTTGCTGTGGCTGTGGCATAGGCTGGTGGCTACGGCTCTTATTGGACCGCTAGCCTGGTAACCTCCATATGCCGAGGGTGTGGCCCTAGAAAAGACAAAAAGACAAACAAAAATTTGTAAAAAGTAATAAAAAAAGAAGATACAGTTTATAAGCCTAGAGCTGCCACAGGTAATGATTCCTTTGGTGGATCTGGGCCAATTCAATTGAAAACCTGCAAAGGACTCACCATTCTAGATGTCATTAAGAACTTTTTTGATTCATGAGAAGAAGTAAAAAATACCAATATTTATGGAAGTTCCTATGTGGCTCAGTGGTAATGAGTCCTACTAGTGTCCATCCCTGGCCTTGCTCTTTGGGTTAAGGGTCCAACATTGTGGTGAGTTGTGGTGAAGGTTGCGGCTTGGATCCCCAGCTGTTGTGGCTGTGACTGTGGCATAGGCTTGAGGCTGAAGCTCTGATTCAGCCCCTAACCAAGGGACTTCCATGTGCTGCAGGTGCAGCCCCTGCCTCAAAAAAAAAAAAAAAAAAAAAAAAAAAATCAACATTTACAGGAGTTGAGAAGAAATTGATTCCAACCCTCATGGATAACTTTGAGGGGTTCAAGGCTTCAGTGGAGGAAGTAATTGTAGATGTGGTGGAAATAGCAAGAGAACTAATATTGGAAGTGGCGCCTGAAGATATGACCGAATTGCTGCAATCTTATCATAAAACTCTAACGGATGGGGAGTTGCTTGTTATGGATGAGCAAAGACAGTGGTTTCTTGAGATGAAATCTACTCCTGATGATAATGATGCTATGAACATTGTTGAAAGGACAAAAAAGGATTTAAAGTAGTACATAAAGGTAGTTGGTAAAACAGCAGCAGGGTCTGAGAGGATTAACTTCAGTTTCGAAAGAACTCTACCGTGGGTCAGATGTTATCAGATAGCACTGCATACTACAGAGAAATTGTTTGTGAAAGGGAGAGCCAATCAATGCAGTAAATGACATCGTCTTATTTTATTTTATTTTTTTTTTAAACAAGTGGCCGCACCTGCGGCATATGGAAGTTCCCAGGCCAGGGGTCGAGCCACAGCCACTGTAGAAGCAACGCTGAGTAGTTATGTTGTGAGCCACAACGCTGAGTAGTTATGTTGTGAGCCACACGGGAAGTCCGACATCGTCTTATTTTAAGAAATTGCCACAGCCACCCCAGCCTTTAGCAGCCACCACCCTGATTAGTCAGCAGCCAGTCAACATCAAGGCAAAACCCTCCGCAGCAAAAATATTGTGGCTTGCTGAAGCCTGAGGTAATGGTTAGCATTTTTAACCAATAAAGTATTTTAAAATTGAGGTATGTACATAATTTTTTAGACATGAGACTATTGCACAGGTACTAGAGTAGGTATAGTGTAAACGTAACTTTTATATGCACCCAGAAAACAAAAGTTTGTATGATTGCTTCCTTGCATTATTCAGTTTATTGTGGTGGTTTGGAACTGAACCTGAATATTTTTGAGGCATGCCTGTACTTCCTTGGTTGTGGCATATATATGTATATATATATATATATATATATATATATATATATATATATATATATAGTCTTTTTTAGGGCTGCACCTGCAGCATATGGATGTTCCCAGTCTAGGGATCGAATTGGAGCTGTATCCGCTTGCCTGTGCCACAATCATGGTTCCTAGTCAGATTTGTTTCCGCTGCACCACAACGGGAACTCTGGGAAATTCTTCTCATTCATTGATTTCCAGGCAAATCTGCTCATACCCAGTATTTATGAGTACAGAAAATTTTACCAAAGAGCTGCGGGCCACACAGCAAATCCTTGAAAGTCCTTGGGAGTCAGCCTGGTCCTCTTCAGTCGTTTTCGGCTTCTTGGCCATGTGCTGTCCCCCCATTTGTCCTCTCCTATGCTGTACCAGTCTTCCCATTTGCTGGTCTTTCCATACTCTCTGAAGCAACACATCTCTTCCACAGCATTTCTTATGTAGAGCAGTTTCAGGACACTTTCTTGGCTCTTGGCCTCTTCTTCTACCCAAGAGCTTATCAAGGTTTTCCCCAAATGAAGGCAGTTCCTCTCCAAAGAGGGATTCTGGGACAAACAGTCAGGAAAATTATTTCCCATTGCTGTGCTAACTTCCTTTTTATGAGTGTTTCACCTTGTTCTGAGGCAGGTCTTACTTGCTTTGTTTTATTTCCCCAGCTTCCTGCAAAGAGCCCTCAGTAACAGTTGTAGAATAAATGAATTGGTGATTGAGGAGTTCCTGTTGTGGCACAGAGGAAATGAATCTGACTAGGAACCATGAAGTTGTGGGTTCAATCCCAGGCCTTGCTCAGTGGGTTAAGGATCCAGCGTCACTGTGAGATGTGGTGTAGACATGGCTGGGATCTGGCGTTGCTGTGGCTCTGGCATAGGCCAACGGCTACAGCTCCGATTAGACCCCTAGTCTGGGAGCCTCCATATGCCACATGTGCAGCCCTAAAAGGACAATAGACCAAAAGAAAAAAAAAAAAGAAAATGAATTGGTGATTGAGAGAATGATGGGTTGGAAAACCTCAATCAAAGAACAAATAGGTTGATGTTAATTTGATCTGATGGTTCCCAGGGATCTTTGCTATGAAGAGGAAGAGGCTTAGACTCTAGCCCAAATTCTAGCTCCAGTTCTGCCTCTAACTTGCTATGTGTCCACAGGCTCTCACTTTTCATTTCTGTACTTTGGCTGTAGAATAAGAAGGAGGCTCCTAGGTATTCCTTTCTGTTCTGCCAACCACACCTTCTAATCCCCACCTGAAACCTGAAGCTTCGCCGTGGGACCTGGTCGGCCTTCTGGCTTATTATTAAAACCCACCTGCCTGGCTAAGAAGTGCTTTCAAAGCAGGGGACCCACCTGGAATTGTTTTAGCCCACAGTTCTTATTTAGCAACACCGGATTTTACCACCTGCACATTCCTCATCCCCCTGTAATGCCTAGTTAGGCTGGATGTTGAATCAACTGCCTTTCATCCCTCCCCAGCTTTTTGCATTAAATCCCATCCATCCTTTCCTAAGGCCAGCCATCAAACAGGAGGGCTGTGTTTGTGTACTTCCTTAACCAGGTTTATTGTCTCTGGAATTTCCTGAAACTTTCTATAGGATTTCTGAAGGAAGTAGAGACCCTGTTTTATATATTTGGCAAGTTTTTGATTTAAGCTGCTTTTTCACTTGGGGCCTTACAACTTGAGCTACCCATCATGAGTCCTCAGAGGCAAGAGTTTGTGAAAGCTGACACATCAGTTTTCAGTCATTCATAGCTCAGGGATATCACTAGGCTACTGTGCCAGCAACTAATATTTTAATTCAGTGTCAGAGGTTATTCCAGTGTCTCCTTTTCCCTAGCCTGGGAACCTCTATATGCCATGGGTGCGGCCATAAAAAAAAAAAAAAAAGAGAGAGAGAGCGAGCAAAAGAACTGATTACCACCAGGTGATCCTATTTCATTGGAAGAAAATAAATTTTTATGAACAATAGCACTGTTTAATCTTGGCGTGCAATGGAGGGAAACCTTTGACTCCAAACCCTAGCCTCCAAATGCAGAAGTCCAAAATAGCCTCCCAATTCTGTTTAAAGCCTTAAAGCATTTGCCTAGCATAGTTTCTCCCAAAAAGCATAGCCTGAGAAAGAGGCATATATAGAAGTCGTTCAGTTTCATATGGTGATCCTTGGAAACAGGAGGAAGGGGAAAAGAGAATGAAACAGGGAGAGCAAATACAAGGATGCGTTATTGAGAAACTGTAGGAAATGCATTTGAGGACTGTCTTGCATGGGGGGAAGAAATGAGGAAATGCCTGTCTGTCAACTTCTGTCTTCCAATGGTCAAGAATGGCCCTTGGGAACTTTTAGGTTTCATTTAAATGGGCGTTAAGTGGACTCCCACAGGCAGGCATCTCTTGAGGCAGCTCAGACCGGCTGGGACCCTGGAAATGAGGCCTGAGGCCTGTGCTCTGTGAGGTTCCATCTGCATGAAGATAAACGTGGGGCACCTTGGCTGGAACAAGGATTGAGACCCACAGGACTTGCAGTGGACACGGTAGGTTTGACATGTCTCCCCTCTCTCACCATTCAGGGCCACTTATGCCTTCGTTTAAGTCCAGTAGGCTGTAAAGTCCTCTTCACTGTGGCTGCTGGCTGCAGTCTCTGCAGACACCTGTCATCCAAGAGGTTTAGTAAAACAAGTTACAATTCCTGCTGCTGCAGTTGGTCCCAAAGCTGTAAGTGATACTCATCACTGCCTTCCTCTACCACCCAGTCTAGATTTTCCTTATCTCCACCAGCCCTTTGGCTAGTCTGGGTGTCTTGTTTGGTCCCTGAAGCCTGTATGAGCAGCGTTGGTGGTATAGAGGTGAACGTAGCTGCCTTCCCGAAGCCCTTGTTGACGCCTTCCCTTTGACAGCTCATAGTCACTCTGATTGCTTGTTCGTCGTCATCACTGTATTTGTTAAGTGCCTGAGTGGGCACTCAACTGAGCTTAACCAGAACATTCCACCATTCTGGTAATAATCCTTCCACATGATGAGGCATAGGATCCGTGGCTCCTGCAATCAGCCTGTCCTTTTCTGAAAGGAGGTCCTTTGTTCTGAGTGAATGTCGTGTGTGCACAGACACCTTGGATGTTCTCAGATGGTGGCTCTGGTGTAGGCACTGTGGGCAGGGAAGGCAAAATCATTACAGGGTAGGCACCGTCTCACCGCTCCCTCAAAGACTGAAGGGGTTCAACCTGTCACCAAGAGGATTTCCTTGAGGATTTCCTTGAGGAGTGGAGCTCGGCATTGGTTTGCTACTGGCTTTTTTTGGGGGGTGGGCCACACTCATCGATGTGAGTTCACAAAGTGGTGTCAGTACAACAGAAATAGGCAACATGGGGGTCTGAGCATATTGCATTTGTGCTTTTTGGACCTGCTGGGGCCCAGTACCAAATGTATCATTTCCATTCTATGAAGGATTGCTTCTCTGATCCTTATGGCTGATAAGACTCACTTATGATGGACAGCTCTAATTGCAGAGTAATTTAGGGTAGTAATTTCCTCTGGCTGGTGTCACAAAAGACTAAAACTTAAAGCTGTGATTTAAAACAGTGGAAACTTATTCTCTCCCAGTGCTAGTGGTCAGAAGTTGAGAACCAGGAGTTCCCATCGTGGCGCAGTGGTTAACGAATCCGACTAGGAACCATGAGGTTGCGGGTTCGATCCCTGGCCTTGCTCAGCGGGTTAAGGATCTGGCGTTGCCGTGAGCTGTGGTGTAGGTTGCAGATGCGGCTCAAATCCCACATTGCTGTGGCTGTGGTGTAGGCCGGCAGCTACAGCTCCGATTAGACCCCTAGCCTGGAAACTTCCATATGCTGCAGGAAGCGGCCTAGAAAAAGCAAAAAGACAAAAAAAAAAAAAAAGGATCTAGTTTTCAAATGATGAGTGCTTCTCAGCCATAGATGACATGATCTTGCTCCAGAACTCTAAGGCTGCAACTCTCTTTGTAGAGTTTTCCAGAGATGCTTCCTAGCATCCTTAAACCCCACAGATCTTCTGGGTCACGTGCCTGAGTGTTAAGGTAACTTGAACTGCAGATGGAACCTCTCCTTCCTTGAGCAGAAAACAGAACTGGCAGCCTTCCAAGTCATCAGGTAAATGGATCAGAGCAGCATTTGTTGTCTAGTATATGCCACCTTTAAAATCCACCAAGCCCCATGGTTCTTCCTCAACAATAGGAATGATGATGCAAAAACTTGTTCTTTACCTTAGGAGGGATGTTCTGTGTACCCTGGGGCATTGATTTACTAAAAACTTCTCCAGCATGCCAAGCTCTTGAATCTTCATGGAGTTTATCTCCAGTCCTCTAGAACACTTGTATCTTATTGTGCATCCAAAGCACGTTTCTTTTCCTGCTTGCCGGGACCACTGGCATGGTGCCATTATTCTAGTGGACAATTGCTGATGTTCTCTCAATGAGAAGATGACCGAGGGGTCTATAGACCACTCTGTGACAGAACAAGAGAGCTGCCATAGACTTGGGGCAGGGTGGTGAATGTGGACTAGTGTCTTTTCCAGGTAAAGTTGAACTGGTTTAAATCTTCTTTACCAGGGGAATTGAGAAGAACATGTTTGTCAGATCAGCAGTTATATTTCAAGTGCCGGAGGCTGTGTTACAGGAAGATACCACATTTGGCATGGCAGCTATAATTGAGGTTTCAAGGTGGTTAAGCTTGAGATAGTCCGCTATCATCTGCCAGGGTCTGTCTGCTTTTTGCAGAGGCCAGAGAGAGGACTTGAATAAGGGCATAATGGGGTGAACATTTTTGTATCCTTTACGTCTTTGGAGATGGTGCTCATCTCAGTAATTCCTTCTGGGTGCAGCGTGGCTTATAATTTTCTCTCTTGGCCAGATGCGACAGAGGGCTGGCTGGGTGATATCCAGGGCTTCCACCTGGCCATTTCTGCTCTAAAGGCTCTTACTCCTCAGGTCAGGAAATCAAGGCAAGCGTTCTGATGTCTGCGAAATATATCTCTACCAATCTCTACTCTCAGAAACTGGGGAATCAACCACAGGGTGGGTCTATGAATGCATTTCGCCTTGTGAAATAGACTTGAGCTCTCAGTCCTTTTATCACTTGGCTTCCTTAATTCTCCACTCTAACCAGAGGCCTGTAATGGTGTTTTGTGTGTCCTAATATAATTGGCCTTATATTTCATTCCCCAAGTCTAAGGCCTTCAAGATTCATTCCCTTGCATGTACCCCTGATGTCTCCTAGTACATATCAACGAGGGCTTGCAGTACTTTCACTGTGGAAGCCATTTCTTCTCCGGGACGGTTATTAGCCTGGCCACAGATGGGGTGATAGGGTCAGATATTGAGGGAGCAGACAAGTTCCTCCCTCAGGGTTTTGGAGCATCTCCAGACAAGGAGAGACTACTTTCTTCTGGCAAGAAAGAAGGGGCTGTTTCTAATGAGACAGAGAATGCTGGAGAATCTGGAAGTTGAAGATTCTAAGGTTTCTGTGCCAAAATGTCCCCCTCTCAGGTGTTAGGATTCCATTCTTTTTCTGTTAGGACCCTGAAATTGGCAAGGAGACTCTTGAGGTCGTGTATTCAGTCTCTTTTGCGGCTCTGCCACTGGGCCATACTGAGGACTCACCCTCCCCCCCAAAAAAAAAGGGAATTAAAAAAACCCTCCTTTTAAAAATTTGTTTATTTTTTATGCTTTTTTAGCACCTGCAGCACATGGAAGTCCCCATTCTAGGCGTCGAGTCAAAGCTACAGCTGCCGGCTTACACCACAGCCACAGCAACGCCGGATCCGAGCCGCGTCTGTGACCTGTACCACAGCTCATGGCAACACCGGATTCTTAACCCACTGAGCAAGGCCAGTGATTGAACTTGCATCCTCATGGATACTAGTCAGATTTGTTTCTGCTGCATCACAAAGGGAACTCCCCCCGCTTTTTTTTTTAGTTTAAAAAAAAAAATCCCCTTTATTGTTTTCTGATTATAAAAATACTGTGTGCTCATTGTAGAAAAAAAATTTGTACAGAAAAGTATAAGGACATGGAAAAAATGATTACCCATAATCCTACCACTCAGAGGCAACTGGTGTATTTCCTTCTGGTCTTTTTTCTTTCTTTTTTTTTTTTTTTTTTTTTTTTGTCTTTTTTAGCTATTTCTTGGGCCGCTCCCGCGGCATATGGAGGTTCCCAGGCTGGGGGTCCAATCGGAGCTGTAGACACTGGCCTATGCCAGAGCCACAGCAACGCGGGATCCGAGCCGTGTCTGCAACCTACACCACAGCTCACGGCAACGCCGGATCGTTAACCCACTGAGCAAGGGCAGGGACCGAACCTGCAACCTCATGGTTCCTAGTCGGATTCGTTAACCACTGTGCCACGACGGGAACTCCCTTCTGGTCTTTTTTCTGTGCTTATTTTAACCTAGTTGAGCTCATACTATGTATATATGCAGTTTTACCTGTTCACTTAAAATAGTCAATTAACATAAGAAAAACTTTTCATGCTATTAAAATCCCAATTTTTAGTAGCTGAACTTGAATAAAAATCAATATAGAAAAATTTACTGAACTTCTATTATTGGGTTTTAAATTGTTGCCAAATTTTTGCTGTAAGGGCAAGAGTGTGGCTTTTAGAGACAGATGTATTTGAATTCCAGCCTTTTTTTTTTTTTTTGAGTGTATTTTATTTAGCACATGCACACATCCATTCTTTTTCAGATTCTTTTCCCATACAGAATATCACCGAATGTTGGGTAGAATTACCTATGCCATACAGCAGGTCCTGTTGGCCAGCATTCAATATACCACAGTATGCATATGTCAGTCCCAGACCCCCAGTCCATCCCTCCCTCACATCTGTCCCCTTTGGTAACCATAATTTTGTTTTCAAAGTCTGTGAGTCTGTTTCTGTTCTGCAAATAAGTTCATTTATATCCTTTTTTTAGATTCCACATGTAAGTAATATCATGTGATGTTTATCTTTCACTGTCTAACCTCACTTAGTATGATCATCTTGAGGTCCATCCATGTTGCTGTAAACGGCATTATCTCGTTCTTTTTAGTGGCTGAGTAATATTCCATTGTATGTATGTACCACATCTTATTCTATCTATTCCTCTGTCAATGGACATTTAGGTTTCTTCTATGTCTTAGGATTGTAAATAGTGCTGCAGTGAACATTGAGGTACATGTACCTTTTCAACTTATGGCTTTCTCCAGATAGATGCCTAGGAGTGGGATTGCTAGATCATCTGGTAGTTCTACTTTTAGTTTTTTGAAGAATCTTCATACTGGTTTCCATAGTGGTTGTAATGGTTTACATTTCTACCAACAGTGCAAGAGGGTTCCCTTCTCTCTGCACCCCCCCCCCCAGCATTTATTGTTTGTAGACTTTTTGATGATGGCCATTCTGGCTGATGTAAGATGGTATCTCATTGTAGATTTTATTTGTGTTTCTCAGATAATTAGTGATGTTGAGCATCTTTTCATGTGTGTGTGTGGTTTTTTTTTTTTCCGTCTGGATGTCTTCTTTGGAGAAATGTCTATTTAGATCTTCTGCCCATTTTTTTGATTGGATAGTTTGTTTTTTTAATATTGAGCTGCATGTGTTGTTTGTATATTTTGGAGATTAATCCCTTGTCAGCTGCTTCTTTTGGAAATACTTTCTCCCATTCTGTGGGTTGTCTTTTCATTTTGTTTATCGTTTATTGTTTCTTTTCTTTGTTTAAATTTTTTTGTTTTTTTAGGGCCACACCCATGGCATATGGAGGTTCCCAGGCGAGGGGTTGAGTCAGAGCTGTAGCCACTGACCTACACCACAGTCACAGCAATACCAGATCCAAGCTGCACCTGTGACCTACATCACAGCTCACAGCAGCACCGGATGCTTAACCCACTGAACAAGGCCAGGGATTGAATCTTTATCATTTCTTGAATTCCCACCTTGATTCTGCTTACTAGCTGTGTAGCCCTGGGTAAATTACTTAATTTCAAATTTGTCATCTAAAAAGGGGATGACAGTTCCTATCTCATAAGGTTTCTGTGAGAATTAAATGGTATGTGTAAATATCAAAAGCAGCTCCTGGCAATAACAGATATTCAATAAATAAATAATACTGTGATGAGATATATTTCTGCAGAAATCTTGGTCCCCATTTTGGATGATATTCTTTCTTTTTTTGGCTGCACCCATGGCATATGGAAGTTCCTGCATCAGGGATCAAATCGGAGCTGCAGCTGTGACCTGTGCCACAGCTGCGGCAATGCCAGATCCTTAATCCACTGTGCCAGGCTAGGGATCGAACC
Source organism: Sus scrofa (assembly GCF_054392235.1). Taxonomy (NCBI): domain Eukaryota; kingdom Metazoa; phylum Chordata; class Mammalia; order Artiodactyla; family Suidae; genus Sus; species Sus scrofa. Next base: position 12,583,292 of record NC_139391.1, read on the forward strand.
CACGCCTCAGCAGCAACCCAGGCCGCTACAGAGACAACACTGAATCCTCAACCTGCTACACCACAGTGAGAACTCCTGCATAATTTTCTTAAATCCTAAAATTTTTGATTCCCTCAAATTGACCTCCATGGTATAGTGTACTGATGAAGAACAAAAACTTGGGACTCAGGCTGTGTGTGGGCTTTCAAATCTTGGTTTTACCAGTCACAAGCTTTTGAACTTTGGGCAAGTGGTTTGACCTGGGACCCAATTTCTTGACCTATAAAATGAGGAAAATTATAGTATGTATCTCACAGTATTATCTTGAGATTCCAGTTACCATGTAGAAAGCACCTAGAATTGCCTGGCCCGTGGTGGTAAGCACTGGTTGGTTGCTGTTGATGATATTGTTATTTGGTCAGCTTCATCACTCAGAATTTCTCGCTGGCTGACTTGTTCCCTCAGAATCCCCACCTGTTGCTCTGTGACTTACTTCCCACCCCCTCTTCTCTCTTCTCCCCTACCAACATCTAATTCGCATTTTATACATCTCTGTTCAGCTTTTTCCTTCTAAATTATACCTGAGGGCTCAACTCGTAGGGAAAATAGAATGATAGAAACACCGACCTAACACTTACTCTGTGCCAGGCACTGTGCTTCATTCTTCGTATGGATTAACTCATTTAATTCTCACAGATATCTTGTGAGGTAGGTGTAAATATTGTGCCTGTTTTATAGATGCCGTTTTAGAAAGATATGACAACGTATGCAAGGAACTCTAGGAAATGGTAGAGTCTGAAACTGAATCCAGGCCTGTGCGATTCCATATCTTGTGCTCTAACCTTTGGAGGATGTTACTGCACAGTGGTTAAGATTGTGTTTACTCCAGGGAGTTCCCGTCGTGGCGCAGTGGTTAACGAATCTGACTAGGAACCATGAGGTTGTGGGTTCGATCCCTGGCACTGGCTCAGTGGGTTAAGGATCCAGCGTGGCCATGAGCTGTGGTGTAGGTCGCAGATGCGGCTCGGATCCGGCGTTGTTGTGGCTCTGGCGTAGGCTGGCAGCTATAGCTCTGATTAGACCCCTAGCCTGGGAACATCCCAGATGCCATGGGAGTGGCCCAAGAAATGGCAAAAAGACAAAAAAAAAAAAAAAAAAAAAAAAAAAGAAAAAAGGATTGTATATACTCCAGTGTCAGACCATGTTCAAATTCTGGATTCGTTGTCCTCACTCATTACCCTCATGCCTAGCTAAGTGGCTCCTGAAGGGATTTTGCCATTCCATTCGAGACAGAAACTTATGTTGTCCAGTTGTGTTTTTAAATAACTTTTCCTCCAATACCTAACATAGAATGTGCCATAGAACAGATGCCTCATAAATATTTGCTGAGATAAATCTATGCAAGACACTGTTATAGGCACTGTGTGCATTTTGAAGGTGATTCCCCCCTAAGGAACTCACAGACTAGGAGAAACTAGGTGCTTAAATCACCATGGTATCAGGAGGAAAGTGCTAAATGCTTCTGCAGAGAAACAAAAATCTCTCTCTTTAAGAGAGAGAGGAGGGGGAGTGGGCACTGGTTGTAAGGAACTGACTTTTGGGATTGTGGGGGTGGCTAGGGAAGTTTGGAGTCTGTGGGGTAGGCCAGGTTGGAAACTGGCAGGTGGGAGCCGAAGCAGCAGTCCATCGGTGAATTTCTTCCTGCTTCACACAACCACATTTTTGCTCTTAAGGCTGTTTCTTTTCTTTTCTTTTCTTTTTTCTTTTTGGTTGTTGTTGTTATTGTTATTATTGTTTGGCCATGGCTGCAGCATGTGAAAACCCCTGGGCCAAGGATCAAACCCAAGTCAGAGTAGTCACCCAAGCTAGATCCCTAACTCACTACGCCCCAAGAGAACTCTGCTCTTAAGGCCTTTTTTTGTTTGTTTGTTTTTATGGCCACACCTGTGGGATATGGAGGTTTCCAGGCTATGGGTCTAATTGGAACTGTAGCTACGGGCCAAATCACAGCCATAGCCACACTGGATCCAACCTACACCACAGCTTGAGGCAATGCTGCATCCTTAACTCACTGAGTGAGGCCAGGGATTGAACCTGCATCCCTGGAGATGGGATGGAGACTAGTCAGGTTCTTAACACATTGAGCCACAGTGGGAACTCCTTAAGGCCTTTTTAATTGATTGGATGAGGCCTATTCAGATTATCGGGGATAATTTCCTTCATCTAAAAGTCAGCTGATTGTAGCTGTTGACCACGTCTACAAAGGCCTTCATAGCAACAGTTAGATTTGATTTAGTGTTTAATTAAATAACTGGATACTATAGTCTAGCCAAGTTGGCACGTAAAAGTAAGGCAGTTACTTAATTTCCTTAAATTGTTTGTTTCCTCAGCTACAAAACTGCGACCCTTACTTACCTCATACATGAAAAGCCTAGTGCTCAACACAGGAGCAGCTCAGTTTATGGGGGAAAAATGAGCCTTTGGCGACAGTTTAGAAGAGCAGGGTTTGGTTCAGATAAGAACTTTTTTTTCCTAACTTGAATACATCTAAAATAAAAGTGATATAAATACATGAGGAAAAACATCAAACCAGTTTAAACTGGTAGTTGCTGAAAAGTTTGTCTCCCTCCTACTCCAGAGCCTCAGGGCCCTTTATTTAGAAGTAATCTTTATTGGAGTTCCCGTAGTGGTGCAGCGGAAACAAATCCAACTAGGAACCATGATGTTGCGGGTTCGATCCCTGGCCTAGCTCAGTGGGTTGAGGATCTGGCGTTGTCCTGACCTGTGGTCGCAGACGTGGCTTGGATCTGGCGTGGCTGTGGCTATGGCCAGGAGCTGTAGCTCCGATTAGACCCCTAGCCTGGGAACCTCCACATGCTGCGGGGGGTGGACCTAAAAAGCAAAAAAACAAAAACAAAAACAAGTAATCTTGTCTTCTTTTTTTTTTTTTTTTTTTCCCTTTTCTAGGGCCGCTCCTGCGGCATAGGGACGTTCCCAGGCTAGGGGTCTAATCGGAGCTGTAGCCACCAGCCTACACCAGAGCCACAGCAACGCGGGATCTGAGCGTCTGCAGCCTACACCACAGCTCATGGCCACGCTGGATCGTTAACCCACTGAGCAAGGCCAGGGATCGAACCTACAACCTCATGGTTCCTAGTCGGATTCGTTAACCACTGAGCCACGACGGGAACTCCAAAAGTAATCTTTATTGATGGTTTTCTACCATCTTTCCAGAGTTTTGTTTTGTATATATGTGCACACATACATACTCACACCTTTTGTCACATTCAGTTTCTCAATCCTCTGCCCCCCCGGAATTTTGGTGTTTTCATTTAATGATACATCTTGAAACATATTTCATTTAGGCACATACAGATTGACTTTTTAAAAAAAAATGGCTGCAAAATGTTCTATTGTGTGATTTTTTTTTAATTAATTAATTTTTTTTTTTGTCTTTTTAGGCTGTACCCACGGCATATGGAAGTTCCCAGGCTAGGTGTCTAATTGGAGCTGCAGCTGCCGGCCTACACCACAGCCACAGCCATAGCCACGCAGGATCCAGGCCTTGTCTGTGACCTACACCACAGCTCATGGCAACGCCAGATCCCCGACCCACTGAGTGAGGCCAGGGATGGAACTCACATCCTCCTGGATGCTACTCAGATTCATTTTCCCTGTGCTACAATGGGAACTCCTCCACTGAGTGATTTAATAATAATTTATTTAGGAGTTCCTGTTGTGGCGCAGTGGTTAACGAATCCAAGTAGGAACCATGTTGTTGCGGGTTCGATCCCTGCCCTTGCTCAGTGGGTTAACGCTCTGGCGTTGCTGTGAGCTGTGGTGTAGGTTGCAGACACGGCTCGGATCCCGTGTTGCTGTGGCTCTGGCATAGGCTGGCAGCTACAGCTCTGATTAGACCCCTAGCCTGGGGAACTCCATATGCCGCAGGAGTGGCCCAAGAAATGGCAAAAAGACAAAAAAAAAAAAAAAAATTTATTTTTTAAGTCCCCAGATGACAGTCATTTTTTTGCTATAATAAATAATACAAGCGTAAACATTTTGTATATATATCTTTGCATAATGTATAAGAATATTTGTAAGATAAATTTCTAGAACTGGAAGTGATGCATTGAAGGATTCAAACATTTGTCTTTTTTTTTTTTTTTTTGCTATTTCTTGGGCTGCTCCTGCAGCATATGGAGGTTCCCAGGCTAGGGGTCCAATCAGAGCTGTAGCCGCCAGCCTATGCCAGAGCCACAGCAACATGGGATCCGAGCCGCGTCTGCAACCTACACCACAGCTCACGGCAACGCCGGATCCTTAACCCACTGAGCAAGGGCAGGGATCGAACCCGCAACCTCATGGTTCCTAGTCGGATTCGTTAACCACTGCGCCACGACGGGAACTCCCGGATTCAAACATTTGAAGTGTCAAAAAAGGTCCCAACTTGTCCTTCAAAGAGATTGTATTAGTTTACACGCCACTAATAGTATATAAGCGTTCTTGTTTCCCTACCCTCTTATCAACACTGCCACTATGGATTTAAACTTACTTATTTCCCTTTAAAGTACCAAAATGCACATTTGAAAGAACAGGCATCATAATTATCCCTCCTCTGGGCAAGAAGTCCAGTATTTTTGGGTTTTATCTTTGTGATAACAGAGCTGGGCATTCTGCCCTGTCCTGTGTTCCACTCTGATGGGTTGGGGCGGATGACCTGACCACAGAATAGCTTCAGGTCACCAGGCAACAGGGTAGGCCAGACCCCGGCCTGTGCCCTGCCTGATAATGGAAATGCAGACAAGCCCAGTTCTATACTAGAACACAGAGCCATTGTCGGGAAACCACAAATTGCTGACTTGCTCTTGCAAACAATCAATACTCAGAAGCTGAGTCCAGGAATTCTAAAGCTGCACCCTGCATGGAGGGCTGAGTGGGGGAGGATACTCTTAGAATAAAAGAACCCAGCAACAGAAGCTTTGGCAGTGGTTCCTAGAGAGCTACCAAGAAGGCCCTGTGTCCCCTTTGCCACACCCTCTAATGATCCCAGAACCCCAGGCCGCCAGAGCTGGAGTAGATCAGGAAATTATCCCACCCTCAGAGAGTCAGGTGAAGAGCCAGGGCAGTTCCAAGAAGTATATGCTCAGTTTCGATGGGGCAGTGCAGTGGTGAGTGACCAAACCTGGGCTCAAATCCTGACTCAGTCACTTATCAGCTGACTTTAGGCACAGTGCCTCACCCCTCAGCCTCAGTTTGTTCATCTAGGGAATGGAGATGGCACTTGTCTCAGGACATTGTGAGGAGTCGGTTAATTAATTATGTTTGTAAATGTCATCATGGTGCCTGACATGAGCAACATAGGGCTCTTTGTAAGGCTCAACGAAATATTATTATTGTGGTTTTTATTAACAATAACGATAGGATCTTGGTGGGGGGGACTAAGGAAAGCTTCCTGGAGGAGGGGCCATTTAAGCTAGATCTTAAAGATTTGGGAAGATTTGGTATTCACTGGACTGAATAAAGAGAATCAAGTTCATATGTAAAGAGTATCCTATGGCTTCCTGGGCCAGACCCAGAGACATGCAGGAGCCCCAGTAGTAGGTCCACTTGGAGAGGTGGGCGAGGTACAGACCCAATCCTGCTGTGCAACATGCCCAGTAGTCCTGAAACTGGATGGATGTGTCCAGGGGCCAAAGTGTAGATTGAATGGGATCTACTGTGGCACTGGTATGTGGAGTCCAAACTAGAGCATGGGACCTTCGGAGGAGTCTCTGCCGAAGGTCGTGGCATCATAGGAATAAAAACTAGACATCCCCCACTGAGCTCAGTGATGTATATTTTGATCAAATTATCTATGTTTCAAATATCTCGTCTTCATTGCAATGTGACACAATCTTCTTCTACTGTCCAACTCCCAGCCCTTCATTGTTGTGACAGCCTGCATCTCATCATAGGTACTGTGGAAGGAGAATGTGGGCTAGAGCTTGCTAATGCTTCCCCTGCCGCAGCCCCTTTGGAGATGATTGTTATTGCATCTTCTTCCATGAATCTTGGCATCCAGTACCCTTTGCTGTGAAGTTCATGAACACTGAGAGTTCCCAGATGGATCCAGGCTGCACCAGACATCATGGGAAGCCTGTGGGTCTTCCTCTATTAGAGGAACATGATGATAAAAGCGGAAGGTAAGCTTGGGCACAGATCAGGACCAGTCTGAGCTCTCTAGTTATCCACCTAGTTAATACTTCGGTAAGTGCAGGCAACAGGGGCTATAACTGCCAAATGCCAGATTTGACAGAAGAGCTTGGACGCCTTAGGCCCACTTCAGTGAGGCATATCAAAGAGCCTCCATAAGTCCTATTGACAATACCTCACCTGCAAGGCCTGTAACATAGCAGGTGGCAAGAAACATTTTTGTTCCAGGAAAGTTGTCTCTAAAATCAACTTCATATGGACCTCAGCCTGCAACTTGGTAGATGGGTCCAGGGACCAGAATGTAGACAGAGGAACTGACAGAGCTGGGTAGTGTTCTGGACCCAGGCAAGGAAGCTGGGGTTTAAGACAAAGATTTGGCTCCTGGTAGGAGAACTGAGGTAACCCTGGGGTAAGGGGAGAGCAGGAGCATCAGCTCTCTTTATGGGCTCACTGGACCCCAGGGTCAGCAAACCCAGTTTTAAAAAGGGGACCTTGACACAGAGCTTGGCTTGATGTAATGAAATAATTCTTCTTTATATATATTTCTTGTGTGTGTGTGTATATATATATATGTATATTTCTTATATATATATATTTCTCTTTTATGGATAAGTTGGAACTCTGTTTTGATTAGGTTGGCTGTAAGTGGAAATAAACAGTGGCTTAAATAAGGTTGACATTCTCTCTCTCATAGGATTGTAGAGGTTGTCGGTCCTGAGTTGATGCAGAGCACCTATGATATCAGTGACTCAGGCCCCTTCTTGAGTGTGGCTTTACCATTCTTAGCATGTGGACTTCACGTCGTGGTCCACGAAGGCTGCTCCTGCCAGGTGTCTGCTAGTCTAGTCAGCATATAGAAGGAAGGGACAAAGAGAGGCACATTCCCTCATTCTAGAGACACGTCCCAGAAGTTACCCAAACCACTTCTCCTCGCATCCCTTTGGTCAGACTTTAGTCATGGGGCCCTACATAGCTGCAAAGAAGGCTGGGAAATATGATCTTTTTCCTGGGTGGATGAGTGCCTGGCTAAAATCCGTGAGTTCCTATTACAGAAGGGAGTGGTGGGAAATGGATACTAAGGGACAACCATCAGCCTCTGCTACAAGTTTATCACCTCTTTTCCTAAGGGACTGAATACCCCAAAACCAGAGGGTACGGTCATGTTCTTTGTGGGTAGACAAGTCTCTCCTTTAAGGGGGTGATGATTCCTTGTGAAAATTGTTGAGAACGCTTAAGTACAAGAGAGAAAATCAATGTGAAAGATATGCCAGAAACATACCATTGTCTCTCTGGGTCTCTTTCTGAGGGTTGGAACTCAGAGCATCTGCATGAACTGAATAGGACTTCTGGGTGGGGGAAATGGCCACACAGAGAGGGGCCTCCCATAGGGTGTTCCTCGCTGAAGAGTAAACCTCACTTTCTGAAGGTGATCTAACTCCTGTTGTTCTTAATGTTTATTTCCATTTTGCCATCCCTTGAGACCCAGGGAAAGTCTTGTTAAGTGCCTGTGTCTGGTCATAGCTATGCCATGTGGAATTATAAGACAGGGTATCTTTGCGTGTTTGAATGCAGGTTCCATCAGGGCAGGACCCTCTTCTGTTACATAACGGCTCAGTGATGATGAAAGGCACGTATGAGCATGGATTGCTTCCACAGCAGTCCGCGTCTGCTGCTTTCCTCCTTTAGCACCGTCTGGCGGCCCTTCTCTGTGACGATGACTTAGACGCAAGTTACGTGTCTGGTTTAGTATTGAATCCCTAATGCCAGACACACAAGAAACACTCAGTGATGGAATTGAATGAACCCAACACGCAAAACCCTTCATAGTCCAGTCCTAGCATATGTTCAAGTCTATTCCCTTAGCTTAGACTCTAGTTAGAATCTGGCCTTGACTAATAACCACAGCAATGTTGATAATTATCATGCCTTGAGTATATAACACGTTCCAGGTATTTTATATGCATGGACTTATCTAATCCTTGTAGAATCCTGTCAGGTGCATGTAATTATTATCCCCAGTTGTCTGATGAGGAAATTCGGTTCAGAGGGGTGCAGTACCTTGCCGAAGGTCACATGGCCAGCAAGGACTTGAAGCCAGGCAGTCTGCCCAGACCCTTAGCCATTCACAGCCACCCCCTTTTTCATGCCTGTGTTTCAGAGGCAGACTCACTCTTTCCAATCTGAGAGCCTGGCCTCTGTTGGAATGCCTTTCCCCAATTTCTGGCCCTAGCAGACTCTACTTACCCTTTAAAGTACTGCCCAGACTTCACCCCTGACCGCACCTGCTTCTCCAAACAGGGAGGGAGGCTTCCCTCTCTCCTCTTTGCCCTTTTACTAGTTGCTCCCAACTCTGGCCTGGAAGCGCTCCTGAAACAGGGACCATGTCTCATGCTTTGGTATCCCCAGCCCTCAGCACAGTACCTATATGTGGAAGGTCCTTCATTCATGTTTGTGGAAGTAAGTAACTGACCCCACTCTTTCATACACAAGGAAACAAATGCATGAAGTGAGGAGACCTGCCTGCATCACAAAGCAAGTAAGAAAAGAGCCAAGGCCAGACTCCAAGATTCCTGATTCCCAGCCCTGCCATCTCGTAACCTGCTGTCTATGCATGAACATTTGAAAGAGCCTTCATGCATTTTAAACCTGTCTTAATTCTGTCTTACATCTCACCCCAAAGAGGACTTCTTTGAGAATGCTGGTGGGAGAGTGAGTTTTGGCAAGTCTTATTGGGAAGTCATGAGGCAACAGGGAAAAACAGACAAACAATCTGGGGTGTATTTTGCTGACCCAGTCCTCAAAAACAGCAGGACAAAACACTTGAAACTCAAGCTGGGGCCTCTGGCCAGCAGGGCACCAAGTCAACTTGGACAAAAAGAAGAAATACTTTCTGGTTTGTCTGGATTTTCTTTAAGGCAAAGCAAAAAATACCAAAAATTTCACAAGGTCCTAGAAACTTCCAAATGCAAATAAGCTCTGGGTACTTATCTTGCCCCATCTCATGTCACACAAGTCCTCTGTGTCTCAAGAAATGAAATTCCCCTCACCCTCTGGTCACAAAAAGGTGATGGAAGAGCTGATAAACATTAATCACAGTTGGAAAAAGCAGAGAAATCATTAAGGAAACATCAAAGTTCTTTTATTAACTGTCAACTCAAGACTTCTGTATAGATGGTAACGTGGTGGTGAGAGCACACACTTGTGAGACAGCAGATCAGGGTAGGAAACCTGGTCCTAATATTTATTTAACAGCAGTGTGACTTTGAGGAAGTTAATTACCTTCTCTGAGACTCGGTGTCATCTTTTGAAAAACTGGTTATAGTACATCACATAGTATTGTTGTGAGGATCAAGTGAGATGATGCAAGTACAGAGCTCAGCATCATGCCTGATACATAACGAGTGCTTTGTTGTTATTAGCTATTATCATTACGTGTACATGATGTCCTTTATGGCTGAAATGCCCTTTCTTGCCTTGTCTGTTTAGGAAACTTCTCATCCTTTGGGTCCCATCATGAGGGTGTCCTCCTCGATGATATTATCTTTGACTGGCCCCTGTTTCCTCTCCAACATGGTCCCTAGTTCTCTCAGCTCCCCCTCATTCTTCTCACCTTTGCCCTTCTAACATAGCAATGATCTCATGATGAAGAAATCATTTGTTTCTTTGCCTGTCTTCCCCAGTGGGCACTGACAGTCGGAAGGACAGGCTCAGGTCTGTGCCCTGAGTCCCAACAGTACCTGAACCGCAAGAGGCTTAGGAAGTCACATGTACATCCTTAGATTAGAAACACCAGGAGGTTGGGACATGGAGGGTGGCCAAGAAGGCAGAGTAGGAAGACCCTGAGTTCACCTCCTCTAACAGTCACACCAAAATTACAATTCCTTACAGAGCAACTATTGATGAGAAAGATGGGCAGAAAAGATCTTCTACAACTAAAGACATAAAGAATCATAATGAGATGGGTAGGAGAGGTGGAGACACAGGATAGTCAAGACCTATACCCCTGGGTGAGGGACCCACAAAGGGGAGGGTAATTACAGTTGCAGAGGTTCTTTCCAAAGATCGGTACAGTGGGCTCCCCAGCCCAGGGGTCCTACACCAGGACTGTGAGCCCCCAAAACATTTGTCTTTGAAGGCCTGTAGGACTTACTTTTGGGATAGCCAGAGGGCTGTGGGAAATAGAGACGACACTTTTAAAGGATGTGCACAAAATCTTGCACACTCCAGGACCCAGAACAGAAGCAGTAGTTTGAAAGGAGACTGGGTCAGACCCATCTTATGCTCTTGGAGAGCCTCCCAGAGAGTCAGGAGGAAACTGGAGCTCAGCCTGGGAACCTAGACACTGGCACTAGCTATTTTGGGAGCCTGTTCTACCGTGAGAACATTGCTACTGGCAAGCTCCATTTTGGAATCCTCCTTCTAGCTTATTAATGCTTGGACCCACTGAACACCAGCAGGCCAGCATCAACCCTGTGACCCTCTGGATCCCAGCCCCATCCACCAGTAGGCCAATACCATCACTGAGACATCTTGGGTCCCTTAACCAGCTGCCCCATGATCTGGTGCCACCCACCAGTGGGCTGACACAAGCTACAGGACACCCCAGACCCTGCAGCCAGCTGTGTTGGGAACTGGCCCTGCCCACCAATGAGCTGACACCAGCTTTGGGGACCCCAAGGTCCTGCAGCCAGAGACTTCAAGTACCTGGCTCTCTGCCCACCTGTGGTTAGACACTAGCTCTGCAATTTCCCCAGGCACTGTCTCTGCCCATCAGCAGACCAACACCAGGACCAGCACCAGCACCCTTGACCTCTAAGTCAGCTACACCATGATAGAGCCCCAACCACCATAGGCCAACATTAGTTTTGGGACACCCCAGACCCAGAGGCCAGCCATGTCAGAAACTGGCCACATCCACCAGCAGGCCAACACTAGATCTGGGACCCCTAGTCCTGTAACCACCCATCTATCACATGGCTCCACCAGAAGAAAAACTAAGTGAAGTGGAGATAGGTAATCTATCCAATAAAGAGTTTAAGATGATAATTGTAAAGATGTTCAGAGGCCTTAGGAGAAGGTTGAACAGTGAGAAGTTAGAAAATTTTAACAAAAAATTAATGTAAAGAGAACATATAAAGAAGAATCAAGCAGAGATGAACAATACAATAATTGAAATGAACAATACACTAGAAGGTTGGGCATATGTCTGGACAAAACTTTCCTTGAAAAAGACACATGCACCTGTATGTTCATTGCAGCACTATTCACAATAGCCAAGACATGGAAACAACCTAAATGTCCATTGACAGATGATTGGATTAAGATGTGGTATACTACTTAGCCATAAAAAAGAACAAAATAATGCCATCTTCAGTAACATGGATGGAACTAGAGACTCTTATACTAAGTGAAGTGAGTCAGAGAAAGACGGAGTTGCTATCATGGTGCAGCAGAAATGAACATGACCAGGAACCTTGAGGTTGTGGGTTCAATCCCTGGCCTTGCTCAATGGGGTAAGGATCTGGTGTTGCTGTGGCTATGGCAAATGCTGGAATCTGTAGCTCCGATTAGACCCCATAGCCTGGGAACCTCCATATGCTGCAGGTGTGGCCCTAAAAAAAAATGGGAAAAAAGAGAAAGACAAATACCATATGATATCTGGAATCTAATATACTGCACAAATGAACCTTTCCACAGAAAAGAAAATCATGGATATAGAGAACGGACTTGTGGTTGCCAATGGGAATTTGGGGCTAATACATGCAAACTATTGCCTTTGGAATGGATAAGCAATGACATCCTGCTGTATAGCACTGGCAACTGTATCTAGTCACTTATGATGGAGCATGATAATGTGAGAAGAAAAAATGTATACATGTATGTGTAACTGGGTCACCTTGCTGCACAGTAGAAAATTGACAGAACACTGTGAATCAGGTATAATGGAAAAAGTAAAAATCATTATAAAATAAAAAAAGTAATAAAAGCAAAAACCTAAAAAAAAAAATACACTAGAAGGAATCAACAGTAGATTAGATGATAGAGAAGAATGGATCAGTGAGCTAGAAAACAGAGTAGTGGAAATCACTGAAGCTGAGTCGAAAAAGAAAAAAGAACAAAAAGAAACATGGACAGTTTAAGAGATCTCTGGGACCACATCAGGCATATTAACGTTTACATTACAGGGGTCCCCAAAGGAGAAGAGAGAAAGAGGAAGAGAACACATTTGAAGATGTAATAGCTGAAAACCTCCCTAAGCTGGGAGAGGAAGCACACCTCCAGGTCCAGGAAGCAGAGAGTTCCAGAGAGGATCAACCCAAAGGGGACCACACCAAGCCGCATTGTAATTAAAATGGCACCACAGACTGGGCGGCTTAACAGTAAGTTATTTTCTCATAGCTTTGGAAGCTAGAAGTCCAAAATCAAGGTGCCAAAAGGGGAGGATTCTTCTGAGGCCTTCCTTCCTCGGCTTATAGATGGCCAGCTTCTCCTGTATCTTTACATGGTCCTCCCTTGTATGTCTGCCCAAATTTCCTCTTCTTAAAAGAACACCAGGGTTAGAGCCTACCCTAGTGACCTCTTTTAACTTAATTACCTCTTTAAATGCTCTCCTAATAGAGTTGCATTCTGAGGTACTGGAGGTTATTATAACCTCTACATGTGAATATTGGGAGACAAAAGTCATCCCATAGCACCTTACTAGAAAGTAGGGATAGTAGATTGTTCTATCTCACAGGGGTCTGGTGAGGTTAAGCGACAATAACAATAAAGTACTTCGAATGATGCTGGCTTCCAAGTGCTCATAAGTGTTAGGCACTATTGTTGTTGATCTGATTACTCAGCATTGCCAGGGTGAGGGCCTTTTAGCTTGGCACTAGAGAGGAGTTCAGTCGTTTACTCAGCAAACATGAACTGAGGAGCTCCCCTAGGAGGAAGTGTGCTGAAGGCCGGGGATATAGAGGTGTGAGAGGTGGTCCCTGCTTTAGGAGGGAGCTCCGCATCCAGTGTGGAAAAGAAGGAAGACAGAGCAAGGAGGAGGGATCCAGGCTCTCTCCATGCATGTTCTCCATCCTTGTAATCTCTCTACCAGGTAGATAATGCAGGTATTTTTATCCCAACTTCATAAATGAAGCCATTGAGACTGAGAGAAATGGTTGTGCTTGCCAGGGTCAGATGGCAGAGCCAGGATTTGGACTGGTCTGCTTGACTCAAAGCCAGTGCTCTTTCCTCTTTACCTTTGATGGTCAGTTATAAATTTCCTTCTAGCACAACATTTACAGATTCTGTGCCAAAAGTACCCAATGAATGTCACTTCTGACAGTCTGTTCTCAAGTAAGGACACCCCTTCTTTTGCTCTGGAATAGAGATGCTTGTCTAACCTGCCTCCCTTTCTAAGGAGGTGGGGGCAGGGGCGGGGGACTATGTTTCAGTCGAATGAGCCTCATCCTTGCAAAAGCTTTTGGACTTCACTCAAGGTGTTTCAGTGTGACCTGAAGGACTCCACTTTGCCTGGTTGTTTTAGCCCCAGAAGCACTTAATAACGTCCAACATCTTATACTGGAAAATACGAAAATCCCAGGACTGCTCTATTACTGAGTTTAAGTATTATGACACTGCAGGGTCAGTCTAGCGCTTGAAGCACCATGACAGCTCCATCAAGGGAATTTTTGGTCTCTGTTCGCATAGTTCCAGAGCTAGGAGGCTCATTGTTCCATCCAGCTCTGGCTAGAAGAGGCTTCCAGCTGGTAGAGCTGAATTTTTTTTTTTGCTTTTAACCAAAGATGCTTCCAGGCCCACAACAGTGAAGTGATTTGCCCATGGCTTTTCCATCAGTGGAAAAGCCTGGATCAGAGTGCTGGTATGTGGAAACCTGGATTCTGTTCTTGGCCTTATAATTGAGTAGCAATAATCCTGAAGGAGGATTCAGATTGGGTTCTTGCCTCAACGTGGCCACTTAACTTGAATTAAATAACGTGTTTCAATTTCATAATTAGCCCAAGGCCTACTATGGGTCAGGCACTGTACTTACACACCGTGTGGCCACCGTAGAGTCATTTCATCTCTCTGAACCTCTGTTGCCTCATCTGTGAAAAAAGCCCCTACTGTGCTGCTTCTCTTAGAGCCCTGTTGTTAGGGTTAAAAGAGAAAAAGGAAGCAAAGTGCTTTGTAAACTGTAAAGTGTGGTGAACACCAAGGCTATCCCATCCTTGTGGCCCACTCCACCTGGGGCAGACTTCCACCTTCGCACTGCCCACCACATTGGCATTTGTTTACATGTCTCTCTCCCTACTGCATTCCCCAAGGGAGGAATGTGCAGGGTTCATCTTTGCTTTCCCAGAGCCCAGCCCTGGAGTCAGTATGTGTCAGGTGCTTAACAGAGTATGTGAGTAAACAGAACATGTGAAATGAGATCCAATTCTTAGACGCATGGAATTCGACCAGAAGGGCACTGGAGGGCCAGAGGAGGAAGGGCTCAAGGAGAGGGTGGTGGTCAGAAGGATGTCCACTGTGGATGGACAGGGTTTGGGCCACTGGAAAGGAAAGGTGGGATGCCCCAAGCAGCAGGAGTGCCTTGGGCAAAGGTCAGGAGTTGGAAATCCATGTGGATTATACAGGGGACACTGAGGGCATGAGGAAGTAAGAGAGCAATGAAAGATGAGGACAGAAAATAATGACGGTGATGATAGCAGCAGCAGCAGTAATGTAGTAAGTATTGCACTACTTACTATACTCCTGGCACTATTCAAAAAGCTGAATTCCTCATCAAACCCTTGTGAAAACCGTATGAGTTGTAAATACTATTACCACCACTTTGTAGACAAGGAAACAGAGAGGTTAAATAACTTGCCCAAGGTCACATAGTCACTAAGTGGCAAATCCAGGATTTGATTTCAGGTACTCTGACTCCAGAATCTGTGCTCTTAAGTAGGGTGAAGCCTGAATGTAAACAGCTAGGAACTTTGGACCTTTTCTTGTGTTATAGGAAAAAGTTTGAGTAAGACTTTTGAGCAATATGGAGTTTGAGCAAGGGGGTAAAAATGTCTTGTTTCACCGGTGGAAGAGGCCCCTCAAACATCTATTGAGCACCTTCTGTGTACTGGGCACTGGTGATACAGACAGCCAGACAGGGCCCCTGACCTCAGAAGCACGCGGTTCAGCGGGAGACAAGGAGGTATGCTGGGGCAGGCCCCCTTTGGCTCTGTCTCCAGAGCCCGTTGGGTGCCTCTCCTCCGTGATGATCAGTGACTCCACTTTAGTGACTTGAAGTTGACTCTAGTGGGAGTATTTACACCATGGGAACTGGCCAATGCTACAGATCCAGTTCATTGCTTTTCCCTTAGAGCTAGTTGTTACATAGTTACCAGCACAACACTGCCTATGAACAGCAGCTGTGTGATGATTAAAGTTCTCACCAGCTAGATAGCTATCGGGTGGTACAAGGGTGTTGGAACTAATTCTACACCATGAGCCAAGGAGGCAGGCTTATGTTGAAAGTGGTGAAAGATGAGTAGATGTTTGCTATGAAAATGGAGTTGTACAGGGCAACCCAGGCTGAGGTGTGGCATGGCATGATGGTCATTCTTTGGCTCTGTGAAAGCACACTGTGGATGGGAAGGGGCTTGGCAACCTATGAGGTGTCCAACAAAGGGGTGTTTATTAAACAAATCCAGCATTGCATTTGTAAAGCGAACTAACGGGGGTTGAGGAGAGATAACGCATGTCACAGGGCATTAACCTTTGTCTTTAGCAGCAGGATCTCCTGAGGATTTGTGACTTAACTGGGCCTTTTAACCCAGCACCTCTGTAAAAGGGAACCTAGGCTTTGGGGAGGGATCTGACATAAGAATGGCTTAGAATGCTCCAGGGCTGTCAGTTAACTAGGAAATATTGACAAAAGCATTGAAATACTCCGTATGTTGGGGTGGGAGGGCCAGGGAAGTTGGTGGGAAAGAGAACCAGGAGATGGAACGGTGAGGTCAGACACACTTGACTGGGCATGTGCTTCCTGCCCAGAAGTCAGAGCCAGGCAGTGGCCCCACAGAGCCTGCCTCTGTCTTGGGTAGGGTCCTGGGTGCTGTGGGCTGCTCAGCAATCCTCTGGCTTCCACAGGCCAACTTTTCTCTCAAGGGCCCCCTTGTCCCTGTGCCCCAGAGGTGAGCCTGTCACCTCTCCACGGCTTTCTGCTCGCTCTCACACTGTCTTGAAGGTTTTGAAGGAGACTGAGGTCACAGGGCTGTCTGGACAGATGGAGCTGCCAGAGCCAGGACCCCACAAAGCCTAGAAAGAAGCCTGGGCCCCTCCCTTTGATGGCCTGGTTATCAAGGCTATTTTGCTGCAAGATATCACAGGGTCTTATTTCCCTGCCAGCCCTGAGCTGTCTGGGACACAGGCAGACTCAGAGGGTCAAGGGGAAGAGGCCACAGTTCCGGAAAGGGATAGGCTGGTGCTCTGGACACGTGAGAAGTTGGCTTAAGGCTGACCTTGGCTATGCTCCCACCCACAGTAGCCTTTTTAGTAGTCATTTGTAAAAGAAAGCTGGAAGTTTGGGGTGAACAGAGGTGCTGTTACAAAAGTGTTGTTTTAGGGCACACAGTTAAAAAAGCTGAGTGACCACATGCTCTAGCTTGGGGAGCTGTGTAGGGCGCCCAGGTGTGGGCAAGAAGGAGGGCACCATAGCCACCTCTGCTCAGGGAGCTCTGGCCCAAAGGGCAGAACGTGGTGTCACAGGGCTTGCCCTTCATAAAAGGGCAAAGGGCTTTGGTGGTCCTGAAGGTGTGAGGTCACAGGGGGTGGTGCCAGAGGTGGCAGCCACTGCTGGCCTTTGAGCGTGCAGGGACCTTATTTGATGGCAGGCCTCACTAAGTGGTCGTCAAAGTGCCTCAGGGTTCCCCCAGGTACCCTTTTTGACCATCTCTCTGCATGCCTAGGGGAGTCACGGAGAGGTGACAAGGTCTTGTGCCCAGAATTGCCCTCAAGTTGGGTCATAGCTCTTAGCTGTACCAAAAGCTAAACAAACTGAGTTCAGTTGAGATCACTAATCCCATCAGGTCTAGCTCAGGGCAGCGAGAGGCTTACAAGAAGAAGCACATCCCTGCCTCTCAGTCCACCCTACTCACTGGTCCTCTGGGATGGTGCTACCTGCAGGCTCAGTATCTCTCTGTCTCTCACGCTAAACATGTGTCTGCACTCACCCAAGTGAGACGCGTGCACAGTAAGTGTGCTGCGTTCTCTGCTTGCCTCTCCCCTTGTGCTGTGACCCTGCTGGAGGCTAAGCCCCCCACCCTGGGCTTGTGGCACTTCCTGCACTTGTGGTGCCCTCCTTAGCTCATGTTGTTACAGTCCAGCTTACCCTTAAAAGCCCAGCTGGACCATCCATTAAGTCCTTTCTGAGAGCTAAGCTTGCTTTCCCCCAAGTTCCCGCCATACATTGCATGGCCTGCTAGGCTTTTCCAGACTGAATTTATCTGTGGCTGCTCCCATCCTCAGGCCCTCAACACCAGGTGCCTCAGAAGGCGTGTTAAATTGTTATATGCTGATGATGTCCTCAGCCCATCATTATACTCTTAAAAGAGCAAACATTTATTGAGCTCCTGTGTGCCAAGCCTAGCTAGGAATTTTTACCTACACAACCAAGTCACACAACACTGGGAACTGGGGTTGTCATCTGATGAGGAAACAGATCAGAGAGGCTCATGTACTTCTCCACAATTACACAGCAAGTGAAGGAGCCAGAATTCAAACCCAGGTCAGCTTGTTTCCAAGGCCAGGTTTTTTTTCCCCCTTATATGCAGACACAAAATAATAACAACCATTTATCATTTATATTGTATTCTCACATACATTATTTCATTTGATCCTCACAACAGCCCTGTGAGGTAGGTAGGGTTATGTGTTACTATTATGCCCATTTCACAGATGAAGAAACAGAGGTGGCTCAGTGAGGTGGGTGACTTTCATAAAGTCACACAGCAAATTAGTGGCGTCATAGGTCTTGCACTTTTCTCAAAAGTCAAGCTGCTTGAATTAAGAAGCACCAAAAAGATGGAGAAAGAGAAATTTTATGGAAAGGAAAAAAGGGCAATGGTGATCTATGCGATTTCTTCCTTAAACTGTTCTGTTGCAGTCACAGCCTCTGCTGGTTGGTCTAAACTGGGTTCTCCTAAGTGGCTTTCCAGAGTACCCTTAGCCTGGTGGCCTGGGACAGTTATCAGAGACTCCTGGGTCCCACTGTAGGGGGAAAAGCCTTTTATTACATAAGGGATGCAGCCTTGCCCACAGTCCAGTATACAGGGTCCCCACTCACAGGGCGTACCTATGAAAGGCCCCTTCCCTAGCCCATCCCCTGTGGGTGCCTGTGTCACCAGACTTCTCTGGCTTTGCCTGAGGGCCTCTGCCCAGTGGGAAGATTCTGGGACACCTAAAGTTACCCGCACTCCAGGGATGAATCATAATGTGCAGCTTCGAGGTCTGCACTGCTCATCACCCCCTCGGAAGTGGTGGCTTGGGTGTCTTTTCCTGGGTCTTACCCCAAGGAGGTCCCTGGGCCGGTTATGACCAGAACCAGTGCCACACGGGAAGGCCACCTCCTTCAAGCAGTGTCGCAGGGGCTGGACACTTACTCCAAGGGTGGTGCTATGGTTCAGACCAGTCCCAGGCTCCTTGCAGCACACTGCCCAGCCCTGGTCTCCTTCTTCTGGGGAAGCAATCTTCGACCTCACCAGAAGATGGTCAAAGCTACGCAGAGCCGTGGGTGGTGAGGAAGGAGGGCCACAAAGTGAAGCCATACCGAAATGGGGGTGACTTACAGAGAATGCAGGGGGTGAACCTTGGTTCCGAAGACAATCCCAAGGGGAATCCAAGTAATGATATTTTCAGAATTAGGTACCTGGCCTCTCAAAGTGGCTATTTTGAAAAAGAAAATACATACGTGGGTGAGAAGGAAGGTCTACCAAGACCAGAAAATGGCTGTAGACGGACAGATTTTGGCTCAATACAGGGAATGACTTTCTAACAGCCAACCATGGCAAGGGCTGGCCTTGGGGATGACAAACTTCCTGTCGCTGAGGGTCTGCAAGCAGGGCTAGGTGATCACTCGAAGGTACTGGCTGGGGAGAAGCCCTCAGCCCCAGATGGTGCTAGGTTGTGCTGGAGCGGGGGAGGACTAAGCGATCTCTAAATTATTTTCCAGCCCTGAGAGTCCACAATATATTTGTTCAAAATAACCTGTTTCAATGATGCTTCAAATTCTTGGGGAAAAGATTACAAAGGTCAGGTAACAGGCCACGTTATGAAGTGTTTTTCATTGCACTGGCTCCAGATACTTTCAAATCTTCACAGGAACAGCAGCTCATTCCTGAAGCCAGAAATCCCCGAATGCCTAGATTTGGCGCAGTGAACAGGGATATCCCCATCTTCTGAATCCTGCCTGAGACTCACTCCTCTAGGCCATGCCAGGCGCAAATCCCGCCCCCGTTACCCACTTCATTTCCAAGCCAGCCAAACAAGTCCAAGGTCCTGATGGCAACCGGGGATGGAGGAACCGGCAGGATGGCGATCTCTGCGTACTTCATGTCCTGGGAAACTAGAGGGAATCTCTTGTTCGCATCCCAGCCCCTCCCCCAGAGGCTCTGTTTACAGATGGCTAGTGAGGCATTGCCTAATGGGACAGAGAGAGCTGGAGCCCAGAAAGAGACTGCTGTTCCCTGGTCTAGCCATAAAGTCTTACGGTAGCCCCCGTTAGACACGTTAGCTCTTTGCTTGTCATAGCAAACTGCCCATCTCTAGCTCAGAGTGGCAAGGAAAAAGGTGGCTCTGTTGAGAGGACACATGGATTCCTACAGATGGACTGCATCAGAGGGGGAATCAAGTCCTGCTATGCGATTAATGCAGATTAGTATAGTGCCCTGTGTCACGCGGCCAGCGAGACACTCTCCAAGATCTTGGCTTTGGGAGGCCCTCCTCCAGTGTTGCTGGGGTCCTTTTACCTGTACCGTATTAATCGAATAATCTTATTGTTCATAAAATCCACAGCATGTGGGTGAGAAGAATCAATGCAGAAGCCATCACTCAGAGCAATTTTCAGCACCTCCTCCACGAAGACCTGGAAGCTGTTGATCTGCTTGTTGGCGGGCACCACCCAGAGCCTCTTGAGGTTTTGCTTGGTGTACTCCTCCTCCGGCAGGCCCTCCACATTGGCCACCCAGTCCAGAGTCAGGTGGTTGGGGTCTTGCAAGTGGCTGGTGATAGAGGAGAGGTTGCCGTTGGAGCAGTAGAAAAGCTTGGAGCCAAGGAGCTTGAGGAAGAGGCAGGAGGTGCTGAAGATGTTGGCGTTGAAGACCTCCATGCTAGAAGAGGAGAGGCTGTAGATCTGGGGGGCCTCCCGCACGGTGAAGTGGACCGTCTGCACACGCTGGTTCAGCGTGATGTTGAGCATGGCGTTCTTCTCGGCCTTGGACAGCTCCACCTCCTTCTCCTGCAGGGCCTCAATCAGAGGCTGCACCTGGTAGAAGTCGGCCTCCCTGCGGAGCAGGCCCATCTCCTGGAAGTCCTCGGGCAGGTCCAGGTGGGAGGTCCGCAGGAAGTTGAGGATGTAGCGGAACACCTTGCCGTCGCGGTCAATGAAGCAGTTGCCCTGGCTGTCCCTCTTGGTGGGCATCTTCCCACTGAACATGGCACCCAGCATGGAATCAGGGAAGCTGGTCAGGGTCGCCAGGGAGGTTGTATAGAGCTTACCCCCAACGTTTAGCGTGATGGGGTCAGACATGGCAGGAGGCTGGGGTGCTGGGAAGTAGTCCTACAGAAAGAGAGAAGAACCGGAGTGACCATTATCAGACCCATATCTGGTATCGCAGTCTCCTGGGCTGGAATAACAGAACACCACAGCCTGGGGCCTGAAGTAACAAACATTTATTTCTCGTAGTTCTGGGGGCTGGGAAGATGGAGATCAAGGTGTGGGCAGATTTGGTGTCATGAAGGCCATCTTCTCACCGTGTCCTGGTATGGCAGAAGGGGCAAGAGAGGTCTCTGGAGTCTCTTTCATGAGGACAGTAGTCGTGTTCCACCCTCATGACCTAATCTCCTAAAGGCTCTACCTCCTTATACCGGCACATTGGAGGCTGGGATTTCAACATATGAATTTGGGAGGACACAAACATTCAGTCTGTAACATCTGGGTCGTCACGGTTCTCAATTTCTTATTGTAGGCCCTTGGGGCTGAAATGAATTCGTACTTGATAAACTATGGGGATGGGGAATAAGTACTATACTGCCTGAGGCATATTAGGTTCACTGGGGGGGTTTAAAAAAAGAAAGAAAAGAAAAAACAAAGCCTGGATTCCATCCTCCAGAAATTGTTTTAATTGGTCTGGAATATGGCCCTAGAATTGGTATTTACTTATTTACTTTGCTTTTTAGGGCCATATCGACGGCATATGGAGGTTCCTAGGCTAGAGGCTGAATTGGAGCTACAGTTGCCAGCCTACAGCACAGCCACGGCAACACCGGATCCTTAACCCACTGAGTGAGGCCAGGGATCAAACCTGCATCTTCATGGACACTAGTCAGCTTCATAACCCGCTGAGACACAGTGGGAACTCCGTGCATTGGTATTATTTATTTTTTTAATTTTTTCGTCTTTTTAGGGCCACACCATGGCAGAGCACCCTTCCCGAGGGCTCTTTACCCCCTCCACAATAAACCCTCCCCCACCATCCCCCCACTGATCACACATCTCTAGTGCCTAAGGCTGGTGAGTCACCTTCAGCCTGAAGTTGTCTCGGATTCTAACTTTTCCTTAAGGTTCTAGAAATCAGGAGATGTGCTATTTTTGTTTGTTTGTTTGTTTGTTTGTTTCTAATGTGATTCCCCAAACCCATCCTGTGGAATGAATTCAGCTTTGTGGGCACAGGGAGGAATCAGCCCCAATACTGCCCTTGAGAAGAGCTCTTAGGGTGCTGGCAAGAGAGGCCACAAGAGGCAGTGAGGGCACAGTGACAAGGAAAATGTACCAATTATAGCACAGGGAATATAGCTAACATTTTATAAGAACGTTAAGTGGAATATAATCTATATAAATTTTGAGTCACTACATTGTAAACCTGAAGCTAGTGCAATATTGTAAATCAACTTGACCTCAATCATAAAAGGAAGGGAGGGAGGGAGGGAGAAAGTTGTACCAAGAGCTGTGGGAGTAGGTCAGGAATGAATTCTGGTATGTTTACTGTCCAGATGAAAAAATAGGTCCAAGAGGGGGACTTCCCCAAAGTCACCCAGCAGGGATGGCGAGTGAACAGGGCACTTATCGCCACACATCTGCCTTCTAGGAAGGCTACCTGCACTGAGACCCCCTACTCCAGGGGGTGGAGGCCATGCTGGGTGTGGGAGATGCTCAGCTGCCCCACCCAACTCTCTGTCGGCTGTGATTCTTTCCCAATGGGGCACTTTGCTATTGCAGAAAGGCAGTAACCATCTGGAGTGTCAAGAGAAACAAGCCCGTGATGAAGTTACAAAATCATCAGCAGAAGCCTGGAGCAGATGGGCTGTGAGACGTGGAGGGTGGGGGAGAGTCCCCAGGAAGGGCGGCTGCAGTTTGCAGACCTGCAGCTAGGGAGTGTGCTTGGCCTGAGTCTGGCCAATTTTCTCTCCAGGGGGCCTGTGCAGGAGCTGGACCCAGGAATGTGCCACCTGTTTTCTCATTCCAGAATCTCTTTTTCTTTCTAGAGAGAAATTTGCAGTTTCTAGTTTCTAGTCTCTCTTTCTCTTTAAGGCCCAGGCTCTGTGAATTGGCTTAGCTCCAAGGTGCATGAGCAGGTTCAGGCATCATGTCTCCTAAATACATTAGTTCTGAAGAGCTCAAAGCCCTGGGGGTGGGGAAGACAAGCAGGAGCCACGAGGCATACCTGGAGGCCGTTGGCTGGGTACTCAAATGCCAATTTTCCTGCTTACAAAAGCAGCAGAGCACCTGCCTTCCTGCCCCCGGCATCCCTGCTCTGCAGCCTCTTGTCGTCTTTGGTCCAGGGCCTCACTGAGAGCCACACACAGTCAAGGTGGAGGCTGGTTAGAAGGCAGGTTACCTGACCTGAGACAAGGATGCTCTCTGTGGTATTCTCCCCATACCCACGAGTCACAGAACTCAGCCCTTTGAGTCCCTCTTTTCTAGCAAACCCAGAGGCTCTATGTGAGAGGCACATTGACACAAGGGGACAGGAACTGCCACCTGGGGGACTGAGGTGCTTCATGAGCACAGCAGGGGGGTTGTAGCTACACATGTGTGCCCAGCTGCCTCTTGGACATCTCCAGCCAGATTTCCCATGGGTACCAGAGGCGTTTCACAGGATTCCTCGTCCCCTGAACTTGGTGTGAACTCTTCTTAGCCACCCATCTGTCAGAGCCTGGGAGGCAGTCCTGACACCTCATCCCTAAAATTGTTCTATACTGTCTCCCTGGTCCTGTCCCTGTGGCAGCTCCCGGGGCTCAGGCCTCATCCCAGCTCCTCCTAATCCTCACGTAGCTCCCTGCCTTCTTTCTGTCCACCTTCCATTTTAGTCTGCAGGCTGATCGTCCTGAAGAGGCACTGCCTGCTCAAACAACCCTGCTCGTCCAGCCTCACCTCTCATCCCGCCGCCCCTCCACTCAGGCACTCCTGACACCACTGCACACACCCTCAGCTGTCTGGCCTTTGTTCTCCTTCTACCGCCCTTTTTCACCTTCTCTGCCTTCCCTGCAGTCAATCTGCAAGGCCCAGACTATAAGCCACTGCTCCGTAACACTGTCCCCAAATCTCCACCTTCCCAGCTCTCCTCTTGGGGCTTCTGGTCCCTTGCACAACCCACCATTTTATCATGTAATGACCTGCTTTGCACATGGCCCTCCTCCCTGGCTTTATCAAGATGAAGATTTTGGACATCCATGTGCCAAAGAAAAAAAAGAACCTCAACTTGTATCTTGAAACACATATGAAAAATTAACTTAAAATGGATCACAGACCTAAATGTAAAATCTTAAAACTAGAAATCTTCTAGGCGACAATCTTTGTGACTTTTGATTAGGCAGAGATTTCTTGGATAGGACCCAGAAGGCATAAACTATAGAAAATTTACTAAACGAGATTTCATCCAAATGAGAAAATCCTCCTTTTCAAAAGACAGTGTTAAGAAAATGAAACTAAGACACAGATGGAAAGAAAATATTTGCAAAATGCCTATCTGATATAAGATTGATAACCAGAATATATTAAAATTCTTAAAACTCAGAAGAAAAGAAATAATCCAATTAAAAATGGGCAAAAGATTGAACCCTTTCACCAAAGGAGATACATAGGTGACAAATAATCACAAGAAAAAATGCTTGATATCACTAGTCATTAGGTACATGAAAATTAAAACCATAATATACCGATTACAATGACTCAGATGAAAAAGCTGACAATACCAAATGCTGATGAGTACACAGAGCAATGGAAATTCTTATATACTGCCAGTGAGAATGCAAAATGGTGCTACCACTGTAGAAAACAGTTTGGCATCCAACGACCACATGACCCATCAATCCCACTCCTAGATTTTTATCCTAGAGAAATGAAGACATATACCCATGCAAAACCTCGTGTGTGGATGACTATAGCAGCTTTATTTATAATTGCCACCTCCTGGAAACTAAAGTGTAAATGGATAAACAAATTGTAGGACATCCATTCAATGGAATATGACTCAGCAACATAAAGGAACTAGCTTACGGAGCATATCAGTATGTTCTCAAAAGGTATTGTTACGAAGAAGAATCTCAAAAACACTATGTTAAGCGAAAGAAGGCTGCTTCAAAAGGTTACATGGTATAGGATTTTATTGACACAACATTCTGGAAAAGGCAAAACTATAGAGACAGCAATCAGATCACTGATTGGAGAGGCTGGGTTGTGGGGATGACTGGCTACAAAGAGGTATGCGGGGCTATTTTGGAGTGATAGAAATATTCTAAATCCTGAGGTGGTAGTCAGAAGACTGTGTAAAGATTATAAAAAAATCATATAACTGTATACCTAAAAGGGATGACTTTTACTGGACATAAATTATGCCTTCAGAAATGAAAAATCAAGATTATGATTGTACCATGAATAATACAATACACTGAGTTATGAGCAGTTATATATAGTTTGTTGTGAAACTTTTGTTTCAGGGGTGTGTGTGTGAGAGAGAGAGAGAGAAAGGGGCAGAGAGGAACTGGATTGGGATATAAAGTGTATCTTCATAGTGTGGCTTGTAATAAAAAATTCTTTGTGGAAACCACTGCCCAGTGATCTCTGTGAGAGCAGGGACACTTCTGTTCACTGCCAATCACAGAGTGGTGCTTGCGGCGCTGTGGGGGACGGGCTGAGAGGAAGGAAAGACCGTGTGCTGAGCATTCCACTACGTCCAAGGCCTTTATCTAGCGCTCCTACAGAGCAGGCATCATTCTGTTTGGCAGACAGGAAACAGACTCAAAAAGACTGGGGACTTGCCCAGGATACCCAGCTAGAGAGCGGGGAGCTCATTTTCTTCCCAATGCACAGGCTGCTGAGAGTTGTAATTGCAACAAAAGGCTGTTTTATAGCTTTAACAAGTCTAAGAACCCCTGAAGGAGCCTTTTAAAACACTGCCCACCAGCTTACTTGGGAAGACAGCAGCTACCACCTGCTGAGCACACACCTCCTGCTTTGACAATGGGGGGAGCTTCCCCTAACCCTTTTTTTAATTTTTATAAACAAAGGCACTGTGTTAATTTTTAATAAAAATATATAGAAAAGTACAGAGAATGAGACTATTGTGATTATTTACATGCATTACCTCATTTGATGTCTTTATTAGCACCCTGTGAGACAGATGCTATTATCTCTATTTTACAGATGAGGAAACTGAGGCTCAGGAAGGTTAAAAGCCTGCTCAAGGCTCCAGAGCTAGTCGCCAGAGGAGCGGCAGTCTGAATCCAGATCTGTGTGAGTCCAACACCTCTGATGGGGTGATGGAAATATTCCCCTTCCCACCCTGCAGGCCCAGTGTGAGTGGGAGAAGCACATGCCCGCATGCTCTGTCCACATCAGACTAGGGCGGCTCCCTCAGCAGCTAGTCCATGGCTGGCCTGGGGCTTGACCCACTCATGTCTGATGTGAAGACAGGATCCCAGATGGCCCACAGCCTCTCCATAGATGACACAGAGCAAGTCCACTGAGAGGTTTAAACCCTTCTATTTCAATAGCAACTCATGACGGCTAATGACAAGCAAAACACAAAAAGCTGTATTAGAAAAGATGAATGGCAATACGCCCTGAACCACAAAGGAGGAGATAAGAGACACTCCACCACTGTGTCTGAATAATTTTTCTTAAACAAGAGACTTTCCAGGTTTGCTTTTTGACTTGAAAAGAACCAAGAAAAAGATGAGGCCCATCTCCCTCTCTGAGAAAACCAGGAAATTATGCCAGGTTGACCCTCCCACCATCTCACTGGGCAAGGAAGGCCAGAGGCCTGGGAAGGTGGGAGATGGCTGGAATTCTCTCCTCCTTGAAATGGGTTTGTGGCCAAAAAAGGGGAGGTGGTGGGTTTTAAGGCCCAGCCTGGTACCATGTGAAGGGCAATCCCATCCTGAAAATCACCGGGTTACAACCTCTGTGACAAAAGGAAACAGAATTCTTTGAGAGGAGCGGTCCTAGAAAGAAGTACAGCCCAGTCATTGCTCTACAGAGTCCTACATTAAAACTATGTCCCCAGTCCCTGGAGGCCTCCGAGGGACACAGCTGCTGCTCGATGAGTACTTGTTGGGTATCGTACCTGTGCCAGGTGCATGATATCTATCAGCTCATTAAAGCCTCATGACATTCCTCTGAGGAGGGCATCACCTCCACTTAACAAATGAGAACCTGAGGCTCTAAGAGGTAGGTGACTTGCCCAAAGCAATGGCAGAGCCAGGATTCAAACCCAAGCCTGTCTAACTATCAGGCTCTGAATGGCCTCCTTGGCATTCAGCAGCCAAACCCTTTGGAGAGGTCTGTCACTCGTCCCCTCCTACCTCTTACCAGGTGTTTGCACACCTGCCGCCTCAATTTTGTCTTTTTTTTTTTTAAGGACCTCACTGGTGGCATCCGCCTCAGTTTGATTCTGACCTACATGAGCCCAGTGCCCAGAGAATCAACATTTCCTGAGCACTGAGGACATGCCCTGAGCAGTGTGAGGCATTTGCCTGTAGACTGTCTCATACAGTACCACACTGAGGCTGTGAATTAGATATAATTATCATCCCAATTTTTTGGAGCATAAAACTAAAGCACGGTGAAGACAGCTGCTTAAGATCAGAGGTACCAGAGCTAGAACTCCAAGTAAGATCTCTCTTCAAAGCCTGTGACCCTTTCAGAAACAAAGCTATGACATTTTATCAAGAAACATTAATAGGATATGAATAAAGAGAGACCTGTGATGATTCTGAGAGGGAATAGCTTGAAGTTGTTCTTCTAAAATGAATTATAGTTGTTATGCTATCCTAGTCCAACTCCCAGAAGTATTCTTTCAAAAGATTAAAAAAAAAAAGATTAAAATCTTATTTTGGAAAAAAATTGATGAGTGATAATCTAAAAAAATATTTGAGGAGTTCTCGTTGTGGCGAAGTGGAAACGAATCTGACTAGTATCCATGAGGACGCAGGTTCGATCCCTGGCCTTACTCACTGGATTAAGGATCTGGCATTGCCATGAGCTGTGGTGTAGCTTGCAGACGTGGCTTGGATCTGGCGTTGCTGTTGCCGTGGCGCAAGCCACTGGCTATAGCTCAGATCCGACCCCTAGCCTGGCAACTTCCATATCCTGCAGGTGCCGCCCCAAGAAGCAAGAAAAAGAGATAAGCGAATATTTGAAAAAGAGTAAGATATCTTAGTGTAATGTACTAAATCAGATCATAAGGCAATGACATTTCAAACTGTGATACTAAAACAATGAAAAAGGGAAGGGCTTTTGCAATACATGTGTTGAAAAGACTGGTTAGCAGTTTTTAAAAATAAGTGTATGTTGATCCTTACAACACCTCTGGGACATAGGCAGGACAAATCACGTTATCTTTTTTTCATAGACTCAGAGAGGATGACTCTCTGGCCCAGGGCTTTGTGTCCATTCTTGACCTCTGAGTCATGGCCTCTGGGAGGTTCCAGGTTTGACCAGTCCTTTGGAGGCAGCCTGCGGGCTTCTCTAACCTTTGTCCTGAACAAGAGACAACCCAGACACAGAGGTCCTAGCCAACAGCCTGCATACTCACAGAGCCTTGGAACAGGCAAGGGCTCTTTTGATGCAATTTCCTACATTACTGCTTATTGAGCGTCTACAATGAAGCTATTTTTGGTGCAATCTACTCCTTTTACATAGCGAGTACCACCTGTTTTGACAATGAATCAACTAAGCATTGATAACTATCTACCCATCCATCCATCTAGCCAGCTATCATTTTTCAGCTCTTCTCAAAAAGCCTAAAAATGATACCCCTGTAGCAATGAGCACGCCTGACCCTAGAACTTGTGTTTGTTTGTTTTGGCTGTCCTGCAGCATATGGAGTTCCTGGGCCAGGGATCAGATCCGAGTCACAGAAGCAGCCTATGCTGAAGCTGTGGCAACAATGGATCCTTTAACTCACTGTGCTGGACCGGGGTTCGAACCTGCATCCTGGTGCTGCAGAGATGCCATGCCATCGATCCTGTTGCACCACAGCGAGAACTCCAAGAACCTGGTTTTTAAACATTATCTTCTACAAAAAGAAATCAGGGCTTCTTGGAGAAACTGATGATTCCCGGACTTTTTCAAGGTGAGCCTGGAACATCTCTTTCCAGATGGCAAAGAAGAAATCAAAGATCAATGAGATCAACTCAAAAGAACACAGATCTTAAAAATTCTCACAAGAATTTTTTTTTTTGTAATTATGTGCAGTGATCATTTTGCAATATATATATACAGGTATCAATTCATATGTTTACATCGAAAACAAACACAATGTTATATGTCAATTATATCTCAAAAAGAAAAAAAAAAAAAACCCACAAGAGCTGACCTGAAGAGACCCTCACTGGCCTACTTTGGGATAATTTGAGTACCAAAAAGATTAATGATGACAATAGGTTATAGCACACTGAATTGAAAAAATAATCATGGAGTTCCCGTCGTGGCGCAGTGGTTAACGAATCCGACTAGGAACCATGAGGTTGTGGGTTTGGTCCCTGCCCTTGCTCAGTGGGTTAAGGATCCGGCATTGCCGTGAGCTGTGGTGTAGGTTGCAGACGCGGCTCGGATCCCGCGTTGCTGTGGCTCTGGCGTAGGCCAGTGGCTACAGCTCTGATTAGACCCCTAACCTGGGAACCTCCATATGCCGCAGGAGCAGCCCAAGAAATAGCAAAAAAAAAAAAAAAAAAAAAAAAGACACAAACAAACAAAAAACAAAAAATAATCATGAGTCTATGTTACTCTAAAGAGAGGGACAAGAGGAGTGAGAAAGACACATTCAAGAAAAAGTTATTCTATAACAAAGAACAGCAGCTAATAAATATAGAATGACTTAACTAAAAATTACCATTTTTCAGCCTTCAGTGTTGCAATTCAGGCAAGGATGATCAAGGGATGTGGAGTAAAAGGTTATCTGGGACAGATCATTCCAAAAGTTCAAAGAGTCACAGACTACTTATTAGTTACAAAAGGGAACATTTAACCTTTTATGGAGAGATCAAGCTGCCATGATATTAACCAACAATCAGACTTAGCATTCATGGATAGTAGGATTCTGATATCATATGCCTCTTAATATGATGCAAGAAGTCCACAATTGCCAGGAAAAAAAAAAATGAGGCTGAACCTAATTACTGATAACAATCTGTTTAAACAGGTAGAGGGGCTCTGTTTAGATTGAGTTGCTTAAAGTGATAATTAAATACAATGCATGAATCTTGACTGCATCTGATTTTAAAAGAAAGACTACATGAGATGTTTTGGCAGTTAAGAGAAATTTAGATAATACTAAAGTTCTTGCTAATTCTCTAAGGCATGATATGGTCTTAGGGTTACATTGCAGAATGTTGTAATTAAGAGATACATACTGAAGAATTTAGGGGCCAAATGTCGAGATCTCTGTAACTTTTCAAAAGCTTAGCAAAAAGTGTGCATGGGTAAGAGCAAAATCAGCAATGTGAGTTGGTGCCTCTGGATGGAAGGCTATTCGTTAAGCTTTTCTGTAGGCTTGAAAATTCTAAACCTATTTTTATTTGGAAGGAAGGGGAAAGAAAAGAACACTTCCCTCCTGGGACCATAAATGTAAAGTACCAGTCAAAGTGCTGGCCCCAATAAAGAGCCAGATTCCATAAATATTAGATGTTATTACTACTACTACGAAGCATTAACATCATCTCATAAGCCTCTTCTCCTGATGTCTCAGTGCTTTGGAGGATGAGGAAGCCAACCCGGGCTAAACTAAAATAGCCCACAGTTGGTGAGAGGGTTAGAATTTAATACCAAGTAATCTTTCTACAAAGACCTACCACCTGCAGAAACCACAACTAGGCCTGCCTGTCTTCATGCCAGGATCCAGGCTGGGAAAAGTCTGTTTAGGTCTTGTTTCCCCTGCTTCCTCCTGAACCCAGAGCCTCTGCTACTACGGGAGCAAAGAAGCTGCTTCCGTGGCTCACCAAGAATGGTCACAGAGAGGGGCCACTTCTGGGTCTCCCAGATGTATATGGGCAGAAAGAACTGGTGGGGCTTTATGGGGGAGAGGAAGGTGCATGGATGGGCTCTGGCCTCCCCTGGGCCTGTACTTGACTGGGGCTCGGACGCTTTATTAGCTGTGTGGCCCTAGGCCTGATCTTGCGCAAATGAGGGCAATCATAATGACAACAATAGCAGGAATAATAAAGGCTGACATTTATTGAGCAGTTACTATTGTGCTGGGCACTTTACGCCTGTTAATCTCCTGGATGAAGTAGTGCTATGACCCTACTTTACAGACCAACCACACCAGACCCTCTCCTATCTCTGCAGTTTGCCCTCTGCCATCCCTCTGGCTGCGCTGTGAGGAAAATCCCATTCATCTGCCAGGCCCCTCAGCTGCAAGCCCTTCCTTCCTTCTCTGCATCCCCAGAGCATTTTATTCTCACCCCTTAACAAGGCTCACTTTCCTTAAGTAGATGGGTAGTGGACACCTCGTTAGGGCTGGGATCTCCCATCTGTATCGTCAGAAGCAGGCAGAGTAAGGGAATGAGAAGAAATTTCTTCCCTATACAGTCAGATCCATTTTCCTAGTGCCAAACTGTCATCTACTAATAGGGAGGTGTATCACCCTCTCCTGAATTTTTAAAACTTTTAATTTTGAAACAGTCTCCTGGATTTTCAGTTTGGAATCTGAGGCACAGGGCAAGGTTCAGGTAACTACCTGGAAGTAAATAAGTGACAATGCTCAGAGTGAGAAATTCATCTCCCAATAAACTGGACCAACCTTCCCGCCTTACTCAGCCCACCAGGATTAAGACTGGCTCTCAGTCCTGGGAACTATGTGGGGGGCACTGTCCTTCACCTCTCCTTGCTGGCCTCCCTCTCTAGCCAACAGTTTTTAGCCTTTTTTGCCCAGTTCATATAAGAAGCTCACAAGCTGCTCTATTACCCCTACACCCCAGAGAGAAAAGGTGCTTCCCAGGCTCCTCCTTGAGGAGTTGTCCAGCAGGCAAAAGTGGGCTGGAGCAGAGAAGCCACTTGACCTGGCTTGCACAGCAAAGTACTCCCTCTTCTGGGGTAGACTCCCATTCGTCACCATTCCCCATTCTCTTCCAGAATTTTCCTTCATCCTCTTGCCTCACTCTCAGGCTTCATCTTGGGG
Organism: Sus scrofa; assembly: GCF_054392235.1. Lineage (NCBI taxonomy): Eukaryota > Metazoa > Chordata > Mammalia > Artiodactyla > Suidae > Sus > Sus scrofa. The sequence continues at coordinate 12,615,319 of NC_139391.1, forward strand.
TTTTCCTCAAGCACAAGAACCTCATTTCAAACACTCTCTTCCTTATGCTCTTCCTGCTCCTCACAATAATAATTTATAAACAAATGATTTTCAAATCCATCTCATCTCACCTTCACAATAACCACAGGAGGGTTGCCTTCCAGGTTGGTATTCTGAAAGGCTGAGGAAGCCAGTCCTGTTACACAGCTTGCTGAGGGCAGGATGCTGACACTTCTGTCTGTTCCTTGGCTTTCACTACAGATTAAACCCCTACCTCGCTGCACTGCAGTGAAAAAAAGGTCTTTGGAGTAAGGAGTCTTGGGTGGTTTGGGGCAAGTTCACTTCTCTGAGCATGTTCCTCATCTGTAAACAGGTATGGTGACACCTTTACAGGGTGTGAACTGAATGAGATCGTAAGTGTGACGCACTGAGTACAAGGGATGAATGAGCTTTTTATTTCTAGTCATGGGGAAAAGAAGGTTTTCCGTGCATCCACAGGCATTTACCCATTTGGGCACCCTCTTGCCCAAACCGTTTCAGCGCTGCTGACAAGAGCTGGGAGGGGTCCTTTTCATCTTTACATCCCCGCCCCTCCCTCCCCAATGCTCTTCGGCCCACTCCACCCAATCCAACCCACACTGGCCTCGTCAGCTTTCTCAACACCCACTCCCCAGCTCCGCAGCCCCTTTCTCCCGTCTCGCGCAAGTTCCCCTACTTACCTAGACACTCCGCCCCTCCTTGCCCCACCCACTATGCTCCTCCCACAGTCTTAGCCCTCTCGATCCGGGCTTTTCCTAACATCATCCATCCATCCATCCATCCAGGCCCCTTCCACCAGCTCCGCCCCCTCTTTCCCAAAAACGCTCCCCCCTCCCCCCCGCGCAGTCACAGGTGTTGCTATTCCCATTGGACAGATGAGAATGGCGAGGCCAGGGTAAGCTAGATGACCTCTCATGGTAGGACAAGTGCCCAGGTGGGCCCGCGTCCCCTCACCGGCTATCCCTGCGCCCCGAACCTCCGACCACGCCGCACCCACCTCCTGCCCTCGCTCTGCAACCTCCCCTCCGCGGGCGGCCAGCGCAGCTTTGCGAGGAGGGTGGAGGGCTGGAGCCCAGCCCAGGGGCGTGTCGGCCCCTGGACCCGCGCGCTGCGATCCGGAACTTGTAGTTCTCCATGGGCTCTTTTGCGGTTCCGCCACGCAAGGGTGAACTCCATCTCCCAGGAAACATTGCAGTTAGGCGTCCGGCTCCCGCCCCGCCCCCGCCAGCGCTCAGGCCGGCTGGCCTTAAAGGGGACGCGGCTTGAGTGGCGGTTCGCGGGGTGGTCCCCGCTCCGGCTCCGCCCCGTTTCCCGCACCTCGCCCCTCCCCCCACTTCGCCCCGCAGCCTTGCAGCCCCGCGGCCGCGCGGTTGAGTCGAGCTGCCGTGGGACTGGCTTGTGCAGAGCTGGGTGGAGAGGCTGGGCTTTGCAGTGGAAGCAGCATCTTTGCCAGCTGGAACCTGGCAGAGGGCGTCCCCACTCCGGGGGAAGCAAAGGACCCGCCCTGACCTAGCCTGGCCCAGGCTGGTCCAGCCTGGCCTGAGCGCCCCGCCCGGGAGCCGGCTCTGAGGCAGGGACCACTGGGGTCCCAGAGGTAAGTGGGCTCAGGCATGTTTGCGGGTTGGGGGGAGGGAGTGTCTGCACCCTAATGGTTCAAGAGCCGGGATACGCGCCTAGGGCTCTTGAATTCCTAGTAGGGTGCTGGGAGGTGGGAGATCTGGGTGCATCCTGGGCCTGGCTGTGTGACCTTGGGCAAGTGGCTGCCCCTCTCTGGGCTTCAAGCTCGTTCTTCATCTATTGTGCATATAGGTGATCCTGCCCTCGCCCCCGCCCCTCTCAGGGCTGAGGGTACCCGCGCCCGGTATCTTGAAGCTACTCCCGCCTTTCAGGGGGTCCGCAGCCCCAGCCTGGGCTAGAAGCTAGTGCACTGGTGTAACTGGAGGAAGGGGTGGGGCCGAGCTGGGGTACAAACTGGGGGATCCAAGAGGCCGCCTCCACTTAGAATGGGTTTCTGCTATTCTCAGCATCCTCCGCTCCGGTGCAGCCCCCTATAATAACCCTCGCGAACAGAAGACCCTGGTTTGTCAAACCGGTGCTCGCCCTTCCAGAAAGCCTGGGGTGGGGGTGGGGATGCGGCCATCAGAGGTATGTGAGGGGAGGCCCCCAGAGGGAGTATGTGCTCCCACCTTCTTCCCTTCTCTCTCCTCTGTTCTCTTTCGGTAAAAGACCAGTTACTTTTTCACTAGTGAGCCCCCCACCCCTTTTTATCTCAGGGCCTCCGGGTAGTAGGGCAAGAGGATCCTTCCCAGGGCCTGCCTTGGCTAGAGGTTCAGTTAGAAAATACAGAGAGAGATGCTGCTATCCAGAGACCTGGGGGCCCAGGGAAAGGGACAGCCTGGTCCCTTCACCCCGACCCAAGGGGGCTCTGGCACCCATGGGAGTGAGAGGAGGGAGCCTGGGTGTGAGCCTCGGGGAGGAAAGGGAATGGGCTCCTCAACGCTGGGGTTTGGAGGGGCTGCTGTGCTCTGGGGTATGGAGAGGTTGAGCGAGACCTTGAAGCCCCCTCCCCTGTCCCCTGAAATTCTGTGAGCTTTTGACCTGAGGGTTAACCAGGAACTGGTTGTTTTGTTTTGTTTTTTGTTGTCTTTTTTCTTCAGCTTTGGTTGTTTGTGCCATTTCTCGAATGGGTAACTCCTCCCTCAGGCCTGTCCAGTGACCTGTGTAGGGGCTTTCTTGGTTGATGTTTGAGACTCTCAGGGTTATAGAAAGGCAAGACCAGACCTGGGCGGTTGAGGGGGCACTGATGGGACCAAGGGTTAGGCAGGTCCTTGGAAGATGCTTTTCTGATCATATGCTTAGTTTTATCTTATCTTGCTGTCACATATCTCTCTGTTACTCGGCACTACTTCCTCTCTGTGCCTGGTCTTGTGCTGGGCAGTGGGCATAGATAGGGGATTGGGCCTACTTCCTACCAAAGGAGAGCCTGTCCTGGTGGAGGAGATGGACATAGAGTCAATCTGGTTACGCTGCCAAGGGATGAGAGAAGTGAAGAGAACCTTGGGAGACCAGAGCCCAGAGACTTGAGTTGCAGAGGGATTTGGAAAGGCTTCCCAGAGGAGGGGGCATGTGACCTGGGCATTGAAGGATGAGTCAGAATTTATCAGGAGAGAAAAGGGAGAAGCCATTTCCCAGCAGAGAAGGCGTCCCCAAAGGCATCAAGCAGGAAAAAGCCCACTGCCCAAATTCCTATAGATTCACTGCCAAATGGAGTTTGTCAAGTTTATCTCCAACCCTGCCCCACATTAGCTTAATGTCACAGAAAGGACTTGAATGTCAGGCTCGGGAGTTTGGACTTTATCCTGCAGGGGCTGGGGAGCCTTGAGGGTCCTGAGGAGGGGCATGGCCAGATGGAGTTTACTGTCTGAGGTTAACCTGATGATATTTGCGGGGTGGGTTGGAGAGACCAGGCAGGGGATAGGATGAGCTGGTGCCTGGCCAGGGGATGGGTGTGGGGGGGTAAGGCAGGGCACTGGAGTTGTAAACACACACACACACACACACATACACACGGTGCTTTGAGGGTGATGGAGATTGAAGATTAGTCGGGCTCTACTGTGCAGGAACAGAGACTTGTCAGTACACAATTGACAGAGGGACAGATAAAGGGATCTGGGCCTTCCAGGGTAGGGCTCATGATTTTCTTGTGTGTTTGCTGTGTGCCCTGGAGTGGGCTGGGTATTGCTGGCACTCCCAGGCTGTCATGTCAGCAGTGAGAGATACAAGCCAATGACGTGAGCAGGAGCGGCCACCCCGGCTGGGAAAGGCTAAGGTGGTCATTTCCCGTTCTGAGGATCAGAGGCCCTGAGAGTGGAAAAGCACCAGGCTTGATGGCTGTGGCCATGGTGGGGGGTAGTAGCTGGACTAGATTCGAAGCCTGGACTCTGTGCTCCTGCAGAACATGTGCCTCTAGTGGAAGATGGATTGAGGAAGGGAAAGAGGAGATTGGTTAAGAGGCTACTGCACTAGTCCAGGCAAGAGGTAGAGAGGAACTGATCTTGGGTGGGGCTGGAGCTCAGGGAGAGAGTGGAAATGCTGAATTGGCAGCAAGGGATAATGGGTGAAATTCCTTGTAGAATCGAGTAGATCAGGAGTATGTATCTCCTTGTCTCCTTCCCTGACAGTGTCTGTTTTGTCTCTTAGTGCCACATGTCCCAAGAATAGACTCTTACTTAGTTTTATCTGTTATCTAGCCCTTATTTTTTTTTATGTCTTGTCTCAACCACTTACTGGTAGGCTCAGAATGGTTCCCATTTTCCAGGTGAGCAGGCTGAGGAGTCCTGGCAGAGACTCATCCAAGGTCACCTGGTCAACCTGGGTCACCAGAGAACCTGGGTCTTCTGCTTTTTTTTTATTATTATTACTCAAATGAATTGATCATATCTGTAGTTATATAATGATCACAGCAATCCAATGTCACAGGATTTCCATCCCATTGGGTCTTCTGCTTCAATGCAGGTTCTTCTGAGGGAGGACATGGCTGCTGTTTGCTGCTGCATTTGGCGTGGGGCAGCTGTCTCTTGGGTCAGAGCCAGCATGGACAGGCCATATCCTCCTCCAGAGCCTAGAAGGAGGAGTAATCCACCCTCCCCCAAGGCAGTCTGCTTTCTCCTCCCCCAGAAAGGCTGAGGGCCAAGGCCGTGTCTCTCTCCCTTGTTGACCCCCAGCTTCCCCATCCGTGCCATGGGGAGAGAAGCCATTGTTCGGTGTCCCTTCTGTGGCCGGGGATGGGTCAGGTGAGATCCAGTCCTCTAAAAAACCTTTTGCATGAATGCATCCAAGATCTTACTGAGTCCCATGGTTGGTGACCATGGTGACAGCTGACCTCAGACTGCCTGCATGGGAGTGGGGGTGGGTAGGCACGGCTTGCCAGAGTGGTCAGGCCACACAGACTGCCCAGAGGCTGCAGGGCTGGCCTCAGAGATGAGAACCCTCACAGAATGGCTTCACTGACCGAGCTCCGATCTGCCGTTAGCACAGACGATCTTAGGTGGTAGGTATCAGGTAGAATGATAGGAAATTGCCAGCCTCTGTTCCCTCACTTGGATTTGGTTCAACGTGATATCAATTATATCCGTTTTACAGAAAAGAGGCTCACGAGATAATGTGCTCAAGGTCACACAATGAGTTGCAGGACGGAATGGCATTTACTCCAGGTCACACTAGAATGCAGGACTCCTCATTCCTAGTCGATTTTCTCTCCACTTCCAGAGCCTTCCTTAGCTCCGGAACTCCATTTCTGTCTGCCCCCAGGTCCTCTTCCTCCACACATGATGTCAATATCTCATTGATTAGGGTTTCTCCTTGGTCACCTGAGTACCAGGGTTTCTTGGCGTCCTGGGTTGAAAGCATATTAAGTCCACTAGCCTGGAGGGCAGGGGTAGGAGTTTGGGGGACGGTCTGCGAGGAAAGATAGACACAGGCACTGCCCTGTGCCCAGGAAAGAGAGGACCAGGGCTGAAGGCAGATGCGTTTTTTTCTTTTTTGGCTGTGCCCGTGGCATGTGGGAGTTCCTGGGCCAGGGATTGAACCTGAGCCACAGCAGTGACAAGGCCAGATCCAGGGAACTCCGGCAGATGCATTTTTAAAGGCACTCTTAAAGGCCTTTTGAGATGATGGCTAGTGTTGGCATTCTTTACCAGTGCCTCTGCTAGACCGGAAACGCCTAAGGGCAAGGACTTGGCTTCCAAAGCATAGGGAACTGACACTTTCTGAGCACTTCCTTGTGCCCAGCCACACGCGAAGGCCTTTATGTTTGTCTTCCCAACAGCCCTGCAGGGTGGACGTAGGGGCTAAGAGAGTATTCATAACCTCAATGGTAAGCGGAATGCATTCTGGATGAATCTTACTCAGAGAAGAGAGTCTAACACTGCCCCAGGCTGGGAGTGGGCCCTGGGCAGTTGAATTTGTACTAAGTGCTCAGGTGATTCTGAGGCAGCCAGGCCAGCATTTGGGAACCATTGATTTGATCTGTGCCCTGGCTATACCCTCTAACCACAGTAAACTCCTCAGAGCCACTTACTTTGCAGGGACTGAGAAATAAGCCTGGTCTTTGCCCTGAGGAGCTCAAAGCTTGATGAGAAACAAATGAGCCCATTGCATTGTAACCTTGCAGTATTGGAGGTGTGGTCTCAGCTAGGGCAGAGAAGGGAGTGTCCTCCTAGGGCTTATAGTTGGGTTCCTACAGTATCTGCAGGGTTTTTGTTTTTTGTTTTTTTTTAAGGGCCACACCTGCAGCATATGGATGTTCTCAGGCTGGGGTGTAATTGGAGCTACAGCCACGGCAACGCCAGATCCAAGCTGTGTGTTCGACCTACACCACAGCTCTCCACAACGCCCGATCTTTAACCCACGGAGCGAGGCCAGGGATTGAACATTCAACCTCATGGTTCCTAGTCAGATTTGTTTTCTCTTCACCACGACGGGAACTCCATATCTGTGGTTTCGAGTGAAAGTTTCTAGCCCATTTTCTAGGAAATGTCTGGCTTCTCTTCACACCTACTCCAGGTCTTAAGAATAGTTTTTACTGAGCCAGTAAGTGTAAATAAACACCTACTGTATGCTGCGCCTTTTATTGGGTCCCACCTAGTGTGGGATTATACAAAGAAGCAAATAAATGGTCCTGCCTTTTAGGAGCTGAAAGTTGGATATTAAGAGAGAGAGCCGAGCTGAAAGGCGGAGGAAAGTCTGTTATGGCTCAGAGGAATAAAGAAGCGGTAACTCACACCACACACACACTGCATTTGCTCATTCGACAAATCCCTACTGTGTGCCAGGCACTGTGCTAGGTCCTAGAGATACTGTCGTCAACAAAATGTGACTCAGAAACCTGGATAGTATGGTGGAGGAGGATGAACCCAATCAGGTGATCAGGATCAGTGGTATAACGGAGGCTCTGAAATTGTTAACAGGGGTGTTTGACCTGTACGAGGAGATCAGGCACGTTTTCCCTGAGGAAGACGTTCGAGCTGAGGTCGGCAAGGTGAGCCAAGCAAGGAGGGGAGGGAAGAGCAAGTGCAAAAGTCCAGTGGCAGGGAGGAACAGTGAGCTCAGAGTGAGGGGCTGGTGGGGGCTGAGGCTAGGGAGGCGACAGGGCCTGCGCTTGCTGGGCTGAACAGGAGATGCTCGGCCTTAGTGGAGGAGCTTTGGACCCATAAAACCTGCTACTGTGTGATTGCGGCTGCAATGGAGGAAGAGGTCACAGGTGGCTGTAGCAATCCAGATGAGGGATGAATTCATGCCTGGAGGTCCAGGTTGGTTCTCATTAAGGACGTGTATTTGAAGTGCGCTTTAAAGAAAAATAGGACTTTGCCTGGTTTTATGAGTGTGTGTCGGTGGCGGAGGGTTTGGGAGAGAGTTTCCGGCAAAGGGCACAGCGTTCACAAACAGGCGGAGTCATGGGAAAAGATAGGTCATTTGAGAAAAAGCAAGAAGTTGATTGGGAGCAGATCGCAAGGGATCTCGGGAATTCCCGGCAGCCCTTTCTCCCTGGAGGCATGATTTGTGTGTGCGCACAGCTTCTCTCTCCATGGGACCTGGCTCGGCTATGGCTGTGGACATTAGCTTCTAGATCTAGCTCTTACCTGCCTTGCCAGGAATGGATGAGGTCACCAGGGAAGCCTAGGGAGAGAGGGGCGAGGGGATGCAGGAGGGGAGAAGGTTCAGATGTTGCCTTTGTGAGCGGCTTGGAGCTCATCAGCAATAATTACAACCCACTGGGGCTTATTATATGCCAGGCGTGGTGCTTTACTTCGTGACGATACTTCGTACTGAGGTAGGTATCCTTGTCCCATTTTACAGATAGGGAACTGAGGCCCAGGAAGCTTGAGTTGTTACCCCCCTACCCCAAGTCTCAGTACCCATAGGACCACCTGGGGAATGGACTGGCAGGCAGAATGTGACCCTCTTCCCTTGTCCCCCGCAGCGCGGTTGCCATGGACAAGATCCTGGAGGCGGTGGTGACGTCGTCATACCCAGCGAGCGTGAAGCAAGGACTGGTGCGGCGCGTGCTGGAGGCGGCGCGGCAGCCACTGGAGCGGGAGCAATGCCTGGCGTTGCTGGCGCTGGGCGCGCGCCTCTACGTGGGTGGCGCCGACGAGCTGCCGCGCCGCGTGGGCTGCCAGCTGCTGCACGTGGCCGGCCGTCACCACCCGGAAGTCTTCGCAGAGTTTTTTAGCGCGCGCCGCGTGCTGCGCCTGCTGCAGGGGGGCGCCGGGCCGCCGGGCGCCCGCGCGCTGGCCTGCGTGCAGCTCGGCCTGCAGTTGTTGCCCGAAGGGCCGGCAGCCGACGAGGTGTTCGCGCTGCTGCGGCGCGAGGTGCTACGCACCGTGTGCGAGCGCCCGGGGCCCGCGGCCTGTGCGCAGGTGGCCCGGTTGCTGGCGCGCCACCCACGCTGCATCCCCGACGGCCCGCACCGCCTGCTCTTCTGCCAGCAGCTGGTGCGCTCCCTGGGCCGTTTTCGTTGCCCGGCCGAGGGCGAGGAGGGCGCTGTGGAGTTCCTGGAGCAGGCCCAGCAGGTGAGCGGGCTCCTGGCGCAGCTGTGGCGAGCTCAACCCGCCGCCATCCTGCCCTGCCTCAAGGAGCTGTTCGCCGTCATCTCCTGCACAGGTGCGTGTTCCGTCAGGCCCGGGCAGGGCCCGTGCGTGCAGAGTCTTGTGCGCGGCGTGCCCGCCTGATGCTGTGGCCTGTGCGTTCAAGTGCACAGGTGGGGGAGCGCCATGTTCCTTTGTTTAGTTAGCTAGACCCCCCTGAGCTCCTGCGCGTGGGTGGGGCTCCTGTCTCGTGGTACCCGTGCCTGCTTCGCCTGCAGAGAGGGCACCCAGGTCTGTCTGGAGGCTGTGCGAGGCAGCGGGGTGGGGGAGTCATCGCGCCCTTTGCGTCAGGTGGGTTTCGTTAGAAGTGATGACGTTTGAGTCAGGCCTTGAGAGCCGTACTGCGCTAGGCAGCAGGGGTGAGGCGCTCTGAGAAGGCAGGCGGAAAGGTCTGGAGGCACCATAGAGTGGGTGTCAGCTGTGAAGTGGTAATCTTAGCCCTTTGTGGACAACGGTGTCAATTGGGCTCTAGTTGAAATGACTGAAATAAAATCTTTGCCTTCCCTGATTATAGGGCGGTTCAGGGGAAAGGAAGGGAGTGCACTTGGAAGGAGGAGGAATCGAGGCCAGGTGTATAAGGACCTGGGTCTTGATACGATTGAAAACAAATTGTGATACTTTTTTTTTTTTTTTAAATCTCTAGGCCTTTGACTATTGAGTTCCACCTAGAATGTCTTCCTTCCCCCCAAGTCCCATAGCCCTCCTACTCGTTCTTGCCAGCTCCAGTGTTAGCCCTTCTCCAGGCCTTGCCTGTATATGCACAGTTCGAAGTCAGTGCTTTTTTCTTTGCCCAGCACAGGGCCAGAGCTGTGCCAGGAAAGGTTTGTTGAGTGAATGAGCTCAGATGAGCTCAGAAGCTGGGATGCAGGAGGCAGAAAGGATGTGCTCTTTGCAAAGGCCCAGCTTAGTTCCTTGGCAGCATGAAGGACATGGGTGATGAGGGAGGTGTGGGGCCCACATTGCCCTGCGAAGCTCAGCCCAGCCCTGTCTTCCAGAGGAGGAGCCGCCATCTAGTGCCTTGGCCAGTGTGGTCCAGCACCTCCCGTTGGAACTCATGGATGGTGTCGTCCGGAACCTCAGCAATGATGACAGTGTGACGGACTCCCAGATGCTGACTGCCATCAGCAGGTGGGCTGAGGGCTGAGTGGTGGTCAGGTCTCTCTCTCTCTCCCAGAAGCCCCTTCCACTGGGTGGGATTGCCGGGCTAGATTTAGTGTCAGAGGGCCCAGGCCCTCATGCATGTTCATCCATCCATCCTTCCTCAAGCCGCTCCTGTGTCAGGCCTAGGGCTAGCTGGCTGTGGGAGACACAGAGAGCCTTGCCCTAGTGATGCTCTCAGGCTGGATGGCAAGTCCATGAACTCTCTGAGCTTTAGTTCTCTCCCTTGTAATAGCAGAGGTGGTATAAGGAGTTGTCGCATTTCCACGGGGTCATGTTAGAAGGTAAAAGTACTTGATGAAGTGCTTTCTGGGTTTGGCAAGTATGATGAAACAGAGTTTGGGTGCTTTTCAGCTCACAGAGCTCTTGCACGTCCCCCACCTCATTTGAGCATCATCGCACCTGTGATCTAGCCACACCTGCCCGGCCAGTGATCCCAGAATATGACGCCTACCCTCCTGCCTGCAGGCCTTTGGCTCTGCAGACCCCATCCACCTGGCATGCCTCCCCCTGCCATTCTTTCCATACCTGTGTGCAGATCCACTGTCTCCATGGGGCCTTCCTGGATTCCTTGTCTTTAGTGGGTAAGAGCATGGGCTCTAGAGGTAAGCTGCCTTAGTTCAAATGCTGGCTCTCCCACTTCTTGCCTGTGTGACTCTGGGAGGGTTACTCAACCCCTCTGTGCCTCAGCTTCCTAAAATGTAGTATAATTAAGCCCATCTTACAGGGTTGTTGTGAGGATTGAATTAGGTGAAAGGAGCTAGTACATGTAAGGTGCCTAGACTAGTGCCATGGGAGTTCTTATCCCCATAGTTACCCCTATTTTCATTTCTTATGGTTCTACCTCTTCCCAGTACTGTCTACTGAGTGTGAAAACAACGGTACGAGTGCCATTTTCCTGAGTACCTTCTGTGTGGCAGCTTCATGCTCAGGGTGTACAGGTGTCACCTTGTGGGAGTCAGATGGGCTAACACACAAAAGGTAGATGGAGCAAGGTCGGGTGCAGAGCGAATACGACATAGATGTTAGCTCATAGTGATTGTTGTCTCTCTTAATCCCTACAACAACCCTGCGAGGTAGGTATTGTCCCCATTTTACAGGGGTAGAAACTGAGGCTAGGGAGAGTAAGTGACTTGCTCCAGGTCACAAGCAGGGGTTCGCCAGAGCCAGAGCTTCTGGCCTAAGGGCAGTGCTCCTGCCATTTGCCTGCCGCAGTCCAGGCAGAGGTGGCTGGGAAGCCCTGTTGTGCTGCTACAGCTCAGTGTGTATGGGGCGAGGGCTTGGGAGACCAAGAGGGCCTGGCTCCCCTCCTGCTGGGCTGGGAGCCCCAGTCCCTGCTGGGTGCCTGTGCTGGGCTCCTTGGCAGTTCTCCGAGGTGTTCAGTGCATCCCATGGATCCCACGCTGCCCTGTGTAGGGGTGAGTCCGTGTGGGGGGATCTCAGGTCATTATGGCTGGTCCCTGGGCTGCCCCCTCCCAGGCATTCGGGCCCCCCTGGTCCTTGTGTCACGGTCATTCCCCTCACCAGGATGATCGACTGGGTGTCCTGGCCCCTGGGGAAGAACATTGACAAGTGGATCATTGCACTGCTGAAGGGCCTGGCGGCTGTTAAGAAGTTCAGCATCTTGATCGAGGTTTCACTCGCCAAAATCGAGAAGGTTGGTGGGCTCCTCTCCTAGCCTCAGCTTCTGGCCTTTCCTGCTAGTCTCCTTTCAGGGGCAGTGCTGGTCTGGGAGGCAGACCACTGGGGCTCCCACCCAAGCACATTGTGACCTGGGACAATTCACCGCCCCTCTCTGGGCCTCAGGTTTCCCCCATTCATTCCAATGACTCGTCAGTCACTGGTGTGTGTCTCTCAGTTTTGGTCCATCTAGCCATCCAGTGTCTGTCATTTTGTCCATTTTACCACTTGTCCGTCCATCCAGGTCTGGGAGCACCTCTGTCTTCGTGCTCCTGCATGGATCTGCTGCTTTAACTCCAGTGTCTCTGGCCCTCTTTCAGGCCCAGGGCTGCACTTGGCCTTGCGCAGCCCAGGCCTGTGGGGCTCCTGACCAGGAACTTTCTTCCAGGTTTTCTCCAAGCTGCTGTACCCTATTGTCCGGGGAGCTGCCTTGTCTGTCCTCAAGTACATGCTCCTGACCTTCCAGCACTCCCATGAGGCCTTCCACCTGGTAAGGGCCCCTGCGTGCCGCCCTGAGGATAGGGGGCCCTGCGTCCCCTACTGATCTGGCTGCAGGCCAGACATGCTGTCCTTGGGGTTTCAGGGGTCAGAGCTTGAAGTCCTGAATGTTAGGACTGGAGGAGACTTGGGACCCCACTTTACAGATAGGAAACTGAGGCCAGAGAGAGTGTGCGATCTCCCACGGGCCCATAGTAGAGAGACGAGCCTAGAATGATGGCAGCTAGGGTTCCTTGGGTACCAGCTGTGTAGCAGGCACAATGCAAAAAAAAAGTACGTATGTTAATTCATTTTATTCCAAGATCAGGACCACTAGGGAGGTTTTATCATTTTCTCCATTTTTCAGCCGAAGACACTACAGTTTCGGGAGGTGAGGTGGATTATCTCAGATACATAGCTCGTGAGCAGTTCAGGGAAGATTGAGGCCAGGTTGGTCTGACTCCTGACCTGTTGTCCTTCCTCTACCCTGCTGGCCACAGCACCCAGGGGACCTGGCCTTAGTTCCAGGCCCTTTCTGCTGTCCTCAGAGCCCTCGCCTGGAAGAAGCGGCCCGCAGCCACCCTCCTTTTCCTGCTTGTCCTCCCCTGACCTGTAGATGTGGCCCTGGACTCCTCTGGCCCTTGGTCAGGGCAGAAACTTCCTGCTTTCTGATTTGCACAGTGGGAAGAAGCATAAAGCCAGGGATTGGGATATGTGGGGTTGAGTCCCAGCTCTGCCATTTGCCAGATGTGGTGACCTTGGACCAGGCACTTAACTCTCAGAGCCTGGGACGGGGTAAACCCTGAGACTGATGGGAGAGGATTAGATGAGGTGACATTTGTTGAGACCTTGGGGACTAGGGACTTGACAGATATTTCTTTGTTTTTATCCTTCTCCTGGGCTCCCTTACTCCTAGTTTCTATGACCTGACTGAGAAATTATGATACAAGGCCTCCACGGGTTTGAAAGTTAACACTCGCAGCACAGGTAGCACAGAGGAAAAAAAATGGGCTTTGGGTTCAGACAGACCTGCGCAGACACCATCTTCTCCCATAAGCCATGGTGAAATCCATGGCAAAGTATATAACCTAATTTCGTCATCTATAAGATGGGGATAGTAATGTCAAGTAATGTCACTATGAGGATGAAGCGTTTGATGCATAAATGTTGGTTGCCAGTCATTCTCTGTCAGGACTGTCCACCTGCTGACTACATTGTGGTCCCAGCATCACTTCTGGGTGACAGAGTTCTGGTCACTCAGGACTTCAGCCTCTTTAGGCAGCTCAGTTGCTAATATTTTTTTTTTTCTTTTTTTCTTTTTAGGGCTGCACCCGAGGAATATGGAAGTAACTAGGTTAGGGGTCAAATTGGAGCTACAACTGCCAGCCTAAGCCATAGCAACAGTTGGCTAATTCTTTCTTTCTTTCTTTCTTTTGTCTTTTTAGGGTCACACATTACAAAACACACAAGGGAACAATCCACCATGAGTGAGAGTTGACAGAACAGATAAAACCTCTGGCATTTATTTGGATTTCCTTAGTTTTTCCACCTTTACATAAGAAAGAGTTTATGTATTTATTTTTGTCTTTGCATCTTTCCTAGGGCCACACCCGTGGCATATGGAGGTTCACAGGCTAGGGGTCTAATCAGCACTGTAGCCGCTGGCCTACACCACAGCCATAGCAATGACAGATCCAAGCCACATCTGCGACCTACACCACAGCTCACGGCAATGCCGGATCCTTAACCCACTGAGCTAAACCAGGGATGGAACCTGCAACCTCATGGTTCCTAGTGGGGTTCGTTTCCGCTGCGCCACAATGGGAACTCCAACAGCTGGCTAATTCTTAATTGTTGGGGCTCAGGCCTCTCCTCAGCTGTGAGGAAGGAATTATTGATGCCATTAAATAGATGAAGAGACTAGGGCAGAATATCCAAGGTCAAGAATTTTGTAGAGAGTCATCTGTCTGCAAGGCTCAAAGCCCCACGTAGGTAAGGGGCACAGTGCTCGGGCGGGTGAACCTCTCTGTTTCAAGGAACTCTGGGTGCTTCCAGCACTGACCACTGTCCTATCTCTCGTGCAGGTAACCCAGTGCTAACTCTGCTCTGCTCCCACAGCTCCTCCCTCATATCCCGCCAATGGTGGCCTCTCTGGTCAAGGAGGACTCCAACTCGGGGACCAGCTGCCTGGAGCAACTGGCGGAGCTGGTCCATTGCATGGTGTTCCGGTTCCCGGGCTTCCCGGATCTGTACGAACCTGTCATGGAGGCCATCAAGGTGAGTGACAGTCCCCCTGCTCCCATGACCCCCTCAGACAGTGCTACAGGTTAGTGGCAGCCCTCCAGCATCTGGTCCCTGGCTGTTGGCCATTCCCTCTGCTGGCTTATCCTGTGCTTCAGGCACACGGAGGCACCTGCCATCCTCCCAGGTGGGTCTTCCTCTCACAGTTGCTCTGAGCCTTTGCATGTGCCTGTCTCTCTAACTTAAACTCCTCTCTTGTTCTGCCTGGATAGCTCCTGCTCCTTTTAATTAAGCCTCCCTCTTAAAGGCCCTGCCTAAGTGCTGCCTCCCTCAGGGAGCCTTCCCTGATAACTCTCAGTTGGGCACCCGCACCCATGGGTTGGGACATGGCCTCTCTGAGCTTCCATGGCCCTAGTGCATCTCTCTGTCACACACTGTCCCCATCTGTCTGTGTGTCTGTCTGCTCTTAGACTGAGCACGCTAGAGCAGGGATTGTACGTGGTTGTCCACAGGACTTTTGCCCTTCTCTGTGCCAGGCCCAGGCTGAGAACGGGGGACACAGGCACAAGGCAGACCAAGTCTCCTCCTCCGAGGAACTCACACCTACCGGGGTGACTGATGGGTTTACCTGTAACTCTGATCTAAACAGCTTGTGAAATGCTTGTGAGGGTCAGCCCGTAGCGGTGAGGAGGCAGAGGAGAAAAAGATGTCCAGTTAGAGGAGGAGGCTGGAAGGAAGGAAGGGATTCTGAACCGGGCTTGCTGGGTTGCTAGGACAATAATATTTGTAGCTAGTGCCGTCCTTGACAGTGTCTTCCCATTTTGTCTTCCATTGCTCACTAGAAACCTGAGAGGCAGGTGCTGCTGTTATTTCAATTTCATAGATGATGAAAGTGAGACTGGAAGAGGTTTGGTGTCCTATGTGCTGTCACAGAGGTAGCGAGAGATGCAGCCAGGGCCTGGGGTTACTGAGCCCTTTCCCTTGCTTGATGCAGAGGGCAGATCAAGTGTGGGTGAAAGATGTCCAGGTCGGTGGTGGCCCTTTCAGAACCTCTGGTCTGACTTCCATTTCTGTAGCACAGCAGATAGACAAGCTGAAAAGTGTCTCGTGACAAAACACCTAGAAATGCTTGGTAAAAATAGAGCAAGCAGAGTTCCCGTCGTGGCGCAGACTAGGAACCATGAGGTTGCGGGTTCGGTCCCTGCCCTTGCTCAGCGGGTTAACGATCTGGCGTTGCCGTGAGCAGTGGTGTAGGTTGCAGATGCGGCTCGGATCCCGCGTTGCTGTGGCTCTGGTGTAGGCCGGTGGCTACAGCTCCGATTTGACCCCTAGCCTGGGAACCTCCATATGCCGCGGGAGTGGCCCAAGAAATAGCTAAAAAAAGACAAAAAAAAAAAAAAAAAAATAGAGCAAGCGTGGAATTCTCTGGTGGCCTAGCAGTTAAGGATCCAGCATGGTCACTGCCGTGACTTGGGTTGCTTCGGTGGCTTGAGTTTGATCCCTGGCCCCGGGAACGTCTGCATATTGTGGGCGTGGCCAAAAAATAGATGTAAAATGTCTTTTTAAGAACATAGCTGAGCTTGCAAGAAAGTGAGGGGGAATCCCCAAGGGTCAAAAAGGAAGAGAAACCCAAATTCCAGAATGATAAGTGAGAGTGATTGCTCTTCTGCCCTGAGGTTGGGAGGGAGTGAGTGAGATGGCCAAACTCAGTCCCCGAGGGCCTTGAGCTGGCGGGGACAGGCGATGAGGCTTAGGGCCTGCCCCCAGGAGGGAGTTAGACCTCAGAGGCTCATGTAAATCAGCACCCAAGAAAGGCTTTACCACTAGGGAAAGAGTGCTCTAGAAAAAAATACGCAAATTTTCCTAAATAAACATCAAGGAAATGGCTTGGTCCGCGCTCTAGATTCGGGGGAAAAAGAAGTTTGTCCTTGTTGGACTACTCTCAAGTGGGTTTAGGGTTCACAGTCTTATCTTTGAGTTCTTGGGACCTCTAAGCGCAGGCACTAACATTCGAAGTGGTCATAAATTTGTAGTAGCCAAGGGTTGCCTAGTAGAAACAGAAATGAAACCGCTGTCAAGCCACAAAGATGAAATTGTTCTAAAGATGAGTTTGTAATCCCCACATTACAAAACACACAAGGGAACAATCCACCATAAGTGAGAGTTGATAGAACAGACAAAACCTCTGGCATTTATTTGGATTTCCTTAGTTTTTCCACCTTTACATAAGAAAGAGTTTATTTATATATTTATTTTTGTCTTTGCATCTTTTCTAGGGCTGCACCCACGGCATATGGAGGTTTGTAGGCTAGGGGTCTAATCAGAGCCATAGCTGCCAGTCACAGCCACAGCAACGCCAGATCTGAGCCGTGTCTGCGACCTATACCATAGCTCACGGCAATGCCGGATCCTTAACCCACTAAGCAAGGCCAGGGATTGAAGCCGAAACCTCATGGTTCCTAGTCGGATTCATTAACCATTGCGCCACAATGGGAACTCCGAGTTTATTTTTTTTTAAACAGTCAGAGCTAACTTAGAGTAAAAGCAGCTGCCATTCTAGATTTTGAGCTCCCTGGTACTACTGGAGGCAGATGAGCAGAGGAGACAGCACCTAAACTTTTTGGAAGTGACTTTTTACTGTGGGCTTCTGATGGACAGAGACTGTGTTGTTTTGATCTCTATCTAATGTTTGAGGGAATGAACAGGGTCTGTAGTGTGAAGTGTGGTGTCATGGAGGAGAGAGCATGGCCCTGCCCTGGACACCCAGGGAAACCCAGGCTGAGTTGAGATCGAGGCTTTGTACACTAAGGGCTACGGTCTGATCCAGGGGCAGGGTGAGTCGCAAATACCTAGGCCACTAGACAGAGGAAGTTGGGACAGGTGTAGATAGTGGGGGGCCCCCACTTGTGAAGATTGTGGAAAGTCTTCTGGAGAGGGGATATAGGAGTTAGATCTTGAGGGATGGAGACTGGCAGAAGGGGGCCAGTCCAGAGTCAGGGGGAAACAAGCATGGCAGTGGAACAAGCAAGTCTGGTTCGGCTGTAACGTGTGGCGGGGCGGGGGGGGGATCAGGAAGCTCTGCGGAGCAGAGGGCGGTGGAAACGGGGCTGAGCGACCGCTTCGTCTAGCAGGTCTGGGCTTCACAAACGTTTCTTCTGAAGTACTTGACTTCAGAGGAGAGGACCTACCCCAAGCAGCCTGACGCAAGCTCAGGGTTTCTCTAAAATAGCATTTTATCTCAAAGATTCAAGTATGTACCTCATAATTATAGACATCCGTTTTAATGTATTTTTTTTAAAATTTTTTTTGTCTTTTTTTGCTATTTCTTGGGCCGCTTCCCCGGCATATGGAGGTTCCCAGGCTAGGGGTCAAATCGGAGCTGTAGCCGCTGGCCTACGCCAGAGCCACAGCAACTCGGGATCCGAGCCGCATCTGCGACCTACACCACAGCTTATGGCAACGCCGGATCGTTAACCCACTGAGCAAGGGCAGGGATCGAACCCGCAACCTCATGATTCCTAGTCGGATTCGCTAACCACTGCGCCACGACGGGAACTCCCAATCTGTTTTAATATAAACATTTTCTTTCATTAATATTAGAGAACATAGCTCTCGGAAGATGTGTGGCGTTTGTCCACTCCTCGGTAGAAGCCAGTTTGAGTGGCAAGGCAGCAAAGTATTTGTTGGATTTTATTATTTGTAAAATTCTTTCGCATGTGTTATATGAGTAGTACATCCTTTGTATACGGGCTCCTTTTGAAATTCTGGAAAGTTCTCTCACTGAGGCAGTTGTATTAAGTTATAGCAGTTTCTCTGAGAGCTGAGGTCCTTGCTGAAGGAGCCATTGTATATAAATTTTCAGTAACCTGAGGAGCTTGAAAGTTAAGTTTTTGTTTTATTCTCCTAAGAGTGCAACGTTACCTTCTTTGGAGAAAATTGTATTTTTTTTTTTTCCTAGTGTGGATATTTTTGCATCTGGTGTGTGTGTTGGGCAGAGAGGTTGGTTCTGTCATTTTGTTCCTATTTGTTCATGTTGGGTGTAGGGTGGGGGTTGGATAGGGGTTAAGAGAAAGGAAAAAGAAGGGCGTGAGAAGAAAGAAGATACTGGAGTTCCTCTTGTGGCTCAGCGGTAACGAACCCGACTAGCATCCGTGAAGATGCGGGTTCGATCCCTGGCCTCACTCGGTGGGTTAAGGATCTGGTGTTGCAGTGAGAAGTGGTGAAGGTCGCAGATGCATCTCCAAGGATTTGACCCCTAGCCTGGGAACTTCCATGTGTCACAGGTGTGGCCCTAAAAAGCAAACAAAACAAAACAAAAAAACCCAAAAAACAAAACTCAACAGGATACTAAGCTCTTGTTGTCTCAGGCAGTTTCTCTATTTTTTATCACCTGTGAGAGGTGACTCACTAATCTGATATATTATCAGATTATTATTATCATCATTATTTGGCTGCAACCTGCAGTAAATGGAAATTTCCAGGCTACAGCTGTGACCTACACCACAGAGACAACACTGGATCCTTAACTTGCTGTGTCACAGTGGGAACTTTTAAATCATCTGATTGATTATTACCCTGGGAAATGAGTAAGCAGGCATGTTAAACCGCTGCTTGAGCCAGATGTTCTGCAGTGACTAGAGGATGTGTGCTGGGAGACAGAGCTTTCAGTGCTAAGCTGGTTTGAAGCTCTGGAGCCTTAGACACTTCTGGAGACTGTGCTTAGGATGTGGAAATACCAGGGCTAGAGGAATGTTGCTTAAATCTACTAAGTAACATTGCGTTCTACTTAGGTGTTTTTCTTTAAAACTTATTATTGTAACCAGTGCTTGGTAATATTCATTTAGATGTAACTGTTTAATATGAAAAAGGATAATGAGTGGGAAAGCATGCTAATCCCTGAGCCTGTGACCAAGGACCCATACCTTAGACTCCCAGGATCCTCTCCCTGTCTTGCCTGTAGGGTCAAGTTCCTGGGAGGGTGACTCATTCAAAAAAGCTGACTCTGCAAACTTTAAAGAGGGTGAAGAAAGGGGCATCATTGTGGGCAAGCTCCGTGGAAGTAATAGAGTGCCAAACTGAGAGAAGGTGGGAGCATCCTTGCTTGACAGATGAGGAAACTGAGGTCCAGAGACGGTAACTGCCTGAGCCAGAGAGGCTCAGTGACCACAGCCGGACAGCTGTGAGGACAAGAGTCAGGACCATGCTTGAGCTCTGGACACTGCTGGATTGGGCCAGTGTGGTCCCTGCTTAGAGTCGGTCACCTGCTGACCCATCTAACATATAGAAAGAGAAGGAGTTTTCGTAGAGGCTGTAAAGGAAGAATCTGTCCGGGTCTTCGGTTTTTCATCTATGCTGTGGGAATCTTACCACCTTCTTAGGGCGGTTGTGACATGGAAGGCCATGGAGAAGGCCCACATGTCAAAATGAGACCCTAGAATATGTTTGAAAGCAGGGGGCTGTTCACACACATCTCTAGAACATTTTGGGGGCAGTGTGCTTGGGCGAGTGTGCAGTCGGCTGTAATCCAAGAAGGCTTCCCAGAGGAGGTGATGTTTTTACAGCTGTACCTGCTGCCTACTGCCCTCTGGCCTGTTTCCCCCTCAGGACCTTCATGTTCCCAATGAGGATCGAATCAAGCAGCTGCTGGGGCAGGATGCCTGGACCTCGCAGAAGAGTGAGCTGGCTGGCTTCTACCCCCGGCTCATGGCCAAGTCAGACACGGGCAAGATTGGTTTAATCAATCTGGGCAACACGTGCTACGTGAACAGCATCCTTCAGGCCTTGTTCATGGCTTCTGAGTAGGTGCTGCTTTTGAATTTCTCGTCTGCCTCTGTCTGCTGCTTTCCTCGGGGCACCCTGCGGGGTGTGTGTGGTGGGGGATGGATCTTGGGGAGGGTGGATCCTGCTTTGTATTGTTGGCCTCCTTCCTGAGGTCTGTGGGTGTGGGAAGGGCAGGTGAGAGGTGCTAAAAGGCTCCAGGCCATTGCCAAGGCAGTAGGTCAAGCCTGGGTGGGAACTTGAGATGGGTATTCGGGGCTGAGCTGCAGTGGGAACGGCACCTGCTCTGGGTTGATTAACATTGTTGACTGGTCTCCAGAGTCCATGCGGATGGACGGTGTCCTTCAGAGTAGAACGTCTACTCATCTCGTATTAGATCCCCCTTTCACTGAAACAAAATCTGTGTTGTCAGTGGGTAGCTGTTCCACGTATGGCTTGCTTAATTATCACTCAAGGTTTCTGCCGCAGAACTAGCTATCTTCCCCCCCCCCCAAATTTTCTTCTGTGTTTAAAATGCCCGTAACATAAAATTTACCGTATTAGCTATTTTTAAGTATACAGTTGAGTGGTATCAAATGCATTCACATTGTTGTACAGCCAGCACACCGTCCATCCCTGTGATTCTTTTCATCTTGTAAATCTGAAGCTTTATCTGTTAAACGTGAACTTCCCTTATTCCCATTCTCCCCTCCCCCCAGCCTCTGGCAACCACCATTACACTCTCTGTCTCTATGATTTTGCCTCTAAGCACCTCATATAAGTGGGCTCATACAGTTTGTCTTCTTGTGATTGGCTTATTTCATTCATTTAAAAAAATTTTTTTTATTTAATGATTTTTATTTTTTTCCACTATAGCTGGTTTATAGTGTTCTGTCAGTTTTCTACTGTACAGCAAGGTGTCCCAGTCACACATACACATACACATCCCTTTTTCTCACATTATCGTGCTCCATCATAAGTGACTAGAGTTCCCAGTGCCATACAGCAGGATCTCACTGCTTATCCATTCCAAAGGCAATAGTTTGCATGTATTAACCCCAAATTCCCAGTCCATCCTATTCCCTCCCCTTCCCCCTTGGTAACCACAAGTCTATTCTCCAAGTCCATGATTTTCTTTTCTGTGGAAAAGTTCATTTGTGCCATATATTAAATTCCAGATATAAGTGATATCATATGGTATTTGTCTTTCTCTTTCTGACTCCACTTAGTATGAGAGTCTCTAGTTCCAGCCCCGTTGCTGCAAATGGCATTATTTTTCTTTTTTATGGCTGAGTAGTATTTCATTGTGTATATGTGCCACATCTTCTTAATTCATTCATCCGTTGATGGACATTTAGGTTGTTTCCATGTCTTGGCTTTTGTAAAGAGTGCTGCAGTGAATATACAGGTGCATTTGTCTTATTCAGGGAAAGTTTTGTCCTGATATATGCCCAAGGTGGAATTGCTGGGTCATATGGTAGTTCTATATTTAGTTTTCTAAGGTACCTCTATACCATTTTCCATAGTTGTACCAATTTACATTCCCAGCAACAGTGCAGGAGGGTTCCCTTTTCTCCACACCCTCTCCAGCATTTGTTTTTTGTGGATTTATTAATGATGGCTATTCTGACTGGCATGAGGTGGTACCTCGTAGTAGTTTTGATTTGCATTTCTCTCATCATCATCAGTGATATTGAGCATTTTTTCATGTGCTTGTTGGCCATCTGTATATCTTCTTTGGAGAAATGTCTGTTCAGGTCTTTTGCCCATTTTTCAGTTGGGTTGTTTGTTTTTTTGCTGTTGAGTTGTATGAGTTGTTTGTATATTTTAGAGATTAAGCCCTTGTCATTTGCATTGCTTCAAACTATTTTCTCCCATTTTGTAAACTGTCTTTCTTCTTCTTCTTTTTTTTTTTTTTTAAATGGTTTCCTTTGCCGTGCAAGAGCTTGTCAGTTTGATTAGGTCCTATTGGTTTATTTTTGCCTTTATTTTCTGTTGCCTTGTGAGACTGACCTGAGAAGACATTTGTAAGGTTGATGTCAGAGAATATTTTGCCTATGTTCTCTTCCAGGAGCTTGATGGTGTCTTGTCTTACCTTTAAGTCTTTAAGCCATTTTGAGTTTATTTTTGTGCATGGTGTGAGGGTGTGTTCCAGTTTGATTGATTTACATGTGGCTGTCCAGTTTTTCCAGCACCATTTGCTGAAAAGACTGTCTTTTTCCCATTTTATATTCTTGCCTCCTTTGTCGAAGATTAGTTGACCGTAGGTGTCTGGGTTTTCTTCTGGGTTCTCTATTCTGTCCCGTTGGTCTGTAGGTCTCTTTTGGTACCCATATGACACTGTTTTGATGATTGTGGCTTTGTAATATTGCCTGAAGTCTGGGAGAGTTATGCCTCCTGCTTGGTTTTTGTTCCTCAGGATTGCTTTGGTCTTTTGTGGTTCCCTATAAATTTTTGGATTGTTTGTTCTAGTTCTGTGAAAAATGTCACGGGTAATTTGATAGGGACTGCACCGAATCTGTAGATTGCTTTGGGTATGGCCATTTTTATAATATTTTTCGAACCCAGGAGCATGGAATATCTTTCCATTTCTTTTAATCCTCTTTAATTTCCTTGATTAATGTTTTCTAGTTCTCAGCATGTAAGTCTTTCACCTCCTTGGTCAGGTTTATTCCCAGGTTCTTGATTTTTTTTTTTTTTTTTTTTGGGTGCAATCTTTAAAGGTATTGTGTTTCTGTATTCCTTTACTTTTTTTTCTTTTTAGGGCCACACCTGTGGCATATGGAGGTTCCCACACTAGGGGTCCAATCGGAGCTACAGCTGCTGGCCTACACCACAGCCATAGCAACACGTCTGTGACCTACACGACAGCTCATGGCAATGCCAGATCCTTAACCCACTGAGCAAGGCCAGGGATCCAACCCTCAACCTCATGGTTCCTAGTTGGATTTGTTTCCCCTGTGCCACTATGGGAATTCCTGTATTCCTTTTCTAATATTTTATTGTTAGTATACAGAAATGCGACTGATAACTGAATGTTGATCTTATATCCTGCTACTTTGCTGAATTTGTTGATTAGTTCAAGTAGTTTTTGGGTTGAGTCCTTAGGGTTTTCTATATATAGTATCATGTTATCGGCATACAGTGACAATTTTACCTCTTCTCTTCCAGTTTGGATACCTTTTACTTCTTTTGTTTGTATGACTGCTGTGGCTCATACCTCCAATACTATGTTTAATAACTGGTGAGAGTGGGCATCCTTGTCGTTGGTAAGAGTTTTTACCATGAATGGATGCTGGACTTTGTCACATGTTTTTTTCTGCATCTATTGAGATGATCATGTGGTTTTTTACTTTCCTTTGTTAATGTGGTGTATGACATTGATTGATTTATGTATGTTGAACCATCCTTGTGAACCTGGGATGAATCGCACTTGGTCGTGGTGTATGATCTTTTTTATATGTTGTTGGATTTGGTTGGCTAAAATTTTGTTGAGAATTTTTGGGTCTATATTCATCAAAGATATTGGCCTACAGTTTTCTTTTATGGTAGCATCTTTGTCTGGCTTTGGTGTTTGGGGAGTACAAACATCTCTTTGAGCCCCTGCTTTTGGTTCTTTTGGATATATACCCAGAAGTGGAATTTCTGGGTCTTATGGTAGTTGTATTTTTTTTTTTTTTTTTTTTTTTTGGCTTTCTGCCATTTCTCGGGCCACTTTCGCAGCATATGCAGGTTCCCAGGCTAGGGGTCGAATCGGAGCTGTAGCCACCGGCCTACACCAGAGCCACAGCAATGCGGGATCCGAGCCGCATCTGCAACCTGCACCACAGCTCACGGCAATGCCAGATCCTTAACCCACTGAGCAAGGTCAGGGACTGAACCCGAAACCTCATGGTTCCTAGTCGGATTCGTTAACCACTGCGCCACGACAGGAACTCCGGTAGTTGTATTTTTTAGATTTTTTGAGGAACCTCCGATTGCTTTCCACAGTGGCAGCACCAGTTTACATTCTTACCAGCGATGTGTAAGGTGTCGGATTTCTCTACATCCATTCTTGGAACACTTCCTTTCTGTTTTGTTTTGTTTCGTTTTTTTGATAGTAGCTACCCTCATGGGTATGAGGCAGTATCTCATTGTAGTTTTGTGTTTCCCTAGGGATTAGTGATGTTGAACAGCTTTTCATGTGCTTAGTGGCCATTGATACATGTTCTTTGGCAAAAGGTCTATTTAAATCCATTGCCTGCTTTTGAAGTAGGTTGTTTGTTTTTGTTGTTGGGTGTATTCTGACTGCTCACCCCTTTTCATGTACATGATTTTCAAGTGTACAGTGTAATGATTTAATATACAGCTAGTTGACCCTTGAACAACATGTGTAAATATATTGAAAAATTTTTGGAAATTTGTAACAATTTGAAAAAATTGAAAGGCCAACCATGTAGCCTAGAGATATTGAAAAAATTAAGAAAAGTTTATGTCATGAATGTATACAATATATGTAGATAAGTAAATAACATAAAAATATGTTAATTAGCTGCCTGTGTTATCAATAAGTCTTCTGGTCCACAGTGAGATATTAGCAGTTACGTTCTTGGGGAGTCAAAAATTGTATGTGGATTTTCAGCTGTACTGGGGTTCGTGCTCCTAACCTCTGCATTGTTCAAGGGTCAACCATATGTATATATTATGAAATGATCACCACAGGAACTCTACTTAGCATCCATTACCACATAGTTACAGATTTTTTTTCTTGTGATGAGAACTTATTTTACTCTCTTGGCAACTTTCAAATATACAATATAGTGTTACCAACTGTAGTAACTATGCTGTACCTTACATTATCAGGACTTAGGTATTTTATAATTGAAAGTTTGTATCTTTTGACCATCTTCACCTATTTTACCCATTCCCTACCTCTGGCACCCACCAGTCTGTTTATTTTTTTTTTAATTTTTATTTTTATATTATTTATTTTGCTTTTTAGGGCTGCACCCATGGCATATGGAGGTTCCCAAGCTAGGAGTCCAGTTGGAGCTACAGCTGCTGGCCTGCACCACAGCAACACAGGGTTCGAGCCTCACCTGTGGCCTACACCATAGCTCAGAGCAACACCAGATCCTTAACCCACTGAGCGAGGCCTGGAATCGAACCCACAACCCCGTGGTTCCTAGTCAGATTCGTTTCCACTGTGCCATGACGGGAACTTTTTGTTTTTCTAATTTTAAAGAAAATTTTTATTATAGTTGATTTACAATGTTCTGTCGGTTTCTTCTGTACAGCAAAGTGACCCAGTTACATATACATTCTTTTTCTCCCATCATGTTCCATCACAAGTGACTAGATATAGTTCCCTGTGCTGTACAGCAGGATCTCATTGCCCAGCAACTCCAAATGCAGTAGTTTGCATCTCCTAACCCCAAAGTCCTGTCCATCCCATTCCCTCCCCCTCCTCCTTGGCAACCACAAATCTGTTCTCAATGTCCCTGAGTTTGTTTCTTTTTTGTAGGTAGGTTCATTTGTGCCATTTTAGATTCCACATATAAGTGATATCATAATGGTATTTTGTTTTTTTTGTTTGCCTGATTGCTGTGGCTAGGACTTGGCAATACTATGTTGAATAAAAGCAGTGAGAGTGGGCATCCTTGTCTTGTTCTAGATTTTATCGAGAAGGCTTTCAGCTTTTCTCCATCAGGTATTATATTGGCTCTGAGTTTGTTACAAATGGCTTTCCTTATGTTAAGGTATGTTCCCTCTATACCCACTTCCCACTTTGGTAAGAGTTTTTTTTTTTGTTTGTTTTTTATCATGAATGAGTGTTGGATTTTGTCAAATGCTTTTCCCGTATCTATTGAGATAATCATGCAGTTTTTGACTTTTCTTTTGTTAATGTGGTATGTGGCGTTGATTGATTTGCATATGCTGAACCATCCTTGTGAACCTGGGATGAATCCCACCTGGTTGTGGTGTATGGATCTTTTTTATATGTTGTTGGAATTGGTTGGCTAAAATTTTGTTGAGAATTTTTGGGTCTATATTCATCAAAGATACTGGCCTATAATTTTCTTTTTTGGTAGTATCTGTGGTTTTGGCATTAGGGTGTTGGTGGCTTCAAAGAAAGTCTTCGGGAGAGTTCCTTCTTCTTCAGACTTGTGGAAAAGTTTAAGGAGGATGGGTATAATTTTCTCTTTGTATGTTTGGTAGAATTCGCCTATGAAGCCATCTGGTCCTGGACTTTTGTTTGTAGGGAGTGTTTTTATTGACATATTCATTACATATTTACATATTCCTAACCCCCGGCTGAGTGTCTCAGGCTGTGCTGTTTGGGGGCTGTGGTACCAGTGGTTTGTGCAGCTCTCTCTGCTTTGCCCTCCTCAGACTGGCTGTTGCGGTTTTCTTCAAGGCTTTTGAGGTCCCTCCATCTCAGCTGATCTCCCCGTCTGTTAGGCTCAGGTCAGTTGATTCCTGATGTAACCATCAATTAGGTCAATCAATTCCTTTTTATTTTCCTCTTTCTCTCCCTCTTTTTTTCCCCTTTTGTTCTACTCAGTTATGTAGAGGGTTTCTTGCCCTTTTTGGAGGTTTAAGGTCTTCTGCCAATGTTCAGTAGATGTTCTGTGCAAATCATTCCACATGCAGATTTTTTTTTTGGTGAGTTTGTGGGTGAAGGTACCACATCTTACTCCGCCGCCATCTTGATCCCACTCCCTCCAATTTGTTTTTTAAATTCCACGTTTGAGTGAGATCAGACATTATTTGTCTTGCTCTGTCTGACATATTTCAATTAGTGAAATGCCCTCAAGGTTGATCTAATTGTCATAAATGACAGAATTTCCTTATTTCTCATGGGTGGATAATATTCCATTGTGTATATATAAACCACATTTTCTTCATCCATTCATTGTCAGTGGACACTTAGGTCGTTCCATGTCTTGGCCAGTCTGTATAATGCTGCAGTGAACATGGAAGTGCACGTGTCTTTTCAAGTTAAATGGTTGTTTTCTTTGGATAAATACCCAGAGGTAGAATTGCTGGATCCTGTGGCAGTTCTATTTTTAATTTTTTGAGGAACCCTCCATGCTGTTTTCCATAGTGGCTGTACTCGTTTATATTCCTACCAACAGTGCATAAGGGCTCCCTTTTTTCTACATCCTCACCAACGCTTTTGTTTGTTTGTTTGATCATAGCTGTTTTGACACTGTGAGATGACATCTCATTGTGGGTTTTTTTTTTTTTGTCTTTTTAGGGCCACACCTGCAGCATATGGAGGTTCCCAGGCTAGGGGTGTAATCAGAGCTGTTGCTGCCGGCCTACAGCAGAGCCACGCAATGCCAGATCTGAGGTGCGTCTGCGACCTACACTACAGCTCTTGGCAACGCCAGATCCTTAACCCACTGAGTGAGGCCAGGGATTGAACCCGCAACCTCATGGTTCCTAGTCAGATTTGTTTCTGCTGTGCCACAGCAGGAACTCCCTCATTGTGGTTTTGATTTGCATTTCCCTGATGATTAGTGATGTTGAGCCTCTTTTCATGTACTTGTTGGCCATTTCAATATCTTCCTTGGAAAATGTGTATTCAGATCCTCTGACTAATTTTTAATTAGATTGTTTTTTTGCTTTTGAGTTGTATTGGTTCGTTATATGTTTTGGATATTAGCCCCTTATCAGATTTATTATTTGAAAATATTTTCTTTCATTCATAGGCTGCCTTTCCATTTTTTCAAAGGTTTACTTTGCTGTACAAAAGCCTTTTTGTTTGATGTAGTCCCACTTACTTATTTTGCTTTTGGTGTCAGATCCAAAAAAAAAAAAAAAAAATCCTTGCTAAGATGGATAACAAGGAGCTCATAGCCTATATCATCTTTTAGACATTAGATGGTTTCAAGTTTTATGTTCAAGTTTTTCTTCCATTTTTGAGTTGATTTTTGTGTGTGGTCCAGTTTTTGCATGTTGCTATCCAGTTTTCCCAACACCATTTATTGAAGATACTGTGGTTTCCCCCTTGTATACTCTTGGCTTCTTGTTGTATATTAATTGACTATATCTGGGTGGGTTTACTTCTGGTCATTATATTCTGTTTCATTGATCTATGTGTATGTTTTTGTGCCAATATCATACTATTTTGATTTCTGAAGCATTGTAATGTAGTTTGAAATTGGGAAGCATAATACCTTCAGCTTTGTTCTTCTTTTTCAAAACTGCTTTGCCTATTTGGCCTCTTTTGTGATTCTATACAAATTTTAGGATTGTTTTGTGAAAAAAGCCATCAGAACTTTGATAGGGCTTCTATTGAGTCTGTAGATTGCTTTGGGCAGTATGGGCATTTTAACAGTATTCTCTTAGTCAGTGAGCATGGAATATCTTTTCATTTATTGGGATCACCTTTAATTTTTTCATCATGTCTTAGAGTTTTCAGTGTACAGTTCTTTTCCTTGGTTAAATTTGATGCAGTTGTAAATAGGATTGCTTTCTTAATCTGAGAGTTAATGTTATTAGTGGACTGAAATGCAGACTTCTATGGGTTCATTTTGTGCCCTGAAACTTTACAGAATTTGTTCATCCTGTTTTGGTGGACTCTGGAATTTTCTATATGTGCAGTGTCATAGAGAAGTTTTGCTTCTTCCTTTTTGATTCTGTTGCTTTTTATTTTTCTTGTCTAATGGCTCTGACCTGGACTTCCAGTGTTAGGTTGAATAAAAGTGGCAAAAGTGAGCATCCTTACCTTGCTCTTCATCTTAGAGGAAAAACTGGTTTTTGCCATTGAGTATGCTATCGGCTATAAGCCTTGTCATATTTGTGATTATGACACTTTTTTTGAGAGTTTTTATTATGAAAGTATGTTGAATTTTGTCAAATGCTTTTTCTACATCTTTAAAGATGATCATACGATTTTTATCCCTTATTTTGTTATATGGTATACCACACTGATTGCTTTGTGGATGTTGAACAATCTTTGCATACTTGGGATAAATCCCGCTTGATGATGGTATATAATACATTTTATATATTGTTGAATTTGGTTTGCCAGCATTTGGTTGAGTATTTTTGCAGGCATGTTCATCAGCAATGTTGGCCTATCATTTTCTTGTAGTATCCTTGCTGGTAATACTGGCCTTGTGAAATGAGTTTGGAAGTACAGTTGGCCCTTCATATTCACGGGTTCTGTGTCCATGGATTCAGCCAACTGCAGATCAGTGAACAATTGGTTGAATCCACAGATGGGTAAATGAACGTGCAGGTGTGGTGGGCCAACAGTGCTGTGCCACTTGATAAGAAGAATTTGAGCCTGTGTGGATTTTGATATGGGGGTGGCGTACTAGAACCAATCCCCTGAGGATGCCATGGGACGACTATATTACTTCCCTTCTTTTGGAGAAGTTTGAGAAAGCTTGGTATTAATTCTTTAACTGTTTGTTTGAAAGAATTTGCTAGTAAAGGCATTTGGTCTTGGTTTTTTTGTGTGTTGGGAGGCTTTTGATTACTGATTCAGTCTCCTTGTTAGTAACTGGCCTGTTCAGATTTTCATTTTCTTTATGATTCATTCGTGACAGGTTGTATGGTTTCTAAGGATTTATCCATTTTCCTAGGATTTCCAACTTTTTGGCATATAATTGTTTATAGTTATACTGTTATTATCTTTAGTGATTTCTTTTTTTTTTTTTTTTTTTTGTTGTTGTTGTTGTTGCTATTTCTTGGGCCGCTCCCGCGGCATATGGAGGTTCCCAGGCTAGGGGTTGAATCGGAGCTGTAGCCACCGGCCTACGCCAGAGCCACAGCAACGCGGGATCCGAGCCGCATCTGCAACCTACACCACAGCTCACGGCAACGCCGGATCGTTCACCCACTGAGCAAGGGCAGGGACCGAACCCGCAACCTCATGGTTCCTAGTCGGATTCGTTAACCACTGCGCCAAGACGGGAACTCCATCTTTAGTGATTTCTGTGGTATCAGATGTAATGTCCCTTTCATTCTGATTTTATTTGTGTCCTCTCACATTTTCCTTGGTGAGTCAAATTAAAGGTTTGTCTGTTTTGTTTATCTTTTCACAAAACTAGCTTTTAGTTTCACCAATCTTTTCTGTTGCCTTTTTAGTCTCCGTTTCATTTATCTTCTATGATATTTATTTCCTCCCTCTAACTTTGAGCTTTAGTTTGTTCTTTTTTTCTAGTTCCTTAATGTTTAAAGTTAGGTTCTTTGAGGTCTTTCTTGTATCTTAATGTGTAGGCATTTATTGCTATGAACTTTACTCTTAGAAGCACTTGTACTGCATTCCATAATTTTCAGTATGCTGTATTTTCATTTTTAATTTTTCTCAAGGTATTTTTTTTTTTAAATCCTTTTAGGGCTGCACATGCGGCATATGGAGGTTCCTAAGCTAGGGGTCAAATCGGAGCTATAGCTGCTGGCCTATTCCACAGCCACAGCAACTCGGGATCCGAGCCATGTCTGCAACCTACACCACACCTCACAGCAACACCAGATCCTTAACCCACTGAGTGAGGCCAGGGATGGAAGCTGCGTCCTCATGGGTGCTAGTAAGATTCATTTCTGCTGAGCCACCACGGAACTCCTCTCAAGGTATTTTTGTTTTTATCTTTTGATTTCTTCTTTGACCCATTAGTTGTCCAGTAGCATGTTGTTTAATCTCCACATATTTGTAAATTTTCCAATTTTCTTCTTGTAATTGATTTCTAATTTTATACCATTGTGTTCAGAAAAGACGGTTGATAGGATTTCAGGTTTCTTAGGTTTATTAAAATT
Organism: Sus scrofa; assembly: GCF_054392235.1. Lineage (NCBI taxonomy): Eukaryota > Metazoa > Chordata > Mammalia > Artiodactyla > Suidae > Sus > Sus scrofa. The sequence continues at coordinate 12,646,053 of NC_139391.1, forward strand.
TGTTGTCTAATATATGATCGATCTAGGAGAATGTTCCATGTGTGTTTGAGTAGAATGTGTATTCTGTTGCTTTTGGCTGGAATGTTCTGTATAGTTCTTACTATATCCATCTGTTCTAATGTGTTGTTTAAGCCAAGCATTTCTGTATTGATTTTCTGTCTGGATGGTCTATCCATAGATACAAGTGGGGTATTAAAATCCTCTGTGCTTATTGTATTGCAGTCAGCTTTTCTCTTTAGGTCTCTACATATTTGTTTTAGGTACTCCTAAGTTGGGTGCATAAGTATTTACAAATATTACATCCTCTTCCTGTTTTGGCCCCTTTTTCATTATATAATTTCCTTCTTTGTCTCTTATTACAGTATTTGCCTTTAAGTCTATTTTTTTAAGTATTACTATTCAAACTTTCTTTTGGTTTACATTTGTGTGGAATACCTCTTTGTATCCCTTCATTTTCAGTCTGTGTGTGTACTTATATCTGAAGTAAGTCTTGGGAGTTCCTGCTGTGGCTCAGTGGTAATGAACCGGACTAGGATCCATGAGGATGCAGGTTCGATCCCTGGCCTCGCTCAGTGGGTTAAGGATCCAGTGTTGCTATGAGCTGTGGTGTAAGTTGCAGATATGCCTCAGATCTGGCATTGCTCAGGCTGTGGTACAGGCCAGCAGCTGCAGTTCCAATTTGACCCTTAGCCTGGTAACTTACATATGCTGCAGTGTGGCCCTAAAAAAAAAAAAAAGAGGAAAAAAATGAAGTAAGTCCTGTTTTTTAATCCTGAATGCTACTCTTGTCTTTTGATTAGAGAATTTAGTCCATTTACATTTAAAGTAATCATAGACAGGTAGGTACTTATTTCTGTCTTATTGTTTTCTAGCTATTTTGTAATTACTTTGTTCTTTGTCTCTTGCTCTTGTCCTGATTTTCTTTAGTGGCATGCTTAGATTCCTTTTTCTTTGTGTTTGTCCCATAGGTTTTTGCTATGTGGTGACCATGAGGCTTACATAAAACAACTTACATTTATCATGATTTATTCTAAGTTGGTAACTTAAATTTGAACTCATTCTAAAGCACTACGTGTTTATTCCTATCACTACATTTTATGTTTTTGATGTCACAATTTATAATTTTATCTTTTGTATCCATTAACAAGTTATTGTAGTTACAGTTGTTTTTATTACTTTTGTTTTTTAACCTCTATTATAGCTTTAAAAGTGATTAAATCATCACCTCTCCAACACTATTTTTTTTTCTGGATTTGACTATGTATTTACTTTTACCAGTGAGATTGGCACTTTCATATGTTTTACTATCACTAATTATTGCCATTTCATTTGAGCTTAAAGAAGTCACTTTAACATTTGTAAGGCTAGTCTGTTATGAACTCCTTCACCTTGTGCTTGTCTGTAAAACTATCTCTCCTTCAGTTCTGAAGGACAGCTTTGCTAAGTATACTTGGTTGGCAGGTTTTTTTTTTTTTTCTTTCTGCACTTTGAATATATCATGCAACTCTCTTCTAGTCTCTAAAATTTCTGTAGATAAATATGCTCACATTCTTATGGGGTTCCCTTGTATGTTACAAGTTGTTTTCTCCTGGCTGCTTTTGATAGTCCATCCTTTACTTTTGACCATTTAATTATTATGTGTAGATTCATATCACTTGGAAGTCTCTGAGCTTCCTGGATCTGATGTCTCTTTCCCTCTCTAGATGAGGGAAGTTTTCAGATGTTATTTTATCGAATAAGTTTTCTCCCTCTTACTGTCTTTTCCTTTGAGTCCTGTATAGTGCAAACATTAGTCTGCTTGATATTGTCTCATAAGTCCCTTAAGCTATTTTTACTCTTTTTCATTCTTTTTCCTTTTAGCTGCCTTTATTGGGTAAATTCTTATGCCCTGTCTTTAAGTTTGCTGATCTTTTTTTTTTTTTTTTTTCTTTTCTCTCTTTATAGCCACACTTGTGTCATGTGGAAGTTCCTGGGTCAGGAGTTGAATTGGGGCTGCAGCTGTGGCCAAAGCTACAGCCACAGCAACACTAGATCTGAGCTGCATCTGTGACCTATGCCTCAGTCTGTGGCAGCACTAGATCCTTAACCCAGTGAGTGAAGCCAGGGATTGAATCCACATCCTCATAGAGACAGTGTTGGGTCCTTAAGCCACAGTGGGATCTCTCTGCTGATCCTTTGTTTGCTTCATCTAGTCAGATGTCTATTATATTTTTCAGTGCAGTTACTATATTCTTCAACTCCGTGATTTTGTTGGTGCCATCTTATACTTTCAATTTGTTGAAAGTCCCACTTTTTCATGCATTGTTCTCCTTACTTAGGTGAGCATCTTGATGACCATTATTTTGAATTATCCATTTTTGAATCACTTGTCACCATTTCATCTTTTTTTAGATATGATCTTTTTCTTTCTTTTGGAACATATTCTTCATTCTCCCTGGGTCTCTGTGTTGGTTTCTATGCATTAGATAAAACAGCCCCTCTCTTAGTCTTGAAAGAGGGGTCTCATGTAGATGAACCTTTTTATTCAACCCTTTGTGATTGTCCAAGAAACCTCCTTTTTTTTTTTTTTTTTTTTTTTTTTTGTAAGTCTTTTATGTCTTGTGGGCATATGGAGGTTCCCAGGCTAGGGGTCATATTGGAGCCAGAGCCATTGGCCTACACCGCAGCCACAGCAACACCAGATCCAAGCTGCGTCTGCAACCTACACCACAGCTCATGGTAACGCCGGGTCCTTCACCCACTGAGCAAGGCCGGGGATCAAACCTGCATCCTCATGGATACTAGTCAGATTCATTTCCACTGAGCCATGATGGGAACTCCCAAGAAACCTTCTTTGTTCTTAGTGGCTCTTAATAGTTGAGCTTGAGCCAAGTGTCAGTGTCCCAAAGGGAAGGATCTCAGTCAGTAACTTGATGCAGGCTGATTGGAAGCTGGACCTACAGCAGCTTTGGAAGTACACAAATATCCCTCTTTCAGGGGAAAGCCTGGGAGATGGGAATTTCTGTCTACTCAATCTTCACTGAACTCTGGGGGGTGATAGTTAGGAAGTGTTTGCTACCATCTGGTTGAACCTGTGGACCCAAGCCCCACTGGCTACCAGAGTGAGCCATGCTGTCAGGGATGTGTCATCTGGGTGACAGCTACAAATGCTGGGGTGTCAGATGTGTGTACAAGCTCCTTTTTTGGAGAAACCAGCAACCTGGGGTGGAGCACAGGGAGAGTGTGAATGTAGTGTCCAGGGACTCCCCATTGTCTGGAGAGTATTGTGGTTGTTTAATTGGAAGCCTGCCCATCTTGCCACAGCTAAAAATTAAAGCTAAAACTTCTTTCATGGAAAGACCGCACATTTCTGCCTGATGTCTCTGCGCTGTGCCCTGATGGGTTAGCCAGTTAAGAACTGTTTCTCTGTATGTTACAGCATTGTAGGACCCATAAGCCTAAACCCTGCTGGTCTGTTAGGCATTCAAGAGGTATCCCCTGAGTGCAGCTGCAAAAATGGGGGCCCCCAGAAGTGCAAACAAACTCCTTTTTGGGAGACACCAGCAGCCTGGAGTGAGAGAGAGTGAAGTGTGGTCTTTGGAGAATATTTCAGTTGGCTGTCAGATGTGTGTGAAATTAGAAGCCTGTCCTTCAGCCTGAAGTTTTTTAAAACCGAAGCATAGTTAATTGAGAATGTTCTGTTAGTTTCTGGTGTACAGCAAAGGTGATGCAATTTTATGTATCTCTCCATGTTCTTTTTCATATTTTCCATTATGGCTTCTTACAGGACATAGAATCTAATCCCTTGGACTCTACTGTAGGTCCTTGTTGGTTACCCTGTAGTTCATATCTGCTAATCCCAAACTTCTAATTTATCCCTCCCCCTCCCCCTTCCCCGTTGGTAACCATAAGTTTGTTTTCTGTGTCTCTGAACCTGTCACTGTTTGGTAAATAAGTTCATTTGTGTCCTATTTTAGATTCCATATATAAGTGATATCATATTTGTCTTTCTTTTTCTGACTTTCTTCACTTAGTGTGGTAATCTCTAGGTCCAGTCATTTTGCAGAGGGTATTATTTCATTGTTTTTTTTAATGTCTGAGTAATATTCCATTGTGGAATACACACACACACACACACACACACACCCATCCCATATCTTCTTTGTCCATTCCTCTGTTGGTGGACATTTAGGTTGCTTCCATGTCTTGGCCATTATAAATAATGATGCTGTGAACATCGGAGGGCATGTATCTTTTGTAATTATGGTTTTCTCTGGGTATATGTCCAGGAGGGGGATTGCTGGATAATATGGTAGTTCTATATTTAGTTTTTTAAGAACCTCCGCAGGAGTTCCTGTCATGGTGCAGCGGAAACGAATATGACTAGGAACCATGCGGTTGTGGGTTTGATCCCTGGCCTCGCTCAGTGGGTTAAGGATCCAGTGTTGGTCTGAGGTATGGTGGTAGGTCACAGTTGCAACTTGGATCTGGCAAGGCTGTGGCCGGGAGCTGTAGCTCCAATTAGACCCCTTAACCCGGGATCCTCCATATGCTGCAGATGTGGTCCTCAAAAGACCAAAAAAAAAAAAAAAAAAAAAAAAGAAGAAGAACCTCCATGGTGCTCTCCACCGTAGTTGCACCAACCTACATTTCCACCAGCAATGTAGGTTGGTTCCCTTTTCTCCACACCCTCTCCAGCATTTATTGTTTGTAGACTTTTTGATGATGGCCATTCTGACTGGTGTAAGGTGATACCTTATTGTAGTTTTGATTTGTATTTCTCTAATAATTAGTGATGTTGAGCATCTTTTCATTTTTTGGGGGGCTATCTGTATGTCTTTGGAGAAATGTCTATGTAGATCTTCTCTTTTTTTTTGATGGAGTTGATTGTGTTTTTCATATTGAGCTGTGTAAGTGTATTTTGGAGATTAATCTTTTGTCAGTCGCTTCATTTGCAAAGATTTTCTCCCATTTTGTGGGTTGTCTCTTCACTGTTTATGGTTTCCTTTGCTCTGCAACAGATTTTAAGTTTAATTAGGTCCCATTTGTTTATTTTTGTTTTTATTTTCTCTTTTGAGAAATGGATCCCAAAAGATGCTGCTGCGATTTATGTCAAAAGAGTCGTCTATGTATTTTTTTCTTCTGAGTTTCATTGTACCTGGTCTTGACATTTAGGTCTTTAATCCATTTTGAGCTTAAAAGATTTATCAAAATATAGTTGATTTACAACATTGTGATAAGTTCAGCTGTGCAGCAGTGATTCAGTTATACGTACATACACATTTATTTTCCTTCAGATTCTTTTCCCATATAGATTATCACAGAATACTGGGTAGAGTTCCTTGTGCTATACAGCAGGTCCCCTTTGCTAAGCCATTCCGTATCCCACAGTGTGCATATGCCAATCCCAAACTCCTGGTCCATCCCTCCCCCGCCCCGATCCATCCTCATCCCCTTTGGTAGCAATAAGTTAGTTTTCAAAGTCTGCGAGTCTGTTTCTCTTCTGCATATAAGTTCATTTGTGTCATCATTTTAGATTCCACATGTTGAGTGATATCATATGTTTGTCTTTCACAATCTAATGTCAGTTAGTATGATAAACTCTAGGTCTGTCCATGTTGCTGCAAATGCCATTATTTCATTCTTTTTATGGTTAAGTAATATTCCATTACCACATCTTCTTGATTCATTCCTCTGTCAGTGGACATTTAGGTTGCTTCCATGTCTTGGCTATTGTAAATAGTGCTGCAGTGAACATTGGGGTGCATGTATCTATTCAAATGATGGTTTTCTCCAGATTGATGCCCGGGGGTGGGATTGCTGGGTCATATGGTAGTTCTATATTTGTTCTTTTTTAAATTCAATAAATTTTATTACATTTATAGTTGCACAACCATTGTCATAACTTAACTTCAGAACATTTCCATCCCAAACCCCCAGACTATCCCTTCCCCCCTTCCTGTTTCCTTTGGTAACCATAAGTTTATCAGTCTGTGAGTCTATTTCTATTTCTGTTTTGTAAATAAGTTCATTGTATCCTTTTTTTAGAATCTATGTATAAGTGATAGCATATGATGTTTGTGTCTCACTGTTTGACTAACTTCACTTAGCATGATAATTTCTAGGTCCATCCATGTTGCTATAAATGCCATTATTTCATTCTTTTTTATGGCTGAGTGATATTCTGTTGTGTATATATACCACATCTTTACCCATTCCTCTGTTGGTGGACATTTTAGGTTGCTTACATGTCTTGGCTGTAGGCACTGGCCCACACTGCAGCCACAGGAATGCATGATCTGAGCTGTGTGTATGATCCCGGTATATGATCCTTTTAATGTATTGTTGGATTTGGTTTGCTAGTATTTTGTTAAGGATTTTTGCATCTGTATTCATCAGTGAGTGGTGTTGGCTTGTAATTTTCTTTATCGTGTGCTATTTTTTTCTGATTTTGGTATCAGGTGATGATGGCCTCATAGAATGAGTTTGGAAGTGTTCATTCCTTTGAAATTTTCTGGAATAGTTTCAGAAGGATAGGTATTAACTCTTCTCTAATTTTTTGGTTATTGTTTTGCCATGCCTGTGGCATATGGAAGTTCCCAGGCTAGGAGTAGAATGAGAGCTACAGCTGCCAGCCTATACCACAGCCTCAGCAACACCAGATCGGAGCTGTGACTGTGACCTTTGGCACAGCAACGTCAGATCCCTAACTACTGAACAAGGCCAGGGGTGGAACCCACGTCCTCATGGATACTAGTTGGGTTTGTTGCTGCTGAGCCATGAGGGGAACTCCCTTCTCTAAATTTTTGAAAGAGGGAGTTCCCGTCGTGGCGCAGTGGTTAATGAATCCGACTAGGAACCATGAGGTTGCGAGTTCGGTCCCTGCCCTTGCTCAGTGGGTTAAGGATCCGGCGTTGCCGTGAGCTGTGGTGTAGGTTGCAGACACGGCTCGGATCCCGCGTTGCTGTGGCTCTGGCGTAGGCCGGCGGCTCCAGCTCCGATTCGACCCCTAGCCTGGGAATCTCCATATGCCGCGGGAGCAGCCCAAGAAATAGCAAAAAGACAAAAATAAATAAATAAATTTTTGAAAGAATTTGCCTTTGAAGCTATTTGGTCCTGGCCTTGTTTGTTGGAAGTTTTTTGTTTGTTTGTCTTTTTAGGTCTGCACCCATGGCATATGGAGGTTCCCGGGCTAGGGGTCAAATTGGAACTGGAGCCCCTGGCCTACACCACAGCCACAGCAACATAGGATCCTCAACCCACTGAGCGAGGCCAGGGATCTAACCTGTGTCCTCATGGATGCTAGTCTGACTCGTTTCCACTGGGCCACGGCAGGAACTCCTGTAGGAAATTTTTAAATCACAGTTTCAATTTCAGTACTTGGAATTGATCTGTTCATCTTTTCTATTGCTTTTTTTTTCATTTTTTTTATTACTCAAATGAATTTATCACATCTGTAGTTGTATAATGATCATAACAATCTGATTTCACAGGATTTCCATCCCACAGCCCAGGCACATCCCCCACCCCCAAAACTGTCTCCTCCGAAGACTATAAGTTTTTCAGTGTCTGTGAGTCAGCATCTGTTCTGCAAAGAAGTTCCGTCTGTCCTTTTTTCAGATTCCACATGTCAGTGAAAGCATTTGATGTTGGTGTCTCATTGTATGGCTGACTTCACTTAGCGTGATAGTTTCTGGGTCCATCCATGTTGCTAAAAATGCTGGTATTTCGTTCTTTTAAATGGATGAGTAGTATTCCATTGTGTATATGTACCACATCTTCTTGGTCCACTCCTCTGTCGATGGACATTTAGGTTGTTTCCATGTCTTGGCTCTTGTAAATAGTGCTGCAGTGAACATTGGAGTACATGTGTCTTTGCGAGTCGTGGTTTTCTCTGGGTAGATGCCCAGGAGTGGGATTGCTGGATCAAATGGTAGTTCTGTGTTTAGTTTTCTGAGGAATCTCCATACTGCTTTCCACAGTGGTTGCACCAATTTACAATCCCACCAACAGTGTACTAGAGTTCCTTTTTCTCCACACCCTCTCCAGCATTTGTTGTTTGTAGACTTTTGGATGATGGCCAGTCTGGCTGGTGTGAGGTGGTACCTCAGAGTGGTTTTGATTTGCATCTCTCTAATAACGAGTGATGTTGAACATCTTCTCATGTGTTTCTTGGCCACCTGTATGTCTTCTTTGGAGAACTGTCTGTTTAGATCTTCTGCCCATTTTTGGATGGGGTTGTTTGTTTTTTTGGTATGGAGCTGCAGAAGGTATTTATAAATTTTGGAGATTAATCCCTTGTCAGTTGATTCACTTGCAAAGATTTTCTCCCATTCTGTGGGTTGTTTTTTTGTGTTGTTTAGGTCTATTGCTTCTTGGTGTAGTCTTGGAAGATTGTGCCTTTCAAAGAATTTTCCATTTCTTCTAGGTTGTCCATTTTACTGGCATATAGTGCTTTTAGTAGTCTTTGATGATCCTTCACAGTTTTGTGTTGTCCGTTTTAGCTTCTCTTTTTTCTTTTCTTTCGTTCTTTCTTTATCTATTTATTGTCTTTTTAGAGCTGCACCAGCAGCATACGGAGGTTCCCAGGCTAGGAGTCTAATCCTAGCTGTAGCTGCTGACCTACAACACAGCCACATCAACACAGGATCCAAGTTGCGTCTGTAACCTGCACCACAGTTCACGGCAATGTGGGATCCTTAACCCACTGAGCAAGGCCAGGGATCGAACCTGCGTCGTCATGGATGGGAGTCATAGTCATTTCTGCTGAGCCACTCCTATTTCTCATTTTATGATTTGAACCCTCTCCTTTTTTTTTTTTTTCCTGATATGTCTGGCTAAAGGTGTATCAATTTTATTTTTTTAAAGAACCAGCCTTTAGTGTCATGGATCTTTCTATTGTTTTCTTTGTCTTTATTTTATTTATCTTTGCTCTGATTTTTATGATGTTTTTCCTTCTACTTACTCCAGGTTTTGTTAGCTCTTTCCCAAATTGGTTTAGGTATAAAGTTAGTTTGCTTATTTGGGATTTTTCTTGTTTCCTGTGGTAAGTTTGTATTGCTATAAACATCCCTCTTCAAACTTTTTGCTGCATCCCATAGATTTTGGATTGCTGAGTCTTGGTCATCATTGGCGTCTAAGTATTTTTTTTTTAATTTTCTGTTTGATTTCTTCAGTGATGCATTGTTTTTGTTTTTGTTTTTGTTTTTTTGGCTTTTTAGGGTTGCACGGATGGCATATGGAAATTCCAAGGCTAGGAGTCTAATTGGAGCTGCAGCTGCTGGCCTACACCACAGCCATAGCAACATGGGATCCGGACTGCATCTGCCACCTATACCACAGCTCCCAGCAACACCAGATCCTTAACCCACTGAGCAAGGCCAGGGATCAAACCCACATCCTCATCCTCATGGATACTAGTCAGGTTTGTTACTGCTGAGCCACAATGGGAAGCCCCCATGCCTTTTTTTGTTTTTTGTTTTTGATATGTTGGTTGTCTAGTAGCATGTTGTTTAGTCTCCACATTTGTGTTCTTTGCCGTTTTTCCCCTTGCTCTTGATTTCTTGTCTCTCAGCGTTGTGGTCAGAAAAGATGCTTGCTATGATTTCAGTTTTCATAAAGTTATCAAGGCTTGATTTGTGGCCCTGAATATGGTCTCTTCTGAAGAATGCTCGTGTGTGCTTGAGAAGAATGTATATTCTGCTGCTTTTGGATGGAATATTCAATAAATATCTACTAAGTTCATCTGGTCTCATGCATCGTTTAAGGCCTGTGTTTCCTTTTGGGTTTTCTGTCTGGATGATTTGTCCATTGCTGTAAGTGGGATATTAATATCACCCACTATTATTGTGTTAGTTGTCTGTTTCTCCTTGTAAGGCTGTTAGCAGTTGAGCTGATCCTATGTTGGGTGCATATATATTTATGATTGTTAGATCTTTGTCTTGGATTGATCCTTTGATCATTATGTAATGTCCTTCTCTGTCTCTTACAACATTAAGGTCTGTTTTGTCTGATAGGACTATTGCTACTCCAGCTTTTCTTTTGATTTCCGTTTGCATGGAATATTTTCTTCCATCCTCTCACTTTTGGTTTATAAGTGTCCCTAGAACTGCAGTGACCCACATATACATGGGTCTCCTTTTTTAATTCATTCAGCCAGGCTGTGTCTTTTGGTTGGGGGCATTTAGTCTGTTCCCGTTTAAGGTAATTATTGATAGGTATGCTCTTATTGCCATTTTGTTAATTGTTTTGGATTTGTTTTTGTTGGTCTTTTTTCTTCCCTTCTTGTTCTCTTGTGGTTCGATGACTATCTTTAGTGTTGTGTTTGGATTGCTTTGTCTTATTTGTATATGTACCTATTCTAGATGTTTGGTTTGCAGTTATCATGAAGTTTTGAAGTAGGAATCTATCTATATATATGAGATTGTTTCTAGCTGCTGGTCTCTTAATTGCACATGCATCTCCAGCGTCCTGCACTTCTACCATCCTCCTCTCACGATTTCTGGTTTTGGTAGCATGTTGATGTGTGGATGATTTCGTGCCTTTACTGGTGAGCCTTGTCATTTGTTATGTTTTTGTTTCTAGTGGTTGGTGCCTTTTCTTTTCCACCTAGAGAAGAAGTTCCTTTGGGATCTGTTGTAAGGTTGGTTTAGTGGTGCTGAATTCTCTTAGCTTTTGCTTATATGTAAGGTTTTTGATTTCTCCTTCAAATCTGAATGAGAGCCTTGCTGGGCAGCGTAATCTTGGTTGGAGGTTCTTTTTCTTTCATCACTTCAAGTATATCATGCTACTCGCTTGGGGCCTGCAGAGTTTCTGCTGAGAAATAAGCCAATAACCTTCTTGGGGTTCCCTTGAATGTTCTTCTTTTTTTCCTAGCTGCTTCCAGTATTTTCTCTTTGTCTTTAATTTTGGTCAGTTTGATTAATATGTGTCTTGGTATGTTCCTCCTTGGTTTATCTTATATGATATTTATTGTGCTTTTTTTTTTTTTTTTTTTTTTTTTTTTTTCTTTTTAGGGCTGCACTTGTGGCATATGGAGATTCCCAGGCTAGGGGTCAAATTGGAGCTACAGCTGCTGGCCTATGCCACAGTAATAGCAACGCAGAATCTGAGCCGAGTCTGTGACCTGCACCACTGCTCATGGCAACGCCAGATCCTTAACCCACTGAGCAAGGCCAGGGATCAAACCCACAACCTCATGATTCCTCGTCGGATTCGTTTCCGCTGTGCCATGATGGGAACTCCTCTTTGTGCATTTTGGATTTGAGCGAGGGATTCCTTTCCCATGTTGGCTGTTACCTCTGCAAATATTTTCTCTGGCTCTTCCTTTCTCTCTCTCTTCTTCTGGCACCCCTACACTAAAATGACCACCCCTAGAGGAGCACACGCTGATGACTATGCCTTAGACCTTTGCCTCCAATGACCTTCCCCCACAATGGGCCACAGTTGCCCCATGTTTTCCCAGGAGATCCTCCAGGAAGCCAGATTCTTATGGAATCTGCGTTGCCCTGGGATCCAGGGCACATGAAAGCCTATGTGGGCCCCTTGAGAGTGGAGTCTTTTTTCCCCCAGTCCCATGGAGCTTCTTTGCACAAGCCCTGCTGACCTTCAATGCCAAATGCTCTGGGGGCTCTTCCTCCCAGTGCCACACCCCCACCCATGGGAACCTGACATGGGGCTCAGAACTCTCACTCCAGGCCTTTCCAGTGTGGGTTGCCCCCCAGTGGGATGAGATTGCTTACGTTGCATGGGTGCCCCTCCTACTATCTTGATGTGGATGCTTCTTTGTCTTTTGGTATGTAATATCTTTTTGGTAGTTTCCAATCTATTTATTGATGGTTCTTCAGCAGAGTTCATTGTAATGTCGTTTTCATGAGAGAGGTTAAGTTCCAGTCTTTCTACTCTGCCATCTTAATCCTGTCTCCCCTACGTTCAGTTTTTTTTTGAAGTAGCTCCACAGTGCTGGTCACAGTGGTTGCACAAACCTATATTCCCATCAACAGTTTAGAAGGAGTCCCTTTTCTTTGCATCCTCTCCAGCTTTTATTATTTGTAGACTTTTTGATGATGGCTCTTCTGACTGATGTAACATGGTATCTCTTAGTAGTTTGGTTTGCCTTTCTCTAATAATTAGCATTATTGAGCACCTTTTCATGTGCTTTTTGGCTGTCTTTATATCTTCTTTGGAGAAATGTCTATTTAGATCTTATGCCCATTTTTTGAAGGATTGTTTGCTTTTTTTTTTCTTTTGTCCTTTTAGGGCCACACCTGTGGCATATGGAGGTTCTCAAGCTAGGGGTCTAGTTGGAGCTGTTGCTGCTGGCCTACACCACAGCCACAGCAACACCAGATCCGAGCCGCCTCTGCAATCTACACCACAGCTCACAGCAACACTGGATCCTTAACCCACTGAGCGAGGCCAGGGATCGAACCTGTAACCTCATGGTTTCTATTCGGATTCATTTCTGCTGCACCATGACGGGAACGCCTGGGTTTTTGTTTTTGTTTTTCTTTTTTTGATGTGGAGGTGCATGAGTTGTTTGTACATTTTTGAGATTAATCCCTTGTCAGTTACCTCATTTGCAAATATTTTCTCCCGTTCTGTGTTTGTCTTTTCACTTATGGTTTTTGCTGTGCAAAAAAAATTAAGCTTAATTTAGTTCCATTTATTTATCTTTATTTATAAATTAGTTACTCTAGGAGGTGGATCTGAAAAGGTATTGATGCAGTTTATGTCAGAAGGTGTTTGGCCTTTGTTTCCCTCTAAGAATTTATAATATCCAGGCTTACATTTAGGTCTCTAATCCATTTTGAGTTTATTTTTGTGGATGGTGTTAGAAAGTGTTCTAATTTCATTCCTTTTCAGGCAAGCTGTCCAGTGTTCTCAGCCCCAGTTGTTGAAGACACTCTTTTTTCTCCATTTTGTTCTTGACCCTTTTGTTGTCCATTAGGTGACCACAGGTTTATGGGTTTGTTTCTGGGCTTTCTATCCTGTTCCACTGATGTATATATTTCTGTTTTTGTGCCAGTACTGTTCTGTTCTGACTGTAGCTTTGTGGTATAGTCTGAAGTCCGGGAGCCTCATTGCTCCAGGTCTGTTTTATTTTCTCAAGACTGCTTTGGCTATTCAGGGTCTTTTGTGATTCTGTAGAAATTGAAAAAATTTTTGTTCTAGTTCTGTGAAAAATGCAGTGGGAAATTTGATATAGGTTGCATTGAATTTGTAGATTTCCTTGGTGGTATAGTCATTTTTGACCATGTTGATTCTTCCAATCCAAGAATATGGTATATTTTTCCATTTGTTTGTTTCATTTTGGTTTCTTTCATCAGTGTCTTATACTGTTCAGATTATGAATCTTTTGTCTCTTTAGGTAGGTTTATTTCTAGGTGTTTCATTCTTTTCTAGTTATTTTACTATTTTTGATGCAGTGGTAAATGGGATTGTTTCCTTAATTTCTCTTTCTGATCTTCATTGTTACTCCTTAGAAATGCAATCAGTTTCTTTGTATTAATTTTGTATCCTGCAATTTTACTAGATTCATTGATATGCTCTACAGTTGTTTGGTAGTGTCTTGAGGATTTTTTGTGTATAGTTTCATGTCATCTGCAAACAGTGATAGTTTTACTTCTTCCTTTCCAATTTGGATTCCTTTTATTTCCTTATCTCTGATTGCTGTTGCTAGGACTTCCAAAACTATGTTGAATAAAATTGGCAAGAGTGGATATCTTTGTCTTGTTCTTAATCTTAGTGGAAATGCTTTTAGCTTTTTGCTGTTAAGTATGATGTTAGCTGTAAGTTTGTCATATATGGCTTTTATTATTATTGAGGTAGATTTCCTCCCTGCTCACCTTCTGGAAAGTTTTTTTTTTTTTTTTTTTTTTTTTTTTTAACTATAAGTGGGTATTGAATTTGGTCAGAAGCTTTTTGTACATCTATTGAGATGATCTTATGGTTTTTATTCTTCAGTTAGTTAATGTGGTATCACATTGATTTTGAATATATTGAAAGATCCTCCATCCCTGGGATAAATCCCATTGGATCATGGTGTGTGATCCTTTTGCTAAATTATTTGAGTCATTTGGTGGTATTTTGTTGTGTTTTTTTCCTCTATATTCATCAATGATACTGGTCTGTAATCTTTTTTTGTGGTATCTTTGTCTGGTTTTGTATCAGGGTGATTATGGCCTCATCAGATGAGCTTGGGAGTGTTCTGTTCTTCTGAAATATTGGAAATATTGTCAGAAGAATATATGTTTTCTTTAAATGTTTGAAAGAATTTGCCTGTGAAGCCATATCATCCTGGACTTCTGGTTTTTTCAAGTTTTTTAAACCATAATGTCAGTTTGAGAACTTGTGATTGGTCTTCTCATATTTTCTGTTTCTTCCTAGTTCAGTCTTGGAAGGTTGCACCTTTCCAAGAAATTGTTGATTTCTTCTAGGTTGTCCATTTTACTGGCATATAGTGCTTTTAGTAGTCTCTTATGAGCCTTCATATTTCTGTGTTGTCTGTTTTAGCTTCTCCTTTTTCATTTCTAATTTTATTGATTTGAGGCCTCTCCCTTTTTTTCTTGATGAGTCTGACTAAAGGTTTATCAATTTTGCTTTTCTTTTTAAAGAACCAGCTTTTAGTGTCATTGATTTTTTTCTATTGTTTTCTTGGTCTTTATTTCATTTATTTTTGTTCTCATTTTTATGATATCTTTCCTTCTACTTACTTTGTTTTTTTCTTGTTCTTTCTTCATTTGCTTTCGGTGTTAGATTGCTTATTTGGGATCTTGTTTCCTGAAGTGAGGTTGTATTGCTTTAACTTCCCTCTTAGAAACTGCTTTTGCTGTCTTCCATAGGTTTGGGGTTGTCATATCTCCATTGTCCTTTGTCTCTAGGTATTCTTTGATTTCTTCAGTGATCCATTGGTTGTTTATTAGCATACTCTTTCATCTCCATGTATTTGTGTTTCTTGCAATTTTTACTTGTTGATTTTTAGTCTCATACTGTTGTGTTAGGGAAAAATCCTTAATATGATTTCAGTTTTTAAAAATTTACTGAGGCTTGACTTGTGGTTCAAAATGAGATATTTTGAAAAATATTCCATGTGCACTTGAGAAGAATGTGTGTTCTGCTGCTTTTGGATGAAATGTTTTATAAATCTCCATTAAGTCTTACCTGGTTAAATGCATCATTTAAGGCTGTATTTCTTTCTTGATTTTCTGTCTGGATGGTCTGTCCATTGCTGTAATTGAGGTGTTAAAAGTCTCAAACTACTCTTTTTTAAATTTTTTGGCTGTACTTGCGGCCTGTGGAAGTTCCTGGGCCAAAGATCAAACCTGTGCCACTTTAGTGACAATGCCAGATCCTTAACCCACTGCACCATAGGAGAACTCTGAAGTCCCCCTCTATTACTGTCCATTTCTTATTTTATGGCTGTTAGCACTTGCCTCATATAATGTGGTGCTCCTGTGTTGGGTGCATATATATTTACAATTCTTATATCTTCTTGAATTGATTCATTTATCATTATGTATTGTCTTTTTTTAATCACCTATAACCTTCCTTATTTTAAAGTCTATTTTGTCTAAGTCTTGCTACTCCAGTTTTCTTTTGATTTCCATTTTCATAGAACATTTTCTTTCATCCCCTCACTTTGAGTCCCTATATATGAAGTTGGTCTTTTGTAGACAGCATATATATACACATATGTGTGTGTCTGTGTGTATGGGTCATATATATCAAAAAGAACCTACATATGAGAACATGCATATTAATAACTACCTTAAATGTAAATGGATAAAATGCTCCAATCAAAAGACATAGACTGGCTGAATGCATGCAAAAACCATGTATATGTATATATATTTTTTTCTTTGTTGTATATTCTTGCTCCTTTGTCATAGATTAGTTGACCATAGGTGCATGGCTTTAATTCTGGGCTTTCTATTCTGTTCCACTGATCTATATTTCTGTTCTTGTACCAGTACCATACAGTTTTGACTCCTCCAGCTCCATTTTTCTTACTTAAGATTTTTTTGGCTATTTGGGGTCATTTGTGTTTCCATATAAATTTGAAAATTTTTTGTTCTAGTTTTGTGAATGATGCCATTGGTAATTTGATAGGGCTTGCATTGAATCTGTAGATGGCCTTAGGCATAATTTCAGTTTTTTCTTGTCATTTAGGCTTTTTTTTTTTTTTTTTGACTTGCAGGAAAAAAACTGTGCAAATTTGGTTCAATAGAGTTTATAACTTTTATCTTATTGACCTGTCACCACGATGGATCATTTCATTTTATAAGGAAGATCAAACTAATGCAAAAACGAAATCCCCCTAAAAGTGTATCAATATGAGCTTAAGTAATTTTCTCATTTGAATGGTATTTGGGTTTGCTAGCCCTCCTCCAACATCAAGTTGTCATGATTTTAAATAAGACATTTATTTGAAAATGACACCTCTGACTGTATCACAAGATTAGAAGCATCTTCCATAAAATAGTAATGAAGAATCTGTTTGGGTATAGATATGAAAGAAGCTCCAAGATAAAATTCAAGTGAAAAAAAGTGAGTTTCTGTTAAACTCTCTGTAATGATACTGAGTTATACTCTATGACCATTTATATTAAAAATTAGAACTATTATATATGTATATTAATATATATAATTACTTTTGCATGAAATAGCTCTGAAATGAAACACAAGAAACTCCTAACAATGATTGCCTCTAAAAAACAAAGAACAGGATGGCTGGGGTTAGTGTGAAGGGAGACTTTTTTCTGTTTGACGTTTTATATCTCTTGATTCTTGAGCCATGTTGCTTCAGAAATACAGTGTTTAAATGATCAAAAATGGTTTATGCATAACTTTTTCCCGAAGTTCATTGGAATAGGCGATTGTGAATTTTCATTTTTATTCATGGTATTATTCATTTCATGGTTTTTGGTAAAATCACCCTCTAAGTATAAGAACACTCTGTGACATAAACTGTAGCAATAATTTTTCAGATCCACTCCAGAGAGTAATGAAAATAAACCAAAAGTAAACAAATGGGGAGTTCCCATTGTGGGTCAGCAGGTTATGGACCTGGCACAGCCCGTGAGAATGTGGGTTTGATCCCTGGCCTCACTTAGTGGGTTAGTGATCTGGCATTTTTGCAAGCTGTAGCATAGATCACAGATATGGCTCTGACCCAGTGTTTTGGTGGCTGTGGCATAGGTGTGCAGCTGCAGCTTATTTGATCCCTGGCTCAGGAACTTCCATATGCTGAGAGTGTCACCATTAAAAATAAAAAAGAGAAAGATTGCTTTGGCTCTTTGAAGTCTTTTGTGTTTCCATATTAATTAAAAAATTTTTTTGTTCTAGTTCTGTGAAAAATGCTACTGATAATTTGATAGATTACACTGAATCTGTAATTGCCTTGGGAAGTACAGTCATTTTGACAATGTTGATTGTTTCATTTCAAGAGCATGGTAAGTCTTTTCATCCGTTTGTGTTGTCTCCACTTTCCTTCATTAGTATCTTCTCATTTTCAAAGTATAGGTAGGCCTTTTGCCTCTTTATGCTTGGAATACCATTTGCCATGCTTTTACTTTTAGTCTGTTTGTGTCCCTAGATCTGAAGTGGGTCTCATATAGATAGCATGTATATGAGCCTTGTTTTTGTGCCATTCAGCCAGTTTTATGTCTTTCGATTGGAGGATTTAATCCATTTACATTTAAGGTAATTATTTATATGTATGTTTCTATTGCCATATAAAAAACTCTTTTGGATATATTATGTTGGTCTTTTTTCTTCTTTTGCTGTCTCATCTTTTGCTTTGATGACTATCTTTTGTGTTGTATTTGGAATGTTTTTTCTTATTTGTGTGTGTATCCAATGTAGATTTTTGGTTTGTGGTTACCATGAGGTTTTGATATAGTAGTCTCTGTGTATGCAAGATTTTGTTAAGTCACTGGTCTCTTAATTTCAAACACCTTTCTAATATCTTTAATATCTTACTCTCCTTTTCTCATGATCACTGGTTTTGATAGCATAATGGGGAATCAGTGATTTCTTTACCTTTACCATATATTTGCCTTTACTGTTGAGTCTTCTTATTTGTAATTTTATTGTTTCTAGTTGTGGCCTTTTCTTTGCTGCCTGGAGAATTTTCTTTAGCATTTGTCGTAAAGCTGATTTTTGTAGTGCTGGACTTCCAGCACTTTCTTAGCTTTTTCTTATCTGTAAAGCTTTTGATTTCTCTATTGACTCTAAATGAGAATATTGCTAGGTAGAGTGATCTTGGTCATAGGTTTTTTTTTTTCCTTTCATCATTTTAAATATATCCTGCCACTTCCTTCTGATATGCAGAGTTTTTGCTGAAAAATCAGGTGATAAGCTTTCAGGTGTTCCCTTGTATAGTATTTGTTGCTTTTCCCTAGTTTTTAATATTTTTGCTGTCTTTAATTTTTACCAGTTTGATTACTCTGTGTCTTGGAGGTGTTCCTCCTTTGGCGTAAACTATATGGGATTCACTGTGTTTCCTGGACTTGATTTAGTGTCTCCTTTTACATGTTAGATCAGTTTTTGGCTATTATTTCTTCAATTATTTTCTCAGGCTCTTTCTCTTCTTCTTCTGAAACCCATATAATGTGAATGTTGGTGTGTTTAATGTTGTCCCAGAGGTCTCTTAGACTGTCCTCGTGGTTGTTTTTGTTTATTTTTTGTTTGTTTATGTTCTGCATCAGTGATTTCCACCAGTCTGTCTTCCCTGTCACTTATTTGTTCCTCTGTCTCAACTGTTCTGGTATTGATTCCTTCTGGTGTATTTTTCATTCCAGTTATTGTATTGTTAATCTTTGTTTCGTTTGTTCTTCAAATGCTGTATTTCTTTTTTAAACCTCTCTTGTAATTTTGATCTTTGCCTCTTTTTTTCTGAGAACTTGGATTATCCTTATTCTCAGTATTCTGAGGTATTTTTCATGTAAGTTACCCATCTCCATTTAGTTGTTCTTCTGAAGTTTTGTCTTGTTCCTTTGTCTGGAGTGTATTTCTCTGCTCTTTCATGTTGTCTAGCTTTTTATGTTTGTGGTCTCTTTTCTGCAAGCTGCAGGGTTCTAGTTGTTCTCATTTCTTTCCTCCTTCTTCTTTTTTTTTTTTTTTTTTTTTTTTTTTGTCTTTTTGTCTTTTTAGGGCTGCACCCATGGCATATGGAGGTTCCCAGGCTAGGGGTCTAATCAGAGCTACGGCTGCTAGCCTACGCCAGAGCCATAGCAATGCCAGATCTGAGCCGTGTCTGTGACTTACACCATAGCTCATAGCAATGCCGGATCCTTAACCCACTGAGCGAGGCCAGGGATCGAACCCATAACCTCATGGTTCGTAGTTGGATTTGTTTCTGCAGTGCCACGATGGGAACTCCAAGTTGCTTTAATTTCTGGTGTCTGCCCCCTGGTGGGTGGAGTTGGTCCAGGGACTTGTGGTGGTTTCCTGATGGGAGGGACTGGTGCCTGCCTGCTGGTGGGTTGAATTGAGTCTTGTCCCTCTGGTAGGCAGGACCATGGTTAGAGGTGGGATTAGAGGCAGCTGTGTGCCTAGGAGGACTTCAGGGAGCCTGTCTGTTGATGGGAAAATCTTTGTTCTTGCCCTGTTTGTTGTTTGGTCTAGAGCTTCTTAGCCCTGGTGGGAAACTACCACCAGTACAAGGAAACTACCTCCATGTAATAAAACCTATTTAGAAAACTCCATAGAAAATGGAATACCAGATTGTGAAAGACATGAAAACTTTTGCTTTACAATCAGGAACAAGGTAGGAATGCCTACTTTCACCACTTCTAATCAACGTAATACTAGAACTCTAGCTAGAGCAACTATATAAGAAAAAGGAGGCATTCGAATCAGAAAGGAAGAGATACAGTTTTCTCTGTCTGCGTAAGATATGATTTTAGGAAATCCTAGCCTCCAGGGAAGCTGATGTCAGTGATTATTCCCTCCATCTCCACCTCCATTGTCTTTCTCCTGCAGTGAGCTGCAGCCATCCTCTGCTTCCCCAGAAGACCCTCCAAGACTCTGGGGTCGATCTGGCCCAGATTCTTAGGGAGTTCCTGCTTTGCCCTGGGACTCGGTGCACGTGAAGCCTTGTGGGCACCTCTAAGAGTGGAGTCTCTGTTTCCCTGAGTCCTGTGGTGCTCCTCAGGCCCTGCTGACCTTCAATACCAAATGCTCTGCGAGCCCCTCTTCTTAATTCCAAACTTCTAGGCTCAGGGACCTGTCTTGCGGTTCAGAACTCTCACCCCTGTGGAGAGGCTCTGCGATACAGTTAGTTTCCAGTTTTTGTATCACCCACCCAGCAGGTGTAGGGTTTGCTTATATCGTGAAAGCGTTCCTCCTACCATCTCATTTTGGCTTCTTCTTTGTCTTTCGGTGTAAGATAGCTTTTTGTTAGTTTCCAGTCTATCTCGGTGGTGGTTGTTCAGCAGTTAGTTGTGATTTTTGTGTTTCTTTGAGAGAAGGTAAGCTTGAATCCTCCTTCTCTATCTTGTCTATAATCCTGTAGTGGGTTTTGAAATGTGTTCAGGAAGTGTGAGTCCTCCAGTTTTCTTCTTTTTCAAGTTCGTCTTATTATTTATGGTCCCTTGAGATTCCATATGAATTATAAAATGGGCTTTTCTATTTCTGCAAAAAATGTCATTGGGAGTTTGATAGGGATTTTATAACATTGGGTAATATTGACATTTTAACAATATTAGCTCTTCCAATCTATGAACATAAGACTTGTTTCCATTTTTTTTATCATCTCGAATTTCAGTAACGTTTTGTATTTCTCATTGTATAAGACTTTCACCTCCATGGTTAATTTATAAATATTTTAATTTATAAATATTTTAATCTTTTTTTTGCTGTTTTAAATGGAATTCTTCTATAATCTCCTTTTTGGATATTTCACCGTTAGCATACAGAAATACAATTGTGTGTTGACTTTGTATCCTGCTACTTTGTTGAATTCATTTAGTACTTCCAACAGCTTTTTGGTGGAGTTTGGGATTTCCTAAAATCATATCTTATGCAGACAGAGAAAATTGTATCTCTTCCTTTCTGATTCGAATGCCTCCTTTTTCTTATCTAGTTGCTCTAGCTAGAGTTCTAGTATTATGTTGATTAGAAGTGGTGAAAGTAGGCATTCCTACCTTGTTCCTGATTGTAAAGCAAAAGTTTTCATGTCTTTCACAATCTGGTATTCCATTTTCTATGGAGTTTTCTAAATAGGTTTTATTACATGGAGGTAGTTACCTTGTATTCCTATTTTGTTGAGTGTTTTTGTCACAAAAGGGTGTTGAATTTTGTCAAATGCTTTTTATGTGTCCATTGAAGTGATCATGTGTTTTTCCCCCTTTATTGATATTGTGTATTACATTGATCATTTTTCATGTCCTAACCATCCTTACTTTCCAGAAATAAATCCTACTGAACATGGTGTATAATCCTTTTTTAAAAAATTTTTTGTCTTATTGAAGTATAGTTGATTTACATGGTTGTGTTAATTTCTACTGTACAGCAGTCACTCATTTACACACATATATTCATTCTTTCTTATATTCTTTTCCATCATGGTTTATCCCAGCATATTGAATATAATTTCCTGTGCTATATAGTAAGTAAGACCTTGTTGTTCATTCATTCTGTGTATCATAGTTTGCATCTACCAACCCCAAACTTCCAGTTGACTGCTCCCTCATCTCCTCTCCCCCTTGGCAACCGCAAGTCTGTTCTCTATGTCTGTGTGCTTATTTTTGTTTTGTAGATAGGCTTGTGTGTGCCGTATTTTAGATAGAACATATAAGAGATATCATATTGGTCTGTCTCTGACTTTCTTTACTTAGTATGATAATCTCTTCTTGCATCCATGTTGCTGCAAATGGCATTATTTTTTCCTTTTTATGACTAGTATACCATTGCATATGTGTCCCACATCTTCTTTATCCACTTATCTGCCGATAGACATTTATCTTGTTCCATGTCTTGGTTATTGTGAATATGCTGATGTGAACATAGGGGTGCATGTGTCTTTTTGAGTCATGGTTTTGTCTGGATACATGCCAGGGAGAGTGGGACTGCTGGATCATGTGGTAGTTATATTTTCAGTTTTCCGAGGAACCTCCATACTGTTTTCCATAGTGGTTTTGCCAGTTTACATTCCCACCAACCATGTAGGAGGGTTCCCTTTTCTCCATGCCCCCTCCATCATTTGTTATTTGTAGACCTTTCAAGTGATGGCCATTCTGACCAGTGGGAGCTATTCTGTAGTTTTGATTTGGATTTCTCTAGTGATTACTGCTGTTGAGCATTTTTCACGTGCCTATTGGGCACCCGTATGTCTTTGGGGAAATGTCTATTTAGGTTTTCTGCCCATTTTTCGATTGGGTTGTTTGTGTTTTGGTTGTCATTGAGTTGGATAAGCTGTTTTATGTATTTTGGAAATTAAATTTTATTATTGGTCACATTGTGTGCCCATATTGTCCCATCCTGTAGGTTGAATTTTCAGTTTTTTTTTTTTTTTTTTTTTCCCAGGGCCACACCCGTGGCATATGGAGGTTCCCAGGCTAGGGGTCAAATTGGAGCTATAGCTGCCAGCCTGTACCACAGCCACAGCAATAGGGATCCGAGCCACATCTGAAACCTACACCACAGCTTATGGCAACTCCGGATCCTTAACCCACTGAGCAAGGCCAGGGATTGAACCTGTGTCATCATGGATACTAGTCAGATTCATTTCTGCTGAGCTACAATGGGAACTCTGAATTTTCAGTTTCTTAAATGGTTTCCTTTTGCTGTGCAAAAGCTTTTAAGTTTTAGTAGGTCTCATTTGTTTATTGTTTTCATTGTTATTGCCTTGGGAGACTGACCTAAGAAGACATTGGTGCAGTTTATGTCAGAGCATGTTTTGCCTATGATCTCTTCTAGGAGTTTTATGAGGTCTCATCATATTGAAGTCTTTGATCCATTTTCAGTTGATTTTTGTGCATGGAGTGAAGAAGTGTTCTAACTTCATTGGTTACACACTGCTGTCCAACTTTCCCACCACCATGTGCTGAAGAAACTTTTTTTTTCCCATTTTGTATTCTTGCCTTCTTTGTTGAAGATTAATTGACTATAGGTGTGTGGGTTCAATTTGGGGCTCTCTTTTCTGTTCCATTGATCCATATGTCAATATACTGTTTTAATTACTGTAGCTTTGTAGTATTATCTGAAGTCCGAGAGGGTTATGCCTCCTGCTTTGTTCTTTGTCCTCAGGTTTTTGTTGGCAGTTCTGCCATAGGGTTCCATAGAAATTTTAGGATTATTTGTTCTAGTTCTGTGAAAAATGTCATGGGTAGTTTGATAGAAATTGCTTAAATCTGTAGATTACTTTGGGTAGTAGGTAGTATGGCAATTTTAACAATATTAATTCTTCCAATTAAGAACATGGGATAACTTTCCATTTCTTATTTTTTTAAGTTTTACAGAAATATAGTAGATTTATAATGTGATAATTTCTGCTCTATAACAAGGTGATTCAGTTTTTATTCACAACACACCCATTCTGTTTCAGATTCTTTTCCCATCTATATTACCGTAGAATATTTGGTAGAGTTCCCTGTGCTATACAGCAGTTCCACATTGGCCAAACATCCCATATTCTGCAGTGTGCATCCATCAAACCCCCAATCCATCCCTGCCCACAACTGTTACCTTTGATAACCATTAGTTTGTTTTTTAAAGTCTAGGAGTCTGTTACTGTTCTGCAAATAAGTTCATTTTTATACTTTTAGATAACACATATAAGTGATATATTTCTCTGACTGACTTCATAGTATGATAATGTTTAGGTCCATCTGTGTTGCTGCAGCTAGCATTATTTCATATTCCATTGTATATATTTACCACATCTTCTTTATCCATTCCTCTATCAGTGGACATTGGGTAGCTTTCATATCTTGGTTATTGTAAGTAGCGCTGCAGTGAACATTGGGGTACATCTGTCTTTTCAGATTATGGTTTTCTCTGGATAGATACCCAGCAGTGGAATTGCTGTATCATGTGATGCTTCTATTTATAGTTTTTTGAGGGACCTCGTTTTGTTTTTCATAGAGGTTGTACCAATTTACGTTGTTATCGATGGAGTAGGAGGGTTCCCTTTTCTCCAAACTCTCTCCAGCATTTATTGTTTCTGATAGCCATTCTGACTTGTGCAAGGTGATACCTCATTGTAGACTTAATTTGCATTTCTCTAATAATTAGCAAAATTGAGCATCTTTTCATGTTTTTTGGCCATTTGCATGTCATCTTTGGAGAAATGTTTGTTTAGATCTTCTGCCTGATTTTTGATTGGGTTGTTTGTGTTGTTGATATTGAGCTGCAGGAGTTGTTTGCATATTTTGGAGATTAATTCCTGCCAGTTGCTTCATTTGCAAATATTTTCTCCCATTTTGTGGGTTGTCTTTTCATTTTATTTATGGTTTCCTTTGCTGTGCAAAAGCTTTTAAGTTTAATTCTGTCTCATTTAAAAATTGTTGTTTTATTTTCATTACTCTGGGAGGTGGATCCAAAAATATATTGCTGTGGTTAATGTCATAGTATGTTCTCCTTATATTTTCTTCTATAAGTTTTACACTATCTGGTCTTATATTTAGGTCTTCAATCCATTTTGAGTTTATTTTCGTGTATAGTGTTAAAGAGTGCTTTAATTTCTTTTTCTTTCTTTCTTTCTTTTTTTTTTTTTACATGTAGCTGTCCAGTTTTCACAGCACCACTGTCTTTTCTCCATTGTATATTTTTGCCTCCTTTGTCATTGATTAGTTGACTATAGGTGTTGGGGTTTATTTTGGGGCTTTCTATCCTGTTCCTTTGATCTATATTTCTGTTCTTGTGCAGTACCATACTGTTTTGGTGACTGTAGCTTGTAGTGTATAGTCTGAAGTCAGGGACCCTGATTCCTGCAGCTCCGTTTTTCTTTCTCAGGGTGATGATTGCCTCATAGAATGAGTTTGGGAGTGTTCATTTCTCTGAAGTTTTGGGGAATATTTTCGGAGGAAAAGGTGTTAACTCTTTTCTAAATGCTTTATAGAAATAGCCTGTGAAACCATCTGGTCCCGGTCTTTTGTTTGTTCCCAAGTTTTTAAATCACACTTTCAATTTCAGTACTTGTGAATCAACTTTCATATTTTCTATTTTTTCCTTGTTTAGTCTTAGAAAAATGTTACTTTTTAAGATTTTGTTCACTTCTTCTAGGTTGTCCATTTTATTGGCATATATTTGCTTCTTGTTGTCTCTTAACCATCCTTTGTTTTTCCGTTGATGTCTGTTGTAACTTCTCCCTTTTCCAATTTGCTTTGATTTGCGGCTTCTCACTTTTTTTCTTAATGAGTCTGGCTGAGGGTTTATCAAATTCATTAATCTTTTCAAAAACCAGTTTTTAGTGTCATTGATATTTTTTGTTGTTTTCTAAAGTTTTTTCTCCATGTAGGTTGCTTATCTCCACTTCACATAGCTTTTTTTCTGGGGTTTTGTCTTGCACTTTTGTCTGGAGCATATTTCTCTGCAGTTTCATTTTGTCAACCTTTCTGTGTTTTTGGTCTCCTTTCTGCAGGCTGCAGGATTATAGCCTCTTGCTTCTAGTATCTGCTCTCTGGTGTTTGAAGTTTATATATGGCCTTGTGGCAAGCTTCCTGTTGGGAAGGAAGGGTTCTGCCCACTAGCGGATGGAGCTGAGTCCTGTTCCTTTGGTGCGTGGAGCTTTGTTTCTGAGTGTGATTAGAGGCAGCTGTGTGCCAAGGCGGCTTTAGGCAACTTGCCTGCTGATGGTGGGGCTGCTTTCCCATCCTGTTTGTTGTTTGGCCTGGGCTTTTCCTCACTGGTGGGTGGGGTCAGATTTTTCCCAGAGGTTGGCCTCCAGGGGAGTTCATGCTGATGATTGTTTCCTGGGACCTTTGCCTCCAGTGAGCTACAGCTGACTCCTGCTTTTCCCAGGAGACTCTCCAAGACCTGCATGTAGGACTGGCCCAGATTCTTACAGGTTCCCTGCTTTCCTTGGGACCTGGTGCACGTGAAACCTTGTGTGTACCCTCCAAGAGTGGAGTCTGTTTCCCCTAGACCTGCCCTTAAGCCGCACTGACCTTCAGCACAAGTGCTCTGGGGGCTCCTCTTGCCATTGCCAGACCCCCAGGCTGGGGAACCTCTTGTGAGGTTTGGAATGCTTTCTCCTGTGGGGGAACTTCTGCAAGATAGTTATTTTCCAATCTGTGGGTCATCCATCTGGTGGGTAGCTTATATCAGAAAAGCACCCTTTCTGCTGACTTGTTATTGCTTTTTCCTTTTTTCGTAACTTCTAGTCTATTTCATTGGTGCTTGCTCAGCAGTTAGTCATGATTTTGGTGTTTTCATAAGAGGAGGTGAGTTCAAGTCCTTCTACTCTGCCATCCTACCTGAACCAAAGCAGTTGTCCACAGGGGCAGAGATCCCAGCCCTGGTGCTGCTGGTGGTCCTGTGTCAACTTTCCATTTCTTTGAATTCTCTATAATTCCCTTTATTAATGCTTTCTATTTTTTAGCATATGGGTCCTTTTCCTCTTTGGTCATGTTTATTCCTAAGTATTTTATTTTTGTGTGATTTTATAGGTTTTTTTTTTTTTACATTATCTTTCTGCTATTTCATTGTTAGTGTAAAGACATTTAATTGATTTCTGTATGTTAGTCTTGTATTCTGCTCCATTTTCAAATTCATCTATCAGTTCTGGTAGTTTTTGCATAGATTCTTTAGGGTTTTCCATATAGTATCATGTCATCTGCATGTAGTGACAATTTTACCTCTTCCCTTCCCATTTGGATACCTTCTATTTCTTCCTCTTGTCTGATTGCTTTGGCTAGGCCTTCTAATACTGTATTAAATAGAAGTGGTAAGAGTGGGCATCCTTGTCTTGTTCCATATTTTAGTGGGAAAGCTTTCAGCTTTTCACCCTTGAGTATTATATTGGCTGTGTGCTTGTCATAAGTTTTATTATGTTAAGATGTGTTCCCTCTATACCCACTTTGGAAAGAGTTTTTATCATAAATGCATGTTGAATTGTGTTAGATACTTTTTCTGCATCTGTTGAGATGATCATTTGGGTTTTTTGTTGTTGATGAGATTTATTACACTGATTGATTTGCATTTGTTAAAACATCCTTGTGAACTTGGGATTAAATTCATCTGGCCATGGAGTTCCTGTCGTGGCTCAGTGGTTAACAAATCTGACTGGGAACCATGAGGTTGTAGGTTCAATCCCTGGCCTTGCTCAGTGGGTTAGGGATCTGGTATTGGCGTGAGCTGTGGTGTAGGTTGTAGACACGGCTCAGATTCCGCGTTGCTGTTGCTCTGGCATAGGCCGGCAGCAACAGCTCTTACTGGACCCTCTAGCCTGGGAACCTCCATATGCTGCGGAAGCAGCCCTGAAAAAGGCAAAAAGACCAAAAAAAAAAAAAAATTCAGTTGGCCATAATGTATGATCATTTTATTTGTTGTTGGATTCAGTTTGGTAGTTTTATGTTGAGAAATTTTGCATCTATGTTCATCAAATATATTGGCCTATAATTTTCTTTTTTGGTGGTGTCTTTGGTTCTAGTATTAGGGTGATGGTGGCTTCATAGAATATTTATTTATTTATTTATGTCTTTTTGCCTTTTCTAGGGCCGTTCCCACGGCATATGGAAGTTCCCAGGCTAGGGGTCTAATAGGAGCCATAGCCCCCGGCCTATGCCAGAGCCACAGCAACGTGGGATCCGAGCCGCGTCTGCAACCTACACCACAGCTTATGGCAATGCTGGATCCTTAACTCACTGAGCAAGGCCAGGGATCAAACCCTCAACCTCATGGTTCCTAGTTGAATTTGTTAACCACTGTGCCATGACGGGAACTCCATTCATAGAATGTCTTAAGGAGTGTTCTCTTCAGTCTTTTTGAAGAGGTGGAGAAGAATTTATAAAATTTCTTCTTTGCATGTTTCATAGGACTCACCTCTCAAACCATCTGGTCCTGGTCCTTTGTAGGAAGACTTTTTTTTTTAAAATTACAGATCCTACTTCATTTCTAGTGAATGATCTGTACAAATTATCTATTTGTTCTTGATTCAATTTTGGTGAGCTGTATGTTTCTCGAAAGTTGTCCATTTCTTCTAGATTGTTGATTTCGTTGGTATATGAACAATTGCTCATAGGATTCTCTTATGGAATTTTTTGTATTTCTGTGGTGTCAGTTGATAGTTCTCTCCATTTTTATTTCTTGTTTTAAGTTCTTTCTCTTTTCTTCCTGGTGAGCCTGGCCAGAGGTTTGTCAATTTTGTTTACTCTTCCAAAGAACCAGCTCTTGGTTTTATTGACTTTTTTCTCTAATTTATTTCCTCTCTGATCTTTGTTGTTTCTTTCCTTCTGTTGACTTTAGGTTTTGTTTTTTTCTAAGTCTTTATGTAGTTGGTTAGGTTGTTTATTTGAGATTTCGCTCTCTTGCTCTTTTTTTTTTTTTTTCCTTTTTAGGACTGTACCCATGTCATATGGAAGTCCCCAGGCTAGGGGTCAAATTGGAGCTACAGCTGCTGGCCTATGCCACAGCCACAGCAACACAGAATCTGAGCTGCATCTATGACCTAAACCACAGCTCATGGAAACAGAGGATCCCTAACCCACTGAGCAAAGCCAGGGATCTAACCCACATCCTTATGGATACTAGTCGGATAAGTTTCTGCTGCACCACAGTGGGAACTCTGCAGTTTCTCTCGTGTTTTGAGGAAAGTCTATCACTCTGAAATTCCTAAGAACTTCTTTTGTAACAGCCCATAGATTTTTTTATGGTTGTGTTTTGTTTCCTACTTTAATAGACATATGGAATCATAGAATATCCATCCTTTCATTCAACAATATTTATTGAGCACCTTCTCCTTGTCAGCCACTGGACACACAGTAGTAAACAAAACAGACAAAATCATTTCCCTTATCAAGTTGGGAAAGGCTGATATTGCATACATAATATATGGGTTACATTAAATGAGAAAGTACTGTAAAGAAAAATAGTTTCCTGAAAGAAGGAGGACTGGAGGTGAAGGTGTTGATTTTTTTAAAAGCAGATCAGAGAAGATCTCACACAGAGTGATAAATGGCAGTGAAACTCAGTCTTAAGGTCTGGGGTTTGGCTCCTTAAAAGGAGCTGTAGGCATGATGTAGAGTGTCCACCCCATAGAAGGTGCTTCTGCTCAGCACAGCAAATATTGTGCTGTCAGAAGTCAAAGCCTAGACTTGCAAGACCTTGTGACTTTCCAAGGAAAACCTAAGGATTTGTTACCTCCACAGAGGGCTGTCAGCCAGCAGGGCAAAGTTCTTGGCAACTGTAGGATGTCCAAATTTTCCTTTCTTTATTTTATATATATATATATATATATATATATATTTTTTTTTTGTCTTTTTGCTATTTCTTTGGGCCACTCCCACGGCATATGGAGGTTCCCAGGCTAGGGGTCAAATCGGAGCTGTAGCCACTGGCCTACGCCAGGGCCACAGCAACGAGGGATCTGAGCCGCATCTGCAACCTACAAACAGCTCACGGCAATGCCGGATCGTTAACCCACTGAGCAAGGGCAGGGACCGAACCCGCAACCTCATGGTTCCTAGTCGGATTCGTTAACCACTGCGCCACGACAGGAACTCCTATAGTATATTTAAAACAAAAGCCAGTTATGCAGGTGGCCTGTCCTTTCCATTCTGCCCCACCTGCCCTGAGCCATTATTCCCTGTCTGCAGGGTGGAGCAGGAAGAGGGGAGGGGAAGGTAGAGAGAACACAAATCATAAATTGGGATTATCCAGCCTCCCTTGTTTTCTTTTCAACATATGCAGAATGTTGGAAACATCACTTTTCAGTGTCCGTATTTGACAGGGAAGTTTGTGATTTTTCTTTCCTCTCCTGCTTTGGAGAGGTATGTTGGTAGCTATCCCAAAGGGAAAGCCCCAGATGGAAAAGTCATATTGGCTTGTGGAGCTTTGGGCCTTGGTGTAGGGGCATTGCCTTGGCAGAGCTGTGCTGACACTTCCAGGATGCATTCACCAACTCCAGCAGATCTTCCAGCGGGAGTTTTACATGTATGGTTGTGTTCTCATTGTTTATTTCAAGGTGTTTTTAAATTTCCCTGTTAAACATTGGTATTTTAGTAGCATGTTGTTTAGAGTCCATGTAATTGTTTTTTCTCATTTCTTTTCCTTTGGTTGATTTGTAGTTTCATGTCGTTGTAGTCAGACAAGATGATTGAAATTCTGCTCTTAAATTTGTTGAGGTTTGTTTTGTGCCCCAGTATGTGATCAATCCTAGAGATTGTTCCACGTACACTTTAAAAGAATGCATATTCCGGGTTTTTTGGAGGTAATGTGCTTAAAATACCAATTAAGTCTAACTGTTCTATTGAATCATTTAGGATCTCTTACTGATTTTCTGTCTAGGTCTGTCCATTGATGAGCATGGGATGTTAAAGCCTCCTGCTCTAATTATGTTCCCATCAGTTTTTCTCCTTATGTCTGTTAGAGTTTATGTGATTGCTTGCTTCACATTAGGTGCATGTTTGTTGAAGAGTGTAAAATCCTCCTCTTGTATTGATCCTTTGATCCTTTTATCATTACATAGTATCCTCCTTTGTCTCTCTTTTTTTCTTTTTGCGGCCAAACCCTCAGCATATGGAAGTTCCCAGACTAGGTGTCAAATCAGAGCTATGGCTGCCAGCCTATGCCATAGTCACAGCAATGAGGGATTCAAGCTGTGTCTGTGACCTAACCACAGTTCACAGCAGCACCAGATCCTTAACCCACTGAGGGGGGCCAGGGATTGAACCCACATCCTAATGGCTACTAGTTGGGTTTGTTTCTGCTGAGCCACAGTGGGAACTCCCCTCCTTGTCTTTCATTATGGCCGTTGTTTTAAAGTCTGTTTTGTGTCATTTGAGTATTGTGGTCCCTGCTTTCTTGTCATTTGTTTGCATGAAATATCTTCTATCTTTTCACTTTCAATCTGTGTGTTTCCTTTGCCCTAAAGTGAGTCTCTTTAGGGCTGCACTTGAGGCATATGACAGTTCCCAGGCTAGGGCTTGAATCCAGGCTACAGCTGCTGGCCTACACCACAGCCACAGCAATGCTGGATCCGAGCTGCATCTGCAGATTACACCACAGCTTATGGCAATGCCGGATCCTTAACCCACTGATCGAGGCCAGGGATCAAAGCCACATTCTCAGGGATACTAGTCAGGGTCATTACCACTGAGCCACAACAGGAATTCCCACTCAATCTCTTTTGATTGGAGCATTTATTCCATTGACATTTAAGATAATTATTGATAAATCTGTATGGTTATTTTATTTATTTATTTATTTATTTTCTTTGCCTTTTCTAGGGCCTCTCCCATGGCATATGGGGTTCCCAGGCTAGGGGTCGAATTGGAGCTGTAGTCTCCGGCCTACATCAGAGCCACAGCAACATAGGATCCGAGCCGCATCTGCAACCTACACCACAGCTCACGGCAACACCAGATCCTTAACCCACTGAGCAAGGTCAGGGACTGAACCCGAAACCTCATGGTTCCTAGTCGGATTCGTTAATCACTGAGCCAGACGGGAACTCCTGTATTGCTATTTTAAACCTTGTTTTCCAATTGATTCTTTGTTGCATCTTTGTTCCTTTTTGTTCTCTTTTTGTGGTTTTATGAATTCTTATTTTGTGCTGTGGTCTCTTCTTTGTGGTTTTTTTGTGAATCTGTTGTATATTTTTTGTGTTTACTCTATTTTTCGAGTATGTTAACCCCTTCCTATATTTGCTAGCTTTAGACTGATAGACAGGCTCAAACACAATCTTAAAAAAAAAAAGTTCTGCATTTTCTTACTCTGCTTCCCCACATTTTATGTTTTAATGTCCTTTTTTACATCTTTCTGTTCATCCTTTTGCTGTTTTTTGTGTTTGTCCTCAGAGGTTTTTTCTCTTTGATATGTATACTGGCTTATTTAAGTGATTTACTTTCCAGTTGTGGTCTCCTTGTCCCTGCATCATGCTGTCTTTTTTTTTTTTTTCTTTAGAGAAGACCTTTCAGTATTTCTTTTAGGATAGGTTTGGTATTGCTGTATATTGCTGTATTTCTTTTGCTTTTGTTGTCGGAGAATTTTTTTTTTCTTCTTCTATTCTAAAGGCTGATCTTGTTGGGTAGAGTATTCTAAGTGGCTGATTTTTCCCTTTTAAGACTTTGAATATACTTGCCACTCCATTCTGGTCTGCTGCTTTTCTGTAGAAAAATCAGGCGATAGCCTTACGGAGGTTCCCTTGTAGTTAACTTTGTTTTTCTCTTGCTGCCGTTAGAATCCTCTCTAACTTTAGCCATTTTTACTGTGTCTTGGTACAGATTTGTTTAGGTTCATCTTGTTTGGAACCCTCTGTGCTGCTTGTATCTGGATATCTGTTTCCCTCTTTCGATTTCAGAAGTTTTCAGCCTTAATTTCTTCAAATACATTTTCTTTCTTTCTTTTTTTTTTTTTTGTTTTTTGTTTTTTGTCTTTTTAGGGCCACACCCACGGCATATGGAGGTTCCCAGGCTAGGGGTCGAATCAGAGCTATAGCTGCTGGCCTATGCCATGGCCACAGCTATGCCAGATCCGAGCCATGTCTGCAACTTACACCACAGCTCATGACAACGACAGATCCTTAACCACTGAGTGAGGCCAGGGGTCGAACCTGCAACCTCATGGTTCCTAGTTGGATTCGTTTTCCCTGCACCATGACGGGAACTCCCAAATACATTTTCAATATCCTTTTCTTTGTCTTCTTCTGAAATCCACTGGCCACGTCTGTGACATGGAAGTTCCCGGACCAGGGATTGAACCTATGCCACAGCAGTGACCTGAGCCACAGCAGTGACAGTGAAGCATCCTTAGCCTGCTAGGCTGCGAGGCAACTCTTGGAATCCTCATTATGTGTAGATTGGCATGCTTGTTTTCTCCCATAGGTCTCTTATATGGCTTTGATTTCTTTTTTTTTTTCCCATTTGGCTCTCTGTCTGCTGTTCTGACTGGGTAGTTTTTAGTATTCTCTCTTCCAGAAAACTTATTCATTCTGCTATTCAGTGTCCTTAGCTCAGCTTTTGTATTGACAAGTGAATTTTCTAATTATTCATGGCTTCTCCTTAAGGCCTTTTGTTCTTTTTAACAGTAATCTGCATTTCTGTTAAGAGCCTGTCATTTCCTTCAGTAGTTTCATCACTTCCTTTCTGAACTCAGTGTTTATTAAACTGAAGAGTTCTATTTTGTTTGTTCTTTCAGGGGAATTGTCTTTGTCTTTTAACTGAGAGTGATTCCTCTGCTTCTTCATTTTACTTATGTTTATCTTTGTGGGTTTAGGATAAACCATTATCTACTGTGGCCTCAGAAGGCTATTTATATGTGGGAGCATCCCTGCAAAGCTTGCGTGTGTTTAACATTTTTGGTGTGAGGACTGCTTTTAGTTTGGATGCTTGCCGCCTCTTCCTTCATGTGCTGGCTGTCATTCCCTTGTTATGAGCCCTGCAGGTGCTCACTTCTGGGACAGCAGGGGCAGGGGCTGGCGTCCACTCGTGGCCCACGCCCACTCCTTGGATGGCGAGGGCAGCAATTGGTGCCTGATCTTGGGTCTCTTAGCGGCAGTGGCTCATGTCCCCCTCTGGATCCCATGATGCAGTAGTGGCTCCTCCCTCTCCTGGGCCTTGTGTTGGCAGTGTCCCGTTGCCTGAGCATACACAGGGAAAGCAGGTCCTGACTGCACACCCCCAACAGTGATGCTTTGCCTCCCTGGTGAGCCTAGGCTTCTTTCAAGTACACCCTCAGTTGCCACACTGTAGCCCTTAAGACCACCAACCCTGGCCCTCTCCCTGGCTCTGACCTTTGAAGCCTGAGCTTTAGCACCCAGCCCCTGCCCACACTGGTGGACGAGTGTCTCAGGCTTGGGCACGCAAGGCAGTGGTACCCACTATCTTGTGCAGGTCACAGTCCATTTTGCCTTCCCACAAACTGGTTGCTTCACTCTCCTCAAAGGCTCTGAAGGCCACTTCCCCACCAGTCCAGGCTGATTTCCCTGCCATTGAGGTGACTTCCGAGGGTTCAAGAACCTTTCTTCCGGGGGTTCCCGTCGTGGCACAGTGGTTAACGAATCCGACTAGGAACCATGAGGTTGCGGGTTCGGTCCCTGCCCTTGCTCAGTGGGTTAACGATCCGGCGTTGCCGTGAGCTGTGGTGTAGGTTGCAGACGTGGCTCGGATCCCGCGTTGCTGTGGCTCTGGCGTAGGCCGGTGGCTACAGCTCCGATTCAACCCTTAGCCTGGGAACCCCCATATGCCACGGGAGCGGCCCAAGAAATAGCAACAACAACAACAACAACAACAACAAAAAAGACAATAAAAAAGAACCTTTCTTCCTTTTCAGTGCCCTCCCTGTCGTATAGGTCCTATCATGATGTCCTTTCTCTTTTTTTCTTTTGTCCTACTCGGTTATGCGGCAGTTTTCTCGCCCTTTTGGAAGTCCCACATCTTCTGCCAGCGTTCAGTAGATGTGCAAATTGTTCCCCGTGTAGAGGAATTTTTGATGTAGCTATGGAGGAGGTGAGCTCCATGTCCTACTCCTCTGCCATCTTGATCACTCCCTGGAATCCTTTTAATTTTGTTTGTTTATATTTTGATGAGGATTTTTGCATCAGGGTTCATTAGGGTTCTCAGTTTATAGTTTTCTTTTCAGTATCTTTGTCTGGCTTTGGTGTCAGGGTTCTGTTGACCTCATAGGGTAAATTAGGAAGTGTTCCTTGCTCTTGAAATTTTTTGGAGAAGTTCGAGATGGATTGGTATTAATAGTATTAATCCTTCTTTAAATGTTTGGGAGAATTAACTGAGAAGCCATCAGGTCCAGGGCTTTTCTTTATTGGCGTGTTTTTGATTCCTGATTGAACCACCTTACTGGTTACAGACCTATTCAGATTGTCTGTTTTTTCATGGGTTAGCCTTGGTAGGTTTTATGTTTCTAGGAATTTGTCTATTTCATTCAGGTTACCCACTTCATTGGCATACATTTGTTCATACACTCTTATAATCCTTGTTTCTGTTGAACTGGTGGTAATGTCCCAATGGTCAGTTCTCATTTTAGTAGTTTCAGTCTTCTTTTTCTGTTTAGCTAATAAATATTTGTGAATTTCATTGATCTTTTCAGAGAACCAACTCTGGTCTCAGATTTTTGTTTTTCTGTTTTCTGTTTCATTTATCTTTTTTATTTCATTCATTCCTCTAGCCTTGAGTTTGGTTTCTTCTTCTTTTTTCAGTTTCTTAAGTTGTAAGGTCAGGTTCGTTGTATCTTGTTTTTTAATATAAGCATTTATAATTATAAATTTTCCTTCTAGCACCACTTCTCTGTTTCCTAAGTTTCTGTATGTTGTATTTTCATTTTAGTTTATATCCGAGTATTTACTAATTTCCCTTGTGATTTCTTCTTTTGACCCACTGGTTGTCTAAAAGTGTGTGGGTTTTTGTTTGTTTGTTTTTCTGGCCACACTCGTGGCATTTGGAAGTTCTCCGGCCAGGGATCAAACCCATGCCACAGTAGTGACCCAAGCTATTACAGTGACAATGCTGGATCCGTAACTCACTGTGCTACAGGAAAACCCCCAAAGTGTGTTTTTTGGTTTTCACAAATTTATGAAATTTCCAGTTCTCTGTATGTTACTGAGCTCTAGGCTGTATGATATTTATTGTTTAAAATATATTGAGGGAGTTCCCATTGTGGCTCAGTGGGTTACGAACCTGACTAGTATCCATGAGGTTTCAGGTTCAATCCCTGGCCTTGCTCAGTGGGTTAAGGATCCATTGCTGCCATGAGCTATGGTGTAGGTTGAAGATGCAGCTTAGATCCTTAGTTGCTCTGGCTGTGGTGTGGGCCAGCAGCTGCCAGCTCTGATTTGACCTCTAGCCTGTGAACTTCCATAGGCCACAGGTGTGGCCCTAAAAAAAGAGAAAAAAAAATCTATTGAGACTTAATTTATAGCCTTAGTCTTTCCTGGAAAATGTCCCATGTGCCCCTGAAAGAAAACGTGCATGCTTTTGTTGTTGGGTGGCATTTTTATATGTATGTTAGATCTAGTTGGTTTATTGGGTTAAGTCCTCTTATTTCCTTATTTATTGGGTTAAGTCCTCTTATTTCTTTATTTATCTTTGTTTTTTGTTTGTTATTATAAGTGGGATATTGAAGTCTCCAACAATTACTGTAGAATTGTCTATTTCTTTTTAATTATAATTGATTTGCAGTGTTTAAGTTCTGCACAGCAAAGTGATTCAGTTATACATATGTACTTTTTCATATTCTTTTCCATTATGGTTTGTCACAGTGTATTGAATATAATTGCCTTTGCTGTACATGTTGGTCCTTGTTGTTTATTCATCCTATATATTAATAGTTTGCATCTTCTAATCTCCAACTCCCAATCCACCCCTCCCTCATTCCCCTTCCCCATTGGCAACTGCAAGTCTTTTCTCTATATCTGTGAGTCTTGTTATTTTTTTTGCCCTTTTTGTCTTTTTAGGGCCGCACCCATGGTATATGGAAGTTCCCAGGCTAGAGATCAAATTGGAGTTTCAGCTGCTGGCCACAGTCACAGCCACATGGGATCCAAGCCAAGTCTGTGACCTACACCACAGCTCACAGCCATGCTGTATTCCTAACTCATTGAGTGAGGCCAGGGATCGAACCCACGTCTTCATGGATACTAGTGGTGTTGGTTAACTGCTGAGCCATGATGGGAACTCCCTGTGAGTCTGTTTTGTAGATATGTTCATTTATGTCATAATTTAGATCCCATATATTTCTCTTTC
Organism: Sus scrofa; assembly: GCF_054392235.1. Lineage (NCBI taxonomy): Eukaryota > Metazoa > Chordata > Mammalia > Artiodactyla > Suidae > Sus > Sus scrofa. The sequence continues at coordinate 12,682,895 of NC_139391.1, forward strand.
CAGTTTTGTTAGCTTTGCATCATCTATTTTCATGGCCTGTCATGTAAATTTTTGTAATCATTGTATCTTCTTGCTCTATTGAGCCCTTTATTAATACATGTCATTTTTTGTCTTTCGTAACCTTTCTTAAAGTTCATTTGTCTGGTATTAGTACAGCTACTTCTGGTCTCTTTCGGTTATTGTTTACATGGCATATCTTTTTCCATCTATTACTTTCAGCCTCCTTGTGTCTTTGGAACTCAAGTGAGTCACTTATAGATGGCATATAGTTGGATCATGTATTTTTTTGTTGTTGTTGTCTTTTTAGGGCCACACCCATAGCATATGGAAGTTCCCAGGCTAGGGGCTGAATCAGAGCTGTAGCTGCTGTCCTGTGTCACAGCTCATGGCAATGCTGGATCCTTAACCCACTGAGTGAGACCAGGGGTCGAACCTGCGTCCTCATGCATACTAGTCAGATTTGTTTCAGCTGAGCCATGATGGGAACTCCTGGATTGTGTTTTTTGTTTTTCTGCTTTTTAGGGCTGCACCCTCGGCATGTTGTGGTTCCCAATCTAGGGGGTCTAATTGGAGCTATAGCTGCCAGCCTACGCCACAGTGAGAGCAACGCAGGATTTGAGCCCTGTCTGTGACCTACACCACAGCTCACAGCAACGATGGATCCTTAACCCACTGAGCAAGGCCAGGGACCAAACCTGCACCCTCATGGTTCCTAGTTGGATTCATTTCCACTGCGCCACGACGGGAACTCCTCCTGGATCATGTATTTTTAGCCATTCTGCCAGTCTCTCTTATTGGAGAGTGTAATCCATTTACTTTTAAAGTAATTACTTGATAGGTGGGCACTGACTTCTGTCATTGTGCTGTTTGTTTCCAGTATGCCCTGTAGCTTTTTGGTCCCTCATTTCCTGCACTCTTGTTTGTGTTAATTATTCTTCTACAAAAAAAAAAAAAAAAAAAAAAAAAAAAACTTAAATTCTTTGTTGATTTCCTTTTGTGTTTATTCCAGAGCTATTTTCTTTGTTATCATTTAGCACCTTTAACATCTTAAAGTTATCACATTCTAATTTGAATTTATAGCAGCTTAACTTTAATGACACACAAAAACTGCTCTTTCACAGCTGTATTCCATCCCGTCTGGTTGTTGATATTGTAAAATTACATCTTTGTGTGCCCCTAAATATAAACCAGGAATTCTTTTAAATGCATTAATCTCCTAAATTATATACAAGAGAAGATTTGGAGTTTTAAACTAAGGTTTCAGTAGTAGTAACTAGTACATCCATAACTTTCCTTAATGTAGTAGTCTCCTTCCTGTATCATGTAGAAAGTAAAAAGTACATTATAAACCGTTGTTACAATACTAGCTTTTAGGATCACTCATGTGTTTACCTTTATTGAGGTCTTTATTTCTCCATATGCCTTTGAGATACTGACCAGTGTGCTTTCTTTCCCTCTGCAGGACTCTCTTGAGCCTTTCTTCCAGGGCAGGTCTAGTGGCCATGACCTCCCTCAGCTTTAGTTTATCTGGGCATGTCTTGATTTCTCCCTCACTGTTGAGGGACACTTTTGCCAGACTGGAGATTCTTGGTTGACAGTGTTTTCCTTTGAGCTCTTTGAACACATCTGTGTACTTTCCTAGGGCCTGCAAAATTTCCGCCAAGAGATCTGCCGATAATCTAAGGATCTCTTGTGCGTGATGATTTGCTTCCCTGTTTTTGCTGTCAGGATGTCCTTTGTCTTTTGAAAGTTTGACTGTAATGAGTCTGAGTGTGGTTCTCTCTGGATACATCTTCCTTGAAGTTCATTGTATTTCTTGGGTGGTTTACATTTTTGCCGTCAGATCTGGGAAGTTTCAGTCATTAATTTTTCAAGTGTTCTCTCCGCCCTTTGCTCTGGTTCCGGGATTCCCATGGTATGCTGGTCCTTTTGATGGTGACCTTGGATCTCTTAGGTTCTGTTCATTTTTCTTCAATCTTTTTTTTTCCTTCTGTGCCTCAGCCTTGATAAATTCTGTTGTCCCATCTTCAAGTTTCCTACTTTTTTCTGCCTCCTTGAATCTTTGTATCCCTCTGGGAAATTTGAAACTTCAGTTATTGTGCTTTTCTGCTCTAGAGTGGTTTTGGTTTCTTTCTAGGTTTTCTTTCTCTACTGGTATTTCTGTTTTGTTCACACATTGTTTTCTTGACTTTCTCCACATCTCCCTTCTTCTTTTCTTCCATTTTCTTTGACCACCTTTAAGACCATTGTTCAGTCATTTATCTAATTATCTGCCATTAAGTCTTTTTCAGGGATAGATATTGCTGAATTATTTTTTCTTCTGAATGGGCTTACTTTCTTGTTTCTTTGTACGTCTTATGACTGTAGATCCCTGAACATGTAAGTTTAATAATACAATAACTCTGGAATTCTCCTTTCCCTGAGTTTGCTGTTTCTTACTAATGGTTTTTTTATTTCTGTAATCTGTCTCTGTGCTGAGGCTCTTCAGCCTGAAGTGTAAACTTAACGTCTGTGTCTTTGCTGAGCCTCCCCTTGGGCACGTGCTGTCACTTTTCTAGTTTTCCCCACACATGCAGGTGTTTTGAATGTCTTAAGTCTCTAATGTTGGGCTCCCCAAAAGGGAAAAGTGAAAAATGAAGTGGGGAAGTGAGGGTGGGGAGGGTGCTGGCCTTTTAAATCCCCTGGAAAGTCACCTTAGCGTGAGGTGGATGGATTTACAGCAGTGAGGGAAAGTGCAACAGCAGTGGCTGCCCACCTCTGTGTCTGCATCTGTGCAGTCAGAAGCAGCAATTGGAGCATAGGTTCCCCAGTATTAGAGGACAGAGTCCTTCTTACTGGCCCTAGCTCCTGCAAGATGTGTGTAAACCACAACAGGAAATGTGTAGTACAGCTGCGAGCCATGCTGGATAGTTGCTACTGTGCTTAGAGCTGACGTTGACCACAGCCTTCCACTGAAGTTGCAAGCCTGCAGCAGCTCCAGGGTGCCCAGAATAGTTAGATCAGATTCCACCCGTGCAGTTCTTGTCTAGGTGGGGAGACAGTTTCCTGGTGCTTCTGACTGCCATCTTCTCTTCCCAGAATCCGCTTTTTTCTTTAGAGTAATTTGAGGTTTCAAACAAATTTAGGGGGAAGATAGGAGATTTCCCGTATACCCTCTGTCCCCACACTTGTTTTGCCTCCCCCCATTATCAACATCACTCATAAGAAGGGTACATTTTTTGTAAACCAAGGGTGACACCGCATCGTAATCACCCAGAGTCTCTACTTCACGTGTTGCTTCTGTACATTCTCTGGTTTGCAGAGAGTACAATGACGTGCATCCATCGTATGGCGTCAGATAGTTTTCACTGCTCTAGACATCTTCTGCTTGACCTACTCTTACCCTCCAACTCCAGGCAGCCTTTTCACCGTGTTCACAGTGTTGCCTTTTCCAGAATGTCATACGGTTGGGATCATACAGTACGCAGCCTTTTCAGATGGGCTCCTTTCACTTAGTTATATGCATTTAAGTGTCCTTCATTTCTTTTCAGGGCTTGATTGCTCTTGTCTTTTGAGCACTGAATAATATTCCATTATCAGAATGTACCACAGTTCCATTTTTCCATTCACCTCCTAAAAGACATGCTGTTTTTGATTCCAAGTTTTGGCAATTATGAATAAACCTGCCATAAACATCCACGTGCAGGTTTTGTGGGGACATAAGGTTTCAGCTGCTTTGGATAAATACCACAGAGGATGACTGCTGGATGGGATGGTGAAAATGTGCTTAGTTCTGTAAGAAGCTTCCAAAGTGGCTGTACCATTTGGCATTCCCACCAACAATGAATGTGTTTAGCTGTCTTTTTTGGTGAATGTATGTTAAGATGCTGGTTTTCTTATTGTTGTGTGTTAAGAATTCTTTTTGTATTTTTGATATGTCCTTTATCACGTGTTTTTTTTTTGTTTTTTTGTTTTTTTTTGTCTTTTGTCTTTTTTTTTGTTGTTGTTGTTATTGTTGCTATTTCTTGGGCCGCTCCCACGGCATATGGAGGTTCCCAGGCTAGGGGTTGAATCGGAGCTGTAGCCACTGGCCTACGCCAGAGCCACAGCAACGCGGGATCCGAGCTGCGTCTGCAACCTACACCACAGCTCACGGCAACGCCGGATCGTTAACCCACTGAGCAAGGGCAGGGATCGAACCCACAACCTCATGGTTCCTAGTCGGATTCGTTAACCACTGCGCCACGACGGGAACTCCACATGTGTTTTTAACCAGTATTTTCTTCTGGTCTCTGGCTTCTCTTCTAATTCTCTTCCTATTGTCTTTCTCAGAGCAGATGTTTTAAATTTTAATGAATTCGAGTTGGTCAAGTATTTCTCTCATGGACTGTGTCTTTGGTGATATTTCTAAAAAGGCATCAGTTAATCAAGGTTCCCAGGTTTTCTCCTGCTGTTTTTTAGGAGTTTTGCATTTTGTATTTAGGTCTGTGATGCATTTAGAGGGAATTTTTGTGACGGGTTTGGGGTTTGTGTCCAGATTCATTTCTGGGTGTGGCTGTGCACGTGTCGCACTACCGTCTGTGGACTGGACTGCCTCGGTTCCAGTGTGTTACCTTTGCTCCTTTGTCAAGCATCAGTGGACTCTGTTGATGGGGTCTGTTTCTGGGCTCTTCATCCTGTTCTGTCCATCTGCTCCGCTGTTCTGCCAGTGCCACACGTGGACATCCCTTTGAAAGGTCCCAGTGAGAGGAAGCTTTGCTTCTGTCTCGGGGAGGACCTCCAGGCTCTTCTCTTTGAGCTTCGGTTCCAGGAGCAGGAGGAGGCTGGACCTGAGCTCGAGGACTTCCTAACATGCTGCTGCTGTGCTTCTCACGCTGCCTCAGGAAGGACTTGTTTATTTTTCACATCTCCCATCTGCTGCAGACTCCTAACGTTTGTAAAACACAATAAAGTGACTTACCGGGAAAATGATGACATGCTTTTATGCTCATAGTAATGTCAAATCCTCATACAGGTATCTTTTTTTTTTTTTTTTTTTAATGATTTTTTTTCCATTATAGTTGGTTTACAGTGCAGGTTTCTTTTCTTTCTTTTTTTTTTTTTTGTCTTTTTAGGGCTGCATCCCTGGCATATGGAGGTGCCCAGGCTAGGATTCGAATCGTTGGAGCTGCAGCGCCGACCTGTGCCAGAGCCACAGCCATGCAGGATCCGAGCCATATCTGCGACCTCCACCGCCGGATCCTTAACCCATTGAGCAAGGCCAGGAATTGAACCCACATCCTCATGGATAGCAGTCAGATATGTTTCTGCTGAGCCACGACGGGAACTCTATCACACAGTTTTCTAAATGTTCAGTTTCTGAATTTGTCGCAGACTAGTATGCAGACCACGTGAAGTTATACGGTGCTGCACAGAGGGCTCAGGTTGGAGAGGTGCCTGGCCTGTTTGCCGGGAACTTCTTGGAGAGAACAGGAGCTCAGCTGGAGCCTGGGAATTGGCTTGTTCCAGGGAATATGGCTGTCGTGCGGGGCGCCTTCTCGTCTCCCATAGGATCAGACCCGTCTCGAGCCCCCGTCTGCCCCCGCAGCATCCTCTTTTTTTCAGCACATTCCTCACATTGACCCCTGCCTCCCTCATTTGAAGGCAGAGGAACAACTCAGGTGGTGCTGGTGGCGGGGGCGCTGCCTGGGAGGGGCTGTGCTGGTCGACTTGGAGGCTGAGACTGGAGCAGGGCCCGCTGCTCGGGATGAGTCCGAGCACCATTTCCTGGGGAAGCAGGGAGCAGGCCGTGAGTGGCTGGTGATGATGTTGGCACGAACCCTGGAGTTGGAGAGTTCCAGCTTCAATACCCTGGGCCCCTAAGACCTCAGGGCATTCACATCTTCGCGCCTTGGCATCATGGGCTGCTAGAGCTGGACGGGACTGCAGGGTCACCTTGTTGTCCACCTGCTCCTCCTCCCTGGCTTCCCGCCCAGACTTGAGCTACAGGTATCGGTCCTGCGTCGAGCCCAGAGGCTGTGGTTGCCATGGGATGGGCAAGCAGAAGCTCTGTGGGTGCCCTTGGCTCACTCTGGTGCCCCTCCTTTGAAGTTTCAGACACTGTGTGCTCCGTTTGACCGAGAACAACTCGCAGCCCTTGATGACCAAGTTGCAGTGGCTCTTTGCCTTCCTGGAGCACAGCCAAGTGAGTGCAGGGGGCGCTGCATGTGCTGCGGTCGGGGGGGGGGGGGTGCAGGCGGATACCTCCCCTGCCCCAGGACCTGCCTGCATCTGGTTGTGAGCCCCCACTCTGTGGTGTAAGCTGTTGGGCCCCAGTCCAGTCTGGTATCCGTTTGTGGCCAAAGCCCAGGTTGCCAGTTCAGTGCCCTTACCAGGCTGGAGAAGGGAGTGCTTTTTGAGCCCCGGTTGGCTATGCTCCTCCGCAGCCCGTCTCCCATCCGGTATTCAGTCCTTCGCTTTAGGTGTTGCTTTGTTTGCTGTCATCTTTGAGCACTCACATTGCCAGGCACGCTGAGGGCTGTCTTTGTGGTATTTGCTGTCTCTGCGCTGGTGGAACCTGCAGCCCTGTGCAGGGTCACACAGATGAGTCAGCTGCAGACATGGCTTCGTGGGGCACAGAGTCTGAGGTGGTGGGGGAAGCAGAGGTGGCCCTGCGGACAGCAACCATGGTGCTTGAGTAGAGGGAAATGTGTCTATTGGGTATGCGCCCTGGAGGGAGAGGTTGATTGTGATGGGGGTTGGGGGCCACTGGGAGGACCTGTGGGACAGGGAACCCTGCATCTGGGGCCTGACCTCGGGAGCTAAGCTTTCGACGGGGAGAAGGGTGTTTCTGACAGAGGGAATGGAGTGAAAATGAGACGTGTCAGGAGGCACAGACTCCTGGAGGACCGCTGGTCACCGTGAACCCAGGAGCCTTATTCATAGGCTGCATGGACTTGGTGGGATGGGGGGGTCAGGGACCACTAGGAAGGGGGCACTCCAGTGAGGCAGCTGGGAGTTTGGGGCAGAGAGACCCTTAGGCATAGCATGCCATCTAGCTGGGGGGGGGGAGTCCCCTGCTCCTGACCCTGTCCTTGTCCTCCCTTGGTCCTAGCGGCCTGCCATTTCTCCAGAGAACTTCCTGTCTGCCTCCTGGACACCCTGGTTCAGCCCCGGCACCCAGCAGGACTGTTCAGAGTACCTGAAGTACCTGCTGGATCGGTAAGGGAGGCCAGGCCAGCCTCCGCACGGGGGCGTCAGCACGCACGAGGGTCCTTGTGGGCACACCCTGTCTGCCTGGGCTCTGTTGCCTCCTCCTCCTGGAAATGGGGTCTGGCCCTGTGGTTGAGAGAGGCTTGGGGAGGGAAGATGTGTGCCCTGAGGGTGGGGACAGGTCGGAGCTGCTGATGGGCACGTGACCTGGGAGGCATCAGTGAGTGTGAGTGAAGGGGTGCAGGTATGCGTCTTCCCATCACTGCTCTGGTGGCACACGCACGTACACAGGGCATGTGTCTTCGTGGCAGGTTAGAGCCCTGTGGAGTAAGTATGTAGCATGTACGCCTGGCCTGTGAGTGCGTGTGCACAGGATGTGTTGTACGCATGCATGTATGTTATCCGTGCCTCCTGAGTGCGTGTAAACCTGTGGCCAGCTGGGTAAGTCGCTGGCACAGGTCAGGCCAATGCACCGGAAGTGGATCTCTGGGTGTGGACGAAGGCCCTTTGCTCCCTGCTCCAGGCTGCACGAGGAGGAGAAAACCGGGACGAGGATCTGCCAGAAGCTCAAGCAGTCCAGCTCGCCCTCCGCGCCCGAGGAGCCCCCCAGCCCGAGCTCAACGTCCGTGGAGAAGATGTTCGGAGGCAAGATTGTGACTCGGATCTGCTGTCTCCGCTGCCTCAACGTCTCCTCCAGGGAGGAGGCCTTCACAGACCTCTCTCTGGCCTTTCCCCCAGCCGAGCGCTGCCGCCGCCGCCGCCTGGGCTCAGTGATGCTCCCTCCAGAAGAGGTCGGCCCCCGGGACCTCCCTCTGCCATCCCGAGCCCAGGGGCCAGGCAAGGTGGGTCCTCGGAGGCAGAGGAAACACTGCATCACAGCCGATGTCCCCCCCGCCGTCCTGGACATGGCAGGCCTGGGCCACCAGGGACCCGGCGGGCAGAGCCTTCAGGAGGAGAAGGGGGAGAAGGAGGAGCGAGCAGAGGAGGAGGAGGAGACCAGAGAGGGAGAGGACGAGCGAGAGAAGGGAGAGCCGAAGGGGGAAGAGGAAGAAGAGGAGGAGGAGAAGGAGGCGGAGGAGAAGGAGGCAGGGAAGGAGGAGATGAAGGAGAAGGAGATGGAGAAGAAGGAGCTGGAGACAGAGGAGAGGAAGGAGATGGAGACAGAAGAGAAGAAGGAGGAGAAGGAGGCAGAGGAGAAGAAGGAGAAGGAGACAGAGGAGAAGAAGGCGATGGAGACAGAGAAGAAGGCGATGGAGACAGAGGAGAAGAAGGAGGAGGTGATGGAGAAGAAGGAGATGGAGAAGGAGGCTGACAGTCTGGGCCCGGGGACCCTCAGGAATGCCGCCGTGCCCTCTGCAGAGGGCTCCCGCTCCGTGCTGGACCTGGTCAACTACTTCCTGTCGCCGGAGAAGCTGACGGCCGAGAACCGCTACCACTGCGAGTCGTGCGCCTCCCTGCAGGACGCCGAGAAGGTGGTGGAGCTGAGCCAGGGGCCGCGCTACCTCATCCTGACGCTGCTGCGCTTCTCCTTCGACCTGCGCACCATGCGGCGCCGCAAGATCCTGGACGACGTCTCCATCCCGCTGCTGCTGCGCCTGCCCCTGGCGGGGGGCCGGGGCCAGGCCTACGACCTCTGCAGCGTCGTGGTGCACTCGGGGGTGTCCTCGGAGAGCGGCCACTACTACTGCTACGCCCGCGAGGGCGCGGCCCGGCCAGCCCTGAGCTTGGGCGCGGCCGACAGGCCCGAGCCCGACAACCAGTGGTACCTGTTCAACGACACCCGGGTGTCTTTCTCCTCCTTTGAGTCTGTCAGCAATGTCACCTCCTTCTTCCCCAAGGACACGGCCTACGTGCTCTTTTACCGGCAGCGGCCTGGGGAGGGGCCCGAGGCCGAGCCTGGCTCCCCCCGGGCCCGGGCCGAGCCCGCCCTCCACAAAGACTTGATGGAAGCCATCTCCAAAGACAACATCCTTTACCTGCAGGTGAGCCGAGCCGCTGGGCCCCTTGACGGGGTCGCTGGGTGGGGGGGCCTCCAGGTGCACCCACCCACCCAGGTGCACAGCTGCTTCTCTCGCTGAGTCCCTTCCTTTCTCCTTCGAGCCACTCAGGGGTCACTTAGGGCAGGGCGAGTAGGTGGGCCAGACGGACGGGACCCCGCGCTTTAAAGGGACAGACGTCAGGCACGATCGGTTCTTTATTGTTAGGTTTGTGGAGGAGCAGGGACAGCTCGGAGAGGCGTCCGTGTGGGTGGGGGCAGCGCCTCGAGGTCTGCCCTGCCTGGGGCGCCTTCTCTCAAGGCGGGGATCCCAACACGTAGCTTCAGAAACCGCCGCCGCTGGGGCTCTGCCCAGCAGCAGGGGTGCTGCCTCAGACGGGGTGTAAGCAGTGCAGGGAACTGGGGCTTTAGAGGGAGAATGGCGCTTAGCTGGGGACACTGCCCAGCTGTCCAGGTGGGGGCAAGGCTAGGGCTGCTGGTACGGAATCGGTGTGCCTTGAGAGGCAGTGGGCAGGACGCCACATCAGGAAGCTTGCAGCCCGGTCCCGGTGTGGTGTGAGGTGACCTTCTGCATCCTGCTGCCACATCAGGCCCTGGTGAGCTATTCCTAGTCCAGTATAAATGAATTCCTTTCCTCCAGGGGGTTGGGAATTTTTAGGGGGTGGGGAGGAAGGATGGTTTGAACCCTAGATAGAGGATGAATATGAGCCCCCCTCCCCCACCCTGCCCCGTGCCTGGCATGCCTCTCGGGCAGAAGCTGTGGCTCTTCTGTGTCTGGCCCTGGGGGACCAGGGAGGATGCTCTGAGGTGCTGTGCTGGGTGGCGTCCGGGAGTCACGGGAGGACTCTGGCTCCAGGTCCTGAATTTTAAGCTCCCCACCCCATCCCCATCTGTGTTTCCAGGAGCAGGAGAAGGAGGCACGGAGCAGGGCGGCCTACATCTCTGCGCTCCCGGCATCCCCGCACTGGGGCCGGGGCTTTGATGAAGACAAAGACGAGGATGAAGGCCCTCCGGGGGGCTGCAACCCTGCAGGTGGCAACGGTGGTGACTTCCACAGACTCGTCTTCTAACGTGGACCCTCCTCCCCCAGCCTTCTCGCACGTGTGGGGTGCCACAGCCAACCTCGGGGGGTGGGGGGCCTTGGCCTTTGCTGCTGGGAGCAGGGTGGGGGCCCAGGGCCAGGGCGGAGGCGCTCTGCCAGGTGGGGTCTGAGGGAGGCTGCGGAGGCAGGTCTGGTCCTGAAGGCAGGCCCTTCCGAGGCCGGGAGAGATGGAGAGGGGCCTTCGGGGACACGACATGGGCCCACGGAGCCTGAGAGACAGAGGCGAGCCCCAAGCCCCTGGCACTGGGCCTCGCCCCGTTGCGACTTGCACCCAAGTGTCCTGATCCGCTTGCAGCGGCGAAGATGGACGCTCTCTGGGCCTTGCGCCCCGCCCTGGCTGAACCCCACAGCACTCGCCTCTTGCCAGCAAGTCGAAGCTCCCTCCGGCTCCTGTCAGACAATCTTGTTTCTCTCTGGTACAAAAAGCGCATCAGGATCCAAGCCCCAGCACAGAGAAGGGGGCCCCCTTGTTTGTCTGAGGGGATCAGGTGCCGTCTGTGGGTGCCTACACAGTTTGTACTCAGAGGGCGTGTAGGTGGAAGCAGCCTGGCCCGGGATCGGAGACTGTCCCCCGACACCAAGTGACAATGCACAGAGGGGAGGACAGCCTCCTGTCCCCTCTCCTGCCTCAGTGCCTGAGATGCCCCCGTTCGCATCCCCCTTCTGGTTAAGACAGAGAGTCCTTATTTTGCTGCAGGTATGTGTGTGTGTCTCACAGCGTCTGTCCTGAGGGAAGCTGGCTGGCTCAGCGCCTCATCACGTGGCCCTTGGGGTGGTGGCGGGGCGGGAGGGTGCCTGGGGAGGAAGAGTATTGACCTCCTTGTGCCCCACCGCTGCTGTACCCCTTCTACGTGGAGGGAAGAGAACCAGGGTCTCAAACCGGAATAAAAGGAGGTTCTCTGAAGCCGGTGAAGCTGTCATTCTTCTGCCTCCGTGGCTGTGCTGTCTGGACCCTGGGTTTCTTGCTGTGTCTGTCTGGGCTGCTGCGTCGGGTGCTGGATGAGGGGAGCGTGCCCTACGCAAGTGCCATGTGAGCAGTGGTGACGCTGGGGGCAGGCATGTGCCCAGGTGGGGGCTCCTGCAAAGGGACTCACCTCCCGGGGTGGTGGTGGTGGGGGGCTGCAGCCTCTTCCGCCCCCGAGCTCTGGGCTGCCCCCCGCCCCTTCCTCCTGCCAGAGGCCCTGCAGTGCGGCTGGGCGCAGCCCCCAGGTTCTGGGGCAGCAGGGGCTGCCTGGGCCGTAGGTGGAGGACTTGAGCTGCTAGGCTGTCAGCCCCAGCCATGCTCAGAATCCCTCTCTCTAGTCCAGGGCACCTCCTAAGAAGGATGAACTGGCTGATGGTACCACAGTTTCCGTTTCACGCACCAGGAGTACAGATTCTGAGGTCAGGAGGAGTCACTCTTGTTCTCAGCCAAAACAGGTACCCAGTCATTTCCTGTTCAAACAAACAGAAATGGAGCCGCCTGGCAGGCTCCTGTGCTGGGCCTGCGAGGAGCGCCTCTCTCGTCAAGGACGCGGGTCGTGTGGGAGCCGCAGGCAGGGATCCAAGGGGGTGTGGATTCTGCCCCCTCCCGCCCCCAGACGAGGCAGACTCGGTGACCCGTGCTGGTTGCTTCTAATGGACTTTATTGTTGTCCAGCTCCGAGACCACAGTAAAAAGGGACCTGCAAGCTCCAGGCCTGTACCATGTGTCACCACAGCCAACACAGGACCCGCGTGAACACGTTCCCAGCCCCCCCAGACCTCCTCGCAGGATAAATACAGGTTATCGATTTGTTTTTAAAAGAAAACAGAATAAATTAATAACTTAAGTGATTAGGCACCAACAGTGATTTGAAAAATTAAACATCAATTTTAAGTGTAACAGAGCCCGAAACCGAAGACGGGGCTGCTTCTAGCCCATTTTCTCTTCCCGACAAAGCGACGATTCTGTGCGAAATGATTCCTAATTTCAAGACACACGTAACCAACAAACACATAAGAACACACGTCACCATCACAGGGGAGCCTCCATCCCCAGTGCCCTCCGCCGGCAGTCCGCCTGGCCCCAAAGCGCTCGGCGTGTTCCAGAAAGAAGGGGCTCGACAGCTCCCGCGCTCAGCCTCCTTCCCCTGGTGGCGCAGAGGGCCGGGCCCTCTTCCGCCCGCCCCCGCGGCTCTGTCGGCGGGGCAGGGGGGTGGCCACACGCGGCTTGGGCTGAGGCCTTCGCGCTGTGGGAAATCACGCGAGAAGGGGTGTGCTTCTGTCCAAGAGTGGGGGCACACGTGCATGGTTTTGAACGTGGACGTTGCCAGTATCCATCTAGGGAGGGGACTGAGGTCACCGGCCAGCATGCTGGGTGCTGCCCGTCCCTGGTGATCTGGACCCCCGAGCAGAGCGCAGCCGCCGAAGAGTGGGAAGAGCGGCAGCACGTCTAACCTCAGCGAGGGGAGCAGGGCCACCGCTCCCCAGAGCACTCGCGCTCCTTCAGCCTGGCGAGGCGGAGCTGGAAGCGGCTGAGTTCCGCTCCTTCGCCGGGGAGCCCCAGGCAGGCTAAGACCTGTGTGAGCTGTGGTGGCTGACAAACATCCTGGGGTCTCAGTCCTGGCCAGGCCCCCAGGAGAGGAGGACTTGGACCCCTGGATCGGCCCACGTGCCAGGCTCTTGACACTGAGCTGACAGGTGCATACTAGACACTGGTATTTGGGGCTTGTGAGCCCGTCTCTGATTTCAACGGGCCCATTTCCCCTTCTCCCACCTTCATTCTCCACCCCTGCCTCACTGCCTCTAAGGGTTCAGGTGTCACGGGAACCAACAACTGGAGGGAGGCCTCGCAGGTTAGAGGTGAGTGCCTCAGTCTCTCAAGACTCCCACCAGTTTCACTGACATCACGGCACATTCAGAAAATGCTGACATGAAGAGGCCCTCTGACAGTCAATAGGAGACAGCGCTGGGCACAGAGGGTATCCACTCCTGGGCCCACCTGTTGCCTGCTGGGGACGCAGGGGTGGCACCATTAAAAGCTCTGACGTCTGAGACCCTTTGCAGAGGGCCTTAAAGGGAAACGGCAAACGCACTGCCCCCATTCCCATTGCACTGTGGGAACACGGAGGCAAGGCCTCACTGCTTCTCCACTGGAGCCCAGCCTTGCCCCCTTCCCTTGAAACAGCTGACCCATCTTCCTCTAAGACCCATGTCAGGTGCCCTCTTTTCCTGGAAACCCTCTTCCTGGACCTCCACCTGCTCCTGACTCCTGCCTTCAGCAGCGACCTGGAGAAGCAGCCTCGATTTCTCAGCACAGTAGCCACATTTTAAGTCTCCCTCACAGCCATTCCCAGGGTGTCGTCATCCTTCTTCTCATAGGTCATGACCTTCTCAAATACAGGGCCAACGCCTGATGAATTCCTGTGTGCTCAGGGCCTAGCCCAGACCTGGCTGCAGCAGCCATGACCGAATGCTGATCTTAACTAATACTAGGAGGAGACGGGAAATACTAGGAGGAGACGGGATACTGGTGAGCGAATCCTGCCTGGGGGGAGGGCTGGCGAGGGCAGTGGGGGAGTACCTGTGAGCGGCAGCGGGACGCTGAGCCGCAGCCACCTCCCTGACTTGGGTGGGAAATCTCCTTTTTTGGAGGAAGGTGGTCTCTTTGCTCCAGGGTGAGATGAAACATCTGGTCTGCTTAGTTGCTTCTGAAACTTGAAAATTTGGCCAATGACTTTAGTATAAAAGATTCCCCCTCCCCAGACTTTGGAGAAAAAGCCTGGGGGCGCTGCCCCGCCGCCTGTCCCTGGCAACGACGGCGGAGGGGGAGGCTGATCTGAGGGCCCTCGTCCCTTGGAGCCAGGCTTGAGTTCCCACACGGCACCTGGATTCCCCAGAGCGAGAGCATCACACGAGCCGAGAAAACACTCCCTCCTGCCACCCGGTCAGACGTGCCTGGGGATCTGGCATAAATCTCGCCAGACGGCAGGAGTTGCGGCTCCCACAGGCCGTCCTCTAGTTCCCTCCCCCCCACCCCCTGGCTCTCCTCTGCCCTACTGTGCCCATCACCCATCAGCCTGCCAACTGCTCTCACTTGCCCCCATGCACACGGCCCCCCTGACGACCTCACACCCTGCTTTCTGCTCCCCGCCTGCCCGCTGTACTGCCCCCCACCCGTCTGAGCTACAGCGTCTCCCTGTGGCCCTCGCCCCGCCTCTTGGCCCACCAGTGACCTGCCTTGCTGCCCATCTTACAGCAGCTCACTTGCTGCACTGTCCCCACTCCAGTCCTGGGCACTGTTCCTGTCCCAGGTGGCCCCTGTCCCCAGCTCTTCCGTATCGCCTTCCACAGCTCTTCCCGCCTCCCCTCTTACCCCACATGCTGGGCTACCCGCCCAGCACAGTCCAAGCCTGGTCCTTGCAGCGCTCCCGCTGGGTGGGATCCTGGGGAGGCCGACGGTGCTCTGTCCCAGAGCAGCAGGGCGGGCATGGAGCACCGCAGTTCCGGGGCCCGGCCCCCAGTGTCCTTGTCACTCCATCTCCGGGGCTCTGAGCCCTGCTCCTGGTTCTTGGTTGCTCAGCATCCTCAGTCTTCATCCTTCTGCCTCTCCCACCGTGACAGCGGCACTGCCGCTCGGCCTGAAAGCGGGGGACCCCTGCACGGACCCACTGCCCTTCTGCATCTGGGGCCCAATGCCTCTGTCCCTCGAGACCACCTCTGACCTTCCTCCTTGACCTTGCTTCTCCATCTTTTGGTGGCCATGCCTCCCTCCTGCCAAGAAAGACCGGGATGAAGACGTCCAGGTCTGCTTGCTCCGCGGGTCCTTGGCTCTCTGGGTCAGCGAGATGACGCGGCCTCTTCTGAGACTGAAGGAGAGGTAGCCCAGGGGTTGGAGGGACGAAGGCTGAGGGCCGTGCCCGAAGGTGAGGTGTGGGATCTGGCTCAGAGCCCAGCCCTCCTTCCAAGCGTCTGGAAGATGCTCTGGTCAAGGGCAGGAAGAAGCTGAAGGACGCTTTTTTGGCGAGAGCTCTAACTGAGGTGGGCGGAGCAGCAGGGCCACTACTATCAAAGTCAAAGGTGGGCCCTGAGTGGCAGAGCAGGCGCCTCGACCAGGCCCTCCCCTCCGGGTGGAAGGGGTCAGGGTCCCTGCCGTCAGTGCTTTGAAGGCCAGAGTGGCGTGGAGAGGAGGGGGCCGGCGGGCGCGTGGAGGGGAGGAGGGGAGACGGACCAGGAGGCCTCAGCTCTGGAGGTGCTGCCTCCCGGGCCGTCCCCGGGCACGGGCCCCACGTCACAGCTTGGCCCCCTTGGACGGCTCCGAGGACTGCCGCACGTCCGTCCACTCCTGCATGGTGTTCTGCAGGGCCTGGGTCTTCTCCTTGTCCACCTGAACGTAGTCCACTTTCTCATCGGAAGTGACAGATGACGTGGATGGCTGAGGGACAGAGCGGGGAAGTGAGGTGGCTGTGCCGTAGCAGTAAGGTGTGTCCCGGGGAGAGGGGATGGGCCGACCTCTCCAGCTGGACTACTTTTTTTTTTGGAAAGTGGCCCACAAGGCTGAACTCCAAACTGCACCATCCCTCCTGTTCGATGCAACAGCCCCTGCCAGCCCTCTGGATAACCCAGCTCCTAGGATGGGTCCAGACCTTCACCGTGCCCTGTGGCCACCTGTCCCAGGGCAGGGGTTGGCCAGTTGTCAGTAAGCACTGGCCTTAGCGCTTTGCATGTGGCCTGCGGTGAGCACACGCAGCCACCCAGTGGGGGGAACCGTGCTGGGGCTGCTGCCTGGATCAAGCAGCTAAGCTAAGTGTGTTTCCTGAGCCAGCCTTTCCCGGGCCCAGAAGCCCTTCCGCAGGCTACAGCTGGACAGTGAGTTCTCAAAGAAGAACTCAGCATCAGGACCCAGGATCCCCAAGTCTAGGCTCTGTCACAGATTCATGGGGGACTTGAAGCAGATCAGGTCTGTGTGGGCATTCATCTGCCCAACGGCACAGGGAGATGGGCTGACTGATGGGGCCCTCTGGCCCCGGGGTGCTGTGGGCTGCGTGAGGGAATGTGAAGCCCTCTGGGACCCAGGCCACAGCACAGCCCAGGCGTATAGAGGCAGAGCGCCACTGGTCAGTGCGGAGGGCCCCTGGCACTGACACCTCCACCCACCCCACCCCAGGCACCTTGCGGTGAGGGCTCGGGGAGCTCGGCTGGAAGTCCAGGGCCAGATAGTCCACGCTGCCAGTGCTCTTCTTAGGGGCCGGACTGTTGGTGCCACTGGGAATGGGAGATGCGGACACTGGGTTTTGCTGTCACAAAGGAGGGAAAAACTGTTAGCAGGTTTAGGAAACAGTTTAACCCACCACTGGGAAAAACACATCTCTGGGAGTAAGAGCAGCTAGCTCGCTGAGTGCCTACTCTGTGCCTTGCACTGTGCCGGGACTTCTTATGTTCTCATTTTAACCCTCACAACACTCCTGTGCTGAAGGTATTACTACTATTCTTTTTTTTTTTTTTAACATGAAGACAAAGCTGGTTCAGAGAGGTAAAGCAATGTGCCTGAGGCTGTACAGCTCGTGGCAGGGCTGAGTTCTGCGCCTGTGCTGCCCCGCTCTCTGGGCATCAGCGCATCTCACTGCAGTCCCCCTAGGGTCTCTGACAGACTCACTGGCAAGTGCTCAGAAGGGAGCACATGAGCTGTAAGCGCTGGACCTCGGAGGGCTTCCGTGGCGCCGCATCTGCTGCTCCAGAGCCAGCATCCACGGCCCGGGGCAGGGCGGTCACACCGCAGCAGCCCGCTCCCTGCAGCCCCAGCTCCTCAGAGGCTGAACAGAGGGGCTGCGTCCCCAGCCCTCACCCTCAGCAGCTCTCAGAGGACACACGCCAGGGCCATGTCGCATCCAGGCACCAGGACCAGCTTGCCTGGCATTTCCCTGAAGACACCGTCTACGGAGAAAGGCCTGGGCTCTGGCTTTGCGGCTGCTCTATTAGGGGGTGGGTTCGTTCTTTCCCTGTTTATGAAGCAGCTACCAGGTACCCACGCCGCCTGTGCGTACCCCTCCGCCAGGCCTTCCTCTGTGAGTCACGGACACTGCCCTGCCTCCCCGCAGGCAGGGGAACAACGGGCTAAGGCAATGAAGAGACCTTTCAGTGTGGAAAGAGTGTCACAGGAGAGCAGAAGGACGTCAATGCTGGAGGCTGCTCCACACACCCCCCTGCTCTCAAACGCCGTCTCGCCACCTGCCGGCTCGCCCTCTGCCTGCCCACAGGACAAGTGCAGACACCCCAAGACCGCATTCGGGGTCCTTCGCGATCCAGGCGGCCACCCCGCCCACCCCTCCTTCAGTCAGAGCCAGGGACCAGCATTCCCTGTGTCCCTCTGTGCACGGCCGCCTCCCCATCATGCCTCCCCTTTCCTGAGCCCGTCCCGAGCGTGCGTCCCCTGTGGGTGTGTAGCCCACCCGCCCAGGGGTTACCACACGAGAGAGGCAGGCCTTCCCTGCCCCTAAAACAGCGGCGGCCCCCTTGCCTCCAGACAAGGACCCCAGCGTGCTTGGCGCACACGCGCTCAAGATGGATTTGCAGCAGCAACTCAGTCCCAAATGCTGTGGGTGCCCTGGGCTGCGAGCTGGGAGGTGGGGACGTGAGAGGTGGGCTCTGGCGGGTCCCAGAGACTCACCATAGGGACGTAGTTCTCTTCGCTGTCTCCTGAGTCCGTGCTGGTGATGCTCTGTGTGGAGATGGGGCGGCAGTACTGGGAGGAGCTGGGGTTGAAGGAGTGGCTGGTGGGAAGAAGATGGAGCGTAAACCCTGGGGGTACCCCCAGCACCCCTGGGCCCTGGCCCCCACCCCCGGCCCTCCGGCCTCGGTGAGTTATCAGATACAGAGCGCAGCAGCTACTCCCTCTTCAGAGAAGAGGAAACCGAGCACCAGCATCCGGAAGCAGCTTTCCTGACGCAGAGCCGAGGGACATGTCCCGCTCACCAACCCCAGGGCCCTGTCCTAAGCTCCCGCGTCCACAGAGACACTCACACGGCCCTGGACCAAGACTTGGTGACAGGCGACTTGAAGGGGAGCTCATCGATGACGGTGTTGTTTCTCAAGTCAAGGGGTGTTGGCTTTGCTGCAGCAGGAACAGAAGGTTGAGTCGTTGGCCGTGACAATGACACTCGTATACGCATTTACACATAAAACACACATGCATTTATAAACCCTTCATGTGCATCCTGGCTGAACAGAGACAACGACACTGAGGCTCAGCAAGGTTATGCAATCTCTGCCCAGCTGATAGGCCCTGAAGTCCCATCTCCAGATTCCCAGTTAAATATTCTGCACGCTGTACCTGTGGGGGTCATACTTTCAGAATCTAAAAGGGGGACACGGAGTGTGACAACAGTGTTCTCGCTGGATTTGTGACGTGTGTATGAGAAGAGATGACATTTGAAATATCATGGAGAAGGCCACCACCACTGCCACCTGCCACTCCTGGACCAGGACTAGGGGGCCTTCAAAGGAGGAAGTGAGCCCCACGAGGTCCCACAGGCTTCAGTTTGAATGCTGAGATCTGCATTCTCTGTTGGTCAGACCCGTGGGGGCTGAGGTCTGCCCATCGGCTCTACTTCTCCCTTGAGTGCCTGCCACTGATCCAGGCCACTCAGAATGAGCGTGAGGCAGACTTGGAACCTGAGCTGCAGCACTTCTTCCTGGTGTAAAGGCAGGGGGCGCAGAGCTGACTTTACTGAACACCTGCCGTGCCCCAGAGTCAAGGTCCTAGAGATGCTTTCCTTCTAAACAAACCCAGGAGGCAAGCATGACCCTCCCACTTCACAGATAGGAAAACGGAGACAGAAAACTTACATGATTAACGCAAGATCACACACCTAGGAAGTGCTGGCTAAGGTTTCCGCCACATCTACCTCATTTGAAAGCTCAATCCTTTCTACTGGAGCACAGCGTGTCTTTTAATGGACTGTGCTGTCAGTGGTACCTTGCTCAGCCCCAGAACCAATACACACCCCTTATCTTGAATTGCTCTGGATATATTCTGAAGCACGTTTACATGTATTATCTAACGATATATATTTTATCTTCAAGGTCTCTGGGAGGTAGGTGTTATACTTCCCATTGCCCGGATGAGAAGGCACAGAAGGAGAATGATTTGTTCACAATCACGGGTTAGCAGGCGGCAGAGCGGGAACCTGGATCTGTCCTGTCCTTCAGACTCCTGCACTCCTTTCCGCACATCAAGGCTCCTCCAGCTGCCTGTCTCCAGGGTGCCAGGCGACTGGGATGAATTTGGAGTGTCTGTGTGTGTGTGTGTGCGTTTTGGGTGGCTTAGGCCCTAGAGGCTGGCACTTGCTTGCAAGAAAAGTTCAAGATACATCTGATCCCTAATAAATGCAAACAGTCCCTGAATGCTGTCCAGAGATGGGACAGGAGACACAGTGTGCTCACCTTTCCGGTCCGGTTTGAGGTTGCGGTTGACTGGGGGTGGCTGGATGTCGCTCCCTCTGCTGGAGCCTCGGTGCATAGGAAGGGCTGCAGAGGGGTAGCCAAGCGGGTCAAAGTGATGGGGCCCTGGGCTCATGGGGATGTAGGCGCTCTGGGAATGGTCACCTCCTCGCTCCATGGACAGCAGGCTGGAGGAGCCTGGGTTCATGGGCACGTAGTTGTCCTCAGAATTGGTGCTATCCGATCGGCCCACAGCTGCTTTCCCTGGCTAAGAGTGAGAAGATACACGGCCGTTACTAGGGACAGGAAGCAACAACAGGGTGAGACTTGACACACAAGGCAAGAGAAGACAGAGCGGGCTGTGCTGTGAGGCTCTAAGGCAGACCCTGGGGAAATCAAATGAGAAACCAGAGAGGGAGACAAGAATACACAAGGTCTGTGGGTCTCCTCTAGCTTCCATGACCCCTTGGAGCTCATTTTTTTTTGGTCTTTTTAGGGCTGCACCTGCAGCATATGGAGGTTCCCAGGCTAGGGAGCTGTAGCCACCGGCCTACACCAGAGCCACAGCAATGCAGGATCTAAGTAGTGTCTGTGACCGACACTGCAGCTCATGGCAATGCTGGATCCTTAACCCACTGAGTGAGGCCAGGGATAGAACCCACATCCTCATGGATACTAGTTGGGTTTGTTGCTGCTGAGCTCACTTGTTTTTTGTTTTTGTGATAAGTCTTTGGTAGAAAATATCCAGGAGGCTGGGTCCGCGAGGCGTTCTGAGGCCTGGCAGAGGCACAAGGCAGCACTGCTTGGGTTTGAGTCAGGACCCACCCTCCTCCTCAAGTCCAGACTCACCGATGGCAGGTCCGCTTCTCAGACCCCGAGCAGGGCAAAGAGCATAAGAGAAGCCTTGGCCCTGGCAGGTGACGTCTGGGCCACCTGTCAGTATGACAGCAGGCTGCAGTCCATACGACCACAGCTCTGTGCAACGCAGCCACCGTGGCCGTAGCCTCCTTTCGACTCCTGCCCTGTTCGTCCAGACATACAGCTAAGCTGCTTATGCTTCAGCTACCTGACCTGCACAATCTTTTCAGGGGGCCTAAAGCCAGGCCCTATGTGGCTGAGCCTGACACCTTAGAGAAGTGTCATCAGCCCCCTCCACTCAAACCGTAATTCTACCCCCGAGCCGGACCCTCCCCCTGAGCAGCCCTGCCTGGAGTCGCACACTGGGGCCTCATCCTCCAGGAGAGACCTCCTGGGTAAGGATGCCGCCGTCGATGCACCAGCCCAGCACCAGGGTTCCGGGCCGTCCAGACCGCTCCTGCTCACCTGCAGTGACGAGTCCTGTAGTCTGGAGCACCCGAGGACACACATTTTTTCCAGACCAGATACCCACCTCCTATTTCCTAAAAACTCCACCCAGGGTTCTGAACAGACATGCGAAGCCAGCAGCCTCCTGAGAGGGACATGCCCCCCTCTTTGGGGTTGTGTCTTCCGTTCCATGGGTGAGACCGTTAACCCCCCTGAGCTGGCCTAAGGCCGCCTAGCTAAACCCCACTCACCAGGAAAGCGCCGACTGCATCGCTCATGGACTCGGCGGACCGGCCTGCACCATCTCTGCCGCGCTGGGGGTAGTCGTAGGACTCGCAGGAAGAAGCTACAACAGAGGAAGGAGGCTCCGTGTGCACTCAGGGTCGATCCCTGGGCTGACCCCTCCCCACGCCCTTGCCAGACTCCGGAAGATACTGCTCTCGACCCTACGAGTGAGTGATCACGTCACTCCTCAGCTGGCCAAGTCCTCCCAGGCTTCGAGATGCAGCTCCCGTGTGAGCATCTGCGGAGGCTGTCTCCTTGGCGATGTCTGCCTTCGTTTGCGCACCTTCCCACTAACTCTCACAGCCCTGTCGCCTGTCCCGTGGTCCCAGCTAGCACTGAGACAGCTATTTTAGGAATAACGATGCCTGACTACGTTATACACATTGGTTTTATTTCCCCACCTAGACGGGAGCTCTCTGAAGGGCAGGGCACGTTTCACATGGCTCTGTCATCTCAGTCCCAAAACACAAGGGGACCAATCAGAGTTGCTGGGCTGAAGACGGCAAAGGGTACTGAGCCAGGGTCAAGTCCGCCGACTGCCTCTGCAACCCTGAGTAAGTCTCTTAACCACCATGGCCCTCATGTGAAAGGAAAACAGTGAGTCTCTGTCCCCCAAACTCTCGGAGCCACTATGTGGCTTACACAGCAGGACGGATAAGAACAGGCATCGGGAGCTCTAAGTAAGATGCAAAATGAAAGGGATATTGTTCTACTTTTTCAAAAACCGAGTTATACGCAGAGCTGGAACACCCTTAGTGGGAAATAAGTGACAATGGAATTTAAATACTCCAGATAGAAGTTCAGACTTTAACCAAAGTATTTCACTGGAAATTAAATACTTCAGAAAGAAGTTCAGACTTTAAAGTCTCCACATTAAATTGAGTAAGAGATTCAAATGTGGCTTAGAAAACATTTTGCAGATCTAATTTTAGGTCTGTTGGTCCGCATAGGTTTGGACTAGTCTTCTAAATTTATCTTTGAAATCTCTGGTTTGATTTATAAATGAATAAAAGACTATGATTTAGACCTCCAAACCCATAATACGTTGTACTGTGGTTAACCAAGAAGGTTCTACCTCCTTAGGAAAAGAGCCACTTCTCTCAGGCAAGGTCTGCCACCCACTCGCCATCGTGGCGTCCACCAGCAGCCTCCAGCGCTGGAGGACCAGCTAGGAAAGGCCTGGGGAGAAGACGCTCGCACCTGCAAGTGTCGGCAACCTGGGCAGGCCTCACGTCTCCCTGGCGCGGGTGGCCGGGGACTAGCACACTACCGAGAAGCCCCGGGCCACCCCCCTCCCCCGGCTCTCCGCCAGGGTTCAGACTGACCTCGGTGAAGTCGGCTGTTGTCCATGGCTGGGAGGGTATTGCGCCTGGGGATGGTGGCAGCGGCAGAGACGGATCTGCTGCTTTCGCCCAGTGGAGGTCTCTGCTGAGGGCTGCCCCACCGAGGTGTTTCTGCCTGACTCGGCTTGGGGGGCCGGGGCGGGGGAGCTACGGCCGAGTCCCCAGGGGCGGCCACCGCCATGGCATTGTGGTTCTTGTCCAGCGTGAATGTCCTAGGGATCTGGTAGGCTGAGAGCGGGGTGGCCGGAACGTCCATATTGTCCACCAAGAGGTCCGCAAACTCACGGCACAGGGTGTTACTGGGCATCTTGAAGGTGTACACCTCCTCGTTGTCTGTCTCGGAGCCTGTGAGGCTGCCCTTGGTGTGGCCGTGCGAGGCCAGGCTCCGGGGGAGGTCGTAGGTGCTGTCTCTGAATTCTGCATTGTGCCGGCTTGGCTTGGGGAGGCTATAGAAGCCGTGCACTTGACCACTGACTCCATTGACACAGTGTCCGTTGCCCTGGGCCAGTTTCTGCACAGCCGTGTCGCTCCTCATGAGAAACGAGGCCCTGGTGCCCTGAGAGAAGCTGGCGCTCCTAAGAGATGGAAAGAAGGGGGCACAGGGGTTAGAGGCGGTCAGGGCTGCCCGCGGGGGAGGCAAGCAGGCATGGTCAAACCCCGTGCAGCTGGGTGGTGTGCGGCAGACACAGACTGAGGAGGCTGGCAGGCCTGAGGTTTCTCTGGGCAAGGCACGCCTTCTCTCTGAGCTTGAGTTAAGGCACCTGCAAAAACGGTGATTGAAATCAGTCTTTGAAGGTCGTCTAGAAATTGGACTCTAGTGTATCTAGTATACAGATGTTCGATCAGTGTTAGCCTTTATCCCCAAATGGCTGTGATTAGCAGAGATTGGTCTTACTTCCCCAAACAGGTATCAATAAGCCTGTTATACCCCTCACTTGTTCTTTGCTTTAAGTGCCACAGAACAGGCACATTTCTGTACAAAGGCTGTGAGACAGTGGAAAGAACCTGTAAGCTGGTATCAGAATCCAGCAAGCAGGTCATCTTATCTGAGCCTGTTCTCCTGCTGTAAAGCAAGTCAGCTCGTGCATGTTGCTGGTCTAAGTTAAAAATAACTGTTCAAATATAAGCTATAGATTTATTTTTCATCATGTATTACAGTTTGTTGAGAGGCAGTTAGAGGGGTAAAGAGCTCTTTCCAGAAGACTGAACTCCTACGAGAAAAGTGCTTTCCTGTTAGGGAACTATACTCAGGACAGAAAAGGTATTTGATTATTATTTTTTAAGGATTTAAGTTTTGGCGAAATAAGGCAAAATCACAAAGATCTGGGCGGGGGCGGGGGGGTGAAGGGAGCTGCACTAGTTCCATTACAGCCACTGACAGGCTCTGTGGGCTTCGCCTGGCCCCCTTCCCCAAGGTGCAACCTGGTGGGTCTCTGTGGCTCTTGAGGGTCCGTCTGGTTCTGAAACTCCACAACCCTTTGGCTTTATCAGCACGGTTTTCAAACTGGATTCTGTGTTCTGCATAGGTGTCTTGGGAAGTTGGAAGGTGAGGTTCCGAGCAGGGAGAGATTCAGCTCTGCTTTCCTCTCTCTTACATTACGATTCTTCCTAGGATTCCACGCGGGGGAGAAACCGCTCTTCTAGGACAACCCTTTAGAGTTGTGATTCTCAGCCTTTCGGAGGCTATATGCCTCTTTAAGGATCTGATAAACAGCTCTGGGTGCTTCTCACCAGAATAAGGCAAATCTCACATACGCACAGCTCTGCAAGCTCGCCCTCTCTCTAACCTGCTGCGGCCAACCTGGGGCACCTGCCCTTTGACAAGCTCTTTCAGCTCATGGGAGCTTGTTATTTACGGATGTGGCCACCAGATGGTGATAGAAAATAAGGCCCCTCAGCTTAGAAGGAGGAAGGGAAACAGGTGTCGAGGCCAGGCTTTCTCTAATGGAAATGTGTGTCCTTGAGGGGCAGGGACCTCCACTGCAGTCCCCAAACCGTCAGAGGCCCTCTTCTCTGGGCCAACGTGCTCTCACTCCCTTTCTAGTCCCTTCCACACACAGAACCCGGCCAGCAGCCACAGCCTTCGTCACTGATCATCTAGCCTCTGGATAACGAGTGCCTGGAGCAGAGGACGCGGAGCCGGTGGTAGACAGAAGGTGTCCATATCTGCCCGTTTGTCTTTGGTGCCTTTACTTCAGTCTTTTTTTGAGTTTCCAGCTCTGCTGGATGCCCCGATCTGGATTTGTCCATTGAAACGACATTCCCTGATGGTGTACTTTCCGTCTGTGCCAGGCACCATGGATACAGAGAGGCCTCCTGCCCTAGGGGAGTGGGCACCGCAGCGGAGGCGGTGATGTGCATGCAAATCTTATAATCAAGTGGGTAAGTGGCTGGTGACAGACTTATACCAACCCTCCCTGGTGGTGGTGCTGAGAAATGTCAGAGGAGGCTTCTTCAGAGCTGTCCCCTCTGAGTGACCCTGGCAACTGGCCAGGCCAAAGGCAAGAGAAGGAAAAGGGCGCCTCACACACCAAAGTGGAACACAGTCTGGCAGGTCGGAGGAACTGCGAACTGCTCGGACTGGAGCCAGCGTCTGGGGAGGGAGGGCTGAGAGGTGACGGGAGGGGCCAGGCCTGGGCTGATGAGAACTGAAGTCCTGGGAAGATGTTAAGGTGGGGACAGGCTCGCAGGTACCCTGCTGTCGCCTTAAACATATTCGAGAATGAACTCATATCCACCTGTCTCCCCAGGCTGGGGAAGGGCCCCAGCTGCTCAAGCTGAAACCCGGAAGTTACCTTATGATTTCTCAGGCACTGACCACATCGGGGCCTGCAGAATCCACCCCCATTTAGGGCCCCCCGGTTTTTCTTCTGCATTAACGAAAGGGCTAATGACCAGTCTCCTACCATCCCACTCACATTTACTTTCTGAACCTCCCAGCTTAATACCTCTCCTCTCCAATCTCCTCTCCCCAGCTCCCCTTCCCACTCTAGCAGCTCCTCAACCTCCCAGTGTGCCCCATAGGTGCCCGGCCTGAAAGGTCACCCGGCCTTGTGTTGTTTGCCCTGCCCGGAAGGCCTCTTACTCTAGTCCAGCTGGTACTCAACTCCAATGGCACAGCTTTTTTTTTTTTTTTTTTTTTTTTTTTTTTTTGTCTTTTTGCTATTTCCTGGGCCGCTCCCATGGCATATGGAGGTTCCCAGGCTAGGGGTCAAATCGGAGCTGTAGCCTCTGGCCTACGCCAGAGCCACAGCAACACAGGATCCGAGCCATGTCTGTGACCTACACCACAGCTCACGGCAATGCCAGATCGTCAACCCACTGAGCAAGGGCAGGGATCGAACCCGCAACCTCATGGTTCCTAGTCGGATTCGTTAACCACTGCGCCACAACGGGAACTCCCAATGGCACAGCTTTTAAAGCTGTTTCTTACACCCTCTCCCTGGCACCACCTCAGTCACCTGCTTAACTCTGTTCCTGGCGCAGGGAGCAACTGTAATCTGCGTTATGCATTGTCACCTGTCACCTCCACCACCTGTGATTTCCTTGAGGAAAGCAAGTGTGTCTTATTCATTTTTTCTCTCCACAGCACCCAATCAGTGCTTGTCACAGAGGAAACCGGGGAATGTCTACTGAATGAACAAGCAAATGAATGTGTAAAGAAAGACAAGTGTCGGTGCCGCCTCCCCTTCCCCGAGTTTGGCCTTGAACCCTGTGGGCATCAGACTGAAACCCTTCCTCTTCAGAACACAGACGCCGGGGTCCCAGGCTCCTGCTGCCGGGCATCCCCTCTCCAGCGCTCAGAACTACCCACTTATCCCTAAACCCTCTCCCAGCTCCAGCTCTGGGCTGGCAGTATTCACCTTTCTCTGGAATGTTCCTTTGATGCGTCAAAATCTTACACCGAGTGCCAAGGGGACCTTTTGCTCCACAGAGGTCTTTTAGGTCTTAACTCTCCTTTCCGCCTTCCTCACTCCTCCTCCTCGGCCCCCACCGAGCTCTGTCCTCCCACCATTACACTCGCCTTAGTCTGTCTTGTATGAAGGTTATGTGTGTCTGTGCCTTCCCACTTCTCCCTAACCTGTGCTCCTAGAAGGCAGGGGACCATAGCCTGTCCTGTCCCCTGGCACAGTCCCTGGCATGTGCTAAATGACACGGACACATGCCAAGGGGCACCAGGTAAAGGAGCTGCACAAGGGCAATGAACCTGCCCCAAGGTACCTGCTCGGACAGTACCAGAACTGGTTCCAGCACCCAGGTCTCTGGTCGCCCTGCCCCAAACCCGCACTG
Source organism: Sus scrofa (assembly GCF_054392235.1). NCBI lineage: Eukaryota > Metazoa > Chordata > Mammalia > Artiodactyla > Suidae > Sus > Sus scrofa. The sequence goes on from NC_139391.1 coordinate 12,709,784, forward strand.
CCGCGGTAGATACGGATTGAGACGGGGACTGCTGAGCCTTCAGAGTCGTGATGTGCTGAGCCACTCTCCCGCAACGGATACTCAGAATTGGGGATTTGGAAAAGGGTTTCTCTGCCAGGGCTTGGAACTGACAGAAGCCTCATAAGAGAAGCACAGGACTGTGCCAGGCATGTCACATATGATGTGGCTTTTAATCTTGATGACAGTTCTGAGAGACAGGAAGGTGTTACCTTCCCACGTCAGATGAGAAAAACAGAGATGGCGCCAGAAGATACTGGAATGCAAGTGTGTAGCGGAGCTCCCTGGGGGCAGAGAGGTTTGGGAGAAAATACTCCCCAGGCCAGCAGCTTTTCCTTAACATTCCTGGCTCCCAGCTGCTCCAGGGGCAGCTGGTGGGTGGGGCTATCACACCACCTCTTGCACCTGCTTTGGTCATAACCTCAACCCCAAACCTCTGTCTTGGCTCTTAGAAATGGTTTCCTAATTCTTCCCAGCCACTTGAACTTGCACTTGTTCTCTGGCACATTTTCACACAGGACCTACCACACGACACCACAATATCACTCTTTTCTACTCTCTGAGACACCAAGTACCTTAATGATGAAGGGCCCACTTTAATTTTTAATGGCTGGGTTCCCATTTAAGGAAACCTTATATGATAAATGCTTCTAAGTGAATTAGCCACCATTTAGAGTTCTGTACCTGTCACTGGCAATCTTAAGAGGTCATCTGGACCATTCTACATCTGACTCATTCCAAATGGATCCTTCCAGTGAGGGAAGAAAACAGAAAATTCCATGTCACTATCCCCAAGAGGTGAGGTGATCGTGTCAGCTCAAACTCTTCTGGCGGCAATACCGAACCTGCCTTCTCTCTGTGGTTAGAGAGGACTGCTGTATCTGCAAAGCTAAATGAAAGTAAAAGCTGTACGTTCTGCCTTTGGTCAATCGAAGCCACGGGGAGAGTGGGCCTTAGGAATGATTTATCACAGGTAAATTCGCCATCAACATTTTTGATTTTACTTTTTACCCACCATCTCTCTGCAGACTCGTGGGGCAGGGTCGGTGCTACTTTCATTCTGGAATTCTGTCAAATTCTGGAAATTTCACTTCCCTTAACCCCTCCCCAGAAGGAAGGCTTTCCAGGGCATGGGACTCACCACAGCTCATCCCCTGTGACGGGCTTAACAGCCTCCTTGAAGTAAGAAGACAGAGACAGCCCAGAATCTAGAACGAGGCCCTAAGGCTAGAGGGCAAAAATAAATCTAGTGAAACTAACCTGTTTTCAAAAACACTGTATAGTTATGACTGTAACTGGTTACTTATTTTAGCTCAGTGGAAGAGCTGGATTGAGAAATGAAGTCATTTTAACCGCAATACATACTATCTAGCACTTGAAAAAATAACGGTGGCTGGTAACTTACTGTAGTAAAAGTAATAATAACAAATCCGTGGTTTTACCTCTAAGATGCTTAATGTGTTTAACTGTATATCAGGTGCCCTCATCAATGTAAAAGGAATAGAAGGCTGGTATGATTAGCCTCAGTAGATGCTATTCCACTACAGTAATCCAATCAGGCGCACTTGTTTCGAGGCTAGACAGACAGCAACGGACAGGAACAAGCTGGTTTTCTCTCAAAGACCCTCCTCAAAAATAATCCTATAAGGGAGTTCCCATCATGGAGAAGCAGAAACGAACCTGACTAGGAACCAAGAGGTTGTGGGTTTGATCCCTGGCCTTGCTCAGTGGGTTAAGGATCTGGTATTGCCGTGAGCCGTGGTGTAGGTGGCCGATGTGGCTCGAATCTGGCATTGCTGCGGCTGTAGTGTAGGCCAGCAGCCATAGCTCCAATTAGACCCCTAATGTAGGAACCTCCATAGGCCGTGGGTGCGGACCTAAAAAAAAGCCAAAAAACTGATTTGTCTTATTGACTTGTTCTGTATAGATTCTAGAAGTAACTCCTTTGTCAGCTAAGTGTTTTGCTATTCTTTTGTTCAGATATGTGTTTTGAATACTTTCTCACATTTGGTGACTTACCATTTTGTTTCCCGAATGAGGGCTTTTAAAGAACAAAAATTTTGATTTTGATAAAAACTTGTTTAAAAACAGTCTTTTTCTGTTGATCCTTGCTTTTTAAATCCTATATAAAAATCTCTGCTTGCCTTAAGACCACCGATTTCTTCTAGAAGTTTCACAATATTAGACGTTACCTTGAGGTCTCTGGTGCATGTGAGTTAACGTGTGCGTAGTGTGATGGGAAGTTAAGTTCGTTTATCATTCCTCTATAGATACCCGCTTGTTGAGAAGACTTTCATTTCCCTACCGGCACCTTCATCCATTCTACCCCCGAGATGCACTCATCTGTTCCTGTGATCTACGTGGTCACCCTTTCAGGAACACGACACTGTCTTGATTAACCTCCGTTCGGCACAAAGTCTTGAAATCAGGTAGTATAAGTCTGCTAACTTTGTGGTCATTTTTAATTAATTAATTAATTTGTCTTTTGTCTTTTGAGGGCCGCACCCACAGCATATGGATGTTCCCAGGCTAGGGGTTGAATCGGAGCTACAGCTGCCAGCCGACACCAGGGCCACAGCCATGCTGGATCTGAGCCATGTCTTCAACGGACACCACGGCTCAAAGCAATGCCGGGTCTTTAAGCCACTGAGCAAGGCCTGGGATCGAACCTGCGTCCTCATGAGTACTCGTCGGGTTTGCTAACCACTGAGCCTCGATAGCAACTCCTGTTGCCATTTTTTTTTTTTTAAATCACTTCGGCTATTCACATTTTCACATAAAATTTTAGAATTTGCTTATCAGTTTCTATGAAAAAGCTTGCTGGAATTTGTATAACACTGAACCTAGAGATTAATTTGGGAAGAACTGCTATTTTAACAATAGTTTAATAATATTTTAAATAATATTCATAACTATAGTATATTATACTTTCCACATTTAGGTCTTTAATTTTCTTCCACAGTGTTTGATACTGATTTCAGTGAAGAGGTATTGCATGTCTTTTGTTAAATTTATTCTTAAGTAGTCTATTTTTGGAGCATCATTTTATATATATATATATATATATATATATATATATATATATATATATATTTTTTTTTTTTTTTTGGTCTTTTGCCTTTTTCTAGGGCCACTTCCTGTGGCATATGGAGGTTCCCACGCTAGGGGTCTAATGGGAGCTGCAGCCACCAGCCTACACCACAGCCACAGCAATGAGGGATCCGAGCCATGTCTGCGACCTAGACCACAGCTCATGGCAGTGCCGGATCCCTAACCCACTAAGCAAGGGCAGGGATCGAACCTGCAACCTCATGGTTCCTAGTTGGATTCATTTCTGCGGAACCATAATGGAAACTCCAATATATAGATAATTTTTTAAAGTTCACTTTCCAATTGTTAGCTGATAATATGTAAAAATTAATTTCAGAGGAGTTCCCTGGTGGCCTAGTGGTTAAGGATTCAGTGTTGTCACTATGGCTCAGTTTTGATCCCTGGCTGGGGAATTTTTGCATGCTGCAGCTGTGGCCAAAAAGCCCCCAAAACAAATAGCACCTTTCAAGGTACCTAGTTAGTTACGGAACCCATCTTCCCTCTGAGAATCCCCACCCCTGTCCCCCTGTCCTAGCCAGTGGATCCTCAGCAGACATACTGGGGACGTGAGCGTCCCTTGCTGGTAGGACTGGGGCTGGATGCCTGATCCCAAATGGGCCGGTCTCATTCCTCCCTTAGGAAGTCAGAGTTGAGAACACCAGAGAGTCTGGACTGGCTGCTTGAACAAGGAACACGCAAACTCAGGAGCTGTGAGACAGACGTGTACTGTAAGAGACAGAGAACGCAGTCTGCAGGGAGAGAGAAACGAAGGCCACATGCTCCGCGATGAAAAGCCATATGGCCTGTGGGAGAGACAGACACACGCACGAACCAGCTGCTGGGTTCTTGCTATATTTAGTCCTTGGGTGCCACGCTTTCTGAGGCCACATATTCAACGTTTTGTGTGTGTTCCCTGGGATATACCTCATTTTCTTCCCCAGTAAATTCCCTATTGGGACTTAAGCATCTGCTTAGTGAGTGTCTGCTTCTGCGACTAAAAGAAGACATTGGTACACAGACTTGTGGAAAAAATCCTCATTACCTTTTAAGTCTCATGACTTTTCAACACACCTACGTATTATTCCAGAATATTTGTTGATCAGAAAAACTCAGGCGTGCTTTTTGTATAATAATTTGTGTCATAACCTCTTATCCCATGACCCTGCTGAACTCCCGAATTCTAGTAGTTATTTTCTAGATTTTTAAGATAAACAATCAAGTTACCTGCAAATAGAGACAGTGTTAACTCTTCTTTTCGATTGCTGTGCCTTTATATTTATTTGTTCCCTCACTGAATGGGCTAGGATCTCTTGGTATAATGGCAAACAGAAGTGGTGAGAGCAGGTGTTCTCACCTTGTCGCCAATATTAGGGGAATAGGTTTATTATTTCTCCGTTAGGTATGATACTAGCCCTAGGCTATCCCTAGAAGTCTGTTACTAGTTTGAAGAGGTTCTCCTCTATTCATAGTTTGCTAAGAAATTGTTTTTATGAAGAGGTATTAAGTTTGTCAAATGCTTTCTTTGCATCTGTTGAGGTGATGATTATGTGATTTTTCCTTTTCTTTTTTGTATTTTTAGGGCTGTACCCATGGCATATGGAGGTTCCTAGGCTAGGGGTTAAATCGGAGCTGCAGCTGCTGGCCTACGCCACAGCCTACGCCACAGCAACACAGGATCAGAGCTATGTCTGCGACCTATGTCACAGCTCACAGCAACACTGGATCCTTAACCCACTGAGTGAGGCCAGGGATTGAACCTCTGTCCTCATGGTTATGAGTCAGATTCATTTCCACTGAGCCACGATGGGAACTCCTGATTTTTATTTTAAAGTGATGAATTATGTTGTTTGCTTTCTGAATATCAGACTAACCTTGCATTCTTGGGATGCCCATTATTTTGTTATGGTGCCTTATCCCTGAGGTACACACACATATACATATGCCCTCCCTAATATATATTACTCCTAAAATACACACATGATATACACACACTATATATATTTTAAGTTGGATTTGATTGCTAATACTTCTTTTATTAAAAAAAAAAAGAATTTCTGCATCTGTTGTCACAGGCAATTTTGCTTTGTAATTTTCCTTCCTGTAATCTTTGTTGGGTTTTGATTATAAAGTTATGCTGTTCATATAAAATAAGTTATAAAAGGATTTGCTCCTCTTATGTTTCCTAAAAGAATTTGAGTATACTCATATTCATATCAAATAGGAGTAGTATTTGTACTATGCTATGTTTAAATATTTGACAGATTTAACCAGTAAAACCACATGGGGCTAGTTTTCTAGGAATTTACCAAAGAGAAATGAAACAAAAGTCCATGTAAAGATTGTTAGTGATTCTTGATGCCCAAATGCATCTTAATTTATAATAGCTCAAACTGGAAATAACCCAAGTGTCTATCAACATGCGAATGCATAAGCTGTGACATAAAGATACACTGAATTACTGCTCAGCCATAAAAATGAACAACCAATGATACGTGCAACCACATGGATGAATACCAAAAGCATTATGCTGAGTGAAAGAAGTCAGGAAAAAGAGTAATATTCTGATTCCATTCAAGTAAAATTCCAAAATATGAAAACTAATGTAGTGATGAGAGATCACCAGTGGTTTCTGAGGAATGTGGTAGAAGGAAGGATGGATTACAAAGGGTATGAGGAGGCTTTACATGTGTGACATTGACTTACTTCTAGTACCCCTTGAAAATATAAAAAAGGGGGGGAATCTTAGAACTAAAAAATCTATTGAAAAGCTATCCAAACTGAGCACAGAGAAGAAATAGAGTAGGAAAAAAAAAAAAAAAGAATAGTATCAGTGACATGTGGGTCAGTGTCAAGCAGGCTAGCATATGGGTAATTAAAGTTTCACATGACTCTCAAAGGAAAGGAGAGACAGAAAGGGGTAAGAAAATCAAATCAATAAATACCGGTAGAAATTTTGCTGAACTGAATCAAAAATATCAACACACAGAATCAGAAAGACAAGTGAACCCCCAGAGTAAATATAAGGAAAAACACACCTTAGGAATAGCATAGTCAAACTGGTGAAATATAAAGAAAAAAAATCTTAAAATCCTAACAGTCAGAACAATCTTGAAAAAGACAAAGTTGAGGTCTTATACTTCCCAATTTCAAAACTTACTGTACAAACCTACAGTAACTAAAGCAGTATGCTACTGGAATAAAACTGCACATATAGACAAAGGGAATTGAATTCAGGCCCAGAATGACTTTCAGTAAGAATGCCAAGACCATGGGAAAGATATTTTCCATAGGAAAGGACAGACTTTTCAACAAATAGTGTTGGGAAAATTGGATGTACACATGCAAAAGAATGAAGTTGGACCTTTATCTTTTGTCATATGAAAACTAAACACAAAATGGGTCAAAGACCCAAAGGTAAGAGCTAAAGCAATGAAACTCTTAGAAGACAATAGGGGAAAGTTTCTTGGAGTTAGATTTGGCCATCATGTCTTATGTATGACATAAAAAGCACAAACAACAAAATCAAAACTTAGATAACTGGATCATCAAAGTCAAAACCATTTATGTGCATCAAAGGACACAATAAACTGAGTGAAAGGCAATTTTTAGAATGGGGGAAATATCTGCAAATCATATATCTGTTAAGGGATTAATGTCCAGAATGTATAAAGAACTTCTATAACTTAACAACAAAAATCTGATAATAAAAAGGCAAAGGAGGAGTTCCCGTCATAGCGCAGTGGTTAACGAATCCGACTAGGAACCATGAGGTTGCGGGTTCGGTCCCTGCCCTTGCTCAGTGGGTTAACGATCCGGCGTTGCCGTGAGCTGTGGTGTAGGTTGCAGACGCGGCTCGGATCCCGCGTTGCTGTGGCTCTGGCGTAGGCCGGTGGCTACAGCTCCGATTCAACCCCTAGCCTGGGAACCTCCATATGCCGTGGGAGCGGCCCAAGAAATAGCAACAACAACAACAAAAAAGACAAAAAATAAAATTAAAAAAAAAAAAAAAAAAAAAAAAGGCAAAGGACCTAAGTCGACATTTCTCCAAAAAAGATACCAATGGCCAACAAATATCTGAAAAGATGCTGAATATCATTAATCATTAGGGAGACACCAATGAAAACTACAAGATGCTACCTTACACTCATTAGGATAGCTACTATCAACAGACCAGGAAATAACAAGTGTGGCAAGAAGCTGGAGAAACTAGAAGCTTTGTGCATTGTTGTAAAATGGTGCAAGCACCATGGAAAACAGTATGGAAATTCCTCAAAAAAATGATAAAAAAAATTACCAAATGACCCAGCAATTCTACTTCTGGATATATAGCCCAAATAATTGAAAGCAATGCTTTTTTTTTTTTTTTTTTTTTTTTTTTGTCTTTTTGTCTTTTCTAGGGCTGCTCCTGTGGCATATGGAGGTTCCCAGGCTAGGGGTCTAATCGGAGCTGTAGCTGCTGGCCTATGCCAGAGCCACAGCAATGCCAGATCTGAGCCACATCTGCGACCTACCCCACAGCTCACGGCAATGCTGGATCCTTAACCCACTGAGCAAGGCCATGGATCAAACCCGCAACCTCATGGTTCCTAGTTGGATTCGTTAACCACTGAGCCACAACAGGAACTCCAAAAGCAATGTCTTGAAGACTATTTGTAAACCCATGTTCACAGCAGCATTATTCACAATAGCCAAAAGGTGGAAGCAACTCAAGACTCTATCAGTGGATGAACAGACGAACAAAATGTGGAAAATACATGTAATGAAAATATTTATTCAGCCTTAAAAAGGAAGGAGTCCTGACACATGCTATACACATAGATGAACCTTGAAGGCATTATGTTAAGTTAAATAATCCAGTCACAAAAAGACAAGTACTGTATGATTCCACTTAAATGAGTTACCTAGAGAAGTCAAATTCATACAGATAAAAAGTAGAATGGAGGTTTTTCAGGGGCTAGAGGGAAGGTGAAACAGCAAACTATTTAAGGGTGGAGAGTTTAAATTTTGAGAGCTGAAAAGAGTTCTGGAGATTGGTTGCATAGCAATGTGAAAGTACTTAACACTATTGAACTGTACACTTAAAAATGGTGAAGATTGTACATTATATTATGTGTATTTTACCACAATTTTTTTTTTAAAAAGAAAGAAATCATTCGGAGGAAGAAAGATGCATTACATAAAGGAGAATAAGAATTAAAAGAACAGCTGACTGCCCATCAGAAACAATGAAGATCCAAAGACTATAGAATGGATAAAATCATCATTCCAGAATTTTATACCTAGCAAAAATATCTTTCAAAGGTGAAATAAAAGTATTTCCAGATAAATGAAAGCTGGGAAAATCTGTCACCAGGGGACTCACATGGCAAGAAAGGGTAAAGGAAGCTCTTCAGGTTGAAGAGAAATAAAACCAGGTAAAAACCCCACTAGATAATGTTTAGATGTTAGATACTAGATATTAAACTATATAATGTTTAATATTTGCTTTCAACACTCATACCTATTTTAAAGAACTCAGGGGGAAAAATAGTCTCATAATTATGCAGATATTTACTCTTTCTGATGCTCTTTCTTCATTCCTGATCTTAGTTTTCTTCAGGCACTACCTTGCTTCAGCCTTATTATTTATTTAAATCAGATCTCCTGGAAATTCTCTTATTTCTCTTTCATCCAAGAAATGTCTTTATTTTTTTCATTCCTGAAGGAATACTTTTACAGAATATAAACTTCTGAATTGACAGAATTGCTTTTTTTCTATTAATTTCAAGTGTGTTTCCCTTTATCATATGGAATATTGTTATAATATGGGCTTTTAAGTCTGTATGTGATAGTTCCAATATTGATTATGTTGGGATTGGCATCTGTGCTCTTCCCTCAGAATTAGTTATACTTTGCTGATTCTCTATATGCTGAGAAATTTTGGGGTTATATTCTGAATGATATTCTGAATTATATGTTGTATAGACTCTGGGTTATTTTTATCATCCTTTGGAGAATACTGATGTTTTTGCAGGCAATCAACATGGTTGGGTTTAGCCTATAAGTTCTGTTCCTCCTCCTGTGTGTGGCAGTAAAAATCTCAGTTTAGTTCCCAAAGCTGGTGTGAGTCTATCCTACATGTGGGTAGCTCAAGGTGAGCCTGAGAGTGGTGTGGTTTTATATCCCAAATTAGGAAATCCCTTCTCTAGCTCTCTCCACTCTGGGATATTCCACTCCCTCTAGCCCCCAAAGGGCTCCTTTTCTGGTTCCTCTAACCAGAAAGATGAGGTTTCTATTACAATTTCAGCAGCCTGCCCCACTATGCTGCTCTGTTATGGAGCCCACCCTTTGGACAAATCTGCCAGAGACAGAAAATTCACCTGTGTGTAGTCACATTTCTTTCTTCCCCTCCATAATCTGCTTCCTTTCATTTACTTTACAAAGTCTTTGAGAAATTTTATTTTGCACAGAGTTTTTAGTTGTAATTTATGCGAGAAGTAGCCTGTAGTGACTTTTGCCACCATAGAGGAACTGGAACTCCTAAGTTCTTTCTCAAAGTTTCTATCTCTTTCCTAAATTTCAACACCTCTTTAGTCATTAGTCATCTCCCCTCCCCCCAGATTAAAGCAATTAACACAGCTATTTTTAATGCTAGCTCCCAAAACTGAGCTTAATTAAGTTTGCTTCTACGAACTGAGTTCTCTCACCTATGTGTCAACTTTTAGTTTCTTCAGGTGTCTAGCAATTTCTCATTGTACACTGAATATTTGGGATGCTATGTTACAGGAATTTCCACCATAGGAACAGCCATGAAAATGGAACCTCACACTCTGTGCAGATCTCTTATTTTTTAAGCTATGCCCACAGCATGTGGAAGTTACAGGGCCAGGGATTGAACCCACACCACAGCTGTGACCCAAGCCACAGCAGAGACAATGCCAGATCCTTAATGCACTGCATCACCAGGGAACTCTGGTCCCTTTCTTTCTTTTCTTTCTTTCTTTTTTTTTTTTTTCTTTTCTGGCTGTCCCACGGAATTCCCTGGCCCTGGAACTACATTGTAGCTGTGGCAACATTGGATGCTTTAACCCACTCTGCTGGACTGGGTACCAAACTTTGTCCCGGCACTGAAGAGATGCTGCCAAGCCCACTGTGCCACAGCAGCAACTTCTGGTTCCTTCTTTCAAGAGTCAGATCTGTTCAGGTTTTTGATTGCTCTTCAGGGCCTTCAGATACTTTTTTTTAAATGTTTTGTCTGGAGTTTATAACTATTATAGTACATACTACCAGAAACTATATAATCCTTCTCGACTGAAGAAAGCTTCCTTCCCACCCTCCATCCCTGCCTAGAATTCTACACTCTTTGAATTTACTATTTTTTAAAAATAGCAAGATTTTACTATTTGCCTGAGATCCTGCTCATCACCCTCTTGTTCCCACACCCACACGAGTAAAAACAAAACAGAAAGAAAAGCACAGCTTGATCAAGGCCCCATGATTAAGCTGCTCCCCCAGCTGTAGATAACTTCCGTCTTCTCTATTATGGTATCTCCATAATACAGATTTGTTCAAATATTTACTATGGGCCCTGAGTCCTGTCTTCAAAGAATAGTAACATATTAATATAAAAATCTGCAATACAAAGTAGAAAGTTCCAAATGCTATGAAAGCAAAAATCAAAAACTGCTGTGGGAATTCAGAGAAAAAGTGAATTCCAGTTAGGAAGATGAAGAGAGGTTTTATAGAGGAGGTGGGGGTACAGAGAAAGGGCCCTCACTGCTAATTCAAGCAGAGACATTACATACTTGTTCTCTGCTGCTTAAGCGGTATCATGGCACTAGAGGTGGTGGCAGCTGTTAATCTCATATAAAGTTTTCCAGTTAGAGTGTGATCTGCACACAGTCTGCATGGGCATTATCTGTACTTGTGCAAAAAGGCAGGATTGCAGGACCCACCCCAGGCCCACTGATGCAGAATCAGCATTTATGCGCACCAGCGTTTGAGAGGTGCTAATGAAAAGCGCTCTGTCCCTCACTAGAACTGTGACCCCAAGACCTTGCACCCTCTCCCGCCAGGCAATGCCCTGTGCAGTGGAAGGGGATGTGGGCACCCAAGAGCAACTGGCAGCATGTCCTAAGCACCTCCTTCCGGGCGCCTTGTGTAGATTTTGTCCTTTTATGCTCACTAGTAAGGCTTTGAATTAATTACTCCCACTCTGCAGATAAGGAAAATGAAGGTCAAGAGGGGTCAATCAGTGGCCCGAGACACAAAGACGTGGCAGAACCTGAATATGGACCCATAGGTGACTGACTCCAGAGTCTGCACTGTCTCTGGTCTGTGCTTCAGGAGAATTAGGTGCTATTTATAGTTCTGCCACTAACTAGTTCAGTGACTTTGGTTAATTCATTCTACCTTTCAATTTTTTTAATTTTTATTATTTTTTTCCTTTTTTTGGCTACACCCATGGTATGTGAAGTTCCTAAGCCACAGATCGAACCTGCACCACAGCAGTAACCGGAGCCATTGCAGTGACAACACCAGGTGCTTAACCTGCTAAGCCACAGAGGGACTCCTCATTTTATCTTTTTAGAATTCAGCTCTTCACGTGTATGTTGATGCAGATGGACTGAACTAATCAAAGTTCACAAACAAATGAATCAGGCTGCTTCAGGAAAATGAGCATGTGAAGCAACCTTAGACCTGAGGGCTGGGAAGCTCATTGTGTGAAAATGCCTCAGAAACCCAGAGTTTTCTCACAGTGGAGAGAAAAGACTACTGGACCAGAAATGAGAAGACCTGGGCTCGAGTCCTACCTCTATCATTTATTGGTTGTGAATCTCGGTTTCATCCTCCTGAAGTGGAGGTAGCTGGGCTACCCAGGACAGCTCTCAGTATGTCTGACTGGTTTAAGTGAGATTATGCATGAAAATACTTCGTGACACGATAATTAATACAGCCAGTTCTCTGCCTTCATTTTCATAACACAAACTGCATCCTTCTAAATTAATTAATAAGGAATGTGATTTGTAATCTGCTGGCCATGGCAGCCATTGGGAACCAGCTCTGAAAAAGCCCACCAGCTCTGTGCTTTTGTTCACTCTAATGATGGGAACAGAAGGTCAATAAAAATATGTAGCGCCTCTGTCCGTGGGAGAGAGTTGGGGGTGGTGGCAAAGTAAAAACTGTTCTTCCAGAGCAGGGAGTCCAAGGTCTGGAACTCCGTGGGATGATGAAAGTGTCTTGTATCTCTTTTACCCAGTATGGTAGCCACTAGCCACGTGGTTGCTGAGCACCTAAAACATGGCTAACTAAGCCTGCGGAACTTAATTTTCTTTTTCTTTTTCTTTTCTTTTTTTTTTTTTTAAGGGCTGCACCCGTGGCATATGGAGGTTCCCAGACTAGAAGCTGAATTGGAGCTACAGCTGCCAGCTTACACCACAGCCACAGCCACACAGGATCCAAGCTGCGTCTGCGACCTACAACACAGCTCATGGCAACGCTGGATCCTTAACCCACTGAGGGAGGCCAGGGATCAAACCTGCGACCTCATGGATACTAGTCAGGTTCATTTCCACTGAGCCATGACGGGAACTCCCGGAACTTAATTTTCAATTTTATTTAATTTTGATTGATTCAAAGTTAAATAGCCACATGCAGAGAGTAACTGCTGCATGGAATGGTGCAGCTCTAGAGCAAAAGCGAGACCTGGATTTATTCAACAATTTAAAAACATTTTAAAACTATCCTCTTAGGGCCAACAAGTGCATTGACTTGGTTTTCTTCAATTTGGAAACTCCAGCTCCTAATGCCTTTTTCTTTTTTTTTTTTTAAACAAAAACTTTTATAGTATGATTTTTGATCATGGGAAGTTTCTTGGGAATCCAATTATTACTGTCTAGCAACACAGATGATACCAATAAAATGTGGAGCTTACCTAAACAAAAACCATGAAGTTTTGTTTCATAGTTATGTATCTGCTCACCTGGAAAGATGGAGCCCTTTACTCCCCTGTCTCTAGAATTAAAAGCAGACATTGAAAGGTACGAGGCCCTGTGCGCGGCCACCGGAGTCCCTCCTGCTCACCTACCGTGCATTTTCTGCTCTCCGGCTTATGCACTGGTGCAGGTAGAGATACTCCTGAGGCGCGCTGGTGGACAAGGCCGGCTGCATGTGGTTTGATCCCGGGGGCTCAAAGGTGAACAAGGTTGGCTGGCTGGAGTGCGACGGGGCTGAGGATTTTCGTTCTCGGAGAAGGTGCTGACCGGCGCTGCTGAGCTCCGCTGGAGAGGAGCGGGGGCCGTGACCGGCTGAGGCGACGTTCCTCAGGGAGTCTGCGAAAAGGAGGGAGAACTCTGTGCATGAAAGAAGAAGACCGTGTGCATGCATGTGTGACTGGGCCACCTCACTGTACAGTAGAAAACAGACAGAACCCTGCAAACCAGCTACAACGGAAAAACTAAAAATCATTATAAATGGGAAAACAAACAAACAAAAAAAACAAGGTCAGATGTCTTATCCCAAACTGGGTTGTCAGAGGGAGAGGAAGTATTACGAGCAGAGGCAATGGGCCAGCAGCAGCCTTCTCTTCCTCACATGCCTGCTCCCTTCTCTGCCCTCCCAGAGACCAGGGCCCTGGCCCCCTCGCTCTGGACCTCTGACCGCTCCTGGAGCCACCTGGAGGCCACTCCTGTCACAGCCTGGGCAGTGTCTGCCCCACCTCCAGGAGGTGTGGCTATCGGTGGTCCAGGGGTGCGACGCTGTCCTTTGAGCCAGGTCACTGAGTCCCACTGCCTTCCCTCTCCTTGGTGGCTCCTGCTGTCATCACCTCCCTCAAAGTTAGGCAGGCTTTGTGATACGAAGCTTTGCTTTCTGAAGACTCAGTCACTGAGGCCCTGGACTGTGGGTTACAGCGCTAATGATAAAAGCACAAATGTATTTGCAGCTGTTCCTTGAGACAGGTCCCAGCTCCTCCCACCTGCCCCGCACGCCCTCTCCAGCTCTCCTATCTCCACGCTTCATCTACGGGTCTTTTTTCTCTTAACTCTTATCTTGAACTCTCATCTGCTGTGTTAGAAAGGAAGCCAGGTACTCAAGGCAGATAATAGTTTAGAGTGCTACACTAAACAATAAATAATGCCACAGGCATTATTCACTGGGCTGGCTCTCTCAGCTTGGTCCAAATTCCTTAGCACAACACACAAGGCCTTTCACAGTCCGACTTATTTCCTGCTTTCCTCCTCCCAAACCCCAGGCACATGGAAGCTTCATCAGTCCGTGAGCACACCAGCCCCTCTTAGGAGTCTTTGTTTTGGCTCATGCTGTTCCTTCCGCCTGGATTTCACGTCGACTCCTCTGGCAACTCATACACAGACTCTAAGACCCCACAAGGATATTGTAACATCATATTCTCTCTGAAACCTTCCTGGACGAGGTCATTCCTCTAATGAGTGCCAAGAGCGCGTGGCCCAGGCTTCATTATAGCCACTGTCACCCCGCTTCCTTGCCTGGCCCACGGGTTTCTAAGAACAGTGACGGATGATGTTACCCGAGTCCCAGCACTGACCTAATACAGCCCAGGCACATACAATGGTCTGAGTCCACCTTTGCAGAACCAGCAAAAAATTCATTCCGCATATAGTAACTCGAACAGTGAGACTTTTTGTTTTAAAAAAAAAAGACTTAAAGATGTAATTTCTGGCAATGGGACAGCCAGTGGGGGATTACGTTTTAGTGGTGCTGACGGTGACTTTCTGTGGTTATTCACGACACTTCGGAGGGGACGTAGCTGTGTTTCCACTCCGTTATCTGACCTATTTTAGTGCCCTTCTCCTGGCCCTGGGCAGGATCATGAGTCATTCATGTTCTACAGCATTAACGATTCCTCCCGTCTTTTCTGATGCCGGGCAGGACGACTTCTGCCAGCGTACAGCAGAAAAAGCCCTGGGCCTCGGGGGAAGACCTGTCCCACTGACAGCTGTATTGACTTCCGAAGTGAATTCCCACTCTAGGCTCCCAGTGAACCGGACGTTTGTTAGCAGATCGATGTCTTCATCACCCCATTAGATCTGCAGGATGAACTCTCCAGTGGCAGAGGAGAGGGGGGTTCATGCTTGGGGACGGAGACGCCCCAGCGCCAGGGCTGAACCCAAGCTGCTGCCTGAGAAAACACAGGGAAGCGGCCTGGGGAAAGCTCTGACCGACTGAGATCTGGACCCCTCTTCCTCTAGCCTGCCCTTTGATGGGGGGCACACGGCAGGGTCCTGCCCACACCCTCCTTTGAAGGCACGCTCACTCTGGAGGCTCGCCCGGGGCATTCTGTCCATTCTCAGGGCTTCAGCTCTATGGCGACAACTCACCAATCTCACTCTCTAGCTCTCTTCTCTCTCCTGGGCTCCTTGTCCTATGCCCCTGCATCTGCCGGGCATCTCCATCCCGCTGCCCCACAAGCAGGTCAATTCATCGATCTAAACAGAACTCCTCCAGCTGCATTCTCAGCCTCAGTGGAAAACACCAACGCTGCCATCCAGTCAGTCCTCCGAGCCAGAGACCTAGGCGTGATCTATCACCCTTCCCTGCTTCGCGACAACCACGTCGTGTCATTAGGTCACTGCCCTGCTTAACACTCTTCAACGGATCCCTGCTGTCCCCAGGAGGCCCCACAAGCCCCGCTCTCTTTAAAACCACTTTCCTGTTTATTTCTTCCATCTTGTTTCTCACCAGTACTTCCTTGCGTTTCAAACAGAATTTCAGGAAAACCTCAATGTCTTTCTCATCACTCCAGACATGCTATAAACCCAGTAAGGGCAGAGATACGGTTTCTTTTGGATATGGTTTTACCCCTAGAATGAAGCCCGTCTGTGACACAACCCCACAACCGTGCGTTGATTCAACACAGGAAGCACACAGCTCAGTAAGTCATGCTCCCTCGATGACATTCCCTGACTCCTCATTACCTTCAGACTCCAGTCCAGGTCCCCCAGCCTGACAGAAAGGGCCATTTGCCACAAACTGGTCACCCTGTCCACCCTTCATGTCCTCCTTGCTGAACGCTTAGGCTTGAGTCTGCATAAAATAAGAGCGACCTATCCTCACCTCTGGGGGCCTCTGCCTCCGGCTCAGGCCATGGAATCAAATCTGTGACCCAGCCTGTTTACTCACAGAGCTGGAGAAGTCTCAGTTTCCTTATTTACAAATGGACATAGGCTGGTTGTAGGGGTGAAATGTAGAAAGGGTGGAGAAAATGCTGTATATTGTAGGCACTCAGAGTTCTAGCCACTTCTGTGTTCTAGTCACTTCTGTGTCCCCGGTAGTTAGAACAGTCCCAGGACAGGGTGGGTATTCAATACATATTTGTTGAATGAATCAAAGAATTTTCCCTCACTCAAAAATCCACACACGCATGTTTCTTGTGGTCAAAATCAGAGAGGTTTTCAAGGGTTGTTAATAAGATGAAGTAAGGGTTGGGATGAGCTGAGCTCACAGACACTTGGCATTCCACCCTTCTGACATAAAGCCATGTCTAGGAAACCGGTCAGTTCTCTAACAGTCTGTAGCCCCAGACAAGTTCTTTCAAAGCTGTTTTGGCACTAAACCTTGCCAAAATCCTACTTCAGCTTGCAACTTTAAAAGATTTCTATGTGAGTTCGTGTGATTATTCCTTGGTGGGTTTACTGGGTTGAAGAGTATCCCCCCTAAACACATGGAACCTCAGAATACGACCTTATTTGAAAAGAGTCTTTGCAGATGTCAGTTAAAATGAGGTCGCACTGCATCATCACGGGCCCCCATCCAACGACTGGTGTCCTCATAAGAAGAGAAAACAGAGACAGAGACATACAGGGAGAATGCCGTGAGATGAAAGAGGTAGAGACTGGATAAACAAATGTGATATATTCATGCAGCAGAGTAACATTAATCAGCCGTAGAGGTGAATGAAATACTAATACATATTACACCATGAATGAATCTTCAAAACACTGTGCTAAGTGAAAAAAAAAAATAGTGATAAACACTATGGATCACGTGACTTTATTTATGTAAAAGATTTAGAATAGGAAAACCCATAAAGACAGCAAGTGGACTCATGGCTGCCTGGAGACCTGGGGGAGCAGGAGTGGACAGTGACAGCAGTGGGTAAAGGGTTTCTTTGGGGGGCTGATGAAAATTTTCTAAAAGTAGACTCTGGTGATGGTTGCACAAACGTGGGAAATACTAAAACCACTGAACTGTATACTTTAAATGGGTGAATCTCATGATATGGGCAACATATCTCAGTGTATTTATAAGCACATGTGCGGTTTGATAGTTTCTCAAAAAGTTAAATGCAGAGTCACCATATGACCCAGCAATTCCATTGGTAGGTCTACACCCAGGAGAACTGAAAACATATGTCCACACAACAACTTGTGTATGAATGTTCACAGCAGCACTACTCACAAGAGCTGAAAGCGGAAATAATCCAAACGCCGGTAGGCTGACTGACAAATAAAATGTGGCTTATTGTACGGTGGAATACTATTCAGCACTAAGAAGAAGAAAGTACAAATACATGTTACAACATGTATAGGCCTGGAAAGCACTATGTGAAGTGAAAAGAAGCCAGACTCCATGTCTATGAAATGCCTGGAATTAGGAAATACAGAGAGACAGAAAGTAGATTAGTGGTTACTTTTGGCTGGGATAAGGATGGGACATGGGAAGTGACTGCTGACGGGTATATGGTTTCTTTGTGGGGTCATAAAGATGTTCCCAAATTAGATTGTGATGGTGGCTGCACAACCCTGTGAATATACTAAAAAACACTGACTTGGATATTTCAACTGAGTGACACATGATAACGTGAATTAACACACGCGCGCGTGTAAGCCCTTTGCAATGTGAAGTATATGCAAGAGACTGACAGTCATCCGGTTAAATACACCTGACCTTTAGTTTTTCTTCCCTCTCTGAAGAGAAAGCTGGATGCTCAGTAAATACCAAGCCCTTGCTCAAGTACACGGAGCAAGGGACAGTCTCCACTTCTACCTTCAGGTGCCTATGCCTCCTCCCACCCCACTGCGCAGAGGGCCATCCCATGATCGCAGCAAGGCAGTGGGAGGGGCAACTAAACAAAAGCAAGAATGCGTGGCTGGGTGGGGTGGGGGGGACTCAGGGAGGCTGCAATTCCACCTCGCAGTGCACGGACCTCCGGCACACGACAGGGGTCTGGTGCCAGCTCTGCCAACAACGAGCTGTGAGATCGCAGACAGGCCTTGCTCTGAGCTTTAGTTCCTCTCCGGTCATGTTGGGAGGATGACCTCTGGCCTGCCCGTCTGTCTTTCTCGGCTGCTGCAAAGGGTGAATGAGACAAGGTTGTGCGAATAAACCCATGCACTTCTATCAAATGTTCTTACGATTTGTTTTTATTGCCTGGGTACCTCTTGAAGAAAGGAAAGAACGGTACAGATAGAGGAAAACATTATTTGGGACATGGCTGGGCTGGTTTTGGTATGTGGCTGCAGGCCTGCAGTAAGGATGTGTCTTGGGTCCTTAAGAAGGTCAGTTACACAGCAAGAAGAAAATGGACATTTCCAGACTTCTGGCCTGAGCGCCGATGTCCAAGTCTAGACGAAAGATAATGCCAGAAAATGCCTGAGTCAATTTGTTTTCTTTTCAACGGGGTTTTATTTTTTTCCTCTTCTTCCTGGCTTCTTTTTAGGGCCCTACAAAATCACTCCCCTTCCTTTCCACAATCACCCCTGGGAAGCCTGCCCAGCATACAAACACGCCTCCCACCTTCTTGCAAAACTCTAGAACAGGAAGGCTCTGAAGGATTTCAGTAGAGGAGCCCAGCCCAGCTCAGCCCAGCCATCAACCAGCTAGTGATAACAGGAGCAGGAAAGGGGCAGCTGGCGGGAGTTTCTGGAAAAGATGACTGGCCAAATAATGACTACTTCTCTTATCTCAATGACCCTTTAAGCTTCACCCCCCACCCTCAAATCCCCACCCCAAGCCTCAGTGGGTCTCAGAACCCATAAAATGGTAGACCAAAGCTCATGATGGAGCCCAGGCTGGACTCAGAGCCTGGCTGTGCTAACTTCTGGCTCTGGCCTCAGACTGGTTATATAAACCTCATCCTCAGTTGTTCAATGGGGAAGAGCCATACTTGGTGTGGCTGCTTCAAGGATTGGAGATCATTTATACAAAGCACTTAGCACAGTACCTCGCCATTCTTACTGCTCCTATGCATAGAGAGCACATGAAACTAGCTGAGACCGTGAGATTGGCCAAGAGGTATAGATTTGCTTTCCAAGCTCTAGTGGATGCTTAGAAGGGAACTGTTGTCACTGATTTAGTCACAACTAAACCTTGTATAGATGTTATATGTGGATCTAATAAGAACAAAAAGGACAATAATGGAGTTCCTGCTGCGGTGCAATGCGATTGGTGGCACCTCTGTAGCGCTAGGATGCAGGTTCGATCCCCGGCCTGACGCAGTGGGTTATAACCAAGGATCCAGCATTGCTGCACCTGTGGCAGAGGTTGCAACTGTGGCTCGGCTCTGATCCCTGGCCCAGGAACTCCACATGCTATGGGGCGGCCACACACACAAAAAGACAATATTGACTCTAATAATCACAGCTGCCATTTACTAAGTACCTACTATGTGTCTCTAGTCTACCCCATGAGGTACACATTATCACCTCCACTGTTTTTTTTGGGGTGGGGGGAGGATGGAGAGACTGAAACTCAGAGGAGTAATAATGAGCTCTGGGGTCACACAGCTAGAAAGTGGCGGAGCCCAGATTGGAAAGAGACACGCTTGTCTTCAAAGCCAATTCTTTTCGCATGCAGAGAAGCGTGTTCCCACACAGCCCCTGTGAGGGGCATGGTACTCGCTTTACAGGAAGGAGGCAGAGTCGAGTGACAGAATGAGGGTCTAGCCTTGGAGGGCTGCCACCTGGCTGAGTGACCTTCCACATGCCCTGTTTCCTTTCTGGGCCCTGTTTCCTCTCTGTATAAGAGGAAGAACTTGGATTCGATCAGGGATACACATCAAAGTCACCTTTGGGAAACTTACAGCTGTCCATGTAAGATCCAATGAGTTATTTTTACACAGAGATGCAGATTCAGATCCACTGGTTTGGTGTTTAACAATCGCTGGTTCTTAATCCTTCCAGAGGTGGAAGGGTTAGGGTCTACTGAAAAAATCAAGGGCGAAGCAAGCTCTGAAAGCCAAATGAAAGGACAAATTTTTCCAAAAAAATTTCTTTTCCTTTGTATCCTCAAAATGCAAAACTGGAAATCATCTATGTTCTTCCTGGCCCTCCGTATCATCTTCCCACAGCCAACTCCTGAGGAACAGTGTGCAACAGAAAGATCCAGGGGAGCTCAGGTTCTGAAATGCTGTCACCACAGGGCCCTGGGCAAAAGTCTCATCTCTCTGTACCTCATCTCCCATGCCATCAAATGCCAACCTTACACCCACCTGATAGGGTTCTTTTGAGGGTGTGATGGGATGAAATATGAGTGAACAGTAACACTAAGTAAATGCTGACATGGGTTACATCCTATCCTCTATTCCTAGAAGTGGAATGGTGGCAAAATTCCGGGGGTTCTAACTGGAGAGAAGATGACTGATGAAAGCATTCTCAAAACAGTGGGGTAGGAGCCTATGGGATGAGCTGTCCCTGGAGAAAGCTAATGGAAACACAAGAATCAGATAGATGGAGAATTCTCAAAACAAAAGCTCGCGGACAGGTGCTGAGGGCAAAACTGGATCAACAGATCCAGGTCACTTTAACTCACAATCCCAACCTGAAATTATTTAAGAAGGACTAATCCTCAAAAATCCTCAGACACACATCATTATTAGCGAAGTTATTCATATATTTAAAGCCAAACACAGAATGTCTTCACTTTATACAAAAGCTCACAGAAGACGACAACTAGAAGGGACCCTAATTACTCACTTACCACCATCGCCCTCTCCCCTCACCCTCACATCTCTCATTTATAGCTGGAGAAACTGTGGTCCAGAAAGGCAGGGCTGCTTGTCCAAGGCCACACAGTGGGTCACGCGTGGACCTCGGAGTTAAAACTTGGATCTCCAGAGTTCCCGCTGTGGCTCAGTGATTAATGAACCCAACTAGTATCCATGAGGATGTGGGTTGGATCCCTGGTCTCACTCGGTGGATTAAAGATCTGGCGTTGCTGTGAGCAATAGTGTAGGTTGCAGGCACGGTTCGGATTCTGAGTTGCTGTGGCTGTAGTATAGGCTAGGAACCTCCATGTGCCTTGAGTACAGCCCTAAAAAGACAAAATATAAAATAAAATAAATACAACTCAGATCTCCTAGTCCAGAGGTCCTTCTGCTGTACCAGGAGAAAGATACATTAGGAAGAATGAAGACGCATTCTCTATTCCGGTGGGGGCGCAGGAAGTCAAGTCAGAGATCTGATCCCCAGGACACTGGCCAGCGGGACTGGTGTTCTGCCATGCGTTTATAAGGCTACTCACATTTGCATGGTAAGTAAACATTTGCTGGCTCAAACTACTAAAGATTAGTATAAATAATTCCCCAAGTTCAAAAGTATAAGTCTCTCAGTGTTTATAAAAACTATAAAGCAGAGGAAGAAAAAACGGGAGGCAGAGACAGGCGGTAACATGAGACCCTGGGAGACCTTTCGGGGCCGTGCTTCCCCATCCCCCTTCCAGGAAGGATCTGGGAAAGAACATCATCTCAGAGACGCGACAGCGACCCTGACCTTGACGGATAGGATCTCTCGGTACCCTTCAGCAGAAATCGATCCTGCGAAGGGCGCAGGGGGAAGCGGGAGTGGCTGTGGCTCAGAGGCCACTCGCACAGTCTCTGGTCACACATCCTTGCAGAACCTGCTCTTCCCGGCAGGGGAGGTGGGGGGGGAATCTCATTTCACAGAAGCAAACGAAGGCCCACAGTCCACGCCATGCTTGCTGAAAGGCCTCTGGCGAGAAGCAAGCATGCCTTCCTCTAAAGCTTTTATATTACTTCCTTTGGCCGTTTATTTCATGTTGGGAATTCACACATCTCTCCTTCACAACGAGACCGTGAACTCTCAGAAGTCCATCTCTGTGTCTCTGATGGTGTTTAGCACAATGTCCTGCGCCTGCTAAATGCCCGGATGCGAACGAGCTGCTCAGTAAGCGCAGCAGGGCAGGCAGTGTGTCAGAACCTTCCCTCGAGGGGCCAGAGGAATGAAGAGCTCCAGGATCCAAACATAAACTGCTGTGCAGGGTGGAAGGAACTGTTATCACGCAGTGAGGCTGCCTGAGCCGTGTGTTTTTGGTTCTGGACGCTGGTCTATATTTAGCCATCCTGCCCTGTCCTGTTCACAGGAGACAGATCAGGTTATGAGCTCTGTTCTCACCCTGCCTGCCACACGGAAGGCAGGCCTCGGTAGTGACAGACCGTACCCCTGCTCCTTTGAGTGGGGCTTCAGTTGGCTGGGTGTCCTGCTCAGGGAGTCTATCCATAACTAGAACGAAGAGCCCTCCCACTGTTTTTTTTTTTTTTTTTAATTTTTTTGTCTTTTCAGGGCCACACCCAAAGCATACGGAGGTTCCCAGGCTCGGTGTTGAATCGGAGCTGTAGCTGCTGGCCTACACCAGAGCCACAGCAACACAGGATCTGAGTCGCAGCTGTGACCTACACTGCAGCTCACGGCAACGCTGGATCCCTGACCCACTGAGCGAGGCCAGCGATTGAACCTGCAACCTCATGTATACTAGTCAGGTTGGTTAACCACTGCGCCTCGACGGGAACTTCCCTCCTGTTGTTTACTCAGGGTCACGAGTGCTGACCCCGAGCGACTCTGTGAGGAGCTGCAGCCCATCGAAAAGAGAGAATCGTGTCCTTGCTCTCTGAGCTTATACTGCAGTTGGAAAGAACAAATTTGGGGAACCCATTAGTATTCCCGTGGGAATTATTCCATCTAGTGGGCACCATAAGCTCACATGTCAATGACGCATTTGACCCTTGTGACCTTTCCACAAGAATACCGAAAACGTGTCACTGTGTTTTTGAGCTAACCAACTTCATGAGAGGTAAGCTTCCCCTTCCTTTTTCAGTGACTTTCACTAAGAGACAACTGGGTACCAGCATAAAACACAAGTGTCAGACACGATCATGATGGGAGTTTATCAAGCATCATAACCAGTGGCGATAATAACAAGGACAACACCCGAAACTCTTCTGGTGGGGATGGTGAGACTGGGATTCTGGAAACTCCAGCTTGCTGAGGGAATTAGGACTCGGCAGCATCATCTGACAAAGAGCTGTAGTTTGAGGAGATGCAGTGTGGTTTGGGGAAAGGAACGTCAATTTTGAAATCTGAGTCTCAGCTAGTGTAGCTGTGGAACCTAGGAATGGTATCTGCATCTGAGTCCTCATTTGTAAAATCTGTACAAATAGTCACCTGCCAGGTTGTCTCAGGGAGTCAGGAAATGCCACAGTGCCTGTACATCAATGCTCCACAAAGTTCTCCCTCAGCTCTGCATTGCAGGGCTAATGTAGTGCGGGAAAATATACATACATGTATTTTTTGCTTTTTAGGGCCACACCCACAGCATTAGGAGGTTCCCAGGCTAGGGGTCTAATCAGAGCTGCAGCTGCCGGCCTACACCACAGCCACAGCAATGCAGGATCCAAGCCTCATCTGCGACCTACACCACAGCCACAGCAATGCTGGATCCTTAACATACTGAGTGAGGCCAGGGATTGAACTGCATCCTCCTGGTTATTAGCTGGGTTTGTTACCGCTGAGCCACAATGGGAACTCCCCGTGTGGGAAATCTTAAACTGTGTTCACAGACCTGCAGGGTTTGTACCAGAGACTGCAAATGGATTCAACTGGTCCCTGAGTGGTGAGGAGAGGACTGCAGGGCAGAGAGCTTGGCAGGACCCAACTTCTCACCAGCAGCTCTTTCTCAGCCATCGCCTCCAGTCCTGGGGGCCCAACAATCTCCTGGCTTCATATCTGTAGCTTCCCTACTCATCTCCCGACCTTGCATCTTGATGCCTCAGCAATCTTAGGCTGTTTTTCACTTGAGTCTAAAGGGGAGAGTTTTTGTTTGTTTGTTTGTTTGTTTTTAAAATAATTGTCCACCTTTTTGGGGGGGAGGGGTCTTTTTAGGGCCGCATCCATGACATATGGAAGTTTCCAGGCTAGGGGTTGAATCAGAGCTACAGCTGCCAGCCTACACCACAGCCACAGCAATGCCAGATTCGAGTCTTATCTGCAATGTACACCACAGCTCACAGCAACGCTGGATCCTTCATCCACTGACCAAGGCCATGCTAAATCATGTGGACATGTCTCTGAGTAGGCCCGCCAAGGCACCCTATGAAAGTAGCAGGCAAACGATGGACCGTAAGTCCAATCTGGCCCACTGCCTGTTTTTATAAAGTTTTACCCGTATTCATTTACATACTGTTTATGGCTGTTTATATGCTACAACAGCAAAGTTAAGTACTTATGACAGAACATACAGGAGGTAAAGCCTAAAGTATTGACTATCTGGCCCTGTAGAAAGAAAGTTTGCCAGGCCCTAAACTAGACTAGAAGTTCTCCTTCTGGTTTGCACAATCACGTCCTCTCTCAAAATACTGGTATCTAACATAAAATTGCCACTAGGGACACAGAAGGAAGCTGAAACCAAGACCAATGAAGCCCACACTTATGCCAAGAGGACAAATCACAAGAAAAGCCAGTGTGGAGAGCTCATGTCTTTTTTTCATCAAAGCACTTTTATTGTAAGAAATCATACTCATTTTCATTTCAGTATACCTTGGGCACAAGCAACAGGCTAGGTGCTGGTCAGCATACAGAACCAAAAGGTGCAAGAAAGAGAACAACATAATTGACCCGTATTGACAGGCTTGGGACAAAACACCAGACTGGCCCTCCTGATCCTGAACCATATTCTTCTTCCCTATCACAGGTGCACAAATGGCATTTTCTGTATAGAGATTCTGCATGGCTTTTGCTAAATTGATTCTCAAGTATTTTTCAATGCTATTGTGAAAGGAATTAGAAATACATGTATTTCCCCAATCGTAGGCTGCTCTCAACAACTCGGATGTTTACAACACCCCGGAAAAGTTGGCATATTCATTTAACACACACAGAGACTAATACTCAGAGAAATAAAATGCCTTGATGTTGTAGAGCTCTTAGGAAATGCCCAACCAGGATTCAAACCCAAATCTTTTTCACACCAAGCCGAGAGCTCTGTGCGAGGGTAGATGAGAAACATATACATTACAGGTGCTACACAAATATCCAGTGGAACTGAAAAAAAGAAAACTATTTTAATATGACTAATAAAGAAATCAAGACCACGAGGGGCCTTTCCTGGTCACCTGACCTTTCTAGTCACTCCTTATCACACGGCCTTGTCTTCTTTCATCAAAGCGCTCATTTATTTTTCCTCTTTTTTGGGGGCCACACCTGCAGCATATGGAAGTTCCCAGGCTAGGGGTTGCATTGGAGCTGCAGCTGCCGGCCTATGCCACAGCTACAGCAATGCCAGATCCGAGCTGCATCCACCACTGACACTGCAGCTTATAGCAACACCGTATCCTTAACCCACTGAGCGAGGCCAGGGATTGAACCCGCATCCTCAAAGAGACTCTTTTTACAACTATTTAAACATTTTGTTTTTGCTCTCTTCCCACTTGATAAGATCCTTTAAGGATGTGAACGTCACGTGCTCTGTTTATCACTGATGCTTCAGCGTGGTGGCCGTGACTACATGACCTTCAGATCTCCTGATGTGGGGAGCATAACTGACCGACTGGCCCTCTGCATCTCTCAACTCCCATGGGCTGTTCTCATCCTGCGGCAAAGAATGGTAGGAGTACCAACTCAGGCCTGTTCCATGAGACGTGGGACTCCTTCCCTGGGAGACCTTGGCTCGAGAGCTTCCAGTGCCCTGGCTGAACCTGTCGTAGAGCAGCACTGTAGTCTGGACTGACCCGCCTTC
Source organism: Sus scrofa (assembly GCF_054392235.1). NCBI lineage: Eukaryota > Metazoa > Chordata > Mammalia > Artiodactyla > Suidae > Sus > Sus scrofa. The sequence continues at coordinate 12,735,875 of NC_139391.1, forward strand.
CTTCCTTCTCTCCACCACCGGTGTCAGTCCTGTGTCCCACTGAGGGCTTTTCCCGCTTCTCTGGCTTCCTCCCACTATCCTTCACAGGTAACCAGCCCAATGAATCTCTTGCACATCTAAATGCATCTTGACAGCTGCCTCTCAGAGAACCTGAACTAACATACTCAGCATCTAAAACGGGGCTTGATGAACAAATGGCTGGCCCAGGTTCACCCTGCAAGTTAACCACAGACCCAGAATCAGAACCTAGGTCTCTGATACCTCAGGCCAAAGCCTTTTCTGCCAAGAGCACCAATCACCTGAGAATTAGGTCCTTGGTACCTTTGTCCAGAGGGTCAATGCTCTGATGAATGTGAGGGAAAAATGTATCCACCAACAGCCAAACCCCATAGCTGGCCTCGCAACTCTGTTTATAATTATATGGACTCTAGTGGGCATGAAAACATCTGTCCTGGATTCAGAGAAAGCTGAAGCTATGGTTTAGGTCAATCAAGAAAAGTTGGCTTAGGTTGAAATGAAAAGCAACAGGAATCCCGTGTGATGTCCTCTCACAGGAATGTAGGGAGAGCAGCTACAACAGCAAAGCCAGAGAAGGTCATCACAACAGAGCAGAGTCAGCCGTGAGTCATTCCCGGGTCTCCCTGCACATGCTCAAGACCCCGAACAGGTATCATGACAGCTGGAGGTAAGGAACTGTATCTAGAATCTCAGGGTATGGCTTAACAGTTAAGAACATGTATTTTTTTTTTTTTTCCTGCCATTTCTAAGGCCACTCCTGCAGCATATGGAGATTCCCGGGTAGGGGTCGAATCGGAGTTGTAGCCATTGGCCTATACCGGAGCCACAGCAATGCGGGATCCGAGCCGTGTCTGCAACCTACACCAGAGCTCACAGCAATGCTGGATCCTTAACCCACTGAGCAAGGCCAGGGATCGCACCCGCAACCTCATGGTTCCTAGTCGGATTCGTTAACCACTGAGCCACGATGGCAACTCCCAAGAACATGTATTCTGGAGCCAGGCTCTGTGGGTTTGAATCCCAGCTTCTCTACTTACTAGTTGACTGAAGTAGGGAAAATTACTGAACTTCTCTGTGTTTCAGTTCCCTCATCTGTAAAATGGGAATAATAATAGGTATCTACCTCATAAAATTATATGAGTTGAGATCTATGAAGTGCTTAAAACACTGCCTCATATACAGTAAACTCTATGTAAATACTAGCTTTTATGAGGAGGAGGAGTATATTTTAAGAGACTAGTTTTTGAGCACCTCAATAAATTAATGTATCCCAAATCAGGAAAGTCAGCAAGGTCTATTTGATAAACATATTTATCACACACAGTAAAAATGTTTTTGAGTTCAGGCAAAACAGAAAAGTGTTATTTAGGATGTTTAGGTTTGGGGGAGCTGAGAGGAGCATAGTACACATACACAAGGGCCTGTTGTGAAGCTCACAGAGAAGGCCCCAGTCACTTACTAGCCACTCACTTAACAGGTAGTTAAAGTGTGTTTCTCATGTACTAAGCACGATGCTTATATGCCTTAAGTGGATTCTTATATAACTTTCACAATCATCTTGTGAAAAATGTCTTGTCTCTATTTTGGTCATATAGAAATTGAGGTTCAGCAAAGTAAACTTACTCATCCAAGACCATGTCAAGACTGAACTCTTCAGTGGATTCATGCATTTATATGATTCCAAGACCTGTGCTCTTTGCTTTTTGTATTAAACTGACTTCTGAACCTGTGTGTGCATGCATGCGTATGCACTTTATAAATCACATGACCTTATACAAGCACAAGACGAAATCTGAGTTTCCGTTCTGGCCTTGCCAGTTAGCTGTGTGATCTTGAGAAAGTTAGTTCCCCTCTCTTGACCTCCAGACACTTTGTCATCTGATGAGTTTGGAACTAAATACTCTCTGAGGGCCCTTCGAGAACACATATTCTACTTGGGATAGACCATGACAGAAAATAACGTAAGAAAGGGAATGTATATGTATGAATGACTGGGTCACTCTGCTGTATAGAAGATATTGGTACAAAACTATAAATCAACTATACCTTTTTTTTTTTTTGGTCTTTTTAGGGCTGCACCCACGGCATGTGGAGGTTCCCAGCCTAGGGGTCAAATCAGAGTTATAGCTGTTGGCCTACACCACAGCTACATCAATGCTGGATCCAAGCTGCCTCTGCGACTTACACCACAACTCACGGCAATACCAGATCCTTAACCCACTGAGCAAGGCCAGGGATCAAACCTGCATCCTCATGGGTACCAGTTGAATTCTAGAATGTTCTCAGTCTATGAAATCTACTCCTCTGTCTTAGCTGAGTTTTTGGCTATTATGACCCCCAGCCATGAAGAATCTGTTCATCACCTCCTCCACAAAAGGAGTGAAGAGGTGGGGAATAAAGGCAAACAATAAATACATGATAGATGTGGAAAATAAAGTTTAGGTCACTGACATATCTTGTCTCTTCAGACCAGTTAGAATATCATCCGCTTTGAGTTTCTCTTTGCCTTCTGTTGTCGTTTTTCATTGTATACCCTTGTTTCAATGTAAAAAATTTTAGACCCTATGTCTTGTTAATAAGGTTAGAATGTGTTAGAAGCTTCTATTTTTCCCTTCTCAACAGTGGATTTCTCAAAGCAACAATGTTTGGAAATAAGGTGGAATTTTTGAAACTGTACTTCTGTATGACTGTAACTATTTACAAAGTTATAAGCAAACACTGTAACTAAATCACTCATTTGAATGTTGCTGGGCAGCTACCAGTGATACAAATGTGAGGACAGACAACAGGGTCATGTTCTCATCCCCAGGTCTCTCACACATCTCTCCCCATTCCCACACTTTGTGCTTTAGCCTCAATGAACTACTTCCAGGTCCCTAACCTTCTGGGAACTCGAATAGCAGCCCCTGCACAAAGCAAGAGAAAGCTGAATTTTGAGGGTGTGCATACATTAACTGGATTGTGGGAATCATTTTACAATGAATGCACATATCACATCATCATAATGTACAGTTTATATGTATACAGTTGTGTCGATTACATTTTGATAAAGCGGGAGAAAAATAAATATCTGGTATATTGATTTCCATTTATGTAAAAAGAGAGAGAGGAAAAAACCTGAAATACCTGAGAAAATCCTATATGGATCAGTTTCGACCTCAGTTGTTTAAAACTTTCATTTCCGTCACTAGCCAGGTAAGGGCTGGATACTGAAATGAAATTCAGAAATTGAAAAAAAAAAAAAACTTTTTTCTTTTCACACTTGAGGTTAACCTCAATTTTTTTTTTTTTTATGTGCTAGCTATATCTTGGCACATAGCCAGGAGTGGTTCAGTTAAAAGCAGGCAAATCTTGATGAAAACTGAAGTCCCCAGGTCCTAGAACTGCACACAGAGGTGGCAGGCAGGTCACTAGTGTGGGCAGAAGGAACCTCAACTGGAGGATCTGACAAAGTGCATGAGGTCACTAAGCGTGGGGCCACGGCTTTCACTCTTCTCTGGCACAGGTCCCCAGAACAAGACCTGGCAAAAGCAGGTACTCAATGTGCTGAATGAGTGAACACAGACACAGCAAGTGGGCATCACCCAGAGATGTGGGCAGCAGCATCCAAGAGGAAGAAGCATGTTTAGGGAAAGCAGAGATGGATTTTTCTTCAGAAATTCAGGCAGACAGACCACTGGCTGCTCAGAAGTCAGCCACTGGGTAGTGGGGCTCCAGACACCCACTTAAGGGTTTGGGTAAGACTGTGGTCTCTGAGGGGGACTAAAGAGAAGCAGAAGAGGGTCCAGTCCTGGGTGGAATGTGAGACGACAGTCAAGTTAACAGGGATGACTCAAGAATGGGAAGAGTCGGCAAAGTCCCAGGGCTGACCCGAGCTCACGCACAGGATGAGGGTCAGAACTGAGCAGAAAGGATGGGGGATCCCAGAGCCCTGACTGTATGCTGGGGTGCAGGGTGGGCGTCAACTTGAAAGTAGAGTCCAAGGGCCTCTGGCCATGGGTACAGAAGCAGCGGCTAGGAATCAGGTGGCCTTGACAGCAGCAAAACCTCTAGGTCACTCCCATTTTACAGAGGAGTGAAAACACTGCCTCTTTGTTTGTATGTGCACCTTAAAAACCGACACACAGGGCTCACAATTTTTAATTGTGTCAAATATGGAAAAACTATTATTTACTATGACTGTCACTACACACACACACACACACACACAAGAACACTTTAACAAATGTGCACATCCATGCAAAGAGAATGTCTGCATGTAGGGAGGTTTTAAAATCTGACTACATTTGGCTTTATGAAAACTGACTCTATCTTCCTCCTGTGTTTCCTTTTTTGTTGTGATTTGAGGCAATTTTTCATAGCTCAGCACTGGTCTGTGGGTGCCTGTTTTGAAGTATCTGCTGCAGACCAGTGTTTCCACGCTGTGCTCCAGCCGTCCCAGGCCACCCTGGGTGAGAAGGAGGGCCGGGCCATCTGCGTCCAGCTCGAGCTTGCCCTGCTGGACTCCATCCCCTGCGATGTTCAAAGCAGCTCCCACTCACCTGTTTCACACACTGTGTTCCGCTTAAGATTTAGTTAACAAGCAATGAAAAAAAAACCAAAGTTTGAAAATCACTAGTCCCCAAACTCCTAGTTTACTGTCGAGACCAAGATTTACACAATGAATCCGTGACAAAATTGAAATTAAAAACCAGGACGGGAGTTCTCGTCGTGGCGCAGTGGTTAACGAATCCGACTAGGAACCATGAGGTTGCGGGTTCGATCCCTGCCCTTGCTCAGTGGGTTAATGATCCGGCGTTGCCGTGAGCTGTGGTGTAGGTTGCAGACGCGGCTCGGATCCCGCGTTGCTGTGGCTCTGGTGTAGGCCGGTGGCTACAGCTCTGATTCAACCCCTAGCCTGGGAATCTCCAACCAGGACGTTGGGAAGTTCCCACAATGGTGCAGTAGGTTAAGAATCACACTGCAGTGGCTCAGGTCACTGCAGAGGTACGGGTTCAATCCCAGGCCCAGCACAGTGGGTTGAAGGATCTGGCATTGCTGTAGCTGTGGCTCTGATTCACTCCCTGGCCTGGAAACTTCCATGCCCCATGGGTGCAGTAAAAAAAAAAAAAAACAAAAACAAAAAAACCACACCAAAACTCAGAACTTTGACTCCCAATTCAGATTCTAGATAAAGATGAGCATACCCACTGATTCTGCAGAGTTCAGAGTCCTATGTAGAACTCTACATAACGAAGTGGTTTATCAAAACCAACAGCCTCAGGAGTTCCCACTGTAGCTCAGCAGTAACGAAACATAGTATCTAAGAATGCGGATTTAATCCCTGGCCTCGCTCAGTGGGTTAAGGATCTGGTGTTGCCATGAGCTGTGGCATAGGTAGCAGATGTGGCTTGGATCCCAAGTTGCTGTGGCTGCGACATAGGCCGGCAGCTCAATTCAATTCAACCCCTAGCCTGGGAACTTCCATATGCTGCAGGTGCGGCACTAAAAAAACCCCAAAAAACAAGAAAGAAAGAAAGAAACAAACAAACAAACGAAACCCAGCTTCAGAGGTTCAAGGTGACCTTACCACTAAATTCAAAGTCCTAATTCTATCTTTAGCAAAAAATGAGAGTTTCACTGGGCTTTGGAATCTGGTCTGGGACCAATTCAACAATGATTTATTACTTTTCTTCACAGAGATAATAAGAAGCACTCAAAAAACAAAAAAGGGGGAGCATCTTATGGGCTGTTTGGGAGCTATCCAAAGCTTCTGGTCTTGAGGAGCTTCGATGAAACACTCTCATTTCTAACAGCCTGTGGGTTTGGCAGGTAACCCTAGACTGAGTCTATGCTGGCTGGCGGCAGGGGGCGGGGGGGTTTGGAGGTGAGGAGGAGTGCCTGGTATACAAGGGAGAGCAGGAAGGAGGATCAAGGCTTAGAATGAAGAGGAGAGGGTCAGGTTTCCTCCTGTCTCCCCTTCTTCCTCCAGAGGGTCTGGACTTTGCTGCAGGGCCTGAGCCTGCTCTAGGATAAAGCCAAAGTGTCTGTGGGGACTTTATGGAGTTCATGTCCCACCTCAAGGCCTACTCTCAGGGTGACCAGACCCAGCTGCAGACACAAACAACAACAAACCAACAAAAGATCGTGGAGGAAGGTCTGATACTTCAGGGTTATTTTTTTTTTTTTAAGGCGTGAGGATTTCAGATCTGTTTGGAAACTGGTTTGGATGTTTATTTTCCTCATTGTCTCAGTGGGAAAAGAAGGGTGGGTGATTCAGCCCGCAGCCTCCGCCTCTGGGCTGGGGCCCGGGTCAGGCTCCGCTCTGCTCTTGGCTCCTCAGGGGACCTGTGCCGGCCTGGGGAGAAGCCACGTTATCACCTCCACATTTGCTCTAAGCTTCCAACAAGGGTCCCCCAGAGGAGTCGAGAGATCTGAACTCAGTTAAAAAAAAAGGGTAGTGTAGGGAAGAAAGGAGGAAAAGGCCTCCCAGGAATGAGAGAAAGGCTGAGGTCTCTTTCGTCCCCACCCTCCTCCACTCCCCCCAAACCCTGCTTCTCCTCTGGTTCTTCCACTCATTAGTCAGGGGAGAAGGACCAGGTCACCCGAAGGCACTGGAATGGACCGCCCGGCTCCACCGCAGCCCTCCCCGCTCTCAGAAGTCCAGCTGGAGTAACGGGTCCTGAACTTGAAGGCACCAATCATTCTCTCTGGAGAGGAAGGAGCTGTTTGAAGACCCCGATAACACTTCCCCCAAAGCACTCCTATGGGTATCGTTTGACCCCAGGACTTGGAATAATTCTGCTCTTGAGTTCCCGGGGAAATTCATGAATTACTAGAAGTTCAAATGTTTACAGAATATTTAAGGGAAGGCAGTCTCTCCCCAAATTTTCATACAGAAAAGATGGGGAACAGATAAAGAACAGTTGGTTGGAACTCAGGGACCTTGTCTTTGCATAGAGTTAGTCATGCGACCACTGTGACATTCCTGCCAGGGAGTTTGAGAAGGAAAAAGCTACAATAACAGACAGGATATGGAGGCGGCTCTGGCCTTATTTCAAAATCTTTAAGAATTACAAACAGGGTTCTGGTGACTTAAACTCCCCGAGCTCTACTTCACAGTAGTTGGCTGCTCTGAGACGGATCATGTTATCTTGCTAATTTAGCCCTCAGAGATTAATATTAATGTACAGACAGCACTTGACTTTCCAAATGTTTAGTTCTCAGTGACTTATCAACTTCTCGCTCCTCTTCCTTGCTGGCTATTTTGTGATTTACAAGTTGCCACAGTAAACAGGTCTGTGAAAAGGGGTTCAGATAAATGAGAAGGAGTTAGAGCACTTAGCCCCACGATGGAGCTAAAAGCCTGGGATTCTTGACCTGGCAACACTGCTTTCTGGCAAGGGTAGTGCCTTTAGACCTGAGCTTCCTTGCTTGCCTGTAGGAATAATGCTAGCAGCCCTGTCTATCTTATTTTGTTTCTTTATCCTCAAAGGAGACTGCATAAGTGTTTTGTAGACTGAAAAGTTCTCTAAAAACACAAGATACTTAAATCATATCCTGTTCATCTTGACCTACAGATAGAAAGATCACCGTTTTCACCACAAGCGTGACACAGAGAGCTGGGAAACAAGCAGCCACTGCTCACATCGTGCGCCTCTACACTTGCCCAGCTTCCTCCCAAGCCCTCTGCGAGAGAGGGAGCTCCATCTCCACTTTGGATGATAACACCTCAAAGAGATAAGAGGTCCTTATTCAACATTGCAGAGCAAATAAACAGCAGGGCTGGGACTCGAGACCAGCTAGCACACCTTCCAGCATGCACGTGAGAGCGAGCGGCTGCGCAGGCCCTGGACCAGTTACGGAATAGAGGAGAGAGGGTGACAACGGGGAAGAAGAAGCCCTCAGCTCAGAGGACTCAAAGGGCTGAGGGCTTTCCTAACAGAGGATGGCTCCTGAGCCCATGAATAATTCATGCAAGCTCTGTGCTAGGAGCTGCTGCCTTTTCGTGTGTGGTACAGCGGGTCAGGGACAGCTGCCCACAACTGGGCCACAAATGCGAGCACTTGGACCCGGCTGCTCGGAAACACAGCTCAGGGCAGCTTTCTGCTCCCTGCCCCGGAGGACTGAAGGCTATTCTGATCCCCAAAGGAAGATGGGGTTCTCACTGTTGCTTGTGCACGTGTACACACACACATACTCTAAACAAATGAACAACAAGCAGACTCCACACACATGATATGAAACCTTGATATTCATTCTCAGAGTCGCGTTTTCTTTCTGGGCATCATCCCTGGTTTGCCTTTTGGAAAGAGTCCTCTGTCAGGAGGCTTTCCTTTAACCTTATGTCAGTATTCAGACCCAGTGTCCCTCCTGGTCTGGTCTGGATCCTAGACAGGTTTTAGCCTAGGCCTTTCTGGCTGGGATGTGTGAGGAACTGGAGAGTGGCAGCAAAAGGAAGAAGCTGAGGATGGCAAGAAGAATGAAAAAAAGATGCCATCTGCCATAGAAGCTCTTCCAGCTGAAAGTGAGAAACACAAGTTATTTGTTTTTTCTCTTTCTTTTTAAAAAACAGGTCCTATTACAACTCAAAAAATAATAATAATAATAAAGGAGAAAGGAGTATCTGCTTGCGGGAGGTTCCCCATGGGAAGAGATTGTTACAGGACCAACAGCAAGCAGAGAAGAGAACTCACGCTTTTGGGGGATGCCTTTATGTCGAACACAATGTTCCTTTGGGAGACAGGAAACTCGAGGGGCTGCCGGAGTCAAGGTCTGTGTTGATGAACCCACACAGAAGCAGAACCACTGGGTTAGATAAGGACTTTCTCTCTATCTGAAGGAAGAAAACTGAAACCTCATCAAGGGACTTGTTCACACTCTTCCAGAGTTACCCGAGCTCAGGCATCCTCGCCCCCAGCCTATGGATTCACCGACAGATCCTGATGCCTGGATTAGAGCTCTAGAAGTCACTAAATTCTTGGAAGAGTTCTGCCCAAGGATTCGGAGTCATAGGAGGTGGTGAGGAGGGAAACCTGAGCCACTTACAGGACCTGAGTGGATGGGGTGAAGGAGAACTTCCAATATCACACAAGGTGTCCACAGGTGCAAAAATAGCCGGGCTTGGTTTCTGGCAGATGGTCCTCTTCCAGGAGGACTGGGACAGAGAGAGAGCATACTATAAAGCAAAGGCAGGAGTTCCCGTCATGGCTCAGTGGTTAACGAATCCGACTAGGAACCATGAGGTTGTGGGTTCGATCCTTGGCCTTGCTCAGTGGATTAAGGATCTGGCATTGCCGTGAGCTGTGGTGTAGGTTGCAGACGAGGCTCGGATCCCAGGAGCGGCCCAAGAAACGGCAAAAAGACAAAAAAAAAAAAAAAAGCCAAGGTAGACCTGGGTTTCAGTCTAGAAGCCCAGCCCTGTCATTTTCTTTTTGGTCTTTTGTCTTTTTTTGTTGTTGTTGTTGTTGTTGTTGCTATTTCTTGGGCCGCTCCCGCGGCATATGGAGATTCCCAGGCTAGGGGTCTAATCAAAGCTGTAGCCACCAGCCTACGCCAGAGCCACAGCAACGCGGGACCTGAGCGTCTGCAACCTACACCACAGCTCACGGCAACGCCGGATCCTTAACCCACTGAGCAAGGGCAGGGACCGAACCCGCAACCTCATGGTTCCTAGTCGGATTCGTTAACCACTGCGCCATGACGGGAACTCCCCCAGCCCTGTCATTTTCTAGCTGTGACCTCGAATCGACATTGTTGTCATCTCAAAGGATTACTGAGAACTTTCAGTGGGGGAATGAGCAGAAAGTCCCTACTTTGCATGGTGTGGATGCTCCACACAGAGCTCTCATTCTTCCACGGCCACTGAGGGTTGGGACGCTAGTAGAGGACCCGCCTCCCATGAGACAGGTGCCAACGCTCACACCCGCGTGACTGGCTTGTCCTCAACAGGCCCAGCTCAGGGAGAGCAGCGCTGTACGAAGGGAGAGTTCTGGGCTGCCCGGGGCTGGATAGCCACCCAGCCAAGGCAGAGACGAGCTCTCGTCCCTGGAGTGCTAGGCAAGGAACAAACAGGACTCTGCTTGCTTATTAGAAAAAACATAGAAACACAGTTGATAAAAGTGATTAAATGAAATAAACAACTTAAGCGCCAAGTAGACAGTCAAATGTTAACTTCTTTCCCACTTTTCCTCAGATCCTGACTCTCAGGTAAAAGAAACAGACTTGGGCGATTAGTAAATCAACTGAGAGCTGTATAGATATCATATACTTCAAAGAATGCTTCTAAATTAAAATATAACCCATTATTTGGCTGAATTTTATAACATCACCGATTCTCCTATCAAAGGGAAGAAAAGCCTATTGTTTTCATCAGAAAGCTCTCACAAAGAATCCTAACCCTCTATCATAGACAACTAATACCTTTGCTCTGGTAATTAAGCCACGAGACATCTAATAAAATCCTCCCTTAAAAAAAGACGTTGGAGGTTAAAGGGAATGCATTACTTAATAGACAAAGCTGTTGAAAAATACTGACTTGATCATTTGTCACCCTCTTAATACTTCCCCCTCCTTGTCTTCCCTCCCTGAGCTGGTGGTGCATGGGCTGGTGCCTCCATCCGGGGCGATGCCTCGGTGATAGCACTTCCCTGGGACTGGCTGGTGCTATGTCTGTCCCCTCCACTAGACGATGACATCTGAGGGCTGGAACTCTAGTGTTTGCCTGGGTAGCATGCAGCCTTACTAATTACGACAGGGACTGCCCGAGACTAAGTCTCCATAAAGGTGTGCTGAAGGAATGAGTGAACGAACAACGTTTGAAGCAACAAATGAATCCACTGACCAAAGAAAGCAAGCCCAGATAATGTAGTTTTATATATCTGTTTTTGAATTGTACTTAAATTTTTTCCCCCCGCTTTTTAGGGCCACACCCACAGCATATGGAGGTTCTCAGGCTAGGGGTCGAATTGGAGCTAGAGCTGCCAGCCTACACCACAGCCACACCAATCTGAGCCGTGTCTGTGACCTACACCACAGCTCATGGCAACACTGGATCCTTAACCCGCTGAGCGAGGCCAGGGATCAAACTTGAAACCTCTTGGTTCCTAGTTGGATTTGTTTCCGCTGTGCCACAACGGGAACTCCTGAATTGTACTTAAATTCTATATAGTGAAAGTAAGGATTCAGACAATAACTATTTTTTACATAATGTGATTTTTTTTTTAAAAAGATATTTGCACCAAGTAATTTTTGCTACCACTCAAGGATATGTTTTTCTTGATAGTGACATCTCCAAGAAAACCCCACAAGGAAATAATTCATTTAAAAGCAATTTGCTTCCTGCTTGCTTTCCCCCTCAATTTAGTCTATTTCCAAAAAAAGCTGAAGTATTCCTTGGACATATTTCTCACATTTATGAAAGCTTTGAGACTAGGGGGTCTATGGGCTTTTTTCTCCTGCTTTTTTTCCTTTCTTACTTTCTCCCCCCCTTTTTTATTTTTCTTTTTTTTTTTTTTGTTCTTTTTTGGCCTGAGCATTTTATTTCTTTAGCAGAAACAAAATAAAATGAAAAACCAAAACAAAATACATACAGCCTATAACAATAAAGATTTGGGGAAAACAGAAAATTCCACATGGGAAGCAAAGATTTTTCAGAAGAACTTAGGAGTAAAATGGGGGCTCATAATCCTTCCTTAAGGAAGATCACAGAATTCCTAGGGCAGGACATCTAGTCCAGGCACAATCGGCCATTTGACTTGCAGAACCCAGTACAAAGTGAATATGTGGACCATTTGTTCAAAAACTAAGAACCTTCAACACAAATAAACGGAAAGATATCTTGTGTTCATGGATTTGAAAAGTTCACGTTGTTAAAATGTCCATATTGCCACAAACCATCTATGGATTCAGTCCAATCCCTATCAAAATTCCAATGGCATTTTTTTTTTTCAGCAAGAGAAAAAAAAATCATAAAATTCAAATGGAATCACAAAAGATCTCAAATAGCCAAAGCAATCTGGAGAAAGAAAATAAAGGTGGATGGATCACACTTCTCTTTTTTTTTTTTTTTTTTTTTGCCATTTCTTGGGCTGCTCCCATGGCATATGGAGGTTCCCAGGCTAGGGGTCTAATCGCAGCTGTTGCTGCCGGCCTACACCACAGCCAGATCCAACACCAGATCCAAGCCCAAGCCGCATATGTGACCTACGCCACAGCTCACGGCAACGCCGGATCCTTAACCCACTGAGCAAGGGCAGGGATCAAACCCACAACCTCATGGTTCCTAGTCAGATCCGCTAACCACTGAGCCACGACGGGAACTCCTGGATCACACTTCTTGATGGCAAAATATATTACAAAGCTACAGGTATCAAAACACTATGGCATTGGCACAAAAACAGATCCACAGACTAATGGAACAACATAGAGAGCCTCAATATATGGGCAACATTTGACAAGGGATCCAAAAATATTCAATGGATAAAAATCTCTTCATAAATGGTGTTGGGAAAACTGGATATTCACATGCAAAAGAATGAAATTGGAACCCTATCTTACACAATGCACAAAAATTAACTGAAATGCATTAAAGACTTAAATGTAAGGCCTGAAACCATAATAATCCTAAAAGAAAACACAGAGGAAAAGGTTCTTTGACATTGGTCTAGGCAATGACTTTTTTGGATATGACACCAAAAGCATAAGCAAGAAAAACAAAAATAAACACATGAGACTACATTAAAATAAAAGGTTTCTGGAGAGCAATCAACAAAATGAAAAGGCAATTTAAGGAGTGGGAGAAAATATCTGCAAACCTCATATCCTCAGTAAAGTGGTAATATCCAAAATACATGAGGAACTCATAAAACTGCACAGCAAAAAATCAAATAACCCTATTTTAAAAAGGGCAAAGGTCAGTTTGCAGTACAGCAGAAACTGAGAGAACATTGTAAATCAACTCTAATTTAAAAAAAGGGAACAAAAGGGGCAAAGGATCTGAACAGACATTTTTCCAAGAAGATATTCAAATGGTCAATAGGTAACTGAAAATGTGGTCATCATTAAACATCAGGGAAATGCAAATCAAATCAAAACCACAATGAGGTATCACATCATATATGCTAAGTGGCTATTATCAAAAAGAAAGAGGTAAGTGTGAGCACGGATGTGGAGAAAAGAGAACCTGTGCGCACTGTTCGGAATACCAACTGGTACAGCTACTATGCAAAGCAGTATGGAGGTTACTCAAAAAAGTGAAAATAGAACTACCCTATGATCCAGCAATTTCACTTCTGGGTATATACCCAAAGGACTGAAATCACCATCCAGAAGAGATACATGCCTGCTCAGGTTCCCTGCAGCATTAGTTACAATAACCACAATATGGAAACAACCTAAATGTCCACTGAAGAATGAATGGATAAAGAAAATGTGATTAAAACATATATTTAAAATTCAGCCATAAAAAAAGAAGGTAATCTTTTGTGACAACATGGATGAACCAGGATGAACCAGGAGGCCAGTACGCTAAGAAAAGTAAGTCAGACAGAGAAAAACAAACCAAACTCAAAGAAGCAGAGAATAGACAGGCACTTTCCAGGGGTGGGGGTGGGGTGGGAGAAATGGGTGAAGGTCAAAGGGTACGAACTCCCAGTTATAAAATGAGTTAAGTCCTAGGGATGTAACATATAGCATGGTGACTATAGGTAACAAGATTACAACAAATGTATATTTGAAAGTTGCTAAGAGAGTAGATCTTAAAACTTATCAGGCATATACACAAATGGTAATTTAAAAAATTAAGAACTTCAAGATGGCAGTAATAGAGTGTTAAACCAAGTGGGGTTAAGCCTGGGGCCCTGTGATAATGCACAAGTCACATGTCCATAAAGCTGGCCCTAACTCCAAGGGGGTCCCAAATCTGGCTGGTTATCAGAATCAACTGAGGAACTTAAAAAAGACAACACAGATAAAATTTACATGCCATCAATGCCATCATTTTAAAATGCAAAATTCAGTAGCTTTTAGTATATTCACAAAATTATACAACCATCACCACCATCTAATTTTAGAACATTTTTATCACCCAAAACAAAGTCTATACTCATTAACATTCATTCCGCATGCCCCCACTCTCTCTCTCTTTCTCCCTTGCTCTTGCTCTTTTTTTTTTTTTCTTTTTTGCTTTTTAGGGCCACACCCATGGCATATGGAAGTTCCCAGGCTAGGGGTTGAATTGGAGCTGCAGCTGCCAGCCTACATCACAGCAACGCATTGGGATCCAAGCCACATCTGCGACCTATACCAGAGTTCACGGTAATGCCAGCTCCCCAAACCAGGAGCAAGGCCAGAGATCAAACTCGAATCCTCATGGATATTAGTCGGATTCGTTTCCGCTTTGCCACAGCAGAAACTCCCCCATGCCCCTACTCTCAACCAGCAATCTACCTCCTATCTCTGGATTTGCCTATTCTGGACATTTCAGAAAAATGTAATTATAAGCTATGGAATTCTCTGTGTCTTCTTTCATTTAGCATAATGTCTCAAAGGTTCAACCATGCTGTAAAGCATATCAACATTTCATTCCTTTTTATGGCTGAATAATACACACACACACATACACACACGCTGTATCTTGTTTATTCATTAATGGACTTTTGGATTGTGTCCACATTTTGGTTATTATGAATAATGCTGCTATGAACTTCTGTGTATAAATGTTTGTGTGTATAACGATTATGGAAAACAGTATGGAAGTACCTCAGAAAACTAAATACAGAACTACCATATGATTCAGCAATCCCACTCCTGTGCATATATCTGGACAAACCTTCATTGAAAAAGATACACGCACCCCTATGTTCACTGTAGCACTATACACAATAGCCAAGATATGGAAACAACCTAAATGTCCATCAATAGATGAATGGATTAATAAGATGTAGTATATATACACAATGGAATACTACTCAGCCATAAAAAGAACAAAATAAAGCCATTTGTAGCAATATGGATGGAACTAGAGACTCTCACACTAAGTGATGTAAGTTAGAAAGAAAGACAAATACCATATGATATCATTTGTGTCTGGAATCTAATATATGGCACAAATGAACCTACCTACAGAAAAGAAACTCATGGACTTTAGAACAGACTTGCGGTTGCCAAGGGGGAGAGAGAGGGAGTGGGATGGACTGGGAGTTTGGGGTTAGCAGATGCAAACTATTGCATTTGGCCTGGATAAGCAATGAGATCCTGCTGTACAGCACAGGGAACTATATCTAGTCACGTGTGATGGAACCTGATGAAGGATAATGTGAGAAAAAGAGTGTCGCTTTGCTGTACAGAAGAAATGGACAGAACACTATACATTAACTGTAATAGAAAAAATAAACATCTTAAAAAATTTGGTGTGTGTGAACATGTGCTTTCATTTCTCTTGTGTCTAGGAGGGGAGGTGCTGGGTTACAGGTTTAGCTTTTTGAAAAATTGCCATTTTCTGCAATAGCTATACCTCTTTACATTTCTACCAGCAATCTATGAGGTGGGGTGTGTGAGCAATGTATGTTTCTCCACATCCTTGCCAGCACTTGCCATTGTCCATATTGTGATTCCAGCCATCCTAGCGGGTAGGAAGTAGTATCTCACTGTGGATTTTTTTTGCATTTCCCCAATGATTAGCGATGTTCAACATCTTTTTATGGGCTTATTGGTCATTTATCTTCTTTAGAGAAATGTCTATTCAGATCCTTTCCCCATTTTATTTTATTTATTTATTTATTTATTTTTGTCTTTTTGCCATTTTCTTGGGCCACTCTCACGGTATATGGAGGTTCCCAGGCTAGGGGTCGAATCGGAGCTGTAGCCACCAGCCTACGCCACAGCCACAGCAACGCGGGATCCGAGCCACGTCTGCAACCTACACCACAGCTCACGGCAATGCCAGATCGTTAACCCACTGAGCAAGGGCAGGGACCGAACCCGCAACCTCATGGTTCCTAGTCGGGTTCGTTAACCACTGTGCCACGACGGGAACTCCCCTTTCCCCATTTTAAACAAAGTTGTCTTTTGTTGTTGTTATTGAGTTGCTAGATTTTTATATTCTAGACACTAGACTCTGTGAAGATATAACTTGGAAATAATTTCTTCCATTCTGTAGAAGGAGCTTCTTAAAACTACTGATTCCTCAGCCCTCAGCCAGATCTAGTGAATCACTACCTATACATTAAAGGTTAATAGTTTTTAGGGTGATTCGGATGACCCATCAGGAATGAATAATCCCGTCCAGGGCTTCTCAAATTTTAACATGCTTGCAGATCACCTAGGGATCTTAATAAAATGTGGATTCTGAGGGAAATAGAAAATTACCATTAGAATACCACAATAGTAACTGTTGCCAACATGATCCACTGATGAACGCTAAAATTAGTGGACAAAGGTTGAAGGAGAAATCGAATATGTGCACATAATTGAAATATTTCCTCCAAAGTGTTAATTACAAAAGCAAAGATAATGGCTTTACAGTGGTAGAAGCTGGCACATTACCACCCTAACCTACTGATCAAGGTTAACGTGACCAGTACGAAGACATATTGACATCATGCGCTCCCTGATACAAGATGCAGAGAAAGGCCTATCACCTCTGCGGGAGTCTCCCCCAAACCCATAACTCAATCGAATCATGAGAAAACATCAGACAAATCCAAATGGAGGGACGCTCTATAAAATGCCTAACCCATATGCTTTAAGAGTGCCAAAGTCAACCAAGATGAGACAGACGGAGGAACTGCTGTCACAACCTGGAGGAGACCTGGAGTCATAACCACCAACTCTAATATCCCATCCTGGACGGAACTCTGAACAAACCAGACACCGGTGAAAAACAGGTGAAATCTCAACACTCTGTAGTTAGCAGGACTGGAATAATCCATGTCAACTGCTCACTTCTGACATCTGCACTCTGGTGAAGTTAGATGTTAACATTAGGAAAAGCAGAGGGAGAAGCTATGTGGGAACGTGCTATACAATTTCTGCAACGCTTCTGTGAATCTAACATGACTTCAGAAGAAAAAGTTTTCCAAGTGTGCAGATTCTGATTCTGTAAGCCTGAGTGGACATCTTCTGCCTTGCTAACAAGTTCCTAGGAGCGGTGGGTGTTGCTGGTCCACAAACCCCACTCTGAGGTGCGGGAGCCTACATCAGTGGTTCTGGATCTTAACTGAATCGGAATCAGCTGGCGTGTTGGTTAAAACACAGCCTGCTGGCCCCACCCTCAGTTTCTGATTCAGTAAGTCTGGGGTGGGGCCCAAGACTTTGAATTTCTAACCAGTTCCCAGATGAGGCTGATGTTGCTGGGAAGGGTTTGTATGTTTTTAAAGGGTTGTTAAAAAACTTAAAAAACAGGACTATGCAACAGAGAATGTATGCGGCCTTCAAAGTTACAGGAAATGGATGCTGAGCCTCCGGACTCTTACGACTCAGAATGAAGCTTTTTTTTTTTTTTTTTAAAGGGCTGCACCCAAGCTAGGGGTCAAACCAGAGCTGCAGCTGCCAGTCTACTCCACAGCCACAGCAACTAGAGATCCCAAGCCGGGTCTGTGACCTACACCACAGCCTTCAGCAACGTTAGATCCTTAACCCACTGAATGAGGCCAGGGATCAAACCCACGTCGTCATGGAAACTAGACGGGTTCGTTACCGCTAAGTCACAACGGGAACTCCCAGAATAAAGCTTTTAAATACCTAGGTCCCACTCCTGAGATTCTTAGTTAACTGATTTCCTGTGGGTCCTCAGCACGAACATTTAAAATATGCTCCTCTTTGATTCTGATGTGTAACCAGGTTTAAGAACTACTAATTTAGGCTCTCCACCTTTCTCTAAAAAAACACCGCTCTTCAATCATCCCAGAGTTGGAGATGAGCTCAAACAAATATCAAAGAGCATTTCTGCAATTTAAAACTCATTTCAAAACACGGAGTTACTCTTTTTGTGAAGGAAGGTTAACAAAATCCAAACATAAATCACTATTTCCCCCTCTTGCCTGTCCCCTCCCAAGTGAACAGAATGAGCAATGGATGATACATCAAGAATAATCACAAAAGCTCCCAAACCACCCCATCACCAATTTAAAAAAAAAAAAAAGGCAAGTGTAACTGCTCAGGATGGTCTGAAGTTGATGGGTTAGCACAGACAGAGATGGATCAGAGAAGGGATTCAGGAGCCAGCTGCCCTCTGGGTGCAGAGCGCAGAGCGCTAGCGGGCTGAGGGAAGTGGGGGCAGGCGCAGGCCTGAGCACCGGGGTGGTGTGGAGGAACCCCGAGAAAACACCACCAAGCGCTGTGAGCTCCATCACAACCCAGCCTACCTGCATTTCCGACCTGAGCATAATGCGGGCCAGGGGTCCCTCTAATATTTGGCCAACCCCTTCACCTCTTGCCCCTCTGCCTGTTAATCCTCTGCCCCAGAGGAGAGCCTTTAGTTCCAGCCTGCTCTCCCCGCTCAAGGAATCCAAAGGCCTTCCTCTTAGCCCCAACCGCCCGGCCTCTCCCAGGAAGCCCCCGAGAGAGGTGTGTGTTTGCCCCCGTACCTGTGCTCTCCTCAGCCTGGTTGAAGCCGCAGATCTGGCAGATGCTCTGGACCCACTTATTCATGTCCTCCTCTGTCTCGGCCACCAGGTAGAAGGTGCGCTCACTGGTCTTGATGTCGAACACAAAACTATCCTGCAGCTCCTTCTTGTTGAAGGTCAGGCCTGCGTCCACCTGCTCGCAGAAGTTCAGGTTGATGATCCGCAAGGGCTTCTTGGAGTGGTCATTCTTGTAGTATTCCAGAACATCTGGGTCCCCGCTCATCCGGCCACTCCGCAGGATAAACCAGCGTTTCTTCCAGGCCTGAACAGGAAGGAGTAAGAAGAGGGGGGGAGGCTCATTAGTGACCTCAAAGCTTTTCACAGGTTCTCAGGTATCACTAGGTTGGGGATGGGGACTGCTGCTCCTGCGGGCTGAATATGGCCTCTCTTTCCCTTTCATTTTCCCCTAGCATTTCAAAGTCGGAGAATGACTGTAGATTGCATGTTAGTGCAGCATTTCACTATGGAAACAAGGTCTTATCACTATCACTACCCCTTTTTAGATCACCAAGTCAGATAAGGACTAAAACACTTCAGAGCAATTATTTCATTAGGCTAGGACTTTTAGAAAGGGTGGAACTTGCAAAGCCGTAACATGTCCATTAATGAATATAGTCCCCCACTAAGACACGGTGTGTTGAAGCTACAATGTCACACACCGCAAGTAACAGAGAAACAAATGTCTTTATCTTTTTTGCTTTTTAGGGCCATATCCAAGGCATATGGAGGTTTCTAGGCTAGGGGTCCAATGGGAGCTACAGCTGCTGGTCTATGCCAGAGCCACAGCAACGTGGGACCCAAGCCATGTCTGCAACGCACACCACAGCTCACAGCAACACCAAATCCTTAACCCAATGAGCGAGGCCAGGGATCGAACCCGCATCCTCATGGATCCTTGTCAGGTTCATTAACCACTGAGCCATGAAGGGAACACCAAGAAACAAATTTCCTAACACTCAGTACATTCTGCTTTTTACCAATTTATGATGCCTTGGAAGAATCAAATAGAAAGCCTTCTAAAATTCAGGAGCGCCTAACTTCAGGACTCCCCCCCACCCCCACCCCCCATCTTGTTCCCTAATACTTATAACAGAGGCCTGCACATCCTAAGTATTCAACACATATTACTGAATGAATAACCTTCTTATATCATTGGATACTACAGAATTTAACACCTGATTACATATTCCCTCATGTTGTCTTCCACATCCTGTCTCTTCAACGAGACTGAATAACCTGTAGGCAGATGCAACACAAAGTGGTAAAAAGACATGCCATGTAAGAGAGAGCCTTGGGTTGAGTGTCTGCTTTACCACTGACTTGTAAATGACTTAATCTAAAAATCACACTTCTGGAGTTCCCGTCTTGGCGCAGTGGTTAACGAATCCGACTAGGAACCATGAGGTTGCGGGTTCGGTCCCTGCCCTTGCTCAGTGGGTTAACGATCCGGCGTTGCCGTGAGCTGTGGTGTAGGCTGCAGACTCGGCTTGGATCCCGCGTTGCTGTGGCTCTGGCGTAGGCCGGTGGCTACAGCTCCGATTCAACCCCTAGCCTGGGAACCTCCATATGCCGCAGGAGTGGCCCAAGAAATAGCAACAACAACAACAACAAAAGACAAAAAGACAAAAGACAAAAAAAAATTAAAAAAAAAAAATCACACTTCTTTGGATCTACAGAATGAGAATCACACCACCTGCCTTCCTACCTACCTCATAGGGTTTTTATCATGCAAACACACACACACAAGCAGCACAAGTGCAAAGGATCGGATTGTCATTACTACTCTTTAGTTGCCTCTGGGACCTCTTTTCCACTACTCCTGCCACGCTGCACTCTCCCCTTCTAGTCCTGTCCTCACTTCCTTGCTACTCAACTTGCTGCTGTGATCCATCACAACCATCACTTCCTTGCTTCCTTCTGCGTTCCTCTCATTTATCCGGGAAACCACAACCCCGGGCTAAGTCTAATGGTTTACCTCCTCTGCTGGTTCCCGCTCAGCTGTGTGTAGCTGGAGAAAGTCATGCAATTGTGCTGGGGCTCTCACTTTAAGTTCAAGTGAGCCCTCATGCTGCCCACAGTCCTGCCACATTTACCTCATGCATGATTTTCTCTTGCTCTTTGGCAGCAGTCTTCGAAATTCTCTCTCTTGAAACCCCCAGCACCTCCACTCTTTGATAAGACAAAGTATGAGAAAGCAACAGCGAATGTACACATGCTCCACGCTCCACCACCAAAGGTACCCACCTGCCGGCCTCTGTAGCTGAGCAATCTGTTACAGGGAGCATGGGCCGTTTGTCCAGTCCAGGGCCACCCTCCTTCCACTTGAGCATCCCCTCTCACCCCCCTGGGGACATCACTTTATCTCTGGAATCACTGCATTTCCTCCCCCTACTAGGAGTATTCTCATCAGGACACCAACTTCT
The DNA here is from genome assembly GCF_054392235.1 of Sus scrofa. Taxonomy (NCBI): domain Eukaryota; kingdom Metazoa; phylum Chordata; class Mammalia; order Artiodactyla; family Suidae; genus Sus; species Sus scrofa. The sequence goes on from NC_139391.1 coordinate 12,756,921, forward strand.
CCATCTCAGAAATAAATAAATAAATAAATAAATAAATAAATAAATAAATGCCATGGAGTTCCCACTGTGGCACAGTGGAAACGAATCTGACTGGGAACCTTGAGGTTGCGGGTTTGATCCCTGGCCCCACTCAGTGGGTTAAGGATCCAGCATTGCCGTGAGCTGTGGTGTAGGTCGCAGATGCGGCTCAGATCTGGCATTAGCACAGGCCAGCAGCAACAGCTCTGATTCGACCCCTAGCCTGGGAACCTCCGTGTGCTATGGGTGCGGTCCTAAAAAGACCAAAAAAAAAAAAAAAAAAAAAAAAAAAAAAAAAAAAAATTACAAGCCTGACTTGATCCCCTTCCAACTGTGGCCCAGTTTTCTGCTCCTCTTTATAAGTAAAAGCTCAAAGACTTTTCCACGATAGTAGTCTTTGTTCCTCTCCTCTTGTTTTTGGAAGCAATCTAATTAGGCTGCCCCTCCCCCAACACACACACACTAAAATAACTCAACAGAGCTCTTAGAGACTTCCATGCTGCTAAAGCAACTTTTGGATTTCACTTGATCTCTCAGCAACATCTGATAACAGTTTATTATTCCACCCTTTCTGAAGCACTTTCTTCTCTGGCATCAGTGCTCGCTCTCAATTTTCCTTCTGTCTCCTTGTCCTCTCTTTTTCAGTCTCCAGTGCTAGTTCCTTGTCATCTCCCTGACCTCTAAATGCTGGAATGCCCCAATGCTCAGTTCTCAGACTTTTACTTTTCTTTTCTTTTTTTTTCTTTTTGGTCTTTTTTTGCCATTTCTTGGGTCACTCTCGCAGCATATGGAGGTTCGCAGGCTAGGGGTCTAATCGGAGCTGTAGCCGCCGGCCTACACCACAGCCACAGCAACGGGGGATCTGAGCGGGGTCTTCGAACTACACCACAGCTCACGGCAACCCCGGATCCTTAACCCACAGAGCAAGGCCAGGGATCAAACCCACAACCTCATGGTTCTTAGTCAGATTCGTTAACCACTGAGCCACGACGGGAACTCCATCAGACTCTTTCTAAATTTTTAAAAAAATTAGAGTTGACTTACAATGTCGTGTCAATTTCTGCTGTACAGCAAAGTGACCCACACATACATATACAATCTTTTTCTTATATCTTTCTCATCTCTTTCTATACCCACTTCCTAAGTTATTTCATTTCATAGCTTTAAAAGCCATCTAATTGCTGTAATCCCCAAATTTATATCTCTAGCCCAGACCCATCTTTTTTTTTTTTTTTTTTGGAGGAGGGAGTCATCTTTTCAGGGCTGTACCTGCAGCATATGGAAGTTCCCAGACTAGAGGTTGACTTGGAACTGCCTATACCACAACTACAGCAATGCCAGATCTGAGCCACATCTGTGACCTATGCCACAGCTTGTGGCAACACCAGATCCTTAACCCACTGAGAAAAGCCAGGGATCAAACCCACATCCTCACGAATGCTAGTCAGATTCTTAACCTACTGAGCTGCAACAGGAATTGCAAATTTATCTATTTTTTTGTTGCACTGAGACATATGGAGTTCCCGGGCTAGGGATCAGATCCGAGCCCCGGTTGCAACCTAAGCCGTAGTTGCAGTAATGCCAGATCCTTAATGCATTGAGCCACAATGGGAACTCCCCAGAGCCATCTACTGAACTCCAGAGTCTTACATCCAAGCCTTCACTAATAGACATCTCAAATGTATTGTGCTCGGAAACGAGCACTTGATAACCTCCAAACCTGTCCTTCCCCCAGTCCTTCCCATCTCAGTTAAGAGCAGCTCCAGCCTTCTGGTTGCTCAGACCAAAGATCCTGATGTCACTGTTGACTCTTTTCTTTCCCATTCCACGTCTGACTCAATAGCAAACCCTACAGGTTCAAAGAGTTCAAAATACACCTACGACCTGGTCACTTCTCTGCACCTCCACTGTTATTCATTTGGTTGAGTCCATCATTGTACCATGTTTCTGCTTCTACACTTTCATCCTGCACGCTACTCTCAACACGGAAGCCGATGGAGATCAGAGCATGTCACTTCTCTGCACCAAGGCTCCACTGGCTTTCCATCTCACTTAGGGTCAGACTCAATGTCCTCCCAATGGCCAGTGGGCCTGACTGATATGACAGTTCCCTCATCTCTTCATCTCCTCATCTCTTCATCTCTTCATCTCATCTCTTGCTACTTTCCACCCGGCCTATTCTGCTCTAGCGACACTGGCCACACACTCCTGCCGAAAGGTCTTTGCTCTAGTTGTTCCCGCCGCCTGGAATACTCCTCCCCTAAGATGTTCCCTTCGCTTATTCTTTCCTTCAAGTCCCCATTCAAATGACATACTACTGGACAGGTTGTTTTGAACCATCCAACCCCCACACTCTCTTGCCCCCTCACTCTGCTGTGCTGGTCTCACTAGCACTCACATCACCTAAAATACTACATTTTTGTTGATTCTACCCACCTCCCAGAATGTAAACGCCCATGAGAGCAGAGATTGGTTCTTTGTATCCCAGGCTGCATTTCAGTGTTCAGAATAATGCCTGACACATAGGTGGTTATCACTAAATATACATTAATTAATGAATCACTTCCTTACATGAACTCCTTACAAAACCTAGCAGGTCTTGGGGATATAACTAGTACCTTATAAGCCTTAGACTAAAATGAGGATTCAGGTATAGGATAGAGCTAGGAAAATAAGTATAAGTACTATTTACTTAGAGTCACCTAAAATCTTGCCCAGGCCAGTGCTTACAGAACTCTGTGTGACAGTGGGTGTGCATGAGGCAGGGGCACCAGGTGGGGGCAAGTGTGGGGGCTGCAGGTGCATCTGTTTAAAGTTCTGAGGCTTGTGCTTCAGATGATGTGTCTCCTTCAGTGTCTGTCTCTACAGAAAGAGCTGTCTCCAAATCACTGGTGTGCAGGTGCATGCATGAACACACACACGCAGACACCCTCATAAACAAGACAAAGGTGTTTGCTACAGATAACATCGGAGCCTGTCAGGTTCTGCTTGTAAGAAGTGGTGCAGGCTGATAAACGGCTGCCTATAAAATGCTGATAAATTTATGACAGAGCCGGCAAAGTTGTCCCGTCTAGTCCCAAACGGACATCCCTCTTCTGCTACAACACCTTCTGCTCCAATTTCATGCACGCGTTTTTGGGAAAACCATACCATTCACAACGAAGCACAGGCAATTCCAAAGCGTCTAGCTCCAAGGACAACTTCGCCGATCCCTTCGGGTGAAGTGGGCCTCTCCTTCCCCTGACCCCTCCGAACAGTTCTTATAGGCGTTTTACAGCATGTCCTTTTTTACAATGTATCACAGACATTTTGTATTTATTGTTATTTCCCAAGTAGACTATGAACAATAGCTTCTAGCCTTCTTTCGGTCTTCATGGAGGCATTTGCTCTTTGTCACCAAACCATTCTTACCTCTTTGACCTCACCCCTCTCTCTCTCCCTCTCTTCCTTCCTCCTTCCCTCCCTCCTTTCCAGCGTCCCTCCCTTCTTTCTAATAAATATTTAGTGCTTACTATGCTACGGCCATCATTCTAGATGCTAAGGATACAGCATGAATTCTTGGTCTTACAGAACGTACAGATACATACCAAATTACTTACTATTACCCCAATGTGCTACATAATCACATGACTTTTAAGTCTTTGCACAAGCTGATGATTTTTCCTACAATGCCTTTCACCTCACCTCTTATCTGGAAAGTTCCCGTGTTCTCTCAGTGCCAGCTTAAGTGTCACTTCTCCTGGAAGGACTTTACTAGCTTCCCAGGCAGAGCGGGTGCTCCTGTCTTCTGTTCCCTTAACAATCTTGTTTTCTTTGGCATTTCTTCCCTCAACTTTGGCGTTTCAGTTGCTTATATGCCTTCCTTCCCTTTAAGCTCTGAGCATCTTAAGGTTTGTGTCCTCTGTGGCCAAGAGTGACCTGGCTGAGTGTTCAGCCTGTGTGGGAATTCAGTAAAGCTCCGTTGACTTTTTCTTCATTCAATCAATATGTTCAAACTGATAAATGCAATTTTAAAATGTAAGTAAGCGTTCACAGTAGGCAGGAGGAAAAAAGGACAGCAGGAGGATTAGAGAAAAGAGAGTAAGATAAAGGTATGCTGTGGATTCTCTATGACGTGAGTTCTCCAGCATCTCATTCCCTTCATCCTGAGAAGTGCAGGACCATGTAATAAATATTTATAAAGGAGTCTGGGAGCTTCAGCTTGAAAGTATCCCAGGATATAGAAACAACAAATGACTGTTGGAGTACTGCCACGTAATGCAAGGATAATATGGGAGCATGAGTTCTAAATGGGTTCTTGGGGGAAAGCTTCCTCAGGACTGTTCTTATGTCTGTCCAAGATCTTCCTACAAAAATTCACTCAAAATCAATCATGGACTCATAAGTAAAACAGAATTCAGCAAGATATAAAAAGAATTACATACTATGACCAAGTGAGGTTTATTCCAAAGATGTAAAATTAATTCAATATTTAAAAAATCAATCACTGTAATCGATTATGGAATAAGCTAAAGAAGAAAAAACACATGGTCCTATCAATCAACGCAGAAAAAAAAAAACACAGTTGACACATTTCAATACCCCTTCATGATAAAAACTCTCAAAAAATAGGAAGGGGGGAAATTCCTTAATTTGATAAAGAGCACTAGCAAAAGATGAACACCAATGTCACACTTCACACGGCAAGACTGAACGCCTTCCCCGAGGGTCAGGAACAGGGCAAGGACGTCTGCTCTCACCACGCTTATTCCACACATTGCTAGAAGTTCTAGTCAGTACAATAAAGCAAACAATAAATATAAAAGGATATTTTCTTAAGTGAAATAAGGCAGGCCAAGAAAGACAAACACTGTATCACCCACACGTGGAATCTAAAAAATAAACTAGTGGAGTTCCCCTCGTGGCTCAGCAAATCTGACTAGCATCGATGAGGATGAAGGTTCGATCCCTGGCCTCACTCAGTGGGTTAAGGATCCGGTGTTGCCTTGAGTTGTGGTGTAGGTCTCAGACGTGGCGTGGATCCCCTGTGCCTGTGGCTGTCTGCGACAGCTCCGATTCAACCCCTCGGCTGGGAACCTCCATATGCTGCGGGTGCGGCCCTAAAAAGCAGAACAAATGAACAAACAAAACAAACAAACAAAAGCCACTAGTGAATATAACAGAGGAAACAGACTCACGGATATAGAGAACAAACTAGTGGTTATCAGTGTAGAGAAGGTGCAGGGAGGGGCAAGACGGGGTAGGGGGTTGAGAGGTACAAGCCACCCTGTATAACAAAACAAGGATACACTGTACCACACAGGGAACAGGGCCAGTATTTCATAATAACGGAGTATCACCTGTAACCATTGTGAATCACTGTTGTATATCTCTAAACTACATGATAGTGTACGTTAACTACATGGCAATAAAAAAGGTATACAGTCACAAAATACCACACACTGTATGATTCCATTTATATAAAATGTCCAGAACAGGTAAATCCAAGAAACAGAAAGGAGAATAGTATTTTCAGGGAACAGAGAGGACTGCTAATGGGTACAGGGTTTTTTCTTGAGGTTGATGAATATCTTGGTTGACAGGTATATAAATTCTATGGATAGACTAAAAAATATTGAGTTGTACACTTTAAATGAGTGACCTGTATCATATGTGGATTATATTTCAGTAAAACTGTTAAATTTTTTTTAAAAGGCATACAGGTTGAAAAGGAAAAAAAAAATTGTCCCTACTTAAAAATGACATAATTGTGCACATAGAAAATCCCAAGGAATGTAGAATAAACTCCCAGGACAAATAAATGAATCTGGCAAGGTCACAAAATACAAGCATACCTCTTTTTTTTTTTTTTTTTTTTGTCTTTTTTGCCTTTATTCTAGGGCCACTCCCACAGCATATGGAGATTCCCAGGCTAGAGGTCTAATTGGAGCAGTAGCTGCTGGCCTACACCACAGCCACAGCAACGCGGGATCTAAGCCGCCTCTGCAACCTACACCACAGCTCACGGCAACGCCAGATCCTTAACCCACTGAGCAAGGGCAGGGATTGAACCCGAAACCTCATGGTTCCTGTCAGATTCGCTAACCACTGAGCCACGATGGGAACTCCCCGAGCATATCTTATTTTACGTGCATTGCCTTACTATGCTTTGTGGACACTGTGGGGTCTTTCTTCCTTTCTTAGCAAATTGAACGTTTGTGGCAGCCCTGTGTTGAGCATATCCATCAACACAATTTTTCCAACATCATTTGCTTACTTTGAGTGTCTGGGTCACATTTTGGTAATTCTCACAATATTTCACCATTATAACTGTTAGGGCAGTCTGTGCTCAGTGATCTCTGATGTTACTATTGTGATCTGCTGAAGGCTCAGATGATGGTTAGGGCTTTTTAGGAACATTTTAAAATTAAGACATGTACATAGTTTTTTAAATATAATGCTATTATTGCACAGTAATAGACTACAGTATAGTGTAAACATAACTTTTATATGCATCAGGAAACCAAAAAATTAATGTGACTCCTTTATCATGATATTTGCTTTACTGGGGTGGCCTGGAATTGAACTTGCACTATCGCCAAGGTATGCCTATAGAAGATAAACATACAAAAATTGGTTTGCTCCTTTATACTAGCAAATAAATACGTGGGCAACCACATATTTGACAAAGGAGAGTATTTGAAACACATAAAGAACTCCCAACACTCAATAGTTTACAAAAGGAAACAACTGGAGTTCCCAGTGTGGTGCAATGGGATTGATGGCATCTCTGGAGTCCTGGGACACAGGTTTGATCCCCAGCCTGGCACAGTGGGTTAGGGATCTGGCGTTGCTGCAGCTGTGGCATACAGGTCACAGCTGTGGCTTGGATTTGATCCCTGGCTCAGGAACTCCATATGGGCCAGGGTGGCCAAAAAAAGGGAAACGATCCAATGAGGACATGGAAAAAAGACAGGAACAGACATTTCACCAAAGAGGCTACACAGATGACAAACACATGAAAAGGTGTTCAACACCATTAACCATTCGGGAAATACAAAACCACACTGAGATACTATCACAGACTTACCACAACGGTTAAAATAGAAAAATTTATTCACACACAAAATTCTGGCAGCGAGATAGAGAAAGTGGGTCAATCAACTATTGCTGGCAAGACTCTAAAAAGATACAGCTACTCTGGCAAGTGGTTTGGCAGTTTCTTAAAAAACTAAACAGGCAACTACTATACAACCCAGCGACTGTACTCCTGGACATTTATCTCAGAGAAATGAAGAGTCATACTCATACAAAAACTTGTACATGAACGTTTATGTAAGTTTTATTTACAATAACCCCAAACTGGAACAATCTAGATGGCCTTCAATGGGTGAGTGGTAAACTGTGATACTTCCACACCACAGAATACTGCTCAGCAAGAAAAAGGTTATCAGCCCATGCAAAATCCTGGATAAATAATTCTCCAGGGAATTATGCTGAATTCTGTCAAAGCCAATCCTAGAAGGTTACATAGTGTCTGGTTTCACATATATAACATTCCTGAAATGACAAAATCTAGGAGTGGACAGTAGGTTAGTGGTTGTTAGTGGTTTAGGAGACGCTTGGCATGGGACAGACGTGGGTGTGGCTCTAAGAGGGCAGTATGAGAGAGCTTTGCGCTGGTGGAAAAGTTCTGGATCGTGACTGTAACAAAACTACCACCTTTCTCTTTTTTGTGATGCTCTAGTGCAATTTTGGAAGACGTAACCATTGTGAGGAAACTGGTAGAGAGTACTTTGGATCTCTATTATCTTTACAACTACATGTGAATTTAAAATGATCTCAGGAGTTCCCGCCATGGCGCAGTGGTTAACGAATCCGACTAGGAGCCATGAGGTTGCGGGTTTGGTCCCTGCCCTTGCTCAGTGGGTTAACGATCCGGCGTTGCCGTGAGCTGTGGTGTAGGTTGCAGACGCGGCTCGGATTGCGCGTTGCCGTGGCTCTGGCGTAGGCCGGCTACAGCTCCGATTTGACGCCTAGCCTGGGAACCTCCATATGCCGAGGGAGCGGCCCAAGAACTAGCAAAAAAAGACAAAATAAAATAAAATAAAATAAAATGATCTCAAAATAAAATCTTTAATTTAAAAAACCCTGGTCCTCAAGAGAATCAGAAGGTTCACAGAAGAGAAGTAAAGATCATGGAAAGGTCAACAGCTGGCTAAAGATTAGAACCAGATCCAGCTGTGTTCAATCTCTCCCACTCAGGGATGGAGCTGGGTTCGTTAGGAATCATGTGATGAAAATAGGAACCAACTTTAGAGATAACGCTTCTGAGCAGGAGGGCACAAAAGGAAGAGAACTAAGAGTCACCAGTATTTCTAAACCTACCAAAAGACATGTTAGTTCAAGGAAATCTTGTATGTAATGGTAGGCATGATTCTCTGCCTTTGGGAAACAAATACACAATTAAGGTACCAGGCAGCTTCTCCTACAGCCCCCTAGAATCTCATTTCCCAGCATAGCCTCATGTGGTCCCCTCTCATTCTGATTAAGGATGAACAATAGGATATTGCATAAGTGAAACTGTGTGACTTTCAAGGCTAAGGCATAAAACACATTGCAGCTTCCTTCTTGTTCTCCGTGGATCGGCTGCCATGTTGTCAGGACACTTAAGCAGCACTAAGGAGGGGTGCACATAGAGAGGAACTAAGGCTTCCTGACAATGGTAAAAACGAGCCAGATCCTCCAGACACAGTCAGGATGGCTACAGCTATAGGCAACTTTTGGACTGAAATTTCATGAAAGACCTGAGCCAAATCCATCAAACTAAACTACTCCTAAATTGCTGACTCAGAGAAACAACTAATATTTATTGCTTTTTAAAGCCAGTTAAGTTTTGGGGTAATTTGTTATCCTGCAATAACTAATGCATTTTACTTTTCACTGTTACGGCCATTTGGTGTAGCCAATGGTAGCACTAGGAGGAAAGCCTTGTCTCCTTAGAAGACAAAAGGCAGAGCCTAAAAGATAGACTAAGAGGCCGATGGAACAAAAGAATCCAGAAACAGACGCATCTATAGATCATCTCTAGATTTAAGAAAAAGGTGATACTGCAGTGCTATGGAGGGAAAACAAAACAAAACAAAACACCTTTTATTAAATGGCTCAATTGAATAATCATGGAGGAAGAAATATTTTTGATCCTATGCCATGCCGAATGTGAAAACTAATTTCAGATCATTACAGAGTCAAATGTGCAAGATAAAACAATAAGCATTTGGAGGAAAACAAAGGAAAATATGTCTCTGACTTTAGGGTAGGCACTGGTCTTCCGAATACACAAAAGGTATTAAGACAAGAGGAAAAAGTAATCAATTACACTACATTAAACTTAATTTCTGGTCATTGAAAGGCACCATGAGGAGGATGAAAAGCCAAGAGAGTGAGAGAAGATATCTGCAATATATACATCCAACAAAGGACTCATATTCAGAACATATTTTTAAAAAGGCTATAAATTAGCAAGGAAAAAAAACACTCAATAGAGAGAAAAATGGGCAAAAGTTTAAACAGGCACCATGCAAAAGAAGACATCCAAATGGCAATAAAAAGATCTCAACTTCATCGTGCATTAGGGAGGTGCAATCATTACCACTGCACAACCACCAGCATGGTTATAATACAAAAAAAACTGACAATAATAAGTATGGGGAAGGACGTGGAGAAATTGAAACTCTCACACCCTGTTGGACACACTCACGTCCTAGGGTCTAGAAACTCCATACTCCTAGGTACTTGCCTCAAATGACTGTGTACTTATATTGACCAAGATACATGGAAAAGTGTGTTCAATGCAACACCATTGCTAAGTGCCTTCCTGCACTCCTTATATCAAGCACTTGTTACCTACAGTCTGGACCATTTTCATAACTTCCTAATCAGTTATCCCATGTAATATTTATAAGTGATTACAGTTTAATCTTCCAGTTTAATGAGAGCCAAACTCCAATCAGGTTACTCCCTTCCACTATCCAAAACTAAAAATTTAATAGCTCTCCATCACTTGCATAACAATGTCCAAATCCTATGGCTTTTTCTTTTCTTTCTGTGTGTGGGTTTTTTTCTTTCTTTCTTTCTTTCTTTTTTTTTTTTTTTTTGTCTTTTTAGGGCCAAAACTGCAGCACATGGAGGTTCCCGGGCTAGGGGTTGAATCAGAGCTGTAGCTGCTAGCCTGCATCACAGCCATAGCAAGACAATATCCGAGCTGCGTCTGCGACCTACACCACAGCTAATGGCAATGCTGGATCCTTAACTCACCGGGCAAGGCCAGGGATCAAATTTGCATCCTCATGGATGCTAGTCAGATTTGCTTCCACTGAGCCACCACAGGAACTCCAACTTTTTATCTTTTTTTTTTTTTAATGTAAAAGAATTTTTTTTCAAAGTGGTAAAAACACATATAAAAATTTACCATTGTAGGAGTTCCCATCGTGGCGCAGTGGTTAACGAATCCGACTAGGAACCATGAGGTTGCGCGTTTGGTCCCTGCCCTTGCTCAGTGGGTTAACAATCCGGCGTTGCCGTGAGCTGTGGTGTAGGTTGCAGATGTGGCTCGGATCTCGCATTGCTATGGCTGTGGTGTAGGCCAGTGGCTACAGCTCCGATTCAACCCCTAGCCTGGGAACCTCCATATGCCGAGGGAGCAGCCCAACGAAATAGCAAAAAGACAAAAAAAAGAAAAAATTTACCATTGTAACCATTGTAAGTGTACAATTCTGTGGCATTAAGTATATTCGCGCTGTTACGGAGCCATCAACGCCATCCACCTTCAGAACTTGTTCATCTTCCCCAAACTGAAATTCTCTATCCATTAAACACTCACCCCCTGAGCCATGGTGATACCTTCCATATCTTTGTGTTTTTTTGTAGCATATAGAAGTTTCTCAGCCAGAAACTGAATCTGAGCCACATCTGTGGCAATGCCAGATCATTTTAACCCACTGTGTGGGGCTGGGGATGGAATCTGAGCTTCCTCAGTGACCTGAGCTGCTGCAGTCAGATTCTTAACCCATTGTGCCACAGCAGGAACTCCTACTTTCTGTAGCTTTGAATTTGACTACTGATAGATATGGAATCACACAATATTGGTCCTTTTGTGACTAGTTTATCTCACTTAGCCTAACAGACTTATTTCACTCTATCTAATTCCTGGTATAACCCAGCCAGGCAGAAGAAACACTATTAATTCAGATTGACAAAAACACAAACTAAAGGGTACAAATGCAGAGAAATAAGAGGAGCAGAGTGAGAGAGATGATGCAGAGTGTGATGAGCAAGGCTTGAGATTAGAGTGAAAAGATCCAAATTATAGTCCTAGTTCTTGCTCTATAAACTTGGGCAAATTTAACCTCTCTTAAGCCTTAATAACTAAATATCTCAAAGGGAAAATAACGAAACTAATAATATTGCTTTGAGAATTAAGTACACTTGTTAAGTGTGGAAGCAGCTAGGACCAAACTCTGCAGGATAGGTACCAAGAACATAGTGAATCTAGAGCAACTCAAGGACATTCTGAGGTCACGTCAATTGGCGAAAGAGTTATCATCATAAAGGGTCCCCAGATTTCCCTAATTCATTTTTAAAAACCATTAAAGAGGTCTTATTTTGTCCCTTGTCTTGCCACATATCACACACACATCAACTCCTCTGAAGAGGATGCAGCAGAAACAAATCTGACTAATATCCACAAGGACACGGGTTCGATCCCTGGCCTCGCTCAGTGAGGTAAGGATCCAGCGCTGCTGTGAGCTGTGGTGTAGGGCGCAGATGAAGCTCAGATCCTGTGCTGCTGTGGTCATGGTGCAGCCCAGCAGGCAGCTGCAGCTCCTTTTCGAAACTTCCATATGCCACAAGTGCGGCCCTAAAAAAACAAAACAAAACAAAAAACGCAACACTCCTCTGAAGTTCAGTTAAAGGTGTCAGGATTCTTTCAGTCTCTCAGACTCAAAATCATCTACTCTCATTTAACTCTACATGCTACTTCACTGTTCATGACAAATCAATGAGCTCCTTCTATAGCATTCAGTGAAACATGCACAAATTCTGCTAAATGCTTCAAGGGATAAAGGGAGTCCCCTGATGGTCTAGTGGTTAAGGATCTAGTGTTGTCACTGCAAACAAACCAAACCAAACCACAACAAAAAATACAACAACAAGGAGGTAAGATCATACCCGTTCCTTTCAAATAGCTTAAAATGTTTACAACACTGCGGAGAGATAAAGACATGAATGCATAACCCTAAAATAAAAAGCAGATTTTAGAAAATAAAATAAAAATAAAAATTGTGAACCACTCTATTACACACCTGTATGTAATACTGTACATCAACTATACTTCAATAAAAATTTAATTAATAAAAAAGCAGATTTTTTTAAATAAGTACCATAAAAAGAGACACAATATGCTATTAGACCACTGAAGCAGGGACTCAAACCTTTAGGGATGAGCAGGGGAGGGAGGGGAAGGGGAAAGAGAGATAATTGAATAAGAACCATGAAGAAGACAGGATTTGATATACGATTTCGGGAGGGAAGGAGAAAAGGTGGTTCTTCCACACAGTATGACCAAAACCTGGTTATGGTCAAATATGACAGGTTCAGAGAATGTGGAATCTCTTCTTTGAATATGGAGAAGGAGAAGGGAGGGAAGAGTTTGCCGTCCTGGAAAGCCAATACCATCCTAAGAATTTTTCTCTCCTTTATAGATAAAGGGGAGCCACTGAAAAGCACAGGTCAGTAGAGAAATGATAGTTATTGCTATGCCCTTAATTGGCAGAATGAGGAAGACCAACCACAGAAAGGAAAAAGAAGACGCAGGAAAACTAAGAGGCTGGTGCAATAGTGTGCAATAGTGACAGAAGATGGTAAGGAGACAAAGCAGAAAAGACAATGCAAGTCACTTTCCTCAACAATGGGCGTCAAGAAGTGTATGGCATAGGGGCGCATCCGCAAGAAAGTTAGACCGTCCCTTTGTGTCTATGATTAAGAGAGTGCCATCACCTTCTCTGATGAAACAGAAGTGACTGTTTTCCTTTTGTACCCAAATCCAGTAAAAAAGAACAACAAAAAAACAAACCGTTTCACAACCCCTCAGACCACAGACATGCATGCACAGTGGATACATAGGACCGGGAAGTTGCATCATTCTCTTGCTTTGGGTGGAGAGTCTTATCCCATTTGAACCTGTCTCTGTACTTTGGGTGGGATTCCAAGGTCGCCAGGCATGCAGATTGCAGCCATGCCTTCTTCCTATTGCTCTTGGCACTTAGAAAAGTTAGCTGGACTCCAAGTGAGCTTTACACAGGCCAGATCACATGGAGTGTTGCGTTCAGTTCTGGTGGTGCGAAGGGTCCTGAGATCCAGCGGCACCAGGATTTAATGAGGTTTTGCTTGGAGTCGTAACTGTAGTGTTCTGAGATAAAAGAACTGGCACATAGAAGGGCAATTTATTTTGGGTGATCCCACACACGAGAGCTGAACTAGGGCTAGCAGAAGCATGCTAGAGAAAAGCAGATTTTTGGCTCTGTGTAAGAATTTTCTCAAAGAGTGGTTCTCGGAAACTGAGGAACGACTCAGCATTGGAGATATTAAAGAGGAGTTAGCCTAAACCAGGGGTGAGCAAACTTTCTCTGTAAAGAGCAGAGAGTAAATATTTTAAGCCTCAGAGGCCATACAGCCTCTCAGAGCTCCTCAAATCCACAGCGGCATACAAGCTGTAAGCAAATGAGAGCGGCTGTGTTCCAGCACACGTAGAAAAAGGCGGGGAGCAAGATTTGCTTGCTGGCCCCTGGCCTAGACTAGGGGTGGGGAGGAAGACTCAAGCAGTGGATCAGTAGACAGAAAGGGACTAAGATCTCTTCCAACCTTAGGAGTCAGAAGACCTGACAGGATAACACCTGATTGAATCAGATTATTCAGATTCTTGGACCAGAGGGACGCGTTCTACAACACTAAGCATTGACTAGAACCCCCTTCGTTTCAGCCTTGACAGTTGAAAATATTTCTAAAACTCCAGAATCTTCTGTCTTGCCTTAGGTATCATACCAAAGATAAGAGAACTCTTCTTTGATGACTAAGGACTTCTCAGAGCCTCAAACCATCCTTCCAGATACCAAATCTTACATGCCTTGTGGCTAAAGCTGTAGAAGGGTCAAGACATTTCTTGGAAGAGGGTTTTGTGTAACTCCTAGAAATGGGCGTGGCCTTTTAACTTCCCTCTTTCTGATGAGGGTAAAAGCCAAAAACTGCCAACAAACCAGGAGAATTCTGTTAAGGGATGATTACAGTCAGTTAATCAGAAGCTAACTGAGGTTACTGGATGGTATCAATAAATAGAACTTATTAGTCAGGAATATTAAGAACACAGTACTTTCATCTTCAAAAAGCTCACAGCTTTATACGTAAATATAAAGCACACACTCACTCACTCACACTAGCCTGTCTCTTGGGGAAACTCCCAGGTGGCGACGTGGTTTGAGCTCCACCTGAGACATTCATGAAGAAGAATTTGATCTGACTTATGAATACTTGATACACAACTATATCTCAACACACTGCAGTGTTAAGAACAAGAGGGAAGACTTCTGCCCCCTAACAGTTAAGTAAACAATAAGAGAATCTGGCTGGTCATGTAACAGTCACACATTTCTGGAGAAACACTTCCCGAGTGAGAAAGACCTTCTTGATATCCTTCCTGAAGGAATCCTTCAACTACTCTGGACCATGGGGACTTTATACTCTGAGAGAAGGGAAAAAAAAAAATCACTTGCTGAGCTCCTGCTACATCCCATGTGCTTTCTATCCATTATCACATTTAATCCTCAAACCAATTTTGCAAATATGATCTCCTTTTTACATATGAGGAAAATGAGGCTCATCAAAGTTAAAGAGATCACAGCCCCAACCTTCTGATCCAGTGGATCAGGGCTTAGGGTCCAGAGAGAACTTAAGGAGAAGCTAAAGCAAATGAACTGCTGACTTCACTTTGAGAAACACTGGCCACAGAGTGTATGAAAGGTCAAGTCCACAGTTAGGAGGTGATGGCAGTAGAGGGATTAGAATCAAGGGATTAGAATCTAGGTCTCGGCTCTTCATCCTGAGTTATTTCCAAGTCCTCAAATCCAAATTCCCTAGGCTCCTGACTCATTCATCTGAGTAATAAAGTTCCTCTCTGACTCCAATGAACTTTATTTGTTCCCTGGGCACAGAATGAACTTTATCTTACCACAGGACTGCTACATTCTGAGGTCAGGGGCTTTTTTAATCTCCAGAATTTAGCACAGTGCTTGGCAGATGTTACAGCACTATATAACTCTTCAATAAAAGGTAGACCAAAGGAACGAAAGGAAACAATATCATATCTATTTGCTACTCTTGTAGTAAAAACAAACAAAACCTCTCAGTCAGATGATCTACTAATGTGACACTTTCAGGATTCTTTTTTTTAAATAATGATTTTAACTTTTTCCACTATAGCTGATTTATAGCATTCTGTCAATTTTCTGCTGCACAGCGAGGTGACCCAGTCACACATACAGGATACATTCTTTTTTCTCACATTATCATGCTCCATGATAAGTAACTAGATACAGTTCCCAGGGCTATACAGCAGGATCTCATTGCTTATCCATTCCAAAGGTATTAGTTTGCATCTATCAACCACAAATTCCCAGTCCCTCCCCCTCCCTCCTGGCAACCACAAGTCCATTCTCCATGTCCATGATTTTCTTTTCTGTGGAAAGATTCATTTGTGCCATATATTAGATTCCAGATATATAAGTGAAATCATATGGTATTTGTCTTTCTCTTTCTGACTTACTTAGTATGAGAGTCTCTAGTTCCATTCATGTTGCTGAAGATGGCATTATTTTGTTCTTTTTATGGCTGAATAGTATTCCACTGTGTATTTATACCACATCTTCTTAATCTATTCGTCCATCATTGGACATTTAGGTTGTTTCCATGTCTTGGCTATTGTAAATAGTGCTGCAATGAACATGCAGATGCATGTGTCTTTTTCAAGGAAAGTTTTCTCCGGATATATGCCCAAGAGTGGGACTGCTGGGTCATATGGTAGTTCTACATACAGGATTCTAACCATCTCTATCCTGGGTGAGGTGGTACACAGAAACCATAAATACCAAAGATAGCATGGAAAAGCACATGTCTTTCATGTGAAACTTTCAGTTTCAGGCTTCAGGCGGTAGACCATGCGAATCTAAATGAGGTCAATTAACACATCTCATCCAGTGACTGGTTCAGCTGTGCTCCAAGCCAGCTCAAACAGTCATTACGATTCAACTCCGGGACTTTTATTTCTGTTACCCAGAATCGGCTCTCTCACCAGAGAGAAGGTTGGGATGATAGGAGCCTGAAGTTGCAGGGACCATCCTTTGGAGTCTAAGAATAGCCATGACAGAGAGAGCAGAGTAAAAGACGGATCCTGAGGAAAGCTGAATCCTAAATTAAGGTGATCCTGAAGCCAGGTGCTCCCCCCCCCCTTTTTTTTGCTTAGGTGACTCAATAAATTCTTTTCTCATTTAAAGCAACTGAAGGCTATCTAACCAACCCAGGTTTTAAGCATGTGTCCTATACTGGGACCTAGAATCAGTTTGCTACCACAAGAATGACTCAGGGGTCCTTTCCACGTGCTCTTTCCAGTCCATCATGTGGGAACCACTGTCATGTACCCAAGGGAGCAGCCCAGGCAGAGGAAACAGCATGTGCAAAGGTCCTGAGGAGGAAGAAAGCTTGGGCCGTGAGAGCACCTGACAGCGGTCATAGCTGGAGCACAGTGGGCACAATGCCAAGCAACATGAGGACAAGGCAGGGACAGATCCTATAGCCTGCTTTATGAAGTAGAGCTTTTATCTTAGATAGAACAGGATCCCTCAGTAGGGGCATAATTAAATGAATCAGTCTATTAGCAATGAAGAAACAAACAAGAACAATGTCGTACAGCCCTGCTTATATTAAAAACCCTGTATGGGAGTTCCCGTCGTGGCGCAGTGGTTAACGAATCCGACTAGGAACCATGAGGTTGCGGGTTCGGTCCCTGCCCTTGCTCAGTGGGTTAAGGATCCGGCGTTGCCGTGAGCTGTGGTGTAGGTTGCAGACACGGCTCGGATCCTGCGTTGCTGTGGCTCTGGCGTAGGCCGGAGGCTACAGCTCCGATTAGACCCCTAGCCTGGGAACCTCCATATGCCGCGGGAGCAGCCCAAGAAATAGCAAAAAAGACAAAAACAAAACAAAACAAAACAAAACAACCCTGTATGTTTACAGACACACATATATGGACATCACCTGATATGTGCGTATCTGTAAATAGTACACACATGGACACACCCACAGTGTCTCACAAATGCTCCGAACGGCATTCCAAACTGTAACCAATGATTTCCTGTGGAGGAGAGTGGGTATATAAGACCATAAGGGAGCTTTCACATATTAATCCACATACTTTGCATTTTTAAATAAATAGAACATGAGACCACTGAATGGTTTTACTTTTTTTTTTTCCCCCATAATTACATTTCTTAAAGATCATTCTGGTTTGAAGCAAATGAAGTGAACGGGAGAAAGAGCATGACTAGGGAGCTCAGACAAACAACTGCTAAGAAACAATGACATTTGGACCCAGGACAGTGGTAAAGGACATTTATCTTTAAGACATGTTTCAGAGGCTGAAACGGCCGACTCTGGTGATGGTGGGAGAAGGAAGAATGAAGACAGACTCCAAGATTTCCAGCTGGAGCAAGTGTTGTGTTAGGACTTATGATGGGGAAGAGAACCACTGCAACGTCTCTCTGACCACCTATCACAGTGCACTCTACCCACTCTTTGTCTCTACTGCATCAAAGACAAAGGAGTCAGATGAATCTGACATGTGTGAGAGGGAGAGGGTCACAGAGAGCCTTCTACCAGTGATGGCATTGACCGAACTCTAGGAGACTGATCCCGGAAGACCAGTCCATCTTTCTGCAGAGGACCAGGGAATCCATTGGTGGAACTACCTCTCCCACGGACCAAACAACAAATGAGCTGTTGCCAACTCTTTGCATTTTGGAGGAACAAAGGCCTTATCAATGGAAGGACCTCCCTTTCATGTCCCTCAATACTCTGATCGAAGTTGTATTTAAAGCGCTGCATTAAGCGAAGGTTAGCAGGGAAAACCTGGGCAAGGCTGGGGGAAGGGCAGGCAAATAATGCCCATGAATGAGGTGAAGCTCTTCACTTCCTCTCGCATAAAGGCTTCTCTCCCCCACTCCAAGTAATGAGAGAGTAGGAGACTGCGCAGGCTTTGGCTTCCCTAAAGACCTAGTTTCATACTTTCTTCACAACAGTAGTATTTAAAACTTTCCTGTGCATCAGAATCATTTAAAACACCTGTTCAGATGTAGATGTTTCCAGGTCCTCATCTCAGTCGAGATCTAGACCCAGGTCTAGAGTGGGGTCCAGCGATACAAACCCCAAATGACCCTGCAACACAACGTCCAAGAACCCATTTTGAGAAACACTGCACTCTACCCTTCATGACCATGATGGTTGATAACACGTGGTTATAACTTCGTGAGCTGCACTGGAGGAAGAAGGGGGCCGTGAGGTCTGGGTTGTACTTCCAGCTCTATCTCCAGGCAGTTAGCTGGGCGGGGGAGACCGCTTTTCTGCTCTGGGCCACGGTTTCCCCATGTATAAAGCACGAGTGTTGATTCTGTAGATCTCCAACTTACCTTCAATTTTTGACATTTTCAGACAAAGGAAAATACAATGGGTTGGAAATGTCAGGTAGGGCTTCTTGCCTCCTAAACCAGAGTGACTCTCCGTAAGGCCTGAGATTGTGGATATACATGAATAAGAGCATAAAATCCAGTGCTTTCTGGAACTGGCTCATTAGAAGCAAATACAGTGAAAAGCTGCTTAAAAGGTACAGGACGAGCCAGGCATGGAGCCCTTCTAGAGCCCGACTTTTCTTCCCTAATCACGGCATTCACTATAAAAGCAGGGAAGTAATTCAAAGGATGAAAGGAGAAACTGAAGCTAATTCCAAAGATTAACTTAGGTGCTCAAATAAATGCCCTGTCTGCCTCCTGGGAGCCCTCATTCACATCAATCCAGCTGCCTGAACTATGTACATCTGAAAACATTCCCATATAGAGGCCGCACGATAGCCTCCATATGATTTATTGGAAAGGCTTTTTTTTTAATTTATAAGAAGTCAGCACATAGCATTAGAAGAATGACCTCTGGGCTAATGCCTCTTTTTCCCCTTTGTCTTTTTTTTAAACTCAACATTATAGAGCTAAATGATTTATATGCAGTAAAATTCACCCATTTTAAGAGTTCAGGCTGATGGGTTCTGATGAATGTATATCCCACATAAGCACCACCACAACCAAGACAGAACACTTCCACCACCTCAAAGGGTTCCCTCTGCGCCATTTCCAGGTTAGTCCCTGCTCCGCCTGGCTCCAGTCAATAACTGATCTGCCTTCTATCACTATAAATTAGATCTGTCTTCTCCAGAGTATCACAGAAATCAAGTCATACAGTATACACCCTTTCGTGTCTGGCTTGTCATGCACAACAAAATTTTATGATTCACCCATCTTATTGCATGAATCAGTTTTTAAATTATTTAAAAACAATTAAATCAGTTTTTAATTGCTGACTTTAATTGCTGATAGTACAACATCTTAAGGAGTAACCGTATCTATCTATTCACCTAATAATGGCCAATTATATTGTTTCCAGTTTGAGGCTATTATAAAAAAAGCAGCCATGAACAATCACGTACCAGTCTTCTTGTGAACATGGTTTCATTTCTCTTAGGTAAATACCTGGAGTGGAATGGCTGGTCCCATGGTAAGTGTGTGCTTCATTTTATAAAAAATTACTAAACTGTTTTCCAAGTGGCTGTCCCGTTTTGGCATTCCCACGAGCAATTTGTGAGAATTCTAGTTTTTCCATAACACTGAGCCATTAGAGCCAATCTAGTGGGTATCTAGTGCATCCATCGTGGTTTTAATTGGCATTTCCCTGATGACTAATGACGCCAGGCAACTTCCCATGTGCTTACTGGTTGTTATCTTCTTTTATAACATGTCTCTCTAAATCTTTTACCCATTTTTAAATTGAGTTTTTTGTTTTATTATTGAGTTGTAAGAGTTCGTGATATATATTCTGGATACAGTCCTTTGTCAGATGTATGTGCTGAGAATATTTTCTCTCAGTCTGTAGCTTGTTTTTTCATTTTTTAATGGTGTCATTTAAAGAGCAAATGTCTTTAATTTTGATGAGTCCAATTTATTTATTTCTTGCTTTTTAGGGCTGCACCTGCAGCATACGGAGGTTCTCAAGCTACGGGTCAAATCGGAGCTACAGCTGTTGGCCACAGCCACAGCCACACCAGATCCAAGCTGTGTCTGCGACCCACACCACAGTTCAAGGCAACACCAGATCCCTAACTCACTGGGCGAGGCCAGGGGTTGAACCCACAATCTTGTGGTTCCTAGTCGGATTCGTTTCCACTGTACCACAACGGGAACTCAAATGTGTTGGTTTTTGTTTTTGTTTTTTTTTTTCAGGGCACCTGTGGCATATGCAATTTCCTAGAGGCTAGGGGTCGAACCAGAGCACAGCTACGGGCCTACACCAGAGCCACAGCAATGCCAGCTCCAAGTCTGCCACCTACACTGCAGCTCATGGCAACACCCAATCTCTGACCCACTGAGCAAGGTCAAGGATGGAACCCTCATCCTCATGGATACTAGTTGGATTTGTTTCCGCTGAGCCACAACAGGAACTCCCAATTTGTCTTTTTAAAAATAGTTTAGGCTTTTCTGTGTATTATATTTCTTATCTAAGAAAGTTCTGTCTACCTGAAGGTCAGAAAGATTTTTGGCTTCATTTTTTTCTAAAAGTTTTATCATTTTAGTTTTTATGTTTAGGTCTACGATCCATTTTAGTGCAGAGCGAAGTAAGGGTCGAGGTCCATGTTTTCCCATGTGAACATCCAGCTGTTCCAGCATTTCTTTTTCTTTGTTGAAAAGAAATATCATCTCCTTATCAAATTGCTTTGACATTTTCGTGGAAAATCAATGGCCAAATACACGCAGCTCTATTTCTAGACTTTCTATTTTTGTTCAACTGCTCCCTCTCTATATATACTTTTGCCAATACAAAAGTGTCTTAATTACTGCAGTTTTACAATAAGTTAGATAATGTAAGTCCTTCAACTTTTCTCTTCTTTTTCAAAGTTGTTTTAACTATTCTAGTTCCTTTGCGGCTCCATAAAAATATTAGAATCAGCCTGTAACCAAAAACAATACAAAACCAAGATGCTGAGATTCTGATTGAGATTGCACTGAATCTAGAGATCAGTTTGGAGAGAAATGACATAATTTCCTTCTTAAATGTTCAGCAGAATTCACCAGAGAAGTTATCAGGCCTGGAGTTTTCTTTGTGAGAGGTGTTTCATTATCATTTGATTTTGAAAATAGATACCTATTTAGATTTTTACTTTGTTCTACGTCGTCTTTGATAACAGGGTGTCTTTCACAGAATTTGTTCATCGCATGTAAGTTAAAATTTTCAGGCAAAGTTGTTAATAATATTCTATTATCCTTTTTTTTTTTTTTTTAATTGAGATAATGTTGGCTACTTAGCTGATTCAGCCTTGTTTCTGTGTGTCCTAATGTGTGCTGACCACTTTGGGAAACAGAAGCACCAAGACTTTCTCACCCTAAGAAGTAAAAACCGGAGTTCCCGTCGTGGCGCAGTGGTTAACGAATCTGACTAGGAACCATGAGGTTGTAGGTTCGGTCCCTGCCCTTGCTCAGTGGGTTAACGATCCGGTGTTGCCGTGAGCTGTGGTGTAGGTCAAAGACGCGGCTCGGATCCTGCGTTGCTGTGGCTCTGGCGAAGGCCAGCGGCTATAGCTCCGATTGGACCCCTAGCCTGGGAACCTCCATATGCCTCGGGAGCGGCCCAAGAAATGGCAAAAAAAAAAAAAAAAAAAAAAAAGAAGTAAAAACCACCCATTCGATTTATTTCTAGGTACCCTTTCTACCTGCGTCTGTGTGAATAGCACATGTGAATAAATACCAGAATCGAAACTCAGTTCTTAGATATCCATCTTGCGGCACCCTGACTATGACGTCGGGTACTCTGGGGCCCTAATACTTTCCCCAAATCACAGTTTCTTCCACTACTGGCAGGACAAAAGTTTGCAGAATCCAACTGGGGGGCTATGGCTTCCCCAAGGAAAAGTCAACTACCTCCCGGGGCTCAGCCCTCGTGCCTTTCTAAATGAAACTCTATGAGTGAAAAAACCATTTCTGCATTCAACCTTTCTCTGAGCAAAAAAATGTGGCACTGTAGTCAAAAATACTGAATCAACTTCAACAATTTAATATCTAGAACTCATACACCTATATTAAAACCCCCGTACCTATTCACCATGCCTGCCCTCTACAGAAAATTGGTACTTTATTTTTGTTAGAACCTTCAACTGTTCTGTAACCTAAACTGAAATGAGCTTTCCATAAACCAAAATAAAATTAATCTGAATAAATGTTTACCTAATCCAAACCTACATACTTTCTAAAACATCAACATAGAGTAAAATGAGATCATAAAATTGTATGATCTAAAAGGATTATAAGTACAAATTTCATTTGTAAGCAGTCCTGGGTTTATAATAGCTCCAAGTATTATCAAGAATATTATTTATGTTATTTCAGATGCACAAGTGTTTTGTAAGCTTCTTGAAAGCAGAGACAGAAAAGATGCCTGATACAGTGGAAAACAAACAAGATTTAGAACCTGAAGATGTGGGTTCAGATTCCTGGCATTGCTTACTAGCTATGGAACCCTAATGAGTCATTTAACCTCTTTCAGCCTTAGTTTCCTCATTTGTAAAATGGAACAAATTCCCCCTACCTCATATGGTTACAGAGAGGAAAAATAAGGCAAAGGAGACATGTTTCTTAAAAAATGTTACATGCAAATATAAACTTTATCTTCTAATTATTTTGAATGTGTACTTCTTATTACCCCTGATGTGGGCATAATTCCCGGTAAGAGACCATAGCAGGTAACTGAAATTATTTCCTGCTGTCTATGTAGGAGAGTCTTAGTGGTCAATGAAACCACACACTCTAAGAAAAGTTAGCTATGGCATCCACATATAAACCTATAACTTTGAAAAAATGACTTTCTAGCTGAGTCACTGAGGGTGGCCTGTGGCAGCAGCAGTACCTGTGAACACCACCCTCTCATGTGCACCTGCAGCTGGATGGGGATCCTGGCTGTTATTCTCCACCAAAAGAATCAGAACTCCTGGAGGGGAGTTGATCCCACGTTGTGAAATTTTAAAAAGTCAGGAGAGGTCTGAGTGTGTTTATTCAATAATAACAGCAAAGATGCTTTAAAACACACAGAGAAAAATGTTGAGGATGTTGGAAATCGGAAGAATTAGATTTAAAGAAGTTCCAAATGGTGAAGTCATAACATTTTAGGCTTAAAACAAAGTTGAGCCTATAAAACTGAGTTCATGATTTTCAAATGATTAAAGTACAGAAAAGAGTTTTTTTTTTAATACAAAATAAAAGTGACTATAATAGGATTTGGGGTTTTTTTTTAATTGATTTTGATAAGAAGGGCAGTTGATATACTGGATATTTCCTTTCTTTTGTTAAGCAATATATCTGATATAAAGTATAGATGTGTGCCTGTTTCTGTCTGTATAAGCAGAAAAAGAATTTACACAGGGAACTATGAGTAAGTAGGAGGTCAGGAAAAAGTAGAAATCACAGAAAAACTAGGAAGGACTAATTAGCACTGGTGGTCACGCAAAAGGGGGAGGGATTGACATTTAAAAAAGCACTGGTGGTCATTTACGCCGACCCAAGTAGAACGAGGGTCCAACATCATGTTCCCAAATACTACTTCAGCTTGCAGAGCAGAGTTGACTTCATGAATTCTTATTTTCTCATCTTCCAGCAGTGATCACCAGACTCGAGCATGCATGAGAATTACCTAGAGGACATGCTGAAACGGACATTCCTAGATGCCAGAATTTCTGATCTTAAAGGTCTCAGGTTGAAGTAGGGTCTGAGAATTTGCATTTCTAACAACTTATCCAAAGATGCTGATGCTGCTGGTCCTGGTACCACACCCTGAGGACCACTTCTCTACATGCATCACTAATTATAATGATGCACTTACTGAAGCATAAGCTGTAAGTTCTAAGTAACAGTAACATTCAGGTCACTATAGCACAATGACTTGACTGTTTTACAACCGTGGCTAAGAGAGAGACTAAAAAAATCCCTCATTTCAAAGGAAGAACTAAATGATAAAAGATAAAAACTTTCTATGTGAAAAGCATGAACTAAAAGTTGTATTAATGTAACAATCAAAGTTCATCTAGAAAAAGGAAACTCAGCTTCATAACAAGTGGCAGGAATCTAAAACACTGTGAGGAGACCCAGCCATGGACCCTAACCAAGGACCAGCCAGTTTATAACCGGATGCCGGGACTCTGACAATTTGAAAAGGTGTTCCCTTTACTTCTCATTCTGGTCAGGTGATTTTTTGGTTATTTCCCTGGGAAAGTCAAATATAACTTAAATCTTGGGAAGATATCAAAATAAGTATAGCAGGGGGTGGGGGGATGCATTGAGGATGAAAATGCTATAAAATTTGGTTGTGATGATTGTTGTACACTTTATGTAATAAAATTCACTGAGTAAAAAAAAACTAAATTAAATTTTAAAAAACAATAGCAAAACCCCCACAAAATAAGTATAGCATCTAAGTACAAAGATAATGAAGAAATTAATTAACCCCAAGGTGTTGATGTTTCATGATAAGATTAAGCACACACATACAAATAAGATCTGTAACCACCATATTCATCTATGTCTTATTTACTATTTGAGGTTTTTGAAGTATCCAAGAGAATCAGCCAAATTAAACTTGCGCGGCAATTATATTGAAAGAATCTAAACAAACCGGCAAGTAACAAATAATGTTTAAAAGGGAAAACAATTAATTTTTGAAGTTTTGAATTTAAATATGAAAGAAAGTACAAATACATGACAGTATTCCCCTTTAGGCACAGAAGCCTCTCAGAAGACCCAAATACCTCAGAGGCTGCTCACCTCAGCCAGAAATCTGATCGTCAGGAAAGGTTTCAGGAAGATGCTCCAGAGGAGGTGGTTCACTGTCTCTTACACTGCTGGTTTAAAAGTGGAATGTCGTCACCCAATCCAACACCCCGCTCCCGCCCCCCAAGTTCAACTGCAGTAGTGACCATCCAGTATGCAAAGGGGGGAAGAAAGTCAAACGTATTGAGCATGTACTTAGTACCATCCATCTCAGTGCCTGGCTCACTGTGCATGCTCAATAACCGTTATCTGTTATCCTAACACAGACAGTGTTAAAAAGCATAAAGAGGAGTTCCCGTCGTGGCTCAGTGGTTAACGAATCCGACTAGCAACCATGAGGTTGCGGGTTCGGTCCCTGCCCTTGCTCAGTGGGTTAAGGATCCGGCGTTGCCGTGAGCTGTGGTGTAGGTTGCAGACGCGGCTCGGATCCTGCGTTGCTGTGGCTCTGGCGTAGGCCGGTGGCTACAGCTCCGATTCGACCCCTAGCCTGGGAACCTCCATATGCCGTGGGAGCAGCCCAAAGAAATAGCAAAAAAAAAAAAAAAAAAAAAAAAAAAAAGCATAAAGAATTATAATAACTATGGAGCACAGAAGAGAGACTGGTTTATTGTGCCTTGAGAAGGGAGTCAAAGAATATGCCAGGGTGAAAGAGTAGGAAGAGATGCCATATTTTAAGCACAAGGAGGCACAGAATGACCCAATATCTTCTGGAAATGGCAAGTTCTTTTGCATGATCAGATCCTGGAAGCCCTTGAACACAGCCACATCAAGGAGTGTGGACTTATTATCTAGGGGATGGGAAGAAACAGGATCAGATCCAGGTTTTAAGAAAATCTAACTGAGCAACATACAATGCATCTTTTATAAATTTCAAAACCAGACAAAACAAGAATGCTAAGAATACACATATCACAGTAAAGCTACAAATGAAAGCAAGACAGTGATTGCCACAGAGGTCATTATACTTGGAAGGGGGAAAGGGCTGGAGTAAGAAGATCATGATTGGGAAGGAACGTACTGGAGTTTCCGAAGTGCAGTCAAGTTTCTGACCTTGCAGGTAGTAATATGGGTATTTCCTTAGCTGAATTATGCAACATACATATTTGCATGTGCATTATATTTCACAATAAAACACTGGAGAAAAATCAAGAGTTGGTCACACTACCAAGGGCTTAATTTCCAAAATATACAAAGAGCTCACACAGCTCAATATGAAACAACCACAACAAAAACACAAACAACCCAATCAAAAAATGGGCAGAAGACCTAAATAAACATTAGTCAATCATAAAAAAGAACTCATACCATTTACAGAAAAATGGATAGACCTAGAGATTATCATACTAAGTGAGAGAAAGACAAATATCATATCACATATATGTGGAATCTAAAATATAACACAAATGAGGAGTTCCCATCGTGGCGCAGTGGTTAACAAATCCGACTAGGAACCATGAGGTTGCGGGTTCAGTCCCTGCCCTTGCTCAGTGGGTTAACGATCCGGCGTTGCCGTGAGCTGTGGTGTAGGTTGCATATGCGGCTCGGATCCCGCGTTGCTGTGGCTCTGGTGCAGGCTGGTGGCTACAGCTCCGATTGGACCCCTAGCCTGGGAACCTCCATATGCTGTGGGAGCGGCCCAAGAAATAGCAAAAAAAAAAAAAAAAAAAAGATAAAATATAACACAAATGAACTTATCTATGAAACAGAAACAGACTCACAGACATGGAGAACAGACGTGTGGTTGCCAAGGGGGTAGGCGGTGGGGGAAGGCTGGATTGGAAGTTTGGCATTAGCAGACGCAAACTATTCTTTATAGAATGTATAAACAACAAGGTCCTAGTGTACAGCCCAGGGAACTATATTCAAGACCTGTAATAAACCATAATGGAAAAGAATATAATGAAGAATATAAAAGAAGAGTTGGTCGCAATGACACAGGCAAGGAAAGAAAGCTTGAGTAAGGTAATTCATGACCAGGGCAGAAGGGGAAAAAAAGTATTTGAGAATTACTGAGAAGTTAGATTTCAGTAACCCAATAGAAATGGAAACTGACGGAAAGAAACAAATTGTGACTGTAAGATTTTTTAAGTTTCAAGTTTGGGAAACTGGATAGGCAGGGAAAATACTAAGAGAAGGAGACTTCATGCAACTTAAAAAAATTGAGATAGGATTCACGTAGCATAAAGATTCTCTTTAATGTGCACAATTCGGTGAGTATATTTCCAAGGTTATGCAACTACTGCCGTTGCCTAATTCCAGACCGCGTTCACCACCCAAAAAGAAACCCCAAACTCACGTGCGCATTAACAGTCACTCCCTGAGCATCCCTGTTCCTCAACCCCCACGTGATGTTAAGAAAAATAAAAACCTGCCTAGTGGGTGAAAACTGTCCTGAGAGAGTAACAAGGACATTCCACTGGTCTCAGCAGTCTAAGCCCTGAGGAGATCTTGACGGGGCCTTAATTTCTGTCACCACACAGGGGGGCGTTCTGGAGAAGCTGAGAACCTTCCTTCCTCCAGATGTAGAGAGGAAGGTCCTAGTCCTACCTGCACCGTGGACAGAGACTCAAGTCAACAGGGATCAAGGCGGCAGAGACAGGTGTCAGGTTATGGTGGCTTTTAACTAGTGGCAGTACCACACCCTCCAGGGACGGAAAAGTGTGTGGATGAGGTAGGGGCAAGTTATCGCAATGGCTGGGGAGCATTCCATGCAGGAGACGGCAGGGGACAGGGAACGCAGCCTCCATCAATGCATGTGGCAGTCCCCTATAACAAAAAACGGTCCCACCCCAAATTCCAATAGAGCCCCACCTCTCCTTTGAGAATCCACCGGGGCAGAATTCCCATTACTTCTCCAAGTACAAAAACCAAAATGGAGAGTTATGATCTGTGGTTGGGAACCAGGCCCAGGCCCAGGCACGTGTGGTTAAGAATAGCACAGAGAAGAGAAGATTTAAATTAGCTCACAGTGAAAAGAGAGTATTAATAGAAGCCCAGATATTAATAGTGATGAGTCTTTAGTTAGCTGGGGAGCACCTTCGCCCAGGACTGTAATGTTAACCACCACTTCTCTTGAATCTGGCAGCATGTATCAGACGGCGGCCTTTACAGGAGAGGGTAAAGGATACGCCTGGTGGTTCCAATTATCCAAAAGAGGACCTGTGGCGGTGTGCCCTCCAGTCTGTCTTAAAAGGTTAAGAAGGCCCATTATGGAACTCTCGACCTAAGGGCAAGAGTTTGGTTTGTCTTCCCTCTAAACCATGCTCTCTCTCTCAACACTGATTTTGTATGAAATTCTGCATGGGTCATCCCTTCGATTCCAGCACTGAGGACCCTGTTAAAATGGACACTTGGCTTTCAAACATTCATTATGTGTGAATCTCTGGGAAGCACACGCAGCAGCTGGAGACTGTCCTTTGATTCAAAGGGCTCCTACTCTAGGGGTGAACACAACTAAATAAAATACAATTCTTCTGTATAACATGTTGCAACAGAAATAATTTAATAGCTGGAAGTATGTCTTGGGGTCTGCTTTCCTACTTATGAACTGCATGAGCTTGGGATCTTCATATCACCAACCTTCAACTATAAAATGAAGATGATAATCCTGGCAGCACTGTTGTGAAGTAGAAGAGAGAGGCTGGTTATTTTCTTTCCTTAAATAAGAATATAAACGTTTAAACAATAAAGTTCTACTAGAGGACAGAAATGGGAAAGTTTATATATGATACGAGAACAGTTTAACAAAGGAGGAAGCATTTGAGCAAGGCTTCAAACACGTTTAGGATAGTAAATGTATTACACCTAAAGTAATCGTTTATGTAACATCTTCACGGAGCCACTGCTTCGGGCCAGGCCCTGGGCCAGGCAGTGGGGGGTTAATGACTTGACACTGGTTATTATATTGCTTTTATACTGCCTCAATACATGCGTTTCTTCATTAATTCTTTTTGCAAATATCTAAGTTGCAATTAGATTACCAGGGTAGCCAGGCATCTAGACTCAGGGAGAGGAGGTCACCAGACAGGGGATGGGGGGTCCTCAAAGAGGTTCCTGCTAGAAGCTCAGTGGGCCGAGTCAGGGGGAGACCAGACAGCTGAGACTCTGAGATGGGGTGGGAGACACAAGGAAAGAGGCATAGGTAAGCTCCACTGACACAGTTACATCTAAGAAATAATGCTGTGCCATGCTGGAGCTATTATTGACAGATATGAGGTTCACGCCTTGCTGTAAATGATGAAGAATATTGACTTCCCTTTCAATTCTAGGCTTGGAAACAATGTTTTTTGTTTTGTTTTGATTTTTAGGGCCACACCCTCAGCATATGGAGGTTCCCAGGCTAAAAATCTAATCCAAGATACAGCTGCCAGACTACACCACAGCCACAGCAACGCCAGATCCGAGCCGTGCCTGCAACCTACACCACAGCTCATGGCAATGCTGGATCCTTAACCCACCGAGCGAGGCCAGGGATGAAACCCGAAACATCATGGTTCCTAGTTGGATTCGTTTCTGCTGTGCCACGATGGGAACTCCTGAATTTTTTTTTTTTTTGGCATGTCTGTGTCATATAGCAGAATATCATGTAAGATGTCAGGAATCCGGTGCCTGCCACGATCAGCTGAATGCCTCCTGGTGTTAATGTAAGTGCTGAGCCACGCTCTCCTACGGAGGAAGAGGAAGAAATGGAGGAAGACGAGAAGGAGGAAAAGGGGTAAAGAGAAATTATTTCCCTGTACTTCTTCAATAAGAACTATGTCTAGTCACTTATGAGGGAGCATGATAATGTGCGAAAACAGAATGTGTACGTGTGTGTAACTGGGTCACCATGCTGTACAGTAGAAAAAAAATTGTCTTGGGGAAATAACTATTAAAAATAATAATAATAAAATGGGGAAAAAATAATAAAATACAGGGAAGGCTGGCCTTAGCAGCTGAGGAGAGCGGGAGGAGGTTGCAGGGCGAAAAGACGCTGTCCTTTGGTGCACACAGCAACCAATCAGAGATCACCCTTTGGTGCACAAAGCAACCAATCGGAGATCGTTTCTCAGACTCAAGTTAGAAGTGAGAGTTCAGATAAATGAGGCCACCACCGCTGCTTCTGAACACAGCAGAAGGGGAGAAGGGATTTATGAGGAATGACAAAAAAAGAGCTTGTTAGGAGTCAAACAAAATAATAAGTCCAGCACTAGAGCTCCTCTCATCGCCAAAGCAAAGATGGCCCTGATGAGCAGGCCAAGGGCTGCTCTGAAGACAAAGGGGTCACCAAGGAGTCAAGAGAGAAGGATCCTGGCAGGATAAAACTCGAAAGAGGTCCAGCGTTTCCAGTGGTAGGAGCAGCACCAGGTGTCGGTCCAGCGCAGGCTCCAGCAGCCGCTCTAGCGCCTGGCAGCAAGCTGCTCAGGAAGCTGCGGCACATTCTGCAGCCCCAGCACCTGCAGTTCCTCTGGCCTTCAGACCTGACAACAGGCGGCGTTCCTGCCCCATACCCACACCCCGAAAAAGAGATGGAAAGGAAAGGAAACCCACTGAAGTGCACACTGGGAGGCTCCCCAGGAAGGTGACCATGGATCCCATTGTGGAGATATTCTCTACCCAGGGAAAATTTAAATGATGGACATGCCTGTAGAAAAGATGCACCCTTATGGGTCTAAAGGCTACGCATACGTGGAGCTTGAGAATCCAGATGAAGCAGAGAAGGTGTTGAAGCACAAATGGAGGACAAATCGATGGCCACCACTGTGCTGGTCCCCTAGCCTGGGCCACCCTTGGGGAATTCTGCCCTTCCAGGAGAACGCGGCACAGGTCACCCCCATCGATGAGGAGGTCACGCGCCCCTCCTTGCAGGTTCCCCTGACTATTCCAGTGGCCACAGGAGCCACTCCAGCTCCACCTCCTCTGACAAGCAGGGCTACTGAAGCTTGACCACTGTGACTCGTATCCCATCGAACTCACTTCTGTCACTTTTCTGGATGAAGGAGTAGCAACAGGAAAGAGGTCCCTCACTCAGGGACAGGCTCCAAAGGTGAGGGCAGCAACTGAAACATTTCCTTTGGGGCAGAGTTCCACCTGCAGAAAGGCTGTTGGTTTGGGGTCGTGCCTATAAAGAGGCCCTCGTTTTCTAGCTAGAAAATGTGGAGACCTCATGTTTCTAGTTCCTGAGAGTCAGTCTGGTGGCAAAGCTAGCAGGGATGAGCAGGGGGCTCCAGGTGGTGGTACAGTCTCAGCCTGGGAGCAGGTTTTTCTATTCCACAGATGACCTGGGGCCAGTCTGGTGGCCAGGTCTATGCTCTAAGCTGTCGGTCTCCCAGAATTCCTCAGGAAAGGGTGTGCTTTCAGGCAGCTGCCGTTCCTGTTAGCCTGGCCCTGTTCCCCTGCTTGAGTCTCCTTCTGACCTTAGGGTCAGATACCCTCCTTTATCAGCCCCAAATGGTTCTTTTCACATGTACTAAATGCACATGCATGCACACACTCAGCCCATGTCTCCCTCCCCTGCTTTTTCTGAAACTGGTGAGCAAGCTGAGAGCCAGCTCTGCCAGGTCATCACGGGATCTTGTGTTGTGTATTCATGGTGGTCTTGCAGGTTACCTTGGCAACATGTTCATTGCTTTTTGGCTTTTATTGTACAGTGAATGTTATAAATTTTGTTCTGAGTTTTGTAACTTTGCAGCATTTTAGATATCGTTGTGCCTGCACTTTGCTGTATAGAGTAAAAGGTTTGTATTGAATAAACCCAGGATTAGAGTGCAAAAAAAAAAAAAAAAAAGGGAAAAGTAAGAGGGAGATTATTTTGCACTTTCTCCAAGCTGTGTGGTGTTTATGTACAAGAATAATAACTACATACATTTACTCCATGTCAGGCACTGAGCTATGGTACTGTAGATATATTTCATCCTTACAACCATCCTATGAGTAGTTACTATTATTATCCCATTTTAAAGATGAAGCAACTGGAGCATGAAGCAGCTAAATAACTTAACCATAGATAAGAAAACCTATGAAGTGCCAAAGCCAGGACTCCTGACTTTTTTCCTCTGAGCTCTTCTTGCTAACCAAGCCTTCCTCTTTTAAACTCAGACCGGCCTTTACAGCTTTCAGCCAAGAATTTCTCCAGCTTCTTAGGTCTGAAGTATTAGGACTCTCAACGATGGTAGCAGAAACAGGAACTGAAAATAAGACATTATTCAACAATACACGGCTTTCTGTTGACTCTTAGCATTAGAGAATCTTTAGGTGGTGATCTCCCAAGGAATCTGGATTCACTCCTCAGTCTGCTATTTACCGTGTGATCGCGGGAAAGGTCCAAGACCTCTCTAAGACTCCTCAAGAAAGTATCACCTGCTCTGTTTATCTGAGGAGATTGTCATGAGAATCAGAAGTGCATAAGCATTAGCGTGACCTCTGGGACCACTCTGAAGACTTTTTTAAAGTTCTTCAAATGGTTTGGATCAATGCAGCTGCCAGATAAACAAAGTGTTACCCACTACAATAAAGCAGATAGTCCTGGGACTGGATCAGATCCTGGATTGCAGAGAATATTAATAGCCACTCTTGCTTTGCATGTGAGCCTATGTAAAGCAGCTCATGTGATTTCTGTCTGACTCAGATGCTCAGTGAATGGTGCCTTTCCTTGGCCCTCCACCCCCACCCCTCCCCTGCCTTTGTGCTTTTATGGGTGAATTACAAGGGACTTGATATTCCAGAGGTTAAGGAATAGCCTAGTTAGGAATGGAACAAGAACGGCCTGGTAATCCCCCAACTCAGGATCGTTGGGGATCATGAGCAAGACTCACAGCCTCCCTGTGACTTTTTTTTCCAGCCCCCAAAGAGGCTGATTCCTTTGTTCAGGGTACACCATGGAGTCCTGCCAAATGCAAATAAACTGTCTATGGGGCACATGCCAAGCTATGCTGGGAGCAGGCTCATTACTGCCACAGTCACTACAACAAATAACAACAAAAGCCTCTAGGTGCAAATTAGCACACATAATAAACTTAATTCAAGAAACACTGAAGAGATCCTTAGTTGCATTTTAATTTACATAGCACCATTTATCACACAAGTGCCCTGGGGCCTCTGCAAATTGAAAATAAGACATCGGTACAGATTAGCTTCTACTATGCCTCAGTGATCTTACCAACTTAAATCCACTATCACACACGCATACACATGTGTGTACGTGGATGCACACTGACTCACCCACACACAGTGAAGGGAATGTAGAGAAGCTTGCAGAAAGAGTAACTAAGAGAGCTCAGTCTCGAAGTTATGAGAGAAGTCTCTGTTCTAGCCCTAACTGGATTATTCCTTAGCCTCTGGACTTAGAAGTATCAAGACTCATGTAATTCACTCATTAAAGCACAAAGCCAGGAGGGGAAGTAAAGGAGTCATCCATGGCCCCCCTGAGTCGGAGAGGCATCACATGAGGTACTTTACATCGGACTCACATGTAAACAGGAGTAGTTGCTAATATTCCCAACAGTCTGAGGCAACATTATTGTGATGGAACTTTCAAGCCGCTTCTGCAAAGTAACAGCCAGTGTGGTACAAGAGGGACAAAGCACCAGCATAATAATGGCTGGCACGTGAGCATCAATATGATGTGTCAGTATGGTGCTAAACTCTGCTCATGTACACTGATTGTCAGTACTCACAGCCACCTCGGAAGTACATGATATTTTCTTCATTTTGTGGATGAACAAACTGAGTTGTTTCAAGTGGTAAGCATCTTTCCTGGTCAGTCACCCAGGTCAAGTCCCACCTCAATCTTCTAGCTGGGTGACCTCAGCCAAAGCCCTCAACGCTGCTGTGCTTTAGCATCCTAACAGTGAAATGGAGCTAAGACCAGTCCTCCCTGCCACTCATAAAATGTTGCAAGGGCTACATGTTAACAGAATAGCAAAGGGCAGGTAAAAGTATCTCGTCCTTTCCTAAGTAGACTGCCATCCACGGCAGGCAGGAACCATGTCACATGATCTTTTAAAATCCCTCCAAGTCAGGCGGAAATGCACATGCTGGATGGTTATGCGTTCATGATCACTATGAACAAAAACTGTCCAGTCATCTTTTCACCATATTTACTGAGCACCCACTTCTGTTGGTGGCACGTGCCACATGCTGTGGCGATGTAGAGATGAACATGGGGCCCCCGGAAAACACAGCACTGCACTAGAGGCAGCGAGACTAAAATGACCTTGTGGTTAAAGTTAGGACTTGTTTCTGGAGCCCTGAGACCAACACAGCTCAAGTACAGGTTCATGGTGGCTGAAAGGAAATCACACAGAGAAGGCTGAGAAGACAGGTTGGGACAGACTAAATGACCCTCCTAAAAGAATTTCACCAGAGTCAGCAAACTGAAGGAGCTACCCTAGGAGAATCAGAGAAGTACAGACAGCCGAGGGAAGAGGAGAGTCAAGGGGCAGAAGTAGAAGTGCCCTCAAGTGCCCCCAGAAGCTACTGAGTCCCGCTCAGGGCTAGCTGCCTGTGCAGTTTATCTTCCTCCCTCTCCATTCCCTTCTTCCCCTCACTTTACATCATAAATGGTCTTTTTCCCCTTCTTTTATGCCTGTGGCTTACCTAGGTTACCAAGGGCCCAGAAATAATTCAACTTCTGTTTTCTCATCTATAAGACAGTCATAACACATCCCAGGATTATCATGCCTATAAAATGATGGAACAAATGGTGATGGGAAAGCAAGAATGAACATGGACTTCATAAACCATGTACAAAAAAATTAACTAAAAATGGATCAAAGACTTAAATGTAAGATCTAAAACTACAAAAGCTCTTAGAAGAAAACATACAGGGAAAGCTCCATGATGTTGGAATTGGCAATGATTTCTTGGCTATAACCCCAAAAGCACAGGTAACCGAATAAAAAAAATAGGTCAAGTGAACTATGTAAAAATTAAAAACTTCTGTGAATCATAGGACACAATCAAAAAACCAAAAAGACAACCCATGGAATAAGAGAAATAGCTGCAGATCATATATGTGATTTTAAGGGGTTAATATCCAGACTATAGGAAGAACTGTTACAACTCAGCACAGCAACAAAAATAACCTGATTAAAATACAGGCAGAGGATTTGAAGAGACATTTCTCCAAAAAAGATATTCAAATGGCCAATAAGCACCTGAAAAAATCCTCAACATCACTAATCATTATGAAAATGCAAATCAAAACCACAGTGAGATACTACCCCACATCCACCGAGATGACTGCTTTCAAAAAAGTGGAAAATAACTAGTGTTGTTAATGATGTGAAGGAAGTGGAACCCTTGGGCACTGTGGTGGGAATGGAAGATGGTTCAGCTACCATGGAATACAGTCTGGTAGTTCCTCAAAAAAATTAAAAATAGAATTTCCATATGACCTAGCAATCCCACTTCTGAGATTATACCAAAAAAAGAACTGAAAGCAGGGTCTTGAACACTATGTGTGTACCCATGTTCACAGGAGCATTATTATTCAAAATAACCAAAAGGTGGAAGCAATCCAGTGCCCTTGCATGGATGAGTGGAGAAATAAAATGTAGTATATACATACAACGGAATATTATTCAGCCTTGAAAAGGAAGACCATTCTGACACATGCTACAACAGGGATGAACCTT
Organism: Sus scrofa; assembly: GCF_054392235.1. Lineage (NCBI taxonomy): Eukaryota > Metazoa > Chordata > Mammalia > Artiodactyla > Suidae > Sus > Sus scrofa. The sequence goes on from NC_139391.1 coordinate 12,792,763, forward strand.
CCAATTTTATCCTTAGGAAATAAACCAATCACAAAAAAGACAACTCCTGTATGTTCCACTTATAGGAAGTACGTAGAGACGTCAAACGCATAGACACAGCAAGTAGATGGTAGCTGTCAGGGGCTGAGGGAATAGGGAGTTATTGTTTAATGGGTACCCAGCTTTGGTTTTGCAAGATGGAAAGAGTTCTAGAATGGGTGGTGGTGAAGGTTGCACAACAATGTGAATTTAATTAATGCCACTGAACGTGTACACTGAACAACGGTCTGGTTGGTAAGTTTTTTATGTGGGGTATTTTACTACAATTTCTGGAAAAGGAGTAAGTTTCTAAAAATAAAAATAAGTTAATACATATAAAGAATCCAGAAAAAAAAAAAACCCAACACAACAAAAGCACTTGGCAATGAACCTTAGTTCCTTCCTCTCCTGCTGATGCAATCTTTTATTTCAAGGTTCTTTTCTACTTACCTAAGGGGTTCAGACCGCATCAGGTTTTCCTAGCTCTGCCATTAAATTTGGCTGTGCAACACAGGGAAAGCTCCTTCCCTCACTGAGCTTTGGGATTTTTTTAAATCATTTTTTTTTTAAAGAGGAAAAAAAGGATTATACTTCGTTTCCTTTCAGATCTAAAAAGTAGAACCCACTGAAGGTTAAAGAGATCAAGAACAGGCTGCAGAAAGGAAGGAAATGAATTATATTTGAGCACATATTATGTGCAAAATATTGTGGTAGGGGCTGGGGGATTCACAAATACAAATACCCAACAGGAAGGATAACTCCTGATTTGGGGAAAACGAACGTTGATCTCACCACCTATGGCACAGGTTACAGGAGAGAGAGTGGTGAACTGCTAGGGGAAAATCGAGGAAAATCCACCAAAGAGGTGATCACTGAGGGACCCTGATATTTGAGGAGGGAGGTGAGGCATTAGAAAGAGTTAAGTAGGTTGAACAGAGGCAGAAGGGCAAGCAGGGCAGAAGGGTCAAGACGAGCCCCTTGAAGAGAATGGATGCACGGGTCAGGGCAGAGTCCAAAGGAGAGGCGGAAGCCAGACTGAAAAAGCAGCTTGGGGTCGTGGTACTAAACGCCAAAACAGCTGGGCAGAGGGACCTGGAGTTTATGCTGAAGGCAGCAGGGAAGCAGTGACAGTTGAAACTGGAATGACAAGACCCGACGTGCACGTCATAGAAATATTACTTTGGCAACGGTGAACTAGAGGGCAGATTAAGGGAGACAGGAAGCTATTGCCGTCGCCCAGACAAAACAGGATGAGGGCCTGAACCACAGCAGGGGCCGTGGCAGTGGGCAAGGGCAGGGAAGAAAGCTTTCTTTGCTTCATGCAGCTTCCATAGATAAAGGCAGGAATGGCGAACTCCAGAAGGTTGGCTCTTACACATTACAGACCTTGAACCACGTTCTTAATTCTAAACAGTTTTTGACTAATTCTGAATGTCCCCAGGTCCAGGGCAATCACTCAAAGGGAGGAAACTGGCATAAAAGTTAATCTGTTTCAGCTGCTAGGCTGCCCTCACCCCTGCCCCCCTTCTCAACAGAAATAATGCAAGGCAGCAATGGAAAAAGGAGCATCTGGCTGCAGTAAAGACCCATCCCTTCCCATGCTGGAGCTGTTGGCTCATCCTTGGAAATCACAACAATCAAGAATGGAGAATCGTTCTTTTCATCCCTTCTCACAGCATTATCCCAGCAGCCTCATCCCCTAACAATGGTGTGGTTTGTGTTATGTTTTCCCTCCACCACTGCCCCCCACCCCCCCGCAACGGCACAACAGAGATGCTGTGCCCCAGGGGCCACTGAGGTTGTGAGCCTCACAGCCTCTGAACAAGTCTTTGAGGGGTAGGATGCTCCTTCAGAAAGAGCTGCTTGAAGCACTCACTGGATTAAGAAGATTTAACAACATTAACTAAAAAGCATGGGGAAGCCCATTCCCCCTCCTCCTCTAGTAAACTAGCAAAAAAGATTTTAATGACATTTCCCAGGGGTGGTCAGTGTGTGATTAAACAGACACCCTTGTCCATTGCTCCAAGCTATTTGTTGATATGATGTGTTTGGAAAACAATTTGGCAGTATTTCAAAAGCCTGAAAAATGTTCATCTCCTTTTGCCCAATAAATCTCATTTCTGGCAAGTGACGAAGGGAATAATTCAAAGAAAAGAAAACTCTATATGCGTAAAGATACGAAGTACAGCACTAGAAGGGAAAAAAAGTGGTAAAGTTTCTATTCTTCAGAATTTTTTTCTCCCATACGCTCTGTAATGGTGGTGACCTCTATGGCTCTTGACAGAATCAGATTAAACAACAGAAACTATAATCTCTCTTTCACCTTCATATACATCTCAAAGAATACTTGCTGTAGAAAAACCACATAATTAACCAAACTCACCAACAATTACATTAGAGGCTTTCTACTCATTTTATAGGATAACGAATTATTATTAAAAATTCATTTAACATAATTGGAATTCCCATCGTGGCGCAGCAGAAATGAATCTGACTAGGAACCATGAGGTTGAGGGTTCAATCCCTGGCCTTGCTCTGTGAGTTAACGATCCAGTGTTGCCTTGAGCTGTGGTGTAGGTTGCAGATGTGGCTCGGATCCCTCATTGCTGTAGCTGTGGTGTAGGTCGAAGCAGCTACTGCTCCAATTCAACCGCTAGCCTGGGAACCTCCATAAGCCACAGGTGCAGCCCTAAAAAGAAAAAAAAAATCATTTAAAATAATGAACTAATTTACACACTCGGTATTCCACCCTGTACTAGGCACTGTGTAGGGGCTGAGGATATAGCAGTAAATCAGATGTGGTCCTTGATTTCAGAGCCTAGTACTTAGCAGAGATGTCAACAAGAAACAAGTATGATAACAAAGCACGATCAGTATTGTGATAAACAGAAGTACAGTGTGCTAGTGGAATGAATAGCAAGAGGTTCTATCCCCACCGAAGGGGTCGGGAAAAGCCTCTGGGAAGAAGTTATGGCATTTGGACCTCATCCTCAGGACCACAGAAAATATTGGAGTTTCTAATAGCATGGCTTTTGTTCTGGAAAGACCACTCTGGATGCTGTGTGAAGAGCCGGAGAAGAGTAAGACTAGGGCAGGCACATCCACTGAGAGGCCCTTACAGTCCCAGTGAGAAATGATGGCGGCGTGGACTACAGTGGGGCAATGGAGAGGAAGAGAAGATAAAGCAAAAGAGATATTGAGGCACTATCTTCAGCTTCTTAGTGATTGCTGGAATGGGAGGGTAACAGACTTTGGCCTGAGCCAACTGTGACATCTACCGAGGCCAGGTTTCCTGGAGCATGAGGACATTTGGTAGAGGGTCGATGACACTCAGCATAGTTTTAGACATTCAGAAGTGGAAAGTCTCACGGTATTGAATTCTATGCCAAGAATTTGGTCCTCAAAACGCATCCGTGGGCTGGAGATACAGATTTGGAAGCCATTGGCATACAGGGATGGTAACTGAGGCACTGGGAGTGGATATGAGCCTCCTTGTATCAGGGGTTTACTGAGAGCAGCACAGCACTAACTGCTAGGAGACAGGAAAGAAGAGGAAGTGTTTCCCCAGATCACTCCTTCCCGGATGTCTTCCCATGACCCTAAGCTAATGGAAAGACTGCTTCCCTCTGTTACTGCATGCACTTACCACGCTGTGCTATACATGTTGGCTGATTTACTCATCTACAGATTGTAAGTTCCTTGCAGATGGGAACCATGTTTCAAATCTCTCCTCCCAGCCCACAGCAGTGTCTGGAACACAGTATGCGTGTTTAGTGTTTGCAGAATTGATGCTGTAATTAGGAAATGTAGCATAGATTACACTGCAATTACTCTAACACTTTTGTTTTATAAACATTATATTGGAGAAAGGAGAAGACTGTACATTTTTTAACCCAATTTTTGGTTTAGGACAACTTTTCATAAGTACTCCACTTGCAGAAGAAAAAAAAAAAGATGTGCTCTTAAATTGTTAAATTATTTCCACCTGCTGTCAGGTCTTTGGCCATAAGCACATACCAGGTGTCTGTCACTAAGCTCTGGACTGAGGGGCAGTAACCTCTAGTATCCACATAAGAGAAATTCCTTTTGATCCCAAGTGGTGACTTGTTAGCTTTTATTTACTCCTGGTGTCGTGATGGAGGACAGTCCAAGAGACTTACACATATTTGGTCTCTGCCTATAAGTGTGCCTGTGAACTCCAACAGCGTAGATTACCAAGAAAGGTTTGGACAGAGGATAAATCCAGATAAAACCTTAGGCATAGGTAAGATTAAATATTTATATTCCATTCAGACAGGAGATTAAGTGCAGTGGAGCAGAGGAGAGGACAGAGGAAAAGCGAAAGTCAAGGGAGTATAATGGTTAGAAAAAGAGAAGGGCTAGAGGCAAAGCAATGGCTAGTTGTTTGGAAGCCTGGGGGAAAAAACCCAAACGAACCTCAATCTAACATAACAGCCTAAAGGAGAATATTCCAGTGGTCAAATGATGGGCGAGGCACTGGGCTAAGTGATTTACATGCAATCTCTCAATACTGACTAGAATACTACCAGGTAGGGATCCTTAGTCCCATTTTACAGATAGCATAGCTGAGGCTCAGGGGAGTAGAGTAAGTCCACAAAGACCTCCTGACACTCAAATATTTCAAATGCAGAAGACTCTAAAGCAAGAATTATGCATCTGGATAAAATTCTGTAGGGGGATAGTCATTTTCATTTACGGCTGTGGTCAGTTAATCCAAAGTCAACGACTTTGTAGCCATGTGCTGGAGTCAGCTTTTATCTGCTCATGAAAGCTGGTAATTGTTACATTTTCAGCAATTCTGCAACCCAGCTGACTTCACCTTTGTAATATGAAATCATATTACATCATGGAAACTGGCAAATCAGGGCTGCCTCTTTTTTTTTTTTTTTTCTGAGAACCGGTTGTTAAAACCTTTACCAGCACACCGCTGCTTGAGAACTTTAGAGATGAAAGGGAATGACTTATCTCCCTTTTCAAGTCTCAACTAATGGTTCTAGTTGCTCGGTGGTGGACTGTGCTGAGAAGTATTCTGAGACTTCATTTGTGGTTATCTGTCAAAAACAATCTATACAAACCAAAGTGATGTCTATTATGGGCAGAGAGGGGGAAGTGGCAGCAGCTATGCCTTGTACCTTCCACCCTTGGCACAATCAAATTCTCTATTTTAGGAGTTCCCGTCATGGCACAGGGGTTAACTAATCTGACTAGGAACCATGAAGTTGCAGGTTCGATCTCTGGCCTCGCTCAGTGGGTTAAGGATCTGGCATTGCCGTGAGCTGTGGTGTAGGTCGCAGACACGGCTCAGATCTCACGTTGCTGTGGCTGTGGTGTAGGCTGGTGGCTAAAGCGCCTATTAGACCCCTAGCCTGGGAACCTCCATATGCTGAGTGCAGCCTTAGAAAAGATGAAAAGATAGAAAAAAAAATTCTCTAATTTTAGAGATGAAGAAACCGAGACCAGAAAGGGAAGGTAATTTGCCTGAAGCCACACAGTGAATCAGCAGCAGAGGTGATACTAGATGTCAAATAATCTGACTTGTAGTTGCTTGATCTTTCCAGGATAGAAGAGACACCAGGAAGTTGAGGCACTTTTAATTTAGCTAATATCTGTGTTAATAACATTGAGCAACATCATAACGACAGTCACCACTTAGAGGCATGTTGCAGAGGACACACAAGCATACAGTGAGGGGTGGATTAGAATGAACTTCTGGCTCTTTCAGCCCTGAAAGTTTATGATGGCAGGTTTCTAAGAACTCTATCTTTGCTCATATGCACCTTCTTCCTGACCACAGAAACTACTACTAACCTAAAGTGTGGGATTTCTAAGAATCTTACATGACTTAGCAGCACCCTGACAGCCACTGCATCATCAGGAGTCAAGAGATAGAGAGATTATACTCAGAGGGTGATTTTACCAGAAGCCATGAAAAGAAGCATACCACGAAGAAAAAAGAAAATTCACAATCGCCTACTCACATGAACTTCAGGAATAAGTTATACCTAAACCATTTTTTATCATTTATTTTTAAACACTGTACTTTTTTTTTTTTTTCTTTTTGTCTTTTTGCCATTTCTTGGGCCACTCTCATGGCATATGGAGGTTCCCAGGCTAGGGGTCTAATCAGAGCTGTAGCCGCTGGCCTGCACCAGAGCCACAGCAACACGGGATCCGAGCCGCATCTGTGACCTACACCACAGCTCACGGCAATGCTGGATCCTTAACCCAGTGAGCAAGGCCATGGATTGAACCCGCAACCTCATGGTTCCTAGTCGGATTCGTTAACCACTTCGCCTCAACGAGAACTCCTAAACACCATACTTGTGAAGTAAAATGGCTTAAGAATCGAGAGGTATAAAATGGCAAACAGAAGTCTCCTCCCACCCTAACCCCAGCCATCCTGTTCTTTGCTTTGTAGAGATAATCATTGTTATGACTTTGTGTTTAATTTCAGAGATTATTTTGCAACAGTAAATATATATACACACACACACACACACACACATACTATTTCTACTTTCTAATATAAATGGTCAGAGAGTATAATTCAGTATCTTTACAAAGGATGTAACAGAGGTTCACTTTTTTTTTCCACTTAAATTTTTATATTGGAGCCTAGGAGTTCTCATCGTGGTGCAGCAGAAATGAATCTGACTAGGAACCATGACGTTGTGGGTTTTATCCCTGGCCTCACTCAGTGGGTTAAGGATCCGGCGTCGCTGTGAGCTGTGGTGTAGGTCACAGACACGGCTTAGATCTGGCATTGCTGTGGCTGTGGTGTAGTCTGGCAGCTGTAGTTCCGATTCGACCCCTAGCCTGGGAACCTCCATATGCCACAAGTGCAGCCCTAAAAAAGCAATAAAAAAAAATTATCTTCTTCAGTAGCCAAAGAGCTGCTTTTACTTTCTATGGAAGATGCTTCTAAACTTGTGAACTAGTCAGAACGGCCGTCATTTTTAGGCAAATGCCTTATTTTAAATCATCACAACTTGATATCAGAGGAACGCTAGCAAGCCCAAATACTATTCAAATGAGAAAGTTACTCCAGCTCATATTGATAAACTTTTAGGGGGGTTTTGTTTTTGCATTAGTTTGATTTGTTGTATGAAATGAAATGACGATACATTATGGTCTCAGGTCAGTAACAGTAGAAAACTCTATTGACACAAATTTGTACATTTTTTTCCCTGTGGATTAAAAAGTCTAAATAAAGAGCAAATACCTGAAATTATGCCCAAGGCAACCTACAGATTCGATGTAATCCCTATCAAATTACCAACGGCATTTTTCACAGAACTAGAATAAAAAATTTCATTTGTATGGCAATACAAATGACCTTGAACAGCCAAAGCCATCCTGAGAAAGAAAAATGGAGCTGGAGGAATCAGGCTCCCTGACTTCAGACTATACTACAAAGATACAGTCATATAAACTGTATGGTGCTAACACAAACTATGGTGCTAACACAAAAACAGAAATATAGATCAGTGGAACACGATAGAAACCCCAGAATTAAACCTATGCACCTATAATCAACTAATCCATGACAAAGGAGGCAAGAAAATAGAATGGAGAAAAGACAGTCCCTTTAATAAGCAGTGCTGGGAAAACTGGACAGCTACATGTAAAAGAATGAAATTAGAACATTCCCTAACATCATAGACAAAAATAACCTCAAAATGGATTAAAGACCTAAATATAAGACCAGATACTATAAAATTCCTAGAGGAAAACACAGGCAGAACACTCTCTGACATAAATTGCAGCAACATATTTTCAGATCCACCTCCTAGAGTAAAGAAAATAAAAACAAAATAAACAAATGGGACCAAATTAAACTTAAAAGTTTTGCACAGCAAAGGAAACCATAAATGAGATGAAAAGACAACTCACAGAATATGAGAAAATATTTACCAATGAAGTGACTGGCAAGAGATTAATCTGCAAAATATACAAACACCTCCTGCAGCTCAATATTAAAAAAAAAAAAAAAAACAAACAACCTGATCAAAAAATGGGCAGAATATTTAAATAGACATTTTTCCAAAGAAACATACAGATGGGCAAAAAGACATGAAAAGATGCTCAACATTACTAATTATTAGAGAAATGAAAATCAAAATATTATGAGGCCATCTTATACCAGCCAGAATGGGCATCATCAAAAATTCTATAAACAGTAAACGCAGGCGAGGATGTGGAGAAAAGGGAACCCTCCTACACTGTTGGTGGGAATGTAAATTGGTACAACCACTATGAAAAACAGTATGGAGGTTCCTCAAAAAATCAAAAAGAGAACTACCAAATGATACAGCAATCCCACTCCTGGGCATCTATCCAGAGAAAGCCATAATTCACAAAGATACATGTGCCCTAATGCTCACTGAAGCACTATTTACAATATCCAAGACATAGAAGCAACCTAAATGTCCATTGACAGAGAAATGGATAAAGAAGATGTGGTACACATATACAATGGAATACTACTCAGCCATAAAAAAGAATGAAATAATGCCATTTGTAGCAACATGGATGGACCTAGAGATTATCATATTAAGTAAAGTTAGACAGTGAAAGACAATCACATGATATCACCTACATGTGGAATATTTTTTTTTGTTGTCTTTTTGCCTTTTCTAGGGCCGCTCCTGCGGCAAATGGAGGTTCCCAGGCTAGGGGTCTAATCGGAGCTGTAGCCACCGGCCTACACCAGAGCCACAGCAACACGGAATCCGAGCCGCGCCTGCGATCCACACACCACAGCTCATGGCAATGCTGGATCCTTAACCCACTGAGCAAGGCCAGGGACCGAACCCGCAACCTCATGGTTCCTAGTCAGATTCATTAACCACTGCGCCATGATGGGAACTCCCTACGTGTGGAATCTGGAAAAAAAAAAAAAGATACAAATGAACTTATTTGCAGAACATAAACAGAGTCACAGACTTTGAAAACAAACTTACGATTACCAAAGGGGACAGGTGTAGGGGAGGGATGGACGGAGGGTCTGGGACTGACATATGCATCCTGTGACATATGGAATGACTGGCCAACATGGTCCTGCTGTGCAGGACAGGGATTTCTATTCAATACTCTGTGATAATCTACATGGGAAAACAATCTGAAAAAGAATGAATGTGTGTGCATGCATAACTGAACTTTGTTGTACAGCAGAAATTATCACAGCATTGTACATAAACCATACTTCAATTTAAAAAAACCCTGAAATTACAGTCATGAAAGTTTTCTTTTTTTCTTTCTTTCTTTTTTTTCTTTTATCTTTTTAGGGTCATACCAGTGGCAATATGGAGGTTTCCAGACTAGGGGTTGAATCGGAGCTACAGCTGTGAGCCTACTCCAGAGCCACAGCAACACGGGATCCAAGCCACATCTTTGACCTACACCACAGCTCACAGCAATGCCGGATCCTTAACCCACTGAGCGAGGCCAGGAATCAAACCTGCAACCTCATGGTTCCTAGTCGGATTCGTTTCCATTGTGCCACGATGGGAACCCCATCATGAAAGTTTTCTAAAAGGCTTTCCTGTAGGAAAGGAAATTGTTGCTTTAAATTAGGTTCATCTTATTCTAGAAAAGATTCAGGTTATGTATTACTTGTCTGTGGAGATGTCTACATTCTGTTGTGAGTTTCCTATGCTTCTTGAGAGTAACAGTTTGTTCATCTTTGTATTCTCATACATAGACAAAGACACAAACATACACTAGGCCCTCAGTGATTCTAGTTAAACAGATTAAATGGTATCATAGAGACTGTTTAAATCACCAAAGGACTCGTTTGCTACCCTGAAACATGTCCTTCAAAGAAGAAACAGTTTTGACCCAGTGAGATAAAGTCTAAGGAGAAACTGAATAGAAATTTGGACAGAGTCCTTCTATGGACTTGAACCACAGCAGGTAAGCCACCACCTTTGCCTGTGCTCAAGATCATTCCTACAAAAGCCCAAATGCCTCATGTCTATTACTCCATACAATTCTACAAATATGTACTGAACACCTGTGCTGGGTACACAGTGGCAACTCAATAAATCTCTATCAATTTTTAATCCCTGTATCATCACCACTTCTATACTTAACTAATTGGCATAAGAGACCATAAACAACTATAAGGAATCATGTTTTAATCCTTTTGCATCTGAATAAATCAGGGGTCTGCTGGGCACTCAAAGTCTAATATATGAGCAGAATATGGATCCAGGTACCTTCTGTTGGGAATCTGTGGTGAGGGATGGGCACAAGGATCAAAGCATCTTTCATGTTGAATACCTGAGATGCGTCTTAAAGGCCCAAGAAATAATCCCCAAATCAAATTCCGAGAATGAGAGATGAAGCTTACAGAAAGAAAAAAATTCTTTGAAAATAAAGTGGAAGATACCCTCATCACAAAGCATGGAGGGAGCAATATTCATGAAGTGTTCATAGGAAACAGCTTACAACTGAGGGTTTCTAGAGCCTAAGGGGGTCCCAGGAGAAGAAGAGAAGGAAAAAGTAGGCTGAGTCCCAATCACAGAGGGTCTTAGATAATTTAAATAAAAGAATGGGGAGGCTCAAAATTTTGAGTAGAAAAAATATGATGTAAAGAAAAAATTGGGGATTTAAGGGCAAGACAGAGCCGGGATTATATACTAAATTCTTCATCACTAGCAGTGTCACTCTGGAGAAGTGACTTAATTTCTTTGAGCTAAAGGATTTCCTCTAAAAGATGAGTATAATATATATTTCACTAGCTTGAAATGAAGAAGAAATGGATTTCATGGTTCCTAGCCAGATTCATTTCTGCTGCACCACGATGGGAACTTCTAAGAAATGGATTTCAAAGTGCTCTATAAACTGGCAACGACAACATAAATATTAACTGTTGTTATAATCATAAATTGTGCTTTGAAAACGTTTTACCGCCCTGTTGAGGATTTGTTGGAGGTGAGAAGAAAGCCTAGCAGAGGCAAAGACAGAAAGTGGCGCTGGTGGTGGAGTGAACATTTACTAGGGCAGACAAAGATAGGCGCTTATCCCCTCACCTGTAGACCCAAGAACCTGACCCTGAACCCTTGAGCAGGACTCTCGGAAATGGATGGACATACCTATCAACCACTAGGCATTCATGATTCCAACATATTGGACAAAATTAAATCCTGGTCAGTAATTTCACTGGGATGACAGAAATATTTTCCTGTTGCAGGGCATTTACTGGTAGCATTGCATTTGCTGTCTTTCCAAACAGCAATCCATTAAGCAATTGGCCAAAAACACTAAGCCAAAGGGTACCTTCAAGAGGACATTAAGTGTAGAATGTTAATAACAGGGGAACTGGGTGCATGTATATGGGAACACTCTGTACTACTCGATTTTTCTATAAATCTAAAACGGTTTGAAGAAATAAAAGTCTACTTTTTAAAAAGTATATTGCAAGTTCAGAGTAAATTTTTTTTTCATAATAGCCAAAAACTAGAAATAATCCAGGTATTCATCCACAGGAAAACGGATAAACTGTGGTACATTCATGCAGTGGACTATTACTCTGCCATATAAGGGAGTGGGCTATTAAAACCATCAACAACACGGATGGATTTCAACAGCATAATGCTGAGTCACAGAAGCCACACACAAAAAGCACATATTATAAGATTCCATTTATGTGAAATTCTAAAACAGGGAAATATAATCTATGGTGGGAAAAAATATCAGAAGAGTGGTTGCTTCTGGCGGGTAGGGATGGGAATCACCTAGGGAGGGGCCTGAGGAAGCTTTCTGGGATGATGGTGATGTTTTGCAGCTTTACAGGTCCTTGAATTATACAGGTGTTTGCATTTATCAAATCTCAGAGAACACTCGCTTAAGATTTGGGCATTTCACTCTGGAAATTTTACCTTAAAGAAAATACTAGGTGTTCCTGTCGAGGCTCAGTGGTTAATGAATCCAACTAGGAACGATGAAGTTGCGGGTTCGATCCCTAGACTCGCTCAGTGGGTTAAGGATCCAGCATTGCCATGAGCTGTGGTGTAGGTCAAGGACGTGACTTGCATCTGGCGTTGCTGTGACTGTGATGCAGGCCGGCAGCTACAGCTCCGATTCAACCCCTAGCCTGGGAACTTCCATGTGCCGCGGGTGTGGCCCTAGAAAGAAAAATATATATATATTGAACAAATATTGGACTCCGGTTAATGAGTTAATGGTATGCATGCTGAATTATTTAGGGAGAAATATAATGATGCCTGCAATTTACTCATTTTTTAAAATTAGAGTATAGTTGAGTTATAATGTTTCTTCAAATTCTCTTGACAGCAAAGTGACCCAATCACACCCAGTTCTCACCGCCCACCCATTCAGTAGGAGCCCACTGCCCACCCATTCCAAATGGTACGGTGTGTATCCACCAACCCCAAACTCCCCATTCATCCCACTCCTTTCCCTCTCTCCCCTCCCCCTGCGTGCAATTTATTTTAAATGTTTTAAAAGTAAGATGGATCACAGATGGACAAAGGGATGAAGAGATGGATAGGTATGTGTGTGATACAGCAAGTGCAGTAAAATAGTACAGAACGAGACGGTGGATATATGGGTATACATTGTAAAACTCTGAACATTGCTGTCTGTTTGAAAATTTTCTTTAAAAAATGTTGGGGCCTTATGTCTGGGTTGGGTAATTGGGAGAAAGAGATTATATTTAAGCGTATAAGGCCAGGCTTGTAGGCTCTTAATATTAATAGAAACCCTTTACACTTAACTCTTTGCATGAATACAGATGAAATTTTCATATTTATCCTCATGTTATCGCCCAGTCTGATTTATGTACCTCTCATCCGTGTTCTTGATTTTAGCCTTTGCCATCATGTCACCCTACCAGACTATTGAGCACTGTTTGATGGCAAGGACTTGTCTTTCTTTTTTTGCCCCCGGGTTCTCTTTGCCTAGCACAGTATCTGACATATATTACATAGAGGGCATTCACCCCAACGTTTGTTGGGTATGTCCCATGAGTTATAAGGAGAGCTGGCTGAGGCAATCGAGCTCTTTTCAAGGCCACTGGGAAATATGGAAGATTTCCCATAGAAACACGTGATCTAAAACATTCTATGCAAGTGATTCTGCACTTGGAAGGAATCAGCTAGATGCAGAGCAACCTGTTGGTGTTTCCTCATCCAGCTTTTATCCTGTCATCCTGCTACCTAAAATACATTCTGGATAAAGCCAGTGTGGTATATACTGAAGGCTGGCTCACTCCACTGCCACCCCACTTCCCTTCTAGTTGGAAATAGTAGAAAACTAAAAAAACACCTTTACCAGATTTGCCTGCAGTTAGTTAACCAATTATTTACATTCACACAAGACTGGTAAGTTGGAAGTGAGGCAAAAAGGCCATTTTCCTGCTCTTAGAGCTGTTTCTTGTTCCTTTTGGTAAGCAAGGGTCTAGATATGAAAGGAGTTTATGAAGCTGCCAGAGTGCCATGGAGCAGTTGCAACAGTAGCTTCCCAAGTGTGACCTCCCAGTTGCTACATCACAGCTACAGAGTGAGGGTTGGGTAATCGACTTCACCCCAGTGCTATTCTGGGGGTGGGGAGAGGGAGTGAGTGTCAAGCATGGACTCCTACCCCAGAACACACAGTGTCAGTTTTTCCTACTATTTGGTAAGCCTCCAATCCCCTGAATTCAATCCCTTCCTGTTCGAAGTATCTGGAGTGGTTTCCATTTCTTGTACTGGTCCCTGGGTATACAGATCAAGAAATACGTGTGAGTGACAAAGGGCAGGCTCCTGTGGATGGGAAAAGGGCTGTATTTCAGAGATTTTTCACAATGAGCACCCATTCAAGTAACTGAACCCTACTTTGTGCCAAACACTGGGCTAGTGGCTGGCTTCATGAGACAAAGGTCTGCTTTAAGTGGGAGAACATGCTAATAAGATATGAAGAGCGAGCCCACAGTGACGGATGTCTGGGAGAAGGAAGGACAGGTGAGAATGAGAGTCCAGGTGAATGGGTGGCTTTAGAGGGGAGAGAACATGCTTATGTTCAGACCCCAAACCAAAGAGTGACTAAAATGTTTAGCACTTTATGCATGTATTCAGCTCCAGCACTTTCTTTAACACCCTTTCCCATCCTCTTTTTTTTGGTGGGGGGGGGGGTTAACATTTGACTGCTTCCTATGTGTCTGGCACTTACATATGTTTTCTCATTTAAACTGTGGAACGCCCTACGAAGTGGGAGCCATTATTTGCTTAATAACTTGCCTGAGGTCTCACAGCTATTGACGAGCAGAGCCAGCCCTCTAACTCCTATCTTTTGATCCAAATCCTACATTCTTAAGGGATCACAAAACCAGAATTTCAGTTCCGCAGAAGACGTAACATGTTTAAAAACTAACACTGTACAAATGTGAGGAACTGTTATCCTTGTCATGGAAAACCAAGTTAAAAACCAAGTTCTTTCTCCAAGTGTAATGTCTTCGAGGCAGGAAGGACGGTGTCCACTCTGTTTGGACCCCGGAACAGGATTATACAGGCCCTAGGCTGGCTCCCATCAGACCTAACTCACCCTGGACAAAGGGGATGCGGGGCAGAGAAGGAAAACCGGTTGCTGCCACCAAGGCTTCCTCACTAAGGCAGCTCTTTATCTCCTCCACCACTGTTTACAGCTCAGGGGACACCATCCGGACCTAATAAATGAAAGTACCCATTGGGAAGGGAAAAACACACATGCTCCCTCCACATACAAAAGGACATTTGTGTCAGGCAGCCTAAGAGGCGGACACACACCCAGGGCTGGCCCCCTCCTCCCTTCACCACCAGAGACAGACAAGAAAGGCAGCTTTCTGGTATCCACAAAGGGGGTGGGGGTGCTGTGGCAGGGAAGTGAGCGCACGCTCTCCAAAACTGCTGACTTGATTCATCCCTAACTGACACAATGCGGAGAGGAAGACTTCAGGAAATGGGCAGATTATGTCCAAGAAAAGATTTCCTGCAAGCAGTTAACGGGAAACTTACATGAAAAGCGAAGACTAAAAATACACAGGCTCTTGGAAGCCAGTGGCCAGGGCCCCAGGGCCTGCTGTTCTTCGAGAAGTGTGTGAAGAAGGTACCGGCCTGGAACCCTCCCTGCCCACCAACCTAGGGAGACCAACTTCGTATTGGCTTTATTCCCTAAAAAAGCTCATCAGGCACCTGCTGTGATTTAAATTTCAATCTAGCATTCAAGTCCTCACTGTGTTGTAGGCTCTCTATTCACATATCACCACAGCACAGGAGGCAAGGATCCTACAGCCTTATACACAGAGTGACTCAAATGATGAGAGAACAGGATACGTAGCACAAACTATCTCCTATGCCTACGTGAATTTTTTAAAACTTTATTTTATGCAAGTGTAGTTGATTTTCAATGTTGTGTTCATTTCTGCTGTACAGCGAAGTGCTCAGTTATACGCGCACACATATTCTATTTCATGGTGAATTTTGAATATCAAGGAGTAAGCCTCACTATTTAAGACTTAAGAAGGGTTGGAAAACCTATATTAAGGTGGCATGGCACACAGGACATGTATTTGCACTTGAAGGCATCTGTAATGACAAATCAAAGCTTGAACCGGAGGGAAACTAAAACGCAGCTTGAGGAGATGAAAAATTAGCTATTAGGAGGGTGTTTATTGGATTTGGAGAAAGCACCTTTCTGTACATGTTCAAAGGCAGAAAGAAGCAGGCCATGGAGTTCCCTCTGTACCCTAGGGCCTGAGCAAAAATTTGAAGAAGACGGAGTACATTTTCGGAGACTTCTTTTTCCCTTTCTCTTTTATTTCTAGAAGCCTAAGTTTGCCAACTATTATTGAGCCTCAACAGAATACCCCCTACAGCACTGAACAACAACAGATCAGGAATCTCACAGTTTGAAAGGAAAAACGCATCCTACAAATACCAGAGGGAGGAGGGCAGTGCTGGGCTGCCCGGGACCCTGGCATAATTTCGAAGGGCTCATCATCCGGCTGCCCCATTAGTACACGCCTCCTAATGGAGCAAGTCATAAGTCCTTACACCCAGAAATTTTAGGCCCAGATTACAAAGGAAAATCTTATCGCCGACCATCCTTCAAACACACCAAGTTTTTCTTCCAGGTCTACAGTCAATAATTAGAGGCCAAGACTCCTTCGGTGTCATATTTTTAAACCCAATGAGAGCCAGATGTGAACGTACAATGGAAAACAAAACGTAGGTGGTCCTATGTGATCTGAGTCCCGGGAAGCTGGGCCGGGAGAAGAGCAAGTTGTTTTCTTACCCGGGAAGATCTAAGACTTCTTTTGTTGCAAAATCCCCTGGATGCCTTTGTGGTGCTGCATTCAAGGCAGCCAGGCAGCCTAGCACTCCTTTCTTAAACGCTGCTCCCAAATCCCTTGGATAATCTGGCACCACAACTTTCTGCATCTCTGTGCTCCTTTTCAGTCTTAGGGGGAGCCCTTTAAGCTTTTGATCCCCAGGATTTTATGCTCAGCTTCCTCTTTTCTTACTCTCTATACTGCTCGGTAGTTGAGACTCCTCTCATCACCCAGAGTACTCCCAGATCTACCTCTCCAGCCTATACTTAAGGAGCTATTGGGCAGCTGTTAAGTAGAACTGATACCTTCACCTCCATTTGATACCGTCTTCCCACTGTCTCTGTATCAGGAGGAAAGGGAAATAACTAACTGGCACCCCAATCTCCTAAGCCTTGGTGAACTGCTTCCTTATGTAAATAGATAACAAGGATTTTATGTTTGATTTATGAACGTCTTGCACATTAAGTTTATTTTATAACTTGGAAATATAGGTATCGCAGCTGTCATTTCATTTGCTATTATCTCAATGACAAGCATCATCAGTGAACACCAGGCAGGAATAAAAAATGTGTGAAAATCAGGAGTTCCCGTTGTGGCTCAGTGGTTAACGAATCCGACTAGGAACCATGAGGTTGCGGGTTCAATCCCTGGCCTTGCTCAGTGGGTTAAGGATCCGGTGTTGCTGTGAGCTGAGGTGTAGGTTGCAGACGCGGTTTGGAACCCGCATTGCTGTGGCTCTGGCGTAGGCCGGCGGCTACAGCTCCGATTAGACCCCTAGCCTGGGAACCTCCATATGCCATGGAGTGGCCCTAGAAAAGGCAAAAAGACAAAAAAAAAAAAAAAAAAAAAAAAAAAAAAAAAAAAAGGTGCGAAAATCAAGTGGCCAAAGGGTATAGGAAACGTGCTGTTAGGAAATCGTTGGGCTGTGTGTCGTCAGAAACAAAACAAACAACAAATTGGATAAGTGACTTAAGTAATAGAAATTAAACCAAAATATGTTAACAATTGCTTTCATCTCTGTTTCTAAGATCAGAGTCATGATTAAGAGAAGAGTGCTACTGGATTCAACTGTTAGGAATCTGGCTGTGATTACTCCGGCAACACTTCTGAAGACCGTGACAACAGCAGAGAACAAAGTTAAAAGAATAGTGGACGAGGCAATAGGGTTCTCCAGTTGGCTTTGCTATGAAATGCTCCTTGCTAAGCATTTCATTTAATATCTTCATGGTACAAGATCCCTACACATTCTTAGCCTTTGGTCTAAGCAAAAGATCAGACAGTGATTTATACCTCATTGTAGATTTTAGTCAATAGGTTTGATTTCCTTACCCAGGACTATGCTTCAAGTTAACTCTCCTCAAAGACAGAAGGATAGTGGGCGAATATGCAAAGGGCCACCAAACAAGTGTAGGGAAACCTACACTACAATGGTTTTCTTTTGGTTGCAGCTCACAGATGGCAGTGGGGGGCAGAGACCTACTAGAAAGAAGGGCAGTATTCCTCACAGCTAAGTCAGAGTCAAGACTTAGTTAAGAAGAGGCTGGTGAGTAACAAAGTGATACCCTGGAGAGGAAGGATGTACTTTATCCTGACAATCCATACTGTTGTCTTAGGAGGCCAAGAACAAGAAGGAGGAAGCTGGAGGAAAAATGGTAGAGGTTTGAGCAAATGAAGATAAAATCCTTTCCCATCCCTACACTGGATCAAATCCAGCTAATGGTGAGAAAGAGAAAATGCTCTGTCAATAAGTGAATAGCAACTGAGTTCTTTCCTACATTCTAGAGGGCACATTCTGTGCAAACCTGAAACTAAGGAGCTTAAAACCTAGCTAAGAAGCCACGAGTGTTTTAAAATATAAGCAGCAAATAAACATTATAAGTCAAAGTAATATTAAGAGTTTAGAGTGCCGTGCTTCTGGGTGGTCTAGGAAGGCTTTGTAAGCAACAGACCGGGAGCTGGGCCAGGTCAGTGTGAAAGCTTGAACTTCACATTGCTATCCTTCCCAGCCAAGCTTTCCTCTTTGGAGCAGTCATTAAGAAACTTCTAAGAAATCAATAACAACAATCACTACCAACAAACTCCTTATACAGGGAAGTAAAAGCACTTTGCAAATATAAAATGTTAAAGATCTTATCACTTGAATCTACAGAAGAGCACAGGTGGATTATCTGTCACCATCATTATCCTAATAGCATTTAACTAAACTGAATGTCGTCCTAGGCGTTGCACTGTTGGCTGGGAAACATAATACCCATTCACCATCTCCATCTTCCTTCCTTATAGGGTCTAGAAAAGCAGAATGCTCGCCTTCCTAGCCTTCCTTCTAACTGGAGGAATCCATGATGTGTCACAGTTCTGAATAATAAGACATAAGCAGTTATCTGCCGGGGGCTCCTGAGAACATTTTGATTTTCTTGCTACCATGAGGTTGAAAGCCAACATATTATGAAACAGCTGAATGGGAAGATATACAGAACAAGCATCCTTAATCACAACACTGAGTCTCTAAACCAAAGGCAGCCACTTCTTATTCTAGGCTTGTAATGAGATAATGCTATTTAAACCACCATCAACTTAATACATTGAAAATATCCCTGATATAAATACTTACCATGTACTAAGCCTGTGTCATAAAGTAGGTAGGTGACAAAAAAAGAATTTGAGACCATGTCAGACAGACCCAAAGCCCCGACTCCTAACCACTAACAAGGGTATATGTAGTTGTATGAAAACTTGGGTCTCCTAATGACCAACCCTGTGGTTGTTTTGGTTGGAGGGATTAGTCATCCTATGATGGTCACACCATTCTCATTATAAAACTTCATATTCTGGGTACATTGTATAATGTGTTCCAAAGAACAATGACACTAATTCTATTGGCTCTAAGTTTAGGGGCAAAGGGATTCAACCTACTGACTTAGACCCATTACCTTCACCTGATTCCCTTCCTGACAAGTCTATGACTCTCTTCTTTCATCTTGAATTTCTTTCACATTTGAAATTCAGAAAAACTTAAAATTTACCTGCAGAAATTTCCATCTCTCCTTTTTTTTTTTTTTTTCCCAACCCATTTGGACTTTCAAGATGGCCACAAATGAGTTCTGCCCTTGTTTTCTTTCTTTCTTTCCTTTTCTTTTTTTTTTTTTTGTCTTTTCGCCATTTCTTGAGCCACTCCCGCGGCATATGGAGGTTCCCAGGCTAGGGGTCAAATGGGAGCTGTAGCCGCTGTACACGGGATCCGAGCCACGTCTGCAACCTACACCACGGCTCACGGCAACACCGGATCCTTAACCACTGAGCAACGCCAGGGATCGAACCCACAACCTCATGGTTCCTAGTTGGATTCGTTAACCACTGAGCCACGACAGGAACTCCTGCCCTTGTTTTCTATACAACAGACAGGCATCATTTCAACAAACTAAGCATCTGATAACACTTAAAAGACTGTTTCTGGAGAGTCACTTATTCCCTCACAATAGTGTACATTGGAAGATCATTCAGAAATATTGCAAAGTCTAAAACAACACTGAGCTGATGCTGAGTGATCAGCTGTCGGCAGCTGTTGTGTCTTCATGGCTTTACTCTCAAGAGAAATGCTCTCCTCCTCTGTGGTTATGACTGGCCATTACATAGGAGGATTAGTGGGGCTGCTTCTGGCTGTCACGGAAAGCTTAAGATATGTCCTTTATGTGGATTCCTAAGAGCAGACATCCTCTTTGCAAAGCCGATAGGCCACCTCCCTCAACCAATGAGCTAATTGTCTGAAATCACTCCTCATAGATCAAGAAATATGGTCTTGTCAATCAACTCTCTTCATGCGGAAAGGAAGAGCCTTTTGCTTCCTTTCGAAGACCCGATTCCATTCGAAGCCCCTTCCATCTACAAAATTCTCAAGTCTACGAATGTGAACAATCGGCTGCAATGAATGACTCCTTCCAGCTTTATAGCTATGAGGGCCTTTTTGACTACAGTTTTTTTTCCTTCAAAGAAAAAATTGTTTTTTTAAATGTAGTTTCCTGACTATACCAGGTGTGAAGTAGGAAATAAAAGAACAAGCTGTTGTGTTGGCCATCTAGGGTTGTTTCCCTCCAAGCCTGCCAGATGGACATCATCCTGGATACTTTCCATCCTGCTGACCAAGCTAGGTCTTCCTGGCAAAGTCTACAGACTGACTACTCATTTCTAATCAAAACGTAGCAGCAAATTCTAAAACTTCGGGGCTCTCTGGAAGATTGGTTGCTGGCTCTCGCTAAATAAAGAAGAGTGAGTGGCCCATTTTTTGTGGTTAATACTAGGAATTAGAGACAAACTGCAGCTTTGCCTACTGGGAGAAAATGGGCTGAGAATCAATCACCTTGCAGTGAATTGTCAATCAACACATCTTATACAATTTGCATACTGTATCTCACCGACCCTTACTTTCCTGCTTCCAAATACTGCGCTGTTTTGTTCAGAGAGCAACCCTTTCCTGTTCTATTCCCTCTACTACTTAGAACTCTCTTCAAAAGTCTAAAATACACAAGCAAAGTAGAGAAAAAGGGAAAGCCTAATCTCTTATCGCTGAGAATATTGGAAAAGCTTTATTGGAGATGCAATAGAAGAGCTGACTTAAGGATGGACAGAGTTTTAATAAATGGAGACAGGGGAAGGAGTAAAAGGAAGCTCCCTGAAAGGGAGAAAGGAAGGAGTATTTACTATGTAATAGATACCAGGCTACGTACATTCACATAAATTCTCATCCATACCTTACAATAGTCACTGTTGGAAGAGGCAGGTATTAATATCCTCTCAAAGCCTTTAAACAGTCTAAGAAATTTGCTCAAGATTACAGAGTAAACAAGAGGTGAACCCAGGTCTCAAACCCAGATCGAGCTCTAAATCGTCTCTTTCTCCACCACACCGATAAGCAATGGCACGGAGGTGGGAAAGACAAGGCCCATTTAGGGAATGTGAACTGGGCCAATATGGTGGGCAAAGATATAGCATCTTCTGAGCATCTGCTCTTGAGTCACCATTTAAAGAAAAGGGTCCCATGAGACAGACCCCAATAGTGCTATTAGGTGCAACCACAGCGAAACAGTCTTGACCATTTTGACAAGATAAATCAGAGCAGATATGAGTCCCATCTTATAAGGAACTATCAGGGGTCCTGAAGCTGATGACTCTAGTTCAGGACCAGGAGGGTTGCTTCTTACACCATCTCCATTTGGCATCACATTCACGCTCAATCTAAACACTACCTGAGCCTTGATCCCAGTGTGTCCTACTGATCCAGCTCAGCATTTCTAAAAGGCAATGGTCATTCAAGGGGGACTGCGTGGGCACCTCCTGTCACACCTGTATTTTGTATGCTATACATATTCCCTCAATTATCTCATGGTCTTTTCCCATTTACCAACATTATCCTCTTTCCTACTTCTCTATACACAGGCTCTAAAATAAGGACTAGACCATAGCAATTGCTTACCGAAAGTTTACTGAAAAAAAACGATACATAATTATTCAACGAATGTTGATCGAATGAACACATGAACTGGATGTTTCTGTTAGCAGTGATAAGAGATGCTAAGCCATAGACTCAAGGTTAGAGTGATAGGATACAATGTAAAGTAAGATGGCACATACAGGCTGGAGCCTCCAGACTGGCTGGAAGCACCCCAAATGCCGAGCAGAGGAATCTGACTTATTTTACGCGAACCAAGAAAGAGAATCCTGAATGTTGCTGAGGATGAAAAAAGTCTTGGGCACAGTGGTAAGGAGGGATAGGGGTGACATGCCCAAATGGTTCTAGATTGCCAGTAAATAGCCTGACAATCAGGCTGTTGAGAAGCGAGTGTACGTCCCCAAGGGAGAGGGCCAGAAGGATGCATGGAAAGCAGCATCCTTGTCTTTGTCTCACACAGTACCTCACCTTTTTACCCGTGATACCAAAGTTCTAATTCCCTCACTAATCTCTCTATGGCCGCTGTGTCTTTTGTTTCAGTTATTCTTCTCTTCAGGAATCTTCCTCCTCTAACCACTCCTCAAAATTCCTGTTGCAAGTTATTACTGGATGGATAAGTGCAATGTGTCATGCCTCAGAACTGATTCAAAAGCCTCAGAATTTCCAACCTCTGTGGGAGAGAAAGGCCAGCGTAAATATATTGTGTTCTTGTCCCTACGGACAAGACAAACTTCGCCTCCTCAACTCTGGCCAGAGCCAAAACCAAGTAAAATGATTTCTTTTTGCCTTCTGTGCTGAAGCAGAGCAGAAATAAACACTGGGAGTGTCTCACTGTGCGGCCCATGCACATATGTACGCTCAAGAGAAGTAAGGACGCCCTCCGTTACGTCTTCCATGCCTTCCGCCTCCACTCTAGCAAATGCTTTTTTAAAAGCTGATCTGCCCAGAACTCACCCTCTGACTTTGTTCAAGCTCATTCTCACACCTCCTGTAGCCCCAACTCACTCCTGTGTTGAAATGATACTCCTCCTTCAAGGCCTACCTTACAAGCTACCTCCTCTATGCTGCTTTCTTTTATTTTTTAGGTCAAATGCAAAACCTGCCCCATCTAAACCCCTCTGACACCTTGTCTGTTCCTCTGACCTCAAATCACAAAAAGATGTGTGAGACCATTTCTATGTTTTACTTCCCCATCTAATCCCTGCTTAAGACATTAGCTTTGACATTTGGACATCCCCCATGGTTTGAGGCCAGGGGCTATGCCACGTGGGCATCCCCCATGGTTCCTAGTGCAGCATTTGTACTTGGTACAAGTGGGAGGCTATCAAACACTTGTTAAAATAAATGAATGAAATTATTACTTTCAATGAGTTTTCATATATCTTACTTCAGAGCATGATTATCCCTACTTTAACTGAAGGCTCATAAAAGTTAAGTGATTCAGAAAACAGACCGTGCTTTCCACACAAGCTGAGATAAAAGGCCCACATAAGAGGGTGCAGTTTGAATCTGGGTACCTCTTGGATAACAGCTTCTATCTTATTGAATAACCCACTGAGAACATAAATGGGTACTTTGGGGGAAGCAAATTTGTTGAGATATCTATAGATATACAGATACATAGATATCAAGAGCCATAGAGACATTCATACATACAATCTGAACCAGTATGTCTATTTCCAGAAATCCATCTTAAGAAAATAACCAGATATGTGAAGAGACTTATACACGAAGATAACCACTGTGCTATTCAAAATAGTGATAAAGTCTGTAAAATTTTCTGTTTCCAATTGACAGACTGAAAACATGTTTATTTTTCCTTCCTCCCAAATCCCAAAGCTGTGACAAAGTAGCACAAAAGGGAATAAATAATACCTCCTGTTAGGATGGGGAAGGAGAAACAAAGGGAGAAAAGAAAGAGACCAGAAAACCATTAACATGATTTTCTTTTCAAAAGATGGGAGGTAGGAGTTCCCGTCGTGGCGTAGTGGTTAACGAATCCGACTAGGAACCATGAGGTTGCAGGCTCGGTCCCTGGCCTTGCTCAGTGGGTTAACGATCCGGCGTTGCCGTGAGCTGTGGTGTAGGTTGCAGACGCGGCTCGGATCCCGCGTTGCTGTGGCTCTGGCGTAGGCCGGTGGCTACAGCTCCGATTCAACCCCTAGCCTGGGAACCTCCATATGCCGCGGGAGCGGCCCAAGAAATAGCAACAACAACAACAAAAAGACAAAAAGACAAAAAAAAAAAAAAAAAAAGATGGGAGGTAGATGGGATTACACTGGTAGTGGTACTATATTACAGATGTCTCACGATGCAGACATATCTGCACATAACCCAGGGAAGGAAGCAGGTAAAGGAATGTGGGGAAAAGCTGCCTGCAGAATCCGATGCCACTCCTTGATGAGACAGGAACGGGGCCACCTTGGGGATTAGAGCAGCCTGTCTAATAGAAATGTGATATGAGCCACATACATAATTCTGAAATTTATTTTTACTTTTAAAAAGTAAAAAGAAACATGTGAAATTAATTTTAACAAGCTATCCAGAATCATTTTAACATAGACTCAATATGAAAATGAATTTGGGGGGTTGTTCTTCTTTGAACTCTGGTGTGTATGTTACCCTTACAGCACATCTTAATTCAGAAGAGCCAGGCTTCAAGTGCTCAACAAATCACACGTGGCTAGTGGTTATCATAATTATTGATAATTGATTAATTATATTGATTCTGCTATTGCTCAGAATTTGAAGATGAGAACGAGGTGAGGAAGAGGAACAGACATCAAAATGATTACTTGCAGGGTTGTCTAAAGAATCATCTGGGCAAAACATTTTAGATAAGCTGGGACTTAGAAAGTTTAACTCCTATGCATTCTTTCTGAAAAAACTACCGAGGATGCTTTACAGCAAAATTAAAAAGAATTTTAAGAAAGATGACATGGGCACAAGAAAGGAGATTTAACCTAGGACTTCAATGAAATGGAAGCAAGCCTTGAAATGAGAAGAGCAGCTCTGCGGACTTAGAGAAGAATGTGTCATGAGGAAAATCATTTTCCTACAAGAAACGGTATGACTAAGAAGCTAAAGGATGTTTACAGTCATAAGGTAAAGGCAGATGCTTCATTCTTCAGTGAGGGGGAAAAGAAGGCATTTAAAAACTCCAAGGAAAACAAAAGAGCAAAGACAAAGTATAAATATGAAGGAAAGAAAATGGGGCAAGTGATACACTACGGAATCTATTTGACCCTGATGTTTGGAACTCGCTCCTTTACATGTCACGGGTTTAGTATTTCTTCCTATGGGACAAATTATGCAACTTAGCTGTTGTAAATATGTACAAAATAGTATTACTGCATAGTATATATACTGGTTGTTAGCTCTTAGGATCAATCCCCAGGAAAAACTTAAGGCTTACTTATTTTATAGATCTGAATGTCAATATTATTTAGTTCTTTAAGATAGGAAAGGACTGATTTTCTCATCTTACCTACTGGAGATTCAAAGTATTCTGTATATAGTTAGGGAGGAAAAAACCCAGAATTTTAGGCATAAGTGGTAAACTGCATAAGACAGGTTTGACTAAGGGGCTTTAAGGATTCAATGACGTCTATTTCCTCCAGTGTTTTGGTGGTACAAAGTAGTTTAACAAATAAGTTATACTGTAGCCATTAAATTATCCTCGGAGACTATAATAAACATTTCTAAGCTTATAATATTTAGTGAAATAAACTATCGAAATTGGAGAGATGGTATGAAGCCTAGGCAAATAGAATGAAATCTGCCCTACCTTTATGTTTTAGGAGAGATTTAGGTTAGAGTTAAGTAATCAGCAGACTTCTAAGAGGCGAACCTAAAGAGGTGTGGGAATCTAGCTGCAGGGACAAAAGTGGTACAGGGAATAGTCAAGGTTAAGTGTCAGACACTAGTACTACCTCCAATACACCTCTGTAATCAGTCTCCCCTTTTCCAAACACACGGTTTGTACTCATTAAATAGTCACAGATTTAGACAGATTAGTCATAGATTTGAATGATGTAGGATGGCCAAGGAACCATCGAAGTAAGCATAGTCAAGGGAGGCTGCTGCTGCTGCTTCTTGTTTTTTTTTTTTTTTTTGTTGTTGTTGTTTTTTTTTTTTTTTTTTTTGCTTTTTATGGCCACACACGCGGCACATGGAGGTTCCCAGGCTAGAGGGTCAAATTGGAGCATAGTTGCCGGCCTACACCACAGCCACAGCCACGCAGGATCCGAGCCACCTCTGTGACCTACACCACAGCTCACGGCAACACGGGATCCTTAATCCACTGAGTGAGTGAGGCCAGGGATCAAACCTGCAACCCCATGGTTACCAGTCGGATTCATTTCCACTGGGCCACAGCGGGAACTCCCAAAGGCTTCTTTTTCTTTTTTTTTTTTTAAAGTAGAGTTACTGTACAATATTACGTAAGTTACAGGTGTAATTAGTAATTAGAGTTACTGTACAACATTACGTAAGTTACAGTGATATAGTAATTCACAATTTTTAAAGGTTATACTCCCCATATAGTTGTTATAAAATATTGGCTATATCCCCCATGTTGTACAATATATCCTTGTAGTTTATTTTATAACTAATAGCTTGGACTTCTTAATTTCCTACCCCTATACTGTCCTCCCCTGTGTCCCCCTCCCCAGTGGTAGCCACCAGTTTGTTCTCTATAGTTGTGGTTTTTTTTGTTATATTCACTAGTTTGTTGTATTTTTTAGATTCCACATATAAGTGACACCATACAGTGTTTTTGTCTGACTTAGTTCACTTAGCATAATGCCCTCCAAGTCCATCCATGTTGCTGCAAATGGAAAAATTCCATTCTTTCCTATGGCTGACTAGTTTTCCTGTGTGTGTGTGTGTGTGTGTGTGTGTGTGTGTGTGTGTGTGTACCACCTCTTCTTAATCCATTCATCTGCTGATGGACACTTAGGTTGCTTCCTTATCTTGGCAATTGTAAAAAGTGCTGCTATGAACATTGGGGTATATGTATCTTTTATAATTAGGTTTTTTTTTTTTTTCAGATATATACCCAGGAATGGAATTGCTGGGTCATATGACAGTTCTCTTTTCAGATTTCTGAGAAATCTCCATACTGTTCTCCACCAATTTGCATTCCCTCCATAGTGTACAAGAGTCAAGGGAGACTTCTTGCAAGGGCCAAGCCCTGAATGGTACCTCAAAGGATGTATAGATTCGCACATGGTACCTGGGAAGACCATATCATCCTTAATGGGCAAAAGGGAAGCAGAAACCAGCCACCAAGTTGAAGTGCAAGGGAGGCTCACATGGAAGAGAGGCAAAGAGGCCGGATGGAAGGTACAGTAACTAGAAGGTACTGAGAGACGGGACTCTCCCCATCCCATCACTTAAACAGGTTAATGTTTTTCAGGGCTGTACTTCAGAAGATGGACGTGTAACTCCCCAATGTGTAAACCGGGGTCCCTCTTCCCTATCAACCTACACCTGATCTTCCCTGTATTAGACAGACTGTCTTTTCTCCTCCACACTTCTTGCAATTCACATTTCTCCTAATAAGCTTCTCACTGGCAAACAACCACATCAAAGACAGAGGAGTTTGCTTCCAGAGACGAGGATAATCCACTTGGCAGCTAGTTTGGACAATCGAACAGGCAGAATAACTACAATGCTTTACTCTCCGTGGCTGGATTTTGCCCAGCTCAGCCAAAGAGAACGCAGTATATCTTACAGTAAACAGGATTCTGTACTCAGAAGACATCCTTTATAAGCCTCACACTGGGGCTTTGAGGAGCTGGGATTCAAAGCGACAAACTTCTCACTACAGAGGTCCACCCTCTCCTCCCTACATCATACTGCCTCATAGAAAGGGAGAGAGAAAAGGGAGTGAAGTTACCAAAGCTACATTGTTGAAAAGCAAGACCAGAGAAGTACAGGCTGCTATCTTCGCACTCCCTCCAACATTTTTTTAAAAGAAACAAAACAGGCCTGCTCAGTAAGACTCACAGATTCTTCGAAAATGTCAAAAGCGAACAGCCTTAAATAGACTTTTCTTTAAAGGGTGGGAGGGCACGTTAAATATCAAAGGACAGGTCACTTCTCTGACATTCTGTCGTGGCTGAACGGAAGTTTACCCGGCATGACCACAGCATCTAAGAGAATCCAGAAGGGATGATGAGTTAGGGAGAGGGAAGGAAGAGAGGCTGACTCAATATTTGTTTTCCAAAAATAAAAGCTCAAACCAAACACACTGGGACTCAGCTATCCAGCTGGGTACTCCATGGATTAACTGTCTGTGTGGCCAGGCACTTCACTTCATATTTCTGATAGACCAGCTGTAAAATGGAAAAAGAACTCGGGATAAGGCTCCTTGTCAACAGAGCACTAAGAGAGTTATATTTATAGCTTCTGAAATACAAACCTACGCAAAAGGCCTGACACTGACCCTCTGGCCCAAGGTCTTATCATTCCTGCTGTGGATAACGTCATAAGGTTGGGCTTTGGGATATGAATGACCTCAGAATGGCAGTGCCACCTCCTATTTTATATCCTCTTCACAGGTTACTGCTGGGCATTTTATTTTTATCTTTTTATTTTAGGGCCACACCCTTGGCACACAGAGGTTCCCAGGCTAGGGGTCAAGACGGAGCTGTAGCTGCTGGCCTGTGCCACAGCCACAATCACAGCAGTGCAAGATCTGAGCCACATCCTTTACCTACACCACAGCTCACAGCAGCGCCGGATCCTTAACCCAGTGAGCGAGGCCAGGGGTAGAACCTGTATCCTCATGGTTACTGGTCAGATTCATTTCCACTGAGCCATGAGGGGGACTCCAACAGCTGCACATTTTGAAACATAGATACTAATTCAATGTTGAAAATAAAATGCTAGCATAATAGTGTAGAAAACATATGGGCTTTAGCATTTGGCAATCATGGGCTTGAATCTTGGGTGTTAAGACTTGAGCAAGTTACCTAGGCTTTCTGAGATTTCTTTTCCTCATCATTAAAACAAGGATAACTCCCTATCTTAGAATATTCATTTACTGAGAATTAACGTTCCGGATAATATAAGATACTCAAATGATAATTTCCCTATTAACCCTTACCTCACACCTGTACAAAAATTAACTTGACATGGATCATAGATCTAAGTATACAAGCTCCTAGAAGAAAATACAGGAGAAAAAGTTTTGTAACCCAGAGGGAGGTAATCAAACAACAACAAAAAATATTTTAATCAACAATAGACAAAACAGACCATTAAAATTCAAAGCTTTTGCTCCTCAAACAGGACCATTAAGAAAATAAAAAAGCAAACCAGACTGGGAGGAAATATTCACATGTTTTCACGGAAAGAAATTTCACATATTTCTATCTTACAAAGAGCTGGTACTCAGAACCATGTAAAAAACTCTTACAACTTAATGACAGGAAGATAAACTGTACCCTGTTAAAAATGGGCAAAAGATTTGAACAGGGACCACACAAAAGAAGCTGTACAAAAGACCACTTGCCACACACACACAAAAAAAGGCTGAAGATTATTAGATCATTATTAATGAGAACTACAATAAAATATCATTACCTATAAACTCCTTAGAATGACTAAAATTAAGACTGACCATACTGTGTTAGCGAAGATGTGGCACACGTGGAATGGAGCACACACACTACTGGTGGGAATGTAAAATAGGTTGGTTGTTGTCTGTTGTTATTGTTTGTTCTTATTTTTTTAATTACAGTTGTGTTCCGTCAATTTCTGCTGTACAGCAAAGTGACCCAGTCATTCATGCGCACACACACACACACACACACACATTCTTTTTCTCATATTATTTTCCATCACGTTCCACCACAAGTGGCTGGATATAGTTTCCTGTGCTATACAGCAGGATCTTTTTGCTTATTCATTCTAAATGTAATAGTTTGCACCTACTAACCCCAAACTCCCAGTTCATCCTATACCTTCCCCCTTGCCCTTGGCAATCAAAAGTCTACTCTCCATGTCATGAGTCTGTTTCAGTTCTGCAGATAGGTTCATCTGTGTCATATTTTAGATTCCACATGTAAGAGATATCTTACGGTATTTATCTTTCTCTTTCTTATTTCACCTAGTATGAGAGTCTCTAGTTCCATCCATGTTGCTGCAAATGGCATTATTTTGTTCTTTCTTATGGGTGAGTAGCATTCCATTGAGTATAAGTATAGATAGGTAGTTTAAAAAAAAAAAAAAAAAAAAAAAAAACTTGAGTTCCTGTCATGGTTCAGTGGAAGTGAATCCAACTAGGAACCATGAGGTTGCGGGTTCAATCCCTGGCCTCGCTCAGTGGGTTAAGGATCCGGTGTTGCCATGAGCTATGGTGTAGGTTGCAGACACAGCTCGGATCTGGCATTGCTGTGGCTGTGGTGCAGGCCGGCAGCAACAGCTCCGATTAGACCCCCTTGCCTGGGAACCTCCATATGCCGTGGGTGCAGCCCTAAAAGGACAAAAAAACAAAATAAAATAAAGCTTAACAACTACCATATAACTCAGATGCTCAGATCCTTGGTATTTAGCCAGGAGAAGTAAAAACAAATGCCCAAAGACATGCAAATGAATGTTCATATCAGCTTTATTCAAAACAGCCAGAAACTGCCAACAACTCCAATGTCCACTAACAAGTGGGTGGTAGAGCCACACAATGGAATAGACCTTAGTGACCAAAGGAACACACACAACAACATGGACACAACTAAACAAACATTATGCTGCATGAAAGAAGCCGGGCCAAAAGCGTACATGCTGTATGATTTTATTCATAAAATGCAAGCGAATTTACAGTGCCAAGAGATAAGTACTTGCCTGGGGTGGAGGACAAAGGAAAGGACAGACCACAAAGAGACAAGCCCCCCAGGGGGCTGGGAGAAATGTTCTGTATCTTAACCACAGTAGTCCCTGCATGGGCAGAGACAACTGTCAAACTCACTGCATTTAGACAGATGCAGTTTATCATGTGTAAATTATCCCTTAAAGTTGATAAGGAAAAAAATTCACTTTGTTAGCCCTCCTGCCACTAGAATCAAGTTAGAAAGTTATTACTGCCCATCTCGTGGCCACAGAGAAGATAGAAAACTGAACGTAAGTAATATAAAAACCTTTTTATTTATTATTAGTCAGGTGTTTGGCAATGTGCTAGGTACTTCCTACCTAGTGCCTTATTTAATTCTAACACATCTGATGAGGTAGGCTCTATTATCTCTATTACAGATGAGGAAACAGGCTCAGAAGGAGCTCATCAAAAGCCACCCGGATGGTAAACGGTAGGTTTGGATTCCGTGATGGATTTGGAATCAAACCAGGTAGCTTGACTTCAAAGGACAATGCTGTTATTTCCTACAGCGCTTAGGGCATCCTCAGGAAGGCAAAGCCCCGAAGGCCCAGGGACAGGAAGAGTTCCTCGAGATTTTCTTCATGAGGACTGGCGAATCCTCTCAAGTCCTTCTCCAAGGAGCCTGGGAGGGTGGGAGGTGGGGTATGCCTCTGACTGTGCAGCCAAGGAGACTCCTCTAACTCGCTCCAGCATCTGCTGGTATTTTGTTAACTCTTGGCTCCTCCACACTCACCCACCCACTGGTTTCCCAGAGAAAAAAAGCCAAAATATCTTGGCTGAACAGGCGAATGGGTCACAGATGACAGAGGTAAAAAAAAAAAAAAAAAAAAAAAAAACCCAAGAAGTTCTGTAATATGCTTTTTTAAAGCAAAAACAAATCGCACAGTTCCTGGTTCTGCATTTTCCGTATTCTCTTTGTCTGTCTTGTGAAACATTCTGTTGTCTACATTTTCATTCATCATGATGGAAAAAGTGAAGCCAGTGGGTCATGCTGAACATTTAAATAAATTTACAGTCTTCCTATTTCAGACCAGCTGTAGCCCAGCTCCCCTGAAGCCAGGCCAACAGATCAAGGAGAAGGTGGCTTGAGCTGCAGAGAGTGGGCCACAGAGAGAAACAATAGGAAAGCCAGATCTGGATGGGTAGTTCAGGATAGGGATCAACTCTGAGCTCAGACAGCAAGGACCTGGGTCCGGGGCCTAAACTTGCACTCTAATTGTCTATGAGCCTTGGAAGATTAGACCAGTCATGTTTTTCAACTTAAACAAAGGCCCTCCGTTTATAACCAAAAATAATCTTCCCTCGAAACCCTTAAGACTCTCGTGCACTTCCTCTGAGAACTGCTCTGCTGCCTCCTACTCCCCCAGCAGCTAAGCTTTACTTTCTGAAATCTGTACTACAAAAGTAGGCAGCTTTTCATTGTATCAGTTCACACTACAATACCAACTTTTAAAAAAATTTTCATTATGTACAAACATACACTGAAATTACTATTTTTTCTTTCTTTCTCAGGCTAGGGGTCAAATCAGAGCTGCAGCCTCCAGCCTACACCACAACCACAGCAACACCAGATCCAAGCCGTGTCTGCGACCTACATCCTAGCTCACGGTAACACTGGATCCTTAACCCACTGAGTGAGGTCAGGGATTGAACCTGCATCCTCATGGATCCTAGTCGGGTTCGCTCCCACTGGGCCGCAGCGCAAACCCCTGAAATTCTGACGTAATCCTGAGTGTTCTATGGAGAGTCCGGGATTAAACGTCTGAGAATTAATGTCTATAGCAGTGTTTTGGGTTGTTCCGCATTTCCGTTCCCGGTTTAGCATGAACTGCAGTTTTACCAGAACTCCTTTGCTCCCTCTTCACACACATTAGGAATGTATTCACCACTGGGATGTGTACTTTTTTGATCATTTAATTAGTGCCTCCTCCTCCAAACTAGGCTCTGCCAAACGGTTTCTGGTAAGCAGCTTTGGACAGTAAAAATTCCCTAGACGTTCTGGACGGGGTGTGAGAGGAAGACACACAACCCAGCAGGGGAACTGAAACATTCTCCCTTGAGTCCACTTCTGTCCCAGGAGGATGGGGAGGAGGGGGGAGGGAAGTGGCAGAAGAAGCTTTTAGAGGAAACGGACTTGCAGGACTTTTGCTGCAAACAATCGGGTACTGTGTCCAGCTGTTGACTGAGGCAACTGGAACCAATGGAGAACAAGCCAGTCAGAGTTCTTGCTCCACAAACAAGAAGGTACTATACTTCTGCTTCACGTGTTAATAGCTTAGTCCCTCTATTCCAGTGGCCACCCCTGGGGCTCCATGCCAGTGTTGGAAGGAACCTTCGGTATCATTTAGGCACTGCTCCCCACCTCTTTTCAAAGAGGTGGAACATTTTATTTCTACAAACAAGATTTTGTGCAGAACTGTGATATATAAAAACAAACAAAAGCAGAACTGCTCTGAGGGGTAGGGGACACAGGTATAGAGTCTTGCCAGCTCAGCTGCCATCAACCCTTCCACCAGAACTCTTTTTAGAATGGGGGGGTCGGGGGGCGCGTAGCTTCCAGGCTGACTTGATGCTGACTTCTAGGGGCTTAGATCAGGTTCTTGGATTCTACCCCACTTCACCCCCATTATGAGCAGAACTGCTGCACAGACCTGTCATAAGGTCTGAGAGGCCTCAGAGGACAGAGCCAGGTAAAGCTTCGCAGCTGAGCAAGTCCAGGTCCTACTAGTCCAGCAAGTTGAAAGCATGTGATGAGCTGAAGAGAGGCAGACCAGATGTTCCTAACCCTTTTCAGGTCACTCGCCGAGACAGGTGCAGACCCCTGTCAATCCAATGAGCATTTCTCTCTTTATCCCTGTTAACAGAACTAACATTTGTTCAGAGAGTTCACCCACGGTCTCCAGGAGGGTAAGCCTCAGTTCCAGAGGTTGAGTTACAACTGGTCTAAAGCCGTTAGGCAAATCTTACTCCCCTTTGCCAGGATGGGTCCAAAGGTAGGTAACCTCATTCCGATTAAAATAAATAAATAAGCAGTCTTCTCAGTAGGTAAAGTGCTTGATTTTCTTGGTGACAATCTTGAGCTGCTGAAAGAACCCTGAAACTCTGCTAAATGAACATCAATGTCCTTGTGATTTAAGTCTCTGTTACTCAGATTTTCTGTTAACAGCAGCTAAAAGTTGTCCTGACTGATGGGCTGACCCACTTCAAAACGAGATTAAAACTATATGTCTGGGTCACTCTGCTGTAGAGCAGAAATTTGCACAGTATTGTAAATAAACTATATATTTTTTTAAAAAAACCTATGGTCCTATATCCTATAACCTTCATTATGTGGATATACACAGTGTTTTGCCTTTAATTTTAGGAGATTTGCAGAGTTTAGGTTAAGAATCTAGTGCTCCCTGGACCAGCAGCATCAGTATCACCTAGAAACTTGTGGTAAGTATAATTTCTTCACGTTTAGTTGAGACCTGCTAAATCAGGAACCCCTTCTGTGGGGCCCAGCAATCTGTGTTTCACCAAGTCCTCTAAGTGATCTGATTCATGCTTAACTTTGAGCACCACTGCTCGAAGTCCAGCATTATTCAATTTCTGTGATGACAGAAATGTTTATGTCTGCGCTGTTCAGTACGTACTACTAGACACATGTGTCTATTGAGCACTGAAAATGTGGCTAAGTGCAACTGAGAATTTTAAATTTTACTTAGTTTTAATTTATTTAAATTTAAATACCCACCTGTGGCCAGTGGCTACTGTATTGGACATTGCAGCTCTAGATAAACATAAGAGATTTTATGTATTCGAGTGGCTCCTAATACTAAGTCATAATATAAACCAGTGGTTTTCAAATTTCAGGATGCATCAGAATACTAGAGGGTTTGGTAAAAACCAAGCGTAGGCCCCAACCCCTAGACCTTCTGTCTCGGTAGGTCTGCTTGGGGCCTGAGAACCTGTACATCTAATAGGTTCCTATGTGATGCTGATGCAGGAAGAGCACTTTGAGAACCACTGACGGAATAAGCAAAACTTGCTTGTGCCTTCCTATAACCTGTATGAAAGCCACTTTTCTACAATTCCAACCAATGTTTTCCTTTGCGTTCCTCCCATTAACAAATAATAGAGTTCCCTGACAGCAGGAGCTGTCATCTTCCAGTTCTGCATGGTCCATAGTACACAATAGCTCAGAGCCCTGGATCTAGCAGGCGCTTGATGCTATGAAAGAATAAGCATCCCCCCAAAGGGGGAAACTTTTGGAAAGGTCTACCATGTTCCAAAGACCCTAATAATCTCCTTATAATCACCAGGTGGCAGGTTGTATGTTTCAAAAGAGAGGCACAGAAAGGTTAAGTGAGTTGCCTAAGGCACTGGGCTATATTCCTTATTTTTCTGTATTTTAAATATTATCTCATAAATTATTTAGGTCTAAGCATATCTGTAGAAGGGATATATATGTATGCAGAAACACTCAAAACTAAATTATTCAAGAGTCAAAAATGCTTTTGACACTATAATGGTGGTAGGCAAAAGGACTGGTAATCTAGACAGTGCTACACCTTCTCAAATAACACCACATAGAAAACCATCTATGCCAGAGACCTGGCCCAGCCAGCAATACGGCTTTCAAGCATTAATGGGAAAGGCAAGAATCAAGGACAAACACACAGGGGACTTTGCTGAAGGTCAAAAAAGCAACAATAAATACCATGCCCAGAAAAGCTTTTAAATCTGACCTTTTCCTCTGCTAAAGCCATTCGCCTTCCAGCATCTTCAATCTAATAGACTGAAGTGGGCTGAAATGGCCCTTAGGAGAAAACTGGGGCTGGTCTTCTCCTTAATGCTGCCTCTCCACCACTACTCTAGCAGCAGCAACATTACTGGTAATTACATCATTATGCTGTAATGGAACACATGCAGTGCAAGTGAAACAGCCCAGCAGCTCCCCAGTTGAGGAGAGGAGAAAAAAGGCTCCCACTTCACTCTTCAATTTCTATTAACCCTTCAGGTTCTGGCTTATTCTCAAAGGCAAACCACCCTTAGGACTTTTCACAATCTTAAAACAGAGACCTTGAAACTGGAGCTTAATTGAGGAGCAGGAGCAAAGCTCATGCACTCCTTTGATGGGAATCCTCCACTAGAAAAAGAATTAGGAGACTTGGGTACAGTTCTGGCTTTGCTAAGAACACCTTCTATGAGCTTGGGGAAATCATGTGCATATTTTAGGTGTCAGTTTCCTAAATAGTAAATGAATAAATAAATTTCCTAAATAGTAAAGCATCCAAGCAGAGGATCCCAAAATGTCCTGGTAGGCAACTTGGGATTGGACTGAATAATCACAAGAGTCCTCCAGCCCTAACATTCTATTATCTAAAAAGACTCCACAAACAGGAGAGTCAGCGAAAGAGTGAAATATGAAAGGCCCACTCTATTTAGTCTTCAAGCAGTTAATTAGGGGATGATTTCTGCCTCTACTCTGACCCATGCATCAGCGTCAGGTCACCTTCACCAACATCCACAGCAACTTTTCCAAAGACCAAGGTCAGAACCCATTGGTGAATCACAATGGCTCCCTAAAGAGAGAAAGGACTCCGTGGTACAAAGTATATTGGGACAGAACTTGGAGACTGAAGTTCTAGCTGCCACAGATTCCTTCTATGACCCCAAGCAGTTGCTTAACCTTGGCCAACTCATCTTTAAGACACAGTGGTGGAGGGAGGAGGGGTGAGAATTATACCCTTTTGGCTCAAGCTGTCTACAATTCTGATTATCTCTGTACAAATTTCAAATGCTCCTACTGGATACTGGGACATGCAGGATTGTGGGGGGCAGAGGTGGGCTGGCATCAACAACATGTTAAGAATGCCAAACCCTGCAAGACAGAGATGAGTTTTCTTAAGATATTCTACAGGTTTTCTTGTAGATACATCAAAAATATTATCTAACAGACCTCAAAGAAAGAATTAAAACATATAAAGCTACATATTAATTGCTGTCTATTTCAGAATCTTCTAGTACTCCAAAAGGAAGAATGTAAAAATGGGTTCTCTGCGATTGCTTTCTGGTCATGATACAGACCTTGGTTTCTAGCAGTAAGGTGATCTAAATATTCTGGATGTCCCTCCCAAAGAAAAAGATTTAAAAAGCTAAATAAATAGTCTGTAAATTAATTTTTAAAAATGCATCATGCTGAGCTGTCAAGAATACCTGACAGAACAAAAATTAAAGGAATCTGCACAGAACAAAAATGAAATGAAATGAAAAGCAGGTGGAAACAACCCAAATGTCCGTTAATAATGAAAGGATAAACAAAATGTGTCTTATATATACAATGGATTACTATTCAGCCTTAAAAAGGAAGAAAGTTCTGACACATGCTACATCATGGATGAACTCTGAAGACATTATACTAAGTGAAATAAACCAGACATAAAATCACAAATTCTCTGAGTCTACTTAAACGAGGTACACAGAATAGTCAAAATCACAGAGACCAAAAGTAGCATGGTAGTTGCCAGGGGCTAGGGGCAAGGGGGTGCTATGTTTAGTGGGTACAGAATTTCAGTGTGAGAAGATGAAATGTTCTAGAGATGGGTGGTGGTGATGGTTATCAACAATGTAAAGAACCTCACGTCACCGGATTGTATATTTAAAGGGGGCTTATGAGAGAGGATTAAGATAGTGGAATAGAAGGACTGGAGCTCAACTTCTCTCCTAAAAACAACAACATTCACAACTAAAAGCTGAGCAATCCCCACCCAAATGGACCTGAAACCTTAAAAAAGATACCCTACTCCAGAAGAAAAAGAGGAGGCCACATCAAGAGGCAGGAGGGGCGATTTCGTGATATAAACAACCCCATACCTCCTGGGTGGGAACCTCCACAGACTGGAAACTATTTGGTTTACAGAGACTCACCTACAGGAGTGAGAGTTCTGAGCCACACATCAAACTCTCGCATGTGGGGATCTGGCACTGGGAGAAAGAGCCCCAGAGCATCTGGCATTGAAGGCCAGTGGGGCTTGTGCGCAGGAGCTCCACGGGACTGGAGGAAATGGAGACCCCATTCTTAAAAGGCGCACACAGACTTTCACGTGCACTGGGTCCCAGGGCAAAGCAAAGTCTCCACGGGAATCTGGGTCAAACCTGACCGCAGTTCTTGGAGGACATCCTGGGAAAACAGGGGTGAACGTGGCTTTTTGTGAGGGAAGGACACTGAAGGCAAAACTCTCGGGAATATTCAGCAGCTGCCTTTCTCCAGAGGTGGCCATTTTGGAAAAATCTGGCCCCACCTGTCAGTCAGCTGCTGAGAAGCCCCAGGGCAAACAACAACCCAGGTGGGATCACAGCCCCACCCCTCAGTAAACAGGCTACCTAAAGACCCCTCAGGCACACAGCTGCCTCTAATCCCATCCAGAGACTAAGCCCCACCCACCAGAGGGATTAGAATCAGCTCTACCTACCAGAGGGCAGGCATCAACCCCTCCCATCAGGAAGCCTACAGCAAGCCCCCATGCTGACTTCAGCCACAAGGCAGAAACCAGAAGTAAGAGAGGCTACAACTCTATCATCTGTAAAAAGGTCACCACACCAAAAACCTATAAAAATGAAAAGACAGAGAACTATAACTCAGATGAAGGAGAAAGGAAAAACCCCAGAAAAAACAACTAAGTGATGAGGAGATTGTTAGCCTCCAGGAAAAAGACTTTAGATTGTTGATGCTGAAGATGATGTAAGATATTGAGAATAAACTGGAGGCAAAGATAGATAACTTACAGGAAACACTGACCAATGAGATACAAGATATAAAACTTAAACAAGAAGAGATGCAAAATACAATAACTGAAATAAAAAATTCACTAGAAGCAACCAACAGCAGAATACAGGAGGCGGAAGAACGAATAAGCGAAATGGAGGACAGATTAGTGGAAATTATGGATGTGGAACAGAAAAGAGAAAAAAGACTGAAAACAAATGAAGAGAGTCTCAGAGAACTCTGGGACAACATCAAAAACACCAACATCCGTATTATAGGGGTGCCAGAAGGAGAAGAGAGAGAGAAGGGGACAGAAAAAATATTCCAAGAGATAATAGCCGAAAACTTCCCTAACATGGGGAAGGAATCACTCACTCAAATCCAGGAAGCACAATGAGTACCATATAAAATAAACCCAAGGAGGAACACCCCGAGACACATATTAATCAAACTGACCAAAATTAAAGACAAAGAGAAAATCTTGAAAGCAGTTAGGGAAAAGAAACAAGTAACACACAAGGGAACCCCAATAAGGTGATTGGCAGATTTTTCAGCAGAAACTCTGCAGGCCAGAAGCAAGTGGTATGATATACTTAACGTGATGAAAGGAAAAAACCTCCAACCAAGATTACTTTACCCAGCAAGGTTCTCATTCAGATGTGAAGGAGAAATCAAAACCTTCACAGATAAGCAAAAGCTGAGAGAATTCAGCAAAAACCAGCCTTACAACAAATACTAAAGGAATTTCTCTAGGCAGAAAAGAAAAGACAGCAACAGGAAACAAAAATTCCACAAATGACAAGGCTCACCAGTAAAGGTATATATACAGTAAAGATATGAAATCATCCATGCACGATTATACCACCAAAATCAGAAATCATGAGAAGAGGTGGGTACAAATGCAGGACACTGGAGATGAACTTGCAATTAAGGGAACAACAACTTAAAACAATCTCATATACATATAGACTCTTATATCAAAACTTCAGAATAACTGCAAACCAAAAACCTACAATTGATAAACAAGGAATCTCTGAAGAAGAAATACATCTCATAGTAAATAAGTGCATAATCCACCATGAAGGGGGTCATTTGACATCATCCTTGGAATGCTGAAGTCTTCTTAGAACTGATTCTGATTTCCTCTCCATCAAAGAATTTATGATAATTATAATTAAATAATGCCACTGTACAATTAAATAATACCATTCTACAATTGTATTATTAATAACCATTTCTCTCCATGGTACAATGTAAAGTCTATAATGTCTTGTTTATCACATCACCTAGAATGGTATAATGCCTATATTGAAGAATCAGTAAGATGTAACAAATTGTGAGGACATATTTACACTGTTTTTTAACCAATTTATGCATTTTATATTTTACTTATTTTCAGGGGGTGTATTATTTTTGTTATTCTTACCAGTTAAGTTATTCTTTTTATTATGCTATATAAAATATTTAATGGTATATAAGGCTTTCTTCTTTATAAATTTTAGTTGCATAATATACACAATTTTAATATAATGCTAACTTTTAAAGAAAAATTGAAATGTAATAGATAATACTAAATAGTAAAGATGAAAGCCATACAAAATGGGATAAAGTATAGAATAAATTTCCTATTTGTCTCAGCATATTTTCCATTCCACTTCTCCAGAGGGAGTCGCTTAATATGTTTCTTAAGATCCATGATATAATAATCTGTGTGAATGTAACTGTGTTTAAGTATATGTATTTTATTTTGTAAAAAAAAAAAAATTTAAAGAACAGGCATTCTTCCTAAACTATGCAAACCAATCACTAGATATTACTGAACATGAAAAGAAAATTGTATACAGTGATGAATATATTTGCTTTGGAATTAGTTAACTAGCTAGTTACCTACAATTATAAAAGAGCTATGAAGATACAGCTGAAGGGTAAGATTTAAAATGTTCTTTAATTACTGTATGATAGATCGTTTCTTACCACTATGCACTCAGAATTGTCAATTCAAACTGTTTCCAATTTGAATTCTACCAAGTTTTCTTAATTAGTTTCTAACAAGATTTGCTTCATTAATGGAGTTCTTATTATTGTTGTAATTAAAAATAATTATGGAATATGTGCACACTCCTCAAATAAAAAAATAAAAAATAAAGGGGGCTTACATGGTTTAATTTATGTTGTATGTATCTTATCACAGTAAATGAAAACAAAAATCTTGGAAAGGAAGAGAACACTAAAGCCAGCTTTTGCCCTGTGGGCTATGTGACAAACACTACTGACCACTGCAGTGACCATTTGGGAAATTGGCAACAGAAGATAAAGCCTAGGGTCCAGCTTAGGTAGGACAGTCTTGTATGAAATACCTATATAAACTTGGGATACCAATGGACTATACTGTACCCTCAGTACAGAGATGAACCATATTCAAATCTGTAGCACTGAAAGGGACCACAAAGAAATTGTCCTGTTTTACCCAGTAGAGAAGGAGAAATGCCTCTTCTAAGAATCCACAATCAAAAGCCAATAGCTGGATGACACTGCTAAGTGGACTGCTTTTAGATCTTTGCTAGAGCCAGCTTTTAGTTGTGGGTGTCTTAAGCCAACAAATATGCTGTCATTCCATCCAGTAATCACAGGAAACAAATACAGAAGGTAAAGATATTCCTTTAGGCCAACCAAAGTAAAATGTAGGTGTTAGGTCAGTTTTCCCTAAGCAGATTTAGAAATTTAAACTCAGTAAAACTACCAATTTTTTTAACTAGGAAAGGGTAACTGTAAGGTTCATATGGAAAAATAGAATAGTAATAAGGGGAGATGTAGGCAATCATATGATAAAAATATACCATAAAGTCTCATTAATTAAAACAAAGTGTGTTGTCCTACACACACACACACACACACACACATGATTGGAATTTAATACATTGTAAATCCACAAATGGGTATTAATGCATAAAGTACTTAGGTTATGATAAAAGTGGCATCTCAAAGTTTAGGAAAGATATTTGAAATGGCATTTGAGATTTAAATGCATTGTGACAAACCCAAATCTGTCCCAAGTACATAGTTCAGGATAAATTCCAAAATGATCAGAGATTTACATGTGACAGAAAATGAAACTATGAAAGTAATAGAAAAATGCAGTATATTTCTGTTATAACTTTCTATTACAATGATGTCTAGAAGCCATAAAAAAACACAAGATCGTTAGAGTACACAAAAATCTATAAATCCTGCATAGTAACATAAATAAATACTTAAGCATGCAAACACACACACACACACACGGGAAAAGCAAGAAAAAAAAAAGTTAAACTGGGTTAGAAGTAATAAATACTGCATCAAGGTTTGCAATTCCTATTATAAAAGGCCAACCTCTTAAATAAAGAGCTCCTACAAATCAATAAGATGATAAGCCCCATATGTACCCATAGAAAATTAGCAAAGCATATGAACAGATTGTTTACAACAAAGGAAATAAAAATTATTTTTAAACATGTGGAAAGATAATGGGGATGATGTACAAAAGGAATGCAAATTAAAACTACACTGGAGTTCCCTAGTGGCTCAGAAGGTTAGGGATCCAGTGTTGTCAATGCTGAGGCTCAAGTTGCTGCAATGGCTTAGGATGCTGTGGCTTGGGTTCAGTTCCTGGCTCTGTAGCTTCTGTGTTCCATGGGTGCAGTCAAAAAAACAAAAACAAAAACAAAAAAAAACCTACACTGAAATACTATTTGCCACCCATCAGATAGGCAAAAATCCAGAAGTTTGACAACTATGTTGGCAAGACTGTGGAAACAGGCACTCTCATATATTGCTGTGGAAGTGTAAATTGTCCAAACCCTCTAATGTGGCAAAATTACACACAATATATCTAAATTATAACATAACAGATTAGATCCTTTAACCAAAGACCCTTAACTAAGGATCCTTTAACCAAGAATCCTTTAACGAAGGTTAAATTACAGATCCTTTAATGAAGCAATTCCTCTCCAGAAATTTAATCTAGAGACAAACTAATACACATGCACAATGATGCAGGTACAGTTTGCAGATCTATTTAAAGAAGTAAGGTTGAAAACAATGTAAATGGTCATTGATAAAGACAGTTATGGTTCCATCAATTGATGGAATACTATTTAGCTATTTAAAAAAAAAAGGAGTAGGGAAGGAAACTCTTCATTGTACCAATATGGAAAGAATATTAAAATATACTACTAAGTAAAAAAACAAAAGGTAGAGAAAGTTGTGCTTTATGTTACTATTTGTATGAAACCGTTACATAGAATATTTATGTTTTTTTTGTTTTTTTTGTTTTTGTCTTTTTAAGGCCTTGCCTGTGGCATATGAAAGTTCCCAGGCTAGCAGTCAAATCAGAGCTGTATCTGCCAGCCTACGCCACAGACCTAACGCCAGACGCAAGCTGCATCTGTGACCTACACCACAGCTCATGGCAACACCGGATTCTTAACCCACTGAGCAAAGCCAGGGACTGAACCCGAATCCTCATGGACACTAGTCAGGTTTGTTACTGCTGAGCCACAACAGGAACTCCTTGTATCTTTATTTATAATCTGCATTTTATTACATGGGCTGATTTTATAGACACAGATACATTAAGGAACTAGAATTGAGCAGATGGGGGCAAATGGATAGGAGAGTCTTCACAGTACACTTTTCACACACTTGGTATTAAAACCATGTGAACATATAATCTACTACATTTAAGGAGTTTCCATTATGACACAGTGAGTTAAGAATCTGACTGCAGTGGCTCAGGTTGTTGCAGAGGCGTGGGTTTGATCCTTAACCCGGTGCAGTGGGTTAAAAGTATCCAGTGTTGCCACAGCTGTGGCTCAAATTTAATTCCTGGCCTGGGAACGTTCATATGCCATAGGCATGGCCATTAATAAAAAATCTTAGTAAGTATACATAATAGAATATCTAGGATAACACCTAACAAAGTAAACAGAACATAATTAGTAGAGCAATAAATATAAAATGAGAAAAAGTAAAATACTCAATCCAAAAGATAAGAACACACAGAAGGCACAACACTAGATGGTTGAAATAAACCTAAATATTTCTATCATCACAATAAATGTAAATAAGTTAAACTCACTAGTTAAAAGAAAAAGTTTGTCTCATTGTATTAACCATAATAAATGTGAATTAACCAAATGCTCACTTAAAAGACAAAGACTGTCAGACTATACAAAATATAATCAAATTACATACTGTTCTTAAAAGGTTCACCTTGAATACAGGAGCAC
Source organism: Sus scrofa (assembly GCF_054392235.1). NCBI lineage: Eukaryota > Metazoa > Chordata > Mammalia > Artiodactyla > Suidae > Sus > Sus scrofa. The sequence goes on from NC_139391.1 coordinate 12,836,452, forward strand.
AGGTGGGCTGCAAGTCAAAGAATGGAAAAAGTTGCATAAGGCATGTATACTACTCAAAAGAATGCTGCTGTTAACTACATGACTATCAAGTGAAAAGATACTAAGGCAAAAGGGTCACTTTACAAAGACAGCAGGTTCCAAAGTCCAGGAAGATAAGTAATTTTAAAGTATGGCCTCAAAATACATAAAGCAAGAATTGTTATCACCGCAAGTAGAAACTGACAATTCCATTATCCTAATGGGAGATTTTAAACAAAGTCTTAGTAATGGATAGAAAAAAGGGTGACGTTCCTTTTGGCCCCTCAAATTAACCTCCTTTAGAACTGCCAGATCACCAAATCAGAAACAAAGTTTCTTGATTATTCCTGAGAAAATCAATTGGGAAGGGGAGATAAGCTTCCTGTCTGGTTTTAATGACAGATATTCAAACACAGAAATGGGAAGTTACACATTATCCACACAATAACCATATAGCTAGATCCTAACATGAGTGACTTTGTCAGCAACTCTCTATGCCTATGCTTCTATTTCTTAATCTCTAAGCTCCTCAAGGGAAAACACTGCTCTCTTATACATATTTGTATCTACGCCAGCAATAACCATATACCTGGTATATAATAAGTATTCAATAATTGTATTATTGAATCATCTATTACATACCCCTTTTGAAAACACATATTCCAACATTTGTGAAGCATCTAATTATATAGCAGGCACTATGTTAAGTACTGGGAATATACAGGCAAATAAAACAATGCTTGTTCTCCAGTGTGTGTGTGTGTGTATATATATATATATATATATTTTTTTTTTTAAGCTATAAACAGATATTTGAGTGGAGAAACAGACAGACGAGACCAGGAAAAGTACCTGAAGAGCTGAGGGAAAGTTCTCAACCATTTAACATGTATTAATAAGCATCCACTGTATTCCAGAATCAGGTAGGTGCTAGAGAAGGAACATGTGAGTCAAGCCTTACCAAGCAGAGGTGGGAGTGAAGTCAGGCAGAGGACATTCAGGGCCATAAGGAGCAGTATATGAAGTTCTGGGGGGAGTGTGATGCAGTCAAAGGGCTTGGGTAAAGACTAGAACCTATTTTCCCAGGGTCTTTTCCATATTGCATCTTGATACTCCTTGCCCCCAGGACTCTGTTTATTCCAATACAGAACCCTGGCTAGATCCATGGCTTCTGACCTCAATCCAACAAGAGATTCTTTCAAAATTGCAGCAAAGTCCCATACATTTAACTTAAAATGTTCACAAGCTACCTACACGGAATACAGTGCATGCTACTCTCTATTTCATTTTTTAAAACGCTGTTTACAACTCACTACCAATGACCTCACCACTAACAGCTCTCAACCTCATTTTGTAAAATGCTTATTGCTTGTGATGATTGATAATGCTTCTCCCAACTGGAATTCCGCTTCTAGCTCCTCACTCTACAGCCCAGGGAGAGCCCCCTCCAGACATATTACTGAGCTGCTGCTATGTGCAGAGAAGACACTGCACTAGGCCTCCAATTTGCTGTTTATGGCCAAGTTCTCCGAAAAAGCATAAATCAAGGAAATTCATTAAATTTTCTGGGAAACTTTTCCCAAACAATGCACAATTTGGAAGTGCGAATGTTGGGGAAAGTTACCCAAGTGATAGTGACTTGATAATCTTACAAACAAACACCTGCTTAGCGAGGGAATAGACAGCAGATAAGAAAATGAAACCTCAAACAAGTAGAGGGGCTTCCCAGGGGTCCCAAAGCCACTAGGAGGGCAAGGATTAGAATCCCCAGCTCATTGGATCCCCAGTCCATTTCGGAAAGTTCCCACCAGGGAAAGTCTATCAGTGTCCCTTCTCCTTTCGCACTGACCTTTTCTTTATCAGAATTTCCCCAAGGGGGCTTGGCTTACTAAGTGCTAATTAGATTTCCTCCACCTGCTCTGGGATTTAGAGGGCAGTGCTAAGGCAGTGTCCTCCTCAGCTAACAAAGCCATTGGCATTCCTGGTATGCAGGGGCTGGCCTCCAGTTTTTCGGTCAACAGCAACTAAAGGGCTCCTCTCCAAAGCCCTAAGGAGGAAGACAGAGAAGGGAGGGGTATTCCTCCATCCAGAAAGTCAAGTCCAGCCAAAGCCTGGGATTGACTGTTACTGGGGAGCTGGGTGGAAACAGAGAAAATTCTGGGAGGCAGGAATGGAATCTGGGTGAGGCAAGTAAACTTCTCCTTCTCACTCCCCTAAGGAATGCTATTGTCGTCCAGACTGAAGGGATAAAGTCTTGGATGGACAAGCGCCCTTGTCTAAAAATAAGTTATCAAGAAACATTTCCCTTTCTGTTCCTGTTTCAAGACACAGGTCCAAAGTGCTCCGCCAAGAATGGCAAGGCCCCCATAATCCCATCCCTCCCTATCTAGGCATCATAAACCCATGAAGGATCAGCCACTAACTGGTAAGGTACAGCCTGGATGCTCAGTCATTACCTGCCCTGTGACTCTACACCCCTGACGATTTCTCTGGGTTTGAGCTTCTCAACTCTCAGAGTTGACTTCAAGATCAAATGAGACGGTGAATATAAACACGTTTTCCAAACTATTAAGTGGTGTAAAAGCTTTAGAGCAGCTCCTAATGCAAACTCAATTAAATTCAAACATTTACTGAATTCCTAGAAGAGTGCTTATACAGAGCTGGTGCACAGATGTTATAACACAAATATTAGTTGTGAGATAATACGAACATAAACCAAACTGAATTCTGACCTCTGTGGAAATCACAGACCAGTGTTGGAGGTTAGGTCTCCGAAAGAACATGGCAAGTGCTAGACAGAGTCACAAAAAAGTGAGGAAGAGGGGATAATTTATCCTGTTACAAAAGAATAAGGTTTATCTGGTCAATCAACAGATGAACACTACTCATTAATATGATTAATTCCCATCTGCTCTACGATAGTCTCGCTATCTAGAAAGATAGCCAGCACAATTCTGTCACCTCAAATTCTCAAAGAAGGGACATTATTCATATTATTTAAGGCCAAAAAATTACCTTAAAAATATACAGGAAAAAAAAAAACGAACTTGCTCTGTTCTCTTCATCTCTTCTTTTTTTTTTTTTTTTTTTGTCTTTTTTGTTGTTGTTGTTGCTATTTCTTGGGCCGCTTCCGCGGCATATGGAGGTTCCCAGGCTAGGGGTCTAATTGGAGCTATAGCCGCCAGCCTACGCCAGAGCCACAGCAACGCGGGATCCGAGCCGCGACTGCAACCTACACCACAGCTCACGGCAACGCCGGATCCTTAACCCACTGAGCAAGGGCAGGGACCAAACCCGCAACCTCATGGTTCCTAGTCGGATTCATTAACAACTGCGCCACGACGGGAACTCCTCATCTCTTCTTTTAATGTGACAATGTCTACCAAATTTTTTTTTGTCTTTTTGCCTTTTCTAGGGCCACTCCGTGGCATATGGAGGGTCCCAGGCTAGGGATCAAATTGGGGCTGTAGCCACCAGCCTACGCCAGAGCCACAGCAATGCAGGATCCGAGCTGCATCTGCAACCTACACCACAGCTCACGGCAACGCTGGATCCTTAACCCACTGAGCAAGGCCAGGGATCAAACCCGCAACCTCATGGTTCCTAGTCAGATTCGTTAACCACAGCGCCACAAGGGGAACTCCTATCAAAATTTAAAATGAACATACACTTTGACCCAGAAATTCAACTAAAAACTGACTCTAGAGCTAAATCGCTCTGCCTAGAACTTACTGAAATACAGTGCTGGTGAGTAAAGAACATGCTACAATCTAAACTAAATGTTCACGAATTGCTATAAAAGTAGCCCCAGAACAAGCAAATACTTTATTAAAAACTGGAACAAAGTATACTATAAAAAACAAGAATTTCACTAATTATCTGTACAAATTAAAAAAGAGAAGCAATAATGGATTCTAACCAAAGCTGCTATTTCAATGAGTCTTCCCTTATCTGCGGTTTCATTTTCCAGGGTTTCAGTTACCTGCCGTCAACTGTGGTCCAGAAACATTAGGTGGAAAATTCTAGAAATAAACAACTCGTAAGTTTTAACTTGTGCACTATTTTGAGTAGCGTGGTGAACCCTTGTGCTAGTCTGCTCTATCCCGCCCGGGATCCCCAAACATGGACATCGGCTGCTCCTGACATCCAAACACTGACACTGTCACAGTTCATTGAGCCAGGATCCCCCAGAGCAGATGACCTTCCTCCTGATATGCTGTCATAAGGTCAACAGTAGCCTAATGCCATGTCACAACACCTGTGTCATTCAACGCATCTCACCATGTAGGCATTTTATCATCTCACCATCATCACAAGAAAAGGGGTAAGTACAGTTTAATAAGCTATTTTGAGAGACCACATTCACATAATTTTATTACAGTATATTGTCATAATGGTTCTATTTTATTGTTATTGTTGTTAATCTCTACTGTGCCAAATTTATAAATTAAACTTTATCACAGTCGTGTATGTATGGGAAAAAACACATAGGATTTAACATTATCCAATTTTTAGGCACCCACTGGGAGTCTTGAAATGCATCTCTGTGAATAAGGGGAGACTACTGTCCATAACTATACAAGGAACTATATACAGCATATCAAGATGAAAAAGAAAAACAAATTGTGTAAGTTTTCATTTCAACCTCAGACCCTGGAAAATCATCTTCAAAGTTGGGTAAAACATCCCCTAGGCCAGGAAAATTCATCATCCCTGCTGGTCTCCAATGGATTCTCCTAAGCTCTGGTTCTCACTGCAATAGAAACGTAGTCATCCCTGCCCTCAAAATGGGGTTCTGTTGCCCATTAACTGGGTTGGTTTGCAGTGTATGTGAACTTAACGGTAAATAAGTCCCAGTGCCTCCGACTACTTTGGGGGTTTGTGTTTACTGAAGTATATAGTTGATACCTCTACTACTGGTGAGTCATAACATAGTGTAACAAAATTTAAATCTGAAACGTAATGAAATAGCCTAAACTGTATCTCTAATCAGCTAACATGGCTTATAGCTTCCTTTGGTTACTAAAACTCTCCAGGGGAAACTTGCACCTCTGTCACATTTGGGGGGATGTTCTCCTCCATTAGAAGGATCACATCAGGGCAGATCATCTTTGCTATTAAATATCTTTTTTTTTTGGCCCAGAAACTTTCATCTGCAAACTAAGTGCATCTGACACAAGGTAACACGTGGGTAAACTTTTTCCTTTTGGTGGGGAGGGGGCGGGGGGCGGAGAAATACATCTATATGTCAGCAAATTACAGGTATAAAAAAAGCACTTATCCTCACGCAATACTATCCAGTTGTGAAAGCTTGAGGTTTGTGAGAGCTGCATAGCATGCTATTTGCTTAATAGTTTTTCTCAGATGATGGGATCTGGGGGTGAATTCCTGCTTTCTTCTTTAAATTTTTCAGCATTTTTTCATTCATAACAAATACGTTCCATTTATAAAAGTGATAACCATCCCTTTAAAAAGCAAAACAAATGCAAAGTGATCTGTATATGCTAATACGGAACCATTTCCATGGTTCATTTCATCTCATGGAGTTGTGCTGCACAAACCATAAAGACTTAGTGCCTGGCACATAAGCTTTCAAACAGTATCATTATCATACTGTTACATGGAATATAACAAGGTGCAAGACAGGGTAAACTGCACAAGGGTCTAAAGTGAAAAAGAGATTTATTTTTCATTAAATACTACCCTGCCCAGGTTCCTCAGAAAACTGAGTTCGGAACCAAATTCATCTATTTTAACAGGGTTGAAATACCAGAACAGAGGGAAGAGAAAAAGACAAGTTCGGCAGGTAAGAAGGAAAGCAAACACAAGGCTGCATTAGCAAACTGGCTACCGTTGAACGTGACATCACAGCTAACTGCATCAGCATCCAGAAAGTTTCGGGCTGGATGATACGGAACCACTATGTAGCCAAGAACGGTGCGAGTCAGGAATGGAGCCGGGGAGAAGGGAGGAGACAGGCAGACAGCAAGCAGTTTATCTGCTGGCTCCTTCCCCTTCCCAGCAAAGGTGTTAACTGTTGCCACCTCCCCAGATCCAGGCTGTGCTGCCACCTCCCCACATCCCTTCTGGACAGTCCCCGGGGAAAACACACCCTACTCTGGATCTGGTAGGAGGAGCCAGAACCTTCCTGGATCTGGTCAGATGGAGCTTAGGCCTCTGAGCTGTCGTGTCTCTCCACAGTGGGCACAAAAGAGCTGTGCCAGGACCTGACCCTCTCCCACGGAGGCCGAGATATCCAGGAACATTAGGAAAGGAGGCAAAAGCCCCAGCACCTGAGACTTGCCATTGAGAAGCAGACTGGGGTGGGGGGGGCACAGGGGCGGGTGGCGGGCAGAACAGGGCAAATCTGTGTGGGTACATTAACTGAGTCCCAAACAACGCATATCATTTTGTACAGAATAGAACTTGCACCACCAAGTATGTATTATTTTTTCTTTTCTTTTTTTTAATTTTCAGGGCCACACCTGCGGTATACAGAGGTTCCCAGGCTAGGGGTCGAATCGGAGCTATAGCTGCTAGCCTACGCCACAGCCACAGCAACGTGGGATCCAAGCTGTGTTTGCAACCTACACCACAGTCCATGGCAACGCCAGTTTCCTGACCCACTGAGCAAGGCCAGGGATCGAACCCTCATGCTCTTGGATACTAGTTGGATTTGTTTCTGCTGCGCCACAATGGGAACTCCCTATTATTTCCTTAAACATTAGAAGAAACTGTACTTTGTCTATACTCAGTGGCCTAATGGAAAGGGCAAGGACTTGGGGCCAGAAAAATCCTATTCACCTAGTACTTGCTGGGAAACCCTGGGTGGGTTGCTCATCCATATAATCAGGATATTACACAGTTATTGTGCAGATTAAGTGAGCTCAGGTGGCTAAAACAGATGTTGGGCTCTGACAGACACGGCTCTGCCTCTTACATAAGAGAGGCTGATTCTCTTCCTCCCCCCCCCAGGAGACCTCAGATTATACCACGAAGCACACTCGGCTTATCATCATTTATACTTATGATTACGCACAGCACTGGGAGCTCCTTAGGAAGAGGGTTATTATTTGATGCTCTCGTGTCCCCTTTTGGAGCCTAGCGTAACCATGCTCACATCTGGGGTCGAGCACATGTTTGCTGAATGAGGCAGGACTCCAAACACCAATTCCTGAGGGAGATACTTTTCCTACGATTATTAGTAAAGTCACTTAAAGGAGCCAAGAGATTTCTTAAACATAGTCCGACATCCGTTCTGGCTAGAAAGGTAGGAAAAAAAAATTCAAAGGCTTTGAAGTTAGGCAGATTTGCATTCAAACCCCAGTTCTATTCCTACAAGGGTGACACTGGGGTGACACAGACGCTTTAGTTCTCTTAAACATAAAATGAGGATCCTACTGTATTTAACAGGGTTCCTGTAAGGACTGAAATTAAATAATACAAACTATGCCTGGCATGGTTTTCATCTATGCTTCTGGGCACTCTTCACCACCCTACACTCTTGCCCTGACCAAGGCTGAACAGTCTCATAAGCTCCTAAAGGGCCTTATCCTTTTCCTAGTCTCTAAGGGTACTTTCCTGCGGGAGAGAGACCCTATGAACTCAGGTGGGAGCGTGGTTTATGCAGCTATACTGAAGGGACAGTTTCTTTCCACTAACCTAGAAGGTCCCCTCGCTCATTTGACAGACCCACCTCCCCTTCCGGAGGCTCCAAGAGAAGGAAACGAGCCCTGCCAACTGCGTCCTTCCACTCCTTTCCTTCTTTTCTGACAACTAACTTACAGTCAGAGAGAATCCATGGGCTGTTTTCCTTTCGAGGAAAAAGAAACTACTCTGAAATACTACGGGGACCTTCTAGGGTACCGACTACCTTCACTGTTAGCGGTGGTGTTAAAGATTATATACCCAGCAGCAAGAGAGCAGATCTGGCAGCAGGTTCACTCTGTTTTGACCTTTCAGGTACAAGATGACTTCTGGAGCATCGCTGTTATTTCTGCATTCCAGGTAGCAGCAGAAAGGGAAGAGATTTCCCAGCTGGTTAAGAAAGAAAGGCACCAGCACCACGGTCAGAAGGCGCCTAGGTCTCTGCAGACTCCCTGGATCCATGATGCCCTCCCTGGACTCTCATCTCAGAGCTTCTTCTCTGTGGGAGACTAACCTTGATATGTTTAAGCTGCAATAGACGGGTTTCTCTTACTAGCAACCAAACAACTCTAACGCACTTCCCCGTGGTCCACAACGGGGCAACATCCACATGGAGAGACACAGGAAAATCGCCAGGTAGAAGTATCTGGCTAACTCTTTGGCAAATGTCCCAAGTTGTAACAAAATGGCTCGTTGGTTTATGTTTGTTGTTGTTAGCTTAAAAAAATTTTTTTGGTGCTGGTGGGGTGGAAAAGAAAAGGCTTTTGGTTTGAGTAACAGGAATCTGCTCTTTTCCTCTTCTTCTCATTCAACTTTCTTGTACTACACATACTTGTACTACGTACGTGTCAGCTCTGTGCCAAGTTTTGTACAAAATCCCATCCTTTGCAGGCAGACAGAGTGCGCTCACATGAGCTGCTCTCCTTCAGCGGCTACCCTCCTGCCTTTGCTTTAGGCCTGCTGGGGACACCCACTGGAGGGGCTGAGAAAGTCAGAGCTTCGGTGACTCCTGGACAGATGTGCCATGGTAGCTGCAACCACAAAGGCAGTAAGAAAGAAAGATGCGAAGTCTTAGGTGACAATATGGGAACAGTATTTCAAATAAATCTGACCAGCCCCTTTAAGGTTCAACACTTGTGTCCTTAAATTGTGTTATTCCCTAGGCCCACTCCACTCTTCTACATTAAAAAACTCTTAAGAAGAATGTAAGAATTCCTCATTTTTCAGACACTTGCCTAAAGAGGAAAACTATTAAGCAAGGAAAGGGACAAAAAGCCAGCTAAAGTGGAAAGACGTGATATGTGTAACCTGAGTAAATCTTAACAATCTAAGTGCCTTAATCTTGGGCAGAATGGAATTTAAAGGCATTCCATCAAAGGTTTAAAAAAAAAAATTCCAGTCTTTACTTGCATTTCTCAATGGGTACAGCCCACACTTCTTATCTTCTCCTCAGCAATTACCTGTTCAGGTTCTCACACTCACCAATCTACCACTTCAACCTGCAAAACCCAGTTTTAAATTTATACTCTCCTCTTTCCTCTTTATCTTTCAGTTCTCTTCTGTAGAGATTGAGTATGTCTTCCTGATTTTTACATTTGCACTCCATTCCGCCTATTAGAACAAGGTAGAGTCCTGGGAGAAGATCCAGAAAATGAGAATCTGTCCTCTAGAAACCAGGAGAAAATTGGGGGGGTGGGGAGTTAATACTGATGTGAAGACCTCTTCTCTGTTATGCAGAGAGACTGAAAACCGACAGATGGTTGCACTGATTCTCTCTAATCAAATTAGGGAGTCCAAATCATAAAACAAAAAAAGTCAAAGTTCTAAAAGTAGAGATAAAAATCCTTTAATATATACTGAATGGGCCCAAGACAAGGAAAACTTGCAGACACATAAACAAATACTTAAGGAGTTCCCTGGTGGCTTAGTAGTTAAGAATCCAGTGTTGTCACTGCTGTGGTGTGGGTTCAAACCCTGGCTCAGGGAATTTCCATATGCCACTGGTGCATCCAAAAAATAAATAGGAGTTCCCACTGTGGCTCAGCAGAAACAAACCTGATAGTTTCCATGAGGATGCAGGTCCAATCCCTGGCCTTGCTTAGTGAGTTAAGGACCTGGCGTTGCCATGAGCTGTGGTGTAAGTTGCAGACACAGCTCAGATTCCAAGTTGCTATGGCTGTGGTATAGGCTGGCAGCTGCAGCTCTGATTCAACCCCTAGCCTGGGAACTTCCATATGCCACAGATGCAGCCCTCAACACACACACACACACACACACACACACACACACACACACACACTTAGGTAATACACGTAAACTGCTTAGAATACTATGCTTGGCACAACACCGAATTTATGTAGCTCTTATCATTGTCATATTAACCAGACCCTCTCTATCCCAGCTCCCTTTTTTTCCTTTTTTTTTTTCTTTTTATGGCTGCACTAGCGGCATATGGAAGTTCCCTGGGTTGGATCGGAGCTGCCAGATCGGAGCTACATCTGCGACCTACACCACAGCTCATGGCAACTCTGGATCCTTAACCTACTGAGTGAGGCCAGGGATCAAACCCGAATACTCGTGGATGCTACTCAGGTTCTTAACTGGCTGAGCCACAATGGGCGCCCCCCTCCCCCCAGCTCCTTTGTTGTTAAATTGTCCACACTTATTTCTATGACAGGTTTACTACGTTGTGTAATACAATTGTCCCTCTGGATCCACAGGAGATTAATTCCAGAACCCCTGGCAAATGACAAAAATCCAAGGATACTCAAGTTCCTCACAGTAAGCAGCAAAGTACAATGAATATGGTTGGCCTTCTGAATCTGGGTTTTCTTCATCTGCAGATACTGAAGGGTGATACAGCTCAATCTAAGGGGAGCAGCAGACTCAACAGCTCCCCTGAGGCAAGATTTATTCAGCTTCTTTGTTGCTCCACCCAGCACTGTGTCCCACACAGCTGGTGTCCACAGGCTCGGTGAAGGATTGCTTTTGTTACGCGAAACATCCCAGCCCCAGTTTATCTTCCATGAGACCCCTTGGCAAAGATCTGATACATCACAAAGCCTGACTGAAGCAATACCATGTTCTAACGTACAATAAACACATCAACTTTAGTCACACATTCCAACAAGTGACTTAAAAAGTTGATCCCGGAGTTCCCTAGTCTGGGACCCTCCATATGCCACAGGTGTGGCCCTAAAAAAGACAAAAACAAATAAATAAATAAATAAATAAATAACGAGGATTTGTTAAAAAAAAAAAAAAGTTAATCCCAATTTGGTTTCATAATCCAAAAATACCAACTTCCCCAATGAAGATACTGCATACTTTTGACTCCTGTAGGTGTCTTTCTGATCTCATCACCTCACCAACCCTCAAAGAAAAAAAAATTTTGAAGACCAGGGTCTACAGTGCAAACAATCTTGTATTTACCATAGATTTGGGTTTTGTTGTGCCATTTCTGAACTCATATATATATATACATATATATATATATATATATATATTTTTTTTTTTTTTTTTTTGCTTTTTAGGGCTGCACACACACATATGGAGGTTCCCAGCTAGGGGTCGAATCAGAGCTACAGCTGCGGGTCTACACCACAGCTCACAGCAACGCCAGATCCTTATTAACCCACTGAACGACGCTAGGGATCGAACCCACAACCTCATGGTTCCTAGTCGAATTCATTTCCTCTACACCACAAGGGAACTCCTGAACTCGTTATAAAATGATGTCTGTGTAGGACCTTACGGTCCATGTCAACACCTATGATAATGAAAGACCTAGGGAGCCGGAGGAGAGACATGAAGCCCTAGGTTCTAGTCCCGGGTCTGCCACTGACCCGATATGTTAGTCAAGTCATTATACCTCACCAATCCCCCATTTCTTAATGTATAAAATGATGATCATTCAAATATTTGTTGAATGCCTCTTATCTGCCAGGCATTATGCTGAAAGCTAAAAACACCAAGAAGAATAAGAATATCCCTATCTTCCAGGTTTGAATCTTCTGATGGAGTCGGAGATCACATGCAGCAGTAATACAGTGTGGGAGGTGCCATAAGGCGAGGATACACAGTTCTACACAAGTACGAAGGTGCGACCCATTACTCCCTCGGAGTGGGTGGGCAGACACATCGGGGAGCTAAGAACTAAGAAAGAACGTTTTATTGATTCTGTGCATACAACAGGCAGAGGGTGGGGGAAGGGAGCAAACCCCAGAATGCAGTTGCTAAGCTGGACCTTCAGTCAAGAACAGATCAAATCTATTCAGAGGTTGTTTTAATTGCAACATCTAATGAAAATTCGGTTTCCCCCCCCAGGGACATGGGTAACAAAGGGAAGACCACAAACCACAAGTTTTCCAATAGTCAAGCATCTGAATCAAAATACTATTACAGAAATATTCTCATCCATCATACTGACCTTTTGAAATCAAAGGCTACAGGTATTCATTTTGATTTTGGAGTAGTCTGACTTTTGTCTTTTGATCCAGATACAGTTTGAGAAATTCAAGGCTCTGCTTCTGCATAAAATGTCTTTCCAGTCTCACAGACATGGGGGATGTTTTTGTTGCAAAACGTTTCATACGGAAAAGCATTTAACTGCTATACAGCAAATATATGGTAAAATTACAGAGATGCATAAGCAGACCAGTACCCACTAAACAGCTTAACGACATATGGTGTATTGTTTCAAATGCGGCCACTGCTGTAGACGCCAAATCTTCAGATTTAGGCATTACCAATGAGTTTCAGATCCAATCCTAGAATTGGGTGCTAATCTGAGCTAGAGAGGGGGGCAGATGGGGCCACCCCCAAACCTGTGAAGCTTACACAGCCAGTGAGTGCCATGGCCTTCCCACTCCCTCTTTGACTCGGGCATTAATGCATCGCCCACAGCGCTCTTTAGATTCTCTCTGGGGGCTGTGCAACCCTGAAACACTACCATGTTTTCCCAGCTCTTCACTCAGGAAAGTGTATTCCATTCAGAAGCCACATACACAGGCTCTCCGACCACACACGCTCAGACCCTCCCACTTCTGTACCTCTCTTCTGCCACATCACCTGCAGCACCTGCAGGAAGTAACTCTGGGGCGCTCCAGACTCTCGTGTCTCCATAGTCCGACAGATCTGACAGAAGGAGCTCACTTAAACTCGTGTGTTTACAAGATCAGTATGTAGGTATGATAAAGGGACCTACGGGGGAATGTTAATAGCGGGTGTGTGAACAGGACCAGACAGTCAGGGAAACTGTTTCCCTCTTAGAATTGTGCTCCCTGGATCCTAGGTAGTTTATTTCTGCCTTAGATTATACTAAGATGGGTTTGCTTCTTTGAGAGCGAAAGGCATATAATCCAGATGTGAACTCAAGTAGCAAAATGAAGATTCCTTAAGTGAAAAGTCTGCCTGTTTTGGCATTAGCCAGAAGAATCCACTAATAATGAGCAACACATTTTAAACAGTGAGTGCTAACACTGATAGAATAGTTGCTGTGTACTCTGTTCTAAGTGCTTTGTATGTTAACTCATTTCATCCTTGAAACAAATGAGCTAGGTTCTATCATTAGCGTCACTTTATATAAGTCGAAGCACAGAATATGTTGCCTAGTTGGTAGGTAGTGGGATTCAAATACAGGCCATCCAGTGCTTGCTACTACTTTTTTCACTACTTAAGTAAAAGGCTATGTTCAGAAATGTGTTCTCTAGTTTTTGGTCAACACCCAAGCATTGCTATTAGGGGAGAATACATCCTTTGTCTATGATGGGATGAGACAAGAATCCCACCTAGGTCTGGAAGAACCTAGGTTCCAAGTCTAAGCGAGGCTCCTGACAGGAGAGACGGTGGGAGAGACCAGTGGAGGAAGGGAGAGTGGCATGGTGACCAGGAAAGGGAAGCTGACTTCATTCTGAGGAGCATGGTACACTCTGGAGACAAGAGGACCCATCACCGGGATGTGTGGTGGTCCGGGGCTAATTTCTTAGCCTAAGCTTGTTTTTGGCTGAAATGGCAATATTATCTACTTTGCCATATTGTAGTAACGATTCAATGTAATAGGCTAATCCACGCACAAGTTACTTACTACATAGTAAGCAAACAATAAAATTCGCGTCATCTTCCCCCATACTTTCTCATTTCCTACTTCCCATCCCAGTTAGAGAGAGTAGAAGAATAAATCTGTTTAGGAAGGAGTGCAAAATACCAAATAATTATGGACACCTGTTTTACTATTCAGCGTCATTTGAGGAAAACTGTTCTTCAACGAGATCATGATTCTGGGCGGGGCTGCCACGCACCCCCCACCCCGTCGACCGGGGAGGGTCAGGTAGAGCTGGCGCAGCCCCGGTCTGACCGACTAAGTTTTCCAACCCCTGGCCACAGCTCGCAGTCCAGGGGTGGGACTCTGACCCAAGCTGTTAGCCTCCTTCCCCAAGATTTTTCAGTTTGGAGTAGGGACCTTGCCTTTCGGGTCACAGAGACGGGAGGGCTGGAGGCTGTGGGTGATCTTCTTTCCTATTACCTGGAAAAAAGAAATCCAACCACAGACAAGCCGAGATGAGACACAAGGAGAGCCCTGGGGGCCCTGAAATATGATTGTGGTGCCCAAAGCCCCTGAAGTTGCCTGGGTATCCAGAATATTTCTTTCCATTTTCTGAGTTTCCTTAGTACGTATCCAATACCCTTCTAGCTCTGCACTTTTGTCTGAGGTAGTTTCTGTCATTGCTAATTCAAAACGTCCTTAAAACATGAATTTCTATTTTATGCCAGACTTTCCACAAAGTACTTTATGAGCTCCCATTCAGTCTTCAGAGCAGCCCCGACAGGGAGGCACTGGCTCCTTCCGAACCCTCTTCACTCCAAGTGCATGTCTACAAGGGTGCGAACCCCTTTAGAAGCCCAGGGTCAGAGCACAGGATTGACAGTCACTTCCTGTAACCAAATCACACCTGACACGACACCAACCAGAGCTTACTCAGACTGCACCTCTCAGGTCAGCAGGCCCCATCCCAAGTAAACATGCCGGCCAAGGGGTGGAACTTGCTGAGGAGCCAGACCTTAAGGGTGGACGCAGCTGTCATCCCCAAGAGCCACACAGATGTCTTACCAGAAATTAAGGCACTGCTGGGATGGAGAAAGGGCGAAAGGGATTTAGGGGACGCGATCGGCAAGTGTTCGCTACAGACTCCAAAGGAACATTGGAATAAACGAGTTCTTAAGATGATCTAGATCTCCGAACCATCCATCTGGCCAACAACCCCTCCTGCTCACCCTGCTTTCTACTGTGATCTCATCCTTCAGTCTAAGTTAGGACTGTTTTCCTCCAGAGGCTGCAGCGATGCTCCACAGGGAAGCCAGTTAGTTTACCAGTGACTCTCTTCACACTCACAGGCACCAAAATTGAAATGCTGATTTGGTAAGATTATTGCGAGGTCTCAAGGCACTTTCCAGAAACTATAACACTGAAACCTGATTAAAAGCATGTTCCAGAGTTCCCGCCGTGGCGCAGTGGTTAATGAATCCAACTAGGAACCATGAAGTCGCGGGTTCGGTCCCTGCCCTTGCTCAGTGGGTTAACGATCCGGCGTTGCCGTGAGCTGTGGTGTAGGTCGCAGACGCGGCTCGGATCCCGCGTTGCTGTGGCTCTGGCGTAGGCCGGTGGCTACAGCTCCGATTCAACCCCTAGCCTGGGAACCTCCATATGCCGCGGGAGCGGCCCAAGAAATAGCAACAACAGCAACAACAACAACAACAAACAAAAAAAAAGACAAAAGACAAAAGACAAAAAAAAAAAAAAAGAGCATGTTCCATTTGACTCAATTAAAATGTCCTCGGCTGTCTCCTTGCCTCGGCTTCCTTCTTAGGAAGCATAAACCCAAAAAAGTGGGAAATCAAGAAAGGCACGTCTTTAGGAAAGGGTTTTATGATCCACTTAACCAAAAAAAACAGACTTCCCACTGGCTGGACTGCCAACAATTTTTTAATTATACTTGATTAGCAATGTTCTGTCAATTTCTGCTGTACAGCACAGTGACCTAGTTACACATATATATACACATTCTTTTTCTCACATTATGCTCCCTCATGTTTCATCACAAGCCTGTGCTATACAGCAGCATCTCACTGCTTATCCACTCCAAATGCAGAGTTTGCATCTCCTAACCCCAAATTCCCAGCTCATCCCACTCCCTCTCCCTCCCCCTTGGCAACCCCAAGTCTGTTCTCCATGTTCATAAGTTTGTTTTTTTTTCTGTAGACAGGTTCATTTGTGCTACATATTGGATTCCAGATATAAGTGATATTATATGGTATTTGCCTTTCGGATTTACTTCACTTAGTATGAAAGTCTCTAGTTCCAACCATGTTGTTGCAAATGGCATTATTTTGTTCTTTTTTATGGCTAAGGAGTATTCCATTGTGTATGTACCACATCTTAATCCATTCATCATTGGACATTTAGGTTGTTTCCACGTCTTGGCTATTGTGAATAGTTCTGCAATGAACAGAGGGATGCATGTGTCTTTTTCAGTGAAAGTTTTGTCCAGGTATATGTCCGGGAGTGGGACTGCTGGATCATATGGTAGTTTCCTGAGGAACCTCCATGCTGTTCTCCACAGTGGTTGTAACAGGTTACATTCCCACCAGCAGTGCGGGAGGGTTCCCTTTTCTCCACACCCTCTCCAGCATTTGTTATTTGTAGACTTAGTAATGATGGCCATTATGACCAGTGTGAGGTGGTACCTCATTATAGTTTTGATTTGCATTTTTCTAATAATTAGTGATGTTGAGCATTTTTTCATGTGTCTGTTGGCCATCTGTATGTCTTCTTTGGAAAAACATCTATTCAGGTCTTCTGCCCTTTTTTCAATTGGGTTTTTGTTTTTTTGGGGTTTTTTTTGCTGTTGAGTTGTATGAGTTGTTTGTATATTTTGGATATTAGGCCCTTGTCAGTTGCATCGTTTGAAAGTATTTTTTAGGTTGACTTTATATATATATTTTTAAGATTTCCTTTTCTGTGCAAATGTTTTTAAGTTTGATTAGATCCCATTGGTTTCTTTTTCTTTTCTTTTAAAATTTTTACCTTTTTTGTTTTTTTAGGGCCGCGCCTGTGGCATATGGAAGTTCCCAGGCTAGGGGTCAAATTGGAGCTGTAGCTGCCGGCCTACACCACAGCCAGAGCAACGCAGGATCCAAGCCCCATCTGTGGCCTATACTACAGCTCATGGCAACGCCAGGTCCTTAACCCACTGAGCGAGGCCAGGGATAGAAACTGCGTCCTCATGGATGCTAGTTAGATTCATTTCCACTGAGCTACGATGGGAACCCCTATTTTTGTTTTTATTTCTATTGTTGTGGGAGACTGACCTAAAAAAACATTTGTTGATGTCAGAGGATGTTTTGCTTATATTCTCTTCTAGGAGTTTTATGATGTTTTGTCTTACGTTTAAGTCTTTAAGGCATTTTGAGGTTATTTCTGTGCACGGTGTGAGGGTGTGTTCTAGTTTCACTGATTTACATGCAGCTGTCCAGTCACCCCAGCACCACTTGCTGAAGCAACTGTCTTTTTCCCATTTTATATTCTTGCCTCTTTTGTCAAAGATTAATTGACCATAGGTGTCTGGGTGTGAACAAATGGTTTTTGTTGTTGTTGTTTTACAGAAATTTCTACGGTAATGTAAAAAGAAGATGATACAGATTTCTAGCTCCTGCCTGGGATTCAGGAGACATGGCTTCTAGATCCAACACTGTGACCCACTCTGAGCTCTTGAGTAGAAAGAGCCTGGGTTTTAAAGTTGAACAGATGTTCACTGTTTACCTTCATGGTGAGAGATGTCCCATCTCTTTCATGACTGTCTTTCTGAATAAGACCAATCTTCCTCTAAGCCTCATTTCCTGATTTATAATAATGATGGTGCCACAATCCACCTCATTAGTCTACATAGATGATTAAATAGTTTATTAAAGTGAATAAATGTGATTCACCTGGATTATCTGAAAATGCACTACGTCAATATCTGAAAAGAATATGAATTCTGCAGTTGTGGAACACAGTGCCCATTTGAGTGTTTCTAGTTTTGAGCAATTATAAATAAAGCTGCAATAAGCATTCTTAAACAAGTATTTTTCAAATTTTTATCAGAGGATACAACTAGAGTCTTGCATTTTTATCCAATGTGACTATCTCTGTCATTAGTGTTTAGTTCATTTATATTCAATATATTTATCGACATAATTGGATTTAGGTAGCAATTTCTTTATTTCTGTTTCCCCTTTTTGTTTTCTTTTAGTTAATCAAAGGTTTTGTTTGTTTGCTTAGCTTTCTCCCCCTTATCCCTTCCTCCCCTGCTCCTCCCCCATTTTTAGTGCTTGTTTTGGAGATTATAATATACACCCTGACTTCATCACAGTATATTCTGAATTAATATTATATCACTTAGGAGTTCCCATTGTGGTGCAGTGGAAACGAATCTGACTAGGAACCATGAGGTTGCGGGTTCGATCCCTGGCCTCGCTCAGTGGGTTAAAGGTCTGGTATTGCCATGAGCGGTGGTGTAGGTGGCAGACGCAGTTTGGATCCTGCGTTGCTGTGGCTCTGGTGTAGGCCAAAAGCTGTAGCTTCAATTTGACCCCTAGCCTGGGAACCTCCATCCATGTGCCAAGGGTGCAGTCCTAAAAAGCAAATAAATTAATTAAAATTTAAAAAGAGAAAGAAATATTATATCACTTAAATTATAATTCAAGAACTTTCAAATTCCATTTACACCCCATTCCATCCTTTGTGCTACCACATAGATATATCATTATATGTATGAGGCACTGAAACCATATCATATATATATGATATATATATATATTTGCTGTCATTTTACTTCTATATATGCTATAAACTTAATAATACATTGCTATTATTTTTGGTTTAAAAATTTCAATTTACTCAAAAAATTCGACAAAAAGAAAGATTTTTTTTTGTAGATTTAGTCATACATTTATCATTTCCTATGCCCACCCTTCCTACAGAATTAAATTTTCATCTAGTATCAATTTCCTATAGCCTGAATTATTTTTTGAGTCATCTTGTGACAAATTTTCTCGGTGCTTTTAACCTGATAATGCCTTTCTTTTGCCTTTACATATAAAGAAAATTTAACTGGATGTAGTCTGGGCTGTAGTTTTCTTCATTCCAGATTGTGGAGATGTCATTACGTCATCTTCCGGCATCCACTGTTTCTGATAAAAGTTGGCTATCATTCTGGTAGTGTGTGTGTGTGTGTGTGTGTGTGTGTGTAAAAGTTGGCTATCATTCTGGGTGTGTGTGTGTGTCTGTTTCCCCCTCTGGCTGCTTTTAAGATTTTTTTTCTTTCTTTTTTTCAGTTTGACTATGATGTGCCTTGGTATACTTTTCTTTGCATTTATTCTGTTTGGAATTAGTTGAGCTTCCAGGATCTATGGGTTGCTGTTTGTGGCCAAATTTGGCAAAATTTCAGCTAAGATTCTCTCAAATCTTCTTTCTGCCTTAGTCTCCCCTCTCCTTCTCTCCCCCTCCTTTTTCTTCTGGAACTCCAGCTGGACGTATGTTAGGTTTCTTGATACTACACTGTAAGTCACTGAGCTTCTATTCCTTTTCTTTGTGGTCTTTTTTTCTGTGCTTTGGTATGAATTAATTCTCTTGACTTTTGTCATGCTCCCTGCTCCTGTCTTCTTTTTTCATCTATGTCCTGTTAATTCCATCAGTTAGTTTTTTATTTCATATTATATTTTCTAGTTCTAGATTTTCCATTTGGTGCCAAGTAGTATTCCACTGTATATATACACCACATCTTCTTTATCAATTCATCTCCTGATGGACATTTAGGTCACATCCATGCCTGCGCTATTATAAATAGTGCTTCATGAACACTGAGACGCAAGTAGTTTTTTGATTATAGTTTCGTCTGGATATGTGTCCAGAAGTTGGATTGTTGGATCATATGGCAACTCTACTTTTAGTTTTTTGAGAAATCTCCATACTGTTTTTCACAGTGGCTACACCAATTTGTATTCCCACCCACAGGGTAGAGGATTCCATTTTCCCTATACCCTCTTCAGCATTTTTTATTTGTGGATTTTTTAATGTTAGCCATTCTGACCAGTGTGAGGTGGTACCTCACTGTACCACCTAATTTCTCTAATATACCACCTAATTTCTCTAATAATTAGTGATGTTGAGTATCTTTTCATGTGCCTACTGGCCATCTGTATGTCTTTTTTGGAGAAATGTTTATTGAGGTCTTCTGCCCATTTTTTGATGGTTGTTTGTTTTTTGTTATTGAGTTGTATGAGTTGTTTGTATATTCTAGAAATTAATCCCTTGTTGGTCACACTGTTTACAGGTATTTTATCCCAGTGTGTACATTGTCTGTTATGTGTGTGTGTGTGTATATATATATATACACACACACACACATATACAGTTTTCTTTTTATGACTGCATCTGTGGCATATGAAAGTCCCTGGGCTTGGGGTCCAATTGGAGCTGCAGCTGCTGGCCTAGGCCACAGCCATAGTAACACCAGATTTGAGCTGCATCTGGGACCTAAGCCACTGGGCCTTAACCCACTGAGCGATGCCAGGGATTGAACCCACATCCTCATGTACAACATGTTGGGTTCTTAACCTGCTGAGCCACAGAGGAACCCATATGTGCGTGTGTATATGATATATTTATTATATGTGTGTATATATATATATATGCACATATATATTAAAGTATAGTTGATTTACAATGTTGTGCCAATTTCTGCTGTACAGACTTTTTTCTTTTTTGGCCCCTCCCACCCATGGCATGTGGAAGTTCCTGGGCCAGGCATCAAACCCATGCCACAGAAGGGACCTGATCTGCAGTGGCAACACTGGATTCCTAATCTGCTGAGTCACAAGAGAACTCCTATCTTTTCATTTTGTTGATGGTTTCCTTTGCTGTGCAAAAGCTTGTAAATTGATTAGGTCCCATTTGTTTATTTTTGCTTTTATTTCCATTGCCTTGGGAGGCTGACCTAAGAAAACAGTGGTACGATTTATGTTGGGTTCCCTCCTAGGAGATTTACTGCGTCATATCTTATACTGAAGCCACCCAAATGGTCCTCTGCCCTTGCAGGTCCCTCTTTCTGAAATTCCTGTTCCAAATAACCGCGCGGCTCCTTCCCTCACCTCCCTGTAGTTTTTGCTCAAATGTCAATTCCTCAGCCAGAAGCCTTCTCTTAAACCGGCACCCCCGCCCCATTCCTTACTCCCCTTCTGTGCTTTGCTTTTACCTTCAGCGCTCGCTCCCCACCCACCCCACCCTGGGCGAGTGTATGCACCATTGTCAGACACCTTGTCTCTCTTCCTCGGTTTCACGCCCAGCATCGAGGACATGGCTTTACGTATAGTGAGGGTTTACTGGATATGTTTTCCTGAGTAAGTACTAGTTTTCATTACTCATGTATAAAGTATAAGCTTCTTCAAAGGCAGAGGACGTCTTTTACTCAGCTGTATCACTAGTACCTCCTATGGAGGCTAAAACACAGTGGGGACATAACTACCTACTGAATTAATATCACCAGATATTAGACAGCCCTTAAATACCAAGTGGCCTTCAGATGCCTTCATTAGTGGCATTTATTACAGATGTTTTGTGAAGGTATCTTCCCGATTTATATACTCTTATCTTTCACTACTATGGTCGTTTATCCTTCTAACCAACATGTATTCTAATACAGTGGAAGAAACTGGAAAATGTGGGCACTAAGGCACTAACAGTGTAATAAAATAGCAATGACACAGCTAATTTAGGGCATGGAAAAACAAGCTGGAGACAAAAGATTCAACAGTAAAGATAAAAATGAAGGGAGTAAGCGGATTAAGGCAGAAATTTCTAAGTATCTTGAATTCTAAGAAGAGAGATGTTTTACTTTAGACTTTAAGGAACTTGCATTTAAAAATGCAAGGAAAGGCTTTCCCGTTGTGGCTCAGTGGTTAACGAATCTGACTAGGAACCATGAGGTTGCGGGTTTGATCCCTGGCCTTGCTCAGTGGGTTAAGGATCTGGCATTGCTGTGAGCTGTGGTATAGGTTGCAGATGCGGCTCGGATCCCGCATTGCTGTGGCTCTGGCGTAGGATGGTGGCTACAGCTCCAATTCAACCCCTAGCCTGGGAACCTCCATATGCTGTGGGAGCAGCCTAACAAATGGCAAAAAGACAAAAAAAAAAAAAAAAAAAAAAAGCAAGGAAAATCATTAAAATAACAGAAATAGGCTGTGTGAATTCCAAACCATGGGAGGAAGAGAAAAGAGGGAAACGAGATGAATCCAATGGAAAGGTGGGGGGAGAACATTAGATAAAAGAAGAGGGCAAACATATACCCGAATGTCAGCAATCACGATCAATAATTACAGGGGTCTGGAGGAAACTCGAGATAAGCTGGTCAAGGAAGGTTCTTCTGAGGTACTGACATTTTATAATAACAGCAGTCACTGCTACAGAGCCTAATTACACGCCCGGCACTGAGTGCTTCACACCCAGTGATTCATTTCATCCTCACAACAACCTCAGATATTAACACTCCATTCAGTTTCTTCAGCTGAAGAAAGTGGGTTACAGAGAAGTAACTTGCTGCAGGCGATGGAGCCAGAAGGCATTAGAGCCAGGATTTTAATCGAGAATCCATGCTATTAACTGGCTGGCCCTACTCCTGGAAGACACTGGCTGACACCAGGAGGATGCGCAGGAGCCAGAGGTGTGGATGGGGCTGAGGGAGAGTGAGATGTTGCTGGCAGAGGGAAAAGCAAGTGCTAACTAAGGTCCTGAAGTGGGGAAAACTCGGCCCCTTCAAAGAAGAGTAGCGAGGTCACCGTGGCTGAAGGGCAGCGAACGTGGACAGTGTGGTAGGAGAATGAATTTGGGAGGCAGTGCAGGCCTTATCAAGGTCTTGATTGCTTACTATGTGTCAGAGGCTGGGCTTACCTTATAAAATTTCTTAATGCAACAGTCCTGTGATAGGCAGTATCTTCCTCCCCATTGTGTAGATGTGGACATTGAGGCTGAACAGACTAAGCACATTTGCCTCGGATACACGGCTATCAGGCAGAGAACCAGAATTCAAACCAGGTGGGTCTGACTCCAAAAACCAGTCTTGCAGCCATAGCCACACATGACATCAAGTTAAGCTAAATATAATCTATTCAAGAATAGGAGTTCCCGTTGTGGCGCAGTGGTTAACGAATCTGACTAGGAACCATGAGGTTGCGGGTTTGATCCCTGGCCTTGCTCAGTGGGTTAAGGATCTGGCGTTGCTGTGAGCTGTGGTGTAGGTTGCAGATGCGGGTCGGATCCCGCATTGCTGTGGCTCTGGTGTAGGCTGGTGGCTACAGCTCCAATTTGACCCCTAGCCTGGGAACCCCCATATGCCACGGGAGCGGCCCAAAAAATAACAAAAAGACCAAAAAAAAAAAAAAAAAAAAAAAAGAATACCCTCTACCTTCCTAGAAAAGCACCTGCTATGAGCATACAGGTTTCTGAGAGATTTGGTTGAGGAATGCAACTGGGAAAGAAATGTGTGGGACCTCAGATCAGGACCACGTTGTCTCTGGGCTTGGTTTTGAGCAGTGAAGCCAAGGTTTCTTATTTGTTTCTTGTCTAGCGATTTTTTTTAGGGCCACACCCACGGCATATGGCGGTTCCCAGGCTAGGGGGATCCAATGGGAGCCATGGCAACGCAGGATCTGAGCCATGTCTGTGATCTGCACCACAGCTCATGGCAACGCCAGATCCTTAAGCCATGGATGGAGGCCAGGGATCGAACCCAAAACCTCATGGTTCCTAGTCCAATGTGTTTCCACTGTGTCACGACAGGAACTCCCTATTTCTTGGCTAGCCTTTGGTTTTGTTTGTTTTGTTTTTGGCCACATCCACGGCATATGGAAGTTTCTAGGCCAGGGACTGAACCCGAGCTGGCAGGTTCCTTAGCAATGCCAGTGACAACGCCAGACCCTTAACCTGCTGTGCCACAAGCGAACTCCTAGCTTTTGGTTCTGAAACAAAATGTGTTTCAGACACAAATATCCATGTGTTAGCTTTCGTTTATTGCTGCTGAAGAACGTTTCTTTCAGGGCCTCAGGAGAGCCCAGGTATCCACGTAAGCTTGTATGTTCTATCACTACGTCAGGCAGCTAAGTGTCGTGTAATGACCTTGGGTCCTGGGACGCTGAAGAGCCAAATGTAACAAATAGAGAAAGAGGTGGTTCCCAGGTAATTAATCATGACCCATGCCCCAGGGATGCAGAGGGGAGGAAAGAGGACAACAGAATCATCTTGTTCTGGAAAAGCTTATTCTTGGAGGAGCTGAGCCTGGGGTAAGACACAGGGAAGAAGGTCTGCTTCTGCGCATCGTGTTTTTCCAGGGGTTTTTGTCTTGACTTCTTCCCTCTTTCCCTTTCTCTCTGCTTAGACAAAGATCAGCAGAAACACTGATAGATAATCAGCTAGGCATGACTGGAAACAGGTGACATCAGGGCCCTTGGACGTGCTTGATAAGGCGCAAACTACAGTGGCCTCTTCAGGGAGGAGGCAGGCCCTGATCTGTCCCAACCTTCAGGTCACAGGGTCCAAGTGTGGTCCGGAATGCCAGCTCCAGCTTCCCTGCTTTACTTTGAACATGAGTAGACACACACGCCCGCTGAAAAATACCTTATTTGCACACGCTGGACCACGTGTAGACAAGTCAGATGGCTTTGTCACTTCAGAGCCTTCACTGCGGTCACGTACAGAGAGTCTCCGAAACAGAGCAAGAGGGTATGGAATGTTTTCCAAGTGACTGGATCACAGAACCAAAGGCTGCTGTGTCATACAGCGGACGTCAGGCCATTAAAAGCTACGCACACACCTTCACAGGTCCCAGGGTCCCCAGAGAATGAAAGCTCTTAACTCCTTAACAGAACACACAAGAGCGCTTCACACCTGGCCCCTTCTGCCTTGTAAACCCCACCACTCCTTCTTCCTATCAGCTCCACTCCGATGCTTCCAGAGGGTCAGGGGCCAGATGCACAGGGTGCTCTCTCTGCTGAAATCCCGTCCTCCTCCCCTTCCAGTCCACCTTTCCCAAGTCCTTCCAGACCTTGTGCGCGTAACGCCTCGCTGAAGGCGTCTCTCGTCGTTCTCACTCACGTAGCTGTGCCCTCCTCTGTCTGTTCACAGCACTTTGGTTTTGTCTGTAGTGCAGCACTTTTCTCAGTGGATCTCAATTAGCTATTGACTGACGGACTGATTTCCTTCTAATCTGGGCTCCTGAAGGCCAGGAACGTATCCCTGACATCCCCAGTGAGAGGCATCCTGCAGGCACTCAGCAAGAGCCTACATCTTCGCTCTCTTCTGCTGGGGCCTCCATACTCCTCAACAAAGCTTTTCTGGACCCACAAGAGGGAAGATCAGAGTTACGCTTTTTTTTCTAGCACAATTAACAAGAGGGATACTTGTGTGTTTATGCCCACCGGACCTCCCAAGGACAGCAATCATAGAAGCCTCTGTGTATTGCACGGCCCCCACACAAAGCTAAGTCCTCATGCGCAGATATCAATTCAATCCTCCTTTTTGCAGTCAGGTATAGTCATGAGCCACCCTCAGACGTAGCCATAATAAAGCCTATTTTTCTAACAGCTCAAAGTATTGGAAAATACGGTTCCTCCAATTTTGATAAAGTCCCTGTAGATTTGGGAGCAGAAAACATTTTATTCGTGTCTACTCATAACAGGGAATTCCAACAAGACTCAAGGTTATTCAAAGATCAAAACTAATGGTTCTAAGCCATGATTCTTCTACTCACAGTGAGTTTTGTGCTTCTCAGATCCTCCAGACTAATGTTTTTCAAAAAATACATTTAATAGAACTTTGGTCTGACTTTAGAAATAAGCTTCCAGAGCAGGACATAGGTCCTTCAAGGAATCCTATCATTTCCACATGAAGTAGGAATAAGATACAGCATTCATTGACTGAAACACGGAACCACAAGTAAGACCACAGCGAGAAGCAAAGAAATCCCCTTCCTCTTCTTTGCCTCACACCAAAAGGGCTCTGAGCCATCAACTACTCTTTTTCTTTTCTTTTCTTTTGCGTGTGTGTATCTTTTTTAGGGCCACTCCTGCGGCATATGGAGGTTCCCAGGCTAGGGGTCTAATGGGAACTGTAGCCACTGGCCTACGCCAGAGCCACAGCAGTGCGGGATCTGAGTTGCATCTGTGATCTATACCACAGCTCACGGCAACGCCGGATCCTTAACCCACTGAGCAAGGCCAGGGATCGAACCCGCAACCTCATGGTTCCTAGTTGGATTCGTTAACCACTGCGCCACGACGGGAATGCCCAACTACTCCTTTTTTGACATGATTCCCATACAATCCCCTGGTCGTCTTCTCTCGATGTACTAGCTTTGGTTAAGAGTTTAGATATGCACTTTCTGAAATGTGCATTCCTAAAGTCTAGGGTACAATATTCTCTCTCCTCACTGATAGCAAACTAAATTGACCATCACATTCCCAAACTCCCACCAGGTTCCTATTGCCAAGCTCTTTCCCACTGGGTCAGAATGAAGTGGTCTCTCAGTGAGTTTTCAAAGCAAAGTCGTCAACATGTCCAGAAAAGGACATGCTGAGCAGCTGACGTGTTACACAACCAACGCCCAAGAAATTTCAGTTGAAATCTGCCATCACTCTCCTATCTTTCCACCGTCAGGTTGTGTAATGTTAGTGAAGACATATCCACAAAGAAGGAGCTAAGGGAATTAAAGTGGAATGAAGAACTTTACTCCCAATCTGCCCATTATCCCTTGCAGAAAGGAGGCTCAGAGAGATAACTTGTCCAAGGCCATGTTCTTATGAAACAGCAGAGCCAGGATCGAAACTCAGATTTATCCCATAAAAACATGTGCTTATTCTACATCGAGAGGCTAGATTGCTTGGGGTAAAAATCTATTTCCTTTCTTTTCTAATGGAGAAAACTTAGCAAATTTCCTCATTTCCCTATTCCTCAGTTCCTTAACCATAAAATAGAGAAAATAGAAGTGCCCATCCCATAGGGCTGCTGTGAAGATTAAATAATACACAAGACATGCTCAGAACAGTATCCACGTACACATGAATGGACAAATCTGTGTATAATAGGCAAATCCATACATGTTTTTCTCTATATACCTATATATGTGTGTGTTTACATACATAACACATAAACAATTTATTCACAATATATTCTAAGAAAATAATTTCTCTAATCTTTCCTCAGATGCTCTCTACCAACCTCCTGCCCGCAGAGTTATGGATACGCTTAGATAATATAGCTTCATGATAAGTGATGCATTAACCCTATTCCCACAACTAGTCCTGCTTACTTTCACTTTGTTAAAAAGAAAAAAAAAATCAGCTCTTTAAAACCTTGCCTTAAACCATACAGCCTTGGTTAGAAACAGAAGAGTGAGCAACTCCACATAACAGAGACACGAACTAGGGATCTTGGTCACAAAGGAATTTTCCTCTTATTATCAAGCAGAAAAGTCTCAGGATGTTAATATAATTCAGATTATTATTTAATGGTTATATACTGAGCACATGCTCTATGGGGGCTACAAACAGGAGCACAAGACTTTTTCTAAATCTAGCGGGAGAGAGGTATATACACTATCAGTGCCTTGGCAGAATGTGCTGAAAGTGAAGAGTCTCAATCAACATGCTCTGAGATCAGAACAGGGAAGATCCTATCTTGCTGGGGAGGAAACAGCTGAGATGGATGTGAAGAAGGAGTCCACCTTCTACTCCAGCTTTTCTGTTAGAGATTCTGATAGAAGGGACACAGCTCCTCTACTGTCTGGCTTCTAGGACTTTATCGAAAATTAAAAAGCAACAGAACTTGGGGAGTTCCAGAGGACACAATTAGCACTGGATATACATACTTCTTAGCATCCCCTCTAATACTTTCTGGTCTATTTTTAAAGTAATTTAAAAATTGATTCATAACTACAAAAATAGTACATGAATATATTCTTCTTATAAAAAAATAAGACAAACCATTTGGCAGCTCCTTAAAAAGTTAAACACAGAGTTACCATATGACCTAAC
The DNA here is from genome assembly GCF_054392235.1 of Sus scrofa. Classification (NCBI taxonomy): domain Eukaryota; kingdom Metazoa; phylum Chordata; class Mammalia; order Artiodactyla; family Suidae; genus Sus; species Sus scrofa. The sequence goes on from NC_139391.1 coordinate 12,864,235, forward strand.
AATTCCACTGGGTCTTTAGAGAAAGAATGGGATGGGAAACTGGTTTCCATTCAAATCACCCAAGCATTCATTTCAACAATTACGTTAAACTTTTAAACAAAATGTGATGTATTCACACAATGGATTATTATTCATACAGAAAAGAATGAAGTGCATAAATGCTATAGCACAGATGAGCCTGGAAATCTTTATGCCCAGTGAAAGGAGCTGGACATAAAAGGCTGTAGAGCATATGATTCCATTTTTATGAAATATCCAGAATAGGCAAGTCCACAGAGACAGAACGCACGGGTGGTTGCCCTGAGTTTTGGGGAGGAGGGAGTGAAGAGCGGCTGCTTCATGGGTATGGAGTTTTCTTTTGGGGCAAGAATATTCTGGAATTAGATAGTGGTGATAGCTGTCCAACTTTAAAAAAAAAAAAAAGAAACAAAAAAATCCTTTTTTACTTTCCACAACTGCAGTTGCAGCATATGGAAGTTCCCGGGCTAGGGGCTGAACTGGAGCTGCAACCACAGGCCTAAACCACAGTCACAGCAAAGCCGGATCCAAGCTGCATCTGCAGGCTACACCACGGCTTGTGGCAACACTGGATCCTCAACCCACCGAGCGAGGCCAAGGATCAAATCCGCATCCTCATGGACCCTATGTTGAGTTTTCCACCCACTGAGCTGCAATGGGAACTCCTGGTTGTACAACTTTGTGAACTATACTAAAAAAACTGAATTGAACACTAAAATGGCAAATTTTATGGTATGTTAATGATATCTTAATAAAGCTAAAAAAATATATATATATATATATATATAAAAACCTGAGACATAAAGTTCAAGCCCCTTTGACCCAAATCCTCAGGGGTTTCTGATACTATCCCTTTCATATTATTCCTGTTAAACTACTCATCCCTCACCCTGCCTGGCACAGGTCCTTGCACCTGGCAGACATTTTAAGCATTCATTGCACAATAACTTCCTACAAGGATAAGATAATGCCGTTTTGTTCTCTTCGGGATAATATAGATCCCTTTGTATCCACCATGACACAGATTCATCAATTTAGGATCAGGCAGCTTTAGACAGACAGTTTACATTTAGCACCATGCACGTCAAGTGCAATAACAAAAGAGCATATAGCACTTGCTGGCTCAAGGCTCAGTGACCACAAATCCAGTTCATAGAAAACCCTGATCAGGACGTGCATGCAAGCAAGGAGGCATTGCGCATCTGTCCCCTCAGCTTACAAAGGGCTTGGATGAGAAACAGGGCTTGGCAAGGCTATTACCTTGGAGCCCACAACAGCAAGCTATAAATAAAGAGACTTCTAACTCGGTCAAGTCCAACTTAAACAAAAGCCTCAGACAGTCTCACCAAAGGACTTGCTCCCAGCACACTACAATGTATTTGCATATTCAGCCTTTTTCTTTGCAGAGGTTTTTAATCAGGGGGTGCACAAATCACATGAATTAACTTTTTACACATATCCCTGGGCCCCATCCGTCAGAGGTTCTGATCTATTTAGACCATAGCAGGTTGGCATCTGTATTTTTTAAAGCTCCCCAGGTCCTCTGGAAACAGTGTTAGGAACCTTCAGGAAGAATGGGACGGGAAACTGGTTTCCATGCATATGGTCGAAGCTTTCATTTAACAGTCGTGCTAAACTTGTGACAGCTGTCAATCAGAAGACCAGCACCAAATCTCAATTCGACTGAAGAGAAAGCTGACACTCAAGGATTCACTTTTTTATAGTCAGCAACAAGGACAGGGCAGCACTTAAAGAGTGCTGACAATGCACTCACGCCTTCCCAAGACGGACTCTCCAAGTGCCCCTGGGGTAGCGGAGCTGTGAAAATACATCTGGTAGAAGGAAGCTGGTCTAACGAGCTGAGGTCATTTTACTTGGGCATCGATATAAGGGAGAATAACTGTTAACCTATTTTTGAAATGCTTCCTAATTTGTGTTCCCCTGTTGACAGAGCAGTTTCTTTTCACGTGCTCCATCTATAAAGCGCCTCCTTCTTCGCAGCGAAGCTTGGCTTGGAAAGGAGGATGTGATAGAGGAGAAGCCTCAGCCATGGAAGCGGAAGTCAAAGAGAAGCCCGCCTCGTCTGGCCTTAAGAGGGAGGAAGGGGGTAGAACAGGTCAACAAGGACAGAGTCCCCTTCACATACACATTCCTTCTCGAACTCAGGGAGCAATGGCGCTTCAGAAATACTGAGACTCCAGTTTCCATACATAACATGGGGTGGCCTTCAGGTCACTGAGGTTCAATCTTCAGCCCTGTGCCAATACATGGTATGCGAGCAAGGCCTTGCCTGCAGCAGCAGGAGAAGGTCAGAAAGATGAGCTGGGGCAGCCCTGCTCGTTTCCTAAAGCCTGAGCATGGCATGCAGGGCATCTAGTTGTTGCTAAGAGACTGGGAGACCAGCAGAGGTGTGCCGTTGGAGCAGAGTTCTCTGTGCTCAGGGACTTTGAGACAGACGACCACAACTGCCATGGTGGGTTCCTGTACATGACTTCCAAAGGACAGACAGTACTAGATACACCTCAGTGGACAATTCCAGCATATGTTCCAGACAAGACAGTGAAGCAGACACAGCACAGACATCAACGGGGATGGCCACACAGTTGGCCTCTTCGCTCTGACTCCCACAAAGTAAGCTTTCTTATTAAGCTGTAACAGGTATTAAGCATCAATTATTTGCGACATGGTTCTAGGCTGCTAAGGATTTTGAGCTAAATGATATAAAAGCAAACATACAAACCAACCAACCAACCCTGCCCTGACTGAACAAGATTTAGGGGTGGAGAATGGCCAGTGAGCAGAACTCTGGAGAATGAAATGTTTACCCAAAGGGCTCTGATTAGGAAGCCGAACTTTTTTTTTATAATGATTTTTATTTTTTCAATTATAGTTGGTTTTCAGTGTTCTGTCAATTTCCTACTGTACAGCAAGGGGACCCAGTCACACATACATGTATACATTCTTTTTCTCACATTATCATGCTCCATCATAAGTGACTAGATAGAGTTCCTACTGCCATACAGCAGGATCCCATTGCTTATTCACTACAAAGGCAACAGTTTTATCTACTCACCCAAATTCCCAATCCATCCCACCAACCCCCCTCGGCAAACACAAGTCCGTTCTCCATGTCCATGATTTTCTTTTCTGTGGAAAGGTTCATTTGTGCCATATATTAGGTACCAGATGTAAGTGAAATCATAGGTATTTGTCTTTCTCTTTCTGACTTAGCAAGCTGAACTTTGAAAAGAGTCAAAGGAGATTGTTTATCCTGAAAAGTTAAGATGTTGTTTTACAGTGGCTTTAAAAAATGGCCAGGAGTTCACATTATGGCTCAGCAGTAACGAAGCCGATGAATTCATGAGGATACAGGTTCCATCCCTGGCCTCGCTCGGTGGGTTGGGGGACCTGTGTTGCTGTAGCCGCTGGCCTATGCCAGCGGCCACAGCAACGCGGGATCCGAGCCGCGTCTGCAACCTACACCAAAGTGCACGGCAACGCCGGGTCCTTAACCCACTGAGCAAGGCCAGGGACCGAACCCAAGACCTCATGGTTCCTAGTCGGATTCGTTAACCACTGCGCCACGAAGGGAACTCCCAACAGCTACAGTTCTGATTTGACCCCTAGCCTGGGAACCTCCATATGCCGTGGGTAGCTGCCCTAAAAGGACAAAAAAAAAAAAAAAAAAAAAAAAAAGTCACAAATTCTCTGAGCTTCCATCTACCAAAAAGTGGGGGTCTATGTTTCTCTTTCCTTGAATCTGAGTGGGCTTGAAACTCCACTGACCTCCAAAGTCCGGCAAAAGTAACACTGTATGACTTCTAAAGTGAGGCCATTAAAAAAGGCCACGAAGTTTCCATGTCGGCCACTAAGGCCCGAGCCACCAGGTAAGAAGTGGCTCTAAGATGCCCTGTAAGACGATTAGAGGCTGCCGCACGGGAGGAAGCCCAGGCTGCAAGCAGAGGCCACTTGTAGACGCTCCCAGTCAACAGCCCAGCCGAGTGGAGCCTTGGAGTCATTCCGGCCCTGCTGACCGCTGTGAGAGCGAAGACACTTTCACATGATGCCAGTTCCCCGCGGTTGAGGGACACTTCGCCATTCAAGTTGGCCCAGCTGAGGCTCCAGAAATGTGGGAGCAGAAACAAGTCCCTGCCATGCCCTGTCTGAATTTTTGACCCATGGAATCTGTGAGCAAAATAAAATGGTTGTTTTATGCCACTAAGTTTGGGGCATGCCTTATCATGTCCAAAAATTTATCACGAAGCAAAAGAAATTGGAACAATAGGCGAGAACTGACAGAAAAGCGGGTTAGTTATTTTAAAAGATAGGAAGCTATATTTTCTTTGACGGTCTAAGCCTGGTTTGAGAGAAACTGTTACCCTATCACGAAGGGAGGGGACTAAATAAATTGTAATACTTTTGTGACTGTTAAGACTCCTTTATCTACAGCTGCTGTAATAGAAACGGTCTCAGTTATTCGGAATCTCAGCAGTCCAAAGAGAATTTGGGAAAGATAACCCCTCTCTTGTTTAGATTTTCCATTCGGGGCTAACATTCCCAAGATGCCATTTAGAGTTTTCCATGCACCCATTTCTGCCTATTTTCCTTGGAGCAGGATGTGTATTAACCATTCAATAACCTTGCAGAATGACTGATACGGTCCAGGCCGACTGGGAGAGATATTCCAGACAAAGCAAAGGCACCAGGGTGAATAAAAGCAATAAAGATGGGCCCTTGGGGAGAACAGAGGAGGCCGCCTGAGCCTTATTCCATATACCTTCCCTCGACATTCACGTGCCTGTATCTCTAGACCTTTAGCCAGGCTGCTCTCGTTACCTGAAATGCTCTTCTCCCACCCGCCGGATGAACTCTTACTCATCCTGCAAAGCCCGGCCCCACTGTCAGATTTTCTCTGGAGCTTTCCCTGATATGGCCCTACTTGAAGGGAAATGAATCCCTCTATTCTACTCTCTTGCAATGCTTTCCATAGCCTCTAGTGTAGCAGGACACTCTCCAGCATATTCAGAAAGTTCAGATGTCTGTTTTCCTCGATAAACTGTTTATGAGCAGAGAGAAAGGACGCTTCCCATTCATCATCCTACCTCCTGTCTGAGCGCCTTTGTGCCAAATGTGAGAGGTCAAAGAAGAAAAACTGCTGCCTTTGAGGCACCTGCAATGAAGAGGAGAGATCCAAAAGCAGTCACAGAGCCGTGCTCTAAGAGCTACACAGAGGTGTGCTGCGATGATGCGGACAACACATGTCCTTCCAGAGGAAACCAGGAAGTGGCACAAAGCAGGTGACATTTAAAGTGACCCTTGAAATCAACAAGAAGCCTACACAGGGGAAATCTATGGAATCAGAGCCGAAAGGTCTCAGAAGGCAACTTTTCTTTTTTTTGTCTTTTGTAGGGCCGCTCTGGCGGCATATGGAGGATCCCAGGCTAGGGGTCTAATCGGAGCTGTAGCTGCCGGCCTACGCCAGAGCCACAGCAACGAGGGATCGAGCCTCATCTGCAACCTACACCACTGAGCAACGCCGGATCCTTAATCCACTGAGCAAGGCCAGGGGTTGAACCTGCAACCTCATGGTTCCTAGTCGGATGCCTTAACCACCAAGCCACGACGGGAATTTCAGAAGGGAACTTCTGAATAAGAGGAACATCTGCTCAGGTCTGGTCATTGTTCTCCCTCCCTATGGCTGGAGATTCCCTGCTCATTATTCCAAGTTCCCTTTTTTTCCCCACACCCCAAGTCCCTCAGTGGTCCCCATTACATCAAAAACACCTATCATCTGAACTAGCAACTTGTTGAAAAAAATGAATGAAAATGCATTCAAACCAGTAGCAATCAAATGAATCCAAATTAAAACAAGGAACTACTTTTTCACCTGTCAAATATTTTCAAATAGCATGGTATTTGTTATCAAAGAAGAATCAGAGGGACCCAAACTCTGTCCTCTCTGAGAGGCAATTTGGTTTGATGTAACAAAAGCCGTGCAAATAACTGCACTCTCTCAATTAGGAATTCCTTTCAGAGGAATTTGTCCTAAGTATAAAAGTCTCTGCTATAAAGATCATCACAGCTTTATTTAAAATTGTGGAAAACAGTAAACTACCTAAATGTCCAACAACAGAAGAGTGAAAAAAATCTGGCACTGTAGTAAGTGTAACACTACCATCGAGAGAGTGCTTACGATGGGTCTGGTATTATCAAATTTCATCCTACGGCAATTTATAAAGTAGTTATGTGACTTTTCCAGTTGCACCAGAATTAGCAAATGGAGGCCACAGCTAAGAGTAGAGACGAGGTTAGTTCCCCATAAAGAGAACAATCAATAACTGAAGGTGGGCTTATTTAAGAATTTATTAAGAAGCTACAGTATGAAACCTTTTAACTCCACCATCTTCTGTGCCCCTGCACGGCTCCTCCCCTCCCACGGTCCACAAAAGAACAGATGGGGAGGGGGACGGTGGACCCTCTGACCCAGCAGGTTGTGCTGGAATTTGGGGTGGTACTCTCCCTATGCCCACAGTGGGCTCCCCTAAGAGAAACAGTTACAGAGTTTTGGGGTGCCACAGAAAAAGAACTTGGACAGTATTTTTTTTTTAATTTTTAAAAAACTGCAATGTCTGGTGAATATTTGCTCAGGTAGCTGACTTTCAGATCCATCCTGGACCATTCTGAACAAGAGAAGAAGAAATGGAGGGAAAAGGGAACAGCAGTGCTTTTCCCACACCGTTTGGCATGGCTAGGAGTCCCACGGAAACTGATGACTTTGCAAGAATCCCCATACAAGAAGGTTGTCCCCTGGGCAAGGGGACCCCAGCTGTGGGGAACCAAGAGTGAGAGAGTCTGGCCTAAAAGAGACCGAAAGAGCCCAATACAGTTGCCTCTCCAGGTCTGGAGGCCATGCAGTGGTAAAGCTTATTCTCTTAAGAACACACAAGCACGGAGACCGCCCACAAACGGTGCTGGTCGGCCAACCAGTAAAGGCCAAGAGCAGGCACTTAAGAGACACTTACCCCTGCCCTCTCCCTCCTGCCCGTCCTTACACACCAGGACCACTGGAGTCTAGAGGAGAGCAGGAAAGTACCCCAGACGCACTCCGCGGCACCCCACCCCCCACTCCCCAAGGTGAGGGGCAGGGAGGAGGAGCAAAGTAAACCAAATCCGTCTCTTCCCACTTCGCACCCCCAGAGCCACGAGCCGGGTCACTCAGAGGAGTAGGAAAAGCTGTCCATTCGCAAATGGTGAAAGTTCGTTTATTTATGTATTTATTTTGTCTTTTAGGGCTGTACCCGCAGCACATGGAGGTTCCCAGGCTAGGGGTCCAATCACAGCTATAGCTGCCGGCCACAGCCACAGCCACAGCAGCTCTGAGCCACGTCTGTGACCTACGCCACAGCTCACGGCAATGCCAGATTCTTAACCCACTGAGGGAGGTCAGGGAACGAACTCGCAACATCGTGGTTCCTATAGTCGGATTCACTTCCCGCTGTGCCATGATGGGAACACCAATGGCCAAGGTTTACAAGGGTGGACTTGCAATAACCCCGAGTGACCAGAGAAGGTTGTGGGCTCTGCCCAAGCTACCTATCATCAGGGGATCCCCTAGAGGAGACGGTCTGACCAGAGAAAAAAAAAAGAAAGAAAAGCATGCATGTTTGCACTCCTCTGAGTTAAAATTATTTAACTAACTGGTTAAAATTACCATTATCTCCACTTCACAAATTAGGAAATGAAAGCTCTTGGAGTTCCTATCATGGCTCAGCAGAAACGAATCTGACTAGCATCCGTGAGGATGCAGGTTCGATCCCTGGCCCGCTCAGTGGGTTAAGGATCTGGTGTTGTTGTGGCTGCGGTGTAGCTCTGATCCAACCAATAGCCTGGGAACCTCCATATGCTGTGAGTGTGGCCCTAAAATAAAAACACAAAACAACCAAACAAACAAAAAAGGAAATGAAAGCTCTAAAAGAGTCAGAAACTCGCCAAACTTATAAAGCACAGAGAAGGCTCGAACCCAGAGTCAACCTTGCAGCCCATGCCTTTTACAGACTTACCAGGAGTTTTCAAATGGGGCCCAAAGACACATCATCCCCAGGAATATACAATCTGCTTCAGTTTTTTTTTTTTTTTTTTGTCTTTTGTCTTTTTGTTGTTGTTGTTGCTATTTCTTGGGCCGCTCCTGCAGCATATGGAGGTTCCCAGGCTAGGGGTTGAATCGGAGCTGTAGCCACCGGCCTACACCAGAGCCACAGCAATGCAGGATCTGAGCCGTGTCTGCAACCTACACCACAGCTCACGGCAACGCCGGATCTTTAACCCATTGAGCAAGGGCAGGGACCGAACCCGCAACCTCATGGCTCCTAGTCGGATTCGTTAACCACTGCGCCACGACGGGAACTCCTTTTTTTTTTTTTTTTTAATACTGAATTTTTATCTCAAGGGTGATCTTAAAATAAATATGTAAGTATAGTCTTGATCATGTGAACGATTATCTTACAGGTGAAAGCTGCCCAGCTTTTGCTTTTATAATCTTACGGATGTGTTAAGTTCTTGAAATTTCATACACTCATGACTAATGAGAAAGAAGGACAGAGGTGACTGCATATAAATAATGTGGTCATACCAATTAAAAGCCACATGGCTTGCTATACACATCAGTTTCACTGTAGTTCAAACAAAGAAAAGAATGGGACACAGAAAAGATAGGCTCCACGGGAAAAAGGGCCATATTCACATTTTAAGTAACAATTTAATTTCAGCAAAATATCCACTGTTGTTAATGTGAATTATATTGGTTCTAAAGTTAATTTGTGCATTTCTTTTGGTTTTATAATTGCGGAAGGGCTATAGGTATACATTTATATCTCAACACAGGACAACGCTGGATCCTTAACTCCCTGAGTGACGCCAGGGATCGAACCTATGTCCTCATGGTTACTAGCTATATTTGTTTCCGCTGAGCCAGGAAGCAAACTCCAGTGTTTTGTTTTGTTTCTAAATTAATGTTGCTATTTGCTTTTTTGTAATATTCTGTATTTACAATAACTTCATTATAAGAGTAAAACTGAAATATTACCAAAAATTCAATTTTTCAGCCTATCCTATCAGTTTCCAAAACCTACTGCTAAAAGGAAAAAAAAAAAAACAACAACACTCTTTCAATCCTAATTCCCACTCAAGCTCTTTCTTCTCTGATGAAATGTAACCAATCTTAAAGTAATATTTGTTCAAAACTTAAAGGCATATAACGTCCTAGTCAATCAATAACTGATTGTGCTTTAGGAACCAGGGCTACGAGGCTGAACCAAGGAGGTGGTACATCCCAGGGGCTACCGTTCTGGAGCGGGGGTCGGGGGGCACAGCATAAACCAACAGTTAGTCAGTGATATGAATGCATAATGACCCAGGAGTGTCGAAAAGGGGTTCTATAATTCTCTTTGATGGGGAAGATAGGGTAGGAGAGGCTGCCACAAGGTGACACATGACCTGAGTGCTAAGAAGGCATGAGGAAACGGGTGCAGAAAGGTGAAAGGGCAGATTCCCCAGCAAGTAAAACGTAAACATAGGTCTTGTGACTGGGATCCTGGACCACACTTGACCTTTTCCTGCCGGGCTCCTCCAGCCCTGGTCTTTGCCTTTGGTATCACGCGCCATGGTAAGCCAAGCCGCTTCCTCCACAAGATTGTGAGCGCCGAAGGGAATACCATGTGCACTGCAGACTCTCACTATTTGGTTTTGGTTTGGGTTTTGGGTTTTGTCTTTTCTTGTCCTTTTTTTTTTTTTTTTAAGGGCCGTACCCTCGGCACATGGAAGTTCCAATCGGGTCTACACCACAGCCCACGACAACGCCAGATCCTCAACCCACTGAGCGGGGCCAGGGATTGAACCGGCAACCTCATGGTTCCTAGTCGGATTTGTTTCCGCTGCGCCAGGACGGGAACTCCTATTTGTTAATGACAGTATCTTCAGACAGACGTCTAATGGGCATTAAACTCAATACACTGTTAGCTTCTGTTGATAGACGAAAAACTACCTATCTACCTAGCTTATATCCATTTTTTCCTCTAAAGAACTATAGCAAAAGATCAAAGCAACAGGTTCATTCCTACAGCCCCTAGGAGATAATTAACCTCTCTACTACTGTACATAAAACTTAGCCCTTTCCCTTGCTCTTGCAAGCCGGCAAAGCTCCAACTCACATGTTCTTCCAAGGGAGGCTAAGGAAACATACTGACTGCTTGTCCAAGAAAATCTTCCAAGTGTTCTGCAGTGATAGTTAATGAAACCTCAATGCTATGTGGCTTATCAGCTGGGGAGAAACGCTCAGAAGATGTTCCACCTCTAAAACAGAACGGGCCTAGAGTATATCTAACCGTGAATAACTGGAAGTAATACAAATATCCCACCAGTGGATTGTACTAGCTGAAGACAGTACAATCTGAGCATCAGTAAGGTATGGTACATTCACACCTGTTTATAAGACTTATGAACCGGTCTATAATTTGCTTAAAAATATTCCAGCAAAGAAAGAGTAAAAAGGCTAAATGAAGCCAATGTGATGAAATCTTGATAATATTTGAAATTGTGTGTGTGATCAACTCAAAAGCAACAAGCACCCCTTAAAGCTCATGTGGGTTTCTAGATACCATTTTTCCGAAAAGAAAAGAACTCTTTGAGGAAAAGGCTAATTCCAGGTATGGATCAGGAAATGCACAAGATAAGCCTGGGATATCTTGTCATACCAGACAACAAACAATCAATCAAATATGAGTAAGGTTATGTAAAAAAGGACTTAGAAGCCAACTTGAATAGGCTTCCACTAGCTGAAGACAGTACAATCTGAGCATCAGTAAAAGAAACAATCAGAACGGGTTCAAACACATCAAACTGTATGAACACGTGAGCGTATAATGATACCCAAAAATTGATACCTTAATTGATCACTTTGAAGGCTACTAAGGAACCAACTCACTCTTTTGACAACGGGTAGATAAACAAAAAGAAGCAAGCATAAAGGTGGGGGCGGGTAGTTCATATACTGCAATGTGATCACCCCTGCAGCATAGCTAACACCCCCTTTCAATCACACAATTCTTTTCTTGGGATGAGAACCTTTCAGATCTACCCTCCCAGCAATTTTCAAGTGCACAGTAAACTAAAATCACAATGCTGTGCATCAGATCTCTGATCAGAAGTTACTCATCTTCTAACTGGAAGTGTGTACCCTCTGACACAAATTCTCTTCGAATTCCCCAACCCCAGCCTCTGGAAGCCACCATTCTACTATTTCTTCAAGTTTGGCTTTTTTAGATTCCACGCATGAGTGGTATCATACAATGTTTGTTTCCCTTTATGACTTATTTCACGTAGCGTAATGCCTTAAGGTCCATTCACGCTGTTGCAAATGGGAGAATTTCCTTCTCTCTCCTCGGCTGCATATTATTCCACCATGTACACACACATCGTATGGGTTATTTCCACACCTTAGCTATGGTGAATAACGCTGCAATGAATAAATACTGAGGCCCAGATCTCTCTTCAACATCCTAGTTTCACTTCCTCTGGATACACAGTCATAAGTGGAGTTGCTGGATCATATATCAGCCTTGTTTTTAGTTTTTTGAGGACCCTCCATACCCTTTTGCAGAGTGGCTGCACCCATTTGCATTCCCACCAACAGAAGGACAAGGGTTTCCTTTTCTCCATATCCTTGCCAACACTTGTTAACTCTTGTTTTTTGATGACAGCCATTCTAACAGGTGTGAAGTGATACCTCATTATGGTTTTGATTTGCATTTCCCTAATGATTTCTGTTGCGGAGCAACTTTTCATGTACTGTTGACCATCTGCACCTCTGCCCTGCTCTTACCACCCCACATGTTCTCTCTGGCCCACTCTCCAGTCTCCCGGCCCGCTTCTTCCATCACCCCTGCGGACGACCCAGCCACACTGAACTGCTGTTCGAGTCTGCACACACGATGCAGGTCCTTGCTACAGGCCTTCTACTGTCAGTGGTCTCTCTGGCTGGAAAGTTTTCTCCTCTGGGCTTACTTCCAGTCAGGGCCACTTCGCCAGGAAGCCTTTTCTTTTTTCTTCTTTGCAGTCCCAGAACTTGAGTATTTGGCACACAATCGCTGCTTGATAAATTACTGAATTAAAGTATATTTGTTAGAGGCATATTCTTTGTTGAGACGACACATTTAAAGGAAAATTCAAGGTTAATGGGATTACAGGTCATTTTAATTTACACTTTAATACTGTTCACATTTTCTAGACAAAAAAAATAATAATAATAACAAAAATAAAAATAAAAGAACTTCCCGTCGTGGTACAGCGGAAACGAATCTGACTAAGAACCATGAGGCTGCGGGTTGGATCCCTGGCCTCTCTGAGTGGGTTAAGGATTTGGCGTTGCCGTGACCTGTGGTGTAGGTCGCAGATGTGGCTCAGATCTGGCATTGCTGTGGCTGTGGTGTTAGGCTGGTGGCTACAGCTCTGATTCGACCCCTAGGCTGGGAACCTCCATATGCCATGGGTGCGGCCCTAAAAAGACAAAAATAAAATAGAATAAAAATATTGTCTGCATTTTCTGGAGTTCCCGTCGTGGTGCAGTGGTTAACGAATCCGACTAGGAACCATGAGGTTGCGGGTTCGGTCCCTGCCCTTGCTCAGTGGGTTAATGATCCGGCGTTGCCGTGAGCTGTGGTGTAGGTTGCAGACGCGGCTCGGATCCTGTGTTGCTGTGGCTCTGGCGTAGGCCGGTGGCTACAGCTCCGATTTGACCCCTAGCCTGGGAGCCTCCATATGCCGCGGGAGCGGCCCAAAGAAATAGCAAAAAAAAGACAAAAAAAAAAAAATATATATTGTCTGCATTTTCTAATAATGTGCTGACTTTCCAAATTTATCTTTCAGAAAAATTTAAGAATAATCTGAATAAGAATAAAATGGAAGAATCAGTCTACCAGATTTGCAGACTTATCAAAAAGCTAGAGTTATCAAGAGTATGTGGTTTTGCAGAGGAATAGACCCATGGAACAATGGATCAGTACGGAGAACCCAGGAGCAGATGCACACAAATACACTCAACTGATTTATGACAAAGATGCAAAAGCAATTCAATGAAGGCAGCACAGCCTTGTCATCAAATGGTTGATGGAAGAATCAGGCATCCCTTTCCAATAGTTAATCAATCAATGAGTCAATCTCAATCTAAATCTCACGCCTTATATGAAAAATAAAATAGACCATAAACTTATGTGGAAAATATAACGCTGTAGAATATATAGGGGAAAAAAAACAGAGAAAATCTCTGCAACTGGGCTAGACAAAGAGTTCTTATGCTTTTTACCAAAAAAATGCAATCTAAAAATGAAAAAAATGATAAACAGACTTCATCCAAATGAAAAACTTTTGTTCCAAAAAGGTTTTGTTAAGTAGATGAAAAGACAAGCCTCGGACTGGGAAAAAATATTTGTACACCACACGTTTTATGAGGACTGGTACCTTAAGCATATATAGAACTCTCAAAACTCAACAGTAAATAAATAAATAAATAAATAAACAATCCAAACAGAAAATGCACAAGACTCGACGCGAGACATTTGACCAAAGAGGACATACAGATGGTAAATAATCATCAAAAAGATGTTCAACAGCATTATCCATAGGGAAATGTAAATGAAAGCCAGCACATGAACAGTTAAACAAATGAACTGCAGTACATCCACATCATGGTATCTTACTCAGCAATACAAAGGATGAACTGATGATGTATACAACAATTTGGATAAATCTCCATAGAATTATGCTGAAAAAAGCCAATCCCCCCCAAAGTAGGTACTGTATGAATCCACGTGTGTAACACTCTTCAAATAATAATACATAAAAATGGAGAAGAAACTAGTGAGTGTCATGGGTTAAGGATATGACTATATAAGGGCAACATAAGGGATCATGTGCTAATGGAAATGTCCTATGTCTTGACTGTATCACTGTCAATATCTTGATTATCACATGGTACTACAGTTTTGCAAAGATGTTACCATTAATAGAAACTGGGTGAAGGGTACATGGGTTCTTTACTATTTTTACAACTACACTGCTTCTACAATTACCTCAAAATTTAAAAAAAATTAAAAAAAAAAAAAAAAGCTCAGACTTTGGGACAAAGCTAGGTGATGCTGGGCAAGTCACTTCCCTTCTCTTAGGGCTAAAAGGATTAAATTAAGAGAGCAATGTCTAAGCATAGTGCCTGGCACAGGTAAGCGCACAACTGATGGCTATTAAAATGGTAATCAAGAGTTATGTCAGCAGGGATGGAGAAGTGTACAGAAAAAAAAAAAATGATGGTGCCAATGGGTTTTGGTGGAAGATTAGACTTGGGATGGTGGTTAGCAAGGAGTCAAGGACGCCACCCAAGTTTCTCGCAGAGCAAGTGGATGTTCAATGGCATCGTCTACTGAGCAGATGTGGGATGAGGAAGAGAAGAATAAACAGGAGTTTAACTCTGGGTGTGGTGGGTTTGTGATGACGGGGAGACAGTCAAGTAGAGATGGCCAGCTAAAAACTGCATTTGCAAGTCTGGAGTTGTGAACACATCTCTGAGATGGAAATTTAACTCGGTAGTGACAGCATCCAAATGACAACTGAAGCCAGGAGAATAGATAGGATCTCCATGTAGGAGAAAAGAGCCCAGAGCATAGCCACCGGATCTAAAAAGGAGCTTCAACCTTTAAGAATTGGATAAAGAGGGTCAGTTTGGCAAAGAAAATTTGAAACGACCAAAAAAGGAGAAAAGTCAGGCATACATGGTATCATTCAAGACTAGAGGAAGGTGCTTCAAGAAAGAGTGAGTGGTTCATTATGATCAAGCAGTGAAGAAATAAAATAAGGAATGAAAACGACACCTCTGAATTTAGTGACACCTGGGCGACACTGGTGCCTTTCTAAGAATAGCTTTGGTGAAACGGCAAAGTAGGTTTCAGACTGGAGCCCACTGAGAAGGAGGCAGGAGAAATGGAGACAGTATTCGCAGTCACGAAAAAGTTTAGCCCAAAGAAAAAGAGAAAGCACAGTGAGAAGGAAGGGGTCTGACAATGAGGGAGAATTTTATTAAAAAGGAAGGATGTTTAAACACTGATGGAAAGGAAGCGGTGGAGGGAAAAGTTGAAGATTCATGGCAGAAAGGGGAAGAAGGCCCTGAATGGGCAGGAGAGAACATGTTCCAGAGCACAGCGTGCAGAGTTAGCTCAGTGATAAGGGGCACCTCATCCACTCTACGAATTCCAAAGAAAAAGGAAATGAACCACACAAACTTGGGAACGTGGTTGCAGTGTGTGCAGATAGCTATCCCAAATAGCTTCATTTTCTTTGTGAAGGAGAAGGCAAGGTCATCCACTAAGACTGAATGGGTGGATGAACTTTTTTTTGGATTAACTTTTATTATCACTATCTAATCCAGTGCCAGGGACACAAATATCTAATTTAAAAAGCTTATTTAACAAATAAAATGAAAACAAGCAGTTTCTTAAATTCAGTTCTTTACAATCAATACACAACTTTCTCCAGGTTAACCACCAGGGGGCAGTGCTGCCACCAATCTTTTCCCCTAAATCTTCTAACCCAGAGAAAATAGAAAATTATAGGGCAGTAAATGTCATAAAATACGTTTTCCTCAAGAAGACACAGCTTCACCTTTTTATACATGTACATGTGTGTGTGTTCACCCACGTGCAGAGCATGCACATACTCATATACCCGCATATTCTGGCGTGACGGGAGGGCTGTTCCTTCTGCCAGCCTCCCACCGCAACCTTACTATGATGCCCCAGGGGCAATACTCACCATTTCCAGAGGTCACTTTCTGTAATCCCTCCAGAGCACACAGTAAATACTGAATAGACCTTTTACTCTTTCTTCTAATCAATAAATTGGAAAAGACACTGATTTCTTAGACACAGAATTCCCTAAAGCTAATCCTGCTAACATTTGCCATAGCTTCTTTCAAGTTATTTTTTCACCCCGACACCTACCTCCGCCTCAAATTAGAGGCAGGTTTTTTAAATTAATTTTAAGCAGGTGTAATCTATTTCATAAGCTGCTTTCCCCCTTATTTCAGATGCTTGATACATTCTTACAATGAAGATTTATCAATCTCTAATACCACATGGCCATTATATATAGCAGAATAAGCAGCCATTGGGGGGCGGGGGGTGTTTTGCAACGGGGTTAGGAAATACTTCTTTCCTAGTTTGGGCCTGATGACCTTGGGCCTCTGCTGAACAGAGGGAGCTGGAAGAGTTCTAACTTAAAGCAAGACATTCTCAAGACCCTCAAAGAAAAGAAGATGCCAGGGAAGACTGTTCCCCAAGAGTTCAGGATCAAACAAATCAGCTCAGGTTCAACTAAGGGAACTGAACTTCCACAGGAGGGGCAATTTCCAATCATACCAATGACTCTAGCCTAAGAAAAGCTGCTGCTAGTTTGGTCTTATGGGATAAAGCTGCGAGGGGGGTGGGAAAAGGCTGAGGTCATCTTATGACTGCAGGGTGTCAAGTACTTCAAATGGGGGGAAAGGTGCTTGACCCTAAAGCCTCCACACTTGGTTATTTTGAGCTAAAGTTGCTTGGGAACGAAAATACCCATGAAGTGGACCATAAAGAGTCTGGGTGATTGAGCTGACGCAGTCCTCAGTCAATGTAGATACAGTGGCAAACTGTTTCAGAAACGAAGTTTCAAGGTTGTTTAGGATGGGGTTCTAATTTAACAACTAAGAACATATTTTTATTGGATGCTTTATTCCACTGGCCGGGATGGTATGACACTTTAACTGATGGTTTTCAGAAGCTCTTTGGGGCCAAAGGATTTTGGTTTGGTTTTATATTCGTAAAAATACTAATAGCAAATTACTCTTCCTTAACCTCCCAATAGAAAGATTCACTTTTCCGAATGAACCCATAGAACCCTCCAGAGAAGTTTCTTAGTAATCAGAGTTCTTTGGCTACACAGACATCTCTGAAAATGAGCTTTAAAACCAAGATGAACACCTCATTGTCTCACCCCTACTATATTTAAAATCTATGTCTACTTTCAAAAGTCATGCGCTAAATCCTTAGGTTTTCCCCCCAGCAAACGATCTAAATAAGAGCCTGATTTCATTTACATACACACTGGCTCGCTCTCCCCAACAACAACACTTCCTTTGAAAAACAGAATGTCACTTCCTCAATCCAGAGGCCAGAAGTCCCTCGGTTCTGATCTGGGGAGCCAAGACAGGAAACTCTGGTAAGCTTCTGCCTCTCCCCTCATGGAAAGCCACTGGTGCAGCTGACAGAGGGCAGGGTCTATTCCGAGCTCCCCTGATGCACTGCAGCTGGAAGGCAACAGCTCACTTCCAGGCTGTGGGAATGATCCCAGAGAGCCCGGCACCACGAGTCGGTTTAACAAGGACATATCAAAGGAAGGGATGAGGAGAGGGTGGCAAACTGGGACACCTTTTAGCCACCTTGCTTGCGTTTCCAGACTCAGGCGAACAGCCCAGGACTGATTTCAGCCAAATCTCAGGGACTGGCCCCATCTCGTACTCTGACCCCACCAAGCAGGACATCTTCAGGTGGAAGGGGAAAAAAAAGCCAGACCTCCTCACCGCTCCCACCGGGCTGTACCACCTTCCCCACGATACTGCCAGCCTCTCACCGAGAAGGGAGAGGCTGCCCCAGCAATTTCAGTAAACACGTCGCTTAGCACCACCTGGCAACTGAGAACCTTGATCTCTCCCGACCCCAGACGCCGAGGACCGCACAACACAAAACCCGGGCCAGTTGTAGCCGACCAAACTGCAGTGTCACTATCGTGGGGTGGGTTGGGGAGGGGAGGAACGGGGGGATCCATGTGAGAGACAGACAGAATAAAGGGAAAGAAGGGGGACAAACAAATGAGTCACTTAATACAAGGGCTGCACATGCCGCTGACGCTGCCCGTGATGCAGAGGCTGTGGACTGGAAGGAAGCAGGCGGCCACCGGGAGGGGCGGGCAGAGAAAGGCAAGGGGGAAAGGGTGTGAGGCGCCTCGCCCTTTGTGGGGCCAGGCGGCGGGGCCCCGTAGCCTACGCCCCCCTTTCCTACTCGCTCCCCCAAGCCCGCGGGCTGAAGCCGCTCGGGGTTACTACGGTCCCCCGGCCCCGGGAATCAACTCTTTCCGGCTCCGAAAACAATCAATACAAACTTCAATAGTGCCTTTAGTTTGCAGGGAGGCTGGCTAGGGAGGCGCCGCCGCCGCGCCCGCCCCGCGGAGAGGGAGCCGCAGCCTCAACCTGGCCGGCCGCCCGCCCCGCCCCTCGGCGGCGCACCTGTGACAGGTGTGCAGGTACCCCGCACAGCCCCGAGCCGCCCCGAGGCCCGCCCTCCCCGCCGGCGCCGGTCCCCCCGGAGCCCGCAGCCCTCCCGCAGGCCGCAGGGCGCCCCCCGCCCGCGCCCTCGGCGGCCGCACCCGCTCTCGCCCGCACTCACATAGCGCCTCAACTTCTTCTCGGGGGGCGATTTCCTCAGCCAGCCCGTGCACACCACGTCGCCGCCGCCGCTCATGCTGCCGGCCGCCTGGAGCCCGCCGCGGGGTCGACGGACAAGGGCGCGGGCGCGGGCGGCTGGGTCAGTCGGCCGGCGGTGCGCAGCTCGCGGGGGAGGGAGGGGCCGGGGCAGCCGGCGGCCGCGGGGCGAGGACGAAGCGGCGCGGCGCGGGCCCGGCCGCCCTGCGCGCTCCCGCTCTCCCCGCGCGCGCCGGCGCGCTCTCCCGGCGGGGCCGCGGCGGGGGCCCCGGCAGGAAGGGCGGCGCGCTCGCCACGCCCACAGCCCGCCGCGCCCCCGGGCGGGCTGTCTTCAAAGACGCAAACAGCGCCTGGCGTCTTCGGTTCCCAGAGGCCCGAGGCTCGCGAGGAGGCCGGCCGCACCCCCCCGGGTCTGGCTTTTTTCTCCCCCCGCCCTGAAGCCTCGAGGGGGCAGCGGGGGCGGCGGCCGCGCCCCTGGTGGGAATGGAGGTGGGGCGATGGGAAGGGACTGCGCGGCCTCGATCGCGAATCGATTTTTCACAGAGGGTCGTCGGGAAGAGACCCAAGGGCTGCTCCCGCTTCCTATCCTTCCCTGAGTTTCAGGTTTCAGTGGGTCAGGTTCTGGCTGAAATTAGTGATGCGCTTCCCAGCAAGAGTTCCATTAACTCTCTCGCCCCCTTGATGGGCGAAGGAAAGACGGAAACTACTGGGTGCTGGGCCCTTTGATAATCCTTGCTTAGATGACTGTCAGAGATCTACAACTTGGGCGGTGTTATTCCCATTTCACAGACAGCCTAAGGTCCCCAAGCCGGTGCAGTGCAGTCCGGTTTCTAATTCTGGGGGCGGGGGCAGGTGGGGGGGGGGTCCTGCTCTTCTGCTATTTAAGGTGGTAGAATTGTTTTAACGTCTGCAGATGAACTTGGGGTCCTCTTATTACCAAGAAAGTCCAGCTGGCTCCCCCCTTGCCTCTGGGAAAAAGCAATTCAATAGAAAATTCTAGGGATTTGCAGAGTCAAGGAAGCCAAAGTGAGTCAATGTTCTATTTCATAGTGAATTGTAAGGCAAGGTGAAATTGGGGTCAAAATTCCCCGGACCTTCAACTCATTGACACAGGTTATGAGAACTCTCTGGAGCGCATATGACACAGCTACCTCTCTTACTGCGTTGCAGTGAGGTTTATTTAACTAAGATCGAACACGTGGACGCACACACCTGACAAACCCAGCACTTCAGGTGGAGAGGAGAGGGGAAAAAAACAAAGCCAAAACCCCAGAAACCTTTGGTAGGGGCTCTTTTCAAGTCAGAAAATGTCTTTACAAGCAGCATTAAAAGGTAGGTCCTCAAAAAGAATGACATATATGTACGACTGAGTCACTTTGCTGTACAGCAGAAACTGACACAACATTGAAAATCAACTATACTTTAATAAAACACAAAAAATTAAAAGGTAGGTCCTCCCCCAACTTCTTTGAAAAGTGGGTAGTAACCCACTACATCAATAGGGAAGCGCTGCAGGCAGATGAGTAGAACCAGCAGCATCTTGCACTCCCCATGACAAATTGAAGGCCACTTTGATCATTTCTCTATCTCCGGGCAGCAAAGCTAGTTGTTTTCAAGTAGTTGGACATCCTTCTGATTGTATAGACCTTGGGTGGGTTGGGGAAAGCTCAACCCTGTCAGTTTGTAAAAGCTAATTCTTTATCGAATGCTTAACTCTTCTAAGCACTCTGGGGGGGTTTGGAGATCAGCAACTCTGGACCTAATATTTCACTTTCTTCACTATCCAGTGTGCTGCTAGATTGCATGTAAATCCAGAACAATCAGGCTACAGCTGGGATCAGAGCTCCTTAGCCTTCCAACTGAGGGATCCTTAAGCCTCATACAAGGACTACCACCAGAATTGTAGCCATTTTAACCTCTGGCTTTAAGTACCTTAAAACCCTGTGAGACAAATATCAAAATACTCAAAGCCTGCCAAATCAATCAGGAGGCGGTGACTCCCAACAAAAATAAAGCAATCTTCTGACTTCATTCACATCTGAGTCATGATGCCAAGTCTCAGGGATTGCAGAGTCTGAGAAATCTGCATGGTTTGTTCACAGCCGAGGTGTGTGATGCAAGTCAGGCATACACAGGCCCTATTTTTCCCTAGAAATGCAGTCTTCTATTACGTATCTTTTAATAGTTAGATGATTCCAGATAGACTGGGGGACTATTCAGCAACGGTTAGTTGGGAGTGGGGCTGCACTGCTGCCAGAAATTCTTTAGGGTCTTATTTTGTCTAGCAAAAGTCCCCCCCCCCCATGTTGTTATTTACAATTCCATGTGGAAACAGAAGTTTGATGTTTTCAGGCCAATGACAGGAGGGGACTTGAAATAGTATAGTTACATAGTATCAGCTTCAGAAGTCTTCTCTGTACATACCCCTCCAAGAAGCCGCTCTTCTTGGTGCTCTCCCCATCTCCCAGCCTTTTCCAGTACTAAGCGGCCAGCACAGGCTGTACAAGGGAGGGGGGAATGCTGCTGAGGTCCCTGGCTGCACCTCCCTGTGGCTCAGTCTTCTGAGACTGAGGTTCGTGCAAGGCCTGGAAACAGCCTTTGGACAGAACGTTCCTGTCTGGACCTTTACTAAGTCCTCTCCATTCCCTGGTTGTTGTTGTTGTTGTTGTTGTTTTAAATAATGCTCCCTGATTTTCACTGGGGAAAAATGGAACACAAATTGAGTGATTTATTTACACGAAGATCGGCGCCATCTATTGGAACCAGTTGGGACGACAGCTTTCTCCCCTCCCTCCCAAAGGACATGCATCACTAGTCTCTAATTTAGGCAATTTTGATTAAAGACCACTGGTATTTCCTGAGGGAATTAATGACCGGATGCTAGGAGCTCTTTGGGCCATTAATTCTACATTCTCGTTAAATCCCCAGGAAATGGCCCGTTGTATGAGGGTTTCTTCGGGGGGAGCACTGCAAAACTAGAGAAATGCACACCTGGGAGGAAAGCCTGGGCACCACGGTTTGCCCTGCCCCTCCCCCCACAGAGCCCGCCCTGTGGCTTAGAGGGTCGTCAGCGGCAGCCTGCCTGCGTGCCTGTCTGGGAGTTGAGGGTTTGTGGCTGGTGGCAGGTGCATGGCTGGTGGAACGCTCCCAGGAATGAGTTGGAAGCGCTGCAAGGAGAGCTGTCCTCAACTGAACACCAGGCTGAGTGATTAATACCGCCCACACCAAGCCTGACGTCAGTGATCAGACTGGGGGTGGGGATGGATGTTTGTGTCCTAGCCCTTCTGCCTTTTCTCCCTTTCAATTGAGTTGACGGGTTCATTTCAGAGCTGAGTGCTGCTTACCAAGGTCAGTATGACCAGCTGGGCCACCTCGGCTGGTGACTTTCAGGACACTTGTCTCTCAGGCATCGAGGATGCCTTTTTAATCCCTGGGTGCTTTTAGCCCATTTGATTCCCTCCATCAAATTACTTGGACCTAATCAACTTTTGGCATCTGGATGGGATGGAGATCTGGAAGTGGGCTCGGGCTGTGGCTGGAGACCTAATTGGGTTTCCTCCCTGTCTCAGGCTCCTAACACTCTGGGGTTGCCTGATACTACGCCCAGTGGGAGACATTTTGGAAATAAACTTCCTTAAAAAGAAAGGTTTGAGCAAGTGCCCCCCAGTTTCTCCGCTGTAACTTGTGCTATTTGTTTGGGGACAGCTAGGCTCTTGAGATAATTCTGCTGACAGTGATGGGGGTGGCGACATCACTGTAGTCACAGATCATGCTGCAAAATCGGTTATCATATTCTCCCAAGAACAAAGACCACCAGGGTCCCTGGGAAAGTGTCTTAGGAGTCCAAAGCCTCCTTTGCATGACGACCCTTTTCTTTCTAAGAGAACGCTGGCCTTGATTTCGGTCTTGCACATACATCAAGACCCCTTTCCCTAAAACGCACCAGCCCCAAGCCCCAACACAGTCGCTCATTCTTTCCTTAGACTCACCTTGCACCTATATAAATTAGGTGAACGCACTGTACCGCGAGTGTTTTTCAAGGAACTGTCGGATCCTTGCCGGCAGGACTGTGTCATCCTCATTTTGTACTCCCCGAGCCTCCCAGCATGGTGCCAGGCACAAAACGATGCTCAGGAAATGTTTGTTGTGAGAACAAAGAAAGCCAACTCTTCAAGGATGCCAAGAGGGAGCGATGGACGCCTGGGTCAGCCAGAACCCTTTGATCATCCACACCAGTGAACAGTAGTTGTGATGGAACCTCTAAGCCGATGAAGTGTTTAAACCCATAGGGAATGGCCTGATGAGAAGGGCTGAGCAGCTGGATGTAATTCTATGAAGTTTCATTCGTCAACCTTTGGTGTCCAAACCCTGACACTCTCATACAGCTGCCTCAGATAGCCTCCTCGCTGGGATTAAGAGTTAAAATCGTTTGTGGTTTACCTGATAACTGGCTTTGCTTTGACAGCCTACAGGCTTCAATCATTTAACTTCTCGTACCACACACATTTCTAGCGAGGCTGGAAGAATCACGTTCCCTGACGCAAAGTGGGTTTCAGCTGACTAGAAATACTATTTCTTCTCCACTGAGTGCACACATAGTGGCTCTGCAGTTGCTAGGCTTTGTTTTGCTGGGATCCAAAGGCCACAGGAGATTATCTAACTCTCTCATTCCACCAGAGTTACATAAGATGACTGTCTGAGCCGTACGGCCAGTGATGTGCTGGTTAAAATCTGGCTCTCTGGTGGTGGTGGCAGTAGCATTGACTTGTAGGATGTGACAGTTTTTGTGTGTGTGTGTGGGGGGCAAATACAAAACCCCCTACAACTTCACGTCTTTGAATACAGTTAAGAGATGCATGACTGGGAGTTCCCATTGTGGCTCAGTGGAAACAAACCTGCCTGGTATCCATAAGGACATAGGTTCAATCCCCGGCCCCACTCCTGTGGGTTAAGGATCCGGCGCTGCCGCATGATGTGGTGTAGGTCACAGACGCTGCTCGGATCTGGTATTGCTGGCAGCTGTAGCTCTGATTTGACCCCTCGCCTGGAAACTTCCCTATGCCTCAGGTGTGGCCCTAAAAAGCAAAAGCAAAAAAAAAAAAAAAAAGAGAGAGATGCATAAGTAATACACCTTTAGTATTTCCATCCTAAAAGATGTAATAGACATAATTAAGCTAAGTAGTAACGGAGTTTTGGTTATTTATTCTTTGTCTTTAAGATAACATTTAATTGTAAGTTTATATGGCATTATTAAATTCACATACCAGAAAGTCACCCTTTTAAAGGGTACAATTCAGTGGTTTTTAGTATACCCACTGAGTTGTGCAACTACTTTTGCTATCTGATTTCAAAACATTTTCACCACCCCAAAGAGAAAGCCCATGTCCATTAGCAGTCACTCCTCAGTCTCCCAACCCCATTCCCTGGCAGCCACTAATTTACTTTCTGTCTCTGTGGGTTGGCCAATTCTGGATATTTCATATAACCAGAATCACAATAACTTGCATGAAGTTTTCAAGGTTCATCCATGCTGCAGCGTGTGTCCGTTCTCTCTCATTCCTCTCTACGGCTGAAAAACACTCCATCAGATCCACACACCACATTTTATTTACCCCTTCATCAGCGGATGGACATTTCAGTTGCTTCCACTTTTTGCCTCTTACGAATAAAGTGGCTGTGAACATTCGGGTACAAGTTTTTGTGTGAATTTGTGTTTTCATACTCTTGGATGTGGACCTAGAAGGTGAATGAATGGCTGGATCCCACTATGACTCTGTGTTTAACTTTTTACAGAACTGTTTTAACTGTTTCCTACAGTGGCTACACAACCACCAGCAAAGTATGAGGATTCTGATCCACATCTCCAATACCTCCTGTTGCTTTCCACTTTCAATTATAATTTAACTTTAATGTTATTTTTTAGCAACCAGTTTGTAAAACTTTCCGCAACTTTAAAACCATTCTCATGGGCTGGTGGGAACCAGGCCAGGGCAAAGCAGGGCATACAGCCCTCCACAGAAAATCCCACTGCCCCACTGTCAGTTCCACTTCTTTTTGCTGACAAGAGCAATACTCAACAGATTTGGATGTCTTTCTCACATCCTTCCTCCAGAAAACCGAAACAGAATGTCTCAGGTTTTTTCTCTTGTGGAATTAAGAAAAGTCTTGGTTCTGGAGAATCACGAGGTTTTCGGCTGCCGTTCAGGGCAGAACAGAATGTCTCTCTCCTCCGTTTGTGTTGAGAAACAAAAATGAAACCCCAAATGGATCTTCCTGACACCCAGATGTATCTTCTGGATGAGCTTTCAAGCAGTTGCTTCAACAGGGCAAACAGCTGTGGTCTGTTTCAACATAATTTGATGTAATCAGGGTTAATTTCGATGATGCAGTAACTCTGAAGACTGTTTTTTAACTGGATTACTGTTGGGTCAACAATCATGTGGCATTACATTTAGAGGCTGAAACAAAAGCCAGAATTAAAACAGCTTCCCCCCCCCCAGCCCCTTCTAAATGACAGCCCCACCGGGAGGAGAAGTTATGAGGCACATTTAACACAATTAACTAAAAAAAGAAAGGAGCAGCCGTCCAACTGCGTGCAAACTTCTCCAAGGTCCAGAGTGTCCACTGAGAAAAGAGCTGGAAGCTTATTTGTTGCTGTTTTCTTTTGCTAGAGTGGTTTGAGACATGTTAGCAGTCATCAGTCTCACAGCTCTCAGGGCGGTTTCTGAAGAGCCAAGTCTTCCCCTGACTCTGAGACATCTGCCTGTCACCGCACACGCTGGCCCAGCAGCGGGGACTGGGCTGCTCGGGGCACACCTGCTTTATTTAGTCTCTTCGATTTCAGTTTTGGCCAGTCTGAACTGCAGCTAAGGCCCGCGACACAAGCCATCCTGACACAGTTCTGGAAAGCAGCATCTTCAAAAATAGATGTCTCGGGAAGCTGCCAAAGATGCTGGTTCTTCAAAACCCTCTTTAATCCGATTCTGTGGTTCAAAAAAGGTCTGGTATGTGTCCAAGCCCCTCAGTAAATAAGCCTCCATGCATTTGTTTACTGTTTTTGTGACTCAGTGTATCGAGAAACTTGAAAAGCAAACATGTTGACACTCAACCCTCCTACTGCATCTTATTTAGCAGGGATTTCTCATGTACATATTTTTTTGAGCAACAATTCCTCTGGAATAATACATAGGTGTGACAAAAGTCACGAGACTTAAAAAGTCATGAGGATTTTTTCCACAAGTCTGTGTACTCATGGCTTCTTTTAGTCGCAGAAGCAGACACTCACTAAGCAGATGCTTAAGTCCCAATAGGGAATTTACTGGGGAAAAAAATGAGGTATATCCCAGGGAACACACACAAAACGTTGAATATGTGGCCTCAGGAAGCGTTGCACCCGAGGACTAAATATAGCAAGAACCCGGCAGCCGGTTCGTGCGTGTGTCTGTCTCTCCCACAGGCCATATGGCTTTTCATCGCGGAGCATGTGGCCTTCGTTTCTCTCTCCCTGCAGACTGCGTTCTCTGTCTCTTACAGTACACGTCTGTCTCACAGCTCCTGAGTTTGCGTGTTCCTCGTTCAAGCAGCCAGTCCAGACTCTCTGGTGTTCTCAACTCTGACTGCCTAAGGGAGGAATGAGACCGGCCCATTTGGGATCAGGCATCCAGCCCCAGTCCTACCAGCAAGGGACGCTCACGTCCCCAGTATGTCTGCTGAGGATGCACTGGCTAGGACAGGGGGACAGGGGTGGGGATTCTCAGAGGGAAGATGGGTTCCGTAGCTAACTAGGTACCTTGAAAGGTGTTTTTTTTGTTTGTTTTTTTGTCTTTTTGCTATTTCTTGGGCTGCTCCCGTGGCATATGGAGGTTCCCAGGCTAGGGGTCTAATCGGAGCTGTAGCCACTGGCCTACGCCAGAGCCACAGCAACGCGGGATCCGAGCCGCGTCTGTGACCTACACCACAGCTCACGGCAACGCCGGATCGTTAACCCACTGAGCAAGGGCAGGGACCGAACCCGCAACCTCATGGTTCCTAGTCGGATTCGTTAACCACTGCGCCACGACGGGAACTCCCTGGTTTGTTTGTTTGTTTTGGGCTGCACCCATGCCATACAGAAATTCCTGGGCCAGGGATTGAATTTGAGCCACAGCAGTGACAAGGCCAAGTCCTTAACCACTAGGCCACCAGGGGAACTCTGAAAGGTATTTAATAGAGAAATGAACAGCAATCTTATTTCTTTCAGGACACAGCCAGCATCATTTGAAACTCAGAAAACACTTAAGAAGGCATATATTTCAAGTACAAAACGCGTTCATATTCAAATGCATGTTACTTACAGATGGTTATTTATGTACTTGTTATTCAATTCTCAACAAAGATTTTCTGAGACCCTGCTACCACAGGTTCAGCAATAGGACTACCAAGGTGAATAGCACCAGGGTCTTCTGAAATTCGAGGTCTTTCTAGGGAGAGAAATAGATAAGCAGACGTCTACAGTAGTTTGTGGGCAGTGTTATAATAGAAGCATGTTCAAAGGATTGTAGGAGCACAGAGAGGGGAATCAAAGGTATGGGGACAAACAGTAAGGGCTTAGGTCTTACTAGTCTTTTTCTTTTTTGTTTCTTTGAGGGCCACACTCTCAGCAAATGAAAGTTCCCAGGCCAGAGGTCAAAACAGAGCAGCAGCTGCTGGCCTGTGCCACAGCCACAGTCATGCAGGATCCGAGCTGCACCTGCAGCCTACACCACAGCTCGTGGCAATCCTTAACCCACTCAGTGAGGCCAGGAATCGAAACTGCCTCCTTATGGATACTGGTTGGGGTGGTCGGAGTTTGTGACCATTAAGCCAGGCAGGGAACTCCAGGTTTTATTGTCTTTGAGTGCTTCACAGAGGTAGGGGAGGCATCATTTAACCTTTGTTGAATCAGATGTTGTAAGCAGTGGCTCCTTCAATTCAGAGGCAAGAAACTTATGTACAGATTGAGAGCAGGTTGGAGAAAACCACTAACTGTGAAAATCTGACTCCAAGTTCATCTTGGGACTTGCTTCTGAATTTCTTCCATCAAATACATTCATTCTACAAATATTAACTGAGCACCTACTATGTGCAATTCACATGGCAAAAGTGCCAGTGATGTAATGATGCACAGCATGGAGAGGTTCCTGAGAAGTCTACCAAGTCACTGGACTCCAGCGGCAGTGCCGGACAAAGGAGCTAGAAACTTAGCTTCAGTAACAGGTGATGACGACAAACTACTGGCTGAATTAGTTGCTTCTAATTCCTGACTTTGTTCTGTGTTCAGGCAATGGCTTCAGACTTGGATGTAGGTTTGAAAGGGCTAGTTTCAAAATCCAATTTATGAAATATCCTAAAGACATAAAAGAGGGAAAGGCTAATTTGGGAATTACTTTTTAAGGAATAGTTCCTGTCTGTCTGATGGACACATTTACCTTTTTTTGTTTTTGGATACCTAATTCATTCAAGAGCTATTTAATGAGTACCCATTATGTTCCAGATACTCTCCAGGGCCCTGGAGCGACAAAGATAAATGTGCTCTCCCGGTCTCATGGAGCTCATGTTCTGGCAGAGGAGACAAATGACAGCATAAGATGACAGTATGTGCACATGTATCTGAGGGAGCATAATGGAGGGAGGGAGTCTGGAAGCCACTGGCCAACCCGTGGTGTCTTGAGGTGCAAGTAATATAAACACGCAAGGAGTTCCCACTGTGGCTCAGTGGTTAACAAATCCGACTAGGAACCATGAGGTTGCAGGTTCGATCCCTGGCCTCACTCAGTGGGTTAAGGATACAGCGTTGCCGTGAGCTGTGGTGCAGGTTGCAGACGTGGCTCGGATCCGGTGATGCTGTGGCTGTGGTATAGGCAGGCAGCTGTAGCTCCAACTGGACCCCTAGTCTAGGAACCTCCATATATGACGCGGTGTGGCCCTAAAAGTACAAAAAGCAAAAATAATAATAAAGTGACAATTGTAAAAACAAAAAACAAAAAAAAACCACGTGAAAATGTAGAAATCCTGGCTGCATTTTTTTTTTTTTTTTTTTTGTCTTTTTGCCATTTCTTGGGCCACTCCAGCGGCATATGGAGGTTCCCAGGAGAGGGGTCTAATCAGAGCTGTAGCCACCGGCCTATGCCAGAGCCACAGCAACGCGGGATCCGAGCCGCGTCTGCGACCTACACCACAGCTCATGGCAACGCTGGATCCTTAACCCACTGAGCAGGGGCAGCGATCGAACCCGCAACCTCATGGTTCCTAGTTGGATTCGTTAACCACTGTGCCACGACGGGAACTCCCTGGCTGCATTCTGAAGTGTCACCAGTCTTACAATAAAGCCTCATAGCCTCAGAAAGTGTGATTAGAGTTGTTAATATTTTGATTCTGGGGGACTAAAAGGTGACAGATGTGTAGCCTGGGAGAGCCACCCAAGCATGTGGGGACAAGCAGTGCTGAGTCAGGGCGCAGAGTGCACCCCAGCTCAGTCGGGAGGACAGGACTCTGCGGAGGGCTGCAAACCTAACAGGAAAAAGTTAATCAAGAGTGAAATGCCAGTCAAAATATTATTATTTTTTAATAGTTTTAATACAATTTTTTTCTACTGTACAGCATGACCCAGTTACACACACATGCACACATTCTATTTTTGCACATTGTCGTGCTCCACCATAAGTGACTAGACATAATTCCCAGTGCTACACAGCAGGATCTCATTGCTAATCCATTCCAAAGGCAATAGTTTGTATCTATTAACCCCAAACTCCCCAACCACCCCACCCCTCCCCCTCCCCCTCGGCATCCACGTCTATTCTGCAAGCCCATGATTTTCTTTTCTGTGGAAAGGTTCATTTGTGCTTTATATTAGATTCCAGATATAAGTGATAACATGATATTTGTCTTTCTCTTTCTGACTTCACTCATTATGAGTTTCTAGTTCCATCCATGTTGCTGCAAATGGCATTATTTTGTTCTTTTTGATGGCTGAGTAGTATTCCATTGTGTATATATACCACATCTTCCTAATCCAATCATCTGCTGATGGACATTTAGGTTGTTTCCATGTCTTGGCTATTGCAAATAGTGCTGCAATGAACATGCAGGTACAGGTGTCTTTTTTAAGGAAAAATTTTTCCGGATATATGCCCAAGAGTGGGATTGCTGGGTCATATGGTAGTTCTATGTATAGATTTCTAAGGTGTCTCCATACTGATCTCCATAGTGGTTGTACCAGCTTACATTCCCATGCAACAGTGCAGGAGGGTTCCCTTTACTCCACACCCCCTCCAGTATTTGTTATTTGTGAACTTATTAATGATGGCCATTCTGACTGGTTTGAGGTGGTATCTCATTATAGTTTTGATTTGCATTTCTCTCATAACCAGTGATGTTGAGCATTTTTTCATGTACTTGTTGCCCATCTGTACATCTTCCTTGGAAAAATGCCTATTCAGGTCTTTTGCCCATTTTTCAACTGGGTCATTCACTTTTTTGCTGTCGCCAGTCAAAATAAAGACACGAAAGTTTCCACATTATTTTTGTGGTTGATGAACAATGAAGAGCTCACTCCCAAGTTTTCTGAGGAACATGAACCAGATACAAGAACACAAATCAGCAAACTAGATGTAAGTTGGTTTGCTTTTTCAATAAAGCTGACCTAGCTGGTTGGGGGAAGAGGGTGGGGAAAGGCAGGGGAAGGACCTGGCCATTGCTGTAATACAGGCATAGGAGGAATCTAGTGGGAGAGAAAAGATGCATGGAGAAAATGCATTGGAGAGGTGGTGGAAGAGAAAGTGAGGAAAAGAGATAAAGGTTGAGAGGTGTGGCAAGGTCCATACTGCACAGTTTCAAAGCAAGATCACCTGGTAGGCTGGCTTTCCCTCCCCCGACACATAGGCCACGCCCGTGGCAAGCGGAAGAGCCCTGGCCAGGAATCGAACCTGTGCTGTGGCAGCAACCTGAGCCACACCAGTGACGTTGGATCCTTAACCCCCTGAGCTGCAAAAGAACTAATTCTTGTTATGATTTTTGATGGCCATACAATATTTCATTCAGGAGTTCCCGTCATGGCACAGTGGTTAACAAATCCAACTAGGAACCAGAGGTTGCGGGTTCGATCCCTGGCCTTGCTCAGTGGGTTAAGGATCCGGTGTTGCCATGAGCTGTGGTGTAGGTCACAGACGCAGCTCGGATCCCGCGTTGCTGTGGCTCTGGCGTAAGCTGGCAGCTACAGCCCTGATTAGACCCCTAGCCTGGGAAACTCCATATGCCGTGGGAGAGGCCCAAGAAATGGCAAAAAGACAAAAAGACAAAAAAAAAAAAAAAAATTCATTCAACATGTAATAAACACCTTAGTTCATACAGACTTTGAGTTTTGAAAAGGATTCTTGTAGGAGACCTTACATTTGGAAGTGTTTTCAGTTTATGAAACCCTTCCCCATAGTCTTATTTCTCACAACCTTCTGTAAGATAAATATTACCCTCATGTTGTAGATGCATCTATAAACTCAGATGAAGTAACTTGCTCGTTTCCACAGCTGGTAAGAAGAGTGTCAGATGTGAGCCAGAGTTTTCTCTCTCTGGGTTTAACCCCCCTTCCAAGACACCAAATATCCAGCACATTTCCCAGCAGGAATCTGTCCCAACTGTTTCCTGATACAAAACCCTGTGATGCAGAAGGTGGTAGATGGAAATTGCATTTAAGGAGATCACGGGCCAGACCATACTCTCTGTATAAGCATCAGCTCCTGCGTTTTGGAGCACTGCAAAGAAAATGTACCACCAGTGGAAATCTCCAGTGAAGGGACTGTTTGTTCTTCAACAACAAATCTATCTATCAGCCAAGTCCCTTTCTGCAATCCCCAAATGAAGGGGGTTGGGACTGCCCTGAACATTCTGAAACTGTAGCTGAGATCTTTCAGCAGTATTATGCCTACAGGAAGACAGATAGAAGGAGGCCCTGGAGACTTGAAGCTCTCCTCCCATCAAGACTGGCATCACAGGGTACTCAGTCGCAGCGGAGTGGACAGTGAAGGGAACATACCCCACCAAGACAGGAACCCACGTAGAGGATACACTGCCTGGTGAATAACCTCATGGGGTGCAGCCCTTCAGGGAAAGGCAGACTATTAGAAATGAGCAACTACAGAGATTCTATTCTGAGAAGAGAGAGTGTGGCTGTTTCTAATTTATTACATTGCATGCCATGCAGAGGCTGGCTTTGTTACTATCAGGTCACAATCAGAATTCTCCAAGGATAAAAAATTATCTCGAGGCAGACGGTACTTACTCACTGAAGGTTCAGGGGGTAAATTACTGGGAACTGGGGAACATACAGAGAATAGTTTATACATCACATACAGGGTAGGGATACGATCTCTAAGAGATTTTTCAAATCTAGGATCCTTAGAAGACAGCAAACCAGCAGTTCTTGTTGAGCCAGCGTCAGAGAAGGTTCTACACATGGCAGAGGACAGGTTGTGCAAAATGTAGTTTTAGCTGTGTGCACGTGTATTTGTAGCATGAAAAAAAAAAAAAAAAAAAAAAAACTTTTGCTGGAGTTCCCGTTGTGGCTCAGTGGTTAACGAATCCAACTAGGAACCATGAGGTTGCGGGTTTGATCCCTGGCCTTGCTCAGTGATTAAGGATCCGGCGTTGCTGTGAGCTGTGGTATAGGTTGCAGATGCGGCTTGGATCCTGCATTGCTGTGGCTCTGGCGTAGGCCAGTGGCTACAGCTCCGATTCGACCCCTAGCCTAGGAACTTCCGTATGCCACAGGTGTGGCCCTAAAAAGACAAACAACAACAACAAAAACTTTGCTACAGGAACCCACCACGTTTCTAGTCTCAGAGTATCACCCTGAAATATCAAAGGCTGATCACTTTAGGGGGGATATTAATAATTCCCATTTAAAGTTCTTTCAGTCTATCTTCCTATGTATATATTCTAGCATGATCCTAAGAGGAAAGTAGGGCAAATATGAACACAGACTTACAAAAACAAAAACAAAACAATTGCATAGTGAGCCTAAGTACACTGCTGGGTCTGGACTCTATATTCCATTTTCAATGTTTCTCTTTACCACAATGTATTTGGGCTCCACCATCATTTTCCGTCATAGTCTTCAATTTCTTCTCCTTGTACAGAACAACGAAATCAGAGACCAAAGTGTTTTGTTTTCTTTTTTTTTTTTTTTTTTGTCTTTTGTTGTTGTTGCTATTACTTGGGCCGCTCCTGCGGCATATGGAGGTTCCCTGGCTAGGGGGTGAATCGGAGCTGTAGCCACCGGCCTATGCCAGAGCCACAGCAACGCGTGATCCGAGCCGCGTCTGCAACCTACACCACAGCTGACGGCAACGCCGGATCATTAACCCACTGAGCAAGTGCAGGGACCGAACCCGCAACCTCATGGTTCCTAGTCGGATTCGTTAACCACTGCGCCACGACGGGAACTCCCCCAAAGTGTTTTGCAATATGTCAAGTAAACTCTGGGGCTTCAAATGCAAGATTCTTTGACTACTATAAAAAGTTCCGTGCTTTCATTTTTTTCTGGAGGCTTGAGCGCAGTGACCTTTGTGGTCTTACGCTCCCTCATTGTTAGGAACTCCTAATACCCCATCTTCAAAACAAATAAAATAATCTTTCATTAAACCAAATGAATGTTGGGGACAGGAAGCTACAAAGAGTAAGTCTACAACACTGGACCTGTTAAAAAAAAAATTTCGAAACTGTAATGTCCGAATGACAGTTACATTATTAACAATTCTGAACAGAATGTTAGTGCAGATCACAGACTGTATTAATGCGATGATTAGCTGCCTCAACGACAGCTTAAGAGCCATCTAAACTCCTGATTTCTTTACAAAGGTCCCCAGAAACTACCAGTGTCCTAATGTGAGCTGTAAATCCACTGGATTCCAAAAAGCAAACTGCAAAAGAGCCAGCTGGAGTCTCAGCGGGTCGGAAGCTAGAGCTCTTGGCAACGTGGGATGTCTAAGTTTCTGAAGGGGAGTTGACCACGGTCTACAAAGACCTGTCTTATGGAAATCCTACTAAATCATTTTAGGGTAGGGTGATTAAGGCTGCTTTCCACTCTTTCCTTAATGCTTTTTCTGTCTTTTAATTGGAATATAAACTGGGAAGAAGTACAATCAGATACCACTCCCACCTGTTTTCTTTTTATTATACATACTTTAGACTGCAGACTGAATACAAATATTGATCAGAAGCCAAAAAGCCCCACACATCTCTTATCAATTCAATCCAGGCCAATCTGTCTTTCAACTCTGCATTTTTATGTCCTTGCCTCATCACTTACTAAAATAAATATACGAATAAATAGCAACCCAATCCAAATAAGAATCTGTCATCCATAATTACCTGAAGTAAGAGATTTAAAGACAGGTAGAGTTAGTACATCTCACCAACTGCATCTTCAATGCCTGTTCAGTCATGCTTGAATGTCTAGATTCAATTTATAGGGAATACGAACATGTAATACCATAGAGAGATGCTTCTGGAAGATTTTGTGTCAGAGGGACAAAAGGTCAAACAGTTCCTCTGCTGTTCTGGGACAGTTAAAGAGTCTCTGGGCTGGGTCAGAGGGTGGAAGAGCTATGTCTAGATCTGGAATGGATCACTCACACAATTAAGTTCTTGTCAGATGCTCCCCCCCCACTTAAAAAAACAAAAAACCCATGACAGCACAACTTTCCCCCAGCAAGAGGACAGCCAGATGGAAAGTAACTATTTTTCTCCACCTACTTCAAAATTTGAAATGAGAATGGGAATTAATGATGGAAAAAACATTTCTAAGTTTTAGAAAACACTCTTACTTGGGTTACTATTTTGAGGTAATGTTTGGAAATCTTAGGAAAGCAGAATCTGATTTTTTCCTTGTTGGAAACTGGTTACTCAAGTGAAAATTAACACCCTCAAATTGCCTTTTAACTCACAAATTAAGCCCTAGGGTATTACAGAATAGGCCATCCTCAACAATTAAATCCATTCTTTCATTCATTACGCATAGAATTATACAATGCTCTTTGTATGTATAATTCTATGCTCTTTGGATATTCAGATGTCAGCTGCTAAGTCAACATCTGAAACTTTTTTCTGTTGATTGCCGCCTGCAAGCAACAGTTTAGGTTTGTCATCTTCATCATCCTTGTCTGACATTAGTGTTTGGTTTTCGTTCAGTTATTGGTAAAAATCTAAGTATTGAGCCAAAGATGGAAATTATGAGGTTGTTATAAGGGGCAAGTGTTTGGCTTCAACCAGATACTCACTGTGTGATCAACTGTGAAAGAGAAGAATGAGTAAGTATGGAGTTTGGAAATACACTGCTGGAGACTCAAAAAGGAAGAGTGTATGTTTGACTCCTCGAGAAAGACCTTCTCTCATGTCACTCACACACACACACACACACACACGGAACACACTTAAGTCTATCCTTTTTTTTTTTTTTTTTTTTGGTCTTTTGAGGGCCACACCCGTGGCATATGGAGGTTCCCAGGCTAGGGGTCTAATTGGAGCTGTGGTCCCCAGCCTACACCAGAGCCACAGCAACGCCAGATCCAAGCCGTGTCTGCGACCCACACCACAGTCCACGGCAATGCCAGATCCTTAAGCCACTGAGCGAGGCCAGGGATGCAACCTGCAACCTCATGGTTCCTAGTCAGATTCGTTTCCACCGCGCCATGATGGGAACTCCTATTCTTAAACTTTCAGTGATCTGACCTCATTCTATGTTTTTGGAGACTTAGTATGTACTAAACTAAAATCTAAAGGTCGACTCTAAATCCATTATTATTAGTGACTATGTCCAGCACATATCCAGAGAAGACTAAGAAACAGAAAGATCCTTGGAGTTCATCTACTTCAAAATGATAAGATAGCTCTGCAGATGAAATAACTGGAGGCCACAAGGATGAGTTCACTTGCCTGAGGCTCCACAGCGCAGCGTCGCTGGGACCAGAACCTGGGGCTGCTTTTCTTCAGTGTTCTTTCTAACACTGTTATTTTCTGATGCCCAGCTACCATGGCTAAACTAACATCACAATTCTATCTTGCTCCTCAATAATCACTACAGGCCTACTGTGCAGCACAGGGAACTCTACTCAGTATTCTGTAATAACCTATATGGAAAAGAATCTGAAAAAGAATGGATATATGTATAACTCAGTCACTTTGCCATGCGCCTGAAACTAATGCAACACTGTAAGTCAAATTATACTCCAATATAAAATAAGTAAATATATAAAGATCAGACTCCCTAAAAAAAAAAAAAAAAAAAAAAAAAAATCACTGTAAGTATGATTCCTGATAGCCTTGGAAACTATTAGTGCATCCAGGTTTGGGGCCTGTGAATGTTTTTGATTCTTGCTCCACAAAATACAGTATCAAGACTTGAATGTCAAATCAAATTAACTGATGTTGCAAATGTTTGAAAAGAGTTTCTATTTTATCTTCCAAGTCTCAGGCTAAATTTCATCTTTTCAGAGATGCCTCCTCTAGCAAGCTTATCTATGATTGCCCTATTCTTAATACAATTTTTATAGCACATGCCGTATTTTCAAATTATACATTTACTTACTTATTGTGGGTATATCTTCTCTAATCTACTGTAAATTTCATGAAGGCAAGGGTCATTTTGCCACAGTTTATTTAGTAACTAGCACAGTTCTTGGTTTACGGAATAAGTTCCAATAATATCTGTTGACTAAACAAGTGCATTTACCTCTCAAACTCATGGTTGAAGCAAACCTAATGAAAGCCATAATTGTTCTTTTTATCCTGTCCTAAACTTGGTACCGAAGCTCAAGGATTAAAGTTCCAGGGTAGCAGATTTTGGCTCAGCAAAAGCTACCAATTAGGTGCAGAAACGGAATGAGCTATTCTGTGGGGCACTGAGCTCGCTGCCGAGAGGCTGCCGAGATACACAGAACCCTCTGCT
Source organism: Sus scrofa (assembly GCF_054392235.1). Classification (NCBI taxonomy): domain Eukaryota; kingdom Metazoa; phylum Chordata; class Mammalia; order Artiodactyla; family Suidae; genus Sus; species Sus scrofa. The sequence goes on from NC_139391.1 coordinate 12,900,759, forward strand.
TTGCGCAGAAGTTTGACTCGACAACCTCCAGTGCTCTCTGTGAACTCCACCTCTATGTTCTGCAGCTCTTTCCAGCTGTTTGATTTTGCATTAGGTTAAAATAAAATGCACACAGAAACTCACTAGGAAATGACCTAAGAAAAGTTATCTAATGAGACAGAAAATTGAATATGCAGGCATGTTATGTCTTCTTATAATCATTTAATACATAGGATTATAAATTGTACTGAGTTTACAATTTGCCATTAAGTCCATCGATCCGTGCCTCAATGAAGACTAAAGGTAAAGAGTTTAACAAAATTTAGGCAGCATTTCACAGTCTGAAACACACACACACAGAGTTATGTAACTACTATATCAACTCTGTGAGGAAACTGACGCATGAGTTCAGAGAGAGTGAGTGGTTCATCTGAACTCACACATGCGGTGCCAGAGCTGTCAGGTCACGAACGCCCAGATCAGGGATCTTCTCACTTCGATACCCTCCGTTACTTTTTGACTCCAGAATTACTCACCCTTTAGGTTTAGCTATATATTGTCTTGGATTGAAAATACCTTTCTTCCAAATTTCACTGGGAAAAGGCCAAATGGAATTTAAAAACCTGTTTCTTTCTTTCATAGGCATCAAAAGTATATTTTTATTGCTTAGCAGAAACATTATAAACATCTAACATAAACTAACTGTAACATACCAGTGATTCGCTTAAATAATTAATATATCTCAGTTTTTATAATTAAGGACCAACAGTTATTAAATGTAATTTTTTCAGGCAGTCTGATGAAAAAAGATTTCAATTCACAACAGCAGCTTTATTAACTCAATGAAGACTCCCAAAAGGAATATTTTCTTCTGTGATGTTTAGTAAAGCACTGAGAATAACATGGGAATTTACGATAGGTTAAATGGCAAGTGAGAAAAGATCCAACATTTTATTTTTAGCTACTAGTTGCTTCTCCAAGTTCACACAGGGCAGTGGCCTACTGATTAAAGACTAAGTAAAATACACTCTTTCATTCTGTCTTCGAGTTTGAAAGGACCTTTAATATCATCTAATTCAATTTGTTCATTTCTTCTTAATTGATACAGCAGATCTGAGATTCCATCTGCTATAAGTCTCTCTTCTTGAGCGAGTTCATCTTTTCATGAAATGCCTTCAACTTTCTAATAAAATCCTGATCATGTGTATTTTTCATCTATCTCCCAGCATGACAATTACATATTGAAAACTCCTGCATTTCTGCAGTTCAAACATGCATTCTCCCGTGTGTGTTCATGTGCAGTACCTCCGCTGGTGTGGTTTTCCTTAACCAATCTTCCAGCTATAAAAGACACGAATGAGTAAATCTTGGAAAAGGGATTACATCTTTGATATTGTCAATTCCCAAGATGCACTGCAGGTAGCGTTCAAATCCCATCCCAAAACCTCCATGCGGTACAGATCCAAATCGACGGAGGTCCAGATACCTGATTTTGAAAAAGAGAATCATTACCTACTCATGCTTCATAAAATCAGATGTTATGTAAATTTTATGTTTCAAAAGTATTCTGCAATCATTTGTTATTGCATCACTGTGGCAGATCAGCCTTTTCACTCTGCAGACAGATGAAGGACACAGAGAAGGTGAAGTCTTCATAGCGCAGGACCACCCAGACAGACGGCAGCATATCCCACCATGCGTTCATGGGCTTTGGTCACTTGATCCTTATTTTTTTAAGTATCTATGTACAGTAAATTGTCCCTTGAGGCTACAGAAAAGTTTCTAATAACGATACTATTTTCCTTTAAATATATTCCTCTTCTATGTCTTAGTATATTAATGATAATGCTCTTGTTTTTCTTACCAAAATCGTATTATTCAATACACCGGGGAGGAGGGGGTAGTGGTGAAAGTTGTGTGTGATGTATTACAAAAAGATACCCCCCACTAGACTAGGCTCTAAGGGCAGGACCTGCATCTCTAGTGGCTGCTCTGGGACAGATGCTTACTGTATGAAGATTTACTGTTTGAAGGCATAAAAACACACTCTTGAAGCACTGGAGTGAGGAAAAACTTCTAGCTCTCTGCTTTAGACCTAGTGGAAGATGTCCAGAGTCATTTTGCTGAAAGTCTACCAGCCTCTGAAGCCCATCCATGCATGTTCTATCCACACAAGATTAGAAAGTGCTAGATATTGGTAATCATGATTCAAACTCAGATTCCAACACACCAGCCTGGGATAAAATTATTTTAGGAAAGGAAGAAGAGGAGGAAGACTCTATAAATTTTTTTATTATATCGTTTGGTGGTGGAAATTCTTAAATTGTGTAATATTGATTAAAGTAAGTTCACAGGTTCTTGAATGATTTGTAAAATATACAAAAATGCAGCACAAAACTTAAGCACCATAGCTGGTAGTCATTTAGCTTCTCAAGGATAAAGATTAAAACCTATTTCCCAACAATTAATAACAATGACTACATGTATAGGTATTTTAGGCAGTTAAGATTAAGTACTTCTCTTTCTAAAATCAAAGGTGAATTGCAACTAGATGAGTTTCAACCAAGTGTGAGATCAGTAAGACAGGAGTATCTAGTATAAAACTTCTGATCAGTAAGAACTCTCAGGAATACTGGAAGGAACACAGTCTTGAGTGACTGAAATATTTGGTAGCTGAATCAACTTACAGTTTGCAAGGCATGGGGACAGGGTATACGTTGATTTAGGGAGAACATGAGATGAAGGGCATATCAAACCACCTGCCACAAACACCTGCAGGATCTGAGCTGATTGCTAAAAGTCCAGCATCTAGCTTTAGCTGTCTTTACGTTTCTTATACAACAGTGTCAAACACTGGTAGAAATGCCAAGAAACTAAATTCAGAAGAGGGTTTCTAGCTGTAGCATTCTTCTTGCCTTTGCTTTGATCGATGGAAAAATCTGCTTCTAAAACAAGTCTTCTAAAGAACGTGTATTTGTTTGATTATTGTGATATTGATTCTAGGGCAGCCAGATTACAGAAGAGATGGAACAAAAATTGTGGAACTAATTACAGACTTTATTTGCATGTGGCATGTAGAAACAGGAAGTGAGAAAATTCTTAAAACACCTGGGGTGGCTCCTCAAGAATGTGGACGAACACTAGCAGAGGTCACAGCCTTGAAGATTTTTAAGGTCCTGTCTACCTTTAAAACACTCTGATTACCACGGTATTTTACTATGATTACGATATGAGAGAAAGCAGCTTCCAACTGCTAAAAAATGAAATTCGAGTGAGTAAAATTCTGAAGCTCTTAATTGGCTTCACTCAGCAGTGATTCATGAATGGGGCAGATCCCATCTACCACAGAGAAAAGGGATCCAAAGGGCTGTACAAAACGATGAAAGGCCGAAGGTGACAGGACAAGGAAGTTGTTTCAGACAAGGTCACCTTCCCTCACCACCGGAGGGGTCGGTCAGGCGGATCACCTCACTGGTGTGGACCAGGTAATTCGAGACTCACTGGTTTAAGATTCCACTCCTGGGAGAGGCTGAAACTGTAGTTAAGTTATGTATTAAGTCTCAGTTTGGTGATCTGCGCTAAGTACAAGGGACTCCATTTGGGGCCTGTCTCTTTTTATGAACAAAATAATAAACATTTATATTTGAAGATGTGAAACATTTGAAAGCTTTAGTTGGGAAAAGAATAGTATTGAAATAATAAAGACCAGATAAGGTCTAAACAAGTAATTAAGAGTTTTATACAGTATGAATGTTATCTCGGAGACAGAAAGAAGCTGAGGTTTAAAATGCATAAGCTTGACCACCAGGCTCATCTACCTAACAGTACGACTCAGTACAAAAGAAGGTGAGGGTAGAAACTAAACTGAGCTTCTGTTCAGTTATCCTATATTGTTTCATTTCACCCGCACAATAACCTGTGAGGCAGATAATACCATTACACTTTACAGCCAAGAAAACCAACACCCAGAGAGATTAAAGACGCCAAAGGTCATTAATGGTAAAGCATAAGGCATTCAAAGGCTATTGCTTGAACCCAATTTTAGGTTTTTTGCATCTCTGAAATCTAGCTCCTTCATTACCAAAAGGCAGGTGTATGACCTGAACTTTCCTCCACCTGAGGCGAGCAAAAGAACAATACTACTGATATTATAATCAAGACCCCCAAAGAGTTTTATCACAGAAATAAAAGTCAACGATTTGTATATATTGAAAAGCACTTTTTGAAAAAAGGGTCTGCAGAAAGAAAACCAGAGCAACTTAAGTATCCAAACAGATGATCTTCCCTGAGCCGTTTAGATTTCTACATTGGGTAGAGATCTCAGACCGCTTATCTCTAGCCCTTAATTTCACACCCAGAGAAAATGAAGCATACTGGTTAGGAACCAAGCTCCGGCTCTATGCTTCCAACTGCGAGCTCTTGCATCTCCAGGCCTCAGGCCTGGAGGGATTATAAAAAGGGAGTGAGTCTAGCACCTACCTCACAGGGCATAGTGATGAGTACACGAGATAAGATCCATCAAAATTTTAACCCCATTATCTAGCATACAAAAGGTAATAAATAAATGACCGATACTACCATTATGACTTTTCAGGGACTCAAAAGGAGTAAATGATTTTCTGAGAAACTCTTCCCTAACACTACTCTATAGCACCCTGGAAATACAACTGAAAGCTGTGTAGCACTCAGACCCACGGCCAGGAAAAGAGTCATTGGGGCCATGTTCTTACCACTGGTAGGCTTCTTGGAGTCCCAGCCTGTAAAGCAAAACAACACAATTCTTTCAGAGAACGGCAATAAGATAAACATGCCAACCACCAAACATTTACTCTGGGCTGTGTGCAAAGTGCCTTATAAAGAAGTACACACCCAAATCTGTGCCATTAACACAAAGGACAGTTGAGAAGCTGAACTGTTGTTGGGTGGTATGAAAGGCAGGTTAACTAACAGTTAAGTTAGCCAAAAGTCCAAGGTATTACCAAGTAATAAATGCTACAGAAAGTATGCTGCACAACCCCAAAGAAAGGGTTCATGTGAGGCGGAATTTATCGTCCTGTGACATAAGAAGAATACTAATACTACTACAGAAGGTTATCAAAAGGCACACACAGACAAGAGACGTACGGACACAATTAAATATTCCATAATATTAAAACAATACTATAGATTCTGAGGCTGCCTTCGCAACATGGTTGCAAACTGGTTTTTGCCAATTTAAGAAATGTTAATAAAACTTTAAGCTGAGTACTCATTAAAATTAATTTCAGCCCTTTAAAAGAGTGTTTGGCACCACTGTGTAAGTCAAAAGCGATCAGGATTACAGAAAATTCAAATATACAAAAATATGAAAAACACGAACAGAAGTCACCGAGTCCCTGAGACAGGGAAACACACATATCCATTTCATTAGGAAAGATAAATTTGGATATTATCAGATATTCGGTAAACATTTAATGTTATGAGGAAAGGTTTCCTGAAGGAAGGAAGCAAGCAAAGAAAACAGATCAATGAATCTTTCAACAGAGGAGGTTTCTTGCCATGTGTGATTTTTATTGTGACTTAAAAAAACACTCCAGACTACCTTCAAATTCCTTCCATCTAAGGAGTTTCACCATCACTTCAATCCTACGATTTTCCCAGACTTCTTACCACTACAGTAAGAGTAAAGAGTAGCAGTCTAGCTGGTATTCCCTTCTTTTCTCTGGACCCGAACCCGATAGAGCAGCTCACGTGACTGGGATTACAAAACCAAGTTACCCAACAGATGTATAGGCTGGGATGGTGAAAGAGCATCAGCTTTCAAAGTACTTCTCCATTAGGAAAAGAAGGCCTTACACACGGCTAGTTTAACAGGATGTTTTCAAACAATCATGACTTTTCCAGGTTACGATGAAACCTAGTATTTTCTGGAGAGAAGCATTAAGCCTTCACTATGGGAAAGTCACTTATTTATTTTTTTTCAAGTCTGGCACAGCAAAAGTGGAAACCATGGAAAATAGAGGTTTATGACCTTGGTTAGTTTAGGAAGTCATTGTGGTTTGCTGGCAGATCATGCATATGCAGAAGTGGTAGCTCGATTAAACATGATTCCTACTTCTCATCTCCAAAACTTTTTCTGTTCATAGAGTCATTTCTCAGGTCTCAAACAGTGAGTTAAAATAAAGTTCTTCAATTACCTACATCAAGATGCTGATAGAGTAAAAAACCCAAGGAAGGGAAAAGTGCTTATCCTAAATGCTAGCTTAGCAGATACTTCTAGCATCTTTCTTCCTCCATCTTTAGCTTTACCCTGTTTAGAGCCTGTCTTTCCACCTCTGTAGGAGTCTGGTAGTCATAATTTAGAGTAAAATTAAAAAAACAAAAACATGGAGAAGAGAAACATGAAGAACAAACTTTAAGGAGGGAATTCTTCTTTCTTTTCTTTTCTTTTCTGTCTTTTTAGGGCCGAATGCTTGGCACATGGAGGTTCCCAGGCTAGGGGGCTAATCACAGGTGCAGCTGCCGGCTTGCACCACAGCCACGGCAACGCCAGATCCGGGCTGCATCTTCTATCTATACTGCCTCCGCTTAGGGCAACACCGGATCCTTAACCCACTGAGCGAGGCCAGGGACGGCACCCGCATCCTCACGGATACTAGTCAGGTTCTTAACCTGTTGAGCCATATGGGAACTCCATCCTTTTCTAACTTTTTGTTTCTTTTTTTTGTCTTTTTAGGGCCACATCTGTAGCATATGGAAGTTCCCAGGCCAGGGGTCGAATCAGAGCTGTAGCTGCTGGCCTAGACCACAGCCATAACCACAGATCCTTAACCCACTGAACGAGGCCAGGGATCAAACCCGTGGATACCAGCTGGGTTTGTTACCGCTCAGCCATGACGGGAACTCCTATCACTAGCTTTGAAAAAAGTTATTTCCTAGGGAGAGATGCATACAAATAACAGGCAAAATGCATTGAGCTTCATAGATCAGCTCTCGTCTTTCAGAGAGAGAATCTGCGCGGTTCAATAACAACATGTTGCTATTGAATCTGAGGCCCAGGCCTTTCGGGTGCTAAGACCTGGGCGCTGTGCTGTTCTCTGTTACTTTCCCATGACCGCCTTCGAGTGCTCCACCCCCGATTTCTGAATTTTGTTTCTTCTATACCTGGCCAACCGCTGCTCTAAGAAATGATACCGTTCCTCTCTGAGGCTTCCTCCAAAAAGCTCTCCAACTCCAGGAACCAGAAGATCAACAGCAGCAACCTAAAGAGAAAAAAAGACATAAACAGCACTCCTTTTTCAGGGTATTCCAGTAAGTGTCAGCTTCTCAAGCAAGTAGAACTTTTAACATTTGGACAACTGGCTGTTTAACTGCTTACCAGAATCTTATGTTACCAACTCACGTTCCCTGTTTCAAACCCATATGTTTAATATAATCTTTAGACTACAAAATGCAGGTGGACAATTACCTCTCCCCTCTGGCACCATTTATGTGGTGTACTTACCAAAATGTTTTCTGCACGAATACGATACACACGTTACTTACGAGAGAAGGACCAAGGTGGTGGAAGAGTAAGGCACCGCTCTCACCTTCCACCGTACACATCAAAAACAGACATCCACACGTGCACGGCACCTCTACTAAACGCTGGCAGCAGAACTTAAGCCTCCCAAAAGGGCAAGAAACCCTACCCATAACTGGGCAGAACAAAAGAGAAAGAGGGAAAGAGAGAGAGAGAGAGAGAAAAGGAATCAGGGCGGGACTAGCACTCCTGAAGAGTGAAAGGGAAAAGGAACCCACCCCCTGGGAAGCCACCTAACTGATGGGGAGATCAGCCAGAGGGGCCTCAAAGTCGCCGAGAAAAGCGCAGCAGCTGGACTGAGGAGGGCAAAACAGAGTAAGAGCTGCCCAGACCATCTGCACCACTGGGCTGGACACCACAGCCTGAGATGCTCGGGTGGTGGCTGGGCACGGAGACTCAGGCTCCAGAGGTCAGTCCCAGGGAGAGGACTGGGGCCGACTGCGTGGGGACAGCCTGAGGGGCCAGGGAGCGGTGCACCATGAGCTGGGGAGCAGAGCGCCACAGCCGAGGGAACCAAGGAGGAGGTCTGGGCCCACAGGAGAAGCAAGGTGCCACTGGTGGGGAGGGTGAGAGGAGGAGGGGCGGACCGCCATAGGACTCTCTTTCCGCCATCAGACTCAAAGGGCAGGGCGCCTATGGCACAGGCTATGGCTATCAAAAGGCTACTTGCTTGGTCTATGGGTGGCCAGGCTCGTCTTGTGTGGGGTAAAGGTAGCAGGAGGCTAAGTGCAACAAGGTGCCTCTTGCGTGATCTGCAGACAATGGGGACAAACCACAGCAGTCATCTCAGAAACCAGAGGGGGGCGGGGCCCGCCACCACTAGGGGTCTGTGACCAGGCTCCACCTGCGGCCCTAGTCACCTCAGAGGTCGGCCAAAAGAGAAGGCACTGCAACCAAGCACCATCTGTTGGTGCTCTCACTTCCCTGGGAACACACCCACGTTGCTGCTGCCACTGCCAAATGCTTCGGGCAGTGCCCACACATGCTTGATCACTGTCACGTCCTAGGACACTACAACGAGGGGCAGCCTGTGCAGTACCTCCTGTGTGGTCTATAGATGGCGGGGGCAATCCGCCACAGTCATCTCTGACTCCAGAAGAGGGCGTGGCCCGCCACCACTAGGGGGTCCATGAATAGGCACCACTTACAGCCCCAATCACCTCAGAGGGCACCACAGAGGAGGGCACTGTGACCAAACACCACCCGCTGTTGCTCTCACCCCCTTGGGAACTCACATGCCCTGCCACTACCACTGCCAAATGCTCCAGACACTGCTTCAATCTGCCTGAGGCCCATTACCACTTCCCAGGGCCCTGCAACTAGGAGTAGCCTGTGCCACCTTCCTGCAGGTCCTTGCTCTGTCAAGAGCCCAGCAACCAGGCACTGACTACCAGCCCCACCCACTGCCTCTTTCTCTCTGGAAACACACTCACCACCCTGGGGATAACAGCCTGCTCACACCAGAGAAAGAGATGGCAAATATCCAAACTCCGAAGACAAAAAATAAATAGTTAACTCCCCACAAAATACAAAGGGGGTGCTCTTGCACAGAAACAGCCCTCCAAGACTACAGTAGTTGGTTTCCCTAAACTCACAGAAAAAGAAAAACATAAACAAAATATATTTCCAGTTAAAAGAACAGGAGAATTTGCCTGAAGCAGCAAACAATGAAACAGGACTCTGAAGCCTAGTAGACACTGAGTTCAAAAGGCAGAGGGTGAATATGAAGGAATTAACAACAGATATAAACAATAATGCAGATTACTTTAGAAAGGAACTAGAAAATACAAGGAGGAACCAAGAAAAATAAGAAAATTCATTTGCAGAGACACAACCTGAGTTAAAGGCACTAAAGAGCATAATGAATAATGAAGAGAAACAAATTACTGACTTGGAAGAAAGAATAATGTAAATCACCCAATCAGGACAGCAGACAGAAAACCAAATTAAAAAAAAACAAACACAAAAGCAGTATAAAAGATCTATGGGATAATACATAAAGTGGGTCTATCTACGCATAATAGGAATTCCAGAAGAAGAAAAAGAAAAAGGGGTTTGAAAATATATTTGAAGAAATTATGGCTGAAAACTTTCCAAATCTAAAGGAAACAGATATCAAGATGCAGGAAGCACAGGGGGCCCCAAACAAGTTGAAACCGAAGAGGCCCACACCAAGACATGTATTATAATAAAAACGGCAAAAGTTAAAGACAGGATTCTAAAAGCAGCAAGAGAAAAACAAAGCATTAATTATAAGGAAACCCCCCCAAAGGCTATCAGCTGATTTCTCTACAGAAACACTGCACACCAGAAGAGAGTGGCAAGATATATTCAAATTCTAAAAGGGAAAAATTTGCAGCCTAGAATGCTCTAACCAGCAAGAATATCACTTAAAAATAGAAGGAGAAATTAAGAATTTCTCCAACAAACAAAAACTAAAAGAGTACACCATTACTAAACCCATTCTAAAAGAAATACTGAAAGGGCTCCTCTAAATAAAAATGAAGTAAGAAGAAATACCATGGAGGAAATCACAATTGGAAGGCAATCCAACTTAAATAAGCCAGTTTACAGATCTAAAAGGAAAAAAAAAATCTATTGTAAAAGTGACGAAAAACACAAGGAACAGAAAAAGGAAAAATATAAACATGGTAAAAAAGGACTTCAAAATCATAGAATGTGGGGAAGGAAAGTAAGAAAATCTAGACTCTTTTTTTTTTTTTTTTTTTTTTAAGAATGTGTTTGAGCCTATATGACTATCAGGCTAAAGCAAGCAGATATAGGAAGGGGTTAATAGACTTGAAAAACAGGGCAACCACAAGTCAAATCCAAACATTGCATTCACAAAAAAATTAAAAGAACAGGACACAAGCATAAATAAAAGGAAATCATCCAACCAAAAAAAAGGAAGGAACAAAGGAAAAACAGAATCAACTGGAAACAAGGTTTAAAATAGCAATAAAAACACATTTATCAATGATTACCTTAAATGTCAATGGACTGAATGCGCCAATCAAAAGACAAAGAGTGGCAGACTGATTAAAAAAAAAAAAACCAAAAGCCTACAATATGCTGCCTGCAAGAGACTCGCCTTAGGGCAAAGGACACATAGAAATTGAAAGGGAGGGTCTGGGAAAAGATATTTCACGCGGCTGGAAAAGACAGGAAAGCAGGAGTTGCAATACTCCTATCAGACAAAAGAGACTTTAAAACAAAGCCCATAAAGAGAGACAAGGAAGGACGCTATTTAATGATAAAAGGATCCACCCAGGAATAGGATATTACACTTGTCATTATACATGTCCCTAATACAGGAGTACCCAAATACATACACCAAATACAGACATAAAGGAGAAGCTGATGGGACTACAGTAACAGTAGATTTTAACACCCCACTCACATCAGTGGACAGATCCTCTAGACAGAAAATCACTAAGGCAACAGCGATCCCAAATGACATAAAAGTTAGACTTCACTGATATTTTCAGGACATTACATCCAAAAAATCAGAATATACATTCTTTTCACCAAACATTCAGAGAAGAACTCATACCCATCCTTCTTAAACTTTTCCAAAAGTCTGAAGGAACACTCCCAAAGACATTCTCTGAATCCACTATCCCCCAATACCATAACCAAGCAAAGATATTACCAAAAAAGAAAATTATAGGCCAATATCTTTGATGAATATAGACGCAAAAATTCTCAACAAAATTTTAGCCAACCGAATCCAACAACATATAAAAAAGATCACACACCATGACCAAGTGGAATCCATCCTAGGTTCACAAGGATGGTTCAACATATGCAAATTAATCAACATCAAATACCACATTCACAAAAGAAAAGTCAAAAACCACATGATCATCTCAATAGATGCAGAAAAAGTGGAGTTTCTGTTGGGGCACAGTGGAATTGAATCCGATTATGAACCATGAGGTTGCAGGTTCGATCCCTGGCCTCATGAAATGGGTTAAGGATCTGGTGTTGCTGTGAGCTGTGGAATAGGTCACAGACGTGGCTCAGATCCTGCGTGGCTGTGGCTGTGGTGTAAGCTGGCAGCTATAGTCCAATTCATCGACCCCATAGCCTGCAACCCTCCAAATGCCGTGGGTGCTGCCCTAAAAAAAAAAAAAAAAAAAAAATGCAGAAGGGCATTTGACAACATCCAACATCCATTCATGATAAAAACTCTTAGCAAAGTGGGTACAGAAGGAACATAACATAATAAAAGCCATTTATGACAATCTTGCAGAAAATATAATATTCAATGGAGAAAAGCTGAAAGCCTTCCCACTAAAATCTGGAACAAGACAAGGATGTCCACTCTCATCACTTTTATTCACCATAGTATTCTTAGCCACAGCAATCAGACAAACAAAACAAATAAAAGGTATCCAAACTCGAAGAGAAGAGGTAAAACTGTCACTGTATGCAGAGTTGACATGACACTATATAGAGAAACCCCTAAGGGCTCCACACAAAATCTACTTGAACAGATCCAATGAATTAAGCAAAGTAGCAGGATACAAGATTAACATTCGGAAATTGGTTCCATTTCTGTATACTAACAATGAATTATTAGAAAAGGAATATAAAAATACAGTACCTTTTAAAATCACACCCCATGGAGTTCGCTTGTGGGTTCAATCCCTGGCCTCCCTCCGTGGGTTAAGGATCTGGTGTTGCTGTGAACTGTGGTGTAGGTCATTGCTGTGGCTATGAGTAGGGTGGCAGTTGTAGCTCTGATTAGACCCCTAGCCTAGGGAGCTCCACAGGCCATGGGTGTGGCCCAATAAAGCAAACAAAACAAAACAAAACAAATTTGCACCCCCAAAAGTTAAATACCTAGGAATAAATCTGACCAAGGAGGTAAAAGACTTTTATGCTGAGAACTATAAAACATTAACCACGGAAATTAAAGAGGATTCAAAGAAATGGAAAGATACTCCATGCTCCTGGGTTGAAAGAGTTAATATTATAAAAATGGCCATACTACCCAAAGCAATCTACAGATTCAATCCCTATCAAATTACCCATGACACTTTTTTTTTTTTTTTTGGTCTTTTTAGGGCTGCACTCACTGCACATGGAGGTTCCCAGGCTAGGGGTCTAATCAGTGCTACAGCTGCCAGCCTACACCACAGCCACAGCAACGCCGGGATCCTTGACCCACTGATCGAGGTCAGGGATGGAATCTGCAATGGGATTCCACCCATGACATTTTTCACAGAACTAGAACAAACAATCCAAACATTTATATGGAACCACAAAAGACCCAGAATTGCCAAAGCAATCCTGCGGAACAAAAACCAAGCAGGAGGCATAACTCTCCCAGACTTCAGGCAATATTACAAAGCCACAGTCATCAAAACAGTGTCATATGGGTACCAAAAGAGACCTACAGACCAATGGGACAGAATAGAGAACCCAGAAATAAACCTAGACAACTACAGTCAATTAATCTTTGACAGAGGAGGCAAGGATATAAAATGGGAAAAAGAGAGTCTTTTCGTCAAACGGTGCTGGGAAACCTGGACAGGCGCATGAAAATCAATGAAACTCACACCATGCACAAAAATAACCTCAAAATGGCTTAAAGACGTAATAGTAAGACAAGGCACCATCAAACTCCTAGAAGAGAACATAGGCAAAACATTCTCTGACATCAACCTTACAAATGTTTTCTCAGGTCAGCCTCCCAAGGCAACAGAAATAAAGGCAAAAATAAACCAAAGGGATCTAATGAAACTGACAAGCTTTTGCAAAGCAAAGGAGATCATAAAAGAAAACAAAAAGACAACTTACAGAATGTGAGAAAATAGTTTCAAATGATGCAAATGACAAGGGCTTAATCTCTAAAATACACAAAGTATACAACTCAACAGCTAACAACCAATTGAAAAATGGGCAAAATACCTGAATAGCCATTTCTCCAAAGAAGATACAGAAATGGCCAACAAGCACATGAAAAAACATTCAACATCACTGATTATTAGAGAAATGAAAATCCAAATTACTATGAGGTACCACCTCACACCTGTCAGAATGGCCATCATTAACAAGTCCACAAATAACAAATGATGGAGAGGGTGTGGAGAAAAGGGAACCTTCCTACACTGTTGGTGGGAATGCAAACTGGTACAACCACCATGGAAAACAGTATGGAGGTACCTCAAAACACTAAATACAGAATTACGGTATGATCTAGTGACCCCACTTCTGCACATATATCCAGACAAAACTTTCACTGAGAAAGATATATGCACCTGTATGTTCACTGCAGCACTATTCACAATAGCCAAGACATGGAAACAAACTAAATGTCCATCGACAGATGAACAGATTAAGAAGATGTGGTGTATATATATATATGCAATGGAATACTTCTCAGCCATAAAAAAGAATAACGCCATTTGTGGCAACATGGATGGAACTAGAGACTCTCATACTAAGCGGAGTAAGTCAGAAAGAGAAAGACAAATACCATATGATATCACTTATATCTGGAATCTAATATACAGCACAAAGGAACCCATCCATAGCAAAGAAACTCATGATCATGGAAAACAGACTTGCGGCTGCCCAGGGGGAGGGGGAAGGTGGGATGCACTGGGAGTTTGCAGTTAACAGCTGCAAACTATTGCATTTGGGATGGATAAGCATTGAGATCCTGCCATATAGCACAGGGAACTCTATCCAGTCACTTGCGATGGAACATGATGGAGGATAATGGGAGAAAAAGAATATATATATACATGTATGACTGGGTCATTTTGCTGTACAGTAGAAATTGACAGAACACTGTATGTCAACTACAATGGAAAAAATAAAAATCATAAGATCAAACAAAGGTTAATGACAAAAAATGTAGAAAGTGTCATAAAAAATATGAAAGTATTAAAAACCACCTATCACTATGCTGAAGTAATTACATGCTGGTATATTTTCTTGCAGTTTTCTTTTTTTTATTACATGCTTAAAGAATATAGCAGGAGTCAAATTCCATATAAAACTTACCATTCTTTTTTTTTTTTTTTTTTTTTTTTTTTTTGTCTTTTTGCTACTTCCTGGGCCGCTCCTGCGGCATATGGAGGTTCCCAGGCTAGGGGTCTAATCGGAGCTGTAGCCACCAGCCTACGCCAGAGCCACAGCAACGTGGTGGGATCCGAGCCACATCTGCAACCTACACCACAGCTCATGGCAATGCCGGACCGTTAACCCACTGAGCAAGGGCAGGGACCGAACCCGCAACCTCATGGTTCCTAGTCGGATTCGTTAACCACTGTGCCACGACGGGAACTCCCTGTTTGTTTTTTTGAGAGTTAAATTCTACTCCGGGTGAAATTAGGACTTAAGTCCAGGAGACAGAATCTCAGGTAGCCCTGAGAAACTGCTCCAAGGGGGGTGAGGGAGGAGCTAGGATATATAGGAGTTTTTGCAACAAAGGGCAGGGAGCAGGAACAAGAGGCATGGGCTCAGCGAAATCATTCCTTTGATATACACATCAGCAATGGGGCCAGTGTTCTGAATTTTCATAGCCTACAGAACTCAAGGGCTCTCGCATTCAGAGGTGACTGCATTTACAGTATATATGCCTTTATTGGTGAGTCATGTCATTTGTGGCATTTTTGTTTCTAGTTGTGGCTTTTCTGCTTAGAGAAGTTCCCTTAGTATCTGTTGTAAAGCTGGTTTAGGGTTGCTGAATTCTCTTAGCTTTTGCTTATCTGTAAAGCTTTTTATTTCTTCTTCAAATCTGAATGAGAGCCTCGCTGGGTAAAGTAATCCTGGTTGGAGGTTTTTTCTTTCATGACTTTAAGTACATTGTGCCACTCACTCCTGGCCTGCAGAGTTTCTGCTGAAAAATCAGCTGATAACCTTATTGAGGTTCCCTCGCATGTTCTTTCTTTTCCCTAGCCGCTTTCAATATTTTTCTCTGTCTTTAATTTTGGTCAGTTTGATTAATGTGTGTCTCGGGGTGTTCCTCCTTGGGTTTATTTTATATGGTGCTCCTTGTGCTTCCTGGATTTGAGTGAGTGGTTCCTTTCCCATGTTTGGGAAGTCTTTGGCTATTATATCTTGGAATATTTTTTTCCGTCCCTTTCTCTCTTTTTCTGGCACCCTTATAATATGGGTGTTGGTGTGTTTTAACATTGTCCCAGAGTTCTCTGAGACTCTTCATTTCTTTTCAATCTTTTTTCTCTTTTTTGTTCTATATCAGTGATTCCCACTAGCCTGTCCTCCACCTCACTTATTTGTTCTTCTGCCTCCTGTATGCTGCTCTTGGTTGCTTCTAATGAATTTTTTATTTCAGTTACTGTATTTTTCATCTCTGCTTGCTTAAATTTTAAATCTTGTATCTCTTTCCTCATTGTTTCCTCTAAGTTATCAGTCTTTGCCTCCAGTTTATTTCCAATGTCTTGCATCATCTTTAGCATCATCAACCTAAAGTCTTTTTCCTGGAGGCTGAAAATCTCCAGATCACTTAGCTGTTTTTCTGGGTTTTCTTTCTCCCTTATCTGAGTTATAGTTCTCTGCTTTTTCATTTTTATAGGTTTTTGGTATGGTGTCCTTTTTACAGATAATAGGGTTACAGCCTCTCTTACTTCTGATGTCTGTCCCCCTTGTGGCTGAAGTTGGTAGGGGGCTTGCTATTGGCGTCCTAATGGGAGGGACTGGTGCCTACCCACTGGTAGGTGGAGCTGATTCCCACCCCTCTGGTGGGTGGTGCTTTGTCTCTGAGTGAGATTAGAGGTGGCTGTGTGCCTGGAGGTTCTTTAGGCAGCCTGTTTACTGATGGATGTGGCTGTGATCCCACCTGGATTATTGTTTGACTTGGGGCTTCTCAGCCCTGATGGGTGGGGCCAGATTTTCCCAAAATGGCCACCTCCAGAGAAACACACGCTGATGAGTATTTCCAAGAGCTTTGCTTCCAATGTCCTTCCCCCACAACAAGCCACAGTCACCCCGTTTTCCCAGGAGGTCCTCCAAGAACTGTGGTCAGGTCTGACCCAGATTCCTATGGAGACTTTGCTCTGCCCTGGGACCCAGTGCACATGAAAGCCCATGTGTGCCCCAGTCCCATGGAGCTCCTGCGCACAAGCCCCACTGGCCTTCAATGTCAGATGCTCTGGGGGATCTCTTTCCCAGTGCCAGATGCCCAGGCGTGGGGACTTGACATGGGGCTCAGAACTCTCACTCCTGTAGGTGAGTCTCTGTGATACAAATACTTTCCAGTCTGTGGGCTTCCCACCCAGGAGGTATGGGGTTGCTTATATCATGTTATTGCCCCTCCTGCCTCTTGATGTGGCCTCCTCTTTGTCTTCTGCAGCAGGATATCTCTTTCAAAGTTTCCAGTCCATTTGGCTGAAGGCTGTTCAGCATTTGGTTGTAATTTTGTTGTTTTCATGAGAGAAGTTGAGCTCTAGTCCTTCTATTCTGACATCTTAATCTTGTCTCCTCTACCATCTAATTGTTAGCTAGCATTACGCAATAAATATTTTTCCTATGTCAGTAAAAATACTCTGCACCTTCATGTTTTAATAGCTGCACAGCCTGTTGTTTAGAAGTATCATATTTTATTTAACTGCTTTCCTTTTGTTGAATATCTGGGGTTGTGTGTGTCTCTTTTATAAAAAAGGTGACAATGAAATGTTTTTAAATTTGAACTATTTTTAGAACACATATGTTCTGGTTATTGTTCATTATATTATTATTCTAAGAAGTACAAATTAAAACATTATTAATTATCCATTAAACATTATTCACTGCCATTATTCATTACATTATTCTATTATTCAAAGAAGTACAAATTAAAACAAAGAGACACCACTTTGGAGTTAAACAACATCAGTAACATGGGTTTGAGAAGGCATAAACCAATCCTCTCATACATTTGATACAACCCTTCTGATCAGCAATTTGGCAAAAGATAATGAAAAGCCCTAAAAATGCAATATGCTTTGACTCAATAAAGGCAGCTCCAGGAACTAGTTCTGACAAAATAATCAGAAAGGCAAAAAAAAAAAAGTCACCCCAGAGGATGTTTACTATAGCAGCAGTACTTACACCAACAAGGTTCAAGTGTACATCAACAGGAGACCATTAGATACATTGTAGACACAGACAGAAAACAGAACAACAGCTACACAATGAGATGTTAACTGTGTTGTGTGTTGCTATGATTTCTTGTGTTTGTATTTCCTTATTTTCTACAATAAAGATATGCTACACTTTTGCAATAAAACAAAAATATTTAAATAGAGGAAACAGTAGCTTATTTTAATTTGTATCTCTTCATCTACTAGTAATACTTACTTTTTGGAAATGTTTATTTGCTGTCTATATTATCTATATTTGTGACTTGGTGATTCTTTCTTGGGGGAGGTCATGGTGGGAGGGATGTGGAGACAGTTTTAAGGACAAGAATCTGAAAGCAATGGAGTTCCTGTCGTGGCTCAGTGGTTAACGAATCCGACTAGGAACCATGAGGTTGCAGGTTCGATCCCTGGCCTTGCTCAGTGGGTTAAGGATCTGGTGTTGCCGTGAGTTGTGGTGTAAGTCGCAGATGCAGCCCATGTCCCGAGTTGCTGTAGCTGTGGCGTAGGCCGGCGGCTACAGCTCTGATTAGACCCCTAGCCAGGGAACTTCCACATGCTGCAGGAGCGGCCCTAGAAAAGCCAAAAAAAAAAAAAAAAAAAAAAGAATCTGAAGACACAAAACTAATAAAGATTTAATGCAATTAATGAAAAATTACGAATCCATAAAACACATTGAATGTTTTAAATTAAATATTTAATCTTTAAATATCACATTATAAACTCTTAAACTTTGCCTTACTTATTAAGTTGTTCTGTTTTTTTGTTTCTTTTTTCTTTTTTTTTGCTTTTAAGGGCTGCACCGGCAGCATATGGAGGCTCTGGCTAGGGGTTGAAATAGGAGCTCTAGCTGCTGGCCTATGCCACAGGCACTGCAACGCAGGATCCCAGCCATGTCTGTGACCTACACCAGAGCTCATAGCAATGCTGGATCCTTAACCCACGGAGTGAGGCCAGGGATCGAAGCTATGTCCTCATGGATGCTAGTCAGATTAGTTAACCACTGAGCCATGACAGGAATTCTTAGTTTATAAATAGCTGATATAAATAAAGAATGTAATAATTTAAGAACGTGTGCCGAGAGCTATATAGTCCTCATTACTATCATTAAAGAGACAACATTAGACATGATTTTTATCACTCGGCTGAATCAGAGTGAGAGCAGAGAGAAATTCACTGAGGGTTTCTACTTCTACTGCATCTCCTACCACTCAGTAAGCTGGTGAGCAGAAAGGGTACAAAAAGTCTTTTTCACTCTACCACTGCCGGTTGACTACATGTTAGTAATTCTTCCAAGAACTCGGAGGACCTACGATGGACAGGCAAGTATTTTAGAATGTGGATTTGGTGCCTCAGGACAGCAAGTATTGAAACAAAAGGCTTTGGACAGGTGGATAAGAGAGCTCTGTTAATGTCATGAGGACATTCTCATACAATTAAAAGAGCTGGACTCCGACCAGGACCCTGTAGTTACCGCTTCTATTCTCAGATAATGGAGACAGGTCAAGGGAGTATTTATGGCCACAAAAGGAATATCATATTTCCTAGAATCCAGCTTTTAAACATGGATAAGACATGCTAGGAGCTGAGAGACACAAGATGAAAAATTTGTTCTTCATGTTAATCCAGAGTTTTAAATTTAGAATTATAGGCAATCAGGGTTGGAAGAGAACAGACAACCAAGTGGCTCTCTGGCCTTCACTTCAAAATATTTAAGCAAATATTTATCAAATATTTAATATGCTTACATTAATTAAATGTTTACTAATATATACTATATTAACATTAATAAACTTAATACATATTTAATAAACAATATACTTAAGACTGGGAACCACTAGCCCTGAAATAAAGCATTCTATCCCTGGGTAGCTCGGAGTTCTCTTGTGGCGACGAGGGTTCAGGATCTGGTGTTGTCATTGCAGCAGCTGGGGTCTAGCAAACTGGGTTAAGGATCCACTGTTGTCAGTGCAACGGCTGGGGTCACTGCTGTGACAATGGGCTTGATCTTTGGTCTAGAAACTTTCACATGACATGGCATGGCCAAAAAAAAAAAAAAAAAAAAAAAAAAAAAATTCCCCATGTAGCTCTATTAGACAGAATAGGTATATCCAAAATCTATCATTTCGGAGGTTTTGAAGGAGGGTCATTTTTAGTGTACAGAATTTGACTCTGTATGGCAAGCACATGCAAAATTTTAAGAGCCAGAACTAAAAAATTCACCGCCTTAAAAGAAAAAGAATCAGCTATTCTGGAAGAAGAGGAAGTATGTAGTCTAGTTGAGGCTCGTGGAGGGGGAGGGTTTGAAGCAAGCTTTGATGCATCAAATAAGACCCATTTCTTGCTTGGTCTTGTGGCTAATAAAACTAAAATAAGTAAAACACCTTTTGGGATCTTGGCACTTTTTTGCAGGTCTAAATTATGTAAATTTTGGACCTTCTTTTTTTAAAATGCTATTCTTAGAAGATTCATATTTATCTCTGATTACGAACCTCCTTTAATATTCGATTTTCCTGGAGAATTCACTGTGCACCATGTTAGTTTTAGACCTTTGGGTGAGGTTTTTGTTTACCCGGAATATTTGCAGCTACACAGTCACAACTGTGGAACTGGAAGCTTATAAACCTTCTGACTCTCACCTTCACAATCTTAGGGCATAGTATGACATCTACATTGTTCTTTTCTGGATTTCTTTCAAATCTGTCTTCCTAATAACCAAGGTACCTAACTGGTTAAGCCCAACTATTTCCACACTGCTATTCTAAAATGAATGTGGTAGCTGGTGTACTAGTCAGGAAAGGTTAGGTTATGGTAATAAACAAGCCCAGAAGCTTGCAATAGGGTTTCTCAATCTCAGGATTAGTGATATTTTTGGCTAGATAATTCTCTGTTGTGAGAACTTGTCCTGTGCACTGTGGGATATGCAACAGCTTACCTGGCTTCTACCTCCTAACAGTTACCCTACCCTGGTTGTGATGGCCAAAAATGTCTCTAGACATTCCTGAGTGTCTGCAGGGTGTGGGTAAGGGAGAGCCAAATAACCCCTGACTGAGAACCACTGGTTTAAAACAATGAATTGGCTTTTGAAAACTTGGCTGCATGTTCATCCTGGCTTGAAAATGATAAAAGATTCTGAGGTATTGCTGATAATTGCTCACGGCTGAAGGAAAAAAGAGCAGGAAAAGATTTGTCTACAAGAAATACATGTAGGTCTTACTGGCCCACAATTCTTTGGCCAACGCAAGCCACATGCAAGTCACCAAGCTCAAGTCAACAGGGCAGGGAAGTGAATTCACCCCCTTCCGCAAGGGAGGAGGGGCAAACACTTACCAACAATAAAACAGTTTACCAGGCGCCTTTCCCCTCGCCTTCTTGGACTCTTCCACTACCACTCTCCCAACCAATCCCTCCTTGTTAGTAAGAATTAAGGTCAGAATAACAGTCCCCCTATTCTCCTCCTCTGTACTCTGGGAACGGAACTTAGGAGTAGGAAAGAACTCACCAAAATAGTCTATTTTAGATGAATAATAATGTTAGAAGATAAAGTCCCAGATGACTCCTGATCTTGTGACATACGGAAGAAGACACCATCATGGATGTCCCTTCTCTGCCTGGATGGTCTGAAGATTCACACTCTCAGCAGGGGAATGTCCTGCACGTCTTCCTGACCTGGAGGGTAAAGGCGCTTCCCGTCTTAGGAGGGTGCGCCTTTTAAGTCCGGCCTTCTCGTCCATGCCTCGGCACTGTGCTGTGGCCACTGGGTACGATTTCTTTTTCATCAAGCACAGGTTTACCTCTTCGTCAAGAAAGACCTCCGAAGGCCTTCTTCTCCTCTCTTCCTGCTTATAACCTTCTCTCCTCTTTTACGCTATGTTTCCCTTCAATGATATCAGATTTGTATATGTCCTACTTTTCTTTGATGACGACATCCTTTAATCTAGCTAGAGATTCTGCAGCATTTTCTTGCGATAGACTACAGCTGATACTGCGATCCCTGAAGATCACAACAAGCACCTCAATTTCCACACCTCTTCATTAAGGTGGAGAGTCCACATGGGTTCTTCTGTCCTGTGCCTCCCCCTGGTAAACTATGAGAATCTGCCTCTTTTTTCAGGGCTCTAGGGGAAGTAAAAGGCACATACGGGTGTAACAAAGAGCACAACATAAGGGAGGACTCAGGCAAATTTCTCAAGAAGTAATGAGGAAACCTTGGTTGCATGTTTGCAAAGTGACAGGTGGTTACGGGGTTAGAGGACAGACAGGCTGGACCCAAGCAAGTTGCCTAGATCGTTGGCAGGTGATTTCTTTGCCTTTACAGGCTGGCAGGTCTGTGTTTATGGGCGTCTAAAGCTGGCTTAAAGAGCCAGGGGCTGAGCAACCCTGCCCCTTGATTAGGACGTTAGAATTCATAAGCTGGGTAGGGAAAGGTCCTCTTAATTCAAAGCTGACTAAACCTGAGCACTTCTGTAGCTAAAATCACCAGTGTTCTGCACATCTTTGGGAGACTTGAAATAGTGGAAGGACTTTGGCTTGGCTTTCCTTTCACTTTCCTACACAGCCCTCAATGAAGGCTACAAGACTCTCTCTCTCTTTTGTTTTTTTAGGGCTGCGTCCTCAGCATATGGCAATTCCCAGGCCAGAGGCTGAATCCAGAGCTTTAGCTGCCAGCTTACGCCACAGCCACAGCCATGCCAGATCTGAGCCGTGTCTGTGACCTGCAGCTAACGGCAACGCTGGATCCTTAACTCACCGAGCAAGGCCAGGGATCAAACCCACATCCTCATGGATACTAGCTTGCTGAGTCACCGCTGAGCCACAACGGGAACTCTCAAAGGCTACAAATATCTTTACTATGCTCTTCACTAACTTCCTCAGTCTTAAAACTTCCTCCACCTTGGGCACACCTCCTAGTGGAGAACGCTGCCTGGCACATCTTCCTCCACTGTGTGTGAGCTGTGATTTTGTTTAAGTCACACGGCTGCAGCAGCACGCTGTCTAGAAATAGTGTATGCTGGTATTTAAGCTGAACGGCCCTGGTGACACTCCCTTTTGACTCTTCTTCCTCTTGATTCCAATCAATATACTGAAAACTCAGCCCCTGAATTAAAAAGCAAGCAAGCTAGATAGGAAGAAGGCCTCTAATACAGTACCTTTTCTATGCTAATTTCAGAGAGGGGAAAAACTTAATGTCCCTTCCTCCACTCTCTTCCCACCTAAGTATTTTTAAATATTGAAGAATAACACAAACTGAATACCTCCCTACTCAGTTTCTCACAGGCTGCCATTAACAAGAGAGCAGCATTACAAACTATTATCAAAAGAAGAAACCACAACCATAGGAAATACATCTGTGGTTTAAGTCTCTATGAAGTTTTGCTCCAACTGTTGACACAGACAGTATCTGGCCCCTAAAAACAGTGAGGTGCAGTTAGGAAAGAGAGCCTTCCAGATGCGACAGTGTGGAGATGCAGATAGGCTGCAAGGTAGCAAGGACTGAAAACGGCCTTTGGATGGTAAAATGGCTAATCTGGGAGTATTTTAGGTGCACTGTGAAATGCACACTTTCAATCTTGACATTAATTCCCAGGTTAGTCATTACTCCTACACATGGACAAAACTGGAAATTTCCTTCATCATTATTTTTGTTGGTTTGAGACTCAAGTTATTTTGATGTAGGTTGGTTAATTAGGTACAGCCCAGGGAAATTCATTAGTTATCCGCTGGTTGAGAATTTTTCCTTCCAAGGTGACCACACAATATGCACTTTACTGAGTACCCACTAATGCTTAAATTTTTATGATTTACTAAGTAATGCTAATACAATTTTAAAAATTAGAGCACTACTTGGTGATCTTGGCATCTAAACAGGCATTGTCGGGCAGTCAACTTTTCCTCATCACACATGGCGGAATGGAATGAATAGATACTCTTCTCTAGGGTAAAGCCAATACTCTAGGTGAATATTTGCCACCTGCCTTTGGAGGAATTACTCAGGACCCAAATTCAGGGGCATGGGGCATTCTGCATGTTTGTTTAGATTCATTTTACTTAGGCCCATGATCTCCTTCAAATGATCACATATGTTTGATAATCTGAAAGTTATTCTTACATAGCCAAATGAAGAAAAACCTAGGGTATCTGAAGTCAGAATTTTAGAGCTGGTTAGTATGTTACAGGTCATCTAATCCAATTCTCTGAATTTATGGAGGGAGAAACTGAGGCTCCCAGATTGGGGAGACTTGCCTAAGGCCACACAAATAACTAGTAAGAGAGCTGGACTTCAAAGCCAGCACTAGTAACGTCTTAGTCCAGTGTACTTTTTATTATAACATAGTATGTATGTATGCTTGTATGTATTTATTTTATAACTGCATGTGTGGCATATGGAAGTTCCAAGACTAGGGGTTGAAATGGAGCTTAAGCTGGGACCTGTGCCACAGCCACGGTAATACTGGATCTGAGCTGCAGCTTGCACCAACGCTAGATCCTTAACCCACTGAGCAAATCCTGGGATTGAACCCGCATCCTCATAGAGACCAGGTTTTTAACCCATTAAACCACAATGGGAACTCCTGCACATCTTTTTTATTATTATTTTTCCAGAGGGGGTGAGGAGAAGAAAGAAAGGAAAAGAAACCAGAAATGTAAAAATACACAATTTTAGTATTCACTACCTCTGGCCAAAGGTTATAAGCATAGGTTAAACATTTCCCTACACTTCTCTTGATTTTCTAGCAAAAGCAACTGTGAAACAAAACTGTTTCAATTTTATTTTACATTGCACTGCACCCTCTGCAACCCTACTCAAAACCTGTTACTGTGCCCCTACTAAAAGAAACACAGAATGTAGTTAGCTGACCCAAAGCCTGCTCATTCACGGCTGCAAAAAAGTAAAGTACCGAATCAACATGGCAGAGTAGAAGGCCTGGAGCTCACCTTCTCTCATAAAAGCAACAAGACTACGATCAACTGCTGAACAACCTTCAACAAAATAGACTGCAAACTATCAAAAAAAGATCTCCTACTCCAGAAGACAACGAGGAGACCACGTCAAGAAGGTAGGAGGGGTGATTATACAATACAAGCAACCCCACACATGCTAGGTGGGCAGCCCACAAAACAGAAAGTAACTGCAGTGCAGAGGCTCACCATGGGAGTGAGAGTTCTGAGCCCCACATCGGGCTCCCACGCCCTGGGGATCTGGCATTGGGAAGAAGAGTCCTGGAGCATTTGGCATTGAGGGCCAGTGGGGCTTGTGTGCAGGAGCTCCATGGAACTGGGGAAAACAGAGACTCGATTCTTGAAAGGTGCACACAGGCTTTCATGTGCACACAGGCTTTCATGTGCACTGGGTCCCAGGGCAAAGCAGAGACGCCACAGGAATCTGGGTCAGATCTGACTGTGGTTCTTGGAGGATCTCCTATGAAAAAGGGGTTAATGGGATTGCTTGTGGGGGAAAGACCCTGGCGGCAAAGGTCTCAGAAATAATCATCGCTGTAAACTCCTCTAGTGGCGGCCATTTTGGAAGAATCTGGCCCCACCCATCAGGGCTGAGAAGCCTCAGGCAAAACAACAAACCAGGTGGGAATACAGCTCCACTCATCAGCAAACAGACTGCCTAAAGACCCCCCCAGGCACACAGCTACCTCTAATCTCACCCAGAGACAAAGCCAGAGGGACAAGAATCAGCACCACCTACCGGTGGGCAGGTACCAGTCCCTCCTATCAGGAAGACTGCAGGAAGTCCCTGTACCAACTTCAGCCACAAGGGGGGCGGACATCAGAAACAAGAGAGGTTACAACCCTACTGTCTGCAAAAGGACCATACAAAAACTATACAAAATGAAAAGGCAGAGAATTATCACTCAGATAAGGGAACAAAAAAATCCTCAGAAAAACAGCTAATCTGGAGATTACCAACCTCCACGAAAGACTTTAGACTAATGGGAGTAAAGATGATTCAGGATCTTGGAAATAAACTGGAGGCAAAGATTGATAAATTACAAGAAACACTGAGCAAAGAAAGAAAAGATTTAAACATTAAGCAAGGAGAGTGCAAAATGAAATAAGTGAAATAAAAAAATCACTAGAAGGAACTAACAACAGAATACAGGAGGCAGAAGAACAAATAAGTGAGGTGGAAGACAGACTGGTACAAATCACTGACACAGAACAGAAGAATGAAAAAACACTGAAAAGAAATGAAGACAATCTAAGAGAACTCTGGAACAATGTTAAACACACCAACATCTGTACTATCGGGGTGCCAGAAGGAGAAGACAGAGAAAGGGCCAGAGAAAATATTTGAAGAGATAATAGCCAGGAACTTCCCTAACATGGGAAGGGAATCACTCACTCATATCCAGGAAGCACAATGAGTACCACATAAAATAAATCCAAAGAATAGTTCATGCTGTGGGCTCAATGGTAATGAACCTGAGTAGTAACCATGAGGATGCGAGTTCAATCCCTGGCTTCCCTCAGTGCATTAAGGATCTGGCATTGCTGTGAGCTGTGGAGTGTGTCACAGACGCAGCTCGGATCATGCAATACTGTGGCTGTAGCATAGGCCTGTGGCTATAGCTCTGATTCAACCCCTAGCCTGGGAACCTCTGTATGCCTCAGGTGTGGAGAAGAAAGAAAGAAAAGAAAGAAAATAAACACAAAGAGAAAAACCCTGGACAGATTTTAATCAAACTGACCAAAAATAAAGACAAAGAGGAAATACTGAAAGCAGCTAGGGAAAAGAAACAAATAACATACAAGGGAACCTCAATATGGTTATCAGCTGATTTTTCCGCAGAAACTCTGCAGGCTAGAAGGGAGTGGCACAATGTACCTACAGTGATGAAAGAAAAAAAGCTCCAAGATTACTCTACCCAGCAAGATTCTCATTCAGATTTGAAGGAGAAATAAAAAGCTTTACAGATAAGTAAAAGCTAAGAGAATTCAGTACCACTAAACCAGCTTTACAACAGATACTAAAGGAACTTCTCTAGGCAGAAAAGAAAAGGCCACAACTAGAATCAAAAATATTACAAATAACAAGGCTCACAAGTAAAGGCATACATACTGAAAAGGCAGGAAATCATCCACATGCAAATATGCTACCAGAATCAGAAATCGTGAGAAGAGGAGGGTACCAATGCAGCATACTGGAGATGCACTTGTAATTAAGAGAACAACAAGTTAAAACAATCTTGTAGATACACACACACACACACACACACACAGACTCCTATATCAAAACTTCATGGTAACAGCAAACCAAAAATCTACAACAGATACATACACAAATAAGAAAAAGCAGCCCAAACACACCACTAAAGAAAGTCTTCAGGGGAGTTCCCGTCGTGGCGCAGTGGTTAACGAATCCGACTAGGAACCATGAGGTTGCGGGTTCGGTCCCTGCCCTTGCTCAGTGGATTGAGGATCCGGTGTTGCCGTGAGCTGTGGTGTAGGTTGCAGACGTGGCTCGGATCCCGCGTTGCTGTGGCCCTGGCGTAGGCCGGTGGCTACAGCTCCGATTGGACCCCTAGCCTGGGAACCTCCATATGCCGCGGGAGCAGCCCAAGAAATAGCAACAACAAGAACAACAAAAGGACAAAAAAACAAAAAGACAAAAAAAAAAAATTCATTGAGTAATAAAAAAAATGGCAATAAGAACACACATATCAATAATTACTTTAGGAGTTCCCATTGTGGCTCAGCAGAAATGAATCTGACTAGCATTCATGAGGACACAGGTTCGATCCCTGGCCTCACTCAGTGGGTTAAGGATCTGGCGTTGCTATGACCTGTGGTGTAAGTCACAGATGTGGCTCGGATCCTGTGTTGCAGTGGCTGTGGTGTAGGCCAGCAGCTGCAGCTCCAATTCAGTCCCTATCATGGGAACCGCCATATGCTACAGGTGCAGCCCTAAAAAAAAGAAAAATTACCTTAAATGTAAATGGACTAAATGCCCCAACCAAAAGACAGCATATATATAGATACAAAAACAAGACTCCTGTATATGCTGTCTTCAAGAAACCCACTTCTGTTCTAGGGATACATACAAATTGAAAGTGAGAAGATGGAAGAAAACATTCCATGCAAATGGAATCAAAAGAAAGCTGTAGCAGCAATACTCATATCAGACAACATAGACCTTAAAAAATATTATGAGACAAAGAAGGACATTATATAATGACAGAAGGATCAATCCAAGAAGATTATAAATATATATGCACCCAACATAGGATTGCCTCAGTATATAAGGCAACTGCTAACAGCCTTAAAAGGAGAAATTGACAATAACACAATAATAGTGGAGGACCTTAACACCCCACTTACAGCAATGGACAGATCATCCAGAGAGAAAATCAACAAGGAAACACAGGCCTTAAATGATGCATTAGATCAAATGGACTTAATAGATATTTATAGAATATTCCATCCCAAAGCAGCAGAATACACATTCTTCTTAAGTGCAAATGGAACATTCTCTAGGATAGATCACATTCTGGGCCACAAAT
The DNA here is from genome assembly GCF_054392235.1 of Sus scrofa. NCBI lineage: Eukaryota > Metazoa > Chordata > Mammalia > Artiodactyla > Suidae > Sus > Sus scrofa. Next base: position 12,928,910 of record NC_139391.1, read on the forward strand.
CAAGCCTTAGTAAATTTAAGAAAATCAAAATTATATCAAGCATCTTTTCTGACCACAATGCTGTAAGACTAGAAATCGGCAACAAGAAAAAAACTGCAAAAAAACCCAAACATGTGGAGATTAAACAACATACTAGTAAAGAACCAATGGATCACTGAAGAAATCAAAGAGGAAATTAACCCTTAGCCAGACTCATCAAGAAAAAAAGAGGACTCAAATCAATAAAATTAGAAGTGAAAAAGGAGAAGTTACAGCGGACATCACGGAAAAACAAAGGATCATAAGAAACCACTACAAGAAACTATATGCCAATAAAATGGACAATCTAGAAGAAATGGACGAATTTTTTTTTTTAAGGGCCGCACCTGTGGCACATGGAGGTTCCCAGGCCAGGGGTCTAATTGGAGCTACAGCTGCTGGCCTGTGCCAGAGCGACAGCAACGCCAGATCGGAGCTACATCTGCAACCTACACCACAGCTCATAGCAACACTGGATCCTTAACCCACTGAGTGAGGCCAGGGATGGAACCCGCAACCTCAAGGTTCCTCATTGGGTTCGTTTCCTCTACACCACGATGGGAACTCTTCTTCTTCTTCTTTTTTTTTTTTTTTTTTTTGTTAGGAAGTAGAGGCTTCCAGTCTTCACTGAAGCATCAAATTTTTATTTTTTAAAAATATTTTTGTGTCTTTTTAGGCACAAGCAGGTTCCCAGGCTAGGGGTCAAATTGGAGCTGTAGCTGCTGGCCTATACCAAAGCCACAGCAACGCAGGATCTGAGCCACGTCTGTGACCTCCACCACAGGTCTCAGCAACACCAGATCCTTAACCCACTGAGTGAGGCCAGGGATGGAACCTGCATCCTCAGGGATGCTAGTAAGATTCATTTCCACTAAGCCATGATGGGAAATCCAGAAACGGGACAAATTCTTAGAAAATTCTCAGAAAAGTACGATCTTCCCAAGACTAAACCAAGGCAAAACCACAAAGACGAATGGATCCATCACAAGTACTGAAATTGAACCTGTGATTAAAAAACTTCCAACAAACACAAGTCTAGGACCAGATAGGTTCATAGGTGAATCCTGCCAAAACTTTAGAGAAGAGTTAACACCTACCCTTCTGAAACTATTACCAAAAAAATGCATTCATTCTATGAGGCAACCATCACTCTGACACCAAATCCAGAGAAACACACACAAAAAATTACAGTTCAGTAATAAGAATAAAAATCATATGATCCTCTCAATAGATGCAGAAAAAGGTTTTGACAAAACCCAATACCCATTTCTGATAAAAAAAACCCTTCAGAAAAGTGGGGCATAGAGGGAACCCACCTCAACATAATAAAGGCCGTATATGACAAACCCACAGCTAACATCATTCTCAATGGTGAAAAGCTGAAGGAATTCCTGCTAAGATCAGGAACAAGATAAAAATGTCCATTCTTACCACTACTATTCAACACAGTTTTGGAAGTCCTAGTCATGGCAATAAGAGAAGAAACAGAAATAAGAGGAATCCAAATTGGAAAGGAAGAAGTTAAACCATCACTGTTTGTAGATGACATGATACTATAGCTAGAAAATCCTTTAGTGCTACCAGAAAACCATTAGAGCTCATCAATGAATTTGGTAAAGTTGCAGGATAAAAAATTAATACACAGAAATTGACTGCATTTCTATATACTAACAATGAAACATCAGAAAGAGAAATTAGGGAAATAATCCCATTTACCATCGCATCAAAAAGAACAAAATACCTAGGAATAAACCTACCTAAACCAACAAAAGACCTGTACTCTGAAAACTATAAGATGCTGATGAAAGAAATCAAAGATCATGACACAAACAGATGGAAAGATATACCATGTTCTTGGATTGGAAGAATCAAAATTGTCAAAATGACTATACTGCCCAAGGCAATCTACAGATTCGATGTAATCCCTATCAAATTACCAACGGCATTTTTCACAGAACTAGTATAAGAAATTTCATTTGTATGGCAATACAAATGACCTCGAACAGCCAAAGCCATCCTGAGAAAGAAAAATGGAGCTGGAGGAATCAGGCTCCCTGACTTCAGACTATACTACAAAGATACAGTCATCACTACGGTGCTAGCACAAAAACAGAAATATAGATCAGTGGAACAAAACATAAAGTCCAGAAATAAACCAACACACCTATGATCACTGATCTATGACAAAGGAGACAAGGATATACAACGGAGAAAAGACAGTCCCTTCAATAAGCGGTGCTGGGAAAACAGGACAGCTACATGTGAAAGAATGAAATTAGAACACTCCCTAACACCATACATAAAAATAAACTCAAAATGGTTTAAAGACCTAACTATAAGACCAGATACTATAAAACTATTAGAGAAAAACAGAGGCCAAACACTCTCTGACATGAACCACAGCAGTATCTTCTCAGATCCACCTCCTAGAATAATGACAACAAAACCAAAAATAAATAAATGGGACCTAATTAAACTTAAAAGTTTCTACACAGCAAAGTAAACCCTAAACGAAATGAAAACACAACTCACAGAATAAGAGAAAATATTTGCAAGTGAAATCAACTGACAAGGGATTAATCTGTAAAACTTATAAACACTTCCTGCATGTCAATACCAAAAAAACCCAAACAACCCCTTTAAAAAAATGGGCAGAAGACCTAAACAGACAATTTTTCCAAGACAACATACAGATCACCAAAAAACACATGAAAAGATGTTCGACATCACTCATTATTAGAGAAATGCAAATCAAAGCCACTATGAGGTACCGTCAAAGCCACTATGAGGTACCGTCTTTCACCAATCAGAATGGCCATCATCAAAAAGTCCACAAACAATAAGTGCTGGAGAGGGTGTGGAGAAAAGGAAACCCTCATTCATTGTTGGTGGGACTGTAAATTGGTGCAATCACTACAGAAAACAGTATGGAGATCCCTCAAAAAACTAAAAATAGAATTGCCATTTGATCCAGCAATCCCCCAGTCTTCGGCATCTATCCAGAGAAAACCTTGACTTGAAACGATACAGGTGCTCCCATGACCACTGCAGCACTATATACAATATCCAAGCATGGAAGCAATCTAAATGTCCATCGACAGAGGAGTGGATAAAGATGTGGTACATACACACAATGGAATATTACTCACATAGAAAGGAATGAAATAACGGCATTCATAGCAACATGATGGACCTAGACATTATCATGCTAAGTGAATTTAGTCAGACGGTGAGACACCAACATTATATGCTATCAATTATATGCTGAATCTCAAATAAAGACACAAGGAATTTACTTGCAGAACAGAAAATGACTCACAGACTTTGAAAAACTACGGTTACTAAAGGAGACAGGTTGGTGGGGGAGGGATGGGCTGGGGATTTGGGATGGAAATATTATAAAATTAGACTGTGATGATGGTTGTACAACGATAAGTATAATAAAATTCACTGAGTTAAAAAAATAAAGTGAGGGTAGAAGCAGATAGTTTGTACAAGTAGGTTGATAACAAATCTAGGTTGTATATAGTTTAAATTATATTTTAATAATTTAGCTCTGGGAACCTCCACGTGCTGTGGGTGTGGCCCTAAAAAGATCAAAAAAAAAAAAAAAAGATGTGGTACATATATACAATGGAATACTATTCATCCATTAAAAAGAATGAAATAATGCTCTCTGCAGCAACATGGATGGATGTAGAGATTATTATACTGAATGAAGTAAGATAGACAAGTATCATATGATATCATTTATATGTGCAATCTATAAAAACTGCACAAAAGAACTTACTTATAAAGCAGAAACAAACTCACAGATTTCAAAACCAATCTTATGGTTACCAGAGGGGAAACCATTGGGGGGAGAGAAGAATTAAGAAGGTGGGAATAACCTTATAGATTTTCCTGTGCTATACATCTGATCAATGAGAACCTACTGTATAGCACAGGGAAATCTATTCAACAGTTTGTAATAACCTATATGGGAAAAATGAATGGATATATTCATATTCATATGTATGACTGATTCATTTTGCTTTACACTTGAAACAAATGCAACATTATAAGTCAACTCCAATAAAATAAAATTAAAAAAAAAGAAAGTCTGTTGCGCTTAATAAAGTGATCCCAGGCCTTCAGCGGTGCAATTAGAGGGAATAATTGGAAATCACATTGGAGGCACGAGTGCTCGATGCTGTGGTGGTTACAGAATACTCATTCACCATCCTGAAGAAGTCAGGAGTTTCATTTGAGAAAGCGAAACTTAAACAAAGACTACAAAAAATAGACACTCTACGATCAGTTTTACTAATTCCTTAAATGCTACAGAAATCCATGAAAAAAGGCTTTTACACAGAAAGAAAGCCTTAAGCAGAGTATTTCTAAAAAATGCACAAGGGTCTGTGTCTTAGTTTAGTGTACAGACCTGGAAAGAGCTGCCCTCCTCTCAGCTCCAACGAGTTTCCATTTCCTTTTTCTTTTGTTCTATTTTTAATTGCTCATTTGTAAAGGTGTCCTAATCTTTCCTAGCTTTTACCTCTTAGAAACTCTTTACTAGTTTTCCTTTGTGTTTGTGAGCTCTTCTTATAGCCTGGAAGGGTCGCTGTATTCTGTATGAATGCATGGCATGATACAACTAACTTAAGAATCTTTTATAAATAAAGTTTGCATTAACTAAAAAAAAAAAAAAAGAGAGAGAGAGATGCACTAGTGCAAGACTGAAAATTGCTCTACGCAGGAAAATTATGAGAGGACTACATGGAGTGTGTGATGGGGAGGGAGGTGGAAGTAGGATAGGGCGGAGTGATTAAAAAAAAAGCCAAGAGAAACGACACAGCACCACTGTTTTGTGATGAAAGCTCAACACTGTGAATTATCTAAGACTGGATAATCTATGCCCTAGACACTATTTTCTTTGCTGCCAACTTGTGGGCCTTCGTTTCTCATAATCAGTTATACCAGAGTTGGTAAGGAAAAGAGAAAATGAGAATCATAAATCAATTGTGCTGCTCATTGGTTTTGGATAACGTTGGTGTGAAAGCTGGGGGTGAGTAAAATCAGTGGTTAAAATGCAATTTTATATTTGGGGTTCTGCGGCAGTGTGACAGAGTGGAAAAGAACACAGACTTCAGAGCCAGAAGGAATCTGGTTTAAATACTGACCCTGTCACTTATCACCCATGCAGCCTTGGGGATGCAATCAGTCTCTATGCACCCAGTTTTCTATACATAAAATGGGTTAAACAATAAGTTACTTGGCAGGGTTGTTCTGGGAATTAGTACTTTTCTTTTTTGGCCACCCCATGGCATATGGAGTTCGGATATGAGCCGTACCACAGCGGGAGCTCTGGCAAGGTTGTTTTGAGACTTAGAGATGACAGAGCTTCCTTACACTAATTGGTGGCTAATACTGTTTTTGTAATGCTGTAAGAGAAGACAGGAAATACATTCAAAGCAATAACCTTGTATACCTAAGATGAAGTCATTTTATTTACCGGTAGGTCCTGATCTACACCTTCTGGCTGGGATTTATCTAGAGACAAGTGAAAAGCTCCAGATAGCACAGTTTAGGTATGGGACCTTTTCTGAGAGAAACATATCTGTCTCACGGACTTTTACAATTAATGCTACTAAATATATAACTATTCAATATTTATTTAAAGGCTCACATATATTCTTATTTTACATCACTGCCAATTTTATAAAGAGGAGAAGAAACAAAAAAGAGGAAAAAAAGGAAATCAGAATTCAGAAAGCAACTGCAGTTGAGGGTAAAGGAAGAACAGAGGAGAAGCGGTAAAGAGAGCAGACAGACGGAGGAGCTGGAAGAGGACCGTCTGCAAGGACGCCTGCCCAGACCTCTTGGCTCCCTCCCCAGTGCTCCCCCGACTATCTCGACTTGATAACACAGCACTCCGAGCTGCCTGCTCTGCCGACCTCGCTCTCCCTTTGTCTGATCATGCCACTCTATCATCTCTACCCAACACTCACCCACCCCTACAGTCTCCTAATCAGTATTTAACTTGACAGCAGACCGGGCATATTGCTATACAGGGCTCTCGTGCTCTAAGTCATTTAAACACCAAAACAAACACACCTACATTCACGCCCGCTCCACGGAGAAGGCCACCCTGCAACAGAAATGAGGACGTATGCTTCCAGAACTCCGGGATCTTCTCCGGGAACACACTGCCAGAGGTGCCTTTGTTACCATTTTAAGAGGTGGGAAGAGTGACGCATAGAATTTAAGAAAATATGGCCAAGGGTAAAAGAAATTAAATAGAGGGAAAGCCCCAGACTCTGGACTGCCTAACCCCAGTTTACACATGTCTCTTCTTACTGTGTGCCGAGGGCCGTCTTCGTTATCCCTCATGTAGAACGGCTTGAGAGATAAGGGATAATTAATGACAAAGACCGGGATGTCACCACAATGCTTCACCAGGTACTTTTCATGCTCCGTGTGTAGATCAGCACCCCACTGTAATGAGAAAAAGAAATGACCACAGGAGAAGACAGAGCTGAAACAGACAATGTAGGACCTAAAAATAACTTTCATCAGTGCCAAGGGCTTCCTCTCCCGGAGGATCAGGGATGCGTGGAGCTGTCTGCTGAGGTTACACAGACAGATAAACTGGAGAGAGATGTGTGTTAACAAGAGTATCCAAAGGCCTGGAAAGATGAAAGCTGAAACCAGCAGACAAACACTGTGCTTTCTGTGCCCCATCTCAGGGAGCACTTAGCAGATGAATAGCATCTATAAGAAAACACAGTATGTTTTCCATGGTGTATAAAAGCTGATTCAGAATCACAGTTTCAGGAAATTAAATGATTAAAGATGATATTCCTAATATTGAGTCTATCTTTGGCTAGACGGCTTCTTCCAGTGAATTTTTTTTTTTTTTAGATAAAAGAGTCAACTTGTGTATCAGATGCTCTTTGATGAATATTTGTAACACTATTCATCGATTTATTCAGCAAATACTAATGTGTTTATTAAATCCCAGTACCACACTAGGCACTACAAAGAGTGGTGAGAAAAACAAGATCTGACTTCATGAAGCTTCTAGGGTACAAGAAAAATATTAAATAAAAAATTACACACAGAAATCAATTGATTATACATATAACTAGTGCAGGGCCCTTATGACTTAAGAGAGCATCTGACTTAACTGGAAATGGAATTGGTGTAAGAAATAGTTTGAGGACAAAGGTATTACACTCTTAACATTACCTTATTACTCTCACTTGTCTGGCAATATCTTAAGTACAGGAAGGGAGCAGTGGAATAGGAATAAGGAGACTTGCCTCTAACATTACATGCATGCCCACTTTCCAGGCCTATATCCTTGCCAGTAAAATAAAGGAGTTTTGGAAAAAAAAAAACAAAAAACACAAAAAAAACCCCCCAAACTCTTATTTTCCAAAGTGGCTCACAAATTAAAAGGCTCTATAAGGTTCAACAGAAAAAGGAAAGCTGTTTAATGTGTTGCCTAAACTTCTTTGATCACATAACCTCTTTTGTCTATCATCACCTGTTAACATCATTCAAAATATACTACGGAAAAACACTGAACTAGCTGATTTCTACACTGATAGGCTATGATTACCATTCTTTCCAAGGAATTTCATCTTCCTAAACTTGGAAAATTTCTTTGTAACCCTTTTGTCACTGCTATTCCAAATGATATGATGCTACTTCAAAATTATTTTTCATTCTAAATATTTCAACAAGGTTCAGTAAGTGTTGAAAAGAAAAAAAAAAAAAAAAAAAAAAAAAGTCAATGTTGGAGTTCCCGTCATGGCACAGCAGTAATGAACCCAACTTGTATCCATGGCTGTGCTCAGTAGGTTAAAGGATCTGGCTTTGCTGTGAGCTGTGGTGTAGGTCACAGACATGGCTTGGATCTGGTGTCGCTGTGGCTGTGGTGTAGGCCGGCAGCTGCACCTCCGATTCAACCCCTACCCAGGGAACTTTCCTATGCCACGGATGTAGCTCTAAAAGGACAAAAAAAAAAAAAAAAGCCAATGTACAGATATGCAAATATTGCACATTGCTAGTAAAAATAAGAGAGAGTGCCTGTCTTGACACAGCAGAAATGGATTCGACCCCTGGCCTCGATCAGTGGGTTAAGGACCCAGCGTTGCTGTGAGGTGTGGTATAGGTTGCAGATACAGCTTGGATCTGATGTTGCTGTGGTTGTGGCATGGGTCGGCAGCTGTAGCTCCAATTAGACCCCTAGCCTGGGAGCCTCCATATGCCGAGGGTGCAGCCTCTAAAAAGGCAAAAAAAAACCCCAAAAAAAAACCAAAAAAAACAAGATATTTTAAAGGATGAAATCAGATAAACATAAGAGTGAACCATACATTCATACATAAATATATGTATATATAAAAATAACTACTACCTCTGGGGTGAAGGTGAAGTTCTCGGATGCTTGCTTTAAGATCTCCACTGCCTCAGTATAAGAAATGCTGGAGAGAAACAGGGTGAAAGCAGACAAAGGTCAGTACATTGGGCTGCTGTTAACTAAGGCATTGAAAACTGGAAAAAGCCTATTACCATACAGTCTTTGATATCACACACGAATATTAAATGATTGTTTCGTTACTAGGAATTAAGGTTAACCTAATCCTACAAGAGTCTGATCAGTGTGACGAGAAATGGCCATTCAATGACACCACTCCTGATCTACCTGCAGTTTACATGGAGAAGCTAGTCACTTAAGACAGTAAAGATTTTTCTCTGAATTCATGTTATAACAATGCCCTAATAAAAGGGGTAAAAGACTGGAGCTGAAAAGAGCAAGTCTCCCCCTAAAGCTGTCATTTACAACACTTACTATGTGCTAGGCATTATTCTAGGCACTGGAAGTACAGTAAATAAAAACAAAGCCCCAGCCTTTACGGAGCTATCCGTGTGTGTGTGTGTGTGTGTGTGTGTGTGTGTCTGTGTGAGTGTGCACAATGGAGGTTTGGGGAAAGAGATGAAAAGAAATAATGTAACACCAGGGAGCTATTGGTACTATGAAGAAAAACAAAGCAAGGTAAAAACAGGGTGTTTGGGTGCTATTTTTTTTTTTTTTGGTCTTTTTATGGCTGCACTTGTGGAGGTTCCCAGGCTAGGGGTCGAATTGGAGCTGTAGCTGCTGGCCTATACACCATAGCCATAGCTACAGCCACACCAGATCCAAGCTGTGTATGTAAACCTACACTACAGCTCACGGCAACACTGGATCCTTAACCCACTGAGCGAGGCCAGGGATCGAACCTACGTCCTCATGGATACTAGTCAGGTTCATTTCCCTTGAGCCACGATGGAAACACTCTGGGGGTGCTATTTTAGATAAGAGGGTTAAGAGAGGGCTTACTGAATTGGTGACATTCAAACAGAAACCTGCATGAAGCAAGGAAATGAGCCATATAAATATCTGAGGGAAAAAGTTTTCCAGGCAAAAAAGTGAATACAAAAGCCTGAAGTGAGCAACAGCTTGGCTCATTCGAGGAACAAAAAAGTCGATGTGACTGCAGTATACTGAAGAAGGGGATTAGAGAGCCAGGAGATCAGACAGGAAGGGGAGCCAGAGGTCAGATCCCATGAACCCTTTCAGGCCACAGTAAGGGTTCTGTGATATATTCAAGTACCTAAGACTGTAGGAAAAATATCACTGGTTACCTGAGTAAGAAACCATCATGCTTAAAGCAAGCCAAATCAAGAATTTGTTTCAACAGTTTGAGCAGGTGATATATATACACAGTTAAAAAAAAAATCAAGATGAATCAAAGTGTCATCTTCCTTCCATCCCTGCCCCGTAGCTATCTAATCCCTCTCCGCAAGCACAATCGCTTATTGGCTTCCTGTGCATCCTTCCAGAGGGTTTTACGCATCTGTAAGCAAGTATTAACAGTCAATGTCCCCCTTTTCGCAGACGGCAGCCACAGCACACACACACCACACACACTCTTTTACATCTTCTTTTCACTCAGTAATATACCTTATAGGTCTTTACTTGTCATTAAATGAAGAACTTCTTCACTTTTTCAACTATCCCATAATATTCCATTCTATGAATATATTCTAATTGGTTTAACACGTCATCTATCGATGGACATTTCAGCTCTCTCCAATCTCTTGCTCTTATAAACCACGACTGCATGTACCTAATTTATGCTCTTACATATTAACTTTGCACATGGGGAAAATGAAATTGTTGGATCCAAGAGTACTTGTATCTGCCGTTTTTTATAATTTTGAAAGACTCTGCCGAAGATATTGTTCCCCTCTTACAGGTTTATTCCGATTGTTGCTCAGTGGTGGTGTATAAAAATGTTAGTTTATCTATATCCTCTGAAATGGTAGTTTGCATGATTAAAAACAAAAATCTACAAACTTTCTGAAGGACTTTCAGCTAAAAAGGAAAAAAAAAGTTACTCAACGTAAACTCATTCTCTGAAGCAAAAATGAATTTCATATTAAAAAAACTACCTGAAAAGAGATGTCTCATATAGTACAATAAAGCCTCCAAAACTATGTTTTGAGTGATGGATTTTTTCTAAGATGGAAATTCCATTCAAACTAAAATTGAGTATTAAATAACCGATCATTTCTAAGGTAAGAATGGTGTTGGTACTGACAGTAGTAATAATTTTTATTTTTATTTTTAATTTTTTTGACAATGTCCATGGCATGAAGACGTTCCCAGGCCAGGGATCAAATTTTTAATTGGATGACATGACAATGCTGGATCCTTAAACTCAGTGCCCCACCAGAGAACTCCTAAATTTTTAAATGAGCATTTTGCAGAAGGGAAATTGAAGCTTAGAGAGCATCAAGAACTTGCCAAAAATCACTGACGTAAGTAGGTAGTAAACCTTGATGTGCTGACTCCAGAGTCTAAGCTTTTAGCTGCTGAGATAACGCTGAAGCCTCTTGGAGTCTCATGTTTCCATCGACACAAAAGATAATGGGCTCTGGGTTCTCCCTTTGGCCCTCGCACTTACTAGGTATGGAAATCACTTCTCATCAACGAAAGCATTTTATAAATCTTTGTAATTTAAAAAATCTAAGAACATTAACAATAAAAAATTAAGTATTTGCACTTGTGAAATAAGGAGACTGGACTATGTTGTCTAAAATGCTTTTCTCTTTAGATACACTATTGTTCTAGTCCATCAATTACTTGCTATGATCTGTTCATTATTCTGAGAAATCTAAGAGCCATCAAAAAGGGAAGCACTAGACTTTTCTGTCTTTGATATGCTACTGCTACATGATTAAGAAAAAATGATTCTCATGTCTAAATATCTCTTATTCTGGATGTTCTGCACTACTCCTCTCATACCTTAGGCTGAAGCAGAACTTTCAAGTTCAAATTCACTTCTGTCACTGGATATCCTTACTAGCCTTCATCAATTCTTTTTACTAATTTTTCTGGGTATGTTTAAGGAATAATATTTCTTCTCCTTTCCAGAAACTGTTTCCAAAGTGCTCTGAGGGAAGGCGAAAACACTGTGATACTGCACGATACAGTATCAAACCACCTTCATATTCCACATTTTCTGTTGCTGATAAAGAACATTATTCTGAAAAGTGGAGTAAAATTGTTAAATTATAAAGATCATTATTAGCAGTCTCTGCCTCAAATTCACATAAATAGAGGAGGAGCAAATAAAAAGCTAAGTACTCTATATATTTTGAAAACATTAATCCTATAAAAGGAAAGGTAAAATAACTGTGCTCTACTTCTGCTCGATAAAGGCTAAATTCAATTACTACAGAAGTCTTTAAAATGATTTATTTTCATACAAAACAATTACAACAAGTACTCAAGAATACACTGCAATCTATTTATTCAAAAGATGACGAGTCATACGGTATCCTGTGTATGCGTGTGCATTTATGTGTATTTCGGGGAGCATCTTGATTTAAAAAAATTTTTAATTACAGTTCATTTACAATGTTTGGTCAAATCTTGATTTTAATTCATCATGTTTAGGCTACTCTCATAACTTCTCATGGCTTTTAAAATTTCTGGTTACAAAGACTGGCTAACCCCCCTCCCACCTCCGGGACCCTGAGAATCCAGCTTGAGACTCCTCAGCACGACGTCATTTATGTATACCCTCTGCTGTTCAGTTCCCTCTTTGTTTCTAGCTCCTGGAACTTCTCTTACGTTCTAGTGATGTCAACAATGCATTTTCAAGGATTTCATAATATTTTAACCAGCTTTATTTTTTTTATTATCACTTTAAAAATTATTTATTTACTTATTTATTTTTGTCTTTTTGCCTTTTCTAGGGCCACTCCCACAGCACATGGAGGTTCCCAGGCTAGGGGTCTAATTGGAGCTATAGCCACTGGCCTACGCCAGAGCCACAGCAACGCGGGATCCGAGCCGCGTCTGCCACCTACACCACAGCTCACGGCAACCCAGATCCTTAACCTGCTGAGTAAGGCCAGGGATCGAAACTGCAACATCATGGTTTCCAGTCAGATTCGTTGACCACTGCGACCACGATGGGAACTCCTTAACCAGCTTTTTTAGATGTTTTCTAGCAGGAGGGTTTCCAAGTTATCTAGTCTGACACAGTGCTTAAGCAGCATCGTCATTTGACCATTCCAACAGAGTATGACAGACAAGTTGTCATTTTATAGATGAGGAAGCTGAAGCTCAGAAAGGTTAAAGATTTACTATTCATCAAGTTCATAGTTGTAATTAAATAATCATTCATATAAATATTTAACTCCATCTTTTTCTCTAGATCTTAAACTCCATAAAAGGACCAATCCATGCCTATTTTCACCACTGAATCCTCAATGACTAGGTCAGTGCCTCACTCGTACAAGGCAGTCAATAAATATTTGTTGAAAAAAAATGAATTCTTTCATTAATGGTTAATAAGTGGTAGAGCACGGATAAAAAGCCAGGTTCGGAGTTCCCGTCGTGGTGCAGTGGTTAACGAATCCGACTAGGAACCATGAGGTTGTGGGTTCGGTCCCTGCCCTTGCTCAGTGGGTTAACGATCTGGCGTTGCCGTGAGCTGTGGTGTAGGTTGCAGACGCGGCTCGGATCCCGCGTTGCTGTGGCTCTGGCATAGGCCGGTGGCTACAGCTCCGATTCGACCCCTAGCCTGGGAACCTCCATATGCCGCAGGGGCGGCCCAAGAAATAGCAAAAAAAAAGACAAAAAAAAAAAAAAAAAAAAAAAAAAAGCCAGGTTCTCTGAAACATAGTTCACTATACTCAGCACATAACGTAAACAGTGCTATGAGTTAGGAGGAAACTTCAGGGAGGGGACCTGGTTTAAAGCAGAAAACCTTCACCCATGGTTGCTGAAATCTCATTTATTCATTTACTCAGTTATTCAATAAATTCCCGACTGAATTCCTCTTAGAGACAAAGTGCTAAGCACTGGGGGGTATAAAAACAGTAAAACAAACAAGCTTCTGATCACACAGACGTGACATAAACACTAAACAAACAAAAATATCACATATATAAATGTAACCCACAGAGTTCCTATCGTGGCTCAGTGGTTAAGGAATCTGACTAGGAACCATGAGCTTGCGGGTTTGATCCCTGCCCTTGCTCAGTGGGTTGGGGATCTGGCGTCGCTGTGAGCTGTGGTGTAGGTCGCAGATGCGGCCCGGATCTCATGTTGCTGTGGCTCCGGCATAGGCCGGTGGCTACAGCTCCGATTAGACCCCCAGCCTGGGAACCTCCATATGCCGAGAGAGCAGCCCAAGAAATGGCAAACAGACAAATACATACATAAATAAAACAAATGCATGTAACCCACAACTGTGATGTGTGCTGCGTGGAGGGGACGATGGGATGGTGGTGGCAAAGAACGATGTGGCACAGCACATGAGGTCATTTCCCAACCTCAGGATTTCACAGACAGGACTCTGAGGCACAACAGTTACATGATATGCAAGGGTCATGAAGACAGCGGGGGAGCTACAAACTACCCCAGCATGAATTCCAGTGCCCTCTCAAGTCCATCAAGCACACTGGTTGAAAGCATGAGCTTTGAAATCAGATGAATATGAGTTTGAATCTTCATTTAATCTTTTACTTGCCTGATCTCTTTGGGTTGATCCTTCATCTATAGAATGGCAACAATTAACTACCCACTGAGTTGCTGTGAAGATAAATGAACTACAATGCATGTAAAATTTATCATTGTCTGGCACATAGTAAATATTCAATAAATGGTGGATATTTTTCCCTCATCTTAAATCTTCTTTGTTTGACAGAAGTTGGATAGCGTCTCTTAAAATCTCCATTGAGGAGTTCCCATCGTGGCTCAGTGGTTAATGAATCCGACTAGGAACGATGAGGTTGCGGGTTCGATCCCTGGCCTTGCTCAGTGGGTTAAGGATGTGGCGTTGCCATGAGCTGTGGTGTAGGTCGCAGACGTGGCTCGGATCCCGTGTTGCTGTGGCTCTGGCGTAGGCCAGTGGCTACAGCTCCAACTGGACCCCTAGCCTGGGAACCTCCATATGCCGCAGGAGCGGCCCCAGAAAAGGCGAAAAGACAAAAAACAAAACAAAACAAAAAAACCCAGAACTCTCCTGTAGACTCCAGGTCTATACAAACTGCCTACCTAACACCTACAACTTGACGTCTGAAAAGTTTCTCTATCTTAACATGACACTGGATGATGACGAGCTTGATATCACCCCTCTCTCCCAGCAACCCCCCTGCTACTCTATGTCTTCCTTCGTCTCTGTTAATTGCAACTGCATTTGCACAGCTCCGTAAGACGAAATACTGGGAGTCACACCAACTCTTCTTCCTTCTCTTTCCCATTCTCAGAAAATCCTGTTTGCTCTATCTTTAAAATATATCCCTAATAGGATAATTTCTCACTACCTCCATTGCCACAGCTTGGTCTCTGATGGTTAATTTTATGTGTCAAGTTTGGCTGGGCTGCAGGACCCAGATATTTGGTCAAACATTCAGGATATTTCTGAGAGGGTATTTTTGTTTTGTTTTTAGATGAGGTTCAGATTTAAATCAGTGGATCCTGAATAAAGCAGTTTACTCTCCACAACATGGGTGGGCCACATCCAATCAGGTGAAGGCTTCATTCGAACAAAGATGGGCCCTGTCCAGGAAAGAAGGAATTCTGCCAGCAGACTGCCTTTGATTTGCCCTTCCCTGTGCCTCTAGTCTGCTGGACCACTACATCAGATTTTGAAGTGGCCCAGCTTCTACAAATGTGAGAGCCAATTCCTTAAAGTGAATCTTCATATATACACACACCGCGTTAGTCTTGTTTCTCTGGAGAGCACTGACTAACACATGGTTCACACCACCACATACTTTCACCTAGATGACTGTAATGATCTCCTACCTGCTTTGTGGCTCTCGCTGTTGTCCTACTACAGCTTACTCTCAAAAAATACCCAGAGTGACCTTATTAAATCCAATAGAGATCGCGTCACTCCTCTGCACAGAACCCTTCAATGGCTTCCCCACCCCACCCAAGTGAAAATCCAAACTCCTCAGTGACCTACAAGGCCCCACAAGACTTTGCCACCTATTTCCTCCTTTCTCATTTCTATCATCCTCTTCCCTTATTTACTCCCCACAACTGCTTCAGCATACTAGGCCTGCTGCGACCGCAGGGTCTCTGTACTTCTGCTCACTCTGCCTGGAATACCCTTTTCCCACTTATCCATATAAGCAGTTCTCTTACTTGCTTCGTTGCTTTAAGACAGTTTTTAGATTCTAGAACAATGCCTGGCACATAGTAAATTCTGAATGTATAATTAATTAGGTGAAAGAAAACGTCTCAGAAGCCTTCACTTGTACTTCATTGCCCTTCAATTCGCTACCACAGGGCTGCTGACCATTCCTCCCTTTCTGATCCCACAGCGGCTACCTCTGCCTTGCTATTGGTCCAGGCTCAACAACTCATCACTTTTAACTTGTAGCCTGAGGGTAGACGCTGATACCTCAAATTCTCAGCTCAACCAAGTTTGCAAGTTTTTCCTATTCCCCTCCTCAAAAAGAGGCTGAATTCTTTATTCTCTCAGAACAAAAATTCCCTAAACTTAAAATGGCAAGGGAAGAATGATACTAAGTCTTGAGAGACAATTTTCTCTTCTTCAACTATCAAACTTACTTCCTTGACACATTGTAAATAAACTGGTCCTAAGTCTTATATAAACTGTTTGTACTATATATAAGAAGTTGCTTATTATTTTTTACTTCCATACCAAGTAGGTGTTTGTTTCCTAGTCGACTGTGAAAAAAACAGACTATCTGATCAACACATTTGGTGGAATAAACAACCAGTCTAATATCAATTTTACTTGAACAGGATTACAGTGGAAATGAAGCAACAATGTATGTGCTATATTTAAAACTCAGATCTTTAGTTTAAAAAAAAGTCAATTAAAAACAGTTCAGAATATATTTTCGAGTTTTAGCAAGTGAAGCTAAAGAAGAAAAAGAAAAACTGAAATAGAGAAAAATAGAGGGGCAGACACTACATGTAACTTAAAAGTCTGTTTAATCAACTCAGATGTTGATTACTAAAGAGTTAGTTTGAATTGCAGTAATATAGTTAATAATTACTATGTTCATTTATCTTGCTCTGATTTATTCATTTATTTATTCATGAAACATTATCAACGATGAACCAAGACACAAGAGCGATAAAAATAATTAAACTACGGGTCTTCCTTGAGTCTAAGGACTGTGATAAGCAGATATATAAACCAAAAAAATGTAGTACGGTATGATAAATACAGTGATACATTATGAATAAAGTTCAGAGAAAGTATAATAGCTACTTACACTAGAAAGTTGTGTTTTAGCATATGTTCTAATCTGTCCTTGGGAAGAAAAGAGAAAAAAGGAAAATTTATTAAATGTAATTATAGTCATTTTACATAATTAACACATTTAAAAGGATTTAGCCACAAGGCTAATTAATTACCTTTTGGCCAGGAGCTATGAACTTGTGACAGAGTTCAACGTCTTCCTGACAACTTGCGAGAACGGCCCTTGTCGCCGTCTTGAAGAGGCCCTCCATAACCTGAGGGAAATGATACAGAACTGTCTGGCACGTCAGCTACCAAAACCTGCTTAGGGTCCCGTAAGGACTGCTCTCCAGGTTTTAGCAGCTATATACCCATTAGGCCCCGACTTCCTGAATATGCTACAGCAAGTTAATTTAGTTTCCAGGTGGATTAGAGGAGGTATCACAACTTCTCAGAATGGCTAAAAAAAGAAAGAAAAATGTCTAAATCTTTTGTTAACAGTTTCGATGCTGGTACTGAAGTAGGCTGTCAAATGAACAGCTACAATGAACGGAGGCCTCTCCAAATTTTAGTATACTCACTGGTAGAGTAAGAACAATAACAGGACCTAGTATACAGGGTTGTTGTGAGAATTAAATGAGATAATCCATGTACGAGACTTAACGTAGTGCCCAGCTTGGAGAAGCACACACCATCAGCTCTGAAGAGTGGAACATTTTGAAAAGGGTTTCATTCAGTCACTGGTAAATGAAAGGAAACTTGAAGAGTAGAGGAGCAATGAGATGTATCTACATCTAAATATATACATTTTTGCTCTGCTGAAGTGTAAAGTAAAAAAACCACAGATCATAATATAACACAAATCAGTATATAAGAATTCATTTTACCAGGGGTGTGCATAAAAGTCTCATAGAAAAAACTTGTTCTTAGAAGGAAAAAAAATGACTGGGATGGAAAATACTTCTGAAGTATTTTTAATCCAAACTAAAATTTTTGTTTTGAAATCAGTGAGATCATCTTGTGATTTTCAAATGTGTCCTCGTAAAGATCATACATGGATTAGGTGCAGGCTGCCCCACAGACAGACACCGTCTCTTCATCTCCTGACCCCTGGACCTCCTACCAAGGCTGGAAACATAGCGGGGGCATAAGCATCTGAGTAATTTAATATGATCAGTATAGGAAAGTACTAAGTATCAAGTGACAACTGGATATTTATTTACATATTAAAATATTTTCGTATTTCTTTATATTTATTTCACATTTCTACATTACACATATATTCTGTAGAGAAGTACCGAATAATGCGATGAAAGAAGAGCAAACGGAGGCTAAAGATCTTTTACCTTGAGGCTCTATCAACTTCAACATAGCAGTGATACAAAGACAGTGGTAAGTGGAGTACCCTGGTGGCCTCGTGGTTAGGGGTGCAGCATTGTCACTGCTGTGGCACGGGATCGATCCCTGGCTGGGGAACTTCTGCATGGCATCGGCATGGCCAAGAAAAAAACAAAAGAAACGAAATCACTCAGTAACTGAATGATCTACGAAGGGTTATATCCCTCAGTCACTAAAAAAAGGCAATGCGTACTGGGAGGGAAACAAGAACAGGGAGCCCGGGCAGTGTGCTTGCCCTGCTGAGGGACGGTACAGCTGTCCGACAGACGAAGACTCTGGCCACCGGGGCTGTCAAACTGGGTGTCTTTCATGAGCAGTACATTTCCACTCGAAGAGGAAAATCACTGGCTTTTCTAACCTTGACTTTCAAACGATGCTCTAATAATATATTTGAAGAAAACAGAAACTTAACTGAAGGGGCAACACAGCCACCAGATGTTTTTTAAGACTTATTACTCGGTAGCACTAAAATAGTGATATTTAATTGTTTATACCTCATGAAAGGAAAAAATCCTTTGTTACAATATTCTCATTTAATATTTAAAAGACTGTTCTTCGTCAAGAAAATAATTGCCACAGGATTTAATTTATCAAAGGGAGAAGATTAAGAGAAGGAAGAAATTACTTTTGGGAAGAGCATACTCTTCTGAATTTAGGAAAAAGTTTGTATTTCAATTAATCAAACCATTCAACAGTTGCTTGATTACCACTCCGTGGAGCATCAGATAAATAAGAACTATTGGATTATATAATACATAACTACAGAGAAAAGATTATGTTTAATAAAGTCTAATATAATCTAAGCATTGTGTTTATAAGCTTTCCCACTGGTATTCTGTTGGGGGAGAGGAGACAAGGTCACACAGAAATCGGAGGTCAAACGTGTGGTTTCATTCCTCACGGCACTCGCATCACCTGAGTGAAAGAATAATACAGAACTGGCTGGCAGACTCAAGCAGAAAGCTGACTAAGGAGGCTGAGATTCTTAATCCCTACATCTAGAAAAGGGTTACTCAACAGTGTCATTATGGACATCTTTTTTTTTTTTTTTTGGCCACGCTCATTGCATGCAGAATTTCCCAGGCCAGGGAAATTTTTGTCCAGATAATTCTTTGCTGGGGTTAGGGGCTGGGCACTGCAGTATGTTGAACAGCATTCTTAGCCTTTATCTGTGAGATGCCAGTAGTGACCAGTCTTCCCTAGCCCTTAGGCACTCCCTAGTAGGGACAACCAAAAATGTCTCTGGGGGACGGTGATCTAGAGCAATCAGTGGGAGATGCTCAAGGGGCGAATGTAAGTGGACACTGTGGTGTGCAGCCAGATCACCCCCTCAGGACTGCTGGGAAAATGAACTGCTGATGGTTCACAGGTGGGCCCTGCTTCAGGAATCGTCCAGGCCAAGAGTGTGGTCTTACCGAGGGCTGCACCCTTCCCCAGGCTAGCCCCTATCCAATAACCGGCTGGTAGAGGGAGGCACTTGCCTTCCTATGAAACAAATATGAAGGACCAACTCCAGATTCAAAGTTCTTCACAGAACGGGCTAAGGCCTCGGTGTGTAAATGTATCACAGTTCAACGTTTCCCTCTGCCCAAAGCTTTCTTCCTTTCCCTGCGGATGTTTTTCTTGAGCACATTCCCCAGTAATACCCTGCACACAAATCTCTGCTCTAGGGTTTATTTACCAGGAAATCCAACCTAAGATGGGATAATAAAATTGTAAATCCATTCTATTTGGAAGTATAAGTGGCATTTCTGTTTTAAGTGGAATTGGGTCATACTGGATGAATAAGTAGAAACGAACAGAAGAGTTAATGAGCTTTGCTAAAATAAACATCCTATAACCAGATATCCGAACTAAGATATTAACTGAAATGGTATTGGGTAGAATTCACAATAACAGTTAACAAATTCTGGGTACTTACTAGTAAGTGTCAGGAATTATGCTAAGTAAGTGCCTTATATATATTATCTGTCTAATCCTGTAAACTACCCTATGAAGTAAGAATTACTATTCCCATTTTATGGATGAGGAAGCTGAGGGTCAGAGAAATTAAGTCTCTTGTCTAAGGGACAACAGTAAGTTATGGAGCTAAGAGTCAAATCCTGGTCCACCCAACTCCAGAGCCTGTTTGCTCTGTCTGGATTATGGCCACAGCCTCCTGAAAGAGCTCCCGCCCCTATTTTTATCTCCCTCTAAATCATTCTTCATAATGCCGTTAGATACTTCTAAAATACAATTCTAACCATAGACTTCCCCAGCCGAGAACGCTTTCATCTTTTGGATTAAGTTCAAAATCCTCAGCATGGTATTTAAACACACAGTCTTTCTTTGATGAGCTGACTCTTGTCTACCTCTCCAGCTCCATCCCTATCCCAGAGCTCTGCCAGCTCCTGTGGGTGCTTTCTAATACTACAGCTACAGACATGTTTCTCTTAACTATAAAGACATTTTATTGACTTGCCTCGTAAATAACAAGATCTACTATTTACTGAGCCTGCTTTGTGCCGTATTCTGAAATAGTTGCTTTCTATTATATATGATTTCATTTACTTCTCACAATAACCTAGTGAAATAGCTACTATTATTCTCATTTTATAGTTGAGGAAGCCAAAGATCACCAAGGTTGGGTAACATCATTAAGAAGTCAATGGCAGAACACAGACATGAACTTAAATCTGCCAGATTCTCGTACTTTATTACACTAACTGCATTCGCTAGATGTTTACTAAGTTAAGCAGCTCTCCACCTTCTTCATTCTATGCACACCTGGAAGGCACAGATGTCCAAGGTAAAAAGTATACCGAAGCATTTTAATGTCACAGATGCCTGATATTTAGAAATTGTTTTAAAACTTGCATACTTACCTGCATGAGATCTTGAAGGCTCTCAAGAAAAGAAATCTCTGCTTCTACCATATAAAACTCGGCCAGGTGTCTCCGGGTCTGAGAATTCTCTGCTCGGAATGTTGGACCAAAGGTAAACACTTGAGTAAAAGCTCTGCAATTCAAGATTTTTATTCAAGTATAAAAATAGGATTCACATGATTAATTTTAAGTATTTAAAATATTCAGTGAGCTCTTAAGAAAAAAAAAAAAAACAAGTCCTGTGCCGCTGTCTTATCCACAAATCCACACATATTTGCTGCTATATTTCTTTAATGGGTGTTAATAATAGTTTCATTAAAAATGTTTCATTTATAGAAACCATTTTATCCCAAAGGAATCTGCAAGTGTATTTATAAACCCTACAGCTTACTAAATATAGGAATATAACCGCTTCTGGGTGCACTCTACGGCAGCTGCCTTAGACAGCAGGCAACTACATTCCACAGCAACCGAAAACAAAGTAAAAGAAAAATACCAGCGCCTAAGAAGCTCCACAGAGAATCTAGGCGGTAGCAGTTAAACTGGAATTTCAGAATTCCATGTGGATAAGGCAAGCTAGTCATTTTCTAAATATGTGAAAAAAAATCAGATATGTATTTGTTAGGCCTACCTGTGGCCTTCACAGCCACCCAAGAATTTCAGTCAATGCTGAGTGACCCCTGACATCTGGGAATGGGGTGGATTTTGAAGAACAGTTTACCCTCAGATTTTCTATAACTCAACCACATAAATGGAAAAAAAGTCTTATTTTTAAATTCCTGCAAAGAAGTGGACATGACACCCTCACGCATTCTTTTAACACTTCTAGTCACCCTCATATGGGAAAAGGGCAACAAGTGAGATTAGATCAAGCATATATGAAGGAATGAATATTTCCTGAGGACCATGCAATGTCTAAATTTTAAGGTTTTGCTAGAGCAAAACAAGAGGCTGGGGGCTCTACAGCTGTTATCCTAAACACTCATTTGCTGTCATCAGTCAAATAACAGTAGATCAGGAAAACCATGTAGAAAACAGAGGGACTGAAGATACACATACCAGTTTTTTTGTTTGCTTTGCTGTTTTTTTTAAGTAAAGATACTCTGGGAAATTACAGCAATTACAGTAAAGCAATTGTAGTGGAAATTATGAGACTTTTTTTTTTTTCTTTCAAAGGTCATTTTAGTTAAGGCCTAGCTGGTAAGAAGCTTAGGAATTTGTTTTGGTTCTACAGTCACCTTCCTGAGATCCTGATCAGTTAACCTCTGAGAATCTTAGTTTTTAATGGAAAAACAGTAAGAACTAAAAATTATTACTATGGTAACCTCTCTCTCAAGATTCAGATCCAGAATTGCTTCCTAGAATGTTCCTGAAAACACTGACCCTACCTTGTCCAAAATGAAGATTCTTGCCTTGCTCCCCAAAACAAAAAACAAAATAATGAACAATCCTGATTTTCTTTTTAATTTCCCCCAGCTCTGTTAATCTCAGTTAACCCACCTCATCGCCCAAAACAGACCTCCACCCTCTCTCACTGCCCTCGCACTTCCCGTATCACACTGACAGAATCATGCTGTTCGCACCTAGCAAAACGTGCACATCCAGAGACTCTTCTTTATTTCCACAGATACTGTCTTAGTGTACACTCTTGTGTCTGCCACCTTTCTTCCTCCAGCCCGGAACCACTGTAAGTTTTCAAACTTGATCTGATTATATCAGCCCTAATTTAAAAATCTTCAGGAGTTCTCATTGTGGCGCAGCAGAGGGTCAGGGATCTGGCATTGCCACAAGCTGTGGCGTAGACTGGCAGCTGTAGCTCCAATTCGACCCCTAGTCTGGGAATCTCCATATGCTGCAAGCGCAGCCCTAAAAAAACCAAAAAAAAAAACAAAACAAAAATAAAACCAAAAAAAACAAAACAAACGAACAACAAAAAAAAAACCAACCAACCCCAAAAAACCAAAAATCGTTACTGCTTCTCCCTGCTCAAAGGTTGAA
The DNA here is from genome assembly GCF_054392235.1 of Sus scrofa. Classification (NCBI taxonomy): domain Eukaryota; kingdom Metazoa; phylum Chordata; class Mammalia; order Artiodactyla; family Suidae; genus Sus; species Sus scrofa. Next base: position 12,951,960 of record NC_139391.1, read on the forward strand.
AGTCCAAGTCCTCACTCCGAGGAACTTCCCTCACAGAGCCTTTCCTCCAGCACACCAGCCCCTCTCCTCACACGCCCTGCAGGCCTCTAGGCCTTTTCACTGGCTGTCCCCTCCCTGTAGTGCCACCCCCTGCTCCTCTCTCTCCAACCCGCAAATTCCCATCCATCCTTCAAGATGTGGCTTCCATGTCACTTTCTCTTTGTAACCTTATCATACACCCCCAAGTTTACTGCCCCCTCCTTTATATCTCTGTAACACTTTGTTTATACATTTATTACATAAAATGTATCACCTGGAAATATAATTATGCATTTCATATCTTTTTTTTCTCAATAAACTATGAAACTTTCCAAGCAGGGAAAATGTTTGCTTCATCTTTGCGTCTCTAGTGCCTGAGATGAAGCAGGTGTTCAGGCTGAAGGAGAAACGGTGATGATGACAGGCTTCCTCGGTTGTAAACTAAAAAAGCACAACTTTCTCCCAAACAGTAACATTAAAATTAACGTACAGAACAATACGCAGAAATATCTTAGTGTGGCTGTTACTCCGGGACCAAAATGGGTCAAACAATCTAGGTCTGTCCCAAACAATAAATTCAAAATGACAGGGCCCTGAGTTTCCAATCTGTGACTATGCAACTTCTAGGTAGGTTGGCAATAGCATATCCAGATAAATAAAACGCCTTTTTTTTTTTTCCTGGCACTGCATCATAAGAAACTGTATACACAGATGTTCACTAACAACAAAGGATATTCACTGAGATTTTCCAGGACATAAATAGAAACTACGTGGCAGAGGTGAAATTTACTCTGGAGGCTTTGAGGAAGACTTCCAAGAAATGGGCAGTTACCATCCTGAAATACAAGGAAGGCCAATGGGACTGCTGTTCACAACAGCCACATTATACACTGTAAGGTACCAGACACAGAGAAAACAGTGGTATCTAAAAAAAACTACAGATTCACATCACAAGGGCATTTGCTTCTCAGATGGACAGGGTGTTCCAAGATGCAAACAATAGGGGTTTTTTATTTAATGACGGTTAATGATTTCTCCAGCAATACAGAGTAAGCTCCCTAGTATAAAATACAGAAGAGAATCAGGAATTTTTATTTTAATTATAGTTAAGGATCAGATTCTAATTGTGGCACCCCCAAGGTAAGTATTATTTTAATAGGGTAAGTAAAAATCAAAGGCCATGTTGCTTTCTCTGATTTAAGAGAAGGACAAAATAAGCTGGGAGGTATGTTGAAAAAGTGCCGACATTCAGCATCTAGTCTTTAAGCAGATCAATGTTTAAACAATTCACTAAAGACTACCCTACGCCAGCATCCAGTGCTCCGTAATATAGTAGTAACAGTGGCAGCAGTGCAAGTGGCTGCCAACGGCAGGCCTCCTTACGTAGGCTAGGCATTACATGTGAGAACCTCAGAGTTAGCTCCTTTGCCATTAACTCAATAAAGTGCATATTGTTACTTCCATTTTTCAGGCTAAGAAACTGAAGTTCAGAGAGGTTAAGAAGCTTTCCCAAAAGTCACTGAGTCATAGCCTAATAAGAGGTGGAGGCCAGATTTAAATCTAGATCTGACTAATCACCACAGTCTTAGTTATGATAATAAAATTGTGATGCTCATAACTGAACATGAACGAACCTAGTAAATAGGAGAGAAAATTTGTAATGTGAGCCCCCCTCATTCTCAAAGACAACTACGGTAAGAAATCTGGCACATCTCCCTTCCTTATGAGTAGCTCTTTTGTTTTATGTGTTAAAATTATAGTTCTCTAAGATATGCTGACTTCATGCAAATGATGAGAAGATAAACTGTAATGACACTTTAGCAAGTTACGTGGTATTTCTGGTCTTCAAATTCCTATAAGAGTGGGAGATGGAGGCAGTTTGGCATGATTCTTTAGTATCTTTTACAATAATTTTGTTTCTACGTCCAGGTAAAATTACTATTATTTTAATTTGTGCTGATTTCTTATTTTTATCTGTCTTCCACACACATGAAAGCGATGTGCAGCAAGGCTTGGCCCAACCAATAGTTAAAATAAGATCTGAAAACAAGGCCATTTCTAAAATAAGATTCAAAGCCAGGTGAAAGGCCAGTACTGCTGTGAGAAGAGACCAGCAGAAAAGAAAACACTCAGCACTCAGAATCATTCTTGTGCCAAATTACAGAGAGAGGAAAGCTATATAAGGAAAGCCCATGAGCTTGGAGTTGATGTTTAAGATAACAAAAGTACATTCAATACACAGCAACCAAGACAGCTACAAAAATGGCTTTTTAAAAATAAAAAGTAAAGTTACCAAAAAAAGGTTCTACAAAGGTCATTTTCTCCCTTGTGTGGAGAAAGTCCTAAATTGGCAAGTGGATTATTATAAAATAGTCACTGGTTCACTGGTTTCTTGGCCATTTATTCTTTCTGGCCCTGAAATTTAAGAGCTAATGTTTCTATTTTGAAAGAATAGAGGAATTACTGTTCTTCAGCTGGGGAAGAAGTTATCATTCAGTATAAGGGGGACCAGTAACTTTCTCTAAGGCCTCCCACTCCCACCCTCCTAGGACTTCTCTACTGTCATTCAGGAAACATTCCCTGAAATGAAGGGAACTCATAGTCAGCTTTAAGCCGGCATTTAAAACAGACTTTGTCAAGTGGTATCCCCATTGTCCAGAAAATAATCACCTATTTTACAACTGCTTTGTATCCACTGGATTATCAATACTGTGACCTATTTGTCATTTATAATTTCTACCTGCCTAACACAGTGGACTTCAGGCACCTGCTTCTCAGCTTTCCCTTTTCCTCTACCTTGCAAGAGTACACTTAGTGGAAGGGTTTATTCAGAGGTATAACCTCACCATTTCAATTCTCATTAAGATGTCTTAGTGAGGAGGCCCTCTAAAATCTAAAAATTTCTTTTTTACCAGTATTGCCAAATATTTCTGCAAAATTATTTTCTTAAACATGTCCTCTCATTTAGAACTGAATCTGAGCACCACGCAAGCTTAGTCTTAATTGCATAATGAGATTCAAAGCTTGATAAAGTTCTGACAACAATCCTACTAAACTAAAAGGAGTGGAGGGGTGGCTACTCTTCTCTGATGAGCATCTGCCCTGGGGGAGAGACATCCAGCAAAGGGACTGTGAATCCCAGGGGTGCTGAAATAGGAAAGAGCTTGACACGTTTAGAGAACACAGTAGGTCAGAATGGTGAGAGAGGAGGTCAAGGAGGTGGGAAGTGATTAGAACATGTAGGGTCTTCCTTGTGAGCATGGTGGAAAGTCTGAATTTTACTTAATACTCCTTGAAATACGCTCTCCTCTTGAATATTTTTTTAAAATTTTTAATTTTATTTTTTTGTCCTTTAGGGCTACATCCGCAGCACATGCAAGTTCCCAGGCTAGGGGCTGAATTGGAGCTGCAACTGCTGATCTACACCACAGCTCACAGCAACGCCGGATCCTTAACCCACTGAGCAAGGTCAGGGATCAAACCCGCAAACCCATGGCTACCTGTCAGGTTCGCTACCACCGAGCCATGACAGAAACTCCCTCCTCCTGAAATATTTAACACTGTATCCTCTTAGTTTTCCTCCTATTTTTCTGACTCCCACTTCTGCCTCCTTCCACACTCTAGGCTAACTGTTTACTAAATACCACCGCTCTTCAAACCTGAGTCTTAGACTCTCTTCTTTTCTCACTGTATATGTTCCCCCTAAACAACCTCACCTCAATGATTTCAATTAACTGCCTACTGGCACACAATGCACAAGTTTTACGCCCTGCCCAGAGCTCTCTCGGCTGCAGTAGCACACACCTGCCTAAGTGAGTCAACACTTTCACTGTCACACACAGAGGTCACGCCTTGCCAACCACTCACGCTGGCTTCACTCTGCTTCCGACCTCCAGGTCAGTCCTTCCATTAGGTTCCTTAGTAGCCAGCACATGTATCGCTGCTCACAGTGCCTTTCAAAATAAAAAAGCTGCCATTTATGGGTGTGATAATTTGTGTAATATCCATCTTTTGTACTACACTGTAAATTTCATGAGCGACCTTACCTATTTTTTGGTTCATTATAGTATCCTCGGTCTTAACTCAGGGCCCGATATACACTAGACAATTAAAACTGGTCAAATAAGTAACTCATTTTCTAGAAAATAAAATAACTGAATCTTTGAAACATTACTGGGATGGGGGTGAGGACAGAGAGGTAAGAGGAAGATGATAAACAGAATATCAATTACAAGCAAAATATTCTGTTACTCTCTGAAACAATTTCTCACAGAAGGCTCTAGGAGAAAAATGAATCATGTTTTTGAAAAGAATGCCCACATACTAGTTTTTGCTCCGTAGGTAACAAGCATATCTTTGAAAGGAGTCAATCAGATGAACTTCTCTAACTAAGAAAAGGTTTTACATTTTGAGAAACTAAAATGTTACCACATGAAAAAAAATTTCCTTAAGTCTTATTCCTTGTCAACAAAGAAGCATCAGATTCTTTGGTTTCTGCCAAGTGGATACCAACAAGTTAAAACAATGATTGCCTTTTTATCATTCCAATGACGCACTCCTCAGGGAACTGACTGCGTTTAGAAAATAGCTTTTTTCTTAAGGGTCAACACTTGGTAATTGTTCTGTGTAATTGTCCTGACATTATAGCAAGACATGAAAACCACCTTTGTAAAAAAGGTACGCATTTTGCTACGGCATCTATTTGTGCCTAGATTCTCCCTCTTCTATTCCTCCTATGTAGCAGCTCTGGTATGAGGACCACAGAGGAGAACACGGGAGCCTGTTACCTTAGGGACATGCACCGCGTGGTGCCTGCATGTTATTAAGTCTATCGAGATCTCGAAGGTTACCTTTTCTGAAGTCTGATGAAGCAGCAGTAGATGAGTCGCTACGGCACTGAATTCTCAACAGTTTCCTGGGCTCAAGTTCACTGCAGATGACCCTTAGTTTCCAAAGGTGCTGCTGGTGGTGAAGAGCCTGTCTTCTAAAGACCTAAACTGAAATCCTGCCTTCTCTATTTATGAACTAGGCAAGTTAATGTCTTTGAAATTAAATTTTCCCACGTGAAAATGACGTTAAGTACACATTTGTTATGGGGTTATTATAAAGATGAAAGGAAACAAAATATGCAAAAAGCTTAAAGTAATATTAACTATGTGGTACATGTGCAGCAAATGAGTGAGAGGGTTTTTTGTTTCTTTCCTTTCCAAAGGTCTACAGTTCCCATCTGATTGGTCTCAAGACCTCTTTACACTTTGAATTAATGCCAAAGAGATTCTGTTTATGTAGATTATGTCTACCAGTGAAACCTAAATTTTTAAAAGTTTATTATTTCATTTAAAAACAATCAACTCACCATAGGCCATAAAAAAAACCATCTTTTTAATAAAAATTCCTAGGAGGAATGGTACTGTTCTACATTTTGGTAAGTCTCCTTCCATCTGGCTTAATAGAAGACACCTGGATTCTCACAGCTGCTTCTGCAGCAAAGCTATTGTGCCATCACATGCCCTGAAGACCTTGGAAAACTGCACTGAGAGAATGAAAAACACAAATACGGGCTTAGTATTATTATGAAAATAGTTTTAATCTCAAAGGACTTCCCCAAAAGGGTCTTGGGGGCCTCAGACCAAACTCTGTAAACCATTACTTTAGGCAATGATTCTTAATGAGGAGTATTAATTTGGGGCTTTACCGCTGGAGATTGCCACTCGGAAAATTTAGGGCGGGTTCTAGCTATGGGTATGTTTAAAAGTTCTGCACGTAATTATTGTGTGAACTCCTAATTAAGAACCACTGCCATAAAAAAGGTTAAGATCATTAGTCAATATACTTCTCAAAAAGTTCAGTGGCTATGATTTTTTACATGGACAATAATGTGCTGGTGAGGCTGTGGAGAAACTCCTCGTACAGTGCTGGTGGGAACGTAAAATCATGCAGTTGCTGTGAAAGTCTGATGATCCCTTTAGAAGTTAAAAATAGAATTATCAGATAACCCAATACTTTCATGCCTCAGTACAAACACAAAAGAAATGAAAACAAGTGTTCAAAAAACCCTTATATATGGATGTTTAAAATTTCATTTTTCATAATAGTCAAAAAGTAGAATCAATACAAATGTTCACTGACGGATTAATGGATAAACAAGATGTGGTATTTCCATACAATGGAATACCATTCTGCCATAAAGAGGAACCAAACAGTAATATATCCTACAATGTGGATGACTCTTTAAACATTATGTTAAATGAAAGACAGATACACAAGGCCACACATGGTATGATTTTTTTTCTATGAAACAGACAGAAAGGCAGATTCATAGAAACAGCAGAAGAGTGGCTGTCAACAGCTGAGGAGAAGAGAGAATGGCAAATGGGTATGGGGTTTCCTTCTGAGGTGATAAAAATGTTTTGGAATGTATAGTGGTTTTGATTACACAATGTCACTAAAAAAAAATCTTCATGTTATATGTATGTGAATTTTATCACAACTAAATTTTTTAAAAGTTTGTTGAAACTGATTGTCCATCAGGCAGGCACTTTACACACGTTTTATTTCATCCTTGCTACGCTATGGGGCAGCTGATGTCCTTTTCTTTACAAGTGAGGTTTAGACAAGTAACTAGTCCAGAGCAGCATAGCAAAGCTGGTTTTAACCAAAGCAGTCTGACTCCATGGTCCACTTTCTGTTGTGCTGTACGTGTGCACTCTTTTTTTTAAAGGCCACTCCTGTGGTATATGAAAGTTCCAGGGCTAGGGATCAAACTGGAGCTACAGCTGCAGGGCTATGCCACAGCCACAGCAACTCGGGATCTGAGACACATCTGCGACCTATGCTGTAGCTTGCAGCAATGCAGGATCCCTGACCCACTGAGTGAGGTCAGGGACTGAACTCACATCCTCATGGACACTAGGTCAGGTTCTTAACCTGCTGAGCCACAATGGGAAGTCCACGTGCACTCTTTAAAATAACAAAGTGGGGGTCAACACAAGATGGTAGAGTAGGACTTGAGTTATCTCCTCTCACAAAAACACCAAAACCACAACTAACTGCTGAACATCAACAAAGTAGACTGGAAGTCACCAAAAAAGACATCCTATACTCAAAGACAAAGAAGAAGCCCACGAAGACAGTAAACGGGGGGCTTCTGCGATACAAGCGATCCTATACATGCCAGGGGATGACCCACACACTGGAAAATAACTATATCGTAGGGGCTCTCTCCCACAGGAGTGAGAGTTCCGAACCCCACATTGGGTTCCCCAGCCTGGCACTGGGAAGAGGAGCTCCCAGAGCATTTGGCACTGAAGGTCTGCGGGGCTTGAGCACAGAAGCTCAAGCTTCTGGATGAAACTGGATGAAACTCTGTATGATACCATTTATGTAAAATACGTAAATATAAATTCATTTCTATATAAACATTACGTATACGAAATTCTAGAAAAGGGAAATCTCCGATGAGAAAAAGCAGCTCTCTCACTGCCTAGGGCACAGAGCCGGGGAAGGAGACTGAATGCCAAGGGACACGAGGGGATCTGGGGAGGTGACGGGAAATAGTCCATATTTTTATCACTGTGGAGATCACAAAGGTTTATACATTTTAAAAAATTCATTAAACTGTACATTTAAAATGGGTGCATTTTAATTGCATGTAAAGTATAATCAATAAAACTGACTGAGAAGCAACAATACAAGGGGTGGGATCGAGACGGCAGAGGAGTGAGATGTGACACCCACCTTTTCCCACAAACACATCAAAAGCACCCATCGACATGTTGAATGATTCGCACGGAACATCTACTGAACGCTGGCAGAAGAATTTAACCCTCCAAAGAGGGCAAGAAACCCTCCAAATAACTGGGTAGAACAAAAGGAAAAAAGAGAGAGAGAAAGGAATGGAGGCAGGACTGGCACTCCTGAGCGGGAGAGGAAAAGAACCCACACCCCGGAAAGTCACCTGACGGGGGGGATCAGACAAGATGGAGGGACCTCAAAGCCTCAGAGAAAAATGCAGCAGCTGCACCGAGGAGGGCAAAGCAGAGAGAGAGAAGCACAGGCCAGTGGTACCACCCCACCCCCAGAAACCACAGCCTGAGACAGGAGGGGGCTGAGCACCGAGACTCGGGCTCCAGAGGTCAGTTCTGAGAAGAGGACTAGGACGGGCTGTGTGGAGATGACCTGAGGGGCTAGGGAGCGGTGCACCAAGGGCTGGGGAGCAGAGTACCACAGCCGAGGAAACCCAGGAGGAAGTCAGGACCCTCAGGAGAAGCAAGGCGCCATCGCTGAGGAGGGCATGAGGAGAGGGGACCACCATAAGAATATATTTCTCTGCACATACAGAGTTGGGGCTACAGGCAGTGAGGCACCTGTTGAGCAGGCTATAGGGTGACGGGACTCTCTTGGTGGGCTATGGATGGTGGCACCTCCCGTGTGTCCTGTGTGTCCTACAGGCAGGAGGGGCAAACTCAGTCATCTCAGACTCCAGAGGTGGGCATGGCCTGCCACCATTAGGGGTCTGTGAACAGGCACTACCTGCAGCCACTGGCACCTGGTTGGCCCAGAGGAGGGAACTGTAACTGAGCACCACCTGCTGCTGTTCTCACTCCCCTGAGAATGCACACATCCTACAACTGCCACTCCCAAAAACTCTGGGCACTGCCTACAACCGCCTGGGTGTTACTGCCACTTGCCAAGGCCTTGCAACTAGGAGCAGCCTGCATCACCTTCCTGAGGGTCCATGCCACTGCCAAGGGCCAGCAAGCAGGCACTGGCTGCTAGGTCCTGCCTATTGCCTCCATCTGGCTGGAAGCATGTGCAGCACCCTAAAAATAAATAGTAGGTCCTCAGAAAATACCCAGGGGAACTTGTGCATAGAAATAGCCCGCTAAGACCAGAGAGGTTGCTTTCCCTAAACTCACAGAATAAGAAATATATAAGCAAAATTAAGAAGCTCAGGAAAAATTCCCAGTTAAAAGAACAGGAGAATTCCCCCGAAGGAACAAACAATGAAACAGACATCTGCAGTCTAACAGAGCTCTATACGACTATCAGGCTAAAGCAAGCAGATATAGGAAGGGGTTAATAGACTTGAAAAACAGGGCAACCACAAGTCAAATCCAAACACTGCATTCACAAAAAATTAAAAGAACAGGACACAAGCATAAATAAAAGGAAATCATCCAACCAAAAAAAGGAAGGAACAAAGGAGAAACAGAATCAACTGGAAAACGAGGTTTAAAATGGCAATAAAAACACATTTACCAATGATTACCTTAAATGTCAAATGGACTGAATGCGCCAATCAAAAGACAAAGAGTGGCAGATTGATTAAAAAAAAAAAAAACCAAAAGCCTACAATATGCTGCCTGCAAGAGACTCGCCTTAGGGCAAAGGACACATAGAAATTGAAAGGGAGGGTCTGGGAAAAGATATTTCACGCGGCTGGAAAAGACAGGAAAGCAGGAGTTGCAATACTCCTATCAGACAAAAGAGACTTTAAAACAAAGCCCATAAAGAGAGACAAGGAAGGACGCTATTTAATGATAAAAGGATCCACCCAGGAATAGGATATTACACTTGTCGTTATCCATGTCCCTAATACAGGAGTACCCAAATACATACACCAAATACAGACATAAAGGAGAAGCTGATGGGACTACAGTAACAGTAGATTTTAACACCCCACTCACATCAGTGGACAGATCCTCTAGACAGAAAATCACTAAGGCAACAGCGATCCCAAATGACATGAGAGAAAAGTTAGACTTCACTGATATTTTCAGGACATTACATCCAAAAAATCAAAATATACATTCTTTTCAAGTGCACTTGGAACTCAATTCTCAAGGATTGACTACATACTGGCGCACAAAACTAACCTCAACAAATTTAAGAGTAGAGAAATTATTTCAGGTATCTTCTCTGACCACAATGGCATGAAACTAGAAATCAACCACAGAAAAGAAATGAGAAAAAACTGATGACATGGAATCTAAACAACATGCTACTAAAAAACAATGGATCAATGAGGAAATCAAAAAGGAAATGAAAAAATACCTTGAGACAAATGATAATGAAAACACAGCATTCACAATTTATGGGATGCAGCAAAAGCAGTTCTTAGATGGAAGTTCATTGAGATACAGGCCTTCCTCAGAAAAGACGAAAAATCTCAAATTAACAACTTAACCTACCACCTAAAAGAATTAGAAAAAGAATAAACAAAACCTCAAGTCAGCAGAAGGAAGGAAATAATAAATATCAGAGAGGAAATCAATAAAATAGAGATTCAAAAGACAATAGAAGGGAGTTCTGGGAGTTCCCATTGTGGCTCAGTGGTTAACGAAAGCGACTAGGAACCATGAGGTTGTGGGTTTGATCCCTGGCCTTGCTTAGTGGGTTAAGGATCCGGTGTTGCTGTGAGTTGTGGTGTAGGTTGCAGACACGGCTTGGATCCCGCATTGCTGTGGCTGTGGTGTAGGCCAGTGGCTACAGCTCTGATTTGACTCCTAGCCTGGGAACCCCCATATGCCGCAGGAAGCAGCCCAAGAAATGGTAAAAAGACCAAAAAAAAAAAAAAGGAGTTCCGTTCAAGGCTCAGCAGTTAACGAACCCAACTAGGATCCAGGAAGATGTGGGTTCAATCCCTGGTCTTGCTCAATGGGTTAAGGATCCGGTGTTGCCATGAGCTATGGTGTAGGTTGCAGACGCGGCTTGGATCCTGTGTTGCTATGACTGGCTAGGGCGGCAGCTGCAGCTCTGATTCAGCCCCTAGCCTGGGAACTTCCATATGCTGCAGGTGCTGCCCTGAAAAGCAAACAAAACAAAGTAAAAAACCAAACAAGCCATAGAAAAAAAAAAAATCAAGAAAACCAAGAGCTGGCTCTTTGAAAGAGTAAACAAAATTGACAAACCTCTGGTCAGACTCACCAAGAAGAGGAAAGAAAGAACCCAAATAAAGACAATAAGAAATGAAAAAGGAGAAATCTCAACAGATAGTGCAGAAATACAAAAAACCATAAGAGAATATTATGAACAATGATATGCCAGTAAATTTGACAACCTAGAAGAAATGGACAACTTTCTAGAGATACACAGCCTGCCAAAACTGAATCAAGAAGAAACAGATCAACTGAACAGACTGATCACTACAAATGACATTGAATATGTAATAAAAACACTTCCTACAAACAAAAGTCCAGAACCAGATGGCTCCACTGACGAATTCCACCAAACATACAAAGAAGAACTTATACCCATCCTTCTTAAACTATTTGAAAAGATTGAATACAGAACACTCCCAAAGACATGCTATGAAGCCACCATCACCCTAATACCAAAATCAGACAAAAATACTACCAAAAAAATTTACAGGCCAATGTCTTTTGTTGAGACGCAAAAATTCTCAACAAAATTTTAGGCAACTGAATCCAACAACATATACAAAAAAAGATCAGGAGTTCCCGTCGTGGCGCAGTGGTTAACGAATCCGACTAGGAACCATGAGGTTGCGGGTTCGGTCCCTGCCCTTGCTCAGTGGGTTAACGATCCGGCGTTGCCGTGAGCTGTGGTGTAGGTTGCAGACGTGGCTCAGATCCCGCGTTGCTGTGGCTCTGGCGTAGGCCGGTGGCTACAGCTCCGATTCAACCCCTAGCCTGGGAACCTCCATATGCCGCGGGAGCGGCCCAAGAAATAGCAACAACAACAACAACAAAACAACAACAACAAAAAAAGACAAAAAAAAAAAAAGATCATACACCACGACCAAGTGGGCACCATCCCAGGTTCACAAGGATGGTTCAACATACGCAAATCAATCAACATAAAACACCACATTAACAAAAGAAAACTCAAAAACCACATGATCATCTCAACAGATGCAGAAAATGCATTTGACAAAGTCCAACATCAATTCATGATAAAAACTCTTACCAAAGTGGGTATAGAGTGAACACAACATAATAAAAGCCATTTATGACAAACCCATAGGCAATATAATACTCAACAAACAAGAGCTGAAAGCCTTCCCACGAAAATCTGGAACAAGACAAGGATGCCCACTCTCACCACTGTTATTCAACATGGTACTGGAAATCCTAGTCAAAGCAATCGGACACTCAAAAGAGATAAAAGGTACCCAAACTGGAAGAGAAGAGGTAAAATTGTCACTCTATGCAGATGACATGATACTTAGGACTCCCCATAAAAACTACTCGAACTGATCAACGAATTTAGCAAAGTAACAGGATACAAGATTAAAATTCGGAAATCAGTTGCATTTCTGTATACTAACAATAAAATATTAGAAAGGGAGTATAACAATACACTACCTTTTAAAATAACACCACAAAAAATTAAATGTCTAGGAATAAACCTGACCAAGGAGGTGAAAGACTTACATGCTGAGAACTGTAAAATATTAATCAAGGAAATTAAAGAGGATTCAAAGAAATGGAAAGATAGTCCACGCTCCTGGGTTGGAAAAATGAGTATCAAAAGTGGCCATACTACCCAAAGCAATCTACAGATTCAATGCAATCCCTATCATATTACCCATGACATTTTTCACAGAACTAGAACAAACAATCCACACATTTATATGGAACCACGAAAGACCCAGAATTGCCAAAGCAATCCTGCGGAACAAAACCAAAGCAGGAGGCATAACTCTCCCAGACTTCAGGCAATATTACAAAGCTACAGTAATCAAGACACTGTGGTACTGGAACAAAAACAGACATACAGACCAATGGTACAGAATAGAGAACCCAGAAACACACCCAGACATCTATGGTCAATTTATCTTTGACAAAGGAGGCAAGAATATAATGTGGGAAAAAGTCTCTTCAGCAAGTGGTGCTGGGAAAACTGGACAGCTGCATGCAGATCAATGACACTAGAACACACCCTCACACCATGCACAAAAATAACCTCAGAATGGCTTAAAGACTTAAACATAAGACAAGACTCCATCAGACTCTTAGAAGAGAATATAGGTAAAACATTCTTTGACATCAGCTGTACAAATGTTTACTTAGGTCAATCTCCCAAACCAATAGAAATGAAAACAAAAATAAACCTATGGGACCGAATCAAACTGACAAGCTTTTGCACAGCAAAGGAAACCATTAAAAACAACAACAACAAAAAGACAATCTTTGGAATGGGAGAAAGTAGTTTCAAACAATGTAACCGACAAGGGCCTAATCTCCAAAATATACAAATAACTCATACAACTCAACAGCAAAAAACCAAACAACCCAATTGAAAAATGGGCAGAAGACCTGAAGAGACATTTCTCCAAAGAAGAGAAACAGATGCCCAACAGGCACATGAAAAATGCTTAACATCACTAATTATTAGAGAAATACAAATGAAAACTACACTTCACACCAGTCAGAAAGGCCATCATTAGTAAGTCAAATAAAAAATGCTGGAGAGGGTGTGGAGAAAGGGAACCCTCCTACACTGCTGGTGGGAATGTAAATTTGTATAATCACTCTGGAGGAGAGTATGGTGGTACCTCAGAAAACGAAATACAGAACTACCACATGACCCAGCAATCCCACTCCCGGGCATATATCTGGACAAAACTTTCATTTTAAAAAGATACACACACCCCTATCTTCACTGCAGCACTAGTCACAATAGCCAAGATGTGGAAACAACCTAAACGTCCAATGACAGATGAATGGATTAAGAAGATGTGGTATAAAAAAAGAACAAAGGCATAATAAAAAAGAACAAAATAATGCCATTTGCAGCAACGTGGATGGAACTAGAGATTCTCATACTAAGTGAAGTAAGTCAAAAAGAAAGACAAATACCACACGATATCACTTATATCTGGAAACTAGCATGTAGCACAAATGAACCTACCTACAAAAAGAAACAAATTCATGAACATGGAAAACAGACTTGCAGTTGCCAAGGGGGAGGGAGAGGGAGTGGGATGCACTGGGAGCTTGGGGTTAGGAGATGCAAACTATGGATTTGGAGCGGCTACGCAATGAGATCCTATTGTATAACACAGGTTTGTGATGGAACATGAGGGAGGATAATGTGAGAAAAAGAATGTGTGTGTGTATAACCAGGTCACTTTGCTGTATAGCAGAAATTAGCAGAACAAATCAACTATAATAAAAATTTAAAAAAAAAAGCAGCAACAATAACAAAAAGGGCTTTTTTCCCCACATTGGCTTATCCTGTTATACATAAAACGTGAAGTGTCAGGCTCCTGGAACCACAGAAAGGGCACTGCAATGATCTACTCCAAAGAACAGAAGAATCCAGAATACGGTGAGGCCTCACTGTCAACATAACTGACCACAGCACTGACAGCGCGTTATTACCTAATCTGTTTATACAGTTTATTCCTGATTTTGTCTTCAAATTCTGACAGGTATCTGATGTTTGTGTCCCAATCCTGTCCTTCACTCCAGGCATGGTTTTAGTTTAACCTCTGACTTACATTTTGAGTCCTGAATCCTGGTAGACTCAAAATTTGTCCCAACCCTCTGCTTTGTGTAAACTCCAGTTCTGTGACTGTTATGAAAACCACTTGATTACGAGCTGTCAGGTGTTCCTTCTGGTTACACCACCTGGGCTTCTTTCTTTAGCTAGTCCTTCATACTCATCCTGGGCGCTCCACAGGTTCCAGCTGTCACCACTACCACCATCACAGCACTTACCAGTTGAGGGTCAAAGTGTGATAAACACTGGGCTTTACATAGTATCTAATTCTCACAACAGCTCCGCAAGGTGGCCATGAAATTTATCTTTCTGATTAGGAAGTGGAGGCTCAGACATTAAGCTCCCAAGACTAATACGTAAAGAAGCTCCAATTTAAGTCTCTCTAGCCAGACTTAATAATCACTTCAATTAATAGCACCCTTCACTTAATAAATTCAGTACTTTGGGGCAGGAATACCATTATCTTAGTAGCTACTTAATTCTGTAACAGCACTGGTAACCCTCTATATGTCAATCAACAAGGTTGTCTCAAATTGTTAACATCCTCCCTGGTGTCCAACACAGTTTCTGTGAACACGAAAATTATTGCTGAATAAATGAGTAGCCACAGATATTTTTAGATAGAAGAAAACAAGCTGGGGTGGGGGTGGGGAGTCAAAGTGACTAACTTTCTGTTCCCAACTCAACCTAAGTTCTACAAACATGCAACCAACACAGATTTTTTTCCTCCTTCTAAAAAAAGTAATTA
Organism: Sus scrofa; assembly: GCF_054392235.1. Lineage (NCBI taxonomy): Eukaryota > Metazoa > Chordata > Mammalia > Artiodactyla > Suidae > Sus > Sus scrofa. Next base: position 12,967,198 of record NC_139391.1, read on the forward strand.
GAGCCACCTGAGTGAAACAGAATGCGGACAAGAGTCTACAGTAATTGAAACAAGTAACATCAGTCTTGCTTTTTATAGCTCTAGTTACTGACCATATTGTCAAATTACAAAGGATTAATCTGATGACTCACTACAGTAACCTGCATCTGCTCTCAGACAATGCCAACGGGCATTGCATTTCATGCAAAATGAGTTTTATATGTATCATTATTCAAGGGATTGACTGCAATTTTTTTTTTTAAACTCACAGCAAAACTGCTTATTTCAAAAGCATCCAATACTTCAGATAATTTGTTTGCTTAACCAGAACTCAGTGAGGTAGATAATAGGGCTATTCTCCTGTACAGTTCAAGTATAAAAAAGGCAAGTTAGTAATCTTTCCTCACAAAGGAAAGCAATACTAGAAAAGGGTAGAGAATCCAATGTTTAGACTTCTAAGGCAGTATGCAGATATTGCAGCGTTAGCACATTTAGACAGAGAAACTAAATAGTACACAAACCAACAATTCAAGAAAAGCAAATTAATACCTCTCGAATTAGTAAAAAGCAAGTTTAGTGAATGAAGCACAGATATTTCTAGTCACTCCTTCCTGAGACAACCTCAAAATAAAGAATAAACAAGAAGGGGCACTTCAGTGGAAAGGAGCTCTCAGCACATCTTTGGAGGACAGAAAAAGGATGGCTGAGTGATGATCAATGCATCCAAGTATGAAGCCACTATCTGGAACACAGAGTGAGCACACTGCAGCAGATAGGAGAAGACAGGCACACAGAACCATGTGATCGAGCCAGAGCCTCCGCAGAGACAAGATGGGTCATTAACTCACTGTGCCACAGTAGGAACTCCATAAATGACATTTTAAAATGCACTTTCATGTACTCATTCTTCTGATAAGATTACTTCTACATTAAATTCAACCTAGAGAAGGTGAAATTCCCTTGGCATGGGCTCTTCGTATCCTCAAGGCAATCTTTTTTTACAACAGCTCCTACATATCCAATTTCTTATTTAATGTCTATCTTGCTCATTAGACTGTATGGGGTCAGGAAGGGTGGCGTCTTATCTTTCATGTTCATCTCTGCGTCCCAGCACCAACCTAGTGTTTGACACACAGTTGACTCTCAACAAATGTTCAATCAAATTAAGATTGATTTTTGAGTCCTGGATTATGTAAGCAGTAGTAATAAAAACTAAGACAAAGAGGAACAAGATAGAGTTTAAGGAATTTACAGGCTAATGGGAAGATAAGCATACAAATAGATAATTCAACATTTCCTAACAAATTAGATTGATAGGAACTCTCTTCCAACAGGTATTTATGTGTTTGTTCTGTTAAGTAATAGAGTTACAAAATTCAGTAAATTCAAAAGTTCAGAGTCTAAGCTATAGAAAAAAAAATAAGGATTCCAGTGTTACAAAATAGATAAGAATAAAGCAACAGGGACATACAAAAGAGGGACATTTAAACATGAAAGATGTAGTGGTGGTGGGTGCGGGAGGTGGGTAGGGATTCTGGGTTAGATCATTTTTAAGCTGAGTTTAGACTAATGGACAGAGGTTACCTAGACAAAGGCACGGAGAAAGGACAGTCTAGGTAGAAATAAACAACACAGGCAAAGGAACACAAATAGAGTGAAAGAATGATATGATTAGAATATTATAAGCACTTTAGGAGAGCTGAAGCAAAACGAAGTGGAAGCAAATGACTAAAAGGATGCAAAGGCTGTGGGAAAAGAGGCATTTGAAATGATACCCATACAGCTGCTCTGATAAGGATGCACGGATGACAGTGCCATTTCCTCAGATGGAGACTTCAGAAGGAAAAAACAGATTTGGGGGAATAAGATGCTGATTTCAGTTTTGAACATTTTGAGAAGAGTACATGATAGCTCACTGGAGAAAACAACTGGTGCTTTAGTTTACAGGTAGGGAGCTGAGCAGAGATCCCGTATTACAGAGATGAATTTCACACCATTCTTTGACCATCACCTGGAATTTGTCTGGGTTATTACTCCACCAACAGTTCTTAGTAAGACCTCCATTCTTTAAGCCTACCACTTTTTTTTTTTTTTTTTTTTTTTTTTTTGGTCTTTTTAGAGCCACCCCTGCGTCTTGTGGAGTTTCCAAGACTAGGGATCGAATCAGGAGCTGTAGCTGCTGGCCCAAACAACAGCCACAGCAACCGCCAGATCTGAGCTGCATCTTTGACCTATACCACAGCTCACGGCAGCCCCGGATCCTTAACCTTTTGAGCAAGGCCAGGGATGGAACCTACGTCCTCATGGATGCTAGATTCGTTTCCACTGAGCCACAACGGGAACTCCCAAGCCTACCACTTTTTCCATCATCACTCTCTATCCTTATTTCCTCACTTCTCTCCACTCCTTGATCTATCATTTCAACCTTCTGTACTTAGCTGCTTCCATCACACTCGTTTGGAATACCCAGCCTGGTTAATCCACATATTCACATCCTCTGTTTGCATCCAAGCAAGCTAAATATTTCTCCTGAAAAGCCTCTGCATTTTCAGCTCGATTTGTCTGAAATGCTCATCTCCTGGCTCTATTATACAAATAATGAATAATGAATGAAGTTCCTGAGTCATTCATTTCAATAGTCTGTTAACCCATACTTTCTAAATAGGGTCAATTTTTAAAGGAAATAATACACTAAAAGAAGAAACCTCTGTGTTTTAAGGTCCCACAATCAAGAGAATAGCATAAAGAACCTTTATCATTCACATACATTCAGGAAACAATTAGGTAATTAAAGTTCCCAAAGTTTCATGATGGTATATATCATTTTCATGAAGAGAGTCAAAGCAGTGATGAACATATATTTTAGCTAAACTTTATAGTAGAAACAGTAGAGGAAAATTTTTGAAGAATGAGAATTTGTGCTTTACAAATTCAAATTAACCATCCTTACTCAATGTCTACTATTTTTAGTAGATAAAATATTTAGAGTATTTATTTATGAGACAGACATGAATTACAAACCAGCTAAACACTAAACACGAAAGGCCTTCCCTCCCCCCTCCAGGACATGAAGTAGGGGAGCATTATATATAGAAAACAAAACAAAAAAACAGAAAAAAGAGAAAAATAATTTATTTTGAGAAAAAAACAGGGAAGGGGTCAAGGAGGGAGTCATATTTCAGTCAAGCCTTGAGTAATGAGCAGATACGGGAAAAGCAGAATTTAAGGAGTACTAGAAACACATAGGTACCATGGACGTTCTGGTGTGGTGCAGTGGGTTAAGGATCCGGTATTGCTGCATGTGGTGCAAGGTGCAGCTCTGGCTTGGTTTTGATCCCTGGCTGGGCTATGCCGGGGTGTGGGAAAAAAGAAAAGAAACACAGAGGTAACTGAAAATACACACAAACATGAATAAAACAGCTGTAAGATCTTGAAAATCTAATGCGTATAAATTACCAAAGTTCAGATAAGCATTTAAGTATCAGATGAAGAAGGAACAAGTCCTGTGGGATGGGAAGACCTTTTCATGCAGTTAGAAAGGATACCTCCAGTTTAAATCACATTCACGTTTTGACATTCTTACCCCAGCTACTTAACAGGATGAGCACATCCTGTGTATGAATGTTTCATGGCTCTGAGCTCATCTGAACTGATGAGATAACCCAAGGGAATGAGTTCAATCACAAAGCAATCAATTAATCAAAGTGAAACAAAATCAACTCAAAATTCAAGCTCTTTTCTCCCGCAAAATGGAAACAGCTAATTTTTCTCACTCTAAAAGTAATAAACACTATTTTTTCAAATGTGAAAAAAACACAGGTTTTAAGAAAATAAAATTGAGCAGAGACAGCCACTGCTTACAAGATGACTACTGCTGCACATTTCCCAGCTTCTCCCACACACACACACTCACACACACACACACACTGAAGACAACTGTAATCCTAGTCTAGGACCTGTTTCATGATCACTGTTTTTTTTTTTTTTTTTTTCTTTTAACAACATTTGGAAAGCTTTATTATCAATTTTATTTATTTATTTATTTAAAAAAAATTTTTTTGTCTTTTTGCTATTTCTTTGGGCCGCTCCCGAGGCATATGGAGGTTCCCAGGCTAGGGGTCCAATCGGAGCTGTAGCCGCTGGCCTACACCACAGCCACAGCAACGCGGGATCCGAGCTGCGTCTGCAACCTACACCACAGCTCACGGCAACGCCGGATCCTTAACCCACTGAGCAAGGGCAGGGACCGAACCTGCAACCTCATGGTTCCTAGTCGGATTCGTTAACCACTGCGCCACAATGGGAACTCCTATTATCAATTTTAATGGCTCTACAGTAACTCATTGTTTAGACAAACTGTAATTAATTTAAACCTCAGTTTACTGCCAAGGTCCATTATGCCCAGTTTTAATTTTCTACTTTCTCTGTTGAGCAATTCTAGCTATTTCTCAAGAGTAGCATTTCACGACTTTTATACCTTCTTAGAGGTTGTATTAGTTTCCTAAAGTGGCCATCACAACTCACTGCAAACTGGGAGGCTTAAAACAACAGAAATTTGTTCTTTAAGGAGGCTAGAAGTCTGAAATTGAGGTGTGAGCAGCGCCATGCTCCCTCTGAAGGTTCTAGGGAAGAAGCCCTCCTTGCCTCTTCCGAGTTTCTGGTGGCTCCCAGCAATCTTCAGCATTCCTCTGCATCACTTCTGCATCTGGCTTGGCCTCCACAGGGCCGTCCTCCCACTGCGCACATCCTCTCTGTGTCTCTGTATCCAAAGCTCCTTCTCCCCTCTCTTATCAAGATACTAGTCATCGGATTTAGGGCTCACCATAATCCAGTATTTTAATTTGATCACATCTGCAACAACCTCATTTCCAAATAAGGTTACATTCACAGTACTTGTCTTTTGGGGAGACACAATTCAAGCCATTATAGATGTCATCCAAGAGACAGAAAAATGTTTACTATTTTTTTTTCTAACAGAATAAAACTCACTGAATTCTTTAATGAATCTAAGAAACACATGGGGTTTTAATGATCTTACCTTTCCCATATATTGAAACTCTTGCTATCTCAATATCCTAGAAATTATTTCATCATTCCTCACCAATTATTCTTAAGTTAAAAGTGTAACATGTTATAAGAACAGTAGAAGACGATGCACAGCAGATGAGAGAAATGCACAGTGAGATAAATGCCTTCATCTTTAGTTTTCTTCCTGTGGTACATAAACTATGGTGTCATCTTTCAAGAAGGTATTACAAAAGCCTGGAGACACTACTGTTGCAGTCATATCTGTGAACACAGTTGAGAACTGAGATCTTTTATTTCTTACTCAAAATGACAAACAGAAGAAAAATGATAAAGATTCTTTATAAATATTAAACGAACCAGGAAATGAATGCACAAAGACAGACAGTAACAATCTAATCTCTAACGATGATGGTGAAATTGGTTGTATAAGTGAAATCTGACTATGAGCCATCATATAACAATATCCTAAATCAATTTTCTCAAACTTAAGAACTGGTAAAGTGAATAATAATGCATTTCTAAAGGCAAAAAGGAAATATGATATTATCATTCAACCAGTCAAGGACTTCGCCATACAATAATTCTACAGTAAGAACTTGGACTATATTATTCAGCTAAAAGGATACATGACAATATTCTATCTTTAAAAAAATTTAAATATACGTATTAAAATTTTTTCTTCCATTTTATTGAGATATAATTGACATATATATCACTGTATAGGCATCTTATAACGATCTGACTTAAATACGTCATGATATGATTACCACAACAGGTTTAGTGAATATCCATCATCTTATATAGATACAAAATAAAAGAAAAAATTTTCTTCCTCATGATGGGAACTCTGAGGATATATTCTCTTGACAAACTTCATATATAACATAGAGCAGTGTCAATTACATTAACCATATTGTACATTATATCCCTAGTACTTATCATATGACTGGAAATTAATACCTTTTGATCACCTTCAGCTAATTCCTTTTCCCCTCACCCCTTGCCTCTGGTAACCACAAATCTGTTCTCTTTTTCCAAGAGTTCATTCGAAATATAACTGACCTACAGCACTATCTCTGTTTCAAGCACACGATGCAGTGACTTGTTATTTTATACATTACAAAATGATCACCATGCTAGGTCTAGTTACAATCCGTCACCACACAATGATACTACATTACTACTGATAATATTCCCCACTATGTACATTTTATCCCTGTGACTTATCTATTTTGTTAAGTGGAAGCTTCTATCTCTTAATGTCCCTTTTACCTATTTCACTTATTTCCCTGGCCCCTCACCTCTGGGAACTACCTATTTGTTCTCTGTATCTATGACTCTGTTTATGTTTGTTCGTTTGTATTGTTTTGTAGATTCCACATGTAAGTAAATTACATGATATTTGTCTTTCTCCAACTTATTTCACTTAGTATATACCCTGTAGGTCCATTCGTGTTGTTGCAAATGGGACAAATAAAGACTTCATTATTTATTTATTCATTTGGCTGTACCTGGGACATGCAAAAGTTCCCCGGCCTGAGACGAAACCTGTACCACAGCAGTAACAATACTGAGTCCCTAACTCCAGGTCACCAGGGAACTCCAGGACTTCACTCTTTTTAATGGCTGAGTAATATTCCACTGTATATCATACCACATCTCCTTTATCCATTCATCTATTGAGGACACTTAGGGTGCTTCTGTATCTTGGCTTCTGCAAATAATGCTGCAATGAACACAGGGCTGCATACTTATTTTCTTTGGAAAAATACCTAGAAGCAAAATTGCTGGATCATATAGTAGTCCTATTTTTAATATTTTGAGGAGTCTCCGTATTTTTTTCCATAGTGGCTACACCAATTTACATTCCCTGATAATGAGCGTTCCCTCTTCTCCACATTCTTGCCAGCACTTGTTATTTTCCATCATTTTGATACCAGCCATTTTAACAGGTATGAGGTGATGTTTCATTGTGGTTTTGATTTACATTTCCCTGATAATAGTGATGTTGAGCATCTCTTCATGTACCTGCTGGCCATCTGTGTGTCTTCTTTGGAAAAATGTCTATTCAGGTTCTCTCCTCATTTTAAAAATCGGATTTTTTTTGGTTGAGTTGCATGAGTTCTTGAAATATTTTGGACATTAACTCCTTATTAGATATATTGTTTACAAATATCTTACCTCACCAGTAGGCAGCCTTTTTTGTTTTGTTGATGGTTTCCTTCACTGTGCAAAAGCTTTTTAGTTGGATGTAGTCCCCCCCCCTTTTTTTTTTGCCCTTGCCCGAGGAGACATAACTAAAAAAATATTGCTAAGACCAAGATCAAATGCCAATTTCTCCTGGAAGTTTTATGGCTTCAGGTCTTACATTTAAGACTTTAATCCATTTTGAATTTGTTTTCAGGTATGGTATAAAAAAGAAGTCCAGCTTTTCCAACAGCATTTGCTGAAGAGCTGTCCTTTTTTTTTTTTTTTTTTTTTGTCTTTTTTGTTATTGTTGCTATTTCTTGGGCCGCTCCCGCGGCATATGGAGGTTCCCAGGCTAGGGGTTGAATCGGAGCTGTAGCCACCACACCAGCCTACGCCAGAGCCACAGCAACGCGGGATCCGAGCCGCGTCTGCAACCTACACCACAGCTCACGGCAACGCCGGATCGTTAACCCACTGAGCAAGGGCAGGGATCGAACCCGCAACCTCATGGTTCCTAGTCGGATTCGTTAACCACTGCGCCACGACGGGAACTCCTGAAGAGCTGTCTTTTCCTCAGTGTATATTCTTGTCTCCTTTGTCATAGATTAACTGACCATATAAATGTAGGTTCATTTCTGGGTTCTCCATTCTGTTCCATTGATCCATGTGTCTGATTTTATGCCCGTTTCATATGATTTTGATCACTGTATCTTTATAATATAGTTTGAAATCAGTGACTGTGATACCTCCAGCTTTGCTCTTCTTTCTCAAGACTGTTTTGGCAATTTAGGGTCTTTTGTTTCTATACAAATCTAAGAATTACTTATTAGAGTTCTGTGAAAAATACCATTAGTAATTTGACAGGAATTGCATTGGATTTGTAGACTACCTTGGGTAGCCTATGGTCATTTTAACAGTAATTAACTTTTCTTCCAACCTGTATCTTTCCATCTATTTGCATCCTCTTTAGTTTCTTTCAGCAGTGTCTCATGGTTTTGTGAGTTTAGGTTTTTTACCTCCTTAGTTTGATTTACTCCGAGGTATTTTATTCCTTTTGAAGTGACTGTAAATGGGATTATTTCCTTAATTTCCTTTCTGAGAGTTTGTTGTTAGCATACAGAAACGTAACAGATTTCTATATATTAATTTCATATCCTACAACTCTAATGAATTCATTGATTAGTTCCAATAGATTTTTGGTGGCATGTTTAGGATTTCCTACATATAGTATCATGTCATCTGCAAACAATGACAGTTTTACTCCTTCCTAATTTGGATCCCTTTTGTTTCTTTCTTGTGTGACAATATTCTTTCATTGTTTATGATATTTGTGCATCAAAATTTACTTGATATGACTACTAAGTGGGCAAATGGTGAAGGTGTGTGTACACAAAGGTGTGTGGCAGGAAAAAATAACATGTAGATGTGAAAAACTGATTGTTTGGATCATTCTAAGTTGTGTTTATAATTTAAAAAATAACAATGTTTTGCAACTATGGAGCAAAAAAGATGGTCATCTTCTCTTCAACAAAATTAAGAGTTGTTAAAGTTAGTTCTGATAATGTGACTGCAAGGACCAGAATAACAAGCGAGGACTAACTGAAGATATATTTGAAATCTGAATCTGAATTTAGAATATACTTATTTTAGGTTCATGTGTGGTAGATGATACACAGCTATAATCAAAGAGCTGTGTTTATTTGGGGTACTTTTTTTTCAAAAGTAAAAATAAAAATTTGTGTTTGCCAACATCATTAAGAAAATGAAAAAACCCACAGAATGAGAAAAAAGTAGTATATCTGACTAGGGACTTATATCCAGCATATATAAAGAATTCATGACTAAATAATAACAAGACAAATAACCCCACTAAAAACTTGAACCAAGGAATTAAATAAACATTTCTCTACAAAAGATATTCAAATGGCAAATGGCCACATGAAAAGATGCTCAACATTAGTCATCAGGGAAATGCAAGTGAAAACCATGATTTATGATCTTAGTGATGCCACTTCACACTCAGTAAAATGGCACAATAAAAAGGACAGAATAGTAAATATTGGTAAGGACGTAGAGAAATTGGGACCTTGGTACATCGCTGATGGGATTGTAAACTTGGTGCAGCACCATGGAAAATAGTTCCTCACACAGCTAAACTTATCATATAACCCGTCAATTCCACTGCTAAGTACCCAACCAAGCACAAATACTGCTATTCAAACACTCACAGGAATACTACACATAGTAGCCCCAAAGTAAAAACAACCCAAATTGCCACTACCTGGAGAATGGATAAACAAGTGTGGCATACTCATATAATCGACTGTTACTCGGCAATAAAAATGTAGTACGATATATGCTACGACATGGACGGACATGGAAAATACCATGCAAAGCGAAATAAACCAGCTGCAAAATGCTACATACTGTGAGATTCCATTTATATGAAATATCCAGAATGGGAAAATACATAGAAATATAAAGTAGATTGATCAGTGGGTACCTAGGGTGGGAGGAAGGATGGGGAGTGACTGCTAAAGGGAAAAAGTTTCTTCTCTTTTTCTTCTTTTTAGGGCATTATGGAAGTTCTCAGAGGAGGGGTCCAATTGGAGCTGCAGCTGCCGGCCTACGCCACAGCCACAGCAAGATCAGATCCGAGCCAAGTCTGTGACCTACACCACAGCTCACAGCAACAATGGATCCTTTAACACACTGAGCAAGGCCAGGAATCAAACTCTCATCCTCATGGATACTAGTGAGGTTCTTAACCTGCTGAGCCACAATGGGAACTTAGAAAAAGTTTCTTTGTGGGTGATATAATATTCTTAGATTATGGTGATGCTCAAAAAAATGAAAATATACTAAAATCCACTAAATGATACACTTTATTTTTAAAATTTTTTTATTTTTCGCTTTTTAGGGCTGCACCTGAGGCACATGGAGGTTTCCAGGCTAGGGGTCGAATTGGAGCTATAGCTGCCAGCCTACACCACAGCGACAGCAATGACAGATCCTTAACCCAATGAGCAAGACCAAGGATCAAACCCACATCCTCATGGATCCTAGTTGAGTTCGTTAACTGCTGAGCCACAAAGGGATCCCCTAAATGGTGCACTTTAAAATGGTGAGTTTTATGGTAAGTAAATTATCTCTCAATAAAGCAGTTCTTAAAAATTTGGGTTTGCTATGTTAAGATACTTATTAAAATTCTAATAATTTTCACGATTTTTTATTTTTACTTCTGCAAATAATTCGTAAGATGGCTTAAAAATATTTATTAAAAATAAAGTCCATTATTCCAAGATGGTAAATGGTGATGAATATTTCCCTGGTATATTGGTGGTTAACAATCTTCTGAAATAAATACTTAGAGTGTTAGTAATTTTTCATTAGTATAAATAAAGTTGATTTCAACATTATCTTTTTTTTTTTTTTTTTTTTAGGGCCGCAACTGTGGCATATGGAGGTTCCCTGGCTAGGGATCCAACCGGACCTGTAGCTGCAGCCCTACACCACAGCCACAGCAACGCAGGGTCTGAGCAGTGTCTGCAACCTACACCACACCTCACAGCAACACAGGATCCTTAATCCACTGAGTGAGGCTAGGGATCAAACCTGCATCCTCACAGATGCTAGTCAGATTCATTTCTGCTGAGCCACGATGAGAACTCCATTAACACATCTTTATAGAGCTGTCAGATTATTTCCTTAAGGAATACTCCTAGAAACAAAACTCTGGGTGCCAAAAGTTTTTCTCTAGAGAGGCTGTACTAATTTAAACTTCTAACAGCAATGTTCAAAAGGAAAACATCAGTTTTATCCTGAAATATGCGTGACTCCATAACTTAGTAAAAAAAAATCATAATAAGGAAGAAAACACCTGTAACAAAACATAAAAAAGAAAAAAAAAACCAGCAAAAAAAGAAAAACAATGATAATCAAAAATTCCTTAAAATACATTAGGCTGAGCATTCTTCCAATTCTGACTTTAACTGACCAAAAATATGGAAAATTTTATTATATGACATTTCTTAAGCATTAGGTTTTGGAGACGGGATTAAGATGGCAGAATAGAAGGACTGGAGCTCAACTTCTCTCCTAAAAACAACAACATTCACAACTAAAAGCTGAGCAATCCCCACCCAAATGGACCGGAAACCTTAAAAAAGATACCCTACTCCAGAAGAAAAAGAAGAGGCCACATCAAGAGGCAGGAGGGGCAATTTCGTGATATAAACAATCCCATACCTTCCTAGTGGGAAGCTCCACAGACTAAAAACTAACTCTTTCACAGAGACTCACCTACAGGAGTGAGAGTGCTGAGCCCCACATCAAACTCTCGCATGTGGGAATCTGGCACTGGGAGAAAGAGCCCCAGAGCATCTGGCATTGAAGGCCAGTGCGGCTTGTGTGCAGGAGCTCCACGGGACTGGGGGAAATGGAGACCCCATTCTTAAAAGGCACACACAGAATTTCACCTCCACTGGGTCCCAGGGCAAAGCAAAGTCTCCACGGGAATCTGGGTCAAACCTGACCGCAGTTCTTGGAGGACATCCTGGGAAAACAGAGGTGAATGTGGCTTGTTGTGAGGGAAGGACACTGAAAGAAAAGCTCTTGGGAATATTCAGCAGCTGCCTTTCTCCGGAGGTGGCCATTTTGGGAAAATCTGGCCCCACCTGTCAGTCAGCTGCTGAGAAGCCCCAGGGCAAACAACAACCCAGGTGGGATCACAGCCCCACCCCTCAGGAAACAGGCTACCTAAAGACCCCTCAGGCACACAGCTGCCTCTAATCCCATCCAGAGACTAAGCCCCACCCACCAGAGGGATAGGAATTGGCTCCTCCTACCAGGGGGCAGGCATCAGCCCCTCCCATCAGGAAGCCTACACCAAGCCCCCATACTGACTTCAGCCACAAGGGGGACAGCCACCAGAAGTAAGAGAGGCTACAACTCTATCATCTGTAAAAAGGTCACCACACCAAAAACCTATAAAAATGAAAAGACAGAGGACTATAACTCAGATGAAGGAGAAAGGAAAAACCCCAGAAAAACAGCTAAGCCATGAGGAGATTCTCAGCCTCCGGGAAAAAGATTTTAGACTGTTGATGCTGAAGATGATGCAAGACATTGGAAATAAACTGGAGGCAAAGATGGATAACTGACAGGAAACACTGACCAAAGAGATACAAGATATAAAACTTAAACAAGAAGAGATGCAAAATACAATCACTGAAATAAAAAATTCACTAGAAGCAACCAACAGCAGAATATAGGAGGCGGAAGAACGAATAAGCGAGATGGAGGACAGATTAGTGGAAATTATGGAAGTGGAACAGAAAAGAGAAAAAAGATTGAAAACAAAAGAAGAGAGTCTCAGAGAACTCTGGGACAACGTCAAAAACACCAACATCTGTATTATAGGGGTGCCAGAAGGAGAAGAGAGAGAGAGAAGGAGATAGAAAAAATATTCCAAGAGATAATAGCCGAAAACTTCCCCAACACGGGGAAGGAATCACTCACTCAAATCCAGGAAGCACAACGAGTGCCATACAAAATAAACCCAAGGAGGAACACCCTGAGACACATATTAATCAAACTGACCAAAATTAAAGACAAAGAGAAAATCTTGAAAGCAGCTAGGGAAAAGAAACAAGTAACATACAAAGGAACCCAAATAAGGTTATCAGCAGATTTTTCAACAGAAACTCTGTAGACCAGAAGTGAGTGGCATGATATACTTCACGTGATAAAAGGAAAAAACGTCCAAACAAAATTACTCTACTCAGCAAGGCTCTCGTTCAGATTTGAAGGAGAAATCAAAACCTTCTCAGATAAGCAAAAGCTGAGAGAATTCAGCAACACTAAACCAGCCTTACAACAAATACTAAAGGAACTTCTATAGGTAGAAAAGAACAAGAGAAGGAAAGAAAAAAGAGCAGCAAAAACAAATCCAAAGTAATTAATAAAATGGCAATAAGAACATACATATCAATAATTACCTTAAATGTTAATGGACTAAACGCCCCAACCAAAAGACACAGACTGGCTGAATGGATACAAAAACAAGACCCATATATATGCTGTCTTCAAGAGACCCACTTCACTTCTAGGGACACATACAAATTGAAAGTGAGAGGATGGAAGAAAATATTTCATGCAAACGAGGATCAAAAGAAAGCTGGAGTAGCAATACTCATATCAGAGAAAATAGACTTTAAAATGAGGAATATTTTAAGGGACAAAGAAGGACATTACATAATGGTCAAAGGATCAATCCAAGAAGATGATATAACAATTTAAAATATCTATGCACCCAACACAGGTTGACCACAATATATAAGGCAACTGCTAACAACCTTAAAAGGAGAAATAGACAATAACACAATCATAGTGGGGGACTTGAACACCCCACTTACAGCAATAGACAGATCAACCAGACAGAAAATCAGTAAGGAAACACAGGCCCTGAATGAAGCATTAAACCAGATGGACTTAATATTTATAGGACATTTCATCTAAAAGCAACAGAATACACGTTCTTCTCAAGTGCACATGGAACATTCTCTAAGATTGATCATATCCTGGGCTACAAATCCGACCTCAGTAACTTTAAGAAAATTGAAATCATATCAAGCATCTTTTCCGACCACAACGCTATACAACTGGAAATCAACAAGAAAAAATCTGCAAAAAACACAAACACGTGGAGACTAAACGACATGCTACTAAACAATCAATGGATCACTGAAGAAATCAAAGAGGAAATTAAAAAATACCTGGCAGCAAATGACAATGAAGATACAACACTCCAAAACCTATGGGATGCAGCAAAAGCCGTTCTAAGAGGAAAGTTTATAGCAATACAAGCCCACCTCAGGAAACAAGAAAAAGCTCAAACAAACAAGCTAACTTTACATCTAAAGCAGCTTGAGAGAGAAGAATAGACAAGACCTAAAGTTAGTGGAAGGAAAGAAACCATAAAGAGCAGGGCAGAAATCAATGAAATAGAAACAAAGAAAACCATAGAAAAGATCAATGAAACGAAAATCTGGTTCTTTGAAAAGATCAACAAAATTGATAAACCCCTAGCCAGACTTACCAAGCAAAAAAGAGAGAGGACTCAAATCAATAAAATTAGAAATGAAAAAGGAGAAGTAACAACGGACATCACAGAAATACAAAGGATCACAAGAGACTAGTATGAAACTGTATGCCAATAAAATGGAAAACCTAGAAGAAATGGACAAGTTCTTAGAAAAGTACAATCTTCCTAGACTAAACCAAGATGAAATAGAAAAGATGAATGGACCCATCACAAGAACTGAAATTGAAACTGTGATTTAAAAACTTCCAATAAACAAAAGTCCAGGACACAGGTGAATTCTATCAAACATTTAGAGAAGAGCTAACACCTCTCCTTCTGAAACTATTTCAAAAAATTGCAGAGGAAGGGATACTCCCAAACTCATTCTATGAGGCCACCCACCATCACCCTGGTACCGAAACCAGAAAAAGATTCCACAAAAAAAGAAAACTACAGGCCATTTTCACTGATGAACATCGATGCAAAAATCCTCAACAAAATACTAACAATCCACATCCAACAATACATTAAAAGGATTGTACACCATGATCAAGTGGGATTTATCCCAGGGACACAAGGGCTCTTCAATATCCGCAAATCCATCAGTGTGATACACCACATTAACAAACTGAAGAATAAAAACCATATGATCCTCTCAATAGATGTGGGAAAAGCCTTTGACAAAATTCAACACCCATTTCTGATAAAAACCCTTTAGAAAATGGGCATAACGGGAACCTACGTCAACATGATAAAGGTCATATACGACAATCCCACAGCGAACATCATTCTCAATGGTGAAAAGCTGAAAGAATTCCCACTGAGATCAGGAACAAGACAAGGATGTTCTCACCACTGCTCTTCAACATAGTTCTGGAAGTCCTAGCCACAGCAATCAGAGAAGTAAAAGAAATAAAAGGAATCCAAATTGGAAAGGAAGAAGTAAAACTACCCCTATTGGCAGATGACATGATACTATACCTAGAGAATCCTAAAGACTCGACCAGAAAACTGTTAGAGCTCATCTACGAATTTGGCAAAGTCACAGGATACAAAATCAATACACAGAAATTGACGGCATTTCTATATACTAACAATGAAAGAGCAGAAAAGGAAATTAGGGAAGCAATACTGTTTATCATCGCATCCAAAAGAATAAAATACCTAGGAGTAAACCTACCTAAAGAAACAAAAGACCTGTACTCTGAAAACTACAAGCCACTGATGAAAGACATCAAAGATGACACAAATAGATGGAAAGATATACCATGCTCGTGGATTGGAAGAGTTAATATTATCAAAATGACTATATTACCCAAGACAATCTACAGATTCAATGCAATCCCTATCAAATTACCAAGGACATTTTTCACAGAACTCGAACAAAATATTTTAAAGTTTGTTTGGAAGCACAAAAGACCCAGAATAGCCAAAGACATCCTGAAAAAGAAAAATGGAGCTGGAGGAATCAGGCTCCTGGACTTCAGACTATACTACAAAGCAAAAATCATCAAAACTGCATGGTACTGGCACAAAGACAGAAATATAGATCAGTGGAACAGGATAGAAAGCCCAGAATTAAACCCATGCACCTACAGCCAACTAATCTATGACAAAGGAGGCAAGAATATACAATGGAGAAAGGACAGATTGTTCGATAAGTGGTGCTGGGAAAACTGGACAGCCACATGGAAAAGAATGAAATTAGAACACTCTCTAACACCACACACAAAAATAAACTCAAAACGGATTAAAGACCTAGATATAAGACCAGACACTATAAAACTATTAGAGGAAAACATAGGCCAAACACTCTCTGACATACATGACAGCAACATCTTCTCAGATCCACCTATCAGAGTATTGACAACAAAAAGAAAAATAAACACATGGGACCTAATCAAACTTCAAAGTTTCTGCACAGCAAAGGAAACCCTAAACAACACAAAAAGACAACCCACACAGAATGGGAGAAAATCTTTGCAAGTGAATCGACTGACAAGGGATTAATCTCCAAAATTTATAAACACCTTCTGCAGCTCCATACCAAAAAACAAAAAACCCCATCCAAAAATGGGCAGAAGATCTAAACAGACAATTCCCCAAAGAAGATATACAGATGGCCAAGAAACACATGAAAAGATGTTCAACATCACTCATTATTAGACAGATGCAAATCAAAACCACTCTGAGGTACCACCTTACACCAGCCAGAATGGCCATCATCCAAAAGTCTACAAACAAGAAGTGCTGGAGAGGGTTTGGAGAAAAAGGAACCCTAGTACACTGTTGGTGGGATTGTAAATTGGTGCAACCCCTGTGGAAAGCAGTATGGAGATTGCTCAGAAAACTAAACATAGAATTACCATTTGATCCAGCAATCCCACTCCTGGGCATCTATCCAGAAAAAACCACGACTCGCAAAGACACATGTACTCCAATGTTCACTGCAGCACTATTTATAATAGACAAGATATGGAAACAACCTCAATGTCCATCGACAGAGGAGTGGATCCAGAAGATGTGGTACATATACACAATGGAATATTACTCAGCCATTAAAAAGAACAAAACACCAGCATTTTTTGCAACATGGATGGGCCTAGAAACTATCATGCTAAGTGAAGTCAGCCGTACAATGAGACACCAACATCCAATGCTTTCACTGACATGTGGAATCTGAAAAAAGGACAGACTGAACTTCTTTGCAGAACAGACGCTGACTCAAAGACATTGAAAAACTTATGGTCTCTGAGGGAGACAGTTTTAGGGGGTGGGGGGATGTGCCTGGGCTGTGGGATGGAAATCCTGTGAAATCAGATTGTTATGATCATTATACAACTACAGATGTAATAAATTCATTTGTGTAATAAAAAATTAAAAAAAATAAAAATAAGTAAAAGTATTGCGCCCTAAAAAAAAAAAGCGTTAGGTTTTGCAATTTAGGACACATCTAATTCTTTCAGGATGACTGCCCTACTTACAAATTATATTTACAGTCATAATATAATGAAAACATTTAGTTTTCTCTTATTTAAAAAACATAACTCTGTCTGCTGAAATGGCTTAGAAGTAATAATCCTCCAGTAGCAGCAAGATACCTAGGGACCAAATCCTGGTTTCCAAATACCATTTTCCAGTAAGAGAAACCAGGGCTCCTTGGAGACATGGCTGATTCTAGGGCTAGGGTAAGGAAAATAAAAAGCAAGTTGGGACAACTGCCAAAATGTGGTATCAACCAAGATATCCTCCAGTGAGGTGAATAGATGAATAAACCATGGTACTTCCAGATCATGAAATATTATTCAGTTCTAAAAAGAAATGAATTATCAAGCCATGAAAATATGTGAAGGAACCTTAAATGCATATCATTAACTGAAAGGAGCCAATACGAAAAGGCTACATATTGTATGATTCCAACTGTATGACATTCCGAAAAAGGAAAAACATGGAAAACAGTAAAATGATCGGTGGTTGCCAGGGGTGAGAAGGGACGGAGGGATGCATGAGAAGAGCACAGAGGATTCATAGAGCAGTCACACTATTCTGTATGACGTCTGTCCAAATCTGGAGAATGCACACTACTAAGAGTGAACCCTAAAGTAAACCTATGGACTTTGAGTGATAATAATCCATCAGTGTAGGTTCATTAATCACAAAAGAAATAAAACAAATCTGATGTATTTCACAGTACCAGAGAATAAAGAAGTATTCAAGACAAAAAAAAAAAAAAAAAAGAGTTTCCTTTGTGGCTCAGTGGTTAATGAACCTGACTGGGATCCATGAGGATGCAGGCTCTATCCCTGGCCTCACTCAGTGGGTTATGGATCCAGTGTTGCTGTGAGCTATGGTGCAGGTTGCAGACACGGCTTGGATCCTGTGTTGCTGTGGCTGTAGTGCAGGCTGGCAGCTGTAGCTCCGATTTGATCCCTAGTCTGGGAACTTCCATATGCCACAGGTGTGGCCCTAAAAATTAAAAAAAAAAAAAAAAAAAAAAAAAAAAAGGACAGGGGTGTGTGAAAAGGATACGAGAGGAGTTCCCTAAAACTAAAACAGAGCAAGAAAATAAATCACGCAGCACTGAAATATAACCCAAACCCTAATATATACATCCTTACATAAATGATAACATAAGGAGTTCCCGTTGTGGCACAGTGGTTAACGAATCCGACTAGGAACGATGAGGTTGCGGGTTTGATTCCTGGCCTTGCTCAGTGGGTTAAGGATCTGGCGTTGACATGAGCTGTGGGGTAGGTCACAGATGCAGCTTGGATCCTGTGTTGCTGTGGCTCTGGCGCAGGCCGTCAGCTGCAGCTCTGATTCGACCCCTAGCCTGGGAACCTCCATATGCCGTGGGATCGGCCCTAGAAAAGATAAAAAGACAAAAAAAAAAAAAATATATATATATATATATATATATATATAACACGAATAAAAAGGAGTGAAGAGACAACAAACCCTCCATTCCGGAGAATCCCCAATACTGCCTCCTCCAGGAGACAGTGCTTAATTCGGCTTCCCACTTCCCAACCCTCCGCTTCCGTCTCTAGCGCACGTGGGTACACTTAGTAACTCACTTCCACAGAACAGAGAAAGAGAAAAACAGTACATTTTCAGTGGAGAAACCTGGCAAACACCACCTTACCCAAGTAATGAAAGTTAATAGCACCATAAGGATAGTCAGTCCCTCCTGACATGACATGACATGATGAGAAGAGCACTTCATCTTTGTGGTATTCTTTCCCCCAAATCCCTAAAACTCCAGAGAAACACCAGAAAAATCCAGACTGGAATACTTTTACAAACAATGAAAAATGAGATTGAGAAATTTACAGACCAGATGAGACTGGGGAGACATTATAACTAAATGTACTATGGCCCTAACAGTGGACCCTGGGAAAAAAAAAAAAAAAGAAGGTCTTGACAGGACGATGGTGAATCCAAATGAAGTCTGGGTAAGCCGTCTGCAAGAAGTCTGCCCTATCCCTGCAGCTTTTCTACATTTAAAAATTATTCAAAAATAGAAAGCTTATTTTTTTTAAAAAAGCAACAAAATTAAACTTTAAAATGGAGCCTTAAAACCCACTAAACCAACACAGATAGCCTTTTGGAAAATGTTAACCTTCTAAATTTAACTACCATTTACTCTTTAAAAAAACATCTGTTAAATAAAATTTAGAAAAACAGAGCCGAGGGAGAGAAGACTAATAATTTCTTATCAGAGATGAAATCATGTATTAATCTGAAATATGAGGTACTGTATAGTAATCGTGCTAGAGCTACGCATATTAAACTAGGAATATTCACTTGACTGACACTATTAGAAATACTGCAAAACACATTAAAAATATAAAACCTCATACTCAGCCAATTTAATCTTGTATGAAGTTTCACTGTGCACTGTGTTCTGTGGTTCAATAAACTTTATTGGTAAAAAGTGAACATATTTAATCTACTGGTGATACAGAAACAGAGAAACTTCGTAACTTTATACCTTTCCCATGTTATGACACTTCTGGGAATACACCTTGTCTTTACCTTTATAGATAAAATAAATGAATAATGAAAAGCATTAGAAAGTTATCCAAAACTTACATAAAACTAAAAGGTAGACAGCATAGCCTTGCAATGTAATATGGAGACACAGACCCATTCAAAGTTTCATTATTCTATTTACTATTGAACTAAATATCCCAGATTAAGTAAAATTACATGTTAACCTACAGATTTTTGTCCAGTAGAGCAGCAAATCATTTCTGCCAGGTTAGGGTTTATTGGCCTGCAGGGTATCAGTTCATAACTAACCCAACGATCTTACTCAACAGCTCCTTTATTAAACTGCATATGAATACACTGTTCCCCAAATGTTCTTTGAACTAGCCTTCCTGTTTTACTTATTTCCTCAAAAATTAATGAACTGAATAAAATACCTGATGCACATTATGTTTGTATGAGTCAAGGTTTTAACATTTTAAAACTACACTTCGATAGGCATAAGGTAATTTCCATGACATGCTTGACATGGCCTTTCCCACATACAACTCTGAAAATCTTAGAATCTCATAGGGCTATTGTAATATTTTTTCTGCACAGTATTCTGATAATGATGTCAATGATTTGGTTATCAGAATGACCAAATAAGAGCTTTCTCTCTTAAAGATAAATCAGAAAAGAATCTAAGCATAAAGATCATCTTTACTACTGACGCTTCCATCTTGCCAGTAAAGTTTGTAAAAAAGAAAAAAATAAACACAAACACTATTCTCTTCCCCCTGAGTTTTTCCACCTGTGCATTTTAAAACATGGGAAATACATAAAGATTCCCTGTTTTCACTGGAGCCATTTCCTGAAGAGATTTTTAAGTCTCAAGCTCTGTATAAGAAAACAAAGATATTTATATCTTCTCAGGAGACTCAGCACTTGAGTCAGCACTCAGAAATTACCCACAGAATCACAGAATTTAAGATTCCAATAGGACTGTAAGATTTTCCTGTGCAATCCCCAAAAAGAAGGACAACTCACCCGAAAGTATTATAGTGATTTTCCAGAGGTCTCAGAGTGGCTAAAATTAATGTGATTTGACTTCTAACACTTTTTAATTCATTACACATCTCTCAGAATGGCTTTATGTATTAATTTTCTTTATTTAAACCAGTTATTTAAAACATTTTTTCTTATGTATGTTCCATGTTTAATTTTAAGGTGTAAATTATAACTGCCCTCACTTTCACAAATACAACCAATTATATTTTGATTATGTATTTTGAGATTTAAGCAAAAAAAAATAAGTAAAGAGAAAAAAAAAATCATAATTTATTTCCAGTGTTACATTTCCTCACCAAAAACAAAAATCTAGACTCATATACTTTTTTAGTAAGAAATCTGGATATTGTCAAATTGTCAATCTAAATGTACTTTTGGTGAATTCAAGTGGACTAATCATAAACATTAATTTCAATTTTTTTTTTTTTTTTTTTGTCTTTTTGCTATTTTTTGGGCCGCTCCCGCAGCATATGGAGATTCCCAGGCTAGGGGTCCAATCGGAGCTGTAGCCACCAGCCTACGCCAGAGCCACAGCAATGCGGGATCCGAGCCGCGTCTGCAACCTACACCACAGCTCACGGCAACGCCGGATCGTTAACCCACTGAGCAAGGGCAGGGATCGAACCCGCAACCTCATGGTTCCTAGTCAGATTCATTAACCACTGGCGCCACGACGGGAACTCCTAATTTCAATTTTTAAGTTTAGCATTGGGAAAGGAAACATTATCACACTCTCACGCAACCCATAATCAGTAGTCCATTAAAGTAAAAAAGAAAAGAAAAATCTGTACCCTGACATCACTTCGAGATGCAGCTGTCCCGAGACAGTTAAGAAAGCAGGAACATTGAAGAAGTTCTCGTCAGGTACCTTTATTTTGCTTGAAGGCTGCAAATGGCAAACACAAGCCACAAAAAGTTATTCCATGTTTTGCTCTGCTTTTCACATTCTCATAGGTGCCACAATTAACAATTATAATGCAATTATACATACATGGGGACAGGCTTTCTCATTTAAAAAAAAAAAAAGGCAGTTCTCAGTACACACTTAGAAGAGAAAATCCCTCCTGCACAGTGCTAAAGTCAAGGAAGTTCACACCGTATTTTCGAAACACACAACAGTTAAAGGACAAAGTACTTTTGTCACAAAATACATTCCTCCAAAAAAACTGTTTTTTGATTGAGGGGCAAGCGGAAGCAAGAAATCATGAATTAAAAATCTTAAATGTGAAGCACTACGTAATCTTTTAAAATTCTGAGCCGTAATTGAGATTTAGTTCTCTCAAGGGAATAGCCTCTAAAACATATCTTGTTATGTAATTATTAAACTGTTAATAATAAGTTTAATACAGATTGTGATAAGTGCATTATTAAATTTTAAACATGTTACTTCACTTCATCTTTACCACAACCTGAAGATAAGAAAAGTAGGGCTCTATCTTTAAAAGGTATGATGAATAATTAGATTCAAAGATTTTCACGAACCTACAATATAGATGAGGTGATTATTCCATTTGAAACTGGTAGGAAACAAGCCACCAACATTTGTAGCAGTTAAGATCAAAAATTATTTGGAAGTCATGGAGTTCCTGTCGTGGCGCAGCAGAAATGAATCCGACTAGGAACCATGGGGTTGTGGGTTCGATCCCTGGTCTCGCTCAGTGGGTTGAGGATCTGGCGTTGCCATGGGCTGTGGTGTGGGTCACAGACGCGGCTCGGATCTGTCATGGCTGTGACCAGCGGCTACAGCTCCGATTAGACCCCTAGCCTGGGAACCTTCATATGCTGAGGGTGCGGCCCTAAAAAGGAACAAAAGAAAAAGAAATAAAAATTATTTGCAGGTCAAACATAATTTAAATAGTATAATTAAATAAACTTTTGGCTCCAGTTGTGACTATTCTATTCATTTGGGAAGAAGGAAGCTGATTTACCTACTCTTATATTTCAAACTGTGATTTGAAAATGTGAGGTTACTGCAAAAGAAACAAAGCCAATTTAAAATTTTCAAGAGGGTTTAAGCCTCCTTTTAAGAGACTTAGTACCGACTACTGAATTATAGAAACACCTAAAATCAAGGTTTCTTATTCAATTAAATTGGCTGTTCTAAAAACATTGTACATCACATATGGGGGTTGTGTATGAAAATGAAATATACTGTAAAATTACCAACTGAAATCATTCATTTATTTTGTAATTTCTTATTATTTTAAAAACTAATGGGGGAGGGGCACTCCCAGCCGGGTGCCAACACTGCCCCGCCCCCACTGGCAGCGTGGTAACAGGGGAGAGGTCCTACCACACAGGCCCTTCTAAACCTGGCAAGCCACCGAGCCCACTGGGAAGGAGCACTTCGCCTTCCTCACCAATTACAGCCACTTCCTGGTGGGCAGGGGCTCAATGCGCGGTGCATCCCAGCACCCAGATTCGAGCTGCCTGTGGGCAGCCGGCCACCTTCCTGGCCCTGCTCAAGTTTTCCTATGTGGACAAGGTTCACATCTGGCCCAAGATGGTCATGACCACACTGTACACTGCCAAGAAGGATGTGGTGCCCACATGTGAGGCCCAGTGCATGGACTTCCTGAATGAGAATGTGTGGGCAGAGAAGGTGTGCATGCTGCTGACGCAGGTGAGCCTCTTTGTAGAATCACAGCTCACCAGCCTGTGCCTGGGAAATGTGATGGAAATGCCATCATGGCAAAGAGCTTCATGGAAATCGACCTGGACACGCTGGTGGCCGTGGACCCTGCCTCTTGCTCAGTGGAGATGCTCCCATCCTGGGTTGTGGGGCAGGGGTGCCCAACCTGATCCCTCCCCTTGGGCTGGAAGTCGTGTGGCTGGTGCACTGCTGTCCTGTCTCTCCTGAGGCCATGCTGACTCTGGTCCCACACTGGCTTACGGTTGCCAGATTTAGCAACAATGGCAAACAATTCATGTTTCTGGTGTGTCTCCCAAGTTCCATCTGGGAGACCCTTATCTTACAAATTAGCCCTCTTTGACCTGAAATGCAGAGGGGGTGTCCTGTGTTTCCATCTGGCCATCTTCATCAGTGCCAGGGTGAAGCCTCAGAGGCTGTCTCCACACTCTGGGAGACACTCATCCATCAAATACTTAGCACATCTTGGGTACCAGGCCCTGGAAGCACAGCGATGACTGAGGCAGTCTGGTCACTGTGGACACAGGACAGGGTCATCCTCTGGGGGGAGACGGGCTGTCCTGGGTACTGTGCGGGTGTAGAGCAGCAACGTTGGCTCCCAAACACTGGGTGCCAGGAGCACCCCTAGTCTTGATGACCATAGATGTTCCCCAAACACTGCCTGGTGTTCCCTGAGGAGCAGGATCCCCTGGCTAAGAGTCTTAGTCTACAGCCTCGAGCTGTCCAAGCCTGAGACATCTTCTTAAGCCTTGCTAGGCCCCTCTCTCTTCAGCCCTGCTTGAGCCCCCAAAACTGCTCTCCTCACTGTCCCCCATCCCACCCAGCTGTGAAAGGTGCTGGGCTCTCAGGTCTCTGGGAAGCTTTCTGGTCCTTCACCCTTGGCTCCCTAGCCTCTCCTACCATGCGGAACCCGCCCTCCGCCCAGGCCAGAACAGCCAGACGCCACCCTCAACTTGCAAGTGCCTGGAATAAGTGTCTGTCTGGTCGGTGTGAAATAGGCCCCCCCCACCTTGTCACTCTGTAGCTGTGCTCACAGGACTTCAGTTCTTTGCCACTCAGTATGTTTTAGAGGATTCTTCTGCTTCTTATTTTCCACTTGGAAATATAAGTAGAGAGAAGCATGGGAAAATACTCCCCCAGCTGAAGTCTGATGTGTTTTTCTTTCTACGTTTTCCACACAAAAGAAAAATATTTATTTATTTATTTTTAGGGCTGCACTTGCAACTTATGGAGGGTTCCCAGGCTAGTGGTCAAATCAGAGCTACAACTGCCGGCCTAAGCCACAGCCACAGCAATCTGGGATCTGAGCCGTGTCTGCGACTACACCACAGCTCACAGCAATGCTGGATCCTTAACCCACTGAGCGAGGCCAGGGATCGAACCCACGTCTTCATGGATACTAGTCAGGTTCATTAATCATTGAGGCATGACAGGAACTCCCTCTATGCAAAAATTTTAAGACCTAGTTAAGATCTGTTGAGAGAAACAAAGAAAGAACGAACGAACTTACTTACTTACTTAGAGCTGGTCATTAATGTCCTGTTACTGCTTTTTAAAAATTTCATCTTTGATGGTGTTCCCGTTGTGGTGTGTCGGAAATGAATCCAACTAGGCTGGTAGCAACAGCTCCGATAAGACTCCTATCCTGGAACCTCCATATGCCGTGGGTGTGGCCCTAAAAGGACAAAAGACAAAAGACAACAAAACAAACAAACAAACAAAAATTTCATCTTTGAAATCCATTATCACTTAAAGGATGCTGTTTCTAAGGACTTAAATACTTTAAGACTAAAAATTTGACTTGTGTTAGGATTTCAAAATAAAAGATGTATTATTTGATGTTTCACTATTTACTAAATAGTTACATTACAATTAAGGCCCAGAACATTTATGAGAATATTATACTTTCTTCTTTCACCTCTTTAGTCTATAATTTATTCTGGCATTTTACCCTGACTTCTATAAAAGTAATTTCTTTCATTTCCTGTATATTTAAAGTCTATACTTTAGGACTTGATTTCCGTCTAATTTATTAGCATTTGTATAAAATGAAATCTGAGCTTCTATCTCTTAAATTCTACTTATTTAAATTGTTACAAACATATTTCTACATTATGCCTTCCAGTGTCATACATAAGCATTTATACACTGAAATTCATACCATTTTTTGATAAATTACTTCCTTTCAGTTCTCCTTTCTATTACAATGAATGCATCACATGCATTCAATTTTTAAAAACTTCTGTATGTAATAAATTATATTACCTAGAAATTTTATTTCAGGATATTAAAGGGACATTATAAAGTATTGCTTTTAAAAAGTAATTGCTGAGAGTGACATCAGCAAAAATGGTGGACTAAGTAGCTCCAAAGGCCAATCTCTTCACAGAAAAACTGAAAACAATAAGTAAAAATTTTAAGAATCACTTGTGGGGAGTTCCCGTCGTGGCGCAGTGGTTAACGAATCCGACTAGGAACCATGAGGTTGCGGGTTCGGTCCCTGCCCTTGCTCAGTGGGTTAACGATCCGGCGTTGCCGTGAGCTGTGGTGTAGGTTGCAGACGCGGCTCGGATCCCGCATTGCTGTGGCTCTGGCGTAGGCTGGTGGCTACAGCTCCGATTGGACCCCTAGCCTGGGAACCTCCATATGCCGTGGGAGCGGCCCAAGAAATAGCAACAACAACAACAACAACAAAAGACAAAAAAAAAAAAAAGACAAAAAAAAAAAAAAAAAAGAATCACTTGTGGGAACTCTGGGAATTAGTTAAGGGTTTAAAATAAGCAAATGAATACTGAATCAAGAAAGAGGAAATTTTAAAAATGGTAGATTCCACACAAAAGCAGCACACCACAAACTCTTTTCAAGTGCACGTGGACACTGCCTAGGAGAGACCATATGCGAGGATATAATAAGTCTCAAAAAATCAGACACATTATCTTCTTTTACCATAACAGAATGAAACTAGAAATATAAACTGGTGCAGTTACTTGGGAATACAGTTTGTTGGTTCCTTAAAAGGACAAAGTTCCTGTTGTGGTTCAGCAGATTACAAACCCAACTAGTATCTCTAAGGAAAAAGTTTCGATCCTAGCCTCACTCAGTGGATTAAGGATGGGGCATTGCCCTGAGTTACAGGGTTACAGATGCAACTCAGATCTGGCATTGGTATGGCTGTGGTGTAGGCCGGCAGCTGCATCTATGATTCGACCCCTAGCCTGGGGACTTAAAATGCCACAAGTGTGGACATAAATTTTAAAAAAGAACTAAAACTAAGTATTCAAACAATAATACAATAAAATGATCATACACCATGATCAAGTGGGATTCATCCCAGGGATGAAAGGATTTTTCAATATTCACAAATAAATCAATGTGATATATCACATTAACAAATTGAAGAATAAAAATATATGATCATCTCAATAGATGCAGAAAAAGCTTTTGAAAAAATTTAACAGCCATTTGTGAATTAAAAAAGACTCCAGAAAAATGGCATAGAAGGAACTTACCTCGACATAATAAAGGCCGTCTATGACAAACCCACAGCTAACATCATACTCAACAGTGAAAAGCTAAAATTCCCTTTAAGATCAGAAAGAAGATAAGGATACCCACTCTTGTCACTTTTATTCAACATAGTTTTGGAAGTTCTAGCCACAGTAATCAGGGAAGAAAAAGAAATAAAAGGAATCCCAAATGGAAAAGAAGTAAAACTATCATTGCAGACGACATGATGCTATACATAGAAAATCCTAAAGACTCTCTCAGAAAACTACTAGACCTCATCAATGAATTCAGTACAGCTGCTGGAAACAAAATTAACATACAAAAATTTGTTAGATTTCTATGCACTAACAACAAAATAGCAGAAAAAGAAATTAAGTAAACAATGCCCTTTACCAGCACAGCAAAACAAAAACAAAAACAAAAACAAAAAAACAAAATACCTAGGAATAAACCTACCTAAGAAGGCAAAACACCTGTACTCCGAAAATGATGAGACACTGATGAAAGAAACTGAAAACTACACAATCAGATAGAAATATGTGTTCATGGATTGGAAAAATCAATATTATTAAAATGACCATACTACCCAGGGCAATCTTCCAAATCAATGCTATCCTTATTAAATTACCAATGGCATTCTTCACAGAACAAGTAATTTTAGAATTTGTATGGAAACACAAAAGATCCCAAATAGCCAAAATAATCTTGAGAAAGAAGAACAAAGCTGGAGGAATCACAATCCCTGACTTTAGACTATACTACAAAGCTACAGTCCACAAAACAGTATGAGTCTAGCACAAAACAGTATGATACCAGCAAAAAAAGCTATGGTCATCAAAACAGTATAACAAATGTCAAACAAAAGAAAGTTCAGAAATAAAACCACCCACTTATAGCCAATTAATCTACAACAAGGAAGGCAAAAATGTACAATGGAGAAAAGACAGTCTCTTAAATGATATTGACAAAACTGGACAGTTACATATAAAAGAATGAAATTAGGACATTCCCTAATACCATATACAAAAATAAACTCAAAATGAATAAAAAGCCTAAATGTAAGACCAGATACTGTAAAACTCCTAGGGGAAAACATAGGCCGAACACTCCCTGACATAAATTGCAACAATATGTTTTTGGATCTGACTCCTAGATTCAGATATCTTCTGGGTGTTCTTGACTTTATCATGTGAGCCCTTCGAAAGCAGCAAGTTTTTGACAACTGGCTGCAGAAGAGGTCAAAAATTTGAAGCACAAGAAGGATTTGACATGCTGTTGCTGGCTTTAGGATAGAGGAGGACTCATGGAAAGGTGCTTAGCGCTGTCTCTAGGAGCTGAGAGCAAACCGACCAGCAGCCAGCAACAAAAATGGAAAGTTCAGTCCTGCAACCACAAAGAACTGAATTCTGTTGGCAGCAGGAATGGGTCTGGAAGAGAACCTTAGGCTTCAGATGAGAGCATAGAGATCTTAAGCGCTAACACACTGATTTCAGACTTGTGAGACTCTGAGTAGAGAGATGTCAGCCACACTGTCCGGGGCTACTGACCTACAGATCTGTGAGCTAATAAAGAGGTGTTACCTTAAGTCGGTAAGTTACAAAATGATGGAAAACTAATTCATAAGGAAACAGGGACCCTCAGGTGATGCCAGTAGAGTATAAACTGGTACTGCTATTCTGGAGAACCTAATGAAATTAAGAATACATATACACCCTATGACCAAGGAACTCCACCCCTGGATATACATTCTAGAGAAATTTTCACACAAGTCCATTAGGGAATATGTCTAAGACTATTTATTGCAGCATTTCTTTCTAGGTGTAACTCAGAAGTGGAAACAACCTAAGGGTCCATTACTAGAATAATGGGTAAGTAAAATGCAGCAGAAAGGAGTTCCTGTCATGGCACAGCGGAAATGAATCTGACTAGGAACCAGGAGGTTGCGGGTTCGATCCCTGTCCTCGCTCAGTGGGTTAAGGATCCAGTGTTGCTGTGGCTGTGGTGTAGGCCCGCAGCTACAGCTCTGACTGGACCCTTGGCCTGAGAACCTCCATATGTTACAGGTGCAGCCCTAAAAAGACAAAAAGACCAAAAAAAAAAATTGTAGCAGACAAATACCATTGGATGTTTTGCAGCAATGACAAGCAACAAACAGATGTACCTATAGCAACACAGAATTTTAAAACAGAGTTAAATGAAAAAAAATAGCAACAGAATAAGATATATATTATCGTTAATGTAAACTGAAAACATACACACAAAAGAACACTCATATTTTATGAGGTTACATACATCGTTTTCTCTGTAGAACACTGGGTTAAGAATCTGGCTGCTGGAGTTTCCGCTGTGGCACAATGGAATCTGCGGTGTCTTAGGAGCACTGGGACGCAGGTTTGATCACTGGCTGGGTACAGTGGGTTAAGGATCTGGTATTGCCACAGCTGCAGCCTAGGTTGCAAATGCTGCTCGGATCTGATCCCTGGTCTGAGAACTCCATGTGCCATGGAGCAGCCAAAAAAAGAAAAAAAAAAGAAGACTCCGACTGCAGCAGCTCAGGTCACTGTGGAGACACAGGTTCAGTCCCCGCCAGGGGCAGTGGGTTAAAGGATCTGGCACTGCTGCAGCTGCAGCGGAGGTCGCAGCTGCAGATTGTATTCAGTCTCTGGCCTGGGAACTTCCATGTGCCGTGGGTGCAGTTATTAAAAAAAAAAAAAAAAAAAAAAAAAAAAAAAAAAAAAAAAAGATTATCAAAGATATTAGTAAATCACCTGTAACAAATTTTTTCTTTAAAAAAGATATTGAAGTGAGTGCCTCCAAGAGGGAGAGGAATAAAGAATGGGGACTGGGATAAAGAGGAAAAAAGAAAAGGGCTGTGCTACATGTTTTCTTATCAGCTTGGCATTACTGCTCCCACCTAAACTGAGATGATTCACCAAAGAGATCACACTCTGATTAGCACCATGTTGGAATTTGAAAGCCTTGTGGAGAAGAGACGGGTCCTCTCACATGAGGCCATCCTAGACCAGCCAGTTCCCAGCCAACGCATCGCTAACAAAGCCCAACCCAGATCAGAACCTCTCTACTAACCTGGAGACCCGCAGGAAAGAATAAATGGTTCTGTTTCAGTGACAGGATAAACTGGCCTTGTGAAGACCAGTAACACCAGGGTACTGTGAATGAAACTAACATTCCTGAGGTTTAAAAAAAATACCCATTCAGAAACACATTCTTGGAGTTCCCGTTGTGGCGCAGTGGTTAACGAATCTGACTAGGAACCATGAGGTTGCGGGTTCGGTCCCTGGCCTCGCTCGGTGGGTTAAGGATCTGGCGTTGCCGTGAGCTGTGGTGTAGGATGCGGACGCGGCTCGGATCCCGCGTTGCTGTGGCTCTGGCGTAGGCCAGCGGCTACAGCTCCGATTTGACCCCTAGCCTGGGAACCTCCATATGCCGCGGGAGCGGCCCAAAGAAATAGCAAAAAGACAAAAAAAAAAAAAAAAAGAAAAAAGAAAAGAAAAAGAAACACATTCTTCTGCAAAAATGACTATAGCCAATATACACTTGGCACTTAGCATGTGATGTGTTGTGCTAAGGAGTTTACAAGCAATCCAATGAAGTAAGTACTAGTATCCCCATTCACAGAGGAGGAAACTGAGACAGGGGTTAATAATTTAACTTACCTAACATGACAAAGAATAAGAACTAAGATGGTCAGGCTCTAGAGGCTCTACCCTTAACCGCACACTATTTCTAGGACTCTTAAGAAGTATTTAACAGTGGTTGATTCTGGGAAAGGAAACTAGATCACGGGGGGACAAGGTGCGATGGAATCCTTCTGCACTTTTATTTTTTTTCTTTTTAGGGCCACACCTGTGGCACATGGAGGTTTCCAGGCTAGTGGTCCAATTTGAGCTACAGCTGCTGGCTTACGCCACAGCAATGCCAGATCCGAGCTGTGTTTGTGACCTACACCACAGCTCACAGCAACACCGGATCCTTAACCCACTGAGCGAGGACAGGTATTGAACCTGCAACCTCATGGTTCCTAGTCAGATTCATTTCTGCTGCACCATGACGGGAACTCCCTTCTGCACTTTTAAACTGGTACCTTTTGAACTACAAACATTATCTGTTCAAATAATTTTTTCTTATTACTCAAATGAATTTATCACATCTGTAGTTGTATAATGATCATAACAATCTGATTTCTCAGGATTTCCATCCCACAGCCCAAGCACATCCCCCACCCCCCTCAAATAATTTTTTTAAATTAAAATAACCTATTTCTTAAAAAGTGGGACTCTGGGGTATTATCAGCAAGAACTCAGAGAAAAAAGGCACACCTGTTTTATTCCCTGTGTATTCTTTATCACATAAACGCTAATGATTTAATCCTATGTTCTGCTGTGGCGTGGATTACTTTGATCGGCACCAACAGGAATAACAAAAAGCCGAGAACCAAGTGTGGAAAATGTCAAATACCAGGCAGAATACAAGTGGTCAGTCAAGCTTAACAGTGCACTACTTACCATGAAAACAGAGTTGAGGCATATGCCAGAAGAAGAGAAAGCCAAAGGATACTGAGTTCTTGGAGCAGGAACTGAGGTTATACATTTTGGAATGCTAAGCGCCTAGCATGGTGACAGAGGCCAGTAATTATTCCATAAATGCTTGCTGATCAAAAGACTGATGTCAAGTGTGAGTGAGGTAGTCAGCAATTAGCAATCAGAAGAAGCAAGGAAAGTACAAAAGGTCTATGTAGCACATCGACCCATAAAAGCTTCGAGCCAAATGATATGGCATTGCCGGTCTAAAAGCCATCTTCAGCCTACCTCTAGGATCATGTCGGTTTTCAAACACAGATACTGATAAGCAGGTAGCATTACAGGAAGAAATGATTTCACACATTCACTTGTATAACTATATTGCTTATAATTCTCTCTTACAGAACTAACTATAAATAGGTGTCCATTGTGGTGTTTCTTAACACTGACAAGAATTTTTAAAAACACAAAAGGTAGAGAATACGGTTTTCATTTTAAAGGTAGTTGAGAGGAAATTTTTCATTTACAGTTTAGAGATGTAAACTGTGTGACCATCATAGTTCTGTATTCCTATCTACTCCCACTGACAAACACATAATCTGTAGATACCCTATATAATTAGATACCATTTTTGGTACAGAGGACCTCTTCTCTCCGCTGCCTACCTTCCCACCACCAAACCCCTGATTCTGACATCCATCAAACAGAAAGATTTAGGAAAGATAAGACAGTGTCCTCGATACTGATAACAAGATTAAAGCAAGCTAAACATAATTAAAGAATAAAATAAAAATTAAAGTGTTTTACGCACTATGAGAAAACCTCACAATGATAAAAATCAGTAAGCCTGAGGCAAGTAATGAGATTCCAAGTATTCTTGGTTTTGTGTTAAAGAATATTAAAAAACATTCTACACAGTAAATGAAAACTGATTCTAAAAATTTATTTCCATGTCTAATACTTTAAAAAATGTCTTCATATTCTTTTCTATTCTATTTCTCCCAAATAAGAGAATATACTAAAGAATTGAAAAAAACATGTTGAAGATAGGATAAGAGCAGATGAAAAAAATACCACAGCATTATCGTCCTGAAATTCCTTGCAAAAAAACATATGTTCAAATCACACCACCTGCCACAATTTAAATAAAACTTCTGCAACTTACTTCTGATTAATACAATGATGATGGTCCCTTATGGTCTGATTTACATTTTTTGACTTTACAATGGTGTAAAAGCAATCTCTGAATTTTGCTCTTTTCCCTGCTCTATGTGGTAAGATACTCATGACGCTGGGCAGCCAGCGGCAGCAGCTGCAGCTCCCAGTCAGCCATGTAAACAACTGACACACTTAAAACCATTCTGTACCCACACAACCACTGTTTCTTCACTTTCAGCGTAATATTCAGTCAACTACATATGATATTCAACACTTTACTATAAAATAGGGTGTGTGTTAGATGATTTGCCTGACTACAGGCGAATGTGAGTGTTCTAAGCACGCTTAAAGTAGGCGAAGCTAAGCTGTGATGTTTTGCAGGTTAGGAACATTAAATGCATTTTCGACTTAATGATATTTTTCCAATGCACGATGAATTCATTGGGCTGTAACCCCACTGTAAGTAGAGGAAGATCTGTATATAGCCACTAAGCTGACCGAGCACCACTTACGCTGATCTGAGATAGTATCTTTATATATTTCCACAGGAACTTGGATATGTTCCTGAGCTTTCGGTTTGACCCCACTGGTTTGTGCACAGATACTACACTACTATAATTTATAAGCTTTACAGTATATCGTAATTTAAGGTTATTCAAGGATTTTCTAAATTACTATATTCCTTAGCATTAACATGAATGGAGATTTTTCCAAGGCCTCTCCATTGAGAAATACATTTGCATCTCATCTGAGTAAGTACTTACAGAGTGACTACTATGTACCTGGTCCTATGCTAAATGCAGGGATACAATAATGATTAAGAGACAAAGTCCCTAAGGAACTCCAATATTTTTTATGTCATGGGTCAACACTATGAAACAAAAGTTATTTAATATGAAGCTTTGATATATTGAGTTTGGGGAACTCGTGAATATGTCTGAAGGAGGTTACACTGACAAAATCCTAATTTATTTACTCATTTATCAATTGGTCTGTTACTAGTCTAAAGGAACTTACAAGACTTTTCCCAAGTTTCCTACTCCTCTAGGTATACCAATATACCGTGCAAGACTGACTTAGAGACTGCTCAAAAACTAACGGATTCTCATTTTAATCGCTAAAGGTGAAATTACAAACCATGTGATCCAGAGAAATGACTCACAAACAGTATCCTGGTCAAGCATGCTGAAAAGCCAGTTAAAACCATGCTCATCTATTAAAAGACCAAGATCCAGAACACTGACAAGGATGTGGAGCAAAAGGAACTCTCATTCACTGCTGGTGGCAATGTGAAATGGCACAGCCACTTTGGCAGTTTCTTATAAATATACCCTTGCTATACAATCCAGAAATTGCATGCCTTGGTATTTACCTAAAAGAGTTGAAGATTTATGTTGATATAAAAACCTGCATATAAATGTTTATGGAAGTGTTACTCATAACTGTCAAAATTTGGATGCAATCAAAATGTCCTTATGTAGGTAGAGAGATAAACTGTGATAAATCCAGATAATGGAATATTATTCAGCTCTAAAAAGAAATGAGCTATCAAGCCATGAAAAGACATGGAAGAAACACAGGCATACTATTAAGTGAGAGAAGCCAATTTGAAAAGGCTATATACTATATGACTCCAACCATATATGACATTCTGGAAAAGGCAATTAACTGAGGAGACAGTGAAAGGATAAGTGGTTGCCAGGAGTTAGGGAGGAGTGAAAGATGAAGAGGTAGAACATAAAAGTGGAGGATTTTCAGAGCAGTGAAACTATTATGTATGATATAATGATGGTGGATCTATCTATTCATACATTTGTCAAACACAAAGAGTGAACTTTGGAGTTCTCTTGTGGTGCAGCAGATTAAGGATCCGGTGTCGGTGTCGTCACTGCAGTGGCTTGGGTTGCTGCTGTGGCATGGGTTTGACCCCTGGCCTGGGAATTTTCACATGCTGTGGGTGTGGCCAAAAAAAAAAACAACCCAAAGAAAAGAATGGACCCCAAGGTAAACTACTATAGCCTTTGGGTGATAATGATTCATCCATGTTGAATCATCAACTATAACAAATAGCTTTTGTAGATGACGCTGATAATGGGGAAGGCTGAGCACATGTGGGAGGAGAGGGTTTACGGGAAATATTTACATCTTCACTCACTTTTGCTGTCAACCTAAAATTACTCTAAAAAGTAAAGTCTGTTTAAAAAAAAAAAGCCAGTAAATATATGAATCTCTATGATCAATATCCTACATCCTTCCTTTGTCCAGAGCAATGGTCTCTCTTCTACCAGTTTCAGCAAATATAAACAAGAGAGAGACAAAGAATTCCCCAGATAGAATATAGGAAGTCCCAGGAAGCTGAAGCAATTGTTTGTATTCATACAGGGTACAACTTGATCATTACTCTTGCTTCTTTACTGCAAAGTTAGAACTCAGAAATGGGAAAGAGAGGGCTTTTGTTTTTCATATCTTGTAAATGTGTCCAGAGGCTTCAGAGTTAAATGATAAAACCAATAATTAAATAAATATTTAGGAATACGGCTGACTTAATTATGACTAGATTATCAAAAACATTATTTTTAGTAGTAGTAGCAGTAGTAGTATGGACTTTGAAGCATACTATACCAGCAATGAGGTACATAATCTCAGTTGAAATAAACAAAAACATTCCTAAACATGTTAGAACTCTAGAAAAGGCAGTTTCTGATGCAGGGGTAACAAGGTTTAAGGCATTTAAAAATCAATAATATACATTAATTAGTTAATTTATGTTAACAGTCTATTTCTACTAAAAGTAGTTTGATGAAATAGCTCTAAAAACCTGCTCACATTATCCTTCTTCTGTAACTTTCCTACTGTGACATACAACACACAAATGCCAGAAAAGTAAATCTCAGTGATCTGTCACAACACAAATGCCCATGTGTCCACCACCCAGATCACAAGACAGAAGAGCAACCACCTCTCAGAGGACTATAGCGTCCCTTTCCCTAACAAGTTCTCTTTCCCTCCCAAAGAAAACTGTTAACAGGACCACCAAAACATAACACTACTTTTCTAAGAAGAACTAACGTAACGCAGCCTGAAGTTACCAGAAGAAAGGAAGTAACAAAGATCAGAATGGAAATTAGTGAAACAGAAATTAAAAAGACAATAGAAAAAAAATCAGTGAAGAGCTAGTTTTTTAAAAAGATGAAACAGACAAACCATTAATTAGATTTACCAAGAAAAAAGAGGACTCAATAAATAAAAGTATAAATAAAAGAGGAGACATTACAATTGATACACCATAAATACAAAGCTCATAAGGGACGATTATGAACAATGAACTATATTATGCACTGAGAAAGTGGACAACCTAGCAGAAATAGATAAATTCCTAGAAACATACAAGCTCCCAAAACTGAATTAAGGAGAACTAGAATCTGAACGAACTAATTATTAGTAAAAAAAGATTGACCCAATAGTCAAAAACCTCCCGACAAAGGCCAGGACCAGATGGCCTCTTTCTCAAACTCCTCCAAAAAAAAGAGGAGGTCTTATTTTACAAGCTCATTTTACAAGGGAAACGATACCCTTCCAAGGCCAGGTGAGGACTATAAGAAAAGAAAAGTATAGGTCAATATCCCTGAAGAACATAAGTGTAAAAATTCTTAACAAAATACTAGCGAACCTAAATCACCAGTACTTTAAAAGAATCATACACCATGATTAAGTGGAATTTATTCCAGGGATGCAGGGACTCAACATCTGAAAATCAATCAAAGTTTTCTCAAGAGATACAGAAAAAGTATTTGACAAACCGCAACATCTCTTCATGATAAAAACTCAGTGACGTGAGCAAAAAAGGAATGTATCTCAACATAATAAAAGCCTACATAATAAATTAGAGGCCTATATGTTATAGGTATAACATATGCTTTATATATGTATGTATAAAATAAGTTATAGGCATAATAAAAGCCGATAACTATGACAAGCCTATAGCTAACATCAAACTCGAAGCTGAAATGCTCAAAGTCTTTCCCCTAAGATCAGGAACAAGACAAGGAAGTCCAGTCTTACCACTTTTCTTCAGCACAGTCCTTGAAATCCTAGCCAGAGAAATTAGGCAATAAAAAGAAATAAAAGGCATCCAAATCAGAAAGGAAGATGTGAAACTGTCACTATTTGCAGATGACATGATACAGAAAATCCTAGAGTTCCCACTGTGGCAAAGTGGGTTAATAACCTGACTATAGTGGTTCAGGTCACTATGGAGGCACAGGTTTGATCCCCAGCCCAGTACATTTGGTTAAGGCATCTGGTGTTGCCATAGCTGCAGGGTTAAGTTGCAGCTATAGCTTGGATTCAATCCCTGGGCTGGGAACTTCCATATGCCATGAACATGGCCAAAAAAAGAAAAGAAAAGAAAAGAAAATCCTAAAGACTTCACCAAAAAACTGTTAGAATAAATTAAATCAATAAAGTTGCACAATAAAAAATATACAAAAACATGCTGCATTTCTACACACCAACTATCAAAAAAAGGAGTTAAAAAAAAAATCCCATTTACAGTTGCATCAAAAAGAGTAAAATACCTGGGAATGAATTTAACCAAGAAAGTAAAAGACCTGTACACTGAAAACTGAGACACTGATGAAAGAATGTGAAAACACGAATTAATTGAATATTCTAACAATGTTAGAATGCCTACACTATCTAATCTACAGATTCACTATGATCACCATTAAAATTCCAATAGTATTTATCACAGAAAGAGAAATAAAAATTCCAACATTTGAAAAGACCCTGAATAGCCAAAGCAATCTTAAAAAAGAACAACTAAGCTGGAGGCATCATGCTTCCTGATTTCAAACTATACCGTAAAGTCATCAAAACAGAATGGTACTGGCATAAAAACAGAAAAAATAGAGAGCCCAGAAATACCCCCATGTATATATGATCAATTAATTTATGACAAGAAAATACAATGGAGAAAGGATAGCCTCTTCAATAAATGGTGCTGGAAAAATCAGACAGACACATACAAAAGAATGAAGCAGAACTCCTAGCTTACACCACATATAAAAATTAACTGAAAATGGATTAAAGGCACAAAAGTCAACCCTGAGTTTAAAAAAAAAAAAAAAAAAAAAAGGAGGAATTAGAGACTTGAACATAAGATCTGAAACCATAAAACTCCTAGAGGAACTTTAACATAGGGGGTAAAATTTCTTGACACTGGGCTTGACAATGATTTTTCAGATTTGACACCAAAACCAAAATAAACAAGACTACATCAAACTACAAAAAGCTTCAGCACAGCAAAGAAAACCATCAACAAAATTAAAAGGCAATATATAAAATGGGAGAAAATACTTTCAAATCACAAAACACACAAGGCATTTGTATAGCTCAACAGCAAAAATAAGTAATATATAAATAACTAAACTAAAAAATGGCAGAAGTATATAAAGAGACATTTTTCCAAAGATGATAAACAAATGGCCACAGGCACATGAAAAGATGCTCAACATCACTCATCATCAGGAAACGCAAATCAAAACCACAATGAGATATCACCTTACACCTGCTAGGATGTGTATTGTCAAAAAGATGAGATAAGTGCTGGGGAGGATGGGAAGAAAAGGGAATCCACGTACACTGTTGGTGGGACTATAAATTGGTATAGCGACTACGGAAAACAGTACAGAGGACAGAGGTTCCTTACGAAATTAAACATTCTACCTTATACTCCAACAACCCCCACTTCTGGTTTGATATCCCAATGCTTTCCAAAGGAAACAAAATCATTATTTCAAAGAAATATGTATTCCCATGCTCAAAAAGCACTACTCACAATAGCCAAGGTATGGAAACAACCTATGTATCTGTCAGCAGATGAGTGGAAGAAAATGTGAGACACATACACAGACAATGGGATACTAGTCAACCTCAAAAAAGAAGGGAACCCTCCATTTACAACAACATGGATGAACCTGGAAAGCATCA
Source organism: Sus scrofa (assembly GCF_054392235.1). NCBI lineage: Eukaryota > Metazoa > Chordata > Mammalia > Artiodactyla > Suidae > Sus > Sus scrofa. The sequence continues at coordinate 13,005,869 of NC_139391.1, forward strand.
TGCTAAGTAAAACAAGCTACAGAGAGAAAGACAAACACCACAGGGCAACACTTATACATAGAATCTAAAAAAAAAAAAAAAAAATTCTGAGAGTAGGAGTGTTGTTGCTAGGGGCTGGGTGGTGGGGAAAGCAGGGAGAGGCTGGTAGAGGGGCGAAAACTTTCAGTTATGAGATGTCTAAGATCTGAGGACCTAATGCATACATAGTGACTACAGGTGATAAACACTGTACTGTGCAAGTGAAATTTGCTTAGAGAGTAGAATGTAAATGTGTCCCCCCCCACACACACACCACACACAACAACGGTAATTATGTGAGGTGGTGGACATGTTAACTAATTCAACAAGGGGAATCCGTTCACAATGTGTAAGTACATCAAATCTCCATGCTATAAAACTCAAATCCTACAATTTTGTCGACTGTACCTCAATAAAGCTGGGGAGAAAAACCTTTATATTCTTTTATAACTTAATATAAAGGCATTCAAATAGTATGTTCGACTCAATTCTCTCAAAGTTGTAGTTCTGAGTTTTGTTCATCTTGTCTATTACCACAGTTCGCTCATTTTTATTGCTGTAGGGTATTCCACTGCATGATTTTATTACAACCTGTTCTGTTGCTGACACACATCGAAATGTGTTTCCAGCTTGACACTCAAATGAATAATGCTGCTACATAGGTTTCTGTAAGTACCTAGTCATATGCATCTGCATGGAGTAGAACTGCCGAGACACTGGGTGTCTGTACCTCTGACATTGGTAGATTATGCCAAACTGCTTTCCCAAGTAGTTACACCATTGTCATTTGTCACCAGCAGTGTGTAAGATTTCACACCGCATTAAATCAACATAGTGGTTCTCATTATGTGGTTTGTGGTGTCCCAAGATATTCTCAGGAGGTTCATGAAGTCAAAACTTTTGTCATAATAATAGTTATAAGCTACTCACTTGTCTCTGTCACTGTGTTGATATTTGCACTGATGGTGCAACAATAACGGGTAAAACTGCTGAAGTATCAGTTCCAGCCACGGCAGGGGACTAAACTGCACTACAGTCATTATATGTATTCTTTACCACAACGGGGGAAAAAAAAATCCAGGTTCACTAAAAAGGTCTGAAGAAGCAACTTCAATAATCAATTTTATTAAATTTTGACCCTTACATGCCTCTCTGATATTTGGAAGTACATATAAAGGACTGGTGCTGCACAGTGAAGCACAATTATTGTCTTAAGCAAAGGAACTTGTGTAAATGTTTACACTGAAAGCTGAGCAAGCTGCTTTATATCATGGAACAGCATTTTTTTAAAATATTTTTATTTTTTTTACTTGAAAGAATGACTGACATGGTTAGTAAGTGGATGGATGACAGTTTCTTAAAAAGGACTCAAGGGAGCCTATCACCGCAAGGAAAACGACTGACAGAATTTTTTTTAACCAATGATAAAATCTGAGCTTTGAAGCAGAAATTGAGATTTTGGAAAATGTAAATCTGCCACTGTGAATGTGACAGCTGTCTAATCTTTAAAGACTTTTACCTTAAGATTGAGAGTTTTATTAATGCATATAAATCTTTAAAAGATCTATATAACTCAGAGACTCATTATTTTGCAAATAACAATGTACGATGCTACAAAATTATGCATGGGTAGAAGAGCCACTTAAATTGTAAGCTAAACCAAAAGATTTCAATGTAGTACAGTATGAAAGCATGAAAATATATCCATTTTTTGGGGGGGGGTGCTTTTTTAGGGCTGCACCCGTGGCATATGGAGGTTCCCAGGTTAGGGGTCTAATCAGAGCTACAGCTGTGGGCCTACATCACAGCCACAGCAACATGGGATCTGAGCATGTCTGTGACCTACACCACAGCTCATGACAACGCCGGATCCTTAACCCACTGAGCAAGGCCAGGGATGGAACTCACAACCTCATTGTTCCTAGTTGGATGCGTTTCTGCTAAGCCATGATGGGAACTCCATGAAAATATTTTTGTTACATATGAACTGGTAAGAGTATTTCAGGCATGAGCCATAGCCAGCAGAGTGATCAGTACATTAGGATATGAGTATAAATTCCGTATTTTAAGTAATCTTTAAGAAACCACTATGTGTTGAGTTGTGGTAAAGTATCAAAGAATTGCCACAATTATCTGAAAAGGATATTGGAAAACCACTCCTTTTTCCAATTACATATCTATATGATACTAGATTTTCTTAATACACTTCAATCAAAACAACATGTTGCAAGAGACTGAATGCAGACACAAAAAGGAGAGGACAGATATCTTATAATAGTCAGACATCAGTGAAACATGTAAATAAATATGTACAATACCACTCTCCTAATTCTTTTTGTTTTAGAAAATATATTTACTTTTCACAGAAATATTTTGTGTTAAAATATAATGAATTGACTACAGTTAATTTTGGGAGAAGTAATAAATATGTAAATTTTTTCTCAGTTTTGATTTCCAATATGGTGACTATCAACAGACTGACTCAGGTAAACACCAAAGCTCTTCAGGGTCCCTCCATAATTGTTCAGTGTAAAGGCATCTCAAAAAAATATGTTTCCCTTCAACAAGAAACAAAGTGAGTTTCTTAACACAACCAAGGCCTATTCAAAGCCTTAATAGATGCCCAAGCAGAAGAAATTCATAAGCAGAAGTCTCACAGTCGCACAGATTCAAAATCTCCAATCAAACCTCAAGCCTTCAGTCAGAATAATTTTTATAAAACTGAAATTGTAATTATTCTGAAAACAGAACAGGAGTTCCCAACATGGCTAAGTGGTAACAAAACTGACTAGTATCCATGAAGATGTGGGTTCAATCCCTGGCCTTGCTCAGTGGGTTAAGGATCTTGCGTTTCTGTGACTGTGGTGTAGGCCGGCAGCTGTAGCTATGATTCGAACCCTAGCCTGGGAACTTCCATGTGTCATGCATGTGGCCCTAAAAAGACAAAAAAAAAAAAAAAAAAAAAAAAGTACAGAAATTTCCCAGTGGTTCCCCCATAGGCCCCCCTGAATTAGCATAAAAGAAACTGTATTTTCTGGCATTCACGGTTCTAAAAGCTTCTCTCTCTAACCTATGCTCATGCTATGCACATTAGTCATGTTGAACTATAATGTGGTTTTGGGGAAATAACTACTAAAAAATAACAGTAATTTAAAAAATTAAAAAACAAATAAAAAAACAAAACATGGTCTCACTAGCTTCTGGGTTATTGTACACAGTACATTGCTCCCCCTACCCAGAAACCCTCTTTCTATTCACATGGCGAACTCTCATTTGTCTTCCAAGATTCAGTTCTAAATCACTTATCTATGACAGCTTCTTGCTGCTAACAGCCACTAGGCTAAGAAAGATGACCCTCCTATGTACTTCATAATAACCTACATATACATGCCATTCATTTATTCAGAGCAATAAATATGACAGCTCTTTTTGAGAGTTTACATTGTCTAACAGGGAAGAAAGAAAATGGACATGTAAAGTAATAATGAAACATAATTACAAATTAAATGAGTCCAGGATTGGGGAGTGGGAAGGGCAGCACTCTGAGGCAGAAAACTAAAGGATGAGAATATATTTGCTATACTTGGAACTGGGAATATTCCAGGTAGGTTACTATAGCTTGAGAAGATCAGACATTAGACAGAGTTAAAACATTTGGTTGAAAAAGTAGGCAGGCGTGAGATCACTGTAGTGCCTTTATAGATAATGGTAAGCAGTTTAGGATTTATTTCAAGAACACAGAGTAACCAAACAACTCATTCAACTCAAAACAACCCAGTGGAAAAAATGGGCAGAAGACCTAAATAGACAATTCTCCAAAGAAGACATAATGGATGGCCACTGGGCACATAAAAAGAAGTTCGACATGACTAATCATTAGAGAGATGCAAACCAAAACCACAATTAAGTATCACCTCACACTAGTCAGAATGGCCACCATTAATAGGTCTACAAATAACAAGTGCTGGAGAGGGTGTAGAGAAAAGGGAATCTTCCTACATTGTTGGTGGATATGTCAATCAATACAGACACTATGGAAAACAGTATGGAGGTTCCTCAGAAAACTAAATATAGAACTACCATATGATCCAACAATCCCACTTCTGAGTCTATACCTGGACAAAGCTTTCATTGAAAAAGATACATGAACCTCTATGCTCTCAGCAGCACTATTCACAATAGCCAAGACATGAAAACAACCAAAATGTCCATCAATAGATGAATGGATTAAGAAGATGTGGTACATATATACAATGGAGTACGACTCAGCCATAAAAAACCAAAATAATGCCATTTGCAGCAACATAAATGCAATGAGAGATCATCACACTAAGGGAAGCAAGTCAGAAAGAAAAAGACAAACACCATATGATGTCACTTACATATGGAATCTAAAATATGGTGCAAATGAACCTATTTACTAAACAGAAACAGACTCACAGACATGGAGAACACGCTTGTGGTTGCTGAGGTGGGAAGGAGTTGGAGGGAATGGGAGCCTGGGGTTGGCAGATGCGAACCGTTAGATTTAAAAGAGGTCAGTAAAAAGGTCCTACTGCATAGCACGGGGAACTACATCCCGTCTCTTGAGATAGACCGTGATGGAAGATAACATACGAAAAAGAAGGTTTATATGTGCATCCTAGGTCACTTTGCTGTACCACAGAAAATGGCACAACATCGTAAATCAACTATACTTTAACTTAAAAAAAAAGAAATTACCTCCTATTCTAACCAGTACCTCCTACTCTCCTCTCTCCCTCTTCTAACCACTGAAATGTTTCAAGCAGGGTATGGCATCATGTATTAAGACTACACGCGTGTCTGAATGGAGAAGAGATCACTCGGTGAGGGTAAACAGGGAGACTAATCACAAGGCAGGAAATGATAGCGCTTGAGTTAGACAGTTAACTTGTAAAGAGAAATGGCGAGACTGAGGGTACATGTTGAGATAAGTCAACAGGATTTACTGACAGATTAAAGGTAAGGCTGGGGAAGACAGGCAGGTGAAATACGAATTAAGTTTCACCGAAGCTTTTTACTTAAGCAACTGAGTGGACAGCAGTAACTTTTACTAGATGGGAAGGACTGGAAGAAAAAGAGGCTTTGGAAGGAAAAAAAATCTAGGATTATACTTGAGATAGCATAAATGAATACATATTAGCTATCATAGGAAAAAGGTCAAATAGGCAGTTGATTCTACAAATCTGGAGCTCAGAAAGAGAGGTTGGGGCTGGGTATATGTTTGCAGCTGTCAGTATGTAGATGGTATCCAGAGCCTTGCAACTGAGTGAGATGACTGCAGGAGAAATTACAGATGAATGCTTCTCAACAGTGATGATAAAGTTCCCCAGCAAATACTCTGGAAATCTACAGAGAAACCTAGTGGGCAGGAGTCAGGGTGAGTCTGCAACAGGTACAAAGTCCTACCTAACTAACACCTGCCATCTCCCAACTTTCTAACCTCGGGCTAGACATGTACATAGGTGATCGGCACACAACAGTCAACCCAAACATGCAGATTTGAGCTGCCTGATAAACACAGTCATTTACTTTGATCAAGTTTACATACTGAGTTTTGGTACAAGATGTTGTTTGGAAAAGACTTTAGCGCAAAAACATTTGAAAATCACAGTGGGTGATTTTAAAGTCCCTCCCACTCTAATATTCTATGACTCAACTAATTTTCATCTGATCATATAAACTTTACTAGTGTAACAATTTAATCCATTCTTTCTCGATCTGTAGAACAGACTTTTTTTTTCTAGATTGTTTTACCAATGGAAGAGAGAAACTGCAGAACCAAGAAAAGGGAAACTATGAAATATTTTTAAATGTGTGTATCCCAGTGAGTTTCTATTGTGGGGCTCTAAAATCCTCCCTGTTTCTCTGAGGACTTCCAAGAAAATATTAAATAAATATTTGGACTTACCCTCCAGTTATTGGACACAAGTCTGACTCTGCCTACATGCAAAATACACAGCCAGGAGACAGTAAGCAGCAGTTAACTGAACAGTGGAAATGCAATCAACAATGGAAAATTTATTTGACCTCCATAGTTACTGAAGCACCTCCATCCTATTTTACTCCTTTGATTCTTTTCCCATATCCTACTTTGTGCCACACCCTCCCCATGTCCCCCTATTTTATCTTCTCATAATCCCAGAGAGGAGAAGTTGAGAGCAGAATGCATAAAGTGCCAACGGCACAGAAACCCAAGCCATCTCAAATCTGCCACTGCCCTCTTTTCCCTAATCTGCAATTTCCTCTGAGGAGCCCGAAGGAAAGAGAAAGTACTCACCATCTGTAAACTCCACAGAACCAGGGAATATCCTACTTTCTTTCTTTAACCCAATTAAAGGTTTATAGAGAGGCCATACCATTTTGTGATACAGATACTAAAGAATCAAAGAAACCTTGAACTACATGAGAACTTAACGAACTTTTCTTCAAAAAAAAAAAAAAAAAAAAAGACCTTATAGCTTAAAAATGTGTTAAATGTTAAGCCAAATGTCATACAAAATCAGTTTTTGGCAACACCAGTAGTGAATGCAGATTTCTCACCTTCCAGTACAATCATCTTTCTAATATATGAGGTTGTTCCTCTATTTTCAATTTCTATGCAGGAGAATTAACATTACTGGATTAAAAATACTTTTTAAAAAAGTGTACTGGAGTTCCCCTTGTGGTGCAATGGGATCGGCAGTGTCTTGGGGGCACTAGGATGCAGGTTCGAACCCCAGTCTGGCACAGTGGGTTACGGATCCAGCGTTGCTGTAGTTGTGATCTCTGACCAGGGAATTCCATATGCCATGGGATGGCCAAAAAAGAAAAAAAAAAAGAGTGTATGAGTCTCTCGTAAGCATGGAATTTTGATCATATAAAATATAGGAACTAAATCTGTCACACAGCCCCCCAAAAATTTGTGGTTTGGTAGTTTTATGTTCTCCATCAAGCTGTGTCCCAAAGGACGCTGCCATCATGCTACAGGAACTGCCCTGGCGTGCCATCAGACTGCATCTCATACACAAAAACCAACACCAAGGGAAACAGACTCAATTAACTGCATTCTACTTGGCTGGTTCTGTCAGTTTCAAAACGCTCCTATCATTAACAAGCCATATAAGTAGGTCTTTCACTGATCTAATAATTTCCAACAAATCTAGTTTATGTTTCTGTACTTTCCAGTTGCTACAAATATGTGTATCTGGGTGTACACTGACCTTCTCGTATAAAAATAATCTTTCTTAAAATAAGGATCCATTCACATTCCAGAACACCCACTAACTAGAACACCCACTCGTAGTCCTGAGAAAGGTTTCATTTTGGCAACTATTTGATCAACAGGAAAGGAAGTTATTAGCTTAGACTGTTTGTAAACAGTCTGCTTTCCTGCCACACAGCCTGAGAAAAAGACAAAGAACAAGGAAAGAACTACAGAGAGGTCAAGAGTCTTCAAGATCACAGGGTGAAGCGGGGGCAAAAGGTAAATAAACAATGCTGCCTTATTACTCTTTCTTTCAGGGAAGAAACACAATGCAAACTGTCGCAAGTCAAATTTGCTCCCAGATGCAAAGGGGCCAGAGAAAATGTACTAAATATTATCATTATCATTCAAAACTTAGTAGTTCTGGCTTACTAGTCGTCAGACTGCAGCTACAAAGACGAGTATGATATGGCCCCAGTCCATTAACTATCCTCTTATCCCTTTTCTAGTCCTTTCCCGATTTTGCCTTAGTCATCCTCAGCTCAAGGGATTGCCGTGCTTTATTTTCCCCCTGGAATGCACCTGCTCCTCTCCGCGCTGAGGAAGAATACCCATCTTCCACCAAATTATGCTGCTTTATAATGCTATTCAACTCTGTGTATGTACCCATCTCCTTAACAAGAGTACAAGGTCCCTCTCGGCAGGGACCATATTTCTTTTTATCCCTCCTAAACGACCTGGCTACCACTAAATACAGTAGGTACTCAATAAATATTTATAAAATAAACTGCACTAAGCATCATGAATCCTTATCAAATTTCCTTCTATGAAAGCTAGTCCCTTATCACCCACACCTCCCAAAATAAAAATGGAGTCTAACCAACTACAACTAAGACGACATATTTTCTTGCAGTTGCTGTGAGGTGCAAAGCAAGTTACTAACACGTCGACTAGAAGAGTTTGGTCACCCTTTACCTCTGGCTGTGGTACTTCAGATAATCTAAAAATTTCATCATTTTAATACTATTCAAAAATCACCCAAAAAAGATTTTGGATCAAAGGGTTTCCTGAGTCAAAAACCATCATGGAATGCTCCCTTCAAGGACAGTAACCATAAAATAAATGTCTGATTTCCAACAAAAATCCATGCCCCAAAACAGTCAAATGGCCCCAGCTCTAAGGGTTTCCTGATATCTATGAAGCTGACATTTTCCTGTCATTCACGAGTACTTAACTGAATTCATATACTAACAACATGCAGGTTCACGTTAAAACAAAAAGGAAAATCCATTTTCTACTTTACTTATTTTTATGGCCACACCCATGGCATATCAAAGTTCCTGGGCCAGGGACTGAACCTGAGCTGCACCTGCCCTACATGACAGGTGCGGCAATGCCAGATCCTTTAACCCAACTTTTGCCAGGCCGGGGATCAAACCTGCACCTCTGCAGCAACCTGAGCTACTGAAGTCAGATTCTTAACCCTCTGCATCACAGCAGGAACTCCTCCATTTTCTACTTTAATTAACAATGGAAACAACCCTTTGTAGGGAAAAAAAAAAAAAATCCCCTCCATATTAAAAGTTTCAAGGTCTCTAGGAGACGTGAACTGGTTAACATACCTACTTCTGGGAAAATATAGGCCAAGAGTAGAGATAATAAAAACAAAATGCTAAAACAAAAGAAAAATGTGCCCTGTTATTGACATACAAAAATTACTTAAAAAAAAAAAAATACAAGAATCCAACCACACTTAAAATCTACAATTTCAACACTGGTCTCAACCACTATCATCTCTCCACCTGGATGACAGCATTAGATTCAACTGTTTTTTTTTTTTTTTTTTTCTTCAGTACGTATCAACCCACCATTTATTCTCCAAACAGCAGCCAGAACGATCTCATTAAGGCAGTGGTGACTTATGCTAACTCCTTCTCTTAGAACTCTCCAACAACCTGCCATCCTAAACAGAGTTATAATTCTTACGATGGCCCGCACAGTCCTGTATCCAGGAATCTCAGTGAAAACATTTCTGATAATCACAGTGATTAAGGAGAGGTACTACAGTACCAGTGGGTGGTACCGGAGTTTCAAACATACTTGAGTATATTCAAGTATACTTACATACTTGAATTTTCCAGAATGTCTCCTCCACGTAAATTAAGAGAAGGCTGCACTCTGTTTGACGAAGAACTTGATCAAGAATTATTTACCATTTCACAAAAGCCCATCACCATGACTGTTCACAGTATGTGAATTAATAATATAACACTCCTGCTTAAGTTCTAATGTATAGCTCTAGATTCAGCTGCTCTGTACAGAGAATGTTTGTATTCTACGTTTGTCATACGATAGTATTTACATAACGAAATACACTGATTACATTACTTTCATTTTACGTCTTCTTTATATGAAGTTGGAAACTAATTTTTTTGAGTGCATAAAAAGCTTATATTATCTATATTTCATTTCAGGAGAGAAAAGGGATTATTGTAATGTATTTGTTATTTTAAAAAAAGAGCCTTTCATCTGACCAGAGCCCGATAAAGTGTGCACCTACTCCCCACCCCTCGCACCCATCTGACCTCTACTCTGGCTATTCTTCCCATCATTCACTAGGTTCCATCCACATGGTCTTCACGGCTATTGCTTGCAAACTGGAGGCAGTTCCAGCCACAGGGCCTTTGTACTTGCTGTTCCTTCTGAACGGAATGTTCCGCTCCCCCAGGTATTAACATTACTCACGCCCTCACATCCATCATGTTTTTGCTTGAGTATCTTCTCAATTTAAACTTTAAAATCAATCCCTCTCGCTCCCTAACTTTCTTTTCCCTCTTTATTTTTTTTTTTTTTTTGCTCCACGGTACTCATAGCCCTCTGTTCCGATTACCTACTGCTGAGTAACATATAACTCTAAAACTCAGGGACTTAAGTCAACCATCTATTGCCATCTTTTATGATTGTGTGGATTGCCTGGGTTCAGCTGGACGGTTCTTGCTTGGAGTATCTCATGTGGCTACAGCCAAATGATTGTTGGGACTGAGGTTATGTGAAGGCTCAACTGAGCTAAACATCCAAGATGACTTCTTTAACCACACTGGGCGGCCGCAGACAGCTGGGTGCTGACCAGGATTCACTGTCTCACCGCTCAGCCTTCCCACCTGCCTAAGTCTGGGCTAGCCCAAAGCATGGAGGCCTCTTGGCAGGCAAGAGTTCCCATATAGAGCTCACATTCCAAACAATAAAGGCAGAAACTGTGCTGTTTAGGACCTACCCAGGGATGTCTCCCTTGCTCTACTGGTGACACAGAATCAGCCCAAAGGACATGCAGGAGAGGATGACATGATGGTATGAACAATGGGACACAGAGCACACTAGGGAGCTATCTGTAGAGACAGTTACCACAGTACCTAACACGCTCTAAGTTTTATATTTTACTTGCTGTACCTCCTTTCCTATAAGGACATACATTCTCAAGGAAAAAGACTTCTGCGTACGTTTTCACCACTACATTCCCAGTTCATGTTAATGACTCAATATTAATTGAGAAAAAAAATATTGCCTTAAAAAGTGATGTACACCAATAATTCACTTCACAGGCTTGCTTTTCCCCATGGGCCTCATCCTTTCCCAACTCCTACCAATGTAACTTGTTGGAAAGGAACCTCAGATGAATCCGGGTTATTTTGGAAGCAAAAAGTGAAAGACAAAGTTGAAGAGCAAAAAAAATCAAAGACGGAAATGTCAAAAAGGGTCACGAACTGCTTACTCTGTCCCACGGACATCTCTGATCACTCTAGCATCTAGTTGCTCCTTGCCAGAAAACTCTCCTAACACACTTGTAAAATGTGAACCACATCTGACATTGAATACTTCCATATAAATTATTCTGTATAATTACCCTTATGAAACCCAATTAAATATTTATTCTGGCTACAGTTTCACGTGTCAACTTTATCTTCTGGATAAAAACTTCTTGAAGACCAGCTCGTTTGAACTTAAAAAGCAACTTTTAATGCAAAATTCTCAATATAAATCCCAATACAAATCTGTGCACACAAGTGTATGCCAAGAAAAAAAATCTTTTTGAGCTAGCTCGTGAATTCTGCTCATCAGTAAAGTAGCATGAGTCTGCGGAGATCATGCTCATCCGGCCTTTTTAGCCTCTGTCTACATTTGATGTTACATGTAAGAGTTTCTCCAGGGGCGCTAGCTTTCAATTTTGACTGTCTATTAGAGTCACCTGGTAAGCTTTAAAAATTCCCCACACCAGACTGCATCCCCAAGCAATTTTCGGAATTTCTGGGAGCAGAACCCAGGTATTCACACTTTTAAATGTTCCTACGTGAATTCAACATGCAGTAGAGACTGAGAAGCACTGCCTTAGAGTCTCTGTTCTCCTTTACTCCTATGAGTCTCTTCTAACCTAACAGTGGGAGAAAAAGGAGAACAAAATTTTTAATTTTTAAGGCAAGAAAAGGGGATTTTTAAAAAAAGAAAAACATGGAGTTCCCGTCGTGGCGCAGTAGTTGACAAATCCGACCAGGAACCATGAGGTTGCGGGTTCGATCCCTGCCCTTGCTCAGTGGGTTGAGGATCCGGCGTTGCCGTGAGCTGTGGTGTAGATTGCATACGGGGCTTGGATCCCGCGTTGCTGTGGCTCTGGCGTAGGCCGGTGGCTACAGCTCCGATTCAACCCCTAGCCTGGGAACCTCCATATGCCGCGGGAGCGGCCCAAGAAATAGCAACAACAACAACAACAACAACAATAATGCTGCGGGAGCAGCCCAAGAAATGGCAAAAAGACAAAAAAAAAAAAAAAAGAAAGAAAAACATATAAAATGCACAAGATACCTTTAAAAAAAACAAATGCATAAGCAATCACAATAAACATCAGTGGACTAAATTAAACAGTAAAAAGGGAAAGATTAACTGATTCGTTTTAAAAAAAAATCTGAGCTGTGTGCTATTTCTCAGAATCACATAAGACAAAGAAAGGCTGATAATAAAAGAATGGATAATAGTTATAAAAAAAAAAAAAGAGCACCAGACAAATACCGATCAAAACCAAGAAAATAGACAAGAGGCAAAAAGCAGTACTAGAAAGAAAGAGGACCACTGTATAAATAAAGATTGATTTCACTAAGAAGTGATTCTGAATGTGTGTATATCCAATAACATAGACTGAAAAATACATAAAACAAAAACAATGAGAAAAAAATGAAAAAACATACCAGAGGATCCTAACACACCAGGAAATGGCAAATAAAGAATAAATATTAGTAGGCATACTGCAGATATGTACATGTAATTAATAATCTTGTTATAATACACAGATGTTGAACACTGCACCCAATAACTGAAAAATACACTCTTTCCAACAATACACAGAACACTTCTAATACCACAAAAAAATATAAAGTGTCTAGGAATAAATCTAAGAAAGGTATGTGCAATCTTTAGAAAATTAACTTGTATTGAAAAATATTAAGGAACTCCTAAACATATGAATAGACCATGTCCAGTGATAGTAACACTTAATACGACAAAGATATCAGTTTTTCCAAACCGATCTACTGAATCAATGCTATTCCAATTAAAGAGCAAACAGAGGTTTTTGGAGCTTGTCAAAATGATCTGTAAGTTTGTATGAAGAGAAAAGGATCAGGAAATTCTTTAAATCAGGTGGCAGGATTTGCTTTACTGCCTATGAAGACTTAGCAAAGAGCTATAGCAATTGAGTGAGGCACTGGCACAGGGATATTCTGAAAAACTAATGGAAGATAATAGAGCACACAGAAATAAGATACACACATATATGGAAACTTGATTTATGACAGAGCTGGCAACTGCAACCACAGGAAGAAAAATGAACTATTCAATAAATAGTACTTAAATAATTACGTATCCATTTTGGAAAAAAATTGGACTTTTGCATCATATCCAAAATTAAATTCCAGAAATTAAAGACATGTGTAAAGTATAAACTATAAAACTTTTAGGACATAATACAGAAGGGATTTCTTAAACAAGATACAAAAGCACAAAACATCAAAAAAAGACTGAAATTTGACTAAATTAAGAATTCTAATTTAAAATTTAAATTAATCTCTGTATTATAAAAGAGAAAAGGCAAGCCACAAACTGAGAGAAAACATCTGCAACATATACTCAACAAAAGATTGATAGCCAAGGATGCAAAAACACCGATATGAAAAGACAACACAACAGAAAATATAGAAGAGGAAATGAGTGGCCAAAAACTGTAAGAAAAAATGATCAATCACAGCTTACCAGGGAAAAGCAAATTAAAATCACTTCAAAAAAAATTAAATAAATAAAATCACATCAAAAACCCATTTTAGGATCCCTGGCCTCGCTCATTGGGTTAAGGATCTGGCATTGCCACTGAGTTATGGTGCAGGTTACAGACGTGGCTTGGATCTGGTGTTGCTGTGGCTGTGGCATAGGCCAGGAGCTACACCTCTGATTCGACCACTGGCTGGGAACCTCCATATGCTGCATGTGCAGCCCTAATAAGCAAAAAAAAAAAAAAAAAAAAAAAAAAACCCCAAAAAAACCCAAAACCAAAACCAACAAAAACCCTTTTACATCCATGAGGTTGGCAAAATTTTAAGACTGGAAATAGTGGGTATTGGTAAGGCGTGGAACAGCACACCCTGCTGGTAGGAGTTTAAAATTCAGTATTCCTTTTTAAAAATCAGGATCTTCTAGTAAAGTGGAAACTATGAACATGCACTTCCACTGTTGTGTATGACCCTTGAAGGCATACTGAAACCACTGAGAGAGCCTTAAAAAATGCGAATTCTTGAGTCCTACATCCCAGAGATTCTGATTTAATTGAAATCATGGCGGGGGAGGGGAGCTCATTACAGAAAAAGATGATGATTCCATTTGTGTAAGTTGAGACCCATGTAAACCAAAACAGTATTTCGCCTAGGGCGACATCCATGTGGCGAAACTATTTTTTTTAAAGTATGGATATAACAAAACACAAAATCAGCATAGTGGAAAGAGGGTGGGAAGATGGAATGCAGGGGGCACAAAGTGGGGGATAAAAAGTACTAATAATTGCATATTTCTTAAGTTTATTCTTAAGTTTATTCTTAAGTTTAGTGGGACCATGTGTATGCTTTACACTACCTACATAGCTTATTTTACATCTGTACAATATTTACATCTGTACAATATTTAATAAAAATAAGCTAAGTATTATTAACAGGTTATTTACACAAAAAAGAGCAGTACTCAACCCGTAGTTCTTGCCAACAGTAAGTCATCAGTAAATGCTGTTATTCTCTTCCCGCAGGAAAATAAAAGGTTGTCTTGGAAGAATGGTCAAAGAGAAACGGTAAGGACACTTTAGTGTTCTCAACAGTTGTCTGTACCTAATAAAAACAGTCTTCTTTAATCTCAGAACTTTACTCAAGGTTCTGCTATCTTTTCTCAAAAGCCCAACTTCAGGAGTCATTAGAGTGTGACAAATGGCATTTACTTTACAGCCTAATAGATCTTGTTTAAACTGCAACTCTGTATTTTACTGTGTGGCTTTTGATAAATTCTACCTGGGCCTAGTTTCCTAACATTTAAACAAAAACAAACAAACAAAAAAAAGAGGAGTTCCTGCTATGGTGCAATGGGATTGGTGGCATCCTGGGAGCTCTGGAGCACAGGTTCAATCCCTGGCCCAGCACAGTGGGTTAAGGATCTGGAGTCTTGGATCTGATCCCTGGCCAGGGAATGCCATAAGCCACAGGAGGCCAAAAGAAAAAAAAAAGAAAGAAAGAAAAAAAACACAGACAATTCATTCAACAAATATTTATAAAGCAACTATCACATGCCAGATATTATATAATAATGTACAAGAGACACATAGTTTCTGCCCTTGTAAAGGCAAACTAATTCCTATTGCAAAGGGTTGCTGAAAAGATTATATAATATAAACAAAGGAATTTGACATGGTGCCTGAAATGCACTTGGTATTCAATAAATGCTATTTCTCTTCCTGCTTGGAATACCTAAAGCTTAAGAAATCACTTAAGGTGAATTACTCCTTTTAGAAACTCTAAGAGTCTAATAACATTATTAAAAACACCAACAAAATAACATATATGACAGTGAAGTACTATAAAGATATTAGTTGATTTTTTTTTCCTTTTTTTTTTAGGGCCGCATCTGAGGCATATGGAGGTTCCGAGGCTAGGGGTCAAATCAGGAGCTGTATTGGCCAGACTACGCCACAGCCACAGCGACAGCAACGTCAGATCCAAGCCGCATCTCCAATCTACACGACAGCTCACGGCAACACCAATCCTTAACCCACTGAGCAAGGCCAGGGATCAAACCTATGTTCTCATGGATGCTAGTCAGATTCGTTTCTGCTGAGCCACGATGGGAACTCCCTATTTAACATGTTTTAAATGTTAGATGTTATTATTCTGAGCTATGCTCAGGTTAAAATGTGGGCATCTGAATCAAATTAAAACTAAAAGTTATAAACTCAAGCATAACTGGATTCAGATTTCAAAGTATATTTTAAATATTTCAATGATTTGACTTAAAGCATATCCTACAATATCTAAAATTTATTTTTAATATGGCTATCTTTCAAATTCACATCATTCTGGGGGCACTTATTGTAGGATACTGTTTTTTTAAAGTATCTTGCAAATTCATGTTGCTGAGAGGCAAAACAGAAATAACTTTCTAAGTCAAAAAGCACTAGCACAGTAGTTTTCACAAAAAGGAGGCTTAACAAATATTTATAGGATGAATCAAATAGTGCAATTTGAGTCCAGCTGTGTGGCTGAAGAATGCACTCACTTGGTAGATACCACAGGATAGAAGCGTCTTAGTTTTTTTGAACAGGAGGAAGCATGAGGTAATAGTCTGAAATTTTTTTTTTACTGTATCTATTATACTTATTATATTTATACATTTACTATATTTACTATATTTATTAATGTACAACATCCTCACTTCACACTGGAAGCGGCAAAAACATGAGTGAGAGCACACTGGCTTTTAAGTCAGTTCTCTTCCCAGTGCCCTTCAAAGACCTCAGATTTGCTTCTCTTAATCTAGTGCAGCATTTTCTTTCCTTAAATTTTTTTTTAGTTTAAAAAGTAGTACATCAAATGAAAGTTGGAAAAATGTTAAAAAATTTGGTAACACACTCTGACAGCTAATTCCTAAGAAATAGCATCCATGTATATTGCTGACAAGTAAGAGCTGGTACCACAGATCTATGGAAAGGAGAACTAGGTAGGGTGGGGTCAGGAGTGGAAGGGGAACTTTTATTTATGTTCTTTTGTAACTTTTGAATTGTGCACCTTTTATATATATATATTACCTTTTTTGTTTTTTAAGTAATACATGTATATGATCAAAAATTCAAAGAATAAAGAACACTAGGTCCCATGCCCAGGAGTGAACTTCACTGTGCATCTCTTATCTTTATTCTAGATATGTCCTAGGCATTTCTGACATGCCAAAACTGGACTTCCTTAATAGAAACAGACATCCTCAGCAGAAAAGAAAATGATTAATCTTAAAGCTAAAAGTTGTGTGAAGCTAAAAGAACGCATAGAAAATGTTCATCATCAGGCATCCAAATGTTCCATCACTGTCAGTATGGAGACTGCATAAGGCGTTTTCAGTTTAGACGAAGAAACAAGACTGAGGTTAAAAAACCATTAAAGAACAAGTGAGTGTTGGACGTTCCCACTGTGCCAAAGAGGATTGAGGATCTGGTGTTGCCGCAGCTGTGGCACAGGTTGCAGCTGCAGCTTGGATTCAACCCCTGGCCTGAGAACTTACAAATGCCTTGGGTATAGACAAAAAAGGAGGAAAAAAAAAAAAAGAACTGAATTTTAAAATCAGTTACTGAACACAAGTACAACAGGAGATGGAAGAAGAAAAAGATTATAGTTAGCTGAAAAAGAGTTGTTTTGAGAAGAGGTTTGACCTGGGTTAGTCAGCCCTCATCCCATATAAATAGTTTAAAAGAAACAAGTAAGAATATTAAAAAGCGAAAACAACAAGCAGAACCAAAATTATGTGGGCCATAAATTATTTAGCTATAAAAATTCACAAGCACCGAAATTCCTGAGGCCCACTAACTTCTTACCATTTCTAGAATGCACAAGGCTTAGGAAAAGAGAAGCCTTTGGTGTTTACCTCAGTCCGCTCTTACATATTAAGTTTTCCCTCCTCTTGATTAGTAATTTTAAGTTTTCATACATGTCATTTCATTTAATCTTACAACCCATAAGCACAGTGTTACTCACATTTTTGAGGAAATTGAGATTCATGGCAGTAAAAAGCCTTTTTTTCCTTTTGGCATGCTACTTCTGGCATGACAGTGTGGGGGGTTCCAGACCCACACTTCCATTAAACTGGATTAAGTTATAAAATAAAAAACAAAGGAGTTCCCATCGTGGTAATGAACTCGACTAGTATCCAGGAGGACGCAGGTTCAATCCCTGGCCTCGCTCAGTGGGTTGGGGATCTGGCACTGCCGTGAACTGTGGTGTAGGTTGCAGACTCGGCTTGGATCTGGCGTTGCTGTGGCTGCAAAGTAGGCCACCAGCTGCAGCTCCAGTTCAACTCCTAGCCTGGGACGTCCATATGCCGTGGGTGCAGCCCTGAAAAGTGAAATAAAATAAAATAAAATAAAAAACAAGAACAACCCCCTACTCCCACCCCAACCAAAGACTTTAGTCTTTGAAAATGGTCTGAAGGGCATACAGCAAATGAAGAAACATCTACTCAAGAAAATCTACTAAAACTTGGTAAGGAAACGGAACTTCTGTGGTGTCTGAAAGACAGTCCCACTCCTTCCCTTCCCCGTCACAACTCAGCAAGACAGAACCTTCACACCAGACTGATACAACCAAGGACAGAGGGTTCTCCTGAAATCCAGCTCCCAATCAGGATGAGAAGCGTGCCAGCATTTCCCATCTGGCCCACTGCTACTTGGGTAGCTGCTCTAAGATCTGCTTGAGTGTGGCTGGGCAGGGGGCTCCCTTCTTCTGCCCAGTCTCTGCTCCTGGGATGGAGGCTCTGCCTTGCGCGAGGCACTGCTAAGAATACCAGACCTGGATTCTCTTACCCCAGCTCATAGGGTGGGGGTTCCTTGCTGGGAGAGACAAGCCAAGGAGTCCTGGGGCTGCAACCACCCACTCAACTGTGCACTCAGCTCCTAAAGTGAGATGTCACTTGGAAAGAAGTGTGCATTGTTCCTGCCTGCAGCACCAGAGTCTTGGTTCAGAGATTTTTTCACTAGGGTAGAAAAGCCCTCAACCAGACTTCCACATCTTTTTCCCCAGAGGTTGTGACTTCCTTTGCAACAGAGTGTGGATAAATTCAAACCTAAGGATGCTCTTAAAAACAGTGATTGTAGTGAAAGGCCATTGGGAGGAGACTAACGTTCACTGGAGATAAAGGCTAAACCTTCTATCTACGAGTTTGCTGGAGAGAAACGGAAAGAGAGAGCGGGGAAGAGACCTTTTTGGGTCAGAATAAATTTCAAACACTGACCTTGGGAAGTGTATTATTAAAGGAGCCTGAATTTGATTGTATTAGTCTGTGAAGCAATGTATGCCCCCCAGGACATTGTTTAAAACAACAGAGCAAGCAGCTGCAATTAATAGAGTTTAAGAAGTGGGTGTGGTCTGGGAAAGAGCCAAAGACAGCCCTTCCAGAATCAATGCCATCTCTGGCTGACTGTGGGCATACTCAAGACTGTGCCCCCGGAGGGGCAACATTAGAGGCTCCACACTGCTGGAGGAGAGGGGGAAAGATAGATTTGTGCCTAGAATAAACAATCCCTATAGCTCAACAACAAAAAGACAAAAAAGCCAATTAAAAAATGGACAAAGGACGGAAACAGACTTTTCTCCAAAGAAGATACACAAAGGTCAATAGGCACAGAAAAGGTACTCAAGCATCCTGAGGCTCTAGGGAATGGCAAATCAGAATCACAAGACATCCCTTTACATCGATGAGGCTGGCTATGATCAAAGAAACTGCAAAGAACAAGCTTCAGTGAGAACGGTAAAAGCGGAACACTCATATCAGTCATGGGAATGTAATACGGTGCAGACACTGTGGAAAATAATTTGGAAGTTCCTAAGGTAAACAGAGAACATCCATATGACCCAGCATCCTACTCCTAAATATATACTGGAAAGAACGGAAAACAGGTGTTCAAACAAAAACTTGAACATGAACGTTCACAGTATCGCGATTCACGATAGCCAAAGGTAGAAACAACCCAAATGACCCAAAGTTGGTCAGTGAATGAATGGCTAAACAAAATGCTGTCTACCTATACAATTGAACACTATTCAGTAATAAGAAAAAAATGAAATTCTGATATGTTAACAGAAGTGAGACACAAAAAGCTACATACTGTATGATTCCATTTATAGGAAACATCCAGAAATCCACAAAGATGAAAAAAAGTACCTCTGAGATTACGAGGAGCTGGGGGTAAAGGGAATGAGGACTCTTCTCCTGGGATGCTGAAAAAGTCTAGAAATAGATAATAGCGATGGTTGTGACCACAATGGTCTTAAATGACTCAGTAAAAATGGTTATGCTGGAGTTCCCCGTCGTGGCTCAGGGGAAAGGAATCTGACTAGTATCCATGAGGACGCAGGTTCGATCCCTGGCCTCGCTCAGTGGGTTAAGGATCTGGAGTTGCTGTAAGCTGTGGTAGAAGTCACAGACGCAGCTCGGATCTGGTGTGGCTGAGGCATAGGCCTGGAGCTAGCTCTGATTCGCCCCTAGCCTGGGAACCTCCATATGCTGCAGGTACAGCCCTAAAAAAAAGCGACAAAAAAAAAAAAAAGGTTATACCGACGAAGCTCCTGCTCCGGTACAGTGAGTTAAGAATCTGAATGCAGCAGCTTGGATTGCTGTGGAGGAACAGGTTTGATCTCCCCAGCAAAGTGCAGTGGGTCAAAGGATCTGGTGGTGCTGCAACTGTGGCTCAGATTCCATTCCTGGCCTGGGAACTTCCATTTTCCATGGGTATAGCCATTAAAAAAATTGTTACAGTGATAAAGTTTATTTTCTATACATGTATATATACAAAAATTCAGAAGCAGCAAACCAATCTAATGCCAAACTTCAGTACAGAGTATAAGATTCAGTATGAGACTCTCCAGAGTTTAAGACTGAGACATAAATTACACTGGTCTTCATGGTTCCACTTCATATACTCTCAGTTCGCTCTTCCCTTTAAAAAGTATTGAAATGTGTAAACCTAGACTTGAATACCGTTCTTGTTATATGAAGTATCACTCCTAGATTTTCTTTGCCTAATTTAATTTCACAATATGTGGTCATTTATCTATCACACCCTGGCAGAGTAGAATAATTAAAAGCTTAAACATGACTTGCATATTTACATATAAATTGTAAACCATCAAAAGAAAAAAGCAAAAATAAATAAATAAAATAAAAAATTAAAAAAAAAAACAAAAAAGCAAACTCCCAATGGAATACCACTTTCCACACTCTGGCATGGCTAATAAAAAAAGGAACAATATTAAGTGCTGGCAATAATGGGGAGAAACCGGAACCTTCAGACATTGCTGGTGGGAGTGTAAAATGGCACAGCCACTTTGGAAAATGGGCTGGTGGGTTCTCAAAATATTAACCATAAAACTACCATACACCCAGCAATTCCACTCAAGAGAAATGATATACGCTCA
This sequence comes from Sus scrofa, assembly GCF_054392235.1. Classification (NCBI taxonomy): domain Eukaryota; kingdom Metazoa; phylum Chordata; class Mammalia; order Artiodactyla; family Suidae; genus Sus; species Sus scrofa. Next base: position 13,026,839 of record NC_139391.1, read on the forward strand.
TCCAAGTGATTTCACAAATGTCCATTGTAGCATTATTCTTAACAGCCTAAAGGTAGGAAAAATCCAAATCCAATCAACCACTGACTGGATAAACAAAGTGTTGGACATCTATAAACAGAATATGCGCTGGATGTAGAAGGGAATGAATGAAATACTGATACATGCCACAAATATGTGAACCTCAAAAACTCTACGCTAAATGAAAAGAAGCCATTCACAAAGGCTGTACTGTATGATTGCACCTACATGAAATATTCCAGAAGAGGCAAATCTGTCGAGAGCAGTTTAGTGGTTACTTAGAGTTGGGGGTGGAACAGAAAAGGATGGGCGTGGGGTTTCATTTTGGGGCGGTATGATGCTCTGAAATGAGACTGTGATGATGGTCGCACAATTGTGACGATATTAAAAACCATGGACCTATATACTTTAAGTGGATGACTTTTATGGTATGTATGTAAAATAGATCTCAATTAAGCAGTTCTTAAAAAATCTGCTTCATGTCCTCATTCCTATATACTCCAACTTTATTTTCTATGATTCACCAATATGAATCTTCTAATCTGTCTAGAGTCCAGTGAAAACCCCACACTCAATTTAACTGCTTGATTCTGCTCACTGTTCCCCTACCTGAAATACTCTCCCAAGGGTACACTTAAGTCACACATTCAGTTCTGAAGATGTTTCTGATCAAGTCAACCCTCACTGATCTAATTACCCTGTAGATTTCATACCACTTGTAATTGGTAACACCTGTAACCTCAAATACATAAAGCAGTTCCACCTTATTTCTTCTTAATGCCTAGATGTTGCCACAATCTCGAATTCTTCACTTTAGTCTCTTTTATCTTCTCAGAGACAAACTAATTACTCCAGAACTGTGAAGCTCAAACACGATTGTGGGAACTCAGCGAGGGCTCTAAGACAAAGAGGAAAAAGTGTACACGCAAGGAATACTGCAGGATAAGTAACGCTCCTTCCTCCATCAAGCCCTGCCAATTCACCAGCTCCCCCTGCCAGAACCTCGACTACATCTTTATATCCCCCTTAAAAGTTAGCACAGCATCTTGAACACAGATGGTTCCAAATGTCTGCTGAATAACAAATTAATGCTTCGAATGCAACTTCCTACATGTGTATTCAGTAGTCATCAAACCTTAACAAACATCTGAAGTCTTAAAGCGGAAAATGGGAATGAGAAAAAGAAAACTAAAATGATGGGACACGCATTTACTTCCCAACAGTGGATTATGTTCTTACTGTGCATTTCAAGGTGGCACCTTACTGCTATCCTCAAACCTGAGTATGTACCAGGCATCCTTATCTTTAAGTAGCTACTGACACTTCACTGCTGTCAGAGAAAAAAGAGCACGATTAAGAGAAGCAAGAATTTAGATATGATACTTGACTTCCTTCAAACCGTGGAGTGCCAATTCAAACCCCTACGCCTCTACATGGAGTCAGGAGGAAATGAACACGATGAAGCCTGGAAGGGCAGAGATGTGTAAGTTGAGAATAAGAAGCACTGCTTTTTGGAGTTCCAAGTGTGGCACAGTGGAAACAAATCCAACTAGGCACCATGAGGTTTCGGGTTCGATCCCTGGCCTCGCTCAGTGGGTTAAGGATCTGGCGTTACCGTGAGCTATGGTGTAGGTCTGAGACGTGGCTTGGATTTGGCGTTGCTGTGGCTCTGGCAGAGGCTGGCGGCTACAGCTCCAATTCGACCCCTAGCCTAGAAACCTCCATATGCTGTGGGTGTGGCCCTAAAAAGCAAAAAAAAAAGAGCACGGATTTCAAAGGACAAGGGGTTGGGAGGGGCGGAAGACAAGTCTTAGGAGCTGAACTACTGAAAGCAACAAAGACAGCAGGTCATAGCACAAAAGCCACAGGCTGCTGAAACCTGATCTACAACAAGACGGCAAGAGCCTAAGATCAATGAATTCAAGAGCATCTCTTTCTGACACTCTGAACAGACAAAGACCTAACTCCACTATATAAAATTCCTCAACCTGGCCCCGAAACACTTATGAACATAGAACACTTCTCATTTGTTCAGCTTCAGAAATACATTTTTCCCGTTTCTATGTATTTATACTTATTTGGTAACTTGTTTTGCGTTGTTTAAAGGGCAAAATACACATATTATAATCATTCAGACTTGTTATTGGGATTTCTCTGGCAGTAAAGCAGTTATCTCCAAATTTATCATTATTTGTGTATTACGGATTTTTTTTTACTTCTTTAATGTGGGTTTCTTTAATAATTCCCTTTGTATTTGTAAAACCTCCTTTAAATTATACCTTTCCTTCCCTCTCATTTACTTTTTAATATGTGGTGGTTTAGAGTAAGGGATCATGAATTATACTTCAGGTAATCCTTCTTCAATATTCACAAGATTACTAAGGTGCAGAGAGAAAATAAACAACATAAACGCCTAGAAGAGAATGTTTTTTACACCTTACATTTATTTTATCATCTGCTGCCTCCCTTGAACTCATACACAGATGCTAACACTCCTATTTTAAATGTTCAGCAAAGCATTTTTATTCTACTTTCTGCAGAAGACTATCATTAGGATTTCTTCAAGCTAAAGATAAAGAAAGACAGCATTTAACTATTATTTTGAATAATGATTTGGACATATCAGGACAATTTCTCCCAGCGAATACAGGAAAGCATCATGATCAAGAGTCAGAACACAGTGAACCAGAGAGAGCAGTTTTATACAGGTCTTGTAATTTGATGGAATCATCCAAATGCATAAACAAGGACCCTAACTTCTCAGAGATACAGAAATTGGTGAATAAGTAAAAAATAAAAAATAAATCAATATACATTTCTCTTTGAACACTACCATATTACTGGCCAATAATTTTAAACAGGCCATCAAATTGATAAATAAAAGGCTTTCAATTGCCTACAAGTAAGAAAAACCAGTAACTTAAATTTCCTATAACAAAAGCAGGCTGACAATGACTGGCCCCATAGCAGGAGCCCAAAAAATAATTGCTGAACAAAGAATTAAAATACAAGCCTTCATGAGGTGTACAGATTAAATCATTTCTTATGAAAAAATACATTTTTTTAAAGATAGAAAAACAAAATACATATATGCTTCTCTATCCTAATGCATCTCTTTTTAAAATAAGAATTACACCCCAAAATATTAACTGGGGGTTGAATCTGCACAAAAGATACCTTAGAATTTTAATTAGTTTCTTCAAATTTCTCGAGTTCACCACATCAATTACATAAAAAAGGCAAGCAGACTACTAAATTAAAAATGCACTCTTTTTAGCCACAATGTAAGTAACACAGTTGGTTGGACAAGAAATCAGAAGTGTGATTTATGGTTTGCAAGGCTTACAATCAACAAAATTTCAGGTTCTGGTCATGGTCTACCCACGTAACTCTTTAAATTTAAAGCAAACCCTCAAATGAAAGATAACAGAGAGCAACTGGGAATGGGAAGCACAACTTACTTCAACTTGAAAAAGTTCTCCGGCCCCTTCACAGTCGTTGGATGTGATTACTGGAGTGTGAATATGCACAAAGCCACTGTCCTGGAAGAAAAAGAGAAACGGCTCTTCTCAGTGTATTTGTACATGAAACAGTTCCAGGAATTGCACCTTACCATTTGATTAAAAAGCACTAAGAGAATGCCATAACAAATCCCTTCTTAATCCCCCAAATAAAATGACTGAGACATCAAGTTGAGAGTTTACCATGTATAAAAAATTTTACATCAGGAACTGACTTAGACAATATCTAGTCCAATCTTCTCACTTCAAAGATAAGGAAATTGTCTGAGGCCCAGAGAGACTGAACGACAGACCGAAGTCACTCAACCAGTCAGGGGGAGGGGAGGGCGGAGGCAGGACAAGAACCTATTGCACAGAGTCTAGGTCTGGCGCCATTTCTTCTCCCAGCTTCTCCAACATACTGGTAGCAATTTCTCTCTCACTCCCTCCCTCAAGGCTAATGCATACGATGCCTGCCGTCCACACTGCTAAGGGAATATAGAGTGATCAATATGATTTCGGTTATTTTGGAATGAGACTCTCAACTGCAATAAACCATCAGAAAAGAGATAAACTAAGGCTGACAAATAGGGACCTAAGAAATTGCAAAAAAGGCAGAAATGATTTTTAAGAAGTCTGTCGTTAAACTGATGGCACAGTACACTGCGCAAGGCACAGGCGATGCACTTCCTTTGCCTCAAGGAAGATTTTGAGCAGCAAATCCATCCATTACTCTGGCACCCAGCTACAATTCTTCCCTTCCAAAGTTGTAGGCTACTTCCATTAGTGAACCACAAAAGCTCTGCTAGTAAAACTGAAATAACCCAGCAACTTCAAGGTTATGCTTCTTTCATTCTGACTATGGATGTAGGCAAAAGGTCACATTTAGCATAAATGTTGCAGGGCTGGGGTGGAGGCAGCTAAAGTGAACTGCTGCAAAGGTATAATAGTATGTGTTTAATGCAAACATTTTGGTCTTGAAATCAGTATAACAATTTTATATACACACATCTAATCTGTGTTAAATTCTGCCTATCACTGGTGGAATAAAAAATATCTCAGTGCATTACCAGGGGCCTCCCAAATTTGCCTGTCCTTTCTAAAAAAGTCTGAATTAAAATATTATGGCTATGATACAAAGTATCCAGCAATAACCTGCCTTATAGTGTAGACTGATTAAATATTCAAGCTATAAATTAGGAGTCTCAGAAGGTACTCAAATATGTACTTAATCTGGGAATAACGTGTGGAGAGGTGCTGCACAGAGCACATTACAGAGAACAAATAACACAGAATCGATAACATTACTGCATAAAATTTTTATCTCCTAGAAGCCAAGAATTATGGACATGAATCATTTATTCCACATGAATGCAGGCAACTATGAGCACAAGTGCAATAAACAAAGTGAGGAAGTGAAAAATCCAAAGGAAACGAGGGTGGCGAGAGGGAGGGGGAGAGGGAGGAGAAAATTTAACGGCTACACATAATTGCCAAAGTTAACACTGGTCAACTGCCGCAAGAAATACCACTGTGAATCTTATGAAAATAACTATGTGGGATTTAAAAAAGTCACTCAGGTAGTAGGATTTATTCTCAATACTCAAATAATGCTAAACCTTTCAAAAAGGGTCACTTTTTAAGCTTTTTAAAAAAGCGTAGCTTTTTAAGCCTTAACAGTACTTGCAGGGCTTATCACGTCCAAGTCCGTAACATTACCATGAAAAATTATAAAGGAAAGGGTACAAAGCAACAACAAAGCCCCCCAAAGAGAAAGCAGATAGGGAAGTAGAAAGATAAAAAGGAAAATAAAAGCAAGAGTATGGTCAGTGGCTGTCTCCACTCTGGGGTACCAAGGTCAGGTACTCAGCCCGTCCCACAGCAAAGGGGTTTCTAAGGAGAGATATGAAGACCAGAGAAGGGGCCCAAAATACTGGCCCAATTCTTCAGATTCCACCCACCACCTCTAAATACCTAAACATTTTGATAGATTCATATTTCTATTACCAGGTATTTATAAGGCACTGAGTATCTGAAAATTCTAAAATTCATGTATGAAGGCTCATACACCTCACTCAAAGACTCATGAACTACATATATGTATTTTTTAAACACACACCAATTAAGACTATTTAATCATTCTAAACAAAAAAGAAACATGACAGCAACTGCTAGCCACAGGCACACCACTGGCAACAAAAAGTGACAGTTAAGAGGAGACTGAAAAAAAACAAAAAAAACAAAAAAAGCCCAAACCCACGAAAAGCATCACAGGAACTCAAAGACACAGCAGTCCTAGGTCATTCAACACGGGGGCAAAGAAAACTCCCCACCGCAACAGGCTTTGAAGGCACTGCCATACTGAGGAGGAAACAATTTGATACTCAGAGGATGAACCTCAAATCACCAAGAAAGGGCAAACTCTTTTCTACTGACTCACTTCAGGAAGCCAGGGAAGAATGTAATACATTTTAGAATAACTTCCACAGTTATTCTCAAATCCCATTATTTGAGAAACTCTACTTTTGTAAAAAAAATTTTGAGGATTCTATACAGTCAAGTTTTAGTACTCAGCAAAGGTGTCAATTCTATAAGCAAAGCAAGTTATATACTAAACATGTTTGACACTCGAACCAAAAAACTCAAGATCCTTAAAGTATCCTAACTAGAGGTTTCTCCTCAGATTTCTATTATTGCTCCTACAATTCTAGATCTGAAATTGATGCAAATTTACATTTTAAGTCTTAACATCATTTAGAGAGCCTAAAGCAACAAACACAAAAACAGTACCAAGTAGAGGATAATACAGAACTATGATTTAACGCATCTTAGAGTGCGCCCATGATTTCTTTAAACAATGTGATCCTCTCCATACACAAGTGGGTAACATCTTGGAAGCATCGGGAGAATATTTTCCAGAGCTTTACAGTTAGAAAGTGAATTTATAGCACTCAAGAGTTAACTACTTTGGCGTTCCTGCTGTGGCACGGTGGGTTAAAAACCTGACTGCGGGAGGTCAGGTTTAATCCCTGGCTGGGGCAGTGGCTTAAAGCATCTGGTGTTGCCGCACCTGCAGCATAGGTCAAAACTGTGGCTTGGATTTGATCGCTGGGCTGGGAACTTCCATATACTGCAGGTGTGGCCATCAAAAAAAAAAAAAGTACCTACCTTTTACAACCTTCCCCAATAGTGCCATTATTTTCAACCACTTAAATTGTTTAAAAATTTTTGATCTTGCTTAGTTGATTTCAGATTTTTTCTAGTTTTTTCTTAGTTTTAAATTTTTAAATTGTTTACGTATCTGTAAAAGCTTCAAGTAATAAAGAAATACATGAATTGGGGGAAGCACTGATGTTAATGAATTGCCTATACCACCACCTAGTGGCCAGAAATCCACAAAACCTGCTGAATTAAAGCAGGTCCACTGGCTTTATCAGCCATTACAGTCATATGGGGGAAAAAAATGCTTTGCTACATCTGACTAAATTTTTTGTTTGTGGCCAAGCACAACTGAAAAGCCACGTGGAAGTTTCAGTAAGAAGGTTTATGAGAGCATATGTAAATGTACCCTTTCAAACCACAATGGGATGACACTGTATAATGTGATTTGTTTTCCTTTGTTCTCATGCTTTAAAGCCATGATATTCTTTAGCTGAAACACCAGAAATTACCTCTTAAGGAGCTTTTCAAAGAGCAAGAACTTTCTTGATGTGCTGTGGTAGGGCTGGGCCTGTGTCAACTGGGATGCTGCCCAAGGGAGGGTATGCTATCAGACCATCTTTGCAAATGAGCTGGACCTGGAGAAACGGCCTAGGAAGAGCTCCAAAACTACACGGAGTAACACTGAACTTTATCTGTTGGGTCACTCCTGCCTTTGGAGCCCTCCTCCACTTCATCAACTTACCAACTATATTCACTGTGGCTTTCCTAGATTGCCGAAAATGGTTGAAAGGCAATGCTAAATGAGACAAGATGTTTTTAGTCATTAGACCAATCTGTTTGATCAATACCAATAATTCTTTACAATCAATGTTTACTGGAGTTCCTGCTGTGGCTCAGTAGGTTAAGGATCCAACTGCAGTGGCTCAGATCGCTGCAGAAGCGAAGGTTCAATCCCCGGCCCAGTGTAGTGGGTTAAAGGATCTGGCATTGTCACAGCTACAGTGTAGGTTGCAGCTGTGGCTTGGATTCAATCCCTAGCCCAGGAACTTCGAATACCGTGGGTGCAGTCATTAAAAAAGAAAAAGGAAAAAGAAATTAGTGCTGACTATATATAAACTGCCTGTGACCAAGATGGAGAAACAGGAACTAGATTTACCTTCCCATTTGAAACAACCAAAAAACCAAAAACAAAACAAGTCCAGAAGCAAACCACATGCAAGAATGATATTTCAACACTGGATATCAGAAACAAAGCAGAGTGACCCCTGAGAGGTAGCAAACAAACACAGTGAACCCTCCCGGGGCCCAGCTTACACCTTGAGATTTTCCAGCATGAAAAGGGGAGAAATATAGTGGAACCCAGCAGAGTCTCTGAGTTGAGACAGAGCTGAGAGTCTGAGGAGGCCAAAGTGGTTAGAACTGACCGGACTGAGAACCAGAGAGGAGAGAGCTGTGCTGACAATTTCAGAGATGTACAGAGCATCACCCTGGAGTGAGAGGTGGAGGAATGATCAGCACAGGCGTGTGAGGAAACCATCCAAGGCCAGGGGAAGAACCATTCAAAGCATAAGACGCTTCCTAAATATCCAGCACCCAGCAAGGTAAATTCACAACGTCTGCACCTAATCAAAGATGAGCAGGTATGCGAGGAGGCAAGAAAACATAATCCATAATGAAGACACTAATCAGGAGTTCCCGTCATGGCACAGTGGTTAACGAATCCGACTAGGAACCATGAGGTTGCGGGTTCGGTCCCTGCCCTTGCTCAGTGGGTTAAGGATCTGGCGTTGCCGTGAGCTGTGGCGTAGGTTGCAGACTTGGCTCGGATCCTGCATTGCTGTGGCTCTGGCGTAGGCTGTTGGCTACAGCTCCGATTAGACCCCTAGCCTAAGAACCTCCATATGCCACAAGAGCAGCCCAAGAAAGTGGCAAAAAGGCCAAAAAAAAAAAAGACACTAATCAATCAAATTGATTCATAACTGATAGACATGTTAGAAGAAACATGATCAACAGCCTTGTAAATTAACGATACTTTAATAAAACTTAATAAAAAGAGATAAGTAAGCTTGACAACATAGCAAAAGAAACACAAGGGAAAAACATTTTTAAGAAGAAAAGAACATCTGTGAACTATGGGAATATCAAGCGGACTAATATATGGGTAAGTGAAGTCACCAAAGGAGAAAAGTAACACAAAAAGTATGTGATGAAATGACAGAAAAATTTGGTGAAAATTGAAACACAGAGATGCAAGAAATTCAATGAATTCCAAACACAAAAAACATAGAGAAAACTGCCAAGGCACATCTTAATCAAATTGCTCAAAACGAGTGATAAAGAGAAAATTTAAAATCAGCCACAGAAAAAAAGTACCACACAATCAAGGGTGCTTGCAGTAAATAACCACAAGAACGTTCAGGATAATACTCTAGTGTTACAATTACTCAACTCACAAGCAAGAACACCGAGAAGCAAAGCTCCTTACCTTAAAAAAAGAATGGACAGCAGCTGTGGCTTCACTGCGAACTCTCAGGATAGAACCCAGAACATTAGTCCTGCACCGAAGGTGAGGATACTGTCTCAGATACTCCAGAGGATGCCGCTCTTTATATTTTAAAGGGAAAGCCTGCCAATAAAAGGAAAAACAAGTTAGAAGCTAAAAAAGATACTCTTTCATAAAATCAGTTTCCAAGGCAGTTGTTAAATAATAATGCTGTAGAGTAAAATTAAAATGCTTTCCTCCCCCCCGCCTTTTTGGGGAGGGCTGCACCCACAGCATATGGAGGTTCCCAGCTAGGGGTCCAATCACAGCCACAGCCACAGGAACTGCATCTGAGACCTACACCATAGCTCATGGCAATGCCGGTGCCTTAACCCACTAAGTGAGGCCAGGGATAGAACCTGCGTCCTCAATGATGCTAGTCAGAGTTGTTAATCGCTGAACCACGATGGGAACGGCTCCTCATTTCTTAACATAACTGACACATTAATTCTCACAAATTAAGAATCAGAAAGATGTGGGTTTGCATCCAGCTCTATTACTTACTAGCTTTAGAGTCTTGGGCAAAGTTACCATCACTGAGGCTAAATGCTTAGGTATCAAATCTCTACCCATTAGCTGTCAATCACTACTTACAAACAGATTAGGATATAATTACGCAAAACAGTCCACTGTTTGGCACACAGGAATTTACAACATTGTGGATATTAAAGATTATGTTCTCTACAGCTGTACACACACAGCTGGTGTTCAATTTTAAAATCACCCAAATGTCTCGAAAGCCCATAAGCTCACATAATCAATTGGCATTATTTATCACTGTTCATCAACACGTACCGCTGTTTCAGAACATGCGAGAAGGTCAACAGCTTTCTGTCATCTGGAAGAGCAGTGTATAGTCATAAAGATTTCTAAGGAAATTATGACTCTACCTAGAAAAATTTCTCTGCCCACACTCATTTTACAAAATTGAGAAGGTAGGGAAAAAACTTTCAGATCAAAACCAATGTTTCAATAAAAAATACAACAGAGAAGTAAAAGAGCCACGTTGGTAGCCTGTTTTAGAGTTATCTATTCCTTTTAAGCCTTATGCACACACTAAGTCCTAGAGACAAAGCCCCCATACCTACTGAAGAGACAGTATTATCACATTAATAGGAATCTGGAAACTGCTCGCAGGTTGGGAACTCGGTAACGTCTGAGTATTAAATAAGGACACTGGAGTTCCCGTCATGGCGCAGTGGTTAACGAATCCGACTAGGAACCATGAGGTTGCGGGTTCGGTCCCTGCCCTTGCTCAGTGGGTTAAGGATCTGGCGTTGCCGTGAGCTGTGGTGTAGGCTGCAGACGCGGCTCAGATCCCGTGTTGCTGTGGCTCTGGTGTAAGCCGGTGGCTACAGCTCCGATTGGACCCCTAGCCTGGGAACCTCCATATGCCACGGGAGTGGCTCAAGAAATAGCAAAAAGACCAAAGAAAAAAAAAAAAAATATATATATATATATATAAATAAAGACACTGAAACGAGGAGGAAGGATAAAACACATGGCAAAATTTTAATAATCTAACATTTCTCTAAAAAAGCAATAATAAAAATGGTAACCATCTCCATTCCTCTCTGAGTTCAAAATTATTTTCACGATCTATTTTTCAGACACCTTGGAACCCAATTCCTGATTTTACATGTCAATTAGAACTTCTTGGAAAATTATTCAGAATGACATTTAAAAAAAAACTGCGGAGTTTCTGTTATGACTCAGCAGTAACGAACCTCAATCCATGACAACGTGGGCTCGATCCCCAGCCTCGATTAGTGGGTCAAAGACCCAGCATTGCTGTGAGCTGCAGTAGGCTGCAGACAAGGCTGGGATCCTGAGTTGCTATGGCTGTGGTATAGGCCGAGAGCTGCATCTCCAATTTGACCTCTTGCCTGGGAACTTCCATATGCTACAGGTGTGGCCCTAAAACGTAAAACCAACCAACCAAACAAAAAACTTTCTATTTTCTTTTTTTCTTATTTTCAATTTCTTCCAGTTATCCAAAAGAACTAAAAATGAACTAAAATGATGCTATTTCCCTACATTTCTTCATTTTTTTGTTCATTAAATATTTGAAGATGATTATGGCAAAACCACAGGCGAGTCAATTGGCTGGTACAAAGATTTTCAGCTGTGCCACTAATCGGCAAGATGACCTAACCCAAGTCATTTTACCTGGTTGAGCCTTCTTTTCTCCAATTAGAAACTGGATTGATATTCTGATTCTCTTCCCTCTAACCTCTTTATCAGGCTTAAGTAAAAAGCTACTAACAGAAGAGTCTTGCAGAAACAGGGAGAAACAAATCTTAATGTAGAATTTTTATCTCTGTTCAGCCCGAGCATTACCACACTCTAATGCTGTCTAGTGGAATTTTACGTGATGAACAGAAATGTTCGTGTCTGTGCCACATGGTACGGTAGCCACCAGCTGCATGTGACTCCTGAGCACTGGAAATGCGGCCACTGAAGACCTGAATTTTCTAATATTAGCTCATTTAATATTAAATAGCCACAGGTGGCTAGTGGCTACCACGTTGGATGATGCAGTTCTAGATCATGCAAGTCATTCCGAGGCAGAGCTTTCCAAAGAACGTGGTCTGCCCTGGTGTCTCTTTGTCACTGCAGCCTACTAGGCATGTCTGCTAAAGTGGCAAATTTCAGGTGACAGGCACCACAGAGATGCATAGAGTAATATCACTTAGCTCTCACTCCTAAGACTTGGCCTTCTACACGAATACTTTTTGCTATTCTTTCTGCATTCCTCAGGTCTATCACCTGTCTCAATAATCTAGGAAGTCACAATCAAAATGTCCCACGTGCCATCTTCCCCATCATCACACTTAAAACAGTGCTAATGTTTTAAATTAATCCTTAACAGCCTCCATAAAAGTGTCACAAAACATACCTTGACATCACAATTTCCAACAACTTCAATTTTTTCTGCCTTCAGTTCCACATTTTGTCCTTTGGATGGACTTTTTACTAGCTGCCCTTGAACCTCCACAGAACTCCCAAAAGCCAGTTCTCTATAGGAATGAAAAACCAGCATAAACAAGACATTACATGTAACACTCACATTAACACAAATCTGGCTATCAGATCGTTAAAATATTTAATGATGGATGTTTTTACCTTTAATTGGGTTAAGAACTGCACACAGTTAAGAGAGAAGCAAAGGATAGATGGGGGATACTGTCAAGTGAAGATGTCAGAGAAAAGGATCTTGATTCAAATATTTAGGCTTGAGCCTCAAAGCTATGACGAGCAGATTCGTTTAGAAAGGTCGCTGACGGGGCAAACGCGAACTCTTGGATGAGGCAAATAGGGAGCAGAAGAGATAAAAAAGAAAAATCTCAGGGCTGTCAACAAAATAAAACAAAAAGCAACTCACCTACTGTCAAAGCTCGAATCTGCTACAACCTGCAGGCTTTCCAAGGATGAACCATCGTTTACATGTAGGAATAAGACTTCCTTCTGGGATCGGACTGAACGAATCCACCCCTGATAAGAAATTATTTCCCAACGTGAATTTAAAACACATAAACATTTTATATTTCCATTACACATACACACAGCATGAAAAAAAGAATAGAAGTCCTCATAATCTTGCCTTAAATCAATTGCTTTTAGCTCCCCAAAATGCATATATAATTTTATACGGTCCTTACAGCTTTGGCATTCCACCTTTTTTGTTGCTGTTTTGTTGATAAAGATCATCATTCTGAACAGATGCCCCAAATCTTGTTAGGCTGATGAGCCTAATTCACATAACCAATCCCCCCAATATTCCAGGATTTCTTCCTACCCCCGCCCCTCTCCTCCACCACTACACAAAACAGGGCCCATATTTTGGTTCCTTTCTCCGTCTTTATATAATTCCTGAAAAGTAGATTATGTAGTTATAGACTAGAAACATCTTAATGGGGTTTTTTTTTTCAAAAGTATCATACAAGAGTTCTCAAGGAACTTCTCCTTACAAACACATTACGTAGCCCGTAAACTCTCAAAGACACTCTGAATCTAAATGACAGATATGTATGCGTACAAGTGAGACGTCTTCGAGTAGAACAGTAACACTACCAACAGCTCTCACGGACCACATTCAACTTAAATTTTAACTCGCTAGAAATTAAAAGAGAGTGTTTTAGCAGACCCTGTGAGCAACTGTGCAACAACTGATGGTGTTCGATTAACCATCAAACATGCTTGCGAAAAGCAAGATGACGATACTTAAAAAAACAGCTGTACTGACCCTCACTTTCTCTGTATCCCCACCACCCCCTAGACATTGCTATTAAAGCCCTTCTCTTACTTCTTTGCATGTCCGTAATACTTTGAGGGCTTAGGAACCAGGTTTTTAGTTGCTTTGAAGGCTACTGCCAGGTACAGAGTAGATAATCCATAAGCATTTTTCCATGGAAGAATATCTGCCATGTACTGAACGTACCCCGTGACAAGCGTTTTACTACTTTCTTCATACGCCGTCTCCTCTCCTCACAACAGCTCTAAGGATTATCATTATTTCTACCTTACAAGTGAAGAACGGAGGCTCAGAGAAGTTAAATAACTTGCCTGAGGTCACACTGTTGGTAAAGGCAGAGCCTGAACTTGAACCCAAGTCTACTAGGAAGCCCTTGATTTCTCCAGGGCTACAAGAACTACATCATAAATTGCCTCAGTCGTGTATACAGGCCCTTCGTAATGTGGAGCAGGCCCAATTAGTACTAATTTCCAAGGCACCATTGTCTTGCTTTTCACTTGTTAGTAAAAGTTTAACATTTGTGGAGCACTGTTTGCAATGTTTCTGTCCTAAGCTCTTTATAAGTATTTTTCTACCTAGTCCTCACAAAAATTTAATGATTATTACCCTTTTAGAGATGAAGAAACATACTTAGAGAAGTTAGGATAACCTCCTTGTTTAATACTCAAGGTTACCTAGAAGTAGGGCTGGAATTCAAATACACTTCTGAGTTCAAGGTTCACGTTAACAACAAGCTCTTCAGGAATGCTGTTTCTATCCCGTCCCCAGTTCCTCTGAGGAAAACACCCTTCAACACTCAGCTACTTGTCACCTCCTGAAAGAAATCTTCCTTGACCTCCTCACGGTTAAGGACTTCCCTTGGTTTTCTCAAAGCTATTTATACTACTAATACTCATCACATTTTTGTAATTAACTTGTCTAAGCCATTAGACCAGGGCTGTCTAACAAACATATAATGCGAACCACATACGTAATTCTACGTTTTTTTTTAAGTGGTCACATCAAAAGTGCAAAGACCAATTGGGAGAGGGGAAGGAGTGGGATGGATTGGGAGTTTAGGGTTAACAGATGCAAACTATTATATTTAGAATGGATAGACAATAAGGTCCTACAGTATAGCACAGGGAACTGTATCCAATCTCCCAGGATAGATCACGATGAAAAATAATATTTTAAAAAAGAACATATATTTATATGTATGACTGAGTGACTTTGCGGTACAGTACAAATTGCTACAACACTGTAAATAACTATAATAAAACTTTTTAAAAAGTAAAAAGAAATGGGTAACGTTCATTTTAATGATGTATTTTGTTCAACCCATTTTGTCCAAAACATCAACATATAATCAATATAAAAAAGCAGAGACACTGTGCATTCTTTTTTGTTCTTCAAAGTTGGTGTGTATTTTACAATTACAGTACCTCTCAATTCAGTCTAGCCACATTTCAAGTGCTCAGGGCCCTAAGTGCCAGGTAGCTTCTAAATTAAGAGTGTAGGGCACTAAAAAGAAATCCAAAAAAAAAAAAAAAAAAAAAAGTTCCCGTCGTGGCGCAGTGGTTAACGAATCCGACTAGGAACCATGACATTGCGGGTTCGGTCCCCGCCCTTGCTCAGTGGGTGAAGGATCCGGCGTTGCCGAGAGCTGTGGTGTAGGTTGCAGACGCGGCTCGGATCCCACGTTGCCGTGGCTGTGGCGTAGGCCAGTGGCTACAGCTCCGATTCGACCCCTAGCCTGGGAACCTCCATATGCCGCAGGGGCAGCCCAAGAAATAGCAAAAACAAAAAACAAAAAACAAAACAAAAAAAATAAATCCTTTAACGGAGTAGCCTCTGTTCTCATTTCTGAATCCTTTCTAGGCTAGCACACAGAGGGCATCATTAGCGTATGCTGAATAGATTAATGCCAGAAAATATTTTGATTTGGATCTCAGAAAGAACATGCATGAAACTCCCAAAAATGCAAAGGGGGGAAACTGGTCATACGGCTACAAATCAAAGATAGATGAGGACGACAAAAGTAATTACATCAGTGTGATTCAGCAACCTAATAAACCAAACCACCTTGTTTGGTCTGGTCCTTCTGTGTGGAACTGCTGCAAATTATAGTATTAACAAAG
The DNA here is from genome assembly GCF_054392235.1 of Sus scrofa. Classification (NCBI taxonomy): domain Eukaryota; kingdom Metazoa; phylum Chordata; class Mammalia; order Artiodactyla; family Suidae; genus Sus; species Sus scrofa. Next base: position 13,042,436 of record NC_139391.1, read on the forward strand.
AAATGAGAGCAGCTCGTCTTTACCGACTGTGGGACACTGTCCCAAATTTTTCTAACTAACTTTCCGGACTATTATCATTTCCATTCTCATAAGAGGAAAGTGAGGTTCAGAGCACATGAAGTGCCGTGCCCCGAACTGACAACCTACTAAACAGCAGAAATTTAAACCTAGGCAGCTTGACTCCAGATCTCCTTCGAACTGCTACACTCCACTCTTTCTCCTAATTTATTAAACAAAAGTTATATGCAAAGCCTCATTTTAGGCACTGAGGTGGTTAAAAGTTGACCTAAGAGGTCTGGTTTGGTTGAACAAATTTTTCTGTCAGCCATGTGTGAATACCAAGACAGGTAAGAAAAGGCTCCTGGTCTCAAGGGGCTACTTAAGTGTGAATACACATAAGGGACAAAGGAAAAGGGGCTCGTTCGTTTTTCTGCAAGATTAACAAGTCTACATATAATGCCGCGGTATCAAGAAAGCCAAGTTCCAGCACTTTCCAAGTATCTAAACAGTTTTCCGAAAACTACCAAGCCAAGGAAAGGAGGAAAACGTGGACGCACGCACACGACTGCTTAGCATTTCTAACTTTCCCCTGCCGGTCATTCTGTCCGACCCGACGGGACCAGGCAAGCCTGAACTCGGATGTGCCAAATCGGTCAACGAAAAGGACAAACCTACCCGCTTTCGACACACTAACCTGGACCTTAACGCGCTCCCCATTCGCGTTCTGGGCACCGAGAGCGTCCCGCACGCTCAGTTTTGTTGAAGGTTTGTGCCTTGGGCAGGGAACGGAGGAACAGGAGCGCAGGGCTCGGAGGAGACACCGGGCCCCGAACATCGCGCGGCCGCCCAGGCCCTCCTCGTGACCAGCCCTGATGCAGGGAGCGTTCGGACGCAGCCCGCGGGGACCCTCTCTTCTCCCCTCTTCCGGGCCGCAGCAAGCCCTTGGGCGCTCGAGACCCCTTCCCCTTCAAGGGTCCCAGCTCGGTCCCCACGGAACCTCTCCTGCTTCCCGCTTCCCTAAAGGGCGGAACGGAGACAACACATTCAGCAGCAAACGCCAAAAACAAACCGCGCGCCTTGGGCACGCGGGACACCCCACAACCCCTCACAGATTCTAAACCCACGCCTGAGTAGCTGCAGAAAGAGGCGCGGCCCCCGCCCCTACGTCACCACGCCAAGGCCAACGTCATCACGCTGCCGGGAGGTTCAGAGGGAGCATGCGTACTCGTGACCCCAGGTAAAGAGGAGGCGGGGCGGAGGAAGGGAAGGGGTCGGGAGCTGAGATAGGGCGGAGCTAAGACACAAGAACCTTGCGTTGAAGGAACCGGATAGTCTACTGGGGGCTAGATCCGAGTGACTGATGCAGAAAGAAGGCGACCAAGAGGAGACTCTTGATTGTTGAGAAGATTAGCGTGAGGGGATCAGTCTTTGCGAATTCTGAGAACAGAGAAAAACAAAGCACAGACCCTGGTAAAGTTACAGGTGGGTGGTACCAGACATCCAAACAGCTGAATAAATGGGGGATCAGTTCCCTGGCAGAGCCCAAGCGCAGTATGCCAAAGATAGCTCGCCGGAAAAGGTAGCGCTTTGACAGGTAAGAGTAAGTGAAGAGACCTTGGACAGACGAGTCAGAGAAGGCGGGACAGTGGAGGAGTGTTGGGCATTGCCTGCCAGAATCTTCAAGTCTCGCCCTCTCCTTTTTCTAACACATTTATCTGCATTTGTTTGACGTGGAAATGATGGCTCGTTCATGAATTAAGCCACCTTTCAAATGTATCCCCCCCGAATAATTTTATTTCCTGTAACTCATGGATGAATTAGTTTTCTAATTAAAAGACAGAAGTAAGGACTACTTACTTATTCTGCCATTTTGCAATTATGCCCTTTTTTTGTGAACTTAGGCACGATGAAGTTAAATGAATTGCTCAAGGATATACATTCTATAAGATTTAGACTCGGAAATCCTGGCTCCTTGCACTAAACTATTATGCTATCAGTGTCTCAAGGTGGGAAATAAAACTATGGTTCCTTCCATCAAGGAATTCATGGTCTTGACATGATGGAGACTAGCAAGAAAACAGAGAATTGTGATACAAACCAGTAAGTACCAATATGCATGTATGAGCCAAATGGAGAGGTGGCAAAGGAGATAATTAAGCTGAGTTTTGGAGGAAGATCAGAATTTTGTCAGGTTGGGATGTAGAAAGAGTATTTCCTGCCAGAAGATGGGCAGGAAAGGTTTCCAGGAGGGCAGACAGCCTGGAAGAATTGTAAGACTATTCTCAAGACAGACTAGAAAATACCCCCCTAGTTCTTGGACACTTCTCAAACCTTGAGAGCAGAAACACGGAAACTTGCTGCCAAATGCCTTCAGAATTATGTGAGCTATATGCCTTAAAAAATGTTTGCCTTTGGTATTGTTTGCAAAATCTGAGAAGACAGTCTGAGACACATAGAAATAACGTAGTCTGGTTCAAATCTCCTCTTTGACTACCTTTCAAAGGGACCAAAAATAGTGACCAGCTGGCTCACTTCCTACCCAGGCCATTTGTCTGGCTAGCCTTTCTTTACCAAGTCCCCTTAGTATGCATCTTAAGAACTGTAGTACCAGTGTCAGAGAAGAAGGATCCTGACTTTTTTTTAACCCTCTCTCCTTCCACTTGTTTAAGCCAAAGGGTTAATTATTTTCTCAGCAGGGGTACTGGCCAGTAGTATGATGAAAGCAAAGGAAACCTGTGGCTGAAACTGAAAATTAGGTATAGTTAATTAAAAACAGATATCATTGAGGGAGTTCCTGTCGTGGCGGCGCAGCAGAAATGAATCTCACTAGGAACCATGAGGTTGCAGGCTCGATCCCTGGCCTTGCTCACTGGGTTGAGAATTCAGCATTGCTGTGAGCTGAGGTGTGGGTCGCAGACAAGGCTCGGATCTGTTGCTGTGGCTGTGACGTAGGCCGGCGCCAACAGCTCTGATTAGACCCCTAGCCTGGGAACCTCCATGTGCCGTGGATGCAGCCCTAAAAAGACAAAAAATAAAATAAAATAGATATCATTGACAGTTGGCTATAGCATTTATGTGTCTGATGCTAAGTTCAAGACACTGTATCTGGTGCTCTGTCAAATCATATCATCTTACTTTTATTTTCAGTGCTAGAGTGACACTTCCCCTTTTAGATTCATCCTCTTCCGGACAGTAGCCAGAGTGGTCTTTCTAAGAAGAATATATTACTAGGTCAGTAATAAATGATGGCTGGTGCCATAGGATCCTTAGTATGTGCCAGGATTACTATATTAATATTAATGTGTAAGGTTATATATTTTCACATAGTGACACACCTAATCCTCACAATAGCCCTGTGAAGTACGGTTAGTATCCTCACCCCCAGTTTCCAAAGAAGAAAACAAAGCTCAGAGAGGTTTCATGGTTTGTATGGGCGATTTGGCACCAGAGTTCATTCTCTTACCCCCTCATAAGCCCCAGTGATTAAACAATGCCTCGCTGTTCTCCCGAGAGCATAAAGAGGACTTGCCTTCTTCAGCACACCTACCATGATCCATAGTGTTTCCTGAAGTGCCCTGGAGCGAGGAACAGAAGTGAAACATTCTTACAGTTACCTTTTACTACTGCAGGTGTGTGCAGTGAAAACTGTCAGCATTACTCGTCAGCTTGGGGGAGGGTTTTAATCACACCTGCAGCTTGACAGGTTCCAGCTACACTTGCAAAGCTTCAGGGCTTCCAAAAGGCAGGCATTATGCTGGCACCACATGCCATCATGGAGTACCACCCAGTGCTCAGGGTTTTCATTAGGCTTCATCTAGGTCATGACCTTGGAGCATAGAGGAACACCGTGCTTGATGAAGAAATTATAGAGATAACAGGTGAAGAAAAGCAAGAGATGAATATTGTAAAGCATCTTGAGTTTCTTTGAGGGAGCTAACAATGGAGACTAAACTTGACAAATGCAAAGGTACACACACAGAGCAGAAAGAGTCACATTTGTGCTTTGCAACTTTAAGAAAAGCACTTTGTAATCTAGAAGCAAAAGCAGACAAGTAAAGGGTCAATAAAGGAATAAGCATAGAAGAGCTTATAGCAACCACCTCAAATTTAGTTTCTGAGATAGATCCATGTAGCTCTCATTCATTCTTTTTACTACTCTATTGTATAAATTGCCATAATTTATCTGTTCTCATTCCTAGTCGGATTCGTTAACCACTGTGCCACAACGGGAACTCCCAGAGTCTTTCTTCTTAATCACTATGTGAATGCCAGAGAAGCAGAAATATTTGCTTTGTGATGATTCTAAATGCCCAAGAGTTCTGGCAAATTATATGATAATATTCTTCAGTAAAACATAGCATTTTTCATTAAACTAAAATTTTAAAAAAGATAAGTACTTGGATTTAATTGAACTGTTCTAGCAAAGAAATATATTGTTATTTCGATGTAGTATTATGATAATTTAAAATCTGCAGGAAGTGAGATATTTTAATTTCTTGAGTGGTCATCAAACACTCCTACCACCCGGTAGTGGCATATATATATATATTGCAACGAGAGATATTTTTATAAGCAAGTAAATCTCCTTTGAGAGCCGAATCTGTACAAGACAGCTCTGAGGTGGTGGCTATGAAGCAGAAGTCTCATCTTCTAAAAAAAATATCCAGACCACAATGTGCTGCATTATAAGAGGAAGGTATGATGGAGATTTGGTAGAGAATTTATAAACCATCTCTTCACAGAAATATGTTATCCTTCTCAAACTCTTGGGAAAAAATAGAAAAGGAGGGGATACTTCCAAACTCATTTTATGAAGTCAGCTTACCTTGATACCGTAACTAGACAAGAAGAGACAATTATAGGTTAATATCTTTGATGAACATAGATGCAAAAATACTCAACAAAATACTAGCAAAACAAATTCAACAATACAGTAAAAGTATCATATATCATGATCAAGTGGGATTTATCAGTGGGTGGTAGTATTAATCAACATATGCAAATCAATCAATGTGACTGCATTAAGAAACAAAGGATAAAAATCATATGATCTCAATGGATGCAGAAAAAGCACTTGACAATATTCAGCATCCATTCATGATAAAAACTCTCAACAAAGTGGGTGCAGAGGGAATGTCCCTCAACGTAATAAAGGCCATGTATGTCAAGCCCACAGCTAACATCACACTTAACAGTGAAAAATATAAGGCATTTTATCCACAATAAGGAACAAGACAAGGATGCCTACTCAGACCATTTTTATTCAACATAGCAGTATGTCTCTATTTGAAAATGACATGACATTTTATATAGAAAACCCGGTTAGAACTAATAAGTGATTTCAGTAAGGTTGCAGGATATAAAATCACTATACAAAAATCAGTTGCCTTTCTATATACCAACAGTGAACTATGAGAAACAGAAATAAAGAAAACAATCCCATTTATAATTGAATCAAAAAGAATCCTAGGAGTAAATTTAACCAGGGAAGTAAAAGATCTATACACTGAAAACTATGACATACAGATGAAAGAAACTGAAGGCACAAATAAAGATATTTTATTCTCAAGGATTGAAAGACGAGTGTTAAAATGTCCATACTATTCTAGGCAATCTACAGTTTCAATGCAATCCCTATTGAAATAACAGAATAAACAATTATAAAATTTGTATGGAACCACAAAAGACAAAGTAGCCAAAGCAATCTGGAGAAAGAAGAACAAAGCTGGAGGCATTAGGCCTCCTAACTATACTGCACCATTATAGTAGTCAAAATAGTATGGCACTGGAATAAAAACATTAGATATATAGATCAATGGAACAGATTATAGAGCCCATAAATAAAACCCATGCACATATGGTCAGTTAATTTATAACAAAGTTGCCAAGAATATACAATGGGGAAACTACAGTCTCTTCAATAAATGGTATTGTGAAAACTGGACAGCTACATGCAAAACAATAAAAAATCAACTCAAAATGGATTAAAGACTTGAACATAGACTGGAAACCATAAAACTCCTAGAATAAAACACAGGGAACCGGCTCCTTGACTTTAGTCTTGCTCGTGATGTTTTGGATTTGACAGCAAAAGCAACAACAAACAATTGGGAACATATCAAACTACAAAGCTTCTGTACAGCAAAGGAAACCAACAGCAATATGAAAAGGCAACCTACAGAATGGGAGAAAATATTTGCAAATGATAAATCTGAAAAAGCATTAATACCTAAAATATATGAAGAACACATACAACTCAGGAAAAATGTATAAACAATCTGATTTTTAAAATGGGTAGAGGATCTGAAGAGACAGTTTTCCAAAGAAGACATACAGATGGTCATCGGGTACATGAAAAGGTACTCAACACTGCTAATCATCAGGGAAATGGAAATCAAACCCACAGTGAGGTATCACTTTATACCTGTTATTATGAATGTTAACAAAAAAATAATATCCCATGATGTCTGTCTTCCCTGTGACTCTCCAGTAGTAATTTCACTTATGGGACAGGTGAGTCTGTGTGAATTCTCATGGTTCTTTCTTCTGATAGAGTGTGGCTTCTATATCATTGTCCTAGCTCCATGTCTTTGGTCAAGTAATTAACTTCTTTGTGTTTTGGTTTCTTTACTTGTTAAATGAAGATAATGATAGTTCCTCATTTATAAGGCAGTTCTAACAATTCACTGAAATATTGCATATAAAGTACTTATAAAGCTGGTATGAAAAATGTTGGCAGTTATTATGAATATTATCATCATTTAAGTGGTACTTTATATTACCTACTTGATAAGGAACTTTTATTTTCAACACAGTGATTCTCAACTTCAGTGTTAAAGCAGTTTGATCCATCATAATCAGCTGTGAGATGTGCCATATATAATTATTACTGTTAATATAAATCAGAGATTAATACATACATACACATATATTTTTATATATATTTTAAGGCCATGATTGTGGCCAAAAAACAAACAAAACAAACACATTAAAAACTACCATTAGTCAGTTTTATGTTATTAGTATTTTAACATAAATGACTTCATAATATGAGTTTGGAAGTGTCCTCTCCTTTTCTGTTTTGTTTTGTTTTGTTTTTGCAAGAGTTTGAGAAGGATAACTTGGATTTCTATGAAGATATATTTTATAAATTCTCTACATAAACATAAACCTCAAAAAATCATAAATATAGCAAATTTAAAAAAACTCCTAAAAGCCCTATTGGCCATTTCTGGGGATTGTAAGAACACCATTTTTCTGAAAATTGGTAAATAATAAGAAAGAAACAAGCATTTGGCCTGCCTTGCCTGAACTGTATTTCAAGGTAATCAAATAGCTAATAAGGAAAAAGTTATTATGTACTGAAGAATTCCAACTAAGAAATGCAAAGGGATTATCAAAGTAGAAAACTACCAGTTTATAATCATTAATGAAATAGCGAGGCGACAATCACCAATGATTCTAAAATAATTAGGAGAAACACTAATAGGGAACTTTATAAGAAAGGTATACACACACCACTATATATAAAATAGATAACAAGGATGTATCTATTTCCCTGTATAGCACAGGGAAATTACTCCATCCTGTGTAATAACCTATACAGGAAAAGAATCTGGAAAGGAACAGATTATGTGTATATATAACTGATTTCCTCTGCTGTTTACTGGAAACTAACACAACTTTGTAAGTCAACTATACTCCAATAAAATTTAAAAAAGAAAGAGAGAGAGAGGAAGGAAGGAAGGAAGGGAGGGAGGGAGGGAGGGAGGGAGGGAGGAAAAGAGAGAGAAAGAAATGCATGCACCCGCATGTTCATTGCAGCACTATTCACAATAGCCAGGACATGGAAACAACCCAAATGTCCATCAACAGATGATTGGATTCGGAAGATGTGGTATATATACACAATGGAATACTACTCAGCCATAAAAAAGGATGACATCATGCCATTTGCAGCAACATGGATGGAACTAGAGAATCTCATCCTGAGTGAAATGACCCAGAAAGACAAAGACAAACACCATATGATATCACTTATAACTGGAATCTAATATCCAGCACAAATGAACATCTCCTCAGAAAAGAAAATCATGGACTTGGAGAAGAGACTTGTGGCTGCCTGATGGGAGGGGGAGGGAGTGGGAGGGATCGGGAGCTTGGGCTTATCAGACACAACCTAGAATAGATTTACAAGGAGATCCTGCTGAATAGCATTGAGAACTATGTCTAGATACTCATGTCGCAACAGAAGAAAGGGTGGGGGAAAAACTGTAATTGCAATGTATACATGTAAGGATAACCTGACCCCTTTGCTGTACAGTGGGAAAATTAAAAAAAAAAAAAAAAAAAAAAAAAAAAGAAAGAAATGCAGCAGGACCCATCTGGCTCTGAGCTCTATCCACTGCCTCCAGCTCCTGCCCCGTGCTGCCTGCCGGTGCGACGGCTGTCCATGTTCCATCCCTGTGGGGTCCTTGCTGTGCTGGAGCCTGCAATGTCGGGGACTAACAGGGACTTTGACATGTAGGTGGAGGCAGGCACAGAAAGCAAGGACAACTGCTTTGGGGAAGCAGAACATGCTGCCACGCTGGACCAGAGCAACTCCTGTTTGGACCACCTGAAGGCGAATAAATGATCACCTCCTTACCTGCCAACAAGAGCTGCTTGAATCCAACCAGCAGATGCACCTTGAGTTCCAGCAGCAGCTCAGGGAGGCCCCCAGTGATGCCAGCCCCTAGACTCTGGGAGCCCCCAGCCAGGCCCCAACCCTGCCTCCCTAGCCAGGCTCTGGCCTAAGCACTCACCACCTGGCGTAGATACTTTCTCAAGGGCTGGCATACAGATCTCCTTGTGGGTCTGTCTGCCTACGCCTCCCTTCTGGTACTTCTCTTGGCATGCCTGGGCCAGGCCCACTTCCTGACATCCTCTTCCGGGGCCAGATGTGGGCCAGCAAGCCACCCACCCTGATGGCCTCACCAACTCCTGGACTCTCTCCACTCTGCCCAGACCTGAGTGTCCCCATTAAATGAAAAAAGAAAAAAAAAAAAAAAAGAAAGAAAAGAAAAAAGAAATGCATCAGGCTGACATGTCTAAAATCACTGATTAGTCTTAATATCATTAAAAGTGTGACAATGAGACATTACATGTCTTCTAATCATTCTCCTAATACAGCAGGAAATATTTAGCATACTTGGAATACTATGCCGAGCATTCTTGCAAATATAAACAAACACATAAATAGGACAAATTTGATGTGGTCTCTAAATCAGGGGTGGGCAAACTTTTTCTATAAAAAGTCAGAGTGTAAATATTCTAGGGCTAGTCTTTACCACATGTCCTTTGTTTTTCTTCTTTATTTGTTTTGATAATCCTTTAAAACAGAAATGATCATTCTTAAATTTTACGAACTACAAAAACAGGCTTGGGCTAGATTTAGCCTGCTTAACATAGTCTGCCACACTTGTTCTAGATTAAATAGCAGTTTACAGTGAATATGGGAGTTAGGGGAACAAATTAAAAATGATCATGAGGAGGAAATAAGTATAGTCCAGAATTTAGGAAATCCTATAGGACATATAAACTAGTTTCTTTAACAACAAAAAAACATTTAAAATGGTGAGGGAAAATTATAAAGAAAAATTAAGAGACATATTAACCAAATGCAATGCATAAGTTCCTTATTTGGATCCTGATTTTAAAAAGTCGGTTGGAAAAAGATATGTGTGTGTCATAGAGAAGGAGAGACAGAAAAACAGAAAGAGAGACAGAGACAGAGGGAGAAATTTCAATAGGCACAGGGTATTATTTTTTTGAATGTGTTTGTGGAAGATTGCTTTATTTCCTCCTTAAATGTTTGCTAGAAATCACTAATGTAGCCATGTAGGCCTAGAACCCTTTTCTTTTGCAGGTTTCAAATGACAAATTTAGTATGCTTAATAAATATGATGTGCGGACTTTCTATTTCTTTTTGTGTTAGTTTTTTTTTAAGTTTCATTTTGAAAGAAACTTGTCTTCCACTTTTGGAGGCAGCAGTTTACCTTATGACTTCAATTCTCTGAGGGCCCCAATTAGAGTGGTTTTCAGCTTATTCAGCTTTTTTTTTTTCTTCTTGTGAGGACAGAAGTGACAACTTGCAAGACCTTACATGCTGGATTGGAAATCAGAAGGGAAAGATCTAAAAGAGAGGGAAAAGTGATGCAGGAGAGAAGAGAATTCCTGGAGTGCTGTGTTTGAGTAGGTGAGAGGGGCTGGCATCTAATGTACCAGAGGAGGGCTAGACTTAGCTGAGAATGCTATGGGCAGTTTCTCTGTAGTACCAGGAGAAGGTAAAATCCATGGCCACACATGCAGGCTGATGGATGTATGCAGGGTTATGTGGTCCTGAAAGGTGCTGAAAGCCCTCTGTAATTTGCTTCTACTTCACAATGAAATAGGAGGCAAGGTCTTCTTCTGGGGTGTGGGGGGTGGGGAGAGAGAGATGAGCTAGTACCAATTTTGAAAAAAAAAAAGAAAAGACTATGAAATAATCATTTAGGAAAGTAGATGGACTGCAGAAAGACAGTCTGATTGCCAGGCGGAAAGAGGGATCACTCGAGAATCTCAGTCATAACTGTGAAGTGATGCCTCTAGTCTCAGCAAACAATGTGACAAATCCATTATAATAAAAACCGCTGGTATGTCTTAATGTCTCTTTTCCTCCCTTTCATAACAGAAGCCCAGAAATACATCTGGGTGCCTAGCTCCACATAATAAAGGCATTTCCTAGCTTCCTTTGAAGGTAGACATGGTCATGGAACGAGGTAACTAAAGTCTAGAAACAGAATGCAGCAGAATTGGTTTCTACAACTTTTGGGAAGAATCATTAATGGGCGGGTTCACCACCTAAGTGTAAGGATGGGGGAAGATGAGGAAGATTGAAAGAGAGAGGAGAAATTATGAAAAAATTACCTAGGAACATGGAAATAGCTCATGATGGTTACATAGCTTTAGAGAGTTCTCCCGTGGCTTAGTGGCTATAACATTCTATCTGACACATGAAAATACTAACACTTAGATTGAGACTTACTCCCCAAATCTCACCGTGATTAGGTAGTGATGACTCTAACACCAGGCCACGATACTTTCTTGGCACCTCGCCCTGTGTTGTGACCTAGACACCTGAAGTTGCTGCCTGTTGGAGAAGGCAGGCCCTGTGTCCACTCATCAGTAAGGATGAAGACATGATTGCGGAATGAGCTTTGACACAGCAAAGCTACCATCAGAATCACAGGATGGGCCAATGCTACAATGTAATTAGAAGCTATTGTTGGTGAAGCGCTGTGCTTGGTGAAGCGCTTGGAACTAGAGGTAAAAAAGCGAAAGGCAACTAATACTCCTGTTGATTTCTTGTGTCCCCGTCATGTACTACAATATAAACTCTTCTGGTTTTTCGGTTTTTGTTTTTGAGGTTTTTTTGGCCATACCCATGGCATATCGAAGTTCCCAGGCCAGGGATCAAATCTGAGCCACAGCCTACGCCACAGCTGCAGCAATGCTTGATCTTTTACCCACTGTGCCATTGTGGGAACTCCCACCCGTTTTGATTCGTGCAACACTCCTTTCTCCCCTGGGACTGTGAGGCCTGTGCAAAGTGAGGAAAAGAAGGAAGTCAGTCATTTTTTTCCCCAGTGTTGTACTTTGAATAGCCCTTGTGCTGGTGCCTCTCCAGTTTCCACACCTGGTTCTCCAGCCTTCCTGCTGATTTTTTTTTTTTTTTTTTTTTGCTATTTCTTTGGGCTGCTCCCGCGGCATATGGAGGTTCCCAGGCGAGGGGTTGAATCAGAGCTGCAGCCACCGGCCTACACCAGAGCCACAGCAACACGGGATCCGAGCCGCATCTGTAACCTACACCACAGCTCATGGCAACGCCAGATCGTTAACCCACTGAGCAAGGGCAGGGACCAAACCCGCAACCTCATGGTTCCTAGTCGGATTCGTTAACCACTGCACCACGATGGGAACTCCCCTGCTGATCTTGAAAGCTCCAAGATTATTTCAGTAAATCTCCTATTTTTTTCTTTAAAGGTTTCTTTAAATTTTCAAACCATTTTAAATTAATATAAGGTAGTAAGAACAGTACATATAACTCCCATACACTTTACCTGGAGTCAGTAATTGCTAATATTTTACCATATTTGCTGCACTCTCTGTGTGCATTTCACTTATATATGATATATATGTGTAATTTTTCCTGAGCCCTTTCAGAGTTGTGACATCATGCTCCTTTATCCCCAAGTCCTATATTACTTATGTTTTAAGAAAAAGGATCTCTTCCTATATTACTAGAATAATCAAATTTTAAAATGTAGAATTAACTAACAATATTTTACAATCCATTATAATATACAATCCATTTTTCAGATTATACTAATTGTACCAATAATGTCATTTTTATAAATTTCCCTCTCTGACCCAGGGTCCAATCCCCAGATTACACGTAGCATTTAGGTGTCATGTACTGTTTTCTCTAGATTTTACCTCTGAGGCTTATAACTAAAGAATCTTAATAACATAGCTTCCTTCTGTTTACAATCAAGGAACTTTTATGACTTAGTAAATTATATCATTTAATTCTAATCAACTCTTCCAGATTGGAATTAAAATCCATATATATATAAATTTTTTTTCTTGTCTTCCTAGGGCTGCACCTGCAGCTTATGGAGGTTCCCAGGCCAGGGGTCCAACTGGAGCTGGAGCTGCCAACCTGCACCAGAGCCACAGCAACACAGGATCCGAGCCTCGTCTGTGACCTACACCACAGCTCACAGCAATGCCAGATCCTTCACCCACTGAGTGAGGCCAGTGATCGAACCCACATCCTCATGAATGCGAGTTGGGTTTGTTAATCGATGAGCCACAATGGGAACTCCAAAATCCCTGTTTTACAAATGAGTATTAGCAGGCTCAGAGAACTTAGGAAACTTGCCGGTGGTGACACAGTAAGTTCTAGACCCAGGATTTCAATCCAAATATTTTTGTTTTTTTTTTACTCCCCAAGCCCATGCTTATTCCATTGAAGGCCTGGAAGACATTAATAAACCACAACCCCTACACAGTCTTAAGGCCAGGATGGAAGAGATAGACAAACAAATAATTAGAATAGATGGCAGTAAATCCCAACCACAGAAGTATGTACAAGGTGTAGATGGAACATAGTCAGAGAACTCATTTCAAGTATGACAATAGATACGGTCAGGGCTTCAGTAGCAACAGCAGAGAATCCAATCCGTTTTCTTCCTTGATGCCAACTGGATGTTTATAGACTGTCTACTGTCCAAAGCATGATTCAAATCAGTGAGGCTCAGCTCACATCCAACGTACGCTCAGGAGGTGCTACGTTAGTTGGCTAACATTGTTCACTTTGTCATCCGCTGATGGAGCATCACCTCCTGGATGTTAGGGACCCAGGAGTTCCCGCATCCTTTCAATTCTGAGTTGGCCTTTTTGATGAATGTGGGCATCATCTAGTGCCGACATTCAGCTGCCACAGACTGCAATGATCCTAATCTGTAAGCGTGCTTAAAATCTGCCCTGTTTAGTTTGATAGTTTTAAAATGTTGACATTACAAAGGGGCGTTCCAATGACAAAAGGGTTTGATCCCTTCAAGAAATCTAGATCCCTTTCTTTTCTCTTTTCTGTAAAATGTCAAATGAAAGGTAAGCATCAGGTGGGAAGAAAATCAGAGCTACAAAATCAGAGCAAATAGCATTTCCCCTTTTATGGCTTTAGTGCAGAACATGGTGACAGAGAGAAAATACGCAAAGGTCAGGAGCTCAGATGGCATTCAGGGAGCTGAGGCTTGGCACAATTATGAATATCCTCAGAGCAAGAGGAAGGGCCAAGCAAATCAATGGACCCCTCTGCTCAGTCAGGGCCGAGTATCGGCTGGGGACCCGAAGAGGAACCTGGGTCATCTGTGAGGGAGAACTGGACAAGCCTGCAGTGATATGACATGTTATTGATAAGAGTATTTAATTTGTATTTCAAAGAGATTTTCTTGTAATACTTAACTCTCATGTTAAGATGTTCAAAATAACTTGCATAAATAGGTGCTCAAGTAATGCTGAATTGGATGAAGCTGAAAGCAGGTAAGACTATTCTACATAGAAAGATGTATGTTATTGGTGGCTCTGGGAATGCATCCTCAACCTAAGCCATCCTAAACCAGGATCATCTGTGACTTTCCACCAGAAACCTAAGGCCCTGGTGTAGGGGTTGGCCGGCTTAATAAACTACTAGTTATTGTGGACCAGACCTCGTCTTAGGTCCAAGGACACAAAGACACCTTTGTCTCCACCTTTAAGAGGCTTATTGACAAGAGGGCTTACAATGATGACTCCCAACTGTCCATTCAGTCACTCCCTCTTCTCAGTCCATCCTGGAAGTTTCAAAACCTGTGTGAAGAGAATATCAGCATCAGCGTGAACCACTGAGATCATTTTCTTCATCACCCTGCTTTGGGCAGGACCACTCCAAATTCCACCTAAATGATAAAAGGGCATACATTCCTTTTTAAAGCTCTTCTAACGTAATAATGAATTCGCTAGTGTGATCTAGTCTAGGGTCACACAACGAACTGTAAGGAATTCCTTCCAGAGAATAATTATGTAGTTGCAATAATAACAGCAACCATGATTTATGTATGTGGTATGTGCCAGTTCCTGTGAAAGATACTCTATGTGTTTTATCTCAGTTCAAACACAACAATTCTGTGAGCTAAGAGCACTGTTCCTAATTTACATTTGGAAAAACTGAGGATCAAGCAGCTAAGAGGCGGAGGTCCCATCATGGCACAATGGAAATGAATCTGACTAGGAACCATGAGGTTGCGTGTTTGATCCCTGGCCTCGCTCAGTGGGTTAAGGATCCGGCACTGCCGTGAGCTGTGGTGTAGGTTGCAGGCTCGGCTTGGATCCTGTGTTGCTGTGGCTCTGGCATAGGCCGGCAGCTATAGCTCTGGTTAGATGCCTAGCCTGGGAACCTCCATGTGCCACGGTGCAGCCCTAAAAGGCAAAAAAATAAATAAAATAAAAATCGTAATAATAATTAAAAAAAAAGCTAAGAGGCTTGCCCAAGGTCATATATTTAGTAGGCGGCAGAACTGGATTTCAATCTCAAGGCAGTCCAATTCCAGAATGCACTAAACCACAGTAATAGGTATTTTATACCTAATAGTTTGTACCTTTTCATCCTCTGCTCTCATATTTCTCTCCCTTCCCACCAGAAATCACTAGTTTGTTCTCTATATCTGTAAGTCTGCTTCTTTTTTGTTATATTCATTAGTTTGCTGTCTTTTTTAGATTCTACGTATGTGATACCATATAGTATTTTTCTCTGGCTGACTTTTTTCATTTAGCATAATGCCTTCCAAGTCCATCTGTTGCTGCAAATGGCAAAATTTCATTCTTTTTAATGGCTGAGTAGTATTCCATTGCATGTATCTACTTCTTATCCATTTATCTTTCGATAGACATTTGGTTGCTTCCACATCTTGGCAATTGTAAATAATGCTGCTAGGTACATATATCTTCTCAATTTACAGTTTCTATTTGTTTGTTCATTTGTTTTTCAGATATGTATGTAAGAGTGGAATTGCTGGGTCATATGGTAGTTTTCTTTTTAGTTTTTTGAGAAACTTCCATACTGTTTTCCACAATGGCTGCAGCAATTTATACTCCCACCAACAGGGTACTAGTCCCCTTTTCTCCACATTTTCTCCAATATTTGTTATTTATGTTCTTTTTTTGATGATGGCCATTCTGACAGGTGGAGGTGATATCTCATTGTGGGTTGTTTTTTTTTTTTTTTTTGTCTTTTTGCTATTTCTTGGGCTGCTCCCGCGGCATATGGAGGTTCCCAGGCTAGGGGTCCAATTGGAGCTGTAGCCACCGGCCTACACCAGAGCCACAGCAACACGGGATCCGAGCCATGTCTGCAGCCTACACCACAGTTCACGGCAACGCCGGATCCTTAACCCACTGAGCAAGGGCAGGGACCGAACCTGCAACCCCATGGTTCCTAGTCGGATTCATTAACCACTGTGCCACGACGGGAACTCCTCATTGTGGTTTTGATTTGCATTTCCCTAATGATTAGTGATACTCAGCATCTTTTCATGTGCCTGTTGGCTATCTGTATTTCCTCTTTGGAAAAATGTTTATTCTGTTCTTCTGCCCATTTTTAAACTGAGTTGTTAGTTTTAAAATTTGTATGGAAATACAAAGACCTCAAATACTCAAAACAATCTTGAGAAAGAAGAACTGAGCTGGAGGAATCAGCCTCCCTGACTTCAGACTATACCATAATGCTACAATCATCAAAACTGTATGGTACTGGCACAAAAACAGACACATAGATCAACAGAACAGAATAGAAAGCCCAGAAATAAACACATGCACTTTTAGCTAATTAACCTATGACAAAGGAGATAAGAATATACAATGGAGAAAAGTCTCTTTATTGTTTTTAAATGATTTTTTCATTGTAATTGGTTTACAGTGTTCTGTCAATTTCCTACTGTACAGCAAAGTGACACAGTCACACAAGACAGTCTCTTTAATAAGTGATGCTGAGAAAACTGGACAGCTACATATAAAAGAATGAAATATTCTCTAACACTACATACAAAAATAAACTCAAAATGGATTAAAGACCTAAATGTAAGACTGGATATCATAAAACTCTGAGAGGAAAACATTGGTAGAACACTCTGACACAAATTGTAGCAATATTTTTTTGAATCCATCTCCTAAAACAAAGGAAGTAAAAGCAAAACAAAACAAAACAAAAACCCCAAAAGGGACCTAATTAGACTTAAAAGCTTTTGCAGAGCAAAGGAAACCACACACAAAATGAAAAGACAACTTACTGAAGGGGAGAAAATGTTCACAAATGATATGACATGACCAAATAAAGGGTTAATATCCAACATATAAAAATAGCACAACTCAACATCAAAAAAATCACAGTTATTTTAAATTCCTAGTCTAATAGTTCCAAAATTTCTCTCATATCTGAGTCTGCTTTGAGGTTGGTTTTGTCTCTCTGGACTATGTGCCTTTTAGCATGCTTTGTTATTTTTTGTGGAAAGCTGAATATGATGTATTATGTAAAAGGAACTGAGTTAAATTAGCATTTTACTGTGAAGTTCTGTGTTTATCTAAGAGTTAGACTATGTTTACTGTAGGTAATACAGGCTAAAATTTCCTCTGCTGGCCTTTTATTGTCTCCCCATTGTCTTTGAAATTCCCTACAGACTTCTTAAATAGGGTCTGAGCTTGGCAGTTCTTTGACTCATGATCTCCTGTTATTACACAGAAGCCTGATTAATGTGGTGATAAGGTGGTGATGGGAGCGCTTCCCACAATTCTAATTGAGGTCTCAGTCTCACCAAGCCTGTGCCCCCAGAATATGACTTTCACAAGTAATTCTCACCTTTTCTCCCTAGATAAAAAGTCTAGAAGGGGCTGGAGTTGGGTATTTCTCTTCCTCCAGGTAGGTTAGGCTCTGGTAAAATAACTGTCTTCGAAGGCAGGCTTTTTTTTGTTAGGGACAACAGACTGCTTTGGGTGCATTTCATAATGGTTACTTTTCTCCTCCCCCTATTGCAAGCTTAAAGGGATTTTTTTCTCTGATTTTCACCCTGAAGCTAGTGGGGTTCAAGGAGGTAAATTTCACAAAAATTGAGAGGGTCTCCCCGAGATTGGCCACCCAGAGTTTTTAACTCTCAAACCAGTCCATACAAATTTAAGCTTCAGCAATTTGTCAATTACAGTTTCAATGTTCCCACTACCTGGGTAAAGAAAAACTTTCCTATGACTCAAAATCTGGAAGCAATAAAAAAAAAGGATAAATTTGACTATGTATTAATTATTATTGTTATTATTTTGGTACAGCAAAACATCACCAGCAAAGCTAAAAGACAAGTGACAGCTAGAAAAATATTTGCTACTCAGCAAATAAAGGCCTAAACATCTTCTTCAGAATTGAGGAAAAAAAGACCAACAATTCTTTAGAAAAATGGGGAAAAGACAAGAACATACCTTTCACAGAAACAAACAAACAAAAGCTTTTATACATGTGCAAAGCTTCTGAAGGGAGAGAATGAACAGGGCGGAGAAGACAGACATGGAGGTGAGAGTCCATAAATTTAGTTCAATGCATAGTTTTGACTTTGGAACCATGGAAATGGATCTACACAGTTTAAAAAGCGAAGTTAAATGAAGACAGAATAACGTCAGTTCTTAAACCACAGAAAACGAACAGACAAATGTGCTCAACTACAGCAAGGAGAGAGCATCATTACATGGAGACAAAAATTTCTTCAAATAATGTAAAACATTGCAACAAACAAAAAAATACTGCAAAGAGATAAACAATATAGTCTTATGGTTACTGTCATGTTGAAACTGTTACAGGTTTATTGTGAGATAAATAAGCAATTATGTTAATGCGTTTTGTAATCAAGATTTTCAACAGCACAGGAAAGATAACCAAATACAGAAATCAACGAAGTGAAGTGATGTAGGGGCTGGGGAGTGAGAGGTACAGACTACTGGATATAAGACAGGCTCAAGGATGTCAACATTTGGAACTAACTGTAAATGGAGAGCAAACTTTAAAAACTGTGTAACACTTAAAAATTCTAAAACATCAAAGAAGTTAAGCAAAAACCGTTTAATTTTATATGCAATCAGAAATACACGAAGAATTTATGATTTTCCTCTGCATTTAGAAAATATAAAATTTCCAGCTCTATTCAATGAAAAGGCCTAGAAGCCACGAAAAAGCCCATAGCAATGAGAACCCTTATCTTCCCAATTGTGAATTGTCTCTAAATCCAATTTCTTAATCAAAGGAACCAGGAATCATTGGAAAATTGATTGATTCTAATTCTAGGGTATTAGAATCACTGTGCAAAGTGATCTTGAGATATCCTATTCTGTCAGAAAGCAAAGAGGCCACACCTAAGGTCAGGTCAAAAGGACCCAGGAGCCAAATGGCCTGAGACAGGATAATCTGCACATCTAAATGCAATCAACGGAAAGAAATGCACTACATCATAAAAAAATCATTAGTTCATGGTGATGCTTGAGAAAACCTTATTTTTAAATTATTTTTATATAGTTACCACCAATTAATTTATTTGAAAATTGATTTTAAAAAATGGGCAGAAGGAATCAAAAACGTGTCCTGCCTTTCCTGTGTGAAGTGTATTTCAGAATTACTAAATAGTCAAAAAGAAACATTTCTTCTTCCTCCTCTTCTTCCTTCACCTGCTCCTCCTGCCCTTCCTCCTCCTCCATTTTCTTCTACGCTTCGGAAGATTCCTATAATTATTTTATTTTTTCCAATTGTATCTCAGGTGTACCAAACTAGATTAATCCTACTTCTTGGTACTTTCCAGTTTCTCTTAATTATTAGGTCATTTTTATTTTGTTTTGTTATAAATTTTATTTTACTTTTCGTGGGGCTGCACCAGCAGCATATGGAGGTTCCCAGGCTAGGGGTTGAATTGGAGCTGCAGCTGCTGGCCTACAGCAATGCAGGATCCGAGCCTCATCTGCGACCTACACCACAGCTCATGACAACGCTGGATCCTTAACCCACTGAGCGAGGCCAGGGATCAAACCCACAACCTCATGGTTACTACTCAGATTCATTTCCACTGAGCCACGATGGGAACTCAGGTCATTTATTTTTGACAGTATAATGAACTCCCATTTACTAAAGTTTTTCATTGACAGAATGGTTTGAAGTTATGAACCACAAAAATAGTACCCACAGAGCCTCCTTTCCTGTCCACTTGCATCTCTCACAGGCATCCTATCCTAATAAATCTATTTCTTGCCTAAAAAAAAAAAAAAAAAAAATGGTACACAGGTAGCTTCAGAAATGTCCAGACAATTGCTTAATTATTGAAGAATTACCTAATGAAACAAACTGACATAGACCAATGAGCGTGTAATTCAGCACCCCATCATCCATAAAATCACTGGGAGGGAACCTAGCTTTCCAATGAGAGTTCCATTGGCTTGTGTTCCTGCCTTTTCCCACGTAGAATGACCTCAGTGTTGGCTACACCTTATCAGCCATGGCCCCCCAGATTCAAGACCAGTCCTCCAAATGCCAAAGGCAGACACATATTGTGGGAGGTTTTCAGAGCCTCAAGAATATGTAAGTTTATGTCTTCTCCAAATGTGGGAAGCTTTCAGCTTTCAATTCTTCGAGCACGTTTTCTGCACTGCACTGTTTCCTCTCTGACTCCAATGACATAAAATTAGACCTCTTCATGTGCTCTCACAGATCCTTGGGGCTCCATCCTTCCCCTTGTCAATCATTTTCCTCTGGGTTGTACCAAGTGCTTTTAATCAATCCATCTTCAAGTTCATTGATTCTTTCCTTGTCCATTCTGCCATAGCAAGCTCATCCAGCCTAAGTTTCAGTTAACGCATTTTTTCAGTTGTAAAATTTCCATTTGATTCTTTTTTGATACCTTTCATTTATTTTCTGAGACCTTCTCCCTTTCCATTTACCTCAGGAGTGTTTACCCTTACTTTTGGAGCACTTTCGTAAGAACTGCTTTAAAGCCTTTCGCAGAAAAGTTTAGCATTGGCTCTGCTGAGCTTTTCCTGGTGCTTCATATGCCAAGTATCCCAGATATGTTGAATGTTATAATCCTTATTTAAAGTCTATGGATAATTTTAAAAATTCGGAAGCAGGCATTTGACTAGGTTGGTTTTAGGCCGCAAGCTCCGACCACCTTTCTGTGAACTGTAGAAAATTTTAGCATTGGCTCAGTTGAGATTTTTCTGGTCCTTCATATGCCAAGTATCCTGGATATGTTGAATATTATGATCCTCTGGTTCTTATTTAAAGTCTATGGATAATTAAAAAAATTCAGAAGCAAGCATTTGACTAGGTTGGCTTTAGGCCGCAAGCTCTGACCACCTTTCTGCAAACTGTGTGTGTGTGTGTGTGTGTGTGTGTGTGTGTGTATATATATATATATATATATATTTTTTTTTTTTTTGTCTTTTTAGAGCTGCACCTATGGCATATGGAAATTCCCAGGCTGGGGGTCTAATCGGAGCTGCAGCCACTGGCCTATGCCAGAGCCACAGCAACTTGGGATCTGAGCCACGTCTGGGACCTACACCACAGCTCATGGCAATGCCGGATCCTTAACCCACTGAGCTAAGCCAGGAATCGAACCCACATCCGCATGGATACTAGTCGGGTTCATTAGCCACTGAGCCATGACGGGAATGCCCATGAACTGTCTTTTTTGATGTCTGTTCAGTTTTCAAGGACTCCGCCAGGCTCTTCAGATCTGCTCCACATGTGTGCCACCCAATGGCCAGCCTGGGACCTGGGCCACCACCTATTTCTCAGTTCAGCTCTGAGAGTTTATGGCCCACTGCACAGGGCCTGATCTCTATACACACAGCTAGGAATGAGGCCAGGAGGCCACAGCCAACGCAAGGGCTTACTGCTGGAGCTCTTCCCTGCCTCCTCCACAGTCTCCCTGGGCTTTCTGTCTCCCTGAGACTCTCTGTGATTTTCTAGCCAGATCTCTGGGGCTTTATTTACCCCTCCTCTGACATGCACTCCCTGCAGCTATTATACCTGCTTGGCCATCTGGTGAGGGGGCAGGGAGGGGAAAAAAGATCAGGGGGCCACCCGCATTTTCAGACCAGCATTCCTCCCTTCAGAGCCGGTATTTCCCCTCCCGTAGAGTCTTAGAGGTCTGTGGGCCTCTGCTGCCACTCTCACGACAACCCCTCTCACTCCTCAAGCCTAGAGCAGATGGTTTCTCCCAGAACTCCACCTGTACTGATGCTCATTCCTGGGTTTTCTGCTATTTTGAATCAAGACTGGTAGATACCATCAGGGAATAAAAAAGGTGAGCTCACTGCCAATGTGGTGGCACCCAAATTCTAGTTTCCTCCCCAATCCAGCTGCTGCTGTTTACTTTTCAGAATCCTTGTGTAGCTCTGTACATTCTGTTCAGGTTTTGTAGCTGCTCCGTCTCATCTGGAGTCAGAACCTGAAAGTTTTACTTTAAGGACCAGTTTTACTTAATAAAGGAATAACAGACTTAGAAAGTCAGCATTTTTGCATTGTTTCAACAACTTTTTTTTTTTTTTTTGTCTTTTTAGGGCTGCACCCATTGCATATGGAAGTTCCCAGGTTAGGAGTCAAATGGAATCCTCAACGGCTGTCCTGCAATGCCAGATCTGAGCCATGTCTGTGACCTACACCAATTCTCAAGGCATTGCCAGATCCTTAACCCACTGAGCGGGGCCAGGGATCAAACCTGAGTCCTCATGGCTACTAGTTGGGTTCATTACTGCTGAGCGACAGTGGAAACTCCCAACATCACTAGCAGTAGGGCAACCAAACATTATGCGCCTCCTGATAAGACACACTAGAAAGTACATATAAATTATTCTTGCTTGAAACAATTGAACTTGAATTTAAATGAGTCCTTAGAGCTCTAAGCCAGCTTACAGGAGACAGGCAATCAGGAGCGAAATGACACTCTGTAGAACCATCACCCCAATGCAGGCTGTGGGACCTTCTGCAGTACAAGTGACCTCGTGTCTCCAACAAACACATGGTCTTAAGAAGAGGAAACTATTACACAATAAGGGGACTACAGAGACACAAATAAAGGGTATATCTCATGAGATTCTTGAGAAGATTCAGGAGAGAATGAATGTAAAGTTCTTAGTAGAGTCTCGCAGAGGGTAAATGAAAGTTATTACTTCCTCTTGTCACCTCTCAGAGCCTCAGTCTCCTCTTCGCTTGCAGAATACAGGAGATGATAGCCTCCCTCTCTTAAGGCTGCTTAAGGACCAAAGGATTCAGCCACCTTCTGCCCTTTTCTCTCTGTACCAGGGCAGGAAGGCGGGACCCTAGCACTATCCAGTGCAGTAATTCCAGTTGGCCAGGAGATGGCAGCTCAGGCCCATCTATCTGGAACCCTGGACCCGTGGGGGAGCTAATTTTGTTTTGCTCTAAGATGCAGGGTCCTGCCTCATCAGTGTTCCCCTTCTATTCCTAGGTAGGAGGCTTAAAGCTGGGGGCGGGGGGGGGGGGAGTCAATGGAGATTCTAACATCTAATTAGGGTTCTAGTAGCAGTTTGCTGAGGATTCAGTATTTGCTGGGCAGAAAGGTGTTCCTTAGACCTTGTTAGACCAGAGTTCAAGCACTACCTGGCGAGCAGTGCCTGGACCCTGCTTATTGTGCCAATGCCTCCTGCTCCATCCTGAATCACCTGTGTACAGGTCCAACCTGGTTCAGCTTCTCTTTCCCATCAGACTAGGGGTAATTTACGCCTATGCTCCCACCCACACCTGGTGCAAGACATCCTTCAGGAAAAGTTGGTCAAATAAGTAAATGCACTATGGAGCATCAATCACCCCTCCTTCTTTCTCAGCAGACCCCAGAATGGGGTGTGTGCATTTTCTTTTTGTCTCTCCGCTTAGGAGGTAGCCTGGGTTGTGATGAATTCCCTGAGGTTCAAATGTCAATTTCTTGGAGTTCCCGTCGTGGCTCAGTGGTTAACGAATCCAACTAGGAACAATGAGGTTGTGGGTTCAATCCCTGGCCCCTCTCAGTGGGTTAAGGGTCTGGCGTTGCCGTGAGCTGTGGTGTAGGTCGCAGACGCGGCTCGGATCCCGAGTTGCTGTGGCTCTGGTGTAGGCCGGCAGCAACAGCTCCGATTAGACCCCTAGCCTGGGAACCTCCATATGCCGTGGGTGCAGCCCTAGAAAAGACAAAAAGACAAAAAAAAAAAAAAATTCAATTTCTCTACTTACTTGCATATCCTTGGACAAGTGCCTCCATTTCTCCACCTGCAAAATGGGGATAGCAGTAGTCTCCCCCTGGCTGTACTAAGGTGAGGACTAAATGAGCAAATGCTTTTCACACGCTTAGTAAAGTACCTGGTACACAATAGGCCACCAGTGCACATTAATCCCCACCTGAAGGTTGCTGTTCTGAGACAGATTTCATGCACTTGCAAAAATGCATTCTAGGAAGATACCTAAGGGCCTCGTGTGGCTGGCTGGCAAGTGGGATGGCTCTCAAGAAATAACAATTCCAGAGTTCCCGTTATGGCTCAGCAAGTTAAGAACCCAACTTATAACTATGAGAACGTGGGTTCGATTCCTGGCTTCTTGCAGTGGGTTAAAGGATCGGCATTGCTGAGAGCTGCAGCATAGGTCGCAGATGCGGCTCCAATGCTGTGTGGCGGTGGTTGTGGTATAGGCTGGTGGCTACAGCTCTGATTCGACCCCAAGCCCGGGAACTTCCATATGCTGCGGGTGTGGCCCTAAGGAAAAAAAAAAAAAAAAAAAAGGCCAAAACCAAAAAAGAAATAACAGTTCCTCCCTCCAGCTCCTCCTCCTTCTCGTTACTGATGTTATCATGAATGACCCTTTGAGGAAGTCCAAGCGAGGTCTCCAAGCCCCATGAGACGTGAGTGCTGTTTTGCCCACCTTCCTCCAACCCCAGGCTCAGCAGTGGCCTCTGAAGTTGTCTGCATGGTGCTGGGAACAGCACATTCAAGACTGAGGGACCCTCCTCCCAGTGGCCCAAGGCTTAGAAGGCACTGAAACTTTTCCTTAGAAGGAAAAGACCTTCCGAGTTTGTTTTCTGTCTCTGCCCCTTTTCTGGGGTGTGTGTGTGTGTGTGTGTGGTGCTTCTGGGAGCATCTTGCTCCGCTTTGGGGATTCTGTGTAGGTCAAAAGGATTCCTGTACGAAGGTCATCTGAACCACCCAAGAACAGGGACAGGACGGTTGAGATGGTGATCCCGTGTGGTCTCACCATGTTTTCAGCGCATCCGTCTGGAGAGGTGGGAAAGTGTGGCAAGGGACCACTAGGTGGCGGGTCAACGTGAAGAAATCCTGAGTGTGTAAGTGCATGGCCTGCTCTGTACAACAGCGCCGAAGAGCAGACAAACCTCTATCTGGAGAAAGTCAAACACGATAAATTCCAGCCATCTGGTAAGACTTGGGGTGCAACTGGAGACTATCCCAGAGGAAGGTACACGGCACAGGAGGACAAAAGCAGAGGGAAGAGGAAGAGTCTGGCCCTGTTCCCCCGTCCAGTCTGGATTCCTGGGCTCCCTCCTCCGCCTCGCCCAGGACCAGGCCCTGCTACCCGCAGGCCGCCTCAGGGCCTCTCCCTCAGCAGCCCTCTGCCTGCCATGCCCGCTTTTATTACTGAAGACTCGGTCCAGGTGTTGTCTCCTCTGATCCAGGAGGAACTGGCACCGGACTGCTTTGCGGTCACCACTCTGCACCTGCTTCTTTCCGGGTCTTGGCCACTTTAGTGGACCTGGATGTTTCCCGCTGATGGGGATTCCCTGAGGTGGTGCTGGGGGGGGGTGGGCAGAGGTCAGGCTGGTTCTCTTCAGTTCCCCATCCAGCCACCCCCCACCCCCACCCCCGCCACAAGACGGCTTTCTCACCCACAGCAGCTCTCTGGGTTTCCTGAGGATGCCCTAGAATGCTGAAAGTTTGTCCCCACTGGGTAAGGAGTGTGGGGAAGGCTGGTTATGTAGCTTTCACAGCCTAATACATAATGAAAATACAGGACCTATGGTCTAAAAACTATTAAGAATTTCAAGATGGTGACAGCAGAGCATTAAACCAAGAGCAGGCCCTTCTGGGTACAGGCCCTGGTGACGGCTCAGATGCACGTCCTCAAGGCAGCCCTGAGTCTGGAGTTGTGCCAAGCCCTGCTGGGGGTAGGGGTCGGGGCAGGGGGTTGTGTCTGCTGAGTAAGGCCTGAGAGGACCTGCTGGCTGCTTGAAAGGTGGCTGGCCATCAGGAGACTTTTCGCATGAAGGCCTTCATGGCAAAAATTCCCTTGCTCCCCAGCATTAAGAAGTGAGAGAAACAGGCTAGAATTTGGAGTTAAGCAAGCCTGAGTCCATTTCTTAATTGCACAGATCATGGACTTCTCCAAGCCTCTTGTGCCTCATCTGCAAAATGGGAGGCAGTAACACCTACCATGACTATTGCTGTAGGTGCCAACGAGAGCTCATGTGAAGGCACGGGGTCTACAGCCCACACCTACCGCATCTCCCTGAGCCCTGCCCCCGGACCTGCACTGCTTTCCCCAGAAGCATCTCATCAGGAGAGAACAAAGGCACATACTGGGCTTTCCAGTTGGGGGGGTGCCTGCTCAGTGAAGGGGGTCGCAATGGGTGAGGCCCCAGGGAGCACCCCCTGAGTGCTCCACGGCCTCCAGCCGCATCAACAGAACCAGGCAAGCAGTGGAAGGGAAAACTCAGGAGACCCTGGAGAGACTTTGAAAAGGTCCCGGGACCACCACGGGGGAGATTCATTCATCATTTTCCCAACAAATGTGCATGAACGCCTCCCGTGCCAGGTGCCAGGGATACGGTGGTAAGGAAACAGGTGGGGTCCTGCTGGCCGTTTGCGTAACGCTTGCTCTTATTGTGTCCTGGTCTCTTGGCTGCGCCCCTCATTAGCCACCAGTCAACCAGCATTTACTAGGTGCCCACAGTGAGGCAGGAAATGAGACCACGGCCGGTGCTGGGAGACGCCACCAGCCTCCTCTGATGGAAATGAATGGAAGCTGTGTGCTTTCATTCCCAACAGCCAACACCTGCGGCTCTTTCTAGGTGGGCTGTCCTCAGGCTGCTGGGGCTCCCTTTGCTGAGTCCACAGAAAGTCCTAAGTGCCTGGGAAACGACATTGCCCAGGGGCAGCCCTTACCCGCTGACTGACAGGTGCAGAGGCGTAAACACTGCAGCCCCCGCCCCGCTGGGACAGCCCCTCCCCCCAGAGCACCTTCCCGGGACTTTGCGAGCCCACACCCCGGATGGCCCTCTTCCCTTTCTTGCCCCTCATCTTCCTGTGCCTGTTTTTCCTGGGACCACGACACAAGAGCGGAACTTCAGGCGAATCTTTGCGCAGGGTCTCTTTACACGGAACTCCCCAACTCAAGACAGAAAGAGCTGGAAAAAAGCCTCCTGTTACTACCCAGAGCGACGCACGTCAGAAGTCAGGCATTATACGTAATAGTCAGAGGACAGCTGTACACCATTAATTCATTTTGTTATAAATTCAAGTGCATTCAAAACTTTCCCTGTAATTCTATGAGCCGTCTCCCTCCCTTCCACTCTGATACGCTTTATGAGCGCAGAGAAAGAGGCGGCATTCCTGCTTGCTGAGGTCCGCTCATAACATACACCTTTGTCATACCAAATCTAGATAAACCCACGGGATTCTGTCTTGACTGTAAACACCAACCACTGCGTGTTTTGCCGTGCGAAAAAAAAAAAAAAGTTGAGACATGCTGGATCGGATCCCTGGGAATTTGGGTCTTTCTGCCTGTCTGGGCTGTTTGCAGGAGTAAGTCTTAGATGCCCAGGCTCCTGCAGAACTGCATGAGCAGCACCACTTTCCTCCCACCACAAACGTCTTTGGCTCTCACCTAGTCCCTTCTCACCAGATCCACTTCTACCAGGAAACTCTCTCATTCCTCCTCTTCCCACCCAGCCCACCCTGAGCTCCCCCTCTTTGGCACTGTGGAAACTGGTTTTTGTTGGGACCACTTTCTTAGCACTTGCCCCCCCCCACCGCTCCCCCCAAGCTAGATGGAGTCTCTGAGTTTATAGAAATCACAGGCTAATCAGGCAAGGGACACATAGGGGCCTCAGCTGAGCCAGGGGTTGGTCTTGCCATCACAAAATCTCAGCTAAGGCAGAGGGTGAGCCTAAGTCCCCCAAGTCTTGGTTCCTCCTACAACCAAACCTATGTCAATGAAGTGTGGATGCCAGGGCATCCGCCCGGCCCACCTGCCCAGACCCAGATGCCTCCCAGGAGGTCTGAACCTGACCCTTAGACACTGATGGGGTTCTGCTCCCCAAAGCCCTACATCATCCATTTTATATCCCAACACACTGTAGTGCCTGGAGCCCCCCGCTGCCTTGCCCTGCTTCTGCTGACAACCTGGCAACTCCTTATCCCCGAGACTGAGCTCGACTTTATGGTGCCTCTTGATTCCAGAGACATGGCCCCTGGCACCTCTCCCAGGGCAAAAATGGGAAGATTTCTGCTCTCCTTCACCAGACTTGTGAGTTCTAGCAAGCTTCGTCTGAGGCTTCTGGAGCAGTGAAGCTTCCAGAAGCATGTGCTCCTTGGTATCTGTTTTCTGATTCTTTCTAGACTCTTTGGTCAGATGGTGATGTTTATAGGCAAAGGGTCCTGTCTTAACATCTTTAGGTCCTCTAAGGCTGCTTATGTACATGAAAATCATTAAATGTTTGGTGACTGATTGCCTAAGAACTTACATTGGCATTCATTTATTTAATTATTGGTTAATCACCCATCTTATAATAAATATCTGTATCAGAGAGAATAATTCCCTTTCCTCTGTTCCCATCTCACAGAGTGGGGAAGAAGTTTTTACCCCAAGGACTTAGTCCTGGGAATGTGGAGGGCGTGTATTTTAAAGATGGGGGAGGGTTTGACAAAGTCAAGACCCAAATGCTCCGCTCTCTGCACGCAGTGTCAGGTGCAGACTTCTCAAAGGCAGGACTGAGCCTGCAGGTTACAGGGCAGGAGGAAAATGCTGCCATTCCTCCCCATCGACTTAAGACTCCCCTGCCCCTAAGAACTGATGCTAGTCCTTGCCAGATGTACGTGTCTCCACACACACACGCTTTGGATTCTTAAAGGATAAAAAAATGTATTTGCAACTTCTACTGCCCCTGAGACCCTGAAAGGGGACTGGCCTGGAGCTGGTGGCTGGAGTCTACCTTGGGGCCTCCGTGATCAGGCTTGAAATTAACGCCTTCTGGCCGGGTGGGGACAGGGGTGGGCCGTCGGGTGGGATGGAGCTTCCGAAGGGGCGGAGAGGAATTTCCAGCGTGGGGCTGAAGGGAGAGCCGCCCACGGGGACGCCGGCATGAGGACTGGGAACACCGGCGGGGTGGGGGAAATGGGGTGGAAAACCCTGTAAGAGGTTCAACTCATACACACTTGGCGGCGGACATGGGGAAGAGGTTCATCAGTACTCACTGCAAATGCTTTTTCTTCGCACGTTGGCGGCGCTTCCTCCACCGCCTCCAAGCCTCGCGAAGCTGGAGACACCCGCCTACAGCCTGGAGGGCGGGGTCACGGCCGCGGGGGGAGGAGACCCGCCAGGCCCCGCCCCCTCCCGCTGTCCTAAGGCCCGCGCACCTGCAGCCCATTTGCCAGGAGCGCACAGCAGCCTTTCAGAGGAGAGGGTGCCTCCATTTAGAAGGGGACAGACGACAGTCCCCCAGCCCCCCCTTTTCCTCAAATACAGCCAAGAGAACGGACCCCTGTGGCAAAGACAAAGCTGAGCTTAGGGTGACCCACAGCAGGGGATCGGCAGAGGATCAGAGAGACGCAGCTCAGGTCCAGCTGGAGATGCTCAGGCCTAGTCAGTTTAGTCTGGAAAGGGCCTGGTACATGCAGGTGCGAGCTGAGTGCCCTCCGGGAGGGAAAAGCTGCTAGGGCCTTCGGGAGCACATTATGGTTGTGCTTGAAGAAGCAGCGAGTGCAAAGGCCCACGGGTGTGAAGGGCCGGGTACCTTGAGGTGGGCCACGTTCCTACGCTGGCTGTCTTGTAATGGGGAAGAGGGAGGGGGCAGAGCCAAGGTGGACCTGGTACATCCGCTCTGCTGGCTGGAAATGGAAGGCATCCTTGACTAAGGGCCCCTCCAGGGCCATGCTAAGTAGCTTATTCCGCCCATGGCTTAAAGAATAGTGTAGTTTGCAATAGTTCTCAAAGCTTGAAGGGGCATCAGCATCACTTGGGAACATGCTGGAACATACATATGACCCAGAAATTCCCAGACCCACTGACTCAGAAATTCCAGGGGTGGGGCCCAGCAAACCGTAGTTTGATCAACACCCCAGATGAGCCTGAAACAGGCCAAAGTTTGAGAACCACTGGTATAGTGGAAAGAGAACCAGACTCTGGAAGGAAGGTGGGGCAAGGCTTGGGAATGGGGGCAGAAGGGGAAACTTACACTGAGCCAAGTCCTGTTGTTCAGAAAGCAGCAGGCACCAAAGGAGTGCTCTGAGCAGTAACCAGGAAGGGTTACAGGTGGAAGATTGAGGCTTAGAGGTTAAATTACTAGCCTAAGATCACACAGTAAGTGCCTGAGCCAAGTCCTACACACGATTTGGTGTGACTCCAAAAGTGTTTTTTTTTTTTTTTTTTCCTACATCCCTGGCACCACGGAAGAATGACAGCCCAGGCAGAGGTGCCTGGACAGCCCATGGCTGCCTGGGTGGAAGGAAGAGGCCCAAAGTTTAAAGCTCCTTCCCAGAGGGGCTGGTGGGGGCCAGTCCCAAGGCTAGTGGGAAGCAGCGAGCCTTCTGCTCTCACTCTTGTCCCAATTATTTAAATTTCCCTAAGGTTTGCCATTCGCACTAGGGAGCTGGGCTTAGCAAATGTACTTCCCTAAGTGACCAGCTGTCATCCCTGAGTTCTGGAGCTGAGAGGTTAAATGTGAGGTTATGTGAGAAAAGCAGGGTGAAAAATTACCTCTATGCTGTGATTACAACCACCTTAGATTTTTTTGCCGGGGGGGGGGGAATAAATTAAGAACACACAGCGCAAAACCCCAATAACAAAACCCCCAAACCTAAAACAGTGCTGTAAGAATTTTCTTCCTTTGTTTTTTTCCAAGTTGTATTATGTGGTTCTAATAACTTGTATGATGAATATGCATTTATTTTTGAAAGTGCAACCAGTGACACACCCCAGTGACATGTGACATAGTGGACAATTCTGTGGCAGACCACAGGCTCTTTCCTTAGGGCACTGTTGAGCTGTCCTGCCCCCTGGAGTCTGTCCCTGAGGCCAGTAAGGACAGCGGCTGGGATGTGGCCTGAGCAGCAGTGGGGCATAGCTGATGGTATTTGTGAGGTTAAGCCCCAGGATCTTTGTGTCCACTGGAAATGCCTCTCCATGACAACTGTCACCAGGAGGGCTTAAGAGGGACTTTGGGGCCAAGGATGAGCGCCTCAGAGGTCTTCCTGAGAACAGAAGTTTCTGGAAGTGCAAACTCAGAGGACTGGCTCAGGCAGCCACTACTCGCCAAACAAAGGTCACCAGACACCTTTAAACACAAAATATTCTTTTATTTGTCAACGAAGGCTACACAGGATCACTTCTGGTTTTGTTTTTATGCCTTTTTTTTTTTTTTTTTCTAGAAGGTATCTACATCTGCATTTATTTACAGCCTTGTCGGTATTTACACAGTCGAGAATACAGTGTTAGAAACACAAAAGTGTTGAGAAAAAAACTTCTCAAAATTAGTTCCAGACTTCAGGAAAACTATGTCCACATGGTAAGGCCAGAGTCTCCAGTGGTGGTCGTCCAGAGGCAGCTTGGAGGGTCCTTTTGCCGAAGCTGCGGGTTCAGAAGTCTTCGAGAACAACAGGCAGGTTTAGAAAGGTGGGATTCCGGTGTTGGATGACTCCAGGGCCGCAGGCGCCACCAGACATCTGTGACTCTGTTTCTGCCAGGATGGCTGAGCCTGCCGGAGAGTTGGTTCTTCATTGGCCGTTTGCCCTCAGAATGAAACGCATGTTCTTGGGGACCAAGAGGTCGCCAGGTATCATGCCTTTGGCATTCCCGAGGGGGTGAGAAAGCCAGCCTCGGCCCCACCCAGGCTTCCGCCGTGCTGATCTTGCACGTTCATGATGAAACCTAAGAGCTCACCACTGCCTGGGGTGGTCACGTGCACAAGGCTGGTTTTTGAGAGTGTCACGGTTGGAGAGGATGAGGTTTCTGTCACCTGAGCAATGACAATGAGTTTGCTGTTTTTGGAAAGTTCAGCGAAAGGGCCTGGAACTACAGAGTTCTGTCCTTAATCCCCTCCTAACTGATAACATGCAGACAAGTGTAGAAACCTACCTGGGAATTATAAGCCTTATATAAAGGGCTTTTAGGATCCCAAGGGAAAAAAGAGGCTGGATTTTTTTTTTCTTTTTCTGGGGCCCCTCAGGAGGCAGGCCCCAGCCCAGGCCCAGAAGCTACAGCCTGGGCTCAGTGGTTCTTGTGAGGAATGGAAGATGATTCAACTTGGAGCACCGGGGGAATAAACCCAAAAGCCCAAGACCCTGCTGAGGCCTGGCAGACTCCTTCCTCCTGGGCACCAGGCTCAGGGTCACGGTCCTCACCACGAGGCAACCACAAATCCGAGGCTGCAGATGCAAAACGAGTCTAAGATTTCACATGGAAATCTCGTCTTTGCATATTGGAAACCTCTGCCATCCACGAGGGTGGTACTTGAAAGTCACAGCCGAAAAGGTCCTTTAGTTTTTTATTTATTTCTAACACAAATCTGACTCCTTGTTACATGTTTATAAAAACACTGCCCAGTTTAACTCACCTTCCTTGCCTACAGCACCTTCGGCTCCCAGCTCCACATCATCCCAACTCTTTAAAATCACACCCACTGGCCATTTTCAGCCTCTGGTCCGTCTCTTAGAAATTGCTGCAAACCCTCCATCCACAGGTAGCAATCAGGCACTGCCCTCTTCCTTGGGTTAATTCCCAGCCAACAGTCCGGAGGTCTAATTTACCATGGAGTTTCTTTCCCTTCTTCCCACTGTCATAGCTCTGCCCTCCGGTGATGGCTGGAGGGTGGGTTAAAGGGAGTCTCATCCTGTAAAAAATAAAGTTGGGGAATCACTGAAGTCCTGTTTAAGGTGATGACAGAGGGGCTGAGGATGAGGGGCTGATGGCAGCCATGGGGAGGAGGGCAGAAGGCGGGAACTCTTCCAAAAGAAACCTCTCTCGAGGGTCAGGAGGTGACATCGAGCAGAATGGTGAATCTGGGCCAAGCGAGGGAGGACTGGGGTCTCTAAGGAATGGTCACCTTTTGGTTGGTAAATGCCAAAAGGGCAGCTGCCTTCAAGGGTGGGATTTCACGCCTGGAGGCCACTAATCGGCACAGGCAACTCTGACTTACGCCTTTGGACCCACTCTTGCTGTGAGATTGGGACTGCAGGTCTCAGCAGGAGGACACACCGAAAGGAGAGGCACCGAGCCACCTGCCAGCCCTCATGGAAACCAACTCAAAAGGGCCAAGGCCAGAAGCCACCTCCAACAACGACAGCACCAACCGCTGTGACCTGAGGGACGTGATGCTGCCTGCCCCACACTCAAGGTCCTTTCCCTAAAGCCTGCGGATGCCCCAGCTTCTCCCCGTTACAGAAGCCAGGCCTCCTGGGCAGTGTGTCACCCGGGAAAAATGTAACATCATTGGTTTAAAGAAAAAGAATGCTCGATAATCTCGGTGGCTTTGATCTTTAAGAGTCCACACTACTACTTTGGGGGGGGGGTTGGGGGTGGAGAATCAGAAGGTGGGGGAGGTGTAGGGAGATGGGTCCCTCGGCCCCCAGGCTGCCTCTGACCTCCAAGTCGACCTCTCCAGCGGGTCTTGACGGATGTCAGGCAGCCGTCTAGGCCAGTAGGCAAGGGTCCCGTTGCTCAAAGGTCCCATTGCTTAAGGGCCCATACTATGAAAAGTACATTTGAGAAGCATAAGTCTATTTTTGGATAGAAAAACCTTGTGTTCTTCAGGCCAAACTGTCTTCCATCCCATCCAGGAAGGATTCTGCTGGACGGAACCCGCGACCAGCTTCTGCCTCGCACAGTGGGCCCGCGGAGCCCTGCATCTGACCCGGCGGAGCTCAGTGCACAGACAGGCCAAGGCTCACTCTTCGCCGGGGTGTGACTTTTTTTGGAAACAGGAAGAGCACTTAGCAAAACACAGCCTCTAATCCCAGTGGGGTGACGTAAGGCGAGACCTCCTCTCCCGAGCAGCTTTGGGGGCCTCCCTCTGCCGGGCAGAACCCAGACTCCGCGCTGCCCCGAATCTCATGCAGTAAGAGACCGTCTTGGTTTCATTAGCGCATGGAATATTCTGAAGACTCTGTGAGTAAGGCTATAAAGGTGCCATGAGCTTGTCAGTCCAACGAGGTTTCCACGGGGGAGAGCTCAGACTCAGAATTCATTTTCCACATTAAATGTAAAATGTAACCCACACAAAGTCCCATTTTCTAAGAAGCCCAGCTTAAAAGGAAGCATTTGGCTTCCCCTCCTGGTCTCCCAGAGCCTCCTGTGAGTGGTAATGATGATGGTTATTCGGCAGGTAAAACAGGAGGAGAAAGGTGTCCCCAGCTCTCCAGGCTGCTCTCCTCGCCCCTTGCTGCTCCCCGGGCCTCGGCTGCTCCCCTCCCTGGGCTTGCCCTCCGGGTGTGGGGGGTGCTGGCTCCTGAGAACGCTTCAGCCTCTTCCCACTGACCTCAGGCATAGGTCTTCCCAGGGACAGCTGGAGCCTGGCCTCCTAGGGGATCCGTGGGCACCAGGTTCAGGGACCGCCCCCAATCGTGCTGGGCCAGGCCAGCCACATCCGATTAGCTCCTTCCTCCTTGCTCCTTAATCTTGCCCTAGGACCCTTGCTGGGCTCCTGTGGGGGGAGGCCGTAGAAGAATTTCACAGACAGAGTGTCCCGAAAGCCTATCCAGCCGCATCCCAGCTCGGCAGTCAGCCCCATGTGTGGGAGGCAGAGAAGCCCTCGGGAGCTGGTTACAAGGACGCTTGGCTCAGGCCTTCCCCTCTTTGGCTGAGTTTTCCTGAAGCCTCGTTCCAGAATCAAAGGCCACCAAGTACCTCTCTTCACACTCCTGTTTCTCAGCGGTGGCAGCTGAGCAGCGGAGGGAAGATAAGCAAAGTGTGGGGAGAGGGGTTCGCCTAGGAAGGCAGGCTGGTACCCTTGCCACCACTGCCATTCTTTCGGCGTGGGTGACCTTTCCCTCTGGCGTGGTACCCACACTGGGGGCTTGTTGTGCGGCGCTGGTTCTCACATCTGACTACGGGAGAGAGGAGGCGTCTGAGAAACATCTTGGGAGGCCCAAGCAACCACAGGCATCCTGGGTGCCTCTGCCTCTTGGGGAGGCTGGGGCTCTTAAACCTGGGAGGATGTCATCAGACACGGGACAGGGCCTGGGAGACACTGTCTCCATCCCAGCGCTGGGATGGCACTGACAACCACACAAGACTGGCAAAAGCAGGAGGGGGTTTCATTTAGCGTCAAAATCGAAAGCTTAAGAATGAGTTTGGGGCAGCTTACAAAAGGTGCTGTGAGATCATGAAATTGCCCAGAGCAAGGTCAGCCCATCTGTGGTCCCCTGCAGGCGTGGGACACAGTGAGTTAAAAAAGCTCCCACGTGTCTGTGGGAGCTTAGCCAACGAGCCTCAGGTCCTGCCGACCCTCCTTCCAGGCCCCCCCTCAAAATCTGCTCTCTGCACCCCTCACGCCTGCCCGACCCCCGCGGAAGAGAGAGTTGCACATGGGACAAAGAAGCACAGACACTCGTGTCTCACATCACACTGGGTACCTAGGGACAGACAAGGACACACCCCAGGAGATGCATCTCAGCGAGGAGAAATGTACCCCAGACAACAAGGACAACTCCTCAAGGGAAAGGGAACAAAAGACAATCTAGTTTTCATTGTGATCACACTACAGAAAAAAAATACCTTCTGTTCTTTGCAAAAAATGTGCGAAGGCCAAATTTGTGTTTTCCTTTTCTTAAAAAAAAGCATGTTGCATGAATTACAATGCAACCAGTATCTTTTTTTTCTTTGTTTTCTGCACTTGTTACAAAAAGGATTTTTTTTTTTCCTCTTTTTTTTAAAGTACAGCACAGTCAGGTAGGCGGCCACAAAAGAGTAGCTGTCTTTGGCAAGAAGTCCAGGCCACGGTCCTCCCTGTCACCTTCGGCCCATCTCGCTCTGTCTCATGAAGTGGATGTTGGTGGCGCTGTCCGACAGTTCCGGGTACTGCTCGACGGAGATCACGAAGAAGCCATCGTAGCCTTGAACCCGCCCTGTGTTCAGCGCCTGCTGCTTCTCGCCCTCTGTCCAGGCCCGCAGGCCTTCCTCCCCGTCCCGGAGTCTCTGCTGCTCCCGGGCCCAGGCCTGGCGCACGGCTCTCTGCCGGGCCAGCTCCAGCACCCGCACCTTCTCCTCGTCCAGCGTGGTCCCGTAGCGGGTGTTCAAGCACAGCGCCCCGTACTGGAGCTGGATGTCTGTGTAGCGTCTAGTCCTGCCGTTGAGCATCGTGTTGATCTGGGACACCGTGACGTTGACCCCGTTCTCCAGGGTTCGCCGCCCCCCGCTGAGCCCTAGGATGGCCAGGTCGCCGTCGGAAGGCCCCGGTTTCACGAAGTAGTGGGTGTCCACCCCGTCGATGGTGAAGTGCAGGTTCTCCAGGTAGTGGGCGTTGTTCAAGATGGCAGCGACCCTCCGCCCGTCCTCGTTGGCCACACTGATGATGTCTGTGGTCACTCGGCCATCCTTCAGGGCGAACTTGACCCCCTTGCCGAAGACTGAGCCGCTGGATGCAAACTTCTTTGTCTCTGGGGCCTGCTGGCAGCTGGTGATTGTGGAGCCATAGAGCTGCTCAAAACGTTCCAGGGTGACGAAGGCCTTGAGCTGCTTCTGCACCTCACACTGTACCCCAAGGATAGACTGATGGGGGAGGAGAAAGAGAGAGAGAGAGAGAGAGAGAGAGAGAGAGAGTGAGACATATGGGAAAGCCCCCCAGGGCCTGGAGAATCGGCTTCCACAGCTAAGTCAAACCGATAGAGATTTATCAACCTGTAGCATCCAGCTCTGTGCTGACCCCCAGGACCCCAGCCCTCCTCATCCACCGAGTCCCCCTTCCTTCTGCTCCTCTGTGCCCAGTCCTTTCCTGGACGCTGGAGCTACAGCAATGACTCAGACATCGTCCCTGCCCCTGGAGAACGCATGGTCCAGTGGGGAAAGACAGATGGGACCATAACTCCAATCAAAGGTGACGATGGGTGGCCTCAGAGCCGTGACAGTAACAGCCAGAGCCGACATTTCTCGGTCTTTGAGCTGAATAAGTCACATTTCACATGCATCGTCTCATTTTTGATCTTCACAAGAACTTGAGACAGTGGGTACTGCCATTATTCTGGTTTTCTATCTAAGGAGACCAAAGCTCAACGCGGCTGTAACTAACGGGCCCACCGTCGTGCAAGTAGCAGGTATTCAAGCCAACATGTGAAGCCAGGTCTGTCTGATTCTAGAGGCTCAGCTCAAGGGCTGCTGGAGGAGGAGGAGCAAACACGGCTCAGGCGACCTTGGCCTGGACATGCAGGGGAGAGATGGGGAGGATGGGGTTCAAGGACAGGCTCATGGCTGCGTTGGGGCTTGAAGGATGAGCAGGTGATGTTAGAAGCAGGAAGGTGAGGAATGCACTTCGGGAAGAAGGCTTGAGACATGGAAAGCAGTGATTCACATAAATCTGGTGACCCTGCTTTAGGGCTCTCTGCCATGTTTATAAATGATAGTCAAGGAGGGCTCTGTCCCCACGGTGCCCCACTCTGGGCTGCTTTGGGGGACGGTTTGGGCCCTGTCTCCTTGGCACACCATCTGCCTGTCCCTCACGTGGCTGGGGGAGCTCGGGAAAGCCAGGCTCAGGCAGGCCCCAGGGCCTGATCAGCAGCTCCAGGAAGTGGCTTTAGCAACAGGCCCATCGGCTTCTCGCTGAAATTAAGTCCTCTTTATAATTAATAGAACCCTGTCTGTGAACAATTATTTCCTAGAGTTTCACGAAAGCTGGAGTGCTCAACAACAAAGATCTCCGATGCTTGCCAAGGGCAGAAATCAATAATTCATTGACAGCCGAGGCTGGCAAACGGGCCATCAGACACGCGGCTCCAGGAGGGAGTAGAGGTGTGGGGCGGGGGGGCTGAGTGGCTGGAAGCAGCCCTGGGAAAACAGGCTGTGCTGTGGGCCTCTGGGCAGGCCTGGAGGGGTGCTGGGGACGGGAGAGGGCAGGGGCAGGGCCGCAGAGAGAGGACAGGCTCTGCGACCAGACAGACTTGGGTTCTCATGCCTTCTGCCACTTTCCAGCGGACCCAGGGTGAATCTCTCTCTCTCAACTTTGGTCTCCTTCCTCATCCGTAAAATGGGGAAAAAGGCTGAACTCACAGGGCTGTTGATCTCTTTCAACCACCTGTTCATTCAACAGAAGTTTTCCATGCACCTGCAGGGTGCGGAGGTGCCATGCTGGGGACCAAGGAAGACCCAGTCCTTGCCCTCTTGGGGCTCATGGTCTGGTGGTGGTACCAAAAAGAAAACAAGGATGAGAAGTTCCTGTCCGGCTCAGCAGTAAGCAGCCCGACCAGGATTCATGAGGACAGGGGCTGGATCCCTGGCCTCGCTCAGTGTGTGAAGGATCCGGCGTTGCCGTGAGCTGTGGTGTCCGTCACAGACGCGGTGCAGATCTCGAGTTGCTTTGGTTCTGGCACAGGCTGGCAGCTGGAGCTCCGATTTGACCCCTGGCCTGGGAATGTCCATATGCCCGGGTGCGGCCCTAGAAAGGAAAAAAAGAAAAGAAAAAAAGAATGAAAATAAAAGTGTGGTGAGTGTTGTGACAGAGGAAGATGGCAGGGCCACCAGGGCAGAGCGGTGCAGCATCACATGGTCCGGAGTCCAGGGAGAAGAAAGAGCCAGGCTGAGGCCTAACGGAATCCAGAGTAAGAGATGTGGACGTGTCAGCTTCCGACTGCAGGCAGTATGCTATGGGGCACCCTGCCTTCCTCCCCGGGCTCTTGGCCCCCTGGATCCCCGGGACAGCCTGGTCTCTGCCTGATTCCTTCCTGCAACCCGAGGCCTGGAAAAGCCGCCCCCCCAAACAGATCTTATGGGCGAGAGGGGCGGGGAGAAGGAATGAGCAAATGGATGCTGGAAGTGAAGGGTGGGATGAAACTGGGTTTTTTTTTTTTTTTTTTTCTTTTTTAGGGCTGCACCCACAGCATATGGAGGTTCCCAGGCGACGGGTCGAATTGGAGCTGCAGCTGCCAGACTGCAGCACAGCCACAGCAACGTCAGATCTGAGTCACATCTGTGACCCACACCACAGCTCACGGCAATGCCAGATCCTTAACCCACTGAGCAAGGCCAGGGATTGATCCAGCGTCCTCATGGATACTAGCTGGGTTCTCAACCCACTGAGCCACAGAGGGAACTCCGGGATGAAACTTTTAAGGATCTTTATTGCTGTATAATTCCAGGAGTCGTTGAAATTGGGTCATGAAAGGGGAAGGTAACCTTTTCTGGAGCACCTACAGACAGATCTGGTTTGAATCCCCCTCTGCTCCATCCTCCCTGTGCGGCACTGGAAAGCCTTTTATCAAATCCATAAAATGAGAACAATGACACCAGGGGATATTTGTGCGTTAATTTGTGTAGAAGACTTCACTCAAGGCCAAGTGTATTGAGGTGCTCAGAAAACGTCACATCTGTATTTAGAGCACCGCGTCCCTTCTTGAGCTTTTGTTCTGGAGTGTGACAAAGCCTCACTGTTTTTGTGCAACTCCAGACTCACTGCAACATACAAAACTCCTTAATTTGGCTTATGAGGGTCTGTGTGCTGATACAGCTGGGGCCACAGGGTCTTGTCAGTGGCAGGGTTACTAAGTATTTGCTGAACAGTCTCCAGCAGTTATGGTGAGTATACCTCATTGATCTCTACCCCTGGCCCAAACTGTCCCAAGAAGCTGGTGGGACCCACCCCTGGGTGGTCTGGGGTGAGCAGCCACGTGCAGGAATTACCTTGCTGTTGTCCCATTCCTGAGTTTTCATCTGCGTGTGGGAGAGCTCGTAGGACGGTTCCATGGCATCCGTGTCTGGCTTGGGATAGCCGGGAATCACATTGTGAAGCTGGAATCCGAAGGTGAGGAGCCAGCTGTTGACATCTGGTTGGGAGAGAAGCAGAAACATCGGCGTGGAGTCAGTGGACCTCAGATGTGACGCATCCCGAGGGGGTGCTGTGGGCGGGGTGAGAATGGGGAGGCGCTGGTGGGAGGGTCAGCCGGTCCAGGTACACTGGGAACTGTTTCATGGTACGGAAGCCGCACATGCTCTGGGGACCTAGGGTCCCCTCCTAGGGATATATCCGGAGATGTCACGAAAGTAGAACCTAGGTTTCCAGATCCTCTTTCTTACTGTCACTCTGGCCCTAGGACCCACAGCTTCATAGCCAGGGGCGGCTCCACACCTGCCCCCAACATCAGCAGGAGACACAGGGGACAACCAGGCTCAAAGAAAAGAATAAGGAATGCCTTTCAAAGAAAAAATCCACCTAAGAAATAAACTCTTCCTCCTTCCCTGATCCTTCTTTTTACAGAGGGCAGAGCCTCAGGGCTGAAGTACACGGATGCGGAGCTGGCCTGACTAAAGATCAAAGCATTTTTGGCCCCGATCCTGCCTTTTATTTACCCTGACGGCCCAGGGAAGTCACCTCACCTGCCCGTGCCTTCACTTTCCAGTCTTTCTATTGGGCTTGAGGATCTAGCCCCATGGGCATTGGATTGAATGGTTTTCACAGTATTCCGGCCGGTGGGGGGTGGGGGTGGGGTGGTTACTGACGATAAAATACTAGCCATGGAGACAGGCGGGACTTGGTCCCCAGCATCTGGGTCACTGAAGAATGGCATCGGGAAGCTGGGACATCGGGAAAAGAAGGAGCGTGGAGGGCGTGCCGTCAGTTACCCGTCCACTGGGGCTGAGAGTCTGGTGTCTGAGAGCCTCAGCCTGCACACGCAGGACCCTGAGGGAGTGAGGAGCCATGGTCATGGGTAGCTCTGACCCAGGGCAGAAATCGAGAGGAGGGCACAGGTCTTTCGGTTGCACAGGCTGGCAAGTCTTCATGATGAAGGTGGCTTTTAGGCGAGACATTGACAGCTGGGTCAATTTTGTCAGGATCTGATAGAGATTAAGGGGGCCCTTCGGGCAGAGGCCATTGAATAAGGCAAGGCCTGGAGAAGGGAGGGGAGTGTTCGGGTAACCAGACAGCAGTTCAGCAAGACAGACAGAAAGCAGAAAGGAAAACCGTGGCTGGAGCAGGAAGAGCCTGGGATGGCTGGGGGGAGGTGACTTGGGGTCTCAAGAGACAGACAGGCTGTGTCTGGCATGGCTCAGCCTTCCTTGGAAAGGGGCAGCAGAAGATGCTAAAGCCGTGGTTGAGCAGAGACTCGAATCCAAAGTGTGGGGAAGGTACGGCTGGAATTAAGCCTCAGAGCCAGCAACGCTGGGCTGCAGGCATTCAGGCCTACCTTGGGCTTCTTCTAAAGCAGCTAGATCCCTGCTCAGGAAGGGTCTTAGGGTCCCAGTATTGGCGGAATTGAGTTCATCCTGGTGATGGGAGTGTCCTTTGGGAGTCCACAACTCTGAGCCTGTCACCAGTGCACCCTGCTGCCTTTCCACTCAGGAACCACATTTGTCTTTTTTCTTCCTCCCTCCCTTCCTTCCTCTCTCTTTCTTTCTTTCCTTGGTTTGTTTGGCTATTCCAGAGTCCCTGTCTTGGGTTTGAAGCCTGGCGGTGCTGAGATGGAGGGGTGGTAGAAAGGGAAGCTTGGAAACCCGGGTTCTACTTCTAGAAAGATCATTTAAGGGGAGAACCTGGTAAGGCAAGACAAAACCCAGATCCAAACTCTGACTCCCCAGCTTGTAAACTGGGTGATCTTGGACAGTCTCCTTACCCTCTCTGAGGCTCACTTTCCTTACCTGCAAATTGATGGGAGACATGGATTTCAGCAAGCAATGGAGAAGAAAACTAACAGCGTTACCATTTGGGCACAGCCATCATATAGCAGGAGGTGTTCTGTTTGTTCCATAAATGATTGAATTTATTGTATTTTAAAGTGTCCAGGGAGTTCCTGTTGTGGCGCAGCAGAAACGAATCTGACTAGGAACCATGAGGTTGCGGGTTTGATCCCTGGCCTCGCTCAGTGGGTTAAGGATCCAGTGTTGCTGTGAGCTGTGGTGCAGGTGGCAGACACGGCTCAGATCTGGCATTGCCATGGCTGCGGTGTAGACTGGCAGCTGTAGCTCCGATTAGACCCCTAGCCTGGGAACCTCCATATGCTGCGGGTGCGGCCCTAAAAAGCAAAAAAGAAAAAAGTGTCCAGCTTGGTCTGTTTTCTCGAACTCCTGCCTCCACATCCCCGGACCGCTATGTCCTCCTTTGTAACATGAGGCACTTGGATCAGCTTTTCTTCAAAGCCCCTTTCCTCACTGAGTTTCTAAGAATCTCTGATTCTATGAATCTTGGCAGATGGTTCTTTGGGAAATTAAAACAAATAGGATGGGGGGTGGGGGGACCCCTACAAAGCCATTTTGCCTGAGGCTGAGCACTTGCATCTGAATTTGCAGTTGCAAAGGAAAGCCTCTATCAGGAATACGGCAAATGCCCAGGAAGCCAGGGGGCTGGAAAGAGACCTGGGTCTTAATTATAACTGATGGAAGGTGGGAAACGGTCTCATTATGCCTTTAGGTAAAATGCTGAAAATGGATTTATCCACTGGTTTTTCTACCTTGCTTTTCTGAAGAGTTGGGAATTTTATTCTTCTTTCCAGGAGCTCAGGTAGACATTTCCCTCAAGTTAAAAAGCTCTTTACCCATCGTCCCGGACTTCAGTGGGGCTGCCTGGGACCGTGATGAATAATAATAATCTCTTTCTCATGTGCACAGCCTTGCACTTCTATAGAGAGGCTCTGAATCTAAGAATGAGGATTTGGGGGGTCAGACGACTCAGAGGTCTAACCCCAGCTTAGAAGTGGGGAACTTAAAAAGATGCCCCTTTGATGGCTGCTGTTGCTGGATGTGAATGAGGTTGCATGTAGCCCATGTGGAAGCTAAATGGTCAGGTTTCATGAGAATTAGTGGCATCTTGGTTTGTAGTGGTACCGTTGTTTTGGGGAACCATTTTTTTTCTTCGGCTATAGTAATCTGCCAAGTCACCTCACAGGAAAGTCATCGGAGGGTGAGGCAGGGGGCGTGCTGAATGGAGACGGATAGAATGGAACTGTCCTCTCAGTCTGTTAAGTTTTTCTAGGGCTGGCAGCAGGCTGAGGTTGGGGAATGCTGTGAGACCTTGGGACATTCCTGGGCATCCACAGGTCCCAAGGATGCTCTCATCACACCTGCTCACCTCTATGTCCTCTCTTCCTTCCCACTTTTGGGACTCCCGCTTGTGACATGACCACCAGGAATTGTTCCTGAAAGAGGAATCCTCTAATTGCTGTCAACAGAAATGGGGCCAAACTGGGTCCCCAGGTTTGGGAGCCAGGAAGCCACCATGTCCCTCGGGGGCACCATGCGAGCTGCACGTGTTGTCCTCTCTGCCCTCTTCTATGTGCAGCCCCCTCTCCCTGGATCGCCTTTCTTCCCAACACCTGGTGCACGTCCACCCATAAGGGGGCCTCGCGCATCAGCAGCTCCCTGGGCAGAACCAGCTGTGCCTCCCGTGTTTCACTGGCCGGCAGTGCAAACCTTCACCGTGGGCCCCTCACACTGCACCGCAGTGGTGTGTCTCGCCTCTCGCAGTGTGTATTCCTGGAGTGCAGGGATCATCTTCCTACCCCCCGGGCTTAAAACAGCGACTGCACAGGGGAGGCCCTTGCTGAGTAAAGGAAACTGCCTCAAAATCAGGGACACGAGGACTGTGTCACAGGACGAAAGAGGGGAAATGACCAGGTGTGCAAACGGTCATGTCCAACTTTTGCCCATGACAAATTCTCTTCTACACAAAGGGCTGGTTTTATCCAGGCCTGAATCCCCATGGCTGCTCTGACTCTTGAGGTCTTCCGTGGCTGGCCTGGCAGTGGCTGCTTGCTGGGAGGAGGCTGCTGGGGACATTTCTGGCATGTGTGACCTGGAGACCCCTTTGTACTCAAGGTGGTTTCACAGTAGTGGAGACCAAAGGCTACTTTTAAAATCAGAGGGTAGAGGAAAGGAACCACCATGAGCCTTGTATTGTGCTGGGCAGGTTATACAATGTATACAATGTATCTCAGGTCACCCTTGCCATCATCCTACAAGATAGATACTTTTTTTTTTCCTATTTGTCTATCTGTTCTTTGTTCCTTTCCCCTCCTTCTTTGGATTATTACTTTTGTCTTCATTTTAGCTCCACTATTGATTGATTAGCTATGCCTCCGTTTTATCTCGTAGTGTTGCTCTAGGATTTACAATATGCATATTTAATATATCAAGAGTCAGGGCGGGGATTCTAACTTCAATTTGCACATCAGGAAACTAGAATTCAGGGGAACTTAAATGAATTTTGTGACTGTCATAGCTTAGAAATGATGGATCTTTCACTGAGTTCTGTCTTTAAAGTCTGAATTTGCTATTACATCAACTCAAATAAGAAA
Organism: Sus scrofa; assembly: GCF_054392235.1. Lineage (NCBI taxonomy): Eukaryota > Metazoa > Chordata > Mammalia > Artiodactyla > Suidae > Sus > Sus scrofa. Next base: position 13,086,773 of record NC_139391.1, read on the forward strand.
TGCATTTTTTCTTTTTTTTTGGCTATACCGTCTCCCAACTTATCAGGGACTCATAACCAGCCTGATCTTTGGGTCAGAAACTCTCAAAGTGCATTTCAAGGGTATCTCACATCCAAGGAGATACCAGGGTGTCATGGTGAAACAAAGGGGTTTCTTGGTCAAATAAATTAGAGAACTGGTAAATATATGAAACAGTTCTCTTTACTATGGGACTTCTCAGAGACCTAACTTACTTTCTTTTCTTGCCTTTTTTAGGGCCACACCTGAGGCATAGGGAAGTCCCCAAGCTAGGGACTAAATTGGAGCTGCAGCTGCCAGCCTACGCCAGTCACAGCAATGTCAGATCTGAGCCTCATCTGTGACCTACACCACAGCTCAGGGCAACGCTGGATTCTTAACCCACTTACTGAGCAAGGTCGGGGATGGAGCCCTCACCCTCGTGGATCCTAGTTGGGTTCCTAATCCGCTGAGCCGTAATGGGGACTCCTCAGAACCTTTCATAAGCTGAAATGGGTCATGAAAATTTAAGAACGATGGCTGCCCTGTCAAACTGATCTGACGCCAAACCAGTTTCTCCAGCGCATTCTCTGAACTAGTGTTTCCTCAAAACTACTCTGGAAAAGAGTGCTCTCAGAGAAAGTCACTGTTTCTTGTCACCCCTACTGGCTTCCTCAAGGAAGCCCGTCTTGTCAGAGGACCAGGGCAACCGTGGCTCCAGCCCCTGAAGGACTCCCGATCCTCACCTGTCATGAAGCACTTGATGTCCTGAGCGTTGCTGATGGGGTTGTTGTTTTTAAACATATAGAGATTAAAAGGCATGATATTGCTGCTGCTAAGGTGCTTCCACAACTCGTGGTCTGGGCTGGTCCAGCGGCCCGCCAGCACGTCGTAATCCCGCCGGCCCATGTGCACGAGCTTGGTGAGCGGGTCGTAGAGGCCACCGTGGTAGCCGATGATGATCTGGAAGTTGGGGTTAGTGTCCATGTAGATCTCCCCGTAGGCCGTGTACAGGATCTGCTTGATCATCAGGCCCGTCCCACTGAAGACAGCGAGAGGGGTCCCGATGTTGTCGCAGGCGATGTAAAACTCGTCCCCGCTGCTCAGCTCCATGGCGAAGAGGTGTCCTTGCAGGTCGTAGTAGAGGGATGTGATCTCAGAGCTGGAGTGGTTGTAGAGGTGCGTGACCTTGGTGGGATTGGTCAGGTCTGCATAGAAGAACTGCAGGTGGTGGCTGTGGCTGCTCTTGCTGGACACCCGCCGCCCCAGGCCATCGTAGCGGTACCTGACGCTCCAGCCTCCGCCCCGGTTGTAGGCCTTGATGAGCAGGCCCGCTGAGTTGTACTCGAAGACATCACTGCCCCGCTGCCTCAGGAAACCGTCCTCGTCCACCTTGTACTGCACGTCCCCCAGCCTGGTGATGCGGTCCCGGAGGTCATAGCGTAGCGGGGTGAGCCGCGCACTGTTCCCCGGGCTCAGCAAGTGCAGGTTCCCATTGAGGTCGTAGCTGTATCGCCAGAGTGGTTTGTCATTGATGGAGACCGTCTGCAGCTGGCCGTCGGCATCGTACTCGTAGGCGTAGCGGGTGGTGTTGGCGTAGGGCCCCACCTTCAGCTCCTTCTTCACCACCCGCCCCATGTTATCGTACTGGACGGTCATCCAGTACATGAGCGAGCGGAAGATCTCGTACTGCACTTCCTTCATCCGGCCGTAGGCGTCGAAGTGCTTGGTGTGGGTCATGACCGCCGTGGTGATGATCTGGTTGATGTCATAGTAGATGACGCCAAACTTCCCGAACTGCTCCGTCTTGCCCGACACGTCATCGTAGCGATAGAGGTCGATGGGCAGAGGGGTCTCGTTGATCACGGCCTGCATGCTGGTCACCCGGAAGCTGTTGTCATAGTTGTAGTCGAAGCGGGCGTTGACCATGCCTTCCTCGGTGAAGCGGAAGATCTGGCGGTCGATCAGGGGCCCGATTTGACGGTAGCGGATGGTGCAGGTGAAGCCTTCGTTCTGGAGGGTGATGGTCTTGAGCATGCCAGCCGTCTCGTCGTAGGCGAAGCTCACCTTGGTGGTGTCGTAGAGCATCTCGGCCAGCTTGGACAGCTTGCCGTACTTGTAGATCACCCTGCGGCCGGTGCCCAGGTAGAAGGTGTGGAGGAGGTGCCCGTCCTCCGTGAAGTCCTGGATGACCGAGGCATTGCCCTCGGGGGGCTGGTAGATGTTCCTGTAGTAACCCACCGAGCGGATGGTCTCCAGTGTCTGCCGGGCCACGTTGGGCATGGTCACGGAGGAGAGGCGGTCGTTCTTGTCGAACTCAAAGATGTACTGCCGCTGGCTGTGGAGGAGCAGCACCATGGACTGGAGGGAGAGGAGAACCGAGGGGTGAGAGGAGGGGGGTGGGCAGAAGGGGCGGGGGTCGGGGAGCCCGAGACCTAGAGGAAGGGAATGAAAGGCCAAGGAAGCTGGTGGTTCTCCTAAGTCATGCCCAAACCAGAGCTTTCCAACTAGCATGCCCTAGGATGCTGCAATGGGGCACAGACGTGCTAAGAGAAGGATTTCCCTTCGCCCTTGGCCCTGGCCGGGCCTGGGACGCCAGGGCAACCCGGCTATTTGCCTCCCTAGGGTGAGCAGCCTTGTCTGTTTGCCGCTTTCAGTGGTACGAAAATGAGGATTTCAGTGGGGGATGGAGTAGGAGCAAGGTGGGCGCCCTGGTCTAAGTAGTGGTCGCAGCCTCTCTCCTGGCGTCCTTGCTCCAGATTCCTTCTCAGACCCATCTTGCTACTCAGGCAAACATGATTATCCAAAACCACAGTCTGACAATGTCCACTGCCTGCTAAACCACCTCTGTTGACCCCCCCATGGCCTACAGGATAGAGACATATCTGAGAAGCGCATTTAAGGTCTTGCATAATTGCTGGTGTAGTAACAGGTCATGTGCCCACCCTGGGGTGGGGCTGGGCTGTGACAGGAAGGCTTGGCGCTACCCCAGAGCACTGCTCTGAGATGCAGACTCTGCTCAGGGTATTGAGGGAAAGAGCAAGCAGAGCCCGGGCCCCGGGCAGGTGCGCAGGAGCAGAGCACAAAGTGAGGGGCTGGAGGTCAGAACTGGGACATGGAACATAGGCTGTTTCAGGAATAAGGCAGCACATAACAGGCCTGAAGGCATCTGGGCAGCAAAGTTACCGTTTTCTCTTATTTGGGACCAACTTTTGACTTCAGGCCCCTTCTGATTCCGAGACCCTGGGACGAAATGGATTCTGACCTGAAGCAGAAGAGACTTACTAAGGCCACACCTAGCACTTGAAGCTCAGGATTAAACACCGTGTGCTTAATACTGATCCCAAGGCTTCTGCCTTGTTCTCAGTGACCCCAGATCACACTGTGTGCCCTAGACCTGGGTGCAGACCCCTGCCTGGGTCAGGACCTCAAAGCCTGATCCATAAGTATTTGGGCCTGATCTGAGCTCCAGCCTATCAGGTGGGGTGTTCACATTCTCCTGCCCCTGGGCTGCGCCCCCTACCCCTCGCCCACTTGCTACACCATGACCCCAACCCATCCAGACGCCTCCTAGGACACCCCCTCTTGGGATGTAGATTTTCCGGAAGATTTCCTTTTGGAGACCAGATGGGTCAGATCTGTCCCACCGAGGTCAGCAGGCTGGGCTGGCCATGGCTGAGCCACGGTGATGGGTCTTCCACACGGCAAGGCCAGGGATGGAGGGAGACAGACACCTGCCTTCTCTAGGTACGTGTAGCTCCATGTCTTCCCATCAGCGAAGATCCTAGACGTGAGGCGACCTGACTGGTCGTACTCCATCCTCTCAGACATGATGCCCCTCTGGATGCCGGCGATGTGGCCCCCTGGGGAGTAGGTCACGTTGACGCCATTCAGCCTACTGCTGGGTGACCAGAGGCTGGGCCGCCCTGCCTGGTCGTAGAGGATCCGGAGGGTGAACTTGCGGTGGTCGTCGTAGATCTTCTCCGTGCGTGTCACGCGGTCAAAGTCCAGAGACAGGAGGTTCCGGTTGTGAACCTGGGGAAGGGGTAGGAGGAAAGAGACACGGAAGCTAGACATTGAGGACTTGGTCTGAGACGCTCCTGAGCAGGGAGGCAGCACAGGTCGTGGATAAGGGTTTGGGCCACTAGTTAGCTCTGAGAAGTCTCTTCATCTGTAAAATGGGTATAATCATGCCAATTACACAATAGGGCTGTGGTGAGGATAAAGACACTGCAGATGCTGGGTAAACAGTTGCTGTTACTGGAGATCTCCCACGTCAGGTCCCAATGCAATTCTCCTAATGAGGACAGAGGGGCAGAGCCTTCTCGACTCCCTCCGGAAAAGGGAGAGGCCAAGGGGGCCGGCACCTCGGTATCTCTGGCCGGGCACCGTGCCTGTGTTTGACACCAGGGAGACCACAGTCAATCCTGTGGCTGGTGAGTGACTGAGACTGGATCTGCTCTCATCCCTGAAACAGGCAGCATCTGATCTGTGGTCCTCTGAGCGATTCCAACCCTCCTCGGGGCTTTGGACTTCCCATCTCCTCTGGGGTCTCTCCTGTCCTCTATGCTTAGGGCTCCTTGTTCAGCCCCGTTAGCTCCCCAGCATCTTCTTCCTCCTGGAGGCTCTGGGAGGCAATGCATGTTTGAATCTGTGATGGCTTCTCTGGCTGTGGCTCAGCTGGGGACACTGTCCTGGGTTTGGGGACATTTTGCTCCAGCCTCTAGGCTCAGGAGCCCCTTTGTGTGATGTCTGCTTACGCTACAAGGTCAGCACATGACTCAGTTTCCTTTCAGAATCAGAAATACAGGGGTCCCGCAGGGGTAGCAACGTGTCAGGGCTTTTCATATTTTAATAAAGAAATAGACTCCAGAGGTCCGTTTCTGTATTTGGACCCACCCCTTAGCAGCGGTGATCCCTGAAACACCGCCGGGTACTCTGGAGCAAAAATGCTCGTTCCCTCTCGTTGGGGCCTGGCCTGATGAGGCCTCTGGGCACATTTTCTGACTCTTCCATTAGTTTCTGCTTAAGTTTGACAAGCAGGTAGGAGGACCCAAGAGGAAACCAGACAATGCAGGTCACACGATGCAAACGCAGGTCATAAGAGGCCCTGTGGGGCCCTGTGTGTGGGACAAACGGACTCAGGTCCAGAATCAAGGCCAGGAGTCGAGAGCCTCATCGCCTCTGTGACTCGCTTTTCTGTGCAACCTTGGACAAGTGCCTTTCCTTCTTTGAGTCTTAGTTTCTTCCCTGGTAAAGCAATAGGGCTGTTGCTAGGACTGGAAAAACCTCAGCCAATTTCCTCGTGGAGGGCTAGGCAGGCAACTTAGAAGGTACTGACTTAATGGTTGCAGTGATTTCCATTAAATGACAGCAAATGATCACGGTCATTCTCAGAGGAAGGAGAGACATGTGTGTCTCCCCCTTTCTCCCCAAACACATTCTAAAGCCTTGAAAATAAGGATTTATAATGACGGTGCTGAGATGACTTTAGCTGTGAATGGCCTGGTTATAATAAGGTTGCCTTCCCAGGGGTAATCAAACACAATTGCAGAAGCAAAAACAGTGTGGCAGACAATTCCCATGAAAAATCAGAGGCGTGGGAGGCTGAAGCTGTGTCCTCTGCAGGGCAGGCAAAGGAAGACACGGGGTCCGCACCACCAACAATGATGGGGGCCTCTCCAAGCATCACTGGGAAGGTCCCCTGTGACCTGCCCCAAGGCGGTGCCACCCAGCCAGCTGTCCCCCTTATCCCCTGGAGGGACCCCAGTGAAGAGGAGGTATACTTCTGCAGCAAAAATTAATAAAATCGAATTAAGAAGCTCGCCAGGGAACCGCCTAATGCTTCCTGTGCTCGGCAGTGGTGGCGATGAGATTATTTCACATCTTTCTTTATTAAAAAAGTTCCCAGTTGTATAAAGAATGAGCCCCATTATGGGGAGGCACACCCGCAACATGCTAATTCCACATGCCACCACCGTGGGTGGCCATTTATTTTGGGAGGCCTCGGAGATGCGGCCACTGGGCTGGAGCGCCATTCATCTCAGGCTGGGAGAGGGACCAATTAATGCCTGGGAAACTTTTGGTCCAGTTCACACGGCAGAGAGGAAACCCTAATAGCACTAATTGCTTCCGTTTATTGAACACCTGGGGTCTTCCAGCCCTGGGCGAGGTGCTTCCAATACATCATCTGGTTTCTGCAGAGGAACCTGGGCCTCAGAGGAGTTGCTCAAGGCTATACATGCGACCCAGGCAGCAATCAAACCCAGGCCAGACGTCCCACTTAGCGCAGCGCCTCAGATACGTGTGTGGGGCTCCTGGGAAATTCACACAGGGGGCTCAGTGAGGCCACAGATGATGGCCACAGAGGACAAAGACAGCGCGCCTTTCTCGGGGAACTAGTGGAAGACTGCTTCGCACAGGAGATAGTTGCTTGAGTTCCTGGCTGTTAGGCAAGGAACACAGGAAGCCTTGTGTTCTGGGCTCTAGTTGTGTGACCTTGAATAAGTCACTTACCCTTTCTGTGTCTGTTGTGAGAACTGGACTATGAGACGGCGTGGCTACTTCTAGTCATGCTTGCTGTCCAGCTACGTGAGTCTGGAAAAATCCCTTCTCTCTCTGGACCCTGATTGCCCCATGTGTGGAACAGGGGTTTACGTGGACTTTCTTTGTGAGAAAGGGCAGGGGGCTCAAGACAGCCACGGTGCCTGAGGATGCTTCTGTGGGGCTGAGGAGCCGGCAGCATCTGACTCAGTTCTCTGCTGCCCTGCAGCTCCCGAGTCCCGACGGAGCACCTGCGTGTGATCTGCGAGGGGCTGTGCTGGAAGCCAGGGCTGGTCCCTGTTTTCACTCTCACCCCATTGCCCTCATTGCCACTGCAGCTGGAAGGAGAAGAAGCTGGGCAGTGGGGTCCTGGGGCAGAGGCCACACTACAGAGATGCTGGAGTGAGGCAGAGAAAGGGCCAAAAAGCACCCTGAGACGCCGGACAGTGGATGCCAAGCCCCTGGCAGTAGCAGCTGTGGTGGCAGCAGCGTGCTGCTCACTTAGGAAGGAGAACTCTGCCTGGGAGGAGACTGTGGCTTTGGCTCCAAAGAGCTAAACTGAAGCTTGGTACATGGTATCAATAGTGATAACAATAATAGTAATAAGAAGAACAATAACAGCGACAACTAGAATAGGTATTTCTGACCATTTATCACGTGCCAGGCTCTGTATGAGGCACTTTACATATTATTTCTCATCCTCGAAGCAACTTGCAAATGGGTCTTAGCTCCATTTTATGGATAATGAAATCCAGCCTTTAAAAATTGCCGTCCTGCCCAAATTCACTCAGGGAATAACAGAAGCTGGAAATCCAACCCAGGCCTGTCTAACATCAAAGGCCGAGATGGTTCTACCAGCATAGTTGATGGATAATGTGAAAAAAAGAATGTGTGTGTGTGTGTGTGTGTGTATACATATATATATGTGACTGGGTCACTTTGCTGGACAGTAGAAATTGACAGAACACTGTAAACCAACAATAATGGAAAAAACAAAATCATAAAATAAAAGAAAGAAAAGCTACATGAGACTCTTACTATGTGTCATTGCCCAACTTACTTTCCCCTTTGCAGATGTGGAAACTGAGCCCAGGGTTCACCTTCGTCCCCAGGGACGGTTTCAAGAACAGAGCCTCTCTCTCCTCCTCCTTCCTCCCCCCGCCCCCCAATGACGCAGGACCCCGCGCCCCCTGAGGCTGAGAGCCCCTGCGTGGCCTTGCTCACCCGAAGCCGGCGCCCGAAGACGGTGACCTGGCCCCGAGCCTGCTCCTTGCGCTGCCGCCACTCCACCAGGTTGAGGCCGTTGTCGATGGGCAGCGTGACGTTCCTCTTGCCCACGGTGGGGTTGACGGTCCCGGCCAGCAGGTGCGGCTCCGTCTGCAGGGCCACCTCCATGCCGTTGGCCAGCAGCAGCCGCAGGGAGCCGTCGGCCCCGATGTAGTAGCTGTTCCGGACCTGGTCTGAGGGACAGACGGGGGACAGTGCTGCTCAGGAGGGCGGAGGATGGAGGCGGGTGTGTGCCCCGCACAGGCCGTGTGATGGTCTTTAAATGTATTTATGTCTCTGGCTATAGAAACAAAACATTGCCATGGAAGAAAACGAGGAAGAACGTGGGGATCCATGAGCTCAATACCCAGACGAAACCACAGAAAACATGTCGGTACATTCCTAGATTTTAGGATAGTTTGAACTTGCAGAGTTAAAAATGGGTGCTTGTAGAGGTTTTCACTGATCATGGTAGTATGTTGTTGAATATTGTTCATAAGTGTTTTTCTTAATGACTGCTTACGATTTCATTGTATGGAAAGACTAAAATTTACTGAATGAGCCCTCAAATAGATATTCGGATTGTTTCCAGTTTTTTAAAATTTTAAGTAATGCTGTGAATAAATATATTTTAAACATTATGGTAAGTGAAAGAAGCCAGACACAAAAGGCCACATCGTGTAGGAATCTGTCCATTTATATTAAATGTCCAGAACAGGCCAGCTTGCAGAGACAGAAGATATATTAGTGCAGAGTGACTGCTAATGGGTATGGGGTTTCTTTTGGGGGGGGATAAAAAATTTCTGAAATTAGTGGTACTGGTTGCACAACTCTGTAAATATTCTAAAACCCATTGAATTATACTCTTTAATAGGGTGGACTTTATAATATGTAATTACATCTTTATTAAAAAATACACCTTTTTAGATAAATCAATGTCTTGATTTGGGGTTATTTAACAAAATAGACTCCTGAAAGTAGCATTATTAGGGCAAAGGGTTGAACATTTTTAAGGCTCTCCCACTAAGGTAACAACACTCTTTACAACGAGGCAAAAAAGAACTCCAACATGTAAATCAATGACAGAATGCCCTAAACACACACACACACACACACACACACACACACACACGTTTTAAATCACTGTCATTTACATGACAATGCATATCATGTGTGAATATATGACAATGACTTAAAAACAGGTATGGTTTTGAAATTTTAAATCTGATTAAAACCTTCAAATTAAGATCTTTACCTAAAAGAACCTTCTGGAGAAAAAGTAAATTTCAGCTGCAAAATGCATGTTGTGTTCTTTCCACAAATGTGTGAGTTTGTGCCGCAGTCACCTGCCTCCTGCCTTCCTGGGCTGTTGCTTCGGATTGATAAATGCTAGCCCAAGTTTTCCCTCAAGGCTCCGCTTAAATGTCATCTCTTCCCAGAAGCGTCCCTTGGTCCTCTGGTCAGAATGAATGCCTCCCCAGCCCTCAGCCTCTTTATGGGTCTCATGAGTAATCTTGCTGCTGAGGAGTGGAGGGCTCCCCGCTCTGAGCGAATGACCTCGCAAACACCCCAGTGCCTCCCGTGAAAGGCACTGCTGCCCAGAGATGCAGAGTATGGACTCGGGGCCAGGCTGCCTGGGTTCCAGTCCCAGCTCTGCCACTCTCTGACCACCAGACTTTGTCCAAATTCCTTAACCCCTCAGGCCTCTGTTTTTTTTGTTTTTTGTTTTTTTCTTTTTAGGGCTGCACACGAAACATATGGAAGTTCCCGGGCTAGGGGTCGAATAGGAGCTGTAGCAGCCGGCCTTCATCACAGCCCCAGCAACTCGGGATCCAAGCCTCATCTGTGACCTACACCATAGCTCACAGAGATGCTGGATCCTTAACCTACTGAGCGAGGCCAGGGATGGAACCTGCACCCGTAGCTGGATTCATTCCTGCTGCGCCACAACGGGAACTCCCAGGCCTCTGTTTATCTGTACAATGGGGATGATGATGGTACCATTTCCTCCAAGGATTAAGGGAGATGATGAGTCTGAAGGGCTGAGGACAGTACTGAGCACCTAGTGTGTGTGACACGGAGGTCAGCTATTACTTGCTGCACACGTGCGGCACTGTGCCGACCACCGTCGCGTCCCTCTCCTGCCATCTCTCCTCCATCTCCCCCGCCCCATCTCCCACATCTGGCAGCGTCAACTGTTCCAGTGCTGCTCAAGGTCCTTCAGTAGCTCCCCCTTGCCTTTAGGTGAGTGCTTAAGAGATGGTGTTGTAGAGTCTGTTTGTCTGGGTCCAAATCTCCTCCTAGGTGTGTGACTTTGGACAAGAGCCACTTAAGCTCCTGATGCCTCAGGGTCTTCATTTGGAAAATGGAGATATTAACTACCTCAGAAGGTGATTGCGAGGATTGAAAAGGATGATGAATGTAAAACACTAAAAACAGACTTCATGCTGAGTATGTGCTCAAAACACTAGCTACCCCTATTCTTATCGTCCGGGCTCAGTCAGCCTTTGCTGGATTGAACCACATGTACACTAGGCCATGTCCAGCAATAGGATGTCGGTTTTGGGGGTACCCTCACTGAATCCTCCCCGCTAGAACGGCAGCACATCAGCCTCTCTCTCTCTCTCTCCCACTTCCTCCTCTCCCCCCATCTTTCTCCCTTTTTCTCTCACACACACAGAATTCTAAAATCTGCCATGCAATGCATTATTCACTGACAATCTGTATTTTGCTTCCTTTGAACGGTGAAAGAGCCCATGTCAATTTCTCTCTTAAAGCTGCTCCTTGCTGAATCCACATATGTCCATTAATGGTGCCTGTGGATGGAACAGCATCTGCAGAGGCTCATCTCAGACGAGCCCCGTTTAATGTGAGCTGTGACTTCCCGAGGCTGCCGCTCATTAGGAGCTGCTTCTTATTTCTTCCCGCAGTTCAGACATAAGATGATACCGAAAGAGCTTTTTACAAAGATGCTACTGAGGCGGTTGCAAAACTGAGCATCTAAGCCTGGTACGGAGGGAGGAAAAAGAGCGTGGCCGAAGCACCAAAGAGGACAAACGGGTACCGTGTTTCCTGGATCCCGAGATGGGCTTTTCCTTTTCACACCTTAATGTTTCTGAAATTGGGGTGTGCCTCCAGTCCTCGTATGGATTTTGAGCAGCGGGCCTCCCTTCCTCTATGTGAAAAGTTGTTCTTAAATGGGTGGTTCATTTTAAAACGGAGGCGAGGTGGCGCTTTTGAATTTAAAAAGTTGCTTATATAGAAAAAGGCCTGCAATGACTTTTGAGAAAAATGCTGCAAGCCAGCTGAGATGTATGGAGGAGATGATTCTGAACCAGAGGGAAGAATACAGGCCTGAAGGATACAATGTCTGGGTGTCTTCAGCCGCCGTGCTGTTCTTAGTCGGGCAGAGGAACCCTGGCTGGCTTGGAATTGGTACCTTTTCTTGGCAATAACCCAGCCAGAGCATAAATGCCTAGGGTCTGTCCCAACCCACTGCAAAGGGTGCTTAGTGGGAAGAAATGCCGGGGCTTGATTTCTCTCTTTAACTGGGAACCGCTAGTGTTCTCTGAGCTTTGTTAAAGGCATGGGACTACATTTGGGAATTAAAAATGCCTGTTAATTACTTAATGAATCCAACAAGTACTTACTGAGCAAGGCTTCATGCTGGTCACTCTCTGTATGTTGTCTAAAGAAACTGAGAACCCTGGGAAGCGGGAATTGTTATTCAGCCCCATTTCCCAGATCCAGAAACTGAGGCTCAGAGAAGAGTGAGACCCCACTCAGTTCCTAAAGGCTAGAACCAGGCACAGGGGCCCCAGAAGGTCCACCCCAGAACTGCTGCTCTCTGCAGGGCCCTGCACCATCCTACATGCATGGCTTCAGCCCGATTTCTTTTCCCAGAGAAGAAATTCCAGGGCCACGACGGTGGGTGGCAGAGTCAGGCATGGAACCGGGGACTTTGACTCCCAGCCCAAGGCTCTTTTTCCTACTTTGCATCAAAGCTTTTGGGAGTATGAGAAAGCCATCTGGAGGCTGGAGAGAAAACATCCAGCAAGTCTTTCCCTAGTGATGGCTCCTTTCTTCTGCTTACTGAGGCCAACAAAGCTGCAAACTCCACGCCGGGTCACCACACCCCATGAGAACAGCTGAGGCGGATAATCCATAGTGAGGTTGCGTCTCTGTGATTTACCGGAAGCTAAAAGATCAACGCACATCAGAGACTGTTTGACGGATACAGAGAAAGGCCTCTAGAGAATCCCAGGAGAGGCGCAGAGCACTCTCACCTGAGCTTCAGAGAGGCCTTCTCACAGCCCAAATCCCTTTCATAATTAGATGTAATTATTCATGGCCTTTGTCCTCCTGCCTGCACCAGAGTGAGAATCAGCCTTTAATCTGGGAGCCACTAGCATGGCAGAATAGTGAGGTCACCTGGATTAGCTGCTAATGGATTCTCTACCCTTTGTTCTGCTGATAATGGGATGAGACAATGAGATATTACTCCGAAGCTTGGGGGAGAGAATTTACAGGGCTCAGCCCAGTGTGTTTTGCAAATTAGGTGGCAAGACAGAGAAAAACCCATTGTCATGCTTTCCTGTTCCTGGGCAGCTGCAGCAGCAGCTTGCGTTGTGTGTCATCCTCTTTCAAAGGGGTCTCCCCACCCCACGGCCTCCAAGTCCTCAAGCCCCCACGCCCCCACCTGGCTTACCTTGCAGCAGCGTGTAGAAGGCACCCGAAGCAGACAGGTTGGTGGTTATGGTGACGTCATCCTTGCTGGAGGTCTCTACCTGGACGTGCACCGAGCTGTCTGTATCACTTCGGAAACTGCTCACCTGGCCAGTAGGGAAGGTCACGTTTGTCAGGCGGCCAAAGCTGTCGTACCTGCAAACCAAGGGGGTGGCTCTGAGTAAAGACACATAATGGTGCTATGGCTGGAACCCCGCTTGTTCTACCTGACGCCGCGGTTTTGCACATCGTGCTTTTCTCGCTGGTCAGACGCATTGCCAAGTCTCCCACATCTCCTTGGATCCGACGCTGCCTGCTGATGATACTCAACTGTAGGCAAAGGACTTACCTCTCTGAGTCTTCCTTTCGTAATTCCGTCAAGTGGAGATGACAACCTCTGCCCTGCCCGCCGCCCAGGACTACCGTGAGGAGTGTGGAGGTGCCCTGCTGCTTTCACTAACACTCACCTGCCCATCAAAGTGAGATGATGGTGCCTGCATGAGACAGATGTGACCCAGAGTCCTAGAGCTGGCCACCCGGAGGCAAGGAGTCCAACTGGATTCTTGAACACTCTCTCAAAATCCCATACAGGTTTCTCCTGCAGAGTGATGGAGAGGGGGCTTCCTAGGAAGCTAGAGATCCTGAGAAAGGGGGACACTGGATTCAAGGGATTCTGTGGCCACCTAAGCAGGTTCGACAGAGGGGCCCTTGCAACCTCTTCGTGTCTAGATTTCACATCTGGCACTGAGCAGCTATGTGTCCGCCGTGCTCAGAACTCTCAGCTTCGCTCTGGTGTGGTCTTTTGGAGGCATCATAATTGAATCTTCATTCTCTTTCCTATTCTCCCGATGACACTAAAAGAAACACCTACCATGACCGAACACCTACATTACAGCGTTCACCTTGCTCAGGTATGGTGCTAGCTGCTTTCCAAAATTCTTTCACTTAATCCTCGCAATCAGTCTAACAAGTATATATTATCTCCTTTTTGGAGGAGGCTCCGAAAGTGGAGTCACCTGCTCAAGGTCACACAGCTAGAAAGCGTGAGAGAGTCCAAACTCCGACTCAGATCTATCTGCTTCCAAGTCGCTACCTGCTTCTCTGTCTTCCATCATACCTCTGCACTGTCTCTTTGCAAGCATCCACTGTGTATGCTCGCCCACCTGCCGCAGGTTGGTTGGGATACGGCAGGGAGTAGGCTAGTCACATTTTAGTTATCATTTGTAATCATGGAAGGGTGAAATATAACAAGGTAGGTTTAAATAGCCTTTTGGCACTTGTGTATGAGTGGGGAAAAAGTTCTTTTCCCCGATGCCATTATTGCTGAGTTAAGCTCAAGCTGGAGGCATGGGTTCAGCTGCATATGCCTCAGGTGCTCTGGCTCTGCCACCAGACTTTTTTCCTGCTTGGATCTTAACACTGGGGTAAAGCTGTTCTCTGGGGCTCTGAGGGATTTAACCGCGGTGAAACGAGAGGCTTGAAGTTCAGCTCCATCCTGGCTCTTCTTCCTTCAACTGGGTCTGGGGAGCTGATGGAACCCCAGGGTCCTGCAGCTTCTATGGTTCCAGGCGCCACTTGGTAGATGAGCCAAGGCAGGTCTTGGCCGAGCAATTTCTGCTCAAGGTCAGATTTCGATGCTGCATGGATTCTGCCATCTGCCAACTCCTCCTGTCCCCGTGGCTGGTCCTGATCATGGCACTCTTTACACGGGATGATAACAGTCCCGGGCACAGTCTGCCACAGAGGAGGTGTTGGTGATGGTTTTTGAATCAATCACCCCAGTCCTCGCCCTAAGGCTGGCTCTGGGGGAAGGGCCACGGGGCTTTGGGAACGTTGACTCTCTGTTGCCGAGGCCTGAGGAAGGGGAGTGGGAGCCCCTTCCAAGACGGCGAGCAGAGCAGGGGTCTCTACCAGGTACCTCCGCCCAGGCTTGCTGGGGCAGGGCTGTGGGGCTGTAGCAGTCGTTTGGTTTCTCTGAGAGGCAGGTAAGGGGTTTGGAAACCTGTTTCCTGATTGCTCATTTTTTTCCCCCTTTGTGCGGAGTCAGGTTCTTTGCAAAGAAAGGTCAGTCTGGCTTCATGGAGGGAGACAGTGGGGCTTGATCTGGACTGGAGGGTGGATGGTGTAGACGCCCCTCAGAGCCTGGGGAGGGGGCAATTTGGAGACACTGCTGCAGGAAGGAGGGCGCGTCTGGGGGAAAGACCTGGAACGTCTACGCTTAGGCCCCTCTCACCTGGAGACTCCCAGCTCTGTCATGATAACTCTGGGGGAGGCTGGGGTTCTTTTTAATCCTTTATGGCTGCTGGCAAGTTGGACAGGAAGGAATTTCACAAAAACATTCACAGTGGTCCTCTCTGGGAGACAGAATTATAGGTGATCTTAGTTGCTTATTTATATGTATTTCATATTCCCAATATTTCCTATAATTACATGGATTATTTTAATAATCAGACAAGTGCTGTGACAGACCAAGTAATGCCTCAGGAGCATGGCCACCTTAGGGAAGAGGACTTTTTAAATTACTGGTGTTTTAGAGGAATGGATAAAGATGTGGTACATATATACAATGGAATATTACTCAGCCATAAAAAAGAATAAAACAATGCCTGTTTGCAGCAACATAGATGGACGTAGAGATTATCATACTAAGTTAGTGAAAGACAAAAATCATATGATATCATTTATATGTGGGATCTAACAAAAGGATACAAATGCACTTACTTGCAAAAGAGAAATGGAGTCAGTCTTTGAAAACAAATTCATGGTTACCAAAGGGGACAAGTAGCGGGGGAGGGATGGTCTGGAGGTTTGGGACTGGCATATGCACCCTGTGGTATATGGAATGAGTGGTCAATGGGGAACTACTGTACAGCACAAGCAACGCTACCTAATATTCTGTGATAATCTACACAGGCAAAGAATCTGAAAGAGAATGGATGTGTGTATATGTATAACTGAATCCCTTTGTGGCGCAGCAGAAATTATCGCAAGTTTATAAACCAACCACATTTCAATCAAAGTTTAAAAAATGAAAAAAAAAAAAAGACTGGCTTTTGTAGAAATCTCACTTATAGGATATTTCCCAATATCAACCTCTAGGCCTTTTTAGTAAAATATCACAAGGACACCCTACATTTCTGAGACAAAAATCAAGACTCGCCTTCCTTGGAGCTCCCGTCATGGCTCAGTGGTTAACGAATCCGACTAGGAACCATGAGGTTGCAGGTTCGGTCCCTGCCCTTGCTCAGTGGGTTGCCGTGAGCTGTGGTGTAGGTTGCAGATGCAGCTCGGATCCCGCGTTGCTGTGGCTCTGGCGTAGGCTGGTGGCTATAGCTCCAATTCGACCCCTAGCATGGGAACCTCCATATGCCGCAGGAGTGGCCCAAGAAATGGCAAAAAGACAAAAAAAAAAAAAAAAAAAAAAAAAAAGACTATTCACCCCTCAAACTGGCTCTGCTTTGGTCATCTAAACTATATCTGTGGTCTTTGAGAAAGCCGAGTGCTGTCAGATCTCAAGTCATCTTGGAAATTGATAGGAAGATCCATTTCAGCCCAACAATTTCAGTGAATGGACGTGCTGCTCCCGTTTGCTTCTTCGACACCATCTATACATTCTGTGTTTTTCCTTTCACCTCTCTTTTTAGGGCTTCACCTGCGGCATAGGGAAGTTCTCAGGCGAGGGGATGAATCAGAACTGCAGCTGTTGGCCTGTGCCACAGCTATGGCAAAGTGGGATCTGAGCAGCATCTGTGACCTATGCTCCAGTTTGTGGCAATGCTGGATCCTTAACCCACTGAGCAAAGTTAGGGATCAAACCCAAATCCTCATGGATGCTAGTCGGGGTGTTAACCCTCTGGGCCACAACAGGAACTCCCCCGTACATGCTCTGATCACTCTCATTTCCTGACCTGACTAGACAAGAAAGAGTTTATTACACCTAGAAGGAAATACTTAAAGAAGAGTTTTGGAGTCTGGAAACAGGTAAGACTGGACAGACAGTGATTAATTAGAGGTCAGCTGCCACTTGAGAAAGCCCTCCCCCGCATGCCTGTCCTGTCTCCTCCCCATGATACTCTGGCATGGCTCTGTCACACAATGTGTCCCCTGCATTATAACAGCTGACATACAACAGGCCTCCTGCTTTGGCCTCGGAGGGCTTGAGTTGGGACAGGGCTGTGGAGTAAGCTGGCCAGGCTGGGAATCTGGATCCCACCACTTGCTGGCAACAGGACCCTAGAGGACTGGCCCTCGGTTCATCTCAGCTTCCCCAGCCCAGGGACTGGCAGAGAGGAGGTGGGCAGCCAATGTGGGCTGAACAAATAAATGAATGTGTGATTGCTCATGGGCGGCCTCTTTCCTACGCTGGCGGCAGAGATATGATTCACTCACATGATGCACCCCCCCCAAGAGGACCCAACAGAAGTTTGACACACAGTAGGTCCATGAGAAACACGTGCTGAATGCACAGACAGAAACGACCGCTCTCCATGAACAGTGCTCCAGCAATCTCCGTAAGCATCTCCCCAGCGTTTTAGTCTCTGAGATAGAAAGAGGCTTTGCATAAAGGCAGACAATTGTAATTATTATTGAAGGTGGCCTGTGATACATAATTAAATTGAGCCTGAAGACAAAACAATGAAAAGGCCCCATGTCTTCAAGATCTGGTTTTATTTTATCTGAGATGGCTAAAAAACAGTAATTTCCACTCCTCACATTTTCCATTAGAGGGGCTGAACGTCTTAATTAAATGAACATCAAACTGAACAGCCAATTTATAGAATTTCCTTGTCTCTTATTCATTCATCTCAGAGCCTTCTAGAGCTTAAGAAATGCCACCGGATGGGTGGCTCTGCCGCCGGATCAATACCCGTGATTATCCCATCGGAACACTGCCGCTTCTGCCTCTGCTCTGCGGGGAAGGAGTTGGAGCGGCCCACCCTCCGGACCTTGATTTTTGCCTTTGGCCCTGTGGCCCCCTCGGCGAGATCTTTTCTCTTCCTGCTACAGACTTGCTAAGAGAAAGGAGGCTTGTGTTACCCATCAGAGTGTTGGGGGCCAGGTCTCTTGCCCAGATGCCAAGCGGCTGCCTCAAACCCTGGCCCCGTGATGGACCACTTCTAGGCAATAGCTTAGATACGTTTATTTGCAGCATGACGTACATGACTGGCCTATTTTCTTCCTTTCCATCCAAGAGGAAAAGAAGGTACCTGTTGGTTGGGAAGGTCCTTGGAGCCTTTGAATCCAGGCTCTACACCCAAGAGGGTGGGCACTCAGATCTGTTTTCCTGCTAACCGTCCAACCTCTGCTACATATTGTATTATTTCAGGCAGGTAATATAACAACCTTTGGGCGCCTCTGTTTTCTCCTCTATAAAACCAGGATAATCATACCTGTCTCCATGAGATATTGTGAGGATCAGACAAGGTAACAATTTAAAAAATGAAATGCGGCGTTCCCACTGTGGCTCCGCAGTAACAAACCCAGCTAGTATCCATGAGGATGTGGGTTCAATCCCTGGCCTCACTCACTGGGTTAAGGATCTGGCATTGCCGTGAGTTGTGGGGTAGGTCACAGACTCAGCTCCGATCTGGCGTTGTTGTGGCTGTGGTGTAGGTTGGCGGCTGCAGCTCTGATTTAACCCCTAGCCTGGGAACTTCCACATGCTGCGGGTGCAGTCCTTAAAAAAAGAAAAAGAAAAAGAAATGCAAGTTCCTCCCAGGGCCTGCAGGACCCCGTAAGACTGCCCTCACTAGAATGTCAGCTCCCTTAGGAAGGGACTTGGTTTGCTCACTGATGTATCCCCAGAACTTAGAAGAGCGCCTGGCATACAGCAGATGCTCAATAATGTGAATGCATATTGGTTGAATGACCTGTTCCTTCCTGCTTCTGCTCTAGTTTCACCTTGAACCCTGTTCCTTTGTACGTCCTGCATTCCAAACACATGGGGAGCTCCCACCTACCGTCCCTTGCTGGGAAGGCTCTGCCCTCCAATCTTGGTAGGGCTAGTTCCTTTCACTATTCCTGCTTTAGTTCAGTTGTTATTATTTCAGCAAGGCCTTCCCAGGCCCCCCTTTCTGATGGGTCCTCCCACCTCTACCGCATTACCTTATGCTACTGTCTTCGCTCCCCTTACCGTCTTGTTTATCCGTTTACTTGTTTGCGGTCTGTCTTTTCCCCCTAGAATAGAAGCTCCATGAAGGCAGGGGCCTGGTTTGTGTTCCCAGTGCCCAACAGAGGACCCAGCATATACAAAACTCTCAATACAAATTTCCTGGCTGGATGAATGAATGGCTGAATAAATAGTCCATTGTAGCTATTATTACTGTTTTTCAATACCTGGTCTGAGAAGAACAGAATTCCACCCCATTACCTCCCTACTCTCTGTCGGAGGAAGAGGAAGTTCACTCATATTCATACAGCACATTTTAGGTCCCAAGCACTGTGCTCATAACCATCCCACAAGGAAGCCGTTATTATACCCATTTCACAGGTGGTGAAGCTGAGGCTCAGAAAGGATAAACAACTCGCCTAAGAGCTCGCAGAGGAGTAAAGATTCTGTCAGGTCTGTCTGACCTTAAAGTCTGCGTTCCTTCTTTCTTTTTTGGCTGCCCTGCAGCACATGGACGTTCCTGGGCCAGGAATCACATCCGAGCCACAGGTGCGACCTATGCCGAAGCAGTGGCAACCTGGGATCCTTAACCTGCTGTGCTGGGCCAGGGATCGAGCCCGCATCCAAACACAGCCAGAGATGCTGCCGATCCCACTGTGCCACAGGGGGAACTCCAAAGCCTGTGTTCTTTCATCAAGCTTCCCGTAAAGATGCCGCTTCACATCGAAAGCTTTGTGCTCAGCTATGTTAAAGAAAAGATTGTGTTTGGAAATCTCAAGGAGATCAAGAAGACTGACGGTTTTCTCCGCAAGAGGCTTTGCTTTGCTGCCACTACGACTGACTTTGCAGCGCTCCAAGCCCCCAGCCGGGGTTGGCGGGGTGGGGACGGAGACGGCCAGGTGACTGGCTTCTCATTATTTCCTTCCACTGGCTTTTCTTCACTCCGTTTCCCCAAAGCATCTCTGGAGCACGGGGAAAGAACACACATAAAAGATTCATAGAGTGGCTGTGAACTTGGCTCTCAGAAGAGGACCACTAAAGGGTATCTTCACACACACTGCAAGGCTTTCTTCTTCACACTCAATACTTCACATCTTGAGCCATTTTACTATGTGCGGCTGGTGAGGAAAATGCCACATGGCCTCTCAGATACTAAACTTTTGCTCATCAGGGACTGTGGGTTGGAAAATAAAGATTTGATTTTTATGACTTTCATCTGTGATTGTTTTAAACCACATCATCATCGGCGAGAGGAAATGGCCACTGTATCCTCCGTGAATGATCAGAGCTCACAGCCCATGCACAGCAATGGTTCCCTTGGCCGCCAGTCCCTGCAATAGATGGCATCACCCCACCATTAGCTACCCCAAAACTGAAGCAGAGCCAGGCTACTTTTTGGCTTCTGCAATACAAACTTTCCTTGCTGCCCATTTCCCATTTTAAGAATTAAGTTTCAACAATGAATTGTAGCCTTCAGGGTTTTTCTTTTTCTTTTTAGGGCCACTCCTGCAGCATATGGAAGTTCCCAGGCTAAGGGTCACATCAGAGCTACAGCTGCCGGCCTACGCCACAGCAACAGCAACGCCAGATCTGAGCTGCATCTGTGACCTCTGTTACAACTTGTGGCAACACCGGATCCTTAACCCACTGAATGAAGGCAGGGATTGAACCCCCATCTTCATGGATGCTGGTCAGGTTCTTAACCTGCTGAACCACACTGGGAACTCTCACCTTCAGGATTTCTAAAATCTGGCCCATCCTGCCCAGTAGGTCTTAGCTCTCACTGGTGTTGGACTAGGGGTCATGCATCTGGTAGAAGGTAGTTAGGGTTCAGGTACCTTTGGATTGAATCCTGGCTCTGCCACTTAGCTGTGCCATGTCCTGGGGTCAGGCAATGTCTGGATGTTTATCCTCTGTTTCCTCCTCAGATCCATTCTCTGCCCTTCCCTGTATTCAGAGGGGCTGACCCGACAGACTGCATCCCTGGGGTGTCCCTTGCTGGCTTGCTTTGGTTGGGTTCAGCCAATGGTAGGCAAGGCAAGAGACCAGAGGTCAAAAGGAGGTTTTCCTTTGCTCCCTGTCTCCTTCAGTGTCATATTTCTTTCTTCTTTTCTTTCTTTTTTTTTTTTTTTTTTTTTTTTTTTTTTGTCTTTTTGCCATTTCTTGGGCCCCTCCCGCGGCACATGGAGGTTTCCAGGCTAGGGGTCGAATTGGAGCTGTAGCCACCAGCCTACGCCAGAGCCATAGCAACACGGGATCCAAGCCGCGTCTGCAACCTACACCACAGCTCACAGCAACGCCGGATTGTTAACCCACTGAGCAAGGGCAGGGATCGAACCCGCAACCTCATGGTTCCTAGTCGGATTTGTTAACCACTGCGCCACGACGGGAACTCCCAGTGTCATATTTCTAATCGTAGGTGCATCTACCCACAATTATAGCTTTTACCAGATGGCTTCTCCTTCATGGTTACAGCTCCCACTGGCTTTAATAACAATGTCCTATTCCTTCCCTTCAGCCTGAGGTTGGGTAATGGCTGTTCACTGCTTTTAGTACCGAGGTGCCTTGCCATTTTTCTTGGTTCCCTTCTCCCTGCCTGTACCTCTATAACCTCTCTTCATTTGAAAGCTCTTTTTGCTAGATATAGAATTTTGGGTTGACAGATTTTTTTTTCTTTCTTTCTTTTGTTTTCTAGATTGTATAGTTTCTGAGAGGAAGTCTCCTGTGATTCTTATCTTTGTCCCCTGTAAAAAGGCCTTTTGGGGGGCTTCTCTCAAGATTTTCTCTTTTGTATTCAGCAGTTTGAAGAGGATTTGCGTGGACACATGTGTGTGCATGCACATGTGTGTGCATTTACTCTGGTTGATGTTTTCTGAGATTTGGGGTCTGTAGTTTGGTATCTATCATTACATACAGATAATTCTCAGCCATTATTTCCCCAAATGTTTCTTTTTTCTTTTTCTTTTTCGTCTTTTTAGGGCCATATCCACAGCATGTGGAAGTTCCCAGGCTAGGGGTCTCATCGGAGCTGCAGCTGCTGGCCCACACCACAGCCAGAGCAATGCAGGATCTGAGCCACATCTGTGACCTACACCACAGCTCACAGCAATGTAAGATCCTTAACCTGCTGAGCGAGGCCAGTGATCCAAGCCAGGTCCTCATGGATGTTAGGTTCATTACCACTGAGCCATGGTGGTGACTCCTCTCCAAATGTTTCTTCTACCTTGTTCTTTCTCTCTTCTTCTGGAATTCCCATTACACGTGCATTCAACCAGTTGACATGCCCCCGTTCTCGGAGGCCACATTTTGTCCTGCTTTTCCCTCTGTGTTTCTGCTGGGATCATTTCTACTGACCTATATCCTCTCCCCAGCTGCGTCAAGTTTACTGATAAACCCGTCAAAGGCAGTCTTCACTTCTGCAACTATGTTTTTCATTTCCAGCATTTCCATTCGATTCTCTCTTGTAGTTTCCCTTTCTCTGCTGAAATTATCCATCTGACTTCGCATGAGGTTCACCTTTTCTGTTAGAGCTTTTAATAATTTTAGTTATTTTAAATTTCTGCAAGAGTTTCAACATCTGTGGAGTGTGGTTGTGATGATGCCTTTGTCTCTAGGGAGTGTGTCGCTTTTTCGGGTCTTTGTGTATGTTCAGTTGAAAGTGTGACACTTTGTGTGGCACAGTTGAGATTGTGACGGTAGGTTTGGGGTATAAGTTTTTTCTGCTTGGACTTTAGAGAGGGAGTTTAAGTTACTTTAGTTAGGATTTGGGCTGGCTTTGAAATGTATTATTTCTGTGGTTAACCTTAGCGAGTCATAGGCTTTAAATTCCTCCAGCAATACCCTGTGTTTAGGGTGTGAAACCGATTTGTCAGAGGTTTTTTTTTTTTAAATGTGTCTACTCTACTCTCAGCTTCAGGTCCCTTCTTCATGCTGGGTCTTACAAAGGGTTTCTTTCCCGGCTGTGTCCCTTTATTTTCTCCTTCTCAGCAGTATTCTCCTTTTCATTGTTATGTTTAGCATTTTAGGTTCAGGTGGGGGCTGAGCTTGAGGGAGTTCTCAACTGTTCTGATTAAGCTTCAGTCTTACAGGCACAAGGCCCTGAGTTTCAGGAGTGTTCAGTGTTCAGGCTGTTCTTCTGGGCCCCATTACACATTCCTGCTTCTCTTCCACCAGGAGTTTAATAATGTTTTTCTTCCTTTACTCAGCTGCAATGGGTTTTGCCAGTGCTTGAGTAGAGTGTTTCATTGTCCTTCTCTGCACAGATTAAAGCTTTTGTTCCATCTGGGAGATCGGGTGAGAAGGGTGCGGGTGGAGCAGGCAGAAATTTGCGCCCCTCCCTCAGCGTCAACCACTGGGGACACTGTCTTAGATCTTTCCCTACTCTTTTCTGTGCGTATCTGGTGGGGGTTGTGGAAAAAGTTCTGGAGGGTGTAGACCCACCCAATTTCCGCAGCCTCCAAGCCCTTCACACTCTCTTGTCAGTACACACTTCATTTGTACTTATTCATTTACCTATTGACGGCCACAGCATGCAGTGGCTTGATGTGGGATCTCAGTTCCCAGACTAGGAATTGAACCCAGGCCAAGGGTGAAAGCGCCAAGTCCTAACCGCTGTTCCACCAGAGCACTCCCCACTTCGCCTTTATACACATGGCAGGCTGAACGCTTCCTCCCAGTGAATGTGCATCCACCCCAGGCGAGCTCCTGCTCACGTCCTGCCTGTGACGTGACACTCTGGCTGTCCTTGGTTTTGGCCACTTGGTTGCCCTGTGACCTCAGAGGAGGAGATGAAGGAAAGCTCATGAATTTGCCACTTATCTGGTGTATTTTCGTTGTACTGTTGGGAACCATGCTCCTTCTAGCTCTGACATCCTCAGGCAAAAACTGGAAGCCAAGTCTCTTCCCTGGAACCATTCGAATTGAATTCTGTTCCCCGCTGGGAGCACTGACAACGCTGGAGCTGCGATAAAAAGCTAGTATTTTTCTCACTACAGCGTATTTTGTTCTTCCTTTCTTTATCTCCCTTCCTCCTGAATTTACATTTCATTCATAAAATATGTACTGAGCACCTACTGAGTGGCACACCCCAAGCTTGTGCAGAGATAAATTAGGGTCTCAGAGGAGTTAGCTCGAGCATAGGGAATGACAGGAGCTGTCACAGGGCACCCCAGGGGAGCCAGAGCTGCTTTCCCCATGGAGCTCACTGACACTGGCTGCTCATGCCCACCCAGCAAGCCAATTTTGGAAACTGCCTCATGCTTATTGAGCCATTTTCTTAGCCACCAAATGCCATCTGCTTGGGAGCCCAAGTCTGAAATGAATGATGCCACACACTGGAGATGAGGTTTCCTACCAGCAGACCCGTGGGCTGAGGGGAGAAAAGTAACCTTGCTTCCCCCAGACCTGTGAACTCTAAGTCAAGTTGCTCCAAAGTGTGAAGTTTATGTTAGATGTATTATTTAATCTTTGAGACGGTCGATAAAGCCAACTTAAAAGTTGTTTCAGTGATAGCCCATGTCACAGGCAAGTCTGGGATGATTTTTTTTTTTTTTTTAAATACTACAACATTTAGTTTTAGAACCTATTACGCTGCCTCATGGGGCTAAAAGTAGAAACTTCCCTGGAGCAATGTGCATTGGCAGAATCTGTCCAAATCTGTGTTGATACACACCATAACGATAATAATGTCATACCTCTTTTTTTTTTTTTTTTTTTTTTTTGCTTTTTAGGGCTGCATCTGCAGCGTATGGAAGTTTCCAGGTTAGGGGTTGAATCGGAGCCACAGCTGCCAGCCTCTACCACAGCCACAGCAACACGGGATCTGAGCTGCATCTTTGACCTACACCACAGCTCACGACAACAGTGGATCCTTAACCCACTGAGCGAGGCCAGGGATGGAACCTGCATTCTCATGGTTATTACTATTCAGGTTCGTTACCACTGAGCCACAAGGGGAACTCCCACACACTTATTTCTTGGGAACATTATAATTTCCAAGGTATTTGCACTTTGAGTATTTATTTAGTTTTTTGATCCTCAAAATGGCCCTGAAATGGGGGTAGATGAGGCGTAATTTCTGTTTGGCTGAGGCTTGGTCTGGAAGCCAGCCTGCCTCTGACTCAAATGGCAAACCTCCAGTAAAAACAGGTATCTGATACCCTGGCTTTGTGCACAGTCTGAGCTGAACCATTTTTCTTTGACCCTTTCTACATGCTTTTTTTCAAGACCATTTTGGATACTCCAAGCCCTTTTCCAGGTCACACGTTGGTCCCTGAGACTTGACACTCACTCGGCTCTCCTGGTCACCCTCTAATGCCTGCCTGCTTCAAAGAGAACGTTTGTGCTCCTTGATTAGTTTACTCACAGCTGCTCCCAGGCAGTCCTTTTCACACCCAAACACCATCTCTGCAATTACTTGCACTGCCTTGAATATTGCCTGAAATAATAATAACAACAGCTCTTGCTGGAGTATTTATGCATTGCGTTTTCTACATTTTATCTCTCTGAAGTTTTCAATCTCAGACTCTATCCCTAAGAAAAAGGTACTATTTTAATCCCCAGCATACACTTACCTTACAGAGTATTTAAGTGAACCCAGTCCGTGTGTGGGGGAACCACTGACTGAAACTGCTCACCTTCCGCAGGCGTAAAAATAACTGCTCCGCAAGGTGCCTCACAACAGGAGGCCCTGCTAAGGAGCGTGGTGGTGCCCCCCAATTAACAGGGAGAATTTGGGAGGGGCCCAGAGGAGGGAGGAGACCACCAACCTCCCAGAATCCTTCGCGCTGGAATCCGTCTTGGCTGAGAGGGGTGCGCGCCACGGGAAGGACCCTGAGTCCGACTGACGTGGGCCGAGCAAGATGACTGGCCAGAGACAATCGAGAAACTAACCCCATTCCTATGAAACCTGAGGCCGTGAGCCACCGGGCAGAGCCGTTCTCCTGGGCTCCCCGATCCTGCTGCTCTCCACCCGGGCGCCCCCTCCCCACCCAGTCTTCTGCTCTGTCAGCAGGCGTGTCTCCTCAGATCATCCATTTCTGAGTGACAGACAAGAGTCCGTGATCGGGCCCTGCAAAGGGTCCCCCTTCTTGCAGCAAGTGTAGCTGAAAGAACATGGACTTGTGTTCTGCCTCTGCTGTGTACTCACTGTGTGATCTTAGACGAGTCACCTAATCTCCCTGTGCCTCGCTTTGATCATCTGTAAAAACTGGGATGGATAATTCCTACCAACTGAGGTTGCTGGGAAGGTTAAAAGGGAAAGGAGCCTGGCGCACAGTAGGATCTCAGAAAAGGTGAGTTTCTTTTTTTCTCTTAGGGCTTTGCCACTCCCGAGTACTGGTATTAAGCGGATACTTTGGATTTCTAAATGCTACTTTATAAAAAGAGACGGTATTTAACTTTTCCTTCTTCATCAAACATCAAATGCAGCTGTATCTTTCATTAAGGGGAGACAGGGAAGGGGGAAGAGGTGTAGGAAATAGTTTTCAGTTTCAGGGCTGGCTGAGACTAATGGCCACACCGACGTGTAAGCCTCCAGTTTGGGATTTGAGGGCACGACCTTGGGAACTAATTGAGTCCCTGATTTGCTCTGACAAAGAAACCCCTGTATTGGCTAAATAATGTATAAAAAGAGTTCCATTGGGCAAAAGGGGGGAAAGTGAATTATTTAACGTATTTCCATTTCAATGAGTTAATCAAGATAATGGCTGTTTTCCTGGATCTTTGTCTTTGTAAGTCATGAGGCCTTTGTTTGGAGAAAAGGGGTTTAGCCAGTGAACTTTGTACAGACTGCTGTGACTTTTTTTTTTTTTTTTTTCTTTTGGTGCAAACTGCAGCTCTGTTGGCTTTGGACTCCAGGACTGTGAGGAACTGATGCTTGATCAAGCTTGAGAAGAACTTATGGTTCACGGACTCGGGTTCATGTGGGATCAACAAACTCAGCAAGGGGCAGCAGGGCAGAGCTGCAAGAGCAGGAGCTCCAGCCTCAGAGAGACTTCGGTGACGAACTCCGTCCTGCCCTGTCCTCACTGCGGAACGGGGGACAAATGAGCCTCTCTGAGCCCGTTTCTGTTTCCGGAAAACAGATATGGTCCCCCACCTTCCTCCGGGAGCTACTGTGAGGACGGAATGCAATAATGCCGTTCCCAGCCCGTCACTGATGCACAACGAGGCTACTCCCCGTCCCCATGAACTTGTCTAATGTCACATACTGGACAGCCTCAGTGGTGGGGAACACGGCTAAGGCCGCAAAAAGAAGCGGGAAAAAAATCTACGGAGAGAAAGAGATGTTAAGATGTCCATCCATGGAAGTTCCCTTCATGGCTCAGGGGTTAATGAACCTGACTAGGATCCATGAGGATGTAGGTTCCATCCCTGGCCTTGCTCAGTGGGTTAAGGATCCGGCATTGCCTGTGGTGTAGGTTGCAGACGTGGCTCGGATCCCGCGTTGCTATGGCTGTGGCGTAGGCCCGCAGCGGTAGCTCCGACTCAACCCCTAGCCTGGAAACTTCCATATGCCACGAGTGTGTCCCTAAAAAAAAAAAAAAGGGCAAAAAAAAAAAAAGGTCCATTCATTAAAACATATGTTTATATAAGGAACATATGCACACAGCACACATATACATAAAACATATGCATGTATATGTGTATATATACACATGTTATACATGGAACAACACATACATATACACACATGTATGTATATTTAATTTTGGTGAGGATTATAAAAGCTGAATGGCTGGTACTCTGACCACACCACTTTAGCAGCCCCACTCTGAAGAGAACTGAGGTACTCGAGTCGGCCACCACGACTGACACAGTGACATGCTGTCGTCACACGGAGGGAGGAGGTGGTAAAACTACTGATTAGGCACAGAAGCTCATGAAAGAATCACTTGGGGCAGAGATGAAGGGTTCTGTAGCTTCACTTCCCGGAAGCTATCTTCATGGTGCAGCATCAAATGCATTGCTGTTGTTTCTTATTAATGGCCCTGACTCATAAAAGAAAGATTTCATTATACCTATAAAATGTGTCTGGGAAGGGAGCCATGTAATGCGCTGCATAAATTCCACCCCAAATGCGAAACGTGAAAGAAACTTTTTTGCACCTCGAAGATGTGGGCTTTGCTTATGTGGACAATTCCTCCACATGGACCTGTTCCTTCCCCCACCGCCACAGTTCTGCACGGTGATCATATAAAGATGCTAACGCTTTCCCAGGTTCTTTTCATCCACACCACTTGCCTGCGGTATGTGGGGCAGGACTCTCTCGCTTCCGGTTCACAGTGGTGGAAACTGAGGTCTATCTAGAGCGATTAAGTCCGTGACAGAGGTGAGAATCAAGCCCCTCTCTTCTGACTCCCAAGCTCACGCCTTTTCCTCTATCCCACGTTCCTTCCTAGGAGCAATCGTCTGGGTGATTAACATGCAGAACACATACTTGGCGATGGCGTGCATCCCGAAGAAATGAAAATAAACTGCACCCGCACATTAACACCCGTGGGTCATCCGTTCCCTTCTAATCCGACAACGCACCCAGGAAACAAAGCCATCCAGTGGCCTGATCTTGATACTTACTCATAAAATGTTGTCCATCCATTTTCGTTGCTTTTGGTGGCCAGAAGGCCAGAGTTGCCGTGGTACGTCATCATGGCCAGCTCATGTCCTTGGGTGGTCACACTCTTGAGGGCGCTGTTGGTGCCCATGGTCACCCAGTAGACCTGGCCGTCTGGGACCACCAGCCAGAGGGGCATCCCCGTCGAGTCTCTGCGGACGTTCACCATGTTGCCGTTGTTGTCCGTGATGAGCGTGACGTCGCCGTCACCGGTGTAGGTGAAGTTGTACAGGTAATCTCCTGTGGGCAGGCTCTGGGTGTAGAGATGCCTGCCACTGGTGTCAAACAGGTAGAG
The DNA here is from genome assembly GCF_054392235.1 of Sus scrofa. Classification (NCBI taxonomy): domain Eukaryota; kingdom Metazoa; phylum Chordata; class Mammalia; order Artiodactyla; family Suidae; genus Sus; species Sus scrofa. The sequence continues at coordinate 13,115,321 of NC_139391.1, forward strand.
CTCCTGGTCGATGGGCGAGGACAGCTCGTACATGTTCTGGGTGTTGAGGAAAGGCTTGTTCTTCCTGATAAACCGAATTCGGATATTCCCAAGGTCGGCCACGTAGAGCTCCCCATCGGCACACACGGCCAAGGACGAGGGGGTATTCAGCTTTGCATCCTTGGCATAGCCATCGTCTCCAGAGAAACAATCGCAGTTGGCATCATTTTTACAGTCGCAGCCGCTGGGGGCCCCGGCCACCAGCGAGATCTCTCCGCTGGTGGTGACCTGCCTGATGCGGTTGATCTTCTTCTCGTCGGTCTCCGCAATGTACAGGACCCCGTTGTGAGAGACGGCCAAGGCGGTGGCCGACTCCAGGGTGGCGTGGATGGCCACCTTGCTCAGCAGGAAGTGGTCGATGCCCGGGACCTGGCAGTGCATGGGCCTCCCGGCCACAATGCGCACCTGGTGGTTTTCAGAGATCTGCAGGACCACGTTGTTGTCCAGGACGTAGAGGGAGTTGTCCATTGGGTTGACGGCTAAGTCTGTGGGCCACTCCAGGCGGACCTGGCAACGGAGACACGGACACTCAAACGCCTGGCAAGGCGCCCACCCCTGCCCCTCCCACACCCCGTATGGCCCGTCTCTGTGTCCCAAGTGCCTGCACGTGCAGCCCTGCCGGGTCCTCACAGCCGCCTGTCATCAACCATGGGTATCAGCCCCCGATCATACAGCAACCCGGCGAGAGCTGCCACTGAGACACCTGAGGGTCTATGTCAGACTGATGAAGCACGCAGAAGGGGACCGCAAACAAATCGGCAAGCCGAAAAAGCCTGGGTTCAGATCCTGGTCCCCCCACTTGTGACCTTGGGCAACTTATTTTGCCGCCCTGAGCCTCGACATTCGCATCCATAAAATAGGAATGGCAAGAGTGCAGGGAGTCGGAGCCACCCGAAGAGCTGCAATAATGGCAGCTAATGCTGTGGAGGTGGGAGGGGAGGGCAGGTGGAGTCTGGAGGCTAAAGTGGAGTCGTTCAGAGGCTTAGGGAAGACGCTTTGTGGATTGTTGATATATACATGAAGGATGAGGCTTCAATTCTTTTGAGTTCACGGATTAACACATGGCTGGGTGCTGGGGATGCAAAGACAAAGTAACCCTGGCCCCTGTCTGACAGAGCTCCAGACCCGGGCCCCTCGAATCTGGAAACCTATTTGAGTTACCTGTGATGATTTTAGGAAGTATTAGTGCTCACATCCCACCTCGGAGCAGTTAAGTCAGATCCTTGGGGGTGGGGCTGGGGCGAAGGCAGGAAGGCTTCCTGGGTGATTCTACCGTGGGGGTGGGAATCACAACCGGACTTTTCTCCTTCAAGTGGGGTCACTGCAGAGCAGTGTGGGCAGCGCCTGAGGACTGGTCAGAAGTGCAGGATGGATGAGTTCCTGTCGTGGCTCAGTGGTTAACCAATCCGATAGGAACCATGAGGTTGCGGGTCTGATCCCTGGCCTTGCTCAGTGGGTTAAGGATCCAGTGTTGCTGTGAGCTGTGGTGTAGGTTGCAGACGCGGCTGGGATCCTGTGTTGCTGTGGCTCTGGCGTAGGCCGGCGGCTATAGCTCCGATTAGACTCCCCGCCTGGGAACCTCCATATGCCACGGGAGCGGCTCAAGAAAAGGCAAAAAGACAAAAAATAAAAAAATAAAAAGAAGCGCAGGATGGGTCTGGCCTCACCCCAGACCTGCTGAATCCGAATCTGCATTTCAGCAAAGTCTGGGTGGCTCACGTGCACACCAATGTTGGTGAAACCTGCCTCTAGATAATAGTTTCCAGCACCCAGAGGACAGGCCCACCTGGAAGGATTAAGGAGGCTGGCTGTGGGAAGGAGGGGGTCGGAGGTCCTGGGCCCCACGTCTGAGCCTCCTCGGAGCCAGGCTGGGAGGCTAGCAGGGGTCACAGGGAGCCTTCATTCAGGTGGGCTTGCGGGGGATTGCAGCTGGCAGGCCTGAGGGGAGGATGTTTTGTTTCTTGACTCGGGGGACACGGAGGCTGGGATGTTGGGTATCTCACCCTGGCAGGTGCTGGCACGAAGGGAAGCCCTTTGCCAGCTGTGTTCCCCCGGAGGTCCAGCCACAATGCACATGGGCTGACAGATGCTGCCTCCAGCTGATTTATCTACCCCACCCCTAAGGGCTCCTCACTTTAGGTTCCTTAGCCTCCTAAACATCCTTGACATTTGGTCCACGTGGGGGCTTATTTAAACAATGTGTACCTTTGAAGAAGCAATTTCTCTTCCAGAAATTTCTGCATGTACACCACTGTCTACTGAGGAGTGTATCACAGCCATTTTTAATAATGGTGATAAACTGAAACCAACCCAGATGCCCTATGACAGAGAGCTGGCTAAATAAATGATAGTACGTTTTGCTCACCCGTAAGTGAGAATACTCCGGGTAGCAGTTCAAAGTGCGGTTATAGATGGATATTTAATGACATGGGAAAATGCCATGTATTAAGTGGAAAGAATGGTTTACACAACGGTAAGCACAGTGTGATCCCAATTGGGGAAAAAATACAGCAATAAATTAGACAGATTATGGGTAGAAGGGAGATTAGAAGCTTGAGGCTATACGTCAAAACGTTAACCATGTCAGGATGAGAGCCAATTTTAACTTTCTTCTTTCTAAGTTTCAACTTTTTATATGTTCCGCAACGTGCATGTGGTAGTTTACTCCTGTAAAAGGACACTCCAGGGAGCTCCCGTCGTGGCTCAGTGGAAATGAATCTGACTAGCATCCATGAAGATGCAGGTTCAATCCCTGGCCTCGCTCAGTGGGTTAAGGATCTGGCGTTGCCGTGAGCTGTGGTGTAGGTCGCAGATGCGGCTTGGATCTGGGGATGCTGGGGCTGTGGCTGTGGCTTAGGCTGGCAGCTACAGCTCTGACTGGACCCCTAGCCTGGGAACCTCCATATGCCATGGGTGTGGCTCTAAAAACACACACGCACACAAAAAGACACTCCAGAAAATTATATGCATATCAGATGTGGCCACCTGCATCCGCCCCTTCAGCTCAGGGCCATTCTCAGGTTTCGGCAGGTCCTGCTTGTTCCCTCACCGCCAGCCTGGGTCCCCCTGCCTCATTGCACTGGGGGCCTGAGGCTTGCAGCGCCAGCAAGGAGAGCACGGCGTCACAGCAGCCCTTGGCTGCATCAAGAACACAGTTTACTCTAAAGTGACAGGGGAATGTTCACTTCCTAAAGCCCATTTCTTGTCAACACTGGCTGCTAAATATTTTATGCCCTCTGGTCCCTTGGCACCTTGGGGACCTGCTTGCCTAGACCTTTCTGCCTGTCATTATGATGAAAAGTTGGCTCCGGGATGGGTGGGGGGAGAGGAAGCCAGGGGAGGGGGAGGGAGAGGAAAGGGAAGGGCAGAACAAGGCTTTCCCGCTCTCCCCCGCACACCCACGTGCACACAGGCCCCCGGGAGGGAAAGAAGGGGCAGTGCCCTGGGAGTCAGGTGCCCGTGTGCGATGGTTCTGGACCAAGCGCCTGCCCTGCTTTGATCTGGCCTCCCTGTTAGTGATGATCATGCAGAAGCCTCGTTTCCCGTCCTGACAATGGAGGGATGAGACTCTGCAATTTCTGAGGGCCCTCCAGCTCCCACAGTCTAGGCTTCTGAGATGGAACGGCGCTCCCTCATCCTGTCCTCTGGAGCATTTTAAATGCCTTTATTAAAGCACTCTGAGCCGACTGCCTTGTGGCAGTTATTTGCAAAAATGGACTGTCAAATGGATGAACGAATAAATGACGGGTGAACAGCACAGAGAGCGCGAGGGCTCTGCGGTCAGAACACCTCACTTGCCAGCTCAGTTCTCGCCACCGCCCCCCACCCCTCGGGCAATGCAGAGAATGAGTAGTTACAACCCCTTATTAATAGCTGCCAGACACTGTGCTAGGCAATCTGGGGACGTAATGGCATAAAAAAATTTCATTGCCACACTCCTGATGGACTCCAGCACAGGGCTCTGCATTTATAAGCCCATTTTCTTTCATCAAGCCTCAGTTTCTTGATCTATGCAATGGGAAGATAAGACCTACCTACCGCGAGGGATTATGGTGACAGCCGAACGAGAAAAGTGAAGTCATGCCCATCTTTGTATCCCCACTCCTAACAGTGCCTGGCACATAGTAAGTTCTCAGGAAGTCATTTTGGAGCCTAAGAGCAGAGGGTACGCTGTGCCTCTGGTGGCCACAGCCTGCAGAGCTGAGAACAGCCTGCAACGTCTCCTGTGTTCTCTGCTCTATGCCTCCCTCCGGGTCCTCCCTGTCTTCGTCTCTTCCCAGAGGAGATGGTCCAATTTCCTGGGTTCTCACCTGCCTCTGAGCTATGTTCTTTTTATTTTTATTTTTATTTATTTTTTTTATTTTCCCACTGTACAGCAAGGGGGTCAGGTTATCCTTACATGTATACATTGCAATTACAGTTTTTCCCCCACCCTTTCTTCTGTTGCAACATGAGTATCTAGACATAGTTCTCAATGCTATTCAGCAGGATCTCCTTGTAAATCTATTCTAGGTTGTGTCTGATAAACCCAAGCTCCCGATCCCTCCCACTCCCTCCCCCTCCCATCAGGCAACCACAAGTCTCTTCTCCAAGTCCATGATTTTCTTTTCTGAGGAGATGTTCATTTGTGCTGGATATGAGCTATGTTCTTATCTCTCTATCTTACTTCCCTGCTCCCATGGGCCAGTAAGGTAGCCGTGTGTCCCTGACAGAAGACACCCTGAGAACAAAAGCCAGGCCCCCTTCCCACACGTGTATATAAGAATTGATGGCAGAGTTCCTGCTGTGCTGCAGTGGGTTAAGGATCTGGTATTGTCTTTGCAGTGGCTTGGGTCTCTGCTGAGCAGCGAGTTGGATCCCCAGCCTGGCACAGTGGGTTAAGTTCTGGCGTTGCTGCAGCTGTGGTGTAGGTTGCAACTGTGGCTCAGGATTTGTTTCCTAGCCTGGGAACTTCCATATGCCTTAGGTATGGCCAAGGGAAGAAAAAAAAAAAAAAAAGAGTTGATGTCTGTATTGGAAAGTTTGGTAAAAAGAACCCCATGCTTAGATTCAAACGAGGGAGGTGAGGACCAGGGCATAGAAATTTCAGTCTAGGATTTCTGAATCCAAGTGCTGGATCCTCCCTCTCTGACACCATAGGACCCGTTGTCTCCCTCGCCTTTGATCCGGCTGCTTGGCCGTACCTCCAGCTAAAATTAAACAATTTTCCAATGTGCGGATGGAAAATTTTCGGCTCCCTGTGCTGGCTGGTAGAGGGCCCATTTTGAGAATTGAAAATACTGGGATGCTCATCCTCAGGCCGTGGCAGCTTCCTGACGGGTAGATCAAGCTTTTGCTCACAGACTGGAGAGGGAAACTCTGCAGCCGGCAAGGGGAAGCCTGCCAGATTGGAAAAACGAGTGGCAGAGAAGAGATTCCACGCTGGAGTATAACAATCACATTAGCTGGTGCAGAGGGAAACCACGCCAGCACCGGATGAGAAGAGACGAGGCTCTGGGCGAGGGGCGCCGGGATACATATTCAGCAGCGAGGCAGGTGTGACCAGCGAGGCCTCCCAGCCTCCACTGCCCAATGCCCGCGGAGCATAGGAAGCAGGTCTGCAGTCAGGCAAAGGGCCCATGTGCAGGCGCCCCTAGAAGTAAGGGGGCTTATAAAGCTAAGTGTGCCCATTGCTGATGCCCATTTGCCACTGAATGTGACTCGAGTCTCCTTATTTCCTTATTTTGCTAATGTTGGCAACTTGGATAGTCGCTGACTTAGCACCCGCCAGTCCTGGCAAAGGACCTAACAGCAACAAAGGACACATCCCTTGTCAAGTCATAGGACAAACTAGGGACACGATGAACAGCCAGGCCTCTGTGTCTCTCCCAGCTTGACACCAGTGCCCACCGGAGAAGGTTCAAACACTGGTGTGCTGAGGTTAAGTCCTTCCCGAACCGGCCCCAAGGCACACCCTCTGCTTCAACTCCTGCTCCTTCCTTCCAAAGACCCGATGCTCAGTGTTCAACTTTCCAACATTCCTTGAAGGTTCTGGGCCCATTAACATCTTTGTACCTTTGCCTACGCCATTCCTTTCGGGTGACTTGTCTCCTTTCTTTTGTATTTATTTATTTATTTTATTTTATTTTTGCTTTTTAGGGCTGCACCCATGGCATATGGAGGTTCTCAGGCTAGGGGTTGAATTGGAGCTGCAGCTGCTGGCCTACACCACAGCCACAGCAGTGCAGGATCCGAGCCGTGTCTGCAACCTACACCACAGCTCATGGGAATGCTGGATCCTTAACCCACCGAACAAGGCCAGGGATTGAACCTGCAACCTCATGGATCCTTGTCGGATTCATTTCCGCTGCACCCTGATGGGAACCTCCTCTCTTTCTGTCACCCATCAAGCTCCTATGTCACCTTCAAAACCCGGCACAAATGTCACTTTTTGGAAAAACAGGACTAGAAATTCTGTTTATCAGTCACCTCCAGAGTGCCAAGCAGGGCTAGAAGCCTTGCAGGCATTGTTCCATGTACTCTCAAGGCCATCTTGCCAGGCCAGTGTCAATGGTTTCCATTTTACAGATATGAAAAGTGAGGCTCAAAGGACCTCAGCGGATTACCCCCCCCCCACCGCCGCCAGTGAGTTGGGGGTGGAGCTGGGATTCAATCAATTAGTCAACCAGCTCATCACTTAGCAAATGCTGGTTGTGCTCCTATGTGTACCAGGTACCCTGGTTTCTGTGACAGAAAAGATGGACAGAATTCCTGTCCTCATGCAGCTTGTAGTCGAGAAAGAGAGCAATGTTCAAGTGGCTGTGAATTCAGGAGGTGACGGATTTAAACCCACTCTGTGTGAGGCTCTGTTGCCTTCGAGGCCTCCTCGGGAAGATTTCTTCACTGTCCCCAGAGCCGGCCTCTGCCACGCACTTGTCACCCCGACGGTGAACTCCCAGAGCCCGGGGCCACTTCCCTGCGTGCCCCCCTCATCTGCGTGTCCTCCGTGCTGCACCAGGGCCGTGCTCAGCAGCCTTGTGCAGCAGAGATGAGCAGCCGGCAGGCTGGCTGGGTGCCCGCCACGGACGCGTGTGCAGGCCCAGGGCTCTAGCAGGCGGCGCTTTCTCCTTACCTGAGAAATATCCATGACAGAATCACAGCTCAGGGGCCGGGCGGAGGTGAGGTCGTTGGAGCCCAGCAGGGTGGAGATGACGCCGTTCTGATCGATGCGTCTGATCATGGTGCCATCCACGAAGTAGATCAGCCCGGACTTGTCCACCGTGATGCCTGGGGCAGAGAAGCCACCACAGGGAACTCAGCGTTAGCGGTGGTGACAACCCGCATTCTCTCGGACACCTCCCCCTCCGATGTGATTAGCTCCTCCCCACAGGCTTCAGGCCTTTCTTTATTTTTTTTAGTCTTTGCCATTTCTTGGGCCGCTCCTGCCCCAGGCTAGGGGTCGAATCAGAGTTGTAGCCACCGGCCTACGCCAGAGCCACAGCAACGCGGGATCCAAGCCGCGTCTGCAACCTACACCACAGCTCACGGCAACACTGGATCGTTAACCCACTGAGCAAGGCCAGGGATCAAACCCGCAACCTCATGGTTCCTGGATGGATTTGTTAACCACGGAGCCACAACAGGAACTCCTTCATGCCTTTCTAAAGACACGGAGGCAGACGCCCAGAGGCTGGGAGTGAATGACTCAAAGCAGGAATTAGAACCCAGGTCTTTGGATTCTCCGGGGCCCTGGTCCTTCCGTCTGGCTGCTTCTGTCCATTTCTACCGATCATCCCAGCCACCCACCGACACTGGACCCATAGCGTCTGGGAGTTTGTGAAGCGCTAGAGCTGGTGGTAAGGAAGAACGTGTCCAGTGTCAAACCTGTGGCACGGAGTTCCCTTCATGGCTCAGTGGTTAATGAACCCGACTAGGAACCATGAGGGTGTGGGTTCGATTCCTGGTCTCGCTCAGTGGATTAAGGATCCAGCACTGCCGGGAGCTGTGGTGTAGGTTGCAGACGTGGCTTGGATCCTGTGTTGCTGTGGCTCTGGTGTAGGCTGGCGGCTACAGCTCCGACTGGACCCCTAACCTGGGAACCTCCATTGGCCGTGGATGCAGCCCTAAAACAGCAAACAAAAGCAAAAACACAAAATCAAACCCAAAACCCTGTGGAGTATTTAAATTAACCTACTTCTGAAGAACCTGTAATTATAATAATCAAATTGGACGACGGTTTATCTTTTCTTCCAAGATAATCATCCTTCACATTTTTCCCGTCTATACGATTTTAGTTTCATTGGTCATTTCAGAAGTCTAGAGTCTAAAGAAAGGAATCCTTTGGATTTGTGTAGGAAACACTGGTGAATTTAATTTCTAAAACAGGCACGTTGAAGGGAGAAGTCAGAACCGTTACTCAACGTCATTCCCTCTGTTTGCTAGACTCTTCCACTTGTTGACTTTCTCCCTGACCCGCTGTGTGACCTCAGGCACGTCACTGGATGTCCCTGGATTTGCCTTGTCCGCTGGGAAGTGAAGGGATTGCTCTGGATCTGTATTTCTCACTTCTGTGTGAAGAAACACCTGTGTATGTGAATCATCTGTCATTTCTCACTTCTGTGTGAACACCCATGTGTACCTTTGCTGAAATGCAACCCCCAGGTGCCTGGTTGGAACTTCTCAGGTGGAGCCTGAGCATCTACCTGTGTTTTTGACAAGCATCTTGGGTGATGATGATACAAATCAAAGTTTGAGAACCACGCTAGTAAATGAGCTTCTTAACCGGTGACGTGTATATCAGAATCACCGGAAGAGAGTTTTTTCAACATATACCTGCTTGCTTTCACTCCTGGAAATACTAGATCACAGGGTGGCTGGGACTGGGATGAGGCATGTTTTAAAAATGCTCACGGGTGATACTGACACCCCAAGAGTAGAATCACAGGTCAGACATTCCCTTATCCAAGTGTGAACTGCTCAGGGGCCATGGGGTTGAGAGACAGACAGGATGTGCCCCCGGGGAAAACACGGTCCAGACAAGATGGGGTTGGGGGGGCATGCAAATGAGTCAGGACTCAGGGAGGGAGAGAATCCCTGCAGGCTTGTGGGGTGAAATAAAGGAGCTTCTGGTCAGTTTTGTTTTGCTCAGTTTTCTCTGGAGCAGGAACTGAACGAAGGGGTCAAAGCGTCATGGAGGCGGAGACCCTTGAAGTATGAAGCCTCCCAGCTGTATAACCTTGGGGGGGGTCACTTTACTTCCAAGTCTGCTTCTTCATGGGTAAAAGGCGTATAATAATAGCTGACCTGTAACAGTTGCCGTCATTATTAACGACTTACAATTAGGAGAACGGGACACCCGCTGTGCGCTTGATCCCAGGCTCCACCTGTCTATGACTGGTCCGCAAGGTGGAGTTAAGACCCCCAAGAGGCTCTGAGTGATGAGCACCTACGGGAGCTGTGGTTCCTCCCGCCTGTTCAGGGCTGGAGACCGACTTCACGCTGAGCACGGGACAGCCTCAAAGTAGGGGAAGCCTTCTTCTGTCCCTGCCTGAATGGAAACTAATCACATTCTCCAGGCACTGGGACAGGAGCTTCCTTGTCTGCCTGGCCACGTCGGTCTTCCTTTTCGTCTGTGAGGACTGGTGAGTGCTCCAGGAACAATCCGATGCCTTGTTTACAAAGTTGGCTGCACAGGCCAAGTTGGCTGTCCCCTGATTAATGACTTTTTTTTCTCCTTTTGTTGTGCTAAATAGACTCATGTCTTTTCTCCTTCCGTCCGCACAGCGTGGCACCTTGTCATTTCTATCTGAGTTAATTACAGGCTTTGGGGAAACTGCATTGTCATGACGTGTGTGCTGTGGGGGGGCGGGTACAAGGGACGGTGGAGAACACGTGTGTACAGAGGAACTGAGAAAGACCTGGAGAGAATATGAATTCTCAGGGAAAAAGGTCTTAAATCTAAGAGAACCGAATGTTGCAGCTGAAAGTGCCCTCGGAGACCATCTGCCCGATTTGTGCGTTGGGGAAACTGAGGCCCAGAGGAGGAGGTCACACAGCCGGGACTGGCAGAACAAGATCACAATGCAGGGTCCCTGTGTGCAAGTCCAGGCTATTCTCTCAGTGTTAGGAGGTAGAACCATAGAGGTCACAACTGTTAGCCCAGAGTCATCGCCTGCCCACTTCGGGTATGTGGAGACAGACGATGTGATATAAATGAGACCTGTATGAGATGTAGCTACACGGTAACAATTAGAAGAGGAATTACTATTTATGGGACATTTATCCTGTGCTGTGGTACCACTGTACTAAGCAAGCACTCACTTTCTTGATAATAGCTAATCTGGACTACAACTGTACAGTAGATTTCTGTTTCATAGAGGAGGAAAATTGGGCTCAGAGAGGTGAAGCAACTCATCCAAAGTCACACAGCTATTAGGTGGCAATGTCTGAATTTCAGTGTGGGACTTCTGAGTATGGAGTAGACTCTTGTTGCAAAGATAAGTTCACTGGAGCAGAAAAGTAAGACTTGAATGTGAATCACTTAGATGAGAGGGGGAGAAATGCTTCCTGAGATCCAAGGCCAAAGACCAGTGCATGGGAGTTCAGAGCCAAGGGAGGCCCCCGTGCTGCCCAGGACAGTGGGAAGGCTTTTTGGAGGAGAAGCCATCACTGTCAACAGATACCCATCAGCAAGTGTTTACTGTCCTACAGGTCCTAAAGCCAATGACCTACAGAGTCTAAGCCTTAGGGCTCTTGTCGATAAAATAGGAGTAATAATATCTTCTGTGTCCATCTCCTAGGATTGTTCTGAGGGGCAAAATTCATACATTTCATGAGATGTCCTATAAAAATGTCATGAGTGATAGTATTTTTAAATAGTGCCAGATGTCAGGGTTTGGTTTCAAAGGAAGCTGCAGGTTCTCAAATGAAAGCTGGATTCTCCTTCATAAAACCTTCCCACTCTCCTGGGCACAGGGACCTCCGCCAGCTCTGGACTTCCATGCTCAGTTCTTTCTCCCTGCATCTCAGGGAGCACTCTCCCTCCACCCCATCTCAGTGATTCACTTCGAGTCTTATTTTTCTGCTACAGTGAACTTAACTATGCAAGCACAGGGCACTGCAGACTCAGTAAATACTTGGTGAATAAGTGACTGGAAAGTGACTGTGAATACGAAGAGCTCCAGCTTTTTGAAGGCCTCAAAACTGAAACTCAGAGTTCACCTCTCCAACAGCATGGGAGAGCATGTGCAAAGACGATAGATACACTGCCATGTTTTTATCAGACGGTGACACGAAAGGTTGCATAAATATCCAACAGGAGGGAACTGAAAAATAAATAATAGGACAACCATTTCATGGAATACTATATAGCCACTAAAAGTGAGTATCCAGAATACTCTTTAACGGAGAAATATTTGTGATACATCACTTAGGAGAATAAGTAGGTTACTAAAACAGCTTGTTTAATGGGATTTCATTTGGCTTGTTTCTGGTGAGCAATACATACCCACAAACACTTAGGAAAAAGACTAGGAGGAAAGATAGGAAATGCTAACTGGCATTAGAATTGGAACAATTTAAACTTCGCTCCATAGAGTTCTGAGTATTTTCTCACATTTTTTTGCCACGACAAACACATATATCTTTTGGAAATGGAAAATACCCCAGTAAAGGTGACCTAGGGGGTTTGAAAAGCCAAAGGACCTACCCCTGGGGTTGGTAAGTGTGGCTTCTGTGGCCTTCCCACCATCTCCGCAGCGCGTGTCATCAAAGGGGAGGCACTGGTCCCCTGTCCCCGCCACCACCTCGGAGTTCTTGACGAGGTCCTTCGCCACCACGGTAGACTTGATCTTAAAGACTCGCCGGCTGTTGGTGTCAGAGAGGAAGACGGCCCCACTCATGGGGTCTGTGGTCAGGTAGTATTTGTGAGCTGGACTGTGGCTGCAAAACAAGGACACGGCAGCGGGTGAGCATTTTCTGCTTTCCTCACAGGGAGCCAGAGATGCACTACTTGAGTCCAAGCAAAAAGGTCTTATGGGGGAAGTTCCCGTTGTGGCTCAGTGGTTAACGAATCTGACTAGGAACCATGAGGTTGCAGGTTCGATCCCTGGCCTTGCTCAGTGGGTTAAGGATCCGGTGTTGCCGTGAGCTGTGGTGTAGGTTGCAGACACGGCTCAGATCCCGTGTTGCTTTGGCTCTGGCATCAGCTGGCGGCTATAGCTCCGATTTGACCCCTAGCCTGGGAACCTTCATATGCTGCGGGAGCGGCCCTAGAAATGGTAAAAAGACAAAAAAAAAAAAAAAAAAAAAAAAAGTCTTATGGGGACAATGTACTTATTTGAGGTGATAATAATTTTTCTGACCTCGTGGTTGGCCTAACTGTCCCTCCCACCCAACCGTGAATGCAAAAGCCTCTTGCCGATGACCCTGATGGCCAGCCTGGTGCCACGACCATAGCAGGTGCTCAGTACATGTTTTTGGTTTTGTTTTTGTTTTTTTTCTTGTCTTTTTTTGCTATTTCTTGGGCCGCTCTCGCGGCATATGGAGGTTCCCAGGCTAGGGGTCTAATTGGAGCCGTAGCCACCAGCCTACGCCAGAGCCACAGCAACTCGGGATCAGAGCCGCGTCTGCAACCTACACCACAGCTCATGGCAACGCCAGATCGTTAACCCACTGAGCAAGGGCAGGGACCGAACCTGCAACCTCATGGTTCCTAGTCAGATTCTTTAACCACTGAGCCACGACTCCCATGTTTTCTTAAAAAGACTGTCCATGAGGCTGACTGTAGGTGGCCTGGAAATCCAGGCCAGAAACATGAACGGATCTGACTTAAAAAAAACACTTAGAAACAAAATGAAATGAAACAAAAAGGATCTCAAGAGTTGGACACCAAGCCCCTCCCCCACAGCACTTTTACTGCAGCCCCGCCCCCATCCTGGGGCTGCTGGCTAAGGTCCCCGCCCAGATGGGACTCCAGCCAGTGTCAACACCGCCTTCTGTCGATGATGCTCACGCTATGCTTATCAGGAGCCGAGGAGTCTCCCACCAGCAGCCAGACATAAATGAATTGCAGGATTAGTTGGTGATTTGCAGCGACACCCAAGGAAATAGGAACAGAACAGAACAGAGGAACAAGGCTGGGGATAGTTCTATTTCTGGAAAAAAGCCACAAAGACAACGCAGTGCTGACAGAGGAAAGCAAAGCTAGACCAGGACTGTACAGACGGATTACGGAAATGAAGGCACTGCCTCTAGGCACAGGGCAGAAAAAATGTACAGGCTTTGGGGACAGGTCAGTTTGGGTTCCACGTCTAGCTTGTCTTTTGCTGCTTCTGAACCCTGGGGCAGTTATCTGCCCTCCTGAGCCTCACATTTTATTTTCTTCATCTGCAAAATGGGGATGTGAACAGCTACCTTGCTGTTATTTTGAGAAAATTATATAAAATCATATAGGAAAAATATTTGGCATAGAGCATGATACATAGCAGGTACTCGATAAACCTAACTGTGATTTTAATGACTAGTCATTATGTCTGCTTTGGCTTTTGGAGAGGACTCCAGAGTATGTATCTATTATTAAGCCTGAATTTTGCTACCACATTGTCACGAGACAGGTTTCTACAATATTTCCTTAGGCTCTTTGCTGAAAACTCCATCCTGTCCTGCTTCACTTTACCCCATCTTCCTGCTTGAAAAACAGTCGCAGTGCTGGTAAATGACTTAAGCTTAAGAACAAAGACCTAAAGGCATAAGTTACTCATTGGGTCAGCTGAATGAGGACATAATGCGTTGGTCTAGGCACGATATGTCCTCTAAAGAATAAGAGAAAGAGGAACCGCATGGCCAAGTGGTTTATGAGTGGTTGTTAGCAGAATATGCATTAGCAAAGAGAACCAAGGCGCACACCTAGGCTGCCCCAGACAGGCAGGCTGTTTGCAGAAGCGGAAGCTGAGACCATCCTGCTGAGCTGGTCTCGGCACCACATGGTACTGATTGACAATTTCTCCCAAGTCCAGGCCATACTGGATTTGAACTCAGAATTCCTGGGAAGCGCAGTGAAGATTCTTTGAAATGCTATGCATAGATAGCCAACTCAAATGCTAATGATTGCTAAATGCCTAAAGGTCAAAGTTTAACCATCTACCAGCTAAGTGACTTTTCAAATAATAAAAGAACTTATAAAATAATTAAAAAACACTATATCCTCCACCTATAGCCCCCTCCTCACTTGATGTCATCCTCCAGAGCACAATAAAAGCAGTGTGGTTTCTTGAGGCGGCGCTCTTGGTCCCTGAGACCTTGAGTCCCCCGCTTCCCACCTTTACTTAAGATAAATGTCTCTGTGTTTTGTTTCATGTCAACTTTTTTCCTTAAGTTTCACAGCACCCGTTCTTCAGCCCCATCCTGCTGAGCTGGTCTCGGCACCACGTGGTACTGATTGACAATTTCTCCCAAGTCCAGGCCATACTGGATTTGAACTCAGAATTCCTGGGAAGCTAATTATCAGTTTCTGCACATGGCCTGATGACTTCAGGTCCTCAAACTGCATCTCAGTATTGGTAGTCTCTAGCATTCCAACTCCGTGGGAAGTCTTCTGATTCAAAGGAATCTCCCTCTTTTCAGGCCCGATGGCCTGGCCCTGGCCACTTTCCCTGGACAGCGGGACACACGCTGGGCTGGGGGATTTGGGATGCAGACCGAGCAGGGTCTAGAGGACCAGCAAAGCAGGGGCACCATATACCCTCCGGAAGATGCAAGTCAGAGGGTCCGAAAAGCCTGGAAAGAAGCTATTTTGTATCTCATCAGGCATGGAAGGTTTGGGTCCTTTTGAAAAACAGAATTTTATTTTAGAGTGTGTTTCGAATGACATGAGAAGCCTGGGGCATGTCATCTTCAGTGTCAAGTTCTCCAAAGATTTTCATCTGGCCCCGATGGATGCTCACCATGACCGTCTCTGGCTTCGGGCGGTGGCTCAGGACGGGCTGCTTCTAACAGGCCCAGGCCTCCAGGCTCAAGGCTTTCCCTCCTGTTTTCAACGAAGACATCACGATCGTCTCGAACCGACTCGCCCTCCAGTCTGGACCCCACTGTCCCAGAACCTCCTTCTCAATAAAGGGCAGGTCTCCGCCTGCAGCCTGGGTCCTCCTCAGGCTGCTCTGCTCTAACCTGAAACCCAACTTGTCACTCCGACGCTTTCTCTTCCAGGACCCCCCATTTCTTTCGGGCTAATTCAGACTCCCCAGCCCAGCATCACACAAAGCCCTTGATGCTCAGCTGCCACTCTACTGTCCCCGCCTCCTTGCGCCGTTTCCTCTCAGATACCCTGTCCTCAGCCATAATGATAGCCTGTCCCTCAAACACCCCTTCAGGCCCCTTTGCACCTGCTGTTCCTGCTCTGGGGACCATCAAGTACCTTCCCTTCTTGGCCTGTTCAGCTGCCACTCGGTCCTCAGGCATCAGCTCAAATGGTACCTTTTCTGGCAAACTTCCCCTAACCTTTCTTTTCAGAGAGGACTTCGGAAAGGCATCGCTACTCGTCTCAGGGCTATAGGACACTTAGCCTAATGTGGTGGCTATTTTTTTAGGTGTCTATCTCCCAAATCCTGTCAATACTTAAAGGAAAGAGGTGGGATTTTATTCACTTTTGTGTTTCCAATATTCAGCCCACAGCAGAAACTTGCTTTTCGTGGATGGCACCTTCATTTTTGCTTTATTTAAACAGTGATTTCAATCAAATAACTTAGCTTTTCTCTTGCTTCTTTTCTGGGGGTGGTGATAACAGGAGGTTGGTCCTGTTTATCTTGAAACGGCCCCTGTCCCTTAATCTATAATGTAGCACAGAATCAATCTTCCCAAATGACACTGATGCTGGCTGAAGAAATGGGGCGACCTGAGGTCTGGCTGTGTAACGCTGGGGCAGCCTGGATCTCTCTGCTTCCTGATGACAGCTGAGAGCTGGATCACTCATGATGAATGCGTGCTCTTCACCTTGGCAGAAAAGGAATCCTTGAACGAGCTGAGGGGTGGGGTGGGCTGTGCACTTAGATTAGGCCCCCACCCCCAGCTTCTGGCTCCTGTCTTTCTGCACTAACCCAGAGAAGGGCCACTTCTGTGACGTTTCTCACATGGGTGAATTCCAGAAGAGGGTGGCACTGGCGAGATTGCCCTAGAGAGTCTATAAGAGCTGTGGCCCCATGCTTTCGTGCCCAAGGACACACTTGAGGTCTAGGGGTCAGTTGCACGTAGGAGAAAGAAGACTAGCTTTGAACTCATAGGATGCGGGTTATAATTTGGGCAAGTCACCTCCCTTGTTCAAGCGGCAGGTCCCTCGGCTTTCAAAGGATGACTCTGCTCTGCTTTGTCACGGGCTTGTCACGAGGATCAAATGAAATTATACAGCTCAACAGCCCTCTCCAGCTGGCAGAGCTCTTAGGCGGTCTTCAACTCACTTCTGAATCCTCCTGCCACCTGCCCCCTGGAGCAACACGTGGACTTCTCCCAGGAGCAGCATCACCTGTCCGCGGAGCAGAGCTGTGGAAGGGCCTGCTGCTGGTCTGGAAGCATCCGTTCTCACCTCCTGGCACCAATTTGTCCCAGACACTGTGCTAGTGTTTTCTATGCACAATCTTGTTTTCATCAAAAGTACCATAGATGGCAGGTACTTTTTTTTTTTTTTTAAACTATTTTAGAAACCTAAAATGACAGAGGTGAAGTAACTTGAGCAGGGCCAGAAATTGCTAAGGGGCAGGATGGATTCCATCTCCGATCTGCTGGACTCCAAAGTCTGTTCTTTCTATATCCCCACGTTGCTCCTCAGAGCCTAGAAGGCTCCACTGCCTGACCCACTGGTAGTGTCTACTCCTCTCCTGGGACTCAGCTCCAGCGCCACCTCATCTGGAGTACCTACCATTCCTGCATTCCTGGGACTCTGCTTTTCCCTCCTTCCTCTGTGTGGCTACACTAAACCCTAAGCAGAGTACACTTTTAGTACCTCTGGCACCTTAAGACCCTTTTCTGCTTAGCTGTCTGTCCCCTCAAGGACATCTTGGGCTCCTCGAGGGCAGGGCCCGGCTTCAAGTTCCTGGTGCTCAGGACTGGGCTGGTGCAGAGGTGATGCTCCAGAAAGGCCTGCTGAGTTTATGAACTGGCGAGTGAAGGACTATCTGCCTCCCTGGGATTAGACACAGGAAACACCCACTGCTAAGCATCTTAGGGTGATGGCTTGCAACATGGCTACACATCAGATTCACCTGAAAAACTTAAAAAAAAAAAAAAAAAGAAAAGAAAGCCTCACCCATCACATCTGCAGAGTCTGGGCATCTGTCCCTTTCAGATCTCGCTAGGTGACTCAAAGGAATGGCCAAATCCAGAAACTCCAGCTTTAGAACAGTGCTTTTCAAACTTTAATGGGCCCAGTGAAGCATGTTAACATGAAAACTTCAGCTCGGCAGGCAGTTGTGGGTGTGGCCTGAGAGTCTGCATGTCTAACAAGGGCTCAGAGGATGCTGATGTTGCTGGTCTGTACTTGGAGGAGCGAGGCCTTGCTTAGAATACTCTGCAAACTGTAAATGCATGAGATGGGAGGTGGTCTACGGCCGAGCCCCAGGCCTGGGTCTGTGGACAGGAACCATGTCTGATCCGATTCTGATCCCCAGTATCCTGAGCAGGGCGGGGCAGAGAGTACCGTCATTCTTTTCCACTTCCTTAAACATAACCCTGGTACCTCTGGACGCTACATCATATCTGAGACTCTATAAAAGAGTGCCAGCCCTGAAGTGAACAAGGTATAGGGAAGCCTCACTCTGCCCTCTTTCTGGACAATGTAGGGCATCTTCTAGAAGGAGCTGTGAGCCCAAGAGTCTCTTGGGAAGAAAGGCAATCAATTTCCTGCTTCTGAGAAGACTTTTCCCTCTGTCACAGAAGAAGACCTGCCTTGTGCAAAGGGACAGAACTCGAGTCACTGGTTCTCAGAGCCGCAGGGAAGACCTTGAGCACTGGAACCACACAGACAGGCTCAAATACCAGCCCTGCTGCCCACTTGGTAGGTGACCTTGGGCGACTGACTTCATTACTCTGAGCCTCAGTTTTTTTTTTTTTTTTTTTAATCTGAGCAATGGGGATAAACATACTGACTTCAAAGGGCTAAGGGGTAATTCTGAGGACCAAATTGCATGAAGAATGTCAATCTTTGAGCAGAGAGCCTTTTCCATTAAAAAATAAAGACGCCCAATCAATGGAAGCTGGTCACCTGGAGAAACCTCCAGAATATTTATGTTATTGCACAAGGGGAAAGACAAGTATGTCATACTTAATAATGTCTGCCTAACCTATTTTTGGAGGCAATTAAAGGCTCTCTTAGAGCTCATAGCATAATACGTGTGGCCGGGTTGGATGGAGACTTGAGGTCAAATGTCCTTCTGAACAACAGGCTTCAAAGATTCCTCCCTGACCCCCGGGAAGTGGCCTGGGAAAAAGTGAGGATCCTGATTCCCTGAAGAGATCAGGGAGGAAGACCCTCAAAAGACTGGGGGTCTCCGTGCTGGGCCTGCTCAGCCTCGTGGGCTGCACTGAGGCTGGAAAGGCCAAAGAAAGAGAGGAGCCTGCCCCGAGGGTCACATACAGGCTAAGGTCGCCGGCCTGGAGCCAAACATTATTCCTGGGCACAGCTGGAACAGTAAATGCTGATGAACAAAGAGGACACAATTTTAGAATTTCTTTCTCCCATTTCTCGCATTTACTGACGCACCAAAGCTCTGAGAGGGGATGGGATTTGCCAAGATCCAGGCGCCAGTTAAACTCAGAGCTAGAGCTCAGGTCTTCTCTTTCCTGACTGTCCTTAGAAAACTGAAGGCAGAAAGAAATGCCAGTTTTCCCTTCCACTTTGGCTCACTTTCGAAATAGTTTTGAGCACCTGAGAAAACAATGAAATGAGAGAGGGCAGGAAGCCAGCTCTGAAATCAGCCCATGGATACATCAAAAGATTGCTACACATCGGGAACAAAAGGGACCCAAGACCACAACTCTCTCAACGTGTAGATGATGCAGCTGGAAACCAGACAAGCTAGGTGACCAGCCCAAGGTCACACGAATACACAGCCCAACTGGACAAAGCACCCTGGCTCCTGACTCTTCCCAAAGAAGTCCCCTTGTATTCCAGCTGTGTCGCAGGCAGTTACCACCACCTAACAGAGGTTTTAAGGTTAAATGCCAGGTTTTCATCCAAGATCTTCAGATGACATGCACTTCTGTGTTTTCTAGAAAACTGAACTTGAGAGCACATATCAGTTCTTACATAGCTCAGTAGCATCCATACAAAGCTCAATGAAAACCTCTCTTCGGTTTCAGTGTCAGGAAAAAATATTTCTCCTCTGAGAAGTGGGGGCATAGTTCCCCGTTTCTGATAATGTAAACCATGAAAACAACTGTGTTTCCCTGTTTATGCTGGCTGCCAGGAAGCTCAGTGTCTAATTTGATGTGTAATCAATCACATCTATGTGTTTCCTCTTTTTTTTTTTTTTTTTTTTTTTTTGCTTTTTAGGGGCTGCAGTCATGGCATATGGAAGTTCCCAGGCTAGGGGTCGAATCAGAGTTTTAGCTGCCAACCTAAGCCGCAGCCACAGCAATGTGGGCTTCGAGCCCTGTCTGCAACCTATACCATAGCACGGCAATGCCAGAGCCTTAACCCACTGAGTGAGGCCCGGGATCGAACCTGCAACCTCATGGATCCTAGGTGGGTTTGTTAACCGCTAAGACACGACGGGAACTCCTTAATTTACTTTAATACCTGTGTCTGTGGTTGTAAGAGGATTGAGTTCCTTTTTGGGAAATATGGAGACTCATCATTATCAACATCATCATCTAATGGTTACGATGATGGTAGGATTTATTATTATTACAGCTCCTCTCTGTGCCTGACACAATGCTAAATACTTTACAAACATCCTCTGTAATCTTTATAACAACCTCCAAGGTAGATTTTATTAACCTCAAATTAATAAAAGTTCTCAGAGAGAGAAAGTCAGTTTTTCAAGGTCACACAACTGGGGAGCTTCAAAGTGGATGTATCATGAATACCTGCTTCACTGGGTGATTTGAGGGTGAACGCTCTACTCTACGTAAATCACTTAACCCCTCTATGCTACACACTACCTATTATTATTTTAAAATAATACAGATTCTTACATTAGTACTGCATCCAATTAAGAAGGCATGGACAGAATCATTGGACTTGGGGTCTGCCTCCACCATCCTTATCCCGAATGAGCATCCCCCCCATGTGCCATTTTGATCTGAGCCACGTGTGGATAACTCAGAGCCACCTGGGCAGCAGTGCAAGCCACATCCCCATCTGCCATGGCTACTTTCAAGGCTAGGGGACTCTGAGGTGACTGTTACCCGGAAGTCAGACAAGTGCCACGGGGCAGGTGATGCTGACAGGCAGACGCTCCTCTCGTGTGTCTGACGAGGACCGCTTCTGCTTGCTGCGGGGTCACTGTGAGCCTACATGAGGCATCTACTCTGTGACAAATCTCCTGTTTGGGGGCGGCTCCCACTGGGTGGTCCGTATGGCCTGGCAATCCCTGCATTCTGTCCTTGCTGGTGGACCTTCTTGGAGGGTCCCCTAGCATCCCAGCCGCCAAAAGCCGAGGCACCTGGAATGCCCGCAGAAACACAGATCCGAACCTGTCTTCTTCCAGGCCCCCCCCCAAGTCCCCGAACACAGTCAGGATAATCGCCTCATCCACCTGAAGGATAAGCAGGCTGGGGTTGAGATTGCCACACCAAGGTTAAAGATTTCCCTCCATTACTCAGCCTGTCATGTCCACAGACTACCAGAGGAACTGCTGCGCCCTGCTGGAGATGAAAGGGGTTCGGGCTCTCACCACCTGCCCCCCCCCCATTATTAATGACTTTCTCTCATTGGAGCTGATTACACCCAATCACTTCAATCACTTCCAATCACGCAGGACTCGTCTGCCATCGAGCGAGCGGAAATTGACACGTGCAGCTTACCACCCAACATGCAACAAGGCAGAGACAGGCAATTCTCCGCTGGTTGGCTTACCTATGTCTGAAATCTTTATTTCTGACAGAAGACAGGAGAGCAGGGAATAGAAGAAAGAATGAAGTGTTAGCAGCAGGGTTAGAAGCATTATTAGCAGCCTGAAAACTTGACAGCAATGGTACTGTACAATGCTATAATAAATAAAGACTTAGCACCTCTGACACTGATATATTTCTTATTGGATATTACTTGTCAGTGAGCTCACTTATAAGCAGCTACATATCACAGGAGAGGCATGGTTTCACCCGCACCAACACGGCTCACTAGAGGGGAAGCGGGTGAGGTTGACACTTGCCACTGCTTTTCACCAGGGCTAAGTCAGAGCCTGGGACCGTCGACTGGCTCCCCTGTACAAAGACACAGTCCCAGAGACACAGGCTCTCTTGTCTGTGTGCACGCTGCCCTGCAGAAAGCCACCCAGACCTCGGTCCACCTTGACTCTGCTCAGACTAGAATACAGAACTGGAGATGCATTCTAGTGAGAAGGGAGGGGGTGACCCAGAGAAACATGCCTGGGAAAAAAGACTGGAAGAAAATACATCAAGATAAGAACATATCAAAACATTGGTTTTTCTTGCCAAATCTGATTTACTCCATTCCTTTCCCACCAGCTCCCATGCTCTCCCACAGCTAGGGGAGGGAGGCAGGGAAAAGGGGGGTCTCTTATACAAAAGAGGTGAAAATGGAGGCCTAGAGAGGGTGAGTGGGACAGGTTTAGTTTCTCTGCTGACCCCCTAGACCATGGCTCATTCTATCCTGGCACAGGAAACGGAGAGTCAGCGTGAGGAGCCAACCGAAGCCAATACATTCACGCGTCCCCTCTGCGCTGGCAGATGCCTGTGCTGCTCAAACGCATAAAAGAGAGAAAAAAGGGGAGTTCCCATTGTGGCTCGGTGGTTAAAGAATCCAACTAGAAACCATGAGGTTGCGGGTTCAGTCCCTGGCCACACTCAGTGGTTAAGGATCCGGCGTTGCAGTGAGCTGTGGTGTAGGTCACAGACGCGGCTCGGATCCCGCGTTGCTGTGGCTCTGGCGTAGGCAGGTGGCTACAGCTCTGATTTGACCCCTAGCCTGGGAACCTCCATATGCCATGGGATCGGCTCAAGAAAAGGCAAAAAGACAAAAAAAAAAAAAAAAAAAAAAGAGAGAGATTGAGAGAAAAGGCAGAGACTATCCCATTAGTGGCCTGGTTCTCTTTCAGCCTGAAACCTGATTTGCTAGGAATCCACAGAAGGTGAGCTTCTGCTGCTTCTCATGGCCAAAGACCCTCTCTGTCAATCATCCCTGTGCATATGGTGAGCTCCAGCACGCTGCCCTGAGGGCCGTGACAGCCGTGGTTAGCGGTCAGCCAGCGAGCCTGCTCTCCTCTCGCACGCGTGCTGCCCACTGAGTTCTCAGCAGGCACTCACCTCCAGGGAACAACACAGCACTCAGCCAAAGCGGCCCTCACTGGGCCCAGTGACAAGTCTTTGGTGAGGCCCAGCTGGGTGACGGCGTCTGGGTTTGGGTCTGCCAAGCTGGACCCTGGGCAGGTTCCTTAAATTCCCTGAGTCTCCTTAATCCTGTTCATCTGGGGCAGTCGTAGTCAGTATCTTGCAGAATCATTAGACTGGGCGAAGAGGAGGGCCTGACAGGGGAGAGTTTCCTCTTGCCCTGGCCACTCTGGAGGAAGGCCTTCCAGGTCAAGGGCCCGTCCTGCTCACAGGACCCCAGCCCAGGAGACGGGCGGGTCTC
Source organism: Sus scrofa (assembly GCF_054392235.1). Classification (NCBI taxonomy): domain Eukaryota; kingdom Metazoa; phylum Chordata; class Mammalia; order Artiodactyla; family Suidae; genus Sus; species Sus scrofa. The sequence continues at coordinate 13,138,137 of NC_139391.1, forward strand.
ATTTCCTCAAACAGCTGTGAGGAGCTTGGTGCAAGTTCTCCTGAGAGGGAGAGGGGGGCCCCCTGATCTCCAGCCGTGGCCTCGCATGAGACCCCAGCTGTGACAGTGCTCTGGTTCTCAGGAGGTCCGGGTGAGGGAGGCAGAGGAAGAGCCCACATGTCAGCCCCCGTCGGAGCTGTGAGTGTGGCCATGCTCCATCCTCACGGGCAGGATGGGAGACAAGGAGAGGCTGACGGCCGGTGCTGCCGTGCCTTGGTGGCACAGAGGCACTGCCCGTGGGGCTGCAGTTCCGGGCACAGCTGCAGAGAACCCCCCGTGCATGTTGAGCAGCGGGGCCAGACTTGGTAACGCTGGCATCAGGCCCTAGTCTGTAATGCCTTCCTTTATTCTTATGAGACTCACGTGACTAACTCCCACCGGTTCGGTGCTGGGAAACAGAAGATTCAGGGGCATCTAAGGACCCTGGTTCTTGGTTGCTGACAGCCTACCTCACCTGATGGCTGGCTCCCTGTTCCCAGGGCACTGTGTCTTTGCTGTAGTGCCCCATGGAAAGTAGCACCCACCTCCCCAGAGCTCCCAGCTTAGCCTCAGGGAAGCGGCGGAGGAGGCTCTGTCCTGTCCCCTCCTCTAGGCCAATGGGTCACACCAGGTGGGCCCTGAGGGCAGCAAAGGGACACCGTCGGACCCGGGAGGAAGGCCTCGCCTCCCCTACCTCAGCTCCAGGATGTTGGTGACGTTTCCGGAGGGGAAGATTCTCCGGATGTAGTTGAAGTCCCCCACGTACAGGCTCCCGTCGGAGCCGCAGGTGAGCGCCACGGGGGCCAGGAGCTTGTTGCCGTCGGCCAGGCCGTTGCAGCTGGGGCAGGAGATGCTTCTCCGGCGCCCGTTGCCCATGACGCTCCCGATGACAGGGGGCTGCTGAGACACAAACTGGTTCTCCCCGTTGCCTTTGTGCAGGATGCCTGGGACAAGGACGGAAGGAGAGAATCAGCGATGGTGCAGCAGATGGCTCTCTCCCGCGGCTGCCCACAGGGTTGCCTCGACGTTGCAGGGAACGCCGGATCGCTGCCTCCATGTCCAGACGCATCTCCCAAGGCTGCCTCCCCCATAAGGAAACCCAGGCCGCCCTGGACAGGCCGCGCTACTCTGCTGGTTGAATTCCCACAATGACGCTGTAAGACATGTGCTATCACCCCCTGGATTCAGGGGGGTGCCTGACATCCTACAGATGCAGTGGAAAGACCTTTGAGTCCAGGCTCTGAATCGCTCAGCTCCTCTGCCTTGCAGATGATGGGACACGTGTCCGGCGCCCAGTCCACCCCGCACAGCACAGGATTCTGCATCGCACTGACCTGTTGGCTCTGTTTCCACCACTGCATGCGCGGAGACTACATCGTTCCCCTCCTGTGTCCTCCGTGCTCAGCACAGAACCTGACACAGAGCAGGTACCAATAAAGCTTCCCAGAGGAGCATGAGGGAGACTCTCACTCTCTTCACATCGAGGTAGAGTCGAGAGACCTGGGCTGATTTTGGTACTAATGGGCTGATTCCAGATCTTGCATGGATCTCCTCAGTGCTCTAACTGCCCTGGGCCTCCGTCTCCCCACCAGCGAAACGAAGGGAATGACTTCAGTGACCTATAAGCTGCAGCCCATGTCTCTCGTGGCTCTTCTCAGCCCAGCACAGCCTTTCTCTCTGATGCTAGTGCAACAGCCTCCTAACTGGACTCTGCCTCTGGCCTCACCCCTTCTATACCTAGGTGAGTTTTGGTTTTGAGGGTCACAAGTCATCTGTTAGCTCCTATTCTATTCTATTCTATTCTATTCTATTCTATTCTATTCTATTCTATTCTATTCTATTCTATTCCATTCCATTCCATTCCATTCCATTCCATTCCATTCCATTCCATTCCACACTTTTTTATGGCCACACCCTTCGGCACATGGAAGTTCTCAGACTTAATCTACTCACCACTTTGGATGTTGAGGGCGTGGTGTTTGTCCAGGCTCCATCCTCCCAGCTTGGAAGCATCGATTTCATAGCCCTGCAGCACTGCTGTTCTTTTTTCCCACAGGATCAGATCTGGGCAGGATTCATACTCATACCCCACAGAAACTGTAAAAAACAAAAGGCACATAATACACAGGTGATCAAAGCCTCTTCTTTGGCTGTAGATCTGCATGCAAGGCTCCTGCTTGCCTTGTGCAGAAAAGGACGAAGGATCAGATGTCTTAGTGAGAACCAGATCCATGTACAACACTAACAATGGGAGGCCAAGCCTGTTGCAGCAATGCTGGATCCTTAATCCACGGTGCCAGAGGGAACTCCCTAAACATTCTCTTTTTGAAGAGTGATTGTCCATTACTAGAAAATGTTAAACAAATGTTCGAAATACTTTAAAAAGGTCCCAGGGGAATCGATTCCAGGGAAATAATCTTCAGTACAGAAAATACTTTAGACCCTCAAGTCTTCAGTGCAGCATTATTCATAATAGTGGAAAGTTAGAAGTAATCTAAAGGCCCCAGAGGGGTGAGAGGTTGAACAAACCAAGTGTGCTCACTTGAGGCATATTATGCAGCCGCCAGAAATTATGTTTATAAAGAGCATGGGTGACATGGCAAGTGACTGTGTGTTAACGCTAAGTTGAAAGGACTGGTTCTATGCAGTATTAAACCTAGATTTTTTTTTTTCTTTTCTTTTTAGGGCTGCACCTGTGGCCTATGGAAGTTCCTGGGCTAAGAGTTGAATCAGAACTGCAGCTGTGGTCTACACTCCAGCCATAGAAACACCGGATCCGAGCCACATCTGCAACCTATGCTGTGCTGCAGCTTGAGGCAATGCCAGATCCTTAACCCACTGAATAAAGCCAGGGATCAAACCTGCATCCTCACAAGCACTATGTTGGGTTCTTAATCTGCTGAGCCACAAGGGAACTCCCACATCTATGTTTAAAAAACTATACATGAGGAGTTCCCATCATGGTGCAGCAGAAACAAATCTGACTAGGAGCCATGGGGTTGCGGGTTTGATCCCTGGCCTTGCTCAGTGGGTTAAGGATCTGGTGTTGCTGTGAACTGTGGTGTAGGTGGCAGACATGGCTCAGATCTGGTGTTGCTGTGGCTGTGGCATAGGCCGGCAGCTGTAGCTATGATTGGACCCTTAGCCTGGGAACCTCCCTAGGCTGTGGGTGAGGCCCAAACAAACAAACAACAAAGAAACCAAAAAACATTCCCCCCCCCCAAAAAAAAACCTGTACATGAAAAGAGAAAATAAATTTTAATGTTAATAAATAGTTGTATTTGTTTATAGGAATACATATGACCTTATTTTTGTCCATTTATCACAGTTTGTAAATGACCATGTTATTACTTCACTAAAAAAAATCTGAAGTTATTTATAATGAATACATGGAAAAGAAGCTCAGTTAGGGTACTGTGAAAGCTAGAAGGTGCTCTGAGGTCTCAAGGCTTGAAAATCCCTGATTTCACCTTTGTTTTGTAAATCCAGGCCTCCTAAGAGGGTCACTGGGAGGCCGGCTGACCAGGGCAGGCGCCCCGAGGCCGGGCTCGTGAGAGGCCCTGTAACTGTGATACGGGAAGGAACTGGCAGCAACAGGAATGCTGTTCTTTCCAAGCATCTTTCTGTGTAGATGCTATTATCCCCTAGGCAATATACTCTGCCACCTGCTCAAGATAGGAATTAACAATTGCGCAGGTCCTTAAAGTTTGCTTTAGGTGCCGTCAGACTGCTGGCCATCTACAGCAGGAGGGAATGTATGGGAAGACGTCCCTGTGATCTCTTCCCTGTGACCTTGAGTGTCTGAAGGCAGCCCCTCTCCTTCCTGCTGGTCCTCTGTCACCTCAGGAAAGTAAACCTCAGCCCTTGAAGTCTCCGTGCAGACACCTGCCGCTTCACCTGCCTGGTGGGCACCAAGTGTGCTCATTTCATCTGAAGAGGCTGCAGGCTGCACTGCTTCTGAAGATACCACAGAAGTGGTCTGGCTGACAGAAGGGGTTGTGACCAGTGAGGGATGGCATCTTTGTGCCCAACCTGCCCTTGGGGGGTAGGGCGGGATGCCAAACCACAGGGGAGACCTGGGGTAAAGCCAGCTCAGTTCCCTCCGGGTGCCTCCTTGGGCAATCACATCACGTCTCTGGGCCTCCGCGTCCTCGTGCAGCATTTGAGGACGATTTCTGACTCAGGGGGCAGCGCTGAGGATTAACCCAGACAGCCACGTCCAGGGAGCACACCGCCCAGATCAGATGCTCACGCACTGCCTGCCTGCCCGTGTGCTTGTCTGCCTTCCCGCTCCCTTGCCCTCTCTTTTCACACCACTTCTGCTCTGGTTCCTCATTCTGCCTTGGCTGATCTACAGAGGGGGTGGAACCAGAGTGAGCTTCCAGAGGAGAAGGGGTTTTTTGCGGCTGCTGCTTTCACTGCTTGGAGGAGCAGCCCTGCAGCGGTTAGGACTGCTAAGAGTCCAGCTCCGAACCCTTCTCGGCACCCTGCCCTAGCCCGGAAGCTGAGAGGAGCCCAGCCAAGGTCTGGGCCTCCTTGACTCCTGGAAAGTTTGGGGCTTTAAGGCCTATTCTGGCAAGAACTCTCCAGAGCCCCGGAATCGTTTGGCCAAGACCTTATTGCAGATTAAGTAAAGACCTTAGATTCTAAGTGAAAAACAAAGAAACCAACAAAAGCTTCACATGAGGCTGATGTCACCTTTGGCTTCATCTTAAAAAAAGACGGGAGTCACATCAACAAAGCGACTCTCTGCCTGGAAAGGGGTAAAGAGGCCAAACAGCCTTTCTGAGGGAGGAGGAATTTTAACTCTTGCACCTCAATAAAACTGAAGAACCCAGAAGCTCCAGATGCCTACATTTCTTTTTTTTTTTTTTTTTTGGTCTTTTTTTTTTTTTCCCTTAGGCCGTACTCATGGCACATGGAGGTTCCCAGGCTAGGGGTCCAATCGGAGCTACAGCTACCAGCCTCCGCCAGAGCCACAGCAATGTGGGATCCTTAACCCCCTGAGCAAGGCCGTACATCCTCATGGATACGAGTCAGATACGTTTCTGTTGAGCCACAACGGGAACTCCAGGCTCCCATATTTCTAACGGGTCATCTCAGGCCCGATGGCTGGGGGGAGGTGTGGGGGGCAATGGCCACCGGCTCTATCTCTGGGGCGCCACCCCTCTCAGCCCATCACGGCCACCACAGAGCTCTTCAAGGGCCTTTTTGGCTTTGTCCCCCCTTTCTGTAACAGTCAAGCGTTCCACGTGCCAGTCTTTGAGTACATTCTCTTAGGTCGTGGTGGTCACCGGCCGCTCCCGAAGACCAACTTGACCTTGGGCGCGTCTGAGAAGCGAAAGGGAGGAGGAGGAAACAAGAGCGGAGGAAAAAGCGCCCCATGTGCCCACGTCTCACTGAGTCTCTGAGGACGGCGCTGCGCCCTGCGCGGGGCGGCTTACCGAAGGCTTCCGAGAGCCCGAACACCTTCTGGTTGTAGACGTCCGTCTTGTCCCAGATGAAGTAATAGGACAGGTCTGGGGCTGCGGCAAACCACTTCCTGAAGAGGCGGCCCTCGACCGCCACCATGAGGTGGACCTTCATGAGGTTGAAGGGGATGGTCGGGTGGGTGAGCCGGATCCTCAGCACCGCCTTGTAGCCCGGGGTGCGGCTGCTCAGGTAGCTCAGCCGCATCTTGCAGCCGGAGATGGCGATTTCCTCCTGCAGCGCCTGGGAGACAGAGGGCGGCAGGGGACGGTCACGGGATCCCTGGGGGCGGCAAGCCGGCCGCAGCCCCACGTGCGCCGCCGGGGGGTTCCAGAGGCAGAGGAGGAAGAAGAGAGGGAGGAGGGGATGGGGAGAGGGGGAGCAGGAACGAGGGGAGCCCCGAAGAAGGACAGGGGGAAGCAGAGTGGGAAGGGGAGGGGGAGGGGCGGGGACGCGAACGAGTCAGAGGCGCCCCCCCCTCGGTTTCTGGGGCTTCTCTGGTCGGTGGTACATCCCTGCCTCCCTGAGCTGTAGGTGCCTCCTCCTCTGAGCAGGGATGGCCATGCGCCTCTCATCGCATTCACGAGAGGCTGAGATAACGCGTGTCAAATACGTATCATGATGCCCCCTCTCATTCATTAGCCGGGTCATCCCAGAAAACTCGCAGAACCTCGGACTCTCAGTTCCTTCCTGGGTCAGTTGGAGGACTGGGTAAGGTCACATATATAAAGCACCCAGCATATAAAATAGATACTCAGGACATGTTGCTGAGTTGGAGGACAGCGATGCTTTTGGTGGTGGTGCGGAGAGCAGGGCCGCGATGAAGAAAAACCTTTCTCTTGGGCCAGCGTGGGCAGCTGCCTTGGCAAGAGGAGCTGCCTCTCTCTCAAAACTTTCCTAGAGTGAGACCTGTTTCAAATGGCTCTCCTCCTCAGGAAGATAAGCAGAGGCTACGAGATGTTCACCAAACCACTGTGCAGGGCTGGGGGCACAGGCGGCAGCTAACACCCCTGAGCATCCCCAGAAAGCGGGTGCACGCAACGCACGGAGTCTGCGGGCTTCGAGGCTGTGCCAGAGGTGGGGGTGTGGAAGGCAGCGCTCTGTCTGCTGGTGCAATGGGCTTTGCTCCAAAATGGGAAGTTTAAATTCATGCCAAGATGCCCAGGCACATGGCGAAAGTGGAGAATATTTATCCGTTTGATGCTCTGGGCTCTGTTTCAAGAAGGGGACATTAAATCTATTGAGGCTAACATAGCCATTAAAAGGACCATGACTGTTTTACTCTCGTGTTCACAGGGGAACTGGGCCTTCGCAAAGAACGCCTTTTCCCTTCTGAAAATGTCACAGGTGGGTGTGGCCTCCCAGCCCCACCCCATTCTCCCCAACACATGGAATTTTCAGGAGTGGACCTACACCAAAGCAGTCTTCCTAAACTTCAGCTCACAAGTTCGAGGCAAAACAGGGCTCGAGTGCCATTCTGATGCTCTCATAAATAACTTTCCTTAAATTACCTTTTAAAATCTCTTTCTCCCGGTACTTGCAAAGGCTAGCCAATGACAGGACTTGCTTCATGTATTTCATGAATCTGATAATAAGCAAGGTTTGTGACCCAGCTGGGCTTGTAGACACCCAGCCCGGGGAGCGCTGTAGAGAGAGGGGGACCTTCCGACTCCTGTGTTCCAACGTCCCTGCTCTTGGGAAAACCCCTCGCTAGAGCTGAACCAGGGCTGAGTGACAAATCAGCCCTCTTGGGCAAGCGCTGTCTCCACTGACAACCACTTCATAAGAAAGGTCGGCCTGGTGGTTGAGACAGGAGATCGGCACTGAAGGAGAGAGGTTTCACCCTGGGGGTGCAAGGAGAATTCCAAAAGGGTGCGTCTCCTTCTTGTGCGCTGGCGTCTGAAGCCACTCAGCAGGGCCCGGTGGAGAGAAGTGCCTGCTCGGTGGGGCATGAAACATACAAATGTGTCTGACCCCTCTGCTCCACCAGCACCTGCGACTGTTACCCTGCCCGTTGCCAGAGCGCTCATGAGGCCAGCGGGATGGCTGGGACCTCCCCCCCACACTGCCCCCCAAGGTCTTTGCCTCTGCCATTAGAAAAGCAGCTGGGATGGCAGAAGAAACTCAACTCCACACAGCTTTGTTGGGCGAAGCATCTATCTTGATTTCTCTCAGATGAAAATGCATTTCTCCAGACGACTTCCTTTCACTGGTAATTACCTAAAGCACTGCGTGTATAGCTCTGAGCCAAGCGCTCCTTAATGGGCATGAAGGCAGCACGTGTAAAATAATCTCAACAATAATAATGGCTAAAATTTACTGAGCACTAAGCAGGTGCCGGATATAGGACGTTTTCTCACTGAATCTTTAGGATGCTGCTAACAGGTGGGAGCCTCTCGCTCTCACTTTCCTTGGTGGCAACTATTAGTGCTATTTTTAACGGGAATAATGAGAGGGGGGACGCTGAAGGGCGAGGAAGGAGGAAGTGTAGGTGAACTGGATGGCAGAGGGGAAAGGGAGTGGGAGTTTATTTTACGCTGGCGGGCGGGTGCCAGGCGCTTTACAGGGCTCGCGTGTACGAGGGGCGGCCGAGCAGCTGGATTCAGGATGGTGGCCTGTGGGCTCTCGCCTTCTCCTGTCCCCGGGAACCTTCCCCACCTCCCACAGGAGACAGGAAGCAGTGGAGAAACTGAGTGAAGAATGCTGAGTATACCTGAATCTCAGGAACGATGGGGCCTTTCTCCGCACAGGAGCTGGCAAAGGATGTCATCGGGGAGGGAGACAGGACAGGGCTGGGGCGGGCAAAGTTGCTCAGGTCGCAGCTGGGGATCTCGTTCTCCTCGTGCCGCATAATGATGGTTTCCATGACGAAGAAGCGATCCCAAGGCAGCCAGAGGGTGTGCTCCTGTGTGATGAAGGGGGCCCGCTCGAACCGCAGGGTGATGGAGATGCCACCATTCGTGACCAAGTCAAAGCTGTTTGGGGACGCGGGGAGGGGAGGGGGGAGGGGGGAGGGGGAGGAGGAGGAGCGCGGGAGGGGAAAGAGAGGCCGAGAAAAGAGAAAAAAAAATTACACCAAGGGATCTGAGCACTGGTTGAGGGAAACTCTAAAACCTGAAGGACTTGACTGGAGCCCAAAACAGGGACAGGGATTAATTTTTGAGAGTGATCACCATAGAGAATTTACCAAAACCAAACCCGCCATAGAGAGCCATCTGCCAGGACAGAGGACAGCTGCGGAGCCTCCCTTTGCTGTGGTGCTCCTGGAAATTAGAGCCTCTCAGAGCTGAAGCCCAGTGAGCATTCAGCGCATAAAGCACAACAAACCCTGCCCCGATGTTAGGAACCCTAAGCCTAGTCCTGGCTCCTCTGCCATGGGCTGCTGTGTGATCTTGGGTGAGTCACTGAGCCTCTCTGGTTCTCAATTTTTCTCATCTGTAAAATGCAAAGGTTCAAATAGATTATTCTTAAGTCATTACGATTCTATGATTCTACAGTAATTTTATCTCTGATTATGATTAGTTCTGACTGTTTTTTTGAGCCTGGGTCTCTCTCCTTATAGCAGGCAGAATCACTGTGCTTTGTTCTGCCCAATGGGATGCCTTTAATCTGGTCTTCCTTGGCCTGACAGTCCTTCAGGACTTGGGAACAGTGATCCTGCCCACCTGCCACTTTCTGGCTGTGATGTCTCCTTGGACAAAGTCCTTTAGCTGTTACTTTTAAGATGCATTTTCTTTTTCCTTTTTCTTTTCTTTTCTCTCTTTTCTTTTCTTTCTTCCCTCTCTTCCTTTGTTTGTTATGGCCACTCTTGTGACAATAGGTAAATTTCCAGGCTAAGCACTGAATTGGAGCGGCAGCTGCTGGCCTATGGCACAGACGTGGCAACACCAGATCTGAGCCACATCTGTGACCTAGGCTGAAGCCTGCAGCATAGGCCACTGAGCAAGGCCAGGATTGAACCCGTATCCTCACAGAGACACCACTGGGTTCTTAACCCAGTCAGCCACAACGGGAACTCCGAGGATGCATTTCAAGGCCTGTCCTCATCCTGCTTTTTTGCATGGAGGGCTCCTGCTCCTTACCCGCTCAGAATTCCAGTCCCCTCCCTGGGTCTCCACCAGGCCCTGTGCACTCCTCCTAACTACCCACATCACATTGCCCGGGAATCACCGGGTCACTCCCAGGCCTGGGGACGATGATTCCCCTTAGCCTTTCCATAACCCAGCCCGGGGCTGCTGGTTATAGTTTATAGAACAAACTCATGAATGATGCTGCCCATTTCTTCTGAGTTGACTGTACACTGAACACCCTAAGTTCCGTCTTACTTTGGGCTGTTACTGATATTCAACCCAAATGTTTACCTGTGCAGCTGGTTTTGGAGACCCCACTGCAGGACCCTACCTTCATCCCCTGATAAACACACCTGGTGGGGCTGGCCTCACTGCTTTAGCTTGCTTTTCTCTCCTCCAGAAGCTGCAAGGATTTTGCACTGAACTGCTTTGTCCTAGTGCCACCACCTTGCTCTTGGTAGACAGATTGGGGTCCCTAAGCTCCAAAGCCTGATTCTTCTGTCCTTTGCAGAAGCTTTTCACCTGTTTCCCCATTCCTCACTCAGCCCCTTCTAGGCCCCCCGAACCTCTGGGTAGAAGACGTTGGCTACCAGGACCCTGCGATACGTAATGACAGAGAAACACCAATACAAACTAAACTCTGAGTTTACATTGAACTCAGAGTTCAGGCTTTGGTTTTCCAGGAGAATATCCAGGCTTTGGGGAAAACATCCAGGGAACAAGTTTTCTGGCACAGAACGAGATCGCATCTGAACTTCGATAGAATGTTTTTAACTGTCATCAGAGTGTTGGCCCCACTTACAAACTCCCTTCATGAGAGGCTGAGTGTGCGGAGGGAGTGAAGGCCTATTCTCAAGGCCGTGGGCCAGCTGGGGGCACTGGCCTTGCCGAAAGCTGGGTGCGACGGGCTCCTGCCCCTCTGGAGGGAAACCTCACTGTGGACATGGTGTGAATTCGCCCTCCAAGGGAATGGCTGCTTCTCCGATGAAGCCCGAACAGTGAGGGCCCGTCTAAGCCCTGCTCCTGACTCCACCGGCAAGTTACGTCACCTGCCTGAGCCTCTGGCTCCTCCTGCGAGATGCAGTTGGTGATTGTCAACACCCGGCAGGGCTAGGAATTAGACGGAGGAGATAGTGGATGGGGAGGCACAGGGCTCTGTTCCCCGGGCTTCAGGCGCTGTATAATCCCATCTTTCAATTCAACCAGGCTGAACTGCTTCTCTTGGGTGCCATTCTTTTAAAATTTTTCTTATGACGTCTACTTCCCGTCCTTTCAGTGATCTCTTTGGCTAACTTCTCTGCCACTGTTTTCTGTCTGTGAGCTCTTGTGAAGACGTGAGGTGTGGAAATGCAGTGCGCGCACGCGCGTGTGTCTGTCTGTGTGGGGGTGGATGGGGGACCTGGACAAAGGCAAGTCTCATGGTCCCTGCCTGGAAGGTGAGGAATACAGAGATGAATTAGACCTGGCCCGGATTTGCAGGGACTGCTATCTACAGGTTAGTTTCTCCCGAGGTATGAGAGGTAAGAACAAAGGGGAGCTGGGAATGAGGTGGAGGGAAAACTGGCAAGATGCTACCCAATCACACAAGGCAAACGGGGATCTTCAGACCCTTGGACAATAAGTGATGACTTTCCCACACAGTCTGCAGGGTCTAAGCTGGGAAGAAAACGGACGTCCCCTGATGCATTGCTAAGAACTGTTCTGAGATGCAAGCTCAGGAGGTAGCAACTCTGGCCACCTGGATGTGGTTCAGCAGGCTGGCGCAGGAAATAGGCAGAGACTTACTGCCCAGGATGCCCACACTCTCATGGGACAGCATGGCAGGAGGAGTCAAAGCCTGGAGATGCTAAGTGGGCTTTTCTCCAAGGACCCCAGAGCTTACTCAACCCCTCTACCCCCCGAAGCATGGAGGCCAGGGGTGGACGATTCTCCATCTCGCAGGAATGATGGACAAGTTTTATGGCAAAAAGAGCAGTCCCCGTGGCGCCTTTTTGGTGACTGTTCCACAGCAGGTAATAATGGGGTCCGGGTATCTGCTGCCTAGGATGTTCACATCTGCCATTTCCAGCAGGCAGGCGCCCCCGAGCTGGGAGGCGGTGAAGAGCCTGAGCAAGAGGTCTCCCCGCTGTACTGCAAGTCTGCACTGAGGTGCTTCTGGGGAACGGTGGCCTGGCCCAGACGGATGGCCCTTGGGGACTGGCCACGAACCCGTCCCAGTCCCAGCTGGGTCCCTCCCCCTTCACAGGGAGGGGAAGGAGACGGGGCGGCAGAGGGCTCTCCATGCCCAGCCTGCCGAGCCCGTCTAAGAGGCGCACGTGTCTACAAACAGATGAGGCTCTGCTTCATTATCACCTCGGCCGGGACATGTTCACATCTGAGATTGGATTAAAGAGGTGCTAAAATCAATCAGCCTGGAGCACAGTTTCCAACACAGAGTGAAAATCAACCTTATGGGCTCACACTCAGCCAGATGGACTGCCACCACCTGATTTTATTAAAAATAGAGGACGCGTCACCACTGACAGCCTAAATATCCCACTTCCCTCCTCCCCCTCCCCCTCTTTCCAAAAGGGTCTCATGGCTGGGACGGGAAACGTCGCCGTCTCGATTTGAAATGCTAATACCTCGCTAATATTTCTTGTATACTTACTACGTGTTAGACCCTGAAGACACAGCAATGAAACAGAGCAGGGCAGGGAACTGAGATGTATAAAACACCTCCTGTGTGCACGGTGCCTCTCCAGCCACCACAGAACTGAATCCTCACCCCCACTGCGGAAGAGACTGTTAAGACCATTTAACAGATAAAGAAGCCGAGGCCCAGAGAGGCGAGGAGATTTGTCCAAGAACCCCTGGGCAGCAAATGGGAGAGCTAGAGTGATTAAAGAAACTTTTCTTCATCCAGGCTGAAGGTCAGGGTTCTTGCATCACGCAGGGGCATCCACAGACCTGGGTGGTTGCAGATGGCCACCATGCGGCAGGAATGCTAAGACTTCCGGAACTGTCTGGTTTGTAGAAAGTGGTCCATGTGACAGTATTTCATAGCATAAGCCACAGACCAGGACAAAATGCATAAGGTGCCCCAGGCTTACTCTGAGAACCACATGAGAAGAACCTGCTTCATTTAGAGTCAAAGGGACTTGGGCCGGCGTCCGCTCCAGGGCCACACGGCTAGTGAGCTACAGGGCTGGGCCTGTGAATTCAGGTCCTCTGACTCAGAGTCCCATCCTTCGCACGTTGTCCTTCCAGCAGCAGCTATGTGGCAGGACCCCAAGAGCAGGGCCTTCCCCAACCCTGGTCCGCAAAAGGCCTCTCACCTGCCGTCTTGCCTGCTGATCGTGTATCCAAAGAGAGGGTTATTGACGAAACTGATGTTCACACCAACCAGCGGGGTCCCGTCCGAGGTCATTACTTGGCCTCGAATGACACAGGCATGCCTGTGGGTAGAAAAGAGAGAGTAACATGAGCTACTTTTCAAACCCGGCTGGCAGGGAACCCCTGGAGGTCAGAGACAGAAGACAAGTCACTGAGACGTATCTCAGCACCCGGCAGCTCATGGTACCCACTCCAGATGAACACCTTCTTCTTCTTTTTAATACCACCTCAATTTAAGGCATCGAAGTATTAGTTGTTATTGGGAGATGTTTTCAGATATCTCGCTTAGAGATTATTTTCTAAGAATGCCGCATGATGCTAGAAAGAGACAAAGCTGATCTGGAGGGGCAGTACCGGGTAGTTACGCATGTGAAGTTGGACTCACATGACTTGGGTTCAAGTCCTAGCTTTGCCACCGTTCTCTGAGTCTCTATTCGTTCATCCTTGTACAGAGGAAGCTCCCCAAATGGCAATGGTTACACTCGCCAATGACAATCTCATTGGAAGTGGACACTCAAGACAGTAAACAGGGCAGAGGGGAGTGCTTCTCACCTGGTATTGGAGAAGGGCAGATGCTGGTGTCCTCTTGGAGTGGGTTCTGGAAACTGTCACCTCTCCCAACATCCCCCTCCCACCCTCCTTCCAAATTCCAGGCAACAGGCCGTTTGCGTTTCCCAAACTTGCCAGGCAAAATGTGGTTTAAAGTCTCTGTGTCTGTGCAGTTCTTCCATCTGCCTCGGATGTCATTCTCGCACCCCATTCCCAACATTCTCACCCTTTAGGACTCAGATTCAGAGGACACCTCCCTGGAGCCTTTCTTCATGCCTCTAATTAGAGCTAGTCACTCTCTTCCAAAATCTGGCACAAACCCCTTGACACCCTGCCACGCTGCCCATGCCTCTCCTCTTCAGGAGGTCATGAGCTCTTGGAGGCCAGAGTCAAGGTCTGTTTCTTTTTTTTCTCTCTCGAGCGCCCAGAAACACCTAACAAGTACCAAGTGATTGTTTAAAGGAAAAGACCAAAAATGGCAGGTGGAGTGAATAACTGGGACGATGCAGGATCATGTCGAGCGATGGTTCCTCAAATGTTTCAGAGACTCTCTCTCCAGCAGATGGGATTTCATACGGAGGCCCAAGTGGAAAAACAAAGAAAAGTGAGATCTGCTCCAGATGAAGGAGAGGTTGGGGGGCCCCCTTCACCTCTTGGGGTGATTCTGAGGGCAACTCTGTGGAGTCTTAGTTTCTGGAGAAGCCAGAGCAAAGCCAGTTGGAAAGTCACTGAGTTAGTGGAAGGAGAGGATGATGTGGGGGCCCCAGATGTCATGTTACTTGCTCCAAGAGCCACAGGGGGAGGTGGGGGCAGAGCCAGGCCTTGAGCCCAGGCCTTGAGCCCAGGCCTCGAGCCCAGGCCTCACACCCTGGATCCAGCTCTAGGCCAGGCTGTACGCCACTGGCAGCAGGTGGGAGTGAAGATGCCTACTGGTGGCAACGTCCTAGGGGATCAGGGCGCTGGAGGGACAGTCCTGGTTGACAAGACAAACCTCAGGCCAAGACGCAGGCGCTGTTGTCCAGACTACTTCCTCCTTTTACCTCTGTTTTCTAGCCTGGGGAAGAGCTACTGGCGCGGCCTTCGTGCATTGATAAAAAAAGATCTCAAACTCAGCCTCTGCTTTATTAGGTACCTACATCTCTACCTTCCTAGAGTGATAAACTTTTCTCTGTTTGATGAGAAAAGCAATTAACACCAGGCTTGCAAGCAGCTGGGCACACCGGTGTCAGCTCGTCCTTTCTGAAGGCAAGAACCACCACCCACAATGCATCGAGGGCCCCACGCCCACCCGCCCCCACCTCCCTGCACACAATCTGGTTAATGTTAATTCAGTCAGTGGTTTCCTTCCGAGGCCCTTGGTCTAAATGCAATTACATGGCAAAGAAGTTAAGCGGGTGAGGCTCAGCAAAGACTCTCATCCCTGCTCTGAAGGTCTCCCAATATATTTATGTGAAATTATCTCTCCGCTAATGGGAGAGATTCATTCTATCAACTGAATTCAGCCTGTACTGAGAGATGCTTTCTTTAATGGAGGAAAATTGAATTTCTTATTGCTGGAACTTTGTCCTTCCAATTACGAACAGATCTCATCTCCTGGTGCTGGCTCCTCTCCAGCCTCCCCCTGACACATGTGCCTTCGGATTCTGCCTGGACAATACCCAGTCCCCTGGGTATTGTGGTCTCCGTTGGGGAGGGGCTGTCCTGGCTGCTGCCCCTCGGCCTCTTGTGATTTATCTCTTTGGAGATTTCCTGATAATTGGGAAACATGAACGCAGCACCACTTGGCTATCCTGTCGCCTCCACTCCGGCCAGCCAGAGCAGATGTAACTTTAGCCCGGCTCCCGTGGATTGCTTTGGAGTCTGGAGACTATTAAATGGACTCCTTACCCCTGTGGGCCACAGAGGCCTCCTGCCAAAACAGGCTCAGGACTGAAGTCCTGGAGAAAATTACTGCCCTCATCCTCCTCTGTTTGACCATGACTTCCAGTTGTCAAGAAAACCCAGTTTAATGGGAAGCCTTCCCTGGAGGAAAGGAGGTGGGGGAGTCTTCTCCGTGGGGGCCTCTGAAATGGGTCTCCTGCCACATGTTTTTGTCTAGGGAGGTCTGAAGAGACTGGGTTTCCGAGTGCTGTCTGTCTTCATCCATTTATTGCAGACGGATACCGCCACTGGTACATTAATGAATATTTATCAATTGGCTCTCGAAAGAAAAGTGGCTTTCATTTGTAGCATTTGCCTCTTTCTGTGGTGTAAAGACTTCTCCCGCGGCCCATTTCAGGTTATCAACGAGATGCCACTGCACCCAGAGTTGGGAAGAAATGGCTAACAGGACACTACTGGGTAGTATTTCCACCACAGAGAAACGGCAGACCTAAATAAACTCAAGAGCAAAGATGATGGTCAAACACAGTAACATAACCAAGGAGGGATGAGTTCTGATTATGTACTACCTTTGTTTTTAATATAATTCATTTAATTGTAGAACCCATGTAATTCAGTTTTTAATAACAGTTGTGCTAAAGCACTAACGTGCGGAATTCCTGAACATGTAATAAGCAGTCCCCGTGAGCTGGTGTGAGCCGGCTTCTGTCCACCACCGGAGCGCTGACCCTCACGCTAGAGGTCAGTGCATCTAAGAAGCAGGTGCTGCTCTCACTGTGAAATTCCATAACGGAAGGGCCACATTGGTGAGAAATCACGCACGTGGGGTGCAAATCACTGTCAGCCACTCGGCTTCCCAGCTGGCTCACGGGATCCTTTTGTCACCAGGCCTCCATTTAACGTGTTTTGCTTTTCCTTGGCCAGTCACTGTCTTGGCATCACGGGGTTTGGGGGTGTTCTTTCCTACTCCTCCTCGGGGTCCCAGCTAAGCCGTCATCACCCCAGCGAGGCTGGTGCCCAGGCTTCCTGGCACAATGAATCGCCCCTTCTCTGAGCGCCCCTAAACCTGCCGAGTAGTTCTCCATGATGTGACTGCCGTGTAGTGACAGCACGCACATGGACACGGCTGTCTCAGAGGCTTCCAGCTCCGAGTCCCGGGGGAGCACGCGAAATCGCTCGGCGACTGTTTGTTGGCTGAGAAATGATCACGCGCCTGAGCTCAGAGAACAGACTTGCTCAAGGTCATACAGCAAAGAACGCAACCAGCTGAGCTGACACGCGAAGCTAGGACTCATTTCCAGGTGCTTCCTATCACTGCTATAGGATGGACCAGCAGTCACTAAAATGCACTTACTTTATAAAATGGGGCACCTCCTCTAAGCCAGGCTCTGTGTCAGGTGCTAGGGTTAGAGAAATACACAAATTGCAGCCCCCAGTTGCTGGCTGAGCTCACCCAAGCCAGGCTGAAACGCCTGAGTGTTGCCGTCTCTGACACCCGTGAGTCAACACATGGGTTTGGCATATGTCAGGCAGCTGGGATACAAAATGAGCAATTAGGATGGGTGAACTCTGCCAGGAAGGAGCACGCGTGCCAGGCCAAGAGGGGCATCGAACATGCTGGCACTGAGCCACCCATACACTCAGGGCCCGACTGAGGTGCCCTGGCCGACGCCAGCAAGGGGAAGAGCTGCCTGACTGCTTCCTGGGGACGGCTGCCAGGTTTGAGAATCACGGGAGGAAACTGGTGGAGAGACACGACCCTGGTGAAACAGAACCAAGCAAATGAGAAAGTCACCTCGGCTGCCATTCAGGGAGAAGTGGACGGAGGAGTGGGAGTCCGCTCCCAGGTCTGGCTCTGATAACTGACTCTATGACCCTGGAGCGTCACCCAGCCTCTTGGGACCTCCACCCTCTCATCCGTCCACGCGGGCTGAAGTTTGCCCCAGCCGGATGTAAGGCAGGATGTATGATGGTTTTAATCTGGTGCTCCTCAGTCAAGCTCAAGCAGCCCTACCACATGCGGCTTCGGCGTCCTAATGGAGCTCACACCACCCTTAGACTTCCTTCTGAATGGTTCCCTCTACGTGGAAACTTCCACCCACCCTCTTTACCTGAAAACCACTGCTCACCCTCAGGACCCACCTGGAGCGGTACTCCAGCCTTTGCACCTCCCGGGCTGCCTCTGCAAAGACTCTGAGTGTTGTCACACTATCGGCCCAATTTTTTTCCTCCACCGGAGCATGAGCTCCTTGAAGACAGGGACCACATGGCCCTCACTGCTGTACTGCCAGCCCTGAGCATGGGTGCTACTCGCTGCTGCAAGGGCAAAAGAAAACCTCTGCCCCCCACAGGGGTTTGCCCTGGAATGTGAATGCATGGTGCAGAGGAAGCTCTTGATAAATTATCCACGGAATGAAGAAAGAACCGATGTGTTTCTGTAACTGAAGGTGAGGGAGATACCCAAGAGCTCTGAGCTGCCTGTCCTTGACAGGGATACAGCCCGGGAACAGAGCGCTGCAGGGGCTGGGCCCTTCTCATTGGTCCCAGCCAGCTGCATCCCAAGGCTCCGCCCGCCTCCACCTGCAGCCCTACCCCTGTGATTCTACAGCTTCCTTTTCTACACATTTAAGGTTTTGAAAAACTTAAAAAAAAAAAAAAAAGAAAGAAGAATGCCAGAAATTAAGTTAGAGTTGCTATTCAGTGTGCATTGCACAAGCAGACAGAGGAAGGTGAAGGAAGAAAAACTGCAGTTCTCACCTTTGGGTTAAGAAGTGGAGACAGCATGAAGCTGGTGTTCCAGAAACGGGACTCGTCACTTGAGACCCAGGTGGAAAAAGGTAACTTTAGCCTTTCTCTCTTTTAAAGTAGTTGCTACCCTGTGCCACTACTGGTTATGCCAATCACTCTGTTTCATTACATACTTTAAACAGATTTATGTGCCTGACTTCTACCAACCCTTAAAACGGTTTTCTGCCGATTCCTGCTGACTGGGGATCTTTCCAGCATCTACTGCACTTTATCCAGCGTCTTAAACGAACCTTCCTTGGGCCCATGTGAGAAGCCCCACCTGATGGCTTGTCAAGGGACCCCCATCCAGGGGGTTCCCAGTCAAAGCCTGAGTCTGTTCCCTCTGTAGCCTCTGAGTCCTTCTTTCCAGCCTGGCCCCGCGGGGCGCACACAGGGCGCTCTGCAGCCTTCTGGCCCGGCTTTCCCTCTCAGTGCTCTGCCAACCAGCTTTTCCATCCTGTCGTCTCCCACCTACACACGTGGTCTTAGGAACCCACGAGTCATGACATGTTGGGAGAGACCTTCCAGATCGTCTCTCTCACGCTTCTCATTGTAGAGGCGAGACACTAAAGGACCTGCCCATTCTCGCAAGGGTGACTGGGGAGCCAGGACTCCAGTTCAGGATGCCACTTACTATCCATGAGAACTCAGGAGAGTCACTTCCCCTCTCAGGCCACTTGCCATCTGACACAGAGAGATACATGCCTAGATTACCAAGAATCTCAATCTGTTTTAGCTGCCAAAACAATCTGAGTTAACATCATCAGAGCAGGACTCTGCAAACTCTTTGTGGTTCCACACCCACTCTGAAAACACTTTTGTGCAGGAAGCTACATACACCTGTACTATCATCATCAGCCAATACTGGAAAGCATAACGCATGCCTGGTGCAAGGTTTAATGGACAAAAAATATTTCAATTAATCGTCTTGATAATTTTGGATCTTTTGGTTTCCTTTCCGTTAGGTCTGATGAGAATGATCATTATTTTTAATCTCATAGTGGAAAGAGGAAGACTGTACAAGGAGCAGAAGTATCGGCTCTGCCATTTGAAAGCCTGCTTATACTTGGTCTTTTGTGGGGGGAGGGCGCGCCCATGGCATATGGAGGTTCCAAGGATAGGGGATGAACTGGAGCTGCAGCTGCTGGCCTACACCACAGCCACAGCAATGCCAGATCCGAGCCGTGTCTGTGACTCAGACCATAGCTCATGGCAACACTGGCTCCTTAACTCACTGAGCGGGGCCTGGGATCAAACCTGCATCCTTGTGGATACTAGTCGGGTTCCTAACTGCTGAGCCACAGTGGGACCTCCTGCTTATACTTGTTCTGAATTATCTCTGACCTGTAGTTAGCTTTGCAAAAATCCTTTCGTGCTACTTGACACCATTTTATATGTAAGTTTGGTTAAAGTTAGATTTTATATACACGTGCATGCGCACATGCACGCGTGCGCGCGTGCACACACACACACACACACACACCACAGTCATGCTGTAATGCTCTAGAATAAACCAGGAAATCTACGGGGTAGATCCTCATTTCTCCAGAATACCTTGTGTGCTGATCCAGACACATAACCAAGTGACACAGGGACCAAGGAAGCAGATCAAAGCTAGTGTTTCATACATGTAAACAGTCATTCTTTCTCATTTTAAAGATAAAAAGTAGATACAGATAGACGGTCTAATATTCTCTCCCTGTACCTCATGGACCACACTGGGCACCCACCTTGGGATCACTGTACGGCACTAGAGTTACGTCGGTGTGCGTCTGTGACTTCTTTCTATGGAAATAAACTCTAATATGCTCTGTAGGATTATATTCGAAAGCCAACTTCTAGTTGTGTTTCATCCTTTAGAACTTTTTTTTAAAGCTCTTCCAATGTTTGCTCTGTTTGTTTTTCAATGACCTTAGGTGCAAACCAATGGAACTTAACCCGATCACTTCCCATTTAATAAGGTTCTGACGTGCTGGACGTCAGGGAGTTAGACCAGATCTTCCCTTGAGGCACCTTGCAGAGCTAAGACCCCCAACTCTCCACCCTTTGCCACTCTTAGTTTACCATGCCATTGCTGTGCCATCCATGTCACTTTCTGTGGTATCCCATAGTGTCCAGAAACGTTCAAACTCTTTAGCTTGGCAGGCAAAGTCCCTTCGGGATCTGGCCCCCGCCCGCCTCATCAGGCGCACGTCTTGTTTCTCCATTCTCACATCCTGTGCTGCTGCCATGTTAAATGCCACCTCAGCTCCTTGCCCTGGTGTGCGTTTCCATGCCTCCCTGCCTTTGTCGTTGTTGGTTCGTTTGCCTCTGATGTCTGTTCTCTCCATTCCTGTGAATCCCTCCTTTAAAGCCTGCTCCTCGGAGAAGCTCTTCCTGATTCTCCAAGGACAAAAGGTGCCCCCCCCAAAGGTGAATAAAGCACACTGTACTGATCCCAGTGTGTCCGTTTGTTCAAACACCTTATCTTTTCTAGAGCTGGGAGGAACGACTCTGTCCTTTTCACTTCTTTAATGCCACTGCTCGGCACAGGAGTAGGTCTATTAATATGCACTCAATTGTGAGTCAAGCAATAAAATGAAGAGCACCTAAGTGAATGGAAAAAGACAATGGCAGGGAAAATATGAATACAGTTATTTTACACAGCCCAAAGCGGAAAAAGCATGTGTGTGTGTATATATATATTGGCTGGGGGAAGAGAAACACAGACAAAGGCCTGGTAAATGAGAACAGGGTTCAGTTACTGAAACTTTAACTGAGCACCTACTGTGTGTTATACACAGTGCTGGGTGACAGGGAAAACATTTATTCATGCTTTTTCGTACTCATGGAAACCAGAAGGCGGCCGTGCCAACAGCTTCTGTTTCATTTTCCATTGTGCTCTAAGCAGTTCAACTACTAACAATAGATGAGCCAGAGTCCCTGTGTGTGAGGAACTCACCTCCTGGAATGAATACGATTTGACTTAAATCCTTGTGTCTGGAAGTTAAGCTAGCAGGGGGCTAAAAAGGGGTGCTGCCTACCAGATCATTCCAGGACAATACACAAACACCCCCACGACGAGCATCAAGCACCAGGCCCGGCCCAAGTACCCGCACCCTGCTCTTCCATTTGGCGTTGGGTTCGTTTAGGCTCCATCAGAAGCTTCCAGATCAGTTGCTGGGTATGTGAAAGGAATATCCCTGGGAAGAATTCCAGTTCACGACAGAAAAAGCTTTTCCTCTTGGACTGTTTTGTGTATGTCTAGGGGAAGGAAAGAAGATATGCAGAGACGTCCTCGGATGAAGAGAAGTTTAGCTTTTCACTAGAAGGGTCCTTTGGGTGATGAGTCCAAGCCCCTCATATACAGGTGAGGCATGTGGTCCCTAGAGGTGGGTGCAGCCCCCTCCATCACCCACCATGGCTGGGCATCGACAGGTCTGCTATGACACTCTGACACCACCTGGGGGCGTCCGATGACAAGAGGGCCCAGCGGTTACTCTTTTATCTCCTGGGCCCTTGGGTTTGCCTCCTGCAGAGCCCAGAAGCCAGTTCTGTGATCTTACTTCCTGTGGCTATTGAGCTACTTTAGACATGCAGGGAACACTGAGCTCCCAGGCTGATCACTCAAGCCTGGGGGCAACCTGGCTGCTGAATGCTGATGCTTTGGGCTGAGTCGCTTCCCCTAGGAATCCTCTGGAATATTTCCCGCTAGCCCACAAAGGTGCATACACCAACAGAGCCCCTGACTGCTCATGACGCTGTGTTTCCAGAGAAGGGCATCCACTGGTTGTGGCAAAGGAGATGCAGGGCGGAGAGAGGCTGGCCAGTACCAATCTTCCCGGAGGAGTGAGCCTCCTGATCTTGAGTGATAGGGCTGCCCGGAATGGGGGACACGGCCCAGAAGCACTGACCGCGTGCCTGGGGACAGGGAAGGTGTGTCCATGTCTAGACTGGCTGGTCTCTGGGCTATGCAGCTAGAGGCCTGCCTCTAAGAGGATTCCTTAGGAGACGGCTTGTGCTGCTAGAAAAAAAGCAGCTCTGCGAAAATGTGATCCAGAGTCTCTCAGGGACAAGTTCATTTCGTGACTGTTAAGGCACAGGACAGGTCCTGCTTCCCCCAGAAAAGGGAGGTTTCTGCAGCTCTACCGGGAAAGGGGAGACTAGAAGGGGCCACAGTGAGACCCACTTCCTGGGGGTAGGGCTGGTGCTGGCAGAGACACGGAAAGGGGCTGCAGTATGTCCAGCTCAGCAGGCTGGACCTGAGGTGCAGAGCAATGGCCAGGCAGTCCTTCAGGGGCAGGGGAGGAGGCTCTGAAGGGGACAGGCAGGGTTGGAGGGGCTCCCAGGGGCAGCGGGAGGTGGATGTCCTGCATGTCACCGGGTAACAATGCCCAGGTTCCTAAGCAGAGCAGGGGTGAGCTCCAGACCCAGGGCTGGGGCGCCTGGCAAGGGGAGGCAAGGCCTGAGTCTTTGGGTGGCAGGGCTGCTAGGCCACTTAGGTCAGGAACTTAGGGATAGAAAACGAGGTTTGGATTCTGGGACAAGACAGATACCCATGTGACAGAGCTGGCCTGGAAAGGGTCAGGCAGTAGGAGGACCTGAGGCTGAGCAGCTGGGGTTGCTCCAAGCCCTTCTGCCCAGATTGGGGTTGGTCCTAGAAACCCGCAGGCTGGACCCACAGGGCAGTGTCACAGGGCCCTGCAGTGGTGGGAGCAGGAGGCAGAGGCAGGGGTGGGGGCAGGCAGATCTCTCTCTTCTGCTGGAACCTGGCCTGGGGGGAGCATTGCCCGGCAGCACAGTCTCTCGCTGTGCAGCTCACTTGAGGCCAGCTCCTGACACGTCCAGGATCGGACAAAGGGCCAGTTAGACTCCCTGCAGAGGTGTCTGGTGAGTCCTCGTCTTATGTCTCCATCGAGGATACTGTCGGTAACGTGAGGCGTGGCTGGTTCTCCAGAACTGCACCTTCACACTGCTTGACAGTATCAGTGTTGGATGGAAATGCAGCAAAGTCCCTGACTCTCAGACACTGGAATCGCTGCTTGAGAGAGCCTCACTGAGGACCCCTGGCTCTCTGGGACTCAAGCTTCTGCTACCCCCTCGATGAGCCAAGAGCTTTCTCTGGCTTCTCAGCTCCCTCTTCTACCACAAAGGACTGATGATTGCAAAGGTCCCTTCCCCTCCGCCTGCCACGCTGCCGGGAGGCTGCATCCACTACACAACTCCAGTAAATGCTTCAGGCGGAGGTTCTCAGTGGTCTTCTCATTCTCATGATGACACTGAAACCTACAGGAATGCAAATGTCATTGCCAACGCTGACACTAACTCTTGCTGGAAGTGACAACAGCCACTAACATGTGCTGAATGCTTACTGCTCTGACACCTAAGTATTTTCTATCTCCCTTGATACTCAGACATCCTCACGAGGTACCAAGCTAAGATCCTCATACGACAGAGGAGGAAACTGAAGCACAGAGTGATTAAGAGACTTATCCCAGGTCACACAGCTGGTGAGGAGTGGGGCTCAAATTCAAGCCTTGCTGCCATGCTCTGAAGTATGTCAGCTTTTTTTTTTTTTTTCTTTTCTTTCCTCCTCAGGCTACACCTGCAGCATTTGGAAGATCCCAGGCTAGGGGGTGAATCAGAGCTGCAGTTGCTGGCCTACACCACAGCCATAGCAACACCAAACCCAAGCCATATTTGTGACCTATGCCAATCCTTAACCCGCTGAGTGAGGCCAGGGATCGAACCTGCATCCTTATGGGTGTTGTGTCGGACTCTTAACTCACTGAATCACAAGGGGAACTTCTGCACTTCAGCTTTTGATTGTGTTGTGCAGTATTAGAAAGTCAGGGCCAGCTGGGGTTGCACATTTGTCCCAGTGCCATGCTGTACAGATTTCCAAACCGAAGCTGTGGAGGTGGGAATATACAAGACCCAGCAGAGCTGAAGAGCGGCTCAGCACATGGGCTCCAGGGCCAATCGGCTTGGCTTCAAATGCTGGCTCCGCCGTTTCCGAGCCCTCTGTCCTGGTTCAGGTTACTTAAGTTCTCTGTGCCTCAGTTTCCCATTTATAAAATAAAGGTAGTCACCTCCCTATGTCTTATGGTTTGGGGGAGATAGGTGTTCCTAATTATGAAACTTACAAAGCACTTAAAACCATGCCTGACACATGGAGCATCCTCGGTAAATATTCGGTATTATTACTGAACGTGTGTAATGCACCAGCTCTTGGGCTTCCTGGATGTTTTTATCTCACCCGGTCTTCCAAACACCCTGCAGCGTGGGAAGGAGCCCACATTCTAGATGAAGAAACTGAGCCCGGCTCGCCCAAGGTCGCTTGCTCTCCCTTGCCCAGGGACTTGAAGGCAGACCCTCCCTCTCCAAACCCTGAGTGGTTTCCGCTTCAGCGCAGCACCATCTGCTAATGCTTCCTGTGATGGACAGCGAGGGAAAAGCGCCGGCAACAAAGCAAACAGAGATCGTAATTCGGTTTTGGAATCAATAAAGGGATGATCAAGTGGCAGAGGAGGAGTTGTTAGCCGCTCATCGGGATGATGTGCGAAGTTGCTGCCTGCATCCTGAATTAAATTCACCTAGTTGCTTTATCATCACAAACATTCAGTCCAAGGTGGGGAGGTATTTTTTTTTTTTTTAAAAACCAACATGAATAATATATAATGGCTGACATTTTGGAGGAAGCAGGGTCTTTACCTTCTTCCATCTTCCATCAGGGTAATTTATCTTTGTCTTTCTCCCTGTTCCCCAACACCCCCCCTCCCCCTTTTAAGCTGATGGCGTAGCCTGTCAGCTCAGCTTGTTCTGAAAACGCAGGAGTATAATTCAATAATAAATTTGCTCAGAGGCCAGCTGTCAGGAAGCTGGTGTTTATTTGAACTCCATTAGATGATCTCTACTGCTTAGGCTCTCTGAGGGCTCTCTGAGGGCTGTCCAAGGCCTGGCGAGGGGTGGGGTGGGTGGCGTGGCGGCAAATGCATTTCTGGAACCACGCAGCCATGGACACTTGGATGTGGCGGCAGATCTGCAGTGGGCTGACAAAAATTTATATTGCATACATGATCTTTCCTCCTTCATGTTACTCTTTTTTCCTCCTGTCAACTCTTGCTTCTAAAATTCTTGGAAACTTTGTGCCTTTATAAAGGGTTAGAGGAAAATTCTGAAGGCTTAACATGGGATCAAATTTTTACCATGGATCAGGTGAAATCATTATTTCACTTCTGTTTATAGCACTTTTAAGTCCTGACTGAGGTGAAAATGTTCTAATCTGGTTAGCGAACATGTGAGGGGCAGAGCTTTCTCAGTTCCTGCCCCAAACTACCATTCTGGCCTCAGAGTCTCCTCTGATCTTCCTTTTCCTCCGTGTTCCCTCCGCACACCACAATCATACATCCTAGATTTCCTAAGACTCTCTTGATTTCTATTATTTTTAACTTTTTTTTGTCTATTTAGGGCTGTACCTGCAGCATATGGAGGTTCCCAGGCTAGGGGTCGAATTGGAACTACAGCTGCAGGTCTATACCACAGCCACAGCAACACGGGATCCAAGCTTCGTCTGTGACCGACACCACTGCTCACAGCAATGCTGGATCCTTAACCCACTGTGTAAGGCCAGGGATCGAACCTGCGTCTTCACGATGCTAGTCGGATTCATTTCTGCTGAACCACAACGGGAACTCTGACCCTCTTGATTTCAAACATTAGAGTATGTCTCTTGACTTTTGATTTGGGAAATTCTATCACCATAACGTGGCTCCAGCCACATCCAAATTCTCTCTGTTCTTTTGATTATCACGGAAAGTCCTGCTGGTTCCTGAGTCTAGAACACATTTTTATATCCTGTTCAACTGAAACCCAGAGTACGCAACATAGCTTCTTCAATAACACACACACACACACACGTCATAAAACACACATCCTTTTAAAAATTACCAATGATATTTGCTATTCCATTGTACCCCATTCCACTTAAATTTACTCCGACCCACTACATTGATTTCATGATGTGCTAATGGGTTGTTGTGACCTGAAATGGGAAAAATGTTTTAATGGCCAACTCTCCTCCCTGAAACCTTTGTCTCAGGCCAAAGGCTATCATCTCCTGCCAGAAATCTTCACTCATTAGTTCATGTGTTTATTTTCCCATTCATTTTCAAAACCAAACGTTTACTGTTCTCTGATCTGCGCTGGCCCCTCTGCTGAGTGCTGGGCCAGATGCACTTCCTGTGGCTCGAGCTCAGGGACCTGGATTTGCAGTGGGAGTGATGGCCCTGCCTTTGAACTCTCAGTCTCTGAATCCTCCCTGCTCTCTTCAGTCCCTCAGCAGAGGCTGGCAGGCTGACTCACTGATCCATCTACCACTCACTGTGCTTGAGTCTGTGCCAACCCCTCTGCTAGGCATTCAATGCTTAACAAGGCGCGGGACACACAGAGTCCCCAACGCGATGGGGCACAGGTGCATGCCTTCTTGCGGGTCTAGTGCAGAGCAGGTGCTGATCACCGGTTACCCAACAGAGCTTGCCTGAGTTCTGTGAGCAGCCCCGAGGCTCTCTGAGCCTACCCATCCTGTCCTCTCCACGGGATCTGCCCCCTCCTAAACGGTACGATCCTCTGTCTCCTTTGGGATGAGTGCTCTGGTCGACTGCTCCTTTTTCTAAAGTCTCCCTGACTCCTGAAGTCTTTTCTCTTTGGGCTCAGTGTCCCCTACCCATGGACTTTCATACCAACGTGTCCACCTCCAACTCCTTGCCTGAGGGGCTGATAACCTCTTAGGTTTTGAGGAGCCGGGGGAGACCTGACAACACTGTATTCCCTCTCTCACCGATACAATGTCCCTGGATACAGGCTGAACTGGTATTCAGATAATGTGTGGGTAGTTCTTCCTCTTCCTATAATCTGCTAACCTGTCCAGCAGTAGCCAGCCACAAGTATGCACTGAATTGATCTGCCTGCCCTGTGTCCAGCCCTTTCCACCCAGTCAGTCCTTCCCAAGACAAGAGACACAACCAGAGTGGGTAACGGGAAACAGCTGCCTTGAGCGCTCTTTGCGGAGGAAACGTCTCACACCACCCTCCCTCTGTGGCTGTCTGATCCCAAGGGCCACAGCCTGGATCCTGTTACTTGTACTCGTTCGGAGGAGCCAGGTGGGGATCCACCTTCTGCCTACAGACCCAAGTGGCTCCTCTGCTCCCACTCAGGTCTCAATAGAGGGGGCCCTGTGCTGTATTCTTCCCATGAGTTTAGGGGCGGGAAGGGT
Organism: Sus scrofa; assembly: GCF_054392235.1. Classification (NCBI taxonomy): domain Eukaryota; kingdom Metazoa; phylum Chordata; class Mammalia; order Artiodactyla; family Suidae; genus Sus; species Sus scrofa. The sequence continues at coordinate 13,165,539 of NC_139391.1, forward strand.
GTTCCACTAGGCAGAAGGGCTCGAGGCACTTGGGCCAGGATGGGAAGATGGCACTCGAGCCCCTACTTTGGGGATGGTGGTTCCCCTGCCTCTTACTTTAGATCATCTTAAGTCATTCACGCCTCTGTCACCTTCTGTCTAGCTGAGCACGGCAGTGGCAGGATGTCAGAGTGACTCTGTTCACTAACCAGGTACTGACTCTGCTCTGGGCCAGGCACTGTGCTGGGCTCTGGGGACACAGACAAACCACACAGGATTGCCGAGGGAGGCCTTCTTCTAAGTCCATCTGGCAGTACCTCTGCTTCAGTTTCTCCAAGGAGTCCAGCCCAGCCCAGACTAGCCCAGGCCCCCTCTGCTTGCCTGGGGCCCTCACATCCCGGGGGCTGCTGCCCATCCTTTCCTGAGGTCCACACCTACTCTAGTGCCACTAGTGCTGGGTGCCACATGGAAGCCTCAGGAATGCTCCATATAACTCCTGGTGTCACCCATGCATCTGGAGAAACCCTGCTGCCTCATGCCTGCTGTGGTCAGGCCTCTGAGGAAAGGCTCTCTGGGGGGAGCCCTGGGCGCTGAGGATGGGCTGTCATGGTTCCCCCACAGAAGGGAGCTCCGGTCAGTTCCACCCTGACCTTGAATTCCTCTTCCCTCCATAGTCCCAGCCTGTCTCATGTGTGGGCCTCCCTGAGTCAGTCACATGGCTGGGGATCTGCAGAAGTAAAGGAGCGGCACCACTGGGGCTGCCCTTCCTCGCTGGGCTCAGAAGTGCCCCTGGGTCTCTGGGTGACAGCCTGCTTCCTGAAGCCTGTAAAACAGACTCCTATTCAGACTACACAAATTGTGGTGCAGCACATGGGGTGTAGGAAAATATGGGGGGGGGGGTTTCTGTCCCATATTCTTGTGATTCTTAAACAAAGGCACCAAGTTAGGCTCAGCCTGCCCATGAGAAACCCCACTCTCTGGAGAAGTGTCACGGGTGTCCTCCCTAACCAGGATCCCGGCTGACAGCTCTTTCCCTTCCTCAAATAAGGATTCAGCGATCTAAACTGAGTTCCTCTCTAGGCGGCTGCTGCACTCTGCTGGAGGGCAGGTTACTCTCAAGTTTCACTTCCAATTTAGGAAGTGAAGTCAGAAGATCTTTGTAACATCATCACCACACCATCCTCATGTTCACCATAATCATCCCATAATCATCACCGCCACCCGCATGTTCACCATCATCACCGCCACCCGCATGTTCACCGTCATCACCGCCACCCTCATGTTCACCATCATCACTGCCACCCTCATGTTCACCATCATCACTACCACCCTCATGTTCACCATCATCACCGCCACCCGCATGTTCACCATCATCACCGCCACCCTCATGTTCACCATCATCACCGCCACCCTCATGTTCACCATCATCACTGCCACCCTCATGTTCACCATCATCACCGCCACCCGCATGTTCACCATCATCACCGCCACCCGCATGTTCACCATCATCACTGCCACCCTCATGTTCACCATCATCACCGCCACCCGCATGTTCACCATCATCACCGCCACCCTCATGTTCACCATCATCACTGCCACCCTCATGTTCACCATCATCACCGCCACCCGCATGTTCACCATCATCACCGCCACCCGCATGTTCACCATCATCACTGCCACCCTCATGTTCACCATCATCACCGCCACCCGCATGTTCACCATCATCACCGCCACCCGCATGTTCACCATCATCACCGCCACCCGCATGTTCACCGTCATCACCGCCACCCTCATGTTCACCATCATCACTACCACCCTCATGTTCACCATCGTCACTGCCACCAACATACAATTAGCGGGTGTTTTTTGTGTGTGTGGCTAGGTAGATTGAGACTTTAAGTATTTTCTAATTTTTCATTTAATTCTCAAGGCAACCCTGTACAATAGACACTATTACCCTGCTCTTATAGATGAGAAAATGGGAGCTCAGAGAACTCAAGGGCTTTTCCTAAGGTCTCAACCTAATAAGGTGGATGCAACAGACTTTAGATAAAGGTCTTGGTATTTTCACTAGGACAGACTGCTGCCAGAAAAGCCACCATTAACCTATCACTTATGCCCTAAGCCCTGTGCTAGGTGCCTTATCTCAGTTCATCTGTTCAATGGTTTTCAAGAAATTGTCGCTAGTATTGCCAAGTTCATTGGAGGCATGTACGCAAAGTTTAGATCATTTCCCTGGACCACAAAGAGCTAGCAGGAGGTACAACCAAGATTCAAACTGGGCTCTTTCTGTGATACCACATTCCTTCATAGGAGAGGAAAGAAACCCTCACCCCAAATCTGGCAACTGATTTCACTTTATCCCAGTGATGCAAAAAAGCAAAGCACTGTAGTATTGACTCAGAGCAAGACAATGGAACACCAAGCAGGTAGTCTAACGAGAAAAGCATCTGCTGCCTTGTGTTTCTAGGTTTCCAGACACTTGGGTTTGTTTTACATAAAAATCTGTTTGGGCATACTTAGTAGTGAAAGATAGCTGTTTCTTCTGAATCGAGACCAGTGAGGAGCAGGAGCATAATGATTCAGGCAAATGTTAGATAAAAGGAGTTTTTACAGTAACATTTGGAAGCTTCCGTTTTCCACTCACTTTAGAGAAAATACTATATTCCTGGTCCTGCCCTAAGTAATACAGGTTTGGAGAGATGGATGGTCTCTGCTTTCAAAGCATCTGTTATTTAACTGAGGGTGACAGATATATAAACAACGATCTGGGAACTGACTTCTATGCCTGCTTCTGCTACTAATCTGTAATGTGATTTTAACAGATAATTTAACCTCTCTGGACTCCGAATCCTCAGTGAAAAATTAAGTAAAATAGATAATGTATCCATCTATCCTCCATCCCACCATCCCTCCCTCTCTCCTTCCTTCCATGTCTTTATTGTCCAAGGCAATATATGCATATTTATCTTGAGCAACTACTAAGTTATACAATGAGTAACATGCAGTCCTGTCCCGTCAGCCTCATTTTAGCGGGCTGACAGACATTTACATATTCACTGTATGAAGCCACTTTGCCCAGGGCCATGTATCCTGTAGTGGCAGAGCCAGGATCTGAAACACAAGTTGGCCTGACTCCAAGGCCTATACTCTTTTCTCTCTGCTGAGTAGTCCATTTCTCCCAGTTTCTCAAATTCCCCACTTGACAGGCTTCTTAAGGCAAGTCAGATGGGGAGAAACAATACTGAAATACTTGCGAAGGGGCCACATGATTGTGGCACATAAGCTTCAGGCTTGATAAGTGACCAGAGGACATGCAGAGGACACGGTCCCTTCTGGCACTGATCAGAAAGGCATGCCAGAATCCAACCAGAAGCCGCCATAAGCCGACCAGGCATAGCCCTAGTCAGATCCCTTAATGGGTCCAGTGAAGAAAGGATGAGAAGGTAATATTCACCTTGGTAGGAGAAATACTTCTATCTCCAGTTGATTTAAAGAACTTACGCCACAGGAAGACCCAGAGACATACATACAAAATTACACAATTGAATAAAAGAGCAGAAAGCTTCATATCCAGAGACAAAAGCAGCATTTCTGGTGAAGAGAAATAAATAGGTTGCTCCTCATTCTATTTCTGCTCCCAATTCTGTCACTTGACAAGCTTATGAATTTGGAGAGATCACTAACCTCTGAGGTTCTCAATATTCTAGGGCTAAGCTGAAGGGTCTGGACTACACAATATCTTCATCTGTAAAAAGGTTAAAGTTCAAATCCTTTGATAATGTTGGATTTTGCCCCACCTGTTGGGCTTGGAGTACTCTTCCCACTTCACTTTGTATCCTGCCATCACTTCTTGTGAGAAAGGGCTGGAGTGGTGGAAAGCATGTGCCCTGGGGTCCCAGCTCCATCATGTCCCAGGAGCCAGCCTTCTCCTTGGATTCCCAGCCACTCTGTGGGGATGATAATACCACTTCCCAGGGCAGCTCCCTGGGATTCCTTCTTAGGTCCCCACTCTTTCCCCCTTATACATTCTCCTTGAGCAAACTTGTGTGTGCTCATGATTTCAACTACTGTTTGTTTGTTGAAGGCTTCCAAATCAAGATCCTCAACCCTAACCTCCTGTGAGCTTCAAAATTACTTATAGACTACAGACAGATACTTCCTGTTGGGTGTTCTAATGAAGTGCATCCCTTTCTTTCCCTGTCCATGAGCAAGGTGGACGTCAACATCTTGCTCCCAACTCTGCTCCTGCTCTCATGTCCCCAATCTGGTGTAGGCACCACCTCTACCAGGCATCTGAGTAAGAGACTCCTCTCTCCAGGATCCCTTGGACCCAGCTGATGATGAAGCCCTGCTGATTTCCCCTTTTAAATAGAACTGAGAATCTACCACTCATCCCTACCCCATCCCTACTCCATCATTCCCTTAGGGCAGGATCTCTCTGGCACAGAGTCTATGAGTGCTGGACTGAACTGGGGTGACTTTTAGAGAGAGCTCTGTGTGTATGAGGCATCACTAAATTGGAAGACATTTGAAAGAATTCTCATATCAGACAAAATAGACTGTAAAATAAAGACTGTTACAAGAGGCAAAGCAGGACACAATATAATGACCAAGGAATTGAGCCAAGAAGAAGACACAACAATTGTAAATATATACGCATCCAATATAGGATTACTTCGATATATAAGGCAAACGCTGATAGCCATAAAAAGAGAAACCAACAGTAACACAGTAATAGTGGGGGACTTTAACATCCCACTTATAACAATGGGCAGATTATCCAGACAGAAAATCAACAAGGAAACTCAGGCCTTAAATGACACCCTAGATCAGATGGACTTAATTGATATTTATAGAACATTTCATCTGAAAACAGCAGAATACACATTCTTAAGTGCACATGGAATGTTTTCTAGGATAGATAACATGCTGGGCCACAAAGTAAGACTTGGTAAATTTAAGAAAATTGAAATCATATCAAGCATCTTTTCTGACCACAACATTATGAGACTAGAAATCAACTACAGGGAAAAAAAAAAAAAACGGTTAAAAACACAAACTTGTGGGAGGCAAAACTATATGTTACTAAACAGCCAATGGATCACCAAAGAAATCAAAGAGGAAATAAAAAAAATAGCTAGAGACAAAGGAAAATGAAAACATGATGATGATGATCCAAAACCTACGGGACATACACAGCAAAAGCAATTTTAAGAGGGAAATTTATAACAATACAATCACACTTCCTGAAACAAGAAAAAAACCCCCCCAAAAACCTAACTTTGCACCTAAAACAACTAGTGAAAGAACAAACTAGTAGAAGGAAAGAAATCATAAAGATCAGAGCAGAAATAAATGAGATACAGATGAAGAAAACAATAGAAAAAAAAATCAATGAAACTAAAAGCTAGTTCATCGAAATGATAAACAAGTCAATGAAATTAGAAATGTACAACTGAAACCACAGAAATACAAAGGACCATAAGAGACTACCAGAAGCAACTCTTTGCCAATAAAATGGACAACCTAGAAGAAATGAGCAAATTCTTAGAAAGGTACAATCTACCAAGACTGAACTAGAAAAAAATAGAAAATATGAACAGACCAACCATGAGTATTGAAAGTCAAACTGTGATTTTAAAACTTTCAACAAACAAAGTCCAGGACCGGATGTTTCACAGATGAATTCTATCAAACATTTCAAGAAGAATTAACACCTATCCTTCTGAAACTATTCGAAAAAATTGCCAAGGATGGAATGCTCCCAAACTCCTTCTATGAGGCCACCATCACCCCGATACCAATACCAGACAAAGATACCACAAAAAAGAAAATTACAGGCCAATATCACTGATGAACTGGGATGCAAAAATCCTCAACAAAATACTAGCAAACATAAACCAACAATACATCAAAAGAATCATACACCATGATCAGGTGGGATTTATTCCAGCGATGCAAGGATTTTTCAATGTCTGCAAATCAACCAGTGTGATATACCACATTAACAAATCCAAGAATAAAAACCACATAATCATCTTGAGAGATGCAGAAAAAACTTTTGACAAAAAGTTCAACACCCATTTTTTATTAAAAAAAAAAAAACCTCTCCAGAAAGTGGGCATAAAGGGAACCTACCTCAACACAATAAAGGCCATATATAACAAAAACCACAGCTAACATCATTCTCTATGGTGAAAAGATGAAGGTATTTCCTCTGGGATCAAGAATAAGACAAGGATGTCTGCTCTCACCACTTTTATTCAGCACAGTTTTGGAAGTCCTAGCCATAGCAATCAAGGGAGAAAAAGAAATAAAAGGCATCCAAATTGGAAAAGAAGTAAAACTGTTACCATTTGCAGATAATATGATACTATACATAGAAAATCCTAAAGCTGCTACCAGAAAACTACTAGAGCTTGTCAATGAATTTGGTAAATTTTCAAGATATAAAATTAATTCATAGAAATCTGTTGTTACATTTCTATACACTAAAAATGAAAGATCACAAGAAAAATTAAGGAAAAAATCTCATTAACTATTGCATCAAAAATAATAAAATATCTAGGAATAACTCTACCTAAGGAAGCAAAGATCTGTACTCTGAAAACTGTAAGATACTGATGAAAGAAATCAAAGATGACACAAACAGATGGAAAGACATACCATGTTCTTCAATTGGAAGAGTCAATATTGTCAAAATGACTATACTACCCAAGGCAATCTATAGATTCAATGCAATCCCCATCAAATTACTAATGACATTTTTCACAGAACTAGAACAAATAATTAAAAAATTTATATGGAAACAAAAAAGACCCCAAATAACTAAAGCAATGCTCAGAAAGAAAGATGGAACTGAAGGAATCAGGTTCCCTGACTTCAGGCAATACCACAAAGCTACAGTCATCAAAACAGTATGATACTGGTACAGAAACAGAAACATAGTTCAATGGAACAGGACAGAAAGCCCAGAAACAAACCCACACACCTATGGTCAATTAACCTATGACAAAAGAGGCAAGAATATACAATGGAGAAAAGGTAGTCTCTTCAATAAGTGGTGTTGAGAAAACTAAACAGCTAATGAAAAACAATGAGATTAGAGCATTCTTTTACACCATACACAAAAATAAACTCAAAATGGATGAAAGACTTAAATGTAAGATAACTACAAATCTCTTAGAGGAAAACATAGGCAGAATACTCTGACATAAGTCACAGCAATATCTTTTTGAATCCACCTCCTGGAGGAATGAAAATTAAAAAAAAAAAACCAAATGGGACCTAATTAAACTTAAAATCTTTTGCACATCAACAGAAACTGTGAACAAAACAAAAATTCAGTGCACAGAATAGGAGAAAATAGTTGCAAATGAAGCCATCAACAAAGGATTAATCTCTAAAATATAACAACAGCTCATGCAGCTCAATATCAAAACAAACAAACAAAGAACCCAATTAAAAAATGGGTGGAAGATCTAAATACACATTTCTCCAAAGAAGACATATAGATGGCCAAAAGCAGATGAAAATGTGCTCAACATTGCTAATAGAGAAATGCAAATCAAAACTACAATGAGGTATCACCTCACACTGGTCATCATCATAAAGTCTATAAAGTCTATAAATCATCATCATCATGTCTATAAATGCTGGAGAGGGTGCGGAGAATGGGAACCCTCCTACACAGTTGGTAGGAATGTACACTGGTATAACCACTATGGAGAAGAGTCTGGAGATTCCTTAAAAAACTAAAAATAGAATATGATCCAGCAATCCTGCTCCTGGGCCTCTACACAGAGAAAGCAGAATTCAAAAAGAAACATGCACCCCGATGTTCACTGCAGCACTATTTACAACAGTTAAGACATGGACACAACCTAAAGGTATCCATCAGTAGAGGCATGGATAAAACAGATGTGGTACATATATACAATGGAATAGTATTTAGCCATCAAAAGAATGAAATCATGCCATTTGCAGTAACATAGATCGACCTAGAGATTTTCATACTAAGTGAAGTCAGACAAAGACAAGTCTCATATGAGATCACTGATATGTGGAATCTTCAGAAATGATATAAATGAACTTATTTACAAAACAGAAACAGACTCACAGGCTTCGAAAACAAATTTACGGTTATCAAAAAGGGCAGGTGGGGGGAGAGAGAAATTAGGAGTTTGGGATTAACATATACATACGACTATATAGAAAACAGACAACTAACAAAGACCTACTATATAGCACAGGGAACTCTCCTCAATCTTCTGTAATAACCTAAAGGGGAAAAGGGTCTGAAAAAGAATGGAGATCGATCGATCTATCTATCTATCTATCTATCTATCTATCTATCTATCTATCTATCTATCTATCTATCTATCTATCTATCTATGTATATAGACATGTGTATGCATAACTGAATCCCTTGGCTGTACACTTAAAACTAAAAAAACATTGTAAGTCAACTGCACTTCAATAAATAATAAGCCTTACAGGAAAAAAAAAAAAAAAAAAAAAAAAAAAGAGAAAGATCATAAATTCCTCCTGCTTGGAAACTTGAACCAAGTTCACGGGCCCTGATCTGGGTGGCAGAGAACAGAGAACTGCCTCTTGCTGACTCCCTTCATGCCCCTGGGTCTTTGCACGAGCTGTTCCCTCTCCCTGGAAGCCCCCTCTCTCTCCCTTGCTGAGCGAACGATTTCTCACCTTTAAGATTCAGTTCTTTAGTCTCAGCCTTCCCTCTACCCAGGAACACCCTCTCTATGCTTCTGGAGTACCCGGGGGGCACAGTTCTGGCCAATCACACTGGAAAGGCTTTTTGTCCCCCTAGTGGGACTGTGAGCAACCAATAGGCAGGGACTGTCCTCCACTCGTCTCTGTGATTTCAGCCCAGGACCTGGCACGGGACAGACCTCAGTAAAAAACTGTCCAAGAGACCTCATAACTGAAAACTTGTGGAAGAGTCATGGGTCTGTGGCCTGGGATGCCAGCGGCGGCACGCCCACCCCAGCCTCACACAGTCTCTAATGTCAGCCCCGCAGGAGCGCAGTGTCAGTGCTTTTCAGCTCATCTGGAGACCGCAGCATCAGTAAGAGCTGACTGCAAAGTGGGTATTGATCCAAGATCCCCTTGGACCTTTGATTTCTCACGCTCTCCATCTATCACCCAGTGAGAACAACAAAACTTTGCTCGTAAAAATTCCAAATGGCTTGGATAGCAGTTTTCTAAATGTGGGGACCTGAGGCTACTTCCCTGCCCACCCCTGCCCCCGACATGTCCCCAGGAGACGTTGATGCCCACCCTCCTGGCCTCCCCCTGCCCCCACCCACCCAAACGTGGCCCCGGAGGCGAGCCGCTTCCCCTTCAGAAAGCTACGGCCAGAGCTGGACTCACCCTCCGTCAAAGGGGTTCTCCCCGGGGATGATGTGTGTGCTGTCCCGGCCCACGAGGAACTTGATGCGGTCGTAGAAGGAGTGCAGGTTCTGCTGGGACACGGGGGCCTGGGTCTCCTGGATGATGTCCAGAGGGTCGGGGGAGCCCAGGCACAGCGGGTTGACATGACAGAGGGGCTGCAGGCAGCAGTCGGGGTCCATGCAGTCCACCAAGCCATCTGCACGGGCGACAGAGCATAGGGTTTATGTGGCTTTGCCCCATCAGCATTGTTTGTCCACAGTGTCTTCATTCACTTCTCGAGCTTCCATCATTGAAAAACTTTATTAAGGGCCAGGGCCCTTGCTGGGCACCGAGGAGATTCGGTGCCTCTCCGAATCAGATCAGGTCTTAGCCCACCAGTCTATGGGAGAGACAGACAAGTCAGTGGGCAACGTGACAGGTGTTATTATTTTTTTTTTCCAGAGAGATAGAGAGAATTATATATAGATGAAGGCCCAGAGGTGATTGGAGTTGCTAAATGCCATGGCTGGGTTCAGGGGTGCGGGGAACAGCACGAGATGAGGCTGCAAGGCTGGCGGGAGCAGACAGCGGGGCTCCCTGGGCCAGGTTAGGGAGTTTGCATTTCACCCTCGGGACAGTGGGAGCTGCTGAGAGGTGTTAGCTAGGGGGTGATGCTGTCTGATGTGCACCTGCTGAAGGAACATCCCCGGCATCAGGAGGGGGGCTGAATGGAGCCCAAAGTGGAAGCGGGCGGGTCCAGGAAGGGGGTGCTGTTGATGCTACATGGGAAGAATAATGGAGCAGGAACAGTGGAGACTGGAGGAGCGGGATGGTTTGGAGAGACACCGAGGAGGCAAAGACAGTAAGACCTGGTGGTCGGCTGGCCTGGGCTGGGGAGGAGGCAGCGCTGCAGAAGGAGACTCAGCTCTGCCTTCTGTGACAGGGGCTTTCTGAGTTTGCTGGATGGCTTCAGGTCACCGACCCAGTTGTCATTTGCAGGGAATTCTCTTTACCACATGGGTGGATGTCTTTAGGACTGAAAATGATCTGACAGCTTCTAGCTTCTCAAAGTGCCAAGAAAGGAATCCGACCAGAGCTCAAAATTTTGGTCTTGTTATCTGAAAGTGCTCTTACAGGCCCCCAACAGAATAGCTTAAAATAGATAACAGACCAGGGATCAGCAGATACTGCCCAGAGTGGGAAGAGGGAAGGCCTGGGGGCACAGTCTGTGTGCTTTGTAGGCAGAGAACAGTCTAAGCAGGCGCGCATCTGCAGGTGGGAATTTTGCCTCTCCTGCCTCCCAGCTGTGTGGCTCTGGGCAAACTTCCCACCACCCTGGGGGCATGGATCCTGCTCTGGTTATCTCTGCTGTACCCCAGCACTTAGCATAGGTGCTAAAACATGACTGTTAAATAAATGCATGAATTGAAATTGAATGAATTCACCGACAAGTGAATCCAGAGGATGAACCAAATAGCAGTCCATAAAAAGCAGAAAAGCCTTCTCTGTTCAATTCAATCAAACAGTGTAGTATGATGGGAGGATCACTGGGCTCAGAGACTGAAGGTCAAGTTCCAGCACTGCCCCTGAGAAAGACACTGGATAGGTTCCTGTACGGAACCTCTCTGAGTCCCCGTCTCCCCATCACTGACATATTCTCTTACTTCTGTCTCCTTGGATTTATAACATAGAAGCTGCCCACCAGCAAGTGCCTGGGCACTGGCTAGACTGGGTGCCCCCGACCCCCCCACAGGCAGCATCCCTGAACCTCCGTACTAGCCTCGGGGTGCTAAAGCCTCAGGCAAGCTACCTGACCTCCCCGAAATCCAGTTTTTTCCCTTCGTAATACATTAGGGATGACAATCCTGTGGCTTTCTCTCCCAGCTTTTGCATGGCATCTAAGAACTGCCTATGATCTCAAGGAGGGCGGGACAGTGGTAAAGAGTGGGAGCACCTGAGCCAGACTGAGGTCAAGGCCTTCCTCTGAAACTTACTACTGTGACCTTGGGCAGGTTGCTTACATTCTCCGGCTTCAGTTTCCCACACCTCTTACAAGTGGACGATAAGAGTGAGAGGTCACAGGTTTTCTTACATGAACGGAAAGCATAGTATATATTCCCAACTCTAGCAGAGTTCTTAACACACAGGACGTACTTAATCCGAGGCAGTTCCCCTTCCCCAACCCGGAACCTAGAACGAGGCTCACCAAAGCGAAGGGCCACCTGTCCTGTGCTCACTGGCCAGCTTCATCCTGAGATGCGGAGGAAAGGCCTCCCCTCACCCCAGCTCTGTGCTGAGTCCCAACTTGTGGCTCCCATCCCAGCTCCCAGATACACTGGGTAACTGCCTAGCCAGGCACCTGTCTTCGCCTGTAGTCGCCGGGCTCCATCACACACTCCCGTGCTGCCCCTGTCAGACACGGCTTAAACACATAATTACAGCCCGAGCCGAGGGTTATTTGCATTCTGCTATTGATGTTAGCATGACAGATTCAGCTGCCGCATCCATAACTCTGCAGAAATGCTCCATTATTCAATCCCAGCGAGAAGGGACGCTGACCATTAAATCAGCTAGCACAATTGAAGGGCCGTGAAAAGTCATGGCTAATTTGAAATTTTATTAGCTCTTGCCTGCTCTTGTTTACCACCGAAGCAGTCCCTGGAAGCCAGCCTTTTACCTCTTTATAAACACTCTGCTCTGTGGCACCCTGGAAGAACTGCTTCCTGTCCTCAGGTCCTGGTTGGAAAGTGAGCAGGAAAGATTATTATTACTGTTAATATTTGTACTAAACAATGGGGATAATCACAGCTGCCGCTTCCCGAGCACCAGGCATCGTGCTAAATGCTTTACAAGGAATGTTTGCACGGAACATGATAGTGAATGTCAACTCTGTGAAGGAGCCAAGGTCACCACCATCGCCTGTAGAGAGGGAACCAGAGGTTCGAAGGGGTAAAGTAACTGGGTCAAGGTCACACAGTCAATCGGTGAAGAAGCTGACTCAGAATTTGAATTAAGTTCTTTCTGAAACAGGGACAGTTCTCTGGTCCTGAAGAGACTGAGGACCTATTTTGTTAAGTGGAAGAAATGAATTTACGAGCCTTGCTGAGATGCTACGACACTCGGGGTGACTGCCATCACAGCACTCAGCCCACGCCCCAGACCGTAATTCTGATTTTTCTCTGCCTCCCCTCATGGTGAGCTCCTGGAGATGGCGGCCGACTCATTTCAGGATTACTGCCCTAGCTTTCAGCTTCATCCCTGCCTCTGGAATCTGGGACTCCCCACACTCCTTAATTCTTCCCTTTTGAAAAACAAATTCAGCAATGCATTTTATTTTTGTATTTTCTAGGGCTGAACCCACAGCATACAGAGGTTCCCAGACTAGGGGTCGAATCGGAGCTGTAGCTGTCAGCCTACGCCAGAGCCACAGCAACCCAGGATTGGAGCCACAGCTGCAACCTACACCACAGCTCATGGCAACGCCAGATCCTTAACCCACTGAGCGAGGCCAGGGATTGAACCCACAACCTCAAGGTTCCTAGTTGGATTCGTTAACCACTGAGCCATGACGGGAACTCTGAGCAACGCATTTTAAAACCAAATTGCTGCTCCTTGTGGTCAGAGGGCCTCTGTGATGATTTAGTTGGCCATTCTGCTAGAAATGAAAGTCTCAGCGAGAGCTCTGAGCTTCGGTTCGCCCGTGTGTAAGGTGAACCGTCAGACCTACTGCAGAGAGATGCTGGGAGGACTAGGTGAGCGCCTGGATGGGGAGCACTTCACACCATGACCAGCACCTAAGTAAGCACTTTATAGATAAATACTAATTACCACTAGCTCCAGGCCAGGTGCTTCCCTTGAACAGGGATCCGGGGAACAGAGCGCCCCTCTCTCGACCCACCTTTCAGGGCAGCCTTTTCTGGACAAGGTCTGTCTGGCTTGGGAGAAGGGAACCAGAGGAACACAGCCATAGGGACACACCTGTGAGTCAGGGAAGCAGAGACCTCAGGGGACATGAAGATGGGGGTTCTCTAAAGTGGGGGCATCAGCGCGGGGTGCTGTGGAGTTGCTGACTCATGCTTCACGGCTTAGAGAGATTAATGCAGCCAGGAGCACTGGCCCCAAACCTTCCTACACGGATGCTCCCTGATCGTGCACTTGGCAAATATTTGCCGAGTCGTAAATGTGGGCTAAACCTCCCCTAACAGAGATCATCATAGGTGAAATACAGATTTTAGGAATGAGCAGGGCCCACACAATTTATATCAAAGTCTCAGTTTATGCGATCAGCTTCCAGGCAAAGCCCTATCCTTATTTTCAAATGCTGCACGGGGCAGCCCGCAAGAGGGCACACGGTGGCTCGACAGGAAGACTGCCGCAGTGTCAGTTTCTTAGGCATGGATGACAAATTTTAGAAAAGTTGTACTAAGAGGAATAAGTATGTTTGGGGGACAGAAAAGTAAATTTGGGGGTAGACTAGAAACCCATCAATGTGTGGTTTTCGAGATGCTCTGGTTTTGGCTCAACTGGAGACATTTACATTTTCCAAACACTTAATTGTATGTTACATCCAAGCTGATGTCCAGCCAAAGTCCGTCTTTCCTTTATTTACTGTTCCCATTGAGAGACCCTCATTATCACAGCAGCAAAAACAAAGACCAAAAAGCCACCAGGAAAATAAAGCGGGTTTTCTTCTCTTTCCTCCAAATTTTCTAATAAAACCCCAAACCCCAACTTCTGGGAAATAATATTTTCCCCCAGAAATGTCCTTTTCCCTGGTTGTTAAGAAGGCCTCCTCTCTCTCTCTCTTTGGACAGAGAAAATTTAGAGGGGTAGCTAGAGGTGACAGGGGCCAGTCAGGCTCCTCGAGGCCAGGAGGGACCATGATGCCATGCCAGGCAGTGGCCTCTGCTGGGGGATGGGGTGGGCAGGGGAGCAAAGGGAAGGGAGAAGGAAATGGCCAGGAAAAAGGTGGAATAGAGAGTAAAAAAGAAAGTGGGGCGGGGCGGGGGGCAGGTCCCTGGGGCAGTAAAGGAACATTCCAGAGCAAGTCTTGTGCCCCCGAGCCCTTGGTGCTAAGATGCCTCATGGTGCACAGAGCACTGGCTTCTGCCGACACTTCCACGTATGCGCTGTGCTACCGACTTGAGGATGGGGCCCGGCCATCTCCTCTGACACCCCCCCCTCAATGCCCGCCCTGCTGGTGGGCATCACCGGACCTTGGAGAGTGCCAAGCAGAGAAAACAAATCCAGGCTGGATGCCTGAAGACAGGGGTCCTTCCCCGAGCCTGTCAGTCTCCTGCCATGAGACCTTGGGCCTATCCCTTCCTGTGTCTGAGACACAATTTACTCCCATAAAACCAGGACAATAAGCCCCGCTCCTCTCAGGGTTGCTGAAGGTCTCCTGGGCTGTGAGAGTAAACGGGTAACTCAGTGAAAGGAGGTTCGGTCTCTTCCCCACACCCGTGGCCGTGCCTGGTGCTCACTATGCAGGAATTGGGGATGCCCTCTGCAGTGGGTCCCAATCCTGATTGGAGGTGGCTTCTAGTTCGTTTTGCGACCTTAGCAGCGGTCAGGGAGGGGCGGGACTGTGGGCGACCATCTCCTCTCTACTAACAGTGCTCTCAGCAGTCAGGTGGGGGCGGAGGGGGCAGCCTGTGAGGCTGACCAGCCTGATGGCCACCTCCTGGCCTTGCTGTGCCACAAGCCCGTCTCCCCCGGTGGCCAGCCTGCTGGAACTTTCACAGCGGGTGATAGGCAGGCACGGGAGTTCTCTTGAAGGAGGTGATTCAGCTGGCCTTCTCATCCTTGCAAAAGAGGGCACAGGGGTCGGGTTAGGGGAGTTACCCAACATCACGCTGCCAGGGGAGTGGCAGTGGCCCTGGTCCCCTATCTCTCCAAATCCAGTTGTTGGGCCCTAGTCCACAATCTATGTCTCTTTCTCTATCATTGCTTTGGACATCTTGGCTCCCCAGTCCTGTCCCCATCCACAGAGGCCAGGGACTGACGTGTTTATTTCTTATCCCAAATGCATAGCACAGGGCCCTCGGCACAGTGAGCCTCCTCCTCCTCCTCCCCCCCTCCTGTTGAGTGAACGAAACAATGAGTGAGTGGTTGTGTGAGGTTCCCAGATCAAACAGCTCCATCCATTGGCCACGGCCCATCAAGGGCCGTGGGGCCTGGTGGATCCACTCCCCCAGGAAGAACTCATTCCTCTCCTCGGAGAGGAGGCACCGGGGACTGGCCTTTTCTGTTCCTTCAGCACCTGTCACGTGGCTGGCAGGCCCCGTGCTAGGCACTGGACGGATGGGAAGGAAATAGTCACACGTCCAACGGCAGGTCAGGAACAACCGTGTGCTGGGAAAGAAGGAAGCAGAGAGGGCGGGGGACCTAAGGTTGGGAGCCCGGTGCGGGCTGAGGGCTGTGATATGTCCCGGAAGAAGGAATGCTGAAACTGACACCAGAGGATCGACAAGAATGAGTCAGAAGGAGAGCAGATTTAGAGACGGTTTGGTTTAGCGATGGGTTTGGGAAATCTGTGGAGTAGTAAATGCTTTTCATCAGAGTTGTCTGTATGGTTCCTTAACCTGATGATCCCACGGACAGGGGATAACAAGCCCATCCAGCTCTCTGCAGGCTTAGCTCCTCCCCAGGCTCCAAACCCATCAGCCAGCCTCATCTCGTGGCCTGCCGTCTCTAGAGCAGGCTGTGGGCAGCATCTGGGGAGGCCTCGGGGTGGGAGGGGTGCCGTGTGGAGGGTGGAATGTGCTTCCCAGTCTGTACACATCTGGGAGAAGTTTTTGTCATTTGCTATTGTAAATTCTGTGCCTTCTTTGAAAAGAAGATTTTTGCAAAAATCTTTATCTGCTCCTTGGAACACAGGATTTTTAAAGGTCAATTCCTCTCTTGTCTCTTATCACAAGAAGCGTGGTTTAGAGATGGGCTGAAGGGTGACCACACTCTATGGCTTTATGTGAACTCTTTTTCCAGTGATGGGAGGTGGGGGAGGCAGGACAGAGAGCTTTATTCTCAGTTTTCCTGAAATTTCTCCTTCCAGGCTGCATCTATCAATTATCTACATTGCAATCCATGATTGTTTTTTTTTTTTTTTTTTTTTTTATGAGACCAACAGTATCTAACGAGATGAATATATCCTGAGGCTGCTTGAAGATCCTTTATCAAAAGGGGCCTGGTTGCTTAAATGCCAGTGTTTTTGTTTTGGCTTCCTCTTTATAAACATAGCTTTTATCCTCCTTCTAGCTCTCCCACGGATCCACCGTGTGACTCTGGGAAAACCATGTCAGCTCAGCGAGCCTTGGTTTCCTGCATGTAAATATCTACCCTGCAAGTGTTTTACGAGGCCCTGGAGCTCATGGACACTGGGTCCAGCACAGGGCCTGGTGCTTAGAGATGCTCTCTAAACGTCGGCTATTATTTTCCTTTCTGTGCATGCGAATCTTTTTCCATCTAGCAGTGAGCATGTGACAATGTGGAATGCAAAATTTAAGAGATGAAAAAGGTCAAAATACATTATTACAGGGAGAAATACAGTATAATCACAGGCCCAAAAAGTAGCATACAACATTTTGAAAATCATTACTTATAAATGAATATATATTCCTTATATAATAAACATCATGCTTCTGAGATTACAGGTGGACAGGAGCAGGAAAAAGAGAACTGACATTTGCAGGTGATGCACCGAGGCTTAGAGAAGCTCAATAACTCATTCAAGGTTATGCCACCAGCAAATGGAGGAGGCAGGATTTGAACTCAGATGAGCTGGGCGCAGATCCTATACTCTGACATCTCTGTGCTGTGTTCCTTCTCCAGGGATTTAAATATATCACCTGCAGTCCTTACAGCAACCCTGCAATGTAGGCCTTATTATTCTTTTTTTTCTTTTGGTCTTTTTGGGGCCATTCTGGCAGCATATGGAAGTTCCCAGGCTAGGGGTCGAATCAGAGCTGCAACTGCCAGCATACACCACAGACACAGCAGCACAGGATCCAAGCCGCATCTGTGACCCACACCACAGCTCATGGCAATGCCGGATCCTTAACCCACTGAGCGAGGCCAGGGATTGAACCTGCGTCCTCCTGGATCCTAGTTAACTGCTGAGTCATGATGGGAACTTCCTTATTATTCTTATTTTATAGGCACTTAGCATCTTTGGGGCGCAGCGTCTCCACCTCTGAAATGGGCACGAACGCCCCCATTGGAGGTCAGTGTGTAACACACAAGAAGGTGCCCGTGCCAGCACTTCCCAGAGGGCTTCCTAAAGGGACCCGCATGAAGACAGGACATCTTTTTCGTCAAGGGGGCCACACAGAGGACCCGACATTGTGCGGTGACTGGGGGCCTTTGCCTGCCAGCCTGCTCTGCTGATCCCTCTCACTAACCAGTGCTCTGACCAGCTCCATTGAATGGCAGCTAAGAGAGGGCCAGGGAGCCGGGAGTCACGGTCAGGGTCTGAGTTGCCCTATAAAACCTAGAACAACCCTAAGCGAGAACAGAAACAAAGTCACACGGCTAAACTCAACTCAGCCATACTGCGTTAACTCTTTTTCTTTTTGGTCTACATTTAAAAACACTGTGGGAGTTCCCGTCGTGGCGCAGTGGTTAACGAATCCGATTAGGAACCATGAGGTTGCGGGTTCGGTCCCTGCCCTTGCTCAGTGGGTTAACGATCCGGCGTTGCCGTGAGCTGTGGTATAGGTTGCAGACGCGGCTCGGATCCCGCGTTGCTGTGGCTCTGGCGTAGACTGGTGGCTACGGCTCTGATTAGACCTCTAGCCTGGGAATCTCCATATGCCGTGGAAGTGGCCCAAGAAATAGCAAAAAATAAAAAATAAAAAAATAAAAACACTGTAACATATTCCAATGAAGCTTGAAATTCAAGTTTAACTTGTAAAATATTGCTTTAAGCCTAGCAAATTGGGAAAGAAGAGAAACTAGGAGTTCGCAGATAACTTGAAGAGCCATGGCACGTTTAACAACGGAGCCGTCAGTTGAGGTCTGAAAAGCCTCGTGTGGCCAGACCTCATGGGCTGTGCAGTTTCTGCCACCTGGCAGCTGTGCCACCTGTCACTAAGCCCTAGCTTCCCTGTCGTAAAGAAACAGTAAGGGGATAAGAACATCACATACCTCCCAGTGTTGCTGGGTGGGTGCACGATTCCTTTGCAAACTGAAACGACACGTAAGTTATCATTGGTATCCCCTGGTCTGCTCTAGGGTACAATTTTTTTCCTTCTTGTGGCCACGCCTGCAGTATATGGAAGTTCCCAGGCTATGGGTCGAACTGGAGCTGCAACTGCTGGCTCAGCCATGCGGGATCGGGATCGGAGCCACATTTGTGACCTACACGCAGCTTGAGGCGACGCCGGAACCTTAACCCACTGAGCGAGGCCAGGATCGAACCCACATCCTTACAGATGTTGTGTTGGGTTCTTTGTCTGCGGAGCCACAATAGGAACTCTTGCTGTAGCCTCTTTAAATTCGAGAAAGCTCTCACACTACACGCCTAGGAGGGGACAAATTTCTAGGAGGAAGTGGTCCATAGATGGCGCAGAATGGCTCGTCTTGGTCCTGGTCCCGCGGGTTAATGGCCTTCTGCGTGACTTAGATGTGTATGAAGTCCCCTCCCCTCTTCCGGGCCCCAGTTTCCCTGTCTGTACCGTGCAGGGAGCTGAAATCTGCGTCCTCTGTCTCCTCCAGTCCTGCTACTCGACATTAACCTCTGCTAAATCCTCCTCCAAGCCCCTGGGTCACATCCGCCAAAAACAATCACTCAGAGAGACGCGAACATTTCTTCCCCCTCCACCCTGACTTACTTATCTGGGATTCTGCCGTGTCCCAGGCCGTGGCTGAAATGAAAGCCCTTGTTTCATTCTGCCTCCATTAGATTTAGTTGTTTGGACAACAATTTCTTCCAAATGACTGTGGGCGTCCTGAGGGAGAAAAGACTGGGCCACATTCATCAGGCTTTCCATCCTCTCAGAAGGAGCGTGGTGCCTGGCGGACAGCAGGGGCCCAGCAAATGTGTGCTTGACAGAATGGAAAAGAGCCAAGCGCTAAATGTGGCTCACTCTTGTGGACAGTCTGCTGTTTCTACCTCCACCAAAATTGTCCCTGTCTGGCCAAGACCCAGAATGGTAGAGGCCAGCTTGGCCCCCTCCAGGACCCGGGGACAGTTTAACCCCTTGCCATTGTTTCATCTGTGCCACCCTGCAAAGCAGGGTCCCCCTGCTCTTTCCCCTCGGTTCCCCCAGTGGATGGAGAGTCCACCATACTGAGAGGGTCCTGAGGGGAGATGTCCCCTCATCTTGCAGTTGACCAGGTCAGGCTCCCTTGACAACTCGGTCTCCCCTGCTAACCGTCTCCCCAACTGTGATCACCCCTGAGATGTCTTTCTGGCTGGACTGGAAGCCCCACAAGACAGGACTACACCCCAGCTTCCAGGAGGGTACCTAGGCATTTGATAACATCGGCTGAATGAGTAGACGCTCCTTTATCACAGCAATGGTCCTGCTGCATTGCAACTGCGTGCTATTTCTCCCTCCAGGCTGTGAATGTCACATAGACAGGGAGAGTGTCTTAGCTGTCTCTGAAGCCCCACGACCCAGGTCGGGGCCCAGTGTAGAGCAGACATGCAGTTAATGTTGGCCGAGGGAATGAATGAACGCAGGTTACAGTACTATTGCATGGCTCTGCTAAAAAGTATGTGGTACATACATACAATGGAATATTACGCAGCCATAAAAAGGAAGGAAATAATGCCATTTGCAGCAACATGGATGGGCCTAGAAACCATCATACTAAGTAAAGTTAGTCAGATAGTGAATGACAAACATATATCATTTATATGTGGAATCTAAAAAAAAGATACAGATGAACTTATTTGCAGAACAGAAATAGACTCACAGACTTTGAAAAACTTATGGTTACCAAAGGGGACAGGTTGGGGGGGTGGGAGGGATGGACTGGGGGTTTGGGATGGGCATATGCAACACACTGAGGTATATGGAATGATCGGCCAACAGAGACCTGCTGTATAGCACAGAGAAGTCTATCCAACATTCTGTGATAACCCATGTGGGAAGAGAATCTAAGAGAATGGATATGTGTGTGTGTGTGACTGAATCACTTTGTTCCACAGCAGAAATTATCACAACCTTGGAAATCAACTATACTTCAATAAAACTTTAAAAAAAGTATGCAAAATTTCATTCCCATTTGTATCATGCTCCATCGGTGGAGGAGGTATATTCTCTTACACTTGGGAATTTTCTGATTGTTCTTTTCCAGTTCCTGGTGGTTCATCTCCACAGCAGCTGAAGGAGGCTGTGGATCTCTGGATTCTAGATGAGCCCTGTGTCCTAGGATGAAAAGCCCTTTCTCCCACCGAAGCTGTGTAGCTTTGGGCTCCTGTGTGCTCTCGCCATGTCACCACTGAGGGGGCCCGGCACTGGGAAGGCTGGCTCTGAAGGACGATGAACAGAAGATACACCAGCACTGCGGTTCATGGAAGGGGATAAATGACCCTCGTTTTATAACCTCTCCTGGTAGGTGTGTTGTGGGGGAGGGAGGTGCACCCTCTTCCCACATTTCTCAAGGACACGCAGATCTTTTGCTGCCCAGATATTCAGCAGCTGTCTGAGGCTTTGGCTAAGACCCTGCATTCCTGAGAAGGGAACGACCTCACCGTATGGGGCCTCTCCCTTCCTCTTCCAGCTACACGACTGCCATTGCTCATCATGGGATGGTGTCCACACAGGCAACGCGAAGGGGAATGAGGGGAATGCCGAGGAAGTCAGGCACATGCTTCAGGCTGGGCATCTCTTTCCCACGAAGAGCAAATACGACTGTCCTGTACTTGCCTGAAGGCAGGGCTACTTGGTACCGTTCTCTGCTTTGCCCATGATGTTTTCTCTGACTGGAAGGTCCTTTCCTTTTGGAGAAATACCTGCCTACTCGAGCACTACTTTCTTTCTTTCTTTCTTCCTTCCTTTCTATTGTTTTCTCCCTCCCTCTCTCTCTTTCTCCTTCCTTCTCTCCTTCCTTCCTTCCATGGAAGTTCCAGGGCTAGGGGTCTAATCGGAGCTGCAGCTGCCAGCCCTCACCACAGCCACAGCAACGCGGGACCTGAGCCACATCTGTGACCTACACCACAGCTGGTGGTAACACCATATCCTTAACCCATTGAGCGAGACCAGGGATCGAACCTGCATCCTCATGGATACTAGATGGGTTCTTCACCTGCTGAGCCACAATGGGAACTGCCAAGAACCACCTTCTTTAAATGTTTTCCTTCTCCCACGACAACCAACAGAGAAGCCAGCAAGGGCACTTATCAGCATCCATTAGCATTCAGCTGTGGTTTTGCTCCCTCCTTTGAGTTCCTGGAATGTGGGGACAGGATTTATGTCTGCCCCTGGCCTCGGGCCTGCATAACAGGAACTCTGGATATTTATGGAGCACAAGAATGAATGAGCTCCCCAAGTCTCAGACTGATGAAGGGACATTTCAGCTCTGGGAGATCTCAGGAGGAGACCACGGACCCACTGTCTCTGCTCGGCTACCACACCTGACCCACGAGCCCCTTGTTGACACTCACTCTGTGGGGCCTAGGACTGGGTGCTTCAGGCCTGACCACCTCCTGGATTGAGGCAGCAGGGAGAAGGACTGAAAGCTGGCTCAGACAAAGGTCAGTGGTCTGAAACAGCCTAAGGCTACTGGAGCCAACTCAAGGCCAATGAACCAGAGTAATCACAACAGCTCACACTAGGCCCTATAATCCTTATGGTGCTTTGAGATTGCAGAATCGTGCTAAGTAGAAGGTTCCTGAAGGCTGGGATGCCGAATTTCTGGCCTGTTGACTTCCAACTCTGCAGTATACTAGAAAGTGTCCTGGTATAAACACAAGGGAGTTCATATAACACACTTGGACTAGGCCAACTGTTAGGCCATCACTAGAAAGGAGGAGCTAACTTTTGATTTAGTTTCTTATCTCTTTTTCTTCTCCTAATAACCTCTTGAGATTGGCAGAGCCAGGAAGAATCAACCCATCTTCCAAGTGGGATAGTAAAGCTCACTGGGGTTGTTTTATACAAGTTTCACACAACATAAAGGTGAAGGCTAATTCTAGGTCTAAGATAAGGGCTGATTCCATTGGCTTTTATGATCCAATGGCCGCATTTTATGAATAAGGAGTGTGAAGCCCACACACCTCGAGTAGCTTGAGCACCAACGACGGAACTGGGATTAGAACCCTGGTCTCTTCACTCTCAGCTAATAAATGTCCCACAACACCAGGCCCCCCTTCTTTAGGGTTTTGACTGCCCAGCACTTGGAGGAAAAAAAAAGGAAAAAATCCAACCACAAAGACGAATTCTACTCTAAATCCACAGGGGCAGAAGGTGTGGGGCCGAAGGTGGCCCCGTGTGCTTGGTGAGGGTTAACACCCGAATCAGAGGAGAAGCGACCTTGACCAAGGAGAAGCCTCCTTTCTGGCACTTTCTGTGATAAGAGAACTGGATGGCCTCTCCTTGTCCACTTCCAATGGCGGGGGGAGGGGGACCTCATGACTTTGCCAGGTGACTCATTCATTCCATTAACGAATTACTAGAAAATTCCTTCTTCCATTGGCCTTCTCCTCTGCATTCATTGTCGGATGGGAACTAATTTTGCTTACATCAGTTAATGTTAAGGAACAAGCAGTGCTATGCACGCATCCCTTAGACCACGTGTGCAGTTTCTGCCTCTCCTGCAGGGTTCCTTGATTGGACAGCTGGTGGGCTGGACCGCCTATTAACTCAGTAAAGCCCACCCTCCACTCTGTGCCTCCCACCACCCTGGAGATGCGCAGGATCCCTGGGTGCCAGAGCCCTACCTCCATCGTTGTCTTTGCTGTCACCACAGGCGGTTTCCATGGATGTGTCACAGCCAGCTCCTCTCCAGCCCAGCTGGCAGACGCAGTGCCACCCATTCAGGTCCAAGGTACATCTGCCGTTGCCGTTGCACAAGCCAGGGCAACCCTCTGCAAGGCAAAGCACACAGAATGGAGGTCTGTTCGTTCACAGCGAACTGTGGCCACACACGCTCACACACTGTCAACTTAACAAAATGCTTCCACATCCATCAGCACACTGATGCCCTCAGCATCCGGGGAGGCCTATCATTAGAACTGCCGCTTTACCTACAAGGCAACTGAGATGCAGAGGTGGAGGGTCTTGCTAAGGCCACACAGTCAGGAAGTGGCGGGGACAGGTCCAAAACCCCCTCTTACAAAAGTGATCAGAATTCTAGAGTGGGAGGCAGGGGATGTGGGCTTGTCCGAATCTGACCAACAGAGCTTTCTGGCTGCTCCTTGCTCTTGGCTCATCCTTGCCTGCTTTTCCTGTCTCTGGTGGCTCTGAGGAACAAAGGGATCATGTCTCTGGTCCCTCTCCTGTCCCCTCAGCACTGCTGGGTCTCTCTAAAGCGCTGCCCTTTTTTCAGGTCTTGGTACCAGGTCCACTGTATTGGGACTTAGGCTGGACATTCACTTTGTCCCATTTTCTCCTAAACAACTGTCTCTGCTTTGAGGAAGCGTCCTTGAGTCTTTTTCTTCCCATCTTATCCACAGTTCCTAAGAGGAGCCCGGATAACTGCCACAAGAGAGGCTACCTAGGGCTGCTAAGATTGCCAAGGCAAGTTCAGGCAGGCTGCCCTTTGTTAACTTTATCCATCTGGACTCCCGCTGCCTGCCTGCCACTTATTAAGCATCCACTGGGCTAGCAATGGAGGAGTAGATGAATGAGACCTAGTTCTTACTCTTGAGGAGCATGTAGCCAATCGAAGGATACAGATTTGTATAAGCAAAGTATTTCACTGCGAAGGGGCCCTGGGGGAGATGCACAAAATACGGCTCTGACCTTGAGAAGGATATGGATGACTTAATCAAGAAGGGTCAGGCAATATTTAGACTCTGCCTTTGTTCCGCTTTGACCGTATCATATGGTGGGGAGTTACTATTATGCAAGTAGACGGGCAGGTTTTTGCTCACCACCTTTTCAAATCCCTCCCCCCTTTGAGTTTGTGGCTCAGAAATGTAGGTCTGCGGATCTAAGCTTCAGGGTTTACTCCAGCTTCTATCTGGCTGCTTGGTTTGCATTCACATCCTGGCAACCCCTTGCTCAGAGAGGCTATCAAAAGACGTCCCCCTGGGATGTCACCTGTGTCTTCTCTCCATCCCTGCTCAGCCAGAGAAAGGTATGAATGTGAAAGCACCCTGACGTCTGTAAAACTTGTTTTATTATCCTGAGCAACAAACTGCTACGAATATGGGTAAAAACTGAATTTTCCATCATGAAATCATGGAAAACTGAGCCATTCTTCTTAAGTGGAACAAATGGGGATGTGGCTGTCCAGTATAAGACCTAGACCAAAGCAGGCACTCCCCAAATGGCTGATCAATTGGAATCGACAACTGTAATGTTTCAAGGTCTTTTGATAGTTAGTTGACTGTTATTACAGAGTGAAAGAAAAGAACATGTCCCTCTATATTTGAGATGTTCAATGCAGCCACCAATCTATCCATCTGGCCACTGGGTTTTCCATTCAAAGGAGGAAACATTTATTGAGAGTGTACGCCAAGCCTAGGAGGGATTCTTACAGAAGTTTTGAAGCAAATGCAGGCTATGGGGTCTGCATAGAAGAAGCCTGTTGGGAAAAGTGGAAAGCCACAAGCATGGCCACCCCAAAGGTGACTGAGAAAGCAGTTACAAAAGCATAGGAGCAGTGCTGTGACGTGCAGCCACTTCCCCAGTCTAACTAATAGACTCCCTCTTTCTCCATCCCACTTAAAGTTTTGTCCATCCAGCTGAGACTTCCTTTAAACTAAGACTCACATGTATTTGCAATCAGTTTTGGAAGATGGATCCAATGGTTAAGAATGGCAGTAGACTGCTTCTCTTGCTCCAAGATGCAAAGAACATCTCTTGTATAAGAGCACAAGCTTGGGAGCTGTACCAAAGGCTGGCTCTGTCACCCAGTGGCTGGATGACCCAGGCATCTTATCTAATTCGCTTGAGCCTCAGTCTGCTTCTAAAATGGGGTTGTTGGGAGGGTTAAATAAGAAAATGTATGCATGATGTACAAAGCCTGACACAGGGCTTGAACATGATATCTAAGTAGAGGGACTATAATATCATAAATTGTGTCCACAACCTCAGGTAGGGGTCAAAGAAAGGCAAAATAGAAAACTGAGGCAGTTATTTGGATCAAGGTCAGCAAACTTTTTCTGTAAGGGTCCAGATAATAACTACTTTCGGTTTGTGAGCCATATGGTCTCTGTTGCCATTACCCACTTCTGCCGTTATAGCTTGAAAGGAACCACATACAATTTAAATGAATGAGCATGGCTGTGTTCTAATAAAACTTTATTTACATAAACAGGTGAGGAGCTAGATTTGGTCTGGGTGCTGTCGTTTGCCAAAACCTGATTTCGATGCTTCAGGACCACGAGGACAATGAGCGTTGCCATACACCGAAGGTCTACTATGGCGTGCTGCTGTGCTAGACCTTCTACATGTACTATTTCCAAACTAAGAAGCTTTCCGTTACATTTTTCAGCTCCTGGCTTTCTAGGGCAGTGCCAGTTTCACACCATTTAACCTAAATTTCTAGTGAAAAACATGTGTATAATAGAGTGTGGACTTTGGAACGAGACAGAACTCAGTTCAAATCCTAGCACTGCCATTTTTCTTACTACCCATGTGATGATGGGCAAATTATTTAACTCTCAAAGCCTCAGTTTTCTTGTCTGTAAAATGGAGGGAATACCTAGTCCAAAGATTTGCTAAGAAGATTAATGGGGTGATGTATATGGATTACTTAGCATGGTGGGTAACACAGGTTGGTATTTAATAAATGACAGCTGCTATTATCATTACTGGGGGTATTTGCTTTGACATTGTATAATTTCACTAAGAAACTCACACATCACACAATAACCCTTTGCTAGTCCAAATTCTGTGCATGTTTGGGTTGAAGCTAAATACAAACTGTGCCAGTGAGAGCTGAGACAAACCCAATGCTGTGGTCAGGGGGCCAACAGGCAGATCCGCAGAAAGCAGAGAGATGGGTTCAAGGCCATGAGTCCCAGCCCAGACCCACTGTTTCATGCTTTCCTAACACTCTGTCCTGCTCCTTGAGAGCCACTGTCCCAAGCATACTCAAATTACTAATTTTGCTGTTGTTTAATGTCTTACTCCTGCCATTAGAATGTAAACACCATAACGGTACCATTGGACCTAATCCAGTGCCTGGCACACAACTGATACTCAACATATATTTGCTGAAATGAATTAATGAATGAGACAGGAGACCTAGGCTCTGCCTGACCAACTCGTGGGATCTCGGGAGAGTAACTTCTCCTTTGGCTTCAATTTTCTCATCCGAGAAATGAAGATTTGGATGAGATGATCTTTTAGGTCCTTCCAGTACCTATACCCAATAGAGAAGGTCGAAACTACTTCAAATTTGACGATTTTCTTTTTAATTTCAATGAACTTTACTTAGCACCTACTGGATGCCTAGCATGTGCAACGTCTCGGGTATGCAGAAGTGAGACATAGCCTCTGCCTTTAATATTTTTATTTTTTATACCCTTTGTTCCAGGAAAATTTAAAATGGGTCTTAACAGGAGTTCCCTAGTTAAGGATCTGGGTTAAGGATCTGGCATTGTCACTGCTGTGACCTGGGTCGCTGCTGTGGTGCAGGTTTGATCCCTGGCCCAGGAACTTCCACACGCCTGGGGCTTGGCCCCCAATTTTTTTTTTAATGGGTCTTGGGAGTTCTCTTGTGGCACAGTGTGTTAAGCTTCTGGTGTTGTTGCTGGAGTGGCTTGGGTTGCTGCTGTGGCGCAGGTTTGATTCCTGGCCCTGGAACTTCTACGTGCTGCAGGCACAGCAAAGAAAAAAAAGGGGGGGGGAGGTGTCTTATAATCTCAAAACTTCTCAAAGTGAATTATTTGAACTCCTAGTTCTATGAGGTCCTCAAAAACAAACTTCTGTGGTCAAATAAGTTTAGAAAACAATATATCCTATATTCTTATCCTAGAAAGTCTCGCTAAATATTAATTAATACCTTAGAGGCTCTGGGAAGCCTTACCATAAAGGAACCTGCTTATGTGACTGTCAGAACATTTTCCAATTTGATCTCAGAACGCGTCCCCCCACGACCATTTACAACGATGTGGAACATTCCATTCCACAAAACCCTCTTTGGGGACCCCCTGCTCTAGTGAACCCCTCCTAGCACACAAGCCTGGCACATACATTCTGTGCTGCTCTGAAGCTGCCCGGGGGAAGCCGTGGCCTCAAGAAGGGAAGACTCTCCATGGGAAACCACGGGGACATTCCCTCCACAGTCAGTTTCTTTGGTTCCTGGGGGTCTGCACTGACCTATCAGTTTCAGGGTTTCAGAGACATCCGGAGTGCCTGTGGCTTGAACGAGGTTTGCTCCCGTGTAGCAATCTGCTTCTGGGATCATCACCCCCCCACTAGCCAGTATGGGGAAGCCTCCTCTGGGGTGACTCGCTGGCTTTCCTAAAGCAGTATGTCCATCCTCACCCACCGATCCAGCTCATTAATCCCACGAACCCGGAAACTCACCAATAATTCAGAGAACCCAAGTGACATCAACACTCTCCTCTGGAAGGACTCACGCCAGGCATTTGCTAGAGCCCAAATAATATAATTTTCGGGTTTAGAGAATGGCTAAGCTTTTCAAAAGAAAGGATGCCCTTTAAATGACATGGGACCGTTTTATCTTCAACCTTCTGCTTAAGCCTAAGAAGCAGCTGCCCTTGAAGGCAGAAGACTTTCAGAATCCTTGAAGGTATTTATTTTTCACTTAAGTGGTAGAGGAGCTATGAAACGCACCTATCATACCATGAATGTCCCGTTTCTTCATATTTCTCTTTCTGGTCCTGTACTTTTTCATCCCCACAGTCACTTCGCGAGACACGGTCACCACTGCTTCCTACCTAGATGACAGCAACCATCTCCTAAGTGGACTCTTTGCTCCAAAATGTTCCTCCTCAACTCTTTCTGCACAATATGGCCAGACTGATCCCTACAAGTCACAAATGTCATTAAGTCATAAGCCTTCAGTGGCCCCTCACATGCTTACAGTCTACTTGGTCTATGATGGGCCTTCCCGTCACGGCTCAGCGGTTAGCAAACCCGACTAGCATCCACGAGGGTGTGGGTTCGATCCCTGGCCTTGCTCAGTGGGTTGAGGATCTGGTGTTGTCGTGAGCTGTGATGTAGGTCGCAGACACAGCTTGAATCCTGCGTGGCTGTGGCCATGGTGTAGGCTGGTGGCTACAGGTCCTGATTCGACTCCTAGCCCAGGAACTTCCATGTGCCACAGGAGTGGCCCTAAAAAGACAAGATGACCAAAAAAAAAAAAAAAATTAAGATCTTGGTCTATGAGGCTCTGCCTAAATTGAGCAGGGGGTATCTCCTTACTAAGTGGCCCTGGGACCTCCTCTATCACAACCTCCATCGCACTTTGTTGGAATTATTTGTTTTCACGTCTTCTCTGCTAGGCTGTGGGGAACCCGAGAGCAAGGACCATTTCTGCCAGGTGGTATCCACATTTCCTGGCACTGAGGAGGAGTTCAAGATCCTTGTGGAATGAATGTTGTTTCTTCATTTCTCCAAAGTCTACCTATGAGATTGGAAAGACCAAAAGCCAGCTTGTTTCTGAACTGCAAAACATTCTACTCTGAAATTCAGTCCTGCTCTTGTGTTGTAGTGGTCTCTGAATTCTTTGGCGGGGGCAGTTATTCGTATCCATTACATCAGAAAGTCAGCCAGATGGGGGCTTGGTCCAGAGCGAGATTTTGACAAAAAAAAATTTGCCTTAAGGCAAGTAATGATTCACTGACCTCATCCAGCTAGAGGTTTGGTGATATTTTTTGAAGATCAGAGCAGGTGGTTTGAAAGAGAATACGTGTCCCTTCTTGGTGAGGAACCAGTTTGTGAGATGTGGCTTGGAGGAAGAATGCAGGAAATTAGTGGGATATTCTTGGGGATTTATGGTGATGTAGAAAGAATACTAGAAACACGGATTAGGCCAGGAAATGTAAAATCCTGGTTCTGCCACTTACTGCAAGCGTGATCCAGGATGGGCCACTCCCCTTCCTCAACTCTGATCTCCTTTTCCAACCAAATGAGTATAATTATAAGCGGTTTCCTTAAAAAAACGCACAGGACTCACTTAAGACTCATGGATATGGAAAAATTCTACACTGTAGGAAAAACAAGCCCCAACTGGTGGTAACATTATTAAACTTAATCCATCCTGAAGGTTCCTCTGATAATGATTATGTGTAAAGTGTCTATTCGAAAGCGGCTCAGAGGTGCTACTCTTTTTTGCTGGAACAATTTTCTTCTTGGTTGAAGGCCCGTATGTGAAAAGCAAGGAAGCTTGCTTCCCACTGGATGGGCCCTGGCGCCACCTTGGCTGTATTTGGCCAAGACATCCCAGTTGAAAAGGACTTAGTTACGGTGCCCTAAAACCCTTTTCATCCATTTTAATACAGCCGTCGTTCTCTCTTATTAAAAGCCGATCTACCCTTTTTCGTTACAATTTCAAAAAATCATTCTGGCTAATGAAGTCCTTCTCCAAATTAAGGGTGAGACTGAGAATATGATGACAAAATAGCCCAGCTCACAGTTGTTGAGCACTGGTCCCGCCTACGTGCCAACAAGCACTTTACCTTCATTAGCCGACTCCATCCTCGGGCCAACCCTGTGATGCAGGTTCTGTTACATCCTCCTTTTATAAAGACTCTGAAGGGAAGAGAGGTTAAAGGCACATGCCCAAGGTCATCCCATGCGTTAAGGGCTGGAGTCTGGATTCAAACACAGGCACTCTGACTCCAGAGTATGTGTCCTTAACCTCTGAGCCCATACTGGAGTCAGGTGCGGGGGGGGGGGGGGCATGAGGACGAAAAAATGGATATGGCACCTGTCTCCTCCAGGAGCTTTTAGGAACTCACATATCTGATCATTCTGAGACTTCTTCTTAGAGCAAGGAGGCCTCTTTAGAAAATTAGGTACCATCTACTTAATGTAAATGTTTCAAACAGAAGGAATCACTCTGCCTGCAGGGAATAGTCTCCAAAGATAAAACTTACCAAAGGCAGCCTTCTCTCTCTGAAAAGGAAGAAGAACCCAAGCAAAAAGACCACTCACTTCCTAAGGTCAAGGGTCTATTTTTCCCCATTTTTCCAGAGCCTGGCACTAGAACTAGCGGTGTTCCACGTGTGGCCAGCGGATGAATGAACACAACAGAAACAGAATGGGCTGCTTAAGATTTCATAGCTTTCTCTGGGGTCTCTTCTTATCTCAGGCTACCCACCCTGCTTCCCAGCATCTTAATTCTGATGGACCAGGGGCCATAAGGGACGGGCAAGGTCACATGAGGTGGGGCAGAAAGGGTGACGGGGTGTATGGGGAGGGAGGGACAACAGCACAATGGTAATGTCACAAACAGATGGAGCACTTGGGGAGGGGGAGGGGAAGACTGACTCTCCAGGTCTATCAACCACCTTGCGGACCAAACCTCGCCCCCTGGGCAGTGGATGCTATGACAAAGCCAGGGTGTGGCAGCATCGAGACACCATGCTTATGGGGGTATATATGCATTTCTAGATACACACTTCTTCTGCTCATACACAAACACACATACACAAAGACAATAGGAAAATAGAGGAAGGAAGACCATACCTTTAACTACCCTATCCAGATAGTGCGCTTGGGAAATAAAAGACAGGACATTTAAGGTAGGATCGAGAAAGTGCAATACCGCCTGTCACATAACCATGCCGGGTGCCAAGGAGACAAAGGGGACTGCACCCCACATTTGGGACAGACCTGCCAGGGTGGGGAAAAGAAAACCAAAGACAGGACAACACGCGAGAGAAGGAGGGAGAGCAAGCACATTCTCCAGGAGGGGGCCGGACGGGATGTCAGCTCACTCTGCAATCCAGACGTTTGGAAACGTGATCATAAAAACAAGAAGACGTATGGATGAGGAAACCAGGCGAAGAAGGAGGATGGGAAGCTGCAAAGTGGCCACATCCTGCTCCGTCAGCTTTGTGGAACACTAGAACTTGCCCCTCTGTCTACCCAGAGCAGCAACTAGCTTCCCTCCCAGGGAAGCAGTGGGAAAAGGGTGAGGGCTCCCTGTCCGGGCAGAGGTGCCCCCAGGAGGCTGGAATTCAGAAACAGGCAAAATGCGAATCATCTCTCACAGGCACTGGGGAAGTGGGCTGAGTCTTTGCCCAAATATACTGCTAGGTTATCTGTTTGCCCTTCTTGAAACTTCCATGGACACGTGCCCATGCAGACTTGAATGCAGAATGCTTGGTGTTCTAAATCAGATGCCTCTCTCCTGTGTGCATCTTACACGGAATGTGGGGGGCGGGTCAATGGATATCGCTGTGAAAGACATGAAAAAGGAAAGAAAACCAGACCACATCTCAATGTTGACGAACTCAAAAGGAAGAATGACATGTTCTTTTGCTTTCCTGTGACGGGGCTGCATCCAAGCCCTAAACTCTTGGGCCATCTGAGGTTGTGCTTCTTTGTGAGGGTGGGTGGCCACTGTTGCTCTGAAATAAACCTACTATGCATCTACATGGGTGCCTGGCTGTGTGTTTATAGCAGGGTAGACCTCTTCGTTCCCAGCATGACTCAGGAATGCCTTTTCGCCTTCCCCTTGGGGCTGGGGTCCCAGCCATTTGAGGAGTCTCCCTTTCACCCCCTCTTCAGCTCCCCGCCATGTGCTCCCCCAAAGGCCAGAGAGAAGGCAATGTCCTAAAGGTCTGATCTTTCCGCCAGGCTGCCCCCTGCCCTTGGCTCCGTGCCACACATGAATCAAAAGTCCATGAGAAAGGACTCAACTGCAAGGGCGAGACCTTCTCTGGAAGCCCTGGGGTCTATAAACGGTAAGAACCTTCTTACTCTCTTCATAAAAAAAATATAAAGTTTATGTGTTCAATCCTCGGGATGGAGCAGACACTGTTGCTGTTCATCAATACATATTTGCCTCCAAAGACTGGTGGATGAGAGGCTGTGTTCTCAGTTCACACATCCATGTGGTCTGCGCTTCAAGATGAAATATGCTCCTGGAGGCTGCATAGCCAAGTGGAAAATTGCGAAGAGATTTCAACTGGGTCTGCATGCTTTCCCGTCTTTCTTACAGACGCTGTGGAGGAGGCCACGAGCTAACAGGACCCGAGAAGGGAACATGAAGGGGACCGACTTATTAAGCAGGAGTCAATGAACAAAGCTGAGGAATGGCAGGCAATGAAAAACAGGGTCAGCCCCCAGGAAAAACAGCCCCGGAAATACCACTGGCGAAGGCAAAGCTTCTCTTGATTCTTGGTTCTTGATTCTTTTTGTCTTAGTCAAGCTTGTCCATTTAATTTTGTAAAGTGGTCTACAATTTCTTCGACCTCATCTCCCTGGATCTGCTATATGCGGACAGCAATGACACACAGGATCTCCCGTCTCAGCGGGTGTCCTCCGCTTTCTGATCGGCAGAGTAGTTTTGGGGAGGGTCACACGCCTATGTTCTTAGAGTAACGGTGAACCCAGCTCCAGAAGAGATGGAGTGAGCCTAGATTTCTCTTTCAGGGTTGGCAGGATGACTAGGCTGAGTGAGATACCATCACTGAGATCCAAATGGTTACACCACCACGCAGCATCCATCTGGAGGGAGTTCTCTGACCAGAAAGACATCGAGTCCCAACATAATGATGATATCCTGGTCCAGTGGGGAGTAAAGATTAACCTATTCTGCAGGTTAATCTCCCCACACCCAGGGGAGACCTCAGAGAGCGCTCTCTCTTTCTTTCAGTGCCACTTCATTTATCAGAACTATTTAGTAATAAAGATCTCTGGAGTCCCCGTGGTGGCTCATCGGAAATGAATCTGACTAGTATCCACGAGGATGCAGGTTCAATCTCTGGCCTTGCTCAGCGGGTTAAGGATCTGGTGTTGCCAAGAGCTGTGGTGTAGGTTGCAGATGCGGCTCAGATCTCGCGTTACTATGGCTGTGGTGTAGGCCAGTGGTGATAGCTCCGATTGGACCCCCTAGCCTGGGAACCTCCATATGCCACTGGTGCAGCCCTAAAAAGATAAATAAATAAATAAGTAAATAAATAATAAAGACCTCCATGAAATGTAAATACTTTTGTAATACCTTTAAAAATCACTATTAATTTCTCAGACTATAGGCAGGAAGAGCTACCAGGGGAAGTGATAGGTGCAGACTCAGATTGCAATGGAGAGTGTGGGTTTCAGGAGAAAAAAGTGGCCTCCCCAAAGAAGGGATTCCTTCCTTCCCTACACGGCAACCTCAAGCCACCCTGTGAATTCAAGAGCTGATAACAGCCGGTCAGTACCAAGACCGAGGGTTTTCTCGGAATGGACTAGAGCTTCCCTGTCTCTATTGAAAACGAAAATAATAACTGGTCTTTGAAATCCATTGCCATTGATTCATAAAAGGCCCATGCAGGAGTCCTCACTGTTGTCGCTTTCACCGTGTGAAAATCTTGGCTCATGCACCCGCGAGTAGAATCACTTAAAACTGCATCATGATTTTAAAACACTAACATGAAAAAAAAGGCGATGCAAAGTCCCTAAGTTTGCATCATGAATGGTGGATCCAGGGCTTCCCCAAATGCCTTCACTTCTCTCCTCTGGACTTGTGGATGAAGACGATGGCCATAGAGTCATCTTTCCTCTTGGGCCATGCGAATTTTTTCAACATTGTACGTATGTTTCTCACGCTTCTTTGATATTCCTGTCACTGCGTAAGAATGTGGAGATAGTGCAGGCACACTGCTATTTACAGACAAGCTCTGAGCCTTTGGCACGAGGTTAGTCTGTGGGGTCTTGGATCTGTTTAGCATTTCTATGACCTCCAACATGAAATCTTCCTTCCTTCACTTGCCTGTGCCCAGAGACGTTTCCAGAAGTTTCTCTTAAGATAATCCCAAGAAGCTTCAGGGGCCCCCATCAAAGACTGTGAAGAACATGGCAAGAAGCTTTTTCATTCTGATTCTCCAGGAGCCTCAGTTGCCTCTAGCAGTTGTGTCCCTGGTACGTGTCAGGGCAGATGAAACAAGGATGGTCGTAGCAGGTGATGCTTGGGGGGGGGCGACAGCCATCTGAACTTCCTTCACGTGGATGAGGAGTCATCAGAGAGATGTTCTTGGTAAGTTCCTGGACACCTTCATGCTCTTCTCTCTTTGGATGGTGGATCAGGGAGGAATAAGGGGCCAATGGCACCTACTTGTGACGGATGCATGGAGCCCACGAACTGGTCCCCCGTCCCCCACTCCTACTGCAGGTGGGCTGAAATCTCTCAGGACCCTCAACGAATCGAGCTCTTGCTCTGATAACGTGGGAGTGGAACCCTGCCCATTTTCTCTTTCTCCTTGTCAGTATTTGCTCTACAACTCAGAGGTCCTGATGTGCGAGAATGTCTTTGAGGAGGGAGAAGCCCAGGGTTTATCTCAACTCACAGGCGCGGATACCCCGTGAGTGCTTGTGGGAGCTCTCAGTTAAGGACAGAATGACTACAAAAAAGAAAGCCAAGAGCTACCATTCAAAAGTGAACAAAGAACTCCAGAAGCATGTGTAGCCTTTCTTTATAATGTCTCTGCCTCGTGAAGTCTGGCTTTGCTCACTCTAGTAATTGCATCATCCGAGGATTATTTTGATCTTTACTCCCAGAGGAGGATTTGTTTGAGAATCAAGATTTATATGACTGGACAGCTCTCCTGAAGCCTAGTAAATAATTTTGTATATCTGGCATCTTGAACAATCACAGCTTTGGGGTCAAGGTTGAAATTTTACCAATGTAATCAGAAGCTGGCATTTCCCACATGTGTTTTGAGACTTTATGGACAAGGGGCACTGAAGTGAATAAAATAACTATCAGAGAAGTGATCCAAAATGTTGGTAAGTGTTTTCAAAGAAATAGGAAAAATTAAACACCTTCTTAAATTTAGCTATGCTTTTCAGCTTTCTCTAAAGAAATTGGAGGTCAAGCCCCAGGCTTAAGAGACTCATAAAATTCCTGGAAAAGAAGTCCAAAAATATGTTTCTGATGACTCCGTATTGACTATATACCTGAGAAATGGATCAAAATCAATCCATCTTACCTTAACTTCTAGACTAGGGAAACTGGCTTCCATACATGTAATAAGTATTAGTCATAAGTGAGCAAAAATAAATAAATCCCTTTTTATTTGTGGGATATTTTTAGGAGCAGGTGATGGGCGTGCAGTCTGTGGGGGGGGGCTGGGATTCCATCACCCCTGCAGCCTCCACCAGTCACCCCCATCTGTGACTCAGAAAGAGAGAGAGAGAAACTGGAGCTCCTAGTGACCAAGTGGTCTACCCATGGTGCGTTCACCAAGACTCTTCTCGAAGATGCAAAGAGACAGATAATTCCAACATCAAGAATAAAGTTTCAAAACATTCTTGCTTTTTGACAAAAATACTGTCATTCAAGAGGAGGCCACTGCCAAATTTCCTTTTATCCTGAAACCAACCTGTTTTGAGAAAAATCAAGTAGCTCCTATAAAAAAAAAAAAAAAAATAAGGTGGGCCCAAGCCTCCAAAAGGAGATATTTAATTCCTCCTATATAATCTGCTCTGGGAAATGCCACTGGGCTGAGAAGGACCTCATGTTGGAGACTTGACTGCCAGGAGCCCAGATGTGTCTCACTCTTTTATGCCAGCTAGGAGGTAATCAGGTCATTCTTTCCTGTTTATGGAGGGCAGCCGTGTACAAATAAACAGCCCCCGCCCCCCACTTTGGCTCCTATTGCTGGGCCTCTGAATCCGCTTTGTGTGTCCTGGCATTTTCTCTGCTATGGGACATCACCGCACTGCAACGTCTGAGCTACCTGCGCTAAAATGACCCATCGGATGATAATGAAATCTAGTAAGAGAAAAGGGGACACTCTGAATTTCTAACTTCTCACATGAGCCGTTTTTGCTTTTCCTAAATGATCCCCCCAAGGAGTGGCATTCCCGGGAACCCTCAGAAAGTGCTGCTTCTTATCGTCAAAGATTAAAAGCAGTTTCTCCTTCTCCATCCTCTCCCAAAAAGAAAATAAGAAGGCACTGCCACTGTTTCCCCCATTTGCCTCCCTCACCCCTTCCTTTCCATCTGACAAGGTTACCGAAATGTTCCTCCAGCCCTGGGGTGCTGGGTTCCTAGGGGGGATGCAGCTGGCCACAGGCAGAGACGCGGAGAGAGCAAGCTGCCATGCGTGCGGGGAGATTAGACAGGGACAAAGGACATGCTGGTCACACGAGGGAAGGTAAAAGAATTCCCAGCCCACGTCCTTTCATCTGAGCCACTAGGACTAGTCCATTACTTCTTCAATGTCCTGTGACATTTCTCTGGTATTTATGGCTGTCAGCCTCCCCCTAGAATCGTGCACATTTCCCTTGATGGACTTCTTATCTGGAGGGGAAAAGCACGTGCAATCCCAAGGAGCAATGTGCTCGTACAGAGTGACAACAGGGACTGCAGGGGGGCGGGGGGGGGGCTGCTTTGACTTCCTGGCACCCCAACAAAGGGATGTTCTTCAAGCCAGGCTGATGAATAGCCACAAGCCACGAGACGGAGCACAGCCGGCCTCCAAGCCCTGCCATGAATCGTCCATGACTGGACGCAGGGAGAATGTCCCGAAACCTCTCATCATTGGACTTGGGGGAGATGCTTTTATCTTATGAAAGGCTGACAGCCAGACACTTTGGAACTTGGTAAGGTGAGCTGGACTCTGTAAGCAAGCGACAGAAGATGGACTGTGCTCTCTCTGGGCTCTGGATTTGGTTTTAATAGGGATGGGCTCCCTTCGGGGCTGGGAGGGTGGAAGGTCAGGCTGTCCTTAGTCAGGCAGAAAAGTGAAGGTGAAAGGAGGGCCGAGTTTAAAGACGCTGGCCTCTCGGGTGACCAGGGCGGCTGCTCTTGAAGGGGCGTCCGGGATGGTCATGAGATGGGATGACACTGACAGAAAGAAGCCACCCAGAGGCACACAGTGAGAAAGGGAGGCACATTCTGCTCTGAAGCAGCAGGGCCGGCGGCAGGTGGCATCAGAGGGGGTCTGGTGAGTGCCTGGCTGGGCAAGCTGGCTGTGGAATTCTGAGTGCAACCCTACCAAGAAGGCCCGGCCTCCGAGCAGGTGCCTCCGCAGAAAACGTGGGCTTTGTCCTGCCAGGACCGCAGAGCAAGTAGCTTCTGAGGAGCCCCTCGCAAGGCTCGGAAAAACCCAGCCTAAACTCCTGTCCTACATTTTCAAAGTTAAGTGGCCTTTGGCCTCAGGTCCCTGAAAAGGAGCGATAACACGTGTGTCTTCGTAAGGTGGTTGTTGGGAGTATGAGATAAGGCAGTTAAAGCCCTTAGCTTGCCACATTTGACTTCAAAATCAGAAGACACTGTAACCAATATTAACACGTGTAAGGCACTGCCCAGCCATTTACAAACAGAGAGATGGTGTGGGGGACAGAGATGATGCCTGTAAGCTAATCTCGGGCTATGAAACAAAAGCAGGGAAGCCTGAAAAAAATACAAAATAAGAAGCAGCTTCATTTGCTCGAAATTCCTTTGTCCCTCAAAATCTTTGGGGCTTGTCTCCCCGTTTCCAGTAAGACTCGAGAGGTGACCTTCTGAGCAAGAGAGGCACTCAGAACCCTGCCTTCTAAAGCCATGTGCTCACCATCTGATCACAGACCTTTCCTTTAAACAAATGGAAGGGGAAGACGTTAAAACGCACATACGCAAACCAGTTGATTCAATAAAGGCCTTTTGGTGAGTGTTCATTCCAGGATAATAAACCAAGCAAACGTCTGGCTGTGTTTAAAATCAACAAAACCAGCAGGAACGGCAGAAAGAAGGGAACGGGAGTGATCTGCTTGTTTTGAGAGCTGCCAACAGCGCTGCTTCAGCAGGGGCTGGTGCCGAGGAGCTCCCAGGAGAGGGGAAGGGAGGCAAAAGCAGACAGGACGGAAGCCGAGGACAGGGGAGGGGGGATCCCAGGCCTAATGGGATGCAGATGTGGCCTGAGGCCGGTGGGAAGCATTTCCCAGGATTCCAGCCCTCTTTGGGAGCGGTGGCCTAGGAGGCTAGTCTCCCAACCGGATCATGCATTTGATTCGGTGGCTATGTTTACGGAGCAATGAACTGCGTGTCAGCCTGCGCTAACCTCTTTCCCTGCATCATTATTCCCACTTTACAGGAGAGGGAATTGAGGCTCAGAGAGGCACTGGGACTTGCTCACACAGCTGCTAAGTGGTAGAGGCACCTGCCTCGTTAGTGAACCCCAGCTCCTTAACAAAACGCTCTACTGCATTTGGCCCGGGAAGGGTTCAACAGCAAGGCACCCTGACCAGCTAGTTGAGATCTGGGAAATGCAGGCTGGGAGGGAAGAGGTTAAAAATGCCCAATTGTGAGTTTCAGTCCACAAGATGTTTCGGAAAAGCCAATCACAGGGTCGTCAGATGAAAGGACTTTTGGCCCAGTTTCCACATGCAATGGGGGTCCCCGCCTTGGCCCCAAAGTGCCCGACAGACAAAGGCACCGTGCAGCCCCAGAGAAGGGGTGCAGGGCCCTGGGCCCATCATACCGATGGTGCAGTGCTCGCCGTTCCAGCCCGGGCTGCACTCGCACTTGCCGTCCCGGCAGGTCCCGTGCTCTGCACAGCGCGGGTGGCAGGCACGCTGGTCGCAGGCCGCCCCCATCCAGCCGTCCTCGCAGCGGCAGGTGCCCCCCACGCAGACGCCGTGGCCACCGCAGTCAGCAGCACAGATCTCTGTGGGCGCAGGGGCCGGGGAGGGAGGAGAGAGAGAAAACAGGTATTGAGGGGTCACTCTTGGGGACAAGGGTCACACCTGGCTACCTACCTTGGCTTCTGTGAGCAGTGGCTCACAGGCTCAGGAGGTTAATCTCCATGGACAACGGCCCTCGACCCTTGGACAAGAACAATTCCCTAGGCAGAGGCCTGTCCAGAGCCCGTGTCCTGCCCGAGAGAGGCCGGACTGCAGACTCTGCTCTGTGTGCTTTTCCCGGCTTCCTGCCAGCCTGTCCCCGCTTCTGTGCTTGCCACCTCCAAATGGGGCCGGCCTTCTGAACAGATGTGAGGAAAAGTCAAATTTAATTAAAAACCAGTTATGTGTGAAAACAACGTGAGGATGAGCCCCCGATCGCCAAGCGGAGTGCTTGTGGGTCTGGTTGGGGTGCGCGAGGGGTCCCCGGGTTGCGTTTCTTTCCAGCATGACTCTGGGGTGGGCTGAAAGAGAAGCTGGACACCCCGAACCCATGGGGTACTCTGGGTGGCTGTGCTGGGCTTTTGCTGGGCTTATGGCCTGTCCCCCATGCATTGCTTCATCACGCCACCCTCCAGCACCATCTAAATAGTCCTTAGCATCCGAAGCAAACAGCTGGGTCGGGGGTGGGTGCACTTCACAGCCAGAGTGGCGGTGCCCAGCCCTTCACAAAGGCCCGTCTGTGAGATGGTGCAACACACACACACACACACACACACACACTAGCTGATTCACAAGCCCCTTGGGCCCCGGGCCAATGACAGCTTCATGGTTATGCAGGCAGAAGCTGTGAAGACTCTGAAATACAATTGCTTGTTAGGAAGTCGGCTGAACAACTGGGGCCACTGAGGGAGGCTCTGCCGGGGCTGTGATGGGGACCCTGACTGGATTCGGTGCCGCACGGCCCAACATACTTCACAGGGAAACCCCAACACCTTCGGTGTCCCTCAAATTAAATGGGCACCTGTGTCAAGGTGAATTAATCCATGACCCCTTCCAAGCTGTACTCTTGGCTTAGAAGCTGCTAATAGTCTGGCTACTTTTGAAAAAGGGGACAAAAATTAGATCTCGGCAGATCAGAGCTTCCAAACTAATTGACAAGGCAGTGGCTACCATGTTCAAGAATTAAGAAAACAACAACAAAAGAACCAACAGGAAGAATTCCCCTTTATGGTGTGTTCCTATGCTCATCATCTTGTCAAATAAACTACCTGGAAAGGGAGGTTCTGCACCATGCTGGGTTTCTCAGCCACCAAGGGGTGAGAGAGGCCACGGCAAAATGTATGGAAAGAGCCCTGACCTGGAGCCGGGGGACCTGGCTTCTATGTCAGGCTCTGGAGCAGAAGCTGTGTGACCCTGGGCAGGTTCCTTGACGTGGCTGGTGATGCGGCCTCATAGCACGGCCATCGGGGCCATGGGAGCACACAGTGAAGTGGACGATAGAAAGGGGCGTGGCAAAGATCCCTGATGCAAAGATTCCTCAGGACAGTGCATTTTACACCAGGTGTCCAAGGACCAGGTTTGCGAGGTCCAAGTCTGCTCAGCCATTGATCTGCTGTGTGACCTTGGGAAGGTCACTTGTCCTCTCTGGGTATCAGAGATGGCATCTAAGACTGTGGGAGTGTATGAGCATCCCCCATGTTACACCTCATAATCTATCCCCAAGGTTCAGCTGGGCTGTCCCTCCTCCTCTGAGAAGTCTCCCACGATTCATTCTGATGACGTTTCTTGCTCATTGTCTTTCCATGTGACATGGTAGCCTGCTCTTTTGTATGTGTGTCTCTCACTGTCAGACTAGGAACACCCTGAGGCTGGATGAATTCTTCCGACCACCTCTACAGCTGGTACCCAGCACAGATCTTGGCACAGAACAGACCCTCAATTAATGTTTGCTGGATGGTGGATAAATCCCTATGTGCCCGGGGCTACAGTGGCTAAGAATTTAAATAATGCAGGTACTCCTGACTCAGCTTTGCTGAGGTCAGTCCAGGCCTATCTGCTTATCTCTGCTGAGGGGCCTTGGGCAACCTCTTCCCAAGTGAGGGTGGGGCTGAGCAGCGAGTGTATGACACCCAGCAGCTCACCAGGAACGGGTTTTCTCCAGATGTCCTCCAGGCTTCCTTCCCTTCATGTGCACAGGGGCAGCTCCTTCGGCTTTTCTCAAGAGGAAGAACAGCAGTCTCAGGTCCCCGGGCCTCGCTAAGTCCTGAGTCTGAAATTTCCTTCCCTTCCACACAGCGTTGCCGGGGCGACAACCCGGGTGACTCCGGAGGTGGGGCCTGTGCACAGGGCTGCCTGGCCCTTTCCCCTGTGCACCTGCCCAGCGGGAAGCTCAGCATTCCTCAGCACTGTTCCCAGGTGGCCATTTATGGTGTGAAAGTAAACAGAGACCAGCATGTCTATTCACTGAGGTGTGAGCCAGGAGAGGGGGGGCGGGCTGCCCGGCCAAAGCCTTGGTATTTTCAGGCTGCAGGGCACTTGGAGTTCAGAAGAGGCAGGCCTTCCCCAGCGCTCGCTGGTCTCATTGCAGGTCCCCACCAACGCGAACGCTCACGGGTGGCTCACTCCTCTACCAACCAACCTGGAGGCGGTGTGCGTGAAAGAGGGACTCCAAACCTCGGCTCCGCCAGCTGTGGGACCTCAGGCAACCTGTTCAATGGCCCTGAGCTTCATTTCCTTCCTCGGTAAAACGCAGAGCCACGTCGGAGGCTCCACAGCCCTGCTACACAGTTCATCCCGATTCCTTTATTTTCCAGTAATAGCCCGTGCATGCCTGCTCTGTGCCAGGCTGTGCCAGGTGCTAGGGATAGAGAGGGCAGTGAGACATGGCCTCTGCCCTCCAGGACATCCCAGCCCGGACAAAGCAAATCGCTTCCCAAGACCGTCCAAATCCTCTACGGCTGTTACTTTGGCACCTTTTTGTGTGTGTGCAATGAATAAAGAACCGTGGATTTAGGAACAGACAGATTTGGGACCAACTCTTGGCTTTGTCACTTCCTGGCTGGGTAATCTTTAAGGCGCAAGTTAGGTAATTCACTGAATCTCGATTTCCACTTCTGTAAAGTGAAGATAATAATTCCCACTGCACCCATCTTTCTGGGGGGGGGGGCGCGTTAGATCAAATGAGGTAATGTGTGGAAAAGCCATTTTTGGCTTAATAACTTAACACTTATAGCAGGTTTTACACTTGACAAAGCACTGTTCACATACAATTTCTCACGGAACTATCACAAGGATGCTGCATGAACTCGCTGGGTACTTTCCTCCTTGGCGGGGAGGCTACTGAGGCCGAGACGGCACAGGGGGAATGTGACAAGGTCGCAGGTTCCTCTGGCGTTTGGCTCTCATTTGGACGATCCTCAGAGCCAGGCTGCACGTCAGGCTTTTTCCAGGTAAGGAGACGGAGGCTCAGACGGGACAGGGGCAGGCTCTCCTTCGAGGAACCTCCAGGCTCTTCCATCAGATCTTCCCGTTCGGGGCCCCGGTGCTTCCCCTTGGTGCCTTCCGGCCAGACCCGGGCTGCGTGTGATGGGAAATGAGATGCTCCTCAGAGTTTCCCAGACACCCCGGCTCACTTTCCTGCACTGGACACTGGGGGGCTGTCCCTCCCAACACCCCATTTCCTCCCCAGTTTACACCAGCCGTGCTCTC
Source organism: Sus scrofa (assembly GCF_054392235.1). Classification (NCBI taxonomy): domain Eukaryota; kingdom Metazoa; phylum Chordata; class Mammalia; order Artiodactyla; family Suidae; genus Sus; species Sus scrofa. The sequence goes on from NC_139391.1 coordinate 13,208,477, forward strand.
GTGGCATGAAGCTCAAGCAACCTGGTGGCTGGGCAGCCTTCCATCAGCCCTTTACAAGCTGGGTTGTGAGTTCTGACACATTTTAATGGACGGGGCCTGACAGGGCGACCTTGATGTTTACGGGGTGCTGACTGATGGGAACGCCACCTGTCAGCCTGCACCTCTCCCCTGCAGAGGGTCTCCCTGCCCAAGCTGAGGGGACCCTCTGGGAGGAGAAACCCGAGATGCTACTTTGTCATCTGGCCTCGAGTTATAGGCCCCAATGTTCACGTGTTTTATAGGCCTCAGTTTTGTTTTGCTTTTTGTCCTTGAAATAAAAGGAGCTGCTCTATTTTCCTTCTCCGATTCCGCTTTGACATTAAAGCAGATATAACGTCCCAGCGTGGCTGGCGAGAACCAAACAGGAGGACGCTCAAGAACGTGCTTTGACAGCTCGTGCGCCCTTTGCGTCACGTAAGTGGGATTGTGTGAAATCTGGGTCAGGGCTCCTCTCTACCCCTTAAGTTTCCGCGATTGTAACTCGGAACGATGCTGACGGCTGCAGAGTCGCGGGAGGACTTACTCTCTCTTGCTTCAGTTCTTGAGCTCTCACTGTGGGCAAATCCTACAGCGGGCCCTGGGGATGCCATGCTGATGAGGACAGACGTGGTCCTTTCCTGGACCTCAAGGGGTGACCTTCTCGCGTGGCGGGGGGATGTAACCTTCCTGAATTAAACATGTTAAGATGAGCCTGGCGCCTGGTCAGGGTACGATAAGTTGTGCGCACACATATTCTTATGAGAAAGGAGAGGAGGCAAGTGTATCAGACAACGCAGAAGATCAGACGTGAACGCTGACTTAGGCAACACACCTGATACAAGTGACCCTTTGCGAAAGGCCAGGGGACGGTCACCCGGTGAACACTGGTGCTTTCTGACCGAGCGGTGGAGGGTCGGGGTCTGGAGGAATCCTCTGAAATGCTAGGGAGTACACACTCCACAGAGTAGACTTGGGCTCAGCTTCTGACTCCCCGCTTTCCTTGGGTCCTTGTGGAGTCCTGGCGAGAACTACTTAATCTCTCAGGACCATGCGGCTTCCCTCAAAAGGAGGACAGTGATAACGGTGACAACTGAAGGAAAGGGGAACTGTGCAAGGGTCTCCGCACACTGTGTTCTGTAAGGTGTGCTCTGGACACAGCTCAACGATGATGGGACCTAAGACCTCCTGTACCAGCACAGCTCCTGGTCACCTCCAGAGGAACAGCTCTTGCAGAGCAAAAGATTTTTTATTTTTCTTTTTTTGGCCACCGCATGGCATGTGGAGCTCCTGGGCCAGGGATCAGATCTGAGCCTGGCACCATGGGTTTCAGGATCCGGTGTGGTGACCTATGCTGCCAAGGCTGGATCCTTAACCCACTGTGCTGGGCCAGGGATCGAACCTGTGTCCCCGTGCTCCAGAGAGGTCACCGATCCCATGGTTCCACAGCAGGAGCTCTGCAAAACGTTTTGTAATTGCAGCCTCAAAATGTGGGTACGATGCTTTCTCTCCAGTTACCGAGCATGGCACCACCAGCCAAGATCATCAAAATGCAGTTAGGAGTCACTGGTCTTTGCAGCTTTGGCTTCCTCTTGAAGTCAGGTGAAAATCCCCAACCATGTTTTACCACTCCAAGTCTGTAACGTTCTTGAGCCAACTGTACAGGGCTTGGAGATGAACCAGGTTAGGTGCAAGGACACCGGAGCTCTTCTCCTGGGGGGGTAGCCACACCCACAGCAGCTCCCCTCCCCACCCTTCCTCTGCCCTGCCTCACGGGATCCTATTGTCTTCTCTCTAGCCTGGAAGTCTACCCGACAGCAGGCTCTAGCTTTCATTCACCTTGGCTCCCAGGCAGCAGGCACCAGGTCTGGCACAGCAGGATCCTTCAAATACTTGTTGAAGGAACAGATGAGGTTAAAAAAAAAAAAAAAAAAGCCTCATGGAAGAGGTGTTATGTCAGTTGGCTCAACTCTATCTCAGCGCCATATTGTACGAAATTCATTTGCTTAAATATATTCACACAGGGGCTCAGCCCCCAACCCCCCATGCCCAACCTTCTGAGGAACTCATCTTCTCCAATCTCTGACTGAAAACTCATAATTTCAAAGTGTCTCAGTCCTTACACCCTCGCACACATCTTTCTGCACACCAATGCCTTCCATCACACCCGTTTCCTTCCGAAGTCTTGCAGGCAGGTGGACACAGGATGAAGTGAAAAGAGTAGGGAAAAAAACCCTATGGTTGGGGGATTGGTTAGTTGCACTCCAAGGTATGTGTGTACCTGAGGGAAAGAGCTGCCCCTGGCTCCTCTCATTAAATGTTAATCCCCATATGAACCTGGATAAAGCCTGGGGCCTATTACAGCTACATTTTAATTTGTCTGGACTTACTTTGGAATCCTGTTCATTAAAATCGCTGGTAAGGGAAGCTGTGCCTTTCCCCTAAAGAGAGAGACTTACATATAATTTTCCCATAGTTTCTTTGACTTGGAAAGATGCTCAGAATTGACACAAGTTGGGGATGGAGGGGACTCCTACCCAGATATCTGTGTGGTTTCCTGCTGAGCAAGGAACAGATGCAGGTGAGGCTGGTTTAACATTCCAGGGATGTGAAAGCAGAGCCTTAGCCCCACGTGACCTCCTGGGAAGCCCTTTAATAAGTCTGTATTTAGCACTAAAATGGATAACAGGCAAAACTGTTCTATTCTGCCCAGGACCTGAGGTTCTTAGAGCGACTGCAAGAAATTTTAATGAGGGCTAAATAATTTTAAGTGATGTCCATTAGGCTTTTCTGTTTCCTCACTAGCTCATCTGAATTAGTGCGCGGTTTGGGGAAATTTTCTGAAATCCTGGTCCTTCAAAATTCCTTGGGGAATTTCTCATGAGATCCTTGGACACTTGACGTCCAAGCCACACTAACGGCAGTTGAGGCAAAAAACAAGGAGAAACTGTAGAACCATTGCTGGTGGCACACCAATGTTATCTCATTAAACCCTCCCAACATCCCTGCAGTTACATTTTTACTTCCTTACCGTCACTGAGGAAACAGGAGAGATTAAGTGACTGGCTCGAAGGTACTTAGCTAGAACGAAAGGTGACTACGATTAACACGGCTCTTTGGTCTGTGAACTGTGGGATCAGGTTTAGGTAAACCTTCAGATGTAATTGGACGTATTTCCTTACTAATTATGTATTAGCTCATCACCCCAGCTAGACTTAGAGAATCTCTGAAATCAGAATCTGAGTCTCCTTTATCACTCTGACCCAATGATTATCATGTGAGGTACATTTCCTTTTTGTTTATCTGTTATCTGTCTGTTTATCCTCCATCCATCCGTCTGCCTATCCATCGGCTCATCCACCTGTCCATCTACCCAACCACCCAACCAACTATTCAGTCAACAGGCCATCTAACTGTCCATCCATCCATCCATCCATCCATCCATCCATCCATCCGTGTGACTTGGGCAAGTTACTTCATCTTTCTGTGCCTCACCTTCCTCATCTGCAAAATAGGATAGAGACACCAACATCTGAGGTTCAGGTGAGGTTTAAATGAACATCATGTCATGAGTCTTACATCATGTGTACCTGTTACAGAGTAAACACTCACTATATGGCAACTATTTTATGTTTGTGTGCTAAGAAAGCTAGGGGAGAAGGGAGGATTTAAAGGTACTGGGGAGAGCCTTCAAAAGCTGGAGAGGATTGGATCTGGAGGCTAATGGGAAGGTCGATTCCTGGGCTCCTCACCCCCTGGGGAGAGGTGTGTGGCAGAGACCCGTGTAAGGGACAGGCCAGGATAATGAGAAAGCACTTAATTCATGGCCTCAGCACTCTCAGTGAGGTAGGACTCTCCGCCTAGCAGGATGCTTGTGGACCGCTGTGGACATCCGAGAGGGCCCCTTGGGGACTGAGCCCAAGAACTCAGAAAGTACAAAAGGAACTGCACCTGGAAGGGGCCAGGAGAGGCTGAAGTCGTGAGCATGACGTGATTTGGCTTACGGTGCTCAGAGACCCGGTGGTAAGATCGGAGAGGGTGCGTGTTGGAATGATCCTGGTTTTGCAAGGTGGACGTGGAGGAAAGGCACCGAGGCAGGGAGCCGGGCGGTGATGGAAAGCAGCTGGGGGGAAGGAGCAGGGGGATGAAGGAAACGAGGGAGAAGGAGGGCGAGCCAGGAGAGAGCTGACGCTGGGCAGGGAGTGCCCTGGACCTGGCCAAGGGATCTCCTTCAGGTGGGTTTAGGGGTAAGAGAGAAAAAGAGGAGGAAAACTTAGAAGAGCGTGTTTGTGATTGGAGCACGAGAAGGCACCAGCCTTCAGAGAATTGGGGGATTCTCTAGCCAGCCTGCAGACAGGGAAACCCAGGCTCAAGAGAGGAAATCCTTGTCCTTGGCTGCACTGTGATGTCAGCGTTTTAGCAAGAGCTTGACGGCTGCCTTAGGAAGTAGTTTTGTAAGGGTCCAGCGAGACAAATGGCCCAAAGGGGGGGTTCGCTCCATGTTGGCCCCTCCTCTGTGCCCCTGCGCAGGCCGTTGCCATGGTCTAGCTTCTCCTTTACTCCAGTTTTGACAGGCTGAACTCTGCCTGCAATGCCACCCCCTCCTTGAAGCCTCCCTCCAGAGCCCCAACAGAAAGGGGCTCCTCATACCTGCTACCTTTCCAAAGCACTTGATGCAAACCTTTCTTTACCAGCTTATTGGTCTACCTGTGTTCCCTCCGGAGTCCTGCCATCATCAGCTTACAGTCCAGAGTGAGTCTCACCCAGGAAAGGTATCTCTGATGCAGCCATGTTCTGCCAGAGTCCAGGGCTCTGACTCTCCATGTGATTATTCAAGGTGCTATGATTTTTGTCCAGGGCGGAGGCTTGGATTTAGGCAAGTTGGGTTTAAAAAGCCTGCTCTGCAATGTCCCGGCGCTGGGAAACAACTGTCACTCATATCTGAGCCTTATCGTTGTCATTTATAAAATGGTGGTCGTGATCCTACGCTACGGGAATCTTAAAACCGATTTAAAAATACATTGGGAGTTCCCGTCGTGGCGCAGTGGTTAACGAATCCGACTAGGAACCATGAGGTTGCGGGTTCGGTCCCTGCCCTTGCTCAGTGGGTTAAGGATCCGGCGTTGCCGTGAGCTGTGGTGTAGGTTGCAGACGCGGCTCGGATCCCGCGTTGCTGTGGCTCTGGTGTAGGCCGGTGGCTACAGCTCCGATTCGACCCCTAGCCTGGGAACCTCCATATGCCGTGGGAGCGGCCCCAAAGAAATAGCAAAAAGACAAAAATAGAATAAAATAAAATAAAAATAAAAATACATTGATTACCCGCATGTTCCAGCTCTCCCTCGAGGCTGGGGACTCAGATCGTATCATGCTACCCATGTCCTCAAGGAGCTCAAGTCTACCTGCTGTAGAAAGGAGGGCAGAGCTGGCTGCCACGCCTGGCACACAGGAAGCAACTACAAGTCACCTTTCTCTCCCACAGGCCAGATTTCCCTCTATTTTGAATAATTTGGTTGGAAGACAGTATCTACTCTCTGTCCCTCCCTCTCTCACTAAATTGGGCAGATGGCTTTTTAATCTCAGCGCAGGGTTCAGGCAGAAGCCAGAAGGGAGGGAGGTACAGGAAAGGAGCATCCGACTTCTTTACAGTAATTAGTATCCTTTTGACCTTGAGGCCAGACCCAAGTCACCCCCCTGTGCTTCTGCACTTCCATCCCTCTCACCGGAGAGTCAGAGCTGCTCCAAGCCATGCCTCGGTCCCCCAGATCTAAACGGCAGGAAGCTAATGAGCCTCGGAAACCACGGGGCCTTTCACCTCACTCAAGCAGCTTGGAAGGCTTTCAAACCAAGCAGAAAAGCGGATTCCAGTATGTTGGTGCAGAGTGGTCTCCCCATCGAGGGCCCCAGGACTAGAATTTCAAGCGTTATGAAGCACCTATCACAGGAAGTGGTAAGCCGCTGCTATTTGTCTTAATTGGAGGGTATCTGGCTTCCTGATTAAAGGAGTTCAAAGCTAGCATGGGGCGGGGGGGAGCCTCCAAACAGGTTCTGACTTTGCAGAAGGATAACAAACCAAGCCAGGACTTGTGAGCAGAGAGGCCAAAAAGGTGACTGGGGTGTGTATTTTTGGCCAGGGCTGGGACAATACCCTACTGAAAGGGCCCAAATGGGGGAAGTGAAGAGACAGCCAATGTTCAGATCTACAGCTCTGATGTCCTTTCTGTGACAGGTCCTTCTCTCCACCCAGTCATGTGCTCATCTGTCTAACTCCTTCCTGGACCCTGCCCCCTTGAAGGTCCCCCAGGACTTCAGACTGCACGTCAATACTAGAGCAAGCTTCATAAAACCAAACCAGACCATGTCACAGCTCTGCCTGAAACTTTTCAGCGGCTTCCACCGACAGATAAAACCTAAATTCCTGGAGTTACTATTGTGGCCCAGCAGTAACAAATTCAACTAGTATCTATGAGAAGACAAAAAACAAAACAAAACACCTAAACTCTTTCAAGGCCAATCATGATACCTGTTAACTTCCTTCATTGCTTCTCCCTCTCACGACTGCCACAAATATCCTAAGACTGCCACAGACATCCTAAGCTCAGCTACTCCAAACTACGCTCTTTCCTGGAGAATGCCGTGATCTGCCTCATCTACGTACCTGTTCCTACAGCAAATCTCTGACTTCCACAACGGGCTGCTGCAAGGAGCCTGCCTCCACCTTCCAGCTCTGTCAACTCAAATCCAACCTCCATCACCCACCTTAAATCCCACTTCCTCCAAGAAGCCACCCTGTTAACCCCAGCTGAGAGCAATGGCTCTCTTCCTTGAATGCTTGTAGAACTGCCAAGTCCACCATGGTCCGATCCCATTTACACGTTTCCTGGCTGTGTCATCGAAGGAAGCTGTACCTTATAAGCCTGATACCTGATTCATGGACAGATAGTACACCAGTGTAAACCTTAAGAGCCAATGGCAGAGTTACACAGGAGATAAGCGTGGGCTCTGAGGTCAGGGAAGGCTGGATTTGAATCCCTGTTTTCCTAGAGTGTCTTTGGAAAAGTCGCTCAAGCTCCCCAAGTCCTGGTTTCCTGAGAATTAACACCACCTGCATTGTCCGGGGCTTGTGTATTTGTTGTTTAAAGAAATCATGAAGCACATACATGAAGGAGCTCTGTACAATGTAAATAAAATTTCCATTCTGTGAGTAGTTATTATTCAAAAATGACACGTGATCGTACCAGCAGTTTGATTCAGGAAGACAACCGGAGATTTTTGTACAAGATAACAGCTTGGGCATCGAAATAGAAACCTGATTCTGAAGCCTGATTTCAGGAGGGCTTATATTTGCATACTGAAGAGCTCCAATTGTGATAGAAAATGTTCCAGGGCTGTCAGGGGAAATTCTACTAAATTACAAAGCTGCCAGCTCGGGGTTTATCAACCTTTAACTCTGGCAGCATTTAGAAGTACGCCTGTTTGGGCCCAATTTCTCAGTCTTTGATTAAATGTTAGGAACGCACCATCTCACTGTGTCTACACCTCTACACCGCTTCCCAGGCAACTGGGGGGCAGGGTCGGGGGGACTCTTCCCTGTCTCCTTCCAACACAAGCTCTTCTTTTTCTGCTTCATTGTCAGTCTCTGGGATATTTATTATTCTGAACTTTGATGCCAGGCTGTCGCTTGCCGCTGGGAAGGGGCACAGGAAATGTCAAGACTCAATGGATATGATTCCTTGGGTGAAATTCTAACCTCCAGTTTCCCCTCCCATAACACACCTATACCAAAATAGCCCAGTCTGATAGTTTTCCTTTTGATGTTTAATTGGATGTCAGCACTGTGCTTTCTGGGCTGAGAAGCTGATGCTTCTCAGAGAGGGAACAATTCCGGCTACACAAATGAGACTTGTAACAGGGGAGAATGCTCAGCGCTGAATCTAATTTTCTCTCCCATCCATGAACAGAAGACAATTTCTCTGGCATTAAAGCATCTCACTCAGTCTTTCTGTCATTAATAAGAATTAAGTTCTGTTCCCTCAAATCTAAATGTAATTATATTTTGCCTCGTAAGTAAAATTGAATTACCCTTTTCAAAATTTAGAACGAATGCAACTGCTATGTTTAGAGCTTTAATTTTTTAAAACCCTGTTGCTACTTTCAGCTTATTTTTTTTTTAAAGCATTGTACTTATTTTACTGTCAACCGGGACTTAATTTGATAACAGAGGCTTTCTGTTCCATATCCATCTGGCCATTATTATTATTAATTGTGCTTTGTGATTTGCTTTTCTTTTTGGCAGGGGAGGAGAGTAGTAGAGAAGAAATCAGAAGCTCAGAGGATCTGAGTTTGAATTCTAGAAGGTTCCCCTAAGTCGAGGTAGGACCTAGGCCAGGTTGCATGGAGCGAGTTAAAAATGAGCCCTGGCATGGAGTCTGAAAGGGAAATTTTCAATGCGCATTGAAAAACATTTTACTCTAAGATTTTTCCGCAAGATACTCAGCGGGCTCCATGACTGGGGCCCTGCCTACCTTACTGGCCTGATTTCGTCACCCACCCCCTTGGCTCCTACTCTCCAGGCCGACTGAGGAAGACTGCTCTCTACTTCTGCACATGCTGTTCCCTCTGCCTGGATGGCCCTTCCTGCCCTTGCCTCCAGGAACCCCCTTTCAGCCTCCTCTCAGTTTGGTTCCCACATTTGCATCCTGGAGAAGACGGTCTGCCCTTGGGCCCCCAATCCCACGTACACATGGCAATCAGGGGTCTTAAGAGGCTGCACCACTACTAAATGTCGCTTCCAAATGGCCTGAGGCGTGCTGATCTGCGGTGCCTGGACCAGGCTGGCACACGGGGAGGCCAGGAAGGCTCGTGGGTGAATGGAGGGGACGTGTGCGCCTGTCAGCAGTGGGTGCACGTCCGGAGCTGTTCCGGGGTGTGCTCTCTGCGGAGGCTATGCTACTGTCTGCAAAGGAGCTTGGGATACCCTGAGCAGAGGCCGAGGCCAGTGCTGTGGGGCCCTTGTGTTAGTGTTTGGGGATATATGTGCCAACTCATCAGTGACTCTTCATTGAGACCCCGGGACCAGAGTCAGGGGGCTGGGGGAAGCAGCAGGTAACAAGTCTGAGAAACGCCAAGGAAATCAAGCCTCTGAGAGAGAAAGCGAGTTGTTTCAAAGTCACACAGACTCAAAGCCAGGTCTGGTTCCAAACTTCCACCATATAAACTGCCCTCAAACTTAAATTTGTTAGAATGTAAGCACTGTTTGGCTAATTTAGATTTAACCATGCATTCTAAAAATATACATTAATACTTTATTGAGTACTTACTGTGGGCCAGCCACCATGCCAGGCATCTTATACATACATAGTAAAGCTAATCTGAAAAACAGCCCTGCAAGGCGGGTATCATTAGCCATATTCTTTGGATAAGTTCTGTCTTAAAAATTTAGCTTGGTGCCACTCCAAGTCCACTGCAGTTCTTTCTGACTACACATGCTACCGCCAAATCCGGACCACTGAATCTCTAAAAGATCTCCACCTGCTATCCCATGAAACTCAGTTGCAACGAAAGGCGAAGAGTCATAAACCACCAGCATGAGCACTTTACACTCAGACTCTGCCACGCACCGCTTCTATGAGCCAGCAACCCAAAGGAATAAAATGTGGTGAGAAGGCCCTCTCAAATAAAAGTCATTTATGGAAGACAAGACTGGAGAGAGCTCGCAGAGCAGTGGAAATGAGGAATGAATTTATGAGGCTGAGGACAGAGATGACTGGGCGGGGGAGGGAGACCTGAGGGGACAGCCAGTGAAGGGGTAAACAGTGGGTTTAAAGGACAGCATCTCAAATGGTGTTCTGGAAAATGCCCTGGAGCCCCAAAGCGTCTTTGGAAGTCATTAGGCTCTGAGAGCAAGGTAGGCTTTTCCAATTTTAAGGACCATCTTAAAGAGGTTAAATGCCTCCCCTTTGCTAAGGGGGCTCTGAGCCAAGAGGATGAAAAGCCAACTAAAGCACTTGTCGGGGGTGTGGGTAGCGGAGAGTCCTTGGCTCAGCAGGGCTGTGCAGAGGGCGGGGGGCCCTTTATGCAAAAACTGCTGAGGCATCCAGCCCAGCAGGGCTGTGCCCTGGGGAAGATGGCTTGAAGGAGAGGAAATGATGCCAGCTCTTGTCCAGGAGGGGCTCTGGCTGGCTGGCACTGTGCATGAAATGAACATGAGCTAGGTCTGGAAAGTGAGAGAAGGGCCCTAGGGACCTGGATGTGGCCTTGCTGAGTGTTATGGGTGTGTGGGGGTGAGGCAGAGGGGGTGGGAACGGCGGGGGTTGGGTGGGGGGAGAGTCTTAAAAGGAGGAATTAGACTGCTTGGCTGGTAGTGTGCTGGGATCTTCTGGAGCAGAGCCTGTAGCTGTAGCCCGCCTCGCTCCTCTTTGACAACTTCCTGGATAAGTCATTTTAGTAATAACCCTGGAACTTAATAGGTGTGAAGCCCTGCCCTAGGGAGAAGGATAGACCCTGACTTCGTGGGGTTCACAGTTTGGCAAGGGAGAGGCGCATCTGTAATATATTGGTCAGTACACCAGAGAGCTCAGGAGAGGCCTCGGAGCCAGGTGTGGGTTGAATTTGTCCTGTGCCACTTACTAATGGGGGGGATGCTGGCAAGGAATTTAACCGAGTTCTGAGCTTCGGTTTGCTCTAGAAAACAGAACTAATAACACTTTCTTCACAGGATTCTTAGGAACCTTAAATAAGATAATGGTTAAAAAGCTCAGTTCAGGAGTTCCCATTGTGGCTTAGCAGTAACGAAGCCAGCTACTATCCATGAGGTTTCGGGTTCGATCCCTGGCCTCACTCAGTGGGTTAAGGACAGCTGTAGCTCTGATTTGACCCCTAGCTTGGGAACCTCCCTATGCTGCATGGGTGGCCCTAAAAAGACAAAAACAAACAAATGCACTTAGTTCAGTACCTGGTACATGATAAGTACTAAGAAATGGATGACTTTAATTAATGCTCCATCCTGTGACCTATCAGGACAAAAGACAGGTTAACAGGCAGGAACCCCCTGTGGCTGGAAAGAAGCCTTGAGGCAATAGCTGAGGGCTTGGACCCAGAGGGCCCAGGTTTAACTCAAACTCTGCCACTGATGCCCTGAGTTATTTTGGGCAACTCATTTCCTCTCTCCAACTTGTTCTCGTCCGTAAAACAACAGCAGGAGCAATCGCCACCTTCGTTATCACCTTCGTCATTGTCACCGACCTCCTCATCACCGCCACCATGCCCACCGTGGCAATCACCATCCCCAAGACGGAGGCAGCGAGGTCCCACCGGGCCCAGAGTTGAGGACAGAGGTGTGCTGGGGACAGGGCATGGGACCTATAACCTGTGCTCTTCCAGGCCACAGGCATCTATTTAACCAGTGATCTTCCTTATAGGCTTGTCAGGAAGAAAGGCCACATCAGAGAGGCAGGATTTAAGGAGAGTTTCTGAGATGAGACGGCAAGCCATGCTGCTGAGCACCCAGGGGCCTGAGTAAACACTGGCATAAAATCTGACTTCACCGTTTCCACGGACCCAACCAAAGGGCTGGGAAACTTGTCAGCTCACATCTCGTTAGAGGCTGGGTGTTGAGCGAGGGGCATGTTGGTTTAAGCTGCTTTCATTAAACCTCGCTCTCCGGGCCAACCAGCATGACACGCATCTCAGGCCAGAGACGGTCCTCCTTCCTTGGAGAGCCAGACGGCGCGGGTGTTTTTCTGCCAACCCCACCACCCGCAGTCGGCGCAGGTGGTGAAAGGCTCACTTAGCATGTGTCTCCCAGTCTTGCAGCCCCAGAGGGAAAGGCTCTGGGCGGTTCTGTGCTGGCCAGGCCGAGCCAGGAGCAGAAAACACAAACAGCAGCACGATTGCTGGGTGTCTGAGTTGTGCTAGCCATGGTACTCACCACTTTCTATGTATTTTCTCACTCAGTCCTTGTAAGAATCTCACAGATAATTTTACTTCAAAGGAAACGGAGGGTCAGGGAGGTTAAGCACCTTGCTGAAGCCATTAAGCTAGCGGGGAGCAGGTCCTCTGAAACAAAGCTCGGTGCCCCTTCACTCGCCTAAGCATAGAGACATGGCCTCGGCTACAGCAGCATCCGGTCCATGAGGCATCTCTTGCTCAACGTGACGGCCAACTCCATCCTTTTCAAAGAGCTTCCAGTCAGTGAAAGATCCCCTGGGAGGGAGGGAGGGAGGAGAAAGACGAAGGGCTCCCCCGCCACAGGCACTGCTCCGTGTGTACCTGTGTTACACAGCTTAATCACCGCACAACCCTCTGAGGGTTATCATTTCATCTTTCCGACAAGGAAACCGCGGCCAGGAAAAGTCAAGTTCCTTGTTAAGATCACAGAGTTATTAGCACGGGCAGAGCCAGGATGCAGCCCAGGCAGGTGTTGCCTGGATGGTAGGGAGAGACAGCCACCATCAACGTGCTTTCACTAGCCTTCCGACGAGCTTCTGGCTGGAAGTGACAGCCAAGGGACACAAGTGATGGCCTGTGAGGTCGCAGTGCAGAGCGTTGGGCAGCAGGCTAAGCCCCCGGCTGGGCTCTGATTCCCAGCTTCGTCAGGCACGGGGCGCCTTACGTGAGTCCCTGCAACTCCCTGAGCCTCCAGGGGAGGATGGGGTGGTACCACACCTGTCACCCTGCCTCACTGGCTGCTGTTACAGGGTGTGTGTGTGTATGAGCTTTGTATGTCAGGTAGCACTCAACAAACTATCACTGCTATTGCAAGGGGAGTTGGTAATTCTGAAGCAATTTTTTATTTACTTAAAATTTTTATTTTTATTTATTTATGTTTGCTTTTCAGGGCTGCACCCACGGCATAGAGAAGTTCCCAGGCTAGGGGTCGAATCGGAGCTGCAGCCGTCAGCCTATACCATAACCACAGCAACGCCAGATCCAAGCTGCATCTGAGGCACCACAACTCATGGCAACGCTGGATCCCTGACCCAGGGAGCGAGGCCAGGGATCGAACCCGCATCCTCATGGATCTTAGTTGGGTTCTTAACCTGCTGAGCCACAATGGGAACTCCTGAAGCCATCTTTTAAATTCCTGGCCTTGTGGCAATCACGAAATCATGACACTGTTTTAGGCAGTCACAGGTTAGAGACTGAAACACCACAGTCCCCACACCAGAAAGGGCGTACTTAGCTTCCATCTCTCGGTGTCTTTGTCAACAGGCAGGGCTTTCGCCAGTGGGTGTTTTAATCACCCTGGTAGCATAGTTAACACCACCTGAGCCCATGTCAGGGGCTGACGAGCATGCTCAGTGCCTTGTTACACGACCTTAAATAATGCTCCAAACAATAATTTTCCAAATACAAATCCAGACGCCAGGCACTATTGTCATTTCCTTTTCACAGCTTACAGAGATGAAGCCAGTTGCCCAAAGTTATAATCAGTAAACGGCAGGGCCAGCATTTGGACCTAAGACTGTTGGACTCAGGGGCTCCTTACCACATGGAGCTCTTGGGCCTTAGCCCACAAGGTCACATCGGAGACCAGCTACGGGAGCGGGGGGCGCAGAGTTGAGGAAGGTGAGCCCTCACAGCTCCACTCCAAGTCCCTTTCCCCTGGATCCGCTGCTTCCTTTTCCAGGACCAACTAAAGACTCCTTGGTGACCTCACTCACAGTTACACCTGCCTGATCCGAGCTGTGGAGCTTCATTAGGGATCAGCGATGCAGGGGCAGTTATATTTCTATCACAAATTAGCTTTGTGGCCACATAATGAACAATACAGCCCCGTGTAGCTTTAAGAGGACCATTTACTATATGGCTATAAACACAGCTATATAAAAAGAATTATTCTGAACACTCTGGAGCATCTGTGCTCGAGATCTCATCTTGACATGAGTTTTGCAAACAAGGATGAAAGGTGAACACCCATTCTCCCCCCAGTGGGGAAAGGCAATTCAAAATACGCCAAGTCTGTTGCCAACAGGGAGGGGGAGGGAGTAGGATGGACTGGGAGTCCGGGGTTAGTGGATGCAGACTATTGCATGTGGAGTGGATAAGCAATGAGATCCTGCTATATAGCGCTGGGAACTATATCTAGTCACCTTTTTTGTGGCTTTTTAGGGCCGCACTTGAGGCATATGGAGCTTCCCAGGCTAGGGGTCTAATCGGAGCTGTAGCCGCCAGCCTACGCCACAGCCACAGCCATGCTAGATCTGAGCTGTGTCTGTGAGCTACACCAGAGCTCACAGTGACGCCGGATCCTTAACTCACAGAGCAAGGCCAAGGATTGAACCTGCGTCCTCACGGATGCTCGTTGGTTTGTTAACCGCTGAGCCATGAAGGGAATTCCAGTATATCTAGTCACTTGTGATGGAGCATGATGGAGGATAATGTGGGGAAAAGAATGTATATATGTATGTGTGACTTGGTCACTTTGCTTCCAGTAGAAAGTTGACAGAACACTGTCAACCAACTATAATGGAAAAAATAAAAATCACTAAAAAAAAAAAAAAAAAGTATTCCAAAGGCACAGATGCCACACTGGATCTCATTTTTGCCAAAGGTCCCAACCAACCCCCTTTTCCCATCCCCCCAGCACTGTTAATGCACAGGATGATGAACTGATTTGAGCTCCACTGTTTAAGCGGCACAGTGTGGCGGGGAAAGCGATTCAGGGTGAAAACACCTGGCAGGAGATGCTATCACTTTTCAGCCATGTGTCCTGGGTCAGGATTCCTTAGAAATTTTCTGGGCCTAAGTTTCTTTAACAGCTGCTTTCTCTCCCTGTGCTTGTTTGCTGTCTCCCCTCCCTCCTTCCCAGGATCAAGCCTGCCAGGGTTGGGACCTCCCACCCTTTATCCTCTCTGAGTAGATGGGTACCTTATACCAGCAGGAGTTCAGGAAGCAGTCACTGAATAAAACACTATGTAAATTGGGAAAAGGAAAACGGGGATGATAGGACTTTCTCACAGGGCTTTTGTGTGGATTTAAACAGTGGACATTGGAGTTCCCATTGTGGCTCAGCAGAAATGAATCTACTATCCATGAGGACACAGGTTCGATCCCTGGCCTCACTACTGGGTTAAGGATCCGCCATTGCCATGAGCCATGGTGTAGGTTGCAGATGCGGCTCGGATCTGGCATTGCTGTGGCTGTGGTGTAGGCTGGCAGCTGTAGCTCCAATTAGACTCCTGGCCTGGGAACCTCCATATGCCCTAAAAAGACAAAAACACAGCCAAAAACAACAGTGGACACTGTTCAAATGAGAGACAACAAGTGACTGGACCTACTACATACAAGTGCTAGGTGAGTCCCCTACATTCTCCTTTACTCCTCACCTTGGGGGGGGGTTCTAGATCACAAGAGTGCTTATAAACGGAGGGTGCCGATGTACTTATCCTTGAACTTTACATGTGTAAGCTCTGTGGTAAACCAAATGCCACTACCAAGAGCATATCCAGTCATGTGTCTGTTCATCATCCATCCATCCATCCATCCATCCATCCATGTATTATTGAGCAGCTGCTGTGGGCCAGGCCTAGGCTGAGTCCTGGGAACGTGGAATAAGACATGTTTGCCTTCCTCACAGAACTTAGAGAATCTGGCAGGTGGGGGCACATCACGGAGCACCCTAAATACTACACTGTGTTTGGACCTGATTCTGGGGAACAGGTGAAAGCAAAGGCCCATCCCTGCAGATCTCACAGGGGCATTCTCTTCCCTCCAGCCCTGCCTCTAGGATGGCTGTCGCGACATGAGAGACGAGGTTTCGGTGAAACACATCTATTATAATTAACATGGTGAACGGGCGATGGATGCTTTGACTTTTGAGGCCACCACTCTGAAAGGCATGCTGTGAAGACAGGACTCGTGAACTCTCTGCCCCTCTAAGGGTAGCGGTACTGAGGGCGGGAGCTCAGCGGAAGAAGGAAAGCGTGTGTAGACACACATAACCCCAGCTACGGGACCAGAGTCAAGGTCAGGGCACTGATCAGGACCGGACGGTGTGCAAGTCCCCATGGAAACCCTGTCTCCTCCTCCCTCATCCACGCCTGCCCTTCTCCCCATGTTTACCGATGGAACAGTCGTGTCCAGTCCAGCTTGGGTCACAGCTGCAAAGCCCGGTGTCTGGGAGGAAGGTTCCGTGGCCCGAACACTGGTCCAAGCACGTGGCCCTGGGCGTCTCGCAGTTGGTGCCTCCCCAGCCCACAGAGCAGTGGCACTCGCCTCTCACGCAGACACCCCGGCCCGAGCACGTGGGGTCCATGCAGTCCACTGCGACACAGAGGAGAGACAACACAGGTTGGCATCAGACCAGCAAGGATGGGGCTGCTTTAAGCGAACTGCGCTGCTTCATAGTGGAGGAGCTTCGCATACTCCAGGACAGGGACCCAGATGGCCCTGGAGAGGTCACGTGGTGTGGGGAAGAGCAGTAACTCCAGCCACAGCCGACCTGGGCTTCCAACTGCACCCAGGGGTTGACTGTACCTTTCAAGTCTCATTTCTCTCACCTGTAAAACGTGGATACATGTTCACACCTTTTTTTTTTTCTTTTGGTCTTTTTAGGGCCACACCTGCGGCATATCGAGGTTCCCGGGCTGGGGGTCGAATCGGAGCTGCAGCTTTCATCCTACATCACAGCCACAGCCACGCCAGATCCAAGCTGTGTCCGAGTCCTAAACCACAGCTCACGGCAATGCCAGATCCTTAACCCACTGAGCGAGACCAGGGATCGAACCTGCATTCTCATGGATGCTAGTCAGGTTCATTAACCACTGAACCACGAGGAGAACTCTCAACGTTCCTACCTTTGGATTTGACACACGTCAGGCCTACGTGTGTGCAGAGCACTCGGTGCCTGTCTCCCACCGCACACGTACCAACTGCAGGACAAGGGAGGACAAGGCTCTTTTCCTCCGCCTTCTAGAACAGAGCCTAGCTCATAAGAGGCTAACACATCATCACAGAACAAACTATCAGGGTTCACCACTTCAGGAGGCAGTTTTATGTCCGTGAATATGGGACTAAAATAAAGAGATTCCTTATTTTATATGAGAATTTATTTTGCATTTAAATTCCCTTAGATTTTACCATCATCCCTCTGGTGATGGATACAAACTTGCAAACCTCACTTTCCAGACAAACATTTCAACGACTATTCAGAATTATATATGGTCGCTGTGTACGGCTTCTCCTCAAGTGGCGGGTGACCTATAAAGCTGGAGCTCACAGCCAAGGCAACCACCATCCTCCTCAGGCCCAAGGTCAGGGTCATCTCAAGAGACCTCCCAGAAAGAAAATAATATCACGCGTTATGTGCTCGCTGCTCACACGACAGCAAGTGTTTCACATACTTCATCAGATTCAGTTTTCTCAGTAACCCAGTGAGGTACAGAGGCGGGAACTGAGGCTCAGAGAGGTACATAAATCACACAAGATCATACAGCTAAATCTTGCCGGAGAGGAATCTCAAGACAGGTCTGTCTGATTCTGAATCCAATGATATTTCCATTCCTGAGGCTGATTTCCCTAAATCAAAGCATTGGGGAGTTCCCGTCGGGGCTCAGTGGAAACGAATCCAATGAGTATCCATGAGGACGCAGGTTCGATCCCTGGCCTCGCTCAGTGGGTTAAGGATCTGGCATCGCCATGAGGTGTGGTGTAGGTGGCAGACACAGCTTGGATCTGGTGTTGCTGTGGCTGTGGCATAGACCGGTGGCTACACTCTGATTCAACCCCTAGCCTGGGAACCTCCATATGCCACGGGTGTGGCCCTAAAAAGACAAAAACAAACAAGCAAACAAAATCCCACAAAGCTTTGTGTTTACACAAACTTAACAGAGACCTCCACTCTTCTGCAAAGCATTTCAGAGGAAAAAGCTGGGGGAGGACATTGAGGGCTAACTTAGCTGGTGGCTCCAGAGCACGTGGGGAGAGCAAAGGGCAGCAGAGAGAAGGCAGAACCGGCAAAGGGCTGGTCTGTGTTCATCATTCAACCAAAGGGTTGACAGATCGAGCCTGCACTGGAGCGGCCCAGGGATTCTATCCATCTTGCAAGCAGAAGGGGAGAGTGGTGTCCCAGTGGTACCATCACGCGGCATTGTTAACAGCGCTGATGGAGCTGCAATGCATAAAGTCACCTTCCTCCTTATAGGAGTTCTGGAGGAAGCCAGAGACTGCAGAGGAAAGAACTGACCTTTGACCTCTGAGGTCACAAGTTCAAGGGTCACAGGACAAGCTACAATGGTTCTACGACCACAGTCAAGTCACATGCCTGCTCTATGCTTCCCTCTGTAAAGCAGGTCTGGTCAAACCACCTACCTCTCAGGCTGCCATGAGGACCAGATGACACTGAGGATTTGAAAGGACTATATAAGCTGTGAATTGTTGCAAAGAAGTTTGCATGGCCATCCCGTCAGGGCGTTCAGTAGCATGACTTGGGCAAACTGTGGTCAGAGCTCACTGACAATTCAGATGTGCTTTTATGCTATCAATTAAATTTCTTAGCCCAGTATATTTGATTTCTGCACCAAAGACTGGGAGACCCAGCCTGGTTATGATAGAGACACCATGGGTAGAGACTTTACAAACAGCAACATCCTAGGAACAGGCTGTTCATTTTGAGGGCTAGCTTATTACGAAAGTTCTTTCACTATTTAGGTTTTTAAAGGAGTTCAACATAATTACCTAAATAATGAATAAGAAGATCAAATGTCAGGAGCAACCATTTGCAAAAAAAAATAACAACAGGAACAATAACAATTAGTGTCAATTTAGTCCCTTTTCAATGCCATATCTCACTATCAAACCTTTTGTTTATCTATTTTTTTATTTTTAATTAAAAAAAATGTTTACCTTCTGGGGCTGTGCTCACAGCATGCATAAGTTCTGGGGCTAGGGATCAAACCCGTGCCACAGCTGTAACCTGAGTCAGAGTGGTGACTGCCAGATCCTTAAGCTGCTGAGCCATGAGGAAACTCCTCTATTAAATCTTTTATATACATTATCTCATTTCACCCTAACAACAACCCTTTGAGGATATCACTGTTGGAGCCTCACTTTACAGATACGGAAGCTGAAGCACAGAGAGGGTAAATAGCTGGCCCAAGATCACAAAGTGGTAAGTGGAAGAATTTAAATCTGAATCACTCTTTCCTGGTACTGATGCCTGGAAATAGACTGCCATGTCCTCGATAAGCTTACTGGCTCCAAAAGACATGCCTACAGGTATAGAGACATAAGCACATAAAATGGTTAAAAATAGAAATTAAAACAAAACAAGGAAAGAAAGAGGGCAGAGTGGAAAATGAATAAAGCTGAAGGACGGCAGAGAAACTCTTCTCGTGCAATCTCTGGGCTCCACTTAATCATGGTTTAAACATGACCTGCTGGAGTTCCTGGTAATTAAAAATGATAAAAATAATAATAGTGATAAATCTTCACGACCTGCCTCAGATCTCAGAATCTCAGAAGGATTATTCTGGCCCATTAGGCTACTAGGCTAATTCCCTAGGGCCAGAGAGTTTTCCAATCTGACAGGAAACGAGTCAGCAGTTCCTATCCCGAGGCCTATAAAGGTATTTCCCGTTCCATGAGTGTCTGGACCCCGGCTTCGGGTTGACGCTGTCTCTGAGGCACCCTGGAGGTTGAATCTATAAATCTGCACTGTTAGCGGAGCAAGCCGAGAGGGTGCCAAGTTTAGCAAAGAGGCCCTTGGCGTCACAGTCCTGTTCCTTGGATGTAATAATAAGTCTGATAGGGACCCAGGAACCAGCACTGTGAATCCGATGCTCTCAGAAGATGATGGGCCAGGCAGGGAAGAAAGAGCCGAAAGAACGGATGAGAGGCTACCTCCAGGTGATTCAGCATCAACTCATCATCACTTCAGAAGGTCAACTTGGCAGAGAAAGTGTGGAGCGCGCAGCGAGTTAGAAAGGGAACAGCATCTCGGGGTGGGGGTGGGGGTGGGGAGGCGGCCCCAGGAAACCTTGGCTGAGCTGGCTGAGATTCCTGCCAGAACATTCTCCCTGCCCATCCCAATCCTAGGGCCGTTATCTACGACCCTCTGCCAAAGAGGTCCCACAAAGACTTACAGCTGCTTTCCATTTCTGGGGCCTCTGGGGAGACAGGGGAACCCTAGGATGAGATTAAAAGGGTCTCTCTCCATCATGTGGGGATAGTTTCCCTAAGATATTTCTTTCACAGGAAGCTGTGGCGGAACACGGCAGCAGTGCTGGGCCTGGGGTCGGAGAGCCGAAGGGATACAACAGAAGCTGGCAGGGAGGCGGGCTCAGCTTCACAGGGAAGAAGGTCTAACTCCCTCTCTCATTTGAAGAGGTGCCAAGCAGCTACCTTTTTTGCTTCTTCCTCTGCAGAGCTTGCCACTCAAGCCAAATACTGTGGCAGACGCCTGGCCCCGTTAATGAACTGATGGGGCCTGTGTGGCCAGGCTGCAGACACAACTCTTTCCCCACACTGAGCCCCGCTTCAGTGACCACACAAGCCGTCCGACTCGCTTCGGGACCCGAAACACAGCGGCTCACTTTTCACTGCAAAAGGCCAAGGTCGGTCCGGTCTGCCCCTCCCCCGGCCCCCTTTAAGTGTCCTGCTGGCGCAGATCAGCCTTGAAAGAAAAACGTGGGGCGATCAACTTCAGAAGGAGGAAGAGGGAGAGGTAGAAAAAAGTAAGCTTGTTGCTGAGGTTTTATAAACACAGAGAAACCTGTGGGAGCTGAGGGAGGTTGAGGCGAGATCGGGGGAGAGGACGAAGGGCCAAGCGACCCCCACGATAAACACAAGGACTCTGCGAGGACGCTCCACCAGAGGAACAGACATAATAGGGGGAATCAGAACCAGATGGCCCGCCTCGGAAAGAAAGCAGCAGTGAAGACATTTCTTTTCAAGCAGATAACGTAAGTCAAGTTGGTGACCTTGCCCCCTGGGGCCCTGTCCAGAGTCTGCGATCAGGAGAAGGACAACTGCCCCTCGTTGGCCCACAGGACAAGGACGCGGTAGGACTGGGAGTGGCGGGGGGCAGGACAGCCCCACTGTTTCAGAAGGACCTTCCTCTTTGTTTTTCTTTCCTTCACAGGGTCTTCACCTCCAGCGACGAGAAAGAAAAGGGAGAGCATCCTTGTCAGGATGAGAAAGCCAAGGTCCTTTGTTCAAGGGGCTGGGGCTCCACGTAGAGCTCAGACAGCCTGAAGTAATTCGCTTCAAAGTTAATAGGTCTGAATCAGGACCTCCAGCCACACGTGGGGTTTACAGACAGCCTGTCTCAGAGAGGCGAGGTGATGGATGCTTTCCAGACACAAATCCCTTCCCCTGCCCTCTCTTCTAAAAGGGGCCCATTATATTCTCTCGCTCTCTTTTTTAGGGAAAATGATGCTTGAGAGGGAACTTGTTAAACCCCCAGTGGATTCGGAGACCAGCTCTCCCTGGGGCCTCTTCCATGCACTGGAGAAGGCGCCTGGGCCCTGGCTGGTGGACCGTGGGAGGTAATGACTCGGCCTTGTCCAACAGTTTCAAAGTCCATCCATCTCAAAAGACCCTGGATACAGTACGTGGGGTGAGACAGGAAATGTGCTCCAATCATCCCCAGAATAATGTTAATGATATAAGAGCTAACATTTATGGAGCGTTTCCTCTGTGAGAGACACTGCGTGAGCTAAGTGCTTCTCATGGGTCATTTCTTTCAGGCTTCACAGCAAGCGTCATCAGAAGGAATTCCCACTTCACCGATGAGGGATCAGAAGCTGGAAAAAACCAGGATGCAAACCCACATCCGGTTCCAGAGTGTGCACTCCTAACAGCTACTCTCTGCTGGTGTGAGATGCCCCCCTTCTCTCATGGGGAAATCGCACGGGGCCAGGAGGACAGACACTGGGTCTGAGGTGAGGAGACCCTAGTTGAATTCTGACCTTGCTGGCAGTTAGCACTGTGGCCATGGGTGTGCCACTGCCCTCCCTGCCTGAGGTCCCTGTCTGCGGAGTAGAAGTGTTTACTCATCCGGCCTGGTTAGGTTTTCTGGGAAGAGCTGATGTCACTGTGAGTCAGCAGTTCACTTTCTAGCTTCCATCTGCACAGGCCTGTATTCACTTTATGAAGGATGGTGACACATTTATGAGAACCTGAGAGCCTCGAATGTGAACGAACACACACATAGACACACACACATGTGTCTTATAGCAGAAGGCAGCATTTGGAGGCCTATGATAGACTCAAACTTCAAAAATGGAGAGCAGAGGAGCTTAAGGGGGAGGAGAGAGAACGCAGGCTATGGAGCCAGAACGATGGCTCAAACCCAGCTCGGCCATCTACCAGCCATGGGACCTTGGGCAAATCACTGGACTGCTGAACCTCAGCTTTCTCGACTATAAAATAGAGATGATTACCCCTCCCTACTTGGGTTTGAAGTTAAGTGACACCAGGTTTCTAGCACGGAGCCTTGCATATAGTCAGTGCTCCATACACACCGACTTCGCTTCCCCTGACGGAGGAGGACTCTAATTTCCCTGTTCTCTCCCTCTAGGTTAATGACTGTTGCTGCTGGAATCCTGGCTTAGGGGTGGGGATCACAGGGCTGCTCAGGAGGCTTTTGGATGCTGTCGTGACCCTGCCTGCTGGCCTCTAGCTCCAAGCCAGGTGCTGGAGCTGCCTGCCTGCAAGTCTTTTTTTTTTTTCCTTTGTACAGCTGCACCCATGATATATGGAGGTTCCTAGGCTATGGGTCGAATCGGAGCTGTAGCTGCCAACCTACGTCACAGCCACGCAATGCAGGATCCTTAACCCACTGTTCAGGGATCAAATACACATCCTCATGGATATCAGTCAGGTTTGTAACTCGCTAAGCCATGATGGGAACTCCCAAGTCTTTTGCTTTTAAGGGTATGGCCGGGTTTTTTTTGTTTTTTTTTTTTTCTTGGCTGTGGGATCTAAGCTCCCAAACCAGGGACTGAACCTGAGCTGCAGTGGTGAAAGCGCCGAGTCCTAACCATTAGGCCAGCAGGGAGCTTCCCTGCCTGCGAGTCTCACCTTCCTCACAGTTCTCGCCCTTGTAGCCGGGGTTGCAGATGCAGGTGCCCATGATGCAGGTGCCATGGTTGCTGCAGGCCACGTCGATGCACTGGGTGGTGGGCACGTCGCACTCGGCACCCTTCCAGCCGCTGTGGCACAGGCACCTGCCCTTCATGTATTGGCCGTTCCCACTACAGAGCACAGGGCAGGAGGCTGGGGAAAGAGCAGGGAAGCCTGGCATGACTCCACGGCCCGAGTACCCTGCCTACCCCCTCTCCCCGGGGCTTCAAGCACTTTGCCATAATTCCCACGTGGGTCCATCTATCTGCGTCTCTTGCTTTATTGCATTCCATTGAAACATATCTGGAACTGGAGGGGAGGGTGTGCAGGGCAGGGCCTGGGGCACCGGTGCCCACTGAACGCTGCTTTCCTCCGTCCCCCCCCATGTTATTGATGCTGCATGGTGGTTGCCAGGATCCTTAGACAGGAGGCTTCAGTCTGTTCCTTGGGCTCACTGGAAAAGGTGGCAGCTGGGACCCCCCCTGCCCTGCATCCCTCCTCCTGATCGCACTGCATTTTGATCTCCCTTCCTCACGTGCAGCACCACATTCTTTAAACCACAGCCACGCTCAGCTGTCCTTGCCTCTCAGGCTACCAGATGCCACGGCCTCCATCTGAGAGTAGCGGAGCCCAACCTGGCCCCTGAAAGTATTATCTTTCCACTCTGCCACTTGACATAAAGGGTTTTGTGATCATCTCCACGAAGGCCACTACATAAAAATAAATTACACTACATTGTGCTGTAAGGACCTACCAGCGGTAGCGAGATGCAGTAAGGCTGTTTTATACACGACTCTTAACTGGAAGTGCATATGGGATGAGACAGTAATTCTTGCTGGAAGGAATGACTCATCTTTGCACCACCATCCCCCGGTTCCCACCTCCCCTCTTTTCCTTTTAAAGCACTCAGCAGGTAATCGCTGTGCTTCCTCAGGGCTGCCTCTGAGTCTATTTCACGTTAGGAAGAAGAAGCAGAGTCCCCAGTGCAGCCTCACGCCGGGGTGTTTGCAGGGCACGCTTTCTCTGCTTCCGTGGAAAGCAGAAAACATCATCCCTACTCACCGCGACGACCAACTCAAGCACCTGGTCTCAGTTCCAAGGGGTTATCCCGGAGCCTTTCCTGGTCCTCACCCCGTCCGAGCTAAGACCCCTCAGGCTGACAGGTGCTCCCTGCATCTGACCTAGCTCTAGCGTGCTTCGCTTTTTACTGACGGCTTTGTAAGGGTCCACTTCCCTGTCGGTCTCCCAAGCTCTTTGGCTGGGGTCTTGCTCTGTGTTGTCACTTCAGGGTCCAGCATAAGACCGATCGCTAAAGGCGCTAAGCAAATGCCTGCTAGAGGAGGGATGCGGGAGAAGGTGGAGAAGCCAAAGGAAGGGCCTGTTTTAGTTTCCCTAAGGGGAGTGTCAGAGTCTCTGGACTGCAGAGCAGACCCCCCGAGGCATTTTCTTTGTTCGTTTTTCCAGGACAGATGAAAGCCAAACACACAGGGCAGATCATGGGCATCCTGGAGGGGTTACCATGAGCACTGCGCATGCCTGCACAGGAGGCAAGATCGGGCTCCCGCGTGGAGAGGAGCAGCCCCGCCTGCCCCCTGTCCCTCCCCTTGGTGGTCTCGGCCAAGACTCTGTCTGAGCTTTTAGACGGCAGCCCCGAAGCTCAGCTCAGGCCCCTTCACGAGGCCGAAGACAAACCACACTCGCTGAAGATGAATGTCCAAGACACTTAGCAAAGGCCGATCTGTCCTCGAAGGGGACCCAAATAGACGTGGGATGCACTGTGGCTGCCCTTCCTTTCTGACCTCCCCAGCCACGCACCGATGGATGACAGGGCTGGGGCGGCCACCTCGCTCTCAGGACCTCTGAGGACCGGCCCTTGGGAGCCCTTCTCTAGAGGCAGCAGCTGGCCTGGATTCTGCGCTCCCTCTGCGAAGTGGGGTGTGGGGTGGACCTGGGGAGCCCACGTGCCCCACGAGCAGGGGTCTCACCTCTGCCGCAGTCAGGGCCCAGGAAGCCCAGGAAGCAGTGGCAGGTCCCAGAGATGCAGTCGCCGTTGCCATAGCAGTTGCTAGGGCAGTTATCCACCGATTCTGCGGGAAAAAAGAGGAAGAAGGCTGTAAACAGAAGCTTTTGTACCCATCAGAGGGTCCAGGAATCCAGCCTCGGGTTAACCAGGACCCACACACTTGAGCGCGTCGGGCCCAGTCACTGAAAGGAATCAATAAAGTGAAAAATTATAGGTTATATTTACTCTTACCGAGGTACATCTCAACGGACACAAAGAGACATGTTTGGGGAAACGTGTGCCTAAACCCATCTTTAATAAATCAGGTTTGTATCTACAAATGTAATAGAAATTTTTCAGTTTAAAACACTAGGAGAAAAAAACAGTTTAACCCCTTAGTGGTCTTCTTTGGATGCTGGGCTATGGGGTGAATCTTGTGGTCTTGACATTCTTCTGTGTTTTACATTTTCCTCATATTTGGCTGATAATCTGGTAATTCTCTCTCTCTCTCTCTTTTTTCCTTTTTCGAGCCATACTCATGGCATGTGGAAGTTCCTAGGCTAGGGGCTGAAGCAGAGCCTATGCCACAGCCATAGCAGCATGGGATCTGAGCCGCTTCTGTGATCTACACCACAACTCATGGCAACGCCGGATCCTTAACCTACTGAGCAAGGCAAGGGATCAAACCCACATCTTCATGGATCCTAGTCGGGTTCATTACAGCTGAGCCACAGTGGGAACTCCTGTTAATTCATCTTTTCATGAAGCTGCTAGGGATTTGTAAATCCTTAGCCAAGAATCTCAGGACCCTGGCTCTTCCTTCTCCTCCCACTCCCCCCTCCACTTCTCCTCCCTCTCCCCTTCCCCCCTTCTTTCCTCCCCTTCCTCTCTCTCCTCCCCCTTCCTCCTCTCCCCCTCCCCCTCTTTCCACCTCCGCTTCTCCATCCACCAGCCCAGGCCCCAGCATCTCTCAGCGGGGCTAACACCACAGCCACGTGGCTGCCTCTCGACATCGTTTCTCCTTCCCCATCTTGACTCATTCACCCTCCAGCAGCCCGGGTGATGTGTCTCTCTCTCTCAAACAAACCTGATCCTGTCTCTCTCCTACTTAAAACCCTCCCATGGCCTCCCCACCCCCATGTGCCAAAAAAATCCAAGCTCTCTCAGAAGGCATGTGTTTTCCTTCTTACTCCCTTTGCCGCAACCGCATCCCCAGCATCTGCAATCAGTGCCCACCGTGCAGGGATGTTACTCTGACTCTTCCTAGTGTGATTCGTATTGCCTAGGTGGCATGTCAAGCAGATACAGAGTTCCTTTCAGTTCATTCAGATGCCAGTGAAAAATGAATCCACGTTTTGTAGCCCCAGTTAGTAAACCTGTTATCTAGGAGACCTGTTCATGTGGACCAGCCCATTTCTCAGTCATGCTAGACGTGGACCAAAGGAAGACCCACTCTATCCTGAATGCCTGCTTTGTGCCAAGTACTTCCAGGAAAGTCATCTCATTTCACTGTCATCAAATCTTCAAGCATGTATTGATTTTCCTATTTTGCAAACTACAACAGCAGCGACAACAAAACGAGGAGGCTGATAGAAGAAGTGACTTGCTGAAGGCCACAGAGCTATGAAGTCACGGATGCATGATGTGAACCCACGCCTGTGGACTCCAAGCCGAGCCTTCGTCAATGACACTATGCTCTCCGGGCCTCGAAGGAGCTTACTTCTCAGCAGAAGCCAGGAATGCAGGAGGCAGGCCGGTGGGACAGTGAGGCCAGTCCTGGAGACAACAAAGGACCAGCTGGAAGGGAGTGACTTCTAGAACTTTCAGATCGTGACGGAATCCAAGAAGCCATTGAATTCAATGTTCTCATTTGATAGAGAAGGAAAGTGGGGCCCAGAAAAAGGGCAGTGACTTGCCCAAGGTCTCCAATTGAAGTTAAAGCAGAGGAAAGGCTAGTATGGTGAGTAGCGCTAAGGCTCCAACCTGTCATCAGAGCTTGCAAGCACAAGTCATGAAGCTGAGACTAAGGCCTCTGTTAAAGGAGATGTTACCCCGTAAGACAGGAGCATTGCCCAGGGGAAAGGTGCAGCCTAACTGGGAGATTAAGATAACAGCTGTCCTGTTCTATCCCAAGAGATTGGATATA
The DNA here is from genome assembly GCF_054392235.1 of Sus scrofa. Classification (NCBI taxonomy): domain Eukaryota; kingdom Metazoa; phylum Chordata; class Mammalia; order Artiodactyla; family Suidae; genus Sus; species Sus scrofa. The sequence continues at coordinate 13,235,704 of NC_139391.1, forward strand.
GCTCCCTGTGCTGTACAGTAGGATCTCTTGGCTTATCCATTCTAAATGTAAGAGTCTGCAAGTAAATAACATATATATGTATTATTGGGAGACTTTGCTGTATAGCAGAAATTGGCACAACACTGTAAATCACCTATACTTTAATAAAAATAGTTACTAAGAAAGAAAATTTAAAACATTAAGAAAAAAAAAAGATAGCTGTCACTAGGGCAGCAGCACAGGGCATATGGAGATACTCTGCCTGGAGGGAAGGAGACTTCCTTCTGGGGCCCACCCTTCTAGAATCATGCTGGGTGACCAAAGCAACTTCCTTCTCGTCTCTGGGCCTCACCTTCCTCATATGGGACATGAGAGCGAAAGCAGAGATGTTCCCCAGGACCGCTTCTTACTCTAAAATTCTGTGAGTCTATAATTAAGAGAGTATCTGTGTAGAAGAGAAATCCAGACAAAGGCGTCAAAGCCTCACACCCAGGATATCACTTAGAGCCCATGCAGCAGCTGCGGATAAGGAGCAAAACCAGCAGAGGAGGGCTTCTTGGAGGAGGTGAGCTTGAAGAATGGCTTGAGGATGGATAGATGGGGGAAAGCACAGGGAAGGTTGAGGGGCTCATGGTATGGTACACTTTCCAGGAAGGTCTTTCCCAGTTGTCTGCCATTATCAACTTGGAAAGGACTTCAAACATTGGGGAAAGGAGCCCACATGTAAGCTTCCCTTTGGGAGTGGGTAGGAAATTCCCCTCGCCTGGTGTCCCTCTGCTAGCCAGAGCCGTGTCCTAGGCTAACACACGATTAGGAACAAGAGGGTCCAGCCCAGCCTGTGTCCTCATCTCCAGAAGCCTGAAGCAGAGTGTGGCTCATGAACCAGGGCCCTGAGCTTCTTGGCTCTCCACTGGCTTTGCCTGGAAGAATCCATACACCTTTAAGTTCCTCAAGCCCCTCTGTTGGGAGTGGCTTCCTAAACAGTGATTTTATAAAGAATAACTTAGGATATTTCCTTTTGAATATTCTTATAAAAATAAGAATTTTGAGTTAAGTTTAAGGCAAGCTTATTTCAAGTCAAACTATAGGCTAAGGGTACACCTGGACAGTGGGGTCTCACTTGCAGTCTTGCAGAAAGAGTACAGCTCAGACGGACAGAAGGCCTGGCTTCCAGCTCCTGCTGTGCCACTGAGGGGCTCTGGCCTTGACCATATCACCTGTTCTTTCTGCCCCTGTTTTCTCATCCTCATGCTCACTCTTCATCCTTCTCTGCAAGGCCCTGCCTATTCCTTCTTGCGAATCCAGCTCACATGTCACCTTCTCCGTCACCTCATTTCTTAAACAGACTAAGTTACTCCTGGGACTTTTTCTTTCATTCCTATCAAAATAGTCGACACTGCTGACCGGGAACTCCTTGAGGACAGAAACCGAGTTTCCTCGCTTCTTGCCCTGGTATCCAGTCTTCAGGAGGATCTCTCTCAACGTTTGCAGCTGTCACTGGAAGATTCAGCCATATGATGTCAGTGATCCCTCCGAGGTCTAAAATGCTTCTCAAACCCAAGGGTATACGATCCGTCTCCTAAGGCAATTACCATAATTACCAGCTGTGTTTTTCACAGGATTCGTTGCAGGTAAATGCCACATACTTTCCAGATTTTTATTTATGAAGGCTGTAAGATACAAACCTGTATTCCACAGCCCCAAAGCCTTTATTTTTTTGTCTTTTTTTTTTTGGTGGTGGGGGGGGTGTACCACCCATGGCATATGGAGGTTCTCAGGCTAGGGGTCTAATCAGAGCTGTAGTTGCTGGCCTACGCGACAGCCACAGCCACAGGATTTGAGCCGTGTCTGCGACCCCCACCATGGCTCAGGCAATGTGGGATCCTTAACCCACTGAGTGAGGCGAGGGATCAAACCTGCATCCTCATGGATGCTAGTCAGATTTGTTTCCCCTGAGCCACAACAGGAACTCCCCAAAAGCCTTTATAGTGAAAAAGGGAGGAAAATGTGTTTTCTGTGATATTTTCTGTATTGTGTTGGTTGCTAAATCTGACAGCTAGAAGGGTGTTTGCTACAAAACTTGCCCCAGGCTGTTGGTGTCAGAGAAGGCAGTTGTAGGAGACACAGAATCATTTCTACGATAGCAGCCAGGAAATAGAAGGGAGACATTTGGAGGATATTTCCTTGTGATAAATTGTTTAGGTACCTAGTTTTTCTTCGCCTTGGAAAGATTTCAACCACTTGGGGTCCACTTGGGATCCTACAAATAGCAAGTCTCCATTGACCAGGTATCTCTTTGTTAAACGCTACTGCAGAAGTGACACTCTCTGGCTTGGAAGAAGTGTGAACTTTATTGCATAAACATGTTGTTATGTTTCCAATTAGTGTCTGGTGAATTTCTCGCCCCCTCCCCTCATCCTTCTTTCCTGCCCTGCTCATGGTCATGGTCAAACTGCAGCTGTCTTCGTTTAGCAGAAGGTGTACTTAAGATCCGCTCAGCCCTGAATTAAAAATGCAGCTGCCTGGGAAGACCTGATTTTCATAACTGGATGTATGGTCGGTTGGAAAACAGGGGGCTTTCCTCCATTTTTCTATCACAAGAGTGGGTCCTGCCAGGAAATCTGATTTTCAGGAACTTGTTTTTCCTTCCATTAATACTGGAATGAAGAGTTTAAATGGTTCCTTGGCTCATGCGCCGGACATGTGTTCTGAGTGGGCGTGTTCTCTGGATGTGAACAAAATATGGCTTGGAATTCAAAGGGGCTTCTGCAGAAGGAAGAAAAGCCAACAGCGCTCCTTGGTGGACCCGGCCTGGGAGACAGGACACCACAGAGGCCTCGGTGAACCCACGGCTGTGCCTCATGCTGTCTGGTCCACCACCCTTGCCCAGAAATAAACCGTCAGCACGGCCACGGCAAGGTGAAAGACCATCACCTTTGCTGACCACGTCCTCCTGAGTCCGAGGGTGATGCCTGGGGAGCCCTGCCTTCATTCAGCAGCTTCTGCTTTTCTTTGTTGAAACTCTGAAGCCTCATTTTTGTAGGAAATAAGGAGACACCACAGAGGAAAACCCTGCCCAGAAGAGCCCGGCTGCCTGCTGGACCTATTTCTTTTTCTTTCTTTTTTGTCCAATTTATTGACACATTCTTTTTTTGTTTGTTTTGTTTTTTCTAGGGTCGCACCCAAGGCACATGGAGGTTCCCAGGCCAGAGGTCCAATCGGAGCTATAGCCGCTGGCCTACGTCACAGCCACAGCAATGCGGGATCCCAGCCGCATCTGTGACCTACACCACAGCTCATGGCAACACCACATCCTTAACCCACTGTGAGAGGCCAGGGATCAAACCCACAACCTCATGGTTCCTAGTCGGATTCGTTAACTGCTGAGCCACAACGGGAACTCCAACACATTCTTTATTGACCTCCTTCCCTTCCTTGGCACGCTTTTTTTTTTTTTTCCACCATACCTGGCTTACATGGTTCTGTCAGTTTTCTACCATACAACAAGATGACCCAGTCACACATACATATATCCATTCTTTTTCTCACATTATCATGCTTCATCATAAGTGACTAGATGTAGTTCCCTGTGCTATACAGCAGGATCTCATTGCTTATCCATTCCAAAGGCAATAGCTAGCATCTATTAACCCCAAATTCCCCGTCCATCACACTCCCTCCTCCTCCCCCTTGGCAACCCCAAGTCTATTCTCCAAGTCCATGATTTTCTTTTCTGTAGAAAGGTTCCCTTGTGCCCTTGGACCCCTGTTTCACAGGGGCAGGTATACAAGAAGATGGAGGGAGGCTTTTCTCCTCCATCAGCTCACCCTGGTGTGGGCACACCTGCTCTGAGCTGGCAAACCTTTGCAGTGATTGGAGCCTGGTGTTGGATTCCAGCACCAAAGACAGAAGGAACCGGCTGCAAGTGAGGTCGGAGCCTACTCGCCATCCTTGTCTCTCTTTTCCTGCCTACCCAGCATTTATTCCCCCTCCTGGGACCTCCTCCATGTCTTGTTTGCCTGTGATGTGTCCCAGCTAACAAAAGCCTGTGTTTCTTACCCACCGCTCCTTCCTCGGCATCTCTTGTCTCTTCTAAGTTGTCAAAAGGGATGTCAGCAATGCTCTGGACATGACTGGCCAAAGAGCCCAGGTCTCTCTATTGCCCAAGAGAGATGCACTCTCTGATGGCTCCTTTTGACTTCTCTCTAGGAGCAAGGATGCTAATGCTTCAGGCAAGAAGGAAGGAACACGGACTCAATAGCCAGATGGATGGGTGGACACATCACCTTGACTACAATTGATGAAATTTACACTCTAGGTTACATCTATCACATCCTCTTTGATCCTGAAGGCAGGGTTGGGGGTGGGTTTATTACTGACCACCCAAAGAACTGGGAAACAAACTAGATAGCACAGCTGGGTGCTCATTCTATAGTGACTCCAACAGAGATGTTCTCGTTCCCTTAAATGGAACTGTGAAAGGTCTATCCTATATTCTAATTTATTCCTTATAATTATGAGAAAGAGGTACCTTTGCCACCATGTCACAGTCTTGGATGGAGACTGAGAGCTGAAGTCACTTTCTCAAGGTCACACAGCAAATGACAGGTAAACCAAGTTCCATGTGACCCACAATTTGTGGTAATACGGCCTGGACCAAAGTAGGGGCTTTGAGCCCTTTGGATAAGTCGTCTCTAAATATCAGTTTCCTCATCTGTGAAATGGGCTTAATAATAATACTCACTGCAGAGGGCTTGTTGTGAAGAGTAAACAGTGTGACGCTGTGCAAATAAAGAGGTTTGCCAGGACTTGGCAGAACTGGTATTTTGGTTTTAAGGAGGGGTCACACATGTCTTCCATTTATGAACCAAAACCACAGAGTAACTTGGCCTAATGAATCCAAACAAGTCAATGTGGGTTACTGGGGGTAAACACACATGCACACAGAAAACACACAGAAACTCCCCACCGTAAAAAACAGAAAGCCAACTAGCAATGGGCTGAGCACAAAGAAGGCGGGGTGTTTGGGTAGATTTCCTCCTGTGGAAAAGCACTGTCAAAGCGAATGAAACCTGTTGTCTCCCAGAAGCCCAAACGCAGGCCACTCATGCCAACATCTGAAAGAACTTTTCTCCCTGTGCACTCCAGATGGGCGCTGGGCAGGTGCCAGGTGCTGCAAAGCTGTTCTATGGCCTGCAAGGTGTCAGTCCCTGTAGGTGCCCCAGCTTTCTTTGCAGATGATGGCATTCAAAGGGCTTCAGTCTGCAGCGGTCGAGGTCCAGGCAACGACAAAAATTTGACAGGGCCCCTGACAGCCTGGGCTTGAAGCCAATTCAGTGCTGGCATTTGAACTGGGAGATCTGTTTTCAATCCTACCCAGAAGTCTACCGGCCACTACGAAGAGCAGTTCCAAGGAGGAGGGTCTAGGAAAAGAGTTGCTTCCTTGATTATATGTGGAGTCCTAGTTCTTCGTTAATTATGTATTTGGGAGCAAAACAAAGCTTACTATTGAGACTGTGGGCTCCCTGAGGACAAGCATTATGTCTGGTTCTCCAAAGGGTCCTCCGTGACGTCTGTTGTATTTTGAGAAATTGTGCAGGAGGCTTACAAGGTGGAAATGCAGGGGAGAGGTCAGGGCAGTGGGCGTGGCACGACACTCAAGAGGACAGCTGGTGACCAAGCTATGGTCCCTGCCCTACATTTTTAGACGTGCAATGCCTAGAAGAATGCAGGGAGTGATAAAGAAGTTCAGCTCTTGCCTTGCACTCTCAGACCGGGTCTGGGGCTCAGTTGTTCCCATGTGCGAACCACACTGAAGAGACTGGTGAGGCAAGCTGGAGCGTACTCACCAAAGGGTAACCAGAGGCTTAAGAGAACCTGAAACCACACTTCGAAGAAACACTTCTTGGGGGAATTGGGAAGTGAGCTTGCTAAAGGCGTAGGACGCCTGTTTAAAAATATCTAAAGGGCTCTTCAGTGAAATAAGGCTTAGACTTCATGTTTTGTGGCCCCAATGGCTTGATTTAGGTCCAATGAGGAAGGACTATCGTCCTTGGGCAATGCAGTTGGTTCAAAAGAAGAAAGTTGACAAGCATCAGGGGAGAACACCATTTAGGATGTTGGGCTATACTTTGATGATGGATCTGCGTTGGCCCAAACACTGTAAACTTCTCGAGGGCAGGAAATGTGACATTCATCTCTGAATCTCCAGTATATACATCCTCCTTGACTCAAAGTAGGTATTAAATGAGAGTCTGGTAGGTGAGGGACCAAAGAACAGACTAGGCCACCTACAAGGTCACACATTTTCAGTCACCGATGTACTGAAGGAGAGAAACAATTAATGACTGGTGGGATACTGCAGGGGATTAAAGACAGACAGTCTGGCATGTTCCAAATCTGGTTTCTCCCGATCCTACGAGTCACATTACAAGGAAACATGCCTGGACTATTTCAAGAAGCTTGGTTTCTTTATTTGCAAAACAGAAGCAGACTCACAGACATAGAAAACAAACCAATGGTTACCAAGGGGGAAAGGGGGTGTATAAACGAGGAATCTGGGTTACCAGATACACACTACGATACATAAAATAGATAAACAGCAAGGACCTACTGTATAGCACAGGGAACTATACTCAGTATCTTATAATAACCTATAATAGAAAAGACTCAGAAAAAGTCAAAATGTCAAATATAGTATATACACGACTGAGTCACTTTTCTGTATACCGGAAACACTAAAGAAACTACACTTCAGTAAAAAAAAGAAAAGAAAAGAGGATTCTGGGCCGACTCTTGCCATCAGCTTCTTAGGTGACCTTAACCACATCTCTTCTCTCAGGAACTTTCTTTTCTTCCTTTTTTTTTTTTTTTTTTTTTTGGTCTTTTTGCCATTTTCTTGGGCCGCTTCTGTGGCCTATGGAGGTTCCCAGGCTAGGGGTCTAATCAGAGCTGTAGCCACTGGCCTACACCACAGCCACAGCAACTCAGGATCCAAGCCGCGTCTGCGACCTACACCACAGCTCACGGCAACACCGGATCCTTAACCCACTGAGCAAGGGCAGAAATCGAACCCGCAACCTCATGGTTCCTAGTCGGATTCGTCAGCCACTGAGCCACGACGGGAACTCTAGGAACTTTCTTTTCATCTACAAATGCATTAATTTTTTTTTTTCAGTAAATATTTACTAAGCATCTCCTCTCAGGAAGTGTTCTGGTGCAGGGAATGGCTCAGACGATCTTTTAGGTCTAACATCCTGTGACCTAACCAATCACATCAAATTGTCACTACTTAGAAAACGGTACCACCAAATGAAACAGGTGAGAAAAGAAATTATCGTCATGTTTATGGCTTGAGGGAGGGAGAGGAAATTTGCTCTTTTAAGAGAAGACTCCAACTTTTCAAACCTCCCTGCTGTCCTCATGTAACTGGCCTCACATTATAATCTCTCCTGCGAGAGGGGTCAGCAAGGTGCTGCAGCTGAGGGCCCAGGGAGAGGAACACAGAGCAGGTGCCTCACCAGCTGCCTCTGGCGAAGGGCTCCCACCTCTCCTCCTGGGGCTGCTGGCAGCAGCAGATGCCAGACTCCCCACAGTTGGCTCTGGTTTGGCTGCTTTGCCCAGAGAACTCTGCACGCGTGGAATCTGCTGCTGTGCCCAGGCAGCACGTGCCGTCGAGGTGACTGAGACACATGGCAAGTGGTGCTGAGACTGACCAGTGCCATGCCATTCCACCGCACAGGGCCTTCTAAACAGGGGTGTGTGCTCTCATGCTTGGATACACTTTTCCTTCCTTCATAGATTTATCCATCCTTCACCCACACCTCCTTCTGAGGAGCAAGGCTCTGCCCCCAGTTCCTGCCTGAGCAGTAGGCACAGGTGAACCAGATGTCTGGTGGCAGTTGATGGGACCAGGATCCAAGAAACATCACTTCATACGCTGCCCAGCGTTCTAGGACATAGGCTGGTGCACAGATCTGGGTAATCAGAGTTCCACTCTAGCGTTTGAACTCAAATGTGCCCAGGGTATGAGGCAGCTGGGGATGAGAGCAGAACCAAAAGACATGACAGAAAGACAGGGACTGGGGAGGTTTTCCTGCCCAGGTACAGGCCTATGTTCAGAGGAGCAGAGGGAGCCAGCCTGAACCCCGGGAGAGGTGAACAGACCCGAAGACTGGAGAGAAGCACAAGGCCGCACTGCCCAGGAGAAGAATGAGGGGGACCTCGGAGGGCCTTTCTCAGTGCCTCGTTTAGTCTGAAGCCACATGAACCTTTGGGGGACTACTTCGCTGCCACACCTGTCTTTCTTTGAGGTGGCCTGAGTGTGTTTTTGCCCCTGGCAACTGAAAGAGCCCTGGCATATTCATTCACCTTGGACCTTATCAGCTCTACCTGATAGTTATCAGGCTTTGACAGTAACTGGGAAGTGCCGGACCTGATGTTTTTAAAGCATTTCTGCACACAGTTGCATGCACTTTTCTTTGATCCTTACAATTGCTCTGAGTGTAGGAAGGGTGGGTGCTATTTGTTATCAGGCTTTGACAGTAACTGGGAAGTGCCGGACCTGATGTTTTTAAAGCATTTCTGCACACAGTTGCATGCACTTTTCTTTGATCCTTACAATTGCTCTGAGTATAGGAAGGGTGGGTGCTATTTGTTATTCCCCATTTCATAGATGGGAACACAAGGCACAGACGACGTGTTCACGTTCCGGCAGCTAACAAGCGCCAGGGCTGGTATTTAAAATCTTGATTTCTCCTCCCACCTAATCGAAGGATTCCTCCGCGACACCACAACGGCCAATCCAAGAAGAAAACAGGCTGCTCCCCCTCCTTTTCCCTCCAGTCTCTGTCAGTTACAGAGTAAGGACAACACCAAGGATGCTGGCAGGGCTAGGAAATTCCCAGTGGTACTTATTTTGCTTTTGTTAATTGGAATTGGTTTGAAAACATGCCTGCCAGCATTCAAACCTCAAAGCGTGGCTCCTGGCACTCATCCTGTATCGTCCTTGGACAATATTATTGCTCCATCCCTTGCTCACTGATGGCTCATTCATGCACACAAGTCTCTGTCGGTTCCTCTGTGCTGATGGCCATCAGGAGGACCCAGAGTGTGGTCCTCGTTCCCAAGGTGCAGCAGAAAGGCTCCTTTGGAGCCTCTGGAGTCAGGCAGGGCTGCCTCTAGGTGTCAACTCTGTTACTTCTAAGGGTGAGACTAAGAGAAAGTCACTGAGTCCCAGTTTACTCATTTGTGGAATGAGAAAACCATGTGCCTTACACACCTGTGCAGATGAAATAAAGCCACTGTGTGTGTGTGTGTGTGTGTGTGTGTGTGTGAACACACACCTGGTACAAGGAAGGTGCTCAGGAAATGTTGCTTCCTCCTATCCCTAGCATAGTGTTTTTCAAACTTTGTCTTGTTGTCAATTCCCTTAAGGGGCTGGTTAAAACAGGAATGGCTGGGTCCCGCCTCCAGAGTTTCCGATTTAATGGGTCTAGGGTTGGGGGCTCAGGCGATATTGATCGCCTTGGTCTGAGTACCAGTTGGAGAACCACGAGTCTGGTTGAAAGACTGACACTTTACACACAGGTTTCTAAAAACAAGCTAGAGGGGACAGAAAGAGCTAAACTATGCAAGAGTGCAAGAGAACTGGTGGACCCCTTCCAAAGTGGGGGGGCTGGATCCTCCAGGAGGTAGTGCTGGAATAGCTCTTAAAGACGAGGCAGCCTGTTGACATGCAAAGCAGTCCTGGGCTACATGGGGGCCGAGTGAGAGCCAGATCCAGAATAATCATCTTTGTTGCTCCCACTCAGTGACCTGCTGATCATCATGCCAACTTCATGTCAAATCTGTCTTTGGAACAAATTATTTCAGAAAGCAGTTGTTTAAAAGCTCAACTTGGCTGCTGGCTAGAGGGGTCCATCAAATGAGCATCACTTCGTGGTGAATTATTCTGTGAGCACAGACAACGGAGGAACGGAAGAAGGCTTTGAGGAGGTGGGGGTGGCGGGAACTGCTAATGAGTCTCCGATCTTTTATTCAGGCTTTTGTCACCAAGCGCAACATGGATTACAAACCACCCAGAAAAACCAACCCCTCTGCCCCTCTTTTCAAGACAAGACAGTCAGGTCTGATCACACACAGAACTGTGTAAAGATGACCGAGGAGTTCCTGCCGTGGCGCAGTGGTTAACGAATCCGACTAGGAACCATGAGGTTGCGGGTTGGATCCCTGGCCTCGCTCAGCGGGTTAAGGATCCAGTGTTGCCGTGAGCTGTGGTGTAGGTTGCAGACGCGGCTTGGATCCTGCATGGCTGTGGCTCTGGTGGAGGCCAGTGGCTACAGCTTCAAACGGACCCCTAGCCTGGGAACCTCCATATACCGCAGGTGCGGCCTTGAAAAGACAAAAAAGACAAGAAAAGAATAAAAAAATAAAAATAAAGATGACTGAGATACCTGCAGGTTACAAAGGCCAATGGCAATGTCGGGTTGGCATCACTTCTGGCCTGAGGCACCACGTCACCTGCCAAGGGTACTTCCGCCTCCAGCCTTGTCCCGTCAGCCTGTCCTCTGCCTGTAGACCACAGCTGTCACCCTGAAATTGAGTCTCTTCAGGCCACCAACCAGGCCAGAGTTCCTTAGCATCTAGAGTCAATACTGCAAACCGGAGGTTTATGGACCCTTGTTCACATGGTGTTTTTAAAAAATTTTGAATTAGTTGCCAGAATTTTTTCAAAAAGGGAAGTTCATAGAAAACTCTGAATGGTGGCTTTTCTTGAAACATTAGAAGATCCCGCGTGACAGTGGTGGCTTCTCATTTAGGAGCAGCCCAGTACTGGGACTGTCCAGCCTCAACCTGCAGTTTCTGCACAAAGCATCTGAACACAGGACCTCAGCCTGGAGCAGCACTTCCAAACATCACTTCTTATGGCCTCACACCACTTGTCCTGTTATTCACTTAGTATTTTTGAACTCATTCATTTTCTTAAAACAATTTATTTAAAAAAGAAATTCAAAATAGTTTGGTATACCTAAGTACATTGTTCTAGTTTACTAAAATAACATTTTTTTTTTTTTTTTTCTGTGCCAGGCACATCAAGTTCCCCATCCAGGGACTGAACCCAAGCCACAGCAGCGACCTGAGCTGCTGCAGGACAATGCTGGATCCTTAACCTGCGACACCACAAGAGAACTCCAAAACACATTTTTTTTTGTTTTTTGGTTTTTTTTTTTAGGGCCACACCCCCAGCATATGGAAGTTCCCAGGCTAGGGGCTGAATCAGAGCTGTAGTGGCCGGCCTACACCACAGCCACAGCAACGCAGGATCTGAGCCTAGTCTGTGACCTATACCACAGCTCACGGCCGGATCCTTGACCCCCTGAACAAGGCCAGGGATCGAACCTGCATCTGCTTGGACCCTAGTCGGGATCGTTAAGCACTGAGCCACGAAGGGAACTCCGTAAAACACGATTTTTGACGTGGAGCCTGTATGATATAAAATAACCTCAAGAATTATACTTTAGGGAGTACTGGAGAGGAGAAAGCCCAAATTTTGGAGCCAGGAGTTTAAGGCTCCAACTTCCGTTTCCAAGCTACCTTCTTTGCCACAAGGGGTCCTCTCTGTGCTGCTGCCAAATTGTTCCCATCCCCCTCCTCAACTCACACGCCCTTGGCCGTGCCGTGATTGCGTCAATGCTGGTGACCTCACCTGCACAGCCTTCCTCTCACCCCCTTACACTTGCTCAGGTTTCACCTGACCTTCAAGACTCAGGCTATTTATTTATTTATTTATTCCTTATTTTTATGGCCACACCCATGATATATGGGAATTCCAGGCCAGGAGTCAACTTGGAGCTGCAGCTAAGGTCTACACCACAGCCACAGCCATGCTGGATCCTTAACCCACTGAGCGAGGCCGGGGATTAAACTCATCTCATCATGGACACTAGCCGAGTTCTTGACCTGCTAAGCTACAACAGGAACTCCAAATAGTTTACTTTTTATTTTTTAAATGTTTTTCTTTTTATGGCCACATCCATACCATACGAAAGTTCCCGGGCCAGGGACTGAATCCAATCTGCAGCTGCCATGCTGGATCCTTTAACCCACTGTGCCAGGCTGGGGACTGAACGTGTGCCTCCCCAGGGACCAGAGCTGCTGCAGCTGGATTCTTAACTCACTGCACCACAGCAGGAACTCCGGCCCGATTTAAACACCGTCTCTTTCATGAAGCCTGCCCAGATTCCTCCTAGCGAGACAGGTCTCGCCCTCTCTCATCGGAATCTAAACGGCAATCTGCTTCTACCCTTCGCTTGTCGACTGCTGCCGTCTACCTTGCTGTCTAGTCCCTTATGAGCATGGCTCCTTTCCTCCAGCAGGCGACAAGTGCCTGGAGAGAAGATCCATTTCCCATCCCTTCCTTGTCCCTGTCTCCCCCAGGGACCAGCACGCTGCCTTGTCGAGAGTGGCTGTTCACTCAGCACCTGCTAAATATCGAATGACCAAGGGCCACGTGGGTTTGATTTCATGCTCTCTGGTGTGTTCAGCTTCAAGTCCTAAGGCTGGGCTCCTTCTGTGGGGCCTGGACTGTTTATTTCTTTGCTGATTGCTGCTGCTGCTGCTTTTTTTCGTTTGTTTTCAACCTTCATTCTTATAAATATTTTCTAGACATGCGGCTTCACTCTCACTGCTCTTCCTCTGGGCCTGTTTCATTTAGCCAGACGCAATATTGGTCTCTCTGCCCCCCACACAACACTCATCACTGCTCGGGGAACACGCAGCCGTAAAACTCTGCCAGGCCCCTTTCTTCTCTCCAGCGAAAGCTGTCAAGACGGTGCCTGTGAATTACGTCCTCGAATTACTTCCGCCAGGACACAACGCAATAAAATGATTAACAAGATGGATACGTTCTCAGACTCTGGTGGATCTTTCTTTACCGTCATTATAATGCATGTCGGTCAGTCGTGTGATGATTTGGACGGTATTTCTTTCTTATTTATCCAGTGGGTAGCACTCAGCGTAATAACTTGGGTCTCTGTCTCTGGGCCAGAGGCCAAGTTGGACTTTTTGCCTGACACCAAATCCTATTAGTGATCATGGTAATGTAATTACATGTTCAAGTTAAATATTTTATGGCTGCTCCAGCCACCTAGGCATTATCACGCCCTCAGCCTCTAGGCAGAAACGGCCCAGTGGCCAAAGCGAAAGCTACATATCTTGCAAGGAACTGAAAAACAGTTGCTGCCGTGGAAAGTTTATGGAACCTTTTGGCTGCCTCTGATCCTCTGGCGGCAGCAGCAGGACTTGAAGGCACCGTTGTACTGCGTTATTAGACAAATGTTAGCCCCTGTCTGGGCTTGACGTGGAGGGGAAGTCTGTTAGTTGCCTAACCAATGAAAAGCTGGCCAGGCCAGGCCAGGCCAGGCTAGGCTGTCTTCCTGCCAGAGCACTAGATCACAAGCCCTGGGGCTTGGCCCACCTTCCCCCCAGGTCCTAGGTTCCTTCCACTTGGCCAGTGGGTTGGCGTGTGAGCACCAGCCCAGATGTGGTCAGCGGGGCCCCGCCTCCCGGGCAATCTCTAACCCCTTAATTCCTCGGGGTTGGATCCTACCTCTGGCATAATTTGACTTCATCTGTCTGGAGTTCCCTGACCCAGGAGAGCACGAGCCATGCAATCAGACAACCTAAATACGACTTCCAGTTCCAACTCTCACCAGCTGTACAACGCTGGGACAACCGTTTAGGGTCTCTGAACCCTGGTTTCCTGGCTCACCTGAATCCTAGTGGGGTGAGGGGTAAGTGAGATAACCCATGGAAAGCAATTGGCGGGGCTGGCAGTAAACGTCTCAACAGCGGTAGGGAAAATGAAACTAAGTCAAAATGAGCCAAACAAAGCAAACCCATCTGGGGCCAGGCCGAGCCAGAGATGGTGCAGGGTACCAGAGGGTGCACAGACTTTAGAAGGCGGTCCCCGGCGTTCTCATCTCACTCTACTACCTGTGCCTGTAGGTATGTGCACCTTACGACAACAGGACAAGAAGAGGGAAGCTGGCTCTCAGCTCGGGAAAGCAGCGAGCAGCACGCCAACGCCGTCTCGACACCGGCTTCTGTTATTAGGACACAACTGAGTCCACACAGATTCGGTGTCTTGCACCCGCGTGACACACTGTAACATACAGGACGTGCCCACGTGGAGGTACCACAGGCTGGATTCTCTCTTCCTTTCAGCTCTTACCTCTAAGATGTGGACATGATACAGACATCACTCCCTCTTTTAATGAGAGACGAGTTGTAAGGGTCTTGCCTCGCCTAGAAACTTCCCTGGGACATTTCCCACGAACCCCTTCATTCTGGCTACCCCCTCACTTCTTCCCTCTGTGACCTCTCACCCTGAGCACCTGGCCGGGCCCACAACACAGGAGGCCTGTCCTGTGGACGGGCCCTGAGGCATCGCTATAGCCATGGGGTGGGCCCAGGGGCCAAAGGCAGGGCTGGAACGTAGGATGCGCAGCAGAACGGAGGCTGAAGGATGCCCGTCATGGAGGACCAGAGGGGCGCCCACAGTCCCAGCTGGAGGCCTGAAGGGGTGTTACTTCAGGCAAATCAAAGGGTCCAAAGCTGTCGGTATATCTCTCGTCTGAAGAGCCTTTTGAGACCGATAACAAGCCTGCCTGGAACTACAGGTCTGGGCCGAGAGCTCTGACTGCCCCCCAAAAATGTCTTCATCCAGACACTCATTCTGTTAACACGCCTCTGCTCCCGGATGCAGCCTCAAAGGAGAAGTTAAAGAAAAGACTAAGAGAGCCCGCTTAGGCCTGGAGAGTGCTGCAGGGCCATGTCATTTCATTCTGCCAAGCCCAAGGGGCATCATTCCCTTCCTCCCGGTCCCCAGCCGGCGGGCTGCAGAACGGGGACAGCAACCCGCTCCCTCCCTCAGACACGCAGCTGGCTGCACCTCCAGTGGCTTCTCATCCTGGATGTGGGTTCCTGGTTCCGTGGCTCTCCCCTCCCTTCCCTCCCATTCAAATCCTCCCGTGCCTTCGTGGTCCTCGCTGGCCTGCGGTGGCCCTCACCCTGGCCTTCTCAAAATTCCCTCGACGTTTCCCTCGGCCCAGTGCAGGAACCCTGTCTACTGTCAGTCATGCGACCAGAGCTCTGGGAGGCTCTGAAAGGCCAAGGACTCCAGACTCCACTGCCTTTGTCTCCCCCAGGGAGCAGCACAGGGCTTTGCTTTAAAACAAAAAAATGCAACAAGATATGTATTTTCAACTGATTTGACGTTTATCAGAATTAGTTGAGTTGGGCATAAAAAGGTCAAACCTCAAGTTGGACAACCATGTGACGTCCGTGAAAACGATAAACATGAAAGTAGAATACAGAGTAACAGTAAAGTTCATTTCTATTGTGCACTTAAGGGGGGGGTCTGCTCTGTGTATGTTACCTCCTTTAACCCCATAACAAAGTCGGGCTGCTGCTGCTGCTGCTGCTATGCTGAAGATGATTATTTTTGGCTCTTTTTTTTAGGGCTGCACCCGTAGCACATGGAGGTTCCCAGGCTAGGGGTTGAATCGGCCTACACCACAACCACAGCAATGCCGGATCCGAGCTTCATCTGCGACCTATACCACAGCTCATGGCAACGCTGGATTCTTAACCCACGGAATGAGGCCAAGGATCGAACTCGCAAGCTCACGGTTCCTAGTTGGATTCACTTCCGCTGAGCCACGATGGGACCTTCTGGGCTGATTATTGCTCTCATTTCCCGATTTGTTGTCTTGGTCACATTTGGCTAAGGCTGCACTGCTGTGAGAGGAGGTGCAGGAATCTGAACCCAGGTGTCAGGCTCCAGAACTTATTCTCCCAACCTTGACATGGTATGGGAGGGTCGCCGCATTGTCTGCCTCTTTCAATCCCCACGGCACCCTTACCTTGGATTCCTCTGGCTTAGAAAGAACAAACTCCTTACTGAAGTGAAACAGTTCCACACTTCTTTGGATATGATGCTAGAAGAGGAACTTCCTCTCAAATAAGCCATCCAAGTGGGACTGGGCTAAGGGGGGGGGGGGGACGTCACTGGAACCCAGCTGGTCTCGAGAAAGTTCCTATTGCTGCCTCCAATGGCACTTTTTTTCTTTCTACACATCCACCCATCTGGGGCTTCTCTCATTCACTGAATCCTTGGCACTTTTTTTCTGCCTTACACTCTGTAGCTTTATTATTATCATTATTATTTACTCTTTAGGGCTGCACCCACAGCATATGGAGCTTCCTTCCCAGGCTAGGGGTCAAATCGGAGCTATAGCTGCTGGCCTCCATCACAGGATCCAAGCCGTGTCTGAGACCTACACCACAGTCACGGCAACGCTGGATCCTCAACCCACTGAGCGAGGCCAGGGATTGAACCTGCAACCTCATGGTGACTAGTTGGATTCATTTCTGCTGTGCCACAATGGGAACTCCTATATTTTTTTAATCAACATAATGTATGTACATAGTTTAAAAAGTCAAACAACATTATAAAGCTTACAACGAAAACCAGCCCAACCTGCATCTCTCCATGCCGTCTCCCGGACAACTGTTCTCAACTCGTTTGGCTGTTTCTTCTAGAATTTACTCCCGTATTTCTAAAAGCTGTGCTTCTACAGCTATTACGGACTTAAAGGCGACATTATCTACCACTTCTGTCCAATAAAATCTAAAGGAAAAGCATCATTTCTTGCTTTAGTTTCCAGTGCTCTTGTTGATGACTCCGCTCATACCAGGCAGCAGAACTAAAATCCCTCTGAAATAGGGTTTTCCACATGGTCAAACTCACTGGGTGATTGTTGGGTCCACTGTTTAATTTCTGCTTGGAGCGCCCCCTCCTGGAGCCCCTGCCCTTTTGTGGTCCGCTCTGTGAGGGTTCTAGGCTTTCTACACATCCACCCATCTGGGGCTTCTCTCATTCACTGAATCCTTTGCTTCCTAGACACCGCCTCCGCTTCTTGGTTTACTTTATCTTTTTGGTGGAGTGCGCTTTCTAGAAGCCTCTAGAGGAAAGGCGGAGGGGAGGTATGCTTTTAGAACTGCGCATGGCTGCCAATACCTTTATGCTAGCCCGACACCTGGCTGGTGCTTTGACTGACTGTATGAGCCAAGGGAGGCAGCCCAGGGGTCTAGCAGCTTCTGCCCGCAGATCCCAGGGACCTGTGCGCAGGTGCATTCCGGCTCCACGCCTCCCTCTCGTCATCTGCACTGCCTGGAGCCTCGCTCCTGAGGATTCCCGGGGCTCTGCTCCTCGCTGCCATCTCCATCAGCAGATGCTCAGTACTCCGCTTCCTCCATGCTGCTAACTCAACCCACTGTTTTCTGAAAGTCCACTGACATCGCTGGATGGCTCCTGTCCCTCTTGATTTCTTTGGTTTGTCCCTGCGTGCTTGTTCCTGTTCCCTTGTTTGAAGCCACAGCCCTCATCATGGTGGGGCTCCAGGAGGGACGAAGGGGAACATTCGAACCCCAGCTCCTCTCGACAGCACTGGAGACAGCCTTCTCGGCCCTCCTTCCTGAAGCACTCTCTCCCCACAGCTCAGCAAACAGTCCACGTTCTGATATTTCTGCCACTCTAGTCACTCATCTCCACTCTTCTTTCTTTTTCTTTTTTGGCTGCACCTATGCTGCTTACGCCACAGCCACAGCAATGCTGGATCCGAGCTGCATCTGCCACCTCCAATGCAGCTTGTGGCAACGCCAGATCCTTAACCCACCGAGCGAGGCCAGGGATTGAACCCGCATCCTCAAGGACACACTATGTTGGGTTCTTAACCTGTTGAGCCACCAGAGGAACTCCCCTTACTCTCCTGTACTGGCTCTGCCTCTACTCACTAAATGCGGGTGGTCCTCGGGCATCTGTCTTAAATCCCCCTCCCTTCCCATCAGTGGCCACTCACCTCGCTCTCCCTATGTGGTTTTTTGAGGTCGTAGCTTAGACGCCATGCCCTCAAAATTCACCTTCCCTGACCCCACCCCTTTTAGGTTAGCCTCCCTCAGTATGAGCTCCCCACGACCTTAACCCATCATGTGCCATTACTGATCAATGCCCTTCTCCCTGCAGTCTGAGAGACTCACCAGGGCAGGGCCCTGTGTGCTGTGTTCATACCCATTACCACCGCCCAAGCAGAGGGCACGACACCCAGAAGGGATGGAAGAAACACACCCTGGATGAACTCGGGCTTGCAAGGATCAATGGATGAATGGATCAATCAGTCAAACAGGAGAAGTGGATTCAAACCCAGGCTTGGCTATATACACGCTGTGTGACTTGGGGCCACGAAAAGAGTTTTTAGGAAAGAGCCTTAACTTCTGAAACTCAGCTGCTGCTTCTATTAAATAAGGACAATAATCCGAGTGTCATCCTACCTCCCTGGATTGTAAAGATCCGAGTAAGCATGGAAAAACTGTGCGCCATTGTGCTAAGTAACAGCCCTACAGGACATAAAGGATTATTACTGTCAGGGTAAATTCTTGTCTGCTTTAGGTGTGGGAGCATGCAGGAAACAGAAGAGCAGGCTCGGGTTTCAAATCTCAGAGTTCTTTAGGATACACTTTCTTTCTTAAAGGGAATCCCTCTACGCCTCCTCTACCTGGAGGCATTCAGGATGGAGGGACCACCTGGGGTCTTGTCTTTCACCTCAAGCAAAGCTGATTTAGAAAGCAAGGTATGCCTTCACGGGTAGTGGCTTTAATGTTAACTATTCTTTAAAAAGCAGAAACAGAAAACAATGAAACTATTTACGCACACACAGGTGTGTAACAGAGAGCTGAAGAAACATGTGTCCTAGGACCGCAGCACCTAGAAATGACAGTGGCCTCAGATTTGGGTTCAACTCCGACCCTTTTCTGACGCTCTAGATTCGCCCATTTTATCACTTGTACCAACGGGGGAAAGGAGGAAACTATTAGAAAACCCCAGGTCTTACAGGCTATAAGGGACTCAAAAGTCTCCTCTTTCACAGCCTCCATTGGTTAGTGTCCTGAAACCTAGGCATTAGGTTCAGTTTAAAAGGGTACCCGATTTGGGAGTTCCTGTTGTGGCTCAGCGGAAACGAATCCGACTAGTATCCATGAGGATGCAGGTTCCATCCCTGGATTAAGGATCCGGCGTTGCCATGCGTTGTGGTGGAGGTCGCAGACGTGGCTCGGATCTGGTGTTGCTGTGGCTGTGGTGTAGGTCAGCAGCTATAGCTCCCATTCAACCCTTAGCCTGGGAACTTCCATATGCTGCAGGTGGGGCTCTAAACAGCAAAAAAAAAAAAAAAAAAAAAGGGTACCAGACTCTAATGGGCCAGCCTGACAAACGCCCTACCCAGCGCTCTCTAAATTCTCTAAATGTCACTTTGGTTCCACATCAGGAAGGGGGAAGGGTGAGACAGCAGTGGTCTCAGAGTTGAAAGACTTGAGTTCAAGTTCAAATTCTGCTTAGAATTAGGCAAATTACATTGTTACTAACAGATGCGTTCGTAATGTAAACATAACTTCTCAGTTCTACTTCCGGGGCTGAAAATTATAAGCATTTTTCCACGTTTCATTCATACTCTTGATAATTTTAATAGCTGAATAATACTCATTATTCATTAAGCGAGTACTGCATAATTTGCTTACATGCTTTCTTATTATTAGACTGTGGATTTTTTCCAAATTTTCACAATTGTAAACAATGCTGAGATAAGCAAGCAACTCTCTTCAGGTATTGGTTTATTTCTTTCATAAAGACTCTCGGAAGTTGAAAATATGACCATTTTTATGATTTAATGGCAATGCCAATTTGCTCTCCCAAAGAGTTGTACTGATTTACAAGTAATATATGTGGGTTTGGTTTCACTGCGGTCCTTTTGGGACTAGATACTAACTTGTGTGTGGGGGCTCTAATTTATTAGGCAAAAAAAGATCTACAATTATGTTAATTTGTACTCCTTAGATTGCTAATGAGTTAAACATATTTTAAGTATGTCTATAACATATTATATATTTTTGGAAGATTTTCTGCATGAGCTTTAGCCATCCATCTACGAGATCAAAATTATTTTCATAGCACACACACTTTTTTTTTTTGGCTGTGCCTGCAGTATGTGGAAGTTCCCAGGCGCCAGGGATCGAACCTGAGCCGCAGCAGTGACCCAAGCTGCTGCAGTGACGACACCGAATCCTTAACCTGCTGTGCTGCAGGAGAACTCCCATAGCACACACCCTTTAATATAATATAGATATTAACGGTTCCTGGGTTTCTCATTTTTACTAGCAAGTATTTTCCCAGTCTACCATTCTTCTTATTTTGAGGGGTCTTGTGAGACATATGGAAGTTTTACATTTTTAATGTGAACATTCGCAAGTCTTTTTTTCTTTGTGATTTCTGCAATGACGTCTAAGCTCCGAAGTCCTTCTCTAAGCCAAAGACAGGCAAATATTGGGTCTTATCCTCTTTTAGTCTGACTTTCAAATATTTACCTCTTTAATACATCTGGAATTTATTTTGGCATATGGTGTGAGGTGAGGCCTGAATCTGAGAGTGAAAACTCAAATTCCTCCAGGGACCAGGCAGGTAAGGGACAGGCGTGAGACAGGTCAGGCGGGAGAAGAAGGATGAGGTGGAGATTGGGCTGAATTACAGAGGACCTGAGGGACAGAGGCTTGTGCTGGCAGGAATTCTGATCTTCTAACTTTTCTTTTTTTTCTTTTTTTTTTTTTTTGGCTTTTGGTCTTTTCAGGGCCACACCCTGGCCTATGGAGGTTCCCAGGCTAGGGGTCGAATCGGAGCTGTAGCCACTGGCCTACAGCACAGCCACAGCAACGAGGGATCCAAGCCACGTCTGCAACCCACATCACAGCTCACAGCAACTCTGGATTCTTAACCCACTGAGTGAGGCCAGGGATCGAACCCGCCATCTCATGGTTCCTAGTCGGATTCATTTCCACTGTGCCACGATGGGAACTCCTTGATCTTCTAACTTTTCAAGTTAAGCCATAAACCTACACTTTTATGGGAAATTATCCCTTTTTTAAATATTGAGCCAACACCCCAGGCTAAAAATCCTCCTCTGTGTTTACTGACCACATCCATATCTCTGAATGCCACTGTGTAGCCTCTGGTTTAAGCTGGTGCTTTTCCAAGTTATTTCAGCAACATTTTCTGTTTGTGTGTTTCTTTTGAAGACTGCCCCTGAGGCATATGGAAGTTCCCAGGCTAGGGATCAAATCGTAGCTGCAGCTGCCGGCCTACACCACAGCCACGGCAACAGTGGATCTGAGCCACATCTGTGAACTATTCTGGAGCTTGTGGCAACGCCAGATCCTTGAGCCACTGAGTGAGGCCAGGGTCAAACCTGCGTCCTCACAGATGTTATGCTGGGTTCTTCACCTGCTGAGCCACAAGGGGAACGCCGCCAACAACATTTACTGACCAAGCCTTTTCTTCTCCGTTACTCTGCAATTCTTCCCTTTGCAAATATTAAAATTTTACAGGTAACCATTACGACTTCGAGGCAATTTTATTTCACGGATCTGCTTGACCCCCATTCTCTTTTATTAGAGATTTAGGGCATGTTTATCTCTCTGAAGATGAGCAGCCTTTCGTTATTCTTGTCGGCATTTCTTTTGTGCTCTCATCTGTTTATTATTCCAGATGAGGTCTTAAACCATTTGAATCAAATCTGTCCGATTCCCTTTAGGATTCTGTTTGGCATTCCCTGAAACCTATAAATTAACATATCTAGAAGAGTTTGCTTCCTCATCTGGGAACATGTTCTATTTCCTAATTACTCACGTCCCGTTTTACAGCTCTCAAAAAGATTTCAGTTTTTGTCACACAGGTCACATATAGTTCTCACTATGACGATATTTTAATTTTTATTGATTTTTTGGATGGAGACACTTTTCATGATATTTCATAGCTGGTTATTGTAAGTATATGGGAAATCTGTTGACTTGTGAAAAGGCTAGTGTTTACCCCCGCTATAAGTTCTGAATTCTTATTCAGTAAAATGGTTTTGCAATTAATGTTTTTGTAGGAATGCAAACACATTCTTCACGAATAATAATCTCTCTCCCTGCCTCTTGTTTCTGTTTCATGCCTGATGTCAGAGCTTCTAAGACGTTGCTAACTAGTAGAGCCACCCTTATTTATTAGTGGTTTTAAAGGGAATTTGTCTAACAGTTAACCAGGAAGCATTAGCTTTTGACTGAAAATTGCTGTTCTTTATGCTATGAAGTATCTTTTTTTGTCTTTTGTTTTCAATACCGTTATGACCTAGTATTGTGATCAAAGGTCTTTTTATCACTTACTGACAGCAGAGACAAGCCTCCACACAGTGCACTCAAAAGATGCTGCAAACTTGCAAAACTTGCGAATCAGACATGCGTGGATTTGAATCCTAGCTCTGATTCTGCGTGACTTTGATTGCAATCCCTGCCTCCTCTGGATAATGAGGATAATGACTCTGATGGTGCAAGCTGGTTTTGAGAATTAAAATGAGTTAATATGGATAAATTGGGCTTAAGGAAGTGCTTGGCACCTATGAGAATCTCAACAGATTGCACATTCCTCCTCAGTCATCTAAAAGAAAGAGATAATAGCGGCACAAACAATTTCCCAAATGAAAGCTTTCCAAGGAATAGCTGGAAAGTATAGTTGAGAAATCTCAAATTATATTTGCAAAAAATACCACCCTAGTCTTCCCGCTTTAGTCTTCCTGCTTTCCCCCCTTTTCCAAAATAGAGCGTCCACCCTTCGCACGTGCATGGATTCTTTGGCCTCTGACACAAATGAAAAAAAAAAAAAATCAGGCTGACACGTAATATGAACCAGGAATGAAACAAACGGTGCTTCTATTAGCCCCAAACATGAGCGCTGCTCAGATAAAGGCATGAACAAGCAGCTATGCAAACCGAAACCAGATGTGCAGAGGTTTCTGGCTTACACTTTTTTATAGCCCTTCATATAACACTCATAGTCCTGTCATTTCAACAGAAGGTCCTCTGCTCTGTTTAAGCAGCAAGACACCCTCTCAAACCTGTTAGATTTGCAATCCCTAAACCTGTGCTTGATTGTGAAGAAAAAGGAGCTCCTTCCCTTGGTAGAGGTCCTTTGGTATAAACTCTTTGGCCCGGACTAGCTCTAAGGAGTAACAAAGCACATACCCCGAGGCATCCTCACAGCAGAGCCTTGAGGCGGTTACCCGTTGCCACGGGAGACGGGAACTGAGGAATGTGGGTACCGGTGTGGAAGGGGCCCAGGGAAAGCGGAGAAAAGCCGGTGTGGAAAAAGCATAGATGCTGGAGTCAGACTGACCTAGATTCAAATCCTGGCTCTGCCCTGCCTCTTTGTGTGACTGTGAGCAAGTTTGTTAGTTTCTTGAGCCTCATTTCATCATCTAGCTAAAGAAAATAATTTCTCCTGCTTCTCTGGGACTATCATAAAATGAAAGTTAGATAATACATGTATAACATTAAGCTCACTCCCGGGACCCTGTAAGCATGGAAAATAATTCGTGACTGTTATTGCCAATAACAATAACAAACCCGTACAGAACACCCATCCTGTGCCTGGCCTTGTTCTCAGTATTTAACAAATATTAATTCAGTCGATCCTCATAATTACCCCCACGAAGTGGGTACTAAATTAGTACCATTTTTCAGATAAGGAAACTGAGGCTGGCTTGTCTATCTTGCCCAAGGTCACCCTGCTAATAAGTGGCAGAGAGTGGATGCAAACCAGGCCGTCTAGATTCACGACCACTGTCTAGCCACTAAGCCATATTCCCCCTTCTCTCCTGCTACATGACCTAATATAACTGATTCACTTCCGTGCTGCTTTGAGGCTGTCTCTACATGGAAGGGAACACACACAGTTTGGCCATCCAGCGCTTAGCCGGCAAGGCGATCCACTGCTAGAAAGCACTTCGGACCCAGAGCTGAGCACTGACCCTAACCTGTGGTCCACTCTGTTTCACCTTCAAATGGCACTTCATCGTTGCACGTCTTCGCCGCCCTCTCCCGCCCCCAAAGGACAGGGTGTCTCGCCTCCTTCTCAAGGACGAGCCCGTCTGCATCTGGCCTCCATCCTGAGCCTCCACCCCCTTTCATGAATCATCTCCCCTCTCTGGGGCCTCCCATCTTCTCCCCTGGCTCCCTGCCTGCAGCCGACAACATGTTCAAGGCTCCCCCCACCTTATGTAAACCTTCCCCCCCAACCTGCCTCCTCCTCAGGTTACTCCCATCGTCTCCTTCCCTGCTCGGGTCTAGAAGGAACTACTCTGCACCCCCTGCTCACTCCTGAACTCGGGGTGACCCTGCTTCCACATGCAACAGGGGGCAGAAAGGCTCCCACGGAGGTCAATGACCAGCCAATGACCAATTCCAGCAGCTTCTTTGTGATCAGCTCCCTAACTTCTGAGGCGGATCTCTGTGTCCCTCTGCCCCAACTCACCCTCTGAATGTTGGGGTTCCATCCTGGACTCCCTGCATCTCAGGGCTCTGACACCTGGTGGCCTCCTGTCTCCAGGTTAGGGCTATCCCAAAGTCAATGCCCATTTATCCAGCTGCCTGTTGGTAACCGCCAACAGCTAACAGCCACTTGGAAATTCTACGAGCAGCTCAAAATGAACATGAACTGTCCGTCTCTCTACTTCCTTCCCCCAACAAACCCACTTCCCTCCTTATTTCCTGATTTAATTAATGATGTCACTATGCAGCCATTCTCTAAGGTTGACACTTCCTGCTTCTCCCTTCCAGCTAAGAAAATATCTATAATATCCTTGAATGCATCCCTTCCTTTACATAAAACAGTGGCCTTTGCCCCAATCCAGACTCTCTGTTCTCATCTAACCATACCTGTTACCAGTACTTTAGTCTGAGGAATTAACCCATTTGCACAGACCACTGCCAGAGATATAGCCAAGACCCAAAGCAAGCTGTATCTTTGCTTATAAACTGCCCTGTGCTCCCCAGCGCCTTCAAAACCAGACTTCTTAGCTGGTCTCCAAAGCCCTTGCTAGCCTGGCCCTAACTGCATTTTCTAGGCTCTCTTTGCACCATCCTGTTCATGCCCTCTACCCACTCCCCAGTGGACACACCAGGCACCGTGACACACAGGCATGGCTGGGAAAGAACATCAGTGTGGGTACTAGGGTCTGGGAGACCTGGATTCAAATCCCAGCTCCTTCCCTGACTGGGTACGAAATTTCTGCCAAGTCATTTAAACGCTCCGAGCTCCACTTTCCTTTGGAGGAAAAAAGCACCTACTTTGTAGGCCTGTTGTAAAAGGCCTGAAACCGTTTACATAAAAGATCCAGGGTAATACTTGAGATACCACACACTGAATAAACACTAGCTGTTAATATTAACAGTATTAATTTTGCCAAGTGGCTTTAGAGAGGCAGGGAGGAGTTGGTAAAGACTGACAAAATCTGAAACTACAATGGGACATTTGAAAAGTTCCCTATTTAGTAAGATCAAACTTACAAGAAAAAAACAATGCCTAAGTATCCTGGAACGTGCATTTCCTTTTTGAGCCGCCGCAGTACTGGCACAGAAAGGCTGCAGACTTGAACCAGTTTCAGAGTTGCTCTGCCCCCTGAATCCTCAGACTTCCCTACAGCTCTGAGTGTCCATGTAACACAGCTCTGCCAAAGAAATGAAAGCTGAGAGTTTTAGGGGAAAAAAATGGCTTCCCTACTTCCTTCCCCTTTCTTCTTTTTTCCTGCATGACATGTGGATGTGAGCTCTGGAGCTGCAGCAGCTATTTTAGGGTCATGAGGTGCAAGTATGAAAACAACAGCCAGAGCTGAGGATGGCAGAACACAAGGGCAGAATGAGGCTGGTCCCTGATGCCCTGCTGGACTGCTGCATTGGTCCTAGCAGGACATGCCCTAGACTGAGAGTGTGCAGGAGAACATGAAAATCCCACTTAAATGCTGCTCTAGCAGAGATCTTGTTATCTGTGCTCTAAACTCATTTCCGACTATTTCCACAGAGAGACAAGCTCTGTTGCTAGGACCTACTGTGTCCTTGAGCTACCTTTGCTTCTTCCCTGCTCTTGAGGTCCCAGACCCCAGAGAATTTACAAGATAGATGGCAAGGGCAGTGGAAGGGGTGGCAAGGGGGCAGTGGGAACCCTGCCCTGTTGTCTTCAGTGAGGAGGGACAGCTGCTGGGCAGGCTGGTCTGTAGTCTGCAGGTGAAGCACTCTGATTATTCCGAGCTCGCCTGCACCAAAGAGATTTTTGGCCACAGTCTGTCTCCTGTGAGCTGACGTCATTTCTCCCTCTGCCTACAATTTCATCTCACCTACACCAGATTGTTTGCAATAAAATCACTGCTATCAGGGAGAGGTAACTTCACATGACACTTTTTTCCAAAGAGGGGTTTTCGGTAGAAATTCCACAAGTGCTGCCAATGTCATTTCCAGGAAGGTTAATTGATAACCGAGAGACCCTGATCCTTCCTTGCTGTATCTTACGTCAGAGAAAGGGGACATGGGGAGGGGTGGGAGTGGAGCTGAGGAAAAACACAAAATAATTTCTCAATCACTCCTTACTTTCTCTGAAGTAGTGTGGGTTTTTACACAAATGCCAGTATGCAACGTCAGAGATTTTTCTCTCTGGATTCTTCAGCCCCAGAGGCTGATGAACAGGAGTCTTAGCCAAGCAAGAACATTCCTCTATACAGAAATAGCACTAACTACTGGTCTTTGGGAAATCCTTGGAAGACAGATGCTCTCGTGAAAGTATCTATTCATATCTAGGAACAAAGAGGAATGGGTCGCAGGGAGAGCAACTGAACCAGTCCTTCTGTCCTTCCTGGCTCTCCATCCACTCCTCCTTATTTTTCTCAAGAAACCACACAGCTCAGTCCCAGTAACCTCCTCTGGTTACAGACACTAATCAGCTCTTGTTCGGGGGCCCCATGACATAGCCACTCCGGCTCTAGTCATTGTTTCCTGGCTCAAAGCCCGCAAGGGCACCCGATACCTGCAGGAAGAGCTTCTCCCTCAGGGTGGCGCTCAAGGTGCTGCCTGATAACTCCCTTCTCCCCTTCAGGGCATCCTTACTCTGGTCAGACGGCAACTGCTGGTTCCTTAGAGCCAGCTCTTAATTTTCTGCCTACCTCCCTTTTGCCCATGCTGTTCCTGCCGCCTGGAACAGTGTCTTCAACAACAAGCTCCTCCCTAAATGTGAAAAGTCTACCCCTCCTTCGAGGTTCCCCCATGTGTCACTTTATCCAGGGGCCCCTCCCTGACCCAGGGGGTTGGGCCTGCCCTTGCCTTCCTCCACCAACACGGCACTCGAGGAGGGACTTTTCTTTCTCTTTTTTCTTGGATTGGAGGCACTTGCTATGGAAATGCGTCATCAAGACCCTGGGCTACTTTTGCCAGAAACTGCATCATGCCTTCTCTGTATCTCTGCCTTGGGAAAGAGCAGGAATGCAATAATTATTGGAGGAAGGAAGGAAAGAAAGAAGGAAAGAAGGGAGGGAGGGGAAGAAGGGAAGGAGGAGGAAGGGAAGGAGTCGACAGAACAGGTCGACTTTCAGCAGCTGCCTGGGCTTGAGCAAAAGGACTGTCCTCTTTGATTAGCACAGATGTCCTCAGACCAGGAAGACCAGGGCACGTTTCTCATACAATTACCAGGGTCTGTGTTTTCCAACAATGCCTCTCGCTTCTTTTCTCTGGGTTTCTAAATCCAGTGTGGGGCACCTCTGTTATTTCCCAGCTTTGTTCAAATTCCCACATCAGGGCGATCTGTCCTTTACGCCTTAGCATCAACCAAAATTAAAAGATAAGACGCTATCTGGAGACCCAAAACACTGCACTATTGACTTGTCAGGTCCTGCGGTTGCAAGCGGTGCATATTATTATTATTATTATTATCTGTATTTTTAGGGCTGCACCTGCAGCATATGGGGTCGCATCGGAGCTGCAGCTGCCGGCCTATGCTACAGCCACAGCAACGTGGGATCCAAGCCAAGGCTGTGACCCACATCACAGCTCACAGCAATGCCAGATCCCCAACGCACTGAGCAAGGCCAGGGATTGAACCCACATCCTCATGGATACTAGTCAAGTTCTTAACTTGCTGAGCTACAATGGGAACTCCCAAAATATTTTTATTTTTAAAGTTGTGAATGCTGTGAGATTTTTTTTTTTCATGGTCTTTTTAACGACGTCTCATGAAAACTTCCTGAGTTGATTTAAGATGCTTACTTATACTGGAGGCAAATTATTTAATAAAGGGGATATTATGTCCTATATAATAAAAATAGAAACAAAATATTTAATAGTAAGACACAGTGGACAGACATTGGGATTTGAAGACTATGTTTCTTTCATTTTTTTCTTTTTTTCTTTTTAGGGACACGCCTGTAGCATATGGAAGTACCCAGGCTAGGGGTCCAATCAGGGCTGCAGCTGAAAGCCTACGCCGCAGCCACAGGAACACAGAGTCTGAGCTACATCAGCAACCTATGCACAGCTTGCAGCAACGCCCGATCCTTAACCCATTGAATGAGGCCTTGGATCGAACGTGCATCCTCACTGACACTATGTTTGGTTCTTAACCCGCTGAGCCACAAAGAAACTCCTGAAGACGCAGTTTCCATCCCAGCACTGCCCTTACTAACTGGGTGACTTTGGGCAAGTCAACTAAATTCTCTGGGTCTTAATTTCTTCATCTGTAGAGTTGAGAGGAAAATAGCATCGTCTAAGGTTTTTGTGATGTTCTTTCTTACCTATAGAAAAGAGCTAAGCGTGGTCCCTAAAACCCAGGAGGCACATTCCTTCTACTGAAAAATGATTAGGTGGAAAACAAACGTAATTGTAACATCCAAAGAAGGGGGCTTGAGCTTGGAAAAGAAGCAGATGGCTAAAGAAGGACGATCATGAGCTGGGCAGTCAGACAGACACGAATTCAAGTCTTAGTTCTTCCCTTAACATCCCCGAACCTCAACTTCCCCACCGACAACAGGGGTGATGAAAAAAATGAAAACGATCACCTCGTGGAGCTGCTGCCAGGCTTAGAGGAGGTACTTGAGGCCCCGGGGAAGTGACAATGGTGAAGTGTATTTTAGCTGCTGGCACACATCTTCCTACTGCATCCACTACTCGGGGTCAGCAAGGTTATCTACCCCCAAGTGGAGCCCGAAAAGAAATGACATTACCTTCAAATTCTCCGTCTCCACGTGCGGGGGGAAAGGTACTCTTTCTGCAAAGAGCTGCCGCGTTTTATTGTGCTTGGTTTCAGTGGTTTGTGTGCACACGCTGTGTGTGTGCCTTGCTGTGTGTGTGTGTGTATGAGAGAAAGAGAAAGAGAAAATGCATCCTGTTAAGAGGGAGCAATGTCAGCAGCGAGTCTCCATGTGTATATATTTGTGTAGCCAGTTTGTAAAGTGCTTTTAGATATTTTTCAAGGCCCAAGATACACTTATTGAATTTAAAATCATCAGCTGGATTGCATTAAATGGAGGGAAAAGCAAAAACGCACACAATATAGCCATTTGTTAAATTAAACACAATTATTTCTCCCGTGACTTAATTACACACAGACATAAATACTCTGGATCCTCACATCTCAGATAGTCTGGCTCTGCGTTTGGACGTGGAACCAAGGGAGGGGCGTGTTCCAACGTGTGTCTTAGGCAAGCCCGAGAGCTACCAGGGTACACTGGGACCATCGTGACTTCACTAAAACAAGACCTAAACTTTTAATTAACCTGCCAAGACAAATTACAACTCCTAGCTCACAGGCAATGACCACGGACAGCTGAGACTCAAAGCCAGGGTCTCTTGGGGAGAGAGGGATTAATAGCAATGTCAGAGTCAGTCTGTTTTTGTATTAAGGGGGAAACGAAAAGGTATTCATTAAACAATCACTGCAGCTTGAAGGAAGACAGACAAGTCAGCGAGAGAAAGGCGAACGGGGGAAGGGGCGGGCGAGAACACGAGCCACTTGCCTGGGTCGAAGCCTGGGCTGGCTCTTTGCATGCACTCCCTTCAATCTTCAGTGTGGGCGCCAAGCACCATTACTGTTCCATCTTCCAGACAAGACAGAGGAGGCTCAGAGAGGTGACGTGACTGTGGTCGCGGGGTTAATGTGGGACAGTGGTGGGGGGCGGGGGAAGGAATGGAAAGCAGTGCCTAGAAGGCAGTGCCTAGAAAGGAGACCGACCACCAGAACTGGGACCACCTTGGCTCTTCATCAGGCTTACATTGAAAAGGCCCAGGAATGTGTGTTTGAGACTCACTTCCCAGGGGATCCCTTTGTATAACCGTATTTGAGGCCCTTTCCATAAGATACTATGACCTCTTGTGCCTCTAAAGGGTGGGCCACAGGTAAGAGCAGCCGGTCACCGAGTGTAGAAGCGAGACCGACCGACGTAGCACCTGCATTGTACCCAGAAGCCAGGTGGTTCCCACAACTCAGGGCAGCACGGGGCAGCCTATCCGCTCTGAAAGACACTGTAGGGTTAAGGAAGGTGAAGCAAGATTTCATCACTTAGGAGAGAACAGGAGAACCGGAGGGAAAGCCAGACCCTCTCCCTAATTACGACAAAACAGGTCAGCAAGTGCTGACAAGCCAAGAGTTGGCAGGGATGCCTAACCGTACCTATGTTTTCCTTCTCTGAGTGGCACATCCTAATTAAACGTAGCTTTCTTTGGGGGTTTGTATGAATATCCTTTCATATTTGTGCTCAGTTATTAAAAACGCAGAATTCTGATGGTTGGAGATCTGAGTTCTGAGCAAGCACGATCCTCTGCCTTGAGGGAAGCAAACCTAAGAGAAATTAGGCTGTGAGACCATGACTCTGCTCACTCCGCGATGACTAACGACTTGATAATCATGTCCCTGAGCAGAAGCCACCATGTCCAGAGAGCAAAAAGAAACAGAGCCTGGAGCCTGGCAGACCTGCCAAGTGTCAGCCTAATTGCTGGTGAGGACCAGGGCTGGCCCCTCCCACGGCACGGAAGGAGGCTGTACCCACCACCTCCAGGTCACTCGCAACCATCGAGCTGTAGCCTCGCATGCCAGGTTCTCCAAGAACCAAGAGCCGGAGTTCCCGTCATGGCGCAGTGGTTAATGAATCCGACCGGGAACCATGAGGTTGCGGGTTTGATCCCTGCCCTTGCTCAGTGGGTTCAGGATCCAGCGTTGCCGTGAGCTGTGGTGTAGGTCCCAGACGCGGCTCAGAACTGGCATTGCTGTGGCTGTGGTGTGGGCCAATTTGCAACAGCTCTGATTAGACCCCTAGCCTGGGAACCTCCATCCATATGCCGTGGGTGTGGCCCTAAAAAGATGTGCAGGGATAAGACACAAATGAGTGGGAGAGATTCAGACGTGAGCATACTTTCCGCTCCACCTCAAAAGAATACGTTAGGGGAGGAAACCAACTGCACCACAGCTGCCCAGACGTTGCAGTAAACAGTCCTGCCAACAGGGGCCTGAGCAGAAGAAAGGCCAGGCCCGCACGCATTCTCCTATTGCCCAAGTGACACTGTAGTCAGGGCTGGGCTGAGTGCGGGGGGTGAGGGGGTGCCAAGCAGCTTATCTCCAAGTTTCTGCTCTCTGGTACTAGGGGACCCACAAGCGTCTAGAATAGCCACTTCCAAAACAAGGACGGCACACAATGCTGTTTCCTAAACCAGAGATGATGCAGCCTGCTGGCCCCACCCCCTCACTTTGCCAAGAGGGTAGAATTAGAATGTCCAGCCTGCAGTCAGAGCAGAACCTTATAAATAAATTATGCACCGTCTTTAATAGGAAAGTATTCTGTGCCTCGATGCTAAGGGTACAATTGCCAATAAGAGGCAAATGGCCTGAAAATGACGTCTGCTCTTTAGAAGGAAGAACCAAAGTCTTGCGAGAGGTTTAGGGATGAAGGATCAGATGTGAAGATTTTTTTTTTCAATTCTACTTTTCATGTCAGAGAGACTCCCAGCCAAGGACCGAGACTGAGTTTTGAGATGAACTCCAACTTTTCATGTCGCAGAATCCATTCCCAAGCATTCTGGTTAGTGGAGTCCTGTCTTTCTGGAAGTTTTATCTTCCTGTAGAGGTATTTTATCTCCAGGTTATATCACTGTGCTTCTGATATAAACTCAGACAAAATGTTTTCTGACCTGAGCCACTGAGACCACGGCACCCTACAGCAGACTCTGGAACTGAACGGGAGACACACGAAGGTGCCGAGCGCTCATTTAAAACATTGGGGCTCACCATCCACCAGAGCTCAGGACACTTCTGTTCCCCACAAAGCCCCAATCTGCCTGATCGCAGGGTTCATCCAGCCCTTTGTACCGTGATTCCCACTCTCTCTCCAAGCCTTTATCTGCTTTTCTCGTTGGCCGGGGGTTG
This sequence comes from Sus scrofa, assembly GCF_054392235.1. NCBI lineage: Eukaryota > Metazoa > Chordata > Mammalia > Artiodactyla > Suidae > Sus > Sus scrofa. Next base: position 13,268,054 of record NC_139391.1, read on the forward strand.
TTGGCTCCAGAAGCACACCAGACAATCAAACAAAAGCACACATTAAAAAACCAAAAACCCAAATAACAAATCAGGGAGATTATAAAGACAAATATAGGGTCACAGAGAAGTGACAAGAAAAGAGATAGAGATGTTGCCTCCATGAGGCGGGTTATCCAGGGTGCCTGTCTCCTTGTCAGTTTCACCCCCTTGGTGTTGAAACGTGGCAGCTGGTCCACACACTAGCGCACAGGGAACACAGGAAGGCAGCGGGGGCAATGGTGTTGGGCTCAGGTGCCAGCCCAGAGTGGCCTTCCAGCTCCTCCCATCACCCTCTCCCCGTTTCCCCACATCTCATTCCAGGCCTGTCCAGCAAGCCCTGTCAGGATGGCTCGTGCTGGACTCCAGGTGGCAGCTGCAGCTCTGGGCAAGACCCATCCCCTCGTCAGCTTCAACCTCCAGGACCCCTACGTGTCCTCTCCCCGAAGAGACAGCGTCCCCCAAACCCCGGAGGCGTGGAGCTTCCTTACCGATGGCGGTGGTGAAAAAGGAAACCACTTCGGACTCCTTCCCGTCATTGTAAAAAGCCAGGTGCCAGATTCCTGAGTCCAAGTACTGGATGAAGCCAGTCTCATGGCTTGAGGCGGGGACAGCTCCCCGAGATTGGCGCTGGGGTCCCTCCAGGCTCCGTGCCTCCTGGGTCAAGAGCCTCCTTCCATCCAGCAGCTCCACAAAGTCAAACTAAAGTACAAAGAGAACAGAGTTAGCAGTGCATCTGCTTCACCAAGATGCTGCATTCTTCAGGCTTCTCCCCGGGAGGATACGGGGAAAACCCAACCTGAAAGGGGCAAAAGAGGCAAGAGCCACGGGGAGGTTGGACCAACCAGCTCCAGCTCCCGCCCAGACCCTGTTTTCCCACAGTAAAGTCTCCCGGTTCTCCTGCAAGTGGAGCATAATTAGTGGACTCTTTTTAAGTCCTATTTTATTATAATTTGGGGCATGCGTGGTGAATCTTTGGCGCAGTCTGCATCCAGAAAACCTTGCTTCTCCTGGGGGGTGGTCACACAATCAGAAACCCAGCCTTAAAGACTCTTGGAACTTCAGCTCCATGCAGGTGGGAATCCTGGAGCTCTAGGGTTGGGACTGGAGCACAGGACGTGTCTTAAATGTCAGTCAAGCACTGGTGACGTTTGTTTTACATTCATCTTCCTTTGGTCAATGGCCCATTCTCAACAATCCAGTTTTCGGGAGCAGTTTTAGGGGAACTAAACTGGGGCTTAGCTCAAAATCCTATGAATAATGACGTGCGGTCTCAAACGCAATTGACAATTAATGGATCCAAGCCTGCAGGGGTGAGAGACTGGAGAGAAGCCAGTCACATTAAGCTCACAACAGGCAGGTGGTGACGTTCTACCGGCCTACCCACGGGCAAGCAAAGCGAACCATTATCTCCCTGTCTGTCTTTTAGAAAAACAAAACAGACGTTTATTCTGTCTCATGTGAAAATCTCCGGGGACATGAAATCCAGGACCAGCACCACAGCTCTACAGAGAAATCAGGGGCCCAGGCTCTCTCAACTTTTCTGCAACTCCATCCTTAGCAAATGCACTGATCCAGCTTTTTCCTAAAAATTAAGTAAACGATGGGGCTGGGAAGACTGCCTTTGGCCAGGGGGCATCTGATGGATGCTTATGACTTACGGTGCTGCAACCCCCAGGGCTGGGAGGCCCTTGTGCAAATCTGTTCTTCACCCATCATGCCTGGGGATGTGTCAGCCACCAGGGCTGAGTTTCTTAGTGTGTGTTTCTGGTGTGTATGTGTCTGGGTAAGTGGGAAAACCTGCAGGAGGAAGGGATGCAGGCGATGAGCCTGGTCCTCCGAGCCAGGTCCTGCACGAGCTGCTTCCAGATGGGAATCTCCATCTTTCACAAAAGCACTGACACGGGGGTCTCATTTGTCACCATCAGCTGCATCAGGAAACTCGCTCCGAGAGGGTGATGAGAGGATTCAAACCCAGGGCTTGCATCCTCTTGTTGACTCCAAAGGGCTTGCTTTTTTCTCTGGATGACATTTCCTGAATAACTAAACTTAGGAGAGACTAGGGTACTAGTGGGAAGGCTGTTGAGAGAATTCCTAAAATTCCTTCCTGTTAAAGAGCCCCAAGGATACAACCCCACTGATCGGAAAGGGAGGGTCTAAGAAAGGGCAAAGGATGGATGGGCTACCACACACAGGACGTTCCCTACAAGCTCGAGGATCCAGGTGTGGGCACGAGGCTTCTTGCCTTCGAGTGAAGATTTGAGGTGGGCGCCCCTGGGGACGGGCAGGGTACGAACGTGTGGGGTTCTGGTTACCTGTGTGTGCGAAGGAGGAAGGCCTTTTCTGCCATAAATGCCAACCAGAGCCGCCTTCCCCAGAGACACATTGAACTTCAGATGCACAGGGTGGTCTATGAAGACCTGGGATCTCCAGAAAGTGCCGGGAGGGATCTTCTGGGAAGCCCGTCGCCCCACATCGATTTCTCCAGAGTCTATAAAACTGTCCTCTGGAAAGAAACCACTGGGCTTTCCTACCAAGACATGGGGGAAGGGAAGACAAAACATCATCATTAGCACAAGGGAAACGAGGGATCAGAGCATCTGAAGGAGCCGGGCTCCGCTTTGCCTCCGACCCCTCTCTGCTCGCTGCTGCCAGCCCCACTCCCTGCCTCTGGACTGCCCCGGGGAGGAGGAAGAATGCCCAGACCTTTTTTCTCCAGTGATGCTCAAATTGTTCTGCTAAAAATACGCATCCTTCCAAAGGAGAATGGGTTCTCCCCAAGGACCATCTGTTTACTGCATAATTCTACAGCTTGTTAAGATATATTTTGATCCTAAAAATAATCACTTGCAGCCACATGAGAATAACTGTGTGTGTGTGTCTAAAAGCATGCACGCTAAAATAGAAAAGACAGAGGGAACGGGCGGTTGTTCCTAACGTCCCATCTCAGACTGGTTCCCCCAGTGGCGGGAAGCAGGACCCGAGTGGAGGACGGTATTTTGCAAGCTCACTAGGTCATGTATAAATGGAAGTCGAATTCTGAGGCTCGGACGTGTGGATGAGGGTTTGTGTTGAGAGCAGGAGCAAGGCTGGGGAACATGAGGAAGAGGGGACAACTGCACAAAGAAAACATTTCTGGAAAATGCTTCTTTGTCTGGGATGGAGGGCTCTGAATACCCTTCTTGCCCTAAAGTGGGTCAAGCTGAGGGCTCTGCAATATCCATCTTATGGGTCAAGGGGAGGGACTTATTCAAGTTCAGCTGCAAAGATTATGACATACTTGGAAATTCAACCTAGCCCACGATCCCGCAGGTTGCTGGAGGTTGAGGGCAGCCAGGAATAAGGTCTCTTGTCCAATTCTGTCATCAATCAGGAGAGTGACAGCTTTCCAGGGGGCACCCCAAGTGGCAGGAAGGAAGGCTGCTTATCAAACTTCCTCTACTTGGTAATTAAACACACTCACATGTGAAAAATATAAACACTAACTTCCTGCCAGACGTCAGCCTTCTGAGGGGGTGGGGGTGGGGGCAGGCAGGAGGGGAGGACAGGGACACGCAACGACCACCCTGGGGACGCTGACAAGCCAAGATCAAGCCAACAGACTCCATCCTATTTGTCATCAGAAAACACCCGCCGGGTAGCCCAGTTCAGGGTCTGCTGTGTGGTGAGAGATGTTGGAAGAGACACTTCAGAGGCTGAGAGAGAACCCATTTGTAAAGAAAACACGTCTGTGGGAACTTTTTATAAAAAAGCATTTGGGGAGTAAGAAATTAAAATGTCTTTTTTTCCCCCTAGCTTTGTAAGATTCCTTACAAAGCACATTTGATGCTGGAATGGAGCTTGGCAGGGCATTGTTGTAGTCATAAAATATTTTACTGTTTGAAATAATAAAATTCAATTTAAATGTTAAACTTCTCCATATGTTATCATTCCCTTATAAACTCCTAAAATCAGGTTTTGAGCTTCGAACCGTTCAACGTTATTTTAATTAAAAATATGCCAACAAAAAAAGTTAAAATGCATGCTCTCCATAAAAGTACCACTAGCATTCTGGCATTAGCATGGGAAAGAGCTTGCATTTTAATTCCTTTATGGAAGGCATGTATGTACCCCAGACTTTTACCTTAAAAATGCAGACACACACAAACCACGGGCACTGTGGTTCAAAGTTCAAAGACAGAAGCCAAATTCATAAAGCATTAAGATGGCGGAGAATTGCTTTCACATTCTCCCTTATCTGATTTTTGGGTTCCCAACACCACAACCCTTTTATAGTCCGCGTAGAAAATAGTGTACCCTTTAGCTTGTAGTTCTGCTAGGGAAGCAGAACGAGGAGGGAGCAGGAAACGAGTACAGGATGAGTTCTGAGCTTTTCACCCCTAGAAATTGCACAGAAATAAGCCCAAGACTCCAAATTCCAAGGACTCATTTCCTTTGTGAGTAGGTGGGAGTCAGAGCTGATGGGATTTGGGGATTGTCTGCATTCAAATAATTCCTATGTCTGAGAATAAATCATGAAAACGTCTCCCACATGTTGGCATGTGGCGAGAGAATGCTGCACAGGTCATTTCCCTTTCCGTGAGCCTGTTTTTAGGAGACAATTATTGTATCAGCTACATTCTGTAGCTGCACAGGTCAGGGGCCAGGCCCAGAGACTCTCCAGAGGCCTGCAGGCCCCAGAGGCATAAGGAAGACGAAATGCACAACGTGAGAGGTGTGCGCTAAGTTGTATTTGGTACAAAATGAGGACTGTGGCCCAGGAGGCAGAATTTCAGAGAGCTCTGAGGAACTGCTCCAAAGAGGTTTGGGGAAGGTCAGTGGAGGTTTTGGTGAAGCGGGAGGCACATGCAAGTAAGAGCACGTGTTGCAGAAAGGTGCTGCTAGTCACGAGGAGCAGGCGTCGCCAGGAAGGATTTGAATGCTTTTCTAGATACGAGGAGATGCAAGAAATTGCATCGTCTCCTGACCATACCCAACCATCTGAAGACCTGTCCTGCCCGTCTTCCCAGAGCCCAGAGTGCCCCACTCCTCATCTCCACCCCCAGCTCTTTCAGGGCTGTTGAGGGTCAGCAGCTGCAGCAGCTCAAGATTCAATCCTTGTAGAGGCAGATGGCCAGGGCCCATCTCCAGCTCCTGGCTCTTAGCTGAGAGGAACGGCAAATAGGACTATTTTCTTCTAGCTCTTCTAGTATTTCACCAAAGCTGGTCGGAAAAAAAAAATCTTTGGTGTATATACAATGATATAAAAAATAGTCAATTCTGGTCTAGAGCACACCCCCTACCAGGACCTGGACTTTCTTGGGGTCTGTGATGGTCACACTGGAGCTTAGGTTTATTTCTATTTAATTAATTAATTTTCTTTTTAGGGCCGCACCTGTAGCATATGGAAGTTCTCAGGCTAGGGGTCTAATTGGAACTGTAGCAGACCCCAAAGTTAAAGGGAAACAGTATCTTAAGATATTCATAAGAGGGATACTCTACAATTGATAGGTACCCCAAAGGCTGAACAAACAGCACAAGGAGCTTAACTCCGAATGAGGGACCCCCCAACAGCACGATGAGGTTCCACAGGCACATTCTACTGGTAACAGTTCTTTTCTTTGCAAAGATACATAGATCCAGGCTTCCTATAGCAATGCTGTAGAAATATGCAATCATGTCTATAAAAGAAATTTCTCAACAAATTGCTGAAATGATTGGATAGCTCAGTCAGATAAGGGAGATTTGGAAGAATGAAAATCCCAGGCACTTTCCAAATCATAGTGTTTATTTTCCCAAACTGAGATTTATGGACATAGGTTCTAGGCTCCTAATCAACCAACATTCTCCCCCTCCCTCCACCCTCTTGATTCTTTTCAATGCAATAACTTTCACAAAGACTTCTTTAGTTTCCTTAGCAACTGTTTGAAATTTATTTGGTTATCAAAATAAGCTGTTCCATTTTGGAGAGGCCAGCTGAGCCTGTGTACAGCAATTTGCACGGTTCAAACTGATGGGCAATTTTGATTTCATTGCAGAAAGAAGAAAATGTTATCCCTAGCCCACCAATTAAACCATCAAAAATGCTTGTTTATTCCATGCTTTCTTCCCCCTTCTCCATTAATGCATAACATAAGTTCTTGTGGCTTTCCTTCGAAAAGCTGCTGTATTTGGTTTCCGTCTCATGACAACCCTGAAATGGTTAGAGCCACTTTGAAAATATAGTATAAATTGCAGTTTGATGTTATTCTCAAAGACACAATGAACATTTAAAATACTGGGCTCATTGTATGTTTCATTTGTAGAATTAAAAATATATATACCTTTTAAAATATTCAAAAACATCCCAAACTTTGTGGGCTCTTTGAGGGGAAAAGGTTAATTAGTTTGGATTTCTGAGATTCTAATAACTAATGTGGAATGGCGTGGGGTCTGAATGGATGATGAGAAGAACTAACACTGGTTGAGTGCTTCTTCACAACTAGTCTTTGAAAAGTAGGTGGCACCAATTCTCGTTCCACAGATGAGGAGACTAAGGCCAAAAGGAGAAGGAATTTCATGGGTTAACAGAGCCAATAAACGGCAGGGCCAGGATTCAAACCTTGGGCCCTCCGGCTCCAAGGCCCGTTTAGCCTCTTCCCATCTACCCCATTGCTTCCCCTAACATTACTGAATGGGGCTCTAATCTTAATTCTGGAATCAGCTCTCCTCTCTGGTACCCTCAGAAGGGACAGAAAATAGGCACTCCCATTGGGGTTAAAGACTGTCCCCCTTGAGATGTGTCTAAGGAACTTGATTTTTAACATCACACTTAAAAACATAAACTGAGTAGACCTTGGTTGGACCAAGGCAAAAGAAATTAAGAACCATGTGGTCTCACATAAACCACAGGGGGCTTTGTCTTCGGTTTTGCCAGACGGACGTATTTTTTGTCACAGTAATCGCTTTTGATGCTGACCATTTTCCAGCATTGCATTGCATTTTAGGGCTTTATAAACAGGATTTCCATTTGCATTAGTAATGACAGATAATCCCTTTAAGCAAAAATACTCCAATTAAAGTAAACCAATAAGCTGATGCAATTTCATTTTGTCTCTTATCTGCACCTCCTGCTCCCTGGGAAAAACAAAGCAAAATCTAAACAACCCACTAACTAATTTCATTAGAGTGGGAGATTCTAGATAGATCCAACTCCTGTTTAAAGAATGTTTGATGGAGATCATGAAGAGAAAAATACCTTTTGCTAAATGAGATCCTTGAGGGTTAAACATATCTTCCATCTGCCTTTGCTGACACTGATCTAAAGACAGTCTTTTTTATGTTATGTACCTAAGGCATCTGATACATAAATTGACATGGGACTCATAAGCCAACATGCAGGACCATGGACAGGGCCAACCAGAAAAAAAATTCTCAAAGAACAATCTGGTTAGTCATGTGATGATTCTATTACTAACTTCAAATGCAGACTTCATGAATTAGAATGGACCTTAGAGATAATACAGCTCAATAACCTCCTTTTAAAGAAGAGGAGAGGGAAGCCCACAAAGTCTTTTCAAGGAATTTGCTTAAGGTCATCACAAGTAGCAGCAGTTGGACTTGAACTCAGGGTTCTTCACTCCTATCCCAGAGCCCTTTCCATGGCCCCACTCATGCTCCCTTCGTATGCTATTAAGAAGCCAAGAAAACAGAAGTTATTCCGTGTTTTAAGTCTTAAAATTTTGTAAAGGAGCAGACTGACTCTGCCCCTCAAAATAGCAAGCACAGGTTCTGATTTGGTTCTGAGGAAAGGGCCTCAGTTCCCTTAAAGATGACCATGGTCAAGAGCTGACTGTGGCCTTCAGGACCACTCAGAGGTCATGAATGGCTACTCCAGCCAAGCATGTGCTCCCCTGTTAACCACACTGAGTCCAAGGAGGTAGATCCATGAACGGACAGAGAAGCTCAGAAGTCATGGCCCAGAGTTAACTTAGGAAGGAGGAAAGGAGACGTAAGCAGTGAAGGCTGGAGGCAGCTGAGACCACTTTGCCTAGTGGGGTAACACCAGAGACAGAGTGTGTCACCGGAGAAGGATGGACACACTGTCGAGAATGACAATCAAACTGGCCCACGAGCTCAGACGTGCTTTCCGGTACCAATTTTTGTGGGTCTGCCACTCTTTGGCTGATAGGGAAAGAATCTGTGTTGACAGCATGAAATTCAGACCATGAGTGCACGGAGGTCCCGTTCAAGAATGCCCAGCTACACATGTCACCACCACTTCCATGCTTGGTGGAGAAATAGGTGTTTTCGTTTCACAATGGGATTTCCTATCCATGTCTCCTTCAGGGTCTACGAACCCTTGAGGCGAGTCAGGGAGGACAACCCGTGGGGACAGCAAGAGCCTTGGGGTCACACAGACCTGGGCTCATGTCCCACATTCCATCATCTACTGGCGACGTGACTCTGGCCACGTCACTCAATCAGTGTGATCCTTAGTTTTTACACCTAGAATGCGTGTAAAATTACACCTAGAATGCGTGTAAAATTACACTTACCTCACAGGATCTCTGTGAGGATTAAATGTGAAATGCTCTTGACAGAAAAACAGAAAACAAACAAGCCAAAAAAAAAAAAAAAAAACCCTTTGAAAACAAACATACTGTACAAATACTAGTGGCTATTGGTCTTGTGGATGAGGAAACTGGGGCTCCGGAAAATTATGTGACTTGTTCAAGGTCCCATGATTGGAAACTGCCAGAACAGGTGAACTGGTGCTGTCATTAAACAGCAAAGGTCCCAGGGCATTTCCATCACAGCCCACCCTCTACCCACCTTTCCACACCCCAGGCCAGGAGATGCCCATTCATCCCATGAGCTTGTCCCAGAAGGCTCATCATGATCCCACCAATCAAAGACAGCCACCCAGCAGCGTGAAAGCCCGTGATCCTTCCCTCGAGGCGTGGGATGGGATGCTGCCGAGCACCATGAGCCCTGCCCAAGCCCCGCCATGAGCTCACAGTGACAAGGAACTGCAATGAGGACGCAGGTGGCCTGGCAGCCGGCGTGGAGTGCAGAGGGATGGAGGAAGCATCAGAGCATGGAGCTGTGAGTCAGGCACATGGCGCGCAGAATGGAGGTCTCCTCGGTTCAAAGGCAGACACAGAGGACTCACGACACGGACAACACAGCAACCCTACCTTCTGTGGCTCCTTTGCCTTTCCTGTCAGGGATCTCTAACCCAGTGCCCCCTGAGGGATACAGGGAGACGTCGGTTGGCACAGGCCAACTGCTGGCTGTGTCCTCCGTGATCTCATACATCTGCCCCTCCAGCGGCTGCAGGTGCCAGTTTAGGCCAAACAGGTGCATGGCTGTGGTGAGCAATGAGAAAAGTCATCTGTTTCTGCTGGAGGCGGAAATGGAACTCCCAAGCCATAGGGGAGGGCGGGGTGGGGTGGGGAATGCAGGAATTCAGTTCAGTTTAGTTCATTAAAGAGCCCCTGAAGAGAGCTCTTGCTGCACTGAGCTTTACGTAAGGGACTGGGGCCCAGAGATGATCAAGGCATGGACTCTGCCCTTGAGGGCTTACAGTCTAGTCGAGTGGGGAGAGGGGCAGGGGTGGGGGAATTTCAGGTCTCGGATTTTTGCTTTGGAAGATAAATAACCATCCGGAGGGAAAAACTGCATTGTGTATCACAAACGGTTAATTTCCTTGCTATAACAATACCTCCTACAAATCATAAGCAAGTCCAATAACCCAAGTAGGAAAACAGACCAGGGGATGGGAACGGTTTACAGAATAAGATATGCAACCGGCTCTTGGTCACATGAAAAGACTCTAGACATCCCTCGTAGTAGAAGAAATGTAAGTTGAAATACTATTTTTCACATATGCTTTGGCAGAGATCAAAAATGGTTGAAAATATGCAGTATTGGAAGAGAGCAGGAAATAACTCATACTCTGCTGGCATGAGTCTAAGCTGGTACAAGCCCTGTAGAGGGCAATTTGACAAAAGCTATCAAATTTAAAACACACATACCCTTTACTCTGGAACTCGGAGATTCCAATTCTCCTCCAGGATATGCTCACTCACACACACACACACACTAAATGATATATATAAAAGGTTATTCACTGTAGCATTGTTTGTGATAGCAAAATAGGAGAAACCAATCAATAAGGGGCTAGATAAGTTGTATTTATACACTGTACACAGCCATAAAAAAGGGTGAGGAAGCTCTTTGTTTCTGTTTCTCTGGAAGGAAAATTGAAACATGCAGAACAGTGTATCTGATACATTACCTTCGGGTAAAATAAAAACTCCTGCATATGTAGAGAATATTTCTTAACGGATATGAAAGGCACTGATAATCGTGGCTGTACCCTCTGAAGGAAGGCGATGGTGAGGGTCTGGGATAGGAGCACAATTTGCTGCTCTGTGCGTATCTGTCATACATTTTCATTTTGTGCAACTTTGTGATTTTGTCATGTGCATTGGCCGTGATCGTACAGTGCTTAGTCTTCTGCATTGTGATTCATGTGCCTGCATTTCTGTTTTAAAAATATTTTTCCAAGGTGATAACTGCTAAATAGCCTTGTGCAACAGTCTAGAAGCGACCATCAGACACCAAAGAATGGACAAGGTTCCCTGCAATACAGAACGCTTGAAAGTCTTGGAAGCGTTTTCCAAAAAGGTCTGCCATCTAGCAGAAAATGTGGCTGCTTAAATCCCACTGAGGATTCAAGACTTGAGCTTATCCATGGTCCATACTTACCTCTTCTGGGACACGTTCCCTGACTGGCCACACACAGAGTTAAGGACCCCAGGTCCCGACTCCCCCAGCATCCTGCATGTAGCATCACTCCTTAGTTCAGCTGATGGACATTTTCTAAAAGCCCACTCTGCACCAGGACCCATGGCTGACGCGGAGGCCCAGAAAGGAGTGAGACACCCCCTGCTATCTCCCAGTCAAGTAAGGAGACGGGCAAGGAACAAAGTCTGTTCAGAAGGACTAGAAGGCCCAGAGGAGAGGGGGCTGACTCACCCAGATGGCCAGAGGAACATGGGAAGGGTCGACAGAGGTCTGAAGGCTCATCGTAATTATGTTTACTGAGGACCAACTGTGCGCCAGGCTGCATTCTGGCTAATTTGCATTCATCACATCTAATCCCACATAGCCCTGCTGGACCCAGTTTACAGATGGGCATGTTTAACTAATGCAGTGCTAGTGAAAATTATGATAATTATCAAACTCTGATTGCTTGAGGGCTTACCACGTGCCAGGCATTGTGCTAAGACCCCTAAATACAAGATGTCCCTTAATTCTCACCAACATCCTAAAAGGTGGTGATCCCATTTTGCCAACAAAGGAACTAAGACACAAAGACCCGAATGAACATTTGGAAGGTGAAATGGCTGAGAAGTGGCAGAGTCTAGATTAGAAGCCCAAAGGTGTAGGCTCTCCCCACTGCTCCACGCTGCCTCCCACCAGCCTTAGCAAGGCAGGTGGGTGTTAAAAAGATATCCACCCATACACATCAAGCAGCCTCCAAGGCGTCTATGTGTCTTTTTAGGTAGCAACATAGGCTTCGGTGAAGCAGCCAGAAAGGTGTGGCCCCAGTTGGCGGAAGGGGTCACCGATGGGGCTTCTTGAGGGGCTGTGTGACTGCCTTCAGGACACCAAAAAAACGGCATAGGGGAGACAGGACCACAGCACATCCTTCTGACTCCTGGTCCAAACACAAGTCACCAAGGAACACACACAAGTCTGGCTAAACCAGGAGCGTGTCTGCTGGTAACAGAAATGCCAGCTTTGCTTCCTCTGCTTCCTCTTTGGTTACCGCGGTGCAGGGGAAAGTGTGCTGGACCAGGGGGCAAGGAAGCGGCTTTCGAATCCTAACTGCCACTTCCTAACTACAGCGGTCTTATCTGGGAAGTGGGGATAAAAGTATTTCAAAGGATTATTGTATCGTATGAGATAACATATGGCACAGTGCTTTGTAAACTGTACATAAGTGTGATTATTTAAGAACCATTATATATCATACCACTGATAGTACTGATAAAAGAACAGCCAAGCTTTAAAGAGCACTTTTTAGGTGTTGGGAACTAAACGAGGTGCTGAACACTGCTCCTGACTGTCTCTGCGTAGCTGTCAATGGTAATAAAATTAACGGGCCTGTTAGAAGTGAATACACTGCTATTTCGAAGGCTGAATTAGCTCCTATTTCTGCTTACCTTCTTACCATTTTAATCCATATATTGGCAGCTCCAAAGGTAACGGGGAAATTGTTTGAACTGCGGACAACTCAGATATACGCAGTTAAATGAACAGCGCCTCTTTCCCCGTTAGAATCAATTATCTCATCTAAGTGTGCAAAAGAGCTGTCTTGTTAAAAGGTCAGGAGAATTAACTAATCCCAGGATGAATAGAACTCTCACAGCTTTGTGAAGAGAAACATTTTTATTGTCAAAGCTTTCTCTTATTTTTAACAAGAGGCAAAAGCAAGTTCTTGCTTTAAAAAAATATGCGGCGGGGGAAGAAGAGCCAGTGGAGAGGGTTCCAGGTGAAAACGGTCCCCAGATCTGACATCCCAGGGAGGGTCATGAGGGCAGGGCGCATGTTGTCACTCCTTCCTCAGCTTTGACCCCCAGGGAATCAAAGAGGCCCACGCCGCTGGGAGGCTGGCGGGTCTCTCTGTGACCTGTGGAAGATGGGCTCCTGGGAAAGCCATGTCCTGGATCCAGCTCACACCTGGACTCTCTCAGGAGCTTCCTTCATCCACAAATAATCCTGGAGGCTGGTGGATACAGAAGGGAGTATGCGGCTGTTACGGGCTTCAAGTCCCCTTCAGGGACGTTAAACCCAACAGCCTCTGGCCATATCTCATTGTAATGCCCCTTCCCTCACCTTGACCAGCCTGGACTGCTCACTCCCCGCGAGAGAAGGAATGTCACCCATTCCTCACCCGGCCTCTATGTAACCTGCTCCTCATGCAAATAAGGTATCCTGCCCAAGACCAGTCAGAAGATCAAATATGCTCTGTACAAGATCAAACAACACTCGGCCCTTATGCACGGCATGGGGGGCTGGGGCAGGAGAAACTGGGTCTCAACTCAGGTCTACCTCGTGGGGGTACAAAAACAATTGGAGGAGTTCCCGTCGTGGTGCAGTGGTTAACGAATCTGACTAGGAACCATGAGGTTGCGGGTTCGATCCCTGCCCCTGCTCGGTGGGTTAAGGATCCGGCGTTGCCGCGAGCTGTGGTGTAGGTTGCAGACTCCGCTCGGATCCCGCGTTGCTGTGGCTCTGGCGTAGGCCGGTGGCTACAGCTCCAATTAGACCCCTAGCCTGGGAACCTCCATATGCTGCGGGAGCGGCCCAAGAAATGGCAAAAAGACAAAAACATAAATAAATAAAATAAAAAATAAAGACAATTGGAGTTGGGTCCTCTTTTAACCTGTGTGCAGGTGAGCTCTCTCTCTTTCCCTCTCTGAAAATGCGCTTTTGCTTTAATAAATGTGTAAAGGTCCACTGCTCCAGTGCTTTGCTCTGGCGAGATGGGGCCTGAGGAAACTGTAAACCTATCAGGGTCACTAAGATTGGGCTGAGAAACGGCCCCTTAGAAGGTGAGATTTAAGGAGGAGTAGGAGGATACTCAGTCCGAGATGTGAGCTTTGTGGGACTTCAAGGCCTCTTCAAGGAGTCAGAACTCAAAGCCTCTGGCCAAGCCAAGAATTTCCAGACCATTATCACCGCCCACCCTTCTCCTTGTAATGCCCCCTCCCCCACCTTGAGCAACCCGGCCTACTCCTTCTTGCCCCCTGCTCGGAAAGGGGGATGGCCCCCTCCTTGCCCCGCCCCTACGGGGGCCTTATGTGCCCCCAACCAACCGGCCAATATAGCGTAAAACCCCTCTTTCCCTAACCATTCAGCAGGTCAGCGTGTGTATCTATCGTTAGACCCCTCCTCTCTCCCTGGGCTATAAAAACAGACGTGACCACGTGCTCGGGGCTGGGTCTCCCTGATCATCAGGAAACCGCCCCGTCTTTCTCTTCGTCTTGCCATGCTGGAAAATTCTTTTTCCGACCTCCGTGCGCAGACCAAAACAAAGTCCCACCAGGAATGTTGTCGTAAAGCCAAAATAAAAGGGACCCTGAATGGGTGACACAGTCTTAAATAGAAATCATGCTGGGGCCCCCCACTTCTTCTACTGTATGGTTTGGTGGGCGGTCAGTTTCCTAGTTCTGGGTTCTGGGTGATGGAAAGAGAGAAGGAGGGCAAATGGTTTGCTCTGCTCTCCTCTTCCCAAAGGACACAAGGCCGACTAAGTCAGAGACGGTCCAAAGACAATCTTAAGCTCAAGCAACCACTCTTCTGTGTCCTTAGATAATAATCAAAGTAACAACAGTAACTCAAAACCTGGTATAATTTGCGTGCGTGCTACATGCCACATGCTTAATTTATATTATTCAATTTAATCCTCGTGTAAAGCGAGGCTGAAAAAAACATGAGTGGAGAATGAGTGCAATGGAAGTGAAGAGACGTTGAGCCTGTGGGTAAGAGTAAATCACCTAACACCACAGAGCTGGTGTAAGTTTGGGGCACGTTTCAAACTCAGGAGCCTGGGTTCCCTGGCCAAGCTTCCTCTTTTACATATTTTACTTTAAATACAAGGTAAAACATGGGTGCTATAAAGCCACCAGCAAATAAAGGTTGAAATGAATGTCTGGGGGTTGCAGGGGTGATAATAAATATTTCTGGCCCCGTAGTAACCCTCATTTAAAGCTGTGGATAGCAGTAAATGCATGCTATTCAGATGACTTGAAAATAACTGCTGTGGATCCCCTCAAAAGCTAAGAAACAGCGATGGTCCCCTCCAGCCCGCTTTAAGGGCAGACCCCTGAAACAACGTACATTATAAGCATCGTGACCCATTTCCAGAGGAAGTAATGGCGACCACCAATGTACATCACGGGACCGTCTAAATTACACCCTGCGGTGTGCGTTTATGACTGTGCAAAACTCTCCCACGAACACTGCAAGTGACCTAAATAAGAAGCCTGATATCGGTGCTCCCTTTAAACTAGTTCGTCATTCAGTGAAAAGGTGAAAAGATGCTACAGAGTTCAGGAAAAGGCTGTGGAAAGGCAGCCAGTTCACAGGATCACCCACACGGAAATGTTAATGATTTCGAAAAGCCAAGAGCTGCATGGAGGAAGCGTCTTACTCCCTCAGCTCTGGTCAATCTGATCCCTGGGCTGACATTTTCAAGTCGCCTTTTCTGCTTAGCAAGACAGGAGAGGAGGCTATAAGAAAGTGCAAGCTCCCATCGTGAC
This sequence comes from Sus scrofa, assembly GCF_054392235.1. Classification (NCBI taxonomy): domain Eukaryota; kingdom Metazoa; phylum Chordata; class Mammalia; order Artiodactyla; family Suidae; genus Sus; species Sus scrofa. The sequence goes on from NC_139391.1 coordinate 13,283,371, forward strand.
ATTTTTTAAGAAAAATGCTCAATAGATGTTCAGACACTGAAGGCTGCCCCTAGCACCCAGCCAGCAGGAGGCAATTAACAAGGTCATGCAAGGATCACTGAGGTAAACAGAGGAGTTTCCACTGTCACATGCGTGGCTCGGTTCCCAAAACTGAAGGCACAAACCCACTTGCATCTGTAAATCAGCAGCTCCAAGTAGTGACTAGAGATGGTTATAGCCTCAACAGTATTTAAGTGGCATTTTGAGTCTCAAAAGGCAGCGAGAATCAGCCCAGCTTTTCTGTTTTATATTTGTGCGCAATTGTTTGTTTTTAAATGACATCATTTCTGTAAACTGTAAGTCACTGGAGTTCTTTGACCTGTGGTCCTCTAATGTGGAAAGCAGAAAACAAAAAGGCAAAACAATGGTAACAACAGAAGGACAGCGTTTCATTCCCCAGGTTCTATTGCTGGTTGTGCTGCAGAGCCAGAACAGTCAAAAGTTCCACACGCAGAAGCCACAGGCGCAGAGATGTATATTGCAGTGTATGCATTAGAGAATTGGAAGCAACCTAAATGTCTTCAAGGAGGAGGATGACTGAGCTAAATTCTGATACAGACACTGGATGGAATGCAAAGTAGTCGTCATAAAAAAAATAACTGACAACCAGCAATGAGGCCAAATACTTACCACATAAGAATAAGGGGGGAAAAAGGGGAGGACGCAAAATTGCATAATTTTGCTGACTGTCCCCCTGTTAAACCAAGTACACATATGAAAAAAAAAAATCTAGACAGATATGTACAAATGACATCGGACTTTGAATTACAGTGATTAGATGATTGATCAATTTTCTTCACTCACTTGCACGCTGTTTACATTAAAAAGGAAGTTGCACAGCTTTGCCCTGGGAGCAAGATGTAAAAAAGGACAACAGAGCAGAGGCCTGGGATCCACGTGTCAAGACACTCAGGCACGGGGAGTGACATAACGTCATTTCCTTGAGTCCTTCCAGACACCAGGAGAAAACTATCAGTATTCCCATCTCACAGATGAAGAAAGTGGAGGCTCAGACAGGCTGTGTGACCTGCCCAAAGATACTCCCCAAGATCCCTCCCAGAGGAGAAGGGATAAAGTCACTTTTGAACCCAGATCTGACCAGTTCCAAAGTCCAGGCTCGCCTCCTGGTACATCAGGCTGCTGAGGAGTTAATGCCTGAAATGAAACTGAAATTTAAAAAAACTTAAGGCAAAGCTTCTTTTGAAAGAAGTTTGTTACAGGGCCTTGATCTCAGGGAGGATGCACAGGGTCCCCACCCTTTAGGATCCCGACTGCCGCAGGCATAGCTGACCCCCGACGATCAAAATGCACGAAGGGACCTGTTCTTTGGCAGAATCGGTCCTCAAGGTCACGTCTATCCGAGCACTCAGAGCCAGGTCATTTACGAGTTTTGTGACTTGGGGCAAACTACTTAGCCTCTCTGAACCTGTTTCTTTATCTGTAAAATAGATAGTCCCGTTTATCTCCAAGGATTAAATGAAACAATGCATGTAGTTGGCTTAAAACTGTGCTTGGCACACAGTAGGAGCAAAATAAATGGCAGCTGTCATCATCCTTATCATTTTGCTACGATGATCTTCCCGATTCCTGGATCCACGGAACGACCTGTTGAAGCCACCTCTGTTCATCACCTTTCCCTTCTCTTCATATATTCCCCGTAACACACGCCCCTGTCATGGCAGCTGCCAATTTCTTGGAGCTGAGGGTCGTCTTCTTATCCTGCTCCCGACGGCTGACAGAATTTGGGCACAGGAACCAGAGGTATTTGCTCAAAGGATAAAATAGTTTTTAAAACAGAATCGCTGTAAAGCAGCCTGACAGGATCCCACTGGTGACTACGTGGGGCTAATTTTAAATCAAGCAAATGTATTGCCTTTCTTCCTGTCTCTGGATAAACCTGACTGCAACAATCAGGGTTACTGTCTCTCACCCCCAAATTAAGTGTTTTCTGGAGAATGGACTCTGGCACAGTTAATCATTTTTCTTCCCCACGCAATGCTGTGGGGAAAGGAGGCCTTTCAGCAAGGATTTGCTGGCAGCTGCTCAATATTTCTGTAAAAGAGGGGGGCGAGCACGAGAGGTGGGGGGGGAGAGGCACCCCCACCATCAATGCAGAGGAGGAAGATCAATTGAATTGGAGGGCACTGAAAACTGGTGACACGGCAAGTTGCGTGGGAACAGGGCTGGAATCTAATTTGTGCAGAACGAGGCAAACCGCTCTTATTGCAGTGATGGAATCAGAGTGCTGTCTTTTCTGGACGCCTTTCACCTGACGGACCCTCCGCAGGCCTCTTCTGTGCATGACGGGTCCAGGGGCTGGCCACCTCCGCCACCCCTTCGCTGACCTCCACCCAGGACTCCGACCCCTCCCCGCTCTTCCCCCAAGACCATGCTGGCTCCAGACACAAGACAGCAGGGGCAGGATGTCCGGGGGTGCCCAGCAGAGCCTTTGCCACCCGACAGCCCTGCATCCTTCCTCTCCCTGGTTCTCATGTGCATCCTTACGTGGCTTGGTTCACGTCATTTAACTCTTCCGAGCCTCAGTTTCCTTGTCTAGAAAATGCTGACGACAATGCCGAGCTCCAAGGAACGGCTGTGACGATGAAAGGAAGGAATATGTTTTATGAGCGGATGGTGCTGCGCGGTGTTTACTGGAAGGTACGTGCAGAGGGCAGCCTTCCAGGCGGCAGCACCATCCTCCTGCTCCTCGTACTGCACCGTAAGGTTTTCCCTGAGCCAGGGAAGAGATTTCCCGGAGGAGGTGAGAGGTCTGAGCTTCTGCGCTGGGGGCCGGGGGTGGGTGTGGAGGGGAGGGGGTGAGGGAGGTTGCTGTGACTGAACTGAAGTCACAGGGACCTTGCCTCTCAGTCCCAGGGCAGGTGAGACTCAGGCTGGACTGGGGCGTTGGGGGCGGAACCTAGAGCCCCGCTGAGCCCAGGTCTCCGGGCTTGTGGTTTGCAGTTCTTTCTGCTGAGTGATCCTGTCATCAGGTCACGGTGGAAAATCCTGTAAGAGCAGCTGCCCTCGTGGCTTGCTCCTCCGTCAGCCCCGGCCCCCCCCAGGCTAAAGGAGACAGCTTCGTGGGCCTAAAGCAATGGGAATGAGCCCGCAGGACGGGCCATGGGCCACACCAGGAGGATGGGGAGGGGCAGGGGGCTTTCCTCTCATCTCCGTCCCCCAGCACCTGGCCCACAGGAGCGAAGAAGAAAAAGAGGAAAGAGTGCGACATAATCAGCATGACTCTCAGAACAATAATAGCTCCCACGTACTAGACACTGCGCTCCGTGCAAGACGCAGCGCTGGAGGGCACACCTTCACCGTGTCATTTAGTCCCCCAACGTTTGAAGGAAAATAAGCCCATCTCATGGATGAGGACCTCAGGCACCGTGACAAAGCAGATGTGATTCCCCTGATTTTGTGTCTTTAGAAAACCGAGACTCTAGAACCGTGCATCCCCGAGCCCCTCACCTGGCAACGCCAAGACCCGAACCCAGGTCGGGCCACTCCCCATCCTGAGCTTGTCTCACGCTGCTGTCAGGCCACAGGGCAAGCTTCCAGGCAGCTCTGATCACAACAGCTCACAGCTTCTCATTAAATCACTGAGCAAACCATCAAGGAAGTGACTCCACGCAGAGGAAGGGCTTAAAGCCAGCGGAAGGCCTGCCTTCTCTCTTCCTGTTCAAGGCTTCGCTGATGAGCCAGGGAGTGAAGACACCCCAGGGTCCCCAGCCTGTCCACTGCTCTGGTGGCAGGTGCAGCCAGCCCTGCCTGGGGAAGCTGGGAAAGTGCCTGTCATTCCGAGGGAGGGCGGCACGCTAGCCTAGAACTCTGCTTGGTTGAATTTTCTGCGCAGTGCTTGCACCCAAGCACCCAGACTATTCACAGGGCTCCCCAAAGGATTTCTATAAAAGGGGTCTCAACTGAGCCAAGGACCAGCCTCTCCCATGTGAGGCCTCGTCCCCACCTTCCTGTACCAACCATCCAATGGGGCTGAAGGAAACATGCATTTGGTTATGCGAGGGAGCTCCTGAAGGAGAAAGGGCCAGTTGCTGGGTTCTAGCTCTGCAGCTACTAGAAAACATCTTGTTGGAGTTCTTGCTGTGGCTCAGCAGAAACAAATCTGATTAGCATCCAGGAGGACACGGGTTCAATCCCAGGCCTCGCTCGGTGCATCAAGGATCCAGTGTTGCCCTGAGCTGTGGCATAAGTTGCAGACATGGCTCGGTTCCCCTGCGGCTGTGGCTGTGGTGTAGGCTGGCAGCTGTAGCTCCGATTCAACCCCTAGCCTGGAAACTTCCAGATGCTGCAAGTGCAGCCCTAAAAAGCAAAGAAAAAAAGGGAGAAGAGTCTTGTCATAGGGCTCTGGGGAGGCGCCCTCCCATCTCCTGGTTTCTTTCCTTCTGCAAATCAACCACGTAACATTTTGTTTTCGAGGATCAAAGTCAATTAGGAGGTGGTCCCCACCATACCTCTAAATGGAGCTTTAATTTGTGTCTATATCATTAGGATAGGCCTTTACCCTCTGGAACAGTCACCTGAGCGGGAAGAGTGCGGACGGACGGACGGCTTAACGCAAGTAACGAGGGACAGTACTTCTTTACAATGACAAGCGTTGTGAACGAGCACCTTCAACTCTCCGGAGCAGAGTGCGCGCTGGCCACCCCCCGCCCCACCGGCGTCTTCCAGTTCCTTGGGAACCACACTACCTTGTCTTGCTTCTCTGCCCTTTGTGTGCACAGAGCTGGGTGCTCAAAAAATATGCGTCCTCCGATACTCAGGGAATTCCTGAACTTCAGTTGGGAAGTTGAAGGCCGCGCAGAGCTCCAGGCACCATGGTGATGACAAGGACAATGGTCACTGTCCATAACAGAACCAAGCCCTGTGCTAAGTGCCGGATAGACTCACCATCACTTAAGCCTGACAAAGCCCTAGGAGGCAGGTGCTATCATGAGCCTCATTCGCAAGATCAGGAAACTAAGACTCAAAGAGGCCTGACGACGTGCCCAAGACCACACGTGTAATAAGAGGCAGAGGGTCACTGCCGAGTGGAGCTGGATCCAGATGGAGCTGGATCTGTCTCTGATGACTCTGCACACTGCCTTTTCGGATTAGATGCCAAAACTGTGGAAATGACAAATGTGGAGAACAGAAAAGGAAACCTCATAATTATACAGCCCTGGCCTTCCCGTTCATATTTTGTTGGTGATATTTTCCTGAGGCCAGAAATGTGAGCGTGTGAAACGCCTGTGGAGCACGGTACCTGCCACTCCTCGAGGCAGGAGTCTCGGTCTGTGTGGGTTTCTTGAACACACCTGTCCGTGCAGCCTCTAGGTGTTGTTGACGCAACGCCTCTACATGGAATGGCCTTTCCAATTTTAACAATCATTCTCCCCTCCTTCCAGGCCTACTTCAAACCTCACCTCTTCCGTGAGAGTTTCCACCGTGACTCCCTGCTCCCTCCCCGGGTCCTGACCTTTACTTCAGCCCCTCTCTGATGCACACGGCCCTGACAGCACATGGCCAGGTGCTTCCTGTCCCTTGTTGGTCCTTTGGTCCACCAGTGGAGCAGACCTGTAGAGACAGCTGGGCTTCCAGCCCTGGCCCTTAACCAGCGACAGCCACAGAAAAGTCACTTAGCCACTCCGGCCCTCGGTTTTGCCATCTATACAAAGAGAAATAATACAAAACCATCTCCTGGGTTCTTACAAGCATTAAATTTAAGGAAAGCTGTTTTTTTTTGTATGTTTGCTTGTTTTTGTTTTTCATGCTAGGGCAGCACTTGCAGCATATGAAAGTTCCCAAACTAGAGGTCGAATTGGAGCTGTAGCTGCTGGCCTATGACATGGCCACGGCAATGCCAGATCCATCCAGAAGCACCTGTGCCCTATGCTGCAGCTTGTGGCAACGCCGGATCCTTAACCCACTGAGTGAGGCCAGGGATTACACTTGCATTCTCACGGACTCTATGTCGAGTTCTAAACCTGCCAAGCCACCACGGGAACTCCCAAGGAGAGTTCTTCATAAAGTGAACTGAAAATATTAGACATTATAACTATGTTACTTAAAAGTTAATCAATGGAACTATGTCTAGATACTCACGTTGCAACAGAACAAAGGGTGGGGAAAAAATGTATACATGTAAGGATAACTTGATCCCCTTGCTGTACAGTGGGAAAATTAAAAAAAAAAAGTTAATCAGTGAAAGAAAGAACACCGCAAGTTTAATACACAGACTAATGCAAAGATTTACAAGTGTAACTTCCAACGCAGCCCCAGCCTGACACATTTAGGGGTATGTGCGGTACAATCTAATGGACTTAATGAAAAGTTAGGAGACATAAACAACCAACTGCAAAAGAAGAGTTCCCAGTTTTCAGGTAAAGAAAAATGCCACTTCTCCTAAAATTCTCATTCAGTCTTTACTACCCCCGAGTCCATCTCCTCTCAAATGCCCTTTCTGCAGGTCATGTGTGTGCTCACATACACAGAGAACCTCACGCCAAGACACTCACGGGAGCCCAATGAGTCTGTCTCCTGCAAAATTCTACAGGTGGCCTGAGTGCTGACTCTTAGGACAGTGTGGTGAAACCCAGGCCACAGCACAATTACCGATACTGGCATTTTTTCTCTTCTCCCACTGGAGGCTGTGAATGAAATCTAGCTCCAGGCTCAAACGCATGATAAATCTAGCTGCCTGCCATACACTGGCGGGAAAGGCTTCCTCCAAAACAAACTGTTACACTGGTGAAAAATCTAAGGCCACAAGAAGCCTGGAGAACAGCAGAATCTGATAGCATGAGGGGCTTATACTCAAAAAGCAATGGGTGTCAAGGTCCCCTGACGTCATCTGGGCCTCTTTTGCTCGCTGATCCTGAAGCACTGTGGGTGCAAACCGCAGCTCCAGGCAGTACCAGGGGGACGCAGCCACCCTGGCACCGTGCATGACCCACAGCAGCTGGAGGCTGACTTTTCTTCCATAAGAAAATAAGGTAATTTCTCTCTTTAGCAAGGAGCTCCCTGCATCCTCTCAGCAGTTCAGATCAGGTGTACCGTCCCGGCCCTACCCCAGCAATGAGACTCTGAGAGCACAGTGGGGGCAGGCAGGCCCTGGGACAAATCCTGCCTCTGGCACCCACTGGTGATGGGGCCTTGGACAACTGACTTAACCTCCTCAGGCCTCAGTTCCTCATCTCTGGAATGGAAACAAAAATAGAATGGTACCTAGTACATGGCTGGAATCTGACAAATATCTCCTGGAGAGGTAGGACTGCTGAGAAGATTAAACAAGAAATACATGTAATACTCAGAACGTGCCTGGCACGCGGTTGGCACTCAACACACGTGAGCTGCCAGCTCCGTTAGATCAGGTTGGGTCATGCGAATGCAGAGCAGGGGTAGAGGGGAGCTGTGGACAGGCAAAGCCCCCTTGTTTGCTCTGAGAGTCCAGTACGGAGCACAGCGGCAGAGGAAGGGATCGGAGGTGGGTTCTAAGAGCCAGCGTGGTCTGTGTAAGGAACACAGGACTTGGGACCAGAAAATGCGGCTTCTAGGCCCAGCTCTATTACTGCCAAGCCACTCCACGTGAACATGCACTTTAACTGCCTTGGGCCTCAGTTTCCACATCCGGGGCTTGCAGGACGAGGAAACTCTGTGGTAATCCCCTGCAGTGCAGAGGACGGCAGGGTTGGAAAGGCCTCAGGTGAAGGCCAGGGATTTCTTATGCATCCACCCAGCAGAGCCTGTGTTCTAAGGGGAAGGGCAGTTGGCATCTTCCCGCAGTCACTGTGGTTTCTGAAGTTCTACATTCAAGAGCCCGAGAGACGGACCCGCAGCAGGTCCAATGCACAAATGGATATTTTAATGCACAGTTTTCTGACACAGGTGCCAAAAAAGAGCCAACACCTCTACCTACTGTCCTTTGCCTTTGTTTGGAGGGTTCCATCTTCCAGAGAGGCACTCCTAGCTTCTCTTTCAATATCTTACTTGATGTACAAGGTTCAATGCCTTTGGGAAATTTTATCTGATCTTCCTGGTTGGAATGAATTGCTCTATTCTTTGAGCTCCCATAGGGATAAGGTTCAAACCCCAGGAACATGCTTTTATCATCTGTCTACTATTGCCTTCAGCTCCTTACACATCTGGCTCTCCAAGAAACCACAGACAACTCGAAGCAGTGATGCTAGCTTTTCTGGCTCTGTCTGTCCCTGTACCCTGGGACACAACCTAGCAGACAGGCTCTGGGACGGCTCCCCACTGTCTCAAACCTGAGCTTGGGCGAGCTCCCTCTACTTAACCCCAGGTTACCTGAAATCCCTGCACCTGCCGAGGACCCCTGGCTGCTGAATTTGCGAGGGTTTCAAATTTCTGGGTGATCCAGCTGCCTGGAAGGATGAGAACTGCATTTACTCACCACCCGACATGGACCACTCACCAGGCTGGACCCTCTGCAGATGCTGCAGATGTTCCATCTCTTAAAGCTCAAAACACCCCTTGGATATTAAGAGACACATCATCAGTGAGAAAACCAAGATGCAGAGAAATGGGAAAACTTGCATGAGTAGGGCTGGAAGACAAAGCCTGTGCTTTTGCTACTGGACTGCACTTCTGCCTTTAGAAGGACAGAGTCATTTAGCTGGAGTTTTCTTCTTTTCCTGACAGAAGGAAAAAAATACTGTGTTTTTTGTGGCCACCTCCCTTCCCTTCCCTCTTCCTTCTTCCTGCCTGCCTCTCTCTTTTTTCTTGCATGAAAATGAAGAGCCCTTTGGCTGGGCTGCCGCATCTCTGTCTCTAGCCTTCAGCCCCAAGCATGGTCCTGACAGTAGGGAGCCGCTGCTCCTCCACAAGCTAGGTATTCACCGCGGTGAGAGAACAGCCATCACGGAGACTGCTGTCGCTTTCTCTCTGCATCTAAGTGCAATGAAATTATGTTATTTCACAGTAATTAGTCCAGGATAAAAACAAGGACTTGGGGACAATCTCTTTCCAAGGATGCTAAAAATCTGTAAAATTGATTCCTTTCACATGCTCCTGGGGCACAGCTGGGGGAGGATCACCCTGGACGCACGGCGGGGGCTCCTCCCTGACCAGCCACGGCTGTGCTGCCTCCTCGGGGTGGGAGCGGGGGGGCTGGAAACTGCCCGCAGGGCCAGGGCCCTAAGCGTCCTGGCAGAGTGCTCTGTCTCTACGGCCCCTGCTGTTGCTATAAAAAAGGAATATCAACTCTGATCCTTTTTGGCGAGGGGTGGGGAAGGCAGGGGCGGGGAGGGGGGAGGCCGGGGGTGGGGTGGCGGGAGACATTTCCAAACTCAGTTCGGCTCGCTGCTCAGCTCTCAAATTTAACCCATCTTGTTTGCCTCGGGGAGGGGGAGACAGACTTCATTCCCTAGTGGCTCTCATGAGAACAAGATGCCTGACGGTCGACGCCTACCTACAACAGCCGATTACCTGCAGTCACCGAGGAGGACACAGGCGGAGAGGGAGCAAGGCTCTCGCTTCAAAGGCCCAGGGTTGCAAGGAACAGACATGGATGCACCGCCAGGCTGCACGCTGCCGACTCCACCTCTCGGCCACCTCTGGTTTTCCCTCCACTCAGCTTCCAGTCACTAGTTTTTATCGTCACACGGTCTCCTGGCTTCGACATGTGGGGTCCCTGTTCCCTGTAGGAACCTAAGCCTCTACTCCTTCCTTTCACTCTCCCTCCACTCCCCGCCTTGCAGCATCGGGGGACGGGGCTCTGGTCCTGCCCCCGCGCCTTCTCTCCTTCCACAAACTTCTGCTGAACACAGGCTTGGTCAGGCGGTGCCCTGGCCCAGGAAGCAGTGGCCACAGACCCGAGCAAGACAGAAAGTGCTTCTGCCTCCACGGGGCTGACGGTCCCGCGGAGGAGGGAGAGCCGAGCCGGTCCTTGGCACAGGCACCTGCTGCCGTGGCCGGGAGATCCCTGATTCTGAATCTGGTCACTAAATTGTTTCGTGGCTACATGTCTCAAAAACAGTACCTGGAACTACAGAGGTAGGGAACAGACGAGTGGTTGCCAGAGGCCGAGGATGAAGAGACAGGACTGACGGCAAAAAGGGAACTTTCAGGGTGAATGAAACGTTGTGTTTGGGTGGCAGTGAGGGCCACACCACTCTCTCCGTTGGTCAGATTTTATAGAATGGTACGCCTAAAAAGTGTTAATTTTCTGTCTGTAAATTGTATCCCAACAAATCTGATTTTAAATGCCAGCGGTTAGGGCCGAGCGGCTGAGTGGGTGCGCGGGTAAGACAGCCCTGTCTGAGGACGGCGTGGGTCTTGGGGACCCCTAGACTAGACCCCTGGTCTTGGTCCTTATGAGTGCAGCCAGAGCCCTGAACACCACCAGGGCGAGAACTATGAAGAGTCGGGATCCTGGTTCGACCCCGTTGCCCTCCAGATCCACCCTTCCCTGTCTGCCCTGCTCTGTGCTCTGGGAGGCTGGTCCATGTGGGTCTGGGTCAATGCGTTTCCTGAGGCTCCGGCTCCCAGTTGGGTTCTACCAATGGGCAGAGCTGAGAGGGCGGGGAGAGAGTGGGGTTGGTAAGACGGAGCATTTTCTTTCACGCTGAGCTGAAGCACGTTGAATGACTTAGGTCTGCGGCTAGTCTTGTTCATGCCTACGGTACAGGTCCAGCTGCTCGTCTTAGGGAGACTGAGTCCTTCAGTGGGTGGCATGGATAGTAATGGCAGCAAGAGGACCGGGGTAAGACCCATTGGTCTACACAGTTGGGGCACTTCAGAGTCACTCATCTCACTGTAGACACAAGCGGCCCGCTCCACGCAGGCAGCTCTCTTGGGAGCAAAGTCTCCTCCCGGAGTCGGAGTCAGCCTCGCCATCACTTCCCCCTGGGGCGCCTGTTCTGCCCTCTGCAGCCCCACGGAGCAAGCCTGCCCGCTCCTCTGCGTGGCGGCCTTCCAGACAATGCCGAGAGCCACGCCAATCTCCTCAAGTCCTCCTTTGAGGGGCTGAAGGATATTTGTCTGGGGTCCGTCATAAGGAGAACAATCTATATATATCTTGCTATTAGCCATCCCCACGGAGCAGCGTGAAGAAATCAATTTTGGAGAGAAAGCCTTTTTTACAGGATCCTGGATCTTTATCGCTTTTTTCTCCTCCTAAAAGATCAAGTTCAATCATCTCCATTTCCCATTCTTTGGGCTATAAAGCTAAACCTATGGCTTCTATCCCGAAGGCCTGATGTGAAGTTGAAGAGAAAGGGGAGAAAATGAGCCTCATTGGTGACTGATAACACTCAATGCCCAGAGTAGCCCAGGCCTGTCTGTGCATTGGAAGCAAACAGCATCTGAGATTCTGATGGTGCGTGAGCTGAACCAGGCAGGGATGACTGCGGGGAAGCCAGAGGTACAATCACCCTGGCCTCTATTTCTAATCCTTCCTCTACTCATTTCATATCATGTCACCTGTAATCTGAGCCCCAGGACAGAAAATACACATTTCTGCCTCAATGCTTGTGCCCTCACTCTTGGACCTAGAGAGCCCTTGGCAGGTTTTACCATCGTGCAAGATCTTTTATTCAATGAGACTGACTGAGCACAGCTACCTTGTGCCAGGCTTTGTGTTAGGGACTGAGTATGCAGCAGAGAATAAGACATTAGGAGGTGGGAGGCCACACCCCTAAAAAGAAGGCAAGTTGAAGACCCCCCTCTGCCTGGGTTGCTGCCAGGCGGAAGTCACATGTGCACGGCCAATGTCAGGGATCACCGGGGAGCCTGCAAAAGTCTGTCCAAGCCACACCACTGAGTGCCCAGGTCCACCTCTGTCAACACTGCCCAGATGACTCCAAGAGCTGGGGGTTCAGGCTCTTCCAGACCATGAACTGCAATAATATTCTAACCAGCAACACCCTCGGAAAGCTGCCTTTTGAAAAGTGGTGATTAATCTTAGTAATGTTCTCACTTATAAATTAAACTATCACCACTTCAAGCAAGGGTTCTTTTTTTTTTTTCTTTTCAATCTACCATCAGCTGATGGTAGAGGTGAAAAATGCAATCTAATTTTAAAAAAGAGTCCCTCATTGCTATGGAGCATGCTGGAACGTTCTCCTGCAGTTAGCCAGAGGCTGCTGCAGCCCACGCTTGAGACCCCACCCTTGAGGTCTGGGTTCAGGTTCCCATGGACATCGCTCTACATACTGGGAGGGACCTGAGAGAATCATCAATGCCCACCCCATCCTGGGCTGAGACAACTGAGGCCCAAGGAGGGGTGACAACAGCCTCCTGAGGCCACCAGCAAGGGAGTCCTCCTTTGTCACGTGCCCTGTGCTTTTTCAACATCATCTTATTTAATGTGCATAACAGTCTCAGGAAGGAAGTCCTGTAATCTTCCTACTTTGCAGATGAGGAAACCAAAGCTCAAAAAAGGTCGCAGGGCTGGAGAGTGGCAGAGCTGCGATCTCCACTGAATCCCGCCTTCTCCTCTTCTCTTGGAGCTGCCTCGAGACATCACAGAGGATGAGGCCCCGCCCTCCAGGCTGGACTTGGACGTGACCATGAACGAAACTGCATCCCAGGGCCCTCGGGTCCCTGTTCGAAGGGAAAGCTCTTCCTGGTTCTTGTGTCATGAACAAGCCTGTTTTGGCTCGTATTCCGAAGGCCTCTCTGGCTAGACAGGGGCCTGACGGGTCCTCCAGATATGTGAGGCTGGGCTCTCCCGCAGCACTCACTGCTGCTTTATACACAGCCCCTCAGAACACGAGGGGAGCTGTCAGTTCTCTCTGGGCAGAGGCAACTGGCAGAGAAGCAAAAATCAACTTTTGTCCTAGTTAAAGAAATGATGTGAGGTGCTGTGGGGGTAATGATGCTTCTGGCGGCTGCTTCCCTGGACCAGCGAGACATCCGTACAAATGTCTTCTGACAGGTCGTCCCGGCTGTTCTGTCAGCTGCCCTGAGAGTAACGCAGGCTGGGAAGCCTGCAGGCGCGGCGGGGAGACAAGGCTGGCTCAAGTTCTCACTCAAGACTTACTAGGACTCTTCCATAGGATGCTAATAGTTCTAATAAGATTATGAGCAATCACAATGGCAGCTTTTTTTTTTTTTTGTCTTTTTGAACCTCCATGGCATATGGAGGTTCCCAGGCTAGGGGTCTAATCGGAGCTGTAGCCGCTGGCTTCTGCCAGAGCCACAGCAACTCGGGATCTGAGCCACGTCTGCAACCTATGCCACAGCTCACGGCAACGCCGGATCCTTAACCCACTGAGCAAGGCCAGGGATCGAACCCGCAACCTCATGGTTCCTAGTTGGATTCGTTAACCACTAAGCCACGACGGGAACTCCTGGCAGCTAACTTTTACTGAGAGCAAACTCTGGGCCAGGCAGTGGGTTAGGTGCTCTGTGCGAATTGTCCTACTAGAATATCGCAACAGCCTGTACAGTGGTCACTATTACTACCCACTATTATTGTGCGGATGGTTAAACTGGGGCTGAAAGAGGTTAAAGAAACTTGCCCAAGGTCAGAAAGCATGGAAGCAGCAGAGCGGAGCTTTGAAAGCAGGCAGCCTCATTTCAGAATCTAAGCTCTCAACCATGATGATACCCTCAGTTTTCTCTCCTGAAAAATGGGCCTCATCATTCCAGCCACCTCCATGATAAGAGCCATAAGGAAAGTGGAACCTGACGTTCGGAGAAGTTAAGTAACTGGCCCAGTTTATGCAGCCAGCAAGAGAAGGGGCCAGGGCCTAAATGAGGCCTTTGATCCTATATTGTCTGTTCAAGTCTAGAACCTACAGCATCCTGGCTGGGAGGACTCTCTTTGAAATCCTATGTCATTTATTGACTGTGTGACCCTGGCAAGTTTTTTGTTGGGTTTTGCTTTGTTTTGGTCCTTTTAGGGCTACATCAGGGCATGGAGAGGTTCCTAGGCTAGGGGTCAAATTGAGCTGTAGCGGCTGGGCTATGCCACAGCCACAGCAACGTGGGATCCAAGCCATGTCTGCGACCTACACCACAGCTCACGGCAACGCCGGATCCTTAACCCACTGAGCAAGGCCAGGGATCCAAGCTGCATCCTCATGCATCCTAGTCAGATTTGGTTCCGCTGAGTCACGACCGGAACTCTGGCAAGTTTTTAACTTCTCTGAGCTTTAGTTTCCTGCACATGGATTTCTTTTCTTCAGATAAGAGAAGGCAGGGTGTGGAGAGGGACACTGAAAGGACCTGAAAACCTTCCTAAGGAGCATGAGCGACGGAAGGTGGGACCTCATCCCTGAGGCAGCCTCTCTGAATGGGCGTCCTTTGGGGACAAAATAGGTATCTCCTCTCTGAAGAAACCCCCAGGCTCAGGGAGGGTCCTCCTGAGACCCCCAGCCCAGACCAGAGCAGCCAGTAACACATCCAGGGGAGGAGGAGGCCCCAGGCCCTGAAGTCTTCTTATATTTTTTGCTTTTGTTTTGTTTTGTTTTTTTGTCTTTTTGCCATTTCTTGGGCTGCTCCCGCGGCATATGCAGATTCCCAGGCTAGGGGTCGAATCGGAGCTGTAGCCACCAGCCTACGCCAGAGTCACAGCAACTTGGGATCTGAGCCGCATCTGCAACCTACACCACAGCTCAGGGCAACGCCGGATCCTTAACCCACTGAGCAAGGCCAGGGATCGAACCCACAACCTCATGGTTCCTAGTCGGATTCGTTAACCACTGCGCCACGACGGGAACTCCTATTTTTTGCTTTTTAGGGCCGCACCGTGGCATATGGAAATTCCCAGGCTAGGGGTCTACGCTACAGGCACAGCAACGGCAGATCGGAGCCCCATTCGTGACCTATACCGCAGCTCACGGCAATGACGGATCCTTAACCCACTGAGCTGGGCCAGGGACCGGGCCTGCATCCTCATGGATACTAGTTGGATCCTTAACCTGCCGAGCCACAGTGGGAACTCCCCTGAAGTCTCTGTGGGTGGTAGATGCTGACTCCAAATTCTCTCTCTTGCTATGTAAATAACCACAAACGTCTCTGCAAGATGAAGGTCGCTGGCCGCTTGTTTCCCAGTCAACATTCCCACTGAGAAGCTGAACGTCAAGTGTACCTGTCAGAGCTCCATGCAGACATGGCAGCCCTGAGCAGACGCCAGAGGAAGCAGTTCTTTCCTGCCTCCGTTTTCGACTCCCGCTTTGCGGGTGAAGTGATGCAATTCTTATCTGGAATGTGATAGGATGTAGAAAATAATTACAAATGAAAAGGTTATTCATAATTTTTAAATGAGTTAATTAGTAAACCCAGTCAGACTCGCTCATTACAGTAATTAATAATTGATTATACTTGAAATTAAACACACTTTTTCATCAAAAATCTAATTAAATATCTCTGCTATCTGCCTGTTGATGAGATCAGCTGGTCTGCTGGCAAAGTCTTTGTTAAGGATATTTGTGCTCGGCAGAGACAATTAATTTGATTTTTAATAAATGATAGTTCCTTACAAGTTAGGCATCACAGCCTGTGATTATGGCCCAGCAACATGAGCTCAGCCCCAGAAGCCGGGGAAAGCAAGCACAGGTTGCCGCCTCAGCCCCTGGGGACAGGTCGGGACAGGCCTTGCACCTGCAGGGCACTTGCTGCACTAGCTTACTCTTACCGCATCCTTCTGAGGTGATGGATGGGTTGTGCCTATTTTCTAGATGAGAAATCAGGACTCAGAATGAGAAGCAAGTTGCCCAAGGGTGACCAGCTGCTCGGTGGCTGAGCTGAGAATGGAATCCAGGCCCTCAGACCAGCATAGGCTCTGCCCCAGCACCCTGCTGACTGGCCAGGTAACGAAGAGAAGGCGCCTGCTTGCCTCTGTCCTGGCCCCTGGATAGGGACCCTAGACTCCTGTTTTAAGTTTTCTATACAGATCGTGTTTGGTCAGAAGGATGCATTTATTCTTGGCCAGGACACATCATCAAGGGGCTGACCTCTCCCAACTTGAGACACAGATTCGTCCCAAATGGCCTCACATCCACCCTCTCCTCTCTGCCTACACCGTCCCCTTCTTGACTGAAAGCCTCAGCTTCTTCTGACTCGCTTATGCAATAGGGCCTGGCCTTCCTGCCTCTACCCTAACCTTTCTGAACTTGGCATCTGACTGTGACCTGCCACTGCTTAAAGCCCTTTGGTGGCTCTCCGTGGCCCATCCAACAAGGTCCTTAACTTGGCCTCCTCCTGCGTTAGCTCCAATCGTGTCCCTCCGACCTGCCAAATACTTCAAACACAGAGAACGCCTTTGCCCGCACATCCTCCTTCTTTAAGACTCTGAAACTTCCCCTGGTTTGAAATACCTTGCCCTCACGTCTGCTTCCGGGGGTGACTTCAAGATCCAGCTAAAACGTCACCTTTCACAGGAAGCCTCCTCTGGTCCTCCTGGCAGGGCTGGCGTGCTCCCAGAGCCCCTGAGCCGCCTCAGTCCCCACTAGCCCAGCCGTGCCATGGTCCCACGTCAATCACTGCTTCTAGGCTGCTAGCACCTCAAGAGTCGGAGATGTGTTGTTAGCCCGAGCATTTAGCCTAGAGCCTGACCCAAGGAAGGTACCCTGTTCGGTTCGCTAAATGAAAAAGAAAATCCACAAAATCGTGGATGCTAAGACTGTCAGTGTTGGAAGGAATATTAAAGGTCATCCAGTGAAACCTCCTGGTCAGTGAATGACTCTCTTTCTTGGGTGCGTGGTCCTTAAGCACTGTTTGCACCCTTCCTGGGCAGGGAACTCACTACTTCCCATAGTAGCCCCTATCTTTTTAATTTTTTATTTATTTATTTATTTTTGTCTTTCTGCCTTTTCTAGGGCCGCTCCCACGGCATATGGAGGTTCCCAGGCTAGGGGTCGAATCAGAGCTGTAGTCACTGAACTATGCCAGAACCACAGCAACATGGGATCCGAGCCGCGTCTGCAACCTACACCACAGCTCACGGCAACACCGGATCCTTAACCCACTGAGCGAGACCAGGGATCAAACCCGCAACCCCATGGTTCCCAGTTGAATTCGTTAACCACTGAGCCACGATGGGAACCCCAAGGAGCCCTATCTTTAGATAGTTGATGAGGGACCGTGCATTCTTACTAAGTGGGAGAGGGAAGAAACCCACGGGATGGGAAACAGAAGAAAGTTGACATAATCATGGAAAGATTTATTCTTTCTTTCTGAACTAGGTTACACAGCACATAGCGCAAACCTTAAGACTTCAGTGCAAAACAAGCTGATAATCTACACGCGGTGAACTACTTGACTCTTGACAAACAGTGACACTCCTTGTTCAAAAGTCTACTCATCTGTAACATATAATAATGTCGGTCAAGGGCTGTGTTAGTGGTTGGTGAGGACACAGCATTGGTGGGGCCAAGAAGAAACTTTCGTGCCAGGTGACTGTGCTCGGAACCCCACAACCTTCACTGGTAACTCAGTCTACACCAATTATGAGCCTTTTGCAGAGCTTGGGGAGGTGCCGACCTCTCCCCGTTTGGCTGTCCCCTTTACCCACTGACTCAGAGCAGGGATGGAAAACACCTGCCATCAATATTCTCCACCCCTGTGGCCACATCAGACATCAGTAATCAATCACAGAGACTCCCTTCCACTGAGTCTGAATATAGCCTCAGGATCCTTCCCAACACAGCTTTCTAGGTGGCAGCAGCTCATCATTCAGACAGAAGAATACATGAAACGTATATGTCAACCTGACCTTGAATCCATGAAATGCACTGAGGCAGTCTTCACAAGGGGAAAAAAGAGCTGGCATGCCAGATGAGGTTTATTACACCTTGAGATGTTTACGGAGACCTATTTGTTTGCAAGACTATCGGGTTCCCGATTACTTGTTTTTCTTATAAAATTCAAAGATCTTAAGAGGGAAGGGACCTTAGAGCTTACAAGACCCAAACCCCCATCCACCCCTGAATCCCTTCTCCGCATCCCAAACACGCGGGAGCTGTGCTCTATTAATAATTCCCAGTGACAGCGCTTACTACCTTTTAAGACAGTCCTTTTCCATCCGCGATACTTCCGCTTGTCACAAAGTCCTTTGTCACCATGGGCAGCACTCTGTCTTCCTTTGGCCTCTGCCCATGAGTGCTATTTCTACGTGTTGGGCTTACACTAAAAGGTCCCTTTTGCTTGGAGAATTCTCTCAGAATTCCTTAGCATGGCTTCTCACCTGCCTGACCCACCTTAGGTCTTAGAATTATGGAATGTGAAGGTGGGAAAGGACAGAGGCTTAAGCCAACCCTGCTGGCTGCCTTTCCGAGCAGGCTGCTTTACCCAGAGACAACGGACTCTACAAAACGCCCCCAGGTCTCTTGAGATTAACATCTTTCCTGGGAGCAGACCGAGGATCAAAGAGACGGGTCCAAAGCAGGAAACAAGACTGAGTTGCAAATACCTCAAAAGATCCAGTGGGAGGCATTGCAAGCAAGGCGGTGGGCCAGGAGGAGCTGCGGACATGGAGAGGGGCCTGGGGTTGGGTGGGAAGGCCAGCCGGTGCCGCTGTGGTCTCTGCACTCCCCCAGCCAGCTCTAACTGCTCCCTGGGGCCCTTCCTGACCGCGGTTTAATCCTGGCTCCCCCAGGACCCTCAGACCACTCTTGCCAGCCCCTCACCTTCAGAAGTGCTTTGCTGGCTTGAGGTCCTCAGAGTCCAGTCTTTGGCAGTTTCGGTCCAACCCCAGGGCACCCCACTTCCTTCCTGCTCCTCACTGCAGCTACCTGGCACCAACAGGAGAGGCCAACCTGCTGTCCAGCCCCCCACCGTCATTCCATTCGTCGTGACTCCAAGCTATGGCACTCGTGTCACAGATCATCTCAAAAACCAGTCTGAATGAGTGTTAGAGCCTAGGGCCAGGCCTCCACCAGGTGAGGGAGCCAACACTGAGCCTCCTGTCTGGTACACACGCAGAGAGTAGGTGAGGGCCCCGAGAGCGGACCCGCACAGTTTTGGGGTGCAGGCCAGTCCAGCACTCCAGCGCTCCACGGCTCACGCTGCCGCTCTGACTGCCATGCTGGCAGGTGCCTTCAGGCCCGCAGGTGTCTCGGTCACCGCCCTCTGGGCCAAAGGGGAACCCAGGGAGGCTGGGGTGAGGGAGGCGCTTACCCACAAAGTACGCCAGCAGGATGACCAGCGCAGCCGAGATGACGATGGCGCTCAGGGCCGCGCACTTCCAGTTGCAGTACTTGGAGGGCTTCTTGAGGTTGAAGGCCGGTCGGGAGAAGGTGCTGCGGGGCAGGGGCCGGGGCGGGGGAGAGTACACAGTACTGGACGTCAGGGGGTACCCCGGCGACGTGGTGCAGAAGAGTGGGGAGGTGCCCCCCGGCTTGAAGAGGAAGTGCCTGTGGAGGGAGAGAAGCCAGAGCGGGTCAGGTCTGCTGACGCCCCGGGAGCCCACGCCGACCTGGAGGATGGAGGCAGCAGGAGAAGAAGCATGCAGAGGAGCCTGGAGAGAGAGAGAGAGAGAATCACCACGGAGGAGACGGAAGGACAGGAAGAAGGAGAACCACGTACTGGACCACAAAATGGCACACGAAGACACGTTTCCACAAAACACGGATGGGACAGCCCTACCCATGGGGAACCCACCCAAGCCAGGGCAGAAGGTGCTACCAGCTGGACAGAAGGCTGGGTGTTGAGATCCTTGTCCTGGGAAGAGGATGGGGCTGGGATGCACTTTCTTGGGGAAATAAACTAGATCTTCTCGAAAATGATCGTAGTAACTTAGAAAGTATTTATAGTCCTGTTCTGCCTTCTGGAGATTAAGGAACCTAAAATTTCTCTTCTCCCTTCAATAGGCACTTTGCCTTTGCACCTTGGACAAATGGAATATCAGCATTTCAGTCTGAGTGGGAACCAAGAAACCGCCACCAAGCTCACCATGGTCAAGAGTCCCGCAGACTGCTAAGAAGCCAGCCTACTGCCTTTCGTGCCCCTGGTAAATGCCATGGGGTGGGGGAGGGGAAGCGATGGGCAACTGTATCCTACAGCCTGGCTACAGTCTTGAGGGCAGTGTGGCAAGGTCAAAGCACACAGTTGTGGCCAAACTAAAAGTCAGGAAGTCCTCCACAGCGTGGCTTTGACCATGGCCATGGGAGGACTGGGACATAGCCAGGGAAATGGGGTGCATGGGTTGCACTGTGTGTCCCCGAAGTCTTAGGGTAATGGGTAAGTCTTAGGGGAGTCTTGTACCCTGCTGGGGTGCAAGATGCCTTAGCCACAGAGTTCATGGCCAGCCTACATACAAGACAGGGCCTGCGCTGCATAAAAAACTGCTCCATGAGATGGCCTTCAGAATGGCAGAGGCAGCCGATGAGATGCCAGGAGTGTCATATTAACAAGACAGCTGTTAATATGCTGGGGGACAGGGTATTCCAAGGATAACCCCTTGCAAGTTGAACATGGACTTGGGGATGGGCATGCACCATGGCCTCATCGCTCCCCCAGGAGATCCCAGGGAAAGGTCTCAGGGTCTACATGCAGGTGCGGGAGCCACGGGGAGAGGAGAGCACACACAGAGAGGAGGAGATGGGGATGTCACCTACCCGTCACTGTAAGCCCCATCATGGCGGGAGGCGCTGAGAATGTCCATCTCAATGAGGTTGTCCTGCAATGTCCCTAGGAATGGCTGCTTGCCTAGGTTTCTACGCACACATGGAGACATGAATGAAGCAATGAGTCATGCATCGATGAAGGGGGAGAGTAGAGAAACACACAGAGGGGCTGACTGGTGCGGCTGTGGGTGAGATCAGCAGTTTCCAGGCGATGGGTCTGTGTGCAAGCCACATGCGCCCGGGGTCTGCCTGGCCCAGAGCGGCGGGAGGGAGGTCTCTCTCTGCAAACCTGCATGTCTGCCAGTTGTGCGCATCAAAATGCAGCTCTCACTGGCGAAGGCTGATTACGCTCAGGCACTGAGCTAGGCATGTCTCATTCATTTATCTCAAGTCTTTTTAAAAGAGGCAATGCAAGGAAGGCAGTGTCATCCCAATTTTAAAGGTGAGGAAATGGCAATACGGGTGGTCCCAGGTTGTGCGGAGGTTACCAGCTAGCAAGGTTCAAAGGAGGAGGCTGAGCCCAGGTTGACCGGGTTCCAAAGCCTGTGCTTTCTCCTCTATTTGCTCCCTCCTGCCTACGTCTGCTTCCACAAGAGCCCGAGACACCTGCTTTGCTGGGCCAAGGGACAAAGACGAGCACTTGGGGCTGTTTGCTTTTACCGCAGAGGTCCTCGAACTTGAGTTGGCATCAGAGTCCTCTGGAGAGCTGAGCTTTGCTGAGGCCCAGCCCCAGGGACTCAGGGTCAGCAGGTGCTGGAGGCCTGGGAACCTGCATTTATTTTTTTATTTTTTTGTCTTTTTTTTTTGCTATTTCTTGGGCCGCTCCTGTGGCATATGGAGGTTCCCAGGCTAGGGGTCTAATCGGAGCTGTAGCTGCCAGCCTATGCCAGAGCCACAGCAACGCGGGATCCGAGCCGCGTCTGCAACCTACACCACAGCTCATGGCAACGCCGGATCGTTAAACCACTGAGCAAGGGCAGGGACCGAACCCGCAACCTCACAGTTCCTAGTTGGATTCGTTAACCACTGCGCCATAACGGGAACTCCGGAACCCGCATTTCTTATAAGCCCCAGGCTGCGATGATATGTGGAGTGTCATTGGCAGTACAGGAACCTGGATGATGCCTGTGAGGATGGCATCCTTAGAGACCCGGGGGAAGGCTTCTTGTCTCCCCAGATGCCCTGAGGGCGGGGAGCATCTTGGGCTCAACCAGGCCTGCCAAGTGGCATCATTCCCACCTGAGGGCGCAGGACCCTGTTTTCAGATATCTGGGGATCGCTGCCACCTCGCCTGAATTGTCCTGAGCAAGCTGGCAAGGGCATCAACCTGCTGCATGTGCCCAAGGAAAGGTCTGACTGCAGAAGCTGCCTTTGGGGTGCAGCCCTGCCAGGGACCTTGCTTCTGACTTTGACCAGGTCTTGAGAACCAGAAAACCTACATTCAAGTCCCTTCTTCTGCCACCTTCTGGCTGTAAATACCACCACCTCTTCTTATCTTATGCCACCTTCTTCGTCTGTAAAATGGGGAGAATAATCCTAAGCCCACAGGAGCGTCTAAGGAATGTTGGGAGCATTTTCAAGGGCAGAACAAAGATTACAGAAGTACGGATGCTAGTTTAATATAATAATAATAATAATAATAATAATAATAATAACAACAACAACAACAACTACTGCTATGGACCCGACACCCAGCACATCCTATTCACCGTCTGGAACCTGCGACTCTCATCCAGCAGACGCCTTCCTCCTCTGAGTCTCTGCCGTCATCTTTGCACCGCGAAGCTCCAAGAAGTTACTGCCCTAAGGTCCTATCATGCAGGAAGCAAGTGGCAGAGCTGGACTGGAGCCTGAGTTTGTCTGACACCAGAGCCCAGGCACTCTCTGTTCCTGACCCTGGGTTGCTGCCCTGCCTATGGTTTTGCCTCTTGGGCTGCCCTGCAGACCAACATGAGGACAGGGTGCCAGTACTATCTCAAGGCGCCATGGCAGTGGCATTGCCAGGGACGTGAGGGCACAGGTGACACTGCTGTGCATCTGGGCCTCTGCGTCCTGCCAAGGTGGGGGTGCAGGGGGGACCTCCCCTTCATGGGCCCAGCAGCCTGGGCGGCAGGCTCTCCTCGTGGTGTTCACTGCCCTGGGGCATCCCACAGAGCCTGGGAGTCACTGCAGGCGAGTGGAAGTCCCTGTGAGTGGCCTCACTTCCGCCTCCAGGTAGGAGGCCTTGTGACACAGGGGGAGGCATGCAGGCCTGGGAGTCAGGACGGTGCGGTTCCATGATGCCTGGTCCTCAAGCAGGTGAGTCTGTCTCTCTGAGCATCACAAACTGTGATAATCACTCTCCCAAGAAAAGCTTGAGTATCATCTGGACCATGATGCTGCCCTGCTCCCCATCTCCAGGGGCTTCACGGGAGTAAAACCACAGTCCTTACCGGGGCCCCCAAGATCTCGCAAGGCCCACTGCTGCTTCGCCAAGCTCACTGCCTGTGCCTCGCTCACACTGGCCTCCTCGCTATTTCTCAACAGGCAAAGCCTTTGCTGCCATTGGCTGAATCACCTTCTCCCAACTATCTGCATAGATCATTCCCTCCCTTCCCACCTGACCTGCAGGAGCTCGCACCTACTCTACCTGGCCATCTGTGGCCCCTGCACTGCTTTCGTCCTCCACATAGCACTAGACACACACACGCACACTCATATATGTATATGTGTGTACCTGCTTGTGCGCGTGTATAGATAAGCTGGTTTTTGTGGGTTTTTTCCTTTTTTTTTTCTTTTTTCTTTTTTGTCTTTTCTAGGGCCACTTCCCGTGGCATATGGAGGTTCCCAGGCTAGGGATCTAATCAAAGTTGTAGCTACCAGCCCACACCAGAGCCACAGCAACGCAGGATCCGAGCCAAGTCTGCAACCTACGCCACAGCTTACGGCAACGCCAGATCCTTAACCCACTGAGCAAGGGCAGGGACCGAACCCGCAACCTCATGGTTCCTAGTCGGATTCGTTAACCACTGCGCCATGACGGGAACTCCTTTTTTCCTAATGCAATTGAGTTCCGTGAGGGTAGGAATCTTTGTTCTGTTCTCTGCCCAGGTGCCCAGAGTCTAGAAGAGCGCCTGGCACACGGGAGTGGGCATGCAAATAACATCTGCTGGATGCCGCAGATGATGGGTGTGCAGAGGGAAGTGTGCCTGGCAGACCGCAGGCACGCAGTTGGCGTTTAACTGATTGGTAGCATAGGCGATGCTGTATTATTATGTCCTCCATGCCCTGCATTTCGGGAGGGAATTTTCAGTCTTTTTACAGTCTATACAGCCCAGCCTGAGCAGGCCCTGACTGCCCCGTCCAGCAGGCCAGGGATGAGTTCATGCTGCCTCCCTGGGGACCAAGGCTGGCTGTGTGGCACCCTCAGAACACGTGGTTGTCTGGCCTGCATCACTAACTAGGCAAGGACTGCACTCTTAGGGTCAAATCTATACTTTAAGACTCAGCAGAAACAGATAAATATGTTCAGAGTAAAAAGACAAAGGATAAAGATCGACATGTTAACAGCAAGGATTGCCAGTATCTGGATCAAGGGCGATTTTTATTTTTAATTTTGTAAACGGAAAAGGAAATAGGTAATTAAAAAGAGAAAGTGCAATGACTTCCGAAAAGTATGGATCTGTTCCGACAAAGGAAGAGGCAACATCACAGCAGCAACAGCACAGAGGCTGCCTGAGTGACAGAGCCCAGAGGACTTCCTGGAAGAGCCACCTGCCTGCTTGGATGTTAATCCTTTAGATCATGCTTGCACCAGGGGACGGAAGCACGTGCTGCAATGCTGTCTGTTCAGGTGCTACTAAGGCCTTGAAATAATAAACCATATTCTGTACGTTCCAAACTGAGTTCTTGGTCACATGATTTGGTCTCATGTGACGGATGAGAAAACCAAGGCCTGGAGAAACATGTGCCCTGCTCCCCCTCCCCCAACACAGCGTGTCCGGGGCAGAGCTGAAACCAAAGCCCCGGTGTCCTGACTCCCAGGGCAAGGCCCCCCCATTACATTTCTTGTCTACCTCCACCTCCGGCGCCCTGCGTTTCCGGTGCTTCTGAAACATGAAAGTGACAAAGACGTCCTGATGGTAGCCCTGAGCTGCTGAGCCCTCCTTGGGTCCCAGTCCTGCAGGGTTTCCAGCTCACTGCTGCTGGGAGCTCAGGTATGGACACCTGATCCATCTGCCCCTCACACGGGTGGGTGTTAACTCACTTTACAGATACGGAGGAAACTGAGGTCTGGAAAGGTTAAGGGCCGGTCCAAGGTCACAGGACAATGAAAAGCTAGAAGAAGGCTTCATCCCAGCTCTCTCTGACCTCACAGCCCCAAGCTGCCTGTCAGGAAGGAGGTGCCAGGGGCTTGCAGGGGACACTGCAGCCCAGTGCTGCATTGCTCTTAAAGCTCTTCTTGGCACAGGGAGGGGACCAGCTCCTCCGTAAGCCTGAGGCAGAACCTGGGCCACCCGTGAGCTGTCTGGAGCAGGGGCTCCAAGCCTCTGACTCAGGACCAGCTGAGCCTGGCTCCCAGGGGCAGGACAAATGGCTCTGGGGAAGATGGGGGCAGGGAAGCTGAGGGATCAGTGGTTCTTGGGGACTGATCTGCTCAACAGCCCATCTCACCACGAGCCTGCTGTCCTGGACCATGCTTCCACCCCAAAGCCCTGGGACAGCCACCTGGTGGGGCAGGGCAGGAAGGCGTCACACCCCACCTTCTGCAGCTGAGGCCTCCAGGGTGCGCAGAGCATAAGAGACTCGGCCAAGTCCACGCTTAGAGTTAGTTATGGGGCTGGCATTTGAACACATGGTGAACAAACAAACAAACACGGGCCAGGTCTTCCACGCCAATCCCATAAGGTCACTTGATTTGAAAGATACTGACACTTCTACTGTCCCCCGCCCCCATGCCCACAGGGAAAAGGTGACCTGCTGTTCATGCAGCTCGAGGCCTTCCATCGCTGAGTCCCATCTACGGCCATCGCCACGGAGACACCCCCCCCCCCCGGCCCCCGTTGCTCCCTTCACCCAGCTCTGAGCCTTCTCTCCAAAATGCCCAGCTCTCTCCTGCTTGGCACCCCTGTTCCCCATCTCAGAATTCCTGTCCTCCCTGCAGATTCCTACCGATAAAGCCCCACGATGCTCTCTTTAATCATCAGGAAGGCGGCGCTGGACAGTGTTTAGGGACATAAGCTCTGGAGGCAGCCGGCCTTTGTATTATGGGCCTGGCCCTGGCCCTTACTGGCTGTGGTTCTCCCGCTAAGCCTCTTCAGTTTTCTGTTTCTTCAGATTCTTATCTCTAAAGTGGGGATGACGATGAGACTACCTATCCATGCAGAAGGCTTAAGATGGCAGTCCTGACGGCTATCCTTTGAAAGCCCTGCTTAGAAGGCTGGCCCGGGGCTGGCGTCTGGGAACGTAGGGTGCAGGCGAGTTCCCACCATGAGCTGAGAAGAGGGGCTGACTCACTGAGCCGAAGCTCTTTGTACAAACAATACGGTTTGTGCCGAGCACCTGCTCTCCTTCTGGGAGTCTGGATTTTGGGTACTTGCCAGGCAGGAGGTGTCCATGTGACCAGTCCCTAATAAAAAACCCTGGGCACTGAGTCTCTAATGAGCGTCCCTGGTTGCAAGCTCATTAGAGCACCTCGTAAGGGCTCTCTGAGTGTTTGTTATGATTGTTACTGGATGCTTCCAGGCAGAGGCAGCCACACCCTCCTCTCTGCTGGAGGCCAACCCTGGGCAGAGCATTTTCCAGGCAGCTCTTTGTTTATTCATTTATGGATCTGCCTCCCTCACTAGACCTTGTGCTTCTTATGTGGCTGTGTCTGTGTCTGATGCATGTCTGTGATGGAATCACCAAATGACAGGGACGACCGGCCAGCCCAAGTCCTTGCGATGCGGCGGGGCTGGCCCAATGCCCTAGGAGATCCTGTGTGCCCTGCTGGGCAGCACAGCAGCATTAGCCTGCCATCCTGAGCATGGGCAGGGCTGTTCCCCAAATTGTGTGTGACCACAAAATGGGCCCCAGGCTCCCAAACCAGGTCTGAGATGAGATGAGCTCCAGCCCGGGTCTGGCAGCCTTCTGCTCTGGCTTCCCTCTCTTCCGACAGGAGCCTGACGGGTTATTAATCAGACAGTCCCTGTGAAATCAATTAAGAGTCTGATGCTGCAGAGTGTGGAAGAAGTGCATCAGGCTTTAGGGGACCCTGAACACATGGCTCCCACCAGAATGGACCCCAGATGCACCTGCAGGGCTTAGGGCAACATGACACCCCTGCTCCCGGGGATGGGGGGGGGCAGGCAGGGCTGCTCTCCTCCTTGGGGGACTCAGGCACCCTGGCGGAGAGCCAGAGACACCGAGGGTGTAGAGAAAGGAGTGGGTTAACCAAGTCCTCTCTCTCCTTCGTCCTTCTGCCAGCCTTCCTTTCCCGCCAGCATGCAATCGACATCCCTCCTGGTCATTCTGCCAGCTGGTAAGGTACCTGCTCGGTTATTTATCTGAGACTCTCCATAGAGACTCAGCTGGACAATGAGGGAAGGGCCTGTGGCCGTTCCTCTGGGATCAGGAGGACCCTGGTTCTGGTGGGGCTTGGCGAAGCTGCTGAGGGGGCCCATCTCAAACAGGGCCCGCTCTCCGGGGCTTCTAGGCCTTTGTCCAGGCCGTGCCGCTCAGAGGCCCTCTCCTCCTGCCAGCTCTCCCCGGGGACTCCTGCCGGCTGTTCAGTGCACAGTCACGTGGCCCCAGGGCCGCTGGGAAGTCTTCCCTCTGCCTCACCAAGGCTCAGGCGAGGGTATGGACCCGTTCGTTTGTCCCGTCACTCCACGCGTTCCTTTCACCCGTGCGTTACCACCGAGCAAGGCCCGACCAGGCGGCAGGGCTGTGTCGAGTGCCGGGGACCCCGAGGCCATTGAAACTACACTTCCTGTGCTCACCTCTATCCTGCTGCCAAGTCTGTGCTCTTAAATGTCACACCCGCTAGGCACACAGTAGGCACTTCAAGAATATTAACTCAATAACGAATATGACATGACAAGCAGCCGAACACTTCCTAGGGCTGAGACATTTTCAGGCATTATTTTATGAAACGGCTCCACCGCCCTTATGAGGCAGGATGGCAGAGTCGTGGTGGATGAGAATTCTTTGGCGCTTCTCCCTTTGAGAAGTGGGGTCTGTTGAAGCTGGCAGCTCTGTGGCTGCTTTGAGCAACAGAACATGGCAGACGTGACACCATGCCAGGCCCAGGCCAAGCCATTTAGGAGGATCAAAGGCGTCCTGTCTCACGGAGCCCTGAGCTGCTGAGAGCGAAGTACAGTTCCTTCCTTCTGTACGGAAGGCCATGTGGAGAGGCCCCCACACCGCATGAGAAGGAGAGGGACCCCACCAAGCCTAGCTTTCCAGCTGCCTCCTCCAGGAGGTCAGGCAGGTGAGTGGAGCCATGCTGGATCCTTTGGGTCAGCCCAGCCAAGAGCCAAGCACCACTGACGGCCTCCAGTCCACCCCACGTGGAAGGAGCAGAAGACTAGCCAAGCCGAACACTTCCTGAACTCCTGACTCACACTGTGAAGTATAATCAACTGGTGTTCTTCTTTTTTCTTTTCTTTTCTTTTTTTTTTTTTGTATTTTTAGGACTGATCCCGTGGCATATGGAGGTTCCCAGGCTGGGGGTCTAATCAGAACTACAGCTGCCGGCCTATGCCAGAGTCACAGCAACACAGGATCTGAGCCACGTCTGCGATCTACACCACAGCTCGTGGCAGCACCGGATCCTTAACCCACTGAGCGGGGCCAGGGATCGAACCTGCAACCTCATGGCTCCTAATCAGATTCGTTTCCGCTGCGCCATGACAGGAACTCCCCAACTGGTGTTCTTTTAAACCGCTAAGTTGTGGAGTATTTTGTTATGCAGCAATAGATAATCAGAACAGGAATTCGCGACTATGTTCTCCAGTTGATAGATGAAGACTTACAAGGTCTAGGTCCACAGCTAGTGAGCACTGGAGTTGGGGTCTGAGCATAGGGTGTGTCTGACCTGAGAGCCTGTGCTTTGAACAACTCACTACAGTGAATGGGCCACCACTTACACCCTCCAAACATCACAGCCAAACTTGCCTCTTCAAAGGAGAGAAGAGATAGAACCTATGACTTCCTCCCAACTCCTCTGGTGAGGAGGAACTTAATGGATATTTTTTGAATGAGTTTTTTTTTTTCATAGGCTTGATATGCAGAGCAGATTTATATGGAAAAAATGGGAAATAGCTTTTATGGCATGTCTTGTAATGCTGTGCACTGTGCTGTGTGCTTCTCATAGATTTCCTTTCCTTCCAACCCAAGGGGCATGAATTCTTATCCCAGTTGACAGAGGGGGACATCGAGGTTCAGAGATGTTAGGGACACTGTCCAGCTAGTAAGTGCTAAGGCCAAGGTAGGAACCCAGGCCCATCTGATCCAAAGCCCACACCCTTCCCAGCTCACCACGCCCGTCACACCGCTTGTCAGACTGGACATCCATCCCTCTTAAACTATACTTCATTAGTTTTGTGCCGTCTACCAGTGGGTATTAAGTCCCGGAATTCTGACAGAGTTACTCATTGCGGTAGGCACCTCCCCAGGCTTAGGTGATCTTCAGATGCACAGAACTCTGGCGTCACAGAGGAAGCCTTCCTCAAACATTTCATCTGGATCTTCAAGCATAAGATTTTCCTAGACCAACAAGAGAGGAGGAAGGCGACTCTGGCAGAGAGTTGTGCAAAGAGCATGTGCAAAGGCACAGACAGAGGCATGGAGGGTCTGAGGATTTTGTGGAATACTGATAAAGACACATATATGCACATTCACATACACACATATATACTGAACATTAAGTGTATATAATTAGGTTATATATGTGTATGGATATATAGAAGACGGTGTATATGAACCCAGGCCAACATGTCTGGTTCCATTTGGTAGTAGATATGCGTGGCTTTCTCTTCCAACTTAGTTCCATTTCCTAACCATTCTACAGAACGTGAGTTGTGTGATAAAGCACAAGAAAGAAGAGAAAGTTGCCTGGGGTTTAAGCAGTGGATGTAAGAGGAGAGAACATCAGTCAGGCACACGGGCACTGGCCAATGAGGCAAGAGAGAGAAGCTGGGACCACCTGCACATCTCCAGTCAACCCTCAGGAGAATGTCCCCGCTGCGGGTCCCCTATCTTCCTTTCCCTTGAAAACCCTGGAGGACCAGCTACTTTGATCCTGTGTGAGAAAAATGAACACCCAAGAGGAGGGAGTGGCTGCCAGGCTCCAAGCAGACAATCAGAACCATTGATTAGGTGCTGCCTTCTTTTGACCATGTGCAGTCATTCAACAAGCACGATGGGAATAATGGAGATTCGATTAAACTACTCTGGGTGGGAAGACACACAATTATCCGCCTCTGTGATGAGAGGAAAAGAGGCACGCAGGGAAAAGTCACACCTAATTTTAAAGGCTGTCAACAGAAACATATAAATGAAGAGGCTGGGGGCAGGGTGGGCTGTATCTGTGAGAATTTGCTTTTGGAAAAATGATGGCACAGGAGCAGAATGGCACAAAAAGATACTGATTCTCTCTCACTGGACCCCACAAGCTCAGTGTGGGAATATCATAGCCACGTGCCGGGCAGAATCAGATGTGGGTACACTTTGCACGTACAGATCGACGTCACTTCCTTAAATGTGGTGTGACTTTTGTCCTCTTCCCAGATAAGGAATAGGAGTTTGAAGGAAAAAAAAAAAACAACAAACCTGTTTCCTGCTACTCTGAGAAATAAGGTGGACGATTAAGAGGCTCTAACTGTCCAGCCTGGAACGCATCATCCTCAGTTTAGGGAAAGTAGTGAAGGATTATGTCCCCCAAAGTCAAGTGCTTGTGGAGTGGCAGGATGATGGGTACATCTAATTTCTGCCTTTATATATCTTCCTGCGTTTTTTTCCACTGAGTTTATATGGTGTTTATAATCTTAAAAAAAATATCATTTCCAGTTGGAAAAAAATGGGAAGGAAGATGGCTGCAAAGTGAAGCGGACTGAAACGCCTGAGTTGAAAGAAACTTTCTAGGAGGTTGGAAGTAGGGAGAGGTGGGGGGAGGGGGTCCAGGCCAGGAGAAGGCTGGGGGGTGTGGGAATAGCACTGCACCAGGGAGCGGGGTTCGAATCTCAGCTTATATGGACTGCCTGTGTGACCTGAACTAGTCACCTACCCTCTCTGAGCCTCAGCTTCCAACGTCTCATATGGGATCACAATAACACCATCTAGTTCATCAAGTGGTAAGCATTACATCCTGTCACACATACGAAAATCCCTGTCACCCAAATTCAAATGTACCAATGCGAGGGATTGTCAAGATTTTAGGAACTGAGGGGCTAGGCCAGCTGGAGAGGAGGAGAGGCGGGGAGGGACATGGCACTCACTGGGCACCCACCACAGGCCAAGCAGGCGGAGGGTGACCAAGTCACAGGAGGTGAAGGCAGAGGTGGGGGCCCAAGTCAAGCTCGGGAACCAGCTCCCTGCCACCTGCCAGCCCGGCTCACACACATCAGCGCTCACCCACTGTTACCACAGCCCTCTGCGCCAGCAGCATCCCCCAGGGTACTAAAGGGAGGCAGGGCTCAGCTCCTTGACCCAGGTCACAGTTTCGGTAAGCAGCAGGCAAGCCTGGGTCGTCTAGGCTGCTTGATGCCCTCTTTCTGCCCTATAGCCCATCCTCTTTCCCGCCGGCGGCAGCCAGAACACCACGCCCACACTGGCAGGACCCCCGCCGCAGACGCCTGGCCAGGGGGTCTCAGCCGGGCCGCCCCGCCCCTCCCGCCCCGGCCGCCGTGCACCCCGCACCTGGTCTCCAGCGGGATGTTGCTGTTGAGCAGCCAGTTGTCCTGGGCATGGGCCGGCTCCTGGGCGCCAGCCGCGGGTTCTCCGGAGAGCGAGTGGTCCGTGGGTGCTGGGCTGGGGTTGCTCCTTGGAGTGAAGTTGCCCCGGTTCAGGGAGCTAACGGAGGCCGCGTGGTGCTGGTTGGGGCCGTGGGCGTGCGAGAGCGGCGGCGGAGGCGTCCGGAGCCGAGAGTGGTTCTGCAGGCCGCCCGGGGGATCTAGGGCACAAACACGCCAGTCAGTGGTGCAGGACGACCCCACGGGGACCACGTGGGAGCAGCTGGACCGCCCAGGGGCACTAGCAAACGGGACAGGGTCATGCATCAATAAACACGTACTGGACAGGCATTTATTGAGCACCTGCTATTCTATTGCTGGGGATACATCAACCAGCAAAGTAACAAAAATCCTGTCCCTATTGAGCTTCCATTTTAGCAGGAGAGCAAGAGATAATAAACGAAATTAAAACAAAACAAAACAAAACGAAAAAAGAGTAGCCTCCCATGTCACAGACTTCACAGCTGTTTTCTTTGCTACTTTCAGAGTATGGTCAAAACCAGTAGCTTCAGCATCACTGGGGAATTTGCTAGAAATGAAAATTCTTGGGCTCTGCCCCAGACTTCCTGAACCATGAACCTTTGGATGGGGCCCCGCAGTTTGCGTAAACTCTCCAGGTGATTCTGATGCATGCCAGATTTTGAGAATCACTCATAATTTACAATGGTACACAGCAAATGAAACCAACAGAATAAGAGATATAGGGTTTGCTAAGATGGTGATAAACCTGAGAAGGGGGCTGTGGCCTGTGTGTGGCGGGGAGACAGTGGTAAGATCTTAGATCAAATAAATGGCCAGCGATGGCCTCAGCGAGACGCTGACTTCTGAGTAAAGGGAGGGAGTCAGGCTGGTGTCTGAGGGAATTAACCCTTCCCCCCCGACATTTCTTGAGCACTTACTATGTGCCAGGCCCTATTCTGAGCCCTCTTCCTGGGTTAATTCAGCTAATCCTCGAAACCCACTACAGAGCAGCTACTGTTTATAGCGCCACTGTACAGGTGAAAATATTAAGATACATATTTTGTTTACTTCTTTCAAGTACTTGCAACAATAGGTATTATGATCACCAAATTTACAGATGAAAAACTTAGACTCAGGCCAGGGAAGAAAACTGTTCAAGGGCACATGACTAGTGGATGTTATTTACAAAAAAATAAAAAATAAAGTTTCTAGTGATGCCACAAAGGAGGCAAGTCCGGTAGGTCAATCTTGAGTATCATCGGCCTAAGCTATGCTCACAGAAAGCCTGGGTTTTGGAAGCCAAGGATGTTATGGGGGTGAAGAAGGCCCGGAAACTGGATACTGTTCTAGATTCTGCCGCTGATTAACCACACGGTCGTTGCTGTGTCCTGCAGGTTTATGTCCCTCTGATCCCGGTGTGATGGTATTTGCAGGTGGGGTTTGGGGGTGGTCATCAGGTTTTAATGAGGACATGAAGGTTTGGGGTCCTCATGATGGGATTAATACCCTTAGAAGAAGAGCCCAGAGATCTAGCTCGCTCTCTCTTTCTCTCTGTGCCATGTGAGGATATGGCAAGAAAGTGGCTGCTGGTAAACTAGGATGAGGCCTTTTACCAGATGCCGAATCTGCCCGCACCTTGCTCTTGGACTCTACAGCCTCCAGAACTGTGAGAAATGAGTGTCTGTGGGTTAAGCTACCCAGTCTACGGTAGTTTGTTTTAGCAGCCCACGGTAACTGACTTGTGGTACCCAAAAGTGTGATGATGCCGCAATAAATATCTAAAAAGGTAGAAGCAGCTTCGTATCTGGGGAACGGATAGAATCTGTGTGAGTTTTGAGGTGCATGCTAGAAAAAGGCTTTGTTGCTGTGGAGGGATAAGTGTGATTCTGCTAAGAGCTCAGGAAAAAAAAAAAAGAGTACAGAAAGCGTCCACCTTCTTAAGAGAATACATACATAATTATGTATAGAATATTAACAGAAATATGGACACTAAGGGCAATTCTGATGAGGTCTCAGAAATGAGCATGTTATTGCAACAACGGAGAAGAGGCAATCCTTGATACCCGGTGGCAAAGAACTTGGCTGAATTGTGTTCGTGTTCCGGTGTTTTGTGGAAGATGTACCATGCTGTGGTCCTGGAAGGGAGACGTTGTCAGCAATAAAATTAGATATTTCATGGAGGAGATTTCGAAACCAACTGTTGAAGGAGTGGCTTGGTTCTTCCTGGCAGTTTAGAGTAAAATGAGAGATGAGAGAACTGAATTGAAGAAAGAAGTGTTAAGCAGAAATAAACTACAACTTAAAGATTTGAAAAATTCTCAGCCTGCCTATCTTGCAAAAAAAAAAATGAGAAAGTGTGTACTGAAGAGGGTACCAAGGGGGGTGGGGGGGTGGTGACTGACCCCTTGGTAGGAAGATGGACATGGGTGTGAATGACAGTCCTTGTCAGCCACCCCAGAAGCGACACGGCCAATCTGAACCAAGAGGGATGGAGACAGAATGAAGGATAGCTGTCAAACTTAGAAGCTACAGGACTGGACGATAAAGCTATTTCGAATGTGTGCTATTCTTCAAGACAAGAGAAGACTAGCCTTGAAGGTGATTCAGAGGTCCTCTGGGCCTCTGCCTTGGTTTCAAAAGGCCTAAGACTAAGAGAGCCATGGCCATGTCACACAACCTTTTTGAGCCTCAATTTTCTCATCTTTAAAATGGGGGGAAAGTGTGTTTTAAGGGAACCACAGAGCTACCGTAATGTCAAAGGAGGCAACCAATGGCAAGGAAATATTTCTGAAGTTCACACAATTGACAAAATATTCCATTTCCTCTCCAAGCCTGTATTTCACAGAGGAGACTGAGAGCTGGTGGACACTGGATCCAAACGGATCCAAGGCAGGTATGGGCTTCCGAAGCCTTCCTTGGCTCAGGAGACAGCTTTCTGGACATCATCAGGCAAAATCAAGGGTGAGGCACTCTCAGCGTTATGGCTATTTTTAGTGGAAAAGGCATCACTTTCTGCTTTGGGGGTAACCTAGGTTTTTGTGCCCATGTGTTATAAGGCAAATCTGGTGGGAGTGGGATTGGGTAGCAATAGAAGGGAAAAAAAACAGAAACGCATCTGAACAGATCACTTCCTGCCTACAAACTGCTATTTTCAGGATCATGCCCACACGGAGTCAACCAAGCCCTTCAGAATTTGATCCACACCTGTCTTTCCAGCCTTGTCTCCCATCAGCTCTCTCCCTGTGCCCTCTACTCCAGCCGCACCTTCCCCTCAGAGACCAAGAGATCTGCTGGGGCCACTCAGTAGCTGGAATTTCAATTCCAATGAAGATGGTCCCCAGAAGGGCCAGAGGATGTGAATGGTACCCTCTGAAGATGTGCCAGGCTGTGGTCCTGGACCGGAAGGGAGAGAACAGGGATGACGGGAAGGGAGAGAACCTGGGAGCCAGTAGAACACGCAGAGGGTCCCACTCAGAAAACAGGCTTAGACCAGGGAGAAGGTAAAGGGTCATTGTTTTGTGATGTGACCCTTAGGCCAGGGTCATTTATTGTGTCCAGCTGCCCTCAGGCAGCACTTTAATGGAGATATTTGGCGCCTGGGAGAGAAGCCAGCAGCAGCAGTGGCCTCCTGCGCTGCCTGAGTGTCCCTCCCCATCCTTGGCCTTTCAGGCTGCTGGCTGCAGTCCAGGCTACTGCTGTCCGCCAGTTATGAGAAGGCTCACAGAGAAGGGTGACTGAGTCCTTGCTCCTGGCCTCTCACGAGCAGTCAACCTTCCCACGGCATTTGACCTAATTGATATTAATAGTTACTGGCATGTATCTGACTGAGCACATACTACTACAGGCACTTTCACAGCCTTAACTGCTCCAATGCTCACCATAGCCCCTAGAGGGCAGTGTTATTGTCAGTCCCATTTTATAGATGAGGAAGCTGAGGCTTACAAAACTAGCGTGTGGTCCTTTTGAATCCAGAGCCTGAATTCTGTGCACCAAAAGCATGGTGCCTTTGCATAAAACACAGCTGCCTGATCATCTCAGTCCATGGCCAAAGGCAGGGAAAAAACCCTCAGCGACGAGAGCAAGCATTCAAGGTCTGAGTCAAGCCTGCAGACACCTGCTTTGTGACTAAATGGGGATGCCAGGCTCTGGCTTCTGCCAACTGTTTAGAAGCACTACCAATGGTCCTGAAAGATGAGATTTTAAGAATAAGCATCTGAAAGGAAATTCTCCATTGGAGATAAGGAATGTCCTGGCCCAGATCCATTCTGTTTTTTTGAAGCTCAGCTCGGTTGCCACCCGCTCCAGAAAGCCTGCTTTGATCTGCCCTCCTCAAAGTTCTCTTTTCCTCCGCTGAATGCCAACACAGCAGGTAACTGGGACCGCTTCCACTTTCCCTCCCCCCAGAGCATGCATGCTGAGGTCACCACTTTGCCTCTGTCAGGATATATAAAAATCCCTGCACCCTCTGTGCTGTTGATCACAGGTCCTAGGACCAAGCAGATGCTCAACAGAGGCTTATTGAGCGAACGGCTCATGTGAGTGGCCTGGGCAGTCTGCCCAGGAGATAAGGAGGGTGTGGAGGATATCCGTACGCCCAAACTGACAGCAGACCAAGTGGCTCTCTAGGCCGTGGGCCCAGGCAACCCTTTACTTACTCGCCGGGAACCAGAGCTCCAGATGCTTGAGCTGGGCTCTTTGTTTCCCCCGGTTCTGAGAACACCAGGAAAGGGGACTGTGCTGTTTCCCAGGTTCCCCAGCGAGAGGCTCTGTGTTTGGGGGCGCACTAGAAGTGTATGCACAACTCCAAAAAAGACGTGGCCTTCTCAACGAGCAAATGTTTTCTTTGGTCTGAGTGGAGTCTCCTTTCTGCTCCTATGGCCCTCTTTTCTCCCCAGTTTAGACTCCCATCTTTAGAGGGAACTCAGAATCCACTCCCTCATCCACCGTGTACCGAACCCCCTTTCCGTGCCAGGACCTGGAAACCCGGTGCTGGAAATACACAGGCGAATGAGGTAGAGGCGGTCTGAGAGAGAAATCTCTTTTGATATCTGCTCCCTGGCTGGGGGGCCTCCAGGAACCCAGGTCCTCTCCTGATCCTCGGTCTGTGCACCTGCGAAGGGTGCACACATTCCTACGTCAGCACTTTCTGGAGGATGCCCTTTGTTCAGGTGCCAAGCACACAGTGGGTCCCTACTGCCCCCCGAGGGGATGGGCCTGTGTGCCATTCACCCCATATCCCCAGTAAATATTTATGGACTGTGATGGGGGAGGGGACAGCAAGTCGGATAGATGGACGTCTTGTCTGCACCAGCAATGGCTTCTTTCCTGCTACCTGGGAGTAAGCACTGGGGCGTGTGATTCCAATTTATACCCTCTTCTTGCAGATCCAGTCACCGAGGATGTCTCTGAATCAAACCCAAAGAGGAGTCACTTTTACCAAGACACTGCACACCTCTGTCAGAAAAGGCCACTGGCTTATCTGAGTTTTGCAAGCCTGGTTTTCCAGGACGTTGTTTTTTTTTTTTTTTCTTTTTTTGCTTACTATAAGTTCTCACATATATTTATAGTTGCTGGTTCCCCTCCGACACCTCAGCCATTTTTTCATTTTATATACACAAAAGTTCTGGACACCAAAGCCTCTGGCCTGTATCTCCCTGAACTGAGGTCATCGTGAGGCTTGTTCAGAGCGATGAGCACGGCAGCAGGTAAGAGAAAGAGGCCAGGTGTGGATGTCAGACAACCCTGCGTTCAAGGTTTGGCTCTGCCACTTAAAAGCTGTGTGACCTGAATCAAGGTACTTAACTTCTCTGCAGCGTCAGTTTCCTTATCATTAAATGGAGACAACGCCCACCTTCCAGGGGCTGTTATGAGAAGTAGCTGAGATCATGTGTGTAAGGTGCTTAGCACAGTGCCTGAAATACAGTAACGCTAAAAAAAAAAAAAAAAAAATTAATTCCACAGTTATGATAAAGCCATGCTGAATGGATAAGTTTGCTAAACTGTCACCATGGCAACCCCTCTATACAGCATTCACAACAGAGGTGCCAAAGCAAAAAGCCTTGAGCGAGAAAGAGCAGGAAAATGCCTAGCAGAAAGGTGGTCCTCTTTTGTCACCTTTAAGCCCCACTCTGGACGATCCCACTGGCTTCCTGGAGCCCTGGTCTCGGGAAGGTGCCTGTAGCTCAACATGCAGATCAAAGCAATGAGAATGGCTCCGGCCAGGCACGCAGAACTCGACTGGACACGTGGGGTCTCCCTGTCTTCAAAGACGTGGGCTCCTTTCTGCGTCAGGCAAGCCTCTCGGAGCAAACCTGGGGGCCACTCTCTCCTGGGTTCAGGGTGGTCCCCGAGGAGAGGGCCCCTGGCATTGCTCCATCATCGGCAATGCGGGACAGGCCTGCTGTGGTGTGCAGGGACTTGCTGAGTTTCAAGATGAGGATGAGCCCTGGCCTTGACAAAGAGCTGGTGTCTGGGGGACGGATGTAAAGGAACACATGGGGTCTCCCAGACCGAGGTTCAGACGTGGCTCCGCCTCTGACAAGCTGCAAGTCACCCAAGTTCTCTGCAGCTCTAATTACCTATAAAATGACTATATGACAGTCACGTAAGGCAAGGAGGGAGGGGGGAGGGCTACTGTGGATCGAATACACACGGATCCAAAGACGGAAACAAACAAGGTCGCGGGGAGTGAGCGGACACAGGGAAAGTGCTCGCCTCGACGGCTGTCACATAGAGAGAGGTCCACAAGCACTGGCTCCCAGAATCCCTGTTAGCCTGGAACTGCGGCCCCTGGAGCTCCACGGAGCGCAGAATGGGCTGCCAGCTGGACAGTCCGGGTTGGGCAAAGGTTCATGACTAGTGACATGGGCCCTGTGTCTAATGGGTATTCTAGACAGAGGATATGTGGAGGCCCAGAGCCTGAGTGAGTGAAGCGGGCACGGGGTTGGCACGGGCACTTCTGGAGGTAGTGTGGGGTGGCTGTGAGGGGACAGTGCAGGAGGTCAGCTGGAGACACTGGGAGCAGGCCTGGGTGGTGGTGGCTGCCTAGAGATGCTAAACCAAAGAACTCGGCCTTTATCTGTTGGGGGTGGGGGAGGGGGGGTATGCACTCCAGAGGGGCTTTGAGCAGGGAGGGCCATGAGCACGCGGGCATTTGAGGCAGATTCCCGGTGCCCACATGCAGGATGGAGCAGGCTGCAGGCAGGACCCAGACAGACTGTGGGTGCCTGATGGCTACAAAGACCCCAGGAGAGCACGTCATTATCCTGTTACAAGAGCACATTCACAAGCAAAAGGCATAAACTTCCAGGGTTTTGGCCCCGGCCAAGAATCCAAATGCGTCAACAGCCCTGCGATCCAGGCCAGCGCCGGCTCTGCGAGAGGGTACCAGGCTGGGCGCCCACCTCCAACCCCGAGCACCAGCCGCCAGGCGCCCGAAGGTCTCCTGGCTGCGGAGTAAACGACGGCCCGGCGTGCGCTGTAGTCATTAATCGGGCCCTAAAGATTGTCAGATATGAAGGATGATGGTATTTAATTATCATAAAACACAGAAACTCCAGCCGCCTGGGAATGCCAAGAGAAAGAGTGATTTGGCTTCCATTAAAATGCCATCGACTACCACGGACTCGGGATGGTGATATAGCAGTGCTGAGAGCTTAGCTAATGAACCTTGGCCTCCACGACCAATTTAGAGAGCCCGGCAAGCTCTCTGTCACCACAGTCGGCAGCCGGGGTCTGAGGGCCTGACTTCCAGACTCTGTTCTGCCTCCTTCAGGCTGTGTGATCTCGGACGATGGATGGAACCTCTCTGAGATGTGGCTTTTTCACTCGTCAAATGGCTACGGAAGCACCTCACTCCCTGGAGGGTCCTGGGGAAGGTCGGAGACAACTACCAGCGTTATTCTTCTGGCCTCAGAATGAATAAAAACAGGGACGTCCAAGTGGGAACCACCGGGTCTGAGCCTGAGGCCAGAGGCTGCACGTGCGGGCTGCTTCCTCCCGAACCCATGCTTTCTGTGTGTCTTCACTGCTGTGCTGTTGGTTCTCGGTCACGGCCAACGTGCAGGGATTCCAAAGGGCGCTCAGGGATGGGGCGTGCCCCCGGAGGCCGGGCTGCAGACCAGGGCTTCCTGAGGCTCCCCGCCCAGTGCTGTGCTTGTGATGAGGAGTAAGAAAGCGCACCCCAAGGTCACAGTCTGGGTGCACCTGCCCCTGGCTCATTCCTTCGGGGCAGAACTGAGGGGCACGCACAGCCTGTCACAGTGCACGTGCGGGAACCAGTAATGAAGAGACAGCGTCTGAACCTAATGCAAAAGCCTTCTTGCATATGGTGAGTGATTTTCCAAACAGGACTGTCTGGAAATGGGGAAGGGGCTGTTTTCTGATTGTTACAGGGAAAGCACACCTGGTATTTGGTGGGTGGGGGCCGGGAAAGCCGGACCCGATGATCCCAAGAGGCAGCGGTTGGTCTAGTCCTAGTTCGTCTCGGATGGCAAACAGCTAATGCAAGAGTTTATTCCGTTTGCCTCCACCCTTGACCCCAGGTTCAATCACTCTCTGTCATGGGAGGTGATCACTAAGGACTGTGTCACCTGGGCTCCCTGGCCCCCTGGCTTCGACAGGGTTGGCTAACTGTTCGCATAGTGGGACACTGATGTGGGGTGGTAAGGTCACCTGCAGCCCCCTCCTCTGCAGCCCTGCTTCAGGGAAGTCGTCTCAGGCAGCAGCTGCATCCCAGTCGTTTCTCAGAAGAGGAAGACCTTGAACTAAGTGTTGAAGTGGAGACAGGGCGGAGGTGTATAAAGGGGAGGGAGCAGGCCTTCTTGGCAGGGGGCTGTGTCAGCAAAGGCCCCCAGGCTGAGAGAGACAGGCCCCTTAAGGCAGCAGGATGCCGTGGAGACAGGGACACAGGGAGTGGAGAGCTGTGAGGGGGAGGCTGGAGCCCGCCTTTAAGAGCCGGCAGCCAGAGGGACAGCTTTTTTTTTTTTTTTTTTTTGGTCTTTTTGCCTTTTCTAGGGCCGCTCCCGCGGCATATGGAGGGTCCCAGGCTAGGGATTGAATCAGAGCTGTAGCCACCAGCCTGTGCCAGAGCCACAGCAACACAGGATCTGAGCCGAGTCTGTAACCTACACCACAGCTCACGGCAACGCCAGATCCTCAACCCACTGAACAAGGCCAGGGATCGAAGCCACAACCTCATGGGTTCCTGGTCGGATTCGTTAACCACTGTGCCACGGCAGGAATTCCCAGAGGGACCGCTTTAAGGGTGTCAAAGGGCTCACTCCATCTCCCAGCCTTTTAAAACCAAACCTTAGAGTAGTCATGGGAGTGAACCAGAATGCTCAGGCTTCGTTCAAATGTGCGAGGAACTCTGTGACCAGCAGTGGATGCTCTCCTAGGGTGGGCGAGGGGAGGGGCACGCTCCGACCAGACAGTTGGGGGAACAGCAGAGTGTCAGAGTCTCTGTTAGAGGCGGGAACAGCCTCACTCTCTGGTCCCAAGGTCATGGTAATTGACAGACAAATAAGCCGAGAGCGGGAAAAGCTGCCCGTTCCAAGAGTGTGTATGAACAACTTGGCAGGACCACCATCTGAACCTGGGAGAACTATCTCCCCACGTATGTTTAGTCAAACCTCATTCCTGCATGTGCCCCTCTCAGCTGCTGACTGCTGCGTGACCTTGGGCAAGGCAGTTAACCTCTCTGAGCTCCAGTTTCCCCAAGTGACAAACAAGAGGAGGAGGTGGTAGGGGTCCCCTCTAATTCTAAAATCAAGGCTGTTATCATTCTTCCCAGATGAACCTGGGATATTGGTTAATGACCAGCTGCTGGTGAAAGCTGGGCACAGCAAGTCGTGGACTGGACTCTGCCGTGTGATGGGCACCAAGGAGGCAAAAAGATGGACAAGAAGGAAAAGAAACATGGGTTTTTGTCCTCCCGCCCTCTCTGCTCCCTTGCTTTCCTTCCTTCCCCAAAGGTCACTCTCTACAGGCCTCGCTCTTGACACCGGAGACCCAGAGATGGAGTAGACAAAGCCCCCGCCTGTCAAATCTGAACCGACTGCTTGGAAAAGGTTGTCTGCCGCCACCGGGGACCTTTTCTGGGTACATGGCTTTCCCCCGACTTAAAGCTGTGTCCACCGCAGGGCAGAACTTGTCCTGGGAAAGCTTTGTGCTTGTCAAGTAAGTTTTCTTTCCTTCCACAGTCACCTTCCTGCCCTTTTCAAAAAAGGGCTGACCCAGAAACGGTGAGGTCAAGTCCCAAATCAACAAGAAACCTTGTGTGTGCGTGAGTGTCGGAGGTGGGATTCTGCTCTGCAGGACGCTGCAGTGGGCTGGAGCAGCCCAGGAAGCCCATGGAAACGGAGTGGGCTGCATTCACAGAGGTAATGCACTGGGCATGAGGGCGGTAATGGTCGGGCTGGCCGATCAGCTGGAGGGGCCCGGAGGAGGGACCCGCATTGGGGGTTATGTCCGTGCTCTAGGGGCTGATCCTCCCGGGCGGGGGTCTCTGCACCTGGTTAGTGCTTTCCTCGGCTTCCTTGGATGGGGAGGGGTTTAGCAACTGTGCTCCTCTGGGGGTGAGTGAAGGACCGATGCTTTAGCCTGGGACGGAGATGCGTCAGGGGAAAGGCGTAAAGAAAGAGCCTGTGGCTGGGAGTCCAGCTGAAACACACCACATGCCTCACGACTAGTTTTCCAAGTCTCATCACTTATGCCGCCCAATTCATAGCTAGGAAATTAAACACCCAATTACGTGGTGCAGTTCAGAGTCTTACGATGAAGCCCTGTTCTCAGATTTGTCATTAACTCACACTGGGACTTTGGGAAACTCCCTTCCCCTCCCTGGGCCTCCATGTGTCTGAAAAAGGAGGTTCCTTTATTTTATAGATGATCTCCTGAGGTTCCTTCCAGACGCTGAGTCTGATTGCTCAGGGCTTCCCTTGTTCCTCTCAGGGAATTTTCTGGAAAGAAGGTAATCGGAAAAGCACTACGGATGCATTCAAACAGCCAAAGGGTGGAGGAAGGACAAATCGGAGGAAGGACAAATCCACTCTGTGTGGCTCTTTAGGAGGAAGAATCAGGGCCAAGGGCAGGAGGTTACCCAGAAGGAGCAGTTCAAGTCCAGGGAACCCTTCTATGTGCCAAGCTCTACAATGCGCTACCTCTCAAAACAATCAATGCCGTGGTTTTGAGTAACTAGCCTGTTGTCACTGCTGTGGCTTGGATTACTGCTATGGCTCTGGTGGATCTTTGGCCCAAGAACTTCTGTATGCTGCAGGCACGGCCAAAAAAAAAAAAAGAAAGGAAAAAGAAAAAAAAAAAAGGAAAAAGAAAAAAAAAAGTGGCCATCTACAAAGCAGAAACAGACTCACAGACAGAGAGAGTGTGGGGGCAGGGGGTTAGCAAGTGGGATGGACAGGGAGTTTGGGGTTAGTAGATGCAAACTCTTACATTTAGAATGGACAAGCAGTGAGGTCCTACTGCACAGCGCAGGGAACTATATCCAGTCTCTTGGGATAGACCATGACGGAAGATAACATGAGAAAGGGAATGTATATATATGTATGACTGAGTCACTTTGCTGTATAGCAGACATTGTTACAACACTGTAAATCAATTATACTTTAAAGCAAAAAACTAACTGTAAAGTAAAGCAAAAAATACACACACACACACACACACACACACACACACACACGCATGGCCTATTATAAAGAATTACAGTATATCCACTACCAAGAGTGGCTAATTCAATTAAGAATGGACATTAAAAAATTGAAGTTAAAACAATGTTCTGGTTGGAAAAGGGTAAAAAAAAGTGGCCTCTGTCTCTTCTCTGAACTTGAAGCCTCTGCCACACTAATGGCTTCCTGCTCCCCATCCCCCAATCAGCCCCCATCCTGTGATCCTGATCTCAGTGTCACTGGCTGCTGCCAGCACCCCGCCCTCGTCATAGCAGGTGGCTGGGAATCTCCACGGCTGTTCTTTTTCGGGTTCAGCAGCTCAGCCATGACGACAAGGGTGCTGGCTTTCCCCTTCCACTTCTCTGTGGAATCCTCACCACCCCCGTAGTCACTGCCTCAGGTCAGACTCTCAGCAGCCGACACCTGAGCCAGGGCCATAGCTGACACTGGGGTCCCAGCCCCCAGGCTCACCCTCCGTCCCGTTCACAACCTCCATCAGCTGAAACGAACTTCCTAAAGGAGAATAATCATGTCGCTCCCCTGCCATAACGCCTTCCAGGCTCCCCACTGCCCGGAGGATGAGGCCCCGGCCCAGTGCTCCAGGGCTGCACCTGGAGCTCTCCATTCCCTCTGAAGGAGGTGCCAAGGTTCCCAGGCTAATTATAAACCGCTGGTGAAACGGCTCACTGCGTGCCATTTCCTTCTGCACGGAAGGCAAGGCGTTCTTCATTCCTTTACCTGGTTAACTCAGATTAGCAATTACCTTCTCCAGGAAGGTAATTGCTAATCTGAGTAACCCTGCACCCCCACACCACCCCCTGCCCAGTTTGGGTTCGAAGCTCCTCTTCTGGGCTCTTCTAGCCCCCATGGCTCACCCTAAGTTATGATCCCTTGTTTGTATATCCGCCTCTTCTACCAGCCTGTGTGTGCCAAGGGCAGAGGTCTTATCTTAATTCATCACAGGCTGTGAGGCCAGAACATGACTCCTCTCTCTGGGGCACCCAGCAGGCCCCCAGGTGCTGCCCCCGGTTCTTGAGGGGCATGGGGCAGGGTGGGGTCCCTGAGCATCCTGACCGTTCTCTTCAAACTTGACCTGA
Source organism: Sus scrofa (assembly GCF_054392235.1). Classification (NCBI taxonomy): domain Eukaryota; kingdom Metazoa; phylum Chordata; class Mammalia; order Artiodactyla; family Suidae; genus Sus; species Sus scrofa. Next base: position 13,327,656 of record NC_139391.1, read on the forward strand.
TGCTTTCCAAACTACACAGGTTAGACAGCTGACTGCTAAGATGGGCATACACTCTTTACATTTTCATCGACAGTTGAAGAAGCCACGCCAAGGAACTCAAGACGGTGAATCTCAAGGATCCCACAGGGAAGAGCCTGTTTTGTTGAAACCGACATTAGCAGTGAAGGGCAGGTACTTTATCAGATGGTTTTCCTTATTCTGCCCCCCACCCCCATGGCATGGGCCTTGCAGGAGGCTAAAGAGCACACAGAGGGAGAGGTGAATTCTCATCCGTCACATTCACAGCCGCTTTCTCCTGGAAGAGATGCCTAGATGAAGCGGCAGGTTGCTGGGACCCAGAGAGCATCTGTGTGTGGTTTAGGTGCCCTGGCTGAGACTCAAGCTGCCTTGGGTTCAATGCCACGTCCTCCTCTTACACACTGGGACACGCTACACATCTTTTTGGGACCCCAGTTTCATGCCACTGTGGCCAGAAGGGTTAGTGCTGAGTTGGGGGGAACTGAGTTTGAAACCAGGTCCTACCACTTACTGGCTCTAGGGCTCTGGGTGAGTTTTTAACCTCTGCAAACCCTGCTTTCTCCATCTGTAAAGTGGGGATGATAGCACCAGCTGCTTCCTAGTGTTGGTTCGGGGGGTGAGCGAGACAGGGCACCTAGGGTCCTGGGCAAAGGACTGGCAAATAGAAGGACTAAGCTGAGCTTCGCTATGTGTCCCTCGCATCGAATCACACTCCCCTTGGGCCGTGGGGTCTGCGAGGGCAGAGATCTGATCTGTCTTTTCTCCTAGGGCTTGGTCTTGCCGAAACCTGCAGCTGCCTTCCCTCGAGAGGCTATTACGCTGTCAGCAAGTGCTGGACGAATGAAATGCATGAATGCCTTGCCCAGGCAGTGTCTTCAGGCCTAGGCACCGGGAGGCTGTCATCCAGAAGGAGAATGATGCTAAGCAGGGCTCAGGAAGGTTTCCTCATTTCACCTTCGGAGCAAGACGAAAGGCGGATTCTGACTCCCCCAGTTTACAGGTGTGGAAACTGAGCTTCACTAATTCGCCATGCCTTTGCCTATGACTTTCTCGGATGGGACATCTCAGGCCTCAGCATTCAGGGCAACTTTATGAAACCTCTCGAGGTCACACCACTAGCCAAGATTCCATGTACTGAGTCGTTTATCACATGCAAAACCTCTCGTAGGTTTTTGTTTTGACTGAAAACCAACCATGTCAATAGTTATGTGGATGAGGTGTTTTGGGGACCACAAAAGCGTCCCTGTTTGATGGCACCAGAACAACAACCCTAAGAGGCAGGTGTTATTATCCTTTCACACGTGCAGAAACTGAGGCGGCAGATCCTCGTAGCAGGGACCTAAGCCAGAGCCCTCCCAGCCTCTAGAAGCTGCACGCAAACAAATAGCTCCCACCTCGGCCAAAGAGCACCCACCCAAACCCAGCAGGTCATAAGGTGGCATGAGCCCTTTGCCCGCGTGATCTTGACTTTCTTCCTCAGGCCATAAAAGGCCCCACTTAGGGGAAAAGGCAGAGGGCTTCCAACTAATTATACTATCAGAGAGATGCTTTCCATCATTTATGACACGATCACATGTGGCTTTTCCTTTTGATATGAGCTCAGGAGATCTTAAGCAGGTATGCCATCCATCAATGTCCATGAGCCAAGTCATACTAGGAACAGATAAAAGGAATCTGTCTGCCTGAAGTCCTCTGCAGAGTGTCCGGCTCAATCCCCAGGCTGCAGAAATGTAATAATTGTACCGATAATGGCCTCGAGGTATTAAAGCCTTACTGGGCCGCCAGTTTCGCTGCTAAGCATCCCTAACACACCTTCCCCCACTCCCTCTTCCCAAGAGTCCTCTGAGGCAGGTGTAAGAGGAACACAAGGCAGTGGGGCGGGAGTGTGGGCTCTAGAGCGAGAGCGGCCTGGGTTTGAATCCTGGCTCTACCACGTGCCAGAGGGGTGGCTGTGCTCAAGTTAACTTAGCTCTCCTTGTGCCCGTCTTCCCTGACTTGGCGTGTGGAGATAATACTCGTGGAGCGGCTGAGGGGGTTCATGCAAAGCGCTAAGAGCACTCATGGCACACGGCACGTACTCACTAAATGCTAGCGATCGTTATGTCTGTTCTACTGATGAGGAAGCTGAGGCTCAGAGGGAGAATCTGCTCATGCTCCATAGCTGCTCGGTGCCAAGACTGGAATTCAGAGGTAACTTCAACGCCCATGCTCTTAACGGCCCTGGCATACTTTCTACACTTCACCCTACGGTATTCCATAAACGGTAGTATTCTTAGCAGTAGTATTACTACTTGAGAACGCGTGCTCTAAGTGCTGTGCTCCTGGTCAGTGCCCTCCCAAGATGACCGACCCCCAGCTCCTGCCCTTTCTCTTCCACGGCATCACATGCAGCTTGCAGGGCAAGTCCCCATAGCAAGGGCATAGACGGCGCCAACTTCATCTCGATGCAAAAAGTGTACAGTCTGTGGGCACCACCTGGGCTCCTTCCCCAAGTTAATTCTTTTCTCTCAGCTGTGGAATATTTTATTTTGCCAATTTCAGAATCTACTTATGTTAAAAAAGAAAGGGAGAGAAATCCAATCAGCCTAGCTCAGGTTTGCGAAACAAATAATGCAGCCAGCACAGAACCTTAATCAGTTATATTCATAACCTGGGTGATCACTGCTCTGCCTAATTTCTACAGCCTGGGGCCTCCTACAGAAAATGTCTCTTGACAATACAGCATGCAAGGCAGAGGCTCGCTGGCACTGCTGAGGGGGTGCAGAACTCCAGGCTTGGAATCTTGATGAATCTGAAGCAAACCTGGATTGGGAGGCATGGCCCCCTGGAATCCACCCCCACCTTAAAACGGTCATACTACATTTTCTTTCCCTTTTTTTTTTTTTTGGTCTTTTTAGGGCTGCATCTGAGGCATATGGAGGTTCCCAGGCTAAGGGTCGAATCGGAGCTGCAGCTGCTGGCCTATACCACAGCCACAGTAACGCGGGATCCTAGCTGTATCTGCAACCTACACCACAGCTCATGGCAACGCTGGATCCTTGTCCCACTGAGCGAGGCCAGGGATTGAACCTGCATCCCCACAGATACTAGTCGAGTTTGTTAACACTGAGCCATGACAGGAACTCCTCTTTAAATAATAATAATAATAATAATAATAAGGAAATGGAAGAAATAAACTTTTACCTGGCTGCTTCTTTTGTTTTCTGGAAGAAATAAAGAAGAAAGGCCAAGCTTAGTGCCCTGGAGAGGATGGATAAGTGATTCAGGGTCTGACTGACATGGGTTTGAATTCTGGCCCGGCCAATAGCTAGCTGTGTGACCTAGACAAATTATTTAACCTCTCTGAGAACATCTGCAACATAAAGAGAATTGTACCTACTCACAGATGGAAAATTAAGTGAGAGAAGAGTGAGTTTCCTACTAGACTGTGAGCTTTGTATTCCCAACACTTAGCACGACTTTATTCTTAAGTTGCATATAAATGCTTCCTGATTGTGCTTACAGTCCTAATGTTCACTGTTTACTGAGTGACTACTGTGTGCAGGGACCATGCTCAACTTTTTACATGCACGATCTTATTTTATCCTAAAAATAACGTTGCAAAGCATGCATTATCATCTCTCTTCCAGCTCTGAGACAACTGAGGCTCCGAAAAGTTAGGAGACTTGTTCAGAATCATGCAAGTAAGAGGGGAGCCATGCGAAAACCACAGAGGCAGAGCCAGGACCCACACCCGGGCCTGCAGACTCTACTTCTCTGGCCCGCCCCCTCTTTCCACAGCACCCATCAAACGTCACGCACAGCACATTCTCAAGGAGAGTCATTTCCCCTTTCTTTCTCCTTCTGACCTCTTGTGTTTTGGGATTGCTTGGGGGAACTCAGAAATCAGAGTACTATTTCAGGATATTTAGAGGGGCTTAGTCATCATTTTCAACCAACATCTGCTGAACATTTGCAGCAGGCTTACTCTGGGTTCCCGGGCAGACACGTCCATCCTTGCTGTGGCTTCCCAGACTCCTGAGTCTAACTCTCCTGAGGGACCTGGGGGCAGGGAAGGTGCCCACGCAGGTGCTCGGTGCGTCTGATTCTGCCTATTTGTGCCCTGCCCATCGTCCCAGGTGGCAGGGGTAGGCCTGCACCCTAGTTCTAGCCCTGCCCTGATCTCGCTGGCACAGGTCCAATCACCCACCTCTCTGGGTCTCAGTTCCTCCGTGTGTGACTAGAGAGCATTAGACCTGATTCATTTGCTCAGCAAATATTTCTGTCGGTTGTTTCCAAAGTCTCCGAGAATCGTACTAATAGTTCCCTCCCAATTACCCTATGTTTGAAAATAACTTTTGCTTCATACAAGCTATATTCATTAACTAACCATTAACTGCTTTCCCATTTTTAATCAAACACTTGTAAAGCTGTTGATCAGAATTTCTGATAGGACCAAGAGGATTCGGTGAATGGATCCCGAGTACCTGGCTCACGGCTGACGTGCAGGAGGCCCTGTGTGTCCTAAGTGAATGAATGGCTGGCTGGCTGGAAGAATGGATGGATGCCTGGTGCTAAGGAGAAGGGCACTAAATGGTGGGAACATACAGAGTCAGAGAGAGCTTCCCTCAGTGCCAGCTCTGCCATTCACAAGCTGTTTGATCTTAGCGAGCTCACTCCTCACTAAGGCTCAACCTTCCCACCTATGAAAGGCAGACAGGTCTGTCTTACAGGAATGCTGTGAAGCTGATTAATCATAATAACAATTATGGACAAAACAGCAGCTAACACACATACAATGCACAGTATATGCCAGGCACTAGTCTAAATGCTTTATACATATTAACCCAATTTCATGATAAGCCTATGAGGTAGTTACTATTATTATTTCTGTTCTATAGATGGGGAAACCGTAGCATGAGCAAGATGTTATGTAACTTGCCCAAGGACATACATGCGTGATGGAGACAGAACCGAAGCCCAGGCAGTTCTGGGTGAGCTTTGTGCAATGACGGCGCCTGTGTGTCCACCTGATCGCTACTGGCCCAGCGACAGCAACGGGGATGGAGCATGCGGTGCTGTCAGATACGGACTCTGCTGGGGACTGGACCACAAGGACCTTAGCGAATTCGAGGAAAATGAGTCCGGTGCTGTCCATTTAACCTCTGTTTCTGGAAGACAAGGAGAATTCCTCTTGCTCAAGGCTGTTTCTATCCACCATGCCTTTGCCTCTTTAGGGTCACTATGTGACTTTTGCCTGCCTGGCATTTCTTCTGATGATAGGAATTCTCTCTTTGTTTGGGGGAACCCTACTCTCAACCTCTGAATTTGGATGGGCCTGGCTTCCTGGAGGCCAAGGACAGCATCTCCATTCCTCTGTCCAGGGTGTTTGATTCAGGCAGGGACATGTGACCTTGGACTATGGGCAAAGAGGCACTGTCTTTTCCCTGGGTTTACAGAGCTGGCAGCATCCAAGCCCGGTGGGTCCCTCTGTCATCAGATGGGGAATGCCTGCATGACTATGAGGTTAAACAAAGAGAAACAGAGTCAAGAGACAGAGAAAGAGACTCATGGAGATGTTATTTGGATGCCTGGATCTAGCTACACTGCTAGGGAAATGACCCCCTGGACTTTTTAGTTCTATCACTCATTCACATTTTCTCTTCTTATAAAAAGCACTTGGAGTTGGGTTTCTAGCCTTTACAGCTGGGAGTCCTGTCCAAACCACTCTGACTGCTTACTCTGCCTGGAGTTCCTCTCCTGGTCCCCTCCCCAATCCATGAGGTTGAAACTCAACTCAGAGACGGCATGAGCCCAACGTTCACTGCAGCACTATTGACAATAGCCAAGACGTGGAAGCAACCTAAATGCCCACTGACAGATGCGTGGGTAAAGATGACATGGTACATTTATATAATGGAATATTACTCAGCCTTGCAAAAAAGAATGTAGTAATGCTATTTGCAACAACATGGATGGACAGGGAGATCATCATAATAAGCGAAGGAAGCCGTAGAAAGGCAAATATCATATGATATCACTTACATGTGGAATCCTTAAAAAAATATATTACAGATGAACCTATATACAAAACAGAAATAGACTCCTAGGCATAGAAAACAAATTTATGGTTACCAAAGGGGAAAGTGTGTGTGTGTGTGGGGGGGGTAAATTAGGCATTTGGGATTAACATATACACACTACTATATATAAAACAGATAACCAACAAAGACCTGTTGTAGAGCATAGGGAACTATACTCAATATTCTGTAATAACTTAGAAGAGAAAAAATATGAAAAAAATGTATGTAGAACTGAATCACTTTGTTGTACACTTGAAACTAATACAACACTGTACATCAACTACACCCCGATAAACAAAAGAAAAAATACATTAAAAGGCCCTTGCATCATCTTCAGATACCCCTGGTCACGCTCTTCTTTGGCCCCGCGAACCGCAGCGGCCGTGTGTCTGCACTTGCACACGCAGGACACTAATGTGTGTGCCTGCACGTGTCCCCCACCACCCGGGAGCCCGAGGTGGCTTCACCTCCTGCGCTCTGCACCTAGCCCAGGGCCTGCCCCATGTAGGTGCCTACGCTCTGATATCACCGACGGGGAAGCAAATGATCGCACACGTTCTAATTAGAAAAGAACGCTCCACAGCTATAAAGGCTGGCCGTTTCTACCTCATGAGAAATGCTGTAATGGTTTGTGGCTCTTCAGTAATGAGAGAGCGTCCGCATCCAGGTGGCAGACCGTGACCCCTGTGGAAACGCGAGCAGCTGCGGTGCTGGGCCTGGGGGCGGGGAAGGGCCATCCGCCGGGCCCAGGACCAGAGATCCGGCCATGTTCACGTTCACGTTCGCGTCCTCGCACTACATCACTCATGGACACTGTTACTGATCACGCCCACTCTCACTGATTTCTCTTTTCTCCCTGAGAACGACCTCAACGCTCCCTAATCTAATGACCGAAATTAGGCGAAAGCAGCCATCTGATGCATGTTAGGCATCGCCCCAGAAAGGAAGTCATCAAACAAGATATTACGCAAAACCTTTTAATGTCTCCATTCTCTTAACTGCCCATGCAAATCAGATCGAACAATTCCAAATGGAGAAAAATACGCTCGAGGCTGTGGCTGCGAAGACCCTTCCTGTGTCGGGCCAATCGGAGAAGGCATCCCTGTGCGGGCCTGTCTGTCCTCATCAGCCAAGGCTGAGCCTCCCGTGTGCCACGAGCAAGGTGCTTTACATGTATGTCCTCGACCTGGGTTCCAGCGCTGTGACGTTTCTTATCACTATCATCCTCATTTCCCCAAAGGGGAAACTGAGGCTCAGAGAAGTGAAGGGGTTAGCCTGAAGTGACCCAGCCAATGGTGGGTTCAAACCTAGGACCAGCTCCGCTCTACAAGCACAGGCTCTTTCTACCTCTCCCCACTGCACCCCACCCCCCAACTGCCAATGTATGTCGAAGAGATGCAGTAACACTGGGAACAGCTAGTGCTGGGGCTCCTGGCAGGTGTGTGACGTGTCAGTTCCATCTATAGGCTGGCGTCTCCTAAGCCTCTATAGGAATAGGGGAGATGCCTCATTCTGCCGTATCTGGTGACTCAGCAGATAGCTCGGCTCCCTCGAGCTGAGGTCTGAGCAAGGAAGGCCAAGTCACAGTGACTCATGTCCAGTGATAAGTGGATTGTCCCCAAAGGAACTATACATCTGTTTCTCCCTCTCTAGAACTCAAAGGTGGCATTTAGGAGTATTCATCCCCCCCATTTATTTATTTTTTTAATGGTCATCCTTGGGCACTTGGAAGTTCCCAGGCTAGGGGTCAAATCAAAGCCACAGCCACAGCAACGTGGGATCCGAGCCATATCTGCGACCTACACCACAGCTCATGGCAATGCCGGATCCTTCACCCACTGAGCGAGGCCAGGGATTGAACCCGCATCCTCATGGATCCTAGCTGGGTTCCCTTCTGCTGCGCCCCACGGGGAACTCCCTCATTTAGGAGCATTTCTAAACTCAAAAGCCTCCATGAAGATAGAGTCTGACTACCCCCTTCACACACTTGAAGTCTGAGCTATAATTAAGCACGTACCCTCTGACTCTCCGTGTTTGGCTTGTTGGAGCCCATCAGGCAGCCTAGCACGGCTGTAACTCACACAGGCAGGCACTGCAGGCAGGGCCCAGGGGAGTCCCGCTCTCCCAGAGGACTCCCGGGAAAGGTCTGGAAATGGAAGGCCCAGGGCTGAGGCCAGGAGGGAGGTTTCAATGCGGGGCAGCCTGGTTTCCGGTTGACAGCTCAACGCAATTCTTGCCCCGAAACCCTCACTAGGCTGAGTCACATACTGCCTACTTCCTCTAGATCTCAGACTCTTTTGGAAGACCATGAGGTCTCCCTTGGGGTCCTTGAACCCACAGACCCTGACCACAGACCTTTGACCTCAGAGTATGGAGTCAAGTCAACCGATTCTTACGGGAACCTCCTGTGTACAGGCATGGAGCGAGGGAGAGTGAGGCCGAGTACCGGCCTAGCCATCAGAGCACTGGGTCTCCTGCAGGGGCTGGACTTGGAGACAGTGAACCCTGACGGGATGCAGCAGGGGAACTGCTGGCATTAGGGTGTATTTGCAGCATGATGGGGCTGTGAGGGACGGATGTTCTTTTGCAAAACTGGGAGAGAGGGCTGAGGAAGAGGCAATACATGTCTTCCCAGTGCCAATATGCAGCAGACATTCTGAAGAACATTTCTTTACCTGGCCTCAGAGGCAATCCCTGGAGGCCTGGAAGGATGGGTAGAATTGATTAAGAGGAAAGGAAGACTGTGTAAAGCATGCAGGACAGCTTGAGCAGAGGCAGGCGGGCAGAAAATAAAGGGAGTGTGTCTGTACCACTCCAAAGCAATTAACTAAGTCCTGCTCTCCTGATGCTTTCATGATGACAGTTCTTGTCACCTAACTCTGGCCGGGGTTTTGCCCAGCGTCTCCAGCTAGGCCGACATGGCTATATCCTTCTTTAAATCTGTTTCTCTCTGGAGCGCTCATGGTGTGCCACTGGCTGCAAAAGCTGACTTAAGTATTTCTGAGAAAAGGAAGGCTTGAAGTTCCTGTCGTGGCTCAGTGGTTAACAAATCCGACCAGGAACCATGAGGTTTCGGGTTTGATCCCTGGCCTTGCTCAGTGGGTTAAGGATCCGGTGCTGCCGTGAGCTGTGGTGTAAGTCACAGACGTGGCTCGGATCCTGCGTTGCTGTGACTCCGGCGTAGGCTACAGCTCTGATTTGACCCCTAGCCTGGGAACCTCCATATGCCGCGGGAGCGGCCCAAGAAAATGGCAAAAAGACCAAAAAAAAAAAAAAAAAAAAGAGAGAGAGAAAAGGAAGGCTACACTCCCTTGGGATGAACACTGACTCAACTGAGGCAAGAGCAACTTCCATTTCTGAGTAGCCTGTCCAAGGGCAGCTGGTGACGTCAAAAAGAAAATCCTTCACACCGTGACTCAAAGGATGGAAGTGAATGGATGTGACAGTGTGGAAAGCCTGGTCAGACGTGCGATGATGGTTCTGTAGGGATCATAGGCCCAGAGGCCGAGACTTGAGATATCAGAAAGTCAGTTCAACAAAAACGTCCTTCAAGCACCAAGTACAAGCAGCGGCACCAAGTACAAGCAGCGGCACCAGGGAGGTTCAGCGGGAGGCTCAGGATCAAGGGCAGAAGGGAGGGAGGGAGGGAGAGGGCGGCACACGGAGGGCGCGGCATCATGCCTGGCATGAAGCTGCTGCTCGAGGCATCCTCAGCATCACCACCCTGCTTATGGCCACTTCCTCGGTCCAGGGGGATCAGCTCAGCCAAGAATTCCTTTCTGAAACTGTTTTTTTTTTTTTTGGTCCTTGAGCAGCTAAGCAGCTACTACAAGCCAGGCATTGAAAGAAGCCCAGAGGACACAGTGACAAACAGGAGTGATTGATCCTCGCTCTTCAATGGAAGACACTGCAGTAAACAATTAAAAACCATGGGCAGCAGGCAGCAGGCTAAGGTCAGGGCTGGCTTTGTGGGTACGTGAGCCCTGCAGGCACGCAGGACTCCGTGCTCAGAGGGCCCCGGGCTTTGGTTGAAAGCGCTGCCACCATCGTGAAATTCTTCAAAACTTTTGAACAAAGGGCCCCTCACTTTCATCTTGCAGTGGGTCTCACAGATAATGCGGCCTGTCCTGGAGGCAGGAAAGAGTTCTGCCCTCTGGTTTCTATGCTGCCCTTTCCTCACGAGGTAGTAACAGAAGAGTCTGGGGAACTGTTGTCCACACAAGGTATCTGAGAGACTTAAGGGCAATCCCACCCCCTGGGCCAATGAGTGGTCCAGGGACAAGCACACTACAGAGCTCTGACCAGTGAACTCTGATGTGAATTCAAGGCTCGCTCCACTCTTCATGCGCCCTGCCTCACAGCTGGTCGGGGAACGCTGATGGGGAAGTTTGCTGAAAGTTTCTCGATAAATTCTTCCTTGTGTTTAATACCGAGCAACGGGAAGCCGGTCTCTTTTGCTCGTTAAATGAACGAGAAGCAGCACGTCCTCTGCGCTGCTGCCAGCAGCCATCCTACACCTGCAAGCGGAACCAGCCTCAGGATGAGAGCGCAGAAACGTGGAGTGAACCCGGGCCCTGGATGACGCTGTGGGTCACCAGAGGAGCCAACCCTGAAGCTCGCCCTACCTCTGAGCTTCCTTTGATGTGATACAATCTAGGTCCTCGTACACAGTGTTTTCTGCTAATTACAGCCTAAAGCATCTTAACTGACACGGAGTCGACCAACTTTGTTTTAAATCCTGATTCTGCCTCTTACCAACCGTACACCTTTGGGCAAGTCCCACTTTCTCTCCTCCACTGGAGAAAGAGGGCACGGAAGCACATTTTATGAGAGCAGACGGCAGCGAAGCTCAAAGGCGGTAATGCGAGTGAGGTTGTTGGGCATTGGCTGGCACACAGCAGGGGCGCAATGGATGGCAGGGATTATGATGATGATAATGCTAAGACCTAACTCTCCACCACTGCGTTTCCTGACGATGAGCTGGTTATGAGCTGAATTTCCCAACTGGTAGTAAAAGGAGCAGAAATCTTTTTTTTTTTTTAATATCTTCCTTTTGCATAAATAGCAATTTATAACTATGCTAATAAAATTTAAATGACTTGACAAGCAAATGCAATCACTTTGTACATTACAGAGGCAGTTGGTGAGCTGCCCTCTCGAAATCTGGACCTTCCCTGATCACCCATCACAGTGGGGTTTTCCTCCTTCTGGATGCTAATCGCGAGGTTCACCAACACGGGCTAAGACAGCAAAGCTGCAATTCTATGAAATGAAAAATAATTTCACACCCGTTACTAGTGATACAAACCCTAGTTTTTATTATTTAAATTAGCCTTCCAAATCTTAATTCTTACTCTGGATTACATGTTCTCCTGAATATGTTCAGCCTTTGCCACTTTCTTCCCCACCAAAGCAAAACAAAGCAAGAGGCACCCGCTGAGATCTGAGCTTCAGAGCTACATTTTGGGTGAAGAATAAATTCAAAGTCATTGGCAATGGGTGATACACAAATTCTATCCATCAGCATTTTAGCTCTTGTTACTTTTTTCAAAAGTGAGTTCCAGGGGAGCAGGGAGGAATAGTTTTCCTGTTGCACCCAACTTGGACCACTTTGTAACTGCAGAGTTCCAAGTGAATCTGGGGAAACTCCAATTGGGTGCAGCCAGAGGGATGCTTTATATCCTTCCTGACAATGTCTTGCTAGATGTGGGGAACGAAAATGCAGGAGAACTGGAGTCTGTTAGTGACTTGACAGACGCCTATCCAAATGTGGAGGCTGCCTCAAGATGGCACCAGTTATGAGGGAAAGACGGTGAGCATGCAGATGCTTTCAAACACATTTCCATGCCAGTTTGAAAGCTGTTTCTATATGGTTCTCTCTCTCACACAACCATCAGAGGATTGTTCCAGAAGGTCACTTCCCTGCCTAAAGCCCTCCCTTCCATGGATCCTTGCTGTCTTTGAGATAAAATCCAAGTAAGTTCCTTAACTTGGTACTCAAGATTCTTGAAGATCCAGTCCCTTTTACAGCCTCATCTGTCACCATAGCCCTTAGCCACACGGAACCAGTTGCAATTTCTCAAACAAGGCAATAAAAGAAAGGCAATCAACAACACCAAGAAAAATAAAAGCATGTGAGCAAGGAGAGATGCTGCACTGCTTGGCTTGGAAGCAAAAGAAATGAAAACAACAAAGCTGTATTTTAAATAAGCATAGTTATATAACCAACAACTACATATTTAACCTAAAATGATCATAACAATCACGTGAGGGTTGTGGAGAGAGGGAAAACAAGAGAGTGGGCAGGGTGGGGGGGTTCTACTGCAGGAAGTCAACAGATAATACCTAAAATTGATTAATGCAGACATGCCACCATAGGCAGCTTATTTAGAAACACGGAGGTCAAGAGCAGCGGAAACAATGAGAGAAGACATCAGCTCAGGGCTGTTACCCTCTGGAGAGTGGGCTCTGGGAGCGGGGAGGCCTGGGGCAAGGGACTGCTACTTTTCTGCAACAAACAATTTACTAAAATTTAACTTTAAAAATTTTGTGGGAGTTCCCGTTGTGGCACAGTGGTTAACGAATCCGACTAGGAACCATGAGGTTGTGGGTTCAGTCCCTGCCCTTGCTCAGTGGGTTAATGATCTGGCATTGCCGTGAGCTGTGGTGTAGGTTGCAGGCGCGGCTCGGATCCAGCGTTGCTGTGGCTCTGGTCTAGGCCAGTGGCTACAGCTCCGATTGGACCCCTAGCCTGGGAACCTCCATATGCCGTGGGAGCGGCCCAAAGAAATAGCAAAAAGACAAAAAAAAAAAAAAAAGTGCAGATCCTTGATGCTCTTGGAAAAAAAAATTTTTTTGTGTACATATTAGTGTCATTTTAAAATGATTACAAATGAAGTTTTTTTTTAAGCCATAGAGGCATAGCTTGAACACCAGGTTTGATGTTCATGCCATCCTTTGAGAAAAGACACGGTAAACAGAGCTGCAGGGTGGTATTTTACGGATCAAGATAACTTGCTTTCTTACGTGGTGAACACCAGTAATTAGGAGAATCATCTGGAATCCATCAGTGACCAGGGCTTTGGGAGGCTTGGCAAATGCTCAGTTACCTGGCTTTGCAGACGACGATTTTCTAGGTTTGGGGGATAAAGATTAAACTCTTTACAATACGGTACATGTTTGCTGCTTGCTATAAAGCATCGATATTCACCAAAATGTTTTTTTCTATGGATCGTTCACTTTTTTTTTTTCTGTGTGCAGTGCACTAGCATTCAGCGAAGCATTTGCTTTTAGTCCATGTGTGAGCATGATGTGAGACCTCCTTCACACGGATTATTTCGCTGTATATGCTCAGAGCTCATTTCTGACGGATTATCTGCTTGTGTGCATCGTGGCTACTAGCATAGCAATTGATTTAAAGCTGTTTGTAAGCGGCTGTGCGCCATTTTTTTTCTGATACATTTCCTTTGTCTACAGGGATTGCCTAGGAATTTCTTCCCGTTTAGTCTCCAAGAAAAGAAGCCAATGACCGATTACATTTATGTTTGGAAAACAAACAAAATTTGTAAAGAAACTCGCTGGCTCTACACCGCTGCCTCTCCTTAAGTAGCCTTAGAACATGGTAAGGTAAAGGATGTAAACAGAGAAAAAGTTTCTAATGATCAAAAACAAGAAGAGCGGTATCCTGGGACCAGACATCCGGAACCGACCCTGTGCGTTAAGGGCAAAGGACTCGGCGTTTTCAAGGCTTAGAAGACGCGTGTGAAGTGTTCTGCCCCCTCTGCGATCAGTGTCCTTCACATCAGGGAACCACCACGTCGAGGCACAGAACCTACCTGAGAGGTGGTGCACAGACTCAGCTCTCTCCCTTCCATCCCAGAAGGAAGGGAAAACAAGTCCTGCTCGCTCTCTCAATCACATTTAATTGAAAGCAACCTGCAGTGACAGCCAGAGCTTTCATTTCCACCTTCCTGAGCTCCCTGAAGCCCCTCCCAGGCAACAGGCTGCTGCCATCTACGAGCAGGGTCCTGCGGTGGGTTCCCTGAGGCTGGCCGCATGGTCGCCAGCCACCCCCAGGCCTCTGCTTCCTCAGCCTCCACTTGCTGAGGCTCCAGGACCCTCCGAAGAGAGCAGCCCCAGGGCCTTCTGGCTCTTTGTCGAGAGCCAGCCCTTCCATCTGCTGAAGCTGCAGGCCTTGCGACCCAGTCCAGGAAGGAGACTGGGAGGCCCCAGGAAGAAGTGAGGTCTGCAGCTGAGCCTGTCCCCCCACCTTGCTGGCAAGTTTCAAGAGGACAACGCTGTGCCTTAAGAAGCCAAGAAGGCTTTTCTCCTAGCCTGGGAGGAAAAACACCAAGGTGCCACTAATAAGTAACAACTCACAACTACTAGGGCACACAAAGCTACAACAATTAAAATGCCGTGCAAATAGTTCCAAACTCTGCAAGGGGCTTGACAGCATAGATTCAGAGCCTTGAACTGTATCTCAGAGAACCTGAGGACTCACTATCACAAAGGAGTGCAAGTGGGGGTTCCAGTGTGGGCTTTGGAATCAGATCCACATGCGTTCAAATTCCACCTCTTCTGTGCGGTGACTGCGGGACTCGGTACCTACGGCATAACTTCCATGACGAAAGTGAATTCTGTTTCCCACATAATTCAGGGAAATAAGTAAACCCAGTACATAATTATGTGATAAATTATTGTGGGAAGGATTAAATGAGGAAACACACGAGATGTACACAGCACAAGGCCAGGCACCCAGGAGGGAGCGCCGGCTGAACGGAACGGGCTTTGGGCTGAGGCCAGCTGGATGCAAACCAAGGTTCCATCACGTAGGAGGTGAAAACTCTGTCACGTTCCTCAAGGGCAGGTCGGAGAGAAGGGCTGCCTCACCGGGTAAGGTGGTTTGAGGCACTTCCTAGTTTCTGTGCATCTGCAACTTGCAGTATGAAAAACTCACCTACCAGGTGAGCTGTGAAGCTGATGGGGGAGGCCTGGGGCTGGGTGAGAGGGCAATGCCCGTTGCGGTCAGTGCCCTTGCAGATGCCTGTCTACACCTGCGGCCTCAAGCCGCAAAGAACCTCATCCCTAGAATGCTCATTACCCACACCTTGGGCCCCCTTTGCCATAAATCTGGCTCCCGCAGGGGCTGCCCGTAAATTCAGATCCCCCTGCCTTCCTGGAGGAGACCCCAGACCTTCATGGAGGGGAAACCCACTGTCAGCTGAGGCTGAAATAGGCAGGACAAAGAGACAGCCATCAGATTGCTTCTGCGGTGCAGCGGGTAATTACAGAATCTGCTAAATTACAGTGATTAGGCATCGCCAAGGAGAAGTCAAAAGAAGTCTCCAGCAACTTTAGAAGTGGGAGGGGGAAAGTTTAATTAAACAGCTCCTTGCAAGGGATTTAATCTCTCCCTTGGAAAAAAAAAAACAGCAGGTTCAGAGAAGAGTGGAGGGAGAAGGGCTGAGGCGGGGGTCCAGGGCAGCCCTTCCACAATGGGGCAGCCCACGTCTTTAAAGGGTTCTTGGGGAGCGAGTGCTGAAAGGGGAGCCAGTGGCCTTTATTATGGAAATGTAAGACTGCGGCTGAGGGTCAGGGCCCCTGGGGGAGGAGGTGAAGGGGAGACCCTGGTAGAACAGCTGATAACATCCTGCTGAGAAAAGGGCTCATCTGCATAAATACAGCCGAGTGAGCGGAGCTTCAGGTGGCTGTGGATTTTCTCTTGAAGGACTTACTCTCCCCGAGTCAAAAGTTCACCACCTCCAGACTGTCATTTTGGTAGGAAATGTGCCTTTTTTTAGCCACCAAACATCGAAAACAAAGCCTGCTCTGCCGGGAGCCCCTTTTACCAGCAAGGCTTTCTTTGAAAACTAATTAAATTGAGATTCTGGACAGACCAGGGCCCAATGCATTTGAGGGTAGGGGTGGGGTGAGGGATAGAAAGACCCAACAGCTTAGGTGGGGGCAGGTCTGCGCCGCTGTCCAGGACTCATTTCAATTTTACCCTGAGAGCTTTACAGAGCGGTCCGGGCTTCTGCAGACTGGGGAGATGCCGACTGAGCCGGAGGTCCGCAGGGGAAAAAGTTCTGGAAGGGCTCTCCGTGAGCATCTCAGGCCATGACCATGGACAGTTCATGTCACTCTCCTAAGCTTCATTTTCCACCTCAGTACAAATGTGCACACTTACTCTGGGTACCTTATGTGGGCATGATGGGACGGAATAACACTGAGATCATCAAACAGGACGGACTTAGAAAGGAAGGAAGAGAAGCTAACAGACCAATCTTCCCCAAGTCGATGCTGCCGCTGCCCTTGTCTTTCTCAGATACACTCTGTGGCTCCCACTGCCCACGGGATACTGCCCTGTTTCCCCGAATTAGAGCTGGCGGTAGCCGTGGCGTAGTGTGTTAAGTCTTTGCTTACACACACTTCCCTCTGCCTGAAACACTTTTCCTTCTTTCTCCACAAGGCTAAGTGTTACTCATCCATTGGCTGTGTGACCTTGGCAGTGACGTAGCCTCTCTGAGCCTGAGTGTGTCCATCTATAAAATAGGAACAACTTATTTTATCACTGCCAGGATCCTTGGGAAGATTAGATTCACCCACCCTTGAAGTAGCCTGGGCTGCAGGAGGTTCTCCACGAAAGCTGTGGGTTGTGACAAAGGCCACACTCCAAAGATTACCAGGAAAAGGACAGGAACCTTATCTCCCAAGATCTTGATTATAAGCTCCAAGAACAACCCAGATATTTAAAGAAGTGAACAGCGTTGGATAAGAGCCCTTTCTCCTGACTGTGGCAATGATTAAAACCAGGCCTTCAGCAAAGAAAAATTCGACACACTCTAACCCTTCAGAGGCAGGAAGCTATCGTTAAAAGGTCATCTTTTCGGCCCAGACTTCATACGGTCCAGGCGAAGGGTTCCAAATGGTTATGCTTTCATTTTGCAGTGTTGCCAAGAGGATTTGAGAATCCACAGGGCCTCATCTGTTGTTCCTTAAGCAAACATCTAATGTAATTTGAAATTTCACTTCATCATTTTGATGGCCGCCAGCAATTCTCCCCCCAGCCTGTTAGCTCTCCCCTTTAGGGAGGTTAGGGCTCTTTCTGAGCAGCCAAAAAGGTGCCAGCTCTACGTGGATCCTCTCTGTCCACCAGTCATGAAGACAATTACACAATGGGTGGTGGAGAAGCACCTGGCCCACGATTTCCCCCACGTGGCTTGCAAAGTTGTTTTCTTTTTTCCTTTTTTTCTCTTTCTCTATGTTTCCGGATACCATTTTTTTTTTTTTTTTTTTTTTTAAGGCCTGCTACCTCTGAGTCCTAACAGAGGCCCCAACACATTTTGAAAAGAAAAGATACCCACAGCCCTGAAAGGGGACACTAAAGGGATTCAGGTGGGGCCAGAAGGGTGTCAGACTCTAAAACCTACAGCCTAAAGCACAGATTGTTGCAGCTGTTAAGTAGAAGAGCAGTTTTCAGTGTTTGGTAGTAGAAAACAGGCAGAAGGCCCTGCATTTGCAACAAAGCATCTGAAGAACACATCAGTAAATAGATACTGACTACTGATCCCGTAAGGAAGAAAGGGAGGAAGGAAAGATGCCTTTACTCACAGCCACTAGCTTTGAGGAAACTGTCATTTAATTCTACACACGTCCAGTGAAGTAGGTGGAATAGTTCCCATCACAGAGCATCTGGCTGAGTGACCGGCCCAAGGTCCCTGTGCCGCAAAGGGGAAAAGCCACAGTGTGGCGTGGTAGAGGTTGGGGTTCTGAAAGCAGCTCAGGATGCCAGCCTAGGCTGGATGTGAGTTCCACTCCTGAGCCAGGGAAGCTGGGCAGCTTAACAGACCCCTGCGCTTTAGTTGCCTCCTTTACGAATGGCCATGATAACAGCAATACCCATCTTTTGGGCGACAGGAGGATTTAGTAGAATAACTCTGTACAGCAACTTAGTAGGCCACTGGGCACGCAGAAAGTCCTCAGTGTAAGCGAACTGCTGTCCCCACAGACAGCAGCACCTGCAAACTAGAAGCCAGTGCTGACCATGGAATAGACCGCCTGACTGCGTCTGGGGCGAGAGGAGGCATCTCCTCTGGGCAAGGGAGACTGGGTTTCCACATTTGTAAAAAAGGAGGCAATATGTCCCTTAAAAGGCTGAGAAGTGAAAAAGCATACACACACACACACACACACACACACAACTTCACACGGTACCTGGAACCCAGCTGGGGCCCAGTAAGTGGCAGCAATAATTATTAGAGTACTTGTGGAGGACTCTGGGAAATTAAAATGCTGCATAAACTCCACGTATGATTTTTAGCCTTCCTCTATCTACTTCCTAGGTCCTCAATTAAGGCACAATTAAAGACCAGCAAAGGCTCCAAGGCTGGCTGCCCACCTTTTCCTTCTTGGTTTGGTCTTCAGGGCTGCTTGTAACTTTTATTCAGGCCCCAGGCAAGACATAAAAATACATTGAAACACCCAACCACAGTAAATGCTAATGAGATTTTGCAACATCTCATCTAGGGAACACTGCTGCTGGTGGATTGGGTTTAAATCTCAGGAGCATTATTGGCAGGCTGAGGAAGTTGGCTGTGGGGCGAGCGGGCAGCCAGTGCCTCAGGCCGCGTGCCAGCCCACGGTCTTACCCACCCAGCCCGGCCTCAGGTTCTGGAGACTGCAGGTAGGAACACCTGCCCCTGGAAAAGACCACATGTTGCCCCTGGCAGGGGCCTGATGAATGTGAGGGCCCCTTTCCCCTTCTTTGCTTAGTAAAGAGCTCGGGGGGGGGGGGGGGCCCTTACACTTGGTTATTTCTGTTTACTGAGTGCAGACAATTGCAAAATCCCTCCTTGGGCAAAGGAAAAGGGGACACGATGAGCTCTCTCGTGTCCGGGTGCTAAGGTGCCCTGGGAATGAGACCTGACTTCCGTCCATGTGAGTTTCTCTCGGGACTTTAAAACACAGCCATCACTTAGGAAAGCAGCACTCAGCGCGGCATGTTTGCCAGGGAGGGCGGCCCCTCAGGATGAGGCATCTGGTGCCAATAAAGGCCAGGCAAGGGGGCTGAGGAGATGCTGCAGGAGGGGAGCCTGCGAAAACACCGATCAGGGCTGCCATCACGACACCGACACCGGGGTGGGGCGCCGCCCAGCCCATCCGCGTTCCATCATCCCCCACAGACCCACCAAATCGCAGAATCTTCCGGTCTGGCAGGCTCGTTTGCAAAGGGGGAACAAAGCCGCAGGGCAAAGGCACAAACAAAATCCACGGCAAGACCTCGATGGTTGTCCCTCATTGTTCTGCCACGTGAAGAGCAGAGGGGTCTCGGAAAACGACAGTCCCCTGGGAGCTGTGCCAGGCTCCATCTTGGGGGGGACTCTTGGCCCTTCTCCCGGCATCGGCCTCGGGATCTCTAGCTTTAAGGGGCGATTCTAGCGACCTGGTGGGCCTTCCCTCCCAGTCGATGGCAGCCTGCTGAGGGCTATTAAGCCTGCTTATGCATATCACCCAGAGGCGTCTCCCCTCCCCGAGTGAATGCCAAACAACTGCTTCCCATCTGGTCACAGTTCGCATACTGGGGGGACTGGGCCATTACACAGAGCCAGCTCACCTGATCTGCTTTTATGCGTGTTCATAAAGGAGGCAAGGGAGATGTGTTAATAGCTTTCATGAGGTGCTACGGCCCAAGATCTGGAGATGATATGAATTATGCTCTGTGTTAAAGCCTCTTTATCGTCCTGGGAGGAAGAAGCGAGACAGATTATGTGTGCTTTTGGTGGGGGGCAGAGGAACATTCGATTTACTACCCAGGAGGGGTTATGCTTCACGGCCAGCACTTACTTTGGTTCTATTGCCTTACTGCCTTGCACTTTGCAAAGTGAGGAAGCGTGCAGCTTATAAGAGTTTCTTGAACCCTCGGAAGAAAGGAGGGGGCGGGAGGGAGCTGAGCTCCTCTTACGTTGCAGGCACCTTTCCTTCCTTGGCAGACAATCCCAAGGGATAGGTCAGTGCACTGGGCCCGTTTCACGGGTAAGGAAATAGGCTCAGAGAAATGAAGTAACAGACACCAACCCATCAGTCAAGGAAAAGACTAACTATAAAGCTCCCAGAGTTTACTGAATTTTATGTGTGGGCGTGTGTCTCGCTAGAAAACCAGAAAAGTGCTTCTAAGGGTTGGGAATGACCTCATGAAGTTGGGTTAAGGGAACTATCTGGGGCTACAGTACGAGGGACACACTCTCCCCCCATCGCATCTCCAGGGCCAAAGGCGCGGCTGCATCCCAGTTCAGTGTCACAATGCTGATTATGCAGACGATCTGAGACAGGCAGCAAAGTCTAGGATGGGAACTGTCCACCTGAAACAAATTCCTAAGTATGGACTCTGTTTTAAGAAAACTGTTAACATTGTTTAAAGTCCTAGCCTGGAAGTCAGAAGGGCTGGGTTCTAGTCTTGGTCCGATGATAGCGTCACAAAGCCACCTAGGGCAGGTCATCCAGTGTCCTTGAGCTTCTCTTCGCCTTCAAATAAAATGGGGTTTTGCAATGAGAGCGCTAAGGCCCCTTTAACTTAAAGCTCTGTGATTCCATCTGTAAAAATGCACCTAATATAACAGCTCATTCCCCAGTGAGGGATAAACGAGGTGCGACGGGGCTGCCTTGTACGTTGCATGCACACGTTTCATCTCCTTCAACTAGAAGGTGAGTTCTTGCTGCGGCTGGAGTGTGTCTTCCGTCTGGCACCCAGCACATGTCAAGAACTGTGACGCTGACTGTACTTAGTGAAAGGAGGAACAGATCTTCTCATTCCTGGTGCGATATTAAAGGACGTGGACTTTGGAATCAGAAAGTTCTGAATTTTCATGTCGCTTTACTCTGAGCGTTGTTTTCCAAGTTTATGCAATGGGAGCAATAATACCTGCCTTGCAGGGCTGTATTATCACCAAGTTAAGTGTCTTTCTTGAAAAGAAGGCCAGGAAGAGAATATACAGCAATCTTAAAGGGTGCAATTAGCTCCTTAATGAATGTCTTTGTCAGGCTAGCGGCGGCTGAATGCACCTGCTGTATGCACCGGCATTCATTCAACATGCATTTCTGAGGAACTGAGGAGTACAATGCTTATCACTGGAAAAAGATGATGGATCAGAAAGAATATTTACCAAATACCTAAATGTACTATGTGCCCAGGACTTTTCTGCACTAGCTCTGGGAGGTAGGAATTGCTCCTCCCACACTGAAGATAGGAAAGCCATACTCAGAGAAGCTAAAGCACTTGCTGAAGGTCAAACAACTGGTAGAGACTAGTGGACGTGACAAATCAGAGGGTTTAATGGACTATGGTGAACAGGCTGAATACCTCGAGCATTGCGATGATCACCAAGCTCCTGCAAAGTCGAGTGAGGGGTGGGTGGGGAAGGAGAAGAGGCTGCCTTAACTAATCATAGCACACGGGTCAAAATCAAGGTGGAGTTCATTTAGAAGAGGGAGGAGGAGGAGGATACACCACTGTTCATTCGAATGCAAAAACGAGGATCATTAAGGGACCTAATTAGAAAATAACATTTAAAGAATCCTTCAAAAATGCTTCCTTTCTGGAATTCCCTCTGTGGCACAGCAGAAACAAATCCAACTAGTATCCATGAGGATGTGGGTTCCATCCCTGGCCTTGCTCAGTGGGTTAAGGATCTGGCATTGCTGTGAGCTGTGGTGTAGGTTGCAGATGCGGCTCGGATCTGGCATTTTTGTGGCTGTGGTGTAGGCTAGCAGCTGCAGCTTGGACTAGACTCCAAACCTGGGAATTTCCATATGCCGAGAGAGTGCATCCCTACAAAGCAAGAAGAAAAACAAAACAAAAACAAGTTTCCCTTACAAAAAAACATCAAATTATTTCTCATTGCTGTAGTTTTTAAAAACCAGGCTCCTCTGATGCTATTTTCTCCCATGGTTAGGAACCCACAGAAGAGCCTCCCTCCTGAGCATTGGGAAGGGGGTGACGCCAGGCTCAGACAACTGGGGAAGGGAGGGGAGCTGTGCAGGCACGTGTACCCCAACACAAAGGGATCTGAGTATGTTTACGCCATCGCGTCCAGGTTGCAGAATAGAGAGATTAAGTACAGCCAGTGCGACAAATACCTACTCCTCCCATTTTCAGTGACAGCCAGTTTTCCTTGACATGTTTTTTAATGAATACAAGTCCTTTGAGATCTTCTTAAGAGGGTTCCATAGTTAGACAGCTTTGAGAAACACTGGGGAGCTTCTCTCTTTACGGCATCACAGGGCATGTTATACAGTGAGCGGCTCTGAGAACCGCACCCCCCCCCCACACACAGAGGAAGGTACCTTGCTAACCGCACACATTTCCCAGATTCCTCTGTCCACAGAACCCCTCTTTCAAACAGTCCCTGTGAACACCCTGCAGAGCCAATTCTCTTTGGGATACTTTTATTTTATTTGTCTTTTTGCCTTTTCTAGGGCTGCTTCCCATGGCATATGGAGGCTCCCAGGCTAGGGGTTGAATCGGAGCTGTAGCCACCGGCCTACGCCAGAGCCACAGCAACGCGGGATCCGAGCTGCGTCTTCGACCTACATCACAGTTCACGGCAACGCCAGATCCTTAACCCACTGAGCTAGGCCAGGAATCGAACCCAAAACCTCATGGTTCCTAGTCAGATTCGTTAACCACTGCACCACGACGGGACCTCCATCTTTGGGATACTTTTAAAGATGATCCTCTCCCGTTTCAACTGCCTCCTTGGCTCACTGCTTCTTTCCCGACGGTCGGTCCCTGGTTATCAAGCAATCCTCCCAGGAGGAAATGTGACCATGGCTTTATCTTCAATCAAAAGCCTTCCATGGCTTCATGCAACCTACAGAATTCAGTGTGAACCCCTTAGTTTGGCAGTCAAGACTCTCCCTCATGCAGCTTTAAATGACAGCCCCTTTATATCACCAGCACTCTGGTCCCCTGACCATTCTCCCTACATGCTAACCTTTTATTTTTTTTAACTTTTTATTTTGAAATAGTTTTAGATTCATCTACAAGTTGTGGAAATAGAAGAGAGTCCACCATCTCCTCCCATGATAACATCCAGCCTTTTCTTTTTTAGGGCCGTATCCATGGCATATGGAAGTTCCCAGGCTAGGGGTCGAATCAGAGCTACAGCTGCCAGCCTACACCACAGCCACAGCAATGCCAGATCCTTAACCCACTGAGCGGGGCCAGGGATCGAACCTGCATCCTCATGGATACCAGTCGGATTCGTTTCTGCTGAGCCACAAAGGGAACTCCCATCCAGCCTTTTCTAAATGATGCTCATAGCTGCCCACCTTGGATTGCCACCCATGCTCATGTCTTCAAGGGCCATGTCCATGTCTAATTCATCTCTGCACCTCTCCTAGAACCTGACACGAAGTCTAGATCAATAAGGTGCACAGGCTCAGCGGTTCCCAGGTTTTCGCATTTTACAGCAGTTTTTTTTTTTTTTTTTTTTTAAGTCAAGAACGATAATAACAGAACCTACCTGTCACTGCTTCACTGAAAAAGGGATGTTTCAACAAGAAGGACAAGGTTAGAATAAGAGACACTCCTGAGGAATGACTCCCTCCAGCATTCTGACTGTGTCCTTCGTTGCAAGCGGGACCCCTCGAGGGCAAGCACAGCAGCCTGTCATGTGGTGACCCCGTGGTGACCCCCGTGTTAGCTAAAGCCATGGCAAAGGGAACCAGGAGGGTTCCCCAGCTTTCCCGCACTTTATCAGCTCTATGGGGAGGGGGTTTAGGGACTCTGTAATAAACACAGCTCCACCCAAACCTGGAATGTAAGGACTCCGAGCACTGCCATACAGGGCTTCCCCTTGTTTTTACGGCAAAGACAGACGTGTTTGGTGCTAATTAAGCACAGAAACTGCATTCCAAACTACAAGTCCACTTGGAATTCCCAATCTCCCTTCCAGTGGTAACACCTTCCTCTGTCTCGATGGTAAACACATTTCTTTTTTTTTTTTTTGTCTGTTGTCTTTTCAGGGCCGCACCTGCAGCATATGGAGGTTCCCAGGCTAGGGGTCCAATTGGAGCTACGGCTCCAGGCCTACACCACAGCCACAGCCACACAGGATCCAAGCTGCGGCTGCGACCTATGCCACAGCTCACAGCAACGCCAGACCCTTAACCCACTGATGGAGGCCAGGGATGGAACCTGCACCCTCGGTGGTTCCTAGTTGGGTTCGTTAACCACGGAGCCCCGACGGGAACTCCCGGTAAACACGTTTCGGTGCACAGACACCCCTTATCCCGGGGTGGGAGTCCGCGTGGCTACGTCGACTTTATACCAGCAGAGAAGAGGAAAGGAAATCACGGCTTCATGGCCCCCTGCCGTTTCCCTCCTCCTCCTCTGCTACTTCACCAGAAGGAGATGAATTTTCCTGCAACACAGGCTCCAGAGGGACACGTCTCTCTTGACGTCAGGCTGAGCTTTTCACGGGGTTTCGGAAGCCAGGAGCTTCCTTCTCCACTGCACAGCGGACCATGTCAGGCCTCGTCAATGGCTCACCCCTGCCTAATGGACTCGCACATCGTCCACGTCCTTCACCAAGTGGCCCCGCAGGCCTCCCCAGCTCCTCCTCGGCAAGAAAGGAGTGTGGCGCTGGCCAGTTCAGAAGCACTTCTTGGCTCTTGCATCCCCTGTGTCTTTGTCCATGGTGGTCTCTGTACCTGACAAACCTTCTCCAGCACTGTCTGCCTGGGGGATGCACGCTTACCCTGGAAGCAGCAGCACAAGCACCCGTGCTTGACCACAGCCTCCCTGGCTCCCCCAACATGGAATTCATCTCTCTTTCTTCACAGCAGCTTATGCTATCAGTAAAATGGGCTAATAACTACCTGTTTCACGGAGCTGGAAGGTTTAAGTGTAAATACACATAAAGCATTTAGAACATTCCACAGCACTTAACACGTGTGTCATTGTAATTGTTGTTAAAAGCATTATATAAAAAAAACCTGCTTGTATCTTTTTACGCCTTGTGAGGCTATGAGCTCATAAAGGGCGTGGGGGGGGTGGGTGCTAGGCTCTTCTACATCCCTTACCCCAGCACAGTGTCAGGTATAAACTAGGAATGAAAGAAATTAATTTCTTTGGACTCTAAAATAACATTTTCACTAGAAAATGCACATATAAAGGAGAAAAGTAGAAAGGAAAAAATCAAAAACCTATCACAACCACAACACTTGGTAAATAACCACTGTTGACACCCCCTGGTTTATATTATTTTCTTCTGGTCTTTTCTTTTTTTTTTTAAGGGCCACACCCGCAGCATATGGAGGTTCCCAGGCTAGAGGTGGATTTGCAGCTGTAGCCACCGGCCTACACCACAGCTGCAGCAACACCATCGGAGCCTCGTCTGTGACCTACACCACAGCTCACCAGATCCTTTAACCCACTGAGCGAGGCCAGGGATTGAACTTGCATCCTCATGGATACTAGTCAGGTTTCTTACCACTGAGCCACGATGGGAACTCCTCGTCTTTTCTTACACATATATGTAAACATATACTTGTCAAATCACATTCAGACTATAGACATAGTTTTCTACCCAACTTTTTTTTTCCCACTTAATGTTACACTGTAAGAGTTTTTTCATACCTTTAAAAATAATTTGAAAACATGATCTTAATGGCTATCTAAAACATCGTTTTGGCAGAAGATAATGTTATTTTGCCAACCTTCTATTCTCGGACGTTCAAGGCCTTTTCAGTTTTTCTGCTTTTGAAAATATTTCTGAGTTAGCTGTAAACTCTGCCAAGAGGTAGAACAAGTCCTAGATGAAACAGGAGTGCCCCTCAGCCCCGAGCCCCGCTCCCGTAGGAAAAGCAGAGGATGAATCCTCTTTCCAGGAGCGGGTGTAAGTCTCTCTTGGACGGACAGCGGACATGCTCGGATGAGCTAAGAGGCTGACCTGAGTGTGGGCTCAGGCTGAGGCCTCTCCCTCCCCTCCCCCTCCACTCGGGTCCCATTAACATTCCTCCTGGGAGGTGGCAGTTCCAAAGGACAAGCAGGCATTGTTGGGACTCAAGAGCCCTGAGAATGGGCCCTGTAACCTGAGCCTGCCAGCTTGGATATAGTCAGAGGGTCACCCTGGGGACGCCCTGGTGACAGATGAAAGTGCATCTCAGAGCCCTGGATTGTGTTACCAGGACACAGGTGTGGGGGGATTACCTTTCAGACAAGCCAAGCACTTATCCCCATCTCTACAGCTGCTTTCTCTTCTCTTTCCCATCCTGGTGCCAGAAATAGCACCCTCAAGCCATTGTCTGTTAAAGCCACAGGCTGTCCTCGCCTGAGCCCCTTTGCCTGAGAGTTACCAAGAGATCCCGACAAATTGCCTCACTTTGTCCAGTGAAAGAGTGAACATACATCCCCACAGGGAGTGCCTGGGCAGGTGTGTCCCCTCCCACCAGGGGAGCCATGACATCCTCCAGGTGCCAGGGGTGGCACCCTTGCTGTGGTGGCTGCAGAGACCTGCGTTCTGGCCCCAGACCGCTGTGGGCTTGAGGCTTGCTTGCTGCCCGACCAGAGGCAAATTGCCTGATTTCTCTGAGCCTCAGATGCCTCGCCTGGGAAGAGGGCATAATGCTGATCTCCCAGAATGGCTGTGGGGGATTAGACAAGACAGGGGACGTGAAAACACTTAGCACCACATGTGCCTGGCAAAGGAGCTCCTGCAGAAAACTGCAGAGCCCTGGGAGGGGCCTGGCATGCTGGAGGAAGACAGAAAGTGGCACACAGCGGGGGCGGGGCGCTGGCAGGTGGGGTGACATGTTTTAGGCTGGGGACCTGCCTAAGACACTTGGCCAGACTGCCAGTGGAGGGTGGGGGAAGGCTGGGCTGTTCAGGGCTCGGCCACACCCACTGGGATGTGGCTTGAAGCAGCCTGGCCTCTGGGCTGGGAGACAAGCAGACCAGCCCTGGCATGGTGCCAGCTGGGATCCCGCTTACAGCAGGTGCTGGGGCAGGGCAGCCCCGGGAACACGGGCCACTGGGCGCTTGGCGGCCACCCCAGCGCGTCGTACAATCCAGAGCAGGCTCTCCCCGCAGCTCGGGACTGCCCTGACTCATTCTCACCTCGCAAAACTGTCCCGGAGGCAGGCAGGGAGCTGCCTCCGACACAACGCAGACAACATTCTTGGCCTGTCTCGAACCAGATTCCTTGCTGTCAGACTCAACATTTCCTGAGCACCTACTGCATGCCCGCACCCTGCTGACACTTTTGTACAGGGTTTCTCAGGGGGTCCCCGGGACAATCCTGTGCGGTAGTTATTCCCGCTCCCGTGCAGTGACGAGACTTGGGGTGCCAAGGTCAAAGTGCGGCGCTAGCCTGGAGTGAGGTTCTGGAGAGCCAGGCCTCACCGGCGCTGCTCTCGTGCAAAAGCTGATCCGCCTCCCTCCTCCTCTTTCATCCACAGGGGCAGGCAGCCTGGCTCTGTGGGCAGAGTCCTTGGGGCCCCGATCTCTGGGAGCTCGAGGGTGAAAGGACTGCCCTTCTCTTTTTCTGTGGCTGCCTGCTCATCTTTTCACAAATACCGAATTCAGTCCTGCCAACTGCATCCTGAGGTTAAGAGCTATTAACCTACGTCACAAAAGACAAAAATAAGGTTCAGAGAGGGAGGCGGCTCGGCCAGTCCTCTGGGGCTACAAACTGCAGAGGCGGTGAGGGGAGGCCAGCACCGCTGACTCCACAGCCTGAGCCCTTTTCTCAGTCGCCTGTGTCTCTCCAAGGGGACCCCGGCACGGCTGAAAGCACCCGGGGCCTTCGACGTGCGCTGGGAGCTCCGAGCAGGCGTTTCAACCGGATGAAACTCTCGCCTTGAGAGGTGGCACAGGAACCTGTGAGGGTCTTGAGGACAGACGCTTGCTTCTCCCCCAGAAACCTGTGGCAGCTGCTGGCCCCGCAAAGGGGGCCTTGGCTGAAGATTCTTAGTGAGCATGAACCTTTCAGACGAGACAGACACAGCGGCTCCTGGCCCCCTGGGCCGGAGGCCCTGAGAAAGGAGGTGATTTCATACCTCAATTTTTAGGCCATTTTTCTTTCTAGCCCTGGAAGAGGCGTGTTGCAAAGATTCCAACCCAAGAAGGACGCCGACTCTTGAAAGAGGGAGAGAGAAAAGGAAAGGAACCCTAGAGCGGAGGTGAGGGGCGGGAGGTGGGTGTGAGCAGCTGACTCTCCTCCCAAGGAAGGCAGACATCAGAACCTTTGGAGCCAACCTGCAAAGAAGCAGGAAACACGCCCAGCGCCTTCCCGCCCGCATCGCCCTTTCTCTATATGGCCTCCTTCCTCTGCTTCAGCAGGAGAAATACACGGTCAGCAAGTTCTCGTCCTTTAATCGCCTGTCAGAAATTCTCGCCTGTCCAGAGGGATGGCGATTTTCAGGCATTGTGAAAACCATGTATATGTATTTTTTCTATTAGAGGAAGGTATCTAGATCTTTCGTGATATGGGAGATGACCTGTGTGGAAGTCTTGGCAAGCGGGTGTGCTATTTCAGTGTGCAAAATACAGTTAAGGATCTAGACGCCGAAAGAGAATAAACTAAGGGTAACTAACGGATGGTAACCCTTACCGATGCTAAGTCAATAGGAGTTTTCTCTATCGCCTATCCTGTACTTCCAATGGTCCCATTTACTAAGTGTTGCACTATTTTAGTAATAACATTCTCAGTTTTCTTATAGGTTTGTGGGAAAATGCCTAATGATCCTTGGTGCATCTGACAAACCTGCCTGGCTGGCCAGGCTTCCTACCCCTGCTCCTGGGGCGGCCTTCCTACCCCTCCCTTTGCGCAGCACGCAGACGTCTACATGCCTTACCTCCCAGAAGCCATGTGACAGGCTGCAGAGGCTGGCAGAGCAAGGCTCTAATTCTGCTTTTAGAGATCAGGAAAGGGAGGGGACTTTGCAGTGTCACATGGCTGGTGAGGGGTGGGGCTGGGATTGAAAGTAAAAAACCTAGTAGAAAAAGGAAAAAAAAAAAAAATATATATATATATATAAATGATTAAAAAAAAGAAAGTAAATAACCTGCCTAGGATGAACTGGGTGACACTGCAGTGACTCAAATGAAAATGCTGTAATGGAGTTCCCGTCATGGCTCGGTGGTTAACGACCCCGACCAGCATCCTTGAGGTTGCAGGTTTGATTCCTGGTGTCACTCAGTGGGTTACAGATCCAGTGTTGCTGTGAGCGGTGGTGTAAGCTGCAGACATGGCTCAGATCCCGTGTTGCTGTGGCTGTGGTGTAGGCCGGCAGCTACAGCTCTGATTTGACCCCTAGCCTGGGAACCACCATATGCCTCGGGTGTGAACCTAAAAAGACAAAAGACAAAAATAAAATAACTAAAATAAAACAAAATAAAATGCTGAAACGACTTGGGTCTTTTCATCCCCATTCAGGCAGAAATAAAGAGCGAGGCCGCCGACTCTGGGCCCATCTCTAGCTGCGTTTGGTCAAAAGAAATAGGCAAGGCAGGCTGTCTCCCTTGCTTGACCACACATTCAGGTAGCCAGGCTCTGCACAAACCAGCTTGGCCCATCTGAAGGTACTCTGAAATAACAACCCGAAGTCTTTCCTCATCCCCAGTGTCCTCTCAGGCCCATCAAACCACCAGCAGCATGAAGGGCTAGGCTAAGAGACAGCTTTTTCAAAAGGGCAGAAATCACAGTGCATTTGCATCTTCTGTTGGAAGGTCTGCAGGGCAGGGCTTTTGATGTCAGCTGGCTGTCCTTGGTCTGTCATGCCTGGTACACAAGAACATTTAAGAGGCAGATCTGGAGAGCAGGGCCTTCCTGGTCGTCTCAGACTCAGTACTAATGGCGACTCCATTGACTGTTCACTGGCTGCTCATCACTCGCTAGGTGCTGGGCTATGAGCTTTCCATCAAGCATGTTGCTTCCTCACTCACCCTGCCAGGTTGGTCTTACTGACCTCATTACGCAGAGGAAGAGGCTCAGAATGGATTACTGACCTGCCTGGGTCACTCTGCACGTAAGTGGCAGGGCTGGGATTTGAACCTAGGCCTATCTGACCTCAAAGCCTCTCCACCGTTTTACCAAAAACTCTTGACGAGAGGATAAAATTGGACTCATTTCCTGTGACTTCCTGTGTGATTTATCTTCCATTAAGAACTGTGCTTTGGCGGAGTTCCCACTATGGCTCAGTGGTAAGGAACCAGACTATGAGGACACGGGGTCAATCCCTGGCCTCGCTCAGTGGGTTAAGGATCCAGCATTGCTATGAGATGTGGTGTAGGCTGCAGACATGGCTTGGATCCCATGTGGCTGTGGCTGTGGCCGGCAGCTGCAGCTCTGATTCAACCGCTAGCATGGGAACTTCCATATGCTCCAGGTGCAGCCCTAAAAAGAAAAAAAAAAAAAAAGTGCTTTAGCTACCTTTTGGATAAAAACAAGAGTAACTGTGGATAAACTTTTCTTCATGATGAAAATAAGACAACTTCTCTCTATAGATCTCTATGTATTGGACAGACTCTAATATAATTCACACCACCACGTTTACAGAGCACCCATGCACGCGCAGGATCCATGCTCTCAGTGACCACACACCCATAGGGGCTGGACGACCCTATAATAAATGTTGTCTATAAATAACAAGGAGGCTAAAGCCCAGAGAGGGGAATCATCTTGCCCAAGACCACACAGCTTCAGGGCTCAGAGGCAGAAACCAGGACTTCCCAGCCAGAGCAGAACCCTCCCAACCACAGGATTCAGCAGCTTCTGGGTTTGATTGGATTGTGGTCTGGGTTTGAGGTGGAAAGTTGGGTGCGGGTGGAGCGGCTGGGAGCCTGGCCAAGGGCTGGAAAAGCAGAAGGAGAGGGAGAGGGTTTTATCCCCAAATGTTGCCTCCCTAGAAAACTTTAAACAGAAAAGTTTCCCTTTACAATCTGGAGGAGTTTTTCATGTTTCAGCTCATGTTGAATTGTTTTATGCTTTTGCTATAAACCTCCGACAGAGAGGGTGCAGGGGCAAGGCTGGCCCAACTTTAACTATGGCTGTGCCGCCGTAAAGCTCAGGTTACGAGGATCACTTCTGGTGCCAAGGCAGTTTAACAAGTATGAATGCACATAATTCGTTCCAGTTGTCCTGCTTCGGCACAGAAGGGCTATTTCTGGGGTGCGGCTCCATGCACGCCTGCCAATGTGGTTCCCATTACCGGTCCCAGCGCCTCGCTGACGTCCCCTCCACGCCCAGGAAGGGCCTGTTTTATCCCAACTGCTAAACGAGTAATTCTCTGTAGAGGTTCAGAGGAGTGTCTGCATTTGGAATTTCCAAAGGGGCTGAGGGACCTTGCTCCAAAAAGCATCCACATGTCACCCATCTCAAGAATGCTTTCCAAAAACTCAGTGGTTATCGTCTAATCTCTCCCCAGCCGAAGTTACATCTCACCCACTTTTTATTTTGAGAACTTTAAACCCTAGAGAAAAGTTAAAAGAATGGTACAAAACCACCCATGTGCTCTTCATCTAAATCTGCCAATTGTTAACATGTTGTCACATGGCTTTTTCTTGCCCTCTCTCTCTCTCAGAACTGTTTTCCTGACCATTTGCAAGTTTACATCAGCATGCCTCCCCCCAAAATAAGGATGTTCTCCCATATAAACACAATGCCATGATCGCAACTAAGAAAATGAACAGATATTCCATCTAGCACACATATACACCGTATTTAAAAAATTCCCCAATTCTTTCTCAAATGTCTTCTTTACAGCCTTAAAACAAAACAAAAAACTTAGGATCCAATCGAGATTCCTGTGTTGCTTGTCTCAGATCCAAGAGTAATGACAGTAAAAACAAAAATAAACACATGGGACCTAATTAAACTTAAAAGTTTCTGCACAGCAAAGGAAACCCTAAACAAAACGAAAAGACAACCCACAGAATGGGAGAAAAATCTTTGCAAATGAATCAACGGACAAGGGATTAATCTCCAAAATTTATAAACAACTTCTGCAGCTCCATACCAAAACAACAAACAACCCCATCCAAAAATGGGCAGAAGATCTAAACAGACGGTTCTCCAAAGAAGACATACAGATGGCCAAGAAACACATGAAAAGATGTTCAATATCACTCATTATTAGAGAAATGAAAATCACAACCACTATGAGGTACCACCTTACACCACCCAGAATGGCTATCACCAAAAAGTCTACAAATAATAAGTGCTGGAGAGGGTGTGGAGAAAAAGGAACCCTAGTACACTGTTGGTGGGATTGTAAATTGGTGCAACCACTGTGGAAAGCAGTATGGAGATGCCTCAGAAAACTAAAAATAGAACTGCCATTTGATCCAGCAATCCCACCCCTGGGCATCTACCCAGAGAAAACCATGACTTGTAAAGGCACGTGTACTCTGATGTTCATTGCGGCACTATTTGCAATAGCCAAGACATGGAAACAACCTAAATGTACATCGACAGAGGAGTGGATCAAGAAGAGGTGGTACATATTCGCAATGGAATATTACTCAGCCATTAAAAGGAACGAAATACCAGCTTTTTAAGCAACATGGATGGACCTAGAAATTATCATGCTAAGTGAAGTCAGCCATACAATGAGACACCAACATCCAATGCTTTCACTGACACGTGGAATCTGAAAAAAGGACAGAATGTACTTCTTTGCAGAACAGATGCTGACTCACGGACTTTGAAAAACTTATGGTTTCCAAAGGAGACAGTTTGGGGGGTGGGGGGATGTGCTGGGGGTGTGGGATGGGAATCCTGTGAAATTGGATGGTGATGATCATTGTACAACTATAAATGTAATAAATTCATTGAGTAATAAAAAAAAAAATCCCTGTGTTGCGTTTGGCTATTACTTTTGTTTAGTCTCTTTGATCTAGAGGAAACTCCCACCCACCCCAATATTTCCAAATTCTTTCTTTCTTTTTTTTCATGATATCAACCTTTGGGAAAGTTCAGGTCAGTTGCCCCACAGACTGTCCTATATTCTGGATGTGTTGCTTTCTCACAATTAGATGCAGGTTTCACATTTTCAGCAAGCGCATCTCGTGTGATGGAATGTTCTTCTTATTGCTTCATAAAGATGACCACGAAGAAGTCTGGTCACTTGTAGGGAAGGTAATGATTCCTGATCTCCCCAGTGTAAAGGGATCTGTTCCCTTTGTTAATTCATATGCAATTGGTGACACAAAGTCTAATCTCTTAGATTCAGTTATCCTATTTCCGCCCTCTCACCTCCTATCTACCCTCCTCCAGCTTTATCCTCCACACCCTGAAAATGCCCTTCCCAAGGTCACCGGGGGCCATCAAGGTGCCAAAGTCAGTAGGTACGTTACAGGTCTGCATCCTTGAACCCTGGGCAGGCCTGGATGTTAATGCTCGGGCCCCTCCTAGAGGGCAGGATCCCATGCCCTCTTACTCATGCCCTCCTCCAGGCCCTTCCTCGGGGCCTGGCACACAGTAGGTGCCTAAGAATCTTTGTAGAATGAATCCATATGCTGAGAGCAAGTCAGGCCTGGAGATCAGAAGGCCTGGCTTCAAATCCAGCTCTGCCACTCCTTATACAAGGAAAGAGTTGATTTAAGTCAGGGATTTCCACGCTTTGAAGGAACAGGTTTAATATAGGATGTGCTCTTTAAAGAGGGGCTTCGTCAGAATCAAAGGGAGGCCTCTGAGAAGAGGAAGCTGCTTCGGCTGAAGCAGGTAGTGAAGGCTGCCTGATGGCCCTCACTGGAGTGGGAGCTCGGGACGGCCAGAGGTTCGAGGGGGCGGGAGAGGGGTGGATTCTAGTAGGTCCTGACTTCCAGCCCAAGGGGTCTGAGCCGAAATCCACCGTGTTAGGTTCAGTGGTAAAAGGGCTGCTGGGAAAATTGGTTTGGTCCCCCATGGCCTTGTACCTCTGGGGACGCAGAGCTAAGAAGGCACAGGCTGAGCACAATGTCAGAAACGTGTCCCCTCTGTCTCGGTCTCCTCCTCTGACGTCCTATGTCACCTGAATGCTCTTGGAATCTTTTTCATGAGATGAAGAGCGGGGTCAGCGATGGGGGAGAGGCGGAGGCCTCCCGAGCTCCAGGGGGCTTGGCCCATTTGCTGAGTGATCCGGTGACCTGAGAGGTGTGTCCACTGTCCAGGCTTTAAAGGGCCACTGCCCCTTACCCTTAACCC
The DNA here is from genome assembly GCF_054392235.1 of Sus scrofa. Taxonomy (NCBI): domain Eukaryota; kingdom Metazoa; phylum Chordata; class Mammalia; order Artiodactyla; family Suidae; genus Sus; species Sus scrofa. Next base: position 13,361,923 of record NC_139391.1, read on the forward strand.
AACTCAGGACAAAGGTCATCAGCAGCTCAGACAAATAAGCTGCTTAGCAAGACCTCATGCATCATCTTGTCACCCATGCAGGGGCCCAACAGGGGCATCTTAAAAGAGCAAAGGAGCCAGAGTGCAACTCAGCGCTTTCCATTCTGGGGGATTCTGGCCCGAGGTGGGGAATTGCTGCCAAAATGTGCATGTAGATCCCTCCTCAATGCAGGGGGTGAGGCAGCGGAGGCGAAAGAAATCTCTGATCTGTTGGGGAGGTTCCCTGAGAACTTTGGTTTCTTGAGGGGTGTCAGAAAGGGGACAATGACCATCAGGTTGGGGGAGGGCAGCCTGTTGGGGTGAGAAGAGGCTGGGCTGAGTCATGCACAACGGGGATGCAAAACAGCCCTCCCTCTCTGTGTAACTTTGGGCAGGTTACTATACTTTTTGAGGCTATGTTTAGAAAAATAATAACCGGAATAATGACGAAAATAGTAATAGCCATTTCCGTTTATACTTTTTTAAGTTTTTCTTTTTTTTTTAAAAAAAAAAAGGCTTAATGCTAACCAAGAGCTTTACATTATTTCACACTGAATTCTAACAACACACGAGGCAGATGTTATTACAGTCCCTATTTTATGGATGAGGCAAAATAGAAACTCAAGAGGTTAAATCACTTGCCATAGAGAACTCAGCTAGCAGTGGCGGAGCCAAAAGTCAAACCTGCGTGTTAACTTTGCTCTAGAGCCCGCTAGCCACATAGATTCAGTAGGTGGGAAAGAAGAAGGACCTAACATAGGACCTAGCAGAGCACCTGGCACTCGGCAGGCGCACAGCAATACGACGGGCTCTCCTGTTACCCAGTCCAAAGGCGTGTCAGGCCCTTCTCGGTTCCTGGGTTTGAACCTTCACCCCTCTCAACAGGCTCTGGAATGAGAGGTGTACAGAGGAGTACATGCTGCCCCCTCCACCCCCACCTCAACCCCCAGGAGAATCGAGCTTTCTAAAGAGGCTGGTTCCAAACGGGGGAAGAGGGCAGGGTGGAGTCTGGCCCTGCCACAGCAGCTCTTTCTCCATAGAGAGAAGACAGCCTCGCCTTCCACCACTGCCCCCTGCAGCACCCCCCTGCTCCTTTCACGTGACCCCGTGCACGTGGCTACACGTAGAGGAGACAGATGATGTCTGATCAGAACTCCCTAGCACGGGACCCCGTACAGAACACACACCCGGAAAAGTCTGCTGAAGGAACGAATGGATGAATGAATGTTTGAGGAAATAAATGCTTCAAGACCCCACAGTCAGGCCAGTAGCATCTGGCTGCACATAATTAATTGACATGTAAAGTATGAACGTCTAGGCTCCTCCTTACAGCAGGGTCCTTGTCTTCATCTGCTCAGGCTGCCGTGCAAAGTGCCAAAGACTGGGTGGCTTCAGCCATGGACATTTACTTTGCCTAGTGCTGGGGTCTGGGACGTCCAAGCCTCCGGCAGCGTTTGGCTTCTGGGGAGAGCACTCTTGCTGGCTTGCAAACGGTCACCTTCTTGCTGTGTCATGTGGCAGAGAGTGAGCCAGGGATGGTGTCCCTTCCTCCTTTAAAAGGACACCAGTTCCTTCAGATCAGGGCCTTATATAACCGTACTCAGCTCTTACAGGACCTTTCTCCAGCACAGTCACGTGGGGGACTACGGCTTCAATGTGTGAATCGATGCGTGAATTTGGGGGGGGACACAATTCAGTGCATGGCAGCCCTACAGATCCATAAAACAAGAGCTCCCCTTGGGGCAGAGCTCCTGGGGTTGCCCTCTTTTCCTGGGAGGAGCCCCTAGCCTCCCCCTCCCAGTTTGCAGTAAACCTCCATAGGCCCCCACACCCCGGCACACTCCCCTACCCTGTTCCCTCACTTATGCCCGTGTGAGGGCAGGGCTGCTTAGGTGTGCGTCTCTCCCAACAGCCAACAGGTGAGTTGACAGCCAGCAGAGCTTTAATAACACTTTGCTGAACTGCACTGATTCGGAAGGGTCAGCAGCTTCATTTCTTCCCACATCGCTCCCGATCGGAAAGATCTCCCCCGGTTCTCCCTCTAAATTTATGAGGTTTTGTTGCGTTCAGCGCCTTTGCTCCCAAGAGCATCAGATATCCACCACAGGCCTTGTTCTGGGTACCAGGAAGGTCCTCTGTCCCCTCGAGAACCACGTTAGTTTGCTGTGGTCACAGCTGCCTCGTGAGCCCATGAAAGTGAGCAGCTCGAGAGAGGGAGCAGGACTCTGACGAAGGGCCTGGGCTGTCCTGCCGAGGAGTCGGGTCCTGAGCCCCCAGCCGAGGGGAACAAGTAGGAAAGGGGTCACTGCAGGGGCTCTGGATAGGGGTCTGGACTTTGGAAGGGTCCCCCTGGGACAGGGTGAGGATGGATTAAAGGGAGAGACGGGAGCAGGGAGACCAGTGAGGATGCCAGGGCAGGGGTTCAGGGGAGAGAAGACTCGGCAGTAAAGGTCTTGGCTAAGAGAGCAGAATTTTGCAAAACCAAGTATCATCCTGACTCCCATTTCTTGCTTATTTTCAAGATGATGGCGAAGAAGGGATCACAACTTCAATTTGGATCAGATTAACCACGGCGCCAACTAAAACACCCTCTATCCTCTGTCCGAAATTAAAAGGGGGACCAATCAACACTCAGCACCCCCGTGAGCTCAGTGTCTTAGACCTTATCCCATCTCATCTTTGAAACAACCCCAGATGGCTATTCTCAGGCCCACTTTACAGTCGGGCAACGGGACGAGAGGGGTGAAGTCACACAGCCAACGTGGTTCACACCAGGTGTGGGCTGCCCAGAGCCTCTGCCAGGCAGCTAAAGAGAAGTTTCTGGAAGTGCACAATACGCGTAGGAGTGTAAGCCCCAGGCAGCAGCTTCCCAGTGCTGTTTATAGAAACTTGATCTGTTGGGGAGAGGGGCGGGGGTGAAGCGTAAACGAATTACCAGTCGTCTTCCTCTCCTTTCAACTCTGGGGGTGGGGTGGGGGGGCAGCTGACCAGACGGAAAAGGCATCAGGGTGTTTCATCTGGTTCCGAATATCAACATGCAGTTCCTGGAAGTCTGGGGATGGCGGCAGCGTGGGGAGCTCCAGCGAGGAAGGCGGAGGCTCTGTTTCGGGGACCCCATGCTCTGTGTGTTGGCTGCTGCCTGGGGCTCCCTGTCTCACCCTGAATCTCTGGAAATTGTCCAGAAGGAGGAGGGGGATTAAAGCTCTGGACTCCAGAACGGAGATTCTATTTGTTGCACCTCCTCCCAGCCTGGGGGAGTGGGAGCGGAGCAACGTGCCTTCCTTCCAGCGATGTGGAGCCAACCCTTTTTGGGCTCTAGAAGGGGAATGCAGAAACTAACATTCACCGCGCATCATTTATGTAGCAACCGCCAGGCTAGAAGCCTTGCCCGCATGTTCTCAGAGACACAACAATTTTGCGAAGTACTTATTAAAACCAACATCCATCTATCTTACAGAGGAAACTGAGACCCAGAGAAGTTAAGCCAGTTGCCCATGGCCACACAGCACAGCAAGGGTCTGGAGGCCTTTATAACCTGCCTGTCCCTCCCAGGACTCCACATTGTACAGTTTCTGTGTTTCTGTTTTCCTTCTGGCTTCAGTCCTTTTAGGCCATTTAAAGCAGACTGGAGGGAATCCTTTTTTTTTTTTTTTTTGGTGTTTAATCTCAAACACCTATATAAATAGTGGTGGTTCAGATGGAGAGGGAGGAGGGGGGGGGAGGAGAGGAAGGGGAGGGAAGAGAGGAAGCCCCATGGTTTCCTGGTCCAAACTGGGAGCTATTAACCAGTAATGGGGGATCCAGCTGAGCTCAAAGCACCCAGCTCAGACCTGATGATGGGGCAGAGGGCAGGAGGCGGGGAGGGGGAGGGTGGGAACAGATTACCCAGAAAAGACCACACTTAGGAAAGGAAAGGAAGGGAGACTCTGGGAGCAGCAAGACATGTTTCTTCTCAAGGTGAGCAGACCACAGGGTGCAGCATTAAACGCCTAGACAAGTACTAGAAAAAGCCATGGAGCCTGGATCCCATGGGCCCGGTTTTCGGTGGCATTCAGGACAGGCAGACAGCAAATCACATTGAGTCACATGCAGGAAAGCCTCCGGCCTCTTTTGGCCTTTTTGATGACGTGGAGGAGGAGGTCTCAGTTCGGTACTTGTGTGTTTTTAACACTGAAAACTTATCTATGTCCCTAACAAAGAGACGCCCACCTCTGCCCAGCATCCTGGAGGGGGCCTTATCTCACCTGAATCTGAGAACCAGCTTTCACTGTATGAATTTTTTTACAGCTACCTTCTATTTATGGCAAGTGAATGACAGCCGTAATATGCAATTTCCTTTTAAAATAAATACACTCACATAGGTTAAAAAAAAAAAAAAAAAACTTAGGAAAAGGAGGTGGTTGAAAGGCAAGGCAAGGGCGTGGGTGGACATGCTGCTGTGGTGTCCACCCACGTGTCACTGACTCTGACGGTGACACACAGAGGAACGAGCGCGGGGAACGGTGATCTGGTCCTGTCCTCCCACTGCCTGGACTGGACAGCGAGGAACCACAGGTCAGAGGCAGGTCTGCTGCTGTTGGCACCTGCTTCTGCCCAAGCAGGTTTCCAGGAGGGCTCAGGCGGGACTGGGGTGGGTGGCGGGTGCGCAGGGGATGGTCAGCTCCGGAAAGCTCGGCCTCGCAGGTTGGCATGGCCACCTGTGAGCAAATCTAAAACTGGCCCAAAGCTATGCAGCCGAAGGGGCAGCTCTGGACCCAGCTGCTTCCCTGTCTCGGGGAGGACGGCGCTCATGACGACATTCGGCCAACCCCGCAGCAGCGCTGTGCTGTGGGTCCCAGGAGACGGCGGCGGAGGTGAAGGCGCTCTGGGAATGCCGGGGCCATGCACCCGATCCTCTTGCTAAACCCCCAAACTCTCCTCAGCCTCCTTCCGGCCTTCAACAGCCGGGGTCCTGAGTGTCAAAGGTGCTAGAAGCTACGGTCTGGTGTCCATGAGGGCTCCGTGGAGCAGGCCACTCCCATTTCCATGGGGACCCAAACCAGGCTTGATCTCCAGAGGGAAAAAGCCGGGACACATGGCTAATGCTCCTTCCTCGAGGGGTGGTCTAGGCATTCCTAGATCCAATCAAGCCCTGCAACCAAAAATGTTATTTTTGTACCTTTAAATGCAATGGCATTTGGGGAAATTAGTGGAAAAGGAGCTGCAAAGAGTCTACAATTGTGTCGTGTGAATGACTAATTAGAGGGCTCTGGTTCTCCCCGGATGTTCGCTTCCATTAATTCACAATGTGACCTGTTTATTTTGCAAGGTCGGGAAGAAGCCTTACCTCCTGGAAAGCCAATGTGGCGATTAAATTAGAGTCACCAGAGTTTGCCCGAGGTAACTCAGGAGAAAGGCCTTGTGGACTGTACACAAACCGAAGTGACCTCTGTGTGGGTGTCCCCACTGCCCCCACTTGAGGGGAGGCATAGTCACCTCCCTGGTAGAGGGAGGGGCCTGGGGAGGTGGAGAGGGCACTGGGATCTGGGGCCACACACTGACTCCTGACTCTGCACTAAGCAAAGCACCGCATCTCTGAGCACCTCCAGCTCTACCCTGTGTGGGGCCCACTGCACTCTTGCTAGGGAGGTGGTCTGCATATGTGTGCATACGGGGTGATGAAAAAAACCAAGAGAGAATGTCAACATTTTTTCAGTTTTGATTGCAGCCCCCTACAGGTGCTCAGATGTGAAGATACAGCCTCAACAAGTCCCGCCGCAAGGAATTTGTAGCTGAACTTGGAAATCAGACATGGGAATCATCAGGTCCCCAGCCTGTTAGGGAGGCATCTGTAGTCTGTATCGAAGACAGCAGGGCATCAAAGGGAGGGTCCATTCGCCCCAGGGGCTACAGAAAAGGTTCCTTAAGAACTGAGTTCTAGACTTTGGAGAACGCAATTCTCCTCCTGAATTCCCAGGCCTGGGGGCCAGCTAGCCTGCTGGCGCTGCCCTCCTCTGCCCCCACGCCTACACTGGAGGGACTTGGGCTTGGTCTTTCCAAGCCACATGGATATACACAGAGCTTTCCGCCAGCAACTTGCTCCTGTACCATGCCTTCTAGTTGTCAAGTTTTCTAGCTATCGCTGAAGCTGTTCTGTTACCAAACCTTTCTGAGTCCCAGGACCCCTCCATCAAAAAAAAAAAAAAAAAAAGGGGGGGGGGGAGGCACAATTCAGGATCACCATTCATTAGCCATCATTCCCTTCCCAAATCCCAAAACTCTTAAGATTGAAAGATTCATCAAAACAGTTTTGGTTGTAAAACCGGACCTGGACTGATACGGAGCTCAGAGTTTTTTGGTGGTTTTTTGATCCCCCTAGTGTAGCTGTTCATAGGTTTGCTTGCAGAAATATCAACGTATTTGATGACTGTGGGCCATCCTAGCACTTGGGGAATGCTAGGAAACATACAGCACAGGTACTGTGTTTTCATCCTTATATCTGAAAATTCCTGAACTCTGAAAGCCATCGGATTCCAAGGGCTTTATTTAAGGGATTTTTGACCTCCTAGATTATACACCTATCTTATAGGATCTTTCTTTCTAGAATCCCCTTCACTCCTCATCTGTCAACACCTGTGGAACATTTTAAATGTCGTCAAGGAAGGAAGGAAGGAAGGAGGGAGGGAGGGAGGAAGGAAGGAAGGAAAGAAAGAGAGGAAGAAACAAAGAAGGGAGGACGAGAGGAAGGAAGGAAGGGAAGGAGGGAGGAAGGAATTTGTTTTGCTACTAGGAGTTGGGTACTTAACCTCTCAACATAGCTGGTGTAAGAATTTATTTACCAACAAGGGTCTTTTGATGCAAGAGCACAGAACACAAATGCTTGCAAACGTCAGGTGTCTCCAACGTCCTTTACTCTTGGGACTCGGGAAACACATGGAACCAAGTACCTGCAGTGGGCATGGAACTAAAACAGGTTCCATCAAATTCACAGAGAAAGGAAACAACAGACTCACTGGACACGTCTCAACAGTAGGAAAGAGGCACAATTTTGCCTTCTGATTTCGCAAACTGACTTAAAAGGACCCTCGCAGATGCCCCCAGGGGAATCTGGATAGGTTCTAAATTAAGTTGAATTTTTTGTTTTAAGAAAACACTTTTGGAAGGCGCTCACATACATGGCAGTGTTTCCCATTTAGAAAGAAAAATAAACACTCCTCCACCAGATTGGAAGTCAAAACAAAATAATCCCAGCTGCTTAAGACCCGAGAAAGTCAATGAAACTGCCAAACAGTGGTGACGCTGACCAGTGTGAACGGGCTGGGAAATCTGTAAGGTGAGGCAGAAGGGGCCCGGTGCCGGGGGACAGGGAACCAAAAGCCATGGACAGCCCAGCAGCCAGGGCTTGGCTCTCACGAAGCAGCATAATTTAGTGTCTAAGTCAGGGGCCTCATTCATCTTTCAAACTCCCACAGTCCTCACCAAAACACAACAAAGATTTCATGCCATGGTTTCACACAGACCTGGGATTCAAATTGGGTTCTATGACTTAGAAGCTGTATGATTTAGGGGAAGTTACCTAACTTCTCTGCCTTGCTATTGCCTCAATGAGAGTAAAAATGGCTATGGCACAGGGTAGACAAGGAAGAGTCAGTGAGATTCCATGGGATCCCACGAGATTAAACACCGCTCGCATAACAGGGGTTTCATCAAGGTTTGTGAGAGGAGTAGTAGGGATCCAACAACTAGTAATCCTTTTTTTTTTTTTTTTTTTTTTTTTTTCCCTTTTTAAGGCTACCTCTCTGGCATATGGAAGTTTCCAGGCTAGGGGTGGGATCAGAGCTACAGCTGTCAGCCTATGCCACAGCCCCAGCAATGCAGGACATGAGCCATGTCTGCAACCTACACCACAGCTCATGGCAGTGCTGGATCCTTAACCCACTAAATGAGGTCAGGGATCAAACCCTCATGCTCTTGGATACTAGTCAGGTTCCTTACCGCTGAGCCTCAACGGGAACTCCTTAATTAAAGAAAAAAATGGATGGGCACACCCACAGCATGTGGAAGCTCCCAGGCCGGGAACTGAATCTGAGCCGCAGCCAAGACCTACACCACAGCTGCAGCAACACTGGATCCTCTTTACCCACTGTGTCTGGCCAGGGATCGAACCCGCAACTCTGCAGCGACCGAGCTGCTACAGCTGGGTTCCCAACTCACTGCACCACAGGACAAACGGCCTAGAAATTCTTTATTTTTTTATAATGATTTTTATTTTCTCCATTATAGCTGATTTACAGTGTTCTGTCCATTTTCCACTGCACAGCGAGGTGACCCAGTCACACATACATATATGCATTCTTTTTTCTCAGATTATCATGCTCCATCACAAGTGATCATCGTTCCCAGTGCTATACAGCAGGATCCCATTGCTTATCCGTTCCAAAGACAAGTGTTTGCATCTATTAACCCCAGATTCCCAGTCCATCCCCCTCCCTCCCCCCTCCCTCTTGGCAACCACAAGTCTATTCTCCAGGTCCATGATTGGAATTCTTTTAAAATTAACTTTTCTTTGATGGACTGATCTTCTCCAGTTTCCTACTAAGGAGGAAACAGAGCAATCACAGAATCTGGTTGGAAAACAAAACAAACGATCGGGGGGGGGGGGGGAAGCAACAAATTGGGGCTCTAGAATTGAGCAGGCTTGCGTGCAAGCTTCTGCCATGCTCCTTGGGAGCAGTGAGTGGAGCCATGGGCAAGCCACTGACCCTCCCTGGGCCTCCGTCTCCCGAGGAGAAAAGGAGATAAAGAGATGCTCACAAAAGATAACGCATGTAAAGACAAGACCTACACGCAGAAGGTGCACGCAAATTCCCCCACCTGCTCCTACCTGCCCAGGCTTGGAGGGACCAACAGCTTTCTCCGAGCTATTTATGCCCCGACCCTCTTCAATATTAACCACCGAGGTTTTAAAGCCCTTTTACTTTAGCCTTTAGATGACAAGCATTCACAGAACAGTTAATATTTATTCTGAAAACTTTCTACGGTGGTAGGGACAAATAGCTACTTAATCCTAACCGCTTCCCCAGCTTCTCAGCGGTGACGAGTGGCTCTTTTCGGGAAGTCTTTCTTTATGACGATGGGTGCTTTGGAGATGGTTATCTGAGAGGCGGATCAGGACTTTGATGACAGAGGGAGCTGCTTCCCCTGCTTTCTTTTCCAGGCCTTGTTCTGAGATGCCCCACACGGCCTCCCTGCTCTTTACTTGGGGATTTTAGCTGAGCGGTTCTGGGGCGCCGCGGGCCTGGGATCACTGCCCAGGTTGCTGGCGTTGACACAGCTGGCGGCAGAGGGCCTCTGGGGAGCCCCTGGAGCGGGCAGTCCAGCCCCAGAGGCTGCTTCCCAAAGAAAGGGGCAGCCCTGGGTGCAGGATGCAGGGTGCTGAGTCAGCTCCCGCCAAAGGAAATTCCATTTTCACCCTTTAGGTGCCAAGGAGCTGCCTTTGTCATTTAAAGTAACCTCTGAAAGACATCTCTGGGGAAGCGGGCCTGGGAAGGAGCGGGAGGGTGGTCTTTAAAGCCCCAAATGGGTGGAAGGGCAGGGACGTGTGGCGATGGGGAAGGGAGATAGGAATATTCTTCGCCTTGTGAAACTCCAGAGCTACCCCAGGAGGTTTCCCCATCTCACCTACGGAGCAGCTGAGGATCTGAGGTAGGTCCTGGGTACCGGGGACCCATCTCTGGGCCCCAATCTCAGAAGGTGTGACGATGGCCCTGCTCTCGGGGCTGCACTGAAGTTCATTCACTCACCACATTTCTATCATATGAAAGGCGTCAGCGAGGCCATGCACCAAACTGTTCAAAGCGCTCCTCTCTAGCGGGGGAAGGATTATAAGGGAACTTCACTTTCTATCTTTCCGTATTGTTTGAATGTTAGCCAGCATTCAGACTTGTATAATTGACAGAAACAAGAGAGGATCCCATTAAAATAATTTCACATTTTTCCATTAAAAAAAAAAAAACAAATGAAACTTTTACAAACATTATCGGGCCTGCTGTATGGCAGGGTCTCCTCATCTCCACTCGCCAGTGTGGGGTCCCTGCCAGTGCTGGCAGTCCTTTGTCTCATAGAAGAACCCTTGTTTGGGGATTCAGGGGACAGGAAGGTGGCAGGCGAGGTCCAGCCCTGGGGTGACCCTCACGGGCTCTCTCATGACCCACCAAACCCAGACCAGCAGACCGCTAAGGACCCAGACTCTCCCCTCAGGCCTGGGACAGATTTATTACCGAGCAGCAGAGTGACTCCCTCAGAGCAAGGCCCCAGGGCAGGGCTCTGCAGAGCCTTCGCTAGGTCCCCTGGGGAGCAGGAGTACGGAGAAGTGTCACTGAGCAGAAAGCTGCAGGCCAAAGTCCCCCCCCACCTTCCTGCACATCAATAATGCAATAAGGCCATCCATTTCCTGCAGAACTTGCAACAATGTGATTGCTCTTGCTCAGTTAATTAGCAAAGGGAGAGATTAAGGACTTTATCTTTTACCTGCGAGGCTTATTTACTCAGAAATGAACACAGAATATCACTGTATATACATAATTTTTTTCCCCATGTAAGCTGAAGAAGGCTACTGGCTGGCACAACAGTCAGCACCACACAGCACTCAGAAAATCAGAGTACCGCAGAAACTGCTCCATTACGGGAAGACGGGGAAACTGAGGCCTGGAGAGAGAGTGATTGGCCAAGGACAAATGGCCAGTGAGCCACAGAGCTGGGCCCGGAACCTGATCCAAGGTTCCCATTTCTTGGTGTGGTTTAAAACACGGGCAGCTAAAAGGTACAGAGGAGCAACGACACCGAACCACCAAAAGGGAAAGGGCCCGGGAGGAGGGTTTGGTTTTCGGTCACGGAGAATGCAAGGTCCTGCCAGAAGAGACCCCTCAAGGCCAAAGAGCTCCTCTCTGACTTTCGAAGAGAGCAGAGGCTGGGAGCGGTCCTGGCTGGGGGCTGGGGCTGGGAGAGCCCACCTTTCTTTGTCTGGCAGAGGTGGGGGGACCTGAGGGCCTTCCCATGTGGCCTTCTACTTCCCTCCAAGGTTAACGTCTAGTTACTAGCCAAGTTCCCACGCGTGAAAGAGCTGGGGGTAGGATCCTACCAGCTCCCCATCTTGGGTCCTTTGTCCAGGCTTTCCATCCGCTCCTCGTTATCTCTGCTTGGCATACCCTACTTATTCCTCAGATCCAGTGAACGCCTCTTCCAGGAAGCACTTCCTGATTTCCTCGGGCAGAGTGGGGGCTCCCCTCCAGGGCACCCCTCTCACGTCCCCCTTCCAGCCTTGTGCTGTAATGTGCCCAAGAGAAAAGGAGTCTGACATTCTCTGAGCATCAAGTGCCACGCAGTGTGCTGGGAGCTTTCACACACAGGCTCTAAGTTCCCGTGGGGACTGCAGCCACGACTAACCTTTACTAAACTCCTTCTCTATCCCAGGGCCTGGAATGAGCCCTCATCATGAGCTGGCTACTGTAATGCCTTGTGTGATGCATGCTTGAGGAGACAAGCTTAGAGGCACTGTAACCTATCGGAAATCCCACAGCAATAAAGCTTATATTTAATGCGAAGATGTCTGACTGCAGAGCCTATGGATCCTGCCTTATCTCTCTCTGAATCTCTGCCACCTTCTCCTGAACTTGGCCCAGAATTTAGGGCCACACAGGCACTTAGGAACATATGTTTGCAAGATCAACACACAAGCTACAATATTATGTGGGGGAAGTCTCATTTCCTCTCCTCTTCTTCGATAATCAGGAAAATCTTGGGCTATTAGAGAGATCTGACGTATATCAACCCTCCTCTTATAGGCTTGAATCCTCTCCAGGCTTTGAGTTCTTGCAAAGAAGTGCACTGGACACTGCTGGACACAGAGATGGCAAGCACCTTGGCCCAGGTCACACAGCACCTGACCAGTGGTGACAACCTGGGCTTACTGGAGCCTGGAACCTAGAGCTCTTCCACCACACCCTCCACACCACTTCTCCTTAGCAGAGCCAGGACAGAGCTTAGCAGAGGGGTGTGATTATGGACAGATCCATGCTTAAGCCTGGGGACTCTCTCAGCAGGCAGCATTCAGACCCACAGCTGCCTGGGACAGGGCTCCCCCCGCGGCTCCCCGAAGTGTGAAAGTCCAAGAACTTCCAAAGCCAGCACTAGGCTCCAGGGAGCAGCCTTCCTCTCAGCTTTCTCATGGGCACGGAGGGCACTATCTTTCTAGTCTCTTAGGCAGGGTTGTAAGGAGGATCCAACAAAGCAACAAGTGACAGTGGCTGGCACAGCAAGCAGCCAATTGGTGCTATTTTTGTTTTACCTTTTCTTTTTCTGTGTCTATCTGGTTATCTTTGCCCCACTCTGCCTCTACCTGATCTGTCTCGTTGTGTCTGTCTGTGCATCTCTACGCCTTCAGCTCAGTCTGCCCACGTCTGTCACGGGGGTGGGAAAAGGAGTCCCCCCCCACCCCCGCGCAACTCCTGCACACCCCGGCGGCGGCGCAGCGGGGCAGGAACGGAACGGGGTTGTCCTAGCCCACGGAGCCCGCCAGGTCCCAAAGAACCCCTGAGCTCCCCATGCACCAGGTCCCTCCGCCCCCGCAAGCTCCCGAGCAGGCAGATTAATCAGCATCGCCAACGAAAGACAAAAACCAACCAACCCACAGAAGTTAGGAAGAGAGAAGGACTTACCGTTTGCCGCGACCCCCAGGCTGGCGGAGCCACTTTTAACTAAGAATGAATTAGGGACAAACTCTTCCTCAGAGTCTGAGTCCTGGGTTGGCTGGGCCACACCGTTGCCTAGCAACCGCCTCTGGCTCTCATTGGCCGGAGGAGAGGGGGGCGGGGAGGGGGACTGCTCAATAGGGGTTGATGAAGCGGATGAACAATGCAAGGGAGCACCTGCGAACCACAAAGACAAACACAGACAGAAAAAAAAAATAATGAAAATCGATTTTAAGGCACACGGGGAGGGGGAGGGAGCAAAATAAAACACGCATCAACAGGCAGAGGGGGCTCCCAATACGGGGCGATCTACTGCACACGTGCCCCGGGGGCGGGGCTGATGCCCTCTCAAAGTTCCTGCAAATTCCTTCTGAAGAGCCTGGCCTGGAGCAGAAGCCTGCGTGCTTGCAAAGAGGGCGCCCCTTGGAAACACCTTGGAAACACACGGGGAAGCTTTTCTGCTTTGCCTGTTGTCTGAGAGAGGCCTGAAAACCTAGGGTCTAGTCCTGGCGGGCTGTGTCATCTATCAAACAGCTGCCCCGCTCTGAGCTTCAGGGGCCTCGCTAGTAAAATGAGCAGTCGCACCGGGTGATCGCTGAGCCCCTGCAAGCTGGCCATTCTGTGATGTCACCGAACTGAAATGATGTTCTTATAAGTGGGATTTTAATCCAACGTGCCTGGGACAGGCTCTGGGCTTCCTAAAAGGTGGAGGGACCTGGAGAGAATGATCCAGAGCCCCCTCCACCACTGGCAGGCTAGGATTGTAAACAGAGTAACCTTTTGCTTTTCTGAGAATCTGACATTTTAAGATTTTTAAGTCTGGATGTTCTCAGCAAACTTCTTGAGAGCAAGAACTCTGGCAGTCTTTTTCACTTCTGTATCCCCAGAATCTAGCGTAGATCAGGCACTAAATAAATATTTGCTGAGATGAATTCTAAGATACTAGGATCCATAAATTCTAGTAGTCTCAGATGAAAAAAAAAAAAAAACAACTGTGTATTTTTAGGACACTAACATTCTGTGAGTTCCAAGATGCACTAAGTCAGGGTGTTTGACTGCAAGTTTCCAACATGTCAGGGTTCCATGATGCTAAAAATCTCAGCTTTCTATAGCTCTGTGAGCACACTCCTGACTCTTCAGAAGGAAGAGGTGGTGGCCCGGGACAAGATCTTTGAGGCCAGACATGCAGTCCTATCTGCGCCTGGCCTTTGGGCATGTGCAGTACATCACCTACAAGAGAGGGAACACAAGCACAGACACATAAAGTATACAGTACAAGACACTGCATCCACTTGACAGCAAGAGCTGCTGCTTTTCTCTGCATCTTGACAGAGAGAAGGTTTAAAACACAATCAGATCCATCCAGTTATCAGAGACGGAAACACAGGAAACATAATGCAGCCCAGACGCGCCATTATAAGATCTGGGAGAACTCTAAGGGGGAGGTGGCGCAGAGAGCTGCTGATTGCTAGAAAACAAAACACAACCAGCCTTTTGCGGTCTGTCCACCAAGAGAAGCTTGCTCAGTTCCCAGTCTCAAATCCTGCAGGATTCTGTAGGTTCCATGGCTCTTAGATCAACCCCTGAGCGCAATCAAATGTGACAACACTTTATAGAGTTGCTGTATGTGCCATGTGGCTGGTTCACATGTGAAATTCAACAAGAGCAAAGGAGGCAGCACGGATCAATGACAATGATACAATCTCTGGGTGGCTTTTCCATCTGCATTTTGGTTTACCTAGAAATCTGGGCTATGATTTACCTTAAAATCATCCAAACCACCGCTTTCAATTCACCTTAAGGAGAGCCTTCTGTGACCCCATTTACCACACAGCAATCTAGGGACATGCATGTCTTCCTTTGAACTTACCTCTTTTAGTTCTGTTCTCACATTTGCCCTGCTGTACTTGCAGCTATTGGTAGTTCTCTCCCATATAAAAGCATATGATGCTCTTGGGATAGAGTCTATTTTTGGAATGAGCTTTAGTGTTGAACAGAATTGGGGTTTGTGTTCATGCCCTAGCCTCCTACTGGCTGTGTGATCTTGAGTAAATGACTTCCAGTTCCTCATTTGTAAGGTGGGAACTCCTCCCCATTTATTAAGTTATTATAAGGGCTAAAGACACTGTATCTGAACCCACAGTATGCTTGAGCACACGTAATCCCAGAATCCCAAATGGTTTTGTTTGCTTGTTTGTTTGTTAGTTTTTTGCTTTTTAGGGCCACACCTGAAGTAAATGGAGATTCCCAGGCTAAGGGTCGAATGGGAGCTACAGCTGCTGACCACAGCCACAGCAACACCAAATCTGACCTTCGTCTGCGACCTACACCACAGCTCATGGCAAAGTCAGATCCTTAACCCACTGAGTGAGGCCAGGGATCGAACCTGCAACCTAATGGTTACTAGTCGGATTTGTTTCCACTGCACCATAACGGGAACTCCCCAAATGTTTATTAAATCGAATGAAACCACCTCTTGAAGAACCCCATTCACGATTTTCCTTGCCCTGCAGTCCCAGTATTGGACAGATTTCGACAGCCAGGCTGCATTTATTAAGCAGATATACATTAATTTCCTCACCTCTTATTAACCAAAGACATCTTCTCATCTCCAATCAGAGCTTCCCATGAGCCTGAGATAACCAGCACTGCACCATGCTGAGTTGTGAGCGTTTCAGACAAAAGTTACAAAACATGATCTGTTGTTCCAGGCTGCTTGTTGCAGCCTCTTCCTGAGTAAATCTGTCAAGCTTTATGAAATAAACAGTTCCAGAACTAAGTAAATTGTTTCAGCGCAAACTCCAGAGATCCTGGGCTAAGAACAGTGCAGTGCCTCCCAGGACTCATGCCTGTTTCTTTTCCCTTCCATCCAATCTCCAGGCCTCTGGGATTGCTCTGAATATTTATACCTAACATTCAAAGAACCTAACAAGGTGCCAGACTGTTGGTAGGTACACAACAATCCATGAGGTTTCTGTGAAGTACAGAAACTGCTGGAAACATGGACATGTGTTACTTTCTCATATATCAGCATCTTTTTTTTTTTTTTTTTGTATTTTTAGGGCCACACCTGCAGCATATGGAATTTCCCAGGCTAGGGGTCAAATCGGAGCTGCAGCTGCCGGCCTGCACCATAGCCACATCAACAAGGGATCTGAACCACGTCTGTGACCTAGACCACAGCTCATGGCCATGCCAGATCCTTAACCCACTGAGCAAGGCCAGGGATCAAACTCAAGTCCTCATGGATCCTAGTCAGGTTTCTTACTGCTGAGCCATGACAGGAACTCCCAGAATCTTTTAATTTACGTGGTCCCAAACTATCTCCTGGGGGCAAGAAAATTCCAGAAATATTTATTTTTTATCTCACCCTCTTTTGTATATATTTTATAATATATGTAACACATCCACACTTAAAATACATGTAACAACATGCACTGTTGTACCAATTCTGCATCTACAGAAACAGGGACGGATTGTATTAAGCTACTGGGCTCTGGAGCCAGAAGCTACATTTGAATTCTCAGATGCACTGCTTGCTAGTTCACTAGTTCATTTTTGCTTGTTGGTTTGTGTTTAGGGCTGCTCCCACAGCATACGGAGGTTCCCAGGCTAGGGGCTGGATTGGAGCTGCAGCTGCCAGCCTACCCCACAGCCACAGCAACGCCAGATCCGAGCTGTGTCTGAGACCTACACCACAGCTCTCAGCAACGCTGGATCCTTAACCCACTGAACAAGGCCAGGGATCAAACCTGCGTCCTCATGGATGCTAGTGAGATTCGCTTCTGTTGAGCCACGATGGGAACTGCCTGCTGGCTTGTTCAGTAGTAGTGATCTTGGGCAAGTTACCTCACCCTTTGTGCCTCAACTTCCTTGTCTAAGTAACGGAGATACAAACACTAAAGAGGATACCTGGGTCACAGAGTCGCTCGGAGGGTTAAAGGAGTTAAAACAAATACCATGTTGAGAACAGCACAGCCAGTAAACACCTCGTAAACGTTAGACGTCCCTAGGCATAAACATGTATACGTAAGAGAGACCTTTATTCTTTCCTTCCCGCAGACGTATGGTGAACACGTTTTCTTTCCATGGACACTTCCTAAGCACCTGCTGGTCAGGCTTGAAGGTGAGGGGGATACAAAGCCTGGGATGCAGCCCCCAAGGAGCTGGGGGGAGAGGAGGGAGAGTGTCACGTGCAGCCCGGAGCAAGGCAGAGGTGGGACCTGTCGGAAGAGAAGACGGCCCAGCGCAAGGGGAGGATGGGGGCCAGGGGGGAGCTCATTCAACAGACGGAACCAAGAAAGGCTTTCTGGAGCCACAGAGGATTCCCATGGGATGTGAGGACGAGATGGGGGCTGAGCATCCACGGCAGAGGGAGGTACACTCCACGTCAGGCTCTCCTCCTTCCCCTGGTTTCAAGCCACCAGCCCACCACCATTTTGCCTGTTGTCTCATAACTGGTCACCAAGAATGCTGACACGTGTTGCCTGCCCTCGTTTCTGTGAATTCACTGCTCTCTCTTCTGCCCAAGTTTGCCAATGTGCACAACCTCAGGACACCACTGGCACAACTACAAAGTTTTGCCTCTGAGCTTTTGTACATGCTGTTCCTGCTCCCGGAGTGTTTCCTTTCCTCTTCGCTTTTTCTCATCACTGCCACCCTGTATGTCTAGCTACCCCCACTCAGCCTCTGGGCTTAACCTCATCATCACCCCCCATCCCCACCCCAGGAAGGCTTCCCTGATGCCTTTATCTTAGGGCTTCTCCCGCAGCATATGGAGGTCTCCAGGCTAGGGGTGGAACTGGAGCTGCAGCTGGGTTTGGCTCCCCTTCTGGGTGCTCTGCCAGCTCCCTGTACTTTCCCTGTTGCACCACTTCCCACACTGCAGTGTTTACTTGCCTGAGGCCACCCACTGGCTTGCCTGGTTTATCCATTACTGTATCTGCCAGTGCCCAGCACAGAGTCTGGTACATAGAAAGCACTGTAAATATCTGTAATGAAGAAATGATGGAAGGCAGGTAGGAGGAAGGAGAGGACCTTGATTACGGCGGAAAAGGTCTGTGCAAAGAGAATAGTGGAGAAATGGGTCTCTGAATAGCAGGTGTCAGCCTTGAACACAAGGAAGAGGAAACTGGACCTTCACTGGGGACTTCCTGAAGTTTCAAAAGCAAGACAAGACCAGGGCTGTACTTGAGAAGGATCTGATCAGCCACCCAGATCTCCTTACTAATTGGCTCAGCTCAGTCGGGATGTGACGAATCCACATGATCTGGGGTTGCCTTTTAGGTGGGGCTCAGGTGCATGTTTGTGCAGGCAATTAAGGAGACTCGATACCATGGGACCAGGGACCTGGGGTTTGGGCTTCCCTCCCCGGCATCTGGGTCGTTAGTGGAAGGAAACCTGGTACTGTAGAATTTTCCACTGTGTCTGTGGTAAAATGAGATGGGATGAGAAGGAACCTCTTGCCTCAACAACCAGGAGGCCACTGAAGAGCAGAGGGGAGCCATGTAAGTTTCCTGGGAGGAGGTCTCTGTGAGCCCAGCTCTAGCTTAGTGTAGATGAGGATGAGGAAAGAAAAAGGTGAGTACGGGCAGACATCCAGAGAGGTGAGGAATAGGGACAGGAACAAACACTTGCAGAGCTCCTCCTGGAGGCCAGGAACTGGGCCAGATGTTTCACAAGATCTTTTCTTCACAATCGCCCGATGAGCTGGAAAATCCAACCCCATTTTCAAGGTCAATAAATGGAGGCGTACACACGGCAATCAGAGAAGGAAAAGAAATAAAAAGGAATCCAGGAGTTCCCGTCATGGCTCAGTGGAAACAAATCTGACTAGCATCCATGAGGATGCAGGTTCGATCCCTGGCCTTGCTCAGTGGGTTAAGGATCCAGCATTGCCATGAGCTGTGGTCAAGATGCGGCTTGGACCCCAAGAGGTTGTGGCTGTGGTGTAGGCTGGCAGCTATAGCTCTGATTTGACGCCTACCCTGGGAACCCCCATATGCTGCAGGTGTGGCCTTAAAAAAAAATGAATACATAAATAAATAAGTAAATATTTAAATAGATAAAAAGAAATTCAAATTGGAAAAGAAGAAGCAAAACTGTCACTGTTGGCAGATGACAAAATACTATACCTAGAAAATACTAAAGATGCTATCAGAAAACTACTGGAGCTCATCAATGAATTTGGTAAAGTTTCAGGATAAAAATTAATACACAGAAATCTGTTGCATTTCTATACACTAACAACAAAAATTAAGGAAGAGAAATTAAAGAATCAATCCCATTTGCCGTCATATTGAAAAGAATAAAATCTCTTAGCAATAAACCTACTTAAGGAGGCAAGATTTGTACTCTGAAAATTTTAAGACAATGTTGAAAGAAATCAAAGATGATACAAACAGATAGAAAGGTATACAATGCTCTTGGATTGGAAGAATCAATGTCAAAATAACTATACTACCCAAGGCAATCCACAGATTCAGTGCAATCCCTATCAAAATACCAATGGCACTTTTCACAGAACTAGAACAAAAATTATAAAAATTTTATGGAAATACAAAAGACCCCAAATAGCCAAAGCAATCCTGAGAAAGAAAAATGAGCTATAGGGATCAGGCTCCCTGACTTAAGGCTATACTACAAAGCCATAGTCATCAAAACAGTATGGTGCTGACACAAAACCAGAAATATAGATTAATGGAATAGGATAGAAAGCCCAGAGATAAACCCATACACCTATGGTCAACCAATCTATGACAAGGGAGGCCAGAATATATAATGGATAAAAGACAGCCTCTTCAGTAAGTGGTGCTGGGATAACTGGACAGCTACATGTAAAAGAATGAAATTAGAGCACTAACACCACAAACAAACAAAAAATTCAAAATGGATTAAAAACCTAAATATAAGACTGGAGACTATGAACTCTTAGAGGAAAATATAGGCTGAACACTCTCTGACATAAACTGCAGTAAAATCTTCTCAGATCCACCTCCTAGAGTAATGACAATAAAAACAAAAATAAACAAATGGGACCTAATTAAACTTAAAAGTTTGTGCATAGCAAAGGAAACCCTAAACAAAATGAAAAGACAACCCACAGAATCAGAGAAAAATCTTTGCAAATGAAGTGACTGACAAGGGATTAATCTCCAAAATACATAAATACCTCCTGCAGCTCAATATCAAAAAAACAAACAAGCCCATCAAAAAATGGGCAGAAGACCTAAACTGACACGTCTCCAAAGAAGACATATGGATGGCCAAAAAACACATGAAAAGATGCTCAACATCACTGATTATTAGAGAAATGCAAATCAAAACAACTATGAGGTACCACCTTACACCAGCCAGAATGGCCATTATGAAAAAGTCTACAAACGATAAATGCTGGAGAGGGTGTGGAGAAAAGGGAACCCTCTTACACTGTTGGTAGGAATGTAAATTGGTGCAACCACTATGGAAAATAGTATGGACAGTCCTCAAAAAACTAAAAGTAGAATTACCATATAATTCAGCAAATCCACTCCTGGGCATCTATCCAGAGTAAACAATGATTTGAAAAGATACATGTACTCCAGTGTTTGTTGAAGCACTATACACAATAGCAAAACACAGAAGCAACCTAAATATCCATCAACAGAGGAGTGGATAAAGAAGATGTGGAACATACATACAATGGAATATTACTCAGCCACAAAAAGAATGAAATAATGGCATTTGCAGCAACATGGATGGACCTAGAAATGATCATACCAAGTAAAGTTAGACAGGGAGAGACAAACATGCTATTACTTAAACGTGGAATCTAAAAAAGGGATACAAATGAACTAATGTGCAGAATAGACTCAGACTCACAGACTTTCTGCTTTTTTGAAATTATAGTTGATTTTCAGTGTTGTGTCAATTTCTGCTGTATGGCAAAGCGACCCAGTAATACATGTACATACATTCCCTCTTTCATATTATCATCCATCATGGTCTATCCAAAGCGAATGGAGAGAGTTCCCTGTGCTGTGCAGTAGGACCTCACTGCTTATCCATTCTGAATGTAAGCGTTTGCATCTCCTAACCCCAAACTCCCAGTCCATCCCACTCCCCCCCGCCCCACCATGGCAACAACAGGACTTTTCTCCCTCTGTGACACTCACAGACTTTGAAAACACACTTACAGTTATCAAAGGACACCGGCCGGGGGGAAGGATGGACTGGGAGTTTGGGACTGGCAGAGGCGCACTGGGGTATATGGAATGACTGGCCAATGGGGACGTGCTGCATAGCATAGGGAATTTTACCCAATATTCTGTGATCATCTATATGGGAAAAGAATCTGAAAAAGAATGGACATGTGAACCTGTATAACTGAATCACTGTTGTACAGCAGAAGTTATCATAACCTTGTAAATCAACTATATTCCAATAAAACTTTAAAAAAATGAAAAAAAGGAAATAGTACAGAGAGATCCCATATACCTTTTATCCGGAATCTCATAATAGCAAATTTATGAGACTATTATAAATTTATAATATACATTACTTATATTATTTATATATCTTAACAAACAATATCCCAATCAGAAAATAAATAAATAAATAAATGGAGGCTTACAGAAGTGAAGTAGTTTGTCTGTGGTCCCAGGACCTGGGGAAAACCCCTAACTGCAGTGCTGTGCCCACTGAGGGGTGTGAATTCAGTTTATCGGCTCTGGTTTGGAAGGGACGATCCCTGTGCATCAACTAAAAGACATGTACAATGGAAAGACTTTAGACTATGAGCAAGCAAAGGACCAAAGCCCAGGTTCACGCTGGCTGTATGATCGTGGGTAAGTCCTTCACTTCTCTTAGTCTCAGCTGTCTCCTTTGAAGAATGATGGATCAAGACCCACTGCAAAGAGTTGTTGAGGGGAGTGATGATACCATGCTTGTAAGGAGCCTGGCTGTCTCATGCTGAGCGCTCAGCCAACACCGACTCCCCCTGCCCTCCTTCCGGTTGCAGGTCTTTGAGGGTAAGAAGAGGGTGGTCTGGGGAATAGCCAATGACAGGGCTGCAAGCCTGCCAGTGACATCGTTATCAACATGTATCACTTGCTGATGTCATAGAAAAGGAACAGTGTCAGGGAGACAGCTGTGATATACGAAAGGAACACGTGATAAGGGACGCCTGAGATTTACAGAAAGAGCGATTTCAGTAACTCACACCTTCGTGTGCATGGACAGAGCTTTCCTTAGTATCCGAAATGTAACCTGTAACTAGGGCGACCTGGAGCTCAAGGAAGAACCGGCTAACATTCTGGATTCTGGGTTGTTTTTGTTATTGTTGTTGTTGTTGTTGTTGCTATTTCTTGGGCCACTCCCACGGCATATGGAGGTTCCCAGGCTAGGGGTCCAATCGGAGCTGTAGCCACCGGCCTACGCCAGAGCCACAGCAACGTGGGATCCAAGCCGCGTCTGCAACCTGCACCACAGCTCACGGCAACGCCGGATCGTTAACCCACTGAGCAAGGGCAGGGACCGAACCCGCAACCTCATGGTTCCTAGTCGGATTCGTTAACCACTGTGCCACGACGGGAACTCCCTGGGTTGTTTTTGGAATATGCCGTGAGACTAAAGCGTGAAGAGCTAGCTGATGGACATGTTCATTACTCTGTCCAAAAAAAAAAAAAAAAAAAAAAAAAAAAGACCGTTAACAAAATGCGGTTTCTAACCCTTTTTTCAGCAGTCCAGAGGAATCCTTCTAAGCACCTAAATGGATCCTTACTGATTGCATCACTCCCCATCCTGGCTACAGGAGGGAAGGTCACGGCCGGCTCCCACAGTTGGGAAGGGCGAGTCCTACCTGTGAAACCAGCGCACCAGTGGTGTGCCTCGTGGAGGGCACTTTCTTCCCAGGCAGTTCCCTGGATTAGGGAGAGAGCCTCCTGATAACTTTTAACCGGCAGCCCTGCATTGTAGAAGCTTGCATACCAAATGCTTAGCCTAGTGCCCAGTAAATAGCAGTTGATAAATGACACCTAGGAAAAAAACCACAACAAAACCCTGAGACCTAAACAGGTGGCTCGCCTCAGTGGAACTCTGAGCCGATGGAATCATCCTCCTTGTGAAGGCTGGCCGTGCTTCATCTCCTCAGTCTCCCTTCTGGAAATAGTCCAGCCCCCCCACGTAAAAGCAAACACATTTGTTCTTTTCTCCTGAGCCAACCTCATAGCCGTTTTCTCCGAACAGGCCAGCCAGCTGTTCCATTGAATAAGTAAAATCTTACTGAGTTTCGAGCAGAGATCGGGGCATTGAGTAAAACTGGGAGCTCCTTCCGATATGAAGGTCCGAGGCTCCCAGAGGACCAGGATGTCCACGGCAGTGGCAGCATGTCCTGCTTCTGGCGCCAGCGAGTGAGGGTCATATCTGCTGAAACAGCCTCCCCTGCACAGCAGGGACCGCGGCTGCTCATCTCCGTGTCCTGGCCTGGTTCAGCATCCCCGCTCAGAAAAGGGTTGCAGAACTGGTTCCCACAGTCATTTGAAATGGGTTGAAATCCACTGCTGCCACGTGTTTCAGAATCTGAAGCTAGAACGCTAGAGGGACCATTCATTCTGGTCTGCCAGTGACAGCCCCAAGTGCCATCTGTTATCTGGCATCAGGTAATAACAGTGCCCTATCGTTACTGGAAAGATTTAGACAACTATACGGGCACCCCATTTTAGGGTGGTGCAGCTTCAGTTCCACATCAGAGGCTGTCGTGTGCCCCAACAGACTAGAGGTCCAGAGATCTGGGAGCGGGTCAACGGCGTGCTGGGGGACCAAGGGCAGGACGTTTGACCTCTCTGGCCCTCATGTTTCCCTTGGGGAGCTGGACCAGAACAACCTCAGGTTCCTCTGTGGCCTAACATTTTACAAGACAGGAGGAACAGTCGTCCCCAGCTCAAGGGGTTGTTCTGAGGATTAAAGGAAACTCTGGGGAAAATGCAGAATACAAATAATTTCAGCTGCAATGGAAAGGTAGGTTCCTTCAGTATAGTAAATGCTCATAAAACATTCATAGAATAAACCAATTTGTATAAATATATCCCTACACAAAAGAGTGAAAAAAGTCTTTAACCATGGTTATCATTGATATAGGCTGCTTTTCAGTTTTAAGATATGCTTGTATATCTTCATATTGCTCTACAATGACCACATGTAGTACTTTTTATACTTAGAAAATTCTTTTTTAAAATTTTAGGAGAAAATAAAATCATCACTGTGAAAATATTTGGCATCTAGTAGGGGCTAAAACAGATAACTGGTTTTAAATACAGATAAGATTTTATGCACTGATGTGGGTAATATAATTTGATATAAATTGATTTTTAAAATATGAAAACCTTTTTTTTAATTTCATCTTTTTTGGCCACACTCATGTCATGTGCAAGTTCTTGGGCCAGGGACTGAATCCAAGCTGGAGCTGCCACCCAGTCCACATCTGCAACAACACTGGATCCTTAACCTTTTGCACCAGAGATCTAACCCGTGTCTCCACAGAGACAACTCAGATCATTAACCCCCTGGGCCACAGCAGGAACTCCAAAATATGAAAATCTTTTTAAACTGAGCAATTCCACTTCCAGGAATTTACCCGAGAATAATAATCATGACTTTTCAAAAGATTTATTTATAAGGATATTCACGACAACGTTGTTTGTAATAGTCAAAAGCAAAGATTAAAAAAAGTGTTAAAAGGGAAAAATATCCTTTATGTTAAAAAGTGACTACTTACGTAAATTAAGACACATCAGAACAATGTTACGAACACAGGTATCATAAGCCATGTTTGTAAAGAATGTTTAAAACCATGGGAGATAGGATATTAAAAAAGCATGGGGCAAAACTGTATTAAAAATAATTGTGACATTTGTTTAAATATGTATGTGTATAATTAACAAAAATGTTAATGCTTGTTACCTTCAGGCATTAGAATTATGAATGCATTTTATTAACTTTTTATTTATTTATTTATTTATTTTTAGGGCCATATCCGTGGCATATGGAGGTTTCCGGGCTAGGGGTCTAATCGGAGCTACAGCTGCCGGCCTATGCCGGAATCACAGCAACACGGGATCCAAGCCGCGTCTGCGACCTACGCCACAGCTCATGGTAACGCCGGATCCTTAACCCACTAAGCAAGGCTGGGGACTGAACCTGCATCTTCATGGATACTAGTCAGATTTGTTTCCGCTGAGCCACAATGGGAACTTCCATTTTATTTTTCTTTATATTTTTCTATATTTTCTAATTCTTTCATGGAGCAAATGTGATCAGGAGATTTTAAAAAAGAAACAGATTTTAAAAAGAAGACAACACACACACTGAAAGGCAGCGAAGACAACAGCTTCTGCTTTAGGTCTCTCAGGGGATGAGTTTGGCACAACCGCAGGCTCTGGGCTCCAAACTCGCCCTCTTTTCCAGCCTGTTAAATCTTATGGGTCTTACTCCCTGGTCAGCAGCTCCCACTAAGTCAACTCTCTTCTCCTCAACGGCAGTTATTTTCAGAAGCAGGTCTGGGGCCATCTGTCTCAGTGACTTATGCTGGGAAAGGGTCTCTGGAAAACAGCGTGTGGTAAATTTCTCAGGCTCCGCTCATTTGCTCCCCAGCTCTCCTCCTCCCAGGTTTCTCAGGGCCGTGTTTTTGTTGCTGCTGCTGTTGTTGTTGTTGCTAAACATTCACCAGGATGGAGTTCCCGTCGTGGCTCAGTGGCTAACGAATCCGACTAGGAACCATGAGGTGGCGGGTTCAATCCCTGGCCTTGCTCAGTGGGTTAAGGATCCGGGGTTGCCATGAGCTGTGGTGTAGGTCACAGACCCGGCTCGGATCCCGCGTTGCTGTGGCTCTGGCGTAGGCCAGCGGCTACAGCTCCGATTCGACCCCTAGCCTGGGAACCTCCATATGCCGCAGGAGCAGCCCTAGAAAAGGCAAAAAAAAAAAAAAAACAACCCAAAAAAACCCAAACCAAACCAAACCAAACCAAACCAAACATTCACCATGAAAGGCACTCTGCTTTCACCTGCCCGCCTGAGCAAGCCGAGTGCCTGGTGTAGCGTCCACTTCAGCACTGAAAGAAGGGAGCCTTGAGCGTCTCTGGTCTTTACAGGGATGGCCTATCGACTGGTCTGCTTGTTGGGGAGTAAAGGAAGACAGTCAATGATTTTTTTGGGGGGGGGTAATAACAGCTTTACTGAGATAAAAACACATACAAGTCTCCCATGTAAAGTGTACAATTCAGTAGCTTTCAGTATGGTCACAGGGTAGGGCAACCAACACCTCAAGAAATTCTAGAATATTTTCATCACCCCCAAAAGAAACCACATAGTCACTAAGAGTCACTCCTCATTTCCTTCCAATCCTCTGAAGCCCTGATCTATTTTCTGTCTCTATAGATTTGCCTATTCTGGACATTTCCTATAAATGGAATCATACAATATGTGCTCTGTGGAGACTGTCTTCTTTGACTCCATATAAGGTTTTCAAGGTTCAGCCCTGTCGTAACATGGTCTGGATTCCACTTCTTATTGCTGAATGACACTGCATGGTACAGATACTCCTTATTTTATTTATCCATCCATCAGTTGATGGAAACTTGGGTTGTTTCTACCTTTTGGTTCTTCTGAATGATGCTGCTACAAACATTTGTGTACAAAGTTGTGTGTGGACACATATTTTCAGTTCTCTTGGCCATATACCTAGGAGTGGAACTGCTGGATGGTCTGGTAACTGTGTTCAATTTTTGAGGAACTTCTGGATTGTTTTCCAAAGTGGCTGTGCCATTTTACACTTCCATCAGCAGTGTCCGAAGGCTCCAATTTCTCCTTATCTTTGCCAACACTTGTTATTATCTGATTTTATGATGACAGCCATTCTAGTGGGAGTGAAGTAGCATCTCATTGTGGTTTTGAGTTGTGTTTCCTAATGACTAGCGACATCGACCATCTTCTCATGTGCTTGTTGGCTATTTGTCATCTTCTATGGAGAAATGTTTATTCAGATCCTGTGCCCATTTAAAAAATTTATTTATTTATTTATTTATTTATTTATTTATTTATTTAGGGCTGCACCCATGGCACATGGAAGTTCCCAGGCTAGGGGTCAAATCAGAGCTGCAGCCTCTGGCCTACAGCACAGCCACAACAATGCCATATCCAAGCCGCATCTGTGACCTACACCGCAGGTTGCAGCAACGCTGGATCCTTAACCCACTGAGCAAGGCCAGGGATCAAATCTGCCTCCTCATGGATGCTAGTTGGGTTCTTAACCCGCTGAGGCACAGCAGGAACTCCCCATGCCCATTTCTAAATTGAGTTCTCTATTTTATAATTGAACGGTAGGCATAAATATTTATTTTGTGTCTACCCTGTGCCAGGCACTGTTGTAAGCATCGCTGATAGGTAAGGAAGCCAAAGCCTTGCCCCCACAAACTTACTTCTAGTGGAGAAGAAAACCGATAAACAAGTGAGCAAATAACTGTCTAGGACAAGATCAGGTGGGAGTATACGCCAGGAGGAAAAGTTAAGTGCAGTAAGACGTGAGCAGGGACGGGGTGGGTGTGCTGTTTTAAGTCAGGTGGTCAGGGAAGGCCTCTCTGAAGAGGGGACATTTAAGCAGAGACCCGAAGTAAGTAAAGACGTGAGCCACCCAAACATCTGGGGGAAGAGCTTTCCAGGCTGAGGGCCTAGTAGCTGCCACATCCCTGCAGCAGAAGCAAGTTCATTTGAGGGACAGCAAGGAAGCGAGCAGAGTTGCAGGAGTGTAAGAAGAGTCCTAGGAAACGAGGCTTGAGAGGTGGCCAGGGGCTGTAGGCCAGGGACTCAGATGTACAAATACTGCAAACTAAAAACCGCAACGCATACGCGTTCTTATTAGTGATGCTCTGAGGGCAGGGGCTGGTTTTATTTATCTCCATGTCTCCACAGCCCGCACAATGGTTTCCCATGTAGTGGGTACCTGGTATGTACCGGGATCTATTCTAACCTACTGAGCTACTAATAAAAACAATGCCTACATGAGAAGAGTATTTACAGTTGACAGATAATGTGCACATCCGTGATCTTATTTGATCCTCACCACATCTCAGTGAGGGAGTGACCACCACCCCCATTTTTCAGATAGAAAAACTGAGGCTAGGAGAGGCGATGTGACTTGTACAGGGATATAAACTGGTAAGGGCTAAGCAGAACTCATGAATATTTTCTCAGGTCAGTCTCCCAAAGCAATAGAAATTAGAGCAAAAATAAACCCATGGGACCTCATCAAACTGAAAAGCTTTTGCACAGCAAAGGAAACCAAAAAGAAAACAAAAAGACAACTTACAGAATGGGAGAAAATGGTTTCAAATGATGCAACTGACAAGGGCTTAATCTCTAGAATATATAAGCAACTTATACAACTCAACAGCAAAAAAACCAATCAATCAATGGAAAAATGGGCAAAAGACCTGAATAGACATTTCTCCAAAGAAGATATACAGATGGCCAACAAACACATGAAAAAATGCTCAACATCGCTGATTATAAGAGAAATGCAAATCAAAACTACCATGAGATACCACCTCACACCAGTCAGAATGGCCATCATTTATAAATCCACAAATAACAAGTGCTGGAGGGGCTGTGGAGAAAAGGGAACCCTCCTGCACTGCTGGTGGGAATGTAAACTGGTACAGCCACTATGGAGAACACTTTGGAGATACCTTAGAAATCTATACACAGAACCTCCACATGACCCCGCAGTCCCACTCTTGGGCATCTATCCGGACAAAACTCTACTTAAAAGAGACACATGCACCCACA
This sequence comes from Sus scrofa, assembly GCF_054392235.1. Classification (NCBI taxonomy): domain Eukaryota; kingdom Metazoa; phylum Chordata; class Mammalia; order Artiodactyla; family Suidae; genus Sus; species Sus scrofa. Next base: position 13,390,485 of record NC_139391.1, read on the forward strand.
TGTTCATTGCAGCACTATTCACAATAGCCAGGACATGGAAACAATCCAAATGTCCATCGACAGAGGATTGGATTCGGAAGAGGTGGTATATATACACAATGGAATACTACTCAGCCATAAAAAAGGATGACATAATGCCATTTGCAGCAACATGGATGGAACTAGAGCATCTCATACTGAGTGAAATGAGCCAGAAAGACAAAGGCAAATACCATATGATATCACTTATAACTGGAATCTAATATCCAGCACAAATGAACATCTCCTCAGAAAAGAAAAACATGGACTTGGAGAAGAGACTTGTGGTTGCCTGATGGGAGAGGGAGGGAGTGGGAGGGATCGGGAGCTTGGGCTTATCAGACACAACCTAGAATAGATTTACAAGGAGATCCTGCTGAATAACATTGAGAACTATGTCTAGATACTCATGTTGCAACAGAAGAAAGAGTGGGAGAAAAACTATAATTGCAATGTATACATGTAAGGATAACCTGACCCCCTTGCTGTACAGTGGGAAAATAAAAAAAAAAAAAAAAAAAAAAAGGACTCCAACCCAGGGAAGGGGCAGCAGTAAGACCTGGATTTGAAATGAGTTACTGTGGTTTGGGGCAGGTTGCTGGCTCTTTTAGAGCTCTGGGGTCTTCAGGGTCTGGGCCTATCTCCCAGGGGTCCTGTGAAGAGCATGCACGTCGGGGGCCTACCATGGGCCTGGCATACAGCAGGTGCGCAACGAAGTGGTAGCTCTCTGCCCACCTCTACTCATTACAAGCCCCAACATACACTAGGCAGGCTCTTCGTGGGAGGTCTTGCCCGGGTACTGGGGACACAGAGCCAAGACCAGCCCTTCCCCTGGAGGGGAGCCCGGACTCATGGGTGAGGGAGACAAACAATCATCTAACGTGAGTGAGGCCAGAGGAGGGGGGTGAGTGGTGAGGGGGCTGCTGGGCGGTGAGGGCGGGGAAAACGGCAGATCCACAGTGCTCCAGCTATCAGCTGCAACCCCAGACTCCTCACAGGCTCTTTTAACCTTTCTTAGCAGCTGCCTCCGGAAGAATTTAAGATGGACCATCCAGGCCTGTGGAGGCTCAAATCAGGCTGGAGAAGCCACCTTGCATGGGATGTGGCGGGGAGGAAAGACACGAGGCAAGCTGGATTCTCTCTGCCTGTCAAAGTCTGCTGGCAAGGGCAACCAAGGAGCCACTGAAATTTACGGCTGGCTTTGAACAATCTGTGGTCACAGAGAGCTCTGCTCAACAGGAAGTCTCAAGCTTTGCACTTTGCACTGAGATTTGAATAAGAAAGCGCTTCCCAGGAGCTGTTTTCAAAGTCATTGCATTAAACACACACACTCTCTCTCTCTATATATATATTTATATACAATATTTAATGCAATAACTTTGAAAACAGATCTTGGGAAGTGCTTTCTTAATCAAATATATATATATATATCTAGTTCCTTCCCTCTGTCCCCCTCCACTCAATTTACGCAGCTGCAAAATTCTAAGCCCTAAGACACAGGAAGAGCGCAACCTGTTTTCTAAGCCCCACTTCCACTCAGGTACTCGCAGGAGGGCAGAGGTGTGCAGTACAGAGGAAAGAGGCAGGGGATGGGCGCCACAAGCTGCTGGGAGGAGGGGGAGGGCACTTATTAAGGGGGTACCTACTGCGTGTGCAGCCCTCTGGAAGCTTCACACACATCATCTCCATCAACCGTCACACCCCTTGCGGAGGTGACAGACCCCCTCCAGCTGACAGATGCAGAACCTGAGGTTCCAAGAGATTCAAGGTCATGCAACGAATGAAGGAAGAAAAACAACAGACCAGAATGTGCACCTGTACATTCCAGGGTTTACTTCCTTGATCTCTCAGTAGCCATGGGAACGGGACGAAGTTAAACCATTTCCTCGAAGCCCCAGAGCTCTCGAGGGTGGAGCTGGGATTCCAACCCTGGCCATCTAAGCCCACTGCCAGAATCCTTTCTAGAAACTCACTCTGTCTTTCACAGAGTCTTAAGGGGGAGTCAAGGACTAGTGTCATCAATGAACTGGGAAAAGATGAACCAGGAAAACAACAACAACTCCACACAAAATAAAGCCAGGATTGTATATTTATTATTTGCATTGTTTTCTGAATATATGTTATATTTCAACAAAAGGTTTTAAAAAATGCCAGCGAGCCCTTCCGTGTGAACATAAGCCAACAGTGAGCAGAACTTTCCTTCAATAGGCTTCCCCAGAAGTGCCTGGATTCTAAACAGCCTTCCCTGAGCTTGCTCCCTGTGCCCAAGCCTGCTTCCTTAGGTTTCCACAAAGCTTCCTGAATTTTTTTTTGTGGGGAAAGCACACTTGTTGTGAGGGCCAAGCTCTAGGAAATCTTGAAAAATCAAGGAAAGCAGTCAGGGGAGAGATGGCCACGCACACCTGCACCCACGTGACTGCGTCTCCTCTTCCTCAGGAGGCTTCCCCAGAGGGGGGTCCTCAAAGCCAGGGGCTCCTTAGGAAGTCTGGGGCAAAAGTTGGCAGAAAAATGGGGTTGTTTTTATCCTAAAGTATACTCTGTACAGAAAGGAGTCTCTGAGATGATAAGAGAAGGAAAGGAACGAACATCTATCCGAAGTCGCATGTCGAGTGCTGTGTCACAGCCAGTATCACCCACTCACTCCACTGAGGAGCCCCCACATGTCAGGCTCGCTGCTGGGAGGTGGGCTCACCATGGAAAGTTCTTGTCTGTGTTAATTTATTTTCTTCAGGCTGCTGGAACCAAGTGCCACAAACTGAGCATATTTATTTAATTTTTCCTTTTAGGGCTGCACCCTTGGCCTATGGACGCTCCAAGGCTAGGGGTCAAATTGGAGCTGCAGCGCCTGGCCTACACCACAGGTGCAGCAATACCTGACCCAAGCCGCATTTGTGACCTACACTGTGGCTCATGGCAATTTGGGATCCTTAACACACTGAGGGGGGGCTGCCAGGGCTTAAACCTGCATCCTCATGGTTACTAGTTGAGTTCTCAACCAGCTGAGCCACAACAGGAACTCCCCCCCCCACTTTTTTTTTTTTTTTTTGGAGCATCTTCAAACAACAGAAATATTTGGCCTTGTACTCCTGGAGGCTAGAAGTTCAAAATCAGGCCATGCTCTCCTTGGAAACTGCAGAGCAATCATCCTCTGCCTCTTCCTAGCTTCTAGTGGTTTGCTGGCAATCTCTGCTGCTCCTTGGCCTGCAGCCGGACCAGTCCAACCTCTGCCTTTTTGTCACACAGCCCTCTCTGTGGACCTGTATCTGTCTTCACATGGCTGTCTTCTTCCAAAGACACTGCTCACACTTGATTAGGAGCTCAGGCTCCTCATCTTGATGAATTACCTCTGTAATGACTGGTTTCCAAATAAGTCACATTCCAAGGACTGGGGCTTAAGACTTGAACACATCTTTTTTAGACACAATTCAACCCCTAACAACTGTCATTGTGGAGCTTATACAGTAGAAGCTCCCTTTTGAAGATGAATAAGGTGGGGCACTGAGAGACCAAGTGGCTTAAGATCTAGAGGCAGTAAGTCCACACATCCAGCTCTGATTCCGGAGCCCATATTCGGTCCACCCCACCACCCTGTCTCGCCAGCATGGAGCGTCCTTATACCACAGGGGCTTTTGCATATATCATCACACATTGTCCTTGTGACATCTCTACAAGGTATGTACCACTGTCCCCATTTTACTGACAGAGAAAATGAGCTACACAAAGACTGAAGGCACTCAGTTCTCAAGAGGAGGAGCAGGCTTGAACCCTCGTGGGTAGAGTCTGCATCCAGGCTTTTCCTGCTGCCCCACCAAGGTCTGTGGCCCTGTGCTGGGGGGACACCAGAAATGGAGTCAGAAATCAATACAAGGAGCCGATGGACAGGCCCCGTCTGCAAGGCTGCCTGGGGAAGGAGAGCTACCCTGATGGGGGCAGGGGATCGGCAAGAAATAAAGATGTTGGCTGGTTTTGTGTCTCTTAACCAAAAAGGCTCATCTGGACAGGAAAGAGTTTGTTTTTTGGAAGCTGAAGCCATTCAAACCTCTCAAACCCACGAGTTCAGATCTCGCCCTACTCCCTGGATGGCAGTGTCTGGGCCCTGCTGGCAAATGGGCTTTCTTGCTTCCTGGAGGGGAGGACACTGGGCAACACTTGAGTACAAACCTTTTTGGGGGTTTCTTGGGCAGAGCCAGAGAAGCAGCATCCCCAGAGCTTTGGTGCAGGCTCACGTGGATGGCATTTGCCTCGGATTTCACGTGGTTTGGGGAAATGAGGGGAGAGCGAGCTGCCCTCAGGGTAGGAAACAGATTTGGGATATTCCTACATGCCAAAGCCATAGAGCTCAGCGGTCTGTGAGCCTGGGGGGTGGGGTGGGGTAGGGTGGGGGGTGATGGGTTCTGGGTCATTTGTCACAGGTCCCTGGGCTAGTCAGAGGAGGGAAGAAGGCCAAGCGTCCTTCTGGAAGTCCTGCCAACTAGATCCTGCCCACTCAGTTCTCAGCAGCCCCACAGGGGACTCCAACTAGCACCCCCGATGAGCTGGGGAGGCGACTCAGACTGGATTCACCCTGCCTCTGAGAAGCTTCCAGTGTAGTGGCTGAGCACACCCACTTCCTCCCAGCTCAGAGAGTGGGAACACAAAGAGCAGGTTAATGGGGGCAAGAGGCACCTTCCTGCCCGAAGCCATGTTTAAGCAGAAGCCTGAAGGTGACCCAGGAGCTGGCCAGACGAAGGAGGCGCTTGCGTGTGCTGTGTGTACCTGTCGGTGCAGAGGGTGCTGGTTGCAGGGTCCCGGCAGAGAGAAATACACAGGTGGAAGCCCAGGGTGGGGATGTGTTAACGGTGGGTCTGTGTGGAGTGGAGGTAGGGGAAGTGGTACACGGAAGGGGAGGGAGGGAGGGTTCAGGTACGATAACGGCTTCCAGAAGAATCCAGGGCCTGCCCGTGCTCCCTGGGCTCTCCACCCAGCAGTGGCTTGCAACCAGGCTGGGCCACCTGAATTCAGTCCCCCAGCTTGTTGGGGTCTCCAGCTGAAAATTCCCATGGTTATCCAGGTGGCTGTCTACGCTCTCATCAAGCCCCAATAATATAAACGAGCAAGACTGACTCCATTTAATTCTTGTATCAGCTCTCCGAGTTTCTCTTTATTACCCCCATTTAGCACAGGGGAGCGCAGAAGTTCAAAGAAGGTTAAGTGACTACATTCCATGTAAGACTATGATATTTGGAAGGAAAGCGCCCTCAGGCTTCCTGCCTGAATAACTGAGTCGTTTGCTCTTGGAGGAATTTTATGCAGGAGAGAGAAAACGACTTGGTAACAACAACAGCGATGATAACAACAGATACTGCGGATTGGGGATGTCCCCTTTGCCAGAAATTGTACCAAGCTGTGTGCAGACATGCACCCATTTTAACCCTGACCACAATCCTAGGAGGGAGGGGCTTTTACCACTCTCATTAGAGATGAAGGAACGTGGACTTAGAGTGGTCAATCCAGTTGGCCAAGGTCACAGGGCTGACTTGGAATAGGAGAGCTAGGAGGTGGCCCAGGTGGCCGACTCCAGCCGCAACCTGAGAGTCTCTGTGCAGCTTCAAAGGAGCAAAGTCTTCTATCCCACCTGGGGGTCTATATATGAGGAAACTGAGGCCCAGACAGGGAGCAGAATGGGTCCAATGTCTCATACTAAGGCGGTGGCAGAGTTGATTTTGTACTGCTAATATCAGAAAGAGTAATAGTCACGTCATTACTATTACTCTTTTGAGGCAGCCAAATACAGAGGTCAGAAAACGGACTCTGGAGTCCACAGCCTGAGTTCCAATCCCAATTCTGCCACTTGGTAGCGGTAGAAGCCTGGGCATGTTTTTAAGTTCCCTGAGCCTCAGTTTCTTTCTCTGTAAAATAGGCATGAAAATATACCCACCTCACAGGGTTGTGGAGGGATTAAAGAGTTGGATTGAGAAAGCACGTGGCGTAAGGAAAGCGCTCCATCAGTGTCTACTGTTACTGATTCTCTACCTGCTCCGGGGTGGAAGCATTTATCTGTAATTCTCACAGCACCTACAGAGAGAGATTATTATCCCTTTTGTATAGATGCGGGGAACAAGCCTAGAGAAAATAAGGAACGTGCCTGTTGTTACGCAGCTTGGAAAGCAGTAGAAGCTGGATCGCACATCTGCCTGATGCCCCAGTCCGCGTTATTTCCCACCACATGGATCCAGCCTTGCAGACAGCGCCGGCATCCATCACCTCATTGCTACCAAGTATCGGCCTTGTCTTTAATGCTGATAATTCTTACATCTCCCTGGCAGCTGTGTATGTGTGTGCATGAGGGTTTGATGCACAAGAGAGCACAACCACAAGCAGGATGGATGATTCCAGTATCACTTATCATTCTATGACAGAATTAACATTCTTCTATAAGGACAGTAACAACCCATCCTGTGTGCAGAGTCTGCTATGGTTCAGAAAACCCTTTTCATACCCGTTATCTCATTGCATCCCCCTAACGGCCCTGGAAGGAGGGCAGTAGAGTTAATTGTGTTATTTTCCACCCATTTAGAGCAGCCACTCTTGGTTGCCTACCGACCTCAACAGCCCTTATGAATAGCATCCTGACGTGGCTCAGCTAAGCAAGCCTCCATCACGTGTCCAGGAGTGGATTCTGACTTGCACATCACAATGGTCCTGTCCCCCTGGGGGAATGGGAACCATCGTCCAGTCAGATGTGAGCGGAGGTCTCAGGGTTCCCTGGAAGTTCTGCCTTCTGGACCCAATGCCTGGGACTGCAGTGGCTGAGGCCAAGAAGGTGAATCTGACGTTTGCTGAGCAGGCCTGGAGTCATGCCACCTCTGGACTTCTTGTTGAGTGAGATACTAAGTGCTGAGGGCAGTAATGATAAAGCCAGTTTGAGGTAGGGTTTTTGTATCAGGCATCCTAAGATCTCCCACTTCACCGCAGACAAGTCTTCATAAAAATCCATGTCCACTACTGTACTTTGTCCTCTTATAATCCAGCCACGCCCTATGCCAAGTACAAGGAATGTTACCAAATCCTCACAATAACCCCAGGGGGTAGCTGCTGTTGTTTCCATGTCACACTCAGCCTCGATCACAGCCTGCGCGGCCAGTGTGGGGGTCTCTCAAATACCAACACACACACTCTCCCAGGACACCCTTCTGCTGCCTCGCTGAGCTGCCTGCAAACAGTGGCTGCAGCTCCATTCCCTCCGACCAACACGAGCAGCTCCTGCCTCCTGGTCCTGAGCCCTGGTCAGAGGGAGGGCGGGAGGGCATATGGGCATGAGGGACCATCTCCCCAAGAAGCTGGAGGGCAACGGCATCGTGATTCTGCTGCCGCTTCCCCACCTAGTGAGGGAGATGATAACACCTGCCCGTAAAGTGGGGCTGGGGTGGGTGGTGCCCTCAGTCTCTGTTCAAAGATATGCCCCTTTCCTTAATACCCAACAACCGCTGGGTCTTCTCGTGGGCAAGTACCACATGCCAGGCAGGGGGCACCAGTGGCGAGCAAATGGGGCCGCCCCACTCTCTCGAATCTCTCATGTAACAAGTCAAACGTGCTTAGAAGCCTCATTCCACATTAGCCCCTGATCCTCTAGGGGCTGTGGCCTCTTCTGAAAACAGGTGGGAGATGCTCCCTTCTCAGAGTTCAACGTCCTGCCCCCTGGGCTCCTGTTTCCTGTCTGCTCCTGTGATTGACAAGAGGTGACACCCTTGCTACAGGACGTGACCTCCTCTCAGAGGGTCCCACACCACCAGTCCAGGCAGGGGTCATCGCATCTCACCTGAGCAAGCTGGACACCGCCCCTCCGGCCCCCTCACACCCCCACTGGGCCTGCCACCCTGGGACGCTTTCACACTCACGGGGATTTGGCTCTGCTGGCTGCCAGTTTCTCATCCAGCTGCAACAATCCAGGCAGGCCCCGGCTAGGCTAGGGCACTTCCGGCGGAGGGGCCTATCAAAAGGCCAGCAGATGGCTCTCCATGTCAGAAATTATTTCCTGATGCCCAGGGGAGGCCTCCCAGGCCCTGCATCCCCTGCTGGGGGAAGTCCCTGCTTCTCCTGCTCGTTGGAACACCCGCTAATGCCGCACATGGTCGGCTGAACTGCCCTCCTCTGTGACTTCGCTTTGCTCTTTTACATGGGCTGTCTGTTCAACAAGACATTACTGATGCCTACTGTGTGCCAGGCCCTGTCCCAGGCCCTGGATGGCACGGCTCTGCCTTCAGGGACCATGCAGTCTAATGGGGGAGCCTGATGAGCAAACCAACATCAGCCCTGTGGGGTATGTGCCAGAGACGGGGGGTCTCCTGAGGGCCGGGGGAGGCCAGGCCTGGCTTGTTCCAAGCCTGGCAGAGGGGAGGCATGCCACGCACGGAGCATTTACCAACCCAAAGCTTGACTCAGAATAAAGGGCAACCTCTGCTGAGCCTGTGGAATTGGCCGGCCTCGGTCCCCGGTAATTTCCTATCACTGTGGGGGTGGCGGTGGGTGAGGGGAGTTGTGGGGGGATGCGTGGGGTGCAGGGAGTTGGGGAGTGGGTGACGTGGCAGCTCAGGACAGTCAGGAGCCCTGGCCGGTCACTTTCTCTGACTTTGACCAAATTACCAGCCCAACCAGAACCTAGTTTTCTCAGCTATAAGGGGCGAGGGAGGCCTCTAGGAATGTTTTAGAAGTGGGTGGCCATCCATCCGTCGGAAATTGCAGGCAGGGGACTCCAGCAATGGAAAGGGGGGAGGAGGCGGGCCAGGGCGACGTCCCCACGCCCTCCTGACTTGGGATTCTCTAGGCCGCCCTGGGCCTCAGCTTCCTCCTACGGATCATGAGGACCCAACGGGGCTCTGGGATATGACCGATCCGTCTTTGGCTCCACTGGTGCCTCTTGCTTTGCGATCTCTAACAAGGTGCTTCATTTCTCTGAGTCTTAGTTTCCTCAAATGCAAAAGGCGGATTTGCAACATCTGTTTGGTGACACTGGTAGAAGGCTTAGAATAGGCTAAGTGATGCCTGGCACAGTATTTGGCACAGAGTAAATATCAAGCAAATGTTAATTCCTCCTCCTCTGAGGAGCGAGATGCCCTTGAAAGGGAAAATTTTGGTGACACAGTTTCTCACTGGAGATGTTAGTGGGACGAGGGGTGTAGACTGCATCTGCCTCCTAGGATCAAAGTCTCCCGGCTGGACTGGACCTTGAAAATGAGCAACAATACCCCCCGCTTCCTGCACCTGCCTCCCAGATCCAACACCTGCATCTCCTCTACCACCCGGCTGCTGCTGACATACCTCCCGACACAAGGAACTTGCTCCTCGCTATGGAGGCAGGCTGCCCTTCTGACTGAGCTCTGACTGCCAGAACATTCTTCCTTCTGATGAGGCAAAATAGTGCTGCTGCTGCTTCTACTACTCTTCCTAATCATAACCAATACACGCCTCACTCGGAGACACTGTGAGATGGGTTCCAGACTCGGGGATCAAGTCAATATGGCAATAAAGCAAGTCACATGAACTTTTTCATTCCCCAGTGCATATAAAAGATATACGTATACTGCACTGTAGTCTATGAGTGTGCAAGAGCATTACGTCTATGAAAACAAGGCATGCAGCTGACATAAAAACACACTTTATTGTTAAAAAATGCTAATCGTCTTCCGAGCCTTCAGTGAGTCACGAGCATTTTGCAATAGTGACATCAAAGATGAGGGATCACAGCTAATCTTAACTAACATCCCAACGACGAAAAAGTTGGAAACATTGTGAGAATTACCAAAATGCGACACAGACACACAAAGTGAGCAAATGCTGTTGGAAAAATGGTGCCAATATACCTGCTTGAAGCAGGGTTGCCACAATCTTTAACTTGGTTAAAAAAAAAAAAAAAAAAAAAAGCAGTCTCTATGAAGCACAATCAAGCAAAATGTAACAAAACGAGGCCGGCCTCTAATGGCAAAGTGATTAAGAGCATAGACTCCAGCACTATTTAAAATTTAAAATTGGGCATTCCCTTCATGGCTCAGCAGTTAACTAACACGACTAGTATCCATGAGGATGTGGGTTCGATCCCTGGCCTTGCTCATTGGATTAAGGATCCGGCGTTGCTGTGAGCTGTGGTGTAGGTCACAGATGTGGCTCGGATCCTGCATTCCTGTGGCTGTGACGTAGGCCAGTAGCTACAACTCTGATTTGACCCCTAGCCTGGGAACCTCGATATGCCACAGGTATGGCCCCCTCAAAATAAAATTTTGAAGTAAAAAATGTTTAATTTTAATTAATTCAAAAGTCAGCTGCTCAGTCACAGTAGCCACATTTCAAGTGTTTATGGCCCCACTGGACAGCGCTGCTCTGGGGCCAGACAGTCAGGACTGGCACCCTGGCTCTGCCACCGACTAGCTGTGGGATCCTACTCAAATTCCTTAGCTTCTTCAGGCCTCAGTTTTCCTCATCTGTAAAATGAGACAAAAATGAGATAAAAGTGGTGCTTGCCTCAGAGGGCTTTTTGTGAGAATTAAATGAAGGAAAATCCAGAAATTGTGCTGGACTGGGCTGGCTTTCAAGCGTTTGCTCATTCATAAAAGCACTTCGGTTTGAAACCCACTTGGTGCCAAGCCTTTACTAGACACTTGATGTATACACGTCACACACGCATTTCTTCCCCACACTCCAATGAGCATTTTTGCAAGCCCGAAGATAAACGGCTGGGTCAGAGAACATGAGTATTTAACATTTTACAAAATCATGCTGAATCACTTTCTACAAGAAAATGTAGGGATTTCCTACTTTCACCAATAATACATGTTCTGCAACAACCCGAGCAACTCTGCAGAGTCCTAAACTTTTAAGTCCTTGCTTATCTGACAGATGTAAACGATCTTAAAAATTTTAATATTCTGACTTTATTAGTGAATTTGGGCATTTTCCCATATTTATCAGATATTTACATTTATGTAGCTATGAATGCCTAGATGTCTGTGCATTTTTTCTTATTGGGTTGTTTATTTTTTTCTAGGTATTGATTCCAAGGCTTTCTCTATGTTAAGGAAATGAATATATTTTAGATAAGGCAAATATTTTCCCCCTTGCCTTTGACAGTGGTTACGCTGTTTTCTTGTCAGGCAGAAAGCTTAACTTCTTGTTTTGCCTTTTTTTCTATAGCTTCTGGATCGGGTGGTCAGCTGGCTTCTGCAACTGTTGTCAGGTCTCCCCAGCTCCCTTGGGGGCTGGGGGGCACAAGGAAGTTCAGACAGACAAGACGGAGTGTGTGTGTGGGGGCACAGGGGCTCCCCCGCCTGCTCCAGGACACCCTCCACACCGGCTGGAGCCCCTCCTCTCCTCTCAAGTCCCCGCCTCCCTCTAGGGTGTGTCAGGAGAAGGAGACTATCCCTGCAGGAAAGGGGAGTCTCCTTTTGGAGACATGAGGGGCAGCTCCCTCTTTTCTTCTCGGCTCTTCATCCTCCTGGAATGGGGGGGCAGAGAGAATGTCATGAAAGTGTGGGGTTTTGCTAGACCACCCAGCTAAGCCACTGGTGAATCCCTGACCCACAAAACCTGTGTGAAGTAATAAATGTTGTGGTTGTTTTAAGTGGATAAATGTAGGGGTAAGTTTTGTTTGTCTTTGCCTTTTTTTTTAAGGCCACACCTGAGGCAGATGGAGGTCCCCAGGTTAGGGGTTGAATAAGATCTGTAGCTGCCAGCCTCTGCCACAGCCACAGCCACTCCGGATCTGAGCCACGTCTGCAACCTACACCACAGCTCACAGCAATGCCAGATCCTTAACCCAATGAGCGAGGCCAGGGATTGAACCCGCATCTTCATGGATACTAGTCGAGTTCACTAACTTTGAGCCACAACGGGAACTCCATGTGGGGGTGATGTGTCACACAGCAGTTGAAAACTAATACATAAGAGAAGGGCCGTTTGGATTGAATAGGGACCAGCCCTCAGAGCTAAGCTTCAGTCTTTTTTTCTTTTGCCTTTTTGTTGTTGTTGTTATTGTTGCTATCTCTTGGGCCGCTCCCGCGGCATATGGAGGTTCCCAGGCTAGGGGTTGAATCGGAGCTGTAGCCACCGGCCTACGCCAGAGCCACAGCAATGCGGGATCCGAGCCGCGTCTGCAACCTACACCACAGCTCACGGCAACGCCGGATCCTTAACCCACTGAGCAAGGCCAGGGACCGAACCCGCAACCTCATGGTTCCTAGTCGGATTTGTTAACCACTGCGCCACGACGGGAACTCCTTGAGCTTCAGTCTTAAAGGAATCTCTGCCCTGCCCGAGGGCTAAGACGCAGGTGGCTGTTTCTCAGTGTACAGCCCAGTATTTAGGTCTTCCCTAAACTTCACGATTCCCATTAACTCTTACTTTTTGTGCTATATCCACGCAGCTGAGGCCGACTTGAGCCACTGCATGCTTTAGCTGTATCCCCTTAACCTTAATCTTCCAGGCCTGAATCATGTCGAATTCTTACAAAGAAGAAATAAAAATCTAGAACTACTTCTTTTCTTTTTAGGGCTGCACCTGCAGCATATGGAAGTTCCTGGGCTACAAGCTGAATGAGGGTATAGCTGCCAACCTACACCACAACCACAGCAACGCTGGATCTGAGCCACATCTGTGACCTATGGCCTCAGCTTGCAGCAACACCAGATCTTTGACCCACTGAGCGAGGCCAGGGATTGAACCTGCATCATCCTGGATACTAGTTAGGTTCTTGACTCACTGAGCCACAACAGGAAGTCCAAAAACCTGCAATTTTCTTATTAATAACCTAGCCCTATTGAACCCCAGAGCTTATCCACAGCTGTGTTTGACACCAACTCTCTTCATTAGAATGTTAATCATTCATGTCAAGATTTGCCTGAGTCTATTAACAACCAGAGGGAAGATTTTGATCAGAACTTAGCCTTGAAGAACTGTGGAAGAATCATGAGGTGGAAGAAAGCGCCTAGCAATAGTTTTGGCCCAGTTCTCTTGTCTCTAGGCAGATGTTTTAACTACGTTCGAATATATCCGGAGTTGGAAACTCACACAACATCCTTTGGTAGCAAATTCCGCTTTCTACTTTTTGTTTAATCCTAATCATCAAATGAGTCCCTTTCCATCCCCCGTATACTTGCACTGCTTTCATTTCAGCTCCTTTTCTCTTGCTTCATCTTCTGAGAACAAGACGAAGGGGTGTTAAGAACACTCTTTAGAGAAGGCCGTCGGCGTGTTCACAGGGTAATTAAACCGCAGCCCAGCCTTCTCATCTGTAGGTTCAAGAGCTTCAGTTCCTCCACGCTAACCTCATGGGGGTTGTTCCCGTGTCCCATGGAGGCCCCTCCCTGATTGCTTCTGCTCTTCCAAGCTGCGGTACTTCATGAATGCAGCTGTGGCCCAGCACAGAGTATAAAAATGGTTTCACACGTCCACCTCCTTTATTGGATCATGGTATCACTTTATTTTTAAAATGCATTTATTTTTGCTGCACCTGCAGCGTGCACAAGCTCCAGGGCCTGGGGCTGAACCTGGGCCATAGCAGTGACAATGTCGGCTCCTTAACTGCTAGGCCACCAGGGAACTCCATCATGGTATCATTTTGGAACTTTATTTTCGCAGTTTTAGATCACAGATACGTTACAGGTGTAGACATCATTTTGTCCCACCCCTCAATTTTATAGTTAACTATGGCCCAAAGACGACTTTGAACGTCACTGAGTGGCAGGGTGGCTGAGCTGGGTCTGGGACTCGGGGACCCTGATTTCCTGTCACATGTCTTTCCAGTCTCTCCTGCTCAGCTTGGCCTCATTTGGGGTGTGCCCTCCCACCTGTGCCGGATCTCTAGCCTCCAAGTCCCACTCTCAACCACAGGACTTGGTACCCAAAGCAGAAGGGTGGTGGGGATGGATATAGCGGGAGCTTGGGACTGACATATGTGCACTGAGGTGTACGCTGCAGATGGTCAACAGGGACCTTGCAGCACTGGGAAGTCTACTCGTGCTCTGTGATAACCTCTGTGGGAAGGGATGTGTGCACACGAATAACGGCATCACTCTGTGGGACAGAAGAAATTAACACATCACTGTAAACCTACTATACTTCAATAAAACCGAACCAAACCAAACCAAACCCCCAAACCACTAGGACTCTGGTCCTGACAACAATCTCCACCACAGCACTATGTGTCTCAGTGAAGACAAGGAAAGAGCCAGGGCCCTCTACTCCACGGAGCGTTCCCAGGCTGTTAAGAATGCAAATCGGCGAGGGGGGGATCTACAGACCAGCACCAAGCTGCAGGACAGCAAAGGGGGTATCATGACTCCACTTGTATTTGGAAAGGGTACACACAGATATGATGCTGCAAAGAAATTTCTAGGAAGATGCACGAAAACTGTTCACAACATGATGGGGTGGATGGTAAAGACTTCGACTGTTCGTTTTATACCCTTTAGCACTGCTTGAATATTTAACCATGTGGCTTTATTACTTTTATAATAAAAATAGCATAAATGTTTAAAAGGTTAATGCTGAGAACTTTCATTTTTTACTTGTCACACTTCTCCAGTGTTTGACTTTTTTTCAACGACCGTGTATTACTTGTGTAATTACCAAAAAAGATAGTAAAAATAAACACACATTAAAAATAATGTCATCTGTCTGAATATCTGTTATCGAGTAATGCTTTTAGGATACAGGACACAGATGATACACTCTGGGCAGGGGAGATGAGACCGTAACATGGAGGTGGTTTCTCAGATGGTGTGTGTGTGTGTGTGTGTGTGTGTGTGTGTGTGTGTGTGTGCGCACGCGCACGTGCGCACTGGGTGTGGCTGGAGTTGTTGGAGGCAGTTTTTGATTTTTGATGACTAAGGAGGCTGTCTCTGACACCTAGGGAACATCCTGGAGTCAGGGATGCTAAAAACGTCCATGCAAAATGCCAATGGAGCCCTACTAAGAAACACTGGTGGATACTGAAATATAAAGGTTTTTTTGTTTTGTTTTGTTTTGTTTTGTCTTTTTTAGGGCCACACTTGCGGCATATGTAGGTTCCCAGGCTAGGGGTTGAATTGGAGCTGCAGCTGCTGGCCTACGCCACAGCCATAGCAACATTGGATCTGAGCCGCGTCTGCGACCTACACCACAGCTCACAGCAACGCCGGATCCTTAGCCCACTGAGCAAGGCCAGGGATCGAACCTGCGAACTCATGGATACTAGTCAGATTTGTTTCTGCTGAGCCACGATGGGAACTCCTGACATGTAGAGTTTTACAGTCTCTATTCTTTCATTGAAACTTCATATTCCCTCTGAGGTAGAAAAAAAGTGATGGTTATTACCCTCGTTGACAGAGAGGAAGTATCTGGAAGGGGGGCTGCCCAGATAGCCCAGAAAGGGAGTGCTCCTAGAGGAAGAAAGATGCAGTGACAGAACTGCACCTAGCAACCAAGATGTTGGTTCCCACAAGCTCTGCATCAGGCCTATTATATCTCTTAGATGGTGAATAGGGTACTAAACCCCTATTTTGCAGACGAATAAACTGAAGCCTTGAGATCAGACCACCAGCCCAGGAACCTGGCCAGTAAACAGCTTAGCTCAAACCTTGGTCTGTGCACTTCCAAAGCCCTTGCTCTTGTGCCTCCCCATGTGGCCTCCCTCTCAACCCTGCGAGGAGACCAGGTGGCACCTGGAAGCAATTTCTCCTCTGGTTCCTCCTCCCCGCACCCCCAGGACTTATGCTCTCTGGTAGGGAATTCACAGTGGGAAATTAACCTCTGTCTGCAAGGGCCAATTACACAGTCTAGAATAAAAAGAGCAATATGCCTGGACCCAGGCAAAACCCTGGCTCCCCCTCCCTCTGCTCCTGCTCTGGAGGAAGCTGGGAGGAGCAAGGAAGGGGGAAGGGAAATCCCATTCTATTTTGAGAAAATAGTTGTGTTTGATTATCCAATAATACCCAGCTATAAAGTTGGGACAACTATGGATTTTCCCTAAATTTGAAAAATTGTGAGCCATTAACTTCTCACTCTCTAAGTAGATCCATTCAAAAGGATTTTAATATCTTGTGCCTTCTGCTGAGCAGGAATTAAAGTTAATGCAGACTTTTTTTTTTTTTTTGCCTTTTTGCCTTTTCTAGGGCTGCTCCTGTGGCAAATGGAGGTTCCCAGGCTAGGGGTCAAATCAGAGCTGTAGCCACCGGCCTACACCACAGCCACAGAAACGCGGGATCTGAGCCGCGTCTGCGACCTACATCACACCTCATGGCAATGCCAGATCCTTAACCCACAGAAAAAGGCTAGGGATTGAACCCACAACCTCATGGTTCCTAGTCGGATTCATTAACCACTGTGCCAAGACAGGAACTCCATATGCAGACTATTCTTAGGGAAAGGATAGGAACTCAGACCCACAAAAATCTGCTGGAGAGAAACTAGGAAGAAAGCTCAGCTTCTAAGAGAACTTTTCCCCCCAATCTCAAGGACTCTGGCCCCTCAGCCACTGGGTCCTCAAATGTAGACACAGTGAATTTTTTTTCTTACTGCAGTATTTCATACTTTGGACAGTGTTCATATCCTTGAGACTCATCTTAGGTACTCCTCCTCCAGGAAGCCTTCCCTGGCCACTCCAGGCTGGTTTAGGGCCTCCAAGTCCCCAGTCCCTTTTCTCCTGTACTGATCTCACTTGTCACAGGACACTTTATCTGACTGGACTATGCATTTCTTTAGGCCAGAAAACATCTCTCACAAATCTCAGAAGTCATATGGCGTCAAATAGCATAGGCACTCAGGATTCTTGGTGGTGTATCTACCCACTTCCTGCCAGAGTCAGCGCTGGATGTGTCCGTGAATGAGGAACTGGACTTGAACAGGTGGATGAGAGAAAGGGCATTACAGACAGAGGAAGATAAGCAAAAGCACAGAAATGTGAGAACATAGGATTGAGAAATGGAGTGTGAATAGGGAGTAGAGAAAAATGGTGAAAAGCACAATTTTAAAAAATCCATCTTGGAGTTCCCATCATGGCTCAGCAGAAACACATCCGACTAGGAACCAGGAGGTTGCGGGTTTGATCCCTGGCCTTGCTCAGTGGGTTAAGGATCTGGTTTTGCCGTGAACTGTGGTTAGGTCACAGACGTGGCTTGGATCCTGCATTGCTGTGTCTGTGGTGTAGACCAGCAGCTGTAGCTCCAATTGGACCCCTGGCCTGGGAACTTCCATATGCCGAGGGTGTGGCCCTAAAAAGCAAAAATAAATAAATAAAATAAAATAAAAATAAAAATAAAATCAATCTTTAGAGAAAATCCTAGCAACCTCACCACTATCTGTGGGACCTAAGGTGATTTACTAAACTGTCTGCGCCCCAGTTTTCTCATGACAACGACTCTGAGTAGGTGTGTATAAAGGACTTATACCACAGTGCCGCACATTCGGTGAATATATATTGTAGTCTGAAATATATTATTCTCAAAGGGGAGGGATCATTCTCTTGTGGGATGATCTGGACCCTACTGCTTCTCAGCAACTGTTTGCTGAGAGGTGCAGCGTTTGGTAACAAACCTGTGTTATTCTCATCTTTATTCATTTATGTTCTTCACTCAATCTACAAACATTCATTGAGCAACTACTATTGGCAAGATGTTGCAATGTGCTGTGATAGTATCAGGGTAAGATGGATTCCTAGCCATCAAAAAGCTCAACATCAGAGCTCCTGCTGTGGCTCAGCAGGTTAAGAACCTGACTAGTGTCCATGAGGATGTTGATCCCTGGCCTCGCTCAGTGGGTTAAGGATCTAGCGTTGTTTGTAAGTGCAGCACAGGTCACAGACAGAGCTTGGATCCCACATTGCTGTGGCTGCCCCATAGGCCAGCAGCTGCGACTCTGATTCTACCCCTAGCCTGGGAACTTCCTCATGCTATAGGTGTGGCCCCCCCAAAAAAACCTCAAAATCATAATCTTGGAGAGGAGATGAGGCACGGACACGAAGATAGGAGCCTGGAGGAAGAGGGAACATTATCGATGGAGAAATCAGTTTATGGAAAAGGAAGAGCTTGTATCTTTCTCTAATTACTTTTAAGGTTTTCTTTTTATAATTGATTTTCAGCAAATTTATCATGGTTTTGTTTCTGTTTATTCTTCTTTGGGTTTGTTGAACTTTTAGGATGTGTGGTTTATAGTTTATAACAAATTTTGGAAAAATTCAGTCATTGTTTCATCAAATACTTTTACATCATCTCTCTTATCTCTCCTCTAATCCCAAAAATTTCTAGTCACATGTTAAATGGACTCTAATTACATGTTAAACTACTTGATGTTATCCCACAGGTCACTGAGATTTTGCTCATTTTTCTTTCTGTTTTTTTTTTTTGGTCTTTCTATGCTCCAGGTGGATATTTTTTTCTTTTCTTTTCTTTAAATTTTGCATTTTAGGGCCACACTTGCAGCATATAGAAGTTCCCAGGCTAGGGGTCAAACCAGAGCTACAGCTGCCAGCCTACGCCACAGCCACAGCAACACAAGCCCCTAAGGCACCACAGCCATGGCAACACTGGATCTCCACCCCCACTAAGCAAGGCCAGGGATTGAACTCACATCCTCATGTATATTAGTCAGATTCATTTCCACTGCACCACAACAGAAACTATGAGGGTAGATAATTTTCCCTGCCCCATATTCAAGTTCATGTATCTTTTCTTCTACAGTGTCTAATCTGCTGTTACATTCATCTTTAAAATTTTCATTGCACAAATTCTGTTGCTCAAGAATTTCCATCTGGCTCCATTTTTCAATTGAATTTTGCTATTTGCTCACTTATTGTATTCATATTTTCCCTTAACTCCTTGAACATCTATAGTAGCCATTAAAAGTCCTTGCCTGCTAATCCCATCATCTCTATGATTTCTGTTTCTATTGACTTATTTTTTCTCTTAATTATGGATCCTATATCCACCTTCTTTGCATATATGGTAATTTTTGGTTGTACATTGCACATTATGGATGCTAGGGTGGACTCTGCAGGTGCATACATGCATAGGTTGGACCAGGTCAGAGTCTGAGCTGACTCCATAGCTCTCATAGTGGTAGGTACACAAATACAACACCCCTGGGTCCTGACCTCCATGGATCTGCATTGGTCGCCAGGTGAAAACAACACATAAGAGACACTAGGGCCAATTACAGACATACCCATGGTTAAGGTGGGGCCTAAAGCAGTGCCAACAACAGTCTATTTTATGCATGTGCACAATGGGTGAAAGGTAACACAACAGGGCATGCTCACAGGTGAAGAACTCCAGGGAGGAATACTCAGTGGCTTCTTTCCCAGTGGGAGAGCTCCAAACCCACCCACTCCACACTGCACATTAGAACCACAGTTCAGACGCAGATCTGGGGGCTCCTACTCCAACAACTAGGGAGCAGACCCTGCCCCCATTACAGGGCTGTGAGAATCACAGAGCAAATAGGAGGCCCCACTCAATATTCAGTACAGGCTCTGGTCACCACATTGGTCACATTTCCTATCGAGGGGATAATGGCCAGCATACACTGAGAAAAGAGGTAGCAGACATCCAAACTAAAAATAACCCTTGCACCAAACAAGTATTAAACCCAGACAGGCTTCCTAAACACACCAACCATATCAACAGCCACCTCTAAACACACTCCTTGACAAGACCTTGACCACCAGAGGGATAAGACCTAGCTCTATTCACTGGGGGGCAGACACCAGAAGCAAGAGGAACTAAAACCCTGCACCCTGCAGAAAGGAGACCACAAATATTGAATGTCAAATAAAATGAGATGACAGAAAAATATGTTTCAAACAAAGGAACAATATAAAAACCCACAAAAACAATAAGTGGATGCTAGGCTGTTTGGTATCTGGACTTTTGTTGTCTTCTTTTAAAGAGTATTGAGTTTTTATTTGGGTAGGCAATTAATTTACTTGCAGATAAGCTCGATCCTTTGAAGGCTTATTTTGGCTTCATTAGAATAGGCTGAAAGTAGCCTTTACTCTCTGTGTAGATTAACCCTATTCCTAAGGCATGTCCTTTTGGGGGTGTCTACAGAAAGCCTGAGATGTTCAACAAAGTATCTCTACTGTAGATGGCTGAAACTTAAACATCTCTCAACCTTGTGTACAGCTTCTAGGGAGTCATTTTATTTTCTGGTAGCTGCTCTTTGCTCACTAGGTGTTCTTTTGCCCATTCTCCTGGGATCTTTCCCTACACATGTGAAGCTTAGTATTTGGCCAGAGACTCAAGAGGAGCTTTATGTAGATTTCTCTACTCTTTCTTATTAGTACTCCATTCTACAAATTCCCGACTTATCAGTTGCCTTAAACCCATTAAGGATGCTTTGCTCTGTCTGACCTCTCCTCCCCTCCAGTTTCATAATGTTCCTCTAAATTGACAGCTAGGGTAACCAACAGATCATATTTTTGTTTTATTTCTCTCGGAGACCATAGTTTTGTGGCTGCCTTTTGTCTAATATCTGAAAACAGTCATTTCATGTATTTGGTCCATTTTTACAACTGTTTATGGTAGGATGGCTAGTCCAGTTCCAATTACTCTGTCATGGTCAAAAGCGGAGGTATGCAAAATAGAAAACTGGAACAGTTACTCGAGGAATAGGTAGGATTTGGACATAAGGCAATGAATGAGGAGGCTCATTTCAGGCAAAAGAAACAGCACAAGTAGCAAATATTTATTGAGCCCCTGATGTGTGTTATGCACTGGGGATTTTGTGATGAATAAGACAAATGGAGCCTTGCCCTAATGGAGTTTACAGCTTGTTCCAATCTGTGTTCATTTCAACCATTCTCTGGATGCCTGCTCTGTGGAAGACACTGTGCTGGTGTGGGAAGTTGGTGTTAGAAAGGAGAATGAAACATAATTCCTGTCTTCGAGGAGTTCACAGTATTTGGAGGGGAGAGAGAAATACTAACTTTCAACATCAAGTAGTGAGTGAGACGACAATGCTATGACTAGAGTGCTACGGGAGCAGAAAAGCAGACTTTCAGGTCTACCTTCCTTTATGATCTATGCACTGAGTCTTCAAGAAAGAGTAAGAGTTAACTAGAATAGAAGGAGTGGAGGGATGCTTTCTAGGCAATCACAACAAAGACACAGAGACACAAAGTATCTACAGGAAACTGTTAAGTGTCTCAGTGTGGCAGTATGATGTGAGTCTAGAGAGGCAGAATAGACCTTGAGAGGTCTTGCGTGCCATGTTAAGAGCCTAGATGCTATGCTGTTGGCAATGGGGGAGCCATGGAAGTCTCTTAAGCAAGGGAGACATACCCTGAAAACTCCTACCCTTGACTGAGCTGGCAGGAAATGTACTAAATATTCAAGGGATATATGGGACTAGGGAGAGTTGTTAGAATTTAACTCTCTGCCACCAGGAATTTGAAGGACTTTTTCATAGGAGCCATTTGGATTAAAAAAAAAAAATAGTAGCAGACACATAAACAAATCCCGTGGTGTAAAAATCTTGTCAACAGAAATACAGAAAAGCAGTGCATACAGCAGTGAAGATTTGTTTCCTCAGGAATATGGTAGGTGGGAAAGAAAAATAAGATTTTAGAGCTATAATGGTTCTGGAAAATCATTCTGCCTTTCATCTAATTTTATAATCACTTTGGCAACAGCAGAGACCCAGAGATATGAGAAGCAGAACAGGGGTAACAAAACAAGGGGCTTTGGAGTTAGGCTGACTCGAGTTTGAATCCTGACTTGGCCATTACTAGGTGTAACCTTGGTCAAATCATTTAATCTCTCTGAGTTGTAGTCTCTTCATACACAAATTAGAAAATAACAAGACCTTCTTTGCTGGATTGAAGTCAGATACTCATGAAATTTGTGGAGTCATTCCCACTGAGCTTAAACCATAGCATCATCAACTCCTCAGACATACAATTGCTCAGAAGAGGTCCCACAGGAGGAAAGTGTCCTTGGGAACATCCTCAAGAACTGGGAGGGGGTGACAGTGGACTAAAGATAGCTGCAGATTTGTTGTCACGAACCCCATCAACAGGTGGAGTTTATTTTCTCTCCCCTTGAATCTTGCTTGGCCCTGTGACTACGTAACCAATTGAAATCAGCCTCACAGTGGATTCTAGTTCTGGGTCTAGATCTTAAGAGAACCAATAACTTCTGCATCCTTTCTATTGAATGCTTCCTCTTGAGATATAGCTGTCATGAAAAGAAGTCCCCCCTGGGAAGATCAGCTGGGGAGCCAGAGGCACCAGCCTCCCAGCTGACTCCATCCAGATAGCAGACATACGAGCAAAGCCGCTCTGCCTTTTCTAGACTCAGCACTCTGGGCAGGACTCACAGAACGGCTCAGACAGCCTGTGTGAAAAATAATATGGGGTTATCATTATAAGCTATTGAGTTCTATTGAGTTCGGAGTAGTTCATTACACAGCAAAGATACCCAGCAGAGATAGAGAGGTTAACTCTCCTGCCAGGGCCCAAGGTCACGTCTGAGCCTTATCAGAAAGCTGAAGAAACGATTATATTCTGGACTCAAGCAGAGAGGTTTTGGTGCCTAGGGACTAAGGTTTAGTAGAGAGTTGGGATGAGGATCCTTCTCTTTCCTTCTCCAGGGAACGGAACATTTATGGTGCAGCGTGACAGTGAAACTGAGCAGGGACCTGTGGGACTCCTGGGCACAAGGCTTTCTGTGTCCCCCATTTCTTGTCATTAGGGAATCAGCTTCAGCCTCTATGACCTTCCCTGAGTTCCAAAGGGCAAGTTCAAAGAGCTGCTAATCAGGGAAGGGAGGGGATGCAGGGACCAGGGAGAAGCAGTCCAGAAACAATATTGTAGCCTTGGGGCAGGGTCCTGGTTCCTCTTCCAGGAATATATGTCACAATGTCTTCGAGTTCTTCTGCAGAACTAAAACCCCCCTTCTGCAGAAACCAGAGAGGAGGACTAACAAAACCAGTCCTAGGGCCACTAAGCACCAACTCTGAAGAAGAACAAAAGCTTGCAAATACTTATCTGTGGCCCTATTTTCTATTCCCAAACTATAAAGCCACTTCTTAATCTCTCCCAGGGGAGGGCAAGGTCTTTAGGGCTTTACCCTGCTGTGGTCTCCTTTGCTTGGCAAAGTAATAAAGCTATTTTTTCCCTTCTTTGCCCAAAACTCTCTTTCTTTCTACGAGGCATCAGTAGACAGAGGGCAAGTTTCTGCAACAACAGTGTGACAGTTTGAGGGTTTGCAGCTTTGGGACTCTGTAGGGCTAGCCCCTTGAGTAGAAGAATGGTGTCGTGTGCTCTAGCTGGAAAGGCAGAGGCACAGGGCTACCTTCCAAGTGGCTTGTATGCAGACGGAATATTAACAAGGAATGTGATATAAAGGAACCAGAGCAGACTTCTTGTTGAGAACATGCGAGGCTCTTGGAGTCTGCCAGAAAGATCCGAGCAAGACTTTAAATGAGCTGGAGGTCCCACAGAAGTCACTGAGGGGCAATTCCCAGAAATCTGGATTACTACCAGCAATGAGACCACAGGCTGAGGCGGTCTGGAGACATCCAGCTTTTATATGTGAAGCTCCTCCCATGATGCTTGGTCCATGGTAAATATATGACAGTCTGCATCATTAGGGAATTGGCCATAATATCTAGGGTCATACAGCACATTAAAAACAGAGATATCCAGCACTTTCTCTCCACAAGAACCTGCCCCCTGCTGACTGCCCTGGGGCAACTTCAGAGGTAGTAGCAGTCACTCCTGAGAATGTAGAGCTCAGACTATTCTCTGGAAAGTCAGGAAAATCCTATCAGGCTCCAAAATTTGCAAATGTAAGCTTTTGTTTTGGCACAGATGATAATAATCTGACTTGAGGGGTTACGAATCCCTGGATCTTAAGGCAAATGTCACCTTTCTCGGCTGGATGGTTTAAAGGAAGAAGCTGGAGGAAGAAAATGACTGTTAACAATATTAGCACCAATCAAAACATGCACCATCATTTTAACTCAGGGGCTACCCAGGGATGAAGCACAGTGCCCCTCGGCAGGGTGGCCATAGGAGAAAGGAAGTTCCACTACCAGCTCTCACCTAAACGGGGGGAGAAGACAGACCCTGGGCTTTCTCATCCACGGCTGGAGTTTATCCTTTGTTTCTTTACCCCTGAAATTTGGTTTTTGATGAACATGAGGACTCAGTGAAACTTTCTAGGCTTGGAGGCAGCAAGAGAAAGATCTGGAGTAGCTTCCATTATGGGCTGAATATTTGTGTCCCTCCAAATTCTTATGTTGAAGCCCTAACCTCTGGTGTGATGGTATTTGAAGGGAGGTAATTAGATTTAGATTAGACCTCAGGGGTGAGACTTAGACTGGTGCCCTTCGAAGAAGAAGAAAACGACAATGGCAGAGGTTTCTCTCCATGCACACATGCTGAGGAAAGGCCAGGTGAAAATACAGTGACAAGGTGGCTGTCCTCTAGGTAGGAAGAAGGCCCTTATCAAGAACCAAATCTGCTGGAATCTTGATATTGTACTTTCAGCCTCCAGAACTGTGAGAAATAAATGTTTGTGTTTAAGCTGCCCTACTAGGTATTTTGTTATAGCAGCCTGAGCTACGACAATCTTCTTCCTCAGTGCTCAGTGGAGCCCCCTCCAGGCTACATAATATAGCAGAAAAGTCCTGAAAGACAGAAAACCAAGCTGGAGTTCTGACTCAGCCAGTTTCAAGTTGGATGACACTGGGAAACTCATTTACCCTCTCTGAGCTTCACTTTCTTTTCTTTTTTGCTTTCTTCTTCTTCTTCTTTTTTTTTTTTTGTTTTTGTTTTTTTTTGTTTTTTTGCCTTTTCTAGGGCCGCTCCCGTGGTATATGGAGGTTCCCAGGCTAGGGGTCTAATTGGAGCTGTAGCCACTGGCCTACGCCAGAGCCAGAGCAACACGGGATCTGAGCTGTGTCTGTGACCTACACCACAGCTCACGGCAACGCCGGATCCTTAACCCACTGAGCAAGGAAAGTGATCGAACCCGCAACCTCATGGCTCCTAGTCAGACTCCTTAACCACTGAGCCACGACGGGAACTCCGAGCTTCATTTTATTTATCTTTGAAATGGGACTAAGAAACTTGCTCTGCCTATCTCATTCAGAAATCAAATGAAACCATGAATATAAGAGAACTTTAGAAACTATAGCACAGGAGTTCCCACTGTGACTCAGTGGTTAAGAACCTGACATAGTGTCCACGAGAATCTTGGATTCCTGGCCTTGCTCAGTGGGTTAAGGATCTGGTGTTGTAGCAAGCTGCAGTGTAGGTCACAGATTCAGCTCAGATCTGGTGTTGCTGTGGCTGTGGCATAGGCCTGCAGCTGTAGCTCTGATTCAACCCCTAGCCTGGGAACTTGCATACCTTGCAGGTGTGGCCACAAAAAGAAAGACAGAAAGAAAAAAAAAAGAGAAACTATAGTATGTATTTCTGGTTACGGCAAAGTGAAGAGGTTAGCAAACTCTCTCCCCTCAAAAGGAACCTTATATAAAGTTGTACAAAACGGATGAAACTACCATTTTAACACTCTAGAAATTGACCAAAGGCATACAACAGTCTCATAAGTGTTTATGCTTGAAAAACGCTGAACTTTAGGTAAGAACAGTGGGACTCAGTGATGTGGGTGCCTTGGGCTCTTCCCATCTTTAGTCAGTATAGGGGTTCTTCCAGAGTAAGGCCACCATGTGGACTGGCAATTTGGCTGCTGAGGTTGAAGGGGCTCAGGTGACTGGGAGCAGTGGGTTGTGCCCTTGCTAAGTGGCATAGTCAGTCTGAGGTAATGATCCCTGGCAGCAGGCAAGTAGGAAGGACCAGTGTCTCTACAAGCACAAGGTCGTGGTTTGGGAAAGCCTATTCTTGGCTGAGATATAAATAAATAGTGGATTTCAGAGAGCGACCAAGCTATCTACACACCCCTGCTCAACCCCAAAGGTGTGTGTAGGTGGAGAGGAGATGCAAAAGGACCAAGTGAAAAGAAAAAGCCAGAACAGACTTAAAAATGACCTGAACACTGGATGTGCTCCATTCTGCCACATAGAGCTCCACTGGCAGAACACCTGGCTTGATGTCTTTGAGCATAATCTCTATCCAATCATTGGCTGACCACTAAGCTAAGCAGACAGAAGCTTAAAGGTAAGAAAAAGAAGAAAAAGAAAACAAAAAAAAAACCCTAAAGGCACAAGCGGTCACATTGTGGGACAGAAAGATTTCAAAGATTTAACGAAGGCCTGTTCTGTGCAAAAAACAGAAGACAAAAAACGGAACAGTAACAACACCCTTCATGAGGGAAAATCAGAATCCACAGTTCCTCCAATACAGTAACTAAAATGTCCAGTTTTCAATAACAATAACAAAATCAAGACATACAGAGAAACAGGAAGGTATGACCCATAATCAGAAAGAGAAGCACTAGAGACTGACTGAGAGCAGTCCTAAATGTTGAAATTATAAGATAATTATTGCAGAGCAGCTATTGGAAATGCTGAAAGAACCAAGGGAAATCATGACTAAGGAATTAAAGGAAAGTATGGTCACAATTAGTCAACAAACACAGAATCTCAATAAAGAGACAGAACTCTAAAAAGGAGCCAAAAGGAAATTCTAGTGTTGAAATACAATAACTGAAACAAAATTCACTAGAGCAATTCAAGAGCAGACCCAAAAAGAGGAAAGAAAAAAAAATCAGCAATCTTGAAGATGGATCAAGAGAAATTATCCAATCTGAAGAACAGGAAGATAAAAGTTGGAAGAAAAATGAACAGAGCCTCAGAGATCTGTGAAAAGACATTAAGTACACCAAGAAACATATACTAAGGCCTCAGAAAAAGCAGACAGAGAGAAGGGAGAGAATAAGCATTTGGAGAAATAATAGCTAAAACTTCCCCTAACTGAATAAAGAACATCAATCTACATAACTAAGAAACTTGGTGAACTACTTATAAGATAAATGCAAAGCAAGCCAAACATACATATATCACAGTTGAATTGTTAAAGCCAAAGAGAAAATCTTGAAAATAAGAGAAAAAATGACTCATTTTTACAGCAGAGCATCAATATAATTAATGGCTGACTTCCCCTCTTAAATAAAAGAGACCAGAGAGCTGAAAGAAAAATAACTGTCACCCAAGAATTCCACATCCAGCAAAACTATCTTTAAAAAGTGAAGGCAAAATAAAGACATTCCCAGATAAAGACAGAGAGAATTTACTGTTGGAGACCTGCCTTATGCAGTCTTTCGAGTTGAAAGGAAATGGTACCAGGAGGTACTCAAATCCACAGGAAGAAATGAAGAGCACCAGCAATATAAATGTGGGTTAAATTTCTCATTTCTTAACATCTTTTAAAAACATAAGACTAAGAGAGTAATATTATAACACTGATGCAAGTTGCATATATACTATATACAAATATATACTGCATACAATAATACACAACATAACAGCATTAAAGAAGGAGGAAGGATTAGAGCCATCCTGTAGCAAAGTGTCTAGGCTTTACTGGAATTAAATGTGTCATAATCTAAAATGGATTATGATCATTTAAGATGCATAAAATAATCTCTAGAGCAACCACTAAAAAATATTAAGATACGGTTAAAAAATTAACAAAAGAATTAAAATGCTATGCTAGAAAACTTTATGTAACATTAAAAATAGGTCCTAGAATAGGAACAGAGGAATAAAAAAAGACAAGGGATGTACAGAAAACAGTAGCAAAGTGGCAAATATCAATTGCATAATATTAATAACATTATTAAATGTGTATGGTCCAAATAACCCAATCAAAAGACAGATACTGTCAGACCAGATAAAAAAGGTCTAATTATACACTATCTACAGGAGACACACCTTGGATTATATGACACAAACATGTTGAAAGTAAAAGAATCAGAAATTTACCATAAAGACAGAAACCACAAGAAAGCTGGAATGGTCCTATAATATCAGATAAAATAGATCTGGGACAAAAATCAGTTCCAGAAACAAAGGGACAATTTATTGGGAAAATATGACAATTATAATTGAGTATATGCCTAATGACAAGACCTCAAAACTCATGAATGAAAAACTTACAGAACTGAAAGAAAAATAGATAATTTAACAATAATAATTGGAGATTTCAATACCCCCACTCTCAACAATAACTAGCCAGAAAATCAGAAAGAACACAGAAGACTTGAACAATATTATAACTAACCTAGTAGACACCTATAGAACACTTTCTACCCAAAGACTGCAGGACACACATTCTTACCAAGTGAAGGTGGAACATTCTTCCAGATAGACCATATGCAAGGCCCTAAGACAAATAACAATAACTATAAAGGAACTGAAATCACACAAGGTATGCCTTTTTACTACACATTAGTAATCAACAACATAAGGAAATCATAAGACCTCTTCATCCCTCTCCTGGCTTAGAAAGGCATGACCTGCAGTAACCAGATGATAGGCTAGCTATCCCTCTCATGGAAAAGGAATGCTTTTGAAAAAGCAAGAATATTGGTTTCACTGATTCTCTTTTCCCATCCTTGATCAATCAATTTCTCTGTCTCTCTCTCCATCCAATTAGAATTTGCAACCCCAAGAAAATAGGTGGTAGCATATCTATCAGGAGACCTTTAAGTAGGCTGATGTTCAGTGTCAGAAACTATAAATGTGGAATATTCTTTTATATTACCCTAAACACTCATAGGGCAGCTACCACATATACAGACCTAAAAGTGGTGCCCTGAGCAGTACTCAGAAGTCTTGATCACACTCAGGGAAGCACAGAGCAGTCATTTACTGCATTCCTAATCTAGGTCAGGTATTAGACCAGGTGTTGTGATATATTATGCCCTTGAACCTCTACCAAACTCTTGTGAGGTTGGCATGATTCTCATGTTATAGATGAGAGAACTGAGGCTCAGAGAGGTTAAGTAAATTACTCAAAGTCACACAGGAGATGTAGGATTTGGGATATGAACTTACTAAATTTAGATACATGACACAAACCTTGAGTCCTACTTTAGAGAGACACTTTGCTGTCTTTAGTTACAGAGAATAGAGTTGCAGAGAACTCAATACAAACATGCAAATGGAACACTGGGGGCTTTTTCTTTAGAAAGTTAATGATGAATTCTTAAGTGATATTTGAATGATTTTACTTGATTGGAACACCAAAATATTTTATGATAACATTTTTAAATGATGGGTAGAAAGGGTGTGGGTGGGGAGTGGCAGAGGGGAATCTAGGGCTTTATTATCCTCATTCTGCTGATGAGGAAATTGGAGCTGAAAGACAAACCACATAAGTGACTTGCCCTTTGTGACAAATTTGACTAGAGGCTAAGCAGGGTCTGGAACCCGGGCCTCTCGGACCCCAGTGGGTGTGGAAAAAAGCGGCTGTATTGAGCACTGGAGCCCAATAACTGCAAGCTGTGTGCGGGCACTGGGCTCCTGACTCAGACATAGGTCATTCTGTCACTGCTGTAGGGGTGCTGAAACCGACCACATGGCAGGGGTCAGGAGATCCCCCCAGAGGGCAGATGAGTGTGGAGTAGCCCGTGTACCCCCACTCCTGTCCAGGAGCAGCCAGGAAAGGGGTGCCTCCATCCCAGGTGAGCTGAAGTGTATTTGGGAGCAGGACGCCCCCAAAGATCACTCCTCCACCCCACACACCTCACAACCCCTTTCCCTTCCCAAAGGATGGCCATCATCTCTAAATCCTCCCCCTGGCTTGGCCGAGTGCCCTTACCCTGCCCCAGAGAGCAGCAAGAAGGTGGCTTCTGGTCCTGACTGTACAGGGCACACTCTGCCCAGGCTACCCCCGCCCCTTTCCTGTTTTTCCCTCGTCCAGCCCCGGATCCAGTTCTAACTTACTATGTTGAGTTCTACCAGGCATCACTTAGCAATGCACCACGCCACTGGGTTTAAAACAGTGGGGGACTCGAGAGTTTTAGACCTGCAGCTCTTGCTCAGTGAATGGGATTTTTATGAGGCTGCTACAATCAGTCTTGCATACGGGGTGCTAAAAATTTTTATGGCTGGCTGGGATTTGTTGGAAGCGCCAAGCTGGAACGTGATGGAGTTCCCCATTAGAGAATGTCCCCAGGAAAGCGGGCGTGCATGGTTCCCTGGTACTCAGAGGTGTCAGAGAGCTGGTTTTATGGAAAGCAATTTCCTCAGTAAAGAAAAAATATGCTCCAGAGACAGAGCGATTTCAACACAGGGGCGCTGCCACCCTGGGTTTAACGGGCTTCCTTAGCAGCCGGTCCCTGGTGATTGCAAAGACGAATGGGTCCTACACACTCAGGCTGCCAGCAAACTTTTCTTCCTCTCCACTCTTTAAAATACACACATTTTAAAGTAAAATAATAAAAAGCTTGAAAAATGAGTGGTGATGACATCACCCACTCAACACTATTGTTAAAATTATATGTACCCATGTATTTTTGACATAGCTTGGACATAGCTATGATGCAGTTTTATAACTTCAGTTTCTCATTTTATGATAAACATGTAGAAGTCATGAAAATCACTTTGTAGACTTCATTTTAAGTAACTTCATAGTATTCCATTAGGTTGATATAACATAAGCGGTAGTACTGTTTTCCACATTGTTGGATATGGAGCTGGATTCTGATTTTGTATTGGAAATAATGATACCATGAACATCTGGCAACATAAAGCTTTGCTCATCTTCCTTCCTTGGAAGAGATTTCTAGAATTAAAGCATCCTGGCCAACCTGCTTTCCATAAAGGTGTTATTAGTATACCCTTACATCCATCTTACCCGAGAACGTCTCTGGTACCACACTCTTGCCAACACTGTCGTCTTCAGACAGCACGTCCACTAATACGCAAAGGATAAAATGCCGTCTCATCGTGCTTTAATTTGCACTTGGGGATTAATAGCAAGTTTGAACATTTTGCTCACTGGTACATCATCTGTTTGCAGGTCTCTTCCTCTACTAGAGTCTTAGTGTTTTTCTGTTTACCATAGAAATAACTGTCTACCATGTTTGCTATGGAATTATTTTTTAAGAAATTTGTTATGCCTGGGAAACTGTTCAAGCAAAACCCAAAGCCGATATGCATGGGTTTCTGGTTACTTGTGCACACCAATCACCTCAAGGATATTTCCCAAGCCCCAGCTTTGAACGCAACGGGTTGGGGGGGGAGGGGTGGGGTGATGTTTAAACTTTGGTTAGGCACACAGGGTATCCAGGCTGAGCCCGAATTTCACTGCAGGCCCTCAACCAGGTATTGGATTCTTTCCACAAGCCCGTACGTCAAGCGGACACATGAAATTAACCATCACCATACCAAGGCCAAAACAGATCTTGTATGTTCAGATCTTGGGGAGGGGGAAGTAAATAAGACACAGCCCTCTAAAGAGTTTGCAGCCTATGGGGAAATTAACCAGTACACTCTTGACTAGAGTCAAGGCAGGGGGTAATAAATGCCCTTCATTAGGGGTATGGCAGCAGTACCTGAGATTCAGGTTCTGAAATTCTATAGAAAATCATGGTTGGCGTGCCTGTTGTTGTGGCTCAGTGGTTAACGAATCTGACTAGGAACCATGAGGTTACAGGCTCGATCCCTGGCCTCGCTCAATGGGTTAAGAATCCGGCGTTGCCATGAGCTGTGGTGTAGATCACAGATGCAGCTCGGATCCCGCATTGCTGTGGCTCTGGCGTAGGCTGGTGGCTACAGCTCTGATTCAACCCCTAGCCTGGGAAATGCCGCACGTGTGGCCCTAGAAAAAGACAAAAAAAAAAAAAAAATCATGGTCAATCCTTGAACCCAGGAATCCTGACTCATAGGGCACAGGAGCATCTAATGTTGTTGAAAGGATCTCAGCAATCATTTACTTGAATATCCCTATTTTACAGATCATAAAACTGAGGCTCAGAGACTTGACCAGGGTCTCGGGGCACGTTAGCAGCAGCGCTGGTCTGGAATCCAAGTCTCCTGCTTCCCAGTTAGGCTTTTTCTGCACCTCAATTTCTTTCCTTTCCTTTTTTATTTTTTCTTTTCTTTTTTAGGGCTACAGGCTAGGGGTTGAATCGGAGCTGCAGCTGCTGGCCTACACCACGACCACAGCAATGCGGGATCCGGGCTGTGTCTGCCACCTATGCTGAAGCCTGTGGCAATGCTAGATCCTTAACCCACTGAGTGAGGTCAGTGATCAAACCTGTGTCTTCAAGGATACTAGTCGGGTTCATTATCGCTGAGCCACAAAGGCATGCCGAACCTCAATTTCTTGATACATCATTCTTTCCTGGCTCCTTACCCACCTGCCTATCTTTTACACGATGCTTTTCATGTGCCAAACATCAGGCATGGAGTTAAAATACGGTTCAGGCCCCGAGGAATTCACAGTCAGTGAGCGGGGGATGTACAATAATCAGAGGAACTCAGGGTAAGTACTTGGGGCTGATGGGGCTCAGTGACGGCCTGGGGAGATCAAGGCAGAAGTCCTCATTTGGCTTATGTTGTGCTGGGCGAGTTCCCCTCGATCTGCCAGGTGACAGCAGAGCATGAGAAGGCCAAGTGCAAGACCCAGCAGAAATCTCCACTTCGGCACCTTGCCCACCGTGGTTTGGAAAAAAGAATCCAAGCTTTAGAGTCAGACTGTGCCCTTGACTAACACTTTGGACAATGGCCCTCGCCTTTGGGGCCTCAGTCTTCTTAGATCTTTACAACGAGCCTCAGAGTTGTTTGTGAGAAATAAATAAAGCCCACAGTAGAATGTTGGACACTCAAGAGGTGTGTTACTGTCTTGATTAAGCGCATCCTTATCCAGGATGTGTGCCATTCTTAGAAAGCTCAATGAGAATGTTTTTTTCAAAAAAGCCCTGAATCTGGAACAAACATCAACTAATTTCTCATCTTCTGGCCTCTGCCTAGGGGGGTTCAGCACATGGGTGCACCTGTGACCTGCGAGGCTCCTTAGAGAGAGCACTTTCTCCGCCCCGTTTCCTTCCAGCTGAGCATCGTTCAGACGGTAGCTCCCATTAGGTGACCCCTGGGCCCCTGAATGATTCCCTGAATCAGGATCACAGAGCCACTGCTGCCCCTTCCATCAGCTAACAAAGCTCTTACATGGGAGTTTCTCACTCCTCGTTTCCACATCTGTTTTGGCCAGGGTATGGTGATGGTTAATTTTAGGTGTCCACTTGACTGGTTCATGGGGTGTCCAGATATTTAGTGAAGCAGTGTTTTCAGGCATGTCTGTGAGAGTATTTCTGGATGAGCTTAGCATTTGAATCCACAGACTGAGTAAGGACTGCCCTTCCCAGTGTAGGTGGGAGTAAGGACTGCCCTTCCCAGTGTAGGTGGGCAGACACCACGCAACCCCTTGAGGGCAGGGATAGAACAAAAAGGTGGGGGAAGGAAGAATTCTCCCTCTGCCTGACTGCTTGAGCTGGGACCTCGGTCTCCTGCCCTTGAACTGGGAATGATACCACTGGTGCTCCTGGTCCGCAGGCCTGTGGACTTGGACTGGAACGACACCACCGGCTCTCCTCGGTCTCCAGCTGGCAGATGGCAGACCATGGGACTTCCTGGCTTCCATAATTGCATGAGCCAACTCCTTACAATCAATCTCTTAATATATACCTATCCTATGTGCTCTGTTTCTCTGGAGAGCCTCATACAGTCCCATTCGGTGCCCATTCAGGTGACCCGATCCAGGCTCTCCCAGGCGGTCCTGCCTTGCTTCTAGGAGACCTTCTTCCAAGACTTCTTCCCGAGGTC
The DNA here is from genome assembly GCF_054392235.1 of Sus scrofa. Classification (NCBI taxonomy): domain Eukaryota; kingdom Metazoa; phylum Chordata; class Mammalia; order Artiodactyla; family Suidae; genus Sus; species Sus scrofa. The sequence goes on from NC_139391.1 coordinate 13,424,241, forward strand.
CTTGGCCAATGTGCCTAGATTCCCGAGCATGGAATGTGGGGCCAGATCCTCTGCCCGCAGCCCTCTTCCTCCCCCAGAGGCCAGCTGCCCTGTCTAGAGTCTGATGCCCCCTCACCTGGCAGCTTCTGCCCAGCCTCAGGGAGTCAGCCTAGTGCCCAACATTAACCCTTCCTCTTGCCCTGACAATCAGGAAAAGCTTAGGGTGAGAAGGGAATCTAATTTAGAGGCCGGCACAAGTGACATCACCAGCACAAACACGAAGCATGGAGAAGACCAGATAATTTCCCCAAGCAAGGACCACCTCTTCTATCAGTGCTTTTGTAAAATCCAGGACTCCCACTGCCATCCTGATTCAGGAAGCCAAACTCTGACCACAGTTCTGCCCTCAGTTTTCTTCCTTTCGATGAAACCAACCCCCTTCCCTTTGAGAGGGACCCCAGCTGACTTCCCACCTCCACGCATCTTTGTATGAAAGTTGGCAGGCAGTGGCCCAGTGGCCTGCACAGTCCTCCTGACAAATGAGAATCCAAGCCACTGGCCCTTGGAGGAGCTTAGATGATTACAGGCCCACTGCCCATAAATCCAGAGAAATGGGATGGGCCCCTCTGTCCTGGGGAACATGCAGTCCAATTCTTAGCACCCTGATTTCCAGATCTTTGGCTCGGAGAGACCCAGAGAAGTCACTGAGAGTATCCCCTCTCTCTCTAAGCCCTGTGCCTTCCCCCTGCTGGCCCCCCTCTGCCAGGAGACTCTTTCCCCTGTGGTGGGATGAGGTTTTCCAAGTCAGGGCTCTGCGCAAGAGAGGCAGCTGCTGGACCATCCCACCTACCCTGAGGGCTGCTCCTGGAAAAGCTCAAAAGAAGGGGGTGGGTGGGTGATGCTTACTGCACCCCTGCCATGTGCCAGGCGATTCCCCACTCCATTCTGTAATAAACTTGATCCACAGAGAGAATTTACCCTCACTTTCGGAGGAGGAAATTGAGGCAGCGCTTTCCCACTGTCTGATAACAGGCACTTAATAAACGCTTATCAGCCTGAACTTACCTCCAAGCTCTTGAGAAATGACACCGTTTTCTGAAAATGTGCAGAACCGTAACTCTTATGATCCGTGTAGTCTGTTCTACTGACTGACGTATAAAGGCGGTGCAAGAAGGCGATGACTGAGTTTTGGGCACATGCATACAGGAGAGGGTCTAACTGTCCATCACACGGACACTCTTCCATCCAGAGAACAGAACTGAAAGTGGCCGCTCAGCCAAGGACTACATTTCCCAGCTTCCCCTGCAGCCAGGTGGGACCATGGAACTGGATCTCAGGGATGAGACTCAATACCTTCTCAGCCCAGAGGGTAGGGAAGCAGGTCTGCCTTCTTCACCCTTTTCTCCTCTTTTGCGGGCGGCTCTGAAGCGCCAGAAGATGGAAGAGCCATCATCTAGAAGGAGTCTGGGTCCCTGAATCATTCCCCAAAGGCTGCCTGCCTCTGACTGATACAGAGACGATCATGCCTACTTACGCCTCTGAAAACTGTGAGGTTTTCTACTCTAACTGCCCTTACCCTTAATAACAGACTTGATGTGGCTTATCGTTTCATGCATCTTTCGGGGTGGACATTCAGGGCAAGCTAATCCTTCAGGGGACAGGGGGCTCTGATTAAGTGCTCTCTGGACTCCTTCCCTCATCTCCTTCACCAGGAGCAGCCACATCCGATGTCCCCGAGCCCTTCCCAGCGCCCCTGCATTTCTCATGATGTCTCCCCGGGTTCCTGTGCCCTTTCCCAGTTAATATCCTACCTTCGCAACACCCTCAAAAGCCCCCCCCTCAGAGGAGCGCTCCCCAGGCCTCTCTAGTGCTGATCTGGCTCATCCTGAGGTTCTCTCTCTGACGTGTCCTTCCCCACCCAGCCCTCCACTGATCCCTCCCCCGGTGTCGTTCCACTGGCCCCGTCAGGGCAGGTCTGGTGCAGGCAGGCGGAGGAAGTGGCTGGAGGTGGGCATGTCCTCTGGAGGGACCTCCTGGAAGGCAGGTGACCAAGATTCCGAGGCCAAAGCGGGCTGGGTGGGAAAGGGGCTGCGTGGGCAGTCAGTGTTAGGGTGCAGAGGGAGGAGCTGCTCTCTGCCGGATGCCCAGATTAAACATCGATTACAGCTCAGGAAGCACCCCATAGGCTCCTGACCTCACACACAGTCACAGCCCAGGCCCTGATGGGTGCCCTTAAGGCCCCACGACCCAGCTGCCCCGGTACGGCTGCCGCTCTGGCCTCCTCGCCACTCTGCTCTCCTGTGCCCCCTAAAGCCACAGGCCCTGCCCTGCCTCTGGGTCTCCGCACAGCACGTCCACTGCTGGCAGACGTCCTTTCCCATTTGACTCACCCCCTCATCGCCTTTACTCCTTTGTTCCACTGTCACCTCCTCACTTACTTTTCTAACCACCCTGTTTCAAATTGCAGACTCCTTGGGGTTAGCAGATGCAAACTATTGCATGTGGCCTGGATAGGCAATGAGATCCTGCTGTACAGCACAGGGAACTATATCCAGTCACTTGTGATGGAACCTGATGGAGGATAATGTGAGAAAAAGAATGTTTATATATATGTATGACTGGGTCACTCTGTTGTACGGCAGAAATTGACAGAACATTTTAAATCAACTATAAAAAAGGTAAAAAAAAAATAAAGACATAAAATTACCAACTGCCTCCCCGCTGACCTCTCTACCTCGTTTGTTCCCCATTTCCCTCCATCGCACGTCTTCTCTCCAGTCTTTTTTTTACTACCTAACAGACTCTGACAATCTAATTTATTTCTCTGCTCATGAGGGCAGGGGTTTTACTGTCATTTCTCCAGGGCTTAGCACAGTCCCCGGCACCAAGGAAACTGTCCATACATATTTGCTGAAAAAACTGATAGCAACAAAGTGCATCTGGGACGGGGACTTACCCGCGGTGCCATTTCCACGTTACAGTGAAAAGCTGCCCTTGGCCTCAGCATCTCATTTAAATGTTATCTCTGGGGTGCTAGGGCCAGCAGGACCCGGGGAGCCACTGTCCCACCACTCCGTCATAGCTTACTCACAATGCAGGAGGAAGCCACTATCGCCCTGCTGGCACTGGCAAGGGGCGGGGGAGGCCACTGGAACTTGAGAATCCATTTATCTATTAATTTATTATCTAATTAAGGCCCACAGTGACAGCGCTATTTGTTCCAAAATGCCCTCCAACTAAACCAATACAGCGTATGCGCCTTCTAATCAATTAAAACGGTTCTCCGAGAAGTCGGCCTTCAGCAGCCAGTAACCGCTGCACTCCCAGGTCCAGGGCAGGGAGAGGCCTCGTCACTTCATTAGGCCCCAAATGATCTAACTGCACACTGGCCACCTGGGCTCTTCTTAGAGGGCCAGAGGCAGCTGTTCCAGGGTCCCAGTGATGAGTGAGCAAGACCCTTTTGGCGGAGAACTGCCTTTTACCTACCATTTGCAAATCGAGTTATAACTACAGAGAACGCAGGCACTGGGAGTTAAGACGCTGGGCAAGGACCAGCTAGAGAGACATACTGCAGCCCTGGCCCAGGGCTGAGACTTTTACAGCCAGGGAGGCTGAGGCAGCTCTGGAGCTGCAGGCAGCTCTGTACGGGGCTAACGGACTTGAACCATGCTCTGGACTTGAACCATGCTCTGGCCCTTCCGGGCAGACTGTAGCACATGCATTCCATGATGTGTGGCACGTCTTCTGACGCATGGACCGACTGGCATACTCACGCATCCTCTCGCCCACCCAGACACCACCCACTCAGCTTTGTCATGGCTTCACTCTACACCAGTTGGGTGGTGTGCTTCTAAGAAGCTGGGAGCCCCTTTAGGGCTGATCCATCCTTGTGTCTTGGGCCCTGGCACAGGGCCCCAGGAAACACATATTGAACTGAACTGAACTAAAAATATCTTGTTAGGCTGCTGGGAGAAAATACACCTAAGTACGCAGCTCAGTACCTGGTAATAACGCTAGTGGTCCTGGCCACGCGCTAAGGGCTTACGGCCTGCCGGGCACGGTCTACAGACTTTATGCATATCGAGGCCTGGACTCCTCACAGTGACTGTAGGAGGTAAGTATGATTTTTATCACCTCTGGAGTGAGGCAGAGCTGGGATTTGAACCCGGGCAGTTTGGCTCCTGAGTCCTTGGTCTAAGCCACTATAATTGTCATGAGTTTTGCTGAACTGAGTGCTACCAGGAACCGCTGTAACCAAAGGATGCTCCACTGACCACAGAGGTGCAAGGCCACCTCTTTCCAGTTCACAAGTGGATCACCAATGAACAGGAAAAGCTTGACTGCTGACTTCTTAAGACAAAAGTCATTTTGTGTGTGTGTGTGTGTGTGTGTTCTAAGAGACATCTTTATTGTTCAATTCCCCCACAGTGCAAAAACTATTCAATTAACAACAGGTAATAAAATTTTACGCCACAGCTTTCAAATAAGGTCCATTAATGAGAAAGAACCAAAGAAAAGAGCAGAAAGAATTCCACAGTATTTGAGAGTCTGCTGTGTGTCAAGCGCTGTGCTCACTGCTAGAGGCATCATGCTGAATGAAAGAGACATGGTTCCTGCCCTCATGGAGCTTATGGTCTGGTGAGGAGATGGACAATGCACAGAAACACAACAAGCAGCCAAACACGAATGCTTGCAGTGCTGTAACAGATATAAATAAACAGGACACTTGAGGAGGATACCAAGGTATTAACTCAAATCAGGATGTGGGAAAAGGCCTCTCTGAGAAGGTGACAATTAGGTTGAAGCTTCAGGAATGAAAAGGACAAAGATGCCAAGGGAGATGGAAGAGCTCTTTCTAAGAAGTGGAACAGTATGTGTCAAGGTCAAAGGCAAGGACAAGCTTGATGCGTCAAGGACCTGTGAGTGTGGGGAGGGCAGGTTCAGTGGGGTGGCAGGACTGAGCCAGGCTGAATCACCAGTGTTGGACAGGCATGTGCGCTATGGCCAAGGCTCTGGATTTTATGTTAAGAAAATGAAGGGAAGGCAGGGAAGGGTTTAAGCAGGGACAAAACAGTGCTGCCATTTCTATCTTTCAAAGATCTACTGTGTAGGAGACACGAGTAGAAAGCAGGAGAAGAATAAGCAGGATAGCCCAGCGGTTGAGGTGAGAGACCATGGGGTCTTGAATTAAGGTTATGAGGACAGATAGAAAGATGGGTTGGGGGATGTATTTTTGGAGGTGGAACCAAAAGGACTTACTAGTGATTTGGACATGGCAGCTGAAAGAAAGGGAGGCATCAAACATGAGACAGGTTTCCAACTTGGGCAGGCGGGTAGCTAGTGTCATTTGCTGAGATGGAAAAGACTCCGGGGAGATCCAGGATTTGGGGTCATGATTATGAGTTCCGTTTCAGGCATGTTAACTCGAGAGGCTCACCACACATCCAACTAGGAATGTCAACAGATAAATGGAGATAGAAATTTGGAGTTTAGAGAAGAGACTTGAGCTGAAGATATGAAATTGCTTGGTATTTAAAGCATGGGAATGGTTGTGTTTACCTTGAGAGTCAAGGTAGGGACCATTAAATGACAGGACAGGTAAGGAAAGAGACAGGCTCAGGAAGAATAGCTGAATGAAACTTCAGAGTTAAGATCATGCGTGGGAGGAAGTCCTGGGGGCAAGCCTTCAGCTACCAGCCCCATACCAGGGATCAAGGCGATTGCAAGGGGATGGGTCCAAAGCCAGGGCAAGATGTGGACACACCTGAGTTTGGATCCTTCCTTTCCCTGCTACTTCCTGGGTCACCTCCTTGAGCCTCAGACGCTCCAAGTATAAAGGGGTGAGTATAAGACCTGCCTCACAGAGAGTTGTCAGGAAGGCAGAGTCATGTTTATAGGCTCATTCATGGTTCCTGGCATGGAGTAAACACCCAGAGGAGCTAACTTTACTACTAAGTTGGATCCACAGACGTTGGGTGACTAGAAAGATGGGGGAGATTAATTTCTCTCTGCTCTGAGGAGGGCAGGCCATCCCTGCTGGATCAGCTGGCCAACACTAGACCTCCCCCTGATCCAAAGTCACGAAGAAGAGTGGTCCAGATCTTAGACCCTGTGAAGGGTTTGGATAAAGGAACAGTCTGGATAAAAGACCTTGAGGCTAGAGAAAGTGGAGTGTGTGGGGAACTGGTCTCTGTGTTCCCACATCTGGAGGGTTTGCCAGGGATGAAGAATCGACTTTGCTTTGCGTGGTTCCAAAGCAGAGGATTGGTAGGGGCCCCCTCTGGTGAGACAAGCCACTAGGTAGCGGGTACCAGGAAGAATGTTCTGTACGAGGCACAGATGTTGTTTAACGTGCACTCCTTGGGTTTTAAAAAAGGGAGAAATGTAAGAGTATATATTTGTATTCCCACAAAGAAATCTTGGGAGGATACGCAAAATCTAAAAAGTGGTTACCTGCGGGAAGGGGATGGGGGTGTTGGAACTGGGTGGGAAGGAGGAGGAAGTAAAACCTTTATCACGTACCATGTTATGCTGTTTGACTTTTGAATCATGTGAACGGATTTCATATCCAAAAAAGTTAAATTAAAGATTAATTGACCACAGGTGTCTGGGTTTATTTCTGGGTTCTCTATTCTGTTCCCTTGGTCTGTCTGTCTGTTTTGGTACCAGTACCATGCTGTCTTGATGACTGTGGCTTTGTAATAGCGCCTGAAGGCTGGGAGAGTTATGCCTCCTGCTTGGTTTTTGTTCCTCAGAATTGCTTTGGCAATTCGGGTCTTTTGTGGTTCCATATAAATTTTTGGATTGTTTGTTCGAGTTCTGTGAAAAATGTCATGGGTAATTTGATAGGGATTGCATTGAATCTGTAGATGGCTTTGGGTAGTATGGCCATTTTTATGGTATTAATTTTTCCAGACCAGGAGCATGGAATATCTTTCCATTTCTTTACATCTTCTTTAATTTCCTTGATTAATGCTTTATAGTTCTCAGCATATAAGTCCTTTACCTCCTTGGTCAGGTGTATTCCCAGGTATTTGATTTTCTGGGGTGCAATTAGAAAAGGTATTGTACTTTTGTATTCCTTTTCTGATAGAACATAAAATGGGAAAAAGACAGTCTTTTCAGCAAGTATTGCTGGGAAACCTGGACAGCTGTATGCAAATCAATGAAACTAGGACACACCTTCACACCATGTACAAAAATAAACTCAAAATGGCTGAAAGACTTAAATATAAGACAAGACACCAACAAACTCCTAAAAGAGAACATAGGCAAAACATTCTCTGACATAAACCTTATGAATATTTTCTCAGGTCAGTCTCCCAAGGCAACAGAAATAAGAGCAAAAATAAGCCAATGGGAACTAATCAAACTGACAGGCGTTTGCACAGCAAGGGAAACCAAAAAGAAAACAAAAAGACAACTTACAGAATGCGAGAAAATAGTTTCAAATGATGCAACTGACAAGGGCTTAATCTCTAAAATACACAAGCAACTTATAGAACTCAACAGCAAAAAAGTCAACAACCCAATGGAAAAATGGGCAAAAGACCTAAATAGACATTTTTTCAAGGAAGATGTACAGATGGCTAACAAGCACATGAAAAAATGCTCAACATCCCTGATTAGTAGAGAAACGCAAATCAAAACTGTCACAAGATACCACCTCATGCCAGTCAGAAGAGCCATCATTAATAAGTCCACAAATAACAAATGCTGGAGGGGGTGTGGAGAAAAAGGAACCCTCCTGCACTGTTGGTGGGAATGTAAGCTGGTACAATCACTATGGAAAACGGTATGGAGGTTCCTTAGGAATCTATACACAGAACCAGCAATCCCACTCTTGGGCATATATCCAGACAAAACTTTCCTTTAAAAAGACACATGCACCCACATGTTCATTGCAGCACTACTCACAAAATCCAAGACATGGAAACAACCCAAATGTCCATCAAGAGATGATTGGGTTAGGAAAATGTGGTATATATACACAATGGAATACTACTCAGCCATAAAAAAGAATGACATAATGCCATTTGCAGCAATATGGATGGAACTAGAAACTCTCATTCTGAGTGAAGTTAGAAAGAGAAAGACAAATACCATATGATATCACTTATATCCGGAATCTAATATATGGCACAAATGAACCTTTCCACAGAAAAGGAAATCATGGACTTGGAGAATAGACTTGTGGTTGCCAGGGGGGGGGGGGAGTAGGGTGTACTGGGAGCTTGGGGTTAATGGGTGAAAAGTATTGCCTCTGGAATGGACTAGCAATGAGATCCTGCTGCGTAGCACTGGGAACTGTGTCTAATCACTTATGATGGAGCATGACAATGTGAGAAAATAGAATGTGTACATGTATGTGTAACTGGGTCACCATGCTGTACAGTAGAAAAAAAATTGTATTGGGGAAATAATTTTAAAAATTTAAAAATAAATAAATTAAAAAAAAGTTAAATTATAAATATAATTGAAGCAAGCAAGAAAGCACACAAGAAAACAGGCTGGAGAGGAAGTATATATCCTGAGCTAGAGCTCCTCAAACACAGCACAGGCGGCTGGGGAGCAGGACCAGCTTTGTGGGTTTGGGGGCCAGTGTCACCCCACAGGGCCCTGGTCTCAGAAGGTCCTACCCTTGACTCAGTGCTCTGCTGCCGCTGCATTAAAATTCTTAATCACCTTTGCACAGACAAGTTCATTTTGCCCTGGGTTCCACCTGCTATGCAGCGGGTCCTGCTGGGGCACGGAGGGCCTCATCCTTGGGGAACTGTGAGCTGGGGCTGGGAAGCCACAGGACAGAATGCTGTGGGACAGCTCCATGCACGGGGGAGGATGGACTGCACGACCCTGGAACGAAAGCCTGTTGACTGGCTGAACGCTGGGACTCCTAATACCGGGTGTTTCTTCCAGCAGAGTCTCCCAGCTAGGATGGCCATCTGTTCCAGTGGGCCTGGGATGACTTTGGTTTGTGCCTGTGGTCCCAGTGTAATTATTAGCAGTGATGCCATTCACTATGAGAAGTGTCCCAGTTTGGACCACACCTACTTGGTGTGACAGGCCAGGAGGACCCTTCATTCATTTGGGCTGCTCTGAGATCCAGGTTGCTACCCCTAGACACCTCTCTCTCTCTCTCACCACACACACACACATACACACACGTGCACACACGCACACAGCACACACACATACACACACAGGCCTGCCCTGGCTCACCAGTAAGCTGATTATTTCTAATGTGGCAGAAGATAATTTTAAGATAAGGAAATGGAAAGCAGGCCTGATTGAAACAATGTGCTTATCTCTGTCTTGAGAGGAAAGAGTGGCCAGAGAGAGATTACTCAGAATATGTTTACCAGCTTCTCAGCAACCTTCCCTACCTCCCCTTTATAGTCAGGGTGGGTTTAATATGTGAAATGTGATTTGAGCAGGGCCGGGAGGGAGGAATGAAGGTGATTCATCCCAACCAAGCTAATCCACACACCATTCGCTGACTTTTTCAGCCAGACTTTCAAACCAGCAGCCTTAGGATAATGGGGGGGCTGGCAGGGTTTTAGGGATGAGCACGTGTAATTCCCTCACTTCACAGAGGGGAGCGCTGAGGCCCAGAGAGGGGCACGGGCTGGCCCAGGGTCTCACAGCCTGGAACTCTGACTCCCATCACCCCTGTCTCCCTTGGATTTCTTCTGGCGGACTCTGTATTCAGCAGCTGTAGTTTGGAGGTAACTCATGGGGCTTGAGAGCAAAGATGTTACCAAAAACACTCAAGGCATTTTCTGGACCACTTGATTTCTGTTCACACTTCCACGTCTCCGTGAAAGCTGCTGCCTCTGCCTTACGACGCCATTGCCTGTCCTGAAGACAGTAAACTGCTCTGAGGGCTAGGACCAGGGGCCTAGACCAGAGCCTGGCACAGGGAGGGCGCTGATGACGTCAGCGCAGGGGTCTGACCACCCTGACCGGAACGGGCATCTCCCTGAACCTTCGGAGGGGGTGGGCGAAGGAAAAAGGCTCTCAGTGGGGGTCACAGAGTAGACCGGCCACCTCCTCCAAAGCCCAGCTCTGAACAGCCAGGGCGCCACCTCCCTCAACTGCTGCCTGCTGGGAAGGCGGCATCATCTTCTCTCCATCGTGACTTCCCGTTCGAATGTCACCTCTTCCGGAAAGCCCTCAGAGGGGATGTTCTCCCTTTCCTTTGCTCATCAGGCACATTCCTCCCCCTCTCATTTCTTTATGGCTTCGGTGAGAATGTCCCGGTCCCCTCCTATGTGCTGCCTTCTGCACCACACACAGGTGCTGTGCCAGGAGCCGCGGAGACAGAGGCTGTGTGATACAACCCGTCTGCCCGGTCTTGGGAGCGGGGCTCGAGGTGGGTGGAGACGCAGACAGCACATTAGTAAACTGTGGGACTAGAAGGGAGTGCGGGAAGGTGAGGAACGCCAAGGGAATGCCTCCCTCAAACCAGCCTCAAGGCTCAAAAGGGAATTTGTAGGAGTGAGACTTGAGCTGCATCTTGAAAGGTGAGGCTGACATGGATGGGGTGCGGGGAATGGAGGTGGAAGATTAAGGTGTGAGCGGAGGCCTCCAGGCACCGAGCACCTGAGATTCTATGGCCATCACTCACCTCAATATCCCTGCCCACCTTTTAGCTTTGTGGGGACTCCGTGGCGCCCTCAACCCTTTCACACCCCCAACCCCCATCCTTTCTCAGAACTCACCACTGCTCCGTTAGACAGAACAGACCTACAGGGGCCCTCACTTGCGGGACCATGACGCTTCCTGTCTTCTAGACACGGATGACATCAGGCTACCTTACTGATCCCGGAGAGTCAAAGAGAGTCCCCTTGCTGGAGAGGAGGGCAGCTGGGACTGGTCTCTCAGGAGCCTCAGCCACCAATTCATGCCACGGTAAGACTGACACTGAAGACTAATTTTGGAGGCATAAAAAGCGCTATTAGAAATCTCTTTCCAAATGTTGAGCTCATGTTGCTAATTCTCTTTTAATATTAACTATCCCATTTGGCAATTATCTTTGAATAATGAAAAGGTTATCTCTACTGTAAGATAAATAAGGAGGAAGACCCACTGGCTTCAGGCTTGATCGTTGCAACGTAGGTATCGTTGGAACTGTGTTCTTAATTACAACCCAACCAACTGATGAAATATCAACCAAGCATGAACAATAGCCTGCGGCTCTGATTCCTTCTCCCCACTCCACCTCCACCTGCTTTCAAACTTTGGAATATAAATGTGACTTTTTCGGGCATTTTAAAAAAAGTTGTGAAAACAAAAGAAGTTGTATTTCAGACCCAGTTACCTACTATGACTGGCAATGTTCAAACCTCTTGGGCCTCAAGATCAACGACGTAAGGAGAAAAGTGTTTCTCAGTTGGGCAAGGGAATCGGGGTCAGAGGCCTCTCCCTCTGGCACTGAGCCACTCAGTTCAATTCAACCAACATGGATGGAGCACCTGCTCTATGCTGTGTCCTGAGCTAGACCCAAGTCCATAGCGACAGTTCCCTAGGGGAAGAAAAACAACTGTTGCTGAGCACGTGGCTTGCTCCTCTGGCTCTCACGACCCCCTCTGCAGCTAGAGGCACATCACCAATTAGAGAGCACACGATGTTGAAGCGGCCTCTCCCGCGCGTACCCCCTCCAGTCAACGGCCAGTGCCTCGCGGACCGAAGACGCATCTCATTCATCTTTGCATCTCCGCTGGGCCAGCCCAGAGCCTAGCACACAACAGACAACGCCGCAAATGTTTGTTGAATTTTAATGAATCATTTGAAATTTTATACACATTATTGATTATTATTGATTCTTCCAAGAAACCCGTAAAGTAGTCCTTTCATAGCCTCTCATCACACTGAACGTGAATGTGCCCAAGTCTCTTCCCAAGAACATAAGCAACTGAAGGCAGGGGCCATTCTGTGATTCACTCGCAGACCTTCTAGAAATTTTTGTTGAGCGAATGGTCACATCTCCTCCAGTATCTGAGACTTGGCTCCCCCCATTTAAGTTCCCCCAGGAGCAAACCCTGAAAAAAGGATCCAGGTGCAAGCAGTACATCTGAGAGTCAAAGAAATACAGGTGAAGGAATGAAGTTGTGAGACAGGGAAGGAAGGCAGCTGGGAGCAGGTATTATCCCGGATTATTCCACCTGAACCGTGAGGGAAGTGGGGAATGTATACACCAGCACCCACCAACCACCGGCCGGGAGCACACCTCCGGGGGTGTTATTCCTTGTCACTTCTGACCCACCGTACACATGAGCAAAACTGGCTTCCTCGAGGCCAGAGAAAGCGTGAGGGCAAGAGAAGCACAGATGGAAGCTGAGCTGGCCGCACTGCCATGGGGAGAGGGTACAAGTGGGACATCCACGGAAGCAGCTGCAGGTGAGGAATTCTGACCATGTGGCAACACAGGACCCCCCAGAGCATCCAAAGAGGAAGTGTGCGATGTGGACATCCGCCACGGCTCTGCAGATCAGGATTAGAGGGCATCTGAGTCTCACGGCAGCGCCCGTCTTCTAGAATGTCGTGACTCCACGTGTCCCTTGGCTTTTAAAGGCCAAACCATCTGCAGAAGGAAACCCTTTTGTCTATGGATTGAGAAAGGAAAAGAGGAAGGAGTGTCACAGGAGGGTGATGGGGGGATACCTAGGTCGTTTGGCTCAATCATTCAGAGCAGATCCTCAGAGAAACCCAGGGGCACTGATGGTGAGATAAGCCACAGGGATGGAGAGATGGTAGGCTAGAGCCCTAACATGAAATGCTAGGGACATCCAACCACCCTTTGGCCTCCACCAAGTTGCCAGACATTTACCAACCACCTACTGTGTGTCAGGCACTGTGCTGCTCTCTTGGCCCAGATGAACTTGTTTAATCTCATCACAAAAAACCTGGAAGATGTAAAAATACCATTTTGCAGATGAAAACACTGAGGGTTAGAGAGGCCCAATAGCAAGTGCAAACCCAAGGTGGGAGGGTACGTCTGCTCCTCATTCCGTGACCCCAGGGCGCCCTTCTCTACAGCTGCGCCTCCTCAGACCTTCAAAGGATGTGCCACTGGGCTCAGCGCTGCAGTAAACAGACCCAGCGCAGGATCTTTGTGCTGATTTGTGATTAAAGGCAAACAAGATAATCAGCCCCAGGGCGGGGGGTGGGGTGGGGGGGTCCCCTCACTGTCATGCATTCCTCCATTCACTCGGTCCTGGAAACCTTTGAACGCAGTAGTGGCTGCCGCAATTACCCTGCGGACTGCCGACGAAAGGGTCCTGTTGGGAAACGCAATTATTTCAAAAGAAAAGGGTTTCTAAAAGACACACACACACCAAAGATAGTCCTTTGTTTTTCTGAAACTGAGAGTCCCAATAAGGACAACGATGAACGTGGATCAGCATCTCTAAAGCTTCATTAAAAAAGGGGGGGGATGATGAAGACAAGGAAGAGGACAGTGATGGTGGCGGAGGAAGATGACGGTGACAATGACGATGAGTCTACCCAGAGGAAGAGGGGGTGAGGATGGCGGTGGTGATGAGGACAGCACCTGCCAGTCTTGAGCACCTGTGATCGGTGACGATGTTGAGCCCTTCATGTGCATCACCTCTGAGGGTCACAGTGACCCTGGGAGATGAGGAGCAGCATTCCCACTTAACGGAAGCTCAGAGAAGTCAAGTGGCCTGCCTGGGCTCCGAACCCTGGCATGGACAGGGACTGACTGACAGAGATGCGTGCCTGAATTAGAACTCCGAACCCCGTGCCTCTCACCACCCGCCTGTCTGCTTCACTCATTTACTCCACCGTTTGTCTAACTATTAAAAAGAATTCATTCATCTATTCAACGTATTTACTTAGCCCCAGGTATTGCTGCCAGGCCCTTCTAATCCCCAAAGTGTCAAGAAAATGCCTCTGTCCTCGCATTTAGGAGAAAATGAAAATGAGGGTGAATTGCATTCAAATCAAGATTTATCACAACGAATCCTCCCAAAACTAGTGCGAAAAGGACTATTAATGATTTTTCAGCTCCTAGAAGCTAATGACAATGATCTGCTTCACGGTTAATTAAGGTGGCAGTGAAAAGCTGCTCCTTAATTGGTTGCTAAGGAGGACGGTTGTCTTACCACTGAAACCCATGGTCTAGGCAGGGGGCCCAGGGGCCAGGATGGGTGGCTCTCTGGAACCGCTCCTGAGGGCTGACAGTGCTGGGCTGACACTTGGGAGACAAACATGGCTTGAACTTTGAGTGACACCCTGCACCTCTATTCCCCGGGGTGGCCTGATGGGCAACAGTGAGCCTCCCTCTCTGCCATCTACTGAGTGTCACTGCCAGAGACTTAATCTGCACGGGGCACCATGGAAGAAGCATCAGGCATTACTGTAACCATTTTACAGTTCAGGGAAGTTGAATAACTTCTCTAGATCATTCTGTTAGGAAATGGGGGAATTAGGACTTGGCTGTACCTGTCTATGAGGTTTTAAGCTCACCTAAGAGGTGCCATAAATAGAGATACCCTCTCCACTTCCTGCAGCTGGAAGGCCGGACATAAGGGAGGACTTGGAGAAGGCCAGGGCATCTGGGTTCTAGGTTCTCTTCTGTCCCTGACTTGAGCTGTGAGGTGTCTGCAACACCTCTGCTCTCTGTGCTGCAGGATCTTCAGCCGCAAAGAGAAGCAGCTGGTCTCTGGGGTTTTTGGGGTCCCTTCCAGCCTCCCCAGATGTCTAAGAGTCAGGTTTATGGACTGCCAACCCAATTGCTTAACTCCTCTGATCACAAGGACCCCAGGAGATAGAGAGGCAGGGTGGGTAGTCTACGCAGTGGAAAGACGTAGGCTAATATAAACTTATTCACATCCAGGAAAGCACACCCCTGGAGTAAAGTGGTACCTCACCAGAAAAGTTATATTAATACCTAGAAAATGAGTTTACACCCTAAAACCAGATCTATTTCCTTGCATCTTACCATTCTCTGCCTAGATCATCCATGCTCATTTTCCTCTCCAATAAGAAGGTGAGCAGCTGAGGGTAGGAGTGGCATCGCCTGCTTCTGCATTCCCCAGAGATCCCAGCACAGCCCTGGGTGTCAAAGGGATTGATGAACACGGTTGCTCGCGTTATTATGAAAGTAAGGTCTCGGCACACATGTCCCACCTGTACCACCACAGAGGTCATCTTCAACAAGACTGAATGCTAGTCCCATTTCCTACAGACAGAAACAGCGGCTCTGAGAAGCCAAACACGGGTCAGAGGCTGCACAACCAGGAAGCAGTGGGGCTGGGGCTGGGGCTGGCACCAGGCCTCTTGTGCCCCAGAGACGAAAAGGACCGACTTCTCTCGAAGAAAAGGAAGGAGGATGTTAGGAACCGCCTTTTAAAGATGGATGCCCCCCCAACACCTGCCAGAGGCAGCATTTAGAGAACTGTCACCGATGCTCTGGGACCTCTTGGAGGATACCGGAGTAAGGGAAAGACAGGGATAGATTCCTGGAACTTTCGCCAGTTTAAAGAGCTGCCACTTCTTGCTGTAGGACTTGGTTAAGTGTCTCTCTGTCCCTCATACTGGCCTGGGAGCTCCTGGGCCAGGGTCTGGGTCGCGTGCGTGTGAACCCCAAGGCCCCCACCAACACCTGGGAATCACCTCGGGGTGAATGATTGATTGCGTGATTCAGTCAGCACGGTGGGGACATGTGGATGCTTTCAAACAGCAGGTGTGGTCTCACAGTTCCTAAAGATGGTCTGTGTTTTTAATTTTTTTTTAATTTTTATTTTGTCTTTTGTCTTTTTAGGGCTGTACCTGCTGCATATGGAAATTCCCAGGTTGGGGGTCTAATCGGAGCTGTAGCTGCCAGCCTATCCCACAGCCACAGCAATGCTGGATCCAGCCGCATCTGCGACCTACACCACAGCTCATGGCAATGCCGGATCCTTAACCCACTGAGAGAGGCCAGGGATCGAACCTGCATCCTCGTAGATGCCAGTGAGGTTCGTTAACCACTGAGCCACAGTGGGAACTCCAGCCTGTGCTTCTTGATGGATAATAACAGCCATCCACATCTCCTCAGCTCTACAAGGTTTTGTATATACTTTTGCAGGGCAAGGAGTATGACCTCACCTTGAGCGATAGGATAAGTAGCTGCCATTTACTGAGCTTGCATCAAACTCTTTGCTGGTAAAATAGCTCATCTAATCCTCAGCAACCACCTTCTGCGATGGGTATTATTATTATTATCACCTTCTTCAGATGAGAAAACTGAGGTCTTAGAAGGAAACCTACCTAAAGTCACATGGACAGTAACTTTATTTCAAGCCAAACTGCTCTGACTCCCAAACCTGAGCATTTTCTGCCTAGGGCCACGCTGCCAGGATCAACATTCCCACAGCTTGGGCTTGGGTGCCCTAATGAGGCGCTGACAGGCTGACAGCCCTCCCGGCTGAATGGAGGCTAATTGGGGATTGCACAGGAACAACAGAAACAAACCCTATTCCTTAATTACACGGAACGCGAGTCTGCCTGTGAGTGTCATGGCTGGCCCTGCGTCACGTGCACCCTGCTCATGACACTGTGTGTGTGTGTGTGTCTATTTATCTTCCCTGAGGCAGGAACACAATGGATGCCCTCAGATCTGATCTCTTCAATACTCCTTGACGCTGCAAGCCTTCCGTGCCCAGTGTGCCCACTGCACAGGGTGGCAGTGCTAGCCATCACGGTGTGTGTGAGCAGGAGTCCAGGCAGGGCCTGGCCAGGTGTTAACGGGAGGGCAGTGTCCTAGTGCTGAGGGGAATCACAGCACAGGGTATTCATTTCATCTTCTTCAGTGGAAACTGCATATAAGGGATGGAACATGATGACTGGACAGACACGTACAGAATGAAATGATCACTACGGCCAAGCTGGTTTACATACCATCTCCTCACAGAGTTGTTAATTAGTTTTTATGAAAAGGGCACCTGAGGAATTCCCGTTGTGTCTCAGTGGTAGTAACAAACCCGACTAGTACCCATGAGGACACGGGTTCAATACCTGGCCTCGCTCAGTTAAGGATCTGGCGTTGCTGTGAGCTGTGGTGTAGCTGGAAGCTACAGCTCTGATTCGACCCCTAGCCTGGGATCTTCCATATGCCGTGGGTATGGCCCTAAAAATAGCAAAAAAATACAACAACAAAAAACAAACCTGCCTGAAATCTACGCTGCTGATCTTTCCTCTGTTTAACATCTGTTAAGGGTATTCCCTGACCCTGGGTATGAGGCCAGAGACAGAAGGTAACAGAAACTACAGTAAAACCAACAGAAAGAGGTGCCCCACCAGCCAGGCACTGTTAGCTCAGGGATGAACAAGAACAAATGTTTGCAGGCAGGATTCAAGCGACAGTACTGACAACAACAAAAATGTCTTGTGTAATTAAGCAGAAGACAACAAAGGATCGTCACCCAAAGAGGTGAGGGGAAGGAAGGTTTACAAAGAGCACCCCGGATCTGGTGTGCACGACTGCTCTCTACCAAAGAAATCTGGTAGAACTGAGCAGTTAGGACACGGTGCTCCAAGACCAGGCATGGTTGAGCCCTCCTGGACTGTCAGCAAAAGTCTTAGAAGTAACACTTCAGGGCTTTTTAGAATGCCTACCTTGGGTCAGGCACTGCTGGGTCCCTTCTATGACGTGTCACATCTCATCCTCACAACCACCCAGAAAGGTGAGATTCTCATCTAACGTTCCTGGAGGGAATCCAGTGACTTGTTAGGGTAACTAAAGAGTGGCTGTGGACCTCCGGGACAGAATGGCTTCATCAACACCACTATGTAGAAGGGTTGGAGCATCTTGGACTTGGATAAAAGAGCAACGCAGATGGAATTTCTTGGGAGCCTTTCAGTCCAAGGGACTTGTGGAGAGATGGCCCCTCGGTATAGATTCTGGTATCCTTCTGTGTAGGAGTCTGTGCATGACAGATCCAGATCTGTCTGTCTGTCTCTATCTATCTCTCTATCTCTATCAGGAAAGAGAGAGAGGTTCCAGTGGGGGGGGGGGAGAATGCTGGAAGGGGGGCACTGAGATCTGTGTGTCATAATTCTGGGTATTCTGGTGGGTTGTTTCATCCCAAGGTTGCCTCCCTCCCCTACTTTTTAAAAAGCAATTTGACACAGAAATAGGAAGAATTAAGACAGATCTTAATTTCACAGATGCACCAAGACATGTGTGATGTAAGAGGCTAAGTGGTGAGTGAGGAGGCAGAGAGGGAGTGAATGTGGACTAAATAAGAGACTTGAACTTGGACGTATCCAGACATAAAAGTTCTAAAAGAGAAACTTGGGCAATTCAGGGGAAGAGGTTAGGGCAGAAAATGCTTCTAACAGTAGGTCTGTGGTTTCCCTCCGCGAACCACAGAAGGCTTAGCCAGTTTCTCCAAGTTAAGGACTTTCGTGCAGAGATTCATGCGGTCACCAAATGTCTGAGCCAGTAGGGTCTTGAAGATCATGAGCCCTGATTTCCACCTCCAAGGAAACCACATCGCAGCCGCCTCTGCCCAGTCCAGCTCCTCTTCACTCTCTTTCAGGAGGTCTTCTTGCGAGCAAGTAACCTCCCCCTGCCTCGAACCGCCATCTCAGAGTCTGTTTCCTGGAAAACCTGATGCGAGACAGGCACACTTCAGACGAGACTGAGAAACAGTGCCGGCCTTGGCCCGTCTCATTCAGAGCTCTGGAGCTGGGCCCGCCTTTCGGAGTTGTCTCAAGTTGGACCAAGGAGTCTGGACCTTTCTATAATCCTCACTCCCAATCCCCTTCTCCATGGAGGAGTCACTGAAACCCAGGCATCCTGCAGAGTCAACCCGGGCTGGGTAAGGAGCTCCCTGGAAGAAGGCAACCCCCGAGAAAGAAAGAGCGTGAACTGTGAGCTGCCAGCCCTCCCTGGCAGCTGGGAAAATGAGGGCCTCATCTTGGGGGCACCTGGAGAGGCATGCCAGCATCCACGGCAGCCCTGAGGAGCGGAGGGTCAGGAGCCCCTTTGCAAGCAGGGATTGTGCCCGTGTGGCTGCATCAATATTGCCCGGGCATTAGCTACCATGCAGATCTCTGAGTCCCACCTTGGAACTCTTGTCAATCATAACCTCTGGGTAGGGAGCTCAGGATGCTGCAAGTTTAATGAGTACCTCAGGTGGTACGTGTGCACCCTAAGATCTGAGAACCAGTGCCCTAAAGAGTAGGAGAAAGCAACCTGAGATGGTCAACTACCTGTTTGACATTTCATGAAGTTCTATTTCACCTTAAGAATGCACTCTGGTTTTGCATTCTCTTTCATGACGTATACGTGTGCGCGTGTGTGCATGTGTGTGCAGACCCAAAGAGCCTTCCCTCGTATCTTCAGAAATGTAGATGTGTATCATCTATCTGGGTGGTTCCCTGACAACCTCCACCCAGGCCCAAGGATGCCCACGCCGCAGTTTGAGGAGTCCAGCTGCCTCTTTGTGTCTTCACCACCTCTTGGGGATACAAATTGACTAAGATGCAGCTTCTTCCCTCCAGAAGCTCAAAGTCTAGCAGAGAAGCCACACCCAGGGCATCTTCCAGACCTGCAGTCTTCCCCCGGCCTCCTCCGCCTGCTAGATTCACTCGCTTTCACATCTGCTCTCTGGGCACTGCGGCCCATGGCTTGCTCGGAGTCCGCAGGCTTGCTCTGCCTGGGCCCTGGACACCACCCCCCCCCCCCCCCGCCCCCCGCTCCCCGCCCACACACCGTCAATCTCCTCCTCTCCCAGGGCCGTGTCTGCCTGGTTTAGCTGCTCTTCTGTCCATGCTCTCTACTGTCTGGATCATGAAATTGTTCTCATCTAAATACAGCCATCTCTTTCATCGTAGCTGTTTGGCCGTCCTGGAAACCCCAGAGGCCCTGCGGGAGCGGACGCCCCCGGGGGAAGGGAGTGATGGAAACCTCCTCAGAACCCGCCTCCGCACTTCCCAGCCCCACCCCCAGAGGGGCCTTCGCGGTAGGAGTATCAATTCACCAAGTACAGAGCTGGAGGGCAACGGGGAAGCTGGGAGCGCAGAAAACGGGACAAGAGTGATTTGGCATTTGTGACCAGTGGCTTCCTCAAGCCAGGTGGGCTCTTTTCCAGGAAGCCCTATGAATAACATGACCCACTCTGTTAACAGCTTTCATGTTGAGAAATCCCCAAGTCTTTTTTTTTTTTTTTTTTTCTTTTCAGGGCCACACCCGCAGCATATGGAAGTTCCCGGGCTGGGGCAGAATCTGAGCTAGAGCTGCCAACCACAGCTGCAGCAATTCAGGATCTGAGTCTTGACTTCAGCTCACGGCAATGCCAGATCCCTGACCCAATGAGCGAGGCCAGGGATCAAACCTGCATCCTCATAGATAAAGACCACATCTTGTCTTGCTCATTCCTGTACTTGGCACCCAGCACAGTACCTGACACACAGGAGATGCTCCTAGGAACTTATTGAATAAAGTTGAAAATAAAGAGACATAAGAATACAGAAAACACAGGTTCTGGCACAGAAGAGTTGCTCAGTACATCCTGTTGACTGACTATATACCCACATACAGAGACAGTATTTTCATTTCTTTCTTTCTTTCTTTAATGGCTATACCTGCAGCACATGGAAGTTCCCAGGCTAGGGCTGGAATCAGAGCCACAGCTGCCAGTCTATGCCACAGTCACAGAAGCACCTGATCCAAGCCGCACTGGGGACCCACACCACAGGTTGCGGCAATGCGGATCCTTAACCTACTGCGTGAGCCTGGGGATCTAACCCGCGTCCTCAAGGACACGATGCTGGGTTCTTAACCTGCAGAGCCACAGAAAGGATTTCAGAGACAGTATTTGCAGTCAGATGTTCTACCTCTGAGCTAATTCAGACGTTTGCTGAATCAGTGGATGGTGACAAGACAGACAGTATTTTGGAAGGGCTGGGAAGGGACCCAATTTCCAGGAGAGACGTGCAGGTGGCCCACCAAGGGAGAAAGCACAGAGGGATGAGTGCCAAGGGCTGCACCTAAGGGAGCCTAGGCCTGGGGCCTCAAAGCCAGGGCCAGGGCAAGGAGCCTCCTGAAAGGCACAGGGAGGCCAGGCACAGGCATTAATCCCTGGAAGACAGGAGGGGCTGGGGAACCAGTGGTAGAGTCGGGGCTCATCACCGCTTTCTCAGAATCTTGTTTGAATGTGGGCATGCACTGGACACAGCAGACGTTTGCTGAATCAGTGGATGGGGACAGGATCTAGGGATGAGACAGCCAAGGGGAGGGGTTCAGGACCACACCTGCGGGAGGACAGGGTGAAGTGTGAGGTGGGCGCAGAGGCTAAAAGGGGAAGACTGGGCTGGGCTGCACATATGTTGGCTTACAAGTCAGTGCCTCTGGGCAAACATGGGTGAGTGTTGCTCCTCCTTTCATGTCTAGGGCCCTGGTTCTCAAGAGGGGATCTTTGGCAGTGTCTGGAGACAGTTTTGATTGTCACGGTGAAGAGGGCTGCTACTGGCATCTTAGTGGGTAGATCCAGGGATTCTGATGAACATCCTACAATGCACAGGACAGGACCGCCCCGCCCCCGCCGCCCGCCCCCGCCCCATGATAAATTATCCACCCCCAACATTGGGGTTGAGAAACCCTGCATTATAGCTCTGTGGGAACACCACTGCCCTCACCCCCGATCCTGAGTCCAGGGTCTCACTCTGAGGTATCTGAGTTAAGATCACTGCTATCAAGAAATATTCACTGAGCCCTGACAGGCAAAAGCAGACACCTGTCATCTTAAATGTTTCTCCTTAAACCAATGACAGCGATGTGAGCGAGACTCAGAGAAGCCCAGTGTGAACCCGATCTGCTGTACCACCCAGCCAGAGGCCTGCGGATCAGGCCAGCCACCACCACGGCACCCACAGGGCCACTGTGACTTTCCTTCGTCCTTCTGGAATGTATAAACTCAGACCTTAGGACAGAAGGGGCTCTGGAGCACTGGTCTCACTGGCCCCTTTCACAAATAAATGAAGAACTCAAATGACAAATGATGGTCCAGCGTCACATGGGAAGTGAGCGGCAGAGCTGGGCCTGGAACCCAGACCTCCGGACGGCCAGCCTAGTGCTTTTTCTATGAGAGAGAGCCTCCGGGGATTTAAGTCTCCAAAAAGTGCCTCCTGAAATACTGAGAAGCGTGTGATATGTGTACGTGGCTTTTGGAAAGCCTTTCCAATGCGCAGGTAACAATCAGGTGCTGCTCACCTGAGGCTGATCATTATTCAGGGAGTAAGAGCCTAAGAGAAGGTTCTAAGGGGAACCTGCGGCTTTGATGAATAATTCACCTTAGATGGAAAGGTAATGGCTTCAAGATGTCCTTAAGCATTTGGGGGACCCCAAAGACCAAGAAGACTTTATACATATTTCAGATACCCCCCACCCTTGTTCCAAGGAAAGGTGATACTAGGAAAAAGGTTTAGCACCAGAAAACAGGCACTACCACTGCTTCCCCACACGCTGGGCTCCCCAGACTTATTTTGGTTACAAAAAGCTGCTGTTCATTTGTCCAGGAAGAACATGCCAGTAATTAGATCATTTGGAGTGAAAATTAAAGAGCAGAGGCTCAGCCAGAGAGGTGGGGTAGCTTAACAAGTTACAGAGCAGTAAAACTGCCTCCACCCTCCTACACATCTCTGAAGACTCCATCCTGCATCATCCACGCTCTGCAGGGTCTCGAATTCCCCTCCTCAAGAGAACTAAATCTGCACCACTTGAGGACCCATTGACCCTAAATTGCACCTGTCCCACCCCTGATATGTGAATGAACTTGTCCGTCTCCTGCACTAGACTGTGAGATCTGTCCCAAGTGGCTGGTCCCAAGGTAGGCATATGGCAGATGCATAACAAATACTTATTATTATTTTTTGTCTTTTTTTCTGTCTTTTCTAGGGCTGCATCCGCAGTATATGGAGGTTCCCAGGTGAGGGGTCTAATCGGAGCTGTGGCTGCCCGCGTACACCAGAGACACAGCAACGCCAGACCTGAGCCACATCTGCGACCTCTACCACAGCTCACGGCAATGCCGGGTCCTTAACCCACTGAGCAAGGCCAGGGATCGAACCCACAACCTCATGGTTCCTAGTCAGATTCCTGAACCACTGAGCCACGACGGGAATTCCACAAATATTTATTTGTTGACATAGGGGAAGTGGTACCCAGGGGAGAAGGCCCATACCAGAGGAGGAATGGGGGGGACGAGTTGGGGATGGAGGACTAAATACTATCTCAACGTTCAGATTCTGCCAAAGAAGGAAGGAGGCTACAATGTCCTGATCCCCTGCGATGTGCAAGGCGTGCAGCCCTCCTGACAAGCCCGAAAGTAAAACATTATTGTTTCCCCAGGTCAATGATAAGGAAAAGCGCAGTCAGAGCACCATGATTATATGGCACCAAAGCACAAGCTTTCCGGGCCTATCAGGCTGCCTCTTGCTACATGGACAATTTATTTCTCATGCTTCAGGACAAGCCTGATGATGCCTACGTGGACTGGCAGGAATCTGTCACATCAGAGCTTCAGCTCATGACGTGTTCATAACTTATAGACATTTAATAAAAGCAGCTATTTTTTGCTATCAGAGCACCAGAAGCTCAATCCTAAGTCTAAATTAATGAACTGATTTGATTTGTGGACCTAAGGAGTTGTTTATTTGAAAAGTCCTCCAAAGATACAAACAAACTACATTCTGCTAAGGACTTAATGAATGGACTGGAGTTTTCACATTCCCTCAAATCAGATCTACTCAAGGAAACCCAGGGTTTTGCTGTAATCATTACTGATAGTGGGCAGCTTAGGGTAACAGAAAAAAATACAGGAAGAGGAGAGAGAAAGAAGGGCAGGGCAGGGTCTCAAGCTCCCATGTACTAGCAGATTTTCCATTTGCT
This sequence comes from Sus scrofa, assembly GCF_054392235.1. Lineage (NCBI taxonomy): Eukaryota > Metazoa > Chordata > Mammalia > Artiodactyla > Suidae > Sus > Sus scrofa. Next base: position 13,448,122 of record NC_139391.1, read on the forward strand.
TATCTGTAAAATGGGCGTAAGAACACCCAGCTCTATCTGTTCTGAGGACACTGACTTGAGAGTGGTTTTGGAAGCTGCAAAGCAAGAGAGAGGCATTAGCTATTGTCGTGGTTGCGGAAATTTTGGCATTTTATGCACTCTCGAGCACTTGATTTCAAAGAAGCTTTAATTATGTGCATCGAACAAGTTAAAAATAAAAACCACCCCCCGGAATAGGATACAGCGGTAGAGCTCCTCACGAATGTCCGTGTTTGAACGACGACGTCATCCCTTCCCCACTGCCCGTGAAGGCCCAGAGGCTCTTATAATTTGCAGTGTAGTTAGCGTGACCCCAGATGCTATGCTGGTGCCTCATGAAGGCGGAATCCTTGTTAACCTCCAGCCTTCAGAGGCACATACTGGAGATCCCACTCTCCTTGTGGGTATAATTAGAGACATTTTTAGCTCTCTAGAAATTTCTTCAAAGCACAAAATGTTCTCAAGAAAGCATAAACCACCATGTAGAAAATATTGTGCAAGTTTAACTTAAAAAAAATTAAAAAAAAAAACAAGTTAAATCTTTAGGGAGCTTGAAAAAGCATTTCAAAAACTGTTCTTCAGAACACTTCTTGTTAACGGGCATTTCATGAAAAAGTCATCCATGGTCAAACAAGCCCAGAAAAGGCCCTCTGACAAGGTTAACACATGACTGCTGGGCGTGTTAGTGTGTCCTGCTGGTGTGCCCAGCACGACTCCCAGGAGCAGAGTCGTTGGACGGAGGGTTCCACGTACATTTGGGAATCTTTATTCCTCAGGGCATCTGGGGGACTACATTTTCTTTTTTCTTTACTTTTTTTCTTTTTTTTTTTTTTTTTGTCTTTTTAGGGCCACCCCTGCCACATATGGAAGTTCCCAGGCTAGGGCTTGAACCAGAACTACAGCAGCTTCCAGTCTGTGCCACAGCCATAGCAATGTGGGATCCGAGCCGTGTCTGTGACCTACACCATAGCTCACAGCAACACCGGATCCTTAACCCACTGAGCAAGGCTGGAAACTGAACTGGAATCCTCAAGCATACTAGTCAGGTTTGTTAACTACTGAGCCATGACGGAAACTCCATAGGGATGGGACTAGTTGTTCACAAAACTAACTTGCAGAACCTCTGCTCTTCAACTGGTTTTCACACCGTGCTCAGCAGAATCCCAGAGGGTCCTGGGGGAGGTCTCAGGAGCTACCCTGGGCTGGAGCTAAGGTCCCTGCTGTGGTCTGAATGTGTGTGTGTGTGTGTGTGTGTGTGTGCGCGTGCATGAGCACACGCACAGCTGGCCCCAGTCACCTTCCCTGCCAATGAACATGCTGAAACCCTAATGCCCAACGTGATGATATAAGAAGGTGGGGACCCTGGGAGGCAATTAGGTCACAAGGGTGGTGCTCTCCTGAATGGGATTAGTGCCCTTATTATAGGATGACAGACCTCAGAGCACCCCTCACCCTGTCTGTGATGTGAGGACGTGGGCAGAGGGCCTCGGCGAGCAACCAGGAAGAGGGCTCTCACCAGAACTTGACCATGCTGGTACCCTGATCTTGGACCTCTAGCCTCCAGAACTGTGAGCAATAAATTACTGTTGTTTATAAGCCGCCTAGTTTATGGTATTTTGTTATAGCAGCTCAAATGGACTGAGACCGCCTCCTTGTTCTTAAAGAACAGCCCCCCAAAAACATGGGCCCTCACGGCTCCAGAACTGATGAGGACATGGGGCCTTTTGTTCGGCCTGTACGTACGTGTCACAGACTTCAACACTGCTTTTCTTGTTTCTGAATCAAGGTGTCCGGAGCACAGAGTGACAAGCTGAGGCCTGAATGCCAGTTTACTCCCTCCTTGACCTCAGACCAGGCACTTGACCTCCTGACCTTAGACCAGGTACTTGACCTCTTGACCTCTCCCAACTTTTTTTGGCCACCTCATGGCATATGGAGTTCCCAGGCCAGGGATCAGATGTGAGCTGTAGTTGGGACCTACATCTCAGCTGTGGCAAAGCTGGATCCTTTAATCAACAGAGCTGGGCTGGGGATCAAACCTGTCTCCTGGTGCTGCAGAGAAGCCACTGATCCCATCGCACAACAGCAAGAACTCCAACCACGTAATTTTTTTTTTGGCTCCACCCACAGCCAGGGATTGAACCCTCGCCAGAGCAGCGACCTGAGCCACTGCAGTGACAACACCTGATCCTTAACCCACTGCATTACAGGAGAACTCCTCAACTTCTTATTCTCAGGTCTGCAACGGCAAAGATGCTCATCTCGCACACTACGAGCTGACCCACAGAGGCTCTGGAAATGACACCCAGGGCATCTGAAACATTCTTTTGTTGCTTTTATCTTTTACACTAAAAAAAAAAATTCTGAGCTTACCATTAGTTGTAGCCATTGTGCCTCCCACAAATCTCTGTCACTCTCCTGTGCCTGTGTTAGCTTTACGTCTCTCTATCCCGCTTTAGCAATTCTTCCTGGCAACATTTTTGGTCAGTTTTTCTTGTTATGTAGTGATACACAGTCAATGCAGAAGATGTTAAAAATTCAGACAAGAAGAAAAAAAATAAAAGAAAACAAGAAAAACAAACAAACAAAAAAACCACCTTGTAATTCCATCACTGGGAACCAGGCTGTTAATGTGTTTTCTTTCAATTGAAGCGCATCTGAGAAATGCCCAGGCTTCCTGGGGTTATTCTCCGTTGTGCTGTCAAACTTACACTTACCAAAATCACATGTGCCCTTCTTCTTCTTTTTTTTTTTTTTTTTTGTATAAGTTAATTTGCATATGTTTTATCTCCAAAATAATACTAACATGTATGCCCATATTTGAATGCAAGCAATACAGAAGCAAGCTGAAAACAAACGTAAGGCTTCCTTCGCTCCTTCCCACCCCATCCCACTGGTCTCCTGAGGAAACCACTACTGAATGTTGTATTTATACAGACGTTTTCCTATTTATTTCCGTATTACAGCAGTTGATGTTTAAAAACATAAAAGCTTGTCTTAAACTTACTGTTTTATTTCTCAACCCTCTTGAATCATCTTTTCAAGCGTCTAGCCTTCAACCTCAACCTAGTATTTTCTCTGAAGTTTCTGAAATCAACTTTCTTAAAAGTCTAGGGCGATGCTGCTCAACTTCAATGTGTGGATGAAAGAACTGCCTGGGGATCTCATTAAAAAGCAGATTCCGGTTCAGTGGGTGTGGGGTGGGGCTAAGAGTCTCCACTGCTAACCACCGCATGCTGCAGGTCCACTTGGGGGAGCAAGGCTCCGGGGTACAGGGCAACCCCAATCCTGCATCCTCTCCTCGGAGGGTATAAACTCTAAGCCGGCCGTTTTCTCCCATGTGCCCCACACTTCCGGCATCACCGGCTTTCCTCATTGGCCAGGATTAAGCCCCATGCTTAATGGATTGTGAGGGCTCTTCCTCAAGACTTGGGATAGGGAGGTTCCTGGGGGATCTTGGTCCCACAGTAAAGGCTACTCAGGGTTCAGGGCTTTCCTTCAGAGACGTAACATGCAGAGGACAGAGTAACCAGAGCGCCAACCTCCTGAAAGGCAGGGCGTGAATGCCTGACCCCAAAACATCCAAAGGGAGCAAAGGTGAGGAGGTTTCAGGCTCAGTGGTGGAGAGAACCCCAAAGAGGCACAGCGAGATGAGACACGCCAGTTCAGTTAAAGTGGCCGAGGACTTGTCAGCAACTGAGTCGACGTGGTGGCCAGAGCCTGAGGACCAGAGATGGGACGGGCAGGGAAAGCATCCTGTCCCTGCTCTCATATCACCTGTCACTCCGGCCCCAGGTGTGGCCCCCACAGGAGGCCCTCTTGCCATCGGCTGCTGTACATATAAGGCAGCGCTCAACCACATGGTCGACCCCACCCAGCATGGTTCCTAAACCACAGCCTGGTGGCGATTCAGAGTGAACCCCCCGACACACACACACACACACACACACACACACACACACACACACACACACACACACCCACACCCACACCCACACACACATGCTGGGGTGGGAATGGGGCAGTGCCTCAGGAGTTAATCAGATGACCAGGCTTCTCACGGGAAGGTCTAATGAGAATTTCCCTCTGGCCACTGTATTCTTAGAACTGAAGAGCTGGGATTTCCGCTTGGTTAGTAACAGCCCGACAAGAATCTGAAAAACACATCGCTTACAGAGTCTACCATTAAGCACACAATTCTTCATCTTGCGTCGTTTTTTAGCTGTTGGCTACTACAGAATAGCTTATTCCAAACCCTCTAGGAAAAACCCTTGCCAAATGGACCACCACCTCTCAAATATTGTTTGCTGATGGAAGAGAGTTTTCTTCATGATTTGTATACAAATATCGCTCCTCCCATATAACTGAAACCTGCCCAAGAAAGCCAGTGGACACTTACTGGCACAGTTTTCAATCAAATCCACTGGGACATCCACAGCAAAGACTACAACGGGCAATGGAACTAAACATGTATTTCTAATACACCTTGCACGAACTTGACCTGCATGCGAATCCTCAGGAAGGCTGCATTCTTTCCTAATTACTTTGGAACAACGGTGCTGGAAAAATGACTCCTATGGTGGAACAAAGCAGGAGAGCTTGTGCCTGAGAAGCAGTGTTTGAGGGTCAGCCTTCCTTTGATGAGGCATCTCCAAGGAAAACATAACAGGACTATATGTCCAGACCACTCCAACCAGAGCTCCTGCAAGACCCAAAGCTAGGCCAGGGAAGCCGGGGGGCCACCATCATCCGAGACCTCAAGTGTTGCTCATTCGTGTGTTCCAGCATCTAGCACAGGGCCTGCCGAGGGAAGGGGCTGTACACATGTCCCCTGAATGAGTAAACGGATGGATACAGGGAGGGGAGAGTGCACAATCAAATCGAAATCAGTATCTTCAAGACGCCGTAGTGAGCTCCAGGTGTTGGGTAATCACCTTCGCTTAGACGTCTCCCAGGAGCTTCAAATCCATCATATCTCAAGTCCCAAGTCATCACGCACCACTCCTAGCCCTGCAAACTGCTCCTTTGGGGCTCTAGAATTCAGACACCATCTCAGACAGGGGCTGCTCTTCTTCCTCACCTCCTTCATCAGGAAGATTCCCAGGGCAAGTGTCACCTCCTCTTTGATGCTTTTCCTGGACACTCCTCGCCGGGCCTTCCTCGCTGGCCTTTCTTATTGCAACACTGATTAGAGTCTAAGGTGATGTCTGCCCAGTGCGTTGCATGAACCAACAAGAGGAGGCTCAGCCAAACACACAGGCAGCTGAGCTCTCCCCGAGCTCTGTCTCAGCAGAAAAAAAAAGAAAATCCTTTTTGTGCTTCCATCTCATGGCCCTCTGCTGCTTTTCTCGCTGCAATAAAACAGAATCCTATTCAAGGGAAACAGAGATGGCTGAGAGGTCTGGCCATTAACAACAGACATCATGAGTGCAAGTCCTGCCTTGTACAAGAGATTTCTTCTTCTTCTTCTTCTTCTTTTTTTTTTAAGGGCAGCACCTGCAGCGTATGGAGATTCCCAGGCTAGGGGTTTGAATCAGAGCTTTGCTGCCTGCCTACGCCACAGCCACACAGGATCTGAGCTGCATCTGAGACCTACACCACAGCTCACGGCAACACTGGATCCTTAACCCACTGAGCAAGGCCAGGGATTGAACCTGCATCCTCATGGATACTAGTCAGATTCGTTTCCACTAAGCCACGACGGGAACTTCCTGGTACAGGAGTTTTAGCAGTTAGGTTGCAGGAAGCCTCGCCTCACACACAAGCCAGAAAAGGGATGAGGCTTTTTGGTGACTATGCTGTTGTCAGGGTCACCATGGAAAAGGAAGACTTGAACTTTCTGATCAAGGCCACTGACCGCCCGAGACCAGCAGGATGACTGCTGTAGTCACAGAACAGGTGTATGCAGTGTGCTGGATGCACCCCAGGGTTACCCCGGGTTTGGGCTTGTGTTGGCTGATTTTACAGAGGAATCAGTGAAGCAGGAGCTGGTTCCCGGCTGTGTACTCCCAAGAAGCAGTGACATTGAAATGAGTGGGCGTTTTCACATGGTGGTGGTTGGGGGGAGGGATTACAGCTGGACTAGAGTTGGCAACAGGTAAAGAAGCAGCTCTCATTCTGAGGGGCACGAGGGTGGTCAGAAGAAGTGGGCTTTGGTCATTTTTGTGGTCACTTGCTGGCCTGTTTATGCCCTGAACATGGTCACTGGGCGGGTCTGCCTAGGTCTTCTTCAAAGCATTGTTTCTGTGGGGAATGTCACAGTCTGGTTGTCACCAGAGCTGCTATTTACTTTCTCTGTCTCTTCTATGAAACTACTTATTTATTATTACTGTCATCTTTTCTTTTTAGGGCCGCATCTGTAGCATATGGAAGTTCCCAGGCTAGGGGTGAAATCGGAGCTAAGCTGCCGGCGTAGGCCACAGCTCACAGCAACACTGGATCCTTTAACCCACTGAGTAAGGCCAGGGATCGAACCTGCATCCTCATGGAGACTGGTCGGGTTTGTTACTGCTGAGGCACAATGGGAACTCCAAGCCAGAACTTATTTTATGCCATGCACTTCACTAACTACTCTATGTCAATTCCATTTAGTTTTTTTTTTTTCATTTTTGGCCACCTTGCAGCACATGGAGCTCCCAGACCAGGGATCAGATCTGAGCTGCAGCGGCGGCAACGCTGGATCCTTAAGCTTCTGCGCTGCGCCTCAGACTGAACTCATGTCCCAGTGCTCTGAAGATGCTGCTGATCTCGTTGCCCCACAGTGGGAGCTCCCATTTATTCTTCAGAACATAATTTTATGCGAGAGGCATGCCCTGTATCCATTTCACAGATGAGAAAGGCTAAAAGATATTAGTAACATTTCACAGGCACTGAGCTAAATAAACACCAGAGCCAGAATTTGAATTCAGGTCTGACCAACTCTAAATCCCGTGCTTTTGACCCTGTGCACAAACGCGCTCTCCGTGTCATCACCACCAGTGTCTATTCATTTGTTTGAATATCATTGAGCCCGTGGTAGCCACTGTGCCAGGCACTGGAGAGAGGGCCACAAGTTACTACCTTTTCCCTCAAAGAGCTGGAAAAAAATCTTTGAGAGCCGTGCTGTCTAATATGGCAGCCACTAACTACATATGGCTATTTAAATTGAGGTTTAAAATTAAATCAATTAGATAAAATACAAAATTCACTTCCTTCCATGGCACTAGCTACACTTTGAGTGCTGGATAACCACACGAAGCTAATGGCTACTGTATGGGACATTACAGATCCAGAACGCTCCCATGAGCGCATTAAGTCCCCTTGGACAGCACAGTTCTAGAGGAAAAGGGTGACCCCTGAGTCTAGCTTGTACTTGCTTTAAAAGTCCTGCCCCCTTTGCTCCAATTTCTAGCGAGGCAAAGAAACAATGATAACCCTAACAAGAGCCAGAGTGCGCTTCTGATCCCTAGTGTCCGTCTGTTCTTGTTATGCTTTGCTGAGTCATACCCACTTGCCTTGCAGCCCAGCCCCAAAAGGGTTTCGGAGCTGTGATGACAGCAGAGAGAATGCCACAGAACCGGGGACAAACCCCAGGCTGACATTTTCTGTACATAAACAGAACTGTCAGCCTGGCTCAGATTTCGACATCTTTAAGGCTCAGGAAGCTGTGAGAAGCAAGAAGAAGCCAGCTTGCTTTTTCAACTCTGGAAGCAAGAAGAGAAAACATCTTTTGACTTGTAAACTGAACACATTTGGACATGGACATCGCAGAGGAGGAATGCCCAAGGTCCCCGGCAGAGTTCCTTCCCAGGAAAGAACTCCACTTGCCAGGCGTGTGGGCAGGAGTGGGACTCCCTCAGAGGGGCCGCAGGCACCCATCCTTTCAGTTAAGCCATTTCTGTAAAATGTCCCGTGCAGAGCAAACACAACCTCTTTGCATCTTTATGCCCTCTGTTTGTCCTCCATACCCAGGAAGCCTTTTCTGAGGACTGAGTGCAGGCCCAGTGTGAAGAGGACAGAGAAAAGACCCTGAAGACAAAAGCTTTCTTCTTCTGGAGTGAAAAGTCTAGACGGGGCCATTTGGGACAAAGAGATCATCCCATGCCTGGCTGCCCGCGGCCCTTTCAGAAGCAGGCGGCGGTGCTGGTGCCTTCCGGGTCTAGGTAGACAAGGTGCACGTCACGTGACTGCCCTGCCTGACTCCACCCACTTGTCTGTGACCTATAGCTAGGCACCTACAGACGGGCTCAGCCAATCGGATTCTTTCAGAAATTGAAGCTACAATTTCTTTCTTCTGGAAAGTCCTTTAGAGGAGGAGAGGGTCAGGTGAAGACGTATTACCTCCAGCCCAGAATTCAGAACCTCCAGCGAGCTCCAGTCCTGCCGAAGCCAGGCTGGTGTGACCCTTGTTTTTGATTTCCTCGCCAGCTGCTTTATTAGTCCACATACGACCCTTCCATAAACCTGACTCCTTGAGCAGCTTGAATGCGCCCCGGTTCCTTGAGTAACCCAGTGGTGTGTGAGCTCTGAAAGATGTGTTGCTCATTCTGCGACAGGAGCTGGTTTAGGTGAGCAACGTGGAGGTACCAGGGAATGAGATCCCAGGCTCTTCCTGTGCGCCCAGCGGTGTCAGACATGCTCCCGCCTAAGAGGTCAGATTCCGTACTCACAGCAGCCCCGACACCTAGGCACAGCCACCATCCCATTTCACAGATGAGGTGCCAGGTTCCTCGAGATCAGCTCTCAACGTCCCCAGCTGTCCTTAGGTTGCCTGCTTGTGAGAAGCAATTCTGACTCTAGCTGCTCAGGGGAAGGAAAGATGACGACGAGGAGGAATTAAGCCTTCCTAGAGAAGCTGGAAGTTGGGAAGACACGTCTCAGTGTCTTTTCCTATAAAATGGGACCAGTGATAATACTGACCAAAAAAAGAGAGGGGTGGCATGGGTGAGATAAAGAACATGAAACCTGAGCATGATGCTGCGCACACACAAGAGGTGCTCTGTCTCAACCAGCAGTCTCCCCTCTTTCTTCTTCATTGATTGCCTTTGTTCAGCCCCCCAGGACCTGCCAGCCTCTGGCCTCCTGCCTCCTTCTGCACCAGCCCAGCAACCTTCGTCATGCACTGGATCCAGTCCCAGACTCCTTGGCTGCAGCCTGGTGTTCATGGCATTTATTATTCCAGGCGCCCTGTGATTTACTTTTCTAGTGAGCTAATTGCAAAATCCATATGGAGTGGAGGAAAAACATCAACCTAAGCTTTGCCACGAAAAGCAGGGGGACAGAGGAAGCTTTCCATCCCAGCTGGCACAGCCTGGAACGGCAGAGGGGAGGAAGACGCTGCCACCGTGAGGGTACGAAGGCCCGATATGCCGAGCTCCGGGGAGGGCACATGGTGTTATTCTCCTTTTGTTTTTTCCCCTCATCCCTTTAGACAAAACTCCAAGTTTTAGAAACCCACTCTGGGTGTAAAATGTAGGTTATCAAATCTCAGGCTGCATTAGAAGCCCCTGGGAAGTTCATTTAAAATGCAGATTCTCCGCTTTGCTGTACATGTGAAATGAATACAACATTGTGAAGTAACTATGCTCCAGTTTTTAAAAATGGCTAATTTAAAACAAATTCAGGTTTTTTAAAAAATGTGGATTCCCAGGCATCTTTCTCCAGAGCCTTATCCAGTAAATGTGGCCTGGGGCCCCAGAACTCACACCCTGCATGTGCCTAATGCAGGTCACCTGCAGACCAACCTTGAAAACAGCAATGCCAAGGTCAGTGCTCTTGGAGTTAGGATTTCAGATGGGTTCTTAATTCGCCCTGTTACCAGCTGTGCAACCTCAGGCAAATCACTGTCTCTCTCTGAACTCAGTTTTCTTATCTCTAATGTAGGAACACTGAGAGAACAAAGTTACAGATATTCCCTAACACAACCCTTAGCACACTGAAGGCACTCAAAAAAGAAAGAAAAAAAAAATCGAAGCATTTGCTTTTCTGTCCTGGAAAAGGTTTTCTTCAAAACTGGCCTGAGGCATCTTTGCTCCTCAAAGTTAATACATTTCTGTCGCTGTTTCCACTCCACACCTTCCAAAGAGGAGCCTTGGAGGGAAGCTGGCTTTTGTTCTGAAAGCACTTTGAAGATGAAAAGGTGTCAAATCCTCCAGAGACTTGGATGGTAGACCTCAAAACAAATGTTTATTTTCATTTGATGAGTTATAATTTATTAAAGGCATTGGGAAAATGGAAGTACTATTTATGTTCTCACAAGGGACCCAACAGTTTTGAGTAGTTTGTGGTTCATTCATTCATTTGTTCATGAAACACTGATTAAGCACCTGGGTGCCAGGCCAGATGAACAAGTGTTGGCCCTCTGGGGACTCAGGGTCTGGACAGTGAGTGCAATTTGGGGGAGGCCACAATGAGGGCTTCGGAAGCCCAGGGAGCGGCGACCTCTCCCAGCCTGAGGAACTGGGGCTTGGGAAGCTGATCTGCCAGAGGTGACTCCATCTTGCAGGCATCCAGACTGAAGCGCTATTTGAAAAGGCAACTCTGGTACCCATGGATGGGCAATCTGAGATCCTGGAAGAAGGAGTTAATCTCTGCTGAGCTTATCCTGACAGCTGTAGTTTCTTAGACACTCCGAGGGCTCGGCAGACCCTCCCCTGCCCTTTAGGCCCCGACATCCAGGCGTTTCATGGACATCTTGATTCAGAGGTTCACAGGCACCTCAGACTCAACAACATCTACCACTCAGTTTATGAACTGTCTTCACAAATGCCCTCCGGCATCTCTCCACACTGCAGCCGTACCATGACCCCGGTCAAAGCCTGAATCTGCTTCCTCTCCCACAGCCCATGTTTTGTCAGTCACTGAATTTTATTAGTTCTTCAGCCTAAGTACCTCTCAGATCTGTCCCGACCACTGCTCTGATTTGGGGGGCACTGCTGTCTGTCCCTTACTCTCCACCGTCAGGTGGAACCCAGGGTGATCTTTCCAAAAAGTGCACAGAGGGTGGATCACACCCCTTCCTAGTTAAAGCCCTTCGTGGGCTCTCCCTCCCCCAGAGAATAAGGTTCGAACACTGACAGAGGTTGCCCAAGGCCCCATCTAGCTTCGCCTCTTGGTACACCAGCCCCGCCCGGCCCCGCTATACCTCAGCGCCCACACGGCACACACACGTCCAGGTACGCGTGCACTTCCCAGCTGCTCTGCCAGCACCTGACCCTGCCTCCACCACGGAAGATTCCAATGAACGGCTCCCTCCTCTCAGATCTCATCACACCTCCTTTCTCCCTCTCTGGCACAGCCTCGATTCCCTGAGCTGTTGCGTCTCTTTCCTCATCTCCTCTGCTGGATGCAGACATCTTAAGGACAGGTATTCAATGGGTATCCAGGCCTTCTTAAGCTAAGTCATGTCGGGGCTTGTGGTGCTCGTCCCGTTGGTTCTCTTCAGTTTCTGGGCACAGGACAGGAGCGTGGCTCCCAGCTCCCTTGCAGTTGGTGGTGGTGAGGGGTGCACTGCTGTATGACCAAGTCAGGCCTACGGGCTGAGAGAAGCAGCCCAAAGGGCCATTTGCTCCAGGGAGCAATTACCAGACGGTGGAGCCTCCATCAGCCTGGGTCCTGGAGACAATGAAGAAAAACCTTCTCCCCAACACCCCTAAGTGTGTTGGGTATGTAACATGAGAAATACACGCTGTTAAGCCCCTGAGATGTTAGGGTTGTTACTGTGCAGCAAATTAACCTATGTTGACTATTAGAGAAATCATATTTCTCTCTGCAGTCACTGAAACAGGGCCTGGAAGTATCAGGGCCTCCATGAACGTTTGATGAAGGAATGAATGCAAGAATGGATGCATGCACACAGAAGCCTAAGAAAATGAAGATGAGATCTGGAGTCAAAAGAAAGCAGCCAAGAGGGCGTGGGATGGACTGGGAGTTTGGGGTTAGTAGATGCGGACTCTTACATTTAGAATGGACAAGCAGTGAGGTCCTACTGCACAGCACAGGGAACCACATCCAGTCTCTCGGGATAGACCATGACGGAAGATAATATGAGAAAGGGACTGTATATACATGTACGACTGGGTCACTTTGCTGTAGAGCAGGAATTGGCACAACACTGTAAATCAACTATACTTTAATAATAATAAAAAAAGAAGGTAGCCTATAATACCCACCCGAATACCCCTTTTCCCCCACGCCAGAGGACTGCTCTTCTTTATCTCCATTTGGTTCCAGAGGCAGGATGTAACCTTTGGATTCTTCTCTCTGAAGGGTCTCTGTACTGATGCCACCCCAAACTACATGCAGATCCTAGCTTATGGCCTGGTGTCCGGAGGAAGGACACAGGTGACATATTTTTGCCAGTTTTCCACCAATCCATAATCCCACTTCTTTGACCTCCTTGCTTCCAGGGTTACATCCAGATATAACTTGGACTCAGCCCCCAAGATGGGGGTTCATGAGCTCCCCAAGCCAAACAAAGGCTTCTGAATCTAACTCTCCCAACCCCCTGCCACATCCCAACCAGGTTACAGAACAGCCTCATTCACCAAGTGTCTTTTTTACATGTGGGGAAAATATGCATAGTTATCCTTAAATCTTTCAACACATCTTAGCTAAGCACCAAAGCAGAGGCTGTTAGATGTGGATTGAGTCTACTTATTTTCAAAAAGACACACCAACACCAAGAATGCAAACTACTACATTTGGAATGGAGAAGCAATGAGCTCCTGCTATATAGCACTGGGAACTATATCTAGTCACTTATGATGGAGCATGATAATGTGAGAAAAAATGTATACATGTATGTGTGATTGGGTCCCCTTGCTGTACAGTGGAAAATGGACAGAACACTGAAAACCAGCTATAATGGAAAAAATAAAAATCATTGCAAAATAAATAAAAATGGTCATGAAGTTAAAAAAAAAAAAAAAGTCATTCCAAAGTCACAGGTTCCTGAAATTATTGCTTAGCAAGAAGGCCAGGGCACTGATACAAACATCTAGCAGGGAGCATCTAGCTAATCAGATTAAAAAGGTCAGCGTGTTGGCAGTGCTGAGGATGGAGGGGGCGGAGAGGGGGGCCGGAAAGGCAGGGAGCCTGAGGAAGAGAGCCCACAGGGCTCTCAACCCCCAGAGGTGGGGGAGGAACTGACCTGGCAGGGTCTGGTTGGCCATGCACACGGCGCTAGCTGTGTGGTTCTTAAGTTAGCTGGTGAGCACCAGGCCTGAAACTGGAGGAAGCCCTTGGTTACTGGAATCGCCATGGGCTTACAGCAGACAGACGCAGGCATATGTCCTGTTCTACCACTAGGAGCCCCGTGACCTCGGCCAAGTCCCCCCACTTTGCAATTCTTAGTCTCCTCGCTGCAAAGCCGAGGCCAGCACAGCAACCTCCCAGGGTTTTGAGGGTTACACAGATGGCTGCGAAAACAGGAAGTACCATTCTGGGGTGTGTCTGTCCGCATCGCCTAATCCCAAACATGTCTGTTCTGCCAGGGCCTGATTCTACAGGTACCTTCAATCAATGTGTGCTGAAGGAATAAGGTGCTATAGAGGTTTTGTTTTGTTTTTTTAAGATTTTTTTTAATTATGGAAAAACAGAACATAAAACTTAACATTTTAAACATTTTTAAAGTGTACAATGCAGTGGCAATTTGAACCTTCCCAATGTTGTGCTATCATTATTTACTATTTATTCTAAAACATTTGCATCACCCCCCCCCCAAAAAAAAATCCCCTGTACCCATTAAACAGTTACTCCCTTTCATGCCTCCTAAGGAAAGTCTAAGGTGGTTTTCTCCAGTCAATACTTCAAACCACTGCTGGTGGACACTGCTTTGGTGGGAAAGTTGGCAGGGGCTGGTCAGGCAAGAACGCATTTCCTGCATACACACTGCATGTTGGCTCCCCTCCGCAAGCTACCTAGGTAGATGCCTAGTGACCGCACTCTCAGGTGTGTGTGAGGATGGGGAGCAAGCAGGCTGTGAGGAGGAGACACTCTGAGTTGGAACCTGAATCAAGGCAGAATGGTGAGAGAGGGGGCCACGGAGGCCAGAAGGGATGGGTTGGGGGTCTTGATGCATAGAAACTTGGACTTGGAGTTCCCATCGTGGCTCAGTGGTTAACGAATCTGACTAGGAACCACGGGGTTGCGGGTTCTATCCCTGGCCTCGCTCAGTGGGTTAAGAATCTGGCGTTGCTGTGAGCTGTAGTGTAGGCTGCAGACGCGGCTCGGTTCCTGAGTTGCTGTGGCTGTGGTGTAGGCCGGAGGCCACAGTTCTGATTAGACCCCTAGCCTGGGAACCTCCACATGCTGTGGCTTCGGCCCTAGAAAATACAAAAAAAAAAAAAAAAAAAAAAAAGACAAAAAACAAACAAACTTGGGCTTGAGTCCATGAGCCAATGAATGGGGGCTCAGCTCTCTCTTTTTCTGCCCACTGCATCCTGGGGATGCTCTTAGAAGGGGGGGACTGGGATACCTGCACCCCTCATCCTGATAAATCCACAGCAGGGAGGCCCTGGCCCGGCTGCCGATGGGGCTCCCGCTGCAGAGAAGCAGGCACGGAGGCGGGCAGCACCGACGGTTAATGAGTGATTTATTGGAGCTGCTGTGCAGCAGCTTTCCTGGGACCTGTTCCTAATTAACAACCGCTAACTGGATGATGCTTTTTTTTTTTTTTTTTTTCCAAAGTGAAAAAAGGCCCCCAAAGTCTTTCTTCCCCAACTTAATGGGAGGAAAGACTTGACCTTTGCCTGCTGCCTGAATCTAAATACAACAGGTATTTGGTGGAAATCCCTGCCTGCTTCCTCACTGGGGCACAGACACGCACCAACACCCCATCACATAGAGTCGGATCCACACGCTCTTGTTGCTGGGGTCCCCACACTGTCCCACACTTACTCCTCCACTAACATGACGACACGGACACTGTCCTGCAGACATGCTCCTACACTGTCACCTACAGCTATGCTCTACAGGTGACCCTCACACCGCACGCAGGCCTCAACCCCACGGGCTGGAGGCAGCACACCTAGCTGGGTGCCTGCACACAGCCACATGTGCATGTGCTTACACACTCACACTCATTATAAGGAAGGCCACAGGGTCCCCCCCACGGTCTCAGCCAGGGATCTGTGGCATCCACACCTCCAGCGAAGGGACTCACTCAGAAGCCTAAGGTTTGGTACCCTGACCTGGCTCGCTTGGCCACGGGTGGTCCATGGCAGGGAGTGGAAAGGGAGGCTGCAGCCAGGCCTCGGGGTAGCGGGGAGCCCAGTGGTCCAGCAGGAGACTCGCAACTGCTGTATCATTCAGACTAAAATGGTTTCTCCCGTTTATGGCTCCCAGGGCTCTGAGGAGCTGCACGCACACTCACAAGCCGGGCTGCTAAGTGGTGTGAGGCCTGAGACGGTACCTGGGACCTTACAGGCATCTCTTAGGGACTGAAATGTTTCCTCTGAAAAGGTGAGCTGCGGTCTGCTATAAACTGAATGTTTGTGCCCCCCACCCCCCCCCACGCGTGTGCTGAAATTCTAACCCTCCAATGTGATGGTATTAGGAGGTGGATCTCTGGGAGGCGACCGGGTCCTGAGGGTGGCGCCTCTTTTATGAAAGAGACCCTGGAGCTCCCCGCACACCTCCTGCCACGTGACAAGCAGCGGGGATGGGCCCTCGCCAGACATCGACTCTGCGCACAGCTTCATCTAGGACTTCCAGCCTCCAGAACTGTGAGAAATAAATGGCTGTTGTTTAAGCCGCCCCGTCGATGCTATTTTTGTTACAGCAGCCCGAGCAGACTGAGACAAAGTCTGAACCCTCGGTACCTCAGAAGGTGACCTTACTTGGAAATAGATTCATTATGACATGTCATTCGTTAAGATGAGGTCAGACTGGAGTAGGATGGGCCCCTAATGCAGTATGACCGGTGTCCTTACAAGAAGTCAGCCCTGTGAAGACAGGGACATGCCGGGACAAGCCCTGTGACAACGAAGGCAGAGACGGAAGCGCAAGCTGGGAACACTAAGGATGGCCAGCTGCCCACTGGAAGTGAGGACGAGACAGGGAAGGGTTCCCCTGCAGGGCTCAGAGGGAACACCGCCTTGTCAGTACCTTGATTTTAAACTTCCAGCCTCTAGAACTGTGAGGCGGTACACTTCTGTCGTTTCAAGGCACCTGCCGCAGCCCTAGCAGAGTCGCACAGCATCCGACAAGGACTGGTTCCGCCCGCCTGTCTCCTCTTGCCGGGCTGCAGTCTAGAACTCTGCAACGTGGGCATGACCGTCCATCAGGAGGATGCTCTGAGGCTGCATTCTAAGCCACGCACACTGATGGAGCGCCACGTGCCAGGGCCCCACTATGCGGAGACAGGTAAATAAGCTGTGGTCTCCCCAGAGCGACAAAGATCTGGAGGAGGTGTCTAGATACATACCAAAGGGGCCACTGAGAAGAAAACAACACCTCCAGCCAAGGTGCCAACTTCAACAGGACTCCCAATATCCCCCCCCTCCCCCAATAAACAGTGCTGAACACCGACGGGAACAGTGGGGTGAACCATCATTCTGACTCCACAGCTTCCCCCCAGCTTTTGAGCCGTGGGTATTAAGCTTCATTAAGACATTGTCGTTGTGGAAAACAAAGTTAATCAATACTGGGAAGCTCTCTGTCACATGAATCAGCCAGCTGTGCAGGAATCGACGCTAGACCAGTGGCCCCTTCCTGCCTCGGCTGGTGCTGTGACAGCAGCCCCCATGAGCCACCATGCTGCCAGGGCCTGGGCTTCTGCAGTGGGTGACACTTTTGTGGTTCCCCACACTCCCTATGAACACACGCTGGATTTGTTTCAGAGCTGTCATGCTTCTTGGACTAATACCAGTCACAGCTACGGCTTGGCAAGCCGCCCCTGTCCATGCCCATATGTACCTACACATCAAAGAGGCCCCGGGGCAGTGAGAAGGCACAGGTCGCGAAGCCAGATGGATCCGTGTGTGAACTCAGCCTTTACCACCTGCTGGATGGGTGGCCTTCCAGGCGTCATTTTATCTGCCTGAGCCTCTATTTCCTTACCTGCTAAAAGCCTAAACACCAATCTTTCTGAGACAGTAAGATGATGAAACAAGATTATATATTTAAAGAGGCTCATCTGGTATCTGACCTATAAGGAATATTCAATTAGTAACTTTCACACTTTATTGAGTATATACCTATTATCAGAAGTAATTATTTAACAGTCCTTAATATAATAGTACTTTTTATTTTTAATTTTTTTTCTTTTTCTTTTTTGGGCCACACCCAGCATATGGAGGTTCCCAGGCCAGGGGTCGTATCGGAGCTACAGCTGCTGACCACAGCCACAGCCACAGCCACGCAGGATCCCAGCCGCATTTGCGACCTACACCACAGCTCACGGCAACGCTGGATCCTTAACCTACTGAGTAAGGCCAGGGATCGAACCTGCGTCCTCATGGATGCTAGTCAGATTCGTTTCTGCTGAGCCACATGGGAACTATGACTTTTTTTTTTTAAATACTCATTTTCACTTTTAATTCCCCAAGGCACTGAGATTTGCTGTGGAACAGGCCACTGAAGGGCCTCGTAGCCAGCGGTCATCCTGGGACAGTGAGTCTGTTCCTTGGTCTGTCGGTTTGGGATGGGGAAGAAAAAAGCCATTCCCAATAGTCAGCCGGGACTGGCCTGGCCCTCCCAGCGAGGCAGGGGCTTTCTCCTGCTGAACAGAAACAGTTTCACATGCCAACATCAGACAGGCCACTCTGTGGCTACAATGGATCCAGACAAAGTCAAGGCTACTGTGCCATCATGTCTGAACTTAGATAAAACCCCAAATTAGCCAAACCACACAACGACCGAAGAGCCCCCACCCTGGAGAATGCGAATAACTGCGGCTTCTTTTCCAATGACAGTTTCAACTTCACTTCACTTCTCCTGCCTCCTATGATTTATTAAGACGCTCAAGCACAGAAGCACCCCTACTTCCTGATAGTGTCCAACCCAGAGCAAAGCTCCCCACTTCCTGGAACCTGCCTGCCCCCACATCACCTAAGACGAAGCCGATCCTGTACGTCCTTTTAAACACTCTTCACTGAGACAACCAGTGAGTCCCCCAGGACGTGTGTCCTGTGTCCCTCCTCACTGCACAGGGTCAAGAAACTCACCTTGGTTCAACTGCAGGTGAGCACATGGTTGGTTTTTCTCTTTTTCTTTTTTTTTTTAGACCCACCCCTGCAGCACATGGAGGTTCCCAGACTATAGGGGTCAAATCAGAGCTGTCGCTGCCAGCTTACGCCACAGCCACGCCAGATCCGAGCCACGTCTGCCACCTATACCACAGCTCATGGCAACACCGGATCCTTAACCCACTGAGCGAGGCCAGGGATTGAACCCACATCTGCATCCATAGTTGTTACTGCTGAGCCACAATGGGAACTCCCCTGGTCGTCTTTGGCTGGAAGGCATTAAAGGGATTTGGATGTTGCCCTGCCTGAGGAGAGAGGGGTCTGGGACTCTTTCACACCTGACCACAGGTAAAGCTTTCTCCCCAGCCCACTTTCTGTGTCCCACGGGTACAGCCTCCAGGCTGCCCGTTGCCGCTGGCACTCCTGAGAGCTGCGTTCCAGGATTAGCAGGTGGGAAAGCCCATCGTGCGGATGCTCCTCTTCCTGTGGTCCTGTTCCAGCTTCCCCTGATGGGTGCTCAGAGCGGCAGGTCTTAGGAATCATTTTATTCAGTTGCCTAATAGGGCCGGATTTCTCCTGCTGGGTCTGTGCCTGCTGGCCACCTGGGGTCACTGATGGCACTCACGTAGCACCCTGCAGGGTATTGCCTAGTTATGTGTGGTCTTCTCCCCAGCATGAGCGCCTGGGGCCAGAGTCCAGGCCTGCACCTCCCACTGCTGCCCCGAACCCATCAACACGGCTACAGACTAGCAGTGTTGCCTCGACGTGAGATCGTTTAATATCTTTTTCTTTTTCCTGTGCTCCATCATTTTATCTTCTCTTCCGTATTTTTTCCTCCATTTTTTGCGGTTTGTATTTTTGTACTTTTTAAAATTAAACTTTCATTTTGAAAAGCCAGACCATCTGCAGGGAGGGGTTAGTCTACCTCCATAGACTCAGATCCCCCTCAGCCACGTCTGCTTTCTCCCCGTGCAGGAGGCTGTCACTGCCTGCTCTGCAGCCTGCCCCTCCTGGCCTGGGATTCCTCGGTTTTCTTCCAGTGTCCCTTCCTTCAGCATTAGCAGTGAGCTTGCTTTATCAAGCAATCCCTTACCGATAAAGTTTATACCCACTGTTAGCAAGTGAATGACCAAGAATAGAGACAAAACAGCACCAGGATCCTGAGAAGTGTAGGCTGGGGTCACTCATGCGTAAGCAGGCAGGGAGGACCAGAGGCTTGTGTAGAAACGAGTCAACCCAGCAGCCTAAGATCCTCGGAGAAGCCTGTTTGCAAGGCTGGCTCCTGGCCAGCCCCTGGGAACTTGGCTGGTAAAGAGTTCCTTACCTGATATAAAACCTTCTCTCAATGAGTAAGTCTAGGCTTACTGTGCCTAGGCTGTGAGGACAAATAATGAGGCATAGGCTAAAAACCTGCCTTCCTTCGAGGGTCTGGAATTTTGACCCATGCTAGGCAGAGGGTGCCTACGTGACCTGCCCTGATAAAATCTTTGGCCACGAGATCTCTCTTGAGCTTCCCTGACAGACAGCCCTTCTGGGACCACAGCTATGTGCTGGGGGAACCGGGCTCACACTTGAGTGGCTCTGCAGGGAGAGGGCACCCAGAAGCCTGCACGTGGTTTCCCTGGATTTTGCCCTGTGCGTCTTTCCGCTTTGCTGGTTTGCTTTGTATCCTTCTGCTGTGATAAACCTTGGCCTTGAGCCCCACTATGTGCTGAGTCCCCTAAGTCCTTCTGGTGACTCAAAAAGCTTCAACCATCCCTTGACACAGGCTCCGAGTCTGAAGGTCCGCTGTCAGGGTTTAAAATTGGGGTGTGGGCTCAGGGGCCCCAAATGGAGGAGGTGACATGATAATTTATGGAATGTCAGGTTTCCACGGGGCTTTGAGCTCTGACACACTCGCTGAGTGTGGATAATCACAGACACGTGCCAGAGGAGATGCTGGAAGAGCTTGCTAGATCCAGCTGGAGAAAAAAATGACACGATATTTTCTCTAACTCAAATGCATCTTTTAGCACTAACTCTAGTGCAGAGGTAATAAATTATTGAAAGTTGTGGATGGGGGCAGAAAGCAGGGTGAGTCCTTTTGCCCCCGGGTGGGGCTACAGGACGGGAAGACGTCCGGGAAACCTCGCTTGTCCCATGCTGTCTAACTTCTGGCTTAGCCCCTCGGATCCTGTGCGAAGAGCTTCTTCTGCCTTGTCACAGCCCACTTCACACCCACGATGGCTCCCTCTCCTCCCTCTGCCTTCCTTGCCAGCAGCTGGAATGGCAAACAATTGCCCTTTGTTTGCCCTACACTTCGAATCCGAATCCGCTTTGTTCCATATGATTATTTCCTCCTTGGAGGCTCGCTCATGAGCGCAATCTGTTGTGCAGTTGCGGTCCTGCAAAGCAAAGAGCAGCAGACTCATTTAGGAGCCAGGCTGCTGAGTGGTAGTGGAAAGAAAAATTCGCGTCGGTGTTTGGAAGAGAAAGGGTTTGGCTATTTCTTTGAAGGGACGTTTCTTCCAGAACCGAGAACCTGGGGTGAGAGCCTTCTGAGAGCAGCCTGGGAGCAAGTGGCCTGAGGAAAGTCAGACTGCTGGAGTCTTTTCGCACTTGGCCTGGGCAGCTGGGGAGGCATCTTTGACAGCAAGAGCCAGGCGGACCGGGTGCCAGATGTACAGGCATATTTCATTTTACCGCCCTTCTCAGTGCATTTTTTACACATTGAAGATTTGTGGCAGCCTTGCATTGTCAGATGATGATGAACAATTCCTAGCAATAAAATATTCTTAAAGTAAGGTGTGTGTGTGTATAGTATAAAATATAAATATACAATATATATTAGACATAATGCTATTGCACACTTAACAGACTACAATATAGTGTAAACATAACTTTTATATGCACTGAGAAACAAAGAATTCACGCGACTTGCTTTATTGCGATGAGGCAACATCTCTGAGGTATGCCCACACCTGTGAACAGCAGTGCTGCAGCTACAGGCAGAGGGACCAGAGGGACCTGGGGTTGAATCCCATGTCTGGGGCTTTCCAGCCGTGTGACCTCAGAGGACTTTCCAACAATGATGAGACTCTGATCCACCTCAAAGTTGTTGCAAATGTTAAAGAGAATGTGAAAACACTGAAAATCACAAAATGCTGGACAACTGATAATAGTAACACGATATGCTTATGCAGCGCTACCTACACGCCAGGCACCATTCTAAGTGCTTTAACTTTCCGAGCTCATTTAATTCATAGCCACACAATGAGGTAGACGGTAGAATCATCCCATTTTACAGGGGAGGACACTGAGGCATGGAGAGATTAAGAAACTTGCCTTGTGTAACACAAGGTGACACAGTTATTAATAAACAGAAGAGCTGGGATTCAAACCCAGGCAATCTGGATCCACAGTGTGTGCCTATAACTGTGAGTTGCTGTTCTTCGGGAGAGCGTAGTCTAGCACATTGGCACGCTGTTAACCCAGAAAGCACTGGCTGTCATTCAGTTAAATGTTTGTACTCCTGTCTCCATGAGGCAATGGGGCCAGGGGTACAAGCTTTGGATTCTGATCGCCCTCTCTTAGGTACCAGCTTTGTGACTTTCTGGTTGGCAGGTTACTTAAGCTTTCGGGGCCTGTCTTAGCTTGGAGAGCCCAGACCGTGTGGCTTAAACAACAGAAATGTATTTTCTCACAGTTGGGGAGGGTGCTGGCATGGTCGGGTTCTGGTGAGGGCTCTTCCTTGCTTGCAGACAGCCACCTTCCTGCTGTGCTGCTCCCTTGGTTCTTCCTCGGTGTGTGTGCGTAGAGAGAGCTATCTCCCTCTTCCTCTTCCTAAGGCACTAATCTCATCAGGAGGGCCCCATGCTCATGAGCTCACCGAGAGCTCATTATTTCCCAAAGACCTCATTTCCAAACCACATGATGTTAGGGGTTAGAACTTCAACAGAAGAATTTAGGGAGGGATGGATGGGAGTTCCCACTGCGGTTCAGTGGTTACAGATCTGACTAGTATCCATGAGGATGCGGGTTTAATCCCTGGCCTCACTCAGTGGGTTAAGGATCTGGCGTTGCCGTGAGTTGTGGTATAGGTTGCAGCCGTGGCTTGGATCCTGCGTCACTTGGAAGTGACTGTGGCTGGTAGCTACAGCTCTGATTTGACCCCTAGCCTGGGAACTTCCATATGCCACAGGTGTGGCCCTAAAAAGCCAAAAAAAAAAAAAAAAAAGAATTTAGGGAGGGACACAGCTTTGTGTGAAGCATGGGGGTCCCAATTTCATCATCCATAAAATGGGAAAAACCAACCCTGCAATGGGCTGATATTCTCATTGGAATCAGGAAAGGTATTTGTCACCTTCGACCTCTCCCTGCTTAAATCTTTTTGGGGTTTCTTGTGACCTTTGGGGGAAAGGCTGATCTCTTGAGCCAGCAGTTCAGAGCCATCTTCCACCAGGTTGCAGCCCAGCTCTCCTCTCTGGCCTCAACTCTTGATTCCTTTAAGCTCAGCCAGAATAAACTCCTTGCTACCTCCTTAAATAGTTCACACGGCCAGGAGTCAGACCCGAGGCTAGTAAGGCGCCTTTTCTTCCCCACTGCTGCTCCCCATCATCAGAGGAACTGGATGAAAAGAACACGCTGGAAGGAGTTTGGGGGAGGGACTGGTCTTCGCAGCGACCTTGTCCCTAAAGAGGTATCTCGTGGGCTTTGTGCTGAGCCTGGTTCTAGGCATCTCATGAGCAGTCGCTGTCACCCTCCCCCACTACGCTTCAAGTACCAAACCCACACGAACCCCCAGGAGCCCTTCCCCACACCCTGCTCTGCATGCTTCTCACTGGCCCCAAGTCAAAGGAAAGACAGTCATGTCTGTATTGTGGCCAGTCAACCTGGGTTGATCGGTGTGACATCAAATCGGTGGCGAAAACCCACGGGTTGGGGGAAGGCACCTTCCGCTTGACCTGCTTCCTGTGTGTGATGTTCACATATGTTTGCCTTCGGCTCCTTTCCAGCTGCGCAGGGTGGAGAGATCCTGCTGGCTGTGTGAACCTGGATTAGGCCCTTCGAGCCCCGGATCCTCCTAAGTCAGCTCACCCTGTCTGGGCTGCTTCTCCTGCTTCTCACAGCCACTCAAGGGCTTATCAGTCACCGCAACGGCCACGACATAGAAGGAGCTGGGGGAGGGAGGGGAAATGGCCAGGTCCCACAGACCAGGGATTCCAGCTCCATCACTATATACGCCATGTGACCTTGGGCAAGTCCATCTGACCCCAGAGTCCAGCTTCTTTTAACTGAATCTGAGGCGCTGCCCAGATATGCACTTAGTCTCTGTAAGGGGGACCTAGAAATACTACGTCAATAGTTTTTGGATAAGACTATGACATCATGAATCAAGGTGAGGGGTCCTTGAAGAAAAGGAATTAATATTCACCTGTTCCTGCTATATGCCAAGTGCCAACTTTTTAAACTTTTTTTTGGTACTAAATTGCATAATAAGAAATATATTGTACAGGATGACCTGCAGATGATGAATATAGAGTATAACTAAAATAAAAAGTCACAAGATAACAAAACTGTAGGCTGCTCCTCTCCCATCCAATGGTTATCATTCTATCATATTTACTTACTTACTTACTTATTTATATTTTTAGGGCTGCATCTATGGCATATGGAGGTTCCCAGGGTAGGGGTCAAACTGGAGCTGTAGCTGCCGGCCTACACCACAGCCACAGCAATACTAGATCTAAGCCCATGTCTGCGACCTACACTGCAGCTCACGGTAACGCCAGATCCTTAACCCATTGAGTGAGACCAGGAATCAAACCTGCATCTTCATGGATACTAGGTGGGTTTGTTAACCACTGAGCCACAATGGGAACTCTCATTTGTAATCATCATTTTATTTTAGTTTTTGCTTTTTAGGGCCGCACCTGTGGCATATGGAGGTTCCCAGTCTAAGGGTCGAATCAGAGCTGTAGCTGCTGGCCAGCACCACAGCCACAGCAATATAGGATCAGAGCCGTGTCTTTGACCTACACCATAGCTCACGGCAATGCTGGATCCCTGACCCACTGAGCAAGGCCGGGGATCCAACCTGCATCCTCATGGATACTAGTCAGATTTGTTTCCACTGCGTCACAAGGGGAACTCCCACTTGTTATCATTATTTTAAATGATGGTGCTAAGCCACAGAGTTTATCTCAGGCTCAGCTACTGCCCATGGTTGGGAAAAGGCAACCTTGCATCTCTCACGTGCAACCCTGCCTCTCACGCTCATTACAACTTTAGGAAGCAGGCATGTTTTCATTCCAATGTTGCAGATGAAGAAACAAAAGCTCAGTGAAATTCAGTCATCTGCACACAATCACGCAGTTTCTGAGTGGCTGAGCAGGGATTCTGAGTGTGACTCCAGAGTCCCTTTCCTTCCCAGTTATCTTGGTGCCTGAGAGTCCAATGACCCCATCTAGCTGATGGGGAAACTAAAGAGGAGCAGCAACTTGCTTAAGGTCACACTGGGTCTGGTGACAGAGCCTACAATTGGCATCAGATTCACCTTGGATTCCACACACACCAACACTAGAACTGGGTTCCTGCCAGCAGGAAACTCTTCGCCCACCGTTGGTTACTCCCTTTCTTCCCTGAAGTATCTTGGGTTCTATGAGGTTGGAACAGGCCAAGAGCCACTTCCCTGGACAAACCTGAGCTTACAGGGGGAAACATGCCTCGCATGTGTCTTCTGGTAGGAAGTTGGTCCCTGGGCACCTCATGGATTCAGGGGAATTGAAAGTCATGTTGGCTCAAATTAAAAGCAAAACTTGGGCCTGTTGGCTTTCCTGCACACACAGCGGGTCCGAACCTAGTTTCTAGAATGCAGTCTATCTTAGTTTCCTGTAGCTTTGCAACTCCAGGTCTCCTATTTTCCTCCTTCCAGCTTGGAAGCAGGGTGTGCTTGTAATAGCACATACTGCCCACCAGGCGGAGCTGTATAGCACACCAGTGGGGAGTGGACTTGGGGTGTGTTTAAAGTCTTCTGAGGAACTCAAAAGAACAATATTAGTGGCTGTCAGACACCAGCTCCCAGATCACAGGCAACTCCAGCAGAGGTGGTTTTATGGACAGGAGACCCCACGGCAGACTTCTCCAAGCAGTTTGAGGAAGCTGAGCAGGAGGAAGGGCTGGAATTATGGACCCGGGGAAGCCAAGATGCTAACAAAAAAGATGGTACCAAATGTCTCCTGTGGGCAGTTGGCAAGGCTGGAAGTGGGAGTCTGGCAGCAAGTCAGAGACCCAGCTGTTTGGCAGCAGGATGAGGGAGTACGGTGTGAGGAATGGACAAGGGGTGTGGTTCACGACCAAGGCCATGAGCTGAGAGAGAGAGAGAGAGAGGGTGGAGTGGCATGGGACGGGCCACGGCTAAAGGACACTGCAGCCAGGCTGAAGGAGCCGTGAGGCCAGGAGAAGGGACAGATGTGAGCACTCCTCTTCGAGAATACGGGACCCCATTCTGGTCACAGAACCTAGAAGAATTAAGGTCTCCCTTGCTGTTAAGGAGGCCTTGGGGCGGGGCAGGGAAGGGCAGCTGGTTCACCTCCCCAGGTACAGATCCCATCCTCCGGCCTCCGTGCTCCACCTGGCCTGAGTCCCATCCTCTCTCCTGGGTTACCACGGTTACCTCCTACTCCAACCTCACCTGCTAGAGCTCAACTCTGCTTCCAGAACGACCCTGTCCAAGCATTAGGCCCTGTCACTCCTCAGCTCAGAGTCTCCTGTGGCTTGCCATGCAGTGGCCTGCACACCCTCCCTACCCCACGTCCCCTTTCTGACCTCCTCCCCAGTCCAGCCACACTGGCCTCCTGTTGCTCTCAAACAAGCCAGATACCCTCCTGCCTCCAGGGCCTGGTACCTGCCTTTTCCTCTGCCAGGCGGGCATCTCCTCCAGACACGCTCACCACCAGCTCCCTTGCCTACTCACAGGCCATCTTCTTGGTGCAGCCTCCTTCAGCCTTCGTATTTAGAACTGCAGCCCCTCTCCTACCCTGGCAATTCCCTAGCCCCTCTCCTGCAACTCAATCATCTTCCAACAGCCTATACAATTGTGTGTGTCAACTTGTTTATCAGTCTCCCCGCTGAGGAGTGGGCAGTTTTGTCTGTTTTGACGAGGTTGGAAGCCCCAGTACCTAAAAACAGTAGGTGCTCAGCAAACAGTTGTTAGGGTAGGTGCTCAGCAAACACAAACCGTAGTTAGGGTAGGTGCTCAGCAAACAGTTGTTAGGTGATAGAGGATGCACCTCACTTTCCAACCATTCCTCCTGCACACTCAGTCCCTGCATTCCACTCCCACACTGGCGGGCCAGCCTCCTGGCACACGCTGACATCGGCCCACCTCCATGCCTCCATCCACACAGAATGCCCTTCCCTCCCCCTCCTAACCTGGCAAAGTCCCTGCCATGCCTCAAAGCCAGAGACCAGAACTTCTTCCATAAAGCCTTCTCTGCTCCCTTCTGCTTGGACTTCTTCTCTGAAACCTCTACAGTCTCTAAATGTCTTTTCTCCAGCAGGTCACAGTTAGAGTGGCCTGGGAGGATCTCTAGGTCCTATGATTAGCTCTAACAGGTTATGGATTAGATTTCTTTTCTAGCAGTTTCTAACACTGACAAAGAAGTCGATGTTCTGGACACAGCTAGAATCACCTCCCAGCTTATGTATATTTTATTAGCATCGAGCAAAGAGAACTGGAGAGAGGGTGGTCAGTGGGCACTGGAATGAGGTAGGTCTGCATTCAAACCCTGGCTCTGCCGTTTACTCTTGCTGTGTGACCTTCAGCAAGTCACCTAACCTCTCTGAATCTCAGTTTTCTCGACTAGGAAATGGGAAAGGTTACAAATCAATAGGCTTGTTGGCTCCAAGGTCCCTCCTGGCTCCCAGATTCTCAGATGATCTGATGCTACCAGACCCTTCTCAATCTGTTTTGGAACTTGGGGACTGAGAGACCTCATTATGTGGATAACTTGGTCCCCAAAGAGACGTGATCCCTTAAAAACACCGGGCACCTCAGCTTTCTGGAAGGGAGTGTGGGCCTGTTCACAGGGCAGAAGGGTAGTCAAATACAGGGGTGTAACCCCTACCCTAGCTGAAGGAACCCAGCTTCCTGACCTAGAAAAGGGAGCCTTGTGTACAACAGCTGGGTAGCTACAGTACCCTGGCTTCTTAGGGGGATTAATGATGGCTATTCTGACAGATTTTTAAAACTAGGTCTCATGAGCATGGGGCCAGGGAGGGTAGAGGATAAATGGAGTTAAACTGGTAATGAGCTTGAAGACGCTTCTCACTGCGCTTGAAGACGCTCACCGCTCACCTCGTCTACTGGCTCTCAATAAGCAATTTGGCTGCCTAATTAGGTTAACCAGTAATTTCCCTTTTGACACCCAGGCTGCTTGATAATTTGGGGGCAACTGTGATTCGGTTTCATTGTTTCTTTTCTAAGTGAATTTCTCCATTTGCCTCTGGGATTAAAGCGCGGACTAAATTCTCACAATTCCCCACGCCTACCAGGCCTCTCTTGCCGCCAAGCCTTGGCTGTGCAACTGCGTCCGCTGGGCGCGCCCCTCTCACATCCCTCCCGCCCAGGGCCACCCTGCCGGCCTTGGGGCCCAGGCGCATAACGTGAGTGGCAGGAAGGAATGGGCCTTTGTGCCCTTGGGGCACAACGAATGGCTCCTTTTACTCTCATCCCATGGCTCTTTCAACAATTAATATTAACAGCTGGCATGAATTAAGGACCAACACAGACCAGACGCTCCGCAAATGTCATAGTATATTTAGGCTCACGGTGACGCACCAAGGAGGAAAGATGCTGTGCTGTTTGGGTGCCGTCTCATGATTGTGGTAAAACATGTATCACCTTTCTAGCCATTTTTAAGGGTACGGTTGGGTGGCATTAAGTATTCACACTGCTATGTACCCATCATCCCAACCTGTACCCACGGAACACGCAGCCCCCACGTCCCCTCTCCCAGCTTCCGGTCACCCCAGGGCACTGGCTTAGAAATGCAAAGACTGCGGCAGACAGGGCGAGGCGACTTGCTCAAGGTCTCAGAGCAGGGACACGGAGCGGCCAGGATCCGAGACCCAGCTCCTCACTAGACTCTGGAACCACTTCTTTCCGCCCCACCATCCTGCCTGTGACGCTTCCACTGCAGATGGTGCCACGACGCTGTCTCAGCTCCACCTCCCTGCCATGCATCTCGAACAATGCCTGGTCTACTGAAGGAGCCGGGCACAGCTATAGGACAAATCCCAGAATGAATCTACGAAAGAGACACGTGTCCACTGACCCCACGGTCGGAAATAGAACTTAAACGGCGAATTCTACTTTCTCAAAAATATTTACAGATGCCAATCGTGTGCCTGGCATGACGCCAGCTCCTCCTCCTCGTGCCCCCACCCCCGGGCCCCAGCAGGAGAGGCCTGAGCACTGGCTCCGCCTGACGGCCCTGAGGGGAAGATTTGTGTTTACATTACCCAGTCAATTCTGTATTTATTTTGGATATTAAGCAGTGACATAAAAGCTGCTGACATTAACCTTCAGGGGCAGAAATTGGCTTTAATGGACCCCATAAAAGTTATTATTGATGGCAGCTGCATGCAGCTTTGCCAGGGCCTCTGCAAAAGCCTCCACCGCTATCAATACTGTTGACAATTACTATTGACTAATGGAAGGCCCGGCATGGAGGCAGAGTCGATGTTCCTGTGGCTGGAAGTTGGCAGGGGTCATGCTTTGGTGTCCTCGATTGCTGAGTCCAACGGAGGTGGGCAGAGGGCTCAGATGAGAGCATCAGAGAGACCCAAGTTCTAATCCAAACTTTGCCAACTTGCTGACTGACCAGCTGCACAATCTCTGGCCAGTCGGTTGACCTTTCGGGAGCCTCAGTTTTCCCATCTGGGAAATGGAGATGCCGTGGTGCTGCCATGAGGATGAAGGCCGTGGCCCATGTGCCGCAGGGTGACAGCACCAGGCCCTCAGCGTGGCCTCCCTCTACTCCTGGAAAGTGGCTGCACCTCGAGGCCTCGGCAAACACGTCCCGTGGAGGTGAGCCCTGTTCTGATGCTGAGACCCAAGTTCTCATCACAGACAAAGGACAGAGCTGGGGCCAGGCGGATGACTGTGAGAGAGGCAGGCAGGGGAGAAAGACGTGATAGTGGGAGGGCAGGAGGAAGAGGAGGAGAAATGAGACTCCTGTGTAGAGCCCGGCTCCGGCTCAGCTCAACCCGTGGCTGCTGCACACCCGTCACCTATGAGCTCCAGTCCTCAGCTGTGAGCTGAGCTTGATAAGAACACTGTCGACCTCCTCAGTGGATAAAGGGAGAGCCATTCCCATGGCTCATTCAGGACGAGTCGCTGTCACTATTTAGACTTTGGTATAACAAAGCCATTAATGTAGTTTTCCAACCCGGAGCGAGTGGGCAGGTGTGGGAGCACCCAAGGGCCATCTGGGTCTGAAAGTCCAAGCCTGGAAGGGAAGAGGCGGCCAGGGAGCAGCTCTCTGTTAGGTCCACCTGCCCACCTCCTTCCCAGCCCTGCTCCCCCAAGCACGGCGAGGCTCAGAGGGCTGTGGCCAGTGCGGAAGCAGGCAATCAGAGGAGAGGGTGGCATGGCCAGGGAAGCAGGCAGTCATCTCCCTGTCCCCATTATCAAAGGCTGAAGCTCTTCAGGCTCGTTGACTATGTCATTATCACCCAACAGAGGCTTAATTCAGCTGTAATTCAGCTCTCAGGGAATATACAATAATGTGGGCGGTATGCACCTCACTCTGTCATGACTTTATGGAAAAATGATCGTTTGTCACCATGGCAAGAAGCCTTCAAAGGAACAAACAGTGCAAGTACTTTGCTGCGGAGAACATTCACTATGACAAGGGCTGCAAGAGTCAAGATTTTAGAGTCAAACGGGCCTGAGTTCAAATCTCACCTTGCTAGCTGTGTGACCTACGCAGGTTTCTTAACCTCTCTGGATCACAGAGTCCTCATTCTGACGGCTTGAGCACTGAGCACTGGGCTTGGAGGCTAATAATCAGCAGCAGGTAGTAACCATCATTGCTGTTACTACCATTTTCCTTTTCTTCACCTTCATCCTTTTTTTTTTTTTTTTTCTTATGGCCACACCCTCAACATACAGAAGTTCCCAGGCCAGAGACTGAATCAGAGACACAGATGAGACCTAGGCCACAGCTGCAGCAACTCTGGATCCTTTCAACCCACTGCACCTGGCTGGGGATGGAACCCGTACCTCCGCAGCAAACCGGGCCATTGCAGTCAGGTTCTTAACCCACTGTGCCACAACAAGAACTCCATGCACCTTTGTCTTAATGTAAGGGCTTAGAAACATAGAATCCTAGATCCAGAAGCGCCGGCACGTAATTCAGCTTACTTATTCCCCAAAAGTTTTCACTGGAACACTGTTCCTTTCAGATGCTCTGAGAAGAAAGGGTTCTTCATCCTTAAATCAATTTGGGGACTGCCACATATAA
Organism: Sus scrofa; assembly: GCF_054392235.1. Taxonomy (NCBI): domain Eukaryota; kingdom Metazoa; phylum Chordata; class Mammalia; order Artiodactyla; family Suidae; genus Sus; species Sus scrofa. The sequence goes on from NC_139391.1 coordinate 13,478,816, forward strand.
GCTTCCTTGCTAATTTATCCATTATCATGCATATTAGACTATTAAAGGCTCTGAGCAGTCCTGCAGTAAGGAAACTGGTTAAATTCTATGAACCCAGGGTTTCCAACATTATTTGGCCACTGAGCACTCGCCTCCACCCCCTTCAAGCTAAGAACTATCAACATTCTTAGAATATAGGGAATGCTGATTTCATTTAAACTACTTATTTTATAGATCAGGAAACTGAGGTCCAGAGAAAAGATCTAACTTATCCGATGCTTCACCCCAGGTCAGTGATGGAACTAAGGCTTCCTGCCTTCTAGTCAGACAGCATTCTCTGTACAGGCCTCACACACAAACTGAAAGCATGGTTGGGAAGGGAGAGGAAGGGCTGCTGGCTGGGCTTGGGCCTAGGTGTGGGGGGGTGGATGAGGGAGTGTGGATGGCTCCCCACTGCAGAGAGGGGCACTCGTTCGGGTGCTTAGGTCGCTGACCCCCTCCCAGAGCTGGTGGAGTGTCAGGGGAGGGAGACAGTCAAGCTGATATCTGGGATCTGCTGCGGCCCCATCCTCAAACAGGTGCACAGGGTCCCCAGGAAAAAGGAACCAAGTTCTCCAAGTTCTCTAGCAGCAGTGATGGAATTGATGCAATTCTGCTGCACCTGATTCTTTTAGGGGATAATTTCTCCATCCGACCTGGAGCTCACCTGGTCTCCTGCCTGATCCCAATCTGGGACTGTAGGACTGTGTCACTCACAACCCATTGGCGCCTCCCTTCCTTTTTTTTTTTTTTTTTTTTTCCTTTTTTAGGGCCACACCTGTGGCATATGGAAGTTCCCAGGCTAGGGGTCGAATCAGAGCTACAGTTGCTGGCCTAGGTCACAGCCACAGTAACGTGGGATCCGAGCCGCATCTGTGACCTATACCACAGCTCATGGCAACACCGGATCCTTAACTCACTAAGCAGGGCCAGGGATCAAACCTGCATCCTCATGGATACTAGTCGGGTTTGTTACTGCTGAGCCATGATGGGAACTCTCTCCTTTCCTTCTTTAACTCACCTGAGTCTTCGCCTTTGACCTGGTGTCTCCATCTCCCACCTCCCCCCCAATCCTCCCAAATCCTGGACAGGAATCACGGGATCCTGCATTTTGAGCTGGCAACCAGCAGGCAGCACTGGCTCCAGGCTTGGTTCTTCCAGTTCCCCTTCAGATGGCCCTCCCCACACACAGCCCCCTCCTGCCTCTGGTGTGGCAGTGCCAGCAGACTCCCTCACTGGACTTCTGAGAAACAAAGCCCTTCCCTGGGGGCAACGCAGAGGGGCCGTCCAGGTCTCCAGCACCCTCCCTAAGTCTTTGCTGCCAGACCCAGCAGGACCCACCTGCTCCCTGTACCTCGACCGCAGGTTGCCCAGGGGCTTCAGGGGCACAAAGCACCACAGAAAGGGAGAGTCCCTCAGGGGCCTGCTGCAGGGCTGCATCTAACTCAGAGCCCCTGCGGGATCTGCCGACAAGGTCCGAGAGTAAGGAGGAACATTCTGGAACCTGGCACCCTTTTCTTCCGCATAGAAAGGAGGCGTGTGAACGAGTTTGTCATCTTTTTCCTCCACTGCATCTCTTGGCTCCAGCTCATGGGAAAGCTGGAGTACAAACACGGGTTTTAAGTTACTCTAGCATGATGGTTTTGGTGGAAAAGCCATCCTCCGATGGGCAGAAGATCCTGGGGTGGGGCAGGGCCATGGCAACTGCCCGAGGTGGGGGGGGGGGCACCTGGAGGCTGGGGGCTGTGCCATCAGGATTCTGCAGGATGAGGCATGGCTGATGTCGCAGAGAACAGGCTGTAGGGGGAGGGTTACCTCTGGCCTCCCGGCCCCTCTGCCACAGGCACCTTGTCAGCAATACGTCCTGCCCCTCAGGCACTCCCCTAGTCTGGAAGGAAAGAGCAGCGACCCAGTCCCTGGCCTGTCACCCATGGGTGGGTATTTCACGTGACCCTGCAAGAGGGTCTGCCTTTTGACCACTGAGAGCAAAGCAATTTCCACCGACTTCACCAGGGCCCCAAGTGACGGAGCGGAAAATCAATACCGTAATTAAAAGCCTGGCTCTGCAACCCAGGCCAAGCGGGCCACTCACCAGTCTCCGTGTTCTCGTGCTCCGTGTCGGTGAGCGTGAGGTTGGAGTTGGCCCGGCTGGACAGGCAGGAGCTGCGCCCCGACCGCGTGCTGCGGCCCCACAGCCGCACGGGGTGCTCGGGGGACAGCACAGTGTCAGCCTCCAGGTCGGCCTCGGAGCTGGCCCCCATGGAGTAGCCACAGTGCGGGAGGCCGATGTCTGTCCGGTACAGGGTCCCGTGAGGGGGCGTCACCTCCCCCAGCCCCAGCTCACGCAGGGTGAAGTTGGTACCTGGGAAGAAAGGCAGGGGAGATTGATTAGGGGGCTGGGTGTGGGGGGGGTCCTCCCTAGTAGAAGCCTGGCCCCCACCCCAGGACTCACTGCTGTCCTTTGAGCTTGCTGTGTGTCTGATGCCCCAGCCTTCCCTCTGCGCCCTCTCCACCAGCCCAAACCCTCCACACCTTTCTGGAAGGCTCAATGCACATGGCACCTCCTCTGAGAAGCTTCTTCTAATCTTACACCCTGTGCAGAAATCATTGCTTCTTCCTCTGAGCTCCCTCTGAGAGGCCTCGGCCCTAGTCAGCCTGCAGAGCAGAACTGCTTAAGGGCCTGGCTCCTCACAGGAGATGGCCCCAAAGGAGCAGGGACTGTGTCCAGCTCATCCCTAAATCCCTGAGCCTAGAACTCTGCCTGGCACCCAGAAGGGGCTCAACACATGTCTGCTACATGGGACAGAGGGCTTCAGCTCTCCTCTTCCAGGCCAGGGTGGTGCTGGGGCTGCCGGCAGGGGGCGCTCCCGAGCAGTGTGGCGGCCTGGTCTCTGAGATGCCCATGGCTCCCTGGGACCAGACACTCCTTGCCGGCCAGCTCAGCAAAGTCTGGGGCAGGAAAGGGAAGAAGACAGTGACTGGCTGGGAGAAGCGGGCCTTGCACAACAAGTGGGCTCTGTCTTCTGCTTCCTCTGCCAGGGGGGCTGTGACAGGAACCAGCGGGCTCTGGAGTAACCCAGGGAGTCAAGCACGCAGCCAAGGCGGGGCTGCTGATGGGCCTCTCGAGGCCCTGGGGAGGCCTGGCTGCGCCCAGGACTGAGGCTGGGAAGACGTGGGTGGGGGGCGTTTCCATGGGAAACACAGCCTCCGTGTTACTCCTGAACGCTCATCAGGGCTTATTCGGGGAGAGCGTCTCCGTATTTCTCATGTTGCCACGAGTGTTGGCGCGGATGAGGAAGAAAGTTAAACCAATGATATGGGAAATGGACTTAGAATCAGGCAGCATCACATTTAACCCAACACAAGCTGGCCCTGGGCCTTGAGCGATGATGACAGCAGTGACAGGGCGTGGCGCCCGACTTCACAGAGCTCATAGTCCAGAGGGGGAGACGCAACTCAAACCATGATTAAGGGCGAAAGCCCAGAGTGGGAGACCCATGGACAGGGCTGTGGGAGCACAGAGGCAGACGGCAGGGTATTGGGGTAAGGGTTCTTGCGGGGGAGAGTGAATGTGAAGAGACAGATGCCCTGGCTTTGAAGGATCCTGCAACCAGGGCTGGGCCTGAAGAGGACAAGCCTGCCAAGAAGGGAGAAGGAACCACAGGTGAGGCGGTGGGGGGGATTAGCCAGCAGAGATGCCCCCCCACCCCAATCACGCTTAGCAGTAACCCCTGTGCCCCTTCCCCCCCCACCAGGGTCCTGGTCAGCTCCGTGTCCAGCCTGGCACCCAGCAGGTACTCAGTGAGAGTTAGCTACATAATCAGACACACTCCGGTAGTGCCGTGGGGGGTCAGATAAAGGGAGAGAGGAGGTGGGAGAAGAGACCAACTGGGACCATGCTGAAGTGACAGGTGTTGAGGCTGGCCCTGGGGGGAGGGGTGGTTCATGCTGGTACAGCCTTGATTTGAGGTTCGAGTCACAAAAACAGTCCATACTGGTTGGTAAATAACTGATGCTCGGCCTCCTCACACCTAGAGCCCCAGCCTGTGCGCTGCCTGCCCCTCCTCTCAAACAGCAGCCTCCTAGGAACCAAGCGGTTTCGGGTGAACGTCAGCAGGCTGCCCATCACTGGCCTCCGGCCCTGCTCGGTGGCCAAGGAGACATTCTTCTGGCCGGAGCCTGGGTCAGACCAGGTGTGAAACGCTGTGAACATCACCCTATGTGCCACACCGCAGTCTGCCCGCCTCTGCTGCAGAAGGAAACTCCAACCTGGAGCCTAAACCCCCTCAGTCCGCTTCCCACCCTCTCTGCACACCACCCCCCTGGCCGCCCTGCGTACCTCCCTCTGACCTCCTTTCCCCCCACCCACCTCTGCCCACCTCCCACCCCTGCCGCCCCCAGCCCCTCTCCCTGCTCCCCTGGGCTGCACCTCTTAAAGGAGGCCAGTCACATGTCATGAAGAATGACTGTTACATTAAGTGAAAAATCAAATTTATTTGCAACAAACAGCCCGGGCTGCATTGATTTCCACATGGCTTGCCCTGCATACGCTTTTAAGCAGCCGGACTCAATGGGAGTCAGCTGAGCCATCCCAGGACAGGAGAGATGCAAGGTGAGGGCTGACCCTAAGGGCTCAGGGGTCCTGGCGAACCAGCCCAGCCCCTCTGCTGTGTGACCTGAGATTTATTTCATCAAACGTGAGACGTTCTTGCGATCCCTTTGCTTTAAGTCCCTTTGGCTTCTTTCCCGGGGGGCCCAGGACTGCGGCTGACAACACACCTTGCTCAACATCTAGCTGGGCAAGCTTAGGTGGGTTACATCGCCTGGGCCTTAAAATGTTGTAGTGGTAGTCTTTAAAATGGGGGTGATAATCTATGACCTGCTATCCTCACAGGATTTTTGAGCCTCCAGGAGGTAATGGGCGGGAAAGCACTTTGTAAAATGTCTATGCCTGTCTATGAGCTGAGTATGCTTCTTGTTTGTTATTTATGAAGGTAAGAGGGGCTTCTTCTGGAGCCTCATGTGCTAGGGTGACACCCAGGGGTCACCAGGATCTATCAAGCACGGGCAAGAGAGCTGGAGGAAAGCTCTGACTCCATGCGTCCCTCTCTGTCGCTGAGACCCAGACATGACAGTAGCAGGCAGCATGTCTGAAGCATCTCCGCGGTGCAAGTGTTAAGCGCTCTATTCACAGTCTTCCTCAACCCTCCCCCACCCCCACAATCAGGAGGCACCATCTTTCTTCCATTGCCCAGGTGAAGACCCTGAGCCAGAATTCAAATCCAGATCCGACCGATGCCAGAGTGTGAGCTATCAGCCACGAACTGGGAAAAAGCTGAAGACCTCTCTCTTGTTTTCAAAACAGGAGCGGCAGCCTTCCTAACAAGTCAGCTTTTGTGTGGATCCAGGCCTGGGGGAGAGGCCAGGTAGGCCTCAGGTGTGTGTGTCTGTGTGGTGGGGGCGGCTCCTCTTGCCTCTGTGATCTTGGGCAAATGAATCAGGGATCCTTGTAAGGATTAAATACCAAAGACAAAATGTATGTAAATAACACAGCACCTGGCCAGCTGGGTCTGTGGAAGGGAACTGGGCAGGGTAGACTCAGGGACTTGTGCTGGCCCACCTGGCATTGAGGAGGGCTCAAGGCTCTAGAGGGAGAAAAACAGGAATCACTAAGGGGGTAGGGAACACAGATCACAGCAGGTGTGGGAATAATGAGCTGCCCAGCGGGGCTGGAGCGTGGGCGGTGGGGCGTGGAGAGGCAGGGGATAACAGGAAGATGAAACGGTTTAGGAAAGCCCTCTCACGGCAGGTTTAGGAGCTCACATTAAGGGCAGTACGGAGTCATTCCCAGGTTCACTTTGGTTGCAGTGCAGAGCATGGCCCAAAGGGGGCAGCACTGGGTGAAGAGGGGCTGAGGTCAACCCTCCCAGCGAGAAGACAACCGTCTGAACTGGGACAATGGCAGAGGGGACAGAGAAGAGGGATGGATTTGAGAGGTATTCCGGAGTAGGATGGCTAGGCTCTGGTGACCACTGTGTGTAAGAAGTGAAGGACAGGGCGTCAGGCACCAGACTATCCCCATGTTACTAAATTTTTAGACCTAATTAGCTCACCAGCGTCTTCCTCTCAAGATCAGAACAGCGCTTGACACAAAGCTGCCGCCAAGGTGTGTTTGTTGAATGAATAAATATAAGCACGAATAACAAAACACACAAAACTAAGACTTACTCAGCACTTGGTGTCATCACACTTACCCCTTAAACATGTCACCTCGTTAGTCCTCACGGGCAATTCAGTGCAGTATTCACGGCCATTCAACAGATGAGGACTGAGGCTCAGAGGAGAGCCTGTGGTGGCTGAGAACTCAAGCCCAGGCGGTGTGACCCGGATTCCAGCTCCTAACAGCCTCCAGATACCCACAAGCTGGGTGAGCATGAAAATGAATGGACTAAGAACTAACCCGCAGAGAGGCTCTGACTAGATAGATCTCGGTGCCCAAACCGCGGAGAGCTGGCGTCCTCCACCCCGCGGGCGTTCCGCACACGTGCGCGCACGCCCCGCCCCGGGGCACACCTGTGCGCACGCCCCGCCCCCGGCCCCGCCCCCGGCCCGCCCTCACCCGGGCGGCAGAACTCCTCGGCCTCCTGCGGCACCAGGTCCTTGACGCGGCTGCTGCCCCCGTAGGCCAGGCGGGCGTCCTGGTCGTAGGCCTTGAGGGTCTCGCTGGAGCTGTAGGACTTCTGCGGGGCCTTGCCCTCCTCGCTGTCGGCGGACGAGCTGGTGTAGCGGCGCTCGGCGTCGCGGCGCCGGGTCAGCGAGCGGTACGGCTTCCTCTCCTTCACGTCCATGGCCTCCGGCCCGCGCTCCTCCACATCCACGAACAGGGTCCTCGCCGCACTCAGGGCCGAGTGGTCTGGAGCCCGAGAAACCAAAGAAAGGTCATCAGTTCTGGCCCCAACAGGCAAAGGCGATCTCGGGGTCTGGGACCTCGATACACCCTGCAGCGCCTAGAGGAGGGGCCTCGGGCTGCGGAGGTTGAGGGCGCAGCTCCATCGCGGAGGTAGCACGGGGGACTCGCACCCAAAGCCTGTGATGATGAGTCCTTTCTCTTCCTGCTCCCCGACCTATCTACCGCCAAGATGTCCCCAGCTTCTCCTCCAGGGATAGGTATCAGAGAAACTGACCACAAAAGCCACCGGGCACAGGTTTTCCTGATCCCATTAGATGGGAATCACGTGTTTGTTCCCATCAGGCCCCCAGCGAAGACCAGGCCTCACACAGAACAGGGGCTCCTTAAGAATTTGTGAAATGAACACCTATATTCAGGCGCTGGGTATAAAGCACTTTGCATATCTCATTAAATTGTCTCATGTTCGGAGATGTTAGTACTGTCACCAACCTTTTTTTTTGGAAATGAGCCAAGGTATAAACCATCAATCCAATTAAATAATTCCCTGCTCATTGTCCTGTTTTCTTGCACTAATACGTAGGCACCCTGAGAGCAGGAGCCTTACCTGTTTTCCTCACTCCTGATCTACTGCACCCAAAGTGAAGCCTGGTGCCTCTAATATGTATTTATATTTGTTTCATTAGCCGGCCAACCGATCCCCACCGGACGGATGAGACAACTGCCATTCCAAACCACCTTCAAGCTAGGATCTGAACCCAGGTCTATTTGGCTTTAAGCCTGAGTTTTTCCTATGCTAGAATGCCCCCTGGAGCTCCACACCTCCCACCACACAAAAGCATCCTTCCCTGTAGGCTGGCCTGACCACCAGGCCTATGAGAGAACTTCACTTCCAGAGGCATCCATCTCATTGCTGATGAGATGGATGCTCCTGGGGAAGCCACCGTGCCTGCTGCTTATGTCTGGGCTTTCCCCAGGTGTCTGGTTGGTGGGAAGCTCCTAATCTCTCTTTCTCCTCTTTTCCCTATCTTGACCCTTTTGCCCTAAACAGACACATTTTTTTTAAAAGCTTTTGTGGTATCCTCTCTTTCCAAATGTCTTCTTTTGGCTTTGGGGTAGCAAATGTAGCCCCCCTATAAGATCCAGGGGTCAGCACAGGAGGAAAGCAGAATATCCTGCACAAAAGTCTGATGAGACACTGATGGGTCAGTTGGGTTCGGAGGGCTAGCGGTTTCCAGGTTTTGCCTTTGACCATAGACACTGGGGATCTCAGTATCCTCATGGATTGAGGATGCTCTCTTCCCTCCCCAGACCTCCCAGTCCCTCCCCAGGGAAGGTTGTAATAAGGCTCCGGTGGCTCTGCCTGTCTTGTTAAAGAGCTCTCTAGACCCACCTAAAAGGGGCATATGTCCTAACCCAGAAAACTGCATCACCTTTTCAGCAAGGAAGTGCCTGAGGTTACCACTTAATGCCTTTGGGGTTTACCATGGATCCCGAGGGTCTGCTGCAGACTTCTCTCTACCTGGTTCTCCGTGATCTTCAAGGGTGCAAATAATTGTGACTATATCGGTACCGCAAAATAACCATGAAGTATTCAAAGACAACTATATTCACCCATATTTTTTACAGGGGACAACACTAACCAGAGCCTTACCACCTCCTGCCCAAAGCCATATGGTGAGCTAGTGGCAAAGTCAGCATTGCTCCAGAAAGACAAAGACAAATACCATATGATATCACTTATAACTGGAATCTAATATCCAGCACAAATGAACATCTCCTCAGAAAAGAAAATCATGGACTTGGAGAAGAGACTTGTGGTTGCCTGATGGGAGGGGGAGGGAGTGGGAGGGATCGGGAGCTTGGGCTCATCAGACACAACCTAGAATAGATTTACAAGGAGATCCTGCTGAATAGCATTGAGAACTATGTCTAGATACTCATGTTGCAACAGAAGAAAGGGTGGGGGAAAAAACTGTAATTGCAATGTATACATGTAAGGATAACCTGACCCCCTTGCTGTACAGTGGGAAAAAAAAAAAAAAAAAAAGTCAGCATTGCTAGGCAGACTGCAGCACCTTAGGGCTCTAATTAGAGCCAGATAAAATGGATAAGTGACATTTGAGGGGGGCCCAATTCTCAAAAAATACCCCTGGAAATTAGTGCTGGGATGAGGGATGTGACCTAGGATACCCAGAAACTGAACCCTCTTACTGGGGCCCCAACCCAAGGTCCTGAGCTTTGCCCTCGTGATGACAGGCTTCCTGGCAGTGGCTGACAAACACGGGTCCCCTGAGAATCAGAGGGGCGGGACCACGGGAAGACAGGTGATACTAACTTCTATTCGATACTAACTTCTATTCCATGGTCTGTAAAATCTTTGTGTGTGAAACCCATAGTTTGAAAAACATCTCATGTATGTCAGTGTGTTTTTATGTATGAAAGGGAAACAAAAGTTACTGCATGATGAGCAATGCGTCTGGTCTTCTCTATTTCATTCTCTTTCATTTTTTTTTTTTTTTAAAGACTGATTATAACTCCTTAGGTTGATAGCATGACCCAATGCTGGCTTTTCATCCAAAGCACTGCTCTAATCCACTAATGTGAATGAGGATTTATGGGGACTCACACCTTGTCTCTGTGCCCCCTGGCCCTTCACCTGACACCCCTCCTTTAAGTGAGGATAATGAAGCAATAATAATAATAAGTGCTCAATTAGTTTTAATTGGTCACTAATCATTCCTAATAATAATGGTATTAACAGTAACATCCCAGGGAATTTCTGTTGTATCTCAGTGGGTTATGACCCCGACTAGTATCCATGAGGACTTGGATTTGATCCCTGGCCTTGCTCAGTGGGTTAAGGATCTGGCATTACCGTGAGCTGTGGTGTAGGTTGCAGATTCGGCTTGGATCTGGTGTGGCTGTGGCATAGCCCAGCATCCGGCATCCATAGCTCCAATTTGACCCCTAGCCTGGGAACATCTATAATCTATATGCTGCAGGTGTGGCCCTGAAAAGCAAAAAAAAAAAAAAAAAAAAGGTGGGGGGAGGGGAGTAACTGTGAGGTCAGGTGTCCTGCCCAAGGTTACATGTCTCTTGAGTGATGGTGCCACAGTTTTGACCCAGGTCACTGAACTCAGCACATGGCCATAACCTCTAGATGGTATTGCCTTATAGACTTTGCCAGATGACCTTCCCCAGCCCGGATCATGCCACTGCCCTGTCTTTTCCCCTCTAGAGCAGTCCTGTGGAGCTTTCAGCTTTCAGGATAAATTCCAGGTTTTTTGGTCAAAATGGAAAGCTCTTTTCTGTCTGGTCCATCCTCACTTCCCTGTCACTGAGCCCCTTTCCTGGACATCAGGCCTGTGGCCTGCACACCTTTGCACATGCCGTTCCATCACACTACACCCAGCTAGCCAGATGGTCTTTTTTCACAGTTGCGTCTCCCTTGACTGCAGTACCTTGAGGGCAGGCCTGGCATCCCCAGTGCTCATGGATTGTCAGCTGAGTGAAGAAATTAAAAAACTACGTGGCAGCTCCTTCATCCCTTCTCAGCGATCTTATGTAAGATATAAGTGGTTAAATTGAGGCCCTGTGTATTAGGAACTAAGACTGAATTAAAGGCATTGCTCGGATGTGTTCTTTTTACATTTCAAAGGCAGCCTGAGCTTGAAGTGTGTGTCCACTCCTTAGCAGCTGTGTGTCCTTGGGCAATTTATTTAGCCTCTCTGTGCTTCACGTTCCTCATCTGTAAAATACTACCAACCTCTTCGGTTATTCTGAGGATGAAAAGTTAGTTCATGTCCCTGGTACATATGATCCCTGATACATCATGGATGCTCACTATATGTTAGCCATTATTATCATTAGAAAAATCCACTTTTTTTTTTTTTTTTTTCGGCTGCATTCCCTGCATTTGGAAGTTCCTTGGCCAGGGATCAAATCCAAGCCATAGGTGCAACCTATGCCATAGATGCAGTGACACCAGATCCTTAATCCACTAGGCCGGGCCAGGGATCGAGCCTTACCTCGGCAGAGACAATACCAGATTCTTAACCCTCTGTGTCAGAGGAGAAACTCCCCCGCATTTTATTTTTAAAAGCGTACTTTAGAAGCCTCTAGCTAGTCGTCCGTTCTACCTGGAGAAATCCCTTCAGAAACATATGTTAATAAGTCTGAGACACATTCTAAGCTGGTAAATTGGTAGATAACTATGTTTCCTATCAGTTTGTGCCTGTTGACCAGAGACACTGGCTTCAAAGCAAAGGCTCCGTAATTACAAATTATTGAGAACACAGTCCCCAGACTCATGGCTTCCCTATTACAGAAGCAGAGGCAGGGAGAACATTTGCCTCGCTCTCATTTCCTTTTCACTTTTTCCATTTTAGTCTTAATATAGTAATTCGGTAAATATTTACTTTTTTTGAACAGATGGGAAATCGGTCATGGTTCATACTCAAATTGGCATTTCATCGAGAGAAAAAGAAGAGTCTGGAATGAAAGAAGGGACAGTGGAAAAAAAGCTGTTCTGGGAGCTAGGGTCTGCAGCACAGCAACGCTGATTCCCAGGACCGGCAGGAGCCACGCTGGGGAAGGGTGCCTGCTCGGACCTGCGACTCCCACCCATGGGCTGGGGGACAGAAACTCCCAGACACGTCCACGCTGGCACAAGTCAGTCTCTCCTTAGGCTGCTGCCCTCCGGGGTCCCCGCTGCCCTGAAAGTCCATTGGCCTGATGCTGCCTGACTCTCCCTCTGCTTCCTCTCGCTGCCTGCAGAACACCTGGCCCCCTGACTCGCTTCTCCCAGACACACCCTCTGCTGGCTGCGGACACGCTACCCCAGGTAAGACCCAAGCACCACAAAGGTGTCTTTGCAGAGGAGTTCATTTCCAGAACAGTCTGGGGCTGGGCCCTGGGCCAGGAGATGAGCAGGACAGGAGCCCCTGTAGGAGTGGATTGCTGTCTCTGGGGGTGTCAGCCGCGGGCCATCAGTGAAGATGGAAAAGCACAAACTGCAGTTGTGTCATCTCTCCTTGTGCTGACCTGGGGGTCATCTTTGGTCCGTCTACAGGGGAGGAGAGTGGGCTCCGGACAAGAAAAGGGAAGACATGTCTGTATCGAGTGTGGTCGCTGGTGCCCTCCACACCGACCCACGAGAACCCTCGTCGCCCCTGGCTTGAGAGAGCTGCTTGGAGAGCCAACCGGCCGATCAGGCTCACACAGCCAGTAAGTGACAGCACTGGGACCCGAACCCAGTGATCCCAAAATTCACTTTTTTTTTTTTTTCTTTGACATGGAGCTGGATGCAGATGGGGCTGGAAGGTCTGACCAGGTGAGGGACTGTGGAGAAGGCCGGTGACATGGCGGTGACAGTCAAACGGCTGCTAATCAAACACCCACTCCTGCTGGGTACTCTGTACATGTTTCTAATCCCTACAACAACTACACAGGTTAGCTATTATCCTCTTATTTTGTGTTTTCTCTTATTTACTGTGATTTCACAAATGAGATAACAAGCTCAAAGAGATTAAGCGATTTGCTCTAAATCACATGGCTTCCCATGTCAGGGTCTAGATGTGAATCAGAAGAAAATGTTTAAACCTAAAGAAAGGTATTGCACAGCCTGTACCAGAGGTTAATTCATTTGGTAAGTGATTGCTGAAAACCTCTTCCCTCCTTTTTTTTTTTTTTTTTTTTTTTTTTTTTTTTTTTTTTGTCGGCCGCCCAGCAGCATATGGAGCTCCTGGGCCAGGGATCAGATCAGAGCCGCAGTCTCGACCTAAGCTGCAGCTGTGGCAATGCCAAATCCTAAACCCACTGTGCTGGGCCTGGGATCGAACTCACGTCCCAGGGCTCCCAAGATGCTGCCAATCCTGTTGTCCCACAGAGGAGCTCCGCTAAGGGCCTCTTGTCTCCAGGGTGCAGTGGAAGATGCACGGAGGTAACACATAAGGCTCCTTTGCCCTCCCCTCCCTCTTCCCCCCTACTGGGTTCCTGCCGCACTGTTTCCAGCCTTGTGTGAGGCTTCAGTGGACAGACAACGGGCTCCTACTCCTTGGATAATCTAGAAAGTGGGCAAATCAGACAGGGAGAGAGGGGGACGGCACCTGAGTGGCCCCTAAGCTAGGTCAGGTGGGCCACAGGTGGAGAAATAATTCAGGGGCCACTGTCCAGAGAAAGTGACATCTAAGCCATGACCAAAGAATGTCAAGTAAGAGTGAGCCCAGCCAGACAGTTTTGCAGTAAAAGGAGAAGTCGAAATCTGTGACTTTCCCATTTTCTCTAACCTACAACAAAGATATATTTCTTTTGCAATCAGTATACACATAAATCTACACATTTCTAACTAAAACAGAAATTTCAAAAACCACGCCCAACCTTTCCTCAAGGGTGGAATCTGATATTGTCTATCTTATTCTATTCCACTAAAACAGAATTATGGACAGGCTGCCAACCTAGAGCTTGAAAAAGACCATGAAAGTGGGAGGGGTGAGGGGGGCTGAGAGTAGACGGAGTCCAGGCTTCAGAAGGGGAGGGAAGTTAACATCAGGCTTGAGAGGTGAGGACTGAGTGGCCAGGTAGAAAAAATAAATAAAAAGGCATTTCCATGAGTGATTATCACCTAAGTGGACAGTAAAATGTCACAGTGCAGGTGGCAGAAAGCCTGAGCCTGGCGATCCCAGGGGAGCGTGTCCTCTAGCTAGTTTTCCGGGGCCAGGAGCTGGCCTGGAAGAAAGGCAAGGATGCAGAATGCAGGGAGAGAAGAGGAGAAGGCGGAAACAAAGCTTTTCGTGTTTGGGGGAAACTCAAGAAGCCGACGTGGGCTCCGGTGGTCTCTACGAGGGGCAGGGGCCTGGAGCATGTACGGGCAGATGTGGTCAGATGAACAGCCCTGCCGAGGACCCTCTGCCCCTGCCAAAGCCTCAGGGAAATGGGGGTTCTTACCACCCTGGGTTTCCTCGCCACCTCAGAAACGGCTAGATTCGAGCCAGGACACTGACTGAATTCCTACTAAAGTTTTAGAAGTTTTCCTTAACATAAGCACATGGTGATATTTTTAGTTCTTTGTGTGTCAAAAAGGGCCCATAAATATTTCAGAGCTAAAATGTTTTCTTCAAAATGTGAGTCCTGGGCAGTGTCTGTGTGTGCATGTGTATATACAGTCATCATAAATTTTTAGTTTCCTTAGGCCTTCGACGTTCGCTCTTACAAGTCCTTTGTTTTAAACTACAGTGTGATATGAAGTTGAATGCTGGGGAGAGACGGACCTAGTCTGTGCCAGGGTCTGTGCTGGGCTGTGAACAAACCAAAGAAGTAGGTACTGTTATCCCCACTTTACAGATTTGGAAACTGAGGTTCAGAGTAGCAAAGGGATGCACAGATTCACATAAAATGCCAGGACGGGAAGTGGGTTGCTCTCTGCTCCCTCTGGTAGACCCCAGAGCATTTTTCTCTGACCCATCACCTTAAGCAATCCCTTGCCTTTTAAAATAGTGAGACGAGGAGTTCCCATTATGGCTCAATGGTAGCGAACCTGACTAGTATCCATGAGGATCTGGGTTTGATCCCTGGCCTTGCTCAGTGGGTTAAGGATCTGGCATTGCTGTGAGCTGTGGTGTAGGCCAGCAGCTGTAGTTCCAATTCAACCCCTAGCCTGGGAATTTCCATGTGCTGCAGGTGCAGCCCTAAAAGATAAAATAAAACAAAACAAAATAAAATAAAATAGTGAGACAGTGATTATAATAAACTGAGGCTGAAGGCAAGGTCTTTCCACCCACTGTGTCATTTAAACCTTACCATGCCCCTGAACCATTCTTACGTGACAAATGAAAGAAACTGGGATTCAGAGAGGTCAAGTGTCTTGCCCAGAGGGGCCCAGTAAGGAAGGAGCAGAGCCAGGATTCAAACCTGGGTCTGCGTGACCCTCAGGCTCAAGCTTTAAATCAGAACCTAATCTGCTTCTCATACAGGTCACACTTTACTCAAATTTGCTTCAGTGTTCTATTTATTCTTTCCCTGCATGTTTCTAGCAGTATTATTATCTCTTCTGAGGAACTGAGCCCCTGACCTGGGCTTTTACAGCTTCCTCTCCAGGTGTCCCTGCTCAGAAGGCCAGCACTGTGGACGAGGGCCAGGGCTTTCTTAGGAACATGGAGGAGTGTGGCCCTGTGCCCAGACTGGCTGTGGGGACATCCCTAATCAGCGGCTGGCAGGCAGGTGACAGATGGTGCCACTGCCCACAGAAGCCACGTGGGATCCCTGCTGGGAGAGCCCCCTTCGGGGCGGCCGACCCCTCCCAGGGCTGAGCCCGCACAAGACAGGGGGCACAGTCGGCCCTCAGCCAGCAGAGGGTATGACGGGGGCTGTGGTGTCTGGATTCTCCATCTGCAGCCTCCCCTCCCAAAGCAGTTTGCCAGCCACTAATTCCTCTTCACCAGTGATGGCATCTTAGAGTCAGAAAGCATGGCCTTTATTAAGACTGAGGCACCATCAAAAGTCAGCTGGTTCAGGTCCCCTCGGCTGTTTGAACCCCCTCAGTCCCATCCCCACCGCGCAGTCACACCACTGCCAAGGCTGGGGACTTCGCTACCTCCAGGGACAGCTCTGGCTGAGAGGCTATGCTTCCTGATGTGGCACCAGCCCCGCCTCCCTTTAGCTTCCTTCCAAAGCCTCAGCTCTACTCCTTGGGGGTCTCGGGAAGTGAGTGTGACAGTCTGCCCACCCCCAGCCGCCCAGCCTGAAGATGGCACCAGTCTGTGGGTCCTGGAGGCTTCTCATCAGGCTGAACACCTCTCCTCACCTTCCCAGTGACCCTTCCCCACGTGCACCCAATCTCACTCCCTGTGTCCCTTCTAACGAGGCTTTATAAGAGCCTGGCAGAGACTGGGGGGCAAGTGGCTTAACCAGACACAGACAGCTGGAGGGGCAGACACATCTACACGTGATCCAGCACAGTGACCACAGAAGAGCAGCTGACATGGACACTTGGAGGGCAGAGGGGGACACCAGCTTGGGGGTCCTGAAGGGCGGGGCAGGGGGGGGCACGCTGAGCAGGAGTTAACCAGGGGACAGGGACAGGAGCGTGCTCAGGTGTGCCCGCATGCTTCTCTCTGGGGTGCAGTCTGCATGGCTCCCACACGCCCTCTGTCCTGCACCAGATGCCGTATTCCCACAGGGCGGCTCAAACCCCATGAGTCGGCTCAACACTGCATGGCTTCCTCCAAAGCCCCACCAGCGGGGGCCTTAGGGTGAGCCGGGACTCAGTTTTCCCATGAACAGCGCCTTGAGAAATGGTCTCTTCTGCAGTGCAGCCCCCACCGAGAGGGCCCGCTTTCCTTCGCCCTAGAAAACCCACTCAAGGGTCAAGCCTGAAACCCAGATTGCTGGAGGGTCTGCTCTCTGTAAGGAGTGCTCGAGGTCTCCAGCCAGATTTCTGACTTTCTGTGGGTTTGTTCCGGGACCACATCATGAGATAATTGGGATGGGGGAGAGTGAGTGGGCTGATGAATCACACATCCCCTGGCCTGTCCAAGGCTGAACCTGCAACACCCTGGGGCTCCTGCGTTAGGCCTCCACTCCCCAAGGGGTGACAGGGGGCAGCTGGAGGGGGAGAGCCCAGCCCCAGAGAAACATGCACTAGTTTAAGGCTTCTGGACATGGTGAGACTCTGGGTTTTAACACTCGCTCCATCCCAGGGTTCAGTCCTAACTCCCAGATGCCTGAAGAGGCAACTGCTGTGCCTTCTGAGAGCTGCCCAGGGCCCCGTGTTCACAGAGTGGAGGGAGCTGAGACTCAGGGCTGGGACTTGCTCACGGCTGCAGCCAGGCGCCCTCCCTTCTGGGTTTCCTTCCACAGCCTCGGGTTTCTCCAACAACAAAGCTTGTTAGCAAAGGATGTCCAGGTGGACAAAGGCGACAAGAGCGGCTCTGGCAGACTTTCACTCACATCTCCTCGAACTCAAGGCTCCAAAAGGTGGAGGGAAAGGCCCACGAGGGAGGGAGAACCCCACCTGCCCGAAGCTGCTGCCAGTTCTAATAATTAAAGGCAGACTTAATGGATATCGGGCCCTCTTTCCAGTAGGTGGGTGGTCAGGCGACTTTTATTTCAATAATGAGCCGCTGTGAGTCCCAGAGAACTGGAGACAGATAAAGGCAGGGCCGGTCTCTCATGGAGCTAATTGTGCCCAGAGTTCTACACGCCTCATCAAGCTTGCTCAGCTCCTATCCCTTTCATCCAAGGCCTCAAAGGACTTAGCCTGCGGTAATTAAGTCTCCCAAGTGCGGTAAAGAAAGGGATGCTCCTTGGCAGTGGAGTGAGGAAGAGGAAGCTGGGGTGGGGGTGGGGCATCCCGCTGGCCCCCAGGCTGAGGGACAGGGAGCAAGGGAGAGAACCTGCCCCTGAGACTGGGCCCTTTATGCCCTGGCCTGGTGCATTCTACCCTGAGATGGGACCACTGCAGGCCCTGTGGCCTCGCTGGCCACCTCCTGTTGGGTCTAGCTCAACCTGCCCCAAACTGGAGGCAGTCCACATGGCCAACAAAGCCTTCCTAAGTGCTGCAACCTGGACGGTCTCTGGGGGTTATATTTGTCAGGTGTGTCAGATCAGGTGGGTGTAATCCGAACAGCACTGTCCTAGATTCTTAGGGTTGGAAGGGGGCATAAGGGAGGGAGTGGCCTCCGCCCCACCTGACGCGTGCATTCCTTTGCACGCCCGTGGACACCAGCGGCCTTCGCCTGCTCTCTGATGGCACAATGTACTCCTGACACACTTCATCCTCTACGCTTGGCCTTAGTTCATTCTGATAGTGTGCTGAAATTTGCTTCCTTTAAGTGCCTTCCCTGCCCCCCCACCCTGCCCCGACCCTAACTCTGCCTGAAAACCTCACAAACAAGCCTCATCTTCCCTCTCCAGATGATGGTTTTTCTCCCCCACGCTCCCCAAGCACAATGGTTAAAAGTACAAGCTTTGGGAGTTCTCCTGTGCTGCAGCAGGTTAAGGATCTGGTGTTATCACTGCTGTGGCTCTGGTTGCTGCTGTGGCGCAAGTTTGATCCCTGGCCCGGGAACTTCCGAATGCCAAGGGTGTGGCCAAAAAAAACCCAAAACCACACCCAAAAAGCTCCCACAGGCTTTACATCAAAAGCTCCATCCCCTTCAAAAAAGATTAAATTGGACCTTGCCAAAATTCAGCCTCGTGCTCTGTGAAAGACAAGCTACAGAGTGGGAGATAATATTTGCAAACCACACATCCAGCAAAAGCCTAGCATCTAGCTCACATAAAGAACTCTCAAAACTCATCAGTAAAACAAACAAAACCTAAAATGAACAACAACAACAAAATCCCAAACAACCCAATTAGAAAATGGCCAAAAAATACAAACAGACACTTCAGTGCAGAGGACATACAGATGGTAAATACGCACATGAGAAGATACTCCACATCACCGGTCAGCAGGGAAATGCAAATGGAAACCCCAGTATCACCACACGCCCATCGGAATAGCAAAAACCGAGAAAGAGTGATAGCTCTGAGTGCCGGCAAGGATGCAGAGAGGTCCCCCATACATTTCTGTAGGAATATCAAATAGTACAGCCCCATTGGAAAACAGTTTGGCAGTTTCTTTTGAAACTAAACATGCAATTGCTGTACAGTCTAGCGCAAGCACTCCCGGACATTTATCCCTTAGAAATGAAAACTAATGCTCGCGCAAGAACCTGTGCAGAGACTTCGTCGAAGCCTTACCCATAACAGCTAGAAACTGGCAACAGTCCAGATGTCCTTCAACAGGTGCATGAAGGGAAGACGACTCGATGAGAAAAAGGAACGAAGTAAAGATGCCAATTAATCTCTAGAGACATCTGCCGAGTGAAAAAGCCAACTACAAAGGTTACATACTATATGATTCCATTTACATCACATTTTGAAATGACAACATTTTAGCGACGGAGAACAGATTCGCAGTTGCCAGGGGTTAGGGATGGGGTAGCGGTGGGAGGAAGGTAGGTGAAGCTATGTCAGGGCAGTAACGGAAACGTTCACTGGATGCAGATGATAAAATACTGCAGGAGGAAACACTCACATACGTGCAGATAAGTACAAGCAAAAATGGGGAAATCTGAATAAAATGAGTGGATTATACCAATCTCCCCATCCTGGTTAGAATACCTGTTCTCTTACTCTAGTTATGTAATACGTTACCCCTGGGGGAACCTGAGTAATAAGGTACCCAGGATATCTCTGTATTGTTATTTTACAACTGCACATGAACTAGAGTTATCTTAATAAAGATTTCTTTTTTTTGTCTTTTGTCTTTTTAGGGCCAAACCCACAGCATATGGAGGTTCCCAGGCTAGGGATTGAATCGGAGCTGTAGCTGCCGGCCTACACCACAGCCACAGCGACTTGGAATCTGAGCCATGTCTGGGACCTACACCACAGCTCACGGCAACGCCAGATCCTTAATCCGCTGAGCCAGGGCCAGGAATCGAACCTGAGTCCTCATGGATACTAGTCGGGTTTGTTAACCACTGAGCCATGATGGGAACTCCTTAATAAAGATTTCAATTAAAACTGGTGCAGCCACCGTGGAAAACATTATGGAGATTTCTCAAAAAAACTTAAAACTACTGTATGACCCAGTAATTCCATTCCTGGGTGTATATCTGAAAAAAACAAAAACACTAATTTGAAAAGACATATGCACCCAATACTCACAGCAGCATTATTCACAATTGCGAAGATATTGAAGCAACCTAAGTACCCACTGACAGATGAATGAATAAAGAAGATGTGGTACACACACACACACACACACACACACACACAACGTAATACTACTCAGCCATAAAAAAGAATGAAATTTTGCCATTTGCAACAAACTGGGTGGTCTTGTGGGGTGTTATGCTAAGTGAAGTCAGACAGAGAAAGACAAATACTGTATGATATTACTTATATGTGGAATCTAAAACATACAAGGAAGTGAATATAACAAAAAAGAAGCAGACTCACAGGTATAGAGAATAAGCTACAAGTGAGGAGGGGGAGAGAGGAGGGCAATTCATGGGTGGGGGATTAAGAGGTAGAAACTGCTATGTATGAAATAAGCTATAAGGATACATTGTGAAACACAGAAAACTTATCCCATAGTTTGTAATAACTATAAATGGAGTATAACTTTAGAATTTGTGAGTCACTTTATTGTACACCTGTAATGTATCTAATATTGCCCTCAACTACAAATCAATACAAAAATCAATCTAGAAGAGAAAAAAATAGGGTTTTGAGGCAGGCAAGTCTGAGTTTGAACCTTGCACCTACTAAGCACTTCCTGTACAACTTTGGACAAAGAAACTGTTGGAGTCTCAGTTTCCTCATCTGTAAAATGAAGATAGTAAATGAGGTCATCCATGGCCATGCTTAACGCTGTGCATGGCGCATAAGTAAGGCCTCAATAAACAGCAGAAGAAAACGGTACATTATTATCCAGGATAAGTATTTCTGTGCCTTCTCCTAATTCCGTTCCCATCCAGTTTGCCTCCCTCCTCGTCATCCTTCTCTGAAAAGGTTCCTTTAGGTCAGTGTCAGTCTTGAAAACACTAGGACTGAAATTTAAAAGTCTGTTGCCCTCTCAATACCGGAAACTACTCTGGCATCTTGTGATTTCCACGATGCCACACTTTACAGGCTGTTTTGGCCAATTCCTTGCCCCTTATTTCCTGTGTCATGTCTTGTTCCCCAGTTAGATAGCAGGCTTGTCGGATGCATACTCACCAAGTCTTCAGCATCACTAAGGGCAGAGGTACTAGTACTAATATACCCCCCTCCCCCGCAGTGGGGCATCACGTCTCTATTACAAAATCCTCAGTACAACTCCGAAGTCAGGTCTGGGGATGGGCTGCTATAGTAATGACCTCTGCCTGGACCACATTCTTTCACTTGTTTTTTTTTTTTTTTTTTTTTTTTTTTTGGTCTGTTGTTGTTGTTGTTGTTGTTGCTATTTCTTGGGCCGCTCCTGCGGCATATGGAGGTTCCCAGGCTAGGGGTTGAATCAGAGCTGTAGCCACCGGCCTACGCCAGAGCCACAGCAACGCAGGATCCGAGCCGTGTCTGCAACCTACACCACAGCTCACCGCAACGCCGGATCGTTAACCCACTGAGC
Organism: Sus scrofa; assembly: GCF_054392235.1. NCBI lineage: Eukaryota > Metazoa > Chordata > Mammalia > Artiodactyla > Suidae > Sus > Sus scrofa. Next base: position 13,499,902 of record NC_139391.1, read on the forward strand.
AAGGGCAGGGACCGAACCCACAACCTCATGGTTCCTAGTCGGATTCGTTAACCACTGCGCCACGACGGGAACTCCATGGACCACATTCTTATATAATCTCCCATGCTGACTCCGGGGTTGGCCGTGTGACTGCATTGACCAAGGGGCCAAGGGGAAGTGGGCCAGGAGCGATGAGAGGCATGAAAACCCCTTGAGTGTTTGGACTTGCCTTCCTGGGCTACTTCTGGAATATTCCTTCCTCCTGGTGAAGAGGACCAGGCTGTCCAGCTCATTGCTAGAGACCGAAGGCTGAGCCAACCAGCCTCGGCAGATGACAGTCCCAGGAAGCGAGCCCAGGGGACACTGGCTGGACCACCCAGCTCCACCCAGCCCAAATTTCTGACCCCTAGAAATAGAAACCAATAACTGGTCACTTTAAGCCACTGTATTTCATGGTGATATGTTACATGCAAAGGCTAACTGATACAGGAATTAGTATAATTTCTGTATTACAGATGAGGCTCAGATCATTAAACTACCTTAAAAAATAAGAAGAAACATTATGAGGACAGCAAGAGTAATGCCTAATATTTAAACAGTACTTCAGAGCTTGCATATTTTTCCACATTTTCGTGCAATTTAATCCATCTTTCTATACCTCTCTTTTTGGGACGCTTTCCCAATTATATTTATATTTTAAGTAGTTGCTTAATTATATGCTCTCAGTAGATGGGAATCATGTCCATCTTGTTTAGTATCCAATCTTAAAGCCTTGCAGATCGTAGGCGCTTAATAAAAAGAGCAACCGACTGAATGAATGAACAAGCCACCTCTGAGAAGCTGTGTCACGATCCTGTGTTAGATAGAAAGCTGATGTTCAGAGAGGTGAAGTGCTTGCTTCCAAGTCACACAGCTGGCAAGAGGCAGGGCTCAGATGCAGCCCAGATCTCTAAGAGCAAAGGTCTGCCTTAAATTCTCTGTGCCTCCAGAGGGTGAGCCCGACGAGGAAGTGAATGACTGCCCCACCGTTAGGAGGGAATGCTGCTGGATGAATTCCACATGTTTCAGGAATGCCAGTCCCCATGCGAAGAGGATCAAATCAAGCTTCCAGCTGGACAGAAACGTGCTGCGGTGTGAACCCCAGTGCCCGGGATCAGAGGTGCCTGTTAACACAAGTCCCGTGTCACTTGTACCATCCAGCCCCAAATCCCCACAGGATGCCCCCGTCAAACACATTACCACCCAGCAGACCCAGGACCGCTGAGGAGTGCCACTCTCGGCCCTGGGCCAGGCTGTGCGTTCCTGAGCGAGGGACCAGCAGATGCTAGCACAAGCGCTGCGTCCCTTGTTCCAGGCGCCCCTTCCCTCTAGCTGGTCCTTCCCTGCTGCTGGCTACACGGAGGTGACATTCTCAGAATGCCCATCACTGCCCTGCCCCAGGAACCCCAGGCTCTGGCTGAGAGGCTCTGCTTACCCTCCCAGCAGCCACCAGGGCCAAAGGGCAGACGCCGTGCTCCTTGTAAGTGCCTGGCCGCTGGAGCGCTGCAGGGGGGCTCACGTGGGCTGAGCAGAGCCCCCCCTCGGTGGCCGCAGCTGCCTCTCCTCTGTGGGGAAGCGCTAACCCTTGGCCCCTCTGCTGGTTCATGTTACGCCGGATCACTGCAGTCATGATTCCTGGGGCCAGACCCTCACTTTGTTCTCTTGACTGTAGCCCTAAATTTGTTTTCATTAAAAAACTAGGCCTGTCACTCCATTAGTTCTGCTTTGGGGTGGGGGTTGTTAACTGTACCCGTCTTTAAGGGGACTCCAGCCCGGAAAGGAAGTGGGGTGGGCTGCTTGCTGCTCTCCAGGGCCTAACCCAGAGGGGCCCTGTTACCCAAGGCCCAGCCTGGCCTCTATCAGGCAATGACCCAGATCTGAAGGAAGCGCCTCATGTCTCAGAGGTCACAAGACACCAGGAAGCTGTGAGACTGGCCATCACCACCTCCCACTGACAGATGAGGACATTCCCTGGCAGAGAGAAGACAGTGCAGAGCTGCTCAGCCCATCAACCTTGCAGCCGGAGGACGAGGGTTCCAGTCCCAGCTCCATCACTCCCTTGCTACCCACCCCCCGGGCATGTGATTTAACCTCTCCAGGCATCCTGTCTACGGTGGAGATCATAACGTACCCACCAGACAGGGTACCTGGGAGGACGGAATGAGTTTTTATGTGCAAGACACTCAGTACAGGCTCAGCACTTGGCTGCCGCTATAATTAGGATTGCTGTTATTATTATTATTATTAGCAGTCCTCCTATTATTATAAGGTATTGATTGCATTCTAGCCCTGAAGCCGTTCTGGATTTCTCCACCGCACTTACGCTGGTGCCTGAGGACACCAAAATCCCCGGTGAGCATTATTGAGCCACTTGTTCAGTCACTGAGCAAATATTTACCAGAAATGTGCTACGTGCCCAGACCTGTGCCGGGATGCAGGGTCACAGGGGGGTGACTGTTGTCCCAGAAAGACAGAAAGGGCATCAGTTGTGAACAGTGTTCCAGTTTGAATCTCAGCCCGGTACGTACTAGGTACAAGCCATGGACAGGTCATTTGGGGCCTCACTTTCCTCGTCTGTAAGATGGGGAGTTACCTGTAGCCCTGCTGTCTTGCCTCTCTTGTCAGAGGACCCACGTGGTCCTGGAGGCCTGGAGATGGAGTGTGTTCTGGAACTTTTGCAGACAGGAGCCCCAGCCATCCTCCAGCTGTGGACAGCTGGAAGGAGAGAATGGTCCCTAAAGCAATGGCCTTGGGAAACCTGAACCCCTTGCCAAGACAGGGTATTGGCTCAGGCTCTGTGCCTGCTCGGAGGGACCCCCCCTCCCCTGCCCCCACCAAGCAGGGACCAGCCCCTGGGAGGGCAGGGCCACAAGGAGGCCAGGTAGCTGGAAACTGGCCCTTTCTCTCAATCCTCTTGACCTGTGTGCCCTTCAGCCTGATGCCAGAGGAAGGAGTCACTGCCTTTCTTTCCCTTCTGACTCGAGTGCAAGAGAAGCATATTTAAATCAGAGCCTTGAGCAAAGAAGCCAATGGGAAGGGTCTTCAGAATGTTTAGCATGATCTGGAAAGAGTCCAGGCTTGAGATTCACAGTCTACGGCAAGGAATGGATGTACCTTCCCAGAGGGAGAGGCCCCGGGGCCGCGCTGAGAAAGCATAGCGCTGGGGCGTTTCCTGGACCCGGCGCTTTACAGCTTACATGGCACTGATGATCATGCCACCCCCGTCCACCCACTGCTGCCCTGAGAAGTCAGTTCGATATCCTCATTTCAACAGGGATGCGTGGCAGGCAGGCGGGAGCCTGAGGTTCTGGCTCAGAGGACACTTTGAGATCTGGCTTTGTGATCCTAAGCAAGTGACGATGATATTTTAGATGGTGAATGCAAACAGTGGCTCTCATCTACTGCGCATCCCGAATGTGCCTGCTGATCCTTGTTGGTCACATTGTTGCCATTTTATATAAACGGAGGTTCAGAGGGGGCAAGGATTTGCCCTAAGTCACAGAGCTTTGTAGGAGAGCCGGGATTCAGAGCCTCACATGGAGGGTCTCAATTTTTGGACCAACCGTATCATGGAGATGATAAAGATCATTTACATCCAGAGGCTGGAGTATCACAGGAGCAGGCAGCTGTGGCTTTGACGCCACAAAGCTCTATATGGATATTTGCTATCCTGATTGAGGAAATGAAGGCTCCAAGAGGTGAAGTGACATGTCTGAGGTCACCCAGCTGGCAAGGAGCAGAGCTGGGACTTGATCTCCATGTTCAGGTGCCCACTGCCCCTTCCATTAGGCTGCAGCTGCCATCTGGAACACCCGCCAGTGCAGGACAAGGCACAATCGGATTGATGGTATTTAAATACTTGGCTATTTGAAAAATACATCAACAAGCAGTTGGGAATAAATGCCAAACCCCTAACTGGTTAGGAACACCCCCTGGGGGCACAGAGATTTGTCAGCTTGACTGATGTGTCCTGCTGAAATGCAACGTGCAGACACTTGCTCGAAGAAAAGCACGCTGCCAGTGGGTGATGACAGCGGCATGCGGAGCAGCTGCACAGGTCGCAAGCACTGCTCATGGCTGAACCAAACCCACTCAATCCCGACTGCCTCCCTCTGATGGAGGACTTGTTATTCCTTTTTGACTAATGAGAAGCCAAAGCCTTATGACTTACTCATGACTTATCCGAGGTTGTACGGTCAGTGAGTGCCTGGGCTGGGATCTGAACCCAGAACTGTTTCACTCTAAAATCTCAACTCCAGGAGTTTCCGTCATGGCTCAGTGGTTAACAAACCCGACTAGTAGCCATGAGGACGTGGGTTCAATACCTGGCCTTGCTCAGTGGGTGAAGGATCCGGCGTTGCCGTGAGCTGTGGTGTAGGTAGCAGATGCTGCTCGGATCCTGCGTGGTGGCTGTGATGTAGGCCAGCGGCTGTAACCCTGATTCAACCCCAGCCTGGGAACCTCCATATGCCGTGGTTCGACCCTAAAAAAAAGACAAAAGGCAAAAAACATAAAAAAATAAAATCTCAATTCCATCCCCCACATCTCTGCTCCCCACACTACTTTTGCTGCCTGGAATGGACAGAGTTATGTGTCTGGGGCGCTGGGAACTCAAGCCCTTTCTGTGGGTCCTGCTGGGTCACCTGTCTGCTCCTGCCCATCATCTTTCCCCAAGTGCCTCCTCTGACCAGGACCCCGTGCTAACCATGAGGATTCTCAAGTGGTCTTTCAGGGTCTTTTCTAGCAGTACTGCACCCTATAGCAGGGGAAACTGAGCTAGAAACAGATAACCCCCGTGCAAAATCTTGCAGAAGGGCGGCCTCACCCAACCTGGGGCAGGGGAGGTGCTGGGCTGGCTTCTTGGGGCACCTGATATTTTCCAGAGTCTGAGGATGCAGCGGGAATCTGCAGGTCAGCGGGAGAAAGGGGAAGGCGTAGGGTGTCAGATCCAGGGCCCCCACCCCCGTACCCACCAGGGCACCTAATTGTTTTTCAATCTGATTCACACATCGGGCCTCCATTTAGGGTTTTATTTAAGCAATCAGACCCTTGGCCAAAAACTACTTAGGAAACCTCTGCCTTAACACATATTCCCAATCTGTTGCCCTGAGGAGTGTTTTAAATTGGTTGATCAGCCTGGGATAACTTGATCCATCTATTCTTCCTGTCTTCTCTCTTAAAAGTCTACCATAAATGGCTAATTTATTTCTTTACATATGAGTATCGATTACCTGATATGAGCAGACACCATCCTAGGTGTTGGAGATACAGAAAAAGATAAATCTCTCACCCTGTCTGAATACATCTACCCAGCTGAAGCCAGCTCACAGCTTTTAGGGTAATTCTTCTAAGAAGCCAATCAGACTATAAGCATGTCCCTACTCACAACATTCAATGGCTCCCTATTGCCTAAACCATTGCTTTTCAAAGTAGCTTTGAGCCACAGACTAGTGGCACCAGCATTAGCTGGAGTTTGTTAGAAATCAGAATCTCAGGCTCCGCCTCAGACCGACTCAGTCCGAATCTGCAATTAGGTCCCCCGGTGATTCCTAGGATTCCGGAATCTGAGCAGCTCAGGACTCTAAGATGTCAATACCCTTGCCCTTCACATCCTGATACCTGTTGTTTCCCGTCTCATCTCCACCCTCTTTTCTCAAAGACGTCATGCGCAAGGCCCGTCTGCCCTGCCCACCGGTCCTCTCTCACGTCTAAGCCTTTGTACACACCCGTTCTCTCTCAGCCACGCTTCCCTCCCTTCTTGGAAGACAGACTTAAATCCTCCAGGAGCTTCCTCAGATCCCTTCTCCCTCCCACCTGCAGTCTGTTGCCCCATCTCCCCATCTCCCCTCACTTCCCCAGCCAGCCCAGTGTCTGCCTATCTGCTGGAGAGCTCAGAGCGCTGGAATCTGTGCCTGTCATTTAGGTGGGTGTCTGTCTCCTCTGAAAGATGATGAGCCCTGGAGGCAGGGGTGGGTCGTTGTCTGCTCTACACCCATCTGCCCAATCCCTGCGTTGCCAGTCACTAAGGATGCAGACAGGATTCAGAGTCTGCCTCGAGGGGTACCCGCTCGGGGCGGGGGGGTGCCAGATGGGCTTTCACAGTACCAAATATGTGTTCTCGACACAGGTTTGTGACAACAAATGGGACGTTCACTGAGCTAGACTGTCTTTGAGGCCGATGCAGCCAGATGGCTTTGCTCTTTGGGTAAATGGTCACTGGTTCCCTCTCCTCATCTCTCTCCCAACAGACCTTCTCATTGCCCCCCGAGGGAGCACTCCTGGCTTCTGGGCTGAGCTCTCAGGAGGCTGAGTCAAGTTGTGAACCCAGCTCCACCCACCATTTCCTGCCCCCGTCAGCCTGGCCTCTGTCTTCTCACAGGTCTGGCATGAGTGTGGGGGACTGACCTGCTTCCAGCCAGCCAGGCCTGGAAAGGGACAATGCTTCCTAACTTGGTTTTGTGTTTTTGTCTTTTTAGGGTCATACCCGCAGCATATGAAGGTTCTCAGGCTACACCACAGCCACACCACAGCTGCAGCCAACACAGGATCCGAGCCTCATCTGCGACCTACGCCAGATCCTTGACCCACTTCACAAGACCAGGGATCGAACCCATGTCCTCATGGATACTATTTGGGTTCGTTCCCACTCAGCCACAACAGGAACACCAGATGCTTCTTAACTTTGAAGGAGGAGAAGGTGGCCAACTCCCGTTACTCCCATCCCGTGTACCCTGGATCAAATGAATTAAAGTCCTCATTGGCAGGCACGAGGACTAATAAATTAATCAAAGTAATGCATTCTGTAATATGTCCATGAGACAGTTACTGAATACGTACTTTGTGCCAGGCTGTTGAGCCAGACATTTGGGATACGAAGATCAATGACTTCCGGTCCCTGCTGGGCGCAGTTTCTCACTTCATAGGAGGCAGCTTAAGAGTCTGGAGAGCTGGCATCTAATACTCACTGAGCACCCTATGGGGCCTTCCCAGAATGGACCCCCAGCCATGCCCTCGCCACCCTATTGTCTGCAGAACAACTTTAGTCAAAGAATAAATTTAATCAGAGAAATGAGAAAATACAGAAAGGAAAAGAGCCAAGCAAGATGAAATAATAATACTTTAGCCACTAAAAGTCAAGGACCTTTAGTTCTTCTCAAGGACCGCAGATAATATTCTCGGTCATGTCCTTTGAGCTGTTTTGCAGATGGCGAAACCCCCACCAGATGGAAGACGTTAACTGTGTGCTGCCCACAAACACAGAGACCCCTGAGCAGGTGGAACCAGAAGGGTGATGATGCCAACTCCCATGGCCTCACCACCAACCACGCCACGAGCTGATCACACTCTCCGTCCTTATAAGACCTTGAACTTTACTAGAAGACTCCCTACTACCTTCTCCAGGTTGGGACACACAGTCTTGGTGGCATTAGTCCGCTGTGGTCCCCTTTGCCTGGCAAAGCAATTAAGTTCTCCTTTTTGCCTTCACCCAAAACTCTGTCTGTGAGATTCAATTCGGTGTCAGGGTACAGAGGCCAGAGTTCAGCCTCACGCTCGATAAACACTAAATAATTATATGAACATATGCGGGCTTCGTTTTACCAACAGCCCGTATTTTACAGAAGAGGCAACCGCGAGCGCAGACTTGCCCAAGGTCACACAGTTGTATCAATGCCAAGCCAAGTCCAGTCTTCCTCATGTGCTTGACCTCTGCTGTCCAGTATGGTAGCTGCTAGCCACCTGTAGCTTGATAAATGTAAATTTCTACTTAAAATGAAATAATAGCCAGTTCCTCAGTCACACTAGCCACATTTCAAAAGTTCAGAAGCCACATGTGGATACTGGGGACTGGAGGGGGCAGTACAGACCTAGGGTAGTTCCATGGTGACAGGGATTTCTATTGGCCAGAGCTGGTCTGGAAGCTCGGGATGGTTGGAGAGCAATTCATAGGTCCCTGCCTGCAGAGAGCAGGCCTGCACCGTGACCCAAGCGTGCAGCTGGAGCCACGTGGCCCAGGGGGTCGGGCTGAGGAGGGAGAAAGGACAGGGTGGGGGGGGACATTCTCTGAGAGCCGAGGGTGTGAGGGTCACGGCACAGAGTGCCCGACGTCTGCTGGCTCACTTACCCCTCCTGCCAGCTCTGTACCAGCGCCAGTTATTAACCCCATGTGACAGATGAAGAAACCGATGCTCAGCAATGTGTGAAGACTTTTCTAAGGCCACACACCTAGGAAGCGCTGGTGTTGGGACAGAGACTCAGACCTGACCCCAAACCCAGATGCATCTGTGGTGTGTCTCTCCTTCGGGAGTCAACTCTGGGGGGCCCTTCCTTCGCTCACCCTTGTCTGAAGGGAACAGATGAATCTTTCTACCCAGGGGCGCTAAATTCTAGTAGGGCGTGGGTGTTGCCCACCCAGGCCCAGAGGGAGGGGGACCCTCCCTTTGGGGCAGCTCCAACTGTCTCCCTCGCCTGAGAGGCCAGGCCATAGGGCCAGGTCATAGGACACACTCATTCTTTCCTGGGTCTCCCCTCCCAGGCAGGGCTGCTGCTATCAGAATCATCTGTAAATCAGGGGCCAGTCACCCCTGGAGACTCCACACCCAGCAGGGTGGGGAGGGGAAGAGATCCTGCAGCAAGAAGATGAAGGCGCTCAGGCTCTCCCTGGGAGCCTGCAGAAGCTTCGAAGGCCAGGGCCTGATTTATGAGGCTGCCGGTGGCTCCAGGCTGTCCCAGAGCAGCTCCTGCATCAGCCCCAAGCTGTGCATTAGTCCAGAGATGGTCAAAGGATCTCAGGCCACACTGGCTAGGGGCCAGATCTCTTCCTGCTCTCCTGCAGGAGGGCTTGGGGTCAGCCACACCTGGCAGGTGATGTGTCCGTCTCCGGGATCTTGGATCTGCTGGGGCCTTTTCAGCCCCACCTTGTAGGGGAGGGGGAGGAGCAGAGGGTGAAGAGAGAGCACCAGGTCGCTCCTGGAAATGGGGTCCAGCTGCAGTCTGGAAGCTCTGCCCACAGCAGCAGCCCCGGAGCCAGCCTTCAGTCCTCATGGCAACCCTTCCAGGGAGCTAGAACTGTCCCCTCTTCATAGGAGGAAGTAGAAGCTCAGAGAGCTCAAGTGACATGCAGGAGGGAAGCAGCAGACCAGGATCAGAATCCGGGTCTGACAACAAACACCTGCTTGTCATACTCTGGGTCCTTGGGTAGAACCCTACACTCAGCAAGTCTGCCTTTTCTTTCTTTCTTTCTTTCTTTCTTTCTTTCTTTCTTTCTTTCTTTCTTTCTTTCTTTCCTTCTTTCTTTCTGGCTGCACCCACAGCATATGGAAGTTCCCAGGCCAAGGATGGAATCTGAGCCGCAGCTGCAACCTACATCACAGTGGCAGCAACACTGGATCCTTAACCCACTGTGCCGGGGTGGGGATTGAACCAGTGCTTTCAGCAGCGACCAGAACCGCTGCAGAGACAACACTGGATCCTTAACCCACTGTGCTGCAGCAGGGAGTCCAAGTCTTTCTTGACCAATAAAGATAAAAGTTAGCTTAATAGGAAAAACACATTCCTTCACTCTCTTCCAAACTCTTTCATATGCTCGAATGGGTGATGAGAAGCGGTTGTATTATCCAGCCCTGGGGAGTTTATATAATGAGATGAGCCCCCACCCCCGCCAGGGCTGATATCCAGGCTGCAAGCTGCCAGGAGAGCTGGGGACCTGGGGGCCTCTGGAGTTCTCTCCCCTCCTAAGACCCTTGGAATTACAAGCCTGGTCTTCCTGATGGGAGGGGCGGACTCCCCACCGCCCCCTGCAACTTGACCGTCCTAGGTATAGCAATCACAGTACTATTTGCCATTTAAGGACATTCACCTAGGAAGGAGCAAGACACCCAGTTATCACAATTGGTTTCAGGAATCTGGCAAAGTGAATATCTTTATCTGATTTGCAGGAGCTTAGAGGGTGTATTGCCCCACCACCAGTAGGTGGCAGAGCTGGGGCTCAACCTGGCTGTATTGTTTCTAACCCTGCTGTGTTCCCATGGCAGCATCTAGCCTCTAAGGATGGGCCAGCCCGGGTTAACCCAGAGAGGATGCACGCTGTGCCCTGTGACTACCATCTCTGCGTCTCCGCCAGATGGTAACTCACTTCAGGGCAACCAGTGCGGATTCTAGAGTCAGAGCTGGGCCTGGATCCCAGCACTGCTTTTTTACCAGCTGTGTGACTTTCCACATGTAACATGACCTCTCTGGGCTCCCGTTTCTACTCTGCCAAGGAGGGGATCCTGCCTGCCTATCTCAGGGACCCACTGTGATGAGGAGCACCCCCGGGAAGCCCCCAGCACCAGCCCAGCCGTGGGAAGAAGCCAAGAAATGTTCACTGTCACCACTGCCCTGCTTCGCCTGGCAGCCAGTGGGGGGTTGACGCCAAGTCCACGGCCAGTAAGGAAGGCCTGTGGGCTCAAGGAGGAGATGAATCGGGATCATGCGCTGCCAGAGCGTTGGGCTACACTGCTGGTGCTGCTGCTGGGGGGAGGTTTCCAGATGGAGCTCATCAACACGGCAGCCAGTGCAGCGGCTCAGGCCTGGGGGTCCCCTCCCCTCTCCGTGGGCCCCCCGGCCTACGAGGCCCACCCGAGCCAGGAGAGCGCCGAACCTCCCTTTCCCTGGCGTGCCTCAGACCTCCCCTGCGTCCTGATGTTCAGCAAAGCAGCTGCCTGGAAGGCACCCAGGGCTGTCATTCCTTGGGACGTGGGGGCCCCCTCCCCCAGGGCTGGGATGCCAGAAGGACAAACCCCGCCAAACATATGGATCCAGCCCCGGAAAGCCAGCAGCTGGGCCACTGGCTGACTCCTCCCCTGGTCCTTGGAATACTCTGGCAATGAGAAGACACAATCTCAGCAACTTATACAACATTTCCCAGGATATCCCAGTCTCTAAGGGGACCATGTGTTCCTTTCTCACACATTTAAATCACTTTTCTTGGAAGACCAGTTCTAAGACGCACACACATGCATACACTTTTAATCTGTTCCTTTACACATTTAAATACAATTTCAGTGGCAAGTCTAATCACGCCAATAATGAACGTTTGTTTAGTTCGTGCTAAGGACAAAGGAACTCGTTAGCTCATAGAGTTGCCATGACAACTCTGGGCATCCCCATTTTACAGATCTGGAAACTGAGGTGGGCTGCCTTGCAAAGTCAACGGCGTGGATCCAGAGAGCCTGGAGCCCAGGAGCCCCACCTCTTCTGCAGTCTGCCTTCTCCAAGCAGGCCGAAGGAGTTAAATGGCTGGTGAGATCTGCATTCCTCCTTGTGGGGGGATGTTTTCAATGTCATCTTTTCCTTGGGCATGTAAGGCTGACAATGAGAGGGCCTCTCACCTGGAGTCTATGACCCTGGAGGCTCAGGAAGAACCCCAGGCTGCACTTTCAACCACCAACCACAAGCTGACTTTCCCGAGCAGCTCGGCCCCTGCCAGGCACCCTCGCCTCTGCATCCAATGCCCAGGAACCAAGCCTCAAAGTTCAGCTGGCTTCCTCCAGAACAGACACTCCGAAACTGAAATTTCCCACATTTTCACCACAAAAAGCCAGGTGGTGTTTCTGTCCGCTTCAAAACATGCCAAAGGAATTTCTTCTTCCTCCTGAACTTTCTCCAAAAATAAATAGAGAAAGTGAACACCATTTTGCCCTGTAAGCTGAGAATAGAAAAATCAACACGCGGGTGGCATTTCCAAGACATTACACAATAGCGAGCGTGCGGATCTGTCTCAACAGCGTTTGGCAACTTCGGGGATATAGTGGGTGATATTTCTCACCCAAAAAAACTCCTCGTGGCGCTTCCACTCACAGGTTTCTTTTCCTTTAAAACAAGATCTAAAACAGGTAAGAGCCCCAAATGAATGAACACCGCCTGGATTGCAATTCTGAGTTAAAAGACCAACCATAAGCAAATCAAGCCTAAAATTATAATTAGAGACAATTTAGTAACGCCAAGAAGACGGTGGCCCAGGGTAAACTAAAGTGGAAGCAAAAAGGCTGCGTCCAGAGAGAAGAGAGATGTCTATCCCGTAACTGGTGGAGGCTGCAAAGAACCAAGCATAATTGTCAAGGGGCAGGGATTGTTCTCAACTCACAGAATCAGCTGTCCTCAGGATCGCCTGCTGTCCTGATCCGAGCTGCCCAGTCCCCTGCATCCGCATCTTCAAAAGCATCCACGTGGGCTCCTGGGTCTCCCCTGCTCCAGCTCCTAGCCCCTCGAGAATTCTCTTTTACAAACACTGCTGGATCATATCACTCTCTGCACTGCTTATCTCTCTGGACTTCCCTTCTCCTCAAAGCCAAACCGCTAGTGCTGCCCCCAGGACCCTTCTCCCCGCCCCTTGCTCCAGGCAGCCTCTGCTCATCACTTGAATATGCTTCAAGTGAGGCACCTGGTCCTGTGTGTCCTCCCCTCAGCACAGCCAGGGAGCCTCCAGGTAGGAAGCGGGGGGTGGGGGGGGGCCCTTGGCGACTCCCAGCTGCTCTCTTGGGAGCTCTCGCCCTAGAGGTGAGCTGGCGGAAAGGCATCTCAAACTTGTCCCTTCCCCTCCAGGAATGAGGGGCTCGCTCACTCCCACAAGAAAGAGGAGCAGAAAGAGGGGGAGGCTTGCAAACTGAAGCCTGCATTCATACCCCACTTCTCTGAGTTCCAGCTGTGCCACGCTGGGCAGGTGACAGGTCTCCCCTGGGGCTCAGATCCTCCATCTGAAAAAGCAGCTCACAAATAACAAATGCTGGAGGGGTTGTGGAGGAAAGGGAACCCTCCGGCACTGTTGGTGGGAATGTGAGCTGGTACAACCACTGTGGAGAACAGTATGGAGGTATCTTAGAAAACTATACATAGAACTCCCATGAACCAAGCAGTCCCACTCTTGGGCATATATCTGGACAAAGCTTTCCTTTAAAAAGACACATGCACCTGCATGTTCATTGCAGCATTATTCACAATAGCCAAGACATGGAAACAGCCCAGATGTCCATCGACAGATGATTGGATTAGGAAGATGTGGTATATATACACAATGAAATACTATTCAGCCATCAAAAAGAACAAAATAATGCCATTTGCAGCAACATGGATGGAACTAGAAACTCATACTGAGTGAAGTAAGTCAGAAAGAGAAAGACAAATACCACATGATATCACTCATATCTGATATCTAAGATACAGCACAAATGAAACTTTCCACAGAAAAGAAAATCATGGATTTGGAGAATAGACTTGTGGTTGCCTAGAGGGAGGGGTACGGAGTGGGAGGGATTGGGAGTGTGGGGTTAACAGAGGCAAACTATTGCTCTTTGAGTGGATTAGCAATGAGATCCTGCTGTTAAGAACTATGTCTAGTCACTTATGATGGAGCATGATAATGAAAGAAGAAAGAATGTAAGCACGTATGTGTAACTGGGTCACTATGCTGTACTGTAGGACAAAAAATTGTATTGGGGAAATAACAATAAAAGAAAAAGCAGCTACCAAGTCCTGCTTATAGCCATTGAAAACATCACGAACACCCTCCTTATCATCTTAGGTCAATTTCAGCGTGAAAAGAAAGTGGTAGTATAGCTAGAAAGATCTAGTTTCTATTTTCTTTTTATGGCCGCACCTGCAGCATATGGAAGTTCCTAGGCCATGGGTCGAACTGGAGCTGCAGCTGCCGGCCTCTGCCACAGCTGCAGCAACACCAGATCCGAGCTGCATCTATGACCTACACCACAGCTCACGGCAACTCTAGATCCTTAACCCATTGAGTGAGGCCAGGGATCAAAACTGTATCCTCGCAGATACTATGTCAGATTCTTAACCCGCTGAGCCACAGTGGAAACTCCTCCAAGACTTGGTTTCTAATCCTGGCTCCAAAACATGGGGAAATGAGTGAATTTCTCTGATCTTCACTTTCTCCAACCTTAAATGGGGATTAAAAACTCTCTCAAAGGGTGACTGTCTAAACTGAATGAGATGATATATATAAAAATGCCTTTACAAACTATTTAATTGGTATAAATGTAAGCATTTATCTTGCTGAGCTGAGACCTGCCTCCTTGTAATGTACCCTGTGGCTACAGGTGCCTGAGACATCACACAGTGACGTGCTAATCTTGCCATCAGGGCCTCTGAGTCTTCCCTGCCCCTGTCTGAGCAGCCCAGCCCTCAGTTATTCCCGGGGGTGGGGAGCTGTCTCTGGTTTGCTCCTGGCATTACCTGGGTTCCTCTCCTGGGAGGGTCTGCATCTGAGAGAGTGCTGCTGGGATTTTCTTCAGTGGGGACCTCACCCCAGTGCCTTTGCACCAGCCCTTCTCTCCTTGGCAAGAGTTCCCTGCAGTCTTTTTGTGGAACATCCCACCCCATAGGTCACGCCTCTTGCCCTGTCATGCCCCATGCCATGAATTTAAGGTCTGTGGATGATGATGTCAGAAAATCAGTATTCTCTTGACTGTGTGACCCTGAACCAGTCATTTCCCGTGCCGTGGGCACTTGCTTCCTAGGGAATAAAATGAGGAGGGAGAAGACGCCATTGTGGAGCTACCGTTGGGAGTATTACAAGCAGATTTTCACCAACTGAAGTTGACCTTGAACCATCCCCTACTTTCCCCTTTAACTTTAAAGCAGAACTTTTCAGAGATTATTTGGAAAGGACCTGGACTGCAGCCCTTCACAGCTGACATCCTGTGCATCTAAATGCCCTTTCAGGTTGTGGTTGGGTCCTTGGAGAATGTCTGGAATCCTTAGGTCAAGTTCAAGCTGGTGATAGTCCTTGTTGCTTCCAGCATACCTGACAGAGAACACAGAGAGCCCTGCTACCACTCCTTGGCCTTTGTCAACCTGCATCCTTCTCCTCTGCCTAAGGAACACCTGTCGTGCAGCCCTCATGGGGATCTATCGGGGTTTTAATGACAGCAGAGCTTCCTGGTTTTCATGCATGTGTGTAGCCTTTGCTGTCCCCAATATGGGGAGACATTGTTCATTAAAATTTAGTAGCAGTCAAGGGCCATCTGGTTGAACACTTTCATACCAAGTCTGTTTTAACCTCGTTAGCAAAAACAGATGCTGACCAGAGGAGACTGAGCACCAGTTTCCCTGTCTGTGAAATGGGAATGAGGGTTTCTGTGAACAATACTTGAAGCATAGGGTTCCTAGAAGTATCAAATGACATAACAAATATAACAGAACAACTTCCAGGACACAGTAAACCATAACTTTGTTCTTTTCACAACTTTACAGGAAGGCTATCCACCCTGAGCTCCCTGCCCCCTCCTGCACATCAGCGACATCTAGTGTCGGTACCGGGTAACTGCAGGTGTGAGTACCCAAAGCTCCAGCTCTTTTATGCCCCTGACCCGTCTCATTCCAGGGCTTGCAGGGATCCGAAGCAGTGTCAGCCAGGATCTGCCTCAGCTTTTCCAAGCACTTTCAGAGTTATCAACAAATTTTATCCCCACCTCAACCTTTGAGGAGAAGTAGGTTAGTAATAGCGATGAAGGGAGGATGAGAGCCAGGGGAGCAGGGACAAGACTTTTCCTAGACAGTAAATTCCTGTAGGTCAGGGATTTCCCACCACATCCCCTATACCTGTGATGCCACCTGGAACAGGAATACTGTAAGTGCTCAGTGAATATCTGTGGAATAAGTGACAATTTTAGGAAATGCCTTTCCAGTTTTGACGTCCATGTAGGGAAAGAGCTTTGGTCTAGCTGTGGGTGAGAAACTGTTCCAGGAATAAGCTGACACAAGGAAGCCCTTCTCCATCTCCTCCCAGTCTGTGTACACAAGTCTTCCTGACCTCCCACTCCTCTTAACTGGAAAAGGATGCCACGTGGGTTCTCTCTCTTTCTTCTCCGCCCTTTCCCACACCTCAGAAAAGGTCTCAGCAGGCAAGTTCAGGGCAAGGACCAAGGATGGAAGCAGGGAAGTGTGTGGGCTGTGGCTGGGAGGATGTTTCGCTGGGAGAGGGTGAAAAAGTGGTCCAGGACTCTGTTATGGACTGAATGCTAGCATCTCTCACAATTAATTCCTAGGGTGCAACCTAATCTCCAGCGTGATGGCATTAGGAGGGGGGGCCTTTGGGAGGTGCTTAGGTTGTGAGGGTGAAGCCCTCAAGAAGGGGATTTGTGCCCTTACTAGTGAGGATAAATTTCTGCTGTTTATAAGCTACCCAGTCTACTGTATTTTATGACAGTGGCTGGAGCTCCCCAAGCCCGATGATAAAGAAACGCCAGAGAGTAACTGCAGGAAAGCAGGTTCCTGGACGGAGAGGGTGGGAAGGGGGCCTCAAGGGCAGTGTCACATTCTGTATTCTAAGCTAGCTGGTGGGCGCATGAGCGTTGATCAGTGTTTTTAAAACCACACACACGTTATCAATACTCTTCACTATGAAAGAGCATTGTTAATGAAAACAATTCATAGTAAGTATTGCAAAAGAGACCCAGGAGAAGCTATTGTCTGTGAGTGCGGTGGAGGGAAGACAGAGAAAGCAGATTTCGAGTTTTGCTGTGGATTTGGTGTCTCTTGCAACATCTGAGAAGCATAAGTGGAACTCTCGAGCTCTTCCGAAATTATTTCTGCTTATTGGACTGTGTCTTGATCTTGGCCTCCTCCAGGGCTGGCACCCAGGGTCATGGCTTTCCAATCCCTACATTGCCTTGACTTTGAAACCCACTGACAAGGCTGAGAGGCTCTTGATGCATGGGAGCAGAACTGGAGCAACAGCTGCATCCCAAAGGGGCTTAGTGATCCTGAACAGGTGCCTTCACTTCCCTGGTCTCCTTGTGTTAAGTGGACAAATTCTAGTCTTCAGCTCGCCTTCCTCTCAGGACTGATGTGAGGAGGAAATGAGAACATGCAAATGAAAGTGCCCCGTAAACAAGAAAACATGGTGGACCTGTAGGAGGACAACCGCCATAACTACTCCTGGCAGAGAAGTAGTCTAAAAATGACATAAGTGCCCCCCACATGGGAGGCATTTGTGTTATGACTGCGCAGAACTTTCAGCCAAGGTTTTCTGGAACAGAGTCAAGTTCTCATACCATTCCAGCCAAAACAGGTGGAAGGGACACTTGGCGGCTGTCTTCTTGCTCCCAAGATTGATGATGAGAGTGCCATGGCCATAAACTGGCGTCCAAGGCCAGAAGGCGAGTGTTCAAGGCCCACCACCATCCCTTCTAGAGGACAAAGCACGACCCGAGTCGCTCCCAGACCCAGTGGGTTCTCTTATGTGTAACATGGGGGCAGGAATAGCAAACTCACAGAGTTCTTATGAGGCTTAAATGAGTGGGTATAGACAGTGCTTGGAACCGTGCCCAGTACACAGCAAGTCCCCAATATTAGCATGCTGTAACCTCCATTTTTCTGGGGGCGGGGGGTGGAATGAAACAGAAGAAATACGCAGCAACTGCGGTCCTCAATTAGAAGTGTGGGTCAGACCCTCGGAGCGTCTTCCCGACAAGGACCGTGGAATGCAGAGGAGGGTCACTTAAGCATCCTCTTTGCCGACTGCGATTTAGCGAGTTGGTGACCTTTTCACCAAAGCCAAGGCTTCGACACTCTTCAAAAATACAAGCAGTAGAACCCTGGGTTCGGGAGAAGCCCGAATGTGAGCTAGGCAAAGGTTTGGGAAGAGCTGACAAATGGCCCACAGCCCTGTCCCCCCAGAAGACCTGTTCACGAATGTCTGGGGCGTTGTGAACGACACATGTGAGACACTGAGATGCTGCCTGGCACACAGCGCTATGGCCACTGCTATGTTTTTTTTTTTTCTTTTTCTTTTTACAGTTGCACCTGCGGCATATGGAAGTTCCTGGGCTCCGTTCAAACGGGAGCTGCAACTGAGGCCTACACCACAGCCACAGCAATACTGGATCCAAGGTGCACCTGAGACCTATGCCACAGCTTTGCAGGAACGTCGGCTCCTTAACCCACTGAGCGAGACCAAGGATCAAATCTTCATGAAGACAAGGTTGGGTCCTTAACCCGCTGAGCCACAACAGGAACTCCTCATTCCTACTTCCTTTGTCTGTCAACCTGTACCCATCCTCAAGGGATCATTCTAAAGCAGTACTGCCCCAAAGAAATTTCTGTCATGACACATTCTGTATCTGCACTGTCCATAGGTCCAACGAGTCACCTGTGGCTGTTGATCACTGCAAATGTGACCAGTGTGACAGAGGAAGTGAGTTTGTTGTTGTTGTTGTTTTTTAGGGCTGCACCTGAGGCATATGGAGGTTCCCAGGCTATGGGTCCAATTGGAGCTACAGCTTCTGGCCTATGCCACAGCCACAGCCCCGCGGGATCCCAGCCACATCTGTGACCTACGCCACAGCTCTAGGCAACGCCGGATCCTTAACATGCTGAGCCAGGCCAGGGATCGAACCTGCATCCTCATGGATACTAGTCATTCATTTCTGCTGAGCCACCATGGGAACTCTGGAAGCGAGGTTTTAATTTAATTTCTTTCTCAAGTGTTCTCCTTTAATTTTAATTACCTTTGTAAAATAGCCACCTGTGACTGGTGGCTACCATGCTGGTCAGCATGGTACGGAACCACATCCCTTCTTTTGTCTTTTGGCATGGCAGGCCGCAGCTTGATGTGAGATCTCATTTCCCAGATGTGGGATCAAACCCAGGATGCAGCGGTGAAAGCAGAGTCCGAACTACCGGACCACCAGGGAAGGCCTGCCATGGCTTAAAGTCTTTCCGGGTCTCCAATCCCTTTGAAATGCATCCAAAGCCCAGCTCAGCCTCCAGAAGAGGGGTGCTGTCTGTGCACACCCACGTGCAACCACCGCTCCATGCCAGGTCCTGCACACACTGGGCCTGCTTCCATCCCTCTGCTTTCTGCCTTGTCTGCCTCCTGATCTCATCAGAAGCTCTCCCAAGCTTTTCCCTCCCACCTGAGCACTCAAGGATACACCCACTGGCTCCCCCCGCCCCCCCTGGCTTCCAGGGCTTTTCCTTGCCCAGGTGTTTACACGGTGGGGTTGTGCTTACTGCTTACAGGCCTCTCTCCCTTTCTAGCTGCTCCCTGAGAGCTGACCAGGGCCACACTATAAGCACTTCTGTATCCTGGGGTCCTGCAAGGGCCTTTGGTGTGGCTGGTGCTCTGGGGGGCACAGAGGTCTATAGGACACTGTCCATCCCTGTGGTCCCACAATGCTCTGCTCTGGCAGGAAGCATCGACTGCCACCAAGCCCCTTCCACGTCCCAGGGCTGGTCCTCTTAGCATCACTCACATACATCACTGTGTTTCATCAGTCAGACCCCAGCAACTACAAGAGGCATCATCCATGCAGTAGTGGCTTTTTTTGAGGAAAAGAAAACAAAGCACAACGTCTGTAAAGGACACGTTGATCGTCAGACACTTTAATCTGTTTTCAGAAATGTCAAAATGTAAAGGAAAGAGTTGCCTCAAGGAAAGCAAGGCATACCTGAGCTGGCCTCTTGGCAGATGCTCCACTAGAGCATCGTTCAGGGTGGTACCCGAAGGGCGCCTTCCTCGGCGCTTCGCTGTCTTACTCCTACTGCTCCCTCATTGGGCCCTTGCAGTGTGAGGATTCAGATGTGTCCCATGTGGCTTTTTTTAAAGAATGGATCCAATGGCTATTTGAATAGCATTTGTTTTTTCTGAGTACGGAAATAATGCATAGTTATGTACAAAATTCTTTTTCTTCTCAGGGCATTTTTTCTTTCTTTCTTTTTTTCTTTTTGTCTTTTTAGGGCTTCACCCATGGGTCCCCAGGCTAGGGGTCGAATTGGAGCTGTAGCAGCCGGCCTATACCATAGCCATAGTAACGCCAGACCCAGGCTGTGTCTGTGACCCACACCACAGCTCACAGCAATGCTGGATCCTTCACCCACTGAGCGCGGCCAAGGATTGAACTCGCATCCTTATGGATCCTAGTTGAGTTCTTTACTGCTGAGCCACAGCGGGAACTCCTCAGGGCCTTTGCATTAGCGGTTCCTTCTTCCTAGAACACTTCTATCCCAGATTTCACCTGGGGGCCTCTCTCTGATCTCTCAGGTCTCATTTAAACGGCCTCTCTACAGAGTGGCCGTCTTCTCCCACTCCTGCTGAAGTCAGCCTCACCCTCCCCCAGTCAGCTCCTCTCAAATAAACAGTCTCATTTTCTTCCCAGCACTTATCAGCATTTGGAATTAATTGCGTATCTGTTTATTTTCTGTCTCTTCTCAACAATATTGTAAGCTACTCAAAAGCAAGGATTTTGTCTAGTAGGTGCTCAAGGAATTTCTGCGAGTAACTGAAAACACAGAAGGGATTAGAGAGAATGACAGAGAACCCTGTGTCCCCCCTACTCAGAGAATCACAATTCATATCCTTCTGGTGTTTTTTTACGTGTGTGTGGTCATACAGTTACTCTTTTTTTTTTTTTTTAAGATGCAACCTATTTATATTGCTTTGTAATCTGCTCCCCCCCCACACTTACTATATAATGACAACCTTTTATATCCATATGCATAGCTGGACATCCCCGTTGTTGTTGTTGTTGTTGTTGTTTTGTCTTTTTAGGGCCACACCTGCAGTGTATGGAGGTTCTCAGGCTAGGGGTCTAATCAGAGCTACAGCTGCTGACCACAGCCACAGCAACGCCAGATCCGAGCCACATCTGTGACCTACACCACAGCTCATGGCAATGCCAGATCCTTAACCCACTGAGTGAGGCCAGGGATTGAACCCACATCCTCATGGATACCAGTTGGGTTTGTTACCACTGAGCCACAGTGGGAAGTCCATGGCCATCCCTTTTTTTAGAGGGGACATACTATTTTGTTGTATGGGGTGACTCTACTGGGTTTAACCAGTCCTTGCAGGTGGGCTTTGGGCTGTCCAGTGCTCCTGTTATGACAGGCAGGGCTGCAAAGGAGATCCTGTACAAGGCCTTTCCATGATAATCTACTTGTTCCACCAGGCTATTATCACTGGGCCAAAGGGTATGGATTTACTACCTAACTTGGGCTAGATAGTAAGAGTGGGGCCACTTTTCAGGTGGGGGATCCCTCTGTGCACAAGAAGTTTGCAAGGTTCAGAGGAGGGTGAGAACGAGACAGGCAACAGGCCAATCTCCATCCCTTGGGCAACTCCCAACTACTTGGAGAGGTTTATGAAAACCCCCAGGGCTGAGCACCCCCCCCCCATAGCCCTCAAGCTAGTGGTTGAGCCATTACAGGCTTAGTTGTAGGGGTCCTATAGTAGACATTATTATTTTTTAAAACATAGACTATTTTGAAAGGTTGAACTCCCTTAAAAGGTGGTAACTTGCAATGAATGTACATGTACCTGCCAGGGAAATGCAACTTATAATTAAATTCTGTAATTACACCTGACTGAACCCACAACTTAATACAACCCAGGTGCGAGCCACCAACTAACCCCAATTTCAGTTCAAACAGGTAAAATCACTATTTTCTCCCTCTCAACTTATTTAATAGCTAGTATAAAACCATGGATATAATATGACTTTATTTGGAACTCCCATTTCTGTCACTGAAGCCTTACATTTCCTGCCACCTGTGTCCCCCACAAAACCAGTCTGACATTGGGTAAAATCCTCCAGTTTGGAAGCCTGGGAACAAAGGACGTGTGACCACATGGATTTGACCATCCTCTAGGGTCACATCATCAAAAATATCTGCTCTCCCACCCGCCTTCACTACAGTCAGATATTGGAGTAGCAGTGATCCTTCATATGTAAAGAGCACATCACAGGCAATCACATGTGTTCCATTCTTTGTGGCACCGGTCCTCACAATGACCTTCTGAGGCTAGCCCGACAGGGTTCCTGGAGTAACTCTTATTTTAGAGATTGGTTGACTGAGACTCAGGGTGGGGAAAGACCATGTTCAAGGTCACACAGTAAATAGGAAGTAGAGTTGAGCCTAAACCTACATCTTCCAACTCCTAGTACAGAGCTCTTTCCATCAGAGTGCTGCTGGAGGCGAGTGCCCAGTGGGCCAGGCTCATCAGTGCCTATCCCCTGCCTTCTCCCCATAGCTAGTTTCAAGCTTATGGTGCTGACTTAAAGGAGTCCCCAAACTTCACTTTGGCAAATGTTTATTGAAACCAGACAGGTAAAGAGCTGACCCTAGGCAGCCCTCTGCAAGAGTGAGGTAATTGCATAGCTGGGTGGTTGTGAGAACTGGGTCCATGCTGGGCAGACTCCAGTTACTATTATCAGTTAATGGTCCTAGGAGTTCCTGTCATGGCTCAGTGGCTAACAAATCTGACTAGGAACCATGAGGTTGCAGGTTCGATCCCTGGCCTTGCTCAGTGGGTTAATGATCCGGCGTGGTGTAGGTTGCAGATGTCGCTTGGATTCCGCATTGCTGTGGCTCTGGCGTAGGCTGGCGGCTACAGCTCCAATTGGACCCCTAGCCTGGGAACCTCCATATGCCTCAGTTGTGGCCCTAGAAAAGGCGAGAAGAAAAAAAAAATAATGGTCCTAGAAGACGTTAATTATGTTCTTTAATTGGCTCACGTAGCTGGAGTCCTGGCTGTGATCCTTACCAGCCTAGTGACCAGTTGGCCCTCTAACCTCTCAGAGCCTCAGCATCTCCCACTGTAATGTGAGAATAAAATTCCTCCCTTACCCAGTTGCTCTGAGGACCACAGGCAGAGAGCATGGATGAGACAGCCCAGCAGTGCCTGGCTTGCAGGAGGTGCTGGACAGATGCTCGTCCCCCGCGTGTCCCTGAGAAGAAACAGGCCACCAACACTCAGGGCTTCAGGTTGGACGTGTCCCTTGATATCCTCTGACTCCACTCTCCCACTTTACAGATGGGAAAATCGAAGCTTAGGCAGAGATGGGGACTTGGCCAAGGTCACAGTCAGGGTAAAGGCAGAGATGGGACCGGGACTATGTCTCCCTCCCCCCTCCCCATCTTCTGCTTTTTCTATGACATCAGGTTAGTGACCAGCTCTTCAGTGCAGTAGCCAAGTAAACTGTAATGGAAGGAGACCGGAGATAAATGAGAGTCTCCATAGTATGTTGTTGAGCAGCTTGAAGGAAAACAGGAACTTTTTTGAGCTAATGTCTAAAAAACACTTCCTTCTTTACCCAACAAATACACATCGCTTACTGTGTGCCTGCCAGGTACCATGCGAGCCCCTTAAGAAACACAAGCTCACTTAATCATCACTGCAATCCTATGACGAAATTACTCTACAGTCAGGCCACCTTACAGAGGGGGAAGTGGGGGCAGTGAGTAGTTTTATTCATTTGCTCAGGGTCCTAAAACTCATCAACTGGCAGCACTGGGACTTGAACTCAAGCATTCTGGCTCCAGGGTCCATATCTGAAACACTGTGCCATGCTGCTTCTCACTCAGAACAAGGAATTGCTTTCCCTTTTTTTTTTTAGGGCCACAACCGTGGCATATTGAAATTCCCAGGCTAGGGGTCCAATCAGAGCGACACTGCGGACCACAGCCACAGCCGCAGCCACGTGGGATCTGAGCCACGTCTGTGACCGACACCACAGCTCATGGCAATGCCGGTTCCCCGACCCACTGAGGGAGGCCAGGGATCGAACCCAAAACGCCAGGGAGACTGGTCAGATTCGTTTCTGCCGTGCCACAGCGGGAACTCCCGCTTTCTACTATGTATACAAGAGCGTAACTACACATCACTTGAGAAAGTCATGATAATCACGATCATAGCAGCCATAACAGGGAAAAAAGACACTGCAACTAGAGAATTCCCTCTGTGATGTTTTTTTTTTGGGCAAAACTTAAGAGCATCTACCCGAGTTTCCCGAAGAGCCACTCTCCCTTTCCCTTCCCACCCCCACGTCTGCTGCCCAGGTGACTCCACCTGGTGCCCTTGTCCTCTCTTGTTCGACGGGAAGCTTCGTCGTGCAGGACTCAGCTGGAGCATCGCCAGCTCTGAGAACGTTTTTCAGATGGTGACTCCCGTCATGGTTCGTTAACGTTCCTGGGTCAGTGTTCGTGGTGGGGCTTGACATCGCATCTCCTGAGAAGGAGGATTTGGCGGAAGGAATGTTCCCAGCGGTCTCAGATCACTCTGCGGATCAGCGATGCCCAGGGAGAAGTCAGCTGTTACTTCCCTGGGGCGTGGCTGTGTCTGTTTCATGCCTTCGAGGCCACAAACACTTACGGGGCACCTTCTTGGAACCTGTTACTGCCTTTAGCAAGCACTCCAAGCCTGTGGGGCAAGGACTGTCTCCCTGTTTAAGCAGGAAGGACACCGGCTTGGGAAAGGTGGATAGCATCTTCCAGGACACGTGACCAACTGAGCAGTGGAGCTGGGGCCTGAAAGCAGGTTCTCAGTCCCCTACCCGCTCCCAGGGAAAGCAGTTTATGTAGCTGTCATTGGGAAAACGGATTCCAGCAAAAATCAGTAATAGATGCCAAACGGAGGGGGGTGGGGGCGGGATTGGGGGGGGCGGATTTGATGAGAAACCGGATATGTACAGAGGCTTGAAGTATCTTCCTGCAAAATACTTCTTACAAAAGAAAGAACGGCAAGAGGGGAACTGGAGACCATGTGTGATGGTTGGACGTGGGAACTTGGCTGGGCTGTAACACTCAGTCATTCAGCTAAACAGCAATCTGTGTGTTTCGTCCATGGGGTGGACAGCGCAGGTCAGCTGACTTACTGAAGCAGGTTGACCTGAGTGTTGGGGCTCAGCCTCAGCCAATCAGTGGCACGGCCTTATGAGCAAAAACTGAGGTTTCTCACAGAAAGACATCTGAAGCAGCAACTCTGGCCTGGGTTTGCATCCTGCCCTGCAAATTTCCTTAAGATCAATAAATCAGCTTCTCTCTCTCTCTCTCCCCAGGTGTATGTGAAAGTGTCTTTACATACACATTCTCCTTGTTCAGCATCTCTGGAGAACCTGACGTCATCTTAACCAAGTGATCAAAACTCGCATCACCACCAAGGCCCACGAGGCCACCACCGGTCTCCAATGTTCTATCTCGAGAAGGACACAGCATTCAGGGGCCTTGCTTTGTCATTGGAAAAGGACAAACTATGCATCGAACGAAAAACCTGATGGCCCCTCGTTCCTCGGGTCCGCAGTGGCACTGGCTGCTGTCCTGGTCGCCATCGTGCACCTGGCCCAGGAGTAGTGCGTTCGCATTTGGTGACTGTGTCCAGATGAGATCTGCTCTCTGCCTGCTCTCCCTCTCTCTCCGCCCCCACCCCTGTCCCTTTCCCTATAAACACACGCACCCAAACAGGCTCAGAGCTGATCGCTTCTTCTCTGCCACCCAGCAGGCCCAGGGGAATACCGCTGCTGCATTTTCCGATGCCAGGGTAGCCATGAGTCACTTGCATGCATCTGTGGGATCCTGTCAGAGCTGGTTATCCGTCTAAGGAGGGATGCTAACATTTAGGGCAGTGAGCAGGGCTGTCTGACCGTCCAGAGAGCAAGGTGCCAGCTACCTTTCGGAGCTGCAGGTGGTTTTTATGGAAGCGGAATATTGCCACTTATCATTTATTTCACTTTTTCACTTGAACATGTGATTAATAGAGCTCGCCAATAAATTCGGCCAAGCATGGGTATTTATGAAGCCCTCTCGGCCGGCCTGGTGTGGCAGGACCGGACTGCTGTGAGATCAAAGGCAGTCCTGTGCCGTGAGCTTTCTCCAGCCTGACCAGGACGCAGCCTTCTTCTCCTGGGCTTTGGAGGAAGTGGCTTGTGCTGGGAGTGCCTGGGAGGGGAGCCCATGAGGCCTTCTAGCAATGCAGCAACGGGTGCAAAAGACAGATGGAGCCAGAGAGGCCAGCTCTGCCATGCGGTGGAGGGAGCTCGGGAGCCAGGCAGGAAGCCAAGGTTCAAGGCCCAGATCAGCCAAGGGAGCTGTCCATGCTGGGCAGGGGATCTGAGACAGACCCTTGTCAGTAAGCCACCTGCCCCTGCTGTCCCGGGCTATTAGCTGTGGCCTGCGCTAGGAAGGATCTCCCTTCCTTTTCAGGGTTAACTCGTTTACCCAAAGGCCATCGATTCCATCCAGTAACAAGCATTCTTGATGCCTCCTCGGTGTGCTGAGATGTATACTGGGCATGGGTTAGAACAAGGCCCCTCCTAGGAAGCCCACTCCCTGGTGGGGAAGCTGCCATGGAAACCCAGATCCAATATGGTGCTGCACATGCCACAGATGCCAGAAGTACAAGGGCCATGGGTAACAGGAGGGGTTGGGGGGTGTCAAGCAAGGCCTCAGAGTGGAGAGGTGGCTGAAGCTCGGCAGTGAAGGGATTTTCTAGGTGGAGTCAATGTGGGAAAAGCATCCCAGGCAGAGGGACCAGTGCAAAGATACGGAGTTTGGAAGAGCATCGTCTATGTGGGGAACCCGAGGTTCACAGTGGGAGAGCAAGGTGTGAGCAGAAAGAGGTAGGGTGGGTGACGAGCAAAGAAAGAAGTGGCAACCTGCCCATGCCACGTGTGGGCTGCAGAGGAGGGGTCTTTTCTGCCCTACCGTGAACACGTTCTGCCATCAGCAGAACCATCTTTGAACACTCGAAGGGGACACATACACACTCGTGAGTATACCTGGGCCTGTTAATTCATATACACTGTGTATGAATGACATGAACATTGAAACTCTAGAATGCAGGTGGCTGAGCTCTGAGATACAGGGAAATTCTTAAGAGACCCGGGTAGGCTTCCATACGGTGGGGGCTTTAGTGTGGAGGGGGCACAGGGAGAGCTGTGAATTGAGGGAGGCATGGGTTTGACCTGGTTTCTGTTCCAGGGATGCTGCATACAGTTGGGCAGGTTGCTCACTGCTCAAGGGCAGTCAGGTGATGGGGGTGGTTCAGGGCTGGGCTCACCTGTGTTTACCTGGGGAGCAGAGGAGCACCATTTCCTAATTCATACAAAACACTGGGTTCTGCTGGTCAGGCTGGCTGTTGTGAAGGGGAGACTTTTTAATGGAAGAACTGGCTCAGGGGACTGTTCAGTTCCCTTCTAGCACTAATCTCTCTCTCTCTCTCACACACACAGACAAATGGCCTCAGTTTCCTCATGGCTCAAGGAGGATCATACCTATGGCATCATCTCCTGGTTTGGCCAGGCTGGACTCCCCCCACCTCTCTGCGGTCCTTCTCCAGGGATCTCACCAGGACCCTCCTCTTCCTTCAAGGCAGAGCCCTGCTTCCTCTAGGAAACCTTCCAGCTACCCCCTCCTGCATCCCCATCCCCCACTCCCGGGTCACTTATTCTTCAAATGTCCTCAGAGCACCAGCCAGCCCTCTCCGATTCAGAGGATGGTGAAGATCAGACCTGACTGTCATCAAGTACCAACGCGTCCCAGAAGGAGGAGTTGCTG
The DNA here is from genome assembly GCF_054392235.1 of Sus scrofa. NCBI lineage: Eukaryota > Metazoa > Chordata > Mammalia > Artiodactyla > Suidae > Sus > Sus scrofa. The sequence goes on from NC_139391.1 coordinate 13,527,250, forward strand.
AAATGGGAATTCACAGAGTCCTCATTGGTTTCAGCCACCTTCAGGCCTCTATTCAAAGTGAACCAACTCTCAGGAGTTCCCGTGGTGGTGCAGCGCAAATGAATCTGACTAGGAACCATGAGGTTGCGGGTTCGATCCCTGGCCTTGCCCACTGAGTTAAGGGTCTGGCATTGCCATGAGCTGTGGTGTAGGTCACAGACGTGGTTCTGATCCCACATTGCTGTGGCTGTGGGGTAGGCCGGCGGCCACAGCCCAGATTAGACCCCTAGCCTGGGAACCTCCAATATGCTGTGAGTGCGGCCCTAAAAAAAGCCAAAAAAAAAAAAAAAAAAGTGAACCACCTCTCAGATGGGAGCAGAAGCTGACTGTGAAGTTAAGTGAGACACACTTCACGGCTGTACCAAAGCGAAGATGATAACCGACTCCATGTTTTATTATTGCTGTGAGTGAGAAAGCTGCCAGCACTGGGGGTTAGAGTTGGCTGGGGGTCAGGGATAGAGCTGGATTTCATTCAGGGAAGGGAGGAGGGGTGGAAGGGGGAGCTGTCTGGGAGCAGAGCCAAGACTCAGAGAGGAAAACCGTGGGGAAGAAAATTCCTGTTCGTTGGATTCGAGTCTCTGAACTTCGTGGGATTCCGTCTGAGATATTCCCTGTTTCTTGGATTGGGGGTGGTGGTGGGGAATGTGTGTGTATGTGTGCGTGTGCATGTGCTTGTGTGTGCGTGCGCGTGTGTGTGTGTGTGTGTGTGTGTGTGTGCATGAGAGAGAGAGAGAAAGAGAGAGAGAGAGGGAGGAGGTGGTGGGGAGCTTCAGATTTCACGAAATCCATTTTAATCACCCTCTGCAATCCACAACGCTCTGTAATTACAAGGCTCTTATGCTCAAGTACAAAAAAAACTCACCAAGAAAGCAACACTAAGCTTGCAAGCGGAAACATGAAAATTCATGAAACGCACAATTAAGGAACCAATGACATCGTTAACTCTCCCCTTTGCCAGCCCAGGCACTGGGGATTACCGACAAAATGGGCAAATCTACACCCTCGGGTGTGTGTCCCGACAGGGCCGTGGGGAACACTGACCCCAGCACTCAGGCTCGCCCATTTGCTATTGTCACAGACTGTCCTGGAGCCCTCGGGGAGGGGGAAGGGTAGGTCTAGCCTTAGAGGGCAGGAGCCAAAGAGCTGTGTTTGAGAAATGACTCCAGCTCTTGCTGACACCTGCAGAATCCCCGAAAGACACAGCTAGACTTTGACATTCTTTTGCACCGGTCAAGGGAGTTCAAAAGGGCTGGGGGGTGTCGTCACCTCTCCTCTGAGTGGCTCCAGCTCTCCAACCATCCCTCTACTCTCATCTCTAACCCTTAATCCAGGGCCTCCCTGGTTCTCTCTTCCAACACCCTAACTGTCTGAATCTTGCTGCTGACCCTGTACCCCTAATCTGCTCTGTGAGCTGGCTTCCCGGCCAGCCTCTCTAAGCAGGCGTTTGAGAAGCCCCCTCCTCCTCCTCCAGTGTTGCGTGAATAAGGCAGGACAAGAAGTTGTAGCTGAAGTATGATCTTAACCATGTTACACAGGGGAAAAAAAACCCTCAGAACGAGAGAAGGAGATTAACCAAATGTTCACTGGTTACTTTTGGATTTGGTACCTGGAAGGCAGGAGGGAAGAAAAGGAGGAGATTAACAGGGCTTTATACCTTCTGTACTTGGGCAAATTTTCACAGTGAGTATAGCTTACAGACAGGGGAAAAAAAAAAAAAAAAAGAAATCAACCTTCAATGTCACCTCTGTTCAAAATCCTCCTGTAGTCCCTTATTTGTTGTCAAAACAGAAACCCTGATTCTAGTGTTTACAGCCTTCTAAGATCTGGTCCTCCCTCCAGGGCCAGCTGCATAGACATGTGACCTGTGTAGGCACACAGGGACCTGCGCTCAGAAGGGCCCATGCTTGGCTGAATGCTCTGCTGTGGCGATCTTGAAATTCTTAGTGATTTGTGAATAGGGGACCCCCTTTTTTATTCTGCATTTTACCTGACAATTTATGTAACTGGACCCGTTCATCAGAGTGTGTTCATCAAGCAAACTCACAGTCCAATTACTCAGGCCAGAACAATGCAGATACCTTTGGACTGCTGTGTCGGGTTAGGGTCTCTGGGCTGCGGCCAGGACAGTCATGAGAAGTGGGGATTTCTCAGCCTGGGTGTGTGAAGAGCCAGGGGACACTTAGCAAATGTCAACTGAGCACCTTAAGCTCCCTCTGGGCTCCAGGAACACAGTCATGAACAAAGTGGGCCAAGGACCCACCCTATCAAGGTCCGGGTAAGGGCAGACAGATGATAAACCACCAATTCTTTTTTTTTTTTTTTTTTTTTTTTTGTCTTTTTGTCTTTTGTCTTTTGTTGTTGTTGTTGTTGTTGTTGTTGCTATTTCTTGGGCCGCTCCCGCGGCATATGGAGGTTCCCAGGCTAGGGGCCGAATCGGAGCTGTAGCCACCAGCCTACGCCAGAGCCACAGCAACGCGGGATCCGAGCCGCATCTGCAACCTACACCACAGCTCACGGCAACGCCGGATCGTTAACCCACTGAGCAAGGGCAGGGACCGAACCTGCAACCTCATGGTTCCTAGTCGGATTTGTTAACCACTGCGCCACGACGGGAACTCCAAACCACCAATTCTTATGTTGGATAATGTTATGAAGAAACATGAGTCAGGAGGATTCATTCACTCGGATGATGGAAAAGTGGGTGATGAAGACACACACACAGAAAATTACAATATACTGTGGGATGTGCCATGGAGGGACTCACTGGAAGCATCAGTGGGGAGCAACCTACTCAGCCTGGAGGTGGGGTGGGTGGAGGAAGGGGGCTGGGGAGTTATTCAACTTTGAATCATCTCCATCTCTTTTCCCTGACCTCAAATCAGCAGACACCACATCCTATTGACGCTACGTTAATAACATTCCTTCTGTTCCCGCTACCATGGACGAGCTCAGGTCTTCATTCCCCTGAATCACTGCAGTACACTTGATCTTTCATCTCATGTTACATCCTCTCCCAGGAGATGGGCATCTACTCAGGAGCCTGCAGCCTGCGTCTCCTTCTCCAGCCCTGACCTCTTTCTTGAACTCCAGATCTCAATATCCAGCTGCCTTTGTTCTGAGGATTCCTAGTATCTGAAAGAAGATGAGGCTTTCAACATTGCAGCTGGCCTCAGATGCTGTTTCTAGTTGGGCCTTTGCAGGTGCTTGCTCAGGACCCCAGAACCTTGTGAACCAGGTAAGGCAACTAAGGCACTGAGGCAGAACCTGGGGAAATTTCTCCCCTCAGGTCAGGATATTAGCTTGACTTTTCTGGAAACTTCAATTCATCAGCGCCTCAGTGCTAATGGGATCTGAAGACACTTGGGAAGTGTGCACGAGGCTGAAGTACAAGGCAAAACATCGGTATACCGATGGACACCGAGAATCAAAACCATCCACCTTAGTCTTAACCAGAGCTTTTTTTTTTTTTTTTTACAAAGGAAGCCAAATTATCCTCTGAAGGTCACTGGGTGAACGTGGTGGATTACAAGTGACATCTCTCATTTATTCTGTGATGTTCTGGGAGAAGGACCTAATAACATTCATCACATATAAACCCCCAACTATGATGCCCATTTCGCGTATGAAGAAACAGAGACTCAGAGAGGCTATGGGGCGTGCCCAAGCTCACACAGCTAGTGAGCAGGAGAGCTAGGATTCACACTCAGCACCAAAGCCTGTTTGTTTGACCACCAACAAATACCCAATACACACTATTGCTATAGAGGAAAGAGTGATACGCTTTTGTCTAAGTCAAATTGGTGTTTAACATAATAGCTGCGACAGTGCCCTGTGACAGGGTTACAGCCACACAGATGGGAAGGATTATTCTTGGAAACGCTCTCCCCAAATAAATCTTTATAATCAGGGTTTTATGTTAAATGCACTGTCTGAGCATTGCTTTTCAAAGGACTCCTCCTGTAAAGCGAGTAAATGATTTTATTCTGAAAATGAATAATCAACCGTGATTTACCTACTACATAGTAAATCTGCTGGTGTGACAAAGATATTGAGTGGGGGGGCCACGGAGACCTCGAGTTCCAATTCTGGATACACATTAGCCATGTTGTCTTGGACATGTGGGTCCCCTGGGCTCAGTTTTTCTTATCTGCACGTATATACCTCGTAGGACTTTTTAGGGGGAGACACAGCAAATTTTGTAAAATGGTTAGCATGGATCCTAGAATAACTACACTCTCGATTGTCCATGTTTCTTGGTGTTCCAATTTAGTATCCAGCTCAGCTGCTCAAGTTACCGCTCTCATTTCCACCACCACCACCACCGCCACCGGGGCTGCCACCGTCACCACCACCATCACTGTCATCGTTTTTATTTGGCTGCCCACACTGGCTATTTGTTTTGCTAAGGTGGCGATATTGATAATGTAGCTATTCAATTGGCTGTTGAATCCAACTCATGCATTTGCTTTTTTTTTTTTTGCCATTTCTTGGGCCGCTCCCATGGCATATGGAGGTTCCCAGGCTAGGGGTCGAATCGGAGCTGTAGCCACCAGCCTACGCCAGAGCCACAGCAACGCGGGATCCGAGCCGCGTCTGCAACCTATACTACAGCTCACAGCAACACCGGATCGTTAACCCACTGAGCAAGGGCAGGGATGGAACCCACAACCTCATGGTTCCTAGTCGGATTCGTTAACCACTGCACCACGACGGGAACTCCCAACTCATGCATTTGTAATAAAACCCTAACTTTAACGTTGACGTTGTCAGGAACCACAGCCCGGGGTCCTGACCCCTGGGCTGCCCGCACTTTTCCCCTTCATCAACCCTCTCTTGATCTCACACACATTCCTTTGTCCCTGAGGGGCACACATCTCTCCTGCTTGGGCTAAGAGGCAGGTGGCTAGTGCCAAGGCTGATTTAGAGTCCATGCAATGTCTAAAAGCCCCAGTCCGTAGGAGAGGCTGTTCTTTCGATGTGACCCGCATGGCTGGGCCTTGCCCAGCGGAGGCTGGAAGGGCTGTCAGGGCGTGGGCTCTGAGCACCAAGTTGGTTGGGGCCAAACCACAATCTTGGCTCAGTCACGGCTCTGCTTCCTCTAAGGATTCTGGAGGAGATATCCAACCAAACTTTCCACTGCCTCAAATGACGTTAAAGGCAACCAGCAGGAGTGGTTGACCCATCCTCCCTGGAGAGTGGCAGCCACCTTCCCCAGCCATCTGTAGGTTGAGAGCTGCTCAAAGGCATACAGTGAGGTAAGCCTAGCTCTGCCTTGTCTTGGTTTTGTGATCTTGGGTAAGTCACTCAACCCCCCTCCATTTTTAAATCTTTTTTAGGGCCACACCCACGGCATATGGACATTCCCAGGCTAGAGGTCGAATTGGAACTGTAGCCGTCGGCCTATACCACAGCCACAGCAACACTGGATCCGAGCTGCATCTTTGACCTGCACCACTGCTCACAGCAATGCTAGATCCTTAACCCACTGAGCGAATTGAACCCTGGCCTACACCACAGCCACAGCAACACTGGATCCAAGCCATGTCTGCAGGCTATACTGCAGCTCACGGCAACGCCAAACCCTTAACCCACTGAGTGAGGCCAGGGATTGAACCTGCATCCTCATGGACACTAGTCGGGCTTGTTATTGCTGAGCCATGACGGGAACTCCAAAATACTCTTCCTTTTTAAAGGCTGGCTAATGTGCTGTATGTATATGCCACTGTTTGTTTATTCACTTTTCCACTGATGGACACTTGGGATGCTTCCACCTCTTGGCGGCTGTGAATAATGCTGCCATGAACATGGGCGAATAGATGTCTCATCAACTCCCTGCCCTCAATTTTTCTGGGGACATACCCAGACGTGGCATTGCTTTATCACATGGTCATTCTATTTTTAATTTTTTGAGGAATCATCATACTTTTCTCTACAGTGGCTGCCCAATTTTTTAAAAATGATTTTTAGTTTTTCATTGGTTTACAGTGTTTTGTCAATCCTCTACTGGACAGCAAAGTGACCTAGTCACATAAATATATATATACACACACACACACATTCTTTTTCTCACATTATCCTCCATCATGCTCCACCGTAAGTGACTAGATACATTTCCCAGTGCCATATAGCAGGATCTCATTGCTTATCCATTCCAAAGGCAATAGTTTGCATCTATTAATCCCAGATTCCCAGGCCATCCCACTCCCTCCCCGTCCCCCTTGGCAACCACAAGTCTGTTCTCCATGAGTTTCTTTTCTGTGGAAAGGTTTATTTGTGCCATATATTAGATTCCAGATATAAGTGATATCTAATGGTATCTGTCTTTCTCTTTCTGACCTACTTCACTTAGTATGAGAGTCTCTAGTTCCATCCACGTCACTGCAAATGGCATTATTTTGTTCTTTTTATGGCTGAGTAGTATGACCCAGCAATCCCACTCTTGGGCATATATCCAGACAAAACTTTCCTTGAAAAAGACACATGTACCAGTATGTTCACTGCAGCACTATTCACAATAGCCAAGACATGGAAACAACCTAAATGTCCATCAACAGATGAATGGATTAAGAGGCTGCACGATTTTATCTAATCCCTTTTCAGAGAGGATATATCTGAAGTCGAACAGCTAAGCAAGAGGCCAGCTTAGGAAGGGACAGTCTGAAGCCAGTTGGGGTCCAATGTGACCTCATTCTGCAGAGTAGCAGTTCCCAAAGTCAGGGCTCAGCCAGGAACATCAGAATCATCCAGTGTAATCTGCGAAACAATATCGATTCCTGGGCCCCAGGTCTAGAGAAATAGAATCACTAGGGATAGGGCCCAGGGTCTGCATTTGCACAATAATAAAAACCAAACAACAAACCAAAGAAAGAAGCAAACCAACCTTCTAGTGGGCATCCAGGTTTGAAAGCCACTGTTCATTTTGGGATACTGGTTAGGATTGCTGTCCTCAGTATCCAAATGTCCTTATAATCATTCCTGACCCAGATCAGCTTCCTGATTTGTAAACACTGGACCACAGTGGGGAGTGTAAGGGTTACCGGGACATCGCAAGCCTGGGGTTGCTCCCCAGCAAGTGCCGGCTTTCAGAGGGTGACACACTTAGCGTTCCAATCAACAAGGCATCAGCCAGGCGCCGGCCCCGGGCCTTACTTTGATTCCTCACTAACACTCATTAAACAGCTCAAGCCAATGTGTTCCTGAAGTGAGTGTGTGTAGAGGCAGGCCATTGGCATTTTAATCTCATTAGTGAATTCAATCCCTAAGACGGAGCAGCCACAGCAGCCCCTTGTGCCGATGGGGTGAAACTCTTCAGACCCCGAGACTGGCTGCCTCTGCCATCTCCCACCCATCCTTTCCAGCTTTGCATCCTTTTCTGGGCAAAGAGCGAAAGATGCTGGGGAACCAGAGCTTCCCGAGTGCCAGGGTGCTGGCTGCAGACTTCTGGGTAACCAGCTCAGTTAACCAGGCTGCCTATATCCCAGAACACGTATGGAGTTGTCGAGCCTTGCCTGACTCGGCAAGTTGGCACTGGGCCATGGGTACCGCTCTCGGAATTCAACTGTCTGTGTCCCCCTCCCCCATCAACACTCTTGATAGAAGCCAGACGAAGCTGTGGGGCCTTGAGAAAGAAACATCTAGAGGCTGTCTTCCCAGCACAAAGCCCTCATTGTTGGAGGAGGGAGGCACGGGAGAGGCAGAGGCAGAGGCAGAGCTTATCTTCTGTCAGCGCCAGACGGCGGAGGCGACTCCAGTGAAAAATGACCCCGTAAACTAAAAGATAGCGGAAGATGCAAACCACGACTATCTTCTTCTCGAGACAGAAATAGCTGGGGCTTTCTCTGAAAATGTTCGTAGACATACACACATTAGCACAAACACGCTCTTATTATTCTGCTCAAAGTAAATCGAGAGGCAAATGTAAAAGAGACTCATCTACCCATGCATTCAACCATATATCCATCCATCCACCCATCCATCCATCCATATGGTAACTTGTTTATTCAAACATCGTGCCAACCACAGGCCATGAACTACACTGGAGGACCCAGCCATATTCCTAGATCAGAGGTTTCTACCTGGGGACATATTATTCCTGGAACAATCTAGGAACCTCTTTTTTGGCTCACCAAGCATCATCTACAAGTGAATTGATGTCTTGCACAATATATGTATGGGTGTTATGATGCATACATATTGGGTTCAAACATTACTGAATCCAAAGCAGCTGTCAGTCACTATAGGTTTTCTCAGCCAAAGAAAGCTAAAAGTACCAATGTGAACCCCTGGGAGATCTGGACGTGGTCTAGACAAACCAAAGGGCAGAATCATAATGGATGGTTCCATGAATGGAGATAACCCCAACCATAAGCACAATAGCTACGTAAATAACTCAATAATTAATACAGTGGGTGTTATTCTAAGTGCTTTACCTGTTAATGCCCTCGACGAAGCTCTGAGATAGACATTATAGCTGATCATGACTGTTCCCAGAACTTGCCCAAGGTCCCTCAATAGTAAGGGGGGAGCTGCAATTTGGATTCAGGAAGTACAGGTGCAGAGTCAGTACTTTGAACTCTGCTTGTCGTGGTGGACAGGCTCATCTTGTCTAAACACACTCATTTTAAAGATGGGGAGCCTGAGACTTAGACCATGTGACATGGCCAAAGGGAGTCACACAGTGAGTTCCTGAGGGAGCTGGGGATAAGAACTCAGCTTTCCCGTCTTCCTTTCTGGTTTCATTATTGTTTAAATAAGCCAGCCTTCATCCCAAAGTTCAAGTCAAAATGACCTGCGCTTGGGGACAAAGGAAATTTGACAAACACTAAATTTCATGGTACAATAAATGCTACCTTCTTGTACGATCTAGAGCAGTTTTGTCTTCCTGGGTTGTCACTGTGTCCAGAATGTCCTTGGGAGAAATTCCTGACACACAGGAAGGAAGACCCAGGTTGTGCTGATGGGATCAGGGACTCAGGGCTCCCAGCTCAAGGTGCTTTATTTCAGGCATAAAGGACCATTTGGTGGAGCAGCCAAGCTCTTCCACGGCCTACATGGACTTCATCTCTCTCCGCTTAACATCTCATGGCCCACAGGGCCAGGAAACCCTAGGAATGAAGGCCCTGTCCCTCTGAACAAGTGGTGACCAATGAAATCCCAATGATCTGTCTCTGACCACTGGTTGCTGTGCCGGGTGGAGAGACTGGCTTGGGAACCCACTGTCTGTTGGATGACGGGTCTGGGGGAGGCAGCAGGTGGCAGCGGAAAGAGTGTGGAGTCTGATCATCCTGGAAAAGCACTCTGGACCCTCTGAACACAGTGGCTGTGTGACCAAGGACAAGTTTCCTTACTACTCTGGGCACCAGTTTCTGACTCTATAAAATGAAAATCATCCTTGTTTATGAGTGAGTACATGCGAAACACATGGTACATTTTGCTCTGAAAAAATGAGAATATAAACAAATCAGTGTTTTCCAAAACTGAAGTGCCGCTTTTCACTTTCTCTGAAGAAAATATAAAATTCTAATGTCCGAAGGAGAGAGAGGGGGTAGCGTCTGGTGTAGTGCAGGGTTGGGGGCTCAGTGTCCTGCCTATTTTTTCTCCTCTTCTCCTACCGTGGCCTTGAGGTTCCTTTACGGAATTTGACGAGGTGATCACCATTCCCCTTTTAACTGTAACTATGAAAAAGAAAGGAAAGAGGAAGAAGAAAGAGATGGGGAGGGGGAGGGAGGGAGAAAGAAAAAGCATAGTCTTTTTTTTTTTTTTTTTGGTCTTTTTGCCTTTTTAGGGCCACTCTCGTGGCACATGGAGGTTCCCAGGCTAAGGGTCTAATTGGAGCTGTAGCTGCCGGCCTACACCGGAGCCACAGCAACACGGGATCCGAGCCATGTCTGCAGCCTACACCACAGCTCACGGCAATGCCAGATCCTTAACCCACTGAGAGAGGCCAGGGATCGAACCTGCAACCTCATGGTTTCTAGTCAGATTCGTTAACAGCTGAGCCACGACAGAAACTCCCAGGAAAAGCATAGTCTTGTTTATTGCTAACTGGGGGAAGGCTGAGATATGCTGAGATCCATTATGGAGATGAACTTGGACCCTGCCTGCAAGGGCTTACAGTCCAGCAGAGAAGGCAGACCAGGAACAGATATTTTAAGCACTGAAGGGTTAAAAAGAACTGGACTGAGAGACTCAGTGGAACCACAAAGCAAAGGCTCTGATTGAGCTCGGCCATCAGCGATGCTGGGACCTGGAAGATGAGGAAGATGGCACCTGGGACTAGCTGACCAGGAGCCGCATGAGAAAGAAGGGATTGGATTATGTGGTTTTGGAGATGGAACCACTAGGACCTGGTGACAGACTGGACATGAGGCCATGACAGAGCATGCGCTCTCAGGGATGACACCCAGGTTTCTGTCGTGTGTGTGAGCCAGGCGCAGTACTGAAAGCAGGGGGTGCAAAGCACAAGATTCCACCGGCTCCATCGAGAGAAGTACACAGGATCCAGCACGCATCCTATGCCTACGGCTCACACAACCATCCATCCCTCCCCAGGGAGACAGAGGCAAGAGGAACGGCTGCCACCCCACCCCACCGAAAGCGTTAAGGTCAGGAGAACTCTTTGCAGGCAGAGCGCTTCTGCAAAGTACAGCAACTGCTTGCAGTAAATTAATAATGGATGGGCTGGACTCCCTCGGAAATATTTACCCAGCCGGAGTAGCTGGAGGCTAATAACTGGGAACAGAACCCGAGCCTTACCTCAAACAGCCCCGGCTGCTGAAAATGAAGACGCATCCGCCTGACCCGTGCTGATGCTGGTGGAAGGAAAACGAATGTGCCGATTGCCTCAAAAATAGGACGACGGTACTCTGCTGGGAAACACTGGAAGAAGGACCTCAGACAAAGGCCTGGGAGGCAACAACCGGAAGCAGCCAACAAATGGAGACTGCTGGTGGTTGTGTGGCTCTTACTGCATGCCCTGAGGGCTGTGCCTATCAGCACCCTTCATCCTGGGTGCCTGGAAGCTGGGCTCTATTTTTCAGCCCATTCTACAGATGGAGGTGATGAGGCATAGAAAGGTTAAGGCACCCTGTCCAAGGAGCAAACTAGGAGGTGACAGAGTTGGGCTTCAAGGCTTCAGAGTATGTGACCTGAAGCCACTGGGCCTTTGCTGCCTCCTGTTGCTTTTTCCGAAACAATCAAGAGAGGGGGACAAAAATGAGGAAAGAGACCCTATGTTTAACTGGCAAAGGCCCACCTGCACAGCCCCCCCGCTCCACATACCCTCTGTCTCCAGCCTCTGTGGAGAAGTCTGGACTCTTTTCATCAGCAAATGCAGCAGCCATTCTTTCATTTATTAAGTATTTACTGGGGACTTGCTGGGGGCCAGATCCCATGCTAGGTCTGGACTGGGCCCTCTAGAGCGTGCACAAAATCTCCTTTTTCTGGGACGCTCTCCCTGTCCTCTGCCAGGCAGAGTCCATTTCACCTTTCTCAGAGCTCCCAACCGGCCCTGCTAGGCCATTCTCTAGGATGGACTTTCCCCAAATCAGGAAAAACAGAGGGATTTGAACAGGCCTGCAGAAAGGGGTTCTGGAGCAAGTAAGTTTGGGACACATTAGGCAGGTGTCCTCCCTGCAGGACTTCTCAGAGCCTTTAGAGTGCTGGTGGCAGTGAGATCTACCAGGAGTGATTCAGGGCACAGTACTTCCCGGATCACTCAACGTGGAATCCCTCCTCTTCCTTTTTTCCTTTGAACGACACTGCTGTGGGCTAATGTGTTATAAAATACTGTTTTGGAACATTTTGCCCTAGAAGAATAACTTTTTTGTCACATCTGTGCTCGGCTTGACCCGGCAGTCCTCTGGCAGGATGGCAGGCTGGGAACTCTGTCTCTTACTCATCTCTCCAGCTCCTGCCTCCAGCCAGACCTGGATCAGCGGCAGTCTCTGAAAAGTTTTCTTTGCCAATGACACAAGTGAGCACAGAGAAACACAGCGGACTCCGGGGCCGCACCAGCGTTCGCAGCTGGGTGTGCCTGCATCCCGGGGTCTGCCTTCACGGCTGCAGGTATTTCCTGCCTGTCTCCTCTTCACCCCGGACATGCCCTGTCAGGGCACACAGGCCTTCAGCTGGCCTCTGTCCACTGCTTCTGGATCTTTTCTTACATCTCACATGTCCTCAATCTTGACTCTAGACAACTGCAGGCAGTTTCCAGAATGCAAGATGGCTTCTTTTAAATGAGGTTCACGGCTGCAGGCCAGTCCACAGCAATCCTGCCTGTGCAGTTTCCCCTTCTTTGATCCTTAGCTCAAATCTCTGGGCTTCTCGGAGGCCTTCTCTGACATCCTGTTCTCAGGGTTCAGTTCGATGTCCGTCCTGGGCCCTTACACCTGAAACTGTACAGTGCACGGGGGAGTCCTGTGTGAAGAAGCCCCCTTCTTGTCTTGCACTGGGGGTCACGTCCAAAGAGCTGGAAAGCCACTGATGTTTGTAACCCTCCCACTTGAATGCAAGATGGTTCCACGGCCTGTGCAAAGTGCATACTGAGCCTCTTAACCTCTGCACAACCTCTCCCGCCTCTGTGAAGCTCTGCTGGCAGGGACAGGTCTGCATTTCCCTCTTCTCCTGCCCTCAGGGGCTGGGAGTCCCCTGGCCCCCATGGGACGGGTCTGCTGAAGGCGCTCACAATTCTGTAACAAGATAAAAGCACAAAGCCAGGACTGACTCATGCCTGGTCGGTTCACCTTCTCCCGGTGTATGTTCTTCACACTTTTCCAACTTCTACAACCATAAAATAGCTTTGGCGTGACATTTGTTTCACACCAATGAAAGCATGATCGTGTGCCATGGTGTTTCTGGAGCGCCGAGGGAGCAGATCCGGCAGAAGAGGCAGGAAGTAGGGGAAGGGAACGTGGGGAGCCGGAGCCAGGCCCCTGCAGAGGGGGCTGAGCCTCTACCATCTGTGGGAGGGAAAACAATCGCCCCCCTTGGACGGAAAGCACTGGGCGGCCTCCCAGAGACTGAAGGGCCAGACGGAGCCTCCTCAACCAAATTAGCCATTCCACCGACTGGCTGGCAGTGGGAACAGGAGACACAGCTTCAGCAGCAGGAGACGAGAGGCAGGCTTCTTCCCAGCTCCGCTTTCCTCCTAGTTCTCTCTCAATCCCCTCTCCTCTGGGTCTCAGATTCCTCGTTTTAAAACGACTGGGTTAGAGGCGATCAGTGGCTTTCAAGGTTTTGGCCTTGACCTCCAGGAAGGACCACACTGGGCATCTCGGCTCAGTCTAGACACACATGGAGCAGCCACAGGTAACGTGAGTTTCACTTCACAGTGCTTAGCCTTATGGTCCACTGTGTTTTCTAGTCTTTCCTGTTTATTTATAAATTATAATTTATATATCCACTTAATACACTTTTATTGAGCACCATGCAAATATTGTAGGCTCTACACGTCATGGGGGAAGAGTTGGATAAGCTCTCACAGATGGAAAGACACCTATGATACCAGCCCTCAGCTCTAAATTCAGGGCGTCACCCGCACCCTGAATGCACCCCCAACCCCTACCCTGTGCCCGTCCACTTACCAGCTCTTCCCACAAGGATAACTGCCTCCCTGCGTCCCAACAGCATAGACTGGTTTCATCTGTTTTTGTACTTTATATAAATACACTCATCACATTTCTGTGTGCCTGCCTTTTTATTTCAACATTATATTTGTGAGGGTCGTTTTGAAATTGCTGGGAGTGATACTCCCCTGTGTGGCTATACTACCATTTCTCCAGGCCACTGTCAATGGCCATGCTTGGGGTGGATGTGTGTACGCCTCTCTCACATTTTCTAGAGATGGAACTGCTGCCGTGCACATGTTGAGCTTTAGCTGAGACTGCCAGGCAGTCTTCCAAAGTCATCACACCAAATCACACCAAAGACACCAGACACACTGTGGTGTGTTTCACGTCTTTGCCAACACTGGGTATTGTCTATCTTTCCCCTTTTCCATTTTAGCCCTTCTCCTGGGTGCATAGTTGTATTTCACTGAGAGTTGAATTTGTAATTCCCTGATAACTGCGAATGCTTTCATGTGCTTATTGGCTATCTGGAGATCTTCATTTGTGGAGTATCTTCATCTGTTTGAGATTTTTGCATATTTTTCTGTTAGGCTGATTGTCTTTTCCTTACTGATTTGTGAGAGTTTTCTCCCCTGCTCCCACCTGTACAGCTGGCCAATGAACAGCAGATATTTTTTCATCCATAATGGGTTGAATCTACAGATGCAGAACCAAGGATCTAGAGGAACTGGGAGTTCCAAGGGCCACCTTTAAGTTATGGCAGATTTTTCAACTGTGGGGAAGGTTGGTGCCCCAGCCCCCATGCTGTTCAAGGGTCAACTGCATGTATTTCAGATATGAGAACTTTGTTGATTATATACAAACTATAAATACATCACCCAATCTACAGGTTACTAGATTACTCTGTTTTGCTTTAAAACATAACAGTTTTGAACACCAAATTAATTTCATGACTCACTAATGGGTTAAACCCCATTAGTTTGAAAAACACTGCCATATACGATTTTGCAGTCTTCCCTGGATCTGGAAACCCCCAAAGAGGCACCTCTGGTGTGCAGAAAAGGGAAGCCTTCTACACTATTGGTGGGAATGTGAATTGGTGCAACCATTACGGAGGACAGTGTGGAGGTTCTTTAAAAAACTAAATATAGAACTTCGATATGATCCAGCAATCCCACTCCTGGGCATCTATCCAGAGAAAACTCTAATTCAAAAAGATACATGTACCCCGCTGCAGCCCTAGGTACAATAGCCAAGACAGAGGAATGGATCAAGAAGATGTGGTACATATAGACAATGGAATACTACTCAGCCATAAAAAGAATGAAATCATGGATTGACCTAGAGATTATCATACTAAGTGAAGTTAAACGGAGAAAGACAAATATCATATGGTATCACTTACATGTGGAATCTAATAAAAATGATTCCAAAGAACTTATTTAAAAAACAGAAACAAATGCATGGATTTCAAAACCAATCTTATGGTTACCGGAGGGGAAACCGTTTGGGGGAGAGGGAAGAATTGGAAGGGCGGGACACCCACATACACGCTGCTGTATAAAATAGATGATAACGAGAACCTACCGGGGAGCACAGGAAAATCCACTCAACAGTTTGTAATAACCTCAGAGTAGTGCTGCCCACACCCTTTATGCTCCGCGAAGGCAGGGGCTGGGGCACTCTTGCCAAGACTGTAGCCAAGGCCACACCATCGGTCAGTGATGGAGCGAGGCTGACTGACCCACAGCCTGTGTTTTCATGCCCATGTCTCATGCCTTCCAAGTCACCAGTCACCATGCAGAGTGGTGACTACGTCCAAAGGGCCCAAAGATTCTCTCACGCATACAGGTGCACACACAGACCTGCACACACGGACCTGCTCACACGAGCAGACATGCACACACATGCTGTGCACACACACAGATCTGTCCATGTGTGCACACACATGCTGTCCTGCCCAGGAGCCCATGTACGGGACTCTACTGTTTCATTGCACATGAAATATCAGCCTCTCTCCTGATTCCCAAAGTATGGAGATAACCCATGATACCTGAATAATACACACATACACGTTTGCAAATTCTTTTCACACCCAGTCTCTCACCTGAGCCTCACAGCCAGCCTTCTGAACATAAATGAAAATATAATGGTTCTCAAGGTCCCCAGATCCCCTTCGGAGGAAGAGGACACTCTGCTTTTTATCCAGGACTGGAGCTGTGGCAGCAGCGGGAGGTTTGCAGAATTTGGGCAGCTCCTCATAACCTCCTTAAAAGTTTCCCTTTAGCATTCCCTTCATGGCTCAGAGGTTAAAGAACCTGACCAGGAACCATGAGGATGCATGTTCAATCCCTGGCCTTGCTCAGTGGGTGAAGGATCAGCATTGCTGTGAGCTGTGGTGTAGGTTGCAGACACGGCTCAGATCCCACGTTGCTGGGGCTGCAGCGTAGGCCGGCAGCTGTCGCTCTGATTCGACCCCTAACCTGGGAATGTCCATATGTTGCAGGTGTGGCCCTAAAAACCAAAAAAGTTTCCTTTTAACTGTATATTCCATAGCAACTGATCCTTCCTTGTCTGATTCTGAGTAGAGTTTCAATGTCATGAACTTTCCAGGGTTGGGCTTGTGTTTGCACGAGAGTTTCTGAGATGTGGCCTCTTCTCCCCCAGCCCTAACAACACGCACACGTCTTCACTCCTATTGGAGTCTTCACCGTCACTTCCTCCAGCAAGAGGTGGAGGAGTAGCCCCGCCACCTCTTATGTGACCACTGGGACGACCGTTTGTTGGACACTTTGTATAGGCCAGGCCCCAAGGGCTTTATGTGCATCCTTACAGCACACCTCATAGACATCTTCTGCCACATGTATTAATATCCTTCCTTCACAGATGAGAACATAGATGCTCCGAGAGAAGTGACAGCCTAGGGCAACCCAGTCAGCAGATCGTCCACTGGGACTGGACCCACACCCCACTGATCCCCGAGTCCTGGTCCCTCCCAGTTCCCAGGACAGTGATCAGCAGCAACTTCTTCTTTTTTTTGTTTGTCCTTTTGCCATTTGTTGGGCCGCTCCCGCGGCATATGGAGGTTCCCAGGTCAGGGGTCCAATTGGAGCTGTAGCCACCAGCCTATGCCAGAGCCACAGCAACGCAAGATCAGAGCCGTGTCTGCAACCTACACCACAGCTCACGGCAACGTCGGATCCTTAACCCACTGATCAAGGCCAGGGATCGAACCCGCAACCTCATGGTTCCTAGTTGGATTCGTTAACCACTGAGCCACAATGGGAACTTCCCAGTAGCAACTTCTTTTCTCCAAGTCCACACAACCATCCCTATGACGGTGGGCAGCATCTCAGGATCTTGTCCTACCCTCCTGCTTCCTCCGAGCTCAGAGAGATGAAGGGACTCTCCTGAGAGCACAGTCAGAGCAGAACTGGGACTGGAACCCAGGTCTGGTGCCGGGGCTCACCTCCGTCTCCTGGGACAAAGGACACTGGTGAGCGCCGTGCTCCAGGCGGATACTTTTTTTTAGGGAGACATTTACAGTGTTGGAATGAAGGTGACTGGGGAAGGAAGAACTGCTCTTAAAACCAAATTATGAAGAGTTATTGGAGGGACAAGAATAAAAAAGCATCCCAAGGAGGAGCGTGATCTTTGTCTTCAACCATTTCCAGGTCTGTCTCGTGAAAAAGAGGCTTCTTGGTAAGATGTGCGGGGGAGGGGTACGGTGGATATCAAATCCGGATTCTAAAAGAACTCGATGCAAATCCTAAATGGGAGGGGGTGCTAACCGAGGTCCTCATAAGTCCCTGGAGGTTTCCAAGCAGAGGTCAAATCTGTCTCTATGTGCATGTATGCATGTATGTATGTATGTGTTTGTCTATCATCTGTCTGTCTGTCTGTCTATCTACCTACCTACATACCTACCTACCTACCTATCTATCCGTCCATTCATCTACCTACCTATCCATCCATCCATCTGTCTGTCCGTCCATCCATCCATCCATCCATCCATCCATCCATCCATCCATCCATCGTCCACACCTCTAAGACCCTTTCATCTCTAAGATTCCACAAGCCTTTGAAATGTACTAAAATCATACACGGAAGCCAAGAAGTAATCCTGTACTCCCTGCTCACTATTTTTAGGGGAAAAAAAATCTTATAAAATAAGTGGAGATAAAGTCTATCTATTAACACATATTTAAGAGGTAGAGTAAAAAGGCACCCATATTATTAACTTAAATCATGAATACTCTCTGAAGTGTAAAAAAAAAAAAATCAACTCACTTTTCTTTAAATCTTCTTAAAAGGGTCTAAGAATAGTCCTTCAAATAATCCTTGAAGTACGCAATTTTAATTTGGACACATGGTAATTTCAGTCTACCTGTTGAAAGAGACCAGAGAGAAATCAGTCATTTTTTTGACGAGGTGGCTGTTCTGACAAGCTGCACATGAGGTTCAAGCAGCCTTAGAGGAGGGGGTGGGCGGGACTGGGTGGGCAGCAGCTGCCGTCTGAGCTGCAGACTGGTTTTTGAACATTGAGAGGAAAGGCCACTAAGGCAGAATCCCAGTGCCTGGCCCGGGGCAAATGCTCAATAAATATTTAATGAACAAATAAGGAAAAGGATGGATGAATCATTGTGTGTGATTTATCATGACCTTTTGATACAGGCTCAGCTCTTTGACTCTTTGGGAGAGATCATTTCCAGGCACTGGGTGTATCATAGCAAATAGCTGTGAGAAAGGCTCATGGCGTGGTGGGGAGTGGGGGGCTTTGGAACCAGCTGCATCTATGATTGAGTCCCAGCTCTACGCTGTGCAGCCCTGGGCTGTCTTATTTCTTTAGGTTTACTACGGAGCCCGCTTGGTAATTTTCAGCCCTCCATCTTTCCGAATACAAGTGTTGAAGGCCATCCATTTCCCTTAAGTGCTGTCTTGGCTGTATTCCACAACTTTGATATTTGATATGTCTCTTATCATTCATTTATAAGTATTTTATAATTTCGATTATCATTTCTTCTCTGACCCATGAGTTAGAAGCCAAGAACTCTCAATGTATTGTTTTCCCCAAACTCCTAATCTATCCCCGCCCCCAACGTATTTTTTTTCAACTCATCTTTCCGTTATTGATTTCTAGCTTAATTGTACTGCGGTGAGAGAATGTGGTTTGTATGATACTGATCCCTTGAAATTTACCGAGAGGCAGTTTATAGCCTAGGATGTAGACAATTGTTGCGTGTTCCATGTTTGCTTGGAAAGAACCTGTATTCTTTAATTATTGGGTGTAAACGTTTTTGTTTTGTTTTTTAGAGCTGCCCCTGTGGCATATGTAAGTTTCCAGGCTAGAGGTTGAATCAGAGTTGTAGCTGCCGGCCTAGGCCACAGCTCCAGCAATGCTGGATCCAAGCCTCGTCTACAACCTACACCACAGCTCACGGCAACGCCAGATCCTTAACCCACTGAGCAGAGCCGGGATTGAACCCGCGTCCTCATGGATATTAGTTGGGTTTGTTACCACTGAGCCATGATAAGAACTCCTTTTTTTTTTGTCTTTTTGTTGTTGTTGTTGTTGTTATTGTTGCTATTTCTTGGGCCGCTCCTGCGGCATATGGAGGTTCCCAGGCTAGGGGTTGAAGCGGAGCTGTAGCCGCTGGCCTACGCCAGAGCCACAGCAACGCAGGATCCGAGCCGCGTCTGCAACCTACACCACAGCTCACCGCAACGCCGGATCGTTAACCCACTGAGCAAGGGCAGGGATCGAACCCTCAACCTCATGGTTCCTAGTCGGATTCGTTAACCACTGCGCCACGACGGGAACTCCTTTTTTTTTTTTTTTAATCTCCTTGCCCCTCCATTTCCTTATCTGGAAGGAGGTTCCTGAGCATATTAAGTGTGTGTGTTACATTAGTTCCCTCCTGCCACTAAGAATTACACTTACTGAGGAAGAGGTTGTGCAGATAAAAACAGAGAGTGCATAAGAAAGAGGGCCAGATGTCCTCTTTCTTGCTCATAATAATAGTAAGAAGACTACCCTAAAATTATTACAACATTGTAAATCAACTATACTTCAATAAAACTTGAAAAAATAGCAAAAAAAAAATAATAAGACCACCCTAGATTTATAAAGCATTTAAAACTTTCCAAATGATGGCCGCATCTGCCATTCGGTTTCTTGCCCATAAGCCTGCGAGGTGCCGCCCAGACAGGCAGGGGTGAGCATCTACACGGAGAAGCGACCCCCTCCAGCTGGTGGGGCCACTCCCTCAGGCCTGGGAGCCAGAACCCCAGGTCCCTCCTCGAAGTCGCCTCCCCGCTCTCCTTCCCTCGCTCCGTTCAGTCTATGTCCTGTCTCTTAAGTCCACCTCGTTCTCATCCTCCGTGCCTACCTCATTTCTTACCTACTTGATGCCAACAGACTACTAAGTTCCTCCTGTTCTTAAAATACAACTCCAAAAAATAAACCCAGAGGAGACGTTCTCGGCAGGTGCATTTCCCCAGTGGGACTGGGTCAGTGTTGGAGGGGGGGCAGGACATCGAAATCTTGAAGGGGACAGTGATGCATGAAGGCTTGGGTTTAGAAAGGGAGCGTCTTCCTCTAACAAAGCCTTTCCTGTGCCCCTGTCCCCATCCCACTCCAAGTTCTTTTTCTCCTTCCCAGAGAGAATTCCCGAAAGCATCTTATAAATCACCACTTCCTCCGCGCCCACGCCCCTCCCACAAATCACTGTGGTGGGCTCCACCTCTGGAAGGTTCTTTTCAGGATCAGAATGAGGCTGTCCCTAGAAATTCCGGAGACGGCTCCATTTGCCGTGGCCTCCCTGGGTCACCCTCCAGCAGGATCACTGCCTCCCCTGGAAACTCTGCTGCCAGGGCAGCTCGAACATCCGTCTCTTCTGATGCCCCTTCTCCTGCACAGGCTTTTTCTCGGTCTCTTTGGCTAGTTCCTTTTTCTTTGCCACATCCTTAAATGTGAACGAGTAAAGATCCCCTGCCTCTTAAATTCTGGGGCTTAAACTGGTGTTTGCATAATTTTTTTTTTGTCTACTCAAAATTGGTCCATAAGATGAGTTTCATAATTAGAATCATTTCAATAAAATAAGCACCATAAGCTATTATTTATTAAGCCAATCACAGTGTTAAACATTATTTCACTTAATCATCACAACCACCAATCTGGGGTAGGTATTATTAATAGACCTTTTTTTTTTTTTTTTTTAACAGATGAGAAAGAAGAAGCTAAGAAGAGAAACAGAATTTGCCCAAGATCACACGGCTACTATGTGGCAGAGCTGGGATTCCAAACACCATCTGTCTCATTCAAAGCTTATGCTCTGAGCCTACTGCTTGTATGCGTCCTCCCCTCCTATGCCCAGGCCTCGGCAACTCTCCACTCTCCCACATCGTGTGCATTTCACACTTCCATTCTGCCTCCCTTGGCATGGAAGACCTTTCTCTTCTCTGTGGGTTCAGAAAGTTCTATTCACTCACTGCTCAAGGCTCAGCTCCACGGTCCCCTTCCCACAAGCCCAGCCAGCTTCACTGCTCCCACTGCCTTCCTGTGGCAGCTCTATAATGACACCAAACCATCCATTCATCCGTGGGACCACACATCTGTCTATTCACCCAAGAATCACACAAATATAGTAGGAGATGGTTTATCTAGAAGTCTAGATACTAGAAACATCCAAACACAGGAACTTTTTATGCTCAGCCTTTGGAAAAAAAAAATATATATATACCATACTTTTGTCTACATTGAAGAAAATTTGCTGGAGGTCAGGGTGTATGGAGAAGAAATGTGCTCTGCTGGGCACCTGTGGATGCTGACTGGTCAGGGACGGCCATCCCTGCGATCTGGCGAGGGTGGTTTCCAAGGTTACCAAAGCAGGTCTGTGCGATTTCCCTCACCCAGTCTCTACATGTCTAAATCCTATTTAGACACCATGCCCAGCTCGAATAGCTCTTCATCCTCAAACCCTTCCCTGATTCCCACTCCGCCCCATCCCCCATCAGGCACAAATGGACCGGGACCCCCGCCATAATGAGTCTGTGACACCTCTGATGACACTCAGCACTTTCATCATCCACGGCTGACACTGCAGTTCCTAAAGCTCACTTCGCACTTGACCTCCCCCGCCGGTCTCCTTGGAGCTAGGAAGTGCACGCCCTTGACCTTCCTGATGTTTTCAGAACCAAGCCCAGTGCCTGGGACACAGATACTCATGAGTAATGGGGTGACTGAAACTGGGTGACACTGGACTAGAATGGGGGAGGGCATCCAAAAAGCCCTCAAATGCAAGCACCGAGCAGTGTAATATGCACACGGCAGGTGCAAAATGAATATAAAACCCTATTTCTTTCCATCCCTCCAAAAGAAGGCTAGAAAAGTGGGACCAAGCATCCATTCGGCCTGAGGTGTTTGAAGGCCTGGGTCCCACGGTTCACTAACATACTGCAGTGGTGGCTGCTGACATTCTCCCGGATGAACCAGGCAGGGAAAGATCACGTTTGAGCACGTTCTAGTTTCCGCAGTCATAAAATGAGAGCTACAGCTTAAAGGCAGACAGGGCTTCTAGATCAGCTAGTACAACCACCGGCTTTTACAGAGGAGGGCCGGTGAGGTTCAGTGACACCATCCGAGTCACAGGGCAGGAAGGACTGTGCAGATGCATTTCCCTGTCCCCTCCTAGACTTTCAAATAAGCCTCTAGGAAACTGAGCACTCACTGAATGGCTAAAAATAAACTCCCAGAAACTTCATCTAGATCTTTCGCGGCTGCAATTTACAGTGTCTAGAACTTCAGCACGGTATAATTAACAAATGGATTACAATAATTTATTTTCGGTTTAAAAGCTCGAAGGAAGACGACCTTCCGGTGGAATGGGAAAATAAGAGGCTGGAAGCCAGCCGCATTCCTCTGAACCTGTCCAACGCCACAATTTGAATGCTGGCTGGTATCCCTCTATTGATGTCGCCAGGTGTGCCAGAGAAAGGACAGTAACTTTGGGCTCTGGGCCACCTGCGAAGCATGTCATCTGGGGTGAAGTGCACACGCACACACCCACACACACCCTGCAAAGGGTCCCAGTGACCAGAATGGTGTCCTAGACCACCCCTCCCATAATCAGGAAAACCCACGAGCAGGGAAACGTTCGTTGGGATATTTCTGAGGGGCCATATCAAAGCATGGGCCGACAGGGACCCCTCTCCACACTAAAGGGACCCCGGCCTGGGTCTGGGAGGAACCGGGTTTGGGTTTTGTTTTATGTGGGCCATGAATAACAACCACTTCAAGTCCCTTTTATAGAATGTTGACTCCCTCACAAGATTATCAGGGGGATTAATTGAGAACAATCTGTGGAAAGGGTTTTATAAGTGAACACTGGTGATTCTTCTTGGGCAAATACATTTGCAAAGTAGCTCGTTGGGAGGAGGGCGTTTCTGGACCAAAGCTTGACACCCTGCTGGAGCCTCCAACCTGGGCAGTCGTCTTCGGGAATTTCTCTCTGCAGAGTCCAGGCAGAAGCAAGGCCTTTCAGTGTCTGCAAGATCTCCAGGCAGAATATTCCGATGCTAGGAAACAGGGATCCTCTTTGGGGCAAGAAAGACGAACAACTTTCTCCTGTCTCAGGCACTGTGCCAAACGCCACCAAAGCACACTGGCACGGAAGGTGTGCAAAAGATGTGCCAAACCAAACTGATGCTCACTTTCTCCCGCTGAAGGCAGGGGATGGACGGCCCTGAGCCCCGACCACGTGTCAGGCTGCCACTGGACCCTTTTGCTTCTATAGGCGAGAGCAAAACCCGCCACCCCAAAATGTCCCTTTGGTATGCTGCGCATTTCAAACTATAAACAACCGAGGCCCAAAAGTCTCAGGAAGAAACTTTGACTAAATGCCTAAATGCCTAAAACATTGAGACAGAGGGTCCGTTCCAGAAGAAAGCTATCACCAGAGTTACCTGTGAAGACTATGGGCTGGGTGTGGTGGCAGAACAGGGGGACAGACCAGGTGTGTGTCCCGCGGCCCCTGTGTGGTCCAGCAAAGACCTGTTTACCAAACGTTTGCTTCTCCACCCCCTTGTCACTTGCCTTTCTTTCCTTCGAAATCCCAAACCATGGCCCCCAACATCCGCTCTTGTCTTCAGCAGAAGACACTATTTAAGGTGAGGCTTCAGCCATTTAGGCGACTTACCCCATTTTCTTGGGTCTCTCCCATGTATATATGCGATGACCCTTTTGTTCGATTCTCTCCTGTGCATCTGTCCTGAGTCAATTGAATTCTGAGACCAGCCAGGAGGACCTGGATGGAAAGGTAGAGAGAAATCTCTTCCTCTCGGACCCAGCTCCTCTCACAGCCTCCGAGGCCATCCCCACTGCAGTGTCGCTTGTACAGGTGACAGGCCGTGCACACCAGTGACACGGGTGTAGGTGACGCCTCCTTTCTCCTCTCCAAGCAGCCCCTGCGCGTGAAGCTGGACCCTCGTCCTCATGCTCTCAATGCATAGAGATCATTGGGGGAGGACGTCACGGCTTTGATCAGTTAGGTCGGAACAAGAACCCCAAGAGTGCCTGCTTCACCGAGTGCCTCCAGACACAAGAGTAGGTGTGAAAAACTTTGGAAACCGTGCCCCTCACTGAAAGAGCTGTTGCTCTTGTCCAGATCCTCAAGAGCTGCCTACTGCCTTTTTGAATAGGAAATTTTGTCTGTTTCTGACTTAAAGATACGATTGGCCCACCATGTCCTCGTGTCGGACCCCCTTGTTTCCCAGGCTCCGTGCAAACCAGCCCCCTTTCAGGCCGCTGCTCTCAAGGGCACAAGCTGCTTCCTCTCCCCAGAGTCACCTCCCCCCTGAGGCCTGAGACTTCAGACTCAGAATCACTTCCTGGGGCAGCTCTGCTTCTGCTACGCATCTCTCAGGGCCATTCCAAGTCTTTGAATGACAGTTGATGAATGTCTACCTCCCCAACTAGACTGGGCCAGGGCCCACTTACGTCACCAGGATGTCCTCAGGGGGGTGTCTCCAGGGGGCCAGGCACGCAGCGGCCCCTCAATTCATCTGTCTGCTTTGTTCACGGATGTACCCCCAGCATCCAGAGCAGTGCAAGGCCCACGGTCGGTACTGATCAATAATTGGACGGATGCACCCAAGAAAGGCTGGTTAGAGAGGATATAGAGCAGGCGCTAAAATGATGGACTCTGGAGCCAGAACACCCAGGCTGAGCTTGGCTGCTCCACTCAGAGCTGTGTCACCCTGGGAAGTGATTTCACGTCCCTGTGCCTCGGGGTCTTCATTTATTCCAAAAGAAATAATAGCTGTGCCTACCTCCTCGCATGGTCGTGAGGATTAAATGGTATATTTAAGGTTTTGGGAGCAAGGCCAGGCAGGTGGTTGGCACTGCGTAAGTGTAGCTATTCTTCTTGGGAAGCCCGCTCCTCATCGCCCTCC
The DNA here is from genome assembly GCF_054392235.1 of Sus scrofa. Classification (NCBI taxonomy): domain Eukaryota; kingdom Metazoa; phylum Chordata; class Mammalia; order Artiodactyla; family Suidae; genus Sus; species Sus scrofa. The sequence goes on from NC_139391.1 coordinate 13,552,308, forward strand.
CCTGGAGCCCTCCTCTTCTCTGAAGCTGGTCCAGCGTGGTCCTCCTCCCCTGTCTCCTCGCTCTCAGGACCTGTTCTCTGCACCTGGGGCCCTTCCAGGCACTCCTTGTGATCCCAGAGAGGGGCTTGTTCCCCGTCTCCTCCCCGAGAGACCACAACGAGCCCAGGGGGAGGCTAGAGAAGAAAACGGGGTGGGGGGGAGCGGGAGGATGTGCGGGAACCTCACAGGGCACATGGCGGGTGGGGGTCACTTGAGTCCACGTACAGATTCTGCCTCCACACCTGTTTCTAGGGACAAAGCTTCCAGCCTGGAGAGCCTGCTTCCTGGGCGCAAAAAAAAATGCTTTTCCTTTTTATTTCCATGAGTGAAATAAATGGTTGGCCATTAAGATGTAAAACCCAGCTGTCACAGTCCATAGCACAACAGGCAGGTTAATATGGGTGCTTAGGGACGCTAGTTCCTCATGTTAACCCAGAGTAAGAGCAGCTTATCCAGAAAGACGCCGGAGTGCTCCGGAAACCTGCCACTTTTCCCTTTAATAATATTTGATGGTTAAATAAAAGTAAATGTTTGTTTCCAAATAGAGTTCTCTCGCTCCTTCCTTCCCCTCTCCTCTCCCCGCTTCCTGTCCTAAGAACATCTTGGCCTTGGTTTTCTCCCTGAAATTCGGGACATCAGGTGCAGATGTGCATCTGGGGCACCGCGGGGTGGCTCAACTTGCCTCCCGACCCAGTTCCCTGAGTCCCGTCACGCCTCTCCATTTGCCACCCTCCCGCACCTGCCAGCCCATCCAGAGGAATGGGCTTGAACCCTGGCTGCACTTGACCGGCCGCTTGGGGAAGTGACTTCAGAGCCGGCCCTGCATGCTGGGCCATTCTGGCAGAGGCTGGAGCCCCTGCACCCGGCTGGCAGTCCTGGGGGTAAGGGGTTATTCCCCGGGTGCTTGTCAGCCAGGACAACTCGGCACCCCACTCCCCGAGGGCTCCTGTTCCTACTGTGGGTAACACACGCCCCTCGGGGAGCCCGGCAGAGGGGAGAGGTGAAGGCAGATCCCAACCTGGTCAGAACTTGGCAGCAGATCCTCAAATGGACGAGGCTTCTTGGGCCTCAAGCACTTTCGACCCGCTGTTTCCTTTGTCACGTCACCTGCCCCTGACTAATTCCTTCTTGTCCTTGAAGACTCAGCTGAAGGTCACCTCTTCCTAGAAGCCTCCCTCACCCTCTGCCTAGATCGGGGGCCCATCTTTTGAGCTTCCACAGCCCCTGGGCTTCCCCTGGTGGTGTGATTCTCACCTTGGCGAAACTATCTGTTTATGGGAGTGTCTCCAATGAATACCCCCAGGGACTGTGTCCCAGGGCAAGGCGCTTTGGGTGGGGAACAGTAACCATCCATGCATTGGTTCATCTATGCATCAGCTCTGTGCCTTGTTCCGGGAGGAATTTCAGGCAGCAGAAAAATGAAAACTGTGGAGGTCCCGTCATGGCTCAGCGGAAACGAATCTGACTAGTGTTCATGAGGTTGCAGGTTCCATCCCTGGCCTTGCTCAGTGGGTTAAGGATCTGGCGTTGCCATGAGCTGTGGTGTAAGTTGCAGACGTGGCTCAGATCCCGAGTTGCTGTGACTGTGGTATAGGCGGGCGGCTACAGCTTGGATTGGACCCCTAGCCTGGGAAGCTCTATATGTCGCCAGTGAGGCCCTAAAAAGACAAAAGACCCAAAAAAAAAAAAAAAAAAAGAGAACTGCTTCTGAGAAGCTTAGAGTCAGATAGAATGCAGACACAGAAGCATTTTAAAAATATTCAATGACGGGAGCTAATGCGACGTGGCTGGTGGCCTGGAGTGGGGCTGGGCGAGTCTTCTCTCTGTCTCCCTCAGAGACCACTCACGTCCACGAGGAAAACGGAGGTCAGAGAAGAGATGGGCACGAGCCTCGCCCCCGCCCCAACCCCCACCCCCAGGTAGCGGCAGCACAGGGGACAGAGCTCAGGCTTCATCAACATTCACTGGTTATTCTAATTTTTTTTTTTTGTCTTTTTAGGGGCGCACCCGCAGCATATGGAGGTTTCCGGGCTAGGGGTCTAATGAGAGCTGTAGTCACTGGCCTACGCCAGAGCCACAACAATGCCAGATCCGGGCCGTGTCTGTGACCTACACCACAGCTCACGGCAACGCCGGATCCTTAACCCACTGAGCGAGGCCAGGGATGGAACCTGCATCCTCATGAACACTAGTCAGATCTGTTTCCGCTGAGCCACGATGGAACCTCCCTCCCTGGTGTTCTAGATCCCTTCAGAAATTGACAATGCAGGATGAGCCACTTCTCTATCCTGAGTCTCAGTTTTCTCATCCACAAAAGCAGAGGGTTAGAGTAGATCATTCCCAAAGGCTGTTCCTGCTTGTAGATCCCAGGAGACCAAGGTTACCAAAAAAAAAAAAAAAAAAAAAAGGGCTAAGGAGTAAGCAGGCCACTGCTGTTCATGTGCTGTCGTCTTATCTGTCTTATTCAGATACAAATCCAAAAGCTTGCTAACTGGCAGCAGCTCTTGATTCATTTATTCAAAATACACGTACTGTTAGCTGTGTGCCAGGTGTGCCACACCTTCCCCTGGACCTTGTACAGCTCTCTAAAGCCCTGGGCTGCCACCACCAATCTGCTCTACAACTTGGAGTAAACCTCTCCATCTTCCTTCCTCCCCACGCCTCTGCTTTCTTCTTTCATACCTTCAAGTCATCTATCCACGCATTCAAGAAATGCTCACTAAGTATGTGACCCAGGCACGGCCTTCTGGAACTTGGCAGCCCCCTTGCTGGTACTGAGCCAGGCAGTTTTTCAAGTTAGGGATGTCACCAATATTCACTGTCCTTCCAATTCTCCATAATGCTGTTCAGGCTGCGTGTCTGCCTGGAGGGTCTCGAACGTCCAACACCACCCCCCCCCCCGCCCAAGTTCCAGTCCACAAGCCACGTACCCTGTGACAGTTTCTCTGATCTCCCTTGCTGGGGTCGGACAGCCCCCTGCTTTCCACCACGGTTCCACCATAATGCATTGGTGGGCTTGCCTGTTGGCCCTGCTGCTCGGAACTACACCGGGCGTGGGACAATGTACTTTCATCAGGGTGTCTGTGCCAGGGACACCCAGAGATGGCTGGAGAAGCCTGGCAGAAGCAAACGGCCCTCAAGACTCCCTGACCAGCACATTCTTACTCGCCCAGGCTCGGTGGAAAAGGCGGAGTGGCACTCTTCCTACCCCTTGTCCTACAGCCAACTGAACACTACGCGGCCCTGCTCTGCAGCTTCCCTCTGCTCTCAGGGGCTGTGCTCAGCTTACAGAGCACCCGGGGACTCTGCTCCTTGCACCCTGGCGTCTGCCTCTGTGTCCTCGGACACCTTGTCCGATCCCTTCTCAAGACTTTTGTGAATCTGCTGGGAAATGCTGCATGCATGATCCCAAGAAAAGCTACCTTTGATTTTCACAAATAAAAAGTACCTTGAGACCCTGAAGCTTTTCTGGCTGCACCAGAATTTCGCTAAGGTTCCTTAAGGAAGAGCTCATTTTCTCTTACAAAGGATATTCACATCAACGAAAGCACAGGGGGCAGCAGATGGACACCCCTCAGTATGAGACGGCCAGGGTGGGAGCCTTGGCTCTGCTGTGCCAGCCCTGATCTTGGGTCTCCAGCTAGACTGGACTCCAGTCTTGCCCACAATTCCATCTTGCTGCCCAGAGAAGAGTGATCCCACTGCTGACTCGCTCAGGCATGGGCTCCATCACTCATTCCATCACTTATTCATCTCTTAATTACTCATTCACAGTTATTCACTCATTCATTCATCGTCATTTCCTCCAGTGTTCACTAACCCATGGATTCAAAACCACACACACACACACACACACTCATTTGTTCCTGTGTTCATTCATCTCTTCATTCGTACACACAGGCGGTCATGCATTCATTTGCTTATTTATTTCTTCATTGGCTCATTAACTCACTCATCCATTCACCCTTTCATTCATTCTTTTCCTCACGCACTCCTTGCCCTTCCCACATACTCACTCCCTCAGCCGCTCCCTCACCACCTCTGCTCGTTCCTCCCCGCGCCCCAGCACAGCATCGTTCCAGGAAGCAGAGCCTCCATCACGGCTGGGTCCATTAGTCCTCACTCCCAGAACATTCTCTTCCATTGCAACATCCAGCTTGCTGAACCGTGCAGGCGTGTGTCCTGGTGTGCAGAGGATATGCTTTCCACTCAGGAACAGATGTTCTTATAATGACTGTTTTGACTTTCCCCCTCTAATGCCAGAAAATTCCACACACTCCTCCAGCATGCAGGAAGGCATCCATCCACTCGGCATGGCCAGGGCCTGCAGTGCCTGGGAGTGCCGCTTCTAGGACACGGGAGAGTCCTGGCAGTCAGAGAGGCAGGGACTTGCGGAGCCTTCCTACTCCAGGCATTGGTCACCAGGGGTCCAGAGATGAGCCGGAGAGTGAGGCAGGCCCTGAGAGCAGCAGACTTTGGGAGCCAGGGGTGTGCAAAAGAGTGTGAAAAAGAGTGGACTGCCTTAGGATTACAGAGTCATGATCAGGCTGCTCTCAGGTTACTGCGATGAAGGTGACATGATCAGGGGGGCATGGAGAGGGTCACTGGGGTGGGGCCAGTGGGAAGAAGTCATTAGCAATGTCATGGCAGAAGATCAACATCATTTGCTGAAACCATCTTACCAAGTGCCAGGGACTTCCCATTCTTTACGTTCGCATCTCTCAACAATCCATCTCCCTGTCTTTCTTCCAGAAAGGGAACCCCCTGAGTTTGAGCTGGTCACATGACCTCTCGGCCAAAGACTGGATTTCCCAGACTCCCTTGCCGCCAAGGGTGACTGGCTGATTTCTGGCGGGGGGGTATGTACAGAGCTGTTACGGGCAACTTCTCGGCTGTGGCCTCCACGTCCTCCTTCACCACGGGCCATCTAAAGCGAGGCCCTCTCTAGGGAACCCCCCTCTGCCTTTGGAGATGCGGGAACATGCTCGTTACATCCACAAGACAGAGAAGCCTCCGTCCCGGCAGAACCTCAGGAGGCAGGACTTCTCTGGCCCCCAAGCTGAGAACTTAGGTGCAAGAAAAACAAGCACCTGCCATGCTTTGGACACTGTCGTTCTGATTCCCATGAAAGCAGCCAAGCTAATACCTACCAATACCAGGGGCATCTTCCAAATCATGCTTCCTTATGGAGAAACTTCCTTTAGAGGAGCGTTCTTGGCTTACTCTGCTCCCTCACGTAATCCTCTCTGTTGTAGGTGAACGGTGTCCCCTCCAAGTTCACGTCTGATGGGAACCTCAGAAGGCGACCTTATTTGGAATTGAGGTCTTTGCAGATATAATCAAGGTAAAGATCTAGATGAGATCATGGGAGAGGAGGGTAGACCCCAAATCCCACGAGAATGTCCTTCGATGGAAAAGGGCACAGACACAGAGGAGAACGCCGCGTGAAGATGAAGGGAGAGGCCGGAGGGATGCCCGGACATCCATTGCCACGGGCACACCGTGGAAGCTACGAGAGAGGCATGGAACACATCCTCCCTCAGGGGCCCGAGGAACGACCAACGGACCCTGCCAACACCTGGCTTTGGGACCTTTAGCCTCTAGAACCGTGAGAGAATAGATACACTGCTGTTGTTTTAAGTCACCAAGTTTGTGGCCATTTGTTGCAGCAGCCCCAGGCGAGGAACACAGGCTCCAAGAGGAGGGATGGCGATGAGACAGGTGCGTCTGGCAGACAGAATGGGACCTGGTTCCCCTGAAATACCTCCGGCCCCACACCCTCCAGGTAGCCTACAGCCAGCCAGGCTTTTTTCTCCTGCCTGGAACGGGCGGGGCTGTCTCTAATCCCAGACTGCGGTGCTCACAAGCCCCTCCGGATCCAGAGCGGCAGCTGGCCTGCGGGCCTTCTGTCAGGGGCGCGGCGCCGGGGTCAAGACCACCGCCTCTGAGCCAGGCCACCAGCTTCAAATCACACTCTGCCATCTACCAGTTATGTGATCTGGGGCCAATTAAATTTCATGGGTGTCTTCATCTGTAAGATGCAGATAATAACAGTATATACCTTCAGAACTGTTGGGAGGGTTGTCTTCGTTCTATTGTGATGCGCTCAGAACGGAGGCTGACAGATGGTAAGCCCTAAGTCAGTGTCAGCGCTTAACTAGGGGTGAGGAGGGGTTTTGAGTATTTGCTATTATTATTTGAATTAATTAATTAATTAATTTGTCTTTCTGCCTTTTCTAGGGCCGCTCCTGCGGCATATGGAGATTTCCAGGCTAGGGGTCTAATCAGAGCCGTAGCCACCGGCCTACGCCACAGCCACAGCAATGCGAGATCCGAGCCACGTCTGCAGCCAACACCACAGCTCACGGCAATGCCGGATCCTCAACCCACTGAGCAAGGCCAGGGATTGAACCCGCAACCTCATGGTTCCTAGTCAGGCTCATTAACAACTGTGCCACGACGGGAACGCCTATTATTTGAATTTAGATGAAGAATGTGGGTATTTTTTCCTGGGTCTCCTGGAATCCCAGCACTTACTGCACTGAAGCTTCACGAGCTTCCTCTTGCAGATGAGTAAACAAAAGTCTCAGAGAGAGAAAACAGCAGCTCACAGCCTCCCCTTGACTCCTTCTCCTCTCCCACCCTGGCTGCTCAGATACCCATCTGGTCTGCTGGGCTCCCAGGCTCTGGCTAACAGGGCTTAGATGTCCCTCTCCTGGACCCAAGGCAGTAAGGCTAGAACCCAGCAGGACGTCCCCAGGCTGGCAGTCCCAGTCGGCTGCTCAGGGCGCCCCGTCACGCAGCCTGGGCAGGTCACCACGGTCTCACGAGAAGATCCTGCAGTCTGTGTCCACACAAGCCTGGGCGAGTCTTCAGCTCTGGCGGGGCCGTTTCTGCAGCCTGAGCTGTGCTCCAGGGAAAGCAAGTTGCTTTTGCAGGTGCAAAGGTGGGCCCCCTGCCCCATGCCTCCAGACATGTTCTGGGTGAAAGTAGCATTTTTTCAAAAACTTTTATGGCTGCCCCTGAGGTATATGGAAGTTCCTGGGCCTGGGAATGAATCTGAGCAGGAGCAGCAACACCAGATCCTTTAACCCACTGCACTGGGCCGGGGATCAAACCCACACCTCTACAGCGACCCGAGCCACTGCAGTCAGATTCTTAATCCACTGCACCATGGCAGGAACTCCTAAAAGTAGCATTTTATCCTTGAGAACCAGCTTGCTTACCACACACCCAGGCTCTGCCCCTGGGAGGATGGAGATACCCTGGGCCCAAGTGTAGGGGCCAGGAGGAAAAGGGTTAAAGGGAGAGGTGCGGGGACATGAGCGGAGTGCTTACTGCCTGCCAGGCACTGTGCCAGGTGCTTCACATTTGCTGTTACATTTGATCCTCATGACAATCCCATGCCACACACCCATTGTAACAGATGTGGAAACTGAGGCTCAAAGAACTGAAATCACTGGTCCGCATCATGTAGCCAGGAACTGCCAGAAGCACCCAGGCTTGCCTAACTTTTTCTGACCTCACAAGAGAATCGGATGAGCCTTCTTCACTCCGAATGGGCAGGATCTTTCAGGCCTGGGGTCGTGGAGCGGTTTCCACTCCTCGCAAGCGCAGCCATGAATCTTCAGCAGTAGCAGCAGCAGCAGTGGTGCTGCTGTGGCTGACGGTCCTTTACACTCTGGGGACAACTCTGACCTTTGTTACCTCTTCTGAGCTGATGTAGGTGGAGACCGGCTCCACCCACGATCTCACCAAGAAAGGTTTCAGAGCAGGAAGTGGAGGCTGGCTCCTTTTCCAGGTCTTCTCAGCTCTATTTCTGCGAACACCGAGGGGATGGAGTGTGCTCTGCTTTCCTGAAGGCTTTCATCAGTTAATTCCGCCACATGTCCTGAAGCCCACTCTGTGTAAGGCACTATGCTAGGGGCAGGGGCTTCAGAGAGGAATCAGACAGTCCCTGCCCTTGAGAGTGTATGACCTGGTGGCATAAGAAGGATGAAGAGGATGGGTGCTAACACTTACCGAGTACTTACTATTGGCTCTTCTAAGTGATTGAAGCTTATTATCTCATTTAACCCTTATAAAACCCTAGTATTTCCTTCATTTCACTCATGAAGAAAGGGAGGCACATAGAGATTGGAATTACTAGTCAGTGGCAGAAGTGGGAATCAAACTCAGACGTGCAAGCTCAATGTGTACACAGGCAGTGATTAATTTGCCCAGAATGGGTAGAGATGTCAGTTTCATCTTCATCAAGGAGTTAATATCAGAGCAGGGTTTTGAAGGTTGCATAGGAGTTTGCCAGGCAGAAATAGGTGAGGGTAGGTCAGGAAGTTCCAGAAAGAAATGAGATAAGCACGAATAACGGTTGAGATGGCCAAATCAGAGTGGTGTGAGGAAGGAAGGCCAGGTATGGCCAGAACATATAAAATCAAAGAATGCAGGATGGGGTATGATTTCAGAAATGAGGCTGCAAAAGGAAAGGGGACCAACTCTTGGAGAGTCATGAATGCCAGGCATGGAAGCTAGGACTTTCCCCCCATTAAACAAGATGGGGTTTATTTGTTTCATGCAATAAACAGCCTGGGGAAAGTAGTTCAGGCTGGCCCAGCAGTCTCACGGTGTTGTCAAGGCCCCAGACGCTCTGCCATCCTCCTTGCCCTTTTCCTCGTGGTTACAAGAGGGCTGCTGCACCTCCCAGTGGTCTTCCTGGGTCCAAGGCAGGAAGAAGGAGGAAGGGTAAAGAACAAAAGACTGATCTTTGTGATAGGAGCTCAAACTGCATTTTGTGGGTCCTTGGGGACCCACTGAAGCATCTGAGGCAGGGCAGAGACGATAACAATACTGGCTCAGGTGCACTGAGCACTAACTGCCCCAGGAAATGTTCCATATGACACCTGTCACCTTTCATAGCCACTGCAACTAATCCTCAAAGCCACCTTCAGACACAGGTATATCCCCATTTGCAGATGAGGAGACACAGAGAGGTTAAGAAAATCACCCAAGGCTGCCCAGCCAGAAGTGGCAGAAACCGAGGGGCCTGGCTCCTGTGTTTCAGAACGTGCACTCTGTGAGGCGGCTGTGCGAGTGTGGAGGCAGGGAGTCCAGTGCCGAGGCTGTGTGAACCCTCTGGGAGAAGGGGATGGGACCCAGGCAAGGGCGGTGGCCGGGAGTAGAGAAGGGGACAGGCATGAAGGGACAGGGGAGGACTCAGGACTCTCCCCCTCCCTAAACCAGACTCCTCTGTCCTCAGAACCTGAAGGACTGTGGCCGGGGCACCAAGGCTGGGTATAAGCAAGGGCTCTGAAAAGAGTCACAGTACCATGGCAGGCAGAGGCTGACACAGGTCTGACTTTCACACTGACGCCCACATACTGTCGTTCATGCGCAGGCTCTCACCTGAGACGATGCCAAAGCCCAAAAAAGCAGGCACCGGTTTGCAGAGCTGGGGCCAGGTTAGATCACTGTCTTATGCCTGGCAGCTGGAAGTAGGGTGATGCTGACGTCTGCAGCTGACAGGAGCCAGAATGGAGGAGGTAGGGCAATGACTCTGGGGCTTGAAATGACCTGGGCTCCCATCCCATCTGGACCTTCCATTAGTGGTGACCTCAAGCCACCTCTTCAGCAAAACTCTCCCGAGCACCTGCTATGTCCCCTGCCCTCAGTGGGATTCCAGGATGCAGAGACAAATCCCACCCCTCCCAACATCAAGGAGCTCCCAGTCTCCACAGTGCTAGTAAGACTGGTGCCAGTATCGGTGCTGAGATACAGAGAAGCGTAGGGTGGGTAAGGGGATGCTAAACCCATGTGGGAGGTCAGGGTGGACTTCCTGGAGGAAGTGACGACCAAGCTGTATTCCGTAAGAGAAGAGTAGGTCAGGCAAAGGGGAAGGAAGTGTAGTCCATTAAGTGGGAATCGCATGGGCTAAGGAGAGTGGAAAGAAAGCGAGGCACACAGAGGAAAGTCTTTGGGAGGACCCAAGCCTGCTCTGTTTCATCATCACACTTGTGGCTCCTGGTGTCCCAGTGGCTGATAGACATGGTACGTGCCTGCTGCAGAGCCGAACCTAGTGCTTGCAGCAAATGGGTGATGAAATTGACACAAGACTGCCCCTCCTCGCATTCATACCCCTTTGCAATGACTGCAGACCCTGTCATCAAGAGATGAAGACTATTTTCCCATCTGTTACATCTGGGCTGACCTTGTAACTTGCTTTGACTGACAGAACGAGGCAGCGTGATAACATGCGAGTTTCAAGCTCACATCCTCCTGCTCTTTTGGAGTTTTGCTCTACTGCCAGGTGATCAAGCCCAGGGTATTCTACTGGATGACATTCCTGTCTTGGGCACATGGCCCAGCCACCCCTGCCCCTCCCTCCATGGCCCCAGATGACAATCAGCCCTCAGCCCGGGTGCCAGCTGACCCAGGGGGATCAGCTCATCCCACTTTGCCTGCAGCTTTCCTCGTTTTAAATGAATGCCCCACCCTCCAGCGAGCATATCAGCAGAGCTGCCCAGCTGACCCCCATCAAGGGGGCAATAGCAAATGGTTGTGGTTTTTTGTTTGTTTTTTTCTGGGTTGCACTTGCAGCATATGGAAGTTCCCGGGGGTAGGGGTTGAATTGGAGCTGCAGCTACCGGTCTACACCAGCCACAGCAATGCCGGATCCAAGCCACATCTGTGACCTACGCCACATCTTGCAGCAATGCCGGATCTTTGACCCACTGAGCAAGGCCAGGGATGGAAGCCGCATCCTCATGGACACTAGTCGGCTTCTTAACCTGCTGAGTCACAATGGGAACTCCAAAATGGTTGTAATTTTAAAGCACCAAGTTTAGGGCAGTTTGTTACACAGCAATAGGTAACAGTTACATTAGGACGTTTGGATATGAAGCCCAGGTTCTTGGCCTCAACAGCAGTTGGGAAACAACTAGCTTCCTCTTCTTGAGCATGGAGTTGAGTGGGTCATGAGACGGACGGCACGGATGCTCAGAGAGCTTAAGGAACACACTCAGGATCCCAGAGCCACTGGCTATTGGAATGGAATGCAGACCCAAGTTTCCTAGACCTTCCCTTCCCTGAGCTGCCTCTGTAATCAGCACATTTGTGCTGCAGTAACCAGAGCTCCCCCAGAGACGGTTAATTTAACAAATCTCTGGTCATGCTCCTGCTCTCTCTGCGATGGTTTTCCTTACAAGATCCAGTGTTAGACTGTGTGACTGCTCCTCCCACATGAAGGATGATGAGACTAGCACTTAACCACAAGCCACTGCCAGCCCCACCGCAGCCAGAGGCCAGGGCAGAGGGAACATTGTCAGGCAGCCAAAGACATGTGTTTAAAGCTTCCAGACACACAGGCTGAAAGCCACACAGATGTTTAGCCTGTCCAAGGCGCTGGGAGGAATTGATTGTAGTTTTAATTCTGACACACACCCTGCTGTATGACCTTGGGCAAGTCACTGTCCTTCTCTGGAAGACTGAGTGTCAACTGATCATTTAAAACTCAGACCATTCACTAGAAATTGAGAGCAGAACCATGGGATGTTTGCTTTTGAACCCCGTACTCAGTTGAGCACGGCATTGAGTGGGTCATGAGACGGAAGGCAGCCAAAGACATGTGTTTGCCTCAAAACTACTCAATGAACACTTAATGTTGCTTACATTATGGCAGGATGGCTTGTGGGGAACTTGTGTTTCTTTTTTGCTGATAAAGCAAGAAAGCCATCTTGAGGAGGGCGGAGAACCCCGACATTAATTTGGAAAAAAATGCACCCCTCCCCCCACCCCAAGGAAGAATGAGAATGAGACAGGATTTTGTTTCTGGGATTTGCCTCTAGAGAGAGCTGGTTGGTTTTAATGCATTCCCATGAGCTCTTCGTGTGCAGCTGTTCTGAACCCCTCTGAGATGCTGGACCTTGGAATTTTAGGGGGAGGATGCTGCTAAGGGGCCCTGATGGTCTCAGAAGCCCAGTGGGAAAAGTCAGAGGCAAAATCTAGCACCAGGAAGACTCCTCTTCTTTCCAAGGGTCATGCAGGCTTGGGTAGGAAGCTGGACAAGCGGAGCTTTGCTCCATCGGGAGACCAGCAGTGGATGGGCCAGTGGCTATCCCCAAGGTAAAGCAGTGCTGACTACAGCACTTCATTGACCAAAACAGAGCTTTCCCATACTTGGGAGGTGTTACGGTTCAATTGTGTCGCCCAAATTCATATGTCAAAGTCCTTACCTCCAGTACCTTGGACCATGTGTGACCTTATTTGGAAATAGGTCATTGCAGATATAATTAGTTAAGGTGAGGTTACACTGGGGTAGGGTGGCCCCTAATCCAACATGACTAGCATCGTTATATAAAGGGAACATTTGGAGAGAGTCATGCGCACAGGGAGAGCACTGTGTGAAGATGAAGGCAGAGTCTGAGATGATGATTCTATAAGCCAAGGAACGCCAAGGATGCCAGCACATCGCCAGAAGCTGGGGAAGGAGAGGCAAGGAGCAGATTCTCTGTCACAGCCCTGCTGACACCTTGCTCTCTGACTTCCACCCTCTTATAACTTCCAGCCTCTAATAACTCTGTCACATAAGCTACCCAGTTTGTGTTCCATGATTACAGCAAATACAGGCTAGGGGTGTGTGTGAGAGACCATTTAGGGGGCCAACTGTACAAAGGTCCTTGGTTCTAGGATAAGCTGGGAGGGAAGCGAGGGAGGGGAACCATAGGAGACTAATCTGGACTCGCATCAGTCTGTGTGAAGGCTCAAGCCATATAAATTTGACGTGAGAAGTAAGGGCTGTGATCTAACCTCCCCGCCACCCGGCCCTGCTCCACAAGCATCATGATTCACACGGCACTTTTTCATAGCACGTCATGAAAATCAGTGGTGAACGGGAAGGGATTAGAAAGGTCGGAAAGACCCCCTCCCCTATTTTACAGGGAAGGAGATGGAGCTCTCCATGGGGGAGTATTTTTGTCCAGGTCCATCCACAAAGGGGGAGAACCAGCACCAGAACGCAAGCATCCACAGCTGTCTTTCTCCAAATCTCGCCAGGCCTCGCCCAGCAAACACACCGAGCTGTGGCATTTGCGTGAAATGCAAAAGCCTCTGTGGGCACAACTGTATATTTAGACATTCTCAAGAAGGGAAGGCGGCTGCAACATGGATATTTTCCTTTTCACAAAGTACTCTGGGAGCCAGGATGAGTGAGGATTGTTTTTCAAGACCGTCTCCCTTGAGGTGAACCTAGCCAAGAAAAATCTGGAGAGAAAGGAACCACTGTTTAAGACCTAACAGCGTTCTGAGCTACAGAAACATTAACCATTGGGTTCCCTTAAATGGAGAGTCCCCACAGGACTATGCAGGAGGGTGTTTTAGAAATCTCTGAAACCTGGGGGAAGGCTGGAGTGAAGAGAAGGAGGCTGAGGAAGGGGAGGGGGGCGCAGGGAGAAGGATGTTTGGGGAACAGAGTCCCATTCTGGAGCCACAAGGCATGGAAGACGAATCAGACAGCAAAGGAATGTAACCTAAAATAATTGTGTAAGTTAATGAGCAAAGAAGATTCAGCGTTTGGACAAATCTTCATTAACATAGCTCATGTTGATGGATGCTTTGCATTTATATACTGCTTTTCACAACTCAAAGCACTTTTTGCGACAATTCTCTAGGAGCTCAAAATTCCCTCTAAGCTTGGATGACTAGGTACTCTATCATCCAAAACAGGTCACTTCTGAGGCTGAAAGGAAGCATTCTTAATAATTACGCCGGGTCAGCAGGTGGAAACCAGGACGGTCCCAGGCAAACAGGGATGTATGATCTGCCTCCAAAAGAGACGGGGGTAACCCAGGGACATCATCATTCTCTCATTTACCCCAAGTCTGCCCCTCTCTGCTTTATCTCCATCTAGTCTGTGGCTCAAATAAAAATCCAGGTCACCCCCAATTTTTCTCCTTCCATCTCTCATCTTCCCCCCCACCCCCCAGCTCCAACCCATCAGCAAATCCTGAAAACGCGATCTACCAATTATTTCCCATTTGTTCACCTGGGGCAGTTTCCTCTGCTTTCACACCCGTCTCAGGCATCATCATTTCTCACCTGGACAGCAGCAAAAGCCTTCTAATCCGTCTCTCCACTTCCACATATGTTCTTTTCATCATCCCTCACCCAAAAGACCACAAGAGCAATTTTTCAAAAATGTACATTGGACCATGTTTCTCCCTTGCTCAGAATCTTCCAGGAGCTCTCTACTGTCAAGAAAATGTAAAAAGCTACACTCCTTATCTGGGCTCTGTGCCTCTGTTCAACTGTATTAAATAAGCGAACACACAGAGTTAACGAGTATTTGCGGAGTATATTTTTCTGCACAGTCGGTCCTCTGTATCTGCAGGTTCTGTATCTGTGGATTCAACCAACAGTAGATGAAGAATATTCGGGGGAGGGAGGCAGTACAAATTCCAGAAAGTTCCCCCAAACAAAACTTGAGTTTGCTACTATTGACAAAGCATTTACATTCTGTTTACAATGATTTACATAACATTTCTATTATGTTAGGTAGCGTAAGTCTTCTAGAGATGATTTGAAGTCCGGGGAGGGGGGGCAGATGTATGTCATATGCAAATGCTACATCCTTTTAGATATGGGATGTGAGCATCCACAGATTTTGGTATCCACACTGGGGAGAGGGGTCCTGGGACTGCTCTCCACAGGTCCAGAGGGAGCCTGTGCTAGTCCTGCAAAGCACGCCCGAGAGCATCTGTGTGACCCATGTCACAGGTGGGAAGAAAGCACCGTTCTAGTTCCTGCTGTTCATTCCCACGCACCCCACGAGTGCCCCTCCTGGCCTCTCCCTGGGGTGACCTGAGCTACCCTGGTGGTAAACTGAGCAAAAGGAACCTGAGCATGCTCAGTTCCACCCCACTCTTCTTCCTCTTGCCAGCTGGAAACACTTTCTGCTCTTCCGGGGGGGGGGCGGGCAGGGGGGTGGGGTGGCAGCTGGCTCTTCCTCTGCCCTCATCCAGCAGGGCCATGACCAGGTGGGTCAGTCTGCGTAATCCTGGATCCAATTATCAAGTCGATGTGGCTCTCATACCAAGGCGAGTTATTCCTTATCAGTAATACACATGTTGTTTTGGCTTCCACCTGCTACCCTCTACCCTCTGTTTAGTTCTCAATTTGCTCAGAGCTCCGGTGGATCGAGGAAGGCTATTCATTGGGTTCCCCCAAAGACCCTGAACAGGCCTTGAGCAATAGGAGGAACCAGTTTCATAAAGCCTGGTACAGAGCCCCTGGCCACCCAAGGGAATAACAATCTGGGATTCGAGAAATAAACGCTGTAAAAAACGCGGTTGCCGGCGGAGCAAGGATCATGTGGGACTCAGAGTGAAAACTGAAGCACAAATTTAGCAGCAGCATTTAGCCCAGAAGAACATCTTCAGGAATGAATCATGAAGGAAATACTGTCATTTGCGCACAGAGACGGGGGGTTAGAAGGGAAACGGTGGCTAGAGAGTCTCGTTTATGTTTATGAAAACAGATGGCCTTTTTGAAGAACAGAAAGCCCAAACAAAAGCATCATTTATTCCAGGAACGAAGAGATTTTTCTATTGACATCTCATCAAAAATCCATCTCTTATGCTTTTTAACCCCTTGAAGAATTCATAAATAGCGCTTCTTAAAATAAAAGCAAAACAGGTTTCAAAAGGATGTAAGTTACATAAGATTATCTTGGCTCCTTCCCCCTCCTACCTCATTCTCCCTTTGTCTGTTCTTTGCCCAGATGCTACGGAAAAGCTTCAGAATTTCACTGGGAGTAGCTTCTAAGAGGTGGCAAATGGGAAACCTAGTTCATGATGCTCTCGGGGAGAGATTTAACTGACTCACACATTCCTGCGTCTCAGATGTTTCCAGAGCAGGCAAAAGACAGGGTTAGAATTTTGACTGCATGTGCTCACCATCTTTAATTTCTTTTCTCTCAATCCATCCTTCCCGCAGTCTCCAGACCCTGATTTGAAAATAAAACCTCGACATCCATACTTATAGCTCAGGCTATGCCAACCAGAGGTCGCCAGGTGTCTATGCCCTTCCACCTTCCTGCCCTCCACCAGCCTCCCTCGAGCCCTAGGAGGCCACTCTTTAACCTGGATCAGCGGGTGCCCTCTGGCTGCCAGCTGGGTTCAGCTCATGGGAACCCTGGCAGGAGGCTGAGGTTGGGAAGAGAGTGGGGCTGGGGCATTTATTCACCTGGCAAACTGCCTACTGGGCTGTGGGTTGGCAGTGGCTGTTCTGTGTAGGCGGGCACATCTTTTATCCAGCAGCCCTTGGCTGGAGCTACAGTGCAGCTACAGCTTGCTCCAGGTTCTAGCCCGGCTCCCTATCCCTGCCCATCCAGGCTATGGGCAGTCATAGCTCCCAGTGTCTTGCTAACCCCAGGGGGCTTCACCAGCCTTTGGGGTTGCCCCCAGTCTGCCACCCTTTAAGACTAGTCCCTTCCCCCACTCCCCTTGGTTACCCCTTTAAACAAATGCCATTGCTTCTTGCCCGGACCCCAACTCATACACGATAGCCATACGTCAAATCTGTGTTTGTATGTCTTGACTCCAAAGATAGCTCTATTTCTTGCTTTCCTTTCCTCATTAAACTTGTGAAATAAATGCCCCAGGAGGCTTGAGCTCAGAAAGGATTCATGGACTGTCCAACCTACTGTTATGTAGGGCTTACATTTTAGAGGTCAAAATAGAGCAAAAATTTGTCAAGTGTTGAATTCTGATAATTCAGAAAGTCTAATAGTTCTAAAAAGAACTCCAAAGAATCCTTGGATTTTTATAAACATGTTTCTGAGGGTGATATTAAAAACATGTAATGATATAAGCATCCCCTAGTTGAAACTGGGCAGAATGTAATACTGTATCAGTGCCAGCTGGCTTAGTATTGGCACTATGCTCTCATTGCCACAGTGAGAACAGGAGTGAAAAAAAGTAGGAAACAACCTGAATAACTAACAGCAGGCGAAACGTAAATATACTCTGGCATTCTGTATGATGAAGTACTATGCAGCCTCACAAAATGAGTCTGTGGATGAATATTTAATGACGTGGACAGTTGTATGTTACATGTTGTTAAATGACAAAAGCAGATCACAAAATCCAATATGGAGCATGGTCCTATTTTTAAAAATTAAAAAAAAATTAAAATTCCATGGCAGCTCGGCTGGTTAAGAACTTGACGAGTATCCATGAGGATGCAGGTTCGATCCCTGGTCTCACTCAGTGGGTTAAAGGATCCAGCATTGCTATGAGCTGTGGTGGAGGCTGCACATGTGGCTTGGGTCCCATGTCACTGTGGCTATGGTGTAGGCCAGTAGCTGCAACTCTGACTCAAGCCCTAACCTGGGAACTTCCACATGCTGTAGGTGCAGCCCTAAAAAAAAAAAAAAAAAAAAAAAAAAAAAAGAAAGAAAAAAAAGAGAAAAGAAAAAAAGAGAGAAAGAAAATTAAAATGAAAAAAAGGTATGTGTGTTTACACAGCAGAGAGAACAACAATGTTTATTTCAATGTGGTAGGATAATAGATAATTTTTTTTCTCTTCCATTTGCTCATCTGTAGTTTCTAAACTTTCAGGAACAAAAGAGTAGAATTTTTAAATGATAAAATTGACAATACATGTTTCTTTAAAGTCACCCACCCAGTTTTAGAGATATGCCTGAGATTTTGGTTAGGAGTCTCTGATTATAAACTGATTGCTGAATGCACTGCCCGAAGGATCGACCATTTAACTGATGGCTTCTGGTCTCATTAGAAGTGCTTGGCATTTCAAAACAGTGAAATGCAGACCCTTAGGCAATCTTAGGTTATACATCACCAACTCCAGCTCTGTTGGCCACGGACTCTCTGCCAAGAAAACGATGAGTCCCAAGTTGAGACTGTTGCCTGAATTCTTGGCAGCCATTTTCAGATGTTCTCTCTCCTGAACGCTTAATATATTCCTAGCAGATTGACTACATGTTATTAATAACTCTATAGGCTGTCAATCAACACATCTTCTGAGAGAAACTTTCCAAGCCAGTCAGATTAAAAACCCAATTAAAGAAACGATTTAAAAGACAATCTTTCTCAACAGTACTTTTAATTATTTGACACCTAATTATTTACTCCTTCATTTTTACTCTGTCTCCTTCTCCAAAGGACTCAAGGAAACCAATTAGCCAACATGCAGCTGCATGCATAGGCATGTGCATGTGATGGCATGTTCCTAGACATGCGTGAAGCTATGGGATTGCGTCTGCTATAATATGTAGTATATAGTATATATTTAGTAGTAATAATATACTATTACTACACGTAAATACAATCACACACCCATTTTTTTTTTAAATGGCCTTACCTGTGGCACATGGAAGATCTCAGGGACAGGGGTTGAATCAGAGCTGGAGCTGAGACCGATGCCACAATGCTGGATCTGAGCCACAGCTATGACCTACACTGCAGCTTGCAGCAATGCCAGATCCCTAACCCACTGAGCAGGGTCAGGGATTGAACTCGCATCCTCATGGGCACTACGTAGGGTTTTTAACCCATGGAGCCACAATAGGCACTTCAATCACATCCATTTTATTCACCCAAGAAAGAGAGGCACGAGCATCTCTCTACCAGATTGCAGAAGGGAGCGGGAATCTGCTGAGGTCCAGCTGGCTCCCCCTTGAAAAGTTCAGAGTCTCATCGCCTTTCACCTCGACCCTGCTATGACTGCTACTACTGGATTCTCTGCTCCGGTTCTCACTCCTGCCCTGTGAACCCCACACCTATGCCAGGCTCATCTTCATGATAAGCAGACATAATTATGCCACCCACCTGCTCCATGTCCTCAGCTGACCATCCACAGCCTAAAAGAGTTGTTTTTAATTGACTGCTTAAATATATATAAATATATATATGTATATAGGTGTGTGTGTATGTGTGTGTGTGTGTGTGTGTGTGTATTTAGCAGTGGGACTTTTCCTCCCAAAATGAAATTTATATTGGCACTCAGCATATACATAGATACAAGGAGAATTGCTCTAATTAAAGTAAGGGTGAGGGGTTGCAGCCCCCTTGGGCTTCCACGGTTTCCAGATCTAGTCTACCCATTGTCCTATACATAATTACTTTAGTGCTAAGCCCTACTGGATAGTAGACTATTTTCTTTTCTTCATTTCCCGCCTCTCGTTTTGTGGGTTCAGTGAGTACCTACAGGTATTGCTCCAGGCTCAGAGCATGGAATGGACAAAGCTTCAGAGTGTCAGAGTCTAACGTGGAAGGTAGACAACAAATATATGACATGTTCGGTGATGGTAAATGTTAGGAAGGAAAACAGAGGGAAATAAGAAGGAAAGAGATGGGTGGGAGTGGCCTGTCTCATACAGTTAGATGAGGGAGGGCCTTTCTGACAAGATGATATTGCGCAGACCCCTGAAGGAAAGGAGGCAGCAAGCCTTGCAGGTGTCTGGGGGAATTAAAGTTCCAGCAATTCGTGTTCCCCTATACCCCTTCCCCACCCAGGATCCAGCACACTGCCTGGCACACAGCAGGCAGTAAGATCTATTGATGGACTGGCCATCCCACACCTTGCCGTCCCACCCAAAGTCACTAGTGTTTTATATGTCCCTGTTCACGAACCCTAATGATCTGACAAAAAAGCCCTGGTTCTTTCAGATGTGTGTGTATCTGGACCAGGTGAAGAGGTTAGATGACGATGAGAAAGAATGTGTGTGTGTATATACGGCTCGATCGCTTTATTATACAGCAGACATTGACAGAACATTGTAAATCAATTGGGATAGAAAAAAATAAAAATCTTTAAAATGAAAAAAAAAAGAAAGAAAATCAAATAGAAGAATCTCTCCTCAAAGGCTCAGCTCCAGTTGCCCTTGTTTCTGCAAGAGTTCATGTCACTCCTACCTAATTAGGCTGGTAAAAGGAAGTCAGTGTCTTTGCTCACTTACGTCTGGGAAAATGTTTAACAGCCACAATGATGATGATCAGGATAAAATATGTTTTTCACATTTTAGAAGAAACTGCTATATGCATCACCTCCATTTTCCCCTTTACCAATTATCTTACAACATCCACAAGCGCTGCTGGCTTAGGTTGTCCTCCAAGGAAAACTTGGATTTAAATAGCAGGTCAAAGTGTCTTAGATCAGAGATCTGCAAACCGTGGCCAATACCTGTTTTTGTAAATAAAGTTTTATTGGGACACAGCCATGCTCACACATTTGCATATTGTCTCCGGGTGCTTTTGTGCTACACAGCAGAGATAAGCAGTTGCATCAGAGATGTGCAAAGTTGAAAATCCTTACTATTTAGCCCTTTACACAAAAAGTCAACCAACCCTTGTCTTAGACAACCTAAACCAGAAGCCCTCAAAACAGGGTGCTCAAGAGAATCCGTTGGGACTTGGGAAGAAAATATCTGAGCATCTATTTCTCTTTAATTTTAAGAAAGGAAGCACTCCAGTTTCTTAATGTTTAGTCCATGGACTGAGAGGGCATCATGGATATAATTTATAAAGATGCAAACGCTGAGACTGTACAGTCAAAAATCACCAACTATTAGGCACAAATGATGAAAAATGTCTGAAGATCAAGCAAGTGATATGAGAGAGGGCTTGGCATAGAGTAGATATTCAAAATGATTTGGAATAATATTAGTTAACATTTACTGAATCACTAGCCTGTTTCAAGAGAAATGCTAATGGCTTTTTATGTATTATCTCCTTAACTTGCACAACCCTCTGATGAGTTCAGTAGTAGAATCCTGTCCCATTTCACAGATAAAGAAACTTAGGCTCAGAGAGATTAAGTGTCGCCACCATGGGCACACAGTGAGACAACAGCAGCTTTGGGAGCTGAATCAGGATCTCTGCCACCAAAAGCTAACGTCCGAGGTGGTGGACTGCCATGCACAGCCAATGGCCTGGCGTTGTGTAAATATGGTCTTGAAGAGTCAATGGTCTTGTGTGCATATATTTAGCTACAGGCTAATCATTAACCAAATGCACATTAACCAGGGGAAAACACAGATTTTACTTTCCAAGCTTCATTACCATGATTCTAAAAATGCATCTTTGTTTAAAAAACAAAAAACGGGTGTGTGTGAGGGGGTAGATCACCAGAACTTCCCCAGTATTTATGACTGCACCCTACACTCACACATGTCTGAGTGTGAAATCGGAATGTGGCCACTGGGTAGGTAATCAAAGCCTGGAATCAGACGTGGGTCTCCTCACAGCAACCTCACGGAACATGAAAACTATTTATCCTAAGGACTAGAGAAACAGCATGGTACAGTGTCTAGAACACTAGCTGAACAATCAGGCAGACGTGAATTTTGTTTGATATGAACCAGTAGTGTTGCCTTGGCCAGGTCCTTTCATCTTTCTAAGCATCAAGCTCCTTATTTGTTAAGTGAGAATAATAATGCATGCGTCACAAGTTTGCAGGCCTGTAGGAGCACTTAATAAATAGTAGCCATGGTGCTTAGTCATGGCTATGCCTCATTTTGTTTTTGTTTTCAGTAATTTGTATTGTCCTAATATTTTTGTAACAGTGCAGTTAAAAATAAATAGGACTAATAGAAAATCTGAATATGCCTGTATCTATTAGAGAAATTGAATCAATATGTCATAACTTTCCAAAACAGAAAGCACCAGGCCCAGATGGGGTCACTGGTAAATTCTACCAAACATTTAAAAAGGAAATTTTACCAATTCTCTATAATCTCTCACAGAGGATAGAAACAGAAGGAATACTTCTTAACCTATCCTATAAGGCCAGAATCACCCTAATGCCGAAACCAGGCAAAAATATTACAAGAAAAGAATACTACAGTTCAATTTCCCTTATGAACATACATGTAAAAATTCCCTCCAAAATGTTAGTAAATTTAATCTAACAATGTATAAAAAGAATTATAGGTATCACCTCATAATGGTCAAAATGGCCATCATTAATAAGTCTACAAATAACAAATGCTGGAGAGAGTGTAGAAAAAAGGGAACTGTCCTGCACTGTCGGTGCAAATGTAAATTGGTACAACTAATATGGGAAATAGAATGGAGGTTCCTCAGAAAACTGAATATAGAACTACCATATGATCCAGCAATCCCACTCCTGGACATATATCCATATGAAACTATAATTCAAAAAGATATAGCACCCATATGTTTATAGTAGCACTATTCATGAATAGCCAAAATATGGAAGCACATAAATGTCCATCAACAGATGACTGGATGAAGAAGACGTGGTACATATATACAATGGATTACTACTCAGCCATAAAAAATAATTAAATAATGCCATTTGCAGCAACATGGATGCAACTAGAGATTCTCATACTAAGTGAAGTAAACCAGAAAGAAAAAGACAAGTATCATATGACATCACTTATATGTGGAATCTAACTATGGCACAAATGAACCTATGTACAAAATAGAAACAGACTCACAGACATAGAAAACAGACTAGTGGTTGTCAAGTGGGAGGAGGAGGTAGTAGGATGGACAGGGAGTTAGGGGTTAGTAGATGCAAATTATTATATGCGGAATGGATAAGCAAGGAGGTCCCTGTATAACAGGGAACTATATCTAGTCTCTTGGGATAAACCATGATGGAAGATAACATAAGAAAGGGATGTATACGTATGTGTGACTGGGTCACTTTTCTGTACAGCAGAAATTGGCATAATATTGTAAATCAACTATACTTTAATAAAAAAATTAAAAAAGAATTATATACCACAGCTAAATGGGATTTATCCAGGGTATACATGGCTGGTTAAACATTCAAAAACTGATGAAGGTAATCCATCACATCAACAGGCTGAAGAAGAAAAATCACATGATCATATCAATACATGCTGAAAGACATTTGACAAAATTCAACAGCAATTCATGATAAAAACTCTCAGCAAACTGGGAAGAGAGGGGAACTTTCTTAATTGATAAATAACACCTACAAAATCCCTACAACTAACATCATACTTAATGGTGAGAAATGTGAAGCTTTTCTGTTTAGATCAGGAACAAGATAAAGATGTCCCCTCTCATCACACTGGAAGTCCTAGCTAATGCAATAAGATATGAAAAGGAAACATATAGATTGGGAATGAGTAAGTAAAATTGTCTTGTTTGCAGATGACATAATTGCCTATGTAGAAAATCTGAAAGAACTGATATCAAAAACTCCTGAAACTAATAAACAGTTACATCAAGGTTTTAAGATACAAGGTTAATACACAAAAGTTAACCACTTTCCTACATACACGCAATGAACAAGTGCAATTTGAAATTAAAAACACATTATCGTTTACACCTTTGAAAGTGAAACGCTTGGGTATAAATCTAGCAAAATATTTACAAGATCTCTATGAGGAAAAACCACAAAACTCTGATAAGATATGTTAAAGAAGAATTAAATAAATGGACGACTCTTCCATACCCATGGACAGGAAGACTCAATATTGTCAAGATGTCAGTTCTTCTCAAGTTGATATACAGATTCAAAACAATCCCAATCAAAATACCAGTCAATTATTTTGTAGATATCAGCAAACTGATTCTAAAGTGGAGAGGAAAAAGATCCAGAGTAGCCAACTCAATATTGAAGGAGAGTAACAAAGTTGGAGAACTGACACCACCTGACTCCAAGCCGAACCTTAAAGCTACAGTAACTGAGAGGGTACGGTACTGGTAAAAGAAGAGACAAACGGATCGATAGGACAGAACAGAGAGTGCAGAAAGAGGCCCACACACATAAAGTCAACTGAGCTTTGGCAAAGGAGAAAAGGAATACAATGGAGCAAAGAGAGTCTTTTCTCAAATGATGCTGGAACTATTAGACATCCACACTCAAAAAAAAAAAAAAAAAAAGAATCTAGACACAGACTTTACACCCTTCATAAACACCAACTCGGAATGGATCAGTCAGAAAGGCAAAAAGACACACACACAAAAATACAAAACTCCTAGATGATAACATAGGAGAAAATCTAGGTGACCTTGGGGATGGCGATGACACTTTAGATACAATTCCAAAGGCACAATCCATAAAGGAAAAAAATTAAGTTAGATTTCATTAAAATGAAACACTTGTGCTTTGTGAAATACAATGTCAAGAGAAGGAGGAGGACGAGATATTCACTGGGGGAAAGTAACGGCAAAAGACACATCTGATAAAGGACTGTTCTAAACTGTACAAAGAATTCTTAAAACTCAACAATAGGAAAATAAACAAGTTAATTAAAAAATGGGCCAAAGACCTGAACAGACATCTCACAGAGAAAATGTACAGATGGGAAGTTAACACAGGAAAGACGTTCAACATCAAATGTCTTTAGGGAACTGCAGATGAGCTACGAGATCCTACTATGCATCTATTGGAATGGCCATTTTCAGAACCCTGATAATACCAAATGCTAGTGAGGACACAGAGCAATAGGGACTCACAGACACTGCTGATGGGAACGCAAGATGGAACAGCCACATGGGAAGACAGTTTGGAGGTTTCTCACAAAACTAAACATATTCTTACCACACGACTCAGCAATTGTGCTCTCTGCAATTTACCCACATGAATTAAAAATGTATGTCCATACACACACACACACACACACACACACACACAAACCTGCACAGGGATGTTTACAGCAGCTTTACTTGTAATTGCCAAAATTTGGAAGCAACCAAGATATCACCTTCAGTAGGTGAATGCTTAAGTAAATCGTGGCATATGCAGACAATGGATTATTATTCCGTGCTAAAAAGAAATGAGCTATCAAGCCGTGAAAAGAAATGGAAGAACCTTAAATCATATTACTAAGTCAAAGAATCCAATCTGAGAAGGCTAAATACCATAGGAATCCTACCATGTGAGAGTTTGGAAAAAGTACAACTATGGAGACAGTAGAAAGATGAGGGGTTGCCAGGGGTTAGGGAGAGGGAAGGAAGAATGAGCAAAGCATGGAGGATACAGGAGAGTGAATTTATTCTGTCTGATACTATAATGGTGGGTATATGTCGTTAGGTATTTGTCAAATCCCATAGAATGTACTACGCTGAGTGAACGCTAATATAAACTACGGACATTGAGGGACATTGATGTGTCAGTGTGGGGTCATCTATTGCAACAAATGTGCCACCGTTGGGGGCGGGGTGCTGACAGTGAGGGAGCTTCTACATGTGGGGGCAGAGAGCACATGGGGACTCTGTACTTTCTGTTCAATTTTGCTGTGAACCTAAAACTGCTCTTTAAACAGTTTAGGAGTTAAAACAAGCAGACATTAAACAAATCTCCATACTTCACATTCATCAGGATGGCTATCATCAAAAACCGGAAAATAACAAAATGGGGCAAGGATGGGGAAAAATTAGAACGCTTTGTGCATTGCTAGAGGAAACGTAAAATGGCACCGTCATTGTGGAAAAGGCACTTTCTCCAAAACCTAAGGTTAGGACTTTTTTTTTTTTTCGAGACTCTTAAGGTATTTTATTGTATTATTTAAAAAAATTTTTTTTAATATATTTTTTATTTTTATTTCCCCAACACCCTTTTTTTTTCCCCACTGTACAACATGGGGACCCAGTTACACATACATGTATACTTAATTTTTTTCTCAGAATAGGATTATGATAGGATTCAGGAAGTCCACGTCTGTGTATGTACCCAAAACAATCAAAAGCAGGGACTTGAACAGAATCACGTACACCCATGTTCATGGCTGCATATTCCCAACAGCCAAAAGCTGAAAGCAACCTGAGCGTTTGTCACCAGACCAATGGTGTATGGACACACCTTGAGTACCTTATGGTGAGAACATTATGCTTAGGTATCAGCCAGTCACAAAAAGGACAAATAATATATGATGTCACTTAGAAGAGGCACCTAGCCTCATCATATTCAGACAGAGAAAGCAGAGTGGTGGTTCCCAGAGGCCAGGGAAAGGGCTGAGGGGTAGTTATTGTTTAATGGGTACAGAGTTTCAGTTTGGAAGATGGAAAGAGCTCCCCAGATGGATGGTTGAAGGCTGCACGACAATGTGCATGTGCTTGATCCCACAGAAATGCACTTAAAATGGTGAAAATGGTGCATTTTATCTTAAGTACATTTTACCGCAATTAAAAATTAAAAAAGATAAATGAGACACTTAATATCTCATTCTAGGGTATAAAATATATTCTGAACAAACTAATCTATACATTTCTTTGAAGTAAAAAAAAACAAAAAAAAAAACAAAAAACTTTAAAAATATACGACAAAAATCAAGTTCTTTAATCTTGACCCAGGACTTGAAAAGGAACAGATAGATGTTTCTGGCCTCACACCCGAGGCTGTGCCCAGGAGGCTGACTGGGTCCAGTTGAGTGGCTGGTTGATTTTCACACTGCATCCGAAGAAACTGTTAGGGCAGGCAGATAGCTAGACAGGAGCAGGGAAAGGGGCCAAGCGCCAGGTGGCAGGAAACGAAGCATCTTGTAGACAGCGAGCATCCATGGGCAGACAAAAGTAGGAATCTCCAGACTGACAAGAAAGAAACCACCCGTTTTGCAGTGATAAGGGCCCAGAGGCAGACAAAGAAAGGTGGAAAAAGGTGCCGTCTCCGGCGTCAGAATGTAATCTGTTGCTTATTATGCCCTCATGACAATACAACTAGCCATGCAGAGAAGAACCCATCATGCACCCATACCATGAAACTTCCAATCAGGCTAAATAAGGACAAAAATCCCTCTTCCCTTTGGGAAGGTGGAGCTGGAGTGAAAATCAGGGAATAGACCCCCAAAGCCCTCCTTGCCAGGGAATAGTCTGCCCATTCCTTTGTGGGCCCCTCATGATAGGCATGTCAAGGAAACGCAGGACAGCTGCTTGCCTGCCTACCCATCTCCCTTCAAGAGCCCTATTTCCTTCTTTTTTTCTTTTTTCTTTCTTTTAGGGGTGCAGGCATATGGAAATTCCCAGGCTAGGGGTCGAATCAGAGCTGCAGCCACCGGCCTCCACCACAGCCACAACAACGCGGGATCTGAGCCCTGTCTGCAATCTACACCCCAGCTCACGGCACACCAGAACCTTAACCCACTGAGCTGGGCCAGGGATCGAACCCACACCCTCACGGATACTAGTCAGGTTCATTACCGCTGAGTCACAATGGGAACTCCCAAGAGGCGTATTTCTTACTTACGTAAAATCCTTCCTTTCTCAATATCCATCTCATTTCTGAATTCCTTCTGCAAGGAGATAAGCACCTTTTCGTGGAAACAGAACTGGCTTGGTACCTTTTGATTCTTGGTGCCAGAACGTGGCAATGGACATGGGATTTCCCTAGAAAGCCTATTCGCCAGGATTACTGGCTACACCATCTGGTCTTCATGTTTGGACCGGGTGAAAGTAACGACTGATATTTAATGAGCCAAGGTTTGCGGTGAAAATGTCTATGCTTATTGCGAAACTGCTTATTCTGATTATTCTTCATCAACCTTAGCAACCCTTAGAAGAAATGCTTTGGTTTAGAAAACAATACACTACAGCAGGGAATCCTTCCTTTTTCAAAATTCCTCCTGATGTGATTTCCCAAAATCTTCAGAAACAACTGCCAATGCAGTACTACTGTAACCATGACAATGACAATGATGCTAATGACAACGCAGTTACCAGGCTTGAGTGCCTTTCCTGTGCCAGCCACTGAAGGTGGTACAACACCTGTGTGGAAGATGTAGTTTCGTTGTCCCAATCATCCTTCAGTTCTCTCTTGCAAAGGTGAAGGAACTGAGCCTCAGACAAATGAGGTGATGCACCCAAGATAAGTTGGCAAAGCTAGAAACTGAACCCAGATCTCTCTAACTGCACAAACGATATTCTTTCTTTTATATCACTTCGCCTTAACAAATACTCTCATGTCTTGGATGAGTTACTATCGTCTTACCAAGATTCATGCTGATAGTTGGCTAAGCTGGTGACAGTCTCGGTTTCTAGGTGGGCAGCTGTGGCTCAGAGTGGAGGTGCCCTGGGTGACAGAAAGAAGCTAGGAATCGGGGGGTCCTGCTTGCTCTGAGTACCCCTCCCACCCCTCAAAGCCATCTACAGAGCCGTGTAATAACTGCATCTATCTGTCAAGCAACTGGTCTACCAGGCTTCACGTGTTTTCTCTCTAATCCTTTCAACAATTCCGTAAGCAGGTATATTACCCTCATTTTACACATGAGGCTGGGCAAAGTAAATGGCATGCCAAAGCAAACCAGCTTGCCAGGGGCGAGCCGTCCTCTTTATATTGTAGCCTTTTCTGGCAGGAACCTAGAGCCAGAAAGGCAGAGGGTGGGGAGGTTATAAATTAGGTTACTATTCACGAGGCAGGCAATCCAGGAACATTAAACACCAGAGGGTCGGGTGGGACAATGAGGGAAGAGAGAGCCTTGCCGTCTCAAATTTTCAAAAGGCATTGCCTAAGGTCATAGAACTCTGCAAATAAATAGCACGGGTTATTGTTCCTGGAATTAACGACTATGAATCTACACGTGAATGCACTGAAGTTATTGATTCACCTGCATCCAGTGTATATTATTAAGCACACAAGTCTAATTCATTGCCTCTGAAACAGCCCCATGGAGCCTGATTCTCCAGCTCTTGGCTTTGGTGAGCCTCTTCAGACCATGTATTTACATGGCAGGTGATATTATAGGGAGGCTTAATGTTAGGCAGACTCTCACGGGGGAGGGGCATATTTATATGAGATCTTTCAATACGTTTTTTAGCTCCAGTGTCCCTACCCCTTTCCATCCTTCCCTCCCCTTCCTGTTCTGCATGTTCAACCTTTACACGCACAGCTCTAATGATCCGCTAATGCATTTGGGTTAATACACCCTGGCTCTTGACCTCCAGGGCAATGACCCGAACCCCAGCTATTTAATTTGACTATGAGAGGGGTTCAAGATAGAATAGTTACAATAATCCCCTCCACTGGGGATAAGGGAGGGGGGGAGTATAAGACAAGAATAGCTGCACATATAAATAAAACACAGCCTCTTCCTCTCTGTCAGGAAGATGGGGATGCCACGTGGCCCACTACTTGCTCACGTGGGGTCCATGACTCCTGCCAGGTCCGTGGATGAGTCCTTAATAATTAATCCTGGGCCCGCTCAGCCAGAAAGTGCTTCCTAAATAACTTTCTGTCAATAGTGGTTTGAATTAAGACCAAGTTCTAAATGCAATAGTTTTCAGTTGATTGCCTACAGGCCCCTCTCCCCGCCCTGTGGCTGCCTCCTCAGCAGGGTCGGGCGAGGCGATGCAAGGGGAGGAATCCCACCCAATTTGTCATGGGCTGAATTGCGTCCCCCTCCCTAAATTCACACGCAGACGGCCTAACGCCCCCAGACCGGGACTTTACTTGGAGATACAGTTTTTAAAGACGTAGAATGAGGTCCCGTGCATGGGCCCTCATGCAGCTTGACTGGTGTCCTTTCAAGAAGACGAGACGGGGACACAGGCACGCAGAAGGAAGGCCCTGGGAGGACACAGGGAGAAGACAAGCATCTACAAGCAAAGGCCAGAGGCCTTGGAAGACACGCATCCTGAGCATGTCGAGCTCAGATGTCCAGCGTCCAGAACTGGAAGATAATACATTTCTATGGTTTAAGCTGCCCAGACTGCAGAGCTTTCTTACGGCTGCCTGAGCAAACTGTAAACAAATGATAAACAATCTTACTTGCTGCAAAGATGAGAGTCTCCGTATAGATTGGGGGCAAGTGGAAACTGTTATTTAGCATCATCTACGTGATGGTGGCACATGGACCCACCATGGCACATCCACACAACAGCTGGAACCGCGCAGACTGCCCCAACGGGGAGCTCTCTTGACAAAGGGGTTCTCACACTTACGTTTATCAAGAGTTGCAAATTTTCCCATCAATTATAAGTACAGGGTGACTCTCCCTCGTTGTGGGACGTTCAGCAAACAATGGAGACAAAGCCTTGAAAAGAGACCCAGTGAGCCCAAGTCCAGGAATCTGGGGAGAATCTGGTCAAAGCTGTGCAACTTCACCCCAAGAAAAGACACCTCTGCTCTCAAACTGAGAATGTGGAATTCCATTCCCAGGGTTGATGAACACATTAAAACTCATGCGCAGGTTCTGTCGGGGATCATGGGGCCCCAGCTTAGAGACCATTAGAGGAGAGGGTTTCGATGGAGTCCTGGTAGAGACGAGATGACGGGGCAGAAAGAAGAGAGGTGGGCAAAGGGAGGGAGGGAAGGGAATGATGGGGAGAGGAAGCCAGAGGAGGGAAGAAGGAAAGAAGAAGGATGGAGGAGTGAGGAGAGAAGAATGGGGGGAAATGGAAGAGAAAATGAAAGAGAGGAAGGGAGGGGAGCAGGAAGGGAAGGAGGATGAAAAAGAAGAGGACGGCAGAGGGGAGGATGCAGGAGGAGAGGAGGGAGGGGCAAGAGGGCACCATCGGGGGTTGAGCTCCATCCGGACCTGGTCCAGGTCTGGCTAACTAACGTCTGGGAGCTGGCCAGTCCAAGCACGAGCCTCAGAAGGGTGGTCAACACTTGGAGATGCGGCTACAGGGACACTGAGCACATCTATTACCTGCAATCATGCAAAATAAATATTAAACCTCTCACTGAAACTGTGAGGAAGGATGTCCTAAAGAGTTCCTAGTGCTCAGGGAAACTATCAGCATGAAATCCACAGGTATTTAAATAGATGTAACTAGCATAGTTCTCTAGTGGGATTTCTTTTTTTGTTCAATTTTAGGGAATGCAAAAACATCCACAAGGGCTTTTGCATCATTCCTCCTGATCCCGATCCCTTGAACCCGCTTGCCACCTTCTCAAACTGAGCCCCTACAAGGGGCTGGAAGCACGAGCCGTGCCTATATGAGGTGCATGTCAACGGAGAATCAAGTTTACTTGCTGCCAAGTCATTTACGACCTTGTTTTATGGGAATGTCAATACGGATGTTTACAGGGAATGCAAAATTTCACATATTCATAATTTGTTATCTTGGGCGCGTTTTAACTCTATTAGTCTCCGTCCCTACATCTGTAAAAAGAATCTGTTAAGAGCAGCTGGGAAGTGACACAACATATGTAAATGCCCAGCATTGAGCAGGTGCTTGACAAACACAGAGGTGCCTTCCCTTCTTCCAGGGCGGTGGCAGTGAGCCCTCCTCTGAGTGCCCAGTTCCCTCCTTCTCCACCATCTCATGCACATTTTCTTATAATTCTGTTGCTGTGTTTTTAGGAAGTGAGGCATGTGCTTCTTCAGGGTAGGACCGTATCCTGCTCCTTTGTGGCTCTCAGGCTGTGGCACCATGCTGGCAGACAGCAGATGCTCACTAAACACCGCCTGATGAAACCCTCAGGCATCTCTTTTTTGAACGCTCCTGTGATGCCCCTGCTAGCTCTTAGGATAGGAATGAGCTCTCTTCTCTCTCTTAGAATGAGAGCCTCTTGAAGTCGGAAGGTAGGTCTTACCCATCTTCTTTTCATACCCTGGCTAAGGAGTGCCTGTAGAAGAAGCTGCAGGGCCTCAGTAAATATTTGCAAAATGGATTTTCCTTCGATTGGAGAGAGAACCAGAGCTAATGTTGACTGGGTTCCACCGTCGGCATGAATAATGGGAGAAAGAGGCCCGAGAGAGTAACATCAGAAATTGCTCAGTCCTATGGGCTTGGTCAAGGCCAGACGTGGCCAGGCCAACTCAGGTGCTGGTCCTGTTCTTGGGGTCAGATCCAAGAGCACCAGGGCATCTCCAGGGCATCAATGGGCAGATGGCCACCCACGGGAGGGGAGGCTGGCTTCCCCACACCTGGCAGGGTTTGGAGATGATTTCCAGTCTGTGAAGTGGCGCCCCCTCCAGGCAGCCTGCTGGAGTCTTTGGTCCTGGCAACATGAATCTCTCCCTTCCTTGTGCTCTTATTAATGGCTGGAGAGAAAAAAATCCTGTAGCATTGTCCCCATCCTAGGGCGGTCCACTGTTCGTATGTGTATCTTAATTGGCAGATGCCACCAGGACATTTAAAACGATGGTCAGGTTTTCGGATTGAACAGGCACAGCTACCAGTTAAAGTAGCTGACTTAACCTCCGAGGTCTCAGCTTCCTCATCTGTAAAATCGGTGTAAGGACCCCTGCTTACATGAGATGAGGGGTGTAAACTGCTTAGCACCAGGCCTCATGCGTAGTAGGTCTGACATAAACGGCAACCATCTTTCTTTTTTTTTCTATCTAGCGCTGCACCCGGGGCACATGGAAGTTCCCAAGCCTGGGGTTGAATTGGAGCTACAGCTGTCGGCCTATGCCACAGCCACAGCAACACAGGATCTGAGCTGTATCTGCAAACTCCACCACAGTTCACGGCTACGCTGGATCCTTAACCCACTGAGTGAGGCCAGGGATTGAACCTGCATTCTCATGGCTCCTAGTCGGATTCGTTAACCACTGAGCCATGACGGGAACTCTGGCAACCATCTTTCTTTTACCCTTCCTTGCCCCCTTTGGAAGGAAGAATCAAGTCTGAATTGTCTGGAAGACTCTCAAGGACCTTACATAGAGCCTGATCATGGGAGATGTTCAGTATTTATTTTCTTTTTTTTTTTTTTTTTTTTTTTTGCTATTTCTTGGGCCGCTCCCACGGCATATGGAGATTCCCAGGCTAGGGGTCTAATCGGAGCTGTAGCCACCGGCCTACACCAGAGCCACAGTATTTATTTTCAAAACGAATGCGTGTCAGACTCTATACAACGCTGTTCCCCATGCCTCCCCACTAAGCATCATGAAGATCCTAACACAGACTGCCCCTCCACCAGAAATACAGTCTGCGGGAGAATAAATGTGGAAGGAATCACATAAAAATGTAAATAATTCAAATAGGTGGTGCAATTCAAGGAGCGTGCTTTTTTTTTTTTTATGTTGCAAAGCAGGTTTAATTATAATTACAGTTTAAAAAAAGATTTTCAGTACAGAGTCTGCATCTGAGTGTCTCAGGCATTTAGAAAAAAAAAAAAAAAGAAAAAAAAAGAAGAAGAAGAAAATAAAAAGTTTTGAGAAGAATCCAGGAACGATTTACTTTCTCCATAGGGACCTAGTGGCAACAACCCCTCTCAGGCATCAGCTCCAAGTTCCCTGCTTGTGATGCTTTTCCCAGCAAGGTGGGAGCAGAAGGAGGTTGCAGAAGGTAGTGGAAGCCACGCAAGCATCTTTCAGGTCTGCTCATTCTCTATACCCCCCAGCTCCTCGGACCCGGGCTGAGCAGTGACAGGGCTGGACCCAGGACAGCGGAGATTCCACCTGCCTCCCACTACCAACTCCCGCATTTCCTTTCGGGATGTGAGGGCTGAGAAAACGCTTCAGAAGGATGGGCCCCATTTCCTGAGCAGCCCTCCCACCGTCATTTTACAGACTCAGGGCTGGCCTCTGAGGGCCAGTGTCCTGCCCAGGACCTCGGGTCGTGAACGGCTGACAGGGACCAGGATGCTGCATCCCAGTCAATGGCAGCATCTACCAGGCTGGTTGAGGTTTCAGATCCTTCCTGGGTCGAGTCCCCTGGGTCGTCCATTTGGGTTCTACGTGCCGTCTGGGGTGATGTGTGGAGCACGTGACTGGGAATCAAGACACAGGGGTCTGAGGACGGGGCACCCGGCCTCTACCTGCCGCATGATCCCGGTCAAGTCACTGTCCCCTTCTGCCCTCTCTGTTCTTCTTTGTAACTGAAGCGCTGGGCTGGGCGGCACTGCGTGAAAGTCCCCACAGCTGAATTTGCCTGTTTTTTTTTTTTTCCTTTTTTGGCAACCATCCCATGACATACCACCTACGCCAGAGCTGCAGTGACGCCAGGTGAATTTACCCGATGCAGAGTGTCCATCAGCCTCCAGCAGAGGCCTGGCCATCTCCCAGGCAGGGACCCTGTGTGAGGCTCGGTACCTGTTCGGCACCTCATTTGCTCTCAAGTAGCCCTGGGAGGTGGGCTCTCCTCTCTCTGGTTTGCAGAAAAACAGAAGCTCACCGAGGCCAAGGGTGACGAAGCTGTCCAAGGTTACACAGCTAGAAAATGGCAGCCAGGGTGAGTTTCTGAGGGGAATGAAGGAAGGGGCATCTGGAGTCTGGGGCAGCATGGCCCCGAGGCCTCCAGAGGGGGACCCGACTGCTGGACAGCAGGGAACATGCCGCAGGCCTGGGCTGAGAGGAGGGAAGACCTTTCTGAGCCCCACAGGCCCGGCCTGGAGTGCAGGCCCTGGGGCTCCTTTGCTGTGTGACACTCAGAGAAATGACGGTGGTCTCTGAGCCTTGTTCTCCTCATCTTTAAAACAGGGAGAACACCCTCTCCTTGGCCCATCGAAAAGATTTATTGAGAAATTGGGTCTAAAAGCTGCTGCTTAACATTTCTGAAAAGCCTGAGCCTCACCACGTGCTAGTTCTGTGGCCACATGAGCCTCAGGCTCTCTGCCTGTGCAACCAGGACCATCGGCCGGCCTTCCAGAGCTGCAGCGGGGTCGTGACAAGGTCTGAGGAGTTAGACCTGCCCAGTGACGGCCGCTGTCCTCAGCAACGCACACGGCAGAGGCTGTGCACAGGGTCAGGGACTGTTCTCCACGTTTCCTGCAGGCTGTTTCCAAGGAGATGGGTCACACCTGCTCTCAGGCTTCTCCCCCCACCACGCTGCTCAGCCAGCGGAAGGCTCTGGAAGCTAGAGAGCTTGCTTTCTCTTCTGCTCAGGACCTGGGGCTTTGTCTCTCTGCTGTGACAGGCCTGGCCCACAGCCTGCCTTACCCACTTTTCTAGAACCTTCCAACCAGCCTCCCTGAGACAGCCTGTGGCAGCAGCCTGAGTCCTGAGAATGATGGCATTTTCTCCTCCCCCCCGGGGAGGGCCAGGCTGTGTGTGCATGGGTCACGGATGCCATGCCCGGGGTGGTGAGCTTTCGGCAAAAAGGAAAAGGGCTCCGAATCCTGATGCTCCCTGCCAACCGCACAGTTCCCTTCCCAGGGCCTTTTTCCTGTGCCAGCTAGAAAACGGGCTGGCGCTGGCTCCTCCTCATGCAAAGGGGTGACTGAAGGTGGCCTGGGTCTGTTTCCCAACCACCCCCCAGGTTCCTGGGAGCACATGCATGTCACCCCGAATGGTCTGGGGATTCTCACAAAAATGTCACACCCAGCCGAGAGGGGAGGAACCTGGGACCCTGAGTGGGGGCAGGAAGGAGGGAGGAAGGAGGAGCTGGGCAGGGGTCTCAGCCCCGTCTGTTTACCGGACTCGCCTGTGGACCCCGAGCAACCACCCTCGCCTGGGACCGGCCGCAGAACCGGAACTTCCGAGGCTGGGCTGGACCTCAGCATTTTCACCTGACGCACGGAACCCGCTGCCTCAGAGGTGCTTTGTTAACACTCAGTCCTCACAGATACGTCACTGCGGGAGCAGGAGTCATGGGCTGGGTTTGAACCGGGTCCCTCTGATCCCAGACCCCACAGAGGGTGCAGAATGTAGCAGGCTTCCTATCAGGATCCCCCTGTCCCCCATCCCCAGAGTCCTCTTAGTCATCAGGTCAGAAGCCCTTCCTGGGCCACTGTCGTCTATGCTGCAGGACAGGAGACAGACACACAGATGGCACAGGTCACCAGGAGCACCGGCTCTGGGCTCGGGGATGCCCAGGTTCACATTTGGGCTCCACTGCATCCCTGCCCCGTGACCTTGGCGAGGCCCTGAGCCTAGGCATCCTCCTGTGGAGAAACGGTGGTACCACCACCACCCTGCTTGCAGGCATTCACCACCGTGGGTAAGAGCCGACCGCAAAAATCCTGCACACGCTTACTCAAAAAAAGCAGCTGTTATGATCAAACACTGGAGATGACGATTTGACTGCTGCCCTAGTTGTGGATGTCTGCAAGGCCAGGCCCTTCGGTTAGACCCACCCCGTGTACAGGCATCACTGGGCGGTGTGGATCGTGCTGGGTGCTCGAGGAAACTCCTCTCTCTGGGTGGCCGGGCCTCCCAAACACCAGCGATGGGGATCAGGCTAAGACATGTGAAGTGTGCTGATGCCCAGGCCCCAGCCCCATCGGACGTTCTGGCTCCACGGGCCGGGTCAGCGCAAGGGGCGGTGCTGCTAAGCTCCCCAGGGGATGCCAGCCAACAGCTGGGTGGAGAACCTCTGCTTAATTCCTCCCGTCTCAGTCTCGGTCTCCCCCGCTCAAGTGGGTGACGGTACCTGGGACAAAAATCTCTAAAGTGGGGTAAGTCGGTGGGAACTGACCCAATCTGTTTTCAGTCTCATCTGCGCTTCCCCATTTTCTAGCCCTTTTCTGCATTTCTTTTCTTTCTTTCTTTTCATTATAAAAGTATAGTTGAGTTACAATGTTGTGCCAATTTCTGCTATACAGCAAAGAGACCCAGTCATACATACGTATATATATATACATTCCCCTTCTAATACTACCTTCCATCATGGTTTTTTTTTGTTGTTGTTGCTGTTGTCTTTTGTCTTTTTAGGGCTGCACCCAAGGCATATGGAGGTTCCCAGGCTAGGGGTCTAATCAGAGCTGTAGCCGCCAGCCTCCACCACAGCCACAGAGACACAGGATCTGAGCTGAGTTTGCAACCTATACCACAGCTCACGGCAATGCCGGATCCTTAACCCACGGAGTGAGGCCAGGGATTGAACCCACGTCCTCATGGATACTAGGCGGGTTCGTTAACCACTGAGCCACAATGGGAACTCCATATCTTCCATCATGGTCTATCCCAAGAGACTGGATATAGTTCCCTGTGCTGTGCAGTAGGACCTCACTGCTTGTCCATTCTAAAGGTAACGGTTTGCATCTACTAACTCCAAACTCCCAGCCCATCCCACGCCCTCTCCCCATGGCAACCACAAGTCTGTTCTCTTTGTCTGAGTCTGTTTCTGTTTTGTAGATAGGTTCATTTGTGCCATGTTTTAGAGTCCACAGACAAGTGATATCACATCGTATCTCCCTTTCTGACTTACTTCCCTAGCGTGAGAATCTCTAGTTGCATCCCCTTCTCATGCATTTAATCGATGAGTATTTACCGAACGTCTACTTTGTGTCAGGCTCTGAGCAGGATGCTGGGAAGGTGGTGGGGTAGGTGTTGGCACCGTTCTGCCCTCAGGGAGCTGCCATTCTGAGAGAGGGGCTGGGGGTGGGAATTGAAGAAGGAGCATGGGCGGGGGGACGAGAGGGAGAAGGAGGATCAGGATGAGAGCAGAGAAGCAGGCAGGGCTCAGATATTCATGACACAGATATTCATGGAGAGGCAGGAGCACCTTGGCAGTTAGAAACACAGTTGCTGAAGCTGACGTACCAGGTTCAAATCCCACCTCAGCCACTTACAAGCTCTGTGGCTTTGGGTCACACACTTCACCACTGTGTGCGTCGGAGTCCTGGACTCCAAAACGGGGATGATGCCAAGGCGACCAATGTCCAAGCATTTGCGTTAAGATGCCGTTAGTTAATTCACGCCGACTACTCCGAAGAGTACCCGGAATACATGAAGCAGTGTATCAACCTTTCCTATCATTTTGATTAAGGCACTGGGTCAGTCTCCTCATGTATGAAATAGGAATAATGACATCTAGGGCAGAATGCCTTTGCGACGATTAAATGCGAACACAGAGCTGGAATATGTGTGACGCCAGCTGATCTCGTGGTAAGCAGGCGATTCCAGTTCATTGTCACATTCGCATATTTTAATCACTATATATTCTGGGCAGAGGATATGCCACTTGGAGCAAACTGGTAAACAACCAACTGTCCAGGAGGGGGAAGGGCCTCTGGTGGGAGGCACCCTTCCCTGAGAAACGCAGCCAGGGCTGGAGGCAGTGCCCTTGCAGGCTAAGAATCTGGGATTCGAACTCTCTAATCTCTATCAATTTCTGCCCATCTCCAAAAAAAAAAAAAAAATTCATAAAAAGGTCCCGGGGGCTTTGCCCCCAGATGGTAATCCTCTCCTGCCTCTTTTCCTGCCTCCACAAAGAGACATCAACTCAAGACATCTCCTGCCCCAGGAGCTGGCAATGCTTGCACACAGCATGTCATTCAAGGGCATAAAAGGGGGCCCTTTGTGGCGGTCCCCAGCCTTCTCTGCCCTCACAGCAGAAGGGACATCAGCAGCTCTTCTGCACCAGCCAAGGGCCTGGTGAGGCTGGTGGGCAGCACCCCAGGCAGGCAGCTCTGAGCACAGGCCTGGGATCCAGCTCAGGCCCCGCAGGGTCTCCCGTCCCTCCTCTGCCCACCTCTCCTTGGGTGCAGTTCATGGGGGCCCTCTAAAAATAGTGGTGGTTATTCGGGGAAAGGCACTGAGCTCTGTCTCTGGGGACGCTCGTGCAGGCCTTGTTCAAAAATAGAACCCCGATCAGGTGCCCTTCCCAACTCCTTGCCTCTACCCTCCAGTCCCAGAAGGAATCCCACAGAAGGATCAGGAGACAGGCCAGCAGCTCCAGATGCTGGGAAGAGCCAGTGCTGGGCTTCTCACCCAGGCTCTCTCCTCCCAAATCCCTTGCTCTGTTTCCACTTAAAAAACCCCACTTTCTCTCAGTTTTAAAAGTAATACATATTTATTCTAGGTATTATGGAAAACATTGAAAGGCAATCTCACCATCCAGAAAAAAAAAATCACTGATTTTAGTCTGTTCTTCCTCCCTCCCTCTCTCTCTCTCTCTCTCTCACACACACACACACACACACACACACACACACACACACACACACTCAACACAACACTTATTTATAGAATTGGGATAGTGCATTTTATGTCCTTTTTAAAGTTTAACTGACTGTCATTTCAAAGGTATGTTCCTTTATCATTAAGTATTCTTCTCCAAGGCCTAACACGGAGGTTAGGCACACACGCTTTGCATCACAAAGATCTGGGTTCCAGGCCCGACTCTTGTCACTTACAGGTTTTGTGGCCCCAGGCAACTCCTTAAACTCTTTAAGCTTCAGTTTTCGCGTCTATGAAATGGGGCCCACAACAGCACCGTTGTGGGATTTGTCGGGCAGGTAAAGTGTGGTGCTTGCCTGATAATGGCTCAGCCAGTGCTTGTCCTAACAAGACCACCGACGACAAGCTCTATGGAACTATCACTGAGTCAGTGACTCCTCTGTCATTATTTAGCTCGTTCCTAAAGCCCCTGTTCTCCTGCCACTCCTCCCCTCTCTGAAAGTTCTGGAATTCACGGAGGGGGCTATGATGGTGGTGTCCCCGTTAGAAACCCTGCAGATGAGTAAGATTAGCCGGGGGTGGGGGCAAGTTGGCAGAGGCTTACCCAGTGATCTCCCAAGCAGACCTGCCCCTCGCCTCCCCCCTGAGCCCGCAAAGCTCTGTAATGGTGCAGCAGAGGCGGGCTCCCTCTGCAGACTCCCTCCCTGGGGGTGAGTCAGGCCCCTGCCCCCCTACCCTCCCTCCAGGTTGAAGTG
Source organism: Sus scrofa (assembly GCF_054392235.1). Classification (NCBI taxonomy): domain Eukaryota; kingdom Metazoa; phylum Chordata; class Mammalia; order Artiodactyla; family Suidae; genus Sus; species Sus scrofa. Next base: position 13,591,782 of record NC_139391.1, read on the forward strand.
GTGCCTGAACAACAGCTTTCCCCTCTGATTCTCAGCCAGATTCCATTCTGATCACCTTTCTTCTTCAAATCTAATTCTCTAGGAAGTAGAACTATCTTTTTTTTTCTCCCACTTAGATCCTTTCATTGTGCCTGCGAGTCTTCCAAGCTGGGCCCTGATGAAGGAAACAAGGCTCAGAGAGGTTAGGCGACTCCTCTGTGGTCACACAGCTAGTCATTAATCGAGCTTCATTTAGAAGTTTGTTATGGGCTGACTGTGCCCCCCCCCCAAACTCATAGGTTGATATTCTAACACCCGAGCACCTCAGAATGGGACTGTATTTGGAGACAGGGCCTTTGATGAGGTAATTAAGGTAAAATGAGGTCTTGTGTCCTAATCCAATGTGACTGGGATATAAGGGGTGAGGCCAACACAAACACAGGGCCAACCAAATGAGGACACAGTGAGAAGGCAGCCTTCTGCCAGCCAAGGGGAGATGCCTAAGAAGAAATCCAACCTACTGGCACTTTGATCATGGCCTTCTAGTCTCCACAACTGTTGAAAAAAATAAATTTCTGTTATTTAAAACACCCAGTTGGTGGTATTTTGTCATAGCAGCCCTGACAAATTAATACAAAACTTAAAAAGAAAAACGAAACTCTTGACAGTTTATAAGGTTCCCAAGTAATGTCATCTTTTTTGATTGTTTAGATTTTTACAGTGATCTTGGGAGGCAGAAAGAATACTTTAATCCTTCTATGGTTGGAGAAGATCAACAAAATTTTGCATGTAAAGTGCTTGGCCCAGGGCCTGACCAGGGGAGGTAACTGACTCTTCTCACCTTCGAGTATTTGTACTTGCTGTGGATTCTAAGGATAAGACTTAGCAAGAGGGGTGGAACTCACAGGGGAGAAAGGTCACAGAGGTCCTCTAAGGGGGGGGTGTGCCCACAGGGGGACGGGCCATCTCAGGAGGGAGAGCTCCCATCACAGGACACAGAAGGGAGGATGGCTGCTGGGTACCACACTGCAGAGCAGTGGTTCTCACTGTGTGACTAGCAGCAGCAGCAGCAGCAGCAGCATCCCTGGCAGCCTATCAGAGATGCACCAAATTCTGGTCTTTACCCCAGACCTGCTGAATCAGAAATTGGGAATGGGGCTCAGCCAGCTGTTTTTTGTAGCCCTCTGGGTGATTCTGGTACGCAGTGAAATCTGAACACCAGTGGGCCAGAGGAGACGTCGGCACGGACAGACAGACAGACAGGAAAGGAAGAGAGGACCTTCAACGGCCCTTCAGAGCTGGAGATCCTGAGATTCTGGAGGACCCTGACCTCTCCCTGTCCCCTCCCCTCATTTTTCAGAGGCCTCGGCCACACAATTTCAGCAGAAACAGCTGGGGCGACTTGGGTCCTGCAGTATCAGCTGACTCCTCAACCATGAAGTTGGGAGAAAGTTGGCCAGACTCCCATCGCATCTAGTGGCCCCCCAGGACATGCCATAGGTGACACATCAGTGCTGGAAGTAGCCTTGGAGAAGTAGCACCTGAGCAAATCCAACCCAGAGAGGGCAAGGGTCGTGCAAAGTCGCATATCAGAGTGATGCAGGCCAGGCCTTCTAGGCTTACTCCTCACCACTGTATGGCCATGCTCGAGGTCCTAGGGGGACATGGGGGTCCAAGAAAACCTCTGGGGGACACTTCTATTTTCATCCCACCTCTCTCTCTGGTTCAGCTGGCACATGGATGCCTTTCAATTTCAGACTGATCATTCCTGACAGAATGTTTCAAAGTCAAGGCAGGGCAGGAGAGGACAAAGCTGTGGCTCCAGGCACAAGCACAGCTTCTGAATTTTCTGCCTGTCAATGCAGTTTCTGTTCACATTGGAAGATTATCCTGCCTTGGAAATACTTCTACCTGGGGCAATGCAAGTGACTCAGACTCTGGTTGTCTCGACACTCAGAGTCACCCGGAGAGACACTTGTCAGACCAAGTTTAATCAGTCCTGGTAGGAAGCATGCTTGAAGGACGAGCGCTCTTATGCTCCACATAGCTGTCTGACTTTATGGAAAATAGCCATACTGCAGAGGGTCTGCAGGAAGGAGCTCTCTTTCTACTGGCACAGCAGAGGCCGTGACCAGGGCTCAAGGACATGAGTAACTTCAGAAGTAGGACATCAGACAACACAGAGAACAGCAGTCTTGGCTGGAAAATAGCTGGGAGGTTCGGGCTTGGCCACTCACGATTCTATAATCTTATGCGTGAGGCCCTAAATTTGCATTTCTAATGGCAATATTGATGCTCCTGGTCCAGAGTCCACATATTGAGACCCACCCCAATAGTAACCTGTCTTGCCTTCTTCATGGGGCTCTAGTGCTGGTTTCTTTGGAAGACCTGTCCAGGAGGAGTCCTGAACCATCACTTATCACCTGAGTCTCAAGTTTCCTATCTGTAAAATGGGAATACGACTCCTATCTGTGGCTCAGAGAGAAACAAATAAGGCAAAAGAGTTCGAGAAACTGTCAAAACAAGGGGTAGCAAAGATATTGGGGGGCACCCACAATGAGTCAGAAGGTCTGTTGGATGTCAGGATACTGACATGAATAAACAAGAATTCCTGCCTGTAGAGAACTTATTTGGGGGATGGAGAAGACAGATGAACTCTGATGGGGTCAGTGCAGTAAGAGAGACCAGAGTACGGTGTAGAAACATGGAGAAGGGAAGGGCAAGTGGCTTAAGTTGGATTTTATCCTCAGGGCACAGGGAAGCCTTTGTAAGATTTGAGGGTGGAAAGTGAGCTGATCTTATTTGTTTTATGGGAAGATCAGCGTGGGCTGGAGAAAGGATCCTCCATATGGGGAGGTGTGAGGCTGGAGGCAGAGAGGCAGGAAAACAGGGAGGGGGCCGCTGCAGAGATGCAGGAGTGAGGTGATGGGGAGAAGAGGATGCATTTGAGAGATGACATGTGCCAGGCAAAGAAGGCAGCCGCATCCAGAGAGGGCCCAGGTTTCTGGTTCCACCAGCCAAGGTCGGGGAGGGGGAGGGGAAGGGGGATGGACTGTGTGGGGATGTGGGTTTCGATGGAGAGGTGAAGTCTCGGCCTCCTGGCTGTGTCACTGCCTTGAGCAGAGAGCCTGTCCCAGGAGCCGCGGCCACTCGACTGCCAGGTTGCCCCCGCTGTGAGGAATTCTCCCGTCTGTTCTTTCCCAAGCCCCCACCTTAGCATCCCCGAGCTCTGCTGTTCTCTGCTGCTCTGACACGCAGCTGTGTCCTTCCCATCCACGCAGTCATCACCCAAATGAACAACAGCAGTAGCAATCAGCAAGCAATCATCTTTTTAAAAAAATTTTCTTATACAATGCCTGGTGTGCAGACAATGTTTGTGATGGCTGCAAAAATGATGGACTGAAAACTGGGGCTCCTGCCAAAGAAAAGAAGGGGAAAGGAACTATTGAAATAAGTGCAAGTGGTTCAGATCCAAGTTGAGGCACTGGGGCCTGCTCTGGTTCTCTGCCCTTCTGCTCTGCCTGGGGTGGGGAACTGCCTTGTGAGACCCTGGCAAGGTGGGACAGCACACAGTGGTGGCCCCTGGAGGTTCTGGGAATCGACATTACGGTGGGACTGTTCTGTCACCTGCTCTGAGCTCTGGGCACTAACAGCAGGCAGCACTCTGGGCTTTTCACTCAGAGCTGAGCTCCCAGCCCATGGAGAAGAGGTGCTCATGGAGGTTCTAGGGGACCTCAAGAGCATCCCAGGCAGAAAGAGAGTGGATTAGAGGAGACCCATGATGATACACTATTCCTATTACTTGGTTCCAAGGAGCGCAGGCTGCATCCCTGACTGTGCTGAGGGCTTGACATGTCTATTGTCTGATTTAATCCATCCTCATTACTGTCCTGAAAAGTGGGCATTACTAATCCCATTTTATGGAGGAAGAAAATGAAGGGAGAAGTTAATTATGGTCTCAGGGCTAGTAAACAGTTACACTGGGATTCTAGCCCAGGCTGCCTTATTCCAAAGCCCGGGACTGAGCTACAATAAAAAAGATAGATAATAATAAGTGTTGGCAAAGATATGGAGAAATTGGAATTCAAACACTGCTGGTAGGAACATAAAATACCACAGCACCTGAAAAACAGTCTGGCAGTTCCTCAGATGGTTAAACATAGACTTACCCTATGATCCAATAATTTCACACCTGGGTATATGCCCAAGCGACATGAAAACATATATCCACACAGAAATCTGGATAGAAATGTTCACAGCAGCATCATTCATAATAGTAAAAACATGAAAGCAGTCTAATGCCTATCAACCGATGAAGAAAATAGGAGGTATCCATATAATGAAGTTCCTTTAGCAATAAAAAGAGATGAAGTACTTTACATGCTACGACGTGGAAGCACCTTGAAAACATTATGCTACGTGCAAAACGCCAGTTACAAAAGAGCACATCCTGTATGATTACATTTACACGAAATGTTCGGAACAGGAAAATTCATAGACAGAAAGCAGATTGATGGTTGCCTAGGGATGGGGGCGGGGGTTATGGAGAAATCTGGAGTGACCGTAATAGGTAGGGGTATTTGGGGGAAGGGGGTGATAAAAATGTTCTAAAATTGATTGTGGTGATGGTGGCATAACTCTGTGGAGACACTAAAAATGACTGAATCATATACCTTAAACGGGTGAATTATAGCTCCACGGAGATATTATTTTGTAAAAGCCCACGAATATTTAAAAAGGAAGAAAAAGAAAACAACCATGGTCCTTCCATGTAAAAACGTCTAGAATTATTCGTATTATTTTCATTCACTCAACAAACCTTCAGCCCCCTGTTATGAGGCGGGCACACATGTCTGGAAACTTGAGATGAGGAATGCCTCGTCTGGGTGGAAAAGATAGGAGATGGGCACACATATCCATGATACATGGGAGAAGAGGCCAGGGGAATTTAAACAGGAGGATGCTATTTCACACCCACTGGGTTGGCAAAAATGAAAGAGTCTGGCATGACCACCTTGGCAACGACACAGCGCCCCAGATTTTCTGATAGAATATCTGAGGGAGAATAAAGAGAGGTATGATGTGGAAAGAAGCTTGGCAGTGTTTCACAGAACTAAAAATACACATGCCCGAGGACCCAGCCATTCAAGTAGAACCAAGGAGGTGTGTGCCCTATGATCCAGACATTCCGAGAGCCCCTAGGGCAGGACTTGGATGCACCCTTGCAGGTGGCACAGGGAACATGAAAGAGAAACTGCCATGGCAGCACCATTTCCACCAGAAGACTGGAGATAACCAAGCCCATCCATGAGAGAAAGAGTAAAGAAACTCTGCCACAGTCTCACAATGAATTACACACAGTAGGTAAATTCCAACAAAATACAGTGTATCCAAAGTTTAAACATACACCAAACAATAACTTAGGCAAACGTACACATGTAATAAAAGTCTAAAAACAGATGTGGGAATGATCAATACCAAATTCTGGAAACTGGTTGCTTCATAGGGAGGAGAGAAATGAGGCTGGGGAACTCCCTGGGGTCTTCAGTTATATCTATAATATTTCTTTCGAGAACTCACCTGCAATATGCTTTTTTAAGTAAACTTTTTCTGATCGCGATAGTGGTAGATGTACACACAAGTGTAAGAACAGTACAGAGAGGTGCTTTATATATTTGGCCCAGTTTCCACCATGGTAACATTTTGCAAAAGCATAATCTACAACCAGGAGGCTGACATGGATACAAACTACCCATCTTATTCAGATTTTCCCAGTGTCACCTGGGTTCCTGGAAGCTTGTGTCAGATTCTACCCAGTTCTAGCCCCTGGATAGGTTTGTGTGTCCACCGTCACAGTCAAGACACTGAGAGAGCTCCTTTGCTGCAAGGATCTCTGTGTTGCCTTTCTATAAATGCACCCGCTCCCCTCTGACCCCTAGCCCCGTCCTTAAGCCCTGCTGACCACCAACCAGACCTCAACTTTTAAAGTTCTGTCATTCTGAAAATGTTATGTCAATGGAACCAAACAGTATGCAACAAATTTTTTTTTTTTTTTTTTTTGGCACATCACCATTCCTTAGAGACCTATACAAGCTGTTGCACATGTCAGTGGTTCATTCCCTTCCACAATTTGTTGGACCTTTCACTCTGTGAAGGACATCTGGACTAATCCCAGGGTTTGGCTATTACACTACCGATAACGTCTAAGTTCTTCAAATGGGGGGGTAGGTATTTGCATATCCACGGTAATATTTGCTCTACTTTTTTTTTTTTTCCCTTTTGCTTTTCTTCTTTTTGTCTTTTTGTCTTTCTAGGGCCACATCTGCAGCATATGGAGGTTCCCAGGCTAGGGGTCCGATCAGAGTGGTAGCCGCCAGCCTATGCCAGAGCCACAGCAATGCCAGATCCGAGCCGCGTCTGGGACCTACACTACAGCTCACGGCAATGCCAGATCCTTGATCCACTGAGCAAGGCCAGGGATCGAACCTGCAACCTCATGGTTCCTAGTCGGATTTGTTTCTGTTGCGCCATGATGGGAACTCCTACTTTTTTGATGCAAAGAAGGTTCATGGTTGAAGTAAAGGAAGGAGAGAAGAAAGCGATATTACTAATGCTGGTCCAGCTTTGTGCAGAAAAGAGGGAGGTGCAGATGCAGGGCTCGGGGTGACAATGGAGACCGAGGCTAGGGGCTCCCCACAGGTTTGGTGATCAGGAAGCAGGACCCAGGTACCCACATGCTTGGGTGTCCCAAACCTCACGTGGGTACAAGAAAGCCTGTCCAAGACCTTGAGCCTCTGGGGCAGGTGTCTAGAAGAATCCCCTCTCTGGTCACAGAGCCCCTTCCCTGGCCTGGGTGTGGGACAGGGCTGCTCCCCAAATGGGAAAATCACAGAGAGCAGAAGAAACCAGGGCGGCACGCAAGGGAGACAGAATGAAGCCTGGCATCTCCTGGAGGGCTTTGAGAAAACTCTAGAATTACAGCAACGTGGCTGCATGAACAGTGCTGGAGTGGAAAAAGCCAGTGGGAAGGAAACAGAAAACGCTGGGAACTTTCTTCTAACCTGAAGTTTAAGCTGTTTGGGGATTTTCTTTCCAGTGGGTGGATAATGAGGCAGGTGCAGGGAGTCAGATGTAGCCCTGGCTTCCTGTGTGTCACCTACAGCTCTGCCCAGGTAGTTTTAACCTGTTTGGCTTAAACCCCTGAAAACACCAATTATGACTTTTTTAGTTCTGGGTAGGCCATGGGGCAGTGACAGATGCATGCTATGAATATTTCCTGGAGGCTGCCTTGGTGCCTAGTCAGCCCAGCCCCTAGGAGGCCCCCAATGGGGCATCCAGACAGAAATGCCCCGGGGCCCAGAGAACCACCATGTGCTGAGAAGCCTGTGGGGCTCTGCGGTGCCCCACCGTGGGCGGGAGGCAGGAGCCAGGCCTGGTCAGAGCTGGAGCAGGCTACACAGAGCTCACCTTCCAGGCAGGCCTGGGGGAACACGGAGGGTTCTGACAGGCTCAGAGCATCCAGAGGGCTCCCCCTGCAAGGGAAGAGCATGTGCAAAGGCCCAGGGGCTACAAAGTACTATGATTACAGCTACTACCACTGCCGCTAATAATAAAATCATCACAACTCACGCTGCTTGAGAACACACCGTGCTAACAGCTTTATGAACAAGATCTCACTTGATCCAAACAAAAATCACCAGAGCACATTCCTGGTCATGCCAGTTTTACGCGCGAGGTTACAGAGGCCAGGGGTTGGTTAATAAACCTCCTCTAGCTCACACACCTTGGAAAGAGGAGAGTCAGGATTTGAACCCAGAGCCTGAGTGCCTGGCTGTTTGTGATAAACTCCTTGGGGAAAAGGGGGGCTACAGAGCCTGCTACAATCCAACGAGAAGTCTGGGCTTCCTCTGCAGGGGAGGGGAAGCCACAGAAAACCACAGAGGAGAGAGGGTCACAGGCCGACCTCTGTCTGGGAGACGCTGTCTCAGAGGCCACCCTGAGCTCCCTCCTCTGCATCTCTGGAAGGGCAGCTCCGTCTCACTGCTTTTCCTCAGAGCCTCTCCCCTATTCTGCACATTGATATTTCAGTGAGCTAATGTCACACTGGTTTTGGACAGTAAGGCAACACCTCCTTCCGTAAGTGCAGGCACCTGATGAGCAAAACCAGCACAAGAGGCCTCCTCCCTCTGCAGTGTCCCAGATCCAGCAACCTCCCTGTCACCCACTTCTGCTCTGCCTCCCTACTCAAGCCACCATGGGATCTGGCTGGATCCGAACCCACCCCATGGCCCCCGAGACAGGACATGAGTACAATGGAATGGCTTGGCCAGTATTTCTCTAAACCTGGATGCTGTCTTCCTCAAGGGCCCCCCTATTTAGCCACTGCTCTGGGCCCAGGGACTGTCCGGGGCCTCTCTGCTCTCTCTGAGACATCCCCACAGGACAGAGGGGAAGGACGCAGCCTTTGCAGTCAGCGGTTTCCAAGTTCAAGCCCTGGCCCTGCCAGTTGCCACCGTGTGAGGGGCAGAACACTCCCCCCAACCATGGGCCGAAGTTGGGAGCGGCTGGGCTGAGATGTCAGAGGTCCGAGATGTCAGAGGTCCCCGAGCCCCCGCAAGTCCTCCTGCAGAGCCCGCAGGGTGCAGGGCTGAGCGCCCCTGGCTTCCCCCGCTGAGACGGCGACAGCCAGCCCCCAGCCCTGCAGCGGATGCTGTGAAGATGAACCTGAGGACATGCAGGAGAGTACCCAGCAAGCTCAATGCGTTTTACAGAGCGAGAGGTGATTTGATCATTTTATAACTGAGTTTACCTCCAGTGCCTCCCGATGCCCCATCTTTCTCATGTGCCTGTGTCTCCTTCGGTGGCGGGGAGGAGAGTGGGAAGGAGGGGTGTCCGCTGGGTCTGGAGGATGCTGGGGGGGTGGGGGGGAGGTGCTGTAAAGAATGTCTCCAGATCATGTTGGGATTTGCTCAGCCCACGTCCTGACATGTTCTGAGCAGAGATAATGAACTTGCTCAGACACTGTTCATCACTGCAGGAGACAGGCCTTGTGGGGGGAAAGGGAACAGGTGTCAGAAAGAAGGCCCCGCCGCTGCGTGGCTCCTCCGCACAGAGCCAGAGCCGCGGTCTTTGTTCACAGGCGTGGTCTGTGCGTCAGTGACAAGGAGGCGCCCGCACTACAGTCACACCTGACATGGAAAGGCCTAAAGGGAATCGGGGCTGCAGAAGGGCGAGGGGGACAGCGGGAGGTGGGGGCCAGCCAGGCCCACTGCGGCCAAGGGGTCTCTCCCCTCCCTTCCTTGTGCCAGACACCAGTTTTTTAGGATTGCACCAGCCTTTGGCCCCGCTCTCAGGAAGCTCCAGGGAAGGCAGAGTGAGTGTGAGCCCAGCAGTGGAAACCAAGCAGGGTGAGCTGCTGTTTGACCCAGCTCTGCAATCTAGTCATCTCAGCCAATGTCCTAACTTCTAACTTCTCTCAGCCTCAGATTCCTCACCTATGATGACAAGGAAGAGGAGGAAAATAAGAGTCAAGTTGCTGAATTGAGGTTAAATGAGATAAACCAATAAAACATTTAACACATTGATAATCATGCTAGTGGAGTTCCCGTCGTGGTGCAGTGGTTAACGAATCTGACTAGGAACCATGAGGTTGCAGATTCGATCCCTGGCCTTGCTCAGTGGGTTAAGGATCTGGCGTTGCTGTGAGCTGTGGTGTAGGTCGCAGACACAGCTTGGATCCTGCATTGCTGTGGCTGTGGCGAAGGCTGGCAGCTAAAGTTCTGTTTAGACCCCCAGCCTGGAAACTTCTATATGCTGCAGGAGCAGCCCTAGAAAAGGCAAAAAGACAAGGAAAAAAAAACAAAAACAAACAAACAAACAAATAAAAAAAAACCCCACAATGATGCTAATTACAATTATTGGGGGGAGGGGAGAAAGTTACTCAGGGGTTCACCATATGGGTTATGAGGACCTGTTAGGTCACAAGCATTATTCTGGAGACTCTAATCTCACAGGCGCTCACAGGGGCATCTGTGAGCTCAGAGGGAAGCCTGAAGCTTTGGGGTGGCAGAGAAGAGACATCCAACATTTCTTTCCAGACTCTTCCTGCTCTTTCCTTCTCCTTCCATGGATCACTTCCTTCCACTCACATGCCACCTGTCCGTCCCTGGGTCAACACTTTCTTCTCTAAGTGATGGCGCAGGGGCCAGGAGGTGGAGCTGAGCCCCCAAAGAACTGGGAAAATCCCAAACTCTCTTCCTTAAAAGACAATCGCTCAAAAGCTTCAACTTCACCTGATGTCTCAGCATCCCTGACACTGATGGCTCCAAACACGCTGAATATTGATTGTGTCTCAGAAGGAAGAACCAGGGAACACTGTCCTGGATAATTCACCTATCCCTCTCTTGGGTAAGAATTCCAAGAGCTGCTGGGGACATCCCACGTTCATGGGGACCCCGAGTGGGATTCCCCTACCTAGGCTGTTCATAGTCTATGGTTAAAACAACTCTTTCAAGTCTCCTCTGCTCCGGGCTCTCTCTTGAACATGTGTGCGTTGGGCTGGAAGAGGGCAGGGAACTCCTGCCTAATACCATTCACTGAGTACCTGCTAAGTGCCAGGAGATTTAGTGTATGATTTCACTGAGTCCTCAGAACAACCTTGTTTGGGGAGATATTCTTATCCCATTTTACAGATAAGGAAATTGAGGCCCAGGGAGAGCTGTTAATTCGTCCAAGATTAGGCAGGTTGTTACATGAGGGAGGTGGTTTTGAACGTGGGCACATCTGGCTCCAATGCACCTGCTCATTCAGTTACATCAGGTTCTCAGTCTTTTTTCCATTTTAATCCTTCTCACCAACCTCCCAGCCCATCCCCCAGTCCCTGCTGCTAAGGAGACTTGATAGACTTTCCCCAAATCTCCCCTACTCCCTGGGAATTTTAATAGCCCATAGACCAAATATCTGTTTAGGTAGCTCTTGGGAGGATCATAAACCATTGTGATGAATAAGATTTTTTTTTCAGCCCTAACTCTCCAGGAACCAATCTTGCCTGCTTGGGGATGAGATCTCCACTGCTGAAGATGCACAAAAGACACCAGTGGTTCCCAAGGTGTTGGCCCTGGAGGGGAGGAGAGCAATGTCTACTCACAAACCAAGATGGAAAATCAGCTGGATCACCGCCTCTCAAATGGAGTGTTCATGTTTTCTTTTTCAGCAACTAGAGAGTCATGGGCTTTTTGCTTCCGCATTTGCTATTTGTTTTTTCTTTTCTTTCTTTCTTTTTTTTTTTTTTTTGGTCCTTTTGCCTTTTCTTGAGCCACTTCTGCAGCATATGGAGGTTCCCAAGCTAGGGGTCTAATTGGAACTGTAGCCGCCGGCCTACACCACAGCCACAGCAATGCGGGATCCGAGCTGCGTCTGCGACCCACACCACAGCTCACCGCAACACCAGATCCTTAACCCACTGAGCAGGGCCAGGGATCAAACCCGCAACCTCATGGTTCCTAGTCGGATTTGTTAACCACTGCGCCACAACGGGAACTCCCGGATTTGCTGTTTGTTTTTTATGCTTTAGGTTCACTTGCCACTTTATATGAGAAGCCTGCATAGCCATCCCTCCCCGAGGCTGGGTTAGCCCCCTTCCACCCCCAGTTTTGTTCTGCCAAAGACTGATCACGCAATTGTTACTGTCCATGTAATTGTCCCTGTGCACACGAGGAAGGTCTGTGGCTTATCCATATCTGTATCCCAAGGCCTAACACGGGTGCAGCATGTAGCTGGTGCTCGGTATATGTTTACGGAGTGAATGAACTGATGGGCAAAGGGGTGTAAGATTTGCTCATGCTGCCTCTGCTGCACTCAGCTAAAGCTTGAGCAAGGACCATGGTGGGGATAGCTGGTCACAGCCCAAACAGGGAGGCCTGCCCTCAGAATGTGGTACCTTCCTTCACCTGTCACAAGACCAGAGCTTTCATTTGACATTGTCCACAGATGCTGTTCTCGGCCAAGGCCTCTGTGGGCCGAGATGAACACAGAGTGAGATTTCAGAAGAATGACGGTGATGATACTGAGAGATGGACTTGGTCTGGAAAGTTCCCCTCGGCTCTCTGTGCATACTTTGTGGACTTGGGAGCAATGATACAATAAACTCCTAACCCATAAGAACCAAGGAAACCCTAGCTGATGAAGCCCTATGTTCATACCAAAGAAAGACAGTGGTGACCACTTTCAACTTCCATTTCCAGCAAGGTGGCTGCCTATTCTCCCTAAGGAATTCCCCAATGCAGGACACAGAAAAATACCAGCTTAAACAAACATACAAACAACAACAACAACAACAGCAAAAAACCAGACAGCCGACCTACCAAGAAAGAGAAGGAAATCCTCAGAGGTCAAAATGACCACAAGGGAGCATGAATCCCTAGAGGTTCCTAAGCACTGAGCAGGTGACAGTCTCAGGGGTATTTGCCAGTCCTTGCTAGTTTAGGGATTTTAGGTGTTTGGTTTTTTTTTTTACTTTTTAGGGCATCCATGGCATATGGAGTTTCCTAGGCTAGGAGTCGAATTGGAGCTGTAGATGCTGACCGATGCCACAGCCACAGCAACATCAGATCCAAGCCGCATCTGCAACCTACACCACAGCTCACGGCAACACTGGATCCTTAACCCACCGAGCAAGGCCAGGGATCGAACCTACATCCTCATGGATACTAGTCAGATTCATTTCTGCTCAGTGACGATGAGAACTCCCGGGATTTTAGTCTTAAAGGGCCAAGGGAAGAAGCTAAGTCAGAGTCCTTCAAAAGGTAAAAGTCAGACTGAGACCTCACTGAAGGCTAGGACTTCAAAAGGAGACATTTATACCTTAAGAAATAGGTGAATCAGAAAGAAAGCCAAAATCCCAGAAAGGAGCTTGCAAGGCAACTTGGCTGTCAGGCTGAGTGAAGGGAAAAGAAAATTTTTAAAGTCTCCTCTGAAAACTCCCTGTCACAAGGTGGTCCTCCCGTGGGCCTGGCACTTGACCACATATTACCTTCTGGCCGGAAAAAGCCCCAAGTCCAAGCCGAGCATGGAATTTAAATTGACTCCAAATTGGTGGTTCCTCCAGGTACCTGGCAATCCTTTCTGGAGCAATGAATTTGCAACGCAGGCCTCAAAGAAGCCACACAATGTTTTAGCAATCATGAACCTCTGATCTGAAAAATCACGGAATGCATGAGGAATTAAGCCACCATGAGCAAGAGACAGCAGAGATAATGAACAAAAGAACCAGATCTGTGAGCACCGCAGGTGCTGAAATGATCAGACTCTGAACATAAACAAAATGTGTGCAATATATAAAGATATTTATAAAGGAAGTCAATGTATAAACAAAGAACAGACTCTCAAAAAAGATAAAACAGATCGAAAGACAACCAACTAAAACTTCTAGAAATGAGACTGACATATGTGCCTCTTGAGGCTGTTCTAAATTTGGCATGCAGGATCAGACGGAATCTTGGCATTGGATTCAGAAAACGAAAATGCTGTGTGTTTTAGGCTGTTGCTGCCTGTGTCTGGGCCTCAGGGTCCTCAACTGTAAATGCAAGAGTGGAACGAGATCACTTCATGAGTCCAACTCTGTCAACTAATATTCGGTGATACAACAGTTCAGATGACTGGGTCATATTGCTGTACAGCAGAAATTGGCAAAGGTTGTAAATCAACTATACTTTAATAAAAAAATTAAATAAACAGTTCAGCTCTGAGGCACCTGTTTTTTGAGCTACCCCTGATTATAAGCATCTTATGAGATTTTAAATCTTTACAATAGCCCACTGAGCTATGGGCTTTTATTATAACCATTTTATGTATTGGGAAACCGAAGCAGTGATGGGGGAACTTGCTCAGAGTCCAGAGCTGGAAAGGCAGGCTTGGACTCCATCCTCCATCAGTCCGCTTGTAGAGCGGGCTCTCTTCTACCCACCACGCTTGACTTGTAATGTCTGGAATTCCACCTCTTAGGATTCCCTGACCCACCCGCAGCAAGAGGCGACTCAATGGGCAGCCCAGGCTGTCAACAGCAACCGGAATTCCAGTTCCAGAGAGTGGCGAGACCATCATGGAGTTAATTATCAATAACCACATGTCATTAAGTACATCCGATGAGCAAGCCCTGTGCTTCTTTTGGACAAGAGGTGTTGATGACAGAGCAGCCAGCGGTGGCAAATTGCTGGGGCTCACCTTCTGAATACCCAAGTTCAGAAAATGTTTCATTCTGCAAGCACTGCTCTGTGCCTTGGTTTCCTCATGTGTGAAATCGCGACGGTAAGAGTACCGGATATCGCCCGGTTGTTGTCGTGATACAGTGAGCTACTACAAGTCAGGCGTGTAGTGAGCATGCCGCCGGCAGTGGCTCTTGCTGCCATTATTCTTATTAATTTCAACCCAGCGGGAAGGAGTTGGGCTTTGCAGGAGATGACCTTGATTCCATTCCAGCCGCCCCCACTTCCCAGCTGTGGGACTTGAAGTCATTGACCCTCTCTGAGGCTCCATGGCCCCATCTGTGAATCAGAAATAACAATGCTTACCTCACCCGTAGTTGTGAGGGTTAAATGGACTGTGAAATGCCTAGCGCAGTGGTTGACATATAATAGGTACTCAACAAATGTCTGTCCTCACCCCTGGAGCGTTTTCTGCACACTCGGCTTCTCCACCAGGGTTAGAATCCGAAGAGGCAGAGGATTCTGTGTGTGGAGATGTTGATTGGCTGTTCTTGCCTGCCTAGGAAGCTTTCACAGGTTCAGGGTCGGGGCGGGGGGGATGTCTAAGTGCATCCATTTCACAGCAGGTGAGTCAAGGCCATAGAGTGATGGAGCTCCATAACCTGGGAAAAGAGCCTTCAGGCCACGACCTTGGCTGCTTTGGCTAAACTGGCTACTAAGATGTGCAGTTAGCAACAGGAAGTCAGCCTTATCTTTATGAGGATTTGGTCATTGAATCCACCAAGCGGAAATACATTGACCTTCCTACTTGGAAATAAACCAGGCATTTGGCTTATAAATGGCTCCGTGGTCTTTCTGTGCACCCAGGACAGTGTAGCAGCATCACTCTGAGGATGGGAGGCAGGTAAACAGGGATTATATCAAAGGGGATGCAAAAGGCAATGACATTCGCAGCAGCAGCCTCATCAGTCCGTGAACCCTGACCCCAGCAGGCCTCCGGGAAGGGAAAAACTTCACCCCTGGCTGCTGTGGCTGCCTGCTTATCACTTCCCAAAACACTGGCAAAGGATGTCCAGAAATGGTTCCCTCATGGGGATTCCTCTTTTTTTTTTTTTTTGGCTTTTTGTCTTTTGTTGTTGTTGCTATTTCTTGGGCCACTCCCACGGCATATGGAGGTTCCCAGGCTAGGAGTTGAATCGGAGCTGTAGCCACCGGCCTACGCCAGAGCCACAGCAACGCCGGATCCGAGCCGGGTCTGCAACCTACACCACAGCTCACGGCAATGCCGGATCGTTAACCCACTGAGCAAGGGCAGGGACCGAACCCGCCACCTCATGGTTCCTAGTCGGATTCGTTAACCACTGCGCCACGACGGGAAGTCCTTTTTTTTTTTGGGGATTCCTCTTTTGAGCAAAGAGAAAACTCTTGGGTTCATCAGTGGCACCTGATCCTTCCTCTCCCTTCTAAGTTCAGCTATGTGTTCACTCAGTGCAGACACTGATTAAGCAGATACTACTGGGTGATGGCATCACGGTAGGGCAGTGGGCATTCTAGGTGCTCAGACTGAAGATGAAGGTGCAAACTCGGGGAGGGAAAAGGAATCTTGGAGGAGAGACGGATGGGCTGGGCAGAAGGAGCCTGAAACCAGCACATGGGGATGGATGGCCAGGGCAGCACGGCCTGGACCACTACACCTCACGAGTGCAAGCGTGGCACCCTGCTGGGGCCAGACTCAGTATTTTCTCTGGAGGACAATGTGGTGTCTCCCAAAGGATGGATCAAATAGACCCAGCTTCAAACCCAAGTGGCACCAGGTACGGGGACAGATATGCATCCCTGAACAATATTCTTCTCTGTCTCAGTTTGGTTGATGGAAAATGGGGATATGCCTGGTCATAGAGCCAAAAACACATAGATTTCCATAATGAGGATAAATCACGCAACATGCCCAGCAGAGATGCTAACAGTATCTTAACAATAAGAGTTCAATTACTGTTCATTTATCTTTAACTGTCATAATTGGTAGGTACCACATGTGACAACACGTCTTAGCCTCATAAGCCTTGTTTGCCTTCCTCAACATCTATACAAGAATAAGGGTGTTCCAATTAGGATTATTTCTCCAACCTGACCCTGAGCAAAATAACATATTTATCCCAAGCCCTCCAACCTCTGGGGTTCTCATCGCCAACCAGGATGGACAGTTCCAGTAGGGTCTGATCACTCAGCAGTCTCTGCATTACTAATAACTCTGGTTAATAGGTAATATCTCCACTGTGGCCAGGCCTTCTAGGAAAAATAAGCAATTCAAAAGTGGGGATTATTGACTGTCTGCCGTGTGTAGGAGAGCTGTCACCGAAGATTCCCAAAGGGTGGAACAAAGAAGTATAACTGGTGTTCCCACTCAACATTCCAAGGGCGAGGAAGTGTATTTGAAAGATGTGATAGCAAGGCATTTTAAGGATGCAGCAGTAAACACTCTAGGTCCAACAAATGGTGCCAAGTCCAGGGAAAAGCAGCAGCGGGTGCTCGAAGCAGACGGACTTCGGTTTGAACATGGGTTCAGCCATTTACTAGGAAGGTATCCTGAAGCAGGGGTGGGGGAATGGACGCCTCAGTTTATTCATCTGTGAAGTGGAGAAAACACGACCTAACTGCTATGGTGATTAGATAACACGGTGATGCCTAGCACACAGTGGGTGTTCAGTTAGCTTCCTCCTCCTTATCCTCCTTTCCCCTTCCCTTCTAGGTCACTGACATGACTTTATTCGCTAGTGAATACGAATGAATAGTGGATGCCTTTTATCTGCCTGTTGGTGACGGAGTTCTCTGCACATGTGGGTTTAGATACCATCAAGCTGATGCTCGTGCAAAAACTTTCAAGGCCTTCTCACTTCTTAAATGAGAGTAACAGAACATGGCAACATCTCTGCTTGGCATCCCCAGCCTTCCACCAGGAGACCTCAACCTCCTAACACTCTTCTGCTGCCATGCTTACCCTGGGAGCAGCTACCAGGGCTCTGGGTAGATGATTCACTTTGAGCTAATATCTGTATATGGTGTGAGGAAGGGGTCGAATGTCACGCTTTTGTACACGGATCTCCAGCAAATGTCCCATGCATTTGCTCAGGGTCTCTGAGCCTCCATCACCTCATCGCTAACATGGGCTTGGAAAGACACCTTGTAGAGTTTTGTGAGCATTCAATGAAAGAGAGAGAAAAAAAAAAAAGTGCCCTATGGAGGGGGGTGGTCCCTGGCACTCAGCAGCCAGCCAATGCCAGTAACTGACAAAATGGACAATGGATTAGGAAGAACTCTAAAACAACAGTGTCCTTACTGCCCCTGGATCAGAGCTATCCCATCTCTGAAGATTTTAGCATCCAGGGTGCTCATCACAAGAGGCTGTGGTAACCCCCTTTCCCAAGAACCCCCTTCCTGGGTGGCCCTGAGAACATTTTCTTCTCCCTTTCCCGTTTTCCTCCCTTACTTCCCACCTTAATTTTGCACTAAATGCTCCTGGTCTTAATGACTTAATTAAAACATTGCTAGCCCACGCAAATCATTTTTGGCAAGGTGGTGGGAGGGTATGAATGAACCAATGAGTCAGTCAAAGAAGAGGCCTCTAATTTAACGTCGGAACAGCGAGGCCCCCCAAACTAAAGTGATGCACAGGCCACCCCACACAGAGGTGACAGAGGTGGGCCTGTGTGGGACGCTTCCTCCAGCCCAGGGCTCTCCACGGGCCCCCACTCTCCCTCCTGCTCTGGGGAGACAGCGATTCCTTTAAATCACATCTCCCTCCTCCTGGGTGTTTGCAACACCTCCCCATTTAGTTTTCTCTCTGAATGTCATTAGTGTCCCATTTGCCTCGTCTTCCTGATCTCCGAGGCGGGTGCGAAGCAGGCGGAGACTGAGTTGGCAACAAGGGCTCCCGCCTCCTGACTGTAGGTGAGGGGACATGCGGAGGGGGCGGACACGGTCCCCGGGCTGCTGTTCCAGATGCTGCTCTGATCCACTCAGCTCAGGCCAACAAACAGTGACTGGATCCTACCTGTGGGCCAGGTGCCCAGATCTTAACAATAAGGGGCTGTGCTCGCCCTAGAAGCCCCCGGGCTCACGGAGATGGAGGGTCAGTGCCTGTGTGATCTGCAGGGGGCAGGTGGAAGGTGGAGTGAGTGAAGAATTCGGGGGGCAGGGGGTGGCTGGTGGAACAGGAAGGCATGGGGACGGTCCGGGAAGAGGGAACGGCACATGGAAAGGCAGGCGTGTCCTGCTGTACAGCACAGGGAACTATATCCAATCTCTTGCGATAGAACATGACGGAAGATGGTCTGAGAAAAAGAATGCATATACATATGTAGGACAAGGTCACTGCTGGACAGCAGGAATTTGTACAACACTGCAAATCAACTATAGTGAAAAAATTAAAAATAAGTAAGGCTAAGGCATCTATTACTCAGTTATTTGTTTATTTCTTCAGTCAGTATATATTTACTGAGTGCTTGCTATATGCCAGGCACTGTTGCAGGCGTGAGAAGCCTGCTGGCAATGACACCAAGTGACTTCCTGCCTTCACGGAGCTGGTATTCCGTTACAGGAAGGCAGAAAACAGACAGACTTACAGAGGAACGTACAAGGCACCAGGTGGAGATAAATGCTGCTTCGAAACACACACTCAAGAGGGGCGCAGGAAGGCCGGGAGGGTGAGGGCTGCCTCCTGCCTTCCTGTTCTCAGCTCCTCTCCAGCCACCTCTGCTCATGCCACTGGCCTCCTGCCACTCAAGGGGCAGACACGCAGGTCTGCTGCTGCAGCCCCATCCTGGATGGTGACCTGGACACCTGTTCACTGCTGTCCCCTCTGCCTGAAGGGCTCTCGCCAAGACCAGAGAAAGGCTTCTATGCCTTATGCATGGAGGTGGGAGTGTGTGTGCGGTTCAAGGAAGAGCAAAGAGGACAATGGTGTGAGCGAGGGGGGCACAGAGAGATGGGCTGGGAGGGCAAGCAGGGGCAGCTTGGGTACGTCCTGGTGGGTCAGGGTGAGGCCTGGGGCTTTGCCCCCATGGGAGCTGGGGAGCCACGGGAGGGCCTGGAAAGCAGAGGAGTGATCTGATCTGACTGATGATTTAACAGGTGTCTCTGTGCTGGATCCCAGGAGGATAGGGTGGCAGCAGAGGCCCACACCGAGGAGGCCACTGCAAGAATCCAGGTCTGAGATGGTGGGTGGGACCAGTGTGGGGACAGAGGAGGTGGCCACATGTGCTAAGCAGGGGAGAAAAGTGACAGTTGGTATAAAATGTGGCACAGGATGTGAGGTGGGAGAAGGGGGGAAATGAGGCCGAGGGGAAGGAGGGGCACTCCAGACAGAAGAATCCACCGGTGCCAAGGCTCGGGTTCAAGCCCATCCTGCCAGGCTCAGATCCTGGGACTGTGTTTCTGCAATTTCTTCCCTGCCTCAGTGCACATGAACCACAAGCCTTGCTCTGGGCCCAGCTCTGGGCGGTACCAGCATGGGGATGAGTGACCCAGTCTCTCGGGTCCGAGGGGCGCCTGTGTCAGAGCTGAGAGCTGTGGTCACATGTGATGGTGCAGGAGGTTCAGGGAACTAGCGGGAGACAGGCCTGGGATGGGGGGATTTGAAGGAGGAAGAGGAGACCCCATGCTGGGGTTTAGATGGGATTCGATTTTTATTTATTCATTTGTTTATTTATTTATTTACTTATTTTTGCTTTTTTACAGCTGCACCCACGGCATATGGAGGTTCCCAGGCTAAGGGTCTACCTGGAGCTGTAGCTGCTGGCCTACACCACAGCCATAGCCACGCCAGATCCAGGCTGCATCTGCAACCTACACCACAGCTGATGGCAACACCAGATCGTGAACCCACTGAGCGAGGCCGGGGATGGAACCTGTGCCCTCATGGTTACTAGTCGGAGTCATTCCCGCTGAGCCAAACAGGAACTCTGGGATTCCATTTGTAATTGGAATGTTTCTATCTTCATGACCAGTTAGCCTGGTGAGGCTGGAGAGTCCACCTTCAGCCCCTGAAATCCCCTTGCTGAGTGAGCCTCCATCTTCCTATCTTAAAAATGGAGTTATAAGAACTACCTCCTAGGACGGGGGCCATTTAGATGAAATGTACCAGTCCAGTCCTTGGCACAAGCCTCAATACACGTGAGCCCATTTCATCAAATGTCCCTCTCTATGAAAGGCAAAAATCCTCGAGAGGTGTCTGCAGAAGCATTATGTCTCTGCTGCTAAGCATTTATACCAGTTTAGAAACATTCTTCAGGCTGAGAGCAGAGGCTCCCTTAGCTTTTGGTTCTGCTTCCCTGTTACAGCCCAGAGCCCAGCATGGGGCTGGGCTGATGGTCAATATTCAATAGGTCTTTGCTGAATTGCTAATTAAATGACTGAAAAAGAGGTTATACATGATTTAGGCGCCAGTGCTTTTTGGCTGGGCAACCTCAGACCGGATAATTCACTTCTCTGAGTCTCAGCTTTCTTACCCGTGAGGTGGAAATCACAGTATCTACTGTGGCAGAGGCAGTTACTGCCCATCAAGTATCCACATTTCCCAGAGCCCTAGAAATCAGGCAGGACCACGTGCCTAGGTCTGGCTTAAAGGCTGTGTGCCACTTCCGGGCTGCAGCATTTAAGAGCTGGTGCTCAACCTTCTGGCTACGTCTTCCCCTGCTGTGGTCCACTACTTCCTCCAGGTGGTACACCTAAAACACGGCAGAGCTTTCATCAGTCTGGCCCCTGAGTCACTAGGTAACGCAATGCCCTTCACCTGTCTCTATTAGACAGGTAGCATGAACAAGAAATAAACCTTCGCTGTGTTAAACCACTGAGATTCTGGAGTGCATTTATCACTGCAGCATAACTGTGCCTAGAGAGACTCAGATTTCTACCTTGCAAGCCCAGAATACAGAAAATGTGCTTGGTACATAGTAGGTTTTGTTTTGCTTTGTTTTTTGGTCACGCCTGCTGCATGCGGATGTTCCCATGCTGGGACTCGAACCTGAGACCCAGTGGAGACCTGAGCCACAGCAGTGACAATGCCAGGCCCTTAACCCACTAAGCCACCAGGGAACTCCCACAGTAGGTTTTCAACAAAGGGCTCACTCCCTGGGTCCTGGCGCCTTTCTCTGCATCTACAGGCTTCTTCACGACGCAGACTTCATTTATGAGTCTACTCTTCTCTTTGCCATGTTCCTTCTCTAGCTTGAAACTGCCTTCTACTTCCCCCCCAAGCCAGGTGTGTTCTATTTTTGTCACTGCACAGCAAAACAAGAAAAGCCTCCTGAGAGCCAGTCTGGCCAGCTGCACCTGGCCTCTGAAGCACCTGTCCTCTGGGCAGCCGCCCACTCACCTACCTCATTCACAACTGCCTCGGATCCCACTCCAGCTCAGCTTGAAACGGAACCACCAAACTCTGGACCCTGCCCTTAGTGTCTTGGGTCCCAGAACGACTCTGACGGCCACCGAGGCCTGTGTGGTCCTGGCCCTGCACAGTGTTTCCCGGCTGTCGGCTCCCCTGCCGCATCCCAGCTGGATGCCTGGCCCTTGCCTGCCCTGTCCTCCCACCATGCCAGCTGCTGGCTTGGCTTCCAGCAGCCACCAGCCCTGCTGCTGCACCTGCTCCCTGAGAAGGCCACCTCCGCTCTGGCCTGACCTCCTCCACTTTCCCCGTGGCTTAGGGACAAAGCCTTCAACCAAAAAGCTTGCCTCTTTTCCGATTCCAAGATGGCATCTCTCAAGATCACAGGTTTGCAGCTGATGACGCAGAAAATCAGAGCAGACAAGGGGACTGACCTGGCTCCATGTCAGCACGTTCTGAAGAGTCAGCAGCGTCCGTGGGCCCGGCAGCCCTTGCTCCGGGGCCATCAGATCCTGGAGGACGGGACGGGATCCTTTCTGTTAAAGCAGAGAACACAGACCCAAGTGAGGGAGATGGCAAGATGTCCTTGTCCCTCTATCACCTCTCCCGGCGGTCAGTGCAGACACGCGCCCGTGGGGAGAGGAGGCTTGTTCCTGGGCCCACAGCCTGGAGCCACCCTGGGAATCACACGCACCCTCTGCCACCTTCCATTCTTCCTCCGTCTCCTCTGGGCTGGTCTGAGAGCCATTGTTTACATGCATTCCCTCCAGCTGACCAAACCCTTCCAGGGCTGGGACTACAGTTCCCTTCTCTTTACAAGCCAGGAGGGGGCAGCTTGGAGCAGAGCAGAAAGTGCTCTGTGAAGCAGGACTGACTGTGTGCTGGGAGGGGGCAGGGAGGGGCTGGGGGATGGAGCATGTGGCTGAGGCCACAGTTCGGCCATTGAGTCACTGGGCGTATAATAGGTCCCTGTACTTCTTTGAACCCCAGTGTCCGGCCCTATAGAACAGGCCCGTCCTCCCTGTGACATACTGTCTGGGAGTGTTGGGAGTCACACAGGCAGAGTTCCTTACACTCAAGAGTCTGGCTCTGGCACTCCTGCTTATCACCCAGCAACCTCTAGCCGAACACCTCCCCTCCTGGAGCTTCTGTCTGGAAGAGAACAACTCGGAACTAGGCCACATGTGAACCCCTTTCTGCCCCTAGAACTGTACGACCGTGTGGATTCGCCTCGGCCTCTTCAGCGTCTAAGGAGATAGCTGTACTTAGCAAAGGTTTGTGAAATGAATAACAGAAATTCTGTCTCAGAGTTCCCTTGTGGTGCATCTGGTTAAGGGTCATGTGTTGCCTCTACAGCAGCTCAGGTCACTGCCATGGTGTGGATTCGATCCCTGGCCTGGGAACTTCCACATGCCACAGGTGTGGTGAAAGAGAAAAAAAAAATTCTATGCTCCTCAAAAGAAGAGGGAGCAGAGGCTCACGGCAAGAGGAGGAACTGGGAAGTGAACAGGTCCTCGTGGTTGGTGTCTTTTTTCTGCGCTCGTGACCACACTCAGCCACTGAGACGCTACAGAGTACCTTTTAATTTTTATTTAGTTTTTTGCTTTTTAGGGCCACGGAGCTGCAGCTGCCAGGCTACACCACAGCCACAGCAACGCCAGATCTGAGCCGCATCCACAACCTACACTGCAGCTCACGGCAACGCCCAGTCCTTAATCCACTGAGCGAGGCCAGGGATCGAACCCGCACCCTCATGGATACTAGTTGGGTTCGCTACTGCTGAGCCACGATGGAAACTCCAGGGTACTTTTTTAAATAGAGGACACACTAGGCTAAAGAACAATGCAAGAAGGATATATGAAGGCATCAGAGGAAAAAAAGTCATTGTATGAGAAATGAATACGTATTTGCCAAATATACCTAGGATCCTAGCTAAGGACTGTTACTGTCTAGTATAAGGAATTACTGGTAATCTCCACTAAAGCCATTATTCTCCTAAGTGGGAAATTATGCTAACTTCATCTGTATGTCCTGTTTCTTTATTGTAAATGCTTGTTATCCCAATAAAGAGTTACTGTATTAGGCAGGAATAGTCACCAGGCTCTGGCCAAGCACAGAGCGTCCCTTCCCGGCGGGGGCGGGGGGGTCAATCTCCCACACACCCCCAGGCAGAAGACCCGACAGGCCAAATAGGGTCAGTAAGACAAAGTTGGGCAGTAAACCCAGGAAAGTCCTTATACATCATGCTATGTCACTAAAATAAAAAATAGGCAGCGCAGTTCGTAGGAGGTGCCTATGGTTTTTTGTATCTCAAATGAGCAACAACAGTGATCATGCCCTTAACTTCTCTTTACTCTGTCTTGTTCATCACAAGTTTACCCTCGAAAGTGTCAGAGAGGAGCAGGAAATGGCTCTGCGGTGACCATGGATGTAGTAAGAGGCCCTTTCTCCTGTGTGGGGGCCTCTCCCCACGTGCCCTGTGCCCCGAGGATGTTAGGACTCCGAGCTGGTGGCTTTGCCCCCACAGGTCCTGCTGGGGTCCTAGTCACCTCCAGTGACTTAGACCAAACCCTCAGGGTCTTTCGCAACCCCCTCTCCTTTGCCCAGGTCACACAACTCCACGCTGCCTCCAGAGCTTCAGGCCAAAGCTGTGTGGACCTTCATCAGCGCCTCTCTGACCCCCCGACCCCCGTCTGCTCTTGAAGAAGCTGCAGGGCTGAACTTTAACTCCTTTTCCACCTTTATCTTTGCCAGAGTTTTGTGGAAAACCACAACTCCATTTTTTTTCCTATTTATTTTTTGATTTGTATCCCTGAATTCTCTCTTTTTCGAAGGAGAATCATCACAGTACACACAAGAGGACTGGTTCCAGAACACCCACCCCCCTTGCCCCCCCAGCCAAAACCCATGGATGCTCAAGTCTTTTCTTCAAAAATGACACAGGACTTGTGTAAAACCCACACACAACCAGCCATATACTCGAAATCATCTCTAGATTACTTATGATGCCTAATACAATGTAAATGATATGCAAATAGTTGTAAATACAATGTAAATGCTATGTAAATAGTTGCCAGGGTGGCACGTTCAAGTTTGGTTTTGGGAACTTTCTTGAATTTTTTTTTCTTGGCATATTTTCGATCTGTGGTTGGTTGGCTCCACGGATGTGGAACCCACTGATGGGGAGGGCTGGCGGTACCTCCAACAGACACCACATGACTGTTAAGGACACCCAAATACTCATGGGTTGACCAAAGGTTTTGGAAGTACTAGCGTTTTATGGAGAGAAGTCCAGTTAGGAAGGGATTGGGGCCTTCACTCCTTCAGTTGCTCCCTCCATTCCTAGGATGAGGGTTGGGTGCTAAACAGGATGCACTGATGATGCAGAAACAAACTGTGCCCTCAGCAAACTCTCAGGATGACAAGGAAACTAAGAAAACACGGCCACAATAAGGGACATGCTTGGTGGTTTTGTAAGTGGATGTGGGGAAAACAGTGAGCAGAGGGAGGCACAGAGAGAGCCTGGCTGACAAATAAGGGAGCAGTGATTGAACAGCATACCCTGGAAGCTGAGCCTGGCACCAGAGATAGTGTCGGGTGGGTGGCACGGGGACAGGGCAGGGTACCTGTAAGAGGGAGTAAAGGCATGGGGGGGGAAGCGTGACAAAGCGGAGTGTGGGCTGCGTGGAGGGAAGCAGAGGGCGACACATCTGACCGGTGACGTGGACCCGGATGTGGGTGCGGACTCTGAAAGCCGAGCCATTATTCAACGCGTAACAGCCAGCCACTGAGGGCTTATGCGCAGAGATGTGTCATAATTGGAGAGCTGCTGTGGGAAGATGGGTTTGGCAAGCTTGCACAGACAGCATGACTTGGAAGGGGAGGGAGCTAGCTGTGGTGTGCCAGGCACTGGGCAGAGCGTTTGGCGCTGGCGTCTATTTGATCTCAGTTAACCTTCTAAACAACCGTAGGAAGCGAGCCTATTCCTTCCAGACGTGCAGACGAGCAAATGAGGCTTCAGGGAGTTGCAGCTGCTGGCCCCGAGTGCCCCAGCTCCCAGCTAGGAAGTGGTGGAGACAGGATCACAGCCCTGTTCTTTTCCCTTTCCAGGCAAGCCTTAAAGCATGCTCTGAGCCTGCGCAGACACCTGACGCCCCCCCCCCCCAGTACACCTGCTCCCAGCGTACCTCCCACCCACCCTAGGGTGGGCTTAAGCTTGGTTGTTTCCCGGGCTGCCTTTTGAGACACCCGGGTGGAATTTGCTCCTCTGAGCTTTGCTCCTCTGCGCTTTCCCTAAAGTGACCACAAGTCGAAGAGGGATAAGACAATACCTTGAGCCATGTCCCAAACGTTCAGATTATAGCCTCTTGCAGAGAAGCTCAAAGGCAGTGGGAGCCCATCCGCCTCTCCTGCAGAGGTGCTTGTTTCCTTCTGCTTTCCCTCCTCAGCTCAGCTTAACAGGAGCTGGGGACCCAGGAGCCCAGGGGAACGTGGTTCAACACCCAGGACCTGGCTGGGTCCTGAAGAGTGTCCACGAGGAACCCAGCATCTCTGGGTTGGCTTCACCATCAGAGGAGAGCCTGGAGGACTCCACACACGCCAAGTGGATCGGCACACCTGCAGCCTGAAAGGGATGATTGCAAATCACTCCCATCAAGATCATCAAGATGCCTACTGCTAAAACTTGGTGTTTTCCAAAGGGGAAGAAAAGGTTTCCTTATTCTAAATACGGGGCCCAGTGAAATCTTCACTACATGCCTGACAACCGAGGCTGCAGCTTTTCTTGGAGGATGCCCGGCACGGGGGCAAGTGCAGTGAGTTCAGAAGCAGAGAGTGGGTCTGTCACACCCCACCAGGTTCCCAGCTGTGTGGCCTTGCAAACCACGGGGCTCCTTAAATTTCCTTATTATTAAATAGGAATCATAATAAGGGATTAGAGAGACTAAGTGCCAGGCCCTTGGTACTTTCATAGGATGTATAATAACTTCTTCCTTTTTTTTTTTCTTTTTTTTTGTCTTTTTAGGGCCATATGGAGGTTCCCAAGCTAGGGGTCCAATGGAGCTGTAATCGCCGGCCTACACCACAGCCACAGCCACAACCACACCAACACAGGATCCGAGCCGTGTCTGTGATCTACACCACAGCTCATGGTAATGCTGGATCCTTAACCCACTGAGCAAGGCCAGGGATCAAACCCACATCCTCATGGATGCTAGTTGGGCTCACTAACCGCTGAGCTACGATGGGAACTCCTCTCCTCATCTTTTTATGCTCAACATTCTAGACTCTGCTTTCCCAGTGAGGTCGCTCCCTTCCTCACAAAGATATCAACTGAAGGAAGAGAATTTCAAGAAAAAAAGTGCTGCAACTCTAGCAGATTGTTCATGCTCTTGACCTAGTGCTTATTACCAGTGTCTTAGAACTATTTGTCAAAAAATAAAAAAATAATAAAAATAGCAGTTCCCATCGTGGCTCATCGGTCACAAACCCGACTAGGATCCAGGAGGACATGGGTTCCATCCCTGGCCTCGCTCAGTGGGTTAAGAATCCAGTGTTGCCATGAGCTATGGTGTAGGTCACAGACACAGCTTGGATTTGGTGCTGCTGTGGCTGTGGTGTAGGCTGGTGGCTACAGCTCTGCTTCGACCCCTCCTAGCCTGGGAACTTCCATATGCCGAAGGTGCAGCCCGAAAAAGCAAAAAAAAAAAAAAAAAAAAAAAGAGCTATTTGTCGACATGCCTTTGTCCTCCACCAGAATGAGACCTCCTTAAAGACAGTGACCGCTGTGGCTTCAATTCCCAGCACACAGATGTCCCTTTCTACCTTAGTTCCCTTATCGAGATCCAAACCGCGGAGTCATTGGTTCTTTGGGGATTTTATTTTCCCAGCCTGGTTTCAAGAGTGACTTCTAAGTGACACCTTCAAGAACACATCCAATCCTCTGAAAAGCATCTCATTAGCATGGACTCATTAGCATGGACCGCTTCACCCTGTTACTCTGCTCAGAGCTTTGGTTTCTAATCCCAGCCAATTATATGTGCCAACATATTCAATAACATCTTAATAACACCAGCCCTGTCAGGTCTCTGGACAGAGTCGGACCAGATTGAGAGAGCCAAGGTCTAACAAGATGCTGGAACAGTGCATGGCCGAGGGGAAGGGGAGCAAACATTTCGAGGGGCTCCAACCCCGGCGTGTGCAGTTGGGACAGCCCTGGGTGATGCCTGAGGCTCAGCAAAGGTTCATTCCCTTCTTCTTCTCAGGCTCCAGAGAAAAGCAACGCCATCAAACTTGTGGCAAGTCAACGGAGAGAGAGAGAGAGAGAAGATTCACCACGTTCCTGAGTCTGTTTAGAATAAGGATTTTTTTTTTTTTAAGCGTTTCTCCCTAAGGACTGAAGGGAGCAGGTTATTTCATTTTAATGATGGCAAGCTGCCGCTGCTGCTTGCGAACCCCCCAACCAATTTTCATATGAAAAAGAAACACACACACACACTCACCTACAGAATCAACTACACACAGAAGGATGCTTCTTTCAGAGAGTACATCCACAGGGTGGGAAAATCTGGCTGATCCCTCTCCAGACATTCAGATTCAGGAGGAGATCCCCAGATGTGCTCCCCCTCCCACCTCCCTGCCCCCCAGCGTCTGACCAGCCCGAGAGCCACACAGCCTAATCCAAGATGTCCTGTCCAGCAGCTGCGCATTTTTAAGCACATGAGGGGAAACAAAGGCAGCGGATGCTTTTGTGTCATCTTCCCATGGATTTTTACCTGGGTACCCTCACTCCGGAAGGCCTGAAGGAGTCTTTTCACAGGTCCTCCGTGGGTCCAGCCCCAGACGTGTGGCGGTGAGGATGGGTCTCTCCAGCGGGGAAGGCGGGTAGAACTAGCTCATTTGCTGTTTTCTGGCCGCCAGACTGCCTCTGGGTTTCCGCTCAGCAGTCCCTCTTGCGGTGCTTCCACCGCGTACCCACCCGCGGCTCTCGGTATCTGCCAGGGCAAGCAGTGGCGCCTGAGTCCTTCACAGGTGAGCTGCCCAAACCCGCACCACGTGCAAGTTTATCTTGCAAAGAATCGAGGGTCCACGCTTTGTAGGGATGTTTGTCAGGGAGGAGACTGGGCACAGCAGGTGGGAGCATCCGTGTTCAACGTCCCGGGAGGAAGATGAACAGAACTAGGCTCTCACCAGAGAAAGACTTTCTGCGTATGGAGCTGCACAGGATCCCCCTGCCTGGAAGACTCCGCGTAAGAGGAAGCCCGGGCGAGGGAGTAAGCGGCACTCATCGCCACAGGTGCTACAAAGCAGTCTGAGGAAGTTTGTGGTCCCAGTGAGATGGTTTCTCAGTCTTAACATCACCAAATATTTTTACCTTTAAGCCCTTCCTGCCATCAAAAATTCTGTGATTTGAATGTGCAGGACAAACACAAACTCCTGTTCTCAACCACCGGGCTTGCTCTCAGCCCAGAACTCCAGGCTGCTTCTTAGTTTCAGGTCAGAGTGCAAAGCCGCTCCCTCCTTTCATGGCACCTGCTGCTCCTCTCCCTCTGAAGCCAGCCTTTCTCTGTTGTACGGACCACAACTAACTGCACTCCATGCAAAAG
Source organism: Sus scrofa (assembly GCF_054392235.1). Classification (NCBI taxonomy): domain Eukaryota; kingdom Metazoa; phylum Chordata; class Mammalia; order Artiodactyla; family Suidae; genus Sus; species Sus scrofa. The sequence continues at coordinate 13,620,947 of NC_139391.1, forward strand.
GCACGGAATCCAGTGGTTTCTACCACTGGGTCCTGCCCTGATCTCTGTGCTCTTCCATCCCTGCCTCTAAACTATCCTCCCCCGGTGCTACTCCTGAGATGCAGGTCTGACCCTGCTCTTCCTGCCTTGAAACCCTTGATGGTGTCCCATTGTCTTTGGGATAAACATCTAAAGCCCTTCCTAGACCAGGCGCTTTTCATGTCTAGCCTGGCCCACTGCCCCAGCCAGGTCCCTGCCACTCTCACCTTAGAGCTGCCATACTGCAGCCCAACCCAGCTGCTGTCAACTCTCTCTGCCTTTCCTGCTGTCCCATCCTTGGCGGGGGAGGCCCCTGGTGCTCCCTCACCAGTTGACATTGCAGCACCCCATCTTATTGTGGGGACGCTTCTCCCCGCTTCTGGGAACCACTTTTTCCATTGCTCCCATCATGGGGTTGTGAGCATAGTCAGGGCTGTTTGGCAGCCATTTCTGGCTCACTGCCATCCAGGCACAGGTGGGTGGCACATCCCACAGGGCCATTCATTAATTGAGGTGGTGGGTGTGAGCACAAGTGTACCACTTGCAGGTATATGTAACTGCCAACACAGGACTCTCCAGGGCTCTTTCACTCTAGAAGGTGGGCACAGTGAGGATGGTTGGTCAGCCTGGGCCCCTGGGGGACTGCAGCAGGCAGAAACCCCTCCCCTCTCCCACCCCTCCTCCTGCCCACAATGGACATGGGGCAGGAGAGAGAATGGGTCCCTTCTCTCTCTCGTGTTGTTATAAGACACTACGATTTGGGGGTGATGTGTACCCAGCACTAACTAGCTGATGTGACAGATCCATGGGTCCTATAAGAACGGTCTTTTTTTTTTTCCCCTAACTGAAGTATAGTTGATTTACTATATTGTGTTACTTTCGGGTGTAGAGCAAAGTGATTCGGTTCCATGTAAATACAACCTTTATTGTTTTCAATTGTTTTCCATTATAGTTTATTCCAGGGTACTGGATATAATTCTCTGTGCTATAGAGTAAATCCTCGTTTATGTATTTTACATATGGTAATGTGCATCTGTTAATCCCATGCTCCCAAGGCATCCCTTCCCCTCGTCCCCTTTGGTAACCATAAATTCGTTCTCTGTGTCTGTGAGTCTGTTTCTGTCTTGTAAATACGTTCGTCTGTACTATGTTCTAGATGGAATTGTCATATTCCTGAGGGACTGCCTCCCTGGCCATCATTGGTTGGTCCAGAGTTGGGTACCTTAATAAAGCCAGACCAATCACAGTTCTGGGGCAGAGCGGCACCTGATCAAAGCGGGACCAGCTAGACATCTTCCCTGGGAATCCTGCAAACAGAGTGAGGAAGGATGTGGTCTCCGGTGTGGTGACTGTGAGCTGTAAACCTCTGAGAGCTAGTAGAGGCCACGTGTTATGGGTTGATCCGTGTCCTCCAAAAAGAGCTTCCTAATCCCTCCTACTTAAGAATGGGACCTTATTATTTATTTATTTCGTTTTTTTAGGGCCACACCCAGGGCATATGAAGGTTCACAGGCTGGGGGGCTAATCAGAGCTGTAGCTGCCTGCCTACACCACAGCCACCGCAACACGGGATCCTTAACCCACTGAGCAAGGCCAGGGATCGAACCCAAGTCTTCATGGATACTAGTCGGGTTCATTAACCACTGAGCCAGGACAGGAACTCCAGGGGACCTTATTTGGAGCTGGGTTCTTTGCAGAAGTAATCAAAGTAAAATGAGGTCATTGAGGTGGAACCCCAATCCGACATGACTTGTGTCCCTATAAAAAGGGGGGATTTTGGACCCAGAGACAGACACACAGCAGGGAGAAGGCCATGTGGAAGTCTGAGTCCTGCTGCCACAAGCCAGGAAACGAGCAGAAGCCATGAGAGAGTCCTGGGGGGAGAGCCTGCCCTTCAGAGGGAACACGGACCCACTGACACTTTGATCTTGGGCTTTTAGCCTCCTGAACTACGAGACAAGGAATTTCTGTTGTTTAAGCCTTTCAGTTCGTGGCACCTTGTTACAGCAGCCCCGCACAATGTAGTACAGAAAAAATAGGGAGCGCTGGTTTGCAGCGAGAGAAGGAAACTCACCAGAGAAGAGACCAGAGCAGCAAAAAGAAACAGAACCAATCGTAACAGAATTAAAACCGTGAACACAGTCCCACGGAATCTCTGCATTTTCTCTGGCTGGAAGGTTTAACTCCTTGGACTCTATGAGGCTGTAAGAAAAGTTCCGTCTGTTTTGAGTACGTTAACGCTGAGGTTTCTGTCGCTTCGAATCAAGAGTCCTCACCAGCACTGTTATTAATATTTAATCATTATCATTATCATTAATGTTAAGGAAAGGGAAGCTCTGTATGTGGCTCCAAGTGGGGCTGAACTGACCAGATTGGTGACGGATGGACAAGCAAGCTGACTGCCTCCAAATGCTGTCCAGACATGTCTTGGGAAGAGACAGGGTTCCCTCCTGTCTGGGTACCACAACCTTCCTGCATTCGCACAGCTTAATCCTCTCGGCGTTCTCTTTAATCCGGTCACAGCCAGAATAAATTCTGAAAAGGACTTTCTTCTGAACAGTTATGCCTTTCTTCCCCGTCCAAACACAACTGTGTGCCAGGCCCCTCCAAATGCTCCAAAACCAAACAAGTCCAGCTCCAATCCCTCATCTCATTTCATGTTATTTTCTTGGCTGCACACACTTAGGGGCCTTTGTTTCTTCTGCTCTGCCCTTGGACGCTTCCTGTCCACATTCCCGCCAATATGAGCTCCTCCAACGGCAGCAAGGGCTGTGGGCTAGCAGAGGAGAGAGGTGGTCCGAGGGTAGGCAGGCTGGAAAGGATGAGCCATCTCGGCCAAGAGCTAAGGTTTCCAGCCCTCTGGAATAACCCGTGTCCACACGCTCTCCTGGGTGGAATGCGGCTGCATTGTGGGCTCTGGCATGTGTATTTGCTCTTATAGAATAGAAGACAATTGTTCAAGCTGTCATTGAGCCTCCCAGGCTGCCATGGTTGTAGGAATACGCAGAACCATTCGACCTTGACAATCCCCCACCAGCAAAGAGAGACATTGCTCAACTGCAAAGGACTAGGGGCAGCAATTATCCACATGAGCAAGATTTGATGACTACAGATATTACAGAGTTCACCACCCCTGCCCCAAAGGAAAGGAGGAGTCTGATGTTTCTTCCTCATCTGTTCAATCCAGGAGCACCAACAGGAAAACAGTGCTCATCTCAAGTGATGAGAGAATTTTAGTTTTCTGGAAGGGGTGAAGGCCAACTCAACCTTGAACCAAGAGGGTGGTGGGGATGAGAGAACCAAATGATGCTGAGCCTGTCACCTGTCTGTTGGCTCCTGGCCCCTTCCCCACACTGGCTGCCCTGTTCCTGCTCACAGAGAACTGCAGTGCTCAGAGTCACTGGCTTCCAGGCAGGTGGGCTTGTGAATGGAGAACCCTGGAAGAAGGCTGGAGGTGAGAAGACAGAAGCTAGGGTCTCTCTCTCTCTTGTCTTAGTATCCTTGGCAGCAGCTACATGACATCTGTCACTTCAGGTCCTGACACCCTATGTAATGGCTCTAGCTCCTGCTGGATGGTCCCAGCTTCTGGGCTCTAGAAACATCACCTTCTCTCACTGTTCATCCAGTCTAGGCGGGGATGGTATTTCCCTGTTGCTGCTGATCTCTGTGCTGCCTCAACATGTAATGTTTGGCTTCTTAGCCATCTAATTAGTTGTGTGGCCAATTCCCTATATTAAATTCCCTCTGTTGAAAGACCTATGGTGGCTCTCATTTTCCTTCCTAGTTTCTGATAGATAGAGGTGCTGAGAAAGAATCTGAGGGTGGAAGTGCCACTCTGCAGCCCCCTGGGACAACGAGTGCATGAAGATGCCCAGTGCTTGGCCTGGGCTTTGGAGCTCCTGCTGATCACTGCAGTCACACCCAAGAGGAAGTAAGTGATGGGTGAGGCACCTGTCAGGCACCTGGAAGGTTGGGAAGGCAACCCTGGAAGGACAAGGTAGTCAGGTCTCTGCTTTTTTTTTCCTGCATGAATTCAGCCAGCTTGAATGTGGCTTTTTATGCCAGTTGGTAAATGAAGGTGGGAAAGACCAATTATTGATGCAGCAGGTGCCAAAGAGTTTGGGTTGTGAAGCTTCAGAATCCTTTGGCAGGTTAGGGTGGCCTGAGTCTCTGCAGAGAAACCAGGAGTTAAATGTACCTGAGACCGGAAGGACATCTCTTAGCAGATTCAGTGAGATGTTTGAGACAATGTGATGTGTCTGGTTTGGATCTTGTCTCTGTTGAGATCTAGGATGGTTAATGGTTAGCACTGGTCCTTCGGAACTCATAGAAAGGGGAGAGGCTATGCTTTATTGAGAGAGGAAGGGGACAGGGAAATTGTAGGAGAAGATTTTGGGGACTGCTCAAAAACAGAGCATTCTTGGTTCCTAAGGATGAACTGTGATGTGAAAAAGAGAATGTAAACAGACAAAGGCTTGGACAGAGGAAGAGACGATGGAGCAAAGAGTGCACAGAAATGGAGGGACAGTGGCTTGCAAGGGTTCCAGGTGAGCCAGCTCCTTGGCAGAGGGTGCATTTCCCAGCAGAGGTCAGATTCCCACAGTCGAAGCAGAGGCTCTGACCCCTCATGCATTTCCTTTCTGCTTCTGCTCAGGCTCTTGTTACAGGTGGCCTTTTATTGACTGACCCAGTGTCCCAGAACAATGTCCCACATGGGATCAGAAAGGACCACCAGGTGGGGAACAGCAGGGCGGCTAATGAACTGCCACAGGCCTCACCTCCCTGGAAACCTCTATGGGGCCCAGAGGACAAAAAGAAAAAAAAAGAAAGAAAAAGAAAACAAAACAGCACTGGGACTTCAACACAGATGTGGTTTCCACCTCAGCATCTCCCCGCCTTCTCCAGCCTTCTCCAGCCTCACGTGCCCACCCACACAGACACACGGGCTGGTTCCTACCTTGGTAAAGCTGATAACACATGTGGGGGGCAGAAACAGAGCTGGAAAAGGGATTCTTCCAGAGATGAGGAAACTCCAGGAATTTGGGGGTTACAAAGGTATCCCCACTTTAGTTTTTTTCTACTTTTTGTTATCACGTCGATTATATTTTTAAAAATAACATACTTTTCAGTATTTTAGCATTCTGGATTATAGGAAAACTGCAAAGATAGTACGGAGAGTTCCCACATGCCCTGCTTCTATTTTCTACCACAATTAACATCTTACAGGATGGGTCTTTTGTTACAACTGATGACCCAGAACTGATAGGTTATTATCAACTAAGGCCCATGGTTGCTTTGGATTTCCTTAGTATTTGTGTAAGGTCATTTTTATTTTACTTTTTTTTTAATTTTTTTTTTTTTTAGGATCCCATGGAGGACACATGTTCCCTTCAGTCATCGCAGGTCCTTAGGCTCCTCTTGGCTGCCGGCTTCTCAGCTTTTCCTTGTTTTGATGACCTTGACATTTTGGGGGAGTATCTGGAAGGTATTTTGTAGGATGCTTCAATATTGGAATTTGTCTGTTTTCTTTTTCATGATAAGCTCAGGGTTATGGGCTATTGGGAGGAAATGTCCCTTCCGTTTTTAACTCTTTCTTGGTTATAAAGGCCATGCCTCTAGCCTGGCTGGGGCCACTGGTCACTAGCTCAGGAAGGCAGCCTTGGCAGACATATCCCAGAGTCACCCCAGCATCTACAGAGCCACAGGGAGCCACAGAGCCTCCACAGTCCGGCCACAGCCAAAGCCATAGCCAACCTTTCCAGTATCAAGTCCTGCATCTTTCTTCCCTTATTTCTCGCCATCCCAGACCTGCCTGCAATTTCCCAGACATGCCCATACACTCTCACATCTTCATGTCTATGCATTTGCTGTTTCCTCTGCCAAAAATGCATCCCTCCCCTTGGCTACTGAGAAACCCTCACTTAGAAATCAGGGCTTAATACACACAAGAGCATCCTCTCTGGAGCCTCTCGTGATCCACCACTCCAAAGAGAATTAAGCGCCTTCTTGTCTGTGCTACTTTGTACATTCCTGTGCATTCCCGATCACTCGGCTTAGAACTGTAACACCTCCGACACGCCCAGCCCCTTCCCTGTTTCTTTCCACAGCCACCTGAAGCATCTGACATGCCGTGTGTTGATTAACTTATTTATATATTTGAATTTGTATAGGACCTATTTTCTTTTTTTAAAAAAATTGTATCGAAGTATAGTTGCTTTGCAATGTTTTGTTAATTTCTGCTATACAGCAAAGTGTCTCAACTACACACACACACACACACACATATATATATATATATATATATATCTTCTTTTTCATATTCTTTTCCATTATGGTTTATAGTTCCCTGTCCTATACAGTAGGACCACATTGTTTATCCATCCCGTATGCAACAGTTTGCACCTGCTTTCATTAACTTCTTTATTGTCTGTCTACCCTGCCAGGATATAAGCTTTGCGATGTCAGGATGTTGTGTTTACTGCTATTACAGTGCTTGATGCAGAGAGGGTACTTAATTAGTATTTTCTGAATGAATGAATGATATTGCTGGAGCATTGCGTACACTTCTTATAGGTGCCTGGGTATGTCTCTGTTTCTTCAGGTGACTCTGCACTTCGGGAGAATGACCAGATCCTATTTAACAAGGGAAAGCTTGTGTTTAAGCCAGGACTTGACCATTTCAGGACATACTGATTCTTACGAGCTGCTGTTCCTTTTCAGGATATCACCTCTACTCTCTATGGGGCTGGAAGGGACAGACAGTGTATTACGCAAGATCGTCCCCAGAAGTTTAGAATCAAGGGCTTCTAAGCAGGCATGAGGCCCTTCTCTTTCCAGAGCTGGGTTGCTGGCCCTGGGCACTGCCCCTGCTCCACTACTGGACGGCGCAAGGACCATCCCGGGGGCTAGCTTGGCAAGCCAGAGACAGGAGACAGGAGCCCTGGCACCTAAGGAGAAGGTTCTATCTTCTGTCTGGAACCAGCATGGGGCAGGGATGACCTCAGAGCCCCAGAGCCTCGGCAAGTAATGGAGAAAGTACCATTACCTACACCACCACCAGAGGGCTGGTGTGGGGATTAATTCAAAAATGGCTGGGAAGGCGCCTGACATGCTGAAAAACCCAGTCTAAAGCACTGTGGCTGACTCCACCAACCATCAGCCTGGGGGTCATGTCTTCTGAGTCCATGATGCTGTAGGAGCCCTTGGGTCCATCTCAATCCCTAACATCGACAGGCAGCAGGCGGTGGGTGGGCCCTAGCGGGTTAAATGTCACAAACAGGTCGCTGGGCCTCTTGACTAAGATTGAAATCAAGCGTTTACAGTAAAACATACACATAAGCCAATCATGCTTATGGGACAAAAGATTTGTCCTCTGGCTGCTTATCCAGGGGTCTGGGGCCGGGGGGCTGAACTTCTCATTCTTGGCCTGCCTTTGATGCTCCTTTCAACCTGCTGGGATGGGGAAGAGCTATACGCTGCCTGGGGAAACCTGTTTCCAAACCCTGGCTGGGGTTTAGCGTGCTGATTATCCAAGTTAACAGAAATGGGAAATTCATTGCACTTTACAATGCTACACAGTGAAAAGGAAAGCGAAGAAAGGGGACAAGGCATCAGGCTAGACAGATAACTGCATCGTGGAAGATAGAAGATAGAAAGCCAGGCTTTCAAAAAAGATCTGACACCAACTCATGTGGGACCAAATTTAAGGCCACCAGTAAATAAACTGAGAACAGACCTGAACGTGTTATACACCAAGTATATTAAGTGAGTACATGCATGGAAAAAATGTTTGGTTACTCTAGTAAATCAAAGAAATACAAATTAGAGCAAAAAATATAATGCTATTATATCTAAATTAGTACTTTTTTTCCCTCAGGCTTTGGAGCCAGTTATTTAAGAGTACTTATTTAGCACCTACTGGATGCCAGCCACAAGGTTAGGCATACTGGACAAACCACAGGGACCCATAGGTGTGGGGCTCTTATGGCATGCAGGGCATCTGCTTTCTAGCTTTGTGACTTGCGGCAAGTTATGTGCCATCTCTGAGTTTCCCATTCCCTTTTCTGTAGACTGGGGTTGGTGATACCTCTCCTCAGGACGGTTGTAACAATTACAAAGCAGTTCATCCAGGCAGAGGGCATTAGCCTTGAGCTTTAAGCCAGGAAACCCACACTCAGAGAGGTGAGGTCGCTCACCCAAAGTCACAAAGCCAAGGCCTCCAAGCCAGTTCTTCATGCTTCCTGCAGAGGCAGGAATGTGTAAAGGGCTCTGGAGAGAGGCTGGTGAGGGGACCCCTCAGGTGGTGCAAAGGCTGGCGGGATGTTAAGGAGAGAGGACTGGGTTGGGTCAGGACTGTGAGCCGGGCAGGTTCTCAGGCACTGAGCCCCTTGCAGGTGATGGCCCACCCCCTGAGCCCTTCTTCTTACTTGTTCCTCAACCAAGGATGTGCTTGAGGACCCCACCTGCACAGCAATGACTGAGCGGGTTTTCCATTTCTCTGATAGATGATTAGAAAATTGGAAGGTGGCAGCGGGCCTGTGTGTTATCCGCTCCTACTGAACACTCCGGCGTGATGGGCAGGTGCAGGAGTTACTGAGTGCCACCCCTGAACCATTCACTCCCCACATAGTCGCTAGCCGCAGGGCCAGAGAATTGCACTCAATTCAAGACTCACTGGCCTGGAACAGAGAGAGACAATAAAAAGGAATCTCTCTGAGTGTGATTTGGAACCCTATGGATAAGCAGTGTCTGGGAGACTGCAAGCATCCTTCAGCCAGCCAGAAAAGGAGCCTATACAGTGATGGGGTTGAAGGTCAGAGCCTGGACCAAAACCCACCAGGATGCCCAAGTGAAGCACCGGGAGTGGGCAGTTGAGAAAACTCTGTCCTTGCTGCTCTTTTACTGAAAACCATCCATGGTGTCGCCCCACCACCAGGATGAAATTCCAGACTCACAGAACAAGGCACTTCAGGATTCGGTTCCTATTTTCCCAGCAACCCCTGTTCTCTAAACCTCTCCAGGGATGTGCAGCTCCCTAAGGTGCAAGGCTGTATCATGCCTTTGTAAATACAGTCACTCTCCCTGGATCGTCTCCCTTTTCCCCACCATCACCTTAAAAATTCCGATCCCTTGTTGGCTCTTCCAGAAGCCTCTGCCAAGGCTGCCACTGAGTCAGACATCATTCCCTTGGGTTCCCTTTGCCTGCCTGGAATTGATTCATTTCTCTCTCCAGCACTAGAAACTGGACCATTTCTTATTTCGTTCTGCATTCCGAATCTAGCATGAAGCCTGACGTAGAGCAAATACTCACAGACCCCACAAACAGATCTCGGATGGATGGAAGGTTGGAAGGCTGGTTGGATGGACAAAATAAATGTTGTTCGAAGCTCCGTGTGATTGTATGGAAGACAGGGGTGGAAAGAGATTTGAAAAAGACCAGTAGAGACCCACAGTGCCATAGTCTAGACTACAGCAGAGGCAGGGAGACGGGACGGATGGAGAGGATTCAAGGGATTTGGGTGGAGGCACGCAATGGAATCCGATGAGCCCGTGGAGAGGAAAGATGGAGAGAGATGGTGCAGGGAGGCCGAGCCTTGGCTTCCAGGTGGAGCAGCATGTGATGCATTTAGGCAAGATAGGGACCCTGTAGGAACACCTCCTCATGGGTGTATGTGTGGGGGGTGGGGAGTGGGGAGAAGAGATGGTGAGCCTGATTGTATCAGCAAGGAGGGAGACCCATGGACTGGCAGAGCTCCGCTACCTATTCTTTCCCTGCCTCTGGGTGGCCGCTTGTGAACTTTCAGTGGGCAGGCCTTGGTTAAGATGCCCAAAGACAGGGTGTACAGATTAGAGCAAAGAGAAGGCCCTTCTGACTCAGCCCAGCATCCAGGGACCTTTCAATGAACAGGAAGGAGGGAGGGGGCTCTTTCAATACGGCTGCAGGGAAGAGTGAGAGGAACCTGAATTCGCTGCCCACACGGCCGCCCCAAGGGGGGCACAGGTCACCTCGGCAACTTGCTAGATCCCCAGGGAGGCTGGTCCGTGAGTACCCGGAACACAGACTCCAGAGTCAGGGAGCCCTGCATTCCCATCCCACTTAGGAGCCAAGCAGCCTCAGGCAATCCCCTCCACTGTCACTTAGTCTCAGATTCTCCGCCTCTAAAAGGACGGTGCTAATTCCCGTTTTTGACTGCAAATGTCAATTTAAATAAGCCTGCAGATGCTAAGAAAGGCTCTTTCTTCCCTTTGATCTTTCCTTCAGGATACCTCAGTCATCATAGGAGCAATGGAGAGAAAATTGCCATGAAAGAACACGCTAAGAACTTAGTGGGCACTTGCTTTCTGCTGGGCATGGGGAAAGCTCGAGACAAATCGAAGAGAGGTTTGGCCCTCTGCGGGCTCAAAGAAAATGGATGGTCACACACACGCCATTCCCTGAACAGGCATGTGCACCTCAGGTCCTGTCGGGCCCTCCTTCCTGGCTAAGGGACCTGGCACGTCACTGCAGGGCTCCCAGCTCAGGTTCCTCGCTGGTTCCAGCAGGGCCTGTTACCCTCTGCACTGAGAGCTGTCCCCAGGCTGGGACGAGGTCTCTTAACGGGAAAGTGACTGCCAAGGGACCACAACTCTGGCAACGTCTGCATTCCCTTCCTCCACCTGGGTGGCTTTCCGTAGGCTCCTTTCTGGCCTTCTCATTAGAACGCTTAATGGGTTTCCCCCTCTTAAGTGACAGCTGCTGGAAGTGTCATTGTGCACACAATTGCTACGTGGCAATGGAGGCAGCTCCGCTTCCCAGGGCCAGAGCTTCCTTTAGGAAAAGAAACTGCACCTGTGAAGAGTTTGCTGCATGCTGGCTGCTGGGGCTCTGCCCTGGGCTCCCCCCTGGTGCAGGACTGGCCAGGCAAGAAGCAAATCCCCGCTGAAGCATTCGGATTTCCGGAGCCAAATGGCTGGCACTGGGGTCAGGGCCGCAGCGGGGTCACGTCATCATACTCAGAGGAGAAGACTACAAATTCCGCCAGAATTTCCCTGACAAACTCTTGATGAATTTCAAAAGGCAAGGTGGCGCTGCGATAGGACAGAAGTGCCTGGGGTGGGGATGGGGGTCCTGTTTGCCCCTCTGGTTGTGGAGCCTGTTCCTGATTAATCGTTACTGATTGTCCATTACGGCTGGTGGTCTATTACCAACGCCCCTCGTGACAACAACCCCTGAGTCCTTTGCTCCCAAGTGAAAGGGTCCTGTGCCATTGAAGTTTCTGTGCTTAGTCTCTCTTGGGCTGGGGTCGTCTCCCTGACCGTTAGCCCTCAGGTGACCCTTGGTGTTCACCTGCGGTGCTCCATCATCCACCTGATCCATGCCTTAGCCCCGGGAATGACTCTACAACAGGACCTGGCTCACTAGACTGAAATTACCTGGCCCCGTCTCAGCAGGTGCTGGTTCTCCCAACACCCCCGCCTGCCTCTGGCCACCCCCGTCCAGTGTACTTTCTGTTCCACAGAAGCTCGATGGCTTGAGACAGCACACGGACTCCCTTGCAGCTACAGCCAGCTTCTACTGAGCAAATGCACCCACGGGGTCACAGAGGGCAGAGGCTGGCCTGGAAGGTGGTAGCTGCGCTCACGTGGTTCAGGCCTTCCCATAAGCACAGGGGCCAGAGTGATCGTCTATTTGGGCAGCCACGTGGCGGGTTTACTGTCTAGTCCCTAGAGTTTTGAGTCCCAGGGGATGGGAATAAAGGAGATGCCTGTGCAATAGGTCTCTGCAGCATCGGGGTCCTTCTCTGGTTCTGTGGCATTCAAGCTTGGGTGCCCAGCATTGCTGGCAAGTTGGCAAGGCACCCAATATCCCACTTGAAATCCTTTTCTCTCTAAACTAGCCAGAGTAGATTGTCTGAAATTAAGAATCTTGCCTGAGACAACATCTGTCCGCCCCAAACAGTAAGCTCCTTAAGAGCAGGGATTCTCCAGCCTCCTTATCTCCCCTGGGGCCAAAACATACTCTGTGCCTTTAAGATCTCTAGCAACTGTAGGACTAAACTCAGGAAGGGCTAGACAGACAGGCATCTTCTGAGGCCCCGCCCACTACGGCCAGGATGCTTTGCTGCTATTCTGCTAAAGCTTGGAAATTAGATCACCTCCTTTATTAAGATCTTGTGCAAGGCAAGAATAAACAACTCAGCTGTGATGTGGGTTGAGAGGATTTCTTATCAGAAAAGTGAAAAGGCTGCGGTGCACAGACAAATTGAAATGTGTTTTGTCGCCGCAGAGGCTCTTTTTCTGCTTCCTGCCTGGCTGGCTCTCTGCCCTGTTCCAAGTAGCTGAGGGACTTCCAGATAATCAAAGTTCTCTAACCATACATACTGTTAGTAACTCCTTTCAGAGCCCTTCCTGTCCAGATGTACAAGGAGAATAGCAAAGGGAAATAAATCCAACACTTCCTCGCTACACCCACTAAACCGCTAAATCTCAGCAGTTCTGAATCATCAAACCTTGCATTTCTCATTAACTGCCCCTCATATGCAACATTTTCAATTAAGCTGGGAACACTGCTATACTAATTATGTGATGATATTAGTCTCTGCAGATTAATATGCAGCTAACAGTTTGGGAGTGCTGTCTGGATTGCATTCCTCTCTCTACTTGAAAATAAACATTTCCTTGAAAGCTGTCCTTGATTTAGGGCTCAAAGGAATAGGACCCCCAAATGAGATGCTCTCAGTTGAGTTCTCTCTGCAGAGGCAGCTGTGGTTGCACCAGAATCTGATCCCACCGCGTCACTGGCAAAACGTGACAGGGCCCTTTGGGCATATTTATATTTGCGCCGCATCCCCACATAGCTCTGCCCTCATAGTAGGTGCTCAGTTAACACTTTCTCATCAGACCAGCCATGAAAGGACCTACTCAGAGGACACAACAGGAACTCTGCAGGAGGTCTGCTTCTTGTCGAAAGCATGGCTCTGTTCCATGAAAAACACAACCCACGGAGGGAAAGGAAGTCATATGTGCTGCTACACGTTCCCAGTCAGACGCTTTCAAAGTACATCAGCTCATTAATCCGCCTGAGTACCCTGTGAGGCAGATAGGCAGATGTCATCAACCTCATTTTACAGATGCAAACACTGAGGTTCAGGGAGGTCAATCAGAGAGTGTGGGACTGACCTAGGAGGCCATGGAGACCCGGAAGCATTGCATCTAGGGTCTTGCTCTGTCCCGGACAACGGGCATTCATGAACTCTGTTTTGACGATGCACGGATGTGGACTGGGCCTCGCAGGGGAATATAAGATACATCGCCCTCTGTTCCAGAAGGTCAGAGGGAGTCACAGCCATTTAATAGCAATGATCACAAGAAGTACACTTGTCATTGACACTCAGCACCCATGACACGTGGGGGTGCTCTGCTGAGTGCTTTGCATATTTCATCCCCACCCCATCCCTGTGCACTGGGCATCTTTATCCTCCTCCCCGGGATGAGGACACTGAGACTCAGGTATAAAGACAGGAGGGGCCGTGCCCGGAGCTAAGGTACCATCGCACCTACCGACACCTTGAAGACTGTTCTAGCAGAGTGGTGTCAATACCACCATTTCACAACGACTCTTACTTCCCCTGCCAGAAAGTGGCCATGCCAGACCCGAGTGCATCCAAATAGGCTAGAGTGGGAGCATGTGACATGCAAATGGCAACACCAAAGGGCTGCTGAGGAGCCCCGGGACTACAGGATATCAGAGAGGGGGTACATTCCCATGGGTTGCAGCGGTTGGGAAGGCTTCTGGAAGGTGATGGACTTAGGGTACAAGGAAGAGGGCTGGCAGATCCTTTGGGGACAAACCATTGTACGCTGTGGCCATGGGAGCTGTGCTCACACGTCGTGTTCTGTTAGTAGACTGCAAGTTACTTAGGGACAGAGATGGCTTATCATGACCCTGTGTCTCTCACCATGACGGGGACTCCAAATGCCACAGAAAAGCCTTAGTTTTAGATCCTGGATCTATCACCTTTTTTTTTTTTTTTGGTCTTTTTGCCATTTTCTTGGGCCAATCCCGTGGCATATGGAGGTTCCCAGGCTAGGGGTCGAATTGGAGCTGTAGCCGCCAGCCTATGCCAGAGCCACAGCAATGCGGGATCCGAGCTAAGTCTGCAACCTACACCACAGCTCATGGCAACGCCGGATCCTTAACCCACTGAGCAAGGCCAGGGACCGAACCCGCAACCTCATGGTGCCTAGTCGGATTCGTTAACCACTGCGCCACGACGGGAACTCCAGTGGATCTATCACTTTTTGGCAGAATGACTCTAGGTAAGTCATTTCGGAGCTCCCTAGGCCTGTTTCTTCCCATGTAAAGGTAAGAACACCTGATTGTCGCTGTGTTCAAATGAGCAGAGGAACATGACATCATGCCACTGACTCTCAAAGGCTCTGCAACATACAATGCCAGGCACTAATCGAGGCAGAAAACTATGGTGGTTAAGTGCTCTGGAGCTAGAAGGCCTGGGTTCCAATCCTGACCATTTAATATCTGTTATTTAATAGTGTGATCCCAGAAAAGGGACTTTGTCTTGGTTTTCTCGTCTTTAAAATGGGGGTAATACATGTATACATTCTTTTTTTCTCACATTATCATGCTCCACATAAGTGACTAGACATATATGTGTAACTGGGTCACCATGCTGTACAGTAGAAAAAAAAATAATGTATTGGGAAAATAAAATAAATAAGTGAATAAATAAATATCAATAGCAAAAAAAAAAAAAAAACAAATAAAATGGGGGCAATAATAGCATCAACATCATAGGGTAGTTTTGAGGACTAAGTGGGCGACGGCATGTTTAATTTAGTATCGTACCTGGACACAGGAAGCGCTCATTAAGCTGAATCATCATTAGCAGTGTTGAAAGGTCTGCTGTAGATATCCAGAAAGTAATTATAGGGCTTATGAATCTTCAGCCCTTCTGTAACACAGACTCTACCCTAACTTTGGCCAGGCAAGTTACAAGTCCATCCCTTAATTGTAAGGGGTCTGAGCAAGGCTGTGAAAGTCTCCTGGTAGCCACTGCTGGTGAATTAAATCCATCACAGGCCAGCTTCCCTAGAAAGCTTACCTGGACCTCTCTGTCTTACCATGACCACGTCCTTTGCTGAATTCCCATGGAGAGTGGCATTCATCCATGGTCATGCAACTAGTGAACGGTAAATAAGGATTTAAACTCAGGACATCTGATCCCAAAGCTTGTCTACTCTGCGGAGTTCCCGTTGTGGCACAGCGGAAACGAATCTGACTAGTATCCACGAGGATGCGGATTTGATCCCTGGCCATGCTCAGTGGGTCAAGGATCCAGTGTTGCCGTGAGTTGCAGTGTAGGTGTCAGATGTGGCTTGGATCCTGTGTTGCAGTGGCTGTGAGGTGGGCTGCCAGCTGCAGCTCCAATGTGACCCCTAGCCTGGGAACGTCCATATGCCACACCTGCAGCCCTAAAGGGCAAAATAACAACAACAACACAACTTGTCCACTCTGCAAGCATAAGAATCATTTGAATATTTGTGCCTTGATACTTCCCTGGGGGCCTTTGAGAAAGCAATCATTTCATTAATTTTTTTTTCTCAGTGTTCCCTTTGCATGGAATCCTTTTTAAGTTTTTCTACTTTTTCTTGAGTCAGTTTGAATAGCTTATATTCTCCCAGAAAACAGCCTGTCTCATGGAGATTTGCAAACTTGTTAGTACAAGCGTGCCCAGTATTGTTGCCATTTCAAATCCTATCATTGCTTTATTTCTTTTCTCAGGTATTCGTTCTCTTTTTAATAGTAGATGTTTTCCGGTGCTGTATCTATTTTGCGACATCCAGCTCAATAAGAAGGTCACGCACACACCAAGTTATTTTAAGATGCTGGCCGCAGGGGAAGCTGCCTGGCTTGAAAAAGAAGTCAGAATGTGTCTTTGAGAGAGAACTCTTTTGGTGAGGAAAAACTCCTGTTTGGTCTAAAAAGGGAGGCCTTCTGGGTTTAAACTAAGCCGAATCTGACTGTGGATGGGACCCAAAGGGAAGAGGACAGTGAGAGAGGGCCAGGGACCAAGGTGGCAGCGAGCAGGCAGAGGTTGGCCAGGGAGACTTAGGATGCTGGGCATCCTGCAGCCTCTGTCTGGGTCAGAGCCTGAGCTGTTTGCCTTTTTTTTTTTTTTTTCTTTTTAGGGCCACACCCTTGGCACATGGAAGTTCCCAGGCTAGGGGTCAAATCAGAGCTGTGGCTGCCGGCCTACACCACAGCCACAGCAACACCAGATCCAAGGTGTATCTGCAACTGACACTACAGCTCATGGCAACGCCAGATCCTTAACCCACTGAGGGAGGCCAGGGATCGAACCTTCGTCCTCATGGATACTAGTTGGGTTCATTACCGCTGAGCCACAACGGGAACTCCCTGAGCTGTTTGCTTTTAACGTGAAGAGAACTGATCCCTTCAAAGTTGGAGGTGATCCCAGGGAGGAGATGAGGCTCACCTTGGAAACATACAAGCTCCACAAGCAAGAGAAGGAAGAAGGCTTCATTGAGTTTTTTATACTTGATAATGCTCCACTCACAGTGTCCTTGTGGGCATGAAACCAGGCGATGCATGCTGGAGGCTCAGCATGGTGCCTGCTCATTGCCGACCATCACCAGGTGGTCCGTAGAAGGACAGACACATGGGTGACAGGTGCAAACGTGAGGGAGCGTGTGGTGGGGCAGGCAGGGGGATGCTGCTGATGGTGCTGAGGATGGAAAGTTCAACCACAAGCCTTCTAAGAATCCCTGTAGCCGGTTACCCTAACATCAAGCCCCACTCAGCCCTGAGCTAGTTAAAACAACCCCAAAATACAGCCAATGGGTGGGGGGTCCTTCATGAAAGGTGGCGAGTGAGACCTGGTCCTGAGAGATAACTCCCCACCGGTCCATCTATGACCTGGGATTTGCACAGCCTCCCTCAACAGCCTGGCCCATGGGGTGGCCCTCCCGAATTTCATTTCTGAGCCTTGCCTTTTGGCCCCATCTCAATTAAGATCAGTTAGAAGTCAATTTCACAGTGGTTGGTTTTATAAGATCCCCCCAAAATGATAAGCTGGAAACGGGCAATCGCTTCTTTGGGGAGCAGAGGCCTTCTTCAGATGCTTTATTTATTTATTTCGATTTGATATTAATTTGGCCAATCACGTTCATTTCATTTTTTTCTCTGAGTCCAAAAACAATATATGGCGGGAGGGAGAAACAGCTGTTACAGCCCCCACCAGACCTCAAATGCATGGTGAGTTTTTTCCCTTCATCGCTGTGAGGCTTAAATAAATACATTTCCCAAAGCTGACGAGCAATCGTTTCCAAATGTAAACCCAGAAGAGTGAAAAGAAAAGGCAAAAAAAATCATCCACAGTCTTGCTACCCAGGGACAGCCACTGTTAACGGTTTTTGTGTGTGTTTTTCCTTCCTGTAATTTTTCTCTAATTGTTTTTCATGGCTGGGATCACACTGTGTGTGTGATTTTATATTCCTCCCTTTGCACTCCACAGTCTACCATAAGCATTTCCTCATATCATTAAATGCTCTGTAAACACCATTTTTAACGGCTACAAAATATTCCATTCTATGAATGAACCGTAATTTACCTAACCAATTCCCCAAAGTGGAGCGTTTAGGGGTTTGCAATGTTTCACTCTTACAAAAAAAGCTGCACGGATCACCCCTGTGTATAAATTTTTGCCTGCATTTCAGATTGTTTTCTTAGGACAGATTCCCAGAAGGAGAATTACTGGGTCAAAGGAGGTAGACTTTTTGGAGGCTCTTGAATTTCACTGCCAAATTGCTTTTTTGACCAGCGATGCCAATACCGGCTCCCCTGCAGTGCGCGAGGGTCCCTCCATGCACGCAGGAGGCAGCTCTGTTGGGTGTATTTTTTTAAACCCTACATCCTGGGCAGGGACATGGCCATTTGCCTGGGGCCTGGAGCCAGGGGAGGGTTTTTCATCCCTCCGAAGGGCCTTGGGTGGCCCCAGGAAGGGTCAGTGGCCTCCCATCCCCCATCCCCTCCCCTTGTGTCTGGTTTCAGGGCCTTTCATCTGGGGCCCTGAGAGCACTCTGTGTGAGCCCCTTGTTCCCAGCAAAGACCCATGACACAGTAGGAGGTCGGGCGGGGGAATGGGGGAGGTATCTGTGCTTCCGAGGTCATTTTTTAGCACTTCTCAGCAATTTATCAGACTCAAGGTATCCTGTTTTCTCCTTGCTTTGTTTTCCTTTTTTAATAGTTGATTTACAAGGTTCTGTCAATTTCTGCTGTACAGCAAAGTGACCCAGTTATGCATATATATATATATATATATATTATACACACACACATTCTTTTTCTTATAATATTTTCCATCACGTTCCATTACAAGTGATTTTTCTCCTTGTTTAAGTATCACCACCATGGGCGTGAGAAGACTTTGCCACATGAGTCTAATTGGCTGTCCGCAGACACAGCCCCACACAGTGTGTTGGGGGGTCTGTTTCAGAGAGCCCTAAGGAAACCCTCGTTCTGATTTGTGCTGGAGAGGTCACTGGTCATACCCGATTTAAGGGCAGAGCTGAGTTTAAAGAAAAAAACCAAAACACTTCAAAGGGGGAACCATGTAAGCCTTTCCACAAGCAGAATCCGAGAGCTTCAGCCAAACGCCAATGGGGGATATTTAATCAGGAGAAAAACAGAAACACAAGAGGAGGGGTTGCTGTAAGAACAGAGCCGCCAGCATCCAGGGAGGGCTGGTGTCTTCGGAGCAGGTTATGTGCTCATTAGAGCGAGGCGGGAAGACAGGTTCTGAGCACCTTCTGGGGCAGCGGGGCTGGGGGAGGCTTTCTCATGAATGTCCGGACAGCCAGGAGCATCAAAACTTCCATTCTTACCGATCCAGACACTGAGGCTGGGAGGGGTCATGCCTCCAGCCCTAATCACACAGCCAGCAAGAGGCAGAGCGAGGATTAACTCAGAACCAGTGGAGGCTGGATCCAATGGTCCTCAAGAGTGCGTCTCAAACGTCCACACAAACAGGATTCAACCGAGGGTCTTAAAAAGCCAATTCTGGAGTTCTCTCTGGGGCACAATGGGATTGGTGCTGTCTTAGGAAAGCTGGGATGCAGGTTCGATCCCCAGCTAAGCACAGTGGGTTAGGGATTCGGCATTGCTGCAGCCACACTTAGGTCACAGCTGCAGCTTGGATGGGATCCCTGGCCTGGGAACTCCAGGCAGACAAAAAAGAAAAAAAAAAAAGAAGCCGGTTCTGATTCAGCAGGTCTGTAGAGGGGCCTGAGAGTCAGCAGGTGCAGGAAGCTCCTGAGTGATGCTGATGCTGCTGATGCAGGGACCACACTGGGAGGAGCAAGGCTCTGTCGCAGTGGTTCTTAAACTGTACTAAGCATCTGATCACCCAGAGAGCCCCTGACAACGCGGAGGTGCTGGGCCTCACCTCCATGGTCTAGGACTCAGCAGGTCTGGGATGGGACCTGAGAATGTGGTCTCAGGTGATGCTGCTGCTGCAAATCTGGTACCCTGCCTCATGCTACAGCTCTCTTGATAAGGCAGAGGGGCAGTTCTCAGTCTACTCCAGTGCTGCTTTGGGAGACTTTCTGTGCTCTGGAGAACCCCGGGTCTCTGGTTCTTTTTTTTTTTTTTTTAGGGCCGCACCCGTGGCTTATGGAAGTTCTCAGGCTGGGGGTCAAATCAGAGCTATAGTTGCCAGCCTACACCACTACACCAGAGTCACAGCAATTCGGGATCCGAGGCGCATCTGCAACCTACACCACATCTCACGGCAAGGCAATGCCAGATAGCTGACCCACTGAGCAAGGCCAGGGATCAAACCGCATATTCATGGATGCTAGTCAGATTCGTTTCCTTTGCACCACAATGGGAAGTGCAGGCCCTGGTTCATAGAAAGGCCTGGAAGTCAGACTGCAAAGAGGCACTCTTTTGTCCTAAGACTCTTAGCATTTGGCTGTGGCATCAGGAGAGGACAGGACTGTGTGTGTGTGCACGCGCGCATGTGTATGTGTGCATGTGTGTGTCTGTGTGTGTGTATGTGTGCATGCGTGTGTGTCTGTGTGTGTTGGGATTGGTATGATGGGTCTCCAAAGCCCTTGTAATCTCCCTTCAGAACCAGGCATGAGAGGAGAGGCCAGAGCGTTTCTGGAGCAGTTTGAAGACACCGTCATTAAAAAAACCTACTTCATAGTACATCAGTTATGCTGTCGAACAGAACTTCCTGCTTGTTGGGTCTCGGGGTTTAATAAAAAAAATATATTATGACTCAGTCCAAACTTTACAAAAGTCCTTGGGGAATGTGAAATGAATCATGTTAAGCTCCTGTTATAAAACACACAGCCCTCTCTTTCACAAGCCTGCCTCTGCAGCAGCCTGGTGTGGGGTGCGGGAAAGGGAAGACAGAACACGGGGTGAGTTCTGTCCCCGGGGACCTTTCTTAATTAACCAGAGAAATCTGGGATGAAGGAAGGCAGAGCCTGGAGGGGCTGCCTGAGGAAAAATCCTTCTTTGATGGTGGGCCTGCTGGCTAAGAGGAGAGGTAGTGTGAGGAAGGATGGCCTTGGAGGTCACCTCCTCCAGAAAGCCTTCCTTGATTTCTCCAGGAGGAAGGGCTCTCAATGGCATGGCCCTTTATCTTTGCCTCTGAGCAGAGAAGACCATCTCCTTCCATGCCCGCTGTGTATGCCCATGATCACTCTGCTATGGCACTGAATCTTTGGGGCTGGCAGACAGACGCTACCTGTAGTCTCTAGAGCTTCCGTCCTGCTTGAGATCGGCCACCCCCTCCTTGAGCAGCAGCAGCCCAGCGACCCCACATGTCTGACCAACTGACTGGCTCCGTGAAGATCCTCGGCCTCTGTGTCCATCTTTAGACACAGAAGGAGGGAAGCTCCCACGTGGAAGGAAGCCTGGGCTGCACTAACGGAACCCTAAGGAGGAGGTGGGTCAGTGGGTATTAACTGGCACCAAATCTCTTCCTTCAAGCTGAGTCCTGGCTGGGTGCCCCCTGCGGAGGCAGAAGGCAAGACTGGGAACCCTGGCTCCACCTCATACAGGCTGGGGCACCTGG
The DNA here is from genome assembly GCF_054392235.1 of Sus scrofa. NCBI lineage: Eukaryota > Metazoa > Chordata > Mammalia > Artiodactyla > Suidae > Sus > Sus scrofa. The sequence goes on from NC_139391.1 coordinate 13,642,072, forward strand.
GGAAAGCCACTGCACCTCTCTGTGCCTCAGTGGCCTTGTGCAAAAAATCGGAGATGGTAACAGACTTGGCATCAGGGCATTGTTGAGAAGGTGAAATTGGACAGTGCATGAAAAACACAGGGCACACACACACAAAAAAAAAATAAGACAAAGGGAAGGATCTAGTTCCTGGAACAGGGGATCTGAAATCCAAGAGAGACAGAGAGATCGCAGTGTAAGAGCTGAAGTCCTTATATAATCTCGGGCCAAACCCCACAGGCACATGCACGGAAAGCGTGTCGCTTCCTCCCGCGTTTCATAGGTTAGGGAGCTGAGGACAAGGGCAATGTACTGCAGAGTGGCCTGTCCCTTTGGCTGGGTTTTCACCAGCAGGCACAGAAGCCTCGTTTGCTTGGAGGACTCGCGCTCCGGCCCTGACAAAGACACAGGGCCAGACCGTCGGTCCTGCTGAAGATACAAGAGCGAGGACATCGCGGCTCTTCTGCAGCTTTGTGGGGATCAGGTGGAAGTGCCTTGAGCTTCTCTGAGGCCCAGAGCCGTCCAAAGTAAGACACTGTCACTCTGACTCAGAATTAGGTGGGCTACAATGGCTACGCGGCACACAGTAGGCGTTTATTAAACGGACACCTGTTGACTGAGTTTTCACTGAGCGGCCTAGATGATGCTTGCGCAGGGTTCTTGCAAGCCCCCCCTTCCTGAGAGTTTGCACAGTTGTGAGCAGCCGAACAAGCAGACCCCTCCCCTCATGAACAGAGACCGCACTTAGAGAATTTCCCCCAGGACCAGAGGAGGGTTTTGCTGGCATGTAGGGCAAATGCACTGGCGGCGATCCTTCCAGAAGTGCCCGTCACGCCTCAGGGAGAACCTATTTTGGGTGTCTCAACTGTGTCTATAATTCTATCCTTAAAGTCATTTTACACAGCTTTCCAAATATTCAAAAATAAAACTCCTGCCTGATAGAGATGCTAAAAGGATTTTCAGGAAAAAAAAAATCCTTCAAATACTATTTTTAAAAAACCACACACACCTTTCTCCCTTCTCCTTTCCATCTTCACCAGAGACCTTTGAGGTATGAAGTGCACTTAACACCATTAATTGCCATGGAAACTAAAGCATCTTCTGCTGAATATGGTCAACTTTTTCTGCAGAGGATTTTTTTTTCCTTTTCGCCAGAGACTTTGAATAATGGGCTGTTTTTGTTCCTTTTGTGGGAAGACAAGGTTCCTCTCCTTCGCCCCATGACTGTGACTTTTCTCTGCCACATCTCTGAGACAGCAGAAGCTGGTTACCAGGCTTCCGGAAGGCTGAGAAAGAGGAAGAATGTCCAGTGAATTCCCACGGTCTGAGGATGCAACCTGTGGTATCCAGGTGCTCTCCCCTGTTCTTTGGCAATTAATTGACGTATCAATTTTATCCAGGGTCATTAACAATAACCCTAGCAGCGTACAGTAACAATTATTAATAATTCTATTTGCTTGCGTGCTTACAATGAAAAGGATCATTTTTATCTAGTACTTAGTATCTGCAGAGACTAGTATAGTGCATTACATGTGCCTCACCGGGACCGTGTAGATATTAAGATTATCCCCATTTTACAGATGAGGAAACTGAGGCACAAAGAGATGAATCCACCTGCTCACAGGCCACAGAGCTCATAAACACCCTTAGCAAGATTTGGACATGGATCCCTCTCATTCCAAACCCAGTCCACACATTTTCTAGCCTGTCTTTTATAAGAAATGACAATATAACCCTCAGCCAGTAACTAAATCAATAATGAACTGATTGACTCATTAATATTTATTAAGCCCCCACTATATGCCAGGCACAGTCCTGGGTCCTATTTCAAATTCATCTACTCAGCAAACCCAGCCATCTGAAATTCTTTGGAGAAACAAGAATTATGCAAAAAAAGTCTCTGAGTCGTGCAAATAGATCCTAACACTCTCACACTGTATTTATTTGAGAAATACTCCTCCAATTTCGTTACTTTTTTTTATACACAATGTAAATACACTGGTCATCTAAAATCAGAGATTTGGGTTTGGATGTATGGTATGCTGGGTGATTTCCTAACTCCTTCAAGCTGGTGTCCCATATTTAAAGTAGGAGTAATATCTTGGAGGTGGTTTTGAAGATTAAATCAGAAAATGGAAGAAAGAGGACTATTCCCGTAACTGACACCCAGCCGGAGCTGAAACACCAGTTATTATTGGCATGAGGGTGGCATCATTCATTCCCTACAGAAACACTTACTACCTCGTGAAGACTTCCATCTCTCTGTCTGTGCTTGGCACTAATTAAGAGAATACCCAGACCCGTGGCTGCCAAGAGGGAGTCGGGAGGGAGTGGGATGGATGAGGAGTTTGAGGTTGGTCGATGCAAACTATTACACTTGGAATGGATAAGCAGTGAGGTCCTACCACACAGCCCAGGGCACTACATCCAATCTCTTGGGATAGAACATGATGGAAGATGGTACGAAAAAGGAATGAATACACATGTATGACTGGGTCGCTATGCTGTACATCAGAAATTGACACACTATACATCAGCGACCCTTTAAAAAAAATTTTAACAGAAAATACCCAGGAAGTCAGTTGTGAGACTAAGGAGAAAATGTGTGTACGGGCTAAGCCGGGTTCCAGGCACAGGGCAGGGGCACAAATGGTGCTGGTTCTGGCCATGGAAGGCTCTTCTCTGGCTACAGGGCCATTGTTTTGGCTGGAGCTGAGGACACCAGGTAGGAAGTGGCAGAACTAGAATTTGAGCACCTGGTGCTTCTGATCCTACACCTGGGAGTAATTAGATTAGAGATATTTGTCCAGAATGGGGAATAGATTTCCACACATTCCCAAGTTACCAACACCAACCCTCAGCTGTCCTATCTGTTCAAAAAGTCCTGCTGTAACTTTCACTCTTCTAATTGAGGCTGTCTAGTTTCTGGGCAATAAAGAAAGGAGTGGGCCTGGGCAATACTGCTTTCTATCCATCCAATATTAGACACCATTCAATTTCCTAATGACATTTCTGATCATTATGCCATGCCGCTAATTGAAAATGAATAATTGAAACTCTAATTATTGCAGGAGTCAACAGAAGGCGACTCTAGACGGCAACTTACTAGGCAAAAGCTTGGATTCTCAATCTCTTTTTACATTTGATAGATGTCTGCTTATTCAATTATTTAATGAACACACATTTCTTTGGATTATATCCTGGGAAGAAGTTTAAAAATAAAAGGACCCAGTAGTGAGGTTTTGTTTGTTTGTTTGTTTGTTTGTTTTTGATAAGCTGTGTTGGACTTCTGGCTTGACTGAATTTACAGGGCCTCCTTTCCTACCAAAGCCATACAGAAATGCAGAACAAAATAAAATGGAAAAAAAATTAAATAAAGAACATTTAACAGATTATTAAGTGAAAGAAACGAAGCTGTGGTAGCCCAGAAGTATGTGACACAAGCAGGAACCTTAACAGCTGGAAGAGGGAGTTTGAATATCCATGTGAGGTTGTAGGCCCAGGCCCACTCAGGACAGGGAGTTAGAACAGAGACCCCCCCCCCAAACCCCTGCATAGTCCCGACTTGAAATGGTCTCCCCAACCCACACATGAGAGCTCTGCCCGCTGAGCTATAGAGGAGGCCAGGGAGCCTGTTTTTGCTCAGGTCTTTGGATAGGAAAAAAAAAAAAAATCACCCAGGCCACAGAAAAACTCATGCTCGTGGCAGGTGGACATATGAAATCTAAATGTGCACCACCTATGGGTTCCTAGAACACTAAACCAAGAAATTAATGTATAAACCGGCCTAGGGCCAGTGAAACCTCTTTGGTACTTGGTTAAATCCAGCACGAAATAGCTCTGTCGACTTGGCAAGGGCACTTCTATAACCTTGAAGGCAAGAAAATCCTGTTGGAAAAAAATAGAACAAAACAAGAACGAGAACAAAAATCCCATCACCTGAGGAGGAGCTTACCCCCAAAACACAAAGCACCCAAGAAAACACTTCACCAGAAGGCACAATAAGGAAGCTTCTCACCCTTGAAATACTAACCTAATCTGAGAGATCGCAAATGTATCTCGATGACTAAAAAAATAAAGGACAGGATGATAATTACATTAAAAGGACAGGGTGCTATGAAGGCAGGTTTGAAAAAGAACCAAATGAAACTTCAGGAATGAAAAAACCCCCCACAGCATTATAATTAAAATTCACAGGCTAAATAAAACTGTGAATTAAGTACAACTCAAGAGAGAGAGGAAGTTCCTGTGGTGGGGCAGTGGAAACAAATCCGAGTAGTATCTGTAAGGCTGAGGGTTCGACCTCTGGCCTTGCTCAGTGGGTTAAGGATCTGGTGTTGCTGTGAGCTGTGGGGTAGGTCGCAGATGTGACTCAGATCCCTGGTTGCTGTGGTGGTGGCATAGGCCTGTGGCTAGTTCCAATTCGACATCTAGTCTGGGAACTTCCACATGCCGCGGGTGTGGCGCTAAAAAGCAACAGGAAAAAAAAAAAAGAGAGAGAGCAAGAGAAAGAAAGAGAGAATGGACTCAGAGGTAGGTTTGAGGAAATTTCCCATCGTGGAGCACAGGAAGATAGATGGAAATATAACAGAGCTATTAAAACAAAGCAGGCAAGAATCAGAAGATCCAACATACATCTAATGGAAATTTCAAAAGGAGGGAAGGGGGAGAGGAGCTATTTGAAGCCATATGAGAGGACAATGTTTCAAAACCGATGCATGACATGAAATTATGGAAGAGTAAAGGCAAAGGAGAAAAAAAATATGAAAGCCCTGGAGTGGTGGTTTCTTTGAGCTTTCTCAAAAGGATCAATCTTTGGCAAGTGGAGGAATTAAGAAATAAGAGTCTGTGGATTAAAAGAAGCACAAGACTGGACGATCATCGCTGGGGCGAATGATGCTCTGTCAAGCCATTCTGCCCCATAGCATGTCAGCCAGAAAGCCAGGGTAACTCCGATGAACAGGTGAGCAGAAGATTGCAGTATTTTTTAAAAATATTTTAAACTTATTTAATTTTTGATTTAAAGATTTTTTTTTTTTTTGGCTGCTCTTGCAAAAGTTCCCAGGCTGGGGATTGGAACCCACACCACGGCAGTGACCTGGGCCGTAGCCATGACAACCCTGGATCCCTAGAACAGGGAGCCCCAGGGGAACTCCAAACTTTGCATTTTTGTTCCTAATTCTTCAGACCTCACCTCACGCCCTTCGCTCTGAATTTTTCAGTACGCAGGGGAGGGAGTCACTTGCCCCAGCCACCCCTCGAGTTGGAGGGAGAGCAGAGATGCACAGCCCATGTGGAGCCATCCCGCAGACTGGAGTCCAACCCAGTTGAGCCCAGTTCAGTTCAGCTGACACCCACTGGCCCCTAACCGCAAGGGCAGGAATAAATGATCATTTAAAGCCCCTGAACTTTCCAGTGGCTTGTTCACGCTACGGGATTGTAGCAACAGTTGCCTACTGCAGATACTATCTCAAAAGACTTCACAGCTCTGGGGAAGGCACTGTCACCTTTATTTTACAGTTAAGGAACCTCAAAGGCTCCAGGAATCAAGAAGTAAATGCAGCTTGCCGTGTGTCATGCAAGAGCAGGTTCAAGAAGTGAGGCTTACTCCTTACAGCCCAAACTTTTAGGTTTTTTTTTTTGTTTTTTTTGTTTTTTTGGCTTTTTAGGGCTGCCCTCACGTCATATGGAAGTTCCCAGTCGATTTGGAGCCGTAGCTGCTGGCCCATCATGGCAATGCCAGATTGTTAACCCACTGAGCGAGGCCAGGGATCGAACCCACATCCTCATGGATACCAGTCAGATTTGTTACCGCTGAGCCACGACAGGAACTGCAACCAACTTTTAGTTTCTCTATCACACTGCCTCTCCACAAATGTTTGGTTCGATGAATGGGCGAATGAACAGACTGAGGAATAACATTCCATTTACAGGGGCTGAACCCATCACCTACACTCACTAAAACACACGCTCAGGGCCTGACCAGCGGGAGGTCAGGACAAAGTCATCAATGTGCCCAAAGAGGCTCATTTTCCTCTTATAAATTATCTGCTGCAAGAGGGGGAGCTTGGCCAGGGAATGAATCCCCTTTGCACCAGGGCGGGAGTCGGGGGTGGGGTGGAGGACGGCCCTGGAGTGGAAGAGCATCCCAGCCTGGCAGGCTTCCTGGCAGGCTGCTGGTCTTCACGGGCCAGCAGATGGTGTCAAGGATGTGACCTCCCGAGGTGCACAAGAGGCGGTCAATGGAGGCCTCATCTAAATGGACGACACGGAGGCCTGCAGCCGATCCGTGTCTTAGAGCGGGGTCCCTAGCAGCTGGGCGAGCCCGGTCTGACCGGTGTAGCCCCCCCTCTGCACCACTGGGATGCTAACTCATTAATGGCCTTGTTCTACTTGGGGCGGGAGCAGGCAGCCCCTTCTGAACAGAGGGTCCCTGTTCAAGGAACAGAGGGGACATGTGTCTGGACCCTCACCCCTCCCTGAGATGTGCCACCTCAGAATAAAGGGAAATAACATTGATAAGGTTTAAAAACTTGAGATCTGGATGTTGCTTTGGGTCTCACAAGATAGTTTAAAATGTATTTCTGGTTCAGTAGGGGAAAAAAAAATGAGACGCAGGAAAGGAACAATCTATTCAGAGAAGAACAAATACAACAGCTAATAAACATATGAAAAGATGTTTGGCCACAGTGATAATTAAAGAAATGCATATCCAAACAACAATGAAATGCTATTTTTTTTTAATCCCCGTGAGGCTGACAAAATTAGAAAAGCTTGATAATTTCTAGTGTCCCCCCCCATCCCCACCCCCAGGGAAGGGGTGTTTTCCTATGCTTGATGGGAACAGAGGCTGCTGGCAGGTCTTGTGGGACGGCTGGGCCATCTCCATCCACATTTAACTGCATATGCTTTAGCCGATCCGTTCTATTCGTGAGAATTTACTCCCCCACTTTACGCCCCACCCCCCCAAATAAGTCAAGATAGGCAAGTGAGGAATTTGCTGCGAAGTCATCTGTAATAGCAAAAATCTAGAAATAGTCAAGGGTCTACAGAGAGAGGATGAGGTTAAACCATCCTGGTACCTTAACACAACAAGAGTGAGCAGCAATTAACAAGAGTGAGTTAGTTGCAGGGAGGGAAAGTGAAGCCTCCAGATATGTTGTCAAGGGAAAAACACGAGGTACAGAACCATGAGTAGAAGAACCTCTTTGGTGTAAATAAAACATGGTCTATATTTATATATATATTTTTTTTCCTAGAAGAATAGTAAGCAACACTTTTACAGTGGTCACCTTTGGAGAGAGGCCGCTAGAAACCTAACATGAGGGATGTGTTTTGTTTTATCTCCTGTACACTGAACTTTCTGACCTTGCATGTGTTTTTTTCTTTTTGCTGTTCTTTTAAAAAAATTTTATTAAAGTCCATTTGATTTACAGCACTGTGTGAATTTCTGCTGCACAGCATAGTGACCCAGTCATATATATATACACATATATATATACACATTTTATTTCTCATCCTATCTCCCATCATGTTCTATCCCAAGATACTGGATATAATTTCTTGCACGTGTTATTTATTTTTTTGAAAAACCTAACAGGAGTTATTTGAGCAGTGAGATTAAAGGCCTTTTTCTTTCCCTTACTCTCATGCTTGTTAAAGGTCTAATAAATGGAACGTAAAATGATATGATGTGTTAATTCGAGTATATTCAAGTGCCAGCACACTCGGGGAGGGGAGGGAGCCAAGGCTGGGAGTCACCTGCGTGCGTGGTAGTGGCGTCATGTACCCAGAAGGACAGGGCAGCAGAGACCGCGTCCTCTGAGTGGGATTCCTGGGAAAGGGGGCGTCGTTCTCTCTGGGCCCAATCAGAAAAAGACAAAACTGGAGCCTGGGAGGCGAAAAGGAGACAGCGAGTGGCAGAGTTGGATAGATGCTTCCACGTGCAGCCCTTAAAGCCGGGCAGGGGACAGAGGAAAGTCCCTCGGTGCGAGGGCGAAATGTGCCTTGCAGGCAACAGGAGGGGAGGAGCCCAGGAGGCCAGCAGGAAAAGCCCAGGAGAAGCCCCCTGGGTTGTGGAGCACCGGCTGCCACCGGGGGTGACAAGAAAGCGCTGGAAGCTGCTGCGGAGCCATGGGCATGGCGCACATCCTCCCGCAGTAAGTGAGGCAGGGTGAGTGGGACAAAGAAAGGGCCTGTGATGCCTCCATCTCCAGTGTCCACGTTTCTTCTCCCACTGGACTCTAAACTGAGACATGCAGGTAACCCCTCTGTCTCCTTAACAACTCGGCCCCCAGCAGGTGCCCAGGGCACAATGGGACCTGGGTGTATGACAGAGGGGCTGCTGACACCCTCTGCTCAGTCTGGCCCCTCATTTTCCTGACCCCTCGTCCGCCTCTCGCACGGACCCCGCAGCGTGGCAGCAAGGCAGCCTTCAGAGCCCAGGTTCTGCTGCCGGAAGTTATTTATCCACACAAAGACGTTCAAAGAACTCCTCGGAAGGCTGACCTATATTTCCAGTTCGGTGATAGCTAAACCATCAAGATTCATTTGACTCTATTGTGTCAAATGGAAAAATAAAATTCGAATTAATTAAAAACCCCAGCATACCGCTTCTTACAAAAGCACCTTTGATGTGCGTTCAGCACGCTGAACAGCCGCAGTTAGGGAAGGCAATGAGGTTTCAATTAGCCTGGCTACTGGCGGAAAGAGATAACATGTATGAAAGAAATCCGAAGATAATCAACACTGAAAATCCTTTCTTCTTTCTCTCCATCTCAACCTCGTCCCTAATCCGCTCCCGTGAGCACCTATAAGGAATGCTCAGATTTGTTGACTCTTCCATTCTCTCTCTCTTTCTGTAGAGGTAGAGGTGTTGATAAGGCCAGGGACAGAAGTGGTGGGCACTGAGGACCTACTATGCGTCAGATCTGCGCTGGGCTACACATTTTCCATTGCCCCCTCCCAACTATTATCACCTCCTTTCTCTGCTTTTTCCCTACCCTGTTCTGTGCCCCAGGAGGCCGGCCTTTGGAGGTGCTGTCACTGACATTCCTTCTCTAACTTCTGGCTGGGTTTAGCCAAGGGGAGGCACCTTGGGCAGAGGGCGGGAGGAGAGAGGCTGGGTGTTTACTCTCCCCACGCCTTCCTGCTGGGCTGTGAGCTGGCCAGGGCTTCTTTCTTCTTTCAAAGGCTCTTTCTCGGTAATGATTTTCCCCTCCTTCCCTCGTGGGCAGTGGCCCCTACAGACCCATCCCTCAGGACGCTGTTGCGAAATTTCCTCCAGGTTTACACCAGGATTGGACCCAGGGCTGAAGCTCACCCAGACCATCAGCTAGAAAGAAAGGACAGTGGGAGGCGTCAAGGGCCAGCTGGCTGAACACCGGCTGGAAGGGCTCCCTGAAGCCTGGCAGCAACAAGGACAAGCAAACACCCAGCCACTTGCTTCTGGTTCCCCACCCCTTAGGAAGGTGGAGGGCGAGGGACACAGAGCTAGTGAAATAAAAGGAATAAACGGGAAAGAGCTGACATAGATCTTTGGCACGTGTGCTGCCAAACCTCCCCAAGGAGAGGCTTCTGGAGTAAAAGAGAATATCCAGGCTACCGGAGCAGGTGGGGCAGAACCTCCACGTGATCCAGCGTCAAGGCCACTCACTGCATGTGCTGTTCAGAAGGGGAACTTCTAACTGAACTTGAGGCCAAAGACGATGCTGATTCCACAAGTGTTATCATTAAGAATCATCACAGATAATGCGGTTTTAATTAGAAGGGCTGAGATATTGGCAAGTATTCAAGAAGCTTGTCATCTATGAATCCGCCAGCATCGTGGGTGCAGACAGCCTGCAGACTGCGAGGCTGCTCAGGTGGAAGAGTTCAAACCTCCTTCCTGCAGACACTCGCTCATGGTGCAGAATGAGCGGTTAGCAAGTGCCTTAAAGGAATGAGGTGAGAGAAAGAGAGGTTTGGTGGCTTGTCATGGGCCAAGGTAGTAAGAAGGGTCTTGAGGTCAAACAAACAGGCGTCGCTTTCAGATACAGATGGTGAGACCTTGGACACGGTGTGTAACCTTTCTGCGCCTTGGTTTCCTCGTGCACCAAACGGAGACAACTACACCGGTACCGCAGGGCTACCCGGAGGAGTAAATGAATTAACACACCTCGATGCTGGTACAAGAGACCTTGTACAAAGCTGATGTGCTCAGAAAGCATTTTCCGTGAACTTCCTTCTCTTGCCCCCTGAGTCCAAACCTTTGCAAAGCCAGAGGCTAAGCCCCTTCAACAACTCCACACAACCTCTCATCCTCCACCAGTGAGGACCAGGACAGGGCGCTATTTCACAAGGGTCGAGACTGCAGTAAGCCAAAGTGGCCTTGACTTTTTCTTTTCTTTTTTTTTTTTTTTGTATTTTTGTCTTTTTAGGGCTGCACCCGTGGCATATGGAGGTTCCCAGGCTAGGGATCCAATCAAAGCTGTAGCCGCTGGCCTACGCCAGAGCCACAGCAACTCGGGATCTGGGCCACATCTGCAACTTACACCACAGCTCACGGCAACGCCAGATCCTTAACCCACTGAGCAAGGCCAGGGATCGAACCCGTGTCCTCATGGATGCTAGTCAGGTTTGTTAATGGGAACTTTTTTTTTTTTTTTTTGCCTTGCCTTGTAAAACACCAGTTTCGAAAAGTGAGAAGTTTCCTTCCTAAGTCTCTACACTCTGTCCACCTCCTGCATCAGGGAATCTTTAGGGGCAGTGACTCCATTACACACCCATAGATGGCCGGCCAGGCTTCTGAGCACATCACATGATCCTTGTCTGGAACGGAGCCAGGGGCTTAGGCAGATGCAGTTATTTCAACCAGGGAGGCTCAGGGAAAGCCACTCGCCATGTGTAAGCAGGTGGCCCCCCGTTGTCCCCTAGGTCCACTCACGTGAACCCTCCACCTCTCCAGGCAATCAAAGCATCTTCCTTCTGGTCTGTACCTGGCAAAGCACTTAGCTTTTATAATACCTGGCAATTATCTTAGCTTTTACAATAACCTTACGAAATAGAGATCGTTTGCCCCATTTTACAGGGGAGCAGACTGAAGCTACAGAAATTATGTGATTTACTGAGGGTCACAGGATCAGGAAATCCGTGGAATCCAGGTTGGCCTGTTTTCAGACCAGAGAGCCGCTCAAGGGCAGGACACGTGACTTCCTTCTGACCCAGGCGGCAATCAAGTGCCTCATGTAGCAGAGGGATACAAGCTCACAGAATCCATGAGCAGGCATCTGCCTTAATGCAGCCCCCTTTCTCCTCCCCAGAGAGTGCAGGCTCAAGGCTCTCCAAGGCTGCCCCTCCTTATCACACCCTCCCTGGAACCTCTGCTCTGCTGGGGACCCAAACCCACATCATTCTCGGCCCTCCCCGAGCTCTTCCATTCCGTTCTCCAGAAGCTCCTTGAGCCATGAGACACCTGGGCTATGAAAATGATGGTTTTGGAGGCTGACTCTTCTTCTTGGAAGTAGAGAAAAAGAAAAGGGGGAAAACAAAGCTGCCTTGAGAGGGCAGCCCAGTCAGTGTGCAATGACTTGGCCTCTAAGGCAGCTTTGACTGAATGACAATGTGCTGTGAGGAACAGGGGCCCGTGACCCTCCCTGTTGGCCTTGACCTGACAGGTGAGGAGAGGGAGCCTGTCTAGTGGGTAATTTGTCTCTGTGAGCCATTCAGACTGGACCTTGTGAATGGAAAATTCCTGGGGCGATACCTCCCCCTCTATGAACTCCTCTGTGAACCCCTCCACCCAGCACTTTGACCCTGAGTACAAGGATAAGGCAGTACCTGGCAGTGGACCTGGGCTTCCTTGGGCTTTTGTGAGGTGACCTAGCAGGGCTGCATTCTTGTTTCTTGGGTGGGAGAAAGATGTAGAATTTGACCCCACAAACTTGCACAAAGCCCTGTGCCAGGGTCCATGGAACAGACATTATTTGGGCACCATCTGTGTTCCCAGCCCTGTGCTAAGGGCTGCTTTCATGTATTCCTTTACTCATGCTCATCACTATTCCGTGAGGTGCTACAGTGAATGGGGGGTGGGTGTCTCTTGGGGGGGGTAAAAATGCTCTAAACTTGACTGTGGTGATGGGTCACGGCTTGGTCAATCTACTAAAACCCACTGAATTGTGCATGATAGGCTTTGTGAATTTTATTTCAATGAAGATGTTATCAAAGAAGAAGAAGGAGGGGGAGGGGGTAAGAGGGGAGGAGGGGGAGAGGTAAGAGGCGGGAGGAGGGGGGAAGGGAGGAGGGGGAAGAGGAAGAAGATGAAGAAAAGATCTCATACTAAGAGGAAATTATTTGAATCCATATTTTCTAATTCGAGGTCTGAATTTCTAACTCCAAGCAGTTCTTGCTCTCAGGTGTATTTTCTAATAGGGAAAAGCAGGAAAATACTCAGATCATTTCAGATGAAGATGGAACAGGGTAAGTGCTTAGCGAGATCGAGGCAGGAACACAAGAGTTTGTCAGGACCAGCTCGCACAGATCACAGATTCGAGATTTTTCTCAGCTGTGCTGGGACTCCAACCCTTCTGCACCAGCGTCCCCACTGGTACACACAGCAGCTCGCACGTCCACCTACGACGGGACAAATCATGATGACATGCCCCCGACACGGTCACAGTGCTGTTGATGGGCCAGATACTCTTCTAAAGGCTTCAGATATAATAGCTGATTGACTCCCCAGCACAACCCGAGGAGGTAGGTCCTATGGTCCCATTTAGACCTGAAGGTCAGAGAAATGATGCAACACGCCCCAGGTCAGAGGGCGAGGACCTGGTGGGGTGTCAGCCCCAGTTTTCTGGCCTGAGTTAATTCCCACAACCTCTCCATCACGTGGGTCACGGGCTCACACACTCCCTGTCTCACCCCCTCTGACCGCTCTGCGCCTTTAACCCTGCAAGGCTGTGGGGTGGTCCTTGTGGTGTGTGTTACAGAGCAGTAAGGAAGAAAGTGCAGTCCTTCAGAAACAGCACAGAAAAGGCAAGGGCCCCGGCCCAGGAGCTGGTGGTCTGGGTTCTGAACGCACCTCTGCCACGAAGTCCCAGTGCGCCTTACTTCTGTCTGGGCCTCACGTTTGTCCTCTGCCACATGAAGAGGTTAGAGAGGGGGACCCTTAAGCTGCCTGCTACCCTAAATCTCTAGGAATCTCAGTCAAAGGCCTGGTCTCCACTCAATTTGCTATCTCAAAGCTATATGCTATGCTCTGGCCCTGAGTCCTCTGGATACACTGTGGCCGTACCCATGACCTTCCTTTATTTTGGGGTCTTTTTAGGTCCACACCTGCAGCATATGGACATTCCCAGGCTAGAGGTTGAATTGCAGCCTCCGCAGCTGGCCTATGTCCCAGCCATAGCAACGTGGGAAGCACTGGGGCTTCGTGGCAGAGAAGCACTGGGGCTTCGTGGCAGAGGTGCCACATCTGCAACCTCCACCACGGCTCACGGCAACGCTGGATCCTTGACCCACTGAGGGAGGTCAGGGCTCAAACCCACATCCTCATGGATACTCGTCAGGTTCATTACCGCCGAGCCACAGTGGGAAATGCCCCGTGACCTGCCTGATTCTCAACATCCAAGGAGGCCCCCTGACCACAGAGAGGTGGGATATGCTCCCCAGGAAACTTGTTAATTCCCGATTCCATCTCCCCTCTTGTGCTGTCTCCACAGGAAACAGTCACTCCCTCCTAAACATCACCATTTTTGTGTCCAGTGTCCAGCTCATGGTTGTCACCAAATTGCTAATGAATGAATGAACGAATGAATGAGTGCCTGCCTGCCTATAATTAACCCTTCTCTCAGGGCTCTAATGGCTATTTACTTGTCTGTCTTCTTTAAAGAGCTATGCTTTTACTAATGACCAAGGCTTCTGTGCTAGGTTCTGTTCTGGACAAATTCAGGATAAACTGGGATTAAGTATTCTAAAGGGCATAGGGGGACAAAACGACATGACTCTGGCGCTGACTCAGGAAATGGGGGGAAGCTGCAGGATGCACACAGCTGAGACCGACCCCCTCGACCAGAGGTGACTGAGTGCTGGGCACGCAGCAAGGGTCACAGGTCTTGGAGCTCCAGGCCACCCATAGCCCCCGGGGGAGCCAGCAGGATTGTACGCGTCCCTCTGGGCCAGGCCTAGGCTGGGGTTCAGACCCAGAGGTGACTCACACCATTCTCTTTTGCATCTGGCTGGCTTTGTACCCTCTAGACCAGCACTGTCCAATAGAACCTTCTGCAGTGACAGCACGTTATACCCACCTGGGCGGGCCCATACAGTACTAGGCACATGCAGATTTAAGCATTCGAAATGTGGCTAATGCAATCCAGGCACTGAATTTCATTTTCGCTTTGTTTCATTTCATTCCATTTCATTTCATTTCATTTCATTTCATTTCATTTCATTTCATGCCATTTCATGCCATTTCATGCCATGCCGTGCCATGCCATGCCATGCATGCCATGCCCATAGCATGCAGAAGTTCCTCGGCCAGGGATTGAACCCATGGCACTGCAGTGCCAAATCTTTAACTGCTAGGTCACCAGGAGACTCTATTTTATTTTATTTTAACCCAATTAAAATAGCCCATAAGCCAAGCATGCTGGGCAGCACAGGTCTGGATCTTTAACCCAGAACGGCATGTCTGAATGGATTCATACTTAAATTCATGATCACATAGCTGTGTCCCCACACTGTATAGCAGGCTGGGCACACAAGGACTGCTTGCTGCCATGTTAGCAAGCCTGGCACCTTTCTGATCCTGTCTCCAGCTCTGGCTTCAGAAACTTGGGCTCTGGTGTCATTTTTGCTTCTGCAAAACTATGGACATGTTGTTGGGACTCTGAACCTCAACTTCTTCATCTTGAAACTTCCTGGGGTGGTTGGGGAAAAGGAGGAGAATGTGTGTGGCGACAACCTGGCACCGAAGGGCCCTCAGCAAGCATCAGTGCCCCTCTCCGCCCCGCTCCTCGCTCCTGCTATTCACTCTGATGGGTCCCCTTCTCTGTTGGATTTGAGTACTCTCGACGCTCTGATGGTTCCTCCAGAGTCCAAGCTGCCTTCTCCCTCTTGGTATGGCTTGGGTCTGAGCCCTCGGCCCACCCTCAGCTCCATCTGAGCCGCACCGGGGACTCCTGAGAACAGCTCTTCCCACCTGCCATTGGGTCTGGGGGCCTGGATGGAAATACACACAGAGAGAGGGAACTTATACTTTTTTGGGGGGGAGGGATTTTTCTTCTTTTTTAGGAGGAGGGATGTTATGAATTTGGGGATGAAACTGTTTCAAAAGCACAGATCTTTACAAAACAAAACCAGAGCCTTCTTCCCCCACAGCCTCTCAAATTTCTTCCCCGACTCCCACCAAAGACAAATCCTGGGGCAGACCTCGGAGTTCCTCTAAAGAAAGATGTGATGCCGCCAACATTCAGTTTCTTATAACCTCTGGATGGAGGACAGCAAGTCCTGTGCGCGGTCCACGGAGACCCCAGCAGGGCCTGTGAGGAACATGAGGTCACTGCCCAGCAAGGGTTTCCTTATTGTTTGAGAAAAATAGCCTTGGGGATGGATTACTTTTTCTGGAGAGAAAAAGCCTCAGAGCTAGGAATCTCAAGTTCCAAAGGCTATGTGTGCCCAGATGTGCCGGGCACCAGGCCTGCATCTTCCTGCACTCGATGGGCCCCAGCGCTGCCCTTGATGAGCAAATGTCTTGGGGACTCAGTTTTCTCACCCATAAAATGGGGTCAGCAATGAGCCTGCCTCACAGGGCAGCTGTGAGAGAGCCCGGGCAGCTGAGGAGCTTGTAAAGCGCCATGTGGCACACTGTGCACGGGGGGTCCCCGGGGGGTTCCATGAACTCTGTTCATCGAGAACAGCCTGGGTCTTTCTCTGAAAATGACCAGATTCAACAAAGACCATCTGGCTCAGGGCTGGGAGCCCGCCAGGAAGTGGACGCTAGCCCTGACGAATAAATTTCCACTACCCCCGGCTAGAGCCGAAAAACAAATTTTCCAAGTGTTACCTGCTCCTTCCATCCATTCTCCCAGCGCTGCTTTGAAGACCAGTTTCCTTCCCACCCCCATTTCCTCACTACAGCAAGAAGAGATGCGTCGGAAATGGGACCTCAAGATGCAAGCCTGAAAACAATTTTAGGAGGAATGCGTGACGCAGTGAGTGGTGGAACTGCTTGGAGAAGCAGCGTGGTGTATTAGGTTTAGGCAGAGGGGGAGAGTCCCCTCAAATCCCAGATGAGTCCCAGGCTGGCTGTGTGATCTCGGCTCAGTTACTTAACATCTCTGAGTCTTTTCAGCAGCTTAGCTATAACATAGGCATAATGACAACTACATGGAAGGGTGTTTTGGAGGACCTCATGGGGATGGGGGTGATGCAGGAAGCTCTTAATCCATATTCTTGGAATTGAGATGAACTGGATCAGGGCCCCCTATTCTCACCCCACCCCCACCGCCCTCCCCCGCAACACCTCTGGGGAAAGCTCGGCTTTTCCAGCTCTCCCTGCCCCGCCTGCCCAGCACAACATTCTTTTCCAAGGGACTCAGTGGTGAGAGGAAGACGGAAAGCATTTGGCCAGAACGCCGACCTCATTAACTCCCTCGTCTCTCCATCTGTTATCTATCAGGAGCCCCTTGCAAGGAGGCAGGTGACCAATAAAAGCCTTCCCATTTCCCTTTGTCTCTGGGCCAGTGCGTGACAGTGCAAAGCCGTCTACAGCTGCGGGCCCCCCATCAGGGCTGGGCTCCGGTCTGCGAGTTGTAGCTAGAGCAGGGGCTTTTCTGGGCTCAGGAAAAGAAAGCCGACGTTCACAGCCAACTCGGAGGCAGCAGCCGGGCCCAGCTGGCCTCCTCTGTAGGTCAGCAAATGACACTGAAAACCAGCAAATGACACTGCAAACACGGTGGGGTAAGGAGGTCATTATTCACAGCACCGAGATCTCCGATTTAAATGAGTTCTTTATTCCTCTAGGGCATTGAAAACATTACTTGATTTATAAAAAGGAGGGCTGCACTCTAGTTTTTCAGGAACTTGCAGTTTGCAGAAAGTCAGTTACAGGGAGTCCATGTAGACGGTCAATGCTCAACCAACGTGAGCTCTTATTACAGGGAATGTGTTAAGCTTACTGCTGATAGGACACAGGCTTGGCTCCGAGCTTCCTAGCGGGCAATGGGAAACAACAAACAGGATCAATTTCATGATTCCCAGCGCCTACAAGTGTGAGAATAACACTAACCAGGCCAAATGCAACCAGGATTCCCAGCATCTACAAGTGTGAGAACAATACTAAGCAGGTCAATTGCAGTCAGAACTATATCCTACAGGTTCTCAAAGGACAGATACTGCATAGCGTGCAGACCAGGGTGTTCAGAACTAACCCTGCAGGGAAATGCAGGGGCCAGCATCCTCAAGATGCCTGTGGTCCTTACTTATTAGCATCTGACTGCAGAGAAGCCATTGCTACCCCTCTCTCTGAGATACCCGAGCAGAAGCTAAAAAAATGCCTGGAATGGCTGCTTTGCACCCCAAGCTACTAGCACCCAGCATCCCTCTCTTGGCCTTCGTGTTTTGTCAGTAAAGAAATTAGAGTATTATTAATCAACCAATCAGTCAAATAAGCCTCATTACCATTAAAGAAGAGAAAGTAAGCTTTATTTATGCAATTAGAAGGCATTTAAAAAACAAAGAGATTATTATTAATACTTGAGCCTGGCAATCTTCCCAGAGTGGTAAACCGGCAAGGGCTTTGTTCCTGAAGAGGCAACACAGCAGTTACAGATTCCTGCCTCCCCTGCTCCAAGCTCCTGATGCAGGACGCCTCCTGAATATTCAGGAAGGTTCCCAGGGCCCCTCCGCCTTCAGGGCTGTTTGGGGAAAACAGCAGTGGGTTGGACGTTTAGGAGACTGGTGTATTCTGTGACTCCGGCCAAAACAAACAGACTCTCTGGGCTGTGGTTTTCCAGCAGTAGCATGTTAGAAACTCAACTAAAATCACCAGTAGAGCTTTTAAGAAATGCTTGGTCTCTATCCTCAAGGCAGAGGATGGGACCCTGAGGTTGGGACCCTGAGGGTCACTGCTCCAGGTGAGAATACAAGCAGAGATGGTCAAACGCAACCGGATGGCTCTCTAGGTCCATCCCACCTTCGGTCTTAACAAGGCTTGGAATTTCTTAGAGATTTCTCATCCAGGCTTCGCGGACACAAGAGTCTGCAGTGAGCCCCACAGGTAACCTCACGGATGAAGTGGGCCAGGTATAGGAGAAGGATGCTAATCTGTCTTGAGACGAAGCACAACACCTGCTGGGTTATATTGTTTCTAAGACACAGCACGGGGAAATTCCAATGGCCAGACCCAAAGTGTGTGCCAGCCATAGACAGTCCATGGACAGACCCTGGTCCCCTGTAGGTGGCCAACTCACTGGCCTGTGAGACACGGAACTGGATGCTTGCTGGTGACACGTGGCATCCCTCGTTTAACTTCTTACCAGAAGCCCGAGAGGAAGAGTGGACATTAAATAAACACTGTGCATGAATGAACAGGTGAACGGAGGCGTGCCAATGGGAACGGGTGGGTCCTGGATATTCCTTAATTCTTCAGTCTCACACTGTATATGCACTAAAATAAAAAGTTTAGCGACTAGGACTTCCCATTGTGGCTCTGTGGGTTAAGGACCCGCCATTTTCTCTCTGAGGTTGCAGGTTCGATCCCTGGCCTTGCTTGGTGGGTTAAGGATCCAGCGTGGCCATGAGCTGTGGTGTAGGTCATAGACGTGGCTCAGATCCCACGCTGCTGTGGCTGTGGTGTAGGCCGGCAGCTGAGGCTCCGATTCAACCCCTAGCCTGGAAACTTCCATGTGCCACAGATGCAGCCCTAAAAAAAAACAGATTTAGGAGTCTATGCCTGCATTGTCTAATACAGTAGCCACTGGCCATGTGTGGCTATTAAGCCCTTGAAATATGGCTACTTCGAATTGATAAGTGCTATAATACATACATTTCAAAATATAAGAATGAAAATGAAGAATTTAAATTTTTCATTGATAAGTTTTGTATTCATTATGGTTGAAATGATAATCGTTTGAATACTTTATGTTAAAATATATGAAGTTAATTTTACCTGCTTAAAAGGTGATTATGAGAATACACTGAATATTTCTATTGGAAAGTGCTGCTCTGAGCCATTTTTTTTTTCCCACACATGTATCCATGTCCTCCTTGTGAGTGATTTTTTTCCCCCAATATTTTCCTCCCACCAATAAGCTTTATCCTCCTCTCTCCTCTCCTCTTCTAGTAGGATGATAATATGAGAGTTGGGGAAGGAGTGGGGATTTAGAAAGAAAACTAGTCTTTCTCTAGGGCTAGGAGCATAGACTACCCATTCCCATCTCCTACCCACTGGCCAAAGTATTGTCCTCGTAAATGACCAGAGCAAGTGTTTCGGCTCCCATCCCCAGAGATTTCCTCTATCTGGATACCCCTCCCATTTCCCACTCAGGGAACTCTTACTCATCCTTCAAGACCCAGGTGAAATGCTGCCTCCTCTGTGAAGCCCTCCCTGATCTCCCAGTTGCAGTCAGGAGCACCCCTTCTTGGCTTTATTTTATTTTATTTTATTTTATTTTATTTTATTTTATTTTATTTTATTTTTTAATGGTTGCACACGCAGCACATGGAAGTTCCTGGACCAGGGATTGAATCTAAGTAGCAGATGCGACCTATGCTGGAGCTGTGGCAATGCTGGGTCCTTTAACTAACTACACCAGGCTGGATCAAACCCAAACCTCCACAGGGGACCACCCCCTCCCCTGCGGAGCCCCTGCAGTCAGATTCTTAATCCACTGGGCCACAGCGGGAACTCCCCTCCTTGCCTTTCTTAGCACTCAGCTCCTATTGCTTTTGTTATCTTTTTCCCAGGCACTTTCATAAGCTTTTGACCAGTTGGTCTCATACTACTTCTTGAGTGCAGGGCTGGTCTACCCTTCAGCGAGTTCCCAAGGTCTGATGCAAGATCTGACATATGCAGAATAAAATGTGGGATGACTGAATTTTCCTCCTCAGAGGGGCGTACCTTCATTCACCCCTTCATCCCCTCAACAAATACCTACTGAGCCCTCACCAGGCATCAAGCACAGTCTAGGTCCAGGGAACATAGCAGTGGGTCAAGCAGACAAAAATGCCTGCTTTCACGAGCGTCATCCTGGAAGGTAACGTGCCTCATCTGGATGCCCAGATGTTCAATAAATATTCAAAAATGCTGCTGCTGGAGAAGAGGAATGATGGGGGGTGGGGTTCAGTTCCTGTGGCCCAGAGCCCATCCTTCTGAAAGGCACAGGCCTTATATCTGCTACTGGTCTCACTAGAGACTTCCTTAACAGAGTCTTTATAGTCCTGCACTTATGCTGTGTACTAAAGAGTTTAGGAGGTGCTATAACAGTGTGACAGCAGGTATTTATGGGTTCGGATGGAGACAGAGGAGGTTCTGAATTGACCGAAGCACAGCTTTCCCTTTTCTCACAGGCACAGAAAGGATCAAGGAGATTGGGACGACTTTTAGCATCATCTAGAAAAAGTAACCAGGAAATCAAAACTTAAAAAATTGAAGCCAGCCATTGCATTCATTAAACAAATCACAGCTTTGAGGGAGAGACATATGAGATCCATACCAGGGTGGGACAAAGGCTCCCATCGCTTGTAAGCAGGCATTTCCTTTGACTATCTCATGGAGCCTCAAGCTCAGCTGGCACAGAACCAGCTCCTCCTCTTACCTCCAATCTCAGAGAGTGACCCCACCATCCACCTAGCCATGCCTGCCAGAAGCTGGGAGCCACATCTGTCGCCTTCTTACCATTCACATGGAGTCAATTATTGAATCTCATCAGTTCTAATTCCTACACATGTCGCTCCATTGACTGCCTGAACCAGTGTCCAACCACCACCACCACACCCCCAGGCTGCTGCAAAGCCTTCTCACCCATCTTCCTGAGTCTACTCTAAGGAAGTCTACCCTCCCCCACCCCACCCCCACGGTCCACAGAGGACGCCTACCCTGTTCAAATCTAAAGATGAATGTGCAAGCTTGCGAAGAATATTAGAAACACCTTACTGCCCGGCCCGTGGTCCTGATTTTGAGAGTTGGAAGGATGAAGGCTGATGATAGCGAAGTTATCAAGAATGATGGAGTAGCGTGTAGGGAATAAGCTTTGGAGTCAGACACACCTGGCTTCAAATCCCAAATCTCTCCCTGCCCTGCTTTGTGATCTAGGATAAATCAGTATCTTTGGGCCACATGTGAAAAGGGATAAGTATACTTAGTTTCGCAGCATAGACTCTCTTGGTGTATAAACGACATACCACAGAGAAAAAGGGACATAAGCCATGTACAGCTCTTTCACCTAGTAACGTTCTCAACAAATGGTAGTTGCTAAGAGATTATTTGAAGATAGTAGGTCTTTTTCTCCTTAATGAAAATGACTATTCCTACAGAATCCCAGTCCTGCTCCAGATGAAACACTTCATTCCTGGAAAGTTCTACATGCCTGTAAAACCTTCTCTAAATCGATTGTGTTTCTGCGTAGAAATAATCGAATCCCCTTCTCATGTAACCTCATGTGATAGGATTCTATTCCCATCATATGAGGACTGGGTATCTCTGGCTTTTTTAGGCTTTGGGCTTCTTCTTCTTCTTCTTCTTTTTTTTTTTTTTTTTTTTTTTTTTTTTTGCTTTTCAGGGCTGCACCTGCAGCACATGAATGTTCCCAGGCTAAGGGTCCAATTGGAGCTACAGCTGCTGGCCTACACAACAGCTCATGGCAATGCTGGATCCTTAACCCACTGAGCAAGGCCAGGGATTGAACCTGCAACCTCATGGATACAAGTCAGGTTTTTACTACTGAGCCACGATGGGAACTCCATTTTTTTTTTTAAATTAAAATAAAATGTGTGAGCTTCTTAACATCACTGTAAAGAAAGAAATGCATTCCACTGTTCAAGAGAGGAAAGCAAATCATTTAGCAAAAGCACAAACCATTCTGGAATTGAGACCGGAGGGAGTGTTCTCTCCTCTGAATAAAAAAGAGAATTTGGGATAATCAGGGATCAGCCAGGTTTTCCCTAAAGGGCTGGGCTGTAACTATTGTAGGCGTTGGGTGTGTATGTGTGTGTGTGGTGTCTGATCTCTGTTACAACCACTCAACTCTGCCATTGCAGCATAAATGCAGCCTCAGAGCCAAAACCCGAGCACATGAGTATGACTCTGTATTTACACAAAGAGGCAGCTGGCCCCTGGGCTGCAGTTCACCGACCCTTGGTATCATATAAGAAGCCACAATCCAGCTGTCCTACTTTGAACAAGTCACTGCTACTCTTAGAAGCTCCATTCAAAACACCAAAAGATGGGAGTCTCTGGCTTGAGCGAGAACTTAGTGAAGTAAAGACAAGCTGGTCTTTGTTTGGGGAAGATGTATTTGCGAATTCGCCTACAATTTATGTGTCATCTCCAAATCCATACTTGTGGCGCTTTTGTGGTCATTCATGGACCAGGCACAGGATGGGGGAGTTTGATGCATGCATTCCCAGCAGAGGTGGAGCCAGGCAAGGCTCTGCGGTCTAGTTTCTGCTCTCGTTCTGTAAACAAGCATCCTTTCCGCGGTCTAGTTAGCACTACATTTTTCACATTTTTCTTAGTGATTTTTGCTGTTTAAAATGGCCCCAAGCATTGCGCTGAAGTGCTGCTAAGTGTCCCTAAGCAAGAAGGTTCCGATGTGCCTTCTGAGAAAACACGTGCATTAGATAAGCTCCATTCAGGCACAAGTTACAGCACTGTTAGCTGTGAGTTCAATGTTAATGAATCGACCAGATATATTTTTAAAGGTGCTTTTACGCAGACATACCCAAGAAAAAAGATGATGTATCAGTGGGCTGATGACAATGTGACCAGAGGCTTGCCAGCACCTAACTCTAAGGAGATGGGACACCTCCAGGGCGGTATGGCCGTCGACAGCAGGCACCGACCTCTGTATTTCTCCAGATGTGGTCCAGCATTTACTAATTCAGCATTCGCGGCTACTTAAAAGATAAGTACAGGGGAATAATGAGGATTTTGCCCCCATATGAACACTACGGTTCAAAGCAGTGGCAAATAATCCATGCCATTACAAAACGCTCAGTTAATAACAATAAGGTGACTCTGCTATTATTACGTATGAATCACAATCGTCTTATCTCCTTATGCTACAGCAATGCTCTTGCTAACTAACCATGCCTGTTTCATTCTACTATTTAAGAATGCTAGACAGCTGTTATTAAGTGGTTGTGTCCAAAGTCAGAGAATATATTCACATCTTCTTTTTCCCTTGATGTCCTGAAAGCAAAAGACCAAACAAATAAGCCTTTCTGCGGGAGTTCCTGTCCTGGCTCAGTGGTTAACAAATCCGACTAGGAACTATGAGGTTGTGGGTTCGATCCCTGGCCTGGCTCAGTGGGTTAAGGAGCTGCCATTGCTGTGAGCTATGGTGTAGGTTGGAGATGCGGCTTGGATCCCGCGTTGCTGTGGCTGTGGTGTAGGCTGGTGGCTACAGCTCCGATTGGACCCCTAGCCTGGGCCCCTCCATATGCCATGGGAGCGGCCCAAGAAATGGCAAAAAGACAAAAAATAACTGACTGACTTCCGGGGCTTCTGCAGACAGAAAACAGAAATAAGGGCCCTCTGTGACGGTGATCTGGGGTATAGATCAGAAAGGCTCCATCCAAGAGGGGCTGTACCTGGCGGGGCCTCTCCAGGACCCTCACCTGCTGAGATGGCCACGCAGACTCCAGAAAGGAGCTGCCCCCCCTCCTTGCCACCCTGCTTAAAATGCCGGCCTGGTATTTATTTGTTCCCAGACAGATGCCAATTATGGGGGGCCGGGGAAAGAGACAATGGCCTCGATCTGATTGACAACGGCTGCTGAACAAGGGGCCTCTGTGGCATGTTTAATGAAAAGGCCACTGTGTTTTTATTGCGTCGATTTGATTTTAGAGGGTCGTTTATAAAAACAATTCAACCAGCAGGATTAACTGCTTCTGGGTTTTCCCTTCTCCCTGTGGCTCTGTGGGGGTCCTCTCTCCCCATTTCCTTTCTCCCTCTCCCCCCAGTAAGTTCCTTTCCAGACCTCTATGCACCCCCTGGAGGTGCACAGGCCTGCACACAGACTCGGCAGACTGGAGCTCCCCAATGGCTCCTGGATTTGTCCCCACCCCCCACCCTGTACCACCTCTAGACAGGCCGCCTGCAAGAGCCCCTCAAGCCTGCTTCACTCAGTAGTTCACGATCCAGGAGGCTCCTTCCCCAGGAGGCTTTCAGAAATCTGTAGTGCAGGTTTGGGTTATAAGCAATGAGCCAGGGAGTGTAACTGCTGCTTGGGGCCCAGGGCGGTGAGCAAAACACAGAATGTGCCATCCTAAGTGATTTCATGACGATTTTTGCCCTTTTGCCACTTTATAGCCAAAGTGATTTAATTTCTAGTCCCACGAACGAATTACTAAATTGCATGGCACATGAATTTTTGGGGGGGCCACCAGGGGCAAATGGAGTTCCCAGGCCAAGGATCAGATCTGAGCCACAGTTGCTACCCTACACCACTGCTGTGGCAACGCCAGATCCTTTAACCCCTGAGCCAAGGATGGAACCTGTGTCCTGTGCTGCAGAGATGCTGCCTCTCCCGTTGCACCACAGCGGGAACTCTGATATATGCATTCTATCCAAATAAATCTGCTATATATATTTTGAAAATCTACTTGCCATACTTCCCTATTCAAACTCTTATGTGACTTGTTATTACCACATAGGACCAAGCGCAGCCTCGTCAAGTTCAAGGCCGGTCTACCCTTCCCATTTATCTCACCTCACTGCTCCTCACCGACTGTGGTTCCCCACCCCAACACCCCCTTCCCTTAGATCAGCTCTGCCCGCTCTTCATAGTCTATCTTCTATCTCCCCTCCTTCCCTGACACATGCCTACTCATCCTTCAAGGCTCTGTTTAGGCATCACCTCCTCCAGGAAGCCAGCCCTACATGACTCCTCCCAGCCTCAGGCTGCCTCTCTGCACTCCCCTGTGAAATCTATGTTATCTGCAGGGCAGCTACCCTACCAGACAGCCCCAGGCAGGAAGCAGATGGGACTCAGTGCCCAGCAGAGAGCCAGGTTTACAGAAGCAGCCCATCGGGAGGGACAGCAGCCCCTCCTCCCAGCCAGAAGCAGCTCTGTCTCTCCCTGTTGTCTGCATCGGGACTTCATGAGAGAATTTGGTTGCAGAAAACTTCCACCGTCATAAGAATTTTGGACACGTTCTAGGTCACTGAGTTGGTCTGACGTGGAAACTGAGGTGCTGGGACCTCATGATGGAGTTTAGCCAGTCAGAGGATAGAAGGGCTGCAGGTAACTGTATGCCTTGAGACCTGGAGGTTCAGATGGTACTCAACAGCCAGCTCCTGACTCATCTGATAGACACCTTCCCAAGGGGACACATGCCTCCAAAGAAACTGTAGGATATTAACTAGGAAGACAGGTTTGTGTTTCTAGAGCCTTTCTCTTGTCTTCCTTTTTTTTTTTTTTTTTTTCCCCTTTCCTTTTTAGGGCTGCATCTGCGGCATATGGAAGTTCCCAGGCTAGGGGTCAAATTGGAGCTACAGCTTCCAGCCTACAGCCACAGCCACAGCAATGAAGGATCTGAGCTACATCTGTGACCCACACCACAGCTCATGGCAACACGGGATCCTTAACCCACTGAGCGAGGCCAAGGATTGAACCTACTTCCTCATGGATACTAGTCAGGTTCGTTACTGCTGAGCCACGAGGAAAACTCCCTCTCTTTTCTTTCTAAAGCCTCTGAAGCCATGGTAAAGCCAGATGCTCCTCTGAGTTCTTTGGAGTCTGCTTTTATTTGCACTCTTTATTTGTACGCTTCATACCATTCCAGAATGTCTTTTTTCGTCTTTTTAGGGCCACACCTGCGGCATATGGAGGTTCCCAGGTTAGGGGTCAAATCAGAGCTACAGCCATCAGCCTACACCACAGCCATAACAATGCCAGATCCGAGCCGCATCTGCGCCCTACGCCACAGCTCACCAGATTCCCAACCCACTGAGCAAGGCCAGGGATTGCACCCACAACCTCTTGATTCCTAGTTGATTCGTTTCTGCTGTGCCATGATGGGGACTCCCCTGATTCCAGAATGTCTTTTATCTATAAGAGACCGTGGCCTCTCTATGGGGGGAGAAGGGGTGAACTGTGCCCACATGTGTCCCCCCCGCCAAGGGACACTGTGCCTGATGAGCCCACCTCCTCGTCTTACCAGGGGTCTCCAGGTCCAGCCTGCTCATGGCTCTGCCCAAGGTGCCCATGGTTTAAGGGTAGGGCTGGGTGGAACCTGAGGCTTCAGACTTCCACGGCTCACCCACAGCCCTGGACTTACAAGTCATGCCAACATGGGCTCCTCAGCACACAAGCTTCCCACCCGGGCTGGGAGCAGAGGGAGTGGCGGTGTGTGACCTGGTTGTGCCTCATGGGGGAGACCACCTTATAACTAAAGTCCCCAACCTCAGGAAGGGGGACAAGGGGAAGAAAATGCATATTCATTGTGCACTGAGCTCCAGCTGTCTGCCAGAGACCTTGGCACACACACCCAGCACTTAGCGCCAAGTAGCATGCGCACACAGCTTATCTCATTTGGTGCCCATAACAGCCCCAGGAGGTCATGATTTCTGTCCCTTTTTTCCAGATGACAAAACCAAGGCCAAGAATAAATGGCAAAATAGGAGATTTCAGACTCGAGCCCTCATGGCTCCAAAGCCTGCATGCTTTGAACACCACGGCATCCCTGGCCTCCTGGCCTGAACTCACTCCATCCTGAGCTCCACTCCACAGCATCACGAGTCCAGCTGGTGCAAGTTCAGTCCCACTCAGGAGTCATCCCCTGTACATGGACCCCTCTCTGGGCAGAGATAATTAGGTACAGTCCTGAGGCCATGGGGACAGAGATAATTAGGTATAGTCCTGCCCTCCCAAAGTGGAAGGCTTCATTTCAGCACAAAGTGGTGCATGATAGGGAGAAAGGCAAGGCAAAGACTTCTCAGATGAAACCAGCATCTATTGAGTGCTTATTGTATGCTGGATGTGTTCTGAAGGCTTTTTATTGATTCCTCATAACAACGCCATGGGGACATTCCATTGTTATTCCTCACATGACAGATGGAAGGATTTGAGACTCAAAGCGATTTTGTCATGTGTCCATGGCAGGTCACCCCATTGTGAGGACAAAGAAAAAGTCTGTGCTGGATTCAAACTTGCATTATACCCGAGGGTCAAGAAGAGCTTCCTGGGTGCAGGTGGCTTTCCGACCCCGATTAGGATCCCAATTTCTTCCTCCTAAGACTCCGTATAAAAACAAAGGCCATGCCTTGAAGATTTTTAAAAGGCCTCCCCTGATTTTGGTTCTATGGAACGCAGGTTTTCCATAGGCATTGTCACCTGCCCCCTGGCCCAGCCCCTTCTCACCCCCTGAGTTCGCGCATCTTCCTCACCCTGCAGGGTCCAGACCACTGCTAGCACTCCAGGACCCTGCCCCTGTCTAGCTCGGACAGACAACCACCTTGTCCTCCAAGCTCCGCTAGCAGGTCTCAGATCTGAGACTCGGAGGAAAAAAGGGAACTCGAGTTATGAACAATCTAGCATTTACAAGGTGTTGGGGTGGGGCTGTCACTTCATTATTTTTTTTTTTGTTTGTGTTGTTTTGTTTTTAGGGCCGCACCTGTGGCATATAGAGGTTCCAGGCTAGGGGTCGAATTGGAGCTGTAGCTGCCAGTCACAGCCCCAACCACAACCACGCAGGATCTGAGCCATGTCTGCAACCTACACCACAGCTCACGACAACACTGGATCCCACTGAGCACGGCCAGGGATCAAACCTGTGTTCTCATGGATGCCAGTCGGATTCGTTAACTGCTGAGCCATGATGGGAACTCTGCTTCATTACATCTTTTAATCACATATTTCATGTATTTCACTTTGCCCCTACACTTCTTCTGTATGAACCAGGCATTACCATGACACAGAAGAGAAAGTGAGTCACGGTAAGGACATGTCACGACAAGGTCTCCCAGCTTGCGAGCATGAGAGTAAAACCCACAGGCAGGCCCACCTCAGAGATATTGCGGGTTTGGTTCCAGACCACAGCAATAAAGAGGGTCACACGATTTTCCTGCCTTCCCAGTGCATATAAAAGTTATGTTTACAACATACTGTGGTCTATTAAGTGTGCAATAGCATTATGCCTAAGAAGAAGCCCCAATGTACATGCCTTAATGAAAACATATTGCTGAAAAATGCCAACCATCATCCGAGCCTTCGGCGAGTCGTAATCTTCTCACTATGGTAACATCAAAGATCACTGATTACAGATAATCATGAAAATGCTTGAAACATGGTGAGAATTACCAAAGCGTGACACAGAGACATAGCGGGAGGAAGGGCTATTGGGAAAATGCTGCCAACAGACTAGCTCCAGGCAGAGGTATCACCAACCCTCAGTGTGTAAAGAGTGCAATGCAGTTGTCCCTTGGTGTCTGTGGAAGACTGGTTCTCGGAGCCTATGGGTACGCCCGAATCAAAGGATGCTCAGGCTTCTTATCTAAAGTGAATTTTAATACAGTCAATGCGGTTGGTCCTCTGTGTCCCGGAGTTTCAATCCACAAACCAATGGAACATCCATGGTTGGATAGTCAAATCCGTGGCTGCAAAACCCACGAATAGGGAGGTATATATTTATATACATAAACATTTTTTTCTATATATTCCAAGTATGTATTTATTGGCAAAAATCTGCATATAAGGGGACCCACACAGTTAAAACCCATGTTATTCAAGGATCAACTGTATCTGCAAAGCACAATGCAAGGAGGTATGCCTGTGATCTGTCTGACCCTCAAGTCCAGCTTCTAAGTTTATTGTGCCGGTATCCCATTTGCCTCCTTCTGTACATGTCTGTCCAGTCGTGAACAGATGGTGCACCCCGAAAAGGCAGGAATAGCATTATGGCGGTATCTTCTGAGTCTTGCATTGTACTCGGCATGTCCTAGTAATTACTTACTAGAATTTTCTCAAATAAATGAATATTTTAAATGTTCCTCTATCATCAGTCGTCAGCAGAGTGCCCTACATACTGTAGGTATCTAATGAAGGATATTTCTTATTTTCTAAAAATGAAGACAAATATTTTCTTAACAGATAGCATTAAGAATTTTGCACTCCCCCACCCCTGCCTGCACACGTACAAGAGTCCAAGACAGTGCTGTTCTTGCTAAGATGTCATTGCTATTTCAGCTTAATTACGATAACCCAGGTTAACTCCAGACCGAGGTAGAAAGTTAACTTCAACCTACTCTTCCTCTGATTTCACTCTTGGCTCCTTCTGAGGCGTGTAAAATGACTTCGGAATTCCAGGTTTATGGAGCAGTGTAAAGTGATGGAAATGTAATGTTTCTTTCTTTTTTTTTTTTTCTTTCTTCTTTTTAGGGCTTCACCTGTGACATATGGATGTTCCCAGGCTAAGGGTCAAACTGGAGCTACAGCTGCTGGCCTACACCACAACAACACTGGATCTGAGCCACGTCTGAGACCTACACTGCTGCTTACAGCAATGCCACATCCTTAACCCACCAAGGGGGACCATGGATTGAACCCACATCCTCAAGGATATTTGTCAGGTTTGTAACCGCTGAGCCCCAGTGGGAACTCTATAAATGTAATGTTTCTTATATCACTTTTGGAAGACCTGGGTTTCTAGACTCTGCTCTAAGTAGCTTATTAACAGGATTCTATCTAGTTCATCTCCCTATACCTTAGGTCTTCAAAAGAAAAGCACTCTCAGGTTCCAACTAGAGCTTGAATGTTTATAAATCAGGCAAGAGGAACTCTGAGTGTTCTAGTGAAGATTTTTGTTTTGTTTTGCTTTTTTTCTTTTTATGGCTGCACCTGCAGCACGTGGAAGTTCCCAGGCTAGGGGTCGAACTCGGAGCTACAGCTGCTGGCCTACACCACAGCCACACCAGCACTGAATTTGAGCCATGTATGAGACTTGTACCACATCTCACGGCTATGCCAGATCCTTAACCCACTGAGCGAGGCCAAGGAGAGAACCCTCATCCTCGCGGATACTTGTTGGGTTCATAATCGCTGAGCCACAAGGGGAACTACAAAGATTTTTGTTTTTAATGTTGGTGGCTTCCTTAACAACATCCCCTCATTCGGCGAGATGTGTTCTAGTGCTTTCCAACAGCCCTGTGGTCACCTCTAGCCTCCTATAAGGTAGAAATTCAAAATTTGGAAGAACTAATGATAGCTACCCACCTCAAAATACTAAGAACAAGCATCCTTTAGCTGCCATGTACCACATTTTTTTTCTGCAACGGATCCTTCCTGCAGAAAGATGTCTCGTGACTGGGAGAGCAGCTTTGGAGAGATGTGTCCAGGAGAAGAAATGACCCTTGAGCATCATTCTCTTTTAAGTGTATGATTTAGATTATAAAGACAGACAGAGGAAGAACTAAGAATGTGGTACGTACGGACTTCTAATTGCAAGTGCACCCCGGGAGGAGGTGGAAGAGGTGGGGTGTCAGTGAACTAAGCCTTCACTTAACCCAGCAGGGAGGCAATAGATGCCGCGTAAAGCTGAGACATCACTTTGCAGCAGTTTAAGCAAATGCTATTTAATGATGTGGAAGCAACCACCAAAAGAACTAAAAACAAAAGTAGTTAAATGTGGTTGCCTTAGGGGAGGGGATCTGAGGTTGAGGAAGGAGTTTTCTTTTCCCTCTAAGACCTTCTGCCGTATTGCATTTTATAATCATTTGTAAGGATGTCCCTGATTTTAGAAAAAGAAAACAAAATTCTGCTTCCCCAGGAAGACACCATCCTTGAGGGTGTTTCTGTTCCCCTACTCTCAACCCCAGGGCTTCTGATGAACAGGATGTGGCGCCAATGGAGAGGAGGGTGTGTTCACTGTTCATGCCAAGGGGGTAAGGGTGGGGACCGAACGATCTTTCTAGAAGTGGGAGTGACTGTTCAGAAGTGCTCCATGTTCTTTCAAAAAAGTACATTTTCTGCAAACAGCTAGGATCTAAACCATCAATAATGAAGGTGGGGAAATAGCCAGGCATCAGAGCTCATTTACAAGGGGAGTGATTGCCAGGTATCATCTTGGCTAATTGCTTGGAGTAAGGGGCCTAGGAAAGCATCTGCAAAAGAAAACGCAATCCTAGGGAGGGTGTGAAAAGTTTAGATCTAAATGCACCAGGTGTCTGTATCCTAAGAGGCATGGTCATTTTCAGGTTGGAAGCCAGAGATGGGCACATGGGGGATGGGAAGGCTAACAGGCTGGACTGAGAAGACCCGAGTTCTGGCTGTGCCCCAAGCAACACCCGGCTGTGGCCTCTGAACTCCTTATCAACGGCCCTGCACAGAGCACAGGCATATGGGGTAACCGTGGTTACGCCATTCTCTCCTCTCAGTTTCTGTCTGCTTAGCTGCACGTGTGAATTTAACAATTTCTCCTTCTAGAGTTGTTTTGAGGATTCAGTGAGTTAATACAGCAAATGCACTGGAATTCTGCAAGCACTTAACTGATTTCCCTAGCTTGAGCTTCCCCAGGTTACAGCCTTTCAATAACTTCCCATTCCCCATATAACATGAGCGACAACTGGGGGCCACAGATGCTAAATATTCTAGAAGCCACCCTTTAAAACAGTAATACGAAACAAGTCCCATTAATTTTAATAAGAGCGTATTGATCGAATATATTTTATCTAAAATATTTTAAGTTTAATAGATAATCCCCATAGAAAATTATTAATGGGACATTTTACTTTCTTTCTTTCTTTTTTTTCTTACTAGGTCTCTGAAATCCACTTACAATGCACACGAATTTGGATTTGGACTGGCCGAATTCCAGGTGCTGAAATGCCACATGTGGCTGACTGCAGGCTACCACACTGAACTGTGTAGATCTAGATCTTTTTTCAGCCTCTCCAGAAGCTCTCAGAGTCTCTGGCCTCTTCTCACAGGCTCCTCCCTCTGTCTCAGACACGCCGCCTACAACCCCCAACCCACTTTGCTGGGCTAACTTTCAAATCAGGTCACTTCCTCCTGGAAATTCCCCCTGGCTCCCTTCGTCTAGGGTAAGGGTCCCTCGTACATGTTCCCACAGCATTCTGCAGAGTTCCATACAACACTAATCAAATGGGTTGTAATTGCTCACATTTCTTGGATTTTAAGCTCCACGTCTATTTTGTTCATCACTGAACCTCTAATGCCTAGGATGTGCCTAGCTCATAACAGACATCCAGTAAATATACATGATTTTGCTTGTTTAAATAAAGCACACTTCAGACCGTGGACATGGGTCCCCTCAAGGATGGTTCTAAGAAGCAAAGAGAAATTAGCTTCTAACATTTGCATCCCTATGTTCATAGCAGCCCTATTCATAATAGCCAAGACATGTAAATAACTTAAATGTCTATCGATGGATGAATGGGTAAAGAAGATGTGGTACATGTATACATTGGAATACTACTCAGCCAGACAAAAGAAGAAAAATAATGCCATTTGCAGCACCATGGATGGATCTAGAAATTATTATACTAAGTGGAGTAAGTCAGAAAGAGAAAGACAAAGACCATGTCATATCACTGATATCTAAAATATGACGCAGATGAACTTACCTAGGAAACAGACTCACAGACAAAGAGACTTGCGGTTGCCATGGGGGAGGGGAGTGGGGGAGGGATGGATTGGGAGTTTGGGATTAGCAGATGCAAATTATTATATATAGGATGAATTAACAACAAGGTCTTACTGTATAGCACAGGGGGCTATCCTCAATATCCTGTGATAATCCATAACGGAGATGAAAAAGAATATATGTATGATTGAGTCACTTTGCAGAAATTAACACAACATTGTAAGTCCATTATACTTCAGTAAAATACATTAAAAAAAAAAAAGAAATTAGTTTCTCCTCATACTGACCAACCTAGCCACAGGTCTTGGAGTCAGGCAGTTCTTGGTTCAAATCCTGTATGACTACAACATAATACATCTGTGTCCTGGCCAAGTCCCTTTACATCTTGGAGCCTCAGTGACCCCATCTGTAAAACAGGGCTCTCAATCCCCACCTTGCACACTTGTTGCACGGATTAGGCAACTGATGTGCAGTGGTCTAGACTAGCACTGGGCCTGTGGAAAGGACCTAACACCCAACTGCATCACACTGAAAATGCTTCAATTACAGCTGCTCCAGCCATAGGATACATCCTGACGTTATGAGTCACCGAGAAAAGAGGGGAAAGCCTCAACAACAATGCCAATTAAACCAAGACATGCCTACAACATGTAACATGCATCTCAATTTCTGAGAGGTTAAAACGTTAAATTGCATGTATCTTTAATTTGAGGGCATATGGTCAAAGCTCACCTCTGCCCCTGGAGAGCATCCTGGCAGAACTCTTAGGCAGAAGATGCTAAGCTCTGATTTGTGTTGAATTACATGGAGTCTGAGACTTGGGCTTCCCTGGAAGGTGAGGAATGACTTTTGATGGAATGCCTACTATTACCCTCAAAACAACCCTGTTGGGTTATACTCCTCCTTTTTAAAAGGAGGAGATGGAGGCTTGGAGAGGGTAAGCTGCCCAGCTAGCATAGGGCGGGAGCCTGGGGATACATCAGCAAAGCCCCACTGTCTCCAGCCAACCAGGCCTGTTGGAAAGCCCTGGACTCCCGAGGCTGACTCAAGCTCCCCAAGCCTTGTCAACAGCATCCTCTTAATGCCCCGTAAAGGCATAACGGCATCAAACAAGTTCAGGATCAAACCACCAGACAGGAGCTTATTAGATTTAATGCCAGGAACAACCCTTGCAAACAACAGGTTAAGAAGACCCCTGCAAAGATCTGAGGGAAGAGCAGAGCCTCGCTCTCCAGGGCCTGCAAGTTGGCAGAGCGAGGGGTTTGCACAGCTCTGCTCGCTCCAACATCTAGCGGAAGGGAAGAAAGAAGACTGCCCCCGCCCCCATGCCTTCAGCAAGCCTCAGTATTCCTCCAGAGCACCCACTGTGGGCAGGGAGAAAGGGGAAGTGCCCACAGGGCTGGGATAGCTGGGGTGAGGGTAAATGCAGGTGTTGTCAGAAGGGAGGCATCGCCTGAGGTCATCAGAGCTTGAAATTTACAGATCAAATGCCAGCACCGAGGGGGTGGCAGGGGCTGAGAGCAAAAGGCCAATAAAAGCAGAAGGTCCCTGCTAGCCACGGGGGACCGGATTTGCTCCTAAATCTCTCTGAGGGCCTTTTGCAGGAGGCATCAGCCTTTTGCTCTCCCAGGCTCACTGAGGCTGAGGCTGGATGACAAACGCTACTCCTGCAGATGGAAGATACAGGGGGTTTGCTCCTTTAATTCTCTTTCCTTTGAAAGTTAAGCCTCTTTCCACGGTGGCAACCAAATCAGGTCGCTGATTCCCTCCTCTAAGCAAGTTGAGACTTAATGAGAGTTTCTCAGGCCTTTTCTTTGTTTAAAGTCGCTCCCTCCATCCCTTTCCTCTATTTTCCAGAGTGCTCCTTTGGAAACCACGGAAGAAGGGAGCCAGTCTGGCCAAAAGGGAGGGCAGGGCTCACCAGGGCACCCGTCACCCCGGGTCCCTCCCCTCTCACCCTCTGCTGAAATGCCAGCACTGGCAGAAGAGAGATTAAAAACCACTGAGCTGGCACTTCCAGCGGTGGCATTCGATGATGCTGCTATAAATTAGGTATGTGTCGGGGGGAGCCTCACCTGATGCAGAGAAAGATGGCAGGTTGCGGATCACAGAGGAAAGCGGTGTTTCCATCTCAGTTCGGTTGTGACCTGACATTCCCCGCGGGTGTGGCACGGCTCCATTCGAGGCTCCACCGTTCACTGGGCACATGGCCTTGGCCTCAGGTTCCTCCAGAAGCTGGATGAGCTCAGTGTCTTTCGTGCAGCATCAGGCACATCTCCCGAGACCTTAGGGTCTTCCGTTCGCTTCCTCCCCATTTCATCCTGCTTTCCTCTATTTCATACACTGTGGGTCCCTACAAAATTGCCTTTGAAGAGAGGCATTTGTGGCCAATAAAAGTTTGGAATCCGCCAGCCTGAATAATCTCATATGTTGCTTCCAGCCTTGACATTCTCTGAGGCTAAACACCTCCCAGTTACAAGCTATTTGCGGGAACAAATGATGCCCAAAGAAGGCCCAAGCTGTTGGATACGGGTGAGCGGTGTGTTTGTGTGTGTGTGTGTGTGTGTGTGTGTGTGTGTGTATGTGTGTTTTCAATCCTCCAACATGTTTCTTTTGGAGGCCTCTGCCTCTCAGACACAAACCACATGCAAGCACGTCACCTGCAAAGTCTGGCTGCTGTCTAGTTATTTCTGTGCCGAGTGCCCACAGGCGATGTGGGGCAGGAGTGCGGCAGAGCCCAGGCCAGCTTGCGGCTTTGCCCTCTGCAGGTGGGGAGGACTCTGCCGCCCTGCGGCTCACAAACAAGCAAACGAGCGAGGGAAACACAATCCTGCCAGGCTGGTACCCACACCCTGGGCCAACTAATTCTCCTGCTGGCCGGCCTCCATCCCCCAGGCCTTCTCTCATTCTTCTCAGCTCATCCCGAGATGGGAAAAGGAAGAGAGAAAATGCAGGCTGGTAACCATTTCAAGACGGTGATGGATCCAGAAATCTGCCCCAAAAGGGCTGCAGACGTTCAGTTTCCCAAGGCGTATCGCGTGAAACTTCCAGATCCAGGGCCAGCCCAGCACCCCAGCTGCAGACACAGCCTGAGGGAGAATAAGAAGTGAGGCTGGTTCTCCCTGGGTGACAGGTAATCCTCGGCCTCCTGCACAGACAGGCCTTCTGGGCCCGCCTAAGACTCCAGCAGAGGAGAGCCAATGACAAGCGAGCCAGACCGTGAATAAATCAAAAGTCATTTCTAGTTCTCTTTGGAGCATGTGGGCTTTATGTAGGGGAAAGACAGAGCACACATGCTTTTCTGATTATACCATCACTCTGCCACCTAAAAAGGAGCAGGAACATAGACTGTAAAGCTGAGAGAGGCCCTAGAGAGTCTCTAGTCCCCCTGCCTTTCCTGAGGATGAGAAAACTGAGACCCCGTGTGGGGAGGCTCCTTGCTGGGGATCATCCAGCTACAGGGGAAGAACCTAGTCTGGACCTCAGGCCACGGCCATTTCAT
Organism: Sus scrofa; assembly: GCF_054392235.1. Taxonomy (NCBI): domain Eukaryota; kingdom Metazoa; phylum Chordata; class Mammalia; order Artiodactyla; family Suidae; genus Sus; species Sus scrofa. The sequence goes on from NC_139391.1 coordinate 13,678,394, forward strand.
TCAGCTGCCCAGGCTCAAGACCCCTGCTGTGGCCTCCGTTTGGTCACCAGACACTGCAGTAGGAGAGAACAGGAGGGCTGTGCACAGCACATGTGGGGACATGGTACCTGTGGGGGGGGCGATGTCAGGGCTGCCGTGGACGGTTGGGCAGGTTGTGCCCTGCACAAGGATGCCTGACCTGGAGCGCCCAAGACCTGAAACCTGCCTCCCACTCTGCCTGCCCAGCTGTGTGCCCTGGTGCAGGGCTGTGTCTACCTGGAGGAAGGGTATCTTTTCCTCATTCTCACAGCAGGGCTCCAAGGGCTGGCAGGGCTTCCGAGGAGCAGGAAGTGTTCAGAGGGGAAAGGCTGGTGCAAGGCCCCGGATGAGTGTATGGGGCAGAGAAAGGGAGGGCGGACATGCTGTGAGAGGAGGAAGGGCAAAGGGCTAGTGTCAGGGAGGTACCAGAGTCTGAAATCTCTGTAGCTCTCTCCTGGCCCAGGAATGTTCTGGAACACTGGGTCCTGAACGCAGGCATCTCTAGGAAGACCAGGCCAGGAGCGTCCCTCTCTGGACATCATCTTACAGTAGAAGGTTACAGACCCTGTGTATCTGGGCCACCCCAGTGCCAAGTTCCAATCGCTCTGGGATCCCACTGAAAGCCCCCAGGCCTTGACAGCTATCATGCTCCTGCTGCTCCGCCAGGCACCCTCTGCAGTCGTCCTCCCTTCCCACTGGGCTTCTTTCCTTCCCACCCCCTTCCCGAGGAGAGAGAAAGCCAGCCGACCAGCGAAGAAGAAAGAACCGGCCCAGCTGCTCTGCCAGCCTTGTGGGGTCAGCTGGCTGCAAACACAGCTCTCCTTCGTACCCCCAGCTTCTGCTGCTTCAGGAAAAGGCTGAAGACACAGATTCTAAATATAGGGACATCCCCTATCCTCCTGCCCGGCTAATATTAGCGCTTTTGTGGAATCTACTGATAGCACGAGTCCCTTTTTTTGGCTCTGCTGGTGGGAATTCTGCTTACAGAGAGGCGGGCTGAGCCAGCAGAAGTGGGGGTACCGCACTGAGCCAAATACAGGGAGAGCGCTGCTAACCAGGGGCCGGGCCAGATGATTTATGGAGCTCCGATCCAGCACAAGATTTATGATTCTGTGAACCGGGAGGCTGGGGAATTGGGGGGGGGGGGTTCTGGTTAATTGAATTTGTCAGCTTCCAGATGGAGGAGGCGCAAGAATTGCTGATAATTTACTCTGAGCCAGGGACACTACTAAGAGTGGCAATGACCTTAGAGCAGCCCTATGAGAAAGGTGGAAGTCTTGCCCCCATTTCACAGATGAGGGCCACTGAGGTTCTAAGAAGTGAGGGTTTTAACAGGTGCTATACCTAACAACTAGTCAGTGTAAAGATGAGATGTGAACCCAGATCTCAGGGACCACAAAGCTTTGGCTTTTCATCTCACTGTCAGGACCATGTGCTTTAAAGTTGGGAGAAAATCTTTTGAAAACGGGATGGTTTTTTTTCCCTCTATATGGTTGCAGTTAGGATCAGAGAAGTGAAGTGCTGACTTGGGAGTCAGGAGACTTGAACTCTGGGTCTGCCTCCATCAGGCCAACTTGAAGCCTCTCTGAACCTTGGCTTCCCATCTGGAAAACAAGGGTGCGAGTAGGAACTCCAAAGGTACTTTAAGCCCTGGCTCTTGGAGTTTGTATTGCATTTCTTGGAAGCCGGGGGCGGGGCGGGGGGAGGTCCTCTTTATTTTGATGGCCAGTTATCACCAATCCAGCTCAGAAATGCAGCCTGAAACGTGCGTGAGGACCGGGAGGTGGGGGCCAAGGGCAAACCGAACGTGTTATTGACCAGGAGCCCCTCCCACCCCAAGCCGCCTTCCTACACGATTTCAGCTCATGGTCTTGCAACACCTCTCTGCAGAGGAAAGGAGAACAAGAAAAGCTAATTCTGCCTCAGGCAGCATAGCACAAATGAGGTCCTCCTGGTTTTCTCAGATACGCTGGGAGAAGAGAGGAGAAACAGATTGGAGAGAGCGTGAGTGACCATATAACATGTCCGGAAAGCGAAGGCATTGATTTCATTTGATTGTTTCTTTTCCCGTCTTGTTCCAGTGAGGATGGAAAGCAGGGAGATTTAGAACCGGGTGATGCTGAAGAGGATGGCAATGCCATTCACCAAGAAAGGACTCAGTGAAGATGCCTGATTCAGTCTAGAAACAAAGTTACAAGTGCCTGGTCCACAGGGAAAAGGAGACTGGCCAGACAAGATCCACGGCTGGACTCTCCGCCAACACCTGCAGAAATGCGCCCTTTGGGCACCCGGGGTCGCCGTCAACACTTTGTTGAAAGGTTCAGGACCAAAACAAAGACCTGCTTGAACCTCATGGAAGGATTGTCTTTCCAGACTCCAGACGCAGAGTCAGAGGAAGATCCCCCGTCCCTGCCACTTCATCGTTGCTGGATTTTACCGAAGTTCAACCAATGCTGAAACTTAATTTCCAGAAACGTTTCCTAGACCACTTCTCCGCGGAAGGAAGCAAGCCCATTAGCGAGCCACTCAAGTGGCCCGTGGCAGTCTCTCAGGAATTCCCAGAGCCAGCACTCCGGAGCCGTGCCGTGTATGCACGTGCACAAGTGACAGGCGGGCGCGGCGACACTGTCACCATCAGGAAATCACAAACAACAGGATTGTTTCCAAGGTGAGACAAGGGCAGAGCCTGAAGGGAAATTGCACAGGCGTGCCAGCATGCGCAGACCCAGACAAGTGCACGGGGTCTGGAACACAGATCCATCTAACAAGCGCCTCCGGGGCCCAGACGCACATGCCTACATGGCAGACACATGCATACACGTCGCCACCTGCACGGTCCCCATACACACAGGCACATGACTGTGGCTCAGTCCTCCAAAGGTCTGTCAACTCTTGGCCACGGGAGGGTGGTCCCTCCAAGCTGAAGTTTGCCGTCTTAGGGAAACTCCCTTCTAGGTTCGGATCCTGAGGAGCCCCGGCTCCTCCCGCGATGTCAGGAGGTTCATTTTCAAAGCTGTTTCTTGGAGTGAGTGGTCCAGGCAGCCAATGAATAACAGAGACCTTAGGAGGTTTAACATCCTGTGCAAGGGGCAGTGGATAAGATGGTCTTAAGGAGAGCGCGGCAGGCAGGCAGGGAGCTGGAGAATAAACATCCTCAGAATCAAGTCCCCTTCTGTCCTGGGGTCCCCAGAGCTCAGCCCGGCGGGGGCACTTGCGAATGCTCCATCGGTGACTCCTTGATGCTTTACTGCAGGCCTCTTTCTGGCTGCACTTATTTGGTGTCTCCTCCTTGGTTCCCCACGCCGCAGTATCAAGTCCAAGTTTGTTAGAGCCCAGCCTACAGGGCACTTCCTGGCCAGGCAGAGCCTGCTCTCCTGTCGCATCCCCCCACCTTCCCCCGTGGCTGCCCATCACGTATGATGCCAGTTCCTGTGAACTTCTCCCCATTTCTACAGGACTCCAGGCCCTTTCAGGTCTCAGAGCCTTTATGCAAACTGTCCCTCTGCCTGGAATACTCTGCGCTTGTCTGGCAAACGCTCCTCCTTCCAGATGCACAGCAAACGTGCCCTGCTCTTCTGCAGCTTTCACCATTCCTCATTCTTCTCCTCCCTGTCCCCCTCCTCTCAGTAGATTCACTGCAGCCTAAAGACCTTCCTTCATTCCTGTGTGGCTGTCCCTCCTACAGTGTGAAGCTGGATGGGGGGAAGCCCTGTTTCATTCATCCCAGAGCCTGGCACTTTGGTCAGTGACACTGGCGGGGACTCAGCTGGGCAGGAACCATCACTTTGGGGCCTGATCTTGGGCTTTACGGAGCTCCATAGCTAGCTCCCTCCCCATCTGAGCAGGACCAGAAGGAGCGGTGAATGCCAAGTATGTGGACCCGTCTGGAGATGGAAGCGAGTCCGGGGCCCAGGTTACACTAAGCCTGCTTCTGCACTCACACGTGCTCTCTCCTAGGACACATGCAGGGTGCAATTCTCATCGTTCCACAGCCTCACCCTTTGGCAGGGGGCTCCTGCAGCCTCCTGTCCCGCTTAATCTTCCTGAAGTGCTCTTCTCCAGAGGCCCCTGGGTATAAAACATCATTAAGGGCACAACTCTCCCAGGTTAAACTCCCAAACTCCTCAGTGCACAAGGAGATACAGTACACAAGGCAGATACTGCTCTGCTTTTCAGCTGGAGAAACTGGGGCAGCCATGCCGGGTCCATGGAAGCAGAAGCTGTGCTTCCTTCCTGCTCCTTTAAGAAAGCTCCAAATTGACTAATACCTGCTTAGCCCACTCAGCCAAATAAACGTATAAAAAGGAGATGATTTAAAATTTTTGTTCTTTCTTTTAGTATTCTTAGGGCCACACCTGTAGCATATAGAGGTTCCCAGGCTAGGGTCCAATTGGAGCTGCAGCTGCCATCCTATCCCATAGCCACGGTCACAGCCACGCCAAATCTGAGCCTCATTTGCAACCTGCACCACAGGTCACGGCAACACCAGATCCTTAACCCACTGAGCAAGGCCAGGGATTGAACCCTCGTCCTCATGGATACTAGTCGGGTTCGTTACTTGCTGCTAAGCCATGATGGGAACTCCAGTTTTATTACAGATAAACGGTCCTTTATTGACTTATTTGTATTGCCAAAACGTCACAGTCATCTTTTTTTTTTCCAACTGGACAGAAACCTCAAATGAATAAAGGATTGAGAGGAGGAAGTGAATTCAACGGCAAAACTGCTGAAGCAGGTTTACCTGCTGAGCCTGGTTATATATTAGGCTCTGCACATACACGAGCGAGGGAGATGGGCGCCCAGCCCCCCAGGAGCCTCCAGGAAAAGCAGAGCTTCCTGGTTCACATTCAGATTCCAAAGGCACTTCTTCGGCATCTTGGATGTCCCTGGGGATGACACAGGGACCGTTCACATCCAACCCCAAAAGGGAGGTATTAGGATCATTTCTGTTCCACAGAGCAGGAAAGTGTGGCTCAGAGAGTTCAATCATTTGCCTGTGGTGGAGCAGCCAGGGAGCAGACTGGGACTTACACCTGGGTCTGTGCAGCTGTCAACATCGCTGGTCTGACTTCCATATGGATGGGGCGCCCCTTTGGTCTGGCTTGTGGGGAAGATTACTGAAGATTACTAGAGAACTTTAGTTTATGTGCTGTCACAACAACTCTAGGAAGGAGGCATCAGTGACTCTCTTTTACCAATAAGCAAACCAAGGTTCGGTGTTATCCACTCCAGCTTGGAAATAAGAGTCAGGACTGAAATTCATATTTTGGAGTCTGACCTCCTAGTGAGCTGGGCTGGCCCTTCTAGGGCCATGGAAGGGAAAACAAGGTCCAGGAGGGAAGGGATGCTAGATGAAAGGATTTAGGAGACCTGCATTCCATTCAGGGATAGTTCTTCACAGTCTAGACTAGACTTCCGTCATCAGATATGGTTTCAGTTCTGCCTCTCTGGTACCCTTGGGCTGCTGTTTAGGAAAGATCCTGAGTCATGAAAACCTTGACCACCTCTGGATAAAATGCAGACTTCTTCAAAAAGCATACCAGCCCTTTCGCATTCACATCCTGGGTTCTTCTCATGTCTCCTCCAGTGCTATTCCTTTGAGCCCTTGCAAATGACTCTGAATGTGCAGAGAGAATGATCTCAGTGACCTCCTGGTTCTGGGCCCCACAGGTCTGCTAGGCCAATTGTTATGCATCCTTCAAGCCTCCCTTTTGGACCATATTCCCCCTGACACTGTCCATCCCCGATAGCTCCTCCCTCTACATCCCCGTGGTCCTCTTTTATGCCTGCGTTATGGCCATGATCACGCTTGGTGGTAACTGTTTGCTTAGAGTCTGATCTTCCCCACGAGACGGGGTACTCCTCTGGGACTGAAATGCAATCCCATCTGTGTGACCTGACATTCAGTACAAGGCCCAGCATAGAAAGAAAGCTCAGCATGGAATTGCTGAATGAATTAACAAAGTGACTAAAGGAATGCGTGAATGGCCATCATTCAGAGCATCTTTCCTTTACAAAAGCTCAGGGATTGAACGTCATCATTATCTGTCCTGTAATGTAGTGAAATCTCAGACTCTGGGTTCTTGTTCCAAGCAATTTCAGTCAGGAAGAGTCTTTCCTCACATTCACATGTTAAAAAGGAACAAAAACAAACACTCAACTCTTTTGTTAACCTGGATGCCAAGCTATTAACGCTTGTGGATATTTTGCTTTTCTAGGAGGACAAGGATGAGTTCCAGGGGAGATACTGATGTAAGCACTGGTCTTGCTTAGCATGTGGTCAAGAGGCCAATCTGTTTTCTGTTTTAGAGGGGAAGGTTTTGCTTCAATGGTGTATTCATCCAGGCATTTGTGCAGAAATGTTTAAAAAGGTTAAAAAGAGAGAAAGAGAGAGAGAACAATAGGAGCCAGATCTGTCTGTCCACCCCACTTTCCTAGTATTGACTGTCTTGCCTAGAATAACGACAGAAGATTCACTGTCTTACCCATAGGGAAATTTTGAGGCTTCGATCTAATGTCAAGTTTTCAGGGTCATAGATTCATCCAACACAGGCACGTGATAAGTCATAGCTTTGTCCTCACCATGACTTTTTAAAGTTCTCACAAAAAGAGTCCAGATGACACAAATGCTTTACAAACTCTTGCAAAACACAGAAGAAGAGTGAACCCTTTCCAACTCGTTCCATGAGGTCAGCATTCCCCGATACCAAAATCGGCTGAAGATACCAGAAAGAAAAGAAAAAACTGCAGATCATTTTCCTCTGTGACCACAGACACACACAATTCCTCAATAAAGTACTACTAAATGGAATCTACCCAATATGAAAAGGATTACACACCATAAAACCAAGTGGGGTTTTCTTAGGAATGCAAGGTTGGTTTAACATGTTACACCACATTAAGGGCATAAAGAAGAAAAGTCTCCTGATCCTCAGCAGACACAGAAAAGCATTTGGCAAAGTGTAGCACCTGTTTATGATAAAAATACTCAACACGCTATGAATACAAGGAATCTTTAACTTGACGAACGGGATTGTAAAACGGGGCAGTTACTTTTGAAAACAGACCGGCAGTTCCTGAAAATGTTAATCGCAGAGTTATCGCATGACCTAGCAGTACTGTTTACAGGCATATACCCCAAAGAAGCAAAAATATACACCCCCACAAAAATTTGTACACGAATGTTCAGAGCAGCATTATTCATGAGTTAAAAAGTAGGAATAACCCAAAGAGTCATCAGCTGATAAACAAAATGAGATGGGTGTGTGTGTGTGTGTGTGTGTGTGTTATTCAGCCATAAAAAGGAAATGGAGCACTGACAAACGCTGCAACATGCAGGAATCTTGAAAACATTATGCTAAGGATAGGAAGTCAGACAAAAGGCAACATATTATATCATTCTATTTATGTAAAATGTCCAGAATAGGCAATATATAGAGAGAGAAAGTGGATGAGCTGCTGCCAAGGGCTGGGAGTGGAGGGGGGGAGCTGGGAATGAGGAGTGATGGCTAATGAGGACAGGATTTCTTTTTAGGGTAGTGAAATGTTTTAAAATTAGATAGTGGTGATGGTTGTGCAGTTCTGTAAATATTCTAGAAAACACTGAATTATGCAATTTAAAAGGGTGAATTTTATGGCATGGGAATTATATCTCAATAATGCTGTTATTCAAAAAAGAACATATGCAAAGGAAAAAAGAACATGTGCAAGAAAAAGAGACGGCAGGGATGTGGAAAAATGAAAACAGCTGACTTGCCAGAAGTGGGGAAATGGAAGGTCGTTTTCTATTTTTTTCTGCTGTGGTTTTAATGCTGTTTGTAAATAAAATGTGAAAAGAAGAGACGGAAAGAGAGAGAAACAGCCCAGGACAGGAGATGAGAACTAACCTTGGAGGCCTAGGCTCCGAAGCTGATTCTCTTCACTCTGCTTATCACGGACTGTGTGCTCTAGAGAAAGTGGCCTCACCTCTCTGGGCCTCAATTTCCTTTTCTCCGGAGTGGAATAGTATCAGCCTCCTGAGGCTGTTGGAGGAGTACAGGAAACCTTACATTCCCCAGAGCAGAGAGGTAGCAGCTACCCACAGTGTTTATTATCTTGCATCTTCATTTATTTCTTTACACAATTACGGCACAACAGGTACATCCTGAGGCTATAGCTGAATTAACCCTGGACCTTGTTCTTAAACATCTTGGAGTTTCAAGAAGTAGAGAGACATAAATAACTAAAAGAAGTTCTTTGGGAAGGGCCATAGTAAAAGAGTTCCACATACAGCCTGCTGGACCGTGCTCTGCATGGCCCAGATACATCCGAGGACTTCAACTAGGAGCTTTCGGTGAAGGGGTCGTGCCAAGAGATGGGAACTCACAGAAGCAAGCCAGCATCCACAATCAGAGACCGCAGGTTGCTTCCACAGCACGCACATTCTCATGCGTGTTATCACATGCAATCCTGACAGTGCCGGCAAGGGATGTGTTATTGCCCTGCTCCTGTAAGCCAGAAGATGAAGTCTTAGACGTCAAGAGATGGTTCTGGAGTTCCCGTCGTGGCGCAGTGGTTAACGAATCTGACTAGGAACCATGAGGTTGCGGGTTCGATCCCTGGCGTTGCTCAGTGGGTTAACGATCCGGCGTTGCCGTGAGCTGTGGTGTAGGTTGCAGACGCGGCTTGGATCCCGCGTTGCTGTGGCTCTGGCATAGGCTGGCGGCTACAGCTCCGATTCGACCCCTATCCTGGGAACCTCCATATGCCACGGGAGCAGCCCAAAGAAATAGCAAAAAGACCAAAAAAAAAAAAAAAAAAAAAAGAGATGGTTCTGTTTTCCAAAAGCCAGCTCATGGTGCAGGGCCCTTTTCTCTGGCCACAGTCACCTCTTCCTCTGAGTAATCTTGGTGACATCCCTCTAGAAAGGAATATTTGGGGGGGGGTGAGGAATCAGAACACGAAGGGGAGTTCTCTGCAAGTCGGGGCTGGTAGGAGGCACTGAGGTTGTAACCTGCTCCCTTGGGTTGGAGACTGGAGAACCCAGGCAGCCCTGCAGCATCCAACAAAGTCAGAAAGCTTTCCTTGGGGACATGCCCCAGCCCTCCGGGTCATCGGTGTCTAGGAAAGAGCTCTCCACTGATCTTGCCAAGGAAGGAAGTAGGGGTGGAAAAAGAAACATGGTCTCATTTATAGAGCACCTACTGTGTACAGAGCATCATACAATGTGCTTCCCAACTGCAGGCACCACAGGGGCTCCTTTCGGACCTTGACACTGAGGTAACATTGAGGACCAGAGAGGCCAAGTGCCCTGTCCAAGGTCGCACAGAAAATCTGTGCGGAGAGAGTAGTGAGGACTCAGAGCAGCCTCTCTCCCCAGGCACCCTGAGAATTCTAAATTCCTCCCTGTGCAAAGAAGTCCTGGTCTCAAGGGCAGAGGGCAGAATCAGGCCACTGACTGTAAGAGCTCAGAAGCCTCGCAGCATCAGGAGGCGGCGGTCCCCGTGTCTTCCATTTCCACAGCAGTAAAAAAAAAAAAAACACCAGCCCACATATGAAGGGTGAGAGGTGGGACACTGGTTTTATTTTTGCATCTCGAAGGGCTTAGCTTCGTACCTGGCACAGAATAGGATCCTCTATAGGCCCTCTTTAATAACCACCTAGCTGACCCTTGGTTTTGAGGGAAGCAGCCCTCGGCTAAAAGCACAAGACCTTCCTTTACCAAATGCATCTTCCTTGAAGGAGGATCACAGATCCGTGCAGGGGCATTCAGCTCGGAGACCCAGGTGGGCCCCTCAGTGGTGCTGCCAGGTTCGGCGGCTGGCCAGCTGGACGGACTGAAGCCTCATTTATCAAAAGCCATAACAAGTCATTTGTCGGCTGCAGTGTCAGCCCCATCCCATCAACCCTGACAGCGAGTATGTGCTCCCAAAGGCTCCCACCCTTGGGACATCTCCAGAATTAAATGCCATGGAGAGCTGGTGGGCTCGGGGGCCAGGCTGCACCCGGTACTCTGAATTCCCCTGTTCAGGGAAAGCAGAGGGTCTCTAATGCACCCAGTGGCTCCCATCCTCAGCCTCGGTTTATAATGACCAGGAAGATTAACATCTGGAGTTTGCAGAATTCTCAGCCAGGCACGACTGGAGAAGGAGACCCTGGAGCCATCAAGCGATCACCTCAATAAATATTTCCAAGGGACAGAAGAGAGGACACGGACGTGGGAGCTAAGGGCCTCAAGATAAAGCCCACCCAGGCTCTTGGGAGATGTCTCATCCAGAAAGCGTTTAAACCTAAGCATCCGTTTCTTCATCAGCCAGCCACAATGTCCTTTGTTGATGTCCTGGAGGCTTAGCTAGGGGAGCTGGCTGGACAGGTTCAGCAGGTGACTGGTGATGTGACTTGGGTAAAGGAAGGGCATTTGAAGGGGCTGATGGTTGAAATAAGAATAGATGGGATGACAAGAGCGAATGTAGTAAAGAAAATTTTTTTTTTTTTTTTTTTTTTTTTTTTGGTTTTTAGGGCTGCACCCGCGGTATGTGGAAGTTCCCAGGCTAGGGGTTGAATTGAAGCTGCTGCTGCCAGCCTATGCCACAGCCACAGCAGTGCAGGATCCTTAAGCTACCGAGTGGGGGCCGAAGATCAAATCTGCATCCTCATGGATACTCGTTGGGTTCTTTATCGCTGAGCCACAATGGGAACGCCAAGAAAAATATTTTTTAAAAAAAATTTAAAAAGAGCGGGAGAGGCAAAGGAAACGAATCTTGGGGAAAGTGCACTGAGGAAGGGAAAGGGAAAACCAGCCAGAGCTCAAATAAAGGGAACACGGTCAAAGGGAATAATAAGGAAACACATTTGAAAAATCACATTTTCTACTTGTCAAGTCAGGGAACTTGTCTAAGGTTTGCCAACGGTTTGATCCTGAAAGAGCAAGCAAAACATTGGAGGCGTATTATTATACCATCAATGAGTGTCTCCTACAGATGCAGAGGCCAAAGGGAGCCAACAGGCGCCTTCTCAAGAGCCAATTCCAACTGGCTGATAATGTTTATCCAGAGCATTGCATTTGAAAACATTCCGAGACCTCATCTGAATACTGGGGTAACGAGAGCCATCTCCATTAGCGACGTCTACAGTGGCACGTGAGGGAAGAAGGGCAGCCTGCCCGCTGTGTGTAGCCGATACTGTGATGTGTTGCCTAGAGGAGCCTTAGGGACCGAGGCACCCATTCCCCAGCTGCTGTTGCTGATGGTGCTCAGTGCAATCCCTCAGTAGGCATGGACTTCAGCCCAAGGGGGCCGCCCCATCCGGGGGCAGTACCCAGCTGCTGCTGCCGAGGGCAGTAAGGCCAACTTCCCAGAATGCAATGAGGGGCAGGGAAGGGCCATCCCAGCTCCAGGGTTCTCTGTGGGGTCACTTGATGCCTCTGTTGTGACTGAGTTGCCATTCAGCTCCTCCTTAACTTTCTGGACACAAACCTGTCCCGGAGTCTGGTCCCTAGGACCTGACCTAATCCATCATGTATCTGCCATTCCTGCACAAGCTATCTCTCTTTATGCTTAGCTAATAGCTTGTCACCTGTGTTTCCTTATTCCTCAACAAAGACTGCATTACCCAATGAGAACATGTAATCCACGAGCTTTCCCTTTTTCCTTGGTATGCAGGGAAACTCAATGATAAATTCTCCATTCTTTCCTCTCTTGCCTATGTTAGAGGGAAGGTTCTGCTTTAGGCGTGGAGGCTGTCTCATCTAACAATGATGGGTTGGCTCTATTTTTCTCATTTTTTTCAGTTTCTTCTCCTCCCAGGCTCTAGCCCTAGAAGAGATAGCATTTATCCCTGAATCACTTTTTGGAATCATGATAGATTGAAGGTGTCACCAGAAAGAGGGACAATATACACTAATGATTCTCATTGTCACGATGCTTTCAGCGTATGTGGATATACAATTTTATAGACAGAGCATCTCTTTAGCGTTATTATTATTTCTTTTGAACAAAAGCGACAGAGAGGTTAAATGATTTCCCAACCAAGTTAGGCTAGAATCTGGGTTTCTTGATTCCCAACCACATAGATTCCAGCCACAGGCAAAAACTGCTTAGCTGGCCTCTGCTGCTCACGCAGGGTCAGTGTACGAGTTCTAGAAAACACTGAAACACTGGAAGAACACTGGAATTAGCTCAGGATTCCCTCCCCAATCCATTCTTTCTTTTCTTTTCTTTTTTTTTTTTTGTCTTTTGTCTTTTTTTTTTTTTTTTTTTTTTTTTTTGTTGTTGTTGTTGCTATTTCTTGGGCCGCTCCCGCGGCATATGGAGGTTCCCAGGCTAGGGGTTGAATCGGAGCTGTAGCCACCGGCCTACACAAGAGCCACAGCAACGCGGGATCCGAGCTGCGTCTGCAACCTACACCACAGCTCACGGCAACGCCGGATCGTTAACCCACTGAGCAAGGGCAGGGACCGAACCCGCAACCTCATGGCTCCTAGTCGGATTCGTTAACCACTGCGCCACGACAGGAACTCCCCCAATCCATTCTTTAAACGTAAGCAAAACCCAGGGGAATACTCAGATCCTGGACCAAGCAGTGCAAAGAATCTTGTAATCCAGGAGACAATCCAATGCCAGAATCCCTACCATGACCCCAAAGGGACCATCTTGTTCCTATTTGGATCATTCCCTTGACAGGGAGCTCACTACCTTACAAGACTGTTCCTTCTGTGGTCTCCTCGTCTATACAATCAGAGTGGTATTCCAAAGGGAAGCTGTGACTTGTAGATAAGATAATGACTACAAAGCACACAGCGTAGTTCTCAGCACACAGAAGTACTCAGGGCAAGCAAAGATTTTTTTTTTTTTAACAGAGAAGAGAGTTTGCTTATAGAAAAAGCACTCTCAACTCCAGGCACATTCCTTGGAAATTACTCCGTCCCCACACAGCCCTGAGTGAGAGCTGCAGAGGTCTGGAGTGTGGGCTCTGCAGCCAGACCACCTGGGTTTGAGTTCAGGCTTTGCCATTTAGCCGTGTGGCCTTGGAAAAGGCACTCCACCGCTCTGTGCCTCAACTTCCTCATCTGCAACAGAAGGAGAGAACAGTGTTCCCTACCTGGGGGGGCTTCCAGGTAAATGCCTGAAACCCTGCCAGGGACCTGGCAAAGTAATCATTTTTTCCCCATCATCCCCACCTTAGAGATGAGGAAACTGAGGCCAGAAGATCAAGCCATTTCCCTAAGGTCAAATAGCGAATGGGGAGCAGAGCCCCGAGAGAAATCCTGGTCTGTCTGAATCTCAAATCTATGCACTTTCATGTAACATTTCTTCAGCCATTCCTTTGCCTGCCTGCCCTTCTTTCATTCTTTCCCAAGAAAATAAGGAAGGAAAGAACAAACGTTCCTAAGGAATTCTGCCAGAAAAGCTGGCACATCCTGCTCATTTGGGAGAGTGACTTGTTCGTAAAGGCCCAGCTGAGTGAATCTGGAAATCGGGTCCCAGGGCAGGCGGTAGAACCTGCTACCTGCCTGCTAAAGAGATAGACATGCCAGGGGCGGGCACCGGGAAGGTTGATTCCTGCTCCCAGGTGTGCTATGGCACCCAAACCAACAACCAAAGTGCCTCTGCTTTGGTGTCGGTGGGTGGCATAGGAAATCTTGGAGCCCCAGATGGCCACATCGGCTGGTGACATTTGGGTGACTCTGCAGTCCTCAAAAGGATTAGGAAGCACAGCAAGCACTTCTCAAATTCAGCTAAACCGTTTTGGTTCTGTGCTGCCTGTGGTTCACAGGCTGGTCGCTGGCATGATGGGCCTTCATTAGGATGCAGCTGGTATGGGGCGTTCTGGCTCTGCACAAAAGGAAGGCTTGCAAACGGGAGTGAAATTCAAAATATTTAACAACCGATAGGGCACAGAGAGCAACCAGTCAGAACAGACACAATGGCCAAGGAGAGCAAACGTTGGCTGTAAACACACGGCGCGGCCATGGAGTACATCCCAGCCAAACACCAGTCTTGGCAACAAGGAAGCCCAGCATGCAAACAAGAAGAGGATGAGCAAGGTGGGTCCTGGAGCCAATCAGGGAAATGACGGCCTGTCCCCCGTGGAAGTCTCAGCGAGCATCCCACTAAACCCCCAGCGCTCTGGATTAGAAACCATCATTACAGGGGGAGGAGGAGGTGCTCTCAAGGCCCAGCTTCGAGATCCACCATCACCACGCTTTGGGGGTGCAGAGGGCCAGCTCCAAAGATAGGCGAGCCCTGAGCCACCCAAAGACACATCTATGAAGGCTTGGACGGCTGTGTTGCCATGTCACCATCCTGCTGGCTTTTCTCGCTCGTGGCCAAGGCGTGTTCATGTGTGGTGTCCCAAAGCCGTTGTTCTGTTCTCATTTAGATGAGGGCACGGAGTCCCCAGGGACACAGAACATACTTGAATTCATGCAAAGCAAGCCCTGGCCCCATCAGGAGTCAACAGCCAGAATCCCAGTCCCAACCGGGCAGCCCCCTGGCGTCATCCCAAGCCCCTCGCTTTCCTTCTCCCTGTTCCTTAACTTTCACTAAAAAAAGTGAAAGCTCCCGCTCCCCTTTGGACACAGTCACAAGGGGTCAATTATCTTGTGGCAGTGAAGGTAGAGTGCCATTTCTTCGGCTTGCGTAAGATGAAGCTCCCCATGGTGAAATAAGTCATTGGTCCATGAAGTCTTGTGGGAAGGTTCCAGAGGGAAGGCCCTCCCTGGAGAGGGAGGCACCAAAGCCTTTCCCCTCACCCACCAAGCCCGTGGCCGCCTACGTGCCAAGCCCCAGACATTCCCCCAGAAAACACCGCTGAAACCCTTCCCTGCTGTGCTCGAAAGCGTGTGCCTCTCAAAGATGACTTTGCCCCCACTTGGATGGTTTCAATCAAACCTGCTCTCCAGGAAGGAGACCCAAATTACTAATGGCTCTTTATGCTGCGTTTCACATGTGGCTGTGTGCCCCCAGCCTTCGCTAGCTTCGTCCCTTCTAGAAGGAAACCTCACACAGCTGGGGATGAGCAGGCACTGGATCTGAGTGACAGCTCCACGGGACGACCCTGAAGGAGCTCTGCGCATCAGGTGTGGCTGCAAGGGATGCTGGGACATCTGGGCGGGGCCGGACAGCACAGGTGAGCAGTCAGCTGGGGTCCCCTTCCCAAAATTGCCATTTAGCAGCTGGGCCACCTGGAAAAGTTACTCCAAACTCTTCAAGCTGCTGTTTTCTGTATTGTACTTCTTATAATAACAGTATCTATCTTACAGGGTTGTTTTAAGAATTAAACAAAATAATGCACTTAAAGCACTTAGCGCTTTTCCTAGCACCTCGTCAGTGATCATCACAGGAAAGCATTAGGAGTATTGTTAATCATTCAAACATTTACTGATCAGTTGCTCTCAACTCTGTTTCTGGCTAGGAGCTGGGGCTTCTAGTTTCTGCCCTCTAGAACCTCGCAGTCCTATGAGATAGGACCATGGGAGAACCAATAATTAGGACGATGTGCTGTGAGTCCTTTCTAAATAAATACTGCAAAAGAACTATTACTAATAGGTACATCCATTTTCTGCTAGCCATTGTGTGCCTCATGCTTTGTACAAACCAAGAGCATATGCTTCTAATCCAAACTCCTGGGCTCAAATCCTAGCATTATCACTGAATACTTACATACTCCCAGGTCTGTTAACATCTTTGAAACTTAGTTATCTCATCTGGAAAATGGGTATAAAATTAGAATAAAAAACCTAATATAGCATCACAGTGCCTTGCACATGGTAGGTGCTTAATAAAACAGATGTCTCTTAAAGCAACGGCTAAGGGACTTTGGAGAAGTGACAGTGGATGGTTATTGTCCCAGGGCTAGAGGGCTGCCTGGGTAAGTTTCAAGGTCAAGGCAGCACATGCACCTGGGATGTGGAGCAGGACTTTGATGTTCAGTGGCTTATCTGGTTTGGAGACGGTTCTAAGCCCAATGACTGGAGCCATAGGGACCAAGTGGCTGGCCACTGCAATGCAGCTGCTGGCAAGAACTAGACAGAATGTTCTGAATAGGGGAGACCCTCCAGGACCAACCAAGGCACAGAGAAATTGAGTAGTTGGTACAGTAAGAGGCTAAGCTAGGACTCAGATGAGGGCCTGGTATATTATACAAGGCATGAGTAACCCCCCACCCCACCCAGGGCCACTCTACTGCCTGAAGCCAGTGGCTTCTATGTAGACCGCAAATACTGCACACTCAGCTCCGTGCCGGGTACCCCCGGGCCAGACCCTGCAGGCTGAACAAGGGTGAGGCAGACAGAACTCCACACCCTACAGAATGTATTGCCTCGGAGAGGGAGCCATGTACATCAAAACACACCAGCCCCAGAACGGAGCCCGTGCACCGTGAACAAACAGAACCGCACAAAGCCAGACCTGTTGACACGAATGAACATTCCTGCAGCGCAGCCTGATAAGCCTGTTGCTAAGCCCGCCTGGCTTCCTGTCACAGAGCACCTTGCTCTCAGCTCAGGAAAGATAATCACTCTGGGAACCAGCTTCTTTAGGAGACCTGGCAAAATGTTTTCAGTCTGGAGCAAAATCTGTCTTTCAACACAGCTTCTCATCCTCCCATGTCGGACAAGGGGGAAACCTAATCCATGCACACACACACACACACACACACACACACACAGCCCTGCTGGGTGTCGGTGGCTGTAAGTGACCCTCCGGGAAAGGAAGGGGCCCAGATTTCTGGGCTTGGAGCACCTCCTCGACAAAGACCCTAAAGTTTCCTGCCGGGACAGCGTGAGACACAGGACGCTCAGATTCCAGACGCCCCCCGCAGCTATCATCTGTCAGTCCTGACACCAGCCCTGCCTGTGTGGCGGTCCAAGCGGAGAGATCAGACAAGCCTGGGGTAGGGGCCGGGGCTGGGAAGGGCAGGGGTAGCAGAAAGGGCTTTGGAGAGACCAATGCAAATAGTAGGAATTTTTATCTGACCCCGAAGAATGGGGCAAGGGAGAGCTCTGTGATCTAACCCAGGATCAAAGACTGGCTGGCCTCCCCTTGTAATCAAAGAGTTTAATGACGCTTATTAAAAGCTCATTTCTGGGTCCTGTTGAAAAATTATACCCATAAGTGTTTTCTTTTTTTCATAACAATCGCTTCCTAGAGATTAAACACACACACACACACACACACACACACACACGCGTGTTCCTTACAAACCCCCATGCCCCACGCAGGTACATTCCCCATCACCAGCCATCACACACAATGCTGGTACATTGTCATCAAAGCTGACCACAGCTCACGATGTGCGCACACACTCTAAGATAGAAAAACCAGGCCTAGTCCCTGAGGTTATTCACGCTCCCTTTGAAATTCCAGACTTTGAGGGAACCCTAGAGCTTCATGCTCAAGTTGTCATCCCCACAAACAAACAGCACAGCCTCTAATCCATATCATTCTCCATGTCTTGCCCGAGGCCAGGCAACTTTGCAAAAGCAGAAGCTCCCAGGATCTTTAAGCTTTGGTGGAAAGCCACAGCATTCAGGAGGGTAACTGCAGAAGTGGGGGGGTGCTTCTGGCCCTTGGCCCCTGGCCGGCTCTCTCTGATATGCTGAATTCCCAGCCTCCCGGAGGAGGTGGCCCTGGGCCTATGGCATGTTTTTCTCTGATTATCAGCTCACCCAGAGCCCAAGGCAGCTTTCACTCTCAGGCAGAGAAGGCACTGCTTTTTGGAATAAATCAGCTAGACACAGGAAAGTCCTCCTTGCAGAAAAGCATCCTTCACCAGCGCGGGGTCCCTCTGGGTACTCATCTCCCCAACATTTTACTCCCTGTTGAAGAGCAGGCTATGAGAACACCCGTTCAAATGCCAAAACCATCGGCGGAACAGTGTGCTGTTATCAGAAACAAGTGCTCGGGAGCTAGGAAATCTGGTTTCAAAGGCAGTGCTCACCTTTGCACGCGGTGTGGCCTCGGCCAACTCTCTAAGCCATAGTTTTCTCCTCTGCAAAATGGCACTAACATCTTCCTTCCATCTTATGGAGTTTCAGGGAAGATCACAAAATGCCCCAGAGAGTGTAAACTCCGAAGCAGATGTTAGAAATTCTCAGGATGAGACAGTAATGAGGAAATGGAGGAGCTTGAAAGTTGGGCTGTGAGTGCCTCCAGGGCAAAGCTTGTGTTGTATTTATCTCATTATCCTCAGTGCCTGGCATGGAGGCCAGCACCACATTATTCTGGGGGAAAAACAGTTTGCAAAAAATAAATGACAAATGAGTGACTCCTTGAGTTAAGTGGTTTGACCCCGAGCAGCTCACTGTGGGATTGGAACCCAGTGACCTGACCTCCTGGTCCTGGGCTCTGTGTCCTAGAGGAACCTGTCTCCGGGGTCCGTTGCGGAAGGGGCAGTGACATCCCATTAGCCACAGCATGGGCCGGGTTTCAACTAGCCCTACCATTTCCAGGGAGGGATCCAATAGGGGCCAGGCCGTGCTTCACAGACCCACCTGTTAAACATTCCAGCTCAACAGTGGGAACAACTGAAACCACAGGTGCAAATAATACCCAAATGCCTCCGACCAACTCATTTTCTGACTTGAATTGCACAAATCAGGAAAGCTGCAAGGCCAGGGAGGTGAGCTTGCTAAGACTGAATCACGGAGACTTGACATAAATCTTATTTCAGGCTCACTTCCAGCATCATCACTTACCTACTGACCAAGGGTCCAAGAGATCACTAGCCCTCTCTGAGTCTCAGTGTTTCCATCTGCAAAACAAGAAGACGTTCACAATTAATCCCTTGAGACCACGGGACTAAAAGGCATCAGAGGTTTGATACCCAGTAGTGGTTACCAACCACTTGTGATCCCACGTAACTGGGGAAACTGCTCACGGTCAGGGGCTAGAAGGGAAGTCTTTCAAAAAGGACACGCAATAGGCAAAGCTGAAGTGTGAGGATTCGTAGTTAAGTGCCAAGAAAGGCGCCAATGGCACCCAACTCGAGGTCCAGAAAATTCAGCTTTCCAGTCATTTTGGCACTTATTTTTATTTTTCATGGAGGTCAAAGTGCAAGAGATCATCAAATACCAGGAGAAAGGGAGCAAAGAAAAATGCAACCACTTTAACATACTTCTGGCATTTTAGGGGTAGTTTTCCAGGGTTTTTTTCTTCTCTACACAGAGTTACGGATTTTGCGGGGCAGGAAGAGGTTGGGGGCGTGGGGCGCTATTGAAGGTGTACTGCATTGAAAAGTCCCATCCAGGTCACTACCCCTCCCGGCCCCCAGGACTGCTGCCTGCCTGCATAATGAACTCCCTTTCATTCCCACGCCTTTTGTCCATTTCCCCAAGACCTTTCAGGCCGGGGTCACAGGAACCCAGCGGAGTGAGGAGTCCAAGACCTTAGGCGTCCTCGGCTGGTCTTTGCCAATCTGGGTGCAATTAACCTCAGCTAAAAAGCTAGCAAACTGGCCTGGCCAGTCCCACAGATCACTTTCAACTTACAAAGGTGAGGCGAAAGGAAAGGAAAGGAAACTCATATATTCACGTCCCTACTATGTGACAGCTATTGAGCCGATAATAGCTACGGATATTCTCTCATGATCCTCATAACCATCCTGGGAGATATTACAGGCGGGGGAGCCGTAACTCTATTCAAGGCCCGCTGCAGTCACGCTGGTAGCCCTTTGCGATTTTTGCCGTATCAGTGTCTCACCGCTACTGCCCTTCTCTAGCTTTTCTGAATCAATTCATATATTTTACATAACTTCATTTTTAATGGATTTTAAAACAAAGTTTCTGTAGATGCAAACTATTACATTTGGAATGGATAAGCAATGAGGTCCTACTGCATAGAGCAGGGAACTACATCCAATTTCTTGGGATAGAACATGATGAAAGATAGAATGAGAAAAAGAATGTGTATCTATATGTATGGCTGGGTCACTATTCTGTACAGCAGAAGTTGGCGCAACACTGTAAATCAACACTACCTTAGTAAAACGTAAATAAGAAAAGTAGGAGTTCCCATCGTGGCTCAGTGGTAATGAACCACACAGTATCCATGAGGACGCAGGTTCTATCCCTGGCCTCAATCAGTGGGTTGAAGATCTGACCTTGCCATGAACTGTGTCACAGACATGGCCCAGATCTGGCGTGGCTGTGGCTGTGGCTGTGGTGTAGGCCAGCAGCTATAGCTCTGATTTGACCCCTAGCCTGGGAACTTCCATATGCCACAGGTGAGGCCCTTAAAAAGACAAAAAAACCAAAACCCCCCCAAAAAAGTTTCTGTGTTTCTTTATTTCTTCCCCTCTCCTCTATGGCTCAATGGGAGACCGCTTTTCAGCTAAGAAGGATTCTATCATTGCAAAATGGTTGTGAACAATTTAAAGGAATTTTTAATCACAATTGTTTTTTGTCAAAACATCCATGAAATTTAAAATGCTCATCCATTTCCACCCTACTCCCAGCAGTGGCCCTGCTTTTCCTGGAAAAGGCTGGCTTAAGGTCCCTCACTTTGCTGCAGCCAGACCTTGCAGTCAAATGGAAGTCTGTCTTATTTCAAAGCTGAAACAGCAAAAACACCTGACGCTTATTATATGTCAGGAAAGTCGCCTGAGGTCACACAGCTGGTAACTGAAGAAACTGGGCCTCAGGCCCCCCCACTGGCCTGCTTCTGACCCTGTGATGCGGGAACGTATTTGGTTTCCCCTCTGGCCTTCCTCAGACCCCAAACTTTCAATTCCATGTCATGAGGCCACCAATTAATTTCTGTTTCCAAATCAAGGCAGGGTCATCCCATTCTGTTAGGTCACTGGTTTTTCCACAAAGTGACTCTAGACCCATCAATGCATTTGCAAGTTCCCCAAAGGGCAGGGTGGCAGGAAGCTGCATCATTTCTCCAACCAAGTTTGGAAACGGTGAACTGAAAGTGATTCCTTATTCAAAGATCCAAGATAGTAACCACGGAAGTAGAAAGAGCTGATAACACAACATCCAGAAAGGCCATCGATGCCGCAAAATGATTAGAAAATCCAACCGAGTCTGGGGAAGCGGGAGAAGGTGGCACAGAGACTGTACTGGACACTGATCGAAGCTGTTGTTGAGTCTTTCTAGAGCTCATTTCCTGTCATCTGGTTTAAAACGAATGGGCGTGAATTTTTTATGACCAGGGAGCATACAGACTGAAAGGTCTGTAGCACCAGATGACTTTTTCTTTCCGTGGAGTTCCCCTGTTTCTCTTGAATACAAGCTATGAATCTGTGGAGAAACAGGAAACACACAAACCGAGGCCTGATGATTCATTCTCAGCCCAAGGTCACCTCTTCTGGGAAGTCTGCGCCCACCAACACGAGTCAGAATTAGTGACTCCCTTCCTTGGGTCTCCTTACGGTAACCTTTGAACCATAATCTCTGCTATATGCAGTTATTGTTGCCTCTTCTTGGAAGTATCATTTTTTTTTCCTATTTACCCAAATATATGAAATACAATACAAACACACCTACCACTCGCAATATGATTTTAGATAGGTTTCATTCTAAACCTTTTTGTATACATACCTGCAAACACAGACTTAACATACAAACATGTTCAGATACCTTACAAAATGGGATCATTTTAATGGATTTTTTAAATAGTAACCCAGATGCAAAATTAATTCCCTGCTGATGGAATTTTAGGCCATTTCCAGTTTTTCACTATTGTAAATATGCTAATATTTTTGCACATACACCTTTGTGTGGTTGTTTGGTTACATACTTAGACTATATACATATTTTTATTTATTTTTACTTTTACTTATTTATTTTTTTGTCTTTTTGCTATTTCTTGGGCCGCTCCCGCGGCATATGGAGCTTCCCAGGCTAGGGGTCCAATCGGAGCTGTAGCCGCTGGCCTACGCCAGAGCCACAGCAACACAGGATCCGAGCCACGTCTGCAACCTACACCACAGCTCACGGCAACGCCAGATGGTTAACCCACTGAGCGAGGGCAGGGATCGAACCCGCAACCCCATGGTTCCTAGTCGGATTCATTAACCGCTGCGCCACGATGGGAACTCCTGAACTGAATTTTTAAACATTTCTGTTAATTATACTTGCTCCCCCTCCCCACATCATATCACTTTCAATATCCACTAGCAGCACATACAGGCAGGCCAGTTCCTCGCGCTCTCAGTAATACTAGGCATTAGCATGCTCTTTTACCTGCGTCAATGCAATAGAGAAATGGAGCCTGGTTGTTTTAATCTGCAACTTTCAGATATCAGTTGAATATCTTTTTCTATGTGTCTTGGCCATTTGCACGTCTGCTTTTGGGAAGCACAAGTTTGCTTTCCTTTCCCCATTTCTTGTTGGTGTTCGTCTCTTTTATTTGTTACATGGGAGTATCCTCGTCTTTGGCCTTGACCATTCTTCTTCTTCTTTTAGCTTTCATCCAGCACACTCCATCAATGTAAATGCCACCACTAGCCACCAGCTGCCCCTCCAGAAGCCTGAAGGACTGCCTTGACACCATCCTGCTCCTTACCAGCCAGCCAGTCACCAGGTCCTACCTATCCCACCTCATAAACAGACCCCGAATTGGTATGTTTTTCTTCCTCTCTAGTGCCCCAACCCATGCCAAGCCACCATCATCTCTCATCTAGACTCCAACAGTCACCTCCTATGGCCTCCCCACATCTTCCTTCCAATTCTCTCGCCTCTCAGAATCTAGAGAGTTTTTTTTTGAAAATACAGATGGGAGTTCCCTAGTGGCTCAGTGGATTAAGGATCTGGCATGGTCACTGCTGTGGTGCAGGTTCAATACCTGACCGAGGAACTTCCATATGCCATAGGTGTAACCCCCCAAAAAAAATACAGATGGAATCACTCCCCCATCCTGAAACCCCTTGACAGCCTCTTACTCCTCCGAAGATCAGTCCCAAAGTCCACAGTGGGCCCTTTTTCTTTGAAAGGCTGCTTCTAGGACCTAGTTTCTCCACTGCTTGCTCCTTCAATACGTCCATGTGTCCCAGTCTCTGCTCACAGCATGCTGGCTTCCTTTTAGGGCCTCTTCTTCCCAACACAAGGCCCTGGACCTGCTGTTCCTCTGCCTGGAAAGTTGTCTGCTCTCCTCTTTGCTGATTAATCCAACCTTGTCCTGCCCCCTCTCCTGGTTTAAACACCCTCTCCTCACAGAAGCACTGGGCACCCGGGCTAAGTGAGCTCAGCTGTCTATTTACAGGAGATGTCCTTGGTGGCACATCTCACAGCTGCAATGAAGCTCTGTCTCAGAGTTCTCTTGTTAAGGATTTGGCATTGTCACAGTGGTGGCTTGGGTAGATGCTGTGGCGTGGGTTTGATGCCTGGCTGGGGAATTTCCACATGCCATGGGTATGGCCAAAAAAAAGGTTCTGTCTGGCCCAGGGTTGTGGGTGAGCCTGTACACTGCAGGTTTCGTGAGGGCAGGGAGGGGTCCTCTTCCCATCAGCATCCACTCAGAACTCAGCATGGTACCTAGCCCACGGTAGGCAGTCAACAAACACTGAATTAATTTTTCTTAGGTTAAAAAAAAAATCAAATAGCCTGTCTATTCCATGGACCAAGCAATCAACTCTGAGTTTTCTGAATAACTTAATGTGGGTTTTCATACAGAAAGCAGAGGAGGTGAAACACCAGGCCTCTTTCTTAAAAAGAAACCACCGCTTCTGGTTTAATTAAGCCCGATCATGAGGGCTTGCTGCATCTCTCTCCATGTACGATCCTCAATTCTCAAAGCCTTGGCTTTGACCACTGTAAGGTCACTGGGGTGGAGGGATCGGGAAGTCCAGGGTCCGCGTCCTGTGTTTTTCTGCAGCTTCCTCCTCTCTTCTCCACCTTGTGTTTTGCCGTGTGCAATGCATGTCTCTTAAATGGACTTAATTTCAAGTCAAATTATACAGTAATTATGTCTAATCCACTGCCTTCTCTACTGTCTAACATTTAAAAATAAATTTGCGTTATCTAGCACAATTGACTTGATGCTTTTTCCCTCTATAGATCAATACCTTCACTGATGAGGGTTTCCTTTTACATGCCTTTTCTGAATTAAAAAAAACAAGTGAATTGTAGGTCAGAGAGCCTCAGCAGCCCTGTAGCTACATCTCTGCCTTGCTCCCTGAGTCTGCCTTGTCTTTAGCTCAACATTCTGGGCACTGAATTTGGGGAACCTGTACCCGCCTCTCCCCTTCTCTGTAGGGTCTCTGAGATGGAAGTCTGAGATCAGGCTGGGATGTAGAGTCACCAGTTCCTTGGCTTCCTTTGGACTATGCAAGCTAATCATGGAGCACTGCCTTGGCGTGATGATCAGTTGCATGTAAGGTGTTGATGGACTCCTTTTGGTCAACTCTGGCCACTGAGATCCTAGGAGGGGTAGCTGGAGATGGGGGATTTGCTGGGGCCCATTGTTGAGGGCTCAGGCATTCATCCATATGAAGGGAGCACAGGAGAAGCACAGCTTGTCTCCTGTCCTGGAGGAGACTGGGTTTCAGCTCAGAAGACAAGACCCAGAAGCCATGGTCTCTATACCCCCATTGTCCGAAGCCTCTTCTCATGGCCACGCCTCTGGTTGCTAATTTTAGATTCCTTCCTTTGACCATCCTTCTCTGTGGAATGTCCTCCATCTAACCATCCAAAAAAGAGTGACTGAGACCCCTGTGGGGGCTAAGTCAGTCTTTGTTCAATGTTCAGAAGCACTGGCTCTGGAATCAGAGTCTGGCTTTGACCTCTGGCTCTGTTACCTCTGACCTGGGTGACCTTGGGCTGCATCCTTCGCCTCCCCAAGCCTCTGTGTTTGCATCTGAAGTGCTGGGAGAGTAAAAGGACCCACATCTTGGGTTGCTGCAGTGCTCACATGCCTATCACCTAGCAAAGGCTTAACAGATTGTTGGTGACTATTATCAGGCAAAGGCTTAACAAATTGTTGGTGACTACTGCAGTTTTGGTTAGCAAGGTAATACTTCCTATGTTCTAGGCATGGTCCCCAAATATTAACTCATTTAATCCTCATGAACAATTTTGTGAGGTCGGAACTTTTATTTTTCTCATCTTATAGATAGAAACTATGGTATTGAGAGGATAATAAAATTGCCCAAAGTCACACAATAAATAGTGGAGCCAGGACTTTTTTCCCTTTTTTGGCTGTGCCCATGGCATGCAAAAATTTCTAGACAGCAGATGGAACCCGTGCTAGAGCAGCCACCTGCACCACAGCAGCCACCTGCACCGCTGTAGTGACAGTGCTAGATCCTTACCCCGCTGAGCTACAAGACAATTCCAGGAGTCAGGATTTTGAAGCTCGGCAGTCTGAACCAGAGTCAGGCTCTTCACCACTAGATTATTAACCATTAATAATAATTATTTAATGAATTACCGTAATTCTTCATTATTAATCGCTATTCATTTTTATGGATGAGGGGTGCCCACCCTCTCATCTAGGTCCCCAAACAACTGGGGTGATTGGGACGGGGTTTAGGTCTGGCAGCCAAGCTCACTGAGGTTTGAACGAGTCATCCAGTCCTCAGTGGGACCCGAGGACCAGTGAGGAAACTGGGGCAAAAGCCCTGTGCTGTGTGCTGGGCCATGAGAATGGGCATGGGAGAGATAAGGAAGTCCACTGTCAGCCCCAGGGACTGTGTGGTTGGAAAAAGTGCACTGAACCTCTAGTGCCACCTACTCGGTGGGCTGAGGGTCCCCTGGGTTGCCCACTGCATCCAGATGGACTCTGGCCTGGGTGGGTCAGGACGTGCAAGGGAAGGACACCATGGGTGACTCAGCCAAGCAGGGCTGGAGAAGCCTCTTGGTGATGCCTCTTTTCTGGGAGGTCCTGCTGGCCCCATTCACGAGGTCCCAGTGACCCTTACTCAGAGATGCGTCTTTTTTTTTTTTTTTTTAGTTCAAAATAATTTATTTTATGGTATTCTATTTTTTAATAATGATTTTTATTTTTTTCCATGATAGCTGGTTTACAGTGTTCTGTCGATTTTCTACTGCACAGCAAGGTGACCCAGTCACGCGTACGTGTACACATTCTTTTTTCTCACATCATCAGGCTCCATCACAACTGACTAGGTAGAGCACTGGCAACTATATCGAGATGCTCTTGAGTTTGGGGGGTCTTCTCTCCAGTCATGGAGGCTGTTGATCCAGGCTAAGCTGGTCGCGTTGAGGCCAGATGTCCCTGTGAGGGGAGCCAGCCCCCAGGGACCATGGTCTGACATTTTTCCAACCTCCTCATGGTTGGTGCGTGGATTTTTTTTTTTTTTTTTCCCTTGGATGTCTGCTGCAGATTAGATCCTCAAAACAGGCTCACGGTAGCCTTCTTCTGGGTGTTTTGGAGTCAATGTTTCTGTCCTTGCTCGCTCCCGCTTGGTGAGATCTCCGTTTTTGTGGAAGATTACAAAAATAGAGCATTTTAGCTGGGAAGCAATTCAGGATGCGAAAATAGGACGCTCACCACGGGGCCTCAGCCTAACAACCCAGCACGGCCTGGCAGGGTCAAGAGTCAAACGGGATGTCCTCAATGGCTTTCCAAAGACCAGCTGTGCCCTCCTCTGGGCACCCTCACCTCAACTGACTGCCTCCCCCCACCTCCGCCCCCACACTGGGGACACTCTACATCAAGTTGCTTCCAGGAGGAAGTATTTTTCCACATTGTATGGCACAGATAATGATAGCTTTGTTGTTTGCCTAACAATGCGGTCAGTCCAATAACAGTCTAACGTGATGCCTGATACCATCACCTCTTTTCAACCAGGCATACAGAACCCTGGGAAAGACTCTCTCTAATTTTTACAAACCAAGCTTGTCCGCCTCCATGACACATCCACTTTCCCACCCAGCAGCTTCCTGCTGTCTCTTTCATCAGCCAACAATGGCTGGCTTCTTCCTCTGGGTGGCAGACCCAGGCTGGAACTGTGGCCGGGAAGACAGAGATAGCCTGGGCCCAACCCATGTTCAAATCCCTGCTCAGACTCACAAGAGCTGTGTGACCCAGAGAAAGTTAATTAACCTCTCTGAGTCTCAACTGCCTTATCTGCAAAGGGAGATCCTTATCCCAACTTTCCAGGGCTGTTGTGAGAATTCTAAGGAATGGCATTTCTTGAACACCCAGCTGGGGCCTGCATGTCAGTCCTGACCAGCACACCCTGCTTTTATCGTGTCCACTACTAAGACATGCTTTTGGCACGAAAAGCTAGAAAGTGCTACAAGTAGGAAGGGGTGGTATATGATCCACTTGGGATCCAGCCAGGAAGGGGTCTGTTCCACCATGAAGGGACGGGGGTGAAACAGGCTTCGCATGAGGACAGTATTTTCAGAACAAAAAGTCCGTGGTAGGATATATGAAAAGCAGACCCATTTGAGGACGTGTGAGCAGCAGAAGGAACAGCAGAGACTCAGAGAGCATGAGGGCTATGAAGAGCCAGGTTTAAGCAATGGGCTCAGCCATCAGAGGGTTTGAAGCTGGGTGATCAGAGCGCCAGGTTCGGCCTTGAGAGCAGTCACTGGCGGCAGTGAGGCTGGACTGCAGGGGAGCCTGGGACAGGGAGCTCCACAGAGCTGAGGCTGATGCAGGCTCAAGGGATGGGTCCCTAACTTTGTTCACCAGGCCGCTAGCTGTGCCTGCCTACCCTCAGAGCAGCCTGTTCCCCCTTCATATGGTGGCCCCATAGCTGCTCTGAGGAGGGTCCTTTTAGCATCAACTACAAAACCATCTCCCCCAAACAACTTGCTCCCTCCTGCTGTGGCAGGGACAGTGCCTCCTCAGCTGCAAACCTTCCAATCCCCGGGCTGTCTCACAGCCCTTGCTTGGAGCCCCTGACAGGGTAACAGGGTGACAGTGCTGCTGCCCCAGCCTCCATCAGTCACATTAATCCAATCCCATTCGGTTCCATTATTTTTGTGTGTAGACCCAGGCTTAGTTGTGAGGCTCCTATGAGACTGTAACAGACAAGGTCATGGGCTCAAGAGGTTTATAGCCAAGGACACAGGTGTGTGTGTAACCCAGAGCAGAGAGCTGGATGTGTTTGAGGGAGGGCTGAGTGACAGTGCGGTGGACACAAAAGAGATGGGGCTGTGAATTCTCCTTGGCAGCATCAGAAAAGCTCCGTGTAAGAGGTGGCACTTGCTTGGGCCCTGGAGACAAAGGAGGCATTTGATAGACAAAGAGTGAGAAAAGGGCATTCCAGGCTCAAGGAGGGCAAGTGCAGAGAAAGGAGCATTTTCTTCCAAGGCTGGACCACGAGGGGAAAAGAGGAGGTGACAGAAGGCAGAGACCAGAGGGGCCTGAGGTCCTGCTGGGAGGGGTCTGATGTCACTCATTTTTTTTCTTTTTTTTTTTTTTTTTGGGTCTTTAGGGCTGCACCCATGGCATATGGAGGTTCCCAGGCTGGGGGTAGAATCGGAGCTATAGCCGCTGGCCAACGCCACAGCCACAGAAATGCAGGATCTCAGCCGCATCTGCGACCTACACCACAGCTCATGGCAACGCTGGATCCTTAACCCACTGAGTGAGGCCAGGGATCGAACCCACATTCTCATGGATACTAGTAGGGTTCATTACCACTGAGCCAGGACGGGAATTCCTGATACCACTTTCAACTTTCCTCCCCAACGCACAGGAACTAAGGTCACATAAGAAAGAGCAAAAGAGTAACTTGTATTAACTTGTATTAAGCACCACTCTGGCAAGATGCATTATGTTAACTCTGCACAAGTCCTTCGGTTTGAATGTCATAACCATCCTGGGAGGTCCATGTGTCACGGTCCCCACTTAACATCTGAAGGAACTAAGGCTGAGCGAGATCACATGACCTGCCCAAGGCTGCGGAGAGCAAGAATGGAACGCAGCTCTCTGAATCCAGGCCTGGTGATCCTTTCTGCAGGCGACACCAGTGCCCTAAACAAAGAGGGCAGAGGCCCCAAACGGTGCCAGACTCATGGCATCACCATCGTGAATTATCATCACCTCCATTGTCACGGACTCAATTGTATTTCATGAAGGAGAAAAGGTACCATATGCGCTTTGCAAGATTCCTGAGCATATACGTTTCATTAAAATCAGCTGCTACCAATGACCGCCTATGGTCACTGCCTGCTTAGCACGTGTGAGAGGCTTGACTGCATGTTTGTAATAACTTTTAGGACAACCCCGTAAAGCAGATTTTCGTGCTGGTTTTATAACTGAGGGCATGGAGGCTCAGCGAGGCCAAACGATGTTGCCCTCATTGTGCACAGCTGGAACGAATGCACAGGTCTGGGTGCTCAGGGGCCCCCCACCCCCACTTCGAACTGGACACATCTTCAGCATAGCTGTTACTCCAGAGGGGCCTCTTCTGCTGGGCAGCACAAGCTGGAAAACCTAGGCCACCTCTCAACGCCCCTCCCCTCATTTCACCCCCCCCCCATTAACCCCTCATGGAATCCTGCTGGTTCCTATTCTCCTGATCCAGCCCACTTCACCATCTCTGCCTTCACTCCCCAAGTCCAAGCCAAGCCCCCTCTCACCTGAGCTTCTGCGACGTCCTCCCTCCTGGTCTCCCAGCATCCGTGCTCTGGAGATGTGAGCCCTTCCCTGGCTCCAGGGCCCCCAGAGCCTGGCTCCTGCTGGTAGCTCAGCTTCCACTCACCGCAGGCCCCGCCCCTCTCATTTCCTCAAACACCCACTGTCTGTCTTGCTTCAGAGCATCCACATAGGCTGTTTCACATAGCTTTGCAGGCCCTGCCTTCAGATGTCAGCTCAAACGTCACTTCCTCCAGGAAGCCTTCCCAGACACCCTTGCCTAGACCCACAGGTACACTCCAGGATAGTTGTGCCTGCGGTTGAAATAGGGCAACATATGCTGCCCACGAGGACCTCAGCCCCTCCCTGGGGTCCTCCAGCCTCCCCACAGTCCGGAGGAAGAGGCACATGTGACAAGCAGAAGCCTCCCAGACTTTACGGCATTACGGCAGAGGCTGTTCTGATTAGTCTGCATACTTGCAGTCCACGTTGATAAATATTTTTAAAGTCACTCCTGCTCTTGTTCTCGTACTTCTCACAGTTTGCAGTTATATATTTATTTGAGCAACTTTTGGAGTCCTGAGCGCTGGGAGGCAGGGAGCAGAAAAGTTGGGTTTATGGTGTCCAGGCTCAGTAGAGAGGACCTCAGGGACATAATGAAATAAATGAATGGGAAGTGTCACTTCCTCCACCTCCCTGGCTGTATCTGCTCAGGTTACCTACCGACTTCAGGGACCAAGCAATGAAGAAGCTGGGCTGATACAGCCAAGCTTCAAGGTGGGCTCAGCAGCTGCGGGGCGGGGTAGGGGGTGGGAGGGGTGGCTGACTTTCCTGCTGAGATGAGGTCATGGTCTTTGCTCCCTTCAGACACTGGGGGAATAGGAGGAAGGCAGTCTTTCTGGGCTTGAGGTTTTCCTGTTCCTTAGTCACTTTATCCATCTCGTAAAGAGCATGCAAACCCAGCCCCGGGTTTTATTAATCATGCAACACCTTAGTCCCCAAGGCTGCCTTTTCTCATGGTTGCTATTGTAAGACTGTCTTAGCAAGATGCCCTGCCTCACTGCTCACTCCCTCTGATTCTTCTCCTGCACCAAGCATAGTCTTAAAAGGTGCAGCTGATCTGGCCTTTCTTCTATTGAAAGATCTGTGACTTCCCGCTGTCCTCGAGATCCATTCGAACCCTCCCCTAGTTTACAAGGTCTTCCTCTCTGGGTCTTTTCTCTCCCTCCAACCTCCCCATCTGCCTCTTTCCTCATTCTCTTCTATGAGCTCCGTCCACTCACACACTTCTCCCTGTCTCAGGGCCTTTGCACATGCTGTCCTCATTTCCAGAATTTCCCCAGCTCATTGCCACAGACCATCTATATTTTAGCTTAAAAGGCATTTACTTTGAAAAACCTTTACTAACACCAGCCAGTCAGCTCCTCCTATGACCTACTGCTCAGCACACCTGAACGACCGGTTCAATATCTTGAACAGAAGCCCGGCAAGGGAACAGACTGTGTCATCTTGTCCATTGCCCTATCTATCCCATTGCTCAGTCAGGTTCCTGACACAGAGGCTCAATCAATATTTGATGAAAGAATAAACAGTACGATGACGCTGTACGCTTGGGCTCTGTCTCCAGGGTCAAAGCTGAAATGTGTATTTTAAGGGTTACTATAGAGATTTCAGGAATGAGCCTATCAACATACCTCCCTTCTTCCGAGGTGTGGAAGGGGTGTGAAAATTAAGGGATGCAGCTCCCTAAGGGACCAGACCGAACTCCTAGGAGAGAACTTGAACCACTAACCAACGAGCAAGCAAACAAATAAATAAATTGATAAATAAGAAAGACTGGAAAGGGAAGCAGAAGAATGGAAGACGAGCTCCCCGAAGCAAAATGCTGAGGAAGTGTGCAGGAAAGGACGCGTTGCAGATTTACTCTGCAGGAAAGGCAGCGCCCCGGCAAGCTGAAAACTGGGTCGTGCTGTTCCAGGACTGGAGCCCTTCTCTCCCCTGACAAGCTCTGTGATCCTCGGCCAGGCATTTGTCTCTACATCCACGCTTATTTCTCTGCACAACAAGAAGTGCCCAGGCCCCCCAGATCCTTGATTGCTGCACAGGAGCCTCAGAGAAGAACCACAGGAAGGAGGGTGGAACTCCTAGAGGCGGGAGAGTTAGGGATGGAGGATCACGGGGCTCTCCGTGCAGGGAGCCCCAAGGGGGAGCCCAGGCCCGTGAGGGTTGGGGAAGGCCTCCATCCCCTCCCCTCCCGATCCATCCCAGGCTTCTCGGACATCCTCAGCCACTAACAAATTAGGAGACATTGGTCCGATGTAACTGAGCATCTGTGAGGCTGCACAGGGCCCAGGAAATTGAACCTGAAGCCGCTACAGGTGTGGAAGCAGAAGGGACTGGAGAGACAGCATGAGGCCAGGCTGGGCAGCTGAACAGGTGGCCCCAGGCCTCATACCACTGGATCCCAGAGCCCAGGTGTTCAGGAGGCCTGGAGCTCATCGGGGACAAGGAGCTCAGCCTTTCTGTGTCACGGACCCCTTTGGCAGATGCTTGAAACTTATCCTTTCAGAAAAATGTTTCCAAATGCAGAAAATAAAGCCCATAGGATTACAATGGAAATCGATTCTGTTAGAACAGTTACGACAATGTTAAAATGATCAATTTCTGATACAGGAATATTTTTATTTCTTTTTGAAGTCAAGATGTATAACAAGAGCTAGTGGCAGGTCTAGTTGGCGAGGTACCTCCCACAGCTTTAATGGGCTACAAAAAGGTCTGATTCCTCCTGGTAACAAAGTCCCAGAGACTTCTAAAGCTATGCTGGTTTATGGCTTATAGTCACAATGGGAGAAAATACTAATTTTTTCCCCAGCCACGTGTTCACTTTAAAAGCCTCTGATTTAGGGCAGTGACCTGACTCTACAGAGGAGGAAACTGGAGCCTCCAGAGGGGCAGAGAGTTGCACAGAGTGACCCAGCAAATTCGAGTTCAAAGCAGACTCCAGCATGGCCTCCTGCTGCCTCCAGCCAAGCTCTAACTTTGCAGAGCCACCCCCCACATGCACGAGTCCCCAAACACATTACCTAGGATGGTCCCTTCACTTCCTAGAGCCTTGGTTTCCTTATCACTAAAATAGGAACCACCACATCCACCTCTGCAGGCTCCTGGGAGAGCAGGATGAGAAAATGAACAGCAAAGGGATTTTTACCTGGACAGTGCTTTGAACTTGTGTAAATCAGATATTGGAAACCAAGGGAGATGAACTCTGGGTTTCAGGGAGAGGGTAGGTCCAGGGTGGTCCGGGGTGGAACACTCAAATGCCTATAAGGGTAAGATAATAAGGAGGGGTGGGGACTGTGGCAAAGTCAAGAACTCATGCCATTCTGCAAAGGGCAGCCACCATTCACTCTCAGTGGAGGATGCCATCCAGGAAGGTGGGCCTAATGGTGCCAAAACCGATTTTCTAAGAGATGGCAGAAATCTATATTTTTTTGGCAAAATGTCTTGGTTTTTATAAATTGTCTTGAGAATTAAAACAGGATGAGAGCTCCCAAACATATCTACAGATGGTCAGTTTGCAGCTTCAGGGGTATGCAGGTAGGGGGTTCCACAGTCTGGGAAAGGAGATGAAACAGGTCAGTGCTTCCCCCCACACAGGTCAAGAGAGCTCTCACCCCACACTGGTCTTGGAGGCCAGGTGGCACCCGTGCAGGGTGGGCCTTCCTCCCAGGGAAACCGAGGCCCTGGCAATGGAGATGGCTGGCCCTGAAATTGGGCTCCCCACCCCCTCACTGCTGCGAGGCTGGTTTGTTTTATTAATAACCCCAGATCATGCTCACAGCACACCAAGGTAAACAGAGATGCTTCCAGGGCGGGGGATGCAGGCAGTTCTCAGAGATGAAGAAATAGGCTTCCAAATATAAATAGGAGGATAAGATAAATAAACTGAGATCCAAGTCTGCTTCACACTGATCTGCAGGCTGTGAGCCACAGACTTGGAGAACCGTGGATCTCTGGCGCTGGACGGGACCTTTGCTGGGAGGATGGGGAAACAGGCCCGGAAAAGGGAAAAGCATTGCCAGGAGTTCCCGCTGGGGCTCAGCAGGTTAAGAAGCCAACACAGTCTCTGTGAGGATGCAGGTTTGATCCCTGGCCTTGCTCAGTGGGTTAAGGATCCTGCGTTGCCACAAAGTGCAGCCCAGGGCATAGGTGCGGCTGGGATCTGGTGTGGCTGTGGCTGTGGCATAGGCCTTAGCTGCAGTTTCAATTTGACCCCTAGCCCGGGGAACTTCCATGTGCTGCAGGTACAGCCATAAAAAGAAAAAAAGAAAAAAAAGAACTGCCAAAGGTCACATTCCTCTGTGACCACCCTTGATTTCTCAGGGCAGCCATGTCCTCATCTCAAGGCTCTAACAGAACCACTCACAGTTTTCTGAGAGGGTTGTAGTCTCTCCAGCCCAACGCTGCTGTCCCCGCTGTCCCCGCCCTCACTGGGCCATCTCTGCGTTGACCTTTAAAAGCAGCTCAAGTCTGCCCTTGGGAACCTGCCCTGACTCCTTCCTCTGTGCCTCCATCAACCATAGCACATGCATACAGGCTGTTGCTGCAGGGTGTGTGTCGCCCCCGCCCCCACCCCCGCCCCGACCCCCTGCAGCCAACTGGGAGCTCCAAGGGCAGGGCCTGCCTTATGCGGCTCTGTCTACTGAGCACAGGGCTGGGCACATGGGCGATGCTCTCCAAACCTCCACTGAGTGAAGTACTGAACAATGTGAGACCCTCTTGCAGAGACATAAAGAGGTTGCAAAGAAAGGCTATTATCACCTTGATAGCAAGTCAACGTGCCAAATGATCCCACGCTTAAGATAATAGAGAGATGCAGGTCTGTAACATCAAAGACCGGCCAGAACGCAGGTGAGGAAAGGAACACTGTGACTCTGGTAAACAAAAGGGATGCAGACCGCTTTGTTATTGCGGATCCAATACGCGCCACGCTCCACGATGGAGGCTTTTCCACACGGCCTCCCTTCGCACCCAGGAGTTTTAGAAGCAGGTGATACCCCTAGTTTGCAGGTGCAGGATGAAGAAGGCGTGGTCCATCCACGACAGGAAGGAGGAGAGGAGGCAGGACAGAAGGCCATCCACCCCACTCCACAGCTCTTCCCCCCTGTACCAAAGCTGTCACGGGAATTAACGATGGACCTCATCCTGCCTGTTCTAACCAGGACCCATCCCGGGCAGGGGCTGGAGCTCTGAATAAATCACTTCCCCATCCCTACCCCCCAGCCCTGATATTCCTGACACAGGTCTGGGGGCTTGGGAGGAGGGGTCACTGTGAAATCTCTCTGGGACTCTCAGGGCGGCGGGGGGTGGGGGGCAGGGGGCATAAAACGCATAAGGCAGAAGAAGCCCCATTCTCTCCTAGCCCCAGGCAACAACGACAGCAGTGGGGTGGGAGGAGGAGGGAGAGGGTTCTGATCAGCTCTCTTTTGTTTTATTTTTAAAGTATTTTTAGCATTTGTGTAGGATCCCCAGCCAACTTTGGTTTAGAGCATGCTGGCTTGGAGACAGAAGTCCTTGGGTTCACACATCCCATCACCAGGCTGCTGCTGAGAAGGCAAGGAGCAGTGGGATGGGATGTGAACGTCAGGGAACCCATCTGATGGCTCAGTGCACACACTGGGCATTTTCAGCGTCTACGTGGACAAGATCCTGTATCCAACAGTGACCAGCACCTTGAATCCCTTGTGTCACGAATGTTTGAGACAGAGGCTTGGAGTAAGAGAATGAAATCTCAAAGCCAATAACCACTCGGAGTCGCTTTCAATGCCGAGACCTCACAGGGCTATAGCGACATCGACGAGGCAGAGATGCAGGGCAAGCAGCCAGCACCATGTCCGACGCACGGAAAGCTGGTTTCCCTTCAGAGCTGTTGGTGCTGAGCTCTGGGTTGCCGAGGATGCGGGCACACCAGTGCAGCGGGTGTGCTATTTATTTCCACAGGCTTCACCTCCATTGGACCTTGTTACTCCTACTTTGTCGATTGGGCTAATATTTTACAAGCCCACAATATATCGTTGTTTACGAGCCCATAAAAAATCTTCAGGGTGAAATCAAATTCACCTGCCACTCGCTGGCTTGACGACTAAAGCTCAACACTCGCGCTTACCCTCCTGGGCTCTAGGCTATCAAACGAGCCAACATCCCCTCCCAGCATGCACTTGGGGGTCTCCACCGGGGTTGGCTCACCCTCCTCTAGAGGCAGTCTTCTCCCCCCCTCACCTGCACCTCTGCTTATGCTGTTTGCCTTCCTGTGTCTGCTCTCCCCACCCCCTGAGAGAAGCATCCCCCTGCAACCTAAGCTCCTGCCGCCCCTCCCTCGGCAGAATCCCACGATGCTCAGAAAGCAGCGGCATCTTACTTTTCTTCCTGGCAACTCTTTTACTGACTGCAGGTTTCTGAGTGAGCCTTGGAACCTTGCAAGATCTCTACATACTCTCCCAAGAAGGAGAGCTCCTCTAAGGCGGGGCCAGCGCAGACCCTGCCCCTAAATCCCTTCATCTTTACCTCCCCAGTGCCCAGCAAGGAACCAGGCAGTCAGCACGGGGCTCAATTAGCAAGTGCTCCCAACACCCCCCTGGTTGGAAGGCCGCCACCAGGCATGGTGACACACAAGATGGGATGAGCACCTGGCAGAGGGGATACAATCCCTGCTAAGCCTACCACAAGCACATCCTGAAAGCGGGCTGTTCTCCTTCTCTTAATGAGATGCGCCAACCTCCATCCCACAGAGTGGGAGTGAGCAAATTCATTCTTAGCCGTGTGGCTAGACGTAGAGGCTGTGTGCTCTCTTACCACCGGGACTGGCTGCCCACCTATTTCTACATTCATTAAGGCTTCCAAACACTCCATTTGTCTTCCAGAAGGCCCCATCCTCAGCCACTGTCAGAAATGATAAGTTTGTGTGACTGCTGATGGTCCCTGACCCCAACCTGGAAGGCAAAGAAGGAGACGCTACATCATGCTTTTCTGACTCCAGCTGTTTTTGTAACCTTAAGCCCCTATTCATACATGCGATGTTGACTTTTCCACAGATTACCAAGTGAAGGGTTTTCGAGGGTTTCACAATATGATTCCAAAGCCACGTAAAATGAATCCTTTGGTTTATTTATTCCCCGAACGTGTGCAAAGGGGCCAGGGCTCCAGGCAGACAAAGGAAACCCAGCTGATGAATCTGAAGCTACTGGTTCAGGTCTCCCCATCCCAGCTCGTCACCACAAAGCACTGTAAATTACATGCACTAGCCACCCCCCCCAAAATATATCCCACGTAATGCTTTCCAAGAGGATAATCCTCTGCTAAATCCTATACAATCGTCTCCAATGTTTGCTGGTAATGGACACCAGGAAGCCACTGAACTTGCCTCAGCCCTAAATACATGTGTGCTAATAACTCTTGTACGGAAAGAGCTCCATGCCTGCCGATTTCAAGGCTCTGGAAATCAGACTCCTAACAAATTTCCTTTGGCTTTGATTCACATAATCCAGCTTCTGTCTGCTTCACGCTCTTCTCCAAATGTGTTGGGTCCCAGTGGGCCATTGTCCTCCATGAATGATGGCTTTAGGCTCAACAAACGGCCCTCCATCTATCATCGCGGTGCTCCAGCCGCAACAACAGAGGCTGCTCTGTCTCCTTTCGAAAGCAGGCAGAGTGATGGCGCTGCCTTGGACTTGCCTCCCCTGTGGTCTTGGGAGGGATACCAGGAATGCCGGGAGCTTTGGGGAAGCTAGTCAAGGCTGAGCCACGTCCACTTTGAATGTACTGCCCTTCTGGTCTGTGGAGAC
This sequence comes from Sus scrofa, assembly GCF_054392235.1. Taxonomy (NCBI): domain Eukaryota; kingdom Metazoa; phylum Chordata; class Mammalia; order Artiodactyla; family Suidae; genus Sus; species Sus scrofa. Next base: position 13,715,733 of record NC_139391.1, read on the forward strand.
CCCACTTATGTTCTCTCCCCCAAGTGGCCAGTCCCTGCAGTCGTCCATCCTCCCCCTCGCAACTCGAGTTTTTCTTCCAATCCTGGCATCCATCTATCTCCCTGTGGGGCTCTGAGAATCTAATGAGATTCTAATGAGATAATCTTGCCTAGAGTAGTTTGCAAATGCAGAATGAGCGGAGCAGTTAAGGAGGACTGGCTTTGCAGTTGGGAGAGCCTGGGTTTGAACCTGACTTGCTGCTTGCAGACTGTGTGACCTTGCGAGAGCCACTTAACCTCTCTCAGCCTCAGTGTCCTCTTCTGCAAAGTAGGAATGATAACGTCTGCCTCATCGTGTCCCCATAAAGCTCAGGTGGATATGGATGGGATGGAAATAAAACACTAAGCACAGCACCTGGCAAACTGAAGATACTTCAGAAAGGATACTATTATTTAACAAATTAATAGTATAATAATATTAATAAGAAAAGATGCATGCAACCCAGTGTTTATTGCAGCACTATTTGTAAGAGCCAAGACATGGATCAGATAAAAAAGATGGGATACGTATATACAATGAAATATTATTTAGCCATAAAAAGCATGAAATAATGTCATTTGCAGAAACATGATGGACCTAGAAATCATCATACTAAATGAAGTCAGACAAAGACAAATATCATGAGATCACTGACATGTGGAATCTAATAGAAACAATACAATAGAGCTTAACAAAACAGAAACCGACTCAAAGATTTTGAAGCCAAACCTATGTTTACCAAAGTGGCGATGTGGGGGAGGGGGAGGATAAATTGGGGGGTTGGGAATTCATCTATACACACTACTACATGCAAAATAGACAGGTAACAAGCACCCACTGTGTAGCACAGGGAAATTGACTCAATAGCATATAATATTTATGAAATTTATTCAACGGAATAGAATTCTTTTCTCTATGGGAAAAGAATCTGAACAGGAATGGATATATGCATATGTATAACTGATTCACGTTACACAATTTTGTAAGTCAACTCCATTCCAATACGATTTTAAAAATGAGAATTTAATATTTCCCCAAAATTCTAGAAAAATTGATGGTGGAGAGAAATAATTCTGTTGACATGTGGTTTTGGGTCTCCCTGGACCAAAGATTTTGAAATGTGACCTTTAGAAGGCTGGTGGTACCTGTCCCAAGCCACTCCAGTACGCACCTGGATCAAACTCAGACCCTGGCTCTGACACCTGCTCAGTGACCTTGGCTCGTGATTTAAACTTTCTAAGTATCAGTTCCTTCCTGGGAAAACTAGGATCCATAAAATCTGCCTTATAGGACTGCTGCGAGTATCAGCAAGGTAGCACAGGGAAAACACTAGCCTTTAGTTCCTGATCTATGGCAGGTGTTAAAGAAACTTTTAGCTAGATACTGATTCACTAGATGCCCAGTAGAAGCCTAGGGCATTGTGCTAGGTGAAAAAAGAGAGAAGAAGAAGGAGAAGGAAGGGGGAAAGGGAGAGAGAGGGGTTGGGGAAGAAGAGATGAATAAGACATGGACCCTAACTTCATGGGCCTCACAGACCAACGCAGTGATTCTCAGTCCTGGCGACACATCACAGTCACTCAGAAAACTTGTAAAAATTAGTGCTGTCCAGGCTCTGTACCCAGAGATTCTGATTTCATTGGGCAAAGGCCTGGGCCTCAGTATTTTGCAGACGTTCCCCAGCATTTTTCCAGTGTGGTGGGGGACAAGAAAGACTGGCCTGCTGGGGAGAAGCTATAAGCGCACAGATGGTTTTAATAATATATGCTTAGGGCTCCAACAGGTATATAGAAAGAGTGATAGGCACACAGACGATGGCAAAAATAATCCCTCGTAATTTGAGCTGAATTGCAGCGTAGGCATAGGGCTTCATCAGAAGGAGGATCTGAAAGAAGGGCATTCTGAGACTTTTCTGCATGACCCCAAATAAAGGCGGAACTGCAGCGAGTCACCCGGCAGGACCTGGAGCAAACTAAGGGCAAGCAGAAGGAAAGTGAGATAAGGTGGACTCTTTTCACGTGCAGAGCTCCTCAGGGGCCCCCAGTCCTGTGCTCTGTGCCCCAGGGCTGGGCCCAGGCCCTGGTCCAAGAACTTCACCACTGAGAAAGAGAAAGAGGAGAGCACTTCTACCTGGTCAGGGAGCCTCTGGGATGTTCCCCTGCTTCCCCATCCACAGCGTCACAAATTTGCAGAGAGGCCAAATACTTGGGGTGGCCCAAAGGTTGGCGGGTGGGTTGGTTGGTTGGGGATGGCCTCCTGTCCATGGTGCTGAACAGCTCCTGGGCTGGAGAACCAGGCTGTGCCAGGGGTGGGTGTGGCCTGCAGGGCAGCCTCAGTGCCACCTGGGAGCTTATGAGAAACACAGCACCACGGGCCTACCCCAGATGCACAGAATCAGAATCTGCCACTCACCAAGTCCCTAGCTGCTCTAAGTCCAGAAATGAATTTTAGGCTTTGGAAACAGCCTTTGAAAAGGATGGGAAGGGACCAAAAAGAATAAAAAAATCTCAGAGTCCATCACACCAAAGAGCACGGTTTGTTATTACACACCCGAGGATGCTGAGCAGGATCCAACGCGTATTTATTCCTATGAGATGTGTTTTAAACAGCGACATTGCATTTTTTTTTTTTTTCTTTTCCTAATCCCGGTACACTGGTGATTCTTAGCTAATCTCTTCCAGGACTCTGAGCCAGATGAAAGGACAGGGACAGTGGGAGGAACACAAGGAACAGATCCAACGGCAAAGAGAAGGAGAGAAGGACGGGACCTGCTGAAGAGGTGGGTGTTGAAAGCACAGTGGTGAAAAGGGGTGGAGAGGGGGGAAAAGGCAGAGAGACTGGATTTGAGGGTTAAAGTCTGCAGAGTTACTGGGTGAGAGGGCTCTTGGCTTGCTTTTCTTTTGTTCCAATGAAATTTTGCAAAAATGGTGCCCCACCCTTAAACAAAACAAACACGGCAGTTGGTCTCTATTCCATAATGCACACAGGTGTTTTACTTGAGAAACTCCCCACATTTCTGACGGTTTGCTAACCCCCAGGATCAGGAAGCTGGGGGTGGGGGGCAGGTGGCGAAGGGTAGAGAGAGCCCAGGACTTGGGGTCAAGGGCTCCTCCCTGCCGCTGGGTTTCTTAGCGTTCCCACCGTTCACCGTCAACCAAAACACTTAGTGCCACACACAGCCCTCTCTCAGCGGAGAAAATGAAATGGAAGCCTCCTTAAAATGCAGAGACATTTTGTTTGCTTCAAGGGGTGACACAGAACAAAATGTCAAGAGTAGAAGTGACACCATGATTTTTCTTCCTTTCAGAACCGGGCAGGGGAGTTATTAACCTCTTGCCATGAGCCTGTTATTTCATTTATACAACAGTGTCCTACATTTGATTTTGCCTAGGAAACAGGTGCCTAATGGAAGATGGCAAAAAAAAAAAAAATGACTTTTAAAATAATTTTCTCTCAGGCTGGTAGAGTTTATAAAACACTGTGCTCAAGACTCCCACTTAGGGAAATTCTGCCTAGAGGTCATGATGTGGGAGAAAAAGTTTATTAACCCCCACGCATGGTTTCAGCATCAAGTGAGACAAAACTCCATGTACTGACGACACCTGTGCTTGTTCTGCAATATGGCAGAATCCAGACCACCACCTTCTCTGTAATGAGCTATGGTAAAGTCAGCATGGACAGTTTCAGTTGATTTTTCAAATAAAAAAGATGAAAAAGTAATAGATATCTACTCCCTCCAAAAGCAATTTTTTTTTTTTGTCTTTTTGCCATTTCTTGGGCCACTCCTGCGGCATATGGAGGTTCCCAGGCTAGGGGTCGAATTGGAGCTGTAGCTGCCGGCCTACACCAGAGTCACAGCAACATGGGATTCTAGCCGCATCTGCAACCTACACCACAGCTCACGGCAACGCCGGATCGTTAACCCACTGAGCAAGGGCAGGGACCGAACCCGCAACCTCATGGTTCCTAGTCGGATTCGTTAACCACTGCGCCACGACGGGAACTCCCCAAAACAAATTTATTTTTGATGCAAAGAAAAGTACCTGACTCTTCAAGGGCATTTTAAGTCCCTTGCACTCTTAAGTTAGTGAGCATGAACTTTGATATAAGTAGAGGAGCTAACTCTTCCTGGTAACTACTAGGTTCTGGAGCCTTCATATCTATACCCCATTTAATCTACTCGACACACAATGGGATGAGTATTACAATCCCTATTTTCACAGATGGTAACATGGAAGCTCAGAGAGGTTGAGTGTCCTGCCCAAGGCCACACAGCTCCTCAGAGCAACAGAGCCAGAATCTGAACTTCAGCATGTTGACTCGGAAACTCGAACCAAGGTGACCAAGTGTCAACGTGTAAAGCTGCCTTTCCACCTCGGTTTCAAAAGCCCCCATGTTTCTCAATAACCTTCAGCCCCAAGGGCTTCTGACTATTTTCCCAATTTGCCACTTTCACCTCTTCTGGTCTTGCTTCCGAGCAGGCTGATATTTCTCTCTGGTTTTGTCTGCCAGTGAAGCAAACTGTCTTGTGTAGGTGGCTGGTTACTCACAGAGCTGGATCTCTGGAAGGGGACTGGATTTCCATAGTGGCTCCAAATGAGACCTGCTTCCCCTCTGCTTCCATGATTTTTTTTTTTTTTTTTTTTTTTTTTTTTGCCATTTCATGGGCCGCTCCCGCGGCATATGGAGTTTCCCAGGCTAGGGGTCAAATTGGAGCTGTAGCCGCCAGCCTACGGCACAGCCACAGCAACGTGGGATCCGAGCCGCATCTGCAACCTACACCACAGTTCACGGCAATGCCAGATCCTTAACCCACTGAGCAAGGCCAGGGATCAAACCCACAATCTCATGGTTCCTAGTCGGATTCGTTAACCACTGAGCCACGACGGGAACTCCTGTTCAGTCCATGATTTTTTTTACAGTCAAACAGCATATGCTCAAGGTGGGAAAATTTAAATACATTTCAGCTCCAAGGCTGGATTTCCTCAACGTCACAATTTAAGCATTTCTAAAAGTGTTTAATGCTTAGAGAAGAAAGTCTCATCTGAGAAATAACATTTTATAAATCCTGGTCTGAATACAAAGACATCTAGCTTAACACAGCAATAATCTCTCCAGGGCCTCCCAGGCTCCACGTACTGGAAACAGGGTAGACCCAACAGGGTACCGCGACATCATCATGGACCAGAGTCTAAGACGGATGGTATTCTCACCAGTTTAAAAAAAATGAGTATTTTTTACCAGTTTAAAAAAAAAAAAAACCACTGAAAAATTCTAAGTAGAATTCAAGCAGAGGGAACACATTCCAGCTCAACATAATAAAGAATTTTCTGACCATCAGCCCTAGGGCAACAATGAAACAGCTGACTTAAGTGTTACCCAAAGTGTGCTGGTAAATATTTAACAGCTGGCTCTCCAGGATACAACCAACCCACCCTGATCTGGAGCCCTGGCTGATTTCTGTGGTGTAAAGAGTCCTACCACGGCGGACTGCGAGCTCTCAAAGTGAAGCGGTTGACAGTGGGGCTGGGAAGGAAGGAGCGGTCCAGCCATCATCACGCAGATAAAACAGATGGAAATAAGCTTGGCCGCCAAGCAGAAAAATGTACTATCCAGGAAGTGCTGAGTGTCAAGCATTTTTCCTCTTTTAATATAATTCAACCTAAGTGTGAGTTTACATAATTTAATTTTTTAGTAATGGCTGTGTTTAATAACTGGCTCACAACAGCACTGAAAAATGAACAATCAGTGCTTGTAAGCCAGTTGGGGTGGGGGTGGGGGGCGGCACCACCCCACAGGGCCTTTACCACAGCGGGGGTGGGGGTGGCAACCAGAGGCTGGGGGGGTCATTTGTCATTGATATGATCACCTATGTCTTTAAGCTTTTCCAACAGCAGCAGCAGAGCTGCTGGTGGCATTTCGGTACCTACCTTGTGCTGAGAGCTCCGTGTGCACTGTCCCATTTATCTTGATGAAAAAAATGGGTAGATTCCTTTTTTTTTTTTTTTTTTTTAAGGTAGATCAGGACTAACATCAGCCCATGATAGAGCTGAGGAAACTGAGGCTTAAAAAGCTTAAGGAAGCCACCTAGAGTCACAGCATCGGAATTGGCACTATTGAAATATTCAATCCCAAATCCCCTTTTCCTTAAACCAGGACGTGGCACTGATATTAGGGAAAATGCACTATACCTACTGGTTCGTGAACTTCCATTCTCCCTCAGGGCACTACGAGCAGTGAAATATACGAAGAGAAGAGCTGCTCCTAGTTGGAGATTCCAGAAGGGTTGGCTCATGCTTTTAAATTCAGATACTTAAACTGAACCTGCAGTTCACCAAGGAAGCGTTTAAATGAACAGCATCTTCCCGTCTTTGGTAGCAATAAACAAACAAGTAAAACCTAAAATGAAGTAGATCCATATAAAATCACCATCTTGGCAAGTAAAAGAAAAACCAAAAAACAAAAAACAAAAGTCAAATATCTACCACTTAATTTTGTTCCGCCAAATGGATCCTTTTGGATATACTTCAGGGACAGTCACCAATATGCTGCCACCTGATCTAAAGACTTGTATCTCCGTGCCAACAAATAGCAAACTCTTTCCTTTAATCAAACTAGACAGCTAATACGAGCAGGATACCCGATCCCTGTATCACAAAGGTGCAGGTGAGGACAGACGTCTTGCCCAGGACGGCCACCACAAGCTCTCCTACACTCCCAAACAGTGGAAATCCCAGGCTAAGCCAGCAGCCTCCTGATCCACCCCGTCCTGAAGCTCTGACCCTGGTCTCTGAGTCCATACAAGGTGAGCACCCTGACCAGGCACACAGTTGGCTGATAAGATGTTCCCACCCAATAGAGGCTCCCCAGGACTTAACAGGCATACAGGGTCACTCACCCCCTCTATGCATTGACCACCGACCTTCTACTGCGATGGAGGGTCCCTGCAGGGCAGGCAGAATGTCACCCACTTTCTGTGGAGCAGTTCTGCCCCAGAGCCCACTTGGAGAAGCACAGCCCACTGGCTCTCTTTCCACTCATCTTCTGTCACCTCCTATCTCTGGTAAAATCCCAGGATGGCAACTCAATGTAAGTATTTGCACTCAGTGTTTACGTGCGGAGGCTTTGTCACCAGCTTAGCTGAGATCCCTGGGCTGGCATGTTAGCTGAGTTTTCATCATGCCTCCATTGCATGGAATTGCCCTGGTATGACTGCATGATGCAAACGACCCAAATCGTGGGCAACAGCTCCTGTAGCAAGAGACACAGGATATGAGGACGGCTGCCTGGTTCTTGGCCTAGAGGAATTTTACCCTAAAATCAGTCAAAATTGCAGTTGAGAAAGATATAATCACCGCTATAAATGTTTGAGCCTAAACAACAGGACAGGTGAGTTATGCGTCGTCCTCCCAAGCTGCTCTTCCAGGTCAATTTGCTACCCTGCGTCTTGGATGAAGAAGCTAAAGCTTGGAAAGCTGAGAATCTTTCTGCCAATGGCAAAGAATCCGTGACAGCCAAGGTCACACTGGCAGTTGATGGCAGAGCTAGATTTCAAACTCATGTTTGTTTACACCCAGAGCTCTTATGCTACGCACATTGCAACTCAGCCTATACAAACGGGGAGAAATAATTACTAGAGGCTTGCTTACTCCATGTCAGTAATGAAGATAACACAAACAATGACAACAGCTCACATTTACACGGTGCCTACAAGGCTCCAGGTGCTATTGAAATTTGGGTGTTTAAATCCTCCTAACAGCCTTCATTTTCTTTCTCTCTCTTTCTTTCTTCCTTCCTTCCCTTTTTTCTTCCTTCCTTCCTTCCTCCCCTCTTTCTGTCTGTTTGTCTTTTTAGGGTTGCACCTGAGGCATATGGAGGTTGCCAGGCTAGGGGTTGAATCAGAGCTGTAGCTGCCAGTCTACACCACAGCCACAGCAATGCCAGATCTGAGCTATGTTTGTGACCTACACCATGGCTCATGGCAATAGTGGATCCTTAACCCACTGAGCGAGGCCAGGGATCGAACTTCAGTCCTCATGGATGCTCGTCAGATTCGTTTCCATGGAGCCATGATGGGAACTCCAGCCTTCATTTTCAAGAGCAGGTAATTGAGGCTCAGAAAGGGTGTACAACCTGCCTACAGACCTGCCAAGGTCACAGCTGAGGGCTGAGCTGGGTCCCTCTGCATAAATGCTTCTCTTAGCATTCTCTTAGCCATCTTGAGAGAAAGGTGGTTAGCATGTTCTATTCACAGACAGGGAAGTGAGGCTCAGAGAAGTCAAGAGACTTGCTCAGAGATACCCAGCGAAAGAGGTTGGAACCCATTTCTTCCAGCAAGTGCGTACATGGCAGGAGTCGAAGGGGGCCTGGCGGGATGTTAGCTCATCACTTGCTAGCTCTACCAGCATAGACAAGTCTCGTGGCCTCTAAGCCTCGGTTTACCCCTGAAGACAGTAGGGCAGTGGGGAGGGGTGGGGGGCTTGATGCAGGGCCTTCTGCTCCACCTGCCTGGATGTACAGGACCCGGTGCTGGAGCCACCTATGTGAGATGCTCTCCCAGCTGAGAGGAGAAGAAAAGAGCTACATTCAGACTCAACACATGTGCTTCCCCGACCTCTCTGGCTGTTACATTTCAGGCAAATAAACAGCCTCAAATGCGTCCCAAATCACGGCTTAATGCTTCTCCTCGGGGCGGGATCTCGTTTATGGATCTGGAGGAGAGGTTTAGGGCAATGCTGTTGACAGCGTGATGTCCCAAATGATTTCTCAGAGGAGGTGATGTAAAGAGCGGCAAGACAGCCCAGGGTGGAGGAAGGGGGCTGACTTCCCGGTCCTTGCTGGGAGGGAGGGAGACGGGCAGGTGTGGCTGGGAGGGAGCAGGCTATCTGAGTTTTGTCAAAGCGCCGCCTTGAGACAACTTCCTGTACAAGCAGGGAACTACAAAAAAAAAAAAAAAAAAGGGACAATTGAGTACCTGCTGAAGGAGTGGACCGAAATACCCGGGGCCTATGGATGTCTCAAAGTCACAGAAAGATTGTGGGACCCTGAGTGGCAACTGTGTCTCAGCGCTGTCCCCATCGTAGGAGCTAGTTTAGGGCAGCCAGGAGCTTGAGGTATCAAGAGGCCTGTGTACAGAGTTCACGTTAGCAACCCCCTGGTCTGTCCCAGTGCATTGTGGGAATATCAGGCTGCCTGGGAGGGATGGGCAAAGAACAGATGAAGATGCCCTGGGTCGTGCAAACACTTTAGGACAGGGATTGATATAAGTAACAGGTAGCAAGCATGGCTCTCGGTGATTTATAAAGGCCACTAGCCTCACCTACTTTTACCTCCCCTGCATCACCCCCTGCCACATCCCCTCTCACGACTCAACTCCCACATCCCTGTGTCTGAGCACCAGCTGTCCCCCCTGTCAGGATGCCCCACCTTCCTGTGCTTTGCTGGCAAAGACCTACCCCTCCCTCTGGCTTGTTCAAGTGTCACCTGACTTGGGAATCCTCCTTCCTAACCAGGGCTGGATTCATGGGTGTGTCGTATGGACCGAAGCATGGGGCTCATGCTGAGAAATGACCTGCACTTGGCTTAACACTCTACTTAAACTCTTGGGAGTTTTTGAACAAGAGGCTCTGCATTTTCAACCTGCACTAGGACCTGCAAATTATGAAGCTGGACCTGCCCCCATCCCCTGAGACGGAATCCAGTGCTCCCTGCTCTGTGGTCTCAGCACCTTGATGCTCCTTGATGGTGGGACCAGTCAAAGTCCTTATTTATTTGTATCTTTCCACCCTGCCTTGTGGCTAAGAAAAGAACATTCAGACAGTTAAAGAGATGAAAAATCAAAAACAAATCCAGGAGTTCCCGTCGTGGCGCAGTGGTTAACGAATCCGACTAGGAACCATGAGGTTGTGGGTTCGGTCCCTGCCCTTGCTCAGTGGGTTAACGATCCGGCGTTGCCGTGAGCTGTGGTGTAGGTTGCAGACGCGGCTCGGATCCTGAGTTGCTGTGGCTCTGGCGTAGGCTGGTGGCTACAGCTCCAATTCGACCCCTAGCCTGGGAACCTCCATATGCCGCAGGGGCGGCCCAAGAAATAGCAACAACAACAACAACAACAACAACAACAACAACAAAAAGACAAAAAACAAAACAAAACAAAACAAAAAAACAAAAAACAAATCCAAACAAAAAACAACGAAAAACTCTGGAGTTCCCGTTGTGGCTTAGCAGGTAATGAATCTGACTAGTATCCATGAAGATGCAGGTTTGATCCCTGGCCTTGCTCAGTGGGTTAAGGATTCAGCATTGTTGTGAGCTGTGGTCACAGATGCAGCTTGGATCCCATGGCTGTGGTGTAGGCCAGCAGTTGTAGCTCCAATTTGACCCCTGGCCTGGGAACTTCCATATGCCACAAGTGCAGCCCTAAAAGCAAAACAAAAAACAAAAACAACAACAACAACAAAAAAAACAAAACAAAAACTCTAACATAACCACAACAAACAGCAGTTTGGCACAAACTGATAGTATGTGAGCAATAAGACAAGAAAAAGAAAAGCAGGTAACTAGAGTCAAGCCAAGAATGAGGTTAATTCTCTTAATAGGCACACTGCAGATTTGGCCCTGCGCTCCCAGCAGTCTACAGGGAAAATGACGGTATTGCTCACACAGTTCTGTGTTTATGAGATAAAAACAAGCCAACTTCTCGGGAGAGACACATTTTTTTTTTTTTTTTGGTCTTTTTGCCTTTTTTAGGGCTGCTCCTGCAGCATATGGAGGTTCCCAGGCTAAGGGTCGTATCGGAGCTGTAACTGCCGGCCTACGCCAGAGCCACAGCAACGCGGGATCCGAGCCGCATCTGCGAACTACACCACAGCTCACAGCAACACTGGATCCTTAACCCATTAAGCAAGGCCGGGGATTGAACCGGCAACCTCATGGTTCCTAGTCGGATTCGTTAACCACTGAGCCATGTTGCGAACTCGCACATTTATTCTTCACATTGAGAAGAGATAACATTTCCCTGAGAATCTTCCTAAAAAGGACCTCATAAACCAGAGGGGCTCTTGCCGTGTATCTGTACCTCCTGAAACAGTCACAATATTTGGTGTGTCTTGGGACTGGCCGTGTTTTGACGAGAGTTCTCTCCATGGCTTGGGCTGGATTCTCCAGTGGGCCCAGGACTCACAGAGGAGTAAGGTTCACTGGGCTGCAATGACAGGCACAGCAGGCGCTGTCTCATACCAACCCTCGCAGGCCAAGGCTGATGGGATTTCTGCAAAGCACAGTTTGCACAACAAGGCATCGATTTGGTACTGAGAACTTACTATGAGGGAACCATTTATGTCTGGGCCCATCTCCTTAATGCAGTGGCTTTTTGCTTTTCACCTCTGGTCCCAAAAGGCCTAACCCAATGCCCCACATATTGCCAGCATCTAGTAAAAGTGGCTCATCAGCTGGATGGGCAGCTGGCTGGCTGGACAAATGAACACATGAATAAGCGAACTGAATTTCTAACCATCCATGTGAAGCTCCTTCTGCTCCAGCATGGAATTCTTGCTCAGAAACATCAGCCCATTCTCTGAACACGTACCTGGTAATAATTCCCTGGGTCTGAGAATTCAGCAAAGTGGGCCCCTCACCAGGCCCTTGAGCTTCCTAGGAAAGGTGCCTTGTCTTCTAAGGACTGGTAAGGTGCCAGTCCTTCTCAGGGGCTGTGATGGTTACCTTTATGTGTCAACTTGGCTAGCCTATGGTGCCAGTTGTTCGAGCAAGGACTAGTCATTGTTCTAAAGATTTGGTGGGGGTGGGACTTTCAGTCCCACCATGATAATATGATTCACATTTACATTGCAGTAAGTTTAAGAAAAGCAAACGGCCCTCCATAATGTGCGGGGGGTGTGCGCATCCCATCAGCTGAAGGTCCTAAGGCCCTAAGAGGTTTCCCAGGGAAGGAGCTATTCTGCCTCAAGCTCAACACAGAAATTCTGCCTGAGTTTCCAGCTCGCCCACCCTGCCCTGCAGATTCTGGACTCAAGACAGCAACTTCTACACATTCTTGGATCTCCAGCCTGCTGGCCCGCCCTATAGATTTTAGTCCACCATTGTACAAGCTGATTCCTTACATAAATTTCTGTCTCTGTCTCTCCCATTCTCGTTCTCAGTCTCTGTATATGTGTACACACACACACACACACACACATACCCGTGAATACATGTACACATGCAGATGTGTATACAGATGTGTGCACAGACATAGACACCTTGTTGCCATTCCTGCAGAGAGCCTGTTCTAAGACTTAGGACGGGATTATTCTGAGCAGGTGACAGTGTTCTTTTCCCCAGAGCCATTAGGGTTGCACAGAAGGAAAGCAGAGTGTGAGAAGGGGCCTTTCCAGAACCACACTGAATGTGATGAATCAGCTGCTCGGCTTTGGGGTTCAAAGAGATGAAAGAGAGAAGGGGTCACTCTCAGGAGGCTCGGCCCCTCAGCCTTCCTCCTCTCTTGGGGGAGGTCCTAGCAAAGACAAACCTGGCCCGTGATGGGTTTTCTGGGCAGGAGGACACTGATTGGCTCGGGTGCCCCTCCCCCACTGACCCGAGGATGAGATGTGCCCGAGGTGGCAGGTGATGGAGGGGGAGAGAGGGAGTTCCAGGGAAAAGCTGGTTTAGGGGGCTCTGTCCGTCCTGAGAAGTGGGCGCTGTCCTGGATCCCTGGCAGGGGTGGGAGCCCAGCCTTCTGACATTGAAGGACTCCCGGCTGCCAGGAGCAGCTCCCAGCTCTGGATGCCTGATGGGGGCCAGACAGGCTCATTTCATCTTGTCAGAGACACTGTGAAGGAGGAAGGACCTCATCCATTCTACCAAGGAGGAAACTCACAGAAGCAAGTTGGACTCAGGACGCACAGTGGGATTGAAAGTCCATGAAAATTCCCCTCTGCTTTGTCCTTCATTGGGTCACATTTGGCTCTGGATAGAGCCTGGTAGGTGTAATTCTGACCCCACCTCCCCGTCATGCAGCGACCAGCCGTGTGAACGTGGCCGTGGCCATGGCCATGGACATGCTGCCTTGGACAGCGGTGTCCTCTGTCAAATGCTTGCCTTTCCAGACGGTGCCAGGTATAAACTGAAGCCATGTTGCCTCGTCCTTGAAGGGCACTTGCTGAACAGAGGTTATGGTCACTGTGCGATCTTTGCCCAGGTCAAGGACGTGGAGGACCAGTGACTGGCTCTTATGCCTATGAGGACGCACCCAAACAACTCCCCCCGGCAGAGGTTACACTGCCACCCCCTGCAACTCCTGCCTTCTTCCAGGGATCATGAGGCACTGGCTTCATCAGGGAAAATTTTGCACGAGGGTGAGAGGGGCGGAGGGGGTGGAAATTAGAACAAAATTGCACTGTGAACTCATTAAACATGTGCCTGCTTGCCTCTCCGCCTGCTTCTCCTCTTCCCTCTCTGGGTCGTGCGCCTATTATTATCCACCACCCTCAGAGAGGAAACGTGCGCCTCATCCCAGGAACATATTGTGGGGGGAAGAGGCTGCCGAATATAGTGTAATCAACAAGTTTTTTTCAAAGTCCCACCTCTCTGAAGTAGAAGCTGGCTCAAAACCCAGTACGGGCTCCCCACTGCCTGGAGAATGCAGTACAACAAGCTCCTGGATGGACCCATGGGCTTTTGTGACGCATCTCCTCTCCTCTGCCTTCCATGCTCCTGTTATACATTATCCAGCCTACGGGCCACCCAAGCGTTAACCCGATGACCTGTTCCCCATGGTACCCCGGCACAGAGGCATTGCAGCCTGAAGCCCTTCCCATCACAGCCTGCCCATCAGGTGTCTGATGGGTTCTCAGGGCCATCCCCCAAGACTTCCTTTCCTGCCAAGCCCGTCAGGACCCCCCCCCCCGGTCCAAAGTAACCCCCCATCACCGGAAGTCCCATAGCTCTTGGTTCATCTGTCTTCCACAGAACTTACTGCACTAAGCAACAAACTGTCACTTTCTGGTAACTTCTCATCCCTTCGTTCTGTCCCGATGGCTGCCAGGTTCAGATCAGCTTCTCCAATAGCAAATGTCGCACCAGGCGTGGGGTTTACAAGCCACCCCTCTTCCATCAGAATCCCAGCACGGACCGAGAGCCATGACACTGGCTGGTGTCCGATGCAACCATCTTCCCTCGACTGTCTCTCCTTCCCCCGTTCCCTGAAGCTTCTTCACGTCCATGACTGTCTCATGAGCCAGGCAGACACTGCCTTGGGGAAGGGACTGGGTCTCATTTCTCTCTGTCCACACAACTCCATGCTAGGTATGTAGTAAGTTTGGGAAAATACTTATTAACCATGATTATGATACAACCTGATCGACCATGAAAAAAAAAAAAGTGGAAAAAAAAAAAAAAAAGGTGGATCAAAAGCTCCTTAAAGGCAAGGGTCCCATCTTAGTTTTCCCTCTTCCCTTTAATGCTCTGGCTGCAGCAGATGCTCAATAAAACACGGGAGTAGCCCTGAACTGACCTATACGCCAATCTCGATACTTAAAACAGATCATTAATCTTCGCAAGCGCTCAGACCTTTTCCCGCCAGCCTTAGTGAAGTGAGGTTATGTAAGTCAGCCAGAAGGTGAGGCAGAAAGTCTATGTTGACAATTTCAAGTGCCACAGAAATAGATAATTTTAATGGAAACCGTATTTCTACAGAAATAGAATACTCTGATTGAGAGAGAGGCCAAGGGTTTCACCCTGGATGATAGTGAAGTTTAATTTGAATCAATGAGGAAGGTCTACAAGTCAATTACCTTTTATTTCACTTCTGTGCAGTACATGAAAGTTTAGGGCCAGTAGCAAAAGTATCTTGGAAAGAAGCGTTTCATGATTTATTCATTCATACATCATCACCGCCACAACAAACATTCTCTATAAAATTTTCATACGGATTAGCCCATGGAGTTTTGTGAAGTCACTCGCCATTTAAAGTTCACAGTGGGTTAAGTAAACCTGTGAGTTTAGTCCCATTATCATTCTCATTTTTATAGCTGAGAAAACTGAGTCTTAGTGAATTTCTGCATCTTGCCCCAAAGGACTCATACATCCAGGAAGGGCAGAGTCAGAATTTGCAATGAGATTTTTTGACGCCCCCAAGTCCTATGGTCTTTGCACACAACCAGATCTACTTAAGGAACTAACAGAAGGAGTGGCGGTAAAACACAGCTTGGGGAAGGAATCTAAGCTCAGGGGTCTATGTCCAGGTAGCTCAGAGGCCTCAGTGCATCTCCAAAGAGGAAATTCAACCATTATCTTTTAAATATCACTAAAGTAGGAATGTGCCTAAGAGCTAAAGGGTTGCAGGCTCTGCCCACGGACTGGGAAGAAAAATACTTCCTGGGCACACAATTTAGGAAGCGAATGAATGACCACCCACAACCTGATCAGGCCCCTCCTTTGCCCACAGGGACTGTAAGCAGAGGGAGATTATTTTAAAAACTTGCTTTGCAAGATGTCTTTTCCCCTTGTTTTCTGGAAACCAAAACATTTCTCTTTGAAACTCATCCCAGCCTATAGCCAGAGCTTCCTTGGCAGTGCCCTGGGCTCAGCCATGCCGAGGGAGAAACCTCAGAGCCATTCATTCATCCATCAAACATATGCTAAGCAGCTCTGATATCCCAACCTCAGTCACAGACAATGTCGAGCTTTCGTTTTGGTGGAGAGACGGCAAAGGAAGTAGGAAACAGAAGACCTGGGGAGCCTCCATAGAAAGGGACTTGGGGGAGGGGCAGGGGTAGGCAGAGAGGTGGACTTGTCTACATCGGGGGTGGGGAAGGCGTGGTCAAGGAAGACTTCTCAGAGGAGGTGGCACTTGAGTGGACATCTAGAAAACTAGAAGCAGCTGCCATGCAAAGACCTGGGGGCAGAGCATTCTCAACAGCAGGAGAAGTGCAGAGCCTTGAGGTGGGAAGGTGCTGTTTTTTTTCCAGCAACAGTAAAAATGCCAGTGTGTCGAAGGTGAGGTCAGCAGGGGGATGGAGAGATGAGATCAGAAGTTGGCAGGAGGTAGAGTTGGCTGCGAGGGTCTCTGCAAGGCATTTTGTTTTTATTCTGAGTGTTCTGGGAAGCCATGGGAAGGTTTTACAGAAAGGAGGGACGGGAGTTGGCGTGCATTTTTAAAAAGTCTCTCTAGCTGTCTTGTAGGAATGGAGAGAAGAAGGGCGAGCAGGGGGCTGCGTGAAACCTGCTGAGTAAGAGGTGAAAGTGGTTTAGGCTAAGATGGCAGAAATGGAAATAAAGGGAAGTGGGGAGATTCAGACAATGGCATGTTGATAAATGTTTAATGAGCAACTCTCAGGGGGAAAAAAAGCCCTGTTTGCCGATGCCTGTGGTGTAAATACTCCCACCGTGGCTGATGTCAACAGGACATCAAGGACCACAGAGCTGGAAAGAGCTATGCAGCATCCATTGTTGTGAGCTGGGGGAGGGGGCCTGTACCCCACTGGGATCCGGGCAGACCTGGCTGGACATGCTAACGGCCTGGCTGTGGGCTGACAGAAATGGAAAGGTGAAGGGTGACCTCTAGGACTCGGGCTCCAGAGACAGGAAAAGATGGAGAAGCTTCTCCCGGAATCCCTGGCCTCTGTCCATTTTCTAGCCTCCCATGTTCCCGAAAGGCAAGGGGCTGTGGGGAAAGAGGACACCCATCAGGCCCTGGGCTCCTTGAGAGCTGAGCCCAGGCCTGGCCCTCCCTGTTGCCTCAGCACCCCGTGCTCCGCCCAAGGCACAGACAGAGCTCGCAAATCCAAGAACGGGTGACCTCAACTTTCTCATCTGCAAAATGGAATGAGGGTACCCACACTGCCAAGGGTCAGTGGGAGAATGAACAGGAACTAGTATAACAGCCACCAGAGTTGGGAGCTACAGGGCCCACGGGCATTACATCAAGGTCCTCGCCTCAGCCAGGCAGCATTTTCCTACCCCAATGGAAAGATAAAAAAATGAAACTCAGGAGTTCCTGTCGTGGCGCAGTGGTTAATGAATCCAACTAGGAACCATGAGGTTGCGGGTTCAACCCCTGGCCTTGCTCAGTGGGTTAAGGATCCAGTGTTGCCATGAGCTGTGGTGTAGGTTGCAGACGTGGCTTGGATCCCGCATGGCTGTGGCTGTGGTGTAGTCTGGCAGCTACAGCTCTGATTCGACCCCTAGCCTGGGAATCTCCATGTGCTGCAGGAGAGGCCCTAGAAAAGGCAAAAAAGACAAAAAAAATAAAAGAAAGAAACTCAGAGCCATCAAGCAGTGCATCCAAACCGACTCAGCTAATAAGTGGCGGAGTCGGGTTCAAACAGCCCCCTGGGCAGTCAGACGGACATCCTCAGCTGCTAGGCCACCCCGGCCAAGGGCTGGTCAGTGTCCACTCTCCCCAGGAACAGCAGAGGCCACACAGGCTCGTGGGAACGCATCAGCCACCCCTAGGTGGCCAAGCTCTGCAGGGGAAACATGAGTGAAACCCAGGCAGGAGCTGGGAGCCAGAGCTTCCGCTCTCCTGACCGGGGAGGAGGGAAAGAGTGGCCAGAAGAGCCCTTGCTTGCCCAGCTGAGGATGAATGATGCTGAGCCACAGGCCAGCGTAGGGATGGAGGCCTGGGAGCCGGGACGGAAACGGTCCTACCTGTGCTCAGTACCCCGGCCAGTGTGCTCCCCTGGTGGAGACAGCCTGACCTGTCCCCGACTGAGAAGTGGATCTTCTTTTACCCCTTTGTGGGGCTGACACCCCCCCTCCGCCCCCGTTAATAAAGCTTTGTGAGCCCAGGCCTTGGAGTCAAAGTCCTGAGTGTGGACCCTGCTCTTGCTACTCATGGGCTGTGAGCAAGTCGTTCAGATACACTCCCCCCTGGCACTACCACTGCCTCATCTGTCAAATGGGGGTGCAGCAGAATCCTCGCCTCTGGGGTCAGGAAGAGGGCTAGGGTGCAGACCACGTCAAGGGGCATCCCCTTTGTCCCCAAAGTCTGCGGCACGCAGTGTAAGTAAACTGAGCAGAGGGGAAAAAAAGAAAAAAATCCCATCAACGCACTTGGAAGTGTTATACCAATGTAAGTGACATATTAATTTCCTCCCACCCTGGGAAGGCTGTCAGTTGCTGGATGCCAAACAGAACCTAATGGCCCTGGTAAGTCATAGCACTTCCTGGGCAAGGGAGTCTCACAGGGGCTGAGGAGCTCACCTGCCCACCCCCTCCCTCAGAGCCCCCAGCCAGCCTCTCTGGTCACTGGAGGCGGTGGGGCCTCCAGGCAGAATCTCTGCTTTGCCAAACAATGGCTACAGTTGAGCAGCTTCTGCTACTCAGGTGGAAAGGACACTTGGTCCGAAATCACTGTGGCTTTTTAAAAATGTTTTTTGTTTTTGCTATTTAGGGCTGCACTTGTGACATATGGAAGCTCCCGAGCTAGGGGTCCAATAGGAGCTGTAGCTGCCAGCCGACACCACAGCCACAGCAACGCTGGATCCAAGCTGCGTCTGTGACCTACACCACAGCTCACGCAATGCCGGATCCTTAACCCACACAGCGAGGCCAGAGATTGAACCTCTATCCTCACGGATACTGGTCGGGTTCTTAACCCGCTGAGCCACAACAGGATCTCCTGTAATCACTGTGGCTGAGAAACTTGTCAGGTTTGGGTGCTCAGGGGGACCCTGGCAAAAACCCAGTGGGTCTCAGGAGAGCATGATTTTCATTATAAGAGAATGCTTTGCTTTCACAGTAACACATGCTGCTCGCTAAGTGCTTGCACAGATTGGATCCTCATACAACCTGTAAAGTAGATTTGATTATGATCCCCATTACATGGCTGAAGAAGCTAAGATCAGAGAGGTTAAGTAACTCCCCAGGATCAGCACAGTAAGTGAGAAGCAGAGCTGGGATGTGACTCAAGGCCGCCCAACACCGGACGCCAAACCCTCAGCCACCACTCCAGGCTGCCTCTTCAGCATCTCAGGTTCCGGTGTACTTTATTCCCAGGTGAGAGGCTGGACTGCGAGGCTAGAAGCCCAGCATCTCACACAGAGGGCTGAGGGCACACATCACATGTCTTCAGAGGCCAAAGGCCTGGGTCTTAAACAGACAACCCCAAAGTGGCAGGGAGTGTGACAAACTGCAGAGGCATGCCGTACCACAGCCAGATGGAAATGACAGCCCAGTCCCCAGAGAGTCTTTTTTTTTTTTTTTTTTCAATAGAGTTGAACAACTTGAATTCTCATGTGAAGCTCCAAAAAAAATAATAGGCCCACACTATGCAGGCTCACCAAAACCCATCTGGAGGCCAAGTGTGACCCTGGGGTAGTGGTTTGCGACCTCTATTGTCACTTTACAGTTTAGAAGCATTCTTCAAACCCACTGCCTTCTTTTGCTTGAATAGGCGATGTGGTCATGCCCCCATTTCACCGATGGATACGTTAAGACCAAGAGCTTAGCAATGATTGAGTATTAGAGACTCTGAAGATATAATTTATCCCTGCCTATTGTCCTGGGCAAGCATCCTACAACTTCAGCTTACATACCTCCTCCAGAGTCAGGGAGCTCACTCCTGTGACAGCAGCTCATGTCATTTCTAAGCAGTTCTAATCTTGAGGACGTCACCTGAACTTCCACCTGCCTGTCCCACTCCGGAATGCTGGAAGCATGCTCAATTCCCTGTCCATGTGACAGACTTTTCCAACCAGACAACAGTGAATATGGCAAGGGAACAAAGGGAATCCTCACTGAACCCTTCCAGGGCAATAAGCTCAGTGTTCAGAACTTAATACCCACGTTTTCACTGAATCCTCAGGAGAGCACAGCACAGTGGGCTTCCCTATCGCCATGGAGGCTTCCCTGTCGTGCAAGGAAGCTGAATTCCATTCCCAAGGTCATAGTTGATATATGATGCTGTGGGGACTCAAAATGAGGTCTTCCCAATTCCATGACTACCCACTCCATCCATCCATCCATCCATCCACCCATCCATCCATCCATCCATCCATCCATCCATCCATCCATCCATCCAACAAATATCTTTTGAGAACTTGCTGTATCTCAGGCACTGGCTCTGGATACAGAAGCATCTACCATACTACTTCCCATCATCTTCTTTTTCAGGTTAAGACACCTGAATGCTTTCATGTGCTCTCTATGCAGTCAAGTTTCTGGGCCCTTCTCCTTCCCTGACTTATTAGTACCAACAAGTGTCAATGTTCCTATTACATTTATTGTCTGGAATAGAAAGTAATGTTTGAACAGAGCCCGAAAAAGCACTTGGCTGGGAGGGTGCCCTCCCTGACTTGGGGTCTCGCCTTTTCTTGATGGGGCCCATGCTCAGCTCAGCTTTTCTGGTGACCTTCCCACAAGCAACTTTTCAATCCAAACCCTGAAAACTGTTTTCACAACTGCTGTTACTGAACCATGGCTGGTCTTGGGATATTGAGTTTAAAGACCCAAGAAAAATGGAACTACCGGTAACATCTATTCAGCCAATTTTATGAGCTCCACATCTTACAAAGATTTTAATGTCCACAACTATTTCCATCATCCAGCAAGAAAAGTGAGGCTCAGAGAGGTTAAGTGACTTGCCTATGATCATCCAGCTAGTAAGTCATGGAGCTGGGTTATAAATCCATGGCTGGCTGACTTCATGACTTATGTTTTTCTCCCAGTGGGTTTCACATTCGTAACTACTAAGTTTCCTCTCCTTTGAACAGGACTATTTCTTTGGATTATTGTCTTTGATCCAATATCTTAGTGAACTCTTTCTGCCTTTCTTAACACAAAGAATCATCTGTCTAAGTCGGCAAGAGTTCCCAAGAACATCAACGTTGAGCCCGGCAAACACCATTGACTACCTAACTGAGCTTGTGGCAGAAAGTAAACCGAGTGACAGCCCTAACAAAAACAAACACCGGAACCAGGGAGCAGATCCCAGCCGCCTTCCAAGTAAAGAGCTGCTACGAAACAGGAGATGGCTTTACAGGGTTGCACGTGGTCCAGCGGGACTCGGTGGGACCTCAGGTGGACCCGTCTGGAGGTCCTCAACAAAGTCTCTGAATGTGACATCAGGTTACAGCTGCGTCCCTCACCTGGACCAGATGCCAGGGGTTGCCTGTGTGTGCACAGCGAGACAGTCCAGCCTCTAACCTGGAATCCCAGCCTCCTGACCCCTCCCTGGTCCACTTCCCTTCTGTGCCCCGAGCACCTTCTAACACAGGCCCTCCTGGAAATTGCTCCCTGGCTGCTCAGCACCTTCAGAAGAAAAGTCCATCTTCATTCTCTGCCTCAGGAGTCGGCCCTGCCTACCTTCCATCATCCCCAGGAAAGAACCCGACCCTGTATGTACCTGAGTGTTTTCCGAAATAGATTCCAAGGAACCCTCCTCTTAAAAGATGATCAAAACGTCCTGCGAGGTCAGTAAGTACAGCAAATGCTGCAATTTCCTGATCTCGAAAAATCACAATAAAGTGATGATTAGCAAGTCGCATATGCCTGAAAAATCCTGTCATGAAAAGGTCTATTTAACTTTAAGCCTGAATTTCTCATTTGGTGACAGAACCCCCTACCTGAGTAACACCTATTAAAGTCCCAAGGGAAAGATTTTTTGATTCGCTTGTGATGTCACCAACTTCCCACTCTTTCTTTCATGCCTTTGGGCTACTGCATTATGCTGACCCCTCCAACAGATACCTTATTCTTTCAGCACCTGCAATACTCTTAATCATACTTCAAAGCCTGGTTCAACTTACAGCTGTTCCGAAAAATATTCCTGTAAACTCCATGCTTGGTTTTGTTCTTGCCTTGATGATAGCACATATCTTAGGACCTGTTATAAGCCTATCTCTCTCCAGGGATGGGAACCAGGCCAGTTTTTCCCTAGAAACATCAGTGTCTGGCCCAGTTCCTGGAACAGTGGTCCACAGTCTTTGTGTGATGGGATAGATGAGCCCATGAATGAATAAGCATGTATATAATCCATATTCATGATAAGGATGTGGTTTTGCCTGGCTTGTCTACAGAACAAGCTGGTGGGTGCCAGGGATTCCACCACCATGACTGGGGATAGCTCTGCCCCGTGGTGACGAAGCAACATGACCTCAAGGCAGTGGCTGCCACTCTCAAAGACAGTCCACAGGTCACTTCAGGAAGACTCAAAATAGATGCCATGCTGCTACATCGCTTGGCGTTGCTAGGAAACAGCTAGTGTGCTACAAGGCAGGTTGATTAGCATTGCGGAGAAGGAGAAACAAACTAAGAAATGGCTGTATCTTTTTACCCTCCCACGCCAGCCATCAGCACAATTGCATCGGTTTCTTATTCTGCTTAGGTGGAAAGGCAAAGTTGGAAGCCAAGGTGAAAGACCTGTGAAGACCTTCTGGAAGCATGGCAGCGACTCGACTCTGTAAGCATAGAGGCCACCAAGGGAGGAACTCAATTCCACCTTAGTCTTTCATTCTGGGCCTTTGTGCAGCTTGGCCTGGGAGAAGCCTGGAGGAGACACGATCTGAGAAACATGCACATCCAGAGAGGAGGAGGGGACTTAGGTGCCTGCTGCTCCTTCTCCCCACACTCAGTTACAGAGACCAGAGGCTGTTGTGACTCATTCAAACTGGCAGATGGGGAGAGGTTTCCTCGGGCATCCAAAGGGTACACAGGCGTCGTAAAGTATTATTGCTTACAGGTAGCTTCCTTTCAAGGAGGCCATCCTAGGAACCACTTCTTCCAAGAAGCCCTCCTTGCTGCCTCCCTTTCTAAACTCCCAGACCAGCATGCTTGGGGCTCTCACAGAGACTATCACCTATTTGTAGATGAGGAACCAGAAGCTCAGAGCAATCATCAACAACTAATAAGACGTCAACCCAAGTCTGACTAATACAGAGCTGTGATATCAGTTAAATCTGAGCTCAACAGGAAAGAAACAAATGCAATATTTTATCTTTGGATATTTTCCTTCTCCTATACATATGGAAGGGTATCTTGAGCGATGGGAGGGAAGCAGGGTTTGGTCCACAGAGCCCCACTTGTGCAGTCAGGGACCTAGTTCCAGACCCTGCTCTGACACTAACGAGACATGGTGCCTCGAGCCTGCTCGGGGCCTCTAGCTTCTGATGTTAAATAGGGATAATGAGAGCCATCCTGTCTATTCACTTCTGCGGGTATTGAATGATACGTGGGAAAAGAGCTTTAAAAGGCATAACACACTATGAATACTTAGCACACAGTATGTGCTCAGAAGGAATTGGCTGGTTAAGTGCTGCTAAGCTATTACTGCAAGGTCCTGAGGAGCCCGCAGAGCCAGGGTTGGGTTCCCACTTGATTTCTACCATTTTGAGCAAATTACTTAATCTCTCCAAGCCCCATTACTTCCATCTGTAAAATGGGGATTATAATGCCCCCTCGATAACACTGCTACGAAGATGCAATAAGTTAAGGTATGTCAAGACCCAGGCCCTATCAGGATACAACATATTCAAGTTATACTCCACCCTCCTGTCCTCTGTCTAGAACCTTTGGAAGGCAGAAGCAGCTCAGAGATGCCTGTCACTCCTGCTGGCTGGCTGCCCGGGAGGCCCCCGGCTGCTGGGATCGTCCAGAACGCATGACGGCACTTACTCAATCGTGCCCAGCAGGAAGAGACAAACTGTAATTTCCAAGGCTGAGCCCTAGCCCCACGCAGGAACACAGCATGGAGCCACTTTGAGAAATCCACATTCAAGGCACAGTCTCCTCGGGCCCCAGGGAAATGCAATAGCTGAGAGAGCAAGAAGGTTACCAAGCTAATCGTTTCCCGATTCAGGCAACTGGCTTAAAGCCAGCCAGGTCAGCCTTTGCAAAGTTTGAGTTCTGTCAGTAACCCATGGCGATTCTCTCACCTCACATGTGCACGGCATCGTATAATTGACCAAAAGAATCAGCACGCTGGCATTAAACCAAAACCCCAAACCCAAAAAACCTCCCATGTCTATTTAGTCAGATAAGCCTGGAGGGAGTAGGTGTGCACCAGATGTTTTATGGTGACTGCACACTACTACCCTCTAAGAGAAACCGGCTGAGCCACAGCCACAATGCGATCTGTCCTGGCCATGTTTGTATCACGTGGCCACACCCCATTGTGCTCACAGCTGATTGGAGCAGAGGGGAGCACTTGTTCCAAGCAGGGTCCAGTCGCTGGACCTGCAGTTTGTCTCACTTCGATTCCTCCTTTAAGAACTGGAACTGGGCTTCGGGAACAGAGACGGGGAGAAAAATCCAAAGGAATTACAATGAGTTCTCAGGTGATTGACAAGCCCAGGATGGCTGGGATGGGCCTTTGCAAATCGAAGCTTTTCGGGACTGCAATTTACGTTCCAAGGAAATAGGTGAGCAGAGAGGAAAATAGAGTAGAACTACAGAAAGAAACAGGGCCATGAAGAGAGCTCATCTGGATTCCTTAGCTAGCGGCAGCCTCGCATTTTGGGGTTTCCACAAGGTCCTGCTGCATTATGGTTCTTGCCTTTGGAATCCCCAAAAGATCCTGCTACCTTATCACCAGCCACCCGCTCCCTTTCCCTGAGTTGGCTTAAGGGGGTCTTTGGTCCTTGTCATCGATGGCCCTGAGCAAGAAAATACAAAGTAGGTCCTGCTATTCTTTCTTTGCAGAAAGAAAATCTGAGCTACAGAGAAGTGATGCTTGCTGGTTTCTCACAGCTAGATGAGGGTCCATCCTGACTCAAGGCCAGCTAGGTGCTCAGAACACAGCTCTGTTGCCTCTCCTCTGTCCCTCACTGCTTTTCAGGCTTCAAGAAGCTGTAGTATTACCCCCAGAGTCTCAGAGGAAGACAGACAGATATTCTGACAAGCTGTTTCTCATCCTTTTCTCCACTAGAATGTGAGCGCTGAGAGGGTGAGGACAGTATTATCTCGCTCACTGCTGTCTCCCCACAGCCTAGAAGAAGGCTGACTGCAGAGAAAATGCTTAAGATTGTTTGCCAAATAAATAACTGAATCAATTAATCAGTCCCAGGACCTTCCGGCCATGATGAGATCCAGGGGGTTTTGCGTACATCTTCAGCCACAGACAGCAATAAGTGCAGCTTCACTGGGAATTCTAGATTCTTCTGGGGAAAAATTTCATTTCCTTCTCCCTTGGGAATTGTTTGTGCAAAGCAGCTGCTGAAAGCTCGGGTTCAACTCCCGGTCAGCACTGGGAGTAAGAGGCGTGAAGGACCATCGGCTCCTTGGAACGGGCTGGCCCCTGACTGCCACCCAGACAGCAGAGGCTGGGATTCCCACCAGTGCCTCGCCAACAAGTGACCTCTGATCCTGCCCAAATCGCTGTGTCAGGGAGCAAAGCAGGGAGGTTGTCCCTTCGGCCACAGGGCCGCCCTGGCTGGTGGAAAGTTGACTTGAAACTCACTGCAATTTCTCTCTACTCGGCCCTGGCTCTAGCCTCGGGGTCTCCCCCGACAAGTGGCCTAGGCTATCACAAGCAGAGCATGGATCGAAAAATGCTCTGGAATGGGATCTAAAGAGACCGGGATTCTGAATTTGATGGATGACCTTGAGCCAGTCACTTGACATTCCTGAAACCAACAGTTCTGAAGTCTGGTAGCCCTGGGTTCTCATCTCAGCCGAACCTTGGGCAAGTCGCTTTGGCTGAGGCTCGGTTGCCTCAACTCTAGGAGTGTAAGCCCATCCATCGGAGAGTAATGTCTGCCTGCTCAGTGCATGCGCATGGGCTGCTAAGCCAAGGCTAGCACAGAAGTCAGGTTTACTATGGTGACAGACTCACTTCATTTTGAGGCCACAGGACCCCAGGCTGAGGCTTCAAGTGGGAGATGGCAGAGCCTGGCCTGTAACCCCTTTTAGAACCTCACATGCAACACAGTAACAGAGCTGGGGACGGGCATGCTGGAGACACCCAGCATCATCTGCTTTTCTCCAGACTCCAACTCCAGGTCAGGAGAGAGGCCAGAGGCCAAGCAGGAGAGAGCTGGTTGGATGGGCCGTCCTGACATCCTATTCCATGATCCAGCAGAGAAAAGCAGACAGGCTCAGTGGGCACGTGATTGGAGCTGGTAACACGGGACAAATCACTCACATTTCAGAGCCTCAGCTTCCCCGTTGACAGACCAGGCTGGGTCACCTGATCTACCTCCATCAAAGCACTGCCACAGAGACCAAGGGTGATCAGTGGTCATAAGAGTCTCGTGTTGTTCCTTTGAAAAGCATCATCCCATCGCAATTTGGGAGCAGCCCTGCACCCTCCCCACTGGGTGCCCAGTTCAGAGGCTTCGTGCGGAGCTGCAAGGCGAGCAGTGGCCTCCTTCTGCTGCATCCTTCTCTCCCTGGGGGCCACGGAGCACCTAGCTACGGAATCCCTCTCACAATCCTGGGAAATGCACGTTACAATCCCCCCTTGACAGATGAAGAAACCGAGATCCCAGGAGACAGAGTCACTTGCTGGCTCACAGGGCTGGGGAGTGATGGATACAAGCCCAGGGAAAGAGTACAGGGTCAGAGAGGGCAGAAGAGAAATGAGAGAGAGAGACAGAGAGAGGAACAACAATGCAACGAAGTCAATATCAAAAAAGAAAGAAAGAGGAGCAGGGGGAGGGAAGAGGGGAGAAGAGGGATGAAGAAAAAGAGCAAAGGAGAAAAGCCCCCCATGTGCGGGGCCCGAGCGGATGCTGAGGGGGCGCCGCCAGCCGCTCCCTGGGGTTGGGTGCGGGATTCGAGGCGCCCTACCCCCAGCCCCAGGACTGAAGAAGTGACAGGTCAGCAGAGCCATTCGGCTGAGCTACAGAAGCCTTCTGCCAGGGTGGCAAAAAAACATTAAACGTGACTTCTTCGGGCTTTAGAAATTGCTGAAATAAAGAGGCTGCAATGGAAGATGAAGTGTCCTCCAAAGGGAGCTCCGAATGGAATCAATTTCCCTGGGCCGACTTTTATGTCCTATTAGAAGAAATTGAAAAATTATTTCTGTGGGAATGTCACTCTGCTGGTCCATCGCTCCAGAAGATATTGAGAAGGAAAACGGCTTCCAATAAAGGGGCCCCGAGTCCGGTCCTCCATCACGGGAGTTGATCCTCGGCTCTGTGGCCCGGGAGCTGGGGAGGTGGGGGTTGGGGGGAGTCTGGGAGGCTGTTCTGTTAGGGTTTGGAGTCTGCAGAGGGAGCAGTGACA
This sequence comes from Sus scrofa, assembly GCF_054392235.1. Taxonomy (NCBI): domain Eukaryota; kingdom Metazoa; phylum Chordata; class Mammalia; order Artiodactyla; family Suidae; genus Sus; species Sus scrofa. The sequence continues at coordinate 13,742,907 of NC_139391.1, forward strand.
TGGAGACAAATGCGACAGCCCCAGGGACCACCAGCTCCTGGTGGCCAGACACACATGCTACCCTTCTGGAACCTGATACCCTTTGAGGCAGCCTAGACGGGGCCGCAGTGGGATGTCGGAATTCCCTGCCCAGGATGCCACACCGCAGAGAGGACTCCAGCAGCTGCCGCCGTACCACACGTGTTTGTGTCCAGGGTCCAGGCATCAAAGGCTTGCCCACCCATCCTTTCTTCCTAAGACCACCTTCCTGTTGCCATGAACTTCTCACCTTCCCTAAACACAACAGGCTTCCCCTCCCTGCCTCAGCACTTCGGCTGGAGGGCTTTCCTGTGCCCGGAACGCCCTTGAATGTCAATCTAGAAAACTCCTACTCAATCTGCAAGAACCAGCTGAAATGTGCCTCCTACGGAAGGAGGGTTAGGGTTAGGGTTAGGGTTAAATGTGCCTCCATAGGAAGTCACCCCGGACCCCACGCCCCTGGCACAGGAGCTGGAACAACGCCCTCTGCACCAAATGCCCATATTCTGATGCCCAGAACTCATGAACACGTGACCTTATGTGGGATAAGGGACTCCGGCGATGCAAGTGGATTAAGGATCTAGAGACAGGAAGCTCAACCTGGATAATCCAGGTGGGCCGATGTAATCACCGGAGCTCTTGGAAGAGGGAGGCAGGAGGATCAGAGTCAGAAGCAGGAGATGCGAAGCCAGAGGCTGGAGTGATACAAGGACAAAGCCACAGGCCAAGCACTGCAGGCTGCCTCCGGAAGATGACGAAGGGGAGCAAACGGATCCTCTTTTTAGAGCTTCCAGACGGAAGGAGCCCTGCGGACACCTTGACTTGAGCCCAGTGAGACTAATTTTGGACTTCTGACCTCTAGCCCTGGGAGAGAATAAACCTGGATTGTTGGGAGTGGCTTGGTGTGTGGTGATGTGTTGCAGCCGTGATAGGAAATTACTGCCTTCTGCAGGCTCTTCTCCCTCCCAGGCCCCTGGAAATCCACATTCACCCACACCATGGCTCATGTTCCCGGTCTATTCTAAGTGCCGCACAGGGATTCATTCACTTACTCCTACCACACCCCTGCCAGGAAGGGTCCATTATCCCCACTTTACAGATGAGGAAACTAAAGCCCAGAGAGATTAAGCCACTTGCCTAAAGAAAATTCACTGGTCCTAGATGACAGAGCTGGAACTTGAACCCTGGACACACTGTATGGAAACCATACAGCTCAGTGTAGTCTTGTCAGCAAGAAAGGGGGCTTACGGGGCAGATGTTGGACTGTCCCTGTGTCCCCAGTACCTGGTCCAGGCCTGGTTTAACTGACCCTCCAACAACTGCAGAATGAGGAAACCTCTGAATGGGGGGCCTCCCTGATTTGATCTTTTGGTTCAGGGAACCTTGTTGAGGGAAGGAGGTAGAGAATCGGACATCTGTCTTTGGAAACTAAAACTTCTAAGCAAACTAGATTATCTGTAACATTAACATCAAGCTCTTTTTGTACACTCTTTATGAGCTTCCCTTTTGGGTGGAATGGTAAAGTGGGTGGATTCTGGGAGTCAGAGTTGAGAAACTTCCGGGCAAATTCCCACAGTGTATTTCCTCAGTTTATTCATCCATAAAATGGGTATCATAATACCATAGCTGGAAGAGGCATGAGTGAGTACATGAGATGTGCACAGAAAGCCCAGGTGCTTTTGAACAGAGCTCTTGTCCTCCAGGCCCCACGACAAAGCTAGCCATGCCACACCTGGGCAGGGGGTCTCACTCCCAGTCACAGGTGGGGAAACTGACAGTCTCCCCAACTTTGCCAGGCTGATGCAGCACCTGGTGAAACACATCGGGCTGGGTCAGAGCTATGCACCATGGGGCTGTTCAAGCTAGGTGCTGCCAGAATGCAGATGTGACAAATGTCAACTTGGGCTGGGATGATGGGGTGGTTTTCCAGCCTACAATAATCACAGGCAGGCGGGACCGTGACGGACATGGTGAGAAGAAGGAGGGGGTATGATGGGCTGAGCGAGGACTGAGGGAGAAGAGCCCCCAGGGGGACGGGGAGGCTCTGAGACCATGGGATGGGGTGTGAGCAAAGGCCCCAGTGTCCTACAAGACCTGGGAGCCAGACCGGAGAGGGAAGATGGGGGTAGAGAGGGAGGGAGGCAGGGAGCAGGTGGGTGCCTGGGAGAACGTCAGGGCCACCAGGAGACAAGGCACTCTGAGGGTCCCAAGAAACCTTCTGTATGACTAGAAGTCTGGGGGCCTCCCAGTCCTGGCTGCAGACAAGAGTCAGATGGAAAGTTTTCAAAACCCCAATGCCCGGGCGACACTGCAGCCTGATGAACCGGAAGATCCCAAGCCTGGGAAGGGGGCGGGGCCAAGGCATCATCCTATCTGTCAAAGCTCTCCTGTGACACCCAAGTACCCGCAAGGCTGGGAAGCAGTGGTCCTGGAGCTCCAACCCAGGGCCCCAGTGCCAGCCTAGAGTCTCCTGGATTCCAGTTTGGCCAATTACCTGAAGCCACGCTCAGTGCTGTTTATTTTATTTTATTTTTTTTGTCTTTTTAGGGCTGTACCCACCACATACGGAGGTTCCCAGGCTAGGAGTCAAATCGGAGCTGCAGCTGCCAGCCAACACCATAGTCACAGCAATGCGGGATCCGAGCCATGTCTGCAACCTACATCACAGCTCACAGCAATGCTGGATCCTTAACCCACTGAGCAAGACCAGGGATCGAACCCACATCCTCATGGATACTAGTCACGTTCCTTAGCTGCTGAGCCACCAGGGGAACTCCCTCAGTGCTGTTTAAATGCCTCCCTTCCGCCTGCTCATCCCCTCAAGCCTGGCAGCTTTGCCTGAACAGGAACTTGACTTCCTGCCTTGGCTGGAATTGGGTCTCTGTGGGGAGATGGGGGGGGGGAGGCATCAGGTGTTTGAGGTAAGTTTCCAAATCCTCACTTCCCTGTGCCTGTTGACTGTAGCAGCTGGGGAAGGGTGAGCTCAGGAGGTTCAGTGCTCCCAGCTCACCTGGAGCATCACTAAGTGTCTCTGGGGCTGACCCCTAGCATGAGCAGCCTGGGGACCAGGAGATTGGAACAAGGAGCTTCTTCCTACTGGCCACGGAGAGAGAAGGAAAGAGCATTTACTCAGCACTTGCTCTGTGGCCAGCGTCTCACAAGGTGCTTCTTATGTGTGCACCCGGGTTAATGCATTCTTATTATACCTTATGAGGCAGATATTTGAAATTTCCCTGTTCTACAAATACAAACAGAGAGGCTCACGCAGGTGAGTGACTTAGCCTAAGGTTTCACAGATGGAAAATATGAGGGCTGGGTCTCACCTCCAGGTCTGCTGGCCCCAGAGCCTGGGCTTGAACGTTCATGGTCTCAGTTTTCCACCGTAAAATGGGAATCACTGTATTTCCTCCTTTGCAGGGTTATCGTGAGCATTAAAGAGGTGGCATGTTAAATCGACTATAATAGAAAAAATAAAAATCTTAAAACTAAAAAAAAGGTGGCACGTTAACCTATGTAAAACAGAGATTGGGGCGTTTAGAATTCATCTGACACTGCATAAAAACGACCCTGATTCACCTTTTTAAAAAAGGACTCCCTGCTAATGTGTAAGTGGTTTGTAAAGATAGTACAGCTAAGTTTGAAAGAAGAGAAATGAATGGAGACCAGGGTATTCTTTTTTTCCCATCTGCACTCAGATTCGTCCTTCCCCAGGCTTCCTAAAAAGCTAATGAGGTCATTACCAGTGCCAAGTAGCTCTTGTCCTGGTACCCAATCAACAAGATGTCTAAGGTCAGCCATCTGGAGTCCTTCGGGTGCAGACGGAGAGATGAGAGGTGGGGCTGCTTCTCCAGGCCGATGCCAGGGTCCATCTCTGTTCAGATGGCATGATGACCCCATGTGAGGTCTTGGGCATCCCAGGGTCCAGCTGCATCCACAGAGATGCAATCTTAGTGTTTATCCTTCTCACCTGTCCAAGTTTTCTTCCTCTTCCCAGCCAGCCTCCTGGCGGGGGAGGGGGGGCATCCCAGATCCCACAGTGAGAAATACGCTTCAAACAGACCCAGATCTGGGACCGAGTAGGCCCCTAATACGTGTGTTGAATGAATGAACGTGTGAAAACTCACTTAGGCTGCCTATGAGTCCCAATTTCCGGAAATACGTACCCTTGACGTTTGGGGCCATGACTCAGGTGGGTGGCAGTGGGAGCTCCGCAGAGCATGAGGTTTCTGTGAACCTGAGATCAAGGAACTGTCTCTTCCCCAAAGGCTGGGGGAGGGGAGGCCAGGAAACCCGAGACGGGAGTGTGACCTGGGCACACAGGCCAGTACCAGGGAAGAAAGGGAGGGGCCGGGGAAGGAAAAGGGCAGGGACCTGTGAAGTCTCATGTGGCGCCGCTGGCTGCAACTACAGAGCCCTCGGGAACAGAAGGCACGGACCAGCTCTACTCAGACACCCACTCAGGGGCCGGAGAGTGTATGGCCATGGCAGACTGGCACTGGAGTTTTTGAACATGAAACTCTTCTTTGACCAACACTCAGGAGTGCAGACCACTTTGAGAGGCTCTGAATCCTCCTCTTCCTGCTCCCATTCCCTCCCTGGCCTTTCCTTTTGACCCTTCCAGAAGAGCAGTATTTCAGTTTTCTATGACAAACCATCAGCCAACGGCAGGGAACGGGACAGACAGGCCACCTTCCTAATTCTACCTAAATTCTCTACCTTAATTACCAAGACAAATATTTCAGGAGACTGCACTTGGCTGGAATGGTTGGGTAATTCATTTTATTTACCATTGAAACACACCTGAGAGCTGAGATCGATTCATTCAGGTGGCCACTTCTTAGTCAGAGGCAATTCACAGCAGAAATCGCGCCATCCGAAGCTTCCATAACTTCCCAAGGGTAATGGATTTTTTTGTTTCAGCCCATCTTTCTTCCCGGCTCATATTTGCTTGAGGATTCCAAATGGATTCTATTTACTGTAATTACTGTTCTAACTGCAGCTCACTTGCAAGGCATCAGGTTAATGTTAATAAGATACCCAGCTGATCCTGGTAATGTGTATTCATTGTTCAAACTCTTTATCTACCCCCCTTTGGGGTTGTCTCAATTCTATTTTCTGAACCCAAAGGGGAAGAAGCAAAGCCAAGAAACACGGGTGTTTTTTTCTGTTTCATTCTTCTCTCGTGCCGTGGGCTTTTTCTCAATGGATAGCCATTGTTCTTGGGTTTTCCTGCCCCGGTATTTACATGGCATTTTTACAAATGTATGCTTTGCTGAAATACTGGTTTACATGCTTACCCTCTCAATTTTTTTCATGTTGTTAGTGTCATTCAATTTCCTATTATTATTACTGTTTGATTGTTGACAATAAGAATTAGCATCAAGGAAGGTCCCAACAAATTCAAAGACACGTATCTCCTCTGTATTTCTATCATAAAGCAATGAAATAATGGCCCAGTGCATCAAGAGTCTCTCTCTCTCTCAATTATTGAGTAGGGCTATATTCAGAATGTGGATCTATGGAAAAAGCACATTTCAATAGAGAAAACTAGGCTTCAAAATCTAGTTTCACCTCTTATCAGCTACATGAGTTTAAGTGAACCTATCTCTCTCTCCTTGAATTTCCTCATCTGTAAAAGAACAAAACGAATCATGTATTGTTGGGAGGCTCCCCGACACACTTAAGTGATATCTGTTATCATTTTACCATATCAATAATTTCAATCATGCAGTTGGATCTTAGGACCACAGCACACACAGGTACAACCGTATTTTAATGGGGTGTATTTAGGACTTCCAACTGGATTTACAGAGAGCTGGAAGGATTACAGAGACGAAACTCTTACGACTCAAAGGATGGTTCACAAACCAGCAGCATCAGCATCACCTGGGAGCTATTGAAATGGAGACTCTTAGTTCCCTCCCCAAGAAAAAAAAATTAGAACTCCACGTCATGGATAGAAGAAAAAGAGATCATCCCTAGAAAGTAGCCTGACGTCTTGGTTTCAATCCAAGATCTTGGGAGATGCCAAGAGGAGACATTCCCAAGGAAAACCGTGAAGCCCTTTCTGACCTGTTTCATTATGAAAGCAGCTGCGACCCACCCCACCGCAGACAACATTTTCCCCTCCTCCCAAGAGCAATGACCGTTCAGCATAATGGAAACGAATGCCATTTGTTGATTCAGGGAGATATGAGTCTGGGACTCACCGCTTTGATGTAAGTCGAGCAGTTGCCCTCAAACCCTGGGTAAGCCTCTTCCTTTCCACCCAGGTCACCTCATCTGTAAGGTGAGGATAAAAATATCTATCTCCAGGTGGTTGGAGAGTGAATGCAGACAGATGCCAATTAGGAGGTCTGGACACTTAGAGCTGTAACAGCAGAAGCTGCTGCCGCTGCCTTTACCACCACCTCTGCAAGAGAAGCGACCACCTCCCTCTTTGCAAAGCCAAATTCTTAGAGTCACTCACCTCCTGTCATTAGGGAGAGGCCAAGAAGAACTAGAGCTGGAATAAAAAAAAAAATCAGCTTCCCTTCCTGTCTCCTGGTAACTTTCTTGGGAAAGCTTCTTAACCATTGGCGGTATCCCTTTCCTCATCTGTAAAATGGACATAATCCCATTTCCTCAGACTGCCTCTGGGCTGGAGTGAAGAGCTCATAAAATAAAGCATCCGAAAGTGATTTGCAACCATACAACCACACCATGCCAGCTGAACAAATGAAAAACATCTCTGTAATCGCTGCTTCCTCCTAGACCCCAAGCCCTGGTCTCATGATTTTCCTTGTCTACTCTCTCTCATCTATTTTTCTCCCTTTCCCACCAAATCACCTGCCTTGGCAGGGGCTTCCACTACTGCACAGGTTCCCTGGAAGCTCCGTCCGGAGTCCTACGTTCTTCCCTCTTCAGACAAATGTACCCATCACTGGGGATGAACCTTTCTTAGGGACTGCACTTTCTCTTCCAAAATGAGAGGTGGCGTTATTCAAGAGATGGGGGTGGGTGGCTGATTTAGCCTCCATTAATTCCATTAGTTCCAACTATGCATGGCCAGCTATGCCAGTGAACTTCCAGGGGGGTCCTGCAGCCACCTGCCCCACCCTGACGCCAGCCCCCCTACACTGGTGCTTCTCCTCTGGTCCTACAGAGAGTCTAGAGCTGCCTTGTACCAAACCCTCATGGCTTCCCCTCCATCTCTGAATAACCCTGCTTTACCTCTGTCTGAGGGCAAGTCTATAAGGCTGACTTTGACTCATCTCTTCCCCACAGTGAATTCGAAGATAATGAAAGGGACCAAGGTGACCGACTGACTTTATGGCCAGGTTTTTTGTCACCACTAAAGGAGACATAGGGCTTGGTCCCCAAAGAGGACCTCACTCTGCTGGCAGGCGGGGCCGCCGACAGCCACACGTCCCAGGCATCTGGGTGACCTTCGGCAAGTGGCTTCTCTGCACCTCAGCTCCTGGGGCCCTGAGCTTCTCTCAGCCTCTGTTTCCTTGTCTATAAAAAGAGGAACTTATTTTAGGGTTGGTGTGAGGCTTGAATGAGGTAAAATATGTGAAAAGAAGCTGGGAGAATGTGGCATATATCAGATGTTTATTGCTAGTCCCTCACTTTCCTTGAGAGACGTCAAGGGGCCCGGTCTTCCTAGGACCCATGGCCAAAACCACTTTTTGAGCTTTTTGTAGCCAACCATGATGATGGGTCTATCATGGAGCCATTCATTTATGTCATTAATATTTATTGAGGGTCCCCAGGTTCTGGCGCGAGGCAGCATGCTAAGTCATAGCGGCGACTGTTACTGTGCTCTCTGAGCTCACGGAGGTTGTCCTCTGACTGGAAGCACCACGTACACCCCGGAGGACCCTGCCAGCCCAGCAGAATATCCTTAACTGGGTATCTGGTATCAAAGCAGAGGAATCATGTGAGATGCCTTGAGTCAGAATGAGGGGCCAGCTGATGACAGCAGGTGACTCTTGGTTCTATCACTTTCTACCCTTGGTAAACGGTATGGACTGCATGTTTATGTTCCCTTTCTGCAAATTCCTAGATGAAAGTCCTAACCCCCACTGCGATGGTATTTGGAAGGTAACCAGGGTTAGATTAGGTCATGAGGGGGAGGCCCTCAGGATGGGGTTAGAGGTTTTTTTTAAGAAGAGGGAGAGAGTGACACAGAAGAGTCCCCCTGTGCATGAGGACACAGGGAGGAGATGGCCCCTTGCAAGCAGGAAGAGAACCCTCACCAGAAACCCAATGAACTGGCACCTTGATCTTGGATTCCCCAGTCTCCAGGACAATAAGAAATAAATTTCTGCTGTTTAAACCATCCATAAAGAATTTTTTGGGGGAAGCCTGAAGTGTCTAATGCAGCAACCTTAGTTATTTATCTTCTTCCTATAGGCCTCAGTTTCCTCACCTGGAAAATGGGGATATTTATAATCCTAACCATGAGCTGAAGCGAGGATTAGATAAAGTAATATAAAATACTTAGCCTAGAGACTTGCTCAATACAAGGTAGTTGTTACCATACGATTCAGCAATTTTACTCTTGAACATAGGTCCAGAAAAACAGAAACCAGTAATTTGAAAAGATTCATGTACCCTAATGCTCATAGCAGCACTATTCAAAATAGCGAAGACGTGGAAGCCACCTAAATGTCCATCAGCAAGTGAATCAATAAAGAAGATGTGGCGCATCTATACCATGGAATACTACTCAGCCATAAGAATGAAAGAAATAATGCCATTTGCAGCAACGCGGATGGACCTAGAGAATACTATGCTTAGTGAACCAAGTCAGATAAAGACAAATACTATATGATATCAATGATACATAGAACCAAAAAAATAATACAAATGAACGTATACACAAAAGAGATACAGACTCACAGACAAAACAAACTTGTGGTTATCAAAGGGGGAGGGAAGCGGGGAGGGACAGATCGGGGGTATGGGATCAACATGTACCAACTAATAAATATAAAATAGATAAGCAGCAAGGGCACATTGCGTAGCACACGGAATTAGACCCATTATCGTGTGATAAGCTAGAAAGGAATACAATCTGCAAAATGCTGAATCACTGTTGTAGACCGCAAACTAATGCAATGTCATAAATCAAAAGCATAACTGAATTTAAAACTTTAAAAATTAAAAAAAAAAATTGGGAGTGTCTATCCTGGGGTCCCTCCCTCCTGTTCCTGGTCTATCCACCACACCCTGTCGCCCACCTGGCAGAGTCCGGTCCACTCTCCTCACCCTCCATCTCAGCCTTGTGCTCCTCCCTGGCCCCCTCTGGAAGCTGTCACCTCGCTCACATGGTGAGGGGCTCCTGAGCGGGGCTGCTAGGAAATGAAGTTCCATCACTGAATTCTGCACCTGGGAATTCCCTTAAATTAGGTTGTCAGCATTCTTCTCTTTGAAGAAAAGCCGTAGAGAAAAAAAAAAAAATCTCACCCATGTTTGTCTTCTAAAATTCTGCGGGAGGCACCAGGGCTGTGCTAGAGTATGAAGCACATTTATAACAATCACCCAACACCTCTCATTGGTTTTTGCCCTTTACGGCTGGCATTTTTCTACAGATGGTTGGGCTAAGTCTCTACAATCATTCATTCACTTATTTATAAATACAAATTTAGCCCCTTCCCTGTACCAGGCACTATTCCAGTGCCTGGGTTTACCAGCGAATAAGCAGACAAAACCCTCTGCCTTCATAGGGTTTATGCTCGAGCAGGGGAGACAGACAATAAATAAGTAAATATGTAAGGAAGGAAATAGTGTCACATGCTATGGAAAAAAGAAAGCTGGAGAAGTGGAGAGAGAGTTAGGAAATTGCTTTGAGTGGCCAGGAAACTTCCTCTGAGAGGCTTATTTGTGTTGCTGCACGAATGACTGACCCTCATTTCATAGATACGGGGACACAGCCCAGACTCACCGAGCAGGTACACGGGGGACCAAAGGCAGAGTCTGTGTTCTGTCTGTGTCCCTGTTAGGTCTCACACCTGCATCCAGGATGCCTGATCCAGGGACAGAGTAAACCTGGCCTGCACGGAGATCAAGCGCTCACGTCACATCCAAGGTCGGCACCCACTATCACTGTGCGCTGGGACCTGGGCTGGGCACCAGGGCTAAAGTGATAAAGCCGAGGTGGTCCCTGACCTCAGGGAGCTTCCAGACTAGTGAGGAATATAAGACAAGTTCACGTGTAACCGCACCTCCGTTACTAGCTCGTCTATGCCGGACCCTTCAGAATGCGGCTGCCTCTCCAGCACACACTCAAGAAATGCTCTCTGGTCTCCTGGATTTTCTTCTTTTTAATCAACAAACATGAATGAGATGCTGATTCCAGGTTGCTCACTGCAAGGGATCGCCTTCGCAGGTCTACCATCCAGGCACCTCTACAGCTGACCTGGACTCCCCACCACCGCCCCTTGCCCGGAAGACGGTAACAACCTCCTAGCTTCTGCCTCTCCTCTTGCCCACATCAGCACATCCTCTCAGCATGTTCTCCACTCATCAGCTAGGGTGATCCTATTAAAACTTGTATCAATCATGGCTTCCTCTGCTCAGAACCCTCTAGATGTCCCCAGGGCATTCAGAAGAAAAGCTAAATCCTTAGACGGGCCCACAAAATGTGACGTGATCTGCCTCCATCTCACATCTAGCACCTTACGTCCTTCTTCCTGCTCCTCTCCTCACTTCCTGCCCTCAGTCCTACTCACCTCCAGGCTCTGCCTCCCACGCACCGGGCCTGGGTCCTCCTCAGGGCTGTTATACACTTGATCCTTGCATGATGCGGGGGCTGATTCATGAGTAACGTAATTGGCCCTCTGTATCTGTGGATTCAACAAACCAGGGGCTCTGGGGTACTGTAGGATTGACACCTCAAAAAGACCTGCGTGTGGGTGGACCCTTGCAGTATGGAGCCGCTTTGTGGAAAGGTCAGCTGCACTGGCTATTCTGCCTGGAAGGTTCTTCCTACAGGTACTCCCGTGACTCACTCTCTCTTACATCAAGTCTTTGTCTAAAATCTCTGTTTTGATTTGCAGCCTCTGGTCCAACCGCACCCCAGGATCCTTTATTCTCTGCTGCTTTTCCCTGTCATTTATCACCTTCTCTGATATGGTATAATTTATTCATCTATCCTGCTTATTGTCTGTCTCCTCTTACTAGAAAGCAAGCCCCAGGAGGATGAAGATTTTTGCCTGATTTGCTTAGTCCACATCCGAATAGTCCACTGGGACAGTGCTGGGCATATAGAATTTGCAGGATAAATAACTGTTGAATAAATACATATCTAGACAAATCACCTTCCCACACCAAGCCTGTTTCTCTCTGCTTTTCCTTTTCTCTATTGATGGTAGGACCCCCCACCACTGGCTCAGTACAGTGGTCCAACAAGCCTTGCTTGGAGCCCAGGAGAGGAGGGCCCTGTACTAATGCCATGGGAATAAAGCAGAACCTTCTAGTTCTTTTTTTCCCCATCATTCAAATCTAAATGAAACCTCAGTTTTCTCATCTATAAAGTCAAAGGAATACTACTTACTGCCTAAAATGAAATGAGAGCATGGGTATAAAGATTGCAAGAAAAATATGTGCCATGTGGCAGATCCTTGATAAAAAAATAATGCAGCTGGCACTGAATCCTGGAGAAACTTATTCCCGAATAGCTCCAAAGTCTGTCAATTTCTCACCCCCTTTCCCAGCCCTGCTGCTTCTGCGATGAGTTAAGAGGCTAGAAGGTGCCACCTTTGGAGGACTAGAAAGTAAGGAGAGGTAGAAAAGAGCCCCAAATGGCGGGGGCGGGGGGTTGAAATGCCAACAGGTGTTTGGTTTTAGCTGAATTCCCAACCCAAATACAGTCAGCAAACAGCCATGTATATAAGGGGTGTGACCACAACTCTTGGGGCCACGGAGCCCCCAGGATTCCCATAAAACCAAGAGAACCCACTTTCCTTGTCCCCCTGACCCCATTGTGACCAACATCCAGCCAGCCGGCTTCCTCTCCAAACGGGTGCTTTGCACCGCTGGCTCGAGTGACGTCTGTGGGAACAGAGAGAGCCACGGAGCGTGACTGCCCGCAGCTAATGGATTTGTGCAAGTTGCTGACAGAAGGAGGTACACAGCTCCCACGGAAGATTGGGGGCAGGGGTGTTCCAGGCAGAAAGGGGCTGGGTCTGCCAGGGAGGTGGAGGGCAACCTGCCTTGGCTCTCCCGACTGGCCAGCCGGGCAGTCTGGCTTTTGTGGGTTTACTCCACGTTGGAGAAAAGGGGAAAGAGAAGGAGGAAGGGAAGAAAGAATAAAGAGAAGGAGCGTGAGAGACAGAGAGGCAGACAGGAGGAGACAGACATAAAAAATAGACACCCCAAATTAAGGTTTCTGAGCATTGACTATGCACTAGTCCCCAGTTCTTGCTGAAGAAGGAGACAAGGAAAAGGCAGTATTAGGGAACACAGGTGGACCAGAGGATGAGGCAAGGATGGAATAATGATGGAGGGACCCAAGCCCCGGGTACCACTTCTGGCCAGGCTGAAGATGGATGCACAAGATCAGCTTCTAAGTACTGGGATAAACCTTTCCCTGAGCTAGGGGTGAGCGAGGGGTCAAGGACATGGAACTCTTTGGGCCCTAAATATCCCAACATAGGAGAGGAGAACAGGGATTAGCCGGCACAAAGGCACAGAGGAGTGATGCCTACCTGGGGCAGCATCTCCCTCCCTGGACCAGATCATCTCTGACATCCCATGACGCTGTGTTTCAGGTGAGTTTACTTTACAGAACTTCCTTGACTTACGGTGGGGTTCCTCTCAATAAACCCATTTTAAGCTGCATTTAACACACCTAGCCAAGCAAACATCACAGCTTAGCCTCACCTACCTTAAATGTACTCGGAAAATGGACATTAGCCTGCAGCTGGGCAAAATGATCTAAGACAAAGCCAATTTTATAATAAAGCATTAAACATCTTATGTAATGTATGGACTATTGGACTGAAAGTGAAAAAGAGAATGGTTATGAGTGTATTAGTTGTTCACCCTTGTGGTGGTACGGCTGGGAGCCATGGCTGCCTTGCCCAGCATCACTGATCAGCATCGCACAAACCATCACCAGCCTGAGAAAGCATCAACCTTCAAAATTCAAAGCGTGCTGAATTGAGTATCACTTTTGCACCATCACAAAGCCAAACCACCTTCAGTCAGACCCTTGTAAGTGGGGAACCCTCTATAGTTTAACTTTGTTTTCTTTGGGGCTCTTCCTTTCTTTCAAACCTATCTGATAAAACCAACTGTACAGGGGTTGATCTGTAGGGAGGGAGTCTCTTCACTCTGATGGTCAAGCCCAGGAAAGTTTTCTGACCTAAGCAATCTCGTTTCTGGACTGGCGCTTAATGTGGCTATCAGAGGAAAAAATAGCCTTTGCCTTGAACCTGACACCCCAGACGCTGTGAATTGCTGAGACTTTCTAAGCCTCATCTGTCACTCCACAAACGTGCCATCCTGGAGCTGTGACGATCTCTAATGCATCACGGTTTAGAAATGAGTCTGACGTGCTGCCTGGTGCATGAAAAACCCTTATAATCAATCAGGTAGATCAGAAACACTGTAAAAATAGCTTACGGGTTATGTACCTACTGCCAAGAAAAGCTATAAAGGAAATACTCAGGATCAACCAGCCGGAGACGTGCAATTAAAAGAAAAGAAGCAAAAAAGAGGGGGGAGATGAAAGGAAGGGCAGAGTCAGCCCAGGGGCTGCCAAACCCTGGCCCACGGGCCAGATCCAGGGGGCCAGTTCTTGGGAATCGAGTTTGATTGGCACACGGCCACACCCATTTGTTTACACACCTTCTACAAGGCAGAGTTGAGCGGTTGTGACACAAACTGTGTGGCCTGCAAAACCTAAAACCCCATCTAGGCCTTTACAGAAGAAGCTTGCCAACCCCCAGGATACGACGTGGGTTCATACTCTGCGTTCAGAGAGGCTAAATCCAGGGCGCATTGTCTGGTGTGACCTTGGTGTTTACACCTAGAAAATGGGTTTATAACAACTATTTCCCAGACGGAGAATAAGGTTGAAAAAACAAACTTACAAAAAGCCCTTTACTCTGCTTGGCACATAGAAGGCTCTCATCAAAGAGCATTGCTGTGTTTTCAACATCATTTTAGCAGAGGCTGCTTCCAGGAGACAGAGAAGTTCAGGGAAGGCAGAGCTCATGGACAAACTACACCCTGAACATGAAGCTCGGGGACTCTCAAAGGATGGTGAGGGGAGCCAGCGTTTAGTGAGTGGTGTTCTCTGGCAAGTTCATATTAGTTCCTTTTCTTTATTCTTTTTGGGCCGCACCTGCAGCATATGGAATTTCCCAGGCTAGGGGGCCAACTGCAGCTGCAGCTGCTGGCCTACACCCCAGCCACAGCAATGCCAGATTTGAGCCGCATCTGTGACCTACACCACAGCTCACAGCAATGCTGGATTCTTAACCTGCTGCGCGAGGCCAGGAATTGAAACCGTGTCCTCATGGATGCTAGTCGGGTTTGTAACCCACCTGAGCCACAACGGGAACTCCAAGTTCATATTATTTTGTCTCTGATTCTCGATATTTTGTCTCTGATTCCCCAAGAACTTGCTGCTTGGTACTAAGGGGGGATGCTGAGGCTTAGCAAGGTCAAAGTCACACAAAGCCAGGGAAAGCAAGCCAGCTCTGTGTGCTTCCAGGCTTACACCCATGGCTCTCTGTGTGTGAAGGAGCTGGTGGTATTATACTTAGAAAAAGAATTAGTGTTGATACAGGAGCTTGCCTCCAAATACTTGTGTCTCCATGTACGAAAGGACCCTGATTCACAGGAGCTTCAGCGGTAAAAGCAGGACAAAATCTGTCCCTTTTCTTTTTTTTTTTTTTTTGTCTTTTTGCCTTTTCTAGGGCTGCTCCTGCGGCACATGGAGGTTCCCAGGCTAGGGGTCTAATCAGAGCCATAGCCACCGGCCTACGCCAGAGCCACAGCAACGTGGGATCCGAGCCATGTCTGCAACCTACACCACAGCTCTCAGCAACGCCGGATCCTTAACCCACTGAGCAAGGCCAGGGATCGAACCCGCAACCTCATGGTTCCTAGTCGGATTCGTTAACCACTGCGCCACGACGGGAACTCCTGTCCCTTTTCTGATCTCATTCTGTTTCAAGGATGCATAATAATTCTCAATGTGAAATGCACAAATAAAAACACACACACACACAAAAAAAAAAAAAACAAAACGAAAAGAACCTGAAGTCCAAAAGGTTGAAGTCTGTCATAAAAATAAGTTCACAAGAAGAAATAATATTCTGTGTGTGCAAAGTAAGGGTAAATTACGAAGAATTTCCACATGTAGGATTTTATTGGATCTTCACAAAGACCACAGGGTGATCATGTTTAATGATACTGTGTTGTAGAAATTCCTGTTATGGCCCTGCAGAAACGAATCTGACCAGTTATCCATGAGGATGCGGGTTCGATCCCTGGCCCCACTCAGTGGGTTAAGGATCTGGCGTTGCAGTGAGCTGTGGTGTAGGTCGAAGATGTGGCTTGGATCCCACATTACTGTGGCTGTGGTGTAGGCCAGTGGCTGCAGTTTCAATTCGACCCCTAGCCTGGGAACTCCCATATGCCACGGGTGCAGCCCTAAAAAGAAAATAATAATAATAATAATAATAATAATGTGTTGTATTATTGTAATTTGTTAAGAGGATAGCTCTTAAATTTTCTCAACACACACACGCATGGTTGGTAATTCTATAGAGGTGATAGATCAGTTAGCTTGATGTGATCATTTCACAGTGTATATGTTTATCAAAGCATCAAATTGTATACCTTAAACATATATATATACACACAATTTTATATCAATAAAAATTGGTACCAACAATTTATAGCATAAATGTGTAATAATATATTTTAAAATTAAAGAGTAAAGCCCACAAAAAATAACAGAAAATTTCCTAACAGGGTTTAAAAAAGAAATCACATGAGGATGTTAAGACACATGTCATATCCTCCCATTTTGCAGAGAAGGAAAATTAAGATCTGGAAAAGTAGGCACCTTAGCCAAAGTCCCAAGGCTAGCTGGCTACCTTCAGAGCTTCAGCTCCAACCCTAGTTCTCTGAGCAAGAGTGATAAATCACGAGGCTGCAGCAGAACAAATTTATACAATTGAGTGTTTGTCAAGATGAGAAATGAAAATTACTCAGCTGCTTTTAGCAGCCAGAGTCTAACTTGCAGAGAAAAAATAAAAAAGCATTTTCTCCCCTGGGAGGTTTAAGGGGTCCAAGCATGGTAGAACCTCTTTCATTCCTTAGATCTACAGCCTCGGGAGCCCCCAGGGGGCAGCCCCGCTGGGGGAGGCACCCTGGCCCTGGGTCGCATCAGTGGTCAGGGGTATCTGGGGCTAGACCAGAGCAAGGTGTGGTGCCCATTAGCCTTGCATCTGCACATGGATCCAAGGAGAGGAAAGAGGGCTTTGTGTTCTGTATTCAAGCTTCTGCAAGAGCATGCGTAGGAGAAATAAGGGGATCTGGGGACTGGGGTTCAAGTTCCCCCAACTAGATGGGTGACCTTAGGCAAGCGGCAACCTGTTCCACCCTCAAGCTCCTCATCTACTGAAAAGGGATGGTAACTGTATAATTGCTTCTACCCCAGGCTCGCCGTATGGACCAAACAAGCAAATGCATGTGAAGTATGTGTCCAAGAGTCTGGAGCAGAGTCAGTGGTCACACGTGATAATTAACACCAGTGCCACCGCCACCGCCACCACTGTTCTAACACCGGATTGCAGGACAGCATACCCGAAGAGAAAGGCCACGTCTGACTCTCTTCACTATTTGACCCGAGTTAAGCCACATAAGCACTCTGAGCTTTAGTTCCGCCCCCCATCAAATGGAAATCATAAGCCCCGCAATATCTGCCGCGTGGGCTCATTAGGAGGATCAAGGAAGATAATAGACGTGCAAGGGCTTGGTAAACAGTGAAGCGGTGTTCACAAAAGAATCAAGGTCATTCCCATCACTCCCGTTAGTCCTGAATGACGGATGTGTTATTGTATTGGGTAAGGAGCTAATCTGCAGAACCATTCCTATTCATTTCTGTATCTAATAGAACAATGCACTTTTTCCCCCCTTTGGTCTTTTGTTTGATCATCTGGTACTTGCTGTCTCTGAAACCATTTCCATACAATACATTCATAATGGACATTATAACATAATATCATGAGAGCTATCTTTTTTTTTTTTTTGATCCTACTACTGTAGCCCAGGAAGAGAGACTTATGTGACATCAGAAAGCTGCAAGGGGGCAGGTGTTATCCTCATTTCACAAACAAAGCTTCCGAGACAGGGAACTGCCTCCCTCCCCTGCACCCCTCAACAAGCCAGAAGACGGAGCAGATGAGGAGCAGGTTCTACCTGGTGGGAGAAGATTCATCAAGAGACCAGGGACAGCCCTCTTTTAAAAGGTGCCACTAAACAAGACAGTAACTAACACAGGCCTTGGCCGAGGACTGTAGTCTCTTATCTAGAACTTTCTAAACCAATGCCATGTTCTCAAATGCTACCTCCTTTCTTAAGTGTTTGCAAAGATGTACATGTTGCAGATTTGGGCCAGGACAGTTCTCCTGCTGTTCTGAGGCCACTCTCAGGCCAGCTCTGATGTCAGCTCTGTTGATAAAGATGCACAGAAGAGGCACACAGTCTGGCAGGGGGTGGGGGGGGTGGGGGGGGATGGGCACCCCCCAACCAGCCCCCAGAGCACAGCCTGAGGCTATCCTGAATAGCACCCAGAGATGTCCTCCACCCCGCCTGGTATCCTGGCTCAAGCCAATGATGAGGACTGGGTTTCGCAGATGCAGTTTCTCAGGAGCTGACTCAATCATGCTTGCTCTTAACCACGCTGACCGTACTCCACTGTCTCGGCAGTTCCTCTGGCCTGTTTAAAGGGGGGACATTTTAAACAACCAAGTGACTGTTGCTGCAGCATAATCACCGAGGGCTATCCACGGTCGGGCGGGTACTATGTCATTCTAGAAAGAATCACTTGACCCCAAGTTCTCCCATCCTTTGAAAAGAAAAAAAAAGGGGGGGGGGAAATGAGTGTAACTGATAACATCTTGGGGGTTAAATGTGTGCCTGGGTTGATAACCCCTAAATTATCCTGCCTGCTGCTACCAGCAATTACCGGAGTTTAATGTGTCCAAGAACATTATGTGTTTATAGGTAAATAAGCACTGCAAGACATACCACAAGCATACTCAATTCCTGGAACATCACATGAGCTCCTGTACCACCATGCATTAGGTTAACTGCGAGATGGAAATAGACTAAATGGAACGGAAATGGTTCCACCTGTTATCACAGTACCGACCATGCCTGGAGCCTGATTTGCTGTGCTGTGGGGCCACCCCCAGAAATATTGCTTCTCTCTAGCACTCCCACCCTAAAGGCTCACGGGTTCTGGTAAAACCAGGGCTCTAATCATAGCAGAGCTGCTGGATGAAGAATGCTCCAAAATGCCTTGGACTTACTAGCTCTTCATCCCCTTAGCAAACTGCCCCCTCCAATGGGGGGTGGTGGTTGACAATTTCAGGAATTAAATGATAAATATTTTTAAAGTGAATTGTAGCACAGTGCCAGCTGTGTGCATGCCAGCATTACATCATCTCACTCAGAGGCCTGGGCAGCCTGCGAGGTGAAGGTCTCTCCCAGGGAGCTCCGGCTGGGCGGGGAAGAGGCTATGGTCAGGGCGGGGGACTCCTAGGATAGGATATACGTCAATCATGCATGGGACCAATGGAAAATGTTTTACAGGTCACCACCTGTAATAAGCAGGATACACAATTGTACATGCAGGACAAAAGTACCAAATTACGCATTTGTAAGCAGATGTGTCAGAAATGGATGTGGGTGGCGAGGCTAGGAATTACGTCTTCCTTCCTCCTGTCCTTTCCTTCCCTTCCCTTTCCTTCCCTATTTCCTTCATTCCTTCCTTCCTACTTTCCATCCTAACTTCCGCTATCCTGCCTTCTCTCCTTTCATTCAATAAATACCACGGGCCAGGCATTGTGCTCGTTCCTATTAATAATGAAGTAAAAATAAAATGAAAAAAAAAGTTTATCTTTCGTAGTACTTTTGCATACCTTTGCAAGTTGTTTTTTAAATAATAAAAGGCATATTTTGACATAAAAATAGATATATTATTAAAAAGAGCCAGTGGTGAAATTTTATCAATCAGGGAAGGAGGCATACTGACTGGAGAGCTAATGCTATTAAGTTACGCATGATCAAGCTTTTTTTGTTTGCTTTGTTTTATTTTGTTTTAGGGCTGCACCTGCAGCATATGGAAGTTCCCAGGCTAGGGGTCAAATCAGAGCTGCACCTGCCAGCCTATTCCACAGCCACAACAACACCAGTTCTGAGCTGTACCTGCCACCTACGCACAGTGTGCAGCAACGCTGGGTCCTTAACCTACTGAGTGAGGTCAGGAATCGAACCTGCATCCTCACAGAGGCAATGTCTGGTTCTTAATCTACTGAGCCACAATGGGAACTCTATTCAAAGATTTTTTTTTTAAGAAAAGGAAATCTTAATTCTAGAGATACACACTGAAGTACTTATAGATGAAATAATATGCTCTCTGGGATTCTGACACAAAGTAATCCAATGGTCAGGTATTGATAATTGTTGATACTGGATAGTGAATACATGGCAGTAAGTATACTTCTAGTTTTGCTTAAGTTTGACAATTTCCCCAATACAAGTAAAAGAAAACAAAAACAAACAAAAACAAATAATATACACATGACACACGTATGCTGGGAAGTGCTGAGTTCCTGGTAGGAGTGGGGGAAGGGGGTGTGGGGTGGGGAGAGAGGATGGGGCGTGGGGTGGAGAAAAGGAGAGAAGACAAATTGTTTGTAACCTCCCTCTACTTCCTCATTTAGATAGAAATTATCATCTCCATTAATTTTCTTGAAACACAAAAACATCCCCCTGTACTCAAGTTCATTACAGAACCACAGCCTCTTCCTCGGTGGGTCCCCACAGTACTTTGCACGGTTTGATGGTGGTACTTCCTCTGCCACATTATCATTCATCTATGTGTCTGACTCCTGGGTCAACTCCAGGAGGGCAGAAGTTTCATCGTCCCAGTTCTTGAGGCCTGGTTCCTTCCCACTGGGCCAGGCACAGAGTCAATGCCTTGTTAAACTCATGTCACGAAATCCTGCAGCAATTCGTAAATTTTAAAATGTTTCTCCTAAAACTGCAAAAACTTTTGTCATAGGTCAGAAAGAAAGAATCTGTATGGGGACTGTAAAAGCAGATTGGCAATTTTTCCCACTTCAGAGCAGCGTTTTGCTCCTGCCCACACAAAGAATGTCTCCTTTCTCAGCTGGAATAGGAATCTGTCCTCAGCTGAGTTTATAGTCGGTGGAATTACCAAGGAGGGTGCAGGACCAACACGTGCATTCTCAAAATCCAGGAAATAAAGAAAAGCTGAAAGCCAGTTTTCATGCCAGGAGAAACCACTTCAACTACAGAAGCAAATTCCAACTGCCATGATCAAGCTGAATACCTCTGTTTGGGATTTGAGTGGCTAAGTGGACGGTCAGATGTGTAGCCATCTCAAGTCCAATTCTCTTCAGGCTTTATTGAAGGGTAATTTTCATGCATGAACAGGCTATCCATGAGACCTCCTCCTACCTCTGAGATATCTTAAAGGGAGAAGGGGAATTTCTTAAATCTAACCCTCATGCCTCCCCGGCAGAATGCGTTGTAGGAATCTCAAATCCACCATGCCCCCAAATGAACTATAATCTCACCCCAAGGCACCGCTTACCTCTGTAAGCCTAAGCTTGTTGAAAGGTGGTGACCAGGCCCACTCTGCCCAGTACCCCCTGGACCCAATAAGGCAGCAGGTCAAGTTAGCAGCCCTGACCACTGGTCATACTACAGAGCTGCCTGTGACCGTGCGTGCATGATGCTTACAATTATCCCACAACCTGGACCACGTGGCATGATGGCACTGGGGGCATTCACCCCTGAAGCCACACGTCAGAGCCAGATGATGTTGAAGGCACTCACGTCAGACTTCTGGAGTACTCTGAGTGGAGGTCGAAGACCCAGGAGACCTGATAGCAGTGCGGACCTTGGGGAAGCCTGAGAAGCTGAACTTGGCGATCACCTCCCAGACTCGCCTGGCATCTTTAGCTGTAGAGGAATCCTTTGTGTTGATGGCAGGAAAATGTCACTTGTATCAGCTTTGTGAGTTGCGCGTGCTCGTTTTCACCAGGCCTCCAGCCTCTGCTGATGAAGCCTCTGCCAGGCCAGTTCCCATCCCCGCCGTAGTGTCAGGGTGGTAGCTTTTAAGTCTGAACCAGACCACACCATCATCTCTGCAAACTTTTCCATCCATCCCAGTGTACGGAGCTCCCTTCTCTGGGTTCCAGCCCTCGTGTCCTCCCCTCCCCCTCTAGGCCTGGAGGAGGGTAACAGCTCCCCACTGCTGCCAGCTTCTGGGAACATGACCTTCACCCTGGCCCTGCCCCCATTTCTACAAGTAGTCCATTCGTCAGACCCTCTTCAGTCACCCCATTTGAGTGCTGTCTATTTCCTGCTGAGAAACACGCAGGCCACTCTGTAAAATAACCATCAAGAAGGGGCATCTGCTCCTCCTATATCAAGCCGTGCTCCTTCAACAGTGGGACATAGATGGGCAGATAAACAAATATGTCAACAGGAGAGCATCTGAAGCCTTGAATTTGTGGGATGTGATCTATGCTGGAAGTGGCAATGCAATCAATGCGTGGGAAAGAAAAGACTATTCAACAAGTGGTGTCAGGACCACTGGCCAGCCATGTAGAAAAGTCCAGCCTGTAAAAATACACACTGGGCAGATGCTGACCTCAAGCCACGTCTAGAAACTAGGCTCTGAGTTCCTCAATACTCAGCACATATTCAGAGACCCAAAGAACCACGGAGGCTGGGGCAAAATCAGATGTATCTCAACAGACCTTCGGGACTAGATCCCTGCATCTTACTAGGAAAAAGCATCATTCCCATTTAACAGATGAAGAAACCGAATCCCGGACTGATTAAGTGGCTTGTCCTGGTTCACCCTAAAGATGGCAAAGGGGATGCAATCAGCAGGGCCCGGTCTCACACATCCTTGAACCTGAAGGCAAGACAGGTAACTGCCAGGTTTTACACCATTTTCCTCAGCATCTCAGCTTCATGTGCAGAGGCCTGAACACAATGAGTGCAGACAGCTGCTGTATGTCAGCAGAGGGGGAAATAATACCTGTTCATCAGGGAGCCAATTCTGCAAAGTGCACCATCTAATCGGTACCATAAACACGTAAATAGGATGCCCTAATCAGCAGAAAGACATGAACTGCAATCTATCCCTCATGGACCCCAAACAGAATGCAGCAAAACTGAAAGCTTTACGATGCACAAAGCACTTTACTTGGAAGACCGATGCTGTTTTCCAGGCACGGTGTTCATTTCCAGAACAAGTTCCCACACTCTCTGACATCCAGTCCTGGGAAACAATGGGCACCAAAGAAATGCCTGGGGCAGCCTTTCCCTCTTTCTGGAGTCTGGAGGATTCAGCGCAAGGCAAAGGTTAAAAGCAGAGATTGAGTAGCCAGGCAGATCCGGGTTCAAGCCCTGCTCTGCTATTTTATAACTATGTGACCCCAGATAAGTCTCAACCTCTCCAATCCTGTTCTCTCCCCTGCAAGAGAAGGATACTATTATCCCATTGGAGAGTTGGGATACTCAATAAAATAAAAGGGGTTAAGTGCCAGGACTTCCTCAACAGTGAATGAGCTTTAATCATCACTGTTAGACAGATGTCCTTGTATAGCCCACTGTCTAGTTCAAACAACATTCCAGGGAAGGGGTCCAAAATGTGAGCAATGGCAACACTGCTGACATGGACACACTGCCTCTTGGAACGCAGCAGCCCTGCCATGTCCTGTTGGCTTGCAGAGTTTTTTTTTTTTTTTTCTTTAAATCACTTAATCGTCAATAAATTAAAATCCTAACATTGCACATAAACAATATGGACTTCTAGTTTCTCTTGGAACACTAGGACCTGTGGTGACAAGATATCAGCATTCTCCTCTGGTGACAATGAGCTGGAGTTGAATGGAGGCTGCTCCCTTTAGAAGGTCACCATGGATTCTCCCCTGCCACAGTCCCCACCCAGCCCAATTGCCCCACCTGCCCAGTCCCTTCGAGCATTTGAGTTTGGGACTCATCCTGATGGGAGACTTTCCATCCCCAACCTGAGGATCAAAAAAAAAAAAAAAAAAAAGTGTGTGTGGGGATTTGGCAAATGTAATACTTTATCTGAAGTCAACTTCTGATACAGTAACTGCAGAATTTGGAAGCTGACTGACCTGAGTTTGCCTTGGGGCTCTAACACGTCCCAGCTGTGTAGTCTTGAGAGAGTTTTTCTCTGAAATTCAGTTGTCTCTGAAATTATCCTGAAATTCATATTTATTCACCTGATAAAGGGGGGCTCAAACCCTCCTTTCCCAGAGCTGGTGTGAGGATGAGATGAGACAGTAGGTACAAGGTGTTCGCTTAGACTCTGGCACAGCAGACTCTCAGTAAGATGCCACTGCCATAACAATTATTTTGGAAAAAACGGAACCGAGGGACCAAGGTTATGAATAAAATGATAAAATCATGTCATGTTTCTCTATGCTAAACAAAAATAATAGGTTTTGTGAGACACATACGCACAAAAAAGGCTATTTTGCACATCTTGTTTTTACATCACTTGCTCTATATATTCCATTTTCATACACCTGACTTTGCTAGCTAGAAACAGTGTGGGATCTCCTTTCATCATTGTTCCAGTGAGATGTCTGGGACTTTGTTTGCTTAGTTGCAAGTAACACATAAGTCAAAGGAATTTTCTCCAGATCTGCTCCTTCATCTTAAGGAATTTGAAGTTTGCACCTGGAGCCATTGGCTCCCGCCTTCCCAATTCCATTGTGTCCCCAGAGGTGGAAAGTAACTCCAAGGATTGAGATTGAAAAACAGTTTGGAGGGCACTTAGTCGACCCACGTGACTTGGCTGAGGAGGTATTTTTCAAGCACCATGCAAGATACAGAAGGCTAGAGAACCTTAGCTCTGGCCCTGGACGCTCTATTCGTTATACACACACAGGATCCATATCTACACGTGTGGTCCTTGTACCCAGGGACCACACGGACTTGACTGGGCACGTCAGAACCTGCTCACCTTCCTTATACCCAGTTCCTCTCTCTGCCCCACATGGATGATGAGACCTTGGAGGTGTGGGGAGAGGTCTTTTCTCCATCACTCTCCTCTCGTTGCTTCATCAACCTCGTTTTTCCCCTGCCCATGTCTGCATCTCTTTTTTTCCTCTAAGTATCTCTATCGAGAGTGATGTCAGGTTTTGCAGATCTCTAACGAAAACCTCATAGGTATGGAAAAGATACCATAAAAAGATTAATGAGGGAAACGGACCGGTGGGCAAGGCATTACTGCATCCCAGTATTCATCATACCATCAAAAATAATGAGCAATTATTAAACATCTGTCACTTGCCAGGCACTGCACTATCTCATTTAATCCAGCAACGGCTCTGCAAGGTAAGCATCTTAATCCCAGTTCACAGATAAGAAAGGCTCACATCACAAATGCCAGGGTGAAGGTGTAACCCCAGGCCAGTCTGACTCTCCTGTCCCCTCTACATATATCAGTTGTCCCATATCTGCTTGAAAAACCAGTCTTTGTAATTTACCACCTGGTAAATCTCTTTTCTCAAGTGGATATAATAGGAATACTTAAAACCACTCAGCTGAAGACATTTACAATACAATAGATACAGTGCTTTTTCTTTAAAATTCAGTTGTTTTTAAGAGGAAAACAAAAACCTTTGGGAGACATGTTTCAAAATCTTCCTAATGAGGCATTTAGCTGATAATCCACAATGGCTTTGATTGCGGGGATAAATATGGGATTGCCACTCAGACTTTCTGGAAAAATATATGTAATTACAAAGATTAAGCAAAGTATGAATAACAAATTGTTTTTCAACTCCTGGCACCGAAAATTGCAGCATCACAAGGCTCTGGGCTAGGATGTGAAGGCCTATACCTGCCCCAAAACAGCCATTAGACTTTAGGAAAGCACACTTCTGTGTGCCAACCTTCTTCCCAAAGATTGGGATAAGGCCTCCGCATGGTCTGTGATGAAGTAAAAAGCCAGCCCATTGGCTCTCCCTCCTCCTCAGGCCCACCACTGCCCGTGATGAGGTAGCCAGCCTCAACGCTCCCAGCAGAAATTCTATTAGGAGGGATTCCAGGTTCCCATATTAGGAAGGTTTTGGAGTCATGACATTTTAAAGCAATTAAGACTTTGGGTATTTCAATCTTGACAGATGGGAGAAAACTTCCAGAGGTAATGGATTTTTTTTTTTTTTTCTTTTTAGGGCCACACCTGTGGCATATGAAAGTTCCCAGTCTAGCAGTCAAACTGGAGCTGTAGCTGCCAGTCTACACCACAGCCACAGCAACGTCATATCTGAGCCGTGTCTGCGACCTACACCACAGCTCACGGCAACATTGGATCCCTAACCCACTGAGCAAGGCCAGGGATCGAACCTGCATCCTCATGGATACGAGCTGGGCTCGTTTCTGCTGAGCCACAATGGGAACTCCCGGAGGTAACGGATATATTGATGACATTGATTATTATGATGGTTTCACGAGTCTATACTTACCTCCAAACACTTCAAGTTATATATTAATTACCTACAGCTTTCTAATACGTCAAATGTATCTCAATAAAACAGTTTAGAAATGGTATATGGATTAGTTACTGGATCCGTAATTACAGGCCAGATGTGGTTCAAGACAGGTACTTTGGGAGTTCCCGCCATGGCGCAGTGGGTTAAGAATCCACTGCAGAGGTTCGGGTTGCTGCAGAGGCGCTCAGAGCCAATCCCTGGCCTGGGAACTTCCATTTGCCGTGGGTACAGCCATTCAAAACAAAACAAAACAAAAGACAGGTTCCTTTCCCTGAAGAAGATTTGGCTCAGGAGTGGTTAAAAGTCTTGATAGTCTTACTTCTTCCCCATGGCCAATTTGAAAAGTAGCTCCAGGGAGTCTCCTAATACATTCTGAGCAGTTATAAAAAAAATCCCATCAGAGACAGAAGTCAAATAAGTACATGAAGCTTACCTCTGCTGCCTTCTAACCATGCTTCTCTAAATTCCATCACCTGTTCCTGAACTCCATTCTGCCAAGTTCTCTGCCAGTGAACACAACAGCCATGGCTACTACCCTTTGGAGTTTATACTCCAGCGGAGAGACAAGTACTAGCAACTGATTACTGGGCTAGCGATAAATACAGAGGGATGCAGGAGAAGCTGGGAGAGCAGAACAAGGGCAGCTCCACCAGATCTAGGGAAGCTCTGCGAAGGTCTGTGCAGGAAGTGATGCTGGAGAAGCATGGTACCATGGAGGAAGCTGAGGATGCCCAGTGGGGGTCGGGGCGAGCCTGCGGTGGGGAGGAGACTGGGGAGGCTGGGTCCTACAAGACTCAGAAATGTGATAAGGACTTTGAACTCCATTCTGGGGTCAGAAGGGTCGGGGGAAGCCACTGATGGCCCTGAGCAGGGAGTCCACTATCAAAGGGGTGGTATGCCGGCTTGCGTGGCTCAGGAGAGGCATACGTGCATCTCTTCTCAACTCCATGTCCACACACAGTATGTTGGCCTCAGGAAGTTGGCCACGGTGTGAATATTTACGAGGCAGAAACTGGAAAACACTTCAGATCAGGGCTCCCTCTGCCTCAGAGGGCCAATTGCTAAATATTTGCTGGCTCATCACTGATTGGAGAGGACAAGGATGGTGGTGGGAAGAGCAGTTAGGAAGAGGAACCCAGCAAGAGAGAAGGATGTGGGACCAGAGAGGGGGCAGAAGGGATGGAGAGAAGGAACTGAGTGTGTGATTACCTCGCAGTTTTGTAGGCTAAAAAGGCATCACGAATATCTCCTAAGCCTCTCCCATGTCCAGACTGTGGATCCAGAAGGAAGAGGAAGAACTGCATGTCCTCAAAGAGAACGTGGCCATGATGGAACCGCTTTAGAGCCTGGGGTCAGATAGAGCCCCTTTTAGAACACGTTAAATCCCGCAAGATAACAGCAGCAACAATAGCTAAACATTATTTAAGCCCGTTACTAGTCAGTGGAGTAGGTGTTCTCATTCCTGTTTTACAGATGAGAAAACTGTCGTTCGAAAAGTTTGAACAGACTCACCGATGGAGAAAACCAACCTATGGTTACCAAAGCGGAAAGGGGGAGAGGGATAGATTAGGAGTTTGGGATTAACGGATACACACTTCTAGACACAAAATAGGTAAACAACAAGGACCCACTGTATAGACCAGGGAAATAGAGTCAATAACTTATAATATGATGGAAAAGAATATACATATATATATACACCATGTATGTGTGTGTATGTGTATAAAGTCACTTTGCTGTACACCCGAAATGAATACAGCACTGAAAATCAACAATACTTCAATTTTTAAAAAATCGACACCTAACATTTAAAAAGAAAAAGGCTGACCTGTTGATGCTGGAAGTACCCATGAACAAAGAAGGCATCATTCCCAAGGAAGGTGGCATTGAGTTCTGCGCTGAAGGATGAGATGGAGCATGTGAGGAACTACAGGCAGAGGGAACAGAGTTAGCAAAGGTGAGGAGGTGGGGAACCAGGACTCCTGGGGCCCACAAGTGCATCTCTGCAGCTGCAGCACGGCCTTCCTCACAAGTATTCACTGCTACCGCCGCAGCATGAAAAGAGCCACAGATGATACAGACACAAGTGAGCAGAGCTCTGCCCCAGGAGAACTTTATTTACGGACAGTAAAATTTGAATTTCATCTCATTGACACATGTCACCAATATTATCCTTCTTTTGATTTTTCCCACCAACCATTTCAAATATAAAATTTTTCTTTAGCCCAGGGACCATGCACAAACAGGTGGTGGGCCAGATGTGGGCTTTGAACTGTAGTCTGCAGGTCCGAGTCCACATCAGAGCTGTCCAAGAGGAATAAAATGTGAGCCACAGCAGTGATTTAAAATATTCTAGTCACTACATTTTAAAAATTAAAGAGAAACAAGTGAAATGAAATTTAATAAGAGGTTTTATATAAATATATAATTTTATTATCTCAATATGCAGACAAGAGAAAAATTATTACTGGGAAATATGACATCTTTGCAAAAATTTGGTACCATGTCCTTGCAATCCCATGTGTACTTCATGCTTACAGAATATCTCATTTTGGATCGGCCACATTCAAGTGCTCAAGAGCCACAGAAATAGACTCTGCATTACGAATGTGTTTAAGCCTTAAAACAACCTGCACCACAGGCAGCTGTGTGCCCATCTTACAGACTGAGCTCTTTCCGCTGCCCCCCCCGCCCCCTGCAACTGCTCCACCCCCAGATCAGACAGTGGAAGGATCAGATTGCCACTGATGACTCAAGGCAGCGCTCATGGAGGTACAAAGCTCTTCAGTCTTTCTCCAAGTCCCTTCTCAGGGACTGCCCTCCTAGCGTCACCTCTAAGATGTGGGCGCAGGCTGCTCTGAGCCTGGGATAAACTTAAATGTCACCTCCCAGATGTGTGGGCTCAGGCTGTTCCAAGCCTGGGATAAACTTAAATGTCACCTCCCAGAGGTGTGGGCTCAGGCTGCTCCAAGCCTGGGATAAACTTTCTTTGTTCTTTTTTTGTGATTTTTAGGTCCACACCCATGGTATATGGAAGTTCCCCGGCTAGGGGTCGAATCGGAGCCACATCTGCAACCTACACCACAGCCCACAGCAAGGCTGAATCCCCGACCCACTGAGCAAAGCCAGGGATCAAACCTGCATCTTCTTGGGTGGTGGTCAGGTTCATTTCCTTTGCACCGCAACGGGAACTCTCCCTGAGATAATTTTTCCATGGCATTTGCCACCTGCAGGGGGGAGGTGCCTCATAGGAGCATGTTTCTTATGCAGCTTCAATGATCCAGTTTCTAGGGGCTGGTGGATGAAGAGACCCTAATAGCCTAAGAAACTTATCAGGCCCTGGAGCCCACCATACATACCCCCAGGATTGAGGGGGTGCCTTGGAGAGATAGGATTGGAATGTAAACTCACTGTTCCCCCAAACCTCTTGTGGTATGGTCATCTCTCTGCTTCAAGGGCAGTTTAAAGGGTTTTCAAGGGTACTGTAACCTTCAATTTAAAAAAACGGAAGTATAATTTACAACATTGTTTCAAGTCTACAGCAAAATGATTCAATTATACATAAACATATATCCATTCTTTCTCAGATACTTTTCCCATATAGGTTATCACAAGATACTGAGTATACTTTCCTGCGGTAGAGAGTAGGTCCTTTGTTTGTTTGTTTGTTTTTACCTATTATATACATATAATAGTGCATATATGTTAATCCCAAATGCCTAATTTATCTCCTCCCACCTCAGCCCCAGCTATGCCCTTTGGTAACCATACGTTTGTTCTCTATGTCTGTGAGTCTATTTCTGTTTCGTAAATAAGCCCATCTTTATCATTTTTTTTCAGATTCTACATACAAGCGATATTGTATGACACGTCTTTCTCTGACTTACTTTGCTTAATATGATAATCTCTAGGTCCATCTATGTTGTTGCAAATGGCATTATTTCATTCTCTTTTATGGCTGAGTAGCATTCTATTGTGTGTGTGTATATATACGTGTGTGTGTGTGTGTGTGTGTGTCTGTGTGTGTGTGTATAAAATAGTGCTGTTATGAACACTGGGGTGCATATATCTTTTCAAATTATTTTTCTCCAGATATATGCCCAGAAGCAGGATTGCTGGATCATATGATAACTCTATTTTTATTTTTTATTTTTTTAATTTATTTATTTTGTCTTTTTGCCATTTCTTGGGCCACTCCCACTGCATATGGAGGTTCCCAGGCTAGAGGTAGAATCGGAGCTGTAGCTGCCAGCCTACACCAGAGCCACAGCAACACGGGATCCGAGCCGCGTCTGCAGCCTACACCAGAGCTCACGGCAACGCCGGATCCTTTACCCACTGAGCAAGAGCAGGGATGGAACCCGCAACCTCATGGTTCCCAGTCGGATTCATTAACCACTGCGCCACGACGGGAACTCCTCTATTTTTATTTTTTAAGGAACCTCCATACTGTTTTCCATGGTGGTTATATCCACTTAGATTCCCATCAACAGTGGAGGAAGTTTCCCTTTTCTCCACACCCTCGCCATCATTTATTATTTGCAGACTTTTAAAATAATGGCCATTCTGACTAGTATGAGGTGGTCCCTCACTGCAGCTTTGATTTGCATTTCTCTAATAATTAGTGATGTTGAACAGCTCTTCATGTGCCCATTGGCCAATCTACAGGCGATTTTTACCTCTGGCCATAACCAGATGTTAATTCCAGCCCCTTACTCTACTGTACTGTGCCTGGCGGTCACCTTCCCTGTCTCCCCCACATTCACTGTAAGCTCCCTGTGGTCAGGAGATCTGTTCTATTCTCCCCGGGACCTCTGGGCCCTCAAAGTGTAGGAGCAGCTGAAATACATCTGAACACAGGAGACATCACATCAGGGTAAATGGTTGATGAATGAATGAATGATAACAAGTCTCTATGGAAAAGCCCTATCATTCACTCTACAGCTCTGCCAGACAGCACAGGCCCCTCACAGCTCCCCTCTGAGACTTATCCATACGCTCTTCTCCCTTGGATCAGGGAATAGTAATAAGAAGGTAGGTATCATTTACATCACTTGGGTGGAAAAAAAAGACTACAGAAGGCAGAAATGACGCTCGGGGATTTTTGAACCAGGGTTCACATCCTGATCCTGACACGGATCAGATGGATCACCTTAGACAAGCCTTTCCTTGGGTCTTGGGCCTTCATTTCCTTGTCTGCAAAACGACAAGAACGACCTCTAACTAGCTTGGTGAAACTGGGAAGATAAAATGAGCAAATCAATGTATGAACATCTGCAAAGCAGTCCCTGCTCCATAAATGTGGGTTTTTTTTTTTTTTTCTTTCTTTCCTTCTGACCTTAATATATGCATGTCTGCTAGAAGCCCTGATGCTCTCATTGGAGGGCTCCTTTATAAGCAGCTTCTTCCCATGAGTCAGCCAGAAAGAGGACATATGCACAGTATGGTGTAAGATTATTTTCATTCTCTCTCCCCCCCTGCCTCCCTCCCTCTCTCTCTTTCCAGGAGAGTCTCAGAAAATGGTTCCTTTAAACATCTATTCCTCCTGCCAGGAGTTAATACATATCACACCTCCCCTGATGCACATCTGTTATTGATTAGGTACAATGGAAGAATGGCCATCATTGTGTCAATAGCGACTTGCGAAAAAATATACGTGATTATTTATTTACTTATAATTTTCTTGGCTATATGAATTGGGGCTTTGGAAATAACTTATTTATGCTAATTCAATGTGTCAACGGTCTGCTAAAATCACCTAAAATGAAGCAATTTTACGATCATTTTGATCCAAATTATTGGAAGAAAAGAAAAAAGAGACAGAATAAATGTGACATTCAAATGACCCGCTTTGACCCCCCTCCCCCAAAAAATCAACTTTTTCCTTGCAGCCTTTAATAATGCCACACTTTGGATGGCTACTGATCTTTCTTTTTGGGGGGCCTTTTAGTCTTCAGGATCAAGAGCTTCAAACCTTCTTTGTGTCAGATTAACAGCAGCAATAATAGAGAGAGTGTCTTGCTGTAACTAGATCTGACAAAAGCAGGTGGAGGCTGCTGTTTCTTTAGTGGAAAGAGAGGCACCAGGGTGTTAAGAGAAGCAAAGTCCTGCCTTTTCCAGCTTCCTGTTCCATGGTGGGTGGGAGGGGGTGGCACCAGGGCCAGAACTCCTCCCACCTCCAAGCCCAGGGCTCGCCCAGGGCAGGGCTGTGGGGTAGTTCCCATGTCAGGACCCAGCGCACACAGCCTCTCCCGAGCAACCAAGAGCACATGCTCACTGCTTGCTGAAACACTGTTCACCCCACAGAACAAGCTTCTAGGAAAGGCTCCATCAGTGTAATGAAATGAGCCAGCAAGTGAATCCCTCTAGTTCAGAAAGTGGCCCAAGGCTACCATTAGCAGCATGACCGTGGGCAGACTACTGGCCTCTCTGAGCTTCAGTCTCCACTTACTGCCATGGAGATGGTAAGAGTTAAACACGCAGCAATGAGAAGCAACGAAGACAGCGCCCCCTCTTGCCCAGCACTCAATAAACAGTCATTTGTACTATTATTCATAACAGCAATATCCTTATTGAGGAGCAGGGTGCAGAATGGGGTTAAAAGGGCAAGGAACTTTCAAGTCTATCAGATCTGCTTCCCAGCCTCCATCCCAATGATAGGGATGGAGTTGGATAGTTACCCAGGTGGTTGTAGAAGTCCCAGCAGGGGACCCTAGATAGACAAGGAAACGTAGGGGCGTTTTGTGAAAGGACTGTCACTTAAAGACGGCTCAGGAAAGCCATCAGAATGAAGCAGGCTTGCTTAACTAGAGAGCCATACATGAAAGTACAAGACATGCCTCAGGTCATTCAATGAAAGAGAAAATGAGGCCTGCGTTCAAGTTCAGCAAGATAATGATCCTTAGGACCAAGGACGGGAATGGAAGGGAAAGATGACATTCTAAAGCAGGGCACCCTCACTACAGGCAAACCTGAGCTGATTTGACCTCTTTCTGCACATGCTCCCCTTCTGCTGATCTGATGAATAAGCACCGCGACAGTCCTCGTTTGACCTCACGGGGTCAAATACTCTCTTACCCAATACAAAGGAGGAGCTAATGATGGAAGCCAGATGTCTACTCAAAGAACGAGGAAGAGGTGGTCTTTTCCCACTCCCCACTGTCCTTGGCTTATAAACCTGTGCCCACCTACTCCTCGGGGCAGAGCCTCCTCACCTGCCCACTTGCATCTCACGAGCATCCTATCTCAATAAATCTATTTCCTGCCTATCACGTTGTCTCTTGTTGAATTCATTCTGTGCTGAGACACAAAGAACCCCAAACCTCCGTAAGTCCAGACACCAGGTGAGTGATCGGAATTTTAAAAAATCATGGATCTGAGTCCTAATCTGGCTTCTGGTGGGATTCAAGTCAGAGGTGCTGTGGGTTTCATGAGCAGTTCAAGTATAGGAATTGGAGTCAGTCTCTCTGTTTGATCCCAGTGCTGCCATTCCCTAGCTAAGGCAGGACCCTCCACCTTTCTAGGCCTCACTTACCTCATCTCAAAAATGTAGATCATACCAGCACGTCCCCTACAGGGTTACTGTGAGAATGCAACCAGTTACACATGGCGAGGGCTTGGCACAGTGTCTGGAGAAGCAATAACAACTGCTGGCATCATCATCATCATTGTATTGGGCACGTTCATTTCCCAATTCGTCCCCCCACCTGCAAAATGGGAATGACAACACCTGCGCACAGAGACAGACATGCAGTGTCAATAAACTCAGGGCCAACCTAGGTACCTAGTACACAGGAAGTGCCAAACAAACGTTAGTTACCCCCCCCCCGCACCCCCTTTCTTTTCTGATTCCAGCAACCAGAGAGCTTTGTCAAGGGTCAAGGGGGCTGTGGCATCTGTAACGCATATACGAGGCCATTCGTGCCTTTTATTTCTTTGCAGAACCTCTTCCTCCTCCTCTGTTCTCTTAACAGCCTCAGGTCCCCAGACAACCAAAGAACAGGTCACATCCTAGCCAGGAAGGAAATCTTCTTCTTTTTTTTTTTTTTTGACTGGCAGGGCCAGAAGTCACTGGGAAGGACACCACCACATTAGCAACCAGGTCTCAGGTTTCTGAGAGACGCTTAAGAACCTGGGCGAGGTATGCACTTAACTCATGACGCCTCTTCAATTGTAGCCTGTCACCCTCTGAGGGAAGTGGCGGATGAAATCAGCATGTCTAATTTCTCATCTTGCAGGGTTCAGAGAGGAGCCTTACATTTCAGCTGATTAACACAGCGTTTACTCTTTTTTTTTTTTTGCTTTTTGGCTTTTGCATTTTCCCTTCCCAAGGACCAGAGATAGGGTTCAAAGAAGCAAACAGGGATAGTGGCGGGTACTTCAAGAGAACAGCTGCTCAGCTTTAAGTGACACACTCAAAGGATTGATAGTCAGGGAAAGCGATCTTCCTTTCATCACGCTCTGCCACATCTAGCAATTTCAAGCAGGCCTACCCAGGAGGAGAGAGCAAGACCAGGATGGACAACCAACCAACCTCTTAAAGCCACACTTCCAGCCAGCCAGCCAGCCAGCCAGCCAGCGAACAGCTCATTTAACAAGCTCTCCCTTCTCTACTAGGTTAAGCTGGACTCATCTTCGACTTCAGCCCATTTCCTTCTAGACCTTTCTCAGATCCGAGACAAGGTCGAATTCCTCCATAATCTCACTCTCCGGGACATATCTCACTTAAAGCCACTGGCCACAGTGGCAAATACAACACTTCCTTACACAGTTATGAAATGACAGCTGACAGACTGAGGTTCCAACCCAGGACCCTCTGTCTCTAAAGCCTGGGATCTTTGCACGTGTCAGAGCTCTGGCCTGGGGCTAGGAAGCCTGGGTTCTGGCCCTGAGTCTCCAGCTCATCAGCTGGGTGATGTTTCATAAGCTACTTGCTCGCCCTGCATCTGCCTCTCCATCAGTAAGAGAAGGAGGCCAGGCAGGGTGACATTCGAGCTCCCTGTCCTGCTTTGATTTTCTAGGATCGGTTGTCACGTAGAACTGATGTGTCTAAGAAATGGGCCCTGGGAGTGAAGCCCAGCAAAATGTCAGAGGCTCCCGGATTCCTGGAACAAGGCTCCCGCCCACATGCCACAGCGGCTTTTCTGTCCAGAGATGGGCCCACTAGGGAGGAGGCCTGGGACCCTGACACCATTACCAAGACCGCACAGGCCTGCCTCCTCCCTCTCTTCTCTGACTTTGAATTTCACAGGCGCCTCTGCACCAGACTCCAGGAGTTAGCCAACTTCACTGGGGATGGATGGGGGCCACGGGCCTCCTCATCTCAAGATGTTACAGCAGCCCAGGTCTACAGGGACCCCTTGCCCATTAACTACTGCCTCTATGACGCGAAGTATGAGCACCCCTGAAGTTCAGAAAAATTAAAAAATGGAAAATTTAATTAAGGCTGTCTCTGCCTAATTGCCTTCCTGTTGGCTCATAGTGTCCTTTGAAGGAAAGAAAACAAAACTCTCCACCCACCATGTCAGCCTGGGATTCATAAGCTTGAGGCTTCTGCCAGCAGGAATGCACGTCTGATGGTCCTTCCACCTCCATGGGTTATTAGAAGAAAGTGTGGAAGAATATCTTTGTGATGAGCTGATGGAAATAGACATCTCAACTCCTCCCCCAAAGCTCACATTCTAAGGTGAAAAAGTGATGAATTTGATAATCCCAGAATTAAAGTGTTTGCTTAAGAAAATAATAGGGGAATACAGTTTGGGAGAAGATACTTATCTAAAGGTGATAAGGAATTAATATTGAGAACACACTGGGAACTCCTTGCCGTGAATAAGAAAATATCAGGTACCCTAACTGCCAATATGGAGAAGTAATTCAATGGAGAGAAATACAAAAGGCCAACATGCTAGGTAGCTGTTCACGTGTTTATAGTCAAATAAATAAAAACAAACAAAGTTGTGGAGTTCCCATCATGGCTCAGCAGTAACAAATTTGACTGGTGTTTGAGGATGAGGGTTCGATCCTTGAAGCACCCCTGCAGTTCAGAAAAATTAAAAAATGGAAAATTTAATTAAAGCCGTCTCTGCCTAATTGCCTTCCTGTTGGCTCATGGTGTCCTTTGAAGGAAAGAAAACAAAATTCTCTACCCTCCATGTCAGCCTGGGATTCATAAACTTGAGGCCTTTCTCAGTGGGTTAAGGATCTGGCTTTGCCATGAGCTTCAGTGTAGGTCAAAGACTCGGATGGCTTGGATCTGGCATTGTTGTGGCTGTGGAGTAGGCTGGCAGCTGCAGCTCCAATTTCACCCCTAGCCTGGGAACTTCATATGCCACGGGTGCGGTCCTAGGAAGACAAAAATAAAAAAAAAAAAGAAGAAGAAAAATTTTGAAGTCATGCCTATACCCATCAGATTGGCACAAATACAAAGTTCTGCCCCAAGTGGCAGAGGCCATAAGGATGTATAAGAAAGAAGAAGCTTTAGGTCAGGGTGAGCACAGACTGGGACAGCCGTGGATGGGAGCCCCCTGGAATTACTTAGCCAAGTGAAGTCCCAGGTGTTCTCTAGTACAAGGAGACAGCCCAGAATAAGTGGATTCTCATACAGGCTGTTGGGGGCATGGAGGAGGATGTCCACTGTGGTGCTGTTTACACTGGAGGGGAACTGGAAACTATCCTGGTGTCCCTCTCTGGAAAAATGCATATGTAGAATGTCCTGCATGCATACAGGGACTATTTTGCAGCAGTTAGAAACAATGGACTAAAATGTACACACATCATCACAGGTGGATATTAAAAATGAAGTGCTATAAGAAAAAAGTAGGAAACAGAATGAGGTCTGCAGGATAATGTCACCTATGTAAATTACAAATATGTGAACACAAAACAATTCCTGCTTTAAAAGCACAAACAAAAGGCTAAACTACAAACATATGGGGAAGGGCAATAAGAGTGGGGAATGGGGAGAAAAGGGAATTAGTAGATCAAAAGAGTGGGCTTTTGCAAGGACCAAGGATGATATTTCATAACAGAAAGAGAAAAATGAACTCAATATTGAGCACTGAAGTCTAAAAACAACAGCAGCATTGACATGTCTCCCTGATGGTGGCTGTTGCCCTGTCCTCCCCAAGCAGAGGCAGAGATTTATACTGAGGTAGCAGCATGGCCTGCCAACAGCCCCCATGGGATGTTCTCTTGGGTCCCAGGGGAATGTGATGGGCTTGGAAATCAGACTGACTTGGTCCCAATCTCCATTCTTTCACAGAGCAGCTATGGGGCTTAGCCAAGATAATGAACCCTCTCTGAGCCTCGGTTTCCTCCTTGTGAGGTATGCCACGGACTCCACTTCTCTTTGAGTGATGGTGAGATTACAGTCAGATACGTATGAGGCACCTGATCCCTGGGCCAAGTTTGGTCTATAGCAGGTACTCAATAAATTGTTATTTCTCTTCTATCCCCTCTAAGATGTCCAAAGCTCTCATGGTATTCTCCCCATTTCCATCCCTAGCAAACCCTCCTCTTAAGAGGGACCTACAACCCACACTAACCACCATTATGACTGCTGTCTTCTAGCCCAGTCATTGATCTAAGTGATATAAAGACATCAAAAAGTTGGTAGTCTCATCTCTACTCTGGATGAAGAAACAGGACCTTAGAGAAGTGAACTCACAGATTTATTGAGACTTTATGAACAACTGGTCACTCTAATGAAGTGCATCCAGGAAAGAGGCTGAGAGTGAGAAGCAGCTTTCCCAGAACCATGTAGTCCAGATACCATCACACATGTTTGTAGACAGTGAGGTCAATGCGTTTCCCAGATTAAGCCTCTCTATACCAGGCTCTGCTTTGTTTCCTAGTGGATCACTTCCCACCGCAAACCAGAGCTGTTTAGTGAGGGCAGAACAACAATGCAGACATTCTTTCATTCTACAAATGCTTACAGAGTGTCTATTGTGTACTAGTAGAAGCTAGTTGCAGATACTTGGGTGTAGCAATGAACAAATGAGACATCTCTCTGGCCCTCATGGAGCTTATGTTCTACTTGGGGAGGACAGACCACAGACAACAATGAATAGATAATAATATAATATCAGGGAGTGATGACTGCTGGAAAGAGAAATAAAATAATCAGGGAGAGAGAACCAAAGGAGGATTAGGGATGGGAACTATTATAAAAGTTAAGACTAAACTGATTAAAAACAAAAAGGGAGGGATGGGTGCATGTTTACTGTGCATACAGGTGCATGTTTACTGTAGTCTTACAGGGAACAGTGAACATGCCTCTCACAATAGTCTCTCTCAAGAGTGTGCAGAAAACACAACCATATAAAATTTATGGGGTGCAGCAAAAGCAGTCTTAAGAGGGAATTTCATAGTACTACAGGTCTTCCTCAAAGAACGGGAAAAATCTCAAATAAACCACCTAACTTATCACCTAAAAGAATTAGAAAAAAAGAATAACAAATAAAACCTAAAATCAGCAGAAGGAAGGAAATAATGAAGAGAGGAAATAAATAAAATAGAGATTAAAAAATAGGAAAAAAACCAATAAAACCAAGACCTGTTTTTGTTTGTTTTGCACCCCTCTCTGTCCAATGCCAGTTTCTGACATTCCTTGCTGGTGTACAAGTACTCCTCCACAATCTGTTGTGGGTTGCTCTCTTCCCAATTGGCCATCGGCTCTCCTATGGCACCACCACCAGCTTCTAGGCAGCCACAGCCACAGCCACAGCCACAGCCTCAGTATCACCTGGTCCTAGCCACCTGGCAGTGCCTGGAAAATACTAGAAGTGGCTGTAGATCCTCCTGGCTTGCTTCCCCACCCCCCACGCCCAAGAGCTGGTTTTTTGAAAGGATAAAAAAAATCAATAAGCCTCTGGCCAGGCTCACCCAAGTAAATAAAATAAGAAATGAAAGGGGAGAAATAACAACTGATGCCACAGCAGCACAAAAAAAAATCATAAAAAATACTTTGAACAGTAATACGCTAACAAAGTGGACAATCTAGAAGAAATGGACAATTTTCTAGAAACATACAGCCTGCCAAAAGTTAGTCAACAAAATCTGAACGGACTGATCGCTAGAAGTGAAATTAAGATCTGCAATTTAAAAAAAATTCCCTTCACACAAAAATCCAGGACCAATGGCTTCACTGGTAAATTCTACCAAATATACAAAGAACTTATACCAATGCTTCTCAAACTTTCTAAAAGACTGAAGAGGAGGGAGTACTCCCAAAGTCATTGTGTGAAGCCACCAGAACCATGATATCAAGACCAAAGATACTACTAAAAAAGCAAAGTATAGGCCAATATCTTTCATGAATGTAGATGCAAAAATTCTCAATGAAGTATTAGCAAACTGAATCCAACAACACACAAAAAGGATCATACACCACGTTCAAGTCGGATTCATTCCAGAGTCACAAGGATGGTTCCACATGCAAAAGTCAATGAATGTGATACACCACTAAAATAAAAGAAAAGACAAGTCACATGATCCTCTCAATAGATGCAGAAAAAGCACCTGATAAAACTCAACATCCATTTATGATAAAAACTCTCACCTAAGTGAGTATAGAGGGAACATATTTCAACATAATAAAAGCTATTTATGACAAACCCATAGCCAATGTAAGACTAAATGATGAAAAGTTGAAAGCCTCCAGCTAAATTCTGGAACAAGGCAAGAATGCCTACTCTCACCACTTCTATTCAATATAGTATTAGAAGTCCTAACCATAGCAATCAGACAAGAAAGAGAAATAAAAATTATTCAAATCAGAAGGGAAGAGGTAAAAATATGATTATATGCAGATGACATGATACTCTATAAGAAAACCTTAAAGACTCTATGCAAAAACTATGAGAATAAATGAATTCAGCAAGGCAGCAGGATAGAAATCTGTTGCATTTCTTTACACAAACAGTGAAATATCAGAAAGAGAGGTAAAATTTTTAAAAATCCCATTTAAAATTGCACATAAAGAAAAAAACTTAGGAATAAACCTAACCAAGGAAGTAAAAAGCTTATGTGCTGAAAACCACAAAATTCTGATAAAGGAAATCAAAGGTGATCCAAGGAGAGTTCACACTGTGGTACAGCAGGTTAAAGCTCCAGCATTATCTCTGCAGTGGCTCAGGTTGCTGCTGAGGCTCGGGTTCGATCCCAGCAATTTCCATATGCCATGTGTGCAGCTGAAAAGAAAAAAAAAAAGGTGATTTAAGGAAATGGAAAGATATCCTATGCTCTTGGATTGAAAGAATTCATATTGTTAAAATGGCCATTGTCTGCAAAGAAATTTACAGATTTAATGTGAATCCTATCAAGTTACCAATGATATGTTTCACAGAACTAGAACAAATAATCCTAACATTTATATGGAAACACAGAGGACCCAGAATTGCCAAAGAAGTTCTGAGGAAAAAGAAATATGCTGGAAGCACAACCTTCCCAGACTTCAAGCAATATGATAAAGCTATGGTAATCATAACAGCATGGTACTGGCAAAAAAGCAAACACCTCGATCAATGGAACTGAACAGAGAGACCAGAAATAGGCCACACACCTACAGTTAAGTAATCTTTGACAGTGGAGGCAAGAATATACAAGGGAGAAAAAACAGTCTCTTTAGCAAGTGATCTTAGGAAAGCTGGATGGCCACATATAAATCAATATGTTACAACAGACATTATTAGAACAAGTTAGAACATCCCCTCACACCATACACAAAAATTAACTCAAATGGCTTAAAGCCCTAAATATCAGACATGACACCATAAAGCTCCTAGAGGAGAAGAGAACATAGGCAAAAGAGTCTCTGACATAAATCATAGCAATATTTTCTTGGATCGACTCCCAAGGAAAAAAATAAAAATAAAATAAATAAACAATGGCACCTAATCAAACTTACAAGCTTTTGTACAGCAAAGGAAACCCTAAACAAAATGAAAAAAAAAAAAAAAACCCATGGACTAGGAAAAAATATTTGCAAATGATGCAACCAACAAGGGCTTAATTTCCAAAATAGAAACAGTTCATAAGCTCAATATAAAAAAAAGAACCCAATTAAAAAATGGGCAGAAGACCTAAATAGATATTTCTCCAAAGAAGATGCATGGAGGACCAATAGGCACATGAAAAGATGTTCAACACTGTTAATTATTAGAGAAATGCAGATCAAAACTACAATGAGGTATCACTCCACATTGTTTCAGAATGGCCATCATCAAAAAGTCTACAAGTAATGAATGGTGGAGGGGGTACGGGGTAAAGGGAACCCTCATGCAACTGCTGATGGAAATGTAAATTGGCACAGCCACTGTAGAAAACAGTATGGAGGTTCTGTAAAAACCTAAAAATAGAGTTACCATATGATCCAGCAATTCCATTCCTTGGCATATATCCAGAAAGGATAAAAACTCTAGTTTGAAAAGATACATGCACCCGAAAGTTCATAGAAACACTATTTACAATAGCCAAGACATGGAATCAACCTAAGCATCCATAGACAAATGACTGGATAAAGAAGATGTAGTACATATATACAATGGAATATTACTCAGCCATAAAAAATAATGCAACAATGTTATTTGCAGCAAACATAGAAAACAAACTTCCAGTTAACAAAGGAGAAGTGGAGGGTAGGGATAAATAAGGAGTATGGGATTAGAATGATGAAAAAAAAGAGTGTGCAGATAAAGCTCTACACCCAGCAGAGTACCTTCACTCCCATCTTCTCACCCTGATCCAATTAGAAATGGGCTCCATGTTATAGACATAGGAGCTGAGCTTAGAAAAGAGAATGACTTGCCCAAGATCACCCAGCAACTAAGCACCTGAGGCAGGAACTAAAGCCCAGTCCCTGGACCCCTGATCCTATGCCAGTTCTGCTGGGTAACACTGCTTGACTTGCTGATCAATAAAACAAGGCTGATTTGTTGGCTTCTTGGCACCAAGAACAAGAATGTTCACGATAATCTTGCTGCATGATCACTTTATAGTTGCAAGGGGCTCTCATGCCACAAATTTACCAGATACTTTCAAGAAGTATGAGGAGTTCCTGTCATGGCTCAGCAGAAACGAATCTGACTAGTATCCATGAGGATGCAGGTTCGATCCCTGGTTTTGCTCAGTGAGTTAAGGATCTGAAGTTGCTGTAAGCTGTGGTGTAGGTCACAGACACAGCTCGGATCTGGCATTGCCGTGGCTGTGGCATAGGCCAGCAGATACAGCTCCAAACCAACGCTTAACCTGGAAACCTCCACATGCCATGGGTACAGCCCTAAAAAGACCACACACACACACACACACACACACACACACACACACACACACAAGTGTGATCTTGGTCACATGGCAGGAACTATCATGGGCTCCATTCTAAGGCTCTGACATACGGAAAGTATCAGCTTTACCAGCTTGGGATGGGCCTCATTGCTAAGATAAGAACATGACACTTAAACACAAGGTTCACAGTTGGTTTTGAGTTCTCCTAAGACTCACTCATGCCCTCCCCATTCCCCTCCTTTCTTATCTCCTGTGTTAAAAGAAGATAACCTGCAGGAAGTGTCCTTCCCAACAGCCCTAACCTCTTGACTCTTCCAGTCCTAGCAGTGCCCGTCCCTGAGATGGACTTTCAGACAAACTAGGGAACCATGGTCCCCAATTTTGCTGTGTTTCTTGAGAAAAGTTACAAAAGAAATATGAGCTATTGTTCATACGATGCTGGTTATTACCAGTAAAGGCAAGAAACCTCCAGGGAATGTAATCAGCAAATGTAATTTCCCTCATCCCCAAACCCTCTAACTCTAAAGAAAAGATACTTCATGTTACCTCCCAAGCTCAGAGCCATCTTTTGTCCTGATGACTAGAACGAACGGTCCCTAAACAGCATTAGAGACTGTGTGGGGATGAGAGGTGGAAATGCATGACAGCTGCCATTCACTGAGCAAGAGCCCCAAGATGTCAGGGCAAGAACTGGGGTTTGGAAATGGCCACAGATTCTTTGAGAAGTCCATCAGCCGAGCTCCTGCCCTGCCTCCACCTCCTTGTGTGCCTGAACTTCCTGGACTTTCGCAGAGGACACCAAAAGTGGCCTCGTCAGAATGACTTTTGTATCATTATGCCAACTTATGAAATATGTTTTGAGTGGCGATTTTATTTTTATTTTTTCCAATCTCGATCTCAAAAGGTCAAGCCAATACTTAATAGATGGACATCCCAGGGTTTGTAATAAAGTCAGGACCTGTGTGATGGGATGTGGATGGCAGGACCATTTTCTTTTGCAGAAAAAAAAATGTAATAAGAGAATCCACAAGAAGAGGAGGTTAAAATCCTGTGTTGCAGGCAGTGGACAATTTTGTTCTCTCAGAACCGCAAAATGCCCTGCGCCTTTGCTAGATCAGGCTTCTCCCTTCCCCGGGTCCCTATGGTGAAGCAGAAGGGTAGGGCCTTGGGTAGGGGGGGTGAAACTAGTCCCTCAGATGCTGATCTTTTTCTCAGAACCCATAAGGGAAGCAGAGAGGCCTGTAGCAGAACCAGGCAGAACTGGTGTGAATCCTGGACTGACTGCCTTTGCTGAAATATGGGAACAAAATGCTTGCTGGGCAGGATGCACAAGCTCATGAAGA
Organism: Sus scrofa; assembly: GCF_054392235.1. Taxonomy (NCBI): domain Eukaryota; kingdom Metazoa; phylum Chordata; class Mammalia; order Artiodactyla; family Suidae; genus Sus; species Sus scrofa. The sequence continues at coordinate 13,786,366 of NC_139391.1, forward strand.
TACAGGGCTTCACAGGCAGTAGGTTCTTAATAAATATCAGGTTCCACGTTACTCTCCTTCCTCTTAACAAATGCACTTATAGTTTCGTCTATAAGGAGAGGGAGGTGAGCCTGGGCGGCGTGGACATAAACAGACTCAGGCAGGGGTCACCTTGCACGGCCTGATCAGAAATCAGCCATGAAGCCCAGGAGGAAGATCAACGGAGGCATTTCCCAAGCCCAGAGGAGAGATGACTAAACGCTTTAAGAAAGGGAGTTTTTGCCTGTTCTGTTCATTAGCACATTTTTTAATTATGAAAAAAATACATGTATAACAAAAGACATTATACACATACAGGGACACACACACATGTTTGGGTATGAGAGAGAGATGTTTTAGCTTTATTATTTACTGCTGTATCTCCAGTGGTTAGAAGCGTATCTCATCTGATATATAGTGGATATTCACTAAACATCTGTTGGATGGATGGATGGATGGATGGATGGATGGATGGATGGATGGATGGATAGATGGATGGATGGATGACTGGAGGTGTAAATGGGTGGGTGGGTGGATGGTCAGGGAGTATTTCAGAGAGGAAGTGAGGAGAAAACATACAGGGAGATGCAGTAAAGGAAAGAAGAAGGAGGTAGGGAAAGCCTCTGAGATTACCAATTTCCTGCACTTCCTCCAACAATACAAATTATCATCTAAAAAACAAACCATTCTGTTCATCTAAAATGTAAAATAGGGTGAGATGGCAGATTCCAAAATGAATTGTTTTCTATAAAGGCCCAGGGTACCTGGGGGTTCAAAATAATCTCCATGAAACCAACAAATGAACAGCCACAATATTTATTCCCAAGCTCAAGGGTGGGATGACTAGTGATTCCTTACAATTCCTTGCATTCCCCGCAGAGGAAAGCAAGTATTCCTGGATATTCAGGGTGGAGGACTATCCAAGGGGTCAATTAATACATAATTAATAGTGAAATTAACAGAAAAGCCCCAGCCCCTCCCTGGTGCACGTGGGCCAAGGTCAGAGTCAGTGCAGGGAGCACATCTGTGTCCTCCTGAAAGGCCATCACCGGTCACATAAGTGTTTATACATAAATTTCCATACACCCACACACCGCTGTAGAAACCGAATCTATAGCACACATATGTTAGACGCCATCTCCTGTTATTTAAAACCATCAGTTGGGAGTTCCCGTCGTGGTGCAGTGGTTAACGAATCTGACTAGGAACCATGAGGTTGTGGGTTCAGTCCCTGCCCTTGCTCAGTGGGTTAACGATCCGGCGTTGCCGTGAGCTGTGGTGTAGGTTGCAGACGCGGCTCAGATCCCGCGTTGCTGTGGCTCTGGCTTAGGCCGGGGGCTACAGCTCCGATTCGACCCCTAGCCTGGGAACCTTCATATGCCGCAGGAGCGGCCCAAGAAATGGCAAAAAGACAAAACAAAACAAAACAAAACAAAAAAAACCCCATCAGTTCACATGTTTACATTTAGCCCACAGAGTGAACCCAATTACTGGAAAACCCATCCCCTTATGGCCAGAGAGCTAGTCTACCTTGTTTCTAACTTTACTGGAGATGACAGTATAATACTTCCTTGGGGTACACATTTTTTTCCCCATCTTAGATCATATCCTTAAGGTAAGAATTTGAAAACTGCATCGTCGAGTCAAGGGTATAAGCTTGCCAAAAAGTTTCCCAAAAGGATTGAAATGATTTCTTTTATAGGAGGATGCTCTTTTTGCCACAGACTCATGAAGAGAAATGACGACTAAAATTTTTGTTCAGTCGTATAATAGGAAAAATGATGACAGGTTAATTTCTGAAACAGCCAGAACAGACTGAAAGGCAACAATGGCATGATAATGTAGGTTTAAAAAAAAAAAAAAAAAAAAAACCCTCCAAGAATGCATTACAAAGGAGGCAAAGGGGGAGGCAAGGCTGGGATAATTGGTAAATACACATACGCCGTCCAAGAGAATTCTGCTCTGGCTGTGACTACGGGGGACGCCTAGAACTCAAGCTCCCTTCAAAGACCCTCATGCCACTTCCCCCTTTTCTGGGCATTAGTCCCTGTGGGAATTCCATGAGAAAGGCTGGAAAGGCATGAGAGAGAAGGATTTCAAATATTCCCTTTGTCCAGCCTATAATAAGGATTATTCTAAATCTTTTGTCCAGCGCATATAAGATACCACGACAGTTAATGAATAAGTTAATTGGTTAAATCATTCTAGTGGGGACCTCCAATGCATTCCAAGTAAGCCTGTAGTGTGTGTGTAAAAGATTAAAACTGCCTACAAGAAAGGACCAAGACACCAGATGGCTCAAAGGACCCTCCCTGATATTTTTTCTTTTACTTTTTTCTTTTCTTCTTCTTCTTTTTTTTTTTTAATAAAAGCAGTATGTTCTCATTAAAGAAAACTTGGAAAAATTTTTAAAAGTTAAACAAAAATAGCAATTACTCTAACGTTTCACCATCCATGACCAGTATGTGGATAGACTTGCAGGCAACTAGACATGAATTTTTATAAAACTGAGGTTAGACCGTACGCAGACTTGCGTCTTTGCTTCTCCCATTCAGCATTCTAAGCACTGATCATAAAAATAATTCTTTCAAGATGTCTTGAAGGCTAAAGACTATTATCTAGCATGGATGTATCATTAAGACTAAATCATTCTCCTCACTAAATACTTGAAACGTATTTTTATTTTTATTATTCTTTTATCCACTCGACATATATTTAGTGTATGTTTGCTATGTGGTGTGGACAGGTCGACGAAATAGTCTTATACCCTGCACTCAAGGAGAAAAAAATCAAGTGATTAATAACATATTTAAGCAAAGCTCTGTAAATGCAGTAGGAGGTATGTCCTTTAAGCTTGTATAGGACTGGTAGTGGATGGCAGGGTCAGATAGGAGCAAGCATGTTAACACCCAGCACAGGGTAACACACGTGTCAAGACTGAAGCAGGAAAGAGCCGATGCCGCTGGTGGAAGCTCAGTGGGAGAGCAATGGGAGGGGAGGAGAGCTACACAGCTGGTCTCTCCATACTAAGCGTGCTGAAAAGCCATTCACACTGGGAGAAACACAGGATATGCTTTTACATTTTAAAAGAAGACGTGTGTTAACACTGGGACACCATTGGGCCAGATTCCTTACACCTGACAAGCCTCTAATTAGCAGCCAGTTTGCATTCAGATTTCATGGTTGGCCAGTCTGCCCATCTGCCCACTTCAGGCCACCTGGACAGGACGGCAGAGCAGGCATCCAACAGGAGACGAGCCCTGTCAACCTGCAGAGACTCCAAGACCCTCTCCTTTCCCTTCTGGTGAGTTTCACCCATAAGGAAGGGTTGTGGGGAAGGGGGACATACCAGGCATACTTTGAACAATAACAAGATAAAATATCTGGCTCTAGGGGGCCTCACCCAAGATTTAGCTCAGTCGTAAGATGATCGCTGGGCAACACTGGCAGGTAGAAGGCAGGTTCAGTCTTGATCACACAGCTTTGGAAAGGCTGCTGTAAAACACCCTTTCCTTGTCTTGAGGCTGCCTAGCTAACTCTTTCTTATCTTTCAGCCTCATTTCAAGTATTGCCTCCTCCTGGAAGCCTTCCTAGGAGGAGCTGAAATACCCTCATTTAGAGGCACACTCCTCTACTCTAGCACTGGCTACAGTATATACAATCATCTCTTTACCCGTTTTCTTGTCTGGAATGTCAACTCCAGAAGGCTGGGCTTAGGATATCTGTGTAGTAACTCTTTAAGGAATGAATGAATGAACTTTGGTTCTCATTAAGAGCTGGCCCCAAAGCAGCTCCCTCTCTGAGGTCAACAATGATCCCCCTGCCTTGGGCCAGGTGGTATGACCCCTCTGAGGGGCTCATGTTCAGCCCTGCCTCCTGCCCAACCACATCTGCTTTCGGCAAAGGATCTGTGCTTTCTCTGTGCAGCCTCTAGAGCTGGTGTTGTTGGCCGAATAATGGCCCCTGAAGACGTCAGGTCCTAATCCCAGGAATCTGTAAATGTTACTCTATTTGAAAGAAGGGTCTTTGCAGGTGTAACTGAGAATCTTTAAAAGGGGGGATCTTTCTGGATTGTCTGGGTGGGTACTAAATGCCATGACAGATGTCCTTAGAAAAGAGAGGTGGGGGGAGATACATACACACGAGCAGGAGAAGATGATGTGAAGATGAGGCAAAGATGGAGTGATGTGCCATAAGCCAAGGAATGCTGGCAGCCACCAGAGGCTGGAAAAGGCAAGGATGGATTCCCCTCTAGAGGGAGCCCAGTCCTGGTGAAACCTTGATTTCAGCCCAAGGGTACTGATTTTAGACTTCTGGCCACCAGAATTGTGAGAGAATATATTTCTGTTATTTATTATTATTATTATTATTTTGTCTTTTTGCCATTTCTTAGGCCACTCCCGTGGCATATGGAGGTTCCCAGGTTAGGGGTCTAATCGGAGGTGTAGCTGCCAGCCTACACCAGAGCTATAGCAACGCGGGATCCGAGCCGCGTCTGCAACCTACGCCACAGCTCACGGCTGGATCCTTAACCCACTGAGCAAGGGCAGGGACTGAACCCACAACCTCATGGTTCCTAGTCGGATTCGTTAACCACTGTGCCACGACGGGAACTCCACATTTCTGTTATTTTAAGCCACTGAATTTGTGGTAATTTGTTAGAGCAGCTACAGGAGACTAATACATCTGAGTAGTGAATGGTTGTGGGGTCAGGACACCTGGCATTTAACCCCAGCTCTGAAACTCTCTCAGCAAGTTTTTTTTGGAACTGAGATTCTTCCCATGGCTTCATCTTAACCCACAGCTAGTCCTGGGCAAGCCTTTGGTTTCCTAGCCAGGAAGATGGGAGAGGAGCAGTCACAGCTGGCAGAGTTGCTGGGGCTTGAGGGGGACACATACAGCACAATGCCAGGCACACAGCAGTCACTCCACAGGATAACTTCTTGTTCTCCTTTAGTACAACGAAAAAAATAGTCAGCACTGGCTGAGAGCTTCCTGTGTGCTGGGTACAAGCTAAACCTTCATTTCAGAAGGAGGTACTGGCCAGCATCTCTAAGAGGGGAGCGGGAAGGGTTAAGCGTACCCCTGAAAGAGGTGTTTGGAGCTCCCTAGAAAGAGGGATGACAAAATGGGATTTACTGAAAATGTACAATGTTCCAGAAAGAAACACAAGACCAGAAAAATCGCCCAGCTCAGCCACAATGTAGAGAATTCTCTACTTTGTCAGACCACCTTTCTCTGCTCTTGGGATATCCTGTCCGGGATATTTTCCCAGGGAGTGTGTCTTTCCCACACACAGAGGTCAGACTCACACACTTAGTACAGTGAACACTTTCACCGTGTCTTCTCTGCTCTCCACACCTTCCTTGAGAATTGACTTTTCTAGACCCACTGGTCTCAAATGAAGGGGGAAAAAAAGGTCAGTGAGAAATAGAAAGCTGCTGGTATCACCTACAAATTCGGGTGCAAAAAGATGACTTTTTCCCCCTAAGTACTAATGCTTTCTCTTGTGTGACCTCTCCCCTACGTTGTAGACCCCAAGGAAGTTGAGAAAACCTATCAGAGCCCCCAATCCATCCTGTGCCTTTTGTGGCCAAGTGCAGATGGAAGGCAGAGCCCTGGGCCACGAGGTCCCTGCTTGGCTCCTTCTCCTGGTCTCCAGCCGAGGCCCCACAGCTTGGATGTGGGCTCAAGCCCTCCCACCAGGCAAGGGGAGAAGAACAGGGAATAGGCAGAGAAGGCACCTTCCTAACTGCCCAGCTCAGGCACTGCTGTGCGAGCAAGAACCCAGTGCTTTCTCTGGATTCCAGTCCAGACCCTCACTTGGGGGCATGCTTTCCTGAGAACCACTCCCTCATGTCATCTGAAGTTCAGGGTCAGATTCAGCTTCCACTAACAAAGGAGGCAGAAAGCCTGGTGGTGAAAGGGTAGTGCAGGTTCTGGACTGCCTGGGTTTGAATCTGACTTCCACACGGATGACCTAGGACAACTCGGGAAAGGATCTGAAACTTCTCAGCCATAATATGGGGACAAAAAAGGAAGGTGGAAATTGACACCTCATTGTAAATCCACCTCTGCTGCAATTACAAATAAATAAAAAATAAAAGGAAGATGAGGAAAGCATGACTCAGCCAGGAATAAAGAACTTAATCCTTCTCTATCCCTCCTTCTGCACGCATCCTGGGAACACAGTGCTAAGGCAGAGTTCCTGTCCTCAGGGAGGGGACAGGGTCAGTAGCAGTACCTGATAATAAATGAGAAAATAAACAAGGGAACTACTGCTGGGAGGAAATGCACATGTGGCTGAGGAAGACAGTCAAAGGAGAAGACCTTTATAAGAGAGGATGCTGAACAGGTGCACTGGGTAAGAATGAGCCAGCCATTCTAGAATGAGCCAGCAGCAGATGCAAATTCCGCTATTCTGCAAAGGGCTGGAGGGGTTCAAGAAACACAGCAGAGGAGTCAGAGTGCCTGGAATAGCACAGAAGGGTGAGAATGGCACAGGGGATGTCAAAGAACTACCTTACAGGACAGGTCATGTTGGAATTGTTTAAATTTCATTGTAAATGTGATGAAAACCCACTTTGACAGTATAAAACCATGGAGTAAGTGAGGCTCTTATATCGGTATCAGAGGCTCTGACGGCTGTGTGGAGACCATCCTACAATAGAGTGGAAACGGGAACCTGTTTGGATGCTATTGCAATGGTCCTAGGGAGAGGTGACAGTGGCCTGGACCCGGGTGGCACTAGTCACGATGGAGGGAGATGGACGGGTCCGAGAGGAGTATTGACAACGGCTGACACTGCCCTGAGGGTGGCCAGCTCTGTCTAAAGCACTACATACTCACTGTCCCACGGGGTCCTCCTGGCAGCTCCATGAAGTCAGAGGTCAGTGCCGTCGTTTTCTCAGGGTGAGGATACTGAGGACCAGAGAGGTTAGGTAACTTCCTCGGGACCACACAGTTAGGAAGTGGAAGAGACAGGACCAGGACTACCGAGTTCCAGAGTCCACACACCAAACTGCTTTTCCTCCAACAGCCCCGCCAGGGGGTGGGCTGAGGTTAGCGAGGGAAAGGAAAGCCAGGGCGGCTTCTAGGGTCTAGGCTTGAGCAGCCGGGCCGCTGCTGATGCTGTTGACAGATGGAGATGGATTGAGGAAGGGGCTGGCTAGTGGGGGGCAGGTGGGGAGTCTGGGAGTGGAGAGTCACTGGGGTTCAAGACCTCTGTTTTGGACATGTTGAGGCCCAGCCACCTTCATTTTCTCCTCACCACTTTCCTGTTGTTCCCTGCAAAGCGGTGAGTGGTGGCGGATGCTGTGGGGGGCCGGGCTGACATCAGGATAGAGAAAGCAGGGGCAACTGTCTCTGTCTAAGGGACTCTCGCACCCAACATACACAGGTGTGAGCCCCCCCAGCGCCCTTTTATGAAAGGAAGCCGGATGGCAGACCTGTTCAGAAATGCAGGCAACAGGGGGTGAAGAGAGCAAATCAAAATTATCCAAATGAATTTTTGTTTGTTTGTTTCGTCCTAAGTTCCCAGTAGTTCTTGGGAGGGACAGTCACGGGCAGTTTCCACACCAGGACAAGAAATGAGGATGAGTGACAACAGAGGACCGTGCGGTGATTCAGAAACCTGGAGGCAGGGATCCAGAGTCACATCAGGGGCTGAGCCACTTCCTGGGAGGATCCCTGTCCTTGGAGGCCCACTTGCCAAGTCAGGTCTTGGGGACAAGGCTGACTCATCTATCTCAGGGTTGACTTGGCTCTGTAGTGTGTTAATAGCATTAACAAAACAAAGGTTCCTGTTCCAAAGGCTTGGGGAAAGCTGGCTTAGTAAGGCCTGTTTCCCGCAGGCTTTCTCAGAATCCTGAACCTGGGAATGTCCATGTGACTCTCCCAGAAGAAGGAGACTAACTTCCCAAACGTATTTGATCCCAGAATGAATGCTTTTGCAGCCAAACATGGCTCAGTACAAGTGCTCCAGGAAAGACTTTTGCAGAAATATTCATCTAATCCACCCCAACTTTAGAGAAAGGCAACATGCTGAAGGTGCCAGAGCTTGTGATGGGGAGCCTTGTGGGGACTGTTGACTGTGTGAGGCTGTGCGGTAAGGCTTGGGGCTGAGGACATGCTGTGTGACCATGAATGGGTTAATGAACCATCCTGAATCTTGGCTTCTCAATGGTTATCCGAGCGAGAAGAACACAGAACACAGCTTTCTGTGAGAATTACAGCAGTTAACTTGTATCAAGGCCCAGGTTCAGGAGACCAGCACCCAGGAGGGTCCCTCTGCAGCTCGGAGATACCGTGGTCTCTGGCTGGCTTGTTGCTGGGCTGAATCTTCGGTGCCTGGTCTGCGTGGGTCAGATACCCCTGCTGGCCGACTCCCTGCTGCACCAGCTTTGCCTTCTCTTGGCAACAGCCCTCCTCAGGTGGCCCCATTCCCGGCCATTATCAAGCTTCTCAAGTGGTCAGTCAGGGGGCAGCTAAGTCCAACCTGGAACTTCAAAACAAGCCCCCCTGGGGCACACGGTAATGGTAGCCAATGACACAATCATACCCCACAGCTTAAATGGCCTGAAAAAGCTCCAGGCCCAAAGACTCAGTGTGCCCAGCTTGCTAAACGCATAGAGTTTCTGGAATGCTCCAGGCAGCCATAGCTTCTGCAGTGGCCCAAATCGACAAGCCCCAGCCCTGTAGGTCAAGAATCCCTGTCATTTGCTTGGTGCTCGGTTCTTCATTCAACACATCCTGACTGACCCTTTCTCTGGACGGGACGGAACATGGGTATAAAGGACCTGCTGGTCTAGCGGAGAAGGAGGCCACGGGGTGTGAAAGCACAAGGATGGAGCTCAGAGCAAAGCTGTGTGCCTAAGTGGCAGGCTTTTATTCAGAAAGGATGAGGCTCTGGTGCATTCGGAACAGTGGCTTCAAAAATCAGCCCTTGGCATTTGCCAGACAATGGCTGGAAGACTTCTGCATAAAGAGCCCAGCTCAGATATGATGACGATGCCCTGTTACTAAGGAGAAAATTGAGAATCAGAGAGGTTTAGGAAGTGGCCCAAGGCCTCACAGATCTCTAGGGAGAGCTGAGATTCAAATTTAAGTCCTTGGTTTTGGCGCCCTTCACCAGGCACCCTTCCTTAACCTGGGGCCTCAGACACATGCCCAGGTTTCTCTGGCCTTGTATGTCTTTCCTCCACCGTGTGCAAGCTTTGCTTTTCACGGAATAAAGGTCTGCCACTTAGGCACACACCGCTCTCCCTCTAGAATGTAGACAAAATGAGCAAACAATGGATTCCCAAGGAAGCTTTTACCAGCACCCGCTTGCCCCCAAAGCCCTGAGAGCAAATTCAGTAACTCTACCACCAGCTCCCAGGAAGACATCCTGCAGGAGGCGCCCCAGGAGGCCGAATCAAAGGGATCCCAAGGTCCAAACGCCTGTAGCCCACATTCCCGAGCCCCTAATGGAGCTGGGGTGGGAGGAGGTATAGAGAGGTGCTACCATGAGATATTCGCCCCCCCCCCCCCTCCAAAAAGACGCTGGGAGCATCATCTCTCAAGGCTCAGGGCTGGCTCCTGGCCTGAAAAACCAAACCACCCCCCTCTTGTGGAGAGATTCCTTAGCGGAATATTTATGAGACATTAAAACCACTGCCATCAACTCTTTAAAAAATTCCTGTACATGTAATTATGGGTCCAGGATGAGATTCCTGGATGTAGTATAATTACTTCCCTGAAGCTCAAGCTCCCTGGGGACTGAGGGCAGGAACACTGCCTGCAGATCTGCTTCCTGGGTCTCCCTCCGCCCCCAGACTCTTCCCTCATGACAGTGCCGATGCTTCTCCAACTGCCACCCCCTAGCCCTCTACCCATTCCCCACCTCTCTCTGCCCTGCGCTGAGCCCGGGAGGACGCCTCAGCCATGGACCACCCTTCTCATTTGCAGTCCAGCCCCGGCCCCGCAGGGCAAGAGGAGAAGAGGCGGAGGGATTTCTCATTGGCTCCCTGTCTGCTTTGGTACCGCCCCCTCCTCAACCGCGGCTCCGCCCACAGCCTCCTTATCGGGTCCCCACCCTTCTCAGGCTCCAGAAATAGCAATTTCTCTCAGCCCTGGGGTGGTTTGGGGTCCACTCACCTAGGTGGCCCAACATCTCTTGTTTATTCCTTCAACTCTCGCCTGTCCCACGTCTGCTAAATAAAGTCACTTAATTTGCCTCGCCTGGGATGAATTCTATTTTCCGAGGGGAATCTGACAATAAGCAGATCAGGAGGAGAACTGCGGTACCTCAGGACCAGGCCACTCACTTGGTAAGGAATACACGTGCTCGGTCATCAACTCAATCATCACCTCGCTGGTGTGAGCTGCCCTCTGTGCCACGTGCAGGCACTGGCGATGCCGGCGGTGCTGGGCAGTGCAAGGTGTCCCACAGCCAGGCAGGACCACCTGCTCCTGTTTCTCTCTGTTCTCCGCTCCTCCCTGCCCAGCCTGTGCGTATGGAGGTGTGCGTATGAAATATGATTATATTATATACATATGATTTTTAAAATATGCATGATATACACAAATGGTTTTTTTTTTTTTACCCTAGTCTGAAACAGAACACCACACTACCCACACTCTTGGTTAATAAAGTATTAGAATAACAAATTCTTCTGTTCCTCATGACTTCACCAAGCTGCCTGAGAACTTTCTGTGTGTCAAGCCTTGTACAAGAAGCTGTGGTACCGAAGTGAAGTGAATGGCCCCCTAAGAACTGACCCCTGCCCTTGGGCACTGCCAGGCTTGTGAACCTCACATTCCTACTGAGCAACCGAGGAGCCCTTCTCCACTACCATAAAGATATCCCGGGCCATGTCCTTCCCTTCCCACCGGCTCACCTGGTGGGACAAAGAGAGACGCAGGTGCACATGCCCCCCCCCAACTTCAGCCCATGATCGTGAATTCTCCCTAACCTTCAGTGTTCTGGACCCAGGCGGTAGAATGAAGAATGCGATATGCCCCTAGCAGAGGGCCCTGAGGCACATGATTCTTTACTTTTCTCCACTGACACCTAGTCAGTGTGGCTCTGGTGCAAAGAGTAATTAACACAAGGCTTTGCAGGCTAGCAGAGCTCAGGCACCAACAGTGACAGAGCCCTGGTCTATGACCAGCCTTGTGTTTGTTCTTCAGGCTGCATAGCTTCCCTTTTTGGTGTCCTTTCCTACAGTCAGGAGCCCCCCACCCCACCCCATCCCACACTGCTCTTCGTCCCTGTCCCTCTGCTGACTCTGCCAGATCATCAGCTCCTGCTCTGTGACTCAGGAGGCCTGGATTTCGGTCCCAGCCCATTGCTGACTCACCAGTAGGAACAGGCACAAAACACCACCTCTTTCGGGTCCCTGGATTCCACACAGGCGAAATCAGGCATCAGAATGGAGGATCCAAAAGAACCTCTTAGTGGAAAACCACTGCACATCCCCAAGCCCACTGTCACCAAGCAATGAGAGGGGAAGACAGAGCCGCCTGAAGACACGAGGTGGGATTGCAGCCCAAAGAGGTACAGGAGGGGCTGAAAGGTGCCCCAGGAGAGAGCGTTCACTCTCTGGGCCAGTGGGCTTCTCCATCGCTGCCCATGACAATCCCTGGAGGAGATTTCAGGAATCCTGATGCCTAGGCTGCTCCCAAGAGCAGTCAGAGCAGAACCCCGGGGGCTGCAACCCAGGCATCTGTTTTTCTCAAAGCACCCTGTGTGACTGAAATGTACAGTGAAGACTGAGAGTCACCGATGTATAGTCACTGTCCACATTTTGGTAACTTCCACAGATGGTCAGTGATGTCCATTTAAAACATATAGTTTAGCTTCAGTGGGTAAGGGGGTTTTTAATCATAGAAATTAAAAGCAGCTAGGTTATTAAACACTCTCTATTTACTTGTGCCTCATCTACCAAAATATAATCCCCTATTAAGAAGAGAGTATATATGGATTAACTTCTATAATCAAAAATGTAATTAATAACCCAGTTAGAACAAGATTTTGAAGGGCTAATAATCGCTAAGTACAAATTATGTATTCTCATTAAAATCTAGCTGTTACAAACTCTACTTATGCAACCAATAACCCCTTGTCTAACAATTTGCTTTACTTTAGAGCTATTAAAAAGGCATAATTTTTTCCCTGTCCTTTGGGACGACGCCCCTAGAGCTTTTCGAAGGTCCTGGTTCATGGGCTTCAGCCTGTTGCCAGCACTTTGCCCAATACCTGCCTCTTGGCATGTGAACACAGGCTCTCATCGTCTCTCCTCCTGTCAAGTCGCCTCCAAACCCCACCCAGTCAACCCCCCTTTGCCTTTGGGGACTTTGAGTACCTGCCATGTCTCTGTGAACAGCACAGAACAATCCCCGTCACAGACAGCATATTATGTGCTTTCATCCTTAGCGTGTTCCAAGATCACTTACTCAAATTCCTCCCATCGGAGAATAATGAAAAGAAGATATATGTTGAAATCAGATAGTTTGGGACTAAACATGTGACCCGAGGATTCCAGAAGCAGACCCCCAATGTGCAGGCACCTAAAAGCTGACGAAGGTCATGCGAAAGTACAGTGGGGAAAGGTAGCAGGCTTTTCAATAGAGGTTGCTAAGCCAAGTCGTTACCCGTATTAAAAAACAAAAAAAAAAAAGACAAACCTTGACCTCTATTTCACACTCTACAGAAAAATCAATTCCAGATGGGCTGTGGATCTAAATGTAAAAGGCAGAACAATAAAACTTTTACAAGAAAACACAGAACATCTTCATGACCTCGGAAAAGGCAAAGTTTTCTTACCCCAAACATAAAATGTGCTCGCCATAAAGAGAAAAATAAAATTGATAAACCGAACTTCGTCGCAATTAGAAGGTTTTCTTTACCCAATGCCATTAGGAGAGGAAATATGTAAGTCACCGAGGGGAGACGCTAGGGACAGTATCTGACAAGGGGCTTGTGCCAAAATACAGAATTCCTACAGGTAAATGAGGGGGGAAAGCAAATAGTCTCATTTTTAAAAGTCTTGAATAAGGCATGTCACAAAAGAGGATGCCCAAAGGGTCCAATAAGCATACAAAAGGGTGCTTTACTGGATCAGGTACTAGGGCAATGCAAACTAAACGACAGTGAAATACAACTGCACCACCCCCAGAAAGGGCTCAAATGGCAAAGGCAGTGGCTGGGAAATGTGTAGAGTGATCAGAACCCTCATACACGTCTGGTGGGCATGCCCGTGGGTGCCATCACTTTGGAAAACCGTCCGGCAGTGATGACCAAATCAGAACATGTATATATGTATATATCCTATAAGGCAGAAACCCCAATCCTAGGACCAACTTAGTGCCCAAGGACATGTAAAGAATATCCATCAAAGCACCACAGGTAACAGCCCCGAACTGGAAAATGAATGAATATCCACCAACAGCAGAGTGGATCAATAAATTATGTACACTCATGCTAGGCAATACTTAGAGAGCTACGAACATAAACACACTCCAGCTCCATGGAAAAACACAGCTGAGTCTCACAAACAAAATGCTGAGTGAGTCTATGCTCTATGATTCCATTTACATTAAACTAGAAAACAGGCAAAACGAATCTGTCATATTACAGGTCAGAGAGCAGAGTCATCTTCACAGGAGCGGAAGGGAAAAAAAGGGAGAAGAGAGGGGACAGGAGGGGGCCTCGGGGAGGGTGGTAAGGTTCTATTTCATGATGAAGGCTCTGGTTACTCGGTATGTTCACTGTGCGAAAACCTCCCTGAGCTATGCATTTACGAGTGGTGTATGTCAATAAAAAGTTTACACACACAGGCCAAAGTTGGCTGTTCCACCTTTTAACTGTGTGTGACCTTGGGCTAGGCTCTTTATCTGGCATTAAGTTTCCTCTTCTGTAAAAATTGGAATTATAATACCACCTACTTGGAAGGGTTGTCACAGGGTAAAATGGGGGAACATAAGGTGTATCCTGACGCACACAGCAAGCATTTCATGCATCAGTTTCCCCACCCTTTCCTAGTGCAACCCTACAATAGCCTTGTAGGATCTGGGACCTTCAGGAACTGTCTCTTTCCTTTGTGTACACTTAAAATGAACAACAACAACAAAAATCAGAATCAAACAAAAGATGTTTTGAGGGGTAAGGGTGGCCCAGGGCCCCTCATTGTTTGTCTTAGTATGTTTGGAGAGTCTCCCTATGCATGGAAACAATTCTCACCTCCAGCAAGGTTAGAACCAGGCATATGTCACAGCAACAGGGTTGGGGGGTTAAACACAAGGACTGCCCCCGACTCTCGGTAATCCACAAACAGTGACAGCGAGGACTGCTCTAAGAGGACAGAAAGAACACAGTAGCATTATGCTGCCTGCCAATATGGCAGCCACTGTCTTTTAACCACACATGGGCTGAATTTTCCAGGAGTGACCTTCTTCACAGACAGAAAAAAAAATTACGAACATAACTACTCTGTTTCCTTCAAACAAGTGCCAAGTCCCAAAATGAGAAAGTGCAAGTTACATAAAACATGAGATGCTCAGAAAATAAACTTGTGATTACCAGGAATTGGAAACCAGTCCTTGTCACACCCTCATCCCCACCCCTCTAGACCTGGCACCTTTAGGTGGGGTGGAGCCCTCTGACCTGCATGTGGCCACTGAGTTTGTTCCTTCATTCAGCAAACATTTATTGAGCACGGACAGATGAGAGGACAGAGAAGAATGTGCCTGGACCCTGCCTTCATGGAGCTCAATGAAGAGTTAGATGTAGGCATCTCCAAACAGAGGGGACAGTGTGAGTATAACCCAGCAGGAAGAACTTGACATTGGTGTTGCTGAAACAGAGAGCAGAGATAAGGAGCACTCGAAAGAGAAGCTGGGAGGTTGGCAGCACCAGATCAAGGCAGACCTTCCACGGGCTCTGTCTTGTGGGCCAGCAGTTTTCAATCCTGGCTGCACGTCAGACTCTCAGAGCATCTTTCAAACCACACTGAGGCCCCGGCTCATGCCTGGAGATGCTTGTTTAATGGGCCCAGGCTTAGGCTCCATCATCAGTGATTCTGGGATGCAGCCCGTGCTGAGAAGCATTGCTACAGCCCAAGGGTCTGAAAACTACCATCCCAGGGCCAAATCCATTTCTTTACAGCTTGAGAACGAAGAATGGTTTTTATCGGGAAACACTTATGATCAATTTCATGGAAGAAAACACTAACTCCGACTGAGCAAAATCCTATCCCCCCCCTCAAAAAACAAAAAGATTCCTCCTTCCAATTAGTCCACTTGTATTACTGAAAAGGGTATTCAGTGATTATATTCTGAATCTGATCAGTTAAAAAAACTCGTGAAACTTGTCTTCTCTCTTATTATATAAGTACTCACACAGTACGGTCAGTTTTGCCTCTGCAAAGCCCCAAATATTTACTACCTGGCCGTTTACAGAGAATGGATGCTGCCCCCCTGCTATGGTTGATGGGGAGAAATGGAATCATTATGAGCAAGAAAATAATATGGAGGGTTTGTGTTTTTTTAAACAAGGTCCCTAGCACCTGTGTGGGGACAGATCTGAGGAGAAAAGGCTCGAGAGAAGGGCCAGAAAGCAGCCATTGTTTAGTCTTGGCCCAAAAAAGAACAGCAAAGCCCAGAGCTATGGAACGGAGTAGGGTGGCAGGCCTACATCTCGGAGGTTAGAGGAGGAGGTGACAAGCACAGGCTTGGTGGCTGATGTATGTGTGAGGTGAGGGCAAGAGGGAGGTCCAGGAGACATCCCGGGGACCACCCAAGATCACACAGGTGGCCGCACCACCACTCCCCAATCCTGGCGGAGATGGGGAGCCTGGGGAGGCAACTAGAGCCTCTTCTTCTCTCGCGATGCCATCTGCTTTGTGTAGCCCTTGAAGATAGTGCCCTTCCTGGTACATCAGACAAAAAAGGTACAAGAAAAGAGACGGCGCTGTGGTATACCCTCTGGCACCCTGAATCCTAAGTACCACCCAGAAGGGCAGTGTGCCCCCATTCTACAGACAGGAAACAGGCCCCGGAGAAGAGCTGCACCTTGGCCTCTTGGGGTCCTTACTCCCCTTCGGTGTGCTGATACACAACCAAGACCACACATCTGGCCCCTAACCGCTCTCAGAATGCCCTCCTTATCTCCGCATCACGCATGTCTCTGAACCTCCACGTAAGCTCCGGGAGGCCAGCGCCTGGGATCTCTCTCCCTGAGATCCTTGGCTCCCGTATCAGGCGGCCCCAGGTTCAGATCCTTCCCCTGCTATGTCCTCAGGGCACGGAGTCAGTCCCTTCACCTGGGAAGTGGGGTCGAGACTCCTCCATCGGTGGTTCCTGAGAGGCGTAAAGAGGCTGCTACAAAGCACCTTTGGTGGCTAGTGCCTGGTAAGCGCCCAGTCGAGCACGTTTCCTTAGGGTGCTTCCCTCTTGCAGCCTTGATTCCTGTGTCCTTGGGTCTGGCTAGAGCAGGCAGAGGCAGGCAGGGCACTGAAAAGGGTGCACTCAGGAGCCAGAAGGCTGAGGTCCCAAGCTCAGCCCTGCCACTTCCTGGCTGTGCCAATCTGAGGTAAGTCTCTTCCAAAACTAGCTGCTACCTCACAGTGAGAACGACTATGAGAATTCAGCGAATTAAAATCGGTAGGGCATTCGGGCTAGTGCCTGTTTTCTCAGTGTTAGCTCCTGCTGTAGTTTTCTAGTTATTTTTATTTTCCATAGTAATGTTAACACCAGGCCCTCTATAGGGATCCAACAGAATATTCACCAACAATGAGCCTGGTGCCTCAGTTTACCCAGAATTTTCCAGGCGCTGCCTGGGTGCCTGGCCCGTGCTAGCCTTTGGGATGACAAGGTGACTCAGGCTCCCCCAGCACATCAGAGATCCTCGTTTCTTTGTGAGCAGCTAAAAACTGACGCATGCAGTCCTCATCCCTCTTTAGATTTACATAGTGAAGCAGCAGGTATTTATCATAAAGAACCATAGGCTCTTATCAACCCTGACCCTCAAAAAAATTCTAAAGCTAAAAGATATTTCTTTCCTTTTTTTTTTTTTTTTTTTTTTTTAGTCATTTGGTGGCAAAACCAATGTGAAGTGATGGGAGGCTATTTATTGTCTTTATTTCCCCACTTGGTGGGAACAATTCGCTGCCGAAAAAGGAATGGGTTGGATTATGGAGCACTGGCCCAGACGCCAGTGAGGGTATTACATAATATACAGTCTCTTTGCCTTGGCTCCCTTCTGAAATCTAAAACTGCACTGAGTTCCAAAACACGTCTGACTCCCAAGGGCTTCGAATGATGGATTGCGGACATGCATTTATTATTTCCGTGGGACAGCTGTAATCACTCGTATCACTTCCTTCAACCATAAGATACAGAAAATTGGTGTTTGCCCATAACCAAATGACTTTTTCTTTCTCTTTGAAAAAGAAATCAATAAGGGGGTGTTTTCAAGAGGGATCCGAGAAATGAAATCGGCTTTCCTCTTTTCACACGGTTGATATTTTCAAAAAACCTTTACCTTATCACCAGTGCAGACTCCGTCAGACTGCTCTCAGGCAGGAAAATCCAGGTCTGAGGTCAAGGACAGCCCATGTCTCTGGTGGCTTAGCTCAGGAAGGCCACAGGAGGGGCGTGAAGATGGAGAGGGGTCTCCCTGAGCAGAAGCCTTAATCCTCTGTCTCACAACCCAAGATAACACTGTCCCTATGGTGTCTGCTCCCTGTGAAGTCCTGGGTGGCACAGAAGGCCAGTGCCAAAGCCGGGGAGAGAGGCACACCGTGAACTTGGAGGCAGAAGGAGCAAGGCAAATGGAAAGGATTACTTCACAGGTTAATTGGGAGAGACTCGCTTTGTAAACTGCTGACAGCTTTGGGGCGCTGGAGTGACAGGCTAAATTAGCAAGAGGATGGCTGGGTGGCTTGCCAGTGAAAACCCACCTCGCTAAAGCAAAGTCTCAGAAAGGAAACACACCCTTTTTTTTCTGTAGGTGTTCCCGGATGGCAAAGGTTTGGGTAAGGAAAGCAGGAAGCAGCAATCTGCCTACAGGGTTTGTTTCCCAAAGCACCTGGGCACTGCCTGTCCCCTCACAACCCCCATCCCTGTTGCCTACAGGGGCAGAGGGTACTGAGCTGCCAGTGGGAAATGTGGGTGCGGATCCCTGCTGTCTACTTGCTGAGCAACTCCAACTCAGAGCCCCCCGCCTGTCACCTTCCAGACTCCTGAAGCAGGAGGCAGAGATCTGGAAGCTCCTTCCTTATCAAACAGGCTTTGATTCTCAGGCTGCTTCCATCACCAGCCTGTCCTTTCCTTCTCCCTCTTCTTTCTTCTCATCCAAAACGAAATATGGGATTCCCAGCATTTGAACATGAAGATGAGACAGAGCCATACAGACACATTAGGGAACGAGAGACAGCTAAGAATTCAGTGATAAAGTCATGTTGGCCCCAGGGTTCTCCCCCAAATGGGGTTCAGCTGGGACCCGGCCTCGCTTCTACTCCTTCCCTCCCCTACCCCAGTGCCTGGGCAAATCTCCTCTTCCTCTTCCACACCCACCAGCATCCCACCCTCTTTGCCCCGTAGCTCTTTGTCCTCCTTTCATTTCGCCACCTTTCCACTCTGGAATTCAGTTACAACAGAGTGCCTACTACGTGCCAGCTTAACAGGAGATAGCTGGGTTTAGTCCTCCAATCAGCCTGCAGAATAGACAGGTCACCTCTTTTTTTATTTTCTTTTTTTCTTTCTTTTCCTTTTTTTTTTGCTTTTTAGGGCTGCACCCATGGCATATGGAAGTTCCCAGACTAGGAGTCTCAAGAGAGTTACAGGTGTCGGCCTACACCACAGCCACAGGAACCTGGGATCCGAGCCTCATCTGCAACCTACACCACAGCTCAAGGCAACACTGGATTCCCCACCCACTGAGCGAGGCCAGGGATCAAACACCCATCCTCACGCATACTAGTTGGATTTCTTTCTGTTGCACCACAATGGGAACTCCCACAGGTCACCCCCTTTTAGAGAAAGAGAGGTTGCAGCTCAGAGATGGCAGGTGGTGGAGGAAGCATCTACACCCCGGGAAGGTCTTGGTATCTCTGGGCCTCCCCTCCCTCATCTGACCAAGTGAATACTACCTTCTTTTCTTCACAGGATGCTTTCTTTTTTTTTTTTTTTTTATCTTTTTGTCATTTTTTGGGCCGCTCCCTCGGCACAAGGAGGTTCCCAGGCTAGGGGTCGAATTGGAGCTGTAGCCACCAGCCTATGCCAGAGCCACAGCAACTCGGGATCCGAGCCGCGTCTGCAACCTACACCACAGCTCTCAGCAACGCCGGATCCTTAACCCACTGAGCAAGGCCAGGGACCGAACCCGCACCTCATGGTTCCTAGTCAGATTTGTTAACCACTGCGCCACGACAGGAACTCCACAGGATGCTTTTAAAGACCAAATGGGACAGTTCTCAGTGGCTACCACAGTGTCATTATAACCCGTGAAGGGGTAAAAGCACAGCTTCTATTTCCCATCTGTGCTCTTTGCGTGATAGGACCGCACCAGCCCTCCTGGCAGTGCCTCTGTTTTAACTACAGCAAATGAGATGGAAATGAAAGAAAGGCTGGCTGAGGAGAAGGGTGCTGGGGAGGAGCTTGCCCAAAGGAGCAGAGGTGGGAACTCTAAGCCAAGAGAGGAACAAGAGAGAAGCTGAGTCTAACTGCTAGACAGAAGGCAGGAGGAATGTTCTAGAAGGTGGTGGAGCCAGGAGAGTCTGTACTTAGCCCCCGGGGCAGCTGTGTTGGGGAGTGGGGAGCAGGTGTCCAGCTCTGGCCTCACTGGGTAGGGGAGGGAAAGGAGGGGGGGGTGGGCCTGAACAGAGGGAGGGAGTCTGAAGGAGGGAGAGGCCCAGGCAGGAGGAGAGGAAGCTGCTGAGGCCTCAGGCTTGTTCTCTGAAGGGGAGAACATGAAAGCTGTCACCCCTGCTCCCCGCAAGCTGGACCCAGATCAGCATCTCATGTGCACAATTGCCCACAGACCCATCATGCCCTAGTACTTCCCAAATTTGCCTTACCCTCCCTGGCATGTTCAGGGACAATCATGTTTGCTACCCACACGAGGTTGTCTCCAGGGAAGAGGGGGCTCCCAAATGCACGTACAGGGCACCTGGTTCTCCCGGGCCTCCCATCAGCCCTACCTGCTCCTGATCCCAGCAGCTCCCAAAGGGCAGATGCACAGCGGGAAAGAGCCCGGTTCAAGTCGAGGTTTCAAAGTCCTTCTCCTTTGCTCACTTCCTCACGCACAATTTTGAGCAGATCCCTTTCGGAACCCTCAGTTTCAGCATCTCTAAAAGGGCCAATTAGGCCACCTACCCTTAGGATTTTTGTGAGGCTTTCATGTGATAATCAGTGCTTGCCAACTATACAACACCATGTAGAGAGCTCCCGTTGCGGCTCAGCGGAAACAAAACTGACTGCTATCCTTGAGGATGCGGGTTCAATCCCTGGACTCGCTCAGTGGGTCAAGAATCCGGTATTGCCGTGAGCTGTGGTGTAGGTCGCAGACACGACTCGGATCTGGTATTGCTGTGGCTGTGGCATAGCCCAGCAGCTGCAGGTCCAATTTGCCCCCTAGCCTGGGAAATTCCATGTGCCGCGGGCACGGCCCTAAATAATTATAATTTTTTTTAAATGACCAAAAAAACCCCACCATGTACATGCATTATTATGTTTACCACTAAGATGTGATGATCAGCTATTGAGGGTTGGTTATGTGTGTCCCCTAAAGAGAGATGCTGAAGTCTATCCTTGGAAGCTGTGTATATGACCGGATGTGGAAAGAGGTCCTTACAGATGTAATTAAGATGTAAGTTAAGACTGGATTAGAAGGAACTCGTATTCCAGTGGGACTAGAGTCCTTATGAGAAGAGGAGGAGAGACAGACCCACAGAGAAAGGAGAATGCCACGAAGACACAGATGCACAGAGGCGGCCACGTGAGAACGGAGGCAGGACGCAGTTACCAAGTGCAAGCTGAGGAATGCCAAGGACTGCTGGCGACCACCAGCAGCCAGGAAAGAGGCATGGCACAGATTCTCCCTCTGGACCCCCCAGAAGGAACTAACCCTGATGACACCTTGATTTTGGACTTCAAACCCGCCAGAACGATGAAAGAATAAATTTCTGTTGTTCTGAGCCACTTAGTTTGCGGTGCTTTGTTAGGGCAGCGCTAAGAAGTTAACACATCAACAAAGCTGTGGCGTGGAAAGTGCTCTAATGGACAAGGCGTGCAGCACAGAGAATGAAGCAGGCAGTTCCTCCCCAGATGCCTGCTTCTGCTGCCATCTCCTTCCCGCCAGCCCTCTGCCTTCCCGCCCTGGGCTCCATCGGTTCTGACGTCCTGATGGGAAGTTCTCTCTGGAAACAACCCCACCCGGTACCAATCACCATCTTTTTGAAACTGATCCATCCAACAACAGCCAAGCACTGACCACATCTCAGGGCCAGGCAATGGGGGTACAGAGGTGACCCTGACAGGGGACATTCCCAACTGCACAGAGCGGACAATCTAGAGAGGAGACTCTGAACAGGACATTGCAAATGGGACACAGGCATCACAGGGGGAGGAGCATACATGATGCTCTGAGGAAACGAGGCCAAGAATAAGACATGACCCTCTATGTCTGTCGGCAGCTCCACGGTGACAAACCCACACAGGTCCTAAAAGGCCACAGGCATCAGATCACAGCTCAGGAACTTCTAGGACTCCCACTGGCTACAGCCTCAGGTCCCATCCTTTTAGTTTTGCGCTGAACTCTCCCCATCCCTCTCTAGATACATATCACCCAATCTTTTATACCAACACTTTATACCTATTCAGCCAACAGACAACACAGGCTCTGGGGAGTCCTGAGTTAGAATCCTGGCTCTGCTGTACACCTCTGAGGATGCTGTACCCCTTTATTTTTGACCACATCTGCAGCATGCAGAAGTTCCCAGGCCAGGGATCGAACCCACAGCACAGCAGGGACCTGAGCCATTGCAGTGACAATGCCAGATCCTTAACCTGCTGAACCACCAGGGAACTCCTCTGCAAACTTTTCTTAACCAGCCTAAACACTCCTCAGCATCTCAACCTCTACAACCACGCAAAGCTCAGTACTCATCCGAGTTGTATGGTCCAATCAGGCATCTTTTCTTTTGTTTGGGTCTTAACCCTACCCCAGCTTCTTGCCTCTCTTAGTTCTTTGTATCATGCTTTCTATCCAGTTCTTGCTCCAGAAGCTCTGTATTTAAGTTGCTGATTGCTTCATTATTGCAACCCCCAGAAAAAAAGAGGGAAAATGTCATCTAAAACCATCCAAATATTGAGCCACTCAGGAGCCCACGATGCCTCCAGGCTGAGACAAGGGGACTATCTTCAACAGCAGGCTTGTGATCGCCAGACCTGAATGGGCTCTTCACTTCTGCCTTGCTGGCTCCCAAAGTGGCCCAGCTGTTCACACTCTTGCAGGGGCCCCTTCTGCCCAGGGGCGAGGACGGAGTTGCCAAACTGCATCCCTAATTGGGAGGCAGGCAGGCAGGGGGATGGCTGGGGGTACAATAGCCCCTCGGTGGCCAAGCTGAAGCATCTGCCTCCCCTCCTTTTGTGTGGTTCCCAGCTCATTAACATGCACAGATACCTCGGAGCTGCGGGCATGGTGGCTGCCCTGTCTCCCAAGCCTTCTCCCCCGTGTGGTTCCCACTTCATGGGGCCAGCTAGTCTCTCAGAGGCAGAGATGGGAGCGTGGCTTGAATAACTTTATGAGTCGCCAAAACCCAGAAAGACACACTCCAAGGAAAGCTGCCCTCTGGGTCGGCAGGGGCACTGGTAGAAGGGAATTAGACCATCATAACAGACAGCACAACGTGGCCTCTCATTCCTTCTTCGCGGGAGTTTCTCCTGAATGCTACATCAAGGGCTTCAGAGCCAAGTCAAGGGTCTGGAAGGTCCCTGGAGGTGCTGCGGGTTGAGGATCCAGCCCTGACACTGCTGTGGCTCAGGTCGCAGCTATGGCTTGGGTTTGATTCCTGGCCTGGGAATGTCCATATGCCATGAGCATGCCCTCCCCCTCCCCCCTAAAAGGGACAGGAGTTTCAGGAGGGACTAAATACTCAGATGCTAGATTTATGGGGCCCAGAGAAAGAAGACATTAGCCTTAGTATGAGGAGTAAGGGAGGGATTTAAAGGGTTGACATCCAGGGAAAAGCAGGAGCTAAGAAGGCAAAGTCCATCCAGCTGGAGATTAAGATTCATGGCCACCTACTATGCACCAGACAGGGTGCTCATTGATTTCCACATGTGGTGTTATATCACCCTCCAAATAGCTCTGTGGTGTAGGTATTACGGATATTACCTCTCCATTTCGCAAATGATTCTACCCAAGCGCAGGCGGGAGGGTGGGGGGAGACTGAGTGACCTGAACACACTGAAAGCTGGTAAGGGACAGAAGCAGGATTCTAATCCAGACCCCAAAGCCCGCTGCCCTCTCCATCACAGGTGACACAGCTGCTGGGTGACAGATGTTCCCATCGTGCTCCTTCCCTCACACTGTTTCTTGAGTTAATCCACGATTCTCAAATATTTGGCGTCTGGAGAATTCCTTTCCGGGCCAGAGGTAGCTGCCACTCATGCTCCATAAGGAAGGACGCGCAGGAAAGCAGATACGGAGTTAGTGGAGAGCTCGTACCACCCGGCTGCTCTGGAGCCCGGAAAGCAGACGCAATGAGGCCATTCAGGTCTGGAGGTCACGGGACTTGGGCTGAGAAGGGCCCTCTTGTCCCAGCCTTTTGAGGGAGGGCTAGCTTCTGAGTGGCCCAATACTTGGGGAGGGGGAGTATACGACTCTTTTTTTTTTTTTTTTTTCCTCACTTCTGAGGCTCGTAAGCAATCAGCAAACCAATCTATAGACACTGTCAAAGGGAGTCTGCATGGTGGATGGAGGGTTAGAAAGAAAACAGTCTAGCATTTGAAAATGTCAACTCTGTTGCCACACAAGGCCTGTTTATATGTGGTTTCTCATTAAACCTGTGTGACAACCTTGCATAGAAGGTACTAATGTTTGCGTGTCTATTGAAGAAAAATGAAAGCTCAGAGAGACTCTTTTTTAAATTAATGAATTTACATATGCATGTTTATCTACCCTAACTTGTGCAAAAAAACCTGGAGACCCGTGAAGACAGAAGATATGAAATCTGAAATGTGGCCCCAGGTTGCTGCAAGCTCTATGCTTTTCTCTCTTTCCCCCACCCATGTATCCTTCAGCCTAGGACTTTCCCAACCCTCACCTAGAGCCAGGAGGGTCCAAAATACAATTCAATATGCAAAGCTTCATTTGCAGAAGCAGCAATGAATTTTCAGAAGCAGAGGACAAGCTAGAGGGGGGCGGGGGCTGTCTCAACTGGGTGGAGAGTTAATTTAGTTGCTTTCAAAAGTCAGCAATACACGCCCAGCCCTACCTCCCAGAGCCCTGAAAGAGACATGAACTTGAGGCCACCGCCGTACTTGCAATCTGCATGATCCTGTGATCCTGCTCAGAACATCTAATCTCCTTGTAATTTTGTTCTTACATCCATATCAGGGAAATATGAATAGCCTCGACTACTGCTCACCGACACAGCTGCTCAGGGTGTGAGTGGGGAGAGGGGGTATAAACACTTGGTCAGCCGTAAATCACAGTGCAAAAGTGAGGGCTTTCTTTCATGCCTACCTGGGTAACAGCACCCAGTCCCGTGGACCCAATGAGACCTAACCATCAGTAGAGCACACTCAGGGCCAATGGCAGAGTTTATTCTGCTATATTCAAAGTCATATTAGAGTGCCTGGCTCTGTGATGGGAGACCAAAGGCAGACAGGGAACAAAGTCAGGGCCATGATGTGCTGGTTCTAGGACTGAAATGGGGGCCCAAGGGGGAGGCTGGAAGAGTGGACTCAGGATGGACAGGGCAGGAGCTGCTGGTGGAAGGGTATTGGAACTTGACAGGTAAGTAGGATTTGGCCCTGCAGACATGGAAAAGGCGTTCCAAGCAGAGGGAACAGTGTGGCCAAGGCACAGAGGTATGAGCAGGACAGCATGCAGAGGGAAGCGTGGTCATGAGCCTCACTGGTGCCAGGTGGCAGCAAGCCTGGCAGACAGCATTTATTCATCAGTGAAACATCATTGCAACTGTCCCGCGTGACTTTTCACAGCCAGATGCTGGGAGACAGCCCCGAATCTCCCTGACCCAAAGGATTGGCAGCATTTCTTTGGCCATTTGTTGCTCTGATTTGCTAGCAATTTTCTAAAATCAAACCAATCCACTGGGCATATGGGTCCCCACTGTTTTAGTAAGTAGAAATCTAACAGTTCCATTTCCTCCCTGGGGAATGAGAAAACACTGAAATAAGTAGCTGTTTCCCACATTTACATGGTTCCTTTCTTCTTGCTTGAAATGACTTATGGTCAAGGATTAATCTGTTAGGTGGGCAGAGAAAAATTACAACCTCTGTCACTGTCTAAGGAAGAGGTAACACAGGGTGGGAGGGTAACGCAGGGTGGGAGGGTAATAGTTCTGCTTGGTCAGAAAAATTAAAGACTTGGATTCTTTGGAATTTGAGATGAGAACTTAAAGCCATAAGGGAACTGGGATGAGATCTGGTCTAACATACAAGTGCAAGACTCTCTTATAAAACAGCCTGGCCAACCAGCAGGCACTGAGCTTTGGCTTGATTCACTTTTGTTTACTAATTTGATGCGCCGATGGATCTTCACTTCCGATGGAAGCACAAACACTGCACATCACAAAATGAGGGAAAAGGGAAACAGGGCAGGGGGCAATGGGGATTTGGGGAAAGAGGCTTAGAATCAAATTTAGCTCCTCTATTTCCATAGATGAGGCTACGACGATTTTAGGCAAGACACTGAAACTCTCTGAGTCTCCTCCTCTGTAGAGAGTGGGTTATAACACCTTCCTGGCTGGGGTTGCTGTGAGGATTGAGTGGACCAGCGCATATAAAGTGTCCAGTAGAGATACCTGGCACACAGCCGGCACTCAATAAATGGTAATTATTATTATCTCATTAGCCCAAACTCCCAACCAAGGCAGAAATCCTTCTTCAAACAACTCTGACACACTAAGGAGCTTTCAGGTCTCTACTTGAATAAATATTTGTTGATCGATTTGGTGATCGGTTGGTTCTAAGCAGCCAGGGTCATACACACCCTACCCTTACTTAATCCTCTAGGTTCTCAGAAATGTTTTAGCAACAAGGCCACATCCATCTCCACTGGGTGGTACCGAAGGGAGAAACCGTTCCCAGCATGGGGCCTGGCTCTGGTCACTACAGCTCTTCTCCAATCCAAGGAGTTCAACGCTTTCTTCATCTTTTTTTTTATGGCCACACACACGGCACACGGAAGTTTCCAGGCCAAGGATTAAATCCAAGCTGCAGCTGCTACCTATGCCACAGCTGCTGCAACCCCGGATCCTTTAACCTACTTGAGCCGGGGCTTGAACCCACACCTCTGCAGCAACCTGAGACTCTACAGTCAGATCCTTAACACACTGCGCCACAGTGGGAACTCCCACCATTTATTTTTCAAATGTGCAGACTCCTTGTAGAGAACTTCCCAGAAAGCTGCATATACATGGAACCAGCTGCCTACAAGCTCGGTGGTGTCTCAGACCCCATGAAGGACTTTCAGGCTAAGCAGGACTATTCTGGAACCTCACCAAACAAGGTGAAGACACTACTGCTGATTCACCAAACATTCCTCTCATCCTCTCTGCCCAGCACTTCCCCAGTAAACTCAGAAGTAGTGCTGGATTCAAGCTCTGTCATCAGTGGACCACAGTCCAAATTCCAGCGTCCCCATGTAGTTTGTCATTAAGCCTCAGTTTCCTCATCTACAAAATTGGGAACAATAATGGTACCTACTGCGCAGGGCTGTTTTGAGGGGTGAGGGGGATCATGCATGTTGATGCTTAGCACAGTGTCTGGCACAGAGTAAACACACAATAGGAGTTAGCTATTGTTCTTTCCTAGTACATCTGTCCCCTTGTCCTCGCCCTGCTACCTTAGATACTACAGTCTGCCATTGTTCCACTGAAAGGGATCCTCAAGAACACACATTAGCTCCAGAAGGACTCAGGACAGCCTTGAGTGTCATGCCTGAGGTTTCAGGCAGGGGGCGCTCTGCCCAAGTCAGCCTGGAGACAGCACCTAACAGGTGCCGGACTCGGCCCCACAGGAGCTCAGAATGGCATGTTTATGGTCTTTGATTAATAAATGCATTTGATTTTAAAAATGCATCGGTTCAGTAGATTAAAAATATATAAATAGTCTTGGAAAAGGAAAAAACTAAATGGGATCTATGGAGATTTAAAAAAAAATTGAGCATCCCAATATCTTTTCCGATGTATTCTCTGAATTCCTTTCCTCCCTCTCTTCCTTCCTTCCAAAACATGCACACATACTGAGTGGTTACCTGTGTCAGCCTTGTGCTAGGCACTGGGAATACAAGACAAATAAGCCCTGCTTTCTGCCCTCAAGGAGCTCACAATCTAGGTGGGGAGCAGACAGAAAGTGAACACAAGGGGGCAGGTCCCCCAACAGGATCAGTACAGGTTCTGAGGATGCTGAGGCAGAGCCTCAGACTCCAGGTGGACACAGAGGAACAAGGGTGTCTCCCAAGGAGGGGACATGCAAACTGAGACCTTTGAACCACTTCATTAGATGTTTTGGCTGGTTATAAAATATGCATATATATTTTATAAAACATATATGTAGTATATATTTATTGCAAGAGACTTAGGGAGCACCGCAGTGCCAGACAAAGAAAACATCAACCATTTCTCACCACAGGAAGCAACCACGGATACATCCGTGAACATTTCTCCATCTTTCATGTATGCAGTGAACATCAATGAGCTCATGATGTCTAAACAATTTGATAGGCTCTCCTTTTCACTTAACATCGAAACATAAACTTTTTTTTCCATCAAGCTCCATCCAGAAGCAGGACCTTTGGATCTCTGATTTGGGGGACAGAACCCCGGATCCCCAGGAGCCCAGGCTGGCCCCGAGGAGAGAAGACAAGCTGGGTTTCCGCGAGCAGGTTGAGTCAGCCGAGCATCCTGAGTCCCACAACTGCGGATGGCTGGAGAGCACGGCGTGGCCCTCAGGAGACAGTCCAGGCCCAGAGGGTCCTCGGCACACAGGTGGTGGTTGACGCCATGGGATGGATGAGGTCCCTCAGGGAGGGTGTGCAGGGTGAGAAGAGAGATGACTTAGGGTAAGGTCCCTGCCCTCTAGAAGCTCACAGTCTAGTTGCGTTCATGTGCAAGTCATTCACCCCCAGCTAGATTGTAAGCTCCTTGAGGGCAGTTACCACATCACACACAGCCGTCCCTCGCCAACCATGGGGGTTGGGTTTCTGAAAACCCCTGGGGAGGAGAAGTCAGGCTTGAGGAATTTAGGACCTTACTGGGGAAAAAACAGGGTTAGGGGAATGAAGGCACGCGTGAACGTATGAAATCATTCCATTATTTACATTGACAGCGAGAGAAGCAACAAGCACAGCGTATTCAAAACATCAAGGATCAGAGACACTTCAATGATCAACGCGCTCTTACATTAACAGCACAGGCTTTACAATTTGTTTTCATTTGCCATCCATCCCTTGTTTCAATGTGATTAGAGCTGGTGTACAATGTTCTGCCAATTTCTGCTGTACAGCAAAGGGACTCGGTTAGACATATATATACACATTCTTGGCCTCACCTTAGCCTCCATCCTCGTCCATCACAAGTGATTTGGATGCAGGGGGAACTAGAGACTCTCATCCTGAGTGAAGTAAGTCAGAAAGAGAAAGACACCACATGGCATCACTTATATGTGGAGTCTCAGATGTGGCACAAATGTCTATCTACAAAACAGAAACAAACCATCCATCCCTTTAACTGAGCTCTCCCCTTCACACGCGTAACAATAGGCATGTACATCCATCTTTTCACTGCTAGAAAAAAAAAATACACTTGCTAAGAGACACCTTCTTTCTTCGCATGTTTCCCCAGGCCACAGTTCAATGCCTTCCGGTGGGGGGGGGTGGTTTATGGCTCTGAACTACTGATTCCCACCTCGGGGTCCCCCACCCCTGCAAGCACATGCTCACATCTTCACAGGCAAGGGTGGGTTTCTGGTGTCTCATGGACCCACTCGCACTCTTCCCTCTCCCCTGCTTCTGCAAACACCTCCTGTCTGCCATGCACTTGCCTATTTCTCTCTTCCAAACCTCTGCTCAGATTTCACCGCCCCCATGGGAATGACCTCAGAGTCTCCGTGGCTCCCGAAAGAACATGCAAATGTGACGTTTTGAGCAGTCCAGCTGGGTGTCTTTCTCCCGTAGAGCCTAGCACATCGTGTACTCACTAGCTCCCAGTAGGTGCTGGGAGGATTCTGGCTGAACGGAGCCATCTCCCAAGCCAAAGGAAAAGATGTGGATTTTATTTCTCGTTGCGCTCACTGCTCCAGATGAATATTAAACCTTGCACACAGCATAAATATTGAGATATTTGTAGGCACATTTAATTTTCCCTTCTGACAGGTCATGATGACAAGAAGGAACTAATAGATGCAATCTATCTGCATTCACGAAGGCAATTTTGAGTTCCACATGACATGCTGTCAATAGACTCAAAAGATATGGCCCTTCAGTGAAGGAATTCTCCATCTTTTCCAGCTCAGAGGCCACTTGGTTAAAAAGCCAAAGACCTACTAACCTGCGATTCCCCCGTGCATGTTCACAGCACAAAAAGTAACCATCACCTGAGGACAGAGGAGAATGAGCTCTATTTTGATGAGTATCAACCAAACAATATCTTTTAAACAAAATGATCATCGGTTACAGTTACACAGCACTTGACAGTTTACACAATGCTTTCATAGACATTTTTTTTAAATCTCATTTTTTTCTTCCCAGCTCCTCTGTGAGGTGGTCAGAGAAAGCATAAATATCTCCATTTTGCAGATGAAGAAACTGAGGCTTGTTCTAAAGAAAAGGGTCAAAGGGGGAGCAATTCACTAATTCAGTGTGAGCCCCCACCCCATGCTGTTACCCGCTGGGTTACATATAAAAAAATAAAACGCATATCCTGTCACTGCCAGTGCCCAAGACAAAGCCTTCCCCTCCCACCCCCCTCACCCACACCTGTCTTCTGCTACGCTGGCCATGAACTCATCGGTCTGGCCCATGAAGACATTTGAGCCCATGACCTACAAGGAAAGGTAATGAACAGAGGTTCAGTTCCACAAGGTCACATGTGCCAGAACTTGCATTTGGGCCTTCATAGACATGACCTCATTTTATCCCCACAACAGCCCCGCAAAGGAGGCTCTGCGATGCCCATCTTGCTCCTGCCGCCTTCCTTTTCCATCCTTCCCCACAGGTTCGGGATGGGGAAGTAGCAGGACTAAAAGATAAACCCTGGCCATTTGATTCTGAATTCTCAGGTAATCTTTCTAACATACTCCTCTGTCTCCAAGGAAGCAAAGTAAAGCTAGGATGGTGATGGATCCTTGGGAGCCTCTCACAGCCCTTATCGCATTTAATCCTGCACCAAAAAAGCTCAGCATGATCACACTTTTAGAGACGCAGAGACTGAGACCCAGGGAGTGCATTTGCTTAACCAAGATCACATGCACAGAGAACTGCAGAGCCAGGATTTGAACCCGGGTTTGGTTCTAGGACAGCAGGGCAGCTCCACGGAAGGGCCTTACCAGCCAGCAAGCCAGGATGCTCCAGGCCCATCTCCCAGCTCCACACCAGCAAGGCTCACAAGGGCCTGACCCTGGGAGGAAGTGGCCGCCCCATGGCCAGGCCTCCACAAAGGGCCCCCACGGGGGCTAAATCACCTGACAATAGGATGAAGCCCCCAAAGCCCCAAATCTTTTAGGGGGAAAAAAAAATCTGTATTTTATATGAATGCACTGGGGCATTTTGATTTCAAGGAAGTGGGGGTTGAGTGCATTCCTTCATTTCACAGGGGGTCCTGAACCAACCGGCAAAGGGGAAAGATCGAAGAGCACCAACCAAGAGAACACAAGGTGCAAGCCGGACACCCAGTGCCAGTGCTGAAGAAAATGACAAGCAAAGCTGCAGAAACAGAAAGCAGGCTGGTGGTTGCCAGGGGCTAGGAAGGGGAGATGGGGAGTGACTGCTAGTGGATGCAGGGTTTCCTTTTGGGTGACGACCTCTTGGAACTAGACAGAGGTGATGCGTGCACAACACTGTGAATGTACTAGGTGCCACTGAACGGTACACTTTAGGAGGTTAATGGTGAATTTTGTGTTCTGTGAATTTTACCTCGATTTTTAAAAAGGGGAGGAGCAAAAGTCAAGTTGCATGTGTCGAGCAGGGTCTGTACATAGATGATGCCTCCTAAGTGTCTGTTAGCTGCAGCTGGTCCTCTTGCGATGGAAGCTCTGGATATGGAAACAGAGGATGCTCAGCACCGGAGTAGGGTGCATACACGTGTGCACAAGTTCACTTAGTAAGTGTGTGTGCATGTGTTTATACAGAGGGCAGAGGGGATGGCAGCAGAATTAAATTTTGATAGCTTGATTCTTTAGTTTTACAGCCTGTTACACCTTCCAAACTGGCCAGCAGTAATAATAACAACGGGAGCAAGGACAATGATAACGTCATGGTATGATTATTATTAAATAAGGGCAGGCACTACTGACTAAGAGAGCGCTGGGAGCCAGGCATCCTGAGCATCATTGTATTTAATGATCACAACAGCCCAGGAAAAAGGGACGCTTTCCTCTTTGCAGGTTGAGGAAACTGACACTCACAAGGTTAAGGTTTGTCTAAGGTCACACCTTAATAATGACAGAGCCGGGATTTTAATCACGTCCTTTGACTGATGTCTGCGATTGGAGGAAGGACAGAGAGTTATATTTAATGTTTCTAATTGTGGACATAGCCTTAAAATACACGAAAGCATTTTGAAAAGACACATAATCGCATGAGCCAGAAATAACCACTATTAGCACTGTGATGTGTTCATTTCTAATTGTTTCTATATTTTCTATAGTTAAAACAAAGCGATGGATGCAATTCCATATTTTGGGTTCTTCCCTTTACATTGCACTATTAACATTTTCTCACAAGTCCCCATACATCTAATTTTGAACAGCTATAGATATTCTGTCCCAGGGATGACATCACTAACTTTTATCTTCATATTGACCAGATGAGAGTGTTCCAGTCCTTTGTGCATATAATTAATGTTGTGGTGAACATTTTCGTCCATCCACTTTCTCTGCGTTTCTCCTTTTTTCCTACGGACGTTTGTATTCTTGACGTACACTGAATCTTAATGTCCTCATTGGGAACCCTGCCTGGCAAGAGCCTACACGTGCAAGCCTCTGGCTCCACCCCAGAGCTAGGACCCTAATCTCCAGAGTCAGATGGGGGGCTTGGTCCTCCCCTTCTGAAGGTGCCAGGACTGCTGCTCCCTAGCGCC
Source organism: Sus scrofa (assembly GCF_054392235.1). Classification (NCBI taxonomy): domain Eukaryota; kingdom Metazoa; phylum Chordata; class Mammalia; order Artiodactyla; family Suidae; genus Sus; species Sus scrofa. The sequence goes on from NC_139391.1 coordinate 13,818,915, forward strand.
CCCTCCTGGCCTGACGGCACATCCCAGATATGCGGTCTTGACCAGAAGGAAGATTTCTTCTATTTGCTGTACTGACTTCTGACCGGTAGGACCTGAGACCTATGCGCCTTCATCCAGTTTCCAACCTTTTTCATTTTCATGATTTCTACCACTCTTTCAAGCCACCTGCACTCTTCTTAACCTAATTTTTTAACTCCAATTACTTTCTGTATCTTGAATCCATTTATTAAAAAAAAAAGGAAAATATATCTCGTTACAGCAAGTTAAAAAAATATCATCTTGTCATGTACAGAAGATAAAACTTAAAATAAGCATGGCAAGTACAAAACCAGGTAAAGACTGCTGCCTCCTTATCTAGACTCAGATCTGTGTTAAAATAGGAGATTAGCAAGCATCATCTGAGGTATTAAACACCTACCGCCCCACAATCAGGCTCTCTCTTCAACTCAATGGCAAAGATTGAACAGGAATTGAAACAGAACATTCTCACCATGTGATTCAATGTTATTCAACACTCTGCTGAGGTTACACACCTACAGCCGTCTGGTACCAGTCCCCCAGTGGAAAAACTGATCTGGCCCAACCTTCTCCACTTACACACCAGATAAAAGATGCTGAGAGTTCAATGACAAACCTTTGTCACATCCAAGCCAAGCTGGCAGGAAAGCAGAACCAAGAATCCAGGTCCCCTGGCTCCTAAGTTTTATTTGATCACTCTTTGATAATTTCATTTTAAAAAATGTTAGGCAGCCGCGTATACGGGGAGAGAAATATATTTTTACTTTGATCTTTGCTTGTAAGATCTCAAAGCATGTTATGGTAGAAGAGATTAAAGATATAAGCATTTCTTTTTAAAAATTCAGTCAACAAGAATGATTGACCATTTATTTCCCAGCCAGATTTAACCCTGTGTAGTACTGGACTTACAAGAGAGAAGAGGGCTTAGTTTCCAGCCCCCACTGTACTGACAGTGCGAGGGGCAATGTGTGGACTTAGAAATAGCCTCTGTGGATCAATCATTCATTGAATTTATTACTCGACAAACATGGATGAGCACCTACTATGTGTCAAATTTCCATAAATAATTTTTAATGGGAACACCGACGTTCTCTCTCAGTTACTTTGATAACTATACTCATTGCTAGGATTCAAACATAAGAATGGCAAGGTTTAAAAATATCCCTCAAGTTCGTCACAGAAAACTATTTTATCAAACCTATGCTGACCTTTTAAATGAAGGATACAGTTTTAAAAGCATTACCCAGTTTAGCTATTATTACTAATGACAGCTACCATAAGCAAGCCAACCGTACAATTATGAACAATCAGCTAATATTTATTGGATCCTTATGATACCCTTGGCATTATGCTCAACCCTTTTGCAGACACTGACTCATTTAATCCTCACAAGAATCCTGGAAAGGATTATTATTATCTGTAATATACAGACTTGGAAGCTGAGGATTATAGAGGTTAAATAAGTTTCCCCAAGTCACACAGTTAATCAGTAGTGAAACCTAGATACACATCCAGATAGCGGGCTGAAAGTTTCAACCTTTCCAAATTCAAAAGGCATACTTTCTAAAGGGAAAATAAACGCTGGGATTTTCTGCACTTTAATGATACTCCCAAAGAGGAAGGGGAAATTTCAAAGCTCCTTCAAAGTTGAATCTCTAGTTTAAGCATTCATTAGCCGTTAACACATGGGCAATGATGGTGCTTCTCAAACTTTGGAGAGCACCAGAACCATCTGGAGGGCTTGGTAAAACATGGGGTGCTAGACACCCCCCAGAGTATCCCATTCAGAAGGTCCGGGGCCGGGGGGGTGGGTGCTGAGGATGTGGGTTTTCGGTGATGCTGATACCGCTGGTCTGGAGACTACACATTCAGACCACTTGGTCTGGGGACCATAGCTTTAGAATTAGATAGACTTGGGTCTTGATCTCGACTTTTCCTCTTGCTTTAGGTGTAACCTTGGGCATGTACAGAGGTTGAGTTCTTCCTCTTCTAAAGGGGAACATCCCTATTGGATAAGGTCATAGTAAGGATTACATTAAATGCAATTAGGCATATCATCTGCCAAGTACATGGCATAGAGTGGGTATCCAATCCACTGGCTCTATTAATATCATTGATAAATGATTCTCAAGAGAGAATGCATACTCACTTCTCCACTAAAAGCCCCCCCCCCCCATAAAGAGAAAGGAACAGAACTGCCCTTGGGGGCTATTTGGTGTATTTCATCCCAAATCATCACCTTTGTATCCTCTATGCATGATGTTAGAGAATGGAAGCCGATAAAAAAGGAAGATGCATGTGGTGGGAAAGCCGTCAAAGTCAAATGCCAGTGGGTTAAGAGGGGCAGCACTTGCCCAGTCATGCAGAAGAACCCATAGATGGCTTGTAGGCAAAATCAGAGGGGCTTGAAGGCATCTGGGATTTTTCTGGAGCTTACTGTAGATGTAATAAGTATAAAATCACAATATAACTGCATGGGCTTAGCAAAGCACTTTGCTGTCGAGTAGAATAAACAGAAAGTATGAAGAAGTCCTTTTATCTTCTTCTGCCTGATTTATACACTGTTATCTGTGAGGGATATTTCGTGTATGTGTACGTACATGTGTGTGTGTGTGTTGTTTGCTGTTGATTTTAAAATAAGCCACAGAGACAAATCTGGCAGTGAGCTTCTCTTGCAGAAAGAATAGAATATGTTAAAGGCTGGAAACTGGGCTTGGAGCTAAATATAGCCTAGTGGTAGAGGTACAGCAGAGGGCGAGCTGGGGCACCTTTTCAAGCTCTTGGAGAGTATTTGAAACATTTAAAGGTAGATCTTGGCACAACTGCGGGGGACTTAAATCATCCGATGAGGGATGTCTTCCTAAGGTCATTTGTAAGTTCTTTGGCTAAAATAAGAGTGAGGCATATTGTGGGCCCCAGGGAGAGGCGCCGAAGAGGGATGGAGTCTGTAACACCCCAGCTTTGCCTGTGATGTACCTGCACCTGCAGGGCCCTGGCTGAGGAGCTTTCACCCCTGGAACTGCAGGCTCCCACAAAGGAGAGTGGCAGGACGATCCCCTAGGAGCCATCTGCTTTCCCTGGTCCCTTATTCAGGCCTCGGCTCCCACGCCGGCTCTCTGACCACCACCTCATCCACAGCAGACACCACGGATCTCCTCCACGAGGTCTCCAGCCCACATGGTAGCCCACCTCATGTCTCTGCTGGGAACTCTCTGGCAGTGGACACCCACGCATGGGGCAGGGTGGAAGCACCAGAAGTTAGCGTTCCCAGCAGCAATCCACAACCAAGGAGGAGCATAGGTGGTCGATGGATGCCCTGCCCCCAATGGAATGTCTCTTTGGCCGGTGAGCCACTGAGCTCAGAGGGCCCTTGAAGGACTGAGCCCACTGCCCACGTGGTGCTTCAATCCCTAACGCACCTGCTCTGAGCTTTCCTCCCCTCCTGGCGTCCCTTCCCCACTCCCTCATCAAGCATCCTGTAATCACCGCACAAATAAACTCCTTTCTTTCACGTCTGCTTTGTGGGGAACCCATGCACTGGGAACAAAGACATTATCTCAGGCCCCTTGTCCTCCAGTCTCTATCACACCATCCTGTAGCATTTCCTTTCTGCCCATGCTCTGGAATGACACACTTTTTCTTCGTACTTCTGCACAAAGGCAGAGCCTGGGTCTGCTCCACCTCCACCATGTGGAACTGTGCCCAGCTGGTGCCCAGCAAACCTGAATTGGCTAAAAGAGTAGTATTTGCCACTTGGAAGTAGCTTCCTCCTAGAACCATTTATGTAAATAGGAATTACACTCTTATGCCCAAATCAACTCCCTTTCTTTGCCTAAACATCTCCCTGTCCTAAGACACATCTGCGCACAAGCAGAGAGGCTCAGAAAGAGTTTTGGAATTAAGAAGGCTGTGTGACTTTGGGCAAATTACTCGCCTTCTCTGATCTTCCTGAAGACCATCTCAAAAACTAGGAATAGTATTGTCTGCCTGATGGGTTTACAGGGATGTCTAAGAGCTTAGAGATGTGCTGGTACTCGTCAGGCACTTAAGAAGTATGAGTTCCCTTCATTCCCCGCTTCTTCGTCTTTTCTTCCCTCAACCTCCATAAAAAGTCCTCCATTCTATAGAGAGGAGATTCCCTGAGCCTCTCTTTCCATGTCTGGGCTGCCTCTGTCCCCAACCCGCTTGCTGATCACCCCTGCCCCTGTATAGACTCACACACGCGCAGGCACACACACACACACACACACACACACACACATGGATGGGGTGACTGAGGGACACAGACGGTACCCACATTCTGAATTGCCTTCTACCTCCTGCCTCCATTTAGCAAGCCCTTCTAGGCAGGTCCTGACCCTTCCATACAGGCTACTTGTCCATTGCACAGAGACGGAGGGTGAGGCTCAGAGAGGGTAGGTGATGGCTCAAAGCCTCCACGCTTGGAGAACACACAGTCTGCCGACTCCTCTCCAGACCACACTACTTTCCTTAGGCTCCCAGCAGACTCCAGGGACTGCATGCCTGTGCCTGAGTAACGCCCCATGTACCTGCTGAGGTTTGCAGCAGTATGGACCCCTGTGCCACGTGCTCCTCTTCTTGCTTTTGGTCAATGAGAATTGATGCAGTGCCCTGGGTACTGTGCTGGGCAAGCCCACTGAGGTGGGTATTATGAGCCCTCTTTGACATTTAAGGAAACTGAGACTCGGAGGGGGTAAGTAATTTGCTCTCCATCACAGAGTGAAACATCAGTGGAACGAAGAATCACGGTGTGTCTGACCCAGAGCCTAAGCTGTGCTTAGCGGATGCGGACCTGGTCCTTCCTGGGTCTGCTTCCAGAAGCCTTCCTCTCTCTGCTCCCTGGCTCTTCGTTACTGCTCGCCCAGTGCTTTTCTGTCAGCCCCACTCCCACTCTGTTTTCCTTTTCACAAAAGGCAGGCAGGAAGGGCATCCTCTACATTGCAAGCTCCCTGAGGCTTTCTTCATCTCATCTCCAGGCACTCTGACAAATTCGGGAAAGATTTGTCCCACTGAAGTAATCAAAGCCTCAACAGGAGTCAATTGGAAGATGTTTTAGCTTCCTTCCAACTCTGGAAGGCGACTCCCTGACGGTCCTATTTCAGCTTTGTCAACACGTCCGACACAGGCCCTTGTAGCCACTCAAACCACTGAGCAGAGTTATTCAACACCTACAGAGGCTCCTCTTTAAGAGGGAATCCCATGACCCTGGGAGCCGGCACCCCCAGGACTCCAGCTTTGCGGGGGAGCCCAGAGGAGCAGCATCGGTGTTTGTCTCTGTCATGTCACAGGAGAACGCCACTGCTCTGCTGCTCAGCCTTCCTGCCAGGGGACGAGGCCCTGTGATCAGGTGGGGTCATGAAGAGGAAGGGGCAGGCTGGCACAGCCCCCACGACCACCCTGGAGCTCTCCTGAACACTGAGAGGATACAGCTTTCCTGATTCTATTAGCCACTAAGCTGGCCAGTCAAGTCCAAGGACATCCTGAAGAAGCAGTCACGTTCACGGAAATCCTGCCCTGAGGATGCCCAACAGGGGGTGAGGCGTCAGGCCCAGGACTGGCAGAGACGTCTGACTCCTTCAAGATGGCCAAGCTGAGTGACAGGCCCTCAGCTGTCTGGTCCCCCAGGATAGCCTTAAGGCCATCCCTGGTAAGCATCTTGGGGCTACCACAGTGATTCTCCCAATCCTGGAACACCTGACCCCACTCAACCTACAGTGAGGTGGCTGAGAGGGGAGTCTGGAGCCAGATTATCTGGGGTCAAGTCCTGGCTCCACTGCCTATGTGACCTGGGACAAGTCACCTAACATTTCCATGCTTCGCTTTTCTCTAAGATAAAGTAGGAAAAACAACAGTGCCCACCTCATAGGGTTTTAAGAAACTTAAATGAGTTATGTATAAAGCACTTCAAGCAAGGCCATTGCATAAGCACTTTATAAGTATTTATCAAATACATAAATACTCATCCCACCTCCCTACAACTTCTTAGTACTAGGCTCTCAGAAAACATACCTAATTATTTTGCTTTCATACATGCATCTCTCTACTCACTCATTCTTCTTTGATGCTCTCCCACAGCATCCTGCCTGGTCACAGCAGGTGTCCCTCTGTATCACTGAGGTCTGTCTATTCCACGAGCATCTTCACTGTACCACAGCCACGCACTGTATCGGCTCTAAGAATGCGATGGTCGGTCCAGAAGGTGGGGGGGACACGGGTCAGGGTCACTACATAAGGAAGACAAGGGTACCAGTGCTAGAGGCACCAGCCGTGGACACCTGGGCGAGGTATCAGTTATACTGTATCTTCGTGATGGTGTCATAATTAAGAGGCACCGACAGCCAAAAGGAATCTCTAGATGACCACAGGACATGTTCATTCCCAAAAGGGATAAAAGGAGAAGCAGAAAAAGAAGTCAGAGGGAAAACACACATTTCGGGGCCCTCGTATTCCCCATCTGCTCCTATTTCACACCATGTTTCCAAACCTCCTGGCCGCGGTTCCCAGTTCCCGAGGCTGGCCGCCACCAGCTCCCACTTGAGACTGTGTACAAAGTCCTGTGACAACTCCCAGTCTCCCGAGCAATTGGCCATGGATTCAGGTCACTCTGGGTGCAGCTGCCTTGGAATCCAGCCTTTCTGGCAAGCAGCTAGCCCACTCTGCCTTTCCCGCCTCACCCCACCTAGATGCCCACCCCACCTAGAGATTCCAGATCCTCCCACTGATTGGGCAGCAGACAGCAGAGGGAAAGCGCAAGCGTTCCCATGAGAACTCCAAGGCCAGCCCCTAACAGCTGCCTCGGCTGGAGAGGTCTTTTTCACTCTAATTTGGAGATGATTCTAGCTCATGAAGACCGCTTATTAAAAATGTTGGTTCAACATACCAGCCAAACATAATGCATACATTTTAGCTGGATCCTAGCTGAGGAGGAAAAACAAAAACAAAAACACATGAACAGATCTTTTGGACAACTGGGGCCATCTGAATGTGGACTAGATACTAGATGACAATTATTAATTATTGTTACTTTTAAGTATAAAGATCACATCACATATAGAAGAATCTCCTTTTTAAGAGAAACATGCTAAAGTAGGTATGAAGAAAGAATTATGTCTATGGAAGTGGAGAAAAATATATGTCTACACATACACATGCAAATGAAGGATATATGGCAAATATTTCAAGAAAAAGAATGATCAGTTCCTTGTGGCTTTATATAAACCTTATGCACACCTGCTTTATTGAGACCTGAAAACAAAATTTTACAGAGCGATACAGAAAGCTACATATAATTTCTCTCTAAACGTCAAAATTCAACTTGACTTTGTCCTGGAATGGAGCGAGACTCTCTTGGCCCTATCCCCCCACAGATGCATGCACACATGTGCACATAGACACACACTGGAAGGTGCTTCCTTTGAGTTCCAAGCCTTAAAAGAAGTTCTAGAAGAGCTGGCCTGCAACAGTGAAGAGCTGGAATTTCACACTGAGAGACTTGGGTTCAAACCCTGCTGCATGGGAGCTGGTGATTTTAGAAGCCACCCACCTTCTGTGAGTCTCACTTCCCTCAGAGTCACCCAAGAGGTCAAGAGCCCTGCCTCCCAAACCCACAGTCTTTGTCCAAGGACCAAGGAAGGCTGTAAAGGTACCATCTGAACATTGCCTATTACTGCCTATGTTCACAAGTAAAAGAGGCCAAGAATCGAACGTGTAGAGGGGTGTCTGTGTTCTGTCTAAAGCTCCCCCTGTTGATCTTCTGGGATTGAGCCTCTAAGCATTTACTTTTCCAAGCTGCTCACTACTGGAAAAACAGACGTAACTCTTTTAGCCCTACATGGTATGGCCCAAGCAATAAAAATACAACTGGCTTTCGATTTTTTTTTTTTTTTAACAGGCATTCCCAAAGCAATCTTATATAAATGGTTGTGAAACACGAGGCAGAAACAAAAGGGCTGAGTAGAGACACTGAACCCAAACAAGGAGTCCTGCCTGGGTCAGAGACAAAGAATGCCAAAACCTTGGCCTGTTGCCCCCCGGAGCTTCTCACATCTAAGACCTCAGCAGAAAACCTCATTCATTTAAAATCCATTAAATCTGATCACTGGGTCAAGGCCTCGGCTGACCTTGTCACTGTTCTCTCTGTAAAACGCAGGCTGGCTTAGAGGCAGGGGCCCCACGGTGCTCAGGCAAGCTTGGCTAACTCGGTGGCCAGGAGACTGGGTTCACTCCTGACCCCAGCACTTTGTAACTCTGGACAAGACACCTTCTTTCCCCACTCCCAATGGTCATGCCTATTACACGACAGCTTTGGATTAGAGGCTGTTCCGTTCTCATCCAATTCTAAGATTCTATGCTTAGTCACTTCCTTTGGAAAGTCCTCCCAATCCCTCAAAGAATGTTTTATGAAAGGATCTGGTATCTGTGAAATTAAACTATGCTTAATCAACCAAAGGGAACAGGCTGTTTTAGAGCACATGGAAAGCCCTCATTTCCAGGCCCCAAGGAAGAACAAAGCATTTCAGTTTTTACTCAGGTTGATTCACAGAAATGTTCACCTATAGATTGCTGGTTTGGGGTAGCTAAGTACTTTATGAACCTGAAGGGAACAAACAATACTATCAGTATAGACAGCAGTTTGGGGCATCCACTGTATGCCAGGCTCTGTTAAGAGCTTTGTATACCACAGCAATAGTGTGATGCAGCCCATCATCTCTACTTCCACATGGAAAACCGCAGCTCAGAGAGGTTAAGTAACTTGCCCAATGTAACAGAGCAAGTGATAGAACCAGAAGTTCCTACCCTGTTCCTTGTGGTAGCATCTGAAGCTAACCCATCATCTTATAAACACACTCCGGTTTATATGTATGTTATTTGGCTTTCCTTGTAGTGGACATTAATTTAGAAAAAAAGCCTTTCTTGGGCTATAATTGACACTCAACACTGTACATGTTTAAATCATAAAACCTGGTGAGTCGTTTATATCTGTACATAACTGTGAAGCATCACTACAGTCAAGATACTGAACATATCCATCATTCCCCAAAGTTTCCCTATACCTTTCTCCCTTCACCCCTCTCCAGGCAACCACGGATCTGTTTTCTATCACAAGATGTTACTTTGGAGAATTTTGAATAAATAGAATCAGGCAGCACACATTTTTCTCTTTGGCTCTTTCCACTCAGTGTCATTATTTTGAGATTGATCCATACTGTTGAGTTTATCAAGAATGCATTCCTTTTTTACTGCTGAGTAATATTCCCTTTTATGGATATATCACAATTTGTCCACCTAGTCAACTGCTGATGGACATTTGGGTCATTTATCGTTTTTGGCTGTGACCAATTAAGCTTCTTTAAATACTCCCATATAGGATTCTGTGTGAAAATGTGATTTCATTTTTCTTGGGTATTTACCTAGGAGCGAAAGGGCTGGGTCACAAGCTGGGTGTATATTTAACTTTTTAAGAAGCTTCAAAACTGTTCTCCAAAGTAGTAGTACCATTGTACATTTCTGTTGCTTCAGGTCCTCACCAAATTCAATATTACCAGTCCTTCCCATTTTAGGCATTTCAGTGGGATTGAAGTCATATATCATTATGGTTTTAATTTTTATTTCCCTAATGACTAATGATGTTGAGCATCCTTTCATGGGCTCATTTTTTTGTAAAAAAATCTTTAGCTATGATAGAAAATTTGACTAAAAGAACAGTGCTAGGTACCATGTATTAAACTGTTCCTTTACTACAGGTATACCTCAGAGGTACTGGGGGTTCAATTCCAAACCATGGCAATAAAGTGAGTCCCATGAATTTTTTGGTTTCCCCGTGCATATAAAAGTTATGTTTCCACTACACTGTAGTCTGTCAAGAGTGCAACCTCATTATGTCTAAAAACAATGCACATAGCTTAATTAAAAAATATTGCTGAAAAAGGCTAGTCATCATCTGAGCTTTCAGTGAGATGTAATCTTTTTGTCATTGGAGGGTTTGAAATATTGGAAGACTTACCAAAAGGTGACACAGAAAGCAAAGACGGCGCCCACAGACTTGCTCTGCACAGGGTTGCTGCAAACCTCCAGTTTGAAAAAAAAAAAAAAGGCCATCTCCAAGAAGCGTGGTAAAGTATGACGGATATGGTGCTAAGAGTTTTATGTGCCTTATCTGATCTCACCCTCACAACCACCTAATGAGGACAGTACTGACAGCCAGTATGGATGGAGAAACAGACTCAGGGAGGTGAGGTAGTTTGGCCTACTTCACAGGGTAGGTTGGGGGGCGGGGACCAGGCTCAGGCTCCATTCCAGACCTCTGCTCGAACCCTGGAAGGCAGGCCTGCCCCGAACACAGCTCTTGTGCAAGACAGGCATCCTACATCTCAGGAATGGAGGACTTGGGAGCAGAACCAGACAACAGGGAAAAAAATAAAAACAGACACTGCAGGCAAATGTAACACTGACACTTTTACTTCTCACGCAGTCATTCCCTATTTGCTAGAAACACAGGACAGTTTAGCCTAAGTACACTGTGGCTGAGACCCTGGTAATATATTGATAGTGTATAACATTAAAGGCAAAACGGATATCTGGGAAGTAGTTAACTGAGAGCCTCAAATCTAAGGATGGGCCGCAGAATGTCAATGCTGAGGGCATTTATGGTGTCCTGATGAAATCCCTTAAAAGAACTTTACTTTTCATCTTTAAAGGCAGGTGTACCTCAAGCTGTTAACTCTTATGTAAGCACTAGAAATGTGTCTGGAGTTTTCCTTAGCCCGCAGACTGAGTTCTAGCACCAGGGGCAAGGCTATGTGCTATAAGGGAAAGATGAGCAGCTGTGAGCAGGCTGGCCAGCCTAGTCTGGACATCAGTTTCTTTCTCTGGGCTGCTGGGGGCTCCTGTGGGACGCCTCCTTAATACCCTTCTAGTGCCAGATGCTGTTGTTTGTACTTAAACATTTGCAGGAAACGCCAAATATGAGAGTAGCAGTAAGCAAGACAGTATAAAAGGAGAGCCTTCCTTACCTAAGGAGAAGACATTTTACCTTTGCATTTTGACTCTAAATCCTTGGTTTGAATTGTCTTTTTTTTTTATCTTTTTGCTATTTCTTGGGCCGCTCCCGCGGCATGTGGAGGTTCCCAGGCTAGGGGTCTAATCGGAGCTGAGCCACCGGCCTATGCCAGAGCCACAGCAACTCGGGATCCGAGCCGCATCTACAACCTACACCACAGGTCACGGCAACGCCAGATCCTTAACCCACTGAGCAAGGGCAGGGATCGAACCCGCAACCTCATGGTTCCTAGTTGGATTCATTAACCACTGAGCCACGACGGGAACACTGGCTTTGAATTGTCTTTATGTTCCACATCTACAGCATTGCATGGCCCTTCAAAGAACAGTATTCACATCTCCTGTCATCCTGGATGAGGGTCCTGACTCTCCTGCTGATGCTCACAACGTGGTGTCACCTATATACAGCCTCCTTGCACCAGCAGAAGAAAGTCCAAGCTCCCGAGTGGGCTTCCCTCTTCCTGAGGCCACCTCATCCCATTCCGCTTCCCCCATGGATGCACCTTTCAGAGCCTACAGCCTTTTACTCAGGCTCTCCCGAGCCTGGGGCATCCTTCCACACTTCCCCACTTGGAGAGCCCTAATCTCTCAGGGCCCATTAAGAAGAAAGTCTCTTCTCTCTAAAGGCTTACCCTGCTGGCCCTCCAGGCAGAATAAGTCACCCCTTATGAGTGCTCACCTCCAAGCAGACACGTTTCCTACTGTATAGCTCACACAGCGAGATATATAGCATCAGCAAGGATGCATTGCTTACACACATATATATGTGTGTGTATGGATATATACATATATATGCAATGCTAGCATATATGATACATAGCATTGCATCCGCAATGGGCTTGTCTGTTTCCTCCCACTTGACCAGCCCAGGCCAACAGCAAGAGAATATACACTTGATAAATAATTTTGCATAATAACACAGTGCTATAAATATCACAAAGTATAAATAAAATGAAAAATGTTATTCCAGCCACATTTGAAGGACTCAGTGGAAACATGTAACTAACGGCTACCCTATTGGAGAGCACAGATATGGAACAGTTCCATGCCGGGGAAACTTGTGCTGAAAAGCACTGGTCTAGAATACCTCTTTGGCGACGTCTTCTCAGGGGTAGTAAATGTGCTTCTTTAGAGTGCCATTGATTTCCCTAAATAAGTGAAATATACTGGGACCGCAGTAATGGGAATTCCGACAGCATCAGGAATACGGATGCTATTGGTTTTAAGATCATTTCTCGCTGATGAATCAAAGCCAACCATGCCGCTTATGAGCTGGCTCGGAAGGTCAATACTGATATGTTTCAGGAACCTCTCAAATCTGTTCTCCACTTTATCACCCAGAATGACACCTTTTGCTGGAGTCCATCTGAAGTTTCCCATTGACCTATGTATTTGTATACACTGCTCATGCCACCTGCATGTCCTCTCCGGTCCCTCTGGCTGACTCTGACGACCCTTCGACACAGTTCAAGCTTCACCCCCTCTGGGCCGCTTTCCCGGACAAGCCTCTCTGCAGAAGCTCCCCTAGAACATGTATACCTGTCTTCATTTTATTTTATTTTATTTTATTTGTCTTTTCCAGGGCCGCACTTGCGGCATATGGAGGTTCCCAGGCCAGGGGTCTAATCAGAGCTGTTGCTGCCAGCCTACGCCACGGCCACAGCAACACCGGATCCTTAACCCACTGAGCAAGGCCAGGGATCGAACCTGCAACCTCGTGGTTCCTCATCGGATTCGTTTCTGCTGGGCCGCAAAGGGAACTCCCATGTATACCTGTCTTCAATCACTCCGTCACATGCCTGTGTCTGGAACACACGACCGTGACCTTCCTGGCGGCAGCAGCTGTCTCTTTCCCCGATGTGGCCGACCACAGTGCCTGGCAAACTGGACTTGCTTGACAGATAGGAACTGAAGAATTCGGTGAATGAATGACTGAACACCGAAATTCCCAAGGCAGAGCCCAACCCCGCATCCAGCCATGGTGGCATCACCAGAATGAAGGGTGGCCTCCAGGTACCACCTCGGAAGGCAGCCCTCCCCACTGATCTGTTTATGTTCCAGGCTGTAGTCTTAAGATGCTGGGCTTAGGAATGTTTGAAGCATAGGATCGAAAGAAGCCCATGGATGGACAGCGGCTGAGCCATCCCCCTGCCGTCAGAAGGAACTCACTCACACACAAAGCGGTCAAGAAGATAAAAACCTACCTGGCTTTTTAACGAATTCAAAACCACTCCCGCAAGCCATGGCAACGCTGAATCGAGACCGAACCGAGGGCCCCTCCCTCTCCCTGCTGAGTCAGTGGCCTTTGTCTGCTCTGTGACTCACCCCACTGCTTATGAGCCACCTGAACGGTTGGGAACAAGGGTGCTGCACAACTCACGCCCACGGGGACGGGTCAGCTCTCGCCAGCAGGCCACGGCGACCATGCCCAGCCCGTGGGCGGGAGTCGGGGGTGGGGGTGGGGGGAGATGGTGGCATCAGATTGGCAGTCCAGAAACCCCAAGTCCAAGTTTGGCTTTGACATCGTGATACGGACTTTATGGTGGGTTCAAATCCACATGTGGCGTTTGGGAACATAGCCCAGCCTTGCATCCTCCGCCGGGAGTGCAGAAAGGGCCCTCCTTCCAGGTTGGTTGTGAGGAGGTAGGTTTGGGTCTGCCACAAAGTGGGAGTTTGGAAGACGTGAGACTCCACCCCTGTCTCCACCCCTTGGCCCCATGTCCCCTGAACCAACCGGCTTTGAGGGCTCAGGCGAGGCCCAGCCTTTCTGAGTCCTCAGTTTCTCTCGCCCCACAGGTGAGCCACATTGTCCCTCAGTTCCTTTCCGGACCCAAGGTGTGATGGTTTGGGGTGTGAAATTTCCTGTGCGACTGTGTGTGTTTGTGTGAGTGAGAAAGAGAGAAGGAGAGCGAGGCCTCTTTTAAAAAATTTCCCTTAATGGAATAAGACCGATTTAAATATTTTGATTCCAACCGGCTGTGTTCTCTTTGTTCCGTATATATTTTTAAAGCTTATCTTTGTCTTTTAGCTCTTTCAACAATGCAAATCCTTCTCACAATACAAGGTAAAGGTTTGCTTCCTCCTGATGACTTAACGTATAAAAAAAAATGTTAAATCCTTCTTCTCTGTACTGAAGCCTTTGAGGTTTTGGAGAAAACAGGTTGGAAAGGGTTGGGACAGAAAACCTCTGTGCTTATCTGAGAGAGTAACAGAAAGAGAAGGCAGGCTTGCAGGCTCCTGGGAAGAAAAGAGGGACGACCAGAGTCCTCGCAGGCAGGCCTTCTGCCTTGGTCACTTCTCAGGACCCTGTCCCTTCTTGAGTCCATGGAGTCAGCACTTCCCAAATTGTTTCTGCAGGAACCCTGCTCTTAGGAGAGGTTCTGCAAACATATTTTTAACTCTCATGTTGGGAGTCTGGGAGCACTTACATGCCGTTTCCCTCTCATGGAGTTTCATGTTGGTATACTCAAGGCTCTGAGAAGTCCTGCAGTGCAAGAACATGTTCAACCTGTCTAATCTGACATTTCTCAAACTTCTTTGGACACAAACCAGTGTTTTTATAGGGTTCTTCTCCCTCCTGGCAAAAAAAAAAAAAAAAAAAAAGGCTATTACGCCCTTCTACATACACCCCCAAACACACACTCAAAATGGGAAAAAATGATTAAAAACCCAGTTCCAGGAGCCAGTATGAGGCAGAGAGATAACAGCATGCCCTTCAGTGAGGTAAGTTCAGGTTCAACCCTAAATCCAGCAGCAGGGTAGCCTTAGGGATGTTACTGAACCTGGCAGAGGCTCAGTGTTACCGGCAGTGAAAACTGGGCTGATAAGGGCTACTTCTGAGGAGCTTCCGCGTGGGTTGGGTGAGGCGAGGCTGCCCAGCAGCATCTGGCACACGCACAGGAGGAATTTTTCAAATGTGACTCTCCCTCCTCTCTCCCCTTTGCAAAATCACAGGCAGAGACATTTGAAAACATTACTGGTCATTTTTTAAAATGCTCATAAAACTTTAAATCAAATTATCTCACATAAGAAGCTTCTTGGAATGTCATTCCATTACGGAGTCTGCACGTTTTCATAAATAGAGTCATCCAGGAAAAAAAAAAAAAATGGCAGTGCCGCTTCCGTTCTTATATATGTGAAGGAGACCTAGTATTTCATACAGCTCTCTGAATGCGCTATCAAGGAACTTGCCCGTGTCAAGTATTAATTTAAGGGAACGTGATAGCACTGGCTACAGTCATAAAGTGCATCCCTATCAAAATACAGCTGTTATTAACATTACTTACCACTGCTTTATCCTGGTGCCTTTTATTGAAATGCTAACGATGGGCCCTTTTGGAATAAGTGTCCCTGGCTAATTTTCTGAGGAGGCCTCTCTCCCACGGAGAGTTCATGTGATAATTCCACCAGGGTTTTCACCCAGGTAGAAGGAAGAGTTTAAAATGCTTTAAAAGGAGTCATCTCCAGGTCACCAATAATTAAATAGGAGCTGAAGGAACAGAATGTGGAAAATGCGTCATCTTCCCTGGCTCTGAAATAAAAACAGATCTCGGGGAGACAGGACCTCTGTGCAGGGAGGTTTGATCTTCATCTCCAGTAGGATTCCTTTCAAGCCCAGATGTCTAGTTCAAAAACCCCGTTAAAAGTCTATGATGGACTTTAATTATGAGAGGCAGATGATCAGAGCCCCGTTTGTTCCCTCCTGTTGTCTGGGGTGGTTTAGAGCTGCCAATCATCACTCCCTTCAAGGAGGCCCACGTACAGATACCACTTTACAGAGGCTGGCAGAACTGCCAGGGAGGGGTTCTGACCCAAGGGGTGGTGCTGACAGAAGCGAGTTAAAGTGCCTTGGGGTCCTGCAAAGTGCAGTGAAGGGACCTCTTGTTACAGGCAGCGTCAGTTTTCCCATTCATACACAGAGGCTGGACCAAGGGACTCCCTCACGCCTGCCTCTCATTTCTCAGCCTCCGAAGAAGTCCCTTTTCTCACCTCCAGTCACCTGCACACTGTATGGAGGTGATTAGATGTGATGGCCTCTAAGCTAATAGGTGGCATTAGTCTCCACACACAGACACACACACACACACACACACACACGGTAAAGGACAGCAGAGAAAAGAGCCCATCTTAGTAAAAGCAGCACCAGCTCTAGAGTCAGGCCTGAATTTGAATCCTGATTCCCTCATTTCCTACTGTGTGGTCATAGGTAAGTCACTTGACCTCTCTGGGCCTCCATCTTCCATCTGTGAAATGGAGACAAGAATACCAGCCACTTAGTTTTAATGAGGCTCCTGCTTCATAATAGGATACCTAATAATGTCATCCTGTCCTAGGAAAGCAGAGGCCTTGCTGTCAGTGTGTGTCTGCCTTCATTGTTTCCTGAATAACAACTGCCTCCACCCTGGGAAAGAAACTTGCTGGAGAGGCCAGCTGAGAAAGAAAAATGTTAAATAATTCAGAGGCCCTAACATCAAGTCTGATGTAGGTATAAAAATAGTTACAAAACACCACACGCCTCTTGTGTTCTTTACAGCAAACTTGCCTCCCTCAGAGGAACAGGAGGGGCTTGGGTCTGGCCTGAGGCTGCGGCTGGGGCTGGGCTTGGGGCAGGAGAGCCTCATTGGGCTTCTCTTTTGCTCTTCTAATTACTCATCTTTGAACAAAGCCCAGGCAGGCATTTGCTCGTCACCTCTTTATTTTAAACCAGCCTTCTGATAGGCTGGCTTAGCTCTGAACTGATAGTCGGCTTGGCTACTGGAGCAGCAAGAATTCTCTGCATCCTGCTTTCTGCAAGTTCTCCAAGGATGCTGGGCCTCACTCATCCCAAAGCTCAGGTTCAAAGGAGCAGGCTGAGAGGCTACCCTGTGCCATCCTTCTAGGAGTCCCATGCTATGGGGCTCTGTCACCCAGAAGACTAGGCTGTCCCCCCAAAGCACATGCTCTGGGAACAGGAAGAGCCCGACTGGTGGGTTAATATTTACTAAGTGCCTACTCTATGCCAGGAACCCTGCCAGACACTTTACCTATATTTCCTCTGATCATCCTCAGAGCAAACCCCAAATTGGTTGAAAGCCTCTACATGTCACAGGTGAACAAACTGATCACGCAGGGAAATCAAGGAACCACTCTACAAATCTCCACCAAAGAGTCAGTGCTCAGACTGAGATGCCTACCCCCCAAGCCTGCACTCCCTCCCATCCCCTCCCTAAAAGCAGTGCATGTGGCATGAAAAATCTTCATGAAATATTCAGCTGCATTTGTAGCTCCTGTCGCCTCCAAGCCAGATCTGAACGCTTACTCAGGGCTTTTTCTTTTCTTTTTTTTTTTTTTTTTTTTTTTTTTGGCAAGGTAGCTACATGGAAACAAATTTCCAATTCATACTTAACAAGACAGGGAAAAGGACCCGCTCTTGGCCTGCTCCAAGCGTGGGGGCAAATCTATCTATGCAGGCGCCAGGGGCAGCTGGCACCGCAGAGGGAGGGTAAAACAGGAGGCCAGAATCAAACCTATTACTTCTAGAAACTGAGGGTCCCCCTGGCTGACATGTAGGAGAGAAGAGGGGGGTGGCCAGCAGGTGAGAGGCAGCCTGGGAGGGTAGAGGACCTAGGAGGAACCCCATCGTAGTATTTCTTGTCCTTTGGAAAAACGCATCCACATCCTTCAGGTCTGACCTCAAATATTTATTTCTTTCTGAATTCCTCCCGAAAGCCTCCCATATTAAAGAGGAAAAAACTAAGACTAAGAGGTTACTGAATCTGTCAAAAGTCATACAAGCGAGTGCAGTGGCTCTCAACCCAGGACGTCCCCCCCCAACAAAAAAAGTGTCTAGTCAGTGGTGCCAAATCAGAGAGCACGTGGGTAAGTGATGGCTCAGCCAGGATTGGCTTTTTCTTTTTTTCTTTTTCTTTTTTTTTTTTGGCTGTGCCCTCGGAATGTGGAAGTTAGGCAAGGGATTGAGCCTGTACCATGGCAGCAAGTTGGCGACTCGCGATCTTTAACCTGCTGAGCTACCAGGGAACTCCTCGGCCAGGATTTAGATAAGGCCAGCCTGACTCTCCAACATACAGTGTCTGGTTCTACTCTGAATGTATCACCGGTAAGAACCTTGAGGGTCTCAGGACTCCCCTGCCCTTCTGTCCTGAATGACACCTGCTGCCGGGCACAGCTCTCACTGACTAATTCATCAGGATACTTCCTAACCACGACTAGGGTCCAGATCTTTAAACAGGGCAGTAAGTTCAACCTCCCACCCCCTGCAGGAAGCTTCTCCCCAATCCCCGACAGCCCCTACTTGCACTTCTCCCATGATGGGGAGCTCACTCCCTCCACAGGCAGCGCAATACTTGGTAGGATGTTCTCCCTGAGGCTGAACTGAAGCCAGCTCTCCACCTAGCCCTGGCTTACCTCGGCCTCAGGAGCCTCTGAGCAAAGCTTGCTGGTAAAGAGACCAGCCCCAAAGCCCTGGTCAAGTTTTCCCAACTGCTGGAATGGTGAGGCAGAACACAGGTGTGGAGCCAGAAAGATCCAGATACAAATTTTGGCTCCACTGCTCATGTAGTTGGTAACCAAGCATCACAATTCAGCCTGGCAGAGTTGCGATGTTCATCACACAGTGGAGGCGGGGGGGGCTCAGCACACAGTAGGGCTCAAATGGCCTGTCTTAGCTGGACCTGGTTCCCCTCTGTGCTGTGAGCTCTGTGACACCTGCTGGCCCTCCCCATATCACAGCCTCTCTCTGGCTCCTGCCTGCCTGTCTCTGGGGTCCGCTTCTGGACAAGTGACTTGAATTCCATGATTATTAAGGGGATGGCCAACTGAGATGAGTGACAACAAATCAAGAAATGATAACTATGAGAGTTACCATGGTAACACTTTAACTTGGAAAGTTCCCAGAATGTGCTGTACATGTTAGGTACCCCCCTCCACATACAGGCACAGACAGACAGACACACACACACACACACACACACACACACACACACACACGCCAGAATGTGGGGACCTTAGAAACCAGTTTGGTGCTTGAGACAATCACCCAAACTGGTAGAGAATGGATTCTCGGCCACTTCCACCTTTATCAAGGGAACTCCTCTTTCTAGGAAGCTTGATTAATTTTAACCACAAGGTGCCAGTCATCCGTGCAGGCAGGTGTCGGGACAGGTTACACATCTTCTATTCAAAGTTTGTTTCAGCTGCAAATTCAGACACATTTGAAGACGGTGTGTATCCTGCTCCTGATGCAAAGGAGCCTGGGCCAGCTCCACCCCTCCGCTTCCTGTGGACTAACCGCACAGCTCCTGGAGGACGGACGTCCGCTTTAGGCTCAGGTAGATCCGGGCAGGAACCCTGGCTCCCTGACTCACTGGTAGCAGGTGACTCTGGGGAAGAAGCCTAATCTCCCTGAGTCCCCTTTCCTCCTCTGGAAAACAGGTAAAACAAGACCTCACGTTGTGGCGAGGACTCAGTGAGGTCCCAGAGGCCAAACACCGCACACAATTCAGCGGGGTTACTGGTGACCCCCTTAGGGGTTACCTGTGCGAACGAAAGACGGAGCGCGCTGCCCCCTGGAGATTTACTACAGTCCTGAGAGAAACAGAAAACAGCCAGACAGATATGCTAACAGATCTCTGCTCCCTGGGCTTTGTAGCAACCAGCCCCACACGGTCCAGCTTGGTCAGAAACCTGCCAGCTTTCCCCATTTTTGGCCCCTCCTTCCACCTCAGGACCAATGAGAAAGAAGCAAATGTGCTTCCCAAACCAATCACAGACGATGGCCCGCCCCCTGCTTCCTCAGGCCAGCAGCCTCCAATCAAAGCAGCCCTCAAGCCTTCTGACTTTTTTCTCTGTGAACTTTCCACTTTCCTGCCTGCCTTTGAGTGTCACCCAGGACAAGGGATGGTGGCTGACTCCCTTGCTACAGCGAGCAAGCTCTGAATAGGGAGCCTCTGCCAGCTCTCACTCAGGCAGCCTTTAGGCCCATAGTCAATGTGCATAATAAAGAAGTAAATTTTTTTTTTTTTTTTTGCCTTTTTGTCTTTTTAGGGACACGGCATATGGAGGTTCCCAGGCTAAAGGTCTAGTCGGAGCTGCAGCTGTTGGCCTATACCACAGCCACAGCAACATGGGATCCAAGCCGCGTCTGTGACCCACACCATAGCTCATGGCACCACCAGATCCTTAACCCACTGAACGAGGCCAGGGATCGAACCCGCGTCCTTGTGGATGCTCATCGCTGAGCCACGAAGGGAACTCCACAATGAAGTAAATTATGTCGTGTGTTCTGTCCTTGACCAGCAGTGCACCCCCAAATTATTCTTAACACAGCAGCCAGAGTGATCTTGTCAAAATCCTAAAAGAGGAGTTCCTGCTGTGGCTCAGCGGTAACGAATCCGACTAGGATCCATGAGGTCGTGGGTTTGATCCCTGGCCTGGATCAGTGGGTTAAGGATCTGGCGTTGCTGTGAGCTGTGGTGTAGGTTGCAGACATGGCTCAGATCCCTCGTTGCTGTGGCTCTGGCGTAGGCCGGCCACTGTAGCTCTGATTTGACCCCTAGCCTGGAATAGGAGAGGTCTGGAACCCTGGAGGCAGGGAAACGGAGGTCACCAATGCAACAGGAAGGTCAGGGTGGGCCTGGATGAGAAGGTACGTAGGAGCAAAGACTTGGAAGTGGGCCTCGAGCCAGGCAGACATCCAGGGGAAGAATGCTTCAGGCAGGAGGCACAGCTCTGAGGCGGGAGGGGGCCTGACATGTTCCTATAAAGCAGGAGGTGAGGGACAGGGGGCAGGAGGTGGCCACAGGGGAGCACTTTGTAAGTCCCGTGAGGACTCTGCCCTTTCCTCTGAGGCAGATGAGGAGCCACTGCAGAGTTTTGAACAGAGGGCTGACATGTTCTGATTCCCATCTTAACAGGATCACTCTAGCTGCTGTGTTGAGATCGGAGTGCCAAGGGGTAAGGACAGAAGCAGGAGCCCAGGGAGGGAGGCTATGCCCACCTCCAGGTAAGAGAAGGTGAGGCTCTGACCAGGGGGGCAGAAGTGCAGGCCAAGGGAACTGGGAGTGGTCAGGTCAGGTCCTGGATATATTCTGATGATGAGCCTAAAGTCTTGGGGGGACACTGCATCAGTACCTTTCTTCTCCCTTTCCCTCCTCCCTCGAAAATACAGACACCTTCACAGATTCAGGGAGCAAAATGTCCAGGTCACCACAACAGCCCAACAACCATCAATCGCACTCAGTGTGGATGCAGCTCCACGCACACTGGCCAGGAGCTGGGGCACCAGTGGGGGACGTCTGCTCTGGGTGTCTCCAGGGAAACCCTGCACCGCTGGTCCCTGGGTTGACAGCTCCCCAGTAAAATGGGAATGGTGATACCTTCCTTGATCTAACTCTTAGCCCACAAGAAGGAACTGAAACTGGGCTTAGTCTTTCCTCAGGACCATTTGGCAGCACATTTCAAAAGCCCTATGAAGGAGTTCCCTGTTGTGGCTCAGCAGAAATGAATCCAACTAACCCCCATGAAGATGTGGTTTCAATCACTGGCCTCTCTCAGTGGGTTGGGGATCCGGTGTTGCCGTGAGCTGTGGCGTAGGTCAAGACTTGGCTTGGATCTGTTGTTGCTGTGGCTGTGGTGTGGCCTGGGAACTTCCATATGCCATGCAGCCCTAAAAAGCAAAAAATAAAAATGTACAAAAAAAAAAAAAAAAAAAAAAGCCCTAAGAAAAAGTTGCATCATCTGTGACCCAGCAATTTCAAGTAAGGAAATTGGGCTGAAGGAAACAGACAAGCACATTAAAATGCTGAGTTCAGCATTATTTACAGTGATCAAAACCTGAAAACAATAGGAAATTGGCGAAACAAATAATGCCATCTCCTTACAATGAACTACTATGTAGCTATTTAAAGCCATTTGGGAGAGAAAATTTAGTGGCATGGGGAAATATGCTATATTAAGGTTATAAAACAATGTATAAAATCTGCTCCAACCGGTGGGGGAAAGGGAGGTGGGGGAGGGGGAGTAGGATTCTACGTAGAATCAGTCCTGGTGAGAAAACCAAAATGCGGGGAGGAACTACCTCTACAAGGCAGGGTTTTGGATTGTTTTCATATGTTCTCGGGGTTATTTTTATTTTTTAATTTTTTTTTTTTTTTTGTCTTTTTGCCTTTTCTTAGGGCCGCTCCCGCTGCATATGGAGGTTCCCAGGCTAGGGGTCGAATCGGAGCTGTAGCCTCCGGCCTACACCAAAGACACAGCAACACGGGATCTGAGCTGCATCTGCAACCTACACCACAGCTCACAGCAATGCCGGATCCTTAACCCACTGAGCAAGGCCAGGGATCAAACCCGCAACCTCTTGGTTCCTAGTGCGATTCGTTAACCACTGAGCCATGACGGGAACTCCTCTGGATTATTTTAGATTTTCTAAATTTTCTATGGTTTACATGTACGATTGGTATAATCAGAAAAAACCACATTCAATAAAAATATGATCACTGCTATAAAATGTAATATCCTCCTGACAATAAACATCGCTACCTGTTCCACAATGGGCCATGAGGTTTAACAAGTTTGGAGGACATGGAGGAAGCCTGGAGAGAACAGCATCATACCTGGAACAGGGCTCTTCCTGTGACACTATGGTAATGGTCACTCTTCACTACGTCCACTGCCCCAGCGCAGCGAGCTGCCACCACTGAGGCCACTGCAATACTGACAAAGAGATGCACGCATCTGATGGGACTCCACTCACTGTGATACGGGATTGTCCTAAACTTGGGGAGCTAATAAGGAGGAGAAAGTTGAAGCAAGAAGGAAGGTCAGGGTTTTGGAACCTGTGGGTCTAGAATTAGTAGCATCAGCATCTCCTGGGAGCTTATCAGAAACGTAGAAGCTCAGGCCCATGCTCCCACCCACTGAATCAGAACCTGCCTTTGGACAAGTCCCCAAGCAGTGCCCATGCATATTTAAGTTTAAGGCTCTCTCCAGAACACATGTTTTCCCAGTTTGGGGTAGGTTTCAGAGGATCTCAAATAGAAGGATTTCTCAAGGAAATATTAATTATTCAAAAGACATAAAAAGGAGAGTTCCTGCTACGGCTCAGCAGGATAAGAACCCAGCATGGTGTGCATGAGGATGCGATCCCTGGCCTTGCTCAGTGGGTTAAGGATCCAGCATTGCTGCAAGCTGCAGTGTAGGTCACAGATGTGGCTGAGATCTGGTGTTGCCATGGCTGTGGCGTAGCCTCAGCTGCAGCCGATTCAATCCCTAGCCCAGGAACTTCCATATGTCGAAATATAGCCATAAAAAGAAAGAAAAAAAAAAAAAAGGAAAAATCACCCAAACCATCCAGAAGTGTTAAGCCTCCAGGCCCTTGGGCAATGTCAAGTCTCTGGCAGCAGCCAGGGAGAGCTACCACCATCCCATCAGTCTGTCACAGGAAGCAGACACGAATCAGGCATTCCCTGGGAATCCTGAACCCTGCTGGCTGGGTGGAGGGCTGTGCATGAATAATTAATAGGGCTCTGCCCAGAAATGAACATAAAAGGAGCAAAACCAGGTCAAAGGCATATCACCACATCTCCAGGCGAGGGCTTGGCCTTTTCCAGCACAACTGTGTTGAAAGGACAGGCTGAGGGGGATGGCGACTTTTCTGACCCAGATGCCCCAGTTGGCCAGAAGGACCAGGGGCAGGGTGCGAAAGAAGCCTTGATTGCTATGTCTGTAGTTTTGTGGCTCACATAAATTAGGTCACCCACCTCATACATAAATTACTCAACATGGGATCCATTTACACTTCTTTGAAGAAGGGAGGGAACAAACCTGTAATGAGGCTTTACTCTCTGCATCATTTCTGTGTCTTGGCTCACCTGAGCATCGCCTAGGGAGCTTTACAGAGCTCAGATGCTCAGGTCACAACCAGAGCCACGGCAGGGCCCTCTGGGGTGGCGCTGGGGTGCTGGTCGCTGGTCAGATTCCCAGGTGATCTTAAGGCACTGACAAGGCTGGGATCCACTGTGCCGGAAGTCAAGCACCTAACAGCAGCTCAGAGAAGCAGGTAGAGAATGATTCTGACCGCACAGTGCAGAGTCGCAAAGGGACAGAGCTAGAATCAGAATCAGGAGCTTGCTGGTCTAAATCCAGAGCCCTTTGGTTTTCCGACTTCTATAGGCAGCTCCATTTTCAGAAGGCAGAGATGTCAGAGGTACAGAGATTCACTTACGAAAACCTAGAATAGGCTTCCTTGGACCCTGCCAGCAGCACCCCCACCCCACCCCCGCACACGCCTATATCCACCACTGAACTATAATGACAGTTCTGTCAAGATTGTGGAAGCAGGAATCAGAGGATCAGGAGCAGAGTGGGTGAGAAGAAAAGAGGAAGGAAAAATAGCAATGCCAAGAGCTACCATCCACACGGAAGATGCTGCCTGTCAGGCCCTGCACTAGCTCTGCAAACCCCACGCCAACCTTTTCTATAAGTGAAAAAAAAAATGCCGAAAGCTCGGAGAAATCACTTACTGGAATTCATACAGCAACCGTAACAAACAGAGACATCAACCCAAAGTCCACTGGCATGTTCTGCTGTCGCACATGGCTTCAGAAAGCACCTAACTGAAGAATATGGGAGAACCATCCATAGCAGGAAAAGGACCTCCTGACTTGACTGGCCCTCAAGAAGTTACACTGAAGGCTCTGGAAACAATGTTCATTTAACAACGACAAGAACTCACACCACTGCCACATTCTTCCATGATAATCCTCTCAACAACCCGGCCAAATCATCCTTCTTAGCCCCAGCATGGAGACATTAGGTAACTGGTCAAGGTCCCACAGAAATAAAGTGTCAGGACCAGCCATGGGGTTGTCCACAACTGCGGGGTCTCTTTCAAGCTGCCAAGAGGTGAAATGTGGGAGAAGAAATTTCAAGATATTTCGAAAGGTGAGCTGGGTCTCAGATTCTTCCAGAAAAGGGGTTGTTTGAGGCAGCAGCTCTGCTTCCATCACTCTGTCAGTGCTGCTTTTTTGTTAGGCAAGTTTTTGTTAGAATCATGCAACCCACGAAAGAAAGGAAGGTCCGCTTTCTTTATTCCTTGAGAGGGACCAGCGCTGGGAAATGGGAAGAGGTTTACACGGTATTAGGTTGAAGCGCATCCTATGGAAACTAAGAAAGGAAAACGGTCCAGGCAGCCGCAGAGCCGGCCAGCTTGTACCTGAGAAGGCAGGAGACTCAGCACCAGTCAGATGCGGGCTGAGTCCCAGGGCTGCCAAGGCTTGTGCTGAGGGTGCTGTCTTGCCCCTACCGAAGCCCTACTCCTTCGTCAAGAAAGTGGGGATCCCACCAACCTCCAGAGAGCACCCTGGGGGATAAAGGAGCTTCCGTTCCAGCCGGCACCGTGTGTCATCTGGGTCATTATTGCACAACTGAGTGTGCCCGATGTTCTCCTGAAGGGAACACTGAATCCTCGCAGCCATGTGACGTGAGATGGGATCAACTGCTGTCTTGATTTCAAAGATGAGGGCTCTGGGGCCCCGAAGGGTTGCCCAAGGTCCCAGGGCAAGGAGGCAAGGGTCAGGGTCTGACCGAAGCCTCCAAGGCGGAGGCTCTTCCCAATACTCCACGTGGCTGGGTGGCAATGCCCTCAGAATGCACGCGTGTAGAATCTGACTTCTCCAGCCCTACAGAGCAACGCAGGCTGGATGCTAGGAAGCACATCCTTGGCCTTAAGGGAGACAAACACTGGACAGGATAAGCCAGAAACTCTAAACTTCTAGAAAGGGCAGATTAGGAGGAGCTGGGGGGTCTCTGCCCACACAGCACAGCAGAGAGCAGAGGGCCCCAGGGGAGGGGGGGCATGCAGTTGCCAACCTTGACAGGTTCATTCAGTTTTTTAAAAAAGGACATAGAAAATAAATTTATAGTTACCAAAGGGGAAAGGGATAAATTAGGAGTTTGGGATTAACATACACACATCACTACATATGGAATAGATGACCAATAAGGACCTACTCTGCAGCACAGGGAATTAGACTCATATCTTAAAATAACCTGTAATGGAAAAGAATGTGAAATATATACACATACAGAAAAGTGAATCACTTTGCTGTATACTGGAAACCAACATAGGATGGTAAATCAACCGTATCAAAATTTTTTAAAAGAGAAAACAAAATAAAAATAAAATACAAAACTTTGAGGGAAAAGTTAAGACAGTTCAAAACCATCAAAAATTCTATTAATTCACAGGTTACTACCTTCAATACTTTGTGTTTCTTTTCAGTCCTGCTTCAGCAAATGCCTGCTCTAAAAAATATATTTGGGATTTAATAATAGAGTGTTTAATATTTTTTAAAACATAAATTTTATAGTGGCATTTTCCCATGTCACAAAAACACATGTCACAAACGATATTTAATCTTTGTGTAATATCCCACTGGTTGGCTCTGCCATATTTTACTTGTCCAACGCAATTGTTTTCATTTTTTCTTTTTTTTTCACTATTATAAAAACACTGCAATGAACATTTTTATTCTAACATCTTTTCTCCCCATCTCTGATGATTTTCTTTGGCTAGATTCCTAGAACTGGAATACTGGAATAAAGGGAATAAGTGTTTCTAGGACTACCAACACTTATTTCCAAATTGCTTGCCTAAAAGGGTGTGTTACTTTGCATTTCCATCAGCAGCAAAGGAGAGCAGTGGTTTCCTAGCACTTCCTCCAGAATCCAACGTTGGATTAGACATTAGAATCCAACACGAGACAAGAAATAATCTTGTCTAATAAGAGAAGTGAAAACTGTAGCATGACTCTGAAAAGAGGCACAGATCACTTCCAAACCCACCTCTAGTCATAGAACTAGTAGGTGGCTGAACAGGGTTTCCAGCTGAAGACTTTAAGCTCCAGGGGCTGGGGCCCCGACCACCACCCCAAAGTCCTCAGCCACAGCTTCATATTATGCAATGGCTGTCAAAGGTCAGGTATCCTTTTAGGAAATTTCACATGAGATTCCAGGAGGGCAAGGACCCTTGCATTCATCTTTGATTAGCCCAGGCTCTGGACCAGCACTGTCCAAGAGAGCTTTTTGCAATGATGGAAAGGCTGCATCTACGTCTGTGCTGTCCGCTGTGGGAGCCACTACCTTCCTTGAACATTTGAGATCTGGCTAGTGCATCTGAGGAAATGAAGTATTCATTTGATGTAATTTTAATTAAATTGACTTTAAATTGTGACTAGTGACCGCCAAATTGCACAGCACAGCTCTAGAGGAGCCAGGGCTTCACCCAATAAATATTTAAGGGACAAACTCATGGAATCCTCCAATTCCACGTATCTCTACCACTCTTCTTGCAAAGCAGGAGTTTGCCTCTCCTACCCTCATCTGTACATGTCCATTTATTTGTTCTCTCAGATGCAGAGTTAATGCTATTTACCTGCCACGTGGGGGTGATGTGAGAATCTGCTAACCAACGTTTGCAAAGAACTGTAATGCTGACTGGTTCTCAGACCAATGGCACCTTCCTAAAACATGCAAAGGACCACTTCTCATCCAAAGGCCAAAGCAGGGCTGGGCTTGTTGGGTAAAAGGCTGGTTCCTCTGACTCACCCTGAACCAGATCCTTTCACAGGAGATCTCATCGATGCCAAGTCCTTGGGTTTGAAAGGTCTCGCCAGTCGGAAGATACTGAAATGTACCTTTTCGATGGTTTTGATGTCACAGTTTGATGAGTAAATTAATAACACAAACAAGACTGGGGAGGGCGGTTATTTAACCAACTTGAACAAATTGCTTTGAAGCTTCTTAAGCACTTTAATTGCTTGCATGATAATGATGCAGATTTCTAAATGTCTTGATCTACTCTTAAAGTAGGCCCAGTAAAAGCACTTCTAAAGGGAAACACTTTGCTAAGCACTCAGTTTTTAATTACATGGCTTTCTAGAAAGGTGCCATTCTAAAAAAAATAAGGTATGGGGGCCAGAGGTGTATGATGGGGGTATGGGGGTGTATGATGAAATGCTGAACCTTGGTGCCTGTCCCCGTGCAGATGGCCTGCCTTGCCGAGCCTGTCACAGCAGCTGTGTGACACACAGAAGGCACTCAGCATACGTTTGTTTCACTTTTGCCCTATTCTTCCACTTCCAGGACCACCACGGGATAGGAGGGTTGACAATGCCCTCCCCACTCTGCCTGCAGAAATGAAGACACCAATTCTCAAAACCCAAAAGCAAAGAGCAGACACATCCCTAGACAAGCTACAAATAGAAGACAGCTCCTCTCGACAACGGGTGGGCCTTATCATTACTTCCCGGAATCGTGTCAGGGTGGGAAGAAGCTTGAAACCTTGCTCCTCCCACAGGGACCAGCAGCAGAGCATCCCCTGGGAGCTTGTCAGAAACGCAGATTCTGGGGCCCCAAGTATCTTCAGACCTACTCTAGACCTACTGAGCCAGAGCCAGCATTTTCACAAGATTCTTGTGTAACCTGCGTGCATGTTAAACCTTGAGAAGCATCACCTTATGAAGAAGCATCAAATCCAGTCTCCTCTCCCAACCTAATTCTCCAGAGAGGGAAAGTGATTCCAGGAATGGGCCAGTGCTGCAGCCAAGCAACCAACCCTTGGTTTGACTTGCAAGGGGTCTGAAGGCCAGACTTTTAGAAATCAACAACCATTCCACAGCAACAAAAAAGGCTCTTTGTGAGACAAACATTCTTAAAAACGAAAGGTTCTTGACAATTATAATGAAAAATCAATTGCCTCTGATACCCCTTCCCCCCTGTGGGCCCAGGCTACAGGGCTTACCATCCTTCCTCAAAGCAAATGCAGGACTCAGGGGACAGGGAGTGGGGGGCCCGGCACACCTGCTCCTGACATCCTGCTACACAGATGTCCTGTTTCCTTTCTATTTTCCAAATGAAAGAAAAGCCCCGATTTGATGTTCAGAGTATAACAAAGGACAAAAATCTTCCCTCACCTTCCCTAGTGGAGCTGCAGTGGTGTCAGTATCAAAGCAGCATCTAAACACTTGTCAGGATTCAGAGTCTGGGGCCAGCAAAGCCGGTTGCCTTTGTGGTGACCACACTATCAAACAACCCTGAGGTGACCTCGCCGTTGGATCTAAAGGAACTCCTGATGTCTCCTGCTGAGCCGGGGGACACTTTGGAAATGGGAGGAATGGACTTCCCCCACTGGCTCCACTGAATTCTTTGTCAGCTGGCAAGTCATCCAACCACAGGGAACACATCTTTTCTGGGTCACAGAAATCTGACACGTGAAAGAAGAAGGCTGACAAATACATCCTTGGGTTGAACCAGTCCATGAGGGGATGGGACAAGGGCAGTGCCCAGCTACTACTGCTTTGGAAACATCATGTAGGCATGTTAATACATGTTTTTAGTCGTGCCCAGGGATCATGAAGTCCTTTGGGCTGAATTTCCCAGGAAAATGCCATGCGGGGGTGTGGGGGGTTTCCTTTGTAAGCTTTTCTAAGTCCTTGAGGGGGGGGGGGCATAGGGGGAATCCCAATGCAAAGATGCAAAGACACACACACACACTTCTGGGGAACTGTTTGTCATTCACCAGGGAGCCAGCCCCACTACAGTACAGAGACACAGATTTACATATTTCGACTCCATTGCTGGCTGAAGCAATACTAAGGATGATGATTCCAAGACAGCCAGGGAAAAAAATGTTCTTGGAGAAACAATTTGCCTATCAGTTTAGCAGAACAGCTCCAAGTCATCAAGTCATGTAAATCCCCTGCCTGAGGTTGGCCTGCCAGCCCCACCTTCCTCTACGGCCAAGGTGCCCAAGCCTTTAGAGGGACTGCAAAGTTAGCAGCCACATCCTGGTTAAAAAGATGAAGCAGAAATCACAGTGGACCCTACAGCTTCTCACGTGTGACCGAAGTCTCAGCCTCTGACTCTACAATCCTGCTTTCAAGGGATTTATCTTAAGGAGACACTAAAATTGCAGAGTGTGGACAAGAATAATGACTGCAGCTTTGTTACGATGATAAAGAACTAAAAATAAACAAAGTCAAAATTTGGGTACTGTTCAATGAAATTTTACCATATCAAAACATTGGGGTTCTATGCAGCCATTAAAAATGTTGCACTGGGGGAAAATGTGTATAACACAGAAAGATTTATCCTTAAAGGAAAATAAGCATACAAAATATTGTAACTATGACCTCATTTTTTCCTACATTCCTATGGAGAAGTCAAAAGGTACACACACCCCCAAATGTGGTGAAACATTTTCTTTTTGCTTTTCTTCTATATTGTTTTACTTTGCTACAGTGAACATATATTACTTTGGTAATAACTGGAATAAAGATAATAAAAGGGAAAAAAAAACCTGTAACAAAGTAATAAATATATAACCCACAGAGGACTACGCATCTACTTTTATGGTTTCATTAGAAGCCTTCCTTATAGAAAACTATAAATTCAGGGATCCATGTAAGCCTGGTTTCCTGGGAATTGGGGCATGTGTTACTTGCAAAGTGGCCCCCATAGCAGTCTTTCAGTGCAAAGCGAAGATTTCACGTAGCAATAAGCCAGGCTGACAGACCAGGTAAGAAGGCAGGTAAAGATCGGACCTTTAGATCTAGAATTGATGTTGATTGACCCTGCTAGGCTGTTGGAATCAAATCTGCAAGGAGATGATCTGAATCCCATGGTCCTCATGTTTCCGTTTTTACATTTATGAATGTGCGTGAATGTATTAGGACCAGAACAGCAGCATGATGGGGGTCCAGGCAGAGTAGCCATTCCTCAAAACCAGACAGGCATCTGAGGGTACCAGGCAGAGAGTTATACCCTGTGCTTGGTAGGTCTCTTTTTCCTTCAGTCTCTAACATTTAAGGAGAGTGGGTAGGCATCTCCGAGCGAATCCCTTGCTGGTGTTGCCCAACATCTCCAATTTTTAATCTCCTTCTCTCCCATATTTGTAACGTTTGATCTGGAAATACCAGGTTATGTAACATGCCAATCTGCATGTAATTCCGTCAGAAAAAAAAAAAAAAAGGACTCAATGAGGGAGAAATTCTAACAAGACTGGAAATGACTTTTCTAAGAAAAGAGATGATATTTTTGTTTCAAGCATTTGAGCTGGTTTTAAATAGACTTTGGATGCAATGTTGCTGGTTCTTTCTGGGGCTGTTGATTTCCCTGCCCAACCCCCACTCTCAGAAGCACAAAGCTGGAAAGAGATGAAGGCGGTGGGCCCAAAGGATCATCTGTGGATGTCCTGCAGTGTGCCAGAGGCTCTGAGGACCTTAATCCTTGCAGTGTTGGAAACTAAGACAATAGCTTCCCATTTTACAGGCAAGAGAACTGAAGTTCCAAAGGAAACCTGCCTAAGGCCACATGACTCCTGCCCAGGAAATTAAGGGGTTAAAGTCACATCGCATCCATTTACTGCCACAAAACCACAGAGGGTTGAGGAGATTGCGCCACAAAGTCACATCTATTGGAAGAGAGCCTTTGGAGATCCAAATTCCCCACTCCACCAAGCCCCAGCCTTCTACTGCAACACCTGTTTCCCATGGAGCTCACTACCTCATATTCCCAGCATTCCCTTTGCTTAGAACTGTCTTCTGATGACTCTTCTTTAGGCTGAGCACTGCTTCTGCCCCCCCCCCCTCAGGCGGTGAGCACCAAGCTGACCCTTCCCCACCCCATTGTCTATTAGGAGGGCTCATTGTCCTACTGCCTCCATTCCACACCCCACCCCCATCGAAGAGAGGCCTTGAGAATAGGATGTTGACAGATGAATCCAAGAGATCCCTCTTCGTTGTATACTGAACCTCCCCATCCCTGACAGCTTCCCCACCCTAGAATATGGAAAGTCCACACACCCACCTGCAACCTGCCCCCAACGCACTTAAAGCACTTAAAGACACCTGCTAAAAATGAAAGCTTCCCTGAATTAGTCCCTTAAAACTACCTGAGCACCTACATCCTAAGTCCCGAAGAAACCCAGGGACGACCAAATTTCACAAGATCTATTGCACTCAAGACGGAGAAGAGACACACGTTCACCCCACTGAATTAACTCCGACGGGTCCAATTCCACCAGGTAAAAGGACTTCCCATCTTCACCCTCGCCAGAGAAAACTGTTTCTTTCTCCACGACCCCTTATAACATCTACAAAGAAAGAAATCTCATTTTTGCGCGATGTCTGGTCTTGCCTTCCCTCCCAAGCATGCGCGCGCGGGCTTGCGAACACACACACACACGCGCGCGCGCACACACACACACACACACACAACTTGCTTCCACTGCCACCACCTGTGAAAACATCTCTTGTAACTTTGGCGAAGAGAGCTCCCGGCAAAGCTGAACTGCAGGGCGCCCAGAGCGCGCCAGGGCTGGCGAGGATGGGGGTCCGGGCGGGGAGAGGGGAGGGACGCGCGGCGGGGACTCCGAGCCGCCCCAGGGGCTGGAACTCGGCCTGGAACGTCGCGGCTTCGGCTCGGGTTTCCCGCCCCGGCCCCGCCCACCCGGCGGCCCAGCTCCCGCGGACTGCGGCTCTGCCCCGCGGAGAACCCCCAAGCCGGGGACCCCAGGCTGACCTCGGCGGGGAGCGCCACGGGCTCTCGATCCTCGCAACCCACGCTGGACCCCCGGTGGCCTCCAGAGGTCGGCGGGGAGGGGGGTGGCGCGGGGCCGGGGCCGAAGGGGGAGGGGGAGGAGCCGCCCCCGAGCGCGGGGAAACAGGTTGCAGCGGAGCCCGGTCCCCTCCCCGCGGCCGCCGCGACCCGATTCCCGCCGTGCCCCAGGAGCGGAACCAGCCCCTCCGGGGCACCCTCCTCCTTCCCGGACCCCCGCAACCCGGCCGAGCCCCGCAGGCAGCCGGGTTAAAGGCGCCTTCAGCAAGGTCAAGGCGAGGCCGGCCGGCACCTGGGGATTTTTCCCAGCCGAAAACAAGCTTCGCGATCGCATTGTTAAGGATCATGGCAGCGGCAGGAAATCCGAACGGCCCCACAGGTCTGAGAGAGGGAGGATTTATTTTACAGCGCGGAACACACTCAGACAGACCCGGGCTTTCGAGGGGGGAGGGGATGTGGGGTTTCAGGACGATGGAATGTGGCAAAAACAAAACATTCCCCGCCCGTGCACGCCGCCACCCCCAGACTGCGGGGCTGGGGGGAGCTCCGGGCCACTGTGCCCCGGACTTCAGCGTTCTGCAGGGCACTACCAGGTCTGAGTGGCTTCCCCCTCTACAAGCGAAAAACAAGATTTAAAAACACTCGACTACTGTGGTTTCTCAGTGCTGCACGCAGCGAAGGGAGGCAGGGAGATGAGGAGAAGAAACGCAACGGAAGCTAACTGCCGCCCGCGTAGCGGAGCAGCGAGGGGGTCTGAAGCCATACTCCACAGCCATCCCCATCCCATCAGCGGCGGCCTAGCCCTGGAAACCAGGAATAGGTACTTAATGGTGGCCGACCCTGGCAGAGGCCAGCTCTCACCCTTCTAACGCCACGCCAGAGTGGGCCTGCATGTCTGGGATGTTTGGCATCCCCGAAGGGGACCAGACGTCGCGGGCAGGTTTCTAATACCATGAAGGGCACTGCGTGGAGGAGTGCGATGGGGAGGAGGCGCTAGAAGAGGCAGAGAAGAGGGGCTCTGGGGTTCCCTAGGACATAAAGTCAGTTTCCTAAAACAGCACTCCCTGGAAAGCCTCCCAGTACCCCGAGCGGAGGTTTGGGCCCCGCGGACCAATGGACCGAGTTTTGTCCGGCTCTTTTTTCTCTCCGATCAATCCCAGATCCCCTCTCCAGTCCCTTGATCACCGGTTCTTTGGGGACAGCGGCATCAGCACTCAACGCCCATCGCTGAGGTGGGCTCTGTGCTGCGAGGCATCTCTCTGTTCTCTGGTCCTGCGGTGAGAGCGCCCTGGTACTAACATTCCTCAAGCAGGCAAACTTTCAAGCTTGTCTTTCGTGAACCGGGGGCTCAAATCCTGGTCCCGAGTAATCAGAAAGGCAGTTTATGTAACTGCCCGCGGGGCCGTTAGGCAGATCTCCCGGCGGCCACACAGCTCAGCCCTCTCAGCCCCACGCTCGAATCCCGAGAGTGCCTCGCCGCCGCTTTCCACAAAGCAGCAGGGCGAGCTCCTGAGCTAGTCTAACACTAGGAGGGCAAGCAGGAGCCGGCAAAACCCAAGCTGCCCTCCACGCTACTTTCGCCGCATTGGGGGCTTAAGGATCGCGGCATTTCTAGAAACCTTCTCGCCAGGGCTGCCGGTAGGAGGGGGCAAGGGACCCGGTGGGGGATTGCCATGGTTCTGAGAGAGCTCTGTAACCCCACTGAGTAATAATACCCTCGCCCACATGGACTAGGGTGCACAAATCGCTTTAACATCTCGCCCTGAAAGGGGAGCCAGTTTCCAAAGTTAGAGAACACGCAGTTGAATTTCCAGTACTTTCCAACCTCGCCTAGGCGGGGGCAGGGCAGAGAAGGGCTGGCAGCGGCCAGCAAAGCCCACCCCTACAGCTTGCCAACGAGGACTCACTAGTTGAGCCTCCCCTCGCCCTAGTAATTGACTGTATTCCCTGGTTGTGTGTACACACCCACACCCACACCGGGAGACCACTCTTGCGATATAAAGACTGCATTTTTAAAGAGCGAGGAAAATGACTAAGGAGCTTGGTGATCACATTTCACTTCCCAGAGCACATTTCCCGAAGCCTGGGTGCGAGTAGACGTACACACACACACACACACACACAGACACACAGACACACACGCACACCCAGGAGCGCTCTGAGTGTCCACCCGGCGGCTGCAGCCTCAACTCGCTCCGAGGGAAACGTGAACACCGAGGCAGGGCGGCAAGCCGGGAGAGAGGAGCCCCGCGCCGGCCGCGTAGGGAGCAGGGCTGAGAATCGCGTCTCTCGGTTCTCGGTTCTAACCGCAGCGCGCATGGGGCCGCTGCAGCCTGCGCTCGCTCCTCCTGGCGGGCTGCAGCCCCGGAGCCCCGCGCCGCCTCGTGGGCTCCTCCAGTGCCCGCCGGAGCCCTGAGGCGGGCGGGTCTGCAGAGGGGCTACGGGCGGGGAAGAGGATGCTGGCGAGGTGGACGAACCCCGGGCGCGCCGCCTCCCTCCCACCGCCGTCCCGAGTCCCCGGCCCGCCTCCACCTCGCTGTTCTCCCCTAGACCTCCCCTAGCCTTGGCTCCCTGGCTCCCCAGCTCCCGCGATGGGCTCCGGGGACTGCGTGGCGGAGGTTCGGGGCTCCAGACTGGCTCGCCTCGCCGGCAACTCGCGCCCCAGCCGTTCTCCCTTCTTCCCTCGGTGTGGGCCGGGGGAGGACTGAGGGACAGGCGAACGTCTCCCGGAACCCTGGGCGTTCGCGCGAGCTGCCCCGACCCTGCCCCAGCTAACGAGCGCAGAGAGGCGCGAGGGCCGGCGAGGCGCCGCGGCGGTCCCCAAAGGCGCTTTTCCGTAGAGCGGATCG
Source organism: Sus scrofa (assembly GCF_054392235.1). Lineage (NCBI taxonomy): Eukaryota > Metazoa > Chordata > Mammalia > Artiodactyla > Suidae > Sus > Sus scrofa. The sequence goes on from NC_139391.1 coordinate 13,854,473, forward strand.
CGCCGCCTTACCGTTGCTGCAGGCTGCCACCGCCAGGGAAGCGGGGAGGAGGGCGGCAGAGAGGCAGGGCGCTGCGCTGGTAGCTCCTCTCGCTCTCGGCGGCGAGGCTCCTCGGCTCCGCGAGCCCGAGCAGGGCGCCCTGGAAGGAGCAGGTCCCTGCTCCGCGCTCAGCTCCAGCGAGACCAACAATAGCTCCCGCAGGGAAAGGAGCCCTAGCGAGGCTCCAGCCGCGCGCGCAAGCCCGGCTCCGGCTCCCGGCCGCTCCCGGCCGGCGTCCCTGCCAGCACTGCTGCCCCACATGAAACAGCTGCAATCCCGAGGCTTCTGGGGGGTTGGGGCGGGTGTGTGCGCGCGCGTGTGTGTGTGAGTGTGTGTGTTTAATAGCTTCCCTCCTCGTCCTCCCCTCCCTGCCTGCTCGGCCGCCTGCCTCCGTCCCCCACCCTCGCTCTCTTACACACAGAGAGGGCGAGCGAGCGAGCGAGACACACACACACACTCACACACACACGCACACGCACACGCAGGTTACATGAATGGGAGGCGGGAGCCAATCCTGCAAGGCTGGGCGAGCCGCGGCGCACAGGCGCTGGCAGCAGGGCCGCACCACGGCGCCGGGGGGCGCCACGCAGGTGATGCGAGTCCTCCCGGGGCCACTCACCGGCCTCTCGGTCAGCCCAGACTCTCTGTTCTCTCCAACGTCTTCCTTTCTCCCCTTTTCTTCTTCCTCTCCGCTTCTTTCTCCATCTTCTCGCCTTCGTATTTCCTTTTCGTTCGCCAATTCTCCAAGTTCTCTCAGTTCAGGATCCTTCTCGGGGCTCTTCTTCCACTGTCCTCGCTTCCTTTCTCGCCCCCTTTCTCAAACTTTCTCCTTCCTCGTCCCGACTTTCCTCGACTTCCTCTCCCCTGGCCTTTTGTTCTCTTTCTTCCCGCTTTGGCTTTCTCCCCCGCGTCTCTGCGGTGTCGTCTGGTCTCCTCTCCCTCCCCCCACCGCCTGTCCCCGGGTCTCTGGGTCGCGTGGCCCGCCTCCCAGCCTACTCCCTGATGTTATTTCACACCCTCGACACTTTCCCAGAGAAGGTCTCTCTCGCCGCCGCTGCTGCAGCACAGCCAGAGGTAATTAAGAGCTGAGAACTTGAGTTCCTTCCTCAGGCACGCAAGATGCCCAGAGAAAGGCCCTCCTTCCTCGGACAACTTCCCCAAAACCATGGTAACAGCTACTGAGTCGTGATAACAATCATTTAAAAAATAACTGCAGTGAACGTGGTCCAAGAGATTTCTGTCCTTCGCCTGTCTGGATCGTGATCGCCAGCACATTTCCAAGAGAAGGGCATTTTAATACAATGGGAGAGGCAGCTTGGTGCAGTGGCAATTTGCAGGGGCTTAGGGGAGAAACCCCAGGAATTCCCACTCCAGCCCTGCTGCATCCTAGCTGCACGACTGAGTGTAGGCTGTTACCCCTTAGCCAGCGTCAGTTTTCTCATCTGTAAAACGGATAATTATACCTACTGGTGAGGATTAAAAGCAAGAACAAAGGAAAGACAGCACTGGCCATGTATATAGGAGATGCTCAGTTAATATTGCTTTCCTTTGCTCCCAGCCCCTTTTAAAACTCCCTTCCTGATCTTCTGCTACCTTATATCTCCGTGATCTCGAGTGCTTAATGAAGGAGGAAGTGTGTCAATACGAATGTGATGATACTAAATGTGAAACAAGATCGAGGATATTTTTAAACATCTCTCTTGTGGGGTCAGGAGACTAACCAGTTGCCATCCGCTAATTACAGAAACATCACAGAGAGTACAATATAAACTTGGGGAGCTGGAATGCCCCTTCAATATCTCCTAACCTAGGTGCCCCAGAAAGGCAGGGGAGGGGGGAGAGGGAGGTTGCCACACACTGTCCAATCTATTTTCAAAACCTTTATGATCACTGAACACTGACCAGTGACAAAGCCTCTGAGACTAACTGAAATGTCGAGGCTCTGCCTTCGGGTAACATATATCAACTCTGTGTCCTCAGCACAGACGTCAAATGCTGAGGTCAAGCCGTGGTGAGTAGTCAGATTCGGTCCTTTGACAGACAACTATTGCCCACCTACTCTGTGGTTGGCACTGTGACCAGCTCTGGGCATCTAGTAGTGAGGCAAACAGGCCCCACCTTTGTGACTATGCAGTGCAGTAGACATATGTGACTAAGGTATAAGAGGAAACTGTCACTTACACCTCGAGAAATGCCACTTGTTTGGTGGATGAAAGGCTCAGAATAGGAGACCCATGGAGGGCTGAGGGCTGGAATAGAGGGATCCTTGAGAGGACAATTTTTGGAACTCACTTCCCATTCTGTGCACCTCATTTGACCAATGAGAAAACAAGCCCAAATGATAAAAGCAGGGATGGAAGTGTGATAAGAAACAAGCTATCTTGCATAGCTTCAAAATATCTTTGATTAATGTCAAAGGGGAGAACATTAACTTTACATTTGAAAAAGCTGGCCAACTTCACCTTAATCACGTAGTTAATAAGTCAACATCACCTGGGATTTGCCAGACGGACGGATATCCTATGCCTCCCGATGCACCGAGAGGAACGTCACACGACTTCTGTGGTTTCTCTGCCCAAACATGAATGACCTGAATTGAATCATGAAGATCCATCAGATAAGCCCAAACTGAGGACCATTTAGTGAAATAACTGTCACATACTCCTCAACAATACCAAAGTCTTAAGAGACAAAGACTCTAGAACAGTTCCAGATTAAAGGAACAGCTTAGTGGTCATGATAAGTGCAACATGTGGTCCTAGATTGGGACATTTAGGGAACAGCTGGTGAAAATAAGGTCTGTACCTTAGATAACAGTTTGTATCAGTGTCAACTTCACAATATTTGATAATTGCTGGTTATGAAGGTGACTACCTCGTTTTTAGGAAATATATAACTGAATCATTTAGTGGTTAAAGCATATGAACAAAGCTCAATCTTCACCTTCAAGGAGAGGCACAGTGTGGTGGGTATTTGCCTAAATGGACAGAGCGTGAGCCCAGAAGGATGCCCAACCAAATCCTTGGGGGCCAGGGAAGACTTCCTGTAGGAGGCGGCATTCCAGCTGAATTTTGAAGGCAAGAAAGTTTGCTAGCCCGTGACGGGAGGGGAGATGCTTTTGAAGTAAAGGACAAGGACATGGACAAAAGCATGAGGCACTCCTTATGGCCATGGAGTTGGCATGTGAAGGGAACACCTGGGGTCCAGTCTAGATAAATAGGTAGGGCAGGGTCTTGAAGGGGACTCAAGGAAGCTGAGGATCACAAACATTCTGAAAGCTCAGGGGCTCGGTGGGTGGGAAGTAGGGCGGTGTGAAAGGTTTTTAAGTAGAGGAGGCAGATGGTCTTAAGTGTATTTGAAAAAGGAGATCTTAGAGCTTTGAGGGGAAGTGGGTTAAAGGGAGTGGCTTGGAAAGATCAGAGATGCTCATGTAGGTCCCTTAGGTAAACCAAGACCATGGCAGTGAGGCTGGAGCCGGGATGAGACACATGAGAGGGACGGAGGAGGTAGAATGAACAGGGTTCATTGGTGACTGGTGGGAGGGGGCGGACAAGGAAAAATCCCAAGTGTCTCCTGAGTCTCAAGCTTGAGTACCTGAGTAGAGGGTGGCTCTAGTCACTTTGAGGTCCAGAGAATTCAGGAGGAAATGGACATTTTAGAGGGGAAAATAAAATAAGGCCAGTTTGTTACCATGTTGTGCTCGAACTCTAAAGCTAGCTCGAGATTCTTCTGTACAGCTGCTCTGTGCCATCAAAAACACTGCTGTAAAATTCAACCTAACACTCTCCAAATGGCCAGCCCCATGCATTACCCAGAAAAAAAAAAAAAAAGAAAAGAAAAGAAAAGCTAGATGAGATATGGTAGCAGTACATGATTTGTAGTCAACTAGGATGAGTAAACTGGGGGACAACCTTGTTGGAACCTTATGCAGCCACTCGAAAGTTTTTCTTTTGCAGAGTTTCTTTTATGCCATGGAGAAATGCCAGTGTTGGCGTGTAAGATATTTAAGAAGCAGGCTTCAGAATTGTTAACGACGTAAAAATCATGGTGGAGAAAAATTGGGGGGGGGGGAAATCATGCCAAATATTAACAATGGCTGCCTCTGGGTGATAGGAGTATGAGGGACACACTTTCTTCTTCATGCTATTTTGAAACTTTCTGTCTCCCAATGAACCTTCCTTTACTTTCATAACAAAAATTAGAAGCTGTCATTAACAAAACCGAACACTGCTGTGACCCCCCCTCTTCCCTTTTCAACCCACCCTACTCACTCCCCCTTGTAGACTAACTAACTGCCTTTTAAGCTTTGAGAGTGAAATAAGAGAGCATTTAACAAATCAGGGGAAATTATCAGCTGGGCTGGAGAGGGGGAGCAGGCATTCGTAGGCAGGCAGATATGTTATTAGAGCTGTTGCAACTGTATATATTAGAGATGTTTGCATTGCCCTTATTGATTCTGTGATATGTTACAAGGAAAAGAAAACCTATAATGGGGCCAAGAAAGTGTGCGTCTTTAAAGGGCAAGTTTTAATTAGGAAATGTATTTATTTGCAAAAACACTTCTCTTCCTAGTCCAGCAGTTATTATAAACTTGTTTCGGAAAGCAGGTATTTCAGGCAAGGAGGCAGGTAGGGGGAAGGGGCCAGGCATTGTGCCTGCTGTCTGATGCTACATCAACTTGGCAAGAGGCTGCATAGCATTTAGAGATCCACTGATCAGCACCATCAAATGTTCACAATTAGAGAGAGAGAGAAGTGCAGGCCAGAGGATGCTCTTATTTTTCGGATAGGCTGCTGTAAATGGCAATCAAGTCAGGCTCCCTCAGCATCTGTGATTTTTCAGCTCATAGAAATGTTCACTATGTGGCTAGGCTCCCCTATCCAGTAATAATTACCCTTTCCGCAGCATAGCCCTTTCCCTGTTCAAAATACCCTCCACACCTGTCGATTCTCTTGAGCCTTGCACCCACCCTGGCTAGGATCTTGTTATTTGCAGGTTACAAGGGAGGAACAGGGACCTAGAGAGGCAGGGTGGTTTGGCTACCAACTAAAGAAAGAACAAGGACCTTCCTGGAAAGCCTTCTGTGTGGCTTTGGAGCTTCCGAGTTGTGTTACCTCATCAAATCCTCAGGATACCTTGAGAGGGAAGGTGACTAAACAGGCTTATGTGGTTCTAGCTCAACAGAATCAGAAGAGGAACTCAGTTCTCAGGATTCCCAGGCCAGTGCCTTTCCCAGCATGACCCCCTTTTTAAAAACCAAGAGGTGAGGCTAGGTGTTATTCTCTGGCTGTTTGCTCAGTTTAACTTGTGAGCTGCCTTTCTGGATGGTGGGAATTCAAAGCTGGCATATGCAGGTAAAATGGCAATGACTGTTGAATGCCTCTCTTAGAATTTCATATAAATTTGGATGGATTCATCTGCTTGGATTCATATAAATTTTCTCTTTCAGAGCAATGGTTGGCCTTTGTCTCTCTCTCTTCCCACCCCAACTGCAACATTCAGCAGTGTATTTGGCACTTAAAAATCCTTAGGAAATATTCCTCCACTGAGTGAAGAAACAAAATTGTTAGCATGCATTAAGCATTGTGCCCAGGATGGAGCAAAGGGGTATTATTACCTTATTTAAATTTTAGGGCAACACCATATGGTAGATGGCTATCACCTCTATTCCATAGGTGAGAAGACTGCGACATAGAGAAGGCAATTTGTCCGAGGTCCTGCGGCTAATACATGGCAAAGCCAGATTCCACCTTGAACCGTTCTGAGTCCAGGCTCTTAACCACCATATGGTATTGGATGGATGGATGGATGGATAAATGGATGGAATTAGTAATACTAGCCGTACAATGAATTCTCCATGAGCTACAGTACATTTTGGGCTAATCTTGTCTAGAATAGGCATCCCATTACCATGATTGCACCCCATTTATTTCCTTCATCACATGTTTCACAAGTTGCAGTAATTTGTATATGCATTTGATTTTCTTATTTTATTTTATTTTATTTTTTGGAACATCTACCCAACTTGCAATAGAAGTTCCATGAATGTCTTGGTCACTGTTGTGATCCCGGGCACCTAGCACAATGCTTGGCACAAAAGTAAGTGTTCAATAACTATTTGTGAAATGAACAAATGAATGGGGCCTCCCATGCCTCCAAAGTGGTGGAGGGCCTTGTGAAAGATGGGTCTTTTAAATGGAATCACTCCCTCCCACACCCGTGCTATACTTCCTGCCCCGAGGGCACGTGGTTGGGCAGTGGGGCTAAGATGCAGAGGAACACGTAATGGTTCTGATTGTGTTCCTCCATTGACGTTTGCTCCCAGATAGCAGGGAAAACAGTGACCAGAAAAAAGCAGCATCTGTCGTGGTCAAAGGTGATGAGCTGGCAACATCCCATGGTGGAAGCAGCCTCTCTGATTAGGTCAGCCCCCGCTTGCACAGTGGAGAGACAGTGTATCAGCTGACATCCCTTGCATAACATTTTCTTTCCGAGAGCTGGTGGAATGGTCTCCTCAAAGGGAGCTCTCCTATGGCTTTCCTCCTGCATGCTCGACACCATGTGACCTTTTCAAAGAGGCTGCGCGTCTCAGCCGAGGCCTCCTTTCTGGACAATTTTGTCCTATCTCTTTTCTCATCATTTGTCTAGCCGATTGCTTCACCACTCCTGTAGATCTGCCTTTTTTATACTAGGTAGATCAGGTGGTGGGTGCCAATCTTCTGCAGAGTGATCTATTTCCTACTCTTGGATGTCTGCAGCCTGTATTAGAACTGCATGTTGGTCCAGAGGGCTGTGGCCATTGGTCCAGGGGTAATCAGGAATGTAACAAACAAAGCAAATAAAAAAGCGACCACAAAGGCTTCCACTAAATAACCAAAGCCTCTGTAGGGTGATTCTAATGACTGTGATGCCAGACGCTGACCCAATGTATTACACAAATCCATACACTTAAGCCTTATGACAGCCCTACAAAATAAATTCTACTGCTAGTCCCAAATCAGATTGTGATCTGGTATTTATTTCTAGGACTTATTGGCCTGTGGGACGAAAAGAGTAGCATCAGGACAGCTGTCCTGTTCTGCATATTGCCTTTTCCATTTAACAATATTATCTTGGAAATAGGTACCTACTCCTTTTTCATGGTTGCATACTATTTCATTATATGGATATACCCTTTGAATTTAACCACAGGGATCACATCGATTATGATATAGTCATTTAAATAAATCTCAAGAAACTAACATAAGATCAGGTCATATAGTAGCTTCTCACAAAGCTTAAATAAGTGAACTAAATTATATTCTCACCACCAACTCTGTTGACTCTTAAAAAGAAGCAATCCAAGAGTTCCTGTTGTGGTGCCGTAGGTTGAGGATCTACTGCAGTGGTCTGGGTCACTGCAGAGGTGTGCGTTCAATCCCTAACCTGGCACAGTGAGTTAAGGATTGGGCATTGCTGCAGCTGTGGTATCAGTTGCAGCTGCGGCTCGATTTTGATCCCTGGCCCAGGAACTTCCATACGCTGAGGGTGTTGCCAAAAGAGAAAAAAAAAAAAGAGGAAGAAGAAGAAATCCAAAGAATATTGAAGTTTCAAATCAGTTGGGAAAGGACGAGCATTTCAACTAACAGTGCTGTGTGCTGTGGTAATTCACAACCATTTGGGAGGCAAGGGGAGTTAGATCCCTGTCCATTATAATATCCCTTTAAAAATGTTCACACCGCATTTTAAAAATGAAAATTCTAGAAGAAAACACAAGTAAAAATTTACATAATTTTGGAGATGGAGAAAGATCTTTTTAAAGTGTGACATGATGAGGGAAAAATCACAAAAGAAAATGTCAAAAATTTGCCAGTACAGAAAACTTGAAATGTTTGCATGTTTAGAAAACCAAGACAAAAATCAAAAGTATAACAAAATGTTGGGAAAATATTTGAAACACACACGAAAAAAGTGTTATGGTCTTTTATATTGAAGTTTTGCAAATGTGTAAGGAAAAGACATCTCAATGGATAAGCAGGCAAAGAACATAAAAAGCTAGTTTACTAAAAAAGTACAAAGCAAAGTCTATGGTATAGATTTGACTCACTTGTGACTCCAAGAAATGCAAGATATAAAAATATCGAGGGGTTTTTTGCTTATCCAATGAGAAAAGTATAAGAAAAAAATGGCATGCTCAGAAAATAGTTACTCTTCCTCAGCTGCCAATGATACAACTATACTGAAAGATTATTTAGTGATAGTTATCAAAAGCTTTTCATTGTGTGAAGCTTCTTAAATTTTTTTTTATTTTTTGGTTTTCAGGGTTGCACCCACAGCACATGGAAGTTCCCAGGCGAGGGCTCTAATTGGAGCTACAGCTGCCAGCCTACACCACAGCCACAGCAACTCAGGATTCAAGCTGCTGCGACCTACACCACAGCTCAGAGCAATGCTGGATCCCCTCACTGAGTGAGGCCGGGGATCGAACCGCATCCTCAGGGATACTGGTTGGATGCATTTCTGCTGCACCACAGTGGGAGCTCCCCATTGTGGGACACTTTCAATCAAGGCACCTATGTCTACATTTAATAGAGTTAATTAAAAGAAAATAATCATGGAGGGACACAAAGCATCACAGAAGAGTTTTATCAGTGTCCATATTAGTAATAGTGACAAGTTGGAAACAATCTGTCCATTAGGAAATGATCAAATGTGCAATGATACATTATAGCATGATGAGATTTTATTCAGCCTTTATAGATCACGGTGGAGAAGAATATGTAATGAACTCAGAAAGGATTCACAACTCACATTTTTGTGACCTTTCTATAATGTATTAAGGAAAATTCCAAACAAACACCAAGTTTGGTGAATGGACTAGACTCATGAACCAGTTTCAATGATTATTAATAAACAGCCCATCTTGCTTTAGCTATATTCTCCCTCACATACTCCGCCCTCATTATTTTGTAGGAAATCCAAGGCACTGTTTTATCTTGGCCATAAATATTTCAGCAGATAACTCTAAAATATAGGAACTATTTTTTTTTAAAACACAATATATTATTACATCCTAAAGTAATAAGTATAATTTCTTAGGGTCCTCACCTGTCTAGTCACTGTTTAAACTGCCCTGATTGTTTCCATAAATCTTTTTTTTTTTTTTCCCAGTTTGTCTCTTTGCATCAGGATCCAAATAAACTCCATGCACTGCTGTTGACTGAGGTATCTCTTAAGTCTCTCTGCATCTGTGTTTCCCTCCATCTATTCTCCCCACCCCCACCTGGGCACTGGTTGTGAAAGAGGCTGGATTGCTCATCATGTTTCCCATAATCTGACTTTACTGATTGCGCCCTTCTGGTTTAACATGTTCTTCGACATTTTATATTTTCTATAAACTGGTAGTTAATTCTGGAAGCCTGGTCCAACTCTGAGTTAATTCTTTGGGGCAAGACTGCTTCCTAGCTACCGTGTGCTTCCACCTGTCCTTGATGTTAGCAGTCTTTGATGTTCCTTGACTAGATCCATCCTTTTATTAGAGGTTATAAACGCATCATATTCTAGTTCTGCCATTCCTTCTTCACTTTTTACTGGAATGCCTCCATAAAGAGAAACTTCCTCTCCTGCACTATTTGCTTTCCTGAAAAGAAAGGATCAGTATTTTGTTAATTTCATTTAGCAGGTTTCCAAAGAATGAGTTGGTTCCCTAGCATCCTACAGAGATAAGCAATGCGGTTTCTTTTTCTTTTTCTTTTTTTCCTTTTTTCAGCTGGATTCATTGCAAATGGAAGTTCCCCAGCCAGGGATTAAATTGGATCTGCAGCTGTGACCTACACCACAGCTGCGGCAATGCTGGCTCCTTAACAAACTGCGCCACAGTGGAACTCCCAGGCTTTTTTTCTTTTTGAGACATTATTTAAATACATGTATTTAAATATATTTCATGCATTTGCATTCATTTCAGTTATTAATCATATGGATGTTCAAAATGCCCCATCTTTGGCCACTGGAAGCATCTTCATGTTGCTTCCCACGTCTTTGATAGCTTCCTCTTTTTCTGAAATAAGATGTGTGAGGCTCATCTTTTACCTATCCTAAACCAGACTTGGAGTCATCCATTTTTTGAAGGATCCCTGGTTCTTTTTAGTGAGATGTGATATTTAGAAACCGCAATCGTACTACTAGTTTGCTTATTGCTACTGGGTTAGTTTTGTCTCTTTTTTTAATCCGCAGGTTTAGGATATACGTAATTTTTTTAAAAGGAAAATTCACTATGAGTTTATCCAACACTTTTAATTGTGTTTTTACTTAACTTCTTCAGTCTTCTATCTGTAATTCTCTTTTTCCATGACAAATAATAAATAATATTATGGGAATATATTTAATAATTTGGGAAAATAAGTCATCATATTTATTTTAGATATTCATCTACAGATAAATATATAACATATATAAATCATAGATATATCAAACATAGGCAAGTTAGCAGTGATTATTTCTTGATAAAATTGAAGGTGATTTTAGTTTTCCATTTTTTTTTCTTTTAGAATTTACAAAATGTCCATGACAAACCCATTTTACCTTTGCTATAAGAAAAAAAAATTGCTAAAAAACCAAAAATAAACCAGATGGTATAAATTATAATATAGTAAACTGTCTGCCAGTCTTGTACGTGGGTAGAATAATGACGTTGGGTTACATCTGTGGAGTGCTTTGCAATTTACAAATCACTTTCCATCTATTGTCTTTCATGATCATCACAGCAGCACTGTGAAGCAGATCGGACAAGAATATTGTTTTATATGATTAAAAATATGTCTTGTAAGATATAAATATTACGCTGGATGATAAAACCTTGAGGTTTAAAAGGATCGCACACGATAGAATCAAGGCTGGAACTCATGGCTCCTGATTGCCCGCTCAGTATTTCTCCCCTGAATCATATCTGTCTGTATATGATTATGACACTAAGACAAGTAGACTTTGCCGGGGGGATCCTGCCTATCCCTTGGAATGTGATCCTTAGAATGTTCTTTATAATGAGACCGGGAAGCCCATAAAACTGCCAATTCTTCTTTTTCAATTAAATTTTTATTTTTATCAAAGTGAGTCTTAAAAATAATTTTCTTTTCTTTTCTTTCTCTCTCTCTTTTTCTTTTTTTTTTCTTTTTTTGCCAGGCCTGTGGTATGTGGACGTTCCTGGGCCAGGAATTGAAACTGCACTGCAGTTGCAGCTTGTACCACAGCTACAGCAACACCCAGTCTTTAATCTGCAGCACCACAAGGAAACTTCCCATTAAAATCATTTTAAAAGTCAACTATTCTCCCAGGATTTTAATGCAAAATAGAATCCCCCCAAGCTACAATTTACCACCCCATTCCAACTAATATTCCTTCTCCCCAGAGGCAATCACTTTCAACTATTTGAACTGTTTCTCCTGGTTTTCTTTGCTTTTTTTTTTTTTTTTTTTTGTCTTTTTAGGGCTTCACCCATGGCATATGGAGGTTCCCAGACTAGGGGTCAAATCAGAGCTGTAGCCGCCAGCCTAAGCCACAGCCACAGCAATGCCAGATCCAAGCTGAATCTGCGACGTACACCACAGTTCATGGCAACACTGGATCCTTAACCCACTGCGCAAGGCCAGGGATCAAACCTGTGTCCTCATGGATGCTAGTCAGATTCGTTTTCCCTGAGCCACCATGGGAACTCCTGTTTCTCCTGATTTTTATTTCAATATTACCAAATAATCTGTTCTGCTGTAGTTTCTGGATTTTTAAAAATTGCATGAATTAATTTTTTTTCTTCCAGTTTTATTGAGATATAGCTGACATAACACTATATTCGCTTAAAGTGTATAGCATTATGATTTGATTTACATACATCATGAAATGATAATCACAGTAAGTTTAGTGAACATCTCAGATACAAAATTAAAGAAATAGAAAATATGTTTACTTGTGATGAAATTCAGAATTTCTTCTCTTAACAACTTTCATATATAACATACAGCACTGTTGATTACGTTTGCTGTATTATATACGACTTCCCTGGTACTGACTTATTTTATAATTGGAGTCTGGATTTTTAATTGTTAGATATTATCAATAATACTCTCTGTCATTAAAGACAATAATTTAACTGCCCTTTTTTTTTTCTTTATGTAGACACTTCCATTTTCCCCATCTTCTCAATGTACTTACACCATAGTTTTTTGTTAAACATTTGTGTTTCTATTAAATGACTCTGTAAGTATTCTCAGCTGAGCCATGTAGTATACTGTGAGGTGCCTTCTATCAGTTTTTGTTTCTTCTTGAGTCAAACCTTGTTCTTTTTTTTTTTTTTTTTTTGTATTTGCTTAGCATTTTAGGTACCTATCCCTGTTTCATTCTCTACTTGCTCTATCAAATTATAAACCTTCTCTCAGTACTTTCCAATCCATCAAATCATCTGTCAATTTCTTTTCTTATATCTGCTTTCTTTTAGTCTCTCCTTCCCTTTCCTTTCTCATGGAATTGTGATTCCCCTTTGTCTGAATGATTCCAGTGTGGACTAATTGCTTTCCAGGGTTGCTAGAAGCTTTTGCTGTATAGCTCTTGTTACAGCATCTCCCTCCACTGTATTCCTGGAAATTGTATTGGAACTCACTCCTACATTTTTATCTTTTATTTATAGGATCCTATATCTTCCCTCTTTGTTTCCTCTTCACACTGAGAACAAACGAATGGGGGGGGGGTAAAGTTTTAAGACCCAGATATACAATTCTAGGTTGGAAATACATTCCTATAACTTTAGGGCCGTTGATGGTTCCATTGTCCTCTTGCTTCCAGTGTTGCTGCTAAAAAGTCTCATACCATTTTGTCTCTTTGTTTATGTGACTTTTAACTAACCCCCTCTGAAAATGTAGGATCATCTGTTTTTTCCAGTGTTCAGAAATTGTATGATGCTGGATGTGGGTCTTCTCTCTTCCAATGTGCCGAGCTGTTTCTGTTTTTTTTTGTTTGTTTGTTTGTTTTGTTTTTGTTTTTGTTTTTTAACTTTTGAAACTAAGAGTTTTTTGAAATATTTCATTGCTCATCTTCTTGTACTCTCTTTCTAAAACTCCTTTTATTCAGATATTGGACCTTCTAGGCTGTTTCTTATTTTTTAATCTTCCCTTTTTTTAAAAAAAAAAATATTTGTGTCTTTGTGTTCTACTTTCTGGGAGTCTTTCTCAGTTTTGCCTACCAGCCCATCTGTTGACATTTTAATTTCTGCTGTCATATTTTTTAATTTTCAGGAGCCTGTTTTAGTCATTCGAATGTCTCTCTTTAAACAGCCTCCAGTTCTTGTTTCATGAACATAATGTCCTTCTTTATCTCTCTAAGGACATTAGTGATGCATTTTAGGAAAACATCTACTGTTCCCTGAATGGTCTCTATGCTCTTTAGGGCTTTTACAAGTTGTGGTTTTATTTTTGCATTGTTTTTCATTGTAAGGGCTTCACTCATCAGGTACTGGTGATCTATGGCTAGGCATGCCCATTCAACTAAAAGCTGACTGGAAAGTTCAGAGCATAAGAGAAAGATGTGTTGCCTGGTGGGCTTCCCTGTAGGGTGATCTGGGTAGGTCATTTCCTTGGTTATTCTCTAACAGTATCTGTAAGTCTTTTCTCAGGGGCCACTCATTTTCACAAGAAAGGAATTCTCCAGTCTTTTCCTGGGTTGGGAGGTGGGGACAAGACGGGCTGCTAAGATGTTAGAGAAGCCCAGTGGGAGAAGGGATGGGGAGGCAGACTCCCCATTTCTATAGATTTCATTTACTCCTCCTGGTCCTGTTTTCAGCACAGTATATCTCCCCTCAGCTGTGCTGCTTTCCACACATCCAGAGTTTCTCAGACTCATTCAGTCTAGACAACAGGTCTCCTTGCTGGAGAAGGGGGCAGGCTCCCAGGAGAGGAGGACAGAGGAGGCAGACTTAACATTCTCAATACATCTTCCTGTTTTCAACCCTACCCAGACCCCTTGCTTTCAGAAGTACCCCAGCTTCCAATTTCTGAGGTTTCCTTGGGGTTGGCAGTGAACATGAGATAGATTCTGGGCTTTCACCATGGATGGTTTAGGCTTTACTTTCTCAGGTCTACCTAAATCAATTATTTCTTGTCCATCGGCTTGATACATCCAAAATGCTGCTGTCTCCTTTCCAATGCTTTTTTTTTTTTTCCCCCTTTGTGGTTTTGTTCCTTTTACTCATTTCTCCCTCACTTTAGTAGGTGTTGGGGAAGGAGTTGGGATTCAGGTGCATGGTAAGCCCTCCATGGGCAATAGAAGTCCAAGCCCCTAGGCCAGCACTTTAAGAGGCATTCAACCACTTCCTGGTCTTGACCTCCTCCTGGGAGAAGCCCTGTCCCTCTACTCTTTACTATATCCACGGACCGGATGAATGTGAGTCTGTTTCCTCACCTTTCAAGAGCAGATTGTAGTGCCTGCCTTGTAGGTTATAGTGATGGTAACTGGGATGCTATCTGGTTTGTATTTTTATTTCTTAGTCCTTTGAAGAATACCAATCGATACCAGCTACATTTTTTAATATTAAGGTCACTGGCAGGCTGTGTTGCGGGTAGGAAGAAGGCTCACTGGGTTAGGGAACAGGTAATGCCTAGGGAACTAGAGAGGCCTCATTTACAAACGCTTAGGTGGCCAGTTCTGAGTTCTACAAAGTCATAAGAGTAATGATGATAACTACTATTTGCTCCGAATGTATATGCATCAATCACTGTGCCTGACACGTTGTCTCAGTTAGATAGCACACCAGCTCTCTAGATAGGTACCATTATTGTTTTCATTCTAGAAATGATCAAGTAGAGCTACGGAGACGTTAAATCGCCTGGTCAAGATCGCACAACAAAGATGAGGCAGACCTCAGATTAGAACCTGCCATTGGTTGAGTGCTGTTAATACCAGGGACACGGAGTTCCTATTGTGGCTCAGCGAGTTACAAACCTGACTAGTATCCATAAGGATGCAGGTTCGATCCCTGGCCTTGCTCAATGGGTTAAGGGTCTGGCACTGCCATGAGCTGTGGTGTAGACCCACAGCTGCAGCTCTGAATTGACCCCTGGCCTGAGAACTTCCATATGCTGTGGGTGCAGCCCTAAAAAAAGCAAAGACAAAACAAAAACCAAAAAAACCACAACCAAACAACCAACCAAACAAACAAAAAACAAGGACAGAGCTTCTTAAACATAATGTGCTCACCAGTCACCTGGAGGTCTGGTTAAAGTGCAGATTCACCTTCAGTCAGTTTGGCGTAGGACTGAATTTTCTGCTTTCTGACCAAGCTCCGAGGTGCCCCTGATGCTGCTGGTCCAGGTACTGCACTTGGAGTGGGCTTCAGACTGAGGTCTCTCTATGGCAGCTGTGTCACATAATTTCTCAGGATACAAAGGAGCCCATAGGAACAGTAATGGTACCCAGGAGCAGCAGATGCTTGTGTTGCCTACCAGACATATTCCCCAGAGTCCCTGGAGCTTCTCCTATGGGCTCACAGGCCTCTCTACCTGCAAGACACTCACTTCTTCTACCTTCAAAGCCCAAGCACAGCCCCTCTTTGATACCACTGCTTCTAGTGTCTTCTCTGAGCATCCCACCTGCTGTTCTAGCTCTAGATGTTTGGCAACTCAGGACTCTCAAGGTGTGAAAATGTGTTGAGTGCCATCCTATGAGCCTTCAGCAGCACGTGCCCTGATTCTTGCAGAGACAGGGAGAAGCCCGGCTCCCACTCAAAGGCACTTGGACCCCAGGCAGCAGCACTGAATATCACATGTTCCTTGGGCAAACAGTTCTGTCCGCTGCCTCCTGGAGGCTTACTGACCTGGGGAAATACAACTTCTGTCCTCCTGTATCCCTTTCCCCCTCATTAGCCTCTACTCCTAGCCCTCCTAGAATTCACCACCCTGCAACTCCTTCTAACCTGAGTGGAAGGAGTGACAATCTATTCAATTTGCCAGACATATATAGCTATGCCTGATCTCAGCTTAAGCTTAGCCAGAACCATGCTCATGGGCATAATAATGGAGATTTTGGAGAGGCATCGCAAAAGTTCGAGTACATCAGAGGGGCAAGGAAAAGCACTGGGATAAGTCTGGGATCTGAGGTCAGAGACCCACCTCAATACTTAGCTGTGTGACCTCAGGCTTTTTAGGAACCCTCTCTGATCATTTTCTGAAACTGTAAAATAATGGGGAAGAGGCTCCAGATGATCTTTCAGCTGTACTTTTCAGTTCTGTCTGAATTTCAGTTATCTCCTTATAGCACTTAGGTCTAGATCCGTCTGTAAGAAATTATTCCTACTTAACGGACTATCTGTTCTACCAATTAGAAATCAGAGCAGGACTCAGAAGGAGCTCAAAACATATGATCAACTGACTCAGGTTTGGCAACCTATTAGCTCTGTGATCTTAGTCAATTCACTCTTTTGAATTCTGTTTTCTCACTGTGAAGGGCTTGGACCAAATGAATTTATAATACCAGGCAATAGTTTCCTGCTGTAGGCCCTTAGGCTGCATTCGGCCCATAAGCATGTTTTGCACGATCCATACACACTTAGATAAACTTTAAGTCAGTTGGCCAGTCTTTGACAATTAGGAGATTTTACGTAAGTATCTAGTTTCCTGGCTTTCCTGGAAAGGTCAGAAAACCAGTAACACGGGTCTCCGTTCTTAGAGCTCCATCACTGGCCTGAAGTGCATCACTGCTGTCCTTTGTAAGGGCCATGCCACCTTTGTATTGTCACAATCCCTACTGGGCCCATTGTTCTCATTCGTTTCACCTACTCGAGTCCTGTAAATAGTTGAGCTTGTGATCCCTGAGCAGTAGTTACACTGGCTAGCTGGGTAATATCAGGTGAGTACTTATCTTTTTAAGATGCACTGCCCAAATTACAGCCTGGGGACAATAAATGCCCACATTCTTTCACTGACCATGTTAATGAAATAAAGCAGGAACCAGCACACTTTTCTGTATAGGACCAGAGGGTCAATATTTTAAGCTTTGCAGGCCACCCAAGATATCTGCTGCATATTGTCGTCTTCTTCTTTTCTTTTAATTTTTGTTGTTAAAAACAACCTTTTTAAAATGTGAACCTTCTCAGCTCTCGGGCAGACCCTGTGTGGACTGGGTCTGTGGGCCATGTCACTGTTCCCTAATAAAGTATGTGACAGGCTTAGAGTAATGCCTGGCCGACTGAGTGTCAAGAAATGCAGTTCTCAATATCACAATTTCAGGCCTCTCGTCCCCTGAGTCTGGGGCATGGGTGGACTCCACAGTGCCCATCAGAAATGCCCGTGGCCACTCTGATTCTCTTCTGACAATACAGAGGGAGACTGCGTTTTGTCTGCTGAGACACGCCTTTCTAAACAGAAAGCCCTGCATGGTATAGAAAGATCCCCGAAGCAGCACGACACATACAGGGCAACTGTGTCATTGCCATGAAATCAAAGCCATTGTCTAAGCCATTTGCTAAACCACGTTCCCATTCCAGTTATTCTGCCTGAAACATTACTGAACAATCACCACAGAAGGAAGACTGGAGGTGCCCTGTTCTCATAGCCTTCCTCCTTTGTCTGGGCCTTGAACTCCCCTCCTCCCCACCGCCCCAAACACCTTGTGCTGTATTATTTACGATTTCACTTGAATCCCAGGGATGCAGTCTGCAACGAAAGGCACTTGACAAAATAAAATTGCATTGTGTTGTGTGACTCTCACGCATGCGGCTTGGCATAATTATAAAAAGGCATGATATTGCTTTCTCATTCAAAGACGGTGATGGCTGAATCCCAAGCCATGCCAATTATTTTCCATGGTGTCCAAGGAGCCCAAGAAGAGCAAGCACTGAGATAAAAGAGCTGAGGAGTTCCCTTCGCGGCTCAGCGGATAACGAACCCGACTAGGATCCACGAGGATGTGCGTTCGATCCCTGGTCTCTATCAGTGGGTTAAGGATCTGGCGTCGCCTTGAGCTGCGGTGTAGGTCACACACACGGTTGGATGCCGCGTCACCATGGCTGTGGCGTAGGCCCCGCAGCTGTAGCTCGGATTCGACCCCTAGACTGGAAACTTCCATATGCAGCAGGTGCAGCCTTAAAGAGGGGCCTGAGTGCACAGACAGCGTCCATCCACCCTGTCCCCAGAACTTTAAAAATAAATAAAGAAATAAAAGAGCTGAGAGGCGCATCAAGAAATGGTCCCAAAGATGCACTTACTTTTGTTCACTTACTGGTTCTTCAGCAAGAAAGGAAACAAAATCACTCAGGCCGCATAAGCCAAGTGCCTGGAATGGCTTTGACCTAAATTCCCTTGACCTGGGCCCTGTGCATCCCGACTGTGGGGCTCATTGCTCCTCTGTTCACTTAGCAGGTGCTGCTGGTGCCCCTGCTGGAGGCTAAACCCTGCCCTTCATTCAAGGATCGGAGGAAGAGATAAATGAAGGGCCCTGACATTTAAGAATTTATGGTCTAGGGAGGGAGGCAGGTGTGTTAAACACATAATCCCAATATCAAGTCTGAATCAGTGCTGCGCTCGCACAAGCCAGCCCTTAATAAGCACTTCCTATGTGCCAGGGATTGTTTTAAGTGCTTTTCACAGGAGCAATTCATTTAATCTTCTCAAGGATCCCAGCGGTTTTAGGCTGTTTCAAGTTTCCATTTTAGAGATGGAGAAACTGAAGCCAGACGCTACATAACTCTTTTTTTTTTTTTTTGCTTTGCAGGGCAGCATCTGCAGCATATGGAAGTTCCCAGGCAAGGGGTCAAATCAGAGCTACAGCTGCTGGCACACAACACAGCCACAGCAGCATGGGATCCAAGCAGGACCCATGACCTAAACTGCAGCTCACAGCAACACCGAATCCTTAACCCACTGAGTAAGGCCAAGGATCGAACCTGCATCCTCATGGATACTAGTCTGGTTCGTAACCCACTGAGCCACAATGGGAACTCCCACAGGCTACGTGATTCTTTTTACTTTTTTATTTTTTGTCTTTTTGCCTTTTCTAGGGCCACTCCCGAAGCACATGGAGGTTCCCAGGCTAGGGGTCCAATCGGAGCTGCAGCCGCCAGCCTATGTCACAGCCACAGCAACATGAGATCCCAGCCTCATCTGCAACCTACTCCACAGCTCATGGCAATGCCAGATCCTTAACTCACTGAGCAAGGCCAGGGATCGAACCCACAACCTCATAGTTCCTAGTGGGATGCGTTAACCACTGAGCCACAACGGGAACCCTGAGGCTACGTAATTCTTAATTCTTTTAGGCCACATGGCTCATAAGTGGTAAAGCTCTGGTTTAAACCCAAGGACCTTGACTTCAGGGCCAGAGCCCTTGAAAAGCAGTAAATAGCCTCTTGAGCAAAGCGCTTTGGACCATGTTCTGGGAACACAGTATAAAAAAAAAGCCCCAATTCTGCTTTTGGGGGCCAGGGAGTACATGAGATGACATGACACTTTCCTGGAAGAGTCCCTTCACAAGGAAGGTGGGCAGGACCTTCTAGAGAGAGAAGCAGCCCATGCTTAGAGAATAATATTTGTAACAGACCCCCCCCCCCCAAGAAGAGAATCTTCAAACCTGACTGTCATGCTTGACACATTTTTTTTAAAGCAATACTCAGCATTACTGGTAGCAGCTTGCTCATTAGTAGCCTTTCCTGCAATTCTGGCAACTCCAAGAGGGCAGGTGCCTGTCTTGTTGACCACCATTTAAGTCTAATGCCCAGGACAAGCCTAATAAGTATGTTTTGAGACTAATGAACAAAACTAGTCAAAGCTGAACACGAGGGTGAGGATTGAGCTCATATTGTATCTGCTATAGACAAGGGTTAATGCTCAGCTTGATTTTATTCTCATATTAGCATTTTCAACTTCTCATTTTACACTGCTTTTATCTTTTTAAGACATGCCCATGGTATTCTTAAAAAGGCTTTAAACCACACAGTTATCATCAAAACTCTCATTACTATATGTATCGGCAACATTCCGCACACATACCTGGAGCGGTTCTTCTGTGTGCAGAATTCTAAGCATAATGCTGTACTTTATCCATGATAGCCATTAGTCAGCTGAAAGGCAATGAAGTTACAGTTGCATTTTAAAGTGCAACACATTTTAAAATGCAAACCCACTCATGATAAGAAAAAACTTTTTTTTTTTTTCCTCTTGTAGAAGGAAACCATGCGGATGGCTGATGGGGAAGCCTCTCAAACAGTCAGGCTTTCTTAGGGAAGCTGGCAGGACTGTCTAAAGAAATGTTTTGACTTTGCCATTGAGATCATTGAAGATGTCTAAGGCTGAGGGTAAGAGGGAAAAGATGGAATCCATTTGCCAAGGTCTTTGGCGTAGGGCTCTAGAAGGTTTGGGGATTTCACGATTTCCTTTTATGACATCTTGGCCAGGAACAAATTGAGAGTAGATCTGTTTGGCAGGTTCTTCCTGCTCTTACAGGTCTCGGAAGAACAGGGGCTCATGTGAGTTGAAGGGGAAATCTTTGCCTCAATTTCTAACGTCTCTATGAATCTGTGACTCTTTCCTGGTCCTTTTTTTCCTACCCATAAACACTACCAATGAGGAAATTTTGTAGAAGAATGAATCAGATGTTTAAGAGAGAATATTTGATTTTCCCCTGAAATAATTTCCCACAAGTGGCCACAGAGAGCTTTTTACCTATAACCCAAGCATGCAGAGTGATGCGTTACTCTAATTCCTATACCTCTAGTATAAGCAGTGGAGTGTTAAAATCCCAGAGCAGGGTCCATTGCCACCTCCAGTGGGCGCTGCCCCCATCAATGAAGGCAGATGTTTCCAGCACCTACCCTTCAAGTGGGCTTCCTCTGAAAAACAGTTGATCTGTCGGTTTGTTAAATATATCCATTTAGGAAGAAAAGTGGAGAGCTTTGGGTTAGCCTGACCTGAGCTCCACTTCTATCTCTCCAAACTAGTTAGGAGCCCTATGTCTCTGGGAAAATCCTGAGGCTGGCATAGAAGAGTGTTCCCTTTCTTTTCTTTCTTTTCTTTTCTTTTCTTTTCTTTTCTTTCTTTTTTTTTTTTTTTTAGGGCTGTACCTGCAGCATATGGAAGTTCCCAGGCTAGGGGTCGAATCGGAGGTGTAGCCGCTGGCCTACGCCACAGCCACAGCAATACAACATCCAATCTGCAGTGTCTGCAACCTACACCACGGCTCACGCAACACGGGTTCCTTAACCCACAGAGCAGGGCCAGGGATGGAACTCATGTCTTTATGAATACTAGTTGGGTTCATTCCCACTGAGCCACGGTGGGAACTCCCCCTTTCCTTTCTGATTACATTTCCAAATCTGAGAGAGGAACAGAAATGGCAGCAAAAGCCACATGTTCCTTTTGAGATAAAACAAGTTGTGACTTGCCTAACCCCGGAATTGGAAAGTCATTTATAGTTGGAAAAAAACCATATTACCTGGCCCTGCCCTGAGCTCTGAGACAATGTGAAACATGAGAATCATATGTTTTTTTTCATTCCACAAATACTTATTCATGTTTACACGGTTCCCACCACTGTGCTAAGCTCTGAGCTGCCTGGAGAGCACGTGCCGATGCGGCCTCTTTGGAGTCATTTGTCTAAACATTATCCTCCATATCCATCATCGTGATGCTGTGAAATTTGCATTGTTGATGACTCTGCAGGACAGAGGAAAACACTGAAGCCAGGAGTCAGGAAACCTGCCTTTAAGCAAGGGGAGGAGTCAAGAGCTACAGCCAGGGGGTCTGGCTGGATAACCCAGTCCTCTTCGCACTGTACCTGTGGCCTCCCCATTTCTGTACCAACAACAGCGACACAGACATCTGTTCCACGCTGGCAGTGGACAAAACACTTTTGCTTGCTCGATGTCCGTTGTCAAACAACAATTCTGTCATGTCGGTATATTTATTAACTATTATCTTCATGTTTCATTGATGAAGTGGACCCAAAGCAGCATGGTAACCCGTCCAAGGTCATCCAGGGAGGTGGCCAGGGGCAGCGGCAAGACTTCCGATGCCTAGTTCTGTCCTCCCTGTCTCACTGCCGAGATGAACTATTTCTGAATTCATAATTTTTGAGCCCTATTTTCACTATTTTAGATTATTTCCGTAACTATGTAAATTATAATTAAGTTCCTGCTAACTTAATTTTGTGGCAAATTCTCAATAATCAGTGACCCAAGGCCCACAGGCTTGAACACTTCTTTATGGCTCAGTCTGAGGGCTGCTGCTACTCAGTCTGTGTGTGCCATAGCCAACTGTTGACGCGTATATGCAAGCTGGCTACTCCCCTGTATTTCCCTTCATCCCCCCTCAGCAAAAATGGAGACACCAGCTTCTAGCATGTGGAAACATTTCGAGATTTTCTGAGGAGGGTGGGGTGGAATGGCGGGAGTGTGATTTGCAACTGTGTGTCAGGAGCAATGCGTGTTTTTGAGTGAGGCTGATCAGGCCAGGTTCCACGTGGCAAAAGCTGTCTCCAGAAAAGGATTTTTCTCTCCGTGTTACCCACACTTCACCATTTGTGAAAATAAATGCTTTCTGGATCTGCTTATGATTTGTGAGGACACCAGATCCAGGAAACCCAGGCATTTTTTTTTTTTCTCTGCTAATGCTGAGGTTCTCGGTGGGCTCAGGTTTCTGCTGGATGCTTCTAAATAGAACAGTACAAACAGAGAGCTCAGAGGTCGCTTCAAGTTCAGCAGGTCTGAGTGTGAACACACAACAGTTTGTGTGTGTGTGTGTGTGTGTGTGTAAGGACTGTCTGAATAGACCATAACTTTAAACTTAGAGTACCCAATGTGATAATTTTGTGAGTAAACCTACACATAATACGTTATTCTATTCTCAAACTAATAAAAGATCCCTGAACCTGCAAAGGGCACGACAACACATAGTTATAATGTTCTAAGAAATATTCTTTTTGTTTTTCTTTCAAATGATGATTTTTCCAGAGTTCCCGTCATCGCGCAGCGGAAATGAATCTGACTAGGAACCATGAGGTTGCGGGTTCGATCCCTGGTCTCGCTCAGTGGGTTAAGGATCCGGCGTTGCCTGGAGCTGTGGTGTAGGTCACAGACACAGCTCAGATCCCGCGATGCTGTGGCTCTGGTGTAGGCTGGTGGCTACAGCTCCAATTAGACCCCTAGCCTGGGAACCTCCATATGCCGCAGGTGCGGCCCTAAAAAGACAAAAAAAAAAAAAAAAAAAAAATGCTTCCCCCTGCCTTAATTTGGATTGAAAGTTTTCATGACACTGGTTTAAGGCATTAGCTAAAGACCTCTGTACTATGTAGGCACTTCCCTACTTAATTTGCTGTTTAAAAATCTGTACATATAGAAGCCAGAGGTGTCATGTTCATGACTTAGAAGGATTTGTGGAATATTCTAAACCAGAGGGTTCGACTCTTTTTTTCTCTTGCTTTTTCATTTCCACAGTCCCTTAAAAGTAACTGAATTTGCGGCACTCCACCTGATTTGGAAAGAGCCCTGGCAGACAGAAAACCTCTCCTTTCCTTTGGTCCTCACAGCATCCCTGGCTGTACGGACCATCGGGCTATTTTACAGATGAGAAAACCTAGGATGTGGGAGACCAGGCAACTCCTCTCAGGTTACACAGTCAGGGCGTGATTTGAATTCAGTTCTCTCCGATGCTTCAGCGTATGTTTCACCCCTTTGCTGGAGGTACATGGGTACCCAGCATGCTCTTCCCAGGGTTTGGAGGAAAGAGCACTGGAGCAGGAGTCGAGGGATGGAGAGGTTTGCTCTGAATTGGATGTGGGCTCCAAGATGGTCATAGACCCCTGGGAAACCCGGTCCCATATTTATAGAGCAAGGGGTGACCTGGGTGCTGTCCAGAAGGCCCCCCACCTTCTCTGACACCCTGTGAGTCCTGTACCTTCAAGACTCTGCCTCAACTCAGTCACTTTGCTGTACACCTGAAACTAATACAACATTGTAAGTCAACTATATTCCAATAAAATTTAAAAAAGGCTCTCTGCTTTTAGATAGTGACCCAAAAGGTCTTTCATTTTGATTTTTAAATTTTATTTACTCTCTTTCAGTATGTCATAGGAATCAAAGTCATAAATATTTAAGGATGATAACACTCTCTCTTAAAGCATTGAGAAAGAGGCAAGTGATTGATTTTTTTTTTTTTTTTTTTTTTTTTTTTGCTGTTTTTAGGGCTGCACCCAAGGCATATGGAAGTTCCCAGGCTAGGGGTCGATCAGAGCTGTGGCTGCCAGCCTACACCACAGCCACAGTAGTGCCAGATCAGAGCTGCAGCTGCAACCCATGCTGCAGCTCCCGGCAATGCTGGATCCTTAACCTACTGAGCGAGGCCAGGGAGCAAACCCGCATCTTCAAAGACACTTATGTTGGGTTCTTAACCCTTTGAGCCACAACAGGAATTCGTGATTTTTTTCTTATATAAATCTGACCTCACCTTTGAAATGTTCGCTTTTTTATTTATTTTTTTTGGCTGTGCCTGCAGCATGTAGAAATTCCCAGGTGAGGGATCAAACCTGTGTCTCAGCAGCCACAATGCCGAATCTTTAACTGCTAGGGCACCAGGAAATTTCTGAAATGTTCACATTTATATCCTCTTCCTCAGTATGACCTGATTCCTTAGTGGCAAAGCTGAGGGAACAGCATGCTTGCCCTTTCTGTTTGCAGCATCCGATGCCCCGTTTTCCACCTTGGGCGCTGGTACAATGCCTTGGTGCCTAGTAGCTGCCCAATAAAGAACAGCCGTTTTGCTTTATTTTTACATTCTTATTGAATCCCTAAGTCCTAACGGCTGCGGCATTTTGAAACATTAAAGTTATAGTAATAATCAATGTGTCCATAATAAAGTAACTCTTTATGATAACATATTCAATCACTATTATCACACGTGCAAGCTATATTCAGATCAGAATGCAGAGCCACCTTCTAGAAAGAGCTGAAGCGTTTCCAATGTGAAGGGCACTGAATACTGTACGTAGGGGTGTCTCTGATTTTTCAGGATGCTTCTGATTTCCTCAATTTTTCCTTTTTCAATAAAGGCAAATTATTAAATGTCTAATGGGAGGGGATTTTACCTTTAGAGTGTTGTTAGATTTTTCATACCTATAAGTTCATACACATCCTTTCTCAGACCAAGTCTCCTGATTTAAGCCTGCAGAAATTAGGGGCTGTAGCTTGGTGGCCCCGGGAAGCCTGTGGGGTAGACGGGCACACACATGATTCTCTGTTTTATCACGTGGGACACAAAGGTCAAGTACCGCAAATCAATTCTTTTCAAAGCACTGAGTGCAGAGCATGTATGAGGTTTTGAACTATTCATAATAACCACGCAAGCTGATTCTTAGTAATCCCATTTCGTAGGCTAAGAAAGGAAGCCTCAAAGCCACACTGCTGGGAACTGGCAGAGAGGAATCAGACGTGGTCTGCTGAGCCCCCAAACCCGTGTTCTTTCCATCACCACCACCTGGTTGCTGCTCAGGGACCCCGATGGCCTCCTCTATGCAGAAGACACCGGCCTCAGAGCTCCCAGCTAACAACCATTGCCTCAAAATGACAGGGGAAAATCGAGTTGGTCAGATGTGACCTGGAGCAAAGATCTAATTCAGAATCATTTAGTTTCATATCCGCCACCTGAGACCACAGCTGTATTCCTCCAGTGACTTTTCTAGATGCATAGGCAGGTTCTCTCTGACTCACTTTTTCTTTTTCTTTTTTTTTCTTTTTCTTTTTACCTTTTGGAGCTGCAAGCATAGCATATGGAAACTCCCAGACTAGGGGTCGAATCGGAGCTGCAGCTGCCAGCCTATGCCACAGCCACAGCAATGCCAGATCTGAGACTTGTCTGTAACCTACACCACAGCTTATGGCAACACCAGATCCTTAACCCACTGAGTGAGGCTGGGGATGAAACTCACATCCTCATGGATACGAGTCAGGTTCGTTACTGCTGAGCCACAGTCGGAACGCTCCTGACTCACTTTTTAGGACCAGCATTTACAGGGACCGAAACCACTTCCCAGCAGCTGACTTAACATCACCCCTGGTACATGGCAGTAGGAACGCCCACACCTATTTACTGAAAATTCCTGTTCTCCTGTTTTCCCCCAGTTCCCCGCTTACTCTTCTGCCCTGTGCCTGCATCTCCAGAACCACTGGGCATATCTCAAAAGCAAATGCTCAATTTGTTCTAATGATGCAAGAGGTAGAAAGAGCCTCTGGAAGGCCTAGTTACCTGATAACATTCATGGTGTTCATCCTTTGCCACAGCTCAGACTCTATTCTGATATTAAAAACAAGCTCCAAAATGCTGCACGTGAGTATCTGATCTCAGAAAGAGAAAGCACCTCTAAGGGTAATAAAGGGACGAAATCACAGGGAAAGATAGCAGGAGATTGACTGCACAAGACTTAAAGGGCTGCACGTCAGAGAAATTCATTAAAAAATAAAAGGCAAACAACACTGAGGAAATATTCTCAATAGAAGTGACAAAGGCCTAATATCTTTAATGGAGATGGATCCTTTATGGGTTTATAAGGAAAAATCAGTAGAAAAAGGAACAAGTGCCATGAAAGGATAATTCACAGCAAAGACAAATGGCTAATAAACCTGAAAAGGAGTTTCGTCTCACAAATAATCAAAGAAACGTAAATTAAAACTTTATCAAAGGACTAGCTTTTGAGTAGCCATATGTCAAAGGTGAAGAAGAAAGATACTCCCCAATCTCTGTGCGCATGTGGGACATGCTCTGACTTTTTTTCAGTTTGATACACGCGTTGTTTTACTTCGCATTTCTTTGACTATAAAAAGTTTTTAAAACGTCAATGTTCTTTGACCCATTAACTTCAATTCTAGCCAACTAGACTAAGGAAATAATGCCAAGGGTGGGAATAGAATTATGTCTGTTTATGGCAGCATTACTTACATTAACTAAAATTGGGGAAGAGGGAGCTCTAAATGCCCGGAAAAGAGGGCTGGTTAAATAAATTATGGTGCGTGCATTCCTTCGCAGGCACAAAAATTGCTGGAAAGCAAACAGCTGCAAGGACATTAGAAAAGGCTCTTGACACATATATCAAACATGTGTCCACACACATGCATATACAATGTAATCACACTGCTTAAAATGTTCCTTCTACATGTACACACACACAGAGGAAGGAAATACCTAAGTGTGCAACAGGTGTCATTTCTGCGCGGAGGAATTATACTACTGTGGGCATCTTATGTTCTTCTTAATGTTCAACTAGCATTTTCTATAAGCAACACATATTGCATTTATAATCAGAAAGAAAAAAAAAAAGCCAAAAAAGGTTGTTAACAAATCAGAAAAGAAAACTTGTAGGCAGCCTGTATTGGAGGCTCTACCAGGAAAGTCTAAACACACACTCTGGTCCCCAGAAGCTTCATCCACGGGGCCCATCACAGAGCAGCGCTGAGTCAGACTCTGGTATGAAGAGGTATGAACCTTCTTAGCTCAGAGCCAAAGTCACGACAAGCCAGTCAGAGCATGCCTGTTTATTATCCCCACATAGGTGACGTGGTAATGTGAAAATACATTTTGATACTTGCTGAAAAGTCAGGTACAAGGCCAGTGAGACACTTGCTACCACAAAGGTGAAATGTTCATGACTGTTTAACTCGGCTAGAAGCAGGTTGCCCTGAAAAAGTACCATTACTTAACATAAAATCCCTTTTAAAAATACTAAAACTCTTTACTTAAAAGTAATATACATACCTCATAAGAAATTAGAAAATAGAAGTGGAGGGAAGAAAGAAAATTATATTTCTATGATGCAAAGATGACCACAATTCAAATTTTGTTGTATTGCTGTCCTTAAGAATGGTATTTTTATTTTTGTTGATTTCTTTTGACTCTTTTCCCTCCAAACTCATGAGATCAGAGTATATATATTTTTAAATAATTTGTAAATTAGCCAGGTGCCCCTCTCTCTTTTGCAAAAGCCGATCATAACTTAAGGGAATGGGTAGTTCACCGAGTGTGTGCATGAGAGAGACAGAAGGACAGAGACTGTAACCATGGTGGAAGAAGAGGCCCATATCAGAGGTTCACAGGACAAAACTGACAAGCAAAGACTATTGCCAGTAAATCTGAAAGCACATATTAGTGGTATTTTCATTCCCCAGTTTTGATCAGTTTATTTTAAAAGACTGGAATGTTTTAAAGTCTCCTTTTGGAAATGGAGGCTTCAGTTTCAGAATGTTCAGAAACTCATATCCTTGGACCTGAAATGAGGCCAGGAGTCTAAATAGCAGTTTGAGGTTCTGAAGGCATTATTTGGTATCCGTTTCTATGCCAATAAAAATAAGAGTGGGCCAATCATGGCCTTTCTTTTCAAGGCAATTGCGGTTCTGTTTTGAATCATCAAATACTTCGTAAGACGGGCTTGGGTCTGTAATTGTCATCCACAGCAATCGCAGCCTGCAGAGTCATGTCTGCCAAAGACAGTACAGCCTCAAATTCCCCTGCTCTCTGGCCAGGAGGTTCTGTTCCTGAAATAAGCATTTGGGGATGATGTTTGCAACACAGTAAAGCCTTGAGAAATGTCTAGTACTTGAATAAGATCCGGATAATATTTTCAGTTATCTCCACCCATCACTTTAGAGAACAATGAGTTAAGGAGTGAATGAAAGAAGAAAGGCACTGAGAAGCTTTCAATGCAGAGAAAACAGGGTCCACGTATCAGGAAAATGATATTAAAAAAGATTTAGGGTCTCCCTCCAGGTTCTTTGATCTGTATTTTTTTAATTATGGCTTTTGAATAATAAATACTAACACAGGAACTGCTACTGTTTATCAAGTGTCTCAAGCACTGTGTAAACGCTCCTCCATAGATAGTACATTCAATTCTCCAACATTTGACAGATGGCAAAACCAATACATTGTGGAAAAGGTGGAATTTCGATACAATGTTTTTTTGTTTGTTTTGGCAGAGTGTTTCATAATGTGGTCCTTCCATTGTACCGATCATGAAGTTACACAGGGATCATTTTGGCCTCTGATAATCATTGGTTGAGATGTATTATTTATTTTTACAAACATCCCCATAACTGCGTCAGCAGTAGGACACTTCGTTAACATGTGCTGTTTACTTCGTCCACTTTTTTAATGTCCATAGCCCATACGTGCCCGATGTGACAAACACGGCATCAATGTTGGGCATGTGTTACTACATACACCTCGTCCTCACCGCAACCCCTATTGGGGGTGGGGGGGAATGACCTAGCAAAATCAATTTTCAAATGGAGAAACCAAAGCATGGGACAGTTCAATGACCTGCCTGACATAGCTAGTGAGCGACAGAATTAGAATTTGTACCCCTCTCAGTTCAGCACCCCATGCCCCATCCACTGCAGTCGCATTTCTACGGATCGATAAGTCTTTCGCACCATAGAATCACAAGCTCTAGAACAGGAAGGCGTATTAAGGCGCTCCTTACAACAAAGAATACAGACAGAGGAATGGAAGCCCAGAGAGATCAGTCATTTGCCCTGGGTTGCTCAGCACAGGAGTGAGTGGCAAAGCAGGCTGGCTGCTCTCAGTTCAGCCTCTTAAAGATAATTTCATTATCACCTGATGAAGGACTTCTAATCACAAGCAGGAGTTTTGCTGGTAGCTTCCTGGCTCTCCATCTTTCATCTAAAAGTTCTATCTAACTTGCTTGGCTTCTTACTCTTTCTTATTCATCCTTTCATGTTAAAGACCTTCAGCAATAGCGCAATGACAATGCTTGGCAAAGGCACAGGTGCCCTGGCTGTTCCTATGGCCCCCTTCTCCCTCCATTCAGGGCCCAGAGCTTTACAGACTCACGGATGCTTAGAAGTGCCAAACACCTGCTTCTGCTAAAGGGTGACAACTCATGAGGTGCCAGGACAAGGGTGGTGCTCTCCCTCTCTCTGACACCGGGGACAGCACTTGCCTCCTCTCCTGTGACATACTTTATGGCTTCCCAACTCCCCCCAGGGCCACCCCCTATGTGACAGGGACTCAGTGCTCAGATCCCCTAGTATGGAGCACACACAGGACAGCTAGGGAGATAGGTCTAGGCCTCAGAGCGTTCTGTGTCATGTGATTCTGCACATGGCTGGTAATAACTGAAGTCCAACCGCCGCATCTAGGGCTTTGCATGGCCTGCATCATTTCATGGCCCCTCGGGCCTTTCTCAAGGTGAAGAAAAGCAGCAATAAACAGTAGCTTGACCTTTCAGCTCGGCCCCCCTTGCCTGTGCTTACGGATATCTCTGCCTCCTTAGAGCCTGCTAGAATTGGCTGGAGAACAGTCCTTGACTCAAATAACTGAAAAATATACTTAACACAGCATTGATTTTCCATATAATTTTATAAGCACAAACATTTCTCTTTCATTTCCTGACAAACAACTATATTCCCCAACGTGTCCAATAAAAATCAGTAATTTGCACGTCACTGTCTTCATCAGTGGCTGTTGTTTGGAGTTTGTTACCAAGGCCAAGGTCTTTCTCCTGCGACCTCCACCTTCAGCCACCCCTCTCAAACCAAAGTGCGGGGGGTGGGCTGGGAAAAATCTCTCTGGATCTCTCTGACTCTGTTCAGAGCCCTTTATGGGAAAGCACATCATTTTCAAGCAATCCTTCACGGATAAAGGAAATCAGGGGTGGGGACAAAGGGTGTCACACAAAACACAGTGATAGTGCTGCCCCCTCAACTCTTGAGACTGTGCAGGGCCCCTCCCCCTCAGCGCTGGCTGCGAGGCAGGAAGCCAGATCCTTTTCTGCAGGTGCGTGTGCACACCTGAGAAGATTAATTCAATGACTGACAAACGTCAGAGGCTAAATGGACACCCTGAGCTCACGTGGCAGGCGTTCCTCTAAGGTTGCATCATAAGACAAATGATGACAGGAGTGAAAACCGAAGTGGGAGGTCGTGTCCCCAGAAATCTTTACCGCAGACCTCTTCCCCCAGCACCTGAACCCGGGGCTCCCATTTACACGCCGTTCCTAACTTCCAGCACAGCCTTCCTCCCAGCCAACTCACTTGTCTTTGAAACACCCACCCAGGCTGCATGTGGCAGCAAAGAAACAAAGAGGAAGGTATTGGTTCTCACCCAGAAGTCGTGTCTCCACGAGGTCTTTTAGAAGCGCAATCCTCAGGAGATAGGGCACCAGAGTTGCCGAGGGGACCTGAAATACCGGTTTGCCACAGTTCTGAATGAATGGACTCCAGGGGCCAAGAGAGGAGAAGGTGTCAGTCACTCAGAACCCGCTGTAGCTCAGATTCTGAAGCAGAAAAAAAAAGAAGCAAAGAAAAGCATCACTCAGCGATGGGCAGGCAGAGGAGTTCAGAAGCCCGGCTCTTTGGTGAGAAATGCCACGGCTCCTTCAAACCCTGATGGAGCCAGGACCTCAGCGCTGCTGCCTGTACCAGGACGTGCTCCGGTGGTTAGGTGTATTTTTTCCCCTCCCTCTTTCCCTGAGCCCTGGCACTGGGGAGTGTGGAATGGCTCAACCTGTTGTAATCGAACATGTGAGTTGCTGCTTGTTGCAAAGCTATTGCAGCAGCCTCTTCATTAAAAGAGGCTGTTCTTAGAGGCTGAGAATTAATCTCTTTGTCTAGGGTTGCCCGCTTGGGCTCTGAGCTGGGGGTGGAGGGGGTGCTGAGAGGGAAGTGGGCAAAGGGAGCTATGATGCTCCCTGGAGCAGTTACCCACTGTTCCCACTGGCTGGCGCCCCCATGGGCTCCTATTCTGGTGTCCAGTTCTTAGGAGACGTGGTAGCTGCTACAGGCATCTCCCAGTAAGATATTCTGTGCACAGTTGGACACTAACCCTTAATCCTACCCTCAGACCTTTGGCCTCAATTGAATGCTGCCTGCCTAAATCTCAGCTGGCCCTCTGAATCTTAGGTTTTCTGATCACCAGCACACTCAAAGGAATGGAACAATCTTGCAGCAAAAGAGGAAAGGCTTTCACTCCCCCCTTCCTTGATTCATTCTCTCACTCATTCATTCTTACAGGCCTGCATTTACTAGTTTACTCATGTATTCTTTCCCTCCCCCTTGCATTAATTCATTTATTTACTCAGTCACTCTTACATGTTCAGGTGTCTATGCATATGTGTATTACTGAATCATTAATTCCCCCACTCATTGACATATTTATTCATTCACCTTTTAATCCATTTATTAGTGGATTATTAATTAAAGGACCTCATCAACATGCATGCATGCATTTTTGCTTCTGTACAGCATTAACTTGTTCTTACATGTGTTTCTTTCTTCTTTCTTCCATTCATTGATTCATTAAGTCCTTTCCAAATGTACTGACTCAGAGATATGCTGTTCATTAACTTATATGTTCATTTATTTATGAACTCATTTGCTTAACTCTTTATCCATCAAACACACTGCAAGTGCCTACTACCTGCTAGGTGGTGTCGGGGATGTGAGAGGAAGAAGAATCAGGCACCCCTCTTGGCTTCAAAGAGTCAAAGAGAGGAGACAGGGTTATGCGGAGCCTGAACACAAAGAAGGAAGTGATGGATATAAAAGAGAGAGGGGCTGAAGAAGGTCCAGGAAGACATATCCTAGGGAGGTCTGGGGGGCCCCGGAGTTGGGAGCAGCTTGGAATGCTGGAAAGAACACTGGGCTTGGATTCAGACTTGCTGGCGTGGCCTTGAATCCTGCTCTGCCATTTAGTATAGTTTTGCCCTTGTGAATGAACCTCTCTGACTCTCAGTTCTCTTACCTTTAAAATGGAGAGGAGGCTGGTCTGCCTTGCAGACTGAAAAAAGGTGTGCTCGGTAATATTCATTTGCTTCCTCCTCTCCTTCTTTTTTTTTTTTTCCCAAAATCTTTTCAGTAAGTTTCTGTTTCCCTCTTCTGGGTGTGTGGGGGGTGCGGATAGAGGAGTCAATGGGAAAAGCGAAAGAGGAGCTTGAGCAAACATGGGAACTGGTGTGAAGGCTGAGAACCAGAGCTAATCCTGAGAGGTTTCCAGCCTTCCCTGGAGCCCCTGAGAAAGGCAGAAAGATACTCTCAAATACTCTTTCAAATGTAAAACCTGTCCAGGAAATTGGCCAAAGAAATCTATTAGCATGGGATTTGCATAACCTTCTTCATTGGCTGAAAGGGGACAAAAGATTTTACTGAAGACCAGTGAGATTTGGTCCTGGGTGCCAGCTGGGGCGGGGTCTGAGTGGTGGGGTGCTGGGCGTACCCCTGTAGGTCTGTGGTCCAGCCTACATTTCTTATGCAACTTACTCTCTTGTCCAGACCTTGTGTCAGTACTCTCTGTACCTCATCTGGCTTGTTTCTTAAAATGGCCTCAAAAGCCACATGTTATTAAACACAAGGCGACTAAAAGGCTCAGCACAATGTAAATCAACTATACTTTAATTTTAAAAATTATGAAAAATAAATAAATAAATAAATAAGGCTCAGCAGTTTGCTCAAGGTCATGCAGCTAACAGGTGGTGGAAGCAGAACTTAAACTCGGGTCCATCTGCTTCCAGAACCTTGGCTTTTATCTGCTGCAATGTGCTTTCCCACGAAGGTGTCCACCCTCTGTGGACATTTTTCAAAGGTCCATTTAATTGGGGGTGTAAGTGGCTATTGTCCAAAGATTTCTTACTACCTCTCTGACACTTGAAATGTGAACAGAAGTAGGCCATACCTTCAAGGGGATAAATGAGAGTTTTTATTTTAGAGTCATACACACTATGTGTCCACACTCTCTCTTGTTTCATTTTTATTTTAAAATATCCAGATCAGTGGGAAGTAAAAATAAGATGCCAAACACAAAGAGTTTCACACTGTCCCATGAAGGTAGGGGCCCTGGGTCCCTGGCTGTCTTGGCAGCATTGGTTGCAAAGCCCAGGCTTGCAGGCAAGAAATGAACAATGTGGCAGGTTGAGAGCTGCTATTCCAGCAGGGGCACAGAGCAGTCATAATCCTGAGCCACAATCAGGGAGAACAAGTGTCCTGGGCTGAATTGTATCCCTACAAGTCACACACTGTGGCCACAGCCCTGATCCCCAGGACCTCAGTCTGAGACTCTATTCCATTGGAGACAAGGCCTTCAAAGAGGTAATTACGCCAAAGTGGGTCCTGATCCAATCTGACTGGTGTCCTTATAAGGAGAGGAGGTCAGGACACATAGGGAGACACCAAAGCTGGCCCAGAAGGATGACCATGTGAAGAGCAGCATGAGGGCGGCCACCCGCCAGCCCAGAAGGGCGGCCTCAGAAGAATCCAACCCTGCTGACACCTTGATCTTGGACTTCTGACCTCCAGAACTGTGAGCAAATCATCTTCTGTTGTTTCAGCCTGTGCTGTTTATTCGCTATGGCAGTGCTTGAAAACTGGCTTATCCAGGAAGCATCTGAGTTTGGGGGGATTAGGAACATGGCTGTTCACAGCAGTAAGGAAGTACTTCAGTCTTTTCACAATTAGGGCGACCATTCAGGGCCATACCTCTGAATCTGCACGAGCCAGCGTGGTGTTAGTCAGGGAGAGGGCCTTAGACGGGTTCTGCTGGCTGGTCAGAAGAGCCTTTCCAAGTTGCCAGAGACCCAGTGTCACTGAGAGAGAGGGGTGGACACTGGTGTCCCCAAGAAGGTTCCCGGAAGGCTTGAACTTCTCCAGTGAAGGAAGTATGAAGGCTTGATTTCTGGACAAAGGCATCAGATTGAGCCCATGTATCTAGTTTTATTCCCTTAGACAATACACTACAGGAGTATTTTTGTGTGTTTTTTTTGTTTGTTTTTTAAAAGGCTTAATCTGATGCAGATAGGAAGAATGGAAGAGAAGGTGACAGCAGCATGTGAGCAGCTGGAAAGCAGGGAAAAGAGGCTGGCGGAAGCTTGACCCTGAAGCAGTAGTAGCAAGAGCTACCAGTTGAAGGGACTCCAGGCAGAACCTGCAAATGGCCCAGGGGCGGGCAGCTATGGGTCCTTCTGAACCCCAGGGAGAGGGGGCAGTGAGATACCCAGGGCCCCTCCTCTGCTTCCCATTTCCTGGAGGTGGTCCTCCGCCACCTGGCAGAAGTGCAGATTTATTTTTGTCTTTTTTTTTTTTTTTGGTCTTTTTAGGGTCACACTCGTGGCATGTGGAAGTTCCCAGGCAAGGGGCTGAATTAGAGCTATAGCCGCCAGCCTACACCACAGCCACACTAATGCGGGACCCAAGCCAAGTCTGTGACCTACACCACAGCTCATGGCAACACCAGATCCTTAACCCACTGAGCGAGGACAGGGATCAAACCGGCATCCTCATGTCCTCATGGATATTAATTTTGGTAGAGAAAGTATGTTCAGCAGAGTTTCTTTGAACTAAGGAACACCAGGTAGGTTGAGGCAGGGCCTTACACTGAACACAAAGACCTGGAGGGCATCTCTGCAGCCAGCAAGTCCAGGCCATCCCCACTGCCAGGTCCAAGTGCCAAACTCCTACCATTACCACACAATAGAGATGTATTGTTTTACACTTCTGGAGGTCAGGCGTATGAAACTGGTTCCAGACTAAACTAAGATCAAGGTGGAGGTATGGCTGTGTTCCTTCAGGAGGCCATAGGGTGGACTCTCTTTCCTTGCCTTTTCCAGCTTCTAGAAGCTGCCTACATTCCTTGGTTCATAGCTTCTTATCACTCTGGCCTCTTCTTCCATAGCCGTGTCTCCTTTTTTTGATTCTGAGCCTTGTACCTCCTTCATATAAAGACCATTATGATCAGAGGTCATCACTGGATCCTTAACCCACTGAGTGAGGCCAGGGATTGGACCTGCATCCTCACAGATGCTGTGTCAGGTTCCTAACCTGCTGAGCCACAACAAATACCTCTATTTCCAGTTCTTACATATGGCTAGATGCCTGAGGAGAGATTCTAGGGTAAACTATGGAGACCAAAACAAACAGAAAAGAGGGATTTGGAAGGGATGGAGCCCATGGAGGGAGAAGAAAACAAGCACGACAAAAAATTTCAGGGAAATCACAGTCATTAGGAGGAAAGCAAAGTTGAGGAGATCTCCTGGGTAGCAGAGCAAAAACAAAAACTTCCCAGGAAATGGGAAGCATGAGAGAAAAGACAGGGAACTTGGAAGACATACAGACTTAGGAGGAGCCAGATCTAAGTGACAGGAATTCCAGAAAGAGAAGATACAGAAAACGCATTAAGGACCTCATCCATAACGTAACTGGAGAACATTTCCCAGAATTAAAGGGCACGAGTTTTGAGATTTAAGGGCCCACTGAGTGCCCGAGGAAAAACCACTGTGGAATTTCACAACACCGGGGACAAGGAGATCTTCCAGCACTCGAGAGAGAGGAGTCAGGGCCAGACAAGGGATGCGGGGTAGGAAGGTCTTTGCACTGCTCAATGGCAGCTTTAGAAACCAGGAGAGAGGGGGGCAAAGCTTTTCAAATTCGGAAGGAGTTACTTCCAACTCTGAATTCTGTGTGTGAGGGTGGGATAAAGACATTTTCAGATACTCAAGGCATCAAAGCATGTCCACTTCCATACACCTTGTCTCAGGAAGCTACCGGAAGATGTCTTCCTCCCAAACCAGGAAGTAACCAGGAAAAAGATGTGACACCCTTCGGCTATTAAATGTGAAAGGGAAAACGGAGGACCCACTAGAGGACAGAGGAGAGGGGCGATGCCAAGAAGGCGGCAGGGGGATGTAAGGGATGAGCGATGAGCCTGGCAGGGGCATTAAATAAAAACAAAAGAATAAAAAAAAATCCAATCACTAGCAAATATCCATCTGATGGTGTTTTGAGTTATCATTAATAAAAATGACATATATTTCCCTACAGATCATGACATACTGCTGTAAATAGTGGTTAATCACTGGCTTCTCAGAACGAAAAGACCAAACCCTCTTCCTCCTCTGTTCTTCTACTCCCTGGTGTTCCCAGAGAGACACCCATCACTTGGACAGAGGGTATTCAAAACTGGGGGAAACCAGTCTCAAGGAACATTCACTGCACACCTGCCATGTACCAAATGTTGAGCTGCAGGCTTGAAAATACTCCTTCTGACTAAATCAGAGAGATGATAACAGGCAGAATTCTTAGGAATTACAGTCACCCATAACCTGGGCATCGTGGATAAATCCCTCGGTCGCCCCTCCCTATCTGCACCTGTAAAATGGGGAGAATGTTGTCCAGCCTGGCCTGCTCTGCCAGGTAAGGGACCTTGTCACATGGCATGAACCCTAAAGTGTCTTGCAAGTTTTACTGCTGAAGTTATTCTTCCTCATGAAACAGCACTTTATAGGTTTGAAAGCATTTCATATTCCCTATGTATTTCATCCTCCCAGCATCCCAGGGAGGTGGCCTGGGATTGGAACTTTTCTGGTACTTTTGGGCAAGGCCATCAGAAAGGGGCAAGTATGGTGTTAACTCAGTGTTATCAGCACTTGGCATCTACCAGGTATGACTTGAGCTTTTTCAGTGTGAATATTTTCATTTAAAAAGTGGTCTACACAAGGATACTCACGCATGACTAGGGTGAGTTCTCTTTGGGTTTGTTCTCTTTGGCAGACCATGGGCTCCCTACCAAGGCCTGTGCCTCACTCAGCTCAGTGTCCTCAGAGACT
Organism: Sus scrofa; assembly: GCF_054392235.1. Classification (NCBI taxonomy): domain Eukaryota; kingdom Metazoa; phylum Chordata; class Mammalia; order Artiodactyla; family Suidae; genus Sus; species Sus scrofa. The sequence goes on from NC_139391.1 coordinate 13,892,108, forward strand.
AATCTAGTGCCCAGAAGAGAAGATGAGCTCAGGTGTGCTCCTGCATCAATGAATGAACAGGTTTCCATTCATTCCCAGAGAGCCCGGGTAGCCAGGAAAATGCTACCACAATGATCGCAGGCTGGGCCACCTCCCAGTGTCATGAATACAAGATGAGAAGTTCCCGGAATAAAAACTAGAAGTGTAAACTGGGAAGGGAATAGATTAAAATATATATGAAATTTAAACATACAAACATACATGGTATTTAATTAAGATCAACACTAAGCAAATGAGAAGCTGTGTCTACGTTGACATCTCAGTTCTTGCCATAATTTTTGATGAACTTCTATTTCTCATTATGACTTGAGGCGTTTGAAAAGGAAGGAAATCCTGAGACTTAACCTTGCAAGTAAAACAATGAACACAATTTTCCAATTAACTAAATCTAAATATTTTTTTACTTAACCAACTAAAGAGGAATCAGCTGCATTAATGAAGTGCTTAAATATGGAATGACTAGAGGCAGGATTAATACCGACCCATCCTCTGTGCCACTGGTCACTAATGGGCATCTTTTATCTGTTTGACATTGGTGAGCATATAGAAAACCACTGTGATGTCTCACTAAGGCCCAGAGGCTAAAGTGACTGTACTCTGGACTTCCGGTTACAGGATAAAAATAGAGACTCCTATTATTTTCACAAAGGTAAAGTCTTTCTTGGACCAGTTTTTTTTTTTCTCATCTGTTAAATGGCCATGAATATAATTCAACATTACGGGGAACGAAGAGATGCTCATTTAACAAAAGCTATTGCGGAAACTGCTTGATGAACTGAACAAGTTATTTAATCTCTCTCAATTTCAGTTTTCTTGTCTATAAAAGAACAACAACAAAACAACAACAACAGTATCTGCTGACAAGGGAATTTCTGAGGATTCTAAATTTATGGAAGAGAATCAACAGACCTCTGTCATGCACTCAGTGTTGAGCCAATGTGGACATCGTATTTGTTATTCCTCTCCAAGTTGAAGACAAATTCTAAAGCTTTTCTATTGGGCAAAACTTTGAGGTTTCCTCTTTGGAGTTGGCACGCAGGGGTGCACTGCTAAGCCTCTCACAGAAAACTTCAGGTCTGCTTCTCTTCTTCCCGCACAACCTCTAAGAAAATTCACTGTCTCCACCTGGCCATTCGGTACATTCACCAGATATGTCCTCAAATGACTCAGGATTATTTCTAAACTTTAGCCGAAAAGGCCAAAGACTTGTCCACGTAGAGAACAATAGAATCAATGTTTTATTGACAACTTGAAGGTAGAGGGCACAGAGGAAGTATTTTCTAGAAGGAGGCTTTCTTTATCACGGGCTAAAGGGGGCTGCCCTTTAGTTTCATCTGGTAGCTACTTTAGAAAAGTTATTTTTTGTGTGTTTGGTCATAAAATACATTTCTACAGGAAAGAAAGGAATGGCAGCGAAAGATGTTGGAGGGTTGGAAATATGGAAAAGACACACTCTTGGCTATGTGACATTTGATATTTGCATTTCAGGAATCGGATTTGGGAGAGCGGAGATACACAAATCTCCAGGTGGCAGAGCAAAGAACTCTCCTGTTTCACCTTGTTTGAAACAGGATCACCAGTGATCTTAATAGTCTCATTTGTAGCTTTCAAACAACCTTCTAATTAGACATGGTGTGTAGGTGCTGGAGAGGAGGCTGGAAGGCAGACCTTTCTAGCCCTGTGTCTGCCCTCCTGCGCTGAGGTCTCTGAGCACATGTGTTCTCCTTTTTGGGTTGTCAGTTAAATTACATTTGTAAAATAGCAGGGTCCTTCTGAGCCATCCTTTTCACCACCAAGGACCCCCTTTTTCTTATTTTCCCCACGGGACCCTATGTTTTGCTAGACTTTGCCTACTAAACAGACAAGATAAGGAAGCTTAGGAATAAGGAGTTTGTTGAAGGACTTCTGGAGGCAGGCAAATTATTTGGAAGGCAAATTAGCCTTTGGAGGGCAATGCAGTCCCAACAGCAGAGACGATTCCAATAATAATTCCAGCTGTACTAACCGAAATCATTTATTAGGAGCTTGCTATGCGTCAGACACTCTTGACTGTTTTGACCCATCCCACAAAACAGGAGGAAGGGGCCATTATTTCTCCCCTTTACAGGAGAGGAAACTGGGGCTTAAGGGGTTCAGGAGCTTGTGTGAGGTGACACAGCTAGTGAGGGTCAGAGGAGAAGCTGAGCTCAGGTCTGTCTGACTCCACAGTCCAAGCCCTTGACCACTAGACTCAACTGCCTCTTAGTTTCAACAGAAAAATGTCCCTCACATAGGGTTCAAGGTCTCAAATCAAGAAATATGTGGAAAGCTGAAAAGTTACCATTGTCCCTGAGAGTCCCCTAAAGCCATAATTGTTGCAAGATAGTCACACCACAGCCTGAGACCACACAGAGAAACGGCATTGAGTATCCACCTCGGGTCTGCTGCAGGCACACCTTGTTGGGAGAGTTGATGCCCTCTTCAAAATCTTTATGTTATATATTGTTTTTCCTTTATACTGTCTCCTTTTCTCCCCCCCTTTTCTTTTTCTTTCTTTTTCTCTTTTTTTTTTTTTCTTTTTAGGGCCCCCATGGCATATGGAAGTTCCCAGACTAGGAGTCAAATAGGAGTTACACCTGCTGGCCTACACCACAGGCATAGCAACACAGGATCCCCGGCCCACTCAGCAAGGCCAGGGATCAAGCCTGAGTCCTCATGAATACTAGTCGGGTTCATTTCCACTGCTCCACAACAGGAAGTCCTCCCCCTTTTCTTTATTGAAACAGAAACAATTGTCAGGACTTTTCTTTCTGCCTCCTTAAGTTACCTGCACGCACATAGGGATGCTGCAGTGTTACAAGGATGTGCCATGTACACCCACGTGCTCCTTGAGCGTAGGTCCTAGGATAGTTCACCAGTGGATCCACGGCATTTATAGAAGATGCTCCATAGACATCCACAGCAAATATAGAAGATGTTCCATAAATAGATGAATGGACGGACAGAATGGAGATATCCCCGATGCCTGTTTTTTCCTGGTTTGTGTTTCCCTCTCTTTTGAAGACCAATCATTGACATACCACCAACACTGACTATTGTTAACATCCTGCTTCGTAACACACATTCTTTCTTCAGAAGCACTGTGCTAGGTGACGGAGACAGCCACGAGGAAGACAAAGACGTGTACTTTGGGGGCCAAGAAATAACCCAGTCCAGTCCAGTTCAGCTCATTCGGGCGCTTAGGCCATACTCTGGTGCTCAGAAACAGGACTCTATCCATTTGGGAATGGGCATTCTGCGTGTTTAACAATCAGCCTTAACGGTGGATTGCTGTGCTGTTAATGCCACCTTGGGAAACTCTGCTTCTAGAAGCTCCTTCAGTCATCTCTCCTGGAAAAGGACAGAGATCCTGGCTTCCAGTTCTAACTTGGCACACCTCTGGGATCTCTGGCGACTCACTTGACCTCTCTGAGCGTCATTTTTCTCGTTTGTGTGATGGAGAGAATCATATCTACTTCACAGGGCTGGTGTAAAGATTTGCTAAAATGAGACGTAAAAAATGCCAATGATGCCACTGACTACTCCAGCGAGGGTAGGGGTGGTAACAGCGGTAAGGGTGGCTGTAATAACGATGATGAAAGCTAGCACTTACTGAGCGACCGCTGTTCTCTACACATACTGGGTGAATTATCTCTCTTAATTCTCGTGACAACTCATACGGTGGGAATGAATCTGCCTTTTTTTTTTTTTTTTAATGGCCTCACCCATGGAAGTTCCCCCGGCCAGGTTGAATCTGAGCTACAGCTGGGACCTATGCCAGTCCCTGGATAGGGATCTGGATCCTGAGCCCACTGCACCAGGCCAGGGATCGAACTGGTGCCGCCAAAGTCTGTGCCACAGTGTGAATGCCAATGTCAAGTTATAAGATGAGGAAACGAAGGTGAAAGAAGTTAAGAAATTTTCTCAAAGCCCCAATGTCAACATATAGTAGAGATGGAATTAAAACCCTTATCTACTGCATCTCAGAGCTTGTGAATTCCATTCCTGAGCTTTCCAGCTACCCTCACCCAGAGGCCAGGCAGGTCATTTAGATGAGGCACCAGGCAGGCAGGTACGACTGGGGAGAATTAGAGCCCTCTTGCCCCATTCCAATAGCATGGCTGCTTGTCAGCTCACAATGCTGGGGTGGGGGCTGAGGGGAATGCAGATACAGAATTGTCAAAGAGTCTCATTTTTTTTTTTGCAAATAAATCCCAAACTTTTGGATATGTTAATGTGCTCTGTCATGATTGTAAGATGCTACTTCAAGAATTTTGAAATTGCTTCTGACCTACCTAACTTCTAAATGTCACTGCCCTTTAAAGGCACACAGAAGCTGGTTTTCTGAGAACTGTTACTCTGTATCCTTTTCTCCAACTCAGGCTCTAATATTGTAATGAGAGAGACAGAGGGGAACTTGCTGAGAAAGCCCTGTACTCACTCTGGTTTTCTGCTATGCAGACAGTGGTCCTGAATGTTGGACCTTTAACTATTACCTGTGACTGGTTGAGAGCCCAAGGGCTGGGGTTGAGGAGGGGGTGGGGAACAGGGTCCGGGATGGAATGGGAGGGTAGAGGATGGAATTGGGGGGGAGGGGTGGCCACTACAAGGCAGCACTTTTCAGGTGCATATAAAGGCAAGAGGGGAGGAAGAGAAGGATGGTGGTTTACCAGGCCCCCTGGTAAAGAAGCCACCAGGGATCTGCCCCCTTCCCCCACTGTGGGAGAGCACGCTAACCCTTTCTCCAAAATCTCAAGGCAAAACAGATTTCACAACCTCCTGGGGTGGGGGGAACCATCTCTGGGCCCGTGCCCAGCTTCCAGGCACTTTCCCAATCCAGCATGCTGAGCAGTTTAACCTCCTGTCCTCTCCTGGACTAATGAAAATAACTGTAAATGGCTTATTTATAGATTGACTTAAACCATCCCTTTTTCCACAAAAAGAATCTGAGGGGTCTAATTTGCACAGCAAGGACCGCATACCGAAGAGCTTTCATCCTTTAACCCTCCTGACAGCCTCATCTTACACAAGTCAGAGAGGTTATGTGACTGACCCAGGCTATTTAGTGGATAAATGCCAGGGCTGGGAGTTCTGAACTGGCCCCCTTGGATAGTGATGCATCATTTCCCGTGGTACCTCACTCTGAGGGCGCAAGGATGAAGGAGAGGAATACAATGGTCATCCCCCAGCACAATCACTAGCATCATACCAGGAACAGGACCACAGCTACCCCAGCAGCCCTGTTCTCATACAGCTCTCTGAAGGCAGGAGTTAGTAGTTACAGAATGTCACTGAAGATACAGTCATACACCACACACACTCTCAGTCCTCTGCCTGTGTCTCATAATCACTATGTCAATGGCATTCTTGGGCTTGTTTATTGCATTCGCTGATTTTGTAGTTTCTTGAGTTAAGTTTTATATAATTTTTCCCCATAATAATTTGAAGAGAAGATGAATTTTTGATATGCTTTTAAGATATCAAAGTAAAGGATTTTTTTTTTTGCTACTTATGTTTTAATTTGCCTCACCTTTCTTGAGTATCTACAGAAAAAATTTCTTTCTTCATTTCAAATAAAAAATGTATATTAATCTTTCTGGTTTTTATATGTTTATATCCGAGCTTCTTACAAACCCATGCTTAAGAAAAGGTGGATGAAGCCAGCTGTTGGTACCTGGTTGCTTAAACAGTTGACTTTTGAACAACATGAGTTTGAACTGCGTGCACCCACTGAAACACAGATTCTGGTTTTCCAGCAGTAAAGCCACAGTACTACATGACCTGTGGTTGCTTGAAACCATGGATGCACAACTGCAGATACGGAAGGAGCAACTGAGTATATGGAGGGCTGATTATAAGTTATATATAATTTTTCAACTGTGTGGAGGGTTGATGCCTTGATGCCTCTAGCCTAGCCCCCACGTTGTGCAAGGGTCAAATGAATATGCTTTTTTTTTTTTTTTTTTTGCTATTTAGGGCTGTACCTGACCAGTTCCCAGGCTAAGGGTTGAATTGGACCTACAGCTGTTGGCCTATACCACAGCCACAGCAATGCGGGATCTGAGCTGTGTCTGTGACCTATACCATAGTTCATGGCAATGACGGATCCTTAACCCACTGAACGAGGCCAGGGGTGGAACCTGCATCCTCATGGATCCTAGGCAGCATCGTTAACTGCTGAGCCATGAAGGGAACTCCTGAATAAGCTTTCAATGACTTTTTTAAAAGTATGCCTAAATCCTATGTGATGCTTTTGATGGAGGTCTCCAGCAATGCCAGCCTAGCAGAAAGACTGGGATCTTAGAGGTGTCACAAACCTTCATCTTGAATTCTAAACTGTTCCTGTTTTACAGCTGTACCAGTTGAGGCCCATCAAAATCAGATGGCCTGTTTCAGGTGACACGGCAAGCTGTCTTGACAAAAGCTGGCAAAACTGTGAAACTGGGTTAGATGACATTTCAGGGTCACCATGGAGAACAATGGCTTCCCTTGTGAGCCACCAATTGCTCTCCCAGAGTGGGCTATGTCTCTGGCAATTTCTATCCTTGAAAGGCCCTACGTTGCATAATCTTACTCTTGGGGGTAAGAAGGAGATGGGATCTAAATGATGGCATTTGGGGAACCTACTTAGAGATCTTGCAAGGTCTCCTTCACCATTTTTCCGAGGAGGGTGTATGTCCCAGAAGTAAGTATGACCCTTTGGCTCCTCTGAGTTTCCTGGTAAGAGTATCTGTGAGGCAGTCATTCACACACTAGTATGTTTTAAACTTCTCTAAAAAGATAACCCTTTATTGCACAGACCCTGAAAGGGTAGAGGTGAGAGGTGGGGGAAAAGTAAAGCTTTGCTCTCCTATCTTCCTGCTGTGAAATCCTATCCATCTTTCAAGATTCCACTCAAATGTCATTTCTTCCAGAAAACCTTCCTCAATCTTTCTTGGTAGACAGGTTGCTCCCCTTTGACTGCTTCAGTAAATACCTTGGTCATATTCTAGTCCAGCACTTCTCATAATCTCTCCCATATGTTTAGTTATTTGTGGGTTGATTTTATATTCCTTATAGTTCTCCCAGTACCAGGAGCCCCTTGAGGGCAGGGGGTACTTTTACTTCCTTACCCCATGTATTGCCTAGCTTAGAAAAAGTAAGGTTACCTTTTGGTATCTTGAAGCCCTGAAATGACTTAGAAGGCAGATGTGAGGTGGTTAAGGCCCAGTCTTGCACAGCCTTCTCTAACTCCTGGGCCACCTCTCTACAGCAAAGTTTGCCTCCCTTCAAAAGGAGCCTTCATTCTCCTCTCTCCTCTCATACCCTGGTGCAGAACCCAGTGTGTGCTGCCTGCCTACCTGCTCTGGTTCCAGACGGTGCAGGGTAGATCCCCAGCTTCATGACCTCAAACAAGTTACATCATCTCTCTCTTCAGTTTCCTCTTTCATAAAACCTGCCTCTTAAGGCTGTTGTTCTGAGGATTGAATATTACACGTGTAGTACTTAATACAGCACAATTTCTTGCACATACTAATCTCAACAAATAGTAGCAATGATTTTTATTTCAATGAAGTGAAGAACAAAAAATGCTTAGGACAGTGTCTGGCATATAATAAAGGTTGGGTGTAAGCTGCCATTTTTATTTTTGTCTTAGGAAAGCAGAGCAATGTCGTTTGGAATCCTTGGAATCCACATTGAGCCAAATTCCTGTTCGTTAACTGCTAGCTAAGGTATCCTGGGAGAATTGATACATCTAAAAGCAGATCTCTCATCTCTAAAATGGGGGATATTGCTACTCTACAGGATTGTGGTGATGCTTTAGAGAAAGGAAAAAAAAAATGACTTAAAAGTTGTGGCAGACTACATTTACCAAAGATAGCAACAATAATATCTATCAGCCAACATGCTCTTCTAGAAAATTGTTACCAGCATCCCAATTCCCAACTTCATCAAGAGGCAGAGCCTCGGTCCTGTCTTCTTGAATCTGGTTGGGCTCACAGGTCAAGAGAACACAGTTGTTGAGATGCTGGGTGACCTCACAGCTAGGTCATAAAATGCCCCAAAGCTTTCATCTTGTTCGTTGTCACTTGCCTTTGGATCCTTGAGATGCCACCTAAGAGGGCCACATGGATGAGGAAGTGCAAGCTGCAAGAAGAGGTCATTCAGCAGGTGGCTCACAACCTCCCCAGCTGATGCCCTGTGGCTCCCCAGCCACAGGGCAGCATCAGCTGCACAGGTATGGAGTGAAGATGCTTGTAGATGATGCCAGCCTTAAAGCCTTCCCAACTGAGGCCCCAGACAGCGTGGAGTAGAGACAAGAAGTTTCCTACAGAAACTGATTTGTTTTAAGCCTGGAATTTTGAACTAATTTGTTATGCAGCAATAGTTCCAATAAACTGCTAGTACCTAGTAAAGACCAGATAAGAGGAAGTAACAGGATGTGTTATTAGAGCTGTTAACAGGATGTGTTATTAGAGCTGTTGTTCTGAGGATGTGTTATTAGAGCTGTTGTTCTGAGGCTCTCACGGGGGCTTGTCCACCCAAGAAGCCCTAGAGTACAACCCAGCTGCCGGAAAACCCCGCCCCTCGGTCTTCGGCCCCGCCCACCAGCCTCTCAGCCAATGAGACTCCAGCCCGTAAGCCTCCCTCTCCCTACCCCCTCCCTATTCCTGGGGCAGAGGAGAGAACGCTGGGTTGAAGTGGCTTATTGGAGTCCTAGGTGGAAACTGTGGCAGAGCCCGGAGCCCTTCTTCCTTGTTCGGGCAAGGCTGTCCCAGTGCTCGGGCTGCTTTTGTGGAGGGCTGGTCCGCTCTGCCTGGGTGAGGACAGCGTCGTTAATCTCCTGTCCTTGGCCGCTGTTACACTGTTACGCGGTGACTGGACGGAGGTCAGCTTCACTGGACACATTCTTTGTTGCAGTTAAGCCAAGCCCTTCAGCTCTGAGAATTGGCCTAAGCTTGATTAACTCGCGAGGAAGAGGAAAATTTACATTGTGGGGACTGCAGAATGAGATATTTAAGCTGTTCTCTTAAAAATAAATGCTTTCCATCTTGCTGCTTTCAAAGCCAGATGCTCGCCTGCTTGCAGCCTGCGTGCTCTCTCTCTCCCCACCTCCCTCCAGCGTCTCCTACTCTACTCCCCTCTACTCTTTTTGCTCTCAAACTGGCTTGCTCCCTCCTCCCTCTCCAGTGTTTGCTCCCTTTTTGCCTCCACGCCTCCTCTCTGTTCTCTCTCATCTCTTCCTGCCTGCCTCTTCATTGGTGTCTCCTGTCGTTTTTTTTTTCTCTCTTTTCTGCTTGGCTCTTTCCAGGAGATGCCACTTTTCAGCACCGTTGTTTCTGAGTGGTAAAAACATGCCAGTTTTGGAAGCTGACACCCGTGTGGTCCCCAAAAGGTAGCAGAGGGAAGGTGGGATTCTGGAACTTCTTTCATTTAGCTTTGCTCAGATTCTGAGTGTTCCTGGTGGAGAATGTGCCCAGCAATGTGTTGCACATTTAATGGGCAGGATCTTCTGTCGTCAGCAGAGGGCCAGTACAAGCTGCCCTGAGGTTGGTGGTCCATCCATTAGGGCTCAGTGGAATTTTTCCTAGGCTGTCCCGAGGGGACATGTGTGGGCAGTGAACAAGGAAGAGATCTAAGGCAGATTACGCCTCTCTCTGAAGGCTGAGGAAACAGTCTTAGACTTGGAGGAGAGCTCTCTGGCCCGTGTTAGCTGTGTGATCTTAGGCCAGTCACTTTACCTCTCTGAGCCTGTTCCTCACCCATAAAATGGGATAATGGCTGTCATCTTGCCTTCCTCAGGGAGCCATTGTGAGGCTCCCTCGAGCTAATGAATGAGAACACATTTTGCAAAGTATAAAGTGCTGTACAAATTTAAATGCTTTTTATTATTGTTGTTATCATGATCATAATTTTTATGTCCCACTAATGCTCATCTTACAACTCATCAGCATTAAGAAGCAGCAGCTCTAAGTGGAATGAGATCTTGTTTCTCCCTCGTGCATGAATTTTAGGTGTACTTGTGGGAAATCAATATTACTGTTTCAAGAGGCCTTTATCAAGCCCCCTGCTTCTGCCCACCCTGCTCCTATAGGCCTTGCCAGGACCCAGACGTACAAAGGAGGCTGGAAAAGCCAGAGCTGTTCCTGCGGGGGACTCACCCCTGTGTCCTGTCCTTGCTGCCCGCACCCTGCTCCCTTCTTACATCTGCCTAGCGTCCTGCATGCCTGGCACCGACCTGATCTTTGTCGCTGAGACGGAGCAGCTTCTCCAGGGTAACCAAGAGAAGGTATTCTCTTCCAATGCAGGTATTCCCCCTCCATCCCCGGCCTCAGACTCTTGGGCTCCCCCTTGTGGCAGGCCCTGGCCAGGCCCACTTTCCCGACCTTCCCGGAGGTCTGATAACCTGGGAAGCCACGAACCCCCGTTTTGGAAACTGTGGCTCCTCTGACCTGCAGATTTCGCCATTCCTGCGGGCTCCTAAGACCACGCCCCGGGCGCCTTTGGGAGGAGCAAGGGCGGCTCCGAGGGGAAAGCAGCCATCTAGCGACCTGTGCTCCTCTTGGCAGCTGCTTTGTTATTAAAACCAGTCCCAAGCCATGTTCCAACCTGAATCATCCCCAAACCTGGATCAGACCCCTTGAAAGATGAGGAGGGGTTTACAAAAGGGGTGCATTCCACAAAGTTTGGCTCCATTTACCCTAGGCTCAGGCTGGGTCTGACCTGAAGCGCTGTTGCTCCGGGCACTCTGCCTCTTCTTCCTCCTCTCCAGGCTTCGCCTGCTCTTTGGACCTGGAGTCGGCTTGCAATTTGTTTCTCAATCCTAACCCTACTTCGTCTCCAACACCTGCTCTCCCAGGAGCTATTGTTGCGTTTTACAGATGAGGAAACCGAGGTCCAGGGTCCAGGGTATTAAATGACTTGTCTGAGGCCTGAGGGCTCTTGAAGCGCTGGAGCCAGAAGGTGACCCAAAGTCAGGCTCCTTCCATTACCATATGCTTCCCCCTCTTTGGTTTAACAAAAATGACAAAGGCTTGGCCCCTGCCCTCGAGGAACTCTGGGTCGACTGGAACAGACAGGCAGGTAAACAAATACTGAGTGCGAACAGGGCAATAGTGAGATAATGGAGATATTTACCCATATCTCTGAAAATACAAAAGAGCTAGTTATTCATTTTGCTTGAAGAGCTTTGGTGGTGGTAGTGATGGTGCTGGTGGGGTGTGTGTATGTGTATGTGTGTCTGCGTGTGTATGGGGTCATAATTTTTGCAGAGAAGGTTTTCTGAAGCAACTTTTCCAGAGGTCAGAGACTCCAGAGAGCAAGTACAAAGATTGTGTCCCCACTCCCACAACCCTGGCCCCGGCAGGGCAGGCATCGCTAATCCACCTTTCCCGGTGAACCCAGGTATGGCCTCAGAATCCTTTACAACAAAGTATCCAGGTGGCTATACCTTTTAATTGGCAGGCAAGAGAGCATTTTTGGGTACTCCAGTGTATTAGACAATTTTTTTTAAATAAAATATCCTATCAGTTTTTATAAGTTTTAGCTATTATTTTATTCCTTTGTGAAGTATTATATTTTTCATGTTATTGACCATTGGTGTTTCATTTTTCTTTTTTGACCACGCTGCATCATAAAGAGTTCCAGAGCCCGGGATCAGATCTGAGCCACAGTTGCATGCCAGGGTGCAGCCATGCCAGTTCCTTAATCCACTGTGCCAGGTCAGGGATTGAACCTGCGTCCTAGTGTGCCAGAGACACTGCCCATCCCATTGTATCACAGCCGGAACTCCAACATTTGTGTTTTCTAGAAGAAGAAACGGGCTTCGAGAAGAGAGTGGCTTCTCTAGATCACTGTGGTGCAACAACACCTGAAATCCCATGCAGATCTTGCTTCTCTGAGTGATTTTTTAAATCTTTTGTACATTGAGGAGCCAACACTTATTGACTTCTTGCTAGGTGCCGTGTTCTGTGACATGCACAGGGAATATTTATTCCCTGTGCTACCTCTCATTCTCACAGCCACCTCTGAGGTAGCAAGATCATTCCCATTTTACAGAAGACAAAACTGAGGCTCCGAATTATAACTTGCTCAAAGTCACACAGCCAGGAGGCTGTGGAATCTAAACCTGTGTTCAGATCTGTCTCACTCCAAAGCCTATTTACTGTTTTCTTCTACATTTATTGCCAAGTGTTTGACATTTTAGAAAAGATTTCAGGTGGATGAAATGCATACCCTTGTCACTATTCCCCACTTAGGCCATGAAACAAAGCCTGCTTTATTTTTGCAGAACACCCTCCTACCCTTCATAACACATAAAGAGGGAGATTTCACAAAGTAATTGAGCACTGTTGAACATTTCTCAACGAAACCTGCTTTTAGGGGAGTTTTAAAATGAATTTTCTTTATACATTGAAATCATGTCTTTGGATAATTCAGAGGAAAGCCGGGGAAGTCTGCAATGCGCAGACCTGCTCGTCTGAGGAGTAATTTAATGCCAGTGACATAGATCTCTCTTTCTCTTTTTGCCTTTAATCCATTTTAACAAGCCAGATGGTCATGGCAAATGGGTCCTCTAACATCTCCCTTTTCTAACTCTGTTGCTCTCAGGGATTTATTTAAATTTGGTTCCTGGCAACAATCTTATACCTTCCTATTCTTTGCCATTCTTTGCCGCTATGTGGCTCCTTCCGTAACCTCCATAACTATTCCTTCTCCAGCCTCCCTCTTAGCATTAACCTTTCCTTCTATATTCTCCCATCTCTCCCAGCACAGGGTAACCTAGTAGAGGGTACCTATTCCTTCCGTTAGTTATTTCTGTGTGTGACTTCCTCCATTAGACCCAGCCTTGCTCATTTATAATCTATGTAACAGTAATTACCTTCACTGCAATGCTTTATAATTTCCGGGTACTTTCCAAGTCAAGATACTGTTTAATACTGACAATATCTCTGGGGTATTTTTTAAAAAATATGTTCAGTTTTACAGATATGGCCACGGAGTCTCAGAGAGGTGCGGCAACTTGCCCAAAATCACACAGCTCGCTAGTTATAAGGTTTAGGAGCAAATTGAGTGTTCCGTCCCCATAACTATAATATAGAGTATTTTCTATATAGTTTTATTTATTTTTATTTAAAATTCTTTTAAATTGAAGTATAGTTGATTTACAAATTTCTGCCACACAGCAAAGTGATTCAGCTGTACATATATCTATGTACATTCTATTTTATATTCTTTTCCATTATCTTTTTATCAGGATATTGAGTATAGTTCCCTGTACTACACAATAGAACTTTGTTCTGTATCCATTCTAGATATAATAGTTTGCATCTGCTAACCCCAGACTCCCAGTCCATCCCCTACCCCCTGTATAAAATTTTGAAAACTTACTGATTACAGTTTTATCAGACTCTTACTTATCAATTCTTTTCTTCTGTAAATATTTATTGAGCATTTATGTACCAGGAATTGTGCTGGATTCCAGGGAAACATGAGCGCATAAGACAAAAAAAGGTCTTTGTCTCATGGGACTTAGAGTGTGGCAGAGAGATAGTAAACAAGGAATCAAAATTTTAAAAACGCGGTAGGACAAATAATGCCTCCTTCCCTAAGGTGTCCACATCCTCTTCCCCAAACCTGTGGATGTTAACTTACATGACAAAAAGAACCTGGCAGATGTGAGGGAGTTAAGGATTCTGAGCTGGAGGATGAACCTGGCTTACCTGGGTGGGTGGACCCCATGTAATGATAAGATTCCTTAGGAAAGGGAGGTTGTAGGTTCAGAATCAGAGATGGGAGGACCAAAACAGAGGTTGGATTGATGCGATTAAGGATGGAAGAGGGCCACGAGACAAGGAATGGGGGCCGCTTCCAGAAGCTCAAAAAGATGAGGAAATGAATTTCCCTGCAGAGCTTCCAGCAGGAACACAGTCCTGCTGACGCTTATTAAACGTCTGATGTTCAGGACTATAAATAAATAAATCTCTGTTGCTTTAAGCCATTAAAACTGTGGGAATGTGTTACAGCAGGAAGAGGGAAGGAACACACAAGGTGATCACAGATTGTGACCAACGCTGTGAAGAAAAGAAACAGCTTGATGCTGTAACAACTGGGGAAGGACTCTCTGGGGAGAAGATGAGAGTGGACCAGCCCAAGGAAAAGTGTTCCAGGCAGAAGGAACAGCAGGTGCAAAGGCCCAGAGGAGGAACGTTGATGAGGAACAAAAACACAGCTAGACGTCAGTGAAGGTTGGAGAGTTAGAGTAAGTTGGATCCTGCCAGGCCTATTTGGCCACAGCAGATTTAAGAAAGAGGAAGCTCTTGAAGGATTTTAAACACGGGGAGAGGTAATTTGCCATTGCGTTGTCTGAAGTTCCTTGCAGGACAAAGACCCTTCCTTGGCGGGGTGGGTACTTAAACCCAGTCAAGACCAACCCATCCTCCAAATTAGTCTTGTGCTCTACCAGGCTTTTAGAATAGGTCCAATCTTCATCAGAAAGCATAGGGTTTGCTTTGTGCCAACCTGGCCCTCCAGTTCTGTAGGGAGCAGGTGTTGAACCACGGGCAGCAGACATCACTGTAGCCTTGGATGTAGTTTATTACAGTGCGGGAGCACTGTCCTGTGATGTGGTGGGGGACTCAGCATTACTGAACTTAGCAAGGCCGCTGGCCAGGGGCAGAACCTATCATTTGAAATACGTATAATTATTTTGCTTATTTATGCCTTCTGTCTTTAGACTGTGAGTGCTGAGAAGCCAAAGACCACCTGGACTTTTATCCCTGTGTTTCCAGTGCTTGCCTGCAGCAGGTACTCCACAGACACTTGTGAAAGCGTGGAGGATTGGAGGAAAAGGGCAGCGGTAATTTAGCTCTGCTTTTGTAGGAAACAGAAAGGGGAAGAGGACTTGTAAGCAGTAAAATATAAACATCAAAACAACCTACATTTGCTTCTGCAGAAATGCTTGTTTTGAAGGTAGGAATTTGTTCTAACGCAGTTTAAAGGAGCGTACCTACATTCCCCAGTGAAAAACACAAAGCAAAATTCCGAACCAGGGGTTCCCGTTGTGGTGCAGTGGTTAACGAATCCCACTAGGAACCATGAGGTTGTGGGTTCAACTCCTGGCCTTGCTCAGTGGGTTGGGGATCCGGCGTTGCCGTGAGCTGTGGTGTGGGTCTCAGACGCGGCTGGGATCCCGCATTGCTGTGGCTGTGGTGTGGGTGGCAGACACGGCTGGGATCCTGCATTGCTGTGGCTCTGGCGTAGGCCAGTGGCTATAGCTCTGATTAGACCCCTAGCCTTGGAACCTCCATATGCGGTGGGAGCTGCTCAAGAAAAGGCAAACAGACCAAAAAAAAAAAAAAAAAAATGTTCCACAACGGCGACTGAATGCAATTGCATAAGCAGACACAAAATGCACACACTATAGCATGCACATCAAACACCCACCAGCCACCTTAGGGCACTGCCTGTGGGAGGAGCCACAAGCATCCACATCTGGTTTCCAAATCCCTGTCCAGTTTCAGCAATGCTCTGTCACAAGAACTCAAGGCTCTAATGCCCACCTCCATAAGCAAACTCCAGGTCTTTTTCAAGGGAAAGCCCTATTCTTACTGTAGTATTTATGCATTTAACCAATGAATATATTTAAAACCAGGCTACCATTTTTATTAGGTCCCTTTTTTTAAAAACTATGTCATTGGTGAAGTTCTTGTATGTCGTGTCTTTTACTCCATTTCAACCATAAACCTAGGAGTTTGTAAGGCACGGTTTTGGATACTACAATGATTTTCAGAACCCACATGTGGTGTTATAGCAGAACGGACTGTACTTTCTCCTGTCTGCAATACCACGAAAACAAGAAAACATACACAATGACTAGCAAGAAATTAAAATCATTGAACACTAGGAATGATTCATAATGTCCTTCTGGTGTCTAGGACATCCCTCTTATTATTTATTTCTTCATTTTTCATCCATACTTCCATCTATATGTTTATTCTAGAAATAGTTATCAAATGCCTGTTCTGTGTCAAGTCCTGAGATAAACCCTGGCGATAGAGTAAAGAACAGAGTAGGGTCTTAAGAAGTCTTAGCATTGGTAGAAAATTATGTAACTAAAAAATCCTGTTAGTTGCAATGGATGAAATGCCTATACCTCCCTCCCGCCTCCTAACTCATATGTTGAAATACTAACCTCAGGGTGATGGTGTTTGGAAATAGGGCTTTGTGGCCGTGATTAGGTCATGAGGGTGGAGCCTGCATGACTGGGGTTAGTGCCCTTATAAAGGAGACCCTCGAGAACTCCCTTCTCCCTTCAGTCATGTCGGGAAACAGTGAGAAGACAAGCATCTCTGGACCAGGATGCAGCCCCTCGCCAGACAGGGACTCTGTCGACAAAAGAAACTTTGTTGCTATAAGCCACGCTGTCTATGGTACCTTGTAGCTACAGCCTGAGCTGACTCAAAACAGTAATTCATCTCTATTGTAGGCTTGCTATGTTCCAGGCACTACGATTGATCAGCACTTTAAATGCAACATTTTACTTCATCCTGTCAATACTTGGTGGTTATTGGTATGGAGTGCCAGCTGTGGCGAAACAGGATTGGCAGAGTCTCTGCAGCACCAGGACACAGGTTCAACCCCTGGCCCAGCCCAGTGGGTTAAAGGATCTGGTGTTGCCTCAGCTGTGGTGAAGGTTGCAATTGCAGCTTGGCTCTAATCCCTGGCCTGGGGAACTCCGTATGCCTCAAGGTGGCCAAAAAAGAAAAAGAAAGAAAGAAAGAAAAAAACCCCAGAAAACGTGGTTAGGGTTATTAGTAGGTCTTACCAATAAGTGGAGCAGGCATTATTTCTCTCCCCATTTTCCAGATGAGGTTACAAAGGCTTAGCAATAAGTGGTTGGTCTGGCTCCCAAGCTTGTGCTTTTGAATGATACTGATGACATCTGGCTACCTCATTTCCCCTTGATCAGTCTGAAGATGAGGGAGAGTCTGAAAAGACACTAAGTTACACTGTTTTCCATAAGATTTTAATAGGGAATTGTGGGTGGAGGGAGAGGAGGGGAGGATGAAGAAGAGAGAGAGAGTTCCGTGCATCCTGGCAGAACACCGGTGCCCATGGGGAACGGCGGCTGGCGAGAGGGTCTTGAGGATGAGTGGCTGCAGGTTTTCAAAGACTGAGGAGGTAAATCTCCCCACTTACATAGTTTGCTTTGCTGCAATGTCAATCCTTCCCCCCTCCCAGACCTCCACACAGTCTGGGGCACACCTGGGGGAAGATCAAGCTGACAGGTCAGGTGCCCGACTGTGCTGGAATACTTCCTACTTGGGTAGTAAAGGAGCCCAGTACGTGCCCACTAGGTGATGGCCAGTCATTCCGGGTCCTCCTTGGTCAATAGAGAGACTTGAGAGCCAGTGTTGGGACTGGAGGAAATCAGACTGGCTGTGCAGCGAAAACCCAAGTCCTCGGAAATCTTCAGATTCCCCAGGGAAAGCTTGGATGTAGATTGGGGGCATACAGGTCCATTTTTACCTACTTCTCAAAGGACTAGGGAATGGCAGCTGACCTCTGAGTAACAGATGTGCAGAGCAAGGCTCTCAAATAGGGAAGCTTGGGCTCGAATCCCAGTTTGGCCATTTAATGGGTGACCTTGGACACCCTAGCCTTCCTGCACCCCAGTTTCCTTTATCTACAACTTGAAGGTGATCTTCCCTACCTCACGGGGTTATTTTGAGAATTGAATGTACCGCAAATGTCAATGGCAACGCAAAGTGTTCACTCTGATGGCAGAGTGTAAACAGCTTTCTACTTGCTGGGATCATGGATGGAGACCCATTTCCATTCCATTGGGTCTATGTACCTGAGTGTGTCACTAAACTTCTCTGGCTCTCAGTAAAATGAGGAACTGAGAGCCCTATGGCAGGGCTGTGAGGCTTAAAAGAAAAAACAGAATCTGCTAATCAGTCTGGTGGGCATACAGCAGATACCCAAGCTCAGTGCCAAGGCTAATCCATATGGTACCTTTTGTGAATTCGACTTCAGAGACCACTTCCCCTTCCTTTAGGAGACCCAGCTTATACAGGTTTCAGCTCCAAGTCACTACCCTGGCCTGCGGGCTTCTGTGCAGTGTGCAACTGGCACATCTGTACAGTTCAGCCTGCACTGTTATAACTGTGCTAATTAGTATTCTTTTGCCTCTGACTTGCCTCCTTTGTACCATCTTGAAACAATTCTAGGTTTGGAAGAAAGCACTTAGGCCCCTCCCTCATTGCCTGTCTCCTGGCTCCAGCTGCCCTCTTTCTTGTGACCTGGATTCCCCACCCTATTCTCCCACTTCCCATTCTCCTCCTCTGGTCCTCCCTTCCCCCTCGCCGCCCCCCCCAGGATCCTGGCCGCCCCTCCCTGTGCAGCTGGCTTGAAGAGCACTCAGCTGGGAGGCTGGATCAGTGACCTCGCTCTGGTCTCACAGGCCCAGCCTGGGTTCTGGAGCAGCTTCTGCTGAGATAATCTACTGCTTTCATTGCCAATAGCAGTCAGAAGGAAGCAGACGAACATGGCCCATAAAGGGCAAGAATCCTTAGTGGGGAGCTGGGTTGGCTGCAGAGCCATGGAAGGTTATTTTTAGTGTCTGGCCACTGAGGTGTCAGGAGAAACTGCCAAGTGGGAAGGCAGCCTGCTGCTCGAGGACTGGGCTCCCGGGCGCCTGCCTGCAACTTTCAACCCCAGGTCTTTGTGGTTCCTCTTCCTCCATGGCGAGGGATCGAGGCAGAGCTAATAGTGTGGCAGCCAGCCCTCTGCTAGAAGCCAAAGTGGGCCAGGAGGGATGGCAGTGGCTCCTGCCTGGGCCGGGTATTGGAGCTAGTGTTGCCTCTGCCATGGCTTAGCGCCAGGCGCTCAGCTCATCTATGGTCCCCACTTTGCAGGTGAGGAAACTGGGCTCCAGAAATATGAAGTGACTTCCTTAAGGCCATTTACAGTGAGTTTTCACTGTGGCTGTCTTTGTCAGCCCTTCTTCAGAGCATGGAGTTGGCAGGGTGGTGAAGGGATACAGCCAGAACCCCTGGGTGTGCCTCCCAGCCTCTAACTGGCATGTGACCTTAGACCAGCTCCCTACCCTCCCTGAGTCCCAGGTTCTTGGTCCTCAGATGGGGGGAGGGGAGGTGCCACCTCTTTGGGGTGTTGGGAACTAAAGAAGGGGCAGCACGGAGGCGTGGACAGGTGTTCCTGGCCCGGCAGACGTGCTGCACGAACGTTAGCATCGGTGCGGTACCTCTGCTGCCAGGCCATTGGCCAATCCTGGTCGTGCATCCCAGCTCATCCTCACAAGGCTCAGCAAGGCATTTTCAGCTCCATTTTTCAGACATGGAAACTGAGTTCCAGGGATCAACTGAATTCCTCAAGGGGAGGAGATGGGCCTTGAGCTCAGAGTTCTGCCCACCTAGTTCCAAGACCTTTCTTCCCTAGGCTGGAGCTTCCTGTGTGCTGTGTCCCCTGGGAATTTGAGCAGAGGGGTCGGGTGTCAAGAGCTGGTACAGCGTGTGAATGTGAGTGTGTGTGTGTGTGTGTGTGTGTTAGGAAGGCTGGTGGGGAAGAAGAGGAAAGCAGTGTAACCCAGAGCTGGGCTCAGCAAGGATCTAACTCCCCTTTCCTCCCTCTTGGCTCCCAGGGTGTCCTTGAGACAAATGATGGGAGGTGGGTGCTACCCTTATCCCCACCTTATAGATGAGGAAACCGAGGTACAGAGCAGTTAAGTGACCTGCCCGCATTCACCTGGCTGGTCAGCAGGGATGCTGGGACCCCAGCCCAGACATCCTCTGAAACGGGCACTTGTGGCTACTGTGCTAGACCCACACTTTCAGGACTTCTTAAGGCCCTGGCATTGTGATGAGTGGCCTCTCTGCTTTCCTTCATTTAACCCTCATGGCAACCCTGTGGTTATCATCAAGGAAAGGAAATGAAAATGAAAATGAAAAAAAGAGCACACCTTGAGCCAGAGGTACCGGATTGGGACTGGGACCCAGGTTTTCCTGTGAACTGGGAATCTCCAGCTTTCCTTGCTCTGAAGGGAACAAGACATCCTTTCATCACGGGGCCTCTCATGGGGCTGGTGCTCAGTATGGTACCCACTGGGAAATGCTTATCTCGCATTTACTTGGAAATACTCACTGTCCCCACCTTCTCGGATCCTGTTTTCTAACACCAAGACTTTGCGCCTTTCCCTCTGCCCAGTGCGCTGTCTCTCTACCCAGTCTTCTGGATACCCGGGGAGAGCTTGACAAGGTCCTAGCTCTGGTTTTTCCAGACTTTTCCTTTCCTAGCAGCTGTTCCCTTCTGTGTGCTTCCTATGAAAATACTGTGCAGTGGTGGTCTATTTTGGTATGGATTCCTTCCTTCACTCACTCTCTTCCTCACTCATCCTTTTATCCATTCACTCATTAAATATTTATTGAGTAACTACTATGTGCAGGGCATTGTTTTAGGTCCTGGGGACACAGCAGTGATGCAGGCCCTCCGGAAATGTACACTGCAGTGGGAGAAAAGAGATCCCTAACCCAATGAATAAACTGCATTTAACAATTTTTTTATTTTATTTATTTTTTTGCTTTTTAGGGTGGCACCCATACCACATGGAAGTGCCCAGGCTAGGGGTCATATTGGAGCTACAGCTGCCAGCCTAAGCTACAGCCACAGCAACACCAGATTTAAGCCATATCTGCGACCTACACCACAGCTCACGGCAATGCCAGATCCCCAACCCACTGAGCAACAGACCAGAGATCGAACCTGCATCCTCATGGATACTCGTCAAATTCGTTTTTGCTGCACCACAATGGGAACTCCCGCATTTGACATTTTTGAAGGGACAAGACAGGAAACACTGAGAGTGGAAAGGATTGCAATATTTATTTATTTTTCTTTATTTTAATAGCCACACCTGCCACAGGTGTATGGAAGTTCCCAGGCAAGGGGTTGAATCGGAGCTGCAGCTGTGACTCAGTCACTCACAGCTGCAGCAATGCCAGAAACTCTAACCTACTGTGTGGGGTTGGGGATTGAAACCCCACCTTCTCAGGGACCTGAGCTGCTGCAGTTGGACCCTTAACCCACTGTGCCACAGTGGGAACTCCAGGACTGCAGTTTTAAATAGGGTGTTAGACCAGGTCAGCCTGAGGCTGTGACCTTCAAGCAAAGACCTAGAGGAGGTGAGGGAGCCAGCCAGGAAGGTATGGCCTGGAGAAGAGCCACAGGCAGATGGAGCATGGATGCAGAGGACACAGCTGGAGGTAAGTTCCCAGACCAGGCCCAAGGCTCTTGGAGCTGCTATGGGGTAAGGGAGGGCAGAGTAGCAGTGGTGCTCGACAAAAGCCTGCTTATTTGGGAGGCTTCAGGGAATGTTGAAGATTTTTCCAGCAGTGTTCCCTCCAACTTTCTCATTTGCATTTTCAGAAGAAGGCATTTGACTCGAAACTAAAATGTGTGATCCCTAAGTATCCAACCAGCGCCTCACAGTCTGAGGGGCAATTAGAACCCAAGGAGTTAGGGACCTGCTTGGCTTTTGACCACAGGATGTCTCTGAGTGCTTCTGATTCTGGCTCCAAGCTATTTCAGAAGCCTCAGTTTTATTTTCTGTGAAATGGGGCTTATAATACCTAACCCCAGTCCCCTTTTGGCTGTTGCATCAAATCAGGGACATCTATTTTTTCGCTTGTTTAGTTTGTTTGTTTTTAAGTACAATGTGGAGCTCAAGCTAGACAGAGCCTAGTTTTAATAGAAACTCTATCGTTGTGTGCTTGTACCCAAAGCAATCATCTTTGATTTTTAGATTACCCCTTCTCATTGACTGTGCCAGTGATGCCACGATTTGGGCACCCTAGCCTCATTTTATGGATGAAAAAGCTGTGCTCAGGAAGGTTGATTCACTTGCCCAAAGGTGCACAGGTAGGGAGAGGAAGACCCGGATTCAAATTCCAGAATGTGTGAAAGCCTATGCAGACTTCCCAGCTGTGCTGAAGCAAGGCTGAGGCCAAAGCTAAGCTGACAGAAAAGGACACAACAGAGCCAAAGGCTATAGGAGACCTAATGCAAATTCCCAGGCCTTCCTCACAGGTGCTGCTAGCCAGGAACAGGGGTCCTCAGAAGGGAGAGAAGAGGTAGAAGGGTGAAACGGACTGTGGATCACTCCTGGGGAGGCAGAGCTGTAGACTGAGGCTGTGGGGCCAGCTCAGGATGTAGCATGACACAAGAAGCTACTGGCCAGTCCTGGCTGGGGCCACACATCTTGCTGGGCAGAGAGGGTGATGCCCAGCCCCCAGCCAGCACATCTATGGGTAGCAAAGGGCCAAAGGTATCAGTCTTATCTGATAGGATAGTAAGTATATTAAAATAAATCCCAAAGACTCTACAAAAGGAGAAGAAAGACTAACCGGGGGTGGGGGGGGGGAAGGGAGGGAAAATCAGAAAATCATTTTTTATACATTAAAATAAATAAGAGGCCTAAACAAAACTATCTTTATTAATATTTCCACACGAGTGATAAGACAGATGGGTTGGAATTAGATATGGGAACATGTAATATTCTACAAAGGAAACTCTAGGGAGACCCGGGGAGTTACAAAGGTCATTTCTCATTAAGGGTGAACTTTTCTATTCTTTCCTCCTCAGCCTTTATCCTAACTAATCCTCCGCCAGAGCCAGCTAGTGCCCACTCCTTTTATGTGCTGGAAACAGGCTGTGGCACGCAATGCCCCCTCAGCTAGTCTGTGCAAGGCTATTGTTAGCTCTGCCAAAGAATTAGTGCGATTGTTGCCCATTCTTGGGCAGTGGAGAGATTTTTTAAATTGTCTGTTCAGCAGCTCTAGGGTACAAGCAGCCTACTAACTGCATCTTTTGGACATCTAGGACCGGGGGAGATGGGTCTCCCTTGACTTGGGCCTCAGGAAAAGCACAGATGGCTGAATTTCAGGGGTCCCGGGCACCTTGGGAGAACCGTGGGCTTTGAGAGAGAGGAGTCCCCAGACACAGGTGCCTTGGCTGCACGTGTGCATCGGAACAAGGCGGTTGTGTGGCTGGCTGTGAAGTGCCCGTGATGGAGTCTGGAACACTCAGGGAAGAAGCACTCGCTCATGGGGTGGATGGGTGAGAGAATGCTGGTGGCGTTCCCGCCAGAGTCAGTGTTTGTTGAATGTGTGAGGGTGCACGGAAGTCTTAGGAAAGAAAATTACTGTTGGGGAGAGTTATAGTTGAATTGTACCCCCCCTCCAATTTGCAATCCTAAGCCCCAGCATCCCAGTCTGCGACTTTATTTGGAGATAAGGTCTTGACAGAGGTAATCAAGGTGAGATGAGGTCATTAGGATGGACCATGATACCCAAAGACTAGTGTCTTAGAAAATGAGGAAATTTGGACACAGAGACACACGTGGGGAGAAGGCATGTGGACATGAAGGCAGAGATTATGGTGATGTTTCTATAAGCCAGTGATCACCAGCAACCCACCAGAAGCTGGGGAGAGGATCTTGGGAGGAGCCAGCCCCACAGACACCCTGAGCTTGCACTTCCAGCCTCCAGCACTGTGAGGCAACACATTTCTGTTGTTTCAGCCACCCAATCTGGTGCTAGGTTATGGCAGCCAAAAAAAAAAGAAAAAAAAATACAAGAGCATCAGCGAAATCATGGGCTGTACTGTGCAAATCCCTGGCTCTGGCCTGGCATGGAGTACCACCTTAATACATGCTTCTAGAATGAAAGAGAAAGACAAATACCAGATGATAGCTCTTATATCTGGAATCTAGTGCATGGCGCAAATGAACCTATCTACAGAAAAGAAACAAACTCATGGACAGGGAGAACAGACTTGTGGTTGCCAAGGTGGTGGGGAGGGAGTGGAAGGGATTGGGAGTTTGGGGTTAGTAGATTCGAACTACTGCCTTTGGGATGGATAAGCAATGAGATCCTGCTGTATAGCATAGGGAACAATATTTAATCAGCTGTGATGGAACATGATGGAGGGTCATGTGAAAAAAAAAGAATGTATATAAATGTATAACTGGGTCACTTTGCTGTACAGCGGAAATTGACAACATTGTAAATCAACTATATTAAAAAAAATTAAAAATAAAAGGAATCCATGAGCTATTGTAGAGGAAATACCCCACAGGGTGTCTCGAATGTAGTGGAAACTTGTAATATTCATCACAGGAATGAATGCACGAGGTTATACATAAAGCATGCATCGCCGAGGTGGGCATGTGAGCAGGTGTTCCGTGAGTATTTCCCAGCTGTTGGTCCCTGGAGCTAACACTTAGATATCGTCTACTCTGAGTCAGGTGGTGCTCAAAGTGATGGGCATGTATGTTCCTCTCCTTTGAACAACCCTGGTATTGATTCCATTTAAAAGAAGAAGAAACAGAGGCACAGAGAGGTGAAATCACTTTCCTGAATTCACCCAGCTGAGTGGCAGAGTTGGTTTTTGGATTTGGTTGGTTTAGGATGAGGGTCTCTATTCTTATCCACTGTTTGAAATACGGCACATGAAGAGCCTGGCACATAGTAGGTGCCCTATTCCACACAAGCAAGTAGAGGAGGGGATATGGGCCCAGCAGGGAGAGCAGGGTCCCAGCCCCTGGTGGCTTGACAGCTGAGAAGTGACCCTGTGGTTCCTTCCTAAGTTCCCCCAAGGGCAGCAGGGGGCCTCCTATGTCAGCCCTACCTCACCCACCACCGGTCCTTCTACTGGAAAGAGAAGAAGCCTGCTTGATGCTAAAGCAGGGAGTGAAACAGAGGGGACATCAAAGATGTGCTCTGTCTGTCAGCAAGGCCGCTTGGCTGGCAGAGCGATAGGTCACCAGCATCCCGCCTCCTCCCCATAACTCATTGCAAGCCAAGTGCCTGGTGCTGACTCCACGCTTCCCGCTGCAGGGCCCACCTGCTGTTCGCAGGCTTTCCCAGAAGCTCCCACGCTGTGCCAAGGACCAGGCGCAGCAGAAATTTACGACGTCACAGGCCAGCGTCCTCTACCCTGACCACTGCTCTTGGCCACGAGTTTAATTATTTAAACAGATTTTACATTTTATGAACATGCCCTCAGTCCTGGCAGAGGAGAGCCTTAGGAGAAAAAAAAAATTGCTTGAAAGATTAAATTGAAATATGCAAGGACAGGGGATGGGAAACACTGCCAGATGCCTGAGTGTGAATGTGGTGGCACTCAAGGCTCCTTCAAAATTGCTGCATTTTAGCAGCCCCTTCCTCAGCAAAGGTGTATGTCTGCCTCAATGCAGAACAAAGTAACTCTTCATTATCCTTGCAAGTCTGTAATTTTGCTTCTGCTGGTCAGTGTGTTGGTAATGCACGTGCACTGTACACAAACACACACACATGTGCACACACATATGTACACGCTTGCTCACAGACTCTATGTACCTGTGCATTCATAAGCCAAAAATACACAAATTACTGCCCCCGCAGAGTGTCCATTCTATGGCAGGAGACTTCCTTGGGCCTCCTCCCTTGGGGATCCTTTTCTCCCAAGAGGGTCCTGCTAAAATGCTTCCGTCCTGTGACGGAAGCCTCCTGTGTTATTTCCTCTGGCTGCCCTGACTTTCCACACTCTGCAGGTGGCTCTCAGAGCCCACACTCCCTGTGCTGTAACTGCCAGGAAACTTGAGGTCCTTCCTTTTTCTCAGACTGTGAACTCCATGAGGGGAAGGACTGTCAACTTTTGTTCCTATCCCTGCACCTGTCACTGAGTCTGGCACACAGTAGGTCCTCAATATGGGTGGCCACTGGAAGACCCCTCTGCTTCTCTCGGGCCACGAGAATCTCTGGTATGTTCTCGCTACTCTGACATTTTTGGGGGGTTCATTTTGTGGTTCATTTACGCATTCGCTCACTGGCTCCATTCATTCATCCAGCATGTAATTACTGAGCACCACCAGGGATGAGGGTAGGTGCTGGGGATATGCTGATAAAGACGGGATAGGCCCCTATCCTCAGTGTGTTCACATTCTGGTCATGGAAACAGCTAGGAGACTGCTGTTCTCTGGGTCTTTGGATGCTGGTTTCTCAGAGGGCTATAGGCAGCCATCCGTCCTCAGGGCCATGGCACACCCAGGCTGGGTGTGGGAAGATCCATCCTAAAACTGAAATCAAGAGGGGTCTGTGTCCTCCTGCCTGACCTAGAGGACAAATCTGGAGAAGATGAACCTCACCAATCTCCCTCTTCCAAGCTCTACACCTCTGTGCAAACTGGGGACACCAAAGTCCAAGGCTATTAAAATAATAATGCAAATAATCCATATTTTTCATCTTAAAAGCACTTCTGGAGCATCTGATTAATCTTTCCAGTCCCTTCGCTTGTAGTGAAGTATACATTTTTGCTTATAGCTGAAGAAAGTGAAGCACAAGGTGATTAAACTATTGGCCTGAGGCTACAGAGAAAGCGAAGTTTTGAGCCGGGATTCGATTCATCAGTCCTTAGTTATTTTGAACGGTTGCAGGCTTAAAGGCCCCTGTCCATTGGGCAGCTGCTGGGGAGGGAAGCCAATTTGCCTTGGTGGACAGGACTGCTTGCTGATGAAGAGTCAGAGTTTTGCAGGTGCATAGACCTGGGTTTGCTTCCTGCCTCCCACCCCGACTTGCAGTTGGGTGACTTTGGGCAAGTGGTGCAAGCTCCCTGAGCTCCAGCCTCCTCATCTATAAAACGGAGATAACACCTGTGTTGCGAGATTAGGAGGGTGAAAATAAATGAGACTATGTGTGTAGAGCACTTAGCAGGGGGCAGGATAGCTTCTTCTTAAAGATGTATTGAGAGAGAAGCTTTTGAAATGGGCAAGATATTTAGAGCTAATCATCATCATTCAACATCATTGGGGCACTTGGTACACTCTGGACATGAGGTGTCTCAGCATAGCTTCATCACATATTGGTGCCTTTTAGGATAAACAACAAGCTCCTGTTGTATAGCAGGGGGAACTATGTTCATTATCCTGTGATCAATCATAACAGAAAAGAAACAGTAAAATTAAAAATCGCTTGGTGTCTTTTTATGACTATGAGTTGGCTGCCACAGCTACATCGTGTCATCCACCTGCTGTCCTTCTCCATGAATGAATGCCAAGCCCCTGGGCTACCTGCTGTGGGAGACACGGAATTGCCTTGCATGTGGACCCTTCCCTCTGCCCTGGATCTTGGCATTTCCAACCCACTTAAGAGTCACAAAAGCCCTGCGTTTACCCAGGTTGCCCATTAGATTGACCCAGGTTGTTGAGAAGACTTAGTGTCACCTGCAGTGGACACTGCACTGCACTTAGCCTTGCTATTTAAGCTAATGTTTTAGACGTGCCTGGCTGGTGCCAGGCTCGTAACATGCATTCTTTGTAATCCTCACATGTTTAATCTTCACATTGATCCTATGAGGCATGAACAATTCTCAGTCTTTCTTTGTAGGGGAAGGAACTGAGAAGCAGAGAGGAAAGTAATTTCTGGAACGTTCCATTGTCAAGTACATGGTCTGCCAATGCTGAGCTTGGTACAGCTAAGAGGAGATTTATATCTCAAGTGAGAAGAGAGAGGAGGCTATGAAAGCCAGAATCATAACCTAGTTCTTAGTAACTTGCTGAGTGGATTTCAGGCTGTCACCAAGAGCTCTGTGCAACTTTAGCTGACCCCCAAGTATATACAGGATCTCTGTTATTGGCCTAGATGGTGTTAGGCTCTGAGGATGTTACGAGAGCAATAGAGGGTTCCTTTTTTCTTGAAGACGTATTGACACAGAAGCACTGGAATTGGACATGGTGCTTGGAGCTGCCAATCGTCATCATTATCATTGCCTTCCAGCATCTTTGGGGGCACTTGCTATATTCCAGATGTAAAGATGTTGCATACAGGATCTCCTATTTAAGCCTCCCAAATTGCTATGAAAAGATATTGCTTTCCCATTTTAGAGGTGAGAAAACTGAGGCCTGCTAGAAAGCTTTCAGAGGTTAAAATAACTTTGTCAAGGTCACAGAGGCCAGCACACATGAGGGCTGGGTTTTCTCTCATGCAGGGTTGGTTACCTAGGGGGGATTGCTTCCACCCCAGTCAGGGTCCTGTGAGGGAAGCCTCCTGTCTTATTTCTTCCCGCAGTGCTCTGCTGGGCTTCCTCCTCTGCAGGAATAAGAATTAATAGCTCTAAGGTTGGAAAAGTCACTCCTCATTTACACGCTTTTGCAGGCCTGCCTTGGGAGAGTACTTAACTTTTGCATTTTCTCTTCCTCCTCTCAAACATGCACCTGCCTCCTGGGGGTGTGTCTATTTTATTAATGATGATAAAGTGATCTGAGCACATGGTACCGAGACTCACAAGACATGCACAGCGCCTTTCACCTTGAGGACCACTTGACAGGGCCATGTGGAGCGGAAGGACACGGGGACCCTGCTTTGTGCAGGGCCTTGGTCTAAATGCTGCCGCATCAGTGTCCCATCCAATCCTCTCAAAAGCCCCACAGGGTGGGCTGCATGGCAGGTGGGAGACAGAATTATCAGGGTTTCAGAGACCCGTGGAACCGTGGGAGGGAAAAGAGAGAGCTGGGGCCAAGGTGGAACATGGCTCAGAACCACTAGCGCTCATGGCTCTTAGCGCTGCGGATTCCCCAGGCTTCCTTGCAGTTAGGTGAGTCACGTGACTCAATCCCACCCATGGAGTGTGGGCAGACGGGTGGTGTGCTACTGCCGGGCATGGCTCCTACACACCACCGCTTGTGAGCTTGCCTTCTTACTGCTAGAAGATTAAAGAAGGTGGAGCCACAAAGGTAAGGAGCCTGGGTCCCTGAATGACCGGTGAGTCCCTGCAGACCGAGGACCACCTTCGATGTGGGAAATCTGCTTTTCCCACGTCAGGTCACTGAGATTTGGGGTTTACCTACTGCATTCACTAGCACTAGTTACTTAATAACTAGAAAAAAATCATGGGACTTTTATAGTGTTTAGTTTCCCAGTCACTTTCATGTATGTTAAAATTGGAGGATTGTTGAGAGACTTCTGGTTTCAGTGTCATAAGTAATTATGTGTTTCTGAAGAAAATTACTTCTCTTCCACCCTAAGGACATCTTGCGGATGGAACATCCCTTCTTCCAATACCCTGGCTGCTCACAAGCTCACAGAAGTTGTAGCCCTGGGATCAAAAGTGCATGACCTGCTGTTTGAGTGTCAGCTTCACTACTGGCATCATATGCTCCCTAAGTGACTGGCTTTCTCCACACTTCAGTTGTCCCATCTGCACAATGGGAATTGACAGGGGCATCGGGTTGTATGTGTGTGTCGGGCCGGGGGCGGGGTGGATTCTATCTGCTTGTGTAGCTCATACCTAACTCTGCTGCAGAGTCATTTGCAAAAACCTGAGTCCCAGAAAGTAGGACATGGCAGTCGGCTTGGGGGTGACCACTCAGACCTTCCTTTCAGGGCTACACAAACTGTTAGGGATGGTCCATGGAGCACTGGAAGGTGAAAGGATAAACAGGGCACATTTTTGCTGTAAATGTACAGAAATAAAACTTTTTGGATTTTGACGTGGCATATGTATAAGCAACTTCAGGGATGTTTTCTCTTTATGTTACCTAGTCTCAAGGTTCTCTCCACCTGACAGACTCTTGAAAGGAGAACATTTTAGCGTGTGCTAGGGAGAGAACAGTCTGCCACTTGGCCATGCCCAAAGTGCTACCAGCTGCGCGGCCCTGGTGCTGCCCCCGGCTGCTCTGCAGGACCAAGGCATAGGCTTTGACCACACTCCCTGAGAGCAGCAGCATCTCTTCACCTCAAGCATCAATCCCTAATTTTCATGAAATGCCCCAGGTCAGGAATTTCCCCCTGATTTTTTTTACTTTTTAAAATAAATTTTTTTTTTTTTTTTGCTTTTTAGGGCCACACCCATGGCATATGGAGGTTCCCAGGCTAGGGGTTGAATCGGAGCTATAGCTGCCAGCTTATACCACAGTCACAGCAACGTGGGATCTGAGCCGTGTCTGTCGCCTACACCACAGCTCATGGCAATGCCAGTTCCTTAGCCCACTGAAGGAGGCCGGGGATCGAACCCACAACTTCATGGTTCCTAGTCAAATTTGTTTCCAGAACTCCTGGCTTTTGTGAAGGGAAAGTATGTCCTAGTCCCCTTTTCCTAGGCAGCCTGAAAGGCCCGATGCCCATTTGTTTTCTCCTCCTTCACTTAAACAAATTGCTCTTTTTTTTTTTCTTTCTCTTCCCGTCTCTTTCCTTGTTTTTCTTAAGTGCATTATGAATGCCCTTTTTGGGCAACTTTCCTCAAACCCTTTCTAGAGTAAGACAGCATAGAAATCAATTCAAGAAATTACATAATGCCCATGAGGCCAGCCTTGTTCAACTTCTAAGTGGGCCAGATTTTTTTTTTTTCTCTTCAGGCTACTCCCTCTCCCTTCCTGCACCCTCTGTAATCACTGGTCATTGCACAGCCGTCTGCCTCAGCCCTCTGTTACCCTCCCACCTTCCTCCCTGACTCCTTCCTCATTCTTTATTATCCTGATAAATAATCCTGGCAAAGCCACCAACTGAAAGGAACTGGTGGCTTCGATAAAGCCAAAAGACATCCAAAGCGCCCCTTTAATATCAGCCCCCACTGCTGGATGCACCAGAGGTGGTGCAGAACAATTAGGCTGAGAAATTGCAAATGGGAGCTCCTGAGAGGGGCTATGCAGGGAGGGGGTTGTCTGTGGGGGTACAGGGATGCTGATAGGGGATCAGAGGAATTAAAGCAGGGAAGAGGGGGGTCAGGTGTGTTGGCAGTGCTGAGGCTGGCTGAGGAGCTGCTGTTACTATTTTTAAGTGGGTTGAGAAGACTAGCCTTCTCTCCCCCGCCCCCAAGTGTTGGATTTTTTTTTTTTTCCTTTTAATTGTAATATTGGACCGTTGTGCTTAAAACAAGGCCACTGGAAACAGAGCCCAGGGAATGAAGCTTCTGCTATCAAACATTAAAAATCACTTTGGACTGAAAAAACCCACTTGTGAGCTCTAAATGCTTTTCACCGTATATGTTTAAAAGCTCTTGCCCTCGTTTGCTTTTTAGTTTTATATCTTGGATGTAATGTCTTCTCCCTGCGTCCAAACCATGACATCTCAAGTGGGTTTTATTGTTTTGTTTTGTTTTTATTTTTGTTCTTCTTCTTCTTTTTTTTTTTTTTTTTTTTTTGGTGGGGTGGATAACTGAACCATAATTCATGGCAACCGAGGCCATCTTTTCTTCAGTGGTTAGAGAATGAGGATGGTCAATTAGGGGCCTGATATCATTGCTACAAGAGACGATTCTGCCGGGTCCTGTTGACCTCATCATTTTGCAGGAAGCGATTCAATTCCTGCCAGTTTTAGCTGCAGAGACAGTGAAATGCAGAGACTCACTGCATGTGGACTGATGCTCTTACCATGGGCTGAGGTGAATTTAGTATCATCCTTTTAGCTCAACCCTTTGGATTTAGAGAGGAGGGAAACTGGAGTCCAGAGAGGAAATGTGACCACATCAAAGGTCACGGAGCCTACAAGAGGCACAGGTAGCACCAGAAATCGGGACTCCAGATTCCTTGCTTAAAAGAAAGCCTAGGGAGTTTGAGCCTGGGTGGAGGCATGTGAGAAATATTCATGGAGCATTTAGTCTGTGTCAGGGGCTGCGCTGAGTGTTTTACAATTCTGACTGCCACTCTTGCCAGTGTCGGCTATGACTTGTTACATACCTGCTACTTGCTAGACTCTGCTAAGTACCCACATGCATTTGCCCTAACCCTTATGTTACCCACGAGGCAAATATTCTTATCTTTACAGGTGGGCAATCAGCCTAGAATAGCTAACTAAATTATCCAAGGAGAAGCAGCTGGGAAATGTGGGCGCTGGGATGAGAACAAACGCAGGGCTGTCTGACCCTAAGCCCAGGTTCTTTCCTGAATTTCCATCCTTCCCCCCGCCCCCAGTCAGAAGTTCTCATTCAACTAATGCAGCCTTGACAACGTCCCATGGTAGGTGTTTGCAATCCAGCACATGGGAAAAAGATGTCCTTTTTGGAGAGGTTTTCTGTTTCTCCCCTCTCTGCCGGGCTTCCTGCTCTCTCATCAGAGGCGGACCCTTTGGGGGAACATGCATGGCAAAATGGGAAGAGCATAAAAACGTCAGCTCAATCCATGCTACAGTTCCACCTGCCATGATATCAGGCAAGTGCCCTGGCTTCTCCAAGCCTCACTTTCCAATATCTTTTCTGGAAATAATAATGTCTATGCTGGCGGGTCAAGAATTTGGCTCAGAGGAGCTCAGGAGATGGTAGTTGTGTTACAGTACCCCTCGCCACTTCTGGATGCCCTCGCTCTCAGACTGCTGAGAGAGCTCAAAGTCCTTCCAAGGTCCCCCAAAACCTGAGCTCCTAGCCCTTCCCCTCCTGTGTGTGACCTTGAGCCTGGGAGTTCTGTGAGGGCAGGGTGGAGCGAGCATCAATGTGAGGCTGTTCTGGGGCATGAATTTTTGCCAAGGGTGGGAACCGTTGGGTTCATCAGGCTCATCTCCCACTACATGATTCCCACCCTCATTACAGGGAGTTGATAGAGACGCTACAAGGACTGTGGACGAGGAGAAGAAAAATAACCCCAAGCCACGGCTTGGGTGGAAGAAGCATTCCCAGAAGAGGATGCTAACCACTTCCTGCAAACAGTGAGGCAGGGCTATGAATAAGAGCCCTCTGGTTTGGCGGTGGAAGCTTTTCTGGGTGCAAGCGTGTGTGCATGGGTGCACATGCTCCCTTGACCTTGGTTTGAGCGCTTCCATTTCTGAGCAAGCTCTCTAGGTGTCTCAGAAGCTACGGCTTGGTCTGTTGTCACCTGCTCTGTTGGAGACAAACACAGGTCTGGTTGAGCTCATTACTAGGAGAAGTATAGATGTATTCTAGCAGTTCTCAGACCTGGCCATCATCAGGACCCTGGAGCTTACAAAAGACCCTGCAGTGTCCCAGGCCCCCGCCTCTAGAGAGCATGACAAGAAGGCCCTCGGTGGGACCAGGTCTCGACTTGTGTTTTAAACGTCTTTCCTTGTCCTCCCACCGGGCAGCCAGGCTAGGCGCTTTGGGTATGGGGGTACAGGGGACAGGTCATAGTGTAGGAACTGGATCTGAGTCTGAGCACCTTTTACTGAGGACTAACTAGAGATCAGTGACTCATAGGGAATCATCTCATTTGCTTCTCAAAGCTTCTCTGTCTGGCATGGACCAGCATCTCTCTCATGGAGAAGGAAAAGGCTTCGCCCTGGATCAGCACCTTATCCCATCACTGCCACGCCCATGGATCCCTGGCCGTAAGGAATCCTGGCACTGACTATGCTGGAGAGCCAGGGCCAGGCACATCTCTCTGGCCAACAATGGTCATTTACTTAAAAAAGTAAATTACAATTGGAACGTTTTCAGTCGGCAACAATAAAGAATAATTTCTCTTCCTTGTGCACAAGAGCTCCAATTATGATTTAATTCAATTCCGATTAACTATGCTTTGATGGCATTTCCATTATATAAAAAATAAATGTATTAGCCAAGCATAATGTGTTTTGACTATAGTTCTGATGCTAATAAGGAGGCTGTTTGGCGGCTACGATCCCACACTTCATTCCAGAGTTGTAAAGAACGAGCGAAAGAAAAATAAAGGATGAGGCAAATAACTCTGAGAAATCCCACACAGAGGGGTGTGTGTCACAGTTTGGGGGTGGGATGGGGGCTGACAGCATATGCTCGGTATTCACGGGTTTGCTCTCTCTGGCGCTGCTCGAGATGCTTTGCGATGTGAATGTGGGCAGGTACCAATGGCTGTTCTGCCTGTTGGGGGGGACTCCTGAGCCGGCGTGGGGTGGGGGAATTGTGAAGATGGAGCTGACTATATACACTGCATGGGGGCATTGGCAGCCTTGTCCCCACTGTGTCAATACAACAGTGCCCCTCATCTCCAGGTCTCTCTCACAGTCTGAGTAATGGGCAGCCTATGACCTGGCTTCTGGCCCCAGCTCATCTGGTGTCCAGCTGGGCAGTGCTCTCCAGGTGTCTAAACACCAGCGCATCTGTCCCTGATGCATCTGTGCTGTTACTAACGCCTTCCTTGGGTCCATGGCACCTGCATCCCTCCATCCCTGAAGAAAGGGACTGATCTGGGTGAGCCTCAGTCCTGATGCTATTATTCCCTCAACAATTACCTGAGGTAGGTTTCCATCCCTGTTTTATGGAAGAGAAAACTGTGCTGAATCTGGGCCTGTCTGCCTTCAGACTCGTCTCTGGAAATTTTCTTTCCTCTGCCCTGTATTGCAGGGGTGCTGACCCCGGCTGGCTGGCTGTCTTCCCCTGGGTTTGGCTGGTGGCAGGTACTGACCTGAGGAGGAGGGTGGAGGTTGTACTACTCCTGGAACTGTCTTCCATGAGACAGGTCTGCCCTGGTTCCAGCTTCCACAGGGAGACCCCAGTCCCGGGCTGTGGATATACCATGGACTCCCTTTGACCTTGGGGGTGGGCTCTTCAATGTCTTGCTGTGGCTAATCTTTGAGCTGCCTCATTCATCCCTTTTTGGCTTTTCAGTCCTCCATCTCCTGCATATCCAATTCTTTACAATAAATTCCCTCTGATTCAAATGCTCAGAGCAGGTTTTGTTTCTCAAGATGAAACAGAAGCTATAAGAGGTTAAGTAATTGCCCAGAATAAGAGGCTTCAAGCTTCAGTGTATTTTCTTCTAGGTTTCAAAAATGTCTATACTGATTAAATCTTCTCTTTAGAGTCTTTCTTTTCTTTTCCTTCCTCCCTTCCCCCCTGCTTCCCTTCCTTCCTTCCCTCCTTTTCTTTCCTTCTTTCTCTCTATCTGAATAACTAAAACATAAATAGGTCATACTTTATATATGGTTCAATCTGCTGTTCACTACATTGTGAGAATTTTATCTTCTCACATAATTTCAAAAATACATATAATGGCTATTTAATATTCAGTTATAAAGATGTCATATTCAAATACTCTCCTGCTATTGAGTACTCAGTCTCCATGTCTTTTCACTTCCATAAATAATCACATGGAAGTGGTATCTAAGGTGGCAAAATGAAGACTGCTGAGCAGTTGCCTTCCTCTTGTTCTTGACTAAATGAGCAACAGGAAATAATAATCTGCTCACTTCCCTCCCCCACCAAATCATAAGTAGCATAAAAAAAAATGTTCCCACCCCACACTGTAAGGAAACACACCCTGCTAGAGTGTTTCCTAGCCCAACCCCATCAAGTCAGAATCCAGGCCAGTGACTGAGCAGTTTTGAGGCTTCCCATTAGTTACCCCTCAACCCTCAATCTGGGTAGAAGCAGAGAAAAAGGATGTGGGCATGTGGTCGAGAAAAACAGCCTCATATCCCCTTTTCACTATTGCTGGAATCTTAGCATCAAAGTCAACATAGGCAATCTGCTGCAGCTCATCATTTTTCTAGGATATTATGTTCATGCTGGAAACCATGTCAGGAAGAGCCTCCAAATACTGCCTCATATTGCAAGTACCAGGGCTATTAATGCAGCGCTGGGAAAGGAAGAACAGATACCAGATGTAATGGGAAGGGATTTGAGAAAAAGTTCATAGTGCATAGAAATAGAAAGAAGTAAAAATTCTAGTCTGCACTGCTCATGTTAAGCATGAGAAAGATGAAAAGAATCCATGTGGCAAGTAAGCAAACAATTGTAGTCCCTACCCAACCTGGAAATAAATAAAAAAGACAAACAGATAAAAAAGACAATTGCTTGCAACCCTACCCCCACCCCCACCAAAGGAAAAACCCATCCTGAAAGAAAACATATCCCAAGAAACAAAGAAACCTTCCCCATGTGTATTTTGCACTGCGGAGGAATTTACCAAGAATCTGAATCTAATAAAACAAGGACTCAACGATGAGAAATGAGATAACAACTCAATACAATACAATACAATTAAAAGAAATCTGCGATGCTAGGAAAATTGAGGACCCACCCTACATAATTATAGAAATTACAAATTATAAGCAAAAAGAACTAACACAGCTGAAAATCGCATTTCTGACACAGAGAAAAGGTTTGCTGTAATAATGATGAAAGCTGACAAAAAAGGGCAGAAATGAAGATGGTTGGAGAAAAGGTGATACAGGTGAAGGACTAAGTAGAACACAGCGAATTATATCTAGTCACTTGCGACGGAACACGAAGGAGGAAAATGTGAGAAAAGAATATATATATGCATATACACATATGTATGACTGGGTCTCTTAGCTGTACAGCAGAAATTGACAAAACAATATAAACCAACTATAGTAGAAAAAATAAAAACCTAAAAAAAATAAGGGTAACTGGTTATTTCTGCTGAGGAGAACCCACAAGTGGAATAGAAAACACATTTTATTCTTGATGAACAAGGGAGATGATCTTGTTGCCACCAAACTTGAATCATGAAGACATCATTCTACTGGCATCTGAACAGAGAAAAACCAGTGACCGTCAAAAACAGAAATCAAGCTGCCCTCAAACTTTTCCACAAAGACGTTCAGAGAGGGACCACTGAAGGACAGAACGATGATGATGGAAGAGGTCTGAGGGAATGGCAAAGGGACTAAGCAAGACTGAAGGTGATCAAACTATTGTGGAAGTAGAAAGGCAAAAGGTAGACGTTCCGAAAGGAAACAGAGGGACTCAACATCCCTGAAGCCCACCAGAGAAGCCACTCAGTTGAAATTCAGCCATTGATGGCATGGATGGAGACTATATGACCAAAGAGCTAGAGTCACACTCCAAGACAAGATGATGGTGCCATGGTTACAGGATCCCGGGGAAAACGTGGGACCCCTGACAGTATCTTCAGTCAGATTACCTGCTATATAGAAGTGCAACAGAAGAGTACTGCATTTTTAAACTTTTAGGAACTCAAAGATGATAAATACGAGCCCTCCCTTAAAAAAAGTGAAAAAGCCGATTGGGGACATTCAGCTACCACAAGATGGATCAGAATCCAGAACTCTAGAATGGGGCTAGTAGAGTTAACATTAAATCAATTCACATACAGAAGAAATAAGACAGAGATGAAACAAGTACAGGGAGTACAGTTACATAACAGAATTTAAATACTGCAGTGTTGATAAAGTAAAAGGACTAAGAGATGCCCCCTCCGAACTGGGAACCGTGGCAAGAGTGGGGAGGAGTTATAAAAGTCCTATTATTATTATAAAAGTCCTAATGTTCTCATCTTTCATAGCAAAGGGTGAACCAGTACTGGCTAAAATCAGAATGTGGGGCTAAAAGACATAATGAATCTGACTTCATATGATATTTTCAGAACAATTTTCCTTAAAGGAAGGTTGTACCTCATTTATATATTTGTGGTGGGTTGAACTGTGTCTCCCTAAATAGATACATGGGAATTCTAGCTCTTAGTATCTCAGAATGGGGCATTATTTGGAGATAGGGTTTTTACAGAGGTAATCAAATTAAAATGAGGTCATTAGAAAGAGAAAGACAAATACCATATGTCATTACTTATATGCGGAATCTAAACTATGGCACAAATGGACCCATCTACAAAGCAGAAACAAACCACAAAGAACAGACTTGTGGTTGCCAAGGGGGAGGGGGGAGGGAGGGGGGGGTGCTCAGGGAGTTTGGGGTTAGGAGATGCACACTGTTACATTTAGACTGGAAAAGCAATGAGGTCCTGCTGTATAACACAGGGAACTACATCCAGTCTCTTGAGATAGAACATGATGGAAGATAATATGAGAAAAAGAATGTGTGTGTGTGTGTGGGGGGGTGTCACTAAACTATACGGCGACCCAGCTATATTTCTGCTGAAATTGATACAACAGTAAATTTACTATACTCGAATAAAAATAAAATAAAATTTAAAAAATAATAAGAAATATTAAAAGAAATGAACTATTAAAAATATGAGGTCATTAGGGTGAGCCCTAATCCAATATGATTGGCATTCTTAGAAAAAGTGGAAGATTTGGACACAGAGACCCAGAGAGAAGGTGGCTGCTGCAAGCCAAGGGATGCCTGAGGCTATCACAAGCAAGGAGAGAAGCCTGGCACTGACCCTTTCCTTGTGCCTTCGGAGGGAGCCTGGTGCTGCTGACACCCTGATTTCAGACTTCTGGTCTCCAGAACTGTGAGACAATAAATTTCTGCTGTAGAACTTTGTTAAAGCAGCCCTAGGAATCTAATACGATGGTATTACATGGATTGTTTTATATATGAACATTTGCAGTTTCAAAAAAAATGTCTAAAGTCTAAAAATGCCCCAGTTTTATTTCAATTTCCACTTTTGCCTGTAAATTAAGTAAAATAAGTGGAAATGGTTTGTTTTCCTAATAACAGTATTGTATGAGACCATTTTATGAAACGATTTCAATCTTTCAAACCCATACCGCACAAGGTCACCTATCTATCTCTCTGTCTACAGGATCAGAGTGGAATATGGTTACCTTATTTTAAAGATGCTTATTATTAGGTAGTAAGAGTTGGTTGACTATTTTGCTCTGTTTTTTAGTGCTTGTTATTTGAAATGTTTTTTGGTGAGCATGTATATTATACTTTAAAGTCCTAATATTGCAATGAAAAACCCTCGTATTTCATTTTGAGTTTACACAACTCATTTTTTAAAAGCTGTGGAATCTGGAGTTCCCGTCGTGGCGCAGTGGTTAACGAATCCGACTAGGAACCATGAGGTCGCGGGTTCGATCCCTGCCCTTGCTCAGTGGGTTAACAATCCGGTGTTGCCGTGAGCTGTGGTGTAGGTTGCAGACGCGGCTCGGATCCCGCATTGCTGTGGCTCTGGCGTAGGCCGGTGGCTACAGCTCCGATTGGACCCCTAGCCTGGGAACCTCCATATGCCGCGGGAGCGGCCCAAGAAATAGCAACAACAACAACAACAACAAAAGACAAAAGACAAAAGACAAAAAAAAAAAAAAAAAAAAGCTGTGGAATCTTAGATGGAGTTAATTTTTTTTTCTTTTGGCCATGCCTGTGTCATGTACAAGTTCCTGGACCAGGGATTGCACCTGCCCTATAGCAGCAATCCAAGCTGCTGCAGTGACACCACCAGATCTTTAACCCACTGTGCTGCACAAGAACTTTAAGTGTGAATATTTTTTAAGGCTCAGTGATATCTGTGGTTACATTATTTTCTGGGTTATAACAGGTCGTGGTTTTATACCTTTCCTGGGTTGTTTTTTATTTATGAGTGCATTATTCACACACACACACACACATACAACCATCTGACCTGTTTGCTGGTAATATTCTCTTAATCTGTACTTCGTTTTTAAATTGTGTTCTTCATATTTTGAAATGCTCATCAACTTTTACTATTTTACTCTGATATTTTATTTTGCTCTAATTTCCCTCAGGGATATTGATTGATTGGTTTGGGAGCATGTTTTATCCTTTTCTATGTACACACCATATTCTTCCAAATCTGGTTTTTTCCTTGATGACACCATCTCATACCTCTTTCCCACTCAGTGCATTTTTCTCACCATTTTAACCACTTTAGAGTGTTGAATTCAGTGGCACTGAGTACGTTCACAGTATTTCCTACAATCCCCACTACCCAATTCCAGAACATCACAGCAAAAAGAGACCCACGTTCATTCACAGCCATTCCGCCTTCTCCCACTGCCCCAATTCTATTCACAGTTCTGTTTTTTATCTCTATGGACACATCACAGAAGTGGCGTGACACAATGTATTGTCTTTTGTGTCTGGCTTTATTCACTTTGCATAATATTTCTGAGGTTTGTCCATATTGCAGCATGTCTCAGTCCTTCATTCCTTTTTCATGGCTTAATACTATTTCGTTATATGGCTATACCACATTGTTTGTCCACGCATCATTTGATGATCCTTTGGCTTGTTTTCACTTTTTGGCTATTTTATGAATAATGCTGCTATGAACCTTTGTAGGCATGTTTTTGCTTGAACGCCTGTTTTCAATCCTCTTGGGTAAATACCGAGGAGGCAAATTGCTAGTTCATGTGATCATGCTATGTTAAACTTTTTGAAGAACCACCAAACTATTTTCCACAGTGACCGTACAATTTGATATTTCCACCAGAAATGTATGAAGCTCCAAATTTCATCATATTTTCCATTAAAATTTTTTTGTCTCTTTGCATTTTCCAGGGCCGTTCGTGTGGCTCGTGCAGGTTCCCAGGCTAGAGGTCTAATCGGAGCTGCAGCCACTGGCCTACACCACAGCCACAGCAACTCCAGATCCTTAACCCACTGAGCAAGGTCAGGGATCGAACCCACAACCTCATGGTTCCTGGTCGAATTCGTTAATCACTGAACCACGACAGGAACTCCTCCATGAAAAAATTTTATAACCACCTAGTGAGTGTGCCATTTCATTGTGGTTGGTTTTGATGGGCATTTCCCTAATAACTAGTGATGTTGAGCCTTTTTCCTTTATTTTTTCCTCCAGTTTTATTGAGATACGATCGACATAAAGCACCATGTAAGTTTAAGGTAGAGTGATGATTGAATACATGTATATAATGAACAGAGTTTAACACAATAAAATTAACACATCCTTCATCTTCCATAATTGCCATTTTGTTGTCATTGCTGCTGTTTTGGTAAGAACATTTAAGATGTATTCTCATACCAACTTCCAGGTATACAATACAGTATTATTAATTACAGTCACCATGCTGGACATTATTAGATCCCTGAAAATTATCTATCTTACAACTAGACGTTAGCACCTTTTGATCAGCATCTCTCTGTTGATGCCCCCAGTCTTGGGTAAGTACTCTCTGTTACTGAGTTTTAGGTTCTTGGACTCCACATGCAAGTGAGATCATACGGTATTTGTCCTTTTATGTCTGACATATTTCATTAAGCATAATGCCCTCAAAGTCTCTGTTGTTGCACATCACAAGATTGCCTTCTTTTTTTATGTGTGCAATGATATCCCATTGTATACATATGCACCACATTTTCTTTATCTGCTCATCCAACGCTGGACGTTTCCATGTCTTGGCTGCTGTGAAGAATGCTGTAATGAATATGGAAGTGCAGATATGTCTTCAAGACAGTGATCTCATTTCTTTTAGATATCCAGAATTTGCTGTGTTATATGGTAGCTCTATATTTAATTTTTGAGGAACCTCCATACGGTTTTCCTTCGTGGCTGCACCAGTTTAACTTTCCCACCCAAGTGTGTCAGGGCTCCCTTTCTCCACCTCCTTGTCAGCATTTGCAATCTCTTATGTTTTTTTTTAGTTGTTTGTTTAGTGACTTGTGTGAACCGATTTTCTAAAATCTGTATTCTTTTGTCTTGTGTGGCCATTGAAGTTTCTGTTCTGATAACTTCGTGGTCAGCTGGTGATGCAACAGAGATTGCCTTAAATGCCAAAGTTTAGCTCTTATTTCTTTGGTCAGCATGTGCATGGCAGAGGTAAAGTTTTGACTACTTTCTTGAATTACGATAAGGCGCATTCTTAACAGATTCTCCCAAGGTATTCACTGCTTTTGTAGAGGGATGGGCTCTTGGAGTTCCCTAGTTTACCATTGTTGCTGCTGTCACTGCTTAGATAGCATCTTCTTATGATGTAGTTTATTAAGTGAATGAATAATTACAATTATTTATTGAGCATCTACTGTATGTAAGAAACAATGGTCAGTGTATTCATATATTATATAAACCTAAGGTTACCCTTATAAGCAAGGTGTACTGTCATCATTTATGCCTCTTAAGTCAAAAACTATGGCTCTGTCCTTGACA
The DNA here is from genome assembly GCF_054392235.1 of Sus scrofa. Classification (NCBI taxonomy): domain Eukaryota; kingdom Metazoa; phylum Chordata; class Mammalia; order Artiodactyla; family Suidae; genus Sus; species Sus scrofa. The sequence continues at coordinate 13,933,926 of NC_139391.1, forward strand.
GCAGAGAGGAGAAGGCTTGAGGACACTCCCATGGGATACCTGGATGTCAGTTGTATAAGTGCTTCAGATCTGGCTGGAGAGGGTTAGAGCCAGGCTTAGATACCAGTTTCTCACCATTACCAGTGAAAGTGTCTGCCAGGACCCAGAGAACTGAATATGGGCGGGCCTTGGGGATATTGTGGGTTCAGTTCCAGACCACTGTGACAAAACGAATATTGCAATAAAGCAAGTCACGTGCACACATTTTTAAAAATTTCCTACTGTGTAAATACTTGCGTCTAGGAGTTTCTTCTGTGGCTCAGTGGGTTAAGAACCTGACTGCAGTGGCTTGGGTTGCTGTGGAGGCTCAGGTCCCATTCCTGGCTTGGTGAAGAGGGTTAAGGATCTGGTGCTGCTGCAGCTGTGGTATAGGTCCCAGCTGTGGCTTGGATTCAATCCCTGGCCTGGGAACTTCCATATGCCATGGAAATGGCCATGAAAAAAAAAATGTTGTGTCTATACTGTAAGTCTTTTAAGTGTGAAATAACACTGTGTCTAAATAAACAATGTATATAACTTAATTAAAACTACTTTATGGCTAAAAAATTCTAACCATCGTCTGAGTCTTCAGCAAGTCACAGTAGTATCAAAAGATAACAATGCAGTAATAGTGAAAAGCTTGAAATATTGCGAGATTTCCAAAATGGGACACAAAGTGAGCAAACGCTGTTGAACAAATGGAGTTGTTAGACTTGGTTGAAGCAGAGTGGCCACAAACCTTCAGTTTATAAGATAAATGCAATATTTGTGAAACGCAAGAACACAAGGTAGGCTTGTATTGGCAGGGAGCCTTTGAGGCGATCTTGTGCCGTTCAAGGGCCATAGAGATTCCTAAATCTGATGAACCTGATTCTCATCAAAGCTTCACTACTTCCTGGTTCTTGCATCTTGACTGTTTTTTCATCCCCATTTCCACACCTTCAATATGACCTTTCAGGGAGAAAACACCCCACAATGGGCGTGGCTCCTCAAGGCAGGAATTTCGGTTTTTGCTCTGGCTTAAGAGGGATGAAGCCTACGTTTTGCGTAGGTTGTAAGCATCTAGGCATTGTGCTGGCACTCAAGGTCCCAGGCTGTTACCTAGTGCACTCCTAATTCCATTACACATTTGTCTGGTTTTGCAGGTCTAGCTGTTGGACCTTCTGTCATGTGTGTTTTCCTCCCTATTCTGCCTCTGTTGCCAGAGCTGACGCCAGATCCTTGATTGAAAACTGCCAACCTCCCCTGAACAGAAATTAACATGTATCTTTAAGTCACAAGGTTCGAAGACAAAGAAAGGAAGCTATACAGAGAGAAAAACAAAAGCTAGATAATATCACCTAGAGCCAAGATGGTGGTGGATCTGACCTAACAGACCATCGGATTGAAAGGAAGCTATACAAAGAGAAAAACAAAAGCTAGATAATATCACCTAGAGCCAAGATGGTGGTGGATCTGACCTAACAGACCATCGGATTTTACTACATTCGTGTACTAAATGGCACACCTGCTGGCATCCATCCCTGGAAGATGTGAACCACAAAAAGGATAAAAAGAGGGTGGGTGGCACCCCATTTCCCAGGAGAGTCCTGTCCTATCCCCAGAAGACTAATCCATATGGCTCCCCATCGTTAATTTCCCTCCACCCCCCCCCTTGCCCTTGCTCTTTTTAAAATCAAATCCTCTCACCAAGTGGGTGAGAAGTTTCAATTTTCAGAACTAAGTTCTGAGTTCCCACTTCTCCTTCTTTGGCCACTGAATAACATGGGCTGCATGGATCTCAGGTCTTTTTGTTTATTTGTTTGGGGGTTTTTTTGGCAGAGGGAGCTGCATGAACCTGAATGGAAAAAGCACCTACAATCAGGGGCTCAGAGGACTTAATCTGGTGACACTTTTAGTCAGGATACACTCCTATCTGAACCCTGCTCTTCCTTTCCCAGCTTACATGTGTCAAAATTCCACCAAGGCTCATCTTCAGAGCCACTGTCCCTGGGAAGCCTGTCCTGGCTCTTTGAGGAATCAGCAATCCCACCAGGCTCTGGGCTCCGGAAGGGCTTCATCCTCTCTCACCCACCCCCCTCTCCTGCTTCCACAGCCTTCCTCCTGTATGAGTTATAGGCAGTTAACTGTCAGGAAACTAGTCACTGCACATAACCCACTTGTACATAGCCTCGTCCACAAAGAGTGATTTTCACTGATGCTCTCTTAACACTTATACATTATTATGGTGATTATGAAGTAGGATTTTTGTAGTTAATTTTTATAAAGAATTGTCTTTGTCATCATTTTTTGCTATGCCTATAAAACTTCGGTTATTTGGTGGAGAATGAGGGCTCACCCCTGTGAACGTCATCCCCTGCGGTGGAAGAGGCAGGAGAAGCCCTTCCCAGGAATGGGAGCTCGGCCGACTGATCCAGACTGTGTTCCCAGCCTTCTGGTAAAATGGATGCTCTGGGAATGTGCCAGAGTTGGATTTACCCTCTTCCCAGGAACAGCTCTTTTCTCTCCGACCCTTATCTTTGTCTGACTTGAAGCCTTAAAAAAATAAGTGCGTCGGATCTGCATCTTTCAGTAGGGTTGGAAAATGACTTTCCTATTTCTCCTCTCTTTCTTTGCCTTCTTTCTTCCCATTGGCATAGAAATAGCTTGTTTCCAGAGTTAAGTGTTGAAATAGAAATTTAAATTCGAGGGGATTGATTGCTTGTTAGGTTAAAAAAAAAAACAGTCCCTTATATGTGGGACCTTAAAAAAAGCCCTTCCCTCTTCCACATACACCCAAGGTTCTCTCTGGAAGGAAGCCTGGGGCGGGGCGGGGAGGGGTTTCCTGCAACCTGTAGCCTGAGATGCAGGGCTCTGCCCCCAGGCAAAGGGCAATGGTTCCTTGGATCTCCTACTTTCAGAGCTCTACCAAGTCGGAAAAACCACAGGCTTGGGAGTCGGGCCAGCCTTTGCCTCAAATTCTGATTTTTTCCCCTGTGGTCTGGACTTCTTTGGGGAGGTTCTTCACTTCTCTGAGCCTAGGATTCTCACTGTAGAACTAGAACCCTAATCTCTCCTTCAGAGGATCATGATTGGGGGTAGGTGGGTTGCATGTGTGCTCGCTGAAATCATGAGTGAATAAATGAGAGAACCGTGTCCACTGTCACACGCTGGAGCCCTGCACTTGGACTAAAAACTTACTGACTCAGGCCATGACTTCCCCCAAAATTATGATGGGGACAGAGAGCCCCTGGGAGGGGTATTTCATCACTGACATTACTTAGAATTGCCTGAACTGGGGATAGTAAAAAGTAGTCTGACTTCTGGATCCATCACTGTTTTTAAATTCTCCATAGACAGAGCACCCCCTTATTGCTTATAGCCCCGTTGGACTGTTCCCCATCTCCCCCAAGTGCCATTTGTATGATCAGGCCACCCAAGATGGGTGTTCTCTTGCTCTCTGTACCCCCCTCCCCACCTCTGCTTGACCAGTGCCTGCTTCCCCTACACCCTACTTACAGGACTGATCTTCTTACAAACTTGCCTCAGCCCAGCTACTGACTGTTCAAACCTTTAGATCAGAACACCTCCACCAGGATAGCTTAACAAAGGGGCTGTGAGGGGCGGGCTCCTCAGCTAGTTTCCCTGGTAACAGGTGAGCCAATCAGATGTCACTTCCCCCATAACTGGCTCCCTCTTCCCTGGGAGGGAAGACCACCTCCCTGTCCTGCCTTTGGCATCCTGACAAGGTGGGGTGTCAATCCAGGACCTTGCTTCAGACATGAAAGCTCCCCACATCCATCAAACCACTGATGTCTCTGTTGCCGATGCTGAGCAATTTCTTTCCTTTTCTTTTTTGGTCTTTTGTTTGTTGTTTTTAAATTGGCTGCACCCACGGCATATGGAAGCTCCCAGACTAGGGGTCATATTGGAGCTACGCCACAGTGCCACAGCCACAGCCACAGCAACGTGGGATCTGAGCTGTGTCTGCAAACTGCATCACAGCTCATGGCAGCGCCTGAGCCTTGGCCCACTGAGCGAGGCCGGGGAAGGAGCCCGCGTCCTTGTGGATACTAGTCAGGTATCTGGGCTCTTCCTTCAGTCTCCAGTTTGGGCAAGTACAAGGCTTGCATGCCTGCGGGGTGCAGCCCACTACCTTTGGAATCGGGACTGCAAATACAGCCAATTGACTTGAGGATCACGCAGGTAGAAGACCTCGCCCTGGCTATCCCTCTGGGCCCATGATTGTAGATTCTGAGCTATTTCTGAAACTCCTTGCTGGTTCAATCTGAAAAGTAGTTTGCAATGGAAATTTCTCCCCCTTGAAATCCTTGTTAATCTAATTGCAATTGAAATGCATAAATGAAATGACAAAAGCTGCATTTTATCAGCAATTATGGCAATTTTCTTTTATTTACTTGAGCCTGACCTCTACTGTATTGATGAATTGCAGTTTTTCAAGGTCTATTTTCCCATCAGCAAAGTCAGGTTGTTTATAAAATGATTGGCATAAAATGTCGTTCTCCCCTCACCTGTTTTTCCCTCCCATATTAAAACAAACAAACAAACAAACAAACAAAAAAACCGCGTCCCAAGTCTGAAGAAATTGACTAGGAATTTAATGGAGCCTGAACATTTCTCTCTGAGTGTATATTTTTACAGGGAACCCTAAAGCATCCAACCCCCAAATCTCAAAAATAGGCAGCATTGAGCTCCTTGCACCTTGGTCTCCTTTTGAGTCCTTGGAGATATGATGTGTGAAATCTGCACCCATTATCTTTTCAGTCAGCCTTCTAATTGCTCCTTTTCAAGGTGACACTGTCAGGATGTCACGGTGGAAAATCTGAGATGACTGAAGGAACTTGTCCCCCTTCCCATGTCCAGGCAGTCTCCAAGGTCTATTGACCATGCCTCCGGGAACTTCTCCCTTTCTCTCCTTCTCTATCGCCACTGCCCACACTCAGGCTGTTATCTGCTCTTCCCTGGACCAGTGCAATTCATTCTGGTTTCACTGCCTCCAGTCTTAAATGCCTTAGCTTGCTCTTTTTCCATCTGCCAAATAGCTGTCACCACCATCTTTCAAAGCCACAAATGGAGGTGCTATTGCTCTGTTTAAGCTCCCCAGCAATGCCTCATCACCTGCTGGAAAACATCTCATCCACTGAGGATGACCTGTAGGGCCTTAGGTAACCTGCATCTGCATCCTTCCACCTTTCCCTGGCTTGGCCCACCTCTCCCTGCCCTGCCTCTCACCCCACACTCCAGGGACCCAGAACTGGTTCTTGTCATCTACTCTGTGGTACTCGCCCTTCTCCTCTTTCTTTATACTGATTCCTATGCCTGGAAAAGCTCTTCCCTTCTCTCTTTTCACCTGGCTAACTCTTACACAAGCTCTACAACAGTTTATCTGTCACCTCCTCTGTGAAGCCTCCTGGATTTCTCTGACTTGTGTCATGAATCCCTCGAGAGAAGTACTTAACGACTTTGTATTGAGACAACCTTCAGCGAGTGCTTCCTTGGCAGACTGTGAATGTGTTCCTTGAGGGTAGGAAAAGTAGCTTTGCTTGCCCTGTAACTCTAGGACCTGGCTCAAGCGGCGCTTACATATGCTCTGTTAGAGTCTGCTACCTAGTAGCTGCTCAAGAATTGCCAATTTTCTTCCTCATTCCTTGGAGTACTAGTTCCCCCATCTGTACACTGCATGTTCCCCCATCTGTAAACTGCATATGAAGTCACTTATCTCACCTAGCTCCATGCATTGCTTTGAGGTTCTAATGAGCCACTGGCTATAAATGTGTGAGTTAAACTGGTACGTATTTCCTAGCATTAATTTTTTATGTCATTTCTCCTCTTCGGCACCTCCATCTAACTCTCCAAACTAGCCCCTGCCCCCATCAGCAGCTCTGATCAAAGGAAATATTTCAGATGCCCCCTGATAAACCAAATGCCATAAATCGAACCAAAGCGGAATACCAACTGAAGTGGACCCTGACTAATCTAGGCTGTTGACTTATGTTCTGAGGTTATTCAATGTTTCCCTTATTTCCCTTCAAACCATATAGATGCCCAGACTTGTGACAGCTGCTCCTTCTTTTGTCTCCCATTTCACCTCTCACTTCCCCTTTCATGGGCTCTCTTGTATTCTGAGCAAATGATAGCTAGCATTGTTAATGACAGCTGACATTAGCGTTTACTATGTGCCACATGTTAAACTGAATGGATTGACTCATTTAGTTTTCCCCCAAGACCTTGGAGGTGGGTCCAGTGTTCACCATTTACAGATGAGGAGACTTGGGAATGGCTATATCACTTGCTCAGTAGCTCTCAGTTGGTCACAGGTAGAAGTGGGTCCCGAAGCTGCACCCTTGACCTTCACCCTCCACCACCTCTCCAGGGTATATATCAAGTTCTCCCTGTGGACTGAGGTTTCTTGGATGACAGTGGCTTAGTCTGGTGGTATACCCTTGCCCCTCCAGACTTCCCGAAAACATTTCTCTGAAATGGAAATACTCCTTTTGGAAGAACTGCAGTGTCAGGGAATAAGTTCCATGGAGACAGAAGATCTAGATGAAAAATTCAGATTAGCAATCCTTCGAAAGATCCAGATTAAAAATTCAGATTAGAAATCCTTCACAGCATTAAAAGTGAGCTTCATTTCCCACTTCTGGGAGATGGGAAGAAGAAATAATTGACCTCATAGATCTGATAGGAAACTGAAAGAGACAGTGCAAGACTCAGGCAATGCCTGAGTCTGAGGGGATGCTCAGAAATACTAATTTGAGCCTCTCAGAGTTTCATTTTTGCCCCTAATGAAAGTGTCTTTTCTATGTTAATTGTGTTAAAGCTTGACATCAGCTTGTGTGTGTGTGTGTGTGTGTGTGTGTGTGTGAGTATATATGTGTGTATGAGAGGAAGGGAGTTGGGGAGAGAGCAAGAGAGAGATTTCCATTTCCATTTTATAGAGGAGGAAACTGAAGCACAGAAAAAGGATGATTATGACCCCTGAGGAGCAAGAGCCCCTGACTGGAGAAGCAAGTTACTCTTGTTCTTCCGGAATGCCTCGGATCACTTAGGAACTCACTGCCATTGCCAGGCTTACTCTAAGTCTACTTGGATGACTATCACTCTCTTTGCTCTGTGCAGAGTCTGCTGAAATAACTGTAAATGATTCTGTGGCATCACGTTTCTCCAAAGTGCCCCAACCAAGGCTGTAAGACGTTGCAAGTAACCAGGTAGAGTTGGGTCTTTGACGTGAAGGGACCCTAGGAGGAATCTTTTTGATTTCATTCTGCCGTCCTTTAGTTTGTTTGTTTGTTCATTTTATCCAGAGAGCTGTACCTTAAATGCCTTTGGCCATGAGAGTACCAACTGTGTCATGCAGGACTGAGTGGCCGTGACAGAGCTCAGATAGGAAAGTGCTGGTGGCTGGTTCTTAGCCTCAAGGAGGTCCTGGAAGGCTAGTGGAGGACACATTGCAGTCAGGATTCCAGAAGGGTGACATAGAATTCCCCAGGATGCACACTAGGTATGATGTTCTGGCTGGAGGTATCAGGAAGAGGACTTGGAGCTGGTCCTTGAAGGGTCTGTTCTAGTTTGCCAGGAGGGAAAAATGGGGGAAGGTAGTTTTGGTGGAAGGATGTGTGGACAAAAGCCACCTGCCATAAAGGTCTACAGCAAGGAATCAGCTCTCTTTGGGGAAGTGGTCAGGTCAAGCCTGCACTATATTTTGAATCTACAAAGCAACAGGTAGGTCAGTGTTTCCCCCCCCAACCAGGGGAACACTGTGCCCATAGGTCCACCCCTTCCCTTTCCTGAGAACTTATTTCCACACTTGTCATCTTAGCTCTATCAAATTTTTAAAGTGTGAATAATGGGGACCCGTGGTTAGGAAATCAAAGTCTGATATTTCTCTTCATTGAGATTAATGATTGCAATTTTCCCTATGGTGGGGTGGGGGGAAGTGGGGAGAGTTGCATAAGAAGAATGGTTTACTCCTTGAGAAGTATAGGCTTCTTACAAGGCTAGCTTGGCAATTACAGCTTTGTACGGAGTGACACGGGGGAATTCGGGGCTGCAGAAATTATCCCGGGAAATGACTGGCCTTGTGGGCAGCCCAAGGCAGCCCTGTTTCTTTCCACGATCCCAACTGTGACCTGTGCCCAGCTTGGGATGGCTTCTCCAAGCTTGATTTTGCTCCCGTGCCCTGGATGGGGCCCTATGCACACAATTGCCAAACTTAGCGTCAAAGCAAGACCCGAGAGGCAACGCAGCAGAGCAGTTAATAGCAAGGACTGTGGCCCCAGGAACAGCCAGGAACTAATGATGGTTGGCCATTTGCTGGCTGTGTGAGGCCGGCTATTTCTTTGAGGAAGATTCACGGCCCTCACCCCTGGTTGAGAGTGCCACAGGGACGGTCTGAAGTATATCAGGGGCTTAGTAGGATCCTTTCCCCCTTTCCTCTAGACACTCTACCCTGTGATCCTCTCTGAGGCTCCCAAGGGCAAGGGGAGACTTTGCCAACTGGAAGTGTTCTGTTCAGAAAAACAACTGGGTAGATATAGGGCCCAAGTCTTAGGAGATCTAAAGACAAGATCTTCAGGGCATTTAGCCTTTCTCCACCTTTCCAAGTGCCCTCCTTCCTTATAGACAATGCCAACTTTCAGGGGATGGTTTGGACTAAACTGTGGCCTGCCAGCAAGAGAGGCTAGTAGGATCAAGGTCAGGAATTATCACCTCCGGCACAAAACTGTGTGCTCAAATCCCATCCCTGTGACCCCTAGCTTCAAGTTCTTGAGGAAGGGATTTTAGCTCTCTGAGACTCAGTTTTCTCATCTGCAAGATGGAAATAACAGTAATACTTGTCTTAGAAGCTGTTAACTCAGTGACATATGTCAAGTTCTTGGGTTCTTCAAACAGCGCCTGGTATGAAGGAAATACTATGTAATCATTTGTTATCAGTCTTTCCTTTTAGCTCAAGCATTTTTTTTTTTTAATTAAAGACATTTTTAGGAGTTCCCATTGTGGTGCAGCGGAAATGAATCAGACTTGTAGCCATGAGGATATGGGTTTGATCCCTGGCCTTGCTCAGTGGGTCAGGGATTTGGGATTGCCATGAGCTGTGGTGTAGGTTGCAGATGCAGCTTGGATCCAGTGTTGCTGTGGCTATGGTGTAGGCCGGCAGCTACAGCTCCGGTTAGAGCCCTAGCCTGGGAATGTGCATATGCCCCGGGTGCAGCCCTGAGAAAATAAAAATAAAAATAAATTTTTTAAATTGATTCTATCAGTACTTCAACTCCCCCCCCCCCCATAGTATGCAGCAGCTTGATATGAGATCTCAGTTCCCAGACCAGAGACTGAACCCGGCTGTAGCACTGAAAGTGCCGAGTCCTAACCCCAAGACCACCAGAGAAATCCCACCATCCCCCCTTCTCAAGAGGAATGCCCATCTCTGTCTTTCTGTCTCCTGGCTCTCCTCTGTGGGTAGGGGTCTGGAGATGCCAGGGAAATGAAAAGAAGGCCATTTGGGGTGTGTGACTATAGATCATTTGCACTTAAGATTGCTGCTTTAGGGATCCGAACCCTTCCTGCTGCATCCATCCTCTCCTTTGATGTTGTAGGAGCCACATCATGAGAAGAGGAAAAGGGAGATGAGGGGGGAGTCTACCTTTGACAAAAGAGGAAACCAAGGCAACCCTTCACCCCTCTGAACCTCTGCTTTCACATCTGGAAACTAAGCAGCTTTCAACTAGAAGGTCTCCAAGGGCTCTGCCAGCTCACAATTTCTGACACCAAGGCAGTAGGGATTTAATTCATCTGATAGCAAAAAAGAGATTGAGGGCAGGGTGCAAGACTGACTCCACATAAGAAGAATGCATTTCTAAAAGTAATGGTATATTCATGTGGCTATATAAAAAATCTGTAATATCCTGTTTTAGCAAAAAATAAATAAATAAATAAATAAAAGCCACAAAAGTCTGAGCATGATGGGTGATAATCTTCTTGACAATTAAAGTCCTAAAGTGCACTGTTCCAGATTTGAGCACAAATGCTGTTACGAAATCATATTTGGACATTGAGAAGAGAGGCAATGTCTCCCATAGAAATAACAACACTCCTGGTAATTACAGGGCATTTCATTGCTTTAGTTAATTTCTTCTCATTGTCTTTTCACCCAGAGTGCAGTGGGAAGTTCACGCCATTAACTCTGAGGAGCTGGCTCCTCGCATTGCTGGTAGCGGGAAAGGGGGAACCTCTCCATCCTATGATTAATAGCAGTTTTGAATAATTTTAGGTTCCATTTTGATAATAGAGAGTAAATTGTCCTTGGCAATGACTCCTATACTGGTTAAAAAAAAAAATCAGTCCTTGTAAAGTGACACGAGGGGTGTCTACCTTCTGGTTCTATCATTGCTAGAGATGGCTATTTCCTAACACCCAGCAATCATGGGTCAAGTTAGTTTAAAATCTCTAGTCAACCATCCCAGCAAGGCATTTGGAAGCAGTAGATAAAACATGGTAGGGGAGCTCATGCTGCTTTCTGATATGATAATCCAGTTATTTCTGGCATGATGGAACCATAAGACTGGGGGAAGGACAACTGGACTCTAATTCAGGTTTTAGAAATGACTTGCTGTGAGACTTTTCATCAAGAACTTAACCTCTCTGAATTTCAGTGACCTCAACTGAAAAATGAGAAGAACAAGATTCACCCTTTCCCCCTCCCTGGGCTGTGCTGCATATCACAAGAGAATGATTTGGAAGTATGTCTTAAATTCTGAACTTTTATAGGCAGGTAATTAAGGGATAGTGACGAGCAGTCAACATAATATTTCTTAAAACGGGCTACCCAGCAGTAACTCTCAGCAATGATGCACATCTAGTCGGGTTCTGAAAAGTTTTCTAAAAATTACAGGTGATTGGCAAAGCGAAGCATAGTGAGGAAGTGTTGACCTATCAAACATCCATTATAAAGCACCTACTGTGGGTGCCTTGTCTAATTCTGCTGGGTTCTGTGGGGGAAGGCACAATAGAAAAAGAACGTGTCCTGCCCTCTTCCTCAGGAGTTTGTGAGGCTAAATGACCTCAGGTACAGCATATGGTATTTGCCTCCCCTCCTCTCTCCCTCTAACAGATGCTTATGGAGCACTCACCACACGGCAAGTATTATTTAGGGGTTGGAGTAGAATTGTGCACAAGGCAGAAAAAGTCCCTGTTCTCGGCGAGTTTAAATTTCAGCGGGGGTGATAAACAGATAAACGTGTGGTATCTCATAGAGATAAATGCTCAGGAAAAAAAAAATCAAGTGGGCGAAGGGCATCGGGAGTGTCGGGGGTTATTTTTTGAGAAAGCATTATGGCAGGCCTCTTGGAAGGGGTGCCAAGAGCAGAGACCCAGAAGAATGGAAGGAGTAAAGCCATCTGAATATCTGAAGGTTGAATGAGCAGTGCATCCTTTGGAGGAGGGAGAGCAGGGAGCCTTCTCTGATTAGGTTTCAAAAGACTCATCCTGGCTGCTGGATGGAGAGGGGATCCAGGCAGACAAGGAAGGGGGTTCTGAGCCCAGGACAGGTGGCTCCACGCAGGCTGGCAGTGATGGAGGAGGGCAGAGGGGTCAGATTCTGGGTGTAGGTTGAAGCGAGAACCAACAGGATTTTCTGGAGGCTGTGGGGCATGAGAGAAAGAGAGGGATCCAGGAGAGCGACAGTGTCTTTGGCCTGAGCCCCTTGACTGAGAGGGCTTCGACGTGGGTCCACCTGGAAGAGACCACGCAAACAGCAGCTTTGTGGTCAGGGAGTAGAAGTCACAAGTGCACTTTGCAGTTTTCAATTTAAAGATGGTTTTTGGATGTTTAAGTGGAGATGCCAGATGCACAACTGAATCAGGAGAGAGACTGGGATTAGAAGTACTGGGTTAGGTTTAGCATCCCCTAAGCACTTGCAATGTGCCCTAAGCACAGTTTCATCTTTTAGTGTTTGCTTAGTATAGAACGATGCCTTGCAGTGGCACTTAGGTGCCTGATATGTTTCCCTTGACCTGCCAACCTTGGTGTTGAGGATGCACAGCCTGGGGTGGGGAGGTCCCTGTGAATTCCTCCTTGGTATCCACTGCCCCTTTGCTGCAGCTCAGATCCTCAGGAATCTAGAGGGGGCCGAGGCTCTTTGACAGTTGTGATGATCCATGCATCCAAAGGAAATACTGATTATCTTGTTTATTCTGGTTTCTAATCATAACCTCCAGACTCAACTGGAGGACAGAGTCACAGATTGCACACCAGGAGCCCCCATCAGTCTCCCCCTGCTTTCCGGGCCTCTCGCTGGGAGTGCAATGTGTTTTGCCTGAAGCTGTGGCCACGTGTCGAGAACTCACATTTGGGGGAAATTAAGAAGTCACGGCAGACAACTGCTGCTGGTTCATTAGCTGACTGGAAGCTGTCACCCGTTCCTTCTTCCAGACTGAGAGAAATAAGGGAGCTTCAGAGCAGGAAGAACCCTAGGCAGGAGGAAACTCCACAATGGCCACATCTAGGCAAGCCTGCAGCCAGGGCCATGGAGGGAGCGCTGGGTTAAATCAGGTGACTTTTCTTCTAGTTCTGCCAGGAGTCTCATTGTGCTGTGTTACCTTGGGTAAGCCATATTTCCTATCTTTTCCTTTATGTGTTCATGAAGAGCTTGACTTATAGAAGGTATAAGGGTCCTTTCAGCTCTGAATACCATGACTCAGCGTGGGAGAGTCAGAGGTGACTTCACCACTGTACTTTCCTTTGCCGGCTCTTCTCTGTCTTACCTCCTCCGAGTTGGGTTCCCCAGGTGGGATCTTCTGCCTGCTTCTCCTCTCTCTCCACACCCTCATATGGGTGTGCACCTCCTGCATTGAGCTACCAACCCCGTGATGCTGGTGCCTCCAGCTCTAGAGCCAGCATCACTCAGAGCATTTTCATCCAGCTGTCCACAGACTCTAATATCAATATGCTGAAAAGTGAACTCATCACCTTCCCTTCCAGAACTTTCTTTTCCTCTTGAGTTTTGGGGCCCGCGTTAATGACACTTAGTCTCCTAATCCAGAAATTGGGGTCTGTCCTAGGCTCTACCTCTTATCCGATTGGTCATGAGTCTTGTTAGTTCTACTCTGTTGTTCTCCATTCTATCCATTCCCCTTGCCAGTGTCCTGGTTTAGCCTGACACCGCCTGCCTGTCCTCTCAGCCTCTGGCTACCTTTAGAGGTGCTCTTCTATCACCAGGCCTGGCTTGTTAATTTCTCCCTTGAAGACTTCTTAGTGCCTAGTGAAAAAAAAAAATCAGCACCATGGGCAATTGATCAATGTTTGTTCAAAGAAGCAATGTTTGCTCAAAAAATGAGAGTTCATTTTTTAAAACACCAGTACTCATTGTTTATTGTATTGGGCTTAAAGCTTTGTTTTAATTACCTTATTTAATCTTCCTAGAAATCCTGTGTGGAAGACATCATTCCCCTTACTTTATAGATGGGAACCAACATTCAAAGAGTTTAATTCACTTGCTTGAAGAAGGCTTCTAGCAAAGTGGTGGGGCTAGGGGTGCGATCTAGGTGGGGTCAAATGCTGAAGATCCCTGTCTTCTCTGTACAGTTCCTGCCAGCAGGAGCCTTCACAGTGGTCTCAGCTTAGCCATTTTACCTACCACTGCTCTCCTTCCAACACATACCATTTGTCTATTTTTACTATCGTAACTTCTACAGTTCAAATCCACCATGGACTTAAATATCAGAATGCCTTTACTTTTGATATTTTTTCTTCCTTGGATGCTATTTCCATCCAGCAAATTTCCACTTCTCTTGGGAGTCCTATTCACAAAGCATCTCTGTGGAAATGCTTCTCTGTTCCCCAGGCAGAATCTCTCATACTGTCTGTTCTGTCAAAGCACCATACTTTGTGTTCTTCCATAGCATCCACCATGCTGTGATCGAATGGCAGCCCAAGATGAATACACCAGTGGATTCTGAGTTCTTTGATGGAAAGGGCTACTTTGTATCACTTTGTATCATTCTTCAAGGCCCAGGCAAGTGCCTGATGCATAGGAACAGCTCAATAAATGGCTAGTGAATTGAATGGAGCCTAACCTCAAATGTTGTGATAGCACGGGATGGCATTACTGGTAATGGCAGCATTAAAGAGAAGAATAATGTAATTCAAGTTATCATACTCCACAGTTTTATTGATCATTGACTGTGCATCCTGCTGAGTACTTCAGTTTGGAGGAAACCAAAGAAAGAACAGGCACAGTTACATAGGCTACCATTTTTCCACCTCTCACCATGTTTTCAGCTGTGCTTTGTACATAGTTTCTCATTTAATCTTTAGAATAAGCCTATGAGTTCCATATTATTTTATTCCTATTTATAAATAAATAAGAGTGCCTAACTTGATTCAGAGGACAGAATTTACATACTGAAATATAAATGATAATGTGTATTTTAATACTATGATGAGACATAGCTGAAGTATAGGAGAATGTATTGAAATAGATCACGGACCCGGGCCCTAGACCCAGTTATGCTATTCATTCATAGTTTGACTTTGAGATCTCAGTTTTCTTCATCTGCAAAACTCACAAAGGGTCAGACTAAGGTAAGAGTCATGGATCATAAAATTTCAAAATGACTTGTGGCTTTCTATCCCTACCATCTCCAATGTTTGCTCTTGGACCTTCCAAAACAGTCATTACCTTATGTTTGGGGTGGAATATCGTCTTCCCATGGAAGTTCATGTCTACATAGAACCTGCAGATTGACCTTATTTGGAAATAGGGTCTTGGCAGTTACAATCTTCTTAAGATGAGGTCATACTGGATTAGGATGGGCTCTTCTCCTATGATTGGTGTTATAAGAAGAGGGAAATTAAGACATAGAGAGGAGGGTACCATGTGAAGATGGAGGCAGAGATTGGAATGACATATTCACAGGCTAAGGGACACCAAAGATTGCTGGCAACCACCTGAATTTAACAGAGAGGCATGGAACAGATTCTCTTCCCAGAGCCTCTAAGAAAGAGCCAATCCTGCAAACACCTTGATTTCAGACGTTGCTTTCAGAACTGTGTAAGAATACATTTCTGCTGTTTTAAGCCACCCAATTGGTAGTACTTTGTACTTTGGCAGCCCCAGGAAACTGATGTACTTCAGATGATGATGGTGATTTGGATGATGATAATAGTGATAATGCTAGTCATAATCTCTATAAATAGAATGGAATTGATTTCTTTGGAAGTGTTACTGCATAACTTTAACTTACCTGCATGCACTGGGACCAGCTTGCTTGGGGTGGGCTGGCTTAGCCTATAAGGCAATGTGCTTGACATGCACTGAACTTGGGATGTTTGTGAAGGCTTCTCAAAGAGGCAGACAGTCACCCTTCAGGGAAACCCATGTAACTACTGCTTGGGCAAGGAACCTCATATAACTTGAGACACCTTGGACAAAGAAAGCAAATGGTGATTTATAACATCAGGACCAAATAGAAAGGCCCAAGGACAGACACTGGACCTGCAGGCTCTGATCTGGGAAGGAGTCCTTCTCACAATGGCAACCCTATGGACCTGCTTCTCAGGGGAGCAGCAGCAACGAGTGACTTATTTCAGTGGGGTTATTGACTCTCTAGCCTAACCCTGAGGAGGCCAGCTGAGGCTGCAGAAGAACCAACCTTTAGGGAATATTTTGTGAGATGTACTGTGTGAAACACATGCCATCATCTCATTTAATGATGAGAACCACAATCATCTGTATCTTACAGGGGGAGAGACGGGGGTTTAGAAAATCCAAGCAACTTGCCCCAGGGCACAGGATTTGAGCCCAAGATTTTGGTTTTGGGGCCTGAGTTCTTAACCATGATACTTCACTTGATGAACCGTTTCCATTTTTCTGACAGGGGAGAATGGCCAAAAGCTGGTCCATGGGGTTCTTGGTTTAAGACCCAGTTAACTACCCCATCCATCCATCGCACTGTTCAAGTGAATGAACAGTTTTCTTTATCAAGTTCAAAATATTTTGTTCCAACAAATTCAAAGTATATTGTTTGCCTTTTCTTTAGCACAGCTCCCATTCTGGACTATTTCTAGTTGATTTTATAAGTAACCAAGAACCTCACATCCTCTCCATCTCTGATGACTTTGAATGTGTGTGTGGGGGGTGGGGGGAGGGAAAGAGAGAGATGGGAGAGATAGAGAGAGATGGGAGAGACAGAGACAGACAAAAACAGACAGAGAATGTGGTTTTCTTAGTCTCTTCTGCAACCAAGGTTCTGTTTCTGTTTCACACATGAGCATCTCATCATTCCTCCTGTCTCTCTTGGTTCTCTTTACTGCAGATGGGGAATAGAACTTTGGGGGGGTGGGGGGCAGCTATTGGGCCTGGTTTCCCTGCCCCTCCCCTTCAGGCTTTTCTGCTTTTCCAGGTTCCTCTCTATTTATCCCCCTTACCTCTTCCTTAACCCCACCCCCAGGGTTCTGAAAGGTCCACCTTGCCACATCCAGGGACTCAATAATATGCACTGCTGAACAATAGGTCATTACTCCAGCCTACCATTTAGCACAAATTAAAAAATTGCCAAAGACTTTGGAATGTGGGGGTCCTGTCTCCCCTGCCTATCCCAGTGAGGGCAAGGGAGCAGTTTAGGAATGAGATAATCCCCATACTAATTCAAGTAGATCCCAATCTCTTAGAAAGCAAAGGTGGCTCTGCTGTAAATTCCAGCAATTGTCCCCCTCCTCTTTGTCCCTTATCTGAGTTCTCTGCCAAACCACATGCTTCCTTGGGGAAGGTACTGGGTGACACAATCCCCAAGTCTCTCCAGGGACCCTAACTATAGTGCCTACCACAACAACAGGACCTCTTCTCTACCTGGTTATTTTCTGGGGAGGTCACCTTCAGAGAATGCGCTATCTTGTGTTGGACTTTTAAAGAATGGGAACAGAATGCACCTACAGGGAGAGTGTTAGATTGGGAATATTTTAGGGACCGCTGCCAGGATAACTACCTCTAGCTTCTCTTATCTCTGCCTTCACAGGCCCTGGCATCCTGGCTTCTTGGTTGGAACCACTGCTTGATCAGGGTGCCTTATTTGGATCGGTGGGGATTCTTTTCTGTGCAAAAGAACTCATTCCCTGTAACCCCAGGTGGGCTTGAGTCAGGGGCAGTGGGTACCAGACAGCTGGTTCCCATGCTGAGAGGCCTCCAGGTTAAATGTCCAACTAATTAACACTGCTCAGTGGAGGAATATCCCTTTGATTAACCACAACTTGCAGAGAATTCAGAGCCTGGAAAAGCAGCATCTTCACTTAGGTAGCAACTGCTATGTACTAGGTGCCTATATTGAATTTTAACTACACTGCTAAATTAAAAACATTTTTTTCAGGCAGTTACACATAAATTCTTTGCCTTTGAAAAATCTACTCAGAAAAGTTTTACATAATATGATCAGGAAAAACCAAACTTTGATATTTCTCCTAGAAGAAATTCTTTTTTAGAAGACATTTGAAGTCTAGGACAAGAACAAGAATTTCTGTGCAAATCAAAACTACAATGAGGTACCGATTTATACTGGTCAGAATGGCCATCATCAGAAAGTCTACAAATAATAAATGCTGGAGAGAGTGTGGAGAAAAGGGAGTGCTTCTACACTGTTGGTGGGAATGTAAATTGGTACAGCCACTATGGAAAACAGTGTGGAGGTTCCTCAAAAACTAAAAATAGAACTACCACATGATCCAGCAATCCTACTCCTGGGCATATATCTAGAGAAAACCTTAATTTGAAAGATAATGCACCCCAATGTTCCCTGCAGCACTATTTACAATAGCGGAGACATGCAAGCAACCTAAATGTCCATCCATGAATGGATACATACATACATACCTATGTACATATACACAACGGAATATTATTCAGCCGTAAAAAAAGAAATTATACCATTTGTAGCAACATGGATGGACCTAGAAATTATCAAACTAAGAGAAGTAAGTCATAAAAGAACAAATACCATATGATATTACTTATACATGGGATCTTAAAAAAAATGATAAAGGAACTTACAAAACAGAAGTAGACAAAGTTATAGGTACCAAAGGGGAAAGTGGGGAAGAGATAAATTAGAGATTTCGGTGGGATTAACAGATATAAACTACATCTATAAAATAGATAATAAAGATCTACTGTATAGTCCAGGAAATTATATTTAGTATCATACAATAACCTACAATGGAAAAGAATCTGAAAAAGAATATATATACATGTATATGTATATATGTATATTTATTTATTTAGCATTGAATCAGTTTGCTGGATACCTGAAACACTGTAAATCAGTCATTGCTTAATTATAAAAAGGAAAAAAATAAAGAATAAGTGTTTCTGGGTTCAGTCTCTTGGACATATGTCACACCCTCTTGGGACTCTGCCTAGAACCATATCATGCACAGAGCAATACACAGAGCAGGTATTAACCGAAGGATTAAATGGAAGAACTGATGGGACAAGATCTTGAGATACTGATGGGTGGGGCCTCTGTCCTGCCCCTGCAGTACTGATACAGAAGGAACGAGCACGCACGCATGTGCACGCACGCACACACGCACAGTCCGGGGATGTCTCGGAAACAGTGCTCCTTGTCTTCAGACGTATCCAGTTGGATGGAATTTTGAATTGCTAACACTCTTTCACCAATCACAACATGACTTATTTCTAATATTCATAGAAATTAAAGAAGCATTGTGCCACCATTTGACTCGTGCACTTTTTTTCTTTATTCACGTACATATATATAATAGCGGTGAGTATTTGGTGGCATTTTAGTGGTATTTGTTGAAATAGATTACATAAAATTACTGCTAAATTGGATTTTTATCAATGATTGTTTTATGATCTATGTAATGCTTTGTCATATTTTGATTATTATTTCTGTCCTCTTAATTCTTTGTTGCGTCCCTTTTCATCTGGGAAGAAGACAGTGGTGACAGCAGGGCTGCAGTATTTTTTGACATACATCAGTGAGCTCTGGTCAAAAGAAATTGGAGGACCTCTGTTCCGGTCCAGAGTCCATATACAGAGTCTGTGCCATCTCTTCTCATCTTGTGCCCGTTTCAGACATCACGAATGGATCACCACCCTTTTTCCTGTGGCGCTGGAGACAGGGCTCTCAATCCTTCTCATTCCAGTGTGCATGGCAGTCACTACCAATTAACTGGCTTGGCATTCAAGATAAAACTTATTTGACATCACAAGCACTCTAGATCCTACTCTCAGATTAAACCAAACCATTAGAAGTCTTTGCCTTTTATCTTATTTTCTTTGCATTTGGCAGCTATACCCTAAGCTTTTATTGAGAAATGATAGATTTGCTGTAGGAAAGAGTTTTCTGCATTTCTGTGGGAAAGTTGTCAAAGCCATCATTTACTGCATTGGTGCATTTGGTGCAACTTCTAAAGAATTTTTTTAAAAAGGTATTAACTGCTGGAAATACTTGAATACTTTCTATCTCTTGGGAAACATCTCTATTTCTTTTTCTGACAATTAAGACTACATAGCTAACTGGGCCCCGGAGCTCCTTTTTTTGTTTGTTTTCAGGGTTGCACTTTGGCTTATGGAAGTTCCCAGGCTAGGGGTCTAATTGGAGCTGTAGCTGCCAGCCTATGCCAAAGCTACAGCAACTCAGGTTCCGAGCTGCATCTGTGACCTACACCACAGCTCATGGCAACATTGGATCCCCGACCCACTGATAAATGCCAGAGATTGAACCTGAATCCTCCTGAATACTAGTTAGATTCATTTCTGCTGTACCACAAGGGGAACTCCTAGGTCTCCTTTTTTGGTTTTGGCTCCAAGCAGCTCAGAGCTAGATCTGAGGAATCTTTATAGATTTGCTCATCATTTGTATTTATGTTCTTTCTCCAGCCCCAAGTTTTGACTTTTAGCCTTTATGTGTTTAATGAATTCCTTCTTTATGCTTTACCTTATGCTACACTTTGACTGTATAATGTGCATTCTTATTGTAAGGCTTCTTGTGGGCTAAGGTGAACTAAAAAAAGAAGAGTTCAATTATGTAGTTCAGTCTATCAGGCAATAGGAGTTGAGGACAGAGCGAGGAAGAAATGGTGGAAGTTTTTGCGGAGGAGAACAGGCATGCTCATGGGATAGGAACGCCGACCTTTCAGAAGTGGGTGATGGATAGGGATAGGAAGCTTCTAAATGGGTTCTTAGTGATGAGGCTTCTTTGTCCTCACCCCTCTATGGAATTCCCTCCCTTTTATTGCAGCCCGTAAGAGACGCTGAGCCAGACAACACAGCTAAGTCCTCCAAACTGTGAAATAATAAACATTGCTGTTTGAAGCCCATAGGTTTTAGGGTCATATTTTGGGGATAGTAATAAACAACTAAAAGAGTGATGCTTCACAGCTTATGCAGGCTTCTCATTCGATTCTCATGTCAACACTCACAGCTAAGAGTTATCCTCACTCAGAGAGGACCAAGTCATGGTTAAGTTCACCCAGATGAAGACAGAGGACTTGAAGTCAGGTTGTCTGATTCCAAGTCCCAGGCTCTTTGTTCCCCAACAGCAAGTTCTTAACTCAGGGTATAGGTGAGCTCTGTTGTATGGCAACGGACAGCAAATTAAGTGAAATTAAGAAAAATGTAAATTGAATGGATGGAACATGATAACTTCCACCTGTATCCTCATGCTGTTGCTATAAGAGCACATTTTATTATATGTCTAGAAATGCCTTCCTTTGCTGAAGTTTTAGTCTTCATGCACAAAGTAGGTTGCAAAGCGAGTATCTTTAGTCATACTTTTTGTAACAAGCATCTATTGAGTGTCTGTGTCACTTACTTTTGCACCTGTCGTCTTACTGAATTTAAGCTATTGGTGCCTCATAGCTGCCCAGTGAGGTAGATTACAGACAGGGAAGACAGAGGCTTGGAGAAATAGAAGGATTGCCCAAGATAACCTGTCTAAGAAGCCACAGAGACAGTAGACCCAGCTCTGTCCGTGGCTAAAACCAGAGAGGTTTCTTTGCTACAAATCAGCAGCCTTGCTTTTATTCCTTTTCTGTAGCTAGATTAATTCTGGAAAGCTGGCAAGTGTCAAAATGGGGGCGGGGGCAGATTTCCATATAAGTTTTCTTCTTGTTAGACAAACATTAAACAACATTTTTTCGGATAAACCGTAAAATGCTAAAGAACAAATTCAAACACCTACTTCCACTCCTGTTAAAACTTAGGACTCAGCAGCCACAAAATCCTGACTGTACTAAAAGGACACCTTCTTGTCCCCAAAGTCAAGAGAATAGAGACATTTTGAAATTGGTATCAGCTTCATCTTTATCAGACCCTTCTCAAGGACTTTTACATGTAAACAAGATCGTTAAACACTTAATTTGACATTTATTACCTTTAAATATTCATAAGCCACTGAGTACCGGGAAACACCTACCGCACTGTTCAAGCCTGACTGAGTCTCTCAAAATATGATGTGCACGTGAATTACTTTCAGGAACGTAGGGAAACTTCATGGTACAGGTTTCTTCTCTGAAATTTTCACGGTGCTCACTAATTTTATGAATTGTCTTGTTTGCAAACAAAGTAGTAAACCCAACAGAGCAACCCATGTCTATTTCATTACACATGTGAGTAAAATTCTGCTTTCTTTGAAGGAATCAGCAGAAGGACATGGGCATTTTATTTCAACCTGCCCTCCCAGCCCAGCTTTTTGTTTTTTTCTTCCCCTTGGTGAAACCACCAAACTCTGGAAGGATTGAAGACTGCCCTTTTTCAGCCCTGATGATTATGACTGATGTTTGAAATCCGTTCTAGAAAGTGAGATGGGAAACCAACCTAGCGTGACAGCAGGGAGAAGAAAAATGCGTTTTTAGTACATGGCAAACATTGTCCTATGTAGATGGGGAAATAAACCTACCCAATGATACACTGGTGAAACTCTGGGTGTAATTTGTTTTCCCCTCTTGGATACTGAAGTTAAAAAAATATTACTTGGGCATGAAGTTGGAGCAGTAAAGATCTACCTAAGAATGTGGAGGTGGGAGGGATGAGGCAGGTGAGAGAGAGAGAGATCTGTTCTCACCCTTTACAATTCCTCCAGGGCAAAGTCTTGCCATATTGTTGCCGTTGTCAGTGTCAAATCTCTTTCACGTTGCGAGTAATCATAATAATGGCCCTCACACCCCTTTTATAGATAAGAAAACCGAGGCTCGACCGGGGAATTTGATGATTAGTTCAAGGTCACAGCTGAAATTTAAATGCATCTATTTTGACCCCAAGTTTAGGACACTTGCCACTACAAACACCGACTTTTAAAAGCTCTGCCCCTGTCATTTGGTATTTCTCCGCAGCCTTTGAAGGAGCTGAAGATTAAGAGCATGAATCAGAGCAGACCAAGTGGAGATTGCTCTCTGTCTTCAAGTAGCAGGGCCGATGGAAAAGGAATTAGACCTATTCTATGAGGCCATAGGTAACAAGATGAGATCAATTGACAGAAATACAAAGAAACAGACAAAAGGAAGAATTCTCTGGCCATCAACACCCTGCAACAATAAAACAGGCGACCATGTTAGGTGTTGAGCATCTTGTTCTGAAAATGCTCGCATAGAACCTCACTGACCCTGTGCGTCCCTGTGACTGGGATTCTCGTATTGGGTGTTGGGGAGAAGCTGGACTCGAGGGAGCTTGGAATGTGTGGTGTGCTGGATTGCTGAGTACAGAGGTCTCTGCTATGGCTCCATATGATGCCCAATTAAGTGCATTGATGGGAAAACTAATGTAAAAACCTTAGGGTTCTGGAGAGGTACCACAGGGTCCTATACATGCTCAATTTGAATCTGAATTTTTTCAAAGTTTTTTTTTTTTTTCCCCTAAAGAAACAGAGAAAAAGACCTTGACATAGAACCTAGATGGATGGAAATGCAGTTAAGTAACTAAAGTGACATTTCAAAAAAAAAAGGGCTAAATTCTTCAACAAATATTTTGGGACCAATGGCTAGACATTAGGATAAAAACATAAAGCTGGACCCCCCTTCCTCATTCCTTACATGAAAATAAATTCCAGGTTAAATAATTAAAGTTTAAAAATACTAGACTGAATTATTTTGCTGTACACTTGAAATTAACACAGCATTGTAAATCAACTATGCTTCAATTTAAAAAGGAAAATATTAGAAAATATATGTGAATATACCACACAGATATACATTCATGCATGCGCCTAGCATGCATGCTAGATGAAGGGCTGATTTCCTTAGTCTGTACAGAGATTTAGTGCTTACTTACAAATTCTTGCATATGTGTCACTAGTCAAGGCCTGTTGCAGCTCTGCATTTTTTGATTAACCTTTGAGTTCCCATTGTAACCAGCGTGTTATAAACCTAATTAGCATCCATGAGCATGTGGGTTCAACTGTTGGCATTGCTCAGTGGGTTAAGGATCTGGCTTTGCCATGAGCTGTGGCATAGGTTGCAGACACAGCTGGGATCTGGCGTAACTGTGGCTGTGGTGTAGACAGGCAGCTACAGTGGGAACCTGTTATCCCTCCAGCCTGGGTTTGCCAGAGAGTGCTGCAATCTATTCTTAGCAAGGCCCCCTAACCTCTATCCTTGTTGCTCTCCATAACAACAAAATGCACAATTGGATAAAAATAGCAATTACATTCCACATGTTTGGGTTTGTGGTAATATTGAGTTTGGAATAATTTTCTTATTTATTACAACTTTGGGGGACTCCCTTTCTATCTTTTATACTTATGCAAAAAAAAATGCAAGGTCTTGTTGGAGGTCATTAATAATTCCACTTTGAAAACAAAGTTCCTTTCCACTCCTCTTTGGAGATTTTGGATCAGATAATTTAAGGAGTGTCATGAGATTGCAAAACAAGCCATTAAAAAAATGTGCCACTTGCAGAAACTTATATGTGCAAATAAGGGTATTCTGGAGACTGGCAGTACTATACAAGGTAGAGAAGTAAAATGAATGTGGGGTTGATGCAAATCTGTAACTCCTTAACCTCACTGTTCGCATTGACTTTATAAGTCAATGTTTTATTTTGTACTTAAAATAAATTGAATCAAAACAGACTTTTGATTTTCTTATTGGGGCTCTTGGTAAATTTCATTAGGGGAAAATGTTTTTCACATCCCAACATGTTTAAAAATCAGTGACTTTAAGGTGTGTTTTTCTCTCAAAAAAAGTAGTCTTCTTTGATTGATTATCATTGATTTTCCTTTTCTGTTTGCATTGGCTGCAAAGATGCTCAGAAATATGTATTCAACTCTAGCATTCACAGCTTATGTTTTCTAGCATAATTATTTACTCTCACTCTCCACATCACTATTCAAATTCTCTCTGCTAAGGATTTTTTTTTTTTTTTACTATCTGTAGGTTGGCTGTCTTCCTTTTTTAAACAAAATTATTTCCTTTTTTCCCCTGGAGACAGGGGTATATATTCATTCAACAAACATTTAATTTAATAAATATTTATCGCATGTCTACTACAATTTAAGTACATATCTAGGTGCAGAAGCATCGATAACAAAGCAAAAGCTCTGACCTCATGGAGCTAATGTTCTCATAGGTTAATGAAGACCATAAACAAATACATGAATATTATATCAAGAAATAATGACAGCCATGGAGAAAAATGACACAAGGGGCGGAGGATGAATGTTAGAGGAAGGGTCTCACTTCAGGTCACAACTGTCCTCCTTGGGAAAAGGAAGTTGGGAGAGACTTGAGCAGTGAAGGAGCAAGCTATGGTGACATCTGAAGAAACAGCCATTCAATCTAAGGGAAGAGCAAAGGGTACAAGGCAGGAGGAAATCTGAGGAATTCAAGGGAGAGCCAGAGTACAGGGCTGGATGGAATAGACTGAGCAGGGGACAGAGCAAGAGATGAGGGTAACCAGGTAACATAAGCCTTGGACACTGTGTGTACACATCTAAAAGTGAGAATGATTTTAGTGACATCTGAAAGTGGGGTGTTTGCATTTTCTCCTCATGCCAATAGAAAATGGCTTGGGATGGTGGACTGCCAACTGTATTCCCTCGCACACTTCTTTGCCTTTGCTGTCCACTCACATCTGTGGACACTCTTAACCAGGGCAGAGCTAGAGTCTTTCTAAAGAGCTCAGAAGCCACTGAAATCTTACCCTTTGGGTTTTGCCTTTTTTTCAGTCCCACTTTTCTGTAGGCAATGATTTCTGCCTACAGACTTCAAACTTCTGGCTGAGCCCTTTCAGCTCCTAAGTTAGTCCTAGCCAGGGGCTGACCCAGACGTGAGAACTAACCTTGACATTTTAGTCCTGGCATCTGCCAAAAATGATGCCAAAGTGATGATCATGATAGCGATGATGATGATGGTGATGGTGATGGTGGTGGTGATGATGATGGTGATGGTGATGGTGGTGATAGTGAGGGTGGTGGGGATGATGATGATAATGATGATGATGATGATAACGATGGTGGTAGTGATGATGATGATGATGATGATGGTGATGGCGGTGGTGATGATGTTGATAATGATGGTGGTAGTGATGATGATGGTGATGGTGATGGTGGTGGTGATGGTGGTGATAATGATGGTGGTAGTGATGATGATGATGATAACGATGGTGGTAGTGATGGTGATGATGATGATGGTGATGGTGGTGGGGATGATGATAATGATGATGATGGTGATGATGATGATGATGGTGGTAGTGATGGTGATGATGATGATAATGATGGTGATGGTGATGATGATGATAACGATGGTGGTAGTGATGATGATGTTGATAATGATGGTGGTAGTGATGATGATGGTGATGGTGATGGTGGTGGTGATGATGATGGTGATGGTGATGGTGGTGGTGATGGTGGTGATAATGATGGTGGTAGTGATGATGATGATGATGGTGATGGTAGTGGTGATGGTGGTGATAATGATGATGATGGTAGTGGGGATGATGATAATGATGATGATGGTGATGATGATGATGATGGTGGTAGTGATGGTGATGATGGAGATGGTGATGATGATGATAATGATGGTGATGATGATGATAACGATGGTGGTAGTGATGATGATGATGATAATGATGGTGGTAGTGATGATGATGGTGATGGTGATGGTGGTGATAATGATGGTGGTAGTGATGATGATGATGATGGTGATGGTGGTGGTGATGGTGGTGATAATGATGATGATGGTGGTGGGGATGATGATAATGATGATGATGGTGATGATGATGATGATGGTGATGGTGATGATGATGATAATGATGGTGATGGTGATGATGATGATAACGATGGTGGTAGTGATGATGATGATGATAATGATGGTGGTAGTGATGATGATGATGATAACAATGGTGGTAGTGATGGTGATGATATGATGATGATGGTGGTGGGGATGATGATGATGATGATGATGAAGATGATGATAATGATGATAATCATCATTATCTGTTGTGGTGACAACAGCAGCACTTACAGTTTATCACGCATTTACTTGGCAGTATTCCTGACAATCTTGCAGGACAGCTAAGCCTCCCATTCTGTTCACAAGGAAATTTAGACTCAAAAATTACAAATACCTTTCCCTAGACCTTACATCTTTGGGATCAATCGGGGTCTATCTGACTGTGGAGAATGGGCCTTTTCATAATGGGTACTTCTTAGGCAGCTTTCTGGCCTTCTATGTGGTCACTAAGAAGTGGCCCACACCAAATGCACACCCCTTTGGCATCAGCTCAAGTTTAGGGCCTCTGTCATGGTTCTCGATTAATGCCCTAGCCACTCATTAGAAGGACATCTTGATTGCTATTTTCCAGAATCTTGCCTAGGGAGATCGACCCTACCCATCTTTATTCAGGAACCCCACCCTCCACCCCCTGCCCCATCAAACAAGTACTCTCTAAGTGTTATGGACAACTGTCATTTCTGAACATTTGGCATAACTTCTGATAGGCATTTTGGCTGCTGTACCCCAACCACCATGAATCAGGTCTAGCTTTGCCATTGTTTTTGTTTGTTTGTTTTTTTCCTTTTTTTAAGGGCTGCACCTATGGCATATGAAAGTTCCCAGGCTAGGTGTCGAATTGGAGCTACAGCTGCTGGCCACAGCCACAGCCACAGCCACTGCAATGCCAGATCTGAGCCGTGTCTGCAACCTATACCACAGCTCACAGCAATACCAACAGATCCCCAATCCACTGAGCAAAGCCAGAGGTCAAACCTGTATCCTCATGGATATTATTCAGAATAGTTTCCTCTGCACCCCAATGGGAACTCCCTGCCATTGTTTTCTCAGTTCATATAGTTTGAACTTCAGGTTACCTGACTCAGGGGCCAGTGCTCTAGCTAGTGACTTTCTTTTCTTTTCTTGTTATTAAAGTATAGATGATTTACAACATTTCTTCAATTTCTGTTGTACAGCAAAGTGAACCAATCACACCCAGTTCCAGACAGACCCTGACTGGCTTATTTTTCTTTCTAAGGTCCCCAGGGTTATGATCCTTTTCTTTGATGTGAGAGCATATTCTACAACTGCAGAAATTTTATGAGTATTTTTACCAAGATTTTATCCCCTAAGTGCTCACTTTTCTTGGGATACATTCCAAAACGTGTATGTGTGTGTGTTTTCAGTATAATTTCTGAAGAAGATTACTATGTTTAAAACCTGATATTTTAAGGGCAGATGAAGATTTTTTCAAGAATTAAGAAAATACTCCATCATTTATTTCTTTGGCAGAATATCTGCATTTGTTTCCCTTGAAATCCTCAGAAATTAAGACCATACTGTATTCATTTTTAAATTACAGGAAATAAGCTAAAGAAGGAGTGCATAGAAAAAAAGAAAAACAAACTTTACTGAAAGCAGAATTCTCTTAAACTGCTTGGTTGCAAGGAATCAATTATTTGTTTAAAGCAGAAATTGGCAGACTTTATTTGTAAAGGGCCAAATAGTAAACATTTCAGACTTTGTGGCCATACAATCTCCCATAACAACTTACTGCTATTGTAACATGAAAGGAGTCATAGATAGTATACCAGTGCATTTGTATTACTGTGTTCCAGTAAAATTTTATTTCTACAAACAGGTGGCGAGCCAGATTTGGCCTGTAAACTATAAATTGCTTACTTCTGCTCTAATAAAAGAATACGTGCTATGTGTCATCTTATACCAGCAAAAAGACAGAAACAAAGAAGAGCAGAACTGGGAAGACTCTAACAATCCTCTACTCCAAGTCCTCCATTGTATCTATGATAATTTGTTGATTACTCAAGGTTACACAGCATCGTAAGAGCAGCATCAAGAAACTAACATTTATTGACTGTCTACCATGACAAAGATTGCTAGTTGTTACCTAATATCCACTTGCCCCATATTCCCTTCATAACAGAACCCAGATTTTTATCTGAATTAATGGCCACTGGGATTGACTATATTTCCTAGTCTCCCTTACCTTTTGGTGTGCCATTTAACTAAATTCCACTTAGTGGCTGTATGCTACTGAAAGCAAGTGTTCCTAAAGAAAGGGAATGTGCCATGCTTCCTTCCTTGTATTTTCTGCTGGCTGAAATGTAGATGTGATGGTTGAAGCTTGAGTGGCCATCTTGTACCATGGTGAAAGCATTGCACTGAAAATGATGAATCAATAAGAGATAAAGAGGTCAGGTTCCTGATGCTGTGGAGCACCATATCTGGACTGAACTGTGTCTAGACTTATTTTAGCACTCTAAAGATGTCATTCCATTGCCTTCTGGTTTGCGTTTCATCTGATGAGAAGTCTGCAGTAATTCTTATGTTTGTTCCTCTCTATGTAATGTGTCACTCTTTCACTGCTCTTAAGATTCCTTTTTTATTGCAGATTTTTAGATACTTTCTTATAATGTGCATTGGTGTGCTTTTCTTTGTGTTTATCCTTCTTTAGGAGCAAATTCTTGGATTTGCAAAATTTTATGCCATATGATCTCAAAAAAATTTTGTCCCTTCACCCCATTCCTGGTTTCTGAGAGACTTCAATTACAAGCATGTTGGATTACTTTTATTGTCCTACAGGTCATTAGGGCTCTGTATTATTTTTATAGCTTTGTATATCTCTATAACCCAGTTGAATATTTTTTGCAGTCTGATCTTCAAGCTTGCTATTTTTTTTTCCTGCTGAATCTAATTGCCCAGTAAACCTATCTAGGAAGTTTTTTTCAGATAATTTTCAGCTCTGGAAGTTTTGTTTTTCTTTTTAATAGTTTCCATTTTCTCTTCATTATGTTCATATTTTACCCTAATTCCTCAAACACATTGTAATAGCTTTTAAAAAAACCTTCATCTGCTAATTAAAAATTATTTATAATTTCCATGTCTCTTTCTATTGATTAATTCCCCCCAGTAATAGATTATAATTTCATACTCATTCACATGTCTAGTAATTTTTATCATATGCTGGATATTATGCATGCTATGTTTTCATATATTTGTATTTTGTTGACTCTCTGAGTGTTGAGTTTGATTTTGGCAAGCAGTTAATTTATTTATAGATATACTTGATCTTTTTGAGGATTTAAAAAAGTTACGTTAGGGCAGGTCAAGAGATTTTACTCTAAAGATAGTTTAGCTCTCTTTCTAAGATGTGATATTTCTGGAGTCTCTACTGAATATTAACTGAGTGTTCAATGAGTTTCAAACTCTGGAAGTAGCTTCCCTGGAGTTATTCTCTTTCTGTTAGTTATTCTTTGCCTGACATCACAAAGTCTCACCCTACCCATGTACAGCTTAATGTTAAGTGAAAAAATCAAGGAGAGCCTTATGCTGAGCTTTTGTAATTCTTTTTCTAAATAGTTCCTTCTTCTTTGGTATAATATTCTGTATTTCAGCTACCCCCACCTTCCTAAATGCTCGATTTTTGCAAAATTGTTGTGCTTTGCTTCCAGGTAGAAATCTGGGGCAATAATTAGTCTCATCTTTTTTGTTTCACTTACTTAAGGGCTCACAGGCATGAACTGCCTTTTGTTCAATGTCTGAAAGTAGTTGTTTTATATAGTTTGTTCATTTTTCTCCTTGTTTATGGTAAAAAAAACCTGGCCTAATACCAGTAATCACATTATAGTTGGAAGTGAGATTATACTCATGTGTAAAAGAAAAAGAACAAGGAATGCCTACTTGTATCTTGTTTAAACCAGTATAATTTTCAGTTTTTCTAGGACTTTCAGCCAAATCCAATCTTCAGTGCTCCAATATGCCAAGCACCAAGCTAAGTGTTTCATACACATTATTTCGTGGATCTCACTTTAGCATCATGAAAATCTCTTAGAGCAGTAGTTATTGCTATTCCCACTTTACCAATGAAAAGAACTGAATTAGGAAGGAAAAGAAAATGGAATTAAGGAGGCTTCTTAAAATTCAATTGAGCAATTAATAAGTGCCTGTATTTGAGTGATCATAGAGAGAATGAAATGTAAGGTACGTGAAGACATTGGAAATATAGAATTGATATTAATGAGTGATTAAGATGGAAGGAGAGGAAGAAACTGTGATTCTTGATGTTTAGAATAATAGCGGGAACCTGAATATACACCAGAAAGATTCAATGATGGTTACTGTGGTTACTTAGGCAGGAGAAACTGGTGTTGTTTTAAAAAGAAGTTCAAAACTCATGGCAATATTTGGCACTTTGCTTATGATACCACTGATTAGAAATTCACAATCATTCGTTTTTTCCAGATATATAACTAGGGTTTCACTTTTGGGGATTTCTGTCCATCAAAGGAGACTTCTTTAAATTTGGGCACAGTGTGATCTGCACAGGGTACAGTGTGATCTGCACAGGGTAGAGTGGCTTCTTCCTAGACTAATCTTACACACTGGATGCCTCTTGGGTCTCACCCCTACATTCTCTAGGCCTAACTCCTTATTTGAGACACTACTCTAATGACCCATTTTTGCAGGCTTTGTAGCTTTGTGTAGTTATGAATGGACAGTACCTCCCCTTGGACCTCTTGGCATGTATCTTTCACTACATTAATTCTCAGGCACCAGAGTATGGGATACCTATAGAATCTGTTCTGCTCACATATAGAAACTAGGAAGTTCAGGGGAGTTAATACCACTGGGGCCATCCTGACTAATGAGGATGCACAAAGAATAAACACTTCTCCTTCTCCTCCCTCAGGCAGTTAACTCTGAGTTGCTCTCACAAGACTTCTGGAAAGGTCCTAGTAGAATTGAGAACTGGTTTATTTTGACTAACTCAATATCACATTCTTATTTTGCTTCTTTCTGTCTCCCTTCTGTGGGGATCACATTCCCAAATGTGATCTACACACATGATCTTAGAGTCTGCTTTGAGAGGAGCTTCTTAGACTAAGACTCTCTACAAAGAGGATCAACTCATGGGGAACAAGTTGGAGAGCAAAGCAGGTCAGGATTTTTTAGATCAGTCTCCCAGAGAAGAGGGCTTCAGTTCTGAGGCTTTCTTCAGTTTAGGAGATTCTAGAAGGATAGACAGAAAGAGATATGAAAAACAAAGGGAAATTCCCTGAAGAAACAGAAGGTAACATCATCTATCATATGAAATACCTGAGCATGGAGTTGAAATAAGGGAGGTCCTCAAAGTTTCTCCTGGGACTAGTTGTCTAGCAATCAATTGAGCTTTAAGAAGAGAAACTGGATAAGAGCAACTTAACTTCCTCTTAAGATGGACAGGTAGGAAAAGAAGAAACTGGTGTATATAATCCTGTTTACCGAGAGTTGATTTCTTTGGACCTGAAGGTCAGAAGGCAACGAGGGACAGTGGAACTGAACTCTTGAGTACAAAGTTGACTAAAGCATTCTCTAATAATAGCCCCTTTCCCAGGCTCCCCACCTCCTGCCTCTGTGTTGCGCACAATCAGTTTTACTCAATAGCACCCAGAGAACCAGTCCTAAAGTTCAACAACAGTAAGACTAGCCCTCCACCTCACTGATCTTCAGGGTTTCCCCATTGTTTACGTGAGCTTTCGAGGCCTAAGATATGTTCACGACTTATCCCAAATTTCAGGAAGTTGGACAACCACCATTCCTTGAAAGCCCTCCATACTTTCCTGTCTTCATTAAGGTGATTTTCTTTCCTGGAGTCCTGACGTAACTATATATGTTGTAATCAAAACTATCATTTGAGAATCTTCCCCTAAGGCTACTTTCCGGAAGAAGCCTGGACACTCAACCAGAGTGACCATACCCTGCTCAGAACTCTGGGGTGTTTTGTGTTTCCTCCATAGGGCTTACTATAAGCTGCCATGTATTAGTGCTATTTGTGAAAATGCCTGCATCACATTTAGGGTATGGAATGTTCTTCTCCATTCACTTGTGTTGAGTGGAATTATTAAATAGTTATAGAACCAAAAGAGGGCCTTGGGAAACCATAAAATAAGAATCCACATTCTTCTGACTTATGCAAGGCTGGGTGAAAGGGGAGGAGGAGAGTAAGGAAAAGATAAATCACCTTTATGGAGCTTCTAGCGTGGTGCTTTCCATAGTTGGCTTATTTTCTAAAACTTCGCAAGAGCCTAGGCAGCATTTAGTATTGTGCTCATTTTACAGAAGGAGAATGTAAAGCTCAGAGAGGTTGGGCGAATTAACACAGAGCATAACTAGTAAGTGCTGGAGTTAGGATTTGAACCTAGACCTCTGCGACTTGAAAACATTTTAATATTCTATCAGAAATAGGGGCCATATAATTTATTATCATAAGTGGGGTGCTTTTGAAAGTGAAAGGGAGTGCTATTGATTTTTACACTGGGACAGGTGAGCAAGCTGAGACTGCCTTACCGACCTGGGACCGATGGTCACCCTAATTATAAACCACCTCTTTGCCTCTTGAGTATAAACTGGTCTGAGGCAGAAAACTAAACTAAACCTCTTGAGATCTTTATTTTCTCAGACAGGGTAGCTTTTGAAGAAATAATCTGGGGTTGAAGCAAGCTTCCCTTACTGATAATTGGGAAAAAAAAATCCACACTATCCAAAAGAATAGATGAAGAATCATGACTTTTCATGTTGTGTGAAGAGTTGGGAACACTCCTTGTCCTTTTTTAAAAATTTTTTTTTTAATTATTTTATTTTTTTAAAGATTTCACCCATGGCATATGGAAGTTCCCAGCTCAGGGTCAAATCAGACCTATGGCTGCTGACCTACATCACAGCCACAGCAACACCAGATCCGAGCCATGTCTGCGATTTACACCATAGCTCATGGCAACACGGTATCCTTTGACCCCTTGAGTGAGGCCAGGGATTGAACCCACATCCTCATGGATACTAGCATGATTTGTTTCTGCTGTGCTGCAAAGCGCACTTTTTATTGCTGTCTCTAAGAGGGCTGGGAGTTGAACAAACATTCTTCTGAGGCAGAATTGGATGAACTCCCTGGAATCAGGCAGACTGGCTCCCAATCTGGTTGGACTACTTATAAATAGGTGATGATGGTGATAATGATGATGATATTAATAATAATAATAATTGCTATCTCTTTTGAGCTTCTACCAGATACAAAGCCTTTTATAAATGCATTATTGTAACTGAGCAGGGCCCTATGGGGCCTTCCCAGGGCAGAACCCTCCCCATAGCCTCTGCTTTACTCCTCTCTGAAGTGCTTAGACAATGGTATCTGAGGCACATTTCTTGAGTTGTTTTATGGACCCCAAACCCCCCGCCAAATGGAATAAATGAACTGCTTAATGACCATGAGCATGTTGCTCCCACACCACTGGCACTTAAGGGTTGATTACATTACCCCTGTGACACCGCCCTGTGACCTTGCCATCACCAAAGAATTGTGCAGGAGCACACATATTCTGGGACACACCTGCCTCACCTTGCCTTTAAATACGCTTTGCTGAAACTCATCAAGGAGTCCATGTTTTTTGAGCATGAGCTTTCCTGGACACCTTGTCTGGAGTCCTGCCATAAACATTGCACTTTTTTTCATTACAACCTGGTGTCAGGAGGTAGTCTTTGTTGCATGTGGGTGAGCAGACTCAAGTTTGGTTGGGTGGCATGATCTTAACTTGTTTTATACATATTCGATACATCTTCTCAATACCTCATTTATTTGTCTCAATAAGCCTGTACACTACATTTACTATTTGACAGATGAGAGAATTAAAGTAGAGGGTAATTATGTGAGTGACCTAAATCCACTCAGCTATTGAAGCTGAACCCAAATAGTTTAACTCCAAGACCCTGTCTCCTAAACACTGAGTTCTGTGAACTCCCATAAGGAGATCAGGGCCAACCCATGGGATTACTGGGAGTACTAAACAATAGCACATTCATAAGGCACTAGAGAACTATGCCTGGTAGAAGGTAGGATGTCAACAAATGGTTTATGCAATTAGTATTTTCAAGCCCAGCTACACCTTCCAAGGAAAACATGCTAAATACTTGTTAGTACTCCCAAGTCTCTCTCTGACACCTCCTCTTTGATTCTTCTAGAGAATCTCAGAAGTTAGAAATGGAAGGAAAATTCATCATTTATCAAGCCAGTGCTAGGTCTTAGAGACAGAAGATCCCAGTGTCCTTCTTTGTTGAAGTCACATGCTAGCAGAGAGGACGAACATCGAGGGTATATGAAATAGTGTCTGATGCAACACAGGTATGCCCAAGATGCCCTGGGATCATTCATTCCAGAAACACTTAGCCCATGATACTCTAGGCTTTGGAAACATATAGACACTGGAAGCACAGAGTTGAGGGGCTAGTACTATTGAGGGCCAGCCAGAGGCATCATGGGGTCAAAGAGTTCCTTCCCACATGCAGCTTCTGCCCTGGTCTCACCACCTCTGTGTGAACCTCTCTGCTGGGGGTTAGTGCAGGACCTCTGGCCCTTGCTCATTTCCCTAATTTTCAGACCAGGCTTTGGAAATGTGTCTTTTGTGACTGTGGTCCGTGAGGGAGAGAAGTACCAAACATCTTTCCTCATGGGGTGGGTTTGGCACTTCGCAATTAAGACACTTACAAATCACATCACACCCTTTATATTGGCATCTGGGCATGGTTCCCTTGCAGTAGGATTTTCATTATGGCTTCATGACTTTTTGTTTGTCTTCCCTGTTGCTACTGTCAGTAATCAAAATGCAAAAAGAGTTTTTTTTATTTTTTAAAAATTATAGTTGATTTACAATGTTTCTTCAGTTTCTGTTGTACAGCAAAATGATCCAATCACAGTAGGACTTCACTGCCCACCCACTATAATTGTAACAGTTTTCATCCACCAACTCCAAACTCCCTGTTCTTCCCACTCCCTTCCCCTTCCCCTTTGGAAACCTGCTCTCCATGTCTGTGATTTTAGATTCCAAATATAAGTGATATCATATGGTATTTGTCATTCTCTTTCTGACTTACTTAATTTAGTATGAGAAGCTCTAGTTCCATCCACGTTGCTGCAAATGGTATTATTTTGTCCTTTTTTATGGCTGAGTAGTATCACATTGCATATATGTGCCACCTCTTCTTAATCCATTCATATGTGGATGGACATTTAGGTTGTTTCCATGTCTAGGCTATTGTGAATAATGCTGCAATGAATACAGGGGTGCATGTATCTTTTTGAGTGAAAGTTTTGTTCTGATACATGCCCTGGAATGGTATTGCTGGATCATATGGTCGTTCTATATTTAGTTTTCTGAGGTACCTCCATACTGTTTTCCATAGTGGTTGTACAAATTTACATTCCCACCAACAGTGAAGGAGTGCACTCTTTTCTCCACACCCTCTCCAGCATTTGTTATTTGTTGACTTGTTAATGATGTCCATTCTGACCAGAGTGAGGTGGTACCACATTGCAGTTTTGATTTGCATTTCTCTAATAAGTAATGATGTTGAGCATTTTTCCATGGGCCTATTGGCCATTCATATGTAAGAGAAATGTCTATTTAGGTCTTCTACCCATTTTTCAATTGGGTTGTTTGCTTTTTATAGTGGTTGAGTTGTATTGTTGTTTATATATTTCAGAGATTAGATCCTTGTCAGTTGCATCATTTGCAAAGATTTTCTCCCATTCTGTGGGTTGTCTTTTCATTTTTAAAATGGTTTCCACTACTATTCAATATAGTTTTGCAAGTCCTAGCAACGGCAATCAGAGAAGAAAAAGAAATAAAAGGAGTTCAAATCAGAAAAGAAGTATAGCTATCACTGTTTGTACATGATGGGTACTACACCCCCAAATCCTAAAGACACTACTAGAAAACTGTAAGAACTCATCAATGAATTTGGAAAAGTTTCAGGATGCAAAATCAATACACAGAAATCGATGGCATTTCTATATGCTAACACAGAAAGATCAGAAAGAGAAATCAGAGAAACCATCCCATTTACCATTGCACTGAGAAGAATAAAGTACCTAGGAATAGACCTACCTAAAGAGACAAAAAACACATACTCTGAAAACTATAAGACATTGATGAAAGAAACCAAACATGACACAAACAGATGGAAAGATATACCATGCACTTGGGTTGGAAAATCAATATTGTCAAAATGACTATACTATCCAAGGCAATCTACAAATTCAATGCAATACCTATCAAATTACCAAGGACATTCTTCACAGAGCTAGAACAGAATATTTCAAAATTTTTATGGAAACGCAAAAGTCCCTGAATAGCCAAAGCAATATTGAAAACGAAAAATGGAAATGGATGAATCAGGCTCCCTGACTTCAGACAATACTACAAAACTACAGTTATCAAAACAATATGATACTGGCACACATAACAAAAAGAAATATAGATCAATAGGATAGAGTAAAAAGCCCAGAAATAAACCCAAGCACCTATGGTAAAGTAATCTATGACAAAGGAGGCAAGAACATACCATGGAAGAAAGAAAGACTCTTCAATAAGTGGTGCTGGGAAGCCTGGAAAGCTACACATAAAAGAATGAATTTAGAATACTCTCTAACACCATACACAGAAATAAACTCAAAATGGATTAAAGACCTAAATATAAGGCCAGATACTATAAAATTCCTAGAGGAAAACTAAGGCTGAGTGCACTTTGACCTAAATCACAGCAGTATCTTGTTTGATCCACTTTCTAGAATCAATTAAATAAAAACAAAAATAAACCAATTGGACCTAATTAAATTCAAAAGCTTTTGCACAACAAATAAGAGGTTCCTTGATTGGGGAACTCACAACACAGAGACCCCCTAGCCAATAAAAGATCACAATTGAGGATGTGAAAGACTTTTCCAGAGAGCAGTGAATGAATGTTGGAAAGAGGCTAAAATAAATAGATCTTTAATTTTCATTTCTGTGTACTAATTGACCTCATGAGACTTTGGAACTCTAAGGAAGCTGTTTGAACTACTGTGGAGTAGTGGGGGATGAAACATATTTATTGAGCATAAACTCTGTGCCCAGGCATGTGGGTAAAAAGACTCAGTTCCTATAACATGCACAGAGGGTATATTCCACCATATTATTGGGCTGAATTGTGTCCTCCCAAATTCATATATTGAAGTCTTAACATGTAATATCTCAGAATGTGACTATATTTGAAGATAGGGTCTTTAAAAAGGTCAAGGTCATTAGGGTGGGCCCTAATCTGCTGCAGTCTGATGGCCTTACAAGATGTTAGGTCATGGTCATGGATAGAGGGAGGATCATAGGAAGACACCATCTACAAGCCAAGAGAGAGCTTTATGAAGAAACCAACACTATCAATACCTTGATCTTGAACTTCTGGTGTCCGTAACCGTGGGAAAATAAATTTCTGTTAAGGCATAAAATTCTGTTAAGTCTGTGGGGCTTTGTTATGGCAGCCCTAGTGAACAAATACACCAGAGGTTGGCAACTTTTTCTTAAAGGTTTAGATAATAAATATTTTAGCATTAGCAGGCAAAATGGTTACTGCTGTGCATGCCTAGCTCTGCTGTTACAGAGCAAAACCAGCCACAGACACTGCAAACCAAGGTGCAGAGCTCTGGGCCAATAAAACTTTATTCACCAAACCAAGCTGGTTGTGGCTGTGAATCTTACTCTGCTGACCCCTGATCTATTCTGACCAGGCGCTGTGCTGGGTGAAGGAAGCTGGACCCTCCCTGGAGGGCTGCACAGTCTGATGAGGGAGACACACACAAAACTGCTGCAGAGTCCGGTTGGTTCATGAGGGCGGAAAACTCAGGATGTTGAGGGGTGCCGGGGAGCGGGGTGTGGTCTAACCTGGGGGTGGCTGGGGAAGGACCAGGAAGCCTTCCTTGGAGGAGGTGAATGTCTGAGCTATGTATGAACTAAAAGATGTTTTATTTGATGATTCCTGTTTAGATTCTGCAATGAAATCACAATCTGCCAGGACTCAGGATAAGCTCTTGACCCACAGGGCTAGAACCTGCCCTCCCTCCCCGTGTGTAAGAAGAGTGTGGCAATGGTCTCCTGGCTCAGCCAGGTAAGGCCCCCGGGACGGCTGGCATCCCAAGCTGGGGTTCCAGGTCTTTTCCTGAACTTTCTCAGACTCCAGCCCACTGAGCTAAAACAATGACTTTGACCCCAGCTGGCAGCCCCTCCACCTGCCACATTCCATGTCTGTGTTTCCTGGCTGGCTCGCTTGCATCTGCAACACAGTTGGACAATGTGGGAAGCCCCTGGGCTCACCAAGGCCCGGGGCCTGGACACTGACCGTGCTCACTCTTTTCAGGGTGCCGTCCAGCTCTTTCCATTCCACAGGATACCAGAGTGAGCAGCGGCCTTAGAGCCCAGAGGATCCAGCTTCCTCATTTACAGCCTGGGAGACATCAGCCCCAGGAAGGCCATGGCTTGCTCAGGCTTCACACAGGGACAGGCCAGGACAGAATTCAGATTTCCCGCCTCCTGGACTGAAGGCAGCAGTTATCCCTCTGAGACACTCAGGGGGTTGCCTGAGGGATACTTTGGTCTCACAAGAGGTTATCCTCACTGACAGCTTTCATCACCGTATTTTATTGTTTCTGGTTTTAAATTTATTATATTATATATACATATAAATATATTTATTATGTTATATATATATATACAAATTATACATATATATGATAGAAATATTTATCTGTAATCTTACCTCTCTGAAATAATCATTCTAAACATGTTGCCATATTTCTTTGAAGTTGTTTTGCTAATTTAAAAAAAAATCCTAATCGAGTTAAGTTTTTCTTAAACACAACTTTGAAATTTACTTTTTTCCTTTAATATTATAAGAATTTTCCCACGCTGTTAAAAATGTCCAACTCTCATCTTTCTTCCTTTCCTTTTGCTGAGTCCCAGGTGGTTTAAGGAAAGCTTGCTTTGGGCAACAAGCAGCCCGTGAACCTTGGCAGAGAGGAAGAAGCCCTTGGAATTGTTACCCGGACTCCCTGTCCTTGATCTGCAGGTGGAGGGGTCGGGTCTCACCCAAGCACCAGCCCTCAATTTTTTCACTTTTATGGAAAGGCTTGGTCAGAATGCCCTTTGAAGGATTTTCTAGCTCCAGAATGCTGCCCTATGCCCCGATCTTCCTTGTAAAGCACCCAGACATGTTTGCTGACAGGTAGTTAAGAAAATTTACAAACGAGCTCTCCTTAAACACAACATTACTTTGCACACACAGACTGATTCAGGTGTGCTTTGCACAATTAAAGAAGATGGATTGCCCTGTGGGGGCAAACAGCTAAGTGCATAAATTACATACTGTATTTCAAGTCATGCTGATAACTAACAGTATCTTGCAGGTGGGGAGGTAGGAGTGAAGGGTGGGATATTAACCTCCGTTAGGCTGATTAGGAGGGTCTGCAGCTCACAGTTCTCTTTCGAAGGCCTGTCTGGCCCTTTCCTTCTTCTGTGGGCCTCAGGGTTCACCCTGGCCCTCTTCCTCTTCCTTTGGTAGACCTGAGAGTCAGTAAGATGTTTTCTAATACTACACCCTCCCGCAACAGTTGGGGCTGTTTAATTCCAAAGCTAAAAGGGAGACACAAAAGTGTTCTGATTTTCCTAAGAGTCTGGTGGGTTTTGGAGAGGCCCCGACCTGGATTTGAATCTTAGCTCTAACACTTTTACATTATGTGTGACTTTGGGCAGTTGCTCTGAGTCTCGGTTTCCCGATCTGTGAAACTGACATGATAATATCAAGCATGATAAAATTTTTTTGTTTTGTTTTTGGCCATACACATGGCATGTGGAAGTTTCTGGACCAGGGGTTGAACCCGCACAGCAGTTGCAACCTGCACCACAGGTGCAGCAACACCAGACAGATCCTTAACCTGCTGCACTAAGGGAACTTCCAAGGATGAGAGAATTGTTGAGTGGAATTCATGAAACAACACATATCATCTACCGAGTATGATGGTGAAGAAATTTATGGGGAGTCTTCCAATGTTATCATGGTAGTGGGCTTGGTAAGCCTGGGCGTGTATATCATTTGTGTCCTAATTTTAAAGAATATGCTGCCTAAATTTCCCAGACATAATTCTTAGGACATAAACTACCTGTAGCCTCCAGCAGGCATGTGTGCATTCTCTGTGTACATAGTGAATAGTGAGTGAAATTCCTTTATAATAATCCGATAATTTTTCCTTGAGCAATGACAGAATTTTAAAACCTTTCCCTGGGAGAGATTTTGATAAGAGCTTTAGGTTGATTACTTTTTATATCCCATGTCCTGTATGGCCGATAAGCTCCCAATCTCTGCATTTCACATTGTTTTTATCTTCCTGGGCTCTACCCATCTTGTCACTGTCATCTTTTCAGCTGTCAGAATGAAATTGAGGGATGACAGAGGGGGAGCGGGGCACTGGGAAGGGGGTGGCTAAGCCCTCAGGTGAGGGTGGCAGGTCAGCGTGTCCTCAGAAATGGCTGTTCTGGACGCAGGAATTAAGCAGATAATCTCCAGGAGACAGGTCCTTACTAATCTGGCATGCAGGGTCTGGCACTCACATGATGCTGAAGCTCCAGGTCCTTTCTCCCTGTGCCTTGGGCTACTGCAACCCTGGATGTTTGCAACACTGGATCCTTTCAGTATGCTCTCTCATTCCATTGTCATTTCTTTGGAGCCAATGTGTTTGGAGAATCAGACTTTTAGAGTATGGGGGGCCTTAGAAAACATCCAGTTTCAGGAGACAAAGCTCAGGGAAGAGGACATGCTTCCCCAGTTCACTCAGTAGGTTCGAGAAGCATCACAGGATGTTAGCCCAGCTCCCCACAGTGGGCGGGCTGGCCCCTGAGTGATTTGCAATTGCATGGATATATTTGTACACAAACCTTAGTGAGCTCTGGGTTGTTCCTTCCTTAGTGTGGGTTATTCCTTGAGCTTAAAAGCCTTTATTTTATAGGACACCCCTTGGGTACCACCAGAGAGAGAGACCCAAACAATTTTGGAATCATTCCACCATGA
The DNA here is from genome assembly GCF_054392235.1 of Sus scrofa. Classification (NCBI taxonomy): domain Eukaryota; kingdom Metazoa; phylum Chordata; class Mammalia; order Artiodactyla; family Suidae; genus Sus; species Sus scrofa. The sequence continues at coordinate 13,975,302 of NC_139391.1, forward strand.
CCCCACTGGGGAAGCCTAAAAACGCCATGAATCTTACGGAATGGAATGGAGCCCAAATTATCTCCGGATCCAGGACTGTGTTGGACATTGGTTTGTTCAACATCTGTTTCATTCCCTTTCTATCCTGCCTGCCTACAATGTAGAATCTGGAAAGCTAAAAACAATATTTCCCAGAGCACTATATGGCTGGGGTCGACATGTGATTTTGTTTCCCCAGTAAGACAGACCCATGCCTGATGGAACACTGGGAGACTGGGCTTCTACTGCTTTTGCTGGCACGGATAGTCACAGAGGCTCCTATTGTCTGGGTGGCTTTAGCCAAGGTCCCTAGTGGGACAGCATTTATATCAGCAAAGAGGCACCGCTCTGGAGACGGCATGTGCAGCGGTAGCTTCCCACTCTGCTAGGAAGCTTCCTGTTTCTACCACTTCCTGATGACAGCAGGGGCAACCTCCCGGCTGGAAGCTCAATTCTGCTGTGTGGCTTTGAGGGTTATTCCTGGAAGCTCAGCCTAGGGTCAGTCTCTTCAGCAATGAGTGGTCCTAGAAGCCAGGGCTCAGCAAACATTCTATAAGGGACCGGGTAGTAAATATTTTAGGCTTCGTGAATCATACAATCTCTGTTGTAACCATGAAACTCTGCAGTTGTAACCATGCAACATGTCCAAGGGTGTGACAGTTTTCCAAAAAAACAAAAGCAGGCAGCAGGTCAGATTTGGCCCAGGGGGTATAGTGTTCTGCACCCTGCATGATATACTCCCTTTTACCTAAACTTAGCAATAACCTCTGCTTTGTGGGCTGTGTTCTTCCGTTTGCAACGTGCTTTCACATACGCTATCTCATTTGACTCTCGATGCCCTCTGAGGGATACGAAGGGGTAGAGTTGGGAAGTCTTAGAAACACTTGGACAAGCTGTAATTTTCTCAAGGTCACATGGCTTATGAGGATCAGAGGCAGAACCAAAAACTAGGCCTCCTGGATCCCAGTCCTGTGCTCCTTTCAGGGCTCCCTTAGGGTCTCAGGAGCTCTGAACTGATGCTGGAGTAACCTTCAAAGAAGAGTCTGACGACATTTGGGCTTCCACTTGTGGAAGCTGGGAGAGCACTAAGGGGTTTGGAGTAGAAATGCCTGGTAGGAACGATCTACAGCTTTGCTCCTCAATATGCAGGCCGTTGTCCAGCAACACCTGGAAGCTTGTTACAAGTGTAGATGCTCAGGCTGTCCCTGGACCTACTGAGTCAGAACCTGCTTTTTAACAAGACCTTCCCATGATTCATACACAGAACAAAGTTTGAGAAGTAAGGTTATAAAGGGGTGCATTCAGAAGTTTAATGGTTATGATGGAATGACCAAGGTTTAGGAGATATGGCATATATAGAAGAGTCACAAGACATTGGTGAGTGTGAATACAATTAAAGGATGACACTAAGATACTCTTGTTATGCTATTTCGCCAGGAGGACCAGGGGTACCTGAATCTTCCTTGATCAGCCGCTTCTCACTGGAAGTTTATAGTGAGATGTGCATTTAAGGGAGGAAAAACAAAATGAAGTAAACCCTCAGGTAGAACTGGAGTAAATCTATTTCATGTAAAATAGTCTTTAATTTTGCATTTTCTCAGTGAATGATTACCCCACCAACCCATAAAACAAACATTATTTTATTTTACATTTCCTCACCACAACCCCTAGTTCTACATAGTTTGTATCACTGTTCTAAGTCCCCTAAATGCATAGCTGACTGCATCCATGCAATACCATTATGAAGTAGCCCCATTTTCCAAATAGGAAGAATGAGGCATAGATAATTTAAGCCACTTGCCTAAGGTCATACAACTGGTACGTACCAGAGCTGAGATTCAAGGCCAGGCAATCAGGCTTCAGACTGCATGCTTGTAATCATATACCCTTGTGCTGAGCAGAAGAGCCAACCTTTGCACAACCACACAGCTAACACATGACAGAGGTAAGCTTCCCACCAGCACCTCCTTCCAGACCTGTGCTCTTAACCATTGACCGTGTTCTCAAGCTGGATGAGATTCCTGGTATCCATGTTAGACTTTCTGAATCTCCGGTGATGGTCTGTCCGTCTGTCTGTCTGTGTATCTGTCATCTGAGAGTCTATTTTTCAGCTCTGTTGAAGCAGCACTCTCTGCTTAGTTAGACATATTTGTAGTTTCTACTGGATGTTGTTTTTTTTTTAAAGACATGTTCTGGATCTTATTCTTCTCTATGATCCAAGTGCCTAGTTCAGGACTTGCCTTACAGTAATTTCTCTGTAAATGTTTGTTGTTTAAACCCAACCAACTACTCCCCAGGGGCCACCACACTAGGGCAATGGTTCTCAAACATTTGCATGCACCAGCATCACCTGGAAGCTTTATTACAACACATATTACTGGGCCCCAGCTCTTGATACAGTAAGCCTCAAGAATTTGCTTTTTTTTTTGGTTGTGCCTGCGGTATGTGGAAGTTCCTGGGCCAGGAATCAGACCTGTGCCACAGCAGTGACCCCCCCACTGTAGTAACAATGCTGGATCCTTAACTCACTGCACCACAAGAGAACTCCAAGAACTTGCATTTTTTAAACAGGTTCCTAGGAGATGTTGATGCTGCTGGTCCAGGGACTATGCTTTGAGAGCTGCTGGCCCAGAGAGCCTTCAGAGAGGAAGAAGGATTGGGCTGGGCTTTGGAGGATGTGCAGGGGACACAGACAAGTGAGGAATGTTATCCTTATACTGTTTAAAGTTCACATTTCAAGAGATGACTCACCACATACTTTAATGAGTCCATGACCCTATAAATTAAGTATGGGAAAAGTATGACATCTGATAATATATGCTTGAGACAATGTGCCTTTAATTTCATCACATTCATTAATGTGGAGAAGTGCAGAGGTAGGCTTCAGCTCTCATCAGCTAATTGGGAATGCATGGTCAATCTTTCCATTTGCTAACAATGCATCATTGTTAGAAATTCATCACTGCAGGGTAGAGTGATATTACTTGGTTATTGGTTTGAAAGTAACATATTTCATTAAGTCATATTTGGGCTAGAAGTCAGAAAAAGGAAATCATCTAAAAAAATGGACAAATGAATGGGTAAAGACGGGCTACCTAGTATTGTTTGCTCTTACTATTTCCTAGCAATGCAGAGTATAGACAGCTGGTTGTTGAGGCCAATAGCAGTGTGTGTAGAAACCAAACCAGTATGCTATCTAGGAAGGGCTTGGAGATTTCTAATCCTATGGTCTTCTCTGGTTAACCATTTTATTCAGCCAATACCGATGGTATTGGCCATGGCAGAGAGTCAGGAGCGCTGATATTGGTGTTTGTGTGGCTGAGAAGTGGAGCCCAAATGATATTCATGGGTATTTCTGAGATCCACTGAGGTCTTGAGTCACCATCAGGGCACACTGGGAAGCCATTCAAAGCACTGGGATCTAACATGCGATGTACACATTTACGATGAGATGGTGTTATTCATCACAGCAATATTTTATTTAAAGAAACAAATAAAGCAGATGGAGACGGTGAAGATGTAACTATTTTAGTTGGCACATTTGTTCAGAAACCAGCACAATGAGAGAGGTGCTTAAGAGCAGATGAGATGAAGAACACCAATTATTTTTAATTTTCTTGAAGAGGGGGACCAAGATCACAGTTTTGACCTTCACAAATAGAAAATTATCTGGATTCTAGGTAATCCAAGATGATCACGGGGCACTTGGCCAAGCAGGAAAAATTGGCTGTAGATTTTATAGTTGACTCTCCTGCACAGTGGAATTAATTGAAGTAAAATATTTAGAGGAAAGAAGAGATTCTGATAATACAGTGGGAAAAGCATGGGTTTGGTGTTGTTCAGATAAAGGTTTGGATTCCTGCTCTTCTATCTGCTGGCTGTGAATGCTTGGCAAAACATTTAATGCTTCTTCAATTTCCTTATTGCCAAATGGTATTAGTAATACCATGCCATTCTTCAGTGAAGATTAAAATGAGACTGTTGATAAATCAGCTGGTCAAATGCTAGATGCAGCTCAGTACATATTGGTTCTCTGTTGGTTTCAACATCGTGTGCTGATCAAGTGACACCTGGACCCTCTGTGTCTTTCTGCATAAACACTATAATCGTTTAGCAAGTGCTCTGAAAAGTGACCAGGTGGATGAGAGACTCGGATCCATGTCCTGTGTCCAGTTGAAAGGAGATGACATGTCTAATCTGAAGAGGAGACATTTGAAGGAGACAATACTGGGGTCTTCAAATGTTGAATAGTGTTGAGGAAAGAGAGTAGACTTATGTTCTTTAAGAGACATATGTGTGGAAGCTACAGGAAGATGCATTTTAGCTCAAATGTGAAAACTGAAACAAACAAAAGTCTCTCCCAGTGAGTCCAACTGAAGGTAAATGGAAGGGCTATTGAGAAGGAGGAGATGAAGGATGTGGGCCTTCAAAGTGCAGGGGTGTCCTAGAAGCCGGGGGACGTGGGTGGCATTGGGGGTCATCCCAGGCAGAAGAATGTCTGGTGAGAAGGCACACGGGGGTGAAGTGGCAGGATGTAAGGGGAGCCATGGATGGGTAGATGATTCTGGAATGTGGATTAGGTGGAAGCTGGGGTGAGTGGCAGAGATCGTGAAAGATTTAGAGGTTTTCTGGAGATAGTGGAAGGTTTTCAGCTGGAGGACAATGGGATCAGATTTGCTTATCAAAACAGAAATAATAATGACAAACAGGACAGCCATTTACCCTGTGATCTCTGATCTCAGGCAAGTTATTTCAAGTTTCTAAGACCCAAAAGGAAAACGGACCTAATAGTCTTGCCTTGCTTTCTCCTTGGGTTTACCTGAAGAGTGAATGCATCACAGATATGGAAACACGTGAGAAATACGGCAAGTGCCCTGCTCAGTTACTAAGGAGCTTCCTTGCAATGTTCTTCCATTCTTGATGAAGGTAAGGAAGTATGTGACGATGGGTTGACAATATATCCTTTGAGATCTTGGCTTCTTTCCTTTGGGTTTTTTTTTTTTTTTTTTTTGTATTGACTGTGATCCAACAAATCCTAGCAATGCCTTGCTCCCCTGTCTCATTTTATAGACCAAAATGTCCTAGTAAGTATAGAATATGTTCATAGCGCACATTTATTAAAGCATTGCTTTCTCTACCACTCTATTTCTCAACTTTTTACACATACAGTTTCCCCTTCCTCCTTCTGCAGGCGCCCCCCGCCCCACACCCCAGTGCCCAAGCTCTCTAATCCAAGCAGCCTGTATAAGCTCTTTAGCCTCCCTTTCCTCCTGTTCCTGCCTTTACTCAAAAGAGGAAGGCCCTGGGGCTGATAATGCAAAGTAGAATCCTTTCACCTTAGGCTTGGCGGGGAGTGGGGGGGACGACACTCAACTTGGGTAACTGGATGAGGAGTAGGAGGGTCTGCTACCAGAATGGAAAGCTGCAAAAAAATGAGATGATGGGACCACCTTCAGTGGAAAAATGAGCAGAGACCACACATCCTGGCCTCACCTCCTCCCCCACCTCTGAAAGCTTCTTAAGCAGAAGACAAGGGTAATGAGGAAAATCCTTCCACTGCCAGTCGTTTGTCTAACCCACAAGCAGGGCAAGAGAATCCCCCAGAAGGACGCTGGCTGTGAGAGGCTTGGGGTGGGCCGAATGAGAGGGGAGATGGGGGGCCTAGTTTGGAAGAAGTTGGCCAAATCCTTCACTTGTCAGAGAACCCAACACCAGAAAGATCTGTCCTTGCCAGGTCTCCTAAAGAACCCTCACATGTGCCCAAGTAGCGTCAGCGTTTGGATCCCCACCACCTGGCAGACCTTCTGCTTAGCCTGAGAGAGGATCACAGTAAGTAAGAGAAACTTGCTTTTCCCACCTTCCATTCCCTACCGCAAAGTGCCCCTACCTCTCCGATGAGTGACTTCGGCAGGAACCTGACTAGCCCTTGTGCAGAGATAAGATGGGAAGAACACTAAATAGGATATGAGATTGAAGTTTCAAATTAGGTGGGACCTTTTCAGACCTTAAAGCAACCAGAAAAATATAGAATCTGCCAAAACTGTCATTAAGGGCTCAGAAAGGGAAATTTGACAACACGGGGGTGGAAGGGAAGGATTAGAGGGGAAAAAAAAAATGTTTGTATTTTCACCCTGCTGAGTTCAGACTGTTCAATAAGCCAGTTGTGTTTGATGAATTTTCCTTTATCCCTGATACCACCATAGAGATGAAAATGTTCTGTAAGCTGGAATATACTATACAAATATTAGCTATGATTAATAATCATCACAAATAGGAGTAGAGAAATAACGAGGGTTTTCTCTCAATGTCATTTTGGAAATCCAAAGTATAAAAGCACAATTCCTGGTCTGGAGTGAGAATTCAGCATTGTTTCAAAATACCCAGCACCTGACCACGGGGGAGCCCAGCAAGGAGGAACTTTCTGGATTTGGGGGATGTCTCATTCCACATCCTTCCAAAGGGCATCACCAAATGCAGACAGCCAGGGCACTGTGACTGTTTCTTTTTCTCTTATCCCTTACCTTGGCACAGTGGCCACACTTTGTACCTGCACTTCTGAAATGCTTTTGCTATGACTCCCCTCTTTCCAGCTCTATTTATAGAACGCAAACGGCTCTGGGACCAGCCGATACTTTTATGCCTCACCCCATTCACTCTTCACAGCAGCCCCAGGAAGTAGGTACTACATTATCCCCATTATACCAATGAGAAGATGGAACCAGAGAGAGGAAGTCACTTCTTCGAACTCACACAGCCAGTTGGGGGCAGAGGACAATCTTGACCTGGAGGCTTCCCCTTAGCCCATCCCCTCCCTGTGCACACCTGCTCCATTTCCAGCATCCTCCACGCTGCTGCCAGGGTGCTCCTCCCAGGTCTGGTGGTGCCCTTGTTCCGAGGAAGACCCTTCTAGGGCTCTTAGGTGCCCATAGACAAATTTCACACCCTAAGCTTGGTGGAGGAAGCAGTCCATGATCTGATACCAACTCCTCCAGGCTCGCTTCTCCTCAGAGTCCTCAGACTCTGGGATAGTCTCTGAAGACCCCAGCTTCTTTTCCAGCTTGTCCTTCCTCTTGCCCACCTGATGGGCCACCTCTATCCTTCTCTGAGTACTGGAGAAGTACTGTCTGAGCAATGCCTGACCTGCACCGTGGGCCTCTCTGATTCTCCAGCAAGAAGCAGGTATGCGGGATGGTTAAGGAAAAGCTTCAGAAGCAGATGGATCTGGTTCTTAGGTTAAGGTCACCCTGCTCCTACCTACATGAACTTGGACAACTTATTCAACCTCCGTGAGCTTGGGTTTCTTCCTCTGTAAACGACAGTGATGATGATACAGGGTACCCAAGCTGATAACAGGCAAAATGCTTAGAGTGTTGCCCAGGCCATTCTAAGCCCTTCATTCATTCCTTCAATGTACGTGGAGCGTATTGTGTGCCAAGCCCACGCTACGTTCTAGGAATGAACAAATCAAACGAACAATGAACAAACCAAATGCCTGCCCTCAAGGCGTTTATAGTTTAAGTGGTGACATAGACATTTACATACCAAATATACTTATTTGGGATGCTTTCTGAGACTGTTTCCTGAGACGAGGCGAGGTAGCACAGGGGTTACACTGTCTTACGTAGTAATGTGTGACTCTGGAAGGTGGGTATTACTAGCCCCATTTTACAGTTGAGGAAACTGAGGCCTGAAGCCATGAAGCAGTTACCTCTGGATCAGCCAGACAATAAGGAGTAGCATCAGATCATTCTAACTTCAAACACTAAGCTCTTTCTATTTGCTGTGTACTATTCATGGGAACCTTGGGTGCTCTTTAAGAGCTTTTTCTAACCTCTTGCTCTGGAATGATTCGATGATTAAATGAATGAATGCGTGGCAAAGCATTAGTTAGGTGAAAGTATAACAGAAGACCTCATAGGATAGCAGAAGGCAGAGGCCCCACCTGACCCATTTTGGGTGGGAGGCAGACTCAGGCCAGCCACAACCTGAATATTTGGGAATATTAGCAAATGTCTTCTAAATAGATGGACAAATACTTCCATCTCTGAGGTACCATTTAAGGAGTCATGATTTTGTCCTCCCTTCCCTACCACTTAGCCCCAGTCTAACCAAATCAATACTACTGTCATCAATTTCATACTTGGGGAGGGGGAGGTTCCATGAAATACTCCTTTTTAAATAAGAATTCTGTGCTTTGGCATTCCCGTTGTGGTCTAGAGGAAAAAAATCCGACTGGTATCCATTAAGATGAAGGTTCGATCCCTGGCCTTGCTCAGTGGGTTAAGGATCTGGCGTTGCCATGAGCTGTGGTGTAGGTCGCAGACACGTCTCAGATCCCGCGTTGCTGTGTCTGTGGCTTAAGGCAGGAGCTATAGCTCCGATTTGACCCCTAGCCAGGAACCCTCCATATGCCAGGGGTATAGCCCTAAGAAGGAAAAAAATAAAAATTCTATGCTTTAAGAAAAAGTTGAAACCACTGCTCAAAGGGATAAGCTGCCACAAGATCTTCAGGAAGATCCCTGGATTTCCAGAGCAGGCGAGGGAGGAGCAGCTGACAGCTGCTGTTTACCTTGAATGCTCCTATTCCTTCCCTACTTCAGTACCTTATTCCTTGGAAAACACACCCAGCTTCGGCCTGGGGAGTATTTTAGAGTTTAGACAAAGCTTTCTCGTGTGTTCTCAGCTAATCCCACAATGACTCCCGAGAAACACATAAAAGATGTGAGGTCGTCTCCAATTTAAAGATGAGAAAACTGAGGCAGAAACCTCTAGTAGCTACGAAGGGGGTCTGGGCCCTGAGAGCTGTGCCAGGCCTCTGTGGGGCTGCCAGCCTTTGTGACAACTTTATACTCAGCATCTTCCACTTGGCTGTAAAGTTCTTGAGAAGAAACACAAGCCAGCCATCTTGCCTGGTCTTGGCCGGTTGTGGTCTTTCAGAAGCATGTGTGTGAATCGGGGATGGGAGCCCTGGAGGAGAATAGGGTCACCAGACCGGGGGGTTCAGGGGCCATTGCATTGCAGAAAAATCACCCTGTAGGTCCAAAAATCCTTGCACCTCTGCCAGACAAAGCAGCTTTTAGAGGGGAGGGGCAGGTCTAACCCATTGGGAACTGTTCTGTCCAGACACCTTGGCATTTGTTATGGCTACCTTGCCATAAGAGCCCAGTCAACCAACTCTCTCTGAGCAAAAGAGAGGCAGAAGAAGCTCTGGGTGGGAGTCAGGGAGCCTTGCATTGCCTCTACCACTAAACACTTGGTAGCATTCCTTCCCACAGCCCTTTCTTCACCTGTAAATCATTCCAAACCTTTTTTTTTTTTTTTTTTTTTTTTTTTTTTTGCTTTTTAGGGCTAGGGATCGAATCAGAACTAGAGCTGCCAGTTTACGTCATAGTCACGGCAACTCAGGATGGGATCTGAGCCTCATCTGTGACCTACCCAGATCCTTAACCCGCTATGCGAGGCTAGGAATTGAACCTGCATCCTCATGGATACTAGTCAGGTTCATTACCACTGAGCCGTGATGGGAGCTCCTCCAAAGCAATCTAAGAGTTCTATCCCATTCCAGCAGACTGCTGCCTTCCTTCTAAGCTCTACTTCTCCTGGTTGTAATTTCCACACTGGAGTCCATTTGATCAGGATGTTTGTCTGAGCTGCATACAAGCTGGCCTCTCTGGGTCATTGGCTATGCAGGCTTGTGCCTGGACCTGAACTGTCACATATCACAGAGGATATCTGCTCCAGATGCGAGCTCTTGGAAGGCCAACTGAGTATGTTTCTCTAAGTCTAACGGGCTCTTTCACCCCTTGCTCATGCGCTAAAGGAAGTCATGTGACCTCCCTGTCCAGAAGGTTAAGACCACACCTTATATGGCCATTTCTTATACGCATGGTCAAGTCCAGCCATTGTAAACCACTTGTACAGTCTCTCTCTCTCTTTTTCTCCTAGGGGTCTGGTATGGAGCTTGGAGCAATGACTAACTTCAGGGATCAGATTCCTGCTTATGGAGGTTAATTAAAACTCCAGGGCCTGAGGTAGCATTGCTTTCCCTGCTGGGTAGCAAGAGAGGGGCTCAATGCAATAAACCCAGTTCTCTTTCCATTCCTTCCCCAGGTCTCTCTGATCTGGAAGATAGGTTTAGATGAAGACAAAGGGATAACAGGGTTAACTGGCAAAGTTAAGGGAGAGAGAGAGAAAATAAAGACAGTGACCAGCCCATAAAGATCAATGTCCCATGTTCCGCCGGTGAAGCCCACACTGGGGCAATGTCACTTGGAATATAAACTAGCCTTGAATAGCAAGAGCTTGAAAACTGTTCATGACATTTGACCAGTAATTCCTCTTCCTCAAATCTGGCCTCAAGACCTGATCTGAAATGCAAATAGAGCTTTATGTGCATACAAGCTTATATCAGGGATGCTTATTATTATAATGAACCTTGGATATAATCTGAATGTCTGATCTGGGATTGGTTATGTAGATTATGACTCATCTATATAGGAGGGAACATTCTGTAGTAACTTAATACTACCTTCTGAAGGTATTTTCTTGGCATGGGTAAATGCTTGTGACATAATGTTAAGCAAAATCAAGAAGAACAAATTTCGGAAAAAATTATCAGTAATAATGTGTAATAAAATATGCTTAAGAAATATTCTGGGAAGAATGTATCTGGGTTGACTCTTTTGCTTTGCTTTTTTTTTTTGGTTTTGTCCATGGCATGAGGAAGATCCTGGGCCAGGGATTGAACTTGAACCACAGAAGTGACCAGAGCCACAGTACTGACACACTGGATCCTTAACCCACTGAGCCACCAAGGAACTCCTCAGTGGTTGACTCTTGAGTGAGATAATATTTGCTGGAATATTCTAATTTTTATAATGATTATATAATTCTCTTATAATTAAAAAGAGGTATACAATTAAGGAGAACTGAGGAGCTATTTTCTTTCTTGAAATCACACATACTCTGAATGTCTGTTGGGTCTGTAAGTCTGGCCTAAAGGCAATGGGCTTTGGCTCTAACAACAACCAAAACAGAAGAGTCCTACATTTAAGGGCCAAAGAAAGATGGCACCAGCAGTGGTATTCTGAAAGCTACAGAATCATCTTTTCTCAGAAGCCTTTCAGCTCGTCAGGCACTTCTTCCTGTGCCCTGTTCCCTCAAATGGCCCAAATGTGCTTTACCCTCTGAAGGATTTTGTGGCATTTTAGGGATGGGTGAGATCTTAGAGATCATTTATCCCGTTCATTGATTCGTTTATGTAGTCACTCATTCGGGGGCTTAGTACTTTCTGAAAGACTTCTAACCAATCCTGACTAGCGCCAGTACAGTCAATATTATAACTCTTCTGGGATTTGTTTCAAAGCATAGCTTTCCAGGCAATTGTTCTCTTGGAGGCTGACTCATGCCCGGCCAGCTTTCCTGGACTTTGGAGGTAGGCTCACCCATGCTTATTCCCACATTGGCTCTGAACGCTGTCACCCTGGCTTCCTGCAATCACACTCTGCCTGCCTGCCTCACTCAACTTCCTCCCCACACTCCTGCCACATTGGTTCCTTCCTGGGCTGGTCCTTAAATCTGACTTGTCCAGTCCACCTGTCTTCTGTGGCAGATATCTGGTTGGGCTCGGCCACGTCTGGGGAAGTGGAAAGTGACAGGGCAGATCCAGCTCTGTTGACCTGGAGGGTGTGGCTCCTTCATGCCATCCTCCTTCCCTACCCCAGCATGGGCTGCCCTTCTGCCTGACATGGCTCTCAGGATGGCTTCTGCTCTAACAATTACAGGACTCTCTGTCCTGAGAGAGCGAGACCTGGCGTCCCAGCAGAAAGTCCGCCTGGGGAAAGAGGCTGAGGACAGAGTACTGGGAAGAACTGAGGCTTAGAGTTGGGCAAACACATGAGTCCCTATCTGCTGTGAGATCTTAGGAAGATGACTGCCATGCAACTGTGACTTTTTCCCAAGCAACTTCCAGTTACCCTCTTTCTGGTAACTAATATTCTGCACTCAAGTACAACATATAGATTTTTCCTCCCACACCACCAAGCAATTGTCCAACACTAGCCATGTGTCCTAGGAGTCAACTCGATTCTGATACTGCCTACCCAGAAACAGCATCAGCTTCCATAGGTAGAGGGCTGAGTCGGAGGGGATCCTGCCCTCCCTCCTCTGCTTCTCCCTCTCAAAGGCCAGTCACAAGTCCAGGTTGTCACCTATGTGTCTGGCCAATTGGCTATAGAGAGGAGGTTCCAATGCCCCCCTCTTTGGGTTTCATTAATTTGCGAGAGCCATTCACAGGAATCGGAGAAACACGGTACTTACTAGATTACCGGTTTATTACAAAAGGAGGTAACGCAGGAACAGCAAAACGGAAGAAAGGCACAGGACACGGTGTGTAGAAAGGGGACAGAGCTTGTCACATTCTCCCTGAGCACCACTCTCACCAAATCTCCACGTGGTCACCAACTTGGAAGCTCTCTGACCCCAGTCCTATAAGGTTTCTATAGAGGCTTCACTAAATAGGCATGATAAATTAAATCATTGGCCATTGACTATTAATTCAACCTCCAGCCCCTCTCTACTCCCAGGAGGTCAGGGGGTTGAGACTGAAAGTTCTGACCCTCTAATCACAAGGTTGGTTATTTTGGCAGCCATTCCCCAGCCTAGGTTCAGTCCAAAAGTCACCTCATTTAACCTAATCATTCCCCTTGCTCAGGGATTTATAATGGTTTTAGGAATTCTGTGCCAGAAACAAAGACAAAGGCCAAATACATATTTCTTATAAGTCGCCGTATGACAGTAAAGGCCCGTTGACTTTCCCCTGCAGAACTGCTCTCTTCCACACCGTTTGCCCAGGATGGAGCACAGGACTTGAGACAGCACAGGGATTTCCCCTGGTCACTGTCATGGGCTCAGAGAGGGGCACATGGCTCTCCATTATAGCCACTGAGAGGAAATGGGAATTTGGATAATCCTTTCTGGAATGAGACTCTGTTTTTCCTAGGGTCCTGAAACCAAGAGAAGCCAGGGGCTACAGCTGTTACTGCAGAGCCTATAACTTAAGATTGAAGTCAGTTCAGCAAAAGATGGATTCAAGAGATGGAGAGGCAAAGTCCCAACAGGAAAGACACATTAGAGATCTCATGAGAATCAGGCTCTGACAGGAAATAAATGATTGACTTGAACCAGACAATATGAGCAAAGGGACCACTCACTGTGGGCCAAGGTGTAGGTGTCCAACCACCAAGTGCAAACATACTGCAGGGACCCTAGGCCAGTGACAGTGAACTGTTATCACTTGTGGGTCCGAAAGGGTGTGGGAGGGAGTGGCTACCAGAACCAGCAAGAAGAGGGTCATGTAGAGACTTGAAAAATCACCTTGAAAAACCATGACCTCAAATTGAGGTCACCCAGAGTGACTTTGCAGGGAGGGAGGTGGAGGAATAAATACTTTGATCCCCCTTTGCTCTCTCCCTTCACATTTCTGCTGGCTTTTCCCACTGGGTACACAGGCAGTGGCTAGAGGTTATGGGAGCCCTGCTGATGCAGCTCAGAACACAGGCTCCAGGGACAGAGGTCAGGGAGAGGAAAGGTAGCAAGTGGCTCTGGAGGAGGAATGGGAAATGACCCTGCATAGCCCTGAAGCCAGTTCTAGCTCCAGATGGTGCAATGCACATAAGCCATCTCTGCTGGGCTTTCTGTCATTTATAACCAGTAGAATCCTAGTTGACATAGTGTTTTTTTGGGGGGTGAAGGGGCCACAAGTGTGGTATATGGAGGTTCCCAGGCTAGAGATTGAAATGCAGCTGCAGCTGCCAGCCTACGCCACAGCCACAGCAATACCAGATCCAAACAATGTCTGCAACCTACAATACAGCTCATGGCAATGCTGGATCCTTACCCCATTGAGCAGGGCAAGAGATCGAACCTGCATCCTCATGGATACTAGTCGGATTTGTTTCCCCTGTGCCAGAGCAGGAACTCCAACACAGTGGTTTAAATTTAGCTTCATTTTCTTCCTTTGCATCTCTCATCTTTGTGTTTACTAATTATTTTTCTATCAGTGTAAAATACATACAACATAAAATATGCCATTTGAGCCATTTTAAAGCATACAGTTCAGTGGTCTTAATTCCATTTATGTTGTGCATTGGTTGCCACTCTCAAATTACAAAATATTTTCATCATCCCCAAAAGAAACTGCACCCATTAAGCCACGACTCTCCATCTCCTCTTCCCTTTTGCCTGTGGTAACCTCTAATCTACCTTGAGTCTCTATGAATTTAGCTAGTCTAGCTATTTCATGTAAGCAGAATCTTACGTCTTTCATTTTGTATCTGGTTTCTTTCACTTAGTGTCTTCTTTTCAGTTCATGTTGTAGCATATGGGTTAGAACTTCATTCCTTTCTATGGCTAAATGGTATTACATTTTATGGATATACCACAATTTGTTTATCCATTCATCTGGGGGAAGACTTCACCTTTTGGTTTCATAAGAATAATGCTACAATGAACTCTTCCTGTGTATTTTAAATAGCCTACCATCAGAAGAAGACAGAGGAGTAAAGGAGTTGAGGGTAATAAAATGTATAGAGCCTCATGGTGGGAACTTGTGAGATGTGCTCAGAGCTATTGCCATGCTGTGTCAGTGGCACATTGCCACTTGGGAACCATTGTCCTCCAAGACTGGCACCTGAGCAATCTGTGCAAAAGTGAAGGGGTGAAAGGGAGAAGCCACTGATTTCAGAATGTGGAGGCCTGCCAATGCACGATGTCATTTTCAAACATACCCGAAGCCCACAGTAACCTAGTAATTAGACTGGAGCTGTCACCAGCGTTTGTTTAATGGTTGAATGATCAGAAGTTTTCTTTCAGTTTTTTTTTCCTTTCTCCTGTCATCTTTGGCTGATTAGAAAGGCATGTGAATCTTTCCCCATGCATAATTTTCTGAGTCTGAAGTGAGAAATTGAACTGAACTCAATTACTGCAGCCGATCTAATGTACTTAATTGCACACAGGAGCTAGGAATTTGAAGAGATCCTTGGAGGACTGAGGTGAGCAAAGTGGACTTGGCATTACAGATGTCACATCTACCTGTGGGCATGCACATGGTCTCCAGGGCACCCAGACCTCGCCCAAGGATAGGTTTGTGTGTACACACTGGTGAGAGGTAGATGCTCTAAGAGCACATCCTCCAAGATGGCGGCACTTCCTTTGAGGTTTTGGTTTATGAATTTACAAAGGCTTTGAAGTGCTAACTTGGAAGCCTTCAGGATTTTTAAAAAATACATCATTTCACCCTCCCACATGGAGAAACTCTAAGAAAACTAGTGGAAAGAGGTCCAGCAAAGGAGGAAGGTGGATTGGAAGGCAGAGCTTGTTGAACAAATGGGAAATAATGAGTAGGACTGGTTTAAACTATGCTATTCCTTGGCAGTAGTCAATAGCAGCATCACAGGGTCCATGAGAACCACAAAGCACTATACTCAGCAGAGCAGTCCCAACCTGAGGAGCTAAAAATCTTTATAATAATGACCATTTACCGAGCACTTCCTATGTGCTGGATACTGTGTCCCTGTTTTTCACATGTTCACTTCCCTCTTCAAAACTATCTTGCATGGAACATGGTGGTGTTTGGGTTTCATAGAGGAGGACGACAAAGTTCAGAGTACCTTGCCCCTTTGTACAAAGATGTGCTGGAACAGGATTAGATCTCAGGTCTGAGTGGAAGGCAGGAATTGTTGCCTTATGTCCTAGTGTCCTATGGGAACTTCAGAATCCGTGACGTGGAGAGCACCAGACAAGGTGAACACCTGCTCCTCCCCCTCCTTGGGCCCTCCCAGTCTTCTGCACCTGTTTTCACTTTACAGTCTTCTTATTCTTCATTTTCTCTTCTCTCATCTCCATCCTTCCACTAAATCATCTTCTATTTTCCTGCCTCCCTCCCCATTCTCATCTATTTTTGATCATAACTGAACATAGGGTAGTCACTCTGAAAGCAAAATAAGGGGAGCAAGGAAAGAAAACCTTCCTTCGATATGACTGTGAGCTATGAAGTTGGCTGGGCACTTGAGGATGAGCCAAACAACTCTGAAGGGCAGCAGTAAGCAGCCTAAGACATTAGGAGCCAGAACCCATACCCGGTACCTGGGACCATGCTCCCATCCTCTGGCCTGGGCTGTAACTCACCAAATGGGTGGGAGAAATGTCTGACTTGGAGAGACACTCATTGCTGTCCAAAACCAGAGCCTATGCAGAGCTGAACATCACATGGTGAAAGAGGGAGATGAGTTGGCTTGGTGAACAAGGAGAGAGCAGCCATAGGGACCAGGGCATGGAGCCAGGGAATGAGCCAGGGAATTGTGAGCAGGAGGTCACCTCAAAGCCAGTCAGCAGGAGGGTGGTTCCAGGTGAGCCCAGGGTTGCTGCCAAAAACTAGCTCTGATGTGCCAGTTCTCCTTGGCAAGAGGTAGAGAGAGCCTGCACCATGTCAAGGCCTGTGAAGAAGCTTGCTGTCATCTGCTCTTTGGCCAGTACCACCATTCTCTACTCTTAGCTTCTGTACATTTCAGACCCACTTTGGTGAGTCTGACCATAAAGTCCTCAAGAGAAGGGTAGATTAAATGACAACCCTAGCTTTACAGATGATAAAAATGAGAGTCAGGGTTGTCAAGGACCTTGCTCAAGTGTCCAGAATTAAGAAGTTAAAAAGCTGAAATCACACCTAGAAACTCTTCCCACTTACAAAAAAATAAAAATAAATTAATTTAAAACATTTAAAAATTTAAAATCATTTAAAAAATTAAAAATATCCATAACAAAATGAAGAAATTCTTCCCACTTGCCCCGGCTGCCCTGGGGGCCTTCCTGAAATCCAGGAGGAGTGGAATCTGGGGACAAGCACAGCATTTGGGATCCTCCAGACCCAGTCCTGAATCTTGACTTCAAAACTCACTAGGTTATATATGTATTCCCACTCTCTGTATTTTTCTACCATGCCAGGCATTTTCCATCTGTGCTGTGGTCTGCTTTACACAAGCAAATACTACAGAATTCACAGAGGGGGAACTGCTCCTTGGGGCGCACATGCCTGGTCCCCATTAGCCACTCTGAGTACACAGAAGGCAGCTGACAGCCTGGATCTCATGGGAGGGAAGCCTGAACACTGCCTGGAAAAGCCTAATTGTACCCTGAGAATAACCATCCCCTGGCAGGATCTGGGCCTTCCAGGGTGTGTTTGTGTGGCAAAGAGCCTTCTCCAAGGGAGAGCCTGGATGCTGTGAAAACAAAATGGAATGATTAGGGAGGCGCTGGACCATGGGAGCATTTTCCTTGAGCGTGTCTTTTAACCTTGCAGGGAAGCTGATCCTTTCTCAGGCCCCGACAGCCTTTTGGGAACAGAGGGAACAAGCTAAGTTCTTTTTAATGTATATTAAATGGAGCCTGTCAACCTTGACAAAGTCCCTTTCAGTAGATGGTCACTAAGAGGACAGCCTGCACAGGAGACAAGCTCTGAGGCTATGTAGATGGCACACCCTCCTTTGATTTAGGCTGAACAAAACCTCACTCTCTCCTTCTCTCTCTTCTTTCCTTTCGTCCTTCTTAAATAAAAGTGATCGCCAATGAGGTCCAAAACCTGTGCCAAGGATTTAATATAGATTCTCTGATGTCATCCTTATCACACTCCTATGAAACAGGTTCTATTTTATCCTCATTTTCCAGAAGAGGAAAGCAAGACTCCAAGAGATGCTGTGTCACAGTCAATTGCTCCTAGCAGGTTAGCCTGACTTCTATGCTTAGGCGTTCCATATCTTTGGGTGTTATTATCCTAACAGATCAAACTCTTTTCACTTGCTCCATGCTCTTCCAGGCTTCCAAGCCCATGTGTTTACATCATCTTTACATAACTGAAACTTCAATTATTTTGTATGGCTTTGGTTTAGTAGGCTTTAAGATTACACTTCATTTTTATCAAAGTGATACATACATGCTCTAAAAAGCCAAAGAGTGTAAAAACTCATGCCTTAGAAAACACCAATTCCTGGTCATACTCAATCTGTTCTAATTGTTGCACCTGACATTGATCTCCAGGCTCCTAAATCATATGTTTATTCTACTGTTTCTTGATTCATCATTTTTAGCTACTGACTTCCCCGAGTGGTGGATATGGACTTGTGCTCTCCCTCCACTTCCCTTCCATGCCATTATCATGTTATATCACACTTTGATCCCTAAGTCATGAGGATTTCCATTACCACTCTGTGGATATTATGCAGAGTCAACTTAAATGCATTACCCTTTTTTTTTAAAGGTAGAAATTGCCTTGCTTTTTTTAATTTGTATACTTCATCTCTAATTTTTCCCATATGTTTCCACATCTGGGGCACTCACCTATCAGTAATTTTTCTATTAACTCAAATCATCAAGTCTAGTTTTCAGTTTTTCTTTTCCCTAGAGGTTATCTCTCTGGGGCCCCGTGTCCTTCTGTTCCAGTGTGAACTGGTTACTTTCCATGATGGCTGCACAGTTGGTCTTCTTTGGACTATTATCCTGGGGAGACTTTCAGTGGCTCTTTCATGTTGATTTCTCATTTCCTGCAGCATATAGCTTCCTGTGCTGTAGTTCACTTTCAATTTACTTTCCCAAGAAAGAGGGTATATGAGTTATAAAACTTTTTGAGACTTTCTTCTTCCTTACTGAAATGTGTCTGATTGTTTGGCTGGGTATAAATTTCTAGTTTGAAAGTTGTTGACACCCTAACCTGCAGGGTGATCTCTGAGGAGGAAATTGTGTTATGCACCATTTCCCAAGGTAGGTGGATGTGGTATTGAAGCTGGGCCTTGAAGAGTAGGTAGAAACTGAGAATGAGACATTAAACCTAGTTGCCAGCTAGCTTGCTATGGGGGCAACAGACTCTGTGGGCCTGCTTATAATACCCTATTCTCCTTGATTCTACTCTTCCTCATCTCATTCCCCCAGTCCACCTTGCTCACTCGGCACCAATCAGAGTGCTTTTTTTTTTTTTGGTTTTGCAATTACTCAATAGTCATACTGGCTGTCTTTCAAATCAATGGAAGCCTCTTTCTGCCTTGGGACTTTGAATACATTTTTCTCTGCCTGGAGTACTCTTCATCTTTCTCACCTAACTCACACCTACTCATCTTTAAGAGCTCAGCTTAAAGGCAGCCTCCTCAAGGAAAATGTTCCTAAACATTCTGATTAGGTTATGTCTTCCTAGCTTATGTTCTCAAAATATATTGTACTTTTGTGTCGTATCAATGATAGCATTATTTGCATATGATATACATGTCAACTGCAATCATATAATTATATGTTTTTTTGGGTTTGTTCATTTGTTTACTGTCTGTCTTCTTTCTGCTGACTCTAAGATCCTTCTGGAGCAGGGACCATGTCTGTCTTGCTTATTACCATATGCCTAGAATGAGAGCAATGCCTAATGCACGCCAGGTGCTCAGTACACATTTCTCAAGTGATTATATGAATGATTAAATGGATGAATGAAAAGGGTTTCTTCACTTGTTATTACCATTGATGATAATGCTAATTAATACATTTTGCTTAAGATGGTGGCTCTTACTAAGTGTTCCAGTACCCCATTTCTGTTTCACAATTAATTTGCAATGAGATAAGGAAGTAATGCAAAACATAACCTCAAATATGATGAATATTCCATGAAACAAATTCCTAATTTAAAAATAAATTCATCTCTGTTCCATGCATGAATTATTTTGCCAACAGGTATCTCAGCATGAGGCAGCCTCCACCCAAAATATCCGGCCTCAAAAGCATATTCAAGTAGTTTTTTTGAGTCCTGTAAATCAAGCTCTCATCAGAGTCAAGAGAGCAAATGAATATTCTCTTTTAAAGAGTGAAAAAGAAAGTGGTTGGAATAAAAAGAAAGAGCTGGGTTGGATGTGTTTAAGGGTTGGCTTTTCTAGCCTTGGCTGGCTAAGCAGAGGAGCCTGATCCAGAGTCCTGGACCAAGGCCTCCATCTCCTGTGAAATTTATGATTCCACTCAGATGGGGTAAACTGGTAGCTGTGCCCTCCAGTTTACCACAGAGGGCTCCAGGGAAGACTGCATAGTGTAATACCTCTAGTATCTAAAACAATGCTAGCTCATGCAGTAAATGCTAGTTCCCTTCCCCTTCCACATCCTCACCTGGTCCCCTCTGCCTTAATTTCATTCTTTGATAATTACCTCTTCCTGTGGGTACCTCCACCCTAGGCAGTGGACACTGAAAGGCAGTAATAATGTCTTATTACCTCTGCACCTCTGGCCTTCATACAATGTCTCACACACATGGGATACTCAATGAGCTTTTACTGATGAGGCATGAACGATCCCATCAGCGTCTCTGTGAAGTGTATGTGGGACCTTGCATTATCCCCCATTACACAGTAGGGGAAACTGAATTTCAGACAGTCCAGGCACCTTACTTGCCTGAGGATCCGACTGATAATCACCGACCCGTACACGCTCTAAATGAAGGAAGACATCCGCAGTCCTGCACGACGGGCCCTGCCTACCTTTCCAGAATTGGCCCCTGCTCCTCTTCACATCACTGTTTTCTCTTCGGTAAATCAGAACAGCCTGTGACTCCACCCCTGCATAATGACTGATCCAATAAGTGTCAGATGAATGCTTTTTTGCATGTAGCTGGCCTTTTGTTCATTTTGTTCTCTCCTTCTGGCAGATCCTCCTTTTATTTGCCTTTCAATCTTCCCTTGAGGCATCCCCTCCTTCAGGAAGCCTTCCATGCCTAGCACTTCCCTACTCGAGAGTAGCTCTTCCGGCTCTACGGTCTTAACATCACACCTGCAGCACTGCATGGTGATGGTGGTTGCTTCCTGGATGTGAGCTCTTCTAGGGTAGGGAACAGGGCCCCTCTGGGGTTAGTGGGAGACATGCTGCTGAGAGGAGTGCAAATCTTTGTGAAGAACAACCAGGAGTACACCCAGGGACCCAGCCTTCCCCTCTTGGTCCAGCACCTTCTCCCAGACACCATGCAGCTCCACGCATTGCATAATGTGAGCATCAGGAGAAAAAATAGCTCAAATGGCAGCACAAACCCAAATTGGCAGCCCTCCTCAAGATGCTGCGAGGCCGCCCATCTGCTCTCCTTGCGTTCTAAACCCACAGTTGTGCCCTCCATGCTGAGAGAGCTGGCAGCAGCTGGCCCCCTGCTGTGAGGGAAGAAAGGAACAATTTATCACAAAGGGCCCTCTCTAAATCAATCTTCCAACCTGCTCTGAGGGCTGGGAGCAGGGGTGGCTTGCTGGTGACATCCTGTCTCCGCTACCCATACCTCTGCCTTCCAGTCACATTTGGCCAGAGCCTCAGCAGGGCTTGAAGGAGACGCTGCTCTTCATTTCTGGGAGCCCTTTAGGAAATCAGAGATCAGAACATCAGATTCCTTTTATTTATTTATTTTTGACTGTGCCCACGGCATGTAGAACTTCCCGGGCTAGGATCAAACCTGTGCCACAGCAGCGATCCGTAGTTACAGCAGTGACAACACGGAGTCCTTATCCCACTGAGCCACCTGGGAACTCCACATCTGATTCCCTCTAAAACAGAGTGGCGCAATTGCTGGCACGTCCCAGGGCTGCAGCCCCATGGATAGCATTTGGGTGTTTTTCACAGTACTGGGCAGTGGCTTTTGATCAGTGAGATCTGTTACGGAAATTAGCTCTCATGCCTGATGCCTCCTAGTACCCACGGATGTCTCTGGCAGCCCTGTCTGGGGATATCTCCTCTTGGGGATTCACTTACAATATTCTTATCCTCAGCTGGGACTTAGGAGTGTGATCTAGTACTCTGTCAGAGGTCAGCCTGAAGTCAGAGGTGGAAGTCAGCCCAGATGGGTCAACATGGATCTTTTCTAGAGGTCAAGCCTGCTCTGCTTGGAGCTCAAGCTGAAGTCATGGCCGTCTGCAGCCCCGAGGTATGTATTATCACCCAGCCCTCTGGACATCACTGATTGAAATAATCAAGAGTAGTCAATCTACAGGCTGGTCAGTGACCCATGGTCGCTGGTCTAGTGCTAAAAGGTCACCTGAGTCAATGGTGTGTACTATGTTGGGCATGAGAACAAAGCAACCCCTGGCGAAGGAGGCTGTTGGTGGTAAAGCTGAAGCTGAATGGTATAGTGATGGGCCCCACGCATGCTGAAGTTAAGTTGGAGCAAAGCAATAAGCAAGCAGCAGCCTTGGTTCAGAGGCATGTGGGTGGGGTTTGTGTGAAGGGAAGAATGGGCAGGAGTGTGGAAAGGGAGGCATCCTGATGAAAGACCACAGACCCTGCAAGGAGCCCTGCTCTAGGAACCATAAACGTTCTCTATGTGTTTGCATATTGAACAGGCCTCAGATAAGCCCTGGACTAATTTCTGGGGGGATGGGTGATTGGGGGAAGGTGAGCACACCTGGTTACTGCTGGGGGGGGATGGTTGATTAGGGTAAGCAATCACAGCCCTGGGGTGGAAAGGAGTTTGTACAGGGACAAAGACATAGCCCAGCAGTGAGCAGCAAAATGCATGACTGCAAAAGGAACAGAGGGAGAAGCATCTCAGTTCTGGCCAAGTTGGAGGAGGCTGGGTACAAATTCTAGGCATTTGAAATGGATTGTGTCAGAGCCTGAGAAAGAGACAGCAGGTCTCTGGAGATCTATAAGAAGTAGGGAACTGCTGGAACATAGTTTGAATATTCATTCAAAGAGGAAAATATAAGAGTAGCTGGTTATGAGGAGGTAAACAATAGGCATCAGCCAATGAGTCTTTCTAAACCAAAACTTCAAACTTGTGGAGATGGAAGGAAACCTTGATATTGCCAAGTGCAACCATGATATTTTACCAACGAGGAAACTGAGGCCCAGAGAAGACAAGTCATCTCCATGATCTGTGGAGCTTTCTGGAATTGCCCATGGAGGTTGGGGGATGGGGTGGGTGCTGGAACAAGTTGGGCCACCTGAGTGCTGGTTCCAGGCTGTGTGTAAAGCCAGATAGCAGCAGGGAGGCAGTGGCTTTTCCATCTCAGTCTGATCCTTTATGAGGGGAAGGAAAAGCCAACTAAATGTCCTTGAATAGAAGCACTGAGAACCCAGTTCAACCAAGAGGGGTACAGAACACTGACTCTGTGAATAAAGGCATAAGTGAATGCTTGGTTTCAAGGCTCACTGACACCATTTAATTCCCTCTTTGTCTTCTCCGAATCCCTCCTCCTCCAGGAAGCCTTCCATGACCACCTCACACTCACTTTGGAGGCTTCTCTCCTATGGTCCCTATTGGCTCTGACATTCACAGGAAACTCACCTCCCTTGCCTGTTGCTATGTAGACTTCCAGCTCATCAGTGTGATCCTTTCTGCAACTGAAAGTCCCTCCCTAGTGGAGGGACTACCTCTCATAATTTCTTATATTCTGTGATACTTAGTTCAGTGTCCAGAACAAGGAAACTGATGGATTCTTTTAGACTTTACAAAGTGATATTTTCTGCCTTCCCTCTTACCCTTCCAAAGCTAATTGGGCTTATTATAGTGTCTAATTTACATCATTGCCTGCCTGGGATCCCCCATGTTTTCTTAGCCACGAATGCTAAGTGTAACATCATTAATAGTCATCCGGAGCTTCATACTTGAAAAACACCCTGCTACACACATGAAGACCAAAGGTCAGGAAAGTTAAGCCTCCTCTAAATTTTGTCCATGATGCTGATCAAAGTGATGGATGAATTCAAGGTCCCACTTAGGCAGACTAGGGGCTAATAGGAGCTTTAAGGAGAACTGCTGGTGTAAGTCAGTGGGAGTTTTGGAAGAAGCGCAGGATGTAGAGACCAAGCCTTTCTGCATCTCAGAGTTTGCATACATGAAAACATCCAAGTGGACAAGATTAGGAATCTGTCACTTCCGTTGGTGATAAGGTAACAGTTGTTGTGTGGACTTCATAGTCATTGCCCAAATTCTGGACCTATTTATTTGCCTTCTCTGGGGTGTTTATTTTGTTTTGACAGAGAACGAGATGGGTATTTCCACTTTTTGATAAACTCTAAAATAATGCTTTTGCTGCTTCCTTCTTCCCACATCATCTTCCTCCTAATTTATTGCATTTTCAGCCTCTGGCTCAGACACATTAATCACACACCCAGTATACACCAGAGGAGGTCACTGCTGATATATTTCATTTGACACAGGGATCCAGTTTCCGCTCTTCTCCACCCTGCTTGTGCCCACAGCACAGCCCCTCCCCCCAAGGACTGCATCATTGGCCCCCCTCTTGTATCTGATTGGGTTTAGCCAATGGGAGGCACTGGTAGGAGGTCAAAAAGTGTGGTCGGGGGAGGGTAGAGGTCAGGGTATCTAGTGGCCTGGCTACCACCCTGACGGGTCACTGTGGAGCCCTCCAGTAAAGACCATAGATCCTGTCAGGGGCCCTTTCCACATAGCCACATTTTCTGGATCTGGTAATTGTCCCTTTGGGTCTAGGAGTTTCGGTAACAACTCCCTAGTTTATATGGTTTATATCCTTCCTTGTAGTTCCTTTAAATCCTATCCAAATCTTTGCAAATACCCCATTTTTTTTTTCTTTTCTCATTTTTTCTTTTTTTTTTTTTTTTCTTTTTAGGGCAGCACCTACAGCATATGGAGATTCCCAGGCTAGGGGTCGAATCAGAGCTACAGCTGCTGGCCTACACCACAGCCACAGCAACACAGGATCTGAGCCACATCTGCAACCCACACCACAGCTCATGGCAAAGCTGAATTCTTAATCCACTGAGCAAGGCCAGGTTCGAACCCGTGTCCTCATGGATACTAGTCTGATTCGTTAACCACTGAGCCACAACAGGAACTCCCTCTTTTTTCTTTTTTTTTTGGCCCACACCCTTGGCATATGGAAGTTCCTGGGCCAAGGATCAAGTTCTAGCCACGGCTGCAAGCTCCGCAGCTGCAGTTACGTAGGTGCAGCTATGGCAATGCTAGATCCTTAACCCACTGGCCCACAGTGGGAACTCTGCAAATATTCCAATTCTTAAGTTCATCAGTTATCCAATTTGTGCCATCTATTTCTTGCTGGGATCTTGACTGATAGTCACTATACTACAAAAAAAAAAAAAAAAGGAATATTTCTACCTATTTGAATTTCCTAGAATAGTTAAATTCATAGAGACAGGAAGTAGAGTGGTGGTTACAGCAGCTATACTTGTTGTTTAATGGTTACAGAGTTTCAGTTTGTGAAGATGAAAAAATTCTGGAGGTCATGGGTGGCGATGGTTGCACAACAATGTAAATGCACTTAATGCTGCTGAATTGCACACTTAAAAAGGGTTAAAGTGGCAAATTTCATCTTACAGATATGTTACCACAATAAAAATAAATGGGGGACATGAAAGCTGATTGCTTATTAATGCCTAATAAATTAGAACCAAAATAATATTTTTTTTTCATTTTTGGTATTTGAGTGGACAGACTATGTCGGATCAGCCCTTGCATTGACTGTGAACTTTTTATTCTTGCCAAACATTTATAAATTGGGATGCTGTTGGATTTATTTGGGCAAACAGATGTATGCTGATCATGGTCTGAAAATAAAGATAGTGCTGGTATCCAATACTGACAGGCAGAAGCTTCCTTTGGCCTTATCCTTCGTTCAAAGCTCAGCTCATCTCCACTTATTTCTTGGAGCTTTCTGGAATTGCTACAACCTACTCTGTTGCTGTTCTCCTCCCTGTCTCTGAACTCCAACTGTGCCTGCTCAGTGGAAGTCAGCCTCTTATTTTATTTCTGGTTCTAATTCCAGACAATTATCACGGAAACATTCAGAGATCCCCAAGGACAAAAGTCATGGCCTTCCTGTCCTGTTGCCGGGACATCTAAATGGATGCCGAATGGTACCTCACACATGCTTGGTGACTGAATGCAAGCTTACGTACATGGTATTCATGGCATTACCCAATTTACATAATGATAAGCACCACGAACGAGAATGTGTTTTTTCTTGGCTCTGATTTCTACTTGCCAGAAGACAAATTTTCTCAAACTTATACATAGAACAGACTTTTGACAGCAGTTTGGCATCCTGAAAAAAATGATTGTCTTGGGTGCTTCATTCCACCCTTGGCTTTCCTTTGGCTTTCCAGTCTCTGAGCCAGAATTTTGTAGAAACAGTGAAAATCTTCAAGGAACAGTGAACTCCACTCCAGGAATCTCAGAGGTGGGCAGCATCAACAGAGATTCCGGTGCAGCAAAGAAGAGCCATCTGCTCTGCTGGAATTGTTCTCAGACTGTTGTTGCATCCTCCAAATTTTTCTTTTCCTCTGTTTTGAGTGGTAAACTACATGGCCTATTTATATCATGATGATTGTGTTAAGTGTGGATTTTTCAGTACAAGGGAATTTCAGTACAGGGTTTATTCGCACTATAACAAATGTTAGTAAACATTGGTCCCATTCATGGGCTCTGCTCACATAATCAGATATTTTAGAGACTTGGCCGGTGAGTCCCAGCACCCCGGGGCTTACTCTGCTTCTGTTCCCTGATGAAAACTTGGAAGTCCTCAAACTGAGATGTGAAGATGAATTTGAACAGTATTGTGTCTATGTTTTAGCTCCTTCATGTTTTCATTCAGGTGTTTTTTTGTTTGTTTTCATTTTTGTTTTTTTGGCTGCCCTATGACATGTGGAAGTTCCCTGGCTGGTGATTAAACCTGTGCCATATCCGTGACCTGAGCCACAGCAGTGAAAATGTTAGATCATTAACCCACTGCACCACCAGGGAACAACTTGAAAAACTGTTTTTTTTTTTTTATTGGTTTGCATAAACTCTTTCTATATTAAAGATAATAACCTACCATGTGTCAAATTTACCATATTTCATATGTTTGTTGTTAGTCTCAATTTTATTTAAGGCATAAATATAAACTTTTCACTTTTACGTAGTCATTATATATTAATACTTGTTCTGGTTGGGTATTTTGTTTAACTGAATTGTCTTTTTCTGGATTAGTACCATGTTGAATACTAGTGAATTAAGTGATCATTTTCACACATTGTTTTTTTTTTTCATGAGATACAATTGATGTAACTTTTCAGGAAAAGGAACTTGCCAAAAATTTGTAGAGCTTGAAGCCTGTTCCTATTCTTTAACCCTATATT
Organism: Sus scrofa; assembly: GCF_054392235.1. NCBI lineage: Eukaryota > Metazoa > Chordata > Mammalia > Artiodactyla > Suidae > Sus > Sus scrofa. The sequence goes on from NC_139391.1 coordinate 14,002,479, forward strand.
TCTCTATCAAGGTATTTATGTTAAGAAAATCGTAAGAAATGTAAAATATTTATGCATTAAAATGTTTATTAGTGTATCGGTATTATTTATAACGGTGAAAAATTGGATCCAATCTCTAGATATTAGGACTTTTAATTTATTATGTAGCCATTAAAATTTTAATTGCAAAGACAATTTTAAGACCCAAGAAATGCTTATGATATAATCAGTGATGTGCTAGTAAATGATGCTTACAGGCTATCTGAAAAAATAAAAACAAAAGAGCCCTGCTTTATAACATCTGCCAATTTCTATGGTGTAAATATTCTTGTTGTGGCTGATTTCAAGCTACCAGTGTGAGGTCACTGAATTCAGAGTTGGAAAAAGATGCGCTTTGGTTCTTGCGAACATGTGCAAGTCAACTTCTGATATCATGTTACATCACAAAAACAGAATGTATAGGGTGTGTAGATGTGATCGCAACAATGTAAGTAATCTATTTTAAAAAGAATCTGGAAGAAGATAGGTTACATTTGGATGTAGAATTATGAGGAATCCTTTCTGCCCTGTATTTCGTTATTCTCTATACTTCACAGAATATTGATAGAGAGCCTAAAGAATTATTGTAATCAGGAAAAAAAAACAAAAAACAAATTGGTGCTGTCCTGTTCCCTCTTCCCCCACCCACTCCTCATCACAGAGCCTGGCTTCTTTTGCCACTGCATTGAGTCCAGCGACAGCACCATGCTGGGGTCTTTCAGGGCTCAATCTTGAAGTATTGCTTGATCTCTCTTTTTTTTTTTTCTTTGCTTTTTAGGGCTGCACACGTGGCATATTGAAGTTCCTGGGCTAGGGGTTGAATCAGAGCTACAGCTGCTGGCCTACTCCACAGCCACAGCAATGCAGGATCTGAGCCATGTCTGTGACCTACACCACAGCTCATGGCAACACTGGGTCTTTAACCCACTGAGCGAGGCCAGGAATTGAACTCGCAACCTCATGGAGTCTAGTTGGGTTTGTTACTGGTGAGCCATTGTGGGAACTCCAAAGAATTGCTTGATCTTCCTTGAACATTTTTTTTCTTCAGAATCTCCTAGTCTGACACCTGTCTCCTTTTCATCTTCCACAAAGAAGGTGCTTTGTTATCCTGGCGCAGCAGGCAGAGGGATGAGAAACACACACACCGGGTAACTGCCAACACAACAGAACCCCCCATTCTATTCTCTTCTGCCACATGTGACAAAAGTGTGCTCCTGGAGTTCCTGTCATGGCTCAGTGATTAAAGAACCTTACTAGTATCCATGAGGATGCTGGTTCGAACCCTAGCCTTGCTCAGTGAGTTAAGGATCTGGTGTTGCCATGAGGTGTGGTACAGGTCATAGACACAGCTCAGATCCCACGTTGCTGTGGCTATGGTGTAGGCTGGCAGCTGTAGCTCTGATTCAGCCCCTAGCCTGGAAACCTCCATATGCCATGGGTGCAGGCTAACGCCCCCCCCCAAAAAAAGTAAAAAAGCATGCTTCCTGTCCCATGAAGCATATGGGAAAGCCTCATACTGGAGGAGTGGGTCTTCCCACCTCATTGTCAGATGGGGAGCAGGCATTGAAGGGCCCATAGTGAGCTAATGGCTGGGAACAAAGGTATCCTGCCTCTCAGGCAGCTGCGTACCCATTGTATCAGTGCTGAGGGCCATGATCCATCTAGACCTCCCCAGGCAGGAAATGCTAAGAGCAGGCACTCTTCATATGCCCTCACTCTGTATTTAGACTCTCGTGGACATTCCATGCTGTCCCTGGGCTCTGCTTCAGCTTGCATGGCAGTGAAGTCGAGCTGGGAAGATGGCAAACCTTACGGTCCCCTGGCAAGCCGCCCCCCTCACTACCTTGCACAGGTGCCTTTTTGGATGTGGTTAGTTAGGCACTGAGACAGGACTTAGCAAGTGCTTGGGGGCATATGACTCCCCAGGAAGTCTTCAAGCAGTGTAAAGAGGCCAGAGACAGATGCACAAATAAAGGGGCCTTGGTTTCCTACAGCTGGGGCACACCCGAAACGAGGCTCAGCAGCTATTCTCCTTGGGCAATGCTGACCCCTGGAAAGGAGGCCTTAGTGAAGTCTTTGAAATTCTGAAATGCAGTCTGGCTTAAATCTCCCATCCATTTTCTAGACTGCGGCTCGGCTCCCCTGTTCCCTACCTCAGAGAAGCGGGTACCGGTTAGAAACCTTGTCCTCAACTTGTCCAACCCGTCCCGACTTGCCCCAATGTCTCCCCCTGCTCAGCCGCATTATCCTCCAAGTCACCACTAACCCTTCCCCTTCACTCCCAGGAGGCTCTAGAGTCACTGCACCTGCATCTGTGTTCCTGGTCCTGAGCCATGCTGCCATCACAGGAGCCTGGCTACCACAGGAGCCTGGTTCTTAGGCATTCTGCACCCACCCTGTGCCCATTCTGGGCTGTTTCACGCACCAGCTAGGACTGCATTTTCAAAACACCCCTTGGCTCATGTCACGTGGACTCTAACCCATTTCTCTTAGGATGAGGCCAAAACCCTCTCCAGGGTCCAGTGCCCAGAAGCACTGCCTTCCACTCTCTTTCTAGTCTCAACAGGCTCTCGGGCCTCTGGACTCACTTTGGGTTCCTGGACTCCTGTGTTCTCTCCTAGAAAGCTTTTTGAGTCCATGCTATGGCTCTCTCACTCTCTTTCTTAATTTCCCAGGATTTTATTATGAAAAATTTAAACCTCAGGAAAATCAAAATAATTTTTCAACAACACCCCATATATCCACCACTTGCCATTACCCTTCTACTCTATCTCCTTTGTCACACATCCAGCCAACCATCCAGCCCTCTAATCATCAAGCAATCTTGTTATTTTTAAAATTTTACTGGTGTATAGTTAATTTACAATGTGGTATTAGTTTCAGGTATACAGCAAAGTGAATCAGTCATACCCATAAATTATCCCATTCCTTATTTTCCCATATAGGTTATTACAAACTATTGAGTAGGTTTCTCTGTGCTACACGGTAGGTTCTCATTAATCATCTGTTTTATGCAGTCATACTACAGATCTTAATGCTGCTACCCAGAGACCCTATAAAGTCCGTCTCCTTCCTCCCCCAGTTCAAGCATCCCTTCCTTAGGGAACCTCCCCCCGGCCCCCTTGAGTGACCAGGTCCTTTGTCATATGCTTTCAGAAAATCATGCCCCTTTCCTTTAGGACACTTATCTTCATTTGCAGGTACACCTTCATCGATTAAATCCATGCCCTGTCCCGACTGTGGGACCATGATAGCAGCAGCCACATCTTTCACTGTTCACGAGTATATCCCCCACATCTACCACAGTGCTTGCTGGTTGCTCAGCAACTGCCCTTTAAATGAATGACTGAGTGAACGAGATAGGACTTCCTCTGTGAACCCTTCCAGAAGGCCCCCGGTAGAGTTGGTAACTCCTGCCTGGAGGCTCACCTGGTACTTCTTTGCATTCGTCTATCAATTTCCTCATCTGTAAAATGGGACTCACTGGGCATCACCATGTTGAAAGGAAGGTGATAAGTGATGATGATGGGTCTGGAGAGACCGCAGTGGACACCACGGAGTGGGTACTCAAAAGTCACCTGACAATCATACCTGTTTCTTATTTTTATTTTTTTATTTTTTTGTCTTTTTGCTGTTCTTGGGCCGCTCCCGCGGCATATGGAGGTTCCCAGGCTAGGTGTCCAATCGGAACTGTAGCCACCGGCCTATACCAGAGCCACAGCAACGCGGGATCCGAGCCGCGTCTGCAACCTACACCACAGCTCATGGCAACGCCGGATCGTTAACCCACTGAGCAAGGGCAGGGACCGAACCCGCAACCTCATGGTTCCCAGTCGGATTCGTTAACCACTGCGCCACGACGGGAACTCCCATACCTGTTTCTTTTGATCTTGACCACTTTAAAGGATCAGACCTCACAGCATTCATCTCAATAGCTCTCACAGGGAGGGGCTTGCACACAGCAGGTGGACCCTGTGAATGCCTTTGTGTTTGAACAAGGGACTGACACAGTAGCTTACACGGTCCCTGGCTGCCATTTCTAGGACTAAACCCTTAATTACCTCATCTGCCCATGAAGCATCTTTTCTGAGCGCAGAACTCATGGCATTCTCTGGCTAATTCATTTTTGATCAACTGGATTGCTTTACACTTCTATTCCTGAGGAAGGCAGCCTCTGGAGTTCCCCTCAGCACCACAAGGCAGCCTGGCTCATTTGAACAAATTGCTTAACATGTTAACTTAGATTTAACCATCCTTAGGAAGAAAAATTAAAAAGAAAAAAAAAAAAAAAGAAGAGGAATAGAAATTGTTCTCATACCCACAATCTTCCAAAGCTGCCTTATTTTACCACTGACAGCTCCCAAGCCGTGTTTGCTTTGTGACTGTGACTTGCGCCAAGCAAGAGGTTTAAGCAATTTTCACCATAACCAGCCAGCAATCCTGGAGAAGGCAGAGCCTTGCGGGAACATCGCTGACCTGAAGATACGCCCACAGCAGTGGGGTAATTCATTCACTGCTTGTTAATATCATTACTGGGTCTAGTCATTCTTCTCACTTCACCCACTCCTCTCCTTTGTGTATCTGTGGAAATCTCACTTATCCTTTAAAGCCCAGCTCATGTGGCCCCTCCTTTCAGAAGCTTTCCCATTCTTTCATTAAAAAATGAATCCCAGAGTTCCCATTATGGCTCAGCAGTAACGAACCCGACTATCCATGAGGACTCAGGTTCAATCCCTGGCCTCATTCAGTGGGCTAAGGATTTGATGTTGCCGTGAGGTGTGGTGTAGGTCACAGAGGAGGCTCGGATCTGGTGTTGCTGTGGTGTAGGCTGGTGGCTACAGCTCCGATGTGACCCCTAGCCTGGGAACTTCCATATGCCACATGTGTGGCCCTAAAAAGACCAAAAAAAAAAAAAAAAAAAAAAAAAAGAAAATGAATCCCTCCTTGAACTGGGCTAACTCCAAATCTTTTTTTTTGCTATTTCTTGGGCCGCTCCCGCGGCATATGGAGATTCCCAGGCTAGGGGTTGAATTGGAGCTGTAGCCGCCGGCCTATACCAGAGCCACAGCAACGCGGGATCCGAGCCGCGTCTGCAACCTACACCACAGCTCACGGCAACGCCGGATCGTTAACCCACTGAGCAAGGACAGGGACCGAACCCACAACCTCATGGTTCCTAGTCAGATGCGTTAACCACTGCGCCACGACGGGAACTCCACTAACTCCAAATCTTAAACCCACTTCTTACACTCAGCACTGTTTTGCTGTTAAATGTTTCTCTCCCTCACTGAAGTGTGAGGTACCTAATAGCCTGGAAATAACTTTGTCCTCATGCACCTAAGATGGTGATTCGTATGTAGTACAGGTTCAAAAAATGCTTCTGGATGACACTGATCAATTCATTCAGCAACACATATTTACGAGAGCTGCTATGTGCTAGGTGCAAAGAAGAGCTTCTAGACCCTGCCCTTGAAGAGCTTGGGGTTATTTGGGGGAAATGACAAATACATACATAAAACATAAAGCAAAGTGGCATCAATGGAATCACAGAAGTGTGTGGCAAATGCTATGAAAGCCCCCCCCACCCCCCCGGGTGGGTGTGGCTACCACATACATGAGGAAGAGACACAGAGCGTGAGGCAATAAGTCAGTCTTCAGAGGTCAACCACTCACGACTTAGAGGAGGGAAAAAGCAGTGTGACTGAGATGATCAAGGCAAGGTTTGGCCGAATCCTTTGATATCTGGGGTATGATTTGATTTACATAAGCAGTAGTTTCCTTCATCATGATCAAGTTAAAATATACAATACTTATCCACAATAAAGAGGACGGATCCAGACCCAAGAGTGTGTGAAGCTTGAGGCAGCCGACAGCCAGCTGGTCTTGATCCAGCACCATGACGAGGGTCTCATCAGGGCCTGTCCTTTGAAATTCAGTGGGCTGAACCTTAGAGCTTGGACACTAAAGAATATGTAACTAAATGCAAATGAAGAGTTGTTCTGCTATGAAGTTGCGGGTTTGATCCCTGGCCTCGCTCAGTGGGTTAAGGATCTGGTGTTGCCGTGAGCTGCGGCATAGGCCAGCAGCTGTAGCTCCAATTCGACCCCTAGCCTGGGAACCTCCATATGCCGCAGATGCGGCCCTGAAAAGCAAAAAAAAAAAAAAAAAAAAAAAAAAGTTGTTCTGGACTAAACTTTGGTACATAAACTGGTTTGGCAAGGTCCCACAGTATGGGAAGGCAAGCCCTCCACTGGGCACCAGGTAAAGCTATATGCCCCTGGGAGCAGCCATCATGACACAGGAAGAGGAACAGTGGCTCAGGCCTTGGCCTTATGCTGGGGAGCTGGCTGCATTGGCCTTGGGCAGCTGTGGAGGCCGACCTGCTCTCCCTGACTGGGGGAAAGACACTCAGTAGGAATCCCGTACTGGGGTGGGGGTGAACTTGGGGAGCCGGGTCAGGTGGCCTCTGGCAAGTTCTGAGCACCCTCTGTGGGAGAGAGGACAGAAGCCCTCTGGACTCGCCCCGGGGGCAGACATACACATTCCTAGAAGTGGTGTCAGTACTACCTGAAGCAGCTGCAAAGAGCGAGAAAAATCGAAGGTAGGAAATCAGGAGGCGAGGCTCCAAAGTCTGCCCAGCTGATCTCCCCGCAGGTCCACACACACATTTCAGATGCTTCTTGGACATCGGGAACATCAGGCCCGGACTAGAGGAAGGCACAGAATCCTGGTGCTTGACCCCTTTCCTTTAATCTGTGCCACACCCGTGCTCTTCCTGACCTTAATTATGCATCATGGTTTTGCAGGACGAAGTAGACGGGGCTGACGACGTAATCCTGCTCCTCTAAAACCTCATGAGGGACCCTTATTCCACCCTGCCTGTGCCTGCTTTCTCCTCTGCTCTGGGATGGCCCATGGCAGGGTAACCCTGTGCCATCTTCCCTGCAAGCTGCCCAGGAGGGTGCTCGGACTATCAGGAAGAGCAGCCCCACAGGGAAGACAACCCAGCTTTAGTCTGTGGTTTTCATTAACCATTTCCACCTCGCACGTCCCACCTTGTTCCAAGAGGCCTGGCTGTGTGCACCTGTGCGGGGCGCTCCTGGGCGCCTTCACTGGACCAGGAAGAGACCATGGCCTCCCCCAGTGCCTGGACAGTGCCGCCCATGGGCTGGGTGCCCAGGATCTGAGCAGCACTGAAGGAACACCGCAGGGCACCAATGAGCATTACTGCCACCTCTTCCAGGGAATCCTAGGCTTTTTACTTGTTAATCATCAAAACGTCTGCTGGGGGATAGTATTAACATCACAGTACTGAGGTGGAAGTGGAACGCTCAGGAAGTAAACTTGGTTGCTGCGGTTACCTCCTTACTGGGATCAGCTTACTTGCTGCAAGAAGGTACCACAAGTAAGTCTTTGGTGAATTAACGCATGCCTGGACCTGAAACGGAGCCACAGACAGGTGGAGAGAAAGGTGGCTTCAGGGAGAAGGCGTTCTGGCTTTGCCTCTGTTTCTTTCTCATGGAGACTCCTCTGCTCTCTGCCCCCCTATCCCAGGCCCCCTGTGCAGAATGGCCAGCCCTCTGCACTTTCCAGCCACACCCAGAGGGGCTGGTGGGATTCCTTTAGCCACTGCCCCTTCCCCAGCTGGGCAGAGCCCACCAGCTGGGATACCTCACCAGGCTTTGAAAACAGTGACTTTCATATCTGAAAAAAGACCATTATTATACAAAGCAAATTTTATACCAAGTAGATACATGCGCGCGTGCACACACACACGCACACATAATGAGGTAAAGATATAAATTCATATGTACAACACACACAAATACCCAGATATGTAAACGTATATATATATGTGTGTGTGTATTAGAAACATACACAACTCTGTGTTTGTTTTAGAAACATGTAACTGAAAAACAGTTCATCAAACACTACTATATTAAAAATACTTTATTTTCCATTCCTTTTTATCCTATTAGAAAATTTCCTACTCATTATCCTCCAAATTGATTTTATGATCCACTAATGAGTTGAAAGCCTGCCTTTGGAAAACACTGAGCCAAATGTGAGAGGGCATCCAGGCTCAGTGCTGGCCTCTCCGTTCTTCTTCTCACCCTCTCCTTGGGTGACCTCATCCCAAGGAGATGATTTGAATACCGTATACGCTCATAATATACAGTGACGATACCCAGATTTACACCGAAGCCTGGACCTCCCATTCTCCACCCTCATGCCCCCCATAGCCTATGTGACCGCTGTACTTGGATGGCCAATAACATCACGAACCGTCACACACTGGCCCCTCTCCCAAGTATACTCTTCTTGCCGCCCACCCCACATCGCAACTCCGTTCTTGCAGATGCCCAGGCTAAAGCATTTGGAGTTATCTCTGATGCCACTTCACTTCTAAACCACCCGTAGGTGGTCTTGGTTTCAAACTATGTCCAGAAACAGTCAGCTCCTCACCACCTCTGCCACCACCACTCTGGCTGAACCGCCAGCACCCCTCTCCAATAGTCCCCTCTCACTGCAATAGTCCCTTAACTCACCTCTGGTTTTTCACTTCAGCCAGAGTCAACCTCTAAAAATATGTCAGATCATGTCACTCCTCTGCTCAAAAGCCTCCAACAAATCCCCATCTTCTGCAGCAGCATGAAACCCAAAGCCTTTCCACGGCCTTCAGGGCCCTGCAGGTTGGACCTGGTGCCCCTCTGACCTTGGGACTTGATGCTCCCCACCCCCACTCCCTCTGCTCTCCCTGTTTCTCTGCCTTGCCAGCCCCATTCCTCCCTCCAGGTCTTTGCTATTGCTGTTTGCACAGCCTATACCACTGCTTCACTATTATCCACATGAATACAGTAGTCATCAGGATTCTGAAAACAGGACCAATAGGATGTTGAGATATACAGAAAAATATGTGTCACAAGGAGTTGGCTCCTGTGGCTATGGGGGATGACAAGTCCCGAGATCTGCATCTGGCAAGCTGGAGACCCAGAAGAGCTGATGGTGTAGTAGGGCCTATGTTCTCACGATCCCGGAAGACCTAATGTTTTGGTTCAAGTCTGAAGGCAGAGAAAAAAGGATGCTCCACTTTGAAGGTGGCCAGGCAGGAAGAGTTCTCTTTACTGGAGGAAGGATCAGCCTTTTGTTCTACTTAGGCCTTCGCCTGATGGGATGAGGCCCACCCACACAAGGGAGAGCAATCTGCTTTACTCGATCTACTCATTTAGATATTAAACTCACCCAAAAAATACCCTCATAGAAATCAGCAGCATAAAATTTGAATAAATATCTGGGCATTCAGGTTGACACATAAAATTAGCCATCGTATTCCTTCCTACGCCTTTAGATTTCTGCTCAAATATTGTATTATAAGACTATCTCTAACCATTTGTATGTAAGGATACTCCTGTACCATCTCATGGTCCTTCAAATCCCCTTACCCTGCTTTCTCTTTCTCCAAAGCCCTTATTACTAACCTGAATTATTACATATTTATTTATTATTGTTTTAAAATGTATAGTTTTCTACCCCAAATTGTAAACTCCATGAGGACAGGGGCCTTGTTTACTTTTCAGTCTTCTTTCCAGTGTCCAGAACAATGCCTGGCATAGAACCAGATTAAGTAACACTTTTTGAATTGATGAAAGGTTCTCTAGACAGTCAGTGAAGAAGTCATTCTTGGACTAGGTTCCTGCCTTGGGCCAGCCAGTGACCACCTCTTGTAAAGAACAGCTGCCTTTATCTTCCAAACTGGTGTTGAGGGAGGGGGGCAGTAGAAAGACTGAGTCAGTTAGAAGGGGTCTCTGTGCTTATAGACCCACATATATTGAATAGCATGTGTAATAAACCACGCATTTCCCTTCCTTGGTGTGGACTGTCAATCCACAACAAGGAAGTGTTTTTGTCTTTAGGAACTCCCATGAGAAATAAAGTTACAAGCACCATCAGAAACTTGAAGATGCTATGCACATTCGGAGAAGAGGGGACTGATTCTAGCTTATGGAACAGGGAATCTCTGTGGAAGAAGGGTGTCTTAGCTGAACGCTGATGGTAGGAGACAGGAGTGGAGATAGGACAGAGCAGGAAGGGCATATAAGGTTGAGGAACAACATAGATGTAGTGGTGGGACAGTAAATCCATATGCAAAAGAGGAGGCAGTTTTGTCCAGCATCTTGTAAGTACCAACTGAAGACAAACCATTGTCCTGTGCATAAGACCACTGGCCAATTCAGGTGAGAAAATTCAAGCCCCCCAGTTGCATCTTCCCATGCAGTGGTTAAATGGCTTGCATTAACCCAGATCAGTGCTTCTCCTCTCCCCTTGCGTGGGCTCTGCATCAGTGCAGGCAGAAGCTTAGAAGTCCCCTGGTTGTCTCAGGTCAGGTACAGTGAGATGGTGGTAACTCCAAAAGAGGTGGGAATCTGCACTTGCAAAGTGCTTGTCTCTGTGTCTGGAGTGTTTAATTAGTCGACTCTCACATCTTCACCTGCACAAGGGCACCTGTATAATCCTCGTGGCAGCATTAGCTTGTTCTCCAGATCAGGATCAGGGGGCGGAGGGTGGGGACAGGGTGAGTATTTGACTGAACAACTTGAAGCTCATTGGAGCCATGATTTTCCCCTCAGTGTTCAACAATTTCAGGGCTGCTCTGGATTTATTCAGACTCACCAAAGGACTGTGTTCTTTTTTACCCTCCTCTTTTTAAAAATCACCAACTTTTCAACATTTTAAAGTCCTCTCCGGAAGAGAGATAGAAAGACGTTCTTAGCTGCTAAGACTCTGTCTATTTTTTCTTTCTGTCTGTCTCTGTTTCCCTGTCTGCTCCTTTGTCTGTCTCCTTTCCTCTGTTCTCTTTTGTCCACTCAATCTCTCTGAGAGGCAATAGAGTCTTTTGCACAGGAAAGAATGTTTGAGAAAGAACGAGAAAGGTTAGAAATTGCTTAACCTATCTGAACTTGGTTTTTAGGAACATATAATGTGCAGTTGCCTGAGGACTGGCGAAGTGGGGTAGTGTCACAAAAAAGCAAGCAATTCTAGGTTCTTTTGTGGGCCCTATCATACACCAGCTCCATGGTCCTGAGCAGGTTCTTAAAACTCCCTCCTGCATATTAAGTTTCTAATTTGGCAGAGTGAGGACCAGATAAGGCTGTGGGGAGAAAAAGAAGAGGCAGTGTTTCTTTGAGCCCAGGAAGTTTGGGGGTTGAGTCCTACTAGTTATTAGCTGTGAGGTCTAGGATAAGTTATTTTCTAATAGTAGTTAACATTCATTAAACTTGCATTATGTGCTGGACATTAGTATAGAAGTTCATCTGGATTGTCTCAATGAGTTTTCCTAATCTGATGGGGGGAAGTGATACCATTGTCTCCCTTTTGTACTTAAGGGAAAGGAGTGTCTGAGAGGCTCAGGCTATTGCTCAATGTCAAGAGCTAGGACCTGGCAAAGCAGGAAAGCAAGTCCAGCTCTGCTGACTCCAGAGCCCACACTCTCTACCAGCAGTGTCAGTATGTGTGCATATACCACCTCAAATATCTTTGGAACAGGACGGGGTAATCCACATGCCCTGGGTGTATGGAAATAAGTGGCAGTGACCTTGTATGCATGAGACGAGTCACTGCTGTGATGACAATCTCTGACATTCCTTCTCACTCTGGATTCAGACCTTCTATGACTCATTTTCCCCAGGAGCTGTTAGCTCCAGTGAAAGTTCCCAGACCATTTTACACAGTGATGACACATGGTCCCAGAGCTCTTTGACTTCTGTATTAATTAAATGTGAGAAAACACAGAGCCCATGAAAAGACACTTCTGTGGTTTCTTTTTAAAGTCTGTGCTTCCACCTCAACTTGCAGGTGCACCAAAACAGCCTGTGATAGAACAGCAGTCTATTCACTGTATGTGGTGTGTCTCAGATCAGTTATCAACACAGCATCTCATGATCCCAAAGGAAAGATGTACCTTGACAAGAAAGGGAGGAGAAAGTTGAATCAAGGGGTTTTGAGTAGCCGGTGCAAAGTTGGCAAACATGATGTCAAGCTTGACCCACTTACTTACTCACTCATCAACCATTTATTAAGCCCTCACTTGCCACTAGGCACTTGTTAAAGAAACAAGTCCAGTAAGTCTTGCCTCACATCCAGGGGAGGAGAAGGGAAAGGATTTCCCGTGCATTGCTTGCTTGCTTGGGGCTGGGCACTGGGCTAGAGTTTTACACTTAATCCTGACAGTAATCCCCTTGAGATAGGCATCAAAATTCCCATTTTGAAGATAAGGGGATTGAAGTTGAGATCATTCAAGAGGTTTGCCCCAGGATCATATAGCTGGAAAGTGGTACAGCTGGGACTGCTGGGTCTGCCACCATTCACCATGCCTGTGCCTAGAGATGCTCATTTCTGGTGGGGTATATAGACCCAAATCTTACTTCATGGTATGGTAAGGTTCTGGAAGCTTAGTCTTACAGCATGCATGAAGCCTGTAGCCAGAGTTGCTGGTAGTTGTTGTCAGATCCTCCACTCCCAGCCTTAGAGAAAGGAGGAGGGAGCAGATTCTCTGCTACCTCTGTGTCATCTCCATCCCTGTGTGTTCACCTCTTCAGTCCAACTGCTAAAGGACCCCACGACAGTTGGGAGGGTGGAGCAACTCTGAAGAGCTGCCACAGCTGCTGAAACCTGGATGCCCTGGCCTTCATCCGGCAGATAAAGAGAGGAAGCTGGGAAGCCCTGACCTGGCTGGTGGATTGTAGGACAGGCTTCCAGGACAGGGACTTTTCCTCAAATATCCCCAAAACATGTATTTCATACATCACTCCTCTGCTCAAAACCCTTCAGGAACCAACCTGGCACAGAGAAGAGGAAAAGTCCAGTGCTGGGCTTTGAAGCTCCCCTGGGAGGCCCTAGCCTATCTCTGTCACATCCTTTACCACTTCATCAGTGCCTCTGACAACTCCAGCCATGCCACACCCATCTCTTTTTCCATTCAGGACTTTTTGCCTTCGCTGACCCAATATTTTCACGATTATGGCTTTAATGCAAATGTCTACTTTTCCTTGAAACCTGCTCAGATATTCCCAGGTAGAATGAATCACTGCCTCCTCTGCTTTCTCATAGGATGCTGCTGACGCTGCAGATGTAGCGCAGAGCCCAACCTGCCGTGGATCATGCCTGGCTGTGAACGCACTTTCCTTAAGTAGACTTGGTTGTCTTGGACTCCTCCTCAGGCCCTGGCAGACAGACGTGCCCTCAGTGTCCTCACAAGGGGCTTGTGAAATTGACTAGGAAACTGAAGTTTGGCTCCAGGGTCTGTGCAGTTGCTTGCCTGTGTGACTTTAGAACTGTTCCCCAAGACCCCTGCCCCCCGCCCTTCTGCTCTGCTCTGGATTACAGGGCCCTGATTCTTGCAAACCATAGTCCTCAGGTACCTCTGCAAATCCATTTCCCAGGAACTTTTCTCAGATTCTGAGATCATGTCACATAGGCCTCAAGAAACCTAGCTGCTAATTCTGGCTCTGCCACTAAGCATTCTTGGGTAAATCGTATAATCTCTTTGGGTCTTAGGCTCCATAATAAAATGATGCTGCTGAATTGAATTCTGTAAGAGTTTGAGCATCCATCCATCCCTCCATCCATCATTTTTTTTTTTTTATCCACAAGATCATAAGAGTGTATTGACCTCTTCCCTTCTAGACAGTGGGGATAAGAGGTGGGTAACATGATTTCCATGCTCAGGAAACTCACACTGGAGCAGCAGAAGTATTTTCGGGAGAGTGATGGGAGCAGACATGGTTTGAGGAAGTGTGAGGGACAGTCTGCTGTGGGGGCCAATGGGAGCCAGTGTCCTGAGGGCAGAATGACAGCAATGGACAAAAGCCAGAGGAAGTCTCTTTTCACCTCCAGACCACAGGGTGAATATACTAACAATTAGAGGATCCCTACACTGACCTTGTAAGGTGGTGATGTCCTGTCAACACACAGATCTAAGAAGGAGCCCTAGAAGGTCACAGGGGAACATTTTCCTGCTCTGGGAAGACAGACTAGATGGTTCCTAAAGTGAATTTTTTACTTCCAAGGTACTATGATTCTAAAAGTCAAGGTTTCTAGGCTCCAAACTAGTGGTTTCAAAATCCTTTGAAAAAAGCAGTGTGACTTTCCCTTTAAAAAAAATTCCAAGAAATCCCAATTTTTAAAACAAGTAAGACTGAAATGACTCTGGCTGACATGCAGGGCCGCAGACCCATATAGAAAACGGGTTGCAAACCACAGCTCTAAGGGATCCAGGGCCCTGTTTTCCTGTGGCTGAGCAGATCCATGCTGTAAGGCCCTGCTGGTCTCAGTGATCTGTTTCTCCCTCTCTCCAGGCCCTGAATCCTGCATATACAGGCCCTTTCCCTATACTTGAGACCCTCTCTGACCTTGGCCTTGGCCAACAACCTTGATGTTAAGGATTCCCATCTGATGCCAGGCAAATGGCAGCACACAGCCTTGGCTCTGGGCCTGGCTCTGAATTTGCTCTCATGGTGGGGCTTCTGCCAGCAGCTGACTTTCCATCTTCACCTTTCTGACTCCTAGGCTCCACCTGGAGGTGTCATGGAAGCACCAGGATGCTTCTCCCCATCTCCTCATCTCCCTCTCCCTTCGGCCCCTCATCCCTGGCCCTGAGAACATCCACCATTCGGGGGCAGTAGTTCACATTTCCTGAGTATGCCCTCTGAGCCGGACACAATGCCCGTGTTTGATCCTCACATCAAAGACAGGAGTCAGGCTTTACCATCTGTACCCACATCACAGATGGGAACAATAAGATCTCTAGAGAGTAAGTGACTTGCTCATGGTCACTCAGCTGAGAAGCTGCTGAGATCACCACTGGTTATGCTTGGCCCCAGAGACCACGTGCAGTCCACACTCCAGGGAAGCCCATCCTTCCTGGGTCTGGGCCCTGCCTTCCTCTTCCTAGTTATCCTCTCAGGTGCCAGCACCGCTTACTGCTGAAAGACAAACTTCTACCTGGTTTTCTGAGTCTCAGCTGCATCTGAATTCTGCTTTGTCTCAATCTATCTACATACTCACTTTTATGAAGCCCTCACTATGCACTGGTCATGGATTTAAACACTTCCCATATATCAATTGATTTAATCACTTCAACAGATGTAGAAGGTAGGCATACATATATACCCACTTCACAGATAAGAAAACTGAGGCCCAGTAAGGTTGAATAATGCAGTCTGTCACCCAACTACTCAATGGCAGAGTCAATACAAACTTGGGCATCTAGCTCCAGTCAATCCAGAACCTGAATTCCTAATAAATAGACTCTGTGTATAGAGTTTTGATTGTCCAACTATATCCTCCTCACAGCTGAGATGGTAAGACTTAGTGACACAGGGACTCAATGAGGCTTAGTGACAACCCCTTCCTAGAGGTGTCAGAATGGTAAACACTCTCTACAGCTAATTTGTCATGAGACCATTTTTATTCAAGCTCATAAATGCATGATGAGATCTCTCTCTCTCTCTGTGTGTGTGTGTGTGTGTGTGTGTGTGTGTTGGGATGGGAAACAAAAATGTCTCCGCATACATTACTTGGTAAGACAGCCTTTCCATTTCCACTTGGCTTCATCAAAATGTCTCGTTTTACTTCAGTGAATGGTTGAAGTTCTGGGTTGACAGATAGATTTCAACTCTTGTTCCAAATTTGGTCTATTATTGTGTCTGCTTGGAACCATGAATTGGGAAGGATCCTGCAGTCACATTTGGTCTCAGCAGGAAGGAGAGTCATGATCTATTAATAATGTCTGCCATGTGCAAGGCAGGTGAAGGTGATGCATATGAGTTGTTTACCTGATATTGATGGACCAGTTTCCTATTCTGGCTCTTTCTTATCTCTTTTATTCTCCATCACTGAAGTGGGGGCAGGCCTACTCTTATCCTAGGATGTGACCTGAGCTTTGCTAGAATCTCCGTCTACTTCATGTCTGGATGGCCTTGATATGATATAAACATGAGGCAGGATGGGGAGATGGGCAGAGAGGTTTACAGTATAAACGTTGCTTGAGTATGCATTATCTTGGCATTTCTTCATAATTCAAATAGAGCACAGAAGTGTTCATTAATAGCTTAGAGAATTGGAAGAGAACATCTCTTTCTATTTAGTTCTTGGGAGCATGGCTCTGAGATCCTTCCCAAAGGCACTGTTTTGCATCCTCTCTTGCTGGAAGTCATGGCAATAAACCAACAGGTCCCCGCTGATCTGGACTCAGTTTCCTTCCTCAGTGCTCTTGGTCCAGGGCCTGGTAGACTGTGAGATCTGCAATGTTTCTCAAAGCTGATGTTCCTTTACCTTTCAGGTTTTAACTCATATGACCCAATTTTAAAAAGGCTCTTCTTCAGCACCGTATCAAAAGTCTTCCTTGGGTATTCTCTATTGTATTATTTTATTTTCTTCATGCCTTGCTTCACTGGCTTGACTAGTTTTGCTTCCTGATGTGTTTACTTGTTAAGTGTCTGCTCTCTCATGCTTGCAATGTATGCCCCATTGCTTTTTTTTTTCTTGTTCATCCCTGTATTACCTACACCTCTGAAAAGTAAAGCAAAACCCAAGATGGATTCTAGAAATTCCATGCCTGTTCTTCTCTGCCATTGTGGTGTTGGCTGGTGGTTTGGACCCTCTGGCACATGTAAGACCGTGTTCCCTTAGAACAGCCTGGATCTCTGAAATTTCTTATTGTCCAAATGCATCTCTACCCTTGATCTTCTCCCACAGTCCACACCCAACGTATGCTTCCAGCTGGCCTCTAGCCTAGGGTTTCTGTCAGATCGGTCAGAGACTAGGAATATCAGATATCTGGTAATTTCCATTCAATGAGTGACTTGTAACTCTTCACTCAACCAGCCTTCTTGGGCCAAGCCCAAGTGTTTCATGCAGGCTAGAAGAGCTAGGGTGCCCATTTTCTTCCATGGTGATTTACTGATACAGTGCTTTGTTCATATCCCTCCCACACCCCCTCCAAAATCTTAAGTGGCTCTCCAATGCCCACAGTCCAAAGTCTAAAGTATTTAGACTAAGTCATGCAACTTTCCATCTCTTTTCTTAAGTCAAGAATGGAAGTTGATGTGTTCCTGGAACATGCCTTGCACACACTCTTTCCTCCATGTGGTCTTTATCCAGGCATCACTCCTTGGGCAATCTTCTTGGTACCCCTCATCTTTGGAATGGATGATGCCCCTAGCCCCCACCCCACTGGCACTGCACACATTTCTGCATCGCTACACACTGATGTATGATGTTGAAGTATAGTTTTACATGTTATCCCAAATAATAAGCCCCTACAACATTTTAACCCTTTCTAGTAAGCCTGGGGGTAAATACTACCTCTAGTTTTTGTATTCTTAGTACACTTAACAGGGTGTCCAGCTCTGATTACAAAGAATGAAGGGAACCACATCTTCATTTTTGTGAATGAGGGAAAAATCTCCGAATACAAGTGTCTTGCCTGAATCTATATAGCTGGTTGTTAGGGGAACCAAGATTTGAACACCAATCTCTTACAATTAAATCATAGGCCACACATTCAGATGTCCAAAGTGGCCACAGGCAAATCACATAAACACTAAAGCAAAATACAATCTGAAGTGGGGAGTCCTGTGTACTCAGGAGGAAGTCAGTGAGCAATTCAGCTGACAATTGTTAGGTGAGCCTTTGGGTCCAGCCTGTGATATGCTAGTTCCATGGAAAGATGAAAATCTGATTTGTGTGTGATATCCCCCCAAATTTTTAATGTTTCCAGCTAGTTCTAATTAAATATACTCTGTGGTCCAGACACATCCCCTCTGTGAGCTAGATGAGGCCTCAGACGCCAGCAGGTGATCCAGGCTTTCCATCTCCATGAGGCTGCCCTGGAGATGGTTCCATGGGTCAAGCAACCTAGACTTGCAGAGCAAGAGAAAAGTTCCACTTGCCTTTGTGTTCAAAGTATTCAAAGCCACTGACATTGGGCAAATCTTGGGGCTCTTGAGGGAAGTGGGACGAACACACTTGAATTTCACGCGAGTGCTTTGAAATTGTGTCAATTCCAAATAACGTTTTTTCTGGCCATTAAAACTGACCAAGAACTCCAGTGATGGTCTGCAAATGGGCTTTGCTGCGGATAAATGCAAATCAATACAAATTAAGAGAGGAGGTCCTTTGTTGGACTGGCTGGCTGTCAAGAAAGATAAACTACTGAAGAACCATTGCAAAAGGGGTCTCCGGATGCTTGGCTCTTTGGAAGTGGAAGGCAATTAGCTATGTAACAGTTTCATACATGGGGTGGGGGAAGTGCTCAGCTTTAGAGAAAGTGATCAGCTCTGTCTTAATACAGGCATGGAGAGCCAGGCAATGGGAGTTTTGGTCATTGACTTGAGCATTCATTTATTACGACAAAATGAGCTGATATTGACCTGGAGGCCTTAATGCAAGGTATCCGTCTGTTATTAATGGGCTATTATGTGTTCTGTTTGAATGCTGGTGGTGAAGGAAACAAGTGTCTTGAGATTTGCAGGTTGTCATGACCACATGCACGTTAGAGATTGGGAAGTATTGGGAGACAGCATGGTGTCAACATGGACTCACGTCTCAATTCCACTCGCTACTACTAGCCTTATAACCTTGGGTGTGTTGCTGAACCCATGTTCAGTCTCAGATTTATCATTGGTAAAACAGAATGGATAATGCTTTCCCTTCAGGTTGATCGGGGGATGATTTTGTAAATGTACTTTGCAAGTGCCCACACAAACTGAATGCCACGTGCATGTTTATTTCCCTTGCCTTCTTTTTTCTTTCATTTATAATGATTTTTATTTTTTCAATTATAGCTGGTTTATGCAACAGGGATGGAACTAGGGACTCTTATACTAAGTGAATTAAGGCCAGAAAGAGAAAGACAAATACCGTATGATATCACTTATACTTTGAATCTTCCCTTTTAATTTCCACATTTTATCTGAGCCACTCTTCTGAGTTGGTTGGCTTTGTTTCTGAATTTTATCATCCCTCAGTCCATGTATTTTCCTCTGATAGGCACTGAATTCTGTTTGAGCTAAGTTTTCCACTGAGTCATCTGTACAGCTCTCACAAGGCTTGCCCATTGTTGGTGCACAATCCCTATTGGTGGCACTGATGGGTTGACGACCCAGGGACTGCAGAAGTCTGGGTCCATTGCACCAGTCAGTATCTTCCTAAAGCATCACCTGCTCCAAGTATGGACTGATGGCCACTGAACATGGACAGAGAAGCTGTAATTTCTGTGACCTAGGGTGCAAGTTAGATCCCAGGAGTCTTTCTTGAATAGACAACTCCTAAGATGGGCCAGGGAGGATCCAGAAGATTTTTCTAGGCAGAAAATAAGGAAAGGCATTCTAGGCAAAAGAACCAGCCTGTGCAAGGTTCTGAGGGTGTGAAAACACAGGATGTGTAGCCAGAGGAGGAAGAGAACTCGACTTTGTGAGCACCTACTATGAGCTTTATATCTGTTATCATATTTCATCTTCTCACACGTCTTGTTAGGGAAGCACTGACTTCCTATTTTAAGAAGAGAGAAACACAGTGATCAAGCTTAGCACTTTCTTCAGGCTACCAACAAGGAAGGTGGCAAGGCTGAATTTGGGACAAAGGTCCATTTGATGCTGACATTCTCATGCCTATGGCATATGATGAGGGACGGGGGGCAGTGGGCTAAGGGACTGGAATTATTCACTTGCAATTCCCAGCACAATTTCCTCAACTTCAACCTCGAGGGTGAACACAGTATTTGTTTCTCAGAAACTGTATTCGTTTTTCGTTTTGAAAATTTCTTCTGAGTTTGAAAAGTAATCCTCAAACCTCCAGGAAGAAGAGGTTTGGGCCCTGTGCAGAGAGAGGGGAGATCTATCTTCAGACACAGAGTTTGCTTCATTTTGCAAGTTGTAGCCAAACTGCTTGAGCTATTTTCACACTTGGATTTCAGACAACTTGCTGAGATCCATATTATCTGATTTGGGGTGTTTTGTGTAAAGCGTTTTTATTTTATCAGGTGCATTTCACTCTGCCGCAGCCCAGGCTAATCACCCTGGCGATACCTCGGGAAATTGGGTTGGCAGTTTGCAGAAGCACTGGAGACAGGCGTTTCCATCGCTGGTGTTAGTTCAGGTGCAAGGAGGCCCTTGACACAACATCTCTGGGGACGAATTTGGGAGGCCTCCTTAGATCTGATGTAATCATCTTTTAGATTCCATGGGCCTCTGGGCTCTGACAGGCTGGCAGGCTAAACTGTCACACTATCTTTTTCCTAAGTTGAGTGCCAGCCTCAGTGTGACTTTATTAACTGGATGTGGACATTTATTTCAATAAGAGCATGTAAATAGATAGATAGTCAGAAAACCATATAAAGTGAGCAGAGAGGCCCCTATTCAGGAGCTTAGAGTTTGGGGGGTGGGGTCATAAAACCTGGACTCAAAATCCTTCTTCTTTCTCCCCTTACTAGTTGTGTGACTCTAGCAGGAAAGAACAAACATGACTCCATATTGGATCTGTTTCTTTTACTTTAACCTTTGTTTTTCTATTGCTTTTCTAAGAGTTAAGAATATTCTATACTATGAAATACATAGGAGAGCCCATACTCAAGGCTCTTCCTTTAAAGGTATAACACATTTCCATTCATATAGAGATAAAATGTTGAAGAACAGAGAATTACATTTATCGTGTTGGAGGTTTATAAGAACATCATGACCTAACCTATGTGGACAGCCACAAAAACAAAGGATTGCAACACCAAGAAGTTTTCAACAACAAAACACCCCCCCTTCCCTTTTAGTATAAAAGAGCCTGAATTCTAACTTGAGTAAGATGGCTCCTTGGGAACCATCTTCTCGGTCGACTGGCTTTTGGAATAAAGTTACTATTCTTTGCCCCAATAACTTGTCTCTCTATTGGCCTGTCCTGTGGTGAGTGGTATGAGCTTAGACATGGTAAAATGGCAGGAGGTGAGCATTTTAAGCACTGCACACCTTAATGTCTTCAACTAAAATATGGCAATCACAATACCGCTTTCCAAGGGTTGTGGTGAGAGTTACATAAAATCACATTTGGAAAGCTCTAAGTAGGATTTATGGCATATACCTTCCTTACTCCTGAACCCTGAGTGGGGTAAAGTATTATTTTTATACTAAAACAAAAATATGCTTTACGTAATAGATACCAAAATTTACATGATGTTTTAAGATTCATAGAGGAAACCTAAAACAAAGTTTAAACTTCAAATAGTTGCCTTGATCTAAGCTTGAGGATCTCTAGAGAGGGACAGTTTTGTCTCTTGTAGAGATTGGGTGAAAAAATTCAAGTACAACTCATGTCCAGTCTTCTAGCCGCTGAAGGAAGAGTCTAATCACTGGCCTTAGATACTCTTTACACATTTAGGCAACATTTTCCCAGCTGAAACGTCACAACTGTCTCTGAAGAGTTATACAATCGCTTCCTCAAATCGCAGAGTTACAAAGAGCTCAAAGAGAACTGTTATTATGCCACACGCACCTCACTCTACCTGCCACTTGCCATAACAGGTCCAGAATAGTTTTGGAAATAGCTTCTCTGTCTGGCAGGAGACACGGAGATGGTTGTTTCCATGGATGACAATAGTTCAGGTAGAATGTGGCTCCTGGTAGAACTTCCTTAGGGACTAAAGGCAGGACTAGAGAGAATGGAATGTGCAACTTCCTTGGCGAACATGATGGAATTTCCATAAGCGTTGGACTGAGTTTTTTAGATGTTAAGGGGTAGGAGACCAACAGAGGACTTCTTGGTCATACACTATTGAATAGGCTGTCTAAATGCAGACGCTCAGCAATCTATGTTTGAATTCAAACTCTGGGTCTGGAAACCTTGGCCAGTCACTCCATCCTTTTGAATCTCAATTCTCTCCTCTGTAAGTAGACCTTATATTCGCAGTCACATTCTACTTGCAGGCACCTCAGCTGGCTGTGATGAGGATGGAATAAGAGAAGCACATAGAGCTCTTAGTGTGGAGCTTGGCCCAGGATAAACACTCCACTAAGGGAAGCCTACACTTCCCATCACTAGGCTACCATGGCAACTAAACCGAACAATCACATGTGGTTGATTGTGACCTTCCATGCCTTTAACACACTGTCTATGCCTCTTTTATGATTCCCGCTGACTTCTCCCTTGAATTGGCAGTATCTGTGTCCCTGTCCTACCTAAGTCACCTTGAGCACAGTGACCTCAGCCACTTCATGGCTATGCCTTTCTCTCATTCAGCTCAGCGCAATGTCCTGCCTTGGACCCCCAGATAAACCCCTTTGCTACCTACCCCACCCCCAAAAAAGAACTCTTTGCGGTGACGCTTTTTTCCCCCTCTGGTCACTAGTTGTTCCCTAACTTGACTGGAGCCTACAGGCCCTAAGATCTGATGCTGACACAACTAATTATACTGCAGTCAATTGAATTTAGGAAAAACACATGTTGAAATGTGAGTGAGAAATTGACTTTAGCTCTATGCTTTAATGGAGTTGGGTTTATTTGTATGTACAACATTCAGTCCTGATGCCTGGACACTTTTACGAAGATGAAAACCATATTGAGATCTGCCATGAATAGATAAGGTATGGTAGCCTCCATGTGGGGGCTGCTTGAGCTAGGACCTATGAACCAGCTCCGAGCTCCCTCAGGAGTTTCCTTCCTGCTGGCGGTGCTCCGAGGAGAAACACACTGCCAGGACATCTTCGCAGCACCTTCTCTGCTGCAAGAGGGAGCGGTACCTGTCTTGAAGGGTGAAAAACAAGAACTTTAACTTCTCTTTTCTGCCAGAGAGCCTCTTTTCCTTCCTCTCGGGGGCTGGGAAGACAGGAGGGGTTTTAACCCTACATCCTTTGTATAAAGCCCTTCACTTAGAGGAAAAAGAGCCTTCATTTTGACCCTCCTCAGAAACTAGAAAGCCAGTCTCTGATGGAAAAGATGCAGCTTGGCATTTGGGAGTCAGCAATGTGTTTGATGACCTGTGGTATCGTAGAAAGGGCATGAATTTTAGAATTAGGCACATCAGGATTTTCACATGATGTCACTTATATGTGGAATCTAATATACGGCATAAATGAACCTGTCTACAGAAAAGAAACAAACTCATGAAAATGGAGAACAGACTTGTGGCTGCCATGGGGGAGGGAGAGGGAAGGGGATGGACTGGGAGTCTGGGGTTAGTAGATGCAAATTATAGCATTGGGGGTAGATAAACCATGAGATCCTGCTGTACAGCACAGGGAACTATATCTCATCACTTGTGATGGAACATGATGGAGGATAATGTGAGAAAAAGAATGTCTATATATATATGTGTGTGTGTGTGTGTATAACTGGGTCACTTTACTTACAGCCGAAATTGACAGAGCACTGTAAATAAAATATAATAAAAACTCAAAAAAAAAAAAAAGATTTGGATTCCTGCTCTGCCACTGACAAGTTTAGGGAAGTCATTTTTGTAATTTCTTTACTTGTAAAATAGGGAAGATACCATCCACCTCTCAGGATTGAATTTAAGGAAATAACATATTAAAATCACATAGCAATGCTTGCTTGGCACACAGCGGGTACTGAACAAGAGTTAGTTTCTTTTGTTTTTCTTTCTCTTTTGTGGAAAGGAAACATTAATGTGGAGAATACACTGGACTCCAGAGAGAATTCTGGAGAATACCCGTGAGACTTCCAAGAATACCCGGGAATGGGACAACCTACCTTTCTAGATGTCAACATTCTCATCTTTAAAACAGAGGTCAGGGAACTTGGCCATTCTAGAGCCAGCAGCCTCATATATTTTTAATGGCCACACCTGTGGCATATGGAAGTTCCTTGCTCAGGCATTGAATCCAAGCCGCAGCTATGACCTACAACACAGCTGCGGCAATGCCTGGTTCTTTAACCCATTGCCCTGGCTGGGAATTGAACCCACACCTCTGCAGTGACCCAAGCCACTGCAGTTGGATTCTTAATTCACTGTGCCAGAGGGGGGAGCTCCAGCAACTTCGATTTGATATAGACCTTCTCTAAGAACAAACTAGTAGTCATTTAAGAGGACTGAAGATTCCACTTCTCCCCTACTCCTCGGCTACCTGCATTTTCCTGTGTTACACCAGCCAGATCACAGATAGCCAGGTTGGTTTTCCCTCTAATGCACAGCATTAAAAAATCTAAACCAACTCAGAAATCTGCCACCCAAGCATCTCCATAATTCAAAGAATATTTCAAAACGATGAAACTTGGTCTTCTGTCCTATGCAGAACAGAACTTTGATTTTACTCAATTTCTAGCACACAATCTTTGATTACTGTCTAGTTGCTATGACCTCATTCCTTCAAATCTTGATATGTTAGCACCCTCTTGCTTTGCACAATCTATGTGGACAGCACAGATACCAAGAAGTAGAATGTTTCGATAGGAACGCAGGGTTGGTTTTCTCAATGCACAATGTTCAGTTTCATGATCTGTTGGCCCAGGGACGGGGGCAGGTCACACCGCCTTGAGCCTCCGCGTCTGCACTAGGAAGATGGAGACACAGGAAGATAACACCTTTCTGATCCATCTCTCAAGGCTGCTCAGAATATTGTAATACCATGATACACATAAATGGGGCTTTCGGAACTATTTTTATACTTTTGAATTCTCTTTACTTCTCTGAATCTGTTTCCTCATCTGGAAAAGGGCTTGGTTAGGTCATCCTCAGGGAAGGCACCTAATGTGATAGCTGGCACACAGTAGGTGCTCAGGGAATGGCACTTTTAATTATCAGTGCTGAGTCTCACGGTAACCCTTCAGAATTGAAATAACATCACAGTTCCATTTTATACATAAGGAAAGAAGAGGCCTATGGAACAGTTGTTACAATAGTACTTATCACGACAATGATTATTTTTTAATGTTTGGGAGCGAACCAGAGCTGGTTTAAACATACTCTGTATGCCTCTTCTTCAATAAGAGCACCCTGGAATTTAAGGCATGAAGTGTACTTATGTGCAATGGCAACTACCAAGAAATCAGCAGAGAGAGAACCCACTTCTGAGGGGAAAAGACCCCCTTTCCTGAGTGTGTGCAGCCCTGAGAGGCTCCTCTGGAGCCCCATTCTTGTCAGCATGGTCTTTTTGCCTCTTCCTCCATAAAAAGTAGTATGTGACAAGCCTGCTGGGGCAGGAAATAGTTTTGCGCTAATGAGTTTGTGCTTCACTGACGCTTCCCCATTAAAATCATGTTAACTGTGCCCCCCTGTTAATCATCCCCAAATCAGTTTATTAATTAACTCATTTTGGGAAATCGCAATTTAGTCAGCGCTCTCCAGCTCATTAGCATGTTACCAGGACAGAGGAAATAGATGGCACTGAAATCCCTCCTTACATGTTTAGCTCATCAGGGCGTGGAATCTTCGGCAACTCTGTTGGTTTGCTCATTCATTAATTCCTTGGATAAAAGAATTATTGAAAATGTTCCATGTGCCTGACCCTACACTTGGTTTGGGGATAAAAGATGGAAGGCATGGTCTCTGCCTCAAGGGCATCTGAGGGTTGAGGGGAGTGAGAATTCTGAACAGACACAAGTGCCAGGGCTGCCTAGGGTCCCGCACCCTTCAGATGACCTTTAAGCCAGGCACTGTCTCAAGAGCAGGCACCACCTTTCAAAGTCACTTCTATTCAATGAGAACTGGCTAAATGCATTTGTGTAGGGATTGTCCAGCCTAGTCTGAGATTGCCCAGCCTAGACTTCATTTGTATAATAATGATACTATTAATAACAATAGGGGCTAACATTAATTGAACAATTACTGTGTGCTAGGCACTATCCCAAACTGTACATCATTGAGTGAGTGACAATGACTTAATAACTCATTTCTTTACATTTTTTTTAATTAAAAAATTTTTTGCTGCACGTGCGACACACGGAAGTTCATGGGCCAGGAATTGAACCTGCACCACAGCCTCAACTGGAGCCACAGCAGTGACAATGCCATATCCTTAACCTGTTGTGCTACCAGAGAACTCCGAATAATTTATTTAATCAATAACAATAATTGAGTTAAAAATTCACTATAGCCTTCACTATAATGCTATAAAGTAGGTACTAATAGATTGCCCATTTACAGATAAGGAAACAGAGGCAGGTTACTGGATTTGAACCCAAGCAGTTGGCTCCAGAATTAGATAGGAGAATGAGAGCCAGGACAGGATGTGACTTGTCCCAGGTCACCCAGTGAGCAGTAAGAACAGAACTCGGGCCTCCCCAGTGGCCAAACTGACATTCAGTACACATGCCTTTCTATTTGCTCCCAGAAATTCCCACCTCTGGGTCAAGCCATTGTCTCCTGAAGGTTCCCTGTAAGTCAGGACAGACTCTGTGTGTCCTGGGGAATGGGATCCAGGTTCCAATCTGACTCTAGCGCTTGGCACATAATATGCACTTAACTGATATTTATGGACTGGTTACATGAATGCATACACACTTAGGATTTAGTCAAGTGGTAATAGAAAGATGTGATCTGAGAGGCGCTGTGACTTTCCAGCTGTGTAAATGTGAATTCTTTCTAAGCCTCGGTTTTCTCATCTGCAAAATTAATCTGAAAATGACTTCCTAGGGGCGTTGTGAGGTTAAATGAACCGAAAGTGTCCCGTGCCTCATACCTCGCGATGCCAACGTCCGCAGAAGTCACTCTCCTTATTAACTTTGCCAGTTTTGCGTGTCAGGATGGTCCCCACAGAATGGCCTGAGGGCAGCTGGGGGCCAGACCACCTGAAAGCTGTTGGCCTTTCCTTTTGCTCACCAAGCACTCCAAGGGCAGACTGGCATTAGCAAGCTTGCCTGCAGATTCTGCAATTTCCCTGGATCCCTTTGCCCACAGAAGACATACCCATCAGCTGGCTGCCCACAGATCATGAGGGCACACAGGCCAGAGAGAAAATGTGCCAAGTCTCTACATCGCTCCTTGGAAGCTTGTTGCTTGAACTCTTTCTGCAGGAAGAAAAAGGATAATGCTGGGAGCTGGGCAAGGGTTTGTCCTGGTGGGTGGTGGAGTACTTACACAACCTGCAGCCTCTACCTCAGCCACACTTAGTACCTGGCCAGCACCCATCTAAATATCCCTTCCCATATGCCTGTGGTTGACTGTTCTGCAGTCACAAAAGGTATCAGTAACTGTGAAAAACCAACACCACTTGCGATCACGGGTGAAATGGATGGTATCTGGATAGCACTGAGTTGGGGATGGAGGCTCGAGATGCAGACGGCCCAGGTTCACGTCTCAGTCATTTACAAGTTAAGTGACCTTGAGTAGATTATGGAGCCTCTGTGTGAGCTAGTTTTCTCATTTTAAAAGGGGAGTAAAAAAAGTACCAATCTCAGAGATGCTGCGAAGACTAAGAGAGTGAGTTCACGTAAAGAACTTGAGATCCAGGCTTGACACTGAGTAGGAACTCAGTGTATAAAATGCTAGTGAGCACCACCACACTTCTACGTTTCCTGCCCCCACTGTGGTTGGTGAGGCTGCCTGAAAACTCTATCACTAAACAGTAACAAAGGTTTCTGACAAAAGATCTGAAGTGTAGACTCTGAACTTTCTTACACTGTATGTCCAGCCTTTGGGCCTGGGGTCCATCTAGTCTCTGCTGCCAATGTCAGTCTCTGGGCAAGGAAGACCTGTGCACATGGGGAGGTCATGAGTGATCATTAGCTCTGGGAGATGTTTGCCATCATGGTTTGTGAGAGAGGAAAGCCTGATCAGAATCTGGGGAGTGAAAATGAGAATTAAGAAGTACTTTTAAGGGTTCCTTCTGTAGCACACTAAGTTAAGAATCAGCGTGCTGTGGCTCAGGTCTCTGCAGAGGCACAGGTTTGATCTCTGGAGGGTTAAATGATCCAGCGTTCCTGCAGTTGTGATGTAGGTTGCAGCTGTGGCTTGGACTTAATCCCTGGCCCAGGAACTTCCATATGTCATGGATGTTGCCATTAAAAAAAAAAAAAAAGTACTTTTAGGGATAAGTGGCAGGATCCATGCAAATAAATAAACATGGGTTTGCCTTGTTTTATTTAATGACTTTCCTGCAGAGCCTACAGAGACTTCCTGTGAGGGAGATGGGGAGAGACTCAGCTTTTGCTGCCAACAAACATCATCTGAAGATAATGGGTGGGGGTGGTTCAAAGTAGTAGACATAAGCTCAGGTCTCTCGGATTCTACAACAGCAATTTGTAAAGTTTTTCTTGTGAAGACAATTTATCCTAGAAGCAACATTCTCCCCCAAAGAGTAACATGTAAAATTATGAAAAGGGGTGAACAGGGGACAGGAGCCATCATGCTCAACTCTTTCCCTCTCCCCAAAAACAGCAAAAAGTTTTTTGCCATGTGATTGACCATGAGTCTTTTTAGTAGTGGGTACTCTTGGGAGTCCATCCTCCTGCAAAGTCCTGCATGGCTGGAAACTTGATGTCACCCAAGCTTGAAGAGCTGTGAACTGGTGGGACTGGGTGATGGGTCCTCTACTTCCGATTAGGCCTTCTTCAGGCATTTGAGGGAACCCAGCCCCCATTTATCAGGACTCCTCTCAGCTTTGTCAAGGAGACTTAAAGCCCTCACTAGAAAGGGGACCCATTCTCTCTATATCTCAGAAGTACTGAGTATTAGGAAGGACCACTCAAGTGACAAAATTTTCGGGGAGCTGAAAGGACCCTGATAGATCATTTACTCCAATTCTCTCTCACGCTTCTTACGATGAAACTGAGACCCAGGAAGGAAAGTAGCTTTGAGTGCTTGTTGCTAGTCCAGCCCCAGTCAGGCCCAGAGCTGAATTAGATGGTAATTCTGTGATGACAACAGCTGCATTTTAATGAGAAGCTGCTTTTTACTGGTACCTTGTATACTACACCTTGACAACCTGACCTTATTTAATCTTCATATTTATACTATGAAGCAGGGTGCTAAAGACATTTCTGTGTGATCGTCATGCCATTACCTCTTCCTGGACACGAGGAAGAGATGTTCCATCCCGGCATGCAATTATGTTGGCTAGACTAAGTTCTAGCCAATGGGATGTGGGTCAATGTTATATATCTTTCAGGCTTGGTGTCAAAGCCCCTGTTTAACCCTCCACTTCTTTCCTTCCCTGCTGTGGCAACCTTGGAGATCTTCTGTTCCAGATGAACTACAAGACAGAGCAAGGCCACCCTACCCACCTCAGACTTGGCATAAGCAAGTCGCACAGAGTATAATGAGCCATTGAGCTTTGGGGGATTTTTGTTACTGCAGCAAAGCTTGACCTATTCTGACCAGTAATAGTTCCTACTGTGATCCCATTTTACAGATTATGAAATCAAGTCCTAATGAGGTAGAAGAGCTAGTAAATGGGCAGGGTCAGAATTCAAATCCAGGTTGGCCTGATGTCACAGCTTATACTCTTTCTATCATATCATGACTAAGATAGATGAAAAGAATGTTGATATGGAAAGATAGCAAAGAAATACAAGACATGCACCTAGATGTATAATGCTGGACAGGTTTCTTTAACTCTTTGGACACTGTTTGCTGGCCAATAACAAAATGAAAGCAAACATTTCCCATCATCTTTGGATAGTTATTAAGCTATTGAATGGTGGTGAACACAACAGCACTTCCCTGGGGGTCATGAGGTTGGGTCCTCCTGCCTACCAGCCATGTGTGGTACCAACCATGTGTGGGTCCTTGGGCCTCTATAGGCCTCTTTCCTTCTACAGAGTTTTTATTTTTATTTTTTATTTTTTTAAATAATTTTTTTATATTCCCACTGTGCAGCAAGGGGGTCAGGTTATCCTTACATGTATACATTACAATTACATTTTTCCCCCACCCTTTCTTCTGTTGCAACATGAGTATCTAGACAAAGTTCTCAATGCTATTCAGCAGGATCTCCTTGTAAATCAATTCTAAGTTGTGTCTGATAAGCCCAAGCTCCCGATCCCTCCCACTCCCTCCCCCTCCCATCAGGCAGACACAAGTCTCTTCTCCAAGTCCATGATTTTCTTTTCTGAGGAGATGTTCATTTGTGCTGGATATTAGATTCCAGTTATAAGTGATATCATATGGTATTTGTCTTTGTCTTTCTGGCTCATTTCACTCAGGATGAGATTCTCTAGTTCCATCCATGTTGCTGCAAATGGCATGATGTCATTCTTTTTTATGGCTGAGTAGTATTCCATTGTGTATATATACCACATCTTCTGAATCCAATCATCTGTCGATGGACATTTGGGTTGTTTCCATGTCCTGGCTATTGCGAATAGTGCTGCAATGAACATGCGGGTGCATGTGTCTCTTTTAAGTAGAGCTTTGTCCGGATATATGCCCAAGAGTGGGATTGCGGGGTCATATGGAAGTTCTATGTATAGATTTCTAAGGTATCTCCAAACTGTTCTCCATAGTGACTGTACCAGTTTACATTCCCACCAACAGTGCAGGAGGGTTCCCCCTTCTACAGAGTTTTTAACTATCTGTCTTGGCAGGAGACTGAGCTAGATAACTGGTGGGGCATATTTCAGCCATATAATGAAAACAATCTACCTTGCAGGGCTGAGTGTCAAAAAAGAGGTTACAAGAGCCAGAGCTAATCAAGTACGAGCATCACGCAGAGAGCAGGGAGCACCCTGGTGCGCTCCCTCAGGAGGACTTGTGATCTGATGCCTCATTAATGGGGATAAATGGTTCCTTCTGGATTGCGTCTGATAGACACAGAAATTTTAAAGATTGCTACTAAGAAGCTGGCAGGCAACATGGGTGAGGTCATGAGGGTTCTCTTTGCCATGGCATATGCTTATCCCAACTCAAGAGGAACAGTGACCTCAGGGGTCAAGACTCTTTCCCTTTCTCCCTTTTCCCTTCCTCTGCTTAAATGCTTTCTTTCATTCTTTCTCTCTCTCTTTCTTTCTTTCTTTCTCTCTCTCTTTCCTTCCTTCCTCCCTCCCTCCCTCCCTCTCTTCCTTCCTTCCTCCCTCCCTTCCTCCCTTCCTTCCTCCCTCTCTTCCTTCCTTCCTCCCTCCCTTTCTTCCTTCCTTCCTTCCTTCCTCCTTCCTTCTTCCTTCCTTCCTTCTTTTTTCTTTTTTTACGGTGTCACCTGCAGCATATGGAGGTTCCTAGGCTAGGCTTGAATCAGAGCTCCAGTAGCAGCCTAAGCCCACAGTTCACAGCAACACTAGATCTAAGTCACATTTTTAACCTATGCTGCAGCTTGCAGCAATGCCTGATCCTTAACCCACTGAGTGAGGCCAGGAATTGAACCCACATCCTCACAGAGACAATGTGGGATCCTTAGCCTGCTGAGCCATAACAGGAATTCCTAAACACTGTTTTTCAGTCTAGCCTTTCATGCCACACCACTTACTGCCTCTCTCTCCCTCGCCATCCCCTCTAGCCTACTTTACCTTCTTCCTGGCTCTGGGGGCCTCCACCTGACAACACTGTGTACTGCTTTTTCTCCCACTAAGAAGTGGGCTTCCTGACAGCAGGCATTTGTCTTATTTGTTCACAGCGGTAACCCCATTTGTAGAAGGGTATGTGGCACCCAATTAACATTTGTTGAACAAGTTAAAGGAACCACTGACTCATGCTATGGATGGTCATTTTCCCCCTCTTGTGAAATGCGTCCAGAAAGAGAGTTCCCAGCAAGGCAGAACCTGAAGGCACTTGTAGGATCAGGTACTCTGAGCACTCCACCTTTCAGAGAGAAACCAGGGTTCTAAGGAAGGGGAAGGACCTAGGGAAGAGGGGGAATGCCCAACAGCCACCGCTTAGACATGACCTTTGGGGGTCTTCTGAACTTGGGAACAGGCTGCTGGGATGTGGTCCTGAACTCAGATACATTCTGGGCTGTGGATTTGTAAGGCTGAATTCTTGGAAGAGACTGTCCAGCTTGATCCTACCTTCACTGAAGTTCAGGTGCACCAGAGACTCTGTCTCCAAAGGCTGGGACAATGACTCATTTATATTCTGTGGCCCCAGCCTCCAGCAAGCAGCCATCCTCAATGGTCAGTCAGTGCTGAAGGAATGCATGGAGCTAGGCATTTCCTTTCATTTCTGGTTCCCCAAATTTCACCCTCTATTTCCCATCTCCTTCTTCATCACTTCCACTTACCATATACACAATCACTTCCAAATTCCCCCTCTTTCCTGCTTCTCTCAGGTCTGCTAATGATTCACATTTCATACCCATTTCCTTTATAAAACCCATGCCCCTATTAAGAGAGAATTTCTTACTTCTCTCTTTTCCATACATTCAGTTTTTGGAGGGCAGGAACCCTGTCATTCCTCACTTGACTCTCAATGCCTCCCACATTACTTGGAAGCAAATAATGGTAATTATAATGACGATGGTAATAATATAACAATAGCAGCTATCTTTTATTGAGCACTTACTCAATGTTAGATACTGTGTGAAGCATTTTCCATGATTCATTTTATTTACAGCCATGAGTTGGTGAGTTACAATTCCCATTTTACAGATGGTAAAATGTTAATTAATAAGTAGGTTTCAGAACTTAAAAGTCGTAATAGTCACTGAACTAAACTTTAACTGAACTAAATTGGAGGGGAGGGAGATGGAAGGATCAGAATGAACTCTTACTTCTGTTCTCTCTGTATGTGTGTCTGTGTGTGTTTCTCTTTCTCTTGAGCATTAAGAAAAAAATCCTATTTCCTTGAGCCTACAGGCAGGCATGCATGTGAAAATGAGCCATGCCCAAACAAGGTACCACACCGACTCCGGCCTTTGGGAGCTGAGGAAGTGAGGATTTCCTGAGAAGCTCCCACTTCCCTTCTTGGGGAAATTCACCACTCCTCAGCCTCCCCTCCTCCCTGAGAAGCAGGTGGTGCATGGGTCCCATCCCCCACAGTAATTACAGAAACCCACTTGAATTGCAAATTAATATGCAATTACAATTTTGGCAAGTGCTCTAAGGTAACCCAAAAGGGCTTAATTGAGTGGCACTTTCCCAGGTGCCCATCCCCAGACAAATGGGAGAAAACACTTCCAAAGTGCTCTGGCCTCAGACAGCACAGGGGAGGGCGCTGTGACCTCAAGGGGTGAAGCATGCTACATCTGAGGTTTGGTGATGGGAACTCAACCTGACAAGTGTTTGCTAAGCTTCGGGGGACAGTCACACCATTAGGGAACTCACAAGTAGAGGAGGAGGTAGAACAAAACAAAAGAACACCAAACTGCACTACAATTAAAATAAAATGTCTTAAGTCTTCCCAAGCAGGATTCTTTGGAAACAAGCTGAAGGCTGGGGGTTTAGGTTATGTGGGAGAAGGTGGAGAAAGCTGAGCCCAGCATTAGGGCCCTACAGTGTTAGCTTGAGCCACTCAGCCTAAAGGTCAGCGTCAAGACCCAGGGTTGAGAAGATAGGGAGGCAGCATCAGGCTGCACCCAAATAATCAATATTATCATGAATCTGTTTCCCACTATAGACATCAATAACATCCAGGCACATTTAGGATATAAATGAAAAAAGAAAGAAAGAGTATTTATATTATCTTATAACCTTGGGAGTTAGGGGAACCTTCCCCAGCAAGACAGGAAATTTAGAAGCTTAAAAGAAAAAGACAAGTATATTTGGATACATAAGCAATGAAAATTTGTGCATGTCAACGCTGTAAACAAAGGTCAGATCCTGCACCATCCCTCCCCCCCCCCCCGAAACACCCAAATCAATAGTCTGGAAAAATATTTGCAATGCATATGAAATAAGGTTATGGGGACTTAGGTTAATGTGCCTATAGACAAAGTGCCTTCACAAAGTGATAGAAGAAAGTCAGGCAACATATTTATCAAAAATGGACACAAGCGATAACACAAGCAATGAATGGAAGAGAACGTCTAAATGGCCAATAAGCACATGAAGATGCTCAACCAGACTAGCAGCCAGAGAGATGGAAATTAAAGCCACAACGAGAGGCCACTTTCCACCATCGAGACCGGCCAACACCAGAGATGGCAAAAGTACCTGTTTACACAGAGGATGCAGGGCAGTGGGAAGCCTCATTCATGGCTGGTTGGGAGTATGATATAGCAATGGTTTTGGAAAATCACATAACATTTTTTTTAAAGTTAATATCACACATACCATTTGACCCCAGATTTAGAAATCCATCCTGGATTTAAAACACTGGTACATAAGGATTTATTTGTAGCAGATCTTTTTATCTGGCAAACAAATGAAACATCAACCAAAGAAACCCGGGAGCAATTTGAGTGCCCCTTAACGTGGGAATAGAGAATAAATAGTAGTACATTTATACTACAGAATATTGTGCAGTTACGATGTACTATGACTCCTTTTTGTATCTTTTGATGAAATTTGATCTGGGGTGCTCTCACTAGGTACTGCGAAATGAGAAAATCAAGCGCAAGGTATACATTATAATTTTGAAGGTTATCACCAACAACACTATTTGTGTACATACGTATATTTTTGTGGGCATGAAGAAAAGTGTGTAAAAGGGAGTGGAGTGGGGGAGGAATATGAGATTTTTACTTATTCATCTTTAGTTGGAATGTACATCAATTGTTTTTATAATTAAAAAGAAACCTGAAGTAATGGGAACACAAAAAGATAACCACTGAGATGGAATGAATAAAATATCAGACAGACCCAGGGAATGGGCAGCCCCTGCAGGAAGAGGTCTGTGGACTGCAAGTTGGGGTTCCTGCTCTGGGTAGAGGATTCAGTTGAAGATATCTGAAAGCCCCTCCAGCTGGAAGAAACTTTTGTCAGGTTAGAGGCCAACCAGGACAGTGCAGGGTCACAACAGAGTTATAATGGGGAGACCTCTGAAGCAGAAGTGGCTCAGGAAGAGGTCAGTGCATGGTGGGGAAATGAGCATGGCCAGGCTACCAGCTTTGCTGAGCAAGAGGAGGCTGGTGGCCCATAAGGGAGCAGCTTCAGAAGGTCTGTAAGAGCCCTTGGATTGCAGGATTGTAGGAGAGAGGGGTGTCATCTACCATGTCAGCAAGCTCTGGGCTGAAAGTAGGGTGAGAGGTGGTACCCAGGCAGAGGGATGGTTTTGGCTTGGACACACCTGAGCATGTTCACGGGCAGTACTGATGTGAACAGATAGATAATCTACACAGTGAGGTCTGCTGAGGGTCTGGGGGTGGCCAGTGAGAGACCTGACCTGGCTGAAGGGCAGAGCACTTTTTCTCTAAAACAGGACAGTGGGAAAAGGGTAAAAGGAAGGACTTTGGGTTGGATGGTTGTACTCTTTGGAGTCAGGTGGATCCTGATTTGCAATCCAGGAAACTAGCTCTGTGTTCTCACCTATCCAAGCCTTAGTTATACTTAGCAAATGGAGATACTTCATGACTACTCCTCAGACTTGCTGTGGGCATTAGAAAAAAACTGTGCATTGTGTCCGACCTGTAGTTGGCACTAAGTACGTGACAATGACAATGGCATAAGAGGCAGCATGGCATGGAGGGAAGGAGGTGCTGCTGGGAGTCACACAGACCAGGGCTGGAATTCTGGCTGGGACACGTGCTAGCTCATGGCCGCACAGATCCCAAGGGAAGCTGGTTTCCCCATCTGTGACTGGGGCTGTCATGAGGTTCAGTGAGAATATTTGGTAAGTCCCATGCCTGGATCAAAGATGGTGCTTAGCCCACTAAAGCTATTGTTGCTTTTTCTCATCATCCTTTGCAGGGGAGGTTAGGTCTGAGATGACAGTCTTTGCTGTCCATTTGGAACTTGGAGAAATTAATAAATGGTTTTCCAAGTGGTACAGTGACCCTGCTCAATGCATATGATGTCCCTTGGCTGTTTCTGGCTTCCTGGACTTGAGAGTGGGGAAGGAGATGGATGATGGGGAGTGAGAGAAGTCAGAAGAGGAAGGGGCTGGTTGCTTCCTTTGGATCACCGTCTCTCCCTTTTTTTGGGGGACTACACTTCTTTGAGTATTTCTGACTTGTAAAGATGTCTTTGCATATGTGTGGAATTATATGGGATGAGCAGGAGACAGGGGCCCAGGAGAACCTACAATGTGACTGCTCACTTGCTAGATGACAATGAGCAAGTGGCCTTAGGAGCTTCAGATTCCTCTCTGTACGATGTCGCCTGATTCCCACATGGAGATTCCACAGGCAGGAGTTGATGCCAAGCTGGGCAGAGAATAGACGTTCAGTTAATAGAAACTATGCTTCCCTTGACTGCTAACTAGGGGCCTTGTCTCATTTATCTCCGAGGGTTCACAGCCTACCAGGAGTCCTGGCCCAAAGAAGGCACTCACATGGTAATTCACAAGTCAGTGAGTGAGCAAATGAACTAATGAACACTTGTGAGGACAAAGTCAAAATGGATGATCCCAGCTGATTTTGATCCATGGTGTGTAGGAGCGCCTTGTGGTTCTGGACTCAGGATGGATGGTACCTAAGAGACCTTGCTTCCTGCTATCAGAGACAGTGATAGATAGCAGATGGCTCTCTGTGAACATTTATGGGGCTCAGAGGGCAGCCATTTCCTGCTTCCCCTACCTCTGTGCTGATGCCTGCATTTGTGGGGCTCATGGTCCCTGTGTTCGGGGAGAAGTAAAGCAGGGCTGGCTGCCACTACCTACTTCAGCAGACCCCAGGCCCAGCAGGGCATTGAGCAGGGTCCTGAGGCCACAGCCAAATAGGCAGGATTCATTCGCTCTGTGAGTTTTGCCAGTCCCATCCTCCTTCTGGTTCTCTCCTCTATAAAATGACGAGATTACGTTAATTGAGCCTCAGGTTCTTTCGACTTTTGAAATCTGCTATCTCCATCAGTGGGAGCATTTTGAAGCAAGTATTAGGCTTGATTTGGGGTTCAGAAACACCCACAAGAGACAGCGCCTGTGTAGGTTTTCTGGAAGTCCCTTCTAGAGCCCTCAGAGGCTTAAGGATGCTGTACTTACTTTAATAAGCTCAGCTGGTGATTAAGATTATACATGCCAGAGCTAATTCTAAAAGCAGTAGAGGGATCAATTAGGAGTTTGGGCTTAACATATACACACTGCTATATATAAAATAGATAACCAAAAAGGACCTACTATAGAGCACAGGGAATTATATTCAATATTTTGTAATAACCTACAAGGGAAAAGAATCTAAAAAATACACACACACACAAAACTGAGTCATTGTGCTCTACACATGAAACTAATAGAGCATTGTACATTGAATATATTTCAATAAAAAAGAAACATTAAAGGTATCCCCCCAAAACAAACGAAACAAAAATAAAGGCACCACAGTGGTCTTCTAGTCTAGAACGTACACTCTGATGTGTTACTGGCCAAGTCTGTTGCATGGAAGGGTTTGGCTGCCATCAGTTTTTTTTTTGTAAGATTTATGGCCACATCTTTGGCACATGGAAGTTCCTGGGCCTGGGACTGAATCCAAGCTACAGCTGTAACCCATGCTGCAGCCAAAGCAATGCCAGATCTTTTAACCCACTGCACCCAGATGGAGATCAAACCTGGGCCTCTGCAGCGACCTGACCCACTGCAGCTGGATTCTTAACCCACTGTACCATGCAGGAACTCTGACTGTCATGAGTCTTAAATGTTTTAAAATCCCACATTATCTTAATATACATCCTGACTTACTGATTCTTACTGCCAATCTGCTCTTCAAGGCCTAGAGTCTACGACTCTTGAAAGTCAAGTCTTTTCATTTTATGCATGAGTCACTGGCTCAGAAGAAGGGAAGGTGACTTGTCTGAGGACCCTCAGCTGGGACTTCAACTTGAACTTCTGACTCTTAATCCCAAGTTTTTTCCTCTATAATGATCTAAAGATACAGCTCAAGTATATGTGCAATGAGGACAGGCAGACTTTTGGCATAAGCTCCCCCGGGGGGTGTCTGATCATGGAGTCTTCCCTGAAGTAGATTTTAATGGGAAGAACAGAGACTTAGAAAAAAAAGATGTATTTCAGATGGTACTGGCCTCAGTTTCCTCATCTCTAGAAACTGGGATTATCTTATGCTGCTCTCTATATTGAAGAGTTTGAGGGCTTAAGTGAAATAGCACCTGCAAAGGAGCCCGTAGGTACTCAGCTTTTAGGAACATTTTTTTTTCTGGGAACTGCTTGAATATGGCCATAGATTGACTGGATCTCATTCTCTTAATTTCCCAAATTATAATCATCACATACATTTTTACCTTCAGGACCATGCCAAGGTGGGGGAGGTAGGGGTTTTACAGGAAGATGCCCATGAATACTTTGAGTTCTCAACCAAGAGGGACTTGGAAGTGAAAGACAAAAACTCTCGTGGCAACCTCCTTACCCACCCTTCCTCCTTGTGGTACCTATGCCCCAGACAGCCTCCTGCCCGGAGGGACCATGGGCTCTGCTCAATGTCCTTGCATTTTCATACTGCAAAAAATCATTTGCTTTCATAGTCCTACTCTCTCTACAGAAGCATTTTTCTTTCCTGCAAAAAACCCAGCCCCGATGCATCACAATTCTGACAAGACATTCTCTCGCCCAACAGATTGGAATGATCATTTAAAAGCTCTGAGTGAAAGCTGAAGCTTCTGATTGATCCAATAATACTGTTTCATTCCCATTTTAAGCTACCTGTTCTTTAAATTGCATATAAAAATACAGTCCATGCAATATTAATACACTAATGAATAATACACTAACAATTTGAGGCATGCCAACACACCCAAGGATTTTTCATCTACTGTGTGTTTCATCAGAGACACTTGGTATATACTGAATAATCGTTAGGGTGATAAAAATGATAATAACAATGAAATAAACAGAAAGGAGTTTTACCTGGTGGGAAAAAAACATGAAAGGTAATTCTCAATTAGAAGTGAGAAATGGATGCCTGGGACCCAGGGATGGGACACTGCTGCTTGTGATGTATCACAGGTGAGGGCACCTGCAGCTGTGTGGGAGTGTGTATAACACAACTCGATCCATCTAAAGCTGTCAGAGAAGGTGGTATTGCACAAAAATGGGCTTTCTTGACACCAGAAGTAAAAAGGTGTGAGGGAAAGGACAGGGACTTTAGAGGTGGTTGGCCCTGGATTCAAAGGCTGGAGCAGCCACTTAAGCGCCCTGTGAACTTTTTCGGACTTCTCTCTCCTGTCTGGAAAATGGGATAATGACTTTCCCCCACAGGATTATGGTCAGGATTAAATCATCACGCATATGAAGATGTCGGGATCAGGGCCTGACACCTCGGAGATGTTCAGCAAACTGTTTCCTTTCCCAAAGCACATGGATGGTACCTTTAGAGGCTCTGCAAATCTTCCTTCCCTTTCGTTTACCCCTGAAGCTTGCTTGACCTGTGAGGCAGCTGGTTGAAACATCCAGAGGCTTTTTTCTTATCTGTAAATTTGACAGTAGGTCCTAGACTCTTGGAGTTTTGGGATCTGTGATCTCTAAAAAGAGGCATCTTACAGCATAATTGCATCCAAATACAGATACAGGAGCATGGAGAGTGTGCCAATGCTCTACCAAGCAGTCACCCAGTGGACAAGCATCTATAAACTTCCTTCAAACCAGAAAGTAGATTTTTTTTATGATTTTAATTTTTTTTTCCATTATAGCTGGTTTATGGAGAAACTAGATTTTAAAAATCCATTATTTGGGGGGAAGCATTTTAAATGAGATTTGTCAGGAGTTATGGATTTTTTTTCTCAAAAAAATAACTGCATTCATTCATTCACTCATTTATTCTTTACTGAGTGTTGACAGTGGGTTGGTCACCATGCTATAAACACTGGAGGTGTAAACACCTAATCCAGGGTGGATGGCAGCCCCATAAACTGTTGACTAGTTAAATGTAAATTAAAAGCTGGAATAGAGGATATGATGCTATTGGAATGACTGGTCCATTGAGACACCTGGGCCAAGGAAATCCTTGCAGGAAGTACTTGAATAGTCAAGAGGGCTGGGAAGTGCATTCGGGCTTCTGGTGCATCATTAGAGCTGAGAAAACATACAATTCTCCAAAGATTTGGGAGAAGGGTAAGTGTCACTGGGTGGTGTCAGAGCAGAGAGTGTTGTGTGCTGTTTGCATGTAAATGTATTAGAGTGCTGGTGGGATAAGATTCCAACATTAGATGCTATCAGTCATTGGCTGCCTGCTGTGTTCCATTGCACTTTGCATGATTGTGCCATTTTGCTTTTGAAGAAACTGAGATTCTTCAGTTTGACTAAGAGGTCAGGACTAGCCAGTGCTATACTTGGAATTCCATCCCAACTTTCTGGTTCAAAGGCTGCGTTTGAGCTCTACTGACCTCCAAGGCACTGCTTTAACGAGGACACAGAAAGAATAAAATAAGGTCGTGCACCCAAGAAACTAGTTGTTAGAGTAAGATTTAGATGGGAACAGAAGCTTTGAGATTTTAGCAAGATGTGCTCAGTCCCAGCCTGGGGGCAGTTGAGCTGCCAAGTTCATGGCTGGGAGGAAATTTGATGGAGAAGGAGCTTTTGGAATTAGGTCTTGCAATATGATTAGGGCTTTAGAACACTCAGAAGAGGTAAGGGCACAGCAGTCAAGGAGAACTAGACTCTGGGAAGCACAGACCTAATTCTGGTTAGGGAATAAATCACCTGTCAAGGGTAGGAGTAGGAGTAGAAGAGATTGGGAAGACTTTTTTGTTTGTTTGTTTGTTGGTTTTTATGGCTGCACCCATGACATGTAGAAGTTCTCAGGCTAGGGGTCGAATCGGAGCTGCAGCTGCCAGCCTAAGCCGCAGCCACAGCAATGCTGCATCTGCAACCTGTACCACAGCTCATGGCAATGCTGGATTCTTAGCCCACTGTGGGGGGCTGCATCTTTAAGGATACTAACCAGGTTCTTAACCCGCTGAGCCACAATGGGAACTCCTGGGAAGGCCTTTTAAACATGGCTCCAGGACACGAGGCATTTTGTGCCAGTTCCTTTTTTGACTAAGTGTGACACCTTAGTTAGACAAGGCATTTGGCCTCCTTTATTTAATCTTGTTTTCCCCCCTCAACTGTCAGGAATGGTCTTGAGAACTGTCATGAGGTTAAGTCTGACACTATGAAGAAAGCAGTCAGAAGTCACAGATGGGAAGGCGCTCTGTCAGCCTAGGGAGTTGTGCTGTAATGAATAACAGCAGCATGGCCCAGAGCAGTAGGTCCCCATGGCAGGAGGAGGGGAGATGAGCTTGACTCTCACACCTATCAGAGACGCCTCTCCATCAGGCAGCAGACACCTAGCTCAGCCCTGAAACTCAGCTTACAACAAGTGAAACTGTCACTGTTTAAGCTTTCAGTAATCTAGGGAGAGTTTGGGGCCATTCAACATTATTAGACCACTTTTTGACTGGACCAATTAAAACACGGATACGCCACCCTTTGTGCTTTGAGATACAGGTCATCCACTTTTGCCTCCCCAGATCTCAGTTTCCCCGTCGGCAACACAAGGAAGTAGAGGCAGATGTTCCCTATGGCTGTCTTCGGATATAATGGTTTGTGACGATGGCAAATGACAATTCATCCGGGGTCCCCTGTTCCTCAAAATATTGTTCCATGGGATGCTATCATGTATCAAGCAAAAGTCAAAATGAAACAAGTAAAAGAAGACAAAGTAACCAGAAAGAGGAAGGGACTCTACTGCCAAATTGGGTTAAACAAAATTAGACAGGGCTTTTTACTGAAACCGATTTGTCTACATCATCATTTCCTCCCAGAGTTAGTGTGCAGCAGATTATACTGGGCAAAATAATACACTAGGCTTCATCTAATGAATTCAGACCCTTGGCAGTTCTTTTTGAGGCCTGGGACCAAGGGTGATGCAGTAGAGAAGGCCCTGGACTGGGTGCCTGGTCCCCAGATATCCTGTTTGAAGTCGGGATATGTCCTCCTCCCTGTTGTGTAACCCTGGACAAGTCACTGCCTCGCCTTCCCTAGAATTCAAATGAATTGGATGAAACGATCTCTGAGGCTTCTTCTGGTTCCAGGCGTTTATGAATACAAAGTTGTCTGTAGCTTATGCATTCATTCTTTCATTCACTTAGCAAACGTGCAGAGCATATAATGTGTGCTCACAACTGGAGAAGATTAAAAATTCTGTCCACTACCAGCCCTGGAGGAGCTCCCCAGCCCCATGGACAAGACAGACACATTCCCAGGCAATGAGATTCCAGAGTGACCAGTACCTGTGTCCAAGCATGGCTCAGAGAGGGCATCTCATCAGCCTGGGGGAGGGGGTGGTTAGAAATGATTTAGTGGAGATGCCACCTGAAGGATGGATGAAAATTAATCTGGTAATAAAAGGAGCTCTGGTTGCAAAAAAAAAAAAAATCATCATGGGTAAGGGAATGGATGAACACATTTTAGGAACAATAACATCATCAACAACAACAACAAAGGCAACAATAACAACAGCAGGTATCATATTTCGAGCAAATATCAAGTGTCAGCCCAGAGCTAAATGGTTTGCATTCTGTAATCTCCAATTTCTATAACCTTATGAGCAGATATTATCCTGATTTTATAGTTGAGGCCATAACAGGCAATTCATTATGCTTTGTGGGGATTTACCCCCTATGCTTTCAGCGAATCCCAACAGATCTACCCACTTCATCTATTGCTCATGTCACTTTCAGTCCAAAGTTTATTTTTCCCTTTAAGTTATCTCTGGACGCTTCTCATCAACTCTGGTGAGGACTTGATATGCGAACTCCTTTCAAAGTGAGTGAAAGCAAAACATTAAGACCCACAGGGACCATGAGGTATTTTCAAAGCAAAAAATGAATGATTTGAACATTTTTTAAGCAACAACGTTCCTTTCCATTGGGGTGAATCATTGTGATTAGGGCCTAATTAATTCAGTTGTCCTCTCTGAAGGAAAGCCTGGGTCATTTTTTATATTAACGCATTCACTCATCAATCATTTATTGAAAACCTATCCCATGCTAGACACTAAATAAGATTCTCTGGGGAATAACCTCCAGTCCCTCATGATTCAGGGCAGGTGGTACTTTTCCCAGGAAGTCTTTCTGGCTCCGCCTTCCCACCCCTACTCCAGCAAAATGCTGGCTCAAGAGACTCCATACTCCCGAACTGTCCTGGACCTTGCTTGATCATAAGACTGTAGAATTATCTACCTGCTTATTTGTAATTTTGGCTCAGTGTCTAGATTATAGACTATGAGGGCAGGGATGGTGGGTGCTGTGTCGACCATTGTATTTCCAATGCTTAGCACACTGCCTGGGCTGTAGAGTAAGTGTTCAACA
Organism: Sus scrofa; assembly: GCF_054392235.1. NCBI lineage: Eukaryota > Metazoa > Chordata > Mammalia > Artiodactyla > Suidae > Sus > Sus scrofa. Next base: position 14,045,754 of record NC_139391.1, read on the forward strand.
AGTAGTTTTTGACTGAATGGATGGTCCTTTCATCTCTATGCACACTGGGGCTATGGCTAACATTTTAAAAAGGGCAAGTGCTCACCGAAGTGCCTGGAAATAGCAAGGGCTCCTTAGAGATATTTGTGGAATGAAATGAATGAATACAAGGTGAGAGGTGTGCCCTCTATCTTCAAGGAGCTCATCATCTAACAAGGGAGAGAGATGATGTGTTGCTGACCTGCATCCACCCTCTCTGATGCAAGAGGGCCAAGTTGAGGGCTCCTCGAGGGCCAAGTGGTTTGAGCAGGGCTCCACCCCTGGCTACAAACTCAGAGAGCTCATTCCAGAAATGGATTCAGGGAATCCAAGCCAAGCCAAGTCTTACCAGGGAAAAAAAGATGAGCCCTAGGTCTTGGGGGTGAAAGTGCTGGAGGGGACGCTGGCTTCCCCCTGCTGATGGAAATAAGGGTGTGGGACTTGGAGCTTATGCAACCGACCGCTACTGTGGAGAAGCAGGCTGAGAGTAGAGCCAACCCTGGAGGACGGAGAGCAAAGAAAATGCCCTGGCCCAAGCTAAGGGCCAGAAGAGTTCCCTTTGCTTCTGACATTGGTGTGAGTTGGAGTGATCAGTCATTTGTAATAGAGAGTTCCAACAGATGGAGGCACAGGCTTATGACATTATAAAGAAGGAGGATTCTGGAGAAATGCTGAGAGCGTACAGGACAGAGAGTGATCACCTCAGCAAGGAGCTCAGGAAGCCGGTGCAAATGTTTAAATCATGCCATCAATGCAAGTGATAGCTCTGCCTGAGAGCTTGGGTCAGACTGAGGGGGAAATGTGTGAATCAGGCCTTGAGAAACACACAGGATGTGTTCATCATGCAGGTGAGGCACTTTCCAGAGAGGACACAGCAGGAGCGAGGTTAGGAGCCCAGCGCATAAGGGATAATTGGGGATAAGCATCTGGGTGGAGCCTGAGATCCAACATAAGCAAGAGGCAGGAGAGAAGAAATAACAGGTGACAGGTGGGTGGGGCTGGCCCAGGAATGGCCTTGAATGCCAGGCCCAGCAGGCCCGGCTCTGCAGCAAATCTGAGTATGGCACAGGGGGTACTGTCCTATGGAATGACCATGGCTTGTCTGCCAGGACCCACTGAGATTGCCCTGAGTCCAGCCCAGACTTTGGGGATCAGAGGCAGAGCCCAATCTGCCTCTGCTTCGTGACAGATATCTGCCCCTAGTTCTTTTCTGATGCCACGTGCAGATTTCTGACTGCCTATTTATTAGGACTGGGAGGGAAGAAGAGAACAGACAAGTATTCATGAAAAGGCCCTTCTGGAGCCACGGATCTCGAGATGAAAACTGCCTCCTAAAGCTACATTGCTTGACCACGGGAATGAACCAAAGGGAAGGAGACAAAGGAAAGAACCAGGCAAAGAGTCCCGTGAAGATCCTTTTCACTTGTCAGGACTGGAAAGGAGGAATGGGGCCTTGGGAAAAGACACATCCGTACTGGCAATGGGGGCCATCTCTGGAATCCCAGATCTACCAGAGACAGGGGACAGGTTTTCATCTCCCCACTACTCTGCTGCCTGCTCCAAAGTGAGTGCTTCAGGCTGTTTCTACTTAGCTCACATTCAGTACGAATTTGGGTAAAACAAGGCCAGCTTCATTAGGATTCAATCTCATGGGCTCCATGCTTATAAGGACTCCAGCTTGGTTTAATGCTCTGCTGGCACCTTCCTGAAATTCTTAATACTTCTTGAACAAAAGGCTCTGCATTTTCATTTGGCACTGGACTTGCAGATTATATTGTGTATCTTGCTTCTCTGTCTTGGAGAATGGAGGAAAAAGCCAAAGGTCACTTAAGTCACTGATTTAGCTCCTCTCCTTTGGTGGCAGGAGCATGCATTACCTGGAAGGTCCTTACACCTGCCCTGTTCCTCTTATTCTCTTTTCTCTTCCTCTCCCTCTCTTACAAAGTTCCACCTCTACCTCCATTATTCTCATCCTCCCCACCTCTCAGGAGCAGGTAGAAATGATACTTCCTTCATCATGTTTTCCCTGACTTTCTTTTAAAGGCATCTCCTCTTTGTCTGTCAACTCACATTGCACTTTTGTCACTCTTCTGCTGGGTCATGGTTATTTTTGCCTCATAAGATGGAATCAGCATACTTTTTCAGAGGGAAAGACCTGGATACAAATATGTGAGCTTGGACCTCTCAAACTCTCTGAGTCTCAGCATCTTCACAGGTGAAATGGGAGGCAGAACTGTGCATTGTTCAGGGTGACAATACATAAGTGCCATCCTAGTGGGGAGGGACATCTCTGGTTTTCCCAGGACAGTCCTGGCCTATGCCAATCCCCAGACATAATTATCAACAGTGCCCCCTTTAGCCACAAAGTGTCCTGATTTAGATGAAAAATGCAATGGTTCCCTGGTTTCACATTTAAAAGTGCTCAGCAAGGCATCTGACACATCACATAACAGGTGCTCAAGACATGTTTGCTGAATAAGAAGCTTAAATAGTATTTCTTGCCCTTTGCTGTGTGTGTTAGAATTTTTGAATCTCTACCAAACTTTATAGATTTATAATTAATGACAAACTATGCAGAAAATCAAAATCAAAGCAATGACAGCCGAAAACACCACATGATGGGGAAAAAAATGACAATACCAGTACTCATCCTGCCTCTGATTTTCCAAATAGGTGATGAAAGTGTCCTGCTGATGTTTTGTCTTATTTCCATTCCAGGGGCTGAGGTGTTGGCCAGTCAGGGGTACAGTGGCAGGGGGACTGTGACTGCTTTTATTTTACCTTCATGCTGAATAAAGAGATGCTAATGCAGACCCCAGCTTCTCCATCTCCCTTAGGGAAATATGGAGTCTGAGAAAGGAGCCTCTCTTTGTGCAGCTCAGAGCTACTCAGTGATTATCTACTATGGAGTCTGTGCCAAGGCCAGTCCTTCATATCTCCTACAGTGGGGTCAGTGTCCCCCTGCAAGTGCTTCTGGGGTAACTGGTTTCATGGTGGTGTATTTCCCTTTCCTGTGGTCCAGGGAACATCTGAACCGTGGGGCTGGATGGCACAATCTGCCCAATTCTCTGGCCAAACACCTAGAAATGCCCAATTATAAGAGAGATGCATTGGGAAACTTGGAAAGCTGAGAATTTTGATTTTGCATGTGGGGCCAGAACCCTTTGCTTTTGCTGTTTTTGTTTAGTTTTACTTTAAACAATAAAATTTGTATATATGAAGGGGTACAACATGATGATTTGATATGCATACACACAGTCAATTAAGTACTACAGTCAAGCCAATTAACATATCTATCTCATCACAAAGTTATATATTTTCTTTTCTTTTCTTTTTTTTTTTTGTGGTGAGAACACCTGACATCTACTCTCTTATCAGATTTCCAGTTTTCCATGTAGTATATACATTAAGTCACCAGATGTATTCATTCCATGGAACTCCAACTTTGCACGCCTTGACCAATCTCTCTTCATTTTCCTATCGCCCCACCCCTGGCAATCACCATTCAGCTCTCTTCTATGTATATGACTTTTTTAGATTCCACATATAAGTGAGATCATGGAGTTATTTTCTTTCTGGGTCTGGCTTATTTCACTCAGCATAATATCCTCCAAGTTCATCTGTGTTGTTGCAAATGGTAAGATTTCTCTCTTTATTGAGGCCATATATGTATATATACCACATTTATATACCACATTTTTTTATACATACTGGCACTTAGGTTATTAAGTCTTGTCTACTGTGAATAATGATGCAACGAACAGTGCAGATCCCTTTTTACGGGTATTAATTTCATTTTTTGTATATATATCCAGAAGAGATGCTGGGTCATGTATCAGTTCTATTTTCAGTTTTCTGAGGAACCTCCATACTGTTTTCCACGGTGACTGCACTAGTTTACATTCCCACCAACAATATACAAGGGCTTCCTTGCTAATACTTGTTAGCTTTTATGTTTTTGGTAATGGCCATCCTACTAGGTGTGATGTGATAAGTCAATGGGGTCTTGATTTGCATTTCCCTGATGATGAGTGATGATGAACACTGTTTCACATACGTGTTGGCCATTTCTTTTAAGGCTCTCTGCCCACTTTTAAAATTGAGTTGTTTGGGTTTTTTTGCCATTGAGTTGTACAAGCTCCTTGGACATCAACCCCTTATCAGATTCATGGCTGACAGATATTTTCTCTGAATCCATAGGCTGCTTTTTCATTTCGTTGATTGTTCTCCTTGCTATATAGAAGCTTTTTAGTTTGTTATATTACCACTTGACTTTGGTTCTGTTGCTTGAGATTGTGGGGCCATATCCAGAAAATCTCTGTCAAGGCCAATGTCAAGGAGTTTTTCTCTGTTTTCTTCTATAAGTTTTATGGTTTTAGGTCTTATGTTTAATCTGTTTTGAATTGATTTCTACATGTAGTATATGATAAGGGTCCAATGTCATTCTTTTGCAAGTGGATATCCAGTTTTCCCCACACCATTTTTTGGAGAGCCTATCCACACCCCATTATATCTTCTTATATGTAGTATGTGGACAGGTTGGAATTATTGGATTAGAAAGGCAATGGGGCTGACCTAGACTTTAGCATTATCCTGAAATATCTGGCAGGTAGTATACCTTACTCATGAATTAACTAAAAAACAAACAAATTGATTAGTTTCTTATCTAGTTTATGGTATTACTGAGGAAAGGGTCAACCTTAAACAAAAATGATGGCTGTCAAAACTGGTTTCCCCACAGATTAGATTAGTTGCTTTTTCTTGACACTCACTTGAAACATGCTGCTTATCTCTACCTCATCAGTGGTCACACTCTTCCCCAATATCTGAGCTTACCTGTCTCTCTTGCCAACAAGACCAGAAATTTACTGAGCAAAAATTCTTAGTTTCATGTCTTTGTCCAGTTCAGAGCAATATTTGTCCAGAAATCCAGGATGTACCTCGCTGAGGGAAGATGAAGCAGCTCACTCATCAGAAACTTCACCCATTTTAATTTTAAATTTTTTGGTCTTTTTATGGCCACACCCATGGCATGTGGAGGTTCCCAGCCTAGAGGATGAATTGGAGCTGCAGCTGCTGGCCTATACCACAGCCACTCCAGATCTGAGCCACTTATGCAAACTACACTACAGCTCATGGCAACACTGGATCTTAACCCACTGAGCAAGACCACGGATTGAACCTGTGTCCTCATGGATACCAGTCAGATTTGTTCTTGCTGAGCCATGATGGGAACTCCTAATTGTAACTTTTTTAATTGAAGCATAGTTGATTTACAGTGTTGTGTTAGAAATTTATATATTTCATGCTCTTTTTTCCTTAAAGTTTTTTTACAGGATATTGGCTATAGTTCCCTGCACTGTAGAGTAGGGCCTTGCTGTTTATCTGCTTTATATGTAGTAGTTAGTATCTGCTAAGGCCAAACCCCTAACACCCCCATTTTTGAATCTGCTTTGTGTGCAGAGGAGTCAATGCTAAGTCTTGTAAGTCATTGCAAGGCCCTTCACTGGATTTTATTTTAAATGGGTTGGGAGCCTTTGAAGGGTCTGGGGCACATGAATGACATGATCTGACCTGTGCTTCAAAAGAAGGACTGTACCGCTCTGACTGCGGAGATCAGGTTGCAGGGGATGGAGGCGTAGGAGACTGGTGGGGAAGCGATGTCAGCCACCGAGGTGATGCAAGATGGTGCTTGAACAGGGCGTGAGTAAGGAGAGGCGGGAAATGTTCAGAAATGTTCTGTATTTTGAATACCAGCCTGATGGGATTGGCTCTTAGAGCAAATACAGGGTGTGATGGGAAGAAAGAGGATCCAAGGATGGCTCCAGTGACTGACCTGAGCAACAGAAGGCAGGAGCTGCCATTCACTGAGCTGGAGAAGGGTTAGGATGGGAGTAGATTTCAATACCCTTCCCTCTAAGGTGGGGGAGAATTGTCACTGGGCTGGTTCCCAGCCTTTCCCACATCCACCTTGCTGCCTTTGGGAAACGCTAGTCCTGCTGCGTCTCCTAAGGCACCCGAATCTGACCCCTGTCTCCCTCATCATCCCTTTACGTGCTGTCCTTTCCCTGGCATCATGTCCTCTTGTCTGTCAGATGCAGCGGGAAGGAAAATCAGGTTCTACCCAATTAGCTCATCTTAAGTGGATTTCACTGTGCATTTAATTAAACCTGTTATAATCTTGAAGGGTATTTTGATACATGGTACTTGATACAAAGTAATTAGACTACTGTGGGCATGCACATAAATATCTTTGGGCTGAGGTTTTAAGCTGGGCTCTGCTGCTGTGGGTTCCTTTGCATTACCCTGCCAATAACTTCAAAGCCAATAATGTTTATACACTCTAAGGTTTGCAGCCTTCTCTGCCCTTCTGGTGGGTGGATCAAATGCAAGGTCATAGGTTATGCTTTTCTACGGCTCAGAGGAAGAACTCCTGATCCTATCATGTTTCTGTCCAAATGATTGCATGGCTCATCACCAAGTGTGGCAGGAGGTCAAAACTCCTTAAATATGCATTTGGGGCCATGCAGAATTTAGTTACCTACTACATTTCCAGTCTAGACTCTGTTTGCACAACTATTCCATAGGAAACCTATACTCTGTCTGCTTCTAAGTGGTTTCTTCTACTTTGGGATTCTTCTGTCTTTTATCCTAGGTCTGTCAGAATAGGCTAGGTTTTGCTGAAGTAACAAATAAACCCAATATCTTAGTGGTTCATGATATCAAAGGATTTGTTCGTCTTCATTCATTCTCTACAGCCATTATAGGTCAGCTGCAGCCCAGCTCCACTGCCAGGTATCAGGGCGGAAGGGAAAAGAGAACCTGGTAAACCACATACTGGATCTTAAAGCTTCTACTACGAAGGAGCACATTTACTTTCACTAGCATTTCCTTGGCCAGAGGAGTCACTTGGCCAAGTCTGCCATCAATGAGGTGGGGGAATAGAGTCCTCTCCGAGGTGGACAGAGTCAGTGTTTGAGAACCAGAATATAATCTAGAGGTGCATTATGGATTTTTCTAAGATGACCCCTCATTCTTATTTTCAAGGCAGGGATCACTCTACACGTTCCATTAGAACTTTTTTTTAATTAAATTAATTAATTAATTAATTAATTAATTTTTAAGTTAGTGTGTTTGTGCTTTCCTCCTTTGAGAGTCACTGTGTAACTGGAGGGCAGGGACATGTTCTTTGTCATCTCTCTTACCTACGATGCCTAGAGTGTGCATTCCCCCTTGGACACTCAATACATGTTCTATGAATTAAAGTTGCATTTCAACAATACCCCATGAAGGAGGCAGCACTGTGAACTCGAGAAGCCTGTGAAAGCTAGAAGTGCTCCCTTTGGAAAGACCTCGGCTCTATTCTGTGATGATTGTATCACATTCAGTCCTCTGTCAGCCTTGGGATGTTGACACTATTCTTAGCTACATTTATACCTACGAGCACCTGCTGGTCCAGAGAGACATGGCCATGTTCAACATCACCATGAACTAGATTACCGCCAGTTTAGCATGACCTTTGAATTTAGAATCACATCTAGGAATGATGACTGCTTCATGGCCAAATGGATAAGCCCAAGGCTTCTGTCTAACAGGAGAATGCTTTTGCAAATACATATGCCCTCTGACTTCCAGGGAGTGGGGATGAGGGAGGATTGCCCAATATCCCTGCAAGATTCAGACAGATTGACTTAATTATTGGAGTTTACTTTGTGAATGCATCATTAGATTATTCTGTTAGGGAGAGCCAGAGAGTGAAAATGGATCTTTTGGGGTGAGAGTGGAGAGAAGGAAGAAAAAAAAAAAATAAGAGAAGATAGGAATGGAAGGAAGCAAAATGTATGAATGGGGCTATGTTTAAGAAAGTAAATTTTTCAAAGAAACAGTCTTCTTGTGAATTCATCACTTAGTACTATCATCTGCCAATACACGTGCTGTGTAGTGGAGAGACGGAGATGCAAAAGAACTAGTTCTTGGCCTTGAAGAAGCCTTCAGCCTGGAAGAGGACATCCCTCCAGATTCAGGGCAGAGTTGCGGCCACCCTGCACAAGGCCCACATCAAACACTTGGGCAGCACAAGAGGAGGATGAGAGGAGGAGCAATGGAGAGAAAGCTGATCCCAGGAGTGTTACTCTAGTCCGGGCGGCTTATTAACCAGGTTGTCAATAATGTCACGGCAAATGTTTCTAATGTTTTCTAAAAAGCCCAAGCATTTTATTGTATTTGACCCTTCATCTGATAAAGCCATCTGTCTATGCCAAGGGGTGTCTGCATGCCGCTTAACATGAGTGGCCCAGTCCATTCCAAGGCCCACAAGGGGGACAGGGACTCCGTTGTGGAAAACTGGTGTTCCCCCCTCAGGTGTCTGGTCCGACTCCCACCCCAGAGCAATCTGAGCTGTGTGTCCTGGGGTGTGCAGATCAATTCCATCCAGGATGGTCTGAGCTATGTCCTGGGAGTGCTGTGGGTCCTAGCTCCATGCACGACACCAACAAGCTGTTCCTAATGTGAGGCCAAATAGCATCGGCCAGGAGTGCGGGCTCTAGAGCTGGCCAGCATGTCTGAATTCAAGTCCTCACTCCCGCATTGAGTCTTTGTCCAGAGGAGGATCAGTTTCTCATCTTAAAAACAGGAATTGTGAACACCTGCTTGCCAACTTTCTGTGGTTACTGTGAATCCCTTAACATTTCTCTGCTACTAGCCCCACTGCCACCAGCAATACCTAATGCTTACTGAAAGCTTGGTTGGTGTCAAGCTCTAGGCTGGATGCTTTCTGTGCAGGACCCTCACCATGCCTTGGGATTAACTGTTTTTGCCTCCATGCCACAGATATGGTAAGCATGGCTTAATTATCTCAAGCAACCTACCCAATATCACACAGCTACTCAGTGACCAAGGCAGGTCTTAAACCTAGATCTGCCATGCTACCAAGATAAACCTTTTTGATCAGAGACTACTCACAAAGTAGAGAGAAATAGTGCCCAAGCCAGGCTAGAGAAATGACTTGAGAATGTTACACAACAACACACACACACACACACACACACACACACACACACACACACACACACACACACGATCATCCCAGGCTCTACTCCAGCAGATTCTGATTCTGAGCATCTGGGGTAGGGTCCTGCAAGGTGTAGGGTGTTTTTTTTTTTTTTTTTTTTTTCTTAACAAATGTCTCAGGTAATTTTGACAAAGCTGGCACTTTAAACAACTTTTGGAATCACCATCTGATTGAAGGATATCTTATTCAACTCTTCTCTGATATTTGAATCTGGTCTGTATCCTCAGACTTTTCAATCTCGCTAGAAGTTCCCTTCCTCTATTGGCACTGGGCACCTCTGTGCTGGGCATGGGTGACATAGCAGGAGGAAGGGACACTCCCCAGTCTAGAGGCACTCATGGCTTAAGCTGATCCTTTGTTTACTGGAACTGTACCTCGCTTCCCCTTCCGGGCCGTAGTTCCAGGATGTGCTCTAAAGGCTGAGGGGATGATTGATTCTCTTGTTGGTCTCCAGCCCTTCCTTGGTCCTCCCCAGAGGAGAGGATGGAGGGAGGAAGGAAGAGTAGGTTTTAAGGGTGGGTTACATCTCTCTTGGGAGCCCCCTCCTGAGCAGTTGGCTTGATGCAGGCCCTTAGTGCTTTGTCTATCTTCCTGTTGCATCCCAGCAGGTCCCCCAAATAACCATCAGCAGCCATATGGGGACCTATTCAGTCCCCACCCTTGTACCTGAGTAGTACCCTGAGGTCCCCCCAGAGTGGACCCCCCCACTTATGTCCCCCATCTGCCTTTTTATCTATAGAAAAACTTTGGTCAAAGAATCAATTTAATCAGAGAAGTGAGAAAAAATACAGAGAAAAAGGAAAAGAGTCAAGCAAGACAGAATAATAATAGTTTAGCCATTCAACAAAGTCAAGGACCTCTAGTTAGTTCTTCCTCAAGGACTGTGGATAATATTCTGAGCCACATCCTTAGAGCTCTTTAGCACGTGCTGAAGCCCCCACCAGATGGTAGAAGTCCACTCTGTGCTGCCCACAAGCACACAGACCCCTGACCGGGTAGAACCAGAAGGTTGATGATGCTGACTCCATATGACCTCACCCACCACCAATCAGGAAAATATCCAGGAGCTGATCATGCCCTGCTCCTCAAACACTCTAAGACTCCACACTACCTCCTCCAAGGGGCAGTCACAGTCCTTGAGGCATGAGCCTGCTGTGTTCCCCCCTTTGCCTGGCAATGAAAGCTACTTTCCCCTCCAACTCTGCCTCTGCATTTCTATTTGGTATTGGTGTACAGAGGCAGCCGAGATTTCAGCAACCCCCTCCACAGTTGAGGAGGGGGTTTGGAAACTTGGAGGTGGGAAGGAGAGGGAAGCAGAGCCAAATCAAAGGTTTCCTTAAGGAGTCATGGATGGGTTTGAGGGGCTGGCGCACGAAGCCTTGACATAGTACATATACGCCTTATGTGTGTTGCTGATATGTGGTGGGGGGGGGGTCCATGCCCAGCACTGGGTCTGTGCATCTGTGACTCTCAGAGGCTCTAGATCTACTACTACTATTCCCTCAAAGTGGGTAAAACCTAGTCCTCAGAGAAGGGATTCCAGTGGAAGTCTTCCCAGTTCCCAGTTTGTCTCTTTCAACATTTTCCTTCAAGCCCCCTGTATGACTTATGGGATTGTTATAGGAAGCAGCAAAAGGAGAGAGTTGAGGGAAGGTGATGGAAATGGCTACAATAGCTCCCTAAGCCTCCCTTTTCCTCATCTGTAAAATGGGAGTAAATCACATAGTGGAAGGTAACTGCAAAGACTGAGTGAAAACGTCGTTAATTTAAGTGTGTGATGTGTGGTCAGGCCTGGTTGCCTTTAGCTATTCTCCTCTGATGGGCAGGAGAAGCACAGGCTGCCAGGAGTTAGGCTGCCTCTGCTCAGATCTCTGCTGTTAGCAAGGACTTCCTGGCCTCCTGTGAGGCGGAACCAGCTTTATTAGAGAGATTCTCTTTTTCATCCTGCTGGGAGATTTGAGGAGTTAAAAACCATTTTTCACAATATGTTTTGACATTTAATTATACAAATCCTCCTCTTTAGTTATAACTTCCCTTGTCATGTCTGCAATAAACAGGGGGTTTTGATGTACCAAAGCATCACTCCTGCCCCTCCGTGATCAGTTTCCTGCCTTGAACAATTAGTAGTCTGAACATCAAAGCCCAAACACGCAGGTAACTTAATTATTTCCTTTTCTCCTTCCCTTAACCAAGAAGAACCAGCAAATGACACATTGGTTTATCTAGGATTTTTAAAATGTGACGTTAGGTTGCATAGGGGAACCAATGGACCCTTCTCTCAGACCACATTCAATTAGTATGCAAATGAGTTAGACCTTCTGGGTCAGCATTCAAGTTCAGATGAAAGGAGCTGGGGAGGAGGTGTGGGGAGGGATGGAATTAACAAGCCCTTGGGGAAATAGTTCAGATAGAGCACAGAGTTTGGAATCCAATAGGTCCAGAGTTGAATCCTAGCTCTACCTTTTACTTGCTCTGTTTCCATGATCAAGCAAGTTACCCTATGTGAGCTTCAGTTTCATCAGTCTTAGAATAGGGATACCTGTCTGCCCCTCTTTGACCTCATAGGTTGTGACAACATTTGCCGCTTGGCTAAGTTCTCCCCATAGAAGAGCAGGAACTAAAGTTTCTCTCCTTCTCTTTCCAGGGTCATCATTTGTCTCTGGTGCAGATGTTGTGAACCTAAAGGCCTCCAGGTGCCAGGTAAGCAATGCCATGCAAATGAGTCACATGGATCAGAGTAGCATAAGGAACAATAGGGAGTGGTGGGGACTGTGGCAAATAAGAGAGTGTAGGTCCCATCTGGACAAAAGATGGTAGCAACCGTCCAGTTTCAGTGCAGCAGACCTGGGTTGTCACAACTTCTGATCTTTTATGATGAGCCTGAAATCCATATTTAATGCAACATCTCCCTGTGTGCACTGCACCTGAACCACACATGGCTGTAGGCACCTGTTAGCCATTGAGTATCCAGTGTGTACCTACATCTAGTATATTTGGGGAGCAGAGGCTTGGCTCACTTTTTTCTTCTTCTTCTTTTTTTTTTTTAATTTTTAGAGCTGCACCTGCAGCATATGGAAGTTCCCAGGCTAGGGGTCGAATCAGAGCTATGGCTTCCAGTCTACACCACAGCCACAACAACATGAGATCCAAGCCATGTCTGCAGCCTATATCACAGCTCATGGCAACACCAGATCCTTAACCCGCTGAGCGAGTCCAGGGATTGAACTCGCATCCTCATGGATACAAATCAGGTTCATAACCCACTGAGCCATGATGGGAATGCCCAGGTTTAGCTCACTTTTGTTCAGAGTCAGTGTACCTTGCAGACAGCTTCCCCTGCACCATCTCCAACTTTCCCTTGAGCTCCAGAGACCCCTGCTTCCTATCTTCCTTAGCCACTGAGAGAGAAAAAAGCAAAAGTATCATGCAAAGCAACTGAGCTCTCACTGGCCACCTAAAAGCAGGCTCTGGAACGTGTGTATGTCCATCTCAGAAAATCTATTAGCAAGCTTTCCTGAAAAAAAGAGCTGTGTTCTGTGAGATGAGGCTTAGAGCAAGAGGAGGAACACAGCCTTCTGGTTGCAGCCTCAGGACTGGGATTCCAGTTGTAGCTCTGCCACTAGGCAATTGGGTGGAATAATAATACACACTTCCCTCCCTTCCTCATATTTTAGGAGCGCAAACTTCTAAAACCCCAACAATAATTCAAGATTTTCTGAGTGCCTGCTCTATAGCAGGGCCTGTGTCAGAAGCTGGAAATGCTTAGATGAATGAGACCGTTTCTGTTTTCAAGAGATGCAGAGTCTAGTGGCAAAAGACACCAGTTAACAGCCGCTTACGATACAGTAATATGACCAAACCAAGGGACGAATGTACCAGGACAGGAGGAAGGAGGAGGAAGGAGCCTACAAGACTTCTTGGGGTGAGGAGGTCAGGATCTCTTACAGAGGAAGAATTTTTACTGGTTGGGTGAGAGAAAATGTAAACGTATTCTGCCAAAGAGCAGCGATGCTGTAGAAGGATATTGGCGTTTCATTTGGTTTGTTTACTACGTATGAATTTATTCAACCCATTTACTGAGTTCCTAGGAATGTAAACCTCACTCTCTCACTCTGATCATGATTGCTAGATCTCTCTGTCCACTTCACTCAAGGAGCCAGTATCTGCATTCTCAGGCCCTAGTGGGGGCCACTGTGTATTTACTGAAAGTGAGCAAATAAATGAACACATGTTCGATGCAATCCCAAACCTTAGAACTGGCTTCTCAGTCTTTGCCAAGATAAATTTTCGGTGATTCCACTACATTGAGTCTATCGCTTCAAATGCACCGAGTCTGGGAAGAACTAGGCTCGCTTGGAACTCTTAAGCTCCTGAGGCTTTAAGAATGCTCGTCCTACATGGCCAGTTTATCATCTGGTTAAAGCACTTCTGCTGGGACAGGATGGCGTGGAGGAGTGGGAGCCAGTGTCAGCAGTCTCCTTCTCCCCCGCCTCCTTTGTCCAGTTTTGCTTCAGAGGTCAGTGATCACGGGGGCCCAGGGCATCGGTACTGTGCCCTGATAGAAAATGGGATGTGTCTCATTGCATTCTGGGGCCAGGTGGAGCCTCCAGGAAAGTGGAGCAGGACCGGCACAGCCAGAGAGGAATGGAGTGGGGACTGAAGGCTGAAAAGGAGGCTGGGGAAGGCATGAACCAGCAGGGATTCCGTTTAATCTTGTGGACTTCTTGAACCTTTCTTGTGCAAATGTGCAAGGTCTACTGAGTATAGCAGCCTGGTTCCCTTTTGGACCACAAAGCAAAGCCTTCATCCATCCATCTGCTCATCCCCCCAATGACCCACCCACTCATCCATGCAACCCGTCTCTACTGGCAGGCTCACTTCTAGCCACCTGGTATAAAGAGAGGAATAGAGAGATACGGACACAGGAACAGGTAAATTAGGCTACAATACATCTGACACAATAGAGAGGTATTAAGAAAACCCAGAGGAGGAAACCAAATAATGTGGTCAGCAAGAATAAGAGCAGGGTCCCCAGAGAAGGCACTGACTAGGCTGGGTCTAGAAGAATCCCTCTGAGACTTCCAGGACAGGTCATGGTGGAAACTTATGCCAGGAGTAAAAAGGGGCCACTTCAAGGGCATGGAGGCCAAAAGGGTGTGGAATATTTAGGAAGTGTGGCAGGAACCCAAGCTTGTGAAGTTTACACCACATTTTGTAGGGCTGGTTGATTTTTCGTTTGCTGAGTTTTCAAGAGCTGACTTTAGATGGTATGAGACTTGAAGATATTACAATGCATTTTATTTTATTTTATTTTTATTTTTTCTTCTCTTTTTTTTTTTTTGGCCACCCTGCCCCTGCGACAGACATAAGGAGTTCCTGGGCCAGGTCAGAGCAGAGCCTCAGTGTGCTGCAATGCTTGATCCTTAACCCACTGTGCCAGGCTGAGTATCAAACCTGCGTCCCAGGGCTCCAGAGATGCCACCAATCCCACTGCACTACAGTGGGAACTCCTAAAATGCATTTTAATATCAAATGAAATGAGGTTAAAGCCTAGCTCTGTGCTGTCTTATGTGTGTCTCCTGTACATCTCCATTTGAAATGCCAGTTGCATGTTATTTCTCCTTTTCATTCCTTTGTAAAAAAAATGTTTATGGAACAAGTCTTCTGTGCCAACAAAGCTGCAATAAGGTTAGTTGTTCCACATTCACTCAGCTATGCTCATCATAGTAAGTTAAGCGTCTCCCTGTGGATCTCTCCTGCCTTTGTATATCAGTGGACAAAACAAATGAAGGCCTTTGTCCTTGGGGTGTTTATGACATGAGGTCATTACTGGAAATTACCTGTTGAAGATAGCTTTGACTTTTAGGCATCAAGTGCAATGAAGTGTGTGGATATGTCTCTCTTATTCAATGACTGGTCTCAATACAGTGCCTGACACGCAGTAGGACCACAATTTTTTTTTTCTTTCTAGTCCTGCCTTCATGATTACAGGATTAAATGATAGCAGGCAAGCTGTTCCCTGTGGGCTAGTCTGGTGTCATTTTGGGGTGGGGGGACCTTAAGTCACTTTCTGGGTCATGTAGTAGCCATCGTCATAAGTGTGCCTCAGAAACAAAAAAAACATTTGTGCTGCCTACCACAGTTAGATAGGCAAAAATAACCCACTGAGGACATGCCACCTTTACAGCATTTGTTACCAAAATAAACAGGGCCCTGAGCTGGAAGGACTCCCAGTTTCCATGCCCAACTAGTATTTTATGTCCCTTCCTTCATTCATCTACAGAGAAGTTCACTTTGCATGGTGCTTTGTGCCAGTGGAAGGAGCACGGGTACAGGGCGTAAGCTCTCCTCTGTCACTGACTGTGATGGATGTAGTTGGGTGATGGTGGAAAAACTAACCTCTTTGCCTTGGCTTTCACATCTCTAAAGCTGCAGTGTCTGGGGAAGAATGCACCAGTGCCTAAGTTAAAGTGAAGGTGAGGGCATCAAAATATAGGGAAAGTACCTGGCCTAGTATACCTCGCCCAACATCGGCCTATAATAGATTCAGAAAATGAGGATTATCAATATTGACTCAGACATTTTGAGGAGTTGTATTCAGTTTTCTGGGCTTCGTAGAAAGAATCTAGGACCTACAAATTAGGGGCTTGAGTTCTAATCCTGGCTCTGTTACTTGGGAGCTGTGTGATGTCATCTTAATTACTTAACATCTCTGGGCCTTGACACTTCATCTGTTAAAAAAAAAAAAAAAAAAAGAGGCTTGGCCAATCATTTCTACTTATAAATCTTCCTTGGCTAAATGCCCTCCTCTCAGTGCCTACTGCTAATGAATTAATTTAGCCTGCTATCAACTAATGTCTGTGGCCCCCCCATTCCTATGTAGTTGGGGGGGGTTCTTTTTGGAAGGCAATTAGATCATGAAGACATAGGTCTCATAAACGGTATTTTTACCCTTATAAAAGACACCCCAGAAAGCTCACTTCCACCCTCCCTCCACCTCCTTCCACAGCAAGAAGACAGACATATATGAGCCAAGAAGCAGGCTCTTATCAGATGCCGAATCCTCTGATGCCTTGATTTGGGTTGGACTTCCCAGCCTCCAGAATTGTGAGAAATAAATTTCTGCCATTTAGAAGCCACCCAGTCCATGATACTCTACTATAACTGCCTGAACAGACTAAGAAAACTGCCAAGCCTCCTCACTTTGTTCATGGACAAAGGAGAAAATGGTGATCCATTTGCACAGACGAATTAGAAAGAACTGATATTCTTCTGGGTAGACCCAGCCCCATGCCAGAGCTGCTTGTGACTAGGCTGTGGGCTTGATTTTGACTCCCCTTCCCTCTCTAGGCAGGCTCCCGAGCACATGGTACAACCTGCCCCAGCATTAGCTGTGGCTCTGGCCTCCTCCCTGCTCTCCCAGCTTCCAGACACAGCTGTTCCATTCCAGTCCTTTCTTCACACCCTTCCAGGAAATCACTCTCAATCTGAATCTGACAGCCACACTCCTTCCTGTTAAAACTCTGCCTGGTGCCTCGTGCCTTCAAGGTAAAAAGCAAGCTGTTTTGCCGAGCCTCATGTGAGCTCTTCTTCTCTCTGTGGGCCTCAATTAGCGCATAACATTTGCGGTTCCCTGAACATGCAGGGCTTTTCCCCACTCCTGGGCCTCTGCACAGGCAGGTCCCCCTGCTCAGAACCATCCAAGGTCCTCCTCCCCACCCTTCAACTCAGCAAATGCCCAGATACCCATTGGGATTCAAGTGTCATCTCCAGTAATCTTTCTGTGACCCCCAGCTCTCAAGAGAGATTGGGTCACCTACACTGAGCCTTTGCACGGCTGACCCTTTGCTGACAAGAATGAGAATGCCAGCTGTAGCCAGCACTTACTGACAGCCAAGTGTGTGTCTGGCCCTGACAGCCCCCTGGTGATGGAGACATTATCATCTCCAGTTTACAGCTCAGGAAGCTAAGGTGATGAGTGACAGCTCGTAGGGCTTCTTAGAGTGTGGTCCCAGTCCTGCCACATCAGCATCAGCTGGAAACGGGAGAAATACAGAATCGCCAGCTGACCCTGGACCTACCTGAATCAGAAATTCTGATGGTGGACCCATAAATGAGAGTTTATATGAGTTTTCAAAGCCCTCCAAATAATTCTGATGCATGCTAAAATCTGATTTATTGAGTACCTACTCTATGCAAGGCAGTCTGTAAAGCAATGGCCTAATATCCAGCTGGTAATGGGGTGGTGTTAAGATATAGAATCATACAACTGACAGCTGAAAAAAATAAATAAGCTTGTGCTTTGGATGTGGATGCTCTGAACACCCATGTGCTTTGCTCAGGGAGGCCTCCCCTGGCCACTTGATCTAAAATCACAGCTCCAGAGTTCCTGTTGTGGCTTAGTGGTTAACAAATCTGACTAGGAACCATGAGGTTGCGGGTTCGATACCTGCCCTTGCTCAGTGGGTTAAGGATCCGGCATTGCCGTGAGCTGTGGTGTCGGTTACAGATGCAGCTCGGATCCTGCATAGCTGTGGCTCTGGTATAGGGCAGCAGCTACAGCTCCATATGGACCTCTAGCCTGGGAACCTCCATATGCCACAGGAGCGGCCCAAGAAATGGCAAAAAGACAAAACAAAAACAAAACAAAACAAAAATAAAATCACAGCTCCTCCCCTTCTTCTATCTACTGCTAGCATTATGATCTCCTGGTCTTTCACTCCACAGCACTTCCCACCAGCTGGCGTACTAGACACTGTATTTACTTATTGTTTATCTTTCTCTTAACTTGGACTGCTATAATGAAATACCAATGACTGGATGGCTTAAATGACAGAAATTAATTTTCTCACCATTCTGGAGGATGGAAGTCTGAGATCAGGGTGCTAGCGTATTGCGTTCTGGTAAGGTCTCTTTTTCTGGCTTGCAGACGGCCGCCTTCTTGCTGCATCCTTGCACGGGAGACGTGGAAAGAGAGTACACTCTGGGGTTTCTTTTTATAAGGGTGCTAATCCCCATCACAAGGGCCCCACCTCACAACCTCATCTAACTCTTCCTCTCAAAGGCCCCATGTCTAAATACCATCTGGGTTAAGGCTTCAACCTATGATTTGGGGAAGAATGCAAACACTTAGTCCATAACAATCTCCTACTACCTGATTACAAGCTCCAGGTGGGCTGGGGTTTATCTGTTTATTTCATCGGTTAATTACTAAGTCCTCAGGGCCTAGGACACTACCTTGGACACAATAGGTGCTCAGTAACAATGTGCACTAAATGATCACACCGCTGGTTGGTGACCCAGAGGAGAGGCTCATGGGACTCGATTCACATTCCAGTTTATTTCCTATCTCCCCACTCCTTGCCTCCATTTAGTGTTCTTCTGATCAGCATCTCCTTCTTTTCTACAAGGATCATTTTCCAGAAACATTCCTTTACCAATCCTCACTTGCAGGCAGAGATTCTTTTCCCAGCCAGCCTTGCCGTGCGGTTACCCTAGATACAATTTAGCTCATTTACTTGGTGCTCTGTCTCAATGGTTCACCAAGGGGAGATTCTTTCAGGAATGACAATAGAGACATTTGGGATGTAGCTGTCAGCCCAGGCAACCTTGCCTATTTGGCTCATCAGATTTTCATGTTAAAATTAAAACATTTTTTTCTTTTGGTAGGAAGGGAGGGGGCTAAGTGTTGATTCCAGTTCCATCATCACGGCATACTTTTTTCCCAACGAAAAGAAAATGCTTTAATCCTAAATCCTTCCCATGGCTGCTGCCTCCTAGTAGGAGATGAAAACAAGAGGCAAAGAAACCAGAAGTGTTTGGACCTATCACGTTCTACTCGTGGTGCTTAGCTCAGCCCAGGAAATGTGCATGGGATACTTGGCCCCTCCGCCCTTGGGCAAAAGAAATGCCATTATCGTTCTATTCTTTCTCTGAAATAAAATCTCTCCAGAGTTTCCAGCTGCCTCAGGCATTATGAGAGGTCCTCCAACCCCCACCCCATGATTAAAACAATCTTCACTGTTCTTCGTCTGATTTAGCTCCACCTGGGCATTGCTTTACACTCTGCCTTTTTCAAGTACATAACCTTGTTCTTCTCTATTACCACCCTGGCTACTTCCTCCTAGTATTTCTCATGATCCACTGCTATTGGGCTCATTCATTTTTTTCCCCCACTCCTTTATTTTCCTTTGCTTTGCTACCTACCTTCGGGAGAGCCAGGACTTACAGAAACATAGCTAGCCTCTTTTCCTGGGGTGACATCAATTTATTTCTTATTCATTCACCCTGCTACACATACGGGCCGGACATACTGCTTGCATCAACATCCTGAGTGGGGGCCGAGCATGGTAACGCTGAAAATGAGTCCACTGAAGCCAGAGAAGTTAAAGGTAACTGCTCTGGCAATACAGATCGTAAGTGAGGAGACCTCAATTACAACAAGGTCTGCCCAACTCCAGACCAGAGCTCTGAAGGCTCTGAAGCCAGTGACTGGGTCCAAATTCAGGCTCTGACACCTACCAGCTCTTTGGCCATGGGTGAGTTATGTAAAGACTCAGTGTTTTACTTTTACCACCTGTGAAATGGGAATAATAATGACACCTACTTCATGGGGAGCTAAAGACTGAAGAATTAAAACATAAAGGACTTTGAATAATTTCTGGCACATGGCTGTTACTCAAATAACTTTTAGCTGGTGTTTCAACTTCACCATGCTTGTAATTTAGGATGTCTCAGATTTAAATGGGCTTTCATAAAAGTCTGAATCAAGATAGATACTCACCCATCTTTCAGATGAGGAGAGCAAGGACCAGAGATTTCCAGCCAGTAGGACTAGGCTGTGGGCTCCTGGCTCCTTCTCCAGTGACTGACTTTTCAGCCCCAAATGTGTATGGGCTCTCCACTTCCAGGTTGCATGTGTAGCCTGAAGGAGGCAAAGCTTTTCCCATTCCTTAAAGGGACTGACAAAATACACAAAATGCGGGGAGACCTTTACCTGACAAAGCAATGTGGTGAAAGTGATATCCACGCAAAGGCTTGGATAGAAAGAGTGGCTGGTGGGCCCATCGAGTAGAGATCTGGGCCCCTTGTAAATTTTACCCCACGACTAAATGAGGGTCTTTCTGGCCCTGCTGGCATCTTCCCATTACAAGCCTTTGCTTATCCTTCATGGCAGGACCTCAGCCGCTAGCCAGCAAGACTGGTAGCTGTCTGCATGGGGTGATTGGAAACATTTTTATCTGCTATGTCCAAAGCAATCTCCCCAAACCAGACCGCCAACTCCACCATTCAAAGTGCGGCTCCTCCAGCATCTTCCCCATGGGGCAGGGGAAAGTTTGTAGACTCATTTCTGAGATCTGGCTCTCCCTAGCTTACCTCCAATCTAGCTGTCAACCAATCCTAGCAAGAGGGAAGGAGCCTCATATTATACCTTGAGCAGCTTCTATGCTCCAGGGACAGGTAGCCTGTTTTGCTTCTATTACATCATTTAACCCTAGATCAGCACTACAATATATGCAGCAGTATTTCTCTTCGAGGCACTGGGAAACAAATGCAGAAAACTTCAAGCACTTGCTGGAACCTGCTTAGCTCAGAGTGATGGACATAAATCCAAACCTAGGCATGTGCAGCTCTGAAGTCTCTGCTGCTTCCACAGCAACATTGCTGAGGTCATGAGCTCAGAAGCTTGACTTTCTTTGTGGCCATGCGTACATCCACACAGCCTTTTCCTGCCTATTGGGCTATTCAAGACAGTACTATTGGAGTCCTCCCCTTTGAAAACTTGAGTCTGTTTTCTTTGAGGTTGGGGATCATGCTGAAGTTCTGGCAATCTGCCTCCCTAAAGTCGAGAAGGCACGAGAGTTCAAGCTGATCAAGCTGGAAATCTCAACCTAGTCTGACTCCAATTTGTTGCTACCAAAACTCGTGTACTGTGTGCCTCACCATCAATGATTCAGTCCCATTCAGCTCTGAGGAGGGTCCCGAGGAGCAATTCCTTTTACGGCTCCTTCCTTTTGATTATAAATATTATATTCAAAATATGTGTGGGTGGTCCTAACTGCATCCAAGAGATTTCAGGGGAGTCTGCTACGGCTCCACCCGGTACCAGTCCTGGGTTCCTCATCAGGGTTGCCTGTAGATGAGCAGGCTATGTGCTTGATAGCTCACTCCCAAGACAATATTGCTTCTGTATCTTTCTTTCCCTTTATTCACAACCCAAATGCTTTAGCTCACACCCCTCATATTGTGTAGATGTCCAGCCTGACACTCCAAAGCCTTCATCCCTCCCCCTTCATTACAGTTTCTTTCTTTGTTCTTAAAAATAAATTGTATATCTCTTACCACTGTAGTGTTATAATCACACAACCCAGCCTTCAAAGCAGTATGTGAGTGCCAGGTGTACACTCTTGAGTTTTCTTTGTTTTCTTCCTCTTCTCACAGCAGCAAAGTGTTGAAGTCTGAAGCCATATGTAAGATGCTGAATGGAACCCTGTCTCTTGTCTCTCTCATTCTACCCAACCTAAAGCCTTGCACCAATGTATAAAAAACCTTGTGAATATGATCTTTAAGGAAGAGACATTAACATGCACTGAGCATCAACTGTGTGCCAGGGACCGCTCTCCTTATGCTGCCTTAAGCATGCTCCAGAGCAATCAAGAGAGGTAGGAATTTTCACATTCATTACATAAATGAGAAAATCGGGGCTCAGAGAGGTTATGTAATATGGCCAAACTCATATTTTTGAAGGTCTTCTTCCAATCATTCTCTGTTTAACTTTGAAGGCTAGGTCTTTCTCGCACTAAGGACTGGCTAGCTAACACGCAACACCTTCAGACTCTTCTGCCACATTCTGCTTTCTGGAGGAGCCAGGTATTACAAAATGCCATTCTTCATCACTTGTGGCCAGGTGGAAATTGAAACAAGGACATCAGCTTTAAGCCTGAGCAGTCACTCTATAAAGCATCATGAAATACATGTCTGCAAACAAAATTTCAAACAAACCATGGCTTTTTAAAAGATGTTTTAGAACCTACAATCAAAACGTCATTTATTAACAGTCCCGTCTCCATTTGCCAATTAGGTGGCCCTGTCACTTATCTGCTTGAATGTCAAGCAGAACGTCAAACTATTATTTTAATTAATTAATTCAGCCTTTCTCCCCAGGGCAGGCCCTGAGAGACACCTGGCTTATTTTCACAGCGGTCTCTGATGCTCAGCTGTCAAGCCATATCACGACGGGCTCTCTGCGCTTCATGCAAGGCCAAGCACTTAATCTCTTTAAGGAGACCTGTCATCACTTTCTTTCACTCCAGCACAGCCCCGGTCTATGTTGAGACATAATGTCGCATGCATCTGTCTCTCCTTGCCCATTCCAACAGCTACCATCTGGGTTTAGATGCTTCTCAGTTCCCCTCTGAATCATTGTTCCTGCAGTTTTCTGAGTGCCTGCTCTGGGCTGGGCACCATGCTACTATGTGTTTCATATTCCTCTTCTCCCATCCACAAGACAACCATGCCACATAGAATTACCACCCCCAGACTGCTCCCCCCCATCCCCACCAAAGGACATGGAGTCTTAGGAAACGGAAATGACTTGACCAAGATTCTTCAATTAGAAAGTTGTGAAGCAAGGGTATAAATTGGGTTCTGTGTTGACGTCTGCAATTGTGTCCCTTCCACTCTCTCACATTGCCTCTATCCTTGCCTTTAATCTCTAAGATCTGGGAATGAAAAACAGGTTCTCGTTAGGCTATGTATTGCACGAGATGCTAAAATTGAGCCCCTCAAATAGATATGGCAGAGAGAAGACCTGGGTAAGATCACAACGCCATGTACATTCTCTCCATTGTCTCGTTTGTGGATGCTTCAGGGAATCTTATGCTGCTCCTCATTATTTATGTACAGTGTATTGATTTGGTGTTAGGGGTGAGGCAGGTGTTCAAGGCTAAGAGGAGACGAAAGAGATAACAGACATTTGGATTACACTTGGTTTTTATAACACTGCTTGGTTTTAAAAAACAAATAGCAGATGAAACAGTGTGTTGGGGTGTGGTGGTCCCCAACACCTGAATGGGGGAGGATGACATTCCAGGTGAATAAATAGCTGGTGCAAAAGTCCAGACATGTTACAGGGCCCACACTCTCCAGGCACATGTATTCCTGAGGGAATTATGGCTTTCAGGGGGATTCTCTCTGCACAAAAGATGCTGAGTTTAAATGCTTATCTTCCTGACCAGCCTTCAACCCCAAGTCTCCATAGTTTTAAAAGTTCTGGTGTTGACATTTTCCCCTCTTGTTCTTAAGCATTAAAAAAAAAAAAAAGAAAAAGAAGGAAAAAAAAAATCCAGCCATTTCACAACCATTGCTTCTTAGCTGCTCTGGGGGTGCCACCTCTAACCCAAAACCTCCCATAATTGTTTGGGGTGCATTGGGCCTCCCAGTGGCAACTACATTTAATGCCATTACGTCTGGCTCCAGGTTGCTAAAGCTTGGTACCTGCCCTCTCTGCCTCTTGCTGCACTTAAAACCTACCCTTTATGCTACTAAATTGCTTCTTTCTGTTGAATCTTGCATCCAGGTAAGATGGTGGGACAGCTAAACTCTCATTCTCTGGGTCCGAGAAGCAATTTGAAGCATGTCTGCTCAGTGTTTCTCAAAGTGGAGCCTATAGAATTCCTGGTCCATAATCAGGTCTTCACAATTCAAGTTTAATGGGCAAATGGTCTTGGGAAACACAGCACATTATACCTGAGTCTTGGAGCTTCCTACTGCATCTTGGCAGAGTAAAGGCACAGAGACTTTCTGTAATAAGAAAATCTTTGAGCCGGTGTTTTCTAAACGTACTCGGTTAGGGAACCCTGCTTTCTACACTCTTCCTACACCCTTTGAGAAGGGCTGCTCTAGATAATAAGCCCTTCCCAGCGCTTGGTATCTAATACTTTACATTCTGCTAGAGCAGGAAGTGGCTTGACCCTTACAGTTGATGACACTGAAGGGCAGACATGTAAGTGACTTGTAGTAGAAAAGCAGCTGGTAGGAGACAGATGGAATCAGGGTTTCTGATGAGCAGGATGAGGATCTTGTCACCGAGCTGTGCGGATTTTTTTGCCAAGGCCGTGTGTACCCTCTGACTGGCCTCATCTAAAACATACACCACACACAGCAAAATGACACCTGTAATAGGTTATTATTACTTAAAAAAACACGATGGCATAGGTGGAGAAAACTAAGTAAAGAAATACTTGTTGAGGAGTTCCTGTTGTGGTGCAGTGGTAATGAACCCAACTAGTTTCCATGAGGACACTGGTGTGATCCCTGGCCCCACTCAGTGGGTTGAGGATCTGTCATTGCTGCAAGCTGTGGTATAGGTTGCAGACAAGAACTGCCATATGCCGCAGGTGTGGCCCTTAAAGGCAACCCCCGCCCCCGCCCAAGAAAAAGCATATAGGGTGCTGGCTGCTTCACCTCTGCTACCTTGCACATCCTCAAAAAAGGTCCTGAGAGGTAAGAGCTATTCTCCCTATTGTACAGAGGAGCACACTGAAACTCAGAGAGATGCGGTAACTTTCTCAGGGTCAGCCAAGCATTATGTTCATGCCGAATTCCCCCAACCCTCCCTCTCCTCTTACTCCACTATCCTTTTCTAGTGAATGACACCATGCCAGTGGCTCTGGAGTCCAATAGAGGGAGTGAGATTTAACCAGATGCCTCCAAGGACTTGATCCTGTTTGTGTTCTAGCGGTTTGTTTAGACAAGACGGGCTCAATCTAGGGGGTTCAAGAGGAATAACGATATTGAGAATTAGTAATTCTGCCCTCAAAAGAGATCAAAGGGAGTTTAGGCTTAAATGGCTTGACAGTGTTTTGTCCCAAACTGGTGAGTGTATTTGGGGTTTTATCCCCCAGGCCGAAAGAAAAAAAAAAAGAACTGTGGATATATTCTTAGAGAACAAAGTGAAAATAATCAAGACAGGACCTGGAGATTCCTCAGGCCAAGAAGCGGCTTGGATGGAAGCGGGAGAGGGCAGGAAGAAGGCCGCGGTTCTATTCTGGGCTGTGCACCCATAGAGGGTGTGATCTTGGCAAATCTCTTACCCACTTGGCCTCAGTTTCTCCTTTAGAAAAGAAAGAGGTGTGGGCCAATCCCAGAGGTGCTAATTACTATGGGGACAAGGTCTGCCTGGAGGCCAGAGTTACCACTTGTCTGGCCTGGATGGCCCCTCTAGCCAAGTTAGTCCTGGCAGGACAGGTCATTTTTGGTCCACAGGATGGGAGCAGTTTTGATGCCTTCATCCTTCTGAAATGAAAAATGAGTCAGCGTGTCCTGCACTTTACAGCTTAGACGGAGGGCGCTGGGACCCAGAGACCTCAGGTCCACTCTGACCCAAGGACTTGGGGTGTTTCCTCCACCGATTCCTCAGTCACCTGAGTCTGTGCCCCAGGCAGGGAACCTGTAGAGGGTTGTTTGTTGTTTCTCTCTTTGAGGGTGGTTGGTGTGGAGCTGCAGGGCTGCACTGCTTCCAATCCCGCCTCCTCTTCTGCTGCCAGGCTTTGGGGAGGGGGGCCTTCAGGGATGGAGTGGGCAGTGGTGGTGCTTTACAGAGGGAAAGAAGCAGAATGAGACCTGGGGCTCCAGAGAGGACATGGCTGGAGCTGGGTGCCAGCCTGGGCAGGACCCTGAGTGGAGCAGCAAACGTTTCCAGAAGCTCCCACGATAGGAGTGGGTTTCAGCCATTTCTCAGCCCCTCCCAGCTCACACCTTAGGTGTGATTTCATTCCCCTGCCTTCCCGGAGCAACCCCCGCCGCCGCACAGAAGTGCCTCCAATGGATGAGCTCAGACTTGAGCGTGACTCACAAAAGAGCATCAGGGCTGCCAGGCCTCAGACGGCAGATTATGATCAGTTCCTCCGGGCCCTGACAGAGGCCGGCTCCAGAGGAAGCTCTTTGTCTCCCACTCAGGTTTCCATGGGGGCAAACTTAGTGCACAGGTGTGGCCCAGGCCCCACGGGGACCGGCTGGGTAGCTGGATTCCAGACGTCCCTGGGGCCTCCTGGGGACCACTCTCAGGTCACCCGACAGAAACAGAGATCTTAAGAAACCTCACCTCGTGGGCCCCTAAAGAGATGAAAAGGAGGGGTCCCCTGTTGCTGTTTGGGAGAGACACACAAGGCAGCCACGCCTAGATTCCAGAGTGTGGGTGGGTGGATGTCATCAATACCTCAGTGGCACCAGCTGTCAGGACCCAGCCTCAGGCCTCTGCCCCACCCCTCCTTGTAAGGCTCTTGGTTTTCCCACCAGACAAAGTTGGCAGGCTCTTCCTGGCGGGGGTGGGGGGCGGAAATGATGTCAGCAATGCCAGGGCTATCGAGGTGAGGCTAAAACCGTCATGTCCAGAGAACAGCCCATCCGTGGGTCGTGGCTGAGGCTGCGGCGTGGCGTGTGTGGGCTCTGTGAAGAGGGGGACACGGCCTGCCGCGTCCCTGACCCCAGTGGTCCCTTAACGAATGGTTGTTGAATGACTGGTGAGTCCCGAGAGGTGGTGCAGCTGGGATTTTCGAGGTCTTACAGTGTGACTGGAGATCTTGGGAAAGCAGGCGTTTCGGTTTGGAGAGGGGGAGAGGGGGAATTACGGGAGGAGTCAGACACCTACTTTGTGAGACAAACAGTGTGGCTGGCACTGTACACGAGTTACTTTGGAAAAATCCCACCCAAGAGTTATTACCCCTCCTTAGGAGCTGAGGTTTGCAAGGCTAAGTGAATTGCCCAAGAAGAAATCATGCATTAAGCGGCAAAGGCAGGCTTCAAACCTGGGTCTTCTGTTGTATCTTCCTAGAGTTAGGTCATAATTTTCCCCCACTTTATACAGAAGAAGACGGAGGCCTGGAAAAGCCAGCTGGCAGCTAGTAGAAGGCAGAGCAGGGGCAAGAACTTGGAGCTCTGGCCTCAAGTCTTTCCAAGCCCCTTTGTGGCTTCCCTGAGCTTTTCCCAAGACACACACAGGTCTCCCTCAGCCCAGGTGGCACTGATGCCTTCAACGCCTCACCCCGTCCCCGAGGGGCTGGAGCCCCTCTCACCCCACAGTCTGCATCTTCTCCCTCATCTGCTCATCGCGAGGCAGGGAACCCCTTGCAGGCAGCCCCACTGGGGAGGGCAGACATCTGGCTCACAGCTGGCCCATGTACAACTCATGCGTCTCTATGGCAGAAAACATGGGCTGTGTGCATGTTTATTTTTCTTTTCTCTGTTGATAATAAAATTGGATAATGAGCCTGATGAATGAAGGGCCTTCAGAGACTGGTCCTGGTTCTACCAGTTGCCTGAGGTGCTGAGCTGTGTCACCTGAGTGCCCTTTCTGGGTCTCGGCATTCCCATCTGGAACAAGAGAACTTGTACCAAATGACACCCAAGATCTTTTCCCAGGGCCAATTTTCTAGAAATCTATTTAAATAGGTCAGCACACACATACCAGCAGAGTCAAATACCCTTCCTTATGCAGTCAACTCAAAAACTAAACATGCACAAAATATTTTGAAGTCTAAATCAAAACTTGGCATTTTCTATTCCTTTTATCTTTTTATCCATGTATGAATTTTTTAAAATAAACTTTGCCTTATGAATAAAAATATATCTTCCCTTAACAAATGTACAGAATTTTGAACTCTTTTTGTTGTTCTCATGCCTTTTTTTTTCCCATAAAACGTAATTAAAAACAACAAGAGATTGGAGTGGCTACAGTGGTATCAGTATCAGTATAAAAAATTCATGGGATCCATGTTTCTCTATAACTTATAATACTTAATATTATGTGTCAACTGGCTCAGGCTATAGTGCCAAGTTGTTGGTCAAATATGAGTTGAGATATGGCCATGAAGATATTTTTTTAGGTTATGATGAACATTTATAATCAGCTGACTTTAAGTAAAGCAGATTACTCTCCATTATGTGGGTGGGCCTCATCCAATCAGTTGAAGGTTCTAAGAGCCAAGACTGAAGTTTTCTAGAGAAGAAAGAATTCTGCCTCAAGATTCAACATAGAACTTGACCCATTGGTTCTGTTTCTCTGGAGAGCACTGAATGATACATATCTACTTGATTCAAAGATTTTTTTCTACTGGAAACATCAGAAAATTCGTAGTTGTTAGCCTCTTTCCAGAATGCTGTGATTCCAACCCTAGGGCTTATTGTGTGGGATATGGTGTGGGCACAGCTTCCACTGGGCCTCATCCCCCTTACATATCAAGTACGGGTTGGGGAGCAGGGTATGTGAAGACAACCCCTTGCTCAGATGAGTGACATATTAAACTATCTGAAACAGAGCACAGATTCGATAGAGAATGAACACTACTACTCCATGCCCTCTTCCTCCTCCTCATACCAGCTTTATTTATTTTTTATTTTTTTTTATTTGTTGTCTTTTCTGGGGCCACTCCTGTGGCATATGGAGGTTCCCAGGCTAGGGGTCAAATCGGAGCTGTAGCCACCGGCCTACGCCAGAGCCACAGCAACGCAGGATCCGAGCCGCGTCTGCAACCTGCACCACAGCTCACGGCAACGCCGGATCCTTAACCCACTGAGCAAGGGCAGGGATTGAACCCGCAACCTCATGGTTCCCAGTCAGATTCGCTAACCACTGCGTCACGACAGGAACTCCCGCATACCAGCTTTATTAACTGGACTCAAACCACGCTTTTGGAGCCCTGGAGGCTGCTGGATCCTACACTTGGGGGCTGGCAGGGGGAGATGAACGCCAAGGTTCTTCCCCTCCAGGAGTTCCAAAACAGCTGAGACGGGAAAGCTCCACGTGCTCCACGAGCCACTGGACAAGAGCATATAAATCACAGCTCTCCGCAGCTTTCAAGGCCCAGCCTAAATCCTATCTCCTCCACGAAACCTTCCTAGATCCCCTCTTAGAAATTAATCTCCCAGCTCCCATGTCCGCAGGGCCTTTGGCTTGTACCTTTCCTATGGTACTTACCACTATTTACCTTGCATGAGAGTGATTTATGCACAGGTCAGCCTCTCCCCCTAGAATGTGAGTTTCTTAGGACAGAAATATTTACAAAGGGCCTTTCAATGACTTTGGCTCTCATAAGAGCAACATAACAGCAGCAATAATCTGGCTCACGTTTTAAAATGACTTTATGGCAAAATAAGTAGAATGGACTGTAGTTTTTAAATTATATGCACACTTTTATTTTCACAAACGACCTCTCTCTCTCGCTCTTGTTTTGTTTTGGTTTGGTTTTGCTTTTTAGGGCTGTACCTGCAGCATATGGAATTTCCTAGGTTGGCGGATGATTCTGAGCTACAGCTGCCAGCCTATACCACAGCCATAGCAATATTGTGACCTACACCACAGCTCACGGCAACGCCAGATCCTTAACCCACTAAGCAAGGCCAGGGATCAAACCCATGTCCTCATGGACACGAGTCAGGTCTGTTACCACTGAGCCACATTGGGAACTCCCAACCTCTCTTTTTTGTGTGTGTCCATTTTATGGATACTGTACAGGAGGCAGAGAACTTGGCATGACCCGTACAAGGTCACAGAGCTAGTTAACCACTGGGCTAAGCCCAGAATCTGGCCCGTTTGTGTTCAGCGGTCTAAGGCTGGCACTTAGCTGAGAGGGCTGCATTGCAAATTCCTGGCCCCTTTAAATGACCCTTACCCACTAAATCCACATCCCGTCACACACAGGCAGTTTGGCATCCTAGTTGTGTGAGTTCCCTCCCTGTTTAGACATAAAACAAAGCCAGGTGGAACAAACAGCATCTTTTAACGGTCTTTTCAGTCTGCTCGTGCCTCCTGCCTTGCTGATTTTCAGGTTGGCAGAGGCTGGTCTCTAGCAATTTCTCCAACAAAATCTTGTGACTTTGCAGTGATGAGAGCTGGGCATGCCACGCACTGATGTTTCTACTCTTCCTCCCTAGGACTTCTCGAGGCCTTGGGATAACACTGAGATAGAAGCTCAATTACCTGCTATTGACAGGTGAGGACCCTGAGGCCTGAAGAGATGCGGAGCGAGTTATGTGCCCAAGGCCACACGCAGCCAGGGTTCAAATCCACGTTTGTTCTGATGTGGAAGACTTTCCATTATGCCCACACGAGATTCCTTCTCTGATTGGGAGGGACTGGGAAAGTGGCAGCTGGTTCTCCTAGCTCTAGCTGGCCAACTTCATAAGATGCTCATCTGAGGTGTGATTTTTACAAGAGAATTAGTCAAAATCATTAGATAAGGACCATGGCCCAGAGAATCACTTCTGAGATTGGTGAACACTGACAGAAGGCCAACTTTGGTTTCTTCCTTTGCCCAGGTTGGAATTTGAACATGTTCATTGGCAAAACTTTCCGCCGTGATTTTTCACGGCAACATTCCTTCCTGCAGCCACATTTGACTAATGAGAGCACTGACGAAAACCCTTCATCCTCTCACCTCCATGGCTTTACTTCTGCCATTTCCCACCTGAATCGCCCTTTCTCCACACTTAGAAATAGACTTTCTTTCTTCCTTCAAGATCCCATTGACTGGGCATAGACACTGACTAAATTGAGTCGATGCAAATCCATTCCTTGGTTTGAGACCAGACGTCAGGCAATCAAGCGTCAGGGAAGAGTCCAAAATAATTAGAGGCAAAGTAGGAATGATGGTGAGGGTTGTGTTTGTTCAGAAATTCGAACTCCTTGTGTTGGGTAGTGGGGAGCATAGAGCAGAGCGGGGGTGGGGCACATGGTAGGACTTAGGTTTGGGTAGTGCACATCTGGTAGCTGAAAGTAAAAGTGTCTTCAGTTTTCCTATGTCATAGTAGACTCTTAGAATAGTCTAAGTGGGGGTCTGATCCAGGGAAGTGGCCAAGGACTGGATGGAAGGGAGAGTTGGGAGGAATTTTGGATGGATAAACTAGAGTTATTTCCCCAGTAGAGTCTTGATAAAAGGTGGCACAACACAGAAGAAAGGATATGGGCATTGGGATGAAGCAGACTGGGTTTTGAATCTCAGCTCAGCCACCTGCAGGCATGTGACCTTGGCAATTCATATGCACTCACTGAGATTCGGTTTCCTCACCTGTCAAACAGGAAGCTTACTGACCCCTCATAGGCTTTTGTGAGAATCAGTAGAAATAACAAAAACACAAGGCAGCCTCATGGCAGGTGATCAGCTAGTGATCACTATCCTGGAGGACAGAGGACATC
Source organism: Sus scrofa (assembly GCF_054392235.1). Taxonomy (NCBI): domain Eukaryota; kingdom Metazoa; phylum Chordata; class Mammalia; order Artiodactyla; family Suidae; genus Sus; species Sus scrofa. The sequence goes on from NC_139391.1 coordinate 14,077,034, forward strand.
CTGGCTAAGACCTGGGCTGTCCCCTATCAGCAGCATGACCTTGGGAAAATGCCTGAAGCCAGTGACTTAGGCAAAGTGGAGATAATAGTGGCTCTCACAGGTCTGTCATAACGAACATTAAGTCTGTTGAGAGACGTGGCTGTTAAGTGATGGGTGGAGAGGAAGCACTCAGGTGAGAGGCAGGTGCTATTATCAGCATTGCTAGTGCCTGGTAGACACTGCTGGTGGGCCGAACCAGCTTCCATGCCCACCCCTTCCCTCTTCTCCTGCCATATGCTAGAATCTACAAAAACCAAAGACTCATACTCTTTATTCCAGCCTCCTCTGCAGCTAGGAGTGGACTTGTGACAGCATTTTGGACAAGGAGACTGAGCACATGTCTGCTGGGGGGACCCTGGGAGTGCTTTGACTTTCCTGATTAAAGGAAGAGACCCAGACAGTGTGGCCCAACCCCCGCTGCTCCTGATTCCTGCCTTAGATTCAGGCATGATTCCAGAGGAGGTTGGGACAGCTAACTCACAATGCTGAAGAAAAGGGCCAGGAGAATGACAAAGAAGCCAGCCTGTCCGGCACTGGGGAGCTGCCAGGGTACACCCAGTGCCAACAGCTATTCGTTTGTGCAGAGTTCTTGCCAGGTGACAAGAGTAAACCCTTATGCGGAAGTCACTGTACGTGGGTTTCCTGTGTACTTGCAGCTGAACGTAGGCCTAACTGATAGACGAGGGAAAGGAGAGACAGCAGAAAAAGTCACTAGGTGGTTTGAGTAGCAACAGTTCAGCTAAAGGAGACTGTTCTCCCCACAGGCTCTGCCTTTTTCTCCTTCTGAGATTTTCCTTATAGGATCCTCCTCAACCAGAATCTACCACGCTGCTGTGCCCGCACCCCAACCCTCGAGGGCACAAATCCTCCAGGCCCAGCTTCCACAGATTGTCCCCATCTCTCCTCTCGAAATTTCAGTGTTGAGGGCTTCAGATTTTCATTAATTTTTTAAAAATTATTTTGTCTTTTAAATCCATACCTGAGGCATATGGATGTTCTCAGTCTAGGGGTCGAAATGGAGCTGTAGCCACTGGCTTTCGTCACAGCCACAGCAATGTGGGATCGGAGCCATGTCTGCGACCTACACTACAACTCACAGCAACGCTGGATCCTTAACCCACTGAGCAAGGCCAGGGATCGAACCCGCGTCCTCATGGACACCAGTCGGGTTTGTTAACTGCTGAGCCACAACGGAAACTCCATGTGTTTACCTTTTAAATTATATTTTCAAATACTACGTACATTGCTATTGGTATTCGTTATCTTACCTTTTCTAACAGAAACTAAATTCTAAATGAGATTCGTGCATGAAAGTATATGGCATAACAATCATACAAAAAATTACGTGTTATTATTATCCTTTTGTACTCCCAATCTTTGGTCTATTCATTCAACAAATACATAGTAAGAATCTACCATAGCATCTGCTCTGAGGACAGTTTGGTCTCCGTGGGACAATTTTCTGTTTTTTTTTTTTTTTTTTGTCTTTCAAAAAGGGATAATGGTGGTACAAAGGTATTACGGGGAAGAATTGAGTTAATGTATGTAAAGTGTAGAGAATAGTGTCTGGAATGCAGGGAACACGCAGGGTATATTGTTATTACTATTATTATTAACCATGCTGCCCATTAGTCTCAAGGGTTATACCTGACACGTTCCCTATCACACAGTAGGATCTCAATAAAGACCGAATGGATAACTTGTGTAGGTAAAAAACTTCAAGTAAGACTAATTTAAATTCATATATACTTAAGTATATTAACATTCATGAATAATTCATGTCAACAAATATCTGTTTTTAAAATTAATTTTCTTTGGAGAGTACTTGGAGAATCTCACAACAGCTCTCAAAGTAATTGGAGAAGCAGGGGCAAACACCACAAAGCCAGAAAGAGGAACCATTTAGGCCAGCTAGGAAATTCACTCGCTTTTAAATTCGACAATTGTCTACACACTCTCTGGTCCAGCTCAGCCCTTGGGGAGGCTTCCACCACCTGAGTCTCTCTCCAGAGGGAAAGTCAACCGTCTCCTCTGGCTCACAGGGACCCCCCGAACCCCAGTCTGAGCTCAATAACCAAGACCTGCTCTGTGTCCACCCCTCGTGGGGAGTCTGGGCTCTGGGTTCAGTTCTTGTTGTGCTGCCGGCTGGGTGCACAATCCCTTTGGGCCTTCGTCCACCATGTACGAAGTGAGAGTAACCCTCGTACTGAATTATTGGCAAGCTGAAGTGAGTCAATCTGAGTCGAGCGACGAGCACTCTCAAGGGCGTGGTGTGTGCTCAGCGGGTGTGACTTGCCTTATTCCAGCACCCCCCCCCGCCCCCCCAGTCCAGCCTCTCTGAGCTGTTCGCTGGCCTCCTTCCACACTCCACAACTTGGCACCTGCTCATCACACATCATTCTTTCTCTTGCTCTTCACTGGATAAATGTCTACGGATTCATCCAGACTCATTACAAATGGCACCTAGTTGGGTATGTGACGTGACACAATCAGGCATTCCCAGAGTTTATCAACTTTGGGGGAAACCAACAAGCAAGCAATAGCACTAACAACAACAGGTGACTTTATGAAGGAATTGCTTAAAGGACCTCTCTCCCAAGCACCCAGAGATCTTTCTAGTCTGGGTTATTTGGCATCTCTTTCTATTTACCATCAGATCTGAGTGGGTGTTAACCACCACCCTGGAAAAGAATGTGGCTCCCTTAAATCGAGGTGGAATATCAGAGCTTTGCTGAGTCGGGGAGGGGACTGGAACTGGAAGAGTATCTACCCGGTGTTGGCCCTGTGTAGGCACGTCCTCATCTTTAATCTTTACGACCGTCCTATGAAGTAGGCATGTTACTCATTTCGGGCACAGACAGGCCATATTACTTGCTTGGATTCACACAGATCTGTGCAGTGCAGGATTAGGGCAGGGAGGGAGAATAAAGGGAAAAGTTAGGGCAGGTAGAAAAAGCTGGATTTCCTACCCTTGCCAATCCTATTAAGGGCTGACTCTGACTACAATCTGCCAGGTCTATGTCAAGAACAGAGAAGACTGTTGCTGCAGAGGCTCATTTTATTTGCAGAACAGGAATTATCAGGCATGATCCCCAGCAGAAGTGTTTTGCTTGGAAACCAAGAACTTAGACCATCTTATCCTTCTGAATCCACACTGAATTACTCCCGGTATGCTGGAAAGCCAGCTTCAGAATCAGTCATTTATAAATTGGAATCTGGATTCTAACACAGGAGTTGTCAGACTTCAGGGAAGTGATTTGACCTCACTCAGCCTGAGTTGCCTCATCTAAAAATGGGATGATCGTGATGGAGGATAACATAAGAAAAAGAACAGTGTGTGTGTGTGTGTGTGTGTGTGTGTGTGTGTGTGTGTGTGTGTGTGAGACTGGCTTACTTTGTTATACATCAGAAATTGATACTACATTGTAAATCAATTATACTTTAATAAAAAACTAAAAAAATATTAAAAAATGGCATGATTAGAGATCTCAACTCAGACATGAGGGGCTATTAAATGAGGTAGAGCTAGGGTGCATGCATGCATAATTTATAGTTCAGACAGGGCACTGAGCGGGGAGAACCCTGCTAAGGATTAGACTGGGACCGGGACCACCTGGGACACACTGCACTGGACGCCACACTAGGTGGGAGCTATGAGATGTGCCCAGCAGAGTGCCTCACACCCAGGAAGCCCCTCCCAACGCTCCTCTCCAAGAGTATTTTAAGCACAATCCCAAAGCCAAGCTACATCAGACCATTTACCATTTTCTGGCCATATTAGACTCATAGGCAGAGAGAGCGCACTCTGAATCCTATTAGTCATCGGTTACTCACATTTTTAAATCTGATAGACCAGTGAACATGCAGAGACTCATCGGAACAATGCAAAAGGCTTCTTGCTGTAGTTAGGACAGGACAACAGGGGAGAGTTTGTTCAAAGGGAAGAGGAAGGGAGGAATGTGCCGTAATGTATTTAAAAACAAACAGACAGCATACCAGCTTCAGAGCAGAAGATGGGAGGGAGGGGGTGTATAAAGGAACAGAAGGAGACAAGTTAGAACAGTCCGTTTAGTCACCAACATCTGCCAAGGAGTGAAGGGGGAGAGGCCAAAATATTCCAGCAAAGTGAGGCATCCTTACCAACGGCTGAAGAGTTTCTGGTGGAAATAGCAAGGGATGAAGGCAGAAATCCTAGGATTTCGTTCTTCCTGACAAACAGGGGATGCTTAATCCACGTTAGTTTCTTTCCTTTTGCTTCTTTTGTGCGAAGGATTTGTAAAGTAATCTGAGAGGGGGGTGTGTAGTTCATGCCCACAGTCTAGAAGCTGATGATCATGACTGCCTGCCTGATCATCGATTTCTCTTCCCTCTCGCCCTCCCTCCCACAGCTATTTATTGAACCAGGAATTGAGGATATGGAGGTGAATAGACGGGCTCATATTTATCAGGGAAGATAGACGCGGGGCAGATCATTAATGACGATTCTAGTAAGTGCGGAGACAGAGTCCACCCCTCATCCCAGGCCCTAGACTTTTGCCGTGTTTGACCAGTCTGTGTGGCTGTCCCCCAAATCTCTCAAATATGCCATGTCTAATGCTTAACTCATAGTCTTCCTCCCACATCGAGCTCGCTTCCTGCCTTCCCTGTCAGAGTGGATGGCATCACTAGCTCTCAAGCCCTTGCTTTTTTTTTTTTTTTTTTTTTAATTACATCAAGGGGCATGGTTCACTGGAGCAGAGTCCTGGGGAGAGAATGTGATTTGTGTTTTTATAGAGATCTACAGAAAGCTCATGGGAGAGCAAGGGTTGGATGGGTGCAAATTCTGACCAAGAATTTTTGGGTTGGGTTGCAGCTTTTGGTTGTTGAGATGAATGTGGGCGTGTGGGAGTGGGGGGGTGTTGCAGTGGGGGTGGGAGAAGGGATCTGGGTCCAGATAACAGTCCTAGCTCTGATGAATCCAAGTTCATCCTGGACCGAGGAACGTACACCTCTCTTTCCCTCTGTGGTCACCAGCCTCCCCTTGATTTGTCTTCTTCTCCATCAATAACAACCCGAAACCAAAATATGGTAGGAGAGCCCAAGTCTGTGTACATCCTGCTGTCTCACAGTAAGAGAGATTCACTTGCCAAATGCCTTCTGTGCCAAGGAAACAATAGCTCCAGTAACAATCTCCATCCAGACACTCCCCCCCCATCCCTCCTTATCTATCATCTATTTACCCATTTGTAATGGGAGGGAAAACCAGCTTCATAGTCAATCCCATTTTCCCTGAGCATTTAGAGTTAAAAATCATTTGTATTTCGACCATGGTCCAGCGGCTCCTTCTCCCATCCATCAATGTGAATGATGAATTGGTTGCCCAGTTTCCATCTGATCTTTAATTGAATAACTGCATGTTTTTAACACAAATGTGCAGTTTGGCCTAGAGTTTGTCTTGGGGCGGGGTGGGGGTGGGGCACGCTTTGCTTCTTTGCTAAAGCATTTCCAATTTTAACTTGATATTATGTCCACATAGTAATGTGTGGGTATTTGGAGAGAAAGGCAGAGAATGAGAGATATTGAGAAAGAGAGAGAGACAGACAGGGAGCTGTAACAAGGGCTGGGGAAGAGGTAGAGTGAAGGGGTGAAACCACTAATTAAAATGGGAAAATCAAATTCTTTCACTTGGGGCCACAGGCAATGAATGTGTTCCTTGGGGGGAAAATGTGAAACCCCTAATACTTAGAGATTTGCAACCGGATAATAACTTTGCCAAATGTGACTGACAGTTACCAGATTATTTCCTTAATCACACCTTTATTTCTATTAAGCAGGGCTTATGCTCCCAGCAGGTTTTAAACACGTGTTAACGCTAAACATCCCACGGAAGAATCAAAGGGCTACAGCAACTGGAGCTTTGTGGAGGGACTCTACAAATAGAAACATCCAGAAAGAGGGGCAGAAAAATGAAGGTGGGAGCAAATCCAGCTTCAGTCTGCTCTGGCTTAAACAAATATCTCTTGCCCAAAACCAGCACAGAATGGCAGGAGCTTTGGAGGGAGATGACAGGAACTTAGCGGAAGGCATACAAATCAGCGAACCCGCAGAAATTCATTTTTTTTTTTTTTGTCTCAGTGAAATCTTTGGATTCTAAGAGTTGGTTGTTTCCAAGGACTAACTCCCCTAAGACGCAATTAGCATTTATACGACATTTTATCATAACTGTTCTTTTCCTTTCGATCAAAATCTCTAAGCACTCTGAATAGTTAACTTGACAGTAAACCCTCCGAAAGAGATGAGAGTGATCAGGATCCTAGGTGGTGGTTTAAACTTGAGCTCCTCGTGAGGTGCAAGGCACTCTAGTAGTTAGTGAACCTCTTCCCAGGAGTTCACGCAGAAGGGACAAAGGGAAAGAGATGCTAGTGACGCCAGCGAAGGGTCTAAACTAGGCCCTGCCTGTCTATTAATCTGGTCAATCCCACCATCTGCACTCTAAGCTTGCTATTATGGTCCCATATTTGAGATGAGGAAACACCCCGGAGAGATCCATTAACTTGCTCATGTTTAGAAAATAATACTTAGGTTCTAAACTCAGACTCTCCCTCATTAGCCAGTAAGGGGATGAAGCAAAGAGCTCAGGAGCTGCTGAAGATTTTCTCTCTGGATCCCATTTGAAGGATCCCCAATTCCTCTCTGTTTTGCTTTTAAAACTTCCTTCCAGTATCCAATGCGTGTGTATTTTCCACTGACTCCCCCATGTTCACTCACTTCTACCCTGATCAGAACCTCAGAGGACAGCCACCCCAGCCCTCAGGAATTGAGTTGTGTTTGGTGGATGCGAGGACCTGGCAGCAGATTGGAGGTGGGGGAAGTTGGCATTGGGATGTGTATCTCCCAGGCCCCCTCCCTGCCAGGTGGCAGCACTGGCTACCAAGGTCCTGCCAGGTGGCCATCTTCACATTGACTCTCTGCAAACTGTAGTCACCCAACAGTTCCCAGATGCTTTGATCTCGGATGTTTACAACTTGCTGAGGACCCCCAAAGAGCCTCTGTTTCTCTCTCAATGTTCACCACATTAGAACTTAAAAATCTGAGAAATTCTCAAACACATAAATGTACAAGCATACATTCCTGGAGCCATCAGCGGGAGGGCACCATGGCCAATCACAGAGTCTCTGGAAAACTCCATTGAGCGCTCATGACAGAATAAGAAATAACCTGACTAGCATCCATGAGGATGCAGGTTTAATCCTGGGCTCACTTAGTGGGTTAAGGATTCGGCCTTGCTGTGATCTGCAGTGTAGGTCGCAGACGTGACTTGGATCCTGAGTTGCCATGGCTGTGGCGCAGGCTTCAATTCGACCCCTAGCCTGGGAACTTCCATATGCCCCGGGTGCAGTCCTAAAAGGGCAAAAAAAAAAAAAAAAAAAAAAAAGAAAAAGAAAAAGAAAAAAATCTCCGTGTTATTGAGAAAATGGTTTTGACCTTGTGGACCTCTAACAGAGTCTTGGGGACCCCACAGTTTCCAGCTTTGAGAACAGCTGCACACACTGCCCCTTCAGACCCACCCTGGGATGCTTTTCCAGTCCTATCGAACCTCTCGCTCTGCCTGCACCTTCCTAATTCCTCCCTTCATTCAACTCTGCTCCTTATTCCAGGTTGAGGATGCTCTCTATTTCCTACCAGGACCCTGACTCATCACTGACTAGGGGATGACTGCCGTTTCACTGTGGAGATGGGACTGGGGCCAGAAATGTCTCAGGAATGCATGCAGCACAGGAAAATATCCCTTCTGCTTGCACTGACTTTTGCCCTATGAACTTTGATCCATCTGTGGATCCGATGCCGAGAGGAGGAATATGCAATTTCTCACCTGCAGAGAGGAAGGGCTTTGCGAACCATAGTTTTGAGCAGTGATGTAGGATATATTGGGCAAAAGCCCATGAATGTATTGTCTAGTTTTCTAATTTATTTCCTTCTCCACACACAGCATTCATGCCATAAACCCAGGGCCTCATATTATGAGAAGAGCCTGAAAATGTTTAAAGTGTGCAGAGATAATAACAATTTTTTTTGAAGCAGACAAAACATTATTTGCTCTCACTTTCATCCATCCTAATCTATTATCATCACTCAAAAATATTTTTAGAGACTTCCTTCCTCTAATGCATGAGGTGGATTTGGAGGAGAATTAAAGCTACTGAACAACACGCTTGGGGAGTCACTAAACAGATTAAAAGACATTTGTTAACTTCAGGGATATTTGTCAAAGCCCAATTCAAGAAGTTCAGTGATGACTGAATGGAAATTGTCAACTCTTAGAACCTATGAACTAAACAACAATGCTGACACATTTGGGGCCATGTCATGTAAGCATAAGTGGATGCATCTTTTGCAGATGTATCTGAAAACTGTTTGCTCTGCTGATAAGTTGACACAGGTGCAGTTGTCACAACCCTGTGCCACCCTTGCTTAATCCTGACTTGAATGCAGATGTGATGCTGGGAGCTATGGCAGTCATGTAGTGGACATGAGGGAAAAGCTAAGAAATTTATGAAAAGTCTGACCTTGACAATTCTTGCACTCATCTATCTCCAAATTTCTGGCTATGTGATTTTAAAATCTGGGTATATGGACTTCCCGTGTGGCTTGCAGCATAACGATTCGACATTGCTTCTAAAATCTGGGTATATGGTTTGCTTAAATGCTATACATCTGATTTTCTGCGAATGAGAACTAAACGTAGCCCTGATTGAAATAGCATCTTTCATCCACTTAGTCCCCAGACTAGAGCCTTATATTCAGCAGCATCCGAAAAGGTAGTGAAGAAGTTCCATGAGCAATTTTCCTAAATCAGAATACACCATTCTTTGTGGGGGCTGATATGATCAGACCAATTCCTGTTCTCACTTCATGTTGTTATCACTCATCCTCTTAGGCATTTAGCTTCACTTGCTGACCCTTTATAATTTCCCTGAAAACACTAAATTCTTTCCAGTTGCATGGCCTTTGAGCATTCTACTTCATTTGCCTGGATTCCCTGTCCCCCTAACTTGTCTTCCGGACCTAAATGAGCCCTGCCTGTTATTATCTCGATGTAAGCATGCCACTAGGCTTTGCATTCCACTGGAAGAAACTCCATGTCCAATTTGTTGATTGTATACCAAGCATAGCCTAGCACAGCAAACAAAAGATTATAATCCCTCAAATATATTTCGTTAGGTGGGCTAGGGAATACATCACATGTAACCAAGTCTATCCCCAGTCCCGCTTTAATTTCCCAAGCCTTGGTCATTGATCTTTGAGATGGGCGAGGAACACTTCCCTCTCGGTGTGGTTTGAGATCATTGTGTGTATGGGCTGAGGTAGATGCTTTAAAAGTGGTTCATTTGCCACTGATAAGGGGCTCTTTATTCCCCAATTATCAAATTTTCTTCTAACTTCTATTCTTCACACTTTAAAAGTCATCTTTGGAAGAATCATTATTGGTGATAATTATAATCCATTCTGATGTGTGCTGAGTACGTGCCCATGTACTTTACATGCCAGTACATTATGTACATTACCTGACTTATTTTTAGGATGTATCCTCTGTTATTACCTCTTTGTTGCAGATGAGGCCGAGACTAAGGACAAGCCTCCCGGGGTGCTCATCTGCTGCCTAGAGGCAGACATGTGCCGTTGTGCTTGGTCAGAAACAAACTTCCCAGAGGGTCTGCTATCTATAGGACATGCTCCCTGCACTTGATTCATTCCATTCTTTTCCTGAGAAAAGGGCAACGCAGAATAAAATGAGCTGGTATCATTTCTTTTCTTTTCTTTTTTTTTTTTTAAGAAAAGCAACTTCCAAAGACTTCTCTAAGGTCAATACAGATTTTCATTTCAATCTTCACTCCTTCCTAGATCCACAGGCTCTGAAATGAAAATTGACGCTCGAGCTGGTGACCCCAAGGCAGAATCCTCAACCAGAAAACAATGACTGAGTCAGGCCTGGTGCAGCATACTCTCAAAGTGCAGAAAGTAGATTAATACACATGGCAGAGATTTTGCTGTAAGAATTAAAAGCGAAAGACATTTGTTTTTACTGGAGCTCCTACTTTAGAAATTTATATGTAGGAGGTGCTTAATAAATGCTGGTTGAAATGCATTCCATGGGTCTTATGATATAGCAAGATTTTATTATAATGTTTAATATAGTTTATTCTCCATGTCAATTTAATATAGCAACTCGTGCTCTTAAAAATTTGCCCCAATCTTTTTTTTTTTTTTTTTTTTTTACTTTTTTAGGGCTGCACATGTGACATATGGAGGCTCCCAGGCTAGGAGTTAAATCACAGCTATAGCTGCCGACCTACACCACAGCCATAGCAGTGCCAGATCCAAGCTGTGTCTGTGACCTACACCACAGCTCATGGCAATGCCGGATCCTTAACCCACTGAGTGAAGCCAGGGATCGAACCTGCAACCTCACGGTCAATAGCAAGATTCATTTCTTCTGCGCCACAACTGGAACCCCTCAAAATTTGCCCCAATCTTGCCTAATAATTTCTTCTCAACATTCTAGCCCTTGCAATAGGTCTAACCATACTTGAGTACCGTTTTCTGGACAATACCCTAGCATTTGGCTGCTCTGTGCCTTTGTTTGTGCTGTATCTGTTTCCTAGCATTCCTGCCCCCTACTCCCCAGAGTCCCATCTCTTTTCATAAAAATGGCCAACTCATCCTGTAGGTCTCTGTTACACTGATTTTTCCCCCATTACTCCTGTCCCAAGTAAGACACACACATGCCCATGAGTGTTCACGTATTCTAGATACAACTACGGAAGCATTTTCCATTTTGTGGCACAGTGTGGCTGGCGGATAAAGCACAGATTTTAGAGTGGGAAATATCTGGTCACAAATCCCAGCTCTACCCCATCAAAGTCATGAGTCCTGGTATGATTTCCCTAAACATGAGCTTCCATTTCCTCTTTAGAAACAAGGATGCTATGTCCTATTAGAGCTGTTGTGGGAATAAAGGTGGCAGGGGGCTGATGGGTGGGGGGGGGATTAACAATTTCCAGCACAGAACTGATTCATGATCAGCAGCTGCCTCGTTCTGGTTATTCAGGCTCTCAGCTGAAATATTCTCTCTTGAAAATGGCCCTGACCTAATCTCCCCTCTCCCAACCCTACGCTCCTCTTTAAGCTTTGGGCCCCACGTTGCCCAAATTAAAATTCCAACCCTACCACTTCTAAGTGTAGATATTTTACTGAAATTTATTCCCTCACTTTTCTCATATGTAAAGTGGGGCTATTAATACTAATAGCAATACTAACACTAATAGGCATGCTATAGGGGCCATGCAGACCTCAGATTAGTGCCAGACACAGAATAAACTATAGCTGTTACTGTGTTGTTCATTCCTCTATCTCTGGGATACACATTAGCGTCTGGCCCAGGGAGGTACTCATTTCGTATTTATCAAATGAATAAATGCACACCGTCTGGCTATTCCTCCTTCCCTTGCATTCCACCTGAATTGGTGCTTAAGGTAGAACATGGGCACCTCTGGGGTGGGAAGGTGATGCATTGCTATTAGGTGCTCAGCATCCAGCACAGGGTCCAGCACTAGGGTAGGCTTAGTCTGGGGTGGGAAGGTGATGCATTGCTATTGGGTGCTCAGCATCCAGCACAGGGTCCAGTACCAGGTTAGGCTTAGTCAACTTCATGGAATGGAAGGGACATTTTCTGAAGTGTATTCCCATTGTGTTCTGCTGAATGTGAGTTCATTACCATCAGCTGGCAGAGCAGTCAGGACCCCGCCCACCACTCAGCCTCCTCTGGCCACCACTTACTCAAGCACACTTAACAGAGGGTGACCCAGGCACCGAAAGCCACTTCCTCTCTGGAATGACAAAGACCCAGCTCATTGTCTCTCTTGACTGGGCACAAGATTTACCTTATTCTGCTGGAAGGCTCATTTAGACGATGCCCTGTTTGGCCAGCAGCGAGAGGACTCTTTTTTGTGTGTGTGGGTCTAATCCCTTGAATCAATATTTGTTCCCACCTCCCTCTGTGTAAGGATGGAGACACTGAAACTGAAAGAGCATCTCCAAAGTAAGAGGACAAGCATGGGCCACAAGGAGGGGGCCTGGGAAAGAGAAGGAGGGGTCCCTCCTTATGGCAGTTCAGTGGGTCAGGGGCTCTGCTTTCCAGTAAAACCAGCCACTTCCCTGGTGAATTTGTTTAACCTCTTTCCAAGTTTCCCCAAAGAGATGGCATAGGAGGGGTGGAGGGGCAGCCCATTAAAATTCAGTCTGACCGGCACAGAGAAGTAGGCCATGGCTGACTAACAGAGGGGCATTGACTGAAAGAGGCTCTGGCACCAAGAGGCCACACGGCTTGAATGTTCTTTTCTTCCAAAACAAGAGAGCCTCCCCAAGCATGGAGCCACATTGTCCATGTCTGGGTCTGTCCAGCATGCCTGTGTCTCTCTCAGAGCCTGAGGCACCAGCTTTTTGGCTGACTCTCCATTCCCTCCTTGCATCCCTATGGGACACAGACTATTTCTATCCATTCTCCGTGTCACCATCACTGAGTTTCCCACTCTTGCCAGATGCAATGTCTCCACATAGCTGGGGGCAGAGTCTGAGTCTGCGACCAGACAGATGCTTTTTTGTCACATGTGCATTCTGGATGCCAACGTGAGCACTTCTCCCTGCTGGCTGATCACTTTTTAGGTCAGATGGGTGGAGAGAGGAGTGAGGGGTAAAGGGACAGAGGGGGACCAACCGAGGGGAGAGGAAGGAAAGAAGCCTAGGCAGGATGAGACTTGAAATGTCTGACTTTTAAACCTGTTGTGACGGAAGGCTCCTTGAGAGAATGGCATATGTCACGTGTATGTCCTTGACAATGGGTAGGAAATCTGCAGCATGAGAACATCACTCCCAAAACTTTACGACATTCTCGTAAAAGCTAAAGTCCATTAAAGATGGACTAAATTATCCTACATTTTAGACATAACGTCTGACGTAGAGTCCTTCCATTTTCATACATAATCATTAATTTGGCTCTTCTCTTGCAAAACTGAACACGAGGTGGCGTGTCTCAGCCTCCAATGGGCCCACCTGAGGCCAGAGTTTTCTTTCTGGAGAGGCTTAATGTTTGCCATCCTCGACTCAGTTGTACAAAGGCTACGAGACCAGTTCTACTTCCTGTAGCTGTCAGACATTACACCTGTCTCCACGGTTATTCTCACCACAGACCAGGGTGAGGCCATGGCTGTTGTCGGGGGCTCAGCATCTCCACGTTCGGGGTTCATTTCCTCAACTGAAGAGCAGCGGCACATCAACCAGAAAAGGCCCGGCTGCTGCAAAGTCAAATGTTGTGTAGTCAAGAGCCGTCTGTGGTGGGTGAAACATTGGCCTTTGTCAACAAAGGAAGGATTGAATCGCATCTGCTGGTTTTGAAACTCTTTCCACGGTTTCTGGGGTCCCGAAGACCATGCCATCTTTAAAGGTCAATGCTATAAATATCATCATCATCATGAGCTGAAGTCTGATCACGGGAGGAATTAGGAGTCAGAATAAGCCTTATTGTTAGCTAGTAGTGAAATTTATTTGCCCTGGAGGGGCCTGGCCAGTTTTAACACTTGGCAACTCTTCTGCCTGTCAGCTTCCCCAAAGCCACCCAAGCTGGGCTTCCGTCCCTTTCAGTGGAACAGAATAAAGGTCATGGATTTTAGAGTTGGAGTCCTTGCCCAGTTCTGGGCTCCCAGTCTTCTGCATGATCTGGGGCACATTCATCACAACGTCTGAAATTTTATTTCACGTAGCAGGTGTGAAGAGTCCTGCTTACTTACTACTCTGACTCTTAAGAGTAGTTATGAGGTTTAAATGAATAGATGTATAAAATTGTCAGCACCATCTGACACCTAACGAATGCTTAGACTGGTAGTTCTCAACGGAGGGTGACTTTGCTGCCCAGCAGACATTTGGCAATTTCTAGGACATTAAACCAACTGCAGGACTTGGGACAGTAGATACTGTAGGCATCTGGGGCCAGGTAGAGGTCAAGGATGTAGCTAAATATCCTACAATCCATAGGACATCACCCCTATAATAAGGGGCTATTTGTCTTAATACATCAATGGTGCTGAGGCTGAGAAACTCTGGCGAGATAAATAATAGCCACTATGTATCAGGCATTTTCCTATACATGTCTGATCCCTTTCAACTGTGCGGGTTCCAAAATGTGGATGCTGAGTTATAAGGCTGATAACAATGACAACATCCACTCATTGGCAGTGAGTTTTCTTATTTATTGTCTCATTTGATTTTAAAAAGCCTCTGCTTATAAATGTTATTAATGCAATCTCATTTTACAGGTGGAAAAACAGGCTCGGAGGCCATGGGTCACTCAGCCGGTAAAGAGCGTGCCCAGGTTTAGGATCCTGTTCTCCTGATTTCAGCTTGTATATCATCACAGGTATGCTACATGTTTAGATAACAGGGCAGCTCAGCTTTGAATACTTGGCATCATGCATTCATCTGTGAAATGGAGCAAATCATGCTGACCCATGGGGCGCAGTGACTGTAAGAAGGACGTGAAATAATGTACACAGCAGGCACTCAAAAGCCAGAGCTCTATCAATGTCCCCCTGATTCCTCTTGATGACTGGGAAACGCAATCCTTTACCCCTGTTTGGAAGCCAAGAGACCCTCAAGGCTAACCCAGCCCTCCTTTGCTGTGTTGGGTGCCCCTGCATAAGCCTGTGAGCGAGCCTCAGGCTTCGCTAAGCCCCACCATCCACAGATGCTTCATTCAATGAGTGACGTCGCCTGTCAGGCACCACCCTGTGCTGGTCACTGAGGCTTTGCAGGAGCCTCCACAGTCCTTCTGGCACCCGGTACCTGGGGGCTGACATCTTGGCAACTGTGCCACTGCTCTCTCATTACCTATCGGGAGGGTCACCCTCCTGACATCTTTGAAAATTCTTTATTAAACATTTTTTTTTAGTAAAAATACAGATTACATTATAGTTCTGACATGCTCAACTTATTATAACATCAAACAATATGCTTGCTTCTTTTGCTTGGGGATGTTTACCTGCTGACTTTGGCTCACATGTCATGATGTATTAGTTACCTTGTCAGATCTTCCATAACCTTTATTCATTCATTCATTCATTCATTCATAACCTTTATTTATTCATTCATTCATTCATTCACTCAACAATGCATTTGAATATCTACTGTGAACCTAGCACTCTGCTAGGCATTTATTGGATTAGAAAATATATTTACATCCTGTCTTTGATCTTTAGGACTCACAGTGTAGTAGGCAATGCAAGAGTGTAAAGAAAGAAGATGCATTTTTAAAGCGGTAAGTGAAATGAAAGAAGTATGGGTTGTACCTGGGAACTGAAGCTCTGGCGGGATGGAATTCAGACTTGGCAGTGAATCTGCAAAGTGGCTTTCCTGGGTCACTCTGGACAGGGATAGGTAGGGGAGCAGCAGAGGCTGGAGACTGGATTTTGTTGGATTGTGCTGCAATCGGTGTGCAAGGGAAGGAAGAGGACTGAGCATCCACAACTGAAATAAGCTGATGATACCTTGACCTAGAAGAAGACCCAGATGCCCATTTTTTGGGCTGTGAGTGAATGTTAAGCTCCTGACCTATACTTGATGAATGATATCTCAAAGGCATCACTGAGTATCTGAATATTCGCAGGAAGCTGTAGAAAGGGATTTACTCATGCTGCTAGGGTTAGGAATGGGTGCAGTGCCCCAGAAGATGTGACATTTAAGTAGGGCATAAAAAATTTAGAGATGCTTCCCACTTGGGGGAGGAGTGAGGAGCTTTGGGGCAGAGCAAGGGTAAAGATAACCTTCAGAGAAGGATGACGATGTGGCTGGAGCAAAGCCCGGGGCGGGGGTGGGGGAGGTGGAGGACGGGTGAAGTTTGAGGACCCTTTGGGGCCATGTGAAGTGGGCCAGGGGATTTGGACCTTTGTGGTAGGACTTGTTGGGTAGTGGCTGATTTACCCAGAGAGGCGGTCTTGTTGGATGTGCACAGTGGATGCGTCTCTGGGAGAAGAACAGGACTGTGGAAGGTAGGACCGGAAGCTCAGAGACAGGAGGCAAAGGGACAGGTTGGGTTGGCTGCACCCCTCCAGAGAGAGAGTGTGAGCCCTCCCTCGAGTTTCATCTGATGGAACGGCTGGCTCTCCTGCCCATGCTGGTCACCCGTGCTTCCCCTCAGATGCCCCAGCACGTATTCAAAGATAAAAACAGGAAACGGCCAAGAATGAATGAGTTCCATTTTAAAAATGTAAGAGATAAAACTAAGATGTGTTAGGTAGTTCCCACTGTGGTGCAGTGTGTTAAGAATCTTACTGTAGTGGCTTGGATCACTGTAGAGGTGTGGGTTTGATTCCTAGCCTGGCACAGTGGGTTACAGATCCTGTGTTGCTGCAGCTATAGCACAGGTCACAGCTTTGGCTTGGATTCAAACCCTGGCCCAGGAACTTCCATATGCTGTGGGTGCAGCCACTAAAAAACAAAAAAGCAAAGAAACCCCAAACAATGAAACTAAGAAGTGCTAAATTCTCCAGCACCTGGTGGAATACGAAGTACACAGACTTGATGGAATAAATGCAGAAAGACCTCAGAAACAAGGTAAGATGAGGGTGAGTGTGTAGTCAGAAAGCCCTGAAGAAATAGTGTTAGCTTTCTTCCGTGCTAATGTTGCTCTCATCCCTAAGTGGGTATGAGACAAGTCATCCTCTCAGTAGGAAGCACAACTCCCATTTGTGGAGCTGCCCTTATGGTTCAGTGTGCGTGATGCTCAGGGTACCACAAACATCATCTTACTTCATCTTAATAACAACTATAAAGCAGGCTTTATTAGGCCTGAGGTTCAGACAGTTCAGGAATTTGCCCAAGGTCACAGTGCAGTAAGTATGCATTTCCATACTTGGATTCAACCTCCAGCCTGTCCAGCTCTAAAGCCTTCGGCATTAGTGAGTTCACTACTGAGAACAGCAGATCCATCACTGTGGTATCAGCAATACTGCAAGTTGTTAATATCACTTGCCTTTCTGCACAGTAAAAGACCCTGTTTCAGAGTCTTTAAAAACTGATGTGGACAGAAAAATCAGACTTGGGGTAAAGAAGGAAATGGTGGGAAGATAAAAACAGAGAATTAAATATCTATTTCCAACTTTTGTTTTTGGCTTGTGTAAGCTCATTATCCCCTTTGGATCTGAGACTTCTTTTCAATAAAATGAAGTAAATCAACTAAGCCATATGCAAGATATAGCCTGACTTGACAGTCCTGGGATTCTATGCCCTGAGCTGAGCTTCCTATCATGGAGCAGAAAGCAACATCGTGAAATATGATGCTGCTGAGTTTTTAAAATTGGCTTGGAGATAAAATAGGAAATTGCTGTGTTCAGTTTCAGAAGAAGATGGAAATGTAGGGTTTCCAGATTTAGCAAACACAAATTTGGGGTGTCTAGTTCAGTTAGAATTTCAGATAGGCAATGCACACCTCCTTCACAGGACAATGCCCCCACGCGATATTTGAGACATACCAAAAGTTTCTCTCTGTATCCAAACGTCACATTTAGCTGGGTGTCTGAATCTTATCCGGCAACCCTAAAATCTTGGCAACATAAAAATAATGGCTTAGCTGATTAAAGTCAGGAGGGAAAAGTACAGAGGAAAGTATAGGGGCATTGGTTTCCCCATCTCACAGAGGAAAAAGCCAGTCGCTACCGCCCATGGTGAGAGTTAAAGAAACAGCGGTTTAAGTTTAGCATTAGCATTATAAAGATAATGAGTAGAAAACTGAGCAGGAAAGAATAGTCATAAGAATAAAACCCTCAGGAGGCTGGGAGGACAGGAGGGAAGCAATACAAAGATACTAAATGCGTCTTTTAAAAGAAAGGAACCCAAGATACCGTCTGCAGTAGATGAATCCTGAAGTAAAAACATAAAGACCTTATTTAGCATTAGGGTGGTAATTGCCAAAGATCTGAAAATGAAACAATTAAAAACGGCTTTCTCTGGCAAGCGGGGTTGGCAAAGTGGGTGAAAAGAGAGATGGTTACTTTTCATTTTATTTTACCCTCATTAGATTTTTAAGTTGTGTGCCAAGGGAAAAACTAGGTTGAAAATAATTATATTAATTATTATTACTGCCAGCCATCATTCACCAGATTATATGATATTTGCTCACGTATAGTCTCATGCTCTCCATCCAAAGCTTATTTTATTTGCCTCTACCGTCTTCATTTGGTATGAAGCAAATATCCATCAGATTTACAAACCCAAAGGATGCACAAATGTCTAGTACTTCATGGCAAAAATATTTCCATGTTTTCCAGTGTAAAAGATTAAAAAAACCTTTTTGACAAACAAATGTGGTTCATTCAATTTAAAACAAATATTTGGGGAGAGGCACTCCCCTGCATGCCTTAATTGTGAGTTGCCATATGTTACCCTTAATACATACTTGCAAATGAATGAAGCTTTCATAAGCAGAAATCAGAGTCCCAGCCAGAGCAAAGTTTGGTTGACTTGCTCAGGGTTTGATTGATATAACTTAGAAATATATGGATTTTCAATGAACACTCCCATTCATTTGGAAGGAAGGCACACACGTTCAGTAGGGGCTATCGAAAAAGGCAAGTATTAAGAAGTTTCTTGATGTTGAGGTCTAATCCTGTGTGTGTGTGTGTGTGTGTGTGTGTGTGTGTGTTGGGGGTGGGTGGGTATGATACATAACATGTCTAAGAGGCAGATGGTTTGTACTACAAAAAAGTTGCTAATTCCAAGGTGAAGTCCCATTAGGAGAATGCTTGTTAAGTACTATAAAGATATACAGCTATAGCTTGTGACTAATGGGACTTCTTCCCAAAACATTACTAATGCACCCTGCAGCCTGCAAAGCTGAAGTCCCCTTAATTCACACTAGTCTTTATCATCCTTAAACTCTGCTGCCATCGCCAGCTGATGAAGTGTAGACACTTTATATGAATTGTATAATGGGTTCACACACACCACATTTCCTAGAGCATTCCTCAGCAAGCCTGCTGGATCTCCCAAGACAGAGAACAGTATACAAACTGTATTCCCGGGCTGTGCTCACAGAGGCTTTGAAAGGACACCCACAGCAGCCACCCTTTAGGCAGACTCTTAGTCCTTTGCCCTGCTGTGGAGTCAAAAGCTTCCTTCACAGTCCTGATCAAAGGCCACATCTTCCAAAAAGATCTTCTGTTTCCCCCCACCAGATCAGGAGCTGATACCTTCTTCTCAACTCCTTCCAGAGTTATTTTGAAGAATTAATAAGATGATGGTAGAAGTTACTAAGAAAATGATAATTCATAATATGTAGAAGGAAAAAGCCTAGGTATACCTGGTTCCAGGGCAAAAGACATAAGAACCTTAAAGGTAACATCAAAAACAGCAACAACTATTATACAATTTCTGCCATTTATTGAATGCCTATTATGGGTATATCAGGGGTTTTATAACTTTCCTTTTAGTTAATTCTCACACAGGGTGGGGAATTATTATCTCTCCCTTCAAAATGAAGAAAATAAGGCACAGAGAAGTTCATACCCAACATAAATAAGGAACTCATATAACTCAATAGTACAAACCCCAAACGATTTAATTAAAAATTGTACAGAGGACTGAATAGACATTTTTTAAAGACGTACAGATGTCCAACAGACACATATGAGACACATAAAAAGCTGCTCAATACCACCAATCACCAGAGAAATGCAAATCAAAATGACAGTATGATGTCATTTCATATCTGTGAGAATGGCTATCATCAAAAAGACAAGAGATAACCAATGCCAGCAAAGATGTGGAATAAGGAGAACCTTGTGCTCTGCTGAGCAGGAATGTAAATTGATGCAGTCATTATGGAAAACTGTATGGAGGGTCTTCAAAAATGTAAAAATAGAATTACCATACAATTTTGCGATTCCACTCTGGGTATTTATCTGAAGGAAATAAAATTCTAGCTGAAAAAGATACTTATACCCCCACATTTATGGCGGCATTATTTATAATAGTCAAGATAGGGAAACAACCTAAATGTCCACTGATAAATGACTGGATAAAGAAAATGTGAGACACACACACACACACACACACACACACACACACACACACACACCCCTAATGGAATATTACTCAGCCATGTAAAAGAATGAAATCTTGCCATTTGCAACAACATAGAAGGACCCTGAGGGCATTATGCTTAATGAAATAAGTCCAACAGACAAAGACAAATACTGTATGATCTTATTTATATGTGGCATTTCAAACAAAAGCATCAAACTTATAGATACAGAGAACAACAGACTGGGAGTTGCCAGAAGAAGGGAACAGGGGTTGGGCGAAATGGGCAAAAGGGAATCAAAAGGCATAAACTTACAGTTACAAAAGAAAAAATCCTGAAGATATAATGTACAGCATGGTAACTGTAGTTAATATTATATAATTAAAAGTTATGTGATTGGGTCGCTTTGCTGTGCAGTAGAAAACCGAGAGAACCCTATAAATCAACTACAATGGAAAAAATAAAATCGCTATTTTAAAGAAATTACTAAGATCATAGATCTTAAAAGTTCTCATCACTGGAAAAAGATCTACAACTCCATGTGGTGATGGATGTTAACTGGACTTATTGTGGTGATCATTTAGCAGTATATACATATATTGCATATATTGGGTTATTATGTTGTACACCTGAAACTAATATAATGCTATATGTCAATTACACCTCAATAAAAATTTTTTAAAAAAGACAGGATGACACAGAGAAGTTAAGTAACTAGCTTAGAAGGACAGAGTTAGGAAGCTACAAAGCCATAATTCAAGCCCAGGTTAGTTTCAATGGGGAGCCCACGCTACAGACTAGTCCCTCTCAGGGATTTAGTAAGAAGGCTAACAAGGAAACTGATAGAAAATAGCAGAAATGGTTTAGGAATAAGCATCAGCTATTTTAAATTGCATGCCTAGAATTCCCTTCCAGGAGGCCATCCCTTCATCTGGAAGTGTAAGGCTTACGTGAACATATCTGAACGTGGAGTGCCAGCAGTACATCCATGACAGCACGTTATCGCAATTATTGCACCCTGATGGTGACAGGGTGAGCTGTCGGGAAATGAGGAGGCTGGAGGTTTCACAGCCCTGAGCAGCCCCTGAGCATCAGTGAACACTGAGATGAGACCCAAGCTGCTGCCTAGACCTTAGGAGCCAGGCATCAAATGAAGCAGATAAGACATACTTTCAGATGCCCACTGCTGTGGGGCCCCATGGAGGTGGTGGACACTTGAGATGGCTTCTGATCGTCAGGAGGGTTCACAGGCAAACACCACCTTCTGAAGTGCTTGACAGGCATTAGTTATTCTACAGAGGGGAGGTTTAATGGGCTAGTTTATAGTATGGCTTCATATTGAAACTGACCTGGGCTGGGCTATGTACTTAATCTCTTCCTGCCTTATTTTCCTCACTTGGTGTTTTTTTTTCTTTGTGTGTGTGTGTGTGTTTTGCTTTTTAGGGCTGCACTTGCAGCATATGGAAGTTCCCAGGTTAGGGGTGGGGGTTGAAGTGGAGCTGCAGTGGCCAGCCCACACCACAGCCACAGCAACACCAGATCCAAGCCTCATCTTTGAACTACACCACAGCTCATGGCAACGTTGGATCCTCGATCCACTGAGTGAGGCCAGGGATCAATCCTGCATCCTTCCGGATACTAGTCAGGTTTGTAATCCACCGATCCACAGTGAAAACTCCCTATTTTCCTTACTTTGAAATGAGGAATAATCAGGCCCCACCCTGTGGTGAGAATTAAATAAGATAAAAATTGTAAAATCCTATACATAATAGGTACTCAAAAAATGGTGGGAAGGGTAGGAGTAATAGCTGCTGCTATTTTGTTGTCAGTTTCATAATTCTTTTGTCTTCTGCACTGAGACCAGATAGGCCTTGGTTTTTCTTCTGAATCCAATTCAGACTTGCCAGGCCTGGCGTAGCAACAGTGGACACGTTTCTTCCTGGCTGCATTAGAGATGGCTTGAGATGAAGGTCTGTGCACTGTGAGTGTGCCCGTCCTGCTGCTCTCTTGCTCAATTCTCCTCCTCCTCCTGTTTATTTTGTTTGTTTGTTTGCTTGGTCTTCTATTTTCCTTTTCTTTTCTTATCTCTCTCTCTCTTTCTTTCTTTCTTTCTGTCATTTGTCTTTTTAGGGCCATACCTGTGACACATGGAGGTTCCCAGTCTAGGGGTTCAATCGGAGCTACAGCTGCCAGCCCACACCACAGCCAGAGCAATGCAGGACCTGAGCCACAACTGTGACCTACACCACAGCTCACAGCAACGCTGGATCCTTAACCCACTGAGCAAGGCCAGGAACCGAACCCACAACCTCATGGTTCCTAGTCAGATTCCTTTCCATTGTGCCATGATGGGAACTCCTTCCTTTCCTTTTTTGATTCTTCTGGAATTTCTGGTCCCTGTTACAATAGCTTTTGTTTAATTGCTTTTCTTGCCTTCTTCAAGTCTTATTCCTACCTCTTTTCTTCCTACCTCACTTAACACACAGTATTCTGTACAGCATTTACAAATACTGTAAATACAGAAGACGAAGGACTATTTCCTGGAGACCTGACAATAGCACAGGGGAAAAATTGTGTATGTAACAATAATACAGGATAGACTACATTAAGCGGCATTCTTAATGTGTTTATTCATTCAGGAGATAGGTTCTTTTTTTCCCACCTTTTCTAATCACCAAGCACTGTGCTTGGCACAGATAAAATTCTATGGGAATTTAAGAAAGGCGTGATTGCTTCTGACTAGCCAGTGGCTGCCAAGAGGGCAATATTGGGGAAAACAGAACATTTTACTAAAGATAAATGTTAGGCTGTTAGGCATAGGAAAGCCCTATTCATTTACATTTAATACTGTATTGGCCAATACAGTAGGAATTTCTATTGATACTTCTGCTCTTTCAGAAAAGCATCTTTGCTCCGTTCCCTTACCAGGTGTTACCTGTGGATGTAGGTCCCATCACAGCCACACACATGAACACACACGCATGTACGTTATCTCCCTCCCACCTCTCATCTCTGTATTCCTCCTATTCCATACAATTTCCTTTTTTCCTTTCCTTCTTCCTTTTCTTTTCTTCAGCAGTGAATTTCAGTTTTATGCAGGGACCTCCCTGAGGACTACAGCCCGGGAGACAGCCTCTCAGATAACTCGGAAGACCCGCTCTCTTCTGTTTAACTTGGGTCACCCATTCAGGCAGCTTTAGTTTCCATGAGTAGGACGCAGCTCAAAATGCTTGCTGGCCTCCAAGAGTTGAGCACTGACCTCTTGATGGTGAAATATTTTCAACAGCTACATGTTTAATATCAGGTGTGTAGTTCCGTGAAGTGTTACTGTTCATTCAGCTCATGGAATATAATGGAGCCTCACTTTAGGCAGATCTTTGCTTAACTGTCAAAGGTCATCTCTTCAGACAGCACACTAGCCTCTTATCCTGCCTCAGTCTCCTTCACTGCACTTATAGCTCCTAAAGGGATTTACTTATTGTGTGTCTCTCAGCACACAGCAAGTTCCCTGAACCCAGGAGCTGTGTCTTCTCTTCTAGACATCTGGTAGAGTTCAATAAAAATTTCTTGATTGAGGAGTTCCCATTGTGGCTCAGCAGTAACAAACCTGACTAGTATCCATGAAGATGCAGGCACAATCACTGGCCTTGCTCTGTGGGTTAAGGATATGCCATTGCTATGAGCTGTGGTGCAGGTTGCAGATTTGGATCAGATCTGGTGTTGCTATGGCTGTGGTATAGGCTGGCGGCTACAGGTCTGATTTGACTCCTAGTCTGGGAACTTCCATATGCCACAGGTGCAGCCCTAAAAAAAAAGAAAGAAAGAAAGAGATGTACACACCCCCCAGATTTCTTGATTGAGTGGCTAAGGGCAGTCATTATAACTGTATAGATGGATAATATTTAATAGCATGAAATTTCCCTTTATATTAAGTGAAATGGTAGAAAATTATGCTCTACCATCATCTCAATTGCCTAAAATATGTGGTAGAGAAAAACTATGGAAAAGAAGCATTTATGTTCACTGTGCTCATCCTTGAGTAGTAATATTCTCTTAGATTGATCTCTATTAATTTGAATTCCTGTAATACCTTCCAATGAGCATATATATATTTCCTTTAAATAATAGTGAATGCTTGCTTCTGGCCAAGTGCAAAGATTTTTGTAGCTGGGACAGACTGAGGGGATGTGAAAATGACAGAGGATTGGTGCATGGCTGGGAAGACAGTCCAGATCTAGCTGACTCACTGCCTAGACCAATAGATGATGGCTTCTGTGATTGCCAGTGATATGTTTAAAGTGGATGGTTTGATGACATAAGTGAAAATGAAGAAGTAGAATCAACAGGCTCAAGATTGTTTTAAGGGTGTTGGGGCTGAAACATGAAAGAGAGTGAGGGTTTGGCAGAGCGTGTTTTGGTGGTGCCAAACCCTCAACGATCCCAAACTGCTTCAAGATGTTGATGGAACCTCAAAGAGAGGTTGCGCACAGGTCACTCATTCAGTCTGAATGCTTCGCAGCCCCAGGACAGGCTGGGATGGAAGATAACTCTTATGGCTGAGCTGACGGAGGGAGGTTCTCTGGAGAAGGTTTTTTTTTTTTTTTTGTCTTTTTGCCATTTCTAGGGCTGCTCCCACGGCATACGGAGGTTCCCAGGCTAGGGGTCGAATGGGAGCTGTAGCTGCCGGCCTATGCCAGAGCCACAGCAATGCAGGATCCAAGCCGCGTCTGCAACCTACACCACAGCTCACGGCAACGCCGGATCGTTAACCCACTGAGCAAGGGCAGGGACCGAACCCGCAACCTCATGGTTCCTAGTCGGATTCGTTAACCACTGCGCCACGACGGGAACTCCTGGAGAAGGGTTTTATCTGCCCTTTCAGCATTTTCTCTGCAGCCACGGGTGGAATGTTCTATCCCCAGACTCAAATCTCCTCTCTGAGCATGTCTTCATTCAGAAGAGAACTTCCTAACTCATGCAGTAGAAGTTGAAACAAGACTTGCTGTCTGATTGTTCATCCATTCATTCCACCAATGTTATGGAGCACATACCAGTGCCAGACACTAATGCCTGGGAAATACAGGCATTAATAAAACAGAAAGAAGTCTTTGCCCCCCAACAAAGTTTACATTATAATAGTGGGCCTGTAGTCTATCTAGTCTTGGGTGCTTGCCAAACCCTGGTCTTCTCTCACTGCTTTTGGTAAAATTTCTCAATTAGTCTTTCGTTGGTTTGTTTGGTTTGGTTTTTAGGGCGGCACCTGTGGAATATGGAAAGTTCCCAGGCTAGGGTTCGAATCAGAGCTGCAGCTGCCAGCCTACACCACAGCTCACAGCAAAGCCAGATCATCCTGCTGCGCGAGGCCAGGGGTGGACCGTTCATCCTCATGAATACTAGTTGGGTTCTTAACCCACTCAGCCACAGTGGAAACTCCCTAGTCTCATTTTTACAGTGAAATGGTTGTCTCGGTTTCTCACTTAGCACTAGTTCCTGGAAATGCTAAGTGGCTCGAAAGAGCCTTGGAGAACAACTCTGGCTGTGACCCCTACTCCCTGCCTTGCTCCTACGGGATTATCGCCTAAGGAATCTGGAGACTTGCTGTCCCCTGGGCCCTCAGAGGCATCTACAGTCTGTCTTGAAGCCAAATGTTTAACCAGAACAAGCCCTCTGTTAAC
The DNA here is from genome assembly GCF_054392235.1 of Sus scrofa. Classification (NCBI taxonomy): domain Eukaryota; kingdom Metazoa; phylum Chordata; class Mammalia; order Artiodactyla; family Suidae; genus Sus; species Sus scrofa. Next base: position 14,102,855 of record NC_139391.1, read on the forward strand.
TGCTCATCCTAATAAATATTAATAGCTATCACTCATTGATCACTCGCCACGTGCCAGAAATGTGCCAGGATTTTTCTTTCATTGTCTCCTTTAACAGTCATGGTGTCTGAGGGGTTTCTGCTGTCAGTGCAGCCAAGTAAACTCCCACCAGATCCTACCCTTCCACAGATAATAATATCTATAAACTCTGGGCTAAATACAAAAACAAAACCAGAAAACAAATGACATGCAGCCAGTGGAAAGCGACAAAAGAGCAGGCAGGTTCTGGAGGGAAATAAAAATTTGGAAGAAAGATGTAGCTTGAGCGTGTTTGTGATTTTTACAACTTTTATCCCAAGGACAAGCCAAAGTGTTTAGTTATGAGGAGCCAATAAACCTACGATATAAAACCTCCAGTCTTTCCAGGATGAAGAACAAAGTATCAGAGTTCACAGTAACCACAGCCGCTGCATAGTGAGAAAAGGAATCTCAGAAAAGAGAGTCAGATTTTGTTTATAAACGCTGTCCAAGTCTCTAGCTTACCCCTGCATGTGTGGGGTAAACTGAAAGTAGCTGTGCCTAAGGTCTGAAGAATGCACCTCTACTACGAGAGTGTCACTTTCCTGTGAAGGTATTTTGTAGTCATGGTGAGTATCTACAGTAGGTCGACTTGAGCTAGAGGGGATTACGCTTGGTAATGTGGGTGGCCACATCCAATCGGTTGAAGGCCTTCAGAGCAAAAACAGAGGTGTCTCAGAGGGGAAAAGGAATTCTGCCTCAAGACGGCACATCAAATCTGGCCTGAGTTTTCACCCTCCAGTCTGACCTACCGCTATCAGACATATAAACCCTGTGATTTTGTGACCTAATTCCAAAAACCTGTATCTCTTTTTTCATCAACATATATAATGGATCTATTTCTCTGGAGACCCCTGACTGAGTCACCAAGGTAATTGCTAAAACAAAAACAGCAGCACTCTCAGAACCTTAACTGATCAGCGGCTCCACAGCATCAATCCCAATGACCAGGATCCCATCCAAAATGATGGGATGTACCAAGAGCTGGCAAATCGTAACCCAGCTGCAAGAGGAAAGACAACCGCCGAGACTGGCTCTAAGATGACCCAAAGGTTGTCACTGGCAGACAAGGGCTTGAAAGCAGCCGTTATAACTATGCTCAGTGAAGTGAAGAAAAATATGGTTGTGGTGAATGAAAAGACACACGATTGCAACAAAGAAGGGAACGAATCCGATCACCAAGTGGAAATGATCAAACTGAAAAAGACTGTGTGAAAAAAAATTCATTGGGTGGGCTTAGAAACAGAAAGGAGGTGGTAGAGCAAACAGTCTAGAGGTCTGAACTGAGAGTAGAGAGGAAAAAAAAAATACTGCAATTAATGAAAGGAGGCTCAGCGAGAGAACCTCTAGAACCTCTTCCAGGCTCAACTAGAAAAATAAGGGGAGTTTTCCTCCTGGATACCCAGAAGGAGGGGAAAGAAAGAATGGGACAGAAAAATTACTTGAAGATGTAATGCCTGATAGGCTGGTTAATTTTATGTGTCAATGTGACCAGGATAAAGGATGCCCAGATAACTGTAAGACGACATTTCTGAGTGTATTTTTGTGAGTATGTCCATAAGAGATTAGCATTTGAATTGACTGACTAGGGAAAGAAGATCACTCTCCCCAACATGGGTGGAAAACCGTGGGAAGGACATAGATTTACAAATTCAAGAATTCAGAGAACTCCAAGTTGATAGATAGAAATAAAATCACATCTAGGAAAATCATGGTCAAATTGCTGGAAACCAAAGATAAAGAGAAACCTTTAAGGAAAGGAAAATGACACGTTGCATAAAGCACAATAATCACTCAGAATCTTATTGACGTCTCATCGCTAACCACAGAGTCAAGAAAGCAGTGCAAATATATTTAAAGTGCAAAAATAAAAACAACCCAAAATATTACCCATTAATATTTTCCTTCAAGAATAAAGCTGAACTAAAGACATTTTAAAATAAAACAAAACTAAGAGAACTTATCATTGGAAGATCTACCCTACATGAAATAATAAAGGGTATGCTTCAAGTTGAAGGGAAGATATATCAGATGGAAACTTGAATCTGGGAGGGAAGAAAAGGCATTGGAAATTATAAACATCTGGGTAAATTTAATAAAATAGATTTTTCTATCCAATCTCTTAATTAAAATATATAGGACCTTTTAAAGTGAACACTATACCACTGTCTTATGGGAATTATAATCTATATAGCTGTAGTAATATAGCAATTATAACTCAGAGAAAATGAGAAGAGACAGATGGAACTATGAAGCAAGATTTCTATACTTTGTTAAAGTTGTTGTGAGATTAATTATAAGGAGAGAGAAAAGTTAAGAATATATATTGTAATCAGTAGAGTGGTCACTTTTGAAAAAGCAAAGAGATATATTAAAAAACCAAGAGAGAAAATAAAAATTGAACCAAAAAATGGTTAAAAAAATTCCAAAGCAGGTAGTAAAGAAGAAAGAAGCAGAAACATAGGGGGCAACCAGAAAAAAAAATATGTATATAGAACTAGTGGAGCTAAAATCAACTATAATAATCGTTATAAGAAATGTACATTAAGTAAAAGCTCCGTTAAAAATCAGAAATTTGACAGAATAGAACCAACTATATATGCTGTCTAAAAGAAAAGCATTTTAAATGTAAAGATGCAGATGGTTTGTAAGTAAGTGCATACAGAAAGATAAACCACGCAAACAGTAAATGCAAAGAGGCTGGACTAGTTGATTTAATATCAAGCAAATTACACCTTTTGCCAGTAGTAAGTTTATTGTTTCTCATCTCTAAATTCATCTTCCTTGGTCAGCTATGCAGTGTTGGAGGCTGACCCTGTAAAGAGTTCGCTTTTGCCGCCTCTGCTAAATTTTGTCAGTAGAGGGCGCTGCAGGGTCATTGCAGGAGAAAAAGGCTTCTCTCCCTGATTGGTGTATTTGCTTCTTGCTCTCTCCCTGGCACATGATGGTCCACAGTGTTTTTGCGGGACCTCCTGTTGAGTGTCAGTAGCAACTTTGTGGGAGGCTTCTTAACAAGTTGACACCATCACCCCAGGTGGCATTCCACTAACTCTTGTGGGTACCTCATTGGCATCTTGCTAGTGAGTTTCAGAAGCACCCTAGCAGGCATCTTCCTGGAGAGTTCAGTTGATGCCTCTGATGCCTCAGAAGGTAGCTTTCAGTGAGTCTCAGTGATGTCTCAGTAGGGAATTCCCTAGTGAATTTCATCAGCTTGCTATGTGTTCTTTCCTACAGCCAGCTCTGGTCTGGCACCTCACAGAGCTTCTCTGTCACCAATGTGCCAGATGACACACTTTCCAACAAGGTCTGAGTCACATGCCTAGGGCCCTCTTCAAAATGTGTTTCATTCTTGGGTGCTACCCCACAGCCTCAGAGGTAGTGGCTGCCCCTTGTATCCGCTATGCTTGTGTTCCTGAGAGGCCCCTTAGCAATTAATCCCCTGTTACTAATGAATAATTCTCTACATTAAACTTGCTCTGTTCAAATTCTGTGTGATCTCTGGACCCTGACAGATACAGACTTCCAGACAAAGAGCTTTATCAAGGATAGAAAGACCCTTTGTAATGATAAAAGGACACTGGTAAAGAAGACATTTAAAACTGACAGAATTAAAGAGATGACTAGGTAATCTTAGTCAAAGCAGGAGACTTTAACCCTCCCCTGAGCAACCAAGTAGGATTAAAAAAAGTAAAGACATAAATGTTCTGAACACCACTGTCAACCACCTTGATCTGATATTTACAAAACACTCTATAACTACAAAATACTATTCCTTTCAAGTGTACATGTTCATTAAGATAGACCATAATTAAAAGGACCCAAATCACATAAAACATGCCCTCTGCCTTCAGTGGAATTAATTTGAGGTCAAAAACAATACAATATCTAGGAATATCTAAAATATTTGATAATTAACTGATACACTCCTAAATCATTCATGGATCAAAGAAGAAATCATGAGGGAAATTAGGAAATATCTTGATCTAATTGCTGACAAAAATACAAGATATCAACAATTTTAGGTGATGGAACTAGACCGGTGTTTAGAGGGAACTGTTGACTTAAATGCCTATACTAAAAAAAGAAAGCTCAAAGTAACCAATGGCTTCTTGTATCACCTTAAGAAGCCACAAAAAGAATAGCAAAGTAAGTAGACAAAGAAGAAAGAAAGAAAGTGCAGAAATCAAGGAAATAGAAAACTGGCTGGCAATAAAGAAAATTAACAAAACCCAAAGTTGCTTCTATGAAAAGCCTGAGAAACTTAGTAAAACTCTAGCTAGATGGATCAAGGGAAAGAGAGAGAGAACACTAGTTACCAATATTAGGCATAAATGAGAGATACTTACCACAGATGCTATAGACATTTAAAGTACATCAGAAGAATAATATGGATAATTTCATGCCATGAATTGAATAACTTAAGAATTCAATAAGTTCCTTGAAATACACAACATAGTAAAACTGACTTAAGAAAAAACAGATCATCTGAATAGTCCTTTACCTAATAAAACTAGAAGTCATTAGGCCTAGATTTTACTGGTGAATCCTATCAGATGCCAAAGGAAATATGATAGTCTGTCAAAAATTAAAGAGAAAGATTAAGTTGATTTTGCATACATTATTTCATAAATTAGAAAAGAAGAAAAACTCCCCAAATTTTTTTATGAAGTCAAAATAACCATAATACTCAAACTTGACTAGACTAAACCACTCATACACATAGATGCAAAAAATACTTAATGAAAGATTAGCAAATTGAATCAGAAGTATTAAAAAAAGGATAAAACGTCATAACCAAGTAGGTTTTCCTTCCTACCATACCATGCAAGGTTAGTCATTTCAACTTTTAAAAATCAATTAACATTACTTGCCATGTTAATAAAATGCAGAAGAAAAAGCACACAATCAATTTAATATAGAAAAATAAATTTACAAATTTCCAAACTCACTTATGATTTAAAAAAACTCAGAAAACTAGGAATAGTTGAGAATTTTTGTAACCTGATGAAACAGTCCTACACAAATCTTACAGCTAACTTCATACCTAATAGAGAATAACAGAGAAATACTGGCAAGACAAGGAAGGAAGGAAGGTGGAAAAAACACTGCAATAAAGTACAACTGATTCTACTCGCACATAATATAATCACTTACAGAGAGAATCCAATGGAAACTACAATACATATAACAGCCCTAATAAATGTATTTAATAAGATAGTAGAGTACAATATTAATATGCCTAAATTACTTGTAATTATATATTCTTGCAGCAAATATGTAAAATATTTCATTTATAATAGTATTTCTAAAGTATAAGATATTTTGGAATAAATTTAACAAAATATGTGGAAAAACTCTACACTGAAAACTATAAAATGTTGCTGAAAGAATTCAGAGTAGATGTGAATAAATGGAGGGATATACCATGTTCAGTTTAAGATAACTCATTTTAAATTGATCTATAGATTCAATACAATCCCAATCAAATTCCCAAGAGGCTTTTTTTTTTTTTTTTTTGTAAACATTCTTAGGCTGATTGTAAAGTTTATATGGAAATGCAAGGATATCCAAAGCAATTTTGAAAGAACAAAGTTAGAGTGCTAGAAAGAGATCAATAGGAGAGAATAGAGAGATGAAAACAGATTCTCACACTCACTTTGTTTTTCAACAAAGACATAAACTCAATCCAATCAGGAAAACATTTTTTTCCAATTAAAAAATTGTATTAAAATACACAAAACATTTATTATCTTAAGCATTTTTAAGAGACAGTTTAGCGGCATTAAGTACATTCCTATTGTTGTGCATCACCAACATCTATCTCTAGAACTCTTTTCATCTTGCTAAATTGAAACTAAATACCCATTAAACAATAGCTCCTTCTTCTCTCTTCCCCCCAGCACCTGGTAACTGCCATTCTAATTTGTGTCTCTAAGACTTTGACTGCTCTAAGTTCCTCATATAAGAGCAAACATAGGATTGTTTTCTATGTGACTGGCTTATATCACTTAGCATAATGTCCTCAAGTTTCATCCATGTTGTAGTATATGTCAGAATTCCTTTTTTAAGGCTGAATAATATTCCTTTGTATGTATATTACACAGTTCGCTTATCATTTCCTCCACTGATGGATACTGGGTTGCTTTCACATTTTAGTTATTGTGGATAATGCTGCTATGAACATGGGTGTGCAAAGAGCCCATGTTTAAGATCCTCTTGAGTTTCTGTCCAGAAGTGCCATTGCTTAATTGTATGTTAGACTTATTTTTAATTTTTTGAATAGTGGTACTATTTCCTGCAGTGTCTTATTTTACATTCGCAACAATAGAGCACAAGGAATCTAATTTCTCTACATTCTCATCAGTTAGTAGTCAGAAAGAAAAAACTTTTTGTTAGATGTATCCAGGGCTAAGATGTATTATGGGGCTATCATAAAGGGTACACAGCTGGCTCACAAGGGAAAAGGCAGGCCCATCTGGAGGAATCCACGTGCAGGTCATGTTCTCTTCTTTCCATAAATGGATACATAGAGCCCACTCCTCCCCTAGCATTGAAAATACAGCAACATGTGCGCAATGATTTTGCTAGGGAAGCTCATCAGAAACTCAGCGCCCCAGATTTTTACCAGGGGCTGGTTATATAGGCACCAGAAACGAAACATTTTTTAACAAATGTGCTAGAAAAACTAGATGTCTCTAAAACACCAAAAATCCCACCATGACCCTCCATCCCACCTTTCACGATAAACAAAATTAATTCAAATGAATCATTTAACTTTCTCTGAGTAGCCCTGTGCTTCCGCACTAGGAAAGCCAGGGGTCAGAGCAATGAAGCCATGCTCAGACCACACAAGTAAATGACAGGGCTCCCCATCTTCCACACCGTGCTGTTCATGGATCTTGAGATTCCATCCTAGAGCTCTACCTAATCATCTTGTTCATTACTGAGCCCCCAGAGCCCAGAAGCATCTGGTGTTCAGTCGACACCTTGTAAATATTTGTTGAAGAGATGATTGAATGGTATTTGAAGGATAAAAACTGTGCTGTCCACTTGAGCACAATCCCCCACCACAATGAGTAGCACACACCTAGTTGCTAACATTCTTCCCTGACCCCCTCCTCTATAAGGAGCTTGGGTTTTAAGGTTCATGTATAGAGACTGTAGCCAAATTATGAGGGGGGAGGTGGACAGAGAGAGGGGAGAGAGAGCATGCACGGGGGGAGGGGAAAGAGATAATAACTAAAACCTAGACACTAGAACAAAACTAAAATTTCCACAGAGAGCTAGTGACATATGAATTCAAAATAAAATAAATTAAAAATATTTTAGCTCCAAATCAACATCATTTTCCCTCTGATTCCATGGAGAGGCAATTTAAAAGGACTTAAATGCCAAGAACTATAAAACATTAATCAAGGAAATTAAAGAAGATGTAAAGAAATGGAAACATATTCCATACTCCTGGGTTGGAAAAATTAATATCATAAAAATATCCATTTCACCCAAAGCAATCTACAGATTCAATGTAATCCCTACCAAATTACCCATGACAATTTTCACAGAACTAGAACAAACAATCCAAAATTGTATATGGAACCACAAAAGACCCAGAATTGCCAAAGCAATCCTGAGGAACAAAAACCAAGCAGGAGGCACAACTCTCCCAGATTTCAGGCAATATTACAAAGCCACAGTCATCAAGTCAGTGTGGTACGGGTACCAAAACAGACATACAGACCAATGGGGCAGAATAGAGAATGTATACATGCATGTGTAACTGGGTCGCCATGCTGCACAGTAGAAAAAAAGTTGTATTGGGAAAATAACAATAAAATGAAATTAAAAAAATACTCAATTTGCTTATCTTGAAAATTAAGAGGGGGGGTATCAAATTCTATCTGCAATGGATGGTAATGAGTGGAGAGACAGGGCTTGACGCAGGTTGGATGAAGCTGAAAGATGCAATAGAAAAAACATGGTCAGGAGAGTAGAGGAGAAAGCAAACAGAGAGGGAGGGAGGGTAAGGGAACATTGTTTGGCAAACAATGCCTGGAACCAGCTCAGTTTTAAAGCATCTAAATGGCCAGGACTGTGTCCTGGCGACTTTCACTTCCCTGGGGGTTGTGGTGTCTGCTGCTCCCTCAGTGATTCTGGTTCCCAAGAACATGATATCCTGCTTTTAAAATCTAGCCACAAGGGTAGAGAAAGGCCCATGTGGGGTTGTATGGTGGAGCACCTGACATCTCTCAAAATAACATTGCCAGGCATGAACGGAAACCATGAAGGAAAAGAATACGAAAAGCACAACCACTGTGCTGTTTACGACACACAGATTTCTGACTCTGTGGGAGTGAATGCAGGGACGTCCAGGGACTGAGGTCTGGCTTCCCGCCTGCTCCACTCCTGGTCCGCCTTCAGTGCCACCACCACTTTATTTCTTGCCCCTCAGGTCTGTCTGCAAGAGTCCGTGTCATCTTCCAAGCCAAGGCTTCTGCATCCCTTTCTTAGTCACGTACACCTGGTTTCCTTTTCTCCTTCTGTCATGAGGAAAGGGTGACCCTTTCACACTTCCCAGCCACCTGCATGGATGGACGTGAGCACGTTGCAGGCATTTGCTCAGAAGTAGCATTTTATGATTTGATGAGGGCACCTTATCCTCTCACACAATTTATCAGTCAAACCTGGATGCTTTTTCAAATGAAAACAGGGTCCTGTTAACAATTAGATGAGGACCACGGGCACACGCAGGTTGTTCTGGACTGGATCTGTGGTCATCCTAGATATAGACACGCTGTAAATGGATACCTTAACCTCAAACTGTCCTGTTACAGTTTGCAATAAAAATCCTCACACAAATGGTAACAAGCTTTTTTTTTTTTTTTTTTTCCCCCAAGAGAGAAAGATAAACCGATGAACAGAGGGAGTCAGGCACATAAAACCATAAAACTATACAGGAGGGTGAGAGGAAGAGGGAGACTTGGCAGGGTGCTGGAGTGAAGGCCCACAGCTTAGGTCTTTGCTGGGTTTAGAGGGGAGATACATGTCCTTTGAAATGTTAATTGCTCTATTTCCTTATTTTTGGGAGGAACGCTTTTTCGTATTTTAATGATTCTGAAATCTGAATGTTTATTACAATGGCTGCCTGAAAGAACTTTCTCACTTCACCTAGGAAGAGGAATAATTTATGACAGAATTGTTACCGGCTGTGCATGTGTGAACTCAGCAGTGTCTGGAAGGTAGATGGTTCAGACTGACAGTTCCATGAGATCTCTGAAGCACCATATTTTGAATTTTACATTGAACTTTGATATACACTAATTGTCCAAACGTTCCCAGGAAGAGGTTCTATGACATCATACTGTAGCAAAAGTTACAACATGCAGAGAATGGTCTGCACTTCCCAGGCTGTGCAATTAAAGGAGGTGGAATTCATCAAATACCTTCCAGTGATTCATAGAATTTTCAAATCTAAGAGCAGGGGAGATGTTGACAAATCTTGTTTCAAGAAGACCTGCCACTTTGGTGGCTGTGGCCTGTCAGAAGCTAAGGCTGACTTTTAAGAAAAATCTCTAGAGATAATTAGTTCAATTAAACAAAAAGAAAAAAAAACAAAAAACAAAAAACTAAGAGTTTAACCATACAGTTGATACAGATCAAACAGTGGTCTCCTTCCATTTGCCTTGAAATGACATGGTCCTTGGCAAAGGCGTTAAGGCTAAAAACGGGGCTCGCCCTATGATGCAATGCTTGATTGGTGACGGCCAAAAGATTCCAAAGAATTCCATGTGTAAGAAGGTTTAGACTCAAGTTTTCATGGCGACCCTTAAAATAAGTGGTGTGTATATGGGGAGATAAAGTAATGCTGTTGATTAGGTTTTTAAGAGTTAATTTGTACATGAATCAGTATGCGTTCCCAGTACACCCACAGCTACCCTCAAACATTGCAATTAATGATCCACTTCATAATTGACTCTGCTCCAAAGTTAAAAAAAAAAAAATATGACATTTGCCAGCTCCACAACTGTCTTAATCCTGGTATTTGGAGGTTTCATTATCAAATGTTAACCCAAGTTGCTTATTCTTGTGGGGATTTTGTTTCTTTGTTTGTTTTTTTAGGCTGCATTCGTAGCATATGGAAGTTCCTAGGCCAGGGGTCGAATCTGAGCTGTAGCCACTGGCCTATACCACAGCAATGCCAGATCCGAGCCTTGTCTGCAACCTATGTTGCAGTTCAGGGCAATGCTGGATCCTTAACCCACTGAGTGAGGCTACGGATGGGACCTGTGTCTTCAGGGATGCTAGGCAGATTTCTTTCCACTGAGCCACAATGGGAATTCCGTGGGAATTGTTAAAAGACATCATAGTAATAGTTAGAACCCTGTGCCTTTTAGAACTGAGAGTAATCTGACCAACACCTGGGTTTATCTCTGAGGTGAAAAGTGTGCATTCCTGATATTGGCATACATTTTACAGATAGATACACATGGTCCAAGGTGTCTGGACTCAGGGAAATATAACAAGTATGTGATAGCAACACCACTGCCAAATATTACAGAATAATTTCATTTTGAGAGCATTCATGTCACATTAGTACAGAAATTTAGACTATTATCCCAGCTGAGTGGCTAGAACATCCAGCATTAAAGGTAAATGCCAGAAGAGAAAAGATTTGTCTTTAATCCATAGTAAGTAAACTTAAGTCTCAAAATGAAACAAAACATTCACTGTGCTTTTCAGATTATTTCTTTTAGCTTTTAGGAGTCTCACAGGGGAACGTTAGAATCTACCAGCTCACCCAAAAACCTGAAAAGAAAGGCTAAACACATCATCTACAGGGTAATCACTCCTGTGGTACTATTCTCTTTCTACCGTTTTATAGAATATTTTTGTTGAGATTATGGACAAATCATTCTATCAAACTTGCCCTAAAAGTACAAATTGACTTCAAATGAAGTTAATGTACACTTTCCCTGTTATATAAATAACTTCATTAAAACATTTGATGTTCTGTCCTGTATTAATGATAGTGACTGGGCTGGACTAAGCAGTATCAGAGAGCTGTAAATAACTTCTTAGAGGTATGCTGAGGGACCTGTCAGAAATGCTCCTTGTGATTTATTTCCAATAGTATCTGGGGGTTTTAAGATGCACACAATATGTTTTTCAAATGTAATTGAAATTGTGATTTTTGTGTTTTATGATGGTAAAAAATGAAAAAAAAAAAAAAAGGTTTCGAGTACACCAGTGTTTTCAACAATGTAATGTGCCAACAATTCAAGTGAGTGCATTGTACTTGGATGCGAAAATAGAAATGGAATTGGCTTAGACCCAAAAGTAAAAATTACAAGGCATTTGTGATGGGTGGTGACAGGACTGGAGGAAGGGATGGAGGGATATGTGATCAGATTGGCAGAAGAAATATATTGACTTTATTTTCTGAACCAAAACTCAAAATGCAATATCTAAGAGTATAAAGGTATCATGGGATCAAGGGCAGAAAATTATGGCTGCCATAGAAAATCTGCATATTGTTGTTTTAGGAGTGCATGAAGAAGCAGTGAAAACCAGACAAGGTGTTAACACAGGGAAAGGAAACTGCAAAAAGAAACCAATTATTGTAAAGTGAATTAGATTTTTTAAACCTGCTTCTGTTTTCCCCAAATTATTGCTAGAAGTATAGGCAAAATGTGCGGGGAGGAAAAAAAATGTGTTATGTTAACTGTGCCTTCTGAGTACATTTATTATTCCCAATTTACGCATCAAGAAATATTTTGTGCTAAAAGCAAGAAACAACTTAGTCTCTGGAATGAACTCTTTTCTTTTTAGAAACAAGAGACAATCTTCTTATCACACACCTTGAGATGCCTCCCAATAAGCAAAACTCCAAATCAAGCTCCCTCAAAAAATGCGAACAAAAACCTAGAACAATTTTCCAGTCAATCATTCAAAAATTATAAACATTCTCTGAAGAAGAGACCAACATGTCTAAAAATACATTCCATTCTTCCATGGGAATGCAGCTTATGGGAAGGTCAGAAATCTTTTCAAGAAGTTCTGAACTATGTCATTTTAATATCTACCCTTCGATTTTTCTCAATCTGGGCCAAAATGTATCTTATCAACATTTCAACAACACATCAAACCAAAGCAGTTATGGCAGCAAAGTTTCATTGTTGAATAGAAGGTATACTTCCCGTGTGATAAGTGATCACTTGTTGAAGAAGACAATAAGAAGGAGTGATTATTAATTTTTCAGATATGTTTGTCATATTTTAACAGGATTCCTTTGAATGTAAAATTTCTCTAGAGGGTGGAATTTTAATATTTGATTCACATACATTTAGGTTATACACAACTCTTCAGCAACACACTGGTGGCCTAAAGAAAGTCTGCCTCTGAAAGTGAACAGAATAGCCATACGCCTAGCAGAGTATCCAAGCTACAAGCATGGCCAATTTGAGAATCATGAATGCAAAAGGATTCAAGAATTAAAAAGTACTATTCAAGTCAAGCTCTGACTATAACTTGGTTCATGACAAAAGGTGACAAATGGGAGGTAAAGAACCCCCTTACTCACCAACAGGACTGTTAACTGGGTAGAAGGACCCGTGACAAATTCAAGCTCTACGGATGAGTTTTCTGTAAAGAACAAGGAGAGAGTGTTATCACTTCTGTAGAAGTGGAGACATCTGTGAGCAAGGAATACAGTTGATCACATTTTGATGGAGCCCTATGGCAATGGTGATGGGAAGGAAACGGAGAGTGTATATTAGAACCGTCTTGCTTCCTTTGACCTCTTCAGCCCAGACCCCATAAGTCTAATAATGTACAGCTACCCCTCTGGCCCAAGTATTGAGGACAGTTCCTGCCCTCAGCAAGAAGTAACTAGCAAGGTTTTGACTCATACCCTCTTAATGTACCATTAAATATACTTTTGCTGGTCTTTCTAAAGTGAGGATCTCATCCAGGTACATATCTGCTTAAAACAGCTTTGTACTTTGAGGGTTAAGGCAAAACTCCTTACCAAGATTTATAGGCTTTTTCAGGACCTGATTTTAGCCTCCTGGCCTTCCCAGCTTGCTGTCTCCTTCTCAGTCTTACTAACCCATTTGCATCTCTAGGAAGTTAAGCAATCACCCTCACCTACAGGCCTTTGAGTATGAGAATCCTTTGCCTTGAAAAATGTGCCTCTCCAGTTTCCATAAAACCTTCTACCAGCCTGACCTCATTCATACTCAGAACTCATTATTATCTCTGGAAAACCTCTCCGGACCATCCAAGGCTGACTCCAGAGCATGTCTGCCATGTTCCATTGGCACCTTATTTTTAATTCTACCTTATCATTTAACAGCTTGGCTTGTAACAATTTATCAAATAATCTTGTTTTTATTGTTTTGTTATATATCTTATTTATTGTTGTATTGTCAGTACCTAGCTGAGTTCCTGACATATAATAAGTGCTCAATCTGTGTCTGATGCATAGCTATACAGATTGAATGGATAAGCATAAGACAGACCAAGTAAATAATCAGTCACTATTTATCAAGCACTTAAATATCAGGTAGTGAGCTAAATTCACTGCTGATACTCATTCTCTGTTCTTGCATCAATTCTGTCTTCCAATGGTGCAAAAGGCTTGCCTTGATTCTGTAAACCTATTTTATTCTCAAGACTATTATTCAGACTTCTAGGGTTCCTGGTACTTAATTACCAGATTTGGAGTTTGCCTGATGAGACCTGTCTTAGTCTTGAACTTCCTTGAACTTGTCTCTTGACTCATGTGACAATGAGAGTCTTCCAGAACTCTTCGTAGCTTTTTTTTTTTTTTAATTATTTTTTTAAGTTTTTTTGCTCTTTAGGGCTGCACCCTCTACGTATGGAAGTTCCCAGGCTAGGGGGCAAATCAGAGCTAGAGCTGCCGGCCTATCCCATAGCCACAGCAACGTAGGAGCTGAGCCCTGTCTGCAACCTACACACAGCTCATGGCAAGATCCTTAACCTACTGAGCGAGGCCAGGGATCGAACCCGCATCCTCATGGATCCCAGTTGGGTTCATTAACCGCTGAGCCATGAAGGGAACTCCCCAGATCTCTTCTTAGTTTTGAATGAGGCTTTTGGTTCTTTCTTTTTTTAATGATAAGAACTCAAGCTATTAAGGACCAATAGGCTATTTGGTTTAGTTAAGCCATTTGATTTAGTTTATGAGGTTGACAATCTGTAGCCTATGGGCTAAATCCAATTTATAGCGGGAACAGAAACCATATGATCTGCAAAGCCTAAAACATTCCCTATCTGCCCCTTTGCACCAAAAGCTTGTCAACTCCTGGTATAAATCATCTTCTCATCTGAAGATGGCCCTCCCTCTACAACATTCCTGAGACAGACCCATTTCAGTCTTTTTTTTTTTTTTTTTTTTATTGTTACTTCCCCAACACTATTTTTTTTCCCCCACTTACAGCATGGGGACCCAGTTACACACACATATATACATACTTTTTTCTCCCATTATCATGCTCCGTCGTATCTAGACAGAGTTCTCAGTGCTACACAGCAGGATCTCATTGTTAACCCATTCCAAAAGCAATAGTTTGCATCTGTTAACCCCAAGCTCCCCATCCCTCCCACTAGTCTTTTTACTGAAGAGAAAATTTTAGCTTGTTAATTATTTACTGGAAGATCTAACATAGAATGACGCTCTTAGGTTAAATTGTATCTATATGCTACAAAGGCAAAAAAGCAAGATAAGAAGGGAAATTCCAAATGCTAACTTTTTTGGTCAGTTATATATTAGAATTATAGACGAAAAAACTATTTTTACTTCTTTTCTTTCTCTCTCTCTCTCTCTTTTTTTTTTTTCCACACCCACAGCATGTGGAAGTTCCCAGGCCAGGGACTGAATTCCACCCAAACCTGAGGGAATGCCTGATCCTTAATCCACTGTGCCACATGGAAACTTCCATATGTTTTTATTTAAGGAATCAACATTGCTTTAAATGAAAAAAAAAAAAAAAAGAAAACATATAAACACTACTAATTTGTCCTAAATCTATCTACTCATCTGAGATAATTTTGGAGGTAGTAAACTCTTTCATGAATTTTTCTGTAAAGGGAGATGGTTAGTTAGCTCAATACAGGGTGAATAGAAATGGTGGTAGCACAAATAGAAATAGCAGGGGAAGCAGCTTCGACATTGTTTTGGTGGCTTTAGTAGGTCTAGAATAAGTCAATGAGGTTAAACAGATCAGTGAGAGTTAACTTATGAAAAAAAGTCATGTGGGAGTTGCCCTGTGGCCTAGCAGGTTAAGGATCTGGTGCTGTCACTGCAGTGGCTTGGGTTTCTGCTGTGGCACAGGCTAGATTCCGTGGTTCAAGAACTTCTCCATGCCATGGGCTTGGCCAAAAAGAGTCATGTGAATTCTTCTTCTTGAACTTCCTGCCTTTAATCTGCTTTTCTCAGAGTTCTTGAGACCATGAAGTAGGAAAATTTGTAAGAAAATTTCTTTCTTTCTCCCTTCCTTCCTTCCTTCCTTCCTTCCTTCCTTCTTTCCTTCTTTCCTTCTTTCTTCCTTCCTTCCTTCCTTTCTTCCTTCCTTCCTTTCTTTCTTTCTTTCTTTCTTTCTTTCTTTCTTTCTTTCCTTCTTTCTTTCTTTCCTTTTTGCTTTTTAGGGCCACACCCACAGCATATGGAAGTTCCCAGGCTAAGGGTTGAATCAAAGCTGCAGCTGCTGGCCTACACCACAGCCATAGCAACACAGGATCCAAGCAGCATCTGTGACCTATACCATAGCTCACAACAGTTCTGGATCCTTAACCCACTGAGTGAGGTCAGTGATCAAACCTGCATCCTCATGGATACTAGTTGGATTCCTTTCTGCTGTGCCACAATGGGAACTCACAGGGCTGCAAAGAAATTTACTTTGTCCTCCCATGTCTATCGTCCAGGTACTTCTGCATCTCCATCTCTGCAGACACATACCCGCATCTCTAAATGAAGCACCTACTTTCTCCAGAGGCAACATATTCTGCTTCTGGATAATACGAAGTTCTTTAGTCTTTCATGTTAAGATTGGTCTTCTAGCATCTTCTATTCATTGGTCCTATTCTTCCCATGTGAACCTACAAACCAGTCTACTCCCTTTCTTCATGGCAACATTTAGGAAGTTTAATCCCTCCTTTTTTCTAGTAGGAAATTCCCAGTTCCTCCAGATTTGCCCCACGTAATGCTATTTCTGGTTCCCTTACCGCCCAGTGTGCCTTTTCAGAGTAGACTCCACTTGGTTCCTGTTTCAGGTATGGTTTGTCCCAAGACAGAGGACTATTTCCTTCCTACTTTTTTTTTTTTTAATTAATGGCCACACCCACAGCAAATGTAAGTTCCTGGACCAGGGATTGAATCTGAGCTGCTGCTGCAACTTATGTCGCAGCTGCGGCAATGCCAGATCCTTTAGCCTACTGTGCAGGGCTGTGGATTGAACTAGTGCGTCCACAGTGACACAGGCCACTGCAGTTGAATTCTTTTTTTAATTTTTAAAAAAATTTCCCCAATACATTATTTTTTTTCTTACTGTACAGCATGGTGACCCAGTCACACATACATGTATACTTCTCTTTTTGTCTCACATTATCATGCTCCATCATAAGTGACTAGACATAGTTCTCAGTGCTATACAGCAGGTCTCATTGCTAATCCATTCCAAAGGCAAGAGTCTATTAACCCCAAGCTCCCAATCCATCCCACTCCCTCCCCCTCCCCCTTGGCAGTTGAATTTTTAACGCACTGTGCCACAGCAAGAATATCTTTCCTTCCTATTTTTATATATATTCTGTTTTCCTGAAGTATAGGAGTCCGATGTTACAGTACGTCATACCCTTGCTTGCAGACCTTCAATGCATGCTATATATAAGTTCCAGGTTTTACACGGTTCTCAAATCATAATTTTAGATCACTTTACCGTATTCTCTCTGGGAAAGATGATGCATTTATATGTTCCATTTTCTGTTATTGAATACTTAGGTTATTTCTATATTTATCCTATTATAAGCAATTCCACAATAAGATTACTTTTCCCCCATAATGCTTTCTTATACTTCGAATTATTTTAAAGATTTGATTCCTAGAAAATTGTTCCTCATCAATAAATAATTTCTGGTTGAGAAATTGTAAGATGATAGAGTATCAACACATTTTAGAGATCACTGAATCTAATTTCTCATTATAAGTCAAGTCACTTGACTGAGAACAAACAGCAACTTAGCATTGAACTTCAAACTAAAGGATGTTTTTATGACTTTGCTCTTCCAACCCCTCCCAGAACTATTTCCATCCATTTAATGAGGCATATTAAATTCTAGCCAGTAATGTGTATACCTTCCAAATAAACACAGTGAGTAAAACATAACAGAAGATAAAATAAATTAAGAATATCTACAATACAATAAAGTATGACCCAAGTACACATATTTTCAAAATATTTCCATTTCAGTGATTGATAACTATAGAATCAAAGGGTGTGGATATTTAGAATATGGAGATTTCTATATAGAGAATAGTCTTTAGTTACTTAAAGCTCATGGAATTGCTCACCTTTTCAAGCTTGCCTCTGTGAGACAGGCTTTTCCATTGCAAACACAGACACACACACACACACACACACACACACACACACACACACACACACACACACACACACACATGATTTTTGGGCCGTGCCTGCAACACGCAGAAGTTCTTGGCCAGGGACTGAACTTGAACTACAGCAGGGACAATTCTGGATCCTTATCCCACTGAGTCACTGGGGATCCTCTCTCATATATTTTAAAAATATGCACAACTTCTTTGACCATGTGCAGAATTTGCCTCAAAATCTTTAAAAATATTTTTCCAAGCCCTAGCACCACTTTCAAAATCCTACACAATGAAAATGCCTATCAAGCCCTCACCTGGAGCAACACAAGTGCCACAGGCTTGTTTCACAGAGCATATCCTCCAGCGCTCTCTCTGATACGTTAACTTTGGAAATACTTTTCACTCACCTCCTTTCCTTCATTTCTTACTCTTCTTCCTTGCACCAGTTAGGAGGTACAATGAATAATACTTTCCCTTGAAGTTTATGCATCAATTAATTAGTAGACCTCCCATTTCCACCAAGTGGCGAGCACCGTGTTGGGCACCAAGAACCCAGCTATAAAGAGATGGATGTGGCCCCTGTCCTCTTGATAGTTACTGCCAAGTCCCCTTCGTAGTTACTGCAAACCACACTATGATCTGTACATCTCTGATTCTGGCTTCACCTTCCTCACTGTCAGCAGACCAAAGGGAAAAAAGAACAATTTAATGAGGACAAGTACCAGACTTATTTCAGAGTCTGGTCAGTTTGCAAGGATCTCTCTTTAAGCTTATCCCTCACTTCCCTAGCCTGGACCTGTGGCAACTACTCTGGATGAGAACACGACCTTCCTGGCCACAGTGGCTAGGACCATCTTGCTACTCACAGGTCTTTCTCCTGAAGTTTAAAAGTTGGATCAAGGGAATTCGATTTTCAGAATTGGATATGGAAGTGGCCGTATCTTTTTCCATGTGTACAAAGAAGAAAGAAATCCAGTCCCGAAGGGAGAAGAATAAAGTGGTGGTGGAGAGAAAGGCAGAGATGAGAGAGAAAGTCCAGGCAGGACTCTCAGCTTCATTTCCAACCCTGACCTTGTTTTTCATGAGAGAATTTTTTTTCTCCTATAATAAATCCCACTTTTTAGCTTAAGCTACCTCAGTCTGGTTTCTGTAACACACTGGGAGTGGGAAGGTGGGGAAGGGAACTAGGGGTTATACCTCAACAAATCCAAAGATAATGGCCTCAGAGTGTGGGTGACTAGAGTTGCTGTGGGAAACATGGCTGGGAAGTAAGTATAGGGTGAAGGTGGAGTTAGATACCCTTATTTTAGAAGGAAACATGAAAATGAGAGATACTTTAGACTCAGGGCTGTCAGAATTTGAGAGTTGGCGGGAGACTTCTTAATTAGAGAGAGAGACAGAAAGAAGCTTGGAGATGTAAATTAAAAAAATAGATATGAATTTTAGGTGTAATTATTCAAGATGGAGGGTTGAACACTGGTCTTGCATTCAAAGTAATAAGACTAATTTTTTTTTTTTTTTTTTTTTTTTTTTTGCCTTTTCGAGGGCCGCTTCCCTCGGCATATGGAGGTTCCCAGGCCAGGGGTCTAATCAGAGCTGTAGCTGCTGGCCTACACCAGAGCCACAGCAATGTGGGATCCGAGCCTCGTCTGCAACATACACCACAGCTCATAGCAACGCCTGATCCTTAACCCACTGAGCAAGGCCAGGGCTCGAACCTGCAACATCATGCTTCCTAGTCAGATTCGTTAACTACTGCGCCACGACGGGAACTCCAAGACTAATTTTTTCTAAGCAGGAAGACCAGCATTTAAACATAAACATCATCCTGGACTCATTATAATGGTCACCTGAAAAGGTGGGAGCCTTATTCCCATGAAGCCATGTAAGCCAATCCCAGAAAACTGGTTGTTTAGATCTCCTAGGACACAGCTAATGAGATCTTCAGACAGACCCCAGCTGGCGTCACAATTGCCAACTGTATGACATCAGGAAAGTTGCAGAAGCTCTATAGGCCATGAGTTCTTTCATCTGAAAAATAGGGCAGTGACTGGGCACCTTAGAGGATTTTAGCGAGAATAAATGACACAGTAAGTAGCAAAAGACCTGGTGTAATATCTCAATGTATGTTTGTTCTGTTTCTTTTTGGCTATTGATGATAATGTTTTTGGTCAAGTCAAAGTGCATTTGGAAGAGAGATTGGCAAATATAGACAAGGTGAGAGAGAGAGTGTTTAAAACAAGGTGAGCCTGTCTAACAAACATTTATTTAGCATCTACTGTTTGTTGGACCCATGGCAAACTGTCAAGTGATAAACTCATATTAACTTTACTGCAAACCAGTAAACTTTGATTTTCTTAACCATAATTGACATTCCAAATGAGAACCCAGCCTTCAGTAGAATACATCTGTTTCACAAAAACTGGGGTCATGACTTCTTATTCCCATGCTGCATATCTTGAAATGGCCAAACAAATGAATAAACAAACAACTCTGCATCTGGCATGCAGAGTTACAATAGTTACCTTTTGAGATGCCCAGATGGATTGCAAACTTTGTAAGATAAGCTAACTGATATTTTCTGCTTGGTTAAATTCCCAATTCTGAGAATACTGCCTCATTCACAGTAGGTAATGTAGGAAGACACATAAAAGAAGGAAGGCATGAAGGAGGAAAGGCAGGAAGGAAGAAAGGAAGGAAGGAAGAGAGAAATCTATAAAATAAGGGGTATAGACCTAGTAATCTTTAGGATCTTTCTATCATGACTACTTTAAGACCATGTAAGTCTATTTCTAGAAGATATACAATAACAGAAAACAGCTTAGACCTCTACCCTGATGTACTTACCAGGACACTGACAGAGAGCCTTGTGTTTTTTTATAACTCATCAGAAAAGACGCAAAATATTTCCCCCAGGAAATGTACACAGTGCATAAAAGTACATAGCAGCCCCAGGTGTGAGATGGAGCAGAAAGAACAAGGAAGCACCTGCAGAAGCCCAGCTCTACTGGTTGAAGCATACATATACAACCCCAGGATGGGAATGAAGTCCTAGGTGGGAAAAGCCAACTGGCAACACAACACTCAGGGCAAAGGCACCATCCAACCGTCCATGCATCACCCCCGCCCCCAAATGTGAGTGCATACACTCACCTCGTGCACAGATCCAACTGGGAGCTAATAGGAGAGAGACTGGTGTTATAAGTTCTAGGATGCAACTTTGCCACTGAGTCTCTGGGAGATAACCTGATTCATTAATATATGTCCATTCAAGTACTTGTTCAACTAATGTTTACTGACTGGGAAGGCCAAGGTATATGAAAGTACTTGGGAAGAACTACCAACCTGGTCTTAGAATTTATGGAGGTAACATTAAACGTTAGGAGGTCAACATTTCAGACAGGAGAACGAATGAGTATGAGCTGGTCTACTGAAGAGCCAGAGGGAAAAACTTCCAAATAGAGGGAAGCGCAAACACAGATCTCTGGCCATTATAGGGAGCATGGTATGTTGGGGGAGCTCTCGGAATGCGGTATGGCTGTGACCTGGGCGAAGCGGGGAAAGGCAAGTGGTGGGACTGTTTCTTGAAGAGGCCAGGTCTTGAAGTGTTTTGTTAACCATGTCAGTGGGGGTGTGCCTTTTCAGGAAGGCAGCGGGACCCTTGAAGGGGGCTGGGAGACTAGTTAGAGGGCTGCTGAAGCAGTTCAGGTGTGAGATGGTGGGGGCCTGAGCTTGAGTAATGACTGTGGAAAAGAGAAATGGGCAGATTACATGATGATTAGGATGTCTTCGGTTTACAGATGGTTCGGGTCCTGTTTTCTTTGTGGTTTGGACCCTTCATTATAGCTCTGGGTATAGACTAAGTGCTTAACAAAAGACTCATACTCATGACATTGACGCTAACATAGTGTCATTGCTTTTGAGTGTTGGCCAGGGTCAGGCCTTCAGCTGTGGTGTAATATTAGCCAGATTCCACATATAGCCTGGGGATATTTTTTATTTTTTAGCTTGTCAACACCCAAGGTCAGGGACTCTATCTGCTTCACTTCCTCGAAGCTATAAAACCACAGCTCCACTAATGTAACACCACAGACCAAAGCGTGACCTCAATTTTCCCATTGGTCTGAAGGCCCTGAGGTCAGCTCTTCCCAGGGATCAAGCTTTAACAGAGTGCGGGACCTCTGCCCTTGGCACCACTACTGCCACATGCATGCCACAGTCAAATGTGCAATTTTAAGAGAAACAAAATTGAGTTCAAGAAGTGGTTGCTAAGGCTGTGGGTATTCAATCCTCTCACTTGGGCATCTGAGGGTGGTAGAAATGCGTAGTCTTAGATTCCAGTGCAGCCTCTGTGGTTTTTCAGCCCCAGGGATGGTCCTTGTCCCCACTCCTCAAGAGCGTGAGTACCTGGAGTAATTATCTATTTATTTATTTAGGGCCACACCATTGGCATATGGAAGTTCCCAGCCTAGGGTCGAATCAGAGCTGCAGCTGTCAACCCATGCTACAGCCACAGCAGTGTGGGATCCGAGCCACATCTGTGATCTACACCACAGTTCATGGCAACACCAGATCCCCAACCCACTGAGCAAGGCCAGGGATCAAACCCGCAACCTCACGGATCCTAGTCAGGTTTGTTACCACTGAGTCACAACAGGAACTCCCTAGAGTAATTGTCTGTTATCTCTTCCTCCTCCCCCCAGTAGAATACAAGTACCATGCAGGAAGGGCGTTTTGGGTCTATCTTCATACTGTGTTCCCAATGCTTAGAACAGTACCTGGCACAGAGCAGGTGCTCCGTTAGTATTTGTGGGATAATCAAATTAGCTGAATGAGCTTGGGGAGAATTATTTGAGATCAAGCTTCAGGATGAGTCATATTTCAAATGGAACTAATCATAGATGTCTATCTCTTTCAGGGCTCTTATGAAGTGAAAATAAAAAATGAAATACCCCTAGCTGAATGTTCAGCTGTCATCTTTTTTATTTTACCTCGTTTACAATGTCTTTTTATCTAGCTGGCTACCTATTCATCCATCCATCCATCCACCCATCACTTCATGTGTTAGTACCTACTATGCACCTTATGGAGCGTCTACCATTATTCCACACTAATGATTGTCCTAGACACAACATTCACCATCTGCAGTGTTTACCTCAATACCTCAGTGTCCTCATCTGTATCCATAAATGAGGAAGCTGAGGCCTAGCCAGTTCACATAGGTGGAAACTGGAAGGGGGGATTCTCACTCCATGTCTACTTAAGTGGCTTTTAATATCTAGTTCTTCTATTTCCTCCCTCTCCAGTTTTCTCACATGCCTGCTGCACTGGATGCTATGCATGTGCTTGGCGTATACGCAGTAAATAAATGATATGAAGCACTTAGGTAGCACCTCGCCAGCTGCTGCTGTTCCAGGTATTCTCGTGGGCCTCCTCTAATGATGGTCCTCAAGGCACATCACACCCAGTCTCCTTTTTGATTACCCTCGTGTCAATCATGAAGGACCATTTAAGCAGGAAAGGTGCATGATGTTGCCGACACCTGCTGATCACTAGCATCTGGGGGCAGCTGGGTGTCCTCTGAGTTCCAGAGGTTCTTCGTCAGCCCTGCTTTGTCTCCTCTCCCGGGTAAACTCTCACTCCTGAATTCAGATGCTGGCTGTCTCTGGGGAAGCTCCAGATGTCTCCTCTCACCAGTCCCTCCCTATTTAATACCCTGAAAGAGCCCTCACTTATAGAATTGATTTGGTAAACAAAATAATATTTGATAGGAGTAGTAAAAGCAGTGCTCTCTGTATTGCTTCATGCAAAGCTTAGAAAATATTAAAGAGAATACAATTATTTTATTTCTCCCTATTTCATGTAGTATTTTATTTCTTACAATACTGGGTATCAAGGCCTTGTTAGTCCTGTAGAGAGGTCTTTTGATGAAAACAGGCCTGAATTCAACCCATCTCTTTTTAGAAAATTAACCTGCTATGTGATGGTGCCTTGGCCACGCAGTCACACCAGCCTGGAAACTGATTTTTCTCTCTTTTGGTTTCTGACTCATTGTGGCAAGGAGAAGAATGTTATTTGAACATGGGTTCCATAATCAGATCCCAGAGGAGTAGAGGGCTGAGAACTCACTGATGCCTGCAATGAGCCAGGCCAAGGTAAGGGGGCTTTACATGGATTGCGTGTTATAAATTTTTTGCACCTCTGCAAGGCACATGATCCAATTCCATAGGCATATAACTCTGAGGCTTAGAGACCTAAGATAACTTGTCCACATCACACAGGGTTATAGCTGGAAATTGAACCCAAGTCTCTCTGACTTCAAAGCTGGCACTCTTTCCACCCCACCCCTATACTTCCCACTGTCCATTTTTATTTCTGTGCCTTACATTATCTGTAAGTATGGCTTTTAGCCTCCTTTGAAAGTGAAAGTAATACCTTCTCTTTTTTCTGTTTTTTCTTTTTTATCTTGTCCTCTAGTGCCTAGTGCTTTATGAATGCTTAATACACACCGCTTTTAAAACATATTTGCATATGCTTTGTTTTAATTGTTTACTATTAACTCCATGCCCCAAATGTGAGAATCAGACTTATTCATCTTATATCTTTTCTGTAGGCTTTCTTGTGGCCATCTATGCTCAAAACAGTCTTGTGGATTTTGCCCTTGAAAAATGGAACTTTTCATACTTTTAGTTATGAGAGTACAATAAAAATCCCCAAACTAATAATGCTTTGATTTTTCTTCTTCATTGCCTTTTTGGAACCTCTATTACTTATATAAAAATGGCAAACTACCTTCTTTATTGCTTCAAATTACTTTTGTTAAAATACTTCTGTGCTGCCAGGTTCCAACCTGAAGCAAATGTTCATATCTAAGTCACAAATATGAAGGAAAACTATGTTTGGGTGCCTTTCTTACTTTCCTTTTTCAGGCCCTCAATCCAAAGTTTCCTTTATGTTAAAACTTTATTTCTGTTAACATTTAGAGACATTGAGATAAGAGTATTTCTTTCAGTTGTTACATCTGGAAAGAGTCTGGCCTTACTTCTGTTTATATAAATTCCAATGGAAGCCAAAGAAAAAGATATAAAGAAAAGCAAGCCTGTGCTGGACTCATAAGTAACAGGGGGTCTGGTGATATGCATGGCCCTGGCAAGATCAATGGTACTGGTCACAGTGCAATGCTTTGGGCCCTTAAAACAGAAATAATCCTCGGGAAATGGAAATAGGGGTTAGAAACAAAATGATGACCTCAAGGAGATAACCAAGCTATCACAATAATGGATGGAGTTTTTTGACAGCAGAAACAAATGTTATGATGGTTCATTCTTTTTATTCTATGCTGGGAGGTTACATATGTAGGGAGTACCAATTTCTTGGAGAGTGCTACCCCCTTCCAACTTTGGAAAGCAACAGGGAGCCATGGTGGGGTCCAAAGAAGGAAAAGAAGCACCTAGGGCTACCTCTAGGTTGTATATGGAACAAGCATCAGATGCCCTTATTAACTACTCCTCCAGAAGATCACACCAAGATTGTAAGGATGATGTGTGGAATAGGGCCTGGGGCTAAAACCTTGGGGGAAGTTGTGTTTTCCTCAAACTTACATAGAAATCAAGCATGGCTGCAGAAGGTGGCTGGACAGGGATG
Source organism: Sus scrofa (assembly GCF_054392235.1). Lineage (NCBI taxonomy): Eukaryota > Metazoa > Chordata > Mammalia > Artiodactyla > Suidae > Sus > Sus scrofa. The sequence continues at coordinate 14,128,182 of NC_139391.1, forward strand.
TGTCATGATTGCCTCTCCTTTGGAGACCACAACTAACAACTTGATTTCACTGACCCCTGGATTCTTCATCTACAGGGGTCTTGTTGTTTCACAGTAAGTGAATGGGGACAGATTATGATTGTGAAGTTGCTTTGATAAGGCTGCATGGATCTGGAGTCACATTGTGGAGCTTTGAATCCTAACCTTCGCATTTACTCACTCTACTGTTTACTAGTGGGACTTGGACAAGTTACTTAACCTCTGTCTTGGTTTACTCACTTATGGAATGGTTTTGGACTTGTGAGAATTAAATTAGTTTACCATTATCAAGCACTTAGAAGTCCGTTTGGCATACAATAAGCATGCAGTCACGTTAGCTGTATTGCTGTATATGTTAAATAGCATATCCTAAGCCAGCAGTGCCAGTGACCCAGAGACATTCAAATTTATGTGGGATAATAGAGTAATTTCTGTGCTTACTAGAAGCATGAGCTGTGGATTTATTATTCTATCAACAAACATTTTAATAAGCATCAGCTATGCCAGGCGTTGGGTTTGATACTGAAGATACAGAGACACGTGACATATAGACTCTTCCACAAGGAATTCTGAATCTTGAGGGAAAGACTGGAAGAAGAACCAGAATTATGATAGAATAGGAATCCTTTACTAGAGGAACATACTGGAGAGAGCCATTTAACTAACCTGTTCAGAGACTTGAAAGATTTCTCAGAAGGCATAAGGCTTATTGAGCAGTAGCCTGGAGTTTCTGGGAAACAGCTCTGTAGGCAAGGGGGATATGAGATACAAAGGTACAGAGGTGAGAAAAAGCATGGTGTGTGTGTGGGGGGGTGGGAGAGAGAGAGAGACAGAGAGACAGAGAGAGACAGAGAGGGAAAAGTGGGCATGGTGGCAGTGACCGCCTGTGGTTACCCCAGCCCTAGAGCCATGGTCCTAGACAGCCAACTCCATCCCCAGATGGATTCTCCCTCAAGGAAGGGGAAGGTGGGGAAGGGAAATGGAGGTGATTCTCTTTCTTCTTCTCCTGCCTCCCCTAAGACAGACCTCTGATCCACTCTTTCTACCACTTCTCATTCTGCCCCATATTACCCACATGAAGCTTCATCCAGTCTCTGGACACTATGAATTTCCTGGCCAGGGTCTTTGTAAACACATTGCACCATCAGCCTGCTCTACTCTCTTTTCTCCCTATCTTTTCAGCTAGCTAGTTTCTCCTCATCCGTCATGTGTCTCTTGGATGCCACATGCTTTCAGGAGCAGGAACCTTCCTTTGTGCTTTCATCGCCCTTCCCTCACCTGTCCTAGCATCTGTCTCTGAATTTTACTGCTCTATTCTTAGCCTCCAGCATGGGGCCTGGCACACAGTAGGGACTTAGAGAATATCTGTTCAGTGAGTACATTGAAGGCACACGGGATTCTCCTTACAGACTTCCTCTACTATATCCCCTTTCTTACCGGTCAAATGCAATTGATCACCAAGCTTCTTTCTCCTAATGTCCCTCTCTTAGCTCCTCGACTTGTTCTCCCTTACCTATATCATTGCCAGAGCCTCCTCACATTTCCAGAGGCATGTCTGCTATTAGATCTTATTATTCCCCCACCTAGAATCATTTTGTGACCCCCTATTGCCCCAGATTAACATCCAGCATCCTTGGTTAGCAGTCAAAGCCCTTCTCACTCTATTACCTAGGCTTCCATGTCTGTCTAAAAGCCTCTGAGGTCTTCTAGGGTCTGTCTTAGATCTCCTGATAGCTAATGCTCAGCAGAGCATCTGGAACACAATTTATGTTCACTGAATGTTTGTTTAAGGAATACATAAGAGGCATATTAATCTAGCGTAGAAAAAGATGGTTTTGTGTGTTTGAAAACCATAGGCTAAAAAGCTGTCCAACAGGGCACTTAGTTTTAAGGGACATGTCCCAACAAGGAAACAAGAGTTAAATTCAGCACAGCTGACTGCTTAATAATGCCACAGGAAGACATGAGGGAAATTAACTTCTCTTGTCACATTTACTAACAGGGCTGCTGAGCAGTTGCCCAGGGAGGCCGTCCTTCATGGTTACAGGGAAAGCTCCCGCAATGGAAACCACTCACAGCCAAATCCGAGTGATGCTGAACTCCTAAAGATCATTCCTTGCTGATCAGCTGGCATTTCATGACTTTTTCTTTAGGAGTGCAACATTTCTCTCCCTGTTTCCTTTCCTCTATTCCTTTCTCCTGCACCATGGCTTCCCCCTCAAGTCTTCTGCAAAAGACACGGTCTTGGAAAGCATCTTAACTTTTCAGAAAATCAGTTTCTTCCTTTGAAAACCATCACTTTCTTCAGACCTTTTTTGCAACAAGGCACAGTGCCTTTGTCATCAGTGGTGGTGACAGCAGTGAAAATATGAGCAGCTAACATTTTTCCATTGCATAGTATCTGCCAAACACTGTGCTAAGTACTTCTGATGAGAACTTTTACAGATTCCCATTTAAAAGAAAGAGATAACTCCAAGCCCCTCACTTTTTAGCACAATGCTTGGCATAGAATAAACTCTCAAGAAATGTTAGTTAATATTATAATTTTCTCACTTAATTCTAACAACCATTTTCTGAGATCAGTGTAATTTTTATATTTTTTTTTCTGTGTTTCAATAGACAAGGAGTCAAAGCCTTTCAGAGGGTAATTATATTGAAGCATGGACTTGGGGTCCACACCCAAGATGACTCACTACAAAGGCCATGCAACATAACAGATAAAAAAGCACTTTGTGAGATGTGGAGCTATGCACACGTTAGCTGTTATCACTACATTCAGGAGGTTAAGTAGGTAAAATGTCACAGCCTATAAAGAGGCAGGTGAAACACCAAAATAAAATGGTGACACAATTTGCTTCAAGTGAAAATTTTTGTCTTAGGTCAGAGAATTGTGTGTGGGTGCGCACATGTGTGTGTGTGTGTGTGTATGTGTGTGTGTTGTGTGTGTGTGTGTCTAGGAACATCTTTTTGGAAGACTTATTGATCCCAAAGTTTAAAGTCTTTAGAAGGTAGCCAGTGGGGCTTCTGAAATGATTGATAGCCCAAGTTTTCAGGCTTCTTTTGGGCTCATGAAGCTCCCCTAGGGAAACCACATGGGACAAGACAAGCAAGGCAACTTTCCTCTCTATGACCTCCATCAAAACCTTCAGTGTCCTGTCAGGCACACAAAGTAGGGATTCTCTTCATTCTACAAATGCACAAACTGTCAAGCAAGAGACCAAGAGACCCCCCTGAAGCCTTCTTGCTCACTACATTGGTGTTTTTAGCCAAAAGTTTCCTACCTTCAAGAGCCACACCCTTTTTTGAGTAAAGCATAGAAAAATCCCAACTTTCAATAAACTGAAGTTAAGTCAATTAGAGCAGGCTCCTCCCTCCAGTATCTGGTGACATCAGGGCACTGAATAGGTACTCAGGAAATCCAGGTCTTAGCATTGGCTCTGCCATAACCCTCTCCATGACTTCAGTCAAGCACCTCTTTGGTTCTGTTTCCTCATCTGTGGAATGGGCTCAGACACTGGTCCTACTTCTGACCAGAGGAGAGGCAGCCATTCCCACCAATGCTGTGGTGCACACACCCAGAGGGAGTGAGGGTAGCTTCAGGACAGAAACTGCCACTGCCAAAGCAGTCATCCCTGCAAACACTTGGGAAGAGGCAGGGCCAGCTCAGTGATGTGGTGCCAACTTCTCCTCCTCCATCCAGCCTCTAGCCAGGAAGTACATACTCAGAAAAAGTGAAGCCAGCACAGAAATGCAGTCTCAAGGACCCAAGCCACAGCCATGTTACAAGCCAAAGCAGAGACTGCCATAACTCCTGGAGGAACTCAACTTCTTAAGGGCACCCACTCCAGCCCCTTGGGTTTTGTGCTTATCTGCAATAAAGCAATAATGGCCACTGAGCATGGGAGAAACTCAGGCTTACACCTGGCTATGGCTCTAGTCCCTCCAACTCCAGCCCTACCTTCCACCAAGGTGCTGGCTGCCAGCACACTCTAGGAGAAGATGTAGCCTGTGCTCACCTCAGATCCAGCTCTCTCATCAAAGCCACAGGGCACATGCAGACCAAATAAGACTGCTTCCACAGAAGGACATGGCTTCAAGACTGGAGCAGCTACCTGTCTCACCTGATTTCATAAAGAGAAAATAAAACACAATGAGAAGACAGAGGAACATGTTTTAAACAAAAGAATAAGAAAACTACCCTGAAAATCCTAATAAAACAGAAATAAATAATATATCTGATAAGGAGGTCAAAGAAATTGTAATAAGAATGCTAACTGAACAGGGGAGAGGAAGAGATGAAAACAGTGAGAATTTTAACAAAGAACTAAATTTATAAGAAAGAACCAGTCAGAGCTGGAGAATAAAATAACTGAAATGAATAATACATTAAAGACAATTAAGGGTGACACGGAAAAAGCATAAGTGATCTGGAATATAAAATAATGGAAATCACCCCATCAGAACAGCAAAAAAGAATAATAAATTACAAAAAAAAAGAGAATAGCTTAACATGCTTCTAGGATAACGTCAAGCATACTAACATTCATATTTTAGGGATCCTAGAAGACGAAAGAACCAGAAAGAGGTAGAAAATATATTTGATTAAATTATGGCTGGAAAGGTTTTGAACCTGAAGAAGGGGACATATAACTAGGTATAGAAAGCACAGAGGGTCCCAAAGAAGATGAAGCCCAACAGACCCGCACCAAGATGTATAACAAAATCGACAAAGTTAAAGGTAACAAGAGAAAAACAAAGAGAAACATGCAAAGGAAGCTCCATAAGACCATCAGCTGATTTTTTAGCAGAAACTTTGCAGGTAGTGGCATGATATATCTGAAGTTGTGAGAGCAAAAAACAAGCAAACAAACAGTAAAACCTGCCACATAAGATACTCTACCCAGCAAAGTTATCATTCAAAATTGAAGGAGAGAAAAAGAGCTTCTCAGAAAAGCAAAAACTTAAGAGTTCATCAGTACTAATCCGTCTTTACAAGAAGTGTTAGAGTCTTTCTTTTAGTGGAAAAGAAAAGGCTACAACAAGAAGAAAGAAGAACAGAGAATTGTATAAAGGGAAAAGTTCCACTGGTAAAGGCAAACATATACCAAAGGCAGTGGATCACTCACTTAAATAAGGTGGTACAAAGGTTAAAAGACAAAAATTGTAAGGTCAACTTTAACTACAATAAATAGTGATGGGATAGGGAGTTCCCATCATGGTGCAGTGAAAATGAATCCGACTAGGAGCCATGAGGTTGTGGGTTCGATCCCTAGCCTCACTCAGTGGGTTGAGGATCTGTCATTGCTGAGAGCTATGGTTTAGGTCACAGACACAGCTCAGATGTGATGTTGCTGCAGCTGTAGCTCCGATTGGACCTTTAGGCTGGGAACCTCCATGTGCCATGGGTACGGCCCTAAAAAGCAAAAAAAAAAAAAAAAAAAAAACTGAAGGCATAGACATGAAGATGTGAAATATGAAGTCAAAAACATAAAATGTGGGGGAAGGGAATAAAAAATGTTGATCTTTTAAAATACGTTGAACTGAAATGACTATCACTTTAAAATAAGAAGATATGGTTATAGTCAACATATATAAAGTCCATTGTAACCACAAAACAAAAACCTATGAGACCCACAAAAAGAAAAGTGAGAAGAACACAAACATAACACTAAATAAATAGTCAAACAGTAAAAGAAACTGAAAGAACGTCGAACACAATCAGAAAACAAATAACAGAACAGCGAGGAATACACACCTATCAAGACAGAGGAGACCTAGCATAAGTCACTTACTATCTTTAAAATTCAGCTTCGTTTTCTGCGCAATTAGGAATACTTCCCAAATATGTTGTCAGGTGCTGAAGAGCGGATGGGTGCGAGAGAGACCCTGGCAATTCCGACCACACGTATTCTAAACGTGGTGTTCAAGGTCTATTGTCTCCAGCTCCTCACATTATACCACATTCTTGGGTCCCTGTTCTTAAGTTTGTGCAAGCCCTGTGTGTATGTAATGAAAACAACATGGATTTGTCCCTGTTTTCCCAAAGAACTATCCGCAGGGGTCTGCATTTGGCTATTTACCCCCCTCACTATCTTGGTTCCAGACTATCTTTGTGCTGTTAATATTATTTGGCCTTTTCCTGTGTTTGAGTGCCCAGAGACCGCTAAATTTGGGTTCATCTTGAAAATCCAAATAATGTAAGTAGAAAGTATAAATAATAGATCAGCTGCTTATTCCCCAGGACTCCTGGCAGTCCTGTTCACAAATGCAGTTTCTCTTCGTCTCTGTCCAGCTCAGTGTTAAGGTCTATGGGAACAGGGAATCAGAAAACATCAGAGGGGTAGATTCTCTTTCCTATCAATGATCTTAGGTGTCAAGTGTGCAGAAGAATAAGTAGCAGGAGGCATGGGATCAGAAAAAGAATTTGGCAAACATCAGAACTCCAGCTTTTTTTCCCCCTCGCATTGTCAAGATGGGAGAAGGGGAAGAGTGATAACCCTTGTGAAATTGCCACTGATACTTCAAAATAATAATAAAAATCTTATTAAAAAAGGAACAATTATCCTGCTGTGAATTTAACATCTCTTAGCCTCGGGCCTATTTCTCTCTATTAATTTGCTCTCATTTATTTATTTTTTTCCTCTCATACTCTTCCAAGCAAAAGCAAGGCAATCAATGAAGGCACTTAACACATTTTTTTCCTCCTCACTATAACGTGAAAGCTAACACGTGTAAGTTCTTACTCCTTAGATTTGCACAGAAAGCTCAGAATCTACCATATACATCCACTCTGCCCCAGCCCCTCTCCCTTTTAGACTATCTTCCCCGTAATTATCAAGGTTTATTTCTTAAAATATATATATCTTTCACCCCCTAGCTGAAAAATGTTCAAATGCTCTCCATTGCCTGCGTTAAAAAGTTAAAAGATATAGTTCCCAGTGTTAGATCTAGTCACTTATGATGGAGCATGATAATGTGAGAAAAAAGAATGTATATATGTATGTGTGACTGGTCACCTTGCTGTACAGTAGAAAACAACAGCACACTGAAAATCAATTATAATGGAAAAAATAAAAATCATTAAAAAAGAAAAAATAGTTAAAATACGAAGTATAAACTCCTCACTGAGTGTTTAAGTCTATCAAATTCAAATCTGGGGATTCTGGCCAAAGTGGAATAACTGAGACCAGATATAACATCCTGTCCAAAATAACTTAAAAAAAAAAAACTTGACAGAATATATGAAACGGTTTGTAGACATTCCACATCAGAGAGTACAAAAATGAGATAATCCCTGCAATTGTCGCAGTTCACAGTCTGAAGGGAGGTTCCAGGCCTGACTAGGACAGGCATGTGGGAAAATTATCCAAGGACTGGGGAAGCACTACCCTAAAATATTATGGGATACAGTCACACAGGAAACAGCTCACACAGGGATGGAAAGAGTTCTTGTTCCCACTAGCTAGAGTATCATTTATCATCATCAGCAGAATGGTAGGTGGAGTACTCAGATGAATTTGGCCTTGGTAGTGAGATAAAATTATCACTCAACTAAAGCCTTCTCTGGTCCTGCTTGTTAGACAAATTTAGAAAGGATCAGATTGTTCTCAAGTAATTTAACTGCATCCCAGAATAAAGTTCAAGGATATTTATAGGAATATAAAAATCCAATACCTGAGATAAAATTCACAAAAACTGGTCGAAACCAGTCAAAAATAACATGCATCTAAAGAAGCAGGAAAACAGGACTGATGAGAAGAGGGAAATCAATGGACTAACACACATGATAGGAATTAAAGAAATTGCAGAAATAACACATGATTGAATTTGTAGCTAAGATGTTGAAATAGTATAATGATATTCTATAGGTTTAAAAAGGTAGACTAACGCATGATAATGTTAAAAACAGACATAGAAATTATAAAAACTCAAATCGAACTGAGAGACAAAAAATCTTTGAGGTTTAAACACACACACACACATGGACATACACACACACACACATACCCTGAATGGGAATAACTGAAAAATAGTTTAGAAGAAAAAAATAGTAAACGAAAACATAGCAGTAGAAACTATCTAAAATTAAACACATAAAGAAAGAAATACCAGAGGTCCCGTAGTGGCCTAGAAGTAATGAACCTGATTAGTAACCATGAGGGCGCAGGTTTGATCCCTGGCCTTGCTCAGTGGGTTAAGGATTTGGCATTGCCCTGAGCTCTAGTGTAGGTCATAGAAGCGGATTGGATCTGACGCTGATGCGGCTGTGGCATAGGCCAGAGGCTACAGCTCTAATATCTTGGGATAGAACATGATGGAAGACAGCATGAGAAAAAGAATGCATATATATGTATGACTAGGTCACTATGCTATACAGCAGAAAATGGCACAGCACTGTAAATCAACTGTACTTTAAGAAAAAAATAGAAATGTTAGAGAATTCTTGCAGACAAGTGGAATCTTACCCCAGATAGAAATCTGCATCTATACAAAGTCTGAAGAACACTGTAAAAGGTTGTTTGTTCTTTTTTTCACTCTACTATTAAAATCCTTAAAAAATTTACAAGATAATAAATCTTACATAGTGTAATATCTATTAAACCAGATAAAGTGGTATATTACTTCAAGAAAGACTGTCATAACTTAAAGATGTATACTATAAAGTCCAAAGCAATCACTAAAAGAACAAACAAGAGCTATAGCTAAGGGAACAAAATAAATGACATGGAAACATGAAATATTCAGTTAATCAAAAAGAAGCGAGAAAGAGAAGAAAAAAGGAATAATACCAGCTTACATGAGTAGAACACAAATAGAAAGTTACTAGCGTTAAGTATAACTAGGTCAGTAACCACATTAAACGATTAAATGTCAATTAAATGGCAGAGATCATCAAACTGGATAGAAAAGGGAGCCCCAACTACTTGCTGCTTACAAGAAATCCACTTTAAATTTAGAAACAGAAATATATTACAATTCAAGGGATAGAAAAAATGCAATGCTAAAAATAATCAAAGGCTACTGTAGTCGAGGTATAATATATACTAATATCAGGAAAAGTAGTTTACCAGAGATAGACTGAGAATTTTTGAAATAATAAAGGGACCATTTCATCAAGAGGACATGAGAATCCTAAATATTTATGCACCTAAAATGTAGCTTCAAAATACATGAAGGAAAAAATTTGATAGAACTACAAGGATAAATAAACAAATTTAAAACTATTGTCAGGTATTCTAACACTCTGCTATGTAATTTATAGAAAATTTAGAAAAAAAATCACTACAGATCTAGTAGATCAACATACTACAAACAAATTTGACCTAATTGACATTCGTAGACTGACTACATGGCAACAACAGAGTATGCATTTTTCAAGTGTACTTTTTGCACCTATCACCCATATTCTGAACCATATTACAAGTCACAATAAATATAAGAGGCTTCAAGTTATACTATGTACATTCTATGACTACAGTGGGATTAAATTATAAATCAGTAACAAAGACTTCTGGAAAATCCCTGCATATTTGGAAACTAAATAACACACATCTAAAGAGGCCAGGGGTCAAAGAATATATCAAAAGTACATCAAAAATATTTTAACTGAATAAAAATTAGTACAACATTAAAAGTTTATGGAACGCAGCTTAATTAGTACTTAGGGAAATTTATAGCAGTAAACACCTATATTAGGAAAGGAAGTCCCATAGCAATGACCTTAGTTTCTACCAAAGCATACAAAACCATTAATAATCTAAATATACATATTTTATAGTGACATCTGTCTACGCTAACTGGCAACTAATACTAGTACCAGCACCAGTAGTAGCTGTAAAATCAGTAGTAGCAACAGTTGCTGTTAATTTATCAAGCACTTATATGATAGACATTTTTTTCAAAACATTACCTCATTTAATATCCTGCTAACCATGACAGGCATGGTCCTGTTTATTCCTTACTGTGGTTCTATGAGGCAGTATTATTATTGTTATTATTATTATCTCCATTTTAATAAGGTGAATACTAAGTTTCAGGGAAATGAAAGAACTTGTCCAAGGTGATGAAATCACCCTGTTGCCACAAAAGTAATATTTAACATCTACTGTGTGCAAGGCTGTCTTGTAAGTACAGAGCTAATGAGTTGCAGATTTAGGACTTAACCTCAGATCTGCATGGTTCCAAAACCAATTTCCTTAGCCATCTTGCTTTGTTGCCATTTGTATACACTTTGATTCTCCAGGAAATTTCCCTTCCAACTTCAGGGGCTTGCTACAATGTTTGAAACATGGGTAGGATACAGAAATTGAGAAAGAAAATTTTGTAATTATTTGAATGACTATTTTGTATCAGATTTAATCATTTCCTTTTACATGTATTGGCACATTTATTCTTCAACAGGCCTGTGTGAACTTGGTATTACTATTTGCATTCCAATTTCCAGATGTATCTGATTCTTTCCTCCTTTCTACATCTTCTCTACTAGCACCATGGCCCAGGGTACCATCGACTCTTGTCTGGACTGCTACTATCATTTCCTAATTGGTTTCCCAAGTTCCATTCTTGCCTCTTCAAAATCTCTTTTCCATAAAGCAGCAATAATACTTTTAAAAATAATATTAAAAATTATACATCTGAGTATGTATCTCCGATATTTAAAAATCATCAAGTGCATTTAGATTAAAAGACAAACTCTTTAAGGTAGCAAAAAAGGATCAGCATGATGTGGTCCTTGTCCATCTTGTCAACTTCATCTCTTTCCACTTGGCTTCTGGTTGCAAATAGCTTGGCCATACTGGGCTTTTCCAATCCCTTTCCCGTCTGTAGCTTTCATATGTGCTGTTTCTTTACCTGGAGTATATTTTTGGATATTTCTCTCATGCATCATATCCTACTTTGTATATTATTTCCTATAATCTTTTTTGACTCTCTTTTAATATCAATTTCCCTCATTAATATTTTTCATAACTTACTGTTCTTTTGCTTTGTTGCCTTCATCACAATTTAGAATCATATATTTATTTATGGCACTGAGATTCAGCAGAGATATAGATCTTACACAGTTAGTAGTCAATCCTCTATCTGACTCTATTTTGCGGCACCATTTCCTACACCCTCCTCATCATGACTGTATTTTCTCCATTTTTTTAAAAAATGCCTTTTTTGGTTCCCATGACATCACACTCTGTTTTTCATCCTCCTCCGCAGGCACTGCTTCTCATTTTTCTTTACTCAGCTCCCCTTCTCTTTCCTAATTCTAAATTTTGGCAGGCCTTGGGCTTGGTTGTAGATGATGTTCTTTCCTCTGGCTTATCTTTCTCTTATATCTCATCTTTATACATGGCTTTAAATCCCAATCATGCACTGATTACCACCTGCTTACTCCATATCTCTACTTGGATGTCAAACAGGCATCTCAGACAACATCACAGAAGCAGATTCTTCATGCCCCCAAACACTTAGACTAGATTCCCTTTCACGATCTGAGTAAACTGCTACTCCATCTATTCGATTGATCATACGAAAATATTTAGAAGTCACTCCTGATTGCTCTTTTCCTCAGCTCTAATTACTAACCATCAGTAAGTTCTATTGACTCAAATTCAGAAAAATACCTAAGTGTGATCTTTGTCACCATCTCCACAGCCACAAGCCTAATATAAGAGCCACCTCCATGCTTTACCTGGACCCTGGCATCAGCCTATGCTCTTGTAGCCCCTCCCATGATCTAGTTTCCATTGCTGCAGTCAGAAGGAGGGGACATATGACAATTTAAAGTGGATCAGACCATTTTCTTAAAATTCTCTATTATCTTCCATTTGCAACAAGAATTAAATCCAAACTATGGTGTTCTACAGGGTCCTGCCTGTCTGGACTTGCCTATCTCTTAACGTACCCCCTCCACTCCTCTCCTGTCCACTCTGTTCCTGCCATAGTGGCTTTTCTATTCCAAGAACATGCCAAACTCATTGTTATTTCATGGCCTTTGATATTACATCTTCCACTTGGAGTGCTTTCCTCAGAGATGTTTCCATAGATGAATTCTCATTACAAAATTCTTGAATATCCTTTCTTCAAATATTTCCTCCCCTTCTCGAGTTAACCTGTTCCTCCATCATTATCCCCCTATTGTTTCTAAATAGCACTTCTCAGAATCTGATATTATAGCATTTTTCATTTATCTATATATCTATTGCCTCTCTCTGTCAAAATGGAGATGTGGACTGCCTTTGTTACTTTGTTACTTTAGAGCTAAAAGAGTACTTGGTTCATAATAGTCAAATATGCCTTGACTGACAGCCTATATTTTCTTTGCTGAAACTGTCTGGGAAGATCTCAGTGATCTTATAATTGGACACCAAAACTTTTAAAATATTTTTCATGTCATTGCATATGCTTTTTCAAGGCTGACCTGAGCAACTAAACTAGAATGAAGGCAAAGAGTTCCACAAGAAGGAAGAAAGGCAATGACTCATCCAAAACATAGACCAGTCCTTTCCCAAGCTGGGAGAGCCTTTGAAATCTCAAAGCCTTCCAGCAAAACTAAAACATTATCCAGAGAGGAGAAAGGGGGCCAATTTCAGATAAGGAAGCTTAGACGAGCTTAGGTTGGCTTCCATTAGTTTTATTAAATTTCCAACTCTTTCCAAAATTCAAGCATGATTACAACATTTTTGTGATGGAGCTGAGGTTTTAGAAACTAGCTGTAAATTTAAAAGTGAGCTTGTATTTGCATACTTACCTTGTTCTAGATTTTGTACAAGGCTCTTGGAATACAAAGAGACAAAAACAAGGAGGGAGATGGATATATCACAATCAATCCCAGTATAGCATAATCAGCACTACAGAGAAGAATAGGTGTCTGCATACTCAGAAGTCAGGAAAGATCTATGCAGAACATGACATCGGGAGGTCAAGCTTAATATTCACCTGGCAGACCTGATAGGAAGGGTGCAAGGCTCCATGAAGGAAGAACAGGGCTGGTTCAAGAAAAAGCAAGCATTTTGGGAGTTCCCGTCACGGTGCAGAGGAAATGAATCCAACTAGGAACCATGAGGTTGCAGGTTCGATCCTGTCCCTGCTCAGTGGGTTGAGGATCTGGCATTGCCTGGAGCTGTGGTACAGGTGACAGACGCGGCTTGGATCTAGTGTTGCTGTGGCTGAGGCATAGGCCAGCAGCTACAGCTCTGATTGGACCCCTAGCCTGGGAACCTCCATATGCCACAGGTGTGGCCCTAAAAAGACAAAAAAAAAAAAAAAAGCAAGCATTTTGGATGAGCTGGGTGGGTGGATGTGTAAAGGAGAGTGGTAGAACATGAGATAGGCTAGGTCAACTCACAGAAGGCCTTGGATAGGCTAAGGGGTACAGATTTGATCTTGGAAAAGAATAACTTGAGTCATAATGACATTGAAGTTAAGACAGAGGGGGAGTGATGGCCTCAGAGATTCAAAGTTGGACTCCCTAAGTATAGAGATAGAGTGGTGACTCCTTCATTCTTCTCTTTCATCCTAAAAAAGTTTGGGTAAATGTAATGAAGTAATGTTCAGGCCCATTCCCAATGTAGGATGGGGAGAATTTTGTAGTAGAAAAGGCTAGTATTGTAGGTATTGCGTGTTAGAAGGGGGAGTCTTTGAGTAACTACTCTATGAATATACATGAATACATGCATACATGCACACATACCTGCATACACACACACTCACACGCACATGGTCATTTTGCTTTTACATGATCGTTAACAGATACTTTCTTTGAAATAGCTCCAATGTCCACCAACACATAAATGGATAAACAAACCCTGGCATAAATCTGTACAATGGAATACCACTCATGACAAAAAGAAATGAATGGCTCATACATGCACAAACAAGAATAAAACTCAAAACAACTAGGCTGAGAGAAATAAGCCAGATTCCAGAAGAGCACATTCTATGTGAGTTCCTCTACATAAAAATTTAAAAATGAGAACTATTTTTAGTGAAATAAAGTATACCTGTGGCTGTCTGGGGTCTGGCCCTATTTTTAACCTTAGTAGAAACACACAGATTGTCACACTTAGTGAAGTCTGTCAGAGAAAGACAACATATACTATCACTATATGTGGAATCTAAAATAAGATACCAATGAACTTACTTACAAAACAGAAACAGATTCATAGACATACGAAAGAAACTTACAATTGCCAAAGGGGAAGGTAGAGGGAGGAAGGATAAATGAGAAGTCTGGGATTAACAGATCCACACTACTGTAAATAAAATCGATAAACTGTATAGCACAGGGAACTACATTCTATATCTAGTAATAACCTACCATGGAAAAGAATCTAGAGAATAGATATATATACACATATGCATGTATGTATGTATATACTATAAATATAATAAAAAATTAAAGAAAAAATTCATAAAATATATCTAAAAAAAAAAAAAAGAACTGAACAGAGTAGGTCTGTTTTATTTCCATTGTGTAGATAAAGAGATGGAGTATGTAGTGGTACACTGATTTTTCTAGGAGTCTTTCCCTGATACTAGACCTTAATTCTGTTTTTAACTTTTATATGATGTTATTACTTTAATGACTTATGAGTATATTTTTTACTCTAAACTATTATAACTGCAAGCTTTCTATTAGGTTTCTTCTGTTTATGTCTGCAAATACCCCAATCTAGCAGCACATAAAAATCACCCGGAAAACTTTTAAAAACAGAAATTTTTATTTCTTACTCTAGACAAGTAGTTCTCAAATGTTAGAGTGTATTAAAAAAATCTGGAAAATTTGGCAAAAATACAGATATAGCATCTCTGTATTTTTTTAAACAGCATTTCAAAATTATTTAAAATAATTATTTAAAATTGATAATCAATGTCCAAATAAATTAGTATGTCCTGGATTATGGCTTAATATTTGTATTTTTAATAGGGTTACCAGATGGTTTTCAACCAGTCTAATGGAAGAAATTTTGGCTGCAGGATAAAATCTAAATTCATTATCATCTTAGAGTTTCTGCTGTAGCACAGTGGGTTAAGAATCTGACTGCAGCAGCTCAGGTTGCTGTGGAAGTGTGGGTTCAACCCCTGGCCTGGCTCAGTGGGTTAAGGAACTCGTGCTGCCACAGCTGCGGTGTAGGTCACAGCTGTGGCTTGGATTGGGTCTCTTTCCCGGGAACATCCATATGCCATAGGTGTGGCCATTAAAAAATTTAAAAATAAACACACAATAAATAAAGTGTTATCATCTTGTATAGAATTCTTCAAAATCTGGCTGAAAACTACTTTTCCTGTTTTATCAGCCACCCTCTTCCAAATATCATGCATTCCTGCCAACCTGAACCTCTCGCCATCCCTTCCAATGCCATCCACTGGAACATGTGCCACATAGAAGGCCTTGCTTTTTCGCAATGTCAGTTCTTTCCACAACTTTTCTCAAAATGCTCACCCCCCTTTCTCTTTCTACAGACTCATATTCATGAGGTAGAATCCTCAAACATCTTTCCCACACCAGGCTCCTTCTTCAATGTTCTCTTGACATTTGGGGATCATCATTTATCACTTGGATTTGTATGTTCTCTATTTACATGTTTCACTGACTCCATTTGAAGACAGGAAATCAACTGAAAATTGCATAGACATTTGAATCCTACGGATTTGTGCAGGTGTCCAGCTCTGACACTTAGTAGTTGTGTGAACTTGCTCAAGTTATTGAACTTCTCTATACCCCAGCTTCCTTCTATGAATTTAAGACAATAATTGAATTTCATTCATTCTTCATTCTAAAGATTGAAGAGGTAGCAATTGGAAAACTTCTCTTAGAGTAACTGGCAAATAGTAAGCACTCATTATAGGGTAGTCTTTTTTTTTTTTTTTTTTTTTTTTTTTTTGGCCGCATCCATGGCATATGGAAGTTTCTGGGCCAGGGATCAAACCAGTATCACTGCAGTGACAATGCCAGATCCTTAACCTGCAAAGTAGTCATTATTAATGTTACCATGGTGTTATAGGATAATGTGTTGGTCTTATTCATCTTCATATTTCCAACACATAGGAGGAACCAATAGGTGTACTGAATGAATCTATCTTTCGTATCACCTGAGTATGCACAAAGCTTTTCATTCTGGGAAGGACCATTAGAGGCAACTTCTGCTCAACTACAAACCATGTTCCTGGCAAGAGACAGGTCCTACAAGGCAGCATCGACACCACACAGGACAAGTACAGCATCTCTGGGCCTTTTCAAGGCTTGCCACATACACCCAACTTCAGTGCTAATACTTATGAGGCTTGCAACCCAAACATGGCTTGTATATCTCATGTAGAGCACCGGTTCTTCTAGAAACGTCCTGGAATAAGCCTTTCTTGGCTTTGGAAGTTTGTGGCCATGGAAACAACTCTCACACTCCCACACTTTATTCCAGAGAAACTGGGCAGGAAGACTTCCACGAACACACATACAGAAGTTGGGTTGAAAGAGACAGCACACAATCTGGTGGGGTGTTTTAACAATGAAGCCAAAGCTAATAACCAGGAATCTCCGACAGCCTTTACAGTGAAAAGAGCAAGCATTGTAGGAGAGGCGGAGGAGAAAATGGGCAAGAGAGCTACTCACTGACTTCTGGGGTCTGGACTCTATTTATCTTTGGGGTCTGCCAAAGTAGCAGTGAGGAAAAAGAAATGAAATGCTACAATTATCTCTCCAGGCATTTTGATTCCTTTTGGGGTTTTACTGCCAAAGGGCTGACACACTGAATTTCTGCACGAATGACTCAGATATATTAAGGAGTAAGAACAGGAAGGAGGTAAAGTAACACAGTCCTAATTGAGGTCCTCTGATGATTAATTTTGCCCCTGATTCACTCCATCCTCCACAAAGTCACCAGCAAATTGTTCCTAAAATTCTAATCCGATGAATTCACTCTTGACCAAAAGCCTTCAACAGCAACCCACTGCTGACAGGGAAAATTACAAATCCTGTAACAGAGAATATGAGTCCCTTCATATCTGGCCCCTTAGGCATCTGTTACCTGATGTTATCCTACATTTTAATCTTATGAAACCATTTATTCTTCCCAGAAGGAATAATGGTGTTTCCTGCAACTCCATGCCTTTGCAAAGTTCTCTTTTTTTAAGAACACCCTTACACATTTGATCTGCTTAGCCAACACATATTTATTTTTTAGACCTTGGGCTATGCTTTCTTCGATCACTCTCATGTTCCCCAGGCTTCTTTCTGTTCCATGAGTTGACTACATATGTTCTTACGCCACTATCCCTGACATACATCCTGATCCTAAAACTGCAATGCAATTGGATATCTTATCTCCCTATTGGACTAGGAAGACTCTGAGGGCAGAACCTGGAAGTGGAGGAAGGACTTTCCACAACTCCGTCCCCTTCGACCTCCACAGGCCCCCTCCCCCTGGACTTGCACTCTGGATCCTAGTTGTGCATGTGGGATGACAGGAAAGGAGAGAGAACTACTAATACTTTGAGTTGGCTAATGGAGAGAATATTACAGAAAGTAATAGTTCCTGTGTCCCAGGCATTGTGGCGGGAACATGAGGCTAAGTTAAATAGAAAACTTCCTCTCCAATTTTCACTTACGGAATATCTATTACATTTACTAAATTGTGAGAGCTAATACCTATATTATCTCAATTACTTAAACAAAACAACCTTAGAAGATAAGCCCGGTTGTTATGCAGTTTTGGAAATGAGAATAAGAGTGTTAAGTGACTTTTCCAAGATTTTATACCTTGTAAGAAGTCTGGAATTGGAATCCAGGTAAAGGTGAAGAACATTATTTAAATAATACAATTTACTATTTATTAAGCATCTGCTATTTTAGGAATTGTGTTATGTTTCATACATATATTATCATTAATTTATAATAAGCCATCATGATAATCAGGGTTACCTCCACTTTGTTGATAAGGAATTTGCTGCTCACAGAGGCAATGTCATTTTTCTAAGAACACATGATAGGCAAGCAGGAAATCAATGTGCGGAAGACACCAAAACACCAATTTTATTAGACCCATGCCTGTTCAATTTTTTTACTTCATGGTCATCCAGTTCCCTTGTAATGTTCAAGAGCTCACAGAGACCACACAGAAAGTTCCCAAGGAGAATGAAGGTTTAAGCATTCTCTGCAAGATCAAACTGAGGTGGAGAGAAAGCTCCTCCCAATGCAGGGGCAATAAAGGGTCTTGGGCAGCTCTGTGCAGAGAGAGAAGCTATTATTATTTTTTTTTCTTTTTAGGGTTGCACCCGCAGCATATGGAAGTTCCCAGGCTAGGGGTCAAGTCGAAGCTACAGCGATCGGCCTACGCCACAGCCACAGCAGTGAGAGACCTGAGCCATGCCTGTGACCTACACCACAGCTCAAGGCAATGGCAGATCCTTATCCCACTGAGTGGGGCCAGGGATCAAACCTGAGACTTCGTGGATCCTAGTTGGGTTCATTAACCACTGAGCCACGATGGGAACTCTAAGAGAACCTATTATTAAATAAGTCTATTTAAAGAAGCAGAGAAGAAGCTGCTTCTTTCTTTCTTTTCTGGTCATAGGGGAATCCATTCAGTTGGCCCTTTGACAACACCTGGGATAACATAGACAGTGAAGGACCACTATGGTGAAGACTCAACACCTAACTCTTTGAGGGGAATTTGAAAGAGCATGGGTATTTGGGGCAGAAAAAAGACTGATTCAGCACATGGATGAGAGAACCCTTCACCTATTTGGAGGGTTTGCGCAAAGAAGAACGAACAGGATAGAAACCCCTAGGAAGATAAAATTTCCTTTGAGGGTCCCTATGTATAAACAACCAAGAAACACGTTTCTTCTTAATGGATGTAAGGCAAGAGCTTCCTAAATGACATGAGGGAAGGTGGGGGCTGCTCCAATAAAGGTGATGTGACCACTTGGTGGGGATGTTGTAGAGAAAATTCAAGAATTGTTAAGGTCTTTAAAATTTCTGCTCTTCTAGGCCCCTCTGATTCTGAGAGCTGCATTGAATCCAAATGAATAACACTAAAATCATATTTGCCACAGGCATTATCATTCTCTAGCCATCTGAGGAGATGGATATTATCTTTGCTGTTTAGAAATGGGAACATCTAGTTGGAAGTAGAATCCAATCACTAGCTTGCAAATGGACAACCCACTGGGGTACAGAAAATCAGATTCCCCTAGGGCAGAAGATGAGTCACAGATTACAGTCATAGCTGGTGTTGTTAAGGTCTCCTGGGTCCTGTGTTACACAGAACTGTAACAGAGTGAAAATATTATCTCTTTGGGGGTGATAAACTATTCCTTGGTAAGCACACAGATTCATTTTCCTAAAACAAATAAATCAATTGTACTCGTCTTCTCCTAGATTTTCTATTAACAGGGTAAGCTTCCTGTCTGCCAAAAATCTGTCTAAAAATAAGTGTAATTTTCCAGATGGACTGTGTGAAGTGTAAACACACGTGAGGTCCCATAACTAGGGGTCAAACTTGGGGCAGAACATGTGCCTTTTTTGATGGGAGGGGTATAATCAAGGCTACCAAATTGTACACTTTTTGCGAAGAGCTCAGGGGTCTAAATTCCTAGTAACTTCTAATTTTCACGGAAGTCATATACTGAAGAACACAAATGGCTTTAGGTATTGAAAGAAAAAATCTTGCCCCAAGTATAAACTCTATCTAATAACTAACTCAGATCTCTATTTTTTCCCCTGGAGTTTTAGCATGCTCAGTCTGAAATTTGAACGCCAAATCTAGGCCAAACAGAACTTTCCTAAAGAATTTCCATTCCTGAGGACTTGGAGGTTGTTTTGAAAACAAACAACAGGAGCATTTTGCAGAGGTAACAAGTATTGAATTTGTTCTTTGAAACATTATTCTTGAGCACTAACTCTGTGCCAGGCCTAGAAGAGGGGAGTATGATTAAGACACAGTTCCTTCCATGAACAAACTCCTACCCCAATGCCAGAGAAAGCAGACTTGCAAGTTTATAATCCATAGTGTTGTAAGTGCTGCAAGAAAGGAATAATAAAGAATAATAGTGATGTAAAGAAAGGAATTCATGACTGTGCGTCCTGAGGATGGGGGTTGGGGTGGGGGTGGAAAAGCCTGTAGGATTACGTTTCTCAAAGGAATGATTATGCCCCCCTGAGAGCTGGGTGTTGGAGTTAATCTTTTACAATATATGAAAAAGACGAAAGGAAATTCCAGAGAAGAGGAGGAGAATTTGCAAAGGTGCCATGGTGCGGAAAAGCATGGCATATGTGGAAGAACCTGAATATAGCTAGTAGTTCCTGGGTAGAGCTACAGGAGATGGGGCTGGAGGAGAGCACAGCGTGAGAATGTGCTACTCTGTGCACATGCCAGCATCCTGTCCTTTGTCTGTGGGGAGGCAAACGTTACTGAAGAGGGCAGTGACATAATGAGATTTTATTCTTTATAAATGGATGTGTCCATAATATAAACATTGGACTGGAGGGGAGGGAGAATGGAATCTGGAGGCACCATTAAAAGATAATTACAACATTTACAAGTTTGGTAAGATCTAGTGGTGGTAAGCCTATGGGAAGACATGCATTCCCATACACTGCTGGTGGAAATGCAAATGGGTACATTTTTTTTAGAAGACAATTTTATAATATGAAGCAATTACATTTCTAGAATTTTTCTTATTGATATATTCGCACATAGACAGAACAATATTTGCTGTGAACAACTGTAAGTGACCTAAATGTCCATCAATAGTAGGGAGTTGGCTAAATAAAGCAGCATTTACTTACACAATGTGAAGGTGTATTGCTAATGGAAAAAAGTGAGCTGCAATACAGGCTGTAGCTCACTAGTTAGATAAGATAGCTATTGGCAACCCTTCTGTCACAAATAATCAGAAAATATAAATCAAAATGAACAATATAGTTTGAATGCAGAGCCACAAAGCTACTGAGGAGTTCTAGGTCTAATATGCAGAAAAAAATTAGGAGAAATGAGCCTGATATATAAGGTATTGTTCTGCCAGAAGTATGTTCTGGTTCTGGATTAGGCATCTAGAAAATGGAGAAGTTTTATGTACAGATTCAATAGATTCTTAGAACTAAGGGCAAAAAATGAAGTTTGGGTTCCATAAGGTATGAAGCATGATTGTGATAAATAGCTTTATTTCCTGTTGAGAAGTTGAGAGTCTATGCCTAGGAGTAATGGTGAAGCAGAAATATATTTTTTTTCCCTCCAAGAGAATGAAATCTAGCTTTAAACTTTAATTTCAAATTGGATACACCCAGGATAGCTACTGGCAATAATAAATTTGCCCAAAGCCAAAGTACATGCATATATAATACACATTATCCTAAGTTTGAATTAAATCCACAATTGTTTAGTGTAAAATGACCAAAATTCAGTAATAAAAATAACAAGGCATAAGAAGAGACAAGAGGCAGAACTAAAAATCAGTAGAAGCAATGTACTTCAGAAACGGATTTAAGGGGGCTCAAGATAGTGGAAGTATAAAATAGAAACATTTAAAATAGTTTTACTTAATGCACTCAAGGAAATAGACAATAGTAAGAATTTTAGTGGAGGAAACCATAAAAAAAAGACAAACTACAGAATGCGAGAAAAGAGTTTCAAATGATTCAACTGACTAGATCTTAATCTCTAAAATATACAAACAACTCAACAGCAAAAAAAACCCCAACAACCCAAATTGAAAAATGGGAAAGACCTGAACAGACATTTTTCCAAAGAAGATACACAGATGGCCAACAAGCATGTAAAAAAATGCTCAACATCACTGATTATTAGAGAAATGCAAATCAAAACTACTATGAGGTACCACCTCACACCAGTCAGAATGGCCATGATTAAAAAGTCCAAAAGTGACAAATGCTGGAGAGGGTTTGGAGAAAATGGAACCCTCCTACACTGTTGGTGGGAAGGTAAATTGGTACAACCACTATGGAAAACAGTATGGAAGTACCTCCGAAAACTAATACAGAACTACCATATGACCTAGCAATCCCATCCTGGTCATATATCCAGACAAAACTTTCATTGAAAAGATACATGCACCCTTATGTTCATGGCAGCACTATTCACAATAGCCAAGATATGGAAACAACCTAAATGTCCATCGATAGATGAATGGATTAAGAAGATGTGGTACATATACACAGTGGAATACTAGTCAGCCATAAAAAAGAACAAAATAATGCCATTTGCAGCAACATGGATGGAACTAGAGACTCTCATACTAAGTTAAGTAAGTCAGAAAGAGAAAAACAAATACCATATGACATCACTTATATCTGGAATCTAATATATAGCACAAATAAACCTTCCCACAGAAAAGAAACTCATGGACTTGGAGAACAGACTTGTGGCTGCCAAGGGGGAGGGAGAATGGATGGGGTGGACTGGGAATTTGGGGTTAATAGATACAAACTATTGGCTTTGGAATGGATAAGCAATGAGATCCTGCTGTATAGCACAGGGAACTATATCTAGTCACTTATGATGGATCATGATGGAGGATAATGTGAGAAAAAGAATGTATGTACTTCCCAGTATGTGTGACTGGATAACTTTGTTTTATAGTAGGAAATTGACAGAACACTGTAAACCAGCTATAATGGAAAAAATAAAAATCTTTTTAAAAAAATTTCAGCAGAAAATTGAAAAGACAACTAAATGGAAATTCTAGAACTTTGCATGATAGAGGGATATGGTCCTTCATACACTTACACATTTACAAAAACTTACATTTCTGTTTAAGGCTTATGTAATACACTTCACTCCCTCCTCTCATCACTTTCCAGCCTCTTAAATTTGAATTCTTTCTCCTACAGCTCCAGCAGTATTTTCTGATACCACTTGAATTCCTCTGGTGACAGGGAAGTCATTACATCCCAAGGAAGTAACAGTTTATGGATGAGCAGCAGAATTCTGATAGTTAAATATTAAGATTTAGATTTAATAATGCCTGAAATTAGGAGATCCCATTGTGGTTCAGCGATAATGAACCTGACCAGTATCCATGAGGATGCAGGTTCAATCCCTGGCCTCACTCAGTGTGTTAAGGATCTGGCATTGCTGTGAGCTGTGGTGTAGACTGCAGACATGGCTTGCATCTGGCATTGCTGTGGCTGTGGCATAGGCTGGCAGCGGCAGCTCTGATTCAACCCCTAGCCTGGGAACTTTCATATGATATATGTGCGGCCCGAAAAAGCCAAAAAAAATAGCCCCAAAATAATTTGACTATAAGATTACATGTTCTTATGTATACTCACACCTATTATATTAGCACAGAAGACACAGCATGAGCAAAGAGGTAATCACTGATAGTTTATACTCACAGGTAGTGTGAAAGAGGCATACATGAAATTAGTCATAGACTTGTTGACATATTTATACATATCACATAGCATCACTCACTAATCATTTTGACTATGTCAGAAAATGAGCATCTTTTACTCACTCTTGCTAATGAGGCTAAGGCCGTTTTTGTACCTTTAAGAGATGTAGAATGAGCTTATTTAACAGGTCTTATAGGAAGAGATAAAGGTAATTTCGCCCGTAGTACCACTGTTTACAATATTGGCTGGCCCATCCTGACCCTCTGAAGGTAAGATTTTCCCTTTGGTAGGTCACAGGAAGACACCTGGTGTGAGGAGAGTGTAAGGGTGGAATTTGCTGTTTTGGGACAACCTGCTTTTTCTCACATCGTGCAATGAGTTATATCGAATCTTGTCCCTTTACCTGGAATGCAATTATTTCATATCCATATCATTCTGTGTGTTTGGGGATCAAGGGCTGAATAAAAAGGAAAAGTTTTGAGAAAAAGAATACTTTTCCCTTCTTTCTCTCTGGGAAGCAGGCACGATGTCTGATGGTGCTGTGGTTCTCTTGTAACACCAGAAACCATGACCATAACAGTAAGAGAAGACACATTTAAATTAATCCCTTTTTAGAGATAAACTAATTTAAATCTCCTAACCATTGCATTTACTGATATGAAGGCTGAGGTATAAAAAGATGAAGTGTTGATGAAGGTTCATGGTTAAGTGATAAAGGCAGGATTTGAACACAGGTTGTTGGGTTCCAGGTACCGTGCTGAGGATGGCAGAGTAGAAAATGAGAAGAGTCTGCCATAGCATTCCTGAGTACCAGCACCAGCTCCTGCCATCTTGATCTGGCTACTTTCAAAGGTAAACCTCTGATTTGTTTAGGCTATTGTGGCAGGGGTTTCTTTGCAGCTGATTGCAACCCTGGCTCCCATTTGGTTGGCTTTGATACACAAGAGAGAGCCCTGGGCCGGGTGCCAGTTGACCTTGGTTCGAGTTGAAGTTCTGCCTGGTAACTAGCTGTGTAACACTGAAAAAGTCATTTCAGCAACTTGGGCTCAGTTTCCTTGTCTTTGGAAGAAGAGAACTAAATGAGAATCCTGTTTAAGCCTTTAAAAATCTCTTTGGAGATTCTTCCTGTTTCTCATGGCTGCTGTCTCATATTTTCTGATGTTTTAATTGTGACATTAAAGGATAGACTAGAAACAGTCATGGCTATGGGCAAGGCCTCTGCTTTCAGACAGCAAATGCAAAGCTCATCTGAACCTGGCCCGTGTCGTTCACCACCCTGCTGGTGAGTAGTTCATAAAAGTCACTTGAGAAAACAACGCACATTGAACTTATACCATCAGGGTCCAGCTTGCCTTATAGTCTTAATATCTCACCATTTCCCTCTATAACTACCCATCAGCCACATGATTTTCCATTTAATTCTGTTTTTTAAAAAAGCCTTGCACATCCTTGGAATCAGCAATAGCATGAATTAGCGAGAGAAGTCTAGCAAAGAGCTGCCAATTTTGTCAGCTCAACTACACATAGCAAGTTAATTTTACTCCTTCTCGGTCATTCCTCAGAGATGTTGGAGTCACTCTAAATCACCATTTTAGTTTCAGTGTGACAAACTGTATACTTTAACAAAATGTCAAAAACAAAACCAAAAATTGCAAACACATATACAAGTAAATTCTGGTGATTAACACAGCAGAAGGTATCAATACAGGATAAATACTAAAAGCTGTCTTATTTATCAGCCCTCAGGACATTGATCGCTTGATCATTAAGAAAACACTACATGAATGTAGTTTTCTGATGGGCTTTAATGATGAAGAATCAGGGGCTAATTGAATATACTAAACAGGACAGGAGGTTAAATACCATCTCCTCCAAAAGTTCTCAACTTTTTTATTGAGAATTTTTGCATCTCTGTTCATCAGTGATAATGGCCTGTAATTTTCTTTTTTTGTGTGTTATCTACATGTAGTTTTGGTACCAGGGTGATGGTGGCCTCATAGAATGAGGGCAGATGTGTTCTTTCCTCTGCATTTTTTTGGGAAAAGTTTCAGAAGTATATAGGTTTTTACTTTTCTCTAAAAGTTTGGTAGAATTTGCCTGTGAAGACATCTGGTACTGGACTTCCATTTATTAGAATATTTGTTTTTAAAATAAAGATTCAATTTCAGTACTTATAACTGGCCTGTTCATATTTTCTATTTCTTCCTGGTGCAATCTTGGATAATTGCATGTTTCTAAGAATTTGTCCATTACTTCTAGGTTGTCCATTTTATCGGCATATAGTTGCTTGTAGTAGTCTCTTGTGGTCCTGTGTATTTCTGCGGTGTTGGCTGTAACTTCTTTTTTTTATTTTGATTTTATTGCTTTAAGCCCTCTCCCCTTTTTTTTTTATTGATGAATCTAGCTAAAGGTTTATCAATTTTGTTTATCTTTTCAAAGAACTAGTTTTAATTCTGTTGGTTGGTCTCTTTTTTTTTTTCTTTTTCTTTTTTTTAAGTCTCTCTTTCATTTATTTCTGTTCTGATCTTTATGATTTCCTTCCTTCTATTAACTTTAGGTTTTGTTCCTCTTTCTATAGTTGCTTTAGGTATAAGCTTGGGTTGTTTATTTGATATTTTTCTTGTTTACTGGGTTAAGCTTGTATTGCTATAAACTCCCCTCTCAGAACTTCTTTTGCGATATCTTGTATGTTTTGGATTTTGTGTTTTCATTTTGATTTGTCTCTAGGTATTTTTTAATTTCCTCTTTAATTTCTTCAGCGATCCATTGGTTATTTAGTAGCATGTTGTGTAGCCTCCAAGTATTTGTGTGGTTTTTTTTATAGTTTTTTTTTCTTATAGTTGATTTATAATCTCATAGCATTGTGTTTAGAAAAGATGCTTGATATGACTTAAACTTTCTTAAATTTACTGAGCCTTCCTTTGTGGCCCAGCATGTGATATATCCTGGAGAATGTTCCATGTGCATGGGAAAAGAATGTATATTCTGCTGCTTTCAAATGGAATGCTCCATAAATATCAATTTTTGCTACCCATTAAAATTACCCAGGGGCCCTTTAAAAATCCCAAGTCCAGGATTCCCTAAATCACTTAAATTAGAGTCTCTGTGAATGGCACACAGATAGTGTATTTTGAATCTTCTGGGTAGTTCTATATACAATCAAGTTTGAAATAGCCAAATCTCTCTCTCCATTTTCTTATTCAGGTGACAGGCTGAGGCTTAACAATAGGAAGTACCTTGCCCAAAGTCTCAACATCTCCAAACTGAGGTCTGTTGATGCCTGTGATCTTTGCTACCTGTCATGTTAGAGCCATGCCATCTCATTCCCTGGGAAGTCTGGTCTCAGACAATCTCAACTACATTGCCAATTCCAAAGGCATTGTGGAACTGTATTTGCAGGAGCATTAAAAAGAATTTTGACTCAGGTGTTTTGAGAATAAGTCTGAAACTTTCCATGCCTACAAAAATCCATTATGAAGAGAGACAGATTATGTATCACAGGGTCTGAGGAATGACTGTGTTGTATATAGAGAGGGACATGTGGGCTGGGAGATAAATGGAAAAGGAGGGAGAGGAAAGAAGCAAGCTACATCTGCTGGGTGCCTACTTCTCTAAGCAGCGGCTAAACGCTAAATACTTTACACAGATGAGCTTATTTCACCTTCAAACTCAGGCCATTTAGTTGGTGTGTACAGAAATGGTAGTATTGTTTGTTAATACACTCGATTCTTTTGTAAATAGCTCTTGCTCAAAGACAGCTGATTACTACCCCTTCTCCTGGCCCCCTGCTTCTTCTTTGGGACCTCCTTGATTTCTCCTTGATTCAGCACCCAAAGTGTTAACACATGGCATGGCAGATGCCTTTGGACCTGCTCTATACTAAGACCCCGATCCTTTTTGATTACTCAGTACTCACACTTTATGATCTGTTAAATCTTTTGAGCATCACCTCTGTTGACATCCTGCCCCTCCTACAGCAAGACAGTTCCATAGCTTTACAGATGAAAAAGCAGATGCTCAGAGAGGGTGCAAGACTTGTCCAAGGTCACCCAGCAAATAATTGGCAGTCACCCCAGCTACTTCCTGCATTCGGGACTTCAGACAGTAGCTGAAGTGTCTGAAGAATGATGCCCACTAACTACTCTATAATCACTGGTGCATTTTAATTCTTCATCTTCTTTTCTTTGATGCGCTAAAGTAAAAAGAAGAAAGCTATAATGACTCTGCTTTATCTGTCTCACATAAAATATGTATTGGGATGACCACAAAGATATCAACATTGCTTGTGGATATTTCTCAAAAAAAATATGATTTGAAGAGAAAAGAATGACAATTTTAGAGCCAGCCTAGGATTTTGTGTCTAGGCTTGGAATCTGGAATAAATCAGGTAACCATATTGCCTGTATCTACTAACTATCCCTTTCTTCCCCTTTCTTATTTCGAATTCCTACCCAGAGACCTCAAGGTAGTAATTAATACTCTCAGATATTTCTGGGGCTGTGTGGGCATTATTCTGTAAAGTGAGAGAAGCACTTACATGCAAAGAGTGCTCAATAAGTAACATTTACTGCCCCTCTACCACTACTTTTCCACAGCACAAATAAATCTGGAGATAACTTTTTTATATTGCAGAGCTGGGCTATTTATTCTGCTTTGAACTCCACTTTCTTATCCTCTTAAGACTTATAAAGAATGCTAATAAATTCTATAAATTGTAGAATTTCATCAGCAAAAGAGAGAAAATGATCAAGAGGTAGTTATCATTTAAGCAAATGCTGAGATGAAAGACCTTGAGTTCGGGGCTCACTTTGTGATTCACACAGCAGTTGGCAGAGGGATGGTACTTGAGGAAATGTTGTCAATTCAATGTTTAGATTTTTTTTTTCACATAAGAGTAAAGAAAGAAACACGACTCAGTGTCTCACTTCTAAGTGTAGAGGCTGTGGCAATTTCAGACTGTATTAAGTCATATTTTTTTCAGTCACCTCCCCACATTCTAGGAGATTCTCTCCTTTTTTATATTAGAACAAATGAACTTTAAAGCAGTCTCTGATGAGATAAAATCTAGCATTTATGAAAGAAAAATCTAAGATTTTTATTTAGAGAATTTCTATCATGCTATACCTCAATGACTTAACTGATTTAAAAAAACACTTTTGTAAAGGAATAAGAGTTTTACAAAGAATTTTTAAGCAGAATTTTTTAAGCAGCAATGCAGTAAGGTATTATAGCTAGTTTCTTCTAGGCAGACAGATCTAGATCCCAGTTCACAAAGGGTGTGACCTTGGACAGATTGCTTAACTTTTAGAAGCACTGGTTTCATCATTTTTCACAAGGATCCTAACTCCTTCCCTTCCTTCCCCAGGCTACTGCAAGGATTAAAGTTGATGGCAGGTATAGTGTTTATGGATGGGTAATCAGGTCATACTAGGTTCTAGAAACACATTGTCTTCTTTCTCCTGCTGATCCAAGGACTCGGGAGGCACCAAGAGATGCTGTCATGTATATATCATATCATGTATATGATATTGTAGTTCGTGTGTGTTATAGCAAATGAAAAGTCTGGAATTTTTAAAACAAGCTTTTCCATAAGAAAATTAAAGGACCTACAATTAAATAAAACTATTAATGATTGTTTAACTTCAGAATTACAATTATCCTCTTCTCCCTTTCCTCAGCTAATTTACAATTATAAAATCCAAGGTTTTAATTTCTTGAAATATCGTAGTTTAATATTTTCATTTTTTCAAAAATTATTATAAAATTTGAAGAAGTAATTTAAATATAATCTAGGAAAAATAGATGATGAATATCTATTTTTCTGGGGAAAATGAATGATTAACTGAACAACATAGCAAGGAAAAGGATGAAATATTATCATTCCTGTTGCCTCAGTATGGTTAAGAAAGATTATTTTTGGTTCACATATAAGGAAGGTGACTTGGTTGTACAAGGTCAAGTTCCTTATCTAAAACCACACAGCCATAGTTGAGGAGTTAGCATGTCCAGAATTGATAAGACTGTAGCTGGATATCTGAACCTGTGAACTGAGCCAATGAGGTTCTTTTAAGAACTTGGAGTTGGAAGGTGTTGAGTAAAGTTCTGAAAAAGTTCTACTGTGTAAAGATGGGGTGCCAGTTGGGGCTTTATCAACCCAAAGCCTTGTGAAGGCTGATATTCTAGGGACAGGTGGTTAAGAGACTTACTCTGGGAGAAGAAGAATGAAAAAGAGGACAGGTGAAATTTTCTATGTCTACAATCCATGTAATTCCTCTCTATTTATTAAAATCAAATGAAGGATTTTTAAAACAAAACTCGAATGTGTTTAGGTTCTTTAAAACCAAAAAGACTGGAAAATTAACCACAGGGTGAAAATATTGTGTTGGGATTGCATTAGAAAAAATATGCATGTATATTTTTCCCTGGTTAAAAGGTGAGAGAAAAATAACATTTACACACCTATACCACCCCCAATGTGTAGGTTTATTACAATATATAAATATAGACAATCAACTTTCACGATGCTGTGTAAAGAAACAGGAAAAGCCTAGGGTAGCAGTGGGCACTGAGCAGTCTCATACTCTAGCCCAGAACGTGTGCTACAGAGCTTGAGATAAGCTCTGTGTTTTGTTTTTTTTCCTCTTTATTTTATTTTTTAAATAGATTTTACTGGAGTATAGGTGATTTATAATGTTGTGTTAGTTTCAAGTGTATAGCAAAGTGAATCAGCCATACATATACATATATATTCATTCTTTTTCAGATTCTTTCCCCATATTGGCTATAAGAGAGAAATGTATTTGAAGTAAAAATTTGGGCGAATAAAAATAGGAAAAACTGGAGTTTCTGCTGTGGCACAATGGGATCAGTGGCATCTTGGGAGCACGGGGATGCGGGTTCGATGCCCTGCCCAGCACCGTGAGTTAAGACTCTGGTGTTGCTGCAGCTGTGGCTTAGGTTGCAGCTATGGTTTGGATCTGATCCCTGGCTTGGGAACTCCATATGCGATGGGGTGACCAAAAGAGAAAAACAAAAACAAAACAAAACAGGAAAGACAATTATCTATAACTGGTGTAAAACCTTAACGTCAGAATGTGACCGGTCCACAGAGGTAGGAAAGAGATGTTAATAGGTATCTTCCTCTCTAGAGAAGGATCAGCTATAATAAAGAATCAGAATAACCTAAGGAAATGGAAAAAAGAAAATGGACTAATGACTTGGTTATTTCTGGGTCAGGATTTTTCTAGGTCCTTAGTGAGAAGGCATTGAAGCAATGCCAGAGCCATACGATATATTATTTGCTTTGTTGTACATATTATTGTTTATATAACTTTTATTTTTTTATTTATTGCTCTTTAGGGCCACACCTGTGGCATGTAGAAATTCCCAGGCTAGGGGTGGAATTAGAGCTGCAGTTTCTGGCCTATGCCTCAGCAACAACAACTCCAGATCCAAGTAACGTCTGCAGCCTATACTGCAGCTCACAGCAACACCAGATCCTTAACCCACTGAGCAGAACCAGGGACTGAACTTGCATCCTCATGGATGCTAGGTGGGTTTGTTTCTACTGTGCCACAAAGGAAACTCCATATATAGCTTTTAAATGAACCTTATGTAGTTCATCCATGTATGATGGTAATACTAGTAGCTACTATTTATTGCCATCTTGCTTTATACCTAACGTTCTGCTGAGTATTACATGGATCCACATTCCCCTGCTCACACGACCCTACCCTGCACAGACGTCCATCCTTCCGAGAGTGCAAGGTATGCCCCTGCTGGTGGCTGCTCCCTGGGCTGGAGGAGTGGTCATGGCAGTCTCTTCCAGTGGGTTGTGGAAGAGCTTGGCCATGTGGGTGGAGGTGCCTATGTGCTTGTGAGGTGAGCCCCTAGCAATGTGTCTGAGAAGAGAGAGTGGGTGGGGGCTCAGTCTATAATGCCATGCTCCAGCATGAAAATTTGAGGAGCCTGAGAATCTAAAGTGGAACCTGGCTATATGGATTGTTATTAAGTTAGACTTGTTAAGGGTAGAGGATAGAACATATTTTATCCAAGAGTTTGATCTGTAGTACTTATAAGTATTTTGCCATAAGATATATGGTCCTCCATGGGGGCTAAACATTCTACTGAGCCTGAAAATCCAGGCTCAGGCTGCTGCCCAGTATAGAGCAGGGCACATAATAGGCCCTCAATTAATAAACATATTTCAATTATTGGTTAGTATTTTTTAAAGCTTATGTTTGCTTAGGAGAGCTTTGAGTTACATACAAAACAGTGACTTGAGTGTTGGATGGGGTTGTGATATACCCAACAATTAGATTCTAGAATTAATCATCTGAACAGAGCAAACCCGAATCCTTGAACCAGAAGGGCTTGGAATAATAAGCTGGAGAGAGGCTGTTGAAGACGACCAGGCTTATGTTATCATTGCTACTCCATGAGTTGGAAGGAGTTCGCTGGGGAGGAGGGGGGAGGGTAGCACCGAGAAGGGAACAGCTGTTCCTGCAGCTGCTGGTAAGAACACTGAGGCTGAATGTGAATTAAAGTTCATTCTCATGCGCTGTGCTGCATCATTTTGGCAGGAGAGAGGGTCAGCCATTTGCAAGTTCTGCAGAAAGGATGACCGACTAGATGTGTCTCTGGTTGCTGAGTCCCTACTGCATATCCTGCTCTGGAAGCTTAGTGACTGGGAAACTTTGTCTCTGCAATGATGGAGAACTGGAATTCAACTGGTACAAGAAGGGATGGAGAGGGGTGGTGGCGAGCCCTGGGTTAGACTTGGAAAGCATGTCCCCAATTCACTGAACATCCATGGCGAAGTCCCTTCACCTCTCCGAGCTCTTTAAAAAAACTGAAGTGCTCAGCTTTTTTCAACATACAACCATAGACAAACATATGTCAGCAGGTGCTACTACTACTCTTGTTAGTTAGTTCTCTCTAATGTAAAGTGGAGATAATAATAGCCTATCTGCCTGCTTCGGGGGTCATTGTAAAGACAAGGTAACCAATGTGAAAGTGGTATGAAAGCTGCAGATGCTGCTCAAATGTGAAAGGATATTAATATTCGATATTCCAAAGGAATGATCTAAGTGACCACCCATGGCCCAGCTGACCCCTGATATCTGGTACCTATAATTCCTCTAAACAACTTCTTTCGTTGGTGTCTGGAATTCCTATATTATTTCTGTCCAATAGAACCTTCTGTGATGATGGAAATATTCTATATCTGCTCTGTCTCTGCCATCTAATGCTTCTCTACTGTCTAATGCATGTGACGGGCAGTCACTGCTCTGGATACATTGGCCATATGCCAGTTTATTCCTAAAAAAGAAATACACATTTGTAATATGTTTCATTCACAGTTTGTATACTATGGGTAAGTCAACTCTGAGTTTAAACAATATCAGAAGGAGTTCCTGTTGTGACATAGTGGAAATGAATCCAACTAGTACCCATGGGGATGGGGGTTCAATCCCTGGCCTGGATCAGTGGATTGGGGATCCAACGCTGCCATGAGCTGTGGCGTAGGTTGTGGATGTGGCTTAGATCCCGTGTTGCTCTGGCTGTGGTGTAGCCTGGCCGCTATAGTTCCAATTCACCCTTAGCCTGGCAAGAATCACTTGATTCTTACTCTAAACCTATATCTTATTTTAGTCATTCTGAGGATACTGAGTCCAGGTAATTTGCTTAAGATTAAATAGCCAGGAGGTTGCAGATACAGTCTTTACCTAAGATACGTGATTCCTAATAGAAACTGCCCTACTTGAGTAGGTATCCCTTTCTCTGTATTCTCAACCACTGCTCCCTCTGGTTTCACTCACCACTCTTAGCATAGCAATGAAGTTCTACTGCATAGCATAGGGAACTGTGTCCATTCTCTTGGGATAGAACATGAAGGGGGGTGATATGAGAAAAAAGTCATATATACATATAATATGACTGGGTCACTTTGCTGTGCAGCAGACATTGGTACAACATTATAAATCGACTATACTTCAATTAAAAAAGATATTCTGCTATAGAGAAAAGAGTTATGAGTTTATTGTCTTTTACTCCCCTTATAAACTCCACAAGGCATGAAGCATTTTTGTTTTATCTACCAATATTATTCACTCCCATAGTAGGTACTCAGTAAATATCTGTTGTTGAATAGGTATCTAGTGCCTTTTGGCTGCCATT
Organism: Sus scrofa; assembly: GCF_054392235.1. Taxonomy (NCBI): domain Eukaryota; kingdom Metazoa; phylum Chordata; class Mammalia; order Artiodactyla; family Suidae; genus Sus; species Sus scrofa. Next base: position 14,161,729 of record NC_139391.1, read on the forward strand.
GCAATCATTACCATTGTTATAATTGCATATATTTAGACCTCTCTATGTGCTGTAATTTATTGTTTCGTATACATCTCTCCTATCTTGCACTAGGACATCTTTGAGGTCAGTGACTTTTTTAATCTGGGTATACTTTACCTGGAACACAGGAGGACTTCACAAATTTTAGCTGCACCAAACGGAATTAAACATTTTCTGAGCAGAAGTGGAAATCTGAGAAATTGAGATGTGGCGTTAGAGTGACCTCATAGAGGGAAGGACATAATGAAATGGGAAATGGGCTCAAAGAGCAGATGCCACTGGGTATGTGAATATGGGTTGGGATGACCCCAGAGAAGCTGGGGAGGCTGGTGAGCAGGGTAGAAATTTCTTTTATTACAGTCACGTGGGTACCCAGGAGTTGGGGGTGCATGGGCCATGCAAATGTTGCTCTAATGATCCCTTTTGCCTTACAAGAGGTAGATTAAAAGAACCATTGTTTGGTCCTTTTCTGGATAGGAAAATGTTGACATCAAATGTAAATGAACTCTCTTCTCAGTATCTTCTCTCTGTTTTTTTTTTTTTTTCAGGTTGGTGAGCTGCACCCAGAGCATATAGAGGCTCCCAGGCTAGGGGTTGAATTGGAGCCACAGCAATGCCAGATCTGAGCCACATCTGTGACCTACACCTCAGCTCATAGCAATGCTGGATCCTTAACCCCCTGAACGAGGCCAGGGATTGAACCTGCAAACTCATGGTTCCTAGTCGGATTTGTTTCCACTGTGCTACAACAGAAACTCCCTTCTCTGTATCTTCTCGTAAAAGCTGTCAGAACACGTCTTTTCCTTTCTTAATTGTAGCAAACAATGGCATTTGTTCAATGTCATTTCCTAATGGAAACCTCTCCTGGTCATCCCTGGACTAGGTGAGTACACCTAGTCTGTGTTTTCTAAGCACTGTGTGCTTTCTCCTTGTAGCACTGTCATAATTTTAGTTCATTAGTGCAATAATGGGTTTGTGTCTATGTCCCTAGTGGACTGCAGCTCATAATTACACTGTATATCCTCTTATCCCCAGCATCTATCATGCCATCTAGAAATAATAGCAGGTGCTTATTAGTTGTTGATTTTTTTTTTTTGTTGGAGCAAAACTGACCATATTAGAGGAAGTGCTATTGCTAATTATACAGTTTTTACTCTTGAGGGAAGCCTATCACTCAACCATCACTGAGGCCCTCTACATGCTAGGCCCTGTCTTGGACCTTGGACCTTGAAGATGTAGTGGTGAGAATGTATGTGAATGACCCAGTTCTGTCTCAGGCATAATGTAGACATCATGCACATGTTAGACTCCAACTCAATCTCTCTGAACACTTTCATGTTAAGTTGTCAAATATAAAGTATAAATAATGAATCATAAACAAAGTGAAATAGGATACATAAAGTCAATGATATACATATTTGCATCTACATGTGCTACATGCTTTAGGGAAGACCCTGTCCCGCGTCTGAGAAGTTGGCACCCTGGACCATTGTTTTCAGTAAAAGTCACACTGGGCGTTTCAGCATTCCAAGTCCTGATCCCCACCTCTAGGCTCCACATTCTATGTGCCTTTGATGCATTTAAGACAGATGCTCAACAAAACGGATTATTTCCCTCTTGTAATATTTTCCTAAAAGGAAAATAGCTGGAAGCTTCACTGACAGAAGTGGAAGTAAGATTTTCAACTCCCTCTCTACTCCCCAGACGGTAAGTGAAAAGGCTGGGTTTTCCCCTCTGGCAGGGACTATAAATCTGGTTGATCCACAGCATCATCTGAGAGGAACATGTTAGAGACCAAGGGCTTGGGTGTGAGTGTGCTGATCAACTATACCTAGAAACTCCTGAAAGACTAGAAATAAGGGTCTCAAGTTCACACCGGCTGTTGCCTTCTCCAGGCCTCACTTATATCCCCTATGCAGATACACCTACATGCAAACAAGTTCTTCCCTGTGTATAGTTCATGAGCCAGAACCTCGGTCCTCATCAGGTCTCAGGCTGAAATAAAACTTGGGATAGTTCAGGCAGCATGGGAATTTCCCTCCCCTCTCTAACACTTCCTATGTCTCCTAGAATTGCCTCGACTCTGAGACCCAACTTGTTTCCTAGGAACCTGCTCTTGTGCAGATTAGAAACTGAGATCTATCTTGGCACGTGGAGATCTGCTTAAGATCTACTTTTAACCACCTGGCCTCAACTACAACCTGCAGCTTAGACTGCTGCTCAAACTATGGCTCTCCTCTCCTCTTCCTGCCTCTGTCCTCATCTTCTGATGAATCTTTCTTGTATCTAGAAAATTTTTTCAATGACATCCTTCAGTGGACACTGAGCCTTCATCTGTGCTCACCCAGCATGCCTTGCACAGTTGCCAATACTGATTTTGCTAAGTATAATAGTATTCATTCCATGTCCATGGGAATCATTTTGCATTTTTAAGAAATTATTTTGTTTTATCGTGTGTGTGTATTTGGCAGGGAGGGGTCAAATTAATTATGAATCTTCCATCCCAACAATTATTCAGAAAGCTAGCATCATTTGCATCTTAAATAGTCTCCAGGAATTCAAAGAAAGAGTGCAGCAGAGTCACAATGATAAACTCAGTAATAATTAGAATTATTCCCAGGCTGTTAAGTAAGGCAGACATATTAAAACAATTTTAGTTGAGCTTACGATGTTCTAATAAAATGAAAGCACAGCTAAAGGGCAATACTGAGTAGCAGCTGGTCCATTACAAAATCCATATTCTCTTTGGCTGTTTAGATACTGCCTAGGTGTTTACATAGACTTGAATAAATGCTTTAAAAAATCCCACCACCATCTCAGACCTATGGAAAAAAAAACAACACAACAGAACAAACAAAAAACTCCTTTTTTCAATATGGGTATTTTTCAATTAGAATTTTTCAGCCCTTCTGATCCAAGAAGTCTTCCCCTTAAGAATTTTGCAAAGCTTTTTTAGTGCAGACTTTAGTTTTCATTCTCAATGTGCTCTACAGATATCAGCCATGTCTGGGTTTTATTCAATCCCATTCCACCCCACCCTACTCCACCTTCTCCTATCTTGTCCTGTTTTACTTTTTCTGTACTATCCTATCTGATCCTAGCCTGTTTGATTCTCTGCAGTTTAATAAAGCAACCATAGAAACTTCAGGCAATAACGAGAGGTGAACAGGCTGAAGACTTTGCTCTCAAACTTGTAGCTTCAGAATGGAGCTATGAAAAATGTACAAGTTAACATAAAAGAGGGCAAACCTGTGATGGGAGGGAGGGGCCAGGGTGTCATGGAAAGACATATGTGACAATAGGAAGAGACTGGTGCTGGGTTACATCTGATGTCACAGTACAAGGCTATGGAGGGGGAAAGGGACATTGGTGGCAAGATTACCAAACAACACAAAGGATATAAGAGCAAAGTCAATAACTGAGCAACAAAATCTGCAGGTCTGTTTGTTCTGTACCTCTTCCACAAATGGTAAAAATTTCCCCCACACCAAGAATAAACACAACACAGCAAAACTTTGTGCCCCATCAGATGAACAGTTCATTTCTTAGCTTCTGGGGGTGCCTGCCTCTGCCTCCCTGAACCCTCAATTTCCTTGCCTCTCCACCAAATCGTCCCCCCATCACATTATTGCTTCTCTGTCTGAGTAATTCATTTGCTTTATTATAGCTCATCTGTTCTTAGGAGGGACCACGTCTAAAAATCTGTCAAACACATGGGACGTATATGCTGCTCTTTGGAAACAGAAAATGTTGGCGATGATGACCACAACACAAATAGGAGCTGCCATTTCAAGAGCACATCTCAAGTGCCAATCACGATGCTTAGCTCTTCCTGTCGATTATTTCTAGCCCTTGTAACAAGATGAGATCAGGGCCAACATCACCCAGAGATGACAATGAGGCTGAGAGAGAGTGAATGACTGGCACATAGCAAGACTGCATCACCAGTTGTTCAGTGAATGACTGTATGACTAAACAAATGGGTGAACAGAGGGACTGCCCAAGGTCTCTCTGCAGAAGCAGTGGAGTGGAGTCTTAAAGCGTGGGGCTTGGGAGCCATGGCCCTAACTCCTGCACTGTTGCACTGGGTAGGGATTAGGGCTTGGGATGGCAGTGGGGTAGGAAGGGGATGACGGTGGGTGGAATCCTTGCAGCCAGTACAAGAAGGGGGGCTGGGGAGGTGCCTGAGTTTGGGAGAGGGCCCAGGAGCTGCCTGAGAGAAAGGTCGGAGGCCTCTGCTAATACATTCTTTCAATGCATCAGTGTCAGCGCCGTTTCCATTCTCCTCTTTTTTTACATCTCACAGTCCTATCTCTCTGGCACAGTTTCCAGTTTCTTCTCCATCTCTGTCACCTTTCCTTAGCTGAACACCATTTCTTTTGAGTGTATTTAAAAATGCATATGTCATATCATTCCAATTAATTCTGATACTTCTTTACCAAAGAGATTTGAAGCAAGAAGATTGAAAAGCTTTTTTTTTTTTAAGTGAAGTACAGTTGATTTACAATATTACGTTATTTTCAAGTATACAGCAGAGTGATTCAGTATTTTGGCAGACTGTACTCCAGTATAAGTTATTACAAGACAATGGCTATAATCCCCTGTGATATAAAATATATGCCTGCTGCTTATCTATTTTACACATAGTATTTTGTATCCATTAATCCCATACCCCTAATTTGTTCCTCACATCTCTTTCCCTGTGGTAACCACAAATGTGTTTTCTATACCCATGAGTCTGTTTCTGTTGAAAAGTTTTAACTTTCTAAAAAAATTTTATTGGAATATATTTGATGTACAAAGTTGTGTTAATTTCAGCCATACAGCAAAGTAAATCAGTTTTATACATATACAATATCATATTTCTTTTCAGATTCTTTTCTCATACAGGTTATTATATGGTATTGAGTAAATTTCCCTGTGCTATACAGTAGGTTCTTGTGATGCATCTATTTTATATATAGCAGTGTGTATATGTCAATCTCAACCTCCTAATTTATCCCTTCCCCCATATTTCCCCTTTGGTAAACCTAAGTTTGGTTTGGAAATCTTTGAGTCTGTTTCTGTTTTGTATGTTCTATTGTACCATTTTTATTAGATTTCACATATTATTGATATCATATGATATTTGTCCTTCTCAGACTTTACTTAGTATGATAATTTCTAGGTCCACCCACATTGCTGCAAATGGAATTATTTCAGGTTTTTTGTGGGTGAGTAATATTCCATCTCTCTCTCACACACACACATTTATATATGAAACATATTCCTTATCCAATCGTCTGTTGGATGTAGGATGCTTCCACATCTTAGCTGCTGTAAATAGTGCTGCAGTGAACACTGGGGTGCATGTATCTTTTTGAATTATGGGTTTCTCTGGGTATGTGCACAGGAGTGGAATTGCTGGAACATATGATAGTTCTATTTTTATTTTTTTAAGGAACCTCCATACTGTTCTCCATGGTGGTTGCACCAGCTTACATTCCTACCAACCGTGTAGGAGGGTTCCCTTTTTAATTTGTTTTTCTTTTAGTTTTAAGGGAGAAAAAAAATCTGCAGACCTACTTGAGGCAAAATTTCAACTCCATGCTAACACTAGGCAAAAGATTACCAGTGAGAAAGATGCCTTTGCATGAAAGATGTGGAGGCCTCCACTGGCCAGAGAGCTCTAAGAAGAAAGGCTCCAGACAGCTAGGAGTTCTCACCAAAGAGATGCCATAGTCCCTTCAAGTAGAAAAACTGGTAAGAGAATCTGGATTTTTATTCACCCCCCTTAATATCAAGTAGAAACTCCCACACAAGTTATCTTATCCCCCAAAATAGTCCTCAGAGCTCCTTGCGCTATATCTATATATTTTTCTCTCCATCACAAACTCATTTGCACGTGTCAGCACTAATTTTCTAATGTGCCTTGAAGCAGCAAAAAATGAAACTTCAGCTTGGTAGCAGCTTTCAAATAGCATTCGCTCACAGCTGGCTTTCAACTTTTACTTGTTATTAAAAAGGGGGAAAAGGCAAAATTGGTATTTTTTTATTGCTCTAATTAAGCCTTTAAGAGCTGCAATTGCACAGAAAATAGAGGGGGAGGAAGAGGGGAAAAACAGCAACCAAACAGAGGTTCCACTTTCATAATGAAAGAGCCAACTTAATAAAATTCACAATGACAAACTGATGAAATTACTACTTTCTCAAGCCTGTGATCCTCGATCTGTGCTTTTGAAAGAAGTGGGTGTGGCTGCAGAAAGGAACTGTTTACTTTTGGTGAGAAAATAGGGTCCTGAATTGGATATGAGTACAGACTGGGAGGAAGAACAGAAAGAAAACGCCCTTTACAGAAGGCCTTCCTCATTCCAGAATGCAAAGAACTTTGTCTACGTTGATTGTCTCACTTAATTCTCACGCTTTTTCCTTGAGCCCATTTGGGGTGAACACGAAAGGAATAAATATAATAACAACTTAAATAAATAATGTTCTGACTATGTACCAGACACTGCTTTAAGGATTTTACGTGACAAATCTTATTTAATTCCCTTGGCCTTATGAGTTATGTACTATTTTTACCCTTTTGTAAAGGTAAAAATAGGTTAAGAAAGGGCTAAACATCATGTGGCTTGGTGGAACAAAGTTTTGGACTTGAGCAGTTTGGTGCCTTCAGGGCTCACAGGTCTATCTACTGTACGAAGCTATTAATAGGATGCATCTCCTATTGGGAGAAGTACATATCAAGGCAGACAGTCCTGGGAAAGGCAATAATTCTCCAGTGGTGCTGAAACCAGACTGTGTAGTGCCTTAAGAACCACAATGAAGATTCTGGGCTTTGTTCTGAGGAAGAAATGAAAGAGTTTTAAGCAGAGGAGTGACAAGATCAAGTGTTCTTTTCTGAAAGATTATTGACTTTGGAAGATGGTAGATTGGAGTAGGAAGGCCGGTAAGGAGCCTGCTGCACAATCCAGGTAGGGATTAATGGCAGCTGGAACAAGGAGTGTGGCAGAAGAATGGGGGAAAGCAGAGCGATCTGAGAGATATATAGTAAGGAAAATATTAGGAAAACCCTTGTATTCAATGACTGATTAAATACAAAGGTTTTTGAGGGGTGGGACTAGTGAGGAAGAGACTGGGGGAAATGCTGAGCATGTGATCAGAATATGAGGAGACAAAAAGAGCAAAAGGTTTACCATCTTTTGGAATTAGAACTTTGTAACTCTAGTTACAGCAAATAGTCTCAGCACTCTTCTCCTTCTATTCATTTCCCTAAGAAAGATGGAGGAACAGCATATTTCTATATAATCCAGGTAGTGTATTGTGTACTTTAAGAATTTTGTACCATAAAAAGGAAGACCATATGTTTTGGTAGAGGGAATCACTTAGAGAATGGTAATGTGGAAGAGACTGTAGATACGAAGTCAGAGAATTTCCTCAATAGACAAAGGGCATCTAAATAAAACCTAAGTTTACCTCATAATTAATAGTGAGGCCTAAATAGCTGCTCCCTATGAACAGGAAAAGGGCAAAGATGTCTCCTCTCACCACTTTCATTCGACACTGTAATAGAGGTTCTAGCCTATGCAATAAGGTAAAAAAAATAAATGAAATGCACCTAGGTTTTAGAATACAAAGTTACACTGTCTTATTTGGAAAACATTTGATCATCTATACAGAATGCCTGCTGGAATCTATTAGATATTAGAATTAATAAATGAATTTAGTAAAAGCTGAAGGATACAATATCAATATAAAAGTCAGTTTTGTTTCTTTATATTGACAATTAAAAATAAGAATTACAAATTTAAAGTATTTCATTTCAAATAACATCGAAAATATAAATGGTGTAAGGATAAGCACAAGAAAAATCTGCAAGAACTATATGCTGAAAACTAGGAAACGTTCATAAATTGAAGATGATCTAAGTAAGAGAAGAGTAACAATTATGTTCATAGATTGGATACCTCAATTGTTAATATGTCAATGCTTGCCAAATTGACCTACAGTTGAAACATAATTCCAATCAAAGTCTCAGCAGGATTTTTGTAGAAACTGAGAAGATACTTATAAAATCTATATGGAAATACATAGTACCAATAATAGCCAAAACATATGTGAAAAAGAATACAGTTGCAGAAATTATACTATTTGACTTAAAAACATTATAAAGTAACAAAAATCTGTACAATGAATGCAGTGTGGTATTGGTATCAAGATATTCAAAGAGATCAGTGGAACAGAAGAGAATCCAGAAATTGACTCACGCATATATAGACAACTGATTTTTGATAAAGAGGCAAAGGTGATTAAGTGAAGGAAGGATGGTTTTATCAACATATGATGCTGGAACTAGTGTATAAACACATACAAAAATTAAACTTTGTTCCATTATTCACATCATATAAAAGTTAACTCAGACTATATATCTAAATATAAGAAGTAAAATATAAAAATGGTAACAATTATTAGGAATAAATAGATGTAGTTTATTATATTTAGATTATACTTCGAAAAAGGAAAAGCAACTTTATGACCTTAGTTTAGGTAAAGAGTACTTAAATCATCAAAAGTACAATTCATAAAAAATAAAAATAATAAACTAGACTTCATTAACATTAAAAACCTTTGCTCTTTTATAGACACTCTTAAGAGAATGAAAAGAGAAGACAGAACTGGGCAAAAATATTTATAATCACATATTTGGTAGAAGACTTGTATCCAGAACAAACTGAAAAAAAAATCTCTCAAACTCAATAAGTAAACAAATAAGTCAAAAAGAGCAAAATATTTGAAAATTTCTTTCACTGAATAAGATATATAGATGGCAAATAAACATAGGAATAAATGCTTATCATTATTCATTAGGGAAATTTAAATTAAAATCATAAGATGATACTATTACTGGGATGCCTAAAATTTACAAGACTGACCCTATCAAATGTTGGTGATGATATGAATCAATGGGAACTAGTGATAATAAAAAATGGTAGAAACAAGAGCATTTCCAGAAGTGATGGCAGTTATCCTCTCAGATGCCAGTGGATTTTCCCCAAGTGGAACATGTTCCGTTGTGTAAGAAAGTGGAAAGAAAATTTCTTAGAAGGTCCATTACTGGCCCCAAGGGAGAATGTGGAGCTGTAACTGATGCATGGAGAGTCAGTTAGTGCAGTAGTAGTGCCCTGCCAGCTATATTTCTTTATTGTTTTGTTTTGTTTTGTTTGTTTTAGAGCCGCACCCGGGTCATATAGAGGTTCTCAGGCTAGGGGTCTAATCAGAGCTGTTGCTGCTGGCCTACGCCAGAGCCACAGCAAAGCCAGATCCGAGCAGCATCTGCGACCTGCACCACAGCTCATGGCAATGCCAATCCTTAACCTACTGAGCAAGGCCAGGGATCGAACCCGCAACCTCATGGTTCCTAGTCGGATTCGTTTCCACTGCACCACTATGGGAACTCCTGTATTTCTTATCCATTGAGGTGCCCTTCAGTTAAAGTGGTGATTGGACAAACATCTGTCATCATTTTAATCTTTGGAAACTGCCAGAATCACACTCTTCTGCCTCACTTGCAAAGTAGAGGAGATACTTGTCCTTGTCCTAACTACTATTTAAATGAAGAGCATGCAAACTTTATTTCTGCACCTCTCCATGGTTAGAGCTTATGAATTCTATTATGATTTTTAATGAAATTTTTTTGTTTAAAGTTTATGAGTTTATACTTTTGGTAGTAATTATATATCCAGTTCCTATTGAGTTTTCCTAAAGTTGCATAATATCTCATTTAATCCTCAAAACAATCCTGGGGGTGGTATTATTACTATGTATTACAGATGAAGAAACTGAGGATTAAAAGGCTATCTGCCCAAGGTAATACATATTATTTTGGAACAGGGACTTAAACCCAGATACAGCTAACTAAGAAGCCAGTGATTCAAACTACTTTTGCATTGTGCTGCATTGATAAATTTACTAATGTTACCTTTTTCTACCAAAGAAATATTTGAGACATATTGTAAAAACATTATAAACTAGTAAATCTTTCAGTTGAAATTACACCCCAGAGGAAGTTTCTTCTAATGGATTGTGAGGCCTGGAAAAACATCCTTTTTTCTCTTTTTAAAATTCATGCATGATTTACTTTTTGTCCTTTCTTTTCAAGCTGCAAATCTATTGCATATATATTTTGAATCACTTTAATAAAATTTTCCTTACAACCAGGTTATAAGTTATAGGTTATCACTCATATTTTACCACAATATCTGTATTATAATATTTCCCCGCTTTACATTTATATATATAACCCATTTTGAATTCTTTCTTGTGGTTGGTGTGAGAATTAGATTTATTTTCGTCTTTACAAAAATGGCTCTCCAGGTGCCTCAATTCCATGTCTCCCAAAGTCTATTCAGTGTCTAGCCCTTACTGATAAAACATTTTATAAAGTCTCTATAATTAAAACATTTATACAGACAAAATTATAGTTCAAAAAGATACATGCACCCCCATGTTCATAGCAGCACTATTAACAATAGCTAAGACATGGAAGCAACTTAAATGTCCATCTACAGACGAATGGATTAAGAAGATATATATATCATATATATATATATGGAATATATATATATGGAATATATATGGAATATATAAATATATGGAATATATATATGGAATATATAAATATATGGAATATATATATAATGGAATACTACTCAGCCATAAAAAGAATGAGATCATGCCATTTGCTGCAACAGGGATACAACTAGAGATTATCATACTAAGTGAATTAAGAAAGAAATAGAAGACAAATACATATGATATCACTTATATGTGGCATCTAAAACATGGCACAAATGAACCTATCTGAAAAGTAGAAACAGACTTACAGATGTAAAGAACAGACTTGTGGTTGCCAAGGGAGAAAGGGGATGGAGTTGGGATGGATGGAGAGTTTGAGGCTAGTAGATGCAAACTATTACATTTAGAATGGATAAGCAACAGGAAACTATATCCAGTCTCTTGGGATAGAATATGATAGAAGATAATTTGAGAAAAAGAATGTATATGCATATATATGTATAATTGGGTCACTTTGCTGTACAGTAGAAATTGGTACAACATTGTAAATCAACTATACTTTAGTAAAAACAAAACAAAACCAAAAAAAAATATGTGCTATGGTCACATTATTGGATATAAAAACTGGATAGAATAAAAAGTCCAGAAATAGAAAAAACTACACGTAGAAATCAAATATATAATAAATATGGTACCTTTTTTTTAGTCTTTTGTTGCTCATTCTTGGTACATAGGGGCTATATACTAAAATTTGGTGAAATGTATACTTTAAGAATCCAGGCTTAGAGAATTCTGCTTACTGTCCTAAAGGAAAAAACAAACAAACGAAAGAAAGTGAATTGTCTCACTTACAAATTTCCCAAGAAGATGGGAGACTTTAAAAGTTAGAAGAAGGTTTGTCACTGTGCCTTTAGACGAGTATTAGGACATTCCTATTTTGTTTGTCAGCAAACTTAGAGGCACTAGCTGCCTACTGCATCAGGAACTCTGGAATATCAGGACAGGCCTGCGAGGATAAAAAAATTTAGTAATTGTCATGCACCAGAGTGACTAGAATTAAGTCTCTCATACAAAAAAGGGGGGGGGGACATTGTGACCTGATGGCTGTCTTCAGGAAAGGCAAGAAACTCTCTCTGAGCTAGGTCACTCTTTCAGCACTGATTCTGCATTGGCAGTAACTGCTGAGAATATGACACCAGATAAAAACAGCCATAATAGCTGCACTTACTGAAATCTTACTATGTTCCAGGCTGTGGTGCTAAGAGCTTTATATGTATTGCCTCATCTCTTCCTCTCAAGAGTCCAGCAGTGAACTTGTAGATAATGTTATATCTGCATTTTGCAGATGATAAAACTGAGATACATGATGTATAAGTAACTTACCCAAGGTTAAACAGAGAGAGGAGACAGAGCGGAGATTCCAGGCTGCACCCTTAACTTCCGGGCAATAATAGAGCACTCGAGGAACCCCCTGGTCACCCCTGGGGAGCTGGTGAATGTCTCCATGCAGAGTTGTGAAGAAGAATGACCAACATCCTGATATTGACCAGGATTGGTCAATACTGACCAGCTAGGATTGAATATAGCAGAGCTTGGTTTGTGTCGGCACCACCAGCACTTCTGAGCCCCCTAGAACCCTCAGGGCTGGGAGGAGGCTGGGGGCAGGTGGTCCTTCCTCCTGATGATTCATGTTCTATGTTTTGTTTTTAACTGAAGGATATATGGTTGATTTACAATATTGCATTAGTTTCTGGTGTACAGCAAAGTGACTCAATCATATATATATATGTTTCATATTATATTCTATTATAGGTTATTACAAGATACTGATATCTGATTGTAATAAGAATCAGACCTGCGACAAGGGAAGGAAAGTGAGGGGCAGAGATGTTCAGAGTTAGAATTTTAGAAGGGAAAGTAAAGGGGGACTATAGCAAAACACAGCCTCACCTGGCCTCCCATAAAACTCCATGTTTGAATTTAGCTGTCACTTATCTATACTTCATCATAAATTTGTTGAGTACCTACACTTTATCAGACACTTTAATATTAGTGCTTATTGCATAGTAATGATCTTTTTTCTTCTCTCATCCCCCAGCTGCCTGAGAATTCTCACTGAACTGAGACTGTCTTATCTTTTTTATCAGAAGAGAGTTTCACAGGAGAAATCATCGTGCCAGGTATGCATCAGGTGAACAAAGAATGACCTGAATTTAAACCTTGGATCTGCCACTTACTAGCTGTGAAATCTTGACCAAATATTTAACTTCTTCAGACCTTAGTTTCCCTGATTGTAAAATGAAATTTTTCCTCTTGTACGTTTGTAAATATCAAGGAAGACCTGTAAAAGCACTTCATAAAATGCAAGGCACTATAGAAATGCTGCTCCTTGCTCTTTTTAGTTGCCTCTTCCTTCTTTCCTCCCTTTCTCCTAGTTGTTCTTACCTACCCTCCTCTTTTCATTCTCCCATTTTTGTTGCTCAGTTAAACAGTACTTGTTTAAGCGACTCTCTTCTGAAGCAGACCAGAAGCAGGAAAAAAGAGGAGGTAACATGCATTTCAAGGACAGATTTTACTTTGAAAACATATGCAGGTGGATCCCCCCCCAAAATATTTTCGTTGCTCTTTCTCCATCCCACTGCTCCTCCATGAGAGGGCTGGAGAACACTCTGTTCTTTGCAACTGTGCTCTGACAGCCAAGTTAAAACAATGCAGCAGATTCTGAAGGTTCATCCCCAGAAGTTCTTATGACATCTTCACCTCCTGCTCTGTAGCACTGCCTTTCAGAGACCAGTCAATCCCAGCCCTGGGGCACATGTGGACAGGGCAATCCTCCCTCTAAGGTCGCACGGGACTCTTGCAGGGTAGCTCATGTGGAAAGGCTCAAGAGAGGGCTGAGACCTTATTGTTTCTAAGGAAGATGGCCTTGAAGAGCCATTCATGAAGAACAGGGCTTTCCAAATCTGGCCATCTGATGCAACATTCATTTTAGAAGCCCCAGGAATCCTGAGTAACACCACCATAACTAGAGTTGACATGGGAGGGGACTGAATATTTAAAGATAAGATCAGTCTGAAAGACAAAAACAGCCACCCAACTTTCCCATTTGTGGAAGTCTTCTGGAGTGATTTCTCTAAACCATCCACATGGGAATCCTACCCCTTCAGTGGCTCCCTGCTATCTATGGGCTTCAATCTACCCCAAATTCTCCATGATACAGAGCACCCAGTCAAACTATATATCTTCTGCTAGAATGTCTCCTTTTGTTTCTTTCTTTTTTCTGTGCCTATCATGTACTATCTGCTTGGCATCTGAACTTGGAGAGTTCCAACAGGCCCTTCAAGACTATGCTCAAATGTGAAAGCTGCACTGGCCCATCTCAGAAGAATACACTGTTGAATGCTCCCACCATGCTTTATTGGTGCCACTGTTACAAAACTCTAGCGGACCTCCCCTCCACAAGGCTCACGTTGTTGAGAGCAGAGAACTTTATCCTTCTTTGTTCCCCAGTGTTTGACGGATAAGAAATACTGTCCTAGGGATGCACTTTAAATCTTCTCTGGGAGTTCCCATCGTGGCGCAGTTGTCAATGAATCTGACTAGGGACCATGAGGTTGCGGGTTCAATCCTTGGCCTTGCTCAGTGTGTTAAGGATCCGGCGTTGCTGTGAGCTGTGGTGTAGGTCGCAGATGTGGCTTGGATCTGGTGTTGCTGTGGCTGTGGCATAGGCCACCGGCTACAGCTCCGATTCAACCCCTAGCTTGAGAACCTCCATGTGCCACAGGGAGCAGCCCTAGAAAAGGCAAAAAGACAAAAAATAAAAATAAATAAATTAAAAAAGCTCTTCTGCTCCGTTTCTCCTCTTCCTCACTCCTTTATCTCTGCTATGGAGGCAGACTACCTAGGTTTGCCAAATTCTACTGGTTCCCAGAACACTGGACTTGGTCAACGGTTGTTATGGGAAGATCTTTCCAAGTGTTAGTGGTAATGGTTGTGGCACACCTGTGGATTTTTTCTTAACCTTTCTCTCTTGTCCTAGCCCTTTCTAGTTATATGGCTAAAGGCTGAGTTATCCACATCACTAAAGCGATAAAAAGACACCTGGATGCTCTGTCAGGCATCCCTCATTTTCTTTTGCTTGCTCTTTTTTTTTTTTTTTTCTCACTCTTCAGTGAAGGCTCTTAGTCTCTCACTCTGGTTTGTACAAACAATTGGGTCTGCACATTGCATGAAAACAGAAGAAGTTTAAGGTTTGCTTAGTTTCGAGACTATTTAACCTTAACTAGTGGTAAAGGAACAAGAAGCTCTCTGTGTGGTCTGGCTTGGCTTACTATGCTCTGCCATGTGAAATTTGAGGCCAAAGTGCCAGATGATACTAAAGAGGGGCTTTGTCCTCCTTTGCCTTTATCATCTGTTTATCCTAGGAACCTCAACATGGTCAAGCATGGCTGGGCCGAGGCGGGTTTCCAGGCCAATCTATATTTTTGCTGTCATACAAATGCTATTCTTGAACAGGATCCCAAACCTACTGCCCCCAAAGAGTTGGAAATGGAAAATTAAATTATCCCATCTTCTGATCTTGCAGCCCTGATGTCATCTTCAATTCATCTTTTTATTTTGTCTTCCATTCGATCAGCCCCTTAAGTCCTGTTAATTCTATCTTATCAATCCCTTTTATATCCCACCTTCGCTTGTCTCAGCCCCGCTAGCATCACTGACATCTTTTACATGCTCACCATCTTACATGTGGGTTATTTAAGCAATTTCCTAACTGGACATTCTCAGTCTATCCTCATGGTACCCCTAAATGTGCTTCATAACACACCACTCAAATCTTGTCTTCTCCTTACTCAGGAACTCCATGGGTGCATTATTTATATCAGAATCCCTAGGCTGGGACCAACAGACCAAGTCCGGCTTGCTGAAATGCAATGTTTTTCAAACTTATGGCTACCAAAGGGGAAAGGTTGGGGGGGTATCAATTGGGAGCTTAGGGTGGCATATGCACACTATGGTATATGGAATGGATGTCAGTGGGGACCTGCTGTACCGCACAGGGAACTGTACTCAGTGTTCTGTGATAACCTATACGGCAATGGATGTGTGTATATGTAAAACTGAATCACTTTGCTATACAGCAGAAATTAACACAACCATGTAAATGAACTATACTTCGATAAAATATAAAAATAAAAAAGAAATACACTGCTTTTGGTTAATAATTAAAGATAGAAATGAACAAAACTGGTATGGATATTCAAATACTGGGAAGGTCCTAGGAAAGATCGATTTCCAGACTTACCTGAAAATTTAAAAGATGTGATGACCATGTATCAAAATTTCCAAATGGCAGTTGTCAGCTGGAGGTAATTTGGGGGGTTTTAAGTGATCAGTGCACCCTCAAAGTCACTTTAAAGTCCCCTCTCCACACAATGGATGCATGTGTATGTTCCCTGGCAAATTTTCTGCTCACAGGCTGATTCCTCTTAGTGAGATTGGATTCTCTCTCATGAATGAAATCCAGACTTCTTAATCTGGTGTTTGAGGACTCGACAACTGTGGTAAGCTAAGCAATATCCTCACGTTATGTCCATGCCCTAATCCTCAGAAGCTGTGAATGGATTCTTTAGCATAGCAGAAGGCACTTTGTGGTTATGATTATGTTAAGGGGTTTGAGATAGGGATATTATCCTATATCCTGCATGGACCCAGGTTAACCTTGAGGATCCTTAAAAGAGGGAGGCAGGAGGAACACAGGTCAGAGAGAGCAGATTGCACACTCTTCTTCCAGTGCCATGTCATTTTCAGATGCCTATAATTTGCCTGAACATCTATTGGATTGTTCACTTCCCTACCTCCATGAGTCCAGAGTCTCCCCAGCTTCCAAATGCCACCTCCTTTTGGGATTTTACTCCTTTCCATCCTTGGAATTTTACCTGGTAAGAGAGTTTCATGTTTTAATCTCACCTACCTACCATTTTATCACATTCTTACAATGCACCATGCTGTGTATTTTTACCTTACCTTAATTATCTTATACAACTCTTTCAATGCCAGCTCCTGCATGAGGATACCCATATGCCAGCACCTCAGCCTGCAATCCCAAGTCCTGCCAGGGCCTCTTAAAATTCCAGAAGATGCCCACACAACCCCTGGAAGAAGGCTTTGGGCTATGTAGGTAAGGCGTTCCATTTACACAGAGTATGGATTAGAAGTTGGGCATGGGTTCTGGTTATGCATTGCCTTAAAACCCTTAGCCTTTGAGAAAGGGCACAACCAGATGAGGGCCAGAGTAGAACTCTCCCAAGCATATAGCCTGGGGCAGAGCTTTCTCTTTTCTGGTCTATGGGAAGTAATTTAGAAGTCTCATTTTTATAGCTTGCTTCTCAACCAGTTCTGAAAGAACTACAATCAGAGGAGGGAATAGAAAGGAGACTTGAGTTTCCTTCCTGCATACTGTATGCTTGATATCAAGCTGAGGGCTCTACACATGTTCCCTCACTTGATCCTCAAGACCTTTGAGAAAGATACTGAATTCAGATTCAAAAAGTAGATTCCAGGTAGCATAAGTTATTTGGTCAATGTCACATGACCTATAAATGGTAGAGTTGGGATTTGAACTCATACCTGTCCAACCTGAACTGCCATGCTTATTTGTCAATGCACTGACTCATTTAAGGGTTTTATTGAGGACCTACTATTTGGCAGGAATTTCACAGATTGCTGGAGATACGATGTGAGAAAATCGGATATTGTCTATGCCCTCATGGAGTTTCCAATCTCCCGAGACCATCACAGAAGCAAGTAGCATTTCCATTTGACATTTGCTAACGGAAGCAGGTAGTACACTTTCGTTTCATGATGTCAACTCAAAGCGCTAAGGGCAGATCTTAGGAGGGTATGACAAGCTGTGGGAAAGCATGCTTTCAAGAGTAGGGAAGGACTTAGGACCTCTCAAATCATGTTAGATCAGGCTATTAAGCCCCATTTATAAGACTACCCAACTTACACAAATATACTATCAGCACATGCTCCTGAATATAACCCTGCATTATGGGGCTTATAGAGTGTTTGCTTATTGCACTTCTCAGAGTAGAATTGTCACTATTAGAAAACTTGCAAGTGTTTGGTGGTGTGATAGAATTAAATTTATTAACTTACTGTGGCATTGAACTTGCTCTATCATTAGGACAAACATGAACATTATATTTAGCATGATATTTTGGAAGTGTTCAGGTAAAGTATAACCTACTGAAACCCAGTCTCAGTCAGGCAGGTTGACACCAGTTTTTGCAAAGGTTTTTGTTATTGTTTGTTAGTTTTTGTTTTTAATTATACACAGAAGAGCGACAATGTAAGGTAAGTTGTTCAAGGTCACAGAGCAAATTGAGGGCCAAGGTGGATAAGGATGTAGAAATGAAGGGTTATAAACTTCTGACTCCTGAATGTGTGTGTGTGTGTGTGTGTGTGTGTGTGTGTGTGTGTGTGTAATCCTTCGCTCTGCCTTTCATTTAACATTTCACAAAGAAAGAAGAAAAGACTTGAGGATCTGCATATGGTGTGAGGAGTGAGTTCAGTGCTGCTTTTAATTGAAAGCTCTGAGGGCCAAGCTTGCAGAGCCGGGTAACAGCTGTAGTGCACGCCACTGCCCCGTCACGCTTGTGTTGCCATAATAGACAGGCTTATTATTTTTTAATTAGGAGCTTCAGTGTTTTGTTAAACTGCAAATGTGTCAGGACCTGGGGATTTGGTTTTACACTCAACCGTCTTGCATTTAATCTTTCTGGAAGCTTTTGGGAGACGCAGGGTCAGTTTGTAAAAGGCATTTCGTTATTGTGGAATAACAATAGTTAACATTCACTGTGCGTTTGCCATTTTCCAGGCATTAGGGTGAATACTATTTGAATTCATTTATCAACTAACCCACCAACCACTGAACCGATACATATTCCTTGAGCTCCCATCATGGATCAGTGGCGATGTTAGGCATTTTGGTGGATAGATAAGAGATGAATAAAGCCCATCCAGAATCACTCCTCTGGGACGTTATAAAAACATAAAATATACATGTATATAAATGGTATAGAAAATGCTCTGTGATTAGCACTGTCAGGGAAGAATAGTTCAGAGTCTTCCTCACAGGCTCACTCATCCATCCCCAAATTCCCTCCATCTGAAAGCAAGGCACCTCCAACCACCCATGCACTTGCCCGGGGCACAATGCTGTGGTCATTCTGGATTTCTTCCTTCCCTCCCCCCTTACATCACATCTACCACCAAGTACCGCCTATCTGACCTCTAAAATATGCCTCAAAGTCGTCTATTCTTCTCCTTCCTTCTGGATCCCAACTTCAGCTTCTTGCCTGTAGTGCCTTCAGTAAGCTCTCAATTGGTTACCACTACCATTACCACTCTTGCTCCTTCTAATACATTCTTCATGCTCTGGCCACTGTGATTTTGCTAAAATACAGGTCAGATTATGTTTCCTTCTGCTCAGGAATTTTTAGTTATACCCCACTGCATCTGTTCATGCCCTTTAAGGCCCTGACTTACCTGTCCCTCTATATTATTCGCCAGCCCTGATAATATTCTTTGGTTCCTTCCAAGTACCTCAGGTACTTCCAAGGGCTATTCCCTCTGCCTTGGATGCTTTGTCAGCAGTTGCTACATGGCCTTCATTTTTCAGCTTGAATTCTCTTTCTCCGTGGATATCTCCCCAGCTCTCAAATTAAAAGCAGATCTCCAGATGGCCAAGAGACACACAAAAGGATGCTTAACCTTGTGAATTATTAGAGAAATGCATATCAAAACTAAAATGAGGTGTTTCCATCGTGGCGCAGTGGTTAACAAATCCGACTAGGAACCCTGAGGTTGCGGGTTCGATCCCTGGCCTCACTCAGTGGGTTAAGGATCCAGTGTTGCCGTGAGCTGTGGTGTAGGTTGCAGACGTGGCTCAGATCCTGAGTTGCTGTGGCTCTGGTGTAGGCCGGCAGCTACAGCTGCGATTCAACCCCCTAGCCTGGGAACCTCCATATGCCTCGGGAACGGCTTAAGAAATGCCGAAAAAGACCAAAAAAAAAAAAAAAAAAAAAAAAAAACTACAACGAGGTATCACCTCACATCCATCAGAATTTCCATCATCAAAAAGTCTACAAATAATAAGTGCTGGAGAAGGTATTGAGAAAAGGGACTCTCCCACACACTATTAGTGGAAATGTAAATTGGTGCAGCCACTATGGAAAATAGTATGGAGTTTCCTTGATAAAGCTAGAATTACCACTTCACTTCAGCAATCTCACTTCTGGGTATATATCTAGAAAAGGCAAAAACTCTAATTCAAAAAGATACGTGCACCTCAACGTTCTTCATAGAAGCGCTATTAACAACAGCCATCTCACTTCTGGGTATATATCTAGAAAAGGCAAAAACTCTAATTCAAAAAGATACGTGCACCTCAACGTTCTTCATAGAAGCGCTATTAACAACAGCCAAGACATGGAAGCAGCCAAGACATGGAAGCAACCTCCATCAGCAAGTGAACAGCTATTCCACTGTGTGCACACACCACTTCTTCTTTATATGGTGTGTGTACACAATGGAATATTACTCAGCCATAAAAAGAATGAAATACCATTTGCAACGATGAAAATTGACCTAGAGATTATCATACTAAGTCAGACAAAGACAAATATCACATGATATCACTTACGTGTAGAATCTAAAAAATAGTACAAATGAACTTATTTTCAAAACAGAAACAGAATCACAGACATAGAAAACAACCCTCTAGTTACCAAGGGGGAAAGTGAGGGAGGGCTAAGTTAGTATGGGATTAACTGATACACATTACTATATATAAAATAGCTAAATAACAAGGCTTTAATGTATGTCACAGGGAACTATATTCAATATCTAATAATAACCTATAAAAAATAATAAAAAAGAATATATAGGAGTTCCCATAATGGTGCAACAGAAAGGAACCTGATTAGTAACCATGAAGTTGCGGGTTCGAACCCGGACCCTGCTCAGTGAGTTAAGGATCCAGCATTGCCGTGAGCTGTGGTATAGGTTGCAGACACTGCTTGGATCTGGTGTAGCTGTAGCTGTGGTGTAGGCTGGCACCTGTAGCTCCGATTAGACCCCTAGCCTGGGAACCTCCATATGCTGTGGGTATGGCCTTAAAAAGACAAAAGACAAAAAAAAAAAAAGAATATATGTAGATATACAATATATATGCACATATAACTGAATCACTTTACTGTTTACCTGAAACTAACACAATACTATAAATCAACTATACTTCAATAAAAAATTTTGAAATGGATATCTATTATCTATTTTTTAAATGGATATCGATCATGCTATTTCTTTTTCATAGCACACACTGTGTCCTGTAATCATGTATGTTGCCATGTAATTTTTTGTATATTACATATTTAATGTCCATGTCTTGCACCAGAATTTCAATTCCACCCAGTCTCAGTGTCTAGAACAGAACTGGAGTCATATTTGGCGTTCTATCAATATTTGCTGCAGGAATGAAAGAATGAATACATAAAGAGGGAATGGAACTTCTGCACATTCAGAGGAAAGACAGAAACTATGTGTGCTAATACAGACTAGGTAGGGATGAGAAGGAAGTGGAATTGTCAGTTTGATCCTGAAAGATCCAGTAAGACTAGAGTCCATAGACGATCGGGGAAGGAACTCTGAACAGAAAATATAAATGTAATTTTTTACTCTTGACCCAATCACTAGCCACGGGGTCTTCCTTGAATTGCATAACTTTTCTCTGATCTTTTGTGAAATATTAATACAGAATATGTGTATATGTATAACTGAATCACTTTGTTGTACAGCAGAAATTAACAACATTGTAAATCAATGCTTTAATAAAATTTTTACAAAAAAAGAGTATTTCTCCCTCTCTGGGCCCTTGTGAGAGTTCAGTGAAGTCCAGATTATGAAAATTTTTTGCAGGTCATCAGGCCATAAGGAGACTTGAGAACTGTTCTTAGTATTTGTATTTTCAGACTTGGATTGTGCATGTTTTATTGGCAGTTATCCATCCATTGTGTAATCTTTCTTGTCTAGGTGGCCTGCAAATTGTACAGGTTGCTTTGTTTCATTTTTTTTTTCTGTCCTCTCCTGGAGAAGTTGTTTATTTGGTGAATGCCATGGAACTACATGGCCTCCTTCAGATAAGTTCTGCATTTTCTTAGACATGGTGCTGCTAGCCAGCCTCTTTGCACCTGGAAAGAGTCAGACTTTCCTTGTTGAATAACTGTGTTTTGCAAAACCAAAGTAACCAGGCACACAAGGAGAGGATTGTAAGTCTTAACCTGGTCACTAGAATCTAGTACCCTTGTGGAGCAAAGAAACAAGGAGGAAAATAAACTTACAGAAGAAACTTAAGCTTTTCATTTGTTTCTGAGCATTTGTGTTGGGGCAGCCATGTGATGTGGGTGTGGGGCTTAAGGAATTGAGCTAATATTTATTTACACACAAGTAATTAAGTAAATTAACTGTACAGAAGGAGCTCTGTCACCCTATAAAATGCAGTTAATGCCACAAATATTCCCTATTTCTACCACTACTAAAAACTATCATAGTTTTAGCATCTCTTATGGACCAGGTATCTTGCACATGCCTCATTTGCATTATATTAATCCTCAAAATAACTCTGGGGTACAAATTTACTATGCACATTTGATGGCTCTAAAGTCTGTTAAGGCTGTGAATCTCACATTTTAGCACTTTTTACAAATACCTGGAGGACTTGTTCGCACTATAGATTGCTGAGATTTCCATCCAGAAGAATCTGGAGTATGAGGCAGGACCCAGTAATTTCATTTTTACCAAGTCCATTAGGTTTGTCAGGGGCCCATGTATTTGCATCTCTAACAAGATCCCAGGTGATGCTGATGGGGCTGGGTCAGGGACTACACTTTCAGAACCCCTTTTTAGAGGATCAGAGAGCAATGTCTGAAGCTAGTGTTCAGCAGAACTGGGAGTTACACTTGCACCCACTTGCATCCCAAACTCATGCTCTCTCTCCTACCCATGTTATTCCATCACAGGGATGGAGGAAGGAGGGGGAAGAAGAAAAGAAGGAAGAAATAGCAGAGGGAATGAAGCAAACAGCAGGAAAAGCCCCAGTGTTCAGTGATGAGAAAGTGTGGGGACTACCCTCAATTACCTGACAAGTGCCAACTTTTGACCCGGAAGCTATTGCACTCATGACTGAAAGGCCGTTATCCTTTTGAAGCATTATACCATCGAAATGATTAATGCTTAGAAGGTGACAGGAGAGCCTTTCTCACCAACACTGTTTCTGAGTGAGATATTTTTCTTTGAACCTAAAAGCTGGTAGCTCCCCCAAGTACCATGATCTTGCAAGTTACTTTACTTCTCTGTCAAATCTTCTCTGGTAGAATATTAATAATAATAATTTCCACCTAACAAAGAGGTGGCAGGAATCAAAAATGTAAGCTATAGTGAGTTGGAAGATGATGACTGCTGTGAATTAACATGGTCCTCTGTTAAATTCCAGTGGGTTGGTAATAGAGACCTTACCAAGCGCACCCATGACTTGGATTCAATGAGCATTCAGTGCACTCAGAGCAGGATGAGAGGAAGTGTGTTGGAGCGAAAGAGACTCAGGCAAAAAGGTGGACGCAGCCCCTGAGGTCTCCTGGGAGAAGGGGAGAAGTGAGGAATTCTCACGCTGTTAGCACCTTAGCAATGTACTTGCCATCTGGGACCAGGAACATTTATTTTTTTAATAAATGTCTCAGGGCATAAATGGAGGCTGCAAAGTAGTGTGGCCAAGATTGGGGGCATTTGAGTCAGCCTGTGAGTGTTCAAATTCCTTTCATGCCACTTAATAGCTGTGTGACTTTGGGCAGATGGGTGAAACTCTCTAAAATCTCAATTTCCTCTTTTACAGATTGAAGTCATAAGAGAATATGCAATGTAAGATTTTTGTCAAAATTAAATATGTTAATACAAATAAAATGCTTGGCACAGTGCCAGAACTATGTTGTCTTGACAAACAGTAGATGTTAAATAAAAATACTGAGGAATTTTACATACACACACACACACACACACACACACTCTCTCTCTCTCTCTCTCTCTCTCTCTCTCTCTCTCTCTCTCTAAGTCAGATTCACAATTTGGCTGGGAGATGCCCCAGACCAGTGGCTCCCTGCAATGTCTCTTCATTCATGAAACTTAAAAGAGGGTTGTCCTCTATCTCTTCCTTGCCTCCGCATGAAGGGGGTCACCCTACGCCAGGGGTACAGGTCACCTAAGAACATGGATTCATCACCCCAGTGGGTTCCTCTTGTGGTCAGAGATAAATGGCTGGCTTTGGCAAACTGGATGGGAATGGCAGGCAAAGGTGACATTGAAGTAGGATGGAAAAACACTCGTGTTCTCATGTAAGGAAGGTATTGAGAAAACCATTCGCTCTGTATACTGAAATTGTACAAGAAGGCATGGTGACCTCTGCTCTACACTGGGGAAAGAAAATCAGCAATTTACTTGCACATGGTTCATGAGAAAATAGCCTTGGGGGGAAATTACTTATGTAGTCAACTTATGTAGGGTTGTAAGACAAATTATACGATCAGCAAATGAGGTCAGAGGAGCAGGGAGGACTGATGGTGAAAGGAAGGCCTTGTAGGGGACAGGTTGCCTTAACTATATGTGAACCTTGAAACAGCTGATGACATTTTTCAAAGTGCTGGGTTAAAAATGTATCCGTGTTTTCGAAACCCCCGGAGCTAAACCTGGCATTTTATTTTGCATGTGTTTTATATTCCTATATAGCCATTTTTGAAATGTAACAGTAAAAATAGCATAACTAGACATTTTATTAAGAGGCAGGAACACCTGGAGACTTTTTAGCGTTCAGTATAGACTGTGTATTACTGGTCTGTTTATGTGGGTCTCAAACTCAAATGCCAAAGAGGGCCGGGCAGGGAGTGTTAATGAGTGCAGCAGAACTAAACACGGGAGAACAGTGGCTTGGAGGTGGCTGTGGGGATAGAGCAAACACATCCTGTTAGATGGGCAGCTGCTACTCATCTCTTTCCAATGGAGGGCTTAGTTCAGCTAGACTTCTTGGCTTTCTCAAGACACACTAGAAATCTAAAACCTTGTGTGATCCTGCATAACGAAGAGGGTCGATAACACTGTAATAACTTTGTACGTGGCCAGATGCTTACGAGACTCATCGTGGCGATCCTTCCATAATGTGTGCAGAGGTCAGGCTACTACTGTAGTTCACCTGAAACTAACCTCATATTGTACATCCACTATATTTCAGTTTAAAAATCTAATAAAAACACTAAAAAAGAAAGCCAAGTGAAGAGAGACAGAGAAAAGAAAACACCAGGAGTGGAAAACCTTACTGAAAACTAAAGCAAATCTCAGCTACTTCCTAACCTAGGTCTTAAGAGCTTTTCTGCCATTATCCAGCAGGAGATCATCGAGACTCAGAGACAAAAGTCAGCTGTGGAGTGTACCCAGTTGTTTCGTCTCTAATAAAGTTAGGGAAGTGTAAAAAATAAATAAATAATGTCTTGTGGGATATTGCCTGATTTTTTAGTAGGGACTGGATACATTTTAAAACCTCTACAAATCACATCAAACTTTGGGTCAATTCTGGCTTATTTGGATGTAAGCAGACATCACCTATGGGCATGTTTCTAAAGCTGTAGTCTTTGCCCATGACTTTGTGCTTTTAAGCCAGGCCAGTTTTTTTTTCACACATTGGGCAGCCTATCTCTGTGTAGAGGAAGGCTTCGGTGAATGGATTTTAAGTCAGACAGATCTCACATTGAGGCCTAGCACCACCACCTAATAGAACTATATGGCCTAAGAGCAAGGACATGAAAATTCAGCGAAAAATTGTTGAATAAGATGATGTCTCATATGAGTCTTGTAGGTTGAGGAAGAGTTAATAATGACATTCAGGTTTATTGAGCACTACCTATGTGCCAAGCAGTAATCTAAGTGTTTTTATATGTCTTGGCTCATGAAATTGCCATGTAAACATTGTAAAATGTAATATCTTCATTTTGGAGATGACAGAATCACAGTACAAAAAGGTTAAACAGTTTAGCAAGGGTCAAAAGACTAGTAAGTGGTAGAACCAGAAACTAAATTCCAGCCATCTGACGAGAGAACTTATAGTCACCATGGTGCACTGTCCTTATTTTAGTCAAAAAAAGACATGGGGAGGTCATGCTTAGCAGAGGGAACAGCATGAGCAAAGGCAAGGAAGACAGGAGAGACAAGCATGTATTTCTAGACTATGACATGCAAGACAGGAGATAATCTGGGGAGATGAGGTGGGTAAAGCTTTCTTTCTATAAGGGGATCTTCCTTTAGCTGCAGTTTAGAACATGGACCTAAGTATGACAAGATTCCAGCAAGGAGCCCATTACTAGGCATTGGTAATGATCCAGAAAAAAGATGGTATAAGGAGGGTGAGAAGAGAGGGAACATTAAAATGACTGGGTTGGCATTCCTGGGCATTTGGTGGGATGACATCAAAGTCACATTTAATCTAATATGAGAAAAATACATGATATTTCTGGCAAATATAAGTTTGTGGAATAAATACACTGCTTTCACTTTTTGCCATTTCATACTAGTAAAAAGGAAAATTAATTACATGCATTGCATAAATTTGTTTTTCTTCTTAGGCTTATAAACTTTCCACAAATTCTCTAACTCAAAAGTTTTAGAGACCAAATCTGTGGATTACAGAGGGAATAATGTAATGTTGGGTTTAGGGACATGCAGAAAGGAAAGTGACATATTAATAGATGGTTTTGAAGAACTGGGTATATCTTTCAAGAACATTTTATTGAACTCTGACTGAATAAAGGAAATTGTAACAGATTCATCCAAGTTCAACATGCCTGAGATAGGTTATGGTCATTGGGAAAGAGCCTTATAGTCCCAAGCACACAGCTGGGCTATATTTCCCAGACTTCCTTGAAGCTAGATGTGGGCATGTGACTGAGTGCCAGCCAATGGAATTGTGTCTAAGCTATGCCTACCGCTTCTAGACTGGCGTATAAAAATCCTATCATTCATGTTCTTTCTTCATTTTTGGCTTCAGGCGAATGAACGCAGTGTCTTTGGAAGCCACACATTGAAAAAAAATAAAGGTAACTGAGTCCCTAAATCACCACATGGAGGAAAGCTGCTTACCTATCAAGTACCCTTTGCATTTAACCTACATGAAAAATAAACTATTATGTTAAGCACCTAAGATCTGAGAGTTTTGTTAGAGCTGCTATACTGACTTAACTCATATAAGTCATTGATTTCTTTTAAGTGTGTAGAGGGATCTTGAAAAGTCAGAATCCCATCAGGATAAATCATATCTTGACCTAGGAAGAGACTCAGGAAACTGAGCTCAGAAAAGCAGATATCAAGCGTAGATATTCTCTTGCTTTCTAAACTGGGTAGAACACTCTTCAATGGCATTCAAATCCCTTGCTCCATTGCTGTGATTATTAGGCATTCTTCTGATAACCATTTGGCTTTTATGGTATAAAAGAAAAACCATGGACTTTGGGGCATGAACCCTGACTTTGAAACACAGCTGCTGAGTGATCTTCAGTTACTTCACCTCTAGGAAGCCTAGTTACAACTTCTATAAAGTGAGGATATTAAAAATACTATCTTCAAAAATAGAAGTGAGAGAATAAATTTTCAAAAGCATGTACAAAAGTTGGCAAGAGACTGTTCCTAAAGAACACTGTGAAAGAACACCCCATTTCCGTGCCCAACTCCAGAGTCCTGGGTGTTTCCTATGAGAAGTGAACAGCTAGCTGTAGTGCACCCTTTTGATGGAAAGGGGAAGCTGACTGCTGGAAGCATCAGAGTGCAGTGGCCATGAGCTTCATCCATAAAACATGGACAATAAGAGATTGGAGATCATTCAATGAGATACCCTCTGGAATAGTGTCAGCCAAATCCTTGTCAGATAATTGAAGCTCAATACACACTAAGTTTTCTTTTTCTACTCAGGGAACCCTCTGGGTAGAAGAAATGAGTATGGACTGTATGTCCAGAGGCCTTGAGTCAAGTCTTACTTTTATTAGCTCATCTTAGACAAGACTTTCAATCTGCTACCTTCAGGTTTCTCTTCTCTGAAATGGGGGAAGAAGACCCATTCCATTTTCTTCCAAGTTCTCTGAGAGGGTGAAGTGGGATCCTAATTTGGACGGCCCTTCCTTCAGAGGCTGCAAACTGCTCCACTAAAAGTTGAGTGCTACCATGTTCTTAATTAGCAGAGACATACATTTGACTTATGCATCCTTTTTTTCCAAACTACTCCTTTTTCTTTTAAGTGTAGCTGATTTACAAGTGTGCAGATTTCTGCTATATAGCGAAGTGACTCCATGGTACACACATATACACACACATATACATATAACACACATATTTTTTCCTGTATTATTTTCCATCGTGGTCAGTCCCAGGAGACTGGATATAGTTCCCTGTGCTAAAAAGTAGGACCTTATTGTTTATCCATTCTAAATGTAACAGTTTGCATCTACCAACCCCAAACTCCCAGTCCTTTCTCTCTTCCCACTTGGAAACTATTCTCTATGTCTGTGAGTCTGTTTCTGTTTTGTAGATAGGTTCATTTGTGCAATTTATGAATTTTTTTCTTTTTTCTTCCCTTTACTAATCTCCCCACAAATATATTTATGTCCCAACAGCCTAGTGCCTTTCCCAGAAACTTGAAGCTTTTATCAGGATTCCCTTTGCAAAAAGGAAGAAACTGGGACGATTCAAAGAGGGTGTTTCTGCCATTGAACAGGGTTCCTGGTGGGCAAGAATGGCTAGTATTCAGTCTGGTAAGGGTAGTTTGCAGTACGGGTTTGGAAAGCAGAAATATTTAGTAAATCTGTTGCTCCACATTTACTACATGTGTGACCAAGGATATCCTGGCTTTAGTACCCTCCCATATAAAATATGGATAATAATATTCCATTGCATCGTTGGAAGGTTGAATTAGCGATGCTGTTCAGCTTATACTAGCAATCATGCACTGGTTTGAGAGCTATTATTAGTTTTTCTGGCTCTGCATGGTCTACCTCCCAAAAATCTTGAGGAAGTGCCAGGAAAATCAGCCTGTAATTGCTGTTGGCATTGCTGATACTTGTAATATTTAAACACTGCCTCTAATTCTACACCGAAATGTAAACACTGAAAGTTGTTTGGGTTTTGTTGTTGTTGTCTTGCTAAAATGATATACATCTGTGAGAAGCTTTTAAAGCCTCAAGCCTCTCTTTCAGCCCAAGTCAGCCTCAACTTGAAATGATAAATTCCTTTATTCATCTGCCTTGGCTTAATTGATAATAATGGCCACACTATATATTTGATTTTCCTCCCTTCTCTCTGTATTCCCTGCAAGGTGCAGCAAAAATAGAATATTTTTAACATGCGCTTCTTCCCTTCCAGTTTCTTATGCCTTGGTTCACTCTCTGCATACTGTAGAGTAAGAGTATTTAAGCCACTGACCAGATGTGAGGGACCTTGCAGTATTACCTTCTTATCTTTGCTAGGTTACATTTTCCTCATCTCAAATAAAGAGGAGGGACTAAGGACTTTTGTTTCTAAGATATTTTAGATTTAAAGTTATCTTTACTCATTCATTGATTCAATGAAAAAATATTAATTTCATCCCAGGCATAGGTCCTCAGGTCAGTAATGAACTTGCTGCCATGGGTTGTTTCTTTCCACCTCAGCACTGGGGACATGGATATAAAATGGCACAATCTTTGTCTGGAGCTCACAGCCTTGTAGGGAAGGTGCGAGCAAATAGTTATACCCTAATATCTAGTTATTGCAATGGAGGCTTTTACAAGTTTCAGAAGAGAATATGAGAGTGGCAGTGGCCTGGGACAGGTAAGGGAGGGTCCTGATCATTGACAAACCTTTAACTAAGCAAAAGAGAGGTTTATTGAATTATTAATGCAAAACCTCCACAGTTTAATGCAGAAAATAGACACATGAATGACAACAATACAGTATATCAAATTCTATAAAAAATAATAAGCTGAGTTCCCCTCGTGGCTCAGTGGTTAATGAACCTGACTAGGATCCATGAGGATAAGTGTTCAATCCCTGGCCTTGCTCAGTACGTCAAGTACGTGGTGTTGCCGTGAGCTGTAATGTAGGTCACAGATGTGGCTTGGGTCTGGCATCGCTACAGCTGTGGCCTAGGACAGCAATTGTAGCTCTGATTGCACCCCTAGCCTGGGAACTTCCATATGCTGAAGGTGAGTCCCTAACAAGGGAAAAAAAAAAAAGCCATGTCATCTACATACAGAGGAATAAGCAACCGTTTTGGCTTATACTACTAACCTTTGAGCTGTGAAACTGTTTAATATAATAAATGTGGGGTAAATTAGTTAGGGAATAGAGTTTTTTAAAAATAATGTCAAGAAATGATGTGACTTTATTGAGTGTTTGTTATATGCTATACTTTGTGCCAGGTATCTTAATGCTACACAAGTTATCTTGCGACTTATGGTGCTATGAGGGAAACCAATATATAATGAAACTTGTCAAGAATTCATGATAAAAACTCTTAGAAAAGTGGGCATAGAAGGGACATACTTTAACATAATAAAAGCTGTTTATTACTAACCCACAGCAAGTATAATATTCAATGGAGAAAATTTGAAAGCCTTCCTGCTAAAATATGGAAGAAGACAAGGATGCCCACTCTCACCACTTTTATTCAACATAGTATTGGAAGCCATAGCCACAGCAATCAAACAAAAGAAATAAAAAGTATCCAAATTGGAAGAGAAGAGGTAAAACTGTCACTGTATGCAGATGACATGATACTATATATAGAAAATCCTAAGGACTCTACACAAAAACTCAAAATGATCAACAAATTCAGCAAAGTAGCAGGATACAAGATTAACATTCAGAAATCAGTTGCATTTCTGTCTACTAACAATGAAATAATAGAAAAGAAATATAAAAATAAAATACATTTTAAAATTGCACCCCCCAAAATTAAATACACAAGAGTAAACCTGACAAAGAAAGTGGAAGACTTGTATGCTGAGAACTATAAAATATTAATCAAGGAAATTAAAAAGGATTCAAAGAAATGGAAAGATATCCCATGCTCTTGGGTTACAGAATCGTAAAAATGGCCATACTACCCAAAGCAATCTACAGATTCAACACAAGCCCTATCAAATTACCCATGACAATTTTCACAGAACTAGAACAAACAATCTAAAAATTTATATGGAAGCATAAAATGTCCAGAATTGCCAAAGCAATCCTGAACAACAAAAACCAAGCAGGAGGCATAAGTCTCCCAGACCTCAGGCAATATTACAAAGCTACAGTAATTACGACAGTGTGGCACTAGCACCCAAACAGACATACAGTCAAATGGAACAGAATATAGAACCCAGAAATAAACCCAGACACCTAGGGTCAATTAATCTTTGACAAGGAGGCAAGAATATAAAATAGGAAAAAGACAGTCTTTTCAGCAAATGGTGCTGGAAAAACTGGACAGCCCCATGTAAATCAATGAAACTGGAACACATCCTCACACCATGCACAAAAATAAACTCAAAATGGCTTAAAGACCTAAATGTAGGACAAGACACCATCAAACTCCTAGAAGATATCATAGGCAAAACATTCTCTTACATCAACTATACAAATATTTTCTTAGGCCACTCTCCCAAGGTAACAGATATAAAAGCAAAAATAAACCAGTGGGACCTAATCAGACAGATAAGCGTTTGCACAGGAAAGGAAACCATCAAAACAACCCAAAAATTGGTTGTATTTTACAGAATTGGAAAAAGTATTTTCAAATGAGGCAACTAACAAGGGCTTAATCTCTAAAATATACAAACACCTTATACAACTCAACAGCAAAAAAACCAACAACCCAATTGAAAAATGGGCAAAAGACCTGAATAGACATTTCTCTAAAGACATACAGATGGCCAATAGGCACATGAAATAATGCTCAACATCACTGATTATTAGAGAAATGCAAATCAAAGCTACCATGAGATACCACATAACACCAGTCAGAATGGCCAACATTAACAAGTCAACAAATAACAAATGCTGGAGAGGGTGTGGGGAAAGGCAACCTTCCTTTACTGTTGGTGGGTATGTAAATCAGTACAACCACTGTGGAAAACAGTATGGAGGTACCTTGGAAAAGTAAATATAGAACTACCATATGACCCATCAATCCCACTCTTGGGCATATATCCAGACAAAACTTTCCTTGTAAAATATACATTCACCTGTATGTTCATTGCAGTCAACAATAGCCAAGACATGGAAACAACTCAAATTTCCATCAACACATGAATGAATTAAGAAGATGTAGTATAAATACACAATAAAATACTACTCAGCCACAAAAAAAAGAACAAAATAATTCCATTTGCAGCAACATGGATGGAACTAGAGACTCTCATACTAAGTGAAGAAAGTCAGAAAGAGAAAGACAAATACCATATGATGTAACATATCTGTAATCTAATATACAGCATAAATGAAACTTTCCACAGAAAAGAAACTCATGGAAATGGAGAACAGACGTGTAGTTGCCAAGGGGGAGGTGGAGGGAGTAGGATGAGCTGGGAATCTGGCAATCTGAAACTGTTGCATTTGGAGTGGATAGGCAGAGAGATCCTGCTGTATAGCACAGGGAATTATATCAAGTTACTTGTCATGGAACGTAATGGAGGATAACGTGAGAAAAAGATGTATGTATGTACGACTGGGTCACTTTGCTGTACAGTAGAAACTGACAGAACACTGTAAACCAACTATAATGGAAAAAAGAAAAATCATAAAAAATACAATAATGAAAAACAAAAAAAAGAATTTAAAGCTAAGAGTTCCCATTGTGACTCAGTGGTAACAAATCTGACTAGTATCCATGAGGAGGAGGGTTCCATCCCTAGCCCCCCTCAGTGGGTTAGGGATCTGGTGTTGCCATGACCTGCAGTGTAGGTTGCAGACACACCTTGGATCCTGCATCAATGTGTCGGTGGTGTAGGCCAAAAGCTGCAGCTCTGATTAAATCCCTAGTCTGGGAGCGTCCATATGTCACAGGTGCAGCCCTAAAAAGCAAAAAGCAAAAAAAAAAAAAAAAAAAAAAAAGAATTTAGAACCAGAGAATCAGCCTTGTTATTTTAGCTCCTCCACTTATTAGCTGTGCAACACAAAGAAAACCCCTTGACCCCTCAACCTTATTTGGGATAATATATACAAGGGAAAGTGGTGTAAGTGACAAGATTCAAATAAAATAAGTATCTGTGAAAGTGCTCTGTTGGTTGTTATGGACACATGTTACCGATTATCATAAATGAGAAAGAGGGAATTGTTTGTGCTTAATCTGAGATGAGAAAAGGCAACGATTTCCATTCACATTGACTCATCTATCCTCAGGGTTTTAAGGCCATGTGCACACTGATGATTCCAAATTCCTTTTTTCATTTAGTCTTTTTTTGTTACTCATCAGTAACAACTGCTTTTTGGACTTCCTCATTGGGCTTCCCCCGAGCACTTCATACTTGTCATGGACAAAATTAAATTCAACTTCTTCCTCTCCCTCCCCTCACTTCAGACTTTATCATTCCCGTATGGACGGTCACAGTAACTGTCCCCAGTGAGAACTCTATCCTCTCTCAGCTCCGTATTCACTGGTCATCAAGTCCTGGAAAGTCCTCAACTTATTACCATTCTTTATTTACTGCTTACTTCTGACACAACCATCATTCCTTCGACTATTGCAATAGTTCTTTCAGTTTTATCACTGCCTTGACATTCTATGTTCTTCCCCGTCCATCCATCCATACATCCTACTATTGTCAGAATTGTCCTCTTACATTGATAACCTGACCATGCCTCTCTTTTTCTTAAAAGGCTTTGGTAGTTCCTATGGCCTACGGGATGTTTCAAGTCTATAAGTTGGACCGCAACAACCTCAGGACCCGAACCCTGCCTCCTTTTCCAGCCTCCGTTTACCAATTCCTTATTTATCAAGTTACTCATATTGAACTGCTTAATTCTCTGTGCCTCTTCCATTGGCTCAAGACTCTCTTTCTCTTCTGTTTCCCAACCACTCTTTTTTTTTTTTTTAAATTCAGGTTTACCTCAAATATTTCATCCAAGAAGAAATGCTTGGAACTTTTATGTCCTTTCACTCTACACATTGTAAGCACTGTGTGTTTCTAACAAAGTCCTTGCTCCACTGCTCTTACATATATCTGAGCATAGACCGGCTCTTACTCACCTCCATGCCCCAGCACACAGCCCAGGGCCAGATACTCTATAGCTGTTCAACTAGGTGGTGGCTATTCTGGATGCTAGGAAATCCCACTTTGGAAACTATGGAAATATTTATACATCTCTAGAAATACATTCTGATAAACATTTTCAACCAAAAGAGCTGGTTTTCTGATACTTTCAAAATAATAAGGCTCTGGCTTTTCTGAAGGGGAATGAAGAAAGGAAGGCAAAATGAGTGAGACAAGGAGTAAGGAAAGGACAAAAGGAAGGAAAGAAGACTGAGAAGTAAGGAGGAGGGAGGGCAGGAAGGAAGGTAGATAGAACAAATTATCATGGAAAATGGTGAAAACAGAAGTGCATTTAATATCCAAAAAGGTGTCTGAAGAACACCTTATAAATAGGGAATGGTGTATTTTTCATGGGATCACCAAACAGGCCCTTTGAAAAGATGCACTCTCACCTGAATCTGATTTTCCTCTAATGCCATCAGACCAATTAGTACTCATCCCCAAATTTCCTATGTCATTGCTTAAGTAGACCTCCCTGATGATGTAACCTTGCCCAACTGTTTAGCTGTGGGTGGTCCAGTTCATCTGGCCACTGACAGAAGAACCACCAGGTGAAGATCTGCAAAAAGAAGAGCTGAGAGAGAATGTACTCTCACGTTGTGCAGCATTTAGAACAGGTGGAAGTTGTGTAAGCCTAACTCAGATCTCATCAGTTTAGGATTAAAATGAGGATATGATTTCCTACTCTGATGTTGCAGTTGTAATTGTTGTCATTGTTTGTTTTTGACCTCAAATTAAAATCTTATAAAATCTTGGTAATTTTATAGCCTCCTCCCCAGTGGTCCCCCATGACTCCTGGAGGTTCCCCAATAGAATCTGCCATGTGTCCACCACAAAAGGCAATCACAATCTTGCACCACCTCCATTCATCTATTCTCTGAATCCCACTCACTTGGGTGTACCATCTGTGGCTAGATTCCACCTAAAGAAGAAACAGGCTACAGAAATAGCCTCTAATGCTTACAGAGAATGATAAGTGGAGTCCGTTGTCCTGATTCTGTTTATATGTTTATCCAGGAAGATTATCTTTCCTTAGCTTTTATCTTGGCGGCTGGTGCCAGTTTAAGAGCATGGCTGATGCTGTACAAATCAAGCTTGCTTGTGGCACTTCTAGCACATTATTAGCTACTGAAGACACTGATGACTTCAAAGAAGGCAGAAGACATTTGTGGAAACAAAGGATGATTGGCCCCGACAACAGAAATATAAAAGTAACCCAGATCACTCACACTAAGCTAATTGTCACACGATGGTGCATACATTATTTTTAATTTCGTCACTTGTGTAGACAGATACAATTATGCCGGTCAGCCATTTACTTGAATTCCAAGGAGAATGGATATATCTCTTGCTTTTGAATGAGTGCAATACATTGTGGTCTGAGAATTGCTGGCATTATTCTTAATTTGGTTCTTAGGCTTAACAACAGCATTAGGGGAGATGGAAGTTCGATGTTAAGAAACATGCTCACTGGCAGCCCTGGAGAAATCTTCATCTTTGTCAATGTTAAAATGTTTTAGAAAGTATCACCTTTTGGAGATAGATAAGTGGCTTTTCTGCCAAAGGCTGGGCCATGCTACTTCTGAACATCTCCTGTGGCACTGGGACTTTATGATATTCTAGGAGATCTTTCTATCCATTCCTCTATCCATCTATCCACCCATCCACCCATCCATCCATCTATCCATCCATCCATCTATCCACCCATCCACCCATCCATCCATCCATCCATCCATCCATCCATCCATCCATCCACTCATCATTTATTTAACTCTCACCAAGCTTAAGAACTTGCACTTTGTAATAGGGAATGAAAATATAGCAAATACACCCTTGCCCTCAAGAAACTTACAGTCTAGTGTGGGAAATAGACATATATAAACAGAACTAGACATGCAGGAGGAGGTGTTTTCCAGGTAACCAGGTGCAAGGGACAGTAGTAGGATATGCAAACAGGTTTCAGAGCAAGAGAATATAACTAATTACAGTTGCTTTTTAACTAGACCTGCATCATGGGGCCAAAAGAGGTGAACTTGGAGGCTTTTGTAAAGACCAGCTCATAGAGACCCTTGTTTGACTTTGTGGCAACACCATGAATGAGCCACTCAGTTATCTTCAAGAGTGAACTTTCTGCAAGGAGTATTAGCTAGTTGGCAGCCTCCAACTGACATGCTTTTGGGTTCACTCTAATGCCTCCTCTCCTAGTGATTAATCCGGCCACTGTCTGTTGGGATACAAGAGCTGGGGCAATTCTGCCCAAAACAAGATTCCTCTAAAGGGCAGTCTCTGAACTGGGGCTCCCCAGTTGGCCTGGCCATGACTTTCTTGGAGCTGCCCTGCAGCCTTCAGCATTTCCCACTCAGTCCTCCTTCCTTGCCTCTTCCCCTTCCCGGTTCAGATCCACACCACAGCCTGCCCGATGCTCTCTCTGCCCATGCTACTTTCTCTTCCTCTAGTTCCCTCACAGCATTTCCTTCCATCCACCTCTTACATTTCTAATTCTGTCCTAGTGTTTGTTTCCTGAAAAACGCAAACCGACTCAGACCCAGTAAGATGTTCAGATTTTGAACTGAAACCAATGAGAAGCCACTGAAAGGTTTTGCATCAGGATGTCACACGATGAAAATGTGGTTATAGGAAGATTATTCTGGCTCTAGAGCAGAGGGCTGACTTCGGAAGAATGAAACTTGAGGCAGTGAGACTCACTAGGAGTGAAAAAAAAAAAATGAGGATTTTAAATGGGATGACAAGCAGAGGGCAGAGGACGAAAGCCATTATAAGAGAGACACTGGAGGTAGACACAGTAATCCTTCCTGATCACTGGCTGTCTGCCGCAATAGAGAGGGTGAGTATAGGATGACGGAAGCCTCGAGCTGTTAGGCACGGCCAACTTCCTAGCCTGGTGGAAGTCTGGAAGTGGCTGGCTATTGGATAACCATCATATGAGGTGTAGAAAAATCAGTGGGGTGTTGGTTATGCTCTTTCTTCTATACTTCTCCTCCACTGCGATGGACCCTGTAGAAAAGGATACACTGAAGTGGCCCCTAGAAGACTGTGCTGAAGGCTTGGGGAAACTCAGCCCTCTGTTGGGTTGGCAGAAAGAGATATGCTCCATGCAATGGAAATGCTTCCAGCCCCTCCAGCATAAGGTGATGCAAGCTTGTAGGAAGCATTCTTAGCTTCCAAGGACTGCCATAACATAGTACCCCACGTGAGGTGGCTTAAAACAACAGAAATATCATGGTTCACAGCTGGAAGTTACATGTCTGAAATCAAGGTGTTGGTGGGTCCTGCTCTCCTCACTCAAGATGCTAGGGAAGAATTTCTTCCTGATTTCCTCCCAGCATCTGCCATGGCCAGCAGTCCTTGGCTTGCTGCAACATAATCCCAGTCCGTGCCCTTGTCACCACACGGGGTTCTCCCTGTGTATCTTCACACCATCTTCCCTCTGTGTCTCTTCCCTTCTTGAAAGGATACCAGTCATGCTGCACTAAGGACCCATCAGAATGACCTCATCATAATTCTATCAGCAAGGACTTTCTTTCCAAAGAAGGTTACATTCTGAGATTCCAGAAGGACATGGATTATTCTGGGGAGAGGGGACACTGTTCAGCCTAGTTAAGAAGCCCCAAGAGGAAGCTTACCTAAACACTTAACCTTTCACTATGGCACCCTGAAATTCCAACATTATCTTATGAGACTGAGAACTACTTTTAACAAGTCTAACTAGACTTAATATCTGGTTCTGGTTATGATTTCTTCTATACCCTCAGTGCCAGCATGTGTGTCTTTGTGACCATGATGGGTGCACACAAACATTGCTTTCCAAGGTGCATACAGGCTGGGGCACAGCCATCTGAACAGGGCCCACGATAGGTATCAGCTCAGATGGCATAGGAACCTCCCTCCCTCAGTCTACACAGACATTCTCTCAACTTTTCCATCACTTCTCTTCCCCC
This sequence comes from Sus scrofa, assembly GCF_054392235.1. NCBI lineage: Eukaryota > Metazoa > Chordata > Mammalia > Artiodactyla > Suidae > Sus > Sus scrofa. The sequence continues at coordinate 14,199,680 of NC_139391.1, forward strand.
AACTTTGGCCAAGGTCTAGAAGCTTGGGAGTGTAAGGTTAAGCCTCCAATTCCTCTCTGCTCTTGGACATTTATTTCCTTTACCAGTTGTTTGAAAGCACCTATCTTACTTATCTTACTTGATTAAGCTTTGGTATTGCTATGAAATGTAAAACTTTAATAATTTAGAGACCAATTCTTTTTCCTTTTTTCACTTCCAATAAATCTGAATATCAAGATTATTGTCTCATCAAGAACTTGAAACAATCTGAATTTGATTCTCAGAATGAAGCTGTGATCCCTCTGCTCTTGGTAATATCAGTCCTTGAGGAAGACACTGGTCCAGCCACCTTAGCATCCAAGTCTCATAACCTTCTCCTTTGCATCCATCGAAGGCCAGGTGAGCCAACTCCTCCCCTTTGCTCCTTGCCTTGTGGCCCCAGGTAGCCAAGAGACTCAGTTTTAGATACCAACATATAGACAGAGGTTTGCCAGAATATTTTAGAAAATTTGTTGATTTTCTTAATAAGAAAGAAAGATATGGTTGGTACCGCCTCCCACTTGGTTCTTCCCTTCCTGAATTAAATAAGGAGGTTATGCTAAGGCTGGAGCAGCAGTTTTGGAACACTGGAGGAAGAGGCCAACATGACATATTGAACCAACATCAACAGTGTCTCCATCAACTTCTTATGTTAGAAAAATTAACCTCTAAGCCTTAAGCCACAGAAAATTACAAGTGAGTAGATGGATTTTTAAGGTTTACTTTTTTTTTTTTTTTAACCAATGCAACAAATACGACAGATACAATTCATGAGGACTTCCAAACCAAAGAACATGATGAAAGCTACTTTGGCATCACATCTCCAAAAGATTAGCCACAATCTCATCATTCAGAAATAGGTCTCTTAGTCAAGACTGAATCTTATGATTAGCTACAATCTCATCATTCAGAAATAGGTCTCTTAGTCAAGACTGAATCTTATGATTAAGCAAAGTTGGTAGGAATATAATCAAGATACAAAAAAATGTAGATAGAATAAAGATATATTAGGATAGAATAGTTAATTTCTAAGGGAAGCTTGAAGTTTTGAGTCTCTAGAAGTGGAACACTGTTTTTACTTCTGGGACAAGGCTGGTTTTTTTTTTTCTCTCTCTTTGTGATTTGGGATAAATGATGAGAATAGATCAAGCTAAACACTGGGACTCCTCAAAGTTATATATATAAAAGTATATATGTAAAAAATACAAATTATATATATAAAAGTATATATATAAAATACAAATTATATATATAAAATACAAATTATATATATATAATTATATATATAAAATACAAATTATATATATATAATTTATATATATATAAAATACAAATTAAACTAAAAATAGGTCCTTTAGTAAAGCAGATGGGTAATATATGCCCATCCTTTATCTTGGGACAGCATGAAGCTACCACAAACCTGAAAGCAGCCATTGTGCATGGAATCAGCTATTGTGACCTGAAGCTGCAACTGTGTTTAGAAGCTGCTTCCTTGTTTTCTTTTTTCCTTTTTTTTTTTTTTTTTTTTTTTTTTTTGTGAAATTCTTGCCGCAGATATGTAGGAAGGAGGAGCAGAACATCCTAGGTAGACCCAAAGGCTTTCAGTCTTGGTATCAAAGTGTAGCACAGAGCTGGAGAGCAGGCCTTCATGTGACCTCTGGGAAGCCCTCGGCACCTGGCCAACATGACTGGAAGTGAGATCTTTAGAGTAACAGGACAGCCCACACATGGCAGATATCCAGGTGTTGTGATAAGGCATAGCCTCAATGGCAGCAAGAGAGAGGATCCTTTAGTGGGCTTCAGGAAGAGGATGAATGAACATGTTTGATGCTACTGGTCTCACCTTGGCAGGAAGACTGGTCATGAGCACAAACCCATGAGAGGCTTAGGGGCTCCCAGAAATGACAGAGGACACTTTTCAGGGTAGATTGGAATCTGGCAGTCCCATTGTTGGAGGCATTATAACTTGGAGTGTTATTATAGAGATGATTTTGCTTTTTGTTCCAATAGCATATCTAGTATAAAAGTATCTATTGTAAAAGAAAATATTAGTGATATTTGAAAAATCTCTAGTGGTGGATTTCAAATGTTTCCCAATTTTTTATACCTCATTATAAACATACCCTTTGCTCATGTAACTTTGTACTTCCCTCCTTTTAGCTCAGCCACCAACCAGACAACTCTTATAGGATGGGCCCAGTCAAGTTCAGGGGAGTCATCTAGTCAATCCCAGATGACCAAGGCACATGCAGATAAACGATTACCGTTGCATGGCACTGAGATTTAGAGGGTGTTTTTTTATGCAGCACTATTGTGGCAATTGATAACTAATACATTTTTTAAAGTCAGTGAATCTGAGGATATTGCAAGTCTCAATGTTGTATTTGTCAAATCTATAAAATGGGCCTAATATATATTTTAGGGTGGGATGTGGCATATGGAAGTTCCCAAGCTAGGGGTTGTATCGGAGCTATAGCCACAGCCACAGCAGCACCAGATCCAAGCCGCATCTGCAAACTACACCACAGCTCTTGGCGATGCCAGATTTTTTTTTTTTTTCTTCAGTGCGAGATTCTTATCCCACTGAGCGAGGCCAGGGATTGAACCCATATCCTCATGTGTACTAATCTGATTTGTTTCCACTGAGCAACAATGGGAACTTCAAGGCAGTATATTTTTAGTATTAAATGTGATAACTTAGCATGTAAACATTATTATTTCTTAGAAACACTAAAGTTTGACTTTCATAATTTTAAGATCTCATCACAGGATAGACTTCTGTTTTTCCTGTTTCAGGGATCACATTCCAGTAAATATTTCTGCACCCCCAAGCCTCAAAGATATGGGTTCATATGTGCTGTTCTACAGTGCATTTCCAGCTTTGGAGGGTGACACTATTAGAGATTCTATTGAATGGAATTCTAGAACAAACAGAGTGTTGGTAGAATTAGCCATGTAGATGGGTAAGACAGAGAGTCAGGAGGTAAAATATCATCTTCATGGTGTTGGAAAAGACTTCATAGAAAAAATGAGGAATAGTAGAAATTCCATAAGCTTTAGAGTTGGGAAGAGCTGAGTCAAAACCTAGGCTCCCTCGGTTTTAGCTATGGGAGGTAAGCAGGTTATCAAATCTCAGTGAGCCTTGGTTTCCTATCTGATAAATGGGAATAAAAATAGGACTAGAATAGTTGAAAAGGTTAAAGGAAATGCATTCATCTACGTCATCTGGGACATAACAGGTACTCTTACAAGCAGATGTCAGAAACCTTGGTCTTTGTATTTGGACTTGGAGCACAAAGACTTAGGGAGAATGGAGCCAACTGACATCATTAGCATTTTCCGGTGTTAAGGTGTGAGGGGGAATTTGGATAAAGAAAGCAGCAAAGAAGTTAGTCTTTTTTGTGTGTCAGTTTTAATGTACTGGATTTTTTTTTTTTTTTTGCATTGCATTGCATTGTACTATATTTAGGTACAAGGTGGCCCAGAACAAAGGCTGGAATTTATTTTTAAATGTTCAGAACAATGAGATGACTGGTGTTCTATATATCAGCATCACATTGCCAAATACATGAAACTCTTACACTCAGTTACCAGCTTCTCACAACTATCTGTTGCAATGTTGCAGTCTGACCCTGCTGTAAGTGACTTTGTGGATTTGACACTAAATGTTACATATGATCCTTTACATTTGCATAATGCTTAATGACTTAAAAACTCTTTCTCGGTTATTATTTTATTTTTAACCTTTTCAACAGCTCTGTGAAGGAGCAATACTTATCCTCTATTTGGAGAAAAGGAAACCAGCTTTGAGTAGTTAGGTAGGATGCCCAAAGTCACAAAATTAGTGGATGCTGATCTAACTTGCAAAGCTGGCAACAACATGAGACATTCACTGAAATATTTTATATGCCAGGTGCTAAGCTGGCTCTTTACCTTCAACTTTTGTAAACATCACAAAACAAAACCTTCAATAGCAGACCTACTGGGTACTTTATCAGGAGTCACTGACCCACTCCTTCGCCTGCCTATGGAACCCACATTTTTTTTATATGTAAGTTGAGATGTGCTTAAGGAAGGAGGACTTCAATCCTAGCCCTAGAGAATAACCTGTGAGCAGTCTAAACAGATTACAACAACCCTATTGTCTTTTGCCAAGCCCCAAGGCAGCTGGGACAGCTGGTTGACCCAGCAGCTGTCCTGCCTATGTAAGGATGGGCATGTGATCTGGTTTGGCCAAGGAAATAAAAGAGAAGCTCGCTGGAGGCCTCTAGAAGAGACTCCTCCACTTGCCCTGATAAAGAAGAGATTGGAGGATGCATAAGAAGAACACCCAGGCCCCTCCTTTCTGCTTTGGGTATTATTATGTGAGGATCTATTGTTGGAGCCATGGCAGCGTTTAAACCATGAAAAAATCAGTGTGAAGCAAAACAAAGTAGAGAAGCTGACCCAGAACCCTGATATCTTTGAGGGGCATGATTCATCAATCTGGGAAAGCTTTCTTTTAGATTTAAGTGAGATAACAAAATTTCTTATGGTTGATATCATGTTTAGTAGCCTCTTCTATCACCTGCTTTTGAAATCATTCTAGATGTTACATGCTCACAAACAGCTCATTCACAACTGACAAAAACTGAGGAGCAAAGCATTTATGTTGTCCAAGGCCACAGACGTAGAAAGTTTCTGATTTGGGATTTGAACTTCTCTGTGTCTGATGTTAAAATCTCTGATCTCCTTAAATGTGCTGCCTACCCTCCTACCCCCATGTACCTCCAACTTCCCATCAGACTGAGCAGTGGGGGAACAGAAGGGCAAGGAAGGGTCAGACGTGCATGCCCCTGGAACGTCAGTGGATGTTTCCTGGGGAGGGAGAGCAATGCCTACGAGGCAGTGGGCCGTGAAATAAAATTGCCTCCTTCACACTTTGGCCTGAAATGACCTTCTTTATTTTGTGCCTCTCCATACTGGGGAAAGCAACCTGGAGAGCTGGAAAGAGCAGAGGACTAGGAAGTAAAACTTCTGATTTCGAGTTCTGGCTTCACCGTTTTGTAAACGTGTCACTTTGGGCAAGTCCCTTGATCTCTTTGAGACTCAGTTTTTTCATCCATCAAATGAGAATAATAACCTCTGGCCTGTTTCCTTCCAAGGTTATGGTGAAGCTGACAAGAGGAAAGGCATGTGGAGCTCTCACTCCACGGCAGAGGATGAAAGATGCTTGTTATTAGAGAAACATGCCCTCAGGGCTGACATGGTCTCCTCAGGATCTCTGCTGTAGAGACTGAGGATACTGATGGTCCTTCACATAAGCATTGCAATCATGATACAGCGTTTGGTAAATTTATAATTTGTAGGTTGTAAATTCAAGCATTCTCCCCTCTGAATGCCATCCTGAAGGTTAATGGATGAAATACATGATTTTCAAATCCCAACAGTTGGTGTTAATTGGAAGCAAACACATACCTTCAGGTTTGATCTCTCATAACAAGACAGGCAGATAACTTAACCTCAAAGCAATTCATTACCACACTGCTCTGAGCCCTAAGTAGATGGCAGGCATTTCAAAGACTTTGGCTGTGTGTATGCACCCCACCCCTTGGCAAAAATTGTAAACTAGAAGGATAAAACGGGACCAAAGGAAATTTAGGAGAACTTGAAGGAAGATTTTAAAATCATCTGAAAATATTAAATCCATAGGACTTAATTAGAAACAACTCAAGAGTCTAATGATTGCTGGTGCTTGCTACTTAACCATGATAGACTATTTTACAGCCTTCAAAAAGCATGACCTGGAAGATGACTTCAAGGTACAGGATACTACAAACAGGGTCAGGTGAAGAGATGCAGGTGAGATGGAATCTATAAACCTTACACTTCCAAGCAAATGAAATGTTTCTCACACACACACACACACACACACACACACACAGATGCACACATGCACACACATATCCCCAGCTGGGATTTGGCTTCCTAACAGAGAAAGCTCATCAAATTCAAAGTCATACAGAGTTTTTCTTTTAAACTAAAATTTTAGATTTGCCTCCTTTTGCCCCCAAATTATAGGATAAGGACATAATTTTTAAAATATATTTTATAATATTCTCCACTTATCCTGTGTCTCACTGCATGCAGGCTGTGTGCTAAGCACCTTATATACATTTATCCCCCTTTAATTTTTATAACCACCCTATGAGGAGCATCCTATAATTCACTCCTGTGTTACAGATGGGGAAACTGAGGCTCACAGAGGATAAGGGAGATGTCTCAGGTCTCCCAGCTGGTAAATGGCAGAAGTGGGTATAGAAACCTAACTTCAGAACCAGTTCTCTACCAACTAAATTTGTATCTTCTAGGCTAAGTTGCCAATTTATATGTATTTGTATGAAATTAATTAAACTGCAGGGGAAAGTGGGGAGAGTAAAAGGCTTTTCTCTTTGTTTTGTTTTCTTGCACTTGAAATAAACCCAAAACAAAAGGCATTGACCCAAGAGCACATGGGCTTGTTCTCTAGTGCTTCCTCACTTCCCCAATGCCACCTCCTTAGCTGCAAACTGCCCACATCTCATTTGATGGTTCAAACAGAGTAGGCGCTCTGCTTTCAGTCTCACCCTCTTTCAATCTGTCCTCCTGGGCCAGCTTTCAAATCCACAAATCCCAATACTTCATGCCTCTGCAGGAAAATCTGCCAAAGCTTGCTCTTAGGGAAAGTGCCCACAGACCTCTGTGCCCCTGTCCTGGCAGCTTCTCCACTCTTTCTCCTATTTCTATCTCTTAATACCACAGATTTTCAGAAGACAAGTCAAAATTCTGATAAAATAATAAATTCAGTGGGTTATGATCAGTGTAACAAAAAATATGATAGAAAATATTGGAGTGGATCTCAGGTAATAAAGGTAAGTGTAGTTTGCTAAAAACATTGGCCTAATTGTATTTTTATTTTTACATATAAATCTTGAGCTTTGGGGCAATGTCTCTTTCTTACATAGGTAGTATTGAAAAGCTGCTGAGGCTCCATCCCAGGAAACTTCCATACCTCTCCAAACATTCTATGTGTCTGTTTCCTTGGGTCTTTGTCCTTTGCTCTCCCCATTTATGACATATTCATCAAGCACAATAGGTATAATATCCAGAAACCATGACACTTTTAGGAACTACCAAAAATGCTTTAATTCAAAGAAAACATTAAAATTAGAAGAAAAAAAGTTAACATAATCCAGCCTAGATGTTACTTGTCTTTATACCAATGCAATCATAAAATATATTTAATAGCCCCCCTTTTTTTCCACCTAGGACAAGATCCAAAAAGACAAGCGTGCAAGGACCATAGAAGTTACCCAGCAGCCCTCTCTCCCTCCTCTCCCAGAAGGCCCATGACCCACATAGGGAAGCAATGCTTGGTCTTAAAATTCTAGCCCAAGCACTGTCTTCCCTGATAGCCCTTTTCTAGCACTTTAACTAAGGCATGTATTTATTCATTTATGTGTCTACTTATCTCTCTCAATGGTGATTTCAAACAGAGAGTAAAATCCTAGCCAAGAAAAAAGAGCATTTATTACACACCAAATACAGGGGTAAGTACTTCACTGCACTGGTCCATTTTAGCTTCAGACTACGGGGAAGACACTATGATTATCACTCTCATTTCACATTTGAGAATTTAGAGGCTAAGGGAGATTGAAGTGTTCCTGCTCATACGTGGCTGAGTGAGGGAGTGAGGGCTTACGCCCAGGATGCTAGCTCTGGAGCCTGGAGTGGCCCTGCTGGTGGGACAGAGGAGAGGAACCCCTCCACTGGCTTCATGATTCCAAATGGGGGATACCAATTAGGGTAACACCTCTGGATGTTCCGTATACCTAGCAATGCCCCTGGGCTGTGGAATGACCATGCAACGTCCAGCTCAGACACTCCTCCCCTTTTGAATCCACCTCTTGGCCAATGTGTTCTGTCATCTGCTCCTACCACGAGAGAAGCCTGGAAAGCCTGCAGCTGTTCAGCACTTTTTTTGCATGTCCACTCTGACATTTGTGAGGCCAGCCTACTAAACCTTGTCTGCAGCTTCTCGCTCAGTTATGAAGCACTTCAGTCCCTCTCTCGTGTTCCACATTTGGACACGTGAGCAGTGAGAGTTATTTGGGCCCCTTAAAATATCAACACCTTCCCAACCATAGGGCACAAAGATAATTCAGACAGTGATGAACTGTTGTGAAATGGTGAAGGAAACTTTTGGAGAAGGAGGATTCTGAGTTGCATTATTTAATATCGATCTCCAGGCAGCAGGAAATGAGCACTTGTTTGAGAGTAAAAGACTTGAGTGCAACAGCATATTGGGCTAAAAAATGATAAAGCAGTGACCACAGGGATGAAGAAATGTTGATGGTGCCAAAATCTTGTGAAGGTAAAACTGATGAAACTTGCTGATATTTGGTGGAAAGGGTAGAGGGGTCAAAGCTGGCCTGAGGGAGGATTTCTGTCTTGAGCATCTGGATGGGCGAGGAATTCACTGGGATCAGGAAGACTAGGGAGGCAAGGGTTGGAGAAGAGACGTACATCGAATGCCTCTGTAGTAGAATCAATTCATGTTGGAGATGACCATTACAATGCACTATTATCAATGGAATAGATGGGTAATGGGGACCTACTGTACAGCACGGGGAAATTACTCAGTACTTTGGGGTAACTTGTTTGGGAAAAGAATCCAAAAAGGAATGGATACAGGTATAGCTAATTTACTTTTCTGTACACCTGAGAGGAACACAACTTTATGGGTCAACTATATTTCAATAATTTAAAAAAAATTTCAAGTGGAGATGTAAAATAATTGACAAATGACCACAGCTTATTTCTGTTTTGTTACTTTCCTGTCACTTGCCAGTTGGCATGTTGTACATCTGGATGCAAAATGAAATAAATGGCAATTGAAAGTAACAGACATACACGCCTTGAACGACATTTAAAAACCAGTCAAATACCCAGCACAAAAATGTTCTACCGTGTGTTCATTATCTTTTTGCACAAGGCGGTTCCAGGCTTTCACTGCTGGTGTGAAAAATTGAATTTTACAGGTTCCCAAATACATATACATTTATATACAGTGTTAATTAATGATTAAACAGGTTAAAAAAAGTATTGCCACTTCTGCCACAAACACACACACACATACATACATGTGTGTGTGCATATATGTATTTTATAACTAAATATGGATATATGTATTAGATAGAGAGATAGATAGATAGATAGATATAACCCAAGGCAATATATTTTTATTATCTGAATTAAGAATAGAATAATAGCTCTGACTGCCAAAGATAACAGCTTTGCCATGCCTGTCTGTAATTATTACATCTTAACATGTGAAAGATGCATAGAGAAATTTCCTGCTTTGCCTTTTTTCAAGGTTTAGTGAAGTAGACTTCCAGAAGGATTTGGGGAGGGCGGCTACTTCCCTGTTCTCATCAAAGCTGGGATACATCCCTATGAAATGTTGACTTGAGGTCATTTTAGAAAGTTTTTTATGTTTGAAAAATGCAGTCATTACTTAAAATGAGAGAAAATATCTCATCATCCAACCCCTACATTTATTTCAATTAGAGTCCTAGGAGTCTGGTTGGGAATGGAGCTGAGAATGAAAGATTAAGACATATGTTTTGAATCTTCAGGACACTGCCCCTAACTCTCTAACATACACTCATTTGGACAACAGTAACCAAGCAGCTTGCAAAAGGGCAAGGCCACCTTCCAGCTTCGAGTGGGAACAAGACATATGCAAATGAACATTTACTCTCCCGCTAAGCAAATATGGTCAGTTATTACAATGGGCCAATGGGACAATTGTAAAAAAAAGTTAAATATGAAAAACAAACACAATTTAAATGAGAAAACATATGAACCATCAAGCTAAATGCTGGTTCTGGGAATTTCATTTCAGATCACAGAGGGTGACAAATGCCATGATATATTTTCAAGTAAATTATGATAGTTTCCATTAAATTTCTGTAAAGGGCACTAAAGATACTCTGTTGAAAAATATGTATTAGGAAAATATGTTGCAGTTGCTCTTGGTATGATATCGACATTTGGTCCAATAGGTAGACTTATAAGATATATAACTCAGCCAAAAACATACATCTTTAGACGCAAATGTTTTCCAAGGAATCACCATATTACTCATAAAATGTTGAGAGGAATGAGATAATTATTATGAAAAATAACTTAGAAATGCTCTAGAGAAAAGAATGTTGAAGATGTGCTGTTGCTTTCTTTCCTAGTCTTCCTTTTCTCGTCTTCTGAAATATTGTAGATAAAGCTCCTGTGTTTCCCAGATGCTCTAATGGGAGAGTCTGAAGGGAACATTCCTGTTCCCAATGCTCTGATCCTTGTGAGAACTCAGAAGCCCCCCATGGCTTTGTGTGAAGAAGGCACCTTTACCTGATGGACTTATTTAAACACAACAATCTAACCCTGAGGCTCCCCTACTTAAAATCTTTAGTGGCTACTCATTGCCACCAGGACAGATCTCTAATTCCTTAGCAGAGCCGACAGAGCCCTTCATCACTAGCTCCATCTACACCCCATGGTCTCCCTCCATGCAGATGTCACAACCCAGTTGGAGCTGATTCCGCCATACATCCTGGCGCCTGTCGTGTCTAGACGTTCTCTCGGCCTGTGACGTGATGTTCCCTTCAGCCCCACATCTGGAATGGTGTCCTGCACCTGACTAACACCTGGTTGCTCTTTCTCCTAGATTGAATCAAAGCATCCCCTCTTACTGTTCCCATCATTCTGCCATATGCCCACAGCACCCTGCACTTAGCCACCATTGCACTTTGCTGCATTATTAAAATTCTTCGTCTTCATGCTGCGCACATTACCAGACTGAGAACTCCTTGAGAAAAAGGAAGGCATCTTATCCACCTTGCACTGCCATCACCTAACATACTACCCTGCACAGAGGCATTTGATATATGTCTTTGTTTGGTTTTGTGACTGAACAAAAGAACTCAATACTAATTTCACTCTACTTTGTCCCAAATCTCCTTGCTCATCACTTGCGGAGACATCCCCAACACTTGAGAAATGGGATTGTGTCATTTCAGGGGCGAAATCAATAGGCCTCCCTTAGGAAATGGGAAGTGGGGAATAAGAAAGGAGGACTGCTTTGATTAAGCAGAGGGAACCCCAGAGGCTAAGGGATGCTAGCCAAGGTCTGCCACAATGTGACAAAACATGTCAGTTTCACGTAGGGGGCCCTCCCGGAGTTTCAGAAGAGGGAGTGGGCACAGTCAGCTGGGAAAACACAAACATCTTGTAATTCCTCTAAAGTCTCTGTTTCGATTTTGGCAGAACTGTAATTGACCACCCACGCAGGAGAGATAATGTAAAATCTTTTGAGTGGAAATTCCTGGAAAGCCTAATTCAATGCAGCGACTACTGGAAAGAGGGGTACTGTTTGTACGTATGCATGTGCAAACTCTATTTTTTACAACAGCATCCAGAAATCTGGCTAATAATGAAAATAATAAACCATGCTAGTTTATAGATAAACTCATTAAAGATTTCTGCAGGCAAATTCATTGAAAATGCAGACAGTCCTTGCATTCCTGAAGACTGTGACTTTAGAGCCAACCTGGCAAAGTTATTCTCCCTATTTATGAGCCATTACCTTTGTTGTGTTTGTTAAAGGAGGGTGAGGAAGTAAGTTCCTGGTGAAGATTAGAGCAGAGCAGTTAAAGTTTGTCATGAGGTAGCATCCTTGTCTGCAGTGCCTTTGATTGCAGCTGTCTTCCCAAACATTTATTGGGAGCCTACCATGTGCCAAGGTGAGGTCCTGGAGCTACAAAGATGGAGCCTAACCTTGCCTTAAAGACTCTGACTGTTCAGTAAGCACCTGTGCTCTGTGTAAATTTCTATTACACTGAAAAGTATCCTTTAAATGCCATTTTCTCAATGAAAGCTCACATGTCTGTCCCCTGAGGACACCGTCAATCCCCACACTCCAGGACCAACTGTTAGTGTTGGTTATTATAGCTTTTCTCCCTTTATTCTCATGTTTCTGGCTTTATGTGTTCCTCCATACTAGACTAGGGAGATTCCTGGGGGAAAAAAAAGGATCATTTAACACGGACTTTGCCTTAAGACCACATGAGTTCAGATCCAAATCTGTATTTATTAACTGGGTGATTTTAAGCAAGATCCTTGTAATATCTGTGCCTCAGTTTTCTCACTTTTAAAATGGTATGGTATTACTTGTCTCAGATGGTTGTGATGAGGGTAAATGAGTTGATATATACAACAGCTTAGAAGTGTAATGGCACGGAGTAAGCATTCAGTAATATTAGCTATTAAAATGTTTATACATACACACAGCTAAAATACCTTGGCCCTGAGTTAGAACTCAAAGCCAGTACTTGCTTTGAGCTTAGAGTCTGACCTGGAGTTGATGTGCGTACAGCAGCAGATGGATTTCCATGCGCTCAGTTGTCTAAGAGAGAGACTTAGGGCCTATTCACGAAAACACTCTCTCCCTTACCTCCTACATCCAACCCAGAGCCCTTCTTCTGCACTCTAAGCCTGTAGCATGTCTGTAGTCACATCTCTTCACCCCCACCACTCCCTGCTCCAGGCTGAGTCCACACCATTCCTTTCCTGAACACAAACAGCATCTCCAAATTGTTCTTCTCCTACTCTGATACTATCCTGTTTATTTTCAATGCAATAGTCTGTGAAGTCCTCAGAAACATAAAACAGGTCGAATTGCTCCAACATAAAACTATCACTGTGTTCTTCTTAGAGTGCAAACCCAAATCCTCAATGTGGGTAAAGAACCAGAGTGTGACCTTGTCCCTACTGAGCAACTCAGCTTCCTTTGAGGTCATAGCTGAGCTTGTCTCCAGTTCCAGAAGATGCCAGTCTCTCTCTCCACCCAGAACCTTCCACATGCTGTCCTTTGCCTGGAATGCCCTTTCTCCCACTGTTCACATCTTGTATGCCTCAGCTTATAAGTCGTTTCAGCAAAGGAGCCTTCCCTGACCTTCCTCTCCCACTCTCCATGCTACCCTCTGCCAATGTCCAATTTTTCTTTTCACATCAGGCAGCACAGTCAGGACACACACATATTTTTAAGTGATTATTTGTTCCCTCTTTGTACATCAGTTTAAAAATTCCACAAAACAGGTGCTCCATCAGTTTTATTTATCATTTCACCCTCAATACTTAGCAAAGCTCCTGGTGCTCAGTACATAACTAGAAAACAATAAAATGACAAGTAACTACTTATTTAATACATATATGAATTGCAGAAAAAAAGGGACTAGAAAAATTTGAAGAAACTACATGGTAAAGAATACTAGGGCTCTGATATACTTTTCTTATTTCCTTTTTTTTTTTCTGCCTAATATGATTTTACTACGGGAGGAGCTATGCCTCAAAGCATCTGAATATAGAAGGACAATTTGCATTCTGAGGAAATCCTATGTATCTTTGATCTTACTCCCTGGAAGTTTCTATGAAAAAAAAATCCTAACTTGTACAGGAGCTAAGGACAGCGAGCACTGTACATCATGTCTGGTCTTGCTAGGATATGTGTGTATGAATATATGGAGACTCATTTCCAGCCCTCCAGAAACTGTATTTCAAGAAGCCTGTATAAAACACTCATGTAACACTAATTCATCCTATAATTATACAGGGCAGTGGCCTGGGGTGAGAAGGACAAGAAGTGAATTCAATTTGTAGAGATGAGAATGCTGAGACCATGAACAAGACTGGATGAGAAATGCAAGTTACACATACATATGGAATTGACGTCTGATTAGAGACTCTGAAGTTTAGAAATGACAGGAATCATCATAACAATCAGGCAGGAAATAAGATGGAACGTTACATAGGGCTTAAGAGACATGCTTTAGAATCAAACAGACCTATGTTCAAATCACGACATTGCCACTTGCAGCTTGGAGGTCTTAGCCAAATTATGTAACCGTACTTTTTTGCAATTTATCACCTAAAAGAGGCAATAAAACTTTCCTCAAAGGATTTTTTTTGGTGTGAGTATAACACAAGGAAGATAATATAATAAATAGAGAACAATGCAGGGCATATCTTGAGTCCTCAAAAAGGGCTGCGGCAAAGGTCATTATAACCGAAACCCATTATTTTATGGATGGAAAATACAGGACTCAAAGAAGAAACAATTTGCCAAAGGCTCCGTGGCAAAGTAGAGCTCAGGCTGAGACTATTATGTGTGGCTAGTGATTACCTATCTGGTATCTCTCCTTCCCCTCTATCCCTTTTCTCCTTTTCCACCCTTCTCCCCATGCATGTCATAGAAGACACAGCAACAGCTGGAATGTTGGACAATTAAAAAGTCACTCAAAGGCCTTCCTAGGTTGACCAATATGTATAGCAAAATATATAATTTGAGGAACCTCCTGTTACTCCCACTCTTTGTTAACGGCACCTATTTAACTGGAATAAATATAATAAATATCTTTTAAATACTTGAGTTTGAAATAAAGATGGATAACTCTCTGTTTCAAGATATTAGATAGGGACTACACATATAGTCTAATACTGTTGATGATGTAGCTGCCTAGAGGCAGGACACAGGTAAGATGGAAATCAATTTCTGTGACATTTTATTATAACTTGGAGACATGAGATGACATCTTGGCTCTGCATGAGTCAGGCGATTTTAACAAAATCTTTTATTATAAATCCAGGATCATCAAAGGACAGAATCGAAAAAGAACTATCTTCGTCCATCAGGGGAGATGGCAAAGGCGTTGTGTACAAGCTCATGTTGTAACTTGTATCTAAGTTTTGCTTAAAAAAGAAAAATGTTTTTTATAATGAGTTTTCTTCTTTCCATTATAGCTGGTTTACAGTGTTCTGTCAATGTTCTACTGCAGGGCAAGGTGACCCAGTTACACATCCATACATGTATACATTCTTTTTTCTCACATTATCATGCTCCATCATAAGTGACTAGATATAGTTCCCAGGACTATACAGCAGGATCCCATTGCTTATCCATCCCAAGAGAAATAGTTTGCATCTCTTAACCCCAAATTCCCAATGCATCCCACTCCTTCCCGCTCCCCCTTGGCAACCACAAGTCTGTTCTTCATGTCCATGAGTTTCTTTTCTGTGGAAAGGTTCATTTGTGCCATATATTAGATTCCAGATATTAGTGATATCATATGGTATTTATCTTTATCTTTCTGACTTCACTTAGTATGAGTGTTTCTAGTTCCAACTATGTTGTTGCAAATGGCATTATTTTGTTCTTTCTTAGGGCTGAGTAGTATTCCATTGTATATGTGTATATCAATCTTCCTAATCCAGTCATCTGTCAATGGACGTGTAGGTTGTTTCCATGTCTTGGCTATTGTGAATAGCGCTGCAATGAACATGTGAGCGCATGTGTCTTTTTCAAGGAAAGTGTTGTTCAGATATATACCCAAGAGTGGGATTTCTGGGTCATATGGTAGTTCTATATATAGTTTTCTAAGGTACCTCCAAACTGTTTCCCATAGCGGTTGTACCAGTTTCCATTCCTACCAACAGTGCTGGAGGGTTCCCTTTTCTCCACACTCTCTCCAGCATTTGTTATTTGTGGACTTATTAATGATGGCCATTCTGACTCATTTGAAGTGGTATCTCATGGTAGTTTTGATTTGCATTTCTCTAATAATCAGGAATGTTGAGCATTTTTTCATGTGCTTGTTTGCCATCTGTGTATCTTTGGAGAAATGCCTATTCAGGTCTTTTGCCCACTTTTCAGTTGGGTTGTTGGCTTTTCTGCTGTTGAGCTATATAAGCCATTAGTATATTTTAGAGATTAAACCCTTTCCAGTTGCATCATTTGAAACTATTTTCTCCCATTCTGTAAATTGTCTTTTTGTTATGGTTTCCTTTGCTGTGCAAAAGCTTGTCAGTTTGATTAGGTCCCATTAGTTTATTTTTGCTTTTATTTCTGTTGCCTTGGGAGACTAACCTGAGAAAACATTTGTAAGGTTGATGTCAGAGAATTTTTTCCTATGATCTCTTCTAGGAGTTTGATGGTGTCTTGTCTTACATTTAAGTCTTTAAGCCATTTTGAGTTTACTTTTGTGCATGGTGTGAGGTTGTGTTCTAGTTCCATTGATTTACATGCAGCTGTCCAGTTCTCCCAGCAACACTTAGAAGACAAGTATTTTAAGCTTGGGTCTGATTCATATGGAGTTGCAGTTCAAATTTAAAATAGGGGGTCAACAATAAATTAGGAAGTGCCTTGGAGTTCCCACTGTGGCTCAATGGTTAACAAATCTGACTAGTATCCATGGGGATGCAGGTTTGATCCCTGGTCTCACTCAGTGGGTTAAGGATCTGGCATTGCCGGGAGCCGTCGTGTAGGTTGCAGATCCTGCATTGCTGTGGCTCTGGCATAGGTCATCGGCTACAGCTCTGATTTGACCCCTAGCATGGGAATCTTCATATGCTGACGGTGTGGCCCTAAAAAGACAAAAAAAAAAAAAAATTAGGATGCTCCAAGCTAATAAATTAATATAATTTTCATTCTAGTTTAGTGATACTCCCTACATGCCTGGTAAAAACATCTCTGGAGAGAGAATCTCTCAGTAACTGAGAAATTTGATAATAGAGGAAACTAAGAATGTTGGTAAATTAAACATGTTTACATAATTACAAATATAAAAGATAGGGTGAAAATATAAGTCAATAATAAACAGGAAGGCTTGATAAAAACTAAGCAGAATTTCCAGACATGAAAAAAATTGAAATGAAAGACCAATGAAATAATGCATTCAGCAAAAGATTAGACACAGATAAAGAGGAAATTAGTAAGCTAAAATATATTTAAGGAAACTATACAGAATAGAGCACTTAGAGGGAGAGGGGTCAAAGTTACAAACAAGGTTAAGATATGAAAAAATAGAATAATAATATTCAAAGGATGTCTAATAGTAGTTCAGAAGAAAAAACAGAAGGAATATGAGAGTGTATGTCATGCAATATTTAAAGAAATAATTACCAAGAAATTTCTTAAATTCACGAAAAATGTAATCTCTTCAGTTTTAAAATAACAATGATTTCCATGCAAACAAAGTAAACCTGGACATAGAAACATCACAGTAAAATTACAGAATGTCAAAACACAGAGATCATTAGAGAATAATGTGGAGACAAAAACAGATTGCCTAGAAAGAAATTGCTACTATTTTGACATCACATTCCTTATTATTTGCAAAGAGGTCAGGGAACAATGAAATGGCATCCTCAAAGTTTTGAGAAAATAAAACTGTCATTCTAGAATTCTGCATTCAGCTAAAGTATCATTCCAGAGTTAAAACAAATAAGATTTTTAAAATAGATATAAACTAAAGGAATTTATCACTTAAGAAATCTAACTGAAAATACAAGATCTATTTCAAGAAGAGGAAAGCTGGACCTCAAATGGAGATAGGGAATGAATGAAGAAATGGCATGTAAGGAATCTGTTTAGTACATAGGTAAGTCTAATAACACTGATTCTGCAAATTTTGATATTAATATCTAATTCAGGGAAAGTGAAAACAAGATGACATCACAACACTTGGTGACACTAAAAGGAGATGTGGAAGGGGCTGTCTCGGGTAAAGGGCTCAAGGTTCTTGTGTGGTTAGAAAGGAGGATGACAATATTGATTGTCCTTAAACATGTAAAGGTAGTCAGCAAAATAGCAAAAGGAGAATGGGTAACTTGCTCAAAAGTGAAGACAATAAGGGTAGTATCAAGGAAATTCGATCAATTTAACAGAGGACAAATGAAAAGGAAAAATAGGAAGAGAAAAAAGTTAAACTTAAAGCAATAATTAGGTTGTAGAAATAAGATCCAAATAAATCATTGATAACCAAAATCAAGGTAAATAGTCTAAACTTGTCTTTTAGCTAGAGACACATCTAAAATACAGGGACTCAAAAATCTAAGAGAAAAGGATGGAACACAAATATATTTGGAAAAAAAGATAGGTTAATCAAACAAAGTTAATATGGATATAAAACACTGAGTAAAGTAGACTTCAGGGCAAAAGCATTATTAGGAATGAAGAGGTTATCAAGTGATGTATAAGTGAATAATTTCTCAAGGGGTTGTATCAATTTCAAATTTGTGTAATTTACTAATGCAGCCTTAAAATTTGTAGCAAAGCAAAAATCAATAGAACTATGAAAAAAATTGATGTTACAGTTGATAGATTTTAATAAATTATCTCATAATAGATAAAATTTTTAAAAATATTAAAACTAAATGAGTGATGAACATTAATGAGTTTGATCTAATGAACACACTAGAGAAGAAATACTCTATTTGAATGCACATGCAGCATTTCAAAAATGTGTCATGTATTTGGAAACAAAGCAACCTCAATGCACACAAAGCAATCAATATCATTGAGCACATTCTCTTACCACAATGCCAAAAAAGGGGTCAAAAACAAAGAACAATAAAAAAGTCTCTAATTGGTTTATGAGTCAAATAAAAATACAGTGGAAATTAAAATGTATTTAAAAATGAATGTTCATGAAACCAATAAATTTAATAATGTATAGTGTATACCATATGCAACTCAGAGGGAAATTATGTTCCTTTTGTGCTTATATTAGAACAAAAGAGGACTGAAAATTAGCTGAGTGTACAATCTTGATGATTGCAGAAAGAAAAAAAACAGTAGAATAAACACATACAATAGAAAGAGAGAATAATAATATATATCAACAAAATGTATGAAATAGGAAATAAAGTAGAGAGGATTAAAAAATCTAAAGTTTGCTGCTGGGAAGAACAACAAAATATGCATTTTTCCAGGGTTAATCAAGAAAACAAGAGAAAATACAAAGAAACATATTAGAAATAAAAAGAAGACAAAATTAAGAATTTATCAGAAATTTTGAACTACCATATGACCCAGCAATCCCACTCTTGGGCATATATCCGGACAAAACTCTCCTTAAAAAAGGTACATGCACCCGCATGTTCACTGCAGCACTATTCATAACAACCAAGACATGGAATCAACCCAAATGCCCATCGACAGATGATTGGATTAGGAAGAGGTGGTATATATACACAATGGAATACTACTCAGCCATAAAAAAGGATGACATCATGCCATTTGCAGCAACATGGATGGAAATAGAGACTCTCATCCTAAGTGAAGTAAGTCAGAAAGAGAAAGACAAATACCATATGATATCACTTATATCTGAAATATAATATACGGTGCAAAACCTTTCCACAGAAAAGAAACTCATGGACATGGAGAATAGACTTGTTGTTGCCAAGGGGGAAGGGGAGGAAGTGAGGGGACTGGGAGCTTAGGGTAAATAGATAGAGAATGTTGCCTTTGGAATGGACTAGCAGTGGGATCCTGCTGCGTAGCACTGGGAACTCTGTCTAGTCACTTATGATGGAGTATGTAATGTGAGAAAGAAGAATGTATACATGCAAGTGTAACTGGGTCACCATGCTGTACATTAGAAATATATATATATATATATATATATATATAAAATGATAAAATCATAAAGAATAAGGCTTTAGAATATTTTATACCAAGAAATTTAAATTTTTAGAAAAAAACAATTTTCTATAAAATTATAATTTACTAAAATTGACTGAAGAAGGAATAGAAACCTAAATAAACTGCTAATCATTAAATAAGTAGAGTAAATGGTTTTAAACATGGTTTTAAGTTTCCGTCTTCAGCCTAAATAACCCCAATTCCATGACATGTTCTTCATAAGCAGAATTTTAGGAATGCCACCATTCTGATTTCTTTGCCTTGGCCCACTACCCATGTTATTTTGGGTGGAGGATGAGGGCTGCGGGGAGCGGGGGAGAGGGTGTGTGATTATGTAATCAGCACCTGTGTGAGACTCTTCTAGGTACATGTGATACAAAAGAACTAGACGTGGTCCTTGCCTTGGAGAAGTTCATACTCTGGTAGACAAATTCATATAAATTCATTAATAATGTAAGAAATTTACAAGCACACCACAGAGTGGGGTCATTCTAGGTATGGATCAGAAAGGATATAGCCATTCTTCAACTGCCAAAAAGGCAACATAGTGCTGAAAGGGAGGAGATCCTATTTAATTTACTTCTCATTCATTTACTTAAGATTTCAAAATTTTTATTTGAAAATAATTTTAAAATTACTAAAAAACATTTCAAAAAGAGTACATTAACTCCTGAAAGGATTACATTAAATCCAGACCTCTCGTTATGGAAGACTGCACCCAATTTACATAGATGTGGAGAGAGAGAACAGAGGGTAAGAGTAGTTTCACTGTGCAGCCCTCCGAAAAATGTGTCCTCCGATGTCTTCTCACCAGGGTTGAGAAGGGGAAGGTGATTATCTTCTTTAGGAAAATGTGTGGCTCCATGTTATCTCTTGAGTTTATACTTCTCTGCTTCTGATGATCCAGTTCCTTCTGATTTCAAAATTTTCTCAGCCCAAGAATTCTTTTGGAATCTCTAAAAGCTGTCTTGTTGATAGCCAAGGACCCCTAAATTTAGTGCCATACATAGGCAACTAAACAGCAAATGATATTTTCCTCTTTTTGCACTGGTTTCTGAATACCTTTTCCAACAAGTTAATTCTGGAATTAGTTTGATGCACAAAGTCCACTATAGGGAAAACATACTCAAGGATATTATTTAAGGAGTGTGGCCACCAAGCTAACATTGGTCCAGGGGAGATGAAGCAGTCAGAGGGGCATTCTATGACTGTTTTCTCCCCATTAAGGGATCCCCTCGGGCCTCAAAATGAGGCAGGTTGCAATTCCTCCATTTCACTCTCACTTCCTTAGTGCATCCGTTTTGGCTGTACCAAAGCTTTGGGCTGGGCTGCAAAACCTCTATTTCTCACATGGTTGTTCTCATTGCAGGCCTTCCAGGAACTAGTCTTTGAAATTAAAAGAAATACTGTTGTGACAGTGTTTGATGGCAGGGCTTTCTCTGGGAGGATTATTTTACAGAAGAGAATATTTTAATTAAAGATGACTGTTGGTCACAGGAATGAGGTAAGATTGAATGGAAGTAGGTTTCAACTCTAACCTTCCTATCCTTCATTTCCTTAATTACTTGATTCTTGATTTTCTTTGGCTGGAGATATTTGACCAACTGAACACCCTACAAGGCTAATCTTCCTAACAGATTTTGTTACTCTTGCCTTTCAAATTTATTCTATGGCATGAGTCCTTTTGTCAATGGAAAAAGGACCAGACACCAGCTCAGATAATTCTTTCTTTAAAAATAATACTAGTGCTTGGACTATTATTAGTGGTTTTCAACCATCGCTACATATTAGGGTCATCCAGAGAGCTTTCAAAAATCCCAGTGTTCTGGCCATCCCATTGGCCAATCAAATCAGCGTTTCTAGGGGTGGAAACTACGTATCAGTAACTCTTAAAACTTCCTGGTCATACCATCATACCAACGTGCAGCCCACGTTATAACTGCTCTTTAACTCAGTGCTTCTTAAAATGGAAAGTGCATATAGACTACTTGGGTGTTTCTGCAAATGCAGATTCTGCTTCAGTTCCTCTGGGGGTGAGGTTGCTGAGATTCTGTATCTCTATTGATCTCAAAGGTATTATTTTTTGGCCACACTTATAGTGTGTGGAAGTTCCTGGACCAGGAATTGAATCCACATCACAGCAGCGACCTGAGTCACTGCAGTGATGGTATCGAATGCTTACCCCATTGAGCCATATGAGAACTCCAAGCTCAAAGGTGATATTAAAGCTGCAAACACACACATAGTTAAACTTTAAGTATCCAGCTGTTCACAGAAGCTAAGACATCCCTTGCCTTCCCCAGTCCTCCTGAACAAAAGATGGGGTGACATCAACCTGAAGAACAGGTGCAGCTGGAAGCACAGCAGTGACTTGGCTCCAGGCTCCAGGAGCTTCCGGTGACCTCAGGGCCCCAGGGATCCCACACATTTCTGGGGTGGAGCTGATAAGAAAAGTGACTCCCTTGAATCAAGGAATCAAGGGAATTAAGATAGATTCCTCAGAATTAGGACAGGAGAGTTTCTACCTTTTGTTATAATTCTCCCAAGATATAAGATCAAGTACATGCAGGAGAAGTTAAGAAAAGGGAATTTTGGAAGTTTTAAGGCAAGAAGACTGGCATTGAATGTGTTTACTGAAAAATAAGCCCTGTTGACATTGAGCCAGACTTGCAGACTCAATGACTTCTTTAAATCAATGTTTCACAGAGGCAGGCAGAGTTTTTTCCTCAGGGAGCAACTAGAGAGGCTATGGGAGTAGATTCTGTCTGAGTAGAATGAGAAAAAATCTGGCTCAACAGTAGGACCTTGGGTGAACTGCCTCAGCCTTCTCCCTGGAGTAGAGGTTTAGCATTCCAGCCTCTCTTGCGGTGAACCATTTAATGAATAATAATAAAAACAAAATACTTCTTTATGCTATTCACAGAAATAAGACAATTCTTTATTTAAAACGAAATGCATAACAATTCACAAGAGATGGTTTTTATGTCCTCGTTTAACCTGCTGTCTCTAGCAGACCTCAGGAAAAACAAATGAAGTTCATTTGTCACGGCTTTCTTAAGTGCTTCCTGCAGTAGTTAATCAGATAAGATGGCCTTGCAGCCCCACAGGAGAGACAAGAATGCACCCTGATTTTGAAGCCACAGCAGATCTGGGTATGTCTAGTGGCACTGGAGCTTATCCACAGTGTGGTCTTGGGCAAGTTTCCTTAACCTCTTGAAGCCTCTGCTTTGTCATCTGTAAAATGGGTTCTTGTGAAGATTGGAGATTATCAAAGGCTTAAAGCAGCAGTAGCTAACAGTATTTTTAAATTGTACCTTCTTAACAATTTTTTTTTAATTCCAAAGATAAAAGGATGTTAAAGATCAACTGGTAACTGTGAGATCTTTGAGAGGTTCCTGGGCTCTCTCAAAGACTCGAATTTCTTCTGGGAAATGAAATCAAACTAACAAAACTCTTGAGAATTTCACACATAGGGGAGGAAAGGCACATGGCTGTTCTTGGTTATTCCTTCCTACGTCTTCCTTCCATTCCAGGTAGGCTTGGGATCAGAGGCTCAAGCCTGGGGCTACCCACAAGCCGTGTGGCCTGGGGCTGAGGCCACGGTAGCCTCTAGCTGAAGACAGGAGGCAAAGGAGTTTATCTCAGGAAGAGTATAGAGTGGGATCTCCCCGGAAACCAGTGCATGCCAACCTCCTCCACATTTGCCCAGAGCAAGAAGAAGACAGTGCCCTCTTCTGCAGATTCCTCTTGTAGGGGCTGTTTTTCAAGGTACTTTGGGTTTTCTATAACAGGTTCCTCAACAGATTAACTGCATGATGTAATTATGCCTATGATGTTGTCACTTCCGTTATTCCCAGATTGAAGAGTTCATACTTGAGAACACGTATAAAATGCAGTAGCCTTGGGTTTAATCTTTTTCCAGGGAGGTTACTACTGGATGTATATATGAGACTATTGAATATCTCACAATTAAGATGATGAGGGTTTTAAGCGTTTAAACTTTGACCTGTGGCTTATTTTCAATCTGATGTATCATCAATTTGGAAATTTGGATCTGATTATTTTATACGTTTAAAAAGTGCTGCTCTCTGGGGGAGCACAACGTATTTTAAACGTATTTTATACGGTTAAAAAGTGCTGCTCTCTGGGGGGGAACAAACACTGTCCCTCACAAAATTTTAGCCTCCAAACAAATGTCTATTTTTAATGGACCTGAATTTAGGCTTATGTCATCCTTAAAGAAAGTTCTATTTTACTCAAAGAACTACAAAATCAGAAAAGAAAGATGAGAAAGTTTGAAGTGTGTCCTTTGTCTTGTGTGATGTTTAGCCATATACAGGATGACTGGAATTTTCCAGGTAGAAAGAAATTAGCTTTGATGGGGCACCTACTATGTGCCAGATAAAGTTGATGGGAAAAAATTAATGTTTACATATGATTTGTCAGGAATTACTTGAGACTCTTCATAATTTTTCCATTTCCTTTTCACAATAACTCCAGACAGAAAATACTAGTTACCCATCTCCAGAAATAGTGAAGGAATTGATTGTTGTAGAGTGTCATAGATTTCTCAAGTTTTATGGCAAATAAGTGATTGAGCCGGGAATCAACCCCAGATGTGTCAGTCTGTTTACACTAAATAATATGGTGGTAAAAGACAGCCTCAAGGTTAATGCCTTACACACAAAGTCCTTTCTCAGTCTGAATGCCCACTACAGGTTGGCTGTGGTTCAGCATCACATTTGAGAGGTGCCACAAAGCTAGAAGGTCAGTCCTGACTTGTCTCTCAGCTGAGAGAGAAGACAGAAGATGGAGATAAGCCACGCTCTACTCCTTCATACAGTTCTTAGGCCAGAACGAGTCACCTGGTCAGGTCTACATCACTGTTTCCAGGTGATGCGATGACCATGTATAGTTTACCCACAGGGACTGCGGTGGCAGTGAACCTTAGGGACAAATATACAAACATACCCCAACAAGTATAGCCCCAAAGATAAAGTTCTTCCCACTCTGCCATATGGTACAGACGTCTCATACACTGTCAAGTGTCATAAACATAAGATGTTTCTCCTCTTATTGTTTGGATATTTATCAAATCATGCATTTCGAATTTGTGCTTTTCTTCAAAGACTGTTTATGCCAAATTTTTTATAAGAAGAAAATTTTTTATGAAGATTAATAAATCACAGGACCTAACTGGATCCTAATTTCAGAAAGCCTATATATTTAAATATGTCCAAAGGTATTTTATAATATTCATCATTATTATGAAAATTGCAATCAGTCACAGCTGCGTAAGTCGCTTGGGCCAAAGAAATCCATTAAATCTGGTCATGTTTACTCAATGAGTCTATCTAAAACAAAGGTATCCACATGACTTTCTTTTCTTGCCACTGTAATCCTTCAAACCCAGCTACAACGCAGCCTTCCACTGTCATCGTCACTGCTGCCCCCTGACATATGTCCCAAGGGTTCCTGAGAACATGCATATGATAGATTAGAATTTATGTCTCGGTAGTCCAACTATCTTAATTTATGCACGTGGATAACTGACTTGCTACCAGGAGAAAAAAAGGTCACTGAGGAGTTTCCTCTCATTAAAAAAAAAAAAAAAAAAAAAAAAAAAAAAAAATTGGTAAATGGGTTAACATAGATGTTAGTTCAAAGGGCTCAAAGCACTTGCGAAGATAGGACAGCATGATAGTGTGGGCCCTAATATGGCCTTACATGCTAGCTGCCATCACAGTGGCACCACTCTGCAAGGCCCCCTCCTGCAAACAGCACCCTCTACACACACTAATGTGCACACCCTGAGTGAATGTGTCAAACAATATTTCTCTCACAGTGGAAAACAGCTACGTGTAGCTGTCTTAAAATGAAGATGATTTAAGAATAATTTAGTAGGAGTTCCCGTCATGGCTCAGTGGTTAACGAATCCGACTAGGAACCATGAGGTTGTGGGTTCGGTCCCTGCCCTTGCTCAGTGGGTTAATGATCCGGCGTTGCTGTGAGCTGTGGCGTAGGTCGCAGACGCGGCTCGGATCCCGAGTTGCTGTGGCTCTGGCGTAGGCCGGTGGCTACAGCTCCGATTCGACCCCTAGCCTGGGAACCTCCATATGCTGTGGGAGCGGCCCAAGAAATGCCAAAAAAAAAAAAAAAGAATAATTTAGTAAAAGAATAAATATTTACTGAGCTTTATAATGTAGTAGGCAGTTTTCTAGGGGCTTGCTCATATACTAAAGACAGATTATCTTATATATTCATGCCTCAATTTCCCCACATGTATTAATAACAATATTAAGTTGCTTAATATTCCTAAGTTTCATATTCTTATCTTTGAAATAAGAATAACACTACTTAATTTAAGGACCGTTAACAGGTATAAATATATATGTGCTAAAATTAGGTTGTGATGATGGTTATACAACTATTCATATAATAAAAGTCAAAGAAAAAGAAATCGCCTCTAGCCATAATGGCATGAAATTGCACAATGTCAAAGTTCAAGGGAAAATCTTAAAAGAACCAAAGTGAAAAAGACAGAGCACCTATAGAGGAATGATGAACAGAAGGCACAGTGAAGGCCAGAAC
Organism: Sus scrofa; assembly: GCF_054392235.1. Taxonomy (NCBI): domain Eukaryota; kingdom Metazoa; phylum Chordata; class Mammalia; order Artiodactyla; family Suidae; genus Sus; species Sus scrofa. The sequence goes on from NC_139391.1 coordinate 14,225,844, forward strand.
TTAAGTAGTAACTTTAAAATGCTAAGAGAACATAAAGCTCAATCTATATATTGGTAACCAGGAAAACTATCTTGGAATAAAGACAGTTAAAAAAAAAATCTGAATGTGCTCAACCCTGAGCCACAGTCCTTAACTAAAGGAAACCTGTAATGTTGTAATTCAGTAGGAAAGAAAGTGATCTTAGAGGGAAGGTATGAGAAATGGAAACACATAAATGGGTAAATATGTAGATATATCAACAGAAAAACTAGACACATAAAGTATGATTTTAGAGGCTATAAAAAGCCAAACTAAAAATAGTAGCCAATAATAACATGTAAGTTGGGAAGGTTATCGAAATTACAGTATTGTACAGTTCTTGTCTTTATTGAGTATTAAAGTAGTGATGTTACCTTGCATTCAATTTTCTCCTTTTTTTATTTCCTTCCTTCCTTCCTTCCTTCCTTCCTTCCTTCCTTCCTTCCTTCCTTCCTTCCTTCCTTCCTTCCTTGGGACACACTAACAGCATATGGAAGTTCCCAGGCTAGGGGTTGAATAAGAGATACAGCTGCTGCCCTACGCCACAGCCATGTAGGATCTGAGTTGCATCTGTGACCTACACCGAAGCTCATGACAATAAGCTGGATGTCCGACCAACTCAGCAAGGCCAGGGATAAAACTCACATCCTTAGGTTACTAGCTGGATTTGTTTCTGCTGTGCCACAATGGGAACCCCCACCTTGCATTCAATCTTTACGATAAAAGGTGACCCCTTAAAACTCTTATGTGCTCCAGAATACTGGAGGCTGAGGAAAGTGGAGTAGGTAAAAAAATAAATACTGCAACAAAGTCTCCCAATCAAAAAATAAAATTAAGGAAAAAAAATGAAGATGTGGAAAGCAGTACAAATAGAAAGAAAAAAATAAAAATAAAAAAGGTTAAAACATTTCAACCTTAATGAACCCGAACAAAGTACCAGGTGGAGCTACCAAACTTTCAATGATATATTTTTTGTAAGAGACAGACATGAAACACTAAGATGCAGAGGCTGACAGCAGGAGTTCCCACTGTTGCGCCACAGGATCGGTGGCGTCTTGGGAGTGCTGGGACGGAGGTTCGATCCTTGGCCCGGCACAGTGGGTTGAGGCTTTAAACCACCTTTTTATTCTTTCCATATTCATGTCCCAAATTCTTTCTACTCTATCTCAGAAATGTCTTTCATATTTGTCCTTTCCTTTTCATTCCCACTCTCATAATCCAGAGGCAGATAATCTTTATCCTGGGTTACAGTGACTTTACCCTACAATCTTCCCATTAAGTATCCTGTGAAAAGTCCTCCTGCAACCATCTTTACTTCACTGCTGATTCTTTGTCATGCGGGGCCATATCAGAATCACCTCAAGTGGGTCGTATGGTATATATATGTGTGTTGGGGGTTACTTTCACAAATTAATTGAGCTGTTCTTCTTCTCAATCCACTGCTGAGATTCTCTGGTGGGGTCTGACTTATATCTGTCTCTGTTTCTGCTGAAGAGCTATCTTTGTAAGAAGTCTGTGATGCTGATAAGAGTGCTTTATGTTCTTTGGGTGTGAATGAGGTTTGGAACTACGGCACTAAACCATGTACTTCATGAAAGAACATCTATCTCTGACATCTAGTGCCTTGCACAGCCCTTGGCATTCAATAGATGCACAACAAGTTTTTGCATAATAAATGACCAAACCATTAATTCCTTCAAGGCAGGGACCATGCTGTGTATTGCTAACATATTCAGCTAAATGGGGCAATATTGGGCTGGTTGTTCCTTCTCTCTTCTATCGTGTCCAACAAGCATGACTGAGCCTTTTATGATGGACCCTCAATGGAGAATGCCAAGATCCCTTGGATTTTTCAAGAGAGTAATGGGAACCGAAAGTTATTTTCTACATTCCAAAAAGGCTAACAAATAATACGTTTACTCATATTAAGGTTAGTTAAAATGACAAATTGCTTTGCTTTGGGCTGGAATATATCAAATTAGTGTGTGGTAATTTATTGCTGGTATATCATAAGTGCTGATTGGCTGATATATTTCTTTGATTAATAAAAATAATGAGACAAATTTGTTATTGCTAAATAAATGCAGGTTATTTGATACAGAAAATCTCTAAAAGCATGGTCTCTGCAGAAAGAAGCACATTTAAAGGGCATCTCCTCTCTTAGAGATCAGGCACTAAAAACAGGTGAGAAGTCTAAGCCATCTGAACCAGACTGTTTTACACACCTATACATACATACATATATACACACACACACACATATATATATACATACACACGCACACACTCACATACATATGACCTTGGATTCCAAGAATTAATTGGCTTTCAGAATTTACTCTTAGATTGTGCATACAAGACTCTAATTACTTTCCTCACTCTAGAACTCTGGGAGGCAAATTGTCCTCATTGCCTCCATTTTTGAGAGCTAATGGACCTGGGGAGGGTCGGTGACCTTACAGTAATTGTGGACCAAGGAGCTGGCACTAGAGTTTGCTCCTCTTGGTCCCAAACCAACCACTTAATTCACATTGGATATTTTTTTTCTTCCTCATGTGCTGAGGAGGAAAAAGCTAATGATGATTATTCAACTATTTATTTAATAAACATTTCTTGTACACATACTATGTGCCATTTTGGCTGAGAACTCCAGCTGGGAGATGGGCAGATTTTCAGAGGAGCTAAGCAGGAAGCTAAGCAGGGAGGCCTGAGGATGACCCCAAAGACTCTCAAAGGGAGACCTGGACCCACAGTCACCTCCCTGGATCCTACCTTCCCCCTTCTCCCCCAAGCTCAGTGGCTCTTCATTACATGGTAGACTTCAGATACTTGTAGCAGTCTGGTGTTTGGTATTTCAGGCACCCACTGATTGGGTCTACATACTTGCCTTCACCATGTCTTTACATCCTTTTATGCTCCAGTTATAAGGGGCTTGTGATTTTTTTTCCCCACAATATACCAGCTACCTGCTCATCAATGCCTCTGTCCATGCTGTTTCTTCAGGTTAGAAAAGGTTAACACAATCTCCAACTATTGAGACTTCAGTATAATACGTCTCCCTGCTTCTGTGCCCATAATTTGTTCATTTTAGCCCCTCCCACTTTAGTCACCCACAAGCCAGTCTCTCCAGACTAAGTTCCGTGAAGCAGGGTCAAATCTCACTCATCTGTCTGCCCCTACCACATCTGGTCTTTAGTACTGACAATCTCCATATATGCCACATGTTGACCTTGACTCTGTGCCAAGCATTGGTACCAAACACAATATTTATCTACTTAATCCTCCCAGCAACCCACAGGGAACATGCTCTAGAGCAGAGGCCCGCTATAGCTCTGTCTTAGGACCCTCCTTTAGGACTCCAGACATCAGTATCACTTTCCTCAATGAGGAGGAATAAAGAGCAAAGCCCACAGCACTGGGGCTCTCCACCTGCCTCTAAGTTTTGTGGAGTAGTATCCGTGAGAAGGTCAGAAAGGTCTAGGAGCATCTTGGGGTATGTTGGGAAAGATGGTCTCATGCAGCCTTTCAAGACCTACTTGGTTGCCTTAGAATGGTCCTTGGGCCTGGAACACTCCTTACCAAAGATAAGAGCCCACACAGCCTGCCTTATGTGAGATTGTTTTCCGTGCTTCAAAACTGCATTGTTCTCCTTTGTTCTGCTTAGGTGCACATGTCATTGGCTCTCAGGCATGCCTCCAGCTTTCTGTATTTCAGAAGTGGTGGTGGGGTGGTTCTCCTTCAGTATAAAGTGCACTGTGTGTAACTACATCTCCTGCACTGGAAGAGGAGTGGATCTTCTGGCCATGGGGAAACCCACATACCCCAAGAGACTGGACTATGTGCACCCTTCTCCCCTTCTGCTGTGGGTGTTTTAACCACCCCAACCTGTGATGCATGTGGCCTGTTCTCTGCAACCTTGAGTCATGCACTGGTCTCTTGACTCATGTGCTGGTGACACTTACCTGCCTTTTAACCTTGGCTGCACAGTTTAGTCACCTGGTGAGTCATGCAACAGGGTATTTTAAGAACATACAGAGAACCTTGGCTTAAAAAGAGGTATACTCTTGGTAACTCCAAAGCAAGATGGTGAATTAAAAGAATGATATGCAACACGTGGTCCACACCTACCAAAGGGAAATTGGGGGTTCTTACAGAAGAATAAAATACTCATGTTTCCTCTGATCTGCTTTCTATCTGTGATTCTGATGGGCTCTGAGCGTATCTCTGATTGTGATGGAACTCTGAGGGTATCTGTGATTGTCAAAGATTGCTAAGTAGATTTAGGATTTTTGATGGACTTTCAAAAGCATCTGCTTTCTCAGATAGTTTCTCTTCCTCATCCCAGTGACCTCGGTGTTCCAAGAATGCAGACTAGCATGACTGCAGGGCAGACGCAGTGATGAACATCTTGGAATAATCCAATGCTAGGCTTTCTGCAAGGCTACTGTGTACCTGGTGTGATAAGACCAGACTGCCATCTCTATTGTTGACAGGTCAGAAATTATTCATGCCCAGTGTCAGCTTTGGAAACCAAGGCACATATCAGTTGAGTGACGTGTGCCTGGTCATACAGCTCATCATGGGGGAGTGGGGTGCTGTATGCTGGATTCCCAGATGAATGCCTATGGGTTTTGGGGGCACATTCAGTGCTCACTGCATAATCCAAGCTTATAGCTAATGAACAGTTATTTTTTTCCTCTACCATGATTCATTCTGGAGCTATCACACTACCAACCTCTACTTTATTGGTTTAGAGTAAATTATTCAGCTCTTAATTACCATATTATGAATGTTTAATTTTTGCCCTGATATTGTCAAAGAGAGAATGTGCCCTCACATCCATGGGCTCTGGTCCCAAAATGTGGTTCTGCTTTCATTTCTGTAGCAAGAGCAAACACTTTCACAGAGGCCCTGAGAACATGCAGTCTTCGCCTAAGGACTCCCCAAAGCCAAACATTTTTCTTCTCACCTAACTAAGAGCTAGTGATGAGAGCAGGCAATTACTTACTTTAACATCTAGGACAGTAAAATTCTTAAAACAACTTCCACTGAAACAGAAAGTCATTTTAAGAAACAGGAACTTTATTTTTTTATTTCCTTGGAATACATATTGAGTTAAGTTTGATTTTCAATTCAATGTTTTTTATAAAGTATAGCTGATTTACATTGTTGTGGCAATTTCTGCTGTACAGCGAAGTGACGTAGGCATTCATATATATATTTGTGTGTGTGTGTGTGTGTGTGTGTGTGTGTATTCTTTCTTAATTTTTTTTTTTTTTTTTTTGTCTTTTTAAGGCTGCACGCATGGCATATGGAAGTTCCCAGGCTAGGGGTCGAATTGGAGCCATAGCCACCAACCTATGTCACTGCCATGGCAAGGCCAGATCCAAGCCATATCTGCAACCTACACTACAGCTCACAGCAATGCCAGATTGTTAACACACTGAGTGAGGCCAGGAGTTGAACCCACATCCTCATGGATACCAGTTGGGTTCTTAACCCACTGAACCACATCAGGAACTCCTTAATTTGATTTTTCTATTAAATTCAATTTCAGTTTAGTTCAGGTGGCAGCGCAGCTAAGAAATTTCACTGCAAAAGGCTAGATGACTACTGTATATTACGGATGATCGTATGTATCTGTACCTTTTTTTATAAGTCTATCATTTCTCTGGGTCTATCGTCCACCCAGTGAGAACCTAGGCATATTCTTAGGATTCTTCTCATCCAATTAGCCTTCCATGTGTTCAGTGATAAGTCTGTCTTTATTTCATCTTCAGAATTGTCTAGTTTCATTCCTTCCTAACCATTCTCACTGTAACTCCCTAATTCTCACTCTCATCGCTGCCTACCCTGCCCATGGCCCTAGCTTTATAGCAGGTTTTCCTCTATGGTAATTCCTTCATCTCAGCTTCCCCTTGACCAGCAAGGTGACCTAACACCTAACACCACTTCAGTATCTCTGTTTAAAACCCTCCCACAACTCTGGCTCCCTCAGCATCTTGAACCCAAGAACTTGAACTCTTCCAAGGAAACGTCCCATGGGCCAGGGTTGTGTGTGAGCTGGCCTACCACCAACAAGTATAGGGTTTCCTTGCAGTCTCTTATTTTATCTTTAAAATCGAGAATTGTGCATCTCAATTGCATGGCACTCAATTTAAAAATCATACCTTTTACTACCACTCACTAAAAATCTTTGAGTAAACTGGCACTCTAGAAAGATGCTTCAGATCTATCTCTGGGCTTTGTAAGCCCTCTGAAAGATGACCTCATATTCTCACAATCTAGGGCTTATGCTAACTGTAAAATTCTGTGAAACCAGTCATATATGATAAAATTCAAAGGATGTGGAAATTTATTGAGCCTCTGTGAAATACCTGGCACTGAGATGCTTTTCTCATAGGGTCTCATTTTCTGTCTAACCCCCTTGGGGATGGGGGTGTCCTTATTTTCCAGATCAGGGAATTCAGGTTTAAATAGACCATGAAATTTGCACCAAAAAAGACATGAGGGCAACAGAGCAAAGAGCTAACGGTGGTTATGGGGAATTTCAATTTTTTAAAATATTTTTTATCTTTCCAAACTTTCCCCAATGACCATGAATTGTTCTTCCTCATGTAATTAATATAAATTATGTAAAAAGATTAAATGAGATGATCTATCTGAGAGTCTCTAGCACAGAGCTTGATACATCAGTTTAATTTTCATTTCTTATTCATCTTTGGATCCATCAGAGCATGTGGCACCCACACTTTTAATGAACAGCCAATAAACCCAGGTTCCACTCAATTGGATTAACAATTCAACTGAAGATTATTTTAATGTTATTTTTCCCCAATAATAAATACACAACTATAAATTACATGCACATTGGTTAGCCTGTTAAAATATGTCTCATTAAACTGAGTTTAAGGCTTTGGTTATCCAATAAAGATATAATAGCATCTCACGTTTATTAAGGTCTCACTATGCAAAAAATCCCAACGCTTTGTACTTTAAAGGCATCACATCTTTTAGTCAGATCAACAACTTTATGAGATGGGCAGCACTATTATTCCCTAGTCATAGAAGACTAAATAACACCCTCAAGGTTGCTGCACAGTAAATGGAAGAACCAAGATTCACACACTGTTGGGTCTGATTCCAAGTTTCTCCTTTAAAAGCCCCATGGCGTTCTGCCAGTCTAAGCCCTGTTGCCATTTCCACACAAGTATTTCTAATTTTAAACAAGCCTCACACTGTTAAATATCAGACACTTTTATTCATTTTGTTTTACCCACATGATGAAATTTACCTCATTGGGCCCTTTTACGTAAGAGAAACAATTTCCTGCACAGGACAGGGCAGAGCTGGGTTTGAAAACCAGTTCTCACCCAAGAGCTGATTTTGCTGCCTCTGTGTTGGTGTAGGGCCACAAAACCCATGATGTTCAACTCATACACGGGATTCTTAAATACACTTATAACAGAGCACCAAGCCAAGTAGAAGCACCAGATTTGCCTTTAGCAAAATTCAGCTTCAACTCTGCATGCAGAGGCTTGCAGAGCCTGTAACGGAATGGCTGGACCCGCTCAGCAGCTGTTCATTTGTCTCCAGACTCTGCGGTTCTTGTCCACTGCAGAAGATACTGGCCTTGGGGTCCACCAGGGGGGCTGCAGCCCACTGGGCACGCTTTTTCCGCTATGGCAGGCAAATGGATTCTGGGCAGAGGAGGACAGGCTGAGACTTGGCTCCACTATTGATATGCAGCACATCCCTGACCTAGAAAAAATAGTCCTGAATCCTAACTACAATTTATAGACCCCGGTTCCGCTGTGCTGAAGCCGAAGATAAATAGGCCTGCAAGAAGTTATTTGTTGGTGACTGGATGGCTGGATGTGGGTGCTTGCAGCCCCAGGCCAAGCTCATGAGCTCACACAGGGGCTGCTTTTCCTCCCAGGAAGCAGATGGGGTTTTCGGAAAGGGGAGGGTGCTAGTTAAGAAGATCGGATGGCAGCCAGAAGGGAGGGAAGGAGGACTTAGAAGCAGGCAGGCTTCTAGGTGAGTGAATCAGGATTTTATCTGCCTGTCCAGGGTCTTTTCTGTAGGGTCCCCTTGAGATAAGTAGTGGAGGCTCAAACCCACTCAGCCTTTACTGAAACCATCTGGAGAGGACCAGGCTGTGTGTGTAGAGAGGTGTGAGCTAGGATTTCTCTTCTTGTCCCAGATCTGCTTACTAGGGAAACCCTGAACTCAAGAATTGCAGCCTGCCCTCTATCCTCCAGTTGGACTATTGGCAATAGTTCCTGGCTTTTACCCTAGCTTCCTTGCAGGGAACAGAGCCCCACTCTGGGTCCAGGCATGCCTTTCTTGAATCATTCTGCATTTTCCTCTGGCACATGTCTCCAGGGATGTGTTCTGGTCCAAGCCAAGCTGGCTACTTAGTCAAGAGAGGGCCCCTCACTTGTCAACAGGTACACTGCTCATTTAGTCTTCCCACGGCCTCACCCTACCCAAAGTTCTTAACCCTATCCCAGATCTGGATGTTTCTCAGTTAAGTTCTCACTTGTGACACCCCTTTGGGCACTCTTCTATGTCTCCAGTTGCCTATCAGTTTAATCTTTTTGTGTCTACCTCCTTATCTTGTCTTCTATTTTCATACATCTGTATGCATATATACATGCATAGAGGACTAAGTTTACCTTGAAGTTGAACTTGAGCCTACAAAGTGATAAAAAAAAATCTCCCAGGTAGGGTCTTTGAGACATATGGGAAGAATGCATTTTTGCAACATTGAGTGTGGACTTGCAGTCAACAATTATTGACTGAGCTATTACATATTTCACTCTGTGCTAGGCAAAGTACAGTTATATATGAAATATGTACAATTGATCCTTTCTTTGTAGGCACTATTCAAGGTGAATCAATTCAGACAAAGTACAAATCAGCAAATACAAGGTATCTCCCTTTCACAGAGAAAATCTTGGGATCAAGAATAATAAACTTGAGTTCAAGTCCTGATTTTTCCCGTTATTACATGTGTGACTCTCTGAAAAACACCCTTCACTTTCTGTTGGCCTCAGCTTCACCATCTGTACTCCTTTACCTCACTGGGTTGTTACAAGCATCAACAAATATATTGGTAGTTGTACTAACTGCAACAACTGTTGTAAAAAAGGGCAGTATAAACCATGAATCCCATATAAATGCAAGTTATGCACATTAACCTTTCTATAACTGTAGGTAATTGAAGTAGAATTATGAGTAATACATGCAAAAAGTGTTCATGTGGTGAGGAAAACAGATCAGTTCATCCATTCATTCATTCAGTAAATATTTACTGATGACCTACTAGGTAGTCAATGCTAGGGACCAAGTCTCTCCATCATGAAGCTTTTAAGGGAGGGAATGGAGTATCTCAGGGGGAGATAAATGCCACTGAAGGGAGGGGAGCACCAGTGAGATGAGATGGCAGTGCTATTTTATCGAAATAGAAATGGAAAGTCCCTTAACTGCGTTATATCTGAGCAAAAATTAGAATGACATGTGGGAGGAAGCCACACAGATAACTGGGCAAAGAATGCTCTAGGCAGAGCAAGGAGTAAATCAAAAGCTCTGAGTGGAGGGATCTTGGTGTTCAAGGCACAACATCAGAGGCCAGAATGGGTAGAGAGTGGAAGGAGGCAACCTTAGAAAAGGCAGTGTGGGCAGGTGGCTGTTTCCTGCAAGACCTGTAAGACCTCGTGGGTGATGCTAAAAACATCAGATTTTATTCTGCATTGGATTGATGTTGAAAATTTCAAGTGGCATAATTGCCAGATATCAATTACATTTTAAAAGGACCTTCTCAATTGGGTTTGTAGATAGGTTATAGGGACCAAGGTTAAAAAGAGACGATTCTGGTCTGACCTAGGACGGTGAGGGATGGTTAAGTTCTGCACTATGTGTACTTTGCATACTGAGCCAATAGCATTTCCTGATGATTGGAGAGGGGTGTGATGGAAAGAGGTAAGACAAGGTGGCTCCAGGGATTCTGGCCTGAGAAAGGAAAAGCCTGAGAGCAGGCGATCTGGTGCTGATGTAGGTGGAACTCCCGGTGCCGTTCGGGACATGGTAAATCGAATAAGATTTTTTGATTTCTAAGTGGGAATATTACACAAGCATTTGGATGTATGAGTCTAGACCTCCAGGCGAGAGATATTCATTTGGGAATCATGGGCTGTAGTTGGTATTTAAAACCAGAAATTCCATTACCTCATCTTGGGAGGGAGTGTGGAGAAAGAAGAGAGTCTGTGCTTGCATGTCACAAGTGTAAAGGTTTAAGAAATGAGCATCCGGAAAAGGAGAGGGATTATAAAAGGCCACATAGAGGAAGTAATTATTGAGCTCAACTCGAACATTAAGTGCTAACATCAGAGTCATCGTCATGACTACCTGTGTTGTGTCTCCCATGGGCCAGGTGCTTTGCCTGCCTTCCCTTAATCCTCACAAAGAGCTGGCAAGGAAGGTACTGCTGCCCTCATCTTACAGTGAGCGGGGCCAGGCTCCAAGAATTTAAGTGGCATGACTTGACCAAGGTTACACACTGGGGCTTGGAGGAAATAAGACTTGAAATCAGGGCTACCAGCCTGGGCCAAATTTGGAGACTGCAAAGGGGAGCAAACAGTGATTGAGTGCTGGTTGCCTGGGACCATGACATTCACGCCCTGGGCATTGTGCTGGTGTGCTTACATGTTGGGGATCCATCTTCATAGCATCCTGGTAAAGTCAAAGTGTTTGTCCCTGCTTTTCACACTGAGGAAATGGAGATGCAGAAAACTCCAGTAACTTGCCCAAGATCTCACAGCTAGTGGAGCCAGGAGGGGAACTCGGGCCTCTGGCTACCAGCCCTACACTCTCTGTATTACTCTCCATTCATAGCCAGGGAAGTAGAGAAAAAGGCATGATAATTGGGCTGGCAATTCCACAGCTAAGTTGAAAGAAGCACAGGCTGGGCCACCACGGCTGTCTGAAATCAGTCAGCAGTCCTGCCTGCCTCTCTCCCTGCACTTTCCTCTGCTCACCCAAACCCAGGCTCCTCTGGAAATTGCTTTGGGACTGAGCTGGCAGCTTGGACAGCTATAGGCAGGAAAGAAACCCCTGATAGGCTAGGGCCCTTTGAGAGCTGATTCGATAACAGGGACTCACAAAAGCACTGTGACTGGAGGTTGATAACACTCGTTGGCACTCACAGGCCAAATTAGAGATCAATGGCACGGTGTTGGGATCAGAGGGATGTGACCTGTCTCATCACCATGAAACATCTAGAGTTTCTGGTAGAGATGGGAAGTGAAGGAAACTGACCTGTGACGGATGCTTGTAGACCTGCTATTATGTGCCAGGCGCTATGAGAACTAAATGTGTGTGTATGTGTACATGCACACTAATCACAGGGAAAATAAAGGATGGCAACCCCCATGTTATAGATGAAGAGACTCAAGTCAAGAAACTTAGGTGAAATGCCTTTTTTAAGGACACATGACTTGTAAGTGGCAGAGGAAGGGGCTAGACCTAGAAGCCCATGCCTTGGAGCGACAAAAGAATTATTTCATTTTATTTCCATTCATTTATATTTTTTGTTGAATCTGCAATAAAACAGAAAGGGAATAAGGAATCTAGGTGAGGAGATGCCTTCAGACTCTTTTATGGTGATGGAATCATTGCAGGAAGCAATGGAAAGAACTTGAAGGGCCTTCAGAATACTGCTTCTCAAACTGTACTGTGCTCCTGGATCACCTGGGGATGTTATTCAAATGAGGATTCCAACTTTGTGGGCCTGGGGAGCAGCCTGATTCTCTGCATTTCCTACAAGCATCTCTGCATTTCCTACAAACTTTCCAGAGCTGCAGGTGTGCAGAACAAACTTATAGTAGCAAGGCCTTAAAGAACACCTGGTGCTGTGTTTCCCACACTTCATTCATTCAAATACCACCTATGGGAATATAAATTGGTATAAACACTGTGGAAAACAGTATGGAGATTCCTCAGAAAACTAAATACAGAACGACCATATGTTCTAGCAATCCCACTCCTGGGCATATATCCAGACAAACTAAATTTCCAAAAGATACATGTGCCTAGCAGCACTATTCACGACAGACAGCACTATTCACTATCGCCAATACATGGAAGCAACTGAAATGTCCATTGACAGATGAGTGGATTAAGAAGATGTGGTACATACACACAGTGAAATACTACTCAGCCAGAAGAAACGAAATAATACCATTTGTAGTAACATGGATGCAACTAGACATTATCACACTAAGTGAAGTCAAGTCAGAAAGACACATAGTATATGATAGCACTTGCCTGTGGAATGTAAAATATAGCACAAATGAACCTATCTTCAAAACAGAAACAGACTCACAGACATGGAGAATAGACCTGTGGTTGCCAAGGGTGAGGGGAGGAAGAGCATGATTGATTAGGAGTTTGGGGTTGGTAGATGCAAACTGTTACATTTAGAATGGATAAGAAATGAGGTTCTACTGTACAGCACAGGGAATTACATCCAGTCTCTTGGGACAGACCATGATAGAAGATAATATATATGTATGACTGGGTCACTTTGCTACATACTGGAAATTGGCACAACGCTGTAAATCAATTACACTTTAATTTAAAAAAAATTCTATGACTAAAAATACTTTTTCTAATGTTAAAAAAAACAAATACCATCTATGATATTAAGGTAATATTATGTTTAAAATGGCTTGCTTTCTGTTAATTAAAAGTTATATCACTACAATAAATGGAAAAGCAATATCATTAAAGAAACAGATAAACACATTAACAACAGAACTATCTTAACAGGTACCACTGCTTGAAGTTTCTGAACCTGATATCTGTTCTTTCTTCATTTAAAAAAAGAAAAAGATGGAGTTCCCTTCATGGCTCAGTGGTTAACGAACCTGAACAGGATCCCTGAGGATATGGGTTCAATCCCTGGCCTCACTTGGTGGGTTAAGGATCTGGCATTGCTATGAGCTGTGGTGTAGGTCGCAGATGTGGCTTGGATCCAGTGTTGCTGTGGCTGTGGTGAAGGCCAGCAGCTGTAGCTCCAATTCGACCCCTAGCCTGGGAACTTTTATTTGCCAGGGGTGCGGCCCTAAAAAGCAAAAAAGAGAATCAGGGAGTCCCTGTCGTGGCGCAGTGGTTAAGGAATCCGACTAGGAACCATGGGGTTGCGGGTTCGATCCCTGCCCTTGCTCAGTGGGTTAACTATCTGGTGTTGCCATGAGCTGTGGTGTAGGTCACAGACACGGCTCGGATCCTGAGTTGCCGTGGCTCTGGTGTAGGCCAGCGGCTACAGCTCCGATTAGACCCCTAGCCTGGGAACATCCATATGCCGCAGAAGCAGCCCAAGAAATGACAAAAAGACAAAAAAAGAATCAGAAAATGGGGGGGGTTGCCCACATGATAGAAGGGCATTAAAGTCATCCTAGCACCAAAGTGAAACTTTCTCCTTGACATAATCCAAATGGGGGAGAAAAGAGAATGTAAAATGGGCTGAGAGATTTTAACATCTACACTTATCTGAACTCCCCCCAGTGGCATTCATCTCTCTCCAAGGAGACACTAACCTCATCCATCACTTTCAGGAGGGGCTGTCACTTGCTCAAAGGCACACAGCCAGTTGATGGCAAGACCAAACTATGGCACAGTTCCTAAACCACAGGCACTCCTTTCAGCCCTCCACATGCTTAAACCACCCCGGTCCCCATTCTGGTTCCTTCTTGAGGCCTGAACAGGTGTCCAAGCAAGTCAAAACAAGCTGATGGCTCTCCTTATGCAGTCGTCCAGTGGGAGAGGAGGCAACACCCCATATTCTTCCATCCACCTGAAAAGACCTACTTGCTTGAGAAGAGTTTCTAACCTTCCAGATGAAGACTGGGAGAAGTCTTCATTGTTCCATCATCCCAGAGCCTTTATCCCCTTTCTATGTGAAGGCCTGGTGGCCTTTTCCTGAAGTGCTCCCTTGTTTGCATTCACACAGCAAGAGGTCCTCCTCCCAAACCCCAAAACATATTCCTCAAGATTCCTCAGCTCAAGACTGCAAACAACCACACCTTCTGGATGGAAGGTAGTATCAGCTGATTGGAGTGATGAGTAAGGAGTTCAGTGCATCAGAAGTCTTGGGTTGGCAGCTCAACTCCTTTAGAAATGTATGTGTGTGTGTGTATGTGTGTGAGAAGGTGACTTAACGGGAGCTGCAGCCTTTCTGATCCTCTCCCTCACTCCTACCTGAGACTAAGTGTCCCTTGGGCTTGCCTAAGCCACTGAGGATTTGTGAGGATTTAATCATCCTTTTCATCATATTTTCATATTGCCTGCCCTTTGTTGACTATGTACTATATACCAGCACTTTGCCGGCCCAATTAACCCAGAAAGGATCTAAGAAAGTGTTGCCTTCATCATTCAGATCAGGAAATGGAGGCTTCTAAAAGGTGATCTGATGAATCTTAAATGAGAAAACCCCATAGAAACTAAAAGCCCATGCAAACATAAGGATGAACGAAGCATCCCTTTTCTGATTTCACAATTCAATTCATATTTAATAAGAGAAGATACATAGTAAATGCTGGGCTACTAAGAGTCTTATATCCTGGATACAAGATAAATACGGCATATACCTGTCATCAAGAAAGGTACAGGCTAGTGAGAAAACTAGGAACTGTCTGGGACCTCATACAGTTTAATGCACACAACCACCCTACTGTATGACAGCAGGAGTATAACCTTTGTTCTAGTCTCTGACTTGTGTGGTCCTACTAGGCATGAGATCTTGAGTAGGTCTGGATGATATTCTTAACTCTTGGATCCCAGTTTTCATGTCTGAGTAATAGAGATACCAAAATATGTCCCTTGCATGGTTATAATGAAAATTAATTGTATCTGTATCTGTAATGTGATATGTGTGTGCTTTCCATTCAAAGAACATGCTTTGTGAAGTCAAATGGAACCATGTTTGAATCTTTTCTTATTTGTTTGTTTGGTTTTTAGGGCCACACCCACAGCACATAGATGTCCCCAGGCTAGGAGTCCAATCTGAGGCCTACATCACAGCCACAGCAATGTGGGATTGGAGCTGTGTCTGTGACCTACACCACAGCTCAGGGCAATGCCAGATCCTTAACCCACTGAGTCAGGCCAGGGATTGAATCTGCATCCTCATGGATACCAGTTGGGTTCACTACCACTGAGCCACAATAGGAAATCCCTATGTTTGAATTTTGCACCCATTGGTAAACTTGGCTCAATGATCCTGGAAAAGTATCAGCATTACTTAGAGCTTCATATCACATGTGGGGATAATTTCCATTTGCAGGGGTTTGAAAAGACTGAAGAAAGTTCAGTAAATGCAAGCACCAGGCATAGTGCCGGACATACAATAGGTGCTAATGAATTTTTGTTTTCATCCTACCTGCTCCAAGTATTTTCTCCCCGTCTCAGTGTGGGAGTCCAGGAGAGAAGTGAAGCAGTGGTAGGCTCCCAGGAGAGGTAACAGAGGAGGACCTATGGATGAATACATAAGGAGGAATAGAAACAGAGGGATAGAGGGGGTGAAAACGAGAAAAGGAGTCACTTAATGTTTGTCCAAATAGGGTGTAGAGAGTCAAAGAACTCTACGGTTTTCTTGGGAGGACCTCTGTTCATGGTAAAGGTAGAAGAAGAATCTTGACATACAGCTATCTTAAGGACCTCCAGAAGCTCCCTATTACTACCAAGATAAATCTCAGCTTCTCAATCGGGTAAGCAGGTCTTTCATGTCCTGTTTCTTAACTTTGAGACCCAAAAAAGAATGAGTGTCTACTCTCCAGGATAAGATATGCATACAAAATACCCCCATGTCAGAAGACATAGCTCCAGAAAGATAACTCAGCTTCAAACACCCAAAATTGAATGCAAAGTTGAGAGCAAAGGCTGTGGCATCAGTGAGCACTGTTTCCAGTCCTGGCTTGGACTTCCCCATCTTTGTGACTTTGGGTAAGTTCCTTAACTTCTTTAAGTCTTAATTTCCTCATATGAATAATTCTCTTTCTATAGCAATAAAATACAGTTTAGCTTATACGGTGGTTCTGAAGATTAAATAAAATAATGCATAAAGGGTACTTAGTGTAGGGCCCGACAAAAAATGAAGGGCTAAATAAATGGTAGCTATTTTTATTTTTAACAAACTTGCTCATTTTACCAGATCAAAAGGACCAGGAGAATTTTCCTTCTAAGGCTACTCATAATGGCCTCAGCAGAAACAAGAGAGGCATTATTACTGGCCCCGGGGGTTGGCCTCTGGGGCTGCCTCCTCCCAGTGATGCCAGCTTTGAGAAGGCATTCGAACAAAACAGAGAGCCCAGAAATAAATCCACGCACTCATGGTCAATTAATCTATGACAAAGGAGGCAAGTACACACAATGGAGAAAAGACAGTCTCTTCAATTAGTGGTGCTGGGAAAACTGGACAGCTACATTTATGAAAGAATGAAATTATAACATTCTCTAACACCGTATACAAAAATAAACTCAAAATGGATTGAAGATCTGAATGTAAGATCAGATACCATAAAGTTCCCAGAGGAAAATATAGGCAGAACACTCTTTAACATAAAACGTAGCAATATTTTTGGGGAATCAGATTCATAAAGTAAAGGAAACATAAAACCAAGGATAAACAAATGAGATCTATTTAAACTTGAAAGCAAAGAAAACCATAAACAAAATTAAAATATAGCCTACAGAAGGGGGTAAAATATTTGCAAATGATATGACCAATAGTGGGTTAATATTCAACATATATAAGAAGTTCTTACAATTCAACATCAAAGCCCCCAAACAAGTAGATTAAAAATAGGCCAAAAATCTGAATGGACATTTGTCCAAAAAGGACACGCAGATGCCCAAAAGTACATAGAAACAATGCTCAACATCACTAATTATCAGAGAAATGAAAATCAAAACTACAATGACGTACCACCTCACATCTGTCAGAAGGCCATCAACAAAAAGAACAAAAATAATAAATATTAGCAAGTATTTGGAGAAATTGGAGCACTTGTACACTGCTAGTGGGAATAAAAATTGGTGCAGCCACTGTGGAAATCATTTTGTATGTTTTTCCAAAAACTACAAATAGAACTATTATATTACCCAGCAATTCCATTTTTGGGTACACATCTGAAAAAAAATACAAAGTCAAAAAGATACTTGCATCCCACTGTTCATGGCAGCATTATTTACAATTTTCAAGATATGAAAGCATCCTAAAGGTCCATTGACAGATAAATGGATAAAAATGATGTAATATATATGCATGTGTATATACATATACACATACAAACACACACACTGGAATACTACTCAGCCATAAAAAAGAAGGAAATTTCGCCAGTTGCAACAATGTGGATGGACATGGAGGTTCTTAAGCTAAGAGAAATAAGTAAGAAAGAAATACAAATACTTCATTTCATATCACTTATAGGTGGAATCTAAAATATGCAACGAACTAATGAATATAACCAAAAGAAGAAACAGACTCACAGATATAGGAACAAATTAGTGGTTAATGGTGGGGAAAGTCAAGGGGGAGAGGAATATAGGGGTAGGGGCTTAAGACGTACAAACTATTAAGTAAAAATGAGCTATAAGGATATATTGTGCATTACAAGGACTATAGCCAAGGTTCCATAATAACTATAAATGCGATATAACCTTTAGTAATTGTGACTCACTATATTGCATACCTGTAACATATAATACTGGACATCAACTATACTTCAAAAAAAAAGAATGAAAAAGGTAAGGCATGGAAGAAAGGAAAGGTGCTTAGAGATGTAGGGCTCATAAGGGATTTAAAAAATATCTGATCTAGTCTATTCACCCATCTATCCATTTGACAGATTGATAAATTGTAGGCATAAGAGAGGAAGTGCATAGCCCCTGCTAGTTATCAAGCAAGTCTGTAGCTGAGTAAAACAGAACCCAAGTTTTCTGATCTCCACACTTACATTTCTCATACATTGTTATCATACCTGGTAAAATTGCTGGAAACAGCATGCCGTCATCTCAGATCCGGCCTCTTTTTCTCCCTACTTTTTACTTCTTCCTCATTTTGAAAACAAAATGAAAGACAAGTCTTATGTCTTGAGGTGTCACTTCATCTCATTTACAGTAGGTGCAGGACATAAATAGAGTGTGTTAATAATAAAACTCCTGGTATGGCTATTTTTTTTTTTAATTTTATGTCTGCAGCCAAGGCATATGGAAGTTCCTGGGCCAGGGATTGAATATGATCCACAGCTGTAATTTTGCTGCAGCTGTGGCAACACTGAATCCTTTAACTCACTGCATGGGGCCAGAGATCAAACCTACACCTCCCTCCACAACTACCTGAGCCACCGCAGTCAGATTCGTAACCCACTGTATCACAGCAGAAACTCCCTGTAACATTTTTTTTTTAGCTCTTATTTTTCAATCTTATGGACAGAATAATGCCCACCCTGGTTCCACTGTAAGAGCTACTTACTGCACCTGAAGGCATTATATGCGATGACCTCTCTTATCTGGACTCTATCACCATGTCAGTAAAGGCACGACTGACAGGGAGATAGTCATCTATAAATCTGTAAGTTTCTCTATATCTACATGTAGATAGTATATACATATTTATATAGCATATATATAGATATGTTCTCTCTATATATTTATTATAAATGTATTTAATATATGTAATATACACATACATACATACACATACACAAACATGCACAAAATGAGTTTCAGGGTTAGCATGACTTTTCTTTATTCATGTGCTTATTTATCCATTCAGCAAAAATGACTTAATATTTTACTTTATGCCAAGTTCAATAATAAGCAATGGAGAGCCAGACATGAACATGGCTTGGCCTCCATCTTTGGCAAAATTATTGATGGGTGAGGAAGAGCTCCCAAACTGTGTGATGAGTTCTGTGACAGGTGAGGCCTGGGGTTCTGGGGGCCTTGGTGAAGATTACCCATCTGGTCTAGGTGAGGAGGCATGCTGCCTGGAGGAGGTGACTTATGAAAATTATTCAGTGCTCACTTTGACGATACAGGTACTCAAAGTGAAATTATACAGAGCTGAACTGATGAAAATGTTGAAAGAAATTTCTAGAGACAGCACAGAATGATTAAGTCAGATGCTAAGCTTAGATTCCTGTCCTGGCTCTACTGCCCATTATGTAAGTGGCCTGAGACAAATTAATTTGCTTCTCTGCCATGACCTTGATAATTTTTAAAGTCAGAGAGTTTTTGTATATTGCTTATAAGCCTCTTTTCATGTCTGCAATGTGCTGGCTTGCTTGAATGTGTGCAGCTTGAGGGATCATGTTCAATCCACGTCTTTCATTTATATCACATATTCCCAGGGCCAAGCACAGGTCTTGGCACTTGTAACAATCCATGAGCATCTGTGGAGTATAATAAAATATTTACGTGGATTCCTTAGGATGTCAGTGAATGGAAAAGATGGGATTTTTTTCAAATGATATTCTCAGACTGGAATTTAAAAATACGTCTTTGTGTTTGGTTTTATTTTGTTTTTTATTGAAATATAGTTTTTTTTTTTTTACAATAATGTTAGTTCATTTGAAATAATATATCAGTTTCAGGTGTGCAGCATAATGATTCAGTACTATGCTCCTTTATAGGTTAATTATATGATAATGAGCATATTTCCCTTAACTGTACAGTATATCCTTGTTGCTTATATATTTTACTTAGAGTAGTTTGAATTTGCTATTCCCATACTCCAAATTTGTCGCTCTGTACTTTCTTCTCCTGTTTTGTAACCACAAGTGAGTTCGTTTCTGTTTTGCATATATGTTCATTTGTATTATTTAATAAAATTAAGTAATTAATTTTGGCTATGCCCACGGCATGTGGAAGTTCCTGGGCCAGGGACTGAACCTGCACCACAGAAGTAACAATACCAGATCCCCACAGTAGTAACAATACCTGAATTACCAGAGAATGCCCATTTTGTTTTTTATATTACAGATGTAAGTGCTATCATACAGTATTTGTATTTCCCTGCCTGTCTTATTTTCCTAAGCATAACATTCTCTAGTTCCATCCACATTGCTGTAAATGGAAGTATTTTATTCATTTTTTATGGCTAAGTAATATTCCATACATATCTTCTTTTAATCTATCTTCTTAATCCAAACATCTGTGGATGGCCATGTATTTAGCAGTAGACCATGGGACTTTCAGAAACCTATGAAAAGTTTGCTTCAAATGAAGGGAAGTGCCATGAATTTCATCGGAGATGAGACCAGTATTGTCTGTAGTAGTGGAGGTGCCAATGGGAACAGCAGTAGAAGAAGCCCAGACCAAAATGTCTAGCTCTGGGGTTCTGGAATACTGATGGTCTGTCTTTAACACTGCAGCCACAAATTCTTTCAGGACAATAATGAGGTTAATGATGAGAATAGTAGTCAGTGAAACTTTATGCTTGAAAACAAAAATAGAAAGTACCAGCGAAGCAAAGATGCTCATTCCTCTAAGACAAGCATTAAGAGGGTAAGAGAGGAATGACTCAAGTCATACAAGAAGAATCTGGGGGAGCCTCAGAACTGAGCTCCTGGCCAAACAGTCACAGGGCTGAAGGCCATGGTGTCACTTGGGTCCTTTCTTAATGTACTTCTTGAGTTTGGGATGACAAAGGTATAGTTGTCAGTCTCTTGCCACCAAAATTGCCTCTTTTTGTGAATTAAGAGTCTTTTTGAAAATTCCTTTTTTGTTATTATTAAGGTGTCAAAATTGACATCATTAAGTAGATAAAAAATAATCATTGTCATTTTTATCATATCATCAAAGTTGTCTACCTAAGGCCAGGGGTGCAGAATGGGCAACGGTCAGTGAGGTGTGAGAGTCTACTTTGCATGTATGCTCAATTATTTGCCAGCAGAATGGCTTAGGAAGTTAATTTTCACCCTTTCCTTAGCTCTCAATATGCTCCTGTAAAATGAGTCAACCAGTAGGAGTTTGTTTTGAGTATTAAATGAAATTATTCAGGTCAAGTATCTGGCATGTGCTTGATTAAGCGCAGCTGCTTCTCCACCCAAGCTAGATTCTCAGTGGAGGATTCTCTCTGCACAAGGCTAAGAGTAAGAAAATGAGGGAACACAAGAAACAGCTGGAGCAGGCCTAAGCTGCTGGTGTGGAGGGTAGGATGGAAACACCTGAGTGGCTGGACCTGGATGAGGATTAGTTGGACAGCCTGGCCTCCCAGGGCCTGATGCCCATTTTTATTGTTATGAGAGCATTTGGGGTTACAGGCTTCAAGACAAGATGGGCAATGATGACTGTAGAACCTCAGTGGCTGATGTACAGGTCTAGGGCTCCAGGCTAATGCTGCTGACACTTGCTTCTATACCACAGCACTGGGAAGTACTACAAATAGTTCCACTTATGGAACATTCACTGTGGGAAGGTCACAGTGATAAGTTCTTTGCAGGCATTATTTCACTTCGACTTCACAATAATACCTATAAGATAGGAACTACACAATTGCTATATTATAAATTAAGAAAATTAAGCTTTGGAACATTTAAATAATTTGCCAAGGTCATTGGTAAACGCAGTAAGTGAAAGAGTATGGACTCAAAAGAGATCTGCATGGCTCTGACTATACTTATAAACACCACACTGGTCTCCATGGCAGCATAACTTGAACTTCACATATGAGTTGGGATGAGTGGGGACAGAGTGAATCCAACTGTTATGGCATCATCGCTGTATGTACCATAAGGTGTTATATTAATTCCAAAAAAATTAGAGACACTGCATTTCACAACTTCTAAGGGCAGCAGGCACCTCTTAGCTATCATAGATTTGCATATTTTTTCAACAATTCTTTTGCAAATAGGGTCAAAGAGTACCATCTTTCCATGTGTACCAATTTACTACATTGCCTCGTGCAGGGGCTAAGTGTACACTATTTTGTTTTCGCTGTGTTGGTAGTGGCGCTTAAGATAACCTGTGCATACATGCTATATCTAGAAGTCTTGCTGCAGGAACCTACTTTGTCCTGATGTCTTCCCCACCCCAGTCACAGCCAATTGGCTGCTGAAGACTGGCTGATGCCATGCATGCGAACCTGAATGATCATCAGTGGCTCCACCCGCTGAACAGTGACTGGATGACTCCTTTATGTTCCCTTCCTTGGTGGATTTGGACTCTGGGAAAGAGGGAGGGAAGGAAGGATGAGCTGAGAGAAAGCTTGCATGAGAGAGAGTGATGTTATTACCCATGCTGGCACGATCGATGATATCAGAGACACAAATGGGCCATGTCACACTGCTGGCCATGAACACCTTTGCCGTGCTGGGCAAAGGGATGAGCTCAGATCCCCATGAGGCAGGTCTCTTGCACTTTGCATCAAATATCTTGGGATTCATGCTCTTCCTAAACATACCTTTGGCGCTCTCCTCTCTGCTCTCCCATATGATTTCTCCCTCCAGGTTTTTAGCCTAACCCTCGAAGTCTGGAGCTCAAAGTCCTCCTGATGCAAAATCCAGGCCTGCCCTCCAGCGCTAGAGCAGGACAGACCGTTTGAGGCAAACGTCTACACTGATAATGCTTTCTTTGACTGGCTTTGCTCTCTCTGCTTCAATCTCCACGGAAGACTCTGAGGGGTAGAGAACTGGGTGTTCCAGGATTCTGTTCCCCGAACACATGAGATGTCATATCATCCTCATTTTACTAATGATGAAATGGAGGCACAGAGAGGTTAATTCACTCGCCAAAAACCATGTGAAATCAGGCTCTGACTCCTTTGTTCCTCCTGCAGCAACACATGGCCTTCCACGTGAGGTTGGCATGTGCTTCCTGATCTTAGACCCTCACAAGTCATTAGGAAAGAAGCAAATGGATGCCTTCTTGTTCCTTGAACCGGAGTCTCCCTATCCACTACGACGATCTAGGGGGACCTAAAAGGGACAAAGTTTTCCTTCCTAGTACCTCCAGTTACTTGACCAATTATCTCCTTTGGTAGGGTGGGGGACCACAAGAAGAACCGAGATGGTCCCTCTTGGGACACCCTCCTAGACAGAGATGCCCAAGGCAGGGCTGCTTGCATCCAACTAGGTACTAACTGCTGTCAGAAAATAATACAACTGATATGATAACGAGCACCGTAGATTCTTTTCAGTTTATAATCACCCTCACATATGTCATTTCAGTGATCAATTCATTCAGGCATTCAATAAACATCTATTTTGAATCAGGTCCCATAAGAGTCACAGAGAATACAGGTATAATGAGACAGAGAAAAATGTACTCTCTTTGCAGCAGGCAAATGATTTTCTGAGAGGGAGACCCACTGTGTTGGAGTTTGCTTTGATTAGTCTGCTGTGGCAGGGAGGGTCCTGGGGAGATTGGATGTCTTCTGTTCCCAAGGTTTCGGCCAAGTTGATGAAGCTGCTCTGCATGAAACAAGAGCAGGAGTGACATACTGAGCGGAGGGAAGAAGGCACCGAGGAGGAGTGCAGGGAGCCAGGGAGGTGACGAGGGCAGGGCGCTGCACGCCAAGCCTCGGCAAAGCTAAAATAAAATCACTCAGTTCACAGGGTGGCTCGAATGAGTACACTGTATTTACAGAGGCTGGCTTAGGGGGCTGATGAGAAGCAAAGATGGGACTGTGCTGGTTGAAGGAAGGAGGAGCATCCCCAGATCTGGTTTTAAATGTGTGAGGTGAACGTGATAACCACTACACTATGCAATGGAAACTTGATTGGTTTTGAACGTGAAATGAAAGCCTAGACAAGGCTCATGGCCCTGGAGATCCAGCAGGTGACAGAGTCTGAGAATGTCATGATGAGGTTCTAGAACAGAGGTGAGCATAGCCTGCAGACAGAGCCCCAGGACAGGCCCTTTTATTACCTGGTGAACACACAGGAGGAGGTGACGGGTGGCTGGACAGAGGATGGTTGGAAAGTTTCTGGGCAGGCAAAGGAGAGGGCATTGCAGGGAGTGCAAAATTACAAGACATGAGAGCACAAAGTCTCTGGGAGGATTCCTTGTGCCTGGAGGGTCTGGGACACGGCAGGGTGGGGAGAGAGTGGCCAAAGAGTGGACAGGGGTCAGAGCTTAGGAGGGGGCCTTGAAGTTGGGTGATGGGCTGACTGTAAGAGTTTTAAGGATGACAGTTTTAATAAACATCTGTGGAGAGGAACTCCTGCTTTGAGAATGTGAACCAACTGATCATTTTGGCTGAGGCAAAGTCCAGGCAAAGTAATGAGGCATTGAGGTGGAATGGCCCAAAGGCCTGGAGGGGGAGTGAACCCAAGTCTCCTGGGCCACCTAAGGCCCTCACATCTGAGGCAGGGGCCTGAGGGACAGCACTGATAATTACTATCAGAAACTTTTCCTCTACCCAGTGCATATCTATTACTTTCCTTCGTGCAAGGAGGGTTGGATTCCATATTCCATCCTACCACAGGGCTGCAATGGAGCAGATACTGACTGGGCGTAAGCCCTCTTCCCTGAGCGGCATGGAGCATGAAAGTCACCTCTGCCCTGACCACCAGCATCTATTCTCAGAATCAGACTTTTAGTTGGTAATGTAACATGCACCACACTTGGTGACAAAGACTTTCATATCGATTAATTCATTTATTCTTCTCAACAGCCCTGAATGGTTATTGGCAATTCCCTATAGCTATTATCTCCATACTGAAATGTGCAGAATCTGAGGTGCTGAAAGTTTATGTGACTTGGTGCAATAATTAGGTGAGAGGAACAGGGTTGGAACTCAGAATAATCCAAGGCCTCCCACCCCCTTATTGGTACAGAAATGAACGTGGAGGCAAAGCTGTTCTGGGGCTAGAAAAAGAAACAAAAGCACAGGCTCTTACCCGCAAGAAGTTCACTGAGGGGAGGGGAGATGGGCATGCACAAACCCCAAGGTTATGTACCATTGTCACCCTTACAATTCCAGGAGGCAGGTGCTGTCATTGCCCTCATTTTATATATAAAGAAAATGAGGCACAGAGAGGTTAAGTCACTGGCCTCAAGTCATACAACTAGAACATGGAAGGCAAGGATGCAGGTGCTGGAGGTTTGGCTCTAAGTCTGTGGTCCTGAACACAGAACACCAAACTGATACCATGTTACTCCTTACTCCTGTATCAGCTCCTCTGGGTCCCTCTACTTCAGTGGTTCTCAGCCAGAGGAGATTTTGTGACCTAAGGACATTTGGAAAAGTGTGGAGACATTTTTGACAGTCACAACTAAGGAGAGGGAAGCTATTCGCATTCAGTGACTAGAGCTCAGGGATGCTGCAGAACATTCTACAAGGCACCAGACAGTCCCCGCAACAGCATTACACACCCCACCCCACAGTGGCAACAGTGCTGGTGTTGAGAAATCCTGTCTACAAGGTTGCCTAGAAGCCAGCCTGAGGTGATGGCTTCTCATCAGTCTTGCTAGCTGGGGAGCCCCCCTTGCCTAGCACAGAGCTGGGCATGTAGGAAGGATCTAGAAATGTCCATAGAGACATGAATGAATGAAGACAATACACAATTGGGGTTGACTATATTGTACAATCTTAGCTATTATCCATCCCAGCATACTAGGATAATTTTCTTCAATATCTGCCAAAACGAACCAGGCATCCCTGTTCCCAACCTCAGAGTCCAGAGGGGGAGAGAGCAGAGGAACAAGCGGACCACTGAGCAAGGTGGAAAGGAGACGCATGGAAGACAGGGTGAGCTGTAGATGAGAGCAAATCTAGGAGAAGTGCCCCTTGGCCAACGAGGCAGTGTTGGAGAGCTAGAGGGTAAGCCTAGACTTTTCCTTTGAATTTTTCAGATGTGTGAACGCAATTAAAATTTGGAATAGACTTAGAGATTTCGTGATAATAAGAAGCACCTTCCTCCCCACTTCCCTGCTGCTCTAGCCCAAGACGGGTTTCCCCAGATCCTCCTTATCATGGATCTTCAAGATTGGAACCGGGGCAGACAGACAAAAAAGCACCCACTGCAGACCAGTTAATTAAAGGCCTTGATAAATTACAATGTTATTTATCGCTCAATTACAGTAATTATTTCATCCATGTTTTTAGTGCAATTATCTCCCCTCTCTGCCTGGTTGTTGCTTCCCTCTTTAACTTCCCTCTCTGCTGTGTGTTGGTATTTTTCTGTCACTGGGTATCCTTTGGGGGAGATAGACAGGACAAACAAGATGTCAAATAACAAATAAATGCTGACCCACAGAACACTGAGGCTGAATGTGCCTCGTGCTGGCCCATTTCGGTGTTTACGTGAGTGACCTGAGTTCTAAGAGGCAGAGTGACTTGCCTAAGGACTGAGAGCCCCCCCAGGCTTGCAGATACAGCTGAGGTGGAGATCCTGGAGCAACTGCTATTTATGAGGCATGTGATTTATTTCTGCACACAGTGCATGCCTCAGAAACAAACAGTTGTGAAAGAATACAAAGAACTCCATCCCTTCACGCCATTCACTCATTCACCTGCGGGTTACTTTATGCTGAGATTCTCTGGTGGATACGTTTCTGTTACCTCCTTGGCTGGCTCCCTTTAAGACCCCTGGGACAGGGAAGGAAGAGAGCCACAGAGGAGAAGAACCTGTTTTCTCTTCTAGTCAAGGTCCATTTTATGCCTCAATTTGGAGAAATGACAGGGGGCACGTGGCAGTTCCCTCCACATTTCTTTTCCAAAAAAAGGCAGCAGAGCAGGAGAAAACAGAGCTCTGAGGAGAGACTCCTGAGGTTTCATCCTGACTCTGACTGCATCTCACCTGGGACGTGTCACCTAGACTCAGCATGCCTCCATTTCCTCACCTGAAAAAAACGTTCGCGCTAACCGCCAGCTTCCGTGGTTGCCGTTAGGACTAGATGTGGTTGCTCACAGTACCGAACCTTCCAGGGCATATACACAGAGTGCAGGCTCAATGCACAGGAGCTATAAAAGCCTCTTGGTGGCCTTAGCGGACATGGCATATAGTGATTTTTTATTTCTGGGGGAAAATAGATCCCCTAGATCTATTAGGTGCATCCCAACTACTCCAGTTAAGAACACATTATGGAAAATAAATAAAGAGTTCCCATTGTCACTCAGCTACAGTAACGAACCCGACTAGTATCCATGAGGATGTAGGTTCAATCCCTGGCCTTGCTCAGTGGGTTAAGGATCCGGTGTTGCCATGAGCTGAGGTGTAGGTCAAAGATGTGACTCCGATCCAGCATTGCTGTGGCTGTGGCATAGCCTGGCAGCTGTAGCTCCCACTCAACTCTTAGCCTAGGAATTTCCATATGCAACAGATGTGGCCCTAAAAAGCAAAAAAATAAAGAATAAAAAAAGGACACAGGGTGAAGGCAGTATTCAAAGTACAGGAGGTCAGTGCTGGAAAGCCACGTTGAGCTGGGATGTCTAGTCCTAACATAACTGAAATAATGATCACGTTATAATGACCTCTGCTGGTATGCTTGTAACAACTCATTTAATCCTCTCAACAAGTCCTCTGAAGTAGCCACTAATGTCCTTGTTTCACAGATGCAGGAACTAAAGCTAAGAGAGTTGAGTTGCGGAGTTCAGGGTCACCCTGGGTGACAGTGGGGGGAGGGGACCCCAGACTCAGCTGTGCTGATAGTTCAGTTCTGGAGTGTAGTTCAAGAAGACGCTCCAGTTCTCCTGAATCACACAAGTGGGCTTTATAAGGACGAAAATGCCACCAAAAAGTGATACCTTTTTTTAGTTCCCAACAGGAAATAAGAATTATCTTCGACTGCTCAAAGGTAACCCTGCACTTCAGGGTAAGAAATCTGAAGTGCATCTTGGGGTGGGTGGGAAGTCATGAATTGTCACACCTAGTGTCCTACTCCCAGTGCAATGACAGCTCACACCATATCTGTGCAAAGCAACGCTGTGCAAATAGGTGAGGGTTTGTGATCCTCGCTTTCCGTGGAGAGGAGGGAAGAAGGAGGACCAGGATCACTCAGTCAATCACCTACCTTTCCTCTTGCTGGGATCTCTTTGGACCAGGATCACTCAGTCAATCACCTACCTTTCCTCTTGCTGGGATCTCTTTGATTCTTACACTTTTAGTTCATATGAATGAATAAATGAGTGAAATACACACACACACACACACACACACACACACACTTTTCTGGGGATTGAGTCACCAATGACCAATACTAAGATTTTGTCAGTTATAGAAGCATAAGAAGCCACAGGAAAAAGTCACCCACTAGCCCAATGCCCTTTCAAATTTAAATCAATTTAAATTTAAGATTTCATATCATGATGAAAAGGAAGGGAACTACTACTTATCCTCTTATAGTAGCTTTAATATCTGTGACAGTTCATTTAATCCCTAGAGCCTCACTGGGAGGGATCTTCATTCATACATGAGTGAACATTGAGATGCAAAGAGATACAGGAAGTTCTGAAGGTGACACAATTAATCAATGGCAAGGTGGGGCCTGGTCTTGAAGCCTGACTCCAAGGCTCACAATCTTAGCCACAACACTCCACCTGTCCCTCTTGGGGGTGGCTTTAAAGTCAGGGAAACCTGGGTTCAAATTCCCATCTGCTCTTACCAGCTGAGGATATGTTGGGAACTTATGTAATTTCTCTTAGCGTCAACTACTTTATCAGTTAGTGAAGGATGGATCCTGTTGTCCTAAAATAATTTCACAATAGATGGAGATGTTTAAAAAAGTTGACAAAGTACACAATGTCAGTGATGACTGGTGTTTTGGAGCAGAGTGAGCATTCCATGGTGGCTAATAATGCTGGACTGCAGGAGGTGGTCTGTACCAGGCAAGAGAGCAGACAGGGCAGACACAGTGTGCCCCAACTTGTCCCCACTGAGTCAGGCCCTCCTTGGTGCCCGCAAAGAAAGAGGAAGCCCCTGGAAATGTAAAACATGAGGCAGCAAATTATGACAGCCTCAGCCACAGACACTGGGCACTGTGGTGTGGAACCCAGATCAAAGTAACGCATCTGCACATCAACACGGGGAAAACTGGGCCTGTAATCCTGGCTGCTATGATTGCAACACTGCATGCCTTCATCACCATGACTCTGGAAAGGACTGAAGGGACCATAAAATGCATTTCAAAAGACAGGCCATTCGGGGGAGACAAGAAACTTCCTTTAGCTTTGGAAAAAGTGGCCTGCCTTTCACAGACATGGCAAGGCCAGAACAATGAGGTTCCTAGGGTGGAATTCTGATCAGGAAATGAAGTGTTCGTTCGTGTGACACGGTGTGTGAGTGTGTAGGAGAGAGAAGGGGGAAGAAGTGAGAGGGAATCTCCAGCGAGGCTAATTCTTCTGCTTCATCAAAGAACACAGAGGAGTACCCCGCACTTGACGCTCTACCCCTGCAGAAGGCAAGGACTCTTTGTCTAGACTCCTCTTTGAAAAGAGATGAAGGGTTCGAGTAGCTGATACTCTGTAAAGGGTTGGCAAGCTGATGGGCAACATCTCCCTATGGGTGTGTTGTACCCTAGGAGGCATTTGAAGAAAAAGGATTTTGTGGTGATCAAAATGGAAAAGAAACAGATTGCTCCAGCTAAAACACTCGTGATGCTTTGGTATCTTTAGATCTCTGGGAAGTCTTGCAACAACAACAACAAACAAACAAACAACCTTGCCCCCCCCCAATGTTCTATTTCCTAAATATATTTGATCCAAATATTATTTTTGGCGTGACTAACAAACTTCAGACAAATGTTGGTATAGAAGATTCATATCACAGTTCCAATCATTGGGAATCCTGGTTTAGTCCTGCTTCGGTATTAACTTTCTGTGTGATACTAGGCAAAGCCTTCTTTGCCTTAGTGTACTCATCTAGCAAATGGAGATAATCCATTTGGTTCAACTTACCACAGGGAATTGCTCTGCACAAAAAGCTCTGTCATGAACACATCATCACTTTCGAAAGTTAGCAACTGTATACTGGTACAGCGGGGTTCTGTACTTCATGATAATTACATGGTCATAAGAAAGCCTTTAGCAACAAAAGCAAAAATAGCCAAGTGAGACTACATCAAACTAAAAAGTTTCTGCACAGAAAAGGAAATAATCAACAAAATGAAAAGGCAACAAACATTTGCACATAATATATCTGATAAATATATATATATATATCTGATAAATATATCTGATAAAGGGTTACTATGCAAAAAGAACTCATACTGCTCAGTAAGAAAAACAAAACAAAACAAAAAATCCCCAGTTAAAAATAGGCAGAGGATCTGAATACACATTTTTCCAAGGAAGACACTTTGATGTCCAACAGGCACAAGAAAAAATGCTCAATATCATTGAGGAAGTGCAAATCAAAACCACAATGAGGTAGCAACTCACACCTGATAGAATGTCTGCTATCAAGAAGACAGCAAATAACAAGTGTTGGCAAGGATGTGGAGAAAAGGAAACCCATGTGCACTGTTGGGGGCAAGTGTATTGATGCAGCCACTATGGAAAACAGCATGGAAGTTCCTCAAAAATGTAAAATTAAAGCTACCACATGATCCAGTAATTACATTTCTGGGTATTTATCTAAAAAAAAATAAAATCACTAACTAAAACAAATATATGCATTCCAGTGTTCATCTCAGCATTATTTACAATAGCCAAGATATGGAAATATCCTAGATGAATGAGTAAAGAGAATATGGTATATGTACGTGATGGAATATTATTTGGCTATAAAAAAGGAATGAAATCCTGCCATTTATGACAACATACTTGGATCTTAGGGGCATCATGCTAAATGTAATAAATCAGATAGAGAAAGGCAAATACAGTATGATCTCACTTGTGTGTGAAACCTAAAAACAAAAGCTTCATAGATACTAGGGATAGACTGGTGGTTGCCAGAGGCAAGGGTGAGGGGTAGACGACATGGGTGAAATGATTCAAAAGGTATATACTTTCAGCTATAAAATAAATACATCCTGGGAACACAACATACAGCATGGTGACTGTAGTTAATAATACTGTAGTCTTGTATATTTGAAAGTTGCAAGGAGAGTAGATCTTAAAATTTTATAGGAAAAAAAAAATCTGTAACTCTGTAGGGTGACAGATATTAACTAGAATTATTTTGGTGATCACTCACAATGCATGCAAATATTGAATCATTATGTTTTACACCTGAAATTAATGTTGTATGTCCATTATGCCTCAGTAATAATTATTTAATAAAGCATTTGTTTTATTCTCAAGTCAGAGGGCATTTTTTTTTTAAATTATCACAGCAGAGCCCAGCCAATGCAGACTAACATAGTAACATTATTACTAATCCTTAGAGCTCTATTATTTTCATCTTTAAAATGTAGATGATTACTAATTCATTGTAGGGTTGTTAATAAAATAACATCCAAAAAGGCCAAATTTAGCATAGTAGAGTCACAAAAACTATAATTGATTCATTTCACCTTCTAGGGACCAAGATTTAATATAAAACAGTCTCTCATGAGTTTATCTGAAATCATACCCTAAAATTTTAGTAATACAATAGTAATGAAATTAACAATAGTGATAAGAAACATTATTATTGTTATGTTATATTTTCTACATGATATGTTTCCATGTTGGTATGATTTTTATCTGCTTAGAGGATTTGAGTAATCTGAACAAGGAACAGAATTGGGCAGAGAGAAAACTGGATTGACTGGACTTGAACCCATGATCTTCACCTCCCATGCAACCTGACCCTGCTATACCACTTGAAAAGAAAATGCAGTTTACCTCCCAATTTAACCTTGCTTATTTTCTCCTTTGTTAGTAGGGGACCTTGACCAGAATGTTAGAGTTGCTCGGGAGGCAGGAAGACTTCCCCAGTACCTGTTCTCTCTTATGCATATTCATGATTTAGGGAGAAGTGACTCTGCTGGCAGTTCTAAGCCCCCATCATAAATCCTCACACACAGGCTGTTCTGGCCACAGACAGTTGCAGATTGGATCAGATGAGGAAAAACTCAAGCTTGGGAAAGGTTCTTTGAAGCTGCATAATCAGATTATGATAATTTCATCAAAACCCATTTCAAAAAGCTAACATTTATCATTAGTTTGTGTACCTCCTAATTATTTCATGAGAGTTATTCCATGCAGGAATGATAAAAAATTCTAGCTTGAGAGAGTTTTTAAATGCAGTGTGTACACAGCCAGATATACGGCAGTGGCATATGGGTCACATTTGCAATTGGAGTTTATTCGAGACAGTCTTCTGAAATTTCAAATGAGGTGACTTGTTTTCAAAGATGGGTATTACTAATGAATATTTATTTATTTCAGCCATTTTCTAAAAATTTGTGTGTTGGGGGGGGGAGTGGGATGTGTTCCCATGTGGCTCAGCAGAAACAAACCTGACTAATACCCATGGGGATGCGGTTTTGATTTCTGGCCTTGCTCAGTGGGTTAAGAACCCGGAGCATTGCTGTGGCTGTGGTGTAGGCTGGCAGCTGCAGTTCCAATTCGACCCCTAACCTAGAAACTAGGCTAGAATAATTTTTCTCTTCCCCCCCGCCCCCCAGTGTAACCAAATACTTGTAAAGAACAACAAAATTACTCATAGCATTTAAAATCCAAAATATTTTCCTAAGGAAGATATCACAGCAGAATTGCTAAAGACAATTAGAATTGATGAAGACTGAATTATAGAGAAGGGAAGGCATTTGTCCACACCCAGGGTTCACACCCCTCTCCCATTCTATGCCCTCTGTCAGGTCAGAGACCTACCGTCTACCCAGGTGTCATGCTGCAACACTGAGAGTAATCCCTGACCCCACTTCTAGGCAGCTGGCGACACCCAGTCAGTTACTGAGTCCCAAAGGACATGCCCTTCAAATCTACCTATTTAGCTCTCATCTTATACCTCTTACCACAGCAGTTGCTACTCTGTTTCCTCTGAGCTTGTGAGATGTTTTTCAAATTTTTAAATGGTTGGGAAAAACTCAAAAGAAAAGTCATATTTTCATGACGTGTGAAAATTATATGAAATTCAGGTTTCATGGTCTAGAACAAAATGCTGTTAAAACACAACAAGGTTCATTCATTGCTATATTGCCTATGGCTAATTCAGTGCTACAGTGCAGAGCTGACAGCTGAATACGGAACGTGTGGCCAAGAGGTCTAAAGCATCCGCTGCCTGGCCCTTTACAGATCCACCCTTTTCAGAACCATTGCCACAGCCTCTTCTCTGTTCTTAACTTCTAGTCCCACACTTTCCATTCCAGGACACTCACAAGGATTAACTTAACATTCAGCTCTGAAACTGTCGATCCCCCGTTTAAGGACCTTCGCCAATTCCTAGTCCATGGTGCAAAGACTGAGATTCAAGACAGTGTATCTTCTAGTGCCTGCTGGCTACACTGTCTCTCCTAATACATCCACTGCCTTCCATTGATATTCCAAGTTCTCCAAATACGCTGTTTCTTGTTTCCTCTTCTATCCAGATAGCTCCCCATCCTGTTACCTATTTCTAAATTCACCTGACAGATGCCTACTTATCAAGAAGACTAACCTCCTGTGGAAACTCCCCCAGGAAGCTTTCCTTGACTCTCCATCTTGTCTGGGTGCTCGTAGCACCATGCTCCCTTTCTTTTCTTTTCTCTTTCCTCTTTTTCCCTCCTCTTTTTATAGTACACCCCCAATATACCATTTTAGAAAAGGAGATTGAGCATATGTGGATTTTGGTATCCAAGGGCATCTTGGAACCAATCCATTGCAGATATCAAGGGACAAATGTCTATTGTAATTATGGATTTATGCCTATGTCCTTGAGGATTTGTATTTTATATTCACCCACTCCACATCTCAATAATAATCTGGATTCTTAGAGATACTCAGAATAATGATGAATTAAATGATGTTTCACTTAATTGGTGAACCTCTGTTCACAGTCCAAGTCTTCTTTCAACTTTCCCATCACCATATAGACTTTATCTGATCATTTGCATTGGCCTATCCCCAAAATAGTTATATGTGCCTCTAGAAACAGACTATGAGGGATAAGGGATAGTTCATAAATTACACATTTCGCAAATAGTCTGCACATAGAGATAGTTCCTTGCATTTTCTGTAAACATTGCATTTTCTCTAAATATTAATTATACCAGTTCTTTCCTCTGAATAAACCACTTCTATTAAGCTAATTAGATAAAAGTTGAGCACTAAGAATAGAATTGATTTCTAATTTTATAATACTAAATTAGCTAATAAAATTTAGTTTTTCTCTAGCTCAGTATCTGAGAAACTTTTGAGTTTGGAGCTCAGGTAATAGACTAAAATCATCTCTGAGCCAATCGGTTCCAGTGTTTGTTTAAGTTCTGTAATTCCAAAAGAAATCTCTTGTCTCCGTTTTCCCCATCTACATCTCTGCCTTTTTAAATTTCTCTCTCTCCCTTCTGCCCAGGTTCATTTTTGACAAGTTAAACATTTCCTTTCAGGCCTTATACTCTATAATAGATTTTTGCCCCAAATCTCAAGTTGCAGCAATCATCACAGGAAATCGGTCAGATAGCCCTATTTTACAAACCAGGGGGGACAGAGAAATAACCAGTTCAGTGCATAGTGACAGCTATAGCCCAGTTACACTAAAGGTTAGCCCCGAGCCATTTTCTAAGTTAAATGTCTGAGTGCCCTCCTAATTGATCTGGTCCAGGCAGCAAACAGCTTATTTCTTTTCTAATGCTCAAACCAGAAAAGCTCATGAAATCCCAACCTCTGCTTTGGAAGATTCATTGCTTCTCTAATTAACCCAGTAAAGTGCAACATGGGAAGCATTTGGGGGATTCCCTCATACGGGAACATATATGTCCACCCTCACACTTATGGAACCAACAGTCCACAGGAGGAATGCAGATATACACAAAGAGATGTTCAATACAGTTTTATATACACTGACGAGACATTGGAAGCCATCTAAACTGCTGCTTAAACAAAGTGTGTTATAGCTTCTTACCATAATTTTATGCAGCTGCTAGTCACTATACTAACTGTGCTATATTACATGGGAAAAAAGCTTATGACATGAAATGAAAGGAATTGATGCCTTTGTAAATAACTGCATACTGCATGTGTGAAAAGATTTTGTAAAAGTGGTGTGCTCTAACATGGTTAGTTTACAGGTGCATTTTTTGGGGGGTTTTTATCATCCAAGTTTTCTCTAATATTTTTGTGTTAATCTTATGATTAAAATTCTATAAGTATGTTGTCAATGTACCATGGGCTTGAGTTTCTTTCACAATTCTTGCTAATAGTGAGGTTTTTTAAATAATATATGTGGAAGAAAATGGAAAGAGATGATAAAGAGTAGAGATTTACAAAGAAACAACATATTTGGAAAGGAAAACTCAAAGGGCTATACCAAAATCACGTGGAGGTGAACTGGAGCAAAAACCATTTATCATAGAATCTTGAGACGGGATATGTCTTAAAAGTCATCTAATCCAATACTCCCTTTGTTTCTACCTGTTCAGAGCCCTTTTCAAGTTCAGTTTGGTGCTTAAAAGCGATGCCATCCTGATGAAAGAAGTCAGAAAAATGAGACCTTTGTCAGAGGCTAAGGATAGATAAGGCACCAGGAAGACCTCTGGGTATAAAAATGTTCTATGTATGGAGCCTGGCGATGCTCCTGTTGTGTATTTAATGAGCTGTAGTATGATTGGAATATTTTTCTGCATGTATGGTGCTCCAGTGAAATGTGTTTACGTTAAAGTTAAGTTCACTGTAATGTAAAACTCTTTCAGAGAAGAGCGATTTGGAATTGGGTTTGTAAACAAATTGGCTGTTTAAACCATGCTAAGAGAATCAAAAGAGAAGGGTTTTCCTTTACAGTTAACCCTTGAACAAGGCGGGGGTTAGGGGCACCCATGCTCAGTGCAGTAGAAAATTTGTGTGTAACTTTACAGCGAGCCCTCTGTAACCGTGGTTCCATATCCACAATTCAGCCAACAATGGACCCCGTAGAACTATGGTACATATTCATTGATAAAAATCCACATAGAAGTGGGCCTGCACAGCTCTAACCCAAGTTGTTCAAGGGTTATTGGTAGACTTCTTAAATTATGCATATGATTTATTACTTTGTATTATATAACATTTAATATATGTTATGTGTAATTGTGACTTATATAAATGATTTTTAAGTTAGCAACATCACGAGTTCTAGCTTAAAAATCTCTAACAGGACTATGGGAGAAATTGTATTTTTTTGCATAGGCTTGTCTTGGCCAACTATTTCATTATGGAATTATGGGAAATCTGGTAAAGGATATCCTTTGCATCCACTTGTAAAGCATAATGTGTGTCTGATCAAAATAGAAAGAATAGAAGACAAGGACTAAAGGAGATCTGAGGTCAGCCTGGATAAATCACAAAGATTTTCACATGTCAAAATTATTAGTTTTTAGGGAGAGTTAATATTCATGCATGGGAATAAAAAGAAAAGCCAGGACAAAATTTAGGAGTTAGAGGGAAGGTATCTAAGGATTTACATATTTTTCATTTGAATCCATCTGCTATTTACTGCAATAATATTATTTAACACTGGAAAAAATTATTTAGGTGTTTTAAAAAACTGTGGTACACTAACGCTTGATTTGAGAAACAATCATTTGACAGTTTTCTCCAGAAAACTCTACCTAATTTTTTTGGCCACGAGGCCAGTATATAATAATACACTTATTATAATTGCTGAAATATCCTGAATGAAATAAACAGCTCCTTAAAGGCTGAGGTTGTAAAGCTCAAGTCTAAAAAACTAAGTTCTCATCACATATCTACACCCTGTCCACCTACAGAGAACACACATACACACACTGTCCACCCACAGAGAACACACATACATGCATACTGTCCACCCACAGAGAACACACATGCATGCACACTGTCCACCCACAGAGAACACACATGCATGCACACTGTCCACCCACAGAGAACACACATGCACGCACTGTCCACCCACAGAGAACACACATGCATGCACACTGTCCACCTACAGAGAACACACATGCACACACTGTCCATCTACAGAGAACACACATGCACACACTGTCCATCTACAGAGAACACACATGCACACACTGTCCATCTACAGAGAACACACACGCATGCATGCCAAATGTACACAGATTTTTCACATTGAATTAGCCACTCTTATTCCACAAACATCTATTAAATGGCTGCTCTGGGCCAGGTGCTCTGCAGGGCATTGGTCTACAGAGATGGGAAGAGAACCCCTATGCTGAAAGACATCACAGTTTCCTGGAAAGTCAACAATGCAGTGAATTACTATATTCTAGGCAGAATATCTAGGTCTGCCTGAGAAAATCAAAGAAAGCTGCATTGAGGGGATAATTTATAAAGAAACTTGAAAGATGAATAAGAGCTTGCTGTGTGGGCAAGAGGGGCACTCTAGCTGTGGCATACTAGGTGGTTGTAATGCAAGCAGAGGAAATGACTCTTGCAAAGCCACAGATGCATGAAAGATTGTAGATCATTGGGGAAGGAGGCTGCCAGTGGTTTAGTTTTAAAAGAACAGGGAGTACAGGTTAGAGAAGGGGGACAGGGCACAAGAAAAGAATAGAGAAGAAGGATCAGATTACAATGACCTCAGTGACCTGAAATGAAGTTTGGAAATAAATAGGCAGAGAGACATCACTGAAGTTTTGAACAAGGTGGTGACACACAATTAGATGCTTGTGTCATAAATAGTCTGTTGGCTGCGTGGTAGAAGCACTTCTTTTACTGGAGAAGGTGAAACCAAAACACACTGAAACAATCCGCATGGGAAGTGATGCTGGCCCAGAAAGTGGATATGAAGAGGAGAGCATAGATGGCTATCCCTGTATCCAGATAAAGGAAGTTGGTGAAATGACAAAATCTAAGATTGCTTCCAGGCTTCTGGCTTGCAGTGGATATTAACTAAGTACTATAGGAATACACCAAGTTTGATGGAAGAGGAAAATGATAAATTCAGTTTGAGGGAAAAGTTGCATTTGAGAACATAGAACATCCAGTTTGAAATATGAAGTGAACCGTTGGAAATCTATGTCTAGAATAACATGTGAGATCTAAGGGAAAGAAAGAGATACATGCCTCATCAGCCCTTGGTGAAGTCACAGCATATATGAACTTGTCTAGGAAGACACAGTGAGAAGAAAGAGGGTAGAGAATGGAACTCTGAAAGATGACAATATTAAACAAGTAAGAGAGAAGCAAGAGCCAGCAAAGGAGATGGAAAAAAAGTTAAAAAAAAATCCAGAGTGTTAGAAGGATGGTTGGGAGAGTGGGGTCATGGAATTTAAAGCAGAGGAGAACATCTAGAAGGAAGACTTTATCAAGAATGGCTAGCACCTGAGGGCTGTCACTTACAGTGAGAACAACAAAGCATTCACTAGCCTGGGCAACAAGAGGTAGTTCTATGTTACTACAGCAATGTCACATCAATGTAGGCAGATGGTAATTTTCAATACTTTGAGGGTTGATAGGCTGAAGACAACCCAGGACCCTTCTCTGTGACGGGAGGTAAGATAGAGGGGCAGCTAGAAGACAACCAAGTAAAGAGATAAAGTGGGGGCTTGGGAAAGGTGTGGGATGGTGATACTTCCACAGAGAACCTGGGATCTGAATACAGTTCGAGACTGTGCATGTTTCACTTTTTCAACTATTATTGTAAAGTCATTAAGTTTGAACATGAAGTCAAATCAGACACAGGAGATGATCCTTACAATGGGCTCAAAGCCAATGCCAGGAACATAGTGGTTAAGACTTGAAGCTGGGCTGCCTGAAATTGATTCACAGCTGGTCCATGTACTAGCTGTATAACCTGAGATCAGTCAATCTACTTGGTGTCTTTTCTTCTAAACTGGGGCATTGTTGTGGGGAGAATGAAATATGTTGGAAAATGCAAATGACTTGAAATTTTGCCTGACATATAATAAGAGCTACGATGTGTTCTTATTGCATAGAAAAATGAAAGAAACTCCTGGAATAAAATTTTCATAAGGCAACTCATAGTATATGTTTTCTTTTTTTTTTAAGTCAAATTTAGAAAGGTATGTTCCACTCAAGGTGGGTGGTTGGGGATATTCACGGAAAGAGGTTTGGTCCCAGTGCTGGCAAGCATTTTTGCAGATCCAGGCTGAGCAGAGCTTGTCATCAGACAGCTCTTTCAGATTTTTACTCATTCTAGATTTCAGTTCCATGTCTAGCCTCTTGAAGACCTAGAAGAAGGTTCAGAATAAGACAAGTGGACAATCCTGAATCAGTGCTACTAAATGCCCAAAGCATATGCAAGGTTTCAGTTTATAAAATGTTTTAGGGTAAATTATCAAGTTCAATATTATAAATAATTCTAATCTCTGCAGTATGACTAATATCACTGTATTAAATGCCTCTTTAGCTAGTAAATAATGTGGGGATTAGAATCCAGGTCTTCCTCCTTTAGAACAGAGAAGGGATATCTGGAAGCCTGAAATCCTGACAACTTAGTGGATTCTAGCCATTCATGGTCTTGGGGGGAGGAGTTACAGTCTGGATTAATCCAATCCAATTTGAAGTGGCATTGTGACACTTGATTATACATGTATTGCTAAGAAAATATAAGCCCCTCAAAGGCATGGTCTGTACCAATCATTTTTTTTTCCCCCAGAACCTGGCACTAAAAATGTAATCAATAAATGCTTATTGACCTCTGAACCACCTACATCCAGGGTATGACCAAGAAATGGCATTCCTAAACCCATGGAGAACCATCCGGCCCTGTAGTGGTGAGCTGTACAAAATAACACCAGTAAAATAATTTTTCTTTTCAGATGGTTGCATTTTTTTAAGGAAAAATGCCTTGGAGGAGATTACAAAATATAGATAATTTTCCCCCCTTCAATTTAAAGACTCTCCATAATGAACAAATGTTTATTTAGGCAACTGCTGAGCTGGGCAGGGTGGGGAGATAACAATGAGTGCCGCAGAACTCGCTTAGACTAATATCTGTAAAGGGGGATCTTTTGCTAAGTGAGCAGATGTTTCCTGGGCTGAAATAAATTAGAGTGATGTCTGAGTCATCACGAAGCTGTGGATGCAGGAATAAACCTGTTATAAGAATCCTGTATCCTGTTCAACGAATGTCATGGGTGCTGGCAAGATGAAGTGTCCACCAGGGTCTAGAACACAAGGCCCACCTGACTTAGGCAAGATTGGATTCACTGACACCGAGAATGAAGAGTTGTAGTACCGGAGGCAGGACCAGGCTGTTAGAGAAAGTTTTCATGGTAGATGAAATCTGTCAGCTAACATTGATTCACTGAGGAGCATTTGCCAGGTTTCACACAAGATGCATTCACTGCACGCATTGCCATCCCAAATCCATATGAGAGTCATGCATTTAGGTAAACCTGTCTTACAGAAGAGACAGCTGAGATTCAGAGAGGTTCCACTTCCCTGGGTTATAGAGCTAGTAGGAAGTGAACCTGGCTAGGTAATCGGTTCTACATGGCTATTATCAAACTGTCTGCACCATAGTTAGCTGTGTCTTCTTCAAATGAAAAGGGATTGCTGAGCTTATAAGCACAGCACCTGGGGGAAGAGGAGGAAATGGGATGGGGAGACCTGTGTCTCCCAGGGTCCAACCCATACATCCTCCCCACACCCCAATGTAAGGCTTCAATGCTCTGAAGGATGTAACACTTAACTGTCAGAAATGGCATATGGAAGAATCTCAGTGCCCAAGACAAGCCTTGTCCATCATGAAATATCAGTCATGGCTCTACTGGTTTTCCAGCAGTACAAACACTGCCAGCTTTTTCTTGCAGCCATAAAGAAGAAGGGAGTGAAAGCTCAGTCCAGTTTTGGGAAGAGATTCCTATTACCATAGCCATGAAATCTATTCCCCTGCACCAATCATGGCCATGTTTTGCTCAGGAGCAACCATGTGTGTAGCAATGGGCTTCAGGTTAAAGCAGTGTAAATGTCAATGTCTCATGAGCATTTCTGGAGCTGTTATCATGGTAGGGGGTGGCTTAGATGTTTTCTAATCATATATGTGGATTACATCACTTAAAAATATCAGAGAAGCTCTGTGGTGTGACCACTACTATTATTCCTGTTTTACAGATGAGGAAAGAAATGATTAATGGGCTGAGTAAAATTTTTCTTCTTCTCTCTCTCTCTCTTCTTCTTCTTTTTTTTTTTTTTTTGGTCTTTTTGCCATTTCTTGGGCTGCTCCTGCAGCATATGGAGGTTCCCAGGCTAGGGGTCAAATTGGAGCTACAGCCACCGGCCTACACCAGAGCCACAGCAACGCAGGATCCAACCCAAGTCTGCAACCTACACCACAGCTCACGGCAACGCCAGATCCTTAACCCACTGAGCAAGGCCAGGGATCGAACCTGCAACCTCATGGTTCCTAGTCAGATTTGTTAACCACTGAGCCATGATGGGAACTCCAAATTTTTCTTCTCTTGAGGAACTTGCAGTACAGAATAAGAAAAATTCTGCAGTCCAATGCATTTCATTGGTGAGACTGGAAGGAGGGCTACCATACCCTAGGCAGGGTCATGCCTTTGCTCTTGACTTCGGAATATTTTTACCCAAGACACTGGCTAATTCAGGCTTCCAGGTGAACCCTCGGAATCCATGCAGGTGCTTTGTTGCGACACAGTGTTCTGGTTTAGTGATTGTATTCCCTCTTGGCCTTTGCCTCACCATGGGCACAAGTTCTTAGAGCTGAACATTTGTCTCTCTTCTTCTCTCATCGAATTCCCCTCCTTTAAGGTGAAGAAGCTGAAGCTCAGATCAGTTAAGTAACTTGCCCAAGGATGCTTAGCTACTTCAGACTTAGGACTTGAACTCATGGCCAATCTTAAATTCTGCTGCCTTGCCATCCTACAGCATGGTGCGTTGGGCAAGGCCCTCAGGTCAGTAGGGACAAAGTGGTATATTAATCTCAAGGGCCAGGAAAAGTGTGCAACCTGTATCCTGGACACAATGGGAGCTCCCTTTGGCTCTAAAGTGTGAGGTGATCAAATCTTTGCCTTAGTAAAGCAATTTTGGCTTCAATATGGAAGGCGGGCTGGAGGCAGTGCCATCCAAAGTGATAGGCCTGTGCCAGATGCCTTAGTGAGTGAGGATGAATATCAGAGCTGGGGAGGCAGCCAGGAAAAAGCCACAGAGTAATAGACACTGAATAGCTGTACATGAGCTGCAGTGAGATTAGCAAATTAAGACTTGATGCCATTGCAGGGAGAAGCGGAAATAATGTTCATAAAATACTGAACACAGTGCCTGCCATTACCTTTGCTGAATGTTATCGTTACTGTGATAGTGGCTATTGTTAAAATGTGTGCTGCATTCCTCCAGCACCAAGCTTTTCTGATTTTTTCCCTGTAGTCAGGCGGTCCTTTCATCTTTTCTCAATCTAATCCTAGATTACCTCTTGAAATCACTCAATCACAGAGTTCTCAACACTAACAGGAAACCCACAGGTCATGGAGGCCTTCCTCCTCCCCTTCTAACACCCATCTTCCTGAGAAGGAAACAGAGTTCATATGGTAATGGAGCAGGAGTCCTCACCTCCTGGACCCTGAGGATGCCTATTCCAAGGAGGTTCCTTGATCCCCACCCACTCCTCCGGATTAAACGCCCGATTCTCTGCATTCCCACACCCTGTCATTTGTTCCCTGACTTTCCACTTTTTCCTTTATTTGGGTGCCCTATGTGAGTCTGTCTCTCCTGCTTAGCTGGGACTTCTTCAGGGAAAGCCCACTAAAAAATGATTCCCTGCACTGAGCTTTCATATCACACTATGTAGTCTTTTTACTTATGTTATTTTAAAATACAAAATATAGAAGTGGGATCAAGATAGCAGAGGAGTAAGACATGACACGCACCTTCTCCCACAAACAAAACAACAGTTAAAAGAAAACATTTATAGGTAGTACAATTCAAACAGAACATCTACTGAACACTGGCAGAAGACCTTAAACCTCCAAAAAGCACAAGAAACCATCTATGTAATTGGGTAGAACAAAGGAAAAAAAAAAAAAAAAGAGCAAGAGACAAGAATCAGGACAAGACTAACACTCATGAGAGGGGGCTTTGAAAGAGGAAAGGAATCCACACCCTGGAAGCCACCTAACTTTTGGGGAGATCAGCCAAGATGGAGGGACCTCAAAGCCTTCGAGAAAAGTGCAGCAGCTGGACAGAGGAGGGCAAAGCAGAGTGAGAGCTGCACAGTCCATCAATAGCACCTCCCAGGATACCACAGCCTGAATCTCTCGGAAGGGGACTGGGCACTGAGACTCAGGCTCTGAAGGTCAGTTCCAGGGAGAGGACTAGGGTTGGTTGTGTGGGGACAGCCTGAGGGGCTAGGAAGTGGAGTGCTAAGGTCTTGGCAGCAGAGCACCACAGCCAAGGGAATCTGGGAGGAGGTATGGGCCCACAGGAGAAGCAAGACACCACTGAGGAGGGATGGATCACTCTAAGAATATCTTTCTCTGCACATGTGTGGACTCTCAGAGGGTGGAGCTAGAGGCCAGCCAGGCCCCTGTTGCCTATGTTACAGGCAACAGGCCCCTCTTCTGCAGGCTGCAGGTGGTGGCACCTCCTATGCAGCCTAAGCATGAAGGGGTGCCTCTTGCATGGTCCACAGGTAGTGGGAACAAAACATCATGGTTATCTCAGACTCCAGAGGTGGAAGTGCCCTGCCACCACTAGGGGTCTGGTGAATAGGCACCACCTGCAGCCCCAGTCACCTGAGGGTCTGCAATGAGGAGGGCACTGCAACCAAACAACACCCACTGTTGCTCTCACCTCTCTGGGAATGCACACACACTGCTGCTGCCGCTGCCAAACGCAACAGGGGTTACCTACACTTGCCTGGGTGGCTGAGGGTCATTGCCACTTCCCATGGCTCTGAAACTAGGAGCAGCCTGTGCCACCTTCCCACAGGTCCTAGCCTCTGTCAAAGGCCCAGCAACCAGGTGCTGACTACTAGCCCTGCCTTTTGCCTCCATCTCCCTGGAAGCATGCATAGCACTCTATCAAAGGGATAAAATCCTGTACACACTGAGGAAAGCGAAAACAAGTATCCAAACCAAAAACAGACCTCATGCCAAAAATAAATAGTAAGCCCTCACAAAATACCCAGGGACCTTCTCATATATAAATAGC
Organism: Sus scrofa; assembly: GCF_054392235.1. NCBI lineage: Eukaryota > Metazoa > Chordata > Mammalia > Artiodactyla > Suidae > Sus > Sus scrofa. The sequence goes on from NC_139391.1 coordinate 14,270,068, forward strand.
CCTCCAAGACTACAGTAGTTGTTTTCCCTAGACTCACAGAATAGGAAAAATATAAGCAAAATGAAGAAGCTCAGGAACCATTCCCAATTAAAAGAACAGGAGTATTCCCCTGAAGCAGCAAACAATGAAACATACCTCTGCAGTCTAATAGACACTGAGTTCAAAAAGAGGATAGTGAAAATATTGAAGGAATTAAGAGGAAATATGAAGGAACTAAGAGTGTATATGAACACTAATGCAGATTACTTTAGAAAGGAACTAGAAAATATAAGGAGGAGCCAAGAAAAATTCAAAAATCCATTTGCAGAGATACAAACTGAGTTAAAGGCACTGAAAAACAGAATGAATAATTAAGAGGAATGAATCAGTGACTTGGAAGATAGAAGAATGGAAATCACCCAATCAGTACAGCAGATAGAAAGCCAAATTAATTAAAAAGAAAACATAAAAGCAATATAAGAGATCTATAGGATAATATAAAGCAGGGGAATCTCTGCATAATAGGGATTCCAGAAGAAGAAGAAAAAGAAAAGGGGATTGAAAATATATTTGAAGTAATTATGGATGAAAACTTTCCAAATCCAAAGGAAACAGATGTCAAGATACAGGAAGCACAGAGAGCCCCAATCAAGCTGAACCCCAAAAGGTCTACACTGGGACATATTATAATAAAAATGTCAAAAGTTAAAGATAAAGAGAGGATTCTAAAGTCAGCAAGAGAAAGACAAAGAGTTAATTATAAGGGCACACCCCTAAGACTATCAGTTGATTTCTCTACAGAAACACTAAAGGCCAGAAGAGTGGCAAGATATATTAAAAGTTCTAAAAGAGAAAAATTTGTAGCCTAGGATACTCTACCCAACAAAGATATCATTTAAGATAGGAGGAGAAAAAAAGAATTTATCCAACAAACTAAAACTAAAAGAGTACAGCAATGGGAGTTCCCATCGTGGCTCAGTGGTAACAAATCCAACTGGGAACCATGAGGTTGCGGGTTCAATCCCTGGTCTTGCTCAGTGGGTTAAGGATCCGGCATTGCTATGAGTTGTGGTGTAGGTCATTGATGTGGCTCCAATCTGGCATTGCTGTGGCTGTGGCATAGGCCAGTAGCTACAGATCCAATTGGATCTCTGGCCTGGGAACCTCCATATTCCATGGGTGTGGCCCCAGAAAACACACACACACACACAAAAGAGTACAGCAATATTAACCCCATTCTAAAAGAAATACTGAAAGTGCTCCACTAAATAAAAAAGTAAGAAGAAATAGGATGGAGGCCATCACTACTGGAAAGTAATCACTTAAAAAAGACAGTATACAGATTTAAAATGGAAAAATATTATAGAAGTGATGATAAACACAAGGAACAGCAAAAGGATAAACATAAGATGTTTAAAAAGGACATCAAAATCATAAAATGGGGGAAAGTAAGAAACTCTAGACTCTCTTTTTAAAAAAAATGAATTTAAACCTATGTAACTGTCAGGCTAAATCAAGCTGATATAGGAAGGAGTTAACATATTTGAAAAACAGGGAAACCACAAACCAAAACCAAACAAAAACTAAAAAAGAGGACACAAGCATAAAATAAAAGGAAATCATTCAACAACAAAAAAAAGTAACAAAGGAGAAACATAGAATCAACTTGAAAACAAGGTTTAAAATGACAATAAATACATATTTATCAATAATTACGTTAACTGTCAATGGACTGAATGTTCCAATCAAAAGACATAGAGTATCAGACTGGATTAAAAAACAAACTAAGAGCCTACAATACGTTGCCTACAAGAGACTCACCTTAGGGCAAAGAACACATGGAAATTGCAAGTGAGGGGATGGAAAAAGACATTTCACGTGAATGGAAAAGACAGGAAAGCAGGAGTTACGATACACATATCAGACAAAATAGACTTTAAAACGAAGACCATAAAGAAAGACAAAGAAGGACACTATTCAATGATAAAAAGAACCATTCAAGAAGAAGATATTACAATCATCAATATATATAAGCCCACATAGGCACACCCAGATATATAAGACAAACGCTAACAGACATAAAAGGAGAAATTGATGGGGATGCAATAATAGAGGGAGACTTTAACACCCCACTCACATTAATGGAGAAATCCTCTAGACAGAAAATCAATAAGGCAACAGGTCCTAAATGACACAATAGAAAAGTTAGACTTCATGGACATTTTCAGGACATTACATCCAAAAAAAAATCAGAATATACATTCTTTTCCGGCACACACTGAACATTCTTAAGGACTGACCACATCCTGGGGCACAAAACTAAACTCAACAAATTTAAGAGTATAGAAATTATTTCAGTTATCTTCTCTGACCACAATGGCATGAAACTAGATATCAACCACAGGAAAAGAAATGAGAAAAAACTGACTTCATGGAGACTAAATAACATGCTACCAAAAAGCAAATGGGTCAGTGAGGAAATCAAGGGAAATTAAAAAAATAGCTCAAGACAAATGATAATGAAAACACAACCATTCAAAATCTACGGGATGCCGCAAAAGCAGTGGTTAGAGGGAAGTTCATAGCAATACAGGGCTTCCTCAAAAAAGAAGAAAAATCTCAAATTGACCACTGAACCCAACACTTAAATGAATTAGAAGAAGAAAAACAAACCAAACCTAAAGTCAGCATAAGGAAGTAAATCATGAAGAGCAGAGAAAAAAATCAACAAAATAGAGATTCAAAAAAAAAAAAAAAAAAGAAAAAAATCAATAAAACCAAGAGTGGATTCTTTGAAAGGGTAAACGAAGTTGACAACCCTCTGAAGAGATTCACCAAGAAAAAGAAAGAACTCAAATGAACAAAATATGAAATGAAAGAGGAGAAATCTCAAAGGATACTGCAGAAATACAAAAAAAAAAAAAAAGAGAGAGAGAATAGTATGAACAACTATATGACAACAAATGGAACAACCTAGAAGAAACAGGCAACTTTCTAGAGACATACAGCTGGCAAAACTGAATCAAGAAGAAATAGATCAATTGAACAGACCGATCATTAGAAATGAAATTGAATATGTAGTAAAAAGCATTCCCTACACACCAAAGTCTAGGACCAGATGGCTTCACAGGTGAATTTTATATTGTACCAAACATACAGAGGAGAACTTAAACCCATCCTTCCTAAACTTTTCCAAAAGATTGAAGAAGGAACATTCCCAAAGATATTATATGAAGCCACCATCAACCTAATACCAAAATCAGACAAAGATACTACCAGAAAAAAAAAATTATAAGCCAATGTCTTCAATGAATTTTACACAAAAATTCTTAACAAAATTTTAGCCAACCAAATTCAGCGACATATTAAAAAGTTCTTAACACCATGACCAAGTGGGATTCATTCCAAGTTCATAAGGGTATTCAACATATGCAAATCAATAAACACCATACAACCTATTAACAAAAGTCAAAAACCACATGATCATCTCAATAGATGCGGAAAAAGCATTTAACAAAACCAACATCCATTCATGATAAAACCTCTTACCAAAGTGGGTATACCTTAACATTATAAAAGCCATTTATGATAAACCCACATTCAGAAATCAGGTGCATTTCTGTATACTAACAATGAATTATTAGAAAAGGAATATAAAATATAATAATTTTTAAAATCACACCCCCAAAACTTAAATACCTAGGAATAAACCTGACCAAGGAGGTGAAAGACTTGTATGCTGAGAACTATAAAACATTAATCAAGGAAATTAAAGAGTATTCAAAGAAATGGAAAGATATTCCATGTTCTTGGTTTGGAAGAATTAATGTTATTAAAATGGCAATACTAGCCAAAGCAATCTACAGATTCAATGCAATCCCTATCAAACTACCCATGACATTTTTCACAGAACTAGAACAAAAAAATCCAAAAATTCATATGGAAATATAAAAGACCTAGAATTGCCAAGGCAATCCTGAGCAACAAAAACCAAGCAGGAGGCATAACTCTCCCAGACTTCAGACAATACTACAAAGCTATAGTAATCAAGACAGTGTGGTACTGTACGAAAAGCAGACCTATGGACTAATGGAACAGAATAGAGAACCCAGAAATAAACACAGACGCATTTGGTCAATTAATCATGACAAAGGAAGCAAGAATATAAAATGGCAAAAAGTCTCTTCAGCAAGTGGTGCTGGGAAACCTGGACAGCTGCACGTAAATCAATGAAACTAGAACACTCCTTCACACCATACAAAAAAAATAAACTCAAAATGACTTAAAGACTTAAACATAAGGTAAGATACCATCAAACTCCTAGAAGAGAACATAGGCAAAACATTCTCTGACATCAACTGTGCAAATATTTTCTTAGGTCAGTCTCCCAAAGCAACAGAAGTGAAAACAAAAACAAAAACAAAAAAAACCAATGGGACCTAATCAAACAATATTTTGCACAGGAAAGGAAACCATAAAAAAAGACAATCTATGGAGTGGTAGAAAATAATTTCAAACAATGTTTCTGACAAGGGTTTAGTCTCTAAAATATGGATTAAGAAGATGTACATATACAGCGGTGGAATACTACTCAGCCATTAAAAAAACAAAATGATGACATTTGTAGCAATATGGACGGAACTATAGCCTCTCCTACTAAGCAAAGTAAGTCACAAACAGGAAGACAAATACCCTATGATATCACTTATATCTGGAATCTAACATATGACACAAATGAACCTATCTACAGAAAAGAAACAAACTTGCGAACATGGAGAACAGACTTGTGGTTGCCAAGGGGGAGGAGGAGGGAGTGGCATGGACAGGGAGTTTGGGGTTAACAGATGCAAACTATTACATTTGCAGTGGATAAGCAATGAGATTCTGTTGTATAGCACAGTGAACTATAACTAATCACTTGTGATGGAACATGATGGAGGATAATGTGAGAAAAAGAATGTCTATATATGTATAACTGGGTCACTTTGCTGTACAGCAGAAATTGTCAGAACATTGTAAATCAACTATTTTTTTAAATAAAATAAAATGTAGAATATACAATATAAAATTTTAGAAGGCAGGGAAAAATCTTTACCTTTTCACTATCTATTCCCAGTGGTTCACACCATTCCTGGACCATGCTTGCACTTAAAAATATTTGAGGAATCAATGAATTAATCTCTGTATTCTGTGAATGCAGTACCAGTACATAGTAGGTACTCAATATATTTGCTGCATGTATGTATACCAATTATTTATGGGCTTTTTAAAATTTGGCATTCAAGACTAAAGCCTTGAACATAGCCCAAAGTGCATAAATTCTAAATAGATGACACATTTCTCTGAAAGAAAAAGTAATGCAGCTATTTAAAAATGGCCTCAAGTCTAATAGTTAATGTTCAAGCATGACTTATTTACCATCTGAAATGTTTCTTCTCCTTGAGAAATATGTGAGGCGACATCAGTCTCATTAGCTCACTTAAATGTATGTTGGAAATGACTTTGTAATTTGAAATAATAAAAATTTACTTTATTTGATTTATGATTTACCAAGGCTCAGCTATAACTAGTCATTTTCTCATGTATATTCACATAACTTATACATGTCTGAATGGCTAGATGTGAAGGAAAAAAAATCCAAGCAACCTTCATAAATATTTTAAAATACTTTTATTATTGTTGTTATGGTTATTTTTTGTATTATCATTTTTAAAATCATCTCCCACTTTATCCCACCCCTGTTCCCTTGGGTGGGGTAAGATGTCTTAAGGTAAAGATATGGAGAGTCTTTTGAGAAAATGTCATACATTTTGCAAAATTTCATTTTTTCAGAAAAATAAAATGGAAGGATTTAGTGTCAGGAAGACCCAAGCTTGAGACTCAGCAGCACTTCTTTTTAATCTCTTAAATATACGTGTACATACAGGTAATATTACTGATCCAACCACTTAGGGCCAGGTATAAGATTTACAGGGCCCAGAATAAAGTGGAAAAGGGGGTCCCTGTTAGAAAATTATTAAGAATTTCCTTATGGTGACAGCAGAACCTGATCTCTCTGAGTGCAGATTATATGTGAGTGCACAGGTCGTATGCCCCACGGAGCCAATCCTGCAGCCAGATGTGACAAGTAAATGAGAACAAATTAAGGTGTCTCCCACCAAGGCTGACCCATAGTAGGCATTTAACAAGCTCTTGTTTCTCCAAGTCGGGCTTCAAGCCGCTCTTACAAGATCCATCAAGTCTGATGCATTCAGTTATCTCTGCCAGAAATGAGCTGTCTACACCACTGGCACAGAGGTTTTAACTATAACCTATTAATACATAACTTTCTCTTTATGTATTAATAAGAGAGAGAGAGAGAGACAAACAAAACCCAAAGTACCCAAGGCTTAAAGCACCAAGATGTGTCCCTAAAGGTAGATTTTTCCCTGTGAGGCCCTGTTCCCATGTGAAAGCTCACACTTGAAAACCATGTGCTACCTGGGATTCCAGATGGTCAAATTAAGGAACCAAACCATCAAACAGAAAGTCCTGGTTCTCAGCTCTGATCAGCTTCGGCATGCCAGGGAGGGGGTGTGGAGGAGCATATTTCCTACAGAACGTGGTAAAAAAAAAGAAAAAAAAAAAAAAAAAAAACGGAACTGAGAGTCCCAGATGGCCACAGAAACGGGTTCCTCTGACTTTTCTGTAGCACCTCTGCTCACCTGCAAAGGGGGCTGTGCCATTGTCAGAGACGCATGCCTCATGGAAGGCTCTATAACCAGGGAGTTTTCTAAAACCTCTCCTTGTGGAATGCAGATGACATCTGGTATTAAAGAGGTATTCTCTTTTAATCACTGTTCAATCTTCTGCAGGGATAAATGAGTACGCGGGTAGCTTCCAGCTGCCCAAACTGATTTAGTTAAATAATGTAATCTATTTGTACACAAACGTGGAATAAATGTCACGGAAGTTCCTTAGCGTGCAGTTATAATGAGTTATCCCTTTCTCGAGGTGATTAGGAGTGTTTAGTTTGTTTCAAATGCATATCAAGCCTCGTGATTGCCAATGAGCCAGGGACAACCTAAATTAGCCTCCCACAGCTGCTGACCCCTGCAGTCACTGCAAAACCATTCCTTTCGGGGAAAAGAGCCTCCTCTTAACAGTAAGTTGGGAGCTGATTTTTCTCTTCTTTTCTTTCCATTCCTTTTTAAATGTTCTTTTTTTTTTTTTTTTTTTTTTTTGTCTTTTGTCTTTATTCAGCTTCTATAGACCCCAGGTCTCCTCAGAGCTAGTCAGGGAAATACAGTCAGAGTTTCAAGATGAACAGGAATTTATACTCATTTAGTTGAAATAGCGTTTTACACGGAGGAAATCTGAGGCTCAGAGATGTTAAGACTTTTGTCCAAGGCCACAGAGTGATTCAGTGTCAGACTTTAAACAGAAACCCTGGATTCTGATATCCAGTTCCTTGCTTTTTCTCACACCTCTCCTTAGCTTTCAACCTCTTAAGGTGGCAGGTTACTAGGTGAGGACTGCAATGTGCTGTGGAGGAGAACGTGGTCTCTAAAGGCAGGGTGACTGGGTGCCAGGTAGTGCCAAGCCAAATGTTCTCACTATGACCTTGAACAACTTAACTCAGTCTGCCAACCAGAATAAGGCGAGTTTGACTGGCTTTCTATGGACCATCTATTTTGTCATAGACATTTTACTAACATTTACTTCTTTGAATATTTGTGACTTTTTTACTCAATAGCTTCACTTCCAGGTCTCAGATTTTCCCAAGGACACTTTCTGGTTTGCTATATCAGATTGAAAGAGCATTTATTTAAAAACCACTAAATTTAAAAAGTAGTGAAAAGATGGAAGCCAAATGAAGAATAATTTCACATACTGTCTTCTGTAAAGAGATGAAACAGGCAAGAAGGGAGACAGCAGGAGCTATCCAGTCACCAGAATGAGATTGTGCCTTTTGCCGATGACTATCCGTCTTCCTGTCTTGGTCAGATAACTGTGGAAGAAGTACTTCTATCACCTTGTGCAAAACGGATGCCTCTGCAGCAACTCCTCGCTTCCAGGAGAAAAAGTAATCATTGTGTGCTATTTGAATGTCTTCATAAATATAATTTATGGGTTTGATTCAGATCAGTCCTATACGGTCTTAGAAGATCAATAGTGCCATGTTCATTAGTCTCGAATTGAAGAGCTCTCATACTTTGGCCAGAAGATGGTAACTGTTTTTAATGATTTTTTGCCAGTTGGCATCAAAAGCAGATTCAATGTCCCTGGTAATTTCCTATGTTATCTTGGGGCTTTTCATTCCCTCATCCAACCATGAAGGTCAGAGTGTTGCTCTCTGCAAAGATAACTATAGCTGCATTCCTGGACTCGTAGGATAAAGTGTGTAACTATCCAGCAGCTGCTGGGGTAATAGGTGTTTTCACTCAAGCCCTATAGTGATGAGAAGGAAGGTTATGCATTTTCCCCACCAGGCCTTAATGGGGAAGTATCATGCCATTTTCAAAAGAGAAAGGAGAAGCCTGGGTTCTAATTTCAGAAATGCTATTTGCTTACTGGTTTTGAGTTTGGAGCAGTTAGTCAATGTGGGCTGCTACTTGGATGGTCTTTAATGAGAGATGTCTCTCAGTGTACATGCTCTTGGATAGTCTCCTTGAACTTGGGAAGATTTAAATATAAGACATATTAACCATAGATTGCTTAAGCATGATTTGCTTTAAACAATAGAAGGTAGAGAAACTGACATCCTGACAGCTGAACTCAATCTTAAGGCTTGAGAACTTCCACTGTGCAGATAGATAGTTATCAAGTAAGAAGTATCACTACCTTGAGGCTGCCACACTGTACTGAAGCCCAAGCAGCCATGTGGTCACTCTGTAAGGCTCCACAGTTCATTGCTCCATGGTTCTCCACAAGGAGGAGATTTAGGCTGTGGTTGATACTCTGAGCTCCCAGCTGCTGGTCAATGCCAAATGCCAGCCATGTAACTGAAGTCATTTTGTCCCTTCCACTCACCCAGCAGCCTGTCTGTCACAGCCTGAAGCAGAAGTGCTGGACTAACCAACTGAATTGTAAAAAGTCAAGAAATTATGCTATTTTAAGCTATTATGTTTGGTGTTTTGTTCATTTTTTTTTTTTTCTAAAGTGCTATGTAACAGAAATGACCAGCCTCTCAAGCTTCTCTGTCTGAACCCATATCCCATCTGGTCCCATCTGTGGGACCAGAGAGCCTATATGCCAATCAAATACCCGTGGCATTCAAGGCCCTGCTCCATCTCATTCAATTTTTCTAGCTTCCTCTTTTCTGACCGCCCCCAGAAATGGTGCTGGAACCATTTGGAATCCTCTGATATTTAGCCATTTACAATTCTCTGAACATTTAAACTGCTTGCAATAATCCAGATACCTCAAGACTTTCCATTACATTTTTCTTCCTTTCTGCTTCCTGTTTCTCTGCTATAGGTACCTTTCCCTACCAGGTAAAATGCCACCCGCTGTTTGACACTGTTCCCACTTACCAACTACTTCCTCTGCAAAGTAGTGGCTGCTGGGCTTCTGGAAGTATTATACTAAGCCAGACTTCTTACCACAATCAGAGGTGACAAAAAATTGCAAATTCCTTTGATGGCCAAATCAAAAGACTCTCTTGTATATCCTTGACCATCAGTGATTTTTTAGGTTTAATCTAGAGGATTTTTAAAAATCTATGATTATTAGCTTTTAAAAAATTAGATGGTGTGATATATTGTACACATGTACTTCAGCATTAATTAAATGCTCTCTATGCACCAGGTATAACACTAAGTATTTTATTTAGGTCATCTCTTTGACCCTTTATAACCTGTGTCAGGCATGCACTATCACTATCTCTATTTTATAGGTGAGAAAACTGAGTCTCAGAAGGTCTTTGCAAACCTGAGCTGCCTGGTTCAGGGACAGAGCTTTTTCACTGCTCTCCCTTTGATTCTGTGGCCCAACCTGGGTTCAGAGTCCCCTGCAGAGAGCAAGTACTTGTGTACATATCAGGTGAATAAACAAATGAGTTAAGATTAGAGGGAGTGCATAATTTACTTTAAATGCGTGAATAGCATTTGACATTACAATTTGGGTAAAGCAGTGTCTGCCAGTGTGTTCCTCCCGCCTATCCTGTTCTCCTTGAGACTGTCCACCTGCTAAGGGCTCAACATTCAGACTGAGCACAGTCTCTGCTACAAAGCCATATATCTCAGTAGTTTGGTCTGTGCGTCCTTGAGTCAGATTATGTGAATTTGAAACCTACCTCTATTAGTGAGTAATGGGTGAGTCTTGGACAGCCCAATTCTCATGATCCAGACTCCCTGTTTGTAAGATGAAAGCCCACACCCCATAATATCATGAAGATTAACGTAGTTAATACGCATAAACAAACCAGATTACTGGTCAACAGATATATGAAACTGTGGTGGTGATGATGATGAAAGAGGAAGAGGAGTAAAAGGAAGAGAACAGAAATCTAAAAACAGAATTACTATGTGATCCATAAATCCCACTCCTGAGCACATATCCAGACAAAACTATAATTCAAAAAGATACATGAACCCTTATGTTCATAGCAGCACTATTCACGATAGCCAAGACCTGGAAGCAACCTAAATGTCCGGTGCCAGAAGGATGGTTAAAGAAGAGGTGGTACATACATACAATGGAATACTTCTCGGCCGTAAAGAAATGAATAACATAATTTGCAGCAACATGATGCAACTAGAGATTATTGTACAAATTGAAGTAAATCAGAAAGAAGTCAAAAAACATATGATATCACTTATAAGAGGAATCTAAAATATGGAACATATGAACCTATCTGCAAAACAGAACCAGACACATGGACATGGAGAACAGACTTGTGGTTACCAAGGAGGAGGGGGAGGGTGGAATGGACTGGGAGTTTGGAGTTAGTAGATGCAAACTATTACCTTTAGAGTGGATAAGCTATGAGGCCCTACTCAATAGCACAGGCAACTGTATTCAAAATCTAACGATAAACCATAACGGAAGGGACTATTTTAAAAGTATGTATACATATATACACTTTATATATACACACATATATATATATTAAACTGAATCACTGCTATACAGTAGAAATTAACACTATGCTATAAAATAACTATGCTTCAATAAAAAAAATATAATAAATATTTTAAAAAGAGGAAGAGAAGGAACAGAAAAAACAACAGCAGCATTTCCTTACAACCCCACAGACCCCAACAGACTGGGTGCCCTTCCTTGGGTCACTACTGTGCGAGTCACAGACAACACACAGGCCGGTCTTCCTACCTCCTCTGCGCCCCCATGACAGAGTGAGCTTCTTAAGGGTATAAAACCAATTACACAAACATCAGAATTTATGCTGTTTGGCACGAACTAGTTTTCAATAAATGCTCAATAAAAGAACACTGAATAAGTTCACAGAATTCCCATGAATATGCTACCACCTGTGGCTGCCCAAAGAGAACAAAGGGGACAGTGGCCACCAAAATGATAGAATTTTTTATTATGCACCTATAGAAAAATAACCTTGCTAGAGAGAAGTAAAAGATGTCAGAGAAATAAAGAGGAGGAAAGGAGTTCTGACCACGTAGCAGGTGCTAACCACTGTGTTGGGACAGATGCATATATTATTAATTTTATTAATACTATGTAGAAATTCCATTAATTAATTAATTAATTTTCTGTGGCTGAAGATTAGGAAAGATAGTGACATAGTAACACTAAAATAAAAGCTATTTATCAAATTTATTCATTGTCCGAATTGTGCCAGGTAACTGGCTGGTTATATACTCTATTTTCTCGGATTCGATTATCAGCAAGATTTTTTGTGGAAGGTATTATTGTTTTCATTTATATGGGAGAAACACAGGTCAGTGAAGTTCAATGACCTGAACAAAGTCACCCAGTACGGCATAGCCAGAGCCAGTTCTAACCAAGGCTAAAGTCACCAGTCATTTTATTAAGTAGTGGCTACACTACTGCCAGAAGTCAGGCCCCAGTGGATTATATCATCACATATCTGGTCAAATCACCAAAATATCAGAATTGGCCCAATGTGTTACTGAACTGATTTTCTGTTTTGTCAGCCTTTGGCATTATTGAAGTCTCATTTAAAGGAAAAATAAAAGACGTGCAAGGGTGGAAACAGGTTTGTAAAAATAAATCTTGCAAAAGAGACAGCAAGTCAGTCCCTGGGTTTTTCCGTAGACATTAGAAGGCGATGTATGTGGCAGTTGTGGCAGTGCCCCTTGGGACCTCCACCGATGGGGAGGAACTGTCCAAAGGCTGGGACTGCTGCTCTCTGCTGTCTCTTGCTGGATGTGTGCCTCCCACAGGTTTCTCAGGGTCAAGGACAAAGCAAAACCCAGGGATTCTCAGGAAAACTTGACACTGGGAGATGAGGTCTCCTCTAAAATGACTTTAGCCTGAGGAGTCCCAGGGTATTTGCTGGACTTGCCTCAGACGGCATTGCGGTCCACAGTGCTTCCGTCCAGATCTTGCTCCGTATCTCCTTCACCTGGGGTCACAGACTTGCCTTGTCATCTCTTGGCCCTCCAGCCTTCCTGGTTGACCTCCCTCTTTTCTCTCATGCATGCAATTCCCCTAAAATAAAATCTTTATATGTTTAATCTGGTCTTGGGATCCACTTCTTTGAGGACCCAGACCAATACAAGGCAGAACAGCCATGTCTTAGTAAATTACCTCGCAGACTGCTACTGTTCTGACAATGTGTATGCCAGATCAGGAAACAACCACAAAGCTTTCAGAAAGATTACTTGTATGGGATATCAACGTTCTCAAAATACTAAAAGACTGTTCCATGTATTAGGTACGTTGTATATGGGATCTTATTTATTCCAGACCACAATAAACAGGATAATACACTCATTTTTAATTATCATTGTCTAGTGAGGAATCTGAAGCTCCAAAAATTTACAGAATTTACAATGACTTCATGGTAAGCCAGGGCTCCAGTCTAGATCTCAGGACTCTAAGAGTTTTCACGGAAAGTGGTTTTCAAACATTAAAGTCCGAGTCCATTGAGCATCAATTATAGTTCATGCCACTTCATCAGTCTTCTTAGATTTGCTATTTATAGTAAAATACAATGTGGTCTAGGTCTAGCTAAATGATTTCTGAGAAAAGACACATGCTAGGGCCCAGCAGAGGTCTAGTGGTAAGTGTTCAATAGTGGTTAGTTAAATTAAATTGAAAATGGATACACATGGAAGACTTAGGACATTTCTCAAAAATCTAATAACCTAAGAGCTATGCAAATTGGAATGGATTTGTTTAGGCTTTCAGCTTTAAAATATCATGTTTGTTTTTTTAAAGAAAAAATAGATATACACATAAAAATGAATAAACATGAGAGGCTGGTAACTAGCGGAAGCTGAGAACAGAAGGCTGTGTAAACCTACAGACTGCAGACCTAACATTTGTACACCATGCTTCAGCTTTCTGGGCACTGCTGTACACAGCACCGCCTCTAACCTTTACCACAGCTCCAGGAGGTAGGTCTGGCCAACCATCTTCTAGAGATGGGACAAAAGAGGTTCAGAGAAGAAAATAAAAGCCATGCAACAGTTAGAATAGCAAGGATCCTGGCTAAAACTAAAGGAGACTGACATGTCTGCATACAGCAAGTGAAGTGATGGGGTTAGGGGCCTGTGTGAACCATTTGCCAAGCGTCTATTGAGGAATGTGTTTCTTAGCTGAACCTACAAGGGCAAGATTTGAGGATGCCACAGCTTTGGGACACAAAATGACAACACCCTTGGCAGAAAAATGGGTGTAGTGGCAATTGTGGGTCAGGCAAAAAATCAATGGCAGAGGGACAGGCAGATTGGATAAGCAAGGGTGTGCCAAATGTCATGTGGTGATGAGCCAACGAGTGAGTCTGTGAGCAGATGTGAGACCTCTACATGAGACGTGGACTTCAAGACAGAAGCAGGGCAGATTTTACAGTGGGACAGACTTCCTGTGAGTGCAGGTTTGGACAAGGTCCAGTAAAATTTGGAGTTATACTTTTTTTTCTTTGTCTTTTTGTCTTTGAGGGCTGTACCCTCAGCATATGGAAGTTCCTATGCTAGGGGTCTAATCGGAGCTGTAGCCACCAGCCTACGCCACAGCCACAGCTACAACAATGCCAGATCTGAGCCGTGAATGCCACCTACACCACAGCTCACGGCAACGCCAGATCCTTAACCCACTGAGGGAAGCCAGGGATCGAACCCTCAACCTCATGGTTCTTAGTCAGATTTGCTTCCACTGCGCCACGAAGGGAACTTCTGGAATTGTACTTTTAACATGACTTCCACCTTCTTTCTGCAGACCAGAGAAATCCAAATTCAGGTTATGCTGTGATATTAGTATTTGAGGGTACACAGTGCTTATGAAGAAGAGCCTTGGACCAAAAATGAGACAGCGTGTGTTCTAGTTCTAGCACCATAACTAACTTGTTCATGTAACTTCAAGCAAATTACTGCTCCCCTCTCATCCCCAAAAAAGAGGTTAGACTAGAGTTCACAGGCCTTGGGGAGCGACAATGTAAGTGGGAGGTGCCTTTGTGAACTCAAGGGAGTCAAGACTCAAATACAACATTTTTGCAACTCAATGTTGGAAAAAATTCCATGGTCCAACTTTTTGGTTTATAGATGATCAGTTTTAATCTTCTAGACTCAATATTGGCTATTCTGAAATTTGGTTACTGTGAGGAAGAAAGTTAACTACCAAAATTTCCTAGAATGGAAGTCTAAAAATTGTTGAACATTTACCATCGTTTGGGGAATATGCATCATCTTCCTATTAAACACTATGGGTTTTTGTTTCCCCCAATTTTTACTCCTGTTCACTATAAAAGCAGCTGGGGTAAATGTTCCATATGGAGTGGACTCAAGGTGAAAGAGATTATTCAGAAATAATAATGAGTTGGTGTCTAGATTGGTGAAATTGTGTGTAGACTTTTGCTAGTGGCAAGAGAAGCAAAGAAAAAAATAATGAAACCAGTGGGCTTAGAGCATATGCTTACCCTCTGACCCCATCGGTGATAAAGGAAAACTGGGAGGCAAATGATGGGAACTCAGATACCTGTGAGAGGCTAAAAGAGGACCAAACATAGAAATCCCAGATAAATTTCCAGGACATTCCAGAGCGGATGGTCTCAGTAATTAGTCTCTTAGTGTGTGCCTGAGAGTCTGGATGTAGAGGAACAGAAGATGAACCGAGGCTGAGGGTGGAGTTTAGTTAAATGCACTTGGTGGCAAAGTCCACAGTGTGTTGTGGCAAAAGCTGGTCTTAGCGCCCGACACCTCCAGAGAAGGGAGCAGGAAGAGCAGAGGGAGCTCAGGTGCTAAGACAGCAGGCTGACTAGGGGCGACTGCTGTCAAAGAGCAGGGTGCAATGTTGGAAGATCTGTCACAAGAAGCCATGATCAAGCTCAGGCAGAAACAGGAGCTGCTGGGACATGTGGCCCTGGCTTAGTGTGGGGTTTGCTCATGGTTGCTCCCTTAACAGACATCATAGAACCTTCTCTTGAGCTGAGAGAAGACCACACACTAAGTCTATAAACACCGATTGAGCCCTGACATGCCAGTCACTGCGCTGTTAACAGTAAGGGGTAAATGTCTCATGGTCCTATGTGTAGAGGCAAAATGAGTCAAGAAAAGTGGAAGAACAGATATGGGAGAAGAAGAAGTCACTGGTGAGTCAAAGAGGGGAAGGTGTTCTAGACAGAGGTCAGTGTCCAGAAATGAAATGCCACTGCTCATGGACAGGACAGGGTGTACAGGAGGGTGAGCTGGGGATGGATCACTTGCATGTGAAAAGCAGAGGAATCGGAGAGAGTAAAGGACACCACAGCCAGAGGCCTCTGACTGAGGGAAGCCCTACGGAAGCACAGGTGAAAATGGCAAAGGATGTAATGAATATGCAAGACCCCCAAGGAGGAGTGATCACCACATTAGAGAGAAGGACGAAGGAAACAGGGCTCCTCTTTCCTTTTTGAGTTAAAAATTCCCAGGAGAGCCTCTGACTTCTCAGAAACCAAAGCCATGCCAGGAACGTGGTAAGTGCTCAGTGAATACTAAATGAGTGAAAGAATTTCCATACAAAAATTTAAAAAATATTTCCTAGTAGTAAAAATAAATAAATAAATAAAAAGCTCAAAATGGGCTCAGATACCAATGCAAGTATTGGGTACCCCAAACTTTAATCGCTTGAGGCTAGCTTGGGGTTGGGACACACAACCTCTATTTCCTTTGTGCTCTAAAAATGATTGGAGCCTGAGGTTGGAGGTGGGGGGAGGAAGTGGACCAAGGAGTTTGGGAAGCTGCAGAGACCACAGACTTCATTGCTTCTACCACTCTGCCTGGGGCCAGGCTTGCTAATTATCCCCGTGGATGGAGATGATGGAAGTAAGCAGGTCCTCAGCACCGGCTGCTCCTAAACAGCCTGTAGGTACAGCCCAAGTGACAGTAAACAGTCTGTCAAAACACTCCTTCCTCTCTTTGAACACCCATCCTCCTGCAGATGCTAACATATTGGCCTGCAACAAATTGAACACACCTGGCTCCAAAAATGCTTCCAGAGTGGAGCTAAAAGCCCAGCAGAATTTCCCCGAGGATCGGCACATATGTGTTGCTTTTCCTTCCATCAACTAAAAGTATGTGTTAGCCAAAAAAAAAAAAAAAAAAAAAAAAAAAAAAAAAAAGGAAAGAAAAAGGAAAAAGCATACCCCCCATGAATGTCCTTAAGGAATGTCTCATTAATTCCCAGGTCTCCTGAGCACATATCTTCCCAAGGAGAAGTAGGGAAGCAAGAAAAAGGCAGGACTGGGTTCACAGACAAGAAATAGCAAATCTAAGAAAGACAGCTGATTAAGTGAAGAATTAAAAGTTTATTATAATTGGTGTTTCTAAGTAGGCTGCCCAGTAATTGCTTTTAAAAAAAGAAAAGAAACATGCACAGATGAAGCTGCAAATCCTTTTCTTTTCTTTCTTTTTTTTTTGGCAGAACAATGAGATATTATTCATTTGTGTGGTGATTGTAATAGAGTTTAATGAATTTTCCAGTTGAATAATCTTGGAGAAACTATATTGCCAATTAAATAAATAACAGCTAAATAAGCACAAACACGTGAAAAATAAGGAGGCTGGAGAGAAAATATTCTATAAGACCTTCATCATCTGGTCCTGCTTACTTTTCTCTGACACGCATCTGGGATACGGACCCTGCCATGGCTCTGCTGCCTTGGATGCCTTTGCCCAAGGCAGCCTGTCACTGCAGCCCTGATCTATAGCTGTCCACACCTGCCTGTCTGCCAGCCTTTTGTAGGTCTTGCATTCCCACCAGAGCTATCATTTTCCTCTATTTGTTTCCCTAGCACTGTTTGGCATTTATCATATTATCTAATTATTAGTTGTTTATCTGCCTCTCTCCCCTTCTTGCCTGTGGATTTTTCACAGGTAATGATTATTTTTCTTTTTCTTTTAGTGTGGGGCTTCAGTGTCTAGCACAACACTTGGCACATAGTAGGTTCTTTATAAAGATTTAAGGAACTCCCATTCTTATAGCCAAATTCTCTTTTTCATTCTCTTTTTTATTTCAACTACTAAGCACTCAACACAAAGTTTTCACTAAGTGATTTCATTCATCAAACTAGATCCAGCTCAAGTGTAACCCCCAGAATTTCTTCACTGATCCTGACCCCTTTTTTTTCTTTTTTCAGCTGCACCTGCAGCACATGGAATTTCCCAGGGTTGAATTAAAGCTGCAGCTGCTGGCCTATGCCACAGCCACTCCACAGTCTTTCAACTTACGCTGCAGCTTGTGGCAACACCGGATCCTTAAGCCACTGAGCGAGCTCAGGGATCAAACCTGCATCCTCATGGACACTATGTCAGGTTCTCAACCTGCTGATCCACAAGGGGGATCTCCCCATTCTCCTTCTTCTCTGTCAGTGAGTCTCCATAGTCCTTGCTTTATACTCTATGCCAACCAAGCTATACTTAGAATCTCTTGGCTTTTATTTGGAGGCACCTTAAAGGGACTAGAGAAAAATTACACATCTGTGGGTTTTAAAATTAGATTTACTTGGATTATTGAAAATTATTTCTGGCCTGGTTTGCTCGATGCCATTGGTATCAGTTTGCCAGGGCTGCCATTAAAAATACTACAGCCTGGGTGGCTTAAACAGCAAAAATGTATTTTTTCAAATTTCTGGAAGCTATACATCTAAGATCAATTTGTCAGCAGTTTTGGTTTCTCCTGAGGCCTGTCCCCTTGCTTGCAGATGGGTGCCTTCTCGCTATGTGCTATACACACATGGTCCTTCCTCTGTGTGTGCATATTCTTGCTGTCTCTATGCATGCCCTGATATTCCTTCATATAAGGACACCAGTCAGATTGATTAGGGTCCACTCTAATGGCCTCATTTTAACTTAATTACCTCTTCAAAGGCCCTATCTCCAAAAAAAGTCATATTTTGAGGTACTTGTGTGTAGAGCTCAAGTACATGAATTTTGGAAGGCCATAGTTCAATTCATAACACTATTAATTTCCAGCTCAATGCTTAGGCCTAGAATTGCCAATCAGATGTAAAGCCAAAAGCTGCCTGAGACTAGGGACCTTTCATATACTGCAGCCAAGGCCACCATAGTAAAATATAGACTGCCCACAAGAGGCTTTACACCCATCAGAGCTTTGTTATATCTCAGGGCTCAAAAGAACTTGGGGAGACACTGACTTTTGCAAAAGGGAAGAAGTTAAGACAGGGCTCCTAGCCAACTCTGTGGCAGAACCCTGGACAGGATAAGAATTCACCATTCACTGCTCAAATAGTGGGGGTGTCTTAAGTGGGAATGGGGTCATTGCTTATCCCCAAAGAGGTGTGAGAATGGTTGCTGGGATACTATTTGTGGTCAGACTTACACTCAGATGGAGAATAGAATTGTGTCCAGAGCAATTTCTGTCTTGGGAGGAGGGATCAGCAAATTCCATGAACATTTATTTACTTGCTATTTCTCAAGCACAAGCAAACTCAAGAAAAGACTTGCCTCAGACTTTGGAATATATACCATTAACAACTTCCTTTGCTCATTTAAGACTGGGGACAGTGAGGGCCAACATGGGGAGGTACAAAGTTGAGACAGTCAGAGTTCACAGCAGACAACGAGTAGATAAAACCTGTTCATAAATTAGAGTTACTGACATAATCCTGGAAGATCCTTTGTGTAGAGCATTACATACAGGTAAGTTATTCTCATCAATCAGCATATCCCAGTACCCCGCGATGCCAGTGAGGCAGAAACACAGTGTAATGAGAGATCGGAAGATGACTTCATCCCTATTAGCATCTTACAGTATTGGGCCAGAGTAGACACAATAAATACACTTTGATAGGTGGCATTAGGCCCAGGAAAGTCTTTTTCTTCCCTTCTCCTGGATTCCAATGAGAATCTCCTGGATTCCAATGAGAAGCCATGGTCCTGGTTTTAATTTCCTGAGTTGTGAATGGACTTAATATTTTTGATTAAGTCCATGTGCTCATTAAACACAATAATTGAATGTAAATGTAATCACTAGGTATATAACACAAAGCAATTCTCCATACAAAGTAAATCATTCCTTCTGGTTTCCTCTCTGTTTTCTGAGCAATTCCTGGATAGGAGGTGTGATACAGGACACTCAGTGAATTGTACAGTGGTCTTATGCCCTCTTCATGCCCTTACAATGATTTAACTCTGTGAGATCAGTAAAAGACAGTGGGAAGGGGTAACAAAGTCAAAGTCAAAGGCAGTCTTATTGTCTTGCCTGGAGGTTTTGGAATTTTGTGTGCATTTGAAGGCCAGGTGTGCCTGAGCATTGCCCACCTCCTGACGGACATGTGTGCCCCTACAAGTCATGTTTATTGCAGAGAGTGACAATACTTAGGACCTATGACTACCTGATTGCTTTTCCTGCCATAGAGTTGGAGTGTTGGTCCAAAACAGAGAGGATTTTTATGCAATTCAACCTCAGTCACTTCCTATAGTCTTGGACAAATAAACTTTTTTGAGTCTGTTTTCTCATCTATAATGTGCATGTACTAGTTGAACTAACCACATAATCTGGCCGTGTGGATTGAATTAAATAAGGTTATTTATTATCCTTGCCATTATTAGTCATTTAATGGTTTGGACAGAGAGAGCATAGAAAAGAAAAGTAGGGTTCTGAGTGTACTGGCTCCATAAGCAAACACAGCAAATACAAACAAACAATAATTTTATCCATAAATGTCTTCTTTTGTTCCCACTTCCAAAGAATTCCTTTTAGTTATTTGGAGAGGTATACCTGCTTGCAGTGCCAGTTTAATATTTTAGTTTAAGAAAGATATTAGGATGCATCAAAGGAAAAATTTTAGATTTTTGTTAACTTAGTTTATGCTGTGTCAGTGAAATGGAAACTATGGTTAAGGGCAGGGACTTGTATTTAATGAGTCTTGAACTAGCTTTTCTTCTCTCAATTGTTCATTCATTTGTTCAAAAATAGAGAGAGAGAAAAAGCTACAAATAAGACTGAATTATTTCAAAGGTAGCTTTTCTATTTATTCATTCATGCAATTAATTAATAATTTTCTTCTTGATAAGGACAATACATTCTCCAAGGTACTAGTGAAACAGATAAATAAAGCAGTTACAGTCCTTGCTTTTATGTAGCTCATGTTCTATTGCATTCTAGGGGGGATGATAAATATCACAAAAATGCAAATAATTAATTTCAGCATACTAAAATAAGAATAAAAGAAGGTGTATGATAGATAATAATGATGTATGTGTTTGGAGCTGGGGGGATCTACTTAAGTATCAGAGAAGTAAAGAAGTCGTATTTAAGCCAAATTCTGAATAATATTTACTATTTGAATGTCACGCTCTTCAATATCCAGGTGAAATTGGGGGATTTTTACCATGCATAAATATCCAGCTACATTCTTTAATTTTTATAAACTCTTTATACTATAAATACTAATTTGAATCAAAATATATTTATCACTTCAGCTAATAAAAAAAACTTAAGCTTCCAGTAAGGTGACAGGTAAGATTTTCAGAAATCTCTAAAAACACTGAACTCTGGATTAATAACAGCAAATGTTTATTAATTCATAGTCAAGCTCACTGGCACCTGCTTGCATTCTCCCTCACACACAAGATAGATACACAAGAAAATCTCCAGGGACCTCAAATGAAGTAATAAGCCACAGTGATAAATACATGCTGAATGGTTGGCGTGGGAACATTTGCCAAGACCAACTATCTAGAGTCTTGAGTTTTAATGGCTTTAGACTCACAAAGGACAAAGAATTATAACTAAGAACTCCTACATACAACTGAGAACCTCAAAGACTATATCTATCTATATTAAAAGGTATTTTAGGGGGACAAAAATCCTGCCAGCAAAGTCATAAGGAGAATTATTTGTTTATTGGCATTAGCTCTGGAGGTGGAGGAAAAATGTCTTAGAATTTCTAACTACCAGTCATACCTCAAGCAGGTATGGGAGTTTGAAACTCTACTGTAGGTTTGTGAAATCTCAAGTATAAAATGCATGAGAAGTAATCTTGGGAAAGAAAGTAATCTTGGGTAATAGTGTAAATGCAAATTCCCCTTAGAGAAACCAAGATGCCAAAATTGAGAAAAATACAAGTAGTAGAATTAGATGCCAGAGAATTCATGTTTGGGGGATTATTATACAGGATATAAGAATATTTAAAGAATTTGAAGAAATAGGATATGGAATCAAAAACATTAGACTGGAACATAACCGTCAAAAATGACTCAAAATATTTTAAAAGGCTGATATAGAATTCCCAGAAGTTAAAGAATAAATACTTAACCCTGCTCCTTTTCCCCTCAAAATGGAATAATGCTCTCTATATTTGGGTTAAAGATCAGAATAAAAATGGGTTAAGAGAGAATTGGGGAATTTTAAGAGATATCTGAAGAAATTATACATAATGAAACACAAATAAAAACAGATGAAAAAGATTGAGAGATGGATGATATAATGAGAAGGACTAACATTTAGTGGGAGACACAGAAGAATTTCAAATAGGCAGTGTAATATTATTTTGCAGAAGAGACTGTTCTAGAACTTTTTAAAAATATACCCTCAAGTCAGAAAACAAAAATATCCCAAGTTAATTATTAAAAATTACACCCAAGGTTGCAGACGGAGCTTGGATCCCGCATTGCTGTGGCTCTGGCGTAGGCCGGTGGCTACAACTCTGATTCGACCCCTAGCCTGGGAACCTCCATATGCCGCGGGAGCAGCCCAAGAAATAGCAAAAAGACAAAATAAATAAATAAATAAATAAATAAATAAAAATTATACCCAGATGTAACCTTGAGAAAATGCAGGAGTTTCCACTGTGGCATAGTGGGCTAAGACTCTAACTGTCAAAGCTTGAGTTGCTGCAGAAGTGCAGGACTTCTGGCACGGCCTGGCACAGTGGGTTAAAGGATCTGGCATTGCCATAGCTGCAGTGTACGCTAAAGCTGCAGTTTGGATTCTATCCCTGGGCTGGGAATGTCCATATATCGTGGGTGCAAGAAAAAAAAAGAAAGAAAAAAAGAAATAAAAGAGTGTACAACATTAAAGACTAGGAGATCTAAAAGTAATCGGAGAGGTAGAAAATAAAAGAACATAGGAATAACAATTAGATAACAACAGACTTAACTGAAACAGTGGAAACCAGAAGGCAGAAGGATATCTCAGAACTGAGAGAAAATATCAATCATCCTAGAAGTGTAATCAAAGCTAACATTTTTTTAGAGTTAAATAATGTTTTATAAAATAGCAATAAGAGAGAGGGACCACCAATATACCCTTACTAGAGGAACTTAAAATGTATTCTGTGGAGATCAATTCTAGATGAAATATTTGAAATGCAAGACAATGGTCAGCAAGTCAATTATTATACCTGTGTTCAAAATAAGTATTAGTTGTGTGAGTAGTAAAATGTATAATTTAACTGGGTAAAAAAGGTGAAGCTAGAATATAAACCAATAACATGGATACAGGAAGTCTTTCTAGCACATCCAAAAGTGAATGTTCAGGTTAAAAGCAACCTCAAGTCTGCTTCGGAGGAAGGTAAAGAAATTGACTATAAGAAATTGTAAGGAAAATAATTTAAAGGATAGAAATAGAGTGTAAAACTGCCAGAACAGTATCAGGAAAAAATAAAATAAAACATTAAGGGAGAAAACAACAAAGCATTAAATGAAAATAACAAAATGAGTAATACAAAGAAATGAAAATATATAGGTAATCACAATAAATGGTAATGTTTAAACTCATTAGTTAGCTTTAATTGTCAGCATGAATTCACAAAAATGAAACACAGCCACATGACACCATGTATCAGAGACACATCTAAAATATCAAGAAAGAGGAGTGATGTCACTGCCGTGATAGCATTAGACAGCCCTCCTTTTTGTTCCCCTTTTAGACAACTAATTAGGCATCAATCCATGAATAAAAGTATCTCTGTGGGAGTTGTAGGAATGAGCGCGATATGCCAAAGGACCCAGGTGGAAGCTCTCCCACCCATGCATGGGTAACAGGCAGAGATACCAACCTTCATACAAGCTACAGCACCAGCAGGAGCTTATAAAACAGCCATGGCCTCTCTCAGTCCTGGGCTGGGAAAACCAAGAAGTGTGCTGACTTGGGCAGACACCAATAGACAAGAGAGATTTTGTACAAATCCAGGCTTACCAAGAAGGAATTCCAGTACTCTAAGTAAAAATTCCATGTTTGGAAACCTTGAAGAGAGTATAGAAACTTTGCTGACACCACTTCTCCCCTAAAGCAGTACATTATAGGGCTGAACTAGCCAGCAGCACACTCTCTTAAGTGGGAAAATGAATAGAGTGAGTGAGAGCTTGTCTACCATGATGGTGTATAAGCCTATTTCTCTACTGTGGCACCCAGAGTATTGAAGTGAGACTTCCATGAGGAGATTGAGGAAGAGGCAGATAAGAATATCAAAGGGCAATGTAGGGGTGGAGTTCGTGCTGATTGTTTCACAACTCCAGCAGGAAGCGCACAGGAAGCACTTCACGCAAGGATCCCCCAGCAAGTTCACAGACACCCCCAGTGCTCTGAGTCCTAAACTCATACCCTACTCCCACCCCCGCCCTTTCCTGGCTCTGTGTGTACTACAGTGCAGCAGTGAGAGTGGCTCTGGCAAGTAGGCAGTCAATCCCCTCAGATAACAAGCCAGTGTCAGTGGGCAAGGGAGAAACAATAAACATGACCTGTTGCCATCTCTAGAAAACAAAATAGAGGTTTCAAATAGCCAGCTTGGCAAGTCATTTGGACCAGAGAGAAATAAAAGCTTAAGAATTGTGCCATAGGAGGGATCAAGAAGAGTAGAGAATTTGTACCCATACAAAGACAGACTAAATCCAGAAAGTAACAGCCCCAACAAACAGAATAACCTCATACAGAGGCAAACAGCAAAGATTTAAGGAGGTGGGTACTAGTGCAAACAAGAAAGGAGGAATGCAAAACTGGTTGAAACACGAAACATCAAGAAAACATATCATCACCAAAACGTAATAATAACTCTCTAATAACTAAACCCAGAGGCATCAAATTTTGTGATTTTGCTGACAGTGAAATTCATAATTTCTCTTTTGAGGAAACCAGCTACAAGGGAACAGAGAAACACAATTCAACAAAATCAGGGAAACCATGAACAAAATTTAAAAAAATTAAGAAAGATATATAAAACAAAAAAGAAAAAAATCTGGATCCAAAGAATTCAATGAATCAAATTTAAAGAGCAATAGAGAGCATTCACAGAAGAGTAGTAGTTCAAACATAAGACAGAATCAGTGAACTAGGGAGAAGAACCAAGGGGAAAAAAAAAAACTTTTAAAACAGTGAAGAATGCTAAATGATATATGGGACATATATATTATCACTTACACATGGAATATAAAAAAAAAGATGAACTTGTAGAAACAAGAGAGTTCAGTGTTAGTTCCCAGGAACTGGGGGTCGAGAGAACTGAGAAGATACGGTCTAAGGGTACAAACATGCAGCTAGTAGATAAATATGTTCCGGAGTCTAATGCACAACATAGTGATTATAGTCAACAACATTTTTTTTTGTCTTTTTGCTATTTTCTTGGGCCACTTCCGCAGCATATGGATGTTCCCAGGCTAGGGGTCAAATCAGAGCTGTAGCCACCAGCCTACACCAGAGCCACAGCAATGCAGGATCCCGGCTGCATCTGCAACCTACACCACAGCTCACGACAATGCCAGATCCTTAACCCACTGAGCAAGGCCAGGGATCGAACCCACAACCTCATGGTTCCTAGTCAGATTCGTTAACCACTGCACCATGACAGAAACTCCTATAGTCAACAACATTTTATTATCAATTTCAAAGTTACAAAAAGACACGATCTTAATTGTTCCTACTACAAAAATAAAGAGATAATTATTTGACATGATAAAGACGTTAGCTAATGCTATAGGTATAATGATATTTCAGTATATAAAAGCATCAAATTGACATACTGTACACATTAAAATTATGCAATTATCTTGAAATATGCCAATTATAACTCAAAAATAAATACATAAATGACATTGTTCTCATTGGAAGAATAAAATACCAGAATTAAACCTTTCTCTGAGTAAAAGGTGGGAAAAGATTTATCAGGTAATAATAACCAAAAGAAAGATGGTGTCATGTTATTAACTACAAACAAGACAAAATAGACATGAGCCAAAACTCATTGTTAAGTATGAAGATCATGAACATTTAAATCAATAGAAAGATGGTGGTTTTAAATGGACAATGCTGTGGCCTCATATGATAGGAAGGATGCATAAGGCTAATATTAACTGAAACACCAACAAATTGATAGATGTACAATCATGGTGGCAAAACATCTCTCATTAGCTGCTATAAAATTTATATAAAAATGAATAAGATTATAAAAGACTTGAAGAATAAAAATTAAAAACTTGATCTAATGATTATGTTACCAAGAATTACAAAACATAGTTTTTTTTCAATCATACATGAATTTTTTTTTAAAAATTGACCACTTATTATGCCATAATGCAGTCTTCACTCTTTTTAAGAAAACGGTTACCATATCATCCATATATATTTAAAACAATAAAATTAAATCAGAAATCATCAATAAAAATGTAAGAAAAACATTTATATTTTAGAAAGTTGAACCAGAAAGAAAAAAAATAAAGTTCTCGGAATTAATAACAAATATCTCATGTATCAAAACTTGTGGGAGTTGCCTTTGTGGCTTGGTGGTTAATGAACCCAACCAGGATCCAAGAGGATGCTGGCCTTGCTCAGTGGGTTGAGGATCTGGCATTGCCATGAGCTGTGGTCAAGTTACTTCTCTGATTCAACCCCTAGCCCTGGAACTTCCATATGCTGCAGGTACAGCCCTAAAAAGAAAGACAAAACAAAACAAAAAATCTTCTAAGATGATGTTAAAGAAGTATCATTAAAAAAATATATAACCTTGGGTTCTTAAATTATAAGTTAAGCACAACATTGTAAATCAATTATACTTTAATTCAAAACTGAAAAAAAGAAGTTGAAAGGCAATGAGCTAAATATTACATTTAATTTTTTTAACTTTTAAGTAGAATAAAAATACTGATAAAGACCAAAATTAATGAAATAGAAAGGAAATAAAGAATCAACAAAGCCAAAATGTTGCTAGAACATTAAAGTAGACAAACTTTTTAAAGATTCATTATAGAAAAATAAATACATATATTATACACAGAATTTTTAATATTTTTTTTTTTTGTCTTTTTGCTATTTCTTGGGCCGCTCCTGTGGCATATGGAGGTTCCCAGGCTAGGGGTCTAATAGGAGCTGTGGGTACCAGCCTACGCCAGAGCCCCGGCAACACAGGATCCGAGCCGCGTCTGGAACCTACACCACAGCTCACGGCAACGCCGGATCGTTAACCCACTGAGCAAGGGCAGGGATCGAATCCGCAACCTCATGGTTCCTAGTCAGATTCGTTAACCACTGTGCCACGACGGGAACTCCAGTGTACACAGAATTTTAAAATGGGGCGTAACTAGATGGACCAGAGACAAATAAGACAGAGGATATTATTAAAAATTCAAGACGAAGGAGATGGAAAATTTTTTCAAGATATGTTAAGGAAACCTAAACAGGCCTACTATCATTAAACACATACAATCAATCGTTTAGTACTCACCAACAGAACACCAGGCCTAGATAATTTTTACAGGTGGGTTTATGAAACATTCACAAATACGTCCAATATTATACAAAATATTTCAGAGAACAGTAAGTGGGAACATCCTCCAATTCATTTTATATGGCTATTATCTCCATAAAGAATTCAATGAGGAAAATAAAATTAGAGATCATCATCCTTTAACAAGTGCAAACAAAAACAAAATTCATAAATAAGATATCAACAAAAGGAGTACAACAATGCTGATAAACAGATAAGACTTCATGAGCCAGATGTATTCATCTCAGTAAAGTGAGGCATTTTTTTCATATGAGAAAATATATTGTTAATCATTTCATTGAAATGTTAAGAGAAAAAACTCAATACATCAACTATTAATTACTTAATTTAGGAAATAGGAATAATACGAAACTTTCTTAACTCGATAAAATGTATCTGCTGAAAATCTACAAAGATTTATCCTTAACGGTCCGACATTGGAATTATTCTCTTTAAAATCATAGATAAGAATGACAACAATCATACCTTCTGTTTAACCAAGTGCCTGACATCCTAGCTATATAAGAAATATTTTTTGAAAATTAGAAATAATTTGTAAAACTATAATTAATTATAAAATAGGAAACAAAACTACCCTTAGTTGCAGATAATATAGTTCTTAGGGAAATGAAAGAACATCTATAAACAAATTACTAGAAAGAGAGGGTAAAGATTCTAAACATATGCTTAATATATAAAAAACAACTGCATTCCTGGAGGCAGGATAAAGAAGGGAGTGTAGGAAGACCCCAAGCTCACGTCCTTCCATGAACACAACAAATCTACAACTACATCTAGAATAACTCTCTCTGTAAATAACCTGAAGACCTGGAGCAGAGTTCTATAACTAAGAATATAAAGATAAAACAGCAAGATTGGTAGAAGGTGAAGAGAAGTGATCCTAGTCATGACCCATACCCTCAACCAATGACCCCAAAGAGGAAGAGGATAACACAAACTTTGAAGTCCTCCTAAGAAGCATGGATTAAAGCCCCCTATTGGCCAGCCCAGCCCATGGAACCACCAC
This sequence comes from Sus scrofa, assembly GCF_054392235.1. Lineage (NCBI taxonomy): Eukaryota > Metazoa > Chordata > Mammalia > Artiodactyla > Suidae > Sus > Sus scrofa. The sequence goes on from NC_139391.1 coordinate 14,298,411, forward strand.
TGGGAGGATGAGCCCCATTAATTGGTTTTGAAAATCACCAGAGCTTACAACTGGGATCTGGAAGGCAGTATGGAACCAACACTCTGCCCTTAAAGTGAGAATACACACATTTTCTTGCTCTGAATCCCAAGACAGAGACAACAGGTTGAAAAGCACTTGGGGAGTTCCCATTGTGCAGGGGAAATGAATCAAAGTAGTATCTTTGAGGATGTGGGATCGATCCCTGGCCTTGCCCAGTGGGTCAGTGATCCAACATTGCCATAAGCTGTGGTGTAGATCACAGACATGACTCAGATCTTGTGTTGCTGTGGCTGTGCTGTAGGCCAGCAGCTGTAGCTGTGAATTGACCCCCCACTCTGGGAACTTCCATAGGCTGTGGGTGTAGTCCTAAAAAGAAAAAGAAAAGCCCTTGGTACTTCATCTAGCCTGCCAACAAAGCCTCAGAATGCTCCCCAGCCTGAATTCAGCTCTGATTTCAAATACTCTTCCAAGGTGGTGTTCCCTGTCATGCCATAATAGAATCCCTGGCCTGCAGTAGCCTCTGGCTCTAATGTCTACAGGTCCAGCCCCTCTGCCAAGTGGGGCAGCGATGAGTATATTCTGGGAGAAACACCAGCCTGTGCTGCGCTCTGGCTCCAGCCCATCTCAACAAGGTTAGAGCCCTAAGTCTGCCCCTGAAAAAGTCCCAGCTTATGCATTGTCCAGCTTCAGCACTCCCACCAAAGCCTTTGGGCAAACACAGTTTTCATAGGGATGGTCCACTACAAGGACATGCTTTCAAGACTGGGAGAGGTAACTATTTCAAATGGACAAAGAGAAACTCAGAAAGTCAAGCAAAAGAAGACAAGAGAGGGATATGTTCCTAATGCAAGAGTAAGATTAAACCTCAGGGGGAAAAATAATGAAACAGAGATAAGTAATTAACCTGGTAAAGAGTTCAAAGCAGAGGTCTTAAAAATGCTCAATGAACTCAAGAGAAGAATAAAGGAACACAGTGAGAAATCCAAAAATTAGAGAATATAAAAAGAACCAATTATGGTTGAAACATATAATAACTGAAATGAAAAAAATGCCCTAGAGGTAATCAATACATTAGGTGATATAGAAGAACTCATCAGTTCCAGTGACCCAGAAGGCAATATAGTGGAATTCCTCCAATCAGAACAAAAAATAAGTAAATAAATAAATAAATAGCAATAATAATAAAAATGTTAAAATGAGGACAGTTTAAGTGACTTCTGAGAAAGAAAAATCAAGTGTACTATCATTTGCATTATAATGATCCCCCAAAAAAAGAAAAGAGAGAGAAAGGGAAAGAAAATATGCTTGAGAAAATAATAGCTGAAAGGTTTCTATCCTGGCCAGACAAACAGGTATCCAAGTCTAAGAAGTATATAGAGTCCCAAAGAAGATGAATCTAAGCAGACCCACACCAAAACACATTACAATTAAAATATCTTAAGTTAAAGAGAAGTCTTAAAGTAGCAAGAAAAAAACAACTAGTCATGTAAAAAGAAACCCACATAAGAGTATCAGCTGATTTTTTTTAGCAGAAATTTCACAGGCCCTAAAGGAATGCCATGATACAGTAAAAGTACTGAAGAAAAAAACAAACAAACAAACAAACACACAAAAACAAAGCATTCCAAGAATTCCCTTGTTGGCAAGATTATCATTCAGAAGGAGAGATAAATTTTCTAACAAACAAAAGCTATCCCTATTAAACTACCCATGAAATTTTTGAAAAAACTAGAAGTAATCCTAAAATCTATATGGAATCTCAAAAGACCCAGAATAGCCAAAGAAATACTGAATGACAAGAACAAAACTGGAGGCATAACCCATTCATACTTCAAAAAATATTACAAAGCAATATCAATCACAATGTCATGTTATTGACACAAGAACAGACATGTGAATCAATGGAAAAAAATACAGAGACCACAAATAAATCCACACATCTACAGTGAATCTTTGACAAAGGAGGCAAGAAAAAAATAGAGAAATGAGAGTATCTTTATTGGGAAAGCTCAAGAGCCACATGTAAATCAATCAAATTAGAACACTCCCCCACAACATATACAAAAATAAACTCAAAGTGGTTTAACGACTTAAACATAATGAAGGACAACATAAACGTTCTAAGAGAGAATGCAGGCAAAGCATTCTCTGACACAAATTGCAGTCATGTTTTCTTAGGTCAGTCCCCCAGAGCAATAGAAATAAAAGTAAAAACTAGCAAATGGGGCCTAACCAAATTTATAAACTTTTACACAGCAAAAGAAACCATAAACAAAATTAAAAGACAACCTACAGACTGAGAGAAAAATCATTGCAAATGATTTGACTGATAAGGGCTTAATTTCCAAAATACACAAAGGGCTCATACAACTCAATAATAAACAAATAAACAAATAACCCAATCAAAAAATGGCCATATATCTAAAATATGATACAAATAAACATTTCTCCAAAGAAGACATACAGATGGCCAAAAGGCCCATGAAAAAATGCTCAACATCACTAATTATCAGAGAAATGCAAATCAAAACTACAGTGAAATATCACTTCATGCCAGTCATCATTATAAAGTCCCCAAGCAATAAATGCTAGAAAGGGTATGGAGAAAAGGAACCCCTCCTATACTGTTGATGGGAATGTAATTTGGTACAGCCACTATGAAAATAGCTCAGAAATTCCTTAACAAATTAAAACTAGGGTTACCCTATGATACAGCAATCTCACTGCTGGGCATGCATCCAACAAGACTATAACTTAAAAAAGATAAAGCACCCCAATATTCATAGCAATTACAATAGTTGACGTGAAAGCAACCTAAATATCCAGACAAATATATAAATAAAATATGATGTATATGTGTGTATGCACACACACATATATATATATACATATATACACATTGGGACACTACTCAGCCATAAGAAATGAAATAAAGCCATTAGCAGCAACATGGATTGAACTAGAGATTATCATATCAAGCGAAGTAAGTCAGAGAAAGACAAATATTGTATGATAACACTTGTATGTGGAATCTAAAATATGATATGAATTCTACCAAAAATTTAAAGAGATAATACCTATCCTTCTCAAACTACTCAAAGAATTGAAAAGAATGCTTCCAAACTCATTTTACAAAGCCAACATTACCTTGATCCCAAAATCAGACAAGGATACCAGAGAGAGAGAGAGAGGTAAGTCTAAGGCAATATACCTGATGGATATAGTGGCAAAAATTATCATTAAAATAATAGCATAGAGAATTCAATAATACATTCAAAGAATCATACACCATGATCAAGTGGCATTTATTCCAGGTATGCAAATTTGGTTCAAAACTTCTTATATCAATATAATATACCATATGAACAAAACAAAGAATAAAAATTATATGATCATCTTAAGAGATGTAGAAAAAGCATTTGATAAAATTATACATCCATTTATGATAAAAACTTTCAACGAAGTAGGTATACAAGGAACATGATTAAACACACTAAAGACCACAAATAACAAAAAAAGATAGCTAAACATGGAAAGATATACCATGCTCATGGATTGGGACAATTAAAACGTTAAAATAGCCACACTAGCCAAAGCTGTCTACATATTCAATGCAATTCCTATTAAAAAACAGAAAGAAGACCTGAATAGATATTTTTCCAAGGAATATATATAGATGGCCACAGGCTTATGAAAAAATGCTCAACATCACAAATCATAAGGAAAATGCAAATCAAAGCCACAGTCCAATATCACCTTACACCTGTAAAAATGGCTATAATAACAAATTTGTTATTTGAGGAAGTGGAGAAATAAGTATACTATTTGGGGGATTTAGAATTGCTGCAGCCACTATGGGAAACAGTATAGAAATTAATCAAAAAAATGAATGTAGAACTACCACATGATCCAGCAATTCCACTGAGGAGTATATGTTCAAGGAAAACAAAACACTCATTTTAAAAGGTACAAGCAAATGTTCTTAGCAGCATTATTTACAATAGCAAATATACGAAAACAATCTTCCACAAGGACAGCTGGATTAGGAAGTCATCTCACACACACACACACAGAGAGTGGAATTACTCAGCTGTAAAAAAAAAAAAACAAACCTTGTAATGACCTAGAAGTATTATATTAAGTGAAATAAGACAGAGAAAGTCGAATGTCACATGTTTTTACTTATATGTTGAATATGAAAAGCAAAAAAAAAAAAAAAAAAAAAAGCAAATATACAGAAACAGATTCACAGATATAAAGATCAAACAACTAATTCTCAGAGGGAAAGGAAGAATGGAAAAAATAGGTGAAGGTGAAGGGGATTAAAATGTAAAAACTGCCAGTTATAAAACATATATGTTACAGGGGTGTAATGTAAGAGATAGCAAATATATTCAATAATATTATAATAACTTTGTATGGTGTGCAAACTATAAAAATATTGAATCACTTTTGTACATCTGAAACTAATATAAGTCAACTATGTTAATAAAAAAAGCAACTGCATTTCAATATACCTGCAACAAATAGTTATAACACAATAAGATACCATTTCCTGCTTGCTATAACAAAAATATATATGAAGTACCTATATTTAAATCTAACAAAAAGTGTACATAAACTTTATGAAGTTATTATAAAATTTTATTAAACTATTAAAAGATGGCCCCAACAAATGAAGAAATATACTGTATATATGGATAGAAGGAATGCTTGTAGTATTGATTTCAATTCTCCCCCAGGTTTATCTATAAATTCAATATGAGGCCTATAAAAATCTAAGAAGTGTTTTCTTTGGAAACTTGCTAAGAAAATCCAAATATTAATATGACTGGTAAGGTCAAGAATAGTCATAGCAATTCTTAAAAATTAAAATAACATAAGTTGACTTGCCCCACTAAATCTAGACTTATAATAAACCCACAATAACTAATAAAGAATGGAATTGGTACAGAGAAAACAAATAGACCAAAGGGATAAAATAATCCCCAATGTTACGTAATTTTAGAAACTTTATATATGTCAGAGGTGGGATACTGTTATGTATGAATAATGGCTGATAAGTCAGTGAACACTGCTAGGTGAATTGGCCATGCATTTGGAAAGCAACAAAACCAGATCCATAATTCATCTGCAGTATACAAATCAGCAAAAGATAGAATAAAAATCTAAGGGCAAAAAAGTAAACTTTATATCTTTGAGAGAAAATGTAGGATATTATCTTTTTTACTTCAAAGTTTGAGGGATTTATTAAACCAAGCACACAATGCATAAACCAGAAAAAAAGATTTGGTAAAATTTTGTTACAGTTAGTAAAAAATGAACATTTATTGAAAGAGAACACTGAAAACCATTAAGACTATTATCTAGTCATGAAAAAAATGAGTAAAAAATCAAATAGTCAACTCAATAAAATGTCAAAAAATAAGCAATTTCTCAGGAGAAATATTGAAAAAGAGAAGATCTTAAACCTCAGTGATAAACTGAAAGAAGACAATTAAAAATACTTTGAGGAGTTCCCGTCATGGCGCAGTGGTTAACGAACCCGACTAGGAACCATGAGGTTGCGGGTTCGGTCCCTGCCCTTGCTCAGTGGGTTAACGATCCGGCGTTGCCGTGAGCTGTGGTGTAGGTTGCAGACGTGGCTCGGATCCAGCGTTGCTGTGGCTCTGGCGTAGGCCGGTGGCTACAGCTCTGATTCGACCCCTAGCCTGGGAACCTCCATATGCCACGGGAGCGGCCCAAGAAATAGCTAAAAAGACAAAAAAAAAAAAAAATACTTTGAGATATAATATTACATCTTACAAATGGGTCAAAATTTAAAGTCTGACAATCCCAAATGTTGGTGAAAATGTGGTGTCACAAGAAAGTGTACATGGCAATTGTACATCTAGGTCTGTATCCTAGATGGAGAAACATTTCACTGGCTCACAGTAAATCATATAAATGAAGAAAGAAAAAACAGAACTAAAACAAAAGCTAAAAAAAAAGCCATAAACAACACAACTATTGAAATAATTGAGATCAATTACAGTATATTCATTCAATGACACACTGCACAGGTATAAAATAACATAAAAATGGTCTGTAGTTGAAATTATGAAGGCCATTGATTCTTCTGACTGTTGATAGAAAAACAAGCTGCAATAGAATATTATGTAATGAAACTATGTATAAACATATACATAATTTTTAGGGAAAACATAAGTGTATCTACAAATTATTAGAATAAATATTAATAAGGTTTCTGGATATAGAATCAATGCATAAAAAACAAATTTATTCCTATACCCTAACAAGAAAGAATTATAACACAATAAGACACCATTTCTAATAACGGCAAATACATAGAAAACTGACATATACATACTATGAAATAGTCATACTCAAATATGAATGGGTATTATCAACACCAAATGCAGGATAGTATTTTCCCTTGAAGGGAAGCGTAGGAAATACCACCAGGGAAGTAAAGAGAAGGCTTCAACAACACTAGTAATATTTTATTTCTTACAGGGATTGGTCTTTGTTTTATTACTCGCTATTTTTTTTAAACTTTTTACATCTATAATACTGCATAATACTTTTTTAAAATTCCGAAAAGATCTGACCTCAGGTATGTATCTAGGGCAGAGGGGCAACCCCAGTCTTTCAATTTCCCATTCAGTTTCCTGTTCTGAGCTTTGGGTCCCCAGGAAGCCAGGGGAAGAGGCAAAATAATGAAATTAATGTATAATCTGGAAGAGAAAGCAAAAATCAGAGGCTCCAAGTGGTAACATTTTGAGTTGCTGAGGTTTCTTCTCACCAGTCACAGCTTTGTTCACGCCACCCTTAACTTCCCTTGATTTTCCTTTGGGAAATCATCCCAGCTTGGAAACAAACTTTGCTTTCCTTGAATGATCTATGGTTTCTTGCTATTCTTTTTTGCTACCACGTCCTGTCTTGGATTGCATTATGCATGCACATGCCTTTCTTCCCCAGCCTCTCTCCCTCAGCATGCATTGTATATTCCCTAAAGCACAGTGTAGCAGAATGGCCAACAAGCATCAGCTGCAAGAAGGGAACCATGTGGTGTAGAAAGAACACAGGCTTACAGGAGTCAGGTCCATCTGCAGCCATGGACCTCACCAGCTCTTCTGTCCCAGGAGCATGACCTCACCTCTGTGAGCCTTATTTGCTCCACTGAATAGTAGAGACAGCATAGCAAAGATCTCAAGAGGCTGTGCTGGAGGATGAAAAATACCAATTTCCAGTGCCTGACTCAGAGCAGGCACAAAATGAACATCAGTTCCTTCAGCCCCACCTTCTTTTAGTTTGAAAAATCTCTAAGTAGCCATGGTAATGAGTTATATCAATGCCAACCTCATGGAAAAGGCAGGTTTCATGGAAATCTCTATATGCAGTGAGCCTAATTGTTGTTGAATCAGCAGCCATATTACTTGGAGAGTAATGAGGAATTATAGATGATGATTTAATGCACTGAGCATTCACCCTTAGCAGTCAGGTAGAACCCTGCCAAGGGCTGATGTCCTGGAACTGGTAAAATTGCTTGTGAAAGTTCCCAAGAATCCCAGCAGTTTTTTTTTTTTTTTTTTTAATGTTCGTTCCTCCAGTGTAGAAATCAAAACACACTTCTAGATCATAGGGCCAATTTCCTGCCTCTGAAGTGTCATTCATTCTCAAAGCAAGCCTTAATTAATATGAAAAATAAACACCACTCTCTACCAGCCCCAATACATACAAAAGCATTTTTAAAGTCTAAGGGGTTTCCTCCGTTTCACTGAAAATGTGAAACTGTTCATCTTTTAAAAATCACATGCTCCTGAGTGAGGGAAACATGACTTTCTTTCTAGAAGGCCCCTCCAGGAATGTCACCTGATGTCAACATTACCTATTAATCTAATAGCACACACTTGCCCCTTCCTCACAGGATAACTATCCAGTGATTTCCTGAGATGGTTAGGTCCCCCTTGGGTTTTTCTTCTGCAGGAAAAACATACCTTCTTCTTTAAAACTACTGTTCAAGGTAATATTTTGTCTTTTATGAAAAATGACACTAAGTACACATTCAAAGGTGGAATGGGAAAATACATAATATTCTGGATGTATGCAGAACAAAAATTCATGGAACCAAGACAATCACCTCAATTATCATTTATGCTAAACTTCTAATAATGAAGCCTAAGATTGTCTTGGACACTGTTCCACTTCTGACTACATACTAAACTCAGCAGGAACTAAAATCCACTAAAGAACTAAATTCTTCCCTTCATCGGCTGCTGAGCTGTGCCTGCTTTTTTGGTCCTCACAGGATTCATTGCCTTGACAGGTACTTATTCAGTGCACACCCAGTGCCAGGTATTGGGTGAGCTGAGAGATATACAATCAAGATACAGCTCCAACTTTCAAGGTGTTCTCAGTCTGGCAAGGGCAACTGGCAACTAAACCCAGGCCAATAGATTCCACAATAATTACGTCAAACGATTCTCAGAAGAGAAGACTCAATTCAAACTTGGAAAATCTGGTAAGCCTTCCCAAATGAAGTGACACAGAACCATGAATGGGTGTGAGCTGGACCGGGAGGATGGAGGAGCCAAAGCAGAGAAAGCCCCAGTTTCCTCACAGAGACTGGCCGGGTTCCAAGGATGAGCAGCCCAAGAGAAACAAACGCAGCATTTCATCAGCCGTAAGCCATGGATGGGGAAGTCACAAAGGCTCACCCAGGGGAAAGGGGAAAGACCGTAGACTCAATTTTTCATGGACTATTGGCAAGGCTGTAGAAGAGTAGATACTTGGAAAAAATAATCTGCCACTTAAGTAATGCACTTCCGTTGAAGCACAGCTCAGGGTGAGTATGAGACGTAGGACTTCAGCTTGTTAGGTTTTGGGTTTTCCAATCCTCATTTCCCATCAATTCATACCTGTCCCCATTCCCTTTCCCTGGCAATATGCTGTCTAATATTAGAGGCTACCTGGAGAAACACGTCTTTACCATACTGACAGATGTGCCAAAGTGTACAGGTACCATAATGCTTTAGTCTGTTAACACTTACCAGTATGGAGGCAGGGCTATGTGCTGATAAGGAGGATCCAGAGGCCTAGTGGATTGCATATGTGATGAAGAATCAAAGGAAAAAACTTGATCCTGATTCTCAGATTTTGAACCAGCTCTAAAAATCTTCAAGAATTCATGCCTCATCCGTGAAATTTACATAGTAATAGGAATGGATCACTATAAAGAAAACTATGTGAAAAATATGAGCTATGGTCAGTGATTTGCCTCTCAGATCACCACATGATTGTAAGCTTCATGAGGGCATGTGTTGCACTTTTTTTCTCCTAGGGTCCCCAGTGCCTAGAACTATGATGAGCTCCTAGAAGAGGCTCATGTATTTATCAAGTGAAAACTACATACAATGAAGGATCAATTGGGATGCTCTTCAGCTATGCATAACCCAAACGGCCCAGGGTTTCTGGGCACTGGGGTGTAGGATTGAGGTCAGAAAGCATTTCTCAGAGTTCCCGTCGTGGCGCAGTGGTTAACGAATCCGACTAGGAACCATGAGGTTGTGGGTTCGGTCCCTGGCCTTGCTCAGTGGGTTAAGGATCCGGCATTGCCGTGAGCTGTGGTGTAGGTTGCAGAGGTGGCTCGGATCCTGCATTGCTGTGGCTCTGGCATAGGCCGGTGGCTACAGCTCCAATTAGACCCCTAGCCTGGGAACCTCCATATGCCGCAGGAGCGGCCCAAGAAATGGCAAAAAGACAAAAAAAAAAAAAAAAAAAAAAAAAAAAAAGCATTTCTCCAGAGAATGATAAGATAGGTTACTAGAAGTGAATTAACATCACAGACTCATCAAATTTGGCTCTCAGAAAACGTGATTTAATTTCATATAATAACACTAAAAACAAAAAACATGTGAGGACTTTAAGTTCAAAGATATGAGCTGATGAGCTTGGGCTTACAGTACATGGGAAATAGCAGAAATGAAATCAGAACCCAGGGCTTCTCCTTCCCATAGTCTTGTGTGTGTGTGTGTGTGTGTGTGTGTGTGTGTGTGTGTGTGTGTGTATGTCTGTCTGTCTATTGGTAGGGGTGGGGTGGTTGTTGGGGTGGTGTATTTCTCTGTTCTGCACGGCCATCATAGTTATGATTCTAGATGGTGTTCCTCCATGTCTCATTCTGGAGACCCACTGATTTAGCTGGTCCAGAATATAAAGATAAAAATATCGTTTATAAGGAAGTTTCTATAAAGTAGAATCACATTTATTATATAAGACTTTTCTAATTTACATATGCAATGATATTTTTGAATATTCATTGCCTTCTGCTACCTGGAGGGGCTCCTCCAGTATCCATCTGTGTCCCCTTCTTCAACCTAAGTCAATGTCATTACCAAGGCTGCCTACATAAAACTCTGAGCAGAGCCTTAAGGAAGTCTTCACTTAAGAGAAAGGTCCTATAGCAGCTACAGGTGTGAAAGAATGCTATTACAGCCTAACAACACTTACTGGGAACTTTAGCCTCCATTACAATGAGAATTCAAATCCGAAGGAAAAGACAAAAGGGAAGTAGCTAATTTCTGATTTTTTTTCCAAAGGAAGGGAAAATAACAAGGGTTGAGCACCTATAACAACCTGACAAGGCAGGTATTCTAAATCCTGTTTGATAGGAAACTAAACTCTGTCTCTCCTGGACCAGTGCTCTAGGCTCTGGCAACATAAAGGGCTTTCTAAGCTCAGCGGTGCTCAACCTTGGTTGCACATTTGAGTAACTCAGGGGACTTAAAAAATACTGGAGTCCCACCTCCAGAGACACTGAATTAAAACAAAAAAAATTAAATTATAGTTGAATTGATCCAGCGTTGCTGTGAGCTGTGGTGTAGGTCGCAAACACGGCTCGGATCCTGCGTTGCTGTGGCTCTGGTGTAGGCTGGTGGCTACAGCTCCGATTTGACCTCTAGCCTGGAACCTCCATATGTCATGGGAGTGGCCCAAAAAATGGCAAAAAGACAAAAAAAAAAATTATAGTTGAATTATATCTGCCAATTTCTGCTGTACAGCAAAATGACACATTCATGTCACATTCATATATATATACACACACACATACATACATACATTCTTTCTTTTATGTTATTTTCCATCATGGTCTATCCCAGGAGACTGGATATACTTCCCTGTGCTCTACTGTAAGACCTTGTTGTTTACCTACTCTAAACCTAATAGTTTGCACAGAGATACTGGCCTAATTGATCTAGGGAAAAACCTGGGCGTGGGGATTTTTAAAAGCTCTGCACATGATCCTAAAGCTCAGTGAATATTGAGAACTGTTGGTCTAAACCAGGAATTCACAAACTTTTTCTATAAAGGGTCATAGTAAGTTTTAGGCTTTTATGCCACATGCTCATATGTAAACAAGTGAAATAGCTTTGTTCCAATAAAACTTTATCCAAAAATAAATAAATGAAACAGCCTATAGTTTGCTAACCCGTATCTAGATGCTAAAACTAGAAAATCATGAATGGGAAGGGGAAACATTTAAGGCCATGTGATGCTGTTTCGTGGAGGGAGGATTGGATTGTTTGGGGACAATGATTAAAACCGAAAAAACAATTCTCCTAAAAGTCGATTTCTAAAAACATACATAATGTGAAATTCTGTTGTTTTTTTTTTTTAATTGGAAAGATCATTTTAGATTTTTATAAAAGTTCACTGTGGCTAATCTGAGATTTTTCTACACTTCTGCTCCCTTCTGTTCAAATATTTTGTATAGATATGTAAACACACACCCACTTTTATAGCTGATATCTTGAGAGCATTTTACACAAAAGATTCATGGACCACATCATATTTCTGCTCATGGATTTGGAGTAAATACTTGGGCGTGCATGCTCATAATCTGTTACCATCATTTTTCAGACTCTTACCTCGGACAAAAAGTAGGAAGGGGAAATGCTTTGATTTAAAAATATGTTTGTGTTTTCCCATAGCTTAGCTGTCGGCAAGCCTCCTGGTTTGCCAGAATGGGGCCATGGCCTCCGTTTTTCTGGGGCAAAGTTGTGACATTGCCCTGTCTTTCCCAGACCTGTTTAATTTTAGACCCCAGGGTCCATCCAGGGCTGATCAGGGCTGGGAGCACACTAGGAAGGCCGGAATCAGTAGAGGGAGGGCTGGACTTGGTGGAGTTGCCATGTGGTCCTATGAAGGCAGATGGCCAGGGGAGAGCCAGGCACAGATGCATTCTCGGCCTCTCAGATTTCCATCACACACACCTTGAGGTGGTCATGGAGTTTCTGCTTTAACATCCTGTTTGCTGCTTGTGCTGCTTCGACTTCTGAGCCCTTCACCACTGTATTACACTGTACTCCCAGATCCTTGACAAAATTGGAGTTGGGGTCTGGCTTTAATATCCAGCCCAACTGTGCGAGTCTGATGATGACATTAACACCAATAACACTATCAGCCAATACTTTGAGAGCTTTCTATGTGAGGAGCTTGATCAAAGTATTTCACTTGCATTATTTTGGGTAGTAACAGGACATAGCCCCTTGGGGTAGGGAAAGATGCTGCAAGCTCATCTTAAAGCACCTATATCCTGTTAGTATAAGTGTTTCCTGCACTCCTTATCACTACCTGGAAACTTAGTTTCACATGATTCCTATGGAATTCTCCTGTCACTATTCATATATTTCATTTTGGACAACATGCATCAGATTAAACACCCTCAACCTTTGGCAAAGATGGACATTCAATCCAGTTTCAAAACTCCCCTCTGGATCCCATAGAATACAAAATGCCCCTCCTTCAGGGCATCCAGAGGTAGAATCTGACCTGCTCATTATCTGTTGCAGTCTAAGGCTCTTTCCTTCTAGACTGATTAATTGGCATGAGGTATGATCAGTGCCTATTTATTATGACCACAGAGGACCCCAAGACTCATTTACCGCCCAGAATGAGTTCAGAGTCTAACCTCTAAGACAGACATAAGCATATCATCCTTACCACCCACATCACCACCACAACTAAGGCAATCACTATCACCACTCCCAGCTGCCCCCCAACACCACCCCCCATCACCAAAGCGGCCACACCACGGCCACTGCCCTTCTAGTCTTTTTCAGGCACTAGGTAGCTTCTTTACCCTACACATGTGTCTTACAGTTGACCTCAAGGTAAGTAAAATAAGTTCCAGTTAACAAATGAGGAAATTAGTTTTTAGAACAGGAAGGTGATTTGGCCAGGGTCACACGGCTAAGAAATGTAGAGATGGGATTGCAATCCAGTTATGTTGGACTCCCATCCCTGTGCTCTTTCCAATAAAAAATAACATCTCAGTGCTTAACTCTGTACCAAAGGCTATTCTAAGTACCTGAATTAACTCATTTAATCCTAACAACAACCATGAAAAGTAGGTGCTATTATTCTTTTCCCAGATGCAAGGCAAATAAAGGAAAACGAAGCACAGATTGATGAAGTCACTTGGCAAAGATCACGGGTTTCGTACTTGGCTGGTTTCCAGGCCATCAGACTCCGCTGTCAGTGCACCACACCTGTCCCTAAATAGTCTTTACAGACATGTGACCTGTGCTAGATGTGAAAGGGCATATGAAAGGACAGGTCAGGTGACTCCAAGAGATGGGGAGTCTCCACAGAGCAGACCTTGTGAGTTAAGTATTCCAGGGTACATAGATATTTATCAGGCAAAAAAGCCTGACTGCCTTGCGGTTTTCTGAGTGGAAGAGCGACTACATCTCCTAATAAAATGTGTGTACTTGCCCTGGCGGCTATCAGTTTACCCAGGCTTGCATTCCAAGCAAGAGTGCTCTAAAAAGGCAATAGCTTTGTGATGCTTTGAAAATAGATAAAATATAGTTTTTATTTTACTATATTATGAAATGTATGTTTTATATAACTACTGCAAATAACATTGGAGCAGACTATTGTTTTAGAATAATATGAATTTTGGGAATTAGTACTAGGATTAAATCTCTAAGAGTCCAACATGATTTTTATAAGGTTTAAAAAAAATGACTGTGCATTTATTATTGAAATTAGTAAAGTGGATATTATTTTCACTAAAGCCATTCATAAGACTCTAACTGGAAGATGTTGATTTAGCCTTGATTAGTGACTTGGTGGCTCACAGAATCATGGAAAATGAGCCTCCAAGGGGAACTCAGAACTCCCTCACTAAGCAGCCTGATGGAGATTCTGGATCCTTGTTATGTGATCTTGGCTAAACAATGTGACTTTGACATTTGCCAACTAGGAATAGAAATGCCATGGCATTGAAATAAGGGAATGAGCAGTGTTTTGATTTTTTTTAAGACATGGATCCTGAAGCTCAGAAAAGCCAACCCAGTGAGCTGATGGCAAAAAAATCTAATGACTCAGATACTTTGACTTCTAGCCTAATGCTCCTGTACTGAGCAATTTCTTCTGTTTATTTAGGAATAGTAAGGGATTCCAACGCACCAGGCTTGAGCCTAAATTCTACCCAGTTGAAAGTGACTAGGGTAGAGGGCTGGCATCAAAGTGTTCCTCTTCAGTCTACTTAATCTTTCCCAATGTCCAGGCTTCTCCCAAGAGCACATTATTACCTCGGGTCCCATGACGGTTGCACACGGTGAAAGGTGTTGCCCAGGCTACAGTTATTATAGTTATTAACATTTTATGAGCTTGTTATTCACCCCTTAAGCTCCTTAATATGAAGTGGTGCATTTTAAAAGCACAGCACATGCCTAATTGATTCTGCTATTAAAAAGGTTGCTGGACTCCTTGGGCTTCTGTCTTTGCTTTTGAGTCTATGAGGCATTAATGGTGGCAATATAGATTTATGGGCTTAGAAGTGGTATAAGACAGCTCAAATTTTTCTTTCACAATTGTGTTAATTCCAGTGGACTTTCTCCTGATGTCATGAATGATGACCTCTGTTTAACTTTTGGATTTTTTTCCCTCCAGATGCATCATATGATGTCAAATTCTAAGGGAGCCAACAGTTCTTTTTTTTTCCCCTTTTATTTTTAATTTTTTATTATAGTTGATGTACAATGTTCTGTCAATTTCTGCTGTACAGAAAAGTGACCCAGTTATATGTATAATTATATTATTTTTCTCATATTATCCTCCCTCATGTTCCATCACAAGTAACTAGATATAGTTCCCTGTGCTATACAGCAGGATCTCATTGCTTACTGCAATGGGGTAAAACACATTTGGCCACTGGCTCTCCAGACTTCCGACTTTCACCTACGGAAATTTTGCCCATGAGTTTTCTCAGCTTTTGTTAAGTATGTTTCCTTGTTTTGAAAGCAGCTCCAGCCTGAAGGTAGGAAAGTTATGTCCTGGTTATGTGTGACATCCATAGCCTCTATCCTCTGATCTAGGAAATGGAAACAATAGCATTTATCCTCTAGGGACCATAGGCTATTGTTAGCGCCCATATGGAGATGACAACTCAAATTCCCTTATCTCATTTCCATGATCTTTACTGAAATGTTACTTAGAAATAGGTACATGAAGGTGCTTTCAGAACAGCAAAAAGGAACTCAAAACAAGATGGCAGTGGAGGGGACATGGAACTCACCTCACCCATCAAAATACATCAAACATACATCAACATGTGGAACAATTCTCACTGAAAATGAACTGGAGACTAGCAGAAAGATTCTGGTACAACCAAGGTTGTAAGAAAGATACAGATACAATAGAAGGGAAGAGAAGTAATTGGTTTGGGAGCTGTATCCCGCGGAGGGGGCCCAGAGGAAGAGGGAGGTTACACAGGCGGAGAATCTCCCTGATGAATGAGTAGTTTGAGCCATGTATTGAGCTTCCAATCCTGGGATACAATAAAGGGAAGATGAACCCCCTTGTTGGGTCGAAGGGCCAGTGGGACTTTCAGCAGGGCTGTGAGAAGCCTGCAGACTGCTCATGAGAAGTGCATGGACTCTTGCTTGCTCTGGAAGCAGGGTTAAGGGCAGATTGAAACTGAAATGCTGGGTGAATGGTTTTCTGCAACTGACCTGACGCATGTTCCAACCTGAGCTGAGAGAATGCTCCAGCACTGGAACAAAGGCTGCCATGACAGAGGGAAAAGCTCAGCTGTGAGATACTTTGGCAGCTCAAACCCTAAGTAGCATCTGAGCACAGAGGAGGCATCTATTACTGGAAACTGCACGGGTGGCACATTAGAGGCAGACCAGATTTCTGATGGCCACACCCTACTCTCCAACGTTTGCTGAAAATCCACATCAGCCCATCTTGCTCCAGTAATGTTTCCTTCTAGGGCTGAGGATGTTGGTGCTGGAAAGAAGAACACACTTAAAGGGAACAGAGCCAGTTCAGACCCAAATCTCGGGGCTTCTGCTCCAGCAACTTGAGACCAGGGCCTGCCCCTGAGAAGATGGCAATAGCCACTGAGTAGAAGAGAAGCCCCATCTCACAGCTGGCTCTGGCCCTAACTCCTCCTTCTCCACCCCCATCTTCTACCAAGGTGAGAACTGCCAGCATACCCTGAAGAAAGAAATGTCTGTGTTCATAACAAATCCAACTTTCACACCAAACCAATATGCACATGCAGAGTGTATGGAGATGATTTCAGATAAGAACACAACTTCAAGACTTTCACAGGTAAATGTTTCATCTACATTCATAGTGAGACAGAGAAAAAACGAGAAATGTATTTCAATTGAAAGAGCAAGAGAAAACCTCCTGAAAAAACAATGAATGAAAATAGAATTAAACTTATTGAAGAATTCAAAGCATGAGTAATATGAGTAATAACTGGATTAGGGAAGAGAATAGATGAACCCAGTGATATTTTTAACAAGGAATGAGAAAATATGAAAAAGATCCAGTAAAAACTGAAGATAACAGTAACTGAAATGAAAACACTTTAGAAGAATTAAACTGTAGACTAGGTGATGGAGAAGAACACATAAGTAATCTGGAATCTAGACTAATAAAATGCATCCAATCAGAACAGTGAAAAGAAAATTTAAAAATAAAAATTTGGGGGATAAGATCAAGCATTCCAACATTCATATCATGGGGTGCCAGACAGAGGAGCAAGAAAGAGAGAGAGGAGTCTAAAATGTGTTTAATGAAATTATAGCTGAAAACTTCCGAAGCCTGAAAAGGAAACCAATATCCAGGTACAGGAATCCCAGGGGGTCCCAAGCAAGATGAATTCAAACAGACTCACATCAAAACATATCATAATTAAAATGACAACATTAAAGGTAGAGAATTCTTAAGGTAGCAAGAGAAAAACAAAAAAGTCATATGCAAAAGAATGCCCCACTCACCAAGGCTATCAGCTCATTTTTCTGCAGAAACATTGCAGGCAGAGAGAGTAGTGGAGTTCCCATTATGACTCAGCCATTAGCAAACCCAACAAGTATCCATGAGGACTCGGGCTCAATCCCTGGCCTCACTCAGTGGGTTAAGGATCCGGCAGTGCCATGAGCTGTGGTGTAGATCACAGACACAGCTTGGATCCTGCATTGCTGTGACTCTGGCATAGGCCAGTGGCTACAGCTCCGACACCGCCTTCCTAGCCTGGGAACCTTCATATGCTGTGTGTGCAGCCCTAAAAAGACAAAAAGACCAAAAAAAAAAAAAAAAAAGAAAAAGAAGAGAGTGGCATGTTATATTTAACGTGCTAAAAAGAAAACAAAACAAAACAAAACTACAATTTAGGATACTCTACCCAACAAGATTAACATTTAGAATTGAGGGAGAGATAAAGAACTTCTCAGAAAAGCAAAAACTAACAGAGTTCATCACTACTAAATTGAGCCTCAAAGAAATATTAAAGTCTTTTCTAAGTGGAAAGGAAATGGCTGTAACAAGAAGTATCTATCTGTAGGAAAATAAAAATCCCACTAGTAAAGGCTGAGGCTCAGCCACAAAAATAAGGTAATATGAAGACTAAAAACAAAGAATTGTAAAATAAAGTATAACCACAATAATCAGCAAGGGGATAAACCTGTAAAAATTATGTAAAATATGACATTAAAACACAGTGTGGGAGAAGGGAGGAAATAATATAGATCTTCTGTCATGTGTTTGAATGTAAAGGACTTTTTTTTAAAAAAGAGATATATTTACAGGCAAATATACCTAATTCTCATTGTCATCACAAATCAAAAACCTACCATAGATACACAGGAGCAAAAGAGAAAGGAACACATGCATACCATCAAAGGAAATCATCAAATGATAAAGGAAGAAACTACAAGAAGAAAAAAAACAGGGAAGGACAACAAAACCAAAGGGAAAACATGTGATAAAATGGCGATAAGTATATACCTATCAATAATTATTATAAAGATCAATGGACCACATGCTCCACTAAGGTCACAAGGGCTGACTTTTCTCCTTCCTCTCTCCTCTTCCTGTTCAGATTCCTTTGCTGTCTCTGAATGGTGGGCTACCCCAGGCCTGTGTCCTTGCCCTTTTCTGTACATCAGTCCAGTGGCTCTGTTGCCACGGACCAGTGCATCCATGTCGCCAGCCCCAGTCCTTTCTCATGGCTCACTAAGCACTTAGAATAATTCAAACCTCTTATCATGGCTTATGAAAAAGTAAAGTTTCTGTTTCAGAGCCCCTCCAATATTCGTTAACTTTATTCACACTCTCCCCTTTGCTCCTTATACCTACATCATCATGTTGTCTTTTTTGTTTGACTGCTTTTTAATGCCTTAAACACAAAAACTTGCTCCCTCCTGCCACAAGGACTTTGTGTTAAACATTTCCTCTGACTGGGAGGCTCCTCCTCCAATATTCATATGGCTGCCTCTTTTCAACCATTCTCATTTCCACCCTTTCATGAGTACCTTACCTTAAGTAGTCCCAACAAACTCATTTTCATAGGACTCTACACGCATTCTTCACATAGCTGTTATCACTACCTGATAATTTTCCCTATTTAATCTTGATTGACTGCCTTGCCTTCCCTAGAACACCAGCCCCATTAGAGTGGAAAACCTGTTTACCTTGGTAATTGCTTCATCCCTGGTCCTAGCACACTGCCTGGCAATGCTAAATGCTCAACAAATATTTGTGAAAGGAATGAAGGAACAAACAAATGTTAGTTCTCTTCCCACAAATCCTGTAAGCAAATGCTGTCAGAGTCAATAAATATAGAAGAATCACTACTCTTATCTTTTCAATAGCCAGTGTTTGCAAAATATCCATCACATGCATTGTATTTGAATTGCTCCATATGGTCTTTCTTGGGTCACTGGGTTTACTTCGTCCTGAGTTTGTCCCACTGGCAAATCACTTTAATGTCTTTGAAATCTTTGACCTTGTTCCTTTCATTCAGAAGGAAACATAAGCAGTAATTAGCAGCTGTCAGTAACCATGGCAGCCCTGAGAAGGTCAGATGTCCCTTCCTAAACTTTGAGTGTCTGGAGTGTTCTTCCTGGGGTGGGGATTAACAGACTTTCTAAAGAGGTTATCCTGGAATATCCTGGCACAGAGGGCAAGTTTTTTAATGTGGTTACACGTGAGACATGGTGTAAGCATGCAGTTACTGTGGCATGGAGGACGGAAGAAAGTTCAGGAAAAAGGGTTACAGAAAATAAAGAGCAAAAGAGACTTATCTGGTTTTACATCCCAGCTTGGCTCTTTCTAACTGGATGACCTTAAACTAGTTACCTTTGAGTTTCAATTTCTTCATCTATAAAGTAGGTCTAATGACATTTACTCCATAGGGCTGCTATTTGGGTTAAGTTGAAATCAATACTTCATTTTTTTTTTTTTTTTACATCTAGTATATTTTCCAGCACAGCGTAGGTGTTCACTGTTATTAATAACAACAGGGGCATTCCAAGGGCTGCCTCATTCAAATAATGATTTTGTTTTCTCCCAAACTCGCATTTTGTTTAAAGCATGTTTGAAGATAAAGGGTAGAACACTAAATCATGATTAAAGGTCTATATTTTAAACGTCTTGCTTAAACTGTCCTGGATAATTTTGACCTCTTGTTCCAACTGCATGTAGCACTGTAGCATTGTAACACTGAATGGGCCACAGCCCAAAGTGCCAGCCTCTCCCTTGCAGGGCACCTTTAAGCCATGGCCATTAAGCAAGGGCACTGCATAGATGAGTCTGTGTGCTGGAGTATCACCTTTCTATTCAATCCAGCTAATTTTTTTTGAGCTGATAAATTATACCAGCATTCCACGGACCACTTTTACATGGATTTACAAGACACTCTATGAGGCCAGCAGGAAGACCACAGTTTGACAGATAAGGGAACTGATCTTCAGGGTGGTCAATGACCAGCCAAGGATATAGAGCTGGTACGCCCATGAATTCCTAACATCAAGGTTGGTCACCATAGTCCATGCTTCTTGTGTTTTTCCCTCTACTACAGTCACTTTATTCTTAATCCAGAAACTAAGCCCTGCCTCTGTTACTTGGCCTGCCAAGACCACCTCTCCAGTAGTCACTGGTCACTTGGAGGTGGGTTGGCCCATAAATATAATTAGTTACTGACCTCTAGAAGCTTCATCATAGGTGTCATGTTCTCATGAGAAATCGTCCCCTACACAAAATTGTCCTACTCCTCCATCTATATTTTGTACATATGAAAGAAGTCCTTCTCACCCAAGGATAAAAGTTAGGTAAAACACCAATAGGTTCCAAAAACTTTTCCTTAAGTTTTCTTCATTAGTTGCCCCCACCTCCTTTGCTCAGACCCCTTTATTTCAAGGACCTCAGTTTCTGAGTATATGCTTCCTGATGTTGTCATTTTTCCCATATTTAAGGATACAAAGTCTTCCACTAGAGCTGGGCAAGAACAATGCAGACTTAGAGGGTTCAGTGAAGGGTTCCATGACCCATCCCAGGCAGACAGCAGGATTGCTGTGCTCACTGTTGCAGAACATGATGAAAGCTGGGAGGCGATGAGTTAGCCCTTTTCCGAATGGTTGAAATAAAAGAATCTCCAAGAATAACGAAGAATAGAAATGTCTTCTATAATTTCAGGTCAGGTTTTTAAGGCAGTGGTGGGGAAACTGTCAATGTCACAGAACCCCATTTTTAGATACTATACTATTAAGTTTCTCTGTAATCACATTTAGTACTTAACTGGCAGGTAGAAGGACAGGGCTATTGGGGATCAAAAGAAGACAAGGCATTGACAGGAAGCAAGGTGGCCACAGGACAGAAAGAATGAAAGAGGAATGTGGGACAAGAACAAGTAAAAGAAAAGAGGAGGAGAGGTCATATTTTTTGAGTAGCTTCAATGTGTCAAAAACTGCTTTGGAGATTCTTCTCAACTCAAAACAATTCAGTGGGTTGATATCATTGTTCATATTTTAAACATAAGAAACGCAGATGTAGGCCTCAGGCTTGATGTACCAGAGTCACACTGCTAATTAGGGCCAGAGTCTGGCTGCAAATTTTCTTTCTCATCACTCAGTTCATCCTCCTAACACTCCATGAGGTAAGTCATATTCTGCCCTATTCAAGGAGAAAGGAACAGAGACTGTTACTAATAAACGAGTTTGTAAAATACTCATTTAACTAGTAAAACAGGTTTCTTTACAATTACCAACAATCAGAAAAAAATCAGTATTGTAAGAATTCCATCTGATTAAGAACATAGATCTTGTAGTCCGAATCCAGCACAACCACTTACGAGTTTTTATTGTCTTAGGCAAGTTGTTTATCTTCTTTGTGCCACAATTTTATTTCCTCATTGGGTTAAGGTGAAAAGGAAATGATTTACTACCTGTGAAGTGCCATCCCCATAGCATTTTGTTCTCAGTTTTTCTTTTTCCAAAGATTAAATGAATCCACAATTTCAACTAAAGATGGCCACCCTCACCACAGAGTTAGGAATTCTCTAAAGTAAGGAATTCTCTACTGTAACATGTTCTTGAAAACAGTAGCTTCTTGGTAGAGAGTTGGCTGAAACATCACTTTTAAGAAGTAGCTATTCAGGGGAGAAAAGAAAGAAATCATCTTTTGTCATTCCATGAAATTTTCCCTCTATCCTTACGCCCTCTCTAGATCTCCCTGCCTGTTTCACTTGACTCGTAACTACAGTTACATCTCCCAAGGCTCAACCTTATCTTCTCCCAGAAAATCTTCTCCAGGCCAACAGAGGTGACACCCAGGCTTCCACCACTTAACTTTTCCTGCATTTATGTTGATTGTATAGCTTGCCAGCAGAAACAGACCTTTTCTGCTTCCCTGGAAAGTCCCATGAGAGAAAAGATAAGGTCTGTCTTGCTTACCTCTCTACCCCCGCATGAAGAATAGGCCCAGCAAATGCTATAAACCAAAAATGAACCACAGGTGGACAAACAAGTGAATGTAAGAAACTTGTCCAAGTTAATTAGAGGCAACTAAACTGACTTTGAAGTCTATTTGCTTTCCACTAAGCCTCATTAGCACCTTAACAAAATTGTTACATTATATAGATATACCTGCATTTCAACAACCAACGACCCAATCTATTGACAAAGCCACATTTATTTACTGAATTCTATGACTACTCTTAGAAAGATTTAAGCTCTATTTTTTCAGAGGCAGTGTTAAGAAAAGCATATTCCTTAATGGAAAGGATTAAACAAACTACCAAACTTTAAATAGACCAAAATTGACATGAAAAAGCTGAAGTATAAAATAGCTTGATAGTTAAGAAAAAATATCTACTGCCTTTCTTCTTGTGACCATTTACCTGAAATTAGTATATAGTCATACTGAAGTTAAGCAATCCTATGTATTTCAGCAATGAAATAAATATTAAAAATGTGAATGTAGCAAATATTTTAAGTGGACACAATTTTCAGTCTTTATATCATCAGTTTCCTGCAAAACCATCCTTGAATAGAATATCAAGTGCTCGCTTATGGCACCTGGTTTTAAGGCTTCAGCACTGTATGATATGAATACATCCTTCTGTGGTTTATTCAACTAGCATTTACTATGAAAGAATCCTTTAGCAGCGGAAGGATCTAAGTTAGAGTGTGGGAGGCGGCAGTTAGGTAAAGCTTTCTGGAGTTCCCGTCGTGGCGCAGTGGTTAACGAATCCGACTAGGAACCATGAGGTTGCGGGTTCAGTCCCTGCCCTTGCTCAGTGGGTTAACGATCCGGCGTTGCCGTGAGCTGTGGTGTAGGTTGCAGACGCGGCTCGGATCCAGCGTTGCTGTGGCTCTGGCGTAGGCCGGTGGCTACGGCTCCGATTAGACCCCTGGCCTGGGAATCTCCATATGCCGCGGGAGCGGCTTAAGAAATAGCAAAAAAAGACCAAAAAAAAAAAAAAAAAAAAGCTTTCTGATTTTGTTTTTTTTAATTTTCTACAGTCCCCAAGGACTCAGCGTCACTTAAATTTTTAAATTTTTCTTCTACCATCTTAATGAGATGGTACAGACTATTGGAAAAATTGTAGGCTTTAGAATCAAACAGATCTGGGTTTAAACATCATTTCTGACAGTGGCTTATCTCAGTGTACATGTTTCTTTGATAATTTGTTTCCCTCCTCTCAATGTGAGGAGCTACATAAATAAGACATAATGTGTAAGTTTCATGATCATAATAATTGCTAAAAATATTAACTACCTTCTAGTTAAGTGTTCACAATCAGAAAAGTGTGTGCTGATGTTAATGAATACAAATGGAAAGAGTAAAGATGGATCCAGAAGTGGGAGCTCTGGAAAAGTGGAGAACTCATGAACATTCTAGAAGAAACAGCTGTTGCTCATCTGCAGCTGGAAGTTATTTTTAAATGAAATTTAAAAGAAAATAGTGTGGATTTCTTCTTCTCCTAACATTAAGTGAAAAGTACCAAACTTACCCACCGACTTGAAACATCTTAAAACAAAACAAAACAAAAAACCCATAATCTGTGAAACTATAATTTTTAAGAAACTCTAAATTTACCCATCACAAGGACTCTGCCAGAAAGGTGGTAAGAGTGAGCACTATAACTGCAATAGCCTACGGTCTAGGGAGGGTTTCCAGGCCACATGTAGGCTGACAGTCTCTGACCTGGGAGTCTGGGGGAGACCAAGGTGGCTAGAGTGTAATAAGTAAAGCAGCACTGAAGAGAGCTCCAGAGAGAGACGGTGAGACTGGGAGGTCTGCAGAAGGTCCCCTCAGGTCTTCAAACCAATGCTGTTAAGTGTGAGAAAACTACCTGAGGATGGAGAGGGACAAAGGCAGAAGGTTTACAGGAAAAAAATCTCCAAAGATCATGGAGGGCCAGGAATAGTTAATATTTCTACTAATTCAAGTGACCAAATGGATATTAGGTATAGTACACTGAAGTCTTTGACTCAGAAGCACAACAAAAATGGCCCTAAATTAAATGCTCCTATGTCCCTATTAACAAAGTTTAAAAGCAATGTCCAAGGTAGCTAAACTGATTCCAAGTGGCGTATCTGAATCTCAGAATAAAGATCGAAAAAATTATAGAACTACAATGGTATCCAGTATCCAACAAGTTAAAATTAATAACATCTGGCATCTGATTAAAAAAAATATCAAGCTTGCAAAGACACAGGAAAATAAGAGCCACTATGAGGAGACTAAACAAATTAAAAATGATACAGCAATGAAAATATGTTAGAATTAGTAAATTAGGACATTAAATTTATTATTACAACTATATTCCATAAAATAAAGAAATGTCAGCAAAGACAGAAGGAAACAGAGAAATGAAAGATACAGTATTAAGTAAAATATGGAATTAAGTAGAGATGTGAAATTCCATATTTCTATTTGCACCTGTGTCTTTTATGTGTCTCTCTATATTCCTCCCTCAGTCAAATTTCTAGGGATTAAAAACTACAGTATCTGAACTGTAGGATATGATAAAGAGAAGATTAGATATTACAGAAGAAAAGATTAGTGAACATGAAAACTTAGCAATAGAAAATATCCCAAATGAAAAATAGCAAAAAGACTAAGAAAGCAAGCAAATAATTGGTCATCTTCAGGTAGTGTGATATTGCGTAATTCAGTTCCTAAAGGAACAAAATATTATTGCCAGTAAGACAATAGAAGGTATAAAAAAAGGAAGAAGAAAACAAAGAATAAATGAAACAACAGCAAATAAGAACATGTGAGTGTAATATGCAATATCACACTAATGTAAATTATCCAAATGCCTCAATTAAAAGCAGAGATTACTAAACTGAATAAAGATGCAAGCCCCAAATATATATTGGCTAGAAGAAACCCATTTAAATTAAAAGAGACTAATAAGTTAAAAGTAAAATGGTAGAAAAACATATTCCATTCTAACATTAATCAAAAGAAAACTGAAATTACTTTATCATTAACAAACAAATTAGATTTCAGAATAAGAATATTATCAGGGCAATAATATCATATAAAGCAAGGCCATCTGAAAATGATAAAGGAGTCATTGAGAGACTATATGATCCTCAATGTTTATGCATATAACATTAGAGCTCCAGAATGTATGAAACAAAAAGTGAGAGAACTGCAAGGTGAAACAAATACACAATTATAGTCAAATAAACAATTGTAGTCAAATAAGTAGACACAAAATTAGCAAAACCATAGAAGGCTTAACTCTATCAACCAAACTGGATATAATTGACATTTGTAGACCACTCCATCCAACTGTATCAGAAGACATTATTTTCGAGTATATCTGGAATATAAATACCAAGATAAACCATTCTGGTGCTATAAAACAAGCATGAAGAAATTTAAAAGGCATTGTTGTACAAAGTATGGTCTCTGATCATTGTAGAATTAAATAGTAATCATAACAGGAGGATATCTGTAAATGCACCTAGTATTTGGAAACTAATAAGCTTTAAAATTAGTTATGAGTCAAAGAAGGTATCAGATGGGAAATTAAAAAGTATTTGTAAACTAAATGAAAATGAAAACACAGCATGTTGAAATCTATGGGATGCTGCTAACGCAGTACTTAAAGAGAAGTTCACAGCATTAAATTATCTTAGAAAATAAAGAGAAGACCCCAGTATCAATGACTTCACTTTCCACTCTAAGATGTTAGGAGTAAAATAAATTAAACTCAAAGTAAATAAAAAATGGAAATAATAGAGGTTTAAAATACTTTGGTTAGGAAAAGTACGTTAACACTGGAAATAAAGCAAAATGAAGACTTCATGTTCTTTCAAAATCATGCAGGATCATTGCTTATAGACCCAAAACACAAGGATCATCTAATTTTCTAGGGGAATGTACCTTTGCTTGTTTTTTGTTTGTTTTGTTTTTAATTTTTCTAAATTATAGTTGATTTACAATTGTGTGCCAATTTCTGCTGTAAAGCAAAGTGATTCAGTCATACATACACATATACTTTATTTTATATAATCCTCCATGGTCTGTCCCAGGAGACTGGATATAGTTCCCTAAGCTCTACAGTAGGATCTTGTTGCTTATCCATTCTAAACATAATAGTTTGCAGCTACTACCCTCAAACTCCCAGTCCATCCCACTCCCTCTCCCTTCCCACTTGGCAACCACAAAATTCAGCTTTGCTTGTTTTGACATTTACTATTGATAAGGGCCTAAATTCTGCGAAATTGTTAATTCATAGACTTTATTCCGCAGTGGGGGAAAAACTGTCACCAGCTTTGTATTTGAACCTACCAGTCTTATCCCAATTTTCTTTCTGTGATGCTTATGAAGAGTTCTTCAAATGCTCTATGAACAAATTTTATTACACCCTTGTTTCCTTATTGCAGAGTTAAATTTATCTTTGGCATACATTCCACTCCGTATTTGAAAGAATCTTTTTTTTAAACTTTACTGTATATTACACTTTGACACGCTAGCATGTTCTCAGAGTCACCGTAACTGGTCTGTGGCTTCTGAATTCATTACTTTACTTGCTTCTCTCACATTTTACCTCCTGTCCAGATGGACTACTAGCATTCTGTATTTATTTTAAGAAATTCTGTTGTAAATGTATAAACCTAAACCTAAATTATCCATCCTAAAGAAAAATGAATGAGAAATAGTGGCTACTGAACTACGGATCAAATTTATTTTAAAAAATTAGGTGTACTTGACCTGTAATGAGTTTCATGTGTACAACCTGTATAACTGGTATTTTTATATACTGTGCAATGATCATAAAAATTAAGTCTAGTTACCTTATCTTCCAAAGTTTCAATTTTTTTTCTTGTGATAAGAAATGTTACGACAAATTCCAAATATGTACTCCTATATTATTGACAGTAGTCACTATGCTATACATTGTATCTCCGTGACTTATTTATTTTGTAAATAGAAACTAGTCCCTCTTAACACTCTTCACTCATTGTGCCGACCTTCAACATCCCTTGCCACTAGCAATCACCATTATGTTCTCTATATTTATGAGTTTTGCTTTTTTTTGTTTTTGGATTCCAAATATAAGTGAGGTCATATTGTCTGACTTACTTCACTTAGCATACTTAGCATCCTTAAGATCCATCCACGTTTTTGCAAAGGGCAAGATCTCGTTTTATTTTATAGCTGAGTATTCTACTGTATGTGTATGCATATATCACATCTTCTTTATCCATTCATTCTTCAGTGGATACTTAGGTTGTTTCCATAACTCAGATCGAGCTTAAGTAAGTAGTTCGCATCACTGGACATCTCCAGAGAGACACCAGTTACTACAGGCTGTGCATTACACAGAAATAATTGGCTCAGGTCTCTTCACAATTTCCTCACAAAATTTCATAAGGTAAGAGAAATGCCATTTCCCTTGAAACCATTTTTGGGCCAGCAACGAATATTATCCTTTAAAAAACTGACTATCTAGGAAATTCAGTTCAAATTGTAATGCTTAAAATCTTTAACTATTTTATTCTTTTAGTTTGAGGGACATGGATTTTATAATCATAAAAATCAAATTCAACCAGGTTTAAGTCAGTGATGCTAGCACAAGGTAGACAAAACTGATGATACGAGTATTACGGTCCTAACGTCGTTGTGAAGATGAATTGAGAGGATGTTTAAAAGATCGCACAGCAGGTGACCTACATTTAGAAGACACTTCTTCACTTATCATTCTGCTCTGTCTGTCCTTCTCCTCAAATTCTTTTTGGTTAGAATATATAATTAATTCCTATAATAATAGCTAAGATCGTTGAGCATTCATTTTGTGTCAGGCATTCGAGTTATATGAATAAGTTAATTTTAAAATGCAATTATGGTACAATATATAAGAAAATGAAAGAAAAACAGTTTCAGTTATAAGCGAACATAGATGGTCTATATACAATGCCTGAGTCGACTAAACATTTATGACTTGTTTGGCTGAGTTTGTACGGAAAAGGGATTCATTTCACCTTGGTTTTCCCTACCATATCCAGGCATCAGCATTTCATTTTCAGCCTAAATATTTCCACATGCATATGAATTACCCTGGACCCTCATTTCCTCTCAAGCTTTCAGATTTTT
Organism: Sus scrofa; assembly: GCF_054392235.1. NCBI lineage: Eukaryota > Metazoa > Chordata > Mammalia > Artiodactyla > Suidae > Sus > Sus scrofa. The sequence continues at coordinate 14,326,857 of NC_139391.1, forward strand.
AAATAGTCTAAAAGGAATAACTCATAATTCTGTACTATAATCCAAAGACTTTTCAACTCAGCCTCTCTGGTGTGGCCAGGGTTATGATGAATTTGGGTGACATAAAAGAGTGGACTTGAGAAATGACTCCATTGTCAATTTGCCTAGGGTTTTTGACACCTTACATAAGGTCAAGGATGGGAAAATAAATGCCACAGGCTGTTACGAAGAGTAGATGAGAATTCAGGAAAGCATCAGCGCATGTGAACTATTCAAAACACTAGATTTTTAAAAACATGCATATTATTACTCTCATGACACTGCCTCTCTTATGGCCATTTTATGAATTGTGGTTCACTGACTTCACGCTGGCTGCTCCAATGAAAGCATTAGAGGCTGTGGTTGTATTGGACTCCTCTTGGATGTCTTTCTGAGTTCAAGGTGGAAGTTTTCATGCACATAGTACCTCTAGAAATAACACATTTCCAAGAGCTTTTGATGGCCAAATGAATCAAATTAAGAGTTCAATTTAAATAAAATTTAAGCAAGCACTATTGTTTAATTTGATATTTCACTATAGCAAATGCTGTGGGTTGGGTATAAATTCAAGGGTATAATTAGGTATCCTTAACTAGTTCTTTACTTGTATATTAAATTAAATTAAATTGATTTTTTTAGCTCTGAACTAAATTTCCTGCAGAGAAACTTACCTCTTAATTACCTATATTTTTAATGTCAAAAAAAGCCTACTGATTCCTTAGTTTCACCTATCAGTATCTACTTAGCAAATTATTTGGGCAGTATTTTTTATCAGACCATGTCCAGAATAATTCTTCGATATCAGCCCCAAACACAAGAACTTCTAATCTGTGGAAAATCCAGGATCCAAACAGATGAAAAGTCCTTTTCCGTCACAAAATGTTAACCTCAGAGTATATCTGGTGCCAGAGTATTGTCTTTATTTCTCAAACACATTTCTCTGATGATACAAATTTGCCCTGATTTAGAGAAATGGCATAAGAAAACTTCAAATTTTATTGGCCTAGAGATTTCTGCATCTAGCAGGGCTGAGAAAGCTCCTACCAGATTAAAATGTTCATTACAAGATTATTTTTATTGGCAAATTGTAGAACCAATACAAATACAGATAAGACAGGTTTTGGTATACCCAAACAATGACATACTATTCAGCAATAACAGCGAAAAACTGCAGACATGTGTTTCAACATGCAAAAACCTCAAATGCTTTATGCTAAAGGAAAAAATTAGGCAAAACATACAATATACTCCATTCATACGAAATAACCAGAAAAGGCAAGAGAGGTAAAATATGGGTAGTAGTTGCCTGGGGAGATTGGCTTAAATGGGTATTAGAGATCTCTTTGGGATGAGAAACATGTTCTAAAACTGTATTTCATAAATCTCCAAATTTACTACAGGCCATTGAATTATACTATTGAAAAGGTCAACTTTGTTGTATGTAAGTATCTTATAAATGTATTCAAAACAAGCACATAGAAACTGTGTAACTCTAAAAGACAATATCCAAAATAAAAATTCATTGGACAAGCATAATATAAAAATAAATATGACAGAGAAAAGGCTCCTTAAACAAAGTTAATCAATGGAAACTACCTAATTTAAAGAGAAAACCTGTATAATGGAAAAAATAATAACAAAGTCTCAGGGACCTATATTTAATATAATGTAACTTGAATCCAGATCAAGGATGTGAGGTAGAAAATATTTTGAATATATGCTAATTGAAAATTTTCCAAATTCGGTGAGAGAAAAAATTTTAAATTCAAAAAGCTCAACAGAACCCTAGCAGGATAAGTATAGCACAACTATGCCTGCATGTCATAGTCCTACTCCCATAAATCAAAGACAGAATCTTAAAAGTCAGAAAAAATAAATTACATATAGGAAAATAACAATGTGAATGTCCTTTTACTTCAGAAATCAAGCAGACAACATCTTCCATGAGTGGAAAGGAGAAAAAGACTATCATCGTTAACAAGAATAATAAACCCTTTACCCAGAATTCTATATCTGACAAAAATATTCTTCAAGAATGAAGGTAAAGGAGTTCCCGTCATGGCTCAGTGGTTAACGAATCCGACTAGGAACCACGAGGTTGCGGGTTGCATCCCTGGCCTTGCTCAGTGGGTTAAGGATCTGGTGTTTCCGTGAACTGTGGTGTAGGTTGCAGACGTGGCTCGGATCCTGCATTGCTGTGGCTCTGGTGTAGGCTGGCAGCTACAGCTCCGACTGGACCCCTAGCCTGGGAAACTCCATATGCCCCGGGAGCGGCCCTAGAAAAGGGAAAAAGACAAAAAAAAAAATAAAAAAAAAGAATGAAGGTAAAATGAAGACATATACTGGCCAACTCGCACTACAACAAAATCTAAAGGAAATTTTTCAATTTGAAGGAAAGTGATATCAGATGGAAACTCAGATGATATCAGATGGAAAGGACTAAAGAGCACCATAAATGTTATTTAAGTGAAAAAAATGTAAAATACTATTTTTCTCTTACTTTCAAATATATGCAACTTAAAGGCAAAACTATAACATTGTCTTGTGAGGTTTATAATATAAATAGATATAATACATATGACAACTAAAGCATGAGGAATGAGAAGAGTACTAAATATATCTACATTAGTGCATTACATGGTTGCAAATTCTTTATATTTTATGCAAAATGGTACAAATTATAAGTAACTGACAAAGTTAAGAATATCTATTGTAATTACTAGAGCAATCACTACAAATAAGGCAAAGAAACAAATCTAAAAAGGCGTAAGTTAAAATGGAATTTTTAAAAGGTATTTATATAATCCAAAAGAAAGTAGGAAAAGAGAAATACAAGTAGCAACTGAATGAACAGAAAATGAATAATATGATAGCAGAACCAAATCTACCTACATCATTACTCATTTTAAATACTGTGAGGCTCAACATTTCAATTAGAAGTCAACCCTTGTCATGCTGTACGTGTTGTTTACAAGTGATGCACTTTAAATACACAATATAAATAAAATAAAAATAAGTGAATAGAAAAATATCACAAACATTGAGCACAAGAATGCTGGAATGCCTATATTAGTATCTGATAAAGCAGATTCGGGAGAAAGATTATCAGACATAAATTTGGTCACTTGATAATAACAAAACAGTTACTTAACCAGGAAGATATAACAACGATATTTTCTTGGCTATATAAAAAAAATCTCAAATGTAAAAAGATTGAAACCTTAAGTACTATGTGCTATGACCATGATGAAATTTAACTAGAAATTAATAACAGTAATACATAGAGTATTATATCTGAAAATAAAACAGTACATTTTAATATTTAGAAAAAATTCAAAGTTATATAGGTCGAAGAAGCAAAGAAGAACTAATAAGGCAAATTAGAAAAAAAAACTGAATCAAATAACAATAAACATTATTTCAAAATTCATGTATTGCAGCTAATGCAATGTTTGAGGGAAATTTATAGGCTTAGATGCTTATATTAAAAAAGAAAAACAACAACCTAAAAGAAATAACCCAAGTTTCTAACTTAAGGAGTTAGGGGGAATAAAAATAAAGAAGTACAGTAAATCCAAAGTAAGTGGAAGGAAGTAAATAATTTAAAAGATATAAATGTAATAGAAAACAGAAAAATAGAAATCAAAAGGTAGCTCTTTGAAAGCAATACACAGAATGGAAAACCCTATAGTTATTCTGATCAAGTAAATAAGAGACAAAACAAAGTTACCAATATTAGTAATGACATTTTAAAAATACATTAATTTTATGAATAAAATTACTCCAGGAAATTAAATAGCTTAGATAAAATGAAAATATTTCTTGAAAAATAAAACATCAAAACTGACTCAAAATGAAATAAAAATTTGAATAGCTCTATAGTTATTAAACGAATTGAATTTGTATTAAAAATCCTTTCCAGGGGTTTCTGTCATGGCGCTGTAGAAATGAATCCGACTAGGAACCATGAGGTGGTGGGTTTGATTCCTGGCTTCACTCAGTGGGTTAAGGATCTGGCATTGCCGTGAGCTGTGGTGTGGGTCACAGACGCGGCTCGGCTCCCGCGTTGCTGTGGCTCTAGTGTAAGCTGGCAGCTGTAGCTCTGAATTGACCCCTAGTCTTGGAAACATATGACGTTGGTGTAGCCCTCAAAAAACACACAAAAAAAACAAAAACCTTTCCACAAGGTAAACACCAGGCTCTAATTGTGAATTATGTCAAATATTTAAGGATGAACTTATATGAATCTTTCACAAAGTCTTTCAGAAAATACAGGAAGAAGAAAGATATCCCAACTTATTTTATGAGAACAGTATAACCCTAATGACATACCTGGACAGACATAAGAAAAAAATAGCTCATGAAAATAGTTCAAAACTCCTTAGCAAATGATTAGCAAACCAAATCTAACACTTAAAGTTGACAACACATCATCATCAAAAAGGATTATCCCTGGAGTGCAAAGATATATTTAACATTTACAAACCAATCAATGTAATTCATAATGAAAAAAGCCGTATGATCATTACAGTAGATTCAGACAGAGCATTTGACAAAATCCAACACCAATTTTGTTAGAAATGCTATAAGAATAGAATTTCTTTAGTCTGATATAAGGCATTTATAAAAAAATGTATATCTAAATCACAATTATTAAATATTGAACAGTTTTCCATTGGATCTGTAACATGACAAAGCTGTCCCCTTCTGGCACTTCTAGTCATCATTTTACTGGCAGTTCTAAGCATTATAATATGATAAGGAAAATAAACAAAAGGCAAAAAGATTGGAAGAAGTAAAATACTGAAGTCATTTTGTTATTTATGTGGGCAATCCTAAGAATTTATAAAATAGCTACTAAAATTAAGTAAACTTAATTAGCAAGAATGCAGGACACAAAAATACAAAAATTTTTTTTCTCATTTTTATACTCTAACATCAAGCAATAGGAAAGTCAAAACAAATCTATTTCTAACAGCATTAAAAATACTTAGGAATAAATATTCTTAAAAGTATGTGCAAGACTCTTGTGCTGAAAACTATGAAATGTAGAAAGAAATTGAAGATATAAATAATCAGAGAGATATATTTAAGTTTCTGCTCCCAGTTCCAATGTATGTGTGGGTATTCCCATACCAAAAGGCAATTCCACATCAGTTGGGTATCCCACAATTTAATTCCAACATTATCCCTGTGAAGATAGTATCAGGTCCCACAAGGAAGGGTTCAGTCCCACAAAATGGTACCGCACAAATTCAAATGCCAATCACAAGTCCACCTAGACCTTGACCAACTGGCTATCAATCAGAGATGCCCATGACCACCTCCTTGGGTTTGGTAAATCTGCTGGAATGGCTCACAGAACTGAGAGACACATTTTAATTACCAGATCACTGATTTATTACAAAAGGATGTAACTCAGAAATAGCCAGTTAGGAAAGATGCATAGGGCAAGGCATGGGGAAGGAGCGTGGAACTTCCCTGTTCTTTCGGAGCTACGGGGGCAAAACCTCCACGTGCTGAGCCTCCCAGCAGCTGCAAAGCTCCTAGAACCCTGTCCATTTGAATTTTTATAATGGCTTTACTCCATAGACATGATTGATGATAACTAACTGAACTCAATCTCTAGCCCCTCACCCCTTCAGCTGGGAACAGTAGAACTGAAAGTTTTGACTTTCTAATCACCTGGTCAGTTTCCCTGGCAATCAGCTCCCATCCCCAAGGGTTTTCCAAAAGTATTAACATAACAAGAAACAGCTTTGTAGCTCTCTTCACTTTGTAAATTCCAGGAGTTCTAGGAACTCTGAAAAAAAAATGGTGGGGGGGTGTTTAAAAACCAAATACATATTTTTTCATTACAAATCACGCTATAACAACAAAGTATTTATGAATTAGAAAGCTCCATTTTGTTAGGCTCTCAATTCTCTCTAAAATTCCAGACTATTTTTTAAGGGAAGTCACAGGTTGACAAAGTGATTTTTTTTCATTTCTATTGAAATGAAAAACACCTAGAATATCCAAATCAATCTTGGAAAAGACGAACAAATTTGGAACACTTATGCTTTAAGACTTACTGTAAAGCTGCAATAATTGAGACACTTTGATACTGGGATAGGGTCAGACAGCTCTAACCAACAGCACAGAGAATCCAGAAATAAAGTACCCTTTTATGGTAACTGATTTTGGGGAAAAAACATCAAAGCACTCTAATGTGAAAGGAAAAATTTTTAACAAATGATACTGGAATTGTAGTGTTTTGATGTGGGAGATGAAATGAAACCCCATCTAACATCTTATACAGGAATTATTTCAAGAAGAGTTATAGACTAAGTGTAAGATATAAAACTATAAAGCTTCTGGTGGAAAACAATATTTTTATGACTTGGGGGTAGGGAAGTGCTTCTTAGATCACTGAAACCAATCACCATAAGAAATGACAAATATGACTTTACCAAAGTTTAAAACTTGTTCACCAAAAAAAAAAAATCTTAAAGAAAATGATTAGCAAGCCACAGACAAGGAAAATTATTTGCAAAACATGCATTTGATGAAGAATAGTGACCAAGATACATACAACCTCTACACCTAGGTATTTATCCAGGACAAATAAAAACATACATTTACAAAGGAGTGTACAAGACTATTTGTACCAATTTTATTCCTTTTATTTTTTATTTTATTTTATTATTATTATTATTTTTTTGTCTTTTGTCTTTGTTGTTGTTGTTATTGCTATTTCTTGGGCCGCTCCTGCGGCATATGGAAGTTCCCAGGCTAGGGGTCAAATCGGAGCTGCAGCCACCGGCCTACACCAGAGCCACAGCAACGCGGGATCCGAGCCGCGTCTGCAACCTACACCACAGCTCATGGCAACGCCGGATCGTTAACCCACTGAGCAAGGGCAGGGACCGAACCCGCAACCTCATGGTTCCTAGTCGGATTCGTTAACCACTGCGCCACGATGGGAACTCCTATTCCTTTTAGCTTAATATTGGCAACAACCCTGGTAACCTTCAATGGGGGAATGGATAAACATTCATTTAGTTGACTACTACTCACAAATAAAATTAATATATTCATCAACATGAATGAATCTCAAAACCCATTTTTCTGAGTGTATGAACCCTTGTACAAGACAACATATTATATGATTCTATTTATATGAAATTGTAAAACAGAAAAAGCAAATATGTGGTATAAAAGAGTATTGATTGCTGCTGGGAGCGTGGGGTGATGCTAACATTTCATATTGTGATAGGAATTTGGGTTACTCAGGCGTATATACTTGTCAATACTCAGTGAAAGTATATTTATATATTTTATTGTTTTCAAATATTACATTAAAAACTAAACAAACATTGTATGCTAGTGATTTGCATCCTGAAGTCTCTAGGGAGAAAGGAACATGTCTTTGTGAAATGTGTTGAAATCAGATGGAATCATGGAGGCATAGGTAGGTATGTAGATGCATAATAAAGCAAGTACAGAAAATATTAATGGTGGGTCTAGGCAATGGGTGTATGCGTATTCACTGTCATATTTTTTCAGTAAAGGTGTGTGTTTCAAAGTCTGCATTAAGAAATTTTGAAGGAAAAAATGCAAAAAAATCCCCCCAACCCTTAGGGGATCCTCCAACTTAAGAGTTCCAAACAAGATAATCAGTTCAACTTCAGAAATATTTAGGAAAGAAAAAAAAATTGAATGTTAAAGTCAATTCCAACTAGTTTACTTACCTTTCACACACTGGCCTAAGTCTCTTTTTATAGTGTTATATATCTTAACTTTCATTTACCTTCTATATTTCAGAAACATTAAGCTAGTTATTTTTCCCAGAAGTATCTGGCACATTTGTGATTAGTTCCCAAAGGAGGAAGTTTGGTTTTATCCATTCAGAGATAATTTTTCAGCTTTTAATAATAAAATAGATTGTGAAGGAAAATTATAATTATGTTCGACAAGAAAATTAACTTTGTTATTATAATTCTAAAGCTTTCTAATTTGTAACCCTCTTTTCAATATCAAAGTCATTGTTTTTAGATAATATAATTTTGAAATAATGGAGATTTTTGTAGGAACAAAACTATAGCAGAACCACTTAATTACAAGGTTCATGAGGTCAGGAGTAGTGTCTATAGTGATCACCACTGCACCCTCAGCACTAGCATGGTCCTGACACCCCATATGCTCTCCAACAATATTATTCATAGCAAATATCCAATGTATTAAAGAGTATTATATTATTAACGTCATGGGATTTTGTAAAAAAAATTTGCTCAATTGTGACAGTCTTTGACATAAGTTGTTATACACAGGAAGTGCTGAATAAATATGAGTTCTTGTCTCTGTATAGCCATTGGCATAGCTTAGTCTTCCATCAGGGATACTAAATTCAGGAGCGGGATTAAGTGGGGGGCCTATTCCAAATATTAGAAAGGGAGAGAACAGATGCGAAAGGGCTCACCCATTGTCCCCAGACTTTCAGAGTTACTGTTTCCTTTAACTTCTTTACATCAGCAGTAATAACTACCAGATCAATATCTTGCCTGAAACATTTTTGTTGAATAGGACATACTCTCCTCTTCCCCCTCAAGCTAGACTTTTGTCTATAACCAAACAAAGAGTGTGTGTTAAGAACAGACCGATACACCCAATTTCTATTATTCTCGGAATCCATGGAGATCAGGGATCAAGTAGTAATGTGGCTAGGAAAATGATGATGGAATAAAGATTTGCATTGATTCTCCAGCTGCCAATACCAGCGAACACTCAGGCTCTCAATCAGGGTCTTTGTTTAAATGCCTGCAGTTTAAGAAATGCCTATTAATGCTCCTTGATAACTCCCGGCTGTAACAACCACCGTTTCTGTAAACCAGCAGTAGTCAATTGTTGGCAGATGCAGAATCCTAAGATTAGAATTTTCAAGGGACTGGAAGAAAATGGAATTTACTTCACCCACCTAGTCTGTCTTGCTTCTTTCATCTTCAGGTCAATTCAAGTCCATGAACATTTGCTAACCACTGCTATGTCCTAAGCAAGAGAAGCACCTGTCCTTGTGTGACTGGAGAAGCAGACAGTACAGGGCTTGCTGGGCCGCCAAGTAAACTGACTGCAGAGGTGATGATGGTGGTGTTGATGAAGGTGGTGACAACTTTCTCCACTGGAATGCTTTCTCTGTGGTAGATATCGTTCTGGGTCCCTAACAAGGCATAAACTTATACCACGTATTGTCAAAACACCTTATAAAAATGTCACTAATTACCTCATTTCACAGACGGCAAAACTGAGGCATCAAGCTGGTTACTTGACTAAGGTAACACAGCATACGAGTGTAGAGCTAAGATTTCAAATCAGACATTCTGTCTCCAAAGCCTGAGATGTTGAGGGCGCACAAGGGAGGACATTATTCTAATGGGGGTACTTAATAAAAGTTTTACAGTAAAAGTGATAACATTTGAGCAAGAATGTGGGGCATTCGGTGTTAGGATGTAGACCTATAGAGAGAACCGTAGGTTCCATAGGTCTATAGGGGAAGGTATGAAAGGCAGCAGGGGTTGCCTGAGCAAAGACATGGATACACAAAAGCAGATGGCATGTGTTCTGATAGTTTTCATCTGCTCCCCAGGGTCAGCCTCTATCCTTCTCTGCCCTGTTCTCTGCTCTGAGAAGACGGTGTCCACATACATAGTCACTCATACTCCCTTGCCTTCTGGTGTCCATTTGTCTTTGGCCAAGAGGAGACACCAGCATGACAGCAAAGGGTGAGAAGATAGCGTCAGGATTTATTTTCTCTGTTTTCTCCTGCTGGGCATGGTGTGGCAATGGCTGTCTTCCTCTAGTGTTTCCAGAGCTGCTGCAGGTCTTTGCTCAAATCCACCAACCCTCACCTTTAACAGGAGTTAATATCAATCTTTAAGTCAAAGTGTCCAGATATAAGAAGGGAGCTACAAGCAAAGAAAGAAACGAATCCCAGATGGAACCCTCTGGTACCAAGATGGCAACAAATCAACCTCCAACAGATGCAGAGTCTCATTACATGTTGATTTTATTATATCAGCATATTAAATGACACAACTACCAGCAGCCTTGACTGGAATTAAGGACCAAAAAAGGATAAAAATGGGGTGGCCTCACTCTCAGAAAAAGCCCTGCCTCCTTTCAGGTAGACTAATGCCTCCTCATCATTAGCCTCATTCCTCCCTCCTTTGCCTTTACTTTTTAAAATGAAATCCCTCTCACAACTTGACTAAGGTAACACAGCATATGAGTGTAGAGCTAAGATTTCAAATCAGACATTCTGTCTGAGACGTTGGTCTGTGAACTTGATTCCCATTTCTCCATTCTTTGGCCGATAAAGAAACTTGTGCTGTGTTGGTCTCAGTTCCCATTTCATTATTCAGCTTCTCAAGCCCAAAGGGAGAAAAAGAACCCTCACCGCCAAGGCAGAGAGCAGGGTCCATACAACTTAATTCGGTAGCACTAAAGTCCACAACTTCTGACAGGCAGCCTCTTTTCCACAGAGGCAAATTTTCTGTTTTCTAGCCATATTTCTGTACATCGTCCATTTAACCAAGTTCTAGTCAGTTACCTTTGAGAGTATATGCTTTCCTAAAGTATGTGGTCTGATAGGACTAATTAAGTTACGCTCTGATCACGACAGTGTGGAAAATGGACCGGAGGCTACCCAGCTCCAAGGAAGGGTTAGAAGTTCAAGCACCAAAATGATCAGGAGAGAGAAATGGAGAGTTGAACCAAGGCAGGAATAGCCAGTGTGGTTGGAGAGGAGGGAAGGAAGCTTCACTCATGGGATTTTGTGATGACCAGGATTTGGAAGTTGAGAAGTGAGAAGAATTGAGAATGGCTTTGTGCAGTCACTGGTTAATGGCCTCAGGGCTGCAGAAGTTATACTCTGGACCCATTGGCTGAAAGCTGGAAGAAAGGCTCTTGACGCTGACAGAGCTTGGCCCAGACTGTCATCCTGATTTGTTCCACGTTCTTTATTTAGGGCATGGATCAGTATCATCTCTATTCTCTCCTAGGGTTTCTAGAGAGCTCTGTAGTTTTCAGTGCTCTAACTTGTTACAGTATCTTGAAAACAACCCTGTGAAATAGGAAGGGCAGATAGTAGCACACCCATTTCAGGAAAGGAATAAAAATCAAGACTTAAAGTAGCATCCTGATTTACGTATGAATTAGCCCATTAATCACAGTGGCAGGATGAGAACTAGGAGGTCCAAGTTGTACTTTTGCTGCCTCCCGGCTGCTTGTTTCTCAAGGGTCTTAGGAACGGCCTGGTAGTTAAAGTTTTAGGGCTCCTCTACATAGGTATTGAAGTGCAAAGGGAGAAATGAGGGAAATAATTCATCTCTTTAAGAATTTGCCATGTTAAGTGAATTAGGTGCATAAGACAGAAAAGCCACCTACTCTGAAATTCAAGAACTTGGTAAAAGAAGCAGTTATTCCAAAAAGCTATTTATTTTCTAAGGGCAAAAGCTGTGTACAATCTTGTCTCTAGTATTGTAACATAGTAAAATGAGAGGGGAGGGGTATGACCTGATTTTCCTCAAACAGCTCCATGGAATTAATTCAGTCATTAACGAAATAAGTTAATAAGTGGGGAAAAAAAACAATACAGTGAAGGGATAGAGAGATGCAAATAAATATTCAGTGACAAAAGAGTTCAGTGATCGAAACATATGAAAACCTCATAGAAAACAAGTTAGAAGAGGCTTCTGTAATACAAGGCTCCTGAGAACTGTTACATGTTGATAGCCACTGTGTGGGGCAGAGTATACAGTGATTCCTAAATATATTTTTCCCAGACCTGTTTTATAGAATATAATTTAGGAAATGCTAACTAGATCATCTTCTGGGGCTTGGTGGCCAATTTTTTGTTGCAGAATAGGAACAGAGGTGATATTTTATACTGGTGAGCTGTTCCTTTGCATCAAGTGGTCTGCTGGCACACTTGTGCACATAAGCATTATTAATTCTCGCCAAAGCTCTTTAAAGTAGTTATTATTGGCCCCGGTTTGCAGATGAGAACACTTGAGCTCTGAGTAACTAATTGGCACAAAGTCACCATTTCTGAGACACCAGAAATAGTGATATTTTCCTTTAAAGCCCTTTCTCTGTCCGAGACATCGGAATAATGTACCTTGTTATGTAATATGGCAGAGTTGGAACATTGAGTCCTTCTTGTATAATTTCCTTAAAAACGTAGATGCCAGAATGCCAGAACTCTAGCGTGCATTCAGCCCGAATAGAAGCAGAGAAACATCCTGGACAGTCTTTTGGACTTCCCTCGCCACGTGACCAACTCTAAGCTGTGAACCCTTTCAAAGCTGCAACCAGGACATATTCTACTTAAATCCCTCATGTTAGTACAGTAGTTGGTGCTATTTGCAAAATGAGTGCCCTGATTTTGGAGGTCAAACCACAGGGTCAGACGTTCTCCCTCATATCCACGGAAACCACCCCTGCTGCCCTTTACAAATGAGTCTCATTTTGCTTTCAGAGGAGCCTTGCTAGGGTGGGTTACTCGCTTCCTGATGGTGACCATTTCGAAAGCAAACGAGTTTTCTTTTTTTTATCCTATCAGTTCTTCACGAGAAATACATATGATTTCAGTTCAGTTCAATTCACACCAAATCAAGTCCAAGTCCACCCAATATAATCTAGTACAATCCAATATCACTTTGTTTCTTTTTGGATCCATGCTAGTCTACAGACCCTTCAAAACCAAGCACTGTATCACTGTTGTCTCACTCGCTTCTAGTACAATACATGGTCCTTATCAGGTCTTACTGTTGTTGAATGAATGAGTAAAAGAATAAATGATTGAATATATAAAGTGCTTAGGTAAGGAGTAAGTACTTAAGGAAAAAAAAAATCTTGATTCCATTCCTGAATCTTCCATTTACTATCTGTATGATCTTGAATCAGACACGCAACTTCTCTGAACTTCAGTTATTTTATCCGTAAAATGGGAAACACAATACTACCTACCTCAAAGAGTATTTTCTTAGATTGAATGGGATACTGCAAGGAAAGTATCTTGCATGGTGCCTGGAATATGGAGATTAGCTATTGTTGCTACTGACATTCTTAGAACAAATTATATTTGAATGGAAGAATAAGTAAATGAACAAATGAGTATGTGTTAAGTGCCTGGGTGTAGTGAAATTGGCAGCCATAGGCCTCAGAATAAACTCTGCCCCTTAACTGCTGTGTGACCTTGGGAAAATGATATGACTTTTCTGAATTGTTTTCCCATCTATAAATTGGGACAACTATTATCTATATTTTGGAGCTGTTAAAGGCTGAAGGAGACAATGTAGGAGAAAGTACACAATCAATGATAAGAATCTAGAGAGATCTAAGGGGCTGTTGTTACTTTCAGATCCCTGACACCATCCATTAATATGGCTGAGAGAATTGTCTGAAACACAGAAATAAAATCAGGCTTATTCATGTGGCTTGATGACAGATGTGAATGATCCTTTAAGTCAGTTTTAAAAGAGATAAAAATAAACCTTTTTTTCCCTATAGTATATGTGTGAGGTGGCTGGTATTTTACATAGTTCAAAATACCATGACTGATGTCCATAGAAAGACTGCTAAGATGTATGGAATGAAAATTTTAGGGTTTTGTGTTGTTGTTTCCTGATTTTTGACTTGTGCAGGACAGCTGGCTACTTGTGACCCATTGCCATCTGTCTCCTGCCACTGATGCCCAGTGTAGGGTTCCAGGAAGAAATTAGCATTGACTTTCAGGATAACACTTCCAAATCTGGATTCCTAGGACTCAACAAAGGTCTAAAGATGAAGCCCAATAATGAAAGTGTTTGCACCTTTTTCCAACATTACAATTAGGGAAGGCAAGCGTAATTAAATTTGTATAGTGCCTTGTATTCAATTAAGTATTGAGTTAACGTGATGATTTGCTATTAATCGAGACCTTTTTTTTTTTAATAAATATATACATGCTACCTTGGGTTACTTACATTTCCTTTAATAAAATCTCCCCTCTCCTCTCTTAGCTCCAATTTCTTTGCTGACAAAATGGGCATTGTAATATTTAATTCCATGGATTGTGGTGAAAATGATGATACTTATATTTACCAAGAACTTAATATAGCACCAGGATGCTTTACAAATAGTTGACTTAATTTGCATAATAGTGGTTTGGTTTGCATAATAATCACATGATTTGCATAATGCCCCACATTATGGATGAGGAGACTGAGTTGCAGAGACTTCCTAACTTACCAGAGTTCACAAACCCTGTAGGGGTAAAGCAACTAGCAAAGAGCTTGATGGAGACTAGTTCAGTTGTAAGGGACTGTGTTCTTGCCCATGGATGAAATCCTAAAGTCCCTCATTTCACGCGGTTATATCCTCACCTTATACACATGTAAGAGAAAACAATAAAACTCACAGATTTGATTCAATTGCCACACTGCTTGGATTAAGGAGACTCAGCAGCTCTCTTTGAAAGTTCCCTGTGGGTTTGATCCGAGGAAGCGCACATGAACAGACTGTTTTTTTCTGATTGGTATAGGCTGTCTCAAAAGCCCAGTCTGCAGCAGGGACTCTGGAGACTAAGGTTCAGCGAGGTTAATAATGGTGACCAGGACTTGCACTCACATCTGTTTGGCTACAGCCCTCATAGTCTTTCCATTAAAACCCCATAAATTATAAAAAAGGGCCACATGGGTCAGTTAGAGACTTTCAATTCCACAAAATGTGGCATTTCTACAATTCCCACTTGACAAATCGTGTGAACCTACTTATTCCAGATTTTGTTATTGACGCTAAGGCTGCAAAGATAAATAAAATACAATCTTCCAGAAAAGAACTGTCAAGTTACACTCTAGCTTGGGGGTCTGTGTTGGGGGGAAGGGGGTGTTGGTTAGAAATTGTCAGTCTCTGCCTTTCTCAGCTCTCTCTGCTCCTTAGTACTGAGGACCTAAGGACATGATACAGCTGACTCAGCCAAGGTCGGGATGGGTAGGAACAGAAGGACCCCCCCCCCATGTCTCTAGTAGATGGGTTCTGGTATTAGTCTGGCTGCCCCACCCTGATTTCCTATGTCTAGAATGATTCCAAGCACGCCTCTACTGGACAAGGTAAACCATCCCACTCACCTTATTTCCTCAACTTTTGTTCAGCTTTCATTTCCTGAATGCGCTCCAGGTATCTCCAGGGAGCTAGAGGCCTGGCCAGAGCTCCTATCCCTCATGACTCAGGCCAGACCAGCATCTTCCTTTCAGCTTTCTAACTCAGGGTTGCATGAATCTAAGTAAATCATGAAGACTGGCAAAACTCCCACCATATTGGATTATCCCTGTCATTCTGGTTTGTTTCTATTGCATAACAATTTAACACAGCATAGGGACTACAAACAACACAAGTTTGTTATCTCCTGGTTTCCATGAGTTTAGGGTTTAGCACATTTTAGATGTATCTTCTGCTCAGGTCTCATAGCTGAAATCAAGGTGTCAGCCAGCTGCTTCCTCATCTGAAAGCTCTGCTAGGAAAGGGCTGCTTCCAAATTCATTCAGGTTATTGGAAGATTTTGTCTCCTGGCAGGTGTAGGAGTAAGGCCCCCACTGTCTCGCCAGCAGAAGACCACTCTCAGCCCCTAAGGGCCACTTTCACATCTTTGCTCTATGAGCCCTTCAGCTCAGCAGTGGGAAACCTCCTCGCATCAAATCCTCTCACGGTTTGGTCCAATCTCTCTGACATCCTGTTCTGTGACCTACCAGAGAAATCTCTCTGCTTTCCAAGGGCTCATGTGATTAGGTCAGGCCTGCTCAGGTAATCTCCTTATTTCATTTTATTTTAAAAATTTGCAGCAAAAATAGATGGACCTAGAAAGTATCATACTAAGTGAAGTTAGACAGTGAAAGATAAACATTTTATGATATCAGTTATGCATGGAATCCAAAAAATAATGATACAAATGAACTTATTTTCAGTACAGAAACAGACTCATAGACTTTGAAAAACTTATAGTTACCACTTGGGACAGGTACGGGGGGTGTGAACTCATGGTTTGAGATTGGCATATGCACACAGAGTTGTATGGAATGGTTGGCTGACAGGGAACTACTCTACCCAGTATTCTGTGATAATCTATGTCGGAAAACAATCTGAAAGAGAACAGATGTGTTTTTATGTATAACTGAATCACTTTGCCGTACAGGAAAAATTATAACAACCTTGTAAAGCAACTATACTTCATTAAAAATTTTAAAAATCTAAAAAAAATTAGATGTTACATGTCCTTATTTATTAAAAACAACAAAAAAACTAAGGAAGGATTTTGCTGAAAATACTTAAGGGCTATAGCTCCAGCTACATTTGCTCTTCCATAACTAATTTATTAAAGACACACACACACACACACACACAAACACACACACACTATATCAAGGACCAACTACCATTGTTCATGGGTTCGTAAAATTGCCTGATGAAAATTTTTTGGTGTGTCATACAGTGATTGGCAGATTATGTTGCTAGAATAAATAACCCCAAAATCTCAGTGGCTAATGAAAAAGATTTCTCACTCATAATGATACACTGTGGCTCTATTTCATGTGGGTAATCTTATTTTAAGGCCAATGGTGCCATGTAACATAACCTGACATTGAGAATAAAAGTTATCATATTCATAGGACAGGGGATTATGTATGCTGGGCATGTACACCAAAGGTCACGAAATTATGGGGGATGGCTTAGAATTCTGCCTACCACACATCTCTACCTCGAGTTGCATGCTGCTGTGTTCCATCCTCCAGTTAAAAACCCCTCAGTGAATGATACCAGGTCTCATTAAGACCAAATTCATGATACTTGCCACCTGCCCTTGGAGCCTGAGATTTGGGCAGGTGGCTCTCATTAGGAAGTCAGCATTCATGGGTGGCTCAGTGAATTTAACCTAGTGCAGACTGCTCCCTGCTTCCTTCCCTTTCCTGTACTTGCCACATGCCTCACAGCTGAGTCAGCTTTTGCACTGACAGTCAGGTATACAGCCGGCTAGATGCAATACAGCATGGCAAAAGCTCCATAACTTATATAAATAAGACCATGATATATGTATATAGTGGAGGGAGTTATGGATTCTGCATGGCAAAAGGGGAGTTGGGTGGGGAAAGTTTCAACAGAAGAATGACAGTTGTCATGGACTTGACATAGGATGAACATTGTTTTAGGGGATAGAAAGAGCATGTCAGGGAAATGAAAGAGAACCAGGAAGCAGTGGTACAGGATTCGTCAAGAGTGAAGGTAAAGGATTGTTTGGATTTAAGACTATGGAATGGGAGAGGGAGTTAAAAAAGGAGCTGGTACATCATATTCAGATTGGAATTTAACTTGGAAGTAAATCTGGTTCCTAAGAAGAGGAAGCCATGATTTGATGTATTATGAGAATAATCATCCTGGAGACAGGGTGAGTTGGTTTAGATTGGGACTATTCAGGAAGCTGTTACAACAGACCAATGAAAAGGCAGTAGTTGGCAGAATACAGAAGAAAAGAATGGGTTAGAAACTACTTTTGGAGGTGAAATTGAGACTGAACATGAAGGCTGTGCATGCAGAGGCATACTGCATGCAGCTAACCATACTTCACAATTTTATATGCCATATTGCATAAATCATTTGATAGTCTTCTGCAAACTTTGCATCTGTCTGTCTGCCTTCTTCCACGATCTATACGAACCTCCATGCTTTCATCCTTCAAATGTCAGATACAATACTTCACCAAGGCTTGGCTCACTTCCACATGGATTCATAGCAGGGTGAATATTTTTTCCCCTTCATGGACCCATAATTGCTACCCTTCTCCCACTGCTAACACATCCAAGGATGCACAGCTTCTAATGTGTCACTGATTCCAGATATCTCTTTCCAAGCTCTCCAATGGGTCATTGTTTCAGAAGCATCTGCTCCTGATTTATTGGCATTTGTCTCACCCTGTGTCACAGAAATAACATTGACATCTATCAAAAAACCATGTGTTGGAAATCTAATCTCTGATGATAGAAGTTTCAAGAATGGTTACCCTTGAGGGGTTACTGACTGGATGGGGACAGAAGCAAGCCTTCTGGGATGCCAGAATGTTCTCTAACTTTCTCTGGTGGTGGTTCCATGGCTGTGTTTACTGTGTGAAAGTCATTGTGTTGTGCCCTTAGGATCTGTTGTGAATTATGCCTCATGAAGACAAATGAAGTCAGGAAAAAAAAAAATAACCGCATGTCATTCTTGAAACTTTTCTATATTTCTTAGAAAGTGATTTTTATGATCTCCATTACTGAAAAACTGAGGTTCAACTTTAAGTGACTTCCCCAAAGTCACAGGAATAGCCAGAGGCAGAGTCAGGATGTAAGCTCATGTTCTCGCTCCAAAGGCTGTGCTCTTTCCACTACCTGCTTCTCAACATGTATTTCGGCTCTGGATTTTTTTTTTTTTCCCTAGAATACAATGACCCTTGATGATGAATGGGTCTAGTTTGCAGGTTAGACTTATCAAATTCTGATATGGTTGGCTTTGGGGCCAAAATGAGGCCACACCGAAGCAGAGTACCTGCTTTACATTAGTTTTCCCAGGGAGAAGCAAGTCCTCAGACAAGAACCAGCAATCAGGAGCTGAGTGCTTAGACTAGCAGTGTGGACCACCCTGCCCCTTCCTGGGGCTCTAGAGCCGAGTTTCCTGAGAGGGAGAGGAGGATGGCCTGTATCCCCCCCCCAAGTTGGGAAGACCCTGGAGTTGGGATCATAATCTTCCAATGTACCTTGGTTCCTAAATGAGAGTACCTAGCTTATTTTCCTTCAGTTGTCCCTGGACAATGTTTGCTTCTGTGTGTTAAAATCTCCTGTGTCCCCTCCCTTTTTTTTTTTTTTTTTTTTTTTTTTCAGAAAAAGCACAGATTCTTAAACCTCACTTCAGTCCTTTATCATCAGAATATCTGGAACCTGGAGCATTTTACAGGTTCCCTCAGAGGTTTCTTCAAATACCCCTCAGAGTGTAAAAGCCACTGACATGGAGTTTGGAATAGTGGTTTGTGACATGCCAGCTTTAAATCAACTCTACTCTCGTATTTGTTGGTTTGTTTGTTTTTGCTTTTTATGGCCCCCATCTGTGGTACATGGAAGTTCCCGGGCTAGAGCTCGAATTGGAGCTACAACTGGCATGTCTGTGACCTACACCACAGCTCCTGGCAATGCCAGATCCTTAACCCACTGAGTGAGGCCCGGGACCCAACCCGCATCCTCATGAATACTAGTCAGGTTCCTAACATACTGAACCACAACGGAAACTCGCTACTTGGGGGTTCTCTACAGAGACTCTACCTTCAGAGGGAAATATATTTCCTCTGAGTTCAGTTCAGAATGGGAAGCCTTTCAGAATATGAAAGCCCTGAGGGAAACTGTAGAGGGTCTTTGAGGTCAGACTCCTAAAACCAACACAGAGAACTTTTGATCCATGCCAAACTTAAGAACCTGAATTTTTTTTTTTTTTTTTTTTGAGATGCCTAATGTAAAATTTACCCTTTTAGGGGCTTAGTTTTGGGCAAACACAATGTCATGTAATCACATATATTCAAGATACAGAACAGTTTCATCAGCTCCCAAATTTCCCTTACACCCTTTTATTTTTTATTTTTAAATTTATTATAGTTGATTTACAACGTTCTGTCAATTTCTGCTATACAGCAATGTGACCCAGCTATACATATTAAATATATATATAGATATGTATGCACACACACACACAATGTATATAGTGACCCAGCTATACATATTTTATATGTATATACATATACACACACACATTCTTTTCCTCACATTATCCTCCATCATGTTCCCTCACAAGTGTTGAGGTATGAGTACAAGTTCCCTATGCTATGCATTAGGATCTCATTGCTTATCCATTCCAAATGCAATAGTTTGCATCCGTTAACCCCAAACTCCCAGTCCATCATACTCCCTCCACCTCCCCCTTGGCAACCACAAGTCTGTTCTCCATATCCATGAGTTTCTTTTCTATAGATAGGTTCATTTGTGCCATATTTATATTCCAGATAGAAGTGATACTGTATGGTATTTTTTTCCTCTTTCTGACTTACTTCACTTAGTATGAGTCTCTACTTCCATCCACATTGCTATAAATAGTATTATTTTGTTGTTTGTTATGGCCGAGTAGTAATCCATTGGGCATATGTACCACGTCTTCTTAATCCATCCATCTGTTGATGGACATTTAGGTTGTTTCCAAGTTGGCATGTGAATAGTGCTGCAATGAACATAGGGGTGCATCTATCTTTTTCAATGGAAGTTTTGTCTGGATAGATGCCCAAGAATGGGATTACTGGATCATATGGTAGTTTCTACATTTAGTTTTCTGAGGTGCCTCCATACTGTTTTCCACAGTGGTTATACCAATTTTCATTCCCACCAACAGTGTAGGAGGGTTCCCTTTTCTCCACACCATCTCCAGCATGTGTTGTTTGTAGACTTACTAATGAGGGCCATTCTGACTGGTGTCAGGTGGTACCCTATTGTATTTTGATTTGCATTTCTCTAATAATAAGTGATGTTGAGCATTTTTTCATGTGCCTGTTGGCCATCTGTATGTCTTCTTTAGAGAAATGTCTATTCGGTCCTCTGCCTTTTTTTCTAATTGGGTTGTCTCAGGGACTCCAGTGTGAAATAAGAATAACCATATGGTTTCTGTGTCGAATCAAATAACTTGAATCAGTTTAGGAAAGGCCCTGATGCATTGACTGAGGGCTTTCTGTAGAGGGTATCTAGGAAGACTGCCTGGGGTAATAAGCTTTGATAAAATAAGATGCCTTCAAATAATTCAGAATCTAATGGGCAGGTGTGTTTGGTGGGGCAGGAGGGAAGACAGATAAATGAAAGGGTAACTATGATTTAATGAGATAATATTCTCTGTGATAGATGCAGACCCAATGATATGAGACTATAGAAGACTGGACACTGAAGCTTAGATGGTTGTGCGAATAATCCCTTTCCCCTAAGCCCTAATTTCCTCAGAAATAACCTTATATTGTAGCTAGTGAGGACTAAATGAGTTAATATTTGTGAATGGTTTGTTTCATACTACTTCAAACTTTTAAACAAATAAATGGGACAGGGCTCTAGAGAAGCAATCTCAATGGCAAAATGTAGATAAGGAAGAGCAGAGTGTGTTTGGAGCTATGCTCAGGTTCTTATTGGCAGGAGATAAAGTAGGACTAGACATGCTACAAGACATGGAGATGGAGAATTAAATCATGGAGAACACTGCAGACCATTCTAAGGGGGTTGGTTGGGTTTTACCCTGAGGGTAATGAGAATCATTGAAAGGCTTACAAGTCAGGCAGTGACTTGGAAAGACTAGAATCAAGGAAGCCAGTGAGGATTCTTGTGATATTACCACTGATAAATACCAGTGGCTAGAACGAGGGGTGAAGAAGGATTAAGGAGGTAGAGTCAAAAGATCTTCAGGACATATTGTTCAGGGTTGAGAAGGTTGGGAATAAAGTACGAATTTCAAGTGTCTGGCTTTTGTGTTTCAAGGACTAGAGGAGACATTCATTGGAGAATAGAACAGAAGAGGAGGAGTGGGCTGTGGCTATGATGGATCATGCTTATGGAACCTGGTCTGTCTGGAGAGTCTGGGACATATAGGTGATGATGCTCACTGTGGGGCCTAAATGTATGGCCCTCTTCTAGGTTCAGCAAGAGCAGAGGAGAGGTAATGGGACAGGGGCTACCTTTGATTAAGATGTATACATCTGAGGGCCAGCTATGGAAGTTATGTCTTAGAGGTTCTAGTTCAGGGAATAAGCCCAAAGCTGGCTGGAACCCAACACAGAGCAACAAAGTTACCAAGAAGAGTCAGGGTGGGAGGTATCTAGGGAGAGGGAAGAACTAAGTCCACCAGTCCATCCTGAGGATGGCAGCCCCATGAGGGTGGTTCTTTCTTTTTTCTTTCTTTTTTGTCTTTTGTCCTTTTAGGGCTGAACCCATGGCATATGGAGGTTTCCAGGCTAGGGGTCCAATCAGAGCTGTTGCTGCTGGCCTACACCACAGCCAGAGTAACTCGGGATCGGAGCTGCATCTACAATCTACACCACAGCTCACGGCAATGCCAAATCCTTAACCCACTGAGCGAGGCCAGGGATCAAACCCACAACCTCATGGTTCCTAGTCGGATTCATTTCTGCTGCACCACGATGGGAACTCCGAGGGTGGTTCTTTCTGATGAGTGATTTGAGACATGGGTCTTAAGACAAAATGAGCCAGCTCCCTTTCCTAGATGGATTAGACTGGGGTATGAAGCCTGAGACAATGATGTACCACTGGGAAACAAGGTCATGACTGTTCCTCATCCCTGCCACCATCCCAACACATCTTGGAAAGAAAAACAGGTCAGTAAGCACATCTGATATTAGATAATGGCATATGTATCTACTCGTGTCCTACCTTGGAAAGGATACGCAGACAGCACCCATAGATAGGGTATTTTGAACAATGCTGAGCTGCTCTGTAAGAGTTGGGACCCAGCGTGATTTCCAAGTAGTGGTCATAACACCCTATCTTACCTCATATCCCCTTGCGTGCGTGTCATCAACCCATCATTATCCACGTTTGTCAGAAGAGCAAACTGAGGCTCTCCATCTAACAGTATCATAATAAACCAAAAACCAAACCAAGCCAAAACAAATAAACTCATGCTTTGAGGGGCTAGAACGCACAGTCTGAGGCTAAATTGGATATTTCTCCTCATGCTACACCGTCTTGCCTATACGTTGATAAACATAATTCAATCAGAAGTCTATGATAAGTTTTATTAAAATGTCAAGAGGCTTTCCTGTCAGAATGAAAATGCAGGATAAAAAAACGTGTTTGTGGATTTCGCTGAACTCTACACTGTCAGAATACAATTCCTACTGTTCAACAAATCCAAGCTCACTCATCTGTTATTCTATTGTGCTAAGAACACAAAGTGATGGAAGGAATACTGTTTTTCTTTTTCTCCTCTCAAGCTTTGAGCTTAAACCTGGACACAGCAGGCCTCTATCAGTTCCAAAGCCGGGGAATTGGACAGCTACCACGCAGATGCATTTTGCTGCAAATCTACAATTTTATCCCCCAGTTCAGACATCGTCTACCTTCTACACAAAAACTTGATTTGCCTGTTTTTCCTGTTCTGCAAAACCCACGAATCATAGTAAGCACTTATTTTTTTATTTTATTGGAACCACAGTAACGACTAATCGCTAATTAGGGAAACAAAAAGGAAA
Organism: Sus scrofa; assembly: GCF_054392235.1. NCBI lineage: Eukaryota > Metazoa > Chordata > Mammalia > Artiodactyla > Suidae > Sus > Sus scrofa. The sequence goes on from NC_139391.1 coordinate 14,350,192, forward strand.
GGAAGGCCAAACAGAAATCGGTTCCTGCACTATCCTGCTTTACCCCAGGCAGAGGTTTTGAGGAGGTAAAAGTTGCATTATCAGAAGCCTCAAAGGCACACCAGTTGCCAGGACGTACATCAAGGAACAAAGTGACATCCTTCCTGAACAAGCGATTATCAAATTACAGACCTGTCACCAGCACTTCCTGGGAAGGGTCAGCATCTTCCTTTGTTCCCGATGAAGACTGTGGGACCGGCAGATGGTTGCTTCAGTTAACTGAGCAGCTGGTTCCTAACAGAACTGGAAGAGGACAAAGGTTGGTTAGAAGACAATGAAATAAAAGTGCTTTTAAAGACACTTTTTTTTTCGTTCACCTATTCAACAGCTTGGTTGAGTACTGCTTTTTTTTTTTTTTTCTTTCTTTCTTTTTCTTTCACTAGATGAGGGTGATGGTAATTCTAAACTCAAATGTCAAAGAAAAGGAGATCTCCCTCTAGGGAATGATGTCCTTAGTGGGTGTGATTCATTACGAATAAAGGAGTGGCCGGGATGGGGGAGGGTGGGAGGGAAACCAACAGATGTACCAGCCTCCTGTGGATACGAAGGGGCCCCAAATCAATTGTCATTAACTAATTACTCTTCTCCTTTTGTCAGGATAAATTGGTTCATCCAACGTGTTTTCCAAGTGTGTCAGGTAAATTGCGTTAAAAAGGATAAACAGCACTCTTTTCTGTATACTCTGTCGAAAATCTTAACAGCTTCATTGTTGTCCTGCTGATTAGAGAGGCAGTGCTGAGTAGTAATTAAGGGCTAGGTCTGGGACTGCTCAAATTTGAAGCTTCCTCCATCACGTCCTAGTGCTGGGGCCTTAAGCAAATTTCTTACACATTATGTGTCTCAGTTCCCTTACCACCAAAATGAGGACAACCTTAGGGTTGGCTTGAGAATAAAATATATGCAATATATATCTACACACACACACACACACACACACACACACACACATTTTTGCTTTTTAGGGTTGCACCCACAGCATGCAGAAGTTTCCAGGCTAGGGGTTGAATCGGAGCTACAGCTGCTGGCATACACCACAGCCACAGCAATGCCAGATCTTTAACCCACTGAGAGAGGCCAGGGATCAAACCCAAATCTTCATGGATCCTAGTTGGGTTCGTTAACTGCGGAGCTGCAGAGGTAACTCCTGACACACACACACAAACGCATATGTATATTTAAAGTAAAATTAAACTCATGTAAAACGCTTGGTATGGTGCTAGCTTATGTAAGAGAATAAACATGCAACAATATTCTTTTCAATATATATATATTTTTTCTTATCCAGGGGCATAGGGGCACCATAGAAACATATGGGGGCTATATCTTTTCAATGTAAAGTATCTTGATCCTCTAACACACTCATTTAACCAGTGATATCAATAATTCTAGCACACTACAAGGGCCTTTAGGGTCATAAAACACTTTCCTATCCAATACCATTTTTTTCAATTTTTGAAGTTTTATTGAAGTATAGTTGATTTACAATGTTGTGAGAGAATTTCTGCTGTACAACAAAGTTATTTACATACACATAAGTTATCACAGTTTTTTTTGTTTCCATTTCTTTTTTTTTTTTTAATGGCCACACCTATGGTATATGGAAGCTTCTGGGCCAGGGTCTAATTGGAGCTGCAGGCCTACACCACAGTCCACAGCAATGCCAGATCTGAATTGCTCCTTGGACCCATGCCACAGCTTGCAGCAATGCCAGATTCTTAACCCACTGAGCAGGCCCAGGGGTCGAACCCGCATCCTCCCAGAGAAAATGTCAGGTCCTTAACCTGCTGAGCCATAATGGGAAATCCCAAGGTTATCATAGCTTCAACTGTCACAAAATTCTACAAAGAGACTGAATGGAACTTCTTTCTATTCAAGGAGGGGAAACCAAAGCTGAGAGAGGGTATGTAACTTGTCAATGCCCTCAGTCCATTAAATCAGCTGGAACATTCAGAGTTTCTAAATTGATCTCAGTTTAAATCTTTGCCTTGTCACTTCTTAGCTGTGTGATAATGAGCAGCTTACCTAACTTCTCTGAGCTTCGAACACCTCATCTGCAAAACAATCTATACCCATCTCATAGAGTTGTGATAAGGAGGAATAAAGAAATGAAAGGAAGCACTTCACAGAGAACTTGGAACATTAGGGAATGTTAGTTGCTACCTGTTCATTATTATTATTATCATCATCATCATTCTAACATTATTAATTAGGCAAGGTACTTAATGGGGTAGTATTTTTAAAAACTACTGTTATCAAGAAACCTGGCATCTTCCCAATCTACAAACTTTCCTCCTCCTCCTCCTCCTTCTCTTCCTCTTCTTCCTTTTCAGGCACATATCACATGCCATTAGAGTATAGAATATATAAGCAGTAGTCCTCTTTTTACAGATGGCTCAGTTCCCTTGAACATGACTCCACATGGCTTATGGTGACAAAGTGGAGTTTCTCCATCTGCAAAGTAAAACTTAGATACCTGATCAATGGCCACTACCTCCTGAAGTGTCATCTCTCTGTGTTAGGGAGGACTCTAACACTTAATAAATATCATTCATCTGATACGTATTTAATGAATATCCACTATGGTTTAAATATTATATGAGGAGTGGGGATTAACATGGTACATAACACAAATGGGAAGGGACCACCCAGACTCCTATGAGCCCCCAAGGAGGGGTCCCTGAGGGTGTCTCATTTGAGTGGCTTCCAGCAGATGAGTTAAACAGGAGGACTGCAAAGGCTCAGTGGTTCAAGGCACGTGGAGCATTTAAAGAATGGATAAGGGTTTGGCAAGAGTTCAGCATCTGAGTTCCCTCCTCTGTTGGTCATCATAGGACGTCCGTATTTACCCTAAGAGCAATAGGACTCTGATGGAAGTTGGAAGCTTATGGAGATAGAGGGTGGTGGAAACTATGAAGATTTGCATTTGAAAAGCTCACCCTGGTGATGGAGCAGATACGGGAAGGGACAGATAGAGGCAGAGAGACAATGAGAACGTCATTGCTGTGTGCAGTCATTTCATAGATCCTCAAAACTATGATGTGAATTATTCCACTTTTCCAAATGAGGAGCCCACATTTCACAGGCATTAATTCACCTCCCCCAGGTTCTAGAACTGGCCATGGGCAGCTGGAAGAGTGGGATGCTGGAGACAGAGAGGCCTGCGTTCAAATCCTGCCGTAAAGGCACAGCGCATCTTGTCCCATAAATTCGCATGAGGAAAGTGGGCTCATCCTACCGGAAAGTGCTGAAGGTAGACTAGACTGACGTCCCCTGTTCTTGCATGTGACACCTGCCTGCCTGTATGCATGCATGAATTCACAAGAATAAATGGGTACATTTTTTAAAAAAGAAAAATAAAGTGAGAGTGGCTTAGAGGTGAGGCTGCTCCCCTCTGGGATTGGGATCAGGAGGTGTAGTCCTGCCTCTCTCCACAGGCAGGGATGAATGAATGTGAATGAATGAAATCACACGTCTCCAATCCCCCACATCCGTCCTTTCCTGGAGGCCCAGCCTCTGTGGCCTTCTTCAGGCTGAAGCCTCCGCCTGGAAAGTAACTACCATCAATCCATGAACCTGGCAAAAGCCTCCCCATCTCTTATCACCATCTCAGTATGCTAATTGGTCCTAGAAATATTTCTGGAACCATTCTCTCCAGCTCAAGCCATTAAACTAACCCTCCCCTCCTCTGCCAGCCCAGACCTTCAGTGGGCTCTCCATCCTGTGTCAACCCTCTCCCACATGGACTCTGAGCTTCTTGAAAACAGGGGCTTTATAGTCTGGATCTCTACCCTGGCCAAGGTCTGAGAAAAAATGAATGGAAGGGAGGCAGGACAAGAGAAAGACAAGGAAGGAGGGAGGAAAGGAGGGGAAAAGGATTAACAGTGCAGTTTATGAGATAAGGTAGACACGATGCCACATCCAGTAACAAATTTTGAGTTATGTGTGAGTCACTCCTGACTGTAGTGAAGAGTGAACGAAGGAAAAGTTACTGTTGTTTGGTGATCAAGTCGCTATGTCTGGGGAGAAAGGAAGAAATATTCATGTGACAGAGATGGATTTGTTTGGCTCTTGGAGTTAAAGAAATAGAAGACATTCTGGGTGGTAGCCTGACAAGTGCTGTCCTTTCCTGCAGAAATGACATTTTCCCTGAGGAGTATCCATCCATGGCCAAGAAGGCTGGGGAGGAGGCTATGCGCCCTGTGCTGGTCAGAATTTGATCCTGGGTTTGGGGCAGCAGAGATTAGCTAAGGCTAGGGTTATACAAATTACAAATGTGGAATGCTCTTAGGGATCGTTTAGTTACAAAAACTCATTTTGCAGAAGAGATCACTGAAAGCCAGAGAGGTGAACTGCTTGCTGAAGGTCCTGGTGTCAATAAGAGGAGAGTATCTATCCTCTGTGCTCCCACATGCCTTCCCCTGCTGCAAGACAGGCACCTGACACATGCCACTTCCTCATTCATGTCTTGCACATTTTACTCTGAGAAATATAACACTATTTAATCAACATTACTCTATATCTCTCGGGGGGCACAGGATTGCAAAGGCAGCTCGGTCTATAAGCAAGAATACAGGCTTTGGAGCCAGATGGACTATGCTTTATAGTCCTGGTTTTTCTGCTGTCTCTAGGTGACTTCAAGCAACTTATTTGAGCCTTGAATTTCTTTAAGAGTTCTGTCTCTTCTTCTCAAGGGAGATTAAAGTGCAGGGGCTGCCGTTGATCAAATGGATGCAACATATAAGGGACAGAGTAAGACTTGGGGCCTCCAGGGTTGGGTCTAGAGCTGGTAATGCTCCCAGGAGAGAACAGAGTTGGCTGGTGAGAAATGCATGGAAGAGTGAACAGCAATCCCGGGGAGGCCCTACCATCAAGCTGGAGTCTGAAACAACAGTCAGGCAATTCCAAGCCGGCAGGCTGGATCCACTTGAGTTGGAGGGGACAGTAGGGTGGGGTGTCTGGGGTGTTCCCTGAATGCTTATTCACAGCAGCTGGAGTGTCAAGATTTGAGGTACATCCAGAAGATCAACAGACAGGCATATGCAAATAATTTGTTAGGAATAAATTTTAGTGTATATGAATGTCCACCCACAAACTCAAGTCTACGGAAAAATGGTGCATCACTTAATTTTAAAATTAAATTAAATACAACTTTGAACATCACTTTAAATAGAACTTTGATCTTGCACAGCTGTGAGAAAATCCAATCTCAGTAAATACTGGAGTTTGTGTCCTCAGGGCTTGCAAAGTTCCTAGCCCTCTTATGCAGAGTACAGCCCTTGAGGAGGGCCCTGGGGTTTCAGGCCACACCAGCCCTGCTTAAAAAAGGTAGTTACCTAGGGACTCTTTAACATTTCAGAATTCAGCAAATCTGCCTGTTTTGTTTGTGTTGGGCTCCTGGGCCTTTGCTAAGGCTTGGAGCCCTAGTAGCCAGGGTTCAGGGAACTGGGTCTCCCAGTCAGGGCAAAGGTTATGTTGTCTTTGGTGGGGGCAGAGGGGGGATCCCATCAAAAGGCAGAGGGTGCCCCAAGATACCTGGGACTTGGCGGCCTAGACTTCTGTGTCCTTCCTTCATGGCTTTCCAGAAACTTCTCTTGTCTGCCTCTTGGATTTTGTCTCTCCCTTTCCTTTTTTATTTTTAATTTTTTTTTTTTTTTTGCTTTTTAGGGCCGCACCCACAGCATATGTGGCATATGGAGGTTCCCAGGCTAGGGGTCGAAGTAGAGCTCCAGCAGCTGGCCTACACTATGGCCACAGCACTGCGGGATCTTAGCCATGTCTGCGAGCTACACCACAGCTCGTGGCAATGCCAAATCCTTAAACCATTGAGTGAGACCGGGGATCAAACCTGTATCCTCATGAATCTTAGTCGGGTTCATGAAGGGAACTCCTCTCCCTTTCCTTTTACCACAGTTACAACTCTTCTTTTTTCTTTTAACTCTTTCTCTGTCTAAACAGTGAGAATTGGCTTTCATAAAGTCCAGAGAGACCAAGTTCCCCTGGAGTGAGGGGACAAGAAGCCTGGGGGACGGCACTGGAGAGACACCATCTCTATCAGGCCCCATTCTTTCCAACCCGCTTTCCTCCTTTAGAAGAAGCAAAACACAATTAATATCTCAGTAAATTATCTTGACACAATGAAGCGCCGAAGTTTTGAATGATGTATTTTTTTTTTTTTTTCAGTTGTGGTAAAATGCACATGACAGAAACTTTGCTGCCTTAACCACTTTTAGGCATACAGTTCAGTATTCAAAATGGAAACACCCTACCTATTTAATAGCTCATTTGCCCCTCCCCAGCCCCTGGCTGACACGATTCTGCTTTCTGTTTCTATATATTTGACCACTTTAAGTAACTCGCATAAATTGAATCATAGAGTGTGTGTGTGAGTGTGTGTGTGTCTGGTTTATTTTACTTAACATGTCTTCCAGGGTCTCCTGTATCATGTGTCAGGATTGCTATCCTTGTTGAAGCTGAATAATAATATCCCAGTGCATGTATACAACATATTTTTCCTTATCTACTCATTCACCAATGGGCACTTGGGTTGCTTCCACATTTTGGATATCATAAATAATGCTGTGAGTGTGCATGTGCTGGACCATGTAAACACATAAAGAAGAGTCAACTGCAGACACTGAGAGAGCACCGTAAATCAGCTGCAGTAAAAAAATTAAAGAGTCAATTGAGCAGCATTTTTACCATAATTGTGGACCCTCCCAGGCCAGCACTCAGGTACTCTGTGAAGCCCTCTGGGATGATGGCAGAGAAGGGATTGAGGACATCAGTACCTTCCAGACCCTGAGGTGGAGCTCAGAACAGCTCCTGCCCGGGGTACTGGGGGATTAAAGGAAGGGAGTGAGGAAAAGTGCCAGGCACATTGGAGGCACGTCACACACATGTGGTCCCCTTTCCTTCCCTGTGAACTTGCCCAGCTCTGAGTGCGGAGGGACAGCTGTGTAGCACAGAGGACCTAGGAATGCTTACAGCACATCAAGTATTCTGAAAGCGATTAGATTGCAGAGTCTGACTTCTGCATAGTCAAAACATTTAAAATACCATTAAACCTCTGCTTTCCCAGCGCTGTGGGTTCCTGCAACCTACAGCTCACAAAATTTCTGTGTCTGCAGGGGTTCATAATAGACTCCAGGCTCGACGCAGCGCTGCACATGTTTCCGCAAAGTGATTATAAGGACGAGCGCGGCTCACCTCTTATTTTGAGATGGCAATTTTGTGTGACATTTCTCTCTCCCCTTGATTATGTATTTTTGTTCCCTGTGATCATTTTTCATGGGAGTCTGTTAGAGTTCTGTAATCTAGTTTGTTTAGAGTTTTGATTTTTAGATTTTTTTTTTTTTTTGTTCTATAGGCCTGAGTGTAGCAGAAAAACATAAGCTCCTATGCTGCAAGGGACAAAAAGGAGAGAAGGGAAAGAAAGGACATTTATTAGTAGACACCATTGCTAGAACACCTCCTGTGTCCTAGAACTTGGGCTAGGAGCTTTATCTCCACAATCTCTAATCTATCAAAGCTGCTTGAGCACCAGGGAGATTAAGTGATATGACTTAGTGTTAAATAACACTTAGGAAGCCCCAGTGTCAGGACTGGAACCCAGCCCTGACCAGCACCTTCATGTGTGCTCAGGTCACAGTACAATGGCTATGGAGCCGCTAAAAGCCAGATGCTATGTAGGGCCAGGAAATAAGAGGTGGTAAGGCTGGTGCCTGGTGTTTGCACTTCTAGCAAGACTCTGAATCGTTATTACCGATGACTCTCTCTCCAGGTGGAAGTGACTTCTACAGGGTAAGAGAGCTTAAAGGACACAGTCACATCATTTGGGCTGATTGGAAAACTTTGGATGGACCTGAAGGATTTAGGGCATGCCGGGAAGAGAGGAGTAGTTGTTTGATTAAAAAAAACTCACAAGTGAGAAAACCTCAAATGGGATGGTTGAGACTGAAGATAGGAAGCTGGTTCTCATGAAAGCTGCAGTGCAGACAGAACTCACTCTCACTTTTAGCCTATGCTTAAGGCCAATGCTGCAGCTACCGAAGGTGAGGTCCAGATCCTTGCCCTGGCTGTTACTCTCCAGTGTGCTCTGCCATGTGACTGGCAGGGGGCAGGGATTCTGGACAGAGCAAACATGAGACAGAGAAGGGAGGGGGCTGTCCCAAGCAGGTGCCTTGAAAGAGCTCCTACTAAGCGCTTCGGGGACATCATCATTCCTAAAATGCTGATGGCTTGCCTCTGTTTACGAGATAGTGTTCAGCCTCTTGAGCCTGACATGAAGGCTGCTTCCCTGAGTGAAGGTCTTTCCAGGCTCATTTCCTGGCCCCCACATGAGGGTGATGATGAATCCCAATTACCCCAGCCTCTCCCAAACCTCCACGCCTGGGCTTGTTAGGTAGGATAGGATAGAGACTTGGATCCAGGTGATTCATAATAGGCCATTTATCAATTACCAAAAACAGGAGAGGAAATTCCCTTTGACCCCTTTGAATCGCTCCTGTCCTGAGCAGATTGCTCCTGCCTGGAGAGACTGCCTGCCCCCATGCCTATGTGGCAAGACCACTGGGTCTGTCCCTGTGCTCCTGCAGGACCTCCTGACTGGAATGACCTCCTGCCAGACTGCCTGCCTCCATCCTTGCGTGATGAAGCCCCGCAGGCTCTATGCTGGCATCACTACCTTGCTTTGTAGCCTGTGCCTCCAAATCCTTGCTGTGTATAGGCAAGGGCCAAGGGAGAGATAGCACAGAGAAGATGAACCTAACAGGCTGGGCAGCTTTCCTCTCCCTGCACCCACATCTCTCTCTCTCCTTCTTAAGACTAACTTCAAATTCTCTTCCTTAGTAACTCCTTTTTCCTCTCCACTGAGCTAGACCAGCGGCTCCCAACTCCATGTGACTTTGTGGAGGTCCTTAGGATGTGCTACCTTAATTATGTATGTCCAAATTTGCCTGTTCCAGTGACCTTGTGCACCTCCAGGGCTTACGAAGAATTTATGGAATGAATGAATTGGGGAGGGAGTGGCTGAGTGAACAAGTGATTTCTCCACCTCCGTAGCCTGAGGCAACGTCTGGCCAGAGAGCAAGTGAGCCTGGGAGTGAAGAAATGAATAAGAGAGTTAACAGTGGAACAAGGATTGGCTTCCTGCTCTGACCAACACCCCGTGACCCCAGGTGGCTGTGGGAAGTGACAGGCATAGGGACATTTTCCTAAGTCAGATGCTGAGAACCTGCCAGAGAATGTAGTGAACGGCAGATGGTACTCAAGCTGCTTCTCAGGGGAAAAAAGAAAAAATGAAAAATCAATTGACCTAAAAAAAAAAAACACAAAAAAAACCCTAAAAGAGGATTAAAATCTTAAAAGACAGTCTGTGTTTATACAATTCTATTATTGAGGTTTTATCAGGTACCTGGTAGAAATCTCTGGTTTACAGGTTTTTTCCCCCCATTTTCCATTTCACGTAGAACAATGTGTTCTGAAGCAATGTTCCCAGCCCAGTAATACCTATCAGGCAGGCTCATGCCTCCCTTTAGCTGCAGATAAATCAAAGCCCTGCCCATTGTGGTAAACAGCAGACTTCAGGAAAAGCAGTCTGGGGAGAGGAGAAAAGGCCACCCTGGCCTTTGCAAAGGTCTGGGTGCAAATGCAAACTCCACCACTTAACGGGGGGGGGGGGGGGGGCGGTGGAGGGGGCTTGGACAAATTTACTTAGGGTCTTCTTATCTAAAATGTCTCCTTATCTATAAAATGGGAAAAACATCCTGGCCACCAGTGTTGGGAGGAATGGATGACTTTCAGTGGCAGACCCTTTATGTGAGGGTGGTAGAGGCAACAGGAAATGCAATCTGGAGGAGCAGGGTTTGAGTGGCGGTCTTCAAATTCTGGAAGGTTCTCATAACGTCTTAGAAGAATTTTCATTTTCCTCATGTATTCTTTCAAACAGACCTATAACACAGGTCCCTGGTGTGGGATTTTGAAGAAGGGGGCATAAACAATCTCAGATTTGGAACTTCCATGCTGTTAAATGTCTAGGTGTCATCTTCTGTCTTCTCCTTTCATTTACATTCTTCAGAGTCATTCATTCATCCATTCAAATATCCCTTCATTCATGCAGTCATTAAGTGCCTCACTCAGTCAATTTGGGCTTTTCTCTGTCATGTTTTATTTTTTATTTTTTGCTTTTTTTTTTTTTTTTTTTTTTTCCAGGGGGCGGGTAAGCTGCACCTGCAGCATATGCAAGTTCCCAGACTAGGGACAGAATTGGAGCTGCAGCTTCTGGACCATGCTACAGCCACAGCAATTCGGGATCTGAGCCGCATCTGCCACCTACACCACAGCTTACAGCAATGCCGGATCCTTAACTCACTGAGCGAGGCCAGGGATTGAACCCATGTCCTTATGGATAATAGGTTCATTACTGCTGAGCCACATTGGGAACTCCTCCATCAAGTTTTAAATATGTGATGAAAACCTCTTCTGGGGCAGGCACTGTGGTAGGTAGGTGAGATAGAGACAGAATCCCAACCTTGAGAGTTCACACTTCACTGGAATAATGAGACAGATGCACACATGTGCTTACACATAATTATAAAGATGGTGGTGGCTCTATCAGATGTGTGAACAGGGAATGATGTAACATAGGGGTATGTGATTAAACGCTGACCAGGAGCACAAGACAAGCTTCAAGGAGGAGGTGATAGCTAACGTCCAATGTTCAATTTCATCTTCAATAAGCAGCAGGTAGCTTAGAAAAGCTCTGCAGCAGTTCCCTCCCTTAGTTGTGCAATGATAAGGCAGGGCACTTGGCATCCATTGCCCTAGGGAAAGATTCAAATAGAAAATTGTATGGCCTTTGTCACATGGAGCTGGCTGTAGGGAGATGACAGATTAATTTGCAAGAGGATTTCAGAGCTTTCAAAGGGAAGAGGTAACATGACCCTGTTTCAGAAATTAGAAGAAAAATCTTGGCTCAGATTTGCTATGGAGAATTCACCAAGAAAGCAGAGGATTGTGGCTGGTGACCCTGGCTTGGTGCTGGACACAGGGATATAGGAGAATCTCAAGTCCAGCACTGCCCAGGGTTGAGGCTGAGAGCTCCTAGGCTTCAGTTACCCTGATTCAGTGTCTTGTTTGTACCTGCGAGAGATGAGGATCCACTCATGGGCAAGGAGAGCTGTAACTTGGAGGTAACTGGGGATTCCCATAGTACTAACAGGGGTCTAGCACACTGCACTGGCCAGGGCCTCATTAGGAAAATAGAAGCCATTCCAGTCTTAATGTGGAGATTTGTTATGCAGATGACAGAGTTTCTGATAAGCCAAGTAGAGCACGGGGGGGGGGGGGGGGGGGGGGGGGGGGGTGTGACCTAGAGAAGAGGAAGTGTAGGTGGGAGGTATTATCTGACCTAGAGCCTGTGGAAGAGAGGAAGTGGGAGAAACACTCTGACTTCTTCCTTTCACCTTCTTATTTCCCATTAGTGCCTTCCACTGGCCAAAGCTATTTAGACACTAGCTGACTCAGAGCTCTGAAAACTCTCATCTCTCACAATCAACCCCTCTATCCTGCAATTCAGAGCAGAGCAGAGGAAGAATGAGAATGGAGATGAAGGCAAATAGGCTACAGCTGTCTCACAAGAGCAACCATTGGTCAAGTTCAGGCTGTGCAGAGTCCATCTCCAACAGCGACACCACGTGGCAGAAAGAAGTCATGGCAGAAGAGAACATCAGACGCTGATCTCCTCTCCTGATTCTAATACACTCCACTGTTCTTGGACAATCCATAGGGGAGATATGGGATATCAGAAAAGAACTCGGAGTGCCCATCATGGCTCAGTGGTTAACGAATCCGACTAGGAACCATGAGGTTGCTGGTTCCATTGCTGGCCTCGCTCAGTGGGTTAAGGATCCGGCGTTGCCTTTAGCTGTGCTGTAGGTTACATAACACAGCTCAGATCCCATGTTGCTGTGGCTCTGGTGTAGGCTGGTGGCTGCAGTTCTGATTAGACTCCTAGCCTGGGAACCTCCATATGCTGCAGGTGTGGCCCTAGAAAAGACAAAAAGACAAGAAAAAAAAAAAAAAGAAAAAGAACTCAAGGGATAATATCAGACTTCTTGTCAACAAGGCACACAAGTACTTGTACAATTAATTGATAAAGTAAATTTTACTTGACTGTAATTGAAAGCTAAGTTGAGAGCAAGATCATATAGATTGCACGATGATATAGTAATAACGGTGCTTACTAATATTGAGTTCTTACTATGTGCTAGGCACTATATTAAACACTTTACATAAATTAGATCATTCATACTCACTACAATCCTGTGAGAGTATATATTATTATCCAATTTTACATAGAAGAAAACTGACATTTAGTGACTTGGGGAAGATCATAGAACTTGTCAATGACAAAGATAGATCTTAATCTCAGTTCCCTTAGAGTCCAAAATATATGTTCTTACTCACTATGCTAAATGGCTGCAAGGGGACAAAATTGTGTCCTTCGCACCCCAGTTAGAGTGCAGCCTGTCTCTGTTCCACTAGGGGGGGATGGTGTCAAGTGCCAAGTAGCAGAGAGAAGACCACCTATCACTAATGTAGTGTGACATCCCAGAAGTCAGTATCAGGACCCCGATCAACATATATTTGCACAATGTGTAGTCATGGCCGTCTGCTTAGCTCTGTAACTGGATAATCTGGAGCTAGTCCTGCTCTCCCCAGTGCTGATGAGAGAAGTTTGGTCCCCAGGAATGCAGCGAGGGAAATGGGCTGAAACCAACCAGAAGAGAATTCGAGCTTATTATCCTGCAAAATATGTCCGAGCTCAGAGCTGTTCTACTCTGAGAGTTCCCCAAGGGATGGTGCAGAGGAGAAGCCCCATTGCCTTTAGCTCGTCCAAGTAAATGCTGTGTAAACAAAGTATTTACATGGTGGTTATGACAGTGTCCGCTATCAGCTAAGGATTAGTGAGGGGTCTTGGGAACTGGGAACCAGCAACCACTGCAGAAACAGATGGGGGTGTCCCCTGGTAATAACACCACCCAATGTCATGCCAAGGAAATTTCACATACATTGTCTTTTTTGAGCCTCTTGATGATCTGCAAAGGAGGCAGGACAGATATTACTATCACTGTTTTCTAATAAGGAAACTGAAGCCCAGAAAATAGAGGGGATTCACTGAAAATCATATAGACTATTAGTAGACAAGCTGGGATTTGGACCAAGACTTGAGATGTAGGTTTAGACTTTATTGCCTTGCAATAAGTGGAGGAGACGTGGGTATGCATTAGTATGTCTTTTATACTATCTGAGTGGTGGGGAGTTGAAATGAAAGAGCTTTGAGCAATTCCTCTAACCCAAGTATACATCCTAGACACAAATTAAGATTACACTGGCAGAAATATCTGATTTAGCTTCAGATAACAAGAATATTCCAGGGAAAGGCCTCTCACCCATAAGGCAGATCCATGCAACACCAGGAAGGGAGCCATACAAGAGCAAAGAGGCTGGCATTTTGCTCACCAGGGGCCATCCATACATGGGATCCAGACAACTTCAACCTCAAAACACCACTTGTAATGTGAGTGCGGACTGTGAAACTAGAGTCACCTTTGTACCCCTTTCAGACCTCAGTGGACCATGTGATGGTCCTGAGTCCTTTGAAAAGGGCTTCTTCACCAGGGAGCTGTGAGCTTGTGGAGGGACTAGCCAGTGAGAGGCAATCAGAGAAGCTCTGTGGAGGAGGAGCTGTTGCTGCAGCCTGGGTGTGACCTGCGTGTAGGGCATCAACAGGGATCCTGGGCATGGCATAGTCAACATTGCTATTTTAAAAATCCAGGTCACTTCAACTCAGCAAACATTTTCCAGCTATGTAGTCATCAACTTTTTTAAGAAACTGAGAAGCAGAGAAATCAAGACATTTTCACAGTCAATCAATGTGCTCATTGAAGAGCTGGGTTTACAAGATGTGTCTTGTGACTCTCACTGCCTGGTCCACCCCCGCTTCACCACTACTCCAGCCCTTTCTCTTGGAGCAAAGTAGCATGGGGGTTGGGGGGGAGGGCTTAATTACCTTATTTTAATTACTTTATTTTATTGTTAATCCTAGTTGTGAAAATGCCTGACACTGAAATCCATCATATTTCCTGTGCGTGTGCAATTGTGACTAATGATCTACATTTTAATCATTGAGACTTCACTGAAAGATAAGCTGATTGAATTTGTCAGATCCGACTATGGTTTCCTAAGGCTGAGTGAAATCACAATTTCAATTGACACGAATGAATTCTGAGACAACTATTTAACCTCAGGCAAGGCTAACCTATTCCATCTTGATGCAGCAGCAGGCTGGCGCCTTCCATTTGGAAGCCGGAGAGAGGGTTTGCTGAATCATCATCCGCATCCGCGCTCCCGCCCCCGCGCTGCCGATTTCAAGTGCACACTGTACACTGAGGGCTGCATGTCCTTTTGCATACGTCACCACACAGAACACTTCCCACAAAATGAGAATTGTTGCATTTGCTTTACATGTGAGAAAGCTGGGGCATGGAGATATTTCATTCTTCAAGGTTGTGTAGCTAGTGAAGCAGAGAAAGTACAATTCATACCAGGCTTGTCCAATTCCAATTCTCGCGTTCTTTTCCCTACATTGGGCTGCCAGAGAAAGATTGCTTTGAAAGAAAAGAACTAAAAAAGCAAGATCTCAGATTGGAAGGAACTTTAGGTCATGACTCTATGGAGGATGGTCATGAAGTCTCATGGATCTTCCATCCCAGGAGTGGTCACAGAAACGGGAGTAGCTAGAGATGAGCTGGAGTGGTCCTGGACTGGGACACCAAGAAGGCGAGGACTAGGCTCTGGTGTCCTGCTGTCAAGGGCAGTGGCTGGGGGACAGTTCATGTAATCACTGTCATCAAAGCCACAATGAGAAACAACTTCACATCCCTTTCAGTTGTAAAACTCAAGAAGCCTTTCAAGCAGTTCACTGGTGGCTCAGTGGGTTAAGGGGTTAAGGATCCAGTGTCACTGCTGTGGCATGGGTTTGATCCCTGGTCAGGGACTCACTGACAGCCAGGGGCATGGCCAAAAAAAAAAAAAAAAAAAAGCAGCAGCTTGTCAATATTATACTAAAATACTAGATGCGAAGAAGATCAATAGACTCTCATATTTTGCTGATGAGAATGTAAAATGCCATAACCACTTTGGAAAATAATTGGGCATTACTTTGCAACACTAAATATTCACAATGTCCGTGTGTGAGATACACACACACACACACACACACTCACCCACACCCCACCTTATAATGTGAGCTGCTTTTCTCCCTTCCTAAAGATCTAGCTCCACATTACCTAGCCCAGGGAGTCCTTCACTGGGGTGCCCCTCAGCTTGATCATGTCCCGCCTCCTCTCTGCTTCTATATCCATTTTTGCCTCCTTTTTAATCATAGCACTTACCACATCCTTATACACAATTTACTATCTTTAATTATTTATTTTCCTGTCTGGTCCATGTTATCCTGAGAGCATAATGTGTTTGTCTTTGATTTCTCCTTTGCAGAATGGCGGCTGGCCCCTAGTAGGCATTCACAAGACTGCACATATACCTTGGTTTTCCCCAGGTGTTCTGATGATGTTGTCCCCAAGATGTAGTCTAGACTCCTCTGAGTAATATTTCAGTATCTTCCAATATTCCTCTGGTCATAATTAATGTTGGCATAATTAATACTGGCATGGCATAAGGAAACCATCAGGCATTTTCCACATAAGATAATTGTAAAGATAATCGTTAAAACTTTTTTTGATGATTCATAAAGGTCAACAGTAGCTCTTTAATAAATGTTCCCAATACTTATAATATTCTAGCCACTGTTTTAGTGTGGGTGAACACCAAGAGAAGCAACCTGAGGCATCCCTCTGTTTCAAATTCCTTACTGAATAGTAATTAGCATTGGATTAACAAAGAAGAAAAATTCTGACAGCGTTCATATTCTTGCTGCTGTTATCCTGGATGCACTGCCATTGTGGGATGCTGTGGTAAAACCACTTGCATCATTCTGTTGAAGTAGATATGGTACTAAAGTCTAGTGTGTGGAGAAGCCAGCCAGCGTTCAGTTATTGATATTAGAAAAATCTTTTATCATCCTGTGCTTCCATGGAGACATCTACTATAGAATTTTAGAATTTATAGAACTCTTGGGGATCATCTAACAAACCACTCATACAACAGTTAAAGAAACAAAATCCCTACAACACTATTTTGTCCCAGATCCCAAATATTATTTAGTATAAGAGCCAGAATGAGGTCCACGGTCTTATGCATTCTCACCAATTCCCTTTCTATCACACTGACTAACGTCTGGTGGGGAACAGACTGAGATAGCTCTCACTCTCCCTCCTCCTGGTACTCACACCTTTGCGTATTCCTCTTGTCTTGAGTGAATGGGACCTGTACACTGATTTTTAATCAACAGGCTATATCAAATATTATGGAATAGCACTCCTTTGATTAAATTACATTATATAAGGCTCTCTCTTGTTAACGGACATACTTGCAATTTTTGACATATTCTGATCTTTAGATAACAAGAAAGCTAGCCAACACCTTAATTTCAAACTTGGGGGACCCTAAGAAGAGGACACGAATGAGCCATGCCTGGTGTCCTGACTCACAGAAACCATGAGATTATTAATGTGTACTGTTTTAAATTGCTAAATGTCTGGCAATTTGTGATGTATCTTCAAAAATGGTAGTTGGTCAACAGAAATATCTGGAATTTCAAAACATTAAGATGCCAAAACTGTGTACCATGTCTGCACTTGTATATTAAAAACATAAAATGCAAAATAGGTAGCCTTGGTATAATCAAAACCTCAACTTAATCAAGATGGAAAAATGTGAGGCGTCCAACACAAAGCAGGTTAGATTGAATGTTCTTTCTGGAGCTCCATCTTCCTTCACATGATGGGGATACGGTTCTCCATGAAAGACAACGGAAGCTGAACCCCTTATACATGTGGGAAACATTTTTTCTTATAGAAAAGAAAGGCCAAATATTAGAACACCCTATCTGTTGCTACACCTGGAGGTAGAGGCGAATAAGGTTGGTAAAGACTGAATTTCAATAATTTAACGGAATTAAGTCAGTATTAGTAATGTATCAGAAGGTTATTATAAGGATCATAAAAATATATGACTTATTCCTGAATTAGGGCATTATATTAATCACAGTAAAGCCTTTACCTCATTGGTGTCAGCCAAAATGTAGTCAAAGTTTGAATGTCTGTATTCTTTTCATAGCAAGGGTATCAACTAGCTTTCACCTTGTGTGCCAACTGTAATTGATGAATATTGGAAGCTGGTATTGAATTTGGCATCACAAGAAAATAAGCTATAATCAGCCAGCAATATCTACCACGGGCAAGAAAGGGTGGAGGAGTGGTACACCTGTTATTCCTGGGCAACAGACAGAGGTGTGGATTTTGTGCTACAATGTATGTAGCTGGAGTCCTGATAATCCTGTTTACCAACTTGCTGATTTTGTGCATGTTCCCTAACTTCCTGAGCCCTAGCTTCTCCAAACAGTTGTCGTCATAAGTAGTTCTGCGAATTATTAAGATTGCCTATGTTAAAGTATCTAGCAGAGTGTTGGTTCTGTAGCACATGCTTTTTTTTTTTTGAGTTTCCTCATATTTATCAAAACCTGAATGTAACCAAAGTGGCCTTCAGTAGGTGAAAAGAAAAACTGTGATGCTTTCCAACAATGGACTAACATACAAATGTTAAAAAGAAATGAACACCTCCTCAGAAAAGAAAATCATGGACTTGGAGAAGAGACTTGCGGTTGCCTGTTGGGAGGGGGAGGGAGTGGGAGGGATTGGGAGCTTGGGCTTATCAGGCACAACTTAGAATAGATTTACAAGGAGATCCTGCTGAATAGCATTGAGAACTATGTCTAGATACTCATGTTGCAACAGAAGAAAGGGTGGGGGAAAAACTGTAATTGTAATGTATACATGTAAGGATAACCTGACCCCCTTGCTGTACAGTGGGAAAATAAAAAAAAATAATAATAATAATAAAATAAAAAAAAAGAAATGAACTATCATGTCTTTCAGACAGGAAAGAATATTAAGTATACATTATTAAGTGAAAGAAGCCAACTGGTAAAGGTTAAATACTGAATTCCAACTATAGGACATTCTGGAAAAGACAAACTATGGAAACAGTAAAAAGATCAGTGGTTGTCTGGTGTTAGGCAAGAAGAACGCATGGAGAGCCAAAATGCAGAGGATTTTATGGACAGTGAAACTATTCTGTATAACACTACAGTGGTGGATACACATCATAATAAATTTTTCCAGGCCCATAGAATGTGCAACATCAAAAGCGAACCCTCGTGTAAAATATGCCCTTTGGGTGATAATGATGTGTCAGTGTAGGTTCATTCACTGTAATAAAAAATGCCATTACTGATGTTGGTAGTGGGTGAGGTTGTACGTGTGTGGGAACAGACAGTATACGGGAACCTTCTATATAGGAATGCTCTGCACTTTCCACTCAACTTTGCTATGAACATAAAATTAACCTGAAAATAAAGTTGATTAACTAAAAAGTTGAACAATTTTAAGTATCTGAATAGAGTTAAGCACGTAAATGAAGAACTTGAGGATGAAAATTAAAAGTAAATTGCAATAGAGATAAACTGAAGACAGCAGTTGACTATGGGTCAGAAGTGGGCTGCATTTTCAATGGCTAAAGGACAAGGTAGAAGGTATAACCTCTGGTTTTACCTCTTTGTATGACACCCATGAGATTCCCATTACTCAGAACTTCATGTTAAAAAGTGCCTGTATACTGTTGCCTACACTGTGTGCAGGAAGGTATCTTGGTGCAGTCAATATGGAAAACGGTATGGAGGCTCTCTAAAAAATTAAAAATAGAATACCATATAATCCTGCAATCTCACTCCTAGGCACAGAGTTGGAGAAAACTCTAATTCAAAAAGATATATGCACCCCAATTTTAATTGCAGCACTATTTACAATAGTCAAGACATGGAAGCAACCTAAGTGTCCACCTACAGAATAATGGATAAAGAAGATGTGGCATATATATAGAATGTAATATTACTTAGCCATAACATAAGAATGAATGCCATTTGCAGCAACATAGATGGACGTAGAGATTATCATATTAAGTGAACTAAGTCAGACAAATATCATATGATATCACTTACATATCTAAAAAAAATCATACAAATGAATTTATTTACAAAAAAGAAATAGATTCACAGACACAGAAGACAAACTTTTGGTTACCAAAGGGAATAGCAGGGGGGAGGAATAAATCAGGAGTCTGAGATTAACATATACCTGCTATTATATGTAAAATAAAGTATCTGCTGTGTAGCACAGGGAACTATAAGCAATATTTTATAATAACCTATAATGGAAAGGAATCTGAAAAATAGTATATATATTTTCAAATATATATGAATAACTTTGTTGTGCATTTGAAACAGACACAATGTAAATTAACTATATTTCATTTAAAAATGTTTTTAAAAAGAGTAAAAATAAAATTTTAATTTTACCCTAAAAAAAAAGTGCCTGCAATCAGAGCACTTCCAACTTAGTTCCCTCAGATAGATAAATTCTTATAAATCCCAAAGGCAACATGGAGAAAGGTGAGATGTTCATTCTGGAAGGGATTTAAAGAATAGGGACATCTAGTTTGGAGAGGGATCAGTAAGGGATAAGGAGGCAGACAAGGGTTCCCTCATCTCTGCTGAAAAGTAGGGAAATCAAGAAGATTCTGCAGCTTTAAAAATGAGACTCCAACTCAAAATTCTGAGTGTGATGTTCAGGTCAGTACAAGGTCTATTGGCCAGAGGGGCACGGCTTGCAAACTACTCACTAGAGGTAGGGAAACTATCGGCTGCTGTCTTGGTACCATCTTTAGACTAGGAAGATAATCAGAAAGTACTGTATAGGACCCTGTGATGGGAACACAGTGATAAATTGCTTGGTCCTTGCCCTCAGAAACTCAAGTCTCGAGGAGAGAGATAGATAGTTAACTAAATATATTACATGTCGCTCTACACTGGGTGCTGTATAGCAGAGAAATGAACAATATACTGTGGCAACATAGAAAAGCATTTAATTTTGAAAAGTGTCAGGATGTGGCTATGCCATTTAGACTCACAAGATAAATGGATTTTCTTGACTTCTAGACTTTCCCAGCCACCCAGAGGGTTAGGATTAAAAATCCCATTGTCCAATGGGTTCAAATCTAAACTGTAGTGTTTCTTAGCAAGTCAATTTGGGCAAGTAACCTAACGTCTATGAAACTTCCCTTGAAAATTTTTTAGGTAAAGTGGGGCTGATAATAATATATACTTCATAAGTTACACGCTAGCAAAGGAGTGTTGAGTCAAATCCTAGCGAATGGTGTTGGTGTGAGAGAGACTTGGAACAATGGCTATAAATATACTTTGAAAATGGCAAAGCACCATAAAATATAAATTATTAATGCCATTTAAAATGTTTATTATTTCTTATTCAACATAACTATAGAATTTATGTTTCTTAAGGGCTAGAAGACCATATTTTTATTTCTGCCATTTTTCCCTTTCATAAAATGTAACATATTACATTATGCTTTGAACAACATGGAGTCCTTTTAGTAAAAGTCTTGAACTAAAGGATGATGTCCTTTCTCTCTCTGAGCTCAGTGGGGCTAAACAGGTTGAGAACTGTTTACAGACATGAGATACTATGTCTCATTTCAGGATACAGACATAATCCAAGGGAGAAGAAAATGTTAATGTTATATATTTTGCTTACCATATATATTAATATACACATATATCACATAAACATATGTGCATGTGTATAAAATCCTAATGCCTTCTCTTCAGTGCCATGCTATTAATAAAACTGATACCAGCTACACTAGACTAGAGGTACTCTTAAACAAAGTGGAGCTGTATAGTTCTGTAGCTAGATAAATCTGCATCCTTCTGATAGGAATCTCTTATTTTACTTATTTTCAGGAAGATATTTCTTATTATATGCAGGGAATGCATTTCTTAATTTGCCAGTCAATTAAAATGCACTTTGATAAAGAGTAAAAAAGAGCCCTATCTCTGAGGACAAATGTGCATTCCTTAATGTGAGAGTCTGTTTAAAATGTGGTTTGATTAATGTCAAATTCTCAGAAGTTACATTTAAGAGAGAAACAGACAGGGTCATCAAACTAGGAATTCTTGTCAAAAAAGATCAGTTCCTGTTTTACTTCATCCAGCTACCTTTGTAGTTGGTGATGTTTTTATAGATTTACATTTTTATAAATGAAGCCCTTTTGATATTTTTTCAAAAGATATTTAATAAAGTAGTGAAACTAACTCTTTTTTTCACCAGCTGTTCATAGTTACTGGGAATGGTTTGCAGGGAAGAGGAGAATTGCTTCCCTTCAAAATTGCTCAGTCAGGATGAATGGTGAGTTTCATTTGAACCCAAATCCCTGCCTACCTGCACAATTATCTTTGATATATGTGAGCCAGGGCTGATGCTACAAAGAGTAGAAAGTAAGGAAAGAACAGTGAGGCCCTATTTTAGGTTGTAAGGAATATATTACAGAGAAAAGAGGCTAAATTCAGAATCTGAAAACCTGGAATCAAATTTCTACATTCATGAAGTAAGCAAGCACTAGCAGTTTAATATCTCCATCATAACTTTTCTGTTGGTAAAATAGGGAATAACAAAATCTTCCCTTCTTGGAGTTCCCATTGTGGCACAGCAGAAATGAACCTGAATAGTATCCATGAGGATGTGAGTTCGATCCCTGGCCTTGCTCAGTGGGTTGTGCATCCAGCATTGCTGTGAGCTATGGTGTAGGTTGCAGACACTGCTTGGATCCTGCTGTGGCTGTGGCACAGGCTGGCAGATGTAGCTCCAATTTGAGTCTTAGCCTGGGAACTTCCATATGCTGCAAATGTAGCCCTTAAAAAAAAAAAAAAAAAAAAAAAAAAGCAAACAAAAAACCAACTCCCCTTCTAATTTCATAAGCTTATATGTAAAATTTAAAAACAAATTATTATATCCATCATTAACATTTTTGAGTATTTCTGATGAAGCATATGTTGTATGTATTAGGGATTCACTAATAATTATAATAGCCCTATAAGATATATCCTATCTGAATTTTTGGCTGTTGAAACTGAGTGTTTGGGAGGTTAATAGACTTGTCCAAGGTTACAAGTAAATAAATGGTATGGCCAAAGTTCAAATACAATAAAATACTGAGTCAATATAGTTAACCACAACAAAATACTACCTCCCATGATTATGGATATGAATATCCTTAGGAAATCATGAAACATGAGACAAACACATATATAGTGCTATTCTCCTCTCTCTCTTTTTTTTGTGTGTGTCTACTTAGGGCTGCACCCATGGTATATGGAGGTTCCCAGGTTGGGGGTGAATCCAAGCCATAGCTACCACCCTGTGCCATAGCCACAGCCATGCCAGATCTACACCACATCTGCAACTTCACTGAGGATCGTGGCAACACTGGATCTTTAACCCACTGGGAGAGTCCAGGGAATGAACTGGCATCCTCATGGATACTAGTCAGGTTCATTTCCACTTATCCACAATAGGAACTCCTGTATTACTATTTTCTTTTTTTCTTTTTTTTTTTTTTGTATTACTATTTTCAATTTAACTAAGGGCTCATCGTGAATTAAAATAACTAGCAAAGTGACTGCTACTTAATGAGTTTGACAGTGTTTAGAACATCCGTGTAAACCCTGATTTGTAGTCTATGTTAAAACCTCACAAGAATGGAGACCACTTTGCCAGTCTTGTCCCTAAGAAGTTAGAGACAGATATATGGTACTATTTTCTTACCTCTTCTGGATCCCTATTAATCTTTTCCCTTTCTCCCAACATGAAAATTATGCTTATTTATGCCCTGGGTTGGTAACTAAATTAAATCTCTTTAATTAATTTCACAAATATTTATTTAACATCTACTATTTCTCAGTTCATTATTCAATGAATATATACAAGGATGTAAAAATTTCCCATACAAGTTGGTAAAATAAACCAAAGCTACTATGAAGTTATAAGCTTAGAGACTTATGGGAATTCATGTAACTCACTTTGTTGAGGTGGTCTGGAATGAAACCTCCAATATTTCTGAGGTATATATGTATAATTACAATAGTAAAAGTTAAGGATAATGAGAGAAAACTTCCTAAAGCATAAAGTAAAAACAATTTCTTACAATGGGAATCCCATAAAGCTATCAGCAGATTTTTTGAGCACTAAACTTACAGTTCAAAAGGGAATGACAACAGATTTAGAATGTTGAAAAAAAACAAAAACAAAAAACACTTCCAACCAAAAATTCTTTACCTAGCATCCTTATCATTAGGAATAAAATGAGAGATTAAGAGTTCCCCAGATAAGCAAAAGTTAAAGGAATTTACTATCATTAAATCAACCCTTCAGGAAATGACAAAAGAAAAAATTTTAAGCTGAAAAATAAATATCACTAATTAATAATAATAAAATACATAAGTAAAAAATATCACTGGAAAGTTAAATATGTGATAAAGGTAGTGGAGGATAAAAGATAATGATCTATCATGTACAAAGCAAGGACAGTTAAAAGACAAGAGTAGTACAATTAGCTAAAAATTACAATCATTAGTTAAAGGATATATAAAAGGTATAAAATATGACATCCAAAGTAGAAATATAGGTACAGTAAAAGATAAAGCTTTGAAATATGTTCAAATTTAAGTTGCAACAACTATAAAAGAGACTGGTATTTATATAAGATGTTATATGTGAAACTTACAGTTACCATAATTAAAAAAAAATTAGAGTACATGCACAAAATCAATGAGAAAATAATCTAAACATAACACTAAAGAAAATATCCAAAACACAAGGGAAGAAAGAAATGGAGAGGGACCACAAAAACAGCCAAAAAACCAATCAATAAAATGGTAGCAACTACATATTTATCAATAAATGTTTGATATGAAAAATGGATTAGGGAGTTCCCATCATGGCTCAGTGGATAATGAATTTGACTAGGAACCATGAGGTTGTGGGTTCAATCCCTGGCATTGCTCAGTGGGTTAAGGATCTGGCTTTGCTGTGAGGTTGCAGACGTGGCTCGGATCCCGTGTTGCTGTGGCTCTGGTATAGGCTGGTGGCTACAGCTCCGATTAGACCACTTGCCTGGGAACTTCCATATGCCAAGGAAGTGGCCCTGGAAAAGGCAAAAAAAAAAAAAAAAGGACTAGGAACTCCCATTGTGGCTCAATGGAGAATGAACCTGAATAGTATCTATGAGGTTGTGCATCTGATCCCTGGCCTCATTCAGTGGGTTAAGGATCTGACACTGCCATGATCTGTGGCATAGGTCACAGACAGGGCTTGGATCCTATGTTGCTATGGCTGTGGGTGTAGCCAGCAGCAGCAACTCTAATTTGACCCTTAGCCCAGGAGCTTCCATATACTGTAGGTGCCGTCCTAAAAAAGAAAACAAAAAGGATTAAATATGCCAAACACAAGATTGAGAGTGGCTGAAAGTGTACAAAGATAAGACCCATCTATATGCTACCTACAAGAGACTCATTTCAGAAGAAAGAAAACTCACAGACTAATGTGAAGAGATGGAAAAAGATATTCCATGCAAGTGGAAATGAAAAGACAATTGTAGTACCAATGCTCATATCAAACAAAATAGACTTTAAACAAAGACAGCAATAGAGACAAAAGACCATTACATATGATGGAGGGGCCAATCTAACATTTATGAAAATATTACATTCATAAATATATAGGCACACAACAGAGGGGCATTAAAACATATAAAGTGAATATTAATAAAGGGAGAAATTAAAAGTACTAAAATAATACTAGGGGACTTACAACACCTCATTACATCAATGGATTGATCATCCAGACAGAAAATCAATAAGGAAACATTGGACTAAAATTATGCATTTGAGCAAATGGCACTGATATATACAGAATATTCCATTCAAAAGCAGAAGAATACATATACCTCTACCTCTCAATTGCACATGGAACATTTTCAAGGATAGATCTCATATTAGATCACAAAACAAGTCATAAATTCAAGAAGATTAAAATTATATCAAGCATCTTCAACAACTATGCTATGAAATTGAAATCAATCATGGGAAAAATGTAGATATTAATAAACATGCTACTGAATAATCAATGGTTACTGAAGAAATCAAAGGAGAAATAAAAAAAAAAACCTTCCTGGGAACAACATGCAGCATACCTAAATCTATGAGATACAGGAAAAGTGGTTCTTAAAGGGAAGTTCAGAGCAATACAAGGCATAAAAGACACATAAAAAAAAATCCCAAATAAACCTTCTAACTTTATACTTAAAGGAACAAAAAAGATGACCAAACAAAGCCCAAAGATAGTAGAGGGAGGCAGTAATAAAGAACAGAGCAGAAATAAATGGAGACTGAACAAAATGGAAAAGATCAATGAAACTAATAGCTTGTTCTTTGAAATCAGCAAATCTTTAGATAGACTAACAAAGTGAAAAAGAGAGAGGGCTCAAATAAATAAAATGTGAAATAAAAGAGGAGTTACAACTGATACCATAGAAATATAAGTGATCTTAAAAGACTAGTAAAAAAATAATATACCAAAAAAAAGGAAAATTCAGGAGAAAAAGTACATTTCTAGAAACACACAATCTTCCAAGATTAAATCAGAAAGAAATGGAAAATCTGAACAGAACAATCAGTGCTAAGGAATCTGAATCAGTATTAAAGAAAAAAAAATCCTAGCAATCCACACAAGATGTCTTCATTGGTGAATTCTACAAAACATTAAAATATTGAATACTTATCCATCTCAAATTTTCCCAAAGTTGAAAAGAAGAGAAATCTTCCATACATTTTCTAAAGCCAGAATTACCCTAATAACAAAACTAAATAAGAATACCACAGAAAAAGAAAATTACAGGACAATACCACTAATGAACATAGACGCAAAAATCCTAAACAAAATTTTAGCAAATTGAAACCAACAGTACATTAAAATGATCCTACACCACAATCAAGTGAAATTTATTATTCCAGAGAATCCAAGGATGATTTACCATCCTCAGGTCAATCAACATGATAAATCATATTAACAAAATGAATGATGGAAATTATACAATAATCTTAATAAATGCATAAAATGCATTTGACAAAATTAAGCATCCATCTATGATTAAAACTCAAGGATGAGATTAAAATGGAAGAGTATAAGGATGGTGAGGCCATCCCCCCCCTGAAAAAAACCATCACAATTATATCTACATGTGGAGCAATTCTCACTGAAAACAAACTGGAGAAAACTGGAGAGTGGCAGAAAGACTTCTATGGCCAAGGTCTTTCTAGCTCTGGCACACCTCTCTGCTAGAGTGAAGACCGCTGTTGCTGGGGAAAGGGCACATTTGGGGGATAGAGTGGTGGATCGGATCTCAATCTGCATCTAAATAGACTGAGGATGGCCATTACTTATGCTCACAGAGGAAGTGGGCCAGGTGCTGTCTAGAACTCTGATTGATATGCCAGGACCAACTCAGCATACTCCATGGCCCACTCCAATAACCTGCTCTGGCTCTTCAGCTCCAGTAGAGATCCCCACTAGGGTGAAGCCTTCTTTCCTGAGGAGAGGGTACAGTTTGGGGAATAAAACTGGCTCAGACATGGCAGTGCATCTGAATGGATTGAGGGAAGACATTGTTGGCACTTATAGAGGTTGTGGACTGGGAATTTTCTGGAGCTCTGACTGTCATGCTGAAACCATCCCAATGTTTGCACCACCTTGCACTGGCACCCACTCTAGTCTCTTTTGCTTCAGTGTATTCTCAACTGAAGCAAATAAGACATTGCCAGGCAGGGAGCAACTGCACACTTAGAGGGAATGGAATCAGCTCAGGTCAGACCTAAGGGTTTTTGCTCCAGCATATTGAGGACTAACTTCACCACTGTTAGGGTGGCACCAGCTACTGAGCATAGGGGAAGCCAGGGCTCATATCTAGATCTGGATCTGACCCCACCATCTCTAATCTCATCTCAAACAAGGTGCAAGCTCTCAGGACAAATTGAGAGAAGAAGTAACCAGTACTCACTTTAGATCAAACTCTCCCACCAAATCCACTGGGCACATGCAGACTGCAGAGGGATACTCCCAACAATTACATGCCTTCGGTACCAATATAGGTAACTATTCCATCTAATTTCATAGAGGAAAGAAAGTTAAAACCAAAAGACAGAAATTTGTTTCAAACAAAAGAACAACAACAACAACAACAAAACCCTGAGCAAACAACAAATGGAATAGAGATAAATAACTGAACAGATAAGGAGTTCAAAGGATTAGTAATACAAATGCTAACTGAAATTTGGAAGAGAATAAACGAACACAGTGGAAATTTTACCACATAAGTAGAAAATATGAAAAAGAACCAGTCAAAACAGAAGACTACAATGACTGAAATAAAAAACACACCAAAAGTAATTAAAAGCAGACTAGGTGATGCAGAATAATGAAAAAGTTATCTGGAAGATGAAATAATTATAACTTACCAAGTCAGAACAGAAAAAAGAAAAACAAACTTAAAAAATGAGGAGAGTTTAAAGGACATTTGGACAATATCAAACATACTAACATTCACATCATAGGGGTCTCAGAAGGAGAAGAGAGAAAGAGAAAAGTATTGATAATGTGTTTGATAAAATAATGACTGAAAATTTCCTGAACCTGAAAAAAAAAAAACAAACAGATATCCAGGTACAGGAAGTACAGAGAGTCCCATGCAATATAAACCAAGAGAGGCACACACTAAGACATATCATCATAAAAAATAGCAAAAGGTAAAAATAAAGAATGATTTCTAAAAGCAGCAAAAGAAAAAGAATCATATTTAAGGGAATCTCCATAAAGGTATAAGCTGATTTCTCTGCAGAAAATTTGCAAGCTAGAAGAGAGTACATAAATATTCAAAGTTCTGAAAAGGAAAATATTGCAATCTAAAATACTCTAGCCAGCAAGATTACAATTTAGAATAGAAGAGGAGATAAATAACTATTCAAAAAAGCAAAAAATGGAGTTAATCTATACTAAACCTACAATAAAAGAACTGTCGAAAAGTCTTTCCTGAAAGGAAAAGAAATAAAAACCTATAGGAAAGGGAAAATTCCACTAGGAAATGTGGATGTATAGTAAGAATTGAAGGTTATTTAAATAAGCCCATACATAGATAAAAAGACAAAAAATTATAAAGCAGCTGTAACTACAATAAGCAATTAAAGGATAAACATGAAGATGTAAAATACAACATCAAAAACACAAAATCTTGGGAGGAGAGTAAAAGTGTAGATCTTTTAGAATATGTCATTATTTAGAATATGTTTTAACCTAAATGATTACATATCTGTCAAAATATATGAGCCACATCCTAACCACAAATAAAAAATCTACTATAGATACACAAAAACAAAAATAAAGTAACTCAAGCATGCTAAAAAAGAAAATCATCAAACCAAAATGGTATAAGCAAAAAAGAAAAGAGAAGGACAGTTTAAAATTACAAAAACAAATGGAAAAAAGTACTAAAATGGCAACAACTACACTCTTATCAATAAGTACTTTAAATGTCGGTGGACTAAATACTCCAGTTAAGTGAAATTGGGCAGCTGACTGAATTAAAAAAAAAAAATGAAACAAGACCTTTCAATATGTTGCCTACACAAGACACTTCAGGATGAAAGACAGACACAGACTAAAAGTGCAGGCATGCAAAAATATATTTCATAAAAACAGAAATGACAAGAAATGTGAGTGGCACTAATCATATAAAACAAAACAGACTTAAGGAAAGGCCTACAGCACAAGCCACATAATGGCATTATATATTGATAAAGGAATCAAGAGGACATTATACTCATTAGCATGAACACATCCAATAAAAGAGCACCTAAATATGTAAAGCAAATACTAACAGACATAAAGGAAGAAACTGACAATAATACAATAAAAGTAAGAAAAAAAAAACCACCACACAGACATCAATGGACAGGTTGTCCATACAGAAAAATCAACAAAGTGACAGTCTTAAATACCTTAAATGACACAAATGGCCTATAGGACTTAGTAGATATCTATAGGACATTACATTCAAAATCAGCAGAATGTACATTATTTTCATGTGTGCATGAAACATTCTCCACGATAGATCACAAACTGGGCTACAAAACAAGCCTCAAAAAATTTAAGAGATTAGAAATTATACAAAGTATTTTTTCCCCCAAACAGAACAGTATGAAACTAAAAATCAATAACTGAGAGAAAAATGGGAAAAGACAAAACAAGTAGAGACTAAACATCGTGCTATTAAAAATCAAATGGGTCAATGATGAAATCAAAGAGGAAATCATAAAATACCTATAGATAAATAAAAATGAAAATCCAACTTTCTGAAATATATGGGATGCATGAAAAGAAGTTTTAAGAAGGAAGTTTATAGCAACACAGTATTTCTTCAATAAACAAGGAAAAAAATCTCAAATACACAACCTAACCTATCACCTAAAAGGATTAATAAAAGGACAAATAAAGCCCACAGTCAGCAGAGGGTAGAAAATGAGTAAAAAATCACAGAGAAATTCTTGAGAATATTCCATGTGTATTTGAGAAGAAAGTATAATCTGTTTTTTTTTTTTTTTGGATGTAATGTCCTGAAAATGTCAATTAAGTCTAACTTTCTATTGTGTCCTTTAGGATCTCTGTTGCCTTATTGATTTTCTGTCTAGAAGACCTGTCCATTGTTGTGAAAAATGCACAAAAGACCTGAATAGACATTTTTCCAAGGAAGATGTACAGATGGCCAACAAGCACATTAAAAAATTCTCAACATCACTGATTATTAGCGAAATGCAAATCAAAACTACCACAAGATACTACCTCACACCATCAGAATGGCCATCATTAATAAGTCCACCAATAACAAATGCTGGAGGGGGTGTGGAGAAAAGGGAACCCTCTTGTACTGTTGCTGGGAATGGAAGCTGGTACAACCACTATGGAGATCAGTATGGAGATACCTTAGAAATCTATACATAGAACTACCATGTGACCCAGCAATCCCACTCTTGGGCATATATTCCGACAAAACTTTCCTTAAAAAAGACACATGCACCCACATGTTCATTGCAGCTCTATTCACAACAGCCAAGACATGGAAACAACCCAAATGTCCATCGACAGATGACTGGATTAGGATGATGTGGTATATATACACAATGCAGTACTACTCAGCCACAGAAAAGGATGAAATAATGCCATTTGCAGCAACATGATGGAACAAGGGACTCTCATCCTGAGTGAAGTTAAGTCAGAAAGAGAAAGACAAATACCACATGATATCACTTATATCTGGAATCTAAGATAAGGCGCAGGTGAACCTTTCCACAGAAAAGAAAATCATGGACTTGCAGAATACTCCATGTGGTTGCCAAAGGGGATATGGGGGAGTGGGATGGTTGGGAAGCTTGGGGTTTATAGATACAAATTATTGCCTTTGGAATGGATTAGCAATGAGATCCTGCTGTGTGGCACTGGGAACTATGTCTAGTCGCTTATGATGGAGCATGATAATGTGAGAAAATAGAATGTGTACATGTATGTGTAACTGGGGCACCATGCCATACAGTAGAAAAAAAATTGCCTTGGGGAAATAACTATTAAAAAAATATAATCACAGAGAAAATAAATAAAATAGAGATGAAAACAATAGAAATAGTCCATGAGTCAACAACTGCTCTTTTGAAAAGATAAAATTGATAAATCTTTAGCCAGGCTCACCAAGAAGAAAATGGAGAGGATCCAAATAAATAAAATAATAAATGAAAGAGAAGAATGTATAATCAATATCACAGATACAAAAATCATAAAAGTATACTATAAACAGTTATAGGCCAACAAATTGGACAATCTGGAAAAAAATGGACACACTTCTAGAAACATATAACCTGCCAACACTGAATGAAGAAGAAACAGACAATCACTAGTGGAGAAATAGAATATGTAATAAAAATAGTTCCTGAAAACAAAAGTCCAGGACTGGACAGTTTCATTGGAAAATTCTACAAACATATAAAGAACTAATACCTATTCCTTTTGGAAACTGTTCCTAAAAACTGAAGAGGAGTAAACAATCTCAAATTAATTCTATGAGGGAAAAATCCTGATACTTTGATACCAAAATAAGGCAAAGACACTACAGAAAAGGAAATTGCAGGGCAATAACTTTGATGATAAGATGCAAAAATCTTCAACAAAATATTAGCAAACTGTATTCAATAATATATAAAATGGGTTATACACCAGGATTAGACAGGATTTATTTCAAGATCATAAGGATGGCTCAGCATTCACAAATTGGTCAATGTGATACAGCACATTAATAAAAGTACATTATCATCTTAATAGATGCAGAAAAATATCTGACAAAATTCAACTTTCATTCATGATAAAAAGAATCATCAAAATGGGTATAAAGGGAACACATGTCAGTAAATAAAGGACATGTATAATGCCAGCTTGAAATAAGTGAGACAAAGAAAAATGTCATATGATTTCGTTAATATGTGGAATCTTAAAAAAATGAATATATAAAATAAAAATGAACCTGTAGATGGAGTGAAGAGATTAGTGACTCCTAGGTGGAAAGGGAATGGGAAGGTAGGCAAAGTGGGTGAAGGGGTCAACTGTATATGATGCCTGAGAGGGAGATTTATGGTCATGATCAACCTGTGCTGTACATAGAGATTGAACTACAGTGCTGTATACCTGAAACTGAGATAATTAAACAACGTAAGAATAAGAATGCACTCATCAATTCTAACCCTTGAGGAGTTTTTTCTTTGAAGAAAACCCATCTCAAAGTGGCGGTCAGGCTTCAAACACAGAATATTTTCATCCACTGACTCTATCAGAAGATTTCTAACAATGTCATCAAGAACACAGGCAAAGGCAATGAAAAGTTAATCTCAACCCAAATTAATAATAATCTTTGAAAACATAATGAATCCAGCAGTGATAGAGAAACAACTTTTTTTTTTTTTTTTTTTTTTTAATTTGCGCCCATGGCATATGAAAGTTCCCAAGTTAGGGGTTAAATTAGAGCTGTAGCAGTTGGCCTATACCACAGCACATGGCAACACCAGATCCTTAACCTACTGGGTAAGGCCAGGGATTAACCCTGTGTCCTCATGGATACTAGTAGGGATTGTTACTGCTGAGCCACCATTGGAACTCTGAGAAACACAATATTTAATGCATAATTTATTTACAAAGTGAGATAAGCTGATAAGATATCTCTACACACAAAAACACACTATGTTTATTCGATAGGTATATACAGTGGGTATCTCTCCTATAAAACCATACCAGTAATACTTTCCTACGCAGGCATTTTAATTGGATGGGTAGAAAAATAATTATGGAAAGGATCCTAATATATTTAAAGAAAATGGGTTGTGAGAAATTTTTTCCAAGAGAAAAAGAGAGGTGGAACTTATGGGTTAATTTCAGGGACTGATGATGAATTTTCTGGAGTCCTCTACCTGCTATAAACAATACTGGGAACTGTTATCTTGGATCCTTAGTATTACGGAGCCATTAAAAGAAAGCCATTGGAGATATGTTTGTTGACTGCAAAAGATCACAAAGAAACTTTCCAGTGGGAAGGAAATATCCTGTATCTTGGTGGGAGTGGACCTTACGTCGGTACATACATTCATCAAAAATGGTTGAAATATGCATATAAGCTCTATGTGAATTATACTTCAAAAGAAATTCAAATTAAAAAAAGGAAAGCTAGTAAAAGGAAAGAACTTTTGCTAATTTCTCAAGATTCTTACTTGATTTACTTATACCTCTGTCTCACACTCTGTGGGGATGACTCAAGACATTGAATATTAATCCATTGCTTACTCTGAACAATGGTCCAACACCTTGTGCTATGTCCACCTCCTCCTATTGAGATGGTAGAATAATGGAGTTATTGTGTGCATGTATGTGTCTTCGTTAATACTATGCATATGTGCAAAAATGTGTCTCATTCTATCTTTGAGCCCCAGTTTCTCTGGTTACAGAAGGGAATAATAGTATTTGTTCTATTTTATTAATAGACCTATGCTTTGGTTCATTGATACAATATACTTGAAAAATCTTAAAAATCACTTAGCACTAATGAACTATCTGTGTCCAAATAATTTTTTTTTTTGTATGCTTGAGGGATATGTAAGGAAGGAGGCAAGTGCCCCTGGATTGTCTATTTACTTTCCTTCCCTCAAAACCCAGGGTTCATGTTTTTCAGCTAATGTCCCACCAGACAATGCCATTTCTGGGTGCTTATTCTTTCATCAGAATCAATCAAAAGCAGGTTCTCTATTGCCTCCTGAGGACATATTTACTTAGTGCCTGCAATATGCTATTTTCCACAGAGACTCTGGAGATCTGGATCTAATTTTGTCTGGGATAATGATGTATCCTGGTTCCAAAGGGAACTAGGCTATATGCCAACTCTACTGAGAAGAACTATGTGGCCATTTTCCTCTGACCCCAAATCTGTTTCCTTTACTAAGCCTGTGTCTTCAACCTCAATAAGCTAGATGAGCCTCTTATCTATGAAATAAGAACATTTGTCCTCCAAGACTGATCTCAGTCTGCTGAAAGGGGTGGACTGGATACGTTTTAAGCAAATAAAGCACTGGGGGTCTTTCCCTCAAAATCTAGTAGTGTTTGGGTTACTATGATTGGGGAACTGAGATCAGAATATTATTTCAATGACAACTTTTCCTCTAT
Organism: Sus scrofa; assembly: GCF_054392235.1. Taxonomy (NCBI): domain Eukaryota; kingdom Metazoa; phylum Chordata; class Mammalia; order Artiodactyla; family Suidae; genus Sus; species Sus scrofa. Next base: position 14,384,175 of record NC_139391.1, read on the forward strand.
GGAGAATTCCTTTAAAAAAATGTTCTTTTGCATAAGCAACCACAAATACGTCAGTTCAATTTTTGAATGCAGTGAGCCTACTCTTAAAGGTAATTAGAAGAGAATGAAATAATGATTGGAAATATCAAAGGGAGGCAACAAAAGGTAAGAGTAGATGGTGTGTGTGTGTGTTTTGTAATAAAGTCTTTGGAGAAATGAAGGAAACAGGGAACATCTGTGAGCCAAGGAAGGCCTGGAAAAACCTAGAAAAGAAAGACTAAGGTTTGAGTTGAATTTCTCCATAGCTAAGCTCAGAACACAACCCTTGTTTTCTGAAGCATGCCTGACTACTTACTAATCAATTAGAACTTTGTTCCTCTTGGGTGTTCAAAGCGCCTAGATGCTTTGAAACAACTAAGAGAAGAGACTTTAAAATATTTCAGCCACAAAAACAGGAAGACAGAAGTCTGAGTCAAGGTGGCAGAGTAGGAAGAACTTGAGCTTGCTTTCTGTATGGACATACCCAAACTACAGCTATATATAGAACAACCACCTCTGGGAACAACCTCAAGATAAGCAGAACAGATTTCTTACAACTAAGACTATGAAGAAAAGGTCACATTGAGATGGAAAGAATGAGCCAAGATGTGGTCTAGTCAGAACTCCTACCTCTGGTGTAGTGACCCACAAGTGCAAGGGAAGTTGAAGCAGCAGAGGTACTTCTGAGGAGTAAGGGGTCTGACCCCATGCCCAGCTCCCCAGCCTGGGGGACCTGAACTTGGTTAACAATCCCCCATAACATCTGGCACTGAAAATCGGTGAGGCTTTCATACAGGATAGCCAGAGGGCTATGGAAAACCAAACTTCATTCCTCAAGGGCTCACATACATACATACAAACTAACTTGCTCCAAGTTGAAGCAAGAGGCAGAAGCTTGAAAAATGCCTGGATCATATGAGAAGTGATTCATTGATTAATTTTAGGGTCTGTGCTGGAGAGGCAGGGATCTGGTGACATTTTTGTCTGTGGATGAACAAGCTGGGAGACACCACTTGCTTCTTTTAACTTTCCTAACACCTTCATGGCCTGGAGCTGGCTGGCACCATTTCTGTCACTTCCATTAAGCTAGTTAATACTGTGTAACCATACTAGTGCTCCCCTGAAGACCAGCCATACCCAGCCTGAATGACCTGTCCTGCTCCTGCAAAGGGGCGCTCCACTTATACTACTTAGTGGGCCACCTAATCTGGGGCCAATTCCACATACCATCATGCCCCAAACAGTCACAGTTGGAATTTATAGCTAATCATTCTAAAGGATAGTCCCACACATCAGTGAACCCACAGCAGTCATGGTGGGGCCTGTTAGTCAGCCAGGCCAAGCAACAATCCTATGCACTAGCATGCCCATAGCCATAACAACTGGGCTTCCCAGCCAGATGGCCTGGGGGTCAAATTCACCTACAAATGCACTCAGCAATTGTTCCCAACCACAACAGGTGGGTGTATACAGTTGATACAGAGGATAGACTTGGAGCACCTAGCTCTGGTTACCAGGGGGAACTGTGAAATGTGGTTCCACAGGATACCTTCTGCACAAAGCTGCTGTTTCAGGAATGGGAGACACAGCTGGTATATCTAATATACAGAAACACAGAGTTACGCAAAATGAAAGGACAAAGGTATACCTTCCAAACAAAAGAGTACAACAAAAACTCAAAAATGAAAAGAACTAGATGAAACAGACATAAACAATTTACCAGATAAAGAGTTCAAAATAACAGTCATAAACATATTCACTGAATTTGGGATAGAGTGGATGAACTCAATGAAAATTTCAAGAGAGAGGCAGAAAATATAAAAAAGCTCCAATCAGAGCTGAAGAACACAGGAGGTGAAAAATTTGTTAGAAGGAATAAATAACACATCAGAAGATGCAGAAGAAGGGATCAGCAATCTGGAAAACGTGATAGTGAATATCGTCCAATCAGAACAGCGAAAAATAATTTTTAAGGGTTCCCACTTTTGTTCAGTGCCTTAAGGACCTGACAGTATCTCTGTAAGGATGCAGGTTTGATCCCTGGCCTTGCTCAGTGCATGAAGAATGCGGCATAACCACAAGCTGTGACCTGGTTCATAGATAGAGCTCAGATCCATTGTTGCTACTGCTATGGCATAGGTCATAGCTGCAGTTCCAATTCAACTCTTGGCCCAGGAACTTCTGTATGCTGTAGGTGTGCCCATAAAAAGAAAAATAAAAGTTTTTTTTTTTTTGTTTGTTTGTTTTTTTTTTTTTTTTAAGAGGATAAGTTAAAGGACTTTTGGAACAACATCAAGGATACTAATATTAACATTAGAGGGGTCCCAGAAGGATAAGAGAGAGAAAAGACAAAAAATGCGTTTGAAGAAATAATGGCTGAAAATGTCCCTAACCTGGTGAAGGAAACATGCATCCAAGTCCAGAAAGGACAGATGAAAGCAGAACTACAAGATACACCATAATTAAAATACCAAAAGATAAACAGAGTATTTTCAAAGCAGCCAAAGAAGAACAATTGGTTACATACAATGGAACCGACAGGGATTATCAGCTGACTTTTCAACAGTAACTTTACAGGTGAGAAGGGAATGATCTGATATATTAAAGTACTGAGTGGAAAAAACATCATATGAGGAATATGCACACTGCTAAGGTTATGATTCAGAACCGAAGGAGAGAAAAAAGGTTTCCTCACAAACCAAAGCTAAGGGAGTTCATCACCTTAAACTGGCATTACAAGAAATGCTAAAGGGGCTTCTTTAAACAAAAAAGAAACAAAGTATTTTAAAGGAAAAATTCTCACTGGTAAAGGCAAATATACAGTAAAGTAGTGGATCAAGCTCCTAAGCTAGTGTGAAGTTTAAAAGACAAAATAATGAAATAAGCTATGTCCAGAATAATTATTTCAGCAACATACAAATTTTTTAAAAAGGTGAAAATCTGACGTTAAAAACAAACAAAAAAAATTGGGGGAGAGAAGAGAGTAAATTTGAACTTAAGCAACAACCTAAGACAGCTTTCTGCATGCTGTTATATATATAAGACTCATGTTATATACATATAGCCACAAACTAAAAACCTACAACAGGTACACAAAATAAAGAAAAAGAAATACAAATATCATACTAAAGAAAACATTAAGCCACAAAGGAAGAGAAAAAGAGAATAATAAACGGACAGATGAGCATGGCAAAAACAAACAGAAAACAATGAACGAAATGGCAGTAAGTACCTACATTATCACTTGCTACTTTAAATGTAAAAGGGCCAAATGCTTCAAAGAAGACGGAGTGGCTGAATGAATAAAACAGCAAGACTCATATATATTGATTACAAGACAGTCGCTTTATTTTTTAAATTTTATTATTATACATTTTTTATTTGTTTTTTAGGGCTGCGCCCATGGCATATGGAAGTTCCCATGCTGGGGCTGAATTGGAGCTACAGCTGCCAGCCTCCACCACAACCATAACAATGAAGGATCTGAGCCACAACTGTGACCTACACCACAGCTCATGGCAATGCCAGATCCTTAACCCACTGAGTGAGGTCAGGGATTGAACCTGTGTTCTCATGGATGCTAGTAGAGTTTGTTTCTGCTGTTCCACAATGGGAACTCCAAGAGAGTAGCTCTAGATCTACAGACACACATGGACTTAAAGTAAAAGGATGGAAAAAGTATATTCCACTCAAAGATGAACAAAAGGAAAGCTTGGGTAGCAATGCTTATATCGAACAAAAAATATTTTAAAGTAAACTGTAACAGGAGACAAAGAAGGACAGAACATAATAATAAAGGAGTCAATCCAAGAAGATATAACATTGTAAATATCTGTGCACCCAACACAGGAGCACCTAAATACATAAAGCAAACATTAACAGACAAAGGGAGATATTGACAGTAGTACAATAATAGTAGGGGACTTTAGCATCCCTTTCATATCAATAGATAGATCATCCAGATCAAAAGGCAATAAGGGAATGCTGGCTTTATACAACACATTAGACATTATAGACTAAATAGATAGTTTTTTCTTTTTTTTTTTTTTTCTTTTTAGGGCCACATACATGTCATATGGAGGTTCCCAAGTTAGGGGTCATATTGGAGCTGTAGCTGCCAGCCTATGCCACAGACATAGCAATGCAGGATCCGAGCCATGTCTGCAACCTACACCACAGCTCATGGCAACACTGGATCCTTAACCCACTGAACAAGGCCAGGGATCGAACCTGCGTCCTCATGGATGCTAGTCAGATTCATTAATCACTGAGCCACGATGGGAACTCCCAATAGATTTGTAAAAAACATTCCCACTCTAAAAAGAAATAATACACATCAGCAGAATACACATTCTTTTTAGGTACACACAGAACTTTGTCAGAATAGATCACATGCAATCTGAACAAATTTAAAATTAAAATATTTTAAAGCATCTTTCCTGACCACAAAACTATGAAACTAGAAATCCATTACAAGATGAAAATAAGAAAAACACAAAAGGCATGGAGGCTAAACATGATAGTAAATACAAATTGAGTCAAGAAAGAAATCAGAGAAGAAATAAAAAATACACTGAGACAAATCACAGTGGTAACCCTTTATTCTAGAATCTGCGGAAGGTAGCAAAAGCAGTACTAAGAGGTAAGTTTTTAGATTTATAGGCTTACTTCAAGTAACAAAACAATTTAACTTCACACCTAAAGGAACTAGGAAAAAAAAAATGTCCAATATCAATTGAAGGTAGGAAATAATAAGAAAGGTCAGAACAGAAATAAATGAAATAGAGACCAACGAAACAATACTAAAGATTGATGAATCTAAGACTTGTTCTTTTTGCAAAGATTATTGATAAAACTTGAGCCGAATTTATGAAGAAAAAGAAAGCCCCAATAATTAAAATCAGAAATGAAACAGGAGCCATTATAACCAATACCACAGACATCCAAAAGACCACAATAAAATACTACAGAAGTTGGATACCAACAAATGGACAACATAGAAAATATGGACAAATTTCCAGTTATACAGAATTTTCTAAGACTGAATCAGGAAGATATGGGAAAATATCAATACAACTGCATTTGAATCAGTAATAAAATAAATTTCAACAAACAAAAGTCCAAGACTAAACATCTTCAGAGAGGAGTTCTCCTAAACATTTAAAGAAGAGTTAATACCTATTCTAATTTAACTACTCCAAATAATCGAAGAGGAAGGAATGATTTCAAACTCATTCCAAAGTCAGCATTATCCTGACACCCAAACCAGAACAACAACAACAAAAAAGTCAATATCCTAGATGAACGTAGATGCAAAAATAATATTTTAAAGGAACTGTATACCATAATCGAGTGCATTTATTCTAGGAATGCAGGGTTGTTTCACCATCCTGAAATCAATGTTATATACCACATGAACAAAATGAAATATGAAAATCATATGATCATAATAGATGCAGAAAAATCATTTCACAAAATTAAAAAAACTCATAATTAAAACTCTGAATAAAGTGGGTATTGAGAGAACATATCTCAATATTATAAAGGCAAATATGACAAACCCACAGGTAATGTAGAAAGATACACTGTGCTCATAGATTGGAAGAATAAATATTGTTAAACTGACAATAATACCAAAAACAATCTACAGCTTATCCCAATGCCTAATGGCATTTTTCATAGAACTGGAACAAATAATCCTAAAATCAGTATGGAACCATAAAAGACCAAGTAGCCAAAACAATTTTAAGAAAGAAGAACAAAGAACAAAGTTGGAAGTATCACACTTTCCAATTTCAAACTATATGACAAATCCATATTAATAAAATAATAATATGACACAAACACACTTCTATTAACGTACTAGAAGAAAGATAGCAGAAATAAACCACACTCACATGGTCAGCTAATTTACTATAAAGCAACCAAAAATATATAGTAGGGAAGACTGCCTCTTTAATAAATCATTTTGGGAAAACTGAAGAGCTATATTCAAAAAAAATGAAACTGGATCAGTTTCTTATACCACATACAAACATAAACTCAAAATGTATTAAAAACAAATGTAAAATTTAAAAACATAAGATGCCTACAAGAAAACTTAGGCAGTATTCTCTTTGACATTTTATCTCAGCAATATTTTTTTAGACCTATCTCCTCAAGAAAGGGCAACAAAAGCAAAAATAAACAAATAGGACTGCAATAAACTAAAAAGCTTTTCACAGTGTAGGAAGCCATCAACAAAATGAAAAGGTAAGCTACCCAATGGGAGAATGTACTGGACAGTCACATATCAAACGAGCTAATATCCAAAATGTACAAAAAAAAGCTCTTACAACTCTTTATCATAAATACAAACAATTCAGTTAAAAATAGGTAGGAATATGAATAGATACATTTCCTAGAAAGACATATAGGTGGTCAATAGATATATAAAATATGCTGAATATTACTAATCATCAGAGAAATACAAAATAAAACCATAATGAAATATCACCTTACATCAGTCAATAAGGTGATTATAAAAAAGATAAAAGGTAGCGTTGATGAGGATGTGGATAAAAAGGACCCCCTCATGCATTCTTGGTGGGAATGAAAACTATCATAGCCACTATGGAAAACAATATGGATACTCCTCAAAAAATTTAAAAATTAGAACTACTATATGATCCAGCAATTCCCCTTCTGGGTATTTACCCCAAGAATATGAAAACAGCAATTTAAAAATATATATAGACTCTTTCATTTATAGCAGTGTTATTATAATAGCTAAAATATGGATGCAACATAAGTGTCCACACAATGGAATATTACTGAGCCATAAAAAAAGAATGACATCTGGCCATTTGTAACAGCATGAATTGACCTAGAGAACATTATAATGAGTGCAATAATTAGACAGAGAAAGACAAATACTAATTGATTTCATTTATATGTGGAATCACAACAACTAAAATAAATATCAAATAGAATAAAACAGAAACAGATCCATAGATAACAGAAAATCAACTTGTGGTCCTCAGAGGAGAAGGGATTGGGGGTTCTCAAAACATAGATAAAGGGGATTTTACCAGTTATAAATGAAATAAATCATGGGGGTAAAATATATGTAGGGTCGCAGAGAATGACTAGACTTATTGTGATGATCAATTCTTAATGTATATGTGTTGAATTACTACATTGTAGACTGACACTAATATAATATTGTATGTCAAGTGTACTTCAATTAAAAAAAAAAAAGAAAGATGCATTTGTGTAAAGAAAAAACACAGAAACAAATGTCTCTTTCTCCACATAATCTCCAGAAAACAAAAACAAGGCTATCCTAGAAACCACAGGGGATTACAACCCTGAACAGTTTGAAGAGGTTATAAATGAGAATTAATTGCACAGAAGCTATTATTCCTAATTTAGTATGCATAAAATATTATCAGTCCTGTCTCTATTGAGTGTTTTGTCATTACTGCTTTATTTTAGTAAACATAAAAATAAAGTCTTTCATAGGTTTTACTCCTGACTTCCTTCCCACTAAATTTTTATTTTTTATAGTGCCTTAAGTTCTGGTAATATGAACCACACTTCCATGGTGCTTCTTAGAAACCTAATCTTAATGGTTGCATTGCATTATAAAATCATAAATTAACACTGTTAATACTATTATCATTACAGAAGTAAGAATTGAGTATTATAATGAATATGAAATCAATTATAGTTTATAACCTCCCTGAGCCTCAGTTTCCTTATCTTCAAAATCTGTGCATGCAAGGGAAGTTACTAAAGCCTCTTTCCCTTCTAATTTCCCCATCTGCTCACATTTCTTATAGCCCTAAAGTAAAAGGAAGCAACTTCTCAGGACAAAGGTCTCCATTTCTTTCAAGTACGATCTAAAGATGAAATTTATGTCTAGAAAGTATGAAATCATTTGGAGAACAAAAGTAAGAAAAACAGAAAAATCAATCATTTTTATATGTCACTCATTTACTTAAAAAAAAATCAATCACTTCTGAATTCCTTAGCAAGACACAGAAAACCTCTAAGATACTGCTCTAAATTACCTTTCCAACCCACTTCTGTCTGCTCACCCTGCAACAGGTAGCTAGCCCTCCTGTTCTAGTAAAATGCTAACGACTGTCTCCCACGGTGTCCTCACCCATTCTTTTCTACACTCAGGAAATCACTTCTTCTGAGTGTAGAAAACATACCCTTTCTTCACTGTCAGAGTTCAAAAGCCCTCTTTCTTGGACTTCTCTAACTAGAACAAGACTTCTTTTTCTTCTATTCTCTAAGTATTTCATCTATCTTGGAAGCACAGTCTATTAATGTTGAAATACTCATTCCATTCTTTTTTATGTTGAAGTTAAAATATCATCTGATTTTCTTCTTCTTCGATTGAGAGCTCCTTGAGGGAAAAATTAGGTCTTGTTCGTGCTTAAACCTTATACAAATGGTTAGCAAAATACATTTATAGTCCTCAAAAGAGTATCAGAGTAAGGGTCGAAATTTGGGGTTCCAGTTTTGTGCCCTTTAACAACTAAATATGTGGTTATAGACCTATTATTTAAACTCTATTAACCTCAATTATCCTGTGTAATATGAGGATAAAAATATCTACTCCACATGGAGGATTAAATGCTAAAGGGCTTTTAAAACCCTAAAATACTATATTACTTTGGGAATGAAAGTTATTAATGTTGTTCTTATAACTTTATTATTATGGTAGTCACTCAATGACTATTAAATGCGTCTGAAAGAATGAAAGAGCTAAAGTAAGTAGATAATAAATGTCATATTTGAACTCAGTTATAACAGAATGGAATGACTATACACATTTATTTTCTTTCTCTCCCCAAACTCTATTAAAGTAAAATTAAAGGACTTTTTCAATAGTTAAAAAAAGCAATATTACAAAGAGAATAAAGTGGGAACCAGAGCAGACAAGGAACTTCCATAAAATTTTTAAAATTCGGAAATAGATGGGGAGGTAATACGTGGCATGGCTGAACAGGAACTAAAACAACCTCTTAACCTGGAGAAGGATATACCAAGGGGGATCTAGCAGATCCCTCTAGGATCCCCAAAAAAGACGTGGGGGGGTGTCAGTGGAGAGAGGAATGGAAACAAGGAGGTTGTCAAAACTGAGGTGCAAAGTAGTTACTCTTCATACTCCTTCGGCCTTCTGTACGTCTGTGACCAGGGATTATTTCCTTTCCATCTTCCTTCTCTTACCATGCCTTCACTCTACGAGAATAGAAGTTTATACTCCAGGGAAATTAATCTTGGAGGCCCTGTAATCATGCACACTGGGAAAATAAAAAACTAGAGGTGAGTCGTAGGGCCCCAAATGTAGGGAGATGAAATGAGAGAGTCTGTACTTTCAATTGTAGAACCCCCCCCCCCGTTTTCTTACTTTTGCTGCCCCTAAATGCAGGGAAAAACATGTATCTCTCCAAAGCTAGAGGCCAGTTAATTTCTCTCTCTCTCTCTCAAAAAAAAAAAAAAAGATTAAAAATCCAGGGATAAAACATATAGATAATAATACATGGAGGATCTCCAGTGGGGGAGGGGTGTTTGCTATCTCACTTCACTAAAGTGGATCCCTGAAGTCAAAGCCATTCGTACCCACTCCCCTTTCTCCTAGAGAGTCTTCAATTGTCTTTTCATATTTCATATTAAAATATGAATGAACATCTACTCTTTAAAATATGCAGAGAAAGAGGGAGAGAGAGGGAGGGAGGAGAAAGAGAGGAGGTGGGAATGAAATCCCAAAGGAAGAGAAGCTGGAGAAAGTCCCAAATCAGAGAGAGAAAAGAAGATAATGAACTCTTAAAACAAGCAGAGGCTGTGATTAAACACACACACACACAAAACAGTACAACTGGAGATAAAGTTCCAATTTAAAAAAAATGATGCGTCAAGAAAAGTTCCAAAATTTCTTCCAATAGTTGAAAAAAAAAAAGCAAATTTGGAAGGTTAGCATAAGAAATAAGAGGCAATCTAACATTCAACAAATAGATATTTAACTGAGATTAGAAGTTTGTTTCCTTAAAACTAGCTAGACACAGATAAAAATATTTCCTTTTCAGAGGACCAAGACATCCACTGATTAGAAAAGTAATCCCCACTTTAAGCCAGCACACCTAAAACTTGCCTACTCCTGATAAAAGTGTGGCACACACACACACAAACCCCTGCTGAGACCTTCTAATCTTCAAATCTGCAGTGCTCTTTCTGTTGGTATAGTGTGAAAAAAAAATCAATTTCCTTACTTTATTTTTTTTTTCCTTTGTCAACGGGGAGAAGTCAATTAGAAAAGAAATGATAGAAGTTGTCACAAAAGCAAAGAACATACAGCCTGCAGATGATGGGCCAGTGTGCTTCGCTCTGTAGGTGGAGAAATAACCCACATCAAGGTCAGTGGGAACGAAGGCAAGATCCTCCCAAGATGCTTCCATGAAGAACAAACAGTGAGTCATCTCTTGGCAATTAGGGGTCAGAATGGAATGAGATTTTCAACAGCAATTATGAACTCTAACATTAACCAAGCCATGTTTGCAAACTGCTAAAGAAATACGATTTTTAACCTGATTGTCTCTCCTCAGATGCACTTTCAATCAGATAGAAGAATAGAATGAAAATGACTTCCTTCTTAGGAAGTGATTTAACGGCTACAAGCATCCTCTAGGACACATTCTGAAGAAGGTGTACTTCAGAAAAACAAAGAACTAAACAAAGAAGAATGTGTATTATTTAAGGAATGGTATGTCTCTCCTAGGAACAGGGGAGTGAGGAGGCTTAGGATGACTGGAATGTAATCAGTTATACTGGAGCAGCAAAGCAGAGGGCTCTGAAAGAGAGCCCTCCATGTGGAAAAAAGAAATTATACACTGTTTGATTTAAGAAAGATAAATTTGATAAAATATGTTGATGTATTTCTGAATAGCTGGCGATAAACAAACATTCATAAATAAAATTCATTTATTAAAATTATATATATCGGTTATAATATGCAATTTGAAATGGTAGTGAATGGTATTTATGTATTGTACTAAATACATTTTTATCAAACTTTTGACTTGACTTTTAAAAAAAATTGTGATTAAACTATTTTTAGAGGATGAAGAAAGAGAAATGAATATGTAAGAGAGTCAGAACCCCTTCTACTATAACAGAAGTAAAGATGTCTAACATGGATAAATCAATAAATGGTAATGAAGGCAGTTTATGTAGACATACAGAAAGAAATCAATACGGAAACTGAGCAGGACCCTGCAGGGCCTTCCTGGGCACAGTGACCCTGGTATCCCCAGTTTGCTATAGGTAAAGGGCTTTAGTATCCTAGGCCTTCTCTGAGTTCCAAAGAGCAGACTCATACAGTTACTAATTAGGGAAGTGTGAGAATGCAGGAAAAAAAAAAAAGGAAAAGCAACCATTCAAGAAAAGTAATGTTAGCTTGAAAAATAGCTGAGAGATAACACAGTCATAGGATTTCTAGTTTCTCCGCAAGGAGTATGCATAAGAAGCTGATACACATCTGTGAGTCATTCTACAGAAACTAAGACCCTCTCACCCCGGGTGGAGGGTGGAGGATGATGACTACATGCTGACCATAAGCACATAGACCCCAGACTGGTTAGAACCAGAAGGTTGATGGGTAAGAATCCTGAAACATCACCCTGCCATTGCACCACCAACCAATCAGAAGAACATCTAGAGCTGTAACCTTCACCCCAAATATTGCTCTTAAAAACTCATTCCTAAAAGTCATTGGAGAATTGGGGTCTATTGAGCACGAGCTGCCCATACTTAATTCTTGGTGCCTTGCAAAAAATGCCATGTTTCCTTTACCAGAACCCCGTGTCAGCAGATTAGTTCTGTTGCATGTAGGTGAATGAACCCAAGTTCAGTTCAGTAAGAATACTAATGAGAACAGACCAGTAAAATAGATACAACTTCAAAAGCTGAGGGAGAGATGAAACAAGGTATTCATATATATATATATATTTTTTAATCTTATCAGTACTATTTAAATTCCTAAATCAGGAGTTCCCGTCGTGGCGCAGTGGTTAACGAATCCGACTAGGAACCATGAGGTTGCGGGTTTGATCCCTGCCCTTGCTCAGTGGGTTAACGATCCGGTGTTGCCGTGAGCTGTGGTGTAGGTTGCAGACGCGGCTCGGATCCCGCGTTGCTGTGGCTCTGGCGTAGGCCGGTGGCTACAGCTCCGGTTCAACCCCTAGCCTGGGAACCTCCGTATGCCGCGGGAGCGGCCCAAGAAATAGCGACAACAACAACAAAAAGACAAAAAAAATATTCCTAAATCATATCCATATACACATGTAGAAGTTTTATCATAAAAATGAATTCAGAAAAAATTAAAACTGTTTCATATTTGAGAAGCCAAAAAATATATATATAGCTATAAAAGTTGGTCATTAAACTAGGGTCTCCTTTGGCCAATTCGCACCATGTGAACCATGAATTACATGCACAGAAGCAATGGTTTCATAAGCATTTGAACATTTGGGGGTTTTAAATACATCTTCCACAACTGAAACCTCTGTGCAATGGGAAATGAGTTGTAAAGGTGATTGGAATGAAAACCTCGAATTTTCTAATCATTGCTGTTCCTCCAAGGTACATGCCACAATAGTTTCTCCCTTTTGGGTGATTTATTTTGATTTTTGGAAAATCAGAAGAAAAGTAATTGCTCAAAATAATAATAATGATATCAGTCCAAATAAAGCAACAAGAAGGAGTCCAGAAAAACATTTGTCCATGCTTCTGTTTGGGAGAGAAGATGGTTAAGGGAATAACATTTGCTGAGGGCTTCCTATATATCCTATATTCATACATTCATGTCACTCATTCTCTCCTCACAATAACTTTGTGAGACAAATTATGACCCTCTTTTTAGGGATAAAGTAAGCATCAGAGAGGTTAATAACATTCTTCAGTTCACACGACAGTAAGTGGTGAGGTTGGTATGAGTCTCATAGGAGACTCAAAACAGTCTCCATCTTCTCAGGACTGCTTTTTTGTCCTATCATCCTTTAATTCCATACTCTCCAACTGGGGTCCAGGGGCCACAGCTGTGTGCCTCGGATTACTGATGTGTTAAAATCCTCAAGGGAGGTGAATCCCATTCTGTTTGCTCGTGTTCCTTTCACATAAGTGTTCTCATTATCTATGTGCACTATGCCACGGAAGAGGTTAGTAACACTGGTTTCAAAAGGTTAAAAGTAAACCAGCCCTCTTCCCCTCACATCTTCAAGATATCTCTACTTAAAATTTTCAGAGTCACTCTGAAAAAGCATTGCACTGAGCAGATAATTATTGATTGAAATAGAAATTTTTGATTGAAGGAGAGTGACGAATAGCAATCATTTCAAACCCTAATTTTTCAGACAAGACACTGAGTACAGACAAGTAACACAACCTGGAGAAAAAGGGCTCCCTCCTCAGTTGGTCCTCACCCATCTTGGAAAGCAGGGAAGCAGGGATGCTTGTGGCTCTGCTCTGCTCTGCTCTATATGGCAGTGTCCAGATGGAATCTGTCCAGATGTTTGCTGGGTCATCTTTTCCCAAGGATGGGTAGCTCTATGGGCAGAGGCACTGAGTCATCTATCTTTGTGTGCCCAGCTCGAACAGTGTCTAGTACGTAGCAAGCACTCCATATTTGTTAAATATATGAATAACTAAATAAAATTTGTATTCATAGGATCCTAGCTTGGCTCTATATTCCCAGCTTGCCACCCTCTGACCTCAAATAAATCATTTATACTGATAAATGGGAGTACAAGGTCTTAGGTGCTATACGGTTACATAACATTAAAATAATAAATGACAAAGTACTAATAGGTTGTACTATTTAGTGAACATTTACTATGTGCTCGGCTAAGTTAAAAGTGTTTTGAAGCTATTCACTCATTTATTTTAAAATACATTTGAAGCTATACTCTGTCTATGTGGACAGTGATTAGAACTACTTGTCTAATGAATTTCCCACTGCATTAAAACTCAGTCTGGAGCATCTTTGGTTTTGATTTCTAGTACTTCCTTGGGAGCAGATGAAAAGGAGCAAATGACTTAAAACCAAAGACTAAGAGTCAGAGCGCTTATCCTGCCACTCTGTGAAAATGGTCTGGGAAATAGAGGAAGTAATTGGAAAATCACATTTCTTATAATGGGTGGTTCTATCTGCCTCAAGAAAGAGAGAAAATTAGTATTCTCCTAATAGACAGAATGTCACAGAAAAGTTCAACCTTCTTCATAATACTGTAATTAGTATTTCATATACTATAATTTTAGTCTTGATGAGATAAGCACTTTCTGAAGAAATTTCAATATCTATATTGCTAGTGCTAGCAAAAAAAAAAAGCAATTTAAAATGACACATTTTAATACATAATAGCTGCCCCAACCTTTTGATGTAGCAGCATGAATATCAAATTCTCTGGGAGAGAATGAGGTTTGAGGTGCCTTCCAGGGGTTGGTGCCTTTATAACGAACATGACACGTGTCTGCTGAATGGAGCCAACCTCAGCCCCCTGGGTCTTTTGCTGACCAGGCTGGTGAGAAAGTTCCCTTAAGCTAATCTCTCCATACGTCAAGCAGACTCAACCACAGGACATGCTAAATACCTGATGATATGAGATATAGGGGAACGGGGGTAAACCAGTAATAATTTTACACTGCCTGCCGTGTGCTAGGCATTATACTCTATACACAATATGTCATTAATCCCCAGTGAACAGATGAGAAAACTGATGCTGAGAAAGGCAAGCTCACGAGTGCACATGCAAGACCAGTAGGTATATGAATCCAGATCTAACCAATAAGAAAATCCATGTTCTGAACATTGCAATCACCTGCCTCACTGAAACAGATCATTTTATAATCCCGTGGGTTGCCCTCTCACTTCTCTAAAGTGGATCCCAGAGGTCAAAGCAGCTTTAGGTGATTAGATTACCTAGCTACATACACCAAAGGCAAGTTAATGAATGGAAATAAAAAAGTGGACATCGAAAATTTCCAATATAGCTACAGAGCCCTGATAGGGATGCACACTCCAGGAAGATACCCTAGCTGGTAGGACAGCTAGGGCTGGAATAACGAAATGCTATCTTTTAGCTTGTTATCTTTTCTGTGACTGCTGGGTTCAGATTGCCTGCCGGTGCCCTGACGGAGTGGTTTGTGATTACAACTGTTCACAAACATCCTCAGTGCATACTGCCTCTGAAAGGGGAAATACAATGATAGTGTTTTGGTATTGTGCTATCTTCCCAGGAGTTTCAACAGATAACTCTGATCATTTTCCAAACAGCTGTAAGAGATGTGCAGATTGAGGCGTCTCCTGGGAGTTGCAGGTTGGGGGTAAATAAATTGGGCTCTCTACCCTTGGATGGTGCTCTTGGCCTGTGCTAATGATTACTATCACTGCAGGGAAAGCACAAATGTCACAACTATTATTACTGAGAATATGAGAAGGAACAAGAGAGATGAGAAGAGGGGAAGGGGGAGGTGGAAGGAGGGTGGGGGAGGGAGAAAGACAGGATAATTTTATGATAACTACCACATCTCATTCATTTGTGTGTATTAGCATGGAGCACAGTGGCTGGCAAATAATTCACCCTCCGTAAAGAATTATTAAATGCATGGAAGAATTGATGGATATACAGTTGGCGAAAATTTCTAAAAATGAAGAACTATCTGCATGTCTTAGTCTGCTGTGGCTGCCAGGACAAAATATCATAGACTGGATGGTTTAAATGAGCTAAATTTATTTTGTCACGGTCCGGAAGTTGGAAGTCCAAGATTAAGGTGTTGGCAAAGTTGAGTTCTCCTAAGGTCACTCGCCTTGGCTTGCAGACGGCAGGCTTCTCATTGTGTCGTCACATGGTCTCTTTCTCTGGGCCTGCACATCCCCAGTATCTCTTCCTCTTCTTATGAGGGCGCTAGTTCTATTGGATGAGGGCCCCATCACATGACTTCAGTTAATCTTATTTACCTCCTTGAAGGCCCCATCTCCAAATACAGTCACATCAGGATTCACAGATTCGGTTTATGAATGCAGAGGGGACACAACTCAGTTCATAACATCGTATCATTCAATTCTAGTTTGTATGTTATCTTTAGCACGGATTATTTCCTGATTGTTACCATGAGAAGTAATGTCTTTATCCTTTGGGCTTCCACAGCATGTTACAAACCTATGTTTAGCACTCATCAGTCTGCTCTTTTTTGGGGGGGGAGGCATAGCAGAAATCTTCTAACTGGTCTCTTTGCTTTTTATTCTCATTGTGTCTCTTTCACTATGAATAGCTGTCAAAGTGAACTTACTCTTCTGTGCTGTACAGCAGAAATTGGCACCACATTGTAAATCAACAATACTTTAAAAAATGAACTTACTAAAATGCTCATGGAATCATGTTCCTCCTCAGCCTTAAATTTATCAATGGACTTATGAATATAGGTACAGTTCTTTGGAGTAAGTCTAAATTTCTGCACAATCTGAGACAATGCCTATGTAATGAACCTCATCCTTTGTTTCTTTCAACCATAAATTACCCTCCACCCATTCTGTATCATAGGAACCTCTGCTACTTCAGATATCCAAGCCTTAAGCATACTGTCCTTGCTGCCTGCAGATTCCTGGGCTAGAGTTCTACCCATGGGTAACCACACAGTAACCCTTGGTCATATATATGTGTGTGTGAATGTGTGTATGTTTATACATATACATTTATCAATATTAAATATATATATAAATACATACATACATGGGTAAACATGTAGTAACCCATGGTCATGTATGTGTATATATATATTTAATATTTATAAAATATTAAAATATTATATATATAATGTACACACCTCTGCCCTTTCAAGGGTTAAAGACATCCCTTGACTTTTTCATTTAAATTTCTCTTGTTTTTCTCTTTGTGTTTAAAATTTCATTCTTCTTCAAAATGCGCCCTAGATAGAAATCATAAGATATATTTAGAATTAATCGTACACACTAATACTTGGAAGGGGCAGCTCCAATTGCTGTTAAGTTATCAGACAAAAGTTATTAGATGACGACTATAAAGTCTAGAAAAAAAGATCCTGAAGGCACATGAGAGCAACAAAGGGGTCGGAAACAAGCATAGGTGTTTTTTTTTTTATTGGGCTTTCCCCTTTGTTTTCATCTAAGACCAGTCTTTAGTTGGTACCAAACTGGGTAGGTAAAATTCTGATGGAAAACATGTGGTCTTAATGGCTTGAAGAACTAGTGGATCAAAAGAGGAAAACTGAGATAGAAAAGCCAAGAAAGGAAAAAGCCAAAGAAGGGGAATCTTAAATTCTGCACATATAATCTCTCACCAAATTTTTGTCTGCCCTCTGAGCTATGGAGGCATAGGGTAGATGTCAGCTCTCAGATAGGGTAAAGGAAGCAGCAATTTCAGTTAATTTTAATTTGGAGTTTGCGTTCACTCAAGTCAGTGGTCTGTTAAAGAAATAAAGCTCACTTCAAGGGAACGTAACAGAATCCAAAGTTTCTGCAATATATGAACTATACTACTTGAAGTTTTGGTCTTTACTTAGGGGTAAAGACCAAAACTATACCCAGATGACAACAAATACATCTGCTTCAGAACTAGGCTGAACATAAAGACATAGCAGATAAATGAAGAGTGGTAGAATTTGCTGCCAGCAGATCTATGCTAAGTAAGATGTTAAAGAGAGTTCTTCAAGAATGAAAGGGAATTAAGACATTAAAAAAAAAAAAAAAGAAAGAAAGGAACCAAAAAAAAAAAAACCTACTGAAATTGGTAAATATGTTGGTGAACAAAAATGACCATATTTCTTCTAAAATACATATGACTCTTTAAAGGAAAAGATAACACTGGGTTATGGAGTTTAAAACAAACCTGATACAACTGATAAGAAAACTCTAGAACATATGCTGTGCCACAAAACAAATCTCAATGAATTTTCAAGTATTGAAGTCATATAGTATATGTGGTCTTATCAAAAATCGAATACAATTAGAAATAAATAACAGTAATATATATGGAAGAACACACATATATGGAAATCAAACAATCCACTTTAAAATAATCCAAGATTCACATAAAATAATCATCTAGGGACAATTTCCTAATGAAAAGCCAAATCATAATGAAAATGCATTAAGCACTTTCTAGGCACTCTATCATTTTAGACGGTCATTGCTTCAGGTGCATAATCTTGTTTGAGGGATGGCTTATAGCCTGGAGGTTATGACCATAGATGTAAGGACACTGACCACCTGAGTTTGGATCTTAGTTCCATCAATTACTATCTATACTGTGATTTAAGAAAGCTGTTTAAATGGCACATACCCCTGTTTTTTTGTTTTGTTTTGTTTTGTTTTTTTCAAAATAAAATGAAGTTTCATCCAAAATTGTTACTGTGAGAATTAAATGAGGTAATATGGGTAAAATTCTTAGAATAGTGCCTGGGATGCAGCACATATTTCAAAAATTTAGCTAATACTATTTGTCCTCATTACAACTTTAGAATATCTCCAAAATAGGAATTGTGCTTGGTGTCTCAAGCACCTGGAATTGTAGTTGGCAAATAATAGACACTCACTAAATATTTATTTTCTAATGATCAAAATGTCTTCTTTTTCACTGTATCCTTACCAGGGCTTGATAATTGTGCGGATGAGTTTACATGCCTTATTTCACTGCATCCTCACAAAATAAAAGGTGATTACCATACAGTTTCATCTCACAAATGGCAAAGCTGGGTGGAAGGGTTCAGCGGCTTCTCCAAGTTTGCACAAAACACAAATGATAGCTCAAGCATCACACTCAGGCCTTTGGACTTGGCATCCCATGTTCTTTCTTTTTTCCAGGCAACCTAATAAATGGGTCTAAGACTCTAGCTGACTCATATCCTTAAAATATTGACAATGCATTTTTAAACCCCAGCAAAACATATGATGATAAGGTTAAGTCACCTATTTCTGGTAGTATGCCTTGGTTTAAATATCTCTTGAGTTCACACCGCATAGAAACCAAGAGGAACCTAGGAAATCTAAGCCTCAGCGTCCCTTTCTGCCTGGCTGCGTTCTCAGTTAGGGGTCAACCTGTGGTGTGACTTCCTCCCAAAGAGCCAGATGGGAAGCAAGGCACCATCCCCATCCTTGATGAAGCCGGTATAGGGACTCCTTTCTCAGTCAAACCCACAGAGAGGAAAGGTGAGATGAACTTTGTTTTCCCTCCTCCCACACTCTGAGTCAGAAAGGAACAGCCTTTTCTTTTGCCTCCTTTATCTCGCACAGTCCTCTGGTCACAGTAGGAAAGAGTGTTCACTAGGACGGACTCTACTTGTATCCTCCACACTGAGCTTCTGCTGCATTAAAGGAAACCAAGGACTTTGGAAAAGCTCCTCTCTCACAAAGCTTAGCAAAATCCTGTTCTGCACATCTAAGGCTGAAGCTGTGCTTATTGTCCATTTTCTTCATTATTCCTTTCAACATTTGTCTACTTCCTTTCAACATGTGTCCACTATGAGTCTTACATTTTGACTAGGAAAATAGATATCTCTCTTTCCCTAGGACAAATGTTCATGTATTCAGAAAGGAAAGGGAGCACAATAATAATTTTTTTTAAAAATCCCTCTTATGTTTCTCCTTCTCAGAGAAGCTTACTATACACACATATTTGTTTCACAAAAATTCAAAATTATACATTTAAAAAACAAGTAGCATTTTATACACCTGGAGTAATGAGTATTACCAAATTAATTTCTAGTTTTCATTCATTAATGCCTAGAAATATTTCAGGATTGCCTATAATTATTACAAAGCAATTATAAATTTAACTTTTATTTTTTGTAGGTTCTCTCTCCAATGGGACAAATGTGTGTGTGTGTGTACATAAGAGTCCAGTCCTCTGTACAAATATTCAATGAGTTTTTGATTTTACAAATCAGACTATTTATATCATTTTACTTTCCTAAATTACAATGTGGAATTACATATGAACTATTAATTAGAAGTTCTTGTTATCAGATAAATTTTTAAAGATAATAAAATCAATAATTTATACTTGGCCTTTAGTATGTGCTAGGTACAGTGATATATACTCATATACTTAGTTCTGTCAGCTGACAGGGCCCAGAGGTAAAAATACTCTAGTAGCAATGGCAAAGCTAGAACCTAGATATTGGGTTTTAGTAGCATAATGCTATAATGGGGCTCCTTTAAAACCTGGCTGATTCTTGGACTTGGGCAGGATAGAAGATGCACCTAAAGCATCTTGCATTGCCAGAAGGTAAAGAAGTACTCAAAAAGATAAGCAAACCACACGCACACGCACACACACCACACACACACACACGCAAACCACACGAATACCACACGCACTACAGAAAACCAAATAAACCCCAATGCTGAGTATATGTCAAAGGGATAAAGGAGGAATTGAAAGAGTTCCCAAAGGCTGGAGCTGAAACCCTTTGAGCAAGGAAATAAATAATGTAGTATTTATAAAATTAAGATCCATGAGATCCATGAGTTCATACTAATGTAGATAAATAAATGGGAGAAAATAGGGAAATCTTCCATGCAGAAGAATCCCAAGTAATTTTGTAGATATTCCTCCCTTAAAAAGGTAGAGAGAATAAATCCTCACTCCTTAAGTGTGAATACATATAATGACTTTCTTTCAGAGAGTAAAGTTTGGAAAGGGGAAGACGAATAGTAACATCACAGAGGAGAAACCTGGCAAAACTAGCTCAAGCCAGGGAATCCAGACTAATATCAACAATGATAAGTCACACTGATAATATGTCCCCTTGATAACACATGATATGATGTGAAGGGTACCTTACTCTGTGGTCTTCTTCTCTCCCCACCCAAACATTAACCCAGCCTAATCATGAAGAAAAAAAAAAATCACACAAATCCCACTGGAGGGGTTTTCTACAAAATCCCTGACCAGTCATCCTCAAAACTGTCAAGGTTATCTAAAACAAGGAGACTGAGACATTGTCACAACCAAGAAAGGCCTATGGAAAAGCGCCTTTTCAATGTAAGATAGTATCCTAGATGAGATCCTGTGATAGTAGAATAGTTGGAAGACACTGAGGGAATCTTGATTAAAAAATACATGTTGGTTAAAACTAATGTATCAAAGGGGTTCATGCGTTGTGACAAATAGAGCACGATGGTGTAAGATGTTAATAGTGGAGGAAACTGGGCCTAGAGGAAGCCTAGGAAACCTCTGTGCCATCTTCACCATAATTCTACAAATATCAAACTGTTCTAAAACTTAAGTTTGTTTAAAATGTGTTCCTTCTCTATTACTAAATATGCCATTCATATCTGCACACTTACAAATATTCAGTCCTAGAACATAGAATTCCCTTCCCCCTCATTATTAATTTATAGAGAAGATGTGTTTAAGGAAAAGAACATCTTTGCCTGGAGATGAGGTCCATTTCCTCATTGACCTCTTCTCTAGGGAATGGTGGCTCCACAAATCACTGAGATGTGGACATGAAACATGCAAAAGCATGTGAGATCAGTTACACTTGTCATAAGACGCAGGACTGCCAAGAGAGAAAGGGCTGTGCTATGCAAGCCAGCATGGCCTCATGTACCCATTGTGCCCCTTGCTTGTTGAGCCTTGTCCGCATTCAGTTCTATCCCATCATCATATGTGCATATGCTGGCTCGCCCAGCATCTCACTTGGCCTATCACCGGAGCGCAGGGTCCTGGGCATGGCTGTTGAAGCATCTTTCTTGACCATAGTTCAGGATGTCGTATATAGTTCATTGTCATCCTGCAGAGGCCCCTTTCTGAACACAGCATCTTAATTTATGGTCACTTATTGCTGTTTCTATAATTGGTTGACCCTTTATCACCTTCTGATTAGTCCATAAAGTGTTTTCCTCTAGAATCAGAGTCTCTTGTTTTTCCCACAAAGTCCCCCTTTTTTTCCTCTTACAAGAAACCCTATCAAAAGCCTTTAACAGTCTATAGGCACTGTGGATTGTAGGTGATAAAGAGCAAAGTTAGAGAGTCAAGTACAACCCAATTAGGTAGATGCAGAGGCTAAAAAAGTGGGATTTTGTTTATGATTAAATTAAGGGTCATATTCTAAGATCATCTACCAGCTTTGAAGACATTCCATTTTTCCTAAATGCAGAAAACAAGCTGCCATGTCAGACTACAATACATATTATTTTTGCCTTCTTTTATTTTATTTTATTTTTGTTGTGGAGGAGTGTTACACTCTTGTACAATATAATGTTGTTTTTAAAAATACTACTTTTGTGTATTGCTACTCAAAGGAATGCTTTCACCTCCTGACAGAATAAAGAATTCATTTATTAATAAGTGAGTTGGCTCCTCCATGTAAAAATATAAAGCACTGTATCTTTTTTTTTTACTAATACAATTTGAGAAGTGGTAAACTTTTTCTTTCTATTTCTTGTTCTTCATGCTGATATCCACTGATATTTACCTTTTATTTAGTGTATGTAAGTATGATAAATTACACTGTAGGATGTCAAACAAGAGAATAAAGGTTTAAAAAGAAATTGTATTTGTCAGTAGCCCAGAGACAGGCTCGTAAATACTTCTACCTATTCTTCTAACTCTTGCTCCGCGTCAAAGAATAGATCCTGGTCCAACTAGCAGATGCATTCCCTACTCTTCAGATTACGTGATAGATCTTTCTAGGATATATCTGTCAACATGTAATGTAACAATGCCACCTGCTTTTACTTATATACACGGAAATGTATTGCTTTTTTACCGAAATGCTGCTTTTTATAATGGGTTTGGTCCCATTCACCACTCAGAGATGAATTCCAGGGCTTGCTTGCCTGTGTCCTGGCCTCCCTAAGCACCTCCTCTCTGGTGGCTTCTGCACAGCCCTCAGGGACCCACTTCCAGAGTGCAGCCAGAAATGGAAATCAAGTCTGGCTGTCTACCAGGTCATGACAGGTAGACCCACATCCTGACTCCAGAGACCACACTAGGCTTCGTTTTTCCCTCTGTGGATCAATTTTACGTTTCTACAGATCTAGGATCTGGCACGGAAAACATTCCCTGGCCACCCACTCATGTCTAATTGTCAAACATCTTCCAATAAGTTCCCTTAAACTTCAGCACAGGAGAGATGGAGGTGACTGGGGATAAAGTCAGGATTGTCTGGACTTTAGAGAGCTGGTAGCCTGGGGTTGGCTCTGGCCAGTGCAACCCCAGCTGGTGTCAGAGGCAAGGATAGGAAATACAGGTCATAAGACTGCTCACTGGCATCAGGAGTCCCCAGGCATCAGGTTGCCACCTTCTTTGTAAAAACTCTCTTGAGTTGCCCTACTGTCTCCCTTTTCAGGCTAAGAACCAAAAGAGAGACAGAAAAAGGCAGAGAGGGAGAGGCCAGGGGAGAAAAAGAGAAGAGAGCGGGGATGGGGTGACAGGGAGGAAGAGGGGAGAAGGAGGAGGGTAACGGACTGGGATGTTTGTGGGGATTACTTCATGGGGAAGACACAAAGCTGAATCGTCTAAATTTCTGACTCAACTGGACATGATCATGAATTGTCTGTCATTGACGACCAACAGGCGAGAAAACGCTGTTAATGTATAGGGAGCTGGGAGAGGGGTTGCTGATATCAAAGGTCTATTATGGAACAGACACCAAGCTGGCCACTTGATATAAATTAGTCCTTAATCCTCAGCACCGCACTATAAAGTAGCTATTATCCCAATTCACTGATGAAGAAAATACTCGTCAGGGAACCAAAGGAATTTTCCCAGAGTCTCATAAATAAAAAGTGTCACAGTCAGGATTCAAACTCCTCTTTGTCTAATGTAAAGTGCTAAAATATTTCTAAGTTATACAGTAATCATTTAGTGTTACATTTAAAAATAAGTAATTTAAAAATATCCCTGAAGTTATCCTCTTAATAATAATATTTGGAAGATCTCTAAAGCATGCTCAGCATTCAGAATATTAGAGTGTGATGTCCAGAAGGTCTGACCCAAGGTATGACTCTCTTGCAGAGCTGGTCATTCAGAAGGTACGGCCACAACTGGATGACCAGTAGGGAAAAAGGACACTTGGAAAACTTTTGAAAGAGTTGAGGTCACTGTCGCCCTCCTTCTCAGCTACTCTGAGGGCTAACTCCATTCGAACCAAACTCAATGCCATATCCTCTTCTCCCCCATCGTTTCTCCCTTCCTTCTTTTCTTCTCTCTCTTCTACTCTTTTTAACTGCATTAAACAGGAGAGGCAGAACAGGTTAACTAGATTTTTTTAATGCTGAGGAACTACGTAAACAATCACCTATGCTTGATAGTATACACTCTATAATAATTTAACTAATCGAGAAATATTATGATTGTGTTAAAGTTTGCAGACGTCCCCCCCATTTAATGTACCTCTGTCTTTCCCTTCTCTCTTACCTTCCCCTCCTTACTGGCTATTCAGAGAGAGAGAGGACAGTGGCCTGGGCAGCCCATCTGAGGTCTTTTGGTGATGTGGATGACAGGTGTCATACTCAGGGACTCTCACATATCCTTCTTATTCTTTATAAGACACATTACCTGCGCTGTCATATCTTCAGCCTGCAAACACCTATTCAAGAAAATTTTTGATTTCCTCTCCATTTAAAAAATCACTATGGCTTTAATTAAATAAAAAAAAACTCAGTAAACAACATACTTACATTTTATTGAGTATATGCTCAAAATGTATGTGCCTTTGCCAGAGCAGAAGCCCAGGTCTAGCCACTTAAGTAAACAGTGTTCCTTTGGCAACAAGAGCTATTCTATAAACAAGAGGCTCCTTGGCTCAATAAAATTGGGATCTTAGTTAAACTCATGTAAATGTTTCTTTTTAAAGTGGTTTTATTGACGTGTTTAATTAATATACAAAGAACTGAATCTACTTAATGCGTGTGTTTGATGAGTTTTAACATATCCAAACGCCCATCATACCATCACTGCAAAGTAATACACATAGTCAACATCTAAGGTAAAAGGTAAAAGTCCTTTCACTGCAAAATTGTTTAGTTTCTAGTTTTGATTGTGCGAACATACATATTGATAATTTAAACTTACTTGAGCCTCTATCATTTGTATTTTTTTTTTTTACTTAGTGGGAATGGAAGATATGACTAGACTAATGCCCTCTAGAGGACACTGTGAGAAACGCTGCCTGGAGACCCCTAACCAACCTCCCCTGTTCTGTGACGATTTGTCCCCACCCACCCGCAAGTTGGCAGGCAACACCTCCAGGAAAGAAAGGACCTTATCCACCTATTTTGGCGAGATATTATAAAACATAGTGGCTGAGTGACTTGCCTTGTTACGGATGTTTAGCATTTTGGGAATAATAATAATAATTAATAATGATAACATTACTGTGTTCATCTTCACAACGACCTGATGAGGAAGACAAGGAGGGTATCTCTGCTGCTTCTGTCACCAGTGACAATGATGACTTATTGAGCCTTGATTATATGCTAGGTATTTAAATAACACTGCTTTTGAAAATAATCTTCAATAACCTCTAGAATCTACTTTACTAATGAAGAAACAGAGGTTCAGAAAAGTGCCGTGATTTCTGCCCAAATCCTTACTTCAGCAGAAGAGGTGAAGATTCTGAGGTGCAAGAAATCCCAGGACTTTTTCAATGTCAAGGCATTGTACATAGAAGATTTCTTCCCTTTGACTCTTGTCTCCAATCCTATTGCCACAATGGGATTGTAAATTTCCTTCTGGCCCAATAAGGAGTATTATGAAATTACAAGTGATCCATTTAACAAATCAAACATGAACATAATTGAGAGCTCTAGTGAGTAAAAGTCTCATGGTTGGAAAATAATAACTCCACTAGGATTGCAGTCAAAGAATGTGGTCGTCTAGGAGTTGGAAGATCCAGGTTCCGCTCCTAATTCTGATGCATAATATGTGATAGAATCTTGGTTTTCTCACCTGTACAGTGGGGAGAATAACTCACTGGGATGCTGGGGAAACTAGAAAAGAACAAGTTCCTTCCTGGGCAAAGTGGAATTTTGAGAGTTTGGGCTGCGAGAGTTGTGTGGGCACATTGATTTGGAGTGACCCAAATGTTAATACAGAGAGGAGTTACACAAAAATGATTTGCTTAGACCATCTGAGAGGTGGGCTTGCCTAAATTATATTACAAGCCTGTATTAGTCTACCCTTAGCCAAGTTATCAAATATTCTGAGAAGTCTTCATCTCTTCTTTTATAAATGGGGTTAACATTACCTAACAATATTTTAAAATTACATACACACACACACACACACACATATAGGAATAGAATATACACTGTCCTTCCTCCTGTCTATCACATTATATATTTCTCTTCCCCCCCCCCCAAAAAAAATACTGTAAAATACACTTAGAATACAACTATACTTTTTAAGACAGTAAAACTAAGGCATACAATTCTAAGTATCTGGACCAGTGGAACTGGGGACAGTGGAAGCTGGTTTGTGAACTTAGGTCTGTCAGAGTTCATGTTTGGTCAGGTCAGCTTACATGGCTGGACACTTAGCTGGTGAGGAGCAAATTCGAATCCCTCTCCCTTCTCCTTCACTTTAGTGAAATGTCTTTCTAATAGTCCTTTAACTGGCTGTGACTCTGTATTTAGGAATATTCACCAGTGTGTCTATACACAGTCAGCTTCTGTGTTCATATGCCTTTTGAGAACAAATGGGGGGAGCCCTCAAAACCGAATTATGGCCAAGGTGTCTTATCAGACACATGGGTGTTAAGAAAGCCAGACCGGCCTGTTGAAACATTCACAGCCACCCTATCATTCAGCTTTACATACCCACAGGAGCCTGGGAATTATAGAGAAGAGGCAAATTAAAACACCCATGAAAAATCACACCATCTTCCATCGTAATGATTTCATTACTGATGATAATGGCAGTTGTGTGCCTGTGAGCTCATCAAACCTTCCAGCATCTTGTACAGTGTGCCTTCTTCTAGAGATGGGATGAACTCCAAAGTACACATAATGCACCCTATTCCCTTCCTCTTTCCTTCTTCTCTGATATGGACATGGTAGAGTATTGACCTATTCCTGGGAGTCAAAAGAATGTACTTTATCCCTCTTGCCTTAGTCAACTCTCCTTTTACCTATTTATGTCTGCTTGACGCTTGAAATTAATAAGGGCTCAAAATGACAGCGACCCCTAGTGACAGATGTCAGGTTACTGGCACAGGTCTTGGTGCCAGGATTTCAGGCAGTGAGGGCTTTAAAATGCTGTTGTGGTTCTTGGAATATAAGTCTTTTACCTCCTCGTCAAGTGTATTCCCAGGTATTTGATTTTTGGGGGATGCAATTTTAAAAGGTAATGTATTTTTGTATTCCTTTTCTAATATTTCATTGTTAGTATACAGAAATGCAACTGATTTCTGAACATTAATCTTATATCCTGCTACTTTGCTGAATTTGTTGATCAGTTCAAGTAGTTTTTGGGTTGAGTCCTTACACATAGTATCATGTCATCTGCATACAGTGACAGTTTTACCCCTTATCTTCCTATTTGGATGCCTTTTATTTCTTTTGTTTGATTGCTGTGGCTAGGATTTCCAGTACTATGTTTAATAACAGTGGTGAGAGTGGGCATCCTTGTTTTGTTCCAGATTTTAGTGGGAAGGCTTTCAGCTTTTCTCCATTGAGTATTATATTTGCTGTGGGTTTGTCGTAAATGGCTTTGATCATGTTAAGGTATGTTCCCTCTGTACCCACTTTGCTAAGAGTTTTGATTATGAATGGATGTTGGACTTTGTCAAATGCTTTCTCTGCATCTATTGAGAGGATCATGTGGTTTTTGACTTTTCTTTTGTTAATGTGGTGTATGACGTTGATTGATGTGTGTATGTTGAACCACCCTTGTGAACCTGGGATGAATCCTGCCTGGTCGTGGTGTACGATCTTTTTTATATGTTGCTGGATTGGTTGGCTAAAATTTTGTTGAGAATTTTTGCGTCTATATTCATCAAAGATAATGGCCTATAGTTTTCTTTTTTGGTAGTATCTTTGGTTTTGGAATTAGGGTGGTGGTGGCATCATAGAATGTCTTTGGGAGTGTTCCTTCTTCTTCAAACTCTTGAAAAAGTTTAAGGAGGATGGGTATAAGTACCTCTTTGTATGTTTGGTGGAATTCACCTGCGAAGTCATCTGGTCCTGTACTTTTATTTGTAGGGAGTGTTTTTATGTCATGTCCAATTTCATTTCTAATGATCAGTCTGTTCAGTTGATCTGTTTCTTCTTGATTCAGTTTTGGCAGGCTGTAAATCTCTAGAAAGTTGTCTATTTCTTCTAGGTTGTCAAATTTGTTAGCATACAATTCTTCATAGTATTACCTCATGGCTTTTTGTATTTCTGTAGTATCAGTTTTGACTTCTCCTTTTGCATTTCTTATTTTGTTTATTTGGGTTTTTTCTCTCCTCTTCTTGGTATGTCTAGCCAGAGGTTTGTCAATTTTGTTGACCTTTTCAAAGTGCCAAGAACTATAAAACATTTATCAAGTAAATTAAAGAACATGTAAAGAAATGAAAAGATATTCCATGCTTCTGGGTTGGAAAAATTAATACTGTAAATATGGCCATACTAACAAAAGCAATCTAGAGATTCAATGTAATCCCTATCAAATTACCCACTACATTTTTCACAGAAGTAGAACAAACAATCCAAAAAATTGTATGGAACCATGAAAGACCCAGAATTGCCAAAGCAATCCTGAGAAACAAAAACCAAGCAGGAGGCATAACTCTCCCAGACTTCAGACAATATTACAAAGCCACAATTATCACGACAGTGTGGTACTAGTACTAACACAGACATATAGACCAATGGAACAGAATGGAGAACCCAGAAATAAACCCAGACTCCTATGGTCAATTAATCTTTGACAAAGGAGGCAAGAATATAAAATGGGAAAAAGACAGTCTCTTCAGCAAGTATTGCTGGGAAAACTGGACACTGCATGCAAATCAATGAAACTAGAACACACCCTCACACCATGCATGAAAATAAACTCAAAATGGCTTAAAGTCTTAAATATAAGATAAGACACCATCAAACTCCTGGAAGAGAATAGAGGCAAAACATTCTAAGACATCAACCTTACAAATGTTTTCTCAGGTGAGTCTCCCAAAGCAGCAGAAATAAAAGCAAAAATAAACCAATGAAACCTAATCCAACTGACAAGCTTTTGCACAGCAAAGGAAACCAAAAAGAAAACAAAAAGACAATTTACAGAATGGGACAAAATAGTTTCAAAT
The DNA here is from genome assembly GCF_054392235.1 of Sus scrofa. Classification (NCBI taxonomy): domain Eukaryota; kingdom Metazoa; phylum Chordata; class Mammalia; order Artiodactyla; family Suidae; genus Sus; species Sus scrofa. The sequence continues at coordinate 14,413,512 of NC_139391.1, forward strand.
GATGCGACCGACAAGGGCTTAATCTCTAGAATATACAAGCAACTTATACAACTCAACAGCAAAAAAGCCAACAATCCAATTGAAAAATGGGTAAAATACCCGAATAAACATTTCTCCAAGCCAGATATACAGATGGCCAACAAACACATGAAAAAATGCTCAACATTCCTGATTATTAGAGAAATGCAAATCAAAACTACCATGAGATACCACTTCAAATGAGTCAGAATGGCCATCATTAATAAGTCCACAAATAACAAATGCTGGAGAGAGTGTGGAGAAAAGGGAACCCTCCTGCACTGTTGGTAGGAATGGAAACTGGTACAACTACTGTGGAGATCAGTATGGGGTACCTTAGAAAACTACACATAGAACTACTGTATGACCCAGTAATCCCACTCTTGGGCATATATCCGGACAAAACTCTCCTTAAAAAAGACACATGCACCCACATGTTCATTGCAGCACTATTCACAAGAGGCAAGACATGGAATCAACCCAAATGTCCATCAACAGATGATTGGATTAGGAAGATGATGTATGTGTGTGTATGTGTATGTGTATACACACACACACACACACACACACACACACACACACACACACACACAATGGAATACTACTCAGCCATAAAAAAGAATGAAATAATGCCATTTGCAGCAACATGAATGGAACTAGAAACTCTCATAGTGAGTGAAGTAAGTCAGAAAGAGAAAGAGAAATACCATATGATATTACTTATACCTCGAATCTAATATATGGCACAAATCAACCTTTCCCAAGAAAAGAAAATTATGGACTTGGAGAACAGATTTGTGGTTGCCAGGGTGGAAAAGGAGGGAGTGGGATGGATTGGGATCTAGGGATTAAAAGATGCAAACTATTGCTTTTTGAATGGATTAGCAATGAGATCCTGTTGTGTAGCCCTGAGAACTATGTCTAGTCATTTATGGTGGAGCATGATAATGGGAGAAAAAAGAATGTATATATGTATGTGTAACTGGGTCACCGTGCTGCATAGCAGAAAAAAAAAATTGTATGGGAAAATAATAAAAAAGAAAAAGAAAAAAAAGACTGATAGCTAAATACTCTTAGTAGTAGAAAAGAAGTGAAAAAAAATAATAAAATAAATAAATAAAATGCTGGTGTGGATTTTCCCAGCATGCTCATCCCCCTGGTCCCACAAAGCTCTCTGAGAAGTCTTCCGAAGGATGGAGAATAGAGGTAAATTGGCACACTGAATGGATTAGGCTTCTATATTCAATTCTTTGGCCTGAGTGAGGTTTATTTGGAGGGGAAGCGCAAAGGCTATCCTCACTTTTAACACATCACTGTTTCTTTATGCCAAGCCACATCGGTATATCACTCTTATCCATCATCCATCACAGTGGGGCACTGATGCTCAGATCAGAGGTGGTGGACTCATACTTGTTTCAGGCCCTGTCATCCAAAGTTTATATTAAGAAATACGGCTGGGTTCAGGTTAAGCTGGATCTGAGTTATAGAGTGTTTTGGACAGCGTACAGACCTTGGATTCTATTACCTAGTAGCAGTATGGTAATAGGCAAATCTCTCAAGTCTTCTTTATGTAAGTTTATGTATTTATTTATCAAATGGATATAAATCAATTACCTTTGCAGTAATGCTCAGCTTTAAATAAGGAAATGCATGTAGAGAGCTTACACTGTTACCATACGGTTGTCTACTGCACGATTGTTCCCTTTCTTTGGATAGAAACATTGGTAAATACTCCTTCTGCTTTATTTTCATTGTTCTTCCAATTTAGAAGTAGCTATGATCCTACAAGTGATACCGACCTGTGGAAAATAGAGTCCACGGCTTCCTGCCGATGCATTCATTCAGCAAAGAGGCTGCCATGCTTGTGCAAGGCTGCAACATACCTGGGGGCTATGTTTACAGGAAGCTCAGAATTTTGTTTGATGGAAACAAGCTGTAATGCAATCCTTCAGAGAAAAGCAATATTAATACAGGGAGATCCTGATATAACATGATGTGAAATTGATAACATAATAAAGCTATATGAAATTTCTGCCTTGGTGTGAGTTCTGTTTGGGAGTCAACCTGCTAAAGAAAAGGATGCAGGTTAAATGAATGAATAAGGTTTCCTCTCCATCTCAGAGTGATTCAGTGCAGATTAAGGTGATGCCCCCTGTGACTAAAGCTGCTTTATCAAATTCTGGCTCTATCCTTTATCAGCAAGTGGCTGAACAAGACACCTAGGAACTTTGGATGTGGCATAGCACATCCATGAGTCCATGAGAATCTGTGAGGTCTAGTGGCTAAGAGTATAGGTTCTGCAACTGCATTGTCAAGGTTGAAATCCTTGCTCTGCCACTCAGAAGCCATGTAACTGGGCAAGTCATTTAATTTTCCTCAGCCTGATTTTCCTATTTTAAAATTTCTAAAATTTAGTAGCACCCAGTCTTTGAGGTTGCATGTAATTAATACTGCAAAGAATATTGAGCAGAGCTTGGCCTATTGGATGTGTTCGATAAATATTGGCAATTATGTCTCAAATATGTTAAATGCCCGCAAGTCTTATATGCAATACTACAATTTAGCTTGCCAAATTTGGCTTACTTGTTTTTGCATCAATCCAAATATGAATATCTGATCAATGTACTGAAATATGTGAAGAAATGCTGTTTCTATTATAGCACTTAATTGTGGTTAGTTTTTCTGCACATGATTCTTTATTACAAGATTGAATTCCTTGAGAACAGAGACTGTATGGCTTTCTCCAGTATTCAGAGTGCCTAGCATCATGTTTGGCAGAGCAGGTAGTCAATAAAACTTGGTTGAAATGTTGAGTAAGAAATCGAACAGATAATTTAATCAAAGAAGCAAAGACTGTCTGGAGAACCCAGACCATTTGCACTGTACTCAAACCTCCCCTTGCTTATGTCTCCATGTTATATGTCTCTCAGAGTAAATTCATTCTGTGTTGGGGGCTAGTGACAAAAGGGGTTGTTATGAGAAAGGGCCGCCTCTTAAGCCCAGACTCCCCCCCACCCCTTCTCATAGCATCTCCTTGTGTTTATGTAAGCAAAAAAAAAAAAAAAAAAAAGCATGCATTATATTTTTATGAGCCTTGCGATTTATTCTGTTTTGTTGTCAGACCTTTGGGAATGCATTCTATAAACTTTATTGAGACAAGATATCTAGAGACGTTTGCATATGTCTGAGCTCAGCACAATATTACTTTTTAATGCACTTTTGACTTTGCAGGCAGAGGATACAGTAAAAAATGTAAAACAGCTGTAGTTGGGGCTTTTTTATTACCTGCATTTTGCCTTCCTGGTTGGAAAACAAACAAGTGCCTCATTCAAATGAGGTAAACTAATACACATCAGTTTGGCACAGTTACAAATGGGATATGTCTGTTGTTGAGTCAGAAATGGAGCTTTACTCCATGACAGCGGATCCAGGACACAGACTGGATAATGTTTCCCTAAGCTGACATCAGTGCCAACACCCTGTCCCCTATATATGAGGAATAGGACTATGTAGCAAGGCATAAGGAGCATGGTTGCAAATACAGACTCATAGACTCGGACATGGAAGGAGCTTACTTCTACCTTGAGGAAGAATCTCAGTTCCCAAGGGGGTTTAGGAACATTCCACGTTACATGTGTTATCTCCTTATCACGCCCTGTGAGAGGGGCAGTCAGGGCTTAAGGTCTGTATGAAGCCCAAATGGTGGGACCAGGGCCCAGAGCATAAAACCGGACAATAAGGGAGTCAGAAACAGACAAACACAAAGAAAGTGCACTTAGACAATGACAAGTTTGAACATAGTGGACATGAGAATCAAATGGGGTCAAGCAAAGTCAACAGAAATAAGGAAATAAGGCCTGGAACAGGAAAATAGGGAGGCAAGCTTGCAAGACATAATCCAGAGGCACAATGGCTGCTGGTGCCCAGGCCCAGCCCTATAAATTCGCCTCTGTGTAAAGGCAGCTACACCCCAGCAAAGAGAAGGCAACTCTGAGACTTAGACAAAACTCAGAGACTGGAATCCATCACTGATGTGTCTCCGGTCTTTGCCTTTCTTCTTAAACTAGACCATCTTGCCATGACAGAATAAGTAATTTATGCATATATTTAGTTTCTTGTTGGAAATTACCACTAGGTATGAGGCTAATTGTAGGTTAACCAAACATTTCCAAGCAAACTGTCTCTTGGAAATGGCATTTCAGGAAAGGTAGAGCCGAACTTTTTACTTTAAGATTTCTGATCACAGACAAATCCTAGGTCCCAAAGAAACAAATGATGAATATTTTAAGCTCAGGTAGTTTTAAGACGAAATAAGAATAACAGAGATATCAAAATAAGGGCTTTTTAGGAACGTCCAAGAAAAAAAGAGAAAAAAAAATCTTCTACACTAATTTTTATCTCTTCATATATGGAACTTTAAAGGTTACAAAGTACTTTCTTATTTTTCACAGCAGCCTTTCATAAGAACAAGGGAGGTTAACTGACTTTCCTATCATTACGAAGCTGGAAAGTGGCACAGGTAGGATTTGAATACATGTTCCCTGAACTAATTCAGTGGTGTTTTCTTCCCATTGCATAGCTTCTAAGAGTACGTGTGTTTATACTTGTGGGGTATGGAAAAATCTTCTTGTTCATAAGAATAAAGAGATGGAATTTCCTCACACATTAGATGCAAAAGTATGTACCCATTTCAAACTCATTATTCCCATAAATGTAGCCGAGACTACATGTGGTTCATGGCCATCAAATGTGAGTTCTAACCACCAAGGGTGAAGCAGGGATGGGAAGAAGGGCAAAAACCACAGTGGTGAAAATAGCTCTTGTTTCAGAAATAGACCATAAAGTTTAGTAGTTGGGCTGTACCAGTTAATAACTGAATGTTTCGAAGGAAGCCTTCCCTAAACATTCATTGCCATCTTCTCCACCACTGCCATGGTTGTGTAAGGAGGCCTCTTTTTACTCATAATGCATCCCAGATTATCCATGTAATATGATTTCTCACAACACCAGAAAGTGACTTTCTTAAGGAAAGGGGCTGGTAAGATTTGTGTTTGTATCACCAAGGCATAGCATGGTACTTGACATATGGTAGTATATCAGAGACTTCTCCACAGAGACAGGACCCATATCCCTGGAGAGAGAGAGAGAGTGAGACTGAAAGAGAGAGGCTGAGAGAGAGGTATTGAGAAACAGAGAAAGACAAGTAAGGAAGGAAGGCAGAAAGAAAGAGAAAGAAAGAATGAAAGAAAGAACAAAAGATGAAAGGAAGGAAGGAAGGAAGGAAGGAAGGAAAGAAGGAAAGAAAGAAAGAAAGAAAGAAAGAAAGAAAGAAAGAAAGAAAGAAAGAAAGAAAGAAAAGGAAGGAAGGAAGGAAGGGATGATATTGAAGAATTGGCTGATGTGATTTAGGGGGTGCAAAATCCAACATGTTCAGGGAAAGCTGGAAGGTAGGAGACCTAGGAATAGATGATGTATTAGTCTTGAGTCTGAAAACAGTCTGGAAGCAGAATTCCTTTTCTCCCTGGACAACTTAGGAATTTTCTCTTGAAGCCGTCACTTGACTAGGGGAGGCCCACACACATTATTGGTGATAATCTTCTTTACTCAAAGTCTACTGATTTAAATGTTCACAACATCCAGCAATTCCTTTACAACAACATACAGACTGGGATTTGACCAAACACCTGGGCAACATAGCCTAGCCAACTTGACATAAACAATTCATCATCCCAGTAGACTCTCAAAAAATATTGGTTTTGGAGTTCCCATCATGGCTCAGTGGTTAACGAATCCAACTAGGAACCATGAGGTTGTGGGTTTGATACCTGGCCTCATTCAGTGGGTTAAGGATCCGGCATTGCCGTGAGCTGTGGTGTAGGTTGCAGATGCGGCTCGGATCTGGCATTGCTGTGGCTCTGGCATAGGCCAGTGGCTACAGCTCTGATTAACCCCCTAGCCTGGGAACCTCCATATGCCACAGGAGCGGCCCTAGAAAAGGCAAAAAGACAAAAAAAAAATTGGTTTATACGCCAGATATCTTTTATTTGATCCTACTCTCCATTTTCCCCCACTCTGCTCTCTGTCCTAGGAGGCTGTATTTATCGCATTAACTGGACTCTGTGCCTTCTGGTTTCCACTGGGTTCAGCCAGTAGGAAACCCAAGAGGAGATCAGTGGGAGGGAAGAGAATGAAGCCAAATGTTTATTTTCTGGGAAAGGTCCCCTGGGACTGCTGTGTGCCTTGGTCAAAGGCCACACTTCTCTTCAAGACGGGCTGCTCTACATGCCTCTCTCTAGTTCCAGGCCATAGCAACCTCCTCCTCCTCTAAACCTTTCAAAAATAAGGTGATATAAGACTACTTTCTGCTACCCCTGGCTTTCTACACTGTCTGTGTGGTCCCCTTATAGTTTATCTATGATTTTGGGGGGGCCCACACGCACAGCATATGGAGGTTCCCAGGCTAGGGTTCGAATCGGAGCTGTAGCTGCTGGCCTACGCCACCGCCACAGCAGCATGGGATCTGAGCCACGTCTGCAACCTACACCATAGCTCACAGCAACACCAGATCCTTAACCCACTGAGCTAGGCCAGGATCAAACTCACAGCCTCATGGTTCCTAGTTGGATTCGCCTCCGCTGCACCACAAAGGGAATTCCTATCTACACTTTTATAATAAGTCCCCTTAAAAATAAACACTCTTGGAATGAATTCAGTATGCATTCATTTAGTGGTTGATACAGTCGATTGAATACATTTTTGTTCTTAACCTGTCCTCAGTTGTGTTTTCTTCATCTATAAAATAGGAATAAAATGTCTTAAAACACAGGGTTATTGAATGCTTAAACTAAATAACATAGGTACCATGCTTAGCACAAAGGGCAAGTGCCACACACAAAATAAGCACTAAGTGTTCAATTATAGTAGTAGGCGTCATGGCAATAAAAAGGATAACAGAGGTGACTGGTTACCCACCCTAATCACAAAGATACATGGTAAAATGAGAGCTGGTAGGCTTACCAACGCCTTATAATGCATCATTAACTTATTCATTCATGTATCAAACATTTACTGAGCATATCACCAATAGCAAGGACAGGTTTTATCTACCCTTCTTGGCATCACGTCAACTGAGGCCTTGATTATCTCACCTTGACAATGGTTGCACCCTCCTAACCTGTCTCCCTGCCTCCCTTTGTCAACGGCTATATCCCACCAGTTTTCCATAAAATGGTCATTAAAGACATAAGTCAGATCATACCCCCCTCTTGTTTAAAACTCTATGATGGTCTCTTGATGCTCTTGAAGTTAGGAATGCAATGCTGAGGCTCTGCATGAACTGGTCCTCGCCCAGATCCTTATCTTGAGAAATGCTTTAACTTACTTGCTGAACTACCACCACAGTCATCTGGCTTTGAAACTACCAAGTTCTCACTTCACCAGTCATCTCTTTTTTTACCCAATCCATTTATTTTCTAATTTTCCAACTAGGGAGGATTCCACCATAACCGCCTTGAACAGTCATCCCTTTTTGCACTGAAATTCTTCCTATTTATTGACGAATGTATTTGCTCCACCAAAGAGTAAGTCTTATAAAGGCAGGGGCGCTGACCTGTTCACCACCACATCCCTCATCACTACGGAGGTGTGCAGTGCCCCAGACGTGGTCCTGACCTCAATAAAGCGCTTCATTTGGTTCGAGGGGCTTGACTCCTGTGAGCAATGAGAAAGGACAAGAACTCTGCCTCTAAATAGGAAGCATCCATGAGAAGGTGCAGAACGTAGGAGACAGTGGCGAGGATGCTGAAGGGATTCAACACTTAGAATTAGGTCTCATGAATTTAAATCCCACCTCCTCACCTTTAAGGCCAAGTCAACTTAAGCAAGTTACTTAACCTTTGAGAACTTCAGGCTTTGCTATTAAAATGAGAATGATAATGACCACTTCGCAAGCTTTCTGGAAGATCCAGTGACATAAAATATTAAAAGCACTCAGTGCAGTGCCTGGCACAGACTAGTTCAATAAGTTTTCTATTTTTCCTTGTTATGATCACTAGTATTATCCTGCTCACCACAATCATCACCTTACCGTGTGAAATGAAAGGTCTGGAAATGTGTATAAAAATAAGTGGATGAGATTGTTATATATGAAGCAACCACCCACTATCCATCTCAATGAAATGTCAAAAGCAAAACCTAAGAAGTTATACAGTATGGTTTGAAATAAGCTTTTTGGAAAAATTTCAGAGTCCTCTGGTATTAATCGACGGAGTCAGTTTAGAATTAGATATTGAGTCCGTAACTACTAGGGTAGGGATATATACTGTGGAGTGTTGGAGGCAGAGCTGGAAGGAAAGGAGACTATCAAGAGATAGTTAGAGATAAGTTATGGGAGTTTTAGGCTTCTAAGGTAGCAGAACTACTGGAGAAGCTGAGACCCACGGATGGCCCTGTGCAGAGGGGGGAAAGAAGGGCCCAGAGTCAGAAGGAAAATTTCCTAAGCATATATACATACATATATGCAATATATGTACAAATGTTTCTGTTTATTCCCTCCAAAGATAGCACTCCCGTAAGTGAAAACCATCACTTGAAGTGCTTCAGTCAGGCAGGAGGTTCTTGGACTTGGCAAAGATGTTCAGCTGAGGAGCATGAGCCCTGGGACCACCTGGTAGAAGTCAGCAGACTCTAAGCCATTCATCTGCCTACAATGGTAATCATGGCATCTTTAAAGAATGGTTAATTCGTTACAATGGGTAATTGGGATGGGGTTCAGAGTGGTATGTCTGCCATTAGGTTGATGTGTTAACCTTCCTCATTGTGATAATCCATCTACATACAAATCAAATCAAAGTCCTAAATTCCTGAAAATCATTCAAACACCTGAGGAGATGTTATCCTATAAGGAAAACACCTGGTTAATTTTATATTCCCTGACGGCTTCTTTGCATGTTTCTAGTCTGTCATGGAGCACTACGCAATCGGGATGCAATTATTTGCATTGCTCTCCTTGCAGAGCTGCTAAAGGAAAGGGCCTTGAGAGGATGCCAGAGCTGGATGGGACATTCTGGCCCACTTCTAACTAACGGGCCATCTCCCTGGTGCCAGCGTTGGTCAACCTTTCTGTTATATTTCAGTAATCTTACTAAGTTGTGTCAAATCCTTAGTGGACTAAAGACAAAGAAAGATCTTTATTTATTCTGTGACCTTGGGTTAGGCTCTTAATTTCTCTGAGCTTAAGTCTCCTCATCTGCAGAGGAGAAGAGATAATAATACGTACCCCAGTATGTTACATATTAATAGCTTGTCTTATTATAGAAATAATTCAAGAAATATAGGTACTTAGGGGATGAAAAATTGAGGCAGAGTGTAAGCTGCTTGGCTAAGTCTCTGGAACAAGATAGCCAAGCATTTCTTATGAATTCTCCTACTTGGCTTATTTTTTTTCCCCCTCTAACTCCTTCCCTCTATCTCCCTTGTCTCCTTCAGCTTTTCACTGAAATAAATGCATTGAGTAAGTGCTATATTCAGATCTCGGGTGCTAGACTGACATAAACATAAAGAAGGGACGATCCCTAACTTGAAGACACACTCTCAGTCTCAGGATAAGAAACAAAACTATGTAAACAGTTACAGTTTAAGGTACAAAACAAAGTACTCCACAATCACTAAAGGCTTCCCTGGGGAAAGTGACACTGTTTCTGGCTCTTGATGTGAGCAGGTCTCACATCGCTTCTGCTCCAAAATAATATCATGGCTGCTGCTGTGTAGTCCAGAGGGACCTGTATTTGTGTATTAGCAGAAGAGCCCTTCTATGGTTAATTCAATTCTGTACACAAACCCCCTTCGTCTTAAAAGATGACCAAATCTACCAAAGAAGTGAATGTTTGCGGATTTATCCAACTCTTGGCGAAAGGAAGACTGAATCGCCCTCCAAGGAAAGCAGGTTATTTGGAGCAGTCATTCCATCTCCTATTCGGGCCAGTCTGCCAAGGCCTGAGGAGAACTAGGAATTGCAGGAAAGCCGTTCATCGCCCACCCCTTCATTTCTCTCTTTTGTTATGCTCAGTGCTTTCTTTGCAATCGCACAGGAAGTTAGCTCTGAAGATACCGCAATCTGAAATATTTGAACAAAGATCAAATCGCTATTATTTATTAGAACCGCTCTTCCACCAGCTGTGATATAATCTGGATAATGAAAGCTCTACTGTTTGCATTTCCACATCTATTCAAAAGAACTCTCACCAGCCACTATCCTCTTTGAAAGAAAAAGTACAGTCTAACATCTTTATTGACACTCATATTGAGTGCTTTGGAAACGTGCACTCCTTAAGTCTGCATTTTGGCTTTCTTCTTCTGGGGCTTTTGCAAGCAGAAATCTTTTCCAAGAATGTAGTAGCTAAGTACCATCTAGATAGAAAGAATCTACATCAATATCCATGTCTATACCACTTTTCTGATAACAGCATCCTACTTCTTGGGAAATGATTCTTGTATGACCACACAGTCCTAGTGGGAACAGTGAATCTCAGAACTCTGCCTCCTTGGTATGAATGTGAGCATGTGGTCCACAGTGGACCAATCACAAACCTTCCTTAGGAATTTTCAAGTTGGAACTGAGGAAGAAGTCTCTTTCTTCATGATGCTCTAACTTGGCTAGACATGAGCCCCAGGTGCTGCCTGCCTCCCATCTGGCTGAGAGATGAAGGCAAGCTGCAGAGGAAAGGAAGGATAGGGATGCAGAGAGAAACCTGGTGGACTTGCAAACCCTGGTTGATGTCATAATGGGGGCCTCCCTTCATCCCTGCTCTTGTTCCCTTTGGGGATAGGAACCAATGAATTCCTCCTTCTAAATACTCTAGTTTTTACATTTTATTTATTTACTTATTTTTTCTTTTTAGGGCTGCACAATGAAGTATATGGAAGTTCCCAGGCTAGGGGTCAAAATTGGAGCTACAGCTGCCAGCCTACACCACAGCCACTGCAAAGCCAGATCCAAGCTTCATCTGTGAACTACACTGTGGCTCATGGCAATGCTGGATCCTTAACCCACTGAGCAAGGCCAGATATCAAACCCACATCCTCACAAAGTTGGATCCTTAACCTGCCGAGTCACAATGGAAACTTCCTACTTTAGGTTAAGTTGAATGTCTGCATCTGAGAGCCAAATTATCCTGTCATATTTCCCTCTATCATTCCTATATTTTTTCAGGAGGCCTTTGGTGGGGGTGATATTGTTCAAAGTCCAAAGTCAAAAGTAAAAGGCTACCCTAAAATTCTGGGACAAATCGAAGTGCAGTCCTGGGCTAGATTAGTTTGCTAGGGCTGCCATAACAAAGTATCATAAATCAGGTATATTTTAAAACAATAGTTATTTGTTGTCTCCTCATGGAGGCCAAAGTGCAAAATCAAGCTGCCAGCTAGACCACAATCCCTCTGAAGACTCTAGAGCAAAATTCTTCCTTGTCTTTCCTGTTTATTGTGGCTCCAAGTGCTTTTTGGACAGCCGAGCTCCTATCTCTGCTTCTCTCTTTATATGACCTTCTTCCATCTGTGCCTTTCTGTGCTTCCACCCTGCCCCCTACTCCATATCTTATAAACTCTCCTGGATTCCAGGCCCACCTTTATCCAGTAGGACCTCTTCCCTATTTTTATCTTTTTTTTTTTTGTCTTTTTGTCTTTTCTAGGGCTGCTCCTGCAGCATATGGAGGTTCCCAGGCTAGGGGTCAAATCGGAGCTGCAGCCACCAGCCTATGCCAGAGCCACAGCAACGCTGGATCCGAGCCACGTCTGCAACCTACACTATAGTTCAAAGCAAGGTTTGATCCTTAACCCACTGATCAAGGCCAGGGATTGAACCTGCAACCTCATGGTTCCTAGTCAGATTCATTAACCACTGAGCCACAGCGGGAACTCCCCAATCTTTATCTTAATTCCTTCTGCAAAGATGCAATATTTCCAAATAAGTTCTCATTCTAAGGTCCCAGTAGACATGAATTTTAAGGGGACACTATTCAATGCACTGCAAGGGCCAAACTAAACTAAGATTATAGCCTGGATTTCATAATGCACTGTTAATTGTGCAACTCTAGGTAAAAGTCATTGAAAACCTCTGAGCTTCAGTTTATTTATAAATGGATGTATTATCATCTCTCTCTCAAGAATTCCTGTTAACTAAGGGAAATGTAGGAACCTTATCTTTCCAAATGCCTGGCACATAGTAGGTGCTTAGAAGCATAGTTCTATACTTTTTCTTTTATTTTATTAATGATTTCCAAGGCCTGTCTAAAAAGGAAGAATCAGACATAAGTTTAAATACAATAAACAGAGGCAAAACAATCTACTGTAGAAATGTCACTGAAGGGGATCAACAAAGGCTTTGGGGAGGAGGTGGTAGGTTTAGCTGGACTTTAAAAATCAATAATTTCATTAAGTGGAGAAGCTATGGGTGTGCAATTAAAGTACAGTTCAGGAGAGGGTCTGGGGTGACATGGTCAAAGAAAGGATTACCTCCAAGTGGTAATTCACTCCACGTGATCCTTCTAGCAGTAGAGATGCCACACACGTTAAACAAATCATTGGTTGCTAGGTTGGGCTTTCAGAAATTTCAGGATAAGAGTAATTTTGAGATGATAATCTATGATGAGCATCTGGTAAGTAAACACACTCCATACAGAACACAAAGGGTGGATCTTTGTACTTTGAAAGTAAGTGGATGACATTTTACGAAGACTATTGAGAAAGCAAAATTCTGACTAATAGGAGGATATTTGGGAGGGATATTGACATTTACATTTGTATTTTTCCCCAACGAGATGGAAAATTCCTTGAAGACAGGGGTTGTGGTTGCCCTTCGTAGTGTCCTTTGTACCTGGAAGATAATAGGTGCTGACGAAATATTTGGTGAAGGAGTGAATGAAACGGCATCACATATTTTATCTCACATGAAAACTCTACCAATATGCAATCCTGAGTCATGTGCTTTACCTCTTACCGATATTTTTCTCATAATTTTGCTACTGACAGTCAAGAGGCCCAGAAATTGGGAGTTAATTAGGATGAAATGGACAAATGATATTCCTACCTCTGCACCACCCCTCCCCAGCTGATTGTCTAGTAGTCATTACAGAAAGCTTTTTAAAATGTTAGTTGGACCCTATAACTCCACCTCTTACAAGCTTTAAAGGCATCTGTGGTGGTTAAAATATGCCTATAAATTCTGGCTGTTCCTCTCTTTAAATGTTGGAGTATAATACCTTTTTTTTTTTTTTTTTTTTTTTTTTGCTTTTTTAGGGTTGCATCCACATTATATGGAGGTTGCCAGGCTAGGGGTCAAATCCAAGCTACAGCTGCCAGCCTACACCACAGCCATAGCAACTCGGGATCCCAGCTGCATCTGCAACCTACACCACAGCTCCTGGCAATGCGGGATCCTTAACCCACTGAGTGAGGCTGGGGATTAAATCCACATCCTCATGCATACTAGTTGTATCGGTTTCTGCTTTGCCACAATGGGAACTCCTGGCATCTAATTCTATTTCTCCTCTCACTGAATCTTTCTGGCCTTAGTAACTTATTTGACCAACAGAAGGTGATATAAGTAATGTTCTGGGACTTCTGAGCCTAACTTTGATTTTTATTCAAACTTATCAGTGCTAATATTTTATGAGTTGTTAATTGTCTATTCTGAGGATTACATTAAAGCTTCTTGAAGCTCAGACTTGATTCTGCTTATAGCTTGATTGCTAGTACCTAGAACAGTTCCTTCCTTCCCTCCCCTCCCCTCCCCTCCCCCTCCTCTTCCTTCCTTCCTTCCTTCCTTCCTTCCTTCCTTCCTTCTTTCTTTTTAGGGCCACACCTGTGGCCGATGGAAATTCCCAAGCTAGGGTCGAATTGGAGCTGTCACAGCCACAGAAATGCCAGATCCAAGCTGCATATGCAACTTACACCACAGCTTGTGGCAATACTGGATCGTTAACCCAGTGAATGAAGCCAGGGATTGAACCCACACCTGCACGGATACTAGTCGGATTCTTAACCCGCTGTGCCACAATGGGAACTCTGAACAGTTTCTGTTACATAGGAGGCACTCAATAAATATCTGCTGAACGAATGAGTCAAATGAGACTTAAACATTGGATTCTCAACACCGTGCTGATGAAGCAGTATTCTAAAAATGTTACCCCTCCCTGGAAGGAGATGGCCTGATCAACTTAATTATTATTTCCTCTGCTTGAATTTCTATGATTTAACTTCATCTTTCATCCTTGCCCTTCAAACCTATATGCTCTTGATTTAATCAGCAGGATCAGAACTATTGCTCTTCCTTTGCCCTTCAGCCACTAGCAGAAAAATGATTGACAGTAAATCATGTCTGAAGAGGATCTTGTCCTGTCTTCTGCCTGTCTCTGCACTAGAGTTGAACTAGGTTACCCTCCTGAATAAAACAGCCCATAATAGTGCATATTTTAGAACTTATTTCTATGCTCTCTGTGTATATGCTTTTGTTTCTCCCAGTTTTAAAGAACGTGGTCGTCCTCATAACTTTGTAAAGAAAAAGATGCAATCAAAGAAAAAAGAAAGGAATTAACATTGATTGAACCTCTATTATTGGCTAGACCCTGGGCTTTAATTTTTCATTTGACAAAATATCTAGACCCTCTTGCTGGTCCCTTCTAAAATTTAAATCATGTATCACACAGAATTGCAGGTGGGTCCACCTATATCAATGTCATTATTACGCAGATAATACTGTCCATTTTTAATGTTAGTGCACACATATAATGATATGCTTTCTTTTCTTTACATGTGAGCAGGTGATCTGGGAACTTCATATTTCCAGAAAATCAACCAAATCCTGAGAACGGAAACTTTCTGAGGGTGGGGCATTTTACTTTGTCCATTCTTCATCCCCTGTGCCAAGAATAGTGCCATTGCCATAGCAGATATGCAGTAAATGTTGTTGAATGAACACAATTTATTGGATGGCCCTCTTATCATTACTGGTCTAATAAAAACATTTACACTATTACAACCTGTTTATTTTTATCATAAAAGAAAAATTCTCTCCAGTACCCTGAGATGTCTAATGCATTGATGAAACTCCATGTAGCCTCACTTACCTAGAGGATGCAAGTACTCATAAGTCCACTTCAAAGTATTTTCTTGATATTCACAAGTGCCATTGCTAAATATAATTATTTCCCTTCTTCTGGACCATGAAATGCAATGATCACCTCCCAGAGACCATCAAGAGCTAAGCAAGGGAGAACAACTCAGTGTCAACTAGTCAGAGAGGATTATCTTATTCCCTTGGGCTCCTTTTCCCAAACTCAACTTTCTGACTTCTTATTCTGTATTTCAGTTCCAGTACTATTTTCTGGTTTTATGACTTACAACCTTCTTTGATTCAGTGCTACCCTTCTAGCATACACACATACTCACAGGGAGATACCATTAGATTCTCAGCTCTCCATTCTCTCTTGCTACTGGTGGGGACTGCTGCTTCTGTAAGAGATTGCCTCTCCATTCATTGGTTTAGGAATATTTGTTGAGCAACTGATATGTGTCAGGCATGCTTGTAGGTATTGTGACGGGTTAACCATAGCCTCTGACCCTTAGGAGTCTGTCTGAACCAGCCTACTTTTTATATCACATATCAGAAAGGAGAATTTCCTGCAAGGGAGAGTGATCAATAATGATAATCTTTAAAAGAACAGATATTTTAATGATTTTTTTTTAAGTAAAGCAGTAGCAAGCCTGGAGTATATATTCAAGGCATGCATTATTTTGCAAGAACAAATAGTATTCACTTATAAACAGGTCATCCATGGATAAGTAATTATATCTTTTAAATAGTACAAAGAAAAATATGAAAACAGTAGCAAATGTCTACAGTGTGTTTGCTCAAGAAAGTCTCTGTTGTTAAGAGGATGAAAATTTTAAATTTGTAAATCATACTTTGTTTAGATTTCCTTTAGATCATCTTTGGCTCTCTTTAGGTTAAATGTTTGTGGTAGAAATGTGTGATGGAGGTGTTAAAAGGCATCAATCCACTAATTTACTCAACAAGTACTTACTCAGCACCTACTTGGCAGTGTTCTGTGCCAGGTATTAACATAGACTAAAGTCATTACATAGGATTATTCTAGAGCAACTTTTGTGCAAAGAGCAGTAAATGGCATTACCCAGAAAGTAACATGGTGCTGTAGAGGGAGGCACTCTTTTTTAGGTACGACCTCAGCCAACAAGTTGTTCTTCCACAAAGAATGTACCATACCCACTGCCTTGGGGAAGGACAGAAATTTAGGAGAAGTAAAGCAGAGATGGTAACAGGGCACAAAGTATTCAGAACTGGACAGAGAGAGAGAGAGAGGCCTGTGGTGTAGGTAAACAAAGAAACAGAAGATCCTTTTGCTAGAAATGAGTCAACATGCTAGCATCAGTCAATTTAGAGAATCTTAGAGGGACAGCCCCTCATACACAATAATTGGTAAGTATTTGTAACTGAAGTCAACATGAATGATGACATCCAAAGAGATTGATAAAAAAAATGCTAAACTTCAAAGGAAACATCAGAGCAGAGATGTTCAGGGTATCACATTCTCTGACTCTTCCTGAATTTTTAGGTCACATTCACAAATGCTACCATTCTGACACTTTCTGGATTACACTGAGACCTCTAGTCTTTTGGCCTTATAATTTCCTAAACTGACCCATACCCCTTTATGTCCTTTCTATCCTTGAACATCTCTGATTCCTTTACCTGATAATATAAACCTACAGTTCTCTTTTTCATTGCCAACCCTTTTTTGCAGTTTGCATTCCTTGTTAGACTGTCTTCCACACCTGCTTGTGTCACCTGCTTAAGCTATGGGCTTAAATGGCTACAGGAGTATTTACACCATTCTATTTACAGTAAGAAGGAGGGTTACGGCTTCTTATCCATTTACCTCTCTCCCTAAGTAACCTCATTTGGTCCCATGACTTTAAGTACCATCTATAGATTTATGGTCCCCAAAAATATAACTACATATCATATCTCTTTCACTTCCAGGCTTATATAGCCAAGACTTCTGGACCATCTTCATTTCAATACTCAGTAGTCATTTAAAACTCAGACTGTTTTAAAAAGTTTTCAAATCAGAGCTTTTGACTCGCTCATACAAAATGTATGTTGCTTTAGTCTTTCCTGATAAAAAATGTTGTCATTCACTCGATTGTTCAAGCCAAAAATCAAGCAGTAACCCTAGCTGTTCTCTCTCCTCCCCCTACTTCCCCCTGCTCCATATTTGGTCCACGTCAGGTCCTGTTGTCTCTGAAACAGACTCCAAGTCCATCCACTTCTCTCTCCCTTCCATATCTACTGCTCTAGCCCAAGCTGTCTGCAGCCCTTGCCTGTGTTACTTTAAGATCTTTCTAAATTGTTTCCCTATTCCTGCTTTTCTTCTTCTTCTATCTACTATGTGCCAAGTAGCTGATTCACCCAATTTTATTACGAAGTACCTAATATTTCAAATAGAAATATCTTTTCACTGTGATACATGAAACCTTTCAAGGGCTTTTACTGACCTTTAGCATAAAATTCAAAACTACAGCATGACTTACACACCAACATAATCCATCCTCTACAAACTGCCTACTGTGGTCCACTCTTGTCTTTGGTCACTTAGGGCCCAACTACACTGGCCTTTTGTCCATTTATTCACTCAACATATGATTCAGCAGCTCCTAAGTGCCATTCTCTAGAAGTGAACAAAAATGACCTTGCCCATAGGAGCTTATATTTTAGTGAGGGGAACAAGAAGTAAATATATATATATGGATGGAAAACTATTATGAATGCACAATAAAACAAGAGAAGACAATAAAGAGTGAGTGGGGCTACTGTATTTTAGATAGAGTGGTGTATAGCAGAGATCTGAATGAAGGAAAGGTATGAGCCAGGGGCATTCTTAGGGATGAATATTCAAGGCAGAGGGTTCAGAAGGGCAAATCTGGGTGGAAGCTCGCTTGCATTTTGAAGAACAGCAAAAAGGTTAGTGGCTGGGAAAAAGTGAATAAGAGAGAGACATATTCATGTTCCAGGTTTTGTCATCCTTTGTAAGGAATTTGGCTTCTACAGTGAGTGAGGTAGGAAGATCCTGGAAGGTTCTGATCAGAGGAGAAATTGCCTTACTCTGGTCCCTCGGAGATGGCATGAGGCAAAGAGAAGTGGTAGATGATAAGGGGTACTTTGAGTAGTTCAGGTGAGAAATGGTGGTATCTTGAACGAAAGAGGGCATATTGGAGAGAAGTAATGAATTTAGGAATGTGTTCTGAAGGTAATATGAATGTAACTTATTCATGGGTTGGATGTGGGGTATGGGTAAAAAATATGGGACAAGAGTGATTACGAGTTCTTGGACTGGCCAACTGGATGAAAGGGTGATGAAGCATAGGGTCCACAGTGTCCTGGTTCCTAATATGAATCCCTAAACAAATCGTTTATTCAACAATTAGTTACTGAATATCTGTTGTATGCAGGCATAGTGCTGGACTTTGGGTGTGGTGAAACTATTCAAATTCTGTTCCTGCCCCTGAAATATTCAGAGTGGACCATGGGAGACAGATAATACAATGCATGCACATCTCCCATACATCCCTAAGCTGAACACAGTTTAACAGAGGTACACCAGTAACAATTTCAACCTCAAGTAGAAACCATGGAACTACTTCCAACCTTTCTCACCCAATCCTTTTACACCCTCTGGCGATTTGGAATATCATCACTTCTTTTAATTTCCCATATCGCTATAAATCAGGAATACTATTATTTAGTGACCACGCAAATGGCATACAGTTGTCTGTTTAAAAATAGTTTACTACTCAAATGTTAGTTCAATAACTTTATCAGGAATAGGAAATTGCAGGTCAAGAAGACACTGATTGAAGTATCTACTCAGTTGCTAAAAGGAACACAAACAGATGCATAAGTAATGAGAAGACTGACTTTACATCACTAACAGTGAATCCTTTTAACTAGAGATTTCCCTAGTTATTCCCAGTAATCGTTTTAACTGAAGACACCTTTCTGAGCCTATACTTTTGGGGTATGGAAGCCACATATGTGCCATGAACTCAGATCAATGGACTTTTGCCAACCTCCACCAACACAGCCTTTCTAGGTTTCTTGCTCTAAACAGAGCAGACATGGCCAACTTCTAAAAAAAGGGAATATCCTGTACTTCTGTAATATGACTGTATATAAAAGACAGCAGGTGGCTGAAATTGGATGTAGTGTTCAAATTTTAATTAAACCATCTATGCAATCACTAATGATATGAATATCAACAGTTTCTTGAGGGAATAAATCTGATGGAGACCGGTGAAATGAAATAAGTGAACAATTTTTTTTGAATCTATGTTTGATAACTCAGAATCATAAAAAATTAAATTTAAGTCAATCATCTTCTACCTGAGCAAGTCTTTACCCCACTCCTGCATTAGGTTTTTTTGGGGGGGTGCTGACACCACATTCGGTATCTCAATTTTGTGTCCCTACCCCTTTGTAGATGGAAGTTGTATGTAAACAGGAGAATCTCCCCAAGTCCTCACGGGGGTGTGGTTCACGGAGTGAGAAGACCAGTTTTAAAGGTCTCTGGTGATCCTTTCAGTTACATGACAGTGTTTGTCCAGAGCCTGCTATGTGCCAGACAATTTTAGGGCTTTAAACACATTTTTTTTTCATTTAATCTGCATAATAGATCTCCAAGGTAGGTATTATCATTTTTAAAAAATAGCATTGTACAGGTAAGAAAACTGAGGATCAGAAATGTGAAATACTTTGTCCAAGATCATATAAGAAAAATACCATGACTCTAGGATTCAGACCTAGCTTCTATGTATTCAAAACTTTTTAATGTGGGGATTGGGCTCCTTGAGGCCAGGAAATAAACTGATAGAAAGCTTGAGAATGATTTTCTTCAGAGATGGCTATACATAGCCTTAGAAACAGAATCATGGATGAAATACCTTTTCTTTAGCACATACAAGGGATTCTCAAATTTGGTATTATTGACTTATAAGATTGGATAATTCTTTGCTGTGGTGGTGGGGGGAGGCGGGACCTTTCCTGTGCACTGAAGAATATTTAGCATCAGTGCTGGCCTCAACTCATTGGACACCAGTAGCACCCCTCAATTATAATGGCCTAGAACACCTCCAGACGTTGCTAAAGTTCCCTTGTGCTACCTTGAGAACCACTGGCCTATATACAGAATACAAATTTTGTCTCATGCTTCTTATAGGGACAGTGTTTGTGTGTGATGGGGGAGGGAGAGTGAGAGAAGGGAAGGGAGAAGGAGAGAGGGAGGGAAAGAAAGAGAGATGGTTTATTATAGGACTCCCTCCAGCTTGACTATAACGAACGCCACCTGAAAGTCAAGTGAGAAAAAAAAAGAGAGAGACATAATGAGTTGCTAAAATGTTGTAAAGTTAATATTTAAATCAAACGGGATCAGGGCTTTCTTGGAACAAAATGTGAAACTGAAAGACGGAAAAACAAAAGTCTTTGCAAAGGGGCTTCTAGGCTCCATGAATCAGGCCCTGGAGTCCTACTCCACTAAACTTTACAGCACACATTTTCCTAATGGCAACCGGGGAACCTAGGCACTAATACTGCCCCTCTGTACACAGAATTCCACATCTTTTAACAATGCAGAAAGGAGCCATTGTACGTTTCACACCGGTGTAAATTATACCATAAATATTCATTAGAGCTCAAGACTGGAAACACATGCTACTTTTCTGGATGATGAGGCAGAAAGCAGTTGGCGGGACTGCTTGGGTGAAGTCAAGGGGGACATACTGTACTGAGAAGGAAGCGGTGGATCTTCGGAAGTGATAAGGGATGGGGAGTGTGGCGGGGAAGGGGCCCTATTTATTGAGGGTACCGAGTGTTCCTAAGGAGATGGGCACACAGTAGGCACTCAAAAGAAATGCTCTTTACGATGATGCTACGTGTTTTTTTTAAATACAGTATTCACTGAGACATTAATTACCGACATAGATGAGACAAACCCCTCTACATAAAAAGTAATAGTGGAGTTCCTTTGTGGCGCAGCGGGTTAAGGGTCTGGCATTGTCACTGCAGTAGCTTGGATTGCTGCTATGCTGTGGGTTTGATCCCTGGCCTGGGAACTGTCACATGCCCACAGGTGTGCCCCCCTGCCCCCCGAAAAAAAGCAATTGTAGTTTGGAGTTTCTTGGTGGTTCAGTGAATTAAGGATTTGATGTTTTCACTGCTGTGGCTCAGGTCCCTGGTGTGGTGCAGGTTCAGTCCCTAACCCGGGAACTTTTGCAAGCTGCAGGAATAGCCAAAAATAGCATTTAGTCCTTGTCTGTACATGTGCTAGGCTACGAGTTTTTTGTTTTGTTTTTTGGTTTATTTGATGCTTTATCTCATTTGTTATTATCTTAACCTCAAAGTCTGTTTAACAGATGAAAAAGACAAGGAAGGATGACTTGCCCAGGGCCATAAAGACTAATAAAAAGGGGCCAAAATTTGAATATAGGTCTGTGAAATCCAAAGTTAGTGTCTTTCAGTTATATTACAATGTAGAGAATGTAGAGAATGTAAAATGTAATATGATTTGTGGTAATTCATTTTAGCTTAATTGATATTCAAAATTATTCTTAGTGACAGAGAGAACAAGCACTGTGATCTCTAACTGCAGAGGGATAAACTGAGCCTTGCTCCTTTTGCAAAATCATGGTATTTTCCCCCAGGGACATTATTAAGCTTAAAACTAAAAACAAAGAGGATAACAGCATTCCTAAGGCTCAGTTGCCTAGACATAAGCGGGTGGGGTCAGATCCTGGCCTCGCCAGTTTTTGGATGTGTGAACACATGAGTGACTTCACTGATCTGAACCTCATTTCTTTTAGCTGAAAAATGGTAGTAATACAAGGGCCTGTCTCACACGGTGAAAGTGAAAACTCAATGAGAATATACACATAAAGAACCTAGAAAAATGTAGGTCACATAATGAATGCATAAATGTTAGTTATTATTATTACTATCATTATCATTATTTCAGCAAGCATTGACTGAAGACCAACTGTACACAAGATTGCAGTTAGTTAGCATGGGAAATTTGGCAAGTATTTATTGAGCAACTACTATATGCTAAGCACTATTTCAGATGCTTGGGTTATATCAGTGAACTAAACAGACAAGGATGAAGTCATTACTGCCCTTCCTAAACCTCTACAGTACAGCTCATACACTGATGCCTTGCTTGGCTAATCCACAAATTAGTTGCCACTGCCAAATCCCTTCCCTTTATCATTCTTTCATCCCTTATAAGTGTGCCTGGTCTCCAAGCAAGGGCAGATACACAGATGGGGTTAAATCAACACACACAGGCACACACACAGGCACACACACAAAGACACTAATTATTCAGTATATCCAGATAACGAGTGAGTACGCCCATGCATCATCTCTTTTAATCCATTTAGCTCTCATAACAGCCCTATTATATAATGATCACTTAAGGGATGAGAAAAATGAGTCTCAGAGAGGCTAAGCCACCTGCCTGAAGTCACCCAGCCAGTGAGTAATTTGTCTGCCACTGGAAATAAGTCCTCTGACTCCAGCGCCCTCTAGTACGACCTTCTGGTATTTACTTTCTTGTTCTAGTCAGGCAGTCCTCTAAGTATTCCATCCATACCCTCTTCTTGGAAATCCTAATCATCCAGGAAGTAAAACGTAACTCTATCTTTTCAAAGGTAAGAGAGTCATATCTTTGGAAGTGAAAGGTTGACCCTCGACTAAGATCACAAAACTAAGGAGTGGAAGAGGCAGGATCTGAATCCAGATGTGACACAAAATATTGCCACATGTGTTTTCCTCTCTGATCTCTATTAGAAGCACTGGGATTGAGGAAGTCAAAAGGAATATTTGACATGGGCTGTTCTTTTACAGACCTTCCCCAAATGAAGTTTTCTTGATGTTCCCTCTAAGTGAGGTTAGATATCCAGATGTGAGGAAACGCTGGACATACGTGTTGAAGGAAAATAACACTCAACGTGTGCGCCACTGTCCAAGCCCTGCCTGTGGTGTACCATGAAAGGATTCCTGTAAACCTTGTAATTACTCTTGACCCACATTTCCATTTATCTTAAATGCATTCATTCATAAACTGCAAATATTTAAAAGGCATCACAAATTTCATCACCCTGATTTGACATTTCAAGGCTCAAAAATGCAAATCCTCAGAGGACTAGCCATTATCCAGTGAGCAATCATGTTGAGGGATAATCATTAATTTGTTCAAAGTCATAGCTCAAGTGATAGAACTGGAACCAGAGACACATTGGGTTGCATATTGGGAGAAGGATGGGGAGGGCAGGCATGACAACTGGCTTCTTAAACTTGATGGAAAGCAAGAGGAGAAAGAATCACTGGCAGCAAGAGATGCAGAAAGAGAGGAAAGGGAAGACCCCATGTGGGTAGGTTATTAGGGAACCTGAAAGCTAGGGGGAGAAAGGCTTTGGGTGGCTGCAAGGTCTGAGATAATGAAAAAGAAGGAGAATGAGGGGAAAAAAATTGTAAACCACAACATTGGTTAAACTGCACCTAATTTAAAGTCTCTTAAAGATTCTAGAATTTTTTTTTTCTTTTTAGGGGCACATCTAAAAATATTCATCCTCAGGCTAGGGGTCAAATCGAAGCTGCAGCTGCCAGTGGACTCCACAGCCATGGCAACACCAGATCTGAGTGGCATCTTCAACCTATGCTACCACTTAGAGCAATGCTGGATCCTTAACCCACTGAGTGAGGCCAAGGATTGAACCAACATCCTCATGGAGACAGTGTTGGGTCCTTAACCTAATAAGCCACAATGGGAGTTCCTGTTAGAAAATTTAAAATGGTAGACATCCTATTTCATTTTCTTTTTAATACTATACTGCCCCAGATGGTCTGAACCACATGGTGCCTCTAAATTTGTAAATGCTGTGCAAATAATCTTTGAGTGGAGATGAATTATGAGTAGCAAAGCCAAGGAAGTAATACATGACCTGAATATATTGAATAGCCATTTGTTGAGCATCTACTATGGGCTGTACTTGTTTTCTCAGAATACAAAAACAGAACTCATTTGCTGCCTTCATAGAACTCAGAGAAAGAAAAGTATCATTTATATCACAAGACAGTAATGTTTACATTTAAACGTATGGTAAACATCAAGGGGGCAGGACAATTATCTGTGGGATAATGCAAAGCCTTCAGAGAAATTGTTAGATTTCAGAGAAGTAGTGAGCATTTGCCAGACAAACAAGAGAAACATTTATGAAAGATCCTGAGCCAATACTCAGAAAGATGAAATAGCATGGACTTTTGGGGGACATTTTAGTGCATTCTTTCTTATTTGAGGATGCCCATTAAAATACTCTGTGTATATAGACACACAGACATAGAAAACAAACTTATGGTTACCAAAGGGGAAAGCAGGGAGATAAATTAGGAGTATGGGATAAATATACACGCACTGCTATATATAAAATCGAAACTCTACTCAATGTTTTGTAATACCCTATAAAGGAAAATAATCTGAAAAAGAATGTATATACTATATAATGGTATCTATAATATTATATATAACTATATATAGTATATGTATACACCTGAATCACTTTGGTGTATATCTGAAACTAACACGACATTGTCAATCAACTATGCTTCAACAGAAATAATATAAAATAAAAAATAAGTTGTGTATACATTACAAAATAGAAGCCACAAGCTCCCTGCCCCCCTACAATCCACTACATCAGGATGTGAATACGTGTATTTTGAAGAGATCTTCCACACAAATCTGATGAATATATTCCTTCTTAAGAGCTGGTTATTTGAGCTTTCCAGCAGATAGAAGGTACACTGTGGAACAGGCAGAAGAAAAAGAAGTTACTGTAGAAGAACAAAATAAAAACAGGCATTAAATACAGAGATCCTTAAGCTTTTTTTTTTCCTGCTCTGAAATGATACAGTTATACAGTTACATTTCCATGTGTGTTACATATCATATAGCAATTTCATCTAGAGCTTTTAAAGCTTCTAATACAAAGAAATTCCACTAGTAAATACAGTTTTACATTCTTTTCTGTTTTTATTAAGGACTGTAATAATATTCTTTGCGGAGTTCATAGCCTCATTTTAACCTAGAAATGGTGTAGCTGTTTGGAAGGGATAGCCAAGTATATAAATAACATGCAGACAATCTCACTAACCTAATTATTCTTTCTACCTATATGAGCTTCTCTTTCCCTGCCTCCTCCTTTAGTGGTATTTGCACAGTTAACTTTCAGCCTTATATACTCTTCTTTCAAGTACGGTTCTCTAGGAAAACGGGAGTAAATTAATACGATAACTGTTTTCATGTCATTATGTTAGACTGCGGAGAGGAGAGGATGCATTTGTCATCAGCCGTGTTTGGGTGTTCCTCATTCTCAAGTTGACGGTGTGTAGGAACTGAAAAACAAGGCCCCTGGCTGATGCAGGTGACATCATTTTAAAAGATATTAAATGTCATGTGCAAAAAGTTGACAAGTCTAATTGAGTTTTCTCTGATATTAATCAAATTAACTGACAAAGAAAGTTTTGAAGCCTAATGAACATAGGCTGCTGTCCAAACCAGTTACCATCCAATACGTGCAAAGATGGATGGACCTAATTGTGCTTTATGAGCTGGGCACTTGGGCACGTGGAGAGAAGTTTCGGTTGAAAGGAAGGCCTTGGGGCTTTGTGTATTATAATTCATTGCTTACATGTCTTTCTCTGCAAACTGATAATGAGTTTATAGACAGTAAAGATTGTGTCTTACTATATATCCCGGCAATGCAGGGTCCTCGGGGACTTCATCTGCTTGTCAAAGAGGAGGCTTTAGGGGAAGGGCTAATGAAAGAACAGGTATATGGAAATAAATTTCTTCCATCATTCTCAGGCTTAGGAGCTCCTTGTAGCCTATCTTCCTATAGCTTCCTCCAGGGAGGAGAGAACATCATTCTTTGATTTCCAGCCCACAGAAGGGCTTTAAATAAAAAGTCTGTACTGGACATTTTTGCTTTCTTCTGAAGATCTACTCTCTCTCCCTTTCCACTCTGCCCTTTGTCCGCTTCGTCAGTGATCTCCTCATGCTCTGGCTTCTTGTGGGTTTGGTCAATATGTGTCCCAGCAGAAGAGGAGAGGGGCGGAGGGGAGATAGTAAAGCTGTGGTATTTATTGCCAGGCTCCCTTCCGCCAGGGTCACCTGACAGGCTTTACTCCTCTACCAGCATCACTGACTCTCTTCAAAAGCCAGCTCAGTAGTTTTCTCTCCTTCCTGCTTCCAGTGATGTTTCTGTCCTCACTATTCTACTTTTAAGGATGGTGCATCTCACCGTTGTTACCCTTGGACTGTGCTGCAGTCCTGTCCACACCATTTTAAACAGTCTCCTTATTAACCCCACCTTGAATGAGCCAACTTAATATGCCATTTGTTTCCTGTCTGGCTCAACTCAATATGATAACATGATCAGATCTGGTGGCCAAAGTGGGACACACATTAGAGAAGATGTGGTTACAAGGGAGGAGATCAGGGTAAACGTACCAATTCCAGAAAGAGACAGAGATGGCCTGAACTAGTGCATGGCTACTGGAGCCACTTAGTTTATCTCTTGCAAGTGTAGCATCCATTCCAGACTGTAAGCAGCTCCTTCTGAATAAGAACTTTGCCTTATACACTCTACTCCGGCCACACTCCCTTCCTGCCTTCATTTCTCCATCCCACTCTGCTTCTGCCCACACCACCCAGAAGCTGGGCCACCTGGCACAAGCCCACCTTGGAGAACAATGAAACCCTACAATAATGAAGATTTGGATTATTGACCAAGGATTGGCTTTCAGACGCTGCACCAAGCTTGCCCTAGTCCTATCATTCACCTCGTCATAATAAAATTCTGCACTTTGTGAGGCAGATTTAGGGTTGCTGAAGGAACAGAGGGGTGACTGAATATTGGGATTTGGAAGGAGGTTGTCTGACCTTTAAAAATGTGAAAAATGGCATCAGCTGGCAAAACAAGCACCTTAATATTCTTAGGAAAAGATTACTTTTCACAAGAGGGAGGTCAGGTGAATTATAGATTAAAATGTATTTTATCAGTGGCCACAACTAGAGGAGAAATAGTAGCTGTCACACAAACACTTCATCAGCCCTTTTAACTTTTTAGTTCACAAAAACTCTTTTTATATCTTTTATTTTGTTTCCAAATTTATGTCTGAGTTCTTTAAGTGAGGAACTAGAACTCAGACCCAGGACTTCTAATGCCCTGCCTTTCTGAACCTTCAAGAAGCCCTCTTTCCAACTAGCCTTGATGCTAAGTGTGAGATTCTGCTTCCCTAAATTGACAAACGTTAGAAATAGAGGCCCTTTGGTTGATCGATAAACTTAGGACTCAACAGGAAGGCAACCTGAATTAGTGTCATCATTAAGCCATTATGAGAAACAATATATTAGCATAACATCAATACCTCATTTAAAAAAGTCTGTATTTAATAGTCTTGCATTTAACAAGCTCCACTCACTTAAGTTCAATCTTTTCCTTTTCCAGTTCTGAAGAGTAAGAAGTTATGCTTGACATAACTGGAAAAAAAAATGTTCCTTGGGGAAGGAGAAGAAGGGACAGAGTCAGGGACAGAGCACCAGAAAAGTCGTATCTGTAATACTGCACGGAATGCTGGTTTCAATATTTGTTTAAGTGCTCTGAGGATGTAGATAGGACACAGATGGGACCAAATTTCTTGCTTCACTGTTTACAAGCTGGGTAACTTCTCTCAGCTTCCTGATTTGTAAAATGGAAATAATAATGCACCCCTCATTGAGATGCTGTGAAGATTAAATAAAATAACACTTGAAATTTTTAAAATCAGTGCTATGCCTGTGATGCATGATCCAGCTTATACCTTTAAGTCCTTTAAGTAACCCAAATGTCTCTTGTGCCACAATCCTGCAAAACACCTGCATATTTCCAAGTGGTGAGTTGGAGGAGCTCTTTCAACCTTTCCTGTGAACCCTGAGGACCCTCCTGGCTACTGTGCCAGTTCGATCTCTGCCTAGATCTTGGCACTTAACCATGTCTTCTCCGGATGAACATGCATCCTCATTTAGAATATACTCTTGGCATTCTGTTTCTCTAGACGGCACCTGCATTGCTCCCTAAGGTTCTGGGTCTGGCTCAGCCCTTCGCCAGCTGCCTCAGGGAGGCAAATAGGACCACATTTCAACTGTTGGAAACGCAATTCTCTATGACAGTTTCCCTTTTTTATCTGGACTATTCCCTGGAGATAAGAGGACATGCAGATTTCTAACAGGTACTTCAGATAATTCATAAGGGTTGAATTTGAAAACAGACTTACATTTCAAACTGCTGCAAGCCCCTTCTGAAGTTATTTGAGCCCTCTCTCGTTTTCTTGGTTTTTTTTTTTTTTTTAGGGCCACACCTGCAGCATATGGAAGTTCCCAGGCTAGCAGTCCAATTGGAGCTGTAGCTTCCACCCTATACTACAGCCAAAGCAACACAGGATCCAAGCCTCATCTGTGACCAACATGACAGCTCATGGCAATGATGGATCCTTAACCCCTGAGTAGGCCAGGGATCGAACCTGTGTCCTCATGGATTCTAGTCTGGTTTGTTATCGCTGAGTCACGACTTGAACTTCACTTGATCCCTCTTTCAGTAACATTCTCACTTTACTGTCTATGCCCTTCTGAACCTCACACTGGCTGTCAGTGCTGAGTATTCAGAGCTTGGGAAACAAGTGGGATAATTCAGTTATGGAGGGGACATGGCCCTGAGCAGTGTCAGCCTTCCAGGTATGTATGCAATACCACCCTAGAAGTCATTGCTCTTTCTATTTAGCCCCAAGATAAATTTAATGCTCTTTGGAAGCACTTCCCCCCCACCTTTATGTTGTTTTCATTATTATTTAAAGTAACTATAACTTACACACAATGGCCTAGATTTATATCCACTAGTTATTTAAAAAAAACTAAAGTATAGTTGATGAAAGTGTCCTTTTAGCTCTGCTAAATGTGATTATTAACTGTATGAGCCTGGTCTAATTTCTGAATCCACTGGGGACTCTGTTTTTCTTTTTTTGTTGTTGTTGCTTTTTTCTAATGTATAAAGAGAAATAAAATCTACCTCCTAGGTTGGTTGTGAAGACTAAACAAGTCCATCACTCATACAACAAACCTTATTGCACCACTTCTGTACACCTGACTCTTAGTTCAGTGATGGAAACACAAGGATGGAAAGACAGGAGTGAGACCTGGTTTCAGCCTGGCAGGATCTCCAAGTCTAGCATGGGAGAAGCGCACCCTGTTGGGAACTCTGGAGTGAGTGCTGGGATAAAGGAAGAAGCTTGTTAACCCGTCTAGGCCCCTGGGCCAAGTCAGGGAATGCTTCCTGAAGGAGGAGTCTCCTGAGATGACCCTTGAGCTAATAAGTAGAAGTTCTTTAGGAACTGGTGGACACATGTCTATTTTGGGAGTCATTAAGATACCATTCCAAGTTGAGGAAGGAGATTTTGTGGAGGTCCGGAGGCCAGACAGTTTGGAAGTTCAGTAAAGCAGGAGGGTGGAGTTAGAGCAGTGTGGTGAGGAGGGGCTATCATTGGCGGAGTTAAAAGTGGGATGAGAAAGTGGAGACATGTTTTCCCTCTCTGCCTATCCTTACACCTAGTGCCATGAGTTAGACCCTTGTTTCTCTTCGTAGGGGTTTGGGCCTATCTTCTGGTTTCTAAGCTTGATTTTTCCAAACTTCTGGGAGAATGATTTTCATAAATCTGATGATGTGGTTCTGCTGTTAGGACCCTTTACTAATATCCTTTTCTTTCAGGAGCTGTCCTGTAAAGCTGTTCCTGGAAATGTTTGTCCTGGAAAATTCTGTAGGGTTGGAAGTAGAGGGGGTAGGAGTAGGGTGGTGAGCATGAAGAGTTCCATGGGAACACCTCTGGGAAGCACTCATTTTATTCCTACCTTTTGCAACACATATCAGAACCTTAAAGGCTCTGACAAGTCCTGCAGTTAAAGAAACATTTTTGTTTAACTTAGTATTTCATACAATTATTTTAGTCGTTGTATATTTTTATCCTTTCTATCTTTGTTTTCCCCATATTTTCATCTGCTGGCAGGAGTCATTCACAGAGTCCAGTGTGGGACAGGCTGGTATCTGGGATTAAGTGAATTAACTGTAAGCCTCTGAAAAAGGCATTTATGACCCATTTCCTCATCAGCCTCATTTTCCACATTTTTTCAGCCTATTTTTAGCCCCACTGAGTGACTTTAGGTTCCCTAAACTGCTCATGCTGCTGTGAGGATCTGAGGTGCCTTTTAAACCTCTTGGGAGGGAATTCAGCTGTGAGAGAGAAGGATCCAGATGCAATCGGCTTGACTCAGAGCTACAACCTTAGTTGTGGAGGGAGACAGAAGTTGTGAGTACAATATGGTGGTTGCAATTGGATACTATTCCAAGCCCAGTTCAACAAATAAATACCAGCAGATTTTGGTGTCAGTCTGCCAGCCAGGGGTGGACTTCATGTGCCAACTGTGTGCATTTGCTGAGTTATTTACTTCTCTAAGCCCAATTTCCTCAGCTATGATTGTGGAATAACAATAATTCTCTCAAGGGCTACTGAGGGGATTAAATATAAAATGCCTAGCATCCTAGTTGGCACAGAAAAAAGTCAATGAATCTAGCTATTATCACTTATGAGCAAGCATTGCTAATTAATTAACAATAACATTAATAAGAGCTAACATAAATACAGTGCTTACTTTGTGTCTGTACTGTTCTGAGCATGTCACACATATTCACGCACTTAATCTTCACTACAGCTCTATGAAGTTGGAATTACTATTATCCCCATGGTACAGAGTAGTAAATAATTTGAGAAGTCACACAACTAGTAAGTGGTGGAGACAAGTTTTGATCATAGGAAGTTTGACTCCAACATCTATACTCAGCTACCATCCTAAACCATAATAAGCAAAATAATAAAAGAGCTATTACACTAAAAATGTTATAAGTGGCTTAAGGGCACAGAGAAGTGTTCCTATTCCAGACTCTTGCTTCTAGAAGAGAACAAGAAGGAAAGACGGAATGGCAAGTTCCCACATGCTACCAGATACCCCGTGCAGGTTTGGACATCTGTAGCCGGCTAGGTCAGAATTGCTAAATAGCACACAGGGATATAGCCTGGAAGTTTCCAGAAATACTTGTAAGGGTTCTATGGGAAATGGGAGGTTCTGTGCCAGCCAACTGGGACAAATACTTGTGCAGTTACTACAACCCTACCTGTATCTCTGAGGAAATAGCCTGGCTTGTTCCAGGCTTCCTGGTTCTGGGTGCACCATTTTTATTTGACAGTGACCCTTAACTGGGTGGGTTCTCTGAGGGAAACGGCCTGGGTGGATCCTTTCACTCACCCCCTCATATCTTAATGCTCTCAGCCTTAACCAAAATGGCTCTTTCGTAATGCATTTTAAAGTAAATTATATTGAAAAACAAAAGTCCAAGTTGATAACTGAAATGTTCATAACAATTGGTCACCTGATACCATGGGGACCTTATGTGAGCTTATAAAAACCTGTCATGGAATACACATAATTTGCTTCCAAAATAATGGTGTGCAGTTTGGAAGTGACACAAGCCAACTTACAATATAATAGCAGTTGGAAATTAATGTTCATCTCTCAGCCTTTTATTAAGTTGGCTAAAAACCAATGTAATTGCATAAAAAGTTGGTTTTATTTTATTTTTTAATAGTACTTTTTATCTTTAAAGAGATCTCTTTGAAAGTGGCAAAGCCAAGTTCTGGGCCTTGAGACAAATGAAATAACAAGTCTATTTTGGATATATTTGGTGCCTAGGCATCTTTTTTCCTGCTAAGTACTCTCTGATTTATGATTTGATTAGGTCCAGAAAGCCATATGATGCAGGGAAGATCTGTCTCCTGCTTGTGGGATTTGAATGCCACCTTCCCGCTGGTCCCTTCCTATCAGTAGGGTGACCTTACTGGAAGCAGCCAGCAAGGACCTCCCGTGTCCCCCCTATGTGCAGCCTCAGCGCACATTCTAGTTACTGTGCACACAGCTGGCCTGGTCCCCGACCTCCTGGAGTTCATTCTCTAGGAGGACATAGCTAACCAGTTGACCTAAGTCTTATTCCCCTTTACAAGAAAATGAGAACAACTCTAGTGTCTGAGCAAGTGGAAGGGACCTCGCAGAGCACACATCACACTGTATGTGAACTCCATTTCCATCTTCCTTTCCTTCTCCTTCTCCCCGTTCCATCCCTCCATCCTTTTGGCCTTACACCTGGGAACACGGTCTTCCCTCTTCAGTCTCTGAGGCCCTGGTTGATCTCCATGCTCCATCCTCTTTGCACCCAGATCCAGATTTTTAGCACTTTCCTGGGCTTACAATTCTCCTGACCACAGGGTCTGCCTGGAGCCAGGCACCCCCAGTGTCCCAGTCCGCTCACAAGTTATACTTCTCTGATTCACCTGGGCTCCTGGCTTCTCTTCCAAGACAAATCCAAGCTGCTCTCACCACCTTGGGCCCACACTTCCTCTCTCCTCACTGAAAAATCCTGACACAAGAGCTGCAACAGAAAAGGTTTCTTCCTAAAAGCCTAAAACTGGACAACTTCATCCTCCTCCTTTTACCTGAGGCTGGGATATCTTTCCCCTCAGGTGTCTCATTTTCACACTTGAATCTCAGAAGGTCCTCAACCCCTCAAGGTGCTGAAGTTCTCAGACTGTGAGGTGAGAAGACCCTGAGGATACAAGTATTTAGCTCTGAATCATAAACGATGGGAATCCAAAGAAGCAGTTGAGTGGTTACTTAGGAAAACCACAGAGTGGCTCTGAGGCTCAATGAAATCATTTGGACCTGTGAAATTGCCCAGCAAATTTCAGAGAATAAAGGATTCCAGACTGTCAGTGTGTGGTGCTTAATGGCCTGGAGCCAGGGCAGCCTCCCAAAGTCCAAAGCACATTTCGTAGGAAAGGGGGAGCCCTGGGGGCTGGGTTCAGTTGCAAGAGTAGAAGTGACTTGTTTCAACACGCTGCACTGTGGTGATTCAGTCATTCATTCATTCACTGCCAGCAAGGATTTATTCAATGTCTACTCCACTTGCTGTGGCCTTGATAGAACTCTGGGCAGGCAAACCCAGCCCTGGTGCTCACAGAGATGGTAACTGTGTCAGGGGAACAAGAGCTAACATCTATGTGAACAAACATGTATGCTGAAATCAGTGAGTCTGATAATGGAATGGCGACTGACCAGGGGGTGCTGTTTGAACCAGATGGGAAGGAAAACATTGATTATCTATTTCCTGCTGGGCACTAGGGTTAGGGGAGGGTTTTTCAGCTTCCACGCTATTGACATTTGGGCTGGATCATCCCTCATTGTGGGGGACTAATCTCTGCCTTGAAGAATATTTATCAACATTCTAGATGCCAGTAGGCCCCACTCCCCACAACTGTGACAAACAAACACACCTCCAGACACTGAGACATGTCCCCTGAGCACTGTGGGTGCTAATGGATTTTTGGCTAATGTCTTTCTTCACATCCTTCCAAACACTGAAGCACCAAATGTGGAAAAAGGATGTCCTTTTGGCTCAAGCATCATGAGATTCCACCACATCTGGTCACAGAGAGGGACAAAAAAGATCTTAAGCTGTAAGAACTCAAGTATCAAGCACAGATTTGGATCCTTCTACTCTTAGATCTGAAGGAAGTCAGAACAAAATAATGGAATGACAATGGGTTTCTCACAGAGAGAATGGGAATACCAGGTACCATCTGTGTGACTACTAGCAGGTCACTGAGGCTGGCTGCTCCTCAGTTTCCTTATTGGTCAATGGGTCTTATATTGTCCTCCTCATGGGCCATGATTGCAGAAGTTTTGCTATGAGGCTTAAATGAGATGATGTCTGTAAAAGACCTCGATCATAGCAGATGCTTGATAAATGACAGTTTGTATGATGGTTATCATTGTGTCCAGCACGTTGGGTTATTTTTATTTTTTTTATTTTTTTATTTTTTTTTAAATTATGTACCTTGTTTATTAATTGACCATTGATTCTGTTCCTACTGTTCTCAACATTCTGAGTAACTGTTCTTGCTGAAACACTTTGGGTTATTTTTAAATCTATTCTCTACTTTGAGCTCAATCTGAACACTGTTGGGTTTCCTGGGTTAACAAAATAAAGTTGTGTAACTGCTTTTATTTATACATTTGACATTTTTTTCTCCACTAGCTTAAAATCTCCAGTAATACTTATCACCCCGGGCTTTTGACAAGAGGCCCCAATTTTCCCCAATGCTGGGCATCGTGGCTTTTTGGAGTCTGTGGCTCAGGAAACACCACTGGCTCCAGTCATGGGCTCAGATGTTTGGATTCCAGTGTAGTCAGCAGACTTTCGACAAGCTGTCTGAAGCTTTGGGCTCTCAACCTAAGGAGAGTGGGATGAAATGCAAGTGTAGCCTTGTGGAGTGCATCCTGCCTTGTAGAATGTTTATGGACTTTCTGGATTCTGGTAGTCCCACCCTCTACAATTGTGGTAATTAAACACACCTCCAGGGCTTTAGTTCAGAAAGCCCTGGGCTCACATCGTAACAGTGCTTTGGACCCTTCAAGGTGCCCTGTGCAAGTTACCCTACTCCCAGGGCTCAGCGTCCTTGTCAGGAAAATTGACATGATGATGATGCTTCTCAGCTCATGCTCCAAACCTGACAAAATGCAGCATCTGACATCCTGGTGCTCCTGGAATACTGTGTGCCTTCCTTTGCTGTTTTAGTGCTGTGGAGACTTTGTAGTACAAAAGAATTTTATAAACCAAGACAGGAGCAAAAGGAAACTTTACAAAACACTGGAAACCGTCTGTTGAATTCTGATGACCATAACTCCATTCTGAGATTTCAACTGATTCCCAAGCAGGGGTCTCCCCCGAGAACAGCAGACTAGCTGGCAGAGGGAACATCGCATGTTTGACAAAATCCTTACAGAGCCTTTCTAAACGGTAAGAATTTCGAAGTTAGAATCCTAGACAGAAAACCTCCGGTACTCTTAGACATCATTCATTCCTTTGATTTGCAAATGTTTTTAGAGGTGGAGCCTTTTCTTGGCAATGAACCTTTGTTTGGATGCTCTGTGTATAAAAGTGATACTGAAGCACAGAGGCAGGAGTGGGGTGTACCAATCAGGTGAAGAAATAAGACTTAGGTGGTTTGCACATTAAGTCAAAGGCAAAGCACAGGCTAACACCTGCCTTAATTTTGATGGACTAGGATGTCTCCTATGGTCTTCAAATATGTGATTTTGTATCTCAGTGGTGGGATTTATCCTAAGAAACTCTTGAAAGTAGAAAATACCACCACTGCCTCCTTGCAGAAGGATAGTAGATTGGGGAGAATCTTAAGTCAGTTTCTTTTATATGTCTCATTTAACTTCACTCTATCTCACTCTGTAAGTGGGTGAAAGCCTTCTCAATTTCCTTCAAGGAGCCTCTCCATGTACAAATACCCCTCCCTCCCACCAGGGCACTTAAGCTTTGAGAAAAGGGAGGGAAGTACTCAGTGAATTCCTTTTTCACACCCATGCTTTTCTCGG
Source organism: Sus scrofa (assembly GCF_054392235.1). Lineage (NCBI taxonomy): Eukaryota > Metazoa > Chordata > Mammalia > Artiodactyla > Suidae > Sus > Sus scrofa. The sequence goes on from NC_139391.1 coordinate 14,449,232, forward strand.
GCCATCTTTCCCCACTTACGAATTTGTTGGGGAGACCAGAAGATGTTTTATTTTTCTGAATAAAGTGCTCAGCAACAGTCCTGTGCACAAAGCCTAAGCATTTGCTAAAGCCCATCACCCCACAAGTGTCTCCTCTTCTCTGAATTCTGAGTACTGCTGCAAAATGCTTGCTAAATAAGTGTGAATAAGATAATTATCTACATCCATTTCCAAAAAGGCTTGATGGCAGGTAGAGGTAGTAAGACAGAGCTCTCACATTCAGTAATAACTTTGGAAATGTGGTCTCCTGTTTAGATGGAATAAAAAAATAATTTCCAGTTTCCACATAAGTGTTATCAAGAGGATGTTAATTGACATGAGAATGTCTTATCCTTTACTGTCTTGGTAGCAACATTTTAAAGTAACCAGTTTAAATAAGAACTGTTTCAAGAAGAAGAGAGTTCTACTAAGGGTGTCGTGCTGAATATGTGGTTTCAGGGAACTGAGATGTAGGCCAGACACTCACAAACAAGGTGAGACATCACTTTTGTGAAGATAACAATGCTGTCCATCCTTATCTACCTGTCTCCTTCTGGGAATCCAGGCAACATCTCTATGTCATCTTCCTAATCCTGCCTCAGCAGAGACTGTTCATCTGTGCTGTGATTCAGAAATGTCCTTAAGGTGAAGGTGGTCAGAAGATCGGCTTATCCAACTGAAGAATCATGGGATTTCTTTCTTTTGAATGTTTGGTCCTTTGTCAAAAGAAGGAATTTAGGATAATTTTCTAAATCTTTTCCCTGAGATTTTCTCCCTAGATCCCTGGATCTAATCTATAATTCAGAGCATCATAATGTCACAACCAAATCTAATCCATCTCCTTCTTTAAAGATAGGAAAATTCAGGTGAGTTCCTTGAACCTGATTAAATAATATGTTACTGGTTAAAGATGGACTAAGAACTGGTCTCGCCATTGTTTTTTCTGTGCTCTTTCAGCAAGGATGCATTTCATTCTGGATTCTAAAATGCATGGCTTTTCTGCAGTCTCTCCATTCTCTGGGCGATCATGAATATTCACTGACAGTCTCTGGCTTAAGACAAAGAAGGGAATCTTACAGTGGGGATGGGGTGCAGGGCCACTGACTGTGTACTTCAAAGGCTGGTAACATAGAGAAGGACCTAGTAGGCCTGTCAGAATGGATACCCTAGAAGATTATCCTACATTTGTTGTTTCTGTTTTTGTCAGTATTCTGGGTTCCACAAATAAAATACATTCGTATTCTTTTGCTAACTGAATTATTTAGAAACAATAGTAAGTTTCTCGTCTAATATGTTCACATGGTCCCTATACTAAAATAGTATCAATTATGTAACATTTTTACCCTGCCCTAGATATGAAATACAGTCATTTTTTCTATTTGTTTTGTAGTTGGTTGGTATTGGATTTTTTTTTTTTCATTGTTAGCTTCATTTATTTTGTTTTATCCTAGATATTCCTGATGGGAACATAGCAGGACTCAATGAATGCTTGTAGAATTAATCAATCAATGGCTGACATGTGTGACAATCTTTGCAATGGGCATGAGTCCAAGATGGCAAAGTCAATAGATAAAGGGAAGAGAAGTCAAACGAAGCTTGGGAGTGGAAGGTGGTGAGTAGACAGATTTGATCATGGAAAGGCAAGAGAGTTGGGAGTTCAAGGCTGAAGCTCTAGACTCCAACTGCATTGCAGTAAATCCCGATCTAACTCATTCTTAGCCATGTGAACATGGACAAGATAGTACCACTGAGCTTATTGACACATCTTCAAAAAGCAGAGAATTATAATTCTAACTTCATAGGACTATATGAGGTCTTCACCAAACATAAAAAAACACCTATGACAATACCATGCACATAGTTAAGATGTCAAATAACTATCCTTTATTAATCCCTATTAGTCAAAATATGTAGAAAATACCACAAATTATTTATTTATCCTCCACCCCCAAAAGTAAACAAAATAAAAAAAAAATTAGTGACCTATTTAGACCAAGACTCAACTAACATAATTTTGGAGGACCATAACTCACACATAGATTAAGGACACATGAATGTGTGTATATATGGAAGGACACTTAAAATGGCTATTAATTTTGATAAATTGGGTCCTGTGGGCTCACATATATTATGTCATTGGAGAAAAGTAAAGTAGGCTATTTAAACTCCCCACTTTACAGATGAAAATGCTGAGGCTCAATTTTATATGAACGGTGACTGTTGGAACAAGAATTTCATCTAAAATCTACAGGTATCCATGACCCTGTACGTCCCCATGGCACACCTTGCTCTGCCTTGCTCCACCACACCACCCCCTCTCAGACAGAGGGGGAGGAAGAGGGATGAGGACCAGGTGAGATGTAACTGGAAGATGGAGAGGAGGAACACCAAGGGGACAGGATTCCAACAGCCCCGTCTCCTCAGAAGTGAGAGGAAGACATCTTCTCAGATTAGATGTTCAGAATAAGGGATTGATGGGTCAGGAGAAAGGGGGGCAGAGGAAAGCAGCTGGGATTTAGAATAGCTGTAAAGGAGAATATGAGAGGACGTTAACATGAGACGAGGGATGGCAGCTTTCTCTGAAGCTTTCTTTGTGATCTTTTCAGAGGCTGTTTGCTTTTTATTGTACTGTATTAAATTTTCATTATTTATTTATTTTTATTTTGCTGAAATAGCACCAGGTCTCATGAGAAGGGCACATTTTCAAGTTCTTCTCCCAAGAGTCACCCTAACTTGAGTAAGTGAAAGGCCTTGGCTTAGTGACAGGTAAGCTCCCTAAGTTTGAAGGACCACATAGGCAGACATCTCATGGCTTGGCCTCTTGTCAGGGGAAGGCTGCAAGTGCATAGGTGGGCTTCTCCAGTGGATCCCACACACATTCTGAACCTTGACCCTCTTCAGGTCAGATTCCTTTGCCCAAGTCATCTTTGCACAGCCATCTGCATCTTTTTCTCCTTTTGAGTTTTGGAAGTTAGAAAAAAATCATTTTTTTAATTTTGATAATACCTTGTATTTAACCTAGTATGTCCAAAATACTGTCACCCGACATGTACTTGATATAAGAAATATTGAGTGGTTTTAGCCATTTTCTCATATGTCCCAAGACATACTAAATCTTTGAGGTTTATGTCAGTTTTTGACACTTACACGGCATCTTATTCTGGATGAGCCATATCTCAAATGCTCCATATGCACACCAAACTAGTGGCTGCTATAATAGACAGCATAGCCATTGACCTTTAGATTCAAGGAAACTGGGGGGGGACCTTGAGAGATCTGTCTGGTCTTCCCATTTATATGACTTTCATTACATAGAAGAAAGTTGTTTTATGTCCACTTACATATTCCTTCATTCATTTATTCAACAAGCATTTATTTGGTATGAATTATGTACTCATTGTTTTCCATATAGCCTCTCATTTTCATCTCAAACCTGAACTCTGGGATGGATTTTTCTTCTTGCATCTTACAGGCTAAGCAGCAGGTCCCAAGAAGTGAAGGAATGTGGTTCCACAGATGCCTATCTGTGATCTGATCTGACCTCAGGCTTGTCTCCTTGCCTTTACTACCTGTGCTGTGGCCTCTGTGCTATGATGGGCTACTTTTCTGGCTTGTCCTGGCCTCTAGGACCCAAGGAATTTAGATGGACTGGTATCATTGAACTTGTTCTTGGAGGGCAGAGAACCACACCACATATTATATAGGACTGGTGGGACCAGGCAGACATATTATTTTTCAACTTTGGCCTTCATTTCAATTTTGCATCAAGGCGAAGGACATTTTCATATTCTGAGCCTTAATGGAAACACCAAGGCACAGACTTGAGTAATTTCCAATCCTAAGAATTATTACAGTAATTAATCACATTTACTATTGCATAACTTGAGCCTTGCTGTGGGGGTTTTGGGTGAACTTTTATCTACAGGGTATTTTAGCTTTTCTCCTGGATCAGAAATACCACATGCTTGGGAAACAAAGAGGCAAGACTGAAAAAAATTACCCTCCTTTACTTATTCTTTTCTAATTCTATCATTTTTTTTTACTAAGTTTAGAGGTACCTCAGGAACTCCAATCATCAACGTTTTGGCTACTTCTGGAATGAGGGATTCAGAAATATTTAATAAGAGAGAATGTAGATTGACCTTTCCAGGATACTTTGGACTCCTTTCCAGGTAAGACATAATTGAGAGAGAGAGAGAGAGAGAATAAAAAGAAGGAGAAAAGGAGAGGTTAGTAAGAAAGAGAGAGGAAGGGAAAGTAGGAAGGCGTCTTCTCTTTCCTACACTGCTGCATGATCCAGAGTGATCTTTTCTAAAATAAAAATATGATTAGTCTTGTTCCTCTCCTCCTTCATTGTTCTCCATTGCCAGTTAGTGAAACTCCGGACTCCTAAACACATGACAAGGAAGGTCCTTCCAAATCTAACAGATCTACCTCTCCACCCCTCCTGCCCCACCCCTGGCACTATCTCCATTTCACTCGATACGTCCACCATACCAACAGGCCCGCACCCTTCCCAGGAAAGGCTTCCATGACCGTGAACCCTGGAAGGTTCTCCTCTCCCCTCATTTGCCTGCAAGATCTGATGTATTCATCAAGACTCATGTCAAACACCAGCCCCTCCCATGAAGCTCCACCCCTACCCTCTGTGTTCTTCAGTTAGACTTTGGTCTTCTTTTTGCATTATGTATATACCTTCATTCTGGCTAGACCTTCATGTAGCATCACACGTGTCTGTTTGCCTTTCTGTTTCTCCAACTAGGTTTGTAAGCCACAGAAGGTAGGATCATGTTTCTCTTGATTCTGTGCCACCAATCTTAGAATAGGATCTAGAATTTTAAAAAAAGGTACTCATGAACTCTTCAAATACATGTGGAGGGAAGGAAGGAAAGAAGGAAGGAGTGAAGGAAGGAGGAAAGGCAGTCACATGAGTAAGAATGAGTTTTTCACAAGCTTCCCTAGGCCTGGAAGTGAGCAGGTGCATTTAAGACAGTACCTACGTCAGTACTCACAAGAGCCTGGCAATGTGTTCATTATTCCTCTCCATCTCAGATGAATAAATGGATGCTCACATTCGTGGAACATTTTGCTCATGGTCACCACTGGTGATGTCAGAGCTCGGATTAGAACCCAGATGTGTCTGGATTCAGGGCATGATTTAGACCTTCTTCTCAGATGTATCCTGCTTCCACACATTTCACCACCCAGTCTCTATTTGATCCTAAACTCTTCCTAAGACTCTGAAACCAATAGAGTCATTCTCCTACAACTCTGTTAACATTACAACTTGAATATTTTGGGGTGAAATTGAAAGACTGAAAAAAAATCAGGCTTTATGTGCCTTCATTTATATTTAAAAATGCACAATAAGAACTAATATTTATTAGACACTGTGATGGCTAATTTTTTGTGTCATCTTGGCTGGGCCACAGTATCCAGATATTCAGTCAAACATTATTCTGGTTGTCTCTGTGTAAGTGTTTTTTGGATGTGATTAACCTTTAAATAAGTGGATTTTGAATCAAGCATCCATAATAAGGGTGGGCCACATCCAATCAGTTGAAGGCCTTAATTGAATAAAGAGTAACCTCTCCCAAACGAGAAGGTATTCTGCCAGCAGGCTATTTTTGGACTCAAACTTAAACTCTTTTCTGGATCTCCACCCTGCTGGCCTATCTTATAAATTTTGGTTTTGCACTTTCATAATCACATGAATCATTTCCTTAAAATCTCTTTCTCTTGCTCTCTTTAGCTGTCTCTCACACTTTACATGTATACATACACATGCATGCACGCACACATGCGTGCACACACACACACACACCCTCTTGGTTTTGTTTCTTTGGAGAACTCTGACTAATACAAGCATCTACCAATTCCAGAATCTGTGTGATGTTCTTTTTATCAGCACTTCTAGAACTTTGATATGCATTTGAATCACTGGAATTTTGTTACAATTAAGGTTCTGATACAGTCTTTCTAGGGAGGGACTTGAGATTCTTCACTTTCCATAAGCTCTCAGGTGACTGATGTTGCTGCTGAGGGAATTCCACTCTGTGTGGATTGGTTTAGAGCACCAGATGTGGGATTGAATAGCCTGAGTTCAGCTCTGATACTGGTAGTTAAACCAAGATGACAAGAGTACTTACTTTATCATGTCTATCATGTACCTGTTGTGACAATGAAGTGATAAGGTTGTATAAAGTCTTCAGAAAAATGTCTGGAACACAATATTCATACAATGAAAAACGTATATAATTTTCTATTGTTGTTGTTTTCTTTAAAATAACCTGGTGGATCTCGATGGTGGTCTGAGGATAGAAGGGGACCATAATTTTTGTTCCTTGGGGGATATTTAGAAATATCTAGAATCATTTTTGGCTGATACGGGTGGGTAGATAATGAGTGCTGTTGGTATCTAGTGAGTAGACTCCAGGCATGCTGTTACGTATCCTACAATTCAGAGAAAAGCCCTAACAATAATAATTAACTGGAGCAAAATATCAGTAGTGCTGAGGCTGAAAAACCCTGCAATAATCTTACAAATTAGGGATTATCACTCCCAGTTGTAAGATGAAGGCAAAGAGATCCAGAAATATGGCTAAATGCACATATTTACTAACATCCAACCATTTTTTTTTCTCCCTAAAGCTACAGACCCAAAGGGGATGCTTTTGTAGCCTCTTAAGTCCATGTACATAAGAGCAACAAACCTGTACTTTCATATGGTTGGACTCCCTTTTGAACTCCTAGGACTATAAAGGAGCTTTGAGCCAGTATTGTTCTTGAATTTCAATCAGAAGTGAAGTCCCAGAGGAGGCCACTCAGTCATGAACCATTCTTTGCAGAGCCATTGGAGTCACACACCACTTGTGCAATTCAAATCCCCTCAGACAAAGGCAGGGCGATTATTGTTTTTTGAGAAAATGAAAATCCATATGGAATAGTGTGTGGGATTCAATGCATGTTTCAGACTTTGCACAAATGAACAACAGGAGTTTATTTTTATTATTTTAAAATCGCAGCATGACATATGTAACAACCTCGGCAACTCACTTCTCTTTTCTCTTCTGATTCTACAAATACTTCTAAACTGTCATTGTCCATCTAAAAAGGGTTAGAAAATTTGTAGAAATAAAATCCAAAATTTCTCAGACTGATCCATAAAGTTCAAACTAACCAGCCGACCAACTAAACAAATAAAACCATAAATAAAAATTAACCTGTAACAAAACTCCAAAACTTTTTGATCACAATGAAAGAGATTGTGCTTTTATTAAGGTAGGGTTGACTCTAGCACTAATTAACCATATGACTTCTTCTTCAGAGCTTATATAAAATATCGGGATGCTAGAGATGTATGGTAAACTGTGGAGGAAGGGCTCAAAAGAGAGGTAGCATGCTAAAATATATCTAATATTAAAAATGAAAAAAAATACCATCTACTTATGTAATTCATGACAGCCCAAAGGACATTCTATTTACCAAAGTAAAAATGAATGCTCCAGTTCTGGGGAAACCAGGATTATTAAGAAGCTCAGCAATAGCTGTTCTCTGAAGTCCTGAGTTAATAGTAATAATGCAGCTACAGAAATGAATTCCCCAATAAAAACCGCAATAGTAAAATCACAGAATACCAAAGGTCAAGTGGTAGATTTTAACTTCCAGGACCAAATGAGTATATTCACTATAAGGGAAAGCAAGATCAGAATGGCTGCCAGGGGAGCCATACCTACAGAGACCTATGGAGGTGACTAATAGAGCATGATGTTCCTAGGGAGACTAAAGATAGATGGACAGCCAACGAGAGTGTTACTTAATATATATACAACCAAGAGATCAGGAATGAATGAGCAGAAAACTGAGGTTGGCTAAACTGATGGAAAGCCATGATATCTTGCTATACATGCATGAAGTTTCTGTATGTGCTCTGGTTCTTGTATTCAAAGTTGACCAATGGAATGGGAAGTAGGATTCCCATGTGGAAGAATTCTAAAGAAACATTGCAAATATCTAATATTATGATTCCTTAGCCCTTCCCCCAAAGAAACCTGTAGCTATTTATTGGGTAACTTTAAACTGAGAAACATGAATATGCAGATGTTTTGAATAATGTTGGACACATGATCCAAGTTGATGCCGATATCTAGGAACTCGTGCTGTCATGGCTTATATTATATTACGGGCATAGTGAGATCAGGTAATAAGTGGAATCCTGACACAGGTTTATTTTGCGGTGTGTTCATCTATCCTGTGTTCACGTCTTTGGATCCCTGAACATCAAATTCAAAAGAACATCCTCCAAAGTTAACAGAATAATCATTAATATTGGCCTTGCAAAGTAAGAGCAAAGGTAGTAGGTAAGACCAAAAAAAAAGGCTCCTAAAATCATTGTACCTATCCCCATCTTGGCCAAGATAGTAAGTAAAAAACAGCATTGTAGATATTTTACTTGAGCCCATGTATCTGTAGGAGTTGTTGGAAGTAGCTGCTGTCTGATCAGGAAGATTCCTCCATGCAGTTAAAAGGAGGTTTAAAGGTACATCAGACCAAACTTATCATATGAGAACCTTGCCAGGTCAAGGAGAGACTTTGGTAATTTTGGAAGAAAGAGTAGTCATGTGAAACCCTACAGATAATAACCATAAAATACTGGATATAACTTAAAAACAATGAATAATATGTAAAACCAGATAGACTATAGAGTTTATAATAAATCCATCTAGAAGGGGTAAGAATTGGAATTTGTGACTCTCTGGTTCAAGGGCTGTCTAACACATGCAGCTCTAGTTGTAGAAAACCTCAGTGGGAAAAACAGCAGTTCAGAAAAGGAAGAGCAGCCGAAATCTTATAGTAAAAGATCAGGCAGGAAAAGCAGTAGAAATTGATAGAATATTGTAAATCAATTATAATGGAAAAAATAAAAATCTCAAAAAAAAGATCAGGCAGGAAAATAAGAATTCAAAACTGTCTAAGGTGCTAGTTGGCAACGAAATTACACACATGTGGAAGAAAATTCAGGTATCTCCATGGTGAAGGAGAAAATATCTGAAATATATTTCAGAATATAGAGGTATGTGATGCCAGATATGAGAATGATATTGCCTTTTACTAAGTGTATCCTTCAACCATGAGCATATCAGATGGCAGAAACCTAAAATTCAACATTCTTGAGGTATCATAACACAAAGAATAAAGCTGGCAGAACAGCTGAAAATTATGGGGAATTTCCAGAGACAAGGAAATCATAGAGAAGGTAAATACTATATTTGACTAAATCCTTGCCTGATCTCCAAATTTCTCAGGCACAGGGAAGATACAGAGGGAGTCAGACTGAAAGACTAGCAGAAGGATGCCATAGGAACTGATATCAGTAGCTGTATACTTTGGGGGAAAATAAATTTGCAATTTGAATGTAAATAGGTTAGCCACCTAATATAACCCAGTAATCCTCAGGAGAACAAGAAAAAAAATTTCTGAGCCAATAGGGTATTATTGACATGTCTAGACTTCAATCAAAAATTACTAACCCAGAAACAGAAAAGTATGAACCATATCTAGAAAAATATTTTTTTTAAAAAAGGAAGGTAGTGAATAGAAACTGAATTTGTTCAGGAAAAGATGCTGATTTTCATAGAAAAAGTCTTCAAAACATATGTGACACAAATATTTAAGAAAATAAAAATATGTTGAACAAACTGAAAGAAACTATTTCAAAATGAACAGGGAGGAAATCTCAACAGCATAATGTAAACTATTTAGAAGTGGAAAGTCTAGAGTAGGAAAATAAAATAGCAAAAAAATTCCCAATTCAACGAACAGAGGGAAAAATTAATAGAAAATCAAACTGACTCTCAAAGAGACCTGTAAAGTAATGTGAAGCATTTTGACATATATTTAATTGAAATCCCAAATGAAGATGAAAGACAATATCATAAAGAAAAATAACAAAGAAAACTAAATTTAAAAATAGATTCCTAAATTTGGTTTAGAATAATAATTTGTATTAATAATATTAAATCATATTAAAATATATAATAGTTAATAAATCTCAATGAAGCATGAATAGGATAAACACCAGAAATTAATCTTTAGAGATATCAATGCCAAACTAATAAAAGGTCACAGTAAAAAAAAAAAAATCTTAAAAGAAGCTCCCTTAAACAAGTCATTGAATACACACAAAAAAAGCCCAAACCACTGCCATCACCAACAATAACAGACATGTTATAAAGAAGGAATAATGATAAACATAGCTGATTTATCATAAGAAATTATGGAAGCTATAAGATATGGGAATACTATTTTAAAATGCTAGGGGGAATAGCACTTGGAAAATGAAACCAAAAGAGAACAAAAAATAACAAACCAAAACAAGAAAACCCTGTTACTAAAAGTTCTGTATCTGGCAAATGTATCCTAAATGAACATAAATTTCAGATATACAAAAACTTAAGTAATTTATTAACAGCAGATACATACTACAAGACATTCTAAAATGAGTTCTTAAATCTGAGCAAAATGATACTAGATGAAACTCAGATCAACTGAAAACAATGAAGAATATCTGAAATTATAAGTACATATGTGGGTAAATATTAAAATATCTCTCTCCCCTCCCAACACACAATCACTCTGGTTTTCACTTTCTTTAAAGCATACATAACTATATAAAGAAAAATATTTCACTGAGAAAGTCTAAATTAAAGGAAACATACTGATGCAGGTTCTTATATTTTAATGTAATTAAATATTAATCAATCAGATTGGTATACACTTAAGATTTATGTTTAATCTCTAGAGTAAACCCTAAAATTATGAAAAATATAGCTAGAAAGCCAATATAGCTACTAAAATGGAATACTAAAATATGTTGAATTAATACAAAAAATCAGAGAGGAGAAATACAGAACAAAAAACTAGATTAGACAAACAAAAAAAATAGCTCGCCTAAATATAACACATTAAATAGACTAAATATTCCATTTGAAACACAGAGATTGCTGGAGTTCCTGTCATGGCTCAGAGGTACAAAATCCAGCTAGTATTCATGAGGACATGGGTTTGACCCTTGGCTTTGCTCACTGGATTAAGGATCTGGTGTTGCCATGAGGTGTGGCGTAGGTGGCAGATATGGCTCAGATCTGGTGTTGCTGTGGCTGTGGTGTAGTGTGTGCTGCCCTAAAAAGACCAAAAAAAAAAAAAAAAAAAAAAGGATTGTTGATCAGGATAAAAAGGTAAGAATCTAGTGTCTCCTATTATCTCATTTCTATAAGAGACAGTCTTTAAATACAAAGGCACAAACAGACTGGAAGTGAAATTAAAACATGTATTAAACAAATAGGAAGCATTAGATAGCCAAAATGACTATTTTACTTTTTTTGTCTTTTTAGGGCCACACCTGTGGCATATGGAGGTTACGAGGCTAGGAGTGGAATTGGTGTTGTAACTGCTGGCCTACACCACAGCCACAGCAATGCCAGATCCAAGTCATGTCTGTGACATACACCACAGCTCATGGCAATGCCAGATCCTTAACCCACTGAGTGAGGCCAGGGATTGAACCTGCATCCTCATAGATGCTAGTCAGATTCATTTTCACTGAGCCATGACGGGAACTCCCAAAATGACAATTTTAATTTCAGACAAAACATACTCCAAGTCAAAGAATTTTACCACAGACAAGCAGAAGCACTTCATAATGATCAGGATGTCAATATGCTGGGAAAATGTAAAATTATAAATAAAAATATATGTAAAACAAAATTTAAAAATATACGCAACCAAAATTTATATACCTAAAGCTACACTTGGAGTTTTTTTTTAACTTTTCCTCTCAATAATTGGTAGACAACCAGACAAAATATAGAAGATCAATCCCCTTAATCAAACTGGCATTTACAGAACACTCTATGTACAACTGCAGAATATACTTTCTCAAGTATACATAGAATTTTCAGCAATATAGACCATATTGTAGGACATAAAACAATTATCACTAGGTTGGGAAAAACTGAAATCTTAGAATGTCCTCTGGTCCCAACTGAATTAAATTAAAATAAAATATCCAGAAAAGTTCCCAAATATGGAAATTACAAGTCTCTCATTTCGGGGAGGAGATTGATTGTATGGCCATATGAAGAAACAGCAGAGTTATGATTAAGTGACCATACATATTTGTCAAAACTCATCAAACTTTACACTTAAAATTGGTGAAATGTACTTTATGTAAGTTACAATTCAATTAAAAATATATCATTTATATCTGAAATATTCTAAATGGCACAAATGAATCTATCTACAGAAAAGAAACAAACTCATGGACATGGAGAACAGAATTATAGTTGTCAAGGGGAGGGGGAAGGAGTGGGATGGACTGTGAGTTTGGGATTAGTTGATGCAAATTATTGCATTTGGAGTGGATAAGCAATCAGATCCTGCTGTATAGGATATGGAAGTATATATAGACACTTTTGATGGAAAATGATGGAGAATAATGTGAGAAAAAGAATTACCAAGAACATTTTTCACAGAACTCAAACAAAATATTTTAAAGTTTGTTTGGAAGCACAAAAGACCCAGAATAGCCAAAGACATCCTGAAAAAGAAAAATGGAGCTGGAGGAATCAGGCTCCTGGACTTCAGACTATACTACAAAGCAACAGTCATAAAAACTGCATGGTACTGGCACAAAGACAGAAATATAGATCAGTGGAACAGGCTAGAAAGCCCAGAATTAAACCCACATACCTACAGCCAACTCATTTATGACAAAGGAGGCAAGAATATACAATGGAGAAAGGACAGCCTGTTCAATAAGTGGTGCTGGGAAAACTGGACAGCCACATGGAAAAGAATGAAATTAGAATACTCTCTAACACCATATACAAAAATAAACTTAAAATGGATTAAAAACCTAGATAAAAGACCAGACACTATAAAACTTAGAGGAAAACATAGGCCAAACACTCTCTGACATAAATGACAGCAACATCTTCTCAGATCCACCTCTTAGAGTATTGACAATAAAACCAAAAATAAACATATGGTACCTAATCAAACTGAAAAGTTTCTGCACAACAAAGGAAACCCTAAACAACACGAAAAGACAACCCACAGAATGGGAGAAAATCTTTGTAAGTTAATCAACTGACAAGGGATTAATCTCCAAAATTTATAAGCACCTTCTGCAACTCCATACCAAAACAACAAACAACCCCATAAAAAAATGGGCAGAAGATCTAAACAGACAGTTGTCCAAAGAAGACATACAGATGGCCAAAAAACACATGAAAAGATGTTCAACGTCACTCATTAGAGAAATGCAAATCAAAACCACTCTGAAATACCACCCTACACCAGCCAGAATGGCCATCATCAAAAAGTCTACAAACAATAAGTGCTGGAGAGGGTATGGAGAAAAAGGAACCCTGTTACATTGTTGGTGGGATTGTAAATTGGTGCAACCACTATAGAAAACAGTGTGGCGATTCCTCAGAAAACTAAACATAGAACTACCATTTGATCCATCAATCCCACTCCTGGGCATCCACCCAGAGAAAACCATGACTCGCAAAGACGCATGTACTCCAATGTTCACTGAAGCACTCTCAATAGCAAAGACATGGAAACAATCTAAATGTCCATTGACAGAGGAGTGGATAAAGAAGAAGTGGTACATATGTACACAATGGAATGTTACCCAGCCATTAAAATGAATGAAATACCAGCATTTTTAGCAACACAGATGGACCTAGAAATTATCACGCTAAGTGAAGTCAGTCAGACAATGAGACACCCATCAAATGCTTTCACTGACATGTGGAATCTGAAAAAAGGACAGAATGAACTTCTTTGCAGAATAGATACTGACTCACGGACTTTGAAAATCTTACGGTTTCCAAAGGAGACAGTTTGGGGGGTGGAGGGATGCACTGGGGTCGTGGGTTGGAAATCCTATAAAATTGAATTGTGATGATCATTGTACAACTATAAATGTAATAAATTCATTTAGTAATAAAATAATAATAATAATAATAAAAGAATATATATATGTATATGTGTGTGCATGTATGACTGGTTCACTTTGCTATGCAGAAGAAATTGTAAATCAACTATAATAGAAAAAATAAAAATCTTACCAAAATATAGGTGCACTGGGCAAATGGCAATTGAAGGATGCAATACAGGGTTGGTATTCCTTCTCCTTTTTCTAATTGTATTTTCCATTCAGCTTAATCCATACACAGAATCTATTGGAATCCTGTAGTTTTCTGGTAGACTACCACAAAATTAACTAAAGATTTAGCAGCATTTTAGCTATGAGGCAAGCGTCTATCTTTACTAGAGAAACCAAGTCTTTGGTTCATAGTATAGATCCTATGAATCCTTTTTCAATTGCTGTCATGAAGGATGATCACAAACAGTTCACATTCATAGAACAACAGTGTAAATTCATGACCTTGACCTAGGGCTCTGTGGATTCTCTGGCTTTCTAAAACAATGTTGGTCGATGAGATCTGGACCATTTAGACTTTCTGAGGAATATCACAATGGCCTGCTATACATTTGGTAATCAAATGTATCTGATGAGAAAGTATTCTGGATACATTAGTAAGACCCATGAATTCAGAGGGAGGGAGATAAAACCTACAAAGATTCAGAGCCTATATGCCAGTAAAATTTATTTATTTATTTATTTATTTATTTATTTATTTATAGCCACATCTATGGCATATGGAAGTTCCCAGGCTAGGAGTCAATTGGAGCTGTAGCTAGGGCCTATGCCACAGCCACAGCAATGCTAGATCCAAGGTGAATCTGTGACATATGCTGCAACTAACTAGCAGCAGCGCTGGATCCTTAACCTACTGGGTGAAGCCGAGGATCAAACCCATTTCCTCACAAAGACAACGCTGTATCCTTAACCCACTGAGCCAGAACAGGAATTACCTATGCCAGTAAAGTTTGTAAGGATCCACTTTGGTACCTTGTTCTAAAGCACAAATATTCCACATTGTTCCTGCCATTAGGAAAGAAGCCTCATGCTTGGTATGCCTCTTTGGATTTTGAAAGCTTCATGTTCTGCAATGGGGAATATTGTTTTAACTCATTTATTGATGATGCAGAAGATCAGTTTGAGTGGGACCCACAGCAATATAGGCTGTATTTGAAGCATGTATGCTGCTTGGACCATGTTATTCCATAAATTGTATGGTACTAGAGGTATCTATTGTGGATTAAAATGCTATATAAAGCTGTTGTGAGGCCTCAACTGGAGAGTTACAAAATAGATTCTCATAGTTCTGGACTAAGGCAACAAAGAGAACTATACTCCTTTTGAAAAACAGCTGCTAAGATGGAACTCTGCTGCTATGGAGCTGCTATGGAGCTGCTATGGAACTCTGTTGGAAACTGAGAATCTGACTATAGAATGTCAAGAGACCATGTGACCAGAACTGTGCATCATGATGTGGGTACTGTTAGACTGGTCAGTCAGGCAGGGTTGAAAAGCAATGGGACCAGGACTATCAAAGGTTGTGAGTGGATTTTGGTTTAGATGCAAGGTGAAATTCCCTTTGGAGATGATCATCAGTCCAGACAAGACAAAAGAGAAGGAGCTGGTGACTGCAGACAAAGCCAAAGGATTCTACAACAAGGCACCAGCATCTCAGGTAGCAAGCCCAGCACTTGGCACAACCTGAGCTTTCCATCCCCCTGCCATTATGTGTCAGTCCAGCCTGTATTCTCCTGCCCTTTGCTCCAGTTAGATTTGCTCACTAATAAACTATTTACTCCAAGGGAGACTATCAACTCATGGGATTACCTCCATTTACTCAACCACAACACTCCAGGAAATCCTAAAGAGGGACAGTTGAGCCACAGTGAATAGTTAAGGAAAGCGAGGAAAATAGAGTTGAAGTGATTTGCCTAGTGTCACAGATAGTATGCTGTGGAGCCAGGACTCTGAGGTCCGTTGCTCAAGACAATTTTAGGATGAGCTAGTATATATAACGGTAAGAAACACAAGACTGTGAACTCCTCAAGAGCAGGTATTTTTTTATTTGGGGTTAATGTTATTTTCAAGAGCCTCTAAAAATGCTAGTCATATGGTGGGTATTCAATATTCACTGGATTTGGATTTATCTTTCATAATATTATATTAGAGCTGTAACATGATACTCGCTACTGCCTTTAATAGGTATGTCACTTAAGAACTTGGCATGAGATCTGGCTCTACCACCTACATGTTTTAGGACTTTTTGGAGTCTTGCATTTTTAATAATCTCTAAAAAGGAAACAATAAACCCTTTTATCCAGAGTAATGTGAAGTCAAGATGAAGGATATGAACGTGGTAGCATGCAATTGACATGTGATAACTTTTCCAAATACTTTTCTAAGCAGCTTCTACCCAAGACTGCCATGTACAGGTATGCAAGTTGTACAGACATGACTTCAAGAGGTGTCATTTACTTCACAGTCTTTGTAAGGAGTGATCCGAGATGTTTTAGGGAACAAACGTTTGTGACTTTCCAAAGCAGTTCTGAATCTAGAACAGTAACCGGAGCATAATGAGAACACAATAAATCACTTTCAAGCAAATCATTCATCATTTAATGAATTAATGACATATATATCAAGATCTATTGTACCCTGAAAGTCACCCATTCCAGAAAGTTTTAAAACAAGTGATAAAAACCCCTCAACCAATCCTTAATTAAATATATGCCCAGCCCTGCCCAGGCATCAAAGGAAGGAAACCACTGGGTTAAAAACATGATTCACATTTACCACTCCATAGGAACTTCCACTGATGTCACCAGGAAATTCCATGTCACCACTTCCATAGGTCCCTTCTCTGCTCTGATTATACCTGGCCTCTCAGCAGCATTTAATAGTCTTTCCATATTGAAGCCTATCTTTTCCCTCTTGAATTCTGCTTTTTGGATTTTTCTCAATCTCCTTTGCTGGTTCTTCCTTCTGTAGCAGATTCTAAATGTTGACAGTGGTCCAGGGCTCAGTTCTTGAATCTCTTCTACCTACACTTTCTCCCTCAGTCAGTGGTTCACAACCGTGTTGGATATTAGAAACATACAAGGAGCTTTTAATAATATGGATGCCCAGACTACACTTGAGACTTACATAAGAAACTGAGGGTTACTGAAACAACAGTATTTCTTGAAGGCTTTCCAGGTAGTTTCCATGTGTAGTCAAGGTTGGGAACCAATGGCTGGGTGATCCCATTCATTCTGCGGCTTTAAACACCATCCATATGCTATTCATTCCCAAACTTATGATCCTAGCCATGGGTCAGATTCCCAGCTCTGTTTTCAAAGCTGGCACCTGTCCCTGATTCATTCCATACACTTCTGACTTGTTTTGGCTTTAGTACTTGCACAAGCTTTTCAGCTTTCAGCTCTGGATGAGAACTCCCTGGATCACACATACAACCACCCAGGAGCATATTAAGCTTCTCATTGCCATCCACTTCTCTCCAATCATGCCCCTACCCCCCCCCCATCAGGCATTCAGACAAGCTGCTAATATTACCACAGTGGCCCAATTTTATTACATAT
The DNA here is from genome assembly GCF_054392235.1 of Sus scrofa. Lineage (NCBI taxonomy): Eukaryota > Metazoa > Chordata > Mammalia > Artiodactyla > Suidae > Sus > Sus scrofa. Next base: position 14,466,827 of record NC_139391.1, read on the forward strand.
TACCATGTGATAAGTACTGTGCATAGGCTTTTATATATTTTACCTCATTTAATACTCAGGAAAAACCCTTTGAGGGAAGTATTATGCATGATTTTATAGGAAATCAAGTCTTTAAAAGATGAACATAATCAAAACATGGGCAGAAGACCTGAAAATTTATCTCTCCAAAATAAATGTATGAATGGCCAATAGGCACATGAAAAGATGCTCAATATGGCTAATTATTAGAAAAACGAAAATCAAAACTACAATGAGGTATCATCTCACAACCATCAGAAGGGTCATCATTAAAAATTATACAAATGGGAGTTCCCGTTGTGGCGCAGTGGTTAACGAATCCGACTAGGAACCATGAGGTTGCGGGTTCGGTCCCTGCCCTTGCTCAGTGGGTTAACCATCCGGCGTTGCCGTGAGCTGTGGTGTGGGTTGCAGACGCGGCTCGGATCCCGCGTTGCTGTGGCTCTGGCGTAGGCCGGCGGCTACAGCTCCGATTTGACCCCTAGCCTGGGAACCTCCATATGCCACGGGAGCGGCCCAAGAAATAGCAACAACAACAACAACAACAAAAAAAAAAAGACAAAAGACAAAAAAAAAAAAAGACAAAAAATGCTGGAGAGGATGCAGAGAAAAAAGAACCCTCCTAAAGTGTCAGTGGGAACATAAATTGGTGAAGCCACTATGGAAAACAGTAAGGAGGTTCCTTAAAAAACTAAAAACAGTACTATCATAGCATGCAGCAATCCCATTCCTGGGAAAGTATTCAGAGAAAACTCTAATTTGAAAGATACATGTGCCCCCATGTTCATAGCAGCATTATTTATAATAGCTAAGACATGGGTGGAAGTAACCTAAGTGTCCATCAACAGATTCATGGATGAAGCGTTCGTGGTATATACACTGTAATGTAATGTTACTCAGCTATAAAAACGAATGAAATAATGCCATTTGCAGGAACATGGATGGACTTGGAGATTATCATACTAAGTGAAGCAAGTCAGACAGAGAGAGACAAATATCCTATGATAACACTTACATGTGGAATCTAAAAAATTTGACACAAATGAACTTCTTTACAAAACAGAAATAGACTCACAGACATAGAAAACAAACTTATGGTTACCAGAAGGGATAGCAAGGGGGATAAAATAGGAGTTTGGGATTAACATATACACACACCACTATATATAAAATAGATAAGAAACTACTGTTTAGCACAGGGCACTATACTCAATATCTTAGAATAACATAAGATGGAAAATAATATAATAAGGAATATATATATGTATAAATATATATCTGAATCACTTTGTTGTACACTTGAAACTAACACAATAGTGTCAATTAACTAAACTTCAATTTAAAAAAGGTGAACAAGTTTATTAGAAGTCACATGACCAGTAAGTATAGGAATAAGGACTCAAGCCCAGGTCAGTTTTATTCCAAAGTTACATATAATCATTAAGCATCCTGCTGCCTGCCTGTTGACTTTCAGGCTGACGAACCATACCCACCTCTGAGAACATATTTATACTTCCTATCCCACTATGTACCATCAAATCTTTGGAATTCCAGCAAGTTAGCTTTAGATGGGGCTGGAACGTTCTTAGAATTCACTTATTTCATTTTATAGTGGAGGATATCAAGGTCTTGAGAAAGAAAGTTACTTTCTCAAGGTCAAACAATTAATTAGTGTCCAGGCAAGAATTTAAATTAGGTCTCCTATGAATCCCATGCTCTTCCCAGAACGTAATATCGCCTCCCACTAAAATGGATCATTTCCAATAATTTATTTTTCCCTTCAACTTCTTCAAGGACCCTTCATAAAACAGGCTGTGTGTTGTTCAGCTGCAGAAAATAATTATTTGTTACATTTGCTGCACCCTTTTTAGTTTTAATTTCACTCAATTCAAATAGCCATTGCTCGCCAAGCTACTTTAGCCACAGAGCCCTTATGAGGCTTATTTGTCGCCGAAGTCTTATTTTCTGAGGTAAATTAATGATGTGTTATTCCCAGAGACTTTATGGTGCTTATCACTATATTAACTCACATCAAAAAAATCACAGGGAGCTATTTTTCAAGCCCTGCCTAAAACAGCCTCAAGAAATTCTAGTGCATTGGGGGCTTTGAAATATAAACGCACATACGGATCGCATATTTCTCATAAAGAAAATGTTTTCATTTCACATTAGGTAAAAGCTTTCTTTAAAAAGTTGTCACTTAGCATAGGAAAAGATTCATTCCTTCTTAGCCTGGTTTTCAAGAGCAGAAGGACCAGTAGCTTTGCAAATAAGAATTATGATTGTAAGTGGTGGTTTGGTACGGAGTTGGTGAGATTGCAGGTTTGAATTTCTGACCTCTGAATGACCAGTTCTGCATTCTTCAGTGTGTGCTTTGAAACATATCACAATCAGAGTGATCAGTGCCTCATCTGTAAAATGGGCAGGGAAATATTACATTAAAGTTGAGGGAATTAAGTGAAGTGGGTAATTAAGCAAAGCAAAGTATCCTTAGTGTCCTAGATCATAATGGACTTGAGTCAATGCAATTTTTCTTCCTTGAGAAGACAGTTTGTCCCTCTCAGCTTAAAGAAACTGTCACTTTTCCAAACTATTCTAAGTAAGTTCCACCCTTTTCCTTTTGTTACTCGTCACCCACAAAACACCTCTTAATTGTGAGCCAGCCATGCCAAACACTGTGCAAGCAGCTCAGTATCCTACCTCCTTCTAAGAGCTTGGAATGCGGTGTGCACACTAGACCAGGAAACGGGAGATTGTGTTCCAGTGCACTCAGAACTCTGCTGGGTGAGTAGCAGGCATTGTGTAGCCCCCAAGTCATCTCTAACTAGGGCGTCTTATTGACAGAGAGGGAGTGAGCATCCAATAATGCACCTCTGGCTTTGGAAAAGAATGACATACACAACTGGTTCCTTCAGGGCTAGGTTAGGTGGACAGAGAATTTCTTAAAAAGTGAAAGGTAACTGTTGAGAGATACTGTTTATATATGACATAATATGTTTGTTTAAGAAAATTCTATTGAAGTCAGCTCCCAATGAAACAGCAGCAGCAAGGGAAGCAGAGAAGAGAGGCCAACCTCCTCTAAAGGAATATGGTGGGGAGAACAGAGGCCATTGTGTATTTGGAAGCCAGGAACTGCAAGGAAATCTGTTTGATGGCATTTTCCTCTCTCTCTTCCTCTATCACTCTTGCTCTCTTTTAAAAAAAAAAAAAAACATTAATTATCACCATAAATTATGAAGGCTGTGTTATTCTCATTTAGCATAGGAAAATCCAGTTTTCAGAAAGTTCATGTTCTCTTGCCCAAGACCACACACTAGTATGTGGCCAAGGCAGGGATTGGGATTCACCCAGACTGGCTGGGCAGACTGTGGTCCCTCTGCCTGGTTCTCAGGGTCTCAAATAGGTGGGCCGGGTACAGTGCGGCAGGTCTCAGAGCCCAGGACTGCTCTGTCACATCAAGTAGGGATATAAAAACGAACAGTTTGCCCTGTACATGCTACATATCTTGTGATCAGTAAGACTAAATTAGGACTTCACCTTGGTTCAGTAGTGGGACCTTCACAAAGGGCCAGGCAGGTGATCATTTGCTCAGGAGTGAGCTGGGCACAAAGATGCTGGAGAGGCCTTGCAGGGGGTTTGGTCTGATGGTCTAACATCTCTGGGCCCTTTAGGGCAACTTTACTCAAACAGGCAGCAAGTCATTGGTGGCAAGAAGGATCAAAAGGGTTCTTCCTTATTTAAAAGGGGAAGATAAAGTTGCTGACTGAGATAAATCATGGATAATGAGAACAGGGACTGGAATAAAGGGAAAAAAATGGAGTTGGGATGGAGAAAGTGGCAAGCTGCTGAATCAGCTCTCTGGCAGAAAATGGAATTAAAGGGTTTTCTTTCTCTTTCTGACAAAATGGATGTTAAGGCCTTTCTTTTTATTTCTTTTTCCTTATTCATCTAAAAGGTTCTCTTTAGGAACAATGCATTGGAAATGCAAACCAGGAAATCCTGCCAAAACTCTTGACGAGATAGATGGTGGGGAGGGGGCAGTCATTGATACTGAACTTGGCCCAGAGGGATAAAAAAGTGTCCTCTCTCACTGAGAAAAAGGAGATATTTCCCATCCCCTGTACCAGGAATGAATCTATGATGTCTGATTTTCCCCTGTACAATGGAAAGAGAGGGAAAAGCAGAAAAAGCACATTAATATTTGCTGATCATTAGCCATAGTCCAGCAATATACTCAGTGACATACAATATTATGTCATTTAATCCCTAGCGATGCCCTGTGGGGTGCATCACATCAAAATGTTCCCATTTTGCTAAGAAGAAAAATTAGGCAAAGAGAGGTTGTTCAAGGTCATTGTGCTTATAAATTGACAGACATGGGATACACACCGGGGGCGGTCCAGCTCCAAAGGCCAGATTCCAGCCACCTGCCTCATCAGCAGAATGGTATCCCTTTCCTCTGTGCCTTCGCAGTGCGTTGCAGCAGACAAGTCCTTAGGTAGGAGTTAGCTTTCAGCCTCCCTATCATCAAAAGGGTCAGTTTTTCTAGTTTTGCTCCTTAATCATGAAGAAGAAATTTGGAAGAAACAAAACAGTTCTGAAATGAATTCTGAGGCTGAAGAGGCTTCTATTTCTGGAGTCAGCATCTCTAAACCCAAATCTGAAGGTGAAGGTGATGGGTCCTTCTCCAACCATCCACCCCACCCATCTACAGACAACTATTTCATATCTGCTATGTGACAGACCTCATTCTAAGTAAGGGGCGAATGTTCCTTTCTCCTCTTTGGAACCTTCCTAAAAAGCAGAAGTATCAGACAAAGGCACACTCCATAGTATAATGGAACATAAAGTGGTGACATGAATAATGGGAGGTTATACAAGAGCTGTTTGAGCCACAAAGAAGAAAGGATACAAACACACACACACACACAGTCTGGGGAATATAAGGGGAGGTTCCTCCAGAGTAATGTCAGATTGGAGCCAAGAAGATGACGTTGAGTTGGCCAGGCGGAAGAAGAGGTCAGTGGAAGTAGCATGCAGAAGGAAAGATGTGGCTTAGGAGAGCTATCACTGGGTGTTCTTGGGGTGGGGCTGTGCACAGAGGCAGGAGAGGAAGGCAGTGGGTGCGTCAGGGAGGCCTCGTGGAAATTTCTATGAGTCTTAACTATTCTATTGGTGATGAGGAGGCACTGAGGAATCTAGTTTAAAGCATGACCAGATTATGTTTATATTTTAGGAAGTTCTTGCTAATACATGGTAGATGAGAGATTCAGAAAAGAGCTAAGAAGTAGCTCAGTCTTTTAGGTGATATTTATTTATACTTATATCTTGTTTGATTTTATATATTATTTGCACTTATATATAATTACTTGCATTTATTTATCTTCATTTATTTACTTATTTGTTCCTGCATTTGTTAAATGTTCATGGAATGCCTAATATGTGTCAGATACTGAGCTAGACTCAAGGGCTATAAAGGTGAGCGAAACCAGGTGTGATTCCTGCCAACACAGAATACTGAATCTAGAAGAGAAGCCAGAAATAATTTAAATAAGCATAGAAATAACGTTACAGCTGTCACAAGAACTCCAGAGGGGAGTATATGGTGCCACAAGAGCCTTGAGGAAGTGATTTGTCCTTTTCAACCTCCACAAGCAAGGGACGCATGTCCTGCTTTTGCAGGATCAGTGGCGGTGAGCCGAGAGTCATGAGAAGGGAAGAGTGTTTCAGACAGGTTGACAATATGAGAAAACCCTGTCAGGATAGGAGTGCGGAAGGGACAGGGGTGGCTGGAACCAAGGAGGTGAAGGAATCAGGATGTGACCTGAGGCTGGAGGTCAGGGGCACGTTGCCTTGATCAGTGAATTGTGAGCCAACATGATGCACTTGCCTGTGAAGTGGGGCTGACTTTCCCTCTTGCCCCTCTGCCATGGCCAGGAGAACAAGCCCACCACAGAAAGATGAGCCATGCATAGCAAAGCCAAATCATCCCACCCATCACAGCAAAGGCCATCCTATCCTAGACAACAACCAGATGAGCCCAACATGTGAGTAAGACCAGCTGAGACCAAAGGAGCCACCAGCCAAACACAGCCTTAAATTGCCAATATTTGTTCTTCTGTGAAATAAATGCTTATCATCGAAGCTCCTGAGTTCAACGTGTGCACGTGGAGTGGGAGATGGAGAAGCAGTGAGGAGTCAAGGATCATTTTAGATCCCTAATTTGTGTACCTGGACAAATACTGGAGCCATGCTGTGAACTAGGCTAAGATTTAAGGAGTCATGGAAAAAGCATTTCAGTCATGACTAGGAAAACCAGAAGGGTGCTTTGCCCTAAGGATGGAATTGCATCCTGAGGCATCAATTCAGCCAATTTGGATTGTACACAATTCTTAGATCATTCTTTACTCTTGAGTTTAATTGACTTGGGTTCAAATTCTAACCCTCATTTTTTTTTATGTGACTATGGTGAGTTAATTAACTTTCCTGAATTTAAGCTGGAAATAAAAGCAATCATTTGGATTTGCAAAGTTTTGTGAGGATCACCCAAGCGGCAGTTAAAGTGTGAACCACATTACTTGGCCTTTGTTTCATACCTGAAGCATATTTGCTATTAGAATATAATTATACTAATCTGTGTTCAGGCTGTTCTCCATCTGCCAGAATACTTTCCTTGCTACTCTAAGTCCTCTTTATGCTTAAACTTCTCTCTAGATTCACCCACAAGCTCTGCTCCGGAAGCCCTCCCAAAAGATTTGGTTTTTCTTCTTTTTTAGCTGCACTTGCCTCATATGGCAGTTCCCAGGCTAGGGGATCAAATCGGAGCGGTAGTTGAGGTCTAGGCCACAGCCATGGCAACACTGGATTCAAGCCACATCTGTGACCTATGCCACAACTTGCATCAATCCTTAAACCACTGAGTGAGGCCAGGGATTGAACCTGCATCCTCACAAATACTATGTTGGGTTCTTAACCTGCTGAGCCACAATGGGAAACTCCCCAAAGAGTCTAATACTCCATGGACTCTCGGTTTTCTGAGTCTCTGGATTTCTGTATTTTTGTATATACTCATTCATCCTATATTTATCCAGCACCTATCATATGCTAATTGCCAAGAAGAATAGCTATAAGACACTGCTTTGCCATACTCACAGGGGGCAAATACCACCTGATCTCATTTTTTAATTTAAAAGTGAGTATTCATTTCACCTTCTGGGTTACAAACTGCTCTGATACATAGGGTTTTACTTCCTGTCCACAAAAGCCCTGTTGAGAGGCAGGACACGTATCGGTGGCCTTATGTCCCCTTCGCAGATGATTGTCAGCAGGTTGGCCATGCTCCCCCACCCGCTTGTCACTTGGTAAGAAACTTTGCTTATTAGAGTTTATTAGATCTTATTTATTTTGGAATATATTTGCCTTCTTCATTAGTATGGTGGCTTTTGAGCTCAGGGGCTACAGGTTATTTACTTTTGTATCTCTAGTGTCCAGCTAAATGCCTGACAAAGAATAGGTACTTAATAAATATTTGCTGTGTGAACTAGGGTCAGAGGGTTTAAGGGATTTGCTCAAATCCACATGAAAAATCAAAAGTAGACCCAGGGTAACAGTAGCTTTTCCTCCTCCCAATTCAAGAGCCTCCTCCATGACAACACGTTCTTTCCTATGAATTTCTGTGACTGGTTTTAGGAAGCAGATGAATGATGTCTCAAAGAAAGGGTAATGTGTTAAAAGCATAATATGCGTTCATTAGAAAACTGTTAAGGAAGAAAAGAAAGTGGAGGCCGAAGACATAATATTTCTTGGGCATCTACTATTTACATGAAAACGTTAAGTTTCACAGCAACTTGATGAAGTCAGCATTATCCCTGGGTACAGATGAGAAAACAGAAGTTCATGGGAAAACTTGGGTCTGGTTCTATAGCAGGTAAGTCATGGGGATGACAGTTATAACCCAAGGGGGTCTGAATTCAGGGCCTGCTCACTCTTAATTATAGCCTATAGCCAAAAGTGACAGTGCTGACAAACGGATGAACAAATGAATGGGGGAGGCTGTAGATTAACTAATTTTCATTTGAGGAAGCGGTCCTAAACATGACAGCCTTTTAAATTCAGGCGCTGGGCTTCCTGATCCTCAGACTGTAGTGTTCACTCCTGTGGCTTTGTAAATAATGTTTCTTTGTCATTTTGTAAAATGACTCTGATTAGGAAGGGATTGATCATTTCCTAAGACTGTTTTGTTAAGAAGTGCCCAAAGCCACTCAGCATCCCCTGTTGGTGCTTATTTCTCTGTGTTTTGATAAAATATAATTGTCTTCAAGTCTCTCAGGATTGATTAGATGGAATGTTCAAAAGGAAAGCTGTCTTATTACTGACCCTGCATCTTTTAGTTAATAAGTTTTTTTTTTCTAATTTTACTTCAAAGATGAAAGTTTCTTAATTAACCATCAGAGGTTCTCTGAAGCTAAGTATATTAAAATCATATTATGCCTTCCTGAGGCTCTCCTTAGATTTTTTATTAAGCAAAGCTATTGGAAGTAAAGATATGAGGGTAATCGCATCTATACATAATAAAGATACACTTATGAGTTTTCTATTCTCATCAACATCACTGCCATCCTGAAAAAGTCAATTATTTTGTAATATTTAAGGATGCTAATAAAAATGAATGTTATTTAGCTAAATCTTGTTAGCTCTGGAAATGAGAAACAAGAATATCAGGCTAGAAGGAAAAAAAGATCATGGCTTAATTCTAAGTGCAATTTAGCAAATGTGCATCAAAACAGCTCAATCTATTTCAACGGTTATTTCTTGAGAACTGCCATGTGCCAATTTTCATTGATTCTGAGAGGTAGAAAAATTCAGACACTGACTCTGCTCTCAGGGATCTCACAGGCTCATAGGAGAAAGTGATCCTTGCACTGTAACACAGATGGGAATGGACAGGTGCATTAATAAAGGCATATGCAAAGCCATGATATGGTGGGAAACTGATTCTCTGGGGGAAGGAGGAGCATTGATTTGCCAATCTCTCTGGTGTAAATATTTCCACCACCGTTTATTTGCCTGGTTCCAATGAAAAAAACTCCCCAATTGAAAAGCAGCTTAAAAAGTCTTAAGTATTTAACAGTTGGGAGCTTTATACGTCAGCTAGGCTCTAACACACCCCTGGAAGTGTGGGGGATGCAGAAAGGAAAACGGTAGTGAATTCTGCTTGGACTGGAGCAGGAACAGGATGTAGAAAGGAGGACACCTGAGCCATACCTGCAGGATGAGCAAGAGAGAACAGAGAACAGGAAGGAGGAATGTTCCAGACAGAGGGACTGCCTTGTGCCAGTTTATGCGGACTGAGAATCTGTGGTGTGTTGGAGCATGAGTAATCTGAATTGCCGAGGCTGGGGCTCTGGAAGTTGATATTACACTGGAACCAGGTTGTGAAAGACCGTGTATGCCACATCAGGAGTTATAATTTCGTTCTATAGAAAATTGGAGTCTCTAGAGGGTCTCACAAAATCTATTTGAAGAAAAACCACTGAAATAGCCCAAGCACAGATGGGTTCTGCCAAATGGCCAGGCTTTCTGCAAACACAGTTATTTTCAAAATGACTGATTTCTTGGCTAAATTTTATTGTTTTTCAAAGAATCTAGCTTATTTAGTACCATGGTCATAGGAGAGTAGAAAAAGGAAAGATGGAGGTAAGAAATTGAAATGCAGCTGTAAACAGAAATCTAGGATTATCTAAAAAAAAAAAGCAATGGGAGCTAATACAGAAAATATGGAAGATATAGGTATGAGAAGAAAATAAGAATTATCTCACATCCTATCACTCATATGTAGCTGCTTTTATCATTTTTATATTTGTCTTTCCAGTATTTTATATGTATATTTATAATGCACATACTTCTAAAATTGAAACAGTTCATATTATGTACGTTTCACTAAAATTACTTATGAACAATTTCTCAGATCATCATGTATTATTCTACACCCTCATTCTTAAAGATTGCTTGATATTCCATTGCATGAAGATAACTTTTTATCCAATCAACTATTTATGGATATTAAGGTTGTTTGCAAATTTTTACCATCCCAAATGGTGCTCTGACAAAGCCTCCTTTTTATTCTTGGCATACATTTTGACAGAACACTTAATTGGATATAGATGTAAAATTGTTTTTAGTATTTTTTTGAAAAGCAAATTTTAGGAACACAAGAAAATAAAATGCTACTTTGTAGTTATCTCCTAATCACTTCCTGTCCTTAGCCCTTCCTTACCCTTTGATAGAATTTAATGTTGAGATGTCTTCTGTATTTTATATAGAAGAGTAAGTTCTCACATGTTTCAGGATGTATATAATCTTTCTGTGATTCCAGCTAAGCAGTGTTCTGCTGGTTACTTCTTCCTCTACTCCATACATGCAGGACATGGTTTTATGACAAATATCTCTATGACCACATATCCCCCACTGAAAATTAAGTATCAACTTTAGATTAGTCTTGGCCCCATATGTGTGAGGGGTTTGTCTTTGAGCTATCTGGATATTTAGAGCACTGGTTGGACGTCACTGATGCAGGAAGTAGATATTTACATCAGCTGGGAGCCTGTGGTTCCTTCAGGGGCACCAGGAGAAATAGAATTCATATAATACATTCTGCGTGAGGGCTTGCCGTATGTCAAGCATGGGTCTTGTGACACTGAAAATTCAATCCAAGCTTTGGATATCCTTGAACTTCAGCTTTAAGCATTTGGACTTGATCCTACAATTTACATTAGTTATCAAAAAGATTCTTCTACAGGAAAAGCAGTATGTGAATCCAAGCACAAGAGAGAAGAAATCATCTTTTACAAATGACCACTTGGGTATTTTGGGAGAACGCCTTTCTTCTCTCCAAGTGATACATTGCATCACTGAAGTAATGAAACAAACTTGGAAGATATATACCTGCTGTAGAGCAGACACTCTGTGAGGAACAGAAGGGAGGCAAAAATGAAATCACAGCCTTTCCTAGAAAAATGCATAGTGTATTAGGGAATGAAGTACATAAGCCAGCAGTCACAAAGTAGCACAGAAAGTGTCATCATAGAAACACATAAAACAGAGAGACATGAGGGAGCAGGGCTGACTGATTGATGGGAGAGGTGGAAGGAAGAATCAAGCACCACCTCATGCTCTGGTGATGCCTGGAGTGGGTTTTAAGGTAAGCATGGAGATGATTTAGGAGGACAGAAGGCATTCCAGAGGCAGCAAAGGCAGAGAGACTAGAAACAGTCTATATATTTATCATGAAAGGGGCTATATGTTTCCCCAAGCATAAATTTGGCTGTAGATTTAAACCTGAGGAGTGATGTATATATATATATGGTCAGATCTGAGCTGTAGACAAAATCTCAACCTGTAGAAGATTAGTTATAAGATGAAAAGACTCAAAATAGGAGAACTACACATTTAGCCAGAGAGAAAATGGTGGCTTGGGTGAAGGAAAAGGCGAGAGAGGGAAAGCAGACAGGCTAGGTATGAGAGGTATTTAAGAGGTACAAATGGAGAAGCCTTGGTGACTAATTAGATGAAGGGGTGGTAAAAGAAGATAGTATTTTGGTCTCTGATTTCTGGCTGGGGTGGCTTGGTGCATCATGGAGATTGTAAAGAGACTGAAAACAGCAGGGGAAACAAGTTTCATGACTTCAGCTTTGGACATAATGCTTTTGAGACACTGTGAGGTATCTGAGTGAGAAAAGTCCAGGTAGTAATGGCTTATGTTGCTAGATCTTGCTGAAGATCATTAGAATACTGCGACTCATGAAAAGGTTAACCTGTTTTAATGTTCCTGTTTTTTATCAAGATCACAGCTTGTGGTCTTTCACCATGTACAGACCAGAGGCTAAAGGACTTTGCAGCTTCACAGTTGGAATCTATGGTTTTTCTTCTCTGCAGCAGAGTCCCATAGAGTATCTGGAGTAACTGCTGAGAACTTAATGTATGACATACCCTAATTAAAGATCACGGTCAAGTTTGGGATCGCTGGAAGCAGGAAAAAGAGGTAAAGTGCATTTATTATCAAACAGAAACCCACACCAATTCTAGCAGTGATTCTCCTGAAGTGGTAGCATTTGTCAAGATTGGCTTTCATTCTCCTTTGGAGAACTGCATTTTTCAGGAAAACACAGGTCATTGTCCTTTTAGCTTTGCATCTTTGCATCTTCACAGGAAATAGGTTTACATGGCAAATTCATTCATTCACTCAACCAGCTTTTGTTGAGTGCCCATCATTTCAGATTCAACTTTTTTTATTTGGAGGATCAGAGATGGGTAAGATTTTCATGGTAAATAAGATTTGGCCCTACATCTCCAGGAATACAAAGTAGTTGTTTTACTTCATCATTATTGTTATAGCTCTTATGATTGTTAATAATTAATAAAGTTAGTAGTTATACTTTGTGGTTTTGACAAGTAAAATCTTGATCTCTCTCTTTCCCAGATAAGGTACATATCCTGCTAGGCTCAATTATTATCCTTTGATTCCCTTCAACCAGGAAGAAATGTGAAGTGATGCAAGGGTTCCTCCCGACCATACTTAAGATCATATGTGGGGGCCTTGCTTTTATGCAGATTCCCAGATTCAAGCTCTGAAAATCCTGCTTCATTAAGTCTGAGGTCTAAATCTGGCAATTTTTAATTTTTACAAGCACCCCCAGGAAATTCTGAAGTACATGGCTTGTTGGGTACACTGTTGTGTTTAGTACAACAAGGACTGTGAAGTCTCACTGACGAGAATGTCAATTCCAACTTTATCAGTGGAAAGTGGTGTGACCTTGGATAGGTTTTTATGAAAACTATTTGAGCCTCAGATTATTCATCTTGGAAAAGTAACGCGATGGAACATTTCATAGGATGAAGTGAAATTTTATATCTAAAATGGAAAACATATAATTGGCACTTAACTTTTAGGTTTTCTTCCTCCTTTCCCTTTTTATATCCCAATTAGCACCCTGTTTTGTACTTCTAATTTAGCACTCGCCCTTTCTTCCTTTAATGAGAATTCCTTTAGTGAGTGTCCCTTCTCTTTCCCACTGGACTTTGCACTCCTTGAGTACAGGGGTTTGCCCTCACTTTATTCCTATGTCCCCAAAACTTGCACGCAGCAGGAATACACTCAAGTCCTTTCTTAGAAAGTTCTCCTTAGACCTTGGTACTTTCTTCCTCTTACGATCTCCTACCAAAATGACCATTAACATTTCTGCAAGATTCACACCTCTGAAAATCCACTAATTCTTCTTTGTCTTTTTATAGCACAACATATTTAACGAGCCACTGGATCACACATTCTTTAATTCCCTAATCAAGAGGAAATGCCTGACTTAAATCAAAAAGCGATAGAATCAATGGCTTGTTTTGACAGTTCAGAGAGACTTATTCATTTTATTTACCACATCTAATTACATTGATTCCTTTAGGGAACACTTATTGAGCTCACACTGTGTGCCAAAGTACTGTGTTGGGTGGTAGAGATACGAAACAAGCACAACGGTCCTCATGCTCATGGAGTCCATGGATTAGTTATGATAACAAACGCATACAGAGATAATTTCAACACAATGTGGTATATACTCATCTGGAGGGAAGTGCAGGATGTTTTGGGAGAGAGAAAGTTTCTCGATAGTGATCATTTCCAAGATGAAACCTGAGGAGTGGACAGTAGCAAGCTGAAAGAATAGAAATGTGCTCTGGGGAAAATCAACAACATGTGTAAAGACAAGGAGATGAAGTGTTCTTCATGCCCATGAAAAGCAAGTGGCTCCATCTGGTTATGAAGGAAGAAATTGGAACATATATGTGGAGAAACTTATTTTGCTTGGCCTAAGGAATTCACTCTGTCATGAATCTGAAGGGAAGCCATTAAAAAGTTTTAAGTACAGATATGACAAAATTGTAATTCTAAGTTCTTGTTTTCTGCCTGCCATAACTTTTGCCTTTAACTGAGTTTTCTTAATCTTTATTAAATGCAATTATATATTTTCCTAAGAAATCTGAGCTTAACTTTCACAATCACCTGTGAGTTAAATATCCAATAAAAACTGGTAACACTCAATAATTGTGTATGACAACAGTGTCATCTCAAGCAGTTGCTATTTATTTTAAGATAACATAGTATCTTTAAGATTTCATTAGACGATGCTAATGTAAAATGGCTTTTTGCTGGTATTACCACACACAGTCTCTCCTAAACTCTCAATATTATTGGTCAGGATAGGTCTCAATACTATGCTGCAGTAACAAATAACCCCCAGCTCTCAGCAGTTTTGAAGAAAACAGAATAGTAACCATTCTATAAGTCTATTGTGAGTGACTGTCCTTGAGAATGGGCTTTGCTGATTCTAGTCTCTTTGGTACTTAGGTTCATGGAGAAGGTGCCTTTTTCTAAGTTGCTGATCAGTGAGTGAGAGGGAAGGCAGAGCTCTGAAAACTCAGTGCACCTCACAACACCTTGTCCAGAGCTGTCCTCACCAAACTAGAAGGAAGCCAAAGAATTCAAGCCTACCATGTACCTTGGGGAGGAGAAAACCAAAAATATTTGACAAACATTAATATTGCTACCATATCAGTAAAATAGCTATGAAATCTAGGGGGAAAATAAAGATAAAATCTCATACTACCACCTAAATCCAAGAATGACCAACATCCTTCTCCTAGAATCTTGGAGAAGAGTTTACTACTGTGGAAAGGCAATGTTGTCTGCCACTCCAGTTCTACAAGGACCAAGTGACCAACCACTGCAGCCATCCCACACCCCACCCACCATGGTGAGCCCTGAGGGGAATTCAGGGTAGAGAAAAACAGGAAGCATTCTGTGCCATGGCACAAGATAGTCAGTTGACGCATATCAGAAATAATTTCAATGAGCCCAGACTCTTACATTTTCCTATATGTAGTAAAGCAACTAGAATCATTAACTTGAGATGTTTGCTTTTTGTGATTAGCAGTATTTTTTGATGTTCAACTGTAAGTTTTTTTCTTTTTTTGGCAAAAAAACTACTATATATATATAGTAGGGTGTGTATATATATATATATATCCCTCTTACCTCCTAGGAACAGTTCCTCAAACCCAACAGAGGCTGTCTTATGACTCTCCTCAGTAAGGTCCCAGAATAAAACTCAATCCATAAGTTTTAGGTTATGTGTTTTTCTTCTGTTCTCACTGCCCAGAACACCAATGATGGCTTGTTGTGGGGCAAACAAAATAGGTGGCTTCTCCTGCAATCTTTGGTTTATGAAACTGAGAAGCCCCATCTGCTAAAGTCATCTAAGGTCACTCCATCATTCCCAAGCTATTTTCTCCATGGAACACAGCCCCAGGGTCTGCAGAAAATTAAAACTCAATAACTCCCCATCCATCTCAAAGTTTCTTCTTTTTTGGAGTGTGTAGAGTCCTTTTCCCTCCCACGATTCCAATTTTCTCATATGTCATCAGAGGCTATGATCACTAAAAGCAAAATACGACAAAAAGTACTATGCTAAGTGAGGTACAAATCTTCATTTCTTTTGACTCTGGCTGTGCTCCAATGAAACTGAATACTAGTAGCACTCACCAGACTCTCAGTCCCTTGTCATGACCAATAGGGTTCAATATTAGAATTTATAATATGAAGCCAAAGCATTGACTCTGTGATTTCTGCTTGTTGCCAAAGGAATGGTTTCTTCCAGCCAGCAAAACTAAAGAGGCCTCTCAGTGGGGTAATGAAAAGGTCATGTGGTCATACAGATAGGGACTTAGATTCTGGCTCCAGCTGGGTGGACTCAAAAATTTTAATCTCCAGCGCTTCAGTTTCCCCATCTGTCAAGTGCAAATCGTAACGGACCCACACCATGAGGTTGTGATGAGACAATCTTATATTTAAAATACAGACAATGCCTGGCTAGGGTTTTGAGTGGTAGCATCACACTTTATAAGCTTCCAGAGAGGGTGTTTCCTGAGTTACAGTCTATTCATGTGTGAACTTTCAGGAAAAAATAGAATACTTCCTGTAATGCCATATTTCCTGGTCTTCTAGGGAAGCCACCTGTGATATTCTTGATAACCTGTGCAGGGATTTGAGTCTGTTGCCCCCTGAACTTCATTCCAGTAAAAGCCGTTTCTGGCTCCTGCTGTAGTGGTCAGCAGCTTGAAGACATGAAACCAAAATTGGTAAAATAACAACAAAAAAGTATAGTAATATTTTTTAATTTTCTGAAGTCCCAAAGATTCAGGGAGCTAATTGTCAATGAACATACACCAGGTACAATGTACTATTCTAGGTTTTTCTCCTGTGAGATTGTAAATTCCAGAAATGCAAATATCTTGTCCATCTTATTGAGTCTAGTCTTAGAAGAAGCCAGTCTGACATGTAATAGGTGCTCAGTAAGCATCTGAATAAATATTTCATTGAGTCATCTAGCGTCATACTGGGTACGCAATTGACCCAAAATAGGTGGTAACATTACATTTTTCTGCGCTTTAGACTCCTTATTTGGTAAAATAAAGGAGTGAGTCTCAAGGATTACAAACTCAGATGCTTTGAGTGGTCTGGTGATGTTAAAATAAATGTGTAAAGACAGCTGATACAATGCAGGAAGGAGGAGTGGGGACTATGGCTAATTAGAGAAGGGCCCCAGGGATTTATATACAATATTGCTTTTAACAGTCAGCATACCAAAGAAAAACCATCCCCTGAAGAATTAACTCTCCCTGCAGGCTGCTAGTTTGTGGTCTTAGTAGTGACAGTGCAGGTCCTTTCCTACACTAACATTCTCTGGTTGTGTGAGTCAAGGTTCCCTTGAAGCTTTACTACCTGTTCACAGCTTGACTCTGGCAGCCTTGTTAACTTCTATTTTTTTTTTTTTAATGAGATACTTGAAAATGTTTGCATGTAATTCCAGATGACTTTGTGGCCTTATTTATTAAGGATGCCTCTCTCCCCAGTAACTGATTTTGAATTTCAGATAACACTATTTATGTCCAATCCTGGGCATGAGGTCAAATGGCTAAACTGTGGCTTATTCACTTACACCCCAGCCACAAGGATTCACTAGATCCAAAAATGAATTATCCCCGGTGGGGTCTCTTTGACACATGGCTTCAAGAACTCATCATTTCAACGTCAGTCATTCCTTCCACCTGGCTCCAATGTCTCACAGGTTTCCTGACAACAATTAGGGGACTAAAATCACTCATAATCACAATCACACCTGCCTCCCTTATTGGCTCTCAGGCAATTTACTTCTCTCGGCTTCTCTGTCATATAACACACCCCGGGTGTTACTTTTCCAAACTTCAATTATAGACATTCAATCCGACAGCTTCCCTTAAGTTACTATTCTGCCCCTATTTTCTGATATTGATTCCAAATGTTTCAGTAAAAATCAGCCATCCGGGTGTTTGAGAAATCCAGATGTGTATCATATGTAGACTTGCTTCTAGGATGTGATCTTGTAAACTTTGAAGAGATATGAATCAGAAGAGAAATTTTCTACCACCTGCCTTTCCTTGCATATCCAAAATGCATGAACATATCTGCAAACAGAAATGTCCCTCCAAGGAGTTCCCATTGTGGCACAGCAGAAACAAATCTGACTAGTATCCATAAGGATGCAGGTTTGATCCCTGGCCTCTCTCAGTGGGTCAGGGATCCAACGTTGCCATGAGTTGTGGCATAGGTTGTAAACCTGGTTCAGTCTAAACCTGTGGTGTAGACTGGAAGTTCCCCTAGTCTAGGAACTTCCATATGCAGCAAATGTGGCCCTAAAAAGCAAAAACAAACAAACAAACAAACAAAAATAATGTCCATCTATACCCGAGTCATCCCTCCACCCATGCATGAGACATGGTAAAGGTATGAAATTCCAGGCTTTGTTCTTCTTCCTCAACCGTTTTCTAAAAGAAGATTGGAAGAGTTTTGACATTTATTTTCCCACTGGTCTGACTCATGCTGCCAGTTCTCTTAGAAGGCAAAAACAGCTAGTGTCAGTTTTATTTGAAACAATTTTCTTTCCCTGTTATGACAGTAACAACAACTACCACCACCAATTCCTGAATATATAAAATGTATTAAGCACTCAACCAGCGGCTATAGATCTCTTATGATATCAAATTCTTATAAAGCTGAGATGGCTGGTCTTTGGTTCCCATGGTATAGATGAAAAAACCTAACCAGCATCAAAGCTCACTGTCCTTAAGATGATGCATGAAGAATACATACGAAATTCAAATGCAGTTCAGTCTAATTCCAAATAAAAACATTAACAACAGAAGCTGTAGGTGTTACTCTGCTGTAGGTCAAGCCTCAGCACACACTATTTCACTATCCTTTGAAACACCCTGTGAATTATATATGATTTTTCCCATTCTGTGGGTGAGCAGAATATTTACCTATTTTTATTTTAGTTCCTTCTAAGTTTGTGTCTCTGTGAGGTTTTCTCACTTTCACTCATCTTTCTTAATTTCCTCTAATTTAAACACTGGCTTGATTGGTGAACCAATGTACTTTTTTATTTAATGGTATACATAATGCACACAACATATTGCTTGGGTTTATATAAACTGATCAAAGAGATTAAATTTATTGGTGGTATTTATTATTCAAGTAGTTCCCTATTTAGCACTTCCATAAAACTCTGCTTTTTGTGTAAGAGTGTCTCCCCTGAGAAGCTTCCACACCCCATATCTTAAAACAGTGTGATAGAAAGAACACATGAAAAGATGCTCAAGATCACTAATTATTAGAGAAATGCAAATCAAAATTATGATGAGGTACCACCTCACACCAGTCAGAAAAGCCATCCTTAACAAGTCTATAAATAACAAACAGGGAGAGGGTGTGGAGAAAAGGGAACCCTCCTTAAAAAAAACCAAAAAACAAAAGATGCTACCTCTCACCCTAAAACATCCCTATGCACTCAGTCTGGGCCCACAAGACATCTATCCCATGGTAGAAATGTCTTTTGTTTTTCAGCCTCCATCCAAGGACAAATGGCTTAGTAAAGGGTCTGACACAGTATCGGGAATTCAATCCATATTAGTTCCTTCTTTATTTTCTCTTTTTTCCCCCTGATTTTTGTAACCTGTACATGACGTTTGAGACAAAGTAAATGTTCCAGAAAAATTGACTAAATAAATGAAATAAATGACCTGGAGCTATGCCCTTTGTCCATTTATTTAATACTCAGAATTATTATGTAAGATGGGAGCTATTATCTCCATTTTAACAATGAGGAAACTGAGGCCAATGGTTAATGAAAATCTGTAAGGCTACACAGCTAATCATTTCCAGAGACAGTTTTAACCCTGGCTTTCCTGTCTTATTTCAAGTCCCCTTATCTTCTTAACACATAAATCTCTCTCTCTCTCTCCCCATTATAAACGCAGCTCGACTGATTCTGTACTTAAAAATTTAGTAATTTATTATAAATATTTGTATTAATTAAAATTGCACTCAGCACTATGTATCATGATCACTGAGATTTTTTGCATTCTTTAAACTGGGCTCCTGGTGAGTAAGACACCTCATCCTTGTTCCAGTCCTTTACCCAATTTCTCATGTCAATTTTCAACTGTCATGTTTTTGTATACTGTTTAATTCATTTATTCCCTCATCCCTTCATTCATTCAGAAAACTACACACAAACCATGTCTCCATAAAGTATGAGCTGTTGGTCTTAACCTGATTATAAAAAGCCCTCGCTGTTTTGTAGCCTGGGGCAGGTTCAGGAGCCCACACTTGAATATTAATGAGAGGGAAATGGATGATTTTATGATTCCTGACCTTTCTGCTTTAATCCATTAGGAAGTATAGATTGGTTAGTAGTTAGCACAACTGGGCAAAAGCTGTCTAAGAGGAAAATTGATCCTGGTAAGTGCACACAGAGCGGTTCCGCCCGTTAATTCTTCCTATTTTAGCATCCTGAACTTCTGCTCACAGATACCTCAAGTTCATGTCCCAGCATGCCAGGCTGAATGCGGGGGAGACTTGGCAAGAGCTGACAGAGATGTCATTTTTTTACATGTTAATTAAAGGGATAAGTTAAAGGAAATGGCATACAAATCAGCAGATTGGCACCAGGCTCTAGGAAGCAGCCCTGGGTGTCTCCTCACTCAGGTCAAATGGCCTCTTCCCCGAGAAAGTTTTGCAGATACTTGCAAATCGCTGTGGAGGACAGATTCTCTTTGGCTCCATAGAAGAATCCCAGGTCTGGTGCCTCTACATCATTGCTAAGGGCAGGTCAGGGAGCGGGAACAAGCTATGTTCTGGTGGAAAGGGCTTGGGAGACCTAAGTTCTTGACCCACTTCTGTCTCATTCACTACCTCATTCACTTCACCGTTAGAAAAGTCAGAGATGGATTGGATGGTCTTTAAGGACCAACAGAGAACTCCATGATTCCCTTGAACTCCCATTCCAGCTCATATATGTACCTCAAGGTCTGCCTTTGCACTAGACAAGGTCCCAAGTACTAAGTCAATTAATTACTGAAGCACTGTGTTGAGGGATTTCTGAAGCATGTATGACCCCAGAAGGTCAAGTTTCACAATGTGCGCATGGAGTGGAGTGGAACTGGGGATAGGGTACAGTGTTTTCCTGAATGCACGTAATTGCCTTCCTTGCACTAGACGGGGAACTCATTGAGATAGAAATTATCTTCTTTCTTTATCCACTTGGAATTTAGCTCAGGGTCTTGAAAATAGCAGATGTTCCATCAATGTTGAAGGATCTTGAAGAAATGAAGGAACACTGCTCATGAAGCTTTGAGACTAAGTAGGGGATAAAGGGTATTTATTTCAATGCCTTTGTAACCACGTACAAGGAGAGAGCCACCAAATGAATCCATTACTGAATCCTAGATCTTTGCCCAGCGTAACACTGAGCCTGCTGTAGTTCTCAATAACAATATTTTGGGGGGTGAAATAATGAATTCTCTAAGCAAAATGAATATAAACAAGAGGTAATAATATGATTTCTGAAGTCAAAGTGCATGTGTTCAAATCTAAGGCTGATAGCTTGCTAAGTGTTATCCCTGTGCAGTTTCCTTCACTTTGCTAAGCCACAATGTCTTCATCTATAAAACAGGGATAATAACAGTATCTAAATCCTTGGTAGTTAAAAAAAAAAATGAATCATATGGGAGTCCATATTATAGTGCCTAGCATATATCAAGTTCATATTCACTTGACTATGAAAACATATTACATACTCTGCTGGAGACAAAAATATTTCATGTTTTCATAGTACTTCTAAGGAAACAAAGGCTATTTTGAGGAAAAAGAGCAAAAAAAAAAAATTCTTATCCTTCTGGGAGGGAGTGGAGCTTTGGAAAGGGAAGCTGCAAGAACAGAAAGAAAAGGGAGTCCACAACTCAGAGCGTGATAATTATCTACGGATGATTTTCCCGAAGCCCCTCACCCCCTGTAAACTTTCCCTCTTTGTAGACAAGTTCAAGGTGAGAGGCACTAAATGCTTCCATTACTGAGTCCTAGATCTAGGCTGAACTGTATTCTCAAAGATACATCTGTTCTTACTTATATGGTGTTTTCTTAAAACACTTGACACCCATCACATTTTTAAAAGACCATAATCTAGGCAAAAGAAAATTACCAGAGATGTTCGATTCAGGGCTGGTAAGATTGTGGAGTCCTTTATCATTGCATGATCATTATCCATGTATATATACCAAGTGGCATATATGACATACTCATGGGGTATTTAAGGGAGCTATACAAAAATGCCTGCATTAATGCAGCAATATGGCTAGCTTTAGAAGGAAAGGGAAATATCGTGACGTGACATGGGTCATAAATCTGGTTACTTGGCCAAGTTATTGAATATTAAAATGGCTAGCAGAAAATTTGTAATGCAGGAGATGCTAAGTATGTTACTCATTTCCTTTACCTTATATCTTATGACCATTATTCACATCAGTGATGCTCTTCACACTCAATTCAAGACTTTATTTTCACACCCTCCTCTATAAGCATCTCACCCACTTCCTTCTGTTGCTAAGTATGAATTGAATTTTCTCCCCACTCAATGGCAAATAACGCACATGCAACACATATCCATAGGCTCTCTTCTTAATGTTAGGCATGCAGTAGGCACTGTGAAGGACACAAAATGAACAAGACATTGGTCCTCTTTCTCGAGATTTAAGAGCCGAACTAGTTTAGTGTTGAAAGAGTGGATGGGATTAACTTGGATCGTTATAACACAGCATAAAAAGTTATCCAGGATCTGTAGATTTGGACATGAAAATATAAGTCATAAAAAGAAAAGGAGGAAGCAAGAAGGAGGGAAAAAATAAATGAAGATATATTTAGTAGCTGCCATCTACCAGGCACTGTTCTAGCCCCTTAACCATGTGTATGTCTATATTTATATGTTCACCTCAATCTACATCAATAAAAGTTCTGCTTGCCATCTTTGACTACATCATAAAACAAAGGGGCCTCAGCAAGTTATTGTCTGCATTTTAAAATGAGGAGGCTGAGGGTCAAAGAATTGAAGAAGTATAACTCAAAGGTACTCTTAGCAAAAGGGGAAAAATGATGGTCAGTAAACTTGTCTCTATAACTCATCTCTTGTTTGTTTTCCTGGCCTCCACATCCTTTTCCAGAATAATAACTTATGTTTAGTAAATGTCAGGCCTGTGTAACCTTTTTTTATATATCATGTTACAATAGCAATGCAGTAAAAGGAATGTGGTTGCCCTTCCTCACTTCATAAAAGGGAAAACTCAGGGAATTAAGGAAGGAGGGATTTCAAAACAGGATCCCAAAGTGAGGCATCCCCTGTTATCTTATGCCCCCTTCTCCATAATCTGAAAAAATATGTATATACATATACATTTACCATACATATATGTGATAATATTTGAATCCATCATGTTTTGTCTAGGTTTTTATTTTTTCTATTATAGTTGATTTACATTGTTCTGTCAATTTCTGCTATACAGCAAAGTGACCCTGTCATACATACATATAAAAATATATATATTCATTCTTTTTCTCACATTATCCTCATATTTTGAGCTCTCAGTATGCGTGGAGGTTTGTTTTTTTTTTTCCTATTGGGTGAGATTTTCTTTTTTTAATTAAAAATTTTTCTTATAGTTGATTTACAATGTTCTGTCAATTTCTGCTATAGAGCAAAGTGACCCAGCCAAGTATGTGTGGAGTTTTAAGCCAAGCTCTTTCCATGTATGATGAAACTGTATCCACTTGAAAACCCCATGACAAAATCCTATCAGCTTCCCCACTGTAGAGATGAGAAAACAAGTCCAGGGGAGTGAAAAAAAAAAACTTTGAAGGTCACATACAAGGCAGAGAAGGGATGTAGGCCTGTGTTGGCAGTCTGACTTCAGAGCCCCTGCCTTTAAGAAGCTGAGATGAAAAGGAAGTGAGTACAATGCTGAGGTATATTCCCCTTCAGAAGTAGAAGCAGAGAATTGAAAAAATTCATGAAAAATATGTGGCTTGTTTCTACCAGGAATCCCTTCAAGCCCTGGATAGAACGGCAATGGACATGCAGGCAATGCCTGCTTTGGACGCTCTTGCCTGATTTCTCTAAGGTCTGCATTAGCATGAAGCTGGAAGAATGTCCGGCGCCCACCAGTCCTGTCAGCCTAGCTTGACACGTTCAGTTCCCATTTCTGTGAGTGACAGGCACTGCCATTCTGTTTTTCCAATGGTAAGTCCTCCTTGTCACTTCTTCCCCTTAGGGAGGTCAGCTCAATGTATTGACAACCCCAATCAGGAAAATCCAGGGGAAAATTCAGTCCAGGTTGTGTCCACCAGACCAAACTTCCTGCCTGGAGATAAATGCAGCCACTTGGTGTGACTGCGGGGTGAGGAGGAAGACAACCACAGGGACTTGATTCTTCCGCCTGGAAACAGGGAGTGTGTGATTTGCAGCCAGGCATACAGAGCTGAGATCAAATCTCTAGTTTATACTTTACTAATCACACAGCCTTAGACAAGTTACTTAAAATTTTTGAGCGTTTGAGTCCTGAACTAATAAAATGTGATGATATTGAGCATTACTATGGGGCTTACATGAGACAATTAATGCACAGACAGGTCCTGGCATATTTCCTGGCACGGCATAGTTGTTAAAATATGATCAATATAATGCTTATTATCAACATATTACCACCTTCATCCTCCTCCTCCTCCTCCTTATCAATCACACAGGGTATTAGCCACAATTCTTCTGAGGCCCCTTAGAATATCTGGATCTGCCACTGTCACATAGTTTGGTCAAAGACTCTGGGTAGGTTGCAGAAAAGATCTCTCTCTCAAGTTCAAATATTTGCTCATCCTGGAGGCAAAGGAGGGCTTGCTTTAGAGATTAACAGGAGATCCAATTTTAAATTTCCCATGTTGGAACTGAGGATTCTAAATAATGACCCGGAGAGTTGAATATCAACATTCCCCAGAGAGGAAACGGCCGAATGGCATTCTCTATTGCTTTCAGCAAATCCAATTAGTTGAAAGCTCAATTTACAATGAATCATGGGACTGATTTGTGGAAAGAACACTGACTAGGAATCAAGACAGCTATGATCACATCAAAATAACACTCATAATTAATATTTGCACTACTCTGTGCAGTTTAAAATGCATTTCATGCATGTGATCTTTATAACAACCTTCTGGGCACCTGCTATTATTTTCTCAGAATTCAGGGGCGAGATCCTGCTGGCTAATGCCTTAGCTGAACCTGGATTCCCACCCTCCTCTCCATAACCACAAGTACCATCCTGGACTGGGTGGATCACCCCTTACCCCCTGTCCTGGTGTCTTTTAATGGCCTCCTCACTAACCTTCCTTCCTCAGTTTCACATCTTGCATTTCATTTCCTACCCTAGGAAAGAAGGCTGTTTCTAAATCACAGACATAATCATTTCACTCCCCTGTAGAAAAACTCTCGAATTCTACACCTCTCAATTGCCATGGTCGCCTTCCTCCCTCCCTCTTTCCTTCCTTCCTCCCTTCATCCCTTTCTCCTTCCTTCCTTCTTCCTCTCCTTCCTTCCCTCCCTTCCTCCCTTCCCCCTCCCTCCTTCCCTCCCTTCCTTCCTGTGTGCTGTTGGCCAAATGCTGCCTCATAAGGGTCATATGAGAGCAGCGATGAACAGGGATGCTTCAGGGGAGATGGAGGTGAAGCACCCAAACAGCACTTGTTTGCTGCCTCCCTACGTCCATCCTGCTCTGTTTCACTCCTCCCTCCCACTAACCCAAGTGATTTATGGAACTCAGTTTGAAATGTCACTGGCCTGTAGAATAAAATTCAGACTCCTCTCTGAGGAAAGAATCCACATTTAATCCTGCAATTCTCAGTGTGGACTTAGCTCAAGTTACAGAGGCAATCCAGGAAGTGGGCTTCCCATGGTGCAGAGCTGAGCTGATAGACTCAGAGCAGAGAGAACAAAATACACTCAGAGCAGAGAGAACAAAAGATGAATGGCTAAAATGCCTGCCTTCCAATCTTCTTGTGGATCAAATGGAACCGTTTACACCTACAGAAATGAAATCTACATGTTTACACATTTTTTAAATTATTTTTGACCATGCCTGTGGCATGCAGAATTTCCCTGGCAGGGACTGAACCTGCACCACCACAGCAACCTGTGCCACCAAACAGTAATAACATCAGATCCTTAACCCGCTGAGCCACCAGGGAACTCCTATGCTTACACTTTAGAACCCTCACAGGAATTTTTTTCGAACCAAATATCACGTCCTCTGCACAATCTCTTTAACTTCCCTGTCCCTCCTGTACTCTGTTTCATCTTGTACATGCTTTTACCGCTACTTTGTGCTTTCGTCTATGATACCACAGTCCCGTGCACTGACACTGCAGTTCCACAGCTGTCTCTCCCCCTGGTCTTAAGAACAGGAAGCATGACTTATTCATCTTTTGATCAGTACTACAGCGATTGACACACAGAAGGTGCACCATTAGTATTTGCTGAACTGAAGGCGAGGATTTATTTCACTAATAAACAAAAGGACAGAATGTATGCAGATACTAGCTAATGGTGTGGATGAGATTACTACCTGTAAAAGATGACAATTTTTTTTTTTTTGTCTTTTTGGTATTTCTTCGGCCGCTCCCACGGCATATGGAGGTTCCCAGGCTAGGGGTCGGATCGGAGCTGTAGCCACCGGCCTACGCCAGACCAACAGCAACGAGGGATCCGAGCCGCGTCTGCGACCTACAACACAGCTCAGGGCAACGCCGGACCCTCAACCCACTGAGCAAGGGCAGGGACCGAACCCGCAACCTCATGGTTCCTAGTCGGATTCGTTAACCATTGCACCACGACGGGAACTCCGACAATTTTTTTAACGGAAGAATTTGATTGACAAGAACTGAATTAACAGGTGACTCTTCTTAAAACTGTTGCCTCATGAGACATGAGCCATTACTTCATGTATAAAACAGACTGACTAAACTTGAGGTTGCAAACTAATTGTGGAGCTTGCATGGAGTGAGACAATGTTTGTGAGGGGAGGAAGAAAGTAAAGAAGCAACATATAAGCAGGATGCAGGGCTTTCTGACAACTGTAAGCTGTGCCCTCAGCAATCTGAGCTTTTGACCAAGAAAATCAATGCATAGCAGTGGAGAGCTGATAGATGGGTGATCACCATAGAAACACCATGGTTCTCAGGATAGGTCAAGACTTGACTGTATCCAAATCAGCATATTATCATATCTTAAGAAAGTATACAGAGAACAAAAGTGGAAGATTCCCCTCACCACGGGAAATAGAAAGAAAAAGAAAACTGACAGCTCACTGCAGCAATTCCCAGGGGAAGAGACACTGAATCTGGAAAATAGGAACGTTCCGTCTGCAGACAGAGAAACTTCATCAGACCGTATCTAACTCTAACGAAAAATCGGAAAATCTTCATTTCTTTATTTTGGTTATATTTTCCTTTTTCTCTTTAATTATTTGACACAAGTATGTAAAAAATAGTCATTAAAAGTGTGTGCTTTGAAGTCAAATATACTTAGGTTTGCGTCCCGATGTTGTCCCTAGTGAAAAATGGGAGCCTGAGTGGAACTCTTCCTGTGTCACCTTAGTATTTCCCACTGCAGTGAACTCCACCTGTCTACAAACTGCCTGATGGTTGCGTCTGCTCTGAGGAAGGCTGGAGAGTTATGCCCCACAAATCCACTCTCAGCAGACCTCAACCAATGACTTATGGAAGGTGGTGGTGTATACCCCAATTCCTTGAACCTCTGATGGGAAAACACTGAAGGATGTGTTCTCCAGACTGTCTGAGCTTTACCAATGGGATTGAGTTCCAGTAACCCACAGCAGATTTTGGCCAGGTGATACACTTTGTATGTGTGTGTCTTTTTAGAACTGTGCCTGGTGCATATGGAGGTTTCCAGGCTAAGGGTCCAATCAGAGCAGAAGCTGCTGGCCTACACCATAGCCACAGCAATGTCAGATCCAAGCCATGTCTGTGACCTACACCACAGCAACACTGGATTCTTAACCCACTGAGCTCACTGCAACACTGGATTCTTAACCCACTGGAGCAAACCCAGGGATCAAACCTGCATCCTCATGGATGCTAGTTAGATTTGTTTCTACTGAGTCATGATGGGACCTCACAGACAATACACCCTTAATTGCCTCCTTTCCTCTTCCTGTCTTACTTCCTCACTCCATCATGGGTATTTCCTAGAATCACCTCCCAACTAAACTATCTGCACTGAATCTTGTTTTCAGCATTTATGTCTGGGGAGCTCAAACTAAGAGGGAGACTATATCTGTGAGTTTCATTTTCTTTTTCTGCAAATGGTCACCATTGTACATAAATGCAAGTTGCAAAGAGTATATAAGCTAATGCATGAAACATGCTTAGCGTGGGGCCTGGCACATTTCAGTTTTGTAGACATATTAACCATAAGGTGTGCTATTGCTCTCAAGAGCATGATTCATGCTAGGTAGGCTAGCCTCCTTGTGAGGTCCTGCAGAGAGAAAGGCAGACAAGATGCTACTCATCTCTGTCCACACAGAACTTACTGTCTCATAGGTAAATATAAGTTACCCATTATTCTTCATGAAAAGGGCTATATCATACACATAGGAGAGAAGTGTGTGGTGCTGTAGGAGCCTCCACTAGAATCTGGCGGACTACTGGGAGAACACTTGGTAGGGATTTGACATTTAAGGAGTGGATAGGAGTTGGCCAAAATGTGTGTGTGTGTGTGTGTGTGTGTGTGTGTGTGTGTGTGCGTGTGTGTGTGTGTGTGTGTGCGCGTGTATGTATGGTAGTGTTATACGAGGAGAAAATCATATATCAAAACGCAGGTGAAACTCAGGAACATCATGCAGAGTGGAAGAAGTTAACCATCTAAAAGGATGTTCCGTATAATTCCATTTATGTAAAACTCTAACACATACCAAACAAGCCCCAAATGGCAGAAAACAGATCAGAAGGTGCCCGGGGGGCTGACTGCAAAGGAACACAGGGTGCTTTCTGGGGTGATGGAGGGCTGGTCGTTACACCTGCGTATATGTGTGTCAAAATGCTCTAAACCATATAACTTAAAATGGGTGCATTTCACTGCATGCAAACTGTCCCTCAATAAAGATCCTTTTTAAGGGTTTAAGGGTTTAAGACTTGCATTAAGGAGAGAAAAATGGAGGAAAGCAAAAAGAAGGTAGGGACAAAGAGAAAGAGAAAGACTTCCATAATTGCGCTCAAGGAAGAGAAAAACCTCTTTAATCTGATCCCATAGGTATTTAACCACCACCATGTCAGTTCTCAAAGTTGTTTCGTTTTGTTTTTTAATATTGTGGCAACAGTCATATGTCTGGTGTGCTAACACTGCCATTTAGTCACAGAAAGTACTACTTTGGCTGTTTAAGTGGATATACTGAGAGATGTTCTGGTTTAATTGAATGTATGTCTTGTGAGTGAGGGTGCAATTTGGCAAAGCCCTGGAGTTAAGCCAATTCTGAGCCACTAAGGAGATGGAATTTATAAAGTCAACAGGCTGACAGTGCCCCCCGCCCGCCCCTGGAGCCTGAACCTATTCACAGGGCAACTGCTCACGAGTGTTCCGGGAGGACCATCTTTTGCTGGGGATGGCTCCATCATGACAGTGTGCCCTCATCCTAGTCAGCACCCAACATCCACCCCACCCCAACTATAGATTTCAGATTTCCCTCTTCTAATGCCAGGAAATAACACCCTCAGCAATTTTATCAACCAAGACCATCAATGAGAGCCTCAGAGATCTTCCTTCCTCAAGCCCCAGGCCCTGGAGAAGTTATAAATCAGACAGCTATGGTAGGCGAGAATTAAATATTACATGGTGCAGCTCTTTGAACTCAGATGGAAAAGTGCTCAATAAATGCATGCTATTATTATTGCTTCTGGCTATAGACACTAGGACATCTGAGACCCTTACATTGAAAGTGTTTCTCCCCCACCACTCCTGGACCCCTGCTGGTTGTAATGAGACTTATCTGCTTACAGGTATTACCCTTATAGTCTATGTTGCCTTTAATGTTAAGTAACCTCAAGAGCCAACAAGCATTGAAACCACCACTGCTTAGACATCATCGAGAAGACATATGTTTTATTCTTAATTGGGTGGTATGGATTATTTTTCTTTTCTGTATTACTGGAAAGGGGTATGAGTGGATTTTCCAGAATGGGGCAATAAAAATAAAATTCGATTGATTAATTTAATAACTACAGCGAGGAAGCATCTTGTGCGGCTGTGGAGAGGAAGTGTGCAATGCCCTACAGAGGGAGGCTACATAACTCATGTCTATTTGAGAGACAGACTCCTGAGCTGGATGCTGGCTTTTTGGAGAATAGTTCCTTCTTAGAAGTATCAGCCAGGTTGAATGGCTTATTTTCCTCCTGAGATCCACCTCATGAGTTATAAATTTGGGGCATCAGGGTATAGATTGTAAATCATATTTGTATAAAGTTCTTTAGCAAGTCACCCTCCACTGGTGCCATGATTCTATTCTAGAAGCACTTAGCACCTGCCTGTGGGTGGAATTCAAGGCAGTCCTGACCCCAGTGGGAGGGCTGCTGAAGGGATCACTGGTTCATTTTCATGGTAGGGAATTTGAATCAGACATCATGGGGCTCATGATATTGTCAGCAAAATCCTTCTGTGCACATTTGGCTGTGGAAAGAATGATACTTATTCCTCCAAGATGTCTGTGAGTCCCCAGAAGGTTAAGAACCACTGCAGTGAGCATATATTTATGGGCTGGTGACAAGGGAACTTATGTGGTGTTTTTAAAATGTATCTGTGAACCTAAAATAACCATTTGACCTGAAATGCCATTTCACCCCCAGGAATATTATCTAAAACTGATGTGATATACAAAAATGTTGGAAGTCTGATTCAAAAGGAGGTGGAAAAATTGGACTCTTACTTATCCTTCAGGGCTCATTTCAAATGTAATTTCTTCAAATGGAATTCCATCATAACATTTTGCCGACATGTCCTACGCACACATTTCTTTTAAATGCCTACATTCTGATCAGTACTGGAGCTCCTTGGGGCAGAATCTCAGTCTTTTTTAAGATTATGCTCTTGGACCATAGGGCCAGATAGACTCCATAAATGTGTATGGATTGGATAAGCAAACACAGCTCCCTGTGTGACGAGAGTGGCATCCGCAGGGACCTGGGAAATTGGTGTACAGCTCTGTTATCCACACCGCTTTACAGCGTGAGTGACATCTAACCTTCTAGGTTAACTCAAATCGGGAGATTAATTTTCACAAATATATTTACAAATAGTGGGAAAGGAGGGGGTGGGCTGGCTTCAGAAATGATTGGATACAGAGCTCAAAACATCGAGACCTTCACATGGCCTTCTTCTCTGCTTTTGGTCCTCCACTGGCTCAATGAGTTCCCACTACAGAGAGACTTTTTTCCCTGAAGTGATGAACAACTAAGCTCCTTTCTCACTGTTTAAATTTATTACTTCCTCTGAATGGGCAGCAACTTTTTCAGAGAAACCGGCTAAATCAGCTTTCATTCATCTTGCAAATGGGGAAACAAAATCAGAGGGGTCAACTTTCTGAATAATGTCACACAGCTAGAAAGCAGTGGAGCAAGAAATAAAGCCTTGCAAAAAAACTTTTGTGGACCTGGGAAAGCCAGAGCTTCAATACTGCTTACATCATTATTTAAATATTATGAGTCTATTGTGAGTGATAATATGCAAATAGCCATGCCTTTCTGAGCTTTGCTCTTCCTAGCCAATAAATAGAGGACAAAATATGATTAACTCCTCAGACTTGACTGATAGCTATATATATATATTTATTTATTTATTTATTGTCTTTTTAGGGCCGCACCTGAGGTTCCCAGTCTAGGGGTCCAATTGGAGCTGTAATTTCCAGCCTACTCCCAGAGCCACAGCAATGAGGATCTGAGCTGCATCTGCAACCTTTACCACAGCTCAAGGCAACAATGGATCCTTAACCCATTGAGAAAGGCCAGGGATCGAACCCATGTCCTCATAGATGCTAGTCAGGTTTGCTAACCGCTGAGCCACAATGGAAATTCCTACCTGTCTATTTATCTATATCACACACAGTGTATCAATGTATAATATGTTAATATATTATACAAACATATAATGTATCTATACCTATATATGTATAAAGTGAAATGATATATTTGAAAGTTTTGGCACATAGTAGATTGTCAAATAAACACTGACCAAGTCAAGTACATGACCCATCTAGAAATGTACAAAACATGATCATGAAATGAACTTCATGGAAAATCCCTCCCACTAGTTTAATTTGTATTTGCCAAAATTTAGTTTCTCTTCTCTCTCACATTCATATATACTTTCTTTGGTATACCTAATGATATTGTATTTGACATTCTATTCCAAATACAAACACACATCCTTAGAAAGAGCCTTCTATTCTTCCACTCATCCAAAAATATGTATAGATCATCTACTATAAAAGGTACCAGACACTAGGGGATACAACAGAAAATAATGTAGATCAAGTCCCTGCCCATGCAGTTTCTGTTCTATAGGAGAAAGAGATTACAAACTCGAAAATAAATAAATGCATAGTAAAGTTTCAGTTTGAAGAGAAATGCCGTGTGGGGGAAAAAAAAAAAAAAGGAAAGCGGCAGGAGATAGAGAATGAAGAGAAGGTAAACTTGCAGGAACTAGACCATCAAAGCTTCTATTTGAACAAAATCTTGAAAAATAAAAGAAGAAACTGGATATGTTAGAAGACTATTTATGGCATAGGGCATAGCAACAGCAAAGGGGTTAGGGCACAAGTTTGTCTTTTGTTAAGATCTGGAAGAAAAGTAGAGTGAGGAAGCGGGAGGTGAAAGGAGATGAAATTGAGAGGGTGGCCAGGGTATAGACCTCGGGGGCCCTTGCAGCTACGGTAAGGTGTATGTGCAAGCTTCCACGTGCATTGGGAAGCCTTGGGGAGTGTCTGAGCAAAGAAGGGACTTGTATGATTTTCTGGGTGATGGACACGTTGCCAGGACAACAGTGGGACCAGAGATACTGATTCTGGTGCTACTGTGATAAAAGATGATAATGGTTCCAACAAGGAGTCCTGGAAGCAGTGAGACTTGAATGGGTTTAGGCCATACTTTGTAGACATTAGCTGACAGGATTTAATGATGGAAAAGAGGAGATTGCAACGGTTGTGTGCATTTTAAAGGAAAAGAGAAAGAATTTAAAACTCTGTTTTATAATAATAGCCAATATTTAATGAGCTCTATAGGGCATGCCCTGTGCTAAGTGCTTTGTACTCATCATGTCATTTAATGCTGGTCCCCCACCACAGACTGTGGGTTTTTTTGTTTATTTTGTTTATTTTAAAATGCTGACTCTGTTTATATAGCTCTTGCTCTCCTTGGCGTTGTGTCCCATTTCTTGCCCTGGGCGTAACATTTAAATCTAATGGCAGATTCAGGTTTTGAAAACCTGAATCCCCTAAGTGTCTTATAGGGGAGCTTCCTTCCACACTCACACACTAGTTCTCTTCTCTTAAATTCTTCAGATAATCACTCTTCCAAGCCTTGGCCTGCCTGCCTATGTGGGCCCAGATGCTGGGACAGGAGATCAGCAGCTCTGTTCCTGGCATCCATGCTCTTCAGCATTGTGAAGGTCAATATTATTATTATTTTATGCATTCAATATGCACAAAAGTAGAGGCAGAGTGATTTGCACTGCATGAGAAAATTAAAAAAAAATCTTTAAAAATCCATCCATCTTAAGTGGATACTGTGAAAATGTTTCATTAAATCCCGTACTTGGAGAATCAGATTGACCTACTAACTGGTTTTCTTTACCTGAAAGTTCCCATAGTAAAGTGCTGCTCTTGTCACGTTTATTGTTGCAGGTGAGGGTGACCATCAGAATACTTGGTTTACAGCGTTACCATCACAGCTCAGCAGAAACAAACCTGACTAATATCCATGAGGATGTGGGTTCCACCTCTGGCCTTGCTCAGTGGGATCCAGAGTTGCTGTGGCTGTGGTGTAGGCCAGTGGCTACCACTCCTATTTGATGCCTAGCCTGGGAACCTCCATATGCATCAGTGTGGCCGTAAAAAAAAAAAAAAAAAGGAATATTTGCTTTGGCGCTGACATGACATGATTTTGCGGTTGGTCTACTGGATGACAGGCCTTGATCATCCAGTGCAACATAAATAGCCATCTTCAAAAATCAATGAGATTGATCTTTACCTATACATAATCCAGTTTTCACGTATTGAAGTCATTATTATTTCATGTTTTGGTAATTTTCATATGAATAATTAAACAAAAGAGTAACACACTCAGTTGGGTTTAGGGCAATGCTTCATGATGAAGAAGGAAGAATTAAGGATCACTGAAAGTGCTGGGAATGGCTCTTAACTCTCCTTCGATAGCAGGCAAAGTCTAAGAACTTCAGCGATTGGATAAAATATCCCTGGAACCTAGAGCTGAAAGGCTGACAACTATGTCCATTAGACCTCCTGGACACCAGGATGCTCTGTGCATCAACCCACACACTGCAGAGGTCAGGGTGCCTGGGAGCCAGGAGTGGGCAGTAGCTCTGAGGTCAGCAAGGAAGAAAAATACATGCCAGATGCTCCACTGCTATGCTTGTGTTAAACAACACTCTCTATTAGCTAGGTTGAACTTGGTTTTTTCTGACAATGTAGCTTTTATAAACTATTGTATCACCTGACCCCTCCGTTTTCCCACTTCTAAAATCAACAGACTGGACCAGATGATCTCTCATGTTCTTTCAGGCTGTGATTGTTCAGGGAAACTAATTGTTTCTCAAAGCATAATTTCAAAGATAGCGCAGTGAAAGATAAACTGGTGAACATTTGGGCCCAAATCAAGTATTTTCATAATGAAGTCCCAAGTTAAAAAAAAAAAAAAAAAAGACAATTAGGAGAACAAATAACCCTCATAATTCTGCAACGTAAAGACGTATGCATTCACGGCAGGGCGGGGTAAATACATCTCTGCCCTTTAGTCTTTAATCTTTTCAATCTAATAAAACATAATCAAGTTTGGCAAGTTACAGAAGAAACAGAAAATCAGAACAGGGTTAATAACTGAGAACGAGTCATAGAAAGTCCTTTAAAAACTATCTGTCGAAACATTAGATCCTGAGAGATTTAATTGTGATTTAATTCAAGTATTCAAAAAATACTGCAGTGCATTCATTATAGAATATCCTAGAGAGTAGAACATAGAGAAACTATTCAATTCATTCCACAAGACTGATTTGTTCTTGAATCCTAAAGGTGACAAGATATTATGCAAAAATAAAAGGAAAACAAAACAATCTAAACCATGAACATAGATTTAAAACTGAAAATTAACCTCCTTAAAATGGAATTTCACAGTCCAATACTGAGGATTGAATAACTCGATAGGAACACGCCCAGTTTCAATATAAGAAAGTTGAATATTGCAATAGAATTTTATCAGCAGGTTAATAATAAAAAACAAGAGTGGATGGTTATTTTAATACACCTAAACGCATTTGATGAAATCTAATAACATTTTCATTTTTCGAGATGGAATAAAATAATTCCTTCTTAATATGATGAATACTCCTATTTTAAACTCCCAAACAAATGATTCTTTATTAAGAGGCACAAGACACAGATCTCTAAATTAGGAATGAAACAAAGTTGTCCACCCTGTCCACCACTGTTTAACATTATTTAAGTCGAGCTAGTGCATAAAACAAATAAATAAAAATACATGTTAGAACAAAAAAAGCATCATAGATCCACAAGTCTTGCTTGAAAATCTGAAATCCAAAATATTCTGAAGACTAAACATTTTGCATCAGTCATTTAATGCAAAAACTAATGTGAGCTGGTATAAGGCCATTTAGTGTGATTGTTTATATTGCTACAGAAATATTAATATGTATGATTATGGACTTCTTCCCTAGACCCTGCTATTCGTTTTTTATGGTTTTCTTTTTGTTTTTTCAGGGCCGCACCCATGGCACATGGAGGTTCCCAGGCTAGGGGTCGAATCTGAGCTGTAGATGCTGGCCGATGTCACAGCCACAGCAACACCAGATCTGAGCCGTGTCTGCGACCTACACCACCGCTCACCACAAAACATGATCCTTAAGCCACTGAGCAAGGCCAGGATTGAATGTTCATCCTTATGGTTACTAGTCAGATTTGTTTCTGCTGAGCCACAATGGGAATTCCTCTGCTGGGGGTTTTAAGTAATATATGGAATATGTACAATATTATCATTCAAAATTCTGAATTATAAAACATAGCTATCTCCAAGGATTTTAGATAAAACGCTGTGCATCTCTATTATGTGAAGATTATACACCAAAGACATTTTATGAAGCCTATGATATTTGTTAGAATTCAATAAAATAAAAATTAATGAAAATTTTCAGTAAACAGCTACAGTAAGCAAGTCAGGGTTAAAATTCTTTACTTATGTATACATCTACCCCCTACATTGGTAAAGTGCTTGAGGTCACATTTTGTTCATTTCTCTATCCCTTGTGCCCAGGATATAGAAGTAAACAGATATTTTATTTTAAAGAAGAGATAATGTACAAATAAGAATATTGTTATTAATTTTTCCAATTTTTATTTTAATATATATAATTCCAATCAATATTCTGACAGGAATTTAAATTTTCATTAGCTTTGTTTTAATTTCAAAACCCAAGAAGAGGTTGATCAAAATTTTTTTTGGAAAAGCAAAACAGGTAGAAATAACAAAAAAAATTATTTAAAAGGAAATTAACTAAAAGAGAAATCAGGTTCATGTGGAAATTTTCCACTTACTCTTTGAATGAGTTTTAACATGTTACCTCTTCTAAGTACCAATGACCATGTGTATAAAATAATAATAATTAGACACAACCAGAAAACTACTGAAGCACCTCAATAAATTTAGGTTAAGTTGCAGAATATAAAATTAATATGCAGAACTCTGTTGTGTTTCTATACACTATCAGAAAAAGAAATTATAGAAATAATCCTATTTATCATCATATCAAAAAGAATAAAATACCTAGGAATACACATACCTAAGGGGGTAGAAGACTGGTACTTGGAAAACTATAAGACTCTGATGAAAGAAGTTGAAGAAGACACAAACATATGGAAAGATATACAATGTTCTTAATTGGCAGAATTAATATTATCAAAACTTTCATACTACCCAAGGCAATCTACAGATCCAAGGCAATCCTGTCAAAATGCCAGTGACATTTTTCATAGAACTAGAAAAAAATAATTTTAAAATTAATATGAAATACAAAATATCCCAAATAGCCAAAGTAGTTCTGAGAAAGAATGACAGAAAAGAATGACAGGGAGCATGGCTGGAAAAGTCATACTCCCTGACTTTAGACTACACTACAAAGATATAGTAATGAAAACAGTATGATATTGGCACAAATAGTACTGACAGCTACAAATAAAAGAACAAAATTATGGCATTTTCTAATACCATATACAAAAATAATTCAAAATAGATTAAAGACAAATTCAAGACTGCACAAAATAAAACTCCTAGATGAAAAGACAAGCAAAACACTCTGACATAAATTGTAGCAATCTTTTTTGGATATATCTCATAAAGCAAAGGAAATAAAAGCAAAAATAATAAATGAGGACTAATTAAACTCAAAAGCTTTTGTACAGCAAAGGAAATCATCAACAAAATGAAAAGACAACCTATAGAATTGGAGAAAATATTTGCAAATGGTGTGATCAAGAAGCAGTTAATATTCAATGTATATAAACAGCTCATACAATTCAACATCGAAAAAAACCCAATCCAATTAATAAATGGGCAAAAAAAACTGAATAGATATTTTTCCAAAGAGGAATTGCACATGGCCAATAGGCACATGAAAAGATGCTCAACATCACTACTCACTGGTAAAATGCAAATCAAACCCACAATGAGATATCATCTCACGCCTCTCAGAACGATTATCACCAAAAAGAACACAAATAATAAATGTTGGCAAGGATGTGGAGAAAAGGGAACACTTGTACACTGTTGGTGGAAATGTAAATTGATACATCCACTTTGGAAAACAGTATGGAGTTTTCTCAAAGAACTAAAAATAGAACTACTATTTGACCTAGCAATTCCATTCTAAAATGGATATGTATCTAAAAAAAAATACCAAAACGCTAATTTGAAAAGAAAACTGCACCTCAATTTTCATAGCAGAATTATTTGTTAATTGTCAAGATATGGAAGCAATCTAAGTATCCATCAACAGATTGATGGATAAAGAAGAGGTGGTATGTAAATAGAGCAGAATGCTACTCAGCCATAAAAAATGAAATATGCCATTTGTAACAACATAGATGGATTTGGACAGCATTATGCTAAGTGAAATAAGTCAGACAAATACTGTATGATTCTACTTATATTTGGAATTTAAAAATACAACAAACTGGTGAGTATAACAAAAAAGAAGCAGACTCACAGATACAGACCCAAACTAGTAGTTCCCAGTGGGGAGAACAAAGGAGCGAGAAACAATACAGGGATAAGATGAAGAGGTACAAACTATTAAGTTTGAAATAAGTTATATGTTATATTAACTATATTATATATATTATATTTTACACTAATCATGAATGGAGTATAACCCTTAAAAATTGTAAATCACTCTATTGTATACATGTAACATATAATATTATATATCAACTACACTTCAATAAAAATAAAAATGATAATCAATAATAATAAAATAAAAATTAAAAAAATATAGCGAGGCTAAAAAGCTTTGAAATATTTTCCCCTGTAAATTGCTTATTTAATAGTTCTTCAGCCATTTTCTCCAAAAAAGTGTGGATCTCTCTTCTGTAAAATTATTTACTGCAATTGTTTACTGCAAACATTGTACATGTCACATATACTGAGTCACCGGTCTTTACATCCTGTCATAGATTTTTTTTTTCTTTGTTTTTTAGGGCCACACCCACAGCATATGGAAGTTCCCAGGTTAGGGGTCGAATCAGAGCTGCAGCTTCCGGCCACAGCCACAGCCACAGCCACCCCAGATCTGAACCACGTCTGCGACCTATACCACAACTCATAAAAATATCAGGTGCTTAACCCAATAAGCATGGCCAGAGATTGAACCTGCATCCTCACGGACACCAATCAGGTTTATTACCAATGAGCCACAACTGGAACTCCAGATTTTAAGTCTATTCTGGGTTGCTCTTTTCCACTGTATTGATATTTACAACTATTTCTTCCCCAATATAAGACATTTTTATATAACTTTATATTTCAATGTGTGGGTGAGTTAG
This sequence comes from Sus scrofa, assembly GCF_054392235.1. Taxonomy (NCBI): domain Eukaryota; kingdom Metazoa; phylum Chordata; class Mammalia; order Artiodactyla; family Suidae; genus Sus; species Sus scrofa. The sequence continues at coordinate 14,505,710 of NC_139391.1, forward strand.
CTAGAAGGAGAACTGAGACCTTGAGGAAGCAAGTTCAAGTTGCTTTTGAGAAATATTTAAGGTAATGCTATGGGCATGGACATCCTAAAAATACAATAGAAGTAATGGAATAAAACAGCATTTTGTATCCAATTCCTATGGATAATGTAATCCCTTGAGGGAGGGATTGCCATTCCCATTTTCCACATAAGAATCTGGGGTACAGAGCATCTAAGTCCCCCAGTTTTCATTGTTCCTACCTGGCAAATCCAGGATTCACGCCTAGAGGTAATTTCCCTACCTGGTTGGTATAGAAGTGTTTTCCATCTACTGTTAACATGAGTCACTCAGACAAAATAGGGCTGGAAAAACACCAGAGATAAAGCCTCACCTACAGAAAGCGATTAGAACTTTTTCAACTATAAACTCAGAAACAAAGAGAAGGAGGTTGCACATTTGGAAAACTAGCCATGGCCAATGAGCACAGAGGAAACAGGGACAGAGGAAGCAAGCCCTGGGCTCAGAGGGTAGACTTCACACGTACGAGGCAGCATCTCTACTCTCTTTTTTATTTAATTAATTAATTATTTATTGTCTTTTTAGGGCTGCACTTGAGGCATATGGAAGTTCCCAGGGTAGAGGTCGAAACAGAGCTGTAGCTGCTGGCCTACACCACAGTCACAGGAACAAAGGCTCTGAGCCGTGTCTGCAACCTACACCACAGCTCATGGCACTGCTGGATCCTTAACCCACTGAGCAAGGCCAGGGATAGAACCTATGCCCTCAAGGATGCTAGTCACATTCATTTTTGCTGATCCATGATGGGATCTCCCTCCTCTCTTTTTAAATGCAAGTTCTCCATAAATGGATGGGACTCAAGCTTACTTTTCCTGCTATAAATGCTAGGCAGCACCTCAAGATTTTAAAATTGACCTTACTACTGACTGTGCTTCCTATATGAAGGTAGGCAGGAGGGAAGGAAAGGCTCTATTTTCACAAAGAACTGTCATGGTTAAAACAGGCTCAGTGGTAGTACTCAGAACCAGCATTTCTGAAAATTATAGAGCATCACTCTTTTCTCTACCCAATGACAGGCTGATCCAGAAAACTTGGGTTTCTCCTCACCTGGGATGGTCCTGCAACCCACATGGCACAGTCTGCATGCAGATTTAGTTTGCCTGGTGCACAGTCCTCTTTTCAGAAGGTCCTCCCTAATCTAGTCCCAAGACCTGTTGGTTAAAGCTTCTTCACTTCACATGTTCTTTTTCAGAGCAGCTGTAACCATCTCATCCTGTCTCCTCTAACCACTCTTCAGTTTCCCTTAAGCAGCGTTTGCTGAGTGACTGCCACAGCCCAGCACTCTGCTGAGTCCCAGGAAGACAGTGACAATTTAAAAACAAAGACCTAGCTCTCAAGGGCTTCTCAGCTACAGGGTGAAAGACATACAATGCTGATAGCATCAATCCTTAGAAATAAGGCCAGTGATTTCAATATATACAAGATACAGATATTTCAGTTGCATAAGGAAACTGATTTGACGAAGGAATTGAAACATGAATAAGATTTTGTCAGACATGCAAGGCAGTAGAGAACAAAGAGCATGCTGAGGCAGAAGGCTCAGAATGTGTAAAGCCATGACGTGTGCAGAAAAATAAAAAGAAAGTACACGAGAGGCTCAGGACCAGCTTGAGGCTGCCTCTTGAAGGGCGTGGTGTACACTGAGGAGTTTGGACTTTAATGTAAAGGCAACCAGGAGCCACTGAGATTTTACACATAGGAATGGTTACATAGGTCTTTGGGCATGGAGATCATCTCAAGACTGGTTTCCCCACAATCCTATCCCAGAATCACAGCACGGGATTTCCTTTCTGTCCGCTCTACACCTGGCTTGCCTGGACATCGCCTTTGGACCCTGTCTCTCTAATGACCCAGGCTTTCCTTTCAAGGCCAGACTCTGGAGCAAGAGTCTTTTCTCCTTATCTACCTGCTTCCCCCATATTGCTACCCAGTTCTAGTTGGTTCTTTATACAAAAAAGCATAGTCCTGGGACCACAAACATCTCTATCACCCGGGAGCTAGTTAAGAATGCAGAATCTCAGGCCCTGGTCAAGAGCAGCTAAGTAAGAATCTGGATTTTAACAAGATCCCTAGGGAATCATGTACCTGTTAAGGCATGCTTCCATGCACTGCAGTAGGTTTCATCATGGAGCTTGTTTGCACTGTGACAGAACCCCATCTCTCACGCACCAGGCATTCACAGTGAAGAGGGGAGACAGGTGGAAGCAATGGCATCCTTGAGGAATGCACTCTAGGTTAGTTATGCCTGAAGCTGATGAGCTAGAAACACCCTATGTTATTTCATGTTCTTGCTACAGGAGTAGTAGTATTCTCATCTCACGTGACGTTCAGAGCATCTAGAGCCACGATCATTTATTTACAGAACACTGTGTGTTCTCTTCTCTAGAGCTCTTTATGACACTCGAGAAGTATGAAACTGGAGCTCCCCTTGTGGCACAGTGGAGACAAATCTGACTAGTGTCCATGAGCATGCGGGTTTGATCCCTGGCCTCGCTCAGTGGGTCAGGGATCTGGCATTGCTGTGAGCTGTGGTATGATTTGCAGACATGGATTAGATCCTGCATTGCTGTGGTGTGGAGGAGGCCAGCAGCTGTAGCTTTGATTCAACCCCTAGCCTGGGAACCTCCAAATGCCATGGGTACAGCCCTAAAAAGAAAAGGAAAAAAAAAAAAAAAGAAAAGAAAAGAAGCACTACCATCTCTACTGATCCAAAGAACAAGACGCCAATCCAGAAAGGAAAGATACTTGCCAACCCTTCATAACCAACTCTCCATCCTGCAGCCTAGAACAGACAACTCTCCATCTCCACCAGCTTGCTCTGCCTTCAGCTGAAATGCAGAGGCTTTTGTGAGATTCCCCCAGCATCTCCCTCCCTCTCCGCTTCTGTCTTGTCTTTTCCTCCTATACAAATAGTGCAGATGGATTTAACATTCCATGTCGCACATCTGAGTTCCAGATTCTTGGTTAGCACAGGCCTATTTCAGAGAAAGAAATCAAGCAACCGAGAAGCAGACTGCTCTCAGAGAGGGAGGGGAAAGCAGGCAATGCGACATAACTGCCCAACAAAGTGTATTTATGAGCATCATTGGAACAAATGTCTCCCCATAACTGCAGCCATCATCTCCTTATGTCACATCATAGAGACACTGGGAAACAAATAGGACTTATAACCTGATTTTCTATCAGTTGGTAATGGCATCACCCACCTCCAGCCTCCCTAGCTAGGCAGCATATGACTCACAGCTTCCTTCTGACTTCAAAAGCACTTTGGGACCAAAAAGAAATAAAACTATATGAAAAACCACATACGTTCCATCAGGAGCTTGTTTCTTAATGCATCAGGCAACTGATCACCACAGATGCCTTAAAAGGTGCTGAAATGAATTACCATGGGCTTAAACTCCTTGGAAATTGATCTGACAGTGGGAAAAAATATGACCATTTTGATTCAGATAGTTCAAAACTATTTTCTTAGAACCTTGATTTTCTGAGTTTCTCAGCTGTCCCCCTTACCTTTTCCGCAAGCTCTCAGTTCAATTACCTACCCTCTTTCTCTGCCCCATTTCTGCCACCACTACCCTTGTCTAGCCCTCCTCCCCTCTTGCTCTCGTTTGAAATGCTGCAAACATTTCTGCTGGCCTCTGACTCTCAGCTCTATGATCTTCAACCTGCCCTCTGCTCTGTATTATTACTGTTTGTGATATTTGTCTGTTCGCTTTTTTTTTTTTCATGGAGCATCCATATCTCTACCTTCTGCCTCTAGAACTCAGCATAAAACATAGCACGATACTGAGGAATGGAATTAAAACTACTGTTCAAAGAATGATTTCAAGAACATGTTGCAACAGCTATGCTCTGAGCACCAAAAATGTGCCTTCAGAAACCCAGTACAGTACCAGCCCCTTGTGACAAGGAGCACAATGGGAGAAGGTCACCCCGTTGTCCTACCTGCCCCTTCTCTGCCAGTCGGGGTTCCTCCTGGATCTATACGCATAGGGGAAATCACATAGGCGGTAAATTTCACAAATTCTAATATTACAGGATTTTAGTAATCTCTTCCCAGTTTGGAATTCCTATTAAATGCAGTTCTAGTTTAGGTCAGTTTACTTCTTTATATTCCTAGAAAACCTCCAGGACTTCTGTTTTAAGTTATGTGTTATATTTTATCAATAATAATGTTTCTTATGATTTAATAAGAATATACCAGGAGTTGTATTAAGTGCATGCTATCATCTGAACGTTTGTGTCTCCCCAAATTCAGATGCTAAAATCATATCCCCCAAAGGTGATGGTGTTAGCAGGTGGAGCTTTGGGAGGTACAGAAGTCATGATATAGAATCTTCATGAAAGAAATACGTGCTTTATAAAAGAGGCTCCAGAGATCCTTAGCCCACTTCTACCATATGCGGACAATGAAAAGGTGCCAGCTGTGAACCAGGAAGGTGGCCCTTACCCAAACTTCCTGGCACACTGACCTTGGACTTCCTAACCTTTGAAACTGCTAGAAAGAAATTTCGGTTGCTTATGAGCTACCCAGTATTTTGTTATAGCGGCTCACATAGGAGATAGTGCATTTCGTGTTTAGTCTCACATAACTCTAAAAATGTTTAAAGATAGATACAATAAAATTCCATGGCAAAAATACCCCACGGTAACACGATTTCATATGATACAATTGGCAATTTTCTCTCGCCCAACCCCATTTTTAGATAGACAGTGGTAGGATAAAGTTTTTAGTTTCTGCAGGTGAGATTGGGCAATGAAATATCAGTCAACCTTGTCTGGGTGTTAGAGAGGCTAAGGATGTGTCCCTGAGTTTCCAACATTCTCCTGGCTCAACAGGCTGAGACAAGAGAGACAACAGGGAAGGGCAGGAAATTCCACTGATTCAGTGGGATGCAGAATCTCCCCATCGATATTTAAGCTGCAGGGGATACTTGCCACCAGAGGATGCTAAATCGAAGTCAGAAGCCAGACGGGTTTAGAATGCCTAGATGGACTCTTCTACCTTATAGCCAGCCTACTGAAAAAGACTCACTCCAATTATTTCCCTAATGCAACCCCTTGTTTTATGTGATTAAATTTTCGTGCCCACTTATCCTGTTATGGCAGTCGTCACTATTATATCATGCTTTTGTTATATTGTAGGAAAACAAGATTCAGAGAAGTAATATTGCTCAAAGGGGCAGTAGGTAACAGATCTGGACAACGAACAGGGGTGGGTCCCCCTCCAAAGCCCACATCTGGCATCACTACAACCTTGACTCCTAAACAGGATGATCTCTGAGCAGGTCCCACCCATGTGTCTGACGCTGTGCTGAGCACTTTGTATGCATATGTCACTTAATTCTTAAAATCACCCAGCAGAACTGAAGTAGTATTTCCCCATTGTACAGATGCTGAAACCGAAGCTATCTATGTTCAGTAACTGGTGTAAGAATTCACATCTGCTAAAGGTCAGAGACAAGGCTCAAGATTAGATCTCTCTGACTACAGAGATGCTGGGAGGTCATGGAGGATAGGCCCGAGGTAAGAGTTAAGAGTTAATTTTCAGGCAAAACAAGAATGACGGCTTTTTCAAATAAGTATTGAGAGAGAAAAAGGGAATTTTACGCAAGCTATGCCCTCACTCTTGTACCTTCAAAGGCAGGAGGTGGGGATGGGGTGTAAAGAAGTTGACACCATATGATTTGAGTCTGCATCTTGGGTACATACAGGGACCCAGGAGGTCAACCTAAGTAACTCTGGGCCATAAAATCAGAACAGCCCTGATTATCTAGATGGAGGACCAGGCACAGAAAAGCTAAATTCCTCTTAGCACACACTTGCCTATAATAAAGTAAAACAAATACAAAATCTAAAAATTTATCCCAAGGAAGAGACAGTGCATGGAATTGACTTGCTCAATCCTCCTATTTTAAGATGGAGATGAGTAAGACGTCATTGACATGGCCATCTGTATTGATTTAATGATTTTATTGAATATAAAGTACTTCTGAGGGTCTCTACAACTTTAGCCATCTAAACAACACTTTTTCTTAGACTAACTAAAGATCTTGAACTGTCTTCAAATAGGAAATCAAGAATAGCCGTAAGTATTTGTCAGGACTTAATGCTGCATTTAGGGATAGGCTGCTGCTCTTGCACCTATTTTGAGGGAGGCTTATGCTCTCAAGTACTTTGAATGCTGTGCAGGTATTCAGCAGCCTGCTGGGAGGCGGGGTCTGAATACAGCTGTGCGAAGTTGGACCAGCATCCCTGCTACGCCCTGTCAAGCTGCATCCATCTGATTAGGTTAGGAGTTAAGATGTTACTCAATGTGACCAATGGGATCAGAAGCAATAACACAACCTGTCAGCTAGTGCCTTCCTGACAATTTCAGGGTAAGGAGATTGCTTCCTGCAGTTCCGAGCAGGGAAGGGGTACACATGGCATGGGAGAGTGATTGTGGGGTGTCTATTTGGTTTCTTATTTACAATAGTGGTGCTTGGTGGGAAAGGAGTGATAAGTCAGTCTTATTTTCCTAGGCTTATTTTAGGATTTTTCTTGTAAGCTGTAATACTAAGACTTTTCTTATAGAACAAGAGTCACAAGAGCTTACACGCTGCATTTCAGGGGCTGGAGGGTCTCCTGAGAGCAAGGCCAGAGAGAATTTTGAGGTCTTCTCTTTCATAAGGGTCACTTCCACCAACCCTGCATTCAGACAAGGCCAGCAAATGTAATTGAGGGTTGAGGAAACCAGACGCCAGCTAGGAAGTGATTGAATCTTGCCTTCTATTTGCTGGCCTTGGGGCCATGGGGCTAGCCTCAGTTTGGTGCCCATGAATACCCTGAGATAGGCAAACAGGAAGCAGCAGCAGCTTGGCTCCTGTCTGAACCATGTAGATGATACCCTTGAATGCATCTGCTAGGAATGAGTCACAAACATATCACCTGACACTTCAGTGGTAGAAAATGCAAATGAGGAAGGACTCTTCAGAGAGCGCGTTCTCAGAAGTGTGATGACCTCTAAACTTGCAAGGGATCATTGCCCACAGATTCCTAAGCGCTGTATGATTCTCTGTTCCTTCTTCTAACATCAAGCCTTCCTGATACACATCAACTACACACAGAGAGGCAGAGAAGCAAAATAAAGACTTCATTTTATTTGGGTGAATCATCCTGAATTCTCCTTGTTTGTTCAAGTCTAGGTCCACACCTGTTCCTTTTATTGTTTGTGTTTTTGTTTTGTTTTGTTTTTCTTCGTCTTTTTAGAGAAGTCCCTAGGCTGGGGTGGAATCAGAGCTGCAGCTGCAGGCCTATGCCACAGCCACAGAAACATGGTATCTGAGCTGCATCTGTGACCTACGCTGTAGCTTGCAGGAATGTCAGATTCTTAACCCACTGAGCAAGGCGAGGGATCAAACCCGCATGCTCAAGGATACTAGTCAGATTCTTAACCTGATGAGTCACAATGGGAACTCCAAATCTTCTCCTTTGATATTGCACAGCCAATACTCAGTATCTCAGTGTCACTACTGAGAAAATTGGTTTTGGAACCATATTATCTGAGTTTAAATCACAATTCAACAGCTTTCTAGTTGTGTGACCCTAGAAAAGCTACTTGAATTCCCTGTGCAAGATGGGGATGCTATTAGCATCATTCTCATTTAAATGAGTTAATTTGTAAATATTCTTCAGTGTCTGGTACTTAAATGGTAAGTACTCCATAAATACTAGACATTCTATTCTGACCCTGGGCTCTGCCTCCTCTTTCTTCTTCTGAAGCTAAGTCTTGCTCTTCAGACTTAGTGTTTATATTTGGATTGTGCTGCTTAAAACCTGATTGTTCTCTCAAGGACATTGGCTTGGAGCTCCAACGATTTGGATTGAATACTGAGATAACATTTCTCTTTCTAGCCAGCCTTTGGGAAATCTGATTTCAGGCATTAGCCTTCCAAAGAAGCCAGTTTTCTGAAATCAGACATGATTTCACCACCCAGATCTCTGTGGCAGGCAACTAAATCTATTCATTTGGAAGCTTCTTGATGCTTGTCATATCTTGGTTCTTCCTCCCATAAACTGGCGCTTTGGATTGGCTCTCCTCAAATGACTGTATTTCTAAGGCACGTGGCAGATACTCAATGTTTTTGATCATCTTTCCAGTTATTTTTCTAAGCCTAATCAACCGGTTATGGAGTGCTTTCAACTTCCATTTTGTAAGAGCAGGTTCAGGTATTGATTTGCCCTGTGGCTGGGGGACAGCTTCCCCAGAAACAGGACTCACCTCCCGACCTTCCTGAGAAACTTATCCATTTGGCATTTCCTTGCGTTTACCACATGTCCCAGTGGGCGTGGCTCTCTATACACAATACCACCTTGCAAGCTTCAACTCTGTCTGGTAAATCTAGGCAAATAAAACCCTTTGCATGTTTTATTTGCATCTTTCCATAGCACTTTATTAGAACTCCTAATAAAGTGCTATGGAAAGATGATCTGGGAAGTACAATCAGCAATAACAAATATTGTAGCCACATGCAAGAGTCACGTATGGAAACCATGACCATTAAAAAGTTCTGTATGTTGTCCAGGTGGCAGAACACCTGGGAATCACAGAACACCATGATCCTTGCACAGCCCCAGTAAAAAAAGATGCAGTTAATCCTGGTATCTGAACTAGGTATGACTAGGTATGACTTTTATGAGCAGAAAATATGACTAGATTGCTGTGTATAAATGCAACAGAAAACCAGAGCAATGTAACTCAAATCTATAAAAAAAAAAAAAAAAAAAACCTCATGACCTAAGCATGATCACATACTCCCGAGTATTTCCCTTGACATCATTTACAACTCATCATTAATGTGGTCATTGACAGGTACACATGGAAGGCTAGTTAAGAGCAAGTCCCAAAGTTTCAAGAGAAAACAGGGCAAGTAAAGTTTTTACATGAGAATTGTATCCCCATTAAGTTATTCTTATACAAAAGAAAAAGTCTGGTATTATTTGATTTTTGTAGAAGAATACTTTAGAACAAGAGGAGAAATAGTTTTGCTGCCTTCAATTGTCCCACGTCCTTAGAAAGTTGGAGAGAGGGAGAAGAGATAGAGTAGGACAATTTTCATTAAGTTCTGAGTCATTCTCTCATATTTCCCATTCAAATCTCTGCTATCTTGGGCCACTCTCTGATCCATTGGATGACTCCGGGCTCTAACTGAAGTTGCCTTTCCTTGGCTACTCTCAGACTTGGGACCCCTGATCTGTAGAAAAGGCCATCTCCTAGTTCCTTCCATGCTCCCTAAAAGAACACCATCTCTTCTCAAAGCCAGCCCCATGGAAAAGCCTGGTATCACCTACATCTTACGCCCGGGACCTTCCTCTTCCCAAGCATCTCCTTTTAGTTCCTTCACAAGTAGCCCTCCTTTTTCTTAGTCTGCCCTCTCCATTGCTCCTTAAAGCATAAAGCTGTAGCTTGCCCTTTACTCTTGATGGCCCAGGTTGGTGTTTTCCTATTCAACGGCAGAATTTCCATTGGAATAGTACACATAGGTTTCAGTAATACCCACACACATGAACCAAGGGAATTATTCCAATGCCAATGTGGTATTCCCAAAGGACATTTCGATGTATGGGGAACTGGCAGTCCATAGTCGGATTGGGCTAGAAACTCAGCATCTGCAAAAGGGAAGCTCTACAAGTGCCTGACATTCCAGTAGCTCCTTTCTGGGAATGAAGTGAAAGGCTGTGTCTTCCATTGTGTCATGTTTTTTTGTTACCCTGACCATGACTCATTGGACCATGTGTTTGCACAACAGCTATTGACAAATAGCTGTGTGCTAGACACAGGGGATCCATGTACCTAAATCTAAAGTTTCACAAAGGGACTCTTCCCACTAGAATGTTCTAAAATAGATAGTGAGAAACCAACTTAACCTGACCTCTCTCTATTGGGAAGACATATGCCTGCTGTGCTTCATCCTGTTGTAGAAGTCACAAGACAGACAGCAGCAGAGACAGTGTAGGAGTGGGAGTGGTAGGCGAGAATCATCTCCATGATGAGAATGGAGGCCCGTTACAGTCAGAGGTGGTTCTCCGCAGTTATAAAAGTTGGAAGATGAAGTGGTCTGACTATGCCTCTGGGTCACAAACACATGCTGAATGTTGTTCTTGTTCTTCATGAAGCCTGACTATGTAATTGCTCAGATGGTTTCCTCTGTTTCCTTACTTCGCAAGGTGCTTTTAAAATAATTCCCCCTCAGCTGATGTTACTTAAATAGTTCTCTCTTCTTTGTAACCTGAAAAGCATCGCCATCACAAGGACATACCACAGTCTCCTTTGGAATTCTTTCTCTTAGACAAGAGCTGTGGTCTAAATCAAAAAGTGAAATACAAAAATCAGAGAATACCGGCTAATCCTCATGAGTTCCTGTTAAAATATGATATTGTATTTTCACATATTCTATACTAAATCCTGATCATTCTCAGATGAAAAATAATGGACTATAAAATGTTAAAAGAAAGAAAAAAAATAAAGGCCAATGCGAGAATATCTTGTAATAGCCAACATGGGACCTCCTAGGAACACTAGAGTTGGTATAAAGATTGTTTTAAACTGAAGAGATTTGACATGCATCAGATGAAGAAAGAAGTCTTCTTAGAGCTTCCCTTATCTTTCAGATAAGGAAAGAATCAGAATAAAACAGAAAGTTTTGAAAATGAGGACAGACATAAATTCCTCTTTGGGTTGAGTCTACTCCCAGAGAGAGACCAAGAGTAAATCTACCATAAATACACTCTCCTGGGGCATTTAATGACCCTAAAGAAGATGCAAATGTCACTCATATCTGTAGAGAAAAACGTGATCACAAACTTTCTTATCTTCCATTTGTTCTCCTGAAAAACCCGCTTGTCTTTCTTAAAGAGACCTATTTGGTCTTCCCATAGGAGATTTTCCTAAGAGGTTAGGTATAGAAACCCCCAAAGTCTAACTCCTCCTTTGAGTTACTCATCATTGAACACTTCCCTGTATATGCTCATTGAAGTGCACATAAACTTTTTCATCAGTTAATCTATGTTTTTGGTCAATTTAATTTGAAAGCCCTGGGCAATAAACCTAAGAAAGTAGAGGAAAAATTTTTCTTCCCACACATCAAAAAATTTACTTAGGTTTAGGGAGTTCCTACTATGGCACAGTAAGTTAAGGATCCAGCATTGCTGCAGCTGTGGTGTAGGTCACAGCTGCAGCTGGGATTCTCTCTCCGGCCTAGGAACTTCCATATGTTGTGGGTGCAGCCAAAACCAAAAACAAACAAAAACAAAAACAAAACAAAACAAAACAAAAAAGTCAACACTTTACTTAGGTTTACTTAAGTATAGCCCAGCCTATGTTCAATTATAATCTATTTCAACTGAGGTAAACAGAGAGAATCTAATACGTAAGAATTTTCTAAATGTCATAACTTCACTTTGCATTGCATTGCAATAAAGGTCTCGCCTTTGGGCTTCTTCAGAGATTAAAAACAATGCCTTACAAGAAAGAAAATCAACCCATTCAAGACAAAGAGATCTGCACATTTAATGCAATCACCTGTACCAATTGTGACGGACCCTACAGACAAAAGTCTCTAAAAGAATGCCACAACCAAACCACATAATTTTGCTTAAGACAAAATAAAACAGAAAATAACACAGCAGTATTGTTCTTCACCTGACCCTTGGTTGACCAAAATGTTCCAGCAAACCATAAACACTGAGCATAGAATAAGTACAGGGAAACTTAATCACATATATATTATTTTTCACGTTAATTAGACATACCCATCAATGTGCAAGAACACCGTGACTCAAATTTGCTTGTGAGCAGCAATAATGTTTATCCTAAGATGAAAAAAAAAATCACAGAAAAATATGTAAACTCAGACACTGCCTCATTTTAAATCCAATAATTCAGTTTATAGAAGGAAATCAAATAATGGGACATGTAGGAGAGTGCTTCATGAAAATGGTCCAAGACAGTTAACACTGATAGTTTGCCTAAAAACCAAGAAAACCAGTAATAGGTGGTTTTCTTTTAAAGATTTCTGGGAATATATGATAATTCTTTTAGAAAGGGACTTGTATTCAGTGAGTTATTGGTGAGCAGAAACTGTATCTTAAAGAGAGAGAAAAAATTTTTGTGTGTGTCAGACATGCCTTGACCAAATAATTTAATGACTTGGAGTTTCAATTTATTCTTCTATAAAACGAGGGTGTCCCATAGGCCTGTGATGAGGATGAAGTAGAAGACATGCAAAGCTGGCCCTACATTTCCTTACACACAACACACACTGCATATACACTAGAGCTCATTTCCTCTACAATTCCCTCCCCTCAGCCCTTTGCTTCTTTTGTAATTATATCCAACACCTTATCACGGTATCAGCTCTATGATATTTGACTGAAAAATAAAATATCTCAATGACTTCAAAATAAAAGTGAGAAAAAGATGAGAGGGCATCAACTTCACATTTAATGCTAAGAGCTAAAAATATTGAATGTTCCCTGTGTGCTGGATCCAGTACTAATAATTTTATATCAATGATTTCTTCAGCCCTCACAACAACCATGCAGAGAAGATGCTATTAGAAACCTGAAGTGTGGAGAATTAGGTCCCTCTGCTGAGATTGCACAGCTCCAAGATGATAGAGTAGGGCTTTGAGTCCATGGAGTCTCATCTCAGTCCCATCACCTTCTCTACCCCATTCATACTGGCTTATTCTGTGCCATAGGGCTGTGCCCCAATTGATGCCACACACTCTCAATTTTTCTCTTCCCTTCCCTTCCCCACTTTCTTCTGTTTTTTTTTTTTTTTCTGTCCACTTCTCTTCCTTTCCTTCCACATTTATTTTTAATATGAATTCACGCTTTTGTTTACTTTGTTCTGTTTTGCTTTGACCAACTGGGACAGAATATTAATCATTGTAGGATAACTGAGTTCTCCATGTGGGGTCAGCCTTTTACTAGCTGTATTACTCAGTGAGTCATTTAACTTCCTATAACTTTCTCTTTGGTTTTTGTTTTTTTCTCTGTAAAGTAAATGCATTAGACAAGGTGATATTGGAAGGCTCTTTCCAGTTTATTGGTCCTTTCACTATCTTCTTTGGAAACAGTTTTAGATCATGCTGGTGTCAAGATCTTCATGGATACACAACAGCTGTGGACCCTAACACACTCACAAGTTTGCTTGATTTAGCTCAGCCCAAAATTCAGGAAGTATATTACATGCACTCTTTTATTTATTTACTTATTTATGCTTTTTTTGGAGGGGGCCATACCCATGGCGTATGGAAGCTTCAGCGATTGAATCAGAGCTACGGCTGCCGGCCTATGCCACAGCCCCAACAACTCCAGATCCAAGGTGCATCTGCAACCTACACCACATCTGACGACAACACTAGATCCTTGACCCAATGAGCAAGGCCAAGGATTGAACCCACATCCTCATGGATACTATCTGGATTCGTTTCCAGTGGGCCACAATGGGAACTCCTACATACACGCTTTACAAACTTAACAAATGCGGATACTGAACTTCAAAGAGGATAGGGATCTTACCCAAGGTCACATAGAAGTGGGAGAGATAAAATTTGAAACCAAGTTTATCTGCCTAAAGCCCAATGTTCTTTACTATAACCAAGCCTACCAGAAAGCACTGTCAAGAAAAATTAATTGACACAAATTAGTCTCATTTCTGAGATGTGACTCAAAATTTAGGGTGGCAATAATAGCTAGTATAATGGCATAATAGTATAATAATAATGCACTGTAAGCTTATTATGTGCCAGCATGATATTGGAACTTTACATATATTATCTCACTTAGTCTTTCCATCAAACCAAATGCCAGGTACAATCATCACCATCTTTCCATAAATGAGGAAATTGAGGCACTAGGACTACCATGCTTTACCCAAGACACTGAGCTAATAAGGAGCAGGTCTAGGATTTTGACTATGAGCAACTGAAAAATTGACTGAGGTTATGATTTATGATTCTCCCCAGCATGTGAGCAGTTAGGATGCATTGTCAAGTTAATCACTTGCAGTTACGAATACTGGAAGAGAAAGTTGGAGGTTAGCGTGAGGGCAACCACAAAGACAGCCTTGTCTTTTAGGAATTCACAGACTCCAATAAAGGAGAAAAGAAGGATTTGTTTTAGGGAGATTTGCCAGAGACTGCTGAGCCCCTGCCTCCTGCACTGTCTCCCCATTAAAATCCCCAGCGATTGTCATTCTGTCTGACAGTGAGAAAAGAAATGACAAAGTGCATTGCAGGGGACAATGCTTGTCAGGGAGGTGTGCAGCGCGTCCTTCACACTTAGGGAGTCAGGCCTACGTGCTGTCTAACTCTTGGGCGGAGGGAAATTGAGCTTCAAGAAGAGAGCAGGTAAAGCAAACAGCCAACGAGCAGAAGAAGCCCTCTTGATGCAGCTGGGTCAGATTCACAGAGAAAAATCCTTTTCAGATGCATTCCGAACACGAGGACATGATTAGGATGGAGGAGGCAGTCAAGTCTTTTTGGCTTCTGCAGGGGATTTGTTTGTATATTCTAATTGCATCATCGTTTAGCTTTATTTCTTCTGGAACCTGGCTGCCAAATGAGCGTATTGATTACCTGTCACAGATGCATATTTCTCAATTACAAGCCATCAAGGCTTGTAAAATCTCAACCACATCAGGACTCTCAGGCGGATTTTACTTCATGTTAGTCATCTCCTGGTGAATATGGGCTATAAGGCTGGCACCAACCAACCACACATGCCGGCTTACTTAAATGTCACAACCCCCTGTAAGGCAGACATCACTGCCTTTCTATGTCTTAAATGAGGAAACAGAGGCTCACAATGATGAAAAACCTTTCCCAAGACCACACAATTACTAAGTGGAGGAGATGGGATTTGAACTCATGTGTAAATTCAAATTCTGCAGTGTTTTCTGCCCTATGGACAGGCAGCACATACACAGGTTCAAAGCGTGGATTCTGATGTTCTGCTGCACAGCTTGAAGCCCAAGCTCTGCCTCTTCCTAGCTCTGTGATCCTGAGTAAGTTTCTTAACATCTCTGTCTCAGCTTCCTCATCAGTAGAGCCAGGGGAATACTCTTTGGCAGAGTTGTCAGATTACATGAGCCGCTATATGTACAGCCTTTAGACTGTTGCTTGAGATGAGGAGTGACCATTATTTTTATATCTTCTGAATGCAGTGAAAAAAGAAACTGTAAATCTCTGACCTTCAAAAACTTGCTGAAGACACTCTGTATTTCCAGAGACTTTGCAACAACTCAATTTTCCTCACAGCAGCCTAGCCTTTGGGGTCAGACCACTGCCTCTCATTCTCAAACTGAGACGTGAGGACCCACTCTGTCAAAAGACCTTCAGTCCATGCAATTTATGATCCTCTTTATCACAGCTGAAGACACACATGATGATGCTATTTATTTGTGTTCATCCACATGCTTTGGGTGCTTTGGGTTTACCCCTCACCGCAACCTTGCCCTTAGGTGCTGTTCCCTCCACTTCACAGGCCATGCATTTGTGATGATTTGCCCACATGTGCATAGCTGGTATGCAGCAAAACTGGGATTTCAACCCCAATCTGAAGGTACCTAAATGTGTGTGCTTACCTCCAAACGGTGATAATTAACCAGTGATGATTTTTCCTTGTCTCCAAGGTGAACTTTTAAACATCGGGTGAGATTCAACCCACACACCTATCACCCTCTCTGACTCTTGTCTATTGAACACACAATTTATAGAGCCCTTTCTTCCTTCCACTCTACTGAGTATCCTGTGGACAGAGGTGAATACGGACACAGTCTCTGGATGAATCACAGCCTGGGACAGAAGGGGGATAGAGGATTACATACTTGAAATGCCCCAAGAAGGAAATGGTAAAGACACATGGACAGAGAAAATTGAGGGCAACAGGCCAGTAGATGGCACAGGGGCTCTCTGAGACAATGTCATTTAAGCTGAGATGACAATGAGAAGGAGGCTACAGGTGAAGGGCAGGGGTGGGGTTCCTGGCAGAGGAGCTTGTGTGCAGAGCTCCTGAGACGAGGAGGAGCTTGGCAGCCAGAAGGAAACATATGCGGGGCCGGGTAGATGGGTGTGGACGGGGGAAGGAAAAGAGGAGGGTGAAGACAGAGATGGGGATGTGTGGATGAGGCTGGAGGCGTGGGTGAGGACACATCATTCAGGGTCCAGGGGTCACAGTGTGGTGTTGGGTTCTGAGTTCTATAGAGCCTAGCGTAGCCTTTGTTGGTAAAAGATCATTCTCACACCTCAATGTCATCTTATGCTTCCTGATGCTTCCCCTCTAGACCATGAGCTTCTTAGGAGCATAGGCTAGTGTTTAGGACAAAATGCACATTCAGCAAACTGAATGAAGGAACAAGTAAATTGCACTGATAACACTGCAATTCTATATGATTCTTATTGAAAGACAGATAAAAAGAGACTGCAATAAAATAAGAATCGAGTGTTTTTGTCCCCAGCTAAGAATCAAATCAATCAGATATATTTACATATATATTTATACTTATGTCAAAGTAGATATTATATATTAATAACCATATCCACCACTAATAGTGTGGCACTGAGCTTGCTGTTAGATATACAAACTATTTAATTTTCATGACAATAAACATGAAGTAATTATTGTCAATTCCCATGTGAGAGAAAACAACAACAGCAAAAAATGAAACAAAGCAAAATAAAAACTGGGGCCGTCTAAATAAATAACTCAAAGATAATATTTATGGTAACAGAATTTGAACCTGAATATTTTACTCAAAATCTATGTGCTTAGCAACTTTATAATATGTCCTACAAGGTCGTTATCCTTGAAATTTTTTAACTTTAAAATTTTAAAACCTAATGTATGAAAGTAAGAGTCATTGAAAGGTCATGAGTGATAGTAAATATCAAAAATAGAAACAAAAAATAATAATAATTAATAGTTAAAAAATAAAATTTGACAATCTCATTAATAATGATTAGAAAACACGACGGATAAAAGAAAGCACTCTGCATTAGTGTGGAGTTTTGCATGTGCATTTGTTTTAATTTATGTTCATCATGTTGCTTTGTATTACACAAAAGCTAGAAACAAAAGGGAAGCAATGGGAAGTACAGTTTCTCAGGAATGGCTGAAGGACAAGCTGGTAAGCAAGTTAATGTTTGTATTCTTCACAATTTTTCTATCAGGAGTCCTGGCTGAATTTGCCTAAAAGGCCTTCCTTCTTCCCCTGCTGTCTAAATAACTCCTATTCATTCTTCAACACCCAGATCCAATTTTTCTCAGTCTAGAAAGTCCACTTGACCTTCTGGGATCCTACACCACCACATCCTTTTCCTTCCTACAGTTTATAAAAAGGTATAGTAATAGAACTTCCATATGACCCTGCAATCCCACTCTTGGGCATCTATCCGGACAAAGCTCTACTTAAAAGAGACACATGCACCCACATGTTCATTGCAGCACTATTCACAATAGCCAGGACATGGAAACAATCCAAATGTCCATCGACAGATGATTGGATTCGGAAGAGGTGGTATATATACACAATGGAATACTACTCAGCCATAAAAAAGGATGACATCATGCCATTTGCAGCAACATGGATGGAACTAGAGAATCTCATACTGAGTGAAATGAGCCAGAAAGACAAAGACAAATACCATATGATATCACTTATAACTGGAATCTAATATCCAGCACAAATGAACATCTCCTCAGAAGAGAAAATCATGGACTTGGAGAAGAGACTTGTGGCTGCCTGATGGGAGGGGGAGGGAGTGGGAGGGATCGGGAGCTTGGGCTTATCAGACACAACCTAGAATAGATTTACAAGGAGATCCCGCTGAATAGCATTGAGAACTATGTCTAGATATTCATGTTGCAACAGAAGAAATGGTGGGGGAAAAACTGTAATTGTAATGTATACATGTAAGGATAACCTGACCCCCTTGCTGTACAGTGGGAAAATAAAAAAAATAAAAAAAAAAAAAAAGGTATAGTAGAATTTTTTTCTGTTTCATCCACTGCAAAAACCAAAGCCCTACACTTAGTAGGTTGTTTATAATAGCTCTTGAGTAAATGAACAATCCTGCCAATCATCATCTTTTAATGCAAAGGATACCAGGCAGTGAGCCAAGGAAACAGAAATACATACTTATTCAGATGTGCCAGGCACTGCTCTGAACACTTGATTTGAATGACTACAGTTTGTATTCATAACAGTATTGTTGAGTATGCACCTCTATTTCCATTTTATAGATGGGGAAACAAGCTCAAAGAAGATAAATTGTTCACCTCAGCAAGAATTAATTTAGCATTCCTGAGGGAGACAGGACAAGTCATGGGAAAAGAGTATTGGGGATCTGGAGAGCAATTCAAAAACATAAAAAAGATGAAATGATACTGATGAGAATTTGGAGCAAGATTCTGAGATGACGTCTCTGTTCCCATGGCTCTAGGCTGCTCTAGGTCAGCATAGAGGTTAAAAGCAAGGAGAGCTGGAGCCACCCGTGCTAGGTTTAAATCCTGCTCTACACTATCCCCTTATGTGACTAACCTTTCTGAGATTCCCTTTATCCATTTATACAAATGGGCATGATAGTAAAAACATTTACCTCACGGGGCATTATGAGGATGGAATGAGGTCATATGCGTGGTGAGCTTAAACCATCCTTGGCACTTAGAAGGCTTAAAGGCAAAGGTGTGAACTGCTATTTTTCAATGCTCTCATCAGGAACCAAGAAAAAGACAAAGCTACACATTAAATAATGAGTATTGCTTCATGGGACACAGACCAGAGGAGGGTGAGCAGAAAAGAAGGGGATGGTCCATGTGGTAAAGGGATCCTTGAGAACATTATTTATTGTGGCGGAAGAACACTTAGGAGGTACGCGGCAGCGGCCACGTAGGCAATGCTTACTCTCTAAGGCACAGGACCAAATTCTCGCCTGCATCACCATGATCGTCTTCACAACAAGACCACTAGGGGATAATGCCTCTTTGAAGGTTTTTCTTGAAATGCATATTGGTCATTTTATACAAAGGAAAAGAAGGGGCGAAGAACGTGACCATGGTCACAGAGTAAGTACAAAAGCTGGGATCAAACCCAGATTTATCTTGGGTCAAAGCTCATGTCCACAGCACCATGCCCTGCAACCCTAGGGGTCTGCTTCCTCCTCAGGAGACTTTGCTATCTGCTGCATTACCCTCTCTGTGAGTAATGCTCTCCAACAACCAAAGGCAGGGGAAGAGGAAATTAATGTATTCTCTGTCATTCCAAAGGGCAGAATGAACGTAGCTTCTAAGAAAGGAACTTTAGTTCAACATTAGAACAGACCTTCAGCTATAATGAGGCACCTGTGGAATCAGGGAACTATCTTAACGTGGCAGACAGGTGTTGAGTTTCACCTCCAATTCTTCCTGGCTAGGACAATATATGTGCTAACACTCTCTACCTCTCAGTCTTCTCCTCTGTAACAGTAACTCAAGAATCCTGGAGTTCCCATTGTGGCTCAGTGTTAATGAACCTGTGATGCAGGTTCAATCCCTGGCCCTGCTCAGTGGGTTATAAGGATCTGGCATTGCTGTGAGGTTGAGCGTGACTCAGATCCTGCCTTGCTGTGGCTGTGGAGTAGGCCAGCAGCTGCAGCTGCAATTAGACCCCTAGCCTAGGAACTTCCATATGCCATGGGTGTGGCCCAAAAAAGACAGAAAGAAAAAAAGAATCCTCAAGTCACTCGGAGAATAAGATTATGTATACATTGCTGAGAGGCAACATGTGTTTGCTCCTTCCATTTACTCTATTTTTTAAGTAATTAGAGCTGTTCAATAATGCAGTGGGAGGTATTGATTCCCATTCCCAGTCCCTGTAGATGCGAAAGCAAAAGAGTGTTGGTGAAGTGAGAGGGCTCTGCAGGGTCAACCCAGAACTGAAGGGACAGAAGAACTTCAGGGACCCTCTAGCCCTAAGATTCTAGAAAAGTAGAAAAGACAGATCATATGGAGGATGATAAAACCAGGACTCGAAATGACTCGCTGGTTTAATCAGGTTGTTAAAACGCAGGCTATGAAACTGAGCAGGGTGAAGGATCAAAAGAAAAAAGTAGTATTTGAATTTGGAAAAAAAAAAAAAAAAACAAGAGCAACAGCAACACAACTTGTTGTAGAGGAAAGGGAGGTAATTTGGTCACGGTACAAGTGAAAACATGCTGGGATGGTTTGTCAATCACCAACTCAACGTGTGAATTCATTTCTAAAGCAAACAGATAAACAGCAACAAAGAATAGCTTCAGTTCTCTAGGCTATGTTGCATTTTGAAAGATTCAGAATCTAGGTCAGGCATCTTAGTGTCCCACTATCCCATGTACATCTCACTGGGAGAAAAAGTCCCTGCTAAAGTCCTAAAGTCACCATATAGGTGGAAAATAGCCTAAACGAATTTTGAAAAATACTCATGTTACACATAAAGTATACATAGTTTGGGGTAAACAACCCACTTAGGTAAACTCTTATGCTCAAAAGAATTTAAGCACTGCAGGGCTAAATTATGTCAAAATTAAAAGTCTAACCATTTTATGTTTTAAAAGTTTAAAAAATCCCTAATGGGGAATGAGAAATGGGTGAAGGATTATAGTGGTACTGCTTGTCTTCAAGGTTTACTCAATTTTTTAAAAAAATCATTAAGACTTTATAACTTATAAATAGATTGTTGTGTAGATTAAGTGAGCTAATATATTCTGATCACAACCTATCATTAAATTTTAAGAGGCAGATTGACAAATCAGATTGGTTTGCCCAGGCTGGGGGAGGGGGTACTGGAAACTGCTATAAAGCAGGATTCAGCAAACTATGGCCTGTGGGAAAAACATGACCAACAGGCTATTTTTGTATAACTGCAAGGGATAAGTGGTCTTTACATTATTTAAAAGTAATAAACAAGAAAAAAAGAAAAAAAAAAGGAAGAGGAAGAAAACTATGTGGCAGATGCCCTATGTGGTCTGCAAAGCCTCAGATATTTATATTCTGGCCCTTTATTTAAAAAAAAAAAAAAAGTTTGCTTATTGTGGCCATAAAGGGAAGTCTTTGGAGATTTTCCCCTGCAAAGGAGAAGACTAATTTCTCCCTCCTCTGGGTTTCTGTTCATGCTCCTTAATGTGCCTCATAACCCCCTCCCCCATTGCGACCTTCTCCGGATCTCCAATGTCATCTCTTGCTCTTGAAATACTAAATGGTCTGCAGTTTGCCACCTCTGGGGCACTCTTTTTCCCCTCTCGGCCTTTGCAGCTGCTGTTCCCAGTGAAAGTCACCCACACTTGAATTTCAGCTTTCCCCAAAAGTCATCACTCTAGGCTCAATGGCAGACTCACAGAATTTCCATACACCTACCACGGGGTATGGAACTTTCTGGGTTAGGTATTGAATCCAAGCAGGAGATGCTTCCTATGACAGAGCTGCAGCAATGCCAGATCCTTAACCCAAGGCACCACAGAGGGAACTCCACAGAATTCTTTCCTTCTAAGCAACTTCATTTAACTAAAAGCATCTGTTCCTTCATGGTCTCTCTACCTAGAATCTGGAGTCTAGACATTATGTTCCTATAAAATAGGGATACCCATTATTAATTTATCCCTTTAGCACCTCAGGCTGTGCCTAGAACCTGGTGGGCTATTAGAAAATGTTTTCCAAACCAAGGCAGATATGTTACCTGCTAGCAGAACTGTTAGTGCAGGAAGGAGTTGACTGCTTTGAGACGCCTTCAGAAAGCAAAACTGAGAAAAAAGAGAGAAAGTTGTAGTGAAAAATAAAATGACTTGTCCAAATTCCTATTGACATTTTGGAATAGATAAAGAGAGAGATTTTATCATCAAGAAGACCCAAAACATGACAACATCTTAATTTCAAATTGAGACTTTAAACAAAGGAATTCACTATGAAAGCCAGTTTTCTCATCTCTAGCCTGGAGATTTTAACACCTGCCTCATAGGAATGTTGGACTGATTAAAACCATGTACATTAGAAGGCCAATATAATATCTTGCTCAGAGCAGACACCTCTTTCTCCCCTTCCTAATTCCTCAGGCCCTCAGCTTCCTCCCCACCTCGCCCCTGACTGCACTGGAAAAGAACAAGAGAATTTCCACTAAACTGCTCCAAACATTTCATCAAAGTTTCCCCTGACTTAATATACCACCCCTGGAAGATAAACACTAGGGTTCTGTCAACAGAGGCAGGCTATGCATCCAGAGAAGACAGTTCATAGTAATTTTGTCAGCAAAATTGTAACAATAAAGGCCCAAACAACACTTCATCTCCCTGTCAGTTGTCTTGAAAGGGCAGATTACTTTTTCCTCAATCTTGGCACATCCAATTAAGGTAGACTTACAAGCTAGGCAGGTGTAAAGTGCAAGCCAGCACTTGTTCACATTAGCAATTATCAATGGGAAACTTCGTGACTGCAAAGGCTTGGCATTACGGTTGCCCTGGCAACCATCAGCCTGCAGAGGCCCAGCGGACATGGACATGAAAGCTTGACACCACTGTCCTAAAAAAAAAAAAAAAAAAAAAAAAAATGGCTTCCTTTTTCTGTTTTTCCCTGGTTGCTTTTTCTGTTTGTCATTGTAAGCCCCCAAAGAAAACACTTCTTACCATCTTCTTGGCATTTGGGAATCTATCTAAGACTGAAACTGACAATTATGGCTTTGATGAATACACATTGGACATACACATTGAGCACCTACCAGGCACTATGCATGATAAGCCACTTTCAAGCCAGAAAAATAAACTCAGTTTATTGCCTTCTTTCTTTTTTTACCTTCCTTCCTTTCTCCCTTTCCTTTCATCCATTCATATGATAAATATTATTCAGGGAATCATATGGGCAGAGCACTGAAGCCACACGGGAACAGCATGGGGAAGTAAGGCAGGAACTGGCCTGGTGGGTGCTTGTCTGATGGATGAGAAAACAGGGATCGGGGAGGCTAGCAACTCTCCTCAGCTCATGTGTCTCTAACTTGATTACAAGTGTTAGGCACTTTTATTTTCACAGCTATTAGAAGAGAAGGATTTGCCAGATTTTAAGACGATGTAGCTGTGCATCATCGGCAGCCAATAGCTTAGGCTCGGAATTAGCACTGTAAGATCTGACTACTCAAAGTGTGGTCCATGGACAGGCAGCACCAGCATCATCTGGGAGCTTGTTGGAAATACAGACACCCAGAATTTAGATTTCAGCAAGGTTCCTGGGTAATGTATGTACATGTTACAGTTTGAGGACCCTGAGAAGAAATGGCATATGCTATAAGAGAGGCTTTGGGGCTAAATTCACCTGGGTCTAAATCTCAACACAAATATCTGAGTCAAGAGCATGATGTGGATGGTTAGGAAAGAAAGGGAAAAGCACTCAGGGAGAAACAGTAGCTTGGGTGAAAGTACGGAAGTGTGACTGGACCTGGTATGTTCAGGATGACAAGTGGCCTAACATATGGCCTGATGTTCCTCCCAAATTGTAATGATAAGCAAAAATTAGGACTTAGGAGGGAATTCCCACTGTGGCTCAGTGGAAATGAAGCCTACTAGTATCCATGAAGATGTGGGTTTGATCCCTGGCTTGCAGGGTTAAGGGGTTAAGGGTCTGGTATTGCTGGGAGCTGTGGTGTAGGCCAGTAGCTGAAGCTCTGATTGGACCCCTCACCTGGGAACTTCCATATGCTTCAGGTGTGGCCCTAAAAAGCACACCAAAAAAAAAAAAAAAAAAAAAAAAGAGGAAGAGAAAAAAAAAATAGGACTCAGGAGCTAGGATGAATTTTCAGCTGTTATTCTTTGGTGAACAGGAAATCATTAGTGGCTAAAATCACAAACACAACCAAAACAATCTTTTTTGTGTATTATAGAGTGTAATTGTATTTGACATATAAGTTCTCAATAAATCTTCGCTAACTGAATCAACCTAAAATATCTCTATGTTCGTAATCTCATGGGGTATTTCTAACACCTCTGAGAAATAAAGAGAGCAAGAATTATTTTTCATATTCTTACTACTGTCTCCTTCCATTTTATAGAAAACCAAAGTTTGGGTGGAAAGAACATTTTGCATGAAATGAAGCTGCTAGTAATGCAGCCAGTTTACATCTGAGACCTCAGGTGGGGAACTAAGCACACAGAGAATGTGGGAATCAAAAGCTCTCCAATTGTGTCCTAGGGTTACCAGCCCTTTTCTTGGCAGAAGGATTGTGTGGCTTTCTGTGCCACCAATCCTTACATCTCCCAAAGGTGGGAGAGTGGCCTCTGCTAATTGGTGCTAACAAGCTTCTGTGTACACCACGCTCTGCCGTCCTACTGGGCAATGGATCTCCAGATAACCCAAGAACCAGTCTCCTTTCCCCAGGTCTGATTGTTAGTTACTGTGTTACTTTTCTACTCCGAGATAATTACAGTAATTCAACCTATGGAAAGACTTACCCAGAGAGGAGAAAATTAGCAAACAATTTAGTGACCCACAATTTAGCAGGTTTACTATGAGGTCAGATGTCATATATCTAAAGCCTATTTCAGATGACTGATGACTAAAGTTGTCTCTTTCAAGTAAATAACGTATGTATGGAAAAAAACAAAATCCCAGGTTGAGAAATGGTTGTTCCAGAAGACCATGTGATATAGTATAAAACCTAGACTTGGGATCAAACTGAAATGAATTAATACCATTTATTAATATCCTTGCATTAATATCACTACCACTTTCCACTAATTAACTGACTAGTTAACATCTACCAAACATGTACACCATGTCAGGAAAAGCGTGAAGTTCTTACAAAAGTATTATTTCATTGAATCCTCATAACCACCCTTTATTATCCCTGCTTTGCAGATGAAGATGTAAAGTCTTAGGATCAAGACGTTTCAGACCCTGTTCCCAGCCACACAGTTGGTATAGTTTCAAATCCAATTCCATCCACCTCTAGAGCTCACTTACTTGACCATTACATCATGTGCCCCCAGTAGAATGTTGGTGACTTAGAACCACTTATTTAGGCTCTGAAGGACTTGCTAAGAAGAAGGTAACATACTCAAAGATCATAAATTAATGTGTATGAAAGTGCTAGAAAAGGGCATGGCACACTAGATACTTTATAAATATTAATATTTTCCTTCTTTCCCTTTCGAGAAGTCCTAGAAGGAAAAAAAAAATCTATTACCTAAACATCAGCTCTGTAATGCTTACAATGGTTTTGATCATGTACAACATCATTTGCCCTAGAGCTGGTCAAAAGTATTTTGAGTTCTCAGACTAGTTTTGTAGGCAGTTCTGACAGGACCACATGATCTGTTACAGAACAGAGGAGCTCTTTTTTCCCCACAAGGGGTGTTAATAGCAGTTTAGTGCTTAAAAAGCTCTATGGTGCCACACGCTTGCTAAGTCACACCAAATAACTATTGACGGCCTTGGCAAAGCAATCTAAATTTGGACAGCCTCTAACCTTAATATTCTTGGCTCTAGATTGGGGTAATCTGTGGCAAAGCCTTCAGCATCTTCATGACTCTTTTCAATTTACTTTGAGAGGGAGAAGTCACACAAAGGAGCCACTGCCAGGGATCTTTCATATGCAGCAGTAAAATGCTAGGAACACTACCTACGTACCAACGTTGATGTGAGAAGCAAATGAGATAAATACTGGTGCATGTCTATCATGGGTGGTAAGGTGGCCTTAGCTCCTGCTTTTCAAGGTCTTAAGTCACAAGAGGGCCATGAATTAGCTCTTCTTTTGGTGCTAGAGAGTTTTAGCAAATGATCATTCCAAATAAAATGTGTATGTAAAAGGTTTTCCTAAGAATGCCTATTCTGTTGTCTAAATAAGGAGTCCAAAGACAGCTTTTCCATTTGAAGATAAGAGCCAACAGATGAGATAGTGGCCAGCTCATTTATCGAGTTCATGAAAAAGCTTCATAAAGACTAGGGTTAATAAATAGAATTCGGAGTTCCCGTCATGACTTAGTAGAAACGAATCTGACTAGTATTCACGAGAACATAGGTTCAATCCCCGCCCTCGCTCAGTGGGTTAAGGATCTGGCATGCTGTGAGCTGTGGTATAGGTCGCAGATGTGGTTCCAAATCCAGCATTGCTTTGGCTGTGACATAAGCCAGCAGCTACAGCTCCAATTCGACCCCTAGCCTGAGAACTTCCATATGTCTTGGGTGTGGCCCAGATAAATAAATAGATAAATACATAGATAAATAGATAAATAAATAAATAGAATCCAAGGGGAAGTAGAGGTTCAAGAAACAAGAAACATCAAGTCTAGAGAAGAGGTCTCAGGAGTTTGTTACCATTAAATACTTGGGTAGTTATTCTAAGAAGAAAACCAAATTTGGAATGCACTTCTTACAATGGACAGAAGTTAAGACAACTGAGTCAGGGAAGCATAGTTATATGTGTGAGACAAGGTGAAAGAAGCCTTTCTGAGTAATATGAGTGATGACATCCTAACCTAACTTAATAAGGAAAATAAAAAACCATGTACTCCCGAAAGGAACCTGTGACCTACTAGGAAACAGCCTTTATCAGGGAATTTTAAGGTCTTTGCTTGGTCCCCAACTCTGCCCTTTCAAAACTCTATAACCTTTTAACCATCTTGAACCTCAGTTTATTTCTGACTTATTAAATAAGGATAATGCATAATGTGACCCTTTATTTGGTGCTTATTATGGTGAGTTTTCAGATTTTTTTCTGTTTTAATATGTTTTTTTAATTGAAGTATAGTTGATTTACAATGTTGTATTAGTTTCAAATAGACAGTAAAGTTAATGACATGTATGTATACAGATATATGTATGATTTTCCTTTATAAGTTATTTCAAGATATTGTGTATGGTTCTCTGTGCTATACAATTGGTCCTTGTTGCTTGCATATTTTATAGAGTAGTGTGTATAAATCCCAAACTCCCAATTTGCACCCCCCCACCCCAACTATCCCCTTTAGTAACCACAAATTTGTTTTCTATGTCTGTGATTCTATTTCTGTTTTGTGAATAACTTCTTCTGCATCATTTTTTAGATTCCACATATAAATGACATCATGATATGTGTCCTTCTCTATCTGACTGACTTCACTTAATATGATCATCTCTAGGTCTATCAGTGTAGTTGCAAATGATTAATTCAGACTTTTTTTAAGATGATGTGTCACTGTCATCCCTATAACAAATGTCTGAGAGAGCTGTCCTTCTTTCCGTATTTTATATGGGAAAACTGGGACTCAGATACTTAAGGAACTTGCAAATCTCCACGGTTAGTGGATGGCAAAGACTAGATGGACAGCCCAGATTGTCTGACTCTAAAACTTGTGTTCTTTTGGCCATGTGACACTAATCCCCCCAGAGAATTGCACAAGATAATGATTACAGAAGGCAGTGCTGTTGTATTTGACACATCATTGGTACTCAATACATGTTTGTTTACTCTGGAGCCAAAATGATAAAGATCTACCCATTTTGTATTACACACCACCTACAGTTAAGTTTAAAGTGACATAGATGGCTTGGAAAACCTACTGTGAATAGAAAGTAGTTACCATGAGAGACTAGACATTCTTTTGAAAGCTCTACCCTTGTGCCAGGAGTTTCTAAACTCTTCCTGGTGAATCACAATTGGAGTATGAAACACAGTCCATTCTTTACTTACATGAGGGCAAATTTTTATTTGGGGGAAGGAAGCTTGGAAATTGCAAGTGGTCATTTTGCCCCCTAGGGTGACTAATTGATGGACAGACCTGGAAATGGATGGGAGAGTGGGGTAAGAAGAACCCAGACTACAGGGGATATAAGGCGGGTCTGCAGTCCCTCAAGGAGCTGTTTTTATAGACTAGAGTCCTTCCTAAAATTGAAATATTCTACTTTTAAGACATTTAATGACCCTTTGTAGAGCAAAAATTAGCTTGGGCTTATGTATCAGAACTAAAGGCAAAACCTGTCCCCACTCCAGGGTGGGCTATGCCAGCTCATTTCCCCTCTGAGTCCATTACTGTCAAGAGCATTAACAATTTCTTGCTTGTTGCATTTTTTGTGGATGTTAAATGAAGCGATGGATACAGAAGCATCCCTAACATAGTGCCTGCATGGTAAAGGTTTAAACACTATCTGTGCCCTGATATCTCAGGGCACACTGTCTCACGTTCCATGATTCTTACTTGTACAAACAACGGCTCTGAGGTTCTGGCAGATGTCCTGACCTTTCCACCACTCCACTTCTTTTTGTGATAGGATCCGCTCATAATTTTGGAATGGAATTTAATTTTAAAAGTAAGATATTGTGGATACATGAGACCCAGTTGACGTCTTTCAATTGGAAAAAAGGTCATGTTAACATATAAATATTAAAAAAAATGATAATTAGGCAGGGAAAACAGCAAAACACATTAAAAAAGGCATGGAGAAATTTTTAAACATTAACATTCAAATTTGGTAATCATTGCCAAATTTAATAGTTTTAAACTACATTTAGTAGTTTTATTTCAAGCCAGACTTCTGATGTCAAAAGAAGGAAAGGATTTACTTAGATGTCATTCCAGAAATATTCAAACACACACACTCTTGTACTTGTACACAAAGTAGTTATTCTGTTATTTAGGGATATGACCATCATTAATGATTCTCAAGCTCAGAACTATTTACACAGTAAACTCTAAGTCCAAAAGAAAAAAAAAATGTGGCACTGGAGAGAAAACAGGATACCATAATAGGCTGAATATCATTTAGAAATTGGCGAATCTCAGAGGTTCAAATCTAGTCTAAATGTTTCTATGAAGCCCTTCAGTCTACAAAAGAAATATTTGGAAAACAAGTCTAAAGCACAGACTTTGCAATCCACAGATCATACTTTGAAGCTCTTATTCACTAGTTGTGCAAATAACTTAACCCCGCTGAGCCTCCGTTTCCTCATCTGTAAAATGGGGATAAAATTCGCATCTGTATTATACAGTTGCTCAAATAAAGCCACAGATAGAGCATGTGGCACATAGAAATTAATTACAAATGTTATTTCTCTACTCTGATCTCCTTTTCTGAGGGGCCAGAAAATACTTATTTTATCATGCACATTGACTATTCCTTTTAAGCATCTGTACTTGATGAGTAATATTCATGTTTAATGTCACATAATTTTTATGTCACACATTAGTGTGAAAAACGCTTCTACATCATTATCTAAATTGGTTTTCACCAAGACATTCTGAGTAAATTAAATGGACATGCTGATACCAGGTGGGCAAATAAACTAAGACACAGGGTACAGGTTGGAGGAGATGTACAAACAGACCCTGAGTCTCTCAGTGCTTAGAAACATTTTTTTCTTTCTGCTTATAGCCATGTCAGACCAACTGGTACTGGTTTCATTGAAAAATGAAAACTATAAAACCAGACATGTTCTAGGAGGACACTGTTTTCAAACTGGACAGTAGGCAGCATGAGGCTGTGGTCCTCAGGAGATGAGGTGAGCCAAAGAGTTGCTCTAGATGTCTGCCTAGGTGCATTTTCTGGACTGCAGCCTAGCAAATTGGTACCCCAAAGGGAGCATGGCCAAGGAGGGGCAAGGACCAGACTGAGCTGCTGATGTATTTGAGTAGTTATTTGAAATGCACATAGTAACTGAGAGGCTGAATGTATACAGAGGCTGAACCACAGCAGCATGAGTAAGGGTTCCTTATAATATGTTAGGCTATGTGTGATCAGAACAAGCATGTAAGCCCAGAAGAAGAGTGCCAATGGTAGAGCTGAGAGCTACACAGAAGTAGCAGTCATAGCATAGGGCAGCGGATGTTGGAGTTTTGTCCTATCCAGTGTATGGACATTGTTGAGCACTTCAGGCATCCAACTGAGACCCAAAATATGTAGGAGCAAGAAATCAGTGAATTTTCTAAAAGTAATAGAGAAATTAACTAAAATTCAGCTCCTTGCAAGCATGAACAAAATTAATAAACCTCTTGAAAGACTGATAAAAATAATTTTTAAAAAAGGATGTCAATGAGTCAGCTTTATACTCCTGCCTCTTTTCACTACACTCTTTCACATTAATAGGGGATGGAGATCTGGAGGCAGGACTTCATTAACAGCTTCATTAACAACTTCTTAGTGTATTTTCCCATGGACTTAAAGTGCCAAAACTAGAAAAAAAAAATTCCAATAAGGCCATGAATGTCTATGGCATCATACATCTTAGAACACGCTTCTTCACCATTCCTTGTGGACCTTCCAATCCCCCTGTAAAGAAGGAAGAGCAAATTTCCATCTAACAAAGAAGCTAATAAGGGCTTAGAGAAGCCAACTATCATGGCCAAATTCTAACATCTAAAAATGCACTGAGGCAGAACAAGGTCCAACATTTTAACTCCAGTCTTAATTTCATATTTTTGAAAAAAATGCCAGAAAATTAGTTAGTACTGAAGATGTTTCCCAACCATATCTTAGTGATCACACTTGGCAGAGAATGATGCTGTTTCTTTGAAGATTCTTTGTTTATTATTAAGGGAAGTATGTTTCCATTATTTTAAGCAGTGAATACGAACCAACAAACAGGGCCCTTTGTCTCAGCCTGAATGCAAGTTCTTCTCTTTGTCTTTTTAGTTTCAAATTAAATAGGAAATAGAAGTAAACTTGAGGGGTTGCTTAACAACTAAAATGAAATGTAAACATATATGAAGCTCTAAAGAAAATTAAAACACAATCTAAATTCCTTTCTTTATTTCAATGAGCTCATTAGTCAACAGAAATGAATGAAACCATAACAAGGTAGCATGAGTCACTAACAAAATAACATATCAATCATTTTTAATTAGCATACTTTTTGTAAACTAAAACAGTTTCCTTCCTATTTCAAAGGAGTCCTTTTAATTTTTATTTTGAAATCAAGGGATAAGGATCCTAATTACTGTTTGTTTTTCAGTTACTTTTTTTTTTCTTCCAGTTTTAAGAGTAAAGGAAACAAGGAAGGGAAGATCATATTTCTTACCCAAGATATAGACCCTCTGTAGAAAGGAGCTTAGAACTTTTGGCTCAGGTTCTGAGGTAATCATTTCTGGACTCTTCCATGTATCTGGAAGAGTCTAATTCCTCCTCGTTTCTAATTCCCACTTTCTTTAATTTTT
Source organism: Sus scrofa (assembly GCF_054392235.1). Taxonomy (NCBI): domain Eukaryota; kingdom Metazoa; phylum Chordata; class Mammalia; order Artiodactyla; family Suidae; genus Sus; species Sus scrofa. The sequence continues at coordinate 14,536,933 of NC_139391.1, forward strand.
ATTTAAAAGCACATGCTGGAGCAAAATTGCTTGGGTTCAAATCATAACTGGTTATGTGACCTTGAAAAAATTACCTAACTTGTGTGGGCATTAGTTTCTTCGCCCGCGGAAACAGGCTGCTGCGACGGCTGAATGAGTTAATATGTGTAAAGTGCTTAGAAGAGTGTATGACTCCTTAAGTATTTGATATTAGTATTGTTATATCACCTAAGTTCTTGCCAACCATCTACCTCCCACTCCCTGACTCCACCTTTCTTCATGGAGGCCCCTGGTTAAATCATTAAGACCTTGGGTTTGGCATCAGAAAACTTTGAATTCTGGCCACACTCCTCATCCACTGCGTGAGCTTCAGCGATTCACTCTGCCTTTCTGAGCTTCAGTTTCATGACCTTTACATTGAAGACAGATTTGTTTCTATTCTGGAGGGATCTTCTTCCATCTCCTTTGAGTTCTCCTATCCCGTGACTCCACCCATTCTCATTCTGCACATTTCTTCAGGCAGCTTCAACTCAAAAGCTAACTCCAGTATACAGTTGCCTCAATATTTCCCTTTTGTGAATACTCACAGGCCTAAGTATATTCTGCCTCTTTTCTCTTGGCTTACAGCTGTTTATGGAGATAATATACTTCTTTCCTGCTAGTCTGTAAGCTGCTTGAGGGAACAGCTCAAGTGATATTATCCTCAATCAAGTCTCTATTGCTGATCAAATTGATTTGGTTCCATAAAACACAGGTTGCATAGAAGAGGCTGCATGGGTGCTGCCATAGAAAGCTGCTTAGCTTCTAAATAACCCTAAAAAGGAAGTACACCTTGTGTCAGGGTCACACACATCACTTCCCAACTTCCTTGTTCTGATCTAAACTGTACCCTATGGTAAGAACAACCTTCTTTGAGTGTTTTGCCTAATCACTGACTTTCAAGATCTTTCCCATTTTTGCTTCATTGTTTTTCACCTTATATATCCCCTCCTTCACATTCAAATCCAGGGGACGAATTTTGTTAATTTCTTATATTGGACCGTCTAATTCATCCACGAATAACTATTTATCACTCATCTATAATACAAAAGACATTGTACTTTTGTTTTTATGAGGTTCATGCTTTCCTTTTCTAGTAACTCATTTGGTCAGGGTAGGTTCCATATTATAACCTCCAAAGGGAATCCTTTAAGAGTTCCTTAACCCCCTTAGGTTTCTACCTGCAGTAGTTCAATCCTGTTCTCATCTCAAACTCCCACATTACCTTTAAATGTGTTAAAGACCAATCCTTATCACAGAGTGAGACAAGACCATCATTTTAACTCCAGAAAAGTCAAGTATCAAAAAAGGAACCACTGTGGTCCCCACCTACTGGAACCCAGCCACATATCACTGTCCTGACAGGTAGATTAAGAATCTGATCAGAGATAGTACATTGCCTCTGTGCCTTCCAAAGAAAAGTTACAGAAGGAAGCAGACACTCAACCATGGAATGGAAATTAAGAGGTGTGTGGCTCCAAATTTCTTTGAAACCATACAAAACCTGCCTCTTCAAGTGTATCTTCATTCTTTGGTCCATCATGTACAATAACTCATTCTTCAAACATTTACTGAGGGTGTACTATGGACTTAGACCTGTGCTTAGTGATGATGAACTAGAGGCAGAAGAGGCACTATCTCAGCTTTCAAAGGACCATAGTGTCTAGTAGAAAAGACTAACAGAGAAATTTTAAAATCCACTTAAGTGCTCTATGAGAAGAATATACGAGTTGTTGACAGGTGCTCAGTCTGGCCCCATGAGGGAATATTTCATAGAAGAGGTGACATTTACTTCTCGCTTTGGAGAGTAAGTTGGCATTAAATCTGTTTTATTTACTAAACATCTATTGAGCAACTGCTATATGCTGGTAATATGCTAAGTTTTCAGCTACAAATGTCACTATCTGAATAACCAAAGGAGCACACAGCCTAGTAGCAAGTCATACAGTAAGTTCCAGAAGGAGAGGGAATGAAGAGTACTTAGAAATGAAATTGGTGTCTGATTCAAAATAGTTCTATAAGCCATGCTAAGGCACTTATCAGAGAATTTGGACATTAATTTTTCTTAAAAATAGGCATCCATGAAGGTGTTTTAAGTGGGAATAAGATAAATATATACTGTTATCCCCATAACCAAATGAGAGAAGTGTGATATAGAGTGGCTCCTTTAGGTGGAATTTGTGAGTCAACTGCACAACACCAACTGGAGCTGCTCAGTGATGCAGCATTCCAGGGGCAGCTCGGAGTGACTGAATGAGGATCTGCCTCTGAACAAGACCCTCAGTGAGCACAGGATTCATATGCACTTTAAAGTCTGAGAAGGGTCTGTCCAGGAACTCAAGCAACACACACTTATGTCTGGCACACAGCAGATCAACAGTCAGGCACTGATTTCCTGACCTTCTATTTCAGTGCTCTTTTCACTTCCATGTCCACCCCTCAAGTATTCCTAGGACCATTTTACCATAGTGGAGTGGGGCAGGACATTCTAGTTTCCAGTCACTTCATGTTTGAAGAGAGAGAGATCAGGTCCCTGTGGCAAGGACACATCTGAAGAGGAATCCTATCCTGGCCAAGACAGTGCCCAAAATTCTTGGTGCAGTCAGATTCTACCACATCAGTAGTTGTTCTTTTAATTCATGAATTGCCCCAGCACATTTTTTTTTTACTTAAAAAAAACCTCTAAAGCAAATAATAATAATAAAACTTGAGTTTTGAAGGAATTTGAATTATCATGATGAGCAGACGTTTCTTTCAGGAAGAACAACTCCAAGTCCATAGCACTTCAAGTCATAGAGGAAGAGGATGACAGTTCCCATGGGCTGGCATGCAGCCAATGAGAGAGGAGCAACAGAAGGACCAAGACAGGGGACAGGATGTCCCTGATGAGAGAGAGAGGATGGTTTTGTCAAAGGAAGGTGAGGCTCTCTTCAGAGTCTCAGGGTGCTTGAGAATAGCTGGGGACAGAAGGTTAAAAAAATAAAAGGTTGCCCTGAAGTATATGTTATTATAATCCCTCTTAATATTTAAGAGTGAAGTAAATCTTGGAATTTCTATTCAGGGTAGGCTTTGTTACATATGTTGATACTGCAGCCCTGATCCAAGTGGATTGTTTTACACAGCACTACAAAATAAAACAAAACACTTCTCCTAAGGTTTTTACTTAAATTTGGAGATAGGTTTATAAGGATGCCCTTCTCCTCAATGAACCATCCATCTCAGGACTCATAAATTTTTTTACATAATAACTTTTATTTGTTCCATTATAGCTGATTTAAAGTGTTCTGTCAGTTTTCTACTGCACAGCAAAGTGACCCAGTCACATACATATATACATTCTTTTTTTCTCACATTACCATGCTCCATCACAAGTGACCAGACATAGTTGCATATTTTTGTATTGTTCCCTCCCTTTAAATCTAGGGTAGCCTTAGGACTTATCCTTGACCAGTAGGATCAAGAAGGAGTGATGCTCTGTTTACATCTCTTGGAACATTTCTTCTTATGACGTTTTACATAATTCCTTTTCACCCTTACCACAACCCTATGAGTTAGTGAGCTATGCATAAAACAGACAACGTCCTAAAGCCATGTATTACCATTGGGACAAAACAAATACGGTCGCTGCCCTCAGTGAGCTTAATGGTTGATTTTCTCTACATAATCTCTCCCAGGCATCCTTTTTGACATCCCTGTTATATTGTCTCAGGAAGGTTACATAACCTCTTAAAAACCCATACCTCAGCTTGTGCATAGCCAGCTGTGATTCTCTCAAGCCCTGTACTCTTCACCTTCCAGGACCCCTAGCATTCTGCTATTCAATATCAAGTTCATCACAACATAATACCATTAAGTCATGTCTCCTGTCAAGGGACCAAAGTGATACATCAGATGAGTCTATAGTCTTCATTAAGAATAGGTAGAGTCAGAAGTGGTTGATTGACTAAGAAACAGGAAAATATATGGAGGTTGTCAGTGAGGTTAGGATGGTAGGAATCATTTGGTATAAGAACGAAAAGGTTGGGAGCCAGAGAGAATAATGTCTGGATTTGATACAATAAAATCCAGTGAGGAGCAGATACAGGTCCAGAGGATGCCAAGAAGATAAGGCTGAAGTTGAGTGGGACCAATGTCACTGAAATTTGGAAAGTTTCAGAGGCACAGGATGCCATGTGTGTTATCCACCAAGAAATACGACTTTTAAAAAACATCCTATATGATGATAAGACTTGGGGTGTAAAGTTAATGAGTCAAATACCACTCATTTATGATGCTCGTGGGGAAATGACCAGGAAGACAGTGGATAACCCTGGAATATATTCAAGATGGGGGAGTAAAATTAGGTTTAAAGGAGAGGGGGGAAAAGTAATCATTTAGGAGGAGTTCTGGGAAACTACAATTTGAACCACTTTACCCAGAGGTACTCCTTTGTTCCACAGCTTTTGTGGGCTCACTAAATGCAAAGATCTGGACTTGGATGTAGGAGAAAAAAGCATCCTTCCATTAGTCATGCCCTTGGGAGGGAATTTCTGCAGGGAATACTACGTTTCCTCAGAATTAGACTCTCCAGAGCAGAGCTCATGGTACAGAAATGATGTTTTTCCACACAAAACAGTTTTTCACCCCCACTTTCTTGATCATGCTTATGGGAATTCAATTTCACACTGTCCACATTTTTTTAAAAAGTCAAGAACCTTTGAGGGAAAGTGAAGTAACTGTTATTAATGCCAAGCAATTGATTCTGGGCATTTTTAGTAGCTAGTTATGACTAAGGTGGCTACCTTAGTTTGCTGTTTGTCCTATCTCCTGTCAATTTTGCTGACATTTGTGTCTTTAATATTTCTACCATTAGAAGGTTAAAAAAAATAGAAAAGAAAGAGTAAAAAAAATGATACATACATTGTCTATTTCTTGGTATATTTCTTTCAGTTCTCTTGTCTAATTTGGTTTTTATAATATGCCTGAAATCTTATGAGATTCAGACATAAGTGTGGGATTTTGTTTCAAAACTGTCTACCCCAGACCCAGAGAAGATGCTGCAGTAGGTTTGGGGTAAGGCCAGAGAATCTGCACTTCTAACAACTTTCCAGGTGATGTTAATGCTGCCAGTTCAGGAACCCCACTTTGAGAACCACTGGTATAGAGAAGTCAGGGTATCTGGGAACAAATCGAAGTACATAGACCTAGGCAAGGTTCTTAAACTCTTTGACTCAATTTCTCATCAGTAACAGAGAAATGTAAACAATAACTTCTCCTGGAGATGGTTGCAGTGATTAAGGAAATTAATGCATGTGAAATCTCTTTGTTAACTAGAGACTAAAATATTCCTTTAAACTCCTTTTATTTTAAAGTGGTGAACTTGGAAGTTGCTGTATGGCACAGTGGGTTCCTGTATGGCACAGGCTGCAACTGCTCCTTGAATTTGATCCCTGTCCCAGGAACCTCCAAGTGCTGTGGGTACGGCAAAAAACAAAAACAAAACACAAAAAATACAAAACAGAATTAAAAAGTGGGAAATCCAAGAGGGAAATTGAATTCATCTTATGTGAACTATGTGTTAATTGAGAAGGATGGAGAAAGGGCATTGAAATTATTTCCTAATTTTCAGATTATAAATTAAATGATTGTTTTCCCTTAACTCTTAAACACACACAGATAACGGTACATAAGTAGCTCACATGGAAATATTTGATTCTACCACTGTTTTATCATTTATTTATTTACTATTTATACTTCCACAAATGACTAAAGATGTCCACATTTTCAATTACTAGCCTGTTCTTCTTATGGAGGCTTGGAATTTATGTCGTCAACAGCTAAGTCTGATTTAATCACCTACTCATTAAACTGATAGTGTTGTAGCCACTATCAGTCTCTCTACTCTTAACTACTTCACACACACACCTTAAAATAATTTGGAGAATTCAAATTCTTGATTTCTTTCTATCCTCCCATGCCTAGACTTCCCCATCTCAGTAATACCACCCTCTTTATTGCTCAAGGCAATGTCTTTTCCCTCATCCTTCTCACTTATCCATTAGTCAGCCAGTGCCTGTCACCATCCTATTTCCCTAAAATGGTTCTAGAGCCTCTCAAATGATATCTATCCTTCTGCTTGTTGTCATCGAAACAGCCACAGTTATTTGCAAAATAGGTGGTATTGGATAGTGTTCTCTTTAACAATTTTCAAAAGCTTCCCACTGAATTCATAATACAATCCAGACTCTCTCCCATGGTCATCACATCCTTCCCACCTACTCATGAACTCCTTGCTGGACCATTCTGCCTCCTGATCACTGTATTTTAGACATTTTCCCCTTTTTCTTCTGTTAGTTCTAAAGCATTCTTTCTTCCTGCTTTTTAAAGCATAATATTTGATAAGTACAAAAGAATACATATGGCAAGTGTATTAAGCAACAAACACAAATGAATCCATCAAACTATTTAAGAATTAGATGTTTTACTCTCTTTACATTTCTCTTCCTCCAAATTGCTCATCCCTACACCATCACCACTCTAAACATTTTTTTTCTAAATTTTTCTCTACAATTCCAATGCAAAAAAAGTCAACCTCTATATCTATGTTGTTTGCATGATTTTGAGCTTTGTAAAAATGGTATCCTATAGTAAGTAATCTTTAGCAATTTGCTTTTTTACCTTACACTTTGTTATTAAAGCATATCCATTTTGTTGCAGCCACTATCATCTCTCATTTTCTTTGCAGGTAATATTCTATGGTGTGAATATACTACAACTTATTACACAGTAACTCATTTTCTTGTTGATGGATATTTGGGTTGTTTCTACTTTGTTATTATGAACAATGCTGCTATCATCTTTTGTGATACGTTTCTCTGGTGCATATAGGTAGGGATCAATGCCTAGAATTGGAGTTGCTGTATTATGAAGGATGCAAAATTCTTTACACTATGGTGACAAACTGTTTTCCAAATTGTTGTATCAATATGCACTCCCATAGCAGTATATGAGTTCCTTTTAATCCCACCTATTTCAATCCTTCGTATACTAGAATTCTTATTTTTTGCCAATTTAGTACATGCAAACTAGTATCTCACTTTGGATATAAATTATGTGTCCTCGACAAAAAAACAAGATTGCACATTTTTGTGAATGTGTATAAAAAAATGAGATTTATGCTCTTAAAATTTTATGTACAGTATAGCACTGTTAATTTTACATAACTGCTATACAACAGATCTCTAGAACTTTTTCAATTTTCAAATGAAACCCCATACCCATTAAATGGTAACTGCCAATTTTCCTCTCCATTCAGCCCTAGCACCAACCATTCTGCTTTCTGCTTCTATAAATCTATTTTAGATACCTTATACAAAGTGACTCATGCAATATTTGTCCTATGACTGAGTGACTTCATTTAGCATGATGTCTTAAAGGTTCATCCATGTTGTCATATATTTCAGAATATTTTTCATTTTTAAAGCTAATATTCCATTGAATATATATGCCACATTTTCCCTAACAATTCATCCATTGATGGATATTTTGGGTATTGATAACAGTGCTTCAATGAATAGAGGACAGCTAATATCTCTTTAAGATTACAATTTCACTTATTTGGAATAAATTCCCAGAAGTGGAATATGCTGAATCATATGATAGGTCTGTTTTCAATGTTGAAGAGAAACTCCATACAATTTCCACAGTGGATATACAAGTTTGCCTTCCCATGAGCGGTGTATAAACGTTCCAATTTCTCTGCATCCTTGCCAATGTTTGCTGTACTTTCTTTTTAAATAATAGTCATCTTAACAGATGTGATATCTTACTGTGGTTCTGATTTGCATTTCCTTGATGATGAATGTCTATTAAAGTTCTTAGATAATTTTTAAATGGAGTTATTAGTTACTTTGTTGTTGAGTTATAGGAATTTCCTATACATTGTGGAAATTAACTCCTTATCAGATATATGATTTCTGAATGTTCTCTCCCATTTCACGGTTTGCCTCTTCACTCTTAGTTAGATATCCAGTTTTCTCAACATCATTTGTTGAAGATACTACCCCTTGCACATTGCACACCTTGGCACCCTTGTTGAAGTTCATTTGACTATATATATGTGAGTTTCTTTCAGGGCTCTCTATTCTATTTCACTAATCTATGTGCCTGTTTATATAACAATGCCATACTGTTTTAATTACTGTAGTCTTATAGTATGCTTTGAAGTCATGAAGAATGAGGCTTCCAACTTTGTTTTTCTTTCTCAAGACTGATGTGGCTTTGTGACTATTTGGGGTCATCTGTGATTCCATATGCGTTTTAGGATTTTCTCTTTAATTTCTAAACAAAATGCCAATGGTAATTTGATAAATACTGCATTGAATCTATAAGTTATTTTGTGTAATATGGATAGTTTAACAATATTAATCTTTCAATCCATGAACACAGGGTGCTTTCCCTTTATACGTTTTCCTTTAATTTCTTTCAGCAATATTTTATAGGTTTCGGTATGTAAGTCTTCCATTTGTTTATTCCTAAGTATTTTATTATTTTTTATTCTATTGTAATGGAATCATTTTCTTAATTTCCTTTTGAGATTGTTCACTGTAGGCAAATATAATGAAATTGACTTTTGTATGTTGATTTTGCAGCCTGAAACTTTGTTTCCATCCACTTTTTAATTCAGTTATTAGTTCTAATAGTTATTTTGTGGAATCTTTAGAGCTTGCTACCTATAAAATAATGTCATCTGCAACAACAAAATTCTATTTTACTTTCTGATTTAGATAAATTTATTTATTTTCCTTATCTAACTCCTCTGGTAAGGACTTCCAGTACTATGTCAACTAGAAGTGGTGAGAGTGGGCAAAATTGCCTGAATTTAGGGGAAAAGCTTTGTTTTTCACCATTGATTATGATGTTAGCTATAAGTTTTTCATATATGAATTTTATTACATTATTATTTCTGTTTAATCAATACTATTTTCTTCCTTATGCTAAATTTGACCTTAGTTGTTCTTTTTCTAATTCCTTGAAGTGTAGAGTTATGTTATTTGAGATCTTTTTTTCTTTTTTAATATTAGCATGTACCACTATAAGCTTCTTTCTTAGTATTGCTTTTGTGGCATCCCATAAATTTGGTATGTTGTGTTTTCATTTAATTTGTCTCAAGATATAGTCTATTTTCTTTTGATTTCACTTTGACCCAATGGTTGTTCAAGAGTATGTTGTTTAAGCACAAATTCTTCACTTTTCCAGTTTTTCTTCTGCTACTGATTCACAGTTTCACTTCATTATTTTCAGAAAAGATTCTTGGTATGATTTCAATCTTCGGAAAGGGTTTGTAAAAACTTGTTTTGTGACCTAACATGTGATCCACTGGAGAAGGTTCTCTGAGCTTGAGATGAATGTGTACTCTGCTACTGTTGGATGAATATCCTGCATATGTCTGTTAGGTGCATTTCTGTCTAGAGTGTTGTTCAAGTCCTTTGTTCCCTTACTGATCTTCTATCTCAATGTTGTACCCATTATGAAAATGGGGTATTGAAACCTCTTATTAGTAATGTCACTGTACATTCTCCCTTTTGTTCTGCCAATGTATGCTTCATATATTTGGGTGCTCTGATGTGGGCACGTGCATATTTAGTATTGTTATATCTTCCTAGTGAATTAACACTTCTATTCATTGTGTGGTCATGTCCTTATTTATTTCTTGTGACTACTTTTGATTTCAAGTGTTCTTTGTCTGATATCAATATGGCCACTTCTACTCTCTTATAATTAACAATTTATGTGGAATATCTTTTTACATAATTTCACTTTTAGCCTATGTGTGTTAGTTAATATAATACAAAATTTCCTGTAGATAGCTAGATAGCATAGAGTTGGATTTTAATTGGGCAGTTTAATTCATTTACATTTTAAGTAATTGCTGATAGAGAAGGACATACTATTGTCCTTTTGCTAATTACTCTCATCTGTCTTACAGCTTTTTGGTCTCTCTTTTCTTCTGTTACTATCTTCCTATGTGTTTGTTTAACTTTTTGTAATGACGATTTTTCTTTTCTGTACCTTCTATAGTTATTTTCTTTGTGGTTACTTTGAGACTAAGTTGATAATAACTTAAATTATATACAAAAAAACTCCTTTAATGCTACTTTCCACACATTTTATTGCCATCACCAGCTTCATATTTTTAAATTTTGTATCCATTAACATATTTATAAGTTGGTGCTATTTACACATTTGTGTTTTAACTTTTATGTCTGAGTTGAAAGTGATTTATGCACTGACATTATAGTATTATAGTGTTTGGTATTTGTCTATATATTCACCTTTTTCAGCACACTTTATACTTTCAATGCTATTATGTTGCTGAGGAGTGTCTTTTCATTTCAACTGGAGGGACTCCGATTAGCATTACTTGTAAAGTGAGTCTAGTGATGATGAACTCCTTTAGCTTTGGTTTCAATGGGAAAAAAAGCACCTTTATTTTCTCCATCATTTTTGAAAAAAGGTTAGTATTTTTTGTTGGCATTTTTTTTTCTTTCAGTACTTTGAATATGTCATCATACATTTTTTCTGGTCTGCATGGTTTCTTCTGAGTAATCTGCTATCTTATGGAGGCACCACTCTATATAATAAATTGCTTCTTTGTTTTTGTTTTAATTGTCTACCTTTGTTTTGACTTTTGACAATTTGATTATATTGTGTCTTGGTATAAATTTGTTCAGTTCATCTCAGCTGAAGTCCTTTAGACCTCTTGAATCTGGATGTCTATTTCCTTCCCTAGATTTGGGAGGTTTTGGCTATAATCTTTTCAAATAAATTTGTTGCTCTTTCTCTTTTTTTTCTCCAAGATTCCCATAATGCCTATACTGATTCATTTTATGCTATTTTATAAGTCTCTTAGGCTTCCTTTACCCTTTTTATTTATTTATTTTTCAGTCCTTTCACTGAACAATTTTGAATGACTTGTCTTTGAATTAGCTGATTATTTATTCTGCTTACAAGTCTGTGGTTAAACACTTTTAATGAATTTTTAAATTCAGTTATTGCTTTCCTCATTTACAAAATTCTGTTTGGTTCTTTTTTATCTTTTCTAACTTTTTGTTGATATTATCATTTTTTGTGTGTGTATCATTTTCTTGAACTCATTGAGGATCTTTTTTTGCACATGTTTATGATGATTATTTTGAACTTTATGCTAAGTAATTCATGTATACTTCTGCTTCTTTGGAGTTTATTTTTTTATTTTTTATTTCTTTTGATTGGGCCACATTTCCCTGGGCCTTAACTTCTGTGTTGGTATTCTTGCATTTGAAAGAAACAACTAAACCTCCAACCTTTATAGAATGGCTTCTTAGAGAGAAGTACCTTTACCAATCAGCCCAGGTAAATATCCTGGGGATCTCTCAAACCTTTTCTGTAGATTCATCTCTCTTGGCTTGTGCTAAATTCCCAACTAAAGGGATTTCCCAGTTTCCTCTTACTGGCTCTGTTTTTGTAGTATTGCAAATTCTCTGGAGCTCCCCAAAGCTACCAGCTCTCATTTTCAGAGAAACCCAGGCTTCCAGAGTATGCTGGGCTCAGTTTCCACTCTAAGTCATGTTGTATAGAAACCAGACACCCCTCTGAATATCTGGAACACTGAATACATACTCCACTCTTCTCTTTTCCCTCAAGGGAGAGCCACTAAACTACATTAGCTTCAATCTACTATACTTCAGATCCTCTGGAGTAGCAGCCACTTCCTAGCTTTCTTTTGTTTGCATAGAATGCTAAGCATCTAGAATATGCCAGGTACGATTGCTGCTCCAGGACAAGTGAGAAAGAAACTGGTCCTATGGCCAGTTTCCCTGAAAAATCTAAAAAATAGGACAAATACTTCAACATTTTCACTTCCTAGGGAGATGCTTGGAGTTGCAAGTTTTCTTGCACTTGCTCCATGCTGAATTTAAGGAACAGACTATGGCAAGCGAATACCATGAATTTTCCTACAGACTTGTTTCAGCTAATTTCATGCTTGCTGGGGTGCAAGTGCCCCTTAATTTTTTTCTGGATTTCTCATAAATGATAATGGCCTAAGTATTGTATTCGTGTTTCTTTTGGAGTAAAGAGAGTCTGGGGCTTTCAATTCTGCCATCTTGCTGATGTCCAGGCATAAGCCTCTTTCAATAACTTTATTCAACTTAATGTTCCTACTTTAGGAAAATGCTTATCTCTCTTTCCAATTTTTTTAATATATTGGAACCTCATGCCCTCACCTATTAAATGCAGAAGAATCTATTTTCCTTACAAGGATTCTATATGACTTAAATTGACTTTAAAATAACAGTTTCTGAACACTAATCCTTAGATGAATGCCTAGTTAGCAGTGTAAGAATTGAAAGACTGTAGGAAGCAAGAATGTGGTAAGATTCGATTTAGTTACCACTCTCAACCCAATGTCCATCCAACAGGTGTAGTGTGCAAGGAAGGACAAACCTGACAGGAATTTACTTATATTTTGAAACTCCTTATGTGATTTTTTTATAGCTGGCAAAATTTAAGCCTCACAGCTCTGTGTGGACACAAATTATATTTAGTCTGAGGTTACTATTGATACCATTGAGAAAACAGAATTGACTGCAGTGCTTACAGAAATCAGATTGGAGAGATTATGGAAGATGTGTTAAAGAGAACTTACATATTTCTGCAAGTTGGCTTTAAAAATTCAAATCAATCAGAGATATTTTTATGAATTTGTAAGATCAATGAACATATAATTTCTATCTATAGATTTTTTTTTATGGCCATGAAATAATTAGCACCTAGCACAATTCCTGGCATGTAGTATGTGCTCCAGAAAAGTTAGCTGAATTAATGATTGTGATATTAAAATGCTGGAGCAGTTCTCTGAGATTAGCTGTCTAAGCAATATCACTGAAGTTTAGCAATATATCCATTCTTCCAATCAACAGACATTTCCTGAGTGCATTACATGTGCAAGGTATTTTGTCGGCCTCTTGTTGGGAAGCAAATCCTGAAGGCATGAATCCAGCAACTAATTAAGGAAGATAAGATGTGTGCCAACCAAAAACCTGTACAAAGTAGAAATAAGTGCCATGAGAGAGATTGAATAAAGAGCTGTGGGAGTCTGTAGGAAGACAAGATTGCATCTGACTGGTGGATCAGGGAATGCTTCCTATAGGAGGTGGCCCTGGAGGAACTATATGAAGATGGGGAATTTGGACAGAGGTGGAGGCTAGAAGGCATAACAGGAAGAGGAGTAGAAATTTGCAAAAAAATGAAAATGCAAAGGCAACACATAAGGAAATAAAAAGACAGACCTGACCATAGACATATTTGACTCAAGATGAATAGAATTAATACCTTTATAAAGTACTTCAAAGTGAGCAAGAATTTGTCTGGAGGAAATGTATTAGCATACTGACACAGAGTAGGTGGCTCCTCCAATTGAGAAACCTAATGAGAGTTTAATAAAGACATAGTTTATAAAGGTACATGGCCAAGGGATAGAGCAGTACCATGAAGCAATCAGCACTCAACTTTCACAATGCGGATCTGAAAGGGCCTGAAGAGAAAGTGGTTTTCCAGAGTGAGAAAGAGAATATGAGAGAGACAGAGAGAGAGAATGAATCCCAGGTGTCTTTGTAGAAACTAAAGAGGGGAAATAAATGCCTCAGCTTCAGTCCTTTCACCCCTAGTCTCCTGCTGGTCCTTTTCCTTGGCTGATGCCACAGGACATGTGTTCATGTTGAGGCCACCCGTCCTTAGGGGCAGATAGGCAAGTGCTGACTAAAATGACCACAGTGTAAGATGTCCCTAATGATTTCCTTTCATTATAAATCTATGCCTATTTCCTCTGAACATCTCACAAAAATTGCCTCACTATAGAATATGCACTTTTGTCGTTTGCTCTTTAAATTACTTTTCAATCATAATTATCATTATAACCAAAAATGGCCATGCTTAACATTAACTTATGCATTAATAGATGCTGTGTGTATGCTTGTGGCCTACTTTTCAGTTATTTAAAATCTCATATCACTTCCTAATGACAACAAAGGGGAGGTAATTAGAGCCCACCACTCAGCTCACAAGTGCAAAGCACTTTAGATAATAGGATCATTATATGCATATGACAATGAACAGGATGTTCTCTGTGCTCATGAGAGAAACCACAGAACATCTCCAGGGAATCAGCAAAAACACAGAGTAATTCAAGGTTCCATTCACAGGCCCTATTGACTAGGATGCTAATGATTTCTGGTATGATAGGAGAATACCGTTTCCACCGTGACATTTACGATCTGTTCTTCTTAGGGCAAATCGTTTACTTTGAATAGGACTTTTGGTGGCTATCATTTTAGTGAACCTAACTCCCTTTACTCTTCCTTCCTTCAGTGAAAGAGTTTGTTAACCAGACCACAGAGGTGGATATATAACCCAGGCTGGGCCAGTCATAGAATGTCCCATCTCACAGCAACAGTGACCTTTGAGCCTGGGCATTTTTTTCATGCAATATCAGGCAGGGGGAAGTCTGTCTAGTACACTGCCTGGCTGGTCAGCTGGAGGAATCTAACTGCAGCTGCCAGCCTCCATGACATGTCCCATGTGAACAGATGAAGAATTGTGAGAGGACAGGGCCAATGTCCAGAATTAAAAGGAAGGGGAAGAATTCCAGGGGAACTGGGCCTGCCTCTACCCTGGAGCTTCCCAAGATAGAGCTTGCTGTTTTCCTGAATCTTCTCCTCAAATTCTATGAATCACCCAAATCTCCCTCCTATAAATCTCTTTTGCTTAATATATCTGGAGTTGAGTTTTTGCTACTTTCAATTGAAAAGAGTCCTGCTTAGTTCTGCAAGGCCCTGCAAGACTTTGCCCTTTGTTCTAACTCTTCTTCCTTGGAACGCTCTCTTCAGAACTTTCATGACTCACTCTGTCTCCTCCTTCAGCGTGGACGCAAAAGTTACCTTCCCAGTGAGGCCGCTGCTGGACATTCTCTCTGAATTCTGCCCAGCGCCTTAGCACACATCCCTTGTCAATATTGACTACATCACGTACTTCATTGAATGCACTTGTGGATCATCTCTCTCAACTAGAATGTAGGTGGGGATGTTTGTTTTGTCCGCTGCATAAGCCCAGTGTCTATAAAAGGCAAAGCCATATTTAAAAGATCAACAATTGTATGACAGACACCGCACACAGAGCTTGACAAGTGGAGATTTATGTAACTCATTCATTCTTTGCCTTTTTTGGGTAAAGATTTTATCACGGAAGTGACCTATCATATTGACATCATGAAGTCATGAAAACTGTCACCTTGAGGGCAGGGGCCATGTCTGCCATTTTTAGCACTGATCCCCACTTCCTGATATAGTGCCTGGAATCTGCAATACATGTAAGTATACCTTATATGCTAAATATAGGAATATGAGATAAACTCAGCTGTGCTTCCCTTGAGTCACAGGTCCATTATAACTTCATGAACACAGCACACAAGATAGCCACCAAGGCTTTCCTTTTGAGGTTGCCTACTGAACAGCTTTGAGTAAAACAGGGCACCTGTTCTTAGCCACTGAATTGGACTGACTCCCCTATCTGCCTGTTTTGTTCTTGTTTCTTTTTCTTTCTTTTTTTTTAGGGATGCACCTGAGGCGCATGGAAGTTTTCCCAGGCCAGGGGTGGAATCAGAGCTGCAGCTGCCAGCCTACAATAGCCATAGCAATTCCAGATCCAAACTGCATCTGTATCCTACACCAGAGCTCATGGCAATGTTAGATTCCCAACCTACTGAGCAAGGTCAAGGATCAAACCCACATCCTCATGGACACTAGTCAGGTTTGTTACTCCTGAGCCATGATGGGAACTCCCCTGTTCTTATTTCTTTTCTTTTCCATTCCTAAATCATAGCATCATGTCCTTATAAGCCATCTTGAATCCTTTCTGGTACAAGGCAGAGGATAAGTTAATTAATTTACAGATTCATTTAATTCTCAGAGCAACCCAGTGAAGTAGGTATTAGTTTGCTTGTTACATAGGAGAGGAAACTGAGCCTCAGAGATATTAAGCAATTTGTCCAAGGTCACAACTGGTAAGTGTCAGCTCCAAGACAATCTATCTCCATAGCAGATGCTCCCTCACTTCCCTTAAGATCCCTGATGTCTCAGGGCAGCTTTGGGCTGCGGACTAGTGGAAATTATATTGAACAAGGAGACAGGAGAGTGGGCATCAACTCTAGGCTTTTCTGCTTTTAGGCTAGTTCAAGTGTTACGTATTTTCTAAATCTCGCTTTTCCTATTTCTCAGTGGGAATGGGAATGCATCTTCCTTCGGCAAGTCAGCGTTCCATCTAGGCACCTCTTCTGAAGAAGGGATTTAATCTCAAAAATATGCAAACAGCGCATATAGCTCAACAACAAAAAAACAAACAACCCAATCAAAAAATGGGCAGAAGACCTAAACAGACATTTCACAAAAGAAGACAGATGGATGGCCAGTAGGCACAGGAAAAGATGATTAACATCACTAATTACTAGAGAAATGCAAATTAAAACTACAGTGATGTACCATCTCACACCAATCAGAATGGCAATCATTAATAAATCAACTAATAACAAATGCTGGAGAGGATGTGGAGCAAAGGGCACCCCCCTTCATTCTTGGTAGCAATGTAAGCTGGTACAACCACGGTGAAAAACAGTATGGAAGTTCTCCAGAACTTAAATGTAGAACTACCATATGATCCAGCAATCCCACTCCTGTGCATATATCCAGACAACACTTTTATTCAAAAACATACATGCACCCCTATGTTCATTGCAGCACTATTGGAAACAGTTGAGACATAGAAATGACCTAAATGTCCACTGACAGATGAATGGATTAAGATGCAGTACATATACACAATGGAGTACTACTCAACCATAAAAAGAACAAAATAATGCCTTATAAAGCAACATGGATGAAACTAGAGATTCTCATACTAAGTGAAGTAAGTCAGAAAGAGAAAGACAAACACCACATGATATAACTTGCTTGTGGAATCTAAAATATGACACAAATGAACCTATCTACAAAACAGAAACAGACTCAGGGGTGTAGAGAACAGATTCGTGATTCCCAAGGAGGATGGGGGAAGGGAATGGGATGGAAGGGGAGTTTGGCGTTGGTGGATGCAAACTATTGCATTTAGAATGGATGAGCAATGAGGTCCAACTGTACAGCACAGGGACCTATATCCACTCTCTTGAGATAGAACATGATGGAAGATAGGATGAGAAAAAGAATATATATGTATGGCTGGGTCACTGTGCTGTATAGCAGAAATTGACACAACACTGTAAATCAACCATTCGCTAATAAAAATAAAATAACAACAACAACAAAAAAGAAGTGGCCCTGTCTGAGAGATAGGGGTCAGAGTTCCAGAACAGGGATCCAGATTCAGAAAGAGGAAGCCATGGCCATAGGACAACACTCATATCCACTGTCATTTGATACACACAACAAATAAAATTGAACAGTGATCATGAGAATTGTCTGACATGATTCTAATATTCTTCTATGCCAGAGGCATAAAAATACAGTGTCTCATAACGTTAGGAGGCTTTGGGCTTAATGGACAGAGAATGAGCTTTGAACTTAGGCGTAATTTGGGTAACATCACAATCTGTCTTCTCTGCTCTGTGATTTTGACTTACTGAATTAACTTTTCTGAATTTTACCTCTTCTATAAATCAAGACGTACAGAAAAACCAGTCACAGTATTTATTATCCAGATATTTGCATTTTGAATGCACTTGAAATTGAAGCCTTGAAGAATGTCCCCATGCACATCCTAGTTAGTCTTTCATCATCATGTGCCCCTTCTTCTCAAGTTTCTTTTGCAAAGATGATACCATTCTCATATCTCCTTATGAGTTGGCCATGTTCTTGCAGAAACAAAGGTTCTTCAGGATGTTTAATTTGTGAGTGGGGTTATAGATACTCTTCCCCCAAACACATAAGTCACTGAAGGAACTTCTATGAGACCAAAGCTGGCATCCCCCACTTCTTTTATTCATTCATTCATTCATTCACTCATTAGTTCATTCTACAAACTTGCTGAGTGTCTGCTCTGGGCCAGTCACCATGCTTGACATTAAAAAAAAAATTAATCTTTGTTCTAGAGATGCTGGCATTCTAATGGGAGACAAGGCGACCCTCTAAGAAGTATGTTACTGGTGGCAAAATGAAGGAACAGAGAGGGTCTTCCAGACACAGAGAAGACCCAGTTGGAGGCATGCAATCCAAGGCACCATTTAGCAGCACAGTGCCTTTGCACAAGGGCCTGCTTCTGCCTTTGGACTCCAGAGAGCATTCCTTGCCCTTTCTTTCAGAGGGGAGCCATGAATTCATCAGGCTTGGTGCTTTCTCAATTTGTAATAGTCCTAATTGTCTTCTTATCTGATTCTTTACAACAGTAAAGCCTTTTAATATTTCATTTTCTCCTGGGAGTGGGGCATGGGGATGGTGGGGACTGCGTCTCTGTTTTGTATTAAAAGGAAAAGGAAATAGAGACATTTCCCCATGCCATGGAGGCCCCTGATAGACCTACCATATCCTATGCCCTGCCCCAGAGACTGAATTGCTAGAATCCTAGGACTGGTCTAGTCTAGCTCCTCATTTTTCACAGGTGGAACATGAGATCCTGAGAGAGGAATGACTCACTGGGGGTCTCCTGCCTTCTACTTCCTACCATACTACCCCAATTTTCTCTGAATCTCCAGGGCTCAACAAAACTGCTGTCTCCAAGCACTGTGGCTAATGTAATCTGTGACCCTCACCTTGCCTGGTTTACTCTTTTCTTGTTACTTCTTACTGAGCACATAGGGGATAGGAGGTACTATGATAATTGCTTGATGTAGTTTCCTTTAGATCATAAAGGGTCATAAATGTACTTTTGGGACTTGCTAGAAGAACACAATTACAATGGAAACATTTAAAGAGAAAGAGAAAAGAAACCACATTGAAGAGCACAATAATATCTCTTTGGATTGATGAATAAATTTGGTTACTAAAAAGAAGACAGAACATCATTTGCAGGACAGAGACACCATGGAGCCTACCTCTCCCACCCAGCCTGTCTGCTGAGCCTGAGAGTCAGAAGCTCAAGTGACAACTGAGCAATTTCACCTTCTCTCTATTAAAAGAAGCACTATCTGCCCACTTGACCAAACCAGAAGCACTCTGAATATTTGGCTTACTTGAATATGGAATTTGTTTTCAAGTGTGGTTTAATATAATCTTTAATCATCTCTATTCTAATTGATAGGAATACCTGCTTAGAAAGGGCATGTGATGTGCCCACGTTTACAAAGAACTAGGAAGAATGAGGACTCACCCCAAGTGTTAGCCTCTTTTCTTTCCCTCTGTCATGCAGAAAAAGAAATAAGGCTCTGGCAGAATGGCTGCTTCCTTCTTATAGTCATTCATTCAAGTTCTCTGATTTAATTTCTCTGAACCTCAGGCTTTTTTCTATTTATTTATTTATTTATTTATTTATTTATAGAAAAGGATAGTATCTTCTCTGCTTACTTTCCAGTAAAAGATTAAATGGAAATCATGCTTTGTGCATTTAAAAAATAGCTTTTTTCTATTAATTCTAAATAAATATCCATTTATTTTCTACTAGAAGAAAAAGACAAGATCTAATGTTTTAAATCAAACATTGAGTTTCAAAGTGCTGAAAGCTGGCACAGAGAGAACTAGAATCAAAGATAACTGGAATGCATTTACAAGCGACACAATCTGGAAAATGGGGAGAGGGAGTCAGTTTTTAAAAGGAAGAGAAGAAACAATTGACCGAATAATTAGAAAACAGAAAAGACATGTTTCCAACACACCACAGAGAATAGGAAAGATGATGGATTCTTTGGAGATTATTTTTTTCTTTCAACACAGCCTCAGTGGACAGAGGTAAAGGGGAAGGGGCAGACTGTTAAGAAGGGCAAAAGAGGCACTAAATAAGAAAAACACAAACACAAATGCAATCACATGATTTTGCATTGCAAATTTAGAGTCAAACAGGATTTCTGAAGCAGGACCATGTGGGTGGTGGCAGAAGGGATTTCAGCTGGAAGAAGAAAAACTATTGCTTCAGTCATGATTGACAGATCCAACCCAGGAGGAAATCCAGAGGCCCCTTCCTTTGGGCATGCTGCAGGCCTCAGGTTCCATTCAGATTCCTTCCTGGTTTCCCTATGGCTGTTTTTCCTGAGACACCTTTTCTGAGTCAGTGAGTTTGGCATCCAGAGACCTGGATATTAATCCCAGCTCTGCAACTAGCAATCTGTGTGACCTCAGGCAAATCACATACTACCTGGAGACCTTGTGCTCCTTTGTGACGTGGTCATTCTAGCACCTTCCTACTGATCTCTCAATACTGCTTTGGGAAGTGATAAGTCTATAATTAAAAGCAGAGATTCTCTAGCAAGGCTGCCTGGGTTTGGATCTCTGTTTCACTGACTGTGTGTTATATATATATATATCCTTGAGCAAGTGATATAAATTCTCTGGCCTCAATCTCTTCATCTGTAAATTGGGGTTAGCTATATTACCTATATCATTGAGTTGTTATAGGGATTAACTGAGTTAAGGCAGGTAAATTGCTTAGAACAGTGCCTGGTACTTAACATAAGCCTGTTTATTATTACTGTCCACATGTGAAAGAAATGTAAAACTATTAAAAGCTCTGTCAAACATGAGAAAGGAGGAGAAATACATTCCTTGGATCACTGATCTCTGATATATGCTGGTATCACTGATGAAGCCACATTGAGCTTTTGGGTGTCACCAGTTGATCAAGAAATGTATTCCAGAGAGAGGAAGAGAGGAGAAAAATAGAAAGGTGGAGAATTTGAGGGGAAAAAAAAAGAAAAGAAAGAAAAGTTTACCTTGAAGATGTTCAGTAAGAATTGGCACCTGGAAGACTCTCATTTTTCTTCTGAAATTATTTGAGGGAGTTCCCTGGTGGCCTAGTGGTTAAGGACTTGGCAATGCCACTGCTGTGGCTCAGGTTCAATGCCTGGCCTGGGAACATCTGCATACCATGGATGAGGCTAAATAAATAAATAAATAAAACCCAGCTCAGGCATGATTTTCTGAAGGACGCATTGTCCAAGAAAAACATTTTTTAAAAAAAAGGAAAAAGGAAAAATACAAATTAGGCTGTGACATGAAACTGTCTGGAATTACATCCTTAGATAAGCCATTTACAGGCTAATGCGGCCTTAGACAAGTGATTTAACCTAACTAGGAGACAATTTACTCTTCTGTAAAATGGGCATCGCAAATAGAAAACCTATTTAGCTCATAGGTTTTCACAAGAAGGAAATGAAATCCCTCCATATGGCATTTAGAGCACTGCTGAGCATGTTTCACACAGCCATTGTCGGGAGAGAGTATTCCTGACCCCTGAAATATGCCAAGTAGTATGGATGGCATTGTACAGGTGAACTGGTAAGTCTCAGTGAAGTCAGATGAAGAGAGTGAGCTCAAGGGTATTAGGGATTTGATTGGAACCCATCAGCTAATGAGAAGTAGAGCTAGGACTCTAATCCAGCCCTTTCTGCCTCCCAAGACCCGTGCTCCACCGCCTCCCAAAGGCATCTATCCCCAAGTATAAATCACTCTCATTCCCCTGCATAACACATCATGGACTCAAATAGTCCATCTGCTGGTCTTGGGATACAGCAAATAGGATACAGAGCCAGAATTCAATCTATCAACTCTCTGAGTCCAATAACCTTTCCTTCCTTCAAATACACTGTAGAGTGTACATAATCAGCTTCATGATTTACCACTTTCATATTTTCACATTTATTTTAGAAAAAGAATGATTTCCATTAGCCAAGTGTTCATATGCATTTACAGAAAACCTAATAGGATATCAGGAGATGATAAATATCCACTCTTGCTCTCTATAAAACCAGTCTAGTAGGAAGGCAGAGAAATAAACAAGCACTTAAAATATAATATGAATATAATCAGTGCCAGCAAGGGCATATTCAATACAGTCTCATGGGAGTTTCAGCTGGTGCAGCCTTTTTGGTGGGCAACGTGGTGATACAACAAAATTCAAAATATGTGTGCAGATTTACACAACAATTTCATTTCCAGACATTTGTCTTCACAAATAGACAGGCAGGAATCCCCATTGTGGTTCAGCAATACAGAACCCGACTAGTATCCATGAGGACTTGAGTTTGATCCCTGGCCCTGCTCAGTAGGTTAAGGATCTGCTGTTGCTATGAGCTGCAGTATAGGTCACAGATGTGGCTCCGATCTGGCATTGCTGTGGCTGTGGTGTAGGCCAGTAGCTCCAATTTGACACCTAGCCTGGGAACTTCTATATGCCGCTAGTGTGGCCCTCAAAAATAAATAAACAAACAAACAAACCAAAAACAGAAAAATAGACAGGCAAAGAAAAAATAACCAGGTAAAGAAAGGTGTATGTATCTATAGGGATGTTCACTGCAGTGTTATTTAAGACTAGTGAATAATTGAATACAATTCGATAACTGAATTCAATATCCACTGAAATGAAATCCGGTAAGTTATTTTACACCCATGCTATGGAATGCCATTGATCTCTTTAGAAGAATAACTAGAAACTAAATCTATATGAATTGATGTGGTTTATTATCCATACTATATTTTTATGTGGGGAAAAAAAAAGCCTGTTACCCAATATTATGCTTGATAGGACTTTTTGCATAGTGAATGACTATATAACTGATAAAACCAGGATAAGTAAAGGGTGCTATATACAAGGGGCTTTTCAAGGGGTGGGATTAATGTAAAGGCTTTCCCTTTCTCCTTTATGTAGTTGTATTTAAGACTTTACCAAGTGGACATCCTGTTTGTATGGTTGTCTATAACTACAAGGATATTACCATGGAAGGATGAAACACCTATATTATATTATATTATATTATATTATATTATATTATATTATATTATATTATGCTATACTATACTATATTATTTATATTATATTATGTTATGTTATGTTATGTTATATCATGTTATATATTTGTATTGTTGTATAGCTGAAGTGTTCAGAGTGTTACCATGAGTGAGTAGCAGGAACTCCTCTCTCTGCCTGACCAGATTTGGGAACCTCTGCAGAGAAGTGAACTCCCAAGTTCACAGCCAGAAGTTTGACCCACATTTCCTTAGAAAGTGAAAAGAGGCAAAAACAACTGAGATTGGAGAGACAATACAGGCAGAGCATTATGACTTGAAACCAAAATGAATAGATCTGGGTCCTACCTGCCCTCAAGGAGCCCCAACCAGTGTGAGATGAAAATGCACATACACGACACTTTGCAACTCAAAGTAAGACGAAGGCATTCCGAGGGCTGATGGTGGTTTAGACAAGAACTTTTCTGGGGAAAACAATTTAGTTATTTCGACAGGGGTTCCCAGGCGTTCCTCAACCCCAACCCATTTGAATAATAGAACACGTTTCATCATAATGGTGGCACAGAAGGGTAGCAATTCATGAGGAAATTGAAGGCTGGGGCATGTCAGTCTCCCCTTGGTAACTCTGGCTCTCTGAAAGGCACTTTGGGAGGGAAAAATTGAGGAACCCGGAGTAAACAAGTTTGGCTGGAAAAGCTACTTGGTTTATGGAATTATCAGGACTTAGGCAGAGTGGCAGCCTGACACCAGGTCTCTCTCCAAGAATGTCCACGAATAATGCAGAGGACATCCCGCATTGTCTACCAGTTTTGTTCGAGTATGCAAATATTATAACATGGAAGTAATTTAAAAATAGAAATCTTAACAAAATCACTCAGCTTCTACCAATTTAACCTCATACACTGGGTATTGATTATTAAGTCTTTGTCCATAAGCCTATCTCTTATTTAACAGTGATAACAGTATATGTACACTTTGGTCATAGATTGCTACTTCACATTATAGGTGTGCATTATTCCATGTAAACACGGCATCCATAAAACTTATTATAACCGTATTATATTCCACTAAATTGATGTACCACAATTTATTTACCCAGTCATCAGTTAAGCTGTAATGAATAACATGATTTATATTTCCTTTTTATATTTCTAAAATTTTTTTCTCTATGATAAATTACCCAGAAGTAGATTATTGAGTCAAAGATAATAAATCATCTGTTGTCTCTCAAAAAGGCCAAATTTCCATAATGACTCATGATGTGTGTACACAGTTTTATCATAGTGTTCCCACTACTTGGCAATAGTTAAAAAAAAAACCCTAGTTTTAAAGAATGCAAAATGAAAATTTGCTACGGTGAGATTTTTAAGGTCTTCCATTGCAAGTGCTAGTCAATCTTTCATTCTGTGTTCGTGTAGAGAGTATGAGAACTTGCTGAGTTACAATCCTCTGTGTACATATGTGTTTAGACAAGATGTTTAATTTGTTTGTACTTCGGCTGCTTATTCACACAATGGGGGTAATAACAGCATATATCTAGTTGCACTGTTGTGAGAATTCAATGAATTAATATATGTGAAGCACCTAGAAGGGTGCCTGGTATGTGACAATCACTCAGTGTATATCACATGTTGTTGTTATTGTTGTTGTTATCAGTGTGACAATAGCCGTGTATTGAAAAGAGTAAGACTTCTATTTCCTATTATGAGGCTTGACGGTTCTGATCATTTGGGCTAAAAAGCATTTTCTCTAATTTCTTTACATAGATACCTTTTACGTACATTTCTGTATTACGAGCTTTAATTATTATTAAGATCACATAGCTACTCATTAATGTATAATTTCAAGGAGGTACTTTGTCCCTCTTTGTCTCCATTTCTTCGAGCAGCAAATATGAGAACGGACATACCTTACAAGACTTTTGTGAGGATGTGAAATAATACACATAATTAAACAGAAAATTTAATCCTCTTAGAGGCTCCTGTAGGAATTACCTTAGGCAGAGGGCCTCCTTTGTTCAGAAATTGCCATAATTAGTCCACTTGAGGTGGGCTTCAAGGCTCCAGTGAAAGAAAGGAAACCATTATGAAGGAGAGGAGGAAGAAAATTTTTCTGAGGAGAGAAGAGAAAAGGAAAGAGATGAAGGAGGGAAGAACAAAGAAATGACAAAGACTTTGTGTTGACATCCTGTGTTAACCCTGTGGCACTCCACAGCCTTCCTAAAGATCCTATACTCACAAAACATACGGAGTGAGCTCCTTTTAGGGAGAAGAGCTGAGTTTGACATGGGACAGGAGAGAGCCCCAAGGAGACTTAGGTGCCTAGAACATAGTTTAGGTAGCAGATGGAGAAGAATGACTCAAGAGTAAGGGAGTTCTTCCATTAAGGCTTTAGTCATCCCAAAGCCATGGACTTAGGGGGATATTAAGGTGCAGGAAGACCCCAGTTAGCATCAGGTTTATATGAATATAAGTGCTCGGGAAATTGTAGCCTAATTTTTAACAACATGAACATTTTTTTATTATGTTTTACAGTTGACTAAGCATTTTCACACACATCATCTCATTTAATCTCATTTAATCTTCACAACAATTTCCTTTGGCATGTTTGGGGAAATATTTTTCTCAATCTGTTGTTTTCTTTTTATTTCAGTTATAATATTTTTATTGTGCATACATTTAAAAATTACATGCAGTTGAATATGTCAATCTTTTCTTTGCAATTTCCTTTATCATTTCAAATCTTGGAAAGCCATCCTTCCTCTAAGAAACTGGTTTGTACTCAACTGCGTCTTCCACCTGTCATACGATGATTTTTTAAAATACTTTTTTAGTATATGTGGAAGACCAAGAGATAAATACTTAATGAATGTCTATGTAATTTTACAATAGCTAGGTGATTTACATGTCATACATCGGTGATGTATGTGTGTATGTAATCTCCACAGTGAATTTGCAAGGCAATTTTCATTGTATACATTTTTTTTTGTTTTGTTTTGTTTTGTTTTGTTTTGTTTTTTTTAGGGCTGCACTTCCATAGGGCATGTGAAAGTTCTCTGGGTAGGGGGTAGGGGTCAATTTGGAGCTACAGCTGCCATCCAGCACCACAGTCACAGCAAAACAGGATCCAAGCTCCATCTGCGACCTACACCACAGCATATGGCAACACCAGATCCCTGACCCATAGAGCTGGGCCAGGGATTAAACCTGTATCCTTATGGATACTAGTTGATTCCTTTTAACTACACCACAGTGGGAACTCCCTCATTGTACCCATTTTACAGAAAACAATGCCAACATTTGCTGAGCCCTCAACTTTTGCAAGATTCTCTTTTAAGCACTTTGCCATTCATCTTTACAACAGCTCTACAACAGAAGTATGACCATTATCCTCATTTTGTATAAGAGCAAACAATGGCAAAGAGCAGTTAAGTCACTGAGTTGAGGTCACATCATAGCAGGGTAAAGAGTGGAGATTTAACACCTGCCAGTCTGGTTCTGGAACTACATGCTTAACCATGATCTAATACAGAAGACCTCTTGGCTCAGAGAGGTTGAGTCACTCACCCAGCTATGAGGTGGATGTTTTCATGGTACAGTCCAAGTTCATTTAACAATTATACTCTCTACATTAGTCCCCTGGGATGCAATAGTCAAGATGGCAATGTTATCAGCACACAGACATCCTGCTAATTGCACTCAACTTTTTCAGATCGTATATAAACCAATCAATAAGACAAGACTGAGCAATATACTCAGAAAAGCAGGAGCTTCGGGGAGTGCAAATATGCTTCTCAGTGCTATTTCCACGGAGGGGTTTATGTGCCTGGTAAAAATTAAATGACTATGTGATAAATTGACCATGAGATAAAGCAATTTTCAAGGGAATAGTGAGAGGAGGAACAAAAATGATTAAGAAAATGGGACTAACTGGGTGAGACAAGATTAAAGGAGTTAACCGTGTATGGCTGAGCTTGGTGAAGATGGAGGGAGAAATGAAACACCAGCAGATACCCCAGCACAAGAAGGTAGGTAGCAATCCCAGGGGGTGGGGGTGGGGGGCAAGAATTGTTTTGCATCATTTAAACATCACCTACATTGAAAAATAAATAAATGGAAAAAGAAACAAAGTCATCAAATTAAAAGTCACAAAATCATTCCATAGCATTCACATTATACTAAGATCACGTACAAAATTAAAGCATCCAAAGAAAAATGGGAAAAAAAGGAATTGTCAATAAAAATGGGAGTTTTGCCTTGCTCTCTCTTTAACAGTATGCTCAGGTCTATCAAAAGGTGGACATGGCTTCCAAAAGGTCTCTGCTCTCTCACACGTGGGTCCAAATGGCCTCTCTTCTCACTCGGCCACCATGCCCCCCTCGCTCTCTGTGCTCCAGACACGCTGTTCATTCAGCTCCTGACCAAGCCTAGCCTATGCCTCCCTTAGGGCTTTCCAACTGGTGTCCCCTCCTCCTAGAATAACACTCCTGGTCACCACGGTCACCACCACCACCATCACCATCAGTCTCTTCCAACGCCGTTGCCCTATTTATTTCCCATGACTCTATGTGATAGGTTTTACTATGGCTTCATTTTTACAGATGTGGAAACTGAGGCAGAGAAAATTTAATAGCTTACTCTACCCCAGATCTGGTTTGAGTTTTCTCTATTTTCTCTTCATCTCTTCAAGTCTTACTCATACTTTCAGCCTCAGATCTAAGATCACATCCTTAAGACCAACCACATTCCAACATATTCATACTCTCACAATAGACTTCACATTTGTTATTGCACAGAGACGTCTGTTTGTTTAGTGTCTTTTCTTTCCTTCAGGTTGAAAGCTCCAAGAAAGGACACACACTTATCTACTAGGTGAAATGCCTTGCACATAATAGGTGCTTAACAACTGTATACAGAATGAGTGAATCATAACTAAAACAATAAATAAAAGTAATGACCCTGCTCTCTTTTGTGGTCAGATATGGTTTCTATACTTAAAATATATATGTATGTATATATGAATATATATGTGTACTTACATATATTAATGGGTATTTGGGAATGACTGTGAGAATGGCAGCTCAAAGCTATGTCACTTAAGGCATAGTTGATGAACAAAGCCTTCTTACCCGGGGAAAATCATTTATGAATTATTTCAGTTATCTGGAGGACTCCGTGTTAGATAACATGATCAACTGCTCTGGGGCATTAAATTAGCTTATCAATACCTCATGCTCTCCTGCCTATCTCCCCCTTAAGGAATAAATGAAAACAAAAATTCCATTAACAAACAGTTGACTTTTCTGGACCAAGTCTGTGGAATCCTACTAGGAAAAAAACCAAAAAACAAAAAACAAAAAAGACAACGCCAGGTGATTGGGATCATGAATTTTGCCTTGAAGTCATGTAGGGACATGTAGTAGGGACACTCACCTACTACAACAATAATCCATATCCCATACAAACATAAATGTTTTAGAATGGTCAATATTCCACTAAATTAATTTCATCAAAAGGTAAATTCCAAACAGTTTCCAAGAGTTTTGTTGTAGATGATTCTACATACTGACCATGTTAGATCACCTTACCTTTCAGTTATTTTTGGAGTGGAAGGAGCAGCCTGAGAGTATTTAAATATCAGCAGTCAGTTCAGTAGGTAGGTGCTCTATATAGAGAACCATTGCAGGAAGCAACCCATTTTAGGCTGCATTTTACACAACAGTTACTTTTATGAAAAGCCTTGCACTCAAGTGTCCCAATTCTTATTGACAGTGCTCAGATTACACAGCAAAATCTTTAACTTCAGCCATGTTAGTTTCACTGTTCCCTAGATACTAGCAGGTTCTCACCTCTCTTCCCACCTTCCCCCCACCACACCCCATGCTATGTAAATACTCCCTGACCCTTAGAACATACTGAAGCCATACTTTTCCATGAAACCTTTCCAGATCTCTCTAGCTCAGAGATCTCTCTGAATCTTTTGTGATATCCTCAGACTTACCGTATCACTAAATTAGATAATGCCATCCAAAGCAATTTAACAATATACAGTATATTTTATCTCTCTGAAAACATTAATTTCTAATTAAAGACTGTTTATTTCCTTTGATTTCAATGCCTGGGAGGTATGGAGCAAAAAGAAAATAATTATCAAATGAATCTGTGACTTTTACTGGGCTGACAAATCAAAGCATTTTAAAATGCCTCCAAAATACTTTATCAAATTTTATTTATCAATATCTTAGCTCATTCCAGAAAGGATTTGAGATGGATCATCTAAAAAATAAAACATACTTTAAGGTTTCTGAAAAAGAAATAGACCTCAAGTTATGAAAAAGAGAGAGCATCCGGATATGTTAGTCCTAAGAGTTTATACTGGGATGAAAGTTAACATTGTTTCTGAGTCTCTTGGTGACCAAGGAGATGAACAGATGATATGTTACATAATCTCTTACTATCTGATAAAATGTAGCAGGCCAGTTCTTTATCATTCTCCTTATACTAAATTCCCATTGAAACTTACTTCCTGAGCTGTTATACAAAGAGTCAGTAGGTAAGACAATGAATAATGTCTTCAATATATTTTACAACCGTGCATATAGATTTTTCTTCTGATGTTTGCTAAAGACCAAAAGTGATCCTAGAATTGAGACTAAAGATATAGGTATAAAATGCAGTAATTAGGTGAGTTCCCTTAAGTATCTTTGTTTTTTTTTTCCCTCGATTAGGGTTTTGAGATAAGACAATTCAGAGGGTTTTTCATTACCTCCATTCTTTGTCACTGGTCTCCTTACCTTCTGACTTAGAAAGCTTAGCTGTTGGGATGATTATCATTTACATTCTCCATTCTTATAACTTTATATTTATTTGATTTACACTGATCGGTAATGATTAGGCAAATGAATAGCTATTTGGTGCTTTGGAGTCTACAGAATATCTCACTATCCATGTGGAATACGGTATACTACCTACGATTGAATGTGACCCCTCACAAGAAGACCAAGTAAGCGCTACGACTACTTCAATATTTTATGAGTGAAAACTGACAGGATAAAAAATGAAGAGCAGGTACCTGAGTTCGAACCACATGCATAATGTATAGGTTAACATGGTGGGGGTGGGAGTTTGGGGAAGCCGTGAGGATCAGATGATGCTTCCATTCTTTTCCAAGCAAATCATTTTGAAAGAGCACTGCCATCTAGTGGTTATTTTAGACACACGCATGAGGGTGTTTCAAGATGGCCCCTGGATAGTACGATCAACATTTTATGCTATCCTGACATGCATTACTTGAGCTGAGAGCATTTCCTGCTAGTTGACAGATTCTGACCTTTCAATATGGAAAGTGTACCACATCTACCCTGAGTCAGTCAAAGCTATTGATCCTGATAAACGATTTGACCTCAGCCGATGGTTCTCCTCCAGTTATTTAATGCTTAAGAAGCCAGCAATGAGATCTGAAGAGGTCAAGTGTGCTTGGGAAGGGCTGTCGACACACTGTCAGAAAGCAGCTGACTGGTAGGTGCATGTGTCAGGGAAAAACAAGACATGTTCTTCTGTATGCCCCCGCCCCCCCCGCCAAAGACACTGAAATATTGTCCTACAAATAAGATAGGGTTTGTGGATAACAATAGTAACTAATACCTAACATGGTGCCTCATGTTTTAAAGGTTATAAGACCCACCCATACATTATCTCACAGCTTTCCTACAAAGGTTTGCAGGCAGAGTACATTTTTTCTGTGCTGGTTCACATCATTAGCTTTATTTGGAATGCTCTCGGCTCTCCATCTGCACACTGAAAATTCAACCCGTGTTCTACCTTCTTTAAGTTTTTACTGACCCCTGTTTAGCTTATCAGTTTGGGCTGCTACTTTTCCTTATAATCCCAACACACTTTCAAATCCTTATCTTTTTCTGGTCTTATTTATATCATTTTTTGTATGTTCTGTCTCCTCTCCTAGACCAAAAACACTTTGGCTATCTTTAATTTCATGATCCCAAAAGATATGTGCTATAGCTAGCTTAGATCCTATTATCATGATTCCCAGAGGCTCATGGGTGACTGAGCTTTATTCTAATTCTCCAGGTCAAAGTTTAAGAACGCCTGTAGACTACTGCTGTCAGCCTGAGAAGTTTGGGAATGATAAATGAGAACTATGTTCAAGGCTGAGAGGATAGTGTTATACTACATTCTATTAGTCATGCTCTATCCTGCATAGTTACCAAATTTGATAAAGTTCACCTGGCTGACGGGAGGTGACCTCAACACAGAACTGCTCTCATCTTATATACATAAGGCTGGACTTGGGCTGTGGGTAGGGCATAAATGAACTTTCTATAGCTGTGACCTGACCTTCACTTGTTCAGATATTATCCTTTGCAACTGTGCATCTCCCAAGCGGGGATTCTAAAGTTGTAAAGCTTCCACCTCTCCCTGTTCTGTGTCATGCGGCAACTCCCCTTCCATCTTTATTGTACCAATTTTCATCTTTATATGCTAGATAATCCAAACTTGAATGACCTCCCAAAGCAATGCCTGGAATTGTCATCACAGCTATCTAAAGCTACTACCCTTAGACTATTATTTGGTCCAGGGTAGGAATTTCAGATATGATTGTTGAATAAATGTACAGATAAGTGAATTAATAAACACATGAATTACCAAATGAATAGAGGAAGGAATGTAGGCAAGAAGTGCATGAAATAATACTGTATTTTAATTTTTGCTAATTCTGTAGACATTTACGAGGTACTTCTGAAAAGCAAGCCTCTTGTAAGATGTTAGGGGATGGCATGTTTGGAGACATGAGTCAAATTTAACAAAATTGGTATAAAAAAAATCTGACTGGGATGCTGTGTTCTTCCTCCTACCTCAGAGGACACAGCTCAGCTACCCAGTGAGTCTGACATCTGCCCACATCTACATCAGGTAGTGGGAAGGTGGCCTAGGGCAATGGAGAACTGTGAAATCACAAGCACAGAAAAACACAAAGAAAAAAACAGCAAGCAGAATGATCCCACTACCAAGTTAAATACTGTTGGCATTTTAGTAGCTAAAATTCAAGAATATTAATAAATCAGAAGCACATACATGACGATGTTAGTGGAACTCAAAATGTTTTGGGCACCGGGAGTTATTTCTCTTTGCAAATGTCACAGCATTTAGCGACTGTCATACAAGTGCTGTCCCTTCCAGAGCAACCCTTCAGAACTGAAGGGTAGATTTTCTAACCACTGGGAAGGTTGGCTTGCGGACAATGCTCAGCTCTAAAGAACTATCTCTCAAATGCTCACCACCTTCCAGGGCCACTCTGCTTCCTATACAGACCCACCCTTCACCCCAACTGGGAACCACTCTGAAGAGAAGGTTGGGAGCTCCTCTTGGGGGTACTTTTGCTGTAACTTCTTCTTGTCCTCAAGTCAGCTGCCATCTTGCCTCCAAAGATGATGGTCCTGAGAAGACTCCTCAGTAAAATTCCACATGCGAGACACTGTCTCAGGTGGCTTCCCAGGAGGAACTCCCGAACAATGATGACGACGTGAGGGTAGGTAATACCATTAGGTCCTATTTTAAATTCCCGCTCTATTGACAATGAAACTGAAGCAGAAACACGTAAGCAGTTACCCTTGAACCTGTTGAAAGGGCTAAGCAGGATTCCAAAGTCCAATACTACAACAAGCCAACTAAGGAATCAGTTAACAAAAGAACTAATGTTGGCAGCTATGTTTTCTCTCTAAAAGACAGGAGGCAGACTTGTGTCTCTTTAGGTACAAGCTTCCCCATTCCACCTTCTCCCTTTCTCTCCCACCTAACAACAACCTAAGAAACAGGGATATTGCTTTGTTGCTTGAGGATTTCAGACTCCTCAAGGAAGACTGCCTTAGGCAATTCCAAGTCTAGGGCATAAAGGCTAATACTTGGAGTTGAAAGCTTGCAAGAGGTCCCAGACATGGTGAGTAAGATGCCTTGAGGCTGAGGAGAAGACTGTATACATTTGAGGTGAAGGGTTTACGCACTGTTTCAATAGAGTTCCTGAGGGCTGTGGAAGGACCACTCAAACAGTGAACCTAAATGCAGAGGGGAGTTTGCACTAAGAGCCATGGTTTTAGGAGCTATGGGAAAATAGCCTCATGTTCAGTGTGTCGAGCCACCAGTTTGTGAAAGAAGAAATGAACTTGGACTGTGAGCATCTTTAAAATGGTATAAGGAACAAATACCTCCCCTGGATTACAAATAGCACACGAACCTAAGGTTCCCGTAGCATCCCATGCGTGCCACCCACTAATGTCTGAGAATAGATTTAGCACCAGTCATGTAGGTGGATAGTGTAGCAGGATTAATTTTATGTAAAGAAATACAGTACTGTAACAGCTCCTAGTTTTTGTTGTTGTTGTTTTGTCTTTTTAGGGCCGCACCTGTGGTATATGGAAGTTTCCAGGATAGGGGTCTAATTGGAGCTGCAGCTGCTGGCCTAGGTCATAGCCACAGCAATGCGGGATCCGAGCCATGTCTGTGACCTACACCATAGCTCATGGAAATGCCGGATCCTAAACCCACTGAGTAAGGCCAGAGATTGAACCCACAACCTCATGGATGCTAGTCAGGTTCATTTCCACTGAGCCATGACAGGAACTCCATAATAGGTCCTACTCTTAACATTGCAGGATAAAATACATGTTCTTTTTAAGATAGATGTAGATTAATTTAAAAGATAGCTTAATTTAAATGTTTGATATATTATTGATTTTAGCTTTTTATATTAATTAGTTATCATTTTATAATGTGTTTTTCAATGTCTGCATATACATCCATTACATGTATTTTTTAATAATTAATCAGACAATTAGTATAATTAAGTAACTTAACTTTAATCCTTTTTTTTAACCAAAGTTTTTCGGGTTTTTTTTTTTTTTTTTTTTTTGTCTTTTTTAGGGCTGTGCCAGTGGCACATGGAAGTCCCCAGGCTAGGGTCGAATTGAGCTACAGCTGCTGGCCTATACTACAGACACAGCAACTCAGGATCTGAGCCACCTCTGTGACCTACACCACAGCTCACGGCAACGCCAGATCCGTAACCCACTAAGCGAGGCCAGGGATGGAACCTGTGACCTCATGGATACTAGTCGGGTTTGTTAATTGCTGAGCCATGAAGGAAACTCCCTAACTTCAATTCTTAATCATTTAAACTAAATGTTTCTTCTTATAAATGGCATTGGACAATGTTTTTGTTCACATCCAATATCATTTCCTTCTTTGGGGTCAATTCTTAAAAATGGAATTGCTGAGTTTTATAGAAGATACTTCGAGGGCTTTGATACACATCCTCGATTTGCTCCACTGAAAGTTTGCTCTGCTTTAAGCATCTACTGTCTATGTTCCCACACTCTTACCAACAAGCATTCTTCCTCTTTAATCACTGCAAATTTTATGTGCAGTGGGTAGTCTCTGATTGTTCATAAGTGTCTAACATTCACAGCTTTCTTCAAACACTTTGATTTTTACAAGGTGACCGGTATGACTCTCAAGGTACATGTATTCAAAGAGGACACATTGGCAGAGACCCAGTAACTTCTGTAAATTCTTTATTTCCTCCTCCAGCTATGAATGTCTTGTCTAGCATTCCTCAGGTAGAACAGACAAGTTGGATGAAAATAATAAATACAACTAGGTTAGATAATAGAACTCAGCCTCCGTCTCTTTCCAGATCAAAGGTGCCTCTCCTTGCATGACATCCTCAAAATAAAAGGCAGCAGAAGACAACATCACAGGCATTGATCTTGGGGTATGGACAGTTCGGAACAGCATAGAAAAGCATACCTCAAACCCTCTTAGCCTCCAGGGATAGATCAGACCTTTACAATGATTCTTATTCTCCTTGAGGTCATCATCTCTATTTCCTGCAATAATTATGATAATGCAATGGGAACATTTTTTAGCTCATTTCTTCATTTATTTATTTATTCAAGATGTTTATAATGAGTACTTACTTTGTGTCAGACTCTACACTAAGTTCTTCATTTGCATAGTTATCCCTTTTGAACCTTATTTAAAAAATCGGGAGTTCCTGTCGTGGTGCAGTGGTTAACGAATCCGACTAGGAACCATGAGGTTGCGGGTTCGATCCCTGGCCTTGCTCAGTGAGTTAAGGATCTGGCGGTTGCCATGAGCTGTGGTGTAGGTTGCAGACTCCGCTCGGATCCTGCGCTACTGTGGCTCTGGCGTAGGCTGGCAGCTAGAGCTCCGATTGGACTCCTAGCCTGGGAACCTCCATATGCTGTGGGAGCAGCCCTAGAAAAGGCAAAAAGCCAAAAAAAAAAAAAAATCAAACAGGCCTATGAATGTACTATTAATAAATGTGTGTGGTTTCATTGGGGTTGCTATAGCAAAGTACCACACACTGAGTGGCTTAAACTCCAGAAATGTAGTGTCTTATAGCTCTGGAGGTTAGAAATCAAAGATCAAAGTTTCAGCAGGGTTTGTCCCTTCCAAGAGCTATGAGAGAGAACCATGCCATGCTTCTCTCCTAACTTCTGAGGGTTGGCTGGGAATCTTTGGCATTTCTTGGCTTGTAGATGCATCACCCTTATATCTATCCTCATCTGCCAATGCTGTTCCCTCTGTGTTTATGTCTGCATCCAAATCTCCCCCTTTTAAAAATTAAGTAATTAATTTATTTTTGCTTTTTAGGGCCACACACATGGCATATGGAAGTTCCCAGGCTAGGGTTCAAATCAGAGATACCAGCTGGCTGCCTATGCCACAGCCACAGCAACTCAGGATCCAAGCCGCATCTGTGACCTACACCACAAACCATGGCAATGCCAGATCCCTGATCCACTGAGCAAAGCCAGGAATCTAACCTGCATTCTCATGGATGCCAACTGCATTCATTTCCACTGCACTACAGTGGGAACTCCCAAATTTCCCCCTTTTATAAGGACACCAATCACATGGAATTTGGGGTCCATCCTACTCCATTATGACCTCATCTTAACTGGTTATATTTAAAATGACTACCTTTTTCCAAATAACATTGCATTCCAAGTACTGGTAATTAGGACTTCAATATATGAATCTCGGGGGCACACAGTTTAACCTATAAGAGTATCCCATTTATAGGCATGAAAACTGAGACTCAAGACAGAGGATGTGTGTGAGGGACACACACTGAGCTTTAGCTGTACACAAGCCATGAGATAAGTGTATGAGTCATCACACTTGCCATCACACTAGGCAATCCCACCATTCCAACATCATAGACACCTGATAAACCTGTGCATGACCCTGAAAATGTAGGTAAGCACTAAACTGTCAGGGGGTTTTGGAATCCAAATGGAACTGTTTGGTATTAATGTTGGAAGGTGTCATAAAAGATTTCTGAGCAAGTGAAATAATCAAATGTCTATAAATGGTGGTTAAATATTGAATAAGGTCTATATTTCCCAGGAGAAAGAACAGTTTTACAGTCAGTGCCTTATCTCCTTAATACTCATTATCAGTAGCTTATGTTAGGGTATAACTCCCTTGGTGACAAGTCTCACAGCTGAGGTTAATCATAAAGCTATGGGTAGAGCCTAAGATTTCTGACCCCTAAGAAGTTTATCTTTCTCCTATACTTTACTGCAGCTCTCGGATTTTCTGACAGAAACCGTGTCCAGTCCTATTCTGACACTACCAGGAGTTCGTGTCAGACACCACAGATTTAAGGGTTCACTCCCACAACACTGCCTTCACTTTAGGTGTTACCTGCAAGTTCTTGGTCCTCAGGCTACCTGCACTTCTGCCTACCTGGGCTACAAATTCAAAAGGTTCTTACGACCCCATTCAGGTTAAATAATTTCCTAGGATGATTCACAGAAGTCAAGGAAACATCTTAGCTATGTTTAACAGTCTGTCATAAAGGATGCAACTCCTGAACAGGCAAATGGAAAAGATACCTAGGGCAAGGAATAGGCAGAGTTGGGCAGGGCGTTGGTGTCAATGGAGCCTTGATACCCTCTTTGCACCAGCCTTTCTTCTAGCCCCTCAGTGTACTCACCAACCTGTAGGCTCACTGGACCTCCCTGTTCATGAGATTTTATAACCTACGCTTAGCCCCTTTCCCATCCCCTACAGGTCTGAGTAGGGAAGGAGGCTGAACGTTCTCACTCTACAATCATCGTGTTTGGTCTTTTGGATGACCAGCCAACATCCTGAAGCTATCTGGGGTTCTTGCCCTGAGCTACCTCATTAACACTGATTTAGGTATATTCTAAAAGGGCTCTTTATGAATAATATAAGACATTTCGAACACTCTGGGAATTCTAAGAGTTTTAGGATGTTTCCACTAAGAAACAGAGATAAGAGCAAATATATATTTTTATTATATGACAGTACTCTTAGAGTGATTAAATATATATTATTATTTTTTAATCAAAAGCATTTCTACCTCATGGTTATTATTTGACTCATCATGATCTTAAAATTAATAGTAATAAAAAAGACTATGAATTATTTAAAAGATGCAGTGCATGTTGCTTATTAAATAGGTTGGGTCTTTTTTCAGCCATGCCTGTGGCATGTGGAAGTTCCTGGGCCACGGACTGAACCTGTGCCACATCAGCGACCTGTGGCACATCAGTGACCCAAGCCACAGCAGTGACAATGCCAGATCCTTAACTGCTAGGGCACCAGGGAACACCCATTTGACAGCTGGAAATTCTCAAATATGTGAAAACTGTTGGGAACTACAAGTAACCTGTTTTGAGAATGGATTTAGTAATGCTAGGTTGTTTGGTTTCCCAGACACTTTTCTTGAGTCTTTAGTCTCAGGAAAAAATAAACCATCAGCTTAGATTTGTCTAGCACTTTATTGTTTACATGTTATAATTTTTATTCCATTTGAATCCCTACCCTGGCTGATTTCCCTTCTGATATCCTACTGCATTGGGTTTATAGACCCTCTTTGCACAGTTGTCTTTGTGGAATGCAGGCTTGTATCCTTAGTCATCTCAACATTTTTTAAAGAGCAAAACAAAACAAAAACTTCTTTCTGTTGCCTAAGATGTGGATGATCCACTTCCTCTCCCTGGTCTACCTGCCTAACTGAATCTTCCAGTGGTAATCTTGCTTCTCACCCACTTCCAATATCTAGCCATGCTCCCAGTTCTGCTTTTTTCTGGAAAGCTAAAGTTGTATTGTGCAACAGCCGTAAGAGAGTGAACAAAATGCCGTATGACACTTAATAAAACCATCCTTTTTCCTATAACCTGCACGCCCATTGGCCAAAGACAGCCCAAAGGAACAAACTAACAAGCACTCGATGGAACAAATAAATACTGTAATTGATTGAAACCCACGGTTTCTTGGCATAAACCACATCAGTTCTGATGGGTTATTACCTGGTTGCTTGTGAGGCACAAAATGACATTGAGATGTCAGAATACTTCACGGCAGCGGGAATTTGACTTTCAGGATCAGCTAGGATACATTTCAGAGGGCGCGAACTGGGCCGTGGAGGAAACCAAAATCATGTCACATGAGGATTGCTTAGCTTAGAAAAGACGCAGGAGGAAGCAGATCTCTCTCTCTTATCAAAAGGGCTATATGTGTAGTGAGTAGAAGTGAGAAAAAGAGGCAGATACTTTTCCAGTGGTCGGAGATGCCCAGAGATGATCCTGGGTACATTGCTGTATGATGAGTCCGCTGTTCTTAGACAGATTTATCAAGAGACGGGAAGAACATGTGAAAAGACTGTTGTTGAGAAGATCCAAAACGAGATGGGCTTTTGTCTTTATAATTTCAAATTTTGCTTTGGTTCTTGATAGTCAGCACTTCTAGGGTCCACTCCTCCACCTCCAATCCCAGCTCTATGTGCGCACCCCACCCCCCACGCACACAGACAGCTATAAAAAATAAAACATAGCAAAAAGCCACCTGGCAAAAATTTTATTTCTAAATTCCACTTGACATAGACGGGTTCACCCTTTTGACCCTTCTGTCTCCCTCTGGTCTCACTAAGCGGTGTGTCTCCAGGGCAATAGGAGTATGCTGAATGTGCCTTGCTTAGAACTTGCTGGGCATCAGGAAACGCTGATGCAACTGAGGTGCAAGACCTCTGCCCTCTTTCTGCATTAATCACCAGCCTATCCATAATGGGGAAAAATACATTAGAGAAATGAAAATGGAAATACTAAGTGAAAACAAGGAGAACAAATTGTCCAGCCATGTCACGGATGGCTTGTAATATTCCAGCCTCTCTGAAAGGCCAGAAAAAAGCTGGCAGAGAAGACTCTGGAGAAGGCCAGTAGTTACTTCGATAAGATGAGTTCAGGAAAGGAGATGCATTAATTTTGAGACAATATAATGGTCACTCAAATTGCTCTTGTGAAAAAAAAGCGCACTATAAGATACTCCAAAGTCAATGGTCATCTGTCTGGGATAATTCCAGGTTATTTGTGACTCACGCAAACCCTGTAGATAAAGAGATGACAAACCCAGCATTTCTGTGTGATTCATGGCCTGCAATGTACCTGGCTGTTCCTGCAGGTCCTGATACCCTCATGGTCTCAATCAGAGAAAATGTGCTGACTGTTTTAGTCTCTGTTGCTTCAATTTCAGTTACCTTGACCCAGGTAGCGCACTAGGTAGGCTAGCATTTCACCCTCTCTTCACTTCTAGACTGAGTTACCACAGAATTTCTTGATGAAATTAACGTTCCCTAGAATTCCTAACCAAATGACCAGGTGCTAACTCTACACCCTGTGTTAACACTATGGGATTACAGAGATGAACCAGAAAAAATGCTTTTCTTCCAGAAGGCCAATGTTGTCCAAGAGGAAGATGTAGCCAGAGATTATTCTTTTTTTTTTTTAAAGGCCAAACCTGAGGCATATGGAAGTTCCCAGTCTACACCACAGCCACAGCAACACAGGATCTGAGCCACATCTGTGACCTACACCACAGCTCATCCTTGA
The DNA here is from genome assembly GCF_054392235.1 of Sus scrofa. Taxonomy (NCBI): domain Eukaryota; kingdom Metazoa; phylum Chordata; class Mammalia; order Artiodactyla; family Suidae; genus Sus; species Sus scrofa. The sequence continues at coordinate 14,576,860 of NC_139391.1, forward strand.
CCCACTGAGCAGGGCCAGGGGTCGAATCTGTGTCCTCAAAGAGGCTAGTCAGGTTCATTACCGCTGAGCCACGATGGGAACTCTAAGAATATTCTAATATAACGTCACACATGCTAAGCCTATGCAGGGTAATGCATGTGGGCAAGATCACTAACTCCAACTGGAGCTTGAAAAATGTATTTCCAGCTGAAGGATGAAATGGATGGGCACAGATAATTCGTAGATATCCTTGTTAATGGAAACTGACACTGCTTCTCTGTTGACATCCACTTTCCATGTCACCCTCTTCTCTAACGTTAGCATTAATTATGTCTGTGTGAACGCATGTGTGTGGTGTCTTGACAGATTTCGCAGACAAGTGACTTTCAATGACTTGCCCATAACAATACCTAAGCCAGGGCTTATGTTTAGAACATCTGATAATATACTGGGAAGTCTACATCAAAACCATTTATTGCTGTGTACAGGTTTTATTCCATTTTCTTCTCAGAAATGACTGTGCTACCCTCTACAATCTGAAGGTCAGTCTTTTTAGCTACAAAATAAAAAAAAAAAAAAAAGAAGAAGAAGAAGAAGAAGTGGCTCTTCTATAGAAATGTAACAGGAAATGTGTTATACTGATTCCAGGATGCTTGCATGGCTTGCCAATGAGTAACTCACCAATCAGCTCTTCTGTTTCTCCACTTGTGAAATGAAAATTAACCACCTGGTCTCAGTTCTTAGCAATGCTCAGACCTCTAGTCTCTCAGAGCTGTTGTATCCCCTCCTTCCCATGGGGTTACCTTCATCATCACCCGTGTTGCTTTCTTCTCCTCCTTTGGAAAGAATTAGCTATTGTTCTAGAGCCCCAGTCCCTTTCCCACCAGGCTTTATTATATTTTCTCCATTTTCCACTAGCTAGGACTCTAGTGACCATTGTTACACTGTTCCTGACATGTGGATATGGATAGTTTACTGAGTACACCTGTCTTGATAAGAAACAGTTATATATTTTAAGTTAAATGTGCCTCACAAAAGCAACTTCTACATTTTTAATTTATCTAATCTTAGGACATTTTATCTGGGCAGGACTCTGTCCTTAGGATTAAAAATCTCTTCACTCTTTGCCTGAAACCCACATGTTATCTCATATGGTCCCTACCCTTTGTCTTTTTTATCACCTCTGCTTTTATTCTCTGAGAACTTTCTTTGTATTTCCTATTCTGATCCTGAGATGTACCATTTCTGTTAAATTCCTCCAAAGACAAATAGTTACTCCAGGACTTTCTGAGCATAACAGGTATTTTGGATGAAGATATTAAATGCACTCTGATAACAAAAGCCAGTTTTTCTTTCTCTCTGAACGATGCTCTCATCTAAAAGGACCAACTCAGGAAAGACAGACATGCCTGAACGCTTCTTGTCATTTTGAGGTTCAATTGTACTAGCCCAGCATCATAAAATCTTCTCTTGGGATAAGAACTTGGGCTTTGACTGATGGGAGGGGGAGGGAGTGGGAGGGATCGGGAGCTTGGGCTTATCAGACACAACTTAGAATAGATTTACAAGGAGATCCTGCTGAATAGCATTGAGAACTATGTCTAGATACTCATGTTGCAACAGAACAAAGGGTGGGGGAAAAATGTATTTGTAATGTATACATGTAAGGATAACCTGACCCCCTTGCTGTACAGTGGAAAAAAAAATAAATAAATAAAATAAAATAAAATTTTAAAATAAAAAAAAAAAAAAGAACTTGGGCTTTGAACCCAGTGGACCTGGGGTCTAATACTAGCTCTACAGTGTACTAGCTGTACAACTTATTTAACTTCACTATGGTTGTTACGTTAAAGACAAGGATACACATATTCAGAAAGCTTGACACATATAAGGTGCTCAAACCAATAATTTGCCCCTTGTTATCTGTCTCTCCCTCTCTCTCTCACACACACACACACATACACATGCACACTTCCATTCATTAACCTACAATTGTTTGGCATAGAAAATTCCTCCAGAGGTAGCAACATATATATTATCTTTCTCAGAGTCCCCGCCTTTTTGCTCCTTCATTAATGACAAAGAATTTCTAGAAGATGTATAGTTTGGCATGAGTCTTTTTGCCCTTCCCTTCTTTTCCATCTGTCCCACATTAGGGTCCAACAAGCAATATTTACTGAGCCCCTAGCATATGCTAGGAACTGTGACCTGGAGAATATGATGAATAAGAAGACATAATCCTGTCCCTCAAGTGACTTGGAGCCTTCTTGAGGAAATAGCAATGCATATAGAATTCCACTATGCACTGTGCTAGCTGGGAAATACTGGGAAAAGCCTGGAGTCAGGGATGCCAGTACAGAGCGTCTTGGGAATGGCAAGGTAAGATGTGAGATGGTCTGAGCAAAGATAATGTGCATGGATAAAGGAGAACGCGTCCCCTAGTGATTCTTGAGATGGATGACTGAGGATAAAGAGGATGTACAAATGAGTCCCTGGATGCCAGCTCAGGTGGCACTGTGAATGAAGATACAGGCAAACAGGACTGGACACTTGCGAGGAGAAGCAGGTTGAGGTGACTCTGATGAAGCCAGTCTTAGATTCATGGCATTGAAGGCTCTTGTAATTCAAGCAGAACTGTCCAACAGGCAGTCTGATATTAGAGTATTGAACTCCAGGAAGCTCTGTGCCTGGTGTAAGTGAGCATTCATAAAGAATGTGCTGAATAAATAACTGAATTCATGCTAAAATACAATGTTCCTGCTTTTGACAACATGAGCTTCATCTTGTGTAACAAACATATGGTATGCTCACTCCGAATGTAGTTTCTAAATTCACTATTTTCTAGATATTAATGATTGATCTCTTCATCTAGACTACCCAGGGCATTACTATTTAATAGAAATAAATGGACCATTTCTCCTTTCACTAAGAAAATGGATCAGAAGAAGCATGTTAAAGTATAATAAAATAGCAAAAGACAGAATTATGGAGGTGAGAGGGCTGTTACATTACTTCATCTAATTCTGGACTTTCTGGCAAACCCTCCAAAACTGGCCTCAGTCACCACCTCCATTTTGGAATCTTCTCTTACCTGACTTTCCTTCCCTTCAATCCTCCCCAACCCACACCCATTCCTAAAAGAAATAAGCATTGCTTTTTTCTATGTGATTTCTGAACTTGGCCTGGGCTTAGAACCAGAAAGGTCCTGAACCTGCCATGTTTTAGTTGTATAATCTTGGCAAAACACTTAAGATCTTGAGCAATAATATTTAATAATAATATAATATATGTGATACCTAATATTAAGTAAATTTAGTTAGAATGGAAACATTTAATTTAATGAGGATACTAAGAAATAAAGGCAATAACTAGAGAGCAGGGGCTCCATGACAACTACAGAGTGTGTCTATTACTGTATCCATCTCAATCTTTTGTAAGTGTCCCCTTCTGCCTCACTCTGAACTATGAACTCCTGAACAAGCCTATGTATTCACCTCTATGCTCATAATGCTTTGTACTTAGTTCGGTAGATAACTTTGTTTGATACTTGTTTGGTACAATACTTTTTCCCTGTTGGGTAATTATTAGCTGAACTGGGCCAGGGAGGAACAGCCAGAAGTTCTTGGTCTGACTGTCTTTATTCGTAAGATTCACAGTGTGGGATGAAAGAGGATCAACCAAACCTGACAGGCAGAAGGGGAGAGAGGATGGAGGGAGGAAAGAGAGAGTGGGAAAGGGGAGTGGGAGGAAAGAGAGAGAGAGAAAGGGAGGGAACAAGAAGGCACCAATAACAGAACCCATAAAAAAAGTCTGTCCAAGGACATCCATATCCTCTGGTCGTCCATCCAGGAACAGGTGTCTTGTGTATCCTGCCTTCCCCCTCCCCAGCCACCAGGCAAAGCTGGCTTACTCCACGGTGCTGTGTGTGTCCTCATTCCACAATTTAATGATCTATCTCACTGGCCTGGCCTTTCTTCCTCCAATGCTCCCTGCCCTTACTGCCTTCTCCTTTGAGCTCCTGGTCACACTTCATATCACATAATTACAGCTCAGGTTGACTTCTCAGTTCCCAGAATGCAGAGGTTACTCTTTTAATTGCAGTGAATTCTTTTAAGTTCCTGCTTATTTTTAATTATGAATGCCTTAAGCTGGCCTGCCATGGTGTAACGTGCAGCTCTGAAGAAAGAAAACAAGCCTGAGAAGCAAAGAAGTAATAGGAATCCCATTTTTATGCAAATTGTCTCAATGACAAAGAAATGTAGGGAAAGAGACTCATTCTAGCATTCCTGAGAGGTGACACTGGCCTTTGAAAATGTCCAGCTCCACAGTTAGAAGAGATTTAGATAAAACTAGCTCATTATACCATAGTTTCAGGCCCTATAAACATATCAGCTACTCAACTCCCTTGCCTGTTTGTGGCTCATTTCTCATATTTTGATTGGCAGGATGGGCCTTAAGCAATACTTTTATTTAAATTAAAAAAAAATAAAAAGTCTGCCTTCAGGAAACCAAACTCCTCATCCAAGCACCTAAGACAGCATCCTTTCTATAAAAAGCACCAGTAGCTACTCTCTGAGTACAAGAATCTTCTCTTCCCATGAGTCCCTGTGGTTGCTGCAGGCAGACATTGCTTCCTGTATTTCCTATGTGCCTGGTACAGCGTTGAATACCACAAACATAATTTTTTATTATGATTATTTAGTTAACAAATGTTTTAAAGCATTAACATTAATTAAAATAGTATGAGGTTAAACTATTGCAATATTTATTCATGTATTTTTGCTTTTCACTTTTTTGTTTTGTTTTGTTTTTAGGGCTGAACACTGAGGCATATGGAAGTTCTGAGGCTAGAGGTCTAATTGGAGCTGCAGCTGCCTGGACTATACCATAGCCACAGCAATGCAGGATCTGAGCCATCTGCAACCTCCACCACAGCTCACACCAGTGCCAGATCCTTAACCCATGGAGCAAGGCCAGGGATTGAACCCACATCCTCATGGATGCTAGTTGGATTCATTTCCATTGTGCTACAATGGGAACTCCATCATTATTTATTATTATGAACCAACTTGGAGTAAATGCAAGTTTGCCAAGTGTCTGAAATGCACTCCTGCCAAATTCCCCATCACTGAGATCCAGACTGGCACAGGGCTCTTCCAAGATGGATGAAGTCTCCTTTTCAGTTGCTGCTGACTAGGTGACCCCTCCTGCCTCTCTGGCTGCTTCACTGTGCTGCTCAGAAGCATCCACAGGGTTGTGAGTGGGGACGGGAGAAGGAAATATCCTGACCTAGCACCTAGTGGTGCCAGGGCATATACAAAGTGATTTGCTCATAATCTTTCACTGAAATCTGAAATGACCTTATTTTTAAAATATCATAGTCCTGGGTTTCAGGGAAGAAAAGTGAGGCTCAAAGAATTTAGGTAACTTGAAAAGCCACTGTTTAGGGTTCCCCAGAAGCAGAGGATGAGACAAGGATTTGATTGCAAGTAGATTATTTGGGAGACTATACCTATAGAAGTGGGAGAAATGAGACAGACAAGTAAGGGAGGAATCAGATGAAGAGCAATTTTTAAAGCCAGCCATCACCAAAGTCCATTGGAACCCACTAGAGCTTGATCCAACAGTGGTTTTACCAGCGTGCCCCACCCCCCTCCAGAGGGATAAGGAAGTGGGCTGTCATTCACAACCTTGTGTCAGCCACTGCTTAAGGGTTGCTCCCAGGGATGTGAGTTTCCTGTCCCATCCGGTCTGTCAAAAGCCTGGGCAGCCTGGTCCTTCTTCTATTTTAAAGAAAATCCTCTTTCAAAGAAATGCACAAACAAGCATCTAGGGTCAGTGGTTGCCCACTGAAGTGGTAGAATCCAAGAGCTATAAGGAAAACAAAGATTCCAAAATCTGCGACAGCCACCTACCTAGCTCAGAAGGACCAGAAGAGGAATTTAAACCCAGGGTTACCTGGCTCCGAAGCCTATGGTAATTCTATGATAGTGTATAATATCACATACCTATAGAAAGGTCAGGAGTCAACAGGACTGGAAGGATGTTTGTCAGTCTGTATTCAGGATCTGTATCACACATATGGAACAAAATATTAAAACTGCCAAATGTTCAGTATACAATCTGAAGTCATACTTGGTGATGAGGGGTATGCTTCATCCCTTCCAACCACCACTCACTGCAGGAAAGAACATGTTGTCTCAATGTCCTGCCCAATACATCACCTCTGTTCCACCATCAGTCCTACCCTAGCTTCGGGGGAGATGGCACATTCTATGTCGATACCCTTATGTTGGAGGAGAACCCCAAAGTGGCTGATACTTCCAGCTTCCTAAGAAAGCAGTATCTCCAGAAGAAGCTTTCTTTCATCCTCTGGGATATCACGTCTCTAAGAGCTGCTGGAGGGAAGATTCACCCCATACTTTTTGTATGAAACAATTATCCACCTTCTTCTAGGAGACTGCAGGACCACTGACAGCACTATCTGTCTTCCATCCTTCTTTACACCTGCTAATGCCAGAGCAACCCAACACACACCATCACACGGTGTTCTACAATCACTTAAGTGTTCCATTGTGCATTCTGGAGCCCAGAGTCAGCCAGCAGCACACTCTTTTAACTCTCCAGATGACTTTCTCAAAGTTCTCCTCCCATTCACCTCTTGTTACACTTGCTAGTACCTATGACTGCTTCCCCTGCAACTATCTTTAGTGAGGCTGTATTGGCTTTGACTCCCCATGTCAGGAACTGGGTATTGTCTGTCCTCCTTTTTCTCCATTCTTCCAAATATTTTCTTTTTCCTCCTCCTTCAGAAACCTAACTCCTTTGATAGTTTATCACCTGCCCTCCTTCCTATTGCTGTCAATGACCCACCTCCTTGTCAGTCCTGTGCATTCACTGATGATTTAGTACATGCTTTGCTATTCTTCTCCATCTCTGTTCCTGTCACCATTCTTAGTGATTTCAAGTTTCGCTTGGATGGTCCATTCAACACTAGTCCTCACTGTTCTTTAAAGGAGGCTCCAGAGACCTTTCCAGGATCCCACCTGAGACACCCACTTGTGCACTCATATTATTAGCTTTGTCAACACCAATAACTGGACCTGTCCCACCATTCCTTTACCACTCCCTCCCTATAAAGCCCACTTGCTTGTATACCTCTATTCTGTTTCCTTTAGGCTCATTAAGGTCTTCTGTCCATTTCATTCTTCTTTTTTCTTACTTCCCTCCTTACCCAGCTTGGGTTTCATGGTTCGGGGTTATAATATTCCTTTGCAATCACAGTTTCCCATCTCTTAAACCTAACCCTACGTAAACCTAACTCTCCATCAAAACTATTCCTGAACATCCTGAGATACACACAGCTTTATTGTCTGATCTCACTCTAAAAGTATGAACACAAATTCCAATAGGTATTCCAGATTTCCTGATGATCCTAGTACCCTTCCTTAATGCATCTCTCCTCATACTCTCCAGATTCATATTTTACATTTTTTCTCTAACTTCAAACTGAATTCTTTCCCTTCACTTTCATTCTCTAACACTGGATCTAGAAAACAGAAACAATCAGACTTTCATACATTAAATCTTCATGGACTATTCATTTCACAAATATTTAGCTCACTGTATATCCATCATTGTTTCAGGAAATAGGGATAAAGTGGTGAACAAATAGATGAGGTCCTCTCTGTCTTTCTGATATCCTTCTCTCTCCAACCCACCACTGCTCACCCTACATTGGTGCCAAAATTCTGTTCCTCTCTTATTGGAATAGATGGTCCCTTCACCCATCTAAGGCCAACCCAACAGGTGAGACTTTTATCCTATCCCCTCTCACCTTCTTGCAATTATGCCCTGTGTTCCCTAGCATCAATTTCTACTTCCCTACTGGATTATCTTGAACAAGTTACAAATGTGTTCTAGTACCTTCTATTTCAAAAGTATATCTGAAACTAATGTAATTCCAAAGATGAGAACCATAGGGATTCTGAACTTGGATTTTGGAGATTCACTGTGAAGTATCTAAAAATCCCACTTTGCATTTATTTACTGGTTTAGCGGGGCTTCTCAACCCCAGCACTACTGACATCTGGGCCAGATAATTCTTTGTTCCAACACACCAACAAAAACTTCTTCATGCCCCACACTGCCCTCTAGTTACTGCCGCATTTTTTTTTTTCCCATTGTACAGCAAGGGGATCAAGTTATCCTTACATGTATACACTACAATTACATTTTTTCCCCCACCCTTTGTTCTGTTGCAACATGAGTATCTAGACAAAGTTCTCAATGCTATTCAGCAGGATCTCCTTGTAAATCTATTCTAAGTTGTGTCTGATAAGCCCAAGCTCTGGATCCCTCCCACTCCCTCTCCCTCCCATCTGCCGCATTTTTAAAGTTCCCCTTCACAGCTAAAACTGCTTTCTAGAGTTGTCTATAGGCAAGGTTGATTTTTCACTTCCTGGCTTCACATTATTTTGTTATCCCCTTCCAGTCTGTTTTTATTCCTGAAGCCTTTTGTCATCTCACGGGTGAACATCGAGCTGCCAATTCTTATGATCACTCCTTTTTTCTCACATGTTTTATCAATAAAGGTTAAGAGCGTGGGCTCTGAAAACAGACCTTTAGGTAAAAGTCCCAGTGTTGCTAACTTAACAGCTGTATGACCTTGGTGAAGTTACTTGATCTTTCAGAATCTTGATTTCATCACCCAGAAATACAGAATAACAATTATGTGTACCTCTCAGATTTGTTATAATTAAATGTGTCAATACATACAATGTTTGAATTGTGTGCGGGAGACTCAATCAGTGTTCAATTGATGTTTGCTATATGATGCTGATGATAATTATTAGTATTGACACTATGGTGGTAGCAACACTAGAAACATTCCCTTGATCACTAAGTGCCATTTCAGGCAATGGAGCATTTTCTAACCTTTCCAGCTCCTAACTCTGACGTGCATCTAGAAGGCTCCAGGCTCAGGACTGAGAATTCTGTTCTTCTCTATCCACACTCTCTCCTTTGGTGATCCCATATAAACCTATGGATTTAAATAATCTCTATGTGATAGATAACAGTTTCTAAATGGATTCTCTCCTGAAGATTAGACTCATACACTAAATGTTTACTTGATAGTGCCACTCAAATATCTAAACTCATTGACAGAATCACTAACCACTCTTGCATGTATTCCTAGTTACTTTCAAATCCTTAGTAAATAACAGAACCATCTACCCAGCTGATTGAACAAAACCAGAGTTGTTCCTGATACCACACTTTTCATTTCCCCCTATCTTCTGGATCAAGTGCTTGTCTTTCCTCAACAGTGCATAAGTCCTAATCCCCAGTGTGATGGTATTTTTAAGTGGAGTCTTTGGGAGGCATTTAGGGTTAAATGAGGTGATAAGGGTAAAGACTTTGTGATAGAATTAATGCTCTTATAAAAAGATGAAGAAAATATAGATGCTCTCTTCCCCCCTCCCCCAGGCTCCCTCTCCAGCTCCCTGTCCCTCTCTCTCTCTCTCTGCCATGTGAGGGTACAGTAAGAAGGTGGCCATCTGCAGGTTGGGAAGAGAGCTCTCAACAGACACAGACTCTGTCACCTGGATCTTGGATTTCCCAGCCCCTGGAAATGTGAGAAAAAAATGCTTGTCGCTTTAGTCATTTCATCTATTGTTATTTTGTTATGATAACCCAAGTCAGCTTAGACACCATACTTTCAATTAATTCATTTCTTCAGCCAGTACTTACTGAGAACCTACTCTAAGCTAGTTATTCCTCCAAGCACTAAAGATAGATATTAACAGAACATAAACATGTTTACCCTCAGGGAGCTTATAATCTTGTATTTTGATTCCACCTTAAAAATAAATTTGAATATGCTCCCTCTTCTCCATCTCCACTCCAACTCCAAGCCACCATATCCTCTTTCCTTGGGACAACTCCACTGGTTTTACTCTTCCTTTGAGTCCAGGCTTGGCTCTTTACAATTCATTCCCTGCACGGCAGCAGAGTGACCTTATGAAAATCCTACATATACTCCTCAAGATTTCGCATTTTCTTCTAATAAAATTGAATACCCTTACCTTGACCCATCTCTTTAACTTCATGAGCGCCAATGATGCTCCTGCTCATTGGTCTCCTGGCACACTTGCTTTCTTTCCATTCTGCTTTAGAATTCTTGCACTAGTCTAAGTGTCACCTTCTCAAAGAGGCCTTCCCCCAACCACTTTCTTAAGACACATCCCAATGCATTTTCATTCGTGTCTCTTAAAAACCTTTTGTACCTTTTTCAGGGCACTTTTATTTTCCTCATTTATATGATTAATGTGCTAATGTTTCCTCTCCAGACTTTCAGGTTGTTGGGGCCAGGGTTTCTATTAGTTTTCAGTGTTGTATCTGTCATTGCACCTCAAGCAGTATCTTGCATATGGTAGAGACAAAGCAGTATATATCAAAACAAGAAAAAAAGAAAGAAAGAAAAGTTGGCAGACATAAAATAAAATACTTCAGACTAGGGGTCAGAAATTCATTATCTGAATGCTAATTTTGTCACTAGCTACAGGGTATGGCTATAGGGTGCTTTGCTTTCCTGGGACTCAGTTTTCTTATTTATAAAATTTGTGTAGAGTCAGAGTTTCATAGTAGCAGTAGTGTGAACAATGAAACAAGAAAAGCATTGTCTTTGAGTTATGGCTCTGTGTCCTACTGGTTACATGACTCTGGGAAGCTACATAAATGTACCCTATCTATAAAAGAGTGAGAATTAGATACACTATGAGAAAACTTCAAATGGAAACCAGTACAGGTAAGCATTCTAGAAATTCAAGTTCTTAGTTCTCTTCTCCTTTTCTACTGTGAACTATAATAAATGAAGTTTCTTAAACTCAGCAGATTTTAGTTAAAGATGTATAAAATGTGCAAATCACATATAAACTAAGAGTACAGAAATTCACTTTTCTTTTGCCTACATTTACAAGCATAGTGAGGTACAAAGGGTATTCCAGCCTTGTTTAGTCCCAATCTTGAATGTATCAAACTAATTAAAAGAAAAAAGGAAAAAGAACCTTACCAAATATGCATGCAGAATGGGTACATAATACTTGCACTCAGAAGACGGAGGTTTATACTAAACTTTACAAATCATGAGCTGCACCATCCAGCCTAGGTTGTGCCTGGGGAGCAGGTGTTCTGACAGGGAAGATGCAGCAAGAGCAGTGGGAATTCTTCTCTCACAATTTCCAGGCATGAAGGCACCTGGGCAAAACCAGGGTAATTCCTGAGGGCAACTGCTTGCTTAGGGAGCTTCACATTCACTCCACCTGTTTCAAGAGCCCTTACCTATATCCTTGACATGGTCTCTTTGGGAAAAAGAGGGTGTCTACATTCCCTGAGTCCCAACATCTGTTAGCCACACTCCTAGGTGATGTGTAACCTTCACAGCAAACTGTGGAGTAGGTAGCACTTCTGACATTTTACGTGTGTTGAGTCTCTCCTATGTGCCAAGCCCTCTGACAGGCAGGCCTCACACTTCATCTCAGTCTTCACAGCAATCCTGGAAGAAGACGTAATTGTGCACTTTGTGCAGAAGAGAAAATGAGGGTTTGCAGAGGCTGAACGATTGTGGGAGATCTCTCAATTGGGGAATGGTAGAGACGAGATAGAAGACAAGGTCACTTTGACTCCGAGACCCAAAATATGAATCTGCTCAATCTAGCTGGAAGAAATTGCAGATCCCAGAATGGAGTCAATTCATGTGTGCTTCTATTCACGCCTCTGATTTTTTTTTTTTTAGGTTATCTTGATGAAATATTTTATGGTGTCCTGCTATATCATAAGCTTCTTCTATTTAGGGCTATAATTCCCAATGCTTACAACCACACTGAACTACCCCTTACTTTCCCTTTTTCTTCTCAAATATGCATTTCTTGCTTTATCCTGTCAAAGCCCAGAGTGACTGTGGCAGGCATTGTCTCTTGGTGGGTAAGAAGCTGTTGGGTTAGATAATCAGAGAGAAATTGAGGGATGTAATGAGATAATATATGTAAAGTGCCTGGTACAGAGATGTGTTCAGAAGAGTCAGTAGTAGTTGTTATGGTTGTTACCTTTATTATTATCATTCATTTCAATTCTACCTTCCTTCGGGAGCAGTTTTGCTTCTAAGTAGAAGTGATCACTGCCATCTCTCAGATTCTAAAGAAACTTGGCAGGGAAATCTTCCTCTAATATTAAACAATTTCTCACTGGATAATAATATAGTTCCTCTTTTCTTTGGTTTCCTTGAGAATGGGCTCTGGCTCATCTATTTTCTCCCTCCTTAGATCTAGAATATGGCTTGTATACATATTAGAACATCACGGTATATTTGTGGAAAGGAGAAAGGGAGGCTGGGAGGGAGGGAAGGAAGAAAGAAAGGAAGGGAAAAAAGGAAGGGAAGAAAAGGAGACAGGGAGGAAAAGATATACAGAAATAATACAAAATTAATAAAATAAGGGAAGAAAGCAGAAAGATGCCAAACACAAAGGCTGACTACCTTACAGAGTTACTCCTAAATTCTTTAGTAAATAAACATAAAGACAAGAATAACTATAACTGACCTTACTATACCAGCAATAATAAGAGCACACAGTTGTGAATACCCTTCTTGTGCCACACACAATTGTAAGTGCGTTTCCCACATTATCTCAGGTGGGTATTGTTATCTCAGTTTCGAGGCATGGGTGTGTAAGCACCATCCCACAGTTAGTAGAAGAATCCAATTCCAGAGCCCAGCTTACTACCATTATTCTTTAGGTTCATTTGTTTTTAATTGTTGGGCAAACTTTTTTAGATTGTTTGTTTCTTTGAATAGTCACAATAATTTTATGAATTTGCTGTTATGACCCCAACTTTACTGAACCTTAGAATGTTGAGTGACTCTCCCACAGTCCCAGAGCTGGTCAGCTGTGGAAGCAGGACCCATCCAGGGTTCTGGACCACAGTTTCAGTGGATTCTTTCCAGGGAAGAATGTACTTAGTGTCTGCAGAGGGCTGGCCAAGGTGCTATGAAGCAGTTAGCCTTTGAGTCATCAGGGCAATCTGTTTCTTCCTATGTCATAACACCAACCTTGGAGTCTCGGGCATTTATTTATCTTGGTGACCTTTTCTTCTGTTTTAAAATACCCCTTTTTAAGAGCTGGTTTAGGTTCATAGCAAAACTGAGAAGAAGGTATAGATTTCTTATATACTCTCATTATCAACATCCCCACACATGCATTCCCTTCTCTATCATTAACGTCCCCCATCAGGGTGACACATTGTTACACTTCAGTGAACTGACACTGATACATCGTAATCACCCAAATCAATAGTTTATGCTAAGGTTCACTCTCAGCACCATACTTTTCTATGGGTTTGGATAAATACATAGTGACATGTATCCACTATAACAGTATCATACAAAGTAGTTTCACTGCTCTAAACATCGTCTGTGGTCTGCCTACCCATCCCTACCCCTGACCACACTCTTAGCTTTTTTATTTATGCATCTCACCTACTAAATTAAAGTTTTCTTGGGGATATGAAAATGTGCCTTTTTCATTTCTATACACCTGCTTTATAGCACAAGGCTCAGAACTCCCCAAATATTTTAATAAATGAGTAAGTTGAGTTTCTTACGAGTGCATTTTCATAGTGGAGTAGGGCACTCATGCACACCACCATAGAGAAAACAATATTTGTGTTGGGCTTTGAAGGAGAAAGATAAAAAGAGCCTGAAAAGGGTGGTTCTTATGGCTCAGTGCTGTGAGTTTTTTTAAATGCCTTCCCAATAATCTTATGTGAACTACTTTATTGGCATTGCCTATCTATAACATCTATATCTATTTCTATATATTGCTTTGTATGAAAATTCAGTAAAGATTTGTCGGCAATGCCTATATGTTCCTCTACTTTCTCCCGTATATACCTGCACCAAAAAAGAAAAAAGGAAAAAAAGAAAGAAAAAAGTCTTATTCTGTTGCATTGGATTAGCTTAGGAGTAATTGAGAAGCACGTGCCAGACATCAGTGCCAGAAAAGGAGTAACTGTGCATGCACAGCGTCAATGATCTGAGGGAAGGGTGTGTTCAGAATTGTCATTGGGAGCTGCCCTTGACCAAGCAGAGAACGGATGGTATCAAGACCAAGCTGAAAACAGGGTTTTGCATTGCTGACAGAGATAAGAAACAAAGTAACGAGAGTAGACATTTAGGAAGTCATCCTTCAAAATGGCTCACTGTCCACATGGAGTTGCTTCTGCCTTGCTAGGGTTGCTCTTGTCCAGCGCCATTTGGAGAATACCAGTTATGCTCTCCTGCACTGCCACTCCAAGACTTTACTGCCCAACTGTTAACATTTAATACTCTGCTTACTTTACAGAATGAAAAAAATGGAACCTATTTTGGGTCACTCCTAGGGTTCCAGAAATTGTATTTGTACAGCTGGTGAGCATGCAGTCGACATGTGAAAAGCAATCACTTCTCATACCTAGTGAGAGGTGGGCCATGAGTTATGAAGCAAACACTGGGGGGCATTTTCTCTCTGATTCCTCTGTAAATCAGTTCCACACCTAGATACACATAAAATTTTTCTCCTTTGAGTGTGTCTATAGAAGACACTGGTCATGACACAGTAGAAGAAGCATAGTCTTGGAGCCAAAACACCTTGTTCAAATTCTAGAATTACCCCTTATTAGGTGCCTGACCTTAATCAAATTTCCTAACCTCCCAGCCTTGGTTTCCACATATGAACCATGGGGATAATTACATAACAAACTTATTGTTAGAGGATTATTATGAGGATTAAATAATTCGTGAAGTGTATCTAATAATATTCTTGGCTATTAGTAAGGACCTGATAACTATGAATTGATAATATTTTTACTGTTACTTTAAACAAGCAGCAAAACAGACTGACATAAGAAGTTTCATCTCTTGTTTTAGATTGTAATTAGGGATTCCTTTCTTTTTTTCTTTCCTCCTTCCTTTCTCCTATCTTTCTTTCCTTTCTCTCTCCCTCCTTCTCACTCATACTATCTCTCTCCCCAAGGACAAAATTTAAGAAAATAATGGGGAGTTCCCGTCGTGGCGCAGTGGTTAACGAATCCAACTAGGAACCATGAGGTCGCGGGTTCGATCCCTGCCCTTGCTCAGTGGGTTAAGGATCCGGCGTTGCCGTGAGCTGTGGTGTAGGTCGCAGATGCGGCTCGGATCCCGCGTTGCTGTGGCTCTGGTGTAGGCCGGGGGCTGCAGCTCTGATTCGACTCCGAGCCTGGGAACCTCCATATGCCGTGGGAGCGGCCCAAAGAAATAGCAAAAAAGACAAAAAAAAAAAAAAAAGAAAATAATGGACTTTGACTGTCACGACATTGTGGCATCTTCAAAAATAGTCTGCTAAACTAGACATTATGAAAAGCGAACTGAAGCATTAAAAGACCTGCGGCAGTGAGACTCATTAAGAGGCTACAATTATCACCATTATTATTGGAATTTCCTAACAAGGATGATGGTTCTTTTACCCAGCTAGTCTTTATAAAGTGCTACATGCCTTAGAATCATGACTTATCCTCAACTTGCTGCCTTCTTCCACCCACCCACCTAGTCATTTACTGAGTCCTGCCTATTTAATTTCCTAAATGTCTCTAGAATCCATGTCCTCATCCACCTCTCACTAACCCTGTGAGAAATCCAGGGATTTCTACAACAGCCTCCAATTGTTTCCTGATGTCTGTTTCACTTACGGTACAGTTTTTACTGTAGCCAAAGTGATCTTTGGAAAAGGAAAGAACCTTCCTCAATTTTAAACTTTTTAAAAAATATACTGACTTGAGAATTAAGGCAGCAATCTACAATTTGGCAAAGGAAGGTTTTGTTGTGATGGATCTTGCATACTCTACAGTCTGACCTCACACTTTGCCATGCACAACTTAGCCTCACATTTGCTGCTCTTATATGGTTCCTATTCACCTTAAATCCTGTGTCTGTGCCAACCTTTGCACATGCTGATTTGTTCTGCCTAAAATTCCCTTACACACTCACTTTGCTACCTCGTTTTATTTTTGGTGAAGACCTGTGGCCTTTGTAACTCCTCTCCTGGATAGAACAGGGAAGGCTTCCTCCTGCTTCCCGTACTCTCTTGCACATCTTTACATTAATTGAATTACCATTCAGCACCTATACATATACGTCCAAAGGGGGAGAGCTAGTCTCCTTTGACACTTAAAGAGCTGTGTGATCTTGATTTCTTCATATCTTAAATCAAGATCTAACAGTGTACAGTTTGTAGAGCTACTATGAGGATTACAATAAACATGCATTAAGTACTTAGAATAGTGACTGGCATTAGTCAAAAATACATGTTGTGGTTGCCAAAAGGGAGGGGGAGGAAGTAGGAGGGACTGGGATTTGGGGGTCAGAAGACGCAAACTACTGCATTTGGAATGGTTAAGCATTGAGATTCTGCTATATCTGATCAGGTGTGATAGAACATGATGGAGGATAATGTGAAAAAAAGAATGCGTATGTGTGCACTGGGTCATTTTGCTGTACAGTAGAAATTAACATAGTGTAAACCAATAATAACAAAAATCATTGAACAGTGTGTGTGTATATATTACATATTTGTTACTACAGTCCCTTGTTCACCAAATTCCAGCACCAGCACAACCTGGAATTTGTGTTCAAGTTTCTCATTACTAAAAGATACTTCCTTACCTACGCTCAGCAAGTCTGAATGTTCCCCACATGGAAGGCTCTGCTAACTCACAGCTTCCACGAAGACTTCCCTAATCTCCACAGTATGGTCTTCCTCCCTCTTTGCCCCTGCATTCTCACCCACAGTTTGAGCCCCAGATCAAAGTTATATCACAGCAGCCTTATTTCCCCGGAAATCTCCTTTCCCAGGGCAGATCCTGATCTGGTCACCACCGGCACCCACCTCCGCCCCTAGCACCCAGTTCAGAGCCAGGAGCCCAGTCAGCCTTCCTGGGATGTATATGGATGAGGCCTATATTCACATGTGTCTCGCTTAGACTGTCTGGGCAACTAGTGCCAAAAATAGCACAGGATGGGTGGTTTATAAACAACAGCAGTTTAGTCCTCACAGTTCCGGGGGAGGCCAAGACCAAGGCCCTGGCAGATTTGGTGTCTGGTAAGGGCCCACTTCCTGGTTCATGGATGGTTATCTTGCTGCTGTGTCTTCGCATGGAGGAAGGGGCTAGGGGGCTTTCTGGGGTCTCTTTCTTAAGGGCTCTAATCTCGCTGATGAGGATTCAACTTCATGATCTAAATCACTTCCCCGAATCCCAACCTGCAAATGTACTCTCCCTTTAGTGACTGGGTTTCAACCTGTGAATTTGGGAGGACACAGCCAGTGTAGAGGAACGGCCTTCCCTCTCTCACGGTTTCCTTGGAAAGCTGTCAATAGCAAGAGCCTGGGGCAGTGAAGAGTTAGGAGACACAGCGGCTCTCTAGTCTTATCACCAACGTCTAGAGCTTCGTCCCTCTGCTTTCACCTAGAGGTAATGGGAGTCCCTGAGTCTAAAGCCATTCACTGCTATGGCTTGGAAGCCGAAGATGTGAGGAATACTTCAGGAAGGAGGTATTTTTGAAAGCATTAAAGGAAAAAGTAAAAAAAAAAAAAAAAAAAAAAAAAACCTGAACGAAGAAACTCACCTCTTGCACATGTGGTTGAAGGGTCAGAGGTGGAGGAGGGGCAGGGCAAGCTGACAAAACTTCCTTTTAGAAGGTGATGGAGCTGTGGGGAGTGGAGCCAGAGGAGTGGCGAGGATTCCTAGGGTGGCAATGACTCAGACATCTGGAGATAACACACTCTGCTCATCAAGTTTTCTTGCCATTGCCACTACCATCATCACACATGTTTATATCACTTTGAGAAAATGTGCTTTCTAAGTCATTGTCTCATTTGTACTGAAGGATAGCAGAATGTTACCCCAAAATATATCAGTTTGGCATTAGGATTATTTCCAGCTGATTATTTTTAGAAACTGCAGACACAGGAGAAGCTCTGAAAACAGAGTAGAAAGTACCATTTTTGCAAGGCAAATTGACATTAGAAAAGTGGGCCTCTAACCAGGAAGGAGCTATCACCAGAGATAATTCATATTTTCACCTGAGAGACTCACCAGCAAGGAGGCAGGACAATATTTGGTTGCCAAGAGAGAGAGGGAGGGAGGGAGAGAGGGAGGGAGTGGGATGGATGGGGATTTTAGGGTTGGTAGATCCATTCTGTCACATTTGGCATGGACAAGCAATGAGGTCCTACTGCACAGCACAGGGAACTATATCCAATCTCTTGGGATAGACCATGATGGAAGATAGGGCAAGAAAAAGAATGTGTGTGTGTGTCTATGTCTATATATATATTTATCACTATGCTGTACAGCAGAAATTGACATAACACTAAATAATAATACTTTAATTTTAAAAAAATAGAAAAAATAGTAATAGGAAAAAGAAAACTTTTACTTGGAATAATGAATGAATGAGTAAATAAATAATAAATTTCTACAGGATTAAAAAAATTTTTTTCCTCTCCTCATCCTCCAGTGAATTGCTTACCCTCCCTTTGAAGTCCCAGTGTCTTAACCCCTTCTTTAACTCAAGATTAGAGATAAGCCTCAGTAGTCTGGCTGCCCTTGAGTCTCATATCTTTGTGGGATTCCTGTATGTATGTATGTAATAAAAATGATTATTTTTTCTTCCTGCTAATCTTTTTATTACAGGAAAGTCTCAGCCAAGAACTGAGAGAAAGGTAGAGGAAAAATTACTTTCCTCCCTGCAGTATCTAGCTAAATTTCTGTGAAGCAAATACAATGACCCCCATTTTATAGATTAGAAAATGGGGCTTAGGAATGACAGAAGTCTGGTGATTGGTAGAGCCCAGCCTCTTGCAAATGGCCTCTTCCCTTAAACCTGACCTTGAAGGATGGGTCAGATTCTGGGAACCAGAGATGCCCCCTCACCCTTTCAATTTGATACTGTGCCTATTTATTTGTCCTGGTTCCATTTTTGACGTTCTTTCTTCTTGGGAAGCCCTTGAGTCCAATCTTGTTGAGAAACTCTTTGAGCAATGGGCTGGGAAGCGAATGGGCCCTGAAGGCATGGTTTGGACTCTTCACACTTAACAAACTGTTATTCAGCTTTCATCATTGTGGCATCTTTATGTTTTCTGGTCAGCCCCAAATGCTCAGCAAATGACTAACCACTGTGTTAATGCGTTAATGCTTTAAAAATCTCTCCTTTAATTCACCACGTGGAAACTTTTTAAAGCAACCAACTAATGCTATTACAGTCTTAATTTTTTTTCCCTTCAGAAAAAGAGAACCGAGAGGGACAGAAGGGTAAATGGAGAAACTGCTAAATCATCCAGGTTTCATTAAGCAGTCAGTATACTAATCCCAAGGATTACTCATATATTTAGTAACATCCTCTGTTCGTGAGACTGTGTATGCAAATTTGGATACGTGCAGGGAGAAGCAAATACATGTGCATTAACAAGGTAGACCCTGACTTCTTATAACTTCTGTAACACCAAATAATCCTTTGTATAAGAAGACGGGAACACAAAAATGAAAGAAAAAAAAAAAAAGCTTTAATATTGCTCTAACTTAACTTCCCAAATTAAGCACATCCTAGACTATTTCTCCTCCCATCCTCCTAACTTAACACCTGGCTATGGTCACTGCAGGAATATTTGTCAATAAAAATGGAGGTAAACTGTGTTATTGACCCTCTTGATAAAGTAAGGACACACAAGATTCGTTTCCTCCCCAATTTTTTCTTCCCTTCCCTTTCCTTTCTTCCCTTCCCTTCTCCTTCTTCCCTCCCTTCCTCTCTTCCTCCTTTCTCCTTCTTTCCACTCCTCCCTGACTCCTCTCTTTATGCAACACTTTTTTAATTGAGTCCTGTCTCAGTTCACCACAAAAGCAGGGGACTTAATTTCTCACAGTTTTGGAGTCTAGAAGTTCAAGATCAAGGATTTGGCAAGTTTGGTTTCTTTCAAGTCTTCTCTCCTTGGCTTGCAGATGGCCACCTTCACACTAGGTCCTCACATATGTCTCTTCATGAGCATGCATCCCTGATGTCTTTCTGTATGTCCGAATCTCCTCCTCTTATAAGGATACTGGTTAGACTGGATCAGAGTCCAGCCTGTGGATTTTTAACTTAATCACAACTTGATTCTGACCTACGAGGGTTAGGGCTTCAACATAGGAAATGGGGCAGGGGTGGGGTTGGGGGGACAATTCAGCCCATAATGAACAGCTAGAAAGAATGTTCATGAGTGTCAAGATCACATAATGTCATTTCTTATTTCTTCTCTTACCCTTTTTATTTTCTCTCTAGTTTCCTAAGAGTTCTGCTCAGACATCTTTGAGATGTAAGATCTTCCCAGAAAGCTTCCTTGTTTGTTTTATGTACAGATCATACCTCTTTTTACACTGGCTTTTGTTACATAGTACCTAAGGTATTTAGTCAACATAGGTCTGAATGAGTGACATCTAACCATGACCATAACTTGACCAATTACCATTATATACCATTATTACAAAACCAACACTATAACTACTCTTTCCCCATTTCTTCCTCCTCTCCTTCCACCTGTGATGAGAACATCTCTCAGGGATGTTTTCAGAGTACAATAGAATTATACTTGCAAAGCATCTGAAGTTGCCTGGATACTACAGCCAAAAATGTTTGTCCCTCCCCTGTGAAATAAGTGAAAGGAACAAAAATCACGAGACAGTCAATCCCACTCCTTGCCTCATTCCTCCTTTGGTTTGGACTTTGGTTTAGGGAAAAGTGTTTACTTTGGCTTCAAGGCCCCGTGGAAGGGTTTGGCCAGCTCAGAGCTGCTAAGCTATTTTCAGAGCCCTGCCCCTTTCCGTTATCCAACCTCTCCGGGACAATTATCCTCTGCATTCAGGGGCACAGCAGCACATTCCACAGTGGGTGGGCTCTGGCACGTATGACCCTGCCGCCTTGATTGACTTGGCAAGGGCTTGGCCACCCCACTGCAAAGCTCAGAGCTCTGGTCTTTCCTTCCTCTCTCATTATCTTCCTCCTCGCTGGTGGAGACTGGGCAGAGTCAGAGCTTTTATGCTTTAATAATCCCATCTGAATGCAAGCAAGATCCTGCTTTGCAAGGAACCAAGCCTGATCTTGCTCCTTAAAGAGTTTTTAAATCAGGAAGGGGGGCAAGAAAGGCTCAGTGGAGGTGTCTTCTCCCTTGCTTTCCTCCCCACTCACCTTCATTCTTTCCTTCTTACTTTTTTCCCCACTCTCTTGCTTTTTCTTTACGTTCCTCTTCCCTTCTTCTTTCCTTTTTCTTCCTGATTGTTTTCATTCTATTTCCTCAAACTTTCTCTGTTTTCGCTTTCATTATAAAAGCTGTCTCACATTTAATTTAATGGTAATATCCTAAATTATGCACCGTATGTGGCTCCAAACTAAAATGAAGGTGGGCTTCTATGCTTGTTCCTGTTTATATTTGGGGCTGAAGAATCTGCCTCCACTGCGGGGTGATCCTGCCAATCCCTGATGCCCTGGGGAAGAGCCCCTTGGGTTCTTGGCAGCCCAGCTAGCTGCTCCAGTCCTTGGGGGGTGCTGCACTCCCGTGGAACAGCTGCCCCGCACCGCCAGCCCCCCGCAAAAGCCCCTGCAGCCTAGAAAGGCTAGAACAAGCTTGGCCCAGCTGTGCAAAATCTGCCTCCGTTGGAGGGTGGTCCTGCCAATCCCGGCTGCCCTGGGGAAGAGCCCCTTGGGTTCTCAGTGGCCCAGCTGGCTGCTCCCACCCTTGGGGGATGCTGTGCTCCCGTGGAACAGCTGACCAGCACTGCCAGCCCCCTAGAAGAGCCCCACAGCCCAGTAACACCAGAGCAAGCTCATACCAGCTGCGTGATATCTGCTTCCATCACAGTGCAGACCTCCCAGTCCTGTCTGTCCTCAGGAAGTCCTCCTTTGCTTTAGAGAGACCTTGTCAGTCCTGCCCAACCCCAAGAAAAGACACACTGCCTCAAAGAAGACCAACCAACAACACCAGTCCTGGGGAAACATTCCACAACAGTGCCAAGGCAAACCCTGCCTGGCCACGGGGAGTACAACTCCACCAGGAAAAAGAAAACAACAAACAAGATGAAGAAGCTGAGAAGCCACCCCCAGTTAAACCAACGGGAGATCTCACCTAAAGCAGTCAACAATGAAACAGACCTCTGCAGTCTGACAGACTTGGAGTTCAAAAGGGAAATAATGAAAATACTGAAGGAATTAAGAGAAGATATGAACAGTAATGCAGATGCCCTCAGAAAGGAACTAGAAAATGTGAGGAGGAGCCAAGAAAAACTAGAAAATTCATTTGCAGAGATGCAAACTGAGCTAAAGGCAGTAAAAACCAGAATGAATAATGCAGAAGAACGAATTAGTGATGTAGAAGATAGAATAATGGAAATCACCCAAATAGGACAGCAGATGGAAAACCAAATGAAAAAACATGAAAGCAATATAAGAGACCTATGGAATAACATAAAGTGGGTCAATCTACGCATAATAGGAATTCCAGAAGGAGTAGAAAAAGATAAGGGGATGGAAAGTATATTTGAAGAAATTATCACTGGAAACTTCCCAAATCTAAAGGATACTGATTTCAAGATGCAGGAAGCACAGAGGGCCCCAAACAAGTTGAACCCAAATAGACCCACACCAAGACACATTATAATAAAAATGGCAAAAGTTAATGATAAAGAGAGGATCCTAAAGGCAGCAAGAGAAAAGCAAAATGTTACCTATAAGGGAACCCCCATAAGGTGATCAGCTGATTTCTCTACAGAAGCTCTACAGGCCAGGAGGGGATGGCAAGATACTTAAAGTGCTAAAAGGAAAAAATATGCAACCTTATATTTGGGGCTAAATCAGTAGAAAGTAGCTAAGTCCTTCTGATGAACAGAGATCAGAAAATCCTCTCTATTTTCTTTTTTTTAACACACTATATTTTGTCTGATTGCTTCTTCATCTATTCAGTCACATGAGAACAGAACTCAGATTTTCTCTATTGACTTCTTATAATTATGTATTGAATTAATGAAGTTCCTATTACAGAACCACTCTTGCCTTCTGGGAACCAACCCCTGTTGGCCACGTTGTATTAGTCTATAGTAAACTATAAAATTCTCTTTGATTTTTGTTTCTGTCTTGTATTAACATACAAGAGAGAGATTAATCTCCAGGTTTCCACCTTTGTTTTGGTATCAGTGCAGGGCTTGTCAAACAAAGATTTGGCCTTTTAATTTTTCTGGAGTGTTTTTCAAATAACTGAAACGCCTGCTCCTTAAAAGTTTGAGTCATTTGGCCCTGACATTTTTTAGAACTATAATTAGTGGTGTGCTCTAGTAAATGTTCATTAAGTGGTTCTTCAGGGGGAATAGGAAGTCTCTGATTTGCAGCATTTGCTGATTTCTATACTGTAAATATTTCCACCAGGGCTGATTTCAAGTTTATTAACATGATGTCGTTGAACTTGAAGGTGGGAAGAAGTGCATAATCATTTTTCACAAACCAGGGCCAGACAGCTCCAATTCACTTATTGATTTCTGATAGCTTTTTCAATTTTGTCAACTGCCTAGATTGTCTGGCCTTTACGGAGTCAGTTTCGGTGACACATTCTTAGAAAACCATTCATTTCATCCAGATGTTCAAATGTATTGAAGTCTCGCAAAGTACTATTTTTAAGGATTATTTTTACTTCCTTGATGTCTCTGATATCCCCCACCTTCATTCTTTCCATTCAAAAGATGTATCTTTGTATTTTCTTTCTTCGTTTTTATCAGGTTCAATGGCGTTTCTATAATTTTGAATTATTTGTTTCCTTTTCAAAGAAACCAATTCTTAAATTTGCTTGTCAGTTTTATTACTTTTCTCTTTTCTAGTATATAATTTTCTGCCTATCTTTATCTTCTAATTTATCTGAATTTGGAATAAAGTTTTTAGTTTTATAAAATACCAGGCGTTGAGAATATAAAATAAATAGCATTTATTATTATGTAAATATACTTACAAATAAAAATGACAGTGTATCCTGTTTTCAGATATTATGGTAAATTTTTTTTTAATTTTTTGGCAACATCTGTAGCATGTGGAAGTTCCAAGGCCAGAGACTGAAACTACACTACAGCAGGAAACAGAGCCACAGCAGTGACAACCCTGGATCCTTGAACCAGGAGGCCACCAGGAAACTTCTTAAGTGCATTCTTTTTTCTTGCAGTTCTTGTTGTCTGAGCATCCCATTATCTGAGGGGCAGCTGGGTCCACTAGTGATATGTCCAGCTATCTGTGGAACCAGAATTCTTGGAACTGAATCTCAGCTCCAGCCCTGAGTATCTGTGATAGGCAGAATAGTTGATCCCAAGTATACCCAGAATTGAATTGCTGGAGCCTATGAGTATCACCTTACACAGCAAAGGGGATTTTACAAATGTGATTAAGTTAAAGATCTTAAGGTAGAAAGATTATTTTGGATTGTTGAGGTCTGGATTATCTAGGTAGGTACTAAATGCAGTCATAAATATCCTTATAGGAAGAAATTGAGGCAGATTTGACATGGAAGACATAGCAGAAAAAGTGATCTTGGAAACAAGAGGTCAGAATGATGCAGAGAAGGGGTCACGAGCCCAGGCCTGCAGGCAAGGAAGGCAAGGAAATAGACTCTCCTCTGGAGTCTTTGGGAAGAACTAACCCTGTCAAAACTTTAAGTTTATGGAAATGAATTATAGCCATCCTTCTGACCTCCAGAACTATGAGATCATAAATTTGTGTTTCTTTAAGTTTGTTGTGTTATGTTACAGCAATAGGACACTAATACAGTGGCTTTGTGTCCTTGGGCAAGTTCCTAACCACTCTGTGCTTCAGTTTTACAGTCTGTAATGTGGGGGGGGGGGAGCACCTTTCATCCGGTGGTTGTGAAAATCACTGAGTTGGTATGTCATCGGACATGTATCAGGCACTCAATAAGCATTTGATTGTTTAATTCTTACATTCAGTAGTTTTAATCACACAGTTAGAAGTAGAGTCAGGACTTCTACACAAGTTTTTTTCTGACTCCAGTTCCACTATAAAACAAGATGGTGAAAAACCATAAACAGATCAAATAGGATGCACTACAACATTTTAGGTTTCACTTTACAAGGGATCATTGCGTAAGGAAAATGCTACTTTCTGTCACCTCATCTGTGGTTTTAGAAAAGCCAATTTTACATTGAGTGAAAGTTCAATTCCTTCTATGTTGAAAGAGGTGTAAATAGATATTCTCAAATCCCCTCATTTCATACTTAATTTGTAGATTATTATTTCTAGTTCCCACATTTTGCTTTTTGAATCCCTTAATAGGTAATCTTTCTAAAGGGTTTTATATTTCCCTGTTTAACTCTGCCTCATATTTGGGATATCGACTTAACAACAATCCTAAGTACGTACTATATGTTGGCTTCATTCCACAAGCTTACAGAAAGCAACCCAGTGATTCATATCTTTCCTTCCTTCCATCCATCCATTCATCCATCCATCCATCTATCTGCTGATCTTCCTGCTCATCTGACTTTTGATTCAGTAAGCAAACATCCTTGGACCACAAATATGAGCTATTTATACCTCTATTAGGCCCTGATACAGATGATAAATTGTAGTCTCTTCCCAGAGAGGAGCTGAAGTTGGGTTTTAGAGCCAGATACATAATCAAAAACTTCAAAGGAATGTGGCAAGGATAGTGATCGAGGTTTGCTCAGAGAGCGAATGGTTTGCTCAGAGAGTGAAAGGAAGGGAAGTGGAAGGATGACTCAACCAGACAGGAGGCTGGGGTTGTAAGGAAGAATTCGCAGAGGAAACGTGGGGCTGAAGATGCGAGCTTTAGAAAAGAGGAGGTCCAAAAGAAAAGAGCCTCAATAAAAGCCTTAGAAACATTAAAAGGAAAAGATGCTATGAATAGATTAGACAGGGTATTTTATAACTTATGTAAAAAAAAAAATTCTCTTTGCTCTTCCCATAAAAGAATATAGATTAGCATTTGGTTGTCTGGTAGAAATAATTTAGAATAACATACCAGGATACTATATGTGAAGACAGGCAGCTTTCTGAGATATGATGCATGCATGCATTTCTTTCTTCCTTTTTTTCCCTGAAACATTACTGACAGTCACTGCTATAGTCTAGCACTCTAGAGGTTGACATATGCTGAGTGACATCTGAGATAAGAGTAGAATACATTTGAATGTGCCGATAAAGAAAAAATGGAAAAGGGATGAAATTACAGAGACATAAAGCTGTATCTTTAAAGCTCTTAGGAGGACAAATTGCTAATCAGGAATAGAACTGTATAGAGAGGCTTGATAAGTTCAAATGCAGAAATCCTTCTTGGATGGAAACTGTTTCTACAGTGTAGTAGTATGAGCAGTCTAATGAGATCTGATTGAAAGTGCTGACTCCATTAGGTGTGAAGGAGAATTTTCAAGAGATTTTCAGATGTCTGAATGAACAGTAATAAGCCCAATAGGGCCAAGGTGGGGTGTCCAATTGGCCAAGCAGCATAAAAGCTCGCTTTGGAAACTCCTCATTTATGATAGTTCATTCTGCTCCCCTGAATTTCTGACAAGTGAAACCATCTGCAAGGAACTAACACTGACTTTGATCAAGTCAATCACAGCTTCAACTTACCTAAAAAATATAATTCCACTATATCCTAACATTTTATGCTCATTGAAACACATTGATACACACACGCGAGGACTCCCCCCCACATATACCCACACACTAGTATTTATAAAGCATACATAATTCCAACTCTTATCCTGTCAACAATTTCCAAAGTAATAATTTCTTCTAATAAAAGGATTCAATTGTTTATTTTTTTTTTTTCAGAAGTCGTGGTTACTTCACGGGTATTTTTTTTCCTAATTTTTAGATTCCGTTTTCATTAGGATCATTGGACATTTAGTGTAGAGGGATTACAAATCGTTAAGAATATGTCCCTGCGGAGTTCCCGTTGTGGCACAGTGGTTAACGAATCCGACTAGGAACCATGAGGTTGTGGGTTCGATTCCTGCCCTTGTCAGTGGGTTAAGGATCTGTGGTGCAGGTTGCAGACGCGGCTCAGATCTCACGTTGCTGTGGCTCTGGTGTAGGCTGGCGGCTACAGCTCCGATTGGACCCCTAGCCTGGGAACCTCCATATGTCTTGGGAGCGGCCCAAGAAATGCCAAAAAGACAAAAAAAAAGAATATGTCCCTGCACTTCCGGCTGATTGGTTTTGGAGGGGCTACCTGCCCCACTGAGAGGACTTCTGCTTGGAAGTGGGGAAAGACTAAGGGGAGACCCAGAGGAGAAGCTCATTCAAAGCATTCAAATTGCTCAGAGTGCCTCAGCCTTGAATTCAGGAATCTCCACCCTTAGATGTCTGCTGATGTGAATTTTTTTGAAAGATGTTCCCCCCACCACTCTGTGGAACAGTCTGTAAGATGCAATATGCTAAATATAGGAACCATGGTTGACCTCACACTTTGAAAGGCAGCAACACGTGTTCCCGCTTACGACACTTCAAAAATGTTTGCCAAAAGGCTAAGATTATTTTCTTTGTCCCAAAACTACCTTTCTCTGTCCTTACCAGCTTCAGAAATTTCTTGTTAAATGACCCATTCCTGAGAGAAAAATCCTGCAGGTATCTAGGGGACTAAGATACATTATGATAAATACTCTAGTATAATAAGGAATATATTTATTTGGTTTGTCTTCAGATCCTGGCACAAAACTAAAAACTCTTGGAATTTCCTGAGTGATAGTAGTATGTTCTGTTATTCATAAGAAATCCCTTTGGTACACCTGAGTTTATACTAATGAGGTGACATAGAGTAGGGCCTTTAGATAGTCTCAGGATGGGGGCTGGTCACCAAAAAGAACAAACCTTAGACAGTAGGAAGTCTCATCTCCTTCCTTCATGGAGGTGGGGAAGGGGCAGAGATTGGGGTATATATAAATATCTTTATAGGCTATATACTATATACAGCCCATATACTATAACAGCCCATATATATATATATAATGTATAAATGGGGCATATAGATATAGGCATATATATAATATATATATTTTTGATCATATAATTTATCATATAATATCATACTGTCTCAGTTTTACTGGCCTTTTTCTTTAGTAAATATTTTGGTATTATAAGTTATGCTTTATAATGTTCATTACTGGCATTTTGAATGATTTTTACTATATCCTCCCCATCCCACTCCCTACACACATGCATTATAATTTGGTAATTAAGCTTTTTTTTTTTTTTTGCTCAATTTTATAGACCAAAAAATAAAACTCATAAAATATAATTGACTTTGTCAACGTTATGCATTGGAAAGCGCTGGAGTCTAAACTTGCATGACTTGAAATGACTTGAAAATGGGTGTTATAATTAATGGACATATGGGTATGTCC
This sequence comes from Sus scrofa, assembly GCF_054392235.1. NCBI lineage: Eukaryota > Metazoa > Chordata > Mammalia > Artiodactyla > Suidae > Sus > Sus scrofa. Next base: position 14,605,348 of record NC_139391.1, read on the forward strand.
ATTAAGAGAGGCTCAAAATGAGTCTTCTCTGGTCAAAATTAGTAAAGATTCAGGGCAGTGTGCTGCTGTACTGGTTGAGGGTGGTGTGGAATCAGGTAGACTGGGATTCAATCTTAGCTTCTTCACCCCGGGTACTTAAGTAAGCCTCTTACATTCTCTGAACTTTGGCTTCCTCATCAATAAAGCAGTAATAACAGATATAATCTGCAGGATTTTTGCAAGAATTAAATTATATCATGTGGCTGAAACATTTATGACACTCTGGGCACAAGAGAGTTCCTATTATTTTTCCACCATAATTTTTATATTATGATTATATTGGGAAGTAATATGGAAAGCATTAGCAGGAAATAGCCAGGAAAGTAAGTGGAACTTTGTCCATGCATAATAATAATAATATCTACCATTTATCAAGTTCTAATTAAGTGTGAGCATTTTAATTCACTGTCATATTTATTCCTCACAACAATAAAGGCATCATTTTCCCCATTTCAAAGGTGAGAAATTTGAAGAATGAAAAGACTAAATAATTTTCTAAGGGCTGTAACAGAAAAAAAGAAATGATCAGGTTAACTAGAAAATGAGGTGAATGTATGTGGTTGATCTTTCCAATAATGTTTTCATCTTAACTAGGGATTTCAAGTAAGATCAGGTCTAATCTAAAGAAAAAAGCTGGTAAATCTAGCATTTACAGCTCTTAAAGGACTGTGGGGAGAAATACTGAGGTAGGCATAAGGAGTATCCCTGAGCTCTTCATTGCTTTATTCACTCATTCAACATATTACTTCACTACTTATGATGTGTAGATTGCATGTTTTCTATCTTGTTTAGAGTATAAGATTTATTCCTTATTTTCCTCCCTAAACTATTGATTTTAAATAGTTTAAAATATAAAGCAATGTTATAAAAATAGTACAAAGAATGTTGCTATTCTTTCCACCTCGATACATCCATTGTTCACCTTTTGCCACGTATGTTTTTTTTTTCAACCTATCTTTGTGTGTGTGTGTGTGTGTGTGTGTGTGTGTGTGTGTGTGTGTGTGTGTATACATACATACACACATTCACATATATTTCTTTTTGGCCTAACCATTTTAGAGTTAATTGCAGATATTAAGAAACTTTATCTGTAAACACTTCAGCATGTGGATTTTTAGAATAAGAAGGGTCCACACAACCACAATACAATGATCATACAATGATCAGGACATTTGGGATCAATGCAATTCCGTTATCTAATGTTCCCTCAATATTTTAATTTCTCTAATTGCCTCAGACATATTATTTATGGCTTTTCTACCTGATTCGAGATTCACTCAAGAATCACATCGTTCATTCATCATGTCTCTATAAATGTCAGTCAATAAAGCTTTTTTTTTTAAACATTTAAAGACATTAATGATATTTTCAAAAAGTCCAGGTCATTTATGTTACAGACCATAAAGCTATATCCCTCACTATGGTTTGCTTGATTATTTCTCATGATTGGATTCAAGTTAAACTTTTTTGCCTGAATATTACATAGGTGACATATATCTTTGGTATATCACATTGGGAAGCTGATAATGCCAACTTATTTAATCTCTATCTATAAAGGAGAACTCAGAATTCTGAAGGGGCAAATCTGGCCCACTTCCCTGTGCTGTGTCCATCTGCAACACACATCTTGACAAGGGGCAGTAGAGATCAGAAGGTGATTGTGATCAAGATGCCACTTTGTATTCATTCACCTGAATTCATTATGCATTTCCAGTCACTCATTCATGAATGGATGGTGCCTCCATGAAATGGTAAAAAAACATTTTTTTTTAAACGGAGGACTTTTACAGGCAAGAATGGAGACTACTTCTGTATGGAGGTTTGACTTATTATTCATTTACAGTATTCCCAAAGTAGGTTGTGGGGGATACCTTGGAAAATTACAAAAACAACAACAACAACAACAACAAAAAACAATTTAGGATAAACAAGGGAATTTCACTTTCTACAGGGTCTGCTATTTTGCATACTTGTATGTTGCTTTAACTGAGTGATTACAGACCAAAGGCTTCACTTTTTTGTGAAGAGTTGACTTATTTTAAAGTGAAAGTGATACATAGATAATTTATAACTTCTCTTCCTGTTTGATGTCCAGTTTCTAGCTAAACATGTTAACATTTTAAGATATAGCTTAGATAAATTCACTGAAGACAGATTTTTAAGGAGTCAGCCACAAAACTAGGATGTTTGGAAATCCCTCCTGTCTTAATTAGACATCACAGAAGAATCAGCAAAGTAGACTCAGTAGTCCCACTCACCCTGACCTGCTTATGTCCTCTTCACAATCTAGTGTGGATCTTTATGACTTTCCAACACTTGACTCATCCCCTACATAGGGTTATACTTTGTCCTTTTTCTTATTACTTTACCAACTCATTCCTTGGCTTTGAATCCCTACCATGTTTTAAATTTACTCTTTGACTTTGCGGTCACCTGATCAGCCTGGCCCAGGGTCACATAGAACCTCGGAAGGGAGGCCACATGTAGTTTTGTTTGGCTGTGGAGTGGGCGCCAGATAATAAGATCAGGCTGGTCTTATATGCCAATCTGTATATTCTTAATTATTAAACAAAATGCAGACACATTGACCTTCACAGTGATAGCATCACATTCCATGGGAATCATTTCCACTTCCTGGTGTACCTGTGGATAAGTCAAAAGTGGAAGCACCATCACATAATGTTTCTTATACACAGATACACAAAGAGGAAGCAGAACTAATAAACTTAACTTATCCTGAATTTGAGAACAGGACATATAGATTCCTTTTCTGAATGTTTTTAAGTGATAAGGTTTATTATTTCACTTATTCATGGTATTATAGTAATAAAGAAAACAGATTCTGGAGCTTGACTGCTTACTTTGAATCCCATCTCTGCTACTGAGCAGAAGGGTAAGTCATTTAACCTATGTGTGCCTTTGTTAACTTATCAGCAAAAATGGGAATAGTAATAATGGTACCTACCTCAAAGGATTGATAAGGTTAATCAATATATATGAAACAATCCAAAGTTTGTCTCTTTCTATTCTGCAAATAAGTTCATTCGTGTCCTTTTTAAAAAATTATTCCACGTATAAGCGATGTCATATGATGTCTTTGTCTGATTAACGTCACTAAGTGTGACAATCTCTAGGTGCATCCATGTTGCTGCAAATGGCATGATTTTATTCTTTTTTTATGAATGAGTCATACTCTGTTGTATATACGTGCCGTAGCTTCTTCATCCATTCCTGTCTTGATGGATATTTAGGTTGCTTCCATGTTTTGGCTATTGGTAACAGTACTGCAATGAACACTGGAATATGTGTATCTTTTTTTTTTCTGGATAGATGCCCAGGAGTGGGATTGCTGGATTATACGGTAGTTCTATGTTTAGTTTTTTTTTTTTTTTTTTTTTTGTTTAAAATCACCTCCTTACTCTTTTCCATATTGATTGGACAAACTTACATTCCCACCAACAGTGTAAGAGGGTTTCCTTTGGATGGACTAAGGGTTTGGGATAGGCATATGCACACTGTGGTATATGGAATTACTGGCCAACAAGGACCTGCTTTTATAACACAGGGAACTGTGCAATATTCTGTGATTATCTACATGAGAATATGATCTGAAAAAGAATGGATATGTGTATATGTATAACTGAATCCCATTGTTGTATAGCAGAAATTATCACAGTATTGCACATTAACTGCCCTTCAATAAAACTTTGAGAGGTGAAAAAATATGTATGAAACCCTTTAGAACACTACTTGACACATAATATATATATGGTAGCTATATATATAAATATTTGCTATTTGTTATTAATCTATAGTAACTGACTTTCTATTACTTATCTAACATAATATGAGGAATCTCATACATGTTCTTTAAGTTAAAGAATAATTTGAAGTAAAAGCTGACATCCAATCGTTAGAGGGTACAAAAGATTTGATACCTATCTGTGAGATTTCTTCCTAACAAGACTACCATCAACATCATCATTTTGAGTAAATTTTTGAGGGTTTCTTTATGCCTGGCACTCTTGGGTATCTTTCATGATTTTTCATATTTAGTTTTCATTTCAGAGAAAGGGTAACTATTTGCTATAGTTAATTTAAAAATGGTAAGGCAAGATCAAATTCAGACAGTCTGACTCAAATCTTTTATGCCCTTAATAACACCGTATATACACAGACCATACTGAGAGGCATGGTATGCCGTGTCTCCATACAATACACACAGATTGGCTGAGAATATGGCACATACTCAGTGGGCAGAGGCAGATCAAACTCTTGTCATCAGACAGATCCTGACCTCAAGGAGAGGAGAGTATCACAGTGAAAATATAAAAAAGAAAATGACAGAGTGTAGGATATGCCGCGGTGGCGACATTTGTAGGCAAGCTCAAAGACCAGCATCTCAACCCAATGGAGTGTCGAGGACGTATGCGAAAGGACCACACTGCTCATCAGGGTCCAGGATGAAGAGGCAGCAGGTAAATAAGTATGAAGGGGCGTTTTTGGCAGAAAGACAGTACGTAAGAGAAGGTTTGATACATGTGGGGAACAGTGAAACTTTGTGGCCGGAGAAGATTAAATGAGGGTCTAGGATACATGGACTAGAGAGGAAAATGGGGGCATGACCAGGGAACCTCTGTGGTTTAATGGGAAGAATATACCATTTAACAGAAAGCTTGGGGATTCTTTAACAATATTCAACCAGGAAGGAAACAGGATCAAATTTGCTTGGCAAAGATCATTGCACAAAGAGTATTAAGGAATGTTTTCATCATGTCTTTAAATTAATGGCATGTTTTATTAGAATCTATTTGTATTAAGCTTCTCTGGTTTTTGTCGATTTACATTAGTGAATTTCAGTAGGTAGTATCCTTAACACAGCTTACTACTAATACCTACTCTTCCAATTCTTCAGTTTATGGCACGCTTTTAACTCCATTATCTCCCATAAATTTGAACTGCTTTATTTGTATTACTATTTCCATTAAAGAGGAGGAAACTGAGGCTGAGCAATTTTAGTCTTCACAGAATTGCCTCAGCCTCAAACTCCTGGGGGAAAAACCTGCACATGGAAGCTTGAAGAAGATACTATGTGAACACTCTCCTCTGCCCTATGACATCCTTCCCAGGAACCCTCTCTCAAATCCAGGGCAACTTGGGCATCCTACGCTGGCCCCAGGGTCAGTTCTGACTCAGACTTCCTATCTCAGTCTGTTTGGGCTTAGACAACACTATAGGCATAGGCTTAAACACCAAACATTTATTTCTCACAGCCCTTCAGGCTGGGACTTCAAGATCAAGGTGCTGGTAGAGTTGGTGTCTGGTAAGAACCTGCTTCTTGGTTCATAGACAACAGTCTTCTCACTGTGTCCTCACTTGGAAGAAGGGGTGAGGGAACTATTTGGGGTCTTTTATAAGGGCACTAATCCTATTCACATGGGTTCTACCCTCATGGCCAAATCACCTCCTAAAGGCTCCACCACCAAATACCATCACATCAGGTACCAGGTTTTAATACACAGATTACAGAGGACAAAAACATTAGGTCCATCCCAGTGTCCAATGGCTGTTCTCCTTTCTTCCTAGATAATGAACCTTAACTGTGTGGTGGGAGCATTTGTGCCAATGAGATGTGCAGGGAATCTTTCTGCTACACTTTTGAGGAAGATATTTCTCTGATAAGAGAAAGAAGAATATGAGATTACAGTTCCTTCGATTCCTCCCTGATCTAAATGCTCTTGTGTAGAAATGTCATATTTGGAGCTGACTGAGCAATAAGAGAGGAAGCAACATGCTGTGGATGGGGGAAGGGAAGGATGCAGAGTCCAGATCTCTGTGCTGGATGCTGGGACGTATTGCCCAGAACTCAGTGCCAGATCAAAAGACATTACCCCTGCTGTTGCCAATGCCTCTGACAGGTGGCCCTCAGCCCTCAGTCCCTCCAGAGATGTCTCATCTGCACAGAGTTACATCACCTAAGGCCACATCCCCTTCCTAGGGTGGCTGATATCCCTTGACTCATGGGCTCAGAGGCTACAAAATACCAGTCTTATCACGGCAATAGAGGATAGCTGTGCAAGCTCATGTACTCTGCAGGTCTCCTCCTGTGGGTTAGCTGGGGTTGTTCTAGGGCCTTCATAGCAGCTTGACTTCTGTGCCTCTTTGCCTTCCTGTCTCCAATGTTGACCCTGAAAATACTCTTTAATAATCTCTTGCATCAATCTGCATCTGATGGCTATTTTGGGTGATTGAGCTAACCATAAACTATCTATATTTTATTAAGCTGGCAATTAACATGTGGTGTGAACTATGATTATGTGGCACTGATCACAATGTCTTGTGATCAGTTCTGTGACAGACTCTGATGTTTTCAAAAGTGTGTACTGTGTTTTATGTGTCACTATGGCTTTTTTCAGGTTCATAACAGTAAAAGGAACTTAATAGACAATACCTGTTTGTCAAATGAATAAAACCTACACTTATTTTAATGCCTGAAAGTCATGGCCATGCTCGAGTACAGAGAATGATTTCAGCAGACCTAAATTCTGCACATGGTCATTTATCTAAATTACGGTTTTTCAGGAAATTCACTAAGCAAACTGAAAAAGGATCATGTGTCATATTTAATTTTTCCAATAGTGATGTGAGTCCTAAATTGAAAGTGAGCATTTTTCTACTGCTGGTATAAGGTGACATATTTCACTATACTAGGGATCTTAATGAAAAGTAAACCTACACTGAATTTCATTCATTAAAATCTAGTTCCCTATCTCCAAGGTCAAAGTCCCATCTCTGTCACTTACTACACTGTAATCTTGAGCATATTGATTAAACTTTTGAGATTCAGTTCTTTTACTTATAAAATGTGCAAAATCAAAGGCTATAAGGATACTTCCAGTTTCTTATTAAGCTGTAATTCAGGCATTTATTCCTAAGGGGTGTGTGTGAGTGTGGTGTGCTATTCCAGCATCCACATGCTAAATTTGGTCTAGATGATTTCTTTTGGGACATTGTTTTCTCTCTTTTTTATTACATTGTCCCTCTGTTAGTTCCTGAGAACCGTGCTTATTGCCTTGGCTTCCTGGAAGCTGAGAGTTGGATTTAACACTTAGTTCTTGTTAGAATAGTTTTCTTCTCCTTCATACATACTCTCTTTCATTCCAGCTGTACTGAGTGACTGTGTTTTACTGCAAATGAAGTCTCCTGGGAAGCAAGAGTGTGTTTATATTTTATGTAAAATTTAAGGTATGCAAATGTTAAAAAAAACCTACCATTTATGAATTGTCGTCTATGAGCTAGGTACTTTGGATACATTATTATCTTTAATTGTCACAGAGACCTTACAATGTAAGGAATTACTTGATCATTTTGCCGCTAGGGAAAGTAAAGCTTGAAACAATCAAGTAAGTACCCAAGGCAGCTCAGTTAAATGAGTGGTGAGTCTGGATTCACAGCTAGAACTCCATGACTCTCAAAGCTGTATTGTTCCCTCTACATCACTTGGCCAATGGAAAGATAAAGTAACGCCGATTTCTGAACACATAGATAACTGTAATTCCTCATACAGAGATAAGCTAGACACAGCTCTTTTTATGAGAATCAGTGTTTGCAAGGGGCTTAATTAACACAGTGATACCTTCTAAAAAATCATTTAACATAAACTTAATAGAAGAATAATGGGCAATATTTATTTTGCCTCTGCATTTTTTCAGCCACACCCAAAGCATATGGAAATTCTCAGGCTAGGGATCGAACCTGTGCCAAAGCAGTGACCCATACTACAGCAGAAACCAGAGGCACGGCAGTGACAAAACTGGATCCTTAACCCGCTGGGCCACCAGAGAACTCCTGCAACCACATTTTTTAAAGGAATCCCAGTGACGACCTCTACAACTGACAAATACACATTACTTGATAGTAATTTAAATTTAGAGAAAACTTGGAATGAATGGACATTAAAAGACTTGCCTTGTTTTGTTCTTTTAGAAGAACCAGAGCTAAAGAAGAGATACGGAAACACATAATTTAATTTTTCCCAGTTTATTAATGAGATAACATATCAACCAGATGGAAGATATTTTAAAACTAAATAAAATGATCTGTCATTGTTATAACACGAGAGTTGTTTTCTTCCTTTTTTTCTTCCTTTTCCTTTAAGCCTCTCTCAATATGGGGCTGAGGAATTTTTATATTTGGAATATTTTTTAAGAATAGCATACTGGCAGCAACACAGGACCTTAATAAATATGATTTGATGAAAAAAAAAACAAACAAAAAAAACCAAAGGTCTGCTTTTGGTTCTAAAAGCATTATGTAACCCTGCTTTATCTGATAAAGAATCATTCCTGCAGACTAAAACCTCTAGATACAGTTCATAATGGCACAAAGAAATATTGAATATAAGGAAAAAGATGTATTTTCCAATGCAATATTACAGGATCAAAGAGGCTGAATGATCAAGGTGGGAGGAGGTTTCAGACAGGATAGATGGAGGAGGAGAACTTTCAGCATAAAGAAAGATAAGAATATCACTATTTTTAAAGTAACGCTTTTTCAACTGAAAAGGGACACTGTGTCTACTAATAGCCAACGATTCTCTCTTTACTGGTGAGGCACCTCTGGGTTAAGTGACACAGATAGGAGTTCCAGAGCTCAGGAGCAATGGACATAGACTTCAAGCCAAGGCAATCAAGCTTTAGAGTTTGTGCTTCTAACCATATGCTACCCCGTCATTCATAGACCCATACTTGGAATTCTCAGACATGATAAGAAGTTAAACTGGTTTATGTGCACCTGATAGATATTTTACCTGTATCTTCTTCAATTCCTACCACAATTCTGAGAAGTATCCAGTATTGTCCCTGCTTGAAACTGGAAGAAGGAGAGAACCAGAGAGGATGACCATTTAGCGCAAGGTCACCCAACTAGTAAATTATACAGCTGAGCATCAAACTCAGACCTGAGTCCAAAGTTGATGCCATAAATGTGTTACCTTGTTTTTCAACTCTCTGATTGTCCATCATTTTTATGAAAAAGTGGCAGAGACAAACAGGAAGAAATTTAAGCACCTTTGTCTCTGTAAACCAGAGAGAGATAAAGATAAAAACAGAAGAGAAGAGGCAGTTCAGTTGAATAGCTAATCTCTGAGGGTGCGTTTTGGACAAGAAAGACACTATGCTTGGCACTTAGGAAATATGTCTCCTCACCGTGAAAGTCTTGGTCTGGCAGGCATCATAGGTGAGTACAAGATGACTGAAGAACTGTGGACGTAAATAAGTAGTGGTGCCAGGGCAGCGAGGGGAGAGATAAATCAGGAGTTTGGGATTAACGTATATGCACTACCATATATGAAATAGATCACCAACAAGGACCTACTGCATAGCGCAGGGAACTCTACTCAATATCTTTTGATAACCTATAATAAAAAAGAATCTGAAAAAGAAGATATATATGAACGTACTATAACCAAATTGTTTTGCTCTATATCTAAAGCTAACACAACATTGTAAATTGACTATACTTCAAAAATAAATACACTTAAAAAGAGAAATGGTGCCAATAAAGCTGTAGTAGCAGTCAGTGTCTCAAAAGGGGAGCCGTAGTGGAGTTCCCGTCATGACTCAGTAGTTAATGAACCCAACTAGGAACCATAAGGTTATGGGTTTGATCCTGGCCCTTGCTTAGTGGGTTAAGGATCTGGTGTAGCCGTGGCTGTGGTGTAGGCTGGAGGCTTCAGCTTCTATTAGACCCTTAGCCTGGAAACCTCCATATGCCGTGGATTTGGCCCTAGAAAAAGACGTATCTCTGTGCCAGGTGTTTGCTAGGCTTTCATGTGTATTATTCTAATGATGGTCACATGGGTTCTATGAAGTAGGGACTGTTCCTGTGTCCATTTCACAAATGGGAAAACCAAATTTCATAAGCACAAAGAGACAAAGTGTACTATGAGGAGTCACATAGCTAGTAAGTCTTGAGAGTCAAACCCATGTTGATTCCTGGGCTAGAGATAGAAGCACATTTTTTTCTTTTAGGTGTATTCCAGGATCTCACTGTAAGCTTAGAAGACATAGGTACAGTCTCCTGAGAGTACTTGGAGTTGAGAGAAATCTAACGAATATGTAGAGATCTCTGTTGGAATCAGAAAGCTGATTTCCCTCATTATTTATTCAGTCATCAATAAACATGCATCAAACTCCCTTTCTGTGCCAAATGTTTTAGGAGTTAGAGACACAGTGGTAAATGTTAAACTTTGTTAGACTTAAACCGTAATGGGAAAGCAAAAGGATAAATAAGTATGTAATATACCAGACAATGATAAATGCTTTGAAGAAAAATAGGGCAGGATATTATGTTCAAATGTAACAAGGATGGGAAACCTTGTTAGACAGCAAAACGGAGGTGACAGGAGAGGAGACACCTGAATGAAGGGGGAGGGGGGCTGCAATTAGAATGCCAGAAAAGAATATTGGGGAAAAGCAATGTCTCTGAGGCCACAAGGAGCCAGGTGTGGCGGTGACACAGTAAGGAAGACGGGGTAGAGGGCATGAGTGATGGAAAGGGCAGGGGGAAGGATGCAGAGATAGGCAGAGGTGCAACATGAAGGTCCTTGTGGGCTCTGAGTGAGAGTCCAGAATTTATCTGGAATGTGAGTCACTGGGGCATTTTGAGTAGAAAATAGTTTCATAGTCAAGTTCCACAGTCAAGCTTTGAGTCAAGTTCCGAAAATTTCACTTTGACTAACGGGTCAGGAGACTGTCTAAGCAAAGGCTCATGGTTGGCCCCTATTAGCATGATAACAGTGGGGATGGAGAGAAGTTTGAGAAAGAATGTTTTCTGGAGATGAGGAAGTTTGTGCTGGGGTAATCATCAAATTCTCGCCTTGGAGTCAAGCCACATTAGAAACAAAGTCATAATCTGGGATCCCCTCTAAGTGCACAACCAGCGATTGGTTCCTGAGTTGGGACCTGAGCTTCCTGTGACCGGAACACTATTTCCTGAAGACAACCTTGATGAGCCAAGAGATAATCAAGAAAGTGGCTTTGTGGGCATGGGATCTGAGTGGGGAAGTCAGAGGAACTGGATGCTGAGAAACACCAGGAAACCTAGTCTGGTCATCATTCCCACAGTAAGGCTGGTCTTGCCAAGGGGTTCAGAAATATGTGAAGTTCCAAGGTCACATTCCTATGCATCCAGCTGCACACTAGGAATCAGCTGCCACTGAGGTCCCTGCTCAGAGTGGCTCAGAATACTTGCTACTTACAATCTTGCTTTTGCTATACTTCCAGGGCTAATAATCTCCCATTTTTATTGTGATTGGATGATTATATAATTGTGTAGTGGGATCTAAAATTTATCCATTATTTCCTAGGTATGCAAAATAATGGAGCTATCATTTTTCCTGTAACTGATCAAAATATTCTCACAAGTTTTTGTTTTTAGAGGTGTAGGGGGTAAAAGGGTGAGACCAATAATTACCACTTTCCTTTTAAAGATATTATGTTTTTTTGTATTCTTTTTTTTCACTAAACTTCTTCTCCTTGGAGATACTGAAGAAACAGATTCAAACATTCTGAAGAGGCTGTTTCTCTTCTCCAAAGATCTCCTCCCTCCTGCTTCTCCCTGGCATGGCATCTTGGTACAGGGGAAGCTCATATATTGTTAGGGCAGCCACAAGATGTGTCCCTGCTGGTGTCCTGTCCTCACTGGTTTCTCACTAGTGTGGTTGGTTTGAATTGGTTTCCTTACACATAATTTCTTTTTCCTTTAAAATAAAATTAAAGGTATGTATATATACATATATCTTTATTTTAAGCATGGTGTTGACATCCACTGCCTATCACCTCTTGCCTTCAGGCATGCCAGACTGAGTAGTCTTACTCTGGCCACAAACCTGTGAGGGTCCACCATCTTCTCAACACCTCAGGTGTTCCTGACCACTTGCAAACCCCTAGGTCCTCTGCATTCTGTGCAGAGAAATTTCTCTGCATGATTCTCTCTCTCCTTGCTGCTCTCCATCCCTATTCCCCACCCATTCCATCCAGAGGGAGCAGTGAAGGGGAGATGCTGCATCATCTTTTCTCCCAGGGCTTTCTCGGGCTTCTTTGCTACCTTCCCTCCCCAGCCTCCCCTTTGGGTAACGGCTCACAGAGGGACCGAGGCAGGCAGCATACTTAATTGAGCTGCAGAATCTTCAAATCTTTCTCTTTTTGGCAAAACACTAGAACTGAAAGGTCTCTACCCCTCCTCCCCACCAGCCTCCATCTCTTCTCCTTTGTGGCCTCAGACTTTATCTTTCTTCTGAAATTAATGGCAGAAGGGGTATATGGACCGAAGCAAGCCCTATTAATGATAAAGTAAAACAAAGGGAGAGGTATTCTTTAGATATGCAGCTTTCATCAGGCCAGCCAAGGAACCAAGAGAGTGCCTACTGCTTGTCTCTGTGCTGACTTTCTACTTGTGGTTGATGTCAAGAGTTCCCTTCCAGGAGGCAATCTATTTTCCTTTTGTCAAAGTTCTTAGGAGATACACACAGCCCCTTCAGAGTCTTAAAAATGAGCATATAAAATGGCAAGAAATGGGTAATTCATATTTTAGAAGCGTTTATGTGCTACAGACTGCTAGGAGATTTATATACATGTTCCAAAGTAATACAACTAAATGCAATCGCTTCATTAGAGATATGGAAATGGAGAGTGTCAGAGTCCCAGATCAACACAGTCAGCTGCTTACTGGTGGCCCCCAGGCACTTCAAACCCCAAATGTCTGCCTTTCTCTATATAGAAGGCCCTCATTCCTCATCCCCATTTCAGTGGATGTCACCAACATCCAACCAAATTCTAGGGTCAGAAAGTCTGTAACACTGTACCACTTCCTCCTAAGCCGGTATTGTCTTAACGCTCAATACGTTTGTGCTCTCTGTCTTGGTTTCTCCATCTACTATGTCACTGGCTTGGTTCAGACATTTATCAGTTCTCATTTTGAAAATCCAACAGAATCCTAACTATCCAGTTCCATTTCATATCTTCATCCTCTAGAGTGGTCTTTCTAACACAGAGATTTAATCATATCATTTCTGCACTTAAAAACTTTTAGTGGCTCCCCTTTCCCACATTATAAGGTCCAACCCCCTTAGCATGGCTTGAAAAGCCCCTGACCCCCTCTTTGCAGCCTTACCCCAATACATCCTGGTGTTCTGCACTTCTATCCTTTGCTCCTGCTGTTCCCTTGGCTTAAAATGCCTTTTACTTTCCTTCTTTCTTCCTTTCGTTCTTTGGTCCTTTCTATCTTTTTTTTTTTTTTTTTTTTTTTTTTTTTTTTTTTTTTGCAGGGCCACAACTACAGCATATGCAAGCTCTCAGTCTAGGGGGCAATTTGCAGCTGCAACTGCTGGCCTATGCCACAGCCACAGTAATGCCAGATCCGAGCTGCATCTGTGACAAACACCACAGTTCATGGCGATGCCAGATACTTAACCTAGGGAGCGAGGCCAGGGGTTGAACCCACATTCTCATGGATACTAGTTGGGTTCATTATGGCTGAGCTACAATAGGAACTCCTGCCTTTTACTTCCTTATCTATCTCTGTCAGTATACTTTTGAGGCAAACCAAATCCAAGACTAAAGCCTTTCTGGTGCCCTAATTAAGATGTACTCCTTTTCCTTTGTGCTTCTACAGAACCACCTATTACAGGATGCTTTCTTCCTTGTGCATCCATAGTTATCCAGTGCTATTGGTGTTAGTATCTCTTGTGCCCAGGAAAGTCTCCAGCTCTTAGATAGAACCAATAGATATTCCACATCCATGCTGAAAGAGAGACCAAGAAGGAGATAAAAGGAAAGAAGAGAAAAAGGAAAAATATAGAAAGTAATAAGAACGGAAGAAAGAGAAAGAGAGGGAGAAGGAGGTAGAAATGGAGAAAGAGAAGAAGCAAAGTGAAGAAGAGAAAAGACAGGCAAACTACAGGATTATCAGTCAAGATTGCTTTGTCCCTGTCATAAGAAAGCTATACATTTGTTCTGAGAGTCAGAAGGTAGCAAACATGGGGTCTCCAAAGCACATTAGAGAAGCTATCAGACCCCGAATGCCTCTAGCTCACTTCTCTGGTTTTCCCACTTAAGGCAAACAAAGGCTTGCTGGGTATCCCCTGCACAAAACATAGAGAGCAGCTGAGGTAACTGTGTCATGTTCTATTACAGTTATTTTCAAGAGAGATGAGCCAAAATACCTGCTATCCACACCTAAGACCAGTTATCAGCCCTGGCAACTTCCAAAAGGGTTGCCTGACCTCCTGGGATGTGATCTGGGTGCATGCCACACACTCTGATAGAGTAGGCTTCCTCCCTGACCCAAGGAGATGAAATCTCTGGGCTATTCAGAAGCCAGGCGCTGCCTGACAGGCTCATAAACAGTGTGTCTAAAGTCAGAAGCTATGGCAGACCTATGACGACAAGGACAGTAAAATATGTGGACAGAGAAAAATAAGGCTATCGATTTGATGTATGGAAATGAAATATCACTTTGCAGTATTGGAGCTACTCTGTGCCCTATGTGCCTTTTCTCTTCTGCTCCTCCTTCTCTTCACCAGTCGCTTCTCCTGAAGTTAACTGAGATCAGACAATAATGATAGTAATGGCGACACTGCCAACCACAGCAGCGACTGCAGTCAGTAAGAGGTATGGTACCTGTTGGGGGTCAAGTCCAAGTATATCCTACTGAATAGTGAATGCACTTCTCAACATAATTTTTCAAGATGGGATTAGACTGCTTCTTCATAGACGAAGCAGCAAGCTCGGAGAAGGTGGACCCATCTCTGGGCTCACAGTCTCATTCAAGGTTACCAAGTGAGTAAAACTGTTGTGTTCAATTCTCCAGTGGGTTCCCTTTACCCTGGAGTAAGCTCCCATCCTTCAAGGTTCAGCGGTCCTGGTGCCATGGGCCTCTCAGATGTCATCTCTAGCTGCTTCCCTCTTTCCTTGCTGGGCTCAGATTTCACCAGTGAGCAGCATTTGGTTTTTCATTCACACTTTGCTCAGAAGTGTCGCATGGAAAGCCTTGCACTTGCTGGTCTCCTGGCCTAGAATATCCATCCTCCATCCTTTCCATTGCAAGATTCTGTTCAGAATTCAGCTCACATGCCATCTCCTCAGGGAGGACCACTTGGCCCCTTAATGAGAAATAGTTCATGACCCTCTGCCCTCCCCCCGCTCCACTCAACCCAAGTGGCAGAGATCACCATCAGCTCCTGCATTCTGAAATCACATTTCAGAACATACACTAGCTCATGAGTTTTTTTAATAATCATTTGAAAAATAGAGGAAGCAGGCATTATCCCCATTTTACTGATGAGGAAAGTAAGGTTAAGAGTGACATCTTGGCAATCAATGTAGAAAATTAATAGGTACAGACCCACTGATGTGCGATCGACATCACATTGGGCACTTCCACCCCACCACACATAATTTGTTATCTCTAGCACGGGCCTCACACCTATGTTTTGAATTTTATGTCTAGCAAAAAAATCTGTCCCACTTTCGACTATCATGTCATTGTAATTATACAAAAAGGTAAATTTTCAAAATATCAGTCATCTTGGTTGGCTTATACACAGTCAGCAAAGAAACTTACAATTGGAGTTCCCATTATAGCTCAGTGGTTAATAAACTCGACTAGTATCTATAAGGACATGGGTTCGATCCCTGGCCTTGCTCAGTGGGTTAAGGATCTGGTGATGCCATGAGCTGTAGTGTAGGTCGCAAATGTGGCTTGGATCTGGCATTGCTGTGGCTATGGCTAGGCTGGCAGCTACAGCTATGATTCGACGCCTAGCCTGGGAAACTCCACATGCCACAGCTGCTGCCGTAAAAAGACAAACGACAAAAAAAAAAAAAACACATTAAATATATATATGTATATATTATTCCTGGAATATGTACACACACACATATATTTAAATGTAAGTTTCTTTACTATTCCATTACTACAGATATTTAAATGTCCACTTTGAAAATGCTCCTTTCTGTTTAAAGAAGGCTGCCCATGGATTTCTGCATAATGTTAAAGCTGATCTTTGTTACTTTTGATATCCCCATCTGGTTTTTGGATGCTCAGGTGGTAACTGGATTAGGTTTTGGGTTATCTTTCTCAGATTTAGATGTAAATGAATCAAAGGTTGGTTGGGTTGAGAGTGACAGAACAGCAAAAAGGGAGAGAAAGCTAAAAAGCCTAATTTATTTCTGTGTCATCTTGTTAGTTTCTCAGAGAGTTTTCTGTTGACTTGATTTTAATTAAGCTTTCCTTAAGCCTAAGAGTTCTGGGAAGCTAAGTGAGAATGGGTGCCAGGTGGGACTATGCCAAGAACTCCCAGATCTAATTTTTAAATTTCTTCTTCACAGCAAACATCCATTACACATATCCTATTGACAAATGACCCGGATCCAGCTGAGGAGTGTTGCTGTTCATTTGTGTTTGGTGTTGACAAATGCGTCTGTGTTGCTAGGAATGCTAAATTGTCACCTGGCCCCTGGCTCACAAAGGTGGCATGATGTGAGGAAGGAAGGGCTGGACCAGGTGTTGGGAGAGGTCAGTCTTGCTCCTAACCACCTGTGTGACCTTGAAGATGCTAGTGCACTTTTCTGAATTTCACTTCCATCAGTTGTCAAGTGAACTAAATAGACCATGTCACAGACAAAAAGCCTCTCCTGGAATGAAAAGTCTATGCTTCTTGAGTTTTGTTTAAAGTAGGAAACATGCTTTCTATTTCTTAAATGAGCTTGCTTACAAACGTAAATGGACTCACAGACTTAGAAAACCAATTTATGATTACCAAAGGGGAAAGGTGGGGGAGGGGAGGGGGATAAATTAGGAATTTGAGATTAACAGATACACACTATTATATATAAAATAGATAATCACTAGGACCTAGTATATAGCACAGGGAACTCTACTCATATTCTGTCATAACCTATATGGGAAAGGAATCTGAAAAAGAAAAGATTTATGTGTAACTCCATCACTTTTCTGTACACCTCAAATTAACACAATGTTGTAAATCGACCACATTTCAGCAAAAAATGAAATTTTTAAAGTTTTATACTTTACTTTAAACAAAGTAAAATAAGAGGATTTGTTGTAAACGCACCACACTTCCTCCTGTCTAGAATATATTCCATCCTTATTTGTCTGGGTAACTTCTACTCAACTCTCAAGACTGGCCTAAGAAGGCATTTATCAACTGTCTTACTTTGCCCTAGTTGGTCCCATCTCTGTGCTTAGTTTTCTCTTCCATGTCTACCTGAGAATGTCAATTAATTGAGGTCAAGGACTATGCCCTCTGTTATTTGTGTAAGCCTGGTACATTGTGCAGAATCACCTAGACAGTAGACAGATACCTGATGTATGTGAATAAATGAATGTAGAAAGAAAATGTACGCTAGCCAGGAACAAAAAGGAATAGGAACAGATAACGTCTAACATTTCTTAGAGTGCTTTACATTTTACACACTATGAATTAATGTTTTTAAAACTTTTTACAGATAAGAACATGGAGGATTGGAGATGGTTTAAGTCACCCAAGATCAAAGACTACATCCCAAGTCACCAGCAAGGCACCTGTGGCCAACTCCAGCCATGTGAGTCAGGCTCTGCATTCTTTCCCAAGCCCAGGCCACAGGCCATCCCCAGAGGTTCTCAGCTCCCTGTGCTTAACAAGGCTGCGCATGGCACATAAGTGCAAATAGGAATAGCATCTGTCTCACAAGGAAGGGACAAAGGAGGTGCTGGCAGAGATTCTGGTCTGGCTGGGAAGATTAATCTACCTGAGAGGATGAAGCCAAGTGATTCAGAACTTAAGCAATCAGTCCCGTGATTATGATTACTAAAGCCAAGCCGCATCGTGAGGACTGCCACCAGGTAGTATATGGTTAAGGATCAAAGGTACGGTGGGGGCACATGAGCGTCCTCCTCCCTTTACGAATGCTTCTGAAGATAGCCAGGGCAGGGGTGCACTGGTGGAGAGCATTTGCAACACCCTGAAAACTAAGATCCTGGCAATGAGGATGATATTAAAAAAATACATATGTGTACTTTCATGTTCCCCTTAAGAAGGAAGTTCTGGGCAAGAGAAGCAATGTAAGAAATTATTTAAATCAAAATGGGAAAATAAAATACTGCCTTGATACTACATGTGAAATTTGTTTTGTTCACGAACATATTTGTTCACTGCCATAATGTGTTATTATCCTTACTGACCCTCTGTGATTTGTGAGACATTGGACTGCCTAATCATTCACTCAATCTGTCATTTATTCTGTCTGCATTATTTCAACCCACATTATTGAACATCTATTATGTGCAGTCTTGGCAAGGGCTGAAGAATTCTCCCTACAGAAGATATACGGTCTCCTAGAGGAGTAGTCAGCAAGACCATGATTTAATGAGCATATATTTATATTAGATGCTGTGCTGGGCTAAGCACTTCATGAACAATATTTTGTTAAAAAAAATAACCCTGCTAGACAAGTTTTGTTATACCATTTTTAGAGATGGGGAAACTGGGACTCAATGCTTAAGTGGATTGCCTGACTAGTATGGGGTGAGTGGGGTGGTAGAGTCAGGCTTGGAACCCAGGTCCTTCAGATTGCAAGCCTTTATGTCAAACCACACATTATATACAAAGCAACTGCAGTCCCATTGATACAGATGCCAATTCAGTTTACCTGATAGAGCACCTAAGATTTAACTTTCCTAACAGTCTCCCAGGTAATGCCTATGCCTCTGACCCATGGACCACTACCTGGACAGCAAGAGTTTTAAAAGACCCGCCAGTCCAATCAGAACCCATGTCCCCCTCTTCCATCCCAGGTAGGACCTAAATTTCTCTCACATCTCCCCTCCGCCCGCTACAGCATATGTAACTCTGGAGAATCTGACTCTATTCCCAGCTTCAGGCTGCATCTTGGTCATTTTCCTACTCTGTCCAATATTGTAGTCACTCGCTACTGAAATTAATTAAATTCAGTTGAAATAACACCTTCATTTTCCCAATTTCATCTATAGGCTGGAAAGGCATCACACAGCCATGTGTACCCAGTAGCTGCTCTCTTGCCCAGTGAGAAATGCAGTGTTTCCTCATTGCAAGAAGTGCTGTTGGACTGTGCTGGGAGTCTGGATGGTGATTCCACCCTCATTGTTTCTGAATCCTATTTTTAAGAGCATGACATTCCCTTAGAAAATGCTATTGGTCCACACAGGTATAGTTCAGCTAAACAGGAGCAACAGGTGGAAGGATAGGACTATAATCCCTGAACAGGGAAAAGTTCTCCCCTCTCTTTCTGGGTGTGCTAAATGAAACAAGAAACATGCATCCCTACCTCTGTTGACAAGCTTGGTGGCCCTTAAGGAAAAGAGGCAAAGCAGGAGACAGGTTGGACCTTTCCCAAGGGGCCTTCCTCACCATTTCCCTCCGGTTACATGATATAATAAATATCCTTTTGATTTAAACCATTTCGAGTCTGACAAACATCTATAGTTTAAGTATTAGCAAAGCAATGGCATAGGTGCAGGGCTGAAAACAAAGGGAGAAAAAAATGGTGTGGGTATTACTCTCAGGCACTACTTGGTTCTGGGTGAAAGATACCTCATGCAGAAAAATACCATAACCAGGAGGGTATTTTACTCAACAGAGAAAAATTGGTGCCAAGGGTGTTTGGAGTAGGAAACATCTCTTCTCTGTGAATGATAATCCAGGAAGGCTTCTGAGAGGAGAGGCTATTTCAGCAGCATGTTAGGAATAGGTAGATTTGTCGGCAAAGATAGGAGTGAGGGCATTCCAGGAGAGAAAACAGTGCGGGGATGGTGAACACGTGGAGAAGGACAGGGGCTACGTGAGAATGGCAAAGGCCTGGCCACTGTACTTGGCATAACAGAGTACACTAAACGAAAACAGAGTCAGGCTTCCC
The DNA here is from genome assembly GCF_054392235.1 of Sus scrofa. NCBI lineage: Eukaryota > Metazoa > Chordata > Mammalia > Artiodactyla > Suidae > Sus > Sus scrofa. The sequence continues at coordinate 14,625,342 of NC_139391.1, forward strand.
AGCTGACTTGGACATAGATCTCCAAGGAAAAGCCTCCTTACTTAAATACTAAATACTAAATGCATGTGTTTAGTATTTTACAGTGTTCGAAATCTGTTAACAAGTATGTTTTTGCTTTGCAACAGTGCAGAGCATTGCAGCATTGCAACAGTGAGGAGACACAGACCTAGGTGGGAAATAGCGCCAAGGCCACAAACTGATAAATAGCAGAGTTAACCCTTGAACCCACACATATCCTGGCTCCTGACTTTACTGCATTTTGGCCACAAAAAGTGCTATGGCCTGAGTGATCTCACTTCTCTATTAACCAGGACCAATCTTGCTGAATATTCAAAGAGTCCTGGTGTGGGTGACACACCTGTTCACCCCACTATCCCAGCAGATATGACTTTGGTGAGCCGCTTCTAATTTTCAGGAGGGATGTGGAAAGGTCAGACTGGCCTAGAGACACAAACCCCAAACTCCAGGAAGCAGTTTCCAGCCTCTTCCCATGGAATCTGTGGGTCCAGGAAAAAGTTTTATGTGACAATGGCATTTTTTTTTTTTTTTTTTAGCCAGTGGTTGACTTCAGTGGTCAGTAAAAGCTTCTGAGGAGAGGAGGGGCTTGACATTATCTGAACTCTACAACTCCTTTCAAATTGTTCAGGAAAAAAAAAAATGTGTGTGCCTGTGTGTGTGGTGTGGTACAAGAGAGAAACAGAACACAAAAAGAGATATTTAAAGCAAATATGTCAAGAAGTTCATGATTAATGAAACTAGGTTTAAAAAAAACACTATTTCTTTAACATTTTCTTTGTAGATTTGAATATTTTAAGAATACAAGACAAAAAGTAAACCACTGAAAATTTCACGTGGATACTATAACTTGGAGATGGGCCATGACATCACCCACTCCGACGTGGGCACTTAGAAGTTAATGAGACCACCTTCTATGTTTGCCGGTGGTGGACCAGCGTGCCAATCACATCTCTGAAGCGTCAGATCCACAAGAGCTACACAAGCACGTTTGAAGTGTTCACCTGGTCCCTTTGACACCAGCAACCTCAAAAGCTTTGTGCACAGCCATCTCCACTTTGCAAAAAGTATAGATCCAATTCTCCACTTTCTCAACCTGCTGCCCCTGACATACATAACATCGAAACTCATTTTGTCAGACTCCAAAGTCCATCCCGTACCACTAGATTAGGCTTTCTGATAAAGGATGTACTAGGTACCCATATGGGAGAAACAATGATAAGTGGTGGACACAGAATACAAATCCCAGTGTCAGAGAAACCTGGGAGGTGGTTTAGGGCTGTCCTGCCATGAGAGCAAAATGAGTTCCCCAAAACTGGACTCTGGGGTCCCAGATTCCAGATCTGGTTGCAGCAGATGGACCCTGGGGGAGGAGCTAGGGAGCCTTGCGGGAAAATCATGCAGGTGTGTAGCCCTGAATGAATCATTCCTGTGCACAAGAAGTAGCAAGACTGCACCTTCTTCTGGCTGAGGATAGTGAGGCGCCAAAGGGCTCGAGACCACTGTGGGCCCAGAAGAGAAATGCTGGGCAGGAGAAGGGGAGGGGGAGTCTGTCTGGTGGAGGCTGCACCCAATATAAAACCATCCTTAACAAGCTGGCCTGGTCGGCTTTGTTAGCAAAGAACATCTGGGTTGAGGTTCTTTGTCCCTGTATTACTCTATCATATGAGAATGGAACACAGAGTGACACAGAGCAGGGAACAGCCAACTTATCTAAATGTTAATGACAACAATTACTGGCCTGGAGAAAATCTTCTAGTTCAACTGAACTATTTCACAAACATCATTGGTTGGATGTGTGTGGGGTTAGCAGTTATTCTAGCAATGAGGGGCTTTTGTTATTCCCAGACAAGAATTAACACTCTGCAGGTGAACTAGGGATTGTAGCATGAGGATGTCTAAATCTGGCAGCAAATGAGAGAAGAAGGGACAGAATGTGAAGGTCATGGCAGCAGAGGCAGAAATAAGTGAGAGTAGCTGTGTGTCGTATGATTAACCTGGAGGATGTCCTTGACTTTCAGTAGCTCATGTGTACTGCAAAGGCTCACTCAGAGGACAAAGCTTCACCTTCTTTGGGATGCTTTTACAAATAGGAAAAATGGTGAGAGTACAGAGAAGAAGAAACGACAGAGAAGGAACAGGTGCACTGGTAGCCAGCCTGGGATTAAGAAAGTACCCAGGAGTTCCCTTCGTGGCGCAGTGGTTAACAAATCCGACTAGGAACCATGAGGTTGCGGGTTCGGTCCCTGCCCTTGCTCAGTGGGTTAATGATCCGGCGTTGCCGTGAGCTGTGGTGTAGGTTGCAGACTCGGCTCGGATCCCGCGTTGCTGTGGCTCTGGCGTAGGCCAGCAGCTACAGCTCCGATTCGACCCCTAGCCTGGGAATCTCCATATGCCGTGGGAGCGGCCCAAGAAATAGCAAAAAAGACAAAAAAAAAAAAGTACCCAGGATCTAGTAAGAAAGAAGACTTTGCAGGGGATTTCTATAGCAAAGATTCTCAAAGTGTGATCTCTGGACCAGCAAAATGAGCATCACCTGGGAACTTTTTGAAATGCAAGTTCTCGGGCCCTATCCCAAGATGTATAGGATCAGAAACTCTGAGAGTGAGGCCTGGCCATCTATATTTTAACGTGTCCTCCAGAGGATTTGGATGCATCCTAAAGAAAGAGCACCATAGGTTACACTCAACTTCTAAGTTCCTACAAGGTCCCGGAGGTGGTGTCAGACCCTGAGGTTCAAGGAGGTCAAAAGAAGACACGGGCTGGGAGTTTGGGGTTAGTAGATCCAAACGATTACATTCAGAGTAGATAAGCTATACAGGGTTTCCTACTATATAGCACAAGCTCTCAGGATAGAATACGATGGAAGATAAGATGAGAAAAAGAATGTATATATATATATATGTGTGTGTGGGTGTATATATATATATACATATATTTGGGTCACTTTGCTGTAGAGCAGAAATGGGCATGGCTTTGTAAATCAACTAAACTTTAATAAAAATAAAAAAATATTAAAAGAAAGAAGACAATGGGAATATGGAAAAAAAAGATCTTGCTCACAAGGATCTGGCAGAAATGAGCCAGATGAACAAGACAGAGTTTAACGCAAGCACAACCTGAGTAAAGGCTGAACAGAAACCAAAGCATGCTCCAGAGGCAAAGAGCCGCTCCCGCGGAAAGGCCATTGGAAGAAATTCTTATTAAGGACATGGTGGTGGACTGGAAGCTGGATCACCCTTGAGCAGAGCTGCAACCAGTAGAGTTCAGCGTGACAGAAATTGTTTTTCTGTAATCTTTTTCTTCTTCCAAAAGGAAAACATGACCCCTCCTACTATTTCTTTGCTTTTATAGGTGGCAATTATCACAGGAAAAGATTACATTTCCTAGTCACCTCCCTTCTAGGTACAGTAAATGAGATATGAGGGTAATTTATTTATTTATTTATTTATTTGCCTTTTTGCTGCCTCTTTCTGCCTAAAATGTGGATGCGATGATTGGAGCTCCATCAGCCACTCTATGTCCTTGAGGATACAGGTTCCTTGCCTAGACCTATCGGTGGCTAAAGAGAAAAGTTGGTGTTCCTGATAAATCTGTGATGTGAAAAACCATCTATGGACTGTCCATAATCTGGACTCTGTGGGTTTTTTGGTCTTTTTTAGGGCCACACCCATGGCATATGGAGGTTCCCAGGATAGGGGTCCGGCCTACATCAGAGCCACAGCAATGCAGGAGCAGAGACATGTCTGCATCCTACACCATAGCTCATGGCTACCCTGGATTCTTAGCCCACTGAGCGAAGCCAGGGATCAAATCCTCATCCTCCCTCGTGGATGCTGGTCGGGTTTGTTAACCACTGAGCCACGATGGGCACTCTTTTTTTTTTTTTTTAATGTAAGAGAATAAATTCCTTTTTTTTATTTCCCCAATGCATTTTTTTTCTTTTAATTAAAAGCCACGGTAACTGGGCTTTCTGTTACTACCAGTTAAAGACAATTCCCAACTCACGTTGTCGGAAAGGCCATTGTGGACTGAGAACAGTGGAAGGCAATGGATGAAGCTGTCACTGTGCTTGGCATGCCTGGGAATATCCATGAGCTCAGAGAAGCTGGAGGGCAAGGTGTGGGGAGCAATGCAGAGGGACCTGTGGTAGAATGAGCCTTCTGAGGCTGGTAGGGGAGACAACAGCAACTAGTTTTTGGAAAGAGGAAGTTCTCAGTATGTCTTCTTATTACTGGAATTTTTTTGAATATAATTTACAATGTTTTGTTAGTATCTGCTGCACAGCAAAGTGATTCAGTTATACCTACATATATATGTGCATGTGTGTATACATATATATATTCACACACATATATATGTATATGTACATATATATTATGCATAATATTAAAATATTGCAATAATATAATATTAAAATATTACACATATTATATATTTTATTATTATTTTCCATAGTGAATTATCACAGGACACTGAAAACAGTTGCCTGTGGTATACATCCATTGCTGCCCATCCACTCCATACACAGTAGTAATAGGTCTTTTTCTATAAGCAACTCAAACTCCAAGGGCCTTTGAGTCAATATCTCCATCCTCCATCACGTCCCTTTCCAAGTCTGCTGCTTGTTCTGCGACGTGACACAGGGTTCATCCAACTCAACAAACTGTGATATGAGGGGCTCACAAGATCCGTCTCCTTATCCCGCAAGCCCACAAGTCACCAGATCTCCCAAGTCTCTCCTAGAACTGCTCATGCCCCCCTCCTTGCCCCCTGCTGTCAGTAGTGTCCAGTTCTGCCTCACCCTCTCCAGTTATGCCCCGTGACCGCATCTTACTCCATCGCCTATTTCCAAACTGAAGGCTTCCTCTCCAGCCTCTACACTGTGACCAGAGGGATACTTAAAAAAGCAAAACTGATCTCACCGGTTTCCGGCTTAAATGCTTCCATTCCAAAATATTCCCTACAGTGATGTTCCTGAGATTCAAAGAGATGTTGAGAGGGGAAGAAATAAATACTTGGATGTTTTAGAGATTTTCAGAAAATTCTGGAAGCAAACAAAGTTAAACTGTTTCCTTACTTTCCACCAGGTTTCATGACCTAAGGTGTGACATGGGCCTCCCAAAATAAGGAAAATTTTCAAATTTATTTGTCTTTGGAACCAGTTCTAGAGGGATATCTGCTGAAAACTGGGAACTGCCAATCCAACAGCAAGAAAACCAAACTCTACAGCCTGGTCTCTTAGTTGGGCCTCTGCAGTCTCACCCCTACCAGCATGCCAACCCCCCAGCCCTGCTATGACCTGTTCCTGTGGCCACCTTGAGCCACCTCAGTGCCCACGCAGCATTCCTGAAAAACCATTCACCATTGACCTTTGATTCTGTTGTCCTGCTCCTTGAAACGTCCTTCCCCCATCTCCATATGTTCAAACTCTCCCCTTGAAAGTCCAAGTCCAAAAGTCACTTCCTCTCTGAAAATTCCCTAGATCCACAGTTCAAAGAAGACATTTTAGCATCCTCCTTGACCCTTAACTCTCTGTGCACATCTTTACTAGAGAGCTTCCACATTATAGGGAGTTAAATGTAGACAAGCATGTTGGCTTCTATGACCAGGCTGGGGACATCTTGAAACTGAGAAGCATACATCATCATTATCTATCTGTCCATCCATCTGTAACGACCCATCCATAGTACTCAGAACAAACATTCTGAATTAAAAAGTGGTGTGCGTGTTAACCTGTTTGTATTACAAATTCAGTTTCAGTTAGAAAGGCATATAAGTGCAATAGCTCTACACTAGTACCTCTTCTTTTCAAAATTATCAGACCAACACTTTAAAAGGAATGAAGAAAGAAATACTTTTTATGCAGTCAAATACATAACCTTATCCTTTCTATAGCTTCCCCATCCCCAAATTCAACTGTTCATTTAAAAGCATGTTCACTTGGGAGTTCCCATTGTGGCTCAGTGGTAAAGAGCCTGACTAGTATCCATGAAGATGTGGGTTTGACCCCTGGCCTTACTCAGTGGGTTAAAGGATCCTGTGTTGCCACGGCTGGCAGCTTTAGCTCTGATTCAACCTCCAGCCGAAGGGCTTCTATGTGCCATAGCGTGGCCCTAAAAAGGAAAAAAATAAAAAAGAAGCATGCTCATTCTACCTTACATTCCTTGGGGATAGAGAACACAGCTTCTTTGAAACTTAGTGTCTATCACAGTTTGGTCCAGCAAGCAACCATATAATGGTATTCTCTGGTCTTCTAGCTGTAACTTGACTTTCCTATCTAAGCAAAATTTATGAACCACTTTGTCCAGAATCTCTTTCCACTGTCACAGTCCATATTCCCACTTTCTGAAGACCCTTTACATCTGCTAACCTTTTAAACCTATGTTTAACTGAAGGCTTCCTCTCCAGGAAGAGGTACAGGAAAATATTGGTAAAGGCTTTTCTTTCCTTCTTTTTTCTTTTTTTTTTTTTTAGGGTTCCACCTGCAGCATAGGTATATGGATGTTTCCAGGCTAGGGATAGAGTCAGAGCTGCAGCTGCCAGCCTGTGCCACAGCCACGTGGGATCTAAGCTGCATCTGTGACCTACACCACAGCTCACTGCAACCCACCTCACAGTTCATGGCATTGCCGGATCCTAAACCCACAGAGTGAGGCTGGGAATCATGCCTGCATCCTCATGGATACTAGTTGGTTTCATAACTTGCTGAGCCATAAGAGGAACACCCAAACTTCTGCCCATCTTTCACTGCCCTGCTGTAATTATCCTACAACCTCGGAGCTTTTCCTTACATTCAAGTTGTGATCAACCTTTGTTTGTCTTATTACAGCCCTGTCTTTTATTTTTACTTATCTGAAGTACATACTGCAGCACCTCTTGTGTCACTGCCTGCTTCCTTGTTTGGATGTCTTGTGTGTTCCACCTTGCACCTCTCCCAGACCCTTGCTGTGGCCCATTGACCCTCATGTAGAAGCCACCAGTGCCCTGTTCATCTGCCTGGGCATCTCTCACTTTCTCCTGGGGGCTTCTCAATGCCCATGGCATACACATCCTGGAAGCACGAGGGCATTATCAAGCCATAGACAACCCTTAACAAGTGGGGAAGGAGGGCTGGTGGCTGGAAGCTCCCTTCCTCGGCATCTCGCGTCCATGGTTCTGAGACATGGTCTGCATTACTTCTCAGCAGGACAGAGCAGATTTGAAATCTGTTGCCTGCAAAGTGACCAGCTTGATACCACACACTCATATCAGATATTGCTTTCTCCCTCTTTCACTCTCTCTGGTATTCTACCCCTATTCCCTGGCTCACTTCAGAAATTACCTACTTATAGGTAACTCTTTTCTCAGGCCCCTGCAGTTCTGATGGTGGCTGTGAGCAGAGAAGCACCAGCCCCACAATCTCATCTGTCTCACCTACCAGGCTGTCAGCTCCTAGAGGGACAAAGCCATGTTTTCTTAATTTATACATTCTCAGCTCCCTCAACCAGGCCTGACACTGATTAAGTGCTCAAAAACACCAGCTGCACTTACTGAACAAAACCTGTGAAGGCTACCAGGACAGGGACCACATACCTAGTATATTTGCTCATTTAACAAACATTTATTTGTGTGTCTTCTTTATGCCAGGCTCTGATCTGGAAGCTACAATTAAAAGTAACAAAGGTCCAATCCTTTTGAAGATTGCATTGTAGTAATAGGAGAAAAGATGCTAATGAATATGCAGTATATGGAATAGTGTAAAAAAAAAGGTGGAGAAAATAAATTGGGGGGTGGCAGACAATTTAAAGGGAAGTTGAAAAATGTAATTTTATTTAGGGTTATTGGAGGAGACATACTGGGGGATTTCACTAGAGATTGAAAGCCAAAGCAGGAGTAGGTTATATTGAGAGTGGGAAACTCAGAGCCCTGAGGCAGCAGTAGCCCCAGGAATCCAGTGTGGCTGAAGCAGGACAAAGAGGGTGAGATGAGGAGATGGTGTGTGGCAAGTGGCAGAGTGGAGGGCCTCATGGGCCCTTGTAAGGCATTGGATTTTGCTCTAAGTAAAATGGATGAAACTTGGAAAAATTGGGGCAGCTTAAATTTTAAGAAATTATGTTGTGTTGAAAATAGTAGTCAAGGCAGGAAGATATCACAGAAAGTCAGGCTAAGAGAGTCTTCCACGGATCAAGACAAAAGATGTTGCCTTGGTCCAGAGCAGGAGAGATCAAGTTGGTGAGGACAGACACACTACTGAGATTGGCTGATGGAGTGAGTGAGGAGTGTGAAAGAAAGAGAAGAACCGAGGTGACTTCAAAGATTTTGTTTGAGCTACTGGTAGGGCAGAGTTGCCATTTTCTAAGCAGGGAGAGACAGTGGAATGAGCCTGATTATGAGGTGGTGGGGATACCAAGTTCCATGTTGAAACTTAATTTTGAGATGCCCGTCAGCCAGCCCAACAGTGATGTCAAATAAGCAGTTGGATGCAAACGTCTGGAGTTCAGAGGACATATCTACCCAGAGACAGAAAATCATAAAGTGCTACAAATAAATTTAAACCATGGAACCAAATGACAATAGCTAGGGGTAACCATGGATAGAAATGAGAAGAAATCTGAGAAAGGAGCCCTAACACATTCCGACTTTTTAGAGGTCGAGATTGAGGGCATGATGAGGAGTCAGCAAAGGAGGAAGTAAGTGAAGAGGAGGGGAAATGGTACCTAGAAGATTAAGTGAGGGGAAGGTTCCAAGAACAGAGAGGAATGACCTGTGTTAAATGCTGCTGGTACATCAAGGAAGGCTAGGACCAAGGACTGACCTCTGGGTTTATGCAGTTATTGGTGACACTGGTAGAACCCATTTTGGAAAGGTGGAGGTGGATGTCTGATTGATGCATATCTGATATTCCCAAGAGAGATTATAAAGAGAAGCATTGGTGACCATATCAAAATCACTCTGTTCCTTGGAGTTATGGCATAAGGCACTTATTGAAATACATGGACCCACAAATTCATTTTGGAAAAAAGGGCTTGTCTCTAAGATACCATATCCCCTGGATCATCTTCAGAACTGTAAAATCATCAGGAATTTAACAACTTTTTCTCCCCACTTCAGTATTAACTGATTTGGTGCCCATTACACTTTGAACACAACCTTATGTGAAAAGTGTTATTTATATACTTATTCTTTAGATAAGAAAACGAAGGCACTAAGAGCTTAAGTGATTTGGCCAAGGTCACATAATAAAGACGTATCACCACCTTCCAAGGGGAGGAGGAGCATTTGGGAAAATTCAGGGTTTCTGTTTCTTGGCCCCTTAGGGCTGCAGCTTCCTCACTGGCTTTGATAGTGGATTCAGGGTAGATTTCACCAGAGATGAAGAAATTTTCTGAGAAGATCCCTGCAGAGATGAAAACCTTAACTATGGCTGCAAAATAAAAGATATGATGCATGTTCCTACATCTGCCTGCTCCTGGGTTTCCTGGAGGTTGGCAAATAATTTTTTCTCAGTCTTTCATCTGTACCCGTAGTTTTAAACACTGGAGAAGAAAGCTTTTTTAAAGTAGAAAAAAAGTGGTAACTCATTTTAGAAAGAACTGTGTGTGCACATAAAATTTCATGGTCAAGTAAATAAAGTAGCAACAAAGAGAATATTGAGGTTATGCAAAATATTTTGTCTTTTGAATTTGAATTCAATATTTTCTGTGCCAGGAGATAATTTTTCTTTCCTTCTTGATTCACTATTATTGAACATTTTTCTGAATATTATTTGTCTCTTCACCAGTTTCATACCCTTATATGATAATAAATAATAAATATATATTATCTCAGACATATCCTGGTACCACAGGATAGAATAAAACTTGAAGTCAGTTTTATTTATTATTTATTTTTATTTTATTTTTTATTAACCTGGATTTAAGTTCCAGCTCAACGTTTGCTTCTATAGCTCAGTGGCTTTTCCTTGGCCTATTATAATGAGCTGCCTACATAAAGTCAAATAAGAATAAAGATGATGGTTTGTGCTATTCTGACTCCTCACTACTCACTCCTATTATCCCAGCTCTCATCCTCTTTTTCTTTTTTTTTCCCGAGACAGTGAAAGAGCCTCTGAATTATTTTCCTCGCACCCACTCTTGCCCTCTTTCAATATATTTTCCACACTATGGCACAGGTGAGGTATACTTTCAGTTGCCATTTTTGTACTCAGACACGGTGGAGTGTTCTACAAACTGGGCTGAACACAAGCCATTCATCAGGAGTTTGGAATTAAGCCGGAGTGATGCCAATTCTTTCCAGACTTTTCTTTGAATGAGAGGGTCTATATTAAGTACACACACAACAACAACAGCAGCAGCAGCAACAAAAAGACAAACTAAATTTAGAAAGGCAGAGGAATGGACATATTCCAGAATTTGGAACAAACAGCAGAAAAAGTTGATATGCAGAAAAATAAAACAATGGCACAGATGTGTGGAAAGAAGCTGAGACAGAAGGAGAGAGAAAAGTCCCTGGATTCTTTATGACTTTCTCCTCTTTTGGTTCTGCTTCCTTTGTGCAATTTGGCTGCCTGCCTGCCCTTGAGCTGGTTCCACGAGATAGCTCTGTATCCTTTATAATAAGTTCTCTCCTTCCCTTCAGAAGCCAGCTCCTCTGTGCCTATTGTTGGCAATGAAAGGTTTCTAACTAAAAGTATATTTTAAAATATTGATAGAACATAGTAGGTGCTCTATAAATGGCAACTAATATGCTTACATCAAATGCCACTGCTCAAATGATGTTTGTACTGCTGGGCATTTATTAAATATCTCCTAGTTGACTGGGACAAGGTGTTTTTATTATAACTCAAATTTTTGCAAAATTCTTAAATTCTTATAAAGTGGAATGCTAGAGGCTTTTTTTTTTTTCACACTTGTAGCCTGTGGAAGTTCCTAGGTGAGGAACTGAACCCGTGCCACAGCAGTGACAATGACAAATCCTTAATAGGCTTGCCATAAGGGAACTCCTAAATGCTTTTAATATTACATCTGAATTTGTTCTTTTTGTACCAGTGTCCTCTACCAGAGGTAAACATGACAATGAGAGAGCCTCTATCATTATTTTTTAACATTGGCAACTTGGACAGCTCCTGGTATATTAATATGCATGAGGTACCTATTTGTTGAGTGAATAACTGATGACCTTGTGTAAGTTTCTAAATCTCACTAAGTCATTATTTCCTTACATTTAAATGGGGATTTATACCTGCCACACAGAATCAGATTGAAAAATCATATGACAGATGGGGAAGTCATCTGGAAACACTGAAATAAAGTATCAGTTGCTATTAGCACTCTTCGCTAGTCCTTTGGCAGGGAAGATGCCACCAACTTAATATTATAAATGAGAACCCTGAGGCTAGAGAGGTCAAATGGCATGTCTAAAGATAACATGTGTTAAATATTAAATAAAAAACTGTCTTCCAAACTTAAATATGTCAAGTCTGGTTTAGACAAAATAGGTCTGGAGCAAAATTTATTTTAGAAGAGGGAAAGATGTATGTTTATTAGTAAAAGCAAAATGTGTTCAATCCTTGATGTTGGGATAAACAGACAAAATGTAATAAAAGAGGATCTGACAGAATGAGGGGAGGTAAGAAAGGGAGGTGAAATTGAATTTTTAAAGCGAAATTGTCCCCCAAGTTGGTATTTGGAGAAAGTTGAAAAGTATCTGATTCAGTGTCCCTCCCCCAACTTTCCCCACAGAGTGTGTACCAGGGTAGGGAGATGACTTGGTTTAAAAAAAAAAAAAAAAAAAAAAAAAGGAGGAGGAAGAATTTGACCAAAAAGGCTGAGTTAAACTAGTATCACTTCAAGATGCCTCAGTGATGGGACTCCAGCTCATTATAACATCATCCCAAGACAAGCCACCAAGCCCCATGTGGTCTCGGCATGTTCACCTCGAGGGAAAGTCTGGAAAGAAACTGAGGTGGATTTTAAACACAGGACCAATGATGCTATACTGAACAGAGGATGGACTTGAATTGTTGAGCCCATGCTATGGAGAACATCTGTCTCTGAACCACCCACTGATGTGTTTTTAGTCATTGTAAATAAAATAGGTTATGTAATACTTGTGGCCTTACATCTTCTAATAGTCATCATTGGCCAAATAGTCATCGCTTCTTGAATGTAAATAGAACATCTCACATTTAACCTGACAAATACATATTTTTTGATCACCACTACCTCCACCAAGATGAAAAGGAACCAGTTTACTCCACCTGCAACGTTACCCATGTCAACAAGTTAATTAACTAAAAAAAAAAAAAAAAAAAAAAAAAATCAAAGTTCTCCTTGAGTTTTCTATTTCTCTCCCACCATAGTCAATCTTCAGCAAATTCTATTTGTTTAATCTTTAAATATGAATACTTATCTGCAATCCACTGCTGACGCCTTGGCTTTAGTCACCATAGCTCTTGGCTGGAGGTAACAGCTCCCTCCTGGTTTTCTGGTTTCTTCCCTTTCCATTTATTTAAAACATAGCATCCAGAGTGATCTTAAAATGTTTAGAGGACCCTCTTTCTCCAATAAGTTTTCATCTCATTTAGAGGAAATTCCAAATTCTTACAATGATTTATAAGACATGGCATACTCTATCCAAACATAGTTTACACATACACACTGGAATGGGAGTTTGGATTTCCATTTATTGACTGGTAAGCATATCTTCCACCTAGGTGCTTTTACATAAGAAATAACAAATTACAAAAACAGCATAGGATGGTACCTAAGTACACTACTTGGTAAGGTTGTTTCACACAGGGCTAGCCTTCCAGAGTTCTGAAACTACTACATATCTATAGTGGAAATGAACAATGAAGCCAGTGGATGGAGGAGAGTGGGAATGAGAGTGAGAGGGCAACAAATAAGCAAGAGGAGGAGGCATCAATGAAGATCTACTTGGTGATGAGTTGAGTTTGAGATTTCAGTATGAACTCATTTTGTTTAATACAGATGAGATAGTTATGTATAGAAATATTTATACACATGGTTTATTATATATACATATATGTCCTTGTTCTCTTAGCTGAGAGGGACTGAAAGCAATGATACCCCAGTAGCAAAAAGCATACCTATTGCTCAGATCATGGTTTATAATGCCATACTCCCATTAGAGGGATGAACTCATTGGAGTAATGACTGATTCTAGCAATGACTGACATGGTTTATAACGTCATACTCCTATTAGAGGAATCAGGACTCATTGGAGCAATGCCTAAAAATATGCAAAATATGCTTGGAGTGTCATAAAGTAAGGAAGTGCCGAAACACACACACATATTGATGGGGATATGTCAAAAAGACACAGGAGATAGCTGACAGAGTCTCTCAACAGCTAAAGCTGGAAGAATCTGAGCAAGAAAAAAAATAAAGTATAGACTTATCAGACACAACTTAGAATAGATTTACAAGGAGATCCTGCTGAATAGCATTGAGAACTATGTCTAGATACTCATGTTGCAACAGAAGAAAGGGTGGGGGAAAAACTGTAACTGTAATGTATACATGTAAGGATAACCTGACCCCCTTGCTGTACAGTGGGAAAATAAAAATAAATAAATAAATAAAGCATACATGTATTCTATATATTATATAGATAATAAATATCCATGATGATATACAATAAATGATTAGTGAAGAAGAAGAGAGAAATTTACCATGTAGAAGAATTCAAATAATTTATGTAGATACTTCACCCGCAAGAGGTGGAGCATAACTATCCACTCCTTAATCATGTGGGCTAAGCATATAACTTCCTCTCAAAGAGTGCAATGTAGAAAGACAGAGGGGACGAAGAGTAACTTCAGGGTAGAGAAATTCAGCAAATACTATTTTAACCATGTGATCAAATTTAGTATTAACAGCAATGTCATGTTGATAATATGTACTCTGGATGTGGTGCAAAGTGATTAAATTGGTATTTACCTCAGTAGTCTTCCTTTTCAAAATCCATAATTCCAGTCTAATCATGAAAAAAAAAAACAGATGAATCTCAGTTGAAGGACATTCTACAAAATACCTTACTAGAATGCCTCAAAACTATCAAGGCTTCCCAAGTCTGAGAAGTTATCATAGCCAAGAGGATTCTAAAAAGACATGATAAATAAACATAATTTATACTGGACAAAATTTTGGAAAAGAAAAAAACCCCAAACAAACAGAAAATCTATACTGAGTCTAAATAAAAGAAATACTTTCGTTGAAATAATCTATCCATCCTGGTTCATTAATTGTGTAAAATGCACTATAGTAAACAAAAGATTTTAATAATGGGGTGCTGGGGGGAATAGAGGAACTTTATTATCTTTATAATTTTTCTCTGAGTCTAAAACTACTATAAGATAGCAAGGTTTATTTTAAAAAATATATAAGTAGAATTCTATTTTCACAAAATTGTCATTATATATGCATAGATATTGTAAATGATGTTCTTGAAAATATTAGCAATGATGTGATTTAGAAAAGTATTTTCCTTAAATTATTCTTTTCATTATTTTAAAATGTTATTAATACACATTATTTTATTAAAAGCTATTCTATTTTTTAGTTATTTTTAATAGTTATTTCCCCATTACAATTTTTTTTCTACTGTACTATTCTGTTTTTAAAAAGCTATTCTGCCTATACATCCATCCATCCATCCATCCATCTACCTACCTACCTATCTATCTAATTTTTGGAGATACCCTGCTATGTTATTCCTGAAGTGCAGTTTTTGTATTTATTAAAAAGAAAATCAGCCTCTTCTTTCCTTGCAGAAAGGTGCACTGGTATCTTCAGAAAGCAGTGTTTTTTGGTGTTTTTTGTTTTGTTTTGTTTTGTTTTTGCCTGTTAACATGCCCTGGGTTTAATTTTTTTCTTTCTATAGGGAGAGCTTTAGCAGTTTGAGAGAGCTAATCAAAGTAATTGTTGAATCTTGATGACCAAAGCTTTCCATGGCAAGCATTTTCTTCCAAACTGGGTTATTTAGAATCCAATGAACCTGGGAATAAATATATAAAGCTAAGTAATTTGGGGAAATTGAAGAATTTTCAGAAAATGTCTTTCACTTGGAAGCATGAAATTACATGCACTACAATGGAATGAAATCAAATCAATCAGAAGCTTGGAAACTCTCAGGCTCTACAATCAGCAGGAGTTCAGAAGCCCCTCACTGGGAAAGAAGCTGAGGTTTTGCAAAAAAGTACCTGGCACTGGAATGCAAAGAGATAGCCCTTGTCCTCTGGGAGACCCCACTTGGGTAGCTGATGAGAGGGGTGGACCGAACAATGCAGGTTAATCAGAGGAAAGGAGGAGAAGCTGGAGTGATTGCCCTAAGGCCCAACTCTGCAGCCTACATGTTCTTGACAGACTCCTTCAATGGCTCCTCATCTCCTTTTGGATAAAGTCCAAACTCCTTAGATTGGAATATAATTTTCTTGAGCATCTCATCCTTACCTGCCTCTTGAGTCTATTTTCATCACTTCCTCTGTTATACCCAGGTTCAGCCTTCTCAGCCACACATATCTGCTCATGAATTTCTGAATGGCAAAAGCTCTCATAGGCCCCTGCCTTTGCACCAGCTTTCCCAGAACACTCAGAATGCTCGTTCCCTGCCTCATCCCCTGACGAACTCAAAGGTATCACCTCCCTCAAATCAATCTCCCCAGTGCCTTCATTCTAAGATGGGTGCCCAGGTCTGTGCTACCAAACAGGTTCCACCAGATTTATCACTGCACATACCTATTAGGTTTTTAAGTCTCTCTTTCCCCAGGACTCTGAATCTTTTGGAAATAAGTCTCAACCCTCTGTCAGTGTATCTTGAGCCTGTAACAAAATCTAGTACTTAGCGATGCCTGCAGAATGATAAATAGATGAATGTCGCAGTTTATAGAAACATGTTAAAATTTGGAATGTGCTACTTAGTTTAAAAAAATACTGGGCGAGGATTTCAAACACTCAGAAAACTTTGCTGAAAGGCATCTACAAAAGCACTGAACACTGCAGCCTGAAAGGAATATAAAACCTAAGCTGAAAGGGAAAACAAGGGAGGTTTCTAAAATGAACCTACTACAAGTGTCAGCTTTTCTAATATTTTTGCAAATAATGTCCCCAGTGAATCAGGGAACAAATGGAAGCAGAGGACTTTCACAAACACTGTAAATTAGCTTGAGTCTCCCATAATCAGGTGGCAATCTGAGAGAGTGTCTTCTGGAGTGCATCAGTAATTAGGGAGCTGATGGAAAATTACCAACCAACAAAATCTATGACCCTTCCGAGGACAATGGAATCACAGGCTGAGAGTTCCTTGGGTTTATTAAGAACAAATCATGCCCGAACATTTTGATAGCTTTTTGATAGTGGCTGCCCAATTCCTGACATACTTGCTCCATTGGCTCTACATTGCCTCTAAATCAATTTAAAATGCCTTCTTTGGGGTTGACCTTCAAGACTCTCCAATACTTGCTTTATGAGTTTTCCTTACTCTCCTCTTTCCCTCATTCTCTCCTATGGGTTCCCTTTCTTTTCCTGGCTACCCCTCCTGGCTTTGTCTTTGATCACTCGTTCTGACTTTGTACAGACTCTTGTATAACTGTGTTTTCACACTTGCTATTTGCTCTACCCAAAAAAGCCTGTTCCCTCTCTAGACTACCTCCTGAAGTTCTACATAACCTTCACAGAAGCCTGTTCCCTCTCTAGACTACCTCCTGAAGTTCTACATAACCTTCACAGAAACCTGTTCCCTCTCTAGACTACCTCCTGAAGTTCTACCTCTGAGGGCACCATCTTCAAGAATCAATACTGTCCCAGCCAGCTTCCAGCATCAGAGTTAATCTCTTACAACTTAGTATTATCTTCTATAAGCATCTATTGCTAATCTATTGTGTAATTTATTTTAACTTGAATCTTTCTCCTATTAGGATGTGAACATAGACACTAGAAAGAGAATTCCCTGTCCTAGTGGACAATGAAAGGGGACAAAAATAAACATATAGACTCGGTCTTCTGAAGAGCACTTAACAACACTTCTTATAATATAAATTTGCTATCCTACAAAGTTTGAATAATCACTGCTTCTAGGAGACATTTCTGGATGCCCTTGATTTCTTTCATGTGCCCATCCATTGATACGTTAAGCAAAATAAAAGTAAAAACCCAGCTGGGAGTTTTTGAAAGCTATTATCCACTACTGATACTTTATGTAAATGACTAATTTAATCTTCATAATTATGAGTTAGATAATTTTTATTTAATATTTTTATCTTTAGATAATTGTACATTCGCATTTAGCTTTAAGAAATAACTCTAAGATATCCATCCCTGTATCCTTTAAATAGTTTTCCCAAATGATAGCATCTTACTAAACTATAATACAATACTACAGCCAGAATAGTATGATTAATACAGTCAAAAGACAGAGAACTTCTAACACCACAGTAATATGAGAATCCCTAATTTTACTCCTTAACAGATACACCCATTTCCTTCCTATATATAACACATTTTTAAGCACTATAAAACATTAAGATTGATCTGTTATCCATTTCTGTCATCTTTTCATTTCCAGAATGCTACATAAATGGAATGATGGAGTATTATCCTTTTGTGATTGGCTGTTTTTACTCAGAATAATTCTTTAATGATTCGTTCAGGTTGTTGAATGTTATCAGTAGCTTTTTTTCTTTAATTCCAGACTAGTATTTCAAAATATGAATGTACCATTCCATTTAACCATTTATCCAGTGAAGGACATCTAGGTTGTTTACTATTTGGGGCTATTAGGAATAAAGTTGCTATAAACATTCTTCATGGATGTTTGGGTATTCACACAAGTTTTTATTTCTCTGGGATAAATGCTTGGTGTGTAATTGCAATCATATGATGGATACATGCTTAGATTTTGTTTTCCATTTATAGTTACTATAAAATATTGGCTATATTCCCTGTGCTCTACAATATATCCTTTTAGCTTATTGGTTTTATACATAGTAATCTGAACCTCGTAATCCCTGACCCCTACACCTTGCCCCTCCTCCCGTCCCTCTCCTAACTGGTAACCACTTGCTTATTCTCTATATCTGTGGGTTTGTTTCTTTGTTGTTATTTTTATTTATTTTCATATATAAGGGATATCATACAATATTTGTCTTTCTATGTCTGACTTATTTCACCAGAATAATACCCTCCAGATCCATTCATGTTTTTGCAGACAGTAAAATTTCATTTTCTTTTAATGGTAAAGTAGTATTACATTCTCTGTGTGTGTGTATGTGTGTGTGTGTGTGTGTGTGTGTATGTGTGAAAATTATATAAAAAAATACATATTCTTTATTTATTCAAATGTTGATGTACACTTATGTTGATTCTATATCTTCACTATGGTAGATAATGATGCTATAAACACTGGAGTGCATGTATATTTTCAAATCACTGTTTTTGTTTTATTTAGATACATATCCAGGACTGGAATTGCTCGATGATATAGAAGTTACATTTTTAGAATTTTGAAGAACCTCCATACTAACTTTCATAGCAATTGTGTCAATCTATATTCCCACGAACATTGTACAAGGGTTCCCTTTTCTCTACATCATTGCCAACAATTGTTATCTGTGGTCACTTTGATGATGGCCATTCTGACAGGCGTGAAGTGATAGCTCACCATTGTTTTGATTTGCATTTCTTGATAATTAGCAATGTTGATCATCTTTTATGTGCCTCTTGGCCATCTCTATCTCTTCTTCATAAAAATGTTCGTTCAGTTCTTCTAGCCATTTTAAAAATCAAATTATTAATTGATTTTGATTTGATAATTATTTTATTTTTAATATTGAGTTGTATGAACTATTTATATATGCTGAATAGTAATCCCTTATCAATCATATCATTTGAAATTTTTTTCTTCCATTCAGTAGTCTGTCTTGTGGTGTTGATGATTTTCTTTGTTTGGCAAAAGCTTTTAAGATGAATAGGGTCCCATTTGTTTAATTTTGCTTTTGTTTCTTTTGCTTTAGGAGATAATTCCAAAAAATATTGCTAAAATTTTGTCAAAGAGTGTCCTGTCTATGTTTTCTTCAAGAAATTTTATAGTTTTCAGTCATATATTTACATTTTTAACTGATTTTTATTTTGTTTTTGTATCTGATATGAGAAAGTATTCTAATTTCTTTCTTTTACGTATAGCTGTCCAGCTTTCTGGACACCACTTATTGAAGAGACTGTGTTTGTTGTATATTCTTGCCTCCTTTGTCAAAAATTAATTGACTTTAAGGGCATGGATTTATTTCTGAGCTCTCTACTTTATTCCATTGATCTATGTGTTTGTTTTTGTGCCAGCACCATAATCTTCTGATAACTGTAGCTTTGTAGTATAGTTTGAAATCAGGTAGTGTGATGCCTCCACCTATGTTCTTCTTTCTCAAGATTGTTTCGGCTATTGGGGATCTTTTGTGTCTCCATACAAATTTTAAAATTACTAGTTCTAGCTCTGTGGAAAATGCCATTGGTATTTTGAAAGGAATCACATAGAATCTGCAGATTTCTTTGAGTAGTATATTCATTTATATTTAGTCTAATAATATTAAGTGTTCTAATACATGAAAACAGTATATTGGTATGTCTTCCCATCTATTTGTGTCATCTTCAATTTCTTTCAACAGTGTTTTACCATTTTTGTATGTGCAAGTTTTCTATCTCCACAGGTAGATTTATTCTTAGGTATTTAATTTAATTAATTAATTAATTAATTTTTAGGCCCATGCCTAAGGCATATGAAAGTGTCCAGGCTAGGGGTCAAATCAGAATTACAGTTTCCTGGTGACGCTACAGCCATAGCAATGCAGGATCTGAGCCCCATCTTCAACTTATGCCACAGCTTGCAGTAGTGCCTTATCCTTAAACCATTGAACAATGCTAGGGATCAAATGTGTATCCGCATGGATACTAACCAGGTCTTTAACCTGACTAGCCACAACAGGAACTCTGGTATCTTCTTTTAGATATGATGGCAAATGGGATTTTTTTTTCCTTTTTTGGTGGTGGTGGTGGTGGTGGGGGCATACCCACAACATGCAGAAGTTTCTAGGCCAGGGATTGGACCCAGAGACTTGATGGCTATCTTTAGTGTTATGTTTGGATTCCTCCTATTTTGGGATGATGATAGTGAACATTTATTACAGCTTTTTGGTTTGTGGTTATCATGAGGCTCATATATATTTCTCGATCTACCTATCTATCTATCCATATGATTATGTTAAGTTGCTGGTCTCAATTTCAAATGCATTTTAACAATCCTTTATTTTTACCCTCTTCTCATGATTACTGATTGTGACATCATATTTTACATCTTCTTTTATGTATCTCTTAACTCCTTGTGAATATAAATTATTTTACTAATTTGTATTTTAATCTTCCTACTAGCATTGTACATGGTTGATTACCTTTATATTTGTCTTCACTTATGAACTTTTTCTTTTGTAATTTTCATATTTCTAGCTGTGGTCTTTTCTTTTGCATTTAGAGGAGCCACCATGAACATTTTTATAAAGCTGGTTTGTTGGTATTGAACTCTTTTAACTACTACATGTATGTAACAATTTTGATCTCTTTATTAAATCTGAGTAAGAGTCTTGCTGGTTAGAATATTATTGGTTATAAATTTTTCTCTTTTATCACTTTAAAACTATTGTGCTATTCTCAAAAGCCATACAAAATGGGATAAAGTATAGGATAAATATCCTATTTGTCTCAGCTTAAAAAAAAAAAAAGTTGGTCTCCCTTTACTCTGACCACAGCACTATCTCAGGTCAAACCAACACAAAGTAGAGAAAACTCTTGAGTTTAACCTACCTCAGAGTACCATTCTGA
The DNA here is from genome assembly GCF_054392235.1 of Sus scrofa. Taxonomy (NCBI): domain Eukaryota; kingdom Metazoa; phylum Chordata; class Mammalia; order Artiodactyla; family Suidae; genus Sus; species Sus scrofa. Next base: position 14,646,224 of record NC_139391.1, read on the forward strand.
TCTTTTTAAGATACCTTAACCAGAAGAATATGTTCCCTCCTTCCACAATCATGCATTAGTATTCATTTGTAATTATTTTTACTTAACTGCCCATAACATGTCAAAAAAATTTTATGTACTCTGTTTCTAAGATTTCTTAAGAGAAATCTGAAATCCATTAGTATTTTTAATTGTTGCACCTTCCAAATAGAGATTCCACTTCTTGATTGGTTGAATTTTGGCCTTCTTAAAAAAATTCAATAGTACGTGTAAGTAACCAGCATTAGGTGGGGGCTATATAAGAGAGAATGTGAAGTTAGACTGTTAATAGATGCTGAATTCAAGCTTCCACTTAGGATGTAGGAGCTGGAAAGAACATTCCATCCTTAAAATAAAGGAAAAGCCAGATAATATTCAAAATCATAATTTTTCTTGAACCCACATAAGAGCTGAGGTAGCAGAGCAAATATTTAGCCTGAAATCTAAGGAAAAACAGGTTCCTCGAGGAAAAACAGATTCCTCCAGGAAAAGCAGGACATAAGCACTGATTTGCCTGGAATAGACAATGGCCACCATATAAGCAGGTAAGGAAAACTGAGCTAAATTTTTTAACCAATTGCTAAAGGCAGAGGAGGTGGCATGAGCTCATAGAATCTCTAAAACTTGGAAAACCTCAACCATTCACAGGTCCTTTACAGACCTTACTGGGTGTTTGCAGGAAAAACTGAAAACAGTGAAAGACCAAAGAAAACCACTCTCAGTGGTACAGGCCTGGTAAAAAGGAGTAGTTACCACCACAAGAAAAGGGACAAAGTCCTGCCCCAAAGTCTCCCCCAAAAGAACAAAATCAACATTTGGAGGGAAAGTGCAACAAGCCCATTCACCCTCAGGGCACAGGTGAAGACTCACTGCAGCTGGGAGAAAGAGGAAAACACCTCTGTCTCTGGTGGAGAGATGGGAAACATGACATGTCCAAACCATTAGAGATCCTTCATTTGGGAAGGTATAGACTACTGAGAAGACCATACCCTCAAAAGCCAGGAACACAGAGCCTGCCAAAGACTGAAGCCAAATAATGAAGACAGAGCATTCCTTATCCTACCTTTTCAATATCAGGATAGCAAGAATCAAGTAGCAAGCAAGAGTAGAGAAGCAAGAGCATGAGAGAGAAAGTCTCTGAAATGTAGACTCAATGGATGGCCTAAAACTGAAAATGGGACAAAAGCATGGGGAAAAAACCTCCAGACAGAAACTGAAGAAATGCTGTAAATCAAATATACATTAAATAAATAAATAAATAAATAAATATTAAAAAATATTTTAAAAACTCAAAAAAAATAAAAAATAAAAAAAATAAAACTATTGTGCTATTCTCTTCTGGCCTGCAGATTTTCTGCAGGAAAGACAGCTTATGGGAAAGTCAGCCTTATGGGAGTTTCTTTGTATATAATTAGTTGGATTTCCTTTGCTGCTTTTAATATTCTATCTTTAATTCCTGTCATTTTAATTACAATGTGTCTTGATATTGTCCTATTTGGGTTGAGCCTATTTGAGACTTTCCACGTTTCCTAGACTTGGATGTCTATTTCCTTTCCAGGTTAGGGAAGTTTTCAGGTATTATATCTTTAAATATGTTCTCTGTCACTTTTTATCTCCCTCCTTCTTCTGGAATCACTATAAACAGAATGTTAGTATGTTGATATTGTCCTACCAGTGTATTAAACTTCCTAATTTCATTTTTTTTTCTGTTCATCTTCAGTGATTTCAGCTGATACTCTTTCAGCTCACTGATCCAGTCCTCTGTATAACTTATTCTACAAATTAAAATTATTAATCATTTTATCATTTCAGTTATTGTGTTAATCTCATTGTTCTTTATATTTTCTAATTCTTCATTAAAAACTTCTAACATCACTCTGTTCATACATTCTTCTTCTGAATTCTTTAACAATCTTTACTATTATTGTTTTGAATCTTGTCTCAGTTAGATTGGCTATCTCCCCTTCACTTAGTTATTCTGGGGCTATATCCTGTTCCTTCATTTGAATCATGTTCCTCTGATGCCTCATTTTTCCTAGTATGCTGTTTTCATTTATATGTATCTGGTAGGATGGTTATGTTTCCTGACCTTGGAGAAGTGGCTGTTATTAGAAATTTTTTTTTTTTTTTTTTTTGGTCTCTTTTTGTCTTTTGTTGTTGTTGTTGTTGCTATTTCTTGGGCCGTTCCCGAGGCATATGGAGGTTCCCAGGCTAGGGGTTGAATCAGAGCTGTAGCCACCGGCCTACGCCAGAGCCACAGCAACACTGGATCCGAGCCGCGTCTGCAACCTACACCACAGCTCATGGCAACGCTGGATCGTTAACCCACTGAGCAAGGGCAGGGACCGAACCTGCAACCTCATGGTTCCTAGTCGGATTCGTTAACCACTGCACCATGATGGGAACTCCTGTTTTTAGAAAATTTCTTATGCAGCCCAGCAGCTCACTCCTCTCTGATTACTAGAACTATTTGTTCTAGAAGTGCCCCCTTGTGGGATGCTTGGGTCCTCCTGTTATTGTGGACTAAATTCTGTGCACACTCTGGTATCCTTGGCTGCCTCTTATCCAGTTGGTTTCCAAGCTTTGCCTTATGTGGAAGCTACTGTTTTTGGGGGCCAGGTCATGAGGCTCTTGACTAAAGAACCTCAAGGGGCTCCAATGCTAGTGCTGGCTCACTGGTGGTTGGAATTGGAGTCCAGGATATGCCCAAGCTTATGCCCACCAACCGGTGAGAGGAAACAGGTTCTACAGCAGAACATGGGCCTACTGGTAGGCAGAGATCTGTCCAAGGCTCTGGCTGCAGGGCCCAAGTGTCCCACAGTTGGTGTTTCAACACTGGTGGGTGGGGATGGTCCCTGACACAGCTAGATGCCATACCTAGGGTGTCTCAAAGCTTGTTTCTGCTTGCTGGTGGCCAGATCTTGAGCCTAGCATGTCACAGAGCAGTTACTGTCCTGCTATTGAGATGACTGGGTCTTCAGATTACAGGGCTATGGTTTTTCTGGGCCTGGTGTTCACCTCTGGTGGGTGAGGCTGTTTCCAAGGCTAGAGAAGGCTCACCAGGGCCTGGGGCTAGAGATCGGACAGTCCCAGGTGCTGGCCTTCTGATATGTGGGCTCAGCCTAAAAGCTTGAAGACTATTATTTTCCTGGGACTGATGTCTGACTGCTAGTTGGGGGGAGAAGGGATCCAGGATTTCTCTTTTTAGAGCCATGGTGGTCCCTGTTTTAGTGCCTGTGCACTTCTGTGTGGGCCTGCTCCTGGGCCCACTGGTGGGCAGGGACTGGCAAGGGGTTTCTGTGGGCTGAGGTGGTCTTAAGGCAGCCTATCTGCTGGTAGATGGGGCTATGCCATCAACCAGTTACTCGTTTGGCCTGCGTCATCCCAGTATTGGTGACTATGGGATGGTGGGCATATGTGGGACTGGATCCCAAGGCTAATAATTTAGAGTGAGAAGTGCAAATTTGGCAGCACTAGTGTGCATGCAATAGGATAAGTTACCAAAACTGGCTATTGTCAGTGTCTACATCCTCAGGGTGAACTCCAAGTGTATCCTGTCTCTCTAGGAGACTCTCAAAGATCACAAGATGGGTCTGACCCAGTCTCCTTTCAAATTAATGCCCTGGGTCCTGGGGTATGTGAGATTTTGTATGGACACTTTAAGACTGGAGTCAATATTTTCCACTGCCTTCTGGGTCTCCTGAATGTAAGCCCTGCAAGGCCTTTAAAGCCTTTTCCAGGTAAAAGACCCCTGGGTTGGTTACTTGATGTAGGGCTCAGATCCCTTGATTCTTGAGGAAAATCTCTGTGTTTTTAATTATTCTCCTCTTTGTGGGTCACTTACCCAGGCACATCAGTATTGACTATACTGCAACACTGCTCCTCTGTTCCTGTTGTGGTTCCTTCTTCATATCTTTAGTTGTACATCTTTTCTGGTAATTTCCAGGCTTTTATAGCCATAGGTGTTCTATAAATAGTTGCAATTTGATGTGCCTGTGAGAGGAGGTAAGATCAGGGTCTCTCTACCCTGTGATCTTGGCTCCATGCTTAGTTCTATCAAAGAACTGCCCAATTGTTTTCCAGAATGATGGCACGTCATCCATTCCTAACACCAATTTATGAATGATTCAGTACTCATGATTTTAAATTCTATTTTCATGTGCTTATTTTCCATCTGCATATCCTCTTTGGTGAAATGTTTCTTCATTTTTTTTGTCCATTTTTTAATTTGTTTCTTTTATAACTACAGAGTTTTGAGAGTTCTTCATATGTGAATATATGATTTGCAAATATTTCCCCTACTATGTGGCATGTCTTTTTAGCCTTTTAAGAGGATATTTTATAGAGCAAAGGTTCTAAAATTTTACTAAATCTATTTTATCAATTTTTTGTATGGATTTTGTTATGATGGAAAGTCAATAAACTATTTTCACTATCTTTCTATTCAAAGATGGTCTTCTACTTTTTTTTTTCTAAAAGCTTTTGAGATTTTTCACATTTAGGTTTGTGACCAATTTTGAGTTAATTTTTGCATGTGGTGTGAGATTTATCACTTATTAAAGATTAAATATAAAAAAGCTAGCAGTTATGTTGTCATGTACGTATTTTATCCTAACCTTTCTCCTATTAGATAGCTTGAAAAAATGTTTCTCTCCATATTATGTGTAAGAAAACACATATCTTACACTTGCATGCCACTTTTCAAATGTACAGGCAGACTTCATACCAGCTTGTTCTTAATTATGTTCCAAAATCTCCATATGGCCAGCTGAATCTTTTTCCATTGGGAAGATGTCCATAATAGGTGAAATGACAAGTCTAGTGAGTGACCCCTAGACTGTAAGCTCCATGAAGAAAGGACTTTGAATACCTTAGTATCTCCATCAGATAGAATACTGCCAAAAGGCAGTAATCACTAAGAAATATTTATGGACTAAAAGAACAAAGCAATAAAAATTATTCTCAAACAATATCCGTCATGTGTAAACACAAAGATCTGTCACTATCTGTGATCTGCCATCATTGTTCTTTCTCCAACAGTTTTCTCCAAGTGCTGTTGCATATTACTGAGGGACTCCTTTATCCAAAGGGAATGTCTGTAATTTCTAATTTGCTCTAATAAATTTTTGGCCTTTAACAGATGCATGACAACTGTACTATCCTACATTGTGAATTCCAATTATGTATAAGACAGATGCCTGCCCTTTCCCATAAAGCTCACAGCTTTGTGAACTTTCACCGTAACTTGCATTTCAGACCCATAAGTAGACATTTTTACTAAGTATGTGTGTGTGTTTAAATCACCCAGTGAGTTACAAACTACTTAGACTTGTGGATTGGAGTGCGTCGCAAAATGGATACATATTCAAATATATTTAACATCATTTTATAACTCTATAATGTGACAATCATCAAGCAAGGGACCCAATGACAATAATAAAACTTGGATTTTGTCATATAGTGGTGACTGCCAAATGTAAGACATTTATTACAGGAAGCCAATTCTTTGAGATGAAGTGCTATGTAAAGAACATTTAACTACGAGTAGCGAGATTCAGAATCAAATCCTGATTCCACCATCATCATTGAGTGATCTGGAGCAAGTTACTTAGCTTGTCTTTCTTTGTTCTTAAGAAAATTTGGAATAATGGTGATAACGGTGCGTGTCCACAGCACACCCCTGATGCTTGCTATGCCAGACAGTACTTCGTCATTTTAGGAAGAAATTTAATGTTAACATCAACCCTCTAAGATTGACATATTCCTCTCCAGTCCGAAGCTGTCTTCCTAACAGGTAGAATTAAATGTCTTAATTACATATGGAAAAGGGCATGCAATCAGTGATGTGCTGTGCATTATCAGCTATAACAATTTCTTTGTAACATCATTTGCATGGGCAATGAGAATTTTTATACAAAATCATACAGACAGACTTGGGTGAAGCTCCGGTGCCACAACTTATCATCTTTTGACTTTATACAATATACTGAAAACATTTCAAGTGTTAGAGTTCTCACCTGTAAAATGGGCATGATACAGAACCCACTACTAAGATATATTTGCACAGGGACTGTTAGTTATAATGATGACAGAGCCGAGGGTGAATATGAATGCATTCACTGAGAAAGTGGAATATTTGAAATGGTGGTTAGCACCTTAAATGACTTGCATGATATTGAGGCTATTTCACTGCACCGCAGTTTTTGTATATGAATCCTATGATCCTTAACTACAGTGCTACTAAGTGACTACATCCTACATTTATTTCTTCTAACCTCAAGTCTGGTCAGCTGTCTTTTATTTTGTTTTCCATTAGATCCCTGAAGCCTAGCAAGGTTAAGTGTCATGCTGGTGTTCTATATGTGAATATATTCAAATTATAAGGTTCTGAATTCCAAGACAGCTTCAACATTTATGAGAAATGCCTGAAAAGAAATAAATTAAAAATATTCAATGCACTGATAATATAAGTTGATATATAGTGGAAGATTTATTAAAGATACAAGGTAACTATATCTTCAACTTTTAAAAAAAAGTAATGCAATGATTCATAGCTGGATGGAGAAACTAGACATATTTGATTCATCTCCTTTTGGAAATATTACATGAGTCTTAAAACAGAACTCATATCTTTCTACCCAGACTCACCTAAAACTCATCTAACTTCCTGCGTTTTGCACCTCAGTGAATGATTTCCATGGACTCAATCAGAAATGTCAGTGCCGTGTCTGAACTCTGCCTCCCTCTCATACAACACTTCTAAACAGTCTTCACAAGCCCCTTCCTTTCAGACACATTTACTTCTCTTCATTCCCACCACTATGCTCCTTGTCTTGACTTCCACTGTGTCCCACCTCTACTGCTACAACAGCATCATCATTGAGCATTTAACATCCAGTCCATTCAACATCCTATAATGAGAGGGATCTTAAAAAAAAAAAAAAAAAAAAAAAAAAAAAAAAAAAAACCAGAAATCTTATCAGTTATTCTCACTACTCTTCCATGATTTCCAGCGCCCCTGCAATAATGTCAAACTTGCTATCATGGTCCATGGTTTGCCTCTTGCCTGTATTTCAAATGCCTGAAACCTCTTCCTTTCTTCACTTCTTTCCCCCTTAAAATACAACATTCTAGCCTTGAGTGTCCTTCCGTTCTCAAAAATGCCAGTGTTCCCCTTCCTCCTCTGTATCATGAACTTGATCTTTATTCTGCCTGGGGAAGTGTTCTTCTCATTTTCTTTGACTTAGGTAATTCCTGCTCAACCTTGAAGTGTCAGTTTAGCAATCGCTCCCTCGGAAGCCTTCCTCAAATTTTCAGCCAGATTATGTGGCTCCCTTACTGCCTTCCTAGCACTCCTTGTTCATGCCCATCATAGTGCTTAAATCACTGAAGCACAGTTCTCTTTCATTTCTATAGTTTCTACTAGACACAGGTCCTGTGCCTCATTTATTTATTATTGAGTCCACAGGACATCTCCCAAACCAAGGCACAGATTAGAAGTTCAATGCAGATGTGTTAAATGCATGCATGCATAAATAATATATTAAGAACAGAAATGATTTGTGAACAAGAATAAAGCTGCAGAAAGGGGTAAATTGGAGAGCGATTTTAGATAAAATGGTCAGGGAAGATATTTATAAGGAAGTGTTATTTATGCAAAAACCTCAAAGAAGGGAAAAGTGAACCATGCAGATACTAGGGGATAAAAAGTCATCCAAGCAGAGGGATTAGGCAGAACTTCTGAGTTTTGAGAAAACAACAAACAGGTTAGTATAATGGAGAGCACTTAACAGATTGTGGAAAGGTAGAACTTAGGGTTATATCATGTACCATTTTACAGGCTATGTTATGAACTTAGATTCTTCTGAGTGCACAAAAAGCACTTGGAGGGTTTATTTTTGATTGATTGATTGATTGGTTGATTGGCTTTTTTTTAGGGCCATAGCTGCAGCAGACAAGTTCCCTGGCCAGGGGTTGAATCAGAGCTGCAGCTGCTGGCCTATACCATAGCCACAGCCATGCTAGATCTGAGCTATGTCTGTGACCTATACCACAGCTCACAGCAATGCCAGATCCTTAACCCACTGAATGAGGCCAGGGATCAAACTCGCATCCTCATGGATACTAGTCAGGTGTTACTTCTGAGCCACAACAGAAACTCCTGCTTAGAGGGTTTTAAGTAGAAAATGCCAAGGTAGGACCTAATATTTATTTACTAAATACACATCTTAACTAAGTACACTGAAAAACTATTCTGAGATTTCTAAGTGAATGAATTTGAAATGAATAACATTTACAAAGACTAAAGCTATAAAGTCACAGGTTGCTTTAGAGTTAGATAATTTAACCCAAAGGAGACAGCTTATTTTGCCAGAATTATACAAGGAATATATGGCTAGTAGAGGTGAGAAACCATGCCTTTCTGTTCCCCCTTGCCTGGTTTACTTTTACGTGGATGAAGCCATACGAGTTAATTGACACCATGGATCTGAGTTCCTAAATGGCTATCACAGATATGAAAAGCACCTTGAGATAGCACTGAATTTTCTCACCTTTTAAAGATCTGTTTCATTGTCAGTTTCCAACTTGACTAAGCATATTTAAGGCAAGTGCAAAGTTACATTTATTCTTTATCTTATATCAGGTGCCACAGAGACTGATTATCACAGTGCATCAGCAAGGAAGCTCAAAGTGCATTGAATGTGGGGTTCGCTTGGTCTGAATTCTTTCTGAAATAATCCCCAAATCATGCATTTATTTATCAAGTATTTCAGAGGCCCTCTTTTGTGCAAGACACCATGCTGGGTACTGGCATGACAAAGATGAATATGACATGGCATCTGTCCTCAAGGAACTTGCATCTTACCTAGGATGACAGACATAGAGGCAAATCATCATTTAGCACCATGTGAGAAGGGTCAGAATGAAATCAAGATAGTTTATGAAAACAATTACAGCAGTACTTCATATTTACTGCCCACTTACTGTGTAAGTGCTCCAAATGCCTAATGGGCATTATCTCATTTAATACTCTTCACAATCTCTTAATATCCTAGGGATCATAAACTTGTTCCCCCACCCCCCCCCCTTTTTTTTCTTCATATGAGGAAACTGGCTACAGAAAGGTGAGGAAGCTTGCTCAAGGTCAATCGGTGGGTCGGTGAAGCTGACAATTTGACTCCAGAGTTTAAACTTTCAAACACTCACATCATTTTGAGAGGTACTGGCTTATTTTTAATTTTCACAGAAAATCTATAATCGGTTTTATTACCATTTCATAGGCAAAGAAACTGGCTCAAAGAAGTTCAGGAAGTTTTCAAGGTTACTCTCAAAGCTAAGGTAGATTCAAAGTCCTTTGATTCTAAGTCCTATCTTATTTACAATAGAATATATTCCCTTTGCATACATTTTGCATCTTTCAAAAAGCTGAAAGAACATACTGATTCTGATTTGACTGGCATGGAGGTGGAGGTAAGGAACTTTATTAAAGAGGTGACACATCTCAGATAAGACTACCCGCCCTATTTTAAAATGTCACTGAAGTAAGATCTTTTGCCACTACGAAATAGCAATAGTGCTTATGTATTGCCAGATAAACACTGCTTCTGGAGAATACAAATTAAGCTCTTCATTTAAGTTACTATAATTCTAGATAGTACATGACAATTGATTTGAGCATCCTTTCTCCATTATTTCCAGCAAACATTCTTTTTTAAAAAAAAAAATTGTTATTGCCATCTATTTGCAATGTTTCTGTCAATTTCTGCTGCACAGCAAAGTGTCCCAATTATCATTCTTTTTTCACATTATCCTCCATCATGTTCCATCACAAGTGATTACATATAGTGCTATACAGCAGGATCCCATTGCTTATCTATTCAAAATGCAATAGTTTGCATCTATTAACCCCAAACTCCCAGTCCATCCCACTCCCTCCCCCCACTTCGGTAACCACAAGCCTATTCTCCATGTCCATGAGTTTCTTTTCTGTAGATAGATTCATCTGTGCCATATATTAGACTGCAGATATAAATGATACCATATGGTATTTGTCTTTCTCTGACTTATTTCACTTAGTCTAAGAATCTCTAGTTGCGTCTATGTTGCTGCAAAAGGCACTATTTTGTTCTTTTTATGACTGAGCAGTATTCCATTGTGTATATGTACCACATCTTCTTAATCCATTCATCTATAATTGGACATTTAGGTTGTTTCCATGTCTTGGCTATTGTGAATAGTGCTGCAATGAACAAAAGGGTGCCTGTGTCTTTTTCAATGAAAGCCTCAGATAGATGCCCAGGAGTGGGATTGCTGGATCATATGATAGTTCTATATGTACCTTTCTGAGGTATTTCCCTGCTGTTTTTCATAGTGGTGTGGCAATTTACATTTCCAACGAATAGTGGAGGAGGGTTCCCTTTTATCCACACCCTCGCCAGCATTTGTTATTTAGACTTACTAATGATGGCCCTTCTGACTGGTGTTAGGCTGTACCTCCTTGTAGTTTTGATTTGCATTTCTCTGATAAATAGTGATGTTGAGCATTTTCTCATGTGCTTATTGGCCATCTGTGTGTCTTCTTTGGAGAAATGTCTATTTAGGTCTTCTGTCCATTTTTCAGTTGGGTTGTTTGTCTTTTTGCCATTGGGTTGTTTGTCTTTTTGCCATTGGGTTGTATGAGTTGTTTGTATCAGTCTAACTGTTCTTTCTTTCTTTCTTTCTTTTTTATTTTCTAAAGCTTCAGTAGCACAAGACATTTCAAAAGTCTTTACAGAATTTCAGGCTACACATTCTTAAAAAAAAATGCACTCAAAAATATTCTCTTAGAAACAGAATTCTCTTTACCTGGGAATCTAACAAAATATTGAATAAATAAAATTCTAAGTGTAACAGGCAAAGGTAATTTCAATAAACTTACTGTAGTATTTTATTGATAAAAATGACAACAGCCTCATTATTAACTACATGCTCATTACTATACCACCCATTTCATAAGTAGCAAAATCTCGAATCCTCAGAACCTAGGAACTAAGTATCCCCATTTTGCATAGAAGGACACTGAGGATTTGTAATGTTAGATCACAGAGATAAGAAGTGGCCAAGGTGGGAACTGAACCGAGGATCATGTAAAACCAAAGTTATTTCTCTACCTACACACTTCTATTTCATGCAGAACAGCGCAGAGCAGAGAATTCCAGGAGAACAGACAAAGTCATGGTTGAATAATGGATTAACTGGATATCTGGTACAGAATCATAGGGTCTTGGTTTCTTCTTATACATTTAGTTGTATATCCCTATATTAAAAATATAGATGAGAGGTCAGCTATTTCAACCCCCACAGGGAGCAATCAGATGCAGTCAGTTATTTGAGAGGCTCAACATGAACTCTCATGCAGATTAGGCATGTTTGAACACCATGCCCTGAATAAGGCATCCTCTCTTCTTAGAGCAGTTTCTGGATGCAGCAGCAGTAGCCAGGTTTTGATGTGAAAGTTCTAAATTTACAATTATAAGCTCATTTACAAGTCCCTCAAAATGCTATGAAGAATGTCAAATATTCAAGAAATGGTCAAGATCCTGTGTCTTCACATAAGACTAGTTCTCTTCCTTAAACCAATTATAACACGATCTTACAGAAAATTAAATCAAATAGGGCAAGTAAAGCATTTGGAATAAATCCTGGAACATAGTTTTTTTAGACCAAATCCTGGAACATATTTTTCCCCAAAAAAATGCAATTCTCACATTCAACACATATTTTTATTGAGCATTTACTACATGCAATATATTACGGCAAGTTCTATATGTACTTTATATTTCATGCAGAATTATCATTTATTGAGGAAATATGATATGCCAAACTCTGTGTGAGGTAATTTATACATCATTTCACGCCAACCTCACAATCACAACTCTAGATTCCAATTCCTCACTGGAAGTGAAGAAAGTAATGGTCAGTTATGTGACATCCCTTGCCCCAACATTATGTAAAGACTCGCTCATGTGAACATCACACCGGTTCAGAAAATGAGTGTGCTGGATATCCATTCACTCTTCCATGCCAAACACTTCCTCTTGAGAGAGTGTGAAAAGCTAAGCTCCAAACTACAATTCTCTTTTTCATTATTTTTATCTAGGATTTTATTTTTTTTTTATTTTAGGATTTTTATTTTTTCCATTATAGTTGATTCACAGTGTCCTGTAAATTTCTACTATACAGCAAAGTGACCCAGTCATTCATATATATATATATATATATATATATATATATATATATATATATATATATATATCACATTATCATCCATCATGTTGCATTACCAGTCCCTTTCCACAGAACAGAAACTCATGGACTTGGAGAACAGACTTGTGGTTGCCAAGGGGGAGGGGGAGGGAGTGGAATGGCCTGTGAAATACAACTCTTTATCTGTAGTTTTCTTGGTGTAAAGTGTTGTTCAATGTATTTGACTGAAATATAAAGTCAGAACTGAGAGGAAAGGCATTTTCCTTCTCTCTCCCTTTTTTTTCCCTGTAAGGGAACATTGTGGGAATACGAAGAGTCCCTGCAGCACCATCCCATGCCTGGCTTCCTGAGTAAATGGGAGAAGCAGCAACATCGGTGGTGACAGATGCTCCTTGACATGATTTCTTATTCCCTGGTGTAAAGTTCTGGGTTTACTTTCTCCATAATGTGGGTGTCTTGTGGGGTCAGCAGTAGGGACAGGTTTGAGGTATGAGGCAGCTTCAGAGGTAACCTGGGGTAGTAGCTTCCCTATGGGTTAGTTGTATTATTTGGGAGTCTTTCCTGGAGACCGAAATTAGACTCCATTCCTTCAACCAGTGCAATGAATTTATAAGCCTCTGGTTTACTATAGTAAATTGATTCTTGCTTAAAACATCTAGAGTGGCATCTGTTTTCTTTTCTCTTGAATGATACTTTGAATAATGGTCCCTACTTGTTTAAACACATTTGCCTGAGAACCCATCTTGCAGTGAGAGAGGAAGGTGCTACCAAAATCTTACCTCATTCTTCCATAACATAAATGTAAACTCAGAGGGATAAGGACATATCTAGGGAAAGAATCCCACCAGAACTGCACATATTAATCAATGAGCAGATGAACACAGGATATTTCCATCACCAACAGTGCACTCATTTTCTTTCTGGCTTCTTCAGCAATCTTTCCATTTTAATTAAATATGGAAGCAGCTTCTGTTTTTTGAGTGCCAATGATATGCCAGAAGTAGGGATAGAAATTGTGAAAAACCATTGCTAATCCTCATCGGGACTTCACAAAAATTTACATCCCTATTTTATTTATTTATTTGTTTGTCTGTTTAGATAAAGAAACCCAGGCTCAGAGAATTAAATCTGGCTGGATCAAAATGGAACTATGTCCCTGCTAACACATGCTGATTGGCATGAACCTTCTTTATCTTTCACTTTACAAAGGCTTTGAAAATTACACCAGCTCTACTAGGTGAAAAAATGCACTTAAAACCAGAAGGCCTGTGAGAATTCAGCTCTAAGATATCCTAGCAGGGAAATCTGAGGCAAGTGACTCACATATTCTAAACCTCAGTTTCCTCATCAGTAAAATGAACATGTTGGTAACGCCATAGCTCTTCCAGCATCTACTAGAATGCTGAAACAAGCTTAAAATATATACATCACCTAAGAGTGAACATCTAGTCAAGTTTTTCACCTCAATCCAAGTCCATTTCCTTATTGAAGAAATGGATATGCTAGTTACAGCTCTCTCATTGTGAGGGTTAAATAGGATATACTAACTGAAGGTCCAGAAATGTGTTGCTATATGGTAAGCATGTAATAATTTTAGCTTTGAATTTTTTTTTTTAAGGGCTGCTCCCATGGTATATGGAGGTTCCCAGGCTAGGGGTCTAATCAGAGCTGTAGCAACTGGGCTACACCACAGCCACCAGCCTATGCCACAGTCACAGCAATGCCAGATCCAAGCTGCATCTGCAACCTACACCACAGCTCACAGCAACTCCAGATCCTTAACCCACTGAGCAAGGCCAGAGATTGAACTTGCAACTTCATGGTTCCTGGTTGGATTCGTTTCCACTGCGCAATGATGGGAACTCCCTGAATTTGTTTTTATTATTAATAACACAATCACAAATTCTTCTGAGACATTTTATCCAAGTAGCCTCTTCTACGATACCAGTGGAATAAGTTTAAGAGGATTTAAAACAACAACAACAAAAACCTTGACATTTTCCTGAATATAGTTCATCCACCAGGTATAAATTGCATCTTAAAGAGAAGAGAAGCTTTCTGCCAGTTGGCTTCATGCTCTGCTTGGAAATCTGCTTTTTCCCTGTCCTCTTGGCTGCTGAGGCAGACAAGTGGATTTTCCTTCTTTCGGTCATTGCCAATTGGTCAGGCCAGAGGAACAGATGTGAAGAGCAGCCTCCCCAAGAGATGTGTCTGCTCAGATGTGAACCTTCTTCTCAGACCACTCCATTTATGTTGGCTTCAGTGGCAGGAAGGAGAATGGATGTGAGAGAGCCATATGGAAGATACTCAGCCATGCAAATGCACCACAAAATTATTTTGTGTTTGCTTGACTCCTTTAAGCCAGAAGCAGTTCCAAAGTCTATATAGAATCATAGTAAAACCCATGCCTAAGTGAGCATGAAAGAGATCCCTGAGTTGGTATGTGGGGAGTGTGTTGGACTAAATAACCTAGAAACTAATCTAAGAGACATTCGTTTATTCAAAATGGGAAAGCCTTTTGTAGGTAGCACTCAGCACAGAACTCATCTTTTTCATGACAATCTCTTTCCCATAAACTAAACTACTGCAGAGACAAGTCTACTCCAGGAAGACTTAAGAGGCATAGTTGAGGAGCATATCAGCAGAGGAGGGTCCTTCTTATGCCCCAGCACTGCACAACTGTAGAAATAGGTAGCCACGGCATCAGCTAGCTCTATAGAAATGCAATTACTAAGGATTTTGTATTTCAAGTCTGAA
This sequence comes from Sus scrofa, assembly GCF_054392235.1. NCBI lineage: Eukaryota > Metazoa > Chordata > Mammalia > Artiodactyla > Suidae > Sus > Sus scrofa. Next base: position 14,661,245 of record NC_139391.1, read on the forward strand.
GCTTGAGTAACTTTAGAGGAATTGAGAAAAAAATTGCCATTAGTTTATGAGCATTGTTAAGGAAAATCCAGCAAAAAAAACATAGGATCAGAGATTTTCAAAAATTCAATGAAAGAAGGGCGTCTGTGTAGGACAGTAACATTTCCTAGAGATACTCTGGACTGTGGAATTCCCACAGCATTTTTTTTTTTTCTTGTGCATGTACACATGCTGAATTTGCTAAAAATTGCATCTAGTCACATGGTGACATTATTCAGATGTTATTACAAGTTCTTTGGAGACTCTTTACATACACCTAACATAACATAATTCCTTCTAGATTTAATAAGAAAGCATTTAAACCAGTTTTACCCAAAGGACAATTTAGAATCTGGATTGTCATGCCTAGAGTGTAAGACCTCGTAGGACAAGCTATTAAATAAGGTTCATTTCCTGTTTGGGTGATATACAAGTTTTAAGAATCTTCTGATATTTTATTTTCCTTTGGAGTTCCTGGCTTCTGAATCTTCTGTATATTTCTCTGAGGCATTGTCCAAAGACCCCAGAAAACATGAAAGCATTTTAAAATCAATTTATTTTTTATTAAGTAGATATACATTTCTGCATGCCTTAAATGGAACACTGGAATTAGTCATCTCAAAAAGCAAGACTTCTCTTTGAGGATTCCTTGAGGGGCTGGACTAATTAAGTCCAACCTTCACTCCCTGCTCCCCTCTGTTGATTTGGAAAGGGGCGAGTGAAGTACACTGGGTGGTGTAAGGGTTGAATGTCTCCTATGGAGACAAAAGTGGTAGGAAAGAAATTATATTCTGCCCCAAGGAGCACCCTGTTGGGTATGAAAGAGAATATGGGGAATTTACATTTATTCAGAGACAATTTTATGCCTAGTTTATCCTAATTAAATATTCCACCTCATCTGATTCTCAATACAGAACTGGAACTAGGTTTTTTTATTCTCATTTGACACAGAATGAAGCCAACATTTAAAGTGTGAAGTCATTTACCTTAAACCACACAGGGAGCAAGTGGAAAAAAAAGGATTTGATCCCAAGTGGATCATAGAGTTCCTTCACTTCTATGTCCTTCCGGGTCTCAGCTCCCTTCTGATCCTTCCCTGCTTCTTGTCCCTGGAAGCCAGTCAGTGACTTCAACAACCAAAAACATTGACTACCTTAAGCCTCTCTCGCTAATTTCCCAAGATTGTCCTTATCTAGATTTTCTTCTCCATTTCCACTAGCAGAGGCTCTCAGACCATACTCTGAACCTGTTGTGTCATTTCTTGATGGTTTTTCTCACTGCCGGTCTTTCCCAAACATCTATTTGTGGTGCTGCAAGATTGATCTTCATTAAGTCAACTTGATTATGTCATCTCATAAATAATAATTTAAAAAACACAGTGGTTCTTTGTTGCATTCTCACTTAGAAGTACACTCCACACCTTGGCATTATAAGCCTTCTCTAATGTTGCCACAATAGATGCTCCAAGGCTTATCTGCAGCCAACGGCTTACATCAAACTACATATTATTCAAAAAAGAGTTGTGCACTTTCTAAATAACCCTAGCACTTAGATTTTATTTATAACATTATCTTTTTAAAGGTCACTTTTCTCTAAATAATATCCCTCGTTAAAGTCCATCTGAAATGAACCACTTTCTCTGTAAGCCATCCTAGATACTACTAATCAAATAATATTTTGCTTTTATGGATCTTTCTTTCTCTTAGTTGGGTGGTAAAAGAAAAAAACATTGTCAAATTTGTGCTAAACTTGTATTATCAGCTTTACACATTTTATCTCATTTAATCTTCTCCGAGACTTAAGAGGCCTAGTAATATTCCCTCTGCATTATATAGATGAGAAAATTGGCACTCAGAAACACCCAGTTTGCCCAATTTTCTAACTCTAGTAAGCAGTAGCAGGGGAATAATATCCAGGCCGATCTAATTTTTCAAGTATATAATCTTTACCCTGTATCATATATTTTACTAGAGGACCATTATTTTAATCTGTCTCACTTATATTTTTAGTTTGACGTGCATAGTACTTTAGGCTAGATGGATAGATGGATAGTTAAATAGACGGATGGAGGTAGATATTTTTCTAAACTTAGAAAAAGAGTACATAAAAACCTGGATTTTTAGTTTATCTTGAAAAAAAAATGCAGAACATATAGACACTGTAGGTCTGCATGGCACTTGGTGATGTATGGCACCTATGATGGCACTTGGTTCACCTTACTTCTTGATAAATATATTTACATGGGCAAAGTTTCTCCAACTTGCCATGGTTCCCACTATGCCCACTCCATTGTGTACCATTCTGATGTCTGAACATTTGCTGTGGTTTTCCATAAGAGTTTATTTTTAGGACCTCTTGTTTCTTTTTTTTTTCTATTCTTCACTAGTATTTGGCATAGTACATCCAGCAAGAAACATGAGGATTTAAAAAAAAAAAAAAAAACTGCAACATTTAAAATCACAAATGTTTGATTTCAGAAATACTTAAGTTTGAGTTTCAGTTTTATCTCTAAATGTTAGGCAGATTGCTTCAACTCCCTTTGTCTTAGTTTCCTCCTAGGGTTTGTGCGTGAATTACATAACACCTATAAAGCAGTAAGTAATGTAAATGCCACATAACATGTGCTCAGTAAGTATTAACTACTATCAGGATGGCTAATATATCTATAGTTTCAGTAAATTGAAGTTCCCTTTCATTAGCACTAATACAAGTAGCAAAATGAGAAAAAAAAATAGCTATTAATGCTCTGCTCTCTTATTGAGTGGATCACATAGAGAAATCTTATTTTTTTCCTTTTCCTCATTTTTCACAAGAGAAAAAAGTCAATCAGAATCTGCTAGAGCAGAGAAAAGCAAATCACTTTGGCACCTGAACAACAAAGCAATGTTAGTTTATTTTCTTTGTAAAAAGTCATCTGTTCACAAACCTCTTTTATGAAATACCTGTCATAGTCCATTTTATTGAACGTTACTCACTCCACGTTTTTTGGCCTCAAGGTCATTCCATTATCAGTTCCTACATCACCTTCAGTATTGGAAATGGACTGGGAGGGAAGGAAAGGAAGACACACACACAAATATACAACACACCCACCAGATGGATAGCTCAAATAATAAAGGTGATTTTTAACCCAAGACAGGCAGAACTCAGATCTGTCCCTACTTCAGATATAACCAGCTCCAGTGGCACTTGCTGACAGATCTGGAAAGACAGCTCACTACAGAAGGTGCCCGGAGCCAGGAGCAGCTTTCAATCTGATTGCAGCTCATACACAAGATAACTCAACTATCTTTCATGTGGGGTTTCTTTAAAAAAAAAAAAAAAAAAAAAAAAAAGTTTGCTCTGGTTTTGAAGAAAAACAAAACAACAATAAAATTACTCAAATACCTCTCCTTATCCTGAAGAGCACCCCAAGATTCCTAGAACAAGATCCAGCATTGCTGCCAATTTTTGTTATGGTCAGGGCTGGCCTGATTAATTTCTTATGTGGCACTTTGATTATCATATGCAGTTGTTTAAAAATAAATTTGGAGATAGATGGGTTTTGTGGCTAGCCTTATTTCTGCACACTTCCCTTTCCCTCTTGCCAAATAACTAGGAGCTTCCTTTCAAAGCATGCCCTGCAAACGTGTTACAGGTTAAAGAATCTCTTCCTTCTACCCTTTACAAAGAAGGAAAAGGAGCCGACCAGCCTTTGGTTTTGGACCTATGTTGTATCCACATTCCTTTAATGAATTTGTAAAAATCCTGTGATGGACCAATGACAGTGATGACAAAGACCACTCCAAGGACAGAAGTGATAAGGGACATTTTATAAGTCAGGAAATTAGAGCTTACAAGTCATCAATAACTGTAATCAAGATCATACAGCTAGTATGGGTTTACCCAGTGTTTAAATCCAGGTCTTTCTCACATTCTTGATTCTCTCCTATCTCCCCAGACCCACCTGTCCATGAATTTCTCAGAATTCTCAAATTAGAGTTTCTGTACCATCAGTGGTTTCCAGGCCTCCTTTGTGCTTTTCCATTTTTGTCTATTAAGCATTCCTATTAGTTGAGATTTTTATCATGGTAGATTTTTTTTTTTTTTTACTGCTTCAGGGTCAGGTACAAAAAGAGAAGTATGTAAGTAGGATTGAATTGTTCTCAGGGAAAAGAGATTGACTTTCTAAGCCCTTTGACTCTGTACATATGTGAAGGGATTGTGGTCCAAGCTGCACAAACAGAGCTAGGTTATGGAGATAGGATCTGTATGTTAAGGGCCAAGTGAGGTCTAGGGTTTGAATGATATTCTGAAAGAGCAGATGATAATTCCAGGCCAAGTAAGACAGATGTGTGTTTAGTCACTTCTTTCTTTTGAAAATTACACCCTAATGACTGATAGCACACTTCGGAATGAGTGGAACAAATTCCCTCAGATAGAGACCCAGAAATATCATTTTTCATGTTGAATACATGTATTTAATGTTACAAATAAAAGTGGAAATAATAGACAATTGATCCTGCTTTTTAATTAATATCATAAAGAATAGTTCCAGACTAATCCCTCTAGAGTGATCATTGGTAATATTGGTAGATATCTTCCAAAATGTAATAATCCTAACAGCAAATCAACTCCCTTAGTTACCTAGGAGTATATTTTATACTGAAGATATCTAAGAAATAAAATGTCTTCTATTTAGTCACCCACCTATTATTGATGGAGAAAAGGTGGGTGTCAGTCAGTTCTCACATGAACATGGAATCATAGTCTTTTTAAAAACAAAACTGCTTAGGTAAGCCTACAGTTTTTTTGTTTTTACTTAGGTAATGGTACACTTTATTCATTCAGTGTCTTTAGATTTTATTTACCTTGTCCTGATTTGGCTGTTAAAAATGCTAGAGTAACCCAAAGTAATACTATTAAAAAAAAAAACTTCCAACAATTCTCAGTAGGATACTGAGGCCTGAGAAGGATACCTCCAACCAGCTGCTAATGACAATGAGACTAATAATTCTTTCACTTAAGTACAATCTGAAGTTCACGAATTACTTACCCATGTCTCCTGTAATTGGATTCTTATCAGAATTTATTTGGCAAGGTAAGTCACGCTATTTTTCTCATTTAACAGTGAGGAAATTGGTGTTCAGAAGGGTTAAGTGCTTTACTGAAACACAGGCAACTAAAGTGCATTCTGTGGTGTATTTTCCAAAGTAGCTTTATCAACAAATAAGGGTAATTTTCAACTCTGGCCCATATTCTCTCCTTAGATTGAGAACTTATCCAGTAGCCTTTTAAACATGTCCCTCTAGACATGCCACAAATACCTCCCACTCAGCCTGTCCCAAATAAACTTGTTATCACCTTCTGAACCTGTCCCTCCCCTTGGGGTACCCAGTGACAGTGAATGGTACCACCAAACACCAAAGGAACCAAGATACAATCTCCCCCCTTTATTCTTCTTATCATTTGAATGTTCAAGCAGTCATCTATTTCAGTCAATTTTATATTCCAAATATCTTCAGAATCCATTCATACCCTCTATAGCTATAGGTTGCATCATATTTTTCTCTTATTTGGACTGATATAGTTATCTTCCAACTGTTCCTTACTTCAAACCATGTTGTAATTCTAAATGCCTTACAAATAAAATCCACACACTGTGGGTCTTGCCTTTTTATTCTCTCAAGTACCAGTGTTCTTAATCCAAATACAATCCAAGTTAATAATCTTCCTTATAATTAGTATTTTTAATATCTTGGTCAAAAATATTTTGACCACTCCAAGGTTATAAAAATCTTCTCCTGTGTTGTTTTCTGCTTTACCCACCAGGTGCTTTTTTGTGGCTATCAGTTTACTATTCACATTTAGATCTACAATCCATCTAGGATTGCAATTTATGTGGTAAGAAGTAGGGGGTCCTAACTGTTTTTCCATATGTGTATCCAATTTGCAACACTAACGCTATTTAAAACACCATCCATCCTTATCCCAATGTACTGCAGTGGCATTGCTTGCCATAAATCAAGTCAATTTAAATGTGTGAATCTGATTCCAAGCTCTTTATTCTGTTTTACTGCTCTATTTTGTCCACTCTTGTAACATCACTCTCTCTCAATTATTCTAGCTTTATAGTAGGTCCACATATCTAGTAGTCAAGTCCTAAGCTTTATTTTACTTCAAGTTTTTTCTCGGTTATTCTTTGATATTTTTGAAACAGAGTTGATCTCATTAAACATGATGAAATGTTCAAACAATTTTTCATTGCACTTTGGGTAGAGACAAATTCTTACAAGAGCCTATGAAACCCTGTTCCCATTGACCTCTCAAAGCTTATTTTTGCCCCATGTTCATCTTTGACCTCTGTTTGCAGGCACTTGGTCTTTAGAGTCTTCTAACAGCAATGCTTCTTGATGCCACAGTCCCTTTGCACATGTTATTCCTTTGCCTTGGAATGTTTTCCTGAGTCCTTCCAACTTTGCCTATTGGTCCTTCAGCTGTCAATGGTGTTGTTATTTCTTCAAGGAAGGTTTTTCTGACCCTACCAGCCTGCTTTACATTCCTCTATTACATATCCCATAGCTGAATGGACCTCTCCTTGTCACTGGTGAGTGAACTGTATAGGTAATTATTTGGATAATGTCTTTATTCCCCAGTGACTTACTGTCCATGACTATGTGTAACTTGTCAATTATTTTTATACACAGCATCTAGCATACTTCCTGGTATACAGTAGGTACTCAATAAGTATTTTGCCAAATTAAGAACAGACATGAAGTGAAACTGCAAGGTATGCTGAATATAAACTTAAATGGTATAGGAAAACTGCACAGATTTTTGGTACAGATATGAGTTTAAAACTAGGAAAGACTGTTACAAGTGGTATGACTCTGAGCAAGTGAGTTATTCTTTCTGTACCTCAATTTTTCCTATCTATAATGCAAGAAAAATACTTATCTGCTAGATCTTGGTATACAGTGGACAGTATGTCAAAGGTAATTTTTAGAAAACAGAGTTCAAGCTATTACACTGGCCTCCTGACTCCTGGTTTGGTGCTCTCTCTACCCACAACTCTGATGTTTATTCATAGCAAGATCTCTTAATTGACTAGAGGGCATAAGAGTCCTTTGTTGAGTGAATCTAGAGGTTTCCACATGCAGGCACTCCTATTTGGGAGAAATAGATCACAGGGTCATGTTTCTACATATTTCTGTTTTACAACTTTTTTTTAATAGACCTGAAGCCTAGGAGACTGAATATCTGGTTGACAGAATCATGAACTAGAGAAGACACAAATTCTACTTCATTAGACTTTCATTACTAGTGAGAACAGGGGCTAAGCCAAAAGTGATAAAGGGAAAATGGTGAGGGAAGAATTGATAAGCAACTGTAAACTTTGGCACTTCTGCAAGTGTATAGTCTATATTTGTTTTTGTAGAGCAATAATCAGTAGGAGATAGTTTAAAATATGAAGAATTAGTGACTATCTTTACAAGGAGCAAGAAGTTTCCTGCCCCCAAGGAGATAGGTTTCAGATAACAGAAGCAAGAACATAGAGTAGACGGTGACAATATTTACTTGGATGGTCAAGCTTGGGTGACCCAGGACATATGAGCCTTGAGTGGAAGGCAACACAGCCCTGGATGGTACCAATGCAGTTTCCTAAACATAAACTTAGATAATACTTTCACTTCTAGATGGAAATGTACACTCCACTCCACTCTTACACCATTTGGTCTTCAAGGAAGTGAAAACAACACGAGGGTAAGCAACGTTTGTCATCATGCATCCTGACAGGTTCTGGACAATCAACCCTGAATCTGAGATAACTTATGAATAATTTTGTAGTACATGAATACTTTTCTTAATGTCATTTTCCGTGAGCTTTGTGTAACAAAACCCCATGCAAAGGAACCAGTTTGTGGAATGTCATAGCGGTGGGTTACCCAGTAGTGGTAGCAAGTCCTACCCTCTGTGAGAAACTCTTACCAAATGCAGCCTCATCTCCTATGTAGAAAGTTCATGAACTTCTGTAGGAGAAGGGGAGAAGGAACTATATGCAAATCAGGCCTCCCCCACCACAGACAGAGATGTAAAGATTAGCCTTGCCTTGAGGTGCTCTTCTGTGAATACTGACGCCAAGGCTGAAATCCTAGTGCATGAACAATTATAGCTTAATATGTCTGGTAAACCATATTGCTAGTAATTAAAGTGTGAAAACCATAAGAACTGGACCAGAGAATTTATGGAAGACAGTACTGGTTAATCTCTCTGGCTCTAACCACATTATCTAGATTTGCATTCCAACTCCATCACTTATCAGTTGTACTGGCCAGTGGCTCAGGGCCTTGTATTTAGCATGCCTGCGCTTCAATTCCCTCAACTGTAATTATGAATATCTAAATATAGTTATATCTGTCTATCTGTATCAATAATTACCTATCATCTATCTACCTACCTACCTATCTCTCTCACTCTCTTTCTCTATCTGTCTATCTATCTCTTAATAAAGTGCTTGTAAAAAGGATGAGCCAAGAGTAAATGGTCCATACAAATACAGCTGATCCTTGTACAATTATGGGGTTGGTGGGTTGGGGCACCAAATGTCTGCCCAGGTGAAAATCTCCATATAATTTATATTCAGCCCCCACAACACCATTATCCTCTGTTTCAATGGTTCCTCTATATCCACAAATTCAACCAATCATAGATTGTGGAGTATGGTAATACTTACTATAGAAAAAAAAAATCTGTGAATAAGTGAATTGAACCCATGTAGTTCAAACCTGTGTTCTCTGAAGGTAAACTCTAGGTTATTATAGAGTATCATGGATTAAAATGACATAGATAGCCTCAAATCCTCCAGATTGCTGGCATCAACTTTTTTCATGATCTAAAATAAAATTAATTTTAAGAAAAATTTGGCTTTAGCAATAGAAGCCAAGATAATGGTACCTCATATGGGCTACTGATTGGGAAATGGCCTTGTAACTGTTGAAAATATTCTATATCCTGATCCCCGTGATGGTTGTTTAAATATATACATATGTATCAATTCATCAAACTGTATACTTAAGAAAGTGCACTTCACTGTGCCTGTGTTATACGTCAAGTAAAAGAAATTAAAATTCCTTGAAGCTCCCTCTCTACAATGAAATGCAAATTTCCCCATTCTATTGACAACATAATTTTCAGGAAGCTCATGTTTCTGTAGCGACCTCATAGTTCATATTTATGCTTCTGTTGAGATTCCTGATCCCTCAACCATCCATTCTAAGTGGCATTCATAGCTCTCCACTCACTCTTTCCATTGATTCAAGGCACAAGCTTCCTTGACTTACCCAAAGCAGTGTTTATAAATGGATAAGGACTAAAAACAGGAAATTCTGATAATTATAGGGCATCACAACACACAATTTAAAATAGAATACTAGATGTTCCTGTTGGTAAAGTTCCTTGTCATACTTTCTCTGAGTAACTCTAACCAGATTCTCCGTGGGCTTTAATGTCTTATCACCTTGCTTCATTTTTTCCCATCAAAATATCATTTTTCTTTCCATTTCCTTGACCCCCTCACCTCTGTGTGTCCTGGCTACAGAACTGAAAACTTATCTCACTTAACCCTTCAATGCAACTTAATCGTCTTTGTTTGTCTTTAATCATAGGCTGACAAAGTCCATCCTTTACCAAACTGTAGTCAGGCTCTTCTGAATTCTTTTCCCAATGATACCTCAACTTTTGGACTTTTGTGTCGGTCTTTGTACGATTCTTTTTAGCAAGTATACTGCTCAGTTGACTTAACCAGATTCTGCCACCCTCAATAGCTGATCAGACGTCTTATCCCCCAAGTAATGTCTGAAAACTCTGAGCTGCCTTTAGCAAGAATTCAGTCAGGTTGGTCTAATAGAAATCCCCTATTATTCTTTTCTTTTAGTAATTTTCTGTCCTTCAACCTCCCCATCCCATTCCTTGGCAATAAATCTCCACTTTTTCTTCTTGTAACCAGAGTTGATTCCGGTCTTTCTAGTACACTGAAAAACACCATTGTAGTCATCTCTATACCTACTATAATTGTCCTAAATAAAATCTGCCTCAACATTTTAACATGTCAGGATAACTATTTTTCTTTAATGAGCCCATGTGCTTTAGTGCTACTTGTCTCCAAAAGAATCTATCAGGTTTTTTTCCTTCAGAAAAGAAAAAAAAATGTATATTTTAAGAAAAACTATAATTATTCCTATTCATTTAGAATTTTATTACAATCATGCTATTTTTTAAGGAGTAATCCTATATTCACTGTCTATAGTGTTATTAATGATAAACAACCCCAAACTCATATAATTAATTACATTCTATGCACCAGATAAGCTAGATAGACTACATATATTTTATGAAGTATGTTTAATATAAAATCCATGTATCTATATGTATATATATACACAATACAATACTATCTATCTACATATACCATAGTTCCCTCATTATAGATACTTGTTTTTCCCATTTTAAGGAATTTGAAATTGTAACCTGTTTTACAATTTTTTTTTAAAGAAAATTATAGCCATTAGGCAGAGGAGTGTGTAGTGAAATTCTTGTCTTGCCTGTGAGCATACCAGTTAGTTACATTCATACTATTGTTACCTGTGTTGGATTACTTTGATTGTTAATATTACACAGTTACATTGTGACAAATTTGAATATCTAATTGTCATTTAAAATGTCTTCAAGAAGATTATACAGTACTATGAAGTTTCACAGAAATGAAAAGTTATTGTGTCCGTCAGAGACTGTCTATCATACAGCAGACACTGCAATTAGAGTCAGTAGAAATTGTCAAATTTCTGGGAATAGATAATGGTATCTTCAACCCGAGGAGAGGTTAGTATGACCAATTTATGCATCATGATGGACTACCCACTCAGGAACATAACATCTATCTGTCAAAAGCCTTTGGCTGACTTGCAAAAGGGGCTGTTTCAATTCCCATAATGTGGAATCTAGTTACAGAAATTTCAAAATGTCAAGTTCATCCAAATGTGGAAAAACCCAGGTATTTTTTTTTAATTTGGTTCAAAATTATTATATCAGTCTGAAATATGACAAAATGGTCTAGAAGACAAGCAGAGGTTATGGGAAACAGAATATTGTCATCATGATATTACGCTTACTGGTTGGTAGCTAAAAGTGACTCATGCATAAAACTTTTTAGGCTAAATGCAAAGAAGGCTTAGAGTAAAATGTCAGTGGTCATACTAAGGAAGAGTATTGTTCGTAATAATAGAAACACAGTACTATTAATTCATTTGCTAAGAATAAAGTTTATATTTAATTTTTTTCTATCCCTCAGAGCTGTGCTTCACGTGATGGTGAATTTTATAATCACTGGCATCTTAGAATTAAATAAATGAACTTTTCCATATTTATGCTAAATAAGTGTCAGATGGGTTGGCAAGTTGATGAAACTTGGGAGGGAGGGGGAAAAGGGGGACAAGCTCAAAGCTTCTCTTTTATCTCTACACTTTTTTTTAATCAACCATAGCTCTTCTGAAATGTCATGTTATCAGATATTTAAGTTAAATCCCACCGATACTGATTCTCTACTCTCTGTGTTACAGACAGAATGTTCGTGGCCCCTTAAAATGTGTATGTTGAAATGTAATCCCAAAGGAAAGATATTTGGAGATAGGGTCTTTGGGAGGTGATGTGGTCATGAAAGTGGAGGCTTCGTGAATCAGATGTGTGCTTTTGTGCGAGACATCGTTCCCTGGGTTTTTCTACCCTATGCAGACGACACAGAGAGAAGATGCCATCTATGAACCAGGAAGCAGGCTCCCTCATCAGACACCAAATCTAGCAGTGCCTTGATCTCAGACTTCCCCCGAGAGGACTGTGACAAAGAAATGCCTGTTGTTTAAGCCACTTGGTGTATGACGTTTTTGTTATGGAAGCCTGCATGGACTAAGAACTATGGTAAAACCTGTTGGAATACAAACGACATGGGACACACCACACTTGCCCATAAGGAACACACACTGCTGACCTCTGCATTAAAAGGCAGAAATGAAAGTAGGGCATGTCTGTAGGAAAGAAGAGATATCCTGCTGGCCATTAAGGTAAAGGCTCTAAAAGAAAGTTATTTTTGGACTTTGGAAATAAAAGAAGGAATAACAAACTTATAAAAAACATATACTAGGTGCTTTTAACATGCCCAGGAGTGGAGGCAACAATCTGTGATTAGAATGATTTAAAAAGAAAATAAGGAGTTCCTTTGTGGCTGAGCAGGTTAAGAATCTGATTCAGCATTGCCATTGCTGTTGTTCTGGTTACAGCTGTGGCTCGGTTCCACCCCTGGCCCAGGGACTTCTGCATACCACAGGTGCAGTCCCCAAACAAGCAAACAAACAAAAAAAAAGAGAGAGAGAAAATAACGGTCATTTCCTTCAGCATAATCAGTCTGGGTCTATGTTTTTGTTATTCCTGTATTTGTCCATAATAATAATAGTTACAGTAAATATCCAACAAATGTTTTAAGTGGGGAGATTACTCAGTGTATTTATACCTATTTTATTTTAATTATTTGTTTTGACTGGGCCTGTGGTATATGAAAGTTCCTGGGCCAGGGATCAAACCTGAGATACAGCAGTGACAATTCTGGATCCTTAACTGCTGAGCCACCAGGGAACTTCCCATACCCATTTTATTTAGAAGGATACTGAGGTATACTAACTTAGCCAGAGCCATTCGGTCAATAGAGAGTAGAGCTGTTATATACAGATTTCACTCCTCATATGCATTTTTTCCAAGTTCTCTAAGGCAGCAGTTCTCAAACTTTGTGACTTTGTGGTCTCAGATGGTTTTCCATTCTTAAAAACTATATGGACTCCAAAAACTTTTGTTTATGTGGACTCTCTCTGTCAGTATTTATTATGGTAGAAATTAAAACAAATAATTAAAAAAATAATTTGTTACTCATTTTAAAATAACAATAATAAGCTTACTGTATCAACATGGATAATGCAATTTTATGAAAAACAACTACGTTCTACAAAACAAAAACTCAATAGAGCAGTCATATTTAACATTTTCACATCTTTTAAAAAAATAATGTCTGACAATAAAAGACAGGAAGTTTTCATACCTGCTCCTGCATTAAAGCTGTATAGATAAGTTGTTTTCAATGAACCAAATGAAGAAAATACATCTTCACAAATATGTGTAGTTTGAAAATGGAAGAACATTTTAATAGCTTTTAGATAATTGATACTGAACCAAAACTTGACAAGTGGAATTTTTTAAAGGTTATTTGCAGTGTGGTATCTGAAAACATGTCAATGAATCTTTAGTATTACATTAAAATCTACAGGTCTGTTCTGTGCTTAGATGGATTTTTGACCCACTCGTGATTTTCCACTATGCATTAGGCATTTAGAAAAATATTGATTCACTGTGTTATGCAGATCTTCCAAATGTCTATATATCATTATACAAGATTTTTAAAAAATTGCATTTATTAGTATCATCCTTATCTCAACAGAAAAGTCTTTTAGTATTGGAAGCTGTCAAGTTGGTGGTAGTGAAACAAGTTTCCCAAATTCTAACTTTTACTTGGAAGTTTGAATTGTATCACTGGCAACAAATACCATCAGTGATTTCCTTTATTTATAAGAAAATGTCTCCCAAATAATCAAGTCTAGATAAATATAATGTTGTTTGCTGATTGTTCAAGTATAAATGATATACCTTGAAAACATGGCTAGTTCAGTTTAAAACTCAAACAATCAAACCAAGGCTTTCATTAATGAGCCAACAATCATACTTCATTATGCAACATGAGAGTATCTATCTCATCATGGAATAAGAAAAAACAAAGGTTCTCTAGGTTCAAGATTTAATAGAATTAATAATTTTTACTACATCATTAAAGATAGATATTCTCTCTCTTTTCTTTTCTAGGGCCAGACCTGCATCATATGGAGGTTCCCAGGCTAGGGGTCTAATCAGAGCTGTAGCCTCTGGCCTATGCCAGAGCCACAGCAATGCCAGATCCTAGCCACGCCTGCGATCTACACCACAGCTCACGGCAACGTCAGATCCTTAACCCACTGAGCGAGGCCAGGGATCGAACCCACAACCTCATGGTTCCTTCCTGGTCGGATTCGTTAACCACTGCGCCATGACGGAAACTACAAAGATAGATATTCTTTTTTTTTTTTTGTCTTTGTTTTTTGCCATTTCTTGGGCCACTCCCACAGCATATGGAGGTTCCCAGGCTAGGGGAGCTATAGCTGCCAGCCTACAACAGAGCCACGCCTGCGACCTACACCACAGCTCATGGCAACACCGGATCCTTAACCCAGTGAGCAAGGCTAGGGATCGAACCCGCAACTTCATGGTTCCTGGTCGGATTCACCAACCACTGAGCCCCGATGCAAACTCCCAAAGATAGACATTCTTAAGTAAAATCAGATTTAAAAAAAAAAAACAAAACAAAACAAAAACTGAACATGGTGCTGAAGGATGCAATGGAACTTGTACAGTTTGGTGCCATTGCTTTACTTTATGCTAAAGGTCAGTGATTTTAAACACCATTGATTTTGCACTAGCAGTACAAATGTCACTACAGTTTAAAAGGCAAATGATTTCTTAGTACTAATACTATTCCTTAGTCTTTAGTACTCTTATGAAAATAGTCTTGATCTCCTGAAGTCCCTGAAGGTCACAGAGATGCCCATGGTTCTCTGGGCCACACTCTGAGATGTTCTTAGTGCAAAGCACAACAGATCCTGTGTATCTAGGTTTACAAATGTTTGTATAAAAATGTTTTACAAATCTCAAAGGGCAAGAATCCAATAAATACATTTTTAAAAGATCACTAAATAGCAAAGCTATGAATCAAAAGAATTCTGATTATATTGTGTATATAATCTTTAAAACATAAAGTAAATTTTTCTTATCTTTTTTTTTTTTTTTTAAGGGCTGTATCCACAGCACATGGAGGTTCCCAGGCTAGGGGTCAAATCAGAGCTGTAGCCGCTGGCCTACACCACAGCCACAGCAATGCCAAATCTGAGCCATGTCTGTGACCTACACCACAGCTCACACCAACACTGGATCCTTAACCCACTGAGCAAGGCCAGGAATCAAACCTGTGTCCTCATGGATGCTAGTCAGATTTGTTTCCACTGGGCCATGATGGGAACTCCAAAAGACAAATTTTATGAGAAAAAAATACTTCAAAGATGTAAAGTAAGAGACTTTAGTTATGATATCCTACAAGATAGCACATTTACAATTTAAGTAGCTTCCCTTTTCACCTATAATTTAAAGCATACTTTGAATCTATCAATACGGAGTTCGAGTCTGATGGATAACTTTAAATAGTTCAGAAAACATTGAGACAAGATTTAAGTATTTCCGGGAGCAAAAGGAATTAGTTTCTATGATACTTAAATACTACATGATACTATGAATGTAGGTAGTTACTGTTTTTTGTATATTATGTAATTTAATCCCACAGCATACTTCTGACTTAACCTCTGATAAGAGAGAGAGTGGGTGTGGGTCATCTGCTTTCTGTCCAGAGTGAGGAAACTATGAGTCACTGGTCTCCCTGACTCAAAGTGAAACACTGAAACACAAGATACACACCCATAGTGCTGCCTTTCTCAAACCTTACATTTCCAATCTGGAAGATAAAAGTTGCAGTAATAATGACGAAGCAGAAAAAATGCTTAACATCTTTTCCTTAAAATGTGCAGTGAATCAATTCACCCCTATAAGAGAAGGATGAATTAGAAATAGCACATCCAATTAGCAACCTTAAGAAAGTGAATTAACACCTGCTTTCTAATGTGTTATAAGCCAGACACAGTGGAGTCTCCATTTTGCAGAGGCTTGGAGCCTGATACAGAGAGGTCAGTGATGGTAAATTACTGGGATGCGCCATGCAAAACTGTCAGCCAAGGCACCATGGTGGGAAACTTACATTTCTCCACAAAACAGAGAGGGAAGACAAAAGAAGGTCAAACACACATGGTGGTCAGTCTTTCCCTGGTTTGTCTATCCCTTTTGGACAGGAGTGCTATATAATTCATTTGTTAATTTCCATAATGGCAGAATGCTTAGACACATGGAAGGCTTTCAACATATGTTTAACAAAACTGAGTGAGCAATGAAGTTGAGGGTTACAAGCCAATATAACCCATGTATTTGAGAGTTAATATTTCTACAATTCGTTCTAATCTTGTATCAAGCCAAGGATAATTAGTAAATGCTCCAAACTATTTATTGTGAAATTAGTAAATTATTCGCTCAAACAGTATCTGATGCCATAGATGTCTCTGAGAGCTTTTCATCAGTGTACTAAACTGTGCATATCTGTTTGTAGATTCTAAGAAACATCTGCTTCTGAAAGCTTTGTAAATTCTTTCCTCTTACCAGATAAAATTATTTTGTGAGTTATTAGGCATACACACACAGACAAACATACACACACATACATACATCTATACACATAAATATATGTATATGGGTATGTACATATACACAGATGTATTTTCTATACATGTATATTTGCATATATGGTATATGCGTGTATAAACTTTTTGCAGTACAAAAGTGTGGTTCATACTCTGCGTAGCACTTCCCTCTAACATACATATTGATAAAAATTCACTGTGCAAAACTAAACAGAATACAAAAGAGGTTATAAAAACCTAAACCAATAATGTATACTGTGTGTTTCCTTGATTATCCTGCTCTAGAAAAAGTCTCACAAGGCAAATCCTACAGCTGCAAGGAATGATTGCTGTTAAATTGGTAGCGGTCACCTGAAATGTGGCACAGTGGTGACAGTGGAATGCATGTCTTCTAAAATCCCTGTGTAACAAACAAATTTTCATATTAATTGAAAATATATTTTATAGATTTCTACAAACTCAATTGTACATCCTCTAATTATCTAGATCAGAAGATTCTTCCCAACCCCAGAAATGTTTCATAAAAATTTTTCTGCATCATCATTGCAGATGGTGTTTTCTCTGAAAACAGCCACCTGCACTTATCCTAGAGTCTACCCTGGAGGCTTCTGAGCCGTCTGCCATCCTTCGTTCCGTGTCTCACATCCATCTCATCAGAAAAACCTCACCGCACAGGCCCTCGTGACCAACAGATTAGCAGTTCTTCCTACTGAGATTTCTTATTTAGAAACTAATGGTTTATTTGCCTAATATATGGAAAATTTCCTGTTTATCAGAATGGCAGTCTCTGGAGATACACAGATATATGAATCAAATCCCAGTTAAGTATTTCTAGTTTCTTTAATCACAGGTTCATATTACTTAACTGCTCCAAGTTTCATTTTTCTCATCCAAAGAATGGCTGTACTGCAATACCTATTTTAAGTCTGTCTTGAAGGTAATTAAATTAGATATAAAAAGTGCTTGATGTAATACCTGCTACAAAGTGCTTAATCCCGGTTGCTGTATTCATCTGGATAAAGTAAGCTAGGCGATAGAAACATATTGTTTCTGAAATTTCAGGGGCTTACGCAACAGAGTTGTTTCTCAGTCAAGTACAACTGGTATGAGTTTGGAGGCTCTTCTTATCAATTGTTTGAGTGGTGATTAAGGCACCCTGGCTGTTCCCAACCTATCAATAATACCATCTCTATTTGCCTCCCAAGGTTACCACCGAAAGTAAAAAGAGGAATGAAGAACTGAATGAAATTTTTCTAAGACCTCATTGGGAAGTTATTTGAATGTATTTTACCTTCATCTTCTCTGCCAGATGGCAACTGACCACATGCAAGGGAAGCTGGGAAATGCTGTCCTTCCAACTGTGCTATATATGCAAAGCATCCTGGGAAATGTAGTCTTTTATGTGTGTCCCAGGATGAGGTAATATGGTAAACCAGCGTTTATCAATGTGAATGGCAACATTTTCCCTGCCACAGTATTATTATTGTTAGAATTATACCGTGTCTACATCATCTTTTATTTTCTCACCAAAGTGATTAACTATAGTAAATCTTGCAACAATGTGTCACACAGAACCATAATCCATATATAAGTCAACTGTCCATTCACTCACAATCTCATCAGCTGAAAGTGTGGTCACTCCAAAAACCTCACAATAATGTATCCCTATATTTTACAGAATTAAAGTTTTTGGACTCAAATTATCACACTGTGGCTAGGCTTCACTCTGTTTAAAATACCCTTTTGAAAGAATTAAGAGTTCCCCAAACATGTAAATTTACTCTTTTAATGTAAAAGTAACTTCTTTTTTTTTTTTGGTTGTTTGTTTGTTTTTTGTCTTTTTAGGGCCTCAATTATGGCATATGGAAGTTCCCAGGCTAGGTGTCTATTTGGATCTGCAGCTGCTCTTCGACACCACAGCCACAGCAATATGTGATACAAGCTGCGGTCTGCGACCTACCCCACAGCTCGTGGCAATGCTGGATCCTTACCCCACTGAGTGGGGCCAGGGATCGAACCTGTTTCCTCGTGGATACTAGTTGGGTTCATTATCGCTGAGCCAAAACAGGAACTCTAATTTCTAACATAAACAGTAATACAAGCTAACGTTACTAGTGAACCTTAGTTGGGTAGAAAAATGGCATTGTAGTGAATCAATTTGTGATAGTATATAAAGAATGAGAATAAGATGAAGCCAAACATCGCGAATTCACAGTCTGATTCTACCTTTTATTAACTTAATAACTCAATATCTGTGTTTCGGTTTTCTCATTTGTAATTTAGATCCTTATAAAATGTAAAAAATAACTATGAGAGCTAATAGTTATCTTGTCTAGTAGCAAGCCATATGTACATATTATCATATTTAATTATCAGAACAACCCTACTCAAGTAGATACAATTTATATTCCTATTGTATGTAAAAGGAAACTAATGTTAGATAACTTTCCCAAGGTCACGCAGAATTTTAAATCCAGATCTGCAAAACTCCACAGTCCAGAATCCACATGCTGCTTCTCAAAGAGCTCTGTCATTTTTAAAACTAGCTGTGCCACTGTTATTGCTATGGTTATTATTATACAAACAACCTTGGCTTTTTCCATTTTGTTTTATGAAGACTTTATTTTTCAGTCATTTAAACCTGGCATTGCTATAAACCACTTGGAAAATGAAAAGGCAGATAATTCAAGATGCTGATACAGTTTAGAGAATCAGCAAAACTATAGAGAACATTTACTTTGCATTTCAAATGGCACTTCTGGTGCTACATATGTGATATAATAAGTACCGAGTGCCGCTAGATTCCTGCCTGAGTCCTCTGCTCTTCAGCTTCAGACACCCCCAAATTCAAAGCCAGATCCCCTTCAACAGAAGGTTAAGTAGATTTATACTACTTCTTTTCCTCTATACATTTGTTTTCTGAAATTTCAATTCACATTTTTAAATAGCATTCACTAGCGCTTTACCTTTCATATAACACTCATTTTATTGAAAGAGACAGAGTCAGAAAGTATTATATGAATCTCTCTTTTTTTTTTTTTTAAGTCTCAGTCTGTGACATTCTGTATCAAATAAAATAAAATAAAAACAGCTTTAAGGAAGAGAGAATGGGAATTTGAATCAAGATGGTGGAGTAAGAGGATGTGGAGCCCACCTCCCCTCAGGAACACATCAAAAAATATATCTACATGTGGAAAAATGCTCACCGGAAACTAACTAGAAACTGTATAACCAAGGCAATAAGAAAGATACACACATGATCAGGTAGGAAGGGAAGAAGAGCGACGGGGCCAAGATCTTCGCCCCTGGGAGGGCACTCAGGAAACAGGGATGGACATTCACCACAGTGAAGGAATGGTTTGAGACACAGATCAGACGCCCCAGTCCTGAGGTCCCACGTGGGGAAGACAGGCCCCCTTGGCTGGTTGGAAGACCACTGGGACTCATAGAAGAGATTCAGTAATGCTGGACTCCACTTATGAGAAGCCTGTTCTCACAGGCTACCCCCTGTGGCAGGGAGAAAAGAGGTGTATTTTCTTGCAGCTGCCCAGTTCCCCGCTACTGCCTTAACCATGTGTCCCAGCCCAGGAGTGAGTACTCCAGCCCTATTCATGACATGCCACAGTGCAGCACTGGATCTGGGGCAATCAAACGTGGGAAATGACTTAGCTATGAGACAGAGAGGCAATTAGATCCTGGGGTAGAGTCAGGGAGCAGCCAATATTGTCACTGACATGAGCCACACATCAGAAGCAGCCAGACCCCTGAAGGATAGCCACTCATCCCCCCAAATATGACCAGAGTACCTGTGGGCCCCACTTGCCCTTCAGAATGATTCTACAACCAGGCAGGGGTGGTGGAGGCTAGGGATGGTGATTTGTCATGAGGAAAAAAGGAAACTGGCACTAGAGGCTGCCTCTGAGTGGAGCTGCAGGTGCCTGCAGAGGCCGTGAATTGCCAAAGCAATCTTGAGGAAAATGAACAAAGATGGACTTCAGGCTATACTATAAAGCTACAATAATCAAAACAACATTGGAACTATTTTCTCCCATTCCATAAGTTGTCTTTTTGTCTTCTTTTTGGTTTCCTTTGCTGTGCAAAAGCTTGTCAGTTTGATTAGGTCCCATTGGTTTATTTTTGCTTTTATTTCTGTTGCTTTGGGAGACTCACCTGAGAAAACATTTGTAAGGTTGATGTCAGGGAATATTTTGCCTCTATTCTCTTCCAGGAGTTTGATGGTGTCTTGTCTTACATTTAAGACTTTAAGCAATTTTGAGTTTATTTCCATGCATGGTGTGAGGGTTTGTTCTAGTTTCATTGATTTGCGTGCAGCTGTCTAGGTTTCCCAGCAATTCTTGCTGAATAGACTGTCTTTTTCCCATTTTATGTTCTTGCCTCCTTTGTCAAAGATTAAGTGACATAGGTGTGAGGGTTTATTTATGCATTATCTATTCTGTTCCATTGGTCTGTATGTTTGTTTTGGTACCAGTACCACACTGTCTTGATGACTGTGGCTTTGTAACATTGCCTGAAGTCTGGGAGAGTTATGTCTCCTGCTTGGTTTTGTTCCTCAGGATTGTTTTGGCAATTCTGTTTTTTTTTGTGGTTCCATATAAATTCTTGGATTGTTTGTTCTAGTTCTGTGAAAAATGTCCAGGGTAATTTGATAAGGATTGCACTGAATCTGTGGGTGCTTAATCTTTAGAATATACAGGCAACTTATGCAACTCAACAGCAAAAAAGCCAACAACCCAATTTAAAAATGGGCAAAATACCTGAATAGACATTTCTCCAAGGAAGATAAACAGATGGCCAACAAGCACATGAAAAAATGCTCAATATCCCTGATTATTAGAGAAATGCAAATCAAAACTACCATGAAATACCACCTCACACTAGTCAGAATGGCCATCATTCATAAGTCCACAAATAACAAGTGCTAGAGAGGCTATAGAGAAAAGGGGACCCTCCTGCACTGTTGGTGGGAATGTAAGCTGGTATAGCCACTATGGAGAATAGTATGGAGGTACCTTAGAAAACTATACATAGAACTTCCATATGACCCAGCAATCCCACTCTTGGGCATGTATACAGACAAAACTTTCCTTAAAAAAGGACACATGCACCATGTTCACGGCAGCACTATTCACAATAGCCAAGACATGGAAACAACCCAAATGTCCATTAACAGATGATTGGATTAGGAAGAAATGGTATATATACACAACGGAATACTACTTGGCCATAAAAAAGGACAAAATAATTCCATTTGTAGCAACATGGATGCAACTAGAGACTCTCATCCTGAGTGAAGTAAGTCAGAAAGAGAAAGACAAATACCATAGGATATCACTTATGTCTGGAATCTAATATAGGGCACAAATGAGCCTTTCCACAGAAAAGAAAATCATGGACTTGGAGAATAGACTTGTGGTTGCCTGGGGGGAGAGGGAGGGAGTGGGAGGGATTGGGAGCACGGGGTTAATGGATGCAAACTATTGCCTTTGGAATGGATTAACAATGAGATCTGCTGTGTAGCACTGAGAACTATGTCTAGATACTTACACCACAGCACAACAATGGGAGAAAAAGTTATGTATACATGTATGTGTAACTGGCTCCCCATGCTGTACAGTGGAAAAAAAAAGTGTGTTGGGGGAAATAATGATAAAAAAATAAATTAATAATAATAATAATTTTAAAAAAGAAAAAAAATTGGGAGTTCCATTTTGGTACAGGGGCTTAAAGATATGGCATTGTCACTGCAGCAGCTCAGGTTACTGCTCTGGTGCAGGTTTGATCCCTGGCCTGGGAACTTTCACATGGCATGGGCATAGCAAAAAAAAAAAAAAAAAAGATGTACTGGTACAAAAACAGAAAAATCAATCAATGGTACAGAATTTAGAATCCAGAAATCTTTGTCCAATTAATGTATGACAAAGGAGGTATGAATATACAATGGAGAAAGACAGTCTCTTGAATAAGTAATGCTGGGAAAACTGGACAGCTACATGTATAACAATGAGATTAGAACATTTCTTCACACCATAGATGAAAAGAAATGCAAAATGGATTAAAGATTTATATGTAAAACCCGAAATCAGAAAACTCTTAGAAGAGAACATATCTAGAGCATTCTTTGACATAAATTGTATCAGTGTTTTTTGGATCTGTCTTCTAAGGCAAAAGAAATAAAAGCAAAAGTAAACGAATGGAATTTGAAAGCTTTACACAGCTAAGGAAACCATAGACAAATCTAAAAGATAGCCTACTGAGTGGGAGAAAATATTTGCAAATGATATGACCAAAAAAAGGTTAATATCAAAAATATATAAATGAACAAATATCAAAAAAAACCAAACAGCCCAATCAAATTATAGGCAGAAGACTTGAATAGAGATTTTTCTAAAGAAGATGTATAAATAGCCAACAGGCACATGAAAAGATGCTCAACATCCCTAATCATCAGAGAAATGCAAATAAAATAATAATGAGATATCACCTCATACCTGTCAGAATGACTATTATCAAAAAGTCTACAAGTAACAAATGGTGGTAAGGATGTGGAGACAAGGGCGCCCTAGTATACAGTTGTTGGGAATGTATATTGGCGTAGCCCTGATGGAAAACAGCACAGAGCTTCCTCAACAAAGTAAAAACAGAGCTACCATATGACTAACCAATTTCACTCCTGGCTGTATGTCTGGAAAAAATGATGAAAACACTAATTCAAGAAGATACATGGACCACAATGTTCATTGAAGCACTATATATATACAATAGACAAGATATGGAAGCAACCTAAGTGTCCACCGACAGAGAAATGGATAAAGAAAAATGCATAATGGAATGTTAGCCATAAGAAATAATGGAATTCTGCCATTCACAGCAACGTGGATCGTCCTAGAGAATATTATCCTTCGTGACCTAAGTCAGAGAAAGACAAATTCTATATGGTATCACTTATATGTATCACTTTAAGTAGTAATAACACAAATCTACATAGCAAACAGTAACTCACATGTATAGAAAACAAACTAGTGGTTACCAACAAGGAGAGGGAAGGGGTGAGGCGTATATTAAGGGTATAGGATTAAGAGAATATAAACTACTATGTATAAAGTAGACAATTAACAAGGATATATTATATAGCATAGGGAATTGTAGCCGTTATCTTGTAATAACTTTTAATAGAACGTAAACTGTGAATATACTGCATCTCTATGCTGTACACCTGAAACTAATATTGTAAATCAACTGTGCTTAAAAAATAAGCAATAAATTCCTCTAGGGTTGCTGGAGGAATTAAGGAATTCCTCTAGGATTGCTGGAGGAATTAAGGTTCTTTAGGTTTCAAACCAACTACATTTTATACACAGTTCTCAATAAATTATTATTATTCTAAAAACAAAGAAGAATGAAGTGAGAGTGAAAGAGATTAGACAGAGAGGAACGAGAGAGAAAGGGAGGCTTATTTCCAAGTGCCTGACCTTTCCCCCAAATCTTATCAGTACATCACTCTTGTTGCCTTACCCATGTAAGATGACATGTGGCAGGGCAGTAAAAGACCCTCAAATCCAAATGTGGAATACTTCAGGGGATAAAAAGAGTGTATTTCTTAGGCTGGTGAGATAGTAAATGGCTGAACTCTCACATTCCTGATAAAGGTCATCACATAAAATTCTAATGAACTCAAATAAATACAATATCTCTGACAATAATTTTATTCAGTCCTGGGTACTTGCACTTGTGAGCAGCATCAGAACCTTAAGAAAAGACCACATTTAAGAATTTCACTAGTCTAAAAACAAAACAATGGAGAGAAGCAGTTTAAGATAGTCTTATACACCAAAAGCATGAGGCTTTGATAGCTCATGCAAATCCACCTTCCTTTACCCAACAGCACAGGCAAGCCGGACTCACAGGGTATTTAATTCTGAGGTGATTAAACTGAGGCTCAGAGCAGTTAAGTCTTCCCTGAGTTGGGAGACAGGATTTGCAACCCCCCTCATTTCTCCCACCTGACTGTACCCCATCACTCCACTCCCAGGACAGCCTGAAATGATCCTGATGCTCTTACATTTCCCCATCTCAGAAAGCTACTTTTCATTAAAGATACTACCATTTTCAGCTCCTTTATCTTCACTCTTTATCATTCAACAAGGTTTAAACAAATATCCATGTGTATGCACACACACATACATATACATTTTTGTCCAGCAGAATTTTTTATGTGATAAGCTACTGCACTCAGTTTCATTAGGGAAAAAATGGGAGAGGGGAACATTATGGATTAAAAAAGTTGGAAAACAATGATATATAGACGATCTATTACTCCTTATTTTCTTAACACCTATTCAGCAAAAAGGAAAGCAGCATCTATGGAACACATTTCGTGTGCAAGTACTGTGCTTGGTACTTGGCAAGTATCTGTTGTTCTGTCTTAACAACAATCCTGTAAGATGAATACTATTATGTCCATCCTTGTAAACAAGGAAACTGAATTGTAGAATTGAACAATATTTACATGGTGGAGCTGTGATTGAAACCCAGCTCTTCCTGATTCTTTGCAGCATATCATGTTGTTTCCTCTTTCATATATATATTTTTTTTACTGAATAACACTGCTGGGGTTAATGAGCTCCTTAACTTTATTACCTACCAGGTGAGGTACCATATTTGTTTAGCTACCCTCAATTCACCTCTTTTGAGCTCATTTACAATTTGTTTTTGAAGTAACAAGGTAGCTTTCACCTCATCTATGTACTTCATGCATTTATAAATGCCAACCTGTAAATTTCTGCAATAGCTTGATTTGAACTTGAAAGAAACCTGGGTGCTTAAGCATAGCATGTGGAGAACAAACGGAATTTTTATTTCTCTTAGATATCTTGGGCTAATACAGCCTAGTCTTGATAATCTATCATTTGGGCAAACAATAGAAAACTATAAATTAGATCAATAAATGTCACAAGGCTTAGCAGAATATCCTGGTTTAGGGCATATCAGAAACAGGATATGGCGAAGAGTGCCATGAACTAATTATTTCTGTATTTTATGAATGAAGTTTATGTTCGTAATTTCCCTGTTTTTATTAAAGAGACAGATTGCATTTCATAATTTTTTGTTTTATCCCGTGCTCACCTAATGATTTGCTGCTGAAAAAGAAACACACAGGGGAGGTATCACTGGTTTCCAGTTGGTTTTATAACAACTTACAAAGAGATGGGGAGGTGGCAGAATTTACATTAATTTAGCACATACTCTGGATCAGGTACAGCTTTCCAAAGGTATATCCTTTCATCCTCCCCATACTTGTGTTTGACATTTTGATTATCATTTAATAGAGGTGTTCTCAGTGGTTAAGTGATGTGTTCAATCTCTGTAAGTAACAAAGGAATTATA
This sequence comes from Sus scrofa, assembly GCF_054392235.1. Classification (NCBI taxonomy): domain Eukaryota; kingdom Metazoa; phylum Chordata; class Mammalia; order Artiodactyla; family Suidae; genus Sus; species Sus scrofa. The sequence goes on from NC_139391.1 coordinate 14,687,125, forward strand.
ACCTTGAGTCCCAAGCTAATAGCTGGACTTTTCCTACCACTCTTTACTCTCCCCCCACCTTGCCTTCCTTCCTCTCCCAACCCAGTCACCCAGGAAGCAGTGTTCAAGATCTTGATGTGTTCAAGATAATCTCTTGAATATATTTTATTGCAAAGTCAAGAGAACCTATGGTCTTGAACCAGAGCTTCTCAAATGAGTCCTTGAAAGTACTCCCATGTTGGAGGGGCACAGAGGTCTACACCGATGGTCTGGGACCAGAGATCAAGGAGGCAATCTCCAAAATACCTTTTTGGTCTAGGGCATTGTTTAAATACATAATCAAAAATGTATGCTGTATTTCACAATGTAATCATGCTTATTTTAATAGAAACAAAGTATTTTCAATTATTTTTTTCAATACCCAAGAAAGTCACTTTGCTTTCTTACGAACTCTGAAACCTGCCTTCCAGATGCAGCCTTCTGCCCTGGCCCCTCTCTCTTTTCTCCAGTGTAAACAGTCTCCTTATGGTGGCTTTGGTCCCAATGGCTTCTGGCTGCTCTTCTTGCAATATAGTTTGTCCGCTGAGAAGTCCTCAGTATCTGCCTCCATCCTAACCTGTTTGCATTCCATCATGGCGGCCTCAGTTTTGTCACAACCACACTGTCCTTTATATCTGTTTATTAGAGATCCTCAAGTCAGAGGCAAGTCTGGACACTCAGCATTAGGTTAAACTTCTGTCTTAAACAACTCAGCCCTAGAACTATATTCTTTTTTTTTTTTTTAATAGTTATTTCCCCAACACAATTTTTTTTTTCTTTTTTTGTCTTTTTGCCTTTTCTAGGGCCGCTCCTGAGGCATATGGAGGTTCCCAGGCTAGGGGTCCAATCGGAGCTGTAGCCGCTGGCCTACACCACAGCCATAGCAAAGTGGGATCCAAGCCACGTCTGCGACCTACACCACAGCTCACGGCAATGCCGGATCCTTAACCTACTGAGCGAGGCCAGGGATCGAACCCGCAACCTCATGGTTCCTAGTTGGATTCGTTAACCACTGTGCCACGACGGAAACTCCACCCAATACAATTTTTTTTCCTACTGTACAGCATGGTGATCCAGTTACACATACATGTACACTTTCTATTTTCTCACATTGTCATGCTCCACCTTAAGTGACTAGACATAGTTCCCAGGGCTACACAGCAGGATCTCATTGCTAATCCATTCCAAAGGCAATAGCCTGGGATTAATAGATACAAACTATTGCCTTTGGAACTGTATTCTTCTTACTGAGAAGAGCCACGACGATAGGAGATTTTCAATCAGTAAGCACATCGCAGGCATTTTCAAGAGTAATCCTCACACCAACTCTATAAATGTCATCGTTACCTCCCTTTTCAGATTAGACAACAAAACAAAGACAAAAACGTGTCACTTAGAAAGGTATATGACTCCCCAAGGTCACAGTCAAGTGCATAAAAAAGCCAGTAAGAAACACACACACGCGCACACCATCTGGTATATATCCTCCTATCCTGGCCTGATATCTTTGGTTCTTGCCAGTCTCCATAAGCATCGAAGGAACTATAAGCTTGAATCCCAGGTTAACAGCTGGACCTTCTACCCTCTTCACTCCCCCGTGCCTTGCCTTCCTTTCCCCGCAACCCAGTCACCCAGGAAGCAGAATGAAGAAGTCTTTTCAATCCCAGAGCCTACCTATCTGCTTGAATTCTGAGTTCTGGCTTCATGAAAATCATTGGATATGATGACAATAACTAGCAGGAACCTCTCTCAGAAGTCAATACGGAAGGGTCTCTACTGTTTTTTTAGTCATTTTGTCATTCAATAATTCAGTTCACACTTATGATACACATGATATAATGAAAAGCACAACATTATAGTCCCATAATGTTGTACTTCCACCTTTGTGCTGCTTCTGTGGATGCTCCTGGGCTTACTTCCTTTAGTTCACCTTCAATTATATAAGGAATGTTGGAAGGCTTGACCTCTATGTCCCAGAACATACCGCATCTGCCCTCTAACTAGATGTATGAATCGCATCCACAACATCACCGTCACTGGCATCTTTCAACATGTGATAATAACTATAACTTAAACCCTGCGCTTGTGACTCTTTCCAATTGAAGAGATAGTATACAAATTACAATAAAGGAGTTCCTGTCGTGGCACAGTGGTTAACGTATCCGACTAGGAACCATGAGGTTGCGAGTTCGATCCCTGCCCTTGCTCAGTGGGTTAACGATCCGGTGTTGCCGTGAGCTGTGGTGTAGGTTGCAGACGCGGCTCGGATCCCGCGTTGCTGTGGCTCTGGCGTAGGCCGGTGGCTACAGCTCCGATTCAACCCCTAGCCTGGGAACCTCCATATGCCGCGGGAGCGGCCCAAGAAATAGCAACAATAACAACAACAACAACAACAAAAAAGACAAAAGACAAAAAAAAATAAATAAATAAAAAATAAAATAAAATAAAAAAAAATTACAATAAAGCAGAGATTAATCTTATTTCACAGATGAGAAAATTTAACTTTGAAGAGGCTCTGCAATTTCATGTTGAAAGGAAGTCTCTCATCTAATTCCAGTCATTTTCCTTGGCACCAAGTTGCCTTTATGTTATAAATAGAACATAAGCTATCTTTCCTTGAAAAGCACATATAATGGGAGTTCCTGCTGTGACACAGTGGGTTAAGAATCCAACTGTAGCTGCGTGGTTCACTGCAGAGGTGCAGGTTCAACCCTTGGACCAATGCAGTGGATTAAAGGATCCGGTGATGCCTCAGCTGTGCCCTACAGGTGATGGCTGAAGGTGGCATCAGCAGCTTGGATTCAATCCCTGGTCTGGGAACTTCCATATATTGCGGGTGTGTACAATTTAAAAAAAAAAAAAAAAAAAAGCACACATACAATATGCAGTACTCTGAAATGGCCATAAATAAAAGTAGTGGAAAGGTAATACAAATGTTCTTAAAATAAATTCCTCCTTCCTGGAGAGGTGGTCCACGCAAGGGAAAAATTTACCCCCCCGCTTCAGAGGGACTAGCATATGCCAGACAAAGCTGTGGAACATAGCATCAAGAATTCTAGTCAAAAAAAAAAAAAAAAAAAAAAAAGGAGTTCCCGTCATGGCGCAGTGGTTAACGAATCCGACTAGGAACCATGAGGCTGCGGGTTCGGTCCCTGCCCTTGCTCAGTGGGCTAACGATCCGGTGTTGCCGTGAGCTGTGGTGTAGGTTGCAGACGCGGCTCGGATCCCACTTTGCTGTGGCTGTGGTGTAGGCCAGCGGCTACAGCTCCGATTCAACCCCTAGCCTGGGAACCTCCATATGGCGCAGGAGCGGCCCTAGAAAAGGCAACAACAGCAACAACAACAACAACAGACAAAAAGACAAAAGACAAAAAAAAAAAAAAAAAAGAAGAAGAAGAAGAATTCTACTCAAAGGGGCTTAAGGCAAAGGAAAGGAATGAAGATAATTTGCATTGGGATAAGTTTAAATGGGACAAGCAACAGCAAGAGTACCTTCCCAGTTACCTCTGAGAGGAAGGAAAGAGGGTCCCTGGGTCCTGTAAGAGGCAGAGCTAAAGCGTGTGGGGGATGGGGAGAGGGGTCACCTACCAGCAACTATATTCTAAGAGGGTGAAGCTAATGCTAAAAAGTAGGTCTCAGAGACAGAGAGAGAGGGGAAAGAAATGCTTTCACTCCTCTCTCCCTCTACCAGCCAGTCTTCTGAGGTTGCCTCACCCTAACCATACCAGAGACCAGAGAGCAAAGACCCTTTGAAGATCCTGGGCCAGCCCAGGTCAAAGAGTAGGACAGGACTGAAGACTGATGGGTGGAGGGTGGTTGGAGAACAACCAGCATACCTGCATTTGAGTCTTTTTCCTACTCACTAACTGTAAATGAGGCAGATCAATTCACCTCCCTGAATCTTACTCTCTAGAATGGGTAACTGCAAAATGACAGGACTTAACATTAAGTGATGAGAACGTAATTGGAGTTCCATAAACACTTGCCAAATAAAAACCTGAATTAAAACTGCTGTACACATGTGTGAAAGTTTTTTAATGTAGTATTTACCATCATTAGAGGTAATAAAAACACCAGCTTTCAATTAGGAAGAAAAAGAAAGAAAGAGAGGGAATAAGGGACGGAGGGATGGAGGGAAGGAAGAAGGGAGGGAAGGAAGAAGGAAGAAAAGAGCGAAAACAATGCAGTGCCTCACGGCTCTGGGATGGGAGAGCTGGGTTAACCGCTTTGCAGGCAAGATGAGAACCATGGACAAGAGCCCAATTTCTTGTGGAGCTAAGCTAAACAGATGAATGCTCTTTGGAAGCTAAATTATACTTGAGATCTAAAGACCAAGTCAAACCCCAACTACAGTAAAGCCTTGAGTGATCATCTACTCAAATCCAAAATACCACCAAGGGTTTTAAAAAAATAACAGTTACATACTTAATTTTTGGCCCTGAGAAGCTAAAGAAGATTCATATCATCTCTCGCTTTGAACCCACATAACATATGTTATCTGCATCTTCAAAGGACATTGCTGACTGACTCATGCCAGGAGAAAAGGAACACATATTAGTGACGGACCTATCTTGGGGAGGCTGCCTTTTGTGGAAATGGTCGCTACTACAAACAGATGGGTCACCCTGTGCCAGAGTATACACAGAAAGTCAGCCAACCCCAACTGACTTAATCTGACTTCTCTTATTTTTTTTTCCCCTGGAGAGACAGAACACTCTAGAAGCTGAGTGGGGCATGTTTTTTGCAGGTTTTAGAAAGGAAAGTCCAAGAATTCCTGTTACTGAGAACTCAGAACAAACTTCTGAGTTTTAGGTTGTTTAACTCCTCTTTTAATGACACAAGACATTTCAATATCCTTCCAATATAGGTGTTTCTGTGTGTGTGTGTGTGTGTGTGTGTGTGTGTGTGTGTGTGTGTGTGTGTGTGTGTGCTTTTTTAGGGCCGCACCCATGGCATATGGAGTTTCCCAGGCTGGGGACTGAATCAGAGTCAACAGCCGCTGACCTAAGCCACAGCCACAGCAATGTCAGATCCCAGCCATGTCTGCGAACTATACCACAGCTCAAGGCAGTACAGGATCCTTAACCCACTGAGCAAGGCCAGGGACGGAACACACAACCTCATGGTTACTAGTCGGATTAATTTCCACTGAGCCACAATGGGAACTCCCCAATAAAGTTTTTTTTTTTTTTTTTTGTCTTTTTGCCTTTTTTCTAGGGCCACTCCCATGGCATATGGAGGTTCCCAGGCTAGGGGTCGAATCGGAGCTGTAGCCGCCGGCCTGCACCAGAGCCACAGCAACATAGGATCCGAGCAGCATCTGGGACCTACACCACAGCTCATGGCAATGCCAGATCCTTAAACTACTGAGCAAGGCCAGGGATCAAATCCACAACCTCATGGTTCTTAGATTCATTAACCATTGAGCCACGACGGGAACTTCAAAGCATTTTTTTAAAATGTTAAGTAGCTATTGTGTTGAGGTCTAGGAACTAAAAGAACTTTAGCTGATATATCTTCTAGTCTCATCTATACCAGAGTTCATACTTTGGAACCCTGACATTTTTGGACCTTTCTTTCATTTTTTATTTTTTTAAGATTTTTACTTTTTTATTATAGCTGGTTTACAGTGTTCTGTCAATTTTCTGCTCTACAGCAAAATGACCCAGTCACACACACATATATACATTCTATTTTCTCACATTATCATGCTCCATCATAAGTGACTAGACATAGTTCCCAGGGCTATACAGCAGGATCAAATTTCATATCCATTTCAAAGGCAGGAGTTTGCATCTATTAACCCCAGATTTCCAATCTATCCCACTCTCTCCCCCCTCCCTTGGTGAGCACAAGTCTGTTTTCCAAGTCCATGAGTTTTGTTTCTGTGGAAGGGTTTATTTGTGCTATATGTTAGATTCCAGATATAAGTGATATCATATGCTATTTGTTTTTCTCTTTCTTACTTCTTAGTATGAGATTCTCTAGTTCCATCCATATTGCTGCAAATGGCATTATTTTGTTCACAATGGAATACTACTCAGCCATAAAAAAGAGCAAAAATAATGGACCTTTCTTTATTGTGTGTGGGGGAGGAGGCATGACCTAAACATTACAGGAGGTTTAGCCAAATCCCTGGCCTTTACCCACTAGATGCCAGGAGTGACCCCCACACATGACAATCAAAAATGTCTCCAGATAATGACAAATGTCCCTTTGGGGGACACAATCACCCCCTGTTGAGAATCACTGATGTAGATTAAGAGGAAGCTGCAAGTGGACAAGAAATATTACTAACTTTGGTGTGTCACTTTGGCAGAGCAAAATGCTACACCAAGATTAGTACCATTTGGTTAAAATTCACAATTTAAAGTTGAGCAAACAGGTTTAAATTCTAGCTCTACCATTTACTACATGATCCTGAGTAAATCATTTAGCCTCTCAGAGTCTTTCATTCCTTACTTTTTTTATTTTTAATTTTTGCTTCGTGGGGCCACAACCATGGGATATGGAAGTTCCCAGGCTAAGGGCTGAATTAGAGCCACAGCTGCTGGCCTGCAGCACAGCCACAGCCACACCAGATTCACACTGTGTCTGTGACCTACACCACAGCTCATGGCAACGCTATGTCCTAACCCACTGAGTGAGGCCAGGGATTGGACCCTCATCCTCATGGATCCTAGTCAGGTTCACTACACTGAGCCACAGTGGGAACTCCTGATTCCTTACTTTTAAATGTGTATAACAATATAAAACCCACTAATAACCACAAAGACTGACGAGGATTGTGGATGTATACAGTCAAACGCAGAGTAGGGCCTCAGCGAGAGCTTGTGCAGACTCTCTTTCCTCAGCACCAATCACAGTGCTTTCCATTTGACAATCACCTTTCTTAAATTAATAAGTGATTTCAAAGCCTGTAGTCGTGTGCATGCATATATATCTGGTCATTTCTAATACTTCTATTTGCTTATCATGAAATTTCGATGAAATAAGAGAGACAAAACTTGTGTTTGCTCACAAACACCAAGGCAGTTAATAATGATGGGAAACAAACACCCTTACACTTAACAACCAATTTAGAAAAATATTCTATTTTCCTAGCTTGCCTTCTGTGGACATGGTCGGTCTTCTAGACGAACATAAAGGTGCATGCAAATGACTTCTGTGAAACATTTCTAAAACAACAACGTTATGACCTCCCCAGCGCCTGAGCACCTCCCGGCTCATCAGCTGGGCACAATGAACCTCTAGTTCCCTCTGGTAGTAGAAGTTTTACTGAAGTGTTTTCCTGAAATGGAAATTTTCCAGCTCCCCCAAGGAACACATTAAAATCAGAAAGGATCTCGGAGTTCCCGTCGTGGCGCAGTGGTTAACGAATCCGACTAGGAACCATGAGGTTGCGGGTTCGGTCCCTGCCCCTGCTCAGTGGGTTAACGATCTGGCGTTGCCGTGAGCTGTGGTGTAGGTTGCAGACGCGGCTCGGATCCCGCGTTGCTGTGGCTCTGGCGTAGGCCGGTGGCTACAGCTCCGATTCAACCCCTAGCCTGGGAACCTCCACATGCCGCGGGAGCGGCCCAAGAAATAGCAACAACAACAACAACAAAAAGACAAAAAAAAAAAAAAAAGAAAGGATCTCAAGGAATAATTCTACTGGGAGGTATTTGGTGTGTTGCTAAGGTGAATTTAAGTCAAATTTTGCAATGGAACAACCTGGGGGAGGGGTTTGCTGGATTGCTAGCCTAAAATAAGTAAGCAGAAAATCTAATTTTCTTCTCTCTCTCTCTGCATCTCTCCCTGTTCTTTTCTTGAGCCTTTTGAGAAGAGAGAACTATGACTGGTGTTATATACAGAAGGGGGAAAAAAAAAATCACACTGTTTATCATCCATTCATCTAACATTTATCATATACCTGGTTTGTACTGATCATCCACTGGCAGTTGAGAAGATAATAATTCTGAACTACTGCTCCTAAATCTCTGAACCACATTACAATCTAACCAACATTACATGGGCTTCTCTGCCGTCAGGTCCTGGAGCATATCTCCCTCACCAGATTTCAAAATCCTCAGAGTAAGGAAGTGGTTTAATTTACTACTACACCACTAATTCCTAGCACAGTGGCTAAACATATTAAAGACTCAATAATTTGTTTAAATAAATGAACATTCATGTGTTACTATCTTTAGGATATGTATTTTTAAACACTTTTATATTAGGTAATCATTAGTTTATTTATTTATTTTTTTATGGCTGCACCTGCAGCTTATGGAAGTTGCCAGGCTGGAGGTTGAAAGAATCAGAGTTGCAGTTGCAAGTAGGCCTACGCCACAGCCATGGCAACACTGGATTTGAGCCACATCTGTGACCTACAACACAGCTTGGGGCAATGCTGGATCCTTACCCCAATGAGCAAGGCCAGTTATCAAACTATCAAATATGCATTCTCACAGAGACTATGTTTGGCTCTTAATCTGAGCCATGGGAACTCCTAATTAGGTAATTTAAACTTAATTTGTATATATATATCTCAAATATGAGTATCAAATATGAGTTTCACAACTACCTTGCCCTCAAGCTGATTGCCAAGAACAAAAGTATAAGAAGAAAGTTCAGGCAGCAAAAGCAGATTTCTGAAATCTTAGGTCTCCTGCAAAGGTTTGGAGCCATAGAAAGGAAATTTTAATTATCCAGAGAGCTGGGACCCTAATATGGCCAGTGTGATAACATTTCTTAATTTTGGACAAAGCTCTCTGTGATATCCTTAGATAGAGAGACTAGGGGAGACTGCCACACAACTTTTATCCCACATTTCCAGTAATGGGGCTACTGATTATGTCTTCCATTTTAAAAGCCATGAGGGAGAGATATGTCTCATCTCTGCAAATGTCAACATAGTCAAAGGCACTTGCATGTTTTTGGTTATCCCTCTGGGATAATTACTTGCTTTAAAGATAGTCTGCCAACTGCTTTGAGCAGCTTGCTGTGAGAGCTGGGCTTGGCACATTTTTTTTGCTCAGATAGATGGCAGTACCATCCTCCCATCCCCTCTCATTTTCATTTCATAGGCCCCTTTCTGCTCTGATAAGAAGGGGAGACACAATTGCTCAGCCAAGGGGACATCTTTGTATTTAAGCAAAACAAGACATCACGTGTGTCTCTCTACAAGTTCTTGCATTCCCTTTCTGCAAATAGAATTGTTCCCCCAACCTTTGCAGGGTAAATTTATTCATTAAATGTACTTAATAAGTACTTTATTTACTAAATAACACATTTATTCAGTCCACCACCTGTGCCAGGCCTTGTACTGTGCATAAACCTCAAAGAATGGAGATGAAGGCAGGGAATGTATTGGCACAAGATTTGCGAAGAGGACACCAAAGAAGAAAAGGGAATGTGCATGCAGAGCATGGAATTAGGCTGGCGCTCTGGAGTTTGAGAGCAAGAAGTAGTGAGACAAGAGAAATAAGCTGATGTTTGATCATCATGCAATTTGCATTAAAGAAAATGGAGAGTTATTCAAAGCTGAACGAATTAATGAATGAATGAAGCGAGGTGTTTTTGCGTGATTAATGGCACTAGAGACTCACATCATGGAGAATGGTAGCCAAACATTCCATGTGCTCATTAAGCACTTAACCTGTGGCTATATGAAATATACACTGGATTTCAAAGACTTAAATACAGAAGATTATACAAAGGAATACAAAAGAGGTCACTGTGAGCTTTTATATATTTTATTTATTTTTGCACATTAAGGCCATACCTGAGGCATATGGAAGATCCCAGGCTAGGGGTTGAATAGGAGCTGTAGCTGCAAACCTACACCACAGTCGCAGCAATGCCAGATCCAAGCTGCATCTGTGACCTACACTCAGCTCATGGCAACAATGAATCTTTAACCCACTGAGAGAGTCCAGGGATCGAACCCACGTCCTCTTGGATACTAGTCAGGTCCGTTACTACTGAGCCACAATGGAACTCCCTTGAGATATTTTATAAAGGGTGTTATTTTGCATATAGTCGGTTAAATATAATTTTTGGGTTTGTTGGTTTTGTTCTTGCTTTTTAATTATACCTACTAGAAAATTAAAAATTGCATATATGGCCTGTATTGTATTTCTTACAATATATTTCAAAACCTCCTGGTATAGATGAGAAATGACTGAGGCACAGACAAGAGCAAAAGACATGAGGGTGGAGTAGAGAGAGTGGATTATTTGACATTTATTTACAAGAATGAAAATTAAACTAGGATTTATATATCCTAAGGTGACCAAAAATTTTTTTAAAAGGAAGGAAGGTAAAAAAAATGTCTTTGTCACAACTTTCCTGTGGGCCTTTTCTAAACCCCACTGCCAAAGGAAAATTCTGTAGTTAAGGGAGACATTAAGTAAGTTTTCTTATTTTAACTTTGCTTGAGAAAAACCCCCTTTTTTTTTTCTACAAAAAAAAATGTGGACCTCTCTACCCTGGCTTATCTAGGGCACGGTGCTCCTTCAGGAAAAACCTCAGGGCCACCAAACAAAGCACGATTCAAAAGACCTGTAAAGAGTTGCAAAGTAAAAAGCAGGTGCTCAGGTAATTATTCCTTTGGTAATGAGATGGCCTAGTTTTTGTTTTCAATGACATTGAAAGAGACCTGATAAAAGTGACAACTATGTAGCAATGTAGCATTAAACACATATACCTATATATTTTTTAGGGCTGCACTCTTGGCATATGACATGGAATCAAATAGGAGCTGCAGGTGCTGGCCAATGCCACAGTTGCAGCCAACACCAGATCCCAGCCATGTCTGCAACCAATACCGCAACTCACGGCAACAGAGGATTTTTAACCCACTGATAGGGGCCAGGGATCGAACCCGCATCCTCATGGATACTAGCTGAGTTTGTTACTCCTGAGCCACAATAGGAATTCTTAAACATAATTTTTAACAAAAGATCTTACTGTGATCTTTGGCATATTATTCAGGAGGAGATAAAAAATCATGGAAGTTGCTATAACAATCTGTTTAATCCCATTTACTTATATACGGCAAAAAAATTCAATGTTTACATTTAAAAAACACAAAAAGAAAAATAAGACCATAATTGGTGTTAAATCCCCTTTCATTCTATCCATACGTAATAGGCATCGGTGAATACATGAACTGACTGAAAAAGAATCAACTCTCATGGAGGTGCATTTTCAGTAAAACTTTGCTTTTACCTCAAATAATTATTTGTTAATGTTAAAAATATACGTATGTGGTTTTGATCAATCTATGAATAATAATTATAATAATAACTTAATCTAGAGGAAAAATTAACAGTTAAAATTTTATGTCCCAGGAAATGGAAATAATCTAATTTACATACATATTTTTGTTTCAGGGAAGTTTGATAGGTTGATCAATAAAAGACTTCCAAGCATAACAAATATATTACATTAGGATAAAATTCTGTGGGGGAAATGGATTGGAAATAAAGGTTTAAGAGGTAAGAAATAATAAAGTAGGTCTTCTTATTGTGAAAGAAGAGCTCGTTCATGTAGTATATTTAAAATGGGTGATGCGAGGGTGTTAAAATCACCCATAGTATTTAGATTCCATTGACTACATTTAGAAGAGTGATGTAACAGTTTTACATCTAAATGTTAGTTTTTACAATGTGCTGTAAATTACATCCTCTGCAACTATTTACATTTATGATGAAAAATTGTAGACGTCAACTAAAAAATGTGCAAGGGGACATAAACCTATTTTTCTTAATTCTCCTGTGGGGTGAGTGAACCAAATGGTTTGAAGACCACTGATTTAGATGACAGATTCACAGAGGGCCTGGTGGCCTATTCGGGGTCTGGGGTCAAGAAAGGGGGTCTTGGGCATTGCTGTGCACATCCCACAGGAGATTAAGCCTCAGCTACAAAGCCACATTGGCATTTTTCTCCAGTGCAATCCTTCCCTATGAGAAACAGGGCTATGCATTCCTGGCTTGCAGACACTAAATGTCAGTAGCAATCCCTTTTCCTCATCAAGATGCCCCAAAGTATCCTACACATTTCCAAGTATCTCCTTGGAGAGCAAGCCTTTCCCTGGCCGAGACACACTAGAGGATGTATTTCCACTCCTGTTGCAGCAGATAAATTGTAGAGGCCTTAAAGGAAGATTTTGCCACCATTTTTGGCTTCAGCTAAGTTTGCCAAGGGGGTCTGTCAGGAATCAGCCCATCACTCTGTCACACCAGAACCGTAATATGACATGAGAGCGACAGCTCCACGTTTCCATCTAGATAATAGTGGAATTATGCTCTTGAAAAGAACTTGGAGTTCAGACCATCATTTCATTTGCACCCCAGGAAGCACACCTGCTCCACCCATCAATATTTGATGGCTATTGAAGAGAGGGCAGAGCTGACATGCTGTCAGAATTTATCAAGTAAAGAACAAGAAGCAAGCTTGAACTTGCACTGGAGTTGCCCATGGGGAGTCTGGGTAATTGGGAGATCACCCTCTTCATCTAGACCAGGACTTGATGTAAGCAGCCTGCAGGGGTAAAGCAGATCGATGGGTGGGCAGGGGAGGTAGAAAGATGGGGAGAGGGGGACTCCAAGTGCTATAAAATCTGGCACAGGGAAAACATGTCCAAAATAACACATCCAGTTTCTATGATTCCTGTCCCAGCTTCAGCAATGAGAGCTCATTTTATATGTAAGGATAAAGAAAGAAATTTCTGCCCCCTTCCTCTGGGTTGCTTCCTCGGGGACCCCCATTTACCCCAAGCAGGCTTGGGAGCTCTTCTTTCACAGATCACCCTCTGGTCCCTTCTGTAATAGTGGTGTTTATAGTCTTGGTGTACAGCAAGTCTGAAGGGATAAAGGATAAAGGAAGCAGAAAAGGTAATATTCTATAAGGTCAGAGGTAGAAGCTGGAATACAATTCAAAGCCTCTAACTCTGCCATGTGCTTTCTCCCCACGGCTTTCTCATCAGCTTTCTCTTAGCTCATGTTTTGTTATGTTTGGCTATTCTGGGACACATATCCACTCTTCACATACAATTTATATGTGGTTTTAGTTGTGTTTGCAGTGAACACAGTTACCTATCTGAATATTTTGAAGTCGAGGAGTTTGGGGCAGGGGAAGTCTTTGTGGGGTCTCAGGCTCCCTAGAGACTGTAAGTGAAGGAAAGACTCAGGGAGCCAGCAATCAACATCCCCACTAAAAACTATGTGCCCGACAAACCCTGCAGGAGACACAGGACATCAACAAAGGACATCAACAAAGGAAATACACAAGCTATTGAGACAGAAGCCATGATGGGGAAAGATAATATAATAAAGAGATTTATAGACTAACGCATCCAAAAGTTCCTACACACATAAACTATGGAGAGGCTTTAGGAGTCCAAGAATTATGTACATTCAGAAAGTGAAGTAGTCTTAAGATCATTGGATGAAATGTTTAAAAAGCATGCCCACCTCATGCCTCTTTTTGGGAAGGGCCTCCATGCTTCCATTTATGGGATGTTTGTGTCCAGTGATTTTTTTTTGGCCATCATCTCACAGCTTTGCAAGCACTTGATCTAAGCTAAGCCAGGTAGATTCTCACCCTCCTCAGTATTTGGATCAAAAGACAAAAACTGAGCAAAAGATTCTGAGAATGGAGCTGCGAGGCCATGGCCAAAGCCCTTGTCTGTCACTGGTAACTAAGTGGAGAAAATCTGTCTACAGAGGGAAGGTGACAATAAAGCAGAGCAGAGCGTGGCAGGGATGAGAGACAGTGTGATCACAGACACACAGAGACACAAAACACACAAGTTCTGTGGGGCTCACAAAATGTTGTGGGATATGAGGTCAACCCATCCTGCTATTGGGGTCTACAAGCACCCCCCCACACACACACTTTTCAAATAAGGCTCTTTTGCTTGTGATTACTTCAGTAGGTTTTTGGTTTTTTCATCTCATAGGAACCCTGGCTGGGACAGCCATGTCATTCAGATATTTTATTTTCAGAAAGGAAACAGTCCTAGAAAAGATGATTTATATAAACTCTAATTAATGAGAGAATCAGGCCAGGCATACAGATCTAGATTGCCTATGCCACAAGTTGGATTTCCAAGCAAAGGAGCAATCAGCTTTGAAAGAGGTTGCTGATGCTGATTTTCCTGAGTCCTTGTTCCGGGGCCAGGAGTGCACATCTGAATCAAAGGAACCTATAGCTGACTCTGATGCTTAGTAACCAAGTGGTTGGGGAAAAGTGTGTGTTGTGCCTACATTTTCAACTACTTTATTTAAGCATTTGTGTATTATACATTATTTCTACAGATTACAAATGATTACATTTCGTCCTCAATGTTTACAGTACCAGGACCATTTACCCACCCACAGTGCTCCCTTTAAATCCTGGGCCAGTATCTGACCTATTAGAAAGCAAGCTCTGAGATGATCTGACCCAGGAAAGCCATCTTCCCCTCCCTTCACCAGGGCTTCTCTTGCCTATGTTTTAATCCATTCTGTGACACAGGCTCCCAACTGGCCCAGGGCCCTGAAGAGCGGGTGCCTCTCTTGTAACTGGAGCCCTTACCACTCTTAACAACCACATGCACCATGGTTGTCCGCCATCCAGACCATGACCATGATCTCTGCTACAACCAAGGTCTTCAAGTACCATCTCTGCCCTGTGGGGCTTTTATCTCCTCCTGGCCTTTCTTCCTTTACTACCCATCTGTGTCTTGTGGTTGATCATCTAAATCTAAACCACTTTCACTTCAGCACCTTCAAAGCTCTTTCAGGCTTGTCATTCTGCCACTTCTCGCCCATAAATTCCCAATCTTAGCGAGTGCTGTCATCTACTTCCTCCATGTCTACAGGACCTTACATCTCAGTCCAGCCATTCAGGCAAGAACTGATGTGTGACTAAGTTCTCCAATCTCGGCTGAGTCCTTGAATCGTCCATTGCTCCTTTTCCTTATTCTTACCAACACCTGTTTTGATTACAATCCAGTTTAACTCAGTCCCAGAAAATGACTTGAGCCTCTTACTTCACTTTGTTTTCCATTTACTTCTAACTCCTACTCTTACTTCTAACACACCATCTGCATCCATACCTTGAGAAATCTCTTCCAAGCCCAGCAAGAAGATGATTCTCCTACTCAAAGATAGCTCATGCATCTGGGCTTCCTCTTCTTCTCTATGGCAGGACCACAATATTTCAATTATTCCCCAGCTCAAGGGTAGTGTTAGCCTCTTCTTTCATATTGGCTAACTTGCCTGAGCCTCTAACAAACTCAAGTATCTTATAGCTGGTCTCACTTCTTTCCTGAGAAAACAAAGACCAAAGTCCTAAGGCATCCATTGCATCTAATGAACTAACTTAGCTCTTATGCATATAGATTGAAACTGATTCCTAGGTTCTCCATGAACAGAATCCCATCAATGGGTGGTTTTCCAGGAAAATAAATAAAACACCCCCAAAAAAATCTTTATTTGTAATATTTGCTAATTCTCATGATGAAAAATACTCCCTCCACGGCTGATTTCAAGCTCTCAATATCATGCTATTGAATGAGGCACTGTAATATTTCTTCCATACAGATATGAAATTTCAACAACTTCAAAATCATAGAAAATAGTAAAATGCAGTAAAATAATTACGAATTGATAAGATTTGATTACTTACCTTGGTTTTTAAAGGATGTTCAGGTTTAGATCACTGCATTTTTAATAATGGCAGCACTTAAGAACTGTCTTATGAAGTTCTGAAAAGGTAAAAATCAGTTCTTTCAAGCCAGCAGTAGCAGCTCCTGTACACCAGTATGCGCACACCTGCTGCTTCTTAAAATCTGTTGCTTCCATACGTTCTGTAGTTTACCTTGTGTGAAGTTTCCTCATTCTACTAAATGGCAGGTTTTCTGTTCTCAGTGAACTCTTTCTCATCTTTCCATCTAAGGATATTGGTATTACCAAAAATTGTACATTCAGTCAATGCACTTTCTCCCCATATTCCTCTTCTCATGCTCTCTGATACTACTTCTGTGTTCCTATTTCAATTTGGTTACCATCACCCACCCACCTGAGACACACTGCTGCAATCATCCTTGAATCTTCTTAGTTCTTTCATATCCCACGAACACATCTTACTTCACATCCTAAAAATATCATATGCCGCCTCCTCTTCTTCATCTCTATGAGTTGCTCTAATATAGGTCCTTGTCTTACTAAAACAGTGTACAAATGGATCCAGTTTTTCTATTCATATCTATTCTTCTCAGCAGGTACCATAGTGGCTAAGAAAATTCATTTATTATTATGACATTCATTGATTAAATCCTTTCAATGGCTCCCTATATCCCACTAGATAAATATATTGCAACATAAATTCCTTGTTTATTTGGTGCTTGCCTGACCTCACCAGCCCTGTATTTTACCTCTTCCTACTTTATTTACTTTTTATGGTCCACAAATATTACACTTCTAATAACTGCCTCCATCACCAGCTCTTGTGCCCCTCGATGATTTCACTCAAGCTGTATCTGTTTTCTGGGACAGCTTGTCCCTTATCAGCCTTCATCTAACCTTCTCTGTACCCATCTCCTGTTGGCTTAGACTGGGCATTACATTGCTTTAGGCACACATTCCTCATATACTCTAATGGTCTAATGTTCATGAGAAACCATGAAAATGAGTCACTCATATGTCCTGCCCTGGGGAACTTGCTTGGTTCATGACCCAAGCTTCTCCTTCTTTGAATTTACCAGTGCCTTCTTGTCAAGACTGCTCCCAGACAATGATAGGGCATATCTGGAGTACCAGACGGACCCATTCTGACAAGAATCAGGGCTCCTCCATGAAGTAACTTCAGCTTGAGCATGCCCCATCACTCTGGCTGAACTTTTGAAGAATTATGATGCAGTCTGAGATGCTTCCTACCCCTAGTCTACTTTTCCTTCAATAGGTGTCCAATCTGTATCCTGATCTAAAGGCTTATTCCAGGCTTTTCTCCAGCCTCTTCCCCCAGTAAATCTCTGCCAGGTCTAATGATGTCTTGATGCCCTGTTTCTCTAAGCAGTCTGTCTATTGCTGTGTCTTACCTTTCTACACACTTACCTTAATTTTCCTATAAACTATATTTTAATAGTATGTATGTATGTGTGTACCCAATGAGACTGTGCAACCTTAAGAGCATGAGCTCTGGTATTCATCTTTACATTAAAGCATACAGACACATCCTAGTTGATCGGTAAATGTGCACTGAATATATAAATAAATTTGATGAAAATTGTCACTTTACAAAAAGTAGTTGCAGTGTGATTCTTGGAGTAATTTACCGTGCTAGAGTTTTTCAGAGCATGAAAATATGTGATATGTCAGAAGTATGGCAATTTCATAAAAGGTATTAAACCACTATATCACCATTTCAACTTAATTGCAGTGTATAAAATAACTTTAGCTCTGGATTTGTGAAGGAGTCAATATAAAAAGAGTGACAAGATATTTTTCACAAGTCTGCATCTTATAGTAAGTAACTTATTTTTTCTAAAATTGATCTTGAATAAATGCTAGTTAGAATTATCCCAAGGAACATTACAAAAGGAGAAATGAAAATAGAAAACACTCTCACTTGGGGACTCTGCAAATACACACCAATTTAGAAAGCTGCACATGGCCCAGGGAAATCTCTCCCCATAATTTCGAGTATACCTGTTTCATTTCACATATTACCAGATAGGATAGTATGCACTGAATGTTTATGTTCCAGGCATATGAAAAGAGGTAGTATATGCCTATGCAGTTTGTGAAAATTCTTGAGATACTTAGAAATACAGTGTGATTGAACACCTTGATCATTTTTTTGTGACTTCATGGCTCCATTCTCTCTCTTCATTTTTAAATATCTAAATGTCTTCAAGGGACATATAATTATATTCTTACATACTGAAAACCAGGTAGATGCATTGTTTATTTGCTCATGAAAGGATGGAATTCTGAATCAAATAAAAGAAGAAAAACCCTTGGCATAATTGTATTGTTGAATAGATTTAGAATTTGACACATAGGTGCATAGCTGCTACTGCTTTTCTTTGACTTTTTTAAAATTACTGAGTTGTAGAAAAGAGGAAAGAGATTCTTGGAAGTTTATATACCTAAATGCATGGGGTCACAGAATAGTAAAACTTAGAAGGAAATTTTAAAGCCATATAGATTCTAAATAAATAAAAAAAGTCCCTCCAAAATCAGTTTCTTGCCCAAGGACACTTCACAAGTTCATGATAGAGATATATTTTAATGCATTGATTGATTGGTTGATTGAGTCATTCGTTATATACAATAGTCATTCCAACATTTATACATATGTCAATTGTAATAGGGTTTGGAGGGACTGATTTAAGAAGGTACTTTTGCTTGGGTCACTTGCATATAGTTTTTAGACAATTAGACCTGAGATATGTCTGTGACCAAAGGCAGAGGATATGATTTGTGCAAACTAAAAACTCTAATCAATCAACCACTAGGAGCTGTGCTTCCTATTATTTACTAAGGTCAGGGTTGGCAGTGACCAAAGGGCCAGCATTGACTTAAAGGATAATGTGTTCTTATGCAGATACAAGTGGGTTTTTTAAATAGTAAAAATTCCCAGTTCTGAATAACTTGAAGTCTTTCATGATGAAAACCCTCCTTGTATGATCCCAGAGGCATTTGACACTTTCTTCTTCCTACTCTTTGCCTTTTACTGAATGTATCCATGTTCCCTGAATGTGCTAGGCTATTTCTCACTTCCCAAGTGAAATATTTCATCTTCTCTTCCTGAAATACCTTTTGCTTCTTTTTATCTCTGTCACAACTACAAATTTGGAGCTCACACCTCTCTCAGGAAAATTTCATGGTTCTTCAGAGTTTTCCTATGGGCTCATGACTTTTGAAATGCTAATAAAACTATATTAAAATTACCTGTTAACTTTGTCTTCACAGCTGACCCTGTCAAATGCAGAGATAACAGTGCAAGGCACACATGGAATTTAAAATTTTCCAATAGCCACATTAAAAGGAAAAATAGGTAGAATTAATTTTAGTAATATATCTTATACAGCTAATATTATTGTTTCAATAAGTCATCAATATAAAATGAGATACATTGCTTTTTTTGTACAAAGTTTTTGAAGCCTAGTGTGGACATTGCACTTACAGCATGTCTCAATTTGCATTAGAAAGATTTCAGTTATTCAATATGCTACCGTGAATAGCACAGTTCTAAATTCTAAACTCATTCAAATAATAATTCTTTTTTTTTTTAAGGTGGTGTAGCCTCAAGCCATATCATAATGCAAGAGATAGAAGGCGATACTGTTTAATGTGGTGGTTCAGAATTCTAGATCCAACCTCAGAGATAGGTTGGGATTGACATATACACACAATACTATGTACAAAATAGACAAGTAACAAGGACTTACTGTATGTGACTGGAAAATCTACTCAATACTAAATACCTATATGGGAAAATAATCTGAAAGGAATGCATTTATATATGTATGTGTGTGTGTATGCGTGTATGGATAACTGATTTACTTTGCTGTGTACCTGAAACGAACACATTTTTGTAAGTCAATTACACTCCAATAAAATTTAAAAAAGAAAGAGTTCTGGATCCAGACAGATCATAAAAAGTGGCTCTGCCACTCACTGTCTTTCTCACCTTGGGCCAGCATTTCTAAGCATTCTAAATTTAACCATTCTCCCCTTTCTTTATCAGTGGAAACACTTTCTATAGCATAGATCCTATTGTGGTGATTAAAGACAAAAATGCATGTAAAGTACCAGGGAAGGACTCGGGTGGCATGATAGATTGTTGACAGATCAATTAATATTCAACTGGATAACTTGAAATATCATTCTTCCAATCTTTCTGTCAATATTTGATAAGTAAATCCATCATCTAATTAACAAATAATAAGTTTTATAAGTTTATATAAATTGAGAAAAACAACCACCTATCTGTCATTGCATCAGGAGAACAGTCCTAAATACATGTTTATCACATTTGGGCCATACTTTGGGTTTGTGATGGCTTATAGGACAGTTCTAAGATATACCCAAAGTTCACTTTGGATTCCTCGAAGATGAAGACTTCGTAGACAAGTTGATCCCCATAAGCAACTTGTATAAGGAATTCCCGTACATAGTACTCATATTCCACATTGGCAGAAAGAGATACAGGACAGAGACTGCTAGTGTGGATCTGGTCAGATGCGTCATACGCATTATGCTCGTACGGATAAAGGAAAACAGCAGCCATTTCAAATACGAGCTGCATGTGAGAGGTTACAGATTCAAATGCTATGAATTCAGACGTGTTGGTTCGCAGTTGAATACTTCTCACATAGGCAACTCTGCAGGGCTGTGCTAAGGTCAGGAGGAACCAGGGCTTCTTCCTTAATAACTGTTAGTCTTTTGCATTAATAAATAATCACACACACATAGACACACTACAGTTGTTAACCATCTACTATATGACAGTTATTGTGCCAGCTGCTTAAAATCTTATCTTTTAATCTCACAAGCCTTCCATGCAGGAAGGTATGCTTATATTCACTTTACAGAAAAACTGAAATTAGAGAGATAAAATAATGGTTCCAGTTTACAGGGATAAGCAGCAGAACTGAAACATGAATCCAGACCTTCTGACTGAAGTCTAGAACTCTTTCCACTCTGTAGCTGGTGATTCCTCCATTTCTAAGTACAATGCATTTACAACACATAATATCTATTTTGAAGGATTAGAGTGAGGCTAGCACTTAACATTTCTGGAAAAAAAAAATGGGACAAGCACATGTCTCCTTCTTCTCTTATTTTGAAGATGTGAGCATTAGCCACAGAGAGGTTATTTAACTTGCAGGGAGTTGCACAGCTCTCTGTGGGCCATGGCTTCTGACCCTTTCCTTGACCTCCCCATGTAGAGACAAGGGTGGAATGGAATGACCCCAGGATGACAGCAGGATTTTCATAGTCAGCAGGCAGACAGATGGGCCTGAGCAACTCTGAGCAACACAGGGCTACATATACTCTCCAGAGAGGGTACTGGAGCAGAGGACAACAAAGGCAGGCCCAATGCCAGAATCATTTAAAAAACAAAAACAAAAACCACTGTGAAATTTCAATAATTCAATCTGTAGCATGATCAAAGTGCATGCAGTATTCAGGCTTTAAAATATATCAAAATCTGAAAAAAAAAAGATTTTATTTATTAGTAGTATTATTATTTTGCTTTTTAGGGCTGCATCTGTGGCCTGTGTAGGTTCCCAGGCTAGGGGTCAAATCAGAGCTACAGCTACTGGCCTTTGCCACAGCCACAGCAACGTGGGATCTGAACCATATCTGTGACTTACACCACAGCTCACAGCAACACTGGATCCTTAACCCAGTGAGTGAGGCCAGGGATCGAACCCACATCTTCATGGATCCTAGTAGGATTTGTTAACCACTGAGCCACAAAGGGAACTCCAAGAAATAGATTTTTAAGAGGCCCGTCATGTTGACTTGTATATAACATAATTGGAAAACAAAATCAGACTGGTAGAAAGAGAAATGCAGTATAAGAACTTTCAAGAACCATTTAGTTATAGAGTGAACCTCTACAGGGTTTTTTGTCACTCATCTTTCTTTTGAAAAGAGTCTCCTCATCCCTGTCCCCTTGCATAAACACGGTGACTCCAAGAGCAGTTGTCATTTGATGCAGTGGCTTATTGGTACTGTTCCTCTTGGGGACAATGAGTGCCTTGAACTGATTTTAAATGGATGCAGATCCCTGGTATTGAGTCTTAAAGGTGAAAAACTTAGGAATACATATTTTCTATCATGTGAAGAAAGAAAATCTGAAGCAGCATAAGAAAATAATTGATCCCATTACTCTGACGTGAGAAAATGGTGAGGTTGGTTGGGCCGCTATCCCAGTTCCTGCAGTGCAGTTCCGCTCTGAGAGTATGCACTGTGAATATTTTTCTTTTTTGTTCAAGCTGGATTAAGTTGGGTTTATTCCTCTGTCTACCAAAGGGTTCTAGTCACTCTAAGTGCATTCTTCTATTATAAGATCAAAGGAAGAATGGAGTTCCATAGTGGACTAGCGGTTAAGGATCTGGTGTTGCCACTGCTGTGGCTCAGGTCACTGCTGTGGTGTGGGTTTGATCCCTTGCTGGACAATTCTCCATGCTTCAGGCAAGGCCAAAATAAATAAGTAAGTAAAGGAAGAATAAAAGGAAGGAAGGGGAGGATGAAGAGCCACAGCTCTTATAATGGGACCGGCTATATGCCAGGCACAGCTTGAAGGCGTAAAGATTTGAGCTACATGACTTCTTAGAGGTCCTGGGGAAAAAAAATTTGTAAAGTGGAAGTATAAGCTTAGGATCTTGGAGATGTACTTTCATATAGCATGCTCACAAACACAAGCACACATTCATATCCATAGCTGTGAAGTAGGCATTTCATTTAATCCTTTTGAAGCACTGACCTATTGAAATAGACACTACTTTTCCTGAGATATCAATATTCTGATTTTGCAAATAGAGAGACTAAACCTTCAATAGATGGGGCATTATACTCTAACCCACAAAATTAGCTGATAGCAAAATAAGGGCTTCAACCGTTCTTCGAGCCCTGGGTTCTAGGTATTCTCCTGCTTCCAGCAGCTCCCAGATATCAATCAAGTGGAAGCTGAATGCATGTCTGGCAGGAGTCTGGGAAAGAGAATCTCTTCTGGGTGTGAGAGTTGGAGCTGAGTGATGGGAGCCCTTTTCACCAATCTGTATCTCTAGGAGACATGGAGCCCTGGGATCTGAATTAAAATCTACAGTGAGATGCAGTTCCCTACTGCAAACTTTGAAGCATAACTGGTATTATAGGCAGGAAGCATAACAATGAAAAGCATTTAAACCTCCTGTTGCTAAGAATCTTTAGGTCAATAGCAGCATTTTAAAATCAATTTGAGGGTTCACTGGAAGATACAGAAGAGAAACTACAATCAATGTAATAAGGTTAGATAACCCTAGTCATGGTAATAGCTACCCAAAGCTTGATATCAATCCCTTACATTGATTCTCACTTACAGTTAAAAAAAAAAAAAGAAAGAAATTAGGAAGGACACACATAATACATAATAATCTCTCTGAAGCATCAAATTATAATAAATAATGATTAAGAATAATTGCTGCTGTTCTTGGAAAGCAGGTTGAAAATGAGGTTTCTAAGATATCTGCTGACAGTGAGGAGAAACTTTGGCAGTTTCAAAATTCAGAGGAGGAAAGATTAATTGGTGTTGCAGAAGTACACCTGCGGCAGGAAAAGTGGTCTGCATAGAGTGAGATGGGGTCAGACCTATCCTCCCCAGGAAGAAGCTGCAAAACCCAGTGCCTGACATTGCACTTGGCACAGCAGGGAAGGCAGAGGAGATGAGTTTCCAAAGGGTCTAGAGATAGCGTGATGATAAGGAAGAAGCTGGAAGTCAAAGTCCTATGATTGCATCCTTCCCGTGCCATTTACAAGCTCTGAGTCTTTTCTATTCTCCTCTCTAGATCTCAATTCCTTACCTGTTCCAAGGAATAATAATGCCTTTCCCCAGAGTGGTTGGGAGAATCAAGTAAGAAAGTCTTATAATAGATGGCACAAATGAACCTTTCCGCAGAAAAGAAAATCATGGGCTTTTGGTTGCCAAGGGGGTGGGGGAGGGAGTGGGATGGATTGGGAGCTTGGGGTTAATAGATGCAGACGATTGCCTTTGGAATGCATAGGCAATGATGTCTTGCTGTGTAGCACTGGGAACTTTGTCTAGTCACTTATGATGGCGCATGATAATGTGAGAAAAAAGAACGTATACATGTATGTGTAACTGGGTCACCTTGCTGTACAGCAGAAAATTGACAGAACACTAAACCAGCTATAATGGAAAAAAAAATCATTATATAAATAAAAGAAAAAAAAGTCTTATGGAGGATGTTCTCACCAAAAGGTACATGAACATTCACTTATTTGCTGAGGATAAGTGACTTCCTTAGAGCCAGATAACTAGTAATTAAAGGAACCAGGTTTCAAACCCAGGCAGGTTATCCTGATACTGCAGTCCAAGTTCCCTAAACACTAGGCATAATCCATGGCCTTAGCAACTACACAAATAATCCAGGGGCTCCAAACCCAGTGTACACTACAGGTGCATCTGTTTCCTTCTCATCCTCGCACACGTATACATGCAGGCAACCAGAGGTTTTAAACTACAGATACCATAAGATTAATTGAGTAGAATTTACCGAGTAGATTAAATTTTAGCCCCAAAGCAATCTGTCAATGAGAATAGCAAAGTTAAATGAATGGCATTCATCTACCTGTCAGAAATACTCCCAAAGAACTTGGACTCCGCATGAAATTATATAAGCCATGTGAGGACAGGCATGCCAAGTGGAGATTGGCACTTGTCACCCACCTCTACAAGGATTCAAACATGAGCTGCTGCAGCTGCTGACCTTCAACACCCCTTGTAAGGAGTTTGGGGTTGAGATCAGGAGTGAGGCACTCTGTGCTCTGGGAAAACTGGCAGAACAGGTCTTCAGATAGACATTTTTAGGAGCCCTCTTCTTGCATCTGCTCATATCTAGAAAAGCGCTAGCATCCTTCATGGTGATGTCTGCTCCTTTTGACTAGGTAACTTTTAGGAGACTTGTAGCAACCTTCTGCAAAATGTGTGCTTGATTGCATGTACCTCCCCTTCACCAAAATCACATGTATACTGACCTTCCCCCCTACCTCTTTGGAGTAGTTTCTCAGAGCTCTCTGAAATTCTGCCTCCTGATTATAGTCCTTATTTTGCCCCCCAAAAACATAACTCACAACTCACACTGTGCATTTTTTTAGTTGACAAGCACCACACTTGATTTTGCTTACTTGCTTGCTTCTGTATTCCCTAAACCTAGCATTGGTGCTCAGCAAAAACTTTGAATGAATAAATGAGAAAAAAAGGAATTAATCAATGTAATTTTAATATTTTAGCAAAACCCTGGGTTGATTATGATGTAGCTACTTAACCAGTCTTTTCTTAAAGGTAAGATCTCTGAGGATTGTAGAGGTGATTTGATTTGCTCAGGGAAATGTCAGAGCAGAGTACAACCTGCAGTCCTCAGACCCTGAGCTGGGAAAGTTTTAAGTCCAGGTACGCTTTTATTGGCTTACAGAAGGGAAAGACAAAGGAGGGGCTGCTTCACAAAAGAAGTCATCAGAGAGCTGCAGAGGCCATCCCTGAATATGCCTGGTTCTGTTTTGATAGTTTCCTTGTTGATTTTGATTGATGGAGATGGAAAATGTTCTGGATCTTTTTGGAGTCTTCTAAGTCTATTCTGATTGACAGGCTACAGGATTGCTGTGATTAGCATGTGAAGGCGTGTTCAACAAAGGTCATTTGAAGTCTAACAAATAACTGGGTTTAAGGTTTTTGGTTGGGATTTTTTGTTTTGTTTTTATTTCTAGTAGGCTGAGGCTGTTCCACTAATACATGGGTGTTTGCAAATACACAAACCAGCTCTCAAATCTGTTTCAGGATTTTTGGTAGGAATAGCAACAGCATGCCCACGAATTCTTTCAAATGTTTATTTGTTCATTCTCACTCAATCATCCACTTATGCAGATGTTTATCCATTCAAGTATTAACTCACTCTCCCATTCATTGTTGCAAATGTTTGTTCAGTTACTTGTACATGTGCAAAACACTGACCTAGCCATTCCAGCTAAAGTAAAATGCTTTACAATGCATTTTCCAAAGCTTAATAGTTTTCCTGAATGTATCTTAAATGCAACGCATCCAAAAGAGATCTTCCCTTCCCAAGTTCACTTCTTTTCCTATGCTTCATATTCTAGTAACTGACACCCCCAATTACCTAACCATGCATAAGAACATGAAAATCTTGGCGTTATTCATTTTTTACTTTCTTCCCTACTCTTCATTCAATTAATGTAAAAAATCTGCTGGTTCTACCATCTATTTTCTAAACTCATTTCAAATACCATTTCTCCCCGTAGCCACCCTAGCCACGTCACCCACGCTGACATGAGCATCTCATGTGATAAATCAATGCTTAAATCTTCTTTGTGATGGAAAGAGGGGAAGAGATGTGACAGAGAGGGAAAAAGTAAGAACAGCTAAAAAGGAAAATGGAAGTCTGGTGGTGACACTTCTCTGCTTAAAGCAATCTAGAGTTTTCACATGGTTTTGGGGATTAATTCCTTACCACAGTTTGCAATGTGCCACAGCTAACATTTTTACTTTCATCTCTATTTATTTTTCTGTTCATTGTTTTTCTCCTTTTGTAAATTCTCGGAACTAAGCCATGTGGTTGTGTGCTTTTGTGGCTTCATTGCTGTGATTTGTCTCTTTGGGATATCCATTCTCCATCTTTCAGCCTCATTGAATGAATATTTCAAGTTCCAACTTAGAACAGCACCAATTCCATGGGGATTTGACAGATTTCCTGTAAGTATATTTAATCTCTACCTCTTTCTCCTCACTGTTTGGTCATCATGCCTCTGTTGGAGAGTTTATCTCATGATAATATGTTCTGACCTCTCATAAAACTCTGAACTAATAGAAAGTGAAATCATATCACCTAGTCCTAGTCACATCACCTCTAAGAAGGAGGACCTCTATTTCCTGGCACAGTACCTGGCAAAATAGAAGATGTTCTGAAAAGTTTTCTTGAATAAATGACTAACTTCATGAGAACTCAGATTTAGGGGACAGAACTGCTATACAGGCTAAATAATAGCTAATTAGAATTAGGGTTTGTGTATACTGGGCATTTTACAGGTTTTGAATAATTTTTCTTTACCACCCCCACAAAATATTACCATCTCTTTTTATAGCAACTAAGGGAACTGAGGCACAGATAAGTCAAATACACTCAAGCATAAGCTGCTTTTAAGTTGTGAAGTAGGGACTGAAAGCCACACAATTTGCTCCCAGTATGCACTCTGAACCTTTCCAATATACTGTTTTTTTCACCAGTGGAGCCCCAGAGATGTGGAAAAAGCCAGACCTGGCTATTTACTGCCTGTGTGACTCTGTGTAGGCTATCTCATGTTTCCGAAATCTAGTTTTCGCTCATGATGTAAAAATAACAATATGTAATTTGCAGGGTTGCAGCAATAACTCGAATCAATCATGGACATGAAGTTTCCATCCCCTTGCCCAGTGGGTTGCATGGCATTAACAGAGAAGCTGACATATGCTAGACTTGCACTTGCCTTGATAATTTAAAGTAACAGAGCCTCACATGGATAATCTCATAGAGTCTCTACAGCCCATCCCATTTTCCTTCAATTGCAGTCAATAGGGAAGAGTTTATGTTTTTCTCCATGAGAATTCTGAAGAATGAGATGAGTCACCACCCTCTGGCTGGACCTCAGTGTGGGAGGTCTGTGCCTCCCTGCTTGTTCATGTATATCAAGCAGCTTCCTGCACTAGGAAATCTTAACTGTTCCTGAGCAGTAAACTAGCGATCCTTTTCTGATTGTTTGAAAGAAAAGACAATAAGCCAATAGTGTCCAGATGGAAAGCACGAAAGAGCTAATGAGAAGGAAAGTATTCATTCCTTACTGAGAACTGTTGATAATGTCTTCCATTTATACAGCATTTATAATTCACAAATCATTTTATGTGAGTGCAACTACTTCCAACCCTGGTCAGGGTCAAGGTAATTAGTTTAACTTAAATATGAAAGGTTCAAGGATGCAAGCAATGACATCTTAGCAGAAACTAGTCAGTGAAAGACCCAAACTCAACGCCAAGGTCTTTATGTCTTAGTCCCTTGTACTGCACTCCACTGCTGTTCCAAGTTCAAGATGGTAGATGTGAGATAAATGTTGTTATTAGAACAGCTGGCACCAGAATTCCCCTGGTGATTAAATTATCTTGAGTAAAAAATATCTTGCCTAAAAAAATAACAATAACTTGAAGAAGAGTCTGTGGGAAAACATGAACCAAGGTGAAGTTTACAGAAAGCCAAGAAGAAGGATATTTGCTTCCACTCATTCCTCTTGGCTATTGATATTTGCTGTACATGGGGAAAGAAAAGCATTTTATATGGTCACAAGTAGACTGATGGCTATAAAGATGTAAATCTGAACATGACTGATTTCAATGATTTTTACAAATGTACTTTCATCAATAAAATCTACTTTTATGGTTCCTTAATTTATTTTTTTGAGAGAAAAAGAACTCAAAATACTCAGAGGTCTCTGGTAAAGCAGAATGCAGCCAGATGGCCCAGGTGAAATAAAGACAAGAAGGAGAGATAAGTCTGTCCAAGCTTTGGACTGAGTGCCTCTGAAATAGATTTGTCAGTGTTCTCACTGACAGTAAAGGCCATGAGCATCCTTTAACTTAATTTCACTTCCTGCTGTTTATACTAGAATGGAGTTATAGTGTAAATTCCTGTTTTCATTATAATCTTGGTCATAAGGAGTCACTCAACCCAGAACTCCCCAGCATAAGTTGTGATTTACAAACAATCCTGGATCTGGTGTCAAGAGATGTGGGTTTCAATCCTGCCTCTGCCACCTAGTGTGAATTTCAATGATACACTTCATTTCTATAAGCCTCTTTTTTAATATCTCTAGCCATTTGGGGTTTGCAGCTAGAACTGAAATGTTTCTATAAGTGAACGATGGGAGTTACATAAGTCTGCCAGGAGTTTGTTTCATTTGCTGGTAAGGAGAAAGTTTTCTTTGTCTACCCCATATCCAGCCTGTTAGGATAAAGGGCAGGAGAAAGACTATTAAAAATGTATTTCCCACATCTAGGGTCCAGCATCAGCATCTCCTGGGGGCCTGTAAGGAATGCGATTTAAGGCCCCACCCCAGACCTAGTTATGTCTTCCAGGGGTGAAGAGCCACACCAGGGCTCTGCCAAGCCCTCTGTGTGATTATGATACACACCAAAGAGTACGCACCATGGTCCCAGAAGCAGACTGAGATGAAGAAGACAGTCCGTGCTGTCTCTGAGTTTAGTTCCCTGACTCATGCCTGAAGCCTAGAAGAGGGGGCTGCAGGCAGACTCTGCAGGAATGTTTACTCCACAGTTTCGCATCTAATGCACCCTCTGTATGAACCTAAAGAATGTCATTCCCCCCGTTAGGGTTTTATAAATTTGCCGTAAGTTGTGCCATAGAGCAAATCAATGCAATAATCCATCACACTGCATTGGTTCCTGACAACGCGTGCTCACCTGGAGATTCTTACACGCCCATCCTAGGGTAACCTCCCAACACCCTCAACTCTGAAACTTAAGTATACATATTGCACACATTGTAATGCGCCCATATAGACTTTCTTATTTCATACTCACCACCACCTCTCAAGATGCTAGAACCAATCAGCTCAGCTCCATTTTAGTGAATTATTTAGACACCTGTGGGCTTTCCTATATTTTCAAGAAGCAATGTAACTCCAGCCTTGGTGAATTTTAGGAGCTTACTCTTCACCCACAAAGGTGGTTTGAGAATACCTATCTACTTTCTAAGGATCAGAACACACAGAAGCTCAAAGAACTGTATTCACATATTTGTTCAAGTTGGCCATATAGTTAGTTAGCACAAACACTTAGAAATACACTTGGGCTATTAATTTCACACGCCCATAAATAGTAGCTCATTGATGGCAGATCCAGATTCACTTGATGGCATTTCTTTTCTGAATGGAAGTTGCTGATGAGAGTAAAGAGGTCCTAAACCAACCTACAGCAAACCAAAAATGTAAGGCCCAAACTTGACACTCATGCAACCTAAATAAGAAGCAACTCTTTGAAAACAAAACCATACCATTATACCACTATCCTGGAGGACTGATGGTGGATTTGGCATTTCAGAAATGTATGTGTGAAAAGAAAAAACTGATGTGATGAGTGATCAATTTAATTGATTCTATATACCGTATGTCATTCCATAGCACTGTTTCCAAGCAGTATTTTGCAATCAAAATGCACATGACTAAATGAAAGCAATCTTGCCCCAGGTACTCAGTGTGGCCACTGAGAGGAGTAATGGCCTTGCCTGGCCTTGTTTGCCCAGCACCCAGGTCTGTGAGTTAGGTGCTATTCTCACCCATCCTGTTTTACAGACAAAGACATCGGACACTGAGAAAATTAACTTGCTCAACACTACAAATCACTAAGTGGAGTGTGTTAGTTGCTTCAGGGCTCCCAAGAAAATGGGATTTAGAATTAGTTTTCTATCCTGTGATCGATACACATCCCTGGGATGAGTTTAGGGAGCTCATCTACTAAGCATCCCTCCTGTGCCTGCCTTGTTGTTCACAGCAGACACAAGACTGAGCTTGTTTTTTGATCTACGATTGTTCTAATTTCTTTCTTCAGGATCAGAGTCCTTCACTTACACTTGACCTGCTTCCCTGGAGTTCACAGTTTCTATTCCTCACCTTCAAACTGTCAGCTAAAGATCAGATGCTGCCACTTAGGGTAATGCTATTAAAAAAATGGTCTACACCTCAGATCAGACTCCCTTACCGTCAAAGCTTGTCCAGACCAAACACCAGTTGCCAAATCCCTCTGGATGAAGACTGGTGGTCCTTTAACCTGTACCCATCAAGTCAAACATAGACCCTTTCTCCATGACTGAGCACATCACAGGCTTCTCTCTGAAGCCTGGCCAAGACTCAGCACAAACAGCATAATATTCGTTGACCAGTGCTGATGCCCAAAGAGAGAGATTTCATTTTCTTCTCTTGACATTTTCCCTTTTAAAATACCAGAATACAACACAATGTGAAAGTTTTCTCAGTGCTTTATGGGAAGCCAATTATAACATGTTCTAACAAAGGGTATAGAGAGAAATTAAAATAAAAAATGACCAAAAATTTCAGATCCCAAAGAATTGTCACTTGCAATATTGCCCTTACCTTTTAATGAAAGAAAAGATCAAACGTCCCAACCAATTCTTCACTCCTTCAGAAAGACAGCTTCTGCCAAAAGATGATTAATGGCTGTTACTTATTTGCCTCTAATGACTGGGTTTCAGGGCAATTGGAAGCATTTTTAATCATTGGCTTATTTCTTAGTACTGTTAGTTTCAAAACCAAATCCGATGTTTCATGAAATGCTCAGCAGAATGGTATGTGTCCTTTTATGGATGTTAAGAGATCTTGCCCTTTGTTCCTGCTGGGCTTCAAACTCAGTGTCACTTGTTTATTTGGGGTGTTAAAGACAAACAGATAAACAGGGCCATGATCGTAAGATCTTTTTATGCCACACTACGAAGTCTCATGTTTAACTTCTCTGTGTTGTAAGAGATTTACTGAGAAGTTTTAAGCAGTATACTTGATTTACAGTATTATATTAGTTTCAGGTATGGTGACAATATTTTTATAGATTGAACTCCATTTAAAATTATTACAAAATAATGACTATATTTCTCTGTGCTGTACAATATATCCTTCTTGCTTATTCATTGTATAATAGGAATTTATATCTCTTAATCCCATACTCTTTTCTTTCCCCTCCCTCTTCCCTCTCCCCACTGTTAACCATTAGTCTGTTCTGTTATGTACAAGCGTATGGAGGTTCCTCTAAAAGCTAAAAACAGAACTACCAAATGATCAGGCAATTCCACTCCTGAGGAATTGTTTTCCACTCCTGGAAAAACAAAGGCACGAATTCACAAAGATACATGCAATGCTCCTAGTGTCATTATTTACATAGCCAAAATACGGAAGCAACCTCAGTGTCCATCAACAGATAAATGGATACAGATGTACCTAGTAAACATAGAATGGATTACTACTCAGCCATGAACAAAGAATGGAATTCTGCCATTTATAAAAATCTGGATGGGGTCTAGAGAGTATTAGGCTTAGTGAAACAGGCAAATACTTTATATTATCACTTACACGCAGCAAAACATGTGTGAAAAAATATATTTTTTCAGATAACTGAGTGGGACAGGGCTATAGGGACCCTAAAAGAAGGCAAGACAGTCAGTCAGAAAGCTAGCAAATAGTCCAGGTTAAGATGATATTTAAACTACAGTGATGGTTGTAGGGAAGGCATTAGGCAATGTATCAAAATGGGCACTCAGCAAATATTTATGGAAAGAAGGAAGGAAAGAGGAAGGGAGGGATGAGGTGGGGGAAGGAGGGAGGGAAGGAGGATAAAAGGAAGAGAAGGAAGGAAAGAAGGGGAAACTGATCCAGCTGAAATCCCTTGTAATTCTCCCAGGTAGTGAGTAATCTTTACACATGTATATGGCATATAAAAACCACATTTTATCACAGCAGTTCTCAATGAAGTGGTACATTAGAATCATTTGAGTAACCTAAAAAATCTTGATGCTATGACTATATTCCCAATCAATTACCTAAGAACCTCTAAGGGTAGACCCCAGGCCTCGATATTTTTTAAATGCTCCGCAGTGATTCTAATGCACGGCCAGGGCTGAAGATCAGTGCTCTGCAGACCGTCTTCCTCTGGAGTCAATCTCTGCCTAATAATCGGTTGCCATGGAAATTTACCCACCAGCTGGGCGAGGGTTGTCCAACCTCTAGGTTACTTTCCACCTAAAAATAACTGATACTTTTAAATCACTGGGATAATAAAACTCTGTTATGATCTGCTGCCAAACTGAAGGAAGTGCAGTAGGACCTACTTTTCCTCCATATGGACCCAATTCAGGTCTACTCAGGGGATTTTAATTTGGGCTCTGGTCCTAGCTATACACTAAATAGCACCAGAAAGCCACTGGACATTTGCTACTATTTGCTGGATAGAACTACCTCTAAGGGTTACCCGCATGTTACACAGGGAGGGATATGGACAATAGAAAGCTTCCGTTTGCATACTGTCTCTGCCATTTTATTAGCTGTTATGACAATGGGCGGATCACTTAACCTGAACTGATTCACTTTCCTTATTTGTATAATAGGGATATTCATACCTCAATCAAAATTTGTTTTTGAAGATAGAACAAGATGAGATATAATACTTGGTAAATCCCAATTATCATGTAACATGGCGTCTAGAATAATATCAGTGATAATAATGGACATTTCTCCTTTCTGTTGATATCAATAAAGATAATACAGAATTTTAAGCTTAAAAGTAACGTACACAGTATCTTTCCTTCATCCTACCAGGTTTCTAAATATCAATATCCAACATATGCTCCCTTGTTTCCTCAAATCACAGTGTAACAATAACTTGGGTTGCCTAAATCCATGACATGTTGCATGCTTCTCGAAGTTAAAGAGAGTTTTCCACCTGAGTCTTGCTGGGAAGGAAAGGCCCTGGTAATAAGGTCAAGTCCAATGAAAATCCTCCTCATTAACAACGGCGCACTCTATGCACTGTGGCTTGGTGATGGAAATGGCTGGATTCCTCCCTTTCTCTCAGGGAGCATAACCACAACATGAAATCCCTGTCATTCACCGAACACCTTGTGCACCTACATGATCTCCGCAATTGACAAGTGCACCTCAGTGTTGTTACAAGAGACTCTGTTACCAGAAAGGCAAACTGAAAGAGAGAGAGAAAAAAAGAGCAAAACAATTCATTTTCAACCTAATTAAAGTCATTATAAACAGCCTCCCGGTGCTTAACCTTTTTTTCCTCCAAAATCCCAATCTTGGAGCTGAATGCTCAGATATGGAGCTTCATTGAGGTTTTCCTTAATTGCCTTTCCATCACTAATGAGATTCACTTCATTATTACCTCTGCCAAAAGCTGCCTCCAACGTTCAGCCCCCATGCTGAGCCATTTACATGCCTATTTATAATGCACATTTTCACTAAATGCTGAAGTCACATACCTCAAAGTTTAAGTAGCTAAACTGGAGTGTGGCTACACTAATTGAGAAGCCCTGACTTAGATTATATTTTCTTACATATCTATAAACTGTCTCCGAAGTTCTCTCTCTGCCCATCCATCCCCGGCGTCCTCTTTCCTTTCCCTCCTTCCCCTCCTTCCTTTCTTCCTTCTCTCCTTCTTTCTTTCCCTCCCTTTCTTCACTTCTCTCATCCCTCCTCCCTCTTTACCCCCTTTCCTTAGTCTGTTGTTTCCCAGGTCCAGCCTCACCACATCCTTCCAGAGCAATCATTCTATTTCAACCACGTCTGTGACCACATCCCACTATCCTCTTTTGATCACCTACTTTATCATCTGCTTTTATGCAACCTGGACAAATTCTGCAAACTCACTTTCATGATCTCAGTTTAAAGGTGAGCCCACTGAAGGTCAAGAGAGAAAATATGGTGAGGAAGAAGATTCAGTTTACATGTGAGCAAGGTAGGATTTGAACCCAGCCCTTACCCTCTAGGAGGAACTGGACCAGACCACAGAAATCATGTGTCTTAGCAGGGGAGCAACCCAGAGAGGGGCAGAGTGTCCCCAGGGCCTCTCAGTGAGACCCTGGAAGAAGAACAGCAGGAAGTCAGTTCTACCAACTTCCAGTGCCGCCTTCTTTCTATTCCGCCTCACAAAATGTTCTGGAGCAACACATGAAGTAAGAATTCCTGTGGTCTAGTCGAAAAGAGTTAGCAAGGGTGGGAGGAGGTCAAGGGTAGAGACATATTATTATCCAATGCCATAAAGAGGCAGCCAGCACCAGGTAGTGCTACATTCATTTTTGTTGGTTTGTTGCTTTGTTGGCATGAGGCTTTGGGATGATTGGTCTAGTGAATCCTATTTTCTCTGTTGACGAGAACACAGGTATTGGGGTTAAGAGCTTTGAGGAGAACATGGAGACCTTTTTGGGAAACTGGAGACACCTGACCATTTTAAGTGGTTTGTGTGTTTGTGTACTAGAAGTAGAGAAATCCAGAGAGATGTGTATAGCCTCTTGTCTTCAAAGAGTTTAGTATCAAACTAGAGAAATCACGTTAACTTTGAAATAATGAACAATGTATTTAATAACTATATATATAAATAAATTAACAAAAAACTTAAAAATGTTATAGAATGAGAAAGACTAAATCCACTACCATCTAGCTTCTAGGACAAATATTACAAAGGCTTTAGAAATGGTGATTATGAAAATAATTATTGGATGCTTTTTATATGCAAGACTCTGCTTGCTATTGGTCAAATAATATTAAACAGGATATGTTGTTACCTCATTAGTAATTTTTTTTGTTTATATATATTTAATTAACAAATTTATTTTTTGGCCTCACCCAGGGCATGTGGAAGTTCCCAGGCCAGGGGTGGAACTTGCGCCACTGTTGCAGTTAACCTACTTAACCTACTGCTCACACAGGAATTTTCTGTTTTATTTTGAAAAACTCAGCTAGTCCCTTTTTTTTTTTTTTTGGCATCATTAGTAATTTTAATTAGGTATGAAATATAATATCTTAAGGGGAACACTGGAAGCAGTGGGAACATAGAGAGGAAACTAACTCATTCTTACTTCCTTGATAAAGTACATCTAAACCAACCCTGGAGGATTAGTTATTAAAATTGTCATTCTCTCTTTGGCTTCTCCTTCCCTAGCCATTCTCTGACCTGCTGCATCAGTGCTTCCTTGGGGTTTATCCAGTAGGAAGTAAGAGGCCTGTTGGGGAGAGAAATGGGGTGTTTCTCCTAATCCCTCTCAACTGAGATATCACATCTCAGTTTTCTGTGTCTCTCTAGACAACAGCACTCAAAGGTGGCTCCTTCTTTGGGGTTCTAGGTGCTGGTCCTCAGCTGGCCCCACACTACTAGGCCCTAAGAGGATAAGAACTTTCCCATTGCTAGTTTCTGAGCATTTCACTATTCTTTGTTTTGTTTCTTTCTTTCTTTCTTTTTAGGGCTGTACCCATGACATATGGAAGTTCCCAGGCTAGGGGTTGAATCAGAGCTACAGTACAGCTCCCAGCCTATACCATAGCCACAGCAACATGGGATCTGAGCTTGGTCTGCAACCTACACCACAGCTCATGGCAATGCTGGATCCTTAACCCACTGAGCAAGGCCAGGGATTGAACCCGAGTCCTAGTTGGACTTCTCTCACTGTTCTCTTCTTCACCATGTATTTCTTGTTCCCTTAAACCTGCATGATACCCAGTAAGTGGTTCTTATGTAAAAAGCCTCTTGATTTCAACAATTATAGGGGATTGTGTTTGTTGCCCATAAGCTGGCTGATGTAGCAGGAAGAGGCAGAGTGAGAGGTGGGTTGTGAAGAGGATAATGTCTAATAACTGTGTGTCGTTCAGTATGGATGGACTAGAGGATGACAGTGGGTCAAGAGAGGTGAGAAGAGAGGGAAGCTGAATATAAAGGTTATACGTGTTGTATTAGAGAACTCCTACCTGACAGTGTAGAAAAATGCCCATAATATATTAACAAACAATAGAAACAAATTTTAAAATTTGTATGTGTACATGATAACAATTATACTTAGGGAAAATGACATTAAAATATAAAAAATAACAACAAGGGCTATATTATGAATTTTACAATATAGGGGAGTTTTTTTTTTCACTTTTTTTCTATTTAGTGAACATTCTGAAATAGATTATGTTGATTTTATGAATTTTAAAATATACTTTTTGAGAGCAAATATCCTGAAGAGCTTATCATTTGGAATTCCTTTAAGCACATGGGTTAAAATGAACAATCCTAATGGATTTTCAGCCTAGTTCACAGGATTTGCAATTCTGTGCAAATAGTCAGAAAGTCCCTTTCCAAAGACAGCCACCCAACACGTTACAGACAGTGGAGACATCACAGTGGAGCACAGGAGGAAGGACTTTTTCCATGCAAAGGCCAGATCTGGGGAAACAAAGTTTCCCTGAAAACGGAATGCCTCACCAACAAACCCAATGCTGGGATGTCTCAGAGAATAGACCATTTCTTGAGAAACCGCTCCCACATGTTGAAGCAGTTTGGGGATAGGTTCTTAGGAGAAGAAATAGCAGTCCATAACATGTGAATTTGGATGGTCAAACAGGAGATCTGTGATGAGATGAGGGGTGGGCAGTGTTCATCCCAAAGCAGTGCAAGAGAGTGAGAATGAGGTCTCCACGAAAAGACAAGGCCTGTTATTGAGCCAGCAGTAATAACAACTGTAAGATCAAGAGTTTCATGTCTTGAATGCTTATTACCATGACTTCATCAATATGCATATTCTGCTATGTGTCTTAGTGCCTAAAGAGTTGATATTAACGTTAAAAACAACTTACAATCAATGACATCTAAGAATCAAGGGACAATAATGTGACAAAAACTGTGCCAAGCCCAGTTTTTTCATGAATATTGAGGGGGTATTAATAGCACTCTGCTCAGTCTCTGGCATGTGGTCATTCTCCTAAGGCAGGAGAATGTTCCAGATAAGAAGTGTGACAGAAGGCCCTCACATAAATCTGAGGTACTCAGGTAAATGAAATAATGTGACATTCAGGAAGTGTGCAAGCCTTAGCCTTGGTGGAGGGGGCATCTTTCTTAAGAACTGAAACCACAAGTGTAAAGGCCATTCTGCCTTCTGGATTTATACAAGTATAACCCCTCATACCCACAAAAAAGCAAAAAAAAGTGGCTTAGTTTGATAGTGTTGAAACTGAGCAGAGCTCTGTGGGCTCCTGGGCACACAAGTCTTTCTGTGTCCCCCATTTCCCACTCCAAGACCTTCCCTGAGTTCCAAAGGGCAGGTTTAAAGAGTTGCTAATCAAGGGAGGGGATGCAGAGACCTGAGAGGAGTAATCAAAAAACAATAGTGCAGCTTTGGGGCAAGGTCCTGGCCCAAGGGTATACACATAACACTATCTTTGAGTTTCCCTACAGAACTAAAACCCCATCAAAAGGAAGATGTTAATGAAGCATTCTTTATTCCAGGAAGAAGACCCACTGTCAGACCACTGAACACCAGCTTTGAAAGCAATGCAGGCTTGCCTCTACCCTGATCCTTATCTGTGACCCTCTTTTTCACTCCCCAAATTATAAAACTACCTTCCAATCCCTCCTAAGGGGGCCACAGTATTTGAGGCATTAGCCTGCTTTGACCCTCCTTTCCTGGCAAAGCAATAAAGCTGTTTTTTTTTTGTTTTTTGTTTTCTCCTTCGCCCCAAATTCCATCTCTGCATTTCTGTTCAGCACCTGTGAGCAGAGGCCGATTTCCGGCAACAGTGCCTCCCATGTGACTAGGAGAAGCAGATTTCTTGGAAGAACTTTAATAGCAGCCCAGAGAGATTTTAATATATTTTAAGGTACATTCCAAATTCAAAAACACAGATATATATATATCTATATACCTGTGTGTATATATATATATATATGCACACACATATACACATATATGTTAGGGGCTACATGGGGGCTCATTGTTAAAAGGGCTCTTTATGCTGACCCACGAGACTGACCACCTTGCTCAAGTGACATCCTGTTTTTGCCACTGGTACCTGCTTTCCCAAGACTATGAGACCCTTCCCCCTTCACCATGGGACACCATGCACCTCCAGCTTTCTCAGGATTACGAGACCACCCTACCATAAGTCATGACTTTCTCATGCCTACATGACCACCAGAGTTCAGCTGCAGGCAAAAGATAAACTAAACTGCCCCCACCACTTCAGGGAATCCAATTTCCCATCGGAAGGGTATAAGAAGTTCCCCCGAGAAGGGTGGGGGCTGGTTCTTCTCAAGGGTCAGTCACCCTCTCCCTTTCCCCTCTAATAATTTTTTTTCCTCTTTGCCTGAACACCCAGCTCATTCTCTTTTTATTCACACTCGCCTTACAATATATACAATCATATATATAAATACATGCACACATGTACAAAGTATACACATGGGTGTGCCTGTGTGTATGCATTTTAGCTGTGCGTGGCTCCCAGTGGGTCTCTGAGGAAACTGACACAGGGGTTCCTAAGATTCCTTTTACTTTTGCTCTGATAATTTTCACTGGATAACCCACCATGCCTTTATTCACAGTGATTTACAGATTCTGTAGGCTTTCAGGTTCAGACTAAGAAATTCTTGATTTTACTTGAAATGTTCCATGACAGTTCAATTTTTCTGAAGAGTTAAGAGAAGTCAAGACTTCTGCTAAATTCCTTTTTATCAGCTGCAGTTTCTTTTCTAATCACTTGATATTGTTCATTATGCCCTTTAGAATTGAAATATATTACACTGCCAACAGGCTCCTGCTCTGAAATTTCGGCCTGGACAAAGAAGTCAAAGGAATCCCAGAAGAAGTCATATTCCCCATCCCTGGATTCTAAGAGTGAAGATAGTAATCAGCTTGCACCCTTTTGTTTTTAATCCCACAGTAGGAGATTTCACAAGGGATTACTTTATTGAAGACCACAAAAGTGGCATATCTACTCTTCTTATCCACAACCAATTAGGGAGGGACAAAAGAGCTCTCTGGTGGGGAGAGAAGTGAATTGAGGAAAAGAGAGGAATCAGAACATCTGCAGAAGACTGGGATGCCTGTCCTTTCAACACAGCACAGCACAGTGCTTCTGTATGATGCTATCTGCTTTACAATTCCAGGTGGGCTGGCTGGACTAAAAACAGCAGGTGAAAGCAAGATTAAAGTCACATTCAGAAGGGCTAATCTCAAAATCTTTTAACCAATCACACATGACAAGATATGGAAGTGTTCTGAATGCAAGAGACCTGAGCAGGAGGGAGACTAATTATGACATTTAGTGGTACCGGAATATGTGTTTATCTTCCATTTATTCATTCAGCAACAATGGGAGTATAACCCAAGTGCTGTACACTCTTTTAGGCTCAGAGAACAAGGATAAGGTCTCCATATCTCTTGCTAGGCATCTTTTCTGTCAGTGTACTGTGCCAACACACCTCAGGAAAGTAAGACTTTCTTCTTCCCCAAATGAAGGCGTTTACTCCCCTTTCCTTCCTTCCTTCTTTCCCCCCTTTCCTCCGTCAGTTCAATAAGTATTTGAGCTCATTCTCTGTATAAGGCACTGTGGTCTACACAGCTGTCAAAGAGATCTGCAATCTAGGAGACATATATCTTTTTTTTTTTTTTGTATCTAGAATGTGCTCCAAGGTCTTGAACATGGGTAAGTGTTCAACAAATCTGTCAGTAATGCTAGTGACAAGGCTGACGATAGAGCCATTAGACTTTTTTTTCAATACGTTGCACATTTAAGGAAATATTTGATGTGAATCCCAATGAGCTATTAATTATCTATTTTAATATAATAACACCCATTTTAGCAAAAGATTAATGTAAAAACATGTCAAGTGATTCATTCGTACATAATTGTTTTTTCCCTAAATAAGTTGAATGCTAAATTTATTTGTCAAAAAAAGGAAAGGGGGGAGGAAGCGGAGGGTTTTGAATAAGTCCTGATACAAGATTGGCAAGGGAATTAGATATTAATTTAGATATTGCTTAATAAAAGCATGATTTCACAAAGTGAAACTTCAGTTCATATTCCACCTGAAAATTTCCTTTATAAAAGATCTGGAAGGCTAAGTTTATAAAAGAAACACAAAAGTTACTATTTAAAAGCATAGGCTCAAGGTTGTTATTTCAATTGCTATTTTTGCGTTAAACACTCTGATGGCGACTTCTTCATTCATATGTAGGTATTAAGTCCCTGCTCAGCCCACTGATCAGGGTTGTTGGAAGAACCAAGAGGAGATAATATGCCTGAAATGCATTAAGGTCTATGTTAGGATTAATATTTTTTATTATTGGGCTTCTTCAACCCTACAAAGTAGGAAAGGAATGAAAGAGAAACGCTTTTGCTCTATCTCACATTTCTGCTCTGATTTAGTACCACATCAAAAATAAGCCACACCTTGAGGGAATACAAGACCGCTGTCTGAAATTCCTCTTTCGCAGATCTTGAAGGTGGTTCCATCTATCGGATTTTTCCTATTGAGTTTTGAATACTCGTGGTTGGTTACATTATGCGATGAAAAGAGAAGGGACTTTACCCAGTTGCCATTGAACACAAGCTCTCTTGCTCATCACCTGTGGGGCCATGGGAGGCTGCTTAGCTCTTCTAAACACAGAATCCTCAGCAGTACAAACAACTAGCTAGAATGATGCCTAGAACATATGAGGTACACATAAAAATTTTATTTCCCAGAGTTCCTTTGTGGCACAACAGGTTAAAGATTTGGCATTGTCACTGCCATGGTTTGGGTGGCTACTGTGGCACAGTTTTGGTCCCTGGCCTGGGAATTTTCATTTGCTGTTGGCACAACCAAAAATATACACATATTTCTAAATCCTCTATGATCTTCAGGCAAGACAAGTATAAGATGCTTCTCTACGCCAAATTCCTCTGGAAGGTTGAGCCTCCTTAGGGCAAAGAACCTTAAGAAGGATGTAACAGAGTAGAAAGGGTAGACAGAGATGAGCTGTGAATGCATTACCTGGGCTTAGCTTTTTCACCTCTCTGAAAGAGGTAAACATAGGTAATTACCATCCCTGCACGCTCACTGAATTTGGGGCATACGGTTATAGACATTTTTGGTAGCTTCCTCAATACCGACTTTCATCCTCTTTCTCGCCGATAAATCCCTAATTAAGTCTAGGATGGTTGTATGCCTAGCTTAAACCACCAAATTCCCCAGCCTCCTTCACAGTTTGTGACACAATTTTTAATGATAAGATATAAATGAAAGTCACTCCTTGGAGCTCAGGAGGAAACGTTTCAAGTACACATAGACTTCGTGAGCATTCACCCTCTGTCCTTGATCTTCTCTGTCTTCTTGTCTGGAACACGGAGGCAGTGAGGAAGACTGAGGGGCCACAACTCCAGTGAGGCATGAAGCCAACATACCAGCCCTGAATACTCCCTATTACAAGAGACAATTAAAATTGCCACCTGTTAAACCACTGTAGTTGGACCTCCGTTACATAAAACCAAGCACATACTGTGACAGGACTTTATGAAATAGAGTTCTTGTAGCATCTGATATATACAAACATACACACATATACATATGTATGTATAAATTATACGTATATCATACTCTCACTAAATATCAGGCCCTCTTCCGTTTTCTTCAAAGGATAGAGTGCATACACAAAGACTCAGAACAGAAGCCCTGTTCAGGAGTAGGGTATAAACTGCACCAATCCTGATTATAAACAGAGCGGTAACAAATTAGGGTGCAAAACCAGGAGATGAAAAATGGAGGCCCTGAAAGGCCAGTAGAAGGAAAATCCCCCTTGTCTGGACTCGGAAGAGGCGACACCCCAAATCACTCACGAGAAGCGGTCTTGATGCAAACAGCAAGAGGATTTTTATTCCAAGCGTGCTGGGGCCCACAGTCGTACGCCACGCAGGGGTAGAGGACTGCGGCGGCGAGTGTGGAATCGGGACAGCTTTTATGGGGTTCACAACAAAGCCCGCGCTTCGCAAACCAATCATTTTAAAACATCGAGAGCCCGCGCTCCGTGGACCAATCATTTTAAAACATCGAGAGCCCGCGCTCCGTGGACCAATCATTTTTCTACAGTTCCGGAGGTCCGCATTTGCGCGGGCTCCTGGGCGGAGTGACAGATTGCAGTTGAGATAGGTCACTAGGGCTTTCAATGTGTAATCATTTCTTCTATGGCGCAAGCAGTTTTACAGAAGCCAGATAAGCGATTAGTCAGCTCATTTCCTGTTATCTTACTTAGGTCAGGATCACACACTCAAGGGCCTATTTTACGTCCTTTCACCTAGTTTCATACAGAGAGCAGGCCCTGGAACAGCAAGAAGTGTGACCTTTTACCTATTTACTGGCAGGGAGCAGGGTCTGGAATTCGGGGGCATCTAGGGCTTTTTAGGAAGCTGGAGTTAGGGCTCTTTACTACCTTCTTGGGGTCTTGGAAGGTTAGGCTGCATTTTCATCCTTTCAGCCCCATCATCAGGAGAGAGGCAGAGGTACATATTGTGTCCTCTATTAAAAAAAAAAAGAGGAGTTCCCATTGTGGCGCAGTGGTTAACGAATCCTACTAGGAACCATGAGGTTGCGGGTTCGGTCCCTGCCCTTGCTCAGTGGGTTGACGATCCGGCGTTGCCGTGAGCTGTGGTGTAGGTTGCAGACGCGGCTCGGATCCGGCGTTGCTGTGTCTCTGGCGTAGGCCGGTGGCTACAGCTCCGATTCGACCCCTAGCCTGGGAACCTCCATATGCCGC
The DNA here is from genome assembly GCF_054392235.1 of Sus scrofa. Lineage (NCBI taxonomy): Eukaryota > Metazoa > Chordata > Mammalia > Artiodactyla > Suidae > Sus > Sus scrofa. Next base: position 14,730,245 of record NC_139391.1, read on the forward strand.
GGGAGCGGCCCAAGAAATAGCAACAACAACAACAACAACAAAAGACAAAAGACGAAAAAAAAAAAAAAAAAAAAAGAGAGAGAGAGAGAGAAAGTTCTAGGTTCTAGGTTGAGATGGCCTGAAAACAGTCATCACTGAAGATTTAAGCCTAGCGCTGTGTATTCTGATGACTATATTCCTTTTACATTGGACCCTTCAGCAGGGGTACAGGCAATGTCCCAGAAGAGATATATTTTATAATTTGACCCTCATTGCATATTTTAGGCTTCCTTAAGACTTGTATTTTTCCAAGAAATATGCAGACTAAAATGATAGAGAACCTTTATCTTTTTCATATGACATCTCTTTTGAGAGTTTTTAGGCACACAGGGAAAAATGCTCACAGTTTTTGAAAGCTGAAGATCTGGAAAGGTCAGAGACAGTGTTTTCCAGGCCATGAGTCCCCATGATTGTGCAGGATGCTAAGGCCATGAAGATGAGGAAGCTAAAGTGACCATCTAGGAAATATACTGCAGCCTGGGCTCTCAAGGTAGACCACAGAGGTCCCTAGGATCAAGCATAGCTCTTTCTTTTTTCTTTTTTTTTTTTTTTTTTTTGTCTTTTTTGCTATTTCTTGGGCCGCTCCTGCGGCATATGGAGGTTCCCAGGCTAGGGGTCGAATCGGAGCTGTAGCCTCCAGCCTACGCCAGAGCCACAGCAACGCAGGATCTGAGCTGTGTCTGCAACCTACACCACAGCCCACGGCAACGCCGGATCGTCAACCCACTGAGCAAGGGCAGGGACCGAACCCGCAACCTCATGGTTCCTAGTCGGATTCGTTAACCACTGCGCCACGACGGGAACTCCAGCTCTTTCTTTTTTACTAGCTATTTGATTAACCTTGAGTAAGTTATATCACCTCTCTGGGCTTCCTTTTGCTCAAGTAATAAAATGTAATATCTACTTCATAAAGTTTCTATAAAAGAGTAAACAAATTAATCTGATTAAGATACACAGGCTAATGCCTAACACATAGTAGGTCCTCAATCAATCTTAGCACTCTTAGCATTATCTTCAGCTTTTACTTTTCAGTCTACCTTAAGGAGTGTGAACAGGTTTACTATCAGAAAAATAAAACCATGCTATAAATATGCAGGAGAAAATCAAAACTCTCTGTCCACATACTTGTGGAAAAAGAAAGCTATTGAAAACTAAGCATCTCAGCTGTTTCTGAGTTTTCTCATTAACATTTGTTTGCTCCTTTTGATTCCTTTTGTTTTCTGCTAGAAGACAAGTGGTAGCAGGTGCCAAAGTTTAAGGGAAAATATGGGAGAAAAATTTAAGCGGGATTATAAATATCTACTCATTAACTCCTTTTTTTCTTGCAAATTATGTGGGGGTGTAAGAAGACTGTAACTTGGGGAGCCAATCATCTTATGTAGATGAGCCCTGTGTGGGGCTTCTGGAAGGCTGGCCTGAGGCTGGCCAGTAGATACAGATGAAGAGCTTCCTAATGGGGCCTGAAGCATCAGGTTATAGGATTCAACACACTGGGATAGGCATGGGACAACCACTGGTCCCAGTGTGCCTGGGACTTTTCTATTTTTCTCATTGAAAATATCATATCCATGGAACCCCCTCAGCACTGAAAAACCAGGATGTGTGGTCATTCTGGGGAGAAGTAGATTCAGCAGCAGGTGAAATACCAAACCTAACTAATCATGCAAATCTGCAGTAGACATTTGACTCTCCTTCCCAACCTTGTGCCTTTGTTCACTTCTAAAAGAACTAGCCACAATCACTCAGTGGTCAAACCTATCCCACCCTGGTCAGTGAAAAATGACAAAAGGACAGTGATTGTTCACCTTTGGGTACTCTTCCTTCCTCACTCCTTCTCCATAGTTTGTTCATAGGCAGAATGTATTTGTGGGCGTATTTTTCCCTCTGCAGACAGAATGGCTGAACTGTACTATAGAGAGACATGTTTCTACACTCTTTTCTTAGCCTCTCTGTCTCTCTTTTCTATGCTGAAAACTCCATCTTGTCCTGCTTTACCTCACATTCCTGCTCAAAAAACAGTCGCAGTGCTGGTAAACAAGCTTCAGACCTAAGACCAAAAGTCATAAGTTATTCATGTGGTCAGCTGATGAGGACAAGACTCCTTGGTTTAGGAATGCTGATCTGTGCAGAAAGGCATGCCATTTGCACAGCATAATATGTCCTGTTAAAATAAGAGAAAGAGGAACCTCATGGCCCCAGGGGGTTTATGAGTGGTCAATATGCATCAGCAAGCAGAACTAGGTGCAAACCTAGGCATGCTGGGTTGCTGCAGATAGGCATGCCTTCTGCAGAAGCACGATGATGATTCTCTAGATGCAATGCATTGATAGCTAAAGCCAAGCTTCCTCAATGCTAATGACTGTTAAATGCCTAAAGGTCTGAATAAGAGCTTAACCATCCACCAGCTATGTGATTTTTAAAATAATAAAAGAACTGTTTAAAATAATAAAAGAACTATATCCAGCACCTACAACCCCCTCCTCAATTAATGTAATCCTAAAGAGCAGAAATCTTGTGGTTTCTTGAAGCAGTGCTCTTGGTCTCTGAAACCTTGATTGCCCAGGTTCCACCTTTAATTAAGATAAATGTCTCTGTGTTATCTTATGTTAACTTTTTCTTAAGTTTCACAGCACCTGTTTTTCATCCCTCACCTGCTGAGCTGGTCTCAGCAGTGTACTATGGCAATGGTAGCAACAGGACAAGGCAACCCTAGACAAAGATTTAATGCATGTGGTACCCAGTGTGTCAAGCACAAAGTAGGTTTATTTCATTCAAAGTAACTGTCTACAGGGATCCGATAAATGACAAAACCCAAGAACCTCATTCATTCTAGAAAATGTAACCTGGAATATTGGAGAGTCCCTATGAGCACGTAGATTGTACCCATATGATCCGGCAATCCACATCCTGGCCATATGGCCAGAGAAAACTAATTCAAAAATATATGTGCAACCCAATATTCATTGCAACAGTATTTACAATAGCCAAGACATAGAAAAAAACCTAAATGTCCACCAACCAATGAGTGGATAAAGAAGATGTGAAGATGTGGTACACGTGCACACACACACGTACACACACACACACACACACACACACGTACACACACACACACACACGTATGGGAATGTTACTCAACCATGAAAAGAATGAAATAATGCCATTCGTAGCAACATGGGTGGACCTAGAGATCATCACACTAAGTGAAGTAAGTCAGAAACAGAAAGACAAATACCATATGATACCACTTAGAGGTGGAATCTAAAATAGGACACAAATGAACTTATCTACTGAACCAGAAAGAGACTCACAGGCATAGAAAACAGTCTTGTGGTTGCCAAGGGGGAAGCAGAGGGGGATGGATAGCTTTATAATTTGGGATTAGCGGATGTAAACTATTGTACATGGAATGGGTAAACAACAAGGTCCTACTCTATAGCACAGGGAACTATAGTCAATATATAGTGATAAACCATAATGGAAAAGGATATGAAAAAATATATGTAAATATATAATTGATTCATTTTGCTGTACAGAAGAAATACAACATTGTAAATCAACTGTACTTCAATAAAATAATTTTTTTAAAGTGTCATGTATTTATATGTGTTCTCATTTAATCTTTTAGCAGTTCTGTAAATTAATATAGACATGAGGTTCCGTAATAAGTGTGTGGACAGAGAATGTGGTTTTCAGTTTGATCTGTGCTAAAAACTAGGTAGATCAACCTTGGATATGTCTCTTCACCACATCCAAAATATTTCTTTTTATCTATCAAATAGGTCCTCCTGACTTCCCAGGGTAACTTTCACAATGAGATAAGAGAATAAGCACAGAATGACTTTGTAAGAATGCTATCTAGATATAATCACTCCTATACTACACACACAGACACTTCAACACTAACTCACTTTGTAACTTGGAGAAATGTATTTAGTATTTCTGACAACAGCTAACCAAGAAGTGATTTGGGAGTGGGGACCATGGCTTTAGCCTTTGCCGGAATCGGAATCCTGCCATTCCCTCTTCAAGCCACACCAAAGAAAGTGTTAATTTAAAGCTCTGTGCCTTTCAGACACAGCTTCCTCAATGTTCTTCCTAATTAGAAATTCCAGTCTCCATCCCTGCTCTAAGCTGTGGCTTCACATCTCAGTTTTTGACTATCTGCCTGTCTTTTGGAAATATAGACACAACTAAAATACTCATGTAATCATTAGAATACTGATTACATTCCAAGTAAGTGTGAATGTTAACTAAGATGTATTACCTAACAAAGAGAAATGGTTAAAATTATAATTTGTATCCTGGCATCCTGTGGGATTTTGTTCTTAATCTTTGCAAATTCACACAGTCACTTTGTAGTAATTCTCTTACTTTACAATGGGTGAGCAGCTTTTTTAAATAAAATACTTGATAATATGTCTGTCATATACGACAAGATTTTTATATATAAGAACAAGCCAAAGGATGGCAAGTTCCAGCAATTTGGTATTTGAAGAAAGACTTCAATTCTTGATTTTAAAAGTTTTGCATTTAAAGCAAACTGAAATGCTATTTGAAATAGATCTATCCAGTGCGTATTATATTCATGTCTGCTTCAAAAGAAAATAACAAATCTGCAAAGTCTTAAGTTATTTACATTAAAAAATAAACAAAAAATGTTTTAAAAATCTTGCTTTGAGAAAGGCTATCTGAAGTTCCCAGTCTCCCTTTAGAAATAAAAGTTATGTTTTGCCAATGGCAAAACAAACTGAAATATTAAAGCTTTGATGATGTTGAAAACAAAGATCCCAGGAGGTCTGAGGGACTTTGAGTTAGACATGCATATTCTCTTATCTTCTTAAGGCTTGAGCTACACAAGCAAAAACCACAAGGCTATATTATTGCAGAAGTTTCCTAATGTCTTTAGTACATTGATGAATAGAAATAAGAGAAAAATTGCTTTCAAGACAATCACTGGAAGGAAGTATGGTTGTTCCCTCAGAGGTATTGACCAAATCAGGTACGGCTCAAAAAAGCCTGGGGATACATTTGCTTTAGCCACAGTTCTCAACTACATAAGGATCTCATTGCTCTCTTGCATCTTGTTCTGGGAATCCCTGAGCCCCCCCCCTCCCCCCCAAGTACTCATCCTTTAGGATCTTGTATCAAAGCATCATAGAGACTCATGGCTGAAAGGGGACCTAAAAGTCATATAATCTTCTTTCAGAGCTTCAATTCCTTCTATAGACTTTGGGTCACATGTTCATCCAGCTGGTCACTAAGAACCTTCCAAGATTAGGAATTTATCACCTTCAGGGAAGCCCAGTTCTGCATTCTCTATCATACAGATTTGTCATTTGTTCACTTCTAGACTCCTTTCTCCTCCCTTCCTTCATCCTCTCTTTTCTTTGTCTCCTTTCCATTTTATTCTCCTTCCCTCCTCTGTCCTTCCTTGTTGTCCTATCTTTATTTACAAAATTAATAAGTGTGCCCAGTGTCATGTACTAAAATCTAGGTAGTCATCCTTAAGATCAGGATTCAGGTTTAAGTTTCTGCTCTCAAGTATCTTACCCTTTGTGGTGATAACAGAAAATACAATACTGGAGTGTGTACCTGTTGACACAGAGAAGAAACAAGATGCTGTGGGAATATAGAAATAGGACATTCAATCCATTCTTCTGTGAGACTATACCTACTCGTTTCCCCAAAAATATGGCTTAATCAAACAACGATGAGGGAAAATGCAGTGGAAATTACTAACAGGTGAGGAGAGTTGCCAGAATTCATTCCTTCTGTGACAATGAAACATTTTTCTTTAGAAAATGCAATCTCCACCTTTGTGAATAGTCTTGGTGGGATGACAAGTCATGGTGACCAGATGCTCCTAAGGGGTCATGAAGGACCTGATATAAGCAAGGCCAACTGCAATCCCTCTGTAGGGAATTTGAATCATATGCAGAGTAACAAAGTGATGGATGAATCATTTGGGGTAGATTTTTTTTAACTAAAAAATTATACTGAGACTAATTGATATATAACATTATATAAATTTAAAGTGTACAGTGTGCTGATCTGATACATTTATATATTGCAATATGAGTACTACCACAAAATGTTAGCTAACACATCTATCATATCACATAATTACTTTTTTTGTGGTGAGACTATTAAAGATCTAGTTTCTTAGACATTTTGAAATCTACAGTACAGAAAAATAGGGGACACCACAGCTTTGTATATCATGTTTGCCAGGGATCATGCTAATATTATTTGTATTGTTTCAACTTTAATATATGTGATGCTGAAGTGGGCCCTGGGGTAGATTTTTTATGTGTAAACTAGATAAGACAGAAAGATAGTCAAGAGTTTCTTTCTGCTCCAGTTTTATCTATACTATGAGGTACAGCTATTGCAATACCTTCCCAATAAATTTCAATTATTTTCAAGCTAGCAAGAAGTAAAATCAGTCACTGTTAGTCAAATAACTAACTGAAACATGAAGGTTGTACAACACAGAAGGTACATACATGCAAAACCCTTGAGGCATGAAAGAACCTCAAAGTGTATCTGGAGGATGAGGTTTGAGAAAGGAGGTGAGGATGTAGGAAGAGAATTTACTGGGAAAAAAAGATGGAAAGACCAGAAGAAAAATTCTGATTGAATATCTTATGTAACCTTCTCAAGAGCTGACAAGACATCAAAGAATTTTATTCCTCTCATCACTATCTTAATTTTTATAGAGTGGACAATGTCCAAAGATCTTAAACCACTGACTCAGGTGTGTGGTTGCTGTTGCTGAGGATGAGCAGCATACATTTGAGTGACAGATGATTAAATCCACTCTACCATGATAGCCTTCTTCCCCTTTTGATGGAAATTAAAAAAGAAAAAAAATATATGGTTTCTCAAATTACATATTGTAAATACTAATAAAATAAAAAATAAAATAAAATGACCACACAATGTTTAGTAAGACTATTTAAAGTCAAAAATGTGTGACTGTAATTCACTACATTAAAAAATGAGCACCTCAGTAGACTTTTAAAAAATGACAACATTCAACATCTCCCTCTGATTAAATAATAAAACATCTCCAGAAAAATAAAGTAGGGAACGTCCTTTACTTTCTGACAGATACCTACTAATAATGAAAATAAAACATTGTACTTAAATATGAAGATGTAGGACATTTAATATAAAGTTAGAAACATGATACATATTCTATCACTAATACTGTTCAGTGTTCTTTGAACAATGCACGATGCATTAACAAACACAAAATAAATGAGAAAATTAAAGATTGAAAAAGAGTCAAAAGTATAATTAGATGCAAATGATTGAATGATTGAATGATGTATGCAGGATATCAAAAAAGAAGCATCAGAACAACTATTGAAGCCAATTTGAAAATGGAAACAAAATTTCTGGCTACATATTTAATACAGGCCTATCCCTATTTATGGCATTTTGCTTTATTGTGTTGTGCAGATAGTATATTATTTACAACCTGAAGGTTTGTGGAAAACCTGCATAAAGTAAGTCTACTGGCATAATTTTTTCAACAGCATATGTCCACTCACTGTCTCTGTGTGACATTTTGATAATTTTGGGAATATTAAAACTTTTCATTATTATGATGTTTGTTATGGTGTTCTGTGATTAGTCATCTTGTTAATATTATAATGGTTTTGGGGAACCATGAATCATATTCATACAAGATAGCAAATTAAAAAAAAATATATTAGAATATGATTGACTTACAATTTTGTGTTAATCTCAGGCGAACAGCAAAGTAAATCAGCTATATGTACACATATATCCATTCCTTTTCAGATTTTTTTCCGGTGTGGCTTACCACACAGTACTGAATAAATTTGCCTGTGCTATACAGTAGGTCTACTTTACCTACCCATATCATATGCGTAGTGTGTATATATCAACCCCAAACCCCTACTTTCTTCCTCCGCTCCCCTACATTTTCCCATTGGTAAACATAAGTTTGGTTTCAAAATCTTTGAGTCTGTTTCTCTTTTGTAAGTTCTACTGTAGTGTCTCTATTAGATTCCACATATTAGTGATCTCATAGGATATTTTTCTTTCTTTGTCTGACTTACTTCACTTAGTATGAGAATCTCTAGTTCCATCCATGTTGCTGCAAATGGCATTAATGTATTCTTTTTATGGAAGAGTAGTATTACAATTGCATATATGCACAAAATTTTCTGAATACATTCATCTGTCAATGGACATTTAGGTTGTTTCCATGTCTTAACTGTTTTGAATGGTGTTGCAATGAACATGGGGTGTATGTATCTTTTTGAATGAAAGTTTTGTCTGGATATATGCCCAGGAGTGGGACTGCTGGATCATACGGTGGTTCTACATTTAGTTTTCTGAGGAACCTTCACCGTTCTCCACAGTGGTTGTAGCAGCTTACATTCCCATGAACAGTGTGGAAGGTTTTCCTCTCCTCCCACCCTCTCCAGTGCTTATTATTAGTGGACTTTCTGAAGATGGCCATTCTGACTTGTGTGAGGCAGTTTCACATTGTGGGTGTGATCTGCATTTCTATAATAATTAGTGATTTTGAGCATCTTTCATGTGTTTTTTGGCCATCTGTATTCTTTAAAGAAATGACTATTTAGATCTTCTGGCCATGTTTTAATTGCATTGCCTCTTTATATATATATAAAGCTGTATGAGATGTTTATATGTTTTAGAAATTAATCCCTTGTCAGTTTCTTCATTTGGAAAGATTTTTTTCCAATTCTGAGGTTTGTATTAGTTTATTAATGGTTTCTTTTGCAATGCAAAAGCTTTTAAAGTTTAAATTAAGTCCCATTTGTTTATTTTTTATTGTCATTATGCTAGGATATGAATCAAAAAAGATGTTGTGTGATTTATGTTAAAGAGTGCTCTATGTTTTCTTCTAGGAGTTTTATACTAACTGGTTTAACATTTAGGTCTTTAAATCCATTTTAAGTTTATTTTTGTTCCTGGTGTTAATGAGTGTTCTAATTTCATTCTTTTATGTGTAGCTGTCCAATATTCTTAGAGCCATTTACTGATGAGACTGTCTTTTCTCCATCGTATAGTCTTGCTTCCTTTTTCATATATTAATTGACCATAAGTGCATGGATTTATTTCTGGGCTTTCTATCCTGTTCTACTGATCTATATGTCTTTTTTTTTGTATCAGTAACATACTCTTTTGATGAATGTAGCTTTGTGGTATAGCCTGAAGTCAGGAAGCCTGATTCTTCCAGCTCCATTTTCCTTTCTCAAGATTGCTTTGGCTATTTGGGGTCTTCCGTGTTTCCATAAAATTAAAAAAAAAATTGTTCTAATTCTGTGAAAAATGCCATTGGTGATTTGATATAGATTGTAATGAATCTGTACATTGCCTTGGATAGTAGAGTCATTTTGACAGTATTGATTCTTCCAATCCAATAACATGGTATATCTTTCAATTTGTATCATCTTTGATTTCTTTCAACAGTGTAAGACACCAAACTTAATAATAAAGATTGTGGTGCTCTGACTGCTCTACCAACCAGATATCCACTCCCCCTCCCCATATATATCCCTTTTCTTGGGACTTCCTATTCCCAGAGATACAACAATATTGAAATTAAGTTAATCAATATTTAAATTAGGCTAATCAATAACCCTACAGTGACCAGTAAGCATTCAAATGAAAAGTTGCACATCTCGGAGTTCCTGTCGTGGCGCAGTGGTTAACGAATCCGACTAGGAACCATGAGGTTGCAGGTTCGGTCCCTGCCCTGGACAGTGGGTTAACGATCCGGCGTTGCTGTGAGCTGTGGTGTAGGTTGCAGACGCGGCTCGGATCCCGAGTTGCTGTGGCTCTGGCGTAGGCTGGTGGCTACAGCTCCGATTCGACCCCTAGCCTGGGAACCTCCATATCTTGGGTGGGAGCAGCCCAAGAAATAGCAACAACAACAACAACAACAACAACAACAAAAAGTTGCACATCTCTCACTTTAAATCAAAAGCTAGAAATGATTACATTTAGTAAGAAAGTCATGTTGAAAGCCAAGTTAGATAAAAATGGAGCCTTCTTGTGCTAAAGAGATAACTAAGTTAGAAAGCAAAGAAAATTTTATTGAAGGAAATGGAAAGTGCTACTTAGTGGACATATACTTGGTAAGAAGAGGAAACAGTCTACTGCTGTTAGGGAGAAAGTTTGAGCACTCTGAATAGAAGATCAGACCAGCAACAACATCCCCTTAAGCCAAAGCCTAATCTAGAGCTATACTCTAACTTTCTTTAATTCTATGAGGACTGAGAGAGGTGAGGAAGTTGTAGAAGAAAAGTTGGAAGTTAGCAGAGGCTGCCCCATAAGGTTTAAGGAAAGAAGCCATCTCCATAACATAAAAGTGCAAGATGAAACAACAGGTGCTGATGGAGAATGTGCAGCAAGTTATCCAGAAGATCTAGCTGAGATAATCAATTAAGGTGGCTACACTAAACAACAGATTTTTAATGTATATCAAACAGACTTATATTGATAAAAGATGCCAATGTTTAGCATATAACCATTAATGGTTAGCATATAAGACTTTCATAGCAAGTAAGAACTTAATGTTTGGCTTCAAAATATCAAAGGACAGGCTGACTCTCTTATTAGGGGCTAATGCAGCTGGTGACTTGAAGTTGAAGCCAATGCTCTCATTTACCATTCCAAAAATACTAGGGCCCTGAAGGATTATGCTAAATCTACTCTGCTCATCCTTTGTAAGGGGAACAGCAGACCCCAGACAACAAATTATAATATGGTTTAAGCCCATTCCTGAGAACTATTGCCAAGAAAAAAAAATATTTCAAAACATGTCTGCTCACTGACAATGCACCTGGTCACTCAAGGGCTCTGACGGAGATGTACAGTAAGATGAATGTTGTTTACACACCTGTTAACACAACATCCATTCAGCAGTCCACGGACAAAGGAACAATTTCAGCTTTCCGGTCTTATTATTTAAGAAATATATTTCATAAAGCTATAGCTGCCATAGATAGTGATTGCTCTGATGGATCTGGACAAAGTAAATTGAAAATCTTCTAGAAAGGATTCACCATTCTAGATGTCACTAAAAACATTAACGATTAGTGGGAAAATTGTCAAAATAGCAACATAAACAGAAATTTGGAAGAAGCTGATTCTAGCCCTTACAGATGACTTTGAGGGGGCTGACATCAGTGGAGGAAAGAACTGCAAATGTGGTGGAAAGAGCAAGAGAAGTAGAATTAGAAGTAGAGCCCGAAGAGGTGACTGAATTGCTGCAATTTCATGATCAAATTTTAAATACTCAGAGTTACTTCTCATGCACGAACAAAGAAAATGCTTTCTTAATATGAAATCTACTCCTGGTAAAGATGCTGCGAAGATTGTCAAAATGAAAACAAAGGATTTATATGGTAACATAAAATTAGTTGATTAAGTGGTGGCAGGATTTGAGAGGACTGACTTCAATTTTTAAGTTCTACAATGGGTAAAATGCTATCCAACAGCATTGTACACTACAGACAAATCATTCATGAAAGAGTCAAGTGATGTGACAAACCTCATTACTGTCTTATTTAGAAATTACCACAGCCACCCCAACCTTCAGCAACCATCGACTTGATCAGTCAGCAGCCATCAGCATTGGGGAGGACCCTCTACCAGCAAAACATGATGACTTACTGAAGGCCCAGAAAATGGTTACCACTTTTTATCAATAAAATGTTTTATAATTAAGGTACGTGCATTGTTTTTTTAATATAATACTATCATACACTTAATAGATTATAGTACAGTATAAACATAAATGAATATACAATGGGAAACCAAAAAAAAAATTGTGTGACTGTCTTGATTGTGTATTCACTTGGTTGTGGTGGTCTGCAACCGAACCTACAATGTTGCTAAGCATGATTGTGCATGCAATCAATAGTAACCCTCTATATCCATAATCAACCATAAAATGCAAAAGACAATAAGACAATTTATACGACAAAAAATATGTTAAAGTATCTAAGGATTAAAGTAGCATGGCATAGATAATCACTTTAAGAAGAAAACAAACATATATATATGATTTATTTCTAATAAACAAAACCTAAGTAAATAAACATTTTTACTATATGTGAGGATATACTTAACCTTGTGAAGATGTAACCTCACCAATTTAATGTATTATTTCAAGGCAATTTTGTTCAAAACACCAGGGCTTTTTTTGAAGGGCCATGGAAAATGTCTTAAAAGTACAGCAAATTTTAAGATGATACTAAAAAACAGGATAGAACGGGGGAGTGGTCACATATTAAGAAATATTATAGGATGCTTATGCTTCCAACCAAGACAAAATATCAGGGATTGGCATTATTATCCTGAGTGAAACCAGTGACCAAAGAGAGACGGAAAATATCAGGTGAGAGTTTTCAGACTTTGGCCATCAGGCAGTACAGAACCAGGATCTCCAGCAGTTTGGGAAAAAAAAAAAAAAAAAAAAAAAAAGTTAGTCCAGTGTTTGCCTCCTCCTTCCACCTGTAGAGAGTTTGCAGACCACTGCACTGGGAAGGAGAACCCAGGTGGATCCCTGAGTCAAGAAGCCAAAGCTAAGATTCTGGGGTACCCAAGTGAAAGAGCTTTCAGTACACACTCCCTGAAAGGAGAGAGCTTCCAGTAGGTATCTGCAGAGGGTCCCCTGGAGTTTTCAGCTGAGTTTTGGTGATAAAACGCCTATATGGAAACTACAGAAGGCTGGGAAAGAACCACCAAGGAAAACTAGACCTTTCTGGGGCTTAATGATGACAGTAATGGGTTAGCCATTAATTCACCATCCTGGGGCTCACACAAGACCAAGAACAGGCATTACACATTAGTGAATTCATAATCAGTTGTTTGTTATAATGTGTTAGGAAGAATGAAATTGGAATCCCCCCCCCTTTTTTGGCTTATTTTAACATGTAAAACTTTAGGTGTTCCTGTCGTGCTGCAGCAGAAACGAATCCAACTAGGAACTATGAGGTTGCGGGTTTGATCCTTGGCGTCGCGCAGTGGGTTAAGGATCTGGCATTGCTGTGAGGTGTGGGGTAGGTCGCAAACACGGCTAGGATCCATAAGCTCCATAGGAAATAAATATTTTTCCATTTTCTTAATATCTCCACAATGACATGGAAATGATAGACTCTTTAAAACATATTTTTAAATAAATATTCCTATACTGACCACAATTCACAATGTACAAGTTTATCTGGAGAATGAATTCTGCAATTCGAATGGCTGGGTCTAGAACTGGAGTTTTGAAGGTTATTACCCAACTGCTTCCATGTAGGTTGTCTTAACTACCACCAGCAATTATTAGACGGTTCTTTCCTTATAACTTTGCTCACATGGTGCTTTAATTTCAATAGTTTTGTGATGCCATTAGAAAATATGTATAAAATATATATACAGAAAATTTACAAATATGTACAAATAGACCCACATATGTATATAACACATACACATAAAAACAGAACTACTAGTTACCGCTATAAAGTTACCAGTATAAAGTCATTAGGTGGGTAAGAATTAGAAAATTGTATGATATGAATATGAGAAAAAATGCTCTTATATTCTGAGAGAAAAAGTACAATCTGCTAGAAAAAGATGCAGGCATTTTAGAGAGAAAAATCACACAACTTTTGGAAATTGAATGTGCACTTACTCCAAGACAACTATTTGCCATACCAGTGATTACTTTTGGAATAGGATGAGATTGAATCCTAGTCAACAAGGCCTGAGAGAAAAACCTGTTGGAAAGGATCTAGAAATAATTCCATTTAAGAAGGGACTTACAGAGAGGCAACTGGCACATCTGACAGTGTCTGGACTGTTTTGAAGTGATTCCCGGGCAGCTACTGTGAGATTGTGAGAAGCATGATCCTGGTTGGACACAGCATAAAGCTGAGAGGGTCTTGGAGGACATGGTTAAGCCTTGGAACTACCCTACATCTAACCTAATGTGATAATGGGACAAGCAAAGTTTTTACTGGTTGAATTATTGCAGTCATGGTTTATTCGTGTGTGTAGCCAAAGACATACAAAATGACAGCGGATTCATTTAGTTTATGTCCATCTTCCAGATGTTTAAAGAGGCCCTTTTCTGGGAAATCCCTAAGGTTACAGAGTTGGAATTAAGCCTACAAATACGTTAGCTCAGTATCAGGTAGAGTTCGCTAGCTGAGTAAATGGAAATAGGTTTTCCTCAGATGTGACTCTCAAATTCTGAACCTGGCCATAATTAAAATCATTTCCAGGAGTTTCCACTGTGGTGCAACAGGATCAGTGGTGTCTCTGAAGCACCAGGTCGTGGTTTCAATTCCTGGGCTGGCACAGTGGGTTAAAGGATCTGGCATTGATGTGGTTGTGGCATAGGTGACAAGTGTGGCTTAGATCTGATCCCTGGTCTGGGAGCTCTATATGCCACAGGGCATCCAAAAAAAATAAATACATAAAAGAAAAAAAATTGTTTCTGTATCTGATCCCTCATGCTAGTTCTAAAAGATGACCTCGTAGAGAGGCCTGGAAAGTGGAAGTCAAATGATCTAGATGTGTATTCAGATCATTCCACTACTGGCTGTATGATTTCAGATAAGCCACTGAACCAGTTTGAGATTTGTTCTCTTCTGTGCCATGGAAGTAACATACAGGATTTCTCAATGATGTTAGGGTTGTTGAGAGGCCCAACTGCTCTACAGCTGGGATTATTAGGGACATGTGATGTGCAAACTGCAAAATGCTATACTCCATCAAGAAGCAACTTCACTGTTCGTTTTCCCTTGGGAACTAAGGTAAATCTTTCAAATTATCTAAGCCCAAGTGTTCTCATAATGACTGGTGAGATTTAGAGCAAAACAGATATTCTCTAGGTTTTGGGGGGGCAGGTGCTTTTTATAGTATATACATTTTTTCCTCTAGTTTTCTAAACAGAACATGTATTATTTTTGCAATCATAAAGAAATTCTAAGTATTAGCGAAAATAATTAGCGAAGCTTTTCCCAGCACAGGTGATTTGTGCTCCCATTTCAGTGGCCCAGTGTGTTCAGGCTTGATAAGGATAATTGTTTCTCCAAAGGACGCTTTCGTTTATATGTTACATGGATCTATGTGAAAGGCAAGAGGTTACCATTTAACACAAGTCAGATTAGTCACACTCTGATTTTTAGCAGGCTACATGCCCAGAGCCAGGAAGAACTGAAAAATAAAAATGCAAAAGATTTCTATGCTAGGGTGCATTTTATAACTACTTATGTATGTACCATAATTTATCTGTTCAAAAGCAATTTTACATGTATTAACTTGCATTAAATATACCATTATCATTTAGTATAGTTAGGGCAGGCATTATTATGGTTGCCTTGTTATTATTATTTTTTTCAGGACTCGAGGTGTCAAAAACTTTAATTATCCAAAATCACAAAAGTGTAAAAAGGTACAGCATGATCTTAAACTCAGGTTTATTTCTTCTAAGTGAAATTAACGATTCAGTCAAATAATGAAAAAGATTGCTAACAGTTATTGGTCCTCCAATATATGCTACATATATTACTTAATTTAAAACTTCCTAACAAGCCAATCAAGTAAATAACGCTTTTCCTTTGATGAAAGACACTAAACCTGAGAAAGTGAAGAGATTTGCTTAAAATCAGACAATGGATGCTGTAAACTTGGATTTGAACACAGGTCTATCTA
Organism: Sus scrofa; assembly: GCF_054392235.1. Taxonomy (NCBI): domain Eukaryota; kingdom Metazoa; phylum Chordata; class Mammalia; order Artiodactyla; family Suidae; genus Sus; species Sus scrofa. The sequence goes on from NC_139391.1 coordinate 14,746,007, forward strand.
GTGGCAAAGCACATGCTTTGTATTCTTTGTCCCCTGTATCTAGGTTAAGTGGCCATACTGTCATCTTAACATAAAATAATCTGTTCACCTGCCTTCTTATCTTCAGTTCAGCATGGTTCTCTGTTTTTCTGAATCCCTCCTGAATAACAATTGCATTATATTATTTTCAATTTTGTTCCCAGACAGATATGTGGTCCCCTAGACTGTTACTGGGCAGAACATTAAACATACTGGCCTGAACGAGGTTAAAGACCATGTTAGGTCTATTGTCTGTGTGTAAAAACCACTTGAGAAATCAATTTAATGCTCTGAGCTATGGTTTATTAGTATAAAGTGGATCAGCATATCTGCTCATTATCATAGCTTTTTAGTGAAGACAAAACTGGTAAGAAATGTTTCTCTCTGTAAACAGTGTTTTTTATGAAAGTATATATTTATATTTTAACCTACAATACTATCATTTGTAACAAATTTATCTACAATGATAATATAAATATTCCTACTCGGGGCACTGAGCTTGCTTAATGTATATATATGATCCTCTGTGCCACACGAAGAGATGGTTGAAACATTCCCCACTTTGATGTTGAGGAAACTGATGCTTGAGTTGTTTAAATAACTTGCCCAAGGCCATAAACTTGTTGATAACATATTTTCCTTCTCCGTGATAACCTAAGTTATATTAACCAATGGCACAGACTAACTCCACAGGAGGAGAAAAAAATATCAACAAATGGTAAACATGTGATTTAATTATAGTATTGTGACCCTATGCCAACATGCTGCTTCTTTTTGATATAAGAGGGAGATAAATACCACTGAGTCTCTGAAGCCAAGACTGGACATCTTGACCAAACTGAGGAATTTGTTATTTGCTTGGGGCATCAACAAAGGATTTTCATCACTGCTGTTCCACATCTCATATCCAGTATTCATTCACTATCTCAGATGCGAGCCACAAATGCTTATGCTGTTTATTCATTAATTCATCTGCATAGGAAATCTGTCCTCTAGAAGGGTCTTTTAAAGGACAGACTATTAATTTTAATCACAGCATTAATATAATTTGGGTTTTGTTTCTCCTCACATGTCACTCATTCATTCATTTATTGAATAAATATTTATTGAGCATCAATTACATTTAACGCACTTGATTCAAAGACCATGAATAAAGATATGGAACACTCAGACGTGTTTTAAGGATTCGTGCTCCTCCCCCCCCTTTTGTTCCACCTGGTGTTCAGGAATCAAAAACTGCCTCATCTGAGACTCACCAAGAAATATACAATGCCAATTTCTTCAGCCGCTGAGCACAGATTCTGAATCTTAGTATGTTAACTGTGAAATCAGTGGTTTGTGATTAGTGGGTCATAAATCACTGGTCTATGAACTAGAGAAAACAGAGCAGGATCTCTTGGGCAGTGCATTAAAATTACAGATTTCTGTTCCACATTTATTCCCAGAGATTTTGAATCAGTTAAATCTGGAGTGGGACTCACAGAACTTTATTTTTTTCCTCATAGGCAATCCTCATGTTTCATTTAAGGATCCACTCTCTATCAATACATATTACTTTTTAGAAAAATGATGAAAGTTTTGGATCCTCTCTCATGAATGTATAACATCTAAACTTGACATATCATTTCAGAGGACTCAGAGTTCCGACAGTCCATTTATGCATACCTTGGTGGCTGCAGACGAGATCAACAACTTTCCATCTGGACAAAGTCCCTCATCCTGCAGCCTTTAGAAGACAGTCTAGGTGCAATTATGACAGGGAAACTGAGGACTAGAACAATTAAGACTTGTCCTAAGAAACTCAGTAACTGCATATTGAGAGGTAGTCTTCCTAGGAAAAGAGTAGTTTCTTTACAGCCTTTTCTAATGAGAAGAGATGTATCAGATTGATCAAAAATGTGCTGGCTGTATTTGCTTAAGATGACCATGTTAAAGAAAGTTTACTGGAAAGGTTTGGCAGGATTTAAGGAAGGGCAGCCTGGTTTATGAATATCCTCATCCTGAGCTGGAGGGTCTGGGTTGTGAGCTTGGGTGAGAAGATGCATTCATCAACCAAGCACTGGTGAATGTCCAAGGTACTGACTGGCCTGAAGTTACGGGGAGCAATGTCGACTGACTCTGTATGGGTTACACTCTCTCAGTTTTAGGTTAGAGAAATACAGAGTACAAGAAAAGAGAATGTTCATTGCATAACACCTTAAAAGCTGAAATAAGACGATATGAGAGTGAAAGATTTCGGCAACCGATCAGCCTCTCCATACTCTGGCATTCTGAGCCTGAGAAAAGTGAGTTTAAATGAACCTCCCTCCCCACATACACACGTGCTCATATGCAGAGAGAGAAAGAGAAGTGTTCTAAAAGAAGTTTCTGTGATTACTATCATATTCATGTAACAATAAATCCTTAGAGTGAGTTTTTGAAAATCACATTGATACATTGGATATTTTTTGAAGCTCCCTCTAAGGCATTCTAATTTAAGCTATACTTGATTGAAGCAGGTCATTTTCAAACCCCTGTTCAAAGAGACCTTAAAGGTTCAGAAAGTCTATTAGAAAGAGTTAGGGCTGAGGATGGGAGTGGCCAGGGACAGAGAGGGCACCCTGGTTCCTCAGAGTGGCCCTGCTTTAATTTGTTTTAAATATTGAGAATTTGCATAGCATTTTGTTTGAAAAGCAAAGCTGTGCTACTTTTTTTTTTTTCCTGAGCATGGAGGTCATTGTTCAAAAGTAATTATTTAATTGCCTAAAATATGCTTAATCAAGTAACGTTCGATATGCCCTATGCAAATCTGATATAAATCAATAATTCATTTATACTTTTTTGAGGAAGCCTAAATATCCCAGCTGTATGGTTTGGGTGGCATACCATGATAATCTAGGGTCAAAGTTCACAGAGAACTAACCTCACTTGTGTGTGCCTTGAAGTCCAATCTCTGCCTAGTTATGTTCTTCAAACCTATGCTAGAGGAAAATATCTCAGGGGACTTTCTAATTGTGGAGAAAGTGACCAACAATTTTCCAGGGGTGTTTTCTCTAGGAGTGGCATGTAGTAATGGTTACATTAGTCTGGGATCAGACAGCTTCTAATGACAGCTTTACCATGAACTAGCTCTTGTGATCTTGGGCACAGCAGTTGAGGCTGTGAGCTTCATTTTTGCTAATCCGCATCTTAAGGCTAATACCCTCATGCTGTAAGATGGATGTGACAATTAAATGAACTAGCACAGGTGACTGGCACTCAATAAATAATTTGGATTCCCTTTAGAACCTTGTGGAGAAAGGAGCAAGGTGGAAAATGATTCACTTCTAACGTGGCAACTTTACTTGGAGAACCCCATCTGTCCAGGTTGGATAGGAGAAGAGACCAACGGCTGTGGGAAGGTATACAGGTGATCAGGTCAGATGAGTGACTTGCACACTGCTTTCTAGGTCTCATGACCAAATATTCCTGGATCTGAGGAGGACATTTGCTAGGCCTCTAGCTTTTATAAATTCTGAGAAACATTTCTTGGTATGCAGACACTCCCCCCACCCCCCAAAAAAAGAATGGATTCAAACTTGATCCAATTAAAGAATTCATTTAAAAAATTCTAAAAGTACAAAAGGAAATTTTCTCCATTCTCTGTACAATGCTCATTACCTAAATGACATCAAAGTTCATACTAATAAGGATTCTGAGAAGAATATAAAACAAGTTGGGATTCAAAGGAGCCCCAGGAATATGGTGGAAGCACCAGGGAAGCATGAATGCAAGCTAATTACCATGATGGGGACTGCTGTAATTAGCCTACCATTGAATTTTCTTGAACACATTTTGCAGCAGCAGAGTTAAAAAAAAAAAAAATATGGTGTAGGGCTAAAATTACCAGGGCTCTCTTACTGGAATAATACTTGAGAATTGCATATGAATTTTCATGGTTTGAGGATTCCAAGGTGGCATTCTTGCAAAAAAGAGTTTTTAATTTTCTGCTTTGATCCATCCCCTTTTGGCAATTGTCTACCCCAGTCCTTAATTGTCTATTACACAGTTTTGTAGCGAAGAAAAACAATGTTGCTCTCTGCCTTTCAAAGCAATTGTTACTTCCCTATAGTAAAACTGATCCCACAGTAATTTTAGTGCCTTTTTATTTTCAGAAGCATCCTATGTACGTTATGCATCATGAGGGCAGGTATTGCACTTTATTATTTACCATTGTAATTCTAGTTCCATGTATTGTTTAATCTTTGAATGTTAGCCATTGAAATGGGCGTACAGTGGTGTCTCGTTTTGGCTTTTACTTTCATTTCCTTGATGAGTGATGTCTCTGAATTCCATTTTACGTGCCTACTGGCCACTTGGAGTATCTTGTTTGCGAAATGTCTGTTCAAGACTTTTGCCCAGTTTTCTATTGAGTTATATAAATTTTCTTACTGATTTGTAGGGGAACATTCCTAACATATTTTGGATATGAAATATATCTTCTTCTCATTTTAAAAACCATTAAGGTGAAAATTTACTTTTGCATATCTAGTATGTTCTAAGGATCATCCAATTTTGAAGGATTAATAGGGGTTATTTTATAAATTATTTGTATATGTTTATAAGAACATTAGTAAATTGTATGATAAGAAATGGCTAACTGTGAAGAACCATGGCTTCTGAATAACCTATTATCTCTCACCTAGAGATACTGAGTATCACTGATATTTTATAGTGTGCTTCTGCAGGTAGAATACTCATCATTAAGGAAATCAGGAACTTCCTTGACTGCTACGTAGCTCTAAAATGATTAGTGGGAAATATATCTTTAAAATATGTATTGGGGGATACATATTCTCTTGAGTAGTTGATAAATAATAAGCTTCTCTTTCAAAAAAAGTTTATGATCAGCAAGATGGTTTATTTATTAAGTAGCTTTTAAAGACTCAAATGATCTCTTATTAAATAAATTCCAAAGATTTTTTTCGTTCCACCAATTTAATTTAGTAACACTGAATTTTTTTGAGGTATTACTCATACTTTTGAATTATCTCGTAAAGGTAGAATGAGGTTTCACTTTTTACTTTGACAAACTAAAAAAGTGAAGATTACATGGGCACCACCGTGATGAGGATAAATGAATGATTGTTAAGTGATGAGTCAATTTCCTTCCAGTTGAAAGAGTGGTAACCTGCAGAAGCAGTATTAGAAGTCAAAGCCTCTTTCACTGAATTAATTAATTAACAGAATAACCTACTCATTTAGTCAATCAATAAGTGAGTCAGTCCATCAACAATATTTATTAGCTCCAACTCTGGGGAAGTGCCCTATACTGAGCACGAAGTAGGCACTCAACTACAGAACACAGGGTCCCCTCCTCTTCAAGTATGTATAATTTAACATTGGAGATAAGGTATGCAACTGCAATTAAATATATAAAAGTCTATGTCATAAGCTGTTTACAGGTAAAGGCCTATGACCATTTCATAGAATTCAAACTCATGGGAACATGGTGTCTTTGAATGGAGCTGTGGAGGGTTGGGACATGAAGGGAGGCAGTCTATTCCTAAAATGTTTGATACAGTATCCTTTTCCACTTGAAAATATTTGCATTTAAAACAATTAAATGATGGAAAATTTTAAATTCAGTTCCTTACCTGAACTAGCCTCATGTCTAGTGCTCAGATAGTTGCTGTATGTATGTGTCTTGTGGCTCTCCTATTTCAAAGTATAGACAAAAAATATGTTCTTTATCACAGAATGTTCCACTGAACAGGACTGATTTAGGTACAAGAGCATGAAAAAAAAAAATCAAGTATAAGAAATTGGGTAGTATATCTGCAGAAGAGTAAATATTGCATCTTATACAAGTGATATGAAGATAAATGACTGAAAGCAATTTCGGGGCAGGAGGGACTAGAATCAAACCATGAAGGCACTTGACACCAGGTTTTATTCTGCTTTTTTAAAATTTTTAGTAAAACCTGGTAGGCATATATATTAACAATGTATGTCTGAGAGCAACTGACTGATTTAAAGAGAGAAGACTGTGTTGTTTCACATCTGAATTAGACCAATGGTAGGGGAAATACAGGGAAATTAAGTTCTTTTGTGCCTATCACTCATTCATTCAATGAATATTTATTGAATATATACTATGTGTCGGTAATTTTCTAGACAAATTATAAAACAATGAAAAAAATTTCTTCCTCAGGCATATTGCATTTTAATGGAATGAGCTAGCTAGACTTTAAATTCATTCACTACGTCTATGTACTTCTTAACAACAAATCTGGGAAGTGGGTATATTAGTTTTCATTCATAGATGAGATTAATTACCACAGATTCTAACTCTATATAATAGCTATAATATTAAAGTAATAAAGCATGATTATATCTGTATTATATACAGTTGAGCCTGGAACAACACAGGTTTTAATTGTGTGAATTCACTTACAATGGATTTTTTGTTTTCAATAAATCTCTATGGTGCCACATGGTCTGTGGTTGGTTGAATCTGTGGATGCAAAACTGTAAATACAGAGGTATGCATACTGAGTATGCAACTTGAGCATCCACAGATTTTTTTGGTATAGATGGGGGCTCTTGGAACTAATTCCAGGTAGATACCAAGAAACTATTTATGTATGTGATTGACATTCTTCTAAGTGTTTTATTTATCTCATTTAACATTAAATATCCATTTAATAGTCCTAAAAACCTTATTAAGAACAGATTAGCATTTTCATCTTCTTTTAACAAGTGAGAAAAATGAGGTTTTACATTTTCCAGCATTTCCCTAAGCTCACCTAATAACTACACAGTAAACCAGAATGTGAACCCAGGTCATTGAGTCTAGAGGTCACCTCTAATGAGGAATGCATTACTTACAGATCCCTTTAGTTCCAAAGCCCATGTTCATACTAAGAAGAGAGATATTATAAATTTCATTGACTTGACAGGCTCTGGAATGTGAGTGAAAGAAAGAATTAGACTCTAAGGTATCAGTGCCGTTCATTTAGGGATGCACTCACTGTAACTTTACCCTGACTTCACATTGTTCTGTGAATAAAACTGAAGCTCACATGATCACTGCTCTGACAACATTAGTATATTAAAAAAAGTTCTGGTGCCTTTTATGGGAATTAGCCCTAAAATTAGAGGAAGAAGAGGAGAAAAAATGGAAACATGCACCAAAGTATAAATGAATGGAAATGGAGGAAAAATGTCCATGTGAATACACAGACTGGAAAGGGCATTTTCAGTAACACTGAAGACAATTACAGGAAGCTTAGGGTATAGACGTATCTTCTACTGTCAAGTCTGGAATGAACACTCTTCAACTCATGGTTAAACCCTTCCCTCAGATGGCTGATTAGTAGTTTACCTCTTTGGTCAATGAGTGATATTTCTAGTTAAGGACAAGTGGCTCAAAATTTGGGACCCTTCACTCTATCGGGTTTCAAAAGAGTGACAGCTGGTGGTACCCATTTGGCTGTATGCCATTTGCTCAGCCAAACCCTTGCTGTTAGTGGTCCAGCACTTTGTTTTTTGTTACAAGCTAATACATTCCCAAACCTCAAGTCTCAGGCAGCCTCTTCCCTTCTTCTCTTCTTAGCCACATCTCATCCAACCCCATTCACTTGACATCCTATAGAGAGACAATCTCTTCTCACCAGACTCAAACCTTAACCCTTAGTCGATTTCTTCATCATATTTTGCTCAATCACTCCAAAGCCTTCTCAATCTGATCTCTAAGTTACCCCTTTTCCTACTACATTGCAATGCATTCTCCATGTTGCTCCAGATCCACCTTTAAAAATACAGATCTGATCCTTGATTGAAAACCTATACGAATCCCAATTGATCTTTGATGTCTAAGTTTCTTAGCACAGTTTCCAAGGACATCATGATCTGATTTTTTTGTCATCAATTGATACTCCCTTCTCTCCTCTCTCTGCAACCTCTCCTTTAACTGTGACAGCTGTTCTTTCCCAGAACATATCATGCTGCTTCATACCTCTTGCCTTTAGAAACAGTGATAAAAATTAAAATGATCATTTTGTGTAGTTTATTTTATTTTCAATATTAACTTGCTATTCCTGCTTCAAATCTTAGGAAACACCAAAATCAGATGCTTATGAACCAAAACCAAGATTTGACTTCCTTAAAGACACTTAGTTGGACCCAGACAGGTGCTTCTAATGCAGGATTTCAGACATTTCTCTGAACCCAAGACTTGAGATGGAGCTACCTGAAGTCAGGACAGTTTTGTTCTTTAAAAGTGTACAAATGATGCTCTGATATTTATTCTTTGATGCTAAATATTCTTCATGCTAATTGCCTCCCTTTTCTGGCAGTGAAAGAGCAGCAACATATTTAATAGCTATACTCTCCTGGCCAGGCATCCTGCCCTTCTTCTCTCTTCTGAGGAAGGTACCTTGCACCATCTCTGGGGATCTTGCCATAGATGACAATTATCAACCCCTTTAGGGGCCACAACTGTGTTGCACAACACTAGAAAGCAGAGGCAGCAGTGAAAACAGACATAGAGCCAATTACAGGTTCATTCATTTTCTTCTTGTACTATCGGAGGAAAAAAAGATTACAAAGACAAAATACGGCTGCATAAAAGCAATGCAACAACAAAAAAGGGGGAACTGGATACTGACACTGGGTCTAATGGGGACTTAAATAAAAGGAGTGAGGATGGGAGAGGATTTCATAAGCATCTGTAAAATGGAATCCAATACAGGGGATGCAGGATATCCAGACTCATGCACATTAAGGGCCTTTTGCAGATGTCCTGAATGAGACCCTTTAGGCCACAAGTAATGTAACAGAGAATTACAAACCCAACTCCATATTGAATCTTTTCCTTTAGCTCTAACCTTTGTGCTCTGTTGCCTGTGCTTGGTCATGCTGGCTCTCCGCCTTTTGTAAAAGAATGTTTTCTATAGCCTGAGATATACAGGACAGCCCATTATCAAGGCTCTAACATTTGAAGGTATAACATTTTGCCACTCGAAGAGAGATAAAAAGTTGCACAATAGAGAATAGCATTTGTCTAGTTGCAGGTTTATAACAACATTGTAACTATACCTACATGGTCAGCAGCAAGAACAAAGAATTCTGACACCAAGAACTTTACAACAACCAAATACACCTCCTCCTTTTTTAGTATAAAAGAAACCTCAATTCCAATGGGGGTAAATGGTTCTTTGGCACACAAGCCCACCATTTCTCAGTTTTCTGGCTTTCTCAATAAAGTCACTATTCCTTGCTCCAACAACTCATCTCTCAATTTATTGTCCTGTCACGCAGTGTGCACTAAGAGCTTGGACCTGGTAACAGTAATACCTCTGAAACAAAACTCTGTCATTTGATTTTTCCTGCCTTGGAGACTGCAGAGCATTCAGTAAGGGACAACTTAAGGAGCACCATTTTTACAGAGTTGGTATTTTTGGAACTTCACTGCCTCTGGATGTTGTCCCTTTGTCTGCAGACAGTGAAGGATGGATGGTTTCAGGTTTGCTCCCTCTGATCTCAGTATTCTCCAACATGACTTTCAGGAGAAATGAACACTATTGAATATTCTGTACTTCATTATTCCTCACCAGAGGCTAACCAGAGATCAGTCCTCCCTGCCTAGGGTTGGCTACACTTTCCTAAACAAAATTAACTTGCCCAGAGGTGAAAGTATACAGAGGAGTGCAAGGCTCTTTATTTGTTCTTTATATGGATGCCCCAGAGGTCACTTTATATCACCCAGATTAGGAGGGTCAGTGACATTTACTGGACAACTTTTTCTCTCAGAGTTGTGGTCTGCTTGGATCTCTTGTTGGATTCAGGTTCATGAGTGAGAATGGGAGAACAGGATTGCTCAGAATGCCAGAGGGAGAAGAGAAGGTGGAGCTCAGGGACAGTGGAGTAGGCAAAGAGAGGAGTGAACGGGGAAGGGAGGAAGGAAGCTGTAAGAAATTTTATGAGGAAGAATGTGAATCCTTTCCATGGCCTCCCCAGATTTTGGAGTCCGGATTAAGCGCCCAAGGTGTTTGGTACATGTAGATCCCTTATGAAAAATCAGCAGATGCTTTCAGCTCTGCATGAGTTGATGCCTAGCTAAGTATGGACAACCCAAACTGACAAAAATGTTGGCGGTCAAGACACATCTAAAGGTGTAAGCTCCTAGGATGAAAAAAGAGTTGTGGGAAGTCTTGGCTTTCTTAGTTCTTGGGGTTAACAATACCTGGAGCATTTATACCCAGATCTTTAATGCATGAATGTTCCCTACATGACGTCTGTATAGCACCAGGTATTTCCACAGCCTCAAGTTATGTCTGGTCCAAGCCACCCCCAGAGGAAAGGATTGGATTTCAGGTCAGTGGTCTAGCCTGACCTGTAGACCAGATTGTGCTGTGCAAGTGCCAGTGCCACATGTCATCTCTTATAAACACTCTGAGAAGAGCAGCAGTGAGAGAGCTGTTGAACCTCAGTCACAGAGTTCTTGAGAAATACAAGATGTGCCTCTTTGCCATGCAGACTTTCCAAGGAGATGTAACAGAGTCAGAAGTGGGCATATGGAGTTGGATGAGAGACTGCATTTAGATCTTAAACAAAGCAATTAGGACCTGGAGTTTTCCCATATGGATAGACACGGTGGTATACTGGGAAGAGCCTGAGCACCAGATGATGTACCAGCCCACCCTCACTCTACACAGTCACCTGGCAATGGGGGAGATAGCAGAAGTCCAGGGGCACACCCTTTCTCTCTTCTCTTCCCTCTCCTTCTGCCCCTCCCACCCACTTCACTGGCAAGACTCTGTATTTCAATCTGTTCACTCTTGTCACCGAAATTGCAAATGTCTGGCAATTTGGGGCAGGACTAGATAAGTCAATTAGCCCCTCTGGGCTCCAGATTTCTCATTTATGAAATGAAGTGTTGGAACAGATGGCTTCAAACCACCCTTTGAGCCCTCTTGATGTTATGAGTGAGAATTTCTATTCCTCAAAACCTACCCCCTTCAGAGCCCTGACGTGTGAGGATCCAAGTAGGAGAAAAAGGTTTGCTCCATATTCATCAAGTCACAGGTGTGGATTTCTCATCAGTAGCTCTCAGTTGTGTTCAAATGACCAGACGGAAATGCTGTGGTGTATTTATAAACTAGTGACTAATGTGACATTAAACACTCAAGATACAACACCACGCCAGACACAATGGCTGAATATTCATTAGATCATTTTTATCTCACAATTAAACCAGTACGAGTATTCAAAATGCTTTAATGTATGACAAATCTTAACCATAGCTATTGTTACAAAATGTGGCTCAGCTTTCAGGTTGGTGGAAAAATACATAAGTCCTTTCCCTCACATGATATTTTTTTTTAAGTATTATTAACCAACTACATCTACAATACAAAGTGAATGGGCCTTTTTTCAGTGAAGGGGAAAATATTTAAAGAATTATTCTCCCTTTCTCAAAACTTTGGCCACCAAAACTCTTTCTTTGATCTTAGATTTGGGGACTTCAGCACCACATTGAGTAATATGACTTTTCTGACATGATGAAAACTTGCTGAGATGGAAGCACAAAGGGAGAGAGCATTTATTAATCATTCAGTGTGGGCCTCACAGCAGGCGGCTCCCAGACATTCCCCCAAAGCTTGTAAAGGGATGAATGAACACGCACACAGTCCCCCTGGTGAAGGCTCACTGAATGCTGCAGGTCTTTCCCATTTCGTGCCCAGTGCAGTCACTCTGAAAGAGAATGCAGCACCCACACGAGAGGAAGGAAAGGACCCACGGCCTCCAAGCTGGTAAGTGGTAAAACAAGAATTCCAAGGGGATACAAAGGTCATTTGTGAAGAGGAAAAAGTGGACCTGAAAGGTACTGTCTCATGACATAGATGCAGCAATATTATTGGATTCGCTGTGACTTTATGGATGACATTATGTTCCTACAGACGATAAAATAGAGGGTGACGAAGGCAGAGTTGGGGATCAGAGACACAGGCTTGACTCTTGCTGTTGCCATTTAGTAGTAGCTGTGTAACTTTAGGCAAGTGCATGAACCCCAAAGCTCAATTTCCTTTTCCACAAAATAAGGATCCCAATACCTAGAAAGGTCTTCCTCAGGATAAGAGAAAATAGGTACAGCGTGTCCTGATGTATTCTGATGCCACTGATGTTCAACTAATGGCAGCTATTACTATGACTGTAGGTGGTGATTAACTATTTTATGAATGGTAGCCCCGATGACACAAACATTTAAAGAGCTCCGTACTATCTCGACTTTTAAAAAGTGAAACAACCTGCCTCACCTTTTGAAACCTCTAATGAGCAAATGGAAAGTGAAAGTTCTGGCACTAAAAAATCATTACCTTAAGAAAGGTAATTATTAGTGTGAGCTGCCTGGAGTATCACTAACTTGACTTCTAATTTTGTTTAGGACAAAGGTCTTCACAATGCATTATCAGTTGAAACCCCTAAAAGAAAACAGATTTGGCTTGAACTGCAAACATACATCTTTTCCTTAGAGCTGAGGTGAAGTTCTTTGTTATGGCTCTAAAGAGTTCCATGCAGAGGTCTGTACCTTCCAGGTGAGTGTTGTTTCATGCTTAGCAGTCAGGAAGTGAAGGACATAACTCACATACTTGGTTTTCATATCAGCAGCTCTTTCAATTACACACCCTGATGTGCGAGGCCTGCCTGCTTGACTGCGAGTTGTTGTTAACGGGGTTTCCTCTGTTTACCTTGCAAGAATGGAAAGCTGTTTGGCTTTTATTTTGTATGCAGTGTAGCTAGTTAGCCCTCAGTCTTTCTTTACACACATAAACACTAAAATAAGACTGCTTGATGGTGTTGCCTATCCAAATGCTGTAATTGATATGAATGTGTAGACTTTGATTATATTTAAAAGCAGATAAAAATCAAATTTAAACTCTTCTACTTAAAGCTAGAAAGAGAGAGATGTTGGGGGAGGCAAAAGAAACCGTATGTTTATGAGAGTATAATGTCTAAAAAAAAAGTCCTGGGTTCAAATTTTAGATAAGCAAGCCATTGTCATTTTCCTTATCATCATCAAAATAACAATTATTACAACAAAAACTACAATAACAAACAAAACAACAGCTACCCTTTTTGTGCCAAGGACTGCACTAGCCATTTTAAATGTCTTATATCGCTTACATTTTACAATATTAAAAGTAGTATATTGTCTTTTTTTAGGGCAAAAATTGAGTCTTAGGCAATTGTATTACGACCTAGGGCTCTCAAGTGGTAAATGACAGAACCAAGATTCACACTGGATGGTCTGACTTCAAATTCATGTTCTTTTTACTAAGTCACTCTACATCCCCACTTATATTCTATACGAGTAATTATGTTGAGGTCACATAAACTCTCTATATCTCTGTTTTGCCATCCATACAACTGCTAGTATTAACTAGCATTAACTAACACAGTATTATTACCTGTATGTAGGCTACATAAAAATATGCTTTATTTGCTGCAATATGGTATGTAATTCATGATTAGACTGTTTTTACCCTTTGCAAGACATACTTTACTGCTGTCATTTTAACAGCAACACTATCTTCCACCTCCCTCCTCAGAATACAGAAAACTTTTGTCCCCAGTGTTCCATTATTTCCTCCCCTTTTTACTTCGTATAGTCACCAAACTGGAGCTGCCCTTGGGTAGATAGCTGAAGGGCAATTCCTCACTCTCAAGACGGCCATGATTAAAAACATACTGGAGGGTAAGTCCTGCTTTTGTCCTTGTTTATGCCAAGCCCCTCAGCAAGGGGATCTAGGGAATGTTTGTAGAATAGCATTGGAAGTCAGGGTAGAAAAGTCAGTTCAGGAGAAGGGGGATAAAATTCATCACAAAGGAATCAAACAAAGAACAACCTTCCTGTTCCTATTTCCTTAGACTGTATTTCTCACTTAACCATGTTGCCAGCTGCTTCCCGTTAAGGCCGCCAGTAGGGGGTGCTAGAAGGAGACCGTAAGGTTGGCGAAGGAAGAAGGGACTTCCTGGCGCCTTCCCCTTCCTGGGGGCTTCCTGTCTGCTTCTTGCTCCAGTGCACACACAGTTGGTACACATCCTCACACCTTCAGCAGCGCTTCCGTTCCCAGAGCAGCAGCTCAGTCCAATCTGCAGTTCGTTCAACTTCTGTAGCAAACTCTTGCAGTTTAGTCACACCCACTTCAGAAACAGCACCCTTAGCGGACCAGAATCCTTTTCTGGGAGTCAGTGTTGCAGCCCCACAGTGAGTGCACCTGTTCTGAGAAATACCTCACCAGCAGGGCAGTGCCCACTCCTCAGAAGTCTGAACTTGGCGCTCTTTATTGCCACCCTCCACCCCTCCAGCTTCCAAGAAGTAAGAATTCTAATCTCTGAACTCTTCCCTCCCTTTTTGTAGTTGCCACCTCCAGGATATCTCAAGGTTCTCCTTTGCCCTTCCGGTTATCTCATCAACAGTTTTTTTTGTTTGTTTTTTTAATTTTTTGTCTTTTTGCTATTTCTTTGGGCCGCTCCCGCGGCATATGGAGGTTCCCAGGCTAGGGGTCGAATCGGAGCTGGAGCCACCGGCCTACGCCAGAGCCACAGCAACGCGGGATCCGAGCTGCGTCTGCGACCTACACCACAGCTCACGGCAACGCCGGATCGTTAACCCACTGAGCAAGGGCAGGGACCGAACCCGCAACCTCATGGTTCCTAGTCGGATTCGTTATCCACTGCGCCACGATGGGAATTCCTCATCAACAGTTTTATACCTAGTTAACAATGCTTTAATGTTAAGTCCTCTCTGTTCAAATAAATAGTGCGGGTCCTGCCAACAGCCGCACTCTGTGCGGTAGACAGTCCAACCTGCCTGTTTAGTTAGATGACAGGATTGAGGCATGTAACTTTTGGCAAGAAAAGAATGAGAATACAAAACTCAGGGGTCTGAAAAGATTCTGAGCCTTCGGCTGGGAAGTGGGACAGGACTGTTATTTTCCAAACTGCACCAGCAGTTCATCTACGTTACTTGCAAAGCCTCACAACGGAAGCGTAAGCCTCATATTCGCTCTGTTTATAAATGAGGCCTGAAGAGGATAGGTAACTTGCCCAGGGTTACACTGGTGGCAGAGTTAGGCTCCAGATCCAGGTTTGAGTGGTGCCATAATCTAGTCTCCGTTAAGAAAGACAAAGGGAATTTTCCAGGTTTCATTCTATCTTGTCAGGTCCAGTTTAACAAGGATAGAGGAAGATGGGGTAGACTATTTTTGCTTAGGAGTGAAGGTTGCTAACAGTAAGTGAAGCTTAATAACAATGTTAATATTAGCGTAGGTGTAATACCAATTAGTTGCTTGTTAAATGCCAACACTTAACTGGCATTATTCTTTTTCTCTCTCCTATGAGGGGATGACTACTATGTTCACCCAGTATTTGGAGTAGGAAACAAGCTTAGAAGCAATTTGTCTAAGGCTATTCAATTGGCGAGCGGAGCCCTGGGTGGCCTGGCTACTGAGGCCACATAGCAAACCACTGGACCATCCTACCCGTCTTAGGTCTTTGCTCTTCTGAGGGCACAGGTTCTTTTCACCGCATAACCTGGAGAGGTGACAAGTGATAGAAGAGCTAGTATTTTTTAGTTGGACTTGTTGGGTGTGGAGAGTGAGAGGAGGACTGGCCTTGTATCACTCACTTACCCAGGGGACCTTGCCTCTCACCTGTGTCTCAAGTAGCAGTAAAAGGCTCGCTAAGGAAAGATGCAGAGGAATGCATAATTCCTCAATCCACCTTTCCCACATATGGCCTTTGAGTCTATCTCATCTGTCTTTGTTTCTGCACAGAGCTGAGTCGGCCACATAAGTGGGAAAAACCCAGGATGGGAGTGAGTGAGGCATCAAACACCATGGGCTTTGTGATGGTTCCTTCCTTTGGAATCACAGCTGTCATTCCCCAGCTTTCCCCCTCCCCCACAGTGTGCACTGGCTGTAATTGTGACCAGTTTGAAAGGTCCAGTTGCATCTGCTGGGATAAAATATGTACAATTGTGGAAATAATAAAAATGAAAAGTTACTATGAGTGAAGAAAAAAAAAAAAACACTTCACAAATTTCTACTGAAAACTTTAGAAAAAAAAAAAAAAATGTTGCTTTTCCTATCAAATAGCATTGCAGTTGCCAGGGCGCAATTTTCTCTGCTCCTGGGTATTTACACAATCGATATTTCTGTAAATACTTCTCCCCACCATTTTGTTGGGGCTAAAACACAGAAGGGGGGCTTTGACTATAGACTTTTAACAAGCCGAAAACTGTTGGGCTAATAGTACATCTCGAGTCATCCTAGAATACGATTTTTACTAGACTGAAGAGGCACAAAGCACCAAAAATATTCTTCTTATAGTGTAGGATCAGTCTAGATACTATTTCAACTTCTCCTTGACCCTGTTGGACCAGATCAAGATTTTTTTTTATTGAAGTATAATTGATTTACAATATTGTGTTAGTTTCAAATGTATAGCAAATTGGTTCAGTAATATGTTTTTCAGACTATATGCCATTACAGTTTATTACAAAACTGTATATAATTTTTTGTGCTATGCAGTAAATCCTTGTTGTTTCTCTGTTCTACATATGATAGTGTGTATCTGTTAATCCCACACTCCTAATAGGCGCCTCCTTCCCTCCTTCTCTTTGGTAACTATAAGTTTGTTTTTTATGTCTGTGATTTTGTTTGTTTTGCATGTAGATTAATTTGTATCACTTTTTTAGATTCCACGTAAAAGTGATATCATACAGTATTTGTCTTTCTCTGTCCAACTTACTTTACTAAATATAATATTCTTTACGCCCGCCCATGTTGCTACATTATTTCATTCTTTTTTATAGCTGATATATATATGTATATATGTCACACCTTCTTTATCCATTCACCCGGTGATGGACATTTGGGTTACTTCCATGTCTTGGCTGTTGTAAACAGTGCTGCTGTGCACATTGGCGTGCATGTATCTTTTGGAATTAGAGTTTTTATTTTTTCCAGATATATGCCAGGAATGTGATTGCAAGATTATACAATAGCTCTACTTCTCATTTTTTTAAAGAACCTCCATACTGTTTTCCACAGTGGCTCCACCCATTTACATTCACACCAATAGTACAGAAGAATTCCCTTTTCTCTATACCCTCTCTAGCATTTATTTTTAAACTTAATTTGATGATAGCCATTCAGACCAGTAAGAAGTGGTACCTCATTGTGCTTTTGACTTTGTAAGCACTGTTTAATGACTTAACTGAAGGATACCCCAAACAATGAAAAACATGGGAAGTCAGAAAGAAAGGGCAGGAAAAGTCCTGCTATTTGCTGAATGATGTGCTTGAAATTTATTTACCTTAGAGCATTTCAACTTCACAAACACCTAGTGACTATTTAATCTTATTTTATCAATAATGAGGACTCTGGATCCTAAAAAACATGGGAAGTCAGAAAGGAAGGGCAGGAAAAGTCCTACTATTTGCTGAACGATGTGCTTGAAATTTATTTACCTTAGAGCATTTTAACTTCACAAACACCTAGTGACTATTTAATCTTATTTTATCAATAATGAGGACTCTGGATCCTAAAAAAACCCACCCTATAAAGCTTTAGGCCTCTTCAATCCCTGCTAAATCAAAGTCAGGAAACAGACTGCTCCCCGCCATGCATGTCTCCATGGGGTCACATCCAGGAAACAGTTTCATGCTCTCCTTGGGAGTTCTGGAGTTGGATCACCTGGACGTAAAGTCTGATTCCACCATTTACTAGCTGTGTGGCTTTGGGCAAGTAAATTAATCTTCCTGAGCCTGTTTCCACATTTGGAAAACCGAGTTGATAATAATACTTATCTTCCCATCTTAAAGGGTTTTTGTGAGGATAGTATTTTTTGGAATAGTTTTTAATTAAGGTTTATACATTATTTTTTAGACATAATGCTATTTCACACTTAGGAGACTACAGTGCAGTGTAAATATAACTGTTATATGTATTGAAAAACCAAAAAATTCATGTGAGTAGCTTTATCATGATGTTTACTTTATTTCAGTGGTCTGGAACTGTCACCAAGAGGGCTCTGTGGGGCTCCTGGGGACAAAAGCCTTTCTCCATCCCCCATTTCTTCTTCTAGGAAATGAGCCTCATTCAACCTCCATGACCCTCCCTGAGTTCCAAGGGACACTTGCTGATCAGGAAAGGAAAGGGATGCAAAGACAAAAGAGAAACAGTCAAGAAACAATAGTATAGCCTTAGGGCAGGATCCTGGTTCCCTCTCAGGGGATACACATAATAATATAGGCATCTTATACACCTACAGGAAAAGTTATATTCCTTATGCTTCTTTTAGAAATGACTAGTTTATAATTGAACAGCTTAGAGTCCTTCCTTATCCTTCTCCCTGACTTAATTGCACTGTGAGCACAACTACCCATAAACTAAAGATTAGGCACCCTAAGCACAATTGCCTGGGGGTTAAAGATTATTAGCACATAATGTTTTTCAGGAACTTTCCTAGTTTGTTCTAGTCTCTGATCGGTATTCCCTTTTCGCAAGTACTGTTATTCTAGGCAATAACCCCGAAGTCCACCATCATGATCTTGCTGCGATCTCTTGACGTCAGCTTTGATGACTAAGATTCCCCCAAAGAAAGAAGAACGCATGTCTCCCCCAATCCTGATTCCTGTCTGAAAATCTTTTTCTTTTAAAACAATAAAACTCCCTGCAATTCTTCCTAATTGGGGTGGGGGCATGGTCTTTAAGGCATTAGGCTGCTGTAGCCCCCTTTGCCTGGCAAAGCAATAAAGCTGCCCTTTTCTTCTTCACCCAAAAGTCTGTCTCTGTGTTTGTATTTGGCACCAGCAGACAGAAGCCAAATTTTGGCAACAGAACAAATCCACAGTATCTCCAAAGTGTGCCTGTAATGATACTACTACTAATCATGATGCATTCATACAGGCACTGTTGTAAACATACATTGTATACGTGGTCTAAACAATCCATAGAGCGGCCATGAAAAAGAAATACTGTAATTCTTCTTCTGTAGGTCAGAAAACTGAGGCTCATTACTTCAAATGGCTTGTTCAAGCTACAGAGCCAATAAAAAAGAAGCTCAGGTTGGGATTTATCCCCTTTAGTTTCCATATAGCTTCTAACTTTACTATTAACAATTATATTAACTTTTAAACTTCATTTCTATCATGTGTTTCCTCCTCTAGACTATAGTCATTCCTCAGTATCCTGGAGGAATTGGTTCCAGGATCTCCCTTGAACTCCAAAATCCATGGATACACAAGTGTCTTATATAAAATGAGGCAGTGTTTGTACATGGCTTGCTCATATCTTCCTATACACTTTAAATCCTCTCTAGATTACTTATAATGCATAACACAGTGTAAATTCTATGTACAGTTGACCCTTGAACAATGTGGAGGTTAGGGGCAATGACCCGCCCCCAATGCATTAAAAAATCTGCTCATAACTTCATAGTCATTCCTTTGTACCTATGGTTCAACATTTTCATATTCAACCAGTCGTGGTCTGTGTGGTGCTGTACAATGCATTTAGTAAAAAACAAACAAAAAAAAACCTGTGCTAAAATCTGGACTCACAAAGTGAAATGCATGCTCTAAAAGAGTCCACTGTACAGAGTCGCTGGCATGCAACAAATTCAATTTTTGCTTTTTGGAACTTTCTGGACTTTTTGCCCAAGTATTTCTTATCTTTTGTTGGTTGAATCCACAGATGAGAAACCTATGGATTTGGAGTGCCAATTTATAAGTCTGTGATAACAGTGACCCTACCTGTTTTACTAATAACTATTTTCCCAGGCCCAAGCATAGAACCTGGGATAAATTACATGTAATAGTTAATGAACAGATGAATTAGTGAATTAACTACACACAAAATGTGTAGCTATAGAGTTACAGAGGGGGCCCAGAGAGTTCCCAAATCCCCCACTGTTCATCTGAGTGATGTTAGGTGAGTGACTCCATTCTTCTGAGATTTGTTTTTTTTTTTTTCCGTCATGAAAATAAAAGTTAATTCAGTCTCTGAGTTTGTGATTACCAATTTCTCAGGACTCAATATCCAAATTGCCTTGGTTCATTAGAAAAGAAGGCTGCAAAGCTTTCCTACGGCCACTGACTACACAGGAAACAGGACATTCTTTTCATCATTGCTTCTCCTTTTGTTATAAATAACAAGAAACTTAGCCAAGACTGTATCCCACCTCCTGTGGACAACCCACTACCTCTTCTACTCCTTATGGTGCGTTCATTTTCAAGGTCAAAGCTTTCTTTTACTCCTCCTCCTCCTTAGTCTTTATCATCATTATTCTCGTCAGCCCAGAAATTAATATTCCATGATAGCTTCTTATATTCTAAGCAACCTATTCAATACTGTATAAATGTAATCTCATTTGCTTAATTTTAGAAAACTCATGGGAAAGCTATTATCATGAACCCCACCTTAACACAAGATGTAATTGAGGCTCAGAAAGTTTCAGTGACTCGCCTCATGTCACACCCAAGCGAAGTGGTGAAATAAACACTGAAATCCAGATAGGCCTGACTGAAGCCTTTTTCCTTAATTATCACTGATACATCCTTCCCATATAAGACAGCGGGAATTTCAGAATAGAAATGAAACACAAGTAAAACGTGTATTAAAATAGGCTTCTTGTGTAAGTCCTTCTTTACAACAAAGAGAAAAGCTTTGATGCTAAGATAATACATAACTGTTTTTCCTTTACTTACGTTGTGTGGCATTTTACCATTTTTTAGTGAGAGACCTATAAAGGTAAATGGCATATGCTGTCCATTAGCTGCTATTAAGAACTTTGAGAACCCACAATGTTATAAAGGCCCCTAAGTGCTAAGCAATGGGCTAGATCTACCAACAGAATCAGAATATGGAATTATTTTTAATCACTAAAGAGTCCTTTTAATTCTCTGAAAGATTTTTAATAATGTGTAATTTGAGTAAATAAACTACAATATTTTCCTAATGCCTCTATCATCTCTTTTTCATATTATGAGTATCAGAATTAATGTTTGCTAAGAGCAAACAGGAGAGCAAAATTAAATATTTTCCTATAGAAATGATAACTGAGTACTTGTATAACAGGCTTGTTTGTTTAAACAAAGTAGACTACTGTTTTATTATATCTCAGGGATTCTGATTCTGCCATTCCATTCTGCATTTGTTCCCAAAACAATAATTAAGGACCTGTATCCAGCTAAATGGAAAAATCAAGGAAATTGGACGGCTTTTGTATGTCAGAAATCTAAATATAACTCACTCCAACTTTCAACAATCTCTGAACAAGCTCTGCTCTCTCTTCTTGCCATGATTTTGATCCTGGTTCCAAGATTTTGAACTCTGAGTATGAGTGGAAAGATCTTTGAAGAAAGGTCTTGCCACTTGACAAAGTCCTATTCTCCATTCAGAGACTAACAAATAGAGCAAAACACAAATGCAAGTGATCATATGCTATTTCTCCTGCTTTATCTTGAGAGAGTTGTTCCTCCCTCTGTGAGAGTAGGTGATGGCCTCATTCCCCTGTATCTGGGACCTCAACCCCGGGGCGGGGGTGGGGGGTAATGACAAGGAAACACATTAAATATTTTAAAAGGGAAAAATATACCAAGGATTTAAAGTGGGAAAAATTTAGGTAAAACTTAGATTTTCTATTTCTCTTGGGGGAAAAAAAAAAAAAAAAAAAAAAAAGAAAATATCAGACTGTAATGGGTTGGCTGTCCCCTGAATGAGCAGTCCTCTGGGATTGAGAAGAAACTGCCCACTTCAGAGGAGACAGGTGCTTCAGTGCACCGGAGGCCTCAAAGCTCCCTGCTTGTTTATGTTTGATGCACTTCACTCATTTTTGTCTTTACTGTAGCATGTGTAAGCATTTGAGAATAAGACTCCGGCTCTAGGACAACCTTATTGACTCAGAAGTTATAGTTATTTTTTCCTCTCCATACAATGAAAGAATTATGCATTTTCCCCTAGAACACTTATTTTGGATTTGTTGCATACTGCTTTTTTTTTTTTTTTTTTTTTTTAATGGCTGCACCCACAGAATATGGAAGTTCCCAGGCTAGGGGTCAAATCAGAGCTACCGGATGCCTGCCTACACTACAGCCCACACCCAGAGCAATACCAAATATGAACCATATCTGCAACCTACACCGCTGCTAACAGAAATGCCAGATCCTTAACCCACTGGGCAAGGCCAGGGATCCAACCTGCATCCTCATGGGTACTAGTCTGGCTCATTTCTGCTGAGCTACAGTGGGAATTCCTATATACTATTTTAATCAGTTTATCTACATTAGCTCATTAAAAACTCACAACTATCACAACTATGTATAAGCAAGAGACTTACATTATCCTTACCAATCTGATGAGGAAAATGAACGCATTCTATAATTTACCCAAAGTCATACAGTTGTTACACCTTGAAATCAGACTCTACCCTTGTATTCCAACGTTTAGCACAAAATCTATGCTAATAAGTGTGCAATTAATGATGCAATACTATAGTTTCAATCAAAGTGTTAATATGATCAATATTACATGTCAAAATATCTGAGAGACATCATCATATGTAAAGTTGACCAAAAAAAAAAAAAAAAGATAAAAATCTGTTCAATGGCACGTGAACTCTTTTACTTGGTTGGAAAATATGAAAAAGAATGAGGGTATGGAAGAGAATGTTGAATTGGTCTTGGGTGTGAGTGTGTGATGGCAGCGGGGTGGGGTGTTTTCCGTCTCCTTTACTTCAAGCCTAGAAAATAAGGAATGGACAGGATGCCTCAAAGACCTTGCTCTCTGCGTTCCTAAATGGGGATCTGTCTCCAGGCACATCTAATGAGCTAGGACCCGCCTGACTCTCTGCCTCAGAGTGGATGCAGAAGATGACTGCTCCATTGGGCTTATCCTGCAAGCCCCAAGTCAATCAGGACAAAGGATGTTCAGGAGTATCCTGTGGCCCAGATGTGGGTCACAGATGAGGAAATCCTCAAATGAGAGTTGTCCTGAGGTCTGTCTAATCGGGTCACAAAGAGAGCAGAAGAGACTTCAGCTCTAGGCACTGCACTCCAGCCTGGGCTTCTTAGTGCGGAGTGAAAAAGTCCCAGGTGACCCTCAGGAAGAGGAATGGTTTTGGCCTGGGTTAAGTAAACTGTAGGAGAGAAAGCCTCAGTAATGGAAAATTCTGAAGAATCACACAAGTGTCCATGAGAGCAAGCGTCTCTTGCAAACAATCGCAAGTGTGAAGAGTGTAAAGTCAATTTAAGAAATAAGTTGAAGGAAAACTCTTCTCCATCACCTTTGATACTCAGAAACTGGCTAGCAAGCTGGGTGTTGAAATAAAGAAGCCAGCTTTATTGCTACTTCCAACTCCCCCTTTCTTTCACCTAAAGTAAGTTTTTAAGTCAAAATTTAATGCTGAATTAAGTGTGAATTTTGTTAAAAATCTTGGACTACTGTGTTTGTAACAAAATGAATTTATAATTTTCTAAAATCTGATGATGACTGGAAAAGCAATGGGACATACTTAGTTCTCATCTAACGATGGGGAGAAAATAATTCCCAGTGAGTATCTTTCAGAAGGATGACAGAAAATGTGAATGAATCTATTTTGATTGTTATGAAGCGGCTTTTGTACAGAGGTTACAAAAACGGTGGCAATGATGATGGTAGTGATGGCATTGATACGCTGCCGCTGCTGACAATTTGATTCTAGGATGGACAGCTTAGCATAATGAGTAAGAGTTCTGGGGATACACTAACTTGGATTCAGACTCCCATTGTGTTATCTGCTGTGTGGCATCAGGAAGAATATAGAATACTTCAGAGTGATTGTTTACTCTTCCTGTAAAATGGTTCTATTTATAAATAACTTCCAATATTATATAGATGATTTACGGAGATAATGCATATAAAGCACTTGATACAGGACTTTAAATTTTTAAGCATCCAACAAGAGAAGCTGGTTAGCTATTGTGCCAAGGATGATTCCTGAATGAGTGGATGAAGGCTTGACACTAAATGCACTGTACACCCATCATCTTTCTAGAAACTCCTAAGCTTTGTCTCAGCCCTGGCTTTATCCTCCACTGATCATGTATTTATTTATCTCTCATCTAATGGGTTTGCTTTAGTTAACTTGATCTGGTAAAATAAAATACCACAGACTGGGGGGCTAAAACAACAGAAATTCATTTGCTCAGAGCTCTGGAGGCTAGAAAGTCCCAGATCAAGGTTTAGCTGCGTTGGTTTCTGGTGAGAGTTCTTTTCCTGGCTTGCAGATGGCCACATTGTCCTCACATGGGTGTGGACACACTTCTTCTTATAGGATTCTAGTCCAGTTGGATTAGAGCCCCACTCCCATGGCTTCATTTAACCACAATAACTTTCTAAAGACCCTGTCTCCAAACAGAGTCACATTCAGGGTTAAGGCTTCAACAGATGAATTTTGGTGGGGACATAATTCAGCCCCCACCAAAGGAGGATTGGGTAGGGATGCAGAAATGAAAGACAATACCAATTTTCCAAGTGTCTACAGCCTTCTAGAAGTGAGGCAGACCCAAGAAAGGAGATGTTTTTGCCTGAATGGATCCCACATGCACAATGTTTGCTGGTGGATTGTGAGCAACTGTTATATACCGGATGTCATCAAGACATTGAAGATGATTAAATAAATTTTATCCCTGAGATCTAGAATTATTAGTCATAGATCAACAGTATTTGCTGCACACACTTGCTCTGCTGTTGGACTTAATTCTAAAAAGGACACTTAGGAAGTTCCCATCATGGCACAGTGGTTAACGAATCCGACTAGGAACCATGAGGTTGCGGATTCGATCCCTGGCCTTGCTCAGTGGGTTAAAGATCCGGCGTTGCCGTGAACTGTGGCGTAGGTTGCAGATGTGGCTCGGATCCCGCGTTGCTGTGGCTCTGGCGTAGGTCTGGCAGAGACAGCTCCGATTCGACTCCTAGCCTGGGAACTTCCATATGCTGCAGGAACAGCCCAAGAAGT
Source organism: Sus scrofa (assembly GCF_054392235.1). Classification (NCBI taxonomy): domain Eukaryota; kingdom Metazoa; phylum Chordata; class Mammalia; order Artiodactyla; family Suidae; genus Sus; species Sus scrofa. Next base: position 14,771,054 of record NC_139391.1, read on the forward strand.
GGCAAAGAAGACAAAAAAGACAAAAATAAAATAAAATAAAATAAAAAAGACACTTAAAAACCAGCATTATAACTATCTCCCTTTTACCAACAAGGTAACTGAGGCTGGGAGGTTGGGAACTTATTTTAGGTTACTGGTAGTAAGTGGTAGAGTTCCCAACATCCAGTTTTTAAAAGTACCAGATTTTCTATCCTAGGCCAATGGGAATAAGGACAGATTTTGGACCATGCTTAGTGGAAAACTGATCAAAGGCTGGTATGAGTGTGAAGTGGGGAGTCAGAGATGAGGGAGGGCTTAAAGGATTTGCTTCTTGAGCCAAAGCTTGAAACAAGGAAGTATTGAAAAACCAAAATTATTTCTAATGCTCATGTGACTTCTGCTCAAATTATAAATAAGCATTTGGCCAATCAAAAAAAAAAAAACAAAAAAAACAAAAAAACAAAACAGCTGTTGACTTCTTAAATTTATATCTGATTCACAGGATGAGTTTTGATCCTCTGCAACTTCCCTGATCTTCCACAAGAAATATTTTCTTGATCTATGTTTTCTTTTGTCAAAAATGTCCTTGGGAAAGCAATTTAATAAACCAAAGCTTCCTGTAAAAATGGTTTTCCTATATTTGGGGTAGGGAGGGGGGGATGCTCATTTTGAAAGGAAGGCATTGCTTTCTAAAAATTATAAGATGATAACAGAAAGGAAAGCTCTCAAAGTGTTTTAGTCTCAGTAGGAAAGGATAAGATCAAATACAGCAATTATTTATCAGTCGGTTCTGGGTGAATATCTAAAACACATGCATTTTCTTGCTTTTCCTTATAACAAGTCAACGAGGGACCATCTTCATTGCATAGACTGGAAACAGGGTTTAGTGAGAGGGAGTGTATTAGTCATCTAGGAAGTGGTGTCAGGATTCAGTCTTGGAGAGTGAAATTCTTGAACCTGAGAGAAGGACAGCTGCCTGAAATCTCTGTTACATCCAATATATAATTGGATAAAAATATATAAAAGTCAGAAGGCCCCTTAGCGTGCATCCATGCAGATACAACACCTGGTCAATAGAGGCCTGGGTTACAACAGGTGAACCAAACAGTTAAAGTGGGTGACAAAGGCAGACATAGAATAAAAACAACCTGATTCGTTGAGTTCTTACTTTATGTCAGACACTGAACTCAGAGTTTTATAAGTATCATTTCATTTATTCTTAAAGTCATCCTGTTAGACAAATATTATTATCCCCATCTTTCAGATATGAAACTGAGACATGGGAGGACAAAAAAGGTTCCCAAGTTAACCCAGCAAATAAATGGGAGAACTGGGCTGTGAACCTGCATCTGCTAAATTGGACCCTATTCCTCTAATTTTCAGGTATGGCCATCCCTCATTAGATCAGCTACTCTGCTTTCTTGGCTCACTCATCCAAGGTCATCACATTACAAATATTGTTATGTTTATGGATGTAAGTATAAAATGCATTTTTACTTTTCTCATGTAATTTGATGTTCAAACAATCCTACTAATTATTTTAAAAAGGAAAAAAAGAAAGAGCATCATCATCACATTCGCTATTATTATTAACCTATGAAGTGATGAAAGAGATATTCTAGCCCTGAATATATATGAGAATTTTAAAAGAGGTTATTAATGGCCAAAGTCACACATCTAACTACAGTTTAATAGAATACAGTTTTATTCTATATATCCAACCAACAAAGATCTACTACCAGTCTATTACTAAAAAAAAAAAAAAAAAAAAAAGTGAGATAGCTTGGAGATACATGCAAAGTAAGATACAAAAGTAACATAAGTGAGAAAATAGAAGCAACAGAAAAATTAAGGTAAACTGAAACAAAAACTGGTACCCAATATATATTTAACTCATTATAAATACCTTCTAGCGGAGATGTACAGAAAAGAGCTATCATAGCGGGCTTGAGACTGAATGCTTAGAAAGTCCTATTTAAGGATGGCCTGTGGCTGGCTTCTGGGAACTTGGATTTCAGGAGAAGGCTCTCCAAATTAAGAAGAGTGCTTCCACTGTGTGTGTAAAAAGTGTGGTTTATGCTAAACACTTGTTTTCTTTCTGGGTACCTGCAATTTGGACATTTGGTAGACACTGTGTGGCTTTGGAACCAGCACTTAATGAAAACCTTGGGTATTGCATCTTTAATGAGCTCCCCTGGTAGACAATAGGCCACTCTAGCCACAACTCATCGCTGGAGGAATTGAGTGAGTCCCATGTGATTCCACTGAGAGAGGACTCTTGAAAGCTCATGTATGGTTTCCCCAGATTTCACCCCATGCACTTTTTTCTTTTGATAGTATTGGTTTGTATACTTTTTCAGTAGTAAATTATAGCTGAACAATGATAACTAGTATTGTTTCAGCTATTATTACTGGTGCAGTTGCTCTATGCCAGGCATTGCTAAACATCACATATAAGAAGTCTCATTTATTCCCCACAATCCTTTGCCATCATTATTAGGACACTCATGTAAGAGAAAATTGGTCTCAAAATGGCTAAATAACTCAACAAAGGTCAAATGTGCCTGAGGCTTGTGTTTTCCGCTGGCCACTGAAGTCTGCTTTCTTCCTATTCTTTTCATACCAACCTATGAAAGATATTTCTTACATGGATTTCTATAAAGAAGATGCTGATATTGCAAGCTCTAGTTAATAATATCTCTGCAATAAAATCCGTAGCTAGCTTCATGTGACTCCTTCTCATAATAGCCTTCCATGAAATCAAGGCAGAGCAAGCAGCTCGTCACATGACTCTCAGGTTGGAAGAGGGGAAACTTGAAACCAGTTCTCCTAAATCCAAATTCTCTAATGCTGCTTTCCCATTTATAAGCATTCCTGCATAAACTGGCCTCAGCCCTCCCACTGTGGTCTAAATTGGCTCTGCACAACAGTCTCTGAAAGAGATTTGTTCTCAAAGGAAAATAACTACTGGGGGTGAGGGAGGAAACAAAAAGGAATCACACTTTGAGGATTTATAAATCCCTTCTCCAATCTGAGAAAGCTGGGATGCAGAAGAAGCATCCTGCCGGGGTGCTGTTTCATTCTGCCAGTCTCCCTTTCACCTCTCTCTCTTTTGCTGCTCTACCATGCCAGGGGAATATCGTAAATGAAGAAGTTAAGATAAATAAAACATTATACTTTCTGTAGGATGTTTCCAGAGGCTCCCCTTTATCTTACTTAAGAAGCCTCATCTTTCTTTCTTATTTCACCTGCTGTCTGAATTTTGTATTTTTCCTACCTCCTTCACTCCGATCCTGTAAAAATGATCATCACACAGAACACCTTTCTTTCTGGGTCTTGAAAATACTTTCTTCTATTGAAAATACAATAGCCAGGAAAAAAAGAAAAAAAAGAGCATACTGTAAGTTTAGAAACAAGGGGCTGTTTTCTTGCCCTAAGTATTATTTATGAGTTACCTTCCATGGTAGGTCTTAACATTTTTGTTCATTTTTTTGTTCATAACTTTTTGAACTCAAAATGCCTCCTTTCTCTTTTGGTTTACATCTGTCACCCTTTGTCTGACAAACATGACTATCCTATTGACAGTAGGCATTTTATTTATAATGTGTGTCTGTTCTTGTGCCTGGAGATTTCTCAGGTCAATAGGCTTTAAGAACTAGTGGGTTAGCACTAGTTACACACTACTAATAACATCATACAATTTACAATTATATGGAAAAATCAGTTATGATTAGTGAAAGTTTGGTTTGGGCTCTATTTAAGACTCCCTTGACATGTGAATAGAAGCTTCTGACCCAGGGCCTGGCAATGGGCTAAGGAGTACCAGTTGTATATATTGTCTCTTAGTTACTGATATTTATCAAAAGCCTGCCCCTTAAGACCACTTATTCTCAGAAAGAACAGGGAATTTTTCTACACCCTCTCCAGCAAAATCAAATTTTGGTCTTAAAATACTATTACCCTAATAATTGATGGCTACCTTCAATAAGCTGATGTGTAATTCCTCATTCTTGAGACCCACAGGGTTAACATTTTGGTTGTATCTTGGAAGAGCAAAGGTTCATGCAAACACTGGGGAGTGAATGAGGAGCCTGGAATGCGTTGGCAGAAGCTGCAGTGTATTTATTGCAGGATCCCTGTACACCTGCCTTTGGTCATCCTGTGGACATGAGCCTGGGCCAGGTACAGTGAGATGCAGTATGAGGCAGGTACTTAGCAAGCACAGGGAAAACAGCTGGAATCTGGGCAACAGTCTGTATGTGAGAATCTCTTTGATGGAGTTTTTTTTTTTTTTTTTTTTTTAAGATTTTGTATTATAGTTGATTTACAATGTCCTATCAATTTCTGCTCTATAGCAAAATGACCCAGTCATACATATACGAACGCATACATACATATATATATACACACACACATATACACACACACACACACACATTCTTTTTCTCACATTGTTCTCCACCATATCCCATCACAAGTGACTAGATATAGTTCCCTTTGCCATACAGCAGGATCTCATTGCTTATCCACTCCAAATGGAATAGTTTGCACCTACTAACCCAAAACTCCCAGGCCATCCCACTCCTTCCCCCTCCCCTTTGGCAACCACTAGTCTGTTCTCCATGTCCATGAGTTTCTTTTCTGTAGATAGGTTCATTTGTGTCATATATTAGATTCCACATATTAGTGATATCATGCAGTATTTGTCTTTCTATTTCTGACTTACTTCACTTAGTATGAGAGTCTCTAGTTCCACCTATGTTGCTGCAAATGGCATTATTTTGTTCCTTTTTATGGCTGAGTAGTATTCCATTGTGCATATGTACTACATCTTCTTAAGCCAATGTCTGTTGATGGACAGTTTAGGTTGTTTCCATGTCTTGGCTATATGCATGGGGTGCATGTATCTTTTTCAATGAAAGTTTTATCCAGATATATGCCCAGGAGTGGGATTGCAGGATCATATGGTAGTTCTATATTTAGTTTTCTGAGGTATCTCCATGCTGCTTTCCATAGTGGTTGCACCAATTTACATTCCCACCATCAGTGAAGGAAGGTACCCTTTTCTCTACACCCTCTCCAGCATCTGCTATTTGTTGACTTGTTAATGATGGCCATTCTGATCAGTGTGAGGTGGTACCTCATTGCAGTTTTGACTTGCATTTCTCTAATAATTAGTGATGGTGGGCATTTTTTTTCATGTGCCTTTTGGCCATACATGTCTTCTTTGGAGAAATGTGTGTTCAGATCTTTTGCCCATTTTCCACTTGGGTTGTTGGTATTTTTGGCTATGGAGTTGTATAAGTTGTTTGTATATTTTAGAGATTAAGCCCTTGTTGGTTACATCATTGGAAACTATTTTCTCCTATTCCATAGGTTGTCTTTTTGGTTTTTTTTTTTTTTTAATGGTTTCCTTTGCTGTGTAAAAGCCTGTCAGTTTGATTAGGTCCTGCTGATTTATTTTTGCTTTTATTTCTGTTGCCTTGGGAGAATGACATAAGAAAACATTTGTACGGTTGATGTTAGAGAATGTTTTGCCTGTGTTCTCTTCTAGGAGTCTTCTGTTTGTCTTTAAGCCATTCTGAGTTTATTTTGTGCGTGGTGTGAGGGCGTGTTCTAGTTTCATTGATCTACATGCAGCTGTCTAGTTTTCCCAGCACCACTTGCTGAAGAGACTTTTTCCCATTTTATATTCTTGCCTCCTTTGTTGAAGATTAATTGACCATAGGTGTCTTGGGTTTATTTCTGAGCTCTCTATTCTGTTCCATTTGTCGATATGTCTATTTTTGTACCAATACTACACTGTCTTGATTACTGTAGCTTTGTAATATTGTCTGAAGTCTGGGGGAGTTATGCCTCCTGCATTTTATCCCCCCCCCGCCCCGCCCCAGGATTGCTTTGGAAATTCTGGATCTTTAATGGTTCCATATAAAATTGAAAAAAGTTTTCAATAAATCTAAGTAAATGAGTAACAGAAATATAGACATGGTGCTATGCAGTGTAGAAAGGCAACATTTAGTTCCCATCTCTACGCAGCGATTTATGCCTAATACAGCAGGATGATACTTGGAGACATTTAAGGATATTTTCCTCTCTGTAAAAATCTATGATCTTTTTGTATTTTTTAAATTATAGTTGATTTACAATATTGTGCCATTTTCTGCTGTACAGCATAATGACCCAGTCATACATATGTATATATACATTCTTTTACTCATAGCATTATCCATCATGGTCTATCCTATGAGATTCGATGTAGTTCCCTGTACTGTACAGTAGGACCTCATTGCTTATATATTCTAATTGTAATAGTTAGCATCTACTTACCCTAAACTCTCAGTCCATCCCACTCCTTCCCCCCTTCACCTTGGAAACCAAGTATTTTCTCTATGTCTGTGAGTCTGTTCCTGTTCTCAAGATAGGTTCATTTGTGCCCTACTTTAGATTCCATGTGTATGTGATATCCTATGGTATTTGTCTTTCTCTTTCTGACTTACTTCACTTTCTTCTGACTTACCTTCATTCTAGTTGCACCCAGGTTGCTGCAAATGACATTATTTTGTTCTTTTTTATGATTGAGTGGTATGATCTGGATGCGACAATAAGGCTGCCATCCAGCCAGAATAGTAATTCAAGAGAAGTTGTCGGAGACCTTCTACAATCAAAAGCTTTGATCCAGATGTCAGAAAGAGAAGGTGGGACAGTGAAGATGAGCCAACAAAGCCATGTTTTCCCTCACCCACCATTCCAGGCCAGAGAACCCTTCTAGGCTTGGGTGAGGAAAGATAGTTAAAGAGGAAAAAAGAGGGCTGGATAGTGGGCTTGTCTTTTAGCTCTGCCCAGTGGGGGCTGACAAGCAGGCAGGCAGGAATGTGTGCAGAAGTGTGAGAGAACCTCCCTGTGAAGTTCGAGGCAGAAGAGAGTGTCAGTCAGGCTGTTAGGACGATGGGAGTCACTGATGTGAGCCTGGATTATTGTGTAGCAAGTGAGTGCCTGGATGATGCAGGAGGGATTGGGACTGAAGCTCATGGCCATCACGCCAAGGAAATGGACATCAAAAAGACGTGTTCCCGCTGGCGTTCAGGTGAGGGCTCCAAGACAAGAGGTTGAAGCACCTGAAGGCTTCCCAGGAGTTCCTCTGCTCCTCACACTGAGTGTGCAGCAGATTTTTGGGGGGAGTGTAAGACCAGCATGAGAAGAAGGCAGATGAAGTCCCAGAACAGAGGTGCCCTCCTCAATGTCTCTGTGCCAACAAAAGGGCAAGCTCCCCAGAGTTGGCAAACAGTCCCAGAGGGGAGCAGGAGGGAGGTTCTCCTGAGAGGGAGTCTAAACAGAATGTGATGGAATGATGTCGCTGATACGATGAGGAATTCACTGCATTCTGCTGAATTGATCTGAAAGTGACCAGATTTAGTTTCTCCCTCAGGCTTGGACAGTCCGAAATCAAAACATCACAATTCATTATAGGAATACAAAGTTACATTTTCACCTTACATAAATCTTCATTTGTGAAATTGGGACCTTCAGCTTAGCATTTGCCTTTTATGTGGTTTTTCAGGAGGTGAACAGCCAGACGGAACAAGTTTTAAAAGGCACAAAAAGGTCCATGCAGTCCACAAATACACCTGCCTTGTTTATCATGGTAACTTTGTGCCATACACAGGGGCCACCAATGGGCAGAATGGCTGCTCGGTTCACGTATTTGGGGCAATATAATTGTTGAACAGTATACTTGTTGAAGTGATAATGATTATAAAGATGACTTAAAGAAAACACACAATGGAAAAGAACTCTGCTTTTGTTTTTCCAGGCTTTAAAAAAAAATGAACTCATTAGGAAGTAGTTCCCAAGTTTGACACAGGCAGAATAGATTAGGGTCATAGGCCACAAAATGTCCACGTCCTTGCCCTGGTCATCCTTGTACAACTGCTGGGCCGTCATGGGGATCTTTAACACTTACTTGTGTGTAGAAGCATCATGAAACACAGATTGAGAGTGTAAGTCTAAGGGAATCCTTGAATGCCCTTTATAATAAGGATACGTAAATCTCTGAGAATCTCTGGATTCACACACAACTACTTTAAGTGACCAATTACTTGTGAACAAACTCAGTGTGTGTATGGTGGGGAGTGTGGGTGTGTGTGGGTGTGTGCAGAGAACCCTCTTTCCAGCCTGCAGCTTCCCCTGAGGTCAGGGTTCCTGCTTCATTCAGCTTTGTATCTGCAGCACCCAGGAGGCCCTGATTCAGTAAACATTTCATTTAAGTATATCTACAACATCAGAACCATTGGGAATATATTTTTTTTCAAATTAAAAAAAGAAATCTGTTCTTCTGAAATTCTACACCCAGGATTGGGGAGTGCTAACATAATTGAAAAGTTTGCCAGAAGGATTGGGAGGGAGTGTGTATCATAACAGACTTGTCTGTCACAATAAACTCTTACATATTTATATGCATATAAATTTACAAGCATCTTTTTTTTATATGACACATTTTATTTTGCATTTTTGTGCGTACTACCAAAATTCTTTGTGCCAGCAAAATGTCATTAAACGCTTCTTTCAATAGTTATCATACTTAAAATAGTCAATATAATAAAAGCCCTGAAACATGGCTCGGGTTGTCCTAACACCAGTGAGGATGTGAAAGTAATCAGCTTTCTCAAGGTATCACCTGGAGCAGACACTTCTCTAGAAATTGTCAGATAATGAGTTGCAAAAAAATATTTAAAGACCATCCAAGAAACTTTAAACTGAAAATGGTAACAAGTGCTTCTCTATCACATATGGTGTTAGTAAGAGTCACCAACCATACGAAACTACCGGGTATGTATGTAAAAACACAGGGACATTCTGCATAGAGGGAACTCAAAATACTTTGGGGAGAAATTGAATTGAAAAGAAAAACTGGAAGGACTAGATTTGAAGAATCCACCTGTGGCATAAACAAACCTTCATAAAGTCACCCTTTTAATCAGGGCTTTCTGTGACAGGAATATACAAGTACACACTCTGCCAAAGAAGAGCAATATCATATGTTCAAATGCGTTTGCCTTTTTCTCTGAGCAGAAACTTTGCCTTCTATGTGCTTATCACTTTTCTGTGCCTTTGACACTGCATAAAATATTTGGTTGAGAGTTCCTTTACAATCTGTTAGGTTCCTCTCTTAATCAGCTGCATTCTAGCAAAGCCAACTTTCTGCCAAAACAAAAATATTTTTGACACAGACACTTGATGATTGGCACTCAGTACAACACTTTTCCGGCTTATCTGTCATGGCTGTGTGTCCCCGTGGTCCACCAGGTTTTAACTCTAGCACATCAATTAATACTCCATGTCAGACATGGTTATGTTTCTCTACTGAATTATAAAGTTCATTGATGGAAGAGTTTCTATGCAAGGAGTTTATTAAGATACCTGGCCCATGGTAGGTATTCAAGTATTGACCAAGTCAATGAACAACAGCGATAACATTAAGTAACTTGACATTGAATGAGAAAACCTTATCACAGGACCCTGGAAAGACATGAACAAAGATTTCATCACTGGATAATACCGATAGAGAGGAGACACAGATTATAGCCAGTATTGATATCTAGATTGGAGTTGCCCCACCAGCATCCTTTCCACCTGTCCCCCAGTATCCCTGCTCTGAAAGATGGAGGGTATGGTACAAAGAATGACCTCCCAAAGAAGATCATCTGTGAGTATTTTATGTTGCAGGAAGAAAGGGACATAACCAATTTAATTAAGGTTGTAGTTAATAGGGAGAACACCGTAGATTACTCACATGGGCCTGATTGAATGACATGAGCCTCACAAACCAAGAACCTTCTCAGGCTGGGAGTAAGAGCATTGTGGCAGAAAGGGGTGCTATAGAAATTTCAAGAGTAAGAAGAAGTAGCCAAATATTTGCCATCCTAGATGTTGAAGCCCATGTTCATTTTGGGGGGCTTCAGAGGTGACCTGAGCCACAGCAGGGACAACGCTGGATCTTTAACTTGCTGAGCCACCAGGGAACTCCAAACTCCATGTTCAAAGACTAGAAAGACAACTCTAGAATCTAGAATCTAAAGGGCAAACTCCATCAGACAGCAAAGATATGGGACTTCAGTCTACAAGGAAAAACCTGCATGACCCTGAAACAGAATTCCCTCCAAAGCCTCTAGTAGGAGCCCAGCCTGGATAACACCTTGACTGTGGCCTTTTGAGAATTGGAGGGTAGGAACTCATTCAAACTCCAACCCATGAAAACTACAAGATAATTAGTTTGTGTCACTTTAAGCCACTAAGTATGTAGTGATTAGTTATTACAGCGATAGGAAACTAATATAGAGGGTCCCCAAAGTGATTCCCACTAAGAAAGGTTTCGGAACCTACAGCATGGTCATACCCAAGCAGGGGAGGGGTTGAGTCCACAAAAGGAGAAAAAGATTTGCTCTGATGATGTTGCATTCACTCCTTTGTTATATATAGAGGGTTCCTGGGTAGAGGCAACATATGTCTCCCTACATTCAGGAAAGAAATAGGTTAAAAAAAAAAGACTTTTCAAATTATTAGGACTAGAGTTGTCAGGCAGCCTTGTACAGTGGTGCTTTTAAGGAGTGGTATATTTCAGAAGGTTTGGATCAAAGCAATACTTGTCTTGAGCTCATCCGGGGACTTTTCTCTGGCTATAGCTTTCTCATGGGTTCATTTGATCCAGCAATTCATCAAATCATGCATTACTACTTTCATTTATCTATTTACCCATTGGTGTGAGACACTATGCTCAGTGAGGGAGACACAGGATAAATAAAGTTGTGCTGACATTCAAGAAGCTTAAAGACAAGAAAGAGAGAAACAGAAACAGATAACTTTTACCTACAATGAGCTGGTCATGTCACCAATGAAACTTGACCCATGCCCGGTACTAGTACTCTATTTTCAATCTACTCCATTCCCTGCCATCCTCTCCTGTCCCATGTGGTTATTGAAACTGCCACCTATTTCTTATCTTATGAGTGTCATTGACCTTCAAGATCCACTCAAACAGGGCACCTCTGTTCTGTCCCCATTCTCTGAAAAGCACTGCTGTTTTGTTCTATCTTGGGGCCCAGGATCCTACATTGCCTTCCATAATTATAAAATACCCCCGACATCCCCACCCAAATCCCTGGGATTGAGAATATCATGAGATATTACAGTGATTCTATTGTTTTGTTATATGGCCAAAAGGATTTTGTAGATGTTTAAATTAGTACTTGGTAAACTTTGAGTTAATCGGGAAGATCTTTTTAGTTATATCTGAACTAGTTACAAAAACCCTTTAAAAGCATGATGTCTTTCTATGGCTGGTTACAGAAGGGGAAGTCAGAGAGATTCAAAACAGGAGAAACTGCTTTTGAAGGCAGACACATGCTTTTGCTGATTTGAAAACAGAGTGGGCCATATGTGAAGGAAAGTGGGTGGCCTCCACTCTCTATGATAAGAATGAACAGACAGCAACACCAACTGACAGCCAATAAGGGAAAAGGACCTCAGTCCTACAACCACAAATTGGTGAGTTCTCCTAACAACCTGAATGAGTTTGGAAAAGGACTTTGAGTTTCAGATGGAAACACAGTGCAACCTTGATTTCAATCCTGTGTTACTGTGCGCAGAGAACTCAACTGAGCTGCTCAAAATTCTATGCTATAGAACTATGAACCAATATATGGGTGTTATTTTAAGCCACTAAGTTTGGAGAAAGTGGGTATGCAGTAAGAGAGAACATATATATTCTGTAATAAAAAGTTACATTTTCTTAAAAGGAATGGTTGTTTCCTTTGTTAATCATCCAATGAGATATGATTAAATAGTTAAGTGGGAGAATAAACTTGTGCTCTTTGTGGCCTAGATTTTGAAACTCCAGAAAGTCTTAAGTGTGCTCTTTGTAGGTGATACCTGGAAACTAACCATATCTGGTAGCCTCCAGGCCCACCACATAGACCCAATCATAACTGTGTAACAGGTTATCCTCAATCTCTTTGTTATTTTAAGATTTTTGACAGTCTTGTGATGACTGTTACAGCTTTTCTAAGGGATTATAATATAAAAAGATGGTTATAATATAAAAGAAGGTTTCATCCCCAAACATATCCAGCACAGAGTGTCAAGGGCAACTTTTGTGTACTAGTGATTATCTTAGGATAACAACTGGGTTTGCAATATTCCATCTTGAAAGGTCTAGGAAATTTTAAATACGGATGGCGACTTTTAATGTTTGTTATTGTTCCTGAATGGTATCTACTACATTAAATAATAACAAATTGCTGATATTCAACCATTCTTTGAACTACAAAAATAATATTCCTATGATTAAGCCTAATAAAAAGATTATTTATGCAGGGCTTTAATTTTTTAAAAAGACTCATTATAATGGTTGGAAGGTCTATGGAATAAGTTATGTGTGGGTTCCTAAAGAGCTCATGTGTATTCAGGATATAAAAATATCTCATATCACTATAGTAGTTGGTAATAATATTTGACAAGCATTCATGCATTTATTCAACCTATTAATCATTTATTCATTCAAGACTGTCATCAGGCATTTATTAAGACCTAACAACATGCCACAAGTAATCCCAGGTGCTGGTGGTACAAAGGTGAGAACTACAATGCTTGCCCTCGTAATAGAGACATACAACTGTCACTGGGTATTAAAACCCCAGGATGAAAATAAGCATAGATTCAAGGTGAGTAAGAGAGGTATCCTCCCAGACTGGAGGTGAGGAGGGACTTAGAGAAAGTAACATATGATCTACAAATGAAAGGATGGGTAGACGGTGACCAAGCAGCAGAGAGGTGAAGAAAAGCCATTTTGGAGGTGATAGCAAGCCCCATGACACAGGAGTGAGACAGCATGGCATACGTGGGAAATGAAACCACACTGAGTTTGTGATGGCTTATTAAAGTATCAAGGCTGAAAAAAAGCCTGGAGTTAGAGGCTAAGTCAAAGCTCTATTGGTGTGGGAACTTGCTAAGATGCTTGGTCTTCATTTCCATTGCTTAATCATTTTTGACCTTTTGAGGCTTCACAATGTGAAAGTAATAAAATATCATGAGTGCCATTACCATCTCCTAGAAAACCTTGGTTTGAAGCAGCCAAATTCGATGTGTAAGCCTCACCACCCATAGCAGCTGCATCGTGACAAGCCCAGTTTTCCTAATAGGGTCTGGCTATTTGACACTAGGGGCTTAGACCATGTAAAAATCATCACACAAGGAGGTGAGCACTGAGCTACTACGGTGGAGTGGAAGTTTAGTGATAAACATTCTAACTGGGTTCTCATATCACACTGACCAAAAAGTAGGGTGACCAACAACATCCTGGATGCCCAGGATTATTCCAGTTTTAGTACCGAAAGTGTCCCTTGACAAGAAATCTTTTTCGAGGAAGCAAAAAGCCATGGTGTACAGGGATGGGTGCAGGAGGTCAGGCAAAAAATTACAAAAACCCTATGCTGGCATAAAAAGTGGGTAAAGGCAAGATATTTGTTAGTGTCTAGTGGCTAGCCAGTAGATTGTCTTTCATAATGGCTGTCACTAATTTCTCACTTGACCACTGATGCTGGCAGCCATGATTTTGCAGTTCATATTGTTGAATACTCTGAGTCCCTAATTAAGTGTGCAGCTCAAGCGCATTTAGTCCTGAGGGTTAACAGTCCATCTCTGGCTTTGCCTGTGGAATGACCATTGAGCTCTGTACTGAGATAGGGGGTAGTTGAATTTTTAACATTCGAATACTGTTAGCATGTTTTGTAAGAGGTCAGGCAATGTGAAGGAAAATGATGACAATACAAATGCCAGCAGGACAAGCACCAAAAAACAAAATTAAAAACCCTGTTCTTTCATGACTGCTGGAAGAACACATCCAAGCTGGATTAGGGAGAAAAGTATCCAAATGAAGCAGAGGGCACAATACAGAGAAAGAAATATATACATGATGCACACAATGCATGGGAATTTGGGATTTGAGCATAGTAGAGATATGAATTTGCGAGACTGAATTTCACAAATTCAGATAAGCCAGACAAATACATCTTAAATAATCAAATATGTATTGTCTTTTTTTTGTAGGGCCACATCACATCATATGGAAGTTTCCAGGCTAGGGGTCCAACCAGAGCTGCAGTAGCTGGCTTACAACACAGCCACAGCAACTCGGTATCCAAGCCTCATCTTCGACCTACACCACAGCTCACGGTAATGCAGGATCATTAACCCACTGAGCAGGGCCTGGAATTAAACCTGCAACTTCATGGACACTAGTCAGTTCTGTTACCTGAGCCACCATGGGAATTCCCAATAATCAAACTTTTTTGTTGTTGTTGTTATTGCTGTGTTTTTTTCATTTCAAAAGACATGGATGCTTAGGAGAAAATAATGGCTGTTGAATTAGCTTGGGAATACCATAAAAGTGAACATGCATTAACTTGTTGTTCCCTTGATTACTACAGGAAACTTAGTAAAGTTATATTTCCTGATTCAGAGACTGCAACTCAATTATCCTATGACAAGCCAAAGGGGACATTGTGATAACAGGTGAGTCAGCCCTCCCAGAGCTGAGCTTTTTCTGTGAGATCTTACCAATGGTCATGTTTCCTACTGAGCATGGTGAGAGAAACAGTGAATCATAGCAACAAAAACTAAGGCCTTTCTAGTTCTGAAGTGCTTTGATTTGAAATGTGTAGTTTCAATTTACCTTCTTGATTTGTTTGAAAAGTTTAATGACATGGCAGAAAACATAAAACAAGATTATTAACATCTTGTCCAAATTTCCTTCTCAGTCTGCATATTAAAGAACAGTACAGGAGTTCCCATTGTGGTTCAGCAGGTTAAGAAACTGACTCGTATCCATGAGAATGCAGATCCTTGGCCTCTGTCGGTGGGTTAAGGATCCAGCAATGCCACAAGCTGTGGTGTAGGTCGCAGATGTGGCTCGGATCTGGTTTCGCTGTGGCTGTGACATAGGTCGGCAGCTGCAGCTCCAATTTGACCTCTAGCCTGGAAATTTCTGTATGCTACAGGTGAGGCCCTTAAAAAAGGGGGAATAGAACAAAGATAACTTTTGGCAGATTCTCTAACGTTTGTAGACTTCTTACCAGAGAAAATAGAAGGATCTGCTCAATGTCCTGTACCCTTTGTGTCCACTGCTAAGAAGGGATGTGATATGTTTACCTGTGAAATGGAGACACTCATAATGGAAGTTTATGGTCACTTGTCAGTCCTCTCAGGATCTTGCAGGAATACTTCATAAAATATTTGACTTTGTAGAAAGACAAGGAACTAATTTCTATGGACATGTACCTACAAGGTGGCTATTGTTGCCTATCACAGAAAATACATTAAAATGCTAGCCTGCTATTATTTTTAAAGTTTGGGACAATAAGATCCTTTTCTAACATGTGTGTACACTGAGGATAAAAATGTAGAAAGGATCATAGTAAAACAGAAATGTATATATTATTTCTCCAAAGCTGTGTGATGATCTCTAAAGAAGTCATACATAGTTTAGTGTATAAAAACTGGATTTCCCATCATGGCTCAGTGGTACTGAACCCGACTAGTATCCATGAGGACAAGGGTTCAATCCTTGGCCTTGCTCCCTGGGTTAAGGATCCTGTGTTGCCATAAGCAGTGGTGCAGGTGGCAGACACGGCTGGGATCTGGTGTTGCTGTGGCTGTGGTGTAGGCTAGCAGCTACAGCTCTGATTCAATGCCTAGCCTGGGAACCCTCGTATGCCATGGGTACAGCTCTCCATGCCACCCCCCAAAAAAGACAGAAAAGTATAAACTAATTGTACCTAAGTTATTTGATATCATATTTAAGCTGCAATAAGAACTCATGGAGTAAAAGGAAAAAGAAAACTCATAATTTGGAAATAAGTCTGCTTTGGTACTAGGGAAAAAAACAAAAATAAAAACAAAAATAAAAAACACTCACAACAGAAAAGGGCAGACAAGTTAAATAGTTGTTTCTCATTTTCTTTATGAAAACTATAACTTATTTGGAATTCAATAGCACTTTCGGAAGTTCAAATTACCTCTGTGCCTAAAACCATTTTCTTTGAGAAAGAGAGGTTTAACTTAAGATGACATTCAATGTGCTTCTGAGGGTTTACAAATAAAAAATATATTTAGATGTGGACAGCCTCTAGGATGAATGTATACAAAGCAAAAGATCTGACTGATAAACACATAGCTTATCACAATAAGCCTTTAAACACAGGTTGGCCTCATCTTATTAAGTGTTGCTTTATCTTTGCAGATACTGTTTTGTTTTGCTTTTTTTTTTTTTTTAACAAATTGAATATTCGTGGCAACCCTATTTCTATTAAGTCTACCAACTTCATTTTTCCAACAGTATTTGTTTCCATTAGGTCTTTTTGTCACATTTTGGTTATCTTCGCAGTATTTCAAACATTTTAATTATCATGGCATTTGTTACAGTCATCTGTGATCAGTAATATTTGATATTATCATAACTCTTGGGGGTATCATGAACCATTCACATAGAAGATGGCAAATATTATCAATAAATGGGTGTGTTCTGACGGTTTCGCTCTTTTCTTTCCCTCTCCTTGAGCCTCTCTATTCCCTGAGACACAATGGTATTGGAATTAGGCCAGTTAACAACACTACAATGGCCTCTAAATGTTCAAGTAAGGGAAGAGTCACATGTGTCTCACTTTAAATCAAAAGCTGGAAATGACAAAGGCATGCCAAAAGCCTAGACTGGCCAAAACTAGGCTTCCTGTGACAAACAGCCAAGTTGTAGATGGAATGGAAAAGTTCTTGAAGGAAATTAAAAGTGCTACTCCAGTGAACACACAAATGATAAGAAAGTGAAACAGCCTTATTGCTGGTACAGAGAAAGTTTTAGCTGTTGGGATAAGAGATCGAATCAGCTATAACATTCTCTTAAGCCAAATCCTAATCCAGAGCAAGGCCCTAACGCTCTTCCAATTCTGTGAAGGCTGAGAGAGGTTGGGGAGCCACAGAAGAAAGGTTTTCCGTTAGCAGAGGTTGGTCCATGAGGTTAAAAGATAGAAAGCAACTGCACAACATAAAAGTGCAAGGTCAAACAGCAAGTACTGATATAGAAGCAATACCAAGTTATCCATAAGATTGAGCTAAGATGCTTAATGACTTTCTGTATAGATGAAATAGCCTTATCTTGCAAAAAGATGAAATCTAAGATTTTCATAGCTGGAGAAAAGTCGATGCCTGGTTTTTCAAAGAACGAGTAGATTCCCTTATTAGAGGATCGCACAACTAGTGATAGGAAATTGAAGCCAGTGTTCACTATTCACTCTGAAATTCCTAGGGCCCTTAAGAATTATAATAAATCTACTCTTCCTATGCTCTATATATGGAACAATAAAGCCTGGATGAGGGCATATCTGTTTACAGAAAGATTTACTGCATATATTAAACCCACTGCATATTTGACGCCTATTTCTCAGAAAAGCAAAAAAGATTCCTTTCAAAATATGACTGTTCATTGACAAGACAACTGATCACCCAAAAGCTCAGAAGGAGATGGGCAGTGAGATTCATGTAGTTTTCCCATGCCTCCCAACAAAACATCCATTCTGCAATCCATAGACCAAGAAACAATTTCAGCTTTCAAGTCTTATTAATTTTTTTAGGACCATACCCACAGAATATGGAGGTTCCCAGGCTAGGGGCTGAATTGGAGCTACAGATTCAGACCTACACCACAGCAACAGCAACACCGGATTTGAGCTGCATCCGAGATCTACACCACAGCTTGCAGCAGCACCAGATCCTTAAGCCACTGAGCAGCACTAGGGATTGAACCCATGTCTTTATGGATATTAGTTGAGTTCATTACCACTGAGCCACAACAAGAACTTCAAGTTTTATTATTTAAGAAATACATGTCATAAAGCTATTGCTGCTGTTGATGGATGGCTAAGTAAATTGTGATAGATCTGGGCAAGGTAAATTGAAAACTTCTGGAAAGAATTCTCTGTTCTAAATACCATTAAAAACTCTCAAGATTCATGGGAAGAGGTCAAAATATCAACATTAACAGGAATTTGGAAGAAGTTAATTCCAGCTCTCATGGATGACTTTGAAGGATTCAAGATTTCAGTAGAGGAAATAACTCAAGATGTGGTAGAAATAGCAAGAGAAGTAGAGTTAGAAGTGGAGGTTGAAGATGTGACTGAATTGCTAAAATCTCATGATCAAATTTTAATAGATGTAGAATTGCTTTTTATGGATGAGTGAAGAAAGTATTTTCTTGAGGCAGTTCCTGCTGTGGTGCAGTGGGTTAAAGACCCAGCATTCCTGAAGCTGTGGTGTAGGTCACAGATGTGGCTTGGACTTGATCCTTAGCCCAGGAACTTCCATATGCTGCAAGTGCAGCAAATAAATAAATAAATAAATAAATAAAGGAAGGAAGAAAGTGATTTCTTGAGATGAAATCTACTATTGGTGAAGATGCTGTGAAGATTGATGAAATGAAAACAAAGGATTTAGAATATTACATAAACTTAGTTGTAAGGCAGGGTTTGAGAGTATCAATTCCAATTTTGAAAGAAATTCTATTGTGGGTAAAATGCTATCAAATAGCACCTCACATTACAGAGAAATCATTCATGAAAAAATAGGTCATTGATGTGGTATGCCTCATTAATGTCTTATTTTAAGAAATTCTAAAGCCACCCTAACCTCCAGCAACCACTACCCTAACCAGTCAGTAGCCATCAACAGCAAGGTAAGACTCTCCACCAGCGAAAAGATTACAACTCACTGAAGGCTCAGATGATAGTGCTTTTTAGCGATAAAGTATTTTATAATTAAAATAGATGCATTAATTAAATAAAACTCATACCCACTTACTATGGTATAGTGGAAACATAAATTTTATTTTATTTTATTTTTATCTTTTTAGGGCCACACCCACAGCATATGGAAGTTCCCAGGCCTGGGGTCGAATAGGAGCTGCTGGCCTATGCCACAGCCACAGCAACGCAGGATCTGAGCTGCATCTGCTGCTTCCACAACAGCTCATTGGGAACACTGGGTCATTAAGCCACTAAGGAAGGCCTGAGACTGAACCTGCAACCTATGGTTACTAATCAGGTTCATTACTGCTGAGCCATAATGGGAACTCCAAAAACATAAATTTTATATGCATTAGGAAACAAAAAAATTATAGTGTGACTCAATTTACTGTGATATTTGCTTTACTGTGGTGTGCTGAAATCAACCTGGCAGTATCTCCAAGGTTTGCCTATACAAAGTGGATGGATACTTTTGGAGACCAGAGAAATGAATTTCCAAAAGTTAAAAGTCTACTGTCATTAGGTAAAATCCTAACTATCTCATGTTCAAATGTTTTTTTCTAGAGAGTATTTCTTCCGATATCATCACGATGGAATGATATCTGGTGTCATTGTAATATGGCCTTGATAAAAGAGAACCGCACATCAAAGTGAATTTTACATTTGACTGTCTTCAGTTTTACCATCACTTTAAATGAATGAATGATGTCTTAGGGATTGTGATTCTATAATGATATTTACTTTACAGGGCTTTTTTTGATTGCTTTCTTTTTAAGAACTCTTACATTTATGTAATTTAAAAATATGCAGTGTAGACTACAAAATTTTAAATTGCAATATAGAGTGAAGAAAAAGACAGAAAGATAGAAACACAGAAGGAAACATGTTTTTCTCATGCACATTATTTGATTAATTAGTCACACTATTAATTATTACGAATGGCCACTGTTATAATCCTATAGCTGTTTGGTTTAATTAACGGCATTTATGTAATAGAAAGCAGTTAACCAAAATTTTAGAAATGAAGACCTGATTGAGATAAAAGAGACATTTATTTGGGATTTGTTAGGACTGTAGTCCAGGAAACAGATTCAAGAAGCCCTTGACCTATGTTCTTTTAGAGTACAAAATGGAGGGCACTAATAAAAGCAAAAACTGAAAAGACACAGTTAGTTACATAAATTGTTAAGAATTATGACTGAAGCTGGGAAGATGTAAGGGTACTTGTTAAAAAAGAATTGGATGGAGTCCAAAATGGTTACATAGTTGCAAAGGGTGAACTTTGATATCACAAGTTTGCAGCTACCAGGTCTTGTTCTAAAAGGGACGGTGGCATCCTTGGGAGGTTGTTTTTTGCTACAGTCAGAAAGTTCATATTCTCAGTGATGCAGAAACATGTTTGAGACCAGATCCTCAGTGGTCATATGATGCCTTTCTGTATGTCTGAACAAAGGTTACTCCACCATGATCTCAATCTGTCCTCAGCAGATAAACAGATAATAGAGAATTTCAAATAAACACTTAAATGTATATATGTAATATATATTGAATTTACATATAAGTAATATAAGTATATGCTGTATATAAATAACATATAATTAATACTGCTCATGTGTGTATGTATAAATATATATATATATTTTAACATTATTTATTTGGGGTTTGTATGACTGCATCCTTTGTTGGCTCTCTAAAAAGTTGGTCACCCTATAGAAAAATTACTTGTGCAGCTTTTGAAACATAAAGATTCCCAAGCCCCATATCTAGAGATGGCGATCAAGAATAAAGACTAGAAATGTGTATTTTAAAAAGCACCCAAATAATTTTAGTGCATTGCTCAGTTTGGGAATAACTGTGGTGTTTTTCTGCAAGCGGGGATTTTTTTCAAATGCTGCCTCAGATTTAAGAAGTTTTACACTCAAACCTACTAAAAGGCAGAACTACACATGAAATATGAAAATCTTAATAGTTTATATTGGACTACAATCTCCTCACTGTCGAGAGGTTTGCCTTTTTCTTCATCTTCCTTGTGATGAAGAAGTTGGTGTGATGAAACAGGTGGACTGCAGCAGGAAGACTAGTGTTGGTTGTGTTACACGTGCAGGTTGTCGGCAGCCTGAGTATATATCCCTGTCTTACCATTCATTTTGCAGCAGGACCTCAGGCACCTGAAATGTCTGCGTATTTTTCTCAACTCAAAAATGTAGATAAAAGCAGATTACACTCAAAGAATTGTAGCATGCCTGGAATTTAAAAATATTCCTTAAATATAAACCAATTTAAATCCTTTCCCTTCATTTACAGAGGCCAGTCTCCAAATGGAAACGCAGTGATGAGTAGAATCAGGAATTACTTGTTTAGTGGGAAAAGACCTATATCTAAGATATAGGTTGTAAGAAAACAGAAAATACAGTCACTGAATGGCTCCACATTTTTCATATCTTGTTTGACCTTGAGCCAAATGAATCCTGGCTTCAATCACCTTACAATGGAATTGTAGTAACATCTACTTCATAGGACTCTTTTGAATTAAAAGAACAAGATATTAAAAAAAATTCTTGTAAATATTAAAATGCTAGGTAAATAGTAGTTATTATTACCTGTTTTTGTGAGTTCAAAAGGATTACTTGCAAACACAGCATTGAATTATATAAACTGGAAATAAAATATGTTATAAAGTAGTAAATCTGAACTGAAAAGCATGTTTTCCTAGAGGTTGGGTAATTTTATGAGTTTTGTTTTTCTTACACAATACTTGAACTTGGAAGAGAGGAATGAAAGTTGTGCTTCTTGTATTATAGATGTGCTTGATGGATGCTGATGTAAAAAGACAGATTTCTGTCAATTTCCTGAGGGCTCTGGTTTTTTTCTTTCACATTGTAATCCCTGTTTTCCTTCTGTGTTTGACTGATAATGTACCTTGTACCTGGAACCTCGATAAATATTCCATGCTGACTGAACACTAATGAATTGCGATGGTGAATAGGAGCTTAAATTATAGAACCATCATTGAGCTCATTCAAATTTCTAAACTTGACAGCAAATGCTCACAACTGAGTGAGCAGGAAAACAGTCCAAATTTCACACTACTAGAAACATAATTAAACTGAAAAATCAGCACTTCAGGATATTTCTTCTGAATCTTCTGAGGTCCTGTAGTTCTAGAAGTTATTGAGGATGCGGGGTTTGCACTAAATGGTTTCTTATAAGGGTTGGCAGCCTTAGGGGAAACAAACAATCAAAATGCCTTAAACTGTTGTCAATTAGCATCTCTTATCTCTAGAGTTGTGCAAGTTTTCTCACTAGGGAATCCAGGAAGAGCTTTAGTAAAATCCCAGCTGTGAATTCAGTCATGGCATGGCGGGAAGCATGATTGTGGTCAGTTAAGAAATCCAAAGTTTCTCTTCCATATCCTCTTCCATGTTTCTGACACTTATTAAGTGAATGAGCTTTGCTAAACTCTGCACCTCAGTTTTCTCATCTGCAAAATGGAGCATAAGCTTCCTCCAGAACATTTTTCCAGGTGTTAAATTACTTAATATTGGTGAAATTTTTTAAATTTTTGTACTGTCATGTTATGCCAAAGAAAAATTTTTTTAAAAAGTTCTTCTAGAAGTCAGCCTTACATAGATGAGATCAAAGACACCTGTTAATATCTGTAATTGCTGTGTTTTGATGAAGGGCAAGTCTTATCTCTGTGAAAACAGTGCATTCTGCCTCTGCTACATTGTTTATCAAAGTAACTATGTGAGCACATACGCATCTGTACTTTTCATTAAAGGCTAAAATAAACCTGGTTAGCTTCAGAATATGGATGAGAAAAGTAAAACTCAGACTTTATGAATCTTATGACTTATGCCAGGACAAATGCAGATAATATCAGGTAAACCCAGACTTTAAATTCAGGTCTATTTGGACTTCCGGTTAAAATGGTGGCATCAAGGCATTGTGACTCTAATCTCCTCCACTGAAGCACTCTGAGAACATCAAAAAATGAACAGAGGAAAACCCAGCAACATTATTTTCAAAAAAACAAGGAAACAATAAAATATTAACTCATAAACTTAAAAATCATACCTTGTCAAATATCAACGTTTGGGGCAATATGAGAGGACAATAAACACTGGAGGATACCTTCTTAGATCTAAAGTGAGATTTTTATATAAATCGATGGTGTGATTCCAAAATGCCATCCAATGATTCTCTGCTGAAAGTAATGAGCTCCCAGTGCATGAAGGAGCCACAGGAAAAGACAAGGACTATGTCTGTAGATTCCAAATGCCACCTCCTAGAATGTCAGGGAGGTGGGGCTAAAGGAGAGAGGAAAATGCTGAGCCTTCTGCCCCAGAGCCTTCTGTCCTCCTGGCCGCAGGGACGGGAAAGGGAGGCATGACCATCCTAAAATGATGGTTCCTCAAGTTGCACGAGGAGTTGGTTTACGAGATGAGAGCCTGCACATGGTCCACAGTTTGTCACTGTTGCTGTGTTGCGGTCACTGCGAGCCTTCTCAACTTCTCCTCGTAGAGAAGTGCCGTCCTAAACACTGTGATTCTCCAGACTTAAGAAACATTGATACATATCCGAAACAGATGGTTCCCTCTCAGTGCCCTTAAATCCATATGGAGCTTACTGAAGGTAGGGAAAGAGTCCCTAGGGCTAAAGTCATGCCCAGGAGCTAATTGGTGTTGCATACTCATTTACTGAACTAAACCAAGGAGGATGGAATTTTCCATTTCACCTGTGAATTCTCAGTTTGCAGTGACTATATAGGAACATATTTGAGAGTTAGCAGTGAGCACTTTTTTGGTCCGTGGACTTCATGAATTAATGACTCAATGAGGACACTTTGAAAACGCTCAGGTACTGCTCTCTTCTCATGTTAACTTGACCTGATCCTTTCACATTGTCACAAGCGTGCTTGTTTTTTTCTCCCTACTTATTTAAATGATTTTTATCACCAGGAAAACAAAGCAAGTTAGTAGTCTTTGACCATTACTCCCTGAGAAACTCAGATGAAAAACTGCTCTTTCAAAGTCACCTCGTTAATAAATGGCAGGGTTAGGACGTTACCTTTGATCACTGAATTGAAAGCCTATATTCCATGTGGGTCGCTGATTTCCACAATGAGTTATTTAAAAAGGATAGATACCCTTGAATTAATGAGAAGGTATGATCAAGTGAGAAAATAAACATGAAGTGTACCAATTATGTCTAATCCTCATGGGTCATTTCCCAAAAGAGACCATAGGTCATAAAATCATTTTAAAGCAGAGATCAATAAAATAGAAATATTCTCCTGAGATTTTAAGTTACAATCACATTAACATTCTCTCGTGGAGAAGAGTCAGCACATCATAAATAGGGGAAAGAATAAAAAAGATAACAATGACATCTATTTAAGTTGTAAAAAATTATTCAGTATCCATAAATAGTGAAATTGCTTAATAAATCTTTATATCCAATTATCTTTCCACATTGTCTTTAACTTTCATTTTTGAGCTATATTTCATGGACTATAAAAACATTGGACTTCATCAAAAAGGTTTCTTAAATTAACCACCAATAACCTTTCTATCTAGAATCTCAAATGCCACAATTAACCTAAGAGAGAAATACACTCATGCTGAAGAGATTTCTCTTTATGTAGTCATTGAATTACCCCAGCAAAATAAACAATGCATTGTGATACTTAATATTTTTGCTTGAAAATTTAAATTCCAGCTACGACAGCGATAGGAAGGACAGAAAGGGCATTTCAGCAGAACCCCAGATGGGCTTTACTCCCCTTTTCCGAAAACTCACTTCTAATAATCATTTTTATTAACTAATCATCTATCCTAAGTCCATGAATTTCAGAAATGTCTTTCTTATTCAAAGCCAATTTAATCTGACCTTTAATATGACTGAATGAGCTGTATAATATTGAACAACCACAAAAATCAATTGGAAGCCAAGAGCCCTGAATTTAGACTATGCCTTTTCTGTTGATAAATATATATTTTTCCCATACGGCGCTTCATTTAGTAAGTATCTATGGAAGGTCAACCATATGCCAAGTAGAGGAGAAACAATAAACACATAACAAGCAAGTTGCCTGCCTTCATTGAGTATACTACTGAGTAGGGGTTAAATAATTTCCAAATACTGATTTTTCTTCTGATTTTTCCTAACCTATCTCAATTGAAGCATTTAGTACATATGAGGTTATTAGCCCTGCAGAGGCACATAATCAGGATATAAGAAAGAAATGGCTATAGGTGGCTTTCTAAACTCCTAAAACCTAGAGAAGAGTGGAAAGGCTCCCCTCTACCACCTCTGTTACCATACCGTGGGGAAGCTGGCACGCCAGCACTGTCTCCTGCCCAGAGCTTTATAGCAGCCTCCCAGCTAATATCCCTGCTATTGTTGTGTTTTTCAAGCCCATTTTTCATAAAGCAACTGTGTAGACCTTGTGACAGGCCATATTCTATCATATCTTTGCTCAAACCCCTCCAATTTCTTCTCCTCTCTCAGTATAAAACCCAAAGAACTTGCTGTGGTTTAAAGTCTCCCTCTCAACCCTCTCATTGCCCTCCTCTGAGCTCATACGCTCTTCTTTGCTATCTCCAGGTTACTGAAAGAAGGTTACAAGATGACAGGCTATTTTCAGAAAGAAGTTAAAAGTCAAGGAAGAAATAGCTTCCTCCATGGTCATATTCTGTGAAGTGTATTGTTCTTCAGTGGCTGATACACAACATTAGAGATACGGGCAAGAAAGAGAAGCTTTTTACTTTTCCTGATTATAATCTGTGAATATTGTCTCTGACAGACAAGCCAGAGCAAACTGAAATTTTAGGATGAGAATAGAATTCCTCAACGTGGAGATTAAAGTTCTGGCTCTGTATAGATTGTTCTCAACCCCCACTTGTTGGTTATATCATATTTCTGAAATGTATTGTTCTTGTTAGTCCTTAGCAAAAAAAAAAAAAAAAAAAAGTAGTCATAATGCTAATATTGCCCTGAGATGTTTTCTAATTGCTGTCCAAGCTGCCCAACACATAGGTACTGACACCTACTCTGTGTTAGTTTGCATAATAGGCAATGAATATAGAAAAGCGAACAGGTTAAAATCTTCATCTATACAGGGCACAAATATTCTTTTGCCAGAGACTCATCCTGTGGCTTCACCATGACCTTTTATTTACAAAGTGTGAAAATATCACAGCCTAAAAATTAACCTTAAACCTGGTATTTTTGGTTAAGCTCCTTGACCATTCTTAGCTTTAGTTTTGTCATGTGCAAAGGATCCTGTGAGAATTTCACAATTAGTTTGACATTAATATCTTACTTTAGTGGTGGCATACAGTTGGTGCTCAAGAAGTAACTATTATTCAGATGCCTGAGAAGTAGTCTGTGGTATTGCCATGACTTCAGATTTCTATATGTAGCTGGTTGGCATGTAGGGATGGTATTATCCAGTTAACTCCAAAGCAAACAATCAATTTAAAAGCAAACCAAAGCTGGGGTGGGAATGTCGATGGTGGGAATCAAGAAGTAAACAGAAAGGACATATGTAAATTCTGGATCAAGTGCTGTGTTTCTTTGGCATGGCTTTTTTTTCATCCTTTATAAGACCCAGCTTCCTTGCAATCATTTAGTTCAGTCAGTATTATCAGTCAATCTTGACCATTATGACAAGAGTCAAGTGTAACGTCAACCATTTTAAAATCTGACCTCTCTTTTCATACACATATGAGACAGGTGACAAGTCTTTATGCTTCTCCCTACTTTATCTTGCAGCTTATGCACAAGTAGCCTTTAGTAGAAGGGGAAAGAGTCTAAAATTATCTGTATAGCTGCCCTGCATTCAATACGTTCCAAGAACATTTTTCATTGTCCTGATTAATACCCCCAAACCCCCCCAGATCATGCCAGGATTCAGTAAAAAGAAGTTGAGTACATTGCCACAGATCACAAAGGTAGGAAGGGCAGGTGCTAGGGTGGCTGGCCAAGTGTTCTTTATTGACAGAGAACTGTCCCTTCTCTAGATCAGCAGAGCTCAAGGCAGTTCTACAAGAGAGCCAGTCACTGCCTTGATCCTTCCTAACTGCTATTCAAGAAACCACCCGACTTAGAACCTATTTTCCAGGGCAGGTATGCCAGCAAGAATAAACACCATGAATTTGGACTGGCCCTTCGTCTCCAAGCTGCAGGACCTCCCAGTGCCTCCTATGCACAGATAAGCCTCAGCTGATAGAGAGGGTGAGAGTCAATTCCTGGATCAGGGGAACTGATAATATGCAGGTTATCAGCATCTATCCAGTTGAAGACCTCACATACTTTCATACATAAAACTTTGGGTTGAACAATTTACATGGCTTTTCTTCCTGCAGGACTTCACAGAGGTTTTACTATGCTAAAGGGCATGTCATTAAACTTTTTTTTTTTTTTTGATATGAAGAGATTACTGTTCCAATGAAGATATTTTGGAAGCAAATGTAATAATAACTTTTATTTTTATTTATTTATTTATTTATTTATTTTTTTGTCTTTTTGCCATTTCTTGGGCCACTCCTGCAGCATATGGAGGTTCCCAGGCTAGGGGTCTAATCAGAGTTGTGGCTGCCAGCCTACGCTAGAGTCACAGCAAAGCAGGATCCGAGCCGAGTCTGCGACCTACACCACAGCTCACAGCAACGCCGGATGGTTCACCCACTGAGCAAGGGCAGGGATCGCACCCACAACCTCATGGTTCCTAGTCGGATTCGTTAACCACTGCGCCACGACGGGAACTCCAATAATAACTTTTAAAAGTAAGAGTAAAATAAACTCTAGTCAAGGCTTTCTTATCCTACATATACATCATATATATAGTATATAATATTATAATGTATATTCTTCAAGCGTCCATATAAAGATGAGAATAGCCATAGTAATAACAGCTATTTATTAACCTTTAGCTACGGCCAAAAATTGTTTTAACTCCTTCTCTTCATGAAAGTCCTGCATGTCAGGTAACATAAAATACTAAGAAACAATGAAATCGCTAAGAGCACAGACTAAAGAAGACTCCTGACTTTCAATTCCAAATCTTGCTATGTCACCTTGCACAAAGCCTAGACTCTGTGCTTGGATTTTTCCACCCATAAAGTCAGCATAGTACTGCTTCCAAGTATTATACACTATTCACCCCACTTTGCAAATGAAGAAACTGACATTTAGAGGGAATTTACCATGAGACTGAGAAAAGTGAGATAGCTGTCCTGCAGGAAAAAGTCCAGATCTTGGAGCCTGAAGGCCTTGCCTTCCCTTGCCCCCACCCCCAACCCCCTCATTGGTGGTCACTACCTCCATGGCATTGGGCAATCATTTCTTCTGGCTGTTTCCCTTACAGGTATAACGGGACTGATAACATCCATCTCCCCACTCCCCACTATACACACTCACACTGTGCCATTGTGTGGACTCAATGAGATAATGAATTAGAAAACACCCAGCATGAGGTCTGGTGCACCAACGTTCAGTAGATGTTTCTGGAATCTAAATGTCCTCTTTGTAACATTTTTTCCCCATTAAACTCCAATCAAGAAAATGGTGTTTTAAGATGACAATAACAGAAAACTGAGTCAGCAAGTGAAGTGCAAGTCAAAAATATGGGTTTTTTTTTTGTTACTTTACATTTTTTTTTCCAGGAGATACAATCCTCTCTGAAACTGCAAATGCAATAGCCACCCTGCGGAGCCTTTGTGAGAGAATTCTATCTTTCATTTATTTTTCTCCTAGGGGTTTTATATTGAATGAAACTTGCATATATATGTTTTGCCACCTCTTAATTTTCCCATACCCTACACAACACATATTTCTTCAACCGTCATTGCTTTCTACTGCTCAATGCACTTTTAATTTCTCTATTGATTTTACTTAAAATTATTTTAGTCTCTAGAGACCTAAAGGCATTTTTCAATATAAAATAAAAATTGAATAGGGCTCACTCACTCCCAAGTGCTTTTTTCTGGTCCCAGACTCTACCTCTGACCATTTATCATGTGAAAAATGTGCAACCTGAACACAGAAGAGAGAGAAACTCACTATGAGGTTCCTTATCAATAAATGCATCCTAAGTGGTTGCTGTGCTGTCTGAATACTCCTGTTGATTGTGGATGCTGACCTTACGCTCAGACATTTACCTTCGGTGTCTTCATGTGAGCACAACCTGTATTTCTCATATTTCACTCTTCTGTGCTATGCACTCCAAATCTCCCAGAGGAGGATCGTATGGGTAAGCGTTCCTTTGGACATACTGTTTTGTCTCCAGATAACTTCCATACAGTTGGCAGGAGCTATGATAGTCACATACTGCTGGAACAGAGGACAGAGCAATTTATGATGCCTTTCAGGTATGGGGAAGGCTTTGCAATAGAATTCAGTTCTGGTGAGTGAGCACTGGTTTCCCATGAAGAAAATGGCTTAAAGATAGAATGATCAGAGGCACGCGTGTGGGAATGTACAACTGAAACAAATGAACAAAAAAAGGTGCACAGGAGAGGCACATAAAGGAAAAGCAACATGTAAAACTGCCTTGGACTGATAAAATGAGAGCTGTGCCTATATGAGAGAGAAGCAAAAGGGTTTCCTGCCCATAGAGGCAGTATCTATTTTTTTAAATTAATGAACAGTTTATTATTTTCCAGTTTTATTGAGAAAAATTTGATGTGCATCACTGTATAAGTTTAAAGCATACAGTACGGTGGCTTCATTTACATATTCATGATATATTGTGAAAGGATCATCACAGTAAGTTCACTTAATAGCCTGTTTTTTTTGTTTGTTTTGTTTTTGTTTGTTTAGCACAAGTGAGTAAAGGCAAACTTTCTGTAGGATTAGGAAGGAAGAAATCCTTGCTGAATTATGAAAATTAATAAGCTTTACATATTTAGATCAGAGGAGGTTATGGTTTATGTTGACCATGGATTACTTTTTATTATTTTTAATCTCCCATTCACCTTTTAACTTTTAGGATAAAGTCTAAGAGCTTTAGAAGAGACTGCAAAGCCTTTTGTAAAGTGTTATCCTTTTTCCTCTCCAGCCTCAGCCTAGTTCACATCCGTATGCCCTTACACCCCAATTCCATTCAATCAACATTTTTCTTCTGAGGGTAACTCAGAAGAAAAGGCTTTTGCCACTCTCTGGAATTCTGTCTGCCTAACCCCCAACTCACCTGCCTTTATAACTCTTGACCATCCTACAAGCCTCTGCTCAAGCACGACCTCCTTTGAGAAGCCCTCTCTGAACAGCACTGTCCATCTCCCTGCTTTAAGTAACCAGAGAAGGGGCCGTCTTGTGGTTCCCACAGCATTCTAGGCTTCCCCTTAACCAGAAGAGCTACTCAGCGAAGTTACTGAAGCTCTTGGTTATAACAGCAGCTGTGAGTGATATTCATCCTTTAACTTATTACTCTCCAAAAATATATTGAGGACTCCTTAAGCTAGGCGTGGTTAAAAAAAAAATACACAGATGATTTCTATCTTCACAGAGTTTATAATCTCCTGTGAGAAATGAATAGGCAATTACAACAGAATTTACTAGGTGCTCTGTTGGCAGAAACACAGGATGCTTAAGGAAGCACATGGAAAGGACATTTCACCTGGATGGAGGAGGGCAGAGAAAAAATGAAGGACGGGGATTTGGGAAAACTTGAAAGAAGTATTTCTAAGCTGAGACTTCATTCATTCAGCAAACTGAATACTTACAACATGCCAGGTACAATTTGAGATGGATCAGTGAGCAAAAGACCAAGACCTATGCCCTGCAGAGCTGAGACTTTAGCGCAGGGATACAGGAAAGATATAGTCATTATACATACTTGAATTAGATATTACATTAGAATATAACATGTGCTATGGATAAAAGAAAAACAAGGTAGAGCAAGCTAAGAGAGACTGGAATGGGGGAGTGATGGATAGGTGTTGGACAGACTTAAAGGATCAATGACCCTTGGTGAACTGAGGTCTTTGGGAGTGCTGAGTCGTAACCACAAGATCATGAGGGAGTGTCAAGGGAGGTGTTTGTAATGAGAGGACATGCGTATGATACGGGAGGTGAGGCAGAGGGACCATCATTAAAGGTCATAGGACGTTGTGTATATGTCAATCCCAACTCCTTAAATTTATCCCTCTCACCCCAGTATTTCCCCTTCGGTAACCATAAATTTGGTTTCCGAATATCTGAGTCTGTTTCTTCTTTTGTATATATGTATATATATGTATATATATATGTATATATATATATTTTATCTTTTTCTAGGGCTGCACCCACAGCACATAGAGGTTCCCAGCCTAAGAGTCCAATTGGAGCTGTAGCCACTGGCCTGCACCAGAGCCACAGCAACGCAGGATCTGAGCCGCATCTGTGACTCCCATCACAGCTCACGGTAATGCCAGATTCCCTAACCCCCTGAGTGAGGCCAGGGATCGAACCTGCAACCTCATGGTTCCTAGTCAGATTCGTTAACTACTGCGCCACGACGGGAACTCCTCTTTTGTATGTTTTTTAATTGGCTTTTACACATTAGTGCTCTCATATATTTGTCTTTCTTGGTTTGATTTATTTCACTTAGTATGATAATTTCTAGGTTCATCAGATAACAAGAACCTACCATACAAAGCACAGGGTATATCTACGTTACTGTGTAGTAACCTATATGGGCAAAGAATCTGAAAATGAATGGATATATGTATAAGTGATTTACTTTGCGATACATGTGAAACTAACACAACTTTGTTAAGTCAACCATACTCCAATAAATATATATTTTTTTTAAAAAAGGTCATAGATATTGAATAACTTAAAGAAGAAATATATTAATCTGGGTCAAACAGGAAATGCATGACATACATCAGGATTATCAGAAGGGCTAAATATAAGAAATATGCGTATAAAGGCATGGGAAGGCTGTAAGGAAATCACAAGGATACAGGCATGCCAAGGGCTAAAACAGTGGAACTCCATCACCACCTAGTACTGAAGGATGAGGGGAGGTGTTACTACCACCTATAGAGGAAAGAGCTGCCAACAAGAGCTGTGATGAAGGAATCAGCCAGCTTTCAGTAACCCACAGGCAGCAGCCAGTGGAATTACTGCCCTAAACTTCCTCTCCTTTCTCCCTTCCACCTCTGGCTGCTGTTCCCCACTAATGGCATCCAACTGCAAAGCCAAAGATGATGGAAACAGATGGAGAGTAGATTTGAAAAGACAAAGGAACATCCTGAAGAGTTAATTCTTGTGAATGAGAGGCTCATATGTAATTAGTGTGTATAAGAATAAGGGTTTAATCAAAGAAATGAAAAAAGGGAGAGGTTTGATATGGAGCTATGGACAGGATTAATGATACTATTGGTGAAGGCAACTATTGGAGTAGGACTGAGAGGGCAGTAATAAACATCTGTCACAATCATCTATGAATCAGTGTCTAGGAAACAAAACTACTCTCATAGCCCTGCTTTGAAAATTGCTGCGAAATATTGCTTACTTACTTTTTGCATTTTCATTTAGTTGCCAGTGTCATAGTTTTGGTGGCTAAACTCCTTCCATGTTTGGTTCCCATTTCTCATTAAAAGACCCTTTTTAATACGCTCCCATTTCTCATTTTAAAAACATCCCCTTTAATACTCGTGGGAGTTTGGGATTCAGGTAATGTATTAATACCAATAACCAATGGTGATGAGATTGGGAGGAAATTAGCCCACATGCCAAGAAAAATATAAAAACCCTGAAAATTCAGAGGGGAGAAGGAAAGAAAGAATGAGCTTATTTGCCTTGATTTGATGGCCTTCTCACAATCCATATTTCCTTGGTAACTGATAATATTCTTACTTATTTGAAAAATCTGATGACATCAGAATATGATTGTGGAATCAGAAGGATGATGCAGCTGGGAACAAATGGACTTTGACAGGAAACAGATGAATCTTCTTTCCCTGACCCTGCCTCATGACAATGAATACAGCCAAGAAAATGAAATTGGCGAAGCACAATGTCAGCGACGGAACAGGGTGCAAAGCTGTTTTATTTTGCTTAAATGCTGTGAAACTGGGATGCTCATTGACTTTACGGTCAGATTTACTGCTCTGATTTCCTAGCCGTAGCTTTCTCTGCCATGTCATCTTGCCTTCTATAAAAGAAGCTGTATCAAAGCTTCCCATCTAGAAAATAGCCAGCATTTTGAATTCTTTGGCTAAGGCTGAGTGGAGAGTTTGCATAATTTATGAGACCTTTAAGTGGTTGGAAATAAGACTTAACATGTCTTTATCTGTTAAATGGACACAATGTCAAGAAGGAGCCCATACCCTCTGGATCACCCCTTCTCTCTGAACTTTTTCTGCTGTGGGGAAGCCCATCAAGCAATACATTGGTCATAAATCTGGAGAGCATCTTATCCATGGTTTGTACTGGAGGGAGTTCCAGCAAGTTGAAGAGTCATATCCGAAGGCTTGTTTTCAATGGATTACTGATACCAGGGACATTGGTGAGCCCTTGAGCTGTAGTGGCAAGGCACAGCTGAGAGTTTAAAAAAAAAAAAAAAAAGACTGAGGACTCGGGAATAATAACTATGATGACATCATCACAAGGCAGATTGAAGGAAAACTTGGAACTGACAAATGGGAGCTAGCCTATGAGGGAAGCAACAATCAGGTCCTAGTAGAAAGAAGTGAGGATTAGAAAAATGGGGCAAAGTTTTCCGTTGGCCCTAACTTTCTGACTTTAGGGGAGAATTGGTGGCTATTATTTGCAGCACATGGTGAACAGATGTTTTCCTGCGGATTTTTAGAATGGGATTTTGGAGGGCTGTAGACCAGAGTAAAAGGACTGATGTAGTGTGAAATTAGAGTTGTAAGTGATTAGCAAAATGGAAACTTTCTGCCCTGTAACTGTTAAATGACCTTACTAGAGCTTATATTCCATGGTGATATGCAAATATTAACAGCTTACAAGTAGTTAAGCATATCAGATAGACTTTCCATATAAGCCATACCAATTAGATTTCATGAAGGAACATAGAAAGTGGCCTAGCATTACTAATATTGCTATTTACCACCTAACTACTGCTTCTTTCCTTCTCCAAAATCCATTTTACATAGCCAAGTTACTGGAGGGTATTACATCCTTACTCCTAACATTTAACTATCCAGAGCAGTGGCATTGCTCTAAAAGGTAAGGAATGTGGAGCTCCCATTGTGGCTCAGCAGGTTTAGAACCTGGCATAATGTCTGTGAGGATGCATGTTCAATCCCTGGTCTTGCTCAGTGGGTTAAGTATCCTGCTGTGCCTAAACTTCAGAGTAGGTCACAGATGTGTCTCAGAATGGGTGGTGGTGTGGTTGTGGCTGTGGCTTAGGCTGGCAGCTGAAGCTCTGATTCGACCCCTAGTCTGGGAATTTTCATATGATGCAGGTGCAGCCATAAAAAAAAAAAAAAAAAAAAAAAAAAAAAGAAAGAAAGAAAGAAAAGAAAGACAAACAGGAATTCCCTTCATGGCACAGTGGTTAACGAATCCGACTAGGAACCATGAGGTTGCAGGTTCAATCCCTGGCCTTGCTCAGTGGGTTAAGGATGTGGTGTTGCCATGAGCTGTGGTGTAGGTTGCAGATGCAGCTCAGATCCCGTGTTGCTGTGGCTCTGGTGTAGGCCGGTGGCTACAGCTCCGATTTGACCCCTAGCCTGGGAACTTCCATATGCTGCAGGAGCAGCCCTAGAAAAAGCAAAAAAAAAAAAAATAATAATAATAATAATAAAATATGAAAAAATAAAATAAAATAAAAGGTAAGGGACTTTCCTCAGAGGCTGGCTATTTAGAATCAGAGTATTCATATTGGGGAGTTATAAAGCCTTTTAATCCTAAAACATACCTTCTGCTTGTTTTCTCTAACAGTGGTTTTTAATTGAATTGTACCTGGGAACAGATATTTACATAAAAGTATACACTAAGAATCTACCATGGGCCAGATACTGTACCAGGAATGAAACGGTAGAGAAATAGGCAGGGCACAACCTTTAAAAGAATGACATAACTGTTGAGGATAGGACAAAAACTGGTTAGAACCAACTAGGCCCAAGATGGCAAATAATTTGACTTCCAATAGATCTTGAGCCTCATTACATGCTTATTATAACACATTAGCATTCGGAATGATATGCCCACAGGCTCCTTGACACTTTGGAGGTCAACCATAAAGGCCAAATGTGGGTGGGGTCCTATTCCTGGAAATCCCCATTCCTGCCTCAAATAGTTGGAATAATCCTCCCACTCATTAGCCTATGAAATTACCCAGCACATAAAGACTCACTACCCCACATTTTGGGGGCTTTTGCCTTCAGAGATGGCCCACACTTTGTCTGCCTCTCTCAATAAATCTCTTTCTTACCTGTCACTTTCCTCTCACTGAATTCCTTCTGTGCTGAGACATAAAGAACATGAACTTCTGTAAATCCTGAGAGCAGGTGTGTGATCTTAATTAAAAAATGGCTTCAAGTCCCACTCTGGGTTTTGGCTGGGTTAGAATCCTGGTTCATGAGTTCAAATCCCACTATGAGTTGTATGGTTTCAGAAATACAATGGGAAATGAGAGAGATGTCATAATTGCCTTCACTGAAAGTTACAATGGGAAAGGCAGATAATTTAAGCCAATAAAGAAACACAGTGATTTCAGAGACTGACAATCACTGTGAAAAATTAAAGGAAGTTGAACTACAGTTAAAACTAGCTCCCTAAAAATGTATGCAAAACCCTCAGACTATCTTGCCTGCGCCATAGCAAGAGTGCACACATAACTTATGATATCAGAGCTTGCAAGTCACCCATCAAAGCTAAATGTAATACTCCAGAACAGAGCAAAACTCTGTAAAGGAGCAACTCTGTCCTTACTTTATGTGGGCAAAGGGATACCTATGAATCTGGCTGGAGGAGGGAACTAGATAATGCATACTCATTCATTTGTCACATATTAACTGGGTACCAAATACGAGCCTGTCACTGCAGGAATAATAACCCATGAGGATAAATACCTTTTGACGTTCATGGCTGTGTCCTCCAGAACAGTCCCTGGCACAGAGTAGATGCTGTATTATTTGGGATTCTCCAGAGAAACAGCACCATGTAATAACGTACGTGTGTGTGTGTGTGTGTGTGTGTGTGTGAGAGAGAGAGAGAGAGAGAGAGATAGGAATTGTCTCATGTGGTTATGGAAGCTGGGAAATCTTACCATCAACCACTGGCAAACTGAAGAATCAACTCAAGCCCAAAGCCTGGGAACCAGGAGTGCAAAGGCAGGAGAAAATTGATGCCTCAGCTCAATCAGAGAGAAAATTTGCCCTTCCTCATTCATCCCCTCAATTGATGGGTTGATGCAAGCCACTCTGTTGAAGGCAATCTTCTTACTCAGTCTACTGATTTAAATCCTAATGTCTCCCAGAAATATCCCCATAGATACACCCAGAAGTACTTTTACCAGCTATGGAGGCAACCCTTAGCCCAGTCAAGCTATCTCAAAATTAACTATCAAGATGTCTACTGTATTATTTAACTGAAGAAATATATACATAGAAGGGATTGGAAATTTAACAGTAATAAGTCCATAGCAGTTCTAGGAGGTTGAAGATTTCCACGTTATTACAGATGAGGAAATTGGGTCTCACATTTGCAAAGTTAACGAGAGATAGAGTCAACACTCAAGGTTACTTCTGTCTGATTTTTATTGTATACACTTACAGGCCTCCAGCCATGACAGTGGCCTCTGGAGGAGTGAATTTCTAAGACAGGCTATGGCCATGGACTCTTCAGCTTAATTTTCCTATAGCTTTGAAATTAAGGTTCCCAAAACTTATATTTAAACATGGATTCCTCCAGGATTTGGTCCCTGCCAAAATTTAGTCTCCTTTCTCAACATTTCTATTAGTCTCTCCTCTTAAAACTCCTTCACTCTGTCACATAATTCTTTTGTGTCTTAAGAGTATCATATTTGTTAGCACTTCCATGCTTTTCCACATATTATCCCTCTGCGTGAATGCCATTCATTCCTCCTTTTGCTTTGTCCAAAATCTAGCCAAAAAAAGCCATCCTTTACAGCAAGCCTTCTCTGAACCCCAAGACAGTATAAGGCATTCTTTCTCTATCATCCTATGGCTCTCCACATTCTCCTTTGTCATGTAACTTACAACATTCCCAAATTTCTTCTTGTACTACTCCACCTTCCAACATGACTTTGAGCTCCTAGGAGACTGGGTCTATATTTTATTTCAATCTTATATTTTCCTAATATAGCAAATTATCTGGTATGGTAGGTAGTCAATGAATGTTTAATTGAGTGGATGATGAATAGACAAATTATTGCTAGAATGAGTAACCAAACTGTGGTACTCTGAGGGTGCACCTTTAGGAGCAAGATCTAGAATTAATGAATTAATCTAGGATGACTAGGGCATTAGGTAATTGGCAAAAAGAGATCACACATCAGCCAGGTATCAGACTAGGGTTATACAAAGAGAGGTAAAGCTCATCAGAAGCAAAGGTCAGGAGCTTAATTGTAACAGCAGAGTCCCCATGTTATAATGTAACCTGGTTAAATCCCAACGTCCAAATCTGAGGCTATAAGTGGAGAAATGATCTATATTTTGTAGCTTTGGAATCAATTGATCCAGTTCTAGCAGAGAAAAGGGAATGAGAATTTGGCCACAATAAGACTGTGACTTATGTTGACTTTTTTTCTCCTCTCCCAGGTTCTCCAGAAACCCTGCACTCTTTAGAAGAGGTTACTACAAGTTGGATTGCTTTAAGCTGTACTCAGAGACCACTCTACTATCACCAGAATAAATTACCCCTTCACGAATTTTGTACCCAGAGAACATCTCTTTCTCTTTGGAGCCCTTTTGAGTATTGATTTTGACTCAAACTAATCTTACCAAAATAAAAAGGAAAGCCCCCCCCTCCAATCTATCTCTGTACTCATTGAAAGAAATGTAGCTTTTCAAACTAGATTTTTTTTCCAATGGTACAAAATACCTAAGGAGAGAAAAGCCTGGTATTGACGATTTTGATCCTTTTGAATTTCATTGCTTTGTTTACATGTCCATCTCTACCCAATCCTTAAGCAGTGCTGTTATTATTTTTTCTATTCTGGTGTGTGAAGCTGTGCTTTGTTTCTAGCAAGTGCCTGCTAAAATGTTATTTAAACAGAGTTAAAATAATGACAGCTATAACTATACAATGGAAGACTGTTAGAAATAATTAAGAAAGTAATAAGACTGTTTTCTTTAATTGACTCCAATCACTGGCAAATATAGAGGATAAACTCTGAGGTCCAACTGCCTGGGTTCAGGTTCTGGCTTTGCCCTTTGCCAGCTATTAAAACAGAGCAGGATCCTGTAGGGACTTTCTGGTGATAGACCCCTCCATGTCCCCAGCTTCTTGTTTGTAATGGAAAAACAAACAAATAAAAAATATTAGTCTCCTAGGCCTTCCCTGAATTCCAAAGAGCAGACTCAATTAACCAATGCTGAGAGAAATGAGAAAATGAAGAAACGAATGAAAAGCACATTCAAGCAAGAAAAGTGATAATAGCTTGAACAACAGTCACAGGACCCCTGGTTCCTTCTCAAGGGATATAGATAACAATATGATGCATATATCTCAGTTGTTCTGCAGAAACTAAGACCCTCCCACCAGTGGAGGGTGGTGACTCCATGCTGATCACAAGCATGTAGACCTCAGACTGATCAGAATCAGAAGACTGATGAATAAGATTCTAAAATATCCCCTTGTTATCTCACCACCAGCCAATCAGAAGAATGTCCATGATCTGATCATGAACCCTGAGATCCTCACTCCAAATGTTGCCTTAACAAAAGTCTTGCTCAAAGGCCATTGAGGTGTTCAAGTTCTTTGAGCCTTAGCTGCCCATTCTCCTTTCTTGGTGTCCTGCAAAGAAGTACAGTAATTTCCTTCCCCACAACCCAGTGTCAGTAGATTGGCTTGCTTCATTGCATTTTGGGTGAATGAACCACTTGTTCAGTAACAGTATGTGATGCTGAACAAGGTAATGACCTCTCTATCACTCAGTAGGCTCATCTCTAAGATGGGAATGAAAACTGCACCTATCTCATAAGGTTCTTGTGGAAATTAAATGAATTCATATTTGTAAACGGCTTGGAAAAGGGTTAGCACATAGTAAGATCAATGTAGATGGCATATTTTTACAGAACCCTCTTCCTCCAACTTTTCTGGGATTTTCTTTTTTCTGGAAATAACATTTAAAATGGAAATGTGGGGGTTCTCGTTGTGGTGCAGTGGTTAACGAATCCAACTGGGAGCCATGAGGTTGCGGGTTCGGTCCCTGCCCTTGCTCATTGGGTTGGTGATCCGGCGTTGCCGTGAGCTGTGGTGTAGGTTGCAGATGCGGCTCGGATCCCATGCTGCTGTGGCTCTGGCGTAGGCCGGAGACTACAGCTCTGATTAGACCCCTAGCCTGGGAACCTCCATATGCCGCGGGAGTGGCCCAAGAAATGGCAAAAAAGACAGGAAAAAAATAAAATAAAATAAAATAAAATAAAATGGAAATGTGGAATCTTATTTATGTATTGTTTATTTATAAGTTTCCCTTTGTAGAGCTACCCTGTTTCCTACTATCTTTCATCAGAAAACAATAGTCTCTTCAGCAAAATAAGAAGGTTATACATAGAGAAGTCCCATAAGAAAATGGTGGCTCAAAGACAGTAAGTGACAAAGAAATATTCAATTTAAAGCAATTTGAATTTAATACAAATTTGGACCTGTGAGTTTTAAGTTAGTAAAAAATGTAGAGTACTCACACAGCTTTTTCCTCTATGTCTTTCCACATTGGACTTTCTGCCAAGATACTGTCTGAGTCATTATAGTGAAGTGGAGAAAATAGAGGCCTGGTTATTTATGTGAATCTGATCTCGAATTTGGACCCAGCAACTTTATAGGAACATGGATATACTATGAAATTTCTCTAAACCCAGTTTTCTCATTTACAGTTATAAGAATATCATGACAGTAGTTGATGTACTGCAACATAGAAATGATGTTTAGTCTCTTAAATCACACACACATATATGTACAATTTTGATATAGTCACACATGTACATGTGGATAGGTACTTGTATTAATCTGAGTATCATCACCATAAGTTAAAAAGGATTATTTCAGTTTTATAGATGCCGTTGCCAATATTCAAACACACTAAGCAATTTGCAAAAGTTAAATAACTAAGAAGTGCCCAATCTGGGATCTGGACCTAAATCTGGATATGGAGTTCCTATTGTGGCTCAGCGGTAACAAACTAGTTACCCAACTAGTATCCATGAGGATGCGGGTTCTATCCCTGGCCTCACTCAGTGGGTTAAGGATCAGCGTTGCTGTGAGCTGTGGTGTAGGTCACAGATGCGGCTCGGATCTGGCGTTGCCGTGGCTGAGATGTAGGCCATCAACTGAAACTCCAATTTGACCCCTAGTCTGGGAATTACCATATGTGCAGTCCTAAAAAGACGGTATATATATTTGTATATTTCTGGCTGCAAATCCACGATCCTCTGCTTCATTACACTGCCTCTTGTGAGACAGCTTATTTGAGCATTAAATAAAATATCTGGGATGAGATCCAGCATATGGCATATTTGCATAAATGCTAGTTACTCAACTACTCTTAAAATTTCTGGAATACTTGTCAATGCTGACTTTAATGATAATCGAGATAAACATTTATTGTTTACCATCTATTAAACACTATATGCTTTGCATTCATTAACTCATTTAATCGACGCAATCCTAGGACAGGAGCATTGTTATTATTTCCATTTTAAAAATTAAAAGAGAGGAGTTCCCGTCGTGGGGCAGTGGTTAACGAATCCGACTAGGAACCATGAGGTTGCGGGTTCGATCCTTGCCCTTGCTCAGTGGGTTAACGATCCGGCGTTGCCGTGAGCTGTGGTGTAGGTTGCAGACGCAACTCGGATCCCGCGTTGCTGTGGCTCTGGTGTAGGCCGGTGGGTACAGCTCCGATTCGACCCCTAGCCTGGGAACCTCCATATGCTGTGGGAGCGGCCCAAGAAATGGCAACAACAACAACAACAAAAAGACAAAAGACAAAAAAAAAAAAAAAAAAAAAAATTAAAAGAGAGAGGGGAACAAGGTGAGGGCTGGAAATTTCCAAAATCAATCAAACTTAAATCCCGGACCGTATGATTTATCCATATCTAGCAACCATCTTGCCTGTAAATGTTTTAAAAAAAAAGTCTTGCCTCTTAAATAATGATTCCAATTTCCTTCTTTCCTAATACCTTATCTTGAGAAGACTGAGTCCTTAACCCATGTGCATACCACTTCAAATTATTAGTCATGTTGCTCTTTTTCTAATTTTTATTTTGATTACTCAAATGAATTTATCACATCTGTAGCTGTATAATGATCATAACAATCTGATTTCACAGGATTTCCATCGCACAGCCCAAGCACATCCCCCCCCCCCCATAAGACAAAAGAGTCATACCAGTCCCTATCTACAAGGGGGAAATTCCATTAGAGAGTTGAATAACAGGCCTGAAGTTTATTCTTCCAGGTGGTAATTAATCTTTAGAGTGGAAGTAATGTAACCGTTAGCTTTAGGATGGTGCAGCAGGCTGATTTGTGACATATACATCTCTGTGTGTGTGTGTGTGCACGCACACACGCACATCTCCTTCTTCTTCCCTCTCCTTTCCCAAATTTTTGGTACTTATTTCATGCTCTCAATATATAGCAAGTACCCAAGTACTAAATTGACCAAAAGATTAACCTTGTCCTTGAGTTAACAGTCTGCCAGTCAACACAGGCATTTCAAGCAGAGGTGGGACACTGGGAACCAAAAAGAATTTAATAGATTCCCCAAATGTATCCATCCAACAAGTGTCTTAAGCTCAAATATGTGGCTCTTTTTAAATCAGCAAGCTGCTCTCCCTCCATAACCTGCACAAATTGTTGTGAAACTTCTCCTTATGTGTAAATGATAATGATACATATCATTTAAAACGTTTAATGGAAACTTTTTCCTCTGAAGTTTGAACCTGCATAGTGATGTAACATCACTATGCTCCTTCTACTTCCTTAGAATTCTAGCTACAGAGAAGAGAATAAGTACCCTTTCCCACACTGCTGATGAGGTGCCACAATCTATTAACTCTCTGGCCCATGCCAGTGGCTGTATATTTGCCAAATGGCATGATGTTGGTACCTTTCATAGAGCTGCACACTTAGAAGAGTCACTTATCCTCCCTACGAAAGCCCCAGTTTCATAAGACAGCAAGTATGGTATCTATCTCAGGAATATTTTAAAGAATCTATGAAGGAGTTCAAGTTCAAGTGATTAGGGCAAAGTGTAGAATAATTGAATTTAATATATAAATTTTAATTTAGGAAATAGTATGGGATACCAACATGTATGAAGAGCTTCAAGTAAATACACCAAAAGAGATGAGATTTGTTATAAATTAATTTTCAGGTAGAGAAATTAAATACATTTAACTTTTTGTTTATGGTTTATTTTGAAAGGTAAATCATAGTATTTCAAGAAAGTATATCAGATATCAGCTGTGTCAACCAGGGTTCTAGAGGAAGGACATGGTATAATTTTAGGAGGGTTTAAGAAAGGACTATTTACTGAATTTAAGGAAACCAACCAGGGACAGTGCAGTGTATGAAGGCTAGTGATTCTGAGGAGTCTTTACTACTCATGAATAGACAAAGTAAGGAAGCCTAACTGAACCTTGGGAGAGGGTGGTCGTAAGGCGGGAGCTACCTAACAGAGGTGTAGCCATCAGTAGAGGGATGTAGGTAACTGTGGTGATGTGACCTCACCCCCTACCTGTCCTCTCACCTCCATTAGTTAACTTCCTTTGGCTGAACCCAACCTGAAGTCAGAGAATAAGTCACATGTATACCAGAGCAGAATGTAGGAAGGCAGACAACATTTTAGATGGTCTTTTAGATAGTGTATCTAGAGGGGCAAATTAAAGAGAGCCAGGACAGAGGGGAAAGGTCAGCAAGAATAGTAAGCAGGTAACCATCCTGTATTAGGATACATGAGAAAGTAAGGGGATATTTAAAATGTTATAGTGATACAGATAAAGACAATATAATTATATGCTCCTCAAGTTT
Source organism: Sus scrofa (assembly GCF_054392235.1). Classification (NCBI taxonomy): domain Eukaryota; kingdom Metazoa; phylum Chordata; class Mammalia; order Artiodactyla; family Suidae; genus Sus; species Sus scrofa. The sequence goes on from NC_139391.1 coordinate 14,814,055, forward strand.
TTATGTTTTTTTTTTTCTGCTTGGTGTTCGTGGGTTCATGTCTTTAAGATTCCTTGGGCTCTTTAATTTTGAAACATTGAAAGAGCCCTGAACTGCAGTAAAAATAGCTTCACTTTTGGTGCTGAATTATTGAGTTACCTATAATTCAAAGGCCTAAATACTAACCTAGTGTTTCAACCTAAACTATCTCAAGTGATGTGGCAAGTTGGTTACTTTTTCCAGAACTCATGTAAGGCCATCAATAAAATAACTGGACACATTGCTCTCTCAGACAGATTAAATGTCAAGGATGCTATACTCATATATATGGCTTGGACAGCTGCAGGGCAGGAAGGCAAAGGGTCTAAAGCCTAAGGTAAATATGATTACATGCATTCCAATGGGTTAATGAGAGAAGTGATGAAAAGTGAAGCATTCTTGTTAGTATCCTTAAGATAGGCTTGGTGGTTTTAGGTGATTCAAAAATTGTACTGAGCCAGTCACACAGATAACTTTTCCATAATAGTGAACACAATTAAAAATCATTGTCATCCTCGCTTTAGACAATTTTCTCTGTTGCTGCTGTGAGTTTTCCTACACTGCTCTCCTCCGGCCACCTCTCAATCCATGTGGAAGATAATTGGAATTAAGTCTGCAATTAAATTTTTACAAGAGACCACATCTAATGGTTTGGTAAAATCAACACTTACATCATTAACGCAAACTCAATTATGCTGTCCCCTAACTGAAGGTTCGTACATCCCACAAGGCTCTTGTGTCATCTTTTACAGACATGCTTTTGGCTTCTGGTCTAAACAGAATGTGATTGAGTGTTCTTAAAGTGCCAGACACTGGGACAGATGCTCTTACCCTCTTGATCTTACTCATTATTCTTCAGAACAGCGCTGTGAAGAAAGAGATGCCTTTGCCCATTTATCAATGAGCACAGTGAGTCCTTTTTTCTTATGTACATACTGTCCCTCCTGCCCAGAGATGCCCTTTTCTCTATTTTTTTTCTGCTGAGTAATTCCTTATTGATCTTTCAAAATTTAATAAAAATAGTCACCATTTTTAGAGATGCAGAGATAGGTGTATAGAATTAGTGCCCAGGTAGTCAGATTTGGAACTAGATTGCTCAGATTTGAATATAAAACCTACCAATTGTTAGCTATTTGACTTTGGTCATGTTATCTAACTTATTTGCTCCTTGGGTTTTCCATCCAAAAAAGGGGGGGATATTTGGAATATATGCTGCATATATCATCCTCCGTTGTACATAAATGTGCTATTTATGAAAAGTGCCTTTTAAAGGGGGTGAGATGCCCTTTACTGCCTATTATTCCACTCTGCTGGCTAGAATGTGGAAGTAATGGCTGGAGCCATAGAGACCATATTGCATAATGAGGCACCTTGGGATAAAAGACTATATATTATGGAATACCAAACAGAAGGTTCTTATTATTATGGACAACCTATGTCTGGACATCTTTTTGAATAAGAGAAAAAAAAGTCTATTATATTTAAGTCACTTGAATTTGGGGTTTTCTGTCACAGTTAAATATATTCACATGACAGAGAGATATGCATGCAAATGAGGGATGAAGGTACAGCCAGGAATAAGGAATGCAAATTTATTTTAAACCCACTTATGCTGGCTTATGAGCATCAGAAACATACCCACATGTATTGGTGAAGCCCATGCTTGCTAGTTTTAGTGCTGCCCAGAAGGCCCCACATGCTAGAATTTTTATTTTCCCTTCCAGGTATACATTTCTTCTCAGATGATTTAGCTAGTTCCATCCTATCCCTAAGCAGACAAGGTTGTCTACAATTTAGGATTAATTAATGTGTTTACATGTGCCTTTTCTACCAGAAGAAATGCTATGGACACAGGGCCCCATCTGGTTTAATTTTGGTAACTACCTAGCACTTTATAAACATCCAACACATAAAAAACACTCAATAATATTTGTGTCCATACCCAGGTATCCTTTTAGAAATTTTATTTTAATCTTAATGTTCAAAGTAAAAATAGCCATCAAAATATATTTAAATGAATGAATGGGCGGGATACCTTTTTGAGGTGCTGTGGCAACATCTTCTCATTTTATCTACATGGCAATCCTGTGAGGTGGATATTCTAACTTTGCAAATAAGAGGTCCTGAATCCTGAAGTTAACAAGCAACTGAAACTGGATTGGACCACAGGTCTGTCTAATACATTATTTTACTATTCTCTAATTCTCCAGAAGTTTCATATGGATAAGAAATCCCAAGAAGCTACAAAATGCCCCCTTGCTACCCATTATTCACCATTTGAGCACAATATGGTCAGCATAGTTTATTCCTCTCAGAAGAATCAGATCAAGGGCTGCTTCTGAATGAGCTCTAAAATGGATTATCTCAGAGTTCCCAATGTGGTACAGTGGGTTAAGAATCTGACTGCAGTGGCTCAGGTTGCTGCAGAGATACAGATTTAATCCCTGGCCTGGCCAGTGGGTTAAAGCATCTGGTGTTGCTGCAGCTATGGTGCAGGATAGAGCTGTGGCTTGGCTTCAGTCCCTGGCCTGAGAACATCCATATTCCATAGGTATAGCCATTAAAAAAACAAACAAAAAAAAAAGATTATCAAATCAATGACTTTGAGTCTATTTTACACAATATACCATAAAAAAATTATGTGTGTATATGTACATATATATACTTAAAAATAACAAATATGTATATATAGGATAGATACATAAAATAGATATAGATATATAGATATAGATATCTATAGATAGATGGATAAAATAGATATGTCCATATCTGTGTATACATGTATACATACTTACACACACACATTTTTTTTCAAGAGATAACATATCCTTCCCTGATAGCTGTATGTAGCATATTTCAGAACAAGGAGGAAAAAAAGCATAGTGAAGAGATTAACTGGCTATTTCTGTAGCCCAGAAATAAAAGCATGTGGTTCTCTTTATAACAAGGGAGTGAATACTCCTTTTGACCATGAGTTAACTCAGAGATGCTGGACTGGGTTCAGGTTTCTTTGTTCAAATGGCACTTATCTTTTCTTTTGCATTATGAGACAGGATGGTGCTGTGATCTAATGGACTAAGGTCATCAGAGTTCCACTTAAGCTCCACCACTTACTGGTCATAATGACCATGCAAAGGTTATTTAAACTCTCGATTTTAATTTTCCCAACTGTGTAAATGGGGATAATTAGAGCAACTACTTTTTTCAGGGTTAGTCTAAGGATTAAACTGGATATTGCAGGGAAAGGTTTCAGATCTTCCTAGATTATTAAAATATACTAGCCTTCTCCACATGTTTAGTTTCTCATTTCTAAAGGTGATCCAAATTAAGAAGTGCCATGAGGTAGGCCAGAGAGCTAAATGCACATCAACTCCAGGACTACAGAAGAGGAAATTGCACCATATCCAGCAAAGTATCTGTGCACAATGTGAGCTCTCCTTCCCATTTTCACTAGAAAATGATTCTTACAATGTAGCCTAGAAAAAATTAGCTAATGAGGAATGCAGCCTATGAGAAGGTTGGTTCAAGCCAATCCTGCTTATAGTGAGGAATATGTCACTAGGATTAGAAAATTCCTAAGTCTTCTAAGACTGTGGAGTTGGGCTTTCAAAAATGGTGCTCTCTGCTTGCTGCAGACTTGGCCAAATCTACCATCTGTTTTGTTTGTGCAAGAGGGTATTGAGAGAACAGATAAAGCTGATTCTATATTCTTGACCTTATTCTCTCAGGGCAGTTGGTTGACACCCAGCCATGCCTGTAAGCCTTCTTTTGAGTCTCACTGAGTTCTGGGGCTTCTTTCAATAAATTTTGCTCCCATCCATCCACATATCAATGCATCCATATAACTAGGATTCTTTTGCTTAAAAAAGAAATGCTTTTCTCACTCTGCTCCAATCAGTTTTTTGAGGGTTTCTCAGGTAACAAGAAGTTGATGCCTGATTATGGAGGTAGATATACCTGCACTGAGATCCTATCCCTTTTGCCTCTTAACTGGATGATGAGGTTTACTTAGCCCTTGTGAACATGTGCACGTGGCAAAGCATGGTATTGATCTTCGTTTTACATTTATCATAAAAGTGGGAAGACAAGGAAGTGAAATGGGAAATGCTGAGGTCAGAAGCTGAAAACATGATGCAAACATTAACCATGAAAGTAGTTATTCGAATTCCATCCATCTTTGGAGGGTCTATCTCTAAAATCCCTGCTCTTTTTGAAGCTTTCCTTGATGACTCCAAGTTACAGTAATTTGACCTTTGTGAGACTCCTAGTGAATATGTACTTTGTAGCAATCAACTTGTTCTCTAAGTATTTTGTAGCCATTTTTTCCCTCTGTAAACTGTACCAAAGATCATTGTAGGTAGAGATGTAACAATTCCTACCTGGCTGAATTCTCCCGCATATCTATATGCAACATTTAAGAGTTCAGTAAGTACATAGTTACAAAGTTTAAGATTTAAATTGAGTTTGATTTCCAAACTCTTAGCACAGCATGCACTTACACATTTAAATATATGTAAATGTGTGCATGCATATATATATATATATATATATATATATATATATATATATATATATATATAAATTTTATAGCCTTTTGTTGCATATGGAAGTTCCTGGGTCAGGGATTGAATCTGAGCTGCAGCTGCAACCTACCCCGCAGCTGCACCAATGTGGGATCCTTTAAGTCACTGCTCCAGGCCAGGAATCAAACCTGCACCTTGCAGCAACCTGAGCTGCTGTTCAATTCTTAACCTACTGCACCATGGCAGGGAATCTATAAGTATATACATATATTTCTATATTTTGTACATAACATAGTATGTACTCAATTATAGTCATTAAACTGGATTGATACAATTTTCTGTTTTGGACTTAAAAAATCTACAATGAATATTTTACAACAGTACAGGAGCATTTGGATACTGACAACTTATTCTTCCTGACTGCTAAGTGTCTGTCACTCTTCCTGATTTAGTCTCACAGCTGGCTTATCTTTAGGCTGATTTATCAGATTGCTTCCCTACCAGATGTGTGGCAAGCAGCTGGCAGATCCTATCAGCTTGAATGCTCCTGGTTCCATCTGAACCTGTCAGTTCAGGGGCCTTAAAGATTACAAATAGCAAATCTGATTCTGCTTGAGAAGTCTCAAAGTATGGTCAGAGGTGCTAAACTCATTATAAATCAGAGAATTGCTAAAACTCTTATTTTTCTGTGGAAACAGTTATCGTCCTCCAGAACTGAGTTAATAAAAAAGTTAAATACACAATCTTGAAACAAAAAGACCTTGGCTCTGGGATTTATTAAGTTTTTAATTTGGGGCAAGTCATTTAATCCACTGAGCTGCAGTTTCCATATCTGAAAATGGATAAAATTGGCTTGCTGTGAAGACTACATGATGAGGTTTCACATACATAAAACTTTAGTATGTTTAGACTTTATGCCAAAGTCTTTTCATAGTACTCAGCACAAACTAGAATCTTAAACATTAAGAAAGAAAGGGAGAGGGCCCGAGTCAATAAAATCAGAGATGAAAAAGCAGAAGTTACAACCAATACCACAGAAATACATAGGACAATAAGAGAGTACTACGAACAACAATATGCCAATAAAATGGACAATCTAGAAATGGACAGATTCTCAGAAAGGTTCAGTCTCCCAAAAGCAAACCAGGAAGAAATAGAAAGTACGAAGAGACCAATTATAAGTACTGAACTTGAAAATGTAATTTAAAGAACTCCTAACAAACAAAAAGTCCAGGACCAGATGGCTTCATGGGCAAATTCTATCAAGCACTTAGAGAAGAGATAACACCTGTTCTGAAACTATTTCAATAAATGATAAAGCTTGTTACAGTGATGATTCACTTTAACATTCTCTGAAGGCTACTATGTCCTAGGCTTGTGTTAGGGATTGACATAGATGCACAAAAGCAGAGATGACTATAGAGATTTTTGCTCTTAAGGATTTCAGTCATGTTGGAGCAATAGGAAGATCAATTTAAAGCTTTCTAACAGAATGATTCGAGACCTGCTGGCGACATAAAGAGGATAGAGGGGCCCAGAAGATAGAGAAATCTTCCAACCTAATAAGTTAACAGAAGGGTCCCTGGGCAACGAGAGTACCCACACAATCCGAGTGACTTTGACCTCTTCAGGTATCTGCAACTCCATCAATGGATGTCAAAAGGGCCCCCACCTACTGAGAATGAGAATACACTATGCCTGACAAAGGTCAAGAGATAGCCCAGTCATACACCCTTCTGGTTCACTAACACAGCCTTGCTGGCACTATCAAATTTGAGTCTAACAGAACTCTCATCTCCTTCTTCCTTCTATTGCTATTTTTGTCCTACAATGCGAGAAGTTCTAGATTCATAGATCAACCCCCATCTCCTTCACTCTTATCTCCATAAGGCAAAACCTCTTAAGGCCCCGTCTTTCTTGCCTTTAAATCCCTCCACTTAACCCTGTGGAAATCAGGAGGTTCAATAATCAGGGGAATTTTATCATCAGCAAAATGTCCTATATCCTCAAACGCTTCTTTGAATGTGTTCTTCTACTTTTTGATGTTACAGGAAAAAAATGGCTTCCCTTCACCTCCTAAGGTCTCCACTTCCCATCCAGGGAGTGAGGATACTGTATCACTGGGCTGAACGATGAGGTCAGTGTCTCCTGCTCCTCATCACCATGTTGAGACTATTCTCACATCAGACTTCAGGGGTGTGCTGGAGCTTGCTTGAACCTACCTCTGAGAGCTGATCTTCACACTTTTTCCTAACTCTGTGTTTGGTGATATTCTGTAGGTAGCTTGGAGGCACCGCAGGGCAATTTACATCATGGAAATTGACATCCATTGAGTTATTTTGTTTTATTTTCCAGAGAGCTAGTTGCTATGCCTTTACTGATACATTTATTCCCTGAAAACCTCAAGCTTTAGATCTCACCACTTTTCATCTCTGGTTCACTGTCATTCTCTCCAATATTACTCTATCATAGCTCTCAGGTATTTTAATATATGTATAGGTAGACAATGCTACTATCACTTTAATATCCTCTCAGCTCTTTGACCTCAACCTTCTCCTCCAAAGACATTGTCTTCCTCTCTACCTCAGCCACTTTCTACCTGGATCTAATCTTATTTACAATAACTTCAATACCTCTATAACCTCAAAATAATGCATCCTACCCTATGACACCAGTTACTTCCTCTAATACTCCCAATGCCAATAATCCTTTCATCACACCAAGTTGTTGTTTTTTTGTTTTTTTTTTGTTTTTTTTTTTTTTTGTTGTTTTTTTTTTGGCGCATGCATTGCAGCACATGGAGTTCCTTGGCCAGGAGTAGAAGAACCCAAGTCAGAATTGCAACCTATGCCACAACTGTGCCAATGCTGGACTCTTAGTCCACTGCCCTGGGGATCGAACCTGCAAACCTGCTGCTGCAGAGAAACCATCAATCCCATTGCACCACAGCGGGAACTCCACCACCAAGACTTTATCTGTCTATAAACACTCATCTCTGTCCTTTGCCTATTTCAAGTCCTATAGCCCTTCCATATACAACTTAAATTGCAGGGCCAACATGATAATCACTACTTTGCAAAAAAGCTTATTTCTCTGACCCCTCTCATTGCTTGCAGAAGCCACTCAAAAAGTCATTGTTAGGGAGTTTCTGTTGTGGCACGGCTGAAAGGAATCCAACTGATTTCCTTGAGGACGTGGGTCGGTCCCTGGCCTGGTTCACTGGGTGAGGGATCCGGCATTACTGTGAGCTGCAGTATAGATACGGCTTGGATCCCTTGTTGCTATGGCCATGGCCTAGGCCAGCTATAGTTCTGATTTGACCCCTAGCCTGGGAACTTCCATATGCTGCCATATGCCACAAGTGTCGCCCTAAAAAGCAAAAAAAAAAAAAAAAAAAAAAAAAAAAAGTCATGTGAAATACAACTCTGGACTTACTCTGTACTAAACTTGGCAGTTGATTGTGACTAGAAGGACAAAAAACCCAAAAACTAAAGCAGAATGATCACTCTCCCTTTAAATTGTGATTATGACTCAGCTTAGCTATTACGATTGCCAGATGATATTATACACCCCTCAGCCTTCATTTTCCCACCATCTGAGCAATTCTTCTTCCTCCTATACTGCCACTTTTTTTTTTCTTCATTCTGGCCTATTTTCCCTGACGTAACTTTTTTTTTTTTTTTTTCATAATCAAACAAAAAGCCCTTTGTAACCCATCTTTACCTTTTTAGCTATGACTCTCATTCTTAGCTGGCTTTACATTGTAATAGTTTGTATCTGTACTTTATCTGTGGTGCTTGCCTTCAGTTTTAAACTAATTCAAATAATTTCTGTCCTCACCATGCCAACAGAACTATTTAAATAAAGACCACCTACGACACACTTGTTGCCAAATCCAACAATTTGTAGTTTTTTCATCTTCCATGAACTATTAGCACCATTTGAAACAGTTAATCATATCCTCTTCCATCATAATAACATACATTCTCATTTTTCCTACCTTATTCTTGCTCCTTCTCAGTCTCCACTCCTAGATAATCCACTTATTTCTGATTCATAAGACCAGAGTAACTCAGGACTTAGTCTTTGATCTTCTTTGTTTTCTAGATGCTCTTACTCCCCTGGTGACCTTCTCTAAGTTCATGGCTTTAAACACTATTTCTACAGAACAACTCCCCTACTGTTTCAGCCTAGAACCCTCTCCTTGAACCCCAAACTTACATCTATATACAACCACCTTCTCACCACCTGCATTGACAAAATAGCCACCTCAAAGCAAGCATACACCTGGCCGAACTCCTGTTTTTGATGGGGGAAGTTCCTCAGGCCCAGAACAAATAAATGTATCTTTGTTTCTCAATTTTGGTCAGACCCCACTTCTAATCCATCATGAAATTTTATTGTCTTTATTTCCAAACATATCCAGAACCTGACCACCTTTCTCACTCCCACCAGACTCTTTGATTTCTTGCCTTTCTACTCTCCTAGTCTCCCTGCATCCACCTTTGCCTACTTGCAGCCTATTCTTAAATTAGCTGCCAGAATTATCACCCACGTAAATCAAATCTTGCCAGAACTCTCCAGTGGCTTCCTATTTCCAAAGGCAAAGAAAGATTTTTTTTTGCCTTTCCTGTTGAGTGCCGTCTCAATCTGTCCCCATTTATCAATCCTGCTATTACGTTTACTACACTCCGTATTTCACTGGGGTCTCCTTGCTTACCAGAACATACTGAGCATGAGCTCAATTTGGAACATTTTTGGTGGCCCTTCTCTCTGCCTGGAACACTATTTCCCACTATTCCTCTGTACCTTCAGTGCTACTTTCTCTACTCCCTGTGCTTTAATGTAATTTTCCCCTCAGACTCTCCCACTTACAGTTAAGACCCCCAACCTTGTCTTAGGCAACTGCATTGCCTGTATTCAGCTTTCTTTCTTTTATTACAGCACATATAACATTCTAATATGCTAGATACTATACCAATATACTTAAAATATGCTGTTTTAATAAAATTTTATGGGCATTTCATTAGAAAATAAATATTTAAAAATATTTTTATTAAAGTCATTTTGGTTTGCATTTTGTAAAGGGTAAAAACCAGCAGGTATTTCTTCCTATGCTTACACCATATAAGCCCTATGCTTACATTATCATATAGCAGTATCTTAGAGAATTATGAAAGTTTGATTCAGGTTTATGGCAAAAGACATCCAATTTGGAGGACACACAAGAAGAACAAAGTATATGTTCTGCAATTGGATGTTATATTGATTTATCCATACAAAATAGGTGTGACTGATATGGGAGATGGATGAGAGCCAGATATTTACTGTGTGGTTTTTAATCTAATCAATGTTCCCTTCTGTAGCTCAAATGATTTTCTTTTCTTTTCTTTAATGTGTGTCATAAAAGGTGAATTTTATAGCACACTAGAAAATCAAATTATATGACATTGACTAGTAGATACAATAAAGCTGAAAGTATGGCATTGCCAAATGCATGCCCCTCTCTCCCAATTCAAGCACGTACACCTTGACCCCGTAAGGTTTGAAATGTTTGATAATTACATATAAGGTAAAACTGGATTATTGTTTATTATCAGCCCATTAAATGCACTAGGTCACATCTCAAGCCCCCATCACAAGGTTGTGATCTGAAAATGTCAGCTTTAAGCCTATTGACTCTCATGCTGGGCCTTGATGGGTTTACTCAAAAAATGTTTCAATCACTTTTATATTATATTCACTTGTCTTATTCAAGTTCATCCTGATCCTGGGATTTTTCTATTATAAAGTTCAGACCCTCTGGCAAACAACAGTGTATAAATATGGAAGCTTGCCATAAAATACCAAGGCAGCAGAAAGGCTGTATTAGTGGTGAAGGATGACCATCAACAAAAAAAGACTTTGCAGGACCTAAAACTTGCCCAGAAGATTCAGTTTGGAACAAGCCACGACAAAGAAAGGGGCTACATCTTGGTTCCTTACTGTTGCCATGTATTTAAAAAAGCAATAATAATGTATGTGTTGCTATGGGAATAATTTGAGACAGAAAGTGTGAAACAGTTTAGGAAAAAAATCTGTTATACAAACATAAGTATCACAAATTATATCAATAATACAAAGCTGATTTTTTTGTGCCAGCTCTATAATATTTTTATTTTATTTGTCTTTTTAGGGTCACACCTTTGGCACATGGAAATTCCCAGGCTAGGGGTTGAATCCAAGCGGCAGCCACTGGCCTGCGCCACAGCCACAGCAATGCGGGATCCTTTAACTCACTGAGTGAGGCCAGGGACTGAACCCTCGTCTTCATTGATACCAGTCGGGATTGTAACCTGCTAAGCCCCAATGGGAACTCCTCTGTAATAATTTTTAATCATAGAAGATGAAAAACAATTATTTTATCTAACTTGAAAGACAGGGCAGTGCAATAAATAAAATGAATTTGCAGTCATATTACACTATTTAGAATCCTTCTGTCAACACTTCATACTTGTGTGCTCTTGTGCAAATGTAGCTTAACTTCTTTATGGTTTATTTTCCTTTTTAATAAAAGAAAGATTATGTGGCATATATATTAAAACATACATTACATACATATATATACATATACATATATATATATCACTATGTGGTTATGGGGGTAAATGATATAACATATAAATGCACTGACATATTGTAAATGCTCCCAAGGTGTCACCAATCTTCCTTCATTGGAGAAGCAGCTTAAGCATTGGCCTCAGTTTAAGAGCTATGTTTTATTAGCCATCAATTCTTCTTACATGCATCTGCCTACTAGGGATTACACGAACTTGGCATTTTGTCATCCATAACCAATTTTGGATACCAGAATCACAGTAAATACTCACTGAGCACTCACACTGCAGGCTCTGTTCAGAGCATTTTACATGTATTAACTCCTCTAATTTTCACAACACCACAGCAGTAGATATTATAATCCTCTTTTTACGGATGAGAAAAATTAGGTGATGTGAAACCCCAAAACTTTTCCAAACTTACAGCTAAGAAGCAACATAGCCAGGATGTGCATCCATGCAGCTAATCAATGGAACCCATGATCTTAGAACTTCTATGTCCCCGACTCTTAGCTCAGGTAGTAAAATTGTCTAGACTGGATCAAAAGGCAAGGAAATAGCAAGCCCCAAACTTTTCTACATACCTGTTATTGGAAAGGCTTCCCTGCTCTGGTGAACAGTATTTTGGTATCTTCATTTTTCTTTCTACAATGTATAAAGACTTAACATTCTAAAATATATTTAATCTATCATCTGTCTTTTCCATTACAATTCTAAGCACCATGAAGACAGATAATTTTCCTGTTTTATTCATCCCCCTTGGTGATCCCTATGTGTTGGATACATGCACGATACATTAATAAAGCCTGTTTCTATTTTGCTAGGCTGTGTGTCATATGCCAATGAAACACTGTGGTTCTTTGCAGGAAGGGATGTCTTACTCAGACTGAGGAGTTAAGAAAAACTTCTGCAGAAGGATTATTATGTGTGAGTCAGGTCTTGAACAATGAGAAGTCATCTGCAAAGTTTGGCAGAGCAGGGAGAAAAGGAAGATAAAAAAGCAGTTTGGATAGAGGAAACAGAATGTATACAGACACTAGACTGGTTCCTACAGGGAAGGGGAGAGAGAGTGGCTGGAGCATGGGGAATGCAGGACCCATGGAGAAACATGAGGCACTCAAGAGAAAAAGCCAGGTGGGGCCAAATAATGGCGTGTTTGGTCTCCTTAGTAAGAAAAACATGCTTCATTCTTAAGGTGTTAGGGGGTTGGTTACAGTTACATACCATTCATAATATGCTTTCTCACTAAGAGGACCATAAAACAAAACAAAACAAAACAAAACAAAAAATCACCTATAAGGTGATGACAAAAAGTAATGGGGAGCCACCTTCCTTTTCCTTGGTCATGTGTTTGCATATGTCATTGCAGTGGGGAGGTCAACATTTCTGTCAATATCCAATATTCGTGGAGCTCATTTTGCCGGAAAGATTATGGACTTGGTACAGAGCTTTTGAGGCTCTCTGTTCTTTGACAGACACCCAGCCACTTGCAGAAATTCTCTTCGCTGGAAGAAGAGCTGTGCACAATATTTCCCCATCATTTGATCATCCTTAGTGAAGCACATATGCTGTAGTGTTCTCTCACTTCCATCATAGCAACACAGTGAAATAAATACATAATGGGGACATGCAATGTCTGTCTGTCTGCTTCTCTGGTGGGGGCAATGAGCGCACTGCCATCTCTCCTCCTCCCCTCTCCCTTCCTTCCTCCTTTCCACCCACCCTTCCTTTCTTCTTCATCCATTTGACTACCAAGGAAGGGGATAACAGAAATGAGACCCATAGTTGGGGCTTTACTGTCTAATCAGCTTTCACAGTGCTTCCCACCCCAAACCTACAGATGTTCTAGAAATATGTAGATGGGATGCTGAAATAATTTCCTAAATTAAAATAATAATGATGAAGAAAAAGAAAAAAAATATTGCTCTGACAGATGTTAGGCTTGGGGATTAGAGTTTACAGTTCTTTTAAAACCAAATTTAGCACTAACTTAGACAGAATAAAGATAGAAGCATTGCATTTATATAGTACATTAGTATTTTCTCTAAGATACATCTACATCTGCCTGGGGCAATATGGTGTAACAGTTAATAACATGGATACTGGAATAAGCCAACCTTGGATGGATCTGAAGTTTGGTTTCACCCCTTTCTAGCTGTGTGACCTTGAATAAATTACTGACATTGTCTTAACTTCCATTCCCTCATCTATAAAATGAGGATACTAATGGCAGCACCTACCTCGAAGAATTGTTTCGAGGGCTTAACAAGATAATGTGTCTCCTGTAGTCCTTGCAATGTGTGAGCAACCCCATCTTCCTCTGATCTCTCTAGACTCCTCACTGAAGTCTCTGCCCGGTATGTGCTCAGCAATAATCGATCCTGGGTCTATTTGTTATTCAACTGTGCTTCCAACTCACCCGGGCATCTCATATGGGAGTTTTCATGACAGAAGCATAAAACACTTTCTCTCTTCCTTTTTATTATGGTATATTGAATAATATGTTTTGGGAGCCTCATTTGAAAACTAGATGCACCTTCTATCTAGAATTCTCTTTAACTCTGAATGAGGAAAAGAGACCTAGATCACGTGATGATTCTAGATTGGGGCTTTAAGGGAAAATAAGAAAAATGGATGTCTTTGGATTTCTTTCCGTTCATATCATCAGAAACATGCAGGGATTGTGGGTAAAAGAATTAATCAAGAATGACAGATGAATTTAGCAGGAAGAAGCCCTTTGCTTTGCAACTCCGGAGTTCGATGACTGGCAGTGATACAAATCAAGCACAGGGTTGAGAACTCCCATCACTTGTACCAGATGTTTTATGGTTTCATACATGCTCCCTGCTGTGGGGTCGCCCAGCCCAGACAGGTACTGAGCACCTGCTGTGTGTTAGTCCTAAGGATAAAGAAAGGTAGAAAATCCAATCTCTGCCCTCCATGTACTCAGTCTTTGTGAGTGTACTAGACATTGAAGCGACTTTTATGAGGGAGGTATGTGGCAGGGCAGGAGCACAGAGGAGCAGGTGGAGGGATGATTCCAGGGGTGAGGAATATATTATCTTACTAAGGTAGAATGCACCTGCCGCATCTGGAATCTCAGCTCCATTGCTGACAGAGTGAGCTTGCTCCTTGTTTACATGACGGCCCATTTTGACCCAGTGACATTGAAGTTACAGGAATAGTGGAAGAGATGGAATCTGCTGGGCAAGAAAGGAGGTGGGAAGGCTGATACTGAAATTTCTAGTCCCCTTCATCTCAGGAAGCTCCTCTACCGATTCTACAATTATCCTGTCATCACTAAGAAAGCATGTAAAAGTGGAAGGTAAAGCTAATTAGCATGCAATAACTTTCTTCCTTGCGCTTTTAAAATTTAAATTAAATGCTCATGAGGGGGTCTCTTATGAGGCAGCTAATAAGAGCCATGGTATTAATTGATACAGTATTCACCACCACATTTCACTTTTGTTGGTCTTTGTATTAACTGGGTTTATTTTTATTGAAAAAGGCATTAAATTGGGCCTATGAGCAGGGTTTTGTGTGTGTGTGTGTGTGTGTGTGTGTGTTGTGTACACAGGTAGGACAGAAAACACCATCAGCAATGCAGAGAGTTCTTATAACTGACTCATTTGTATGGATTTTGTCATGGGGCCACTAGCATAAGTTGCATGCCTTTTACATTTCAGGCCCATAGACACTGAATATATGAAAAGGAGAAATAGAAGATATAGTCCCTAGAAAATACTGGTTAAGTTCTGGAATATCAAATTATAAATAGATAACTTGAAAATAAGCTTGGAGTACTGAGAGAACATAAAGGAGGAAGATTTGGGAATGAGTGACAGCTAAATTAATATTACTAATATAGGAATTGATTTGTTAAAGAAAAAAAGGGCCTTGGAGTTCCCGCTGTGGTACAGCAAGTTAAGGATCCAGTTTGTCTCTGCAGCAGCTCAGGTCGCTGCTGAGACATAGGTTTGATCCTCAGCCTGGCACAGAGGATTAAGGATCAGATATTGTGGCAGCTGTGGCATGGGCTGCAGTTGGAGCTCAGATTAGATCCCTGGTTTGGGCACTTCCATGTGTTGTAGGTGTGACAAAAAAAAAAAAAAAGCAAAGAAGAAAGAAAAAAGAAGGACCTCTGGATAGGGAAAATGCTAAAGCAAAGGCATAGAATCATAAAGTAGTATGGTGAAAGCCTTTAGAACCCTTCACTATTTTTGCTTTGTTTTGCTGCAGAAGTTCCCAAGGCCAAGGATTAATCTGGGGCCACAGCCTGAACCACTGCAGTGACAACACCAAATCCTTAATCTGCTGCACCACCAGGGAACTCCACGAGAACTTCATCATCATCATCATTATTATTATTATTATCTTTTCAGGGCTGCACCTGCAGCATATGGAAGTTCCCAGGCTAGGGGTCAAATTGGAGCTGCAGCTGTGGGCCTACACCACAGCTACAGCAACACCAGATCCAAGTTGTGCCTGGGACCTGTATAGCAGCTCATGGCAATGCAGGATTCTTAACCCACTGAGCAAGGCCAGGGATCAAACCCACATCCTCATGGATACTAGTCCTGTTTGTTACTGCAGAGCCACAGCAGGAACTCCCAGGATCTCTTCATTTTTAACCAAGGATCAAGTACAAGCCAGGGAGCAGCAGAAAAGGGAGCTAAAATGATGGACTTTGTGTTCATAAGAACCTTGAGAGTTAGGAAGTTTTCTTTTTTCACAAATAAGGAAATTAAGGTCTAAAGAAAGAAGGGATTTGACTTGTATTTTACCTGTTAAGTGGGGACACCAAAATTTGGATGCCCTTCTGCCTGACTGTAAACTCAATGACCTTTCCACATCTTATGAGAATTTTCCATCCTGATATTGAAGCAAAGATATCAGATTTACGCCTAAATAAAAATGTATGATTGATTCTCTTGCTTTCACACTGAGTGTCATAATTAAGAAGACATATCACAGATTTACAGTACTGAAACTTTGTAATCTATGAAATGGCTCTGAATGGATTTAGCAGGTCTTTTCCATAATATCATAAATCAAACATTATCTTGTCCCTCAAAACTTAAGTGCCTTATAGTTTTGCCTCTTTTGAGAACTTAGGGCAATTTAAAATAATAAAGATGTTAGAAATTAAGGAATGTAAACACCTGATAAAGCATAATAGCAATAAATAGGGTGAACAAAATCTCAGAAGGGAAAATTACACTTAAAATGCATTTCAAGGAGTTCCCTTTGTGGCTGAGTGGTTAACAAACTAAGATCCATGAGCACACGGGTTCAATCCCTGGCCTCACTCAGTGGGTTAAAGATCCGGAGTTGCTGTGAGCTGTGGTGTAGGTTGGTAGCTGCAACTCGGATTCATCCCCTTGTCTGGGAACTTCCATGTGCCACAGGTGCAGCCCTAAAAAGCAATAAATAAATAAATAATAAATAAATAAAATGCATTTCAAGGAATCATAGTTCTATATTATATATTCTAGAAAACATTGATCTAGATCAGTCTCTTTTATTTTACATTACTGTCAGTCAATCTGAAGCACATGAAATTGAAGTCCATTCAATAGTACCTTTGTTATCAACACTGCTAAACAATGATGTATCTAAATAAGCTTTACTAATGAAGAACCAATCTCTCATTTGGTTAAGGAGTTCTCACTATGCTTGGATTTTTTTTTTTCTTTCTATTCCTTAGATCTTGAATTTTTAGCTCACTGGATTTCTTTTCTTCCTTAGCCAATCATTATAAAGAGTCTTAAAAGCTCAATCATAGTGTCGTTGAGAAATCACACCTTCTCTGGAATTCAACAACCACTCCAGGGCTGATGACCTCACTGTAGAGTCAGACATGCTTGCTAACTCTAAATTACTTTTATTTTGTCACCTATTAGCTTCGAATGTAATATCAGCATGTGTCTGCCACACTAGACTGTAAGCTTTTTTTTTTTTTAACAATTATTATTTTTTACATTATAGCTGATTTACAGTGTTTTGTCAATTTTCTACTGTACAGCAAGGTGACCCAGTCACACATACATGTATACATTCTTTTCCTCATATGATCATGCTCCATCATAAGTGACTAGACATAGTTCCCAATGCTATACAGCAGGATTTCATTGCTTATCCATTCTATTGGTCAAATGCTTTTTCTGCATCTGTTGAGATGATCATGTGGTTTTTGACTTTTCTTTTGTTAATGTGGTGGTTGATTGATTTGCGTATGTTGAACAATCCTTGTGCTCCTGGGATGAATCCTACTTGGTCGTAACGTATGATATTTTTCCTTCTTTATAAGTTGTTGGATTCAGTTGGCTAAAATTTTATTGAGGATTTTTGCATCTATATTCACCAAAGATATTGGCCAGTAGTTTTCTTTTTTGGTGGTATCTTTGCCTGGTTTTGGTATTAGGGTGATGGTGGCATCATAGAATGTCTTTGGGAGTGTTCCTTCTTCTTCAACCTTTTGGAAAAGTTTAAGGAGGATGGGTATAAGTTCCTCTTTGTATGTTTGGTAGAATTCACCTGTGAAGCCATCTGGTCCTGGACTTTTATTTGTCGGGAGTGTTTTTATGACATATTCAATTTCATTTCTAGTGATCAGTCTGTTCAGTTGGTCTATTTCTTCTTGTTTCAGTTTTGGCAGGCTGTAAGTCTCTAGAAAGTTGTCCATTTCTTCTAGGTTGTCAAATTTGTTGGCATACAATTGTTCGTAGTATCTCTTATGGTTTTTTGTATTTCTGCAGTATCCATTGTGACTTCACCTTTTTCATTTCTTATTTTATTAATTTGGGTTTTTTTCTTTCCTCTTCTTGGTGAGTATAGCCACAGGTTTGTCAATCTTGTTTACCTTTTCAAAGAACCAGCTCTTGGTTTTATTGATTTTTTTCTACTGTTTTTTTGAATCTCTATTTTATTGATTTGCTCTTTGATCTTTATGATTTCCTTCCTTCTGCTGACTTTAGGTTTGTTTGTTCTTCTTTCTCTAATTGATTTAGGCAGTGGGTTAAGTTGTCGATTTGAGATTTTTCTTCAGTTTGAGGAAGGTCTGTATAGCTATGAACTTCCCTCTGAGCACTGCTTTTGTGGCATCCCATAGATTGAGTGGTTGTGTCTTCATTATCATTTGTCTTTGAGGTATTTTTTGATTTCCTTGTTGACCCATTGGTTTTTTAGCAGCATGTTGTTTAGTCTCCACATAGTCGGTTTTTTCTCATTTCTTTTCCTGTGGTTGATTTCTGCTTTCACGCCATTGTGGTCAGAGAAGATACTTGAAATAATTACTATCTTAAATTTGTTGAGGTTAGCTTTGTGCCCCAATATGTGATCAATCCTTGAGAATGTTCCATGGGCACTTGAGAAGAATGTATATTCTGATTTTTTTTGATGTAATGTCCTCAAAATGATGATTAATCTAAATTTTCTATTGTATCATTTAGGATCTCTGTTGCCTTATTGATTTTCTGCCTAGAGGATCTGTCCATTGATGTGAGTGGGGTGTTAAAGTCTTCTACTACTGCTGTATTCCCATCAATTTCTCCTTTTATATCTGTTATGTTAGTATTTGTTGTAGGTATCTGGGGGCTCCTATATTAGGGGCATATATATTGATGATTGTAATATCCTCTTCTTGAATGGATCCCTTAACTATTAAATAGTGTCCTTCTTTGTCTTTCTTTATGGCCATCATTTTAATGTCTATTTTGTCTGATATGAGTATTGCAACTCCTGCTTTCCTGTCTTGTCCATTGGCATGAAGTATCTTTTCCCATCCCCTCACTTTCAATCTATATGTGTTCTTTGCTCTAATATGAGTTTCTTATAGGCAGCAGATTGAAGGTGTTTGCTTTTTTATCCAATCTGCCATTCTGTGTCTTTTGACTGGGGCATGACTATAAGCTTTTTGAGAATACAATTTCTTACATTTGAGCTCTGTATGTCCTGTGTAAGCAGTCACTGAATTGAATGATTAAATACATAATTAAGTCAATAAACGAGGGAACTAAATCCCTCCCAAGTATTCCCAGTGTGATGTCTTCCCTTAGTTGGCCTGTTAAATTCTTCATTAAGATCCTCTTCACCTGTTAATAAGTTTTACTTCATTCTTACCCAGGCACAGTGAATCCTGTTCTATACTCTGTGCTCTCTCTCTTTCAGAATTTTTTTCTTTTTTTTTCCCCCACTATTTATTCACATATTCTGACCTAATTCTTCTCTTTCCTCCAATTACATCCACATTATACTGCTGGTTATTTTCTCCCAGTCCTCAAAACTCCCTATTTTTTCCAATAAATTTATCTGTTTTTCACACTGAACAGTTGAAAAGTAGATGCAGCCCCTTTTTAATAAACACAATGCTATGTTACCAGAGATGTATAATGCTATAATGTCTATAACATATAACATTGTATTCTACCCTCAAAGAGATAAAACTCATCATTGCCAAGTCAACCTTAATATGACATTGATTATAAATACATTCCAACCTTAGAAAAATTTGAGAAAAAAAGTCTCCTGAAATTGAGAAAATAATCTATTTTATAAAATAAATTAAAATATTATGATGGATAAATTACTTTCTCCTTCTTCCCTATAGAACCCTAGTTTTGTTCCAAAAAGTGTGTAAAAACAATATTTCTACTGTGTTGTAAGTGTTTATTAACAGGTCATCACCAAAGACTAGGTGCCACTGACAAGGAGGTCAAGGCCAAGGGGAAAGTTCCTGATAACAAGGACCTCCCTCACTTTGGCACTGCCTTTGGAGGGGTGGAGTGCTTATAGGGTATCCACAGAGATCCCCATGTCTTGTGGGCTCTGCCACTCTCCAGTGCCCAGGATAGGAATGAAAAGATGAACCATGCTTCTGGTCCTAAAGGACCACATCCACACATCGTTACTGCCCATCAGTGCTCCCTACCTCTAGACACACTTGCTCCCAGGAAATCTCATCAAGTCTCTAGGTGGTTAATGTACCCTTTGGTGAAGATGGCCTTCAGGTTTAAATCTCCAACCATGGTCCCTTCTGCAAATTCCACTCATATCCAATTGTCAAATTGACATTTGCACTATAAATGCAAATCAGCTCTGAAACTTAACCAATAGCAAATGTCATCAGGGTAAGAATGGCTCTCAGGTTTTAAGTGAGAGTTGAAGAGGAAAACCCACACCCATGTGTCAGTGTCCAATAAGTAATGTCATTTCATAGCATGGGATTCAGGAAAAGGTAAAAGAGGGCTGTAAGACTGTAGCCAATTGGAGAGCAAATGTTTTGTTTAAAGAGGGAGGCCACTGCTCAACCTCTGCTGATTGTTGCCTTGCTGGAATGTGGTCAGATTATGACACAGCTTCTAATTTTTAGGGGATATGAAAGAAGTCTTAATTTTATACACTGAAGACAGACCAAAGAGGAGAGAGGGAAAAAAAAAAAAAAAAAAAGAAAGAAAGAGAGAGGATGGAGAGAGAAGAGAAAGAAAGAAAGAAAACATATTTATAGATTTAAAGACACTAGATAAAACTTGTGAGCAACCTCAGGCATTTAGGACACATTAGCAGAGAATAATAAATGTCTGTAAACCCTTCTAATTGTATATATTTAAGAAGTGCCTACAGGATAAAAAGTTTAATCATAATAAATACAAGGTTGGTTAGATTCCTGATTCAGATAAAATTTATATTGAGAGTTGGTAGATGTTCATGCAACATGCTAAACTCTTTCATTAATATATTAATATTTAAAACTGTCACCAAGGTAATACACGTATATATATAGCTAAAAATCAAATTGCTCTACAAGATTTATTATGACAAGTAGTAATGCTCTCAATCTCCCTTTCTTGCATTTCATGTTCCATAGAGACAAATACACTTTATGCTTATCTCTAAATTACATTATATCCATAGTTATAGATTTTTAGTTTATGGAATTATCTATTTACTTCCAACTATGAAAGGTGAGAATATATGTCTATTTATTTAGTTTTCTAGGTACTTTTTTTAATAGCCAGAGGGAATATTTATTATTATTTGTGTGTGTTCAGTGGTTCCAGCATTACTTTTTAAATTACAGTTGATTTAAAATGTTCAGCCAATTTTTGCTGTACAGCAAAGTGACCCAGTTATACATAGTATATATACTCTTTTTCTCACATTATCCTTAACCCTGATCTATAACAAGTGATTGGATATAGTTCCCTGTGCTATACAGCAGGATCCCATTGCCCATCCATTCCAAATGTCACAGTTTTCATCTACTAACCCCAGACTCCCAATCCATCCCACTCCCTCCCTGTCATCCCCAATGGCAAACACAAGTCTGTCCTCCATGTCCATGATCTGTTTCTGTTTTGTAGGTAGATCATTTATGCCATATTTTAGACTCCACATTTAAGTGATATCATACAGTGTCTGTCTTCCTCTTTCTGATTTACTTCACTCAGTATGAGAGTCTCTGGTTCCATCCATATTGCTGCAAATGGCATTATTTTGTCCTTTTTTATGGCTGGGTAGTATTCCATTGTGTATACGTACCACATCTTCTTAATCTATTCATCTGTCAATGGGCATATAGGTTGTTTCCATGTCATATCTTAGCTATTGTAACTAGTGCTGCGATGAACATATGGGTGCATGTATCTTTTTCAATAAAAGTTTCTTCCAGATCTATGCCCAAGAGTGGGATTGCTTGGTAATATAGGAACTTGTTTTTAATTCAATTTCAAATTTTCCCAACTATCTACATTTCCTCTCAATATATTCAAATCAGAATTCTCTCAGTCTAAATGTCTTGAGAACATCTCTCCAAGGCTTGTTGCACCTTCTTCAAACACACCTTCTCCCTAGATGTAGTGGATAGCTGTCATTCTGGAATCTAACATTATATTCATGCTATTATCTATTCCCTCATCCTCTTTCCCTTCTCTTTAATTAGGTCACACAATTCCAGAATCCCATTTTGCCTTTCTCTTGAATTACTCCTGATTTTCATGGAACATAATCCAGGAGCTTCCTGGGAAAGAGTGTTTAAAGAGATAAAAGGTTTGAGTCATAGAATGTATGTGTATAAAAATATCCTTAGTTTACCCATAAGTAAGTTGGACTGTATATAGAATTATAAATTAGTAGTAATTTAGCCTGAGAATTCTAAATGAGTCGTCCTATACTTTCTTATCTCCAAAGGTTGGTGTTAAGAAATCTATGCAACATTATTTGGATTTCTTAACTTGTATGTGTCATCTGTTTTTCTCCCTCTTTGGAATTCCTTGGAATTTTCTCTTTCCCAGTGTCCTGAAACATAATATGTGTCATGATACAGGTCAAATTCACCCATCATGTTGGTTCATTAAAGAGATTTCTGATGAGGAAAAGTGTGTCCTTCAACACTGAGACATTATCTCAGAGGATTTCCTCTCTTCCCGATTCTATTTGTGAGAAGTATTTTAAATTAGTTTTGGACCTTCTAGGGAAATTGTATTTTTTTCCTTTCACCTTTGTATGTTTTCTCTACTCTCTAAGTTTTTTTTTTTTTTTTTTTTTTTTTTTTTTTTTTTTTTTTTATCTTTATCTTCCCACTCCTCATTGAGTTTTTCATGGTTTTAATTTCTGATAGTTCTTTTTTGGTCCTTAATCCCTGTTGTTCTCCAGCAGTTACCAAAGAAATTTTTGCTCCAATGGAAATGTTCTGTAACATCTGCTACTCAATACAGTAGCCATTAGGTACAAAATATTTAATTTTACTAATTTAAACTTAGTTATTTGTTCCTATGTTAGACAGAAGAAACAGTAATGATAGGTTCCTTTAACCTTCTCATTTTCCTGCATAGCCTCTTTCCTCCAAATAGCTTAAGTTTTTCTTCCACATAAGAACATTTTTTCATATGTTTAGTGATCCAACATTAGTATCTTCAGATGTTTCTTTTAATCTAGTACATTACACCTGAGAAAAAAATTCTAAGGTCTAGCTTGAACGTATATGCTAGCGATCTGGATTCTGAGACTCAAGCAGAGGAGGAGGACTGGATTTTTTACTCTCTTTTGTTATGCACATTTTCCCTTACTTTCATTATTTTCAATGTAGCATCCACATTCCCAACCAGAGACATATTTTATTTTATCCAATCTCAAGAAATCATTTAATCTTCTGTTGTGATGGGGAGGAAAAGAAAGAAGCAGTGTTGTTTAATCACAAGGCCTGAAGGACAAGATATGGGAATCTATCCACTTCTTAAAGGGGCTTTCGACTGATCGTATTCTCCCCAATAACCCTACTCCCCCTTTCAGAGGTCCCTTGTGCTGAAAATTCCTGAATGATTTGAGGTCTCTGGTACAAATAAAGTTGCTTTTCAATTTTTCCACCAATGCCTTTGGATGGTTTTCTCATGTCAACTAAATCAGTCTCCACTGTTCTTCTGCTTTTCCAACTTCAAGTTTGCTTTCTTTCTATTGTCTTTATCCTCGTCAATTTGTGCTTCTTTTCAGTTTCAACACGTTTCAGTATTTCAGGTGGGTTTCAGAAGAGAGAACAAGGAGATTTTTTTTCATTATCCCCCCTTTAACTAGGGCATTCTAGACCCTTTGACTACCCTATTCCAGTCAGTTCTCTGTCAACTACAGATTACTATTATAATCCCAATTAAGATGATGAAGACAAGGCTCATACACTTGAACAATGCGACTACAACCACATGGATCTTACTCATTCATTTGCATCATGGTTTTTGGCCACTCATCTGGCAGAGAAGGTCACATAAAAAAGTAAAAATGCAGATCATAATAAAATTATAGGTTAAAATAATAGTCTCTATTGAGACCATTATTGATAAGGGGTAATAGTTTCTGTTGTGATCTATCAATTTTGCAATTTTTTTTAATATGATGTTCAAGATGCTGCCAGAATTAGCAATGTGATTGGTGGATTCTGATGGGAATTCCACTGTTACGGGCAGTCTGTCTTATAGGCTTCTAGACATGCATGGACATCTTGAATGGATCCTTCCTTCATAACCTACAGGCAGCAGCACACTGAGACCAAGAAGCTTCTTACCTTTTCGCTACTATTATTTGTTTGATTCTGTTAGCCAGGCCTGTGATTCTGTTCTCTTACCCCACTTTGCTGACAGTCTTGTGGGAGGAAGTGAAAACACTGTGAGTGACATGTTTATTTATGTACCTCATCTGGGACGACACCGTGACAAGCAGCAGGGATGTATTTTTTTTCAGCAGACTTTCTGCGTCGCCTGTCAGCTCCTTATTATGAGGTGGTTGAGTTTACTGCATTTTAGTTATATTTGAACGCCTAATAATCCCACAGCACATTAACTATAATTTGTGAATTATATCCATCTTCTAAGAGTGCATCACTTTATTTCTCTTAGTAAAACGACCTACATTGGAAGGCTTGTGAGATTTCACTACCAGGCAGATGATTATACTCATCATCATTTGGCATTTTCAGGCTCCTCTGGAAATACTTTACCATTTCTTCTGCCTCTTCCTTTCTGAATACTGTAGCCCTCTGGGACAGCCCTTGGGACTTCTCAAAATCATGGCGATCTGGCTGTCACCTCAAATTCTGTATTTCTAAAACTAAGCTCATTATTTGTACCTCTCTTGACCCTCCGCTCAAATCTGGTTCCCCTGGGATATCTCTCTCAGTTAATGGAAACTCCATTCTTCGCCATTACCTTAGATAGAATTCTTTGTGTCGTCTTTGCCTCCATTTCTCTAACAACTTCTTCCAATGAATCATGCCAAATTCTGTCAATTCTACCTTATAAATATATTTTGCGCTTGTCTCCTGCCCAGCCAAAGCACAGGGTCTAATTTTTTTCTGTCCTGTATTATTGCTAGGTTCTCCTTTCTGGTCTTTTTCTTTTTTTTTTCCTTCCCTACCTTGACTTTCCATGTCACTGCCATAACGATTAACTCATTACTGCAAAGTATGGAAACATACAATGAAAAAAGAGTAGAACGGTAAAAGGAAACATTATTCATATATCTAATAACCAGGAATAATCACTGTTGTAATCTTGGTATACATCCTTGCAGATAGAGATAAAAACCCAAGTGTGGATACAGCTATGCACAGAATATCAGAGACATACATGCATTATGCATTAAACATCATTGCAATATACATTATTGGGACTATTATAAACTGTTTAGTCTTTGAATTGGCTAAATTTGCATTATTAGTGATGTTTACAGAATTCATTTTTTTCCCTCTCTCTTGCTTAAAAACCTTCAATGATGTCTCATTAACAAGAATACATTCTAAGACTCAGCAAAAGCAATTAGACCCTGAGGAACTGGCCTGACTTTCTTCTCGGGCCTCATTTTCTACCACATTTTTTAATCTCATGGGCCTATTTGCGGTTCATCTAAACCTAGCTATCCACCCTGGGGCCTCAGTATCTTTGATAGTTTTGACTCCCAGTCTGACAGGCTTCCACAGTCCTGGCCTGCCTGGCTGGCTCCTGACATTTTCACTAATCAGAATTTTATTTGGGCTCTAGGTAGTTGCTCAATGTCTATCTCTTTTGTAGAAGTTCCACTAATTTCTCCTGTCAGAATTATTTACCTCCCATGAGGGTTTCTGCAGCTCTTTTGAGCCCACAGATATTGTGCATATATTTCCTTGTTGAATAAACCAGAAGCCTTAGAGTCCTAATGACCAAGACTCAAGCCTTGATTCTGTATCATACTAGTTAGGTTATATGAAAGCACTGAATCTGTCTAGGTCACAGAAAGGAGGCTACTGGTACCATTATACAGTGGGGAAATGGAGGTAAGAAGAAGAAATGTCTTGCCTGTCATACAAAAGAGTAGAGTTGGAATTGGCCATTTATATCTGTCATAGAAACCCTTATCTCTGACTGCCAGGTTACAGCAGTCCTGTAACTTGTCTCTCCTAAAAGAAACCAATCTAAATGCCCTGCCTAGAGCTGCTCATGTAAGGTAACACCTCACTTCTCCAGTGAGTGTGAAGACTGCTGGGTTAACACACTGTTTAGTTTCTTAGAGCTGCCACGTCAAATGACTACAAACAAGGTGGTTTAACATAAGTAAGCTTTATTTTTTCACAGTTCCAGAACCAGAGGTCAAAAATAAAGGTTCTTCCCAAAGACATCCTATGACGCCACTATAACTCTAATTCTAAAACCAGACAGAGATAACACCAAAAAAGAAAACTATTGCCCAATATCTTTGATAAATATAGATGCAAAAATTCTCAACAAAATCTTAGCCTACCGAATCCAACAACATATCAAAAAAATCACATACCATGACCAGGTTGGGTTCATCCCAGGTTCACAAGGATGGTTCAACATACGCAAATCAATCAACGTCATACACCACATTAACAAGAGAAAAGTCAAAAATCATATGATCATCTCAATAGATGCAGAAAAAGCATTTGACAAAGTCCAACATCCATTTATGATCAAGACCCTCGCCAAAGTGGGTATAGAGGGAACATTCCTGAATATAATCAAAGCCATTTATGATAAACCCACAGCAAATATAATACTCAATGGGGAAAAACTGAAAGCCTTCTCCCTCAAATCTGGAACAAGACAGGGATGCCCACTCTCACCACTGCTCTTCAACATAGTTTTGGAAGTCTTAGCCACAGCAATTAGACAAACAAAAGAAATAAAAGGCATCCATATAGGAAGAGAAGAGATAAAACTGTCACTGTATGCAGATGACATGATACTATACATAGAAAGCCCTAAGGACTCAACCCAAAAACTACTTGAACTGACTAATAAATTCAGCAAAGTAGCAGGATATAAGATTAACATTCAGAAGTCAGTTGCATTTCTGCATACCAGCAATGAAATATTAGAAAAGAAATACAAAAATAAAATACCTTTTAAAATTGCACCTCACAAAATCAAATACCTCAGAATACACCTGACCAAGGAGGTAAATGACTTATATGCTGAGAACTATAAAACTTTAATCAAATAAATCAAAGGAGATGTAAAGAAATGGAAAGATATTCCATGTTCCTGGATTGGAAAAATCAATATTGTAAAAATGGCCATACTACCCAAAGCAATCTACAGATTCAATGCAATCCCTATCAAATTACCCATGACATTTTTCACAGAACTAGAACAAACAATCCAAACATTTATATGGAACAACAAAAGACCCAGAATTGCCAAAGCAATTCTGAGGAACAAAAACCAAGCAGGAGGCATAACTCTTCCAGACTTCAGGCACTATTACAAAGCCACAGTCATCAAGACAGTGTAGTACTGGTATCAAAACAGACAGACCAATGGAACAGAATAGAGAACCCAGAAATAAACCCAAACACATACAGTCAATTAGTCTTTTACAAAGGAGGCAAGAACATAAAATGGGAAAAGGAAAGTCTATTCAGCAAGCATTGCTGGGAAACCTGGACAGCTACATGCAAAGCAATGAAACTAGAACACACCCTCATACCACGCACCAAAATAAACTCAAAATGGCTGAAAGACTTAAATATACGACAGGACACCATCAAACTCCTAGAAGAAAACATAGGCAAAACACTCTCTGACATCAACATCATGAATATTTTCTCAGGTCAGTCTCCCAAAGCAATAGAAACTAGAGCAAAAATAAACCCATGGGACCTCATCAAACTGAAAAGCTTTTGCACAGCAAAGGAAACCAAAAAGAAAACAAAAAGACAACTTACAGAATGGGAGAAAATAGTTTCAAATGATGCAACTGACAAGGGCTTAATCTCTAGAATATATAAGCAACTTATACAACCCAACAGCAAAAAAACCAATCAATCAATGGAAAAATGGGCAAAAGACCTGAATAGACATTTCTCCAAAGAAGATATACAGATGGCCAACAAACACATGAAAAAATGCTCAACATCGCTGATTCTAAGAGAAATGCAAATCAAAACTACCATGAGATACCACCTCACACCAGTCAGAATGGCCATCATTAATAAATCCACAAATAACAAGTGCTGGAGGGGCTGTGGAGAAAAGGGAACCCTCCTGCACTGTTGGTGCGAATGTAAACTGGTACAGCCACTATGGAGAACAGTTTGGAGATACCTTAGAAATCTATACATAGAACTTCCATATGACCCTGCAATCCCACTCTTGGGCATCTATCCGGACAAAACTCTACTTAAAAGAGACATGTGCACCCGCATGTTCATTGCAGCCCTATTCACAATAGCCAGGACATGGAAACAACCCAAATGTCCATCGACAGATGGTTGGATTCGGAAGAGGTGGTATATATACACAATGGAATACTACTCAGCCATAAAAAAGGATGACATAATGCCATTTGCAGCAACATGGATGGAACTAGAGAATCTCATCCTGAGTGAAATGAGCCAGAAAGACAAAGACAAATACCATATGATATCACTTATAACTGGAATCTAATATCCAGCACAAATGAACATCTCCACAGAAAAGAAAATCATGGACTTGGAGAAAAGACTTGTGGCTGCCTGATGGGAGGGGGAGGGAGAGGGAGGGATCGGGAGCTTGGGGTTATTAGATACAACTTAGAATAGATTTACAAGGAGATTCTGCTGAGTAGCATTGAGAACTTTGTCTAGATACTCTTGTTGCAACAGAACAAAGGAAAAAAAAATGTATGCATGTAAGGATAACTTGATCCCCTTTCTATACAGTGGGAAAGTAAAATAAAATAAAATAAAATAAAATGAAAGTAAAGGTTCTGACAAGGCCATGCATGCCATCTGAAGGCTCTAGGTCAGTATATCACTTTGCATCCTCACAGTTGGCAACCCTTGACTTGCTCTTCCAGTCTCTGCCTTTGCCACATCACCTTCGTCCTTACATGCCTCTGTGCTTTTACGTGACCTTCTCATGAGGATACTAGTTAATGGATTTAGGGCCCACTAGACCCTAAAGCTTGATTATGTCTTCAAAGACCTAGTTTCAAGTAAGATCATATTCGCAGGTACCGAGGGCTCAAACTTGTCCAGAACTTTACTGTGATCACAGGTCCTGGTTAAAGGAGCTGACACATTATCTATTCACACACATTAATGTTTTGTTATGACTGACTGATTTGCTAAGATCAAGTGTCCAGGCAATGAGCATCTTTCCATAACACTTGTACCTGATAACAGAACAAATACTAATAAGTTATGCTTGTGTTAATTGAGTCATTGGCAAAAGATTTTTCTCCCTTGTTTCTCATAGAAACATACACTGACCATAAATCTGACATTACTGATAATAGACATGTAGCCAATGATTACAATGATAGAAACAGAAAGTTAGGAAAGATACACTAAAAGGAAAAGGATGGGAAATAAATATTCAATTTATCAAGGCCAATATACCGGTATTTTAATTTTAATAAATTTATTGTTCACATAATATATCAGTGATAGATGTGTGTTTTCTCTAAGCTTTTTTTACAGTGTCCTTTCCTCACACATTTTGTTTCTAACAAAAGAGACAACCAGTTGACATGGCTGGAGTTTCAAATTACCAGAAGGTCGCTCACACAGTATTTTTGTCTTGTATCTGATAAACTGAGAGTAAAATAGTTATAGTTAATGACAATTTATAAACATATGCACTGAATTTGTATTTTCCTAATGGCCACACACATACTTAGAGAAATTTCTGTGACTCTTCTTTTTTTTTTTTTTTTTTTTTTGTCTTTTTAGGGCTGCACTTGTGGCATATGGGGATTCCCAGGCTAGGGGTACTAATTGGAGCTACAGCTGCCGGCCTACACCACAGCCACAGCAACACCAGATCTGAGCTGCGTCTGTGACCTACACCATAGCTCATGGCAACGCCGGGTCTTCAACCCACTGAGCGAGGCCAGGGATTGAACCTGCAACCTCATGGTTCCTAGTCAGATTTGTTTCTGCTGAGGCACGGTGGGAATTCCTCCATGGTTCTTTGTGATAAAGATATTTAACGTTTGTGGCTGATGGCACTGACTAACTTCACACATTTCAGGCCAGCATCGTGGCCTTTTTCCCTCTCCATTACTTCAGTAGGCCTAGAAAACCATCCCCCACCCCTACAGTTTAAGTGTGACTTCCTGCCTTCCTCAATTTTTGCCACACCCCAGTCCCTGACTATCAAAACTGTGCATTGTTTTAGAGCAGAGACACACTGACATGTGGCCTGTGAAGACTTTCATGAGCATTCACTACTCCATTTTTCTTCTTTTACTAGATTAGTCTATTTCTACATATACAGAACAGCTATCTTGTTCTGCCTTAGTTCCAAAGGATTCAGCACAGGATTTGTAATTGTCTATGGTGCCTAGAATAATGCTTAGCACATGCTTATTTCTTCCCCACTTCCACCCGAGAAAGAAGTCTTATATGGTTAATAAAAGGACAAATTGAGCCAGGGTAGGAGTGAAGCTGGGGTGGTGGGACTGAATGCCTATGATGCTCCAAACTGCTAAGGTAATTAACACAGTAGAATCTAGTAAAAGCTCAAATGCCTGCACACATAGCATTCTACTGTAATCGGATCAGAGGCACGGATAAGGGGCATCTACATCAGCCAGAGGCAAGCACACTGCAAGAGAACCCTGAACGGCTGAGACAGTGTGCCTCGGACAAGGAGAAGTGGATAAAAAAAGCACTGCAAGTACAGGAAATAGACGGTATCAAGGACAGAGAGGCAAGATCAGTGACAGAGTGCTTGAATCACTGTAAGCACATTGCACAAGAGACCTGGTGACAATGGCTTTCCCCAATACAAAAGAAGTACAGAATCAGTGACATACTCTGATGATCATTTACTTATAGGGCGGTATGCACATCCATGTGGTGCGGTATGCATCCCCCTTTAAGGTAAAAGTGCACAAGACAGTAGTACGGCAGCAAGTTCATTGTGGATTTTTTTTTTTTTTTTAACCACAAAAACCAGTCTATCAGAAAGATTTCTGTCAGGCATCTGCCATCTCTAGTAACTTTTTGGAATGGTTACAGAATTGCATATCCAAGTCATAAAGATTTAACGAAATAGTCCCCTGCCATTTATAGTAATGATACCAAATGACAAGTTCAAATTACTTGTTGTGATTACTCTTCATCTGGGCAAAACACATGCTGTAACGTATTCACAAGATGCAATTACATCTCCTGCAATGACATATAATAACAACACTGGAAAAAAAAAGTTAATCACACACAATACACATACTGTTTAGATTTTTTTTTCAAACACGTCTTTCTTTTTTGTATTTTGTATTGCAATCTGTTCACCATTTGGGCTAATCATTAACTCTTTTTCTTGTAATGTGCAAAGCATTAGCTGAATTAGACAAGCACCAAAAAAAAAAAAGTCAATACAATGAACATTATTAATGTATACTCTATATTCTCAAATTTAGGTCAAATTTAAGAAAGATAATCTCACCATGTTCACTAGTAATATTATCAGGATACGCATAGCTTTTGATTTTGGGATGGACATATGGAAATCCTACAAATGAGATATGTTTTCAAAGATGCTCTTCCTGCAAATTCTTAGCAATTCTTACTTTGATAAATGGTTTGGGGATACAACTTTTTTTTTTTTTCCTGTGTCAATGAAAGAACATGGCAAACCACATTTAAATTTGTCTATTTGCTTTTGTTTTCTCCACTTAGCCTTCCTAAATCTTCATTTTCTTCTTACTTTATTGTCTCTTTGGGGATATCTCATCTACTGTTGTTTTAATTTTCCATTTTTATTTCTAAACTATACCTCTCTTCTTAGCACAGTGCTTACATATTTGACCACAAGATAGACTTTCCGCCTGTATGTCCTCAAAAATCACTATGTGAAATTTAGAATTCATCACCTTCCTTAATCTCTCCCCTCCTTCCCACCTCAAAATTTGCACATTCATCAATGTTCTTATTCATAGATATTGCATTTCCATCCAAATTAACAATTTCTTAGTAATACTTGAATTCTCTCTCCTACTTATACCTAGTAGGACACAAGTATTGTTCATGATATCTTATGTGTATTATCTGCTTCCAGTTTCTTTTCCTTTTCATTGTCTTAATTCAAGTTTCAATTCAGGTCCTAAGTATAAATTTTTTTTTTTCTTTTTATGGCCACACCTGTGACATGTGGAAGTCCCCAGGCTAGGGGTCAAATTGGAGCTGCAGTTCCTGGCCTACACCTAAGCCACAGCTTGTGGCAATGACAGACCCTTAGGCCACTGAATGAGGCTGGGGTTGAACCCACATCCTCATGGATACTAGTCTGGTTTTTAACCCTCTGAGACATGATGGGAATTCCCAGGTCCTTATTGTAAATACTCATGATATTGCTAAATGAAATATATGTTTAAGTGAAGTTATTATTCCATTTACATACTTTCTTTCCTCTTTAGTGTATTGTTATCAACCACATTCTGGAGCTTGAAAACTAAGATTACTTTAGATACCTCTCCCTATCTTCTTTACCTTGTCTAATCTGTAAGCGAAGTAGGTGACCTCCTAAATATCGCTAATATCTGTTCACGTCTTCCAATCTCATTTCTTCTTCCCTAGTTCAATTCTCATCACTTATCATATGACTGCTGCAGTTGAATACTAACTGGTCTTTCTACATTTACCCACAAACCCTCCTCCCAACTTCCTAAAATAAGAAATACAATTATGAAACAATCTGCTCAATTTTTTTTAACAACTCTAAATAGATGACAACTGTTAAATTTCAAAAGTTGAAGAAATTACAATATAGGAGAAATGAGCTGAGCTGGGGCTCCACATCAATAATTTTTGAAAGGTCCCTGAGTAACTTCTGTATCCGGTGATGAGAGAAAAAATTGATGTTCACCAAACATGACTATGGAGCAGGAAATACTATGCCAAGAATCCTCTTTTTGGCCCTTAGACTATGGGCATCTCAGAACTGCATGCACTCAGAAAAGGGGAGTACCTGAGACAAGACACTTGATCACCTCAACACTTTGCCTGAAAGCACACTCATAAGCATGATGCATGGTGATGCAGTTAAGCTGAGGACAGTAGTCTTGCTGAGGAAGGGAGCAGCAGCTGGAGTTTGGGGCTGCTGAGGCAGCTGGCATTTGCAAGACAAGTGACCAGAGTAAAGGAATAGACACAGAGAAGCCACACTAAAATTAAGAATAGGGGTGCCTTTACATTTTAGATGAAGAGCAAGCTATACATATGTGTAGAAAGATTCTCAATGTCAGGAAGAAAAGAGCTGCTGGAAGGCTCTAACTAAGTAGAAATCCCAAAGATTATATAATAATGAGACACAGGCACGCTCAACAGCCACAGAGGAGTGGCCTTGCTGAATAACCTGGGTATTGAATTAAGTCCTCCTCAAAAGGCCATACTTTAGGAAAGGGTGAATCTAGTCTTATAATAAGGACTAGTTAGAACCATCTTCACAGGGTTTAAAAAACAGATGTTGAATGAGTCAAGCTGATGCTCCTGAGTAAAATTCAAAAACTTCTAAAGACAGCACAGTTTAAAATTTCATAAATGTAATATCCAACACGACCAAATAAAGTAACAAATTATTAGACACACGAAAAAGCACGAAATGTGACCCATATGTATTTTTAAAAAGAAATGAATATAAACTGATCTAGAGATTTTAAATTAATAAAAAAAGGATTTTAAAATGGTAAACGAGAGTTCCCATTGTGGCTCATCAGTAATGGACTCATCTAGTATCCATGAGGATATGAGTTTGATCCCTGGCCTCACAGCAGGCTAAGAATCCACTGTTGCCATGAGCTGTGGTGTAGGCCAGCAGCAGCTCCAATTCAACCCCTAGCCTGGGAACTTCAATATGCTGTAGGCATGGCCCTAAAAAATAATACAATAGTAAAACTAAAAACAGTAAATGGAAGAATATGAGTAGATAAATGGAAACTATTAAAAAAAAAAAAGAGCCAAATGTAATTAAAAAAAAATGTTGATATCAGAGAATGTTTTGCCTATGTTCACTTCTAGGAGTTTGATGGTGTTTTGTTTTCCATTTAAGTCTTTAAGCCATGCTGAGTTTATGTTTGTGCATGGTGTGAGGGTGTGTTCCAGTTTCACTGATTTTCATGCAGCTGTCCAGCTTTCCCAGCACCACTTGCTGAAAAGACTGTCTTTTTCCCACTTAATATTCTTGCTTCCTTTGTCCAAGACTAATTGACCATAGGTGTCTGGGTTTATTTCTGGGTTCTCTACCCTGTTCTATTGGTCTGTGTCTGTTTTGGTACCAGTACCACACGTATTGATTACTGTGGCTTTGTAATATGGCCTGAAGTCTGAGAGAATTATGCCTCCTGCTTCGTTTTTGTTCCTCAGAAGTACTTTCTCAGGTCAGTCTTCCAAAGCAACAGAAATAAAAGCAAAAATAAACCCATGGGAACTAACCAAACTGACAAGCTTTTGCACAGCAAAGGAAACCATAAAAATAAACAAAAAGACAGCTTACAGAATGGGAGAAAATTTTTTCAAATGATGCAACAGACAAGGGCTTAATCTCTAAAATATACAATCAACTTATACAACTTAACAGCAAAAAAGCCAACAACCCAATTAAAAAATGGGCAAAAGACCTGAATAGACATTTCTCCAAAGAAGATATCCAGATGGCCAACAAGCACATGAAAAAATGCTCCACATCACTGATTATTAGAGAAATGCAAATCAAAACTACCATGAGGTACCACCTCACACTAGTCAGAATGGCCATCATTCATAAGTCTACAAATAACAAATCTTGGAGAGGGTATAGCGAATATGGAACTCTCCTGCACTGTTGGTGGGAATGTAAGCTGGTACAACCACTGTGGAAAACAGTATGGACATACCTTAGAAAACTATATATAGAACTACCATATGACCCAGCAATCCCACTCTGGGGCATATATCTGGACAAAACTTTCCTTGAAAAAGACACATGCACCCGCATGTTCATTGCAGCACTATTCACAATAGCCAAGACATGGAAACAACCTAAATGTCCATCAGCAGATTAATGGATTAAGAAGATGTGTTGTATATGTACACAATAGAATACTACTCAGCCATAAAAGAGAACAAAATAATGCCATTTGCAGCAACATGGATGGAACTGGAGACTGAGTGAAGTAAGTCAGAAAGACAAATACCATAGGATATCACTTATATCTGGAATCTAATATAGGGCACAAATGAACCTTTCCACAAAAAAGAAAATGATGGACTTGGAGAACAGACTTGTGGTTGCCAAGGAGGAGGGAGAGGGAATGGGATGGATTGGGAATTTGGGATTAACATATGCAAACTATTGCCTTTGGAATGGATTAGCAATGAGATCCTGCTTTATAGCACTGGGAACTATGGCTAGTCATTTATGATGGAGCATGATAATAAGAGAAAAAAAAATGTATACGTGTATGTGTGACTGGGTCACCTTGCTGTACAGTAGAAAATTGACAGAGCACTATAAAC
The DNA here is from genome assembly GCF_054392235.1 of Sus scrofa. NCBI lineage: Eukaryota > Metazoa > Chordata > Mammalia > Artiodactyla > Suidae > Sus > Sus scrofa. Next base: position 14,849,658 of record NC_139391.1, read on the forward strand.
CAGCTATAACGTAAAAAATAAAAATCATTATAAATAATAAATAGATAACAAAAACCAAAATGTAAAAATTACTTTTGGAGTTCCCGTCGTGGCACAGTGGTTAACGAATCCGACTAGGAACCATGAGGTTGCGGGTTCGATCCCTGCCCTTGCTTGGTGGGTCAACGATCCGGCGTTGCCATGAGCTGTGGTGTAGGTTGCAGACGCGGCTCGGATCCCACCTTGCTGTGTCTCTGGCGTAGGCCGGTGGCTACAGCTCCGATTTGACCCCCAGCCTGGGAACCTCTGTATGCTGTGGGAGCGGCCCAAAGAAATAGCAAAAAAAACCAAAAAACAAAAACAAAACAAAAAAAAAACTTAAAATTTTTAAAAGTCCACAGCGTTGGCTTAACATTAGATTGGACTCTTCAAAAGAAAATAAAAATGAACATGAAAAGAAGGCAGTAGAAATTCTACAGCCAGAGGCATAAATAAAAAAAAGTCTGGGAGTGGAGGAGGGAGAATATGATTGTCAGTCCTCTATTTGGAAATACATAGCAGTCAAAATTTGTAATGGGAGCACCAGAAGAGACTGAAAGGCAGGAAAAGTTTTAATAAATTATAATAACACTTTAGCTGAATCTGATGAAAAATATTAACAGATATAAGAAGCTTACCAGCTCAAGGACCAAATCTAAAAACAAATTGCTAAAAATCAGTAATAAACTAAGAAGAAACATACTTCATGTCCATGAACAACAATAAGAAATTATACTGATTTATCATCAGAAACAGTGCTATCTATAAAATTATAGCAAGTTCTTCAGTGCTGAGAGAGAAAAAAAATCAATCTAAAATTGTACAACCATCAAAAAATCCTTACAAAATAAATGAAACATTACAATGTTTTTCAGACAAATAATATCTGAAGAATTCACAGAACTGCTCTACAAGGAGTATGAAAAAGAGTTCTTCAGATTGAAGATAAATAATACCAGATGGAAGCTCAATGCAGATCACCCAAAATGATACATAAGTATATATGTCTACATACACATGCATTCAAATAAATATACATATTTTAATTTCTTTAAAAGTAGGGCATAAATAACAATGTATTGTGAGCTTTAAAACTTATATAGAACTAAGTACAATATCAATAGAACAAAGGATAAAAAAGGTATAAATTGAAGTATGCTGTCATAAGTTTCATATGTCATGTAGGAACTGGCATAATATTAACAGATGGTCAATTATAATAAGTTAAAGATGCATATTATAAAATCTAGAGTAACCATTAGAAACGTAAAATATATAGAAGTACATTTAAAAGCTAATATGATAAAATGGAATAATATAATTTACTCATATAACTTAAAAAGATAAAAAATAACAAAGAATAAATGCAACAAATAGAATGATTCAACTTGGTTAAAAGAATGGAGAATGATATACTATGCTGTTGTTAATCAAAAGAAAAACCTGCTTTAATATCAAGCAAAGTAGATACCCAAGCAAGAAATAGTATCAGTACTAAGAAAAATGTAGTATAATAATTTAAAAATGTCAGTTCATTATAGGATATACAAAAATGTATATGTACCTAAAATGGAATTTCAAAATTCATAAATCAGGAGTAGACAATCTTGAATAAAAAACCACATTAATCAGAAATTAAAATCCTCTTTAAGTAATCGATGCAACTAGTAGCCACCCAAATTCATTATGTTTAGAGATGATTTGAACAACACTATAATCAAAACATCATTGCAAAACAGTATTTGGTGATGTTTATATTTATAGAGTATCTTATTCAACAGCAGTGAATATGCACTTTATTGCCAAGAACACACTAATCATTAAACAGAGTGGTAATATTTTATATACTGACAAACAGTTCTTAATAAACTTTCAAAGACTGTTGACATACAGTGTGTGCTCTCATTACAACAAAATTAAATAAAAAATCAAAACCATAAAAAGTTTTGAAAATTCACAACTATTTGGAAATAATGCAGAACACTTTTGGAACAAAGAAGAAATCACAAGGCAAATTAGAAAATATTTTGAATGGAATGAAAATGAAAAAATAACTTATCAACATATGTGGAATCCACCATAAACAAGGGTTATTTGAAAACAAAGGAAGGTCTTAAATCAAAGAAATAAACTACTATGGAAAGTATAGAATAGAGAAAATTAAATCCAAAATAAGTATAAAGCAGTAAAATAAATGTCCAGAAATCAGTAAGTAACAAATAAAAACAAAACAGGAAAATAAACTCAAGGGCTATTTTTGGAAAAATATCTATAATAATTGAAAAACAATTATTAAAGCGGTCAATAAAAATAGAGAAAACAAAAACTACCAATATCAGGAAGGAAAAGAAACATCACCACTGGATTTACAGGGATATTAGAGAGACATTAAGATATGGTTATCAAATTTATGCCAATTATCAAATTTATGCCAATAATTTCTTAACAATCTTAGAAGAAAGGAACAGTTTTCCTTAAAGATACAACTTGCCAAAACTGACACTGAAACAGTAGAAAACTTAAGTAGCATGGCCTCGAATTAAAATTTTAAAAAATGAATCTATAACTAAAATGTTTTTCAGAAAGAAGACTACAGGTAGCTTTAATGGTGAATTTTATCATATACATAATGAAAAGAATATCAACACCATTACTCAAATATTCCAGAAAATAGAACAACAACTTACCAACTCAATTTATGAGGCCAGTGCTACGTTGATATCAATATTGGAAGAAAGGAAGGGAAGGAAGGGAAGGAAAGTATCCAAAAAACAGCATCTTAAACATAGGTAACACAAGTCTTTGAAGAAATATTAACACAGCGAATCCAGAATAGAGAATTAGTAGACAAGGCTATTAAAGAAGTTATTTTAAATATAAATACCCAAGAAGGTAGAGGAAAGCCAGAACATGATGAGAGAAAGGCAAGATGCTAAAAAGAACTCAAATTTCTGGAAATGAGAAATCCAGTGGCGCAAATGGAAAATTCATTGGCTGGAATGTACTACTAATCCAATAATGCAGAAAACACCCAATGATCCAGCAATAGAAATGTTCTACAGTGAAGCACAAAATGAAAAACAAATAAATAAACAAAAACAATGAAATAAAGTTAACAGGGAATCCATAAATTGTGGGACAATATTAAGTGACTAAACTCATAAACCTGGAGTCCCAGAAGAAAAAGAAAAAATGGGCAGACAGGAAAGAAAAAAAAAAAAAAAAGAAAAGAAAAACACTTAAATTAAATATATATTCATTATAAAAATTCTTGGTAAACTTGAAAGAAAATTCCTCAACCTAACAATGAGCATATATAATAATCCTACAAATAGCGTTATATGTAATAGTGACAGTATGGATAGTTTTCCTTAAGATCTCTTATCCTTATCCTCATTTCTATTTAAAATCATACTGATTTCAAGCCAGTACAATAAGGTAAGAAAAATAAAGGCTTAAAAAAGCTTAAATATCCTTAGATGATATGAATAGATAAATAGAAACTGATTAAGACATCAACTAAAAATACTCCTATGAGAAGTAGTATGAAAATTTAGCAATATCATAGGGTAGTACGTGAATTTACAAAAATTAGTTGTATATCTATAAGCAAATGGAGAACAAAACTGAAAATAATTACTTAAAATAGCATTATCAATCAAAAACTACCTAGAAACCAATTTATCAAAATACACAAAAACTTGAATCAAAAACTACAATGTTCTGTTCAGAGATATTTTAACAGACCCAAATACAGCATGAGCATATCATGTTCATAAATTATTTTAATAAGTTTGTATTATTATGAAAATACCCTTTACTTCTAATTTGAGCTGGATCTATATCTGTGTCTGTCTCTATTTATGTAATATTAATCAAAATCCCCAGTAGAACTCTTGTAAAAATCAAAAATGGATTCTAAAATTTATAAGCAAAGGATCTAGAATAATAAAAAATATGTTTTAAATGTTTAAAAAAAATGGAGAGCTAATAATGCTAAGTTCCAAACCTTATGATAATCAAGACAGGGAGGCACTGGTAGCAAGAGATACAGATCAACAGAAACAAACAAATGTCACAGGTTAACAAAAACTTATACAGGTGATTTATTTCCTACAAAACCACCAAAGCAAATCATCAAAGGTAAGGAAAATCTTTTCAACAAATGGTGCTAGGACTTGAGCAACTATTCGTCCATAGCAGATGGGTGGGAATAACCTTGACATTTACCTCATCTACCTTCACACACAAAAACATTCTGAGATTAATCATACACTTACACATAAAAGCTACAATTCTAGAAAAATATGTAGGAGAATATCTCTGTGACCTAGGGATATGCAAATTTTTAAATTCTAATATGAAACCACCAACCATTACAAAATATATATTAAACTTGATCAAAATTAAAATTTTTGTTTACCATAAGGCACTGTCAATTAAATCATAGACTGAGAAAAATATTCACACAATATATTTCACACAGGACTTGTATCTATAATACATAAAGAACTCCTACCACTAAGTTATCAACAAAGACAACCTAATTAAAAATGGACAAAAACATTTGTATAGATAAGACATAGAAATGACCAGAAAGCACATGAAAAAGTATAATACATCACTCATCTTTAGGGAAATGCAAATGAAAACCAAAATGATACCACTACACACATGTTAGAAAGGTAAAATTTTCTTTTCTTTTCTTTTTTTTTTTGTCTTTTGAGGCCCGCATTTGCGGCATATGGAGGTTCCCAGGCTAGGAGTCCAATCAGAGCTATAGCTGCTGGCCTACGCCACAGCCACTGCAATGCCAGATCCGAGCCGCATCTGCGACCTACACCACAGCTCACAGCAACACTGGATCCTTAACCCACTGAGCGAGGCCAGGGATCGAACCCGCAACCTCATGGTTCCTAGTCGGACTCATTTCCGCTGAGCCACGACAGAAGACCCGGTAAAATTTTCTTAAGTAAAGCAACACAACACCATATGTTCAGGAAGCGCTTTTCTAATTTGCTGGTAAAAGTGTAAAAGTTACATCAGTGTGGAAAACACACCTAGCCCCATGTCCCTGCAATACCAGTCCTAAGTATTTATCCAAAAGAAATGAAGATATTTAACGAGATAAGTATGAGCTCGCTGAAACTTTCACAACATAAGAATAAAAATCAGCTTAGTCACAGTTCTTAAATTGCATGGCTTACAGACTCTCTTCTGAATAAGACATTGGCATTATGGCTGTACACACATTCTATTCATGTGATCCCCTGAACAGATTTATTGAATTATTCAACCACCACCCCTGTTTAATTTCAGGTCAGAAAGTGCCAAGATATTGGGGTGCAGTCAGGGCACTCTTAGCTTTATAGTTTCCTGACTTCTAATGTCTAATTGATTCTATGATACACATAAAGAACTGGAAGAAGCATTCCTAATTCCATAAGAGCTAGTCATTTATTCCCTGTTTCCCAGTAGCACTGGGCAACACAAGGAGGTTTTGGAAGCTACTATATCTGAAGAGAAGTGGAGGTATTATTCACCACGTATTGAAATATACTGTAAAATCCCTCTGTGTAGCCATACAGACACACACCCAGACACCTATACACAGACACACATGCGCAATTTTGAAAGCTTTATTGGTCGTCTTCCCAGCATCCCTTCCACTTCAAAGGTTTTGACTAAGCATCACAGTAATGTCCAATCTCCTGGCCAGTGCTTGCTCAGAAACTGTCAAACATCTCAATCCTAGCATAAGATATTTAAAAATTCTCTACTAAGACTTCTGGAAAAAGAATCATTCATTATTCCTAAGAAAGAAATACAGGAAGAGGCATCCATATATGACATCTGGACATATGGCAGTCCAGTCATCTTAGTGTAGTAAATGTGAAACTCATAAGAAACAGCAGAAAGCAGGTGGTCTTTCCACCTTTTCCTTGGGCCTTCCAAGTATTGTTAGGCTATGCATTGTGTTAAGATTAGCCTCCTTCTGCCTCTGGTCTTGGAGTTGTTGTGGTGATTAATTTCCTTATCTTCTAAGCTTGTTTGAGTCAGGTTTTTTTTTCCATTACTTGTAACTAAAGGTATCCTAAGACATACACAAAGAGACAAGAGTTTAAATATTGGCTACATTCTGAATTGGTGGGCTTTTGTAAGCCAGCACCATGTCTGAGCCATCCTTTATCTGATCTTTACTTTTCTTTCCATACTATCGAAGGATAAAGTGGTGCAGTAAAAAAAAAGCACAGGAATTTTGAATGACAAAAATCTGTAGGGCTTAGCATTGTCCTAAGCCACCTAGTGAAAGAAACCTTGCTGAATCTTGACTGTTTCTTTTGGAAACTTCTGTGGAATTTCTAGAGAAATCAATAATACATAAGACACGTGAGGTATTTACACAAGTTCTGGCAAGGAAGAGGTGTTTGAAATGAGTCGGCTGCTAGTAACATGAGGAGAAAAATCATCTCAATGTTCAGGCAGCTGACTCATAAATGTGCTTCAAATAAACAGCATATTTATAAAGTGGGGACAATGTGCTCATCTTTGTGGGCAGGAATAGAATGCTTGATAGAGTAGATGATGTTAGAAATAGGTGCTGGGCCAACAAAGGCGTAGCAACAAATAGTAATAACAGCAGCAACAACAGCAATGACCACCATCCATATATGAACATCTGAGCTATGTACATGCTAGCACTACTCTCACTTTACACATGTGCAAGTTCAGACCTCAAGGAGTCATAGAGTTTAACCAAGAACACACAGCGAAATGGCAGGATTATCTCTCTTCTCAAAGCTCACTGATTGCAAACCCCTTGTTCAGAGCCTAGTCTAGGTTGCTGGTTGTGTGTGTATGTGTGTGTTATCTAACCAGAGTCAAAATGCTCAGCAACGGAAAATTCTCTCAACTGCTCTTGATATCATCATGCAAATCCTCCTTCCATAAAGGTAACTTAGGCAAAATACTTACACACATACAGCAAAAACGCCTTCCCACCTGCCTCATGTGGCTAGAGATACTCAGCTGGTAGCCATCAAGGTTATACTTTCCCAGAACAACCTCTACTGATACCTAAAAATACCCACATAAGGTTCCTTCTCTTCTCTTAAGCTGTGTGCACATACATGTGTGCAAATGGACTTCCTTGTATGTCCCCCGCCCCCGACACTTGCATGCATTCATTACCCCCCAAAAAAACCTGCAAGAGCGTCAGTCTTTTCAGATCTGATGTGGAATTCATTGGTCACATTTCTATTTCCATAAAAAAATGCAGCACATCATATGATTAGATTTTATGAGTATATATCAGTTAAAGAAATAGTAAGAAGACCTGCAATCAGAGCATAGACTGGAGAGGTGCATTTTCATGTCAAGGAGGAATTATGATTAAGCTCTAGAGTTTGCCAGTATTAGTTTTTTTTTTTTTTTTTTCACGAAAGAACTCTTTTGCTCAGCTGTTGGTGAGTTGAGAGTCTCCTAATCACAAAGATATCCTAATACAGGCACTGAGAGCTTATTTTTCTTAAATTTTTCCTAAAGGAAAAAAAATAATTGAACTCCCATTGACCCTTTTAATCACTAGGGTTCAAATCAGAACTATTGTCAAAGTGGCTCTGAGCCGTCATTATTTTTAAAATGTATGCCAGAGAAGAAACTCTAAGTTTCCAATAATCAGACCTCGTTATAGATTTTCCTTAGCAAATGTTCACCAAGAAAGAATGATTGGAGAGTTTTCTTTGTAAAGTGTGCCATTGAGGATCATGATACAGGATTCAGTGGTGGGATTTAACTGCCTTCTTCAATACATCATCTGCTTTAACACTTGGTTGCTGTAGAACTGAAACACGCCTCCTTTTTCTCTGATTTCAGCAACCAGAGTTCATTAATTCCCTAGGCCACTATGCTCTAGAAATTCGAGGTGAATCTATTTCTTGCACTGGAAAAAATCCATTCATTCATTTATTCATTCATAAGAGCCACTTAGGAATCATATTTACAGTTGCTTTATCCACTAACCATAAATAAGAAAAAAAAGAGAGAATTTCAGAAAGTTCAAAGGGGATTGTTTCTGGGTCAACTGACAGAATGTGAGTTGCAATAACTTCATAGCAAGCACATTCATCCTGTTCTACGCAAGACTAGAAATACTACATTAAGGTAGCTGCTTTTATTTAATACCTGTATTGCCATCTAAAAATGTTAAAATAGGAGTTCCTGCTGTGGCACAAAGGGATTGGCGGCCACCCCAGGAGCCCTGGGAAGTGGGTTTGATCACAGTGAGTTAGGGATCCAGTGTTGCAGTAGCTGCTGCTTGCCTACAATCCCTGGCCAGGTGAACTCCATATGCCTCAGGGCAACCAAAAGAGAAAAAACAAATTAAAATAAATGTTAAAATGATCTTGCTCTGTTCCCTGCAAGGTATATGTTTGTGTGTGTGTGCATGACTCATGCACAAGGGTTTCTTTAGACTCATACACTCATGACTGCTTTCAACTCAAGACAGTAAACAAAGTACTTCAAATGAAGTAAACATTTGAAGAGGGAGCCAAAAAAATATCCATATTAAAGGAAGATGATATATATATATATATATATATACACACACACACATATACATATATATACATATATATTCTTTTTTCTCACAGTGTCTTTTAACAAATATTTTCTACTTTGGCATCCTTCCCTGTCTTACCGCCTTTCATCTACTCCTCCTATCCGTTTTTACTGCCATTTCTTTCTTGGGCTTGGTTAATGTTCTGGATGCGGTTAAACAAACAAAACTAAACAAAAATCATCCTTTCTAACCCCTGAAAGTAGAAGCACATAAGGCCTGGCATATTCCAGAACTGCTCAGGGACTATTTCCATCACAGTTTTAAGTAGAATGGGTCCGGCAAGAAAGGATAAAATAGAGAGCCTTATTCACCTGTCTGGTTAATTCAACTTGAAACCAGGTTCTATGCTAGAAACGGACAGCCCAAGAAACAATGAGACATGGCCCTAGCCCTCATGAAACTCACATACTAAAGAAGAAGAGAGATGTGGAGAGATGTGAAAATGACAGCAAATTCATCAACAGTGGTCCCAGCCCAAGGTTGAACTTGTACCACAGCAGCAACCCAAGCCACTACAGTGACAATGCTGGATCCTTAACCCATGGAGCCACATGGAAACACCCAAGTAATTTATTCTTGATGCTAGTCCCAAGAATTAGTGACACTGCCATCCTCATGATAGAGGGGAAAATGTAGGTAAGCAAATACAAGCATGCAGATTTTAAATAACTCCAAAGGTCACAAGACGAACAAGTGTGAGGCATGTGCATGTTAATCCTAGGGATTGTGGCCCCCAGTCTGTGCTCCTAGCCACCGGCCTGTGACCCCCCGTCTGTGCTCCTAGCCACCGGCCTGTGGCCCCCAGTCTGTGCTCCTAGCCACCGGCCTGTGGCACCACGTCACCTGTTCACATGGAAAACACACTGTACATCCTGACTGCCCACCACCAAAACAAACAAACAAAAAAGTAAAACCTCTCTCTCTGAACCACACTGGAGCTTTATTTTCCTTCTTTTTCAAAACCTCTTTCCTCCACCTGGGTGAGGGAACTTGACTATGTAGGTCAATGTATCTTCTTAATTACCTTTTCTCTTCCTCAATGAGATTGGGGTCTTCTTTCAGTTGGCACCACTAAAGTCCACGAGCCTTTCTGGCTGAGATAATTTGTCCAGAATAGCTGGGAGAAGCTGAGGTGACCACTCAGGAGTTCTTTTGACAGAGCTGGGAGGAGGAGAGGCTGAGATACTTCTATCTCACTGTGTCTATATCTACAATCTTCGACAAGGTTAAATGGGCAGAAGAAGATGTTGCCATGGCACCTGGCACTTAGCACTGGGTAAGAAGTTTCTATGTGCATCATTTACACTTTCTACCCAAGAAGATGGTTTAGCTCAGTTATGTCTTTGCTTTCTTACCTGGCACCCGAACCGTCCTTGACACTAGGATTTGCAGGAGGAATGTGTGCCATGTGAGTGCCATGCATTCACTTCCCAGTTGCGTAATTTTCATAACTGAGCTTCATAACTTTTCTTGTTCCTTTACTACCTTTTTCTATTGTTTTTTCCTGAAGATGGAACTGTTGTAAGCATTTAGCTAGCAGAAAATGGCACATAGGTTTTCCTACTAGTAGTTATACTGAGGAAGTTGCTTCAGAGGTTCCCTTGGACATTCCAAGGCAGCTTCCAAGAAGTTAGGGAGATTTGTGGTTTAGTGGAAACAGCTTGGTTGACTCCAGCTGTTAGGGATTCAACAATTTGGTGGAGATGCAGCGCAGGACTGAAATGTGGGTATGACTAGATGATTACAAAGTCCCTGTCATCCTGTGAGTAGCAGTGCAGGGAATTATAGAACCATGCAGTGTTGGGTCCTTACTGGCACATGGGGACAGGAAGTAAGAGCGGTGAGCAGATTGCAAAAAGTAAATATGGACAAATGCCCCAAGGCTAAGTTCCTTAAAATGTGAATGGTGGGCCACCTACAGCAAAGTCTCCTAGGAATGATTATAAAAAAATGCCAATTGTTGGGCCCACATTGACCCAGGGGGTACAGATACCTGGGGTTGAGCCAAGGAATCTACATTTTTTTTTTAAACTCAGGTTCCCCAGGTGATTTTTCTATGTCATAAAATTGGGGATCATCAGTAAAAAGAAACAGAAGTAAAAACAATTCACTTCTCTTTGAGGCTAGGGTGTCATTGTGCTGAGAAGACCTTATCATTTAATCAGCACCATATCCCTGTGACATTATGCACTCATCCCCACTAGGTCACAGTGAGACCAAGAGACTTGCCAAAGGTCACAAAGTTGAGAAGTGGCAGATGTAGAGTTTACACTCAGGCTGTCTGAAACCAGGGCTTCTTCTCCTAGCAAGTACAATACACTTCCTCTTAGAGATGGTTGCTCATAATTCAACTTAGCACATTGCTGCTGAGGAAGCGTCATGTGTAATAACATCAGGAGCTAATGTTTAATTCGTTTTTGTGTTTGCTTATTTGTACAGGGATAAGAGTATAAATAAAGAAAAATCTAAATATAAAATCTGGGAGTTCCTGTCATGGCTCAGTGGTTAACGAATCTGACTAGGAACCATGAGGCTGTGGGCTCGATCCCTGGCCTTGCTCAGTGGGTTAAGGATCCAGCGTTGCCGTGAGCTGTGTTGTAGGTTGAAGACATAGCTGGGATCCCGTGTTGCTGTGGCTCTGGCATAGGCCAGCGGCTAGAGTTCTGATTAGACCCCTAGCCTGGGAACCTCCATATGCCTTAGGAGTGGCCCTAGAAATGGCCAAAAAAAAAAAAAAGGCAAAAAATAAATATAAAATCTGGGGTAGTAACTGACATGTACAAAGGGAACTTCAATATTGTGATATATAATATGCTTTATCAGCAAAACTGTCCAATGACAAAATTTTACTTTTTTTTCCCCAGTTTTAGAGCATTAATACTAATAAGACAGGAAGAGGTTCCAGTTCTATAAGATGAGCAATAAGAAGTGATGTGACTTCCTTCATTACTAACACCAGAGATCTGACATAGCAACAATTCCTTTGAGCATGGAGTTAAGATGCTTTGGGTGCAAACTTTGGATGAAATCACCTAACATCCTTAAACTTTCCATTTTCTTATTTGTAAAAAGGAACGAAAATAACAATACCTACCTGCCTGCCTGCCTATAATAGGACTGTTATTAGGCTCAGACAACAACTCCGATTAAGGAGTGTGTAATCTTAGGGAAGGCATTACTAGATGGCAAACTCCTTGAGAATAATGGCTAAGACTCATGTGCAGACCCAGCACAACAGTTAAGGCTTACAAGACATTAAGCAAATATTTGCTATAAAAAAACAATTATCTAATCATCTGAGTTTCTTTAATAGACATTTGAATAATCAAACATGTAAGCAACAAATGACATTCATAAACTTGTATTTTTATGAAGTGTTCCTCGCCTACCTTCCAAAGAGAGCTGCAGAGCTATTTAAAGTGAGAAAGTCAGTGTTTGCTCTCTTGCTGTGAAAATCAAAATGACTTTTTTTCAATTTTTCTATATATTGTATGATAATAGAAAAAATAACCATCTTATCTTGTAGCCCATCTCTCCAGTCCCATAATTATCTTACCTTTTGACCCCTACTTTTTTTTTTTTCCCCACATCCATGGCACAAGGAAGTTTCCAGGCCAGGGGTCTGACTGCACCACAGCAGTGACACCATAGCCTCTGCAGAGACAATGCCAGAAACTTAGCTGACTGCTCCCGCAGCGAGAACTTCTTTTGCTTCTACTTTAAACTGATTCTGTAACTCTGCATAATAGGCATGTCCCTCAAAAACGGTGGTTTTAATTATAATAGCAAAAAAGGGGAAAATAATTTAAAAATGAAAAAAATGCTAAAGAAGTGACAAGAAACTGTAATATTTGTATTGTTGACATATACATGTATTTTTCTTTCTTTATAATTTGAAGTTTTCTCCAGATTTTCTTCTGCTTTACAAGGGAAAGACACATGATCTGATAAAGTGATATAACCAGATGCGTCTGCCCTATAGAAATGTTTAAAAGGAAGGTCTTGGTGCACCAAGTTCTGGATCAGGAGCCATAAGAATGGATACACAGCTCATTTCCTTCAAGGACTCATTGAGGAAGTTTGATCAGTCAGGTCTCTCGGGCATATCTATTAAATCCTAGGCATGGCGGGTAAAGATTAAGGTGCAGGGGTGCTTTGGAGGTAGAGCTTACAAGAGTTATCTCCAGAATATGCAGCTATATCTACTTCTACATCAATGTCTATAGAATCTATGTTTATAGAATACATGTTTTGTAGAATATTTATTTAAGTCTATCTATCCATCGATCTATCCATCTTTTCCAATTTGTCACATTACCTTAAAGAGAAGATCAAAGATTTGAGTGTTACAGAAGGAGGAATGTCATAGGCTTTGAAGAGTCCCATGTCTGCCAATGAATCTGTTTGTTTATTCAACAAACACTCATGGAGGTTGCTGCTCTCTGCTGAGATTACAATGGGAGGTAAAAGTATATATGTGGATACACACAAGTAATGTGACGATATCAGACGATGGCATTATGATGTGACCAGCAAGCATAGGGTCTTCTGCAAACAAAAATATGCCACAAAGAACCAAGTCTGAGTGATCAGAAAGGGCTTTAAAGAGGAAACAATGATTAAATTTAAAGGAATGGGTAAAAGCAAGCAAGCAAAGCTCAATGGATTTTTTAATCCTGATTTCAGCATTTACTGACCTTGGTCAATAGACTCACGTCTTCTGAACCTGAGACCTTCCTTTATAGAAGAACGGCAATGACACTTCATTTGGTTTGGGAGAAACTACAGGAGGGGGTGGGTTCAAAGCATTCGTAGCAGAGTATAGCACATGATAAGAGCCTAATAAATGTTGATTCCCTCTTTTAAAAGAGTGAGCAGAAGGAACAAAAAGGTTTTTTTTTTTTTCCTTCAGACTTGTATTATTGTTGTCCTGAACATGAAACAGGATAATGGATAATAGGGGAAATGCCTTTTCTTTTCTATTTCTCCTCTTTTTGCTTATATCTACCTTTCTTGAGATTCAACTATCATAAGAAGGTTTTTTAAAAAACAAGGCCAGATACTGTTTTAAGCACTTCACATATTTTGTTATTTAATCCTTATAAAACTTCTGCCTTAACGGGAAGGTACTTTGTTATCCCAATTTTCCATTCAAAGAAAAATGAGTCACTGAGGATTTAAAAGCTGCTTAAAAGGGCTCAAGCACTAAATGATCAAAATGGAATTCAAATTTTGGTTGCCTTGCTCCAGAATCTGTTCCCTTAATCACTGCACACCACACACATCTATGAAAGAATATGTCCACTATATATTTTAATAACCCACAAAAGACCTCTGGTGAAAATAAGGATAGAACATTATGAGCAGGAGCGTTGAAGTGTCTGAGGAAGGAGAAAAGACTATCAGAAACTGAGAAGGTTCTAGAAGGGTAAAGGAAACCTGGTTTTGCCTGGGCAGTACCTACTACATCTCCTTGCTTCCAAAAAGGATACTGATGATACAGATACAGATGTCTCCTCTGACCTTCTTACATGACGCAGGGGAAACTGATACCATCCTTAGCTTTAGAATTAAATTCCAATCATTCTAAATCATTCCAAATTGATGGAGACATCACTTTATATATTCTTATTGATGTGGCAACATAGCTTGGCCCCATAAAACCTAAAGAAAGGACTTAGATTGCATATATAGGTAATTACCCTCTCTGTGTCCCACTGGGTATAGATATAGAAACATGTTACTTGTTGACGCTAGTAGCCAGCTTGAGGTCACATCAAGTCCCCCTGAAGACACAGGTGGCAATGAAAAGGACAGAACAAAGAGACCCCAAGGAAGCATAGTCAGACATCTGCTGTTCTTGCCACTGGTTGTGTTTCTAGCACTGTATTTATGATTTTAAATTATAGACAAAAAATAGTCTTACTGTCTAAGTCACTTTGAGTTTCCTGTTACCTGAAGCAAAAGCAAAATTGTAACTGATATCTCTTTGGAGGCAATATAGGAAAGTTTTAAAAAGGGAATGTTCAGTAGTATCAGATGTTTCAGAAAGAGGAACTATAATTTTGAAAATTCTTATGGTAAAAGATATAAACTTCTAAGCATAAATTATTTGATCAGCTAGCCCATGGTGAACTGAGGAACATTTAACATGTAATACTGAATTCCCAGAGTATTAAGGGAAAGGATGTGAGGTAGGAATGGAAGGACCAAGTAAATCTTGCCATTCAGTTCCTTAAAAGTGCATTCAATTACACACTTATTCAAATACACATAATCATGCCTGGAAACAATGTTGCATGTTTACATATAGTCAATCTTGCATACTTCATCCAAAAAATAGACTCTGGCTCTGAGGATCCCATGTAATACAATTGGAAGGACTCTGAAATTAACCCTAGAGTAATTATCTCCAAGCCAAGCAAACCACTCTGGGGTTGGCAAGTGGCTTAGCTGCCAAGAACAATGTTATAATAAGATTGGAGGGAGCAGTTTCTAACATTTTGCCCATGGTGCATGAACCTTTCATGGAGCCAAATACCAGTCATCCACAGAGCATTGCAGAGAAGATCAAGGTAAGTGAAAGTCGCCAAGGCTCTATTTTAAGCACCAATTTCCATCTTTAGTCTTACCTGAGTACTATACATATATCATCCAGCTGCATCATAAAATTAAAGAAGCTGAGAAATTGAAGAGATCTAAGAGGTCATGAAGACCAGCCTGCTTCTCTGTGAGATCCCTCCCTTTCAACACACCCCTGACAGGCAACTGAATAATTCATACTTAAATGCCTTCTGGGAGCCAATGGTGGGAAACCAAGGATATAAGCTTGGCAGGCTTGGAGCCAAAACTACTTTGGGTTAATGTTAAACCTGACTCAAATTATTTGTAATTAGGGGGAAAAAAACCCCAAAAAACAACAACAACAAAAAAAAAAACAACCCTGAGCATTCATTTCCCCTTTTAAGATGGTTAAAACATAGTTTTATTCCACCACACTGTTTTGGTGGAATGATTTGTTTTAAGAAAGAGCATATTAGTTTTCTGTCTTTTCCCTTTTGCTTTCACACAGTCAGAGTTTCTCTAAAATTCTACCGGATATAAATCTATAACTGGTCTCTGCAGCAGCTCCTCACTGATCCTCAGATCCTCTTCCTGGGGCTCCATAGACTATGGCTCTTTTCTTTGGAGACTTCTTCCTCTACCCCAGGGGAAGATATTACTGGAACCCTGGAGGTAAGGCTTTTGACATAAAATGAGCCTGAGATTTCAACTCTGCTGAGAAAACCCTTCCTACGTATGTTTAATTATTTTCACTTGAAGTAGTGGAAAGGTCAGTGATCTTTGGCAAAGAAATGAATTCTTTTGACCTATTCTCCAATGAGAAAATTGGATGGTAGTATTTTATGATTGTCATTTATTAAAAAAAAAATCTTGTCATGTGATTTCTGAACTCTTTATTTATTGAGATTCTTCGTATACTCAGAAGTCTGTAAATATTTCATAAATATGACTATCTGAATTACATGTAATATTTCAGACGTGTGCTCACTGCAAGTGAGGAGATGATACATAATAATGTGTAATCTGGATACTGCACATCTACTAGAAAAGCTAACAGTTGTATGAATTTGCTGAGTGGTTAAACATACATGGCCCGTTTGTTTTTATTTTACAAACCTCTCTAGAATTTTTTCCCCCACCTGAGTCCTGAGTTGACATTGCAGCTTTACTGGCTTTATAATCCCAGATATGATGCTTTGTTTCTAAGGCCCTACTTTCCCATCTATAAGACTGGAATGATACCTACCTAAAGAACTGCTGGAGGATTAAGTAAAGTGATATGAACAAAGTTCCTTAGATTCAGCCAAGAACCCAAGTTTGACAAGTGTTCTTTCCTTACATCTCTCAGCTAGCTCCCCTTTTCATTCCTAACCACTTATGACAGGTATAAGTGAGTGACAAAATGGTTTAAGAGAGAAAGAGACCAAATTAGCAAGGATCAACCATTTTTATCATCTTTGGCAATAACCACACTGTGGTACCTAGAATCCGCTGACAAAGTTCTCAGATAAGTACAGGGATCCTAGGAATTCTATCAGATTATCTTAATACAACCATTAGTCTATAAGCAGCAAAGTAAGGATATACCACACACACTCATGCACACACAGATACACACAGAGGCTCCCGCGGCTGGAGCGGCCGCCCGGTTCTGCGCGGCCCAGCGCAGCCGGATTGAGCGCTCAAGGTAGCGAGGAGGTATCCTCGGCCGGCCATCCCGCCTTCTGCCGCCGTCGCCGGGCTGCGCCGCTCCAGCCGGGACGCACCTCCATGCTCCTCGCTGCTTCCCTTGTCGTCGGCACACACCATGATGAAGAAAGAGAAGAAATCCTTCAACCAGAGCATGGCCGAATGGAAGCTCTTCTTGTACAACCCGACCACCGGACAGTTCCTGGGGCGCTCTGCCAAGAGCTGGGGTTTGATCTTGCTCTTCTACCTCGTCTTTTATGTGTTCCTGGCTGCACTCTTCGCATTCACAATGTGGGTTATGCTTCAGATCCTGAACGATGAGGTTCCAAAATATTGTGACCAGATTTCTAGTTCAGGACTTACGGTTTTTCCAAAACCAGTGTCAGCGTTGGATTATTCATTCAGTGCGTCTGATCCAGACTCCTATAAAGGGTACATTGATGACCTTAAGAAATTTCTAAAGCCATATGACTTAGAAGAACAGAAGAATCTCACAGATTGTACCGATGGAGAATTTCTTGAACAGAAGGGTCCGCATTATGATGCATGTCGGTTTCCTCTTAACTTACTTGAAGCATGCAGCGGTGAGATTGATCCCCAGTTTGGCTACTCCAGAGGAAACCCTTGTATTCTTGTGAAAATGAACAGAATAATTGGATTAAAGCCTCAAGGAGAACCGAGGATAGAATGTATTTCGAAGGGTGAAAGCACAGCAGTTCTATCAACTTATCCTCCCAATGGAAAGATAGACGTAAAGTATTTTCCATATTCTGGAAAAAAACTGCATAGGAACTATTTGCAGCCATTACTTGCCGTCCAGCTCACCTTTGATGCTGGCAATGACATGAACGAAGTAACAGTTGAGTGCGAGATTGATGGATCACCCAACCTAAAAAACCAGGATGATCGTGACAAGTTTTTAGGATGAGTTGCTTTCAAAATCACCGTGCATGCATAGTAAGAGTTAGGATATCTCCACAGAGTAAATGCTGTGTTGTCTGTCTTCATTCTGTATCAGCTGGACCTGCCATTCCAGAATTATGAGACCACCTTGGAGAAAGGTGGAGTGGTACATGACACTGGGGTAACATCGCAATGTGCTTCCAGATCATAGTGTTCAGTGTCCTCCGAAGTAACTGCTTGTTGCCTCTGCTGCCTTTTGAACTGCGTACAGTCACCAGATGGGGACTGTGAACACCTGATTCTGAACATGCAGAATGGGGGTCTTAATCCAATTTTTATGTAGTTTAATTGCCAAGTGTCTAAAGCTTCATGTGCTGTGCCATGTAAATATTTTGTAGATTTAACACTGGTTAACTGTCATATTTTGATGCCAGCAAAGTTTTAGGGGATTAAAATGGTACCTGACCAACATCAAATGACTTTATAGCTGCAAGAAAAGCAGTGTGTGGAGTTCTGTGTGTGAGGAGGAAAAAGGAAAATAAAAGTGGATTTGAAAGGTAAAAAAAAAAAATACACAAAAGTATATACAAAATATATAAAAAATATATATGCAAAAATATATACAAAAGATACACTCCAAATCTAGAAGCATTTTTGTTAATGAGCACACGAAACAGAAGCTGGCTCATTTGTTGTTCATCAGGCTCTAAAAGGAACTGGCAAATTTCTACTTCAAGATGATGCCTTCCTGAGTTTATGAGTTCAATCCCCAACTGTTCATAACAAAGTTGAAAGGATAGAAGGGCTTTTCAACGATTCTATGCATTCCAGTCTCTGTGACTAATAAGAAAGTTCATCCATTTTAGCCATCCTTTTATTACTGGTTCCACTCTGCTAATAAACTCCATCAAAAATAACCCAGCCTGCCAAAATGACTTTCCTGTGGAGAAAGTTATTTTTCCTTTTTTGCTACTTAATTAGCTGCACTTTAGGTAGGGTGATTGGGGGAAACTAGGATCATTATTTAAAGCGCTAGGGAGAGCCATACTATGGCCTATTACAACAAACCAAATCCAATCAAGTGAATCAATTTAAACTGAACAGACCATATTCGGCTAAATGTACCTTAATTGGTAGAGAATGTATGGTCTGATTTTAAAATGGCATTTTAATGATCCTGGGGAGCAGAAACACTCATCTGAGCTTAAAATTTGTTCGTCCACTGATTCAACAACTATTTATTGAGTAGCTACTATTCTGGGCAATTTAGCTCAGTGGAATGCTATGGATGTTTGAATTAGAAAACTTAGATTTCCATTTTCACCACTTTCCAGAAAGTGTTCTTTTGTAATCCACTTAAAGCTAATCTCTGTAAAATGGAGATAATAATATTGATTATGCAGGGTTAATTACAATAATCAGAAATAATATAGCAAATAATAGGCACTCGATAAATGGAGGAGATTGTTTTGATGTTACTATTGTTGTTGTTGTTAAAAATACTGAAAGAACTTTGGAATTTTCCCAAAATAAATTTTCTCTGAAGTATGGAAGTCTAACTTAACATAAATAAACTAAATGCTACCAGAGGGTAATTGCAAAGAAATTAACTTAAAATGGACCTTGAAGGTGCTGTGTACACTTAAGATAAATAATACTTTGATTTTTGAGGGTTATCTAAAATTCCAAGATGATTTTTTAAAATAACAGAACTATCTCCTTTATATTCCCATTGGTATAAAATATTTTGTTCTTATAAAGCCAACTTCCTAGAATAACCTCATTCACCCTATTTCCACAGCAATCACTTATGTATAAACTGAGGAGGCTAAAAAAAAAGCATCTTTCTTTTTGTTTTACAAACCTAGGAAAATGAATTAGGGAAAATATTAGGAAATTATGTAAACATGAAAGTATATTGTTTTGTCATTAAATAATTTTAGAACAATATAGAAAAGCAGTTTCCGTAAAATTAAAGAAAAAAAAAGAATGAACACAATTCACCTTGTAGTGGACACCACTCAACATTCATTTTTCTTTGGTACCTAATCTTTTTTTATTCAGCATCTCCCTGCCTTATCTTGTAGGTCGTCAACTTACGGACTGATATTTGCTTGCTCTGGTCCCTGCAAATACAGAGACTGCTATTGCCAAGTGTGCACTGGAGAGAGAGCAGAGCCAGCTTGGGCCCCGACCCTGCCTTAGCCAGGGCAGAGATCGCCATTGCCATCACACATGCAACAGACACCTGTGAAGGAGCAAAACCAGCCTGGCCATGTCTTTAGCCAGAATGGGGACTCAGGCCAGCTAAGAAGTGTGGCTCAAAGCTCTCAGGCTCCAGCCACATCCCCAACCAAAGGTAAGCCTGTCATCCAGGAGAAGCTTAACTCCTTCAGGACTCCTATTCCAGTACCTCAAGCCCTGATCAGTCCTACCTTTTAATAAGGCAGCAAATGTCCCTAAGCCTAGGAGTGGAGGCTACCGCTAACCTGACTCATGTTCTATCCCCTCTGACTTCATTCCTACCACTAAGGTTGTAGCTGCCAATGTACAACAGGAGAAGATGCAGCCCATGCTCACTTAAGATATAGGTCTCCCATCAAAGTCAGAGGGTACATTCAGACTGTATAGGAATACTCCCAAATGAGGACATGTCCTCAAGACAAGGATCGGTAACTGTTTTGCTTAATTTTGTAGTGATAAACAGAGAAAAATAAAACAGGATGAAAAGACAGAGGACTATGTTTCAAACAAAAGAACAAGATAAAATAACCCACCAAATCTGAATGAAACAGAGATAAATAACACCTGATAAGGTGTTCAAAGGAATGGTAACACAAATGCCAACAGAACTTGGGAAAAGAAGATGGGAACACAGAAAGAACATTATCAAATTAATAAAAAGTATACCAAAAATCACACTGAATAATACAATAATTGAAACAAAAAAATTGGCTAGAAAGAATTAAGTGCAAGTTAGGTGACAGAGAAGAATGAATGAGTGACCTAGAAGATAGAATACTGGAAATCAGAACAACAAAAAGAAAAAAAAAAAGATAGTTTAAGGGAGTTCTAGGACAACACCAAGCATATTAACATTTGTACTATGGGGTTCCAGAAGGAAAGGAGAAGAGAGAAAGAGAACATAGCTGAAGATATAATGGTTAAAACCTCAATCATTTGAGAAAGGACATAAAAATCCGGGTTGAGGAATCACAGCCATTCCTAAACAAGATGATCCCAAAGAGACACATGCAAAGACATGTTATAAATAAGATGGAAAAATTAAGATAAATAATTTTAAAGGCAATTAGAGCAAAATAAAGAGTCACATACAAGGGAATTCCCATTAGGCAACCAGCTTTTTCAACAGAGTTCATCACTAGTAAAACCAACCTTATGAGAAATATTAAAGGGTCTTCTTTAAGTGAAAGAGAAGATTATAGCAAGAAATAAGAAAATACAACAAAGAAAAAAAAAATCTCACTGTTAAAGGCAAATATTCAGTAAGACAGTAGATCAATAAATTAAGCTATGGAGTTCCTATCATGACTTAGCAGTAATGAGCCTGTCTAGTATCCATGATGCTGCAGGTTCAATCCCTGGCCTTTCTCAGCGACTTAAGGATCTGTGAGCTGCGGTATAGGTCATAGACATGGCTCAGATTCCACATTGCCATAGTTGTGGTATAGGCCAGCAGCTGCCCCTCCAATTTGGCCCCTACCCCAGGAACTTCCATATGCCACAGGCATGGCCCTGAATTGGAAAAAAAAAAAAAAAAAAAAAAAAGATTAACAAACAAATAACCCTCCCAAACCCAAACAACAACAACAAAACTTAAGCTGGTTCAAAGGTTAAAATGTGAAAAAAAAAGTAAATCAACTATAATTACAATAAATAGTTAAGAAAAAGGCATAAAGATGCAAAATATGATATCAAAAGCACAAAACAAGGAAGAGGGAAGTAAAAACACAGATCTTTAGAATGTGTTTGAACTTAATGACTACCATTTAAAACAAGTTAATACACATTTTGATATGTAAACTTCATGGTAATCATAAATCAAAAACCTAAAAAAAATACAAAAAGATTAAAGAGAAAGATACCCAAACCTAACACTAAAGAAAACTGTCAAACTAAAAGAGGTAAATAAGAAGTACAAAAATAACCAGAAAACAGTAAATTATTGATAAGTACGTATAAATCAATAATCACTCTAAATTTTAATGCACTAAATATTCCAATCAAAAGACATAGAGAGGCTTATTGGATTAAAAAAATACAAAAAGATCCATCTATATGTTGCCCACAGAGATTTACTTCAGACTTAAAGACACACAGAATGTGAGGAGATGGAAAAAAAAAATTCCATTCAATTAAAACTGAAAGATATCAATACTCATGTCAAAGTAGACATTTAAAAGTCCCACAACAAAAGATAAAGAATGACATTATATAATGATAAAGGGACCAAACCAAAGAAACAAATATAGCATTCATAAGCATAAGTGTAAGTAACTTGGTGAACAGACATAGTGGGAGAAACTCACAGTAATATAATAAGAGTAGAGGCTTTTTACATCCCACTTAAATTAATGGATACATCATCCATAAGGAAAATCGATAAGGAAACAGGATTTTATTTTATTTTATTTTTACTTATTTATTTATTTTTGTCTTTTTGCTATTTCTTTGGGCCACTCCTGCGGCATATGGAGGTTCCCAGGCTAGGGGTCTAATCTGAGCTGTAGCCGCCAGCCTACGTCAGAGCCACAGCAACGCGGGATCCGAGCCGCGTCTGCAACCTACACCACAGCTCACGGAAACGCCGGATCCTTAACCCACTGAGCAAGGGCAGGGACCGAACCTGCAACCCCATGGTTCCTAGTTGGATTCGTTAACCACTGCGCCACAACAGGAACTCCAGGAAACCGGATTTTAAATGACACATTAGACCAGATAGTCTTGTAGAGGTCTAGAGGATATTACATCCCCAAAGAGCAAAAGACACTTCTTTACAAAAGCACATGGCATTTTGTCCAGCATCTATCACATACCAGCCCACAAGTCTCAATGAATTTAACAAGAGTGAAATTATACCAAGTATCTTTTCCAAACAAAACAGTATGAAACCAGAAATCGATTACAGAAAATAACAAAAACGGAAAGAGAAAAACAACCCACAAACATGTTGAGACTCAACAACGTGCTACCAAAATATCAATGTGTCAACAAAGAAATCATAGAAGAAATAAAAAAATGCATTAAGAAAAGTGAGAATAAAAACCTAACTTTCCAAAGTTATGTGCCAGAGCAAAAACAGTTTAAGGGTGAAACTTATAAGAATACAGGCCTACCTCAAAAAATAAAAATATCAAATAAACAACCATCTAAAGGAAATAATGAAAAAAGAAACAACGCCCAACATCAGCAAAGGAAGGAAATAAACATCAGAGCTGAAATTTAAAGAAAAAGAAAGACAAAAAAAAAAAAAAAAAAAAGAAAGACAAAAAAATATCAATAGAACTCTGAGCTGGTGTTTTAAAAAGAAAAATAAACCTTTTAGCCAGGATCACCAAGAAGGAAAGAGAGAATATCCAAATAAACAATTAAGAAATTGAAGAGGAGGAATTCCTGTTACAGCTCAGCAGTAACGAATCTGACTAGTATCCACAAAGACACGGGTTCCATCCCTGGCCTCGTTCGGTGGGTTAAGGATCCAGCATTTCTGTGAGCTAATGTATAGGTCACAGACATGGCTTGGATCTGGCATTGCTGTGACTGTGGTATATGCTAGCAGCTATAGCTCTGATTTGACCCCTTGCCTGGGAACTTCCACATATGGTGCTCTTAAAAAGCAAAACAAAATAAAAAAGAAATTAAAGAGGAGAAGTTACAACCTATTTCATAGTCATAAGAGAATAGTACGAACGGCTATATGAACAGAGTGGATAACTTAGAAAAAAATAGATAAATTTCCAGAAAAACACAATTTTGCAAGACTGAATTAGAAAACAATATATAATATGGTACTGAAATTGAATAAGTAACTAGAAAACTCCCATCAAACAAAGTCCTTGACCAGACAGTTTCGCAGGGGAATTCTACCAAATATTCAAAGAGTTCATACCTATTCTTCTCAAACTATTCAAAGAAATTATGAGAAGAGAACACTCCCAAACTAATTCTATGAGGCCATATACCCTGATTCCAAAACCAGACACATAGATCAATGGGAAAAAATAAAGAGCACTGAAATAAACCCATGAACATATGGTCAATTAATCAAAGAGAAAGGAAGCCAAAATATACAAAAAGTAAAGTATATTCTCTTCACTAAGTGGTGTTGGCAATACTGTTTAAAAAAAATGAAATTAGATCATTTCCTGACACCACATTAAAAATAGATTCAAAATAAATTAAATACTTAAATGTAAGAACAGAAATCATAAAAGTCCTAGAAGAAATCATAGGCAATACGCTTTTTTTTTTTTTTTTTTTTTTTTTTTTTTTTTTTTTTTTTTTTTTTAGGGCTGTACCCCACAGCATATGGAAGTTCCCAGGCTAGGGGTCAAATCGGAGCCATAGCTGCAGACCTAAACCACAGCATCAATGCCAGATCTGAGCCATGTCTGCCACCTACTGCACAGCTCATGGCAATGACCCCCACTGAGTGAGGCCAGGGATGGAACCCACATCCTCATGGATCCTAGTCAGGTTCATCATGCTGAGTCACAATGGAAACTATAGTATGCTCTTTGAATAGGTCTTAGCATTTTTTTTTTTTTAGATCTTTTTTCTCAGGTGAAGGATAACAGCAAAAATAAACTAACAGGACCTACTCAAACTGAAAAAAATGTTTACACATTGAAGGAACCCATTTAAAAAAATGAGAAAGGCAAAGTCCATAATGGGAGAAAATTGTTGCAAATAATTATCTTCTCTGATAAAGAGAGAAATTACATACAGAACTTATACAACCCAACATCAAAAAGTAAACAACACAGAGTTCCTGCCATGGAGCAGTGGGTTAAGAATCTAACTGGTATAGGTTTGATCCCCAGCTCGGCATAGTGGGTTTAAGGATCTGGTGTTGCCACAGCTCTGACTTGGTTTGCAACTGTGACTCAGATTCAGTCTGTGGCCTGGGAACTTCCATATGGCACAGGTGTGGGCTTAAAAATAAATAAATAAACAACTCAATTAAAAAAATGGGCAGAGGATCTGAACAGACGTTTTTCCGATGAGGACATACACATGAACAACAGGCACACGAAACGGTGCTCAACAATACCAATCATCAGGTAAATTCAAATCAACATTTCAGTGAGATAGCATCTGAATGGCCATGGTTACAAAACAATAAATAACTAGCGTTGGTGAGGATGTGCAGAAAGGGTAATTATTTCGTACTGTTGATGGGAATGTAAATTAGTATAGCCATTATGGACAACAATGTGGAGATTCCTCAAAAATTAAAAATATAACGACCATATGATCCAGCAATTCTACTCTTGGGTAGATATTCAAAGAAAATGAAAATACTAATTTGAAAAGATATATGCAACCCAAAGTTCGGAGCAGTGTCATTTATACAAGCTAAGGAAGCAACCTAAGTGTGCATCAGCATATAAATGGATGAAGCTACATACACACACAAAGAGAAATATTACTCATATAGAAAAAAGAATTAAATTTTTCATTTGCAATAATGTAGATTACCTGGAAGGTATTACGCTTATTAAGTCAGACAGAGAAAGATAAATGCTGTATATTTTGCTCATATGTGCAGACTAAAATATAAAACAAACAGATATGACAAAACAGAACTAGATTCACAGATGTAGACTACAAAACTAGTGGTTACCAGTGGGAAAAGGGTGGAGGAAGGGAAGATAGGTGAAGGGGATTAAGAGGTACAAACTACTAGGTATAAAATAAATAAGACACAGGATATACTATGCAGCACAGGAAATATAGCCAATGTTCTATGGTATATGAAATCATTATGTTGTACACCGAGATTTTATGATATTACAAGTCCATTATACTTAAATAAAAATCAAAATTAATCAGGTGATGGATATAAATCATTCAGAATAGTACCTGAGATAGAGAAGTTTAATAAATTGTATCAATTATCTTACTCATTAAATCCCTTTTTGTATATTCTGATGACATAATAGTGATAAAACTTTACATTTGTCTCATATACTTTGGAGTTGGAGTGCTTGATTTAGAATTCTGTCATCTTAGAGTTCCCACTGCAGTGCAGCGGAAAGGAATCTGACCAGTATCCATGAGGATATGGATTCGACCCCTGGCTTCACTCAGTGGGTTGGGGATACAGCATTGCTATGAGCTGTGGTGTAGGTCACAGATGTGGCTTGGATACTGAGTTGCTGCAGCTGTGGTGCAGGTCATCACCTATAGCTCTGATTAGACCCCTAGAATGGGGACTTCCACATGCCATGGGTATGACCCTAAAAAACAAAAACAAACACACAAAAACAAACACCCAAAAGAAAAGAAAAAAAGAATTCTGGCATTTTTACTCATTATCTGGTTGGCCATGGGCAAATAATGCCTTTGTTCCCTAATTTCCTTATCTCTCATGAGGGGTTAATAATAGCAGGTGCCTCCTCCATAGTGGTAATGAAAATTAAATGAGTTATTTTTGGAGAGCACTAACAATATTGTTGGATGCAAAGTAAATGCTATATAAACTATGAATTAAATATTTATTGGCAACCAATTATGAAGCAAGGTTAACATGATAAAAAGAAGGAGATGGTTTTCAACTGGCTTGTGACCAAATTCCTAAGGAGTTTAGAATCTTAGTGGGGAAATGATGACACAGGAAAATAATTACAGCCCAAAATACAAAGGGCTACGTTCCAGACAAGTAAGTGAAAGGAGTGTTTATGTTGCTTGAACTTTACAAAGAACCTTTTATACGTTATCTCACCGAATTCTGACATTTATGAGAGTCACAGACACTGCTGTTATTATTCTGCTGAAGCAACTAAGTTTTGAAGATGGTAGATGCCAAAACATTAAAGACTATAAGTAATTGAACTTCATCTGGAATCTCAAATTTCAAATTTCAGTTATTTCATTCATTCACTTATTCATTTACCATCTACTTATTAAAATGTATTTCACATACATTTCACATAGCAGCCAAACTGCCTAAAGTAGTTAGTGAGCTTCTTTGACACCACAGGTACTGCTCAAATCGGCACTCATGAGAGTGATCATTGGCCCCAAAGGGAGGAAGAAAGACAATTTACATGGAGTTTGTACGAATAAACAACTGAATTGAACAGGGACCAGACTCGCCCTTTTTATACCAGGGCACAAGCGTCCCTCCACTTTCCCTCTTTTGAACCACCTTTGCTAAAATCTCAAAGAAATATTGAGACAGAAGAGCATGATGAGAAGAACACTGATGGTCTCCTGGAAAAGAGACGAAAGGTGAAGAACACCTCTGAGCATCCTTTCGGGTCACCAAACAAAAATATCCAGCACACATAGATGTGCCAGAGTGCCTAAAAGAAATGTGGCCTGAGTGAGCCAGCTTCTCTCTGGAGCTGTTTTAGGATGCTCCTATGTGCTCTCAGACATTTCAGTTTCATTAGTTGCTATTATTACTATCGTAAAGCTATACAGGATATTATATTAATAGGAGGGGGGGAAATACTAAGAGAAAAATTATTGACACTCCAATAAATGTACTTCCCTACTTTTTCTATACATATTTTAAAGGAATAACAAACATGCTGCCAGAGTAGCAGGTTTTTTTCATTATCATGAACATCACTTCATTCCAAACCATAATTCATATTCAGCACTACTTTTATAGTATTTTTTGGTATAGTCCATGGAATGAAAAAATGTATGAAATGAACTCTGTGTGGAAGGTGTTTTTTATTGGCTCTTCAGTCTCCTGTTTGGCTTCTGTTCTCCCTCCTTCTCTTGCTTCCATTTTTCCCTCCTCTTATTCTCTCTTCAATAGATACTGATGGATTGCTGT
Source organism: Sus scrofa (assembly GCF_054392235.1). Classification (NCBI taxonomy): domain Eukaryota; kingdom Metazoa; phylum Chordata; class Mammalia; order Artiodactyla; family Suidae; genus Sus; species Sus scrofa. The sequence goes on from NC_139391.1 coordinate 14,877,491, forward strand.
TCTAGTGCCAACCTCACAGAAGATGAACTAGAAATCCTAAAGAGCATTGGAGTAAGAAGTGCAAAGTTTCCAGAGGCTGAGAGATAACCTAAATTGCAACATAAACTTTATGAGGTAAGGCCTACATATGTCTTTCTCAGGACTGACACACACTTTTGGAATAACTAACGTGCCTTTCTTTGGCATTCTTTTCCAAAATGGGACATTTGGTTTAACTCTACAACCCCGTGTGTAAATAACTCCCAATGGTTCCTCCTAACCATCTCATCCTTCCCTCCCACTTTTTTTACCCTTTATTTTCTTATTTAGCTTCCTCCTTGTTCATATCATTTCTCTCATCATGTATAGATGTACTTTGAGCCACCATTTTTATTTTCTATGATGGAATCCTTGGATTCCACCAGAGAGAATTTCCAAGAGACTATAACTAGTTGAACTCTGTATCCGCTCTTGGGAATAAAGAACTTCAAACTTTTGAATTTGCATGTTGTTTTCATCCAAAATACATGGTTTATCACAAGCTTGGGGGGGGTCATACCTTCCACTTCGCAACTTGACCTCTCCATCAGTTAGTGACCATCCTGTTTCATTTAACACACCTTGATGTAACAGAGGAGCTCAACAATACGGCAGTTGTCAGAATAACGACAGACTACAGACACTCGTGCCCTCCAAGACATTAAAACTGTATGATATGTGATGCATGTGCCAGGGATGTTGTTCTGTTTTGCATATTTTCATCATGAGCAGAACTAAAAACAGAGGAAAGATTGCTAGTCCAATAGCATCTCAGATTTGGCCCCCACCATTTTACTTTCTGTACCCCGCAGAGTGGCTAGTTCTAGAACCTCTAAATCCCATCTTTTTTTCTCTGAATTGTCAGTACACTCTCTCCTTTCACAGGTACACTTAGAAAAGAAATGAAATAGCGAAATAGGCAAAATGAGCAAAAACCAACTAATTAGATCAGGAAGCCGGAAGATTGGCCTCTAGCCTTTGTGCATCCCTGTTTCATCTGTATCCTGAAGAAACTGCTTTGCTCATCTTGGGATTTATATCTTCCTCATCTATGCACTGGGATGTTCGAGCCCCTTCTACAAAGGGAGAGGGGGTGTAGGAGATTTAAGTGGGGGTCCAAAATTGCTAAATATTATTAATATTGATTCACATTTTTGCTAAAATCCTGAGTAAAAATCAAAAGAAAAGTCCCATTACTGGAGAAAAATAAAAACAATTAAGGAGAAGCAGCAAAACACAACTGGAACCAAGTATTCCAATTGGCAGTATCTATCTGTCTCAATCTCTGTTATCTGCCTGTCTATCTAGACATTCATATGGATATCTAGATCAATAGGAATAGATAGGGATCTAGATACATAATAGGAAAATTCATTACCTTTTAACTGTAACATATCGTCATAATAAACATGTACTGCTCAGACTCCAGAGGCTAACAAATTACCAATGTTCTCTATCGTTACACATTTCTTGTGCATTCCTAGTGCAAGTGCCGTGCCGTATATCACGGAGGACTCTCCCTACCTTCAAAGAGATTACAGACATCACCGGAGATCATGCACAGATTTATTGCTTTAGATTTTTCTATACTAAAATCTTTATTCTTTCCCCTCTTAATTGAGAGAAGATTGATCCTAAGCCCACGTGTACCTTTGGAATCAAGGCTTTGTAAAACCAAATTCCAGTAGCCACTCATTGACTTCAATTTTAATTCCTCTGAGACTCACTTCAAGAATTATTATGTCACTTAAGTGATACTTATGCATATGTATAAGTGTGTATCTCTATATGTAGATATAGATATAATGTATATATAATGGGCATATTGGCACTCAATAAATATTACTTCCCCTTTTCTTAATACATTATTTCCAAAGATATCAAATATTATGTTCCTTAAACTATAAATTATTTCCAAAGATATCATACATTAGGCACAAAATTTATCAGATATCATACACATGGTATATAAGATATATCAAGCATATATGTGGAAGTACCAAGCATATATGTGGAAGTACCTGCAGTGTGATGAGCACATTGGCACTCCATAAATATTACTTTTGCTTTTCTTAAACTATAAGTTAGTTCCAAACCTAAGAGGCTGATGAGAAGTGTCTGTTTGTAGAGAGAGTATAATTCAAAGAAACAATAAGGAGTTTGGAACCACATATTTGTGGGCTTGAGTTTTGGTTTCTGGCTGGTAAGTGGCAGAGAAAGATTTGAATATTTGTATGTCTGACCCCAAAGCTATGCCTCCCTCACTATTCTACACTTCCAGAGCAGAATGAAATATGAAACGGATTCCAAAGCCATCTCAAAGAATATGGAAAAGGCTTTGTGATTCTCTTGCTCAGGTGGAGTTTCTGCAGGATCAGGTAATGGCTGCACAGTATTCCTAGTGATCAGCTCCCTTATCTTTAATTTCCATCAAGTAGCCTCTCTCCATGGCATTCAGGTCTTTGTTTGCACAGTGGCTCAGAGATCTCTGGAGGGTGTAAAATTAAGCATATTCTTTCATTATGGACTAGCAAATCAATTATCATTAAAACTGGTAGCTTTTTGCTCAGAGGATCCCCTCCTAGGCTTAACTGTTTACATCTGGACTGAGTCCTCTGCCTTCCTGGAAAGCATAGACTTGAACCAGTTTCCATTGAATGTGTCCATACTTGAGGCTAATCAGTATAATCTGACTGATTTTCTTTTTAGACTCATTTATCTCTCTTTTTCTTATTACACATGATTCCCTTGGGCTGGTATGTATTTGAAAGAATACGCTATTTGTCAAGAGAAAGAAAAAGGTACAGTGGGTCTTTTTTTAATAAAAACATCACAACTTCCCCCGTGTACCCGGCATTGAATGGGGGCGTCTCTCCACATAAGAGAGAGGAGTATGGGAAGTGGGAACAGCAGACTGACAATTATTTGTCTCCCTTTTAGGAGGCAGAAGGCTTCAGATAGACAAGTACCCTCAAGCCACATGGGTCAAATTTCCAAAGTAGTCTTAGCTCTTCTTATCCATGAGTTTACTAGGTCAAGACATTTCACCTCCATACCTGAGTTCCCCCAAATGTAAAATCAGTATAATACATGATAACCCTATGTGACAATTACACAAAAAAAAGCCAACAGATGAGTGGCTAGCACAAAACAGGCATTTGTTGGCTTTCAGTTTTCTAAGCTGCTATGTCTTTATGTAAGTTTCATGAAAAACCAGCACCGTAACACTTGTTATTTTTCTAAAGAACACACACCCTACAACAGTTTCTATACAAAAATGTTTTGTAATACATTTTTCTGAAAATACGTCCTTGTTCTGCTTGATTCTGTATTGCATATGGGGGAGAAGAAAGAGTAGTAGAATTAATATATTGTGATTTTTTTTTTACATGATTTTATTTGTCACAAAAAGGACAGCATAGTTGTTGACCAGAACTCATGTCCTACTTCCTGCAATTAGTGATGTCTGTGTTTCTGAGCCTTGGTTTCTTCAATGTAAAATGGGTAAAATAATAACTTGCTTTGCTTATGTCTTAAGATTATTATTTGGTGTGATGCCTGGGAGACTGTTTTGAAGGTACAACATGCTATTCAAACAAATGGTATTGCTATTGCTATATATATATATATATATTTTAAAAATGACATTACCTATCACTTTGTTTATAATATTTCACTAATCTTTATCTTATATGCAATTTTTGTATCATTACACAAGAATGTTTCATTTTAACAAGCCTCTTCCTTTTTAGAACATAAACACAGGAGTTCCTGTTGTGGTGCAGTGGAGGGGAATCTGACTAGCAACGATGAGGTTGCGGGTTTGATCCCTGGCCTCGCTCAGTGGGTTAAGGATCCGGCATTGCCGTGAGCTGTGGTGTAGGTCACAGATGCAGCTCAGATCTATTGGACCCTTAGCCTGGGAACCTCCATATGCCGTGGGCATGGCCCTCAAAAGACAAAAAGGCAAAAAAAAAAAAAAAAAAAAAAAACTTAAACACAATTAAAGGGAAACAGTTTGTGCTTTTCTGTTTACCCCTTAAGATTTAAATATCAAAGACAAAAGTGAAATATATAAAAGAAAGGGTATTCCAGCCACTACAGAGAATAGTATGGTGGTTCTTTAAGAAACTAGAGTCACCATATGATCCAGCAATCCCATTCCTGGGCACACATCCAGAAGAGGCAAAAACTCTAATTTGAAAAGATACATGTACCCCTGTGTTCATAGCAGCATTATTTGCAGTAGCTAAGACATGGAAACAACCCAAACGTCCACTGACAGTTGAATGGATAAAGAAGGTGTGATATATTTGTACAATGAAATATTACTCAGCCATAACAATAAATGAAGTAGCACCATTTGCAGCAACATGGGTGAACCTAGAGATTATCATACTAAGTAAACTAAGTCAGAAAGAGAAATATATGTGGATTCTTAAAAAAAAAAAAAAAAAAAAAAAGAGGGATGCAAATGAACTTATTCACAAAACCGAGAGGGACTCACAGATATAGAAAACAAACCTATGGTTACCAAAAGGGAAAGAAGGGGAGGAATACATTAGGTATTTGAGATTAACGTATATGCACTACTATATTTAAAATAAACAAGGACTTCCTGTATGGCATGGGGAACTGTACGAACTATGTTAAATGTCTCATAATAACCCATAATGGAGAAGAACCTGATAAAGCAATATGTGTATATATGCATATATATATTCATATATATATATAGATGAATCACTTTGTTGTACACCTGAAACATTGTAAATCAACTGTACTTCAATAAAAAAATAAAAGTTAAGAGAATAGTTTGAAAAAAATATTTAATAATTCCTTAAATTTTGTGGAACCTATCTTCTCATTATCTTCACTACTCAAGACCCTTAAGATAGCCAGAACCCTAAGCTTTTCGAGTGACTTTTTTATTTTCAAATTCGTTCTACTAATGAGCAGAAGCCAAACAGGTGAAGGAATTAACAAGCACATGGTTCTTTAATCTGAAATAAATTTTAGGAGTTCCCGTCATGGCTCAGTGGTTAACAAATCCGACTAGGAACCATGTGGTTGTGGGTTCGATCCCTGGCCTTGCTCGGTGGGTTAAGGATCCGGCGTTGCCATGAGCTGTGGTGTAGGTCACAAATGTGGCTCAGATCTGGTGTTGCTGTGGCTCTGGCATAGGCTGGTGGTTATGGCTCCAATTTGACTCCTAGCCTGGGAACCTCCATGTGCCACGGGAGCGGCCCAAGAAATGGCAAAAAGACCAAAAAAAAAAAAAAAGAAAGGAAGAAATTTTAGTATTGAGTGGATTTCCATTGGTGTGAACACTTCCTGTGTGGGTCATGCGCACCTATATCATTTCCTTTAATGCTCACAACGTCATTCAGACCAACGTGAGGGGCCCAGTGTGCAAACACTGACGAGGACATTGAGTCTCAGATGCGTGAAGTCACTAATGGGTAGTGACACCAAAATGTGAATCTAGCCTTTTCTAACGTCCTCTATAACTGGAGCCAGATTAGGCCATAGACAGAAAAAATCAATCTGTGCCTTTGAACTTTAGATAGGTTAGACTTTAAACTGGAAAAAGACAAGTGAGATCCCTTCACTTCTAGGCCTCTCATCACTAGCTTCAATAAGAAAACAGTTTTTAACAGTGGGCAAGCAAATGTAGGATCTAGTAACTACTGCAACATTTCAGAACCTGGTACCTTAGCAAAGTTAAAAATGTCCTCTCAGAAGCTCATTAATTATGAAACTTATAACTTAGGAAGAACACATTACATGTTACAAATGCATTCTTTACAGCCATGGTCGTTAACGGCGGTTCTCAAAAGCCCCCAGTTGCTGGCATCGGCATCACCTAGACTCTTTTTAGAAATGAAAATTTGTTGCAGATGTACTGAATTAGAAATTCGGGACTTGAACCCAGCAACCTGTCTTCTAGGGGAGTCTAATAGTTTACAAGTACTGATTATACACTAGGATCAAACCACAATGCTCACCTGGGAAGTAAGTTATTCAACAAGTATTCTGAGTCTGTGTCATTGATATATCCTCATACATAGCTACACATACAAAAAATGTAGGACATACACATAAGAGTAAGACAAAAGTCCTGACCAAAAATTACTTGATATCCAATTGGGGGGATAAGACCACTAAGCAGGAAGTTTGACCCCAAAGCCATAGGAATTTTAAAAATATATATATAGCTCAAGTGGACATTAAGAACATGGCAAGTGTCCAGAGAAAATGAGCTATAACTCTATGGGATGCTGCTATCAGACAGTTTCTCCTGAAGAAGGAAAAGAAGTGAGGTTAGAAACAGATGTGGAGTTTCCGCCTAGGCCCGCCATGAAGTAGTCAGGCAACCCTGAAGACGTTAAATTCCCTTGCTTAGCAGCTTCCTCATGTGATCCATGGATTATACAGGGAGAATGATGAGCATGCTGATGGGGATGGTGATTAATGGCCACAATATCCTTTCATGAGAGTTTTGGATTTAATAATAAAAGAGGCGCATGATGTTTTGACATTGCCTTCGAATTCCTTTCATTCACGCCCTTTGGGCCATAATTACTTCCACTTATTCTCAATTATTCCTAGCCACGAACTCTCGAAAGACTTTCTCTTAACATCATCTCAAGAAATCCTCACAACTCCCATGAGGCAGACATGTCATCCCAATTTTAGACCTGATTTGTCCATGGAAGAAAGAAAGGGGGAAAGCGAGGAGAAAGAGAGAAAGAAAGGTAGGTTTATGTGTGTGTAATAACATTATTATGTGAGATCAGTATTCCCTGATATCCTTTGTTGGCTATTACAAATGGCAGTTGCTTTATCTGTGGAATTCAGCATAATAACTAGCATACAGGAGGCATTCAGTGTATGTCTATATATATGAATAAATAAGACAAAAATGGATTAAAAAATGGGTAAATAAGACATATCTAAGAATAAGACAAAAATTCTTATGATAATGCACCTGATTTTTTAGAACAGGGAAAACAGATACACTTAACAAGAAGTTTAGACTGGCACATTAATTATCTACACAAAAAGTTTGCTAAGAAGTAATGATCAAATTAATTCTTGTGCAATAGTGTGAACCACACCTGAAAAGGCAAACCGTTTATGAGCGTGCTTCAAATTGCATATTTGGAAAAGTAAGGATGAGGGTAAAGAGGGTAGGGGTATTAATAACATTTGTACAGAACTGTATAGTTTATTTTTCAGGGGGCCACTCCTGCAGCATAAGGAATTGCCAGGGCAGGGATCCAACCTGCACCACAGCAGTGAAAAGCCTGATCCTTAACTCACTGAGCTACCAGAGAACTCCCTAGAAATGTATAGTTTCAAAACAATTTTATAAACACCATTTCATGGACTCTCTATATCTACCCTGTAAGATTAAACAGAGACATATCCCCTGTTTACATGAAAATAGTAATGACTGAAAAGCTTTCATTCTCTCTGATTGTGAAAGAAGGGCTCCAACAACACTCGGGAGTCCTGTGATCTTTCTTTTATGATCTGCCCTCCCCCAGCCTTTAAGTTGCTTGGCCACAGTGCATCTGCCCCACCTTCTCCTTCCTTTCTTATCAATTGCTCATTAAGTTCTAGCTTTGTTTGGCTGCCAACCTCTACTCTATCACAGGTCACCCTACAGAACAGCAATGAGTACAAAAGACTAACCATGTTATCCTTTGCTCTTCTGCTGGGGTGAAGGTTTTAGGAGGAAAGGAAGGGAAAAGGAAGAGGTGATCCTTAGATAATGAGAATGAGGGGAAAAAAGGTGAGTGGAGACTTAGGATCCCGCGGAAACCTTTTAGAGATTGCTCCCTTCTGCTGAATGTTGTTTCTATATTTCCCCCTTCAGAGAAATGGATCTAAATGCTCATAAAAATTTTAAATGAGAACGCTGATTTGCTTTTATCAGAAGATATTTTCCCTAATATGGTTTTGTTAATAAAAAGAACGATGGTGATAATAATACGACTTTACATCCATAGTCTTTTAGGTCTCATTTGATCTTTGTAACAACATAAAGGTCCAGAATGACTTCTTCAAGGTCACTTAGCCTAAAAAAAAGAGCCTAGCTGGATGCTGAAGCCCCATATTCTTTCCATTATCATATCCTGTATTTGGCACACAGGAATGTTGTCATTATAATAACTTTAGACCAGATTAATCTATCTTCAAATAGACCTGATTTATACAAATCACATATAAAATTGCCACAAGGCAACTGCTGCCATTCTAAATTCAGTTGAACAGGTGAGACAAACGTGTGATTTTATGCCATGGAACAACCAATTTCCTACCATGAATGAAGCCGACATCAGTTTCTAAGAAACAAAAGCAAGGAAGAAACAAATCAGGTTAGCCTGTTTACGAAGTGTGAATTGGAACCACAACCACATGTCTGCGGCCTGCTTTTGTGTCAGAAGGTACCAGTTTGCAGCATTTCTTTAAGCTTGCTTTCAATTATAAGCTGATAATGACTACTGCTTAGAAAGCATGTTTTATTTTCAGGCATATTTTGCCTCAAAGACCTATTTAGGTTCTCCAAGTCTTGTTACTAAGAAACACCCCCTGCTGCATCCTCAGGGGGTAGGAAGATGTCTTAAAATGGGCTTTGGATTTGGGCAGAACCGGTTTCAAATTCCAGGTCTGACACTTTAGCTCTGTTACCTTAAGCACCTTATGAACAAAATATGAACAAAATAATTCTGGCTTCATAGTGTTTCATGAGAAGTTTAATAAAACCTTTTCTTTCAGTGCTTGAAATTATATTTAAAAATTAGTAAATTACATTTATATTATTATTTACACATTTACAGTGTGACCCTAACTCAGAGAAGATGTTTGATAAATATATGTAGAATTATAGGGATTTGGCAGTTTGTCTTGCATGATAGGAATCAAATAGAAATTTTGGACAGAGCTGGTATTGGACTGAATGCCTGGGATGGCAAGGACCAGCCTGATCATAGTGGAATATCTCACAGTTGACTTTCATGCCTGTTGTTGAGCACTATTAGTTGATCTCCATGGATGTGTAACCCTGGGGGAAGTTCTTGTTATTTACTTTGCCGTCTGTAAGATGGGGATGAGAAAACAGAAGATGGTCTTTCTCCCAGACAAGATTTTGATGAGTCTGAATTCACTCATAGATGAAAATGTTTATCTACTATTCTATTATAGAGAAGCCCTGCTGTTATTATCACATCATGTCTGGATGGTTCATGATGTTTGTGAATCATCCATCAGTTATTTGGCCATGAATGTGGATCCCACAAAGATAAACAAAAGCACAAAGACAGGATCCATCAGGATGCTTGAGATCATCAAGCAAAGACTATCTAAGGGTTTTCTTATTTGATTGCTATTTGTTGTTGTTGTTGTTTTGTTTTCCCCCTGAAATTTGTTGACCTCCCAAGTCTGTATTATTTTCTTCATTCTGGAACAAGGAAGATACATTGAGAAAAAAATCTAACCTCACTATATTTCTGACTTGTTCAAACATAAGCATATTTGGGGCCAACTTGTTCTGATGAGATTTTGGCATTGTTTCTTGGCTTAGGGAAGGGAAGTCATACTTAGGTCTTGTTTTCATATTTGTCATTTTATTTATACGTTGGAATTTGTCTCTAAACTTTTTATCTCACTGAATGGAAGGAACCTCTCCTGGACAACTCTCCCCATCATTAATCATGATTCCATTAAAGCACAGTCAAATTCAGTTCAATTTCAAAACCATGTACTGAGTAACAACTCTGCCTCACACTGTGCTGGTAGATAAAGAAAAGAAATGAAATGGCTCCCTGCTCTCCAGAAATGCAGGGGCTGGTCTGGGAGACAAATGTTGATTTATAATTCAATGGGAGGAATCCTCAGATATAGGTGTGCACAGCCAGATAGGAGAGCTCAGAGGATAGCAACTCAGACAGAGGGGGCCAAAACCAAAAGCACAGCTAAGACTTCCAGAAGAAGCTTACATTTTTAACTATTAGAAAATTAAACAAATAAACATGACAAATTCTCACAACACCTAGCTGGTTGTATTCCAGAAAACAATAGTCCGAAAAACAATTCCATCTTTATCTTCTCCATTGTATCATACCTTGATTAACGTAATCTTAATTTTCTTGCATTTTTACCCAAGGGTGAAAAGTACTTATTTACCAGCTGATCGAATGGAACAATCTCAGGAGGCAAAATTAATTTTTGGATTTTGTGAAATGGCTAATTTTATATTCTTAAAGCTGTTGGAAAAGGATGGGCAATGGTGTTTCATCTTCTATGAAAATAACAAGTTCATTTCACTCTATTCAAAAACAATGAATTTCTTCTTAAGAAATCATCTAAATGTGACATCTTTCTCAAGGCATCATGTGCCACGTGTCAAATGAAAATATTGACATGGTCTAGTGTACTATGCTACTAACCATTCTTTGAAGACATATGCTTTTCCCTTATCTTGGAACAATAACAACAACAAAAAACCTACCACCCTTGAATTCTCTAATTTATAATTTAAGAAGTTTTGTTAGATCAAAAGGAAAGAATGCACAGAAGCAAAGAGCGTAAAAAACTTTAATATTTGAGTGATTGTGCCATCTTTGGAGTGGTCTTTCTTGCTGCTGCTATAAGCACAGGCAGAAAAAAAGAAACCAGAGAGTGATTTGCTCAAGGTTATTCAATGTGAGTCAGAAAAGATTGGGTATTTGAATGCAAGGCAGAGTTGACATCTTTCTCCCCTAAAAAGGTATTTTTGTATGTGATTGGTTTCAATCCCAAAAAGTAAACACTATCACATTTCACACATTTCAAGTAGCCAACAATGTGCTGTTGCTTTTCTTAAGGGGAGGTGTGTTGGGAGCCTTCAGGGGGAGAAGTGTTTACTACAGAACAGAAATATACACATGTCACTCAGCAGGAAAGTAGGGGAGACATCCACGGTCTCCTTGGGACCAATACTGAAGGTAGGGAGAGAAGACTAGGTGAAGGCAGAGACCGGCTGAGGCTGGGAAGATGCAGGCATGGGAGAGCTGGAATTGCTTCTGCTTCCTGCACCTTCCTAAGCTCTGTTAGCACTTCCCACCTCCCCAAGCCTTTCAAATCCTCCTCTCCCTCCCTAACAGCTCAAGTAAATCTAGTCCTCACTCTTCCCAACTTGTCCATATGCAAGGCAATGTGACCTCTTGGTTAAGAGCTCAGTATGGAGGGTTACATGACAGTGTATTCAAAACCAAGTTATGAGCTCCTGGTGTAGGGATCTTTACCTCTCTGAGCGTCAGACTTTCCTCACTGGAAAAAAAAAAAAAAAAGAATGGGAATAATCATGTGTGCTGCAGAGGTGGCTAAAGAATGAAAGGAAAGAATCCATGTGCTCATTGTCCTGCCTGATGATGAATGTGTCATAGAGAATGTGATCATTTTCAAGGCGTTAAGTTGCGTATGTCCTTTTCATTTGCTTGTCTTCACCTAAAGAATGTTGGCTCCTTGGAACAGGCTGTAAGTAACACATGAGGTGACTTTGAGGTCTATCCAATACGCTTTGTTAATAAATTCCAGTTCCTTCTCGCTGAAGAATTTAGCAATCCTGAACCACCTACGGCTGTGGGAGTAAATCGACTCTGTCCTGAAATGACATGCCATTCCTTTATAACCCACTTTTCATTTGCCCATATTCTCCAACCCAAAATGTTTGCTTCTAACTAGAGGAGCTTATTCCTAAATTCTCACGTTTTTCTGCTTTCGTAGACTGTTAACCCTTAATTATTGTGAGGTCATTTGTGATGCTTTTCATGTAGCTTGGTTTGCCCTATGGGGTCTGCATTTTTCAGTAAAGACAAAGGTCTATAAATAATTTTTGGCAGAAAAGAGTTTGATTTGAAAATGGAATTCTCGGTTGGACACTCCCAGTATAAGAACATACAGCCTTTCTGAATAGAGGGAACTCAGAATATTAGGATTTGATTTTTCAATATTGGACACCCTTTGGGTTGTCCAGTTCCTTCTGGAGAGAGGTATAGCTTTACTCTCCTGATTCTTACTACTAGCAGGAGATTAAGGGAACATTTTTGAGAAAGAGTGAACAAAGGCCTAATATCGCAGTAAGAGGATCTGAAAGAGACTGAAAATTTTTAGTAGGTAAATATAATGAAAAATCTTTGAGAATTGTAAGGAAACACAAGTTGGAAACAGAAGGGTGTGGTATAGAGAATGTAGGGTTAGAATGTAAACCATTAGAGCCAACACAGGTATGAAAGGACGTGAAATAAGGTGAAAGTTGGCATTTAAGAAGTCTGATGGTTGAGGAGTATGCTGACTGTCTAATAAAATTAGAAAAATAGAGATCCAAAAGGCTAGCGAGTTGGGGTTAGTGAATGAGTTCTCAAAGATTAGGTTATTATCAGTGCCAACTGTGGTTCAGGTGGTGACAGAGAGAGATGCCAGTTGTAATCTTGAGGCTCCCCAGAGCGTCAGTGCCCACAAACTATACTGGGGCCACTGAGGCGGAAGCCACTTCCCTGTGGTCCATCTTGTCTATCCCAGGGCTGTGCTTATTATAGGACATTATTCCTAACCTCACCTGTTTTTCTACCTCCCCACACTTTCCATCGGATTCACTCCTAGGAGAGTGAGAACAAAGTCAATAATTGCTCAACAGAGATGAAGTTGGCCAAGAATTCAAGGCCATTAATTGGGTTATACAATGATAAAATAGAATTGAGATAAGGAGACGGGGGTATAAGCTGGAAATGGCTGGCTTCTGAAAGTGGTTTTATATGAAAGTTAAGGAGTACAGATGGGAAGGTTTCTTGGGTAGCAGAGAGTATGGGAATGGGGGTGGTTTCCTGGGCTTGACATGATCAAGTGTCAGTTCATGAGGCTCCTTTAGGAGGATTGTGTGGGAGGCGGTGTCTATTTGGGAAAATCACACATCCATGGAAAAAACAATGGGTGAAATGAACATTTATCAGGCATGTGAAAACATGCCCAGTGCTTTACACACATAGCAGGAAATGTGTATAGCAGCCCTACGAGACGTACATCTCTATGTGACAGAAGAGAAAATTGGGTTGCAGGGAGGTTAGTGACCTATCCAAGGGCACAGAGTCAATGAGCACCAGAGGCAGATTTTCAACCTAAGTTTCTGCAAACTCCAAGTCCCACCCTTCTCATTTAGTCCCAGTCTCTTCTACTGAGCATTTGTTAGCGTATTTTAGGTATGTCAGTGGAAGATAACAGTAGAGAAAAACATACGGAATGGGCTAGGAGAAAGGGACTCAGATTTGAAGAGAAATTGATGAGGAAGGCACACACTCACTAAGGGCTCTCTGAGTGACTTGGGAAAAGTGAGGGATGCATATTGATGGAAGGTGAAGTATATAGATAGACCTAAGTATGCTGGATTTCTAAACAGAAATCTGGTAAAAATTAATTCTGTGCCCCATACATTTTTTTCGCCCCAGGTAGACCCTTGAAACTTGCATAAGATGTTGAATAAACAAACTTAGATATAATAAAATTTTGCTGCATCAGGACATGAAGAATATCATATATCAGTGGATATAGAGTTGCTTCTACTATAAATGTGCATACAATACTCATTGTGGGAAAAAAAATACAATTATAGACCTCAATGACATTTGACTTTTTTCCAAAATGAATTTTTTCCAAATCTAAGATTCCTGTCATTGATGGAGAGATGCAACATTAGTTGATATACCATTAAAATAGGAAAAACAGGTGTTTCCAATTGTAACTAGAAGGTGCCATTAATTATAGGACACATGCTGATTTCAGAGATTTTTATTTAAAACAAGAATACATCTGCATCCCAAATACTATTTTTTCTTTCAATGTATAATCTTTACGTATAAATAGAAGTAATGCTCCAATATAGATAATTTTGTATACTGCTTTTTCAGTTGCTTCGACATTTTTATTTTGATTTAAAATTTTTCAAAATCATAATTTTAACATCTACTTAATACTCCATCATGAGGCTAGGCCATTGCTTACTTAACAAGCCTTGAGTTACTGAGACTAGTGTTTCATTATTACAGAACATCACAGAAAAATATTTTTAATATGTGTTAGTACCAGTGTTTGATGACATCCTTAAAAAGTATTCTCCCAAAATGAATTAGTATATCAATAGAAATAATTTTCTTTTTGTCTTTTTAGGGTTGCACCTATGGCATATGGAAGTTCCCAGGCTTGGTGTCTAATTGGAGCTACAGCTGCCAGCCTACACCACAGCCACAGCAACACAGGATCTGAGCCATGTCTGTAACCTATACCACAGCTCATGGTAATGCTGGATCCTTAACCCATTGAGCAAGGCCAGGGATTTAACCTGTGTCCTCATGAATGCTAATCAGGTTTGTTACCCCTGAACCACAGCAGGAACTCCAGATATAAATATTTTTAAGACTTCACCTATATATTTCTTAAGAAATAAAATTATCACTATTTGCAGGTGACATGATACTATACCTAGAGAATCCTAAAGACTCTACCAGAAAACTGTTAGAGCTCATTCACGAATTTGGCAAAGTTGCAGGATACAAAATTAATACACAGAAATCGATGGCTTTTTTATACACTAACAATGAAAGAGCAGAAAAGGAAATTAGGGAAGCAATCCCATTTACCATCGCATCAAAAAGAATAAAATACCTAGGAATAAACCTACCTAAAGAGACAAAAGACCTGTGCTCTGAAAACTATAAGACACTGATGAAAGAAATCAAAGATGACACAAATAGATGGAAAGACATCCCATGCTCTTGGATTGGAAGAGTTAATATTATCAAAATGACTATACTACCTAAGGCAATATATAGATTCAATGCAATCCCTATCAAATTACCAAGGACATTTTTCACAGAACTCAAACAAAATATTTTAAAGTTTGTTTGGAAGCACAAAAGACCTGGAATAGCCAAAGACATCCTGAAAAAGAAAAATGGAGCTGGAGGAATCAGGCTCCTGGACTTCAGACTATACTACAAAGCAACAGTCATCAAAACCGCATGGTACTGGCACAAAGACAGACATATAGATCAATGGAACAGGATAGAAAGCCCAGAATTAAACCCATGCACCTACAGCCACCTCATCTATGACAAAGGAGGCAAGGATACACAATGGGTAAAGGACAGCCTGTTCAATAAGTGGTGCTGGGAAAACTGGACAGCCACATGGAAAAGAATGAAATTAGAACAACTCCCTAACACCAGACACAAAAATAAACACCAAATGGATTAAAGACCTAGATATAAGACCAGACACTATAAAACTCTTAGAGGAAAACGTAAGCCAAACACTTTCTGACATAAATGACAGCAACATCTTCTCAGGTCCACCTCTTAGAGTATTGACAGTAAAAACAAAAATAAACAAATGGGACCTAATCAAACTTCAAAGTTTCTGCACAGCAAAGGAAAGCCTAAACAAAATGAAAAGACAACCCGCAGAATGGGAGAAAATCCTTGCAAGTGAATCGACTGACAAGGGATTAATCTCCAAAATTTATAAACACCTTCTGCAACTCCATACCAAAAAAACAAACAACCCCATCAAAAAATGGGCAGAAGATCTAAACAGACAGTTCCTCAAAGAAGACATACAGATGGCCAAAAAGCACATGAAAAGACGTTCAACATCACTCATTATTAGAGAAATGCAAATCAAAACCACTCTGAGGTAACACCTTACATCAGCCAGAATGGCCATCATCCAAAAGTCTACAAACAATAAGTGCTGGAGAGGGTGTGGAGAAAAAGGAACACTAGTACACTGTTGGTGGGATTGTAAATTGGTGTAACCACTGTGGAAAGCAGTATGGAGATTCCTCAGAAAACTAAACATAGAACTACCATTTGATCTAGCAATCCCACTCCTGGGCATCTATCTAGAGAAAACCATGAGTTGCAAAGACACATGTACTTCGATGTTTATTGCAGCACTATTTACAAGAGCCAAGACATGGAAACAACCTAAATGTCCATCGACAGAGGAGTGGCTCAAGAAGATGTGGTACATATACACAATGGAATGTTACTCAGCCATCAAAAAGAACGAAATACCAGCATTTTTAGCAACATGGATGGACCTAGAAATTATCATGCTAAGTGAAGTCAGCCATACAATGAGACACCAACATCAAATGCTTTCACTGACATGTGGAATCTGAAAAAAGGACAGACTGAACTTCTTTGCAGAAGAGATGCTGACTCACGGACATTGAAAAACTTATGGTCTCTGGAGGAGACAGTTTGGGGGGTGGGGGGATGTGCTTGGGCTGTGGGATGGAAATCCTGTGAAATCAGATTGTTATGATCATTATACAACTACAGATGTGATAAATTCATTTGAGTAATAAAAAAAGGGAAAAAAAAGACTTACCTATATATATCCTAATTGTTTCAAAGAAAAGTCATTGTATTTATACTAGAAAAGCAACTTTAAAACCAGAGACAGTAAGACGAAAAATCCAGAACTTTAAGGCTCTTCCCAGAATCTAGATTCTATTAGAAAAGTTATCACTCACTGGACCTATGCATTATTGTGGCCCTGCTCAATCTATTTTTACTTCCTTTGATCCAGAATCAATCTCAAAGCACGTATTATTTTTATACAGTTTATACTCGGCAGAATGAGAAGGATGCCTGTCTCTCTAAATTGGCAGGAAACATCCTGAGACATTGCAGCCTCCTGAAATTCCTCTTCTCAGGCCAGTGGACAAATTCCATGGTGAGAATTCTAGTCTGGCTACATTTTCTCATAATCTCACCTTTACTTGACAATTTTCAGCCAACCTTAAGAAACTGTCTATGTAATTTCTGTGTGTGTAGGCGCCATCACATTTTACTGACCAATTTGAGGCCAAAAAGACCAAAACAATCATTACTTTACCCATCCGTAGTGTTTGCTTTTATGAACTCAGTCCTTAGTGCAGGTATGACCAAAGAGGAGTTGGATCTGACCACTGTGAAGCCAGACTGATAAAAAGTGGGTTTACCACAGGATTGCTGGCTACAATATGTAAGTGTTAATAGCAGCTCCCCAACTGGCTTACCTTATTCAACTTTGTCTTTCAGTCCAGTGAGTCCAGTGAAGATGTGATTTATCTACGAAAATGGAAATACAGAGCAGAATGAGTAGGACATACACACAAGTGAAAAGAAGATATGTAATATAAAGCATCCAGATAAATTCAGGGTTTTTGTTTATTTTGTTTTGTTTGTTTGTTTGTTTTTCAGTGCAAACAGAACCTCACACCATAATTCAGGACAAGAACAAAAATTCAGTAAGAAAAAATAAAGATCCTGTCAAGTCACTCAAACACTACAAGTGGAATTCAGCCTTCAGAAAGGACATGGTAAGATGAAACAACAGCCATTTGAGAACCCTTTAGTCTAACTTTATTTTTCTGAATGCAAAGAGCCCCAGCAGTATTCTGCCTTGTTAGCTCAGGGAGGGGTCTTGGAAATGACAAAATTACTCCCAGATGGCAAATGAATCACGTCTGTGTTCTGCCATGATATGGCTTCTGCAAAGGTGTCCCCCACATGTTGAAAAGCCCCTTTACTTCACACTGGTGTAGAGGCAAGCTGTCTAATCCGAAGTCTGTTATCATACACATGGACATGAACATTTTCCACAGCATGAAAGAATACTGAAAATTTTTGATGCAATGGAATTTCTTTATTTAAAAATGTAATAAAGAAGGTGTCCCATTGACTACTATATTTATTACCTTTTCAAATAAGTGCATCATTCATCCTGACCGATATATGTTGTTATTTTTATGAAGGGATTAAGAGTACAAGTAATTTCAGCAGAATCCCTGAGACTCATCTAAAATTCTAGAATTCTATATCTTCAAATTATTTTCACTATCGTGACCTAAGACCATGACTTCAAAAACATCAGATATTAAGTTACAAATTCATGGCATTCCTTGGTGGCCCAGTGGATTAAAGACTGATTTTGTCACTGCTGTGGTTTAGGTTTGATCCCTGGCCCAGGAATTTTTTAAGGGCCACACCTGTGGCATATGGAGTCCAGGTTAGAGATCTAATTGGAGCTGCCTCTGTGCCACAGCCGCAGAAACGCCAGTCTGAAGCTATGTCTGTTCTTGACCCACTGAATCACTACGGGAACTCCTGATCTAGGAATTTTTGTGGCTGTAGACACAGCCAAAAAAAAAAAAAAAAAAGAATACAAATTCACCCTCACAGAGGTCAAGGTGAAAACTCTTTTCATTTTTCATTTATGTGCATTGAAATTATCAGTGAAAACATTTTTACTCAAATATGCACAGCGTTAACATTACATTTTTCTTCAGTATCATCTTTTTACCATGTTCCGTGTAACATTTCAAAAGAAGACATTTTATGCTTTACTAGTTATAAGAAATGTGAAATGGGAGTATTAGAACTCAATCTTCATTAAGAGCACATGAAAAGACAAATTGACTTGGGAAGTTCCACTAGACAGGGAAAAGAGATTTTTTTTGGATTTGCAGATGACACTGTGTTAGCTATAATCCATCTAGGTTGGCATCTTCCAAAAACACCCAATATAAAAATCTTAACTACAGATGCTGATCATTGATCAATATGTTTTATGATAAATTTATTAAATTCATCATCTAATTCACCTTCTAGTTACCAACTCACATTTATAGGCAATCAACAAGCAAACCTGTGTTTACAGATTTAAATTTATCGCAACCAGTAATCATGTTCTTAAACTCTTATCCCTGTTCCTCTCAAACTAAGGCTTACATAAGTGCATTCAGAGATGTCCTCAGAAGGCCCCACATGAAATTTGATCAGAGCATGTTTTTTAGTTGGGTATGTTTTCCTTCCCCATCACACTGCAGTGTGTGAAGGAGTATGCAAAGGAGGGGACCATATCTTAATCACAGATGAGACAAAAGTGAAGAGGCATGTTCACAACTCTGCTCAAAGAAACCCCCAAAAGACCAACCACAACAACAAAAAAATAGAACTCTCTCACTTGGATTGCTCCTTGTCTTCCTTATAACATGCCCCTTTCATGTGAACATAATCCTTTCATTTCCAGAAAGTCTTTGGACTCTGGTGATGTAGAATTGGAATAACTGATAGAGAATGACAATCTGGAAGGTTGGAAGGGAAAGATATGGCATTAGGAAGGATGGAGCCAAGGGAGCTGATTTTCAGGAGAAAAACAGAGAATAGAAAAATGAATGCATCAAGTTGGAGATAATTGATGGCTATGAATCTAGGGGGCAGCAGTATCAGAGGTTAGAAAATGTATATAAGAGACAGAGAAAAGGAGAAGAGGAGAGAGACCTAATTAATTACCCCATTGGTTAGTTTCTGGGTTAGTGTATAGAGACCCCAGGGATAAGAAAGAGCTACTAAAGAATAAAAAGAGAATTTTAAGATGTTTTTGGACCCTCTTCATGGATCTTTGAGAGAGATTAATAATGACTGAAGTCTATTTGGGCATTAGTGGACTTTTTTTAAGAGCAAAACACCTTGGACTTAATCAATGGGTCTTTATACTAAATGATATCACAATCACTCATGCACCCTAACTGTTCTACACAGTGTCTTCACAGTATAGATTGTATTTCTGATAAGAGTTCATTGAATGAAAACAATGTCTGGATAAGCAAAATTTTGTGTGGTTAATTTTTTCACTGGGGAAAAAAATTAAACCTGAAAACTTAACATATATGTAAAAGATTTGACACTCGCATCATGTACATGGAGTGACCTTGTTCATCTTTCTTTAATTGAAGACAAAAAATGTGCTAAAAAGATAATTAAAGGAATTCAATATAGGTCTTAACAGAATGGAAGCAGGAAAAAAGAACGAAATACCAAGTTTCAAGTGAGACAAAAAGTTTTATTTAATAAAAATCACGTTGGAGGAAAACTGATAATTAAAAGACACTGGGTCCTGAGAAGGCTTGCAGGTTGGTGCATAAGAAAAAGAGACTCAAAAAGCAATCATTCTGTTCTTAACAGACTGAAGCCCAGCTTCTACAGAAGCACAGAAAGAAAAGCCTTCTAAGGGACTGGACCACCTTCATAAAACTCATGCTTCAAAGACGGGCACTAGTCCACTGGGCAGAGAGAAAAGCATGCCTGGCAGAAAACAAAACAAAAAAAACTGCCTACACAGGAGTTTGGGGATGTGAATAAGCATGCTATCTTTGAAAACCTCAAGAAGGCTTTGAGTTCAGAAAATGCGGTGTTTTTCATGGGATGGTGTGGATAACAGGCTTGGGATGGTGGAGGATGAGGATGGAAGTCAGGTGCAGTTGAGGAATGCCATGAAGATGAGAGAAAGAAAAAGTCATCGACACAGACACCCACTTATTTTTATGTTTCTTTATCTTAAGGTAGAGGATGCCTTTGGCATTGCAGAAAGATGAGGCTATAGGCAAAGCTAGCCAAAACGGGTGGATGCTGAGCAGTAGTCCATGACAAAGATGGCCAGTGCACTAGAGGAGACGTTAGATTTGAACAAACACTTTTAGAGTCAGGACTCTCAGGATGTGCTGACTGACTGGATGTCAAGGATGAGGGCCAGGGAGAAACTGATGAAGATGCAGGGGTTTGTGGTTTCAGAGACTGGGTGGATGATGGTTGTTCCATTACCCAAGATGGGTTATGTGGGAAGAGTGGTCCTGGTAGGAAAGACTATACAGTCTTGAATGTGATGCATTTGAAATATTTGTCAGACACCCAGGGCTTTTAGCCATAAACAATATTTATTGCACTAAAATGATATCCTGGATTTGTTGGTATCATGAGTGTCACCCTTGTGGACACATGACAAGGAAAGAAAGCCAACGCAAAAAAACCCTCTTTGGGGAGGGAGGGTGGGACAGTGCTGATGAGAAAGGAAGAAAAACAACTCCTAGGCAGGGATCCTGGATACAGGAGGAAAATCAAGATACGGAGGGGATCGGGGAGTGTGACCTTAAAAGAAGTTCAAGAAAAATGAAGCATTTGTCCTCCATAAAAAAATTAGGGTGTGAAAGAGAATTCAGGATTTGGATTTGCATAGCTTCCACTTCCTGCATCTGAAAATTTTCAACAGATATTGATAAGCTCCACACTACAGAACATGTGAGAGTATTACATTATTTTAGCAGCAACAAAGTGAAAGTGCTTCTGAATTAAAAATGATTATGTAAATTATAATTATAATTTTTTCCCTAAAATTATATAGTTTAATACAAATGTGTTTTCCTTCCTTCCTCCCTCCCTGTCTTCTTTCCTATTGGCATTTGGATACCATAAGCATTTATTGAGCATTTACTTCAACTACTTTCACAAAGAAATGAGAACATCATATTCAAGCCTAGGTAAGTTTGGTTCCAAAACCCAGAGGGAAGATATCCAACTAATTCTAACTCCAGGAACTGGAAACAGCTTCTAGGAAAAGGTGACAATGAACTTTGACCATTGAGTGAAATTTTAGCCCACAGGGAAAATGCACTGTGAACAAAGTGGATTCTTAGTGAAAATCATCTTGAATAAGATTTCATTTTTTACGAGGCAGATAGAATCCCCAGAATTTTATTTTCTTGCTTGCAGATATAAAGTGGCTACTTTGGATACACACAATCCTTTGTTCTGTGAACTTCTTACATAAGTGATGACCCAAATCAATAAAAGATTTAATCCAAACTGATGCAAATGCAAGTGCCCTAGTTTCAGACAGCTGCAGTGGTTATTTCTGTACATCTGGGAAACAGCTGTCGAGCCTCATTTTTACACTGGTTTTTGTTTAACTTCGAATGAGTGTCAAGACTAAAAGGAATGTAGGTGATTAGGAGATGGTAAACATCTCAGAAATACACAGGAGTGTATTTCCAAGCACTTTTTTTTTTCCTGTAAGAGTTTCTAAATGGCCCTTCCTTAACAGAGCTTGCATGATAGCATGTGCTTCTGGATTACCTTTCTGTATCCAAGCTCTGAGGGCACCTAGGCTACCTGGAAGGTATAGCTTATTTAATGATTCCAAAAGCACTCTTCTCCAGTGATGACATAGAACAAGTCATAGATGGTCGTTTTCAATGTCAGGTCTAAGTGATCACTCACCAGAGGCAGAGGTTATGATAGGGAAAAACCAGAGCTGATACAGTCAGAGGCAAGATGCTGGACTTGGCCTCTTGCTGTAAGAAGCAGTGGAGACCATCTCTCTGAGCCAGGCAGTTGACAAGATGACTTCTCCTTGGGATTCATACAAAACAATAGGCTAACAGATTTATGCCATAAAGGCATTGACCTTTGTGGGCAGGAACATTTTCTCACAGGAGAGAAAAAGGCGTACTACGCCCCTGCATGCTATAGTTTTGACAGTGACTGACAGCATGGGCTGGCCGGAGCCTTCAGGAAGCACATGCCTGGGCTTTTGCATTGTTACCCTTTGATTAACTTCTGACACACTTTGCAACATAAAAACTCTTACAGGGAAATTGCTCTGCAATGCTGGCTGTAACATCTAGAAACTTTGCCAATGAGAACTAAATATATATCCCAAAGCAGCTAAGCTTGAAATAATGTGTGTGTATGTGTGTGTGTGCGCGCGTGTGCATGTGTATAGAGGGGATACTTTTTGGTCTTTCTCTTTTCTGCCTCGTAACACTATTATTCAAGCGCAGTATTTAGAAAAAGCTTCTTACATGTTACAGGCATCCTGCACATGGAGAGACTTAAGCAAGACCAAGATGAAAATAAATAATGCATGAAGTCAGAGGCCTGAAGCAAATGTTAACTAATTTCAAAATGGGTCAAAATCACAACAATTAAGTCTCTGACATGTGAAGTCATTTTTTTCCTCACTAAAATATTAACCAACTTGCTTCACTTCTTCTAGATTGATTTGTAGAGCATGAAAGGTCATTTTGGAGGCAGAGGGGGAATTTGGCTTCTACAAGCCATCCATAATGAGAGCCAATAAATTAGGTAAAGCTCCTGTTTACCTAAGCTGAAATATTGATGTCCAAGCCCACATCGAATGCAAATCTCTACATTAATCATTTTTCTCCAGTCGGGAAATTCAGACCATGGTAACACATGCTTTGATAGACCTATACATCATAGTTACAGCAACATTAGACAGTGCTTCGGTGACAGAATACAAATATATTGCATTGGATTTCTTTCATTTTCCCCAGCCTGATTTTTATTTGTGTCTGCAAACTCTCCTCTGGGTGTGTGGAGTTCTGAGGTGGGTTGGGGTGGTATTTTTGGCTCAGGAAATAACTGAAGATTGGTAACAAGGATTTTCTTTTGTTGGTCACCTGCCAATCAAATCTAGAGGAGACACACATCCAGTTCCTTAAGTGCAGTGCTTTGTTGATCAAGTTCCCCAGGTCCAGCCTTCCCCCATTCACACAGGAATACCATCTGTGCTTCTCAGAGTGTATTTTATGAACCTCTGGTATCTGATCGTCTGCATGTGTGCTAGGAAATGCAGTCTCCCAGGCTCCATACTAGGTACACCTAATCAGGCTGCCTTAGTGCTGCCAGGAAATCTTCACTTTTATGGGCTTCCCTGCTGTTTGTTACCTACATTATTGTAATAATGTACTCTACTGTAATGTAATAATGTATCTCTACTGCTGGAGATATCAGCTGTAGGCTGCTCAAGACCGCTCTGATCTTGCCACTTTTTAACTCAAAGCTCTTTCACATCTAAATACATCCCAAACCTCTACCAAGTTTTGTAGTCAGCCATCTTCTACTTCTCTAGAGGCCCTTCTCAATTAATTCCACCCCTTGTTAAAGTTGTAGAGCTATATTACTCCTTTTATTTGTAGAACCCCTCCCCTAAACTAATCTTTGCAACAATGATGTCTTGTTGTTTTTTTAAGACGGCAATAACAGCATATGGATGTTCCAGGGCTAGGGATCAAATTCTTTGACACAGTTGTGGCAATGTTAGATCTTTTAACCCACAGGGCTGAGCCAGGGATTGAACCTGTACCTCTGTAGCAACCTGAGCCACTGCATTCTTAAGATTCTTAAGCCACTGTGCCACAGTGGGAACTCCAGTGATGCTTCATCTGAGTTTCAGATGAGAGGTCCAGCAGGCATTTTCATATATATATGAAAATGCCTGCTGGACCTCTCCACTTTGCACCTGTCACCATGCCCCAAATTGAATTGTTCCTCCGGCCTGCCACCACCTGGATGGACAGAAATCATGATATTCTCATCAATCCTTCGGTCTCCATTTTCAAGTATTTCGTCAAATAAATTGCCTGTGTCATCTCTCCATGATTTCCTCCTAGACCCTTCCTCTTTCCTCCTAGCTCTATCCCCAGTTCAGACTCTCCTCGCTTCTCACCTGTCCCACCATAACAGACTTTTAGCTATTCTTCCTGTCTTTTGCCGTAAACTTCTAGTATCATTCTTCCATGCTGTGTAGTCTTTCTGAAAATAAATCGGATACTTATTTCATTGAACCCATACCTCCTCACGCAGAATAAAATCTGCCATTTCCCAGCCCGCCACTGCTCACTGCCTATCAATCCTCACCCCAATCCTATGCTTTAACACCACTGTTTATGGTAACTTCCCACAGATCTTGCCTTTTCAAAAGTCTATTTTCCTTCTTCCTGAAATGCCCCCTTTCTCCTCAGTTATTTTCACTTAGAAAAGTGTTACTCAATAAAGCTGATATATTATGAGTGTCATTTCATAGTCATACTACTTGGCCATGATTGAGTACTTATCCTGTGTTAAAGAGTGAGTTAAAGTTTCCTTTTGAGTCTCACAAGGATCAAGATGCAGTAGTCACCACTAACAGTCTTTTCCACAAAACTTCTGTGGCCATTTCTTTCTTTCTGGCAGAGCCCATGGCACATGGAAGTTACCTGTGCCACGGCAGCAACCTGAGCAGCTACAGCAACCCTCCATGCCGCAAGGGAACTCCCTTGGGTCATTTTCCCACAAGGTTTTCCTTAATCTCTCGTCCAGTTCATTTCTTCTCTAATCAGCACCACTCTTTGTGCTTGTTCAAATAAAATATTTCACCTACTGTATCAAAATACCAGGTGTTTTCTTCTCTCTCTTAACCACTAAGGGACCTGCTCCATACGGACAGAGCATGTCTTATTCAGCTCCATTTTCCAAGCATGTATCCCCCAGTGTGGTTCATGAGAGGCTCCCAGTCAACCTTTGCTTAACTCAACAGACCTGCTTCACTGTGGTGGAGACTATCACTGAGGACTCTTCTGTGCACACTTAATGGAAGACTATCTGATCTAAGGCCTTTAGCTTCCAGAGCAGAGGCAGGACAGGCTCCTGTTTCTATCCCTCCTGAGGTAACCAGGGCTGCATCTTTTCTATGATCAATGCTCAAATGTGCTGGTAGGAATTTAACTGCTACCCTCTGGATTTCAGGCATATTGAAGTACTACTCAGTTCTGCTGAATTTTAGAAATACAGACTATGCAGAGTTCCTGGGACAAGCAAAAATCATTAGGCACCCTTGCCATATTTAAGCAGCCTAATTTCAGAATGGATGTTCATTAGACTTAGTGGCTTTGAGCGTATGAGACGAGCGATGTAAGAACTTATGAGAGAGGAGCAAAAAGGAAACAGTAATGGATCCCTGTGGTGAGGAGGGCAGATGGCGTCTTGTAGAGAGAAAGAAACCTTGGGAATTAAGAGGCTCCATGACATGCATTTTTTACACTGTTTAAAACCTGCTCAATAAGGATGTTTTTTGGGTCATATCTGAGTATAACTGTTAGAATAAGATAATGATAATGAGCCAGTTATCGAGTGCATACCTGGTGCAGGTGTTTTACATGGCTCCCTATACCAGCTAGGTTTGCATTTTGTCCCAATTCATACATGAAGAATCTGAGGCTCACAAAGTTAGTAACTTTCTCAAGGTCAGTCTGTAATATATTTGCATATAATATTCTGTGTACACACTGATGTAAAAAGCACATGCTGAACAATCACTGTGCCTGACTCTGATTAAGACTGAAACATTTAAGTAAGAATTTTAAGGGAGTCACAGTCTGGTGGAAGAGTCGTGAAAAGCAGAAACATGTAGAAATTTCCCTCAGAAATGTATCCGATAGGAACAAGACGAGGGCTATGATAACCTGTGAGGTGGGTATCTAATTCAGCCTGGGGCAAAAAGACATGTAACATGCCCAGGAAGTCACAAATAGTCTGACTTCATGAGGGAAGAATCCTATTTTAGATGGAGGGAATGGAACATGCCATTGACCCAGAAGCTGGTCCCAACTCACTAGAATGTCTGAGAAACTAATGGCAGATCATCTTGATTTTGGACTTTTTTTTTCTTTTTTACAGTCACACCTGTGGCACATGGACATTTCCAGGCTAGAGGTCAAATTGGAGCTGCAGCTGCCAGCCACAGCCACACTGGATCCAAGCCACATCTGCGACCTACGCTGCAACTTGTGGCAATGCCAGATCCTTTCCATATTGAGTGAGGGCAGGGTTCAGACTCATATCCTCATGGACGCTAGGTCAGGTTCTTAACCCACTGAGCCACAACAGGAACTCCCAACTTTGAACGTCTTGAGAAAGGATGTTAAATAGACTCTTACAATGCTGCTACTCCAAAGTGCTCATGTGTGCCATTCTGTCCTCTATCAATGCCAATAACGCCTTTTAGCGCAGGAGTGGTTGCTGTCAAGGCCAGTCCTATTCTGGTCCCATGCTGGGTCTTCGACATACCTTCTCTGACTTCTTCCTCACAATGATTCTACTAACTGGTTTGCTTGCCTTCTTGGGATAAAATGACTTAGATCCTAGGAGTTTAAATAACTCCAAAAATGATATAGAGAGCAAATAAAAGAGCCAAGAGCTTTGCCAAGAATTTGATGGCTCCAAAATCCTTGCTCTATCTGCTAGATGATCAGGAACAAGGGAGAAAAAAAAGTTTATCCATTTGGCAAGCTCTCCTCCAGCACCCCAGAAAGATATTTCCTTCTCCCAGGCCAGTCTTCAAGGGGGCAAATGACCCACTGCTTCCCCAGTGGCTTCTCCACAAGTGGCTGACTCTCTGGGCCAGTCTGCTTCCATCATTCTGATTCTTCCTGATTTCACTCTCTGTTACCTTTCTTTCCCCAACAAGCCAGTCAGAAGGAGAATATTCTTTTTGACTATGTGTGCCAGTAAGTTTGTTCTTATTATGCTTGGTTCTCTGTGCCTGTTAAACTATCCTGATATTAACCTAGGTCATAGAAGACCAGTAGCAACCCCCTATTAATGTATTATTTCTTAAGTACCATATGTTGCCAGGTTCACAAGAATAGAAGCAGAGCCACTAATGGGAACAGTAAGTTCAGAGTAATGAAATAAATACGAGAGATGATTCCCATTAAAAAGTGCAGCTTTCTTCCAACACCCTTCTGTCTCACTCAGGACGATGGGGTTGTGAAGCCTAATTTTATGATCAGCTTCCTGTTGTAAAACTTTTCTGTCTTTACTTTATCCTCAGCCATGAGATCTCCCCCCACCCCTCCCTTTTCCATTTAGTCTAATTCTGGATGGGGGTTGAAATCCTAGTTAAGTAGTCGGTTTCTGCTCTGGGCGTACTATGCATTAATCTACTACACCCCAAAGTCCATTAATTTTGAATAGGGCTATCAATTATACTTCCTGACAGGGAGATAACTATGGTATCACCTTTGCAGAAGTGTCTTTCTTAGGAAATCTATATTGCCTCATCAAGACTCTAACACTGATGGATAACTTTCTGCTCAAAAATCACACGTTGAGTGCATTCTCTTTCAAGGGATCTTAAAAATGCAAGCAAATTGGAAACTTCTGAGGCTCCTATCTCCTGTCCACATAGACAGTCAATAAGCTTACCATTATTTTTCTGATAAAAACAAGAGTCCCTGCTTATCCTGGAGCCCTTTAAATATATCCACCTCACAAGTGTGACAGTGGGAAAGATGATGTTAGCACCTGTAGCTAGTCTTGTGAGAATTCCCAGCTTTATCTGTTAGGTGCCACTGTGGAGTGCCTCTTCATTTATTTCTCTCTCCGTCTCCCATGCTCTGTCCACACCCTTCTTATTGGCAAACTGGCTTGTCCTTCCTGGCCTGTCTTGAGGTTAACATCTGACTTGTGTTTTTTCCTCAAAAACCCCAATTTAAATAAACAGCCCCACTTTTGTGCTAAACTCCAGACCCCTTAAGTGATCTTACATCAGGCATGAAGAAATATCAGGCAGCAGCTCAAAACCCTTTCCCGGTTTCTGAACATGCGCCATATAAAACTGAATCTCATTGCCAGCCATGCTGCACAAGGTACTTGCTCACTCATGATGCACTAAGTATATGCTGGTGCCCCCTCTGTGCCCACCACTCTTCTAGCTACTATTGACAAGATGGAAGCTCTATACTCCCACACCCAATGAAGGGGAAGAAAAATAGCAAAAAGCAAATGCACATGTGATATAATAGCAGGGAGTAGAGTGGGATACAGAAACTAAAGCAGGGTCAAAGTAGTTGAGGAAGTGGAAAGAAAAGGCAGGGCTGCCAGAAATAAGCCAGTCAGGAAAGACCCAGGAGGGGATGGTGGAGCAGAAATGGAAGTGAATGTCTAAGGAAAGCTTTCCAGATGACGCAAATGACCAGAGCCCAGGATCTGAGGCTGGAATGCATTTGGCAATTTTCAGGGGAAAAGATGGGGCCACTGTGCTTCCAGCAGCGGGAGAGGGAGGTGAGTGTTGGACCTGGGCCAGATCAGGCAGCCCAGGAACAGAGGGAATCAAGGAACCATGGTGAGCTGTGCCTAATCCAGCTCCAGGCCTGAGGGCAGAGGACACAATCTAAGGTGACTGTCCATGAGTCTCAGTGGTGCCAGGGCACGATGCTATAGCATGTTGATAACAATGGGTTTTTATGTCCTCTCCATCTCTCTTTAGTGTGAAGCAAATAAAATTGATGTTTTAGTAGAATTTAATGATACTAGATATGCTCATAATATTTTCTTTTCTGACAAAGGCAAAGAACAGCACAGGGCAGTGGGTCTCATTTCATCTTAAATACTATATTTATGTGTGTGTGTGTGCATGTGATGTTTATTTTAATTATATAGGCATTACACGTATGTAGTTCATGAAATAAATGCATGAAAATATGGAATTATATACTACCGTATTGAGTAATTTTACAGATGATGATGGGATTATGGACAATATCATTCTACTTATTATTTTTACATTATTTTCCAAATTTTACATAATATACATCTTTTATTATTAAAAGGAGCCAAAGATGAAAGTCTTTTATTTTTTAAAATTGCTCTAATTTGCAGGTCTTTAGGAAAATATGGAGGAGGAGGCATTATTTAGAACTGTTGATCACTTGTGTGTGAATCATGTGCCTATGACTAATTAACATTATGTTGGACAGGCTTCTCTGTCAGTTTTATCCTTTGATAATGTGTAAAATAACGCCTACATGTTAGAATTATTATGAGAAGTAAATTAAAAACATTGAAAGCAATACAGAAATACCTTAATTATTCTATTTTAGAGGTCAGGGATTATCACGGTATTTATACAACATCTAGCAGGGTTTTATATGGAATAGCTTTAGACATGTAATACAAGCTTTTGATAGCAAACTCTACAGCACTCTCCATTGACATAGAATCATAAAGTAATTCAACCACTGGCTGGAACTTGACTTGAAACATCTATTCCACCATCAGTCCACCTCTAGTCTTCTCCGCCCATCAGTGCGTATTCAGTTTATCTCTGCACACTTTTAACAACACGCCCCTCATTCCCTTAGAAGTAACTCCTCTGTATTTGGCCTGAACTTACTATTAGCACTTCTTTCTCTGTGAAGGCAAATGTATTCCTCTCTTCTTTTCCCCCCTTATCCTGCTTCTTTCTCCAGGATCAAGATAAAAGAGGCCTTCTCCCACAGCTGCATGGTAATCTTTTCAGTATTTAATAGCAGGTATCATCTCTCCTCTCTACCTACCCAGATTTTTCTCATTTTTCCAACTAATCCTCAGAAAGTAAGGTTACAATACTCCTCTCTCTCTCCTGGACCATGCTCCATATATACTCTGAAAACTGTGAAATCTAAATCTGAACACAAATTCCAACCTGGTCTGATGAGCACAGAACCAGGGACTCCACCAGCCTAACCCACTCTGTTCATTCTAGGATCAGGGATCCTTGTAGGCATCCTACCACTAGTTGCCTTTAAGGAACTTCCAACCTGGTATCTCAGAAAGGTGCTGGTCTTGGAACCCAGAGATGAAAGATCTAGAACTGGAATGTGACTGGCACATAGTAAGTATCCAAGAGATGACAGCTACTATTGTTTCAATTATCACTGTAACTGTTTTACAATTTTTAAGCTATTTTACATTTGCAAGAACTAAGCCATATCTCCTTGATCCTGTCCAAACACACTGGGTTTTTTTGTTTTTTTTTTTTTTTCAGATCTATGGGTAGAACATTCATCCTTGTTAAGCTGCATTTTGTGAGAATGAAACTGTCTTATCATTGCTGCCTGTTAATATCTCTTTGGATCATGATTCGGTCCGAAGCGGGGTGTGTGCTCCTTTCTAGATTCCTGTCACCCTTGCATTTGATGAGCTGTCGACTGTATCTGTGGCAGAGCCACAGATAAAAATGTCGACGGCAGCAAATTCAAAGGCAGAGGATCATGTACACCACATGACTGATGTGAGGAAGAAAAGGGCTCCTTTTAGCAGAGAACATTTATGCTCTTTGAAAAATGGCAGACCAAAATATGTTTAATTATTTAACTCTCTAGGTCACTACATTTACCTGAAGTGCATTTAAAGTAATAGGATCTAAGGACATTTGAAAATTATCCTTAGCTGCCATTTTTTAAAAGATATACTAAATCACAATTCCAATTTGTAAATTTCTTCTGATATTTGATCAGTATAATTAATGAACATCATGAGTTCCCGTCATGGCTCAGTGCTTAAGGAATCTGACTAGCATCCATGAGGACGCAGTTTTGATCCCTGGCCTCTCTCAGTGGGTTAAGGTCCAGTGTTGTGGTGAGCTGTGGTGTAGGTCCCAGACGCAGCTCAGATACTGCATTGCTGTGGCTGTGGCTGTGGCAAAGGCCATTGGCTACAGCTCTGATTAGACCCCTAGCCTGGGAACTTCCGTATGCCGTGGATGTGGCCCTAAAAAGCAAAAAACAAGCCAACTAAACAAAAATTAATGAAAATCAATTACTCCTTTGAAATTTACTCTTTTCTAGGCTCTAAGCCAGACCCTAAAGAAATTTACAGTCTAGTGAAACACACAGATACATAAATACATCATTTCCATGTATATTATCAAGTACTATAACAAACACTTTGCAAGTGTTTCTAAAGCATCGCAACCAAATTTCTAGCCTCATACTCAAAGATTTTAGAGCTGGAAAATATATTGAAGATAATCAATTTTCTCATTATACCAAGGGGAAAAGTGGCTCAGAGAAGGAAGTGACTTACCCAAGTTCATACAGCTAACTGGTGTACAAGACCTTAGATGTCTAAGTACCAATCCGATGTTCATTCTCCTATCTTCCCTTTGACAATGGCCTCCCATGCCACTAAATGTGTTTTATTTATAGTAATTGAATATCCTGTTTGAAGACAGAGTCTTATAATCTAGGATGGAAGACATAGGTACAGAATAAATAGAAAATCTGTATTCTATTTAATCTTTACCCTCGAAAATACCGAAGGAATTAACGCACATGCTCAAGAACAATTAGATTCCCTTAAATTCCAATATTAGCTTGTCATTTGTTTGTTTGGGTTTTTTTTTTTTTTTTCCTCCTCAGTGGAGTGTAGGAAAATACAATAACAGCACATTGTTAATTGAGGATTCAGGCTTGTTAGTTTTTAATTAATTCATTCCACAAATACTTATTGGCTTTCTTCTATATGAAAGGTCTCATGTAAGATAAAACATAAAGTAACTATGGTAGCAGCTCTAAAGGCAGTCTATTCATCTTGAGGGTACTCTGTTGTCTGTGTTATGAAGAGTCTAGTGAAATGTATCCTAAAGCATAATGAAAGAGGACCCGTCTAGATTCTCACTCTTACCAAGAGCACACAGGCTACTGCCATTGTTCTAGGATGTCTGCCCCACCACCAGTGAAAGGATCCAGTAAATATTTAGTAGATCCTGCTAAATGATAAGCCT
Organism: Sus scrofa; assembly: GCF_054392235.1. Lineage (NCBI taxonomy): Eukaryota > Metazoa > Chordata > Mammalia > Artiodactyla > Suidae > Sus > Sus scrofa. The sequence goes on from NC_139391.1 coordinate 14,909,768, forward strand.
TGAGGTATGTGATTTAAGAGATCTTTTCTCATTTGGTTCTTCCAGCTACCCTGAGAGCTTGATCTTTTAATTATACCCTAGTTACTGTAGCTAAAAACCTGCAATTGATAGATGTTAACTGGTCTCAGATCACACATCTGGTAAATGGAATAGCTAGAATGTGAGTTCAAGTCAGCCTGACTGCAAAGTCTATGCTCTTTCTGCAGTACTTATGGAATGTTCTGGAATCAAAGCATGGTGAGTGCCACGAGTTTCTCTAGTTCTGGGACAAATGGGTAAGAGGAGCCTGAAAGGAGTCCATCCATCACTGAAATCAATGATTAGCCTTTGTTTGAGGTGACACTTTTCCTATAAAACATACTTTTCTGTACATGGAAATGCAAATACACACACACACATATGTGCATGGCTAATACACACACACACATGCACACATACACACACAAACACATATCCCTCAAGTATCTCTAAGTGCAAAATTCTGCATGTAATCTGTGAGGTTCTGCACTTGGTCTTTTAAAGCTATTATTCCTTATTACTGTTAATGACAATTACGTTTCACACTTCCCTTTGTGAAGCTTCCCTTTCTGTATTTACAATATGAGCAGTTATATACAAAGTCATTTACTGTAAATTTCTAGTATAACTTTCCCAGTGTGGATAGTTCTGGCAACGCGTTTCTCTCCCGTTGAGCACATTTCTTCTTGGCCATGCCAAACCGCCCTAGGCATTTGGTCTTACCAGTGGTCTAACACATGCCAGAACTTTCCCCAGGGAAATTAGGCAGCTCTAGGCAGCTCCAGATCTCTTAGACTCAAGTTTCCTCAAAATAAACTGGACCTTTTCCAAAGTCTTCAGTTCCACCTCAGTGGTCCCTGGACAAGTTGTGGAAGGTTTTTGAACAGCCTTGATCCATCCTCCTTTGAAATCACTACAGGTAACAGAAGGAAAGGCTGAATGGGGATGATGGTCCCCAAGCAGGAGCTATCCTCTGGAAATGGACACAGGACCTGTCTGGAGGGTCTCGTGTCTTCTGTTTTTCTTACTGGATGGCTGTATCGCTCATGACGGGGTCGGCGGTTCTGCCTAGAAGATGCACCCCCGGCTTTTCTATTAGAAGAGGTCCCAAATTTAAAACAAAACTCAGGGGTCAGACTTTCCATCCCTCTTTCATTTCCTTTTCCCAAAGTGAATCTGCCTTGTAGATAGGACACTGAAACAGTAAGGACTGAAACTAATTATGCAGTTGCAGGCAGTGAGGGTGAAGTAATAAATAGGATAAACAGAACTCTGCACTCAGAGAGCCTGCAGTTAGTCAGAAACAGAGATCATTTCAATAAAACAGGGTAGATTACAGAACGGAAGTGCTAGGGAGAGCCAACAAGAACACAACCCAGAACCCCCAGCTGGGCAAAGTGCTCAGTTTTGATACCTACCTCTACTCATCCTCAGCAATTATATGTTACATTTTTTAGCCTAAGAAACACTTACATAATACTTGATAAATACCATGCACTCTTATAAGTACTTTATCAATATTAACTACTTTAATCTTCCTGTGGCCCCTAGGAGGAAGATGCGACCATCCCCAGCCCCACTTGATGCACAAGGAAACTTAGACACACGGAGTTGGAAGAACGTGCCCAAGGTCACATGAGTAGGAAAAGATAGAACTGGGATGGGAACCCACAGGCTATGGTCTTATCACTAAAATTGGTACCTCTTAAAAAGACCTGGCAGCTGGTCTCTGGGTATGGCGTGGAAATGGAAGTCTTGAAGACTGTGCCATATTTAGCCGTGCCAGGAAAGTACCAAAGTGGGGAACAAGATTCACCTCATGACCTTGGCTTAGATGAAAAGAAGGATGCTAAGAAACTGCTGGGGCCAGACGTATGGCCTGGGGTTAGGGGGGCAGGAGAAAGGCCTGCCTGAAGTTCCTGCAAGGGTGCTGTGACAGGCTATTCCTAGTCCACGTCTCAGTCCAACCCATGCCTATCACAGACCTCTGTGAGTGCCAGTCTCTAAGAAAGGGAACATGTAAACAATCTTTCCCCACCTCAAAAGCAATTTTTGCAGACAGCAGTTTCTCGCGCCACCCTTCTCCACAGGCAGAGGAAGATTGATGACAAAAACCCTTTCTCTGACAGGCAAGTCCAAAACTGCCCTCACACTGCCAGCCTTTTAGAGGAAATGAGAGCACAGCTGGTCAAGGGGGAGGATGCCCTCTGTGTTACTGGTATTCACAAGCCAAAAATAACCAGACATCCCTATAGCCAAGAAAACCTGAAGAACAGGGCCCCTGGAGGAGAAAAATGCATCCACTTTACAAACTAGAAAATATCAAAAATGCAGACAGGGATCTGCTTCCTCTCAGAGCAAATGATCACACTAAAATGGAGTCCCCAGGGCCCTTCAGTCACCAAATGTTCTCTGCAATAGACTCTCCCTTGCAAATATTTATCCTGTCCTTCCTTCTTCTTTGCCTTTATTTCCCAGAAACATAAATACATCAAGTATTTGTTTGACCTTGAAAAAGTTTCTCACAGTTTTTGAGTCTCAGGCTCCTCATCTGGAAAACTTGGGGGACTCATGGGGCCTCACGGGTAGCTCAGTCGTCAACTGTGGGGCGCACCTGGCCTGATTCCCCCTTCATTGGAGCACTCACAATAGGCTTCTCTGTGTTATTCACAAAGGTGGCTTTTGAGCATTGGCTCATCTTCCTCAGCAGTCTTGTGATCTTACACATGTCATTTAACCAGCTGAACTGCCGCTGTCAGCCATTAAAATGAGGATAAAGAAGGGAAATAATTTTTTATTCTGACAACCAGAATTTCTGTGAAAAAAGGGAAGTGTGTTTTATAGGAAAAAAAAAAAAAACACCTTGATAAGCTCTGGTGTGAGCTGACTGGTACCCCAGCTTCAGAGAGCAGTACCAGATGCTTTGTGTGGGAAAGCTAACTTCAATTAGATGAGGAGAGACCAGAAGTGAGAAGAGAGGAAAGAGTGGCCATAAAAGACCCCAGGGGAGTGTTCCCATCATGGCTCAGTGGTAATGGATCTAACTAGTATCCATGAGGATGCAGGTTCAATCCCTGGCTTCACTCAGTGGGTAAGATCTGGCATTGCTGTGAGCTGTGATATAGGTTGCAAATGGGGCTCAGATCCTGCATGGCTGTGGCTGTGGCTGTGCAAATGGCTATGGCTCCCATTTGACCCTAACCTGGGAACCTCCATATGCCACAGGTGTGGTCAGAAGCAGCAGAATAAAAAAAAAGAGTTTGTAAAGGCATCTGTGGTAAAAAATGATGGACATGCCACAGTGTTGCAGGAGCTGTAGGGCATTGGTAAGAGTAAGCTTTCCTAACTTTCCATTTTAAGTTGTTTGTATGGCCATGAAGCAAACTGTTTCTGTTTTACACCGTATCTTAAGGATAGTCTAATAATAGACTCAGACAAATTCATTAGGAGTGTTGATTTTAGAAGAAGGGAAGGACCTGAGTTCCAAGCGTAGGTCAGCAAAGATGACCCAGGACAGAGAAGGTAACCATGGAAACAGAACTATGCATATATTGCTGGAAGGAGACACTGTGTGCCCCAGTCATAGGCAGGATGTGAGGAGAGCTAAACTCAATGCTACATACACTTTGAGAGCTAAGGAGGATCCCAACTAAGAGGCAGGTTACCCAAGGATCATCATATTAACTTGGCAGGTAAATTATTCCATCTCTTCATCATATTACCTGACTTTTAGTAGGTACCCTTGCACCTTCTTTTTCTCCCTCCATTCTTTGCATTCTGTTGATATTATATGTAGCCTTTAATAAAAATGCTCTCGTTTTACATTGGAGGGCGTATTTCTACATCGTACTCCAGCCCACATCGTTCCAAAGGGAAATACTAGCTTGTCTGTTCCAACTGCAATATCTTTCAATCTCCAGAATGCACATTTTTTTTCCCTTTTCAAACTGTATCATCTCAGTGAATATTCATCTGTGTAAAAGTGATTCATTATCACCTTTCATTTTTACCACCAACTGTCTTATTGTTCATTACCATCCAGAGGCTGGTTTCTCATTTTTGTCCTTGAATCCACAGTTTTTATTTCCTCTGCAGACTACTTTTCACAATTCCTTTTACAGTTTCTGTGTTCCTCCAAAACCACCCCTCCATGTTCCATGATCAAGCCGGGTGGCAGTCACTAAATTATTGGTTATTCTGTGCAGCTTCCCAACATCGCTGATTTTGGCTATATAATCTGCTTGCTCCTTTCGGTGTGCCATATATTGGGAAGGATATATGGGTGTTACCACTCACAAAACTCAAAATGGGAGGGAGGGAGCTCAGATGAGTATCTCTGATTTAGAGATCAATTTCCTGTTTATTATCCAACTATTATCTGTCTTGATTTTTTTCTTTCAATTCTCTTTGTCTTTCTGTCTCTAGTTCCAAAGGATCCTGTAGCTGAGCTTCCTGTGCCTTAGCAATGCTATTCCTTCATCTCTAATGCCATTCTTCACGGTCAACACCTGGATTTCAAGTTCTCTCCAGCCCTATACTTTTTTTTTTTTTTTTAAATAAACTCACTTAGTTCCCACCACACATGAAAACAACGCAGGCAGCCTGGAATTTCTTATAGACTCTTCCTTGAAATATTCACCCTGAACATATAGCATTTCTTTCTGGTTGCCACTTTTCTTTTTCTCTGAATTAAAGTCAGAAGAGAGTTAATTAGCCTTACTCCCTAATCCAGGGAACGTTATCAATTACCATCATAGGCTCATCAATGTCTCCTCTTTTTAATTTATATATTTATGTATTTTCTCTTTTCCCAGTGCCTTATGTGTTCATACGGTCATTTCTACCACAATACTTGTTTTGTTATTGTGAATTTGTTCCAATGTCGCTGACCTAGAGGACAATTTGAACACAGCCCAAATTCCACCTTATGTGTAATTCCCTCCAGGAGAAACATGAGGTAAATGCAGAAAACTGCGTCCTGCTGATTGGAACCCGATAGGAATACACAACACACACACCCACACACACTCCTCAAACATCTACCAGCCACTTCAATTTACCATGTGTGTTGGGAGCCACACACATCCATGTCTGCATCACAGCTTTCCCCTCCAACTTGAGCTAAGCCTCATTCCACCATTTTGCAGTAACACCAACTACAGCCTTTGCCATGCCTCGTCGCACAAGAAAGCTTCTGATCTTTTGTAAGGTAAAAGTTGGAGTATGGACATATTGCAGTATTTATGTTTTTAACCGTTGAAACATGTGCATAGTTGTGTTGCAGTTCTTAAGTTCCCATCTTTATAATGTCATTGACAAAATAGTCAGGGTTCCCCTAAACCTATTTTTCTCACAAGCACTGCATTTTTTTATTGTAAGATTTTATATAGCAAGATGATTTTTAGGAAAGAATTTGTATTATGAAAAACTGCCTGTACTGTTGCTTTGGGAAGGCATATATTTAATTTATGAACCCTGTATTGTGTTATAAACGTCAATCTACTTCCTTCTATTTTCTTTGTCACTCTTCTGAGCACAGTGCTTTCAGATCCTTCAGTGTTGCTATTCATGGCTTCTAATTACTACATACACTCTTCCTTATCTTACCCATCCATTCTCTCATGGGTAAGCCCCCATACAAACTGTCTTTAAATTTTTGCTACCAAAGGAGTTCCCATTGTGGCTCAGTGGATTAAGAACCCGACCAGTGTCCATGAGGATGTGGATTTGATCCCTGGCCTCACATTGGGTTGAAGATCTGGCATTGCTGCAGGCTGCAGAGTAGGTTGCAGAGTAGGTCACAGGGGCAGCTTGGATCTGGCATTGCTGTGGCTGTGGTGTAGACCTCAGCTAAGGCTCCGATTGGACCCCTAGGCCAGAACTTCCATACTGCTACAGGTGTGGCCTTAAAAAAAATTCTACTACAAATGACATTAAAATAAACTTAAGAAAAAAAAAAAAACTTACATATCTACACAACACTTTCTTTGAAAGATACACCCAGATGTAGAATCGTTAGGTCACAGAGGGAACAAATCCTCACTTTTCCTAGAGTACCAGCCTGCTCTCAAGAATCTGTGCACTAGTCTACCATCTCCGAAACAAAGCATGAGCATACTTACATCTCTACCCGGAATGGAGATTCACAGCCCATTTCTTTTTCACAGTTCCCTTCTGCCACTTCTTCTTAGTCTTCTGATCCAGCCTCAGAGCATCTGTGATCCTTGTTACTTCTCCCTCACTCCTGAGACTCACTCCACAGGAGGAGACCTCCTGCTCTGCCACTCACATCCCCTTTTCAGCCCATGTTTACACTGATTTTTCCAGCACCTTCCTCTGTTTTTTCCATAAAGAGCCCACCAGCTCCACCAGATAAAGGCTGCCCGTTTGCTAGTCCAGTACAGACTGTCATAGCTTATTCCCCCACTGTTATCCATTCATTTCCCTGTAGGCAAAATGTGGACATGAGCACGTCTAAATATGTGTCCAGGCTCCTCTCACATATCATCCTTCTATGAAGCATTGACATGTGCACCCTATTATACACAAAATCCACTAGTAACAAGGACCTACTATACAGCTTGGAGTAATCTAGACAATACTCCATGATAACCTGGGGAAAGAATCTGAAAAAGAATGGATATATATGTATATGGATGGCTGATTCACTTTGCGGTACACCGGAAACTGACACGACATTCTAAGTCATCTATACAATGTATAAAAAGTAAAATGGAAATAATCCCTTTCTTCCACAGAATCTGGCGTGTATCAGTTACTTGGTTTTTTGCCTAAGTGCTTAGATAATATTTGATTATATATTTATTTTTCTACAGGGATCTGGAGTTACTTGAGGACAGGGCATATGACTTATCTTCATTTCTCCCACATTTAGTAGGTGCTCAAAAACTCTTCCTTGAGTGATTGAATAAATGAGCCAAAATGAATAAATCAAATGTTATTTTGTATCAAGTGCCCTTAAGTAATCAAAATTTTAATGCCCAATATGTTAGTTATAATTTAAAACTCTTTATTAACATAGAACAAAAATTAAGATGAGATAATTTTTAATTAAAAAAACTGTATCTTAAAGCCAGTTCACAAAGGAGATTGCTTGATTATTTGTTGCTTTTTTTTTTTTCTTAGAAAGGATGTTTTATTAATTAGCCTCTCTAGTCTGTAACCCTTTTCTATAGTTATCACACTGCATATCAGTAATGCTGGGATCTGCTAAAATGAAATATAATTGATAATGAATTCAGCAGCCAATTCTCACATTATTCTCAAGTGAATTCCAGTTGACTCAATTCATCCGTTCTGTTCTTGTGAGCCCTTAGAAGATTTTTATTAAATATTAACATAAGAGTTAGGAAGGATTACAGTTCTGTATTATTTGTGCAGGAATATATGCTACTCTAGGCATATGTGTGCATGTGTATTCGTGTGCGTGTGTGTGTGTGTAAATAGAGAGCTTAGACATGTCAATTCACTGATGATAATTCTGGATTTGGCATTAGAAGTCTTACATCATAGGAATCATTTTAGTTCTGTGCAAATTAGGACAGTTGGTCATCTTAGCTATAAATTGTCTTCATTTTATATGTAATTTCTTAACCAGGCATTTAAGACCTTTTGTGATCTAATATTCACCTTCTTTTCCGTTTTATTTTTAGCAGTGCTTCCTGCAGTCTACCTTCTAGAAAAGCTGAACTAGAGTCTGCTTTTACACATACATTGTTTTCCTTGCCTACAATGTTACAAGTCTAACTCCCTTCTATTTGTCAAGGGCTCATTAAAATGTTATATCTCTCACCACATGTGCCTTTCTACCCAGAGCTTCTCCCCACTCTGAATATGGCTTTTCATGCTGATGCATTTTTGCCATGCATTACAGTGTCTTGAATGCGTCCTAATGCTTTGTTCAAAAGAAAGAATCAATATTAACTACATGACTACAAAATGTAGTTCAGGTTTTGCTCATCCTATGTAAATAAATTTATCCTGCATTATGACTCATTAAATGTTCACATATCCTCATAATCTTTCAATATTAACTATTCATCCTATCAACCAATTTTGTTTTCCAGTATGTAATACATGAAAAATCCTTTCAATAATCATAACTATTGGATTTGTTTTATTTAAGTTCTTCTATCTAACTGAGGGAGAGAAGATGGTACAACAGAACGAGTATATGCCCTGAAGTCATGTGTACATGAGTTTCAATTCAAGTTCTTCCTTTTGCTGTCTTGAAACTTATCCAAACACACTGGGCTTTCATTTCTCCATCTTTGAAATGGGCATATCTTTCCAATAGATATATTATACAGCTTAAAAACAGTGAATACCATGTATCCACAAACTTTTCAATAAAGGGGCAAATAAATATTTTTGACTTTGTGGGCCATACTACCTGCCAAAACTACTTAACAACCATTATAGTGTGAAAATAGCCCTAGACAATAAGTAAATGAAGGAGGTGGCTATGTTCCAATACAGTTTTATTTACAAAAAGGGTGAGACGGATTTGGCTGCTGGCCAGTTTGTCAACTCTTGATGTCTGTTAAGCACTAAATAAATAAATAAATAAATCTATCTTTTCTTACCGAGCATTTTGATTTTGTGGTCATGATCAAAATGAAGCTCAAACTAATACAACATTTGCCTATAATATTTAGTAGGTTTAGTCTTTTTTTTTTTCCTATAATTTATTCCATGTAAGTAGTACAGAAAAATATGACCCAGTATACTGAATCTATTCCTGGTAGAGACAGGATGCTGAGGATTATGCTTTCATAAATTTTAACTCCTGATGCTTTTTTTTCCTATTCAACTATAGTCACAGATGCCCCAAATCGCATAACTTCTCTCTTACCCCATATATAAAATCTTCATGAGCTAGTCATAGAGCATATTAAGCACTCTGGAAGGGTCTAGAATTCACTAACACCATAGCTCCACACCTTGGCGCAAAGCCGGGGTACTCAAGTCCCTTAAGACAACTGTTCTCTCAAGTACACTCGTTTCTCCAGAATGGGATATTTTTGTGTCCTGGTTAGCTCCATAGCTTTCCAGAGAACTTTACTGATCCCTGTAACCTAGATGGTCTTGATTTTTGGCAATAAGTTTGAATCATCTGCAAAAGGAAATATTTCTTAGAACAATCTAAAAAAGCATAAAAGGAAAAAAAAACTAGACTTTTAGCAAAATGTATAACTTTTCATTAAACACTATCATAAAGAAAATGAATTATCAAGATATTGAGATAAAAGATTTCATAAAACACGTCTGATAAAGGACTAGTATCCATAATATGTGTAAAAAAAGAAAAGAAAAACAAACAAAACAACTTATAACTTAATAGAAGAAAGATAAGAACTCAATGAAAGTACCAAATAACTAAAGTCACTTCACAAAGTAAATATATATAAATGATTGGTGAGTATATGAATACATGGTTAATATAATTTGTCGCTCTATGTCTGCCAGAATGACTAGAATTAAAAAGACTGATGATTTATGATGGAGTATGATCATGGGAGAAAAAGAATGTATACATGTATGTGTAACTGGGTCACCATGCTGTACAGTAGAAAACAAATTGTATTGGGGAAATAACTTAAAAAAATAAAAAAAAGACTGATCAACAAACTTAATGTGATAATCACTTCATGATGGATATAAATCAAATAATTATGCCTTAAACCTATACTGTATGTCAATTATATCTTGATAGTGGAAGAAAAAGAAAGTAAAATTTAAATAGACATTTTTTTTCTATTAAAAAAAAGGGATTGATGTTGCCAAATGTTGGTGAGGTTGTGGAATAACTAGACTTTTCTCCTAAATTGTTGGGGAAATGCAAAATGGAGTGGAAAAAAAATGTAGGTATTTTCTTGTAAAACTGAACTAAACTTGCCCTACGGCTTAGTGATTCTGCTCCTAAAAGATGAAAACATATGTTCACAAAAGGACTTGTGTAAAAATGTCCATAGTATGTTTAGATTTTATAACAGCTAAAAACTGAAAGCAACCAAAGTGTCCATTGACAGGTGAAAGTATAGACAAATTGCAGTATATTTATGTAATACTACACTATTACTCAGAAATAACAACAACAACAACAACAAAAAACACTATTAGAGGCATTAGTCTACTTAAACCTCAGAAGTTGTATGCAAAGTGAACAATGCCTGACACAGAAGAGTATGCAGTATATGATTCTACTGGTATGAAATTCTCAAAACATTGACAATCTGTGGTGAGGAGAAATAAATCAGAATACTGATTGCATCTGGGGAGTAGAGGCAAGGAACTGACTGAGAAAGGGAATGAGGAAACTTTCTGGAGTCATGGACATATTCTATACCTTGACAGAAGTTTGGGTTACAGTGGTACATGTACTAATTAAAACTCAGCAAACTGGAGTTCCCGTCGTGGCGCAATGGTTAACGAATCCGACTAGGAACCATGAGGTTGCGGGTTCGGTCCCTGCCCTTGCTCAGTGGGTTAAGGGTCCGGCGTTGCCGTGAGCTGTGGTGTAGGTTGCTGTGGCTCTGGTGTAGGCCGGTGGCTACAGCTCCAATTCGACCCCTAGCATGGGAACCTCCATATGCCACGGGAGTCGGCCCAAGAAATAGCAAAAAGACAAAAAAAAAAAAAAAACTCAGCAAACTGACATTTAAGATACATATGTTTCATTGTATGTAAATTTTACATGAGAAGAAACATTGTAAATAGTTTTGTATTCTTGTTAATGACATGTAAACTGACACTTTTAGGGGAATGTGTGCTAACATCTACAGGTTACTTCGAAAGGGAGCAATAGTGGAATGGATTGCTAGGTGGATAGAGGAGAGGATATTCAGATAGGTACTTGATAAAGCTAGTAGCATAGCAAGCTTTAAATGCAGGATCTAGGTGAAAAATAAATAGGTATTCAATGTAAACTTCTTTCAATTTGTGTATGTGGAAAACTTTCTATTAAAAAAATGACTCTACCTTAAGATTTACTCAGTTTGGAGGTAGGATCTCCACATTGTTTTTATTTTGTTTTGCTTTGTTTTGAAACAGCCTTCCAGGTTATTCTAATGTATAGTCGTCAGATTCAAAAACAATTGTACCAATATTTTTCAACTCTCACCCAGGGAATATGGGCCATTTCCTGCATATATTCACTCAGAGATTAGAATTCTCTAAATTTGATAAGACTTTTGCAAACACAAATCTGCCACCCTGCTGTAAGCCTTATCACAGTGGGCACAGGACACATCACCCTGCCTCACCCACAGTATTACAGCCTTTGCTTACTGGCCCTGGTCTGAATCAAGCCCAAAGGAACCAAGCCCCTTGCTTCCTCCTTGGGAACCGGCACATGCCCTGAAATGCTCCCCTGGGCCTTTATTTTTGCCCCCATCATAGTTTCTTTTCTACTGCCTGTTGCACTGATGTTCCAGTATGGCTGAGAGCAATTTCTGCTTCAGTTACAAAAGACAAAATTAAGGCAGCAGATTATATACTTAGATGAGACTATATTACAGGTAATGCTTTATTTGACTATTGTTTCTCGAAGTACATTTTTTATCTGATGAAAGATTAAAAATGATCACCCTTCCGGACTTCCTGTGTGGCTCACAACAAAAATCACCTTTCCTTATCATCATCAATACAGTTTTTTGGTTAATATAAGACATATTATTCCTTGCACAATCAGACATATTTCATTAAAAGCCTTCATCTAATTGTGCATAAAAACAAGTAATAATCCTCTGTTGAAAGACAAGTGAATCAAGGAAGGGATGCATTTTTCTGAGACCAGATACACGCACTCCGGTGCTAAATTGGTTTCTCCTCTCAAACCTGATTGTGAGCTCTTTTTGGTACAGGGGTCACGTTCTACCAGCTTTTGCGTTTCCATCATCAGCATAGCCCTGGCATGTGGGAGGTTCTCAAGCAGTAAATGAGACTGATGTGAAAGTCATTCAACCAGAAATTCCTGTGTTCTTGCAACATGATTAGTTCACAGGCACCTGTGTGCCTGTAAATAGTCTATAATCCCAAGGTTAATTCATACAGTCAGATGGCAAGATAGCTACTAATATTGCTCTTGGCAATTAAGAAAACTGAGGTGTGTAGAAGTAAAATAGCTTGCTAACCCAGAAGGCAGCAAAGCTGGCATTCCATCCCAGCTCTCTCTCCAAAGACCATGGTCCTTCCACGTCATCATTCTACTTCCCACAGAGCACAGCAGAAACAAGAAACTATGACCCTGTTTCCCCAGTACCAATGAGGTGTCCTTCTCTCTCAAAAGCTTGAACAAAGTTCATTACCACTATCTACATAAAGTTTCCAATAAAATTTTTCCTCTTTATTTGTCTGCCTAGCAAAGCCTGACATTCCCCTTTGCCGCCTTCTGTAAATCATCAGATGATTCTGAGGTTTGAGTGGAGGGAATTTGGCACAGGTGCTGCTCGTCATTTTCCTTCACAAGAAGGATCCGTGTGAGGCGCACTGCTGGGTTGTATAAATCACACACCCTCTATAGCTGCCACTTGCAGTCTGATGAGGGAGAGAGAAATAAACTGCTGGCAAACAATCAGAACTGATGGCCTTTTTTCTCTGACATGTCAGCCCGCTTGTACTGCCAACTGTCATGGCATCATTTATCTTTGTTACCGGCACCCTGGGTTAAGCAAGAATCAGGTACAGCTAAGGGACTTTGCCAGGTGAATTACTTCAGAAGGCTGTAAACACTTTCCTGAGACCATTTATGTACTTTACTGTGATGCTTGTAGGTTCTCTTATCCAATTGTGTTGTGACAGGAGTGGAGGGACCACAAAGCTTGCAGCTTTCCTAGAAGCTGGTGTATATCAACGATCAGTGTTTGCAAATACATGTGGTGACTAGTAGCCTAGTAGGTTTTTTTCCATATAAAACAGGTTAAGTTGTGACCTTAGGGGGGAAGGGGGAAGAGGGTGCACAGGGCTCTTGCTCACAATCATTTATCTTCTCACCCTCCTCCTCCTCCTCCCTGTCTCCCTCCAAGTTAGAAGAGGAAATTCTGGTGGAAACGATTAAAATTACAGAGTAGAAGCTTGGAATTTGTCATCTTCATCTGATGTGATTGGTAAAGACTTAGATTAGGTTTTCTTAGTAGTCAGCCTTGAAACTAGGTACTTATATAGGAAGTACCCCAAGCCAGAGAAGTGAGGCAGGGAAGGAAGTTTGGGGTTGGAAGATGCAAACTATTACATTTAGAATGGATAAGCAATACAGTTCTACTGTACAGCACAGGGAACTACAACCATCTTTTGTTGGGATAGAACATGATAGAAGATACAAGAAAAAGAATGTATTTATGTGTATGACTGAATCACTGTGCTATATAGCACAAATTGACACAACACTGTAAATCAACTATACTCTAAAAACATAAAATTTAAAAAAGAAAAGCAGGTTATCCCTATGGGTGACTGAGGTTGCATCATACTGGGGACTTCTAGGAGGAAGTACAGCAGGCTTCAGAGTGGCTCCACTTGAAGGGCAAGGAAGTTGGCTATTTGCTCACCATCCCTTGTTAAGCTGAGACCTGTTCCAAGGAGCCAACCCTGCTATACCCCCAGCTTGCCTTGCAACAGGTAGAGCATGTGCTCATGGCCAGAGAAAGCCTTAGGGAAAGAGATACAGTGCTTGCAGTAAGTTTTGTCACTCCCAGCAAAAATGGGGCTGGGGAATATGGACATGCCACCAGCAGCATCTGCCAGAGATAAATACCACACCAAGGAGAACAAAATAGTGGCAACAGAAGAAAAAAATTAGTTTAAGAAAACCAAATAGTGTACCCTTAATCCTTTGGATTTGTAATTTTTTCACAGCCTCTCTAAAACCATTGTAAATTACTATATAATAGGGCAGAGATGAAACATGAAAGTACTGGTTTTTCTAGAGTTTACTTCTTATTTAGAAGGAAAGGTGATCATCATGAAGCACAAAGTTTGACTAAATAAAAATAAATAAAATCCTGTCAAGTTAATATCAATTGGGTTTCTCTACCAAAAGTATTAAACATTATATAAGTATAATTTTGTTACCACATTATTATTTCGATTTTCGCTACAATGTATTTTTCATCACATCCATATGAACAAGAAGAAATGACCAGTTGGGATTTTCAGTTTGTAAAATAATTATAGTCCCAAGTTTCTGATTCAATTTTTAATATTTCCCATAGCTAGCTCTCTACAGACTTGTCTTTACTCATCGATATTTTTTTATCTTTTTAAAAATCCATAATTTCCTTAGATGAAGACATTGAAGGTTTATTAAGTATGTGCTTTACAGAAAGCTACTGGATATAACAACCTGGATTCAAAAGTGTCTCTATATCCAGAAAATCAAACTGAAACACATAGGATTTAATTTATCAAGGATAATTGCAACATATTGCATTTAGGCTGTAAAATACTAATAGCATTGGCAGAAAGTAGAAGCCCAGCATGGTTTATGCATCTGTTTTCACCTAAGAGCACACAGTAGTGTCACAGGGCTTAGCTTCCTCCCCTCTACACAGGAACATCACTAGCTACCTTGGTCAGTTGTAAGGTTTAAATATGATGTATGTACCTGACACATAGTAGGGAATTTAAAATGACGAAGTAGTTCATTCATCATGTCATTATTTCCTACATATGAGGCACTGCACTGGTCTAGGCACTGAGAATGGACACAGTTTGTCTTCTCCAGGCCTAGAGTTGAGTGAGAAACTGGGGCAGAGACAAATGAGAAAAGTTGGGATGCTCTAAAATATCAAAGAACATCAGAAGAAGATAACCAACCAAGCTGAGGTTGGGAAATGGACTGTCCTCAAGAAAGGTGCCCAATGAATGTGGCATCTAAGCAGAGATCTAGAGAATGTGTAGGCATCATCCAGGTTCATACATGGTAGAGGACAGAGCATTGCTTGGTAGAGAGAAGGTTGTTCCAGAAGAGAGAGCCTGTAGTGAGAGTCAGGGGCAAGTGTAGCCTATAATAAAGATATATTGGTGGGATCTTGGAGTGCAGCATAGGCATAGGGGAGGGGTGAGAAGGTGAGGAGAACAAATGAGAGAGTTAGGTACAAAAGATGGGTCAGGTCTTTCAGGAGCTTCTAGACCATATTGGGTGTGTATATATATATATATATATATATATATACACACACATAAAATCAAAGACCAATGAGGAACCACTTAAACAATTGAATTGGAAAGTTTCATCACCAACGTCAAAGGACTGCAGAGAAGAGCCAGAAATATCAACCACAAATCTGCTCTGTTGATCCAGCTGAGAGACAATAGTGACTTTGAAGAGTGGTAGAGGGCTAGAAAAAAGTGTTGAAGGATATGTATATTTGCTGGGTTTATGGTAGATTTAACAGAGAAGTCAGGAAGACACGAGTCCAGGTTGGTATCAAAATTTCTGCCTTGAGCAGCTGGATAAATGCTATTCATGATTATTAAGAAACGTCATAAGAAAAAGACTTAAGGCTTTATTGGGTTGCATAGAAATTCTAGACTTAGACCACGAGGTATGTATTGTCAGGGACAAAACTGAGTTTTCATTGTTCTTTGAAATCTTTTCACATAAGAATATTTCATAAAAAGTGTTACTAAAACTTAATCTCCACTTGAAAAAGCGCACATAACTGTTCACTTTCATGGATTTTAGTATTTAAGAACCCAATCTAATTAAGATTCCACTCCACACACTCTTCCCCTTCCTGCCCCATCCCCTACCCCCTTAGAATTAATGTCTTCCACTCTCTCAGGATAGTACATTTGTTTCTGCCTCTACTGTAACACTTAGCACAGTATTCCTTATTTTTTTTTTTATTTTTATTTTTTTGTCTTTTTTTTTTTGCTATTTCTTGGGCCGCTCCCACAGCATATGGAGTTTCCCAGGCTAGGGGTCTAATCGGAGCTGTAGCTGCCAGCCTATGCCAGAGCCACAGCAACTCGAGATCCAAGCCGCGTCTGCAACCCACACCACAGCTCACGGCAACGCCGGATTGTTAACCCACTGAGCAAGGGCAGGGACCGAACCCGCAACCTCATGGTTCCTAGTCGGATTCGTTAACCACTGCGCCACGACGGGAACTCCCAGTATTCCTTATTTTAAAGGCATCAAAGATGATTTTTCTCCCCCAGTTAATGTCATGGCTAATGTCTTAGACTCTGGAGCCAGACTTCTTGTATTTGAATCCCAGGCACTAATTCCCTGAGTTAAACTTGTGTAGGTCACTTTACCTCTCAGAGTCTCAATTTCTCTGTCAGATAATAGTTCTGGAACTGACCTCATAGAATTGATATGAGGACTGAGTAATATACATAAAGAACATAGAACAAAGTTATCTATTACTATCATGAGCCATCAGAGGGGACATGCTTTGTCACTTGTGACCCACTGTTCCCCACAATGCCTAGGACAGGGTTTTATATTTCATGAGTATTTAATGCATGATTGTTTATTTTATTTTATTAATCATTCTATTGTTTCTCAAATGTAAATGATTGGGTATTTTGAAGAACTCAAACTGTGTTTCTACCTAACAGCTGAACTAACCCTTAGAGTTGACAAACGGTAGTGTCCCTGCTTTATGCCAGAAAGCTTCTTAATGCACTCAAATGTTAAGCACTTTGGACAAAGGTTAATCTAAATGAGCCCTGACACAGTGATCAGTGACAGGTCTTTATTTGAAGGTAAACTTGTCAATAAACTAGAATTATTTCTTTTCCTTACAGTATCCAAATCAAGTGATTAATGATCTGTTAATAAAACTCCACTATGTATCACAACATAGAAAAAAATATTAGAAGGGTGAAACCTTTGCATGGTGTAAAATATAAATAGTCCTGTACAATAATAATTATTCCTTTGAATAGTGGATTCGTTCTGTAACATTCTATTTCAATACATTGCTTTTTCTTAAAAGCCACATACTGCTAATAGAAATCCAGAGAAATCAAAAGATCTGAGTTGGTGCAGGCACGGGGTATCAGACAGAACTGAAAAGCTTGGTCTCTTTGAGTTACTTATTTCCACCTAAAGAGTAGGGACCCTTAGGTATAGTAGGCTTGACAGGCAGTCAGTAAGAGGAGCTAAGAATATATTTGGGGGTTTCTGGAGTCAGACTTCCCAGGTTCAAGCTAATCTTCCTATAGAATCTCTTCCCTAGCCTTGGACAACCCGGCTTCTGCACCTGTCAGGAGCCTGTCAACCCCAGAGGCCCATTGAGCCCCACTAACTCAAAGAAGAGTGTCAGCTGCAATGATGACATGAAGACTTCCCTTCTAACACTTCGGTTCTCTCAGACTCCTGGGAGTCAAGGCCAGTTCCCTCTTCTTCAGCAAGGTGCCAGCATCAGCATGCCTGCCCTGCAGGAGCCCAGCAGCTCTGGTATCCAGGTAGGAGGGGACAAGACCCATGAGACTCTATCTCCCACCACTTTGGGCCAAGGTGGAGCACCATGTTGGGGAGATGAGGCTCCCCCTGAGTCTACCAGGTGATCTACTCGGAAGTACAAGGGAGTTCACATCCTGCATGCTATTTGGGGTCAATGGGACAGAGGATGTCAAGTAGGAGCCATCAGATATACCCCCTTTCTGTCCTCCTCTCCCAGGCATGGTGGATCCATGAGCACTTAAAGTTGTTTCACTGGCTGTTGTCTTGTTAAGCTGTGGTCAGCCGAGTTAACACCCACCTTATGTTTTCTTTTATTGCCTCACCACTTTTTGCACCATTCTTGTTACCCTGGGATTGCATGTTGCACAAAAGCCTTAGTTTTTAAGCCTCTCCTTACTTTGTAGAGAACCCAAATTAATATAGTATGTGATTTTGGAAAAAACACTTAATCTTTTTGGATCTTCATTTATTGGTCTATAAAATAGAGATAGAAGTAGAACTTATATCACTACATGATACAGGGATCTAAGCACTTAGAACATTTTGTAGCTCATAACCAGTACTTACTAACATTAGCTATTTTTATTGCCTGCACAGTGTGATTATGGGAAATGATGGATCTGAATAAATAATATGATACTAATGGATCAAACTGGTTTAGCTCAAAACTTATCTCATAATCCTCTGTGATGATGGTTCTCAGTTTTAGTTCCTCACCATCTTCACAATAAAATGCAAACTTTCTGTTCACAATTCAGTTCTCCATTTTCAAATTACCGAGTTCATTCATAAATAAGGGCATTCCCTGAAATACCATAATAATAGTAATAAAAATAATTACAACTAATATTCATTGAGTACTTCTTATAAGCTAAAGAAAGCACCATTCTAAACTTTTAATGTGTTACATTCTTTTGTGCTTAAACTCCTGGAATGGCATGTAGAGTAAAAGCAAGAGACCTCGCAAGACCCCAAAGGCCTACATGAACCAGACTCCTTCTGGTCCCCCTCTGCTGATTTCCTCTTGCTCATTCTCTCTCAGGCACCCTGTCCCACCTGTTGCTCTTCAGATGCTATGGGCACTACCTCAGCCAGGGTCTGGGCTCTACTGACCCAAAGCCATGTGTGCGCTCAACCAGATCTCCACGTGGGCAACCCTACACTTCCTTTAGATCTCACCCCCAACCTCATCTTCTCAGTGAGGCGCCCCCATCCCTCCGTTTACTTTGCAGTCTGCGTCCCATCCTGCCCATGCTGCTGTCCCCATCTCCATCCTTTGTTCTTCCATGTTTTTCAGTAGGACTCATTTTCTTCTCGCACTACATGTAATTAACTTATCCACAGTCTTACTGTTGACTGTCTTTCCCTGGCAGATAGTAAGCTCTTCAAAGTAAGAAATGTTGTTTAGTTCATCTAGAATTCTCAAGTGCCTCAAGAAATAGCGGCACCTAGTAGGTGTTTGAGAGTATGCATTAACCCTCACACCTCTCTAAGGTAAGTGATTACTATCTGTACTTAATGGTTGTGGAAACGGTATTCTCTAGCCATCAGGTGTGCAGCTCACCTGCAGTGCAGTCAGGATTCAAACCCCAGCAATCTGGCTTTGGAAGCTGTGCTCTTATATTCTATATTACACTGCATTATAATGTGTGTACACACACACACTCACACACATATATATGCACATGTGTGTTATATGGCATGTATTTAATATTTATTAAATTACTAATTAAAATGTAAATATTCTCTTTATGATAATCATTTTAGAGTGATTACCAAAGACCAGTTGGTAATTCAAATATATATAATAAAACTGTCCTGTCCAGTATGTATCAGTACAGCAAAATGACCATTTCAAGGCACATACTTCCTCTGCCAGGTGCCAAAGAGGAATAGGATGGAAACAAAGGGCCAGGATTACCAAGTCAAAGAATTATGAAAGTTATCAATGCCCACTTTTCCAAGAAGGCATCATCCACATGGGGTTACTACTCTATAAATTGACTAACCCATATTAAATAACAGGCCATTCTGCTTGAGCTGTTGAAGACAAGACTGGTGCTAAGATCTGATTTATTT
Organism: Sus scrofa; assembly: GCF_054392235.1. Taxonomy (NCBI): domain Eukaryota; kingdom Metazoa; phylum Chordata; class Mammalia; order Artiodactyla; family Suidae; genus Sus; species Sus scrofa. The sequence goes on from NC_139391.1 coordinate 14,929,305, forward strand.
ATCTTGAATTGAGGTATAACTGATCTACAGCAATATTTTCATTCCAGGTGCACTGCATAGTGATTCAGTATTTCTATCCATTACAAAATGATCAGTACATGGAATGCTTTTTTTTTTTTTTTTTGCCATTTCTTGGGCCGCTCTCACAGCATATGAAGGTTCCCAGGGTCGAATCGGAGCTGTAGCCACCGGCCTGCGCCAGAGACACAGCAACACGTGATCCGAGCCGCGTCTGCGACCTACACCACAGCTCACGGCAACACCGGATCGTTAACCCACTGAGCAAGGCCAGGGATTGAACTAGTTGCCTTTGCTAACTGCTGAGCCACGATGGGAACTCCTTTTTTTTAATTATAAAGATTTTTTTCCCACTCCCTGCCTGCCTTGAGTTTCTGCCAAACATAAGTGATGAAGGCTCTTTTGCCATAGGAAGTTCTGACTAAACAAGCAACTAAGCAAGCACTGCTTGTTCTAACTTAGCTGGGTCTTGAAGTATTTCCACAGTCCCCAGCACCAAGTGTTATTAATGGCGAATGGCCTGTTTGATCCACCTACCCTGGTGGGGGAGTGTCTGGGTGGGCAGTCTGGTCAAGTGTGCAAGAGCTCTGTGGGGGAGCTCCTGGCTAAAATTTTCAGTGTACCTACCTAAGGAACCAATCAGATCGCAAGTCCAGTGGGCATCTCATGAGCTAAACAGGAGCAGTGGGTTCATGGAAATAAGTGCATGGAGAGTATAAGGAACAAGAAGCATAAAGAAGAGAGCAGGAGAGCTACTGGGCAAAATCCTAAAATACAGCAGCAATGACAAAAACAAAAACAAAAGCTTTGTTTGTGCTACTATTACCCGCCCCTGTGATCTACAAGGATGCATCAACTTATACAGAGACCCAAGAGTGGGACAGCTCAAAGCTTTTTAAATAAAATAAAATGATAGATAACTCTTAAACTTGAAAGGATATGCAAATCAGTATTCAGATTCATCTGGCTCCCTTTCTCTTTACTCTGTAAAACAAAGCAATTCCATTGAAAGTCCTCTGTAATATATTTTGTAAGACAGTACCAAGGAAGCTTAATCTATTTTACACATGGAAGGGCAACAGAGAAGACTTATCATGGCATGAGGGATGAGGTATGCCTCCAGGAGCATTAGACCCAGCCGTCAGTGTACACCAATCCACGCCTGATACCTGAAATTAATCCCACAGCAGTGGAAAAGCTTAGTCATGCAGGCTGCACATCTTGCTGAAAGCAAAATCAACAAACTTAAAACACGTGCCCGGGCCTCTGAAGCTTAAGGATTATTTTCTCTTTTTTTGCCATAACAAAGCCATAATGACGATCTCTGTCATTTACTGCATTAAAGGAATTTAGTGTTTCCCTCATTTCTAGGGTTTAATTAAATATCAGGTATAGATCGTCCTTGGCTTACAATGGGGTTACATCCTGATAAATATCATAGGTCGAAAAAGCATTTAATGCACCTAGCCAACTGAACATCACAGTTCAGCTTCGCCTACCTTAAACATGCTAAGGACACTTACATTAGGCTACAGGTGGGCAAAAAGTCATTGAACACAAAGCCTGTTTTTTATAATAAAGTGTTGAATAGTAAATGCAAGTTCCTGGAGGTCCCATTGTGGCACAGTGGTTAATGAATCTGACTAGGAACCATGAGGTTGCAGGTTCGATCCCTGGCCTTGCTCAGTGGGTTAAGGATCTGGCGTTGCCGTGAGCTGTGGTGTAGGTCACAGATGCGGCTCGGATCCTGCGTTGCTGTGGGTGGCTCTGGCGTAGGCTGGTGGCTACAGCTCCGATTCAACCCCAGCCTGGGAACCTCCATATGCCGCAGGTGCGGCCCTAGAAAAGGCAAAAAGACAGAAATAAAGAAAGAAAGAAAGAAAAATAAATGCAAGTTCCTGAATACTGTACCAGAAGTGAAAAACAGAATGGTTGGGTAAGTATGGTAGTGAGTGGGTCAGTCATTTACACTCAGGACCACGAGGCTGGCTGGGAGCTGAGGCTTGCTGCTGCTGCTGCCCAGAATGACAAGAGACTATCATACAGCACATTGCTAGCCTGGGAAGAGATCAAAATTCAAAGCACAGTTCTACCAAATATCTATCTCTTTCACACTATTGTAAAGTCAAAAAATTCTAAGTTGAACCACTGAAAGTCAGGGATAGTCTGTGTATCTCTTTTGATCGTATATTATACTTGTTTAGGGACAGAGCTGTAGCATCAGAAAGGCTGAGTTTAGGAGTTCCACTGTGGCTCAGAGGGTTAAGATCTGACTAGTATTCATGAGGAGGGGGGTTCGATCCCTGGCTTCGCTCAGTGGGTTAAGGATCTGGTGTTTCAGGTCTCTGATCCTGTGTTGTTGTGGCTGTGGAACAGGCTGGCAACTGCAGCTCCTGCAGCTGCATTTGATCCCTAGCCTGGGAACTTCCACATGCCACTGGTGTAGACCTGCAAAGCAAAAAAAAAAAAAAAAGAAAGGCTGAGTTCAAATCCTTGTTTTTACCCTGAGGTAAAGGGCAAGTTACTTAACGCAGCAAGTTTTCAGGTTCATAATCTGTATAATGGCTATATTAACATGTATTGTTGGGGGACAGTGTGAGGATAACATTAGATAAGGTGGAAAAAATATTTAGTGTGGTACTTACATAAGAGATATTTTTATTTAATTACTGCATATTCTATACATGTGGATATGCACTTGTATACAAGGTAGCCATTCTCTATACTTTATTGCTCATAATATTAGGCTTCTTCAAATTTATGACAATTATGTCTCAAGATGTCAAAGAATCCTGAATGGTACCCACACAGCATATACGACCTATAAAGTGAAGTAACTCGAACTATTACTGTGTGTACAGAAATGCATTTTAAAACCTTGAAGCTATTAAGGATGTTGCACCAGGACCTGGGCTCACTTACTAGCAAAGGAACTTAGCCCTGTGCATGACCCTTACAGCAAAAACAACTCATATTTCTGCCTGAGGGGTATGCAATCTATTACTCTTTTCCATCTGCATCTACAGGGTTGCCATCAAATACTCACCCCTGTGATTACTGGATGCACAGACACTAATGAGCCACTATCTATTAGATACCACAGGCAGCCTCTCCTTCTCTTCCCTTTCCCCAAGGTTCTAGCAGCCTAACTGAAGTCCCTTCAATTCCTCCCCTCAGAACTGAATCAGATGTCACCCCTACCATGGACCATTTTCCTTCAGTCACTGTGTCTTCAAAGCCCCTGGTTGTCCCTGTGCAGTGGAATGAATCACAGACTATTATTTTGTTCATTATTCCTTCTCCCCAACAGGCTGCGAGCTCCCTGAGAACAAAGGGCCATGTTTTATGTGTCACTGTAGCAGTAGCAGTTCAGTGAATCTCGTTATATGCATTTATTCCATAAGTTGGTTTGCCGAAAGCTTACTAAAAATCTGATATGCCAGGTGCTGTGCTAAGCATCTGGGTTTCACCAGTGACTACGGATGATGTAGCGTTGTCTGTCCCCAGTCTAACCAGGAAGACAAGACTGAACAGGCAACTGTGGGCATGATGAGTGGAATGCATAAGAAGTCTGCGGATGAGGGGAAGGAAAGGCCCATGTTGCCAGCGATGTTGGGAGCAGAGGAGGATGAGCACTGGGCAAGGTGGAGGCTGAATCACTATGGTCTGCGCCAAGGACTGAGATCCTGCAGTGCTGTGGTTTGGAAAGCCAGGGATTAGAACTGGAGAGCTGGGCTGTGACCAGGTTTTTCAGGGTCTTATAGGTATTTTATGTAGTGTCAAATAGTAAGAAGACTGGAGTTCCCGTCATGGCTCAATGGTTAATGAACCCAACTGGTATCCATAAGGATGTGGGTTTGATCCCTGGCCTTGCTCAGTGGGTTAAGGATCTGGCATTGCCATGAGCTGTGGTGTACGTCAGAGACATGGCTCAGATCCCACACTGCTGTAGCTCTGGTGTAGGCCAGTGGCTACAGCTTTGATTCGACCCCTAGCCTGGGAACCTCCATATATCACAGGTGTGACTATGTATGTGTGTATATAAATATACAGTGAGAAGACATCAAGTGATTTCCAGCAGAGGTGGGACATGATCGCATTTGTACTTGGAAAGGACACCTGGGTGTTGAATGGATTGGACTTGAGGAAAAGGGTTTGCTGGGAGACCAGTTAGGAAACCCTTTAAGTCATCCAGTTAAGATGTGACAGTGGCTCAGATCAGGAGTGTGTCAGAGGGGCCACAAAGCAGCAGACAGTTAAAGAGATAATTAAGGGACAAAATGAAGAGACTTCTGGGTTCACTGGACATGGAGGGTGTTAGAGGTAGGAAGGAGTCAAGGATGAAACTCGGCTTTTAAGGAATGCCACCCCTTATACCACAGTTATTTAAGACCTGGTCAGATCTTGGCATTGCTTTTCTTTCTTTTTCTTTCTTCCTTTCTTTTTCTTTCTTCCTTTCTTTTTCTTTCTTCCTTTCTTTCTTCCTTTCTTCCTTTCTTTCTTCCTTTCTTCCTTTCTTTCTTTTTTTTTTTTTTTTTAATGGAGGAAGTTCCTAAGCCAGGGATCAAACCCACACCACACCAATGACAATACTGAATCCTAAACACACTAGGTCCCCAGGGAGATCTGGATCTTGGCATTTCTATGATTACAACTCTCCAGTGGCTCCCCTTTGCTTCAAGGATAAAGTCTAACTCCTTAGGACAGAGGGTGGCCATGATCTGGACCCAACCTGTATTCTGCATTTTTTATTTCACTGATGCCAAATTCTGTGCTGTTCTTCAAACACACCCACTATTTGCGGTGCCTTGTGTATCTCCCCTGCTTTCCTCTCCCTCTCCTAGATTTACATTTATATATATTTTATATCTATATCTATAAATATTTAGATGTGATTTGCATGAGGTATTCAAATTACATATTCACATATAATTAATATTGTTATATATAATATTTACAATTTCAAAAATTGTTCAGATCTGGTATCATAGCTGTAAAGCTTAAAGAAACAAACTGCAGAGTTCCCATCGTGGCTCAGCAGAAACGAATCTGACTAGCATCCATGAGGATGCACGTTCGGTCCCTGGCCATGCTCAGTGGGTTAAGGATCCAGCATTGCAGTTAGCTGCCATGCAGGTCACAGATATGGCTCAGATCTGATGTTGCTGTGGCTGTAGCATAGGCCAGCAGCTACAGCTCTGATTCAACCCCTGGCCTGGGAACCTCCATATGCCACAGGTGCAGCCCTAAAGAGACAAAAACAAAACCCCCCAAAAAACCTGCTAGCTTACTCCTTTCTTTCTGTTCCCTTTTACTTTAAATAAGTTTATTTATGCAGTCATCCCATTGGAGTATTTTGGTTGTTGCTGTTGTTGTTTATTTCCTTTTAGCATAAATGCTTCAATATTTTAACCTCGGCAGATCTGTAAGTTTATCTTATTCCCTCCAGGCCTGGATAAAATTAGATGTTAGCATTTAGAATGTGGAAACAAGAAAACCACACGATTTTTCTTTTTTTTTTTTTTGCATTTAGAGAGCCCAACTTGAAGAATAAATTACAAAACAGAGAGAGAGCAAGCTTTTGTTTCAAAATCTGAAGTAATCAACCACAGAAACAGAAAAAGGGAAAGAGACAATGAGACCCTCTTAAGCTCTGGCCACTGCACTAAATCTCATTACTCAAATCACCTCATCCTATCTTTAGTGTGATCCTGGGGGGCAGGTGTCAGTGGTTCTCTGAAATACCCCATCTCTACCTTTTGGAAACTCTAGGGATACGTCTAGGAACCTTCAGAATAATGGTCACAGCAAAGTAAAAGGCATCGCTCATTGTTCTCCCCAGGGCGAGCCCCAAATGACTTCTTCTTGTTCTATATTCCACATTATAGGGAATGACATCATTAAGCTAGAATGTGATTTACGCAGGATGAAAGGAAATCTTGTCAGAGATAAAGTAGATGGCGGTTCTGTCGCAATAAAGGTCTCATCTTTCATTGTAAAGACTCCACATTCTTCCCAAAGCATCAGGGAAATGCACACAATAATAAAGGACAAAAAGACAACGAGAACAAGAATTCATGGGATACTCGCCGTGCAAGAGAAACAAGTACGTCTTTGGAGCCAGTTTTCAATAGCCCTCGCAGAGCATGCTGATGCATCCCAAACCTCCCTGGTGTATTATTTATACGTAATGTCTTACAGTTTTGTTTGCTTTTTGGACCTGGGGAAGTAGGACACAGTGATAGAAAATGCATGGTTATTAAATCTGACTTCTTCTATCCGTACTTCCGGAAAATGACTGAACCTCAGGCACCCATTTTTTTTAATTGACATTGGAGATGCTAAAACGAATGGGAGAGTAGGACCAAAAAAGTGAAATGAGTTTAGGAATATAAAAGTCCAGCAGAACACATGGCATGAAATAAGTTATTACTTATTTTATGCTGCATTATTTGGAATTTGGTCTTAGCAAAGACATAGTCTTAAGAAACACATGTGATAACTAAATAATCTTTTTAAAAGACAATGTGCCAATTCACACTACACTTTGGATGCACTGGCTACTAAAACCGTAGCTTTAATTTTTTACAAAATGAGATGGATTTGTGTGGAAATACTGTCAGTAGCAGAAGCCATCTCAACAATAAATAATTTCTTGTGCTACGGATGATCTAGCTCAGTTTAGTCCAAATTCTAACAATTTTTTCATTACTTTTTTTTCCCTCATGTATGCTTTAATGGAAAACTAGTAGCTGGAGAATATGACCAAAGCAATCAGTGCAGGTATAAATGTTCTACAGGGACACACTCTTTATTTGAAGAAATTAAATCTGGTCAAGGATAATCATATGACATCCACATGACTTCACTCCAAAATGCATAAGAGTTCTGTACCGAAACGTTAAAGCAACATGGTAACACACCCTCTAAAGAACAAGGGAGAACAGAAAGACAATAGCCTTTAGGTTTAGTGAGAAGAACAGCTAACATGACTTAATGTCAATTTCTTGGCTAAGTTTGTTTTTTGAAGTTTGTTTTTTTTTTTTCTTTGTCATTGGTTGCAAGCTGAATTATCTCTAATGCTGATGACTTCCAAATATATTGTTTCAATCTAACAACTTTCCTCTCATTTCCAAACCGTCTTCTTTAAAATGCCTCTAGGGTGTCACAAAGCATTGCCAAAAGCTGAACTGGATACCTTTTCCCAGGAGCGTCTTTGATTTCTATTTCATTTAAAGTTTCCACCAAAATAATTAAGTAAATAAAGTTTCCACCAAACCATACCCTGTCACTGACCCGTTTTTTCCTTCTCACCAACCATCCATATCCAATTACTGCTCAAACTCAGTTGATTGCTCTTCCTGAATATTCTCACGTGGATCCACTTCCCTCCCATCCAAAACCACTACTGTTATAATCGTCTGACCCCCCCCCCCCACTTCTCCCACCTCCACTGATGGGACAGTCTCTAAGTGACTTCTCAGTTTGCTCCATTGTTCCCTTCTGAGCCAGTGATCATTCTAGGGAGGAACAAATCTGTCCATGTCATCTCCTCTTTAAATCTTTCCCAGATGTTCAAAACTTCCACTTACTACTTTTTAAACTTCTCAACATGGGTACACAATCTTGCCTCCGACTAACCCTTTCAGTCTCATCCTCTCTCCCACCATCACAGCCATCTCCTCAACAGATTATCATATTCCAGCCTTTTCACACACTGTTCTTTCTTCCTGAAGTCCTCTTTGCAACCCTCAAGTCACTGTTTACTATTAACATTCATGTGTCAATTTGGAGATGATTTTATTTAGAGATTATTTTATTACTATTATAGTTGATTTACAAGTTTGTGCCAATTCCCAATTTCTGCTATACGGCAACGTGACTCAGTCAAACATATACATATATACGTTCTTTTTTAATATTATTTTCCATCATGGCCTGTCCCAGGTGATTGGATATAGTTCACTGTGCTGTACAGTAGGACCTCATTGCCAATCCATTCTAAATGTAATAGGTTGCATCTCCTAACCCCAAACTCCCAGTCCCTCCTACTCCCTCCCCCTTTGGCAACCACAAGTCTGTTTAGAGATTACTTTCTGATGGATGCTTCCTCTGGTGTCACCTACCCTCAAATTCCCTGCTGTGTATCCCCTTCTTGTGTTGGGCAGTTTCAAAGAAATCATGTATTTCTCACAACATCGACTCATAATTTTCTAAGGTTTAGTTGTGTATTTCTACTAGAGCACAATTCTGTAAAGACAATGGAATGCCCTTTATGGTTATTTCACGGACTGGTACATTGTCTGGAGTACAAAATATCCTCAATCCATTAAATGTACAGATATACACTCTGAAATCTAGTCTCCTTTGCTAAGAAAATTGAAGTGCTCAGAAAAGAATGTCTACCTTCTCCAGCTCCATCTCTAAAATCCTCCATGAATCTCTGCCCTTATACTCATCTCAGTTGAGCACTAGGACACTCACGCAAGAACATGTCTGTGTTTTCTTTCTTTCTCTTCTATTTATTTGATCTGCTTTGGATCATTCTCAAGGCAAATAAATGTTATTTCTCTCACCTCCCAAGAGGCAAACAAAAACCCTCTTCTCTTGATTACTACTCTACTTACTGGCCCATTTCTCACCTTCTATTTAAACATAATTCCTTTTTTTTTTTTTTTTGCTTTTTAGGGCCACACCTGCAGCATTTGGAGGTTCCCAAGCTAGGGGTCCAATTGGAGCTACAGCTGCTGGCCTATGCCACAGCCACATCAGATCTGAGCCACGTCTGTGACCTATACCACAACTCATGGCAACATCTGATCCTTAGCCCACTGAGCAAGGCCAGGGATTGAACTTGAAACCTCATGGTTCATAGTTTCATTTCCACTATGCCATGATGGGAATTCCTCAATAAAATTGTTTTTTTGTTTGTTTGTTTTTTAATTATTTCCCCAATACATTTTTTTCCTACTGTACAGCATGGTGACCCAGTTGCACATACATGTACACATTCTGTCTAGTTTCTATTGGTATACTTAAAACAAAAAAACCTAAACAAACAAAAAAAAAAAAACAAAATTCTTTAAAGGAGTTAACTATTTGCTATCACTAATTGTCTTCTCTATTCTCATAAATAGTCTGCAGTCAGATTTTTATCCTTGTCATTTTATTCAATGTCAAGGTCATGGGTGGCTTCTATGTTGCTAAAATCAGTGGTTAATTCTGAGTCATCTTAGTCTACCTAGCCCAGTATTTGGCACACTTGATCAATTCCTTTCTCCTTGAGTCATTTTTATTTCTGGTTGACTTGCTATCCTTGTGACTACCCATTCTTAGTTCCTTTGTTGATTCTTTTGCATTTCCTTCAATGCTAAAAGGTGGTCTGCTTTACAGCTTACTGCTCAGTCCTACCCACAAAGTTTTAAAACATGTTGTATCATTTTTGGTTCCAGCCTCCTTTCTGAAACAGGCTTATATGGGCACTGCTGACTTGGTATTTTTAATGGAATAGCTAAAAGTCTATCAGAACACACCCAAACCAGAACTTCCGGTCTCTACAAACATTCCACACGTAGTCTTCTCCATTTCAGGTAATGGAAAAATCCATCCCCCCCACCAGGTGCTCAAGGAAGAAGTTGAAAGCCATTCTTAAGACTCTCCTCCACAAAGCAGAAATACTTTTGATGCCATCTTCAAAATATATTCAGAATCTTACCACCTCTTGCCGCTTCCATTTCTAGTACCCTTGTTCAAGCCATCACCACCTCTTACCTGGATTATTGTTTTGCCTTCCTATCTGGTCTCCCTGCTTCTACCTTTGTCCTGGTATTTTCCACACAGCAACGAGAAAAATGTAACGTGTTGAATTAGGTCTCATCTCTTCAAGCAAACTAAAAGTCCAATGTCTTACTATAACATTCAAGACCATGGTACCTCTGATCTCATCACCTCTCACTTTCCCCCTATCTCCCTCTGCTTTAGGAACATCAGCTTTCTTGTTACTTACTTCCTTGCCTGCTTATAGCAGGCATACTCTTGTCTTAGATTCTTTGCAGAGGCTGTTCCAACTGCTTGGAACACGCTTCTCCTAGATACCTGCCTATCTTTGACCCTCACCTCCTTCAAGTCTTTGCTCAAATGCCCTCTCAATAAAGTTTACACTGATGAGTCATTTTGTAATTGCACACTTGCCCTGGCACTCTTAATTCCCCTTACCCAGCTCTATTTTTTACAACCTCAATAGCACTTACTAACTTCTAACAGACTGTAACTAATATTCTAATGTCTCCCCCTCCCTTGAGGATGTAAGTTCCCCGAAGTATGTTGTTTTTGCCTGTTTGGTTCACTGATGGATTGCCTACTGCACTTAGAGTAATTCTTGGTTCATAATAGTGTCTCAATAAACAATCATGGAGTAAATATTCATGTCTTTCACAACAAAAATCCTCTTTCTCTCTGGTTAGTTGAATTAAGAGTAAACTTATAAAAACAACAGTTATCCTATTCACTCTTTGAGAACAGGGACATAGCAAGTGCTTGTCGTATAAATGACATGAATAGATTGATGTAAGTTCAAATCTAAAATTGCACTTAGCTCTGGTTGAGTCAAGGACCATTCATTCGCCTTATGGAGACAATGAGCCTGCTTCTCTCATTTACAGTCATCATTAATTACAACAGTGATTTTTCTCTAGACAGAATATCTTGAAAATTTGAAGTATAAAGAGAAAAAATATTCATAATTCCACAACCCAGAAATTAACACTGGCAATATGGATATATTTTCCTTTAAACTTTTTTTTTCATACACACCTGCATATATGTACAAATACCTAAATATACAGTCATATAGTATGTATATTTATTATCTAATTATATATTTTCATCAACACAACATAAGCATTATGTTTTCATACACATTAGGAAAATACAATAAAAGCAAAGCTCATCTTGTCCAATGACATGGGCGCTTTGCTATGTTCAAATCTGCTTATTACATGTTTCAGAATTCACTGTTAGGGCACCTGTTTACACAGTATATGGAAATCAATCTTCTCTGTTTTAATAATTCAGAGTTATACTCAAATTCTGTCTCATTTGTGAATGTGGAACATTCAATCACCTAGACGAACACCATCCATTTTGGTGGAGTTGCGAGTGAGATGCCCCTGGCTATTTGTCAGATTTGGAGTTTCTTATTGCTTGGAAAGTAGGCAAGCCTGGTCACTTGCCACTCTACTATCCTTATTTAGGGTAACGCTACACACACTGGAATGAAGGAATTGATTGTGACAATTATTTAGCCAGCCTCCACACCTGCTCCTTCATAACAACCAACCAACCAAATAGACAACAAATAAGTAGGAACAAACCCCCTTTTTCTTGCAAATATACACCATTGTTTCATAAGTGACATGATAATGGTAACAAAACCAATGCTGCTTGAATGAGATAGCCAATTTCACACAGAGGAAGGTATCAAGAATTGCTTTTGCCTCAAGTTATCTGGTTACTTAAAACATTTATTTTTGGTATGACTGTGTGTGTTTTCTTTTCCCTGGTGTGAAGTGAGGCAAAATTGCCTTATTTTTCCACTTAACTTTCATTAGTCTTACCATCAAGAATAGAACTCACTCTTTTTCTTGAGTAAATATGAAAACTGTCCTCCCTTCATCCATAGCATAAACTATACCAAGATGGGGGCCGATATCCATGAAGTTTGTATTTGATCTGTGAATTATTATTTTTGAAAATAACATGCCCCCATGTTATGACTGAGGAATACATCAGAAGAAAGTTTTAGAACTTCTTCCTCAGAATTTCACAGTCGTCTCTGAGTTTTATTTTAGCGGTAGAAGGATACACCAATTTAAAACGTAACATTGGAATCACATTTAGAGGTACGCTTGTGCATACAGTTTTATCTCCATGCATAATACAATGGCATCTTTTTTTTCATCAAGTTTCTTTCTCAGCTCAGTACAGAGCTCCCCTGGCCGTCCATCTCCATGTGAGGGTGGCCCATTTCAGCATCAACATCACTGAAGGACCAATTAGAAAACAGGAAACCTGGAGACACTGAGTTCATAGTTTTATGTTTGCAGCTTGTCTAACTAGCAACTTGATGGCCCTGTACATCAATGACTCCTGCACATATGAGGGAGAGAAAGAAGAGTGGTTTCTGATCTCAGAACTGGAAATAATCTCATTCTTTATTATCATGTACTTTCTCTGTCTCACTTATTTATTTAAAGTTATTTAAAACATACCATGCGTCAGACATTGTTCTCAACCCTGGAGATGTAGAAGCGAAGAGGGCAAAGTTTCCAACTTCCCTGCTTCCAATTTTGGGGGGTATACACTCAGTAGTTGAATTAGTGGATCACATGCTAGTTCTCTTTAATTTTTGGTGGAACTATCTTTTATTTTTCATAGTAGATGTATCTTTTTTTTTATTCTCAGTAGCAAAGCACAAATGTTCCAGTTTCTCCATATTCCTACCAACACTTGTTATTTTCTGGTTTTGTTTTGCTGTATTTTTTTTATGGCTGCATCAGTAGCATATGGAAGTGTCTGGGCCAGGGATTGAAACAGCCACATCTGCAACCTATGCTGCAACTATTGCAACACTGGATCCTTTAACCCACTGCACAGTGCTGGGGATCAACCCCATTGTTTCTGCAACAACCCTAGCCTCTGCAGTAGAATTCTTAACCCACTGCATCATAGCAGGAACTCCTGTTTTATTTTAGTTTTTATAATTTTTGTGTGTGTGTGTCTTTTTTAGGGCTGCACCCTTGGCATATGGAAGTTCCTAGGCTAGGGGTCTAATTGGAGCTACAGCAGAGCCACAGCAACGCCAGGTCCGAGCCATGTCTGCAACCTACACCACAGCTCACTGCAATGCCGGATCCTTAACCGACTGAGGCCAGGGATCAAACCCGAAACCTCATGGTTCCTAGTTGCATTTGCTTCTGCTGCGCCATGGCGGGAACACCTTAATTTGTTCTTAATGACAGTCACCTTAATGGCTGTGTAGTGGTATCTTGTGGTTTGCACTTGTATTTCTTTACTAAAATGAACATCTTTTCATGTGCTTACTGACCATCTTCTTTCGAGAAATGTCTCAAGTCCTCTGCTCAGTTTTAAATTAGGCTATGTATATTTTTTTTATTTTTGAGGTGTAAAATTTCTGTGTACTTAAGATCTATCAACAGAACTTCTCAGTAAAGGTTTTGGAATGTATGTTTTCTTGGTTGGATGAATTAATTTATTTTGTTTATGTCTTAGAGTGAATGAGGGGAAATAAATAACTTTTTTTTTTTCCTTTCAAGGCAGGTAAAATGCAGTAAATAGATTTGGTGAGATCCTGAGTATGATCACACATGAAAAGCCTTCATTTCAGTTTCCACTGAGCTTTGCAGATTATCTCCATCATATTTCAGTCTTGAAATTTTGCCCACATATCCCATTGATTGTGCCCATTACCTGCACTCCTGTGTGCATAATAATACTTGATTAACGATAGTAAATATATGCTGGTGATATTTCCCACTTAAGAAATGAATAGTTTAGGACAATGTCAGTTCCCTCCCCTGAGGTAATGTAGCTTGAATATTACTTCATTGGATCTTTATCTTATGGCTGCACAAAAGACATTTAACAAATCTCATCTTTCCCTAAAACAGTTTAAATATAGTTATTATTTTCTTTCATCAAAACAGCCATATATTACCCTGACATCACCATATCTCATTCATCATCAGATACACACAGAGCTTCCTATAAACTACAGGTCTGATTACATTAACAGAGTACCCCCCCACACACACACACACAGAACCCCAATCATTAAAGAAGACTAGCAACTGGTGTTGCTACAAACAGTTTGTCCTGGGCAGCTCCACAGTAGGAAGGAATCAGCTCTCTCTCATTTCAACTCCTTTCTCTTCCACTCATCACACACCTCCTAGGAAATGGATTTACCGTCAATTTACCCTCAAGCCCCAATTTCCTTTTCTAAAAAAATATAAATTTATACACTACCTCATAATATTGGTAGGAGGAATAAATGATTGATTTTAACATGCACAACAATAAGGTCTGGCACACAGAAGTATACTGTAAAATTGAGCTAACATCTCTGAAAATTTATTGTAAGTTTAGTGCCTGTCTCCTGGTACCACAGAAAACAATGCTGATCCAATTTGCGCATATTGCAGTGACAAGACTACAGAACCTAACAGGAAAATGCTTTGTTCTCTTTGCAACCAGTAATGAGTAACCCAAAGCCAAGGGAGACATGCTCAGTGCAAACCAGATGTCATAGGGCAGAATCTTTGTGATGCATGTTAAGGTCATGAATATAACTCCTACAGCCTCAGTGGTGAAGGCTTATCACTAGAGGAACTGTCTCATTTGCCCAGGAAATCCCAGTGCACAACTATTCTTAGAGTGAAATTATGCTCAGCCACACTTTCAACTCTCAGAATGTCCTAGTTATCTCAAGATCCTAGAAAAAGAAGAGCAAAATAACCCAAAGTGAAGAGAAGGAAGAAAATAGTAAAAATAAGAGAAGCATCAAGGAAACAAAGTAGGAAAACAATAGAGGAAAACCAACAAAGCCAAAAGATATTTCTTTGGGGGAAAAAAAAAATCAGTGAAATTGATAGGCCTCTATCAAGATCGTTGGGGAAAAAAAAAATCAGTGAAATTGATAGACCTTTATCAAGATCGAAAGAGGAGAGAAGACACAAACCACTAATATCAGGAATGAGAGAGGGGATGCAGATCTTTCGCCACTATGAACACATTTATGCTCAGGGATTCAACAACATAGAAAAAAATAGGCCATATTCCCTAAATACAAACTATCAAAACTCATCCAAATCAAAATAGATCGAAATAAATAAACTTCTCCTAATGGTACTATGACAAATTTAAAAAATCAAATTCATAATTAAAAAGCACCCACAGATCCAAAATCTCCAGGCCCAAATAACACCACTTAAAATGTTAACAAGTATTTAAAGGAGAATTAATACCGATTTTACTGTGTTCCAGAAAATGAAAAAGGAAGGTTTTCCAATTCATAGTTTTATAAGGCCTCTATTACCTTGACCAAAACAAACAAAAAGTACAATACAAAGAAGCAAAGTTATAGAACAATGGTTCACGAATGTTTCATAAACTTAACAAAATATTGTCTAATCAAATCCAATGATGTATAAAAATGATATATCCTGGCAAAAGGGATTTATGCTATGTGTGCAAGGCTCATACAACATTCAAACATCAATGTAAACCACCACATCAAGAGTAAAGAGGAAAAATTGTCTGATTGAAACATCTGACAGAAAACACTGTTGACAAAATCCAACCTCCATTTATTATAAAAAAAATTACCAGAAAACTAGGACTAGAGATTTTCTAAACTTGATAAAGAACATCCACAAAAAAATCCTACAGCTGCCATTAAACTTAGTGTTGAAAAACTGAATGTTTTTTTCTCTAAGACTGGGGACAAGTAAAGGATATTCACTCTGAGCACTCCTACTCTAGAGTGTTGGAAACTATGTCAGCACAATAAGGCAAGAAAAATAAATAAAAGGCAAATAAATTGGAAAGGAAGAAATAAAACGGCCCCTGTTTGAAGATTGTGTCCACATTATAAAAAAAAACAAGGGATCTACAAAAATATTCCAATAAGTAAATTTGACAAAATTTCAGGTTGTAAGATCCGTGCGCACACACACACACACAAATTTGTATTTTCTATATCCTAAGAATGAACATGTAGAAACTTAAAAGCACAATACCATTTAGAACCAGTCCAAAGAAAATGAAGTAATTACATAGAATCTTAACTAAACATGCTGTCTACATGAAAAAAGTCTGAAAATGCTGGAAGGAAATCAGGGAGAAACATACTATATTTACAAATTGGAAGATTCAACATAGTAAGCATGCTAATTAAGTAGTAAATTTGCGAATTCTCCCCAAATCATCTACAGATTTAATACAATTCCTAACAAGATGTCAGTATTTTTGTTTGGTTTTGTTTTGTTTTTGGAGATATAGGCAGCTTTGTCCTAAAATTCATATAGAAAAATACAGGCTGAAAATTACTTAATCTTCAAAGGGGACACAAAGTGGGAAGTATTAGTTTACCAGATATTAAGGCTTAATATACTGCTATAGTTATTAAGATCATGTGGTTATGGGAAGTTCCCTTGTGGCACAGCAGTTTGAGGATCCAGCATTGCCACTGCTGTGCTTTGATGTCTGGCCTGGGAACTTCCACATGCCGGGGGTGTGGCCTAAAATAAAATGATCTGGTTACGGAAAAGGGATGGACACGCGGATCAATGTAACAGAACAGAGAATACAAATAGACTCACAAAAAATATGCCTGTTTTTGGCAAAGATGTAGAAGCAATCTGACAGAGGAAGTGTGGTGTTTTGAACAAATTGTGCTACAGAATTGGATATCCATGGGCAAAAATATGAATATCAACCTGTATCATATCTTACACAAAAATTAACTCAAAATGGATCATTGATTTAAATGTAAAACATAAAATTCTAAAATTTTTAAGAAAAAAAATAGGAGAAACCTTATAGTATCTAGGGTCAAAGAAGGAGTTCTTAGACTTGACACCAAAAGAAAAAAACTGAAAAATGGGACCATATTTAAAAAAAAAAAAAAGCTTTTTCTCAAAGGCCTGTTAAAAGGATAAAAAGACAAGAAGACAAGGTACGGACTGGTAAAAAAATATTTGTAAACCGCATATGTCACTAAGTTTTATATGTAGAACATCAAAACCTATCAATAAAAAAGAAGCAATCCAATTAGAAAATATGCGAAAGAACATGACCACGGTTTACTGAGGATACTATAGAAATGACAAATAAGCACATGAAAAGAAGCTCCACATCCTTAGCCATTAGAGAAATGCTAATTAATACCACAATGAGATCCTACTGCATATCTACCAGAAAGATGAAAATTACAAAAATAGTAATAAATTTTACAAATACTAGTAAAGATGTGGAAAAACTGGATCACTTATACATTATTGGTAAGAAAATGCAGTGGTGTGAGCACTATGTTTAGTTTTCAACAGGGCACACATAATTACCATAAGATCCTGTGAATGAGTTTTTGATGCTTCCCCAATGACCCCAAATGAAAGTTTTTTCTCACACATACTTGTACAAAAATGTGCATAGCAGCTTTATTTATTAATAGCCATTATGTGGAAACATAAGGATGTCCTTTCAGGATGAATGTTTAAGCAACCCATAGTATTTCCACACTATGGAATACTACTTGGCAATGAAAAGAAACTGAATATTGATATCCAATAAAATTTGGAAGAATGCTGAGAGAAAAAGTCAATCCTAAAGAGTGTGTGATTCTATTTACATAGTATAATTAAAATGACAATATTTTAGAAATGGATAATAGATTAGTAGTTGACAAGGATTAGGGATAGACAGATGGTGTGGGGTCTTCGTGATGATAGAACAGTATCTGGACTATATCAACATTGAGGTGGTGATTTTTTTTTACTATACTTTTGCAACATAATATGGTAAATGATAACAGATAATATAGGTAAAGGACAATAGATAAGGAGTAGAAGTTCTTTCTATATTTTCTTAAAATCATGTGTGAATCTCCAATTAATGCCAAATTAAAATTTTAGTTAAAAAAGAAAGTATCTCAGTGTTGCTAGTAAGTGATAAAATCACCTTCGTTATCATCAGAAGAAACTCTAGAAATATCAGAATTTGCATGGTTCTTTATAAATTGTTCTTAAAATTGCATAACTAGTGATGAAGTGTATTGAATGCTTACCACGTGCTGACTCCAAGCTTCCAACCCTTGCCACCCCACCTTCCACACAGAAGGCAACATGCCAGCCTGACAATGATTCTCATCATGGAGAACTGGTTTTCAATCTGTATTTGGATGCTTTTCATAAATTTCCAAGATAAAAAGACTTAACTTGACCATTATTAGTTAGCTAGCCAGATATATAGATAATGAAATACCCATATGGCAGAGTTAATATTTCAATACCACAAAAAGGTAAGAAGAAGTGAGCAATTTCTCTTCATCGCTAGTTTTAAGGAACCTCGCTTCTGCCCCAGCAAGCAAGTTGTACACATATAACTTAGTTTTTAATTAGTTGATTGACAGAATAAGTACATAAGTGTCTTCTTCAGTGAGCTAACACTGGAGAGTTACAAGTAGCTATAGGGTTGAGGATTGCGATAGATACCTTGTCAATAGCATAGTGACTCATATACAAAAGGGTCTCAATTAATACATGAGTTTACAAGTTTATTAATGAATAATAAGTTTATGAAACATTTAAATATATTCTAATTATTATGCCAAGCCCTGAATTAAAAGTGGTTTCTGCCAGTGAGCGTCTTATGGTCTGGTTAGGGAGACATAAATACAATTACAACAAAATGTGATGTGTGGATTTTCTTAAGTAAATATGAATTGGTACAGTCATAGAGTATAGCAAGTCTAAGATGTCTGGTATGGAAATAGAATAACAAAGATTTTACATAGAAAGGGGAGCCTAAAAAGAGATTTTTGAAAGGCATAAACTTTTTCCATAGGCAATGATTTTAATAAGGCCTTCATTCACTTATTCATATATTCAGCAAACTTAGTAAATGCTAATCACAGTCCAACTACCGTGATTTTTAGAGTTTTATTTAATGTCAACTTTGCTGCACTAAAATGGAGGTAAGCATAACACTGATACCAAATAAATTATTATTTGTTGGCTAATTAATTGAATTACATGGTACATGTCTAAATCTTGAGAATAAGGGGATTAAAAAAAATTTATCACCATTTGTGTATCTTGTGCTGCCTGTCAAATCTACCTCAGCCAAAGATTGTTTCCTACCTTTGTTCAATCCTCACAATAACACACAATAGGGACACTATAATATTTATAGAGGACTAATATTATCAAGGAGAACACAAACCCAGCAGGCAACTAGGATTACTGAAAAATTCTCCACTGGTCTTTTAATTATATAGCTTGAAAGAAGAATACCAGAAACAGGCATGTAAGATTTTATTTGTTTTGTTTAGGGTTCATAGCTAAACCTGCATACAAGGCTTCATGGACAACTGTTTTCAAAGTCATTTTTTTTTTTTTTCTTTTGAGCGCCACATTCGCAGCATATGGAGGTTCCCTGCCTAGGGGTCTAAAAGGAGCTGTAGCCACCAGCCTATGCCAGAGCCACAGCAACGCCAGCTCCGAGGCACATCTGCAACCTACACCACAGTTCAAAGCAAGGCTGGATCCTTAACCCACTGAGCAAGGCTGGGGATCAAACCTGCAACCTCATGGTTCCTAGTCGGATCCATTTCCACTGAGCCATGATGGTAACTCCTCAAAAGTCTTGATTATACCCAAATGTGATCTGTCATATTGACTTTAACATCATATCACAATCTAATGAATAATTCCACTCTATCATATTCATTCAGAAAAAACCTTTCATCTCCCTCCAAGAGACAGAGTATTTTTCTGACTTGTTATTAGTCTGATTCACCATAGGATTTATTTTCTTGTCTGACACATTAACAGTTATTAAAATGTGGTACTTGTTACACATCTATTCCATACATAGTTTGTATATATCAACCCCAACCTCCCATTCTATCCCTCTGCTCAAAGTTTCCCCTTTTGTATCATAAGTCTGGTTTCAAAATCTGTATTTCTGTTTTGTGCACAAGTTTTCCACTATTATTCTTTATTAGATTCCACATATTAGTGATCCGACAAGGACCAACTATATAGCACAAGGAACTCTATTCAATACTCTGTAGTGATCTACATGAGAAAAAAATCAGAAAAGGAATGGATATACGTGTTTTGCATAGCTGAATCACTTTGCTGTACATCTGAACCTAACACATCATAAGTCAACTATACTCCAATAAAATTTAATTAAAATAAAAAGCATGTCACTTAAAATGTTGTCTTAGGATTATAAATTAGTTTAAAATGCATAGCTTGATGAAATAGTTTACAGGTTAGTTTCAAGTCCTTCATTAAAGAAGACATCCCAGCTACTTTTAGATGATAATGCCTTTCCAAAGGCCAACATGGTGTGTAGATTCCCAGAATTAGGGCTGCTTCACAGCTTTGTGATGCCAGTGTCCCAGAGTTAGGGATTCAACTGCATTTTCACCCTGACATTCCGAGAAATTCTACAGAAAAAGAAAGTTAACTTTTACAACAGAGAATGATTGCAGGATGGGGCGGGGACTCTGGTATTTCATCCTTTCGTATCTTGCCAGTTTACACTCCTACTGCAAGCAGACATATAAATCATCTGGTTTCTTCATTGCCTCTTCTATTTCATAAAGGGGATGCATCTTCATTTGAAGAGCACTTTGCAGTTCTTAAAGGATAATTCTGCAAGTGCAGGATGGTGTTTCCTTCCAAAATCAACAACAACAAACTGGATTTTGGATGGCCTTTTACCAATGCCCAAAGCAGCCTCTAATGAGCCCTTTAGTTTGGGTATCTAAGTCTAAAAAGGAAACAGAAGAAGCTTAAATTGAAATTCTAGAAGTTAAATGTGTCTGCTAGGCTTGTTCTGATTTCTAATGTTCTTTCCTAAAAGTTTAATATTTTGCCATCACGAGATATTCCATCATTGTAAAAGCACTATATTAGGGGTCTGAGTGGACACAAACAAGGATAACACAAATATCTACACGCAAGAAGTCAACAGTCTGGTATATGTGAAGACAGAGCTCTAGCATTTTAAATACTTATGTATAAATGGGATTTTGATATCTATTTACACACATTTTATGCAGTCTTTACAATAACACCATGATATGGTTTTGCTACTCTGTTGTTAGAAAATAAGTTTTCATCTGGTTACTCAGATTAGCTATGATAACAGATTCAAGACAATATCATTACTGCCAACCTGAATTACTGCCAACCTGATCAAAGCCTGTATCATCTCTGTCTTAGCCACTCAAATAGCTTCCTCATGGTTTTTTTTTTTTTAATTTTTGCCTCTTTATGACCTATTGGAAAGAAAGCTGGGGTCCACTTTTTAAAATGAAAGACACATTGCAGTGATTTCTCTTTGCACTTAAACTCCCAGCTCTTTTCCAGTAGCCTCCAGGGATGCACTGCACGACAGTCCATGACTACCTCTTTAGCCTCATGTCTTTCACACTCACCTCTTTGTCCCATAAGCTGTATTCATGATAAATGAAGGTCTTATTTTAGTTCCTCATGCTGACCAAACTCACCTTGGTCTCAGGACTGTGGTACGTATGTTTGTCTGCACTGAACTCTCCCCAGTCTTGCTCCTTGCCTATTCAGTCCAACCTGTCAAATTCACCGTTCTATGGTGGTTGGTTTAAATGGTCCCTCCTTATAGAATCCTTTTGTGATCATCTAGTCTAAATTAGAGCCCTCTTAAGGTGCTTCACTGTAACATGGTTCTCTCACTGCATATTTCACATTCAAAAGATGTATTGATGTGTTTAAGCCTAGTAGACTATCATTTTGATGGCAGAGTCCAGGTTGCTTTGGTTCACCCTTACACCCTAGGTATCGACAGGCACCTTATCCATGATAGGCACTCGATATTTATTTAATAAATAAACACACGAGTTTAGAGGGCTCTTTAAATTAATGTCCGCATAATAAAAGCCTCCAGTGTCCCAATCACAAACATCGCTAGCATAACCAATTTTTCACACCTCTTTATTTCTGATATTATACTGAATTATTTATATTCATCTCTTTTCTCAGAAGAACCCTGAAGTTTTCAATGATGATGAAACATCAAGACTTATGTTGACGTAAATGGAATCGTACCTAATTAGTAAGTAGCTGTGAATGGATTCAGGATGTTTTACTTTTAAATTAGTACTTTCCTATCTCCAGTCATTGGTTTGGTTTTGTGTGTTTGTTTTTGTTTTGTTTTTGATATTGAACTGCATCAGTCCTTCTCCTTTTGTCCCCTGATCCTCCTCCACTGTGACTGTATCCTGGGAGGTGCCCCCTACTGATCATGATTATATACCCTAGGTTCCTGTTTCTCTTCCTCATACTTTCTCATCAGATTCTCATGATTATATACCCTAGGTTCCTGTTTCTCTTCCTCATACTTTGTCATCAGATTCTCATGATTATATACCCTAGGTCCCTGTTTCTCTTCCTCATACTTTCTCATCAGATTCAGCCAATGGGTGATCCTGCAGGAGATCACTGATTGGGAGCAGAACATGGTGGAGCATTTATTTTCATCTCCAGTGTTCCAGTCAGTTTGTATTGAGTAGTCCTCTTCCAGGATTACATAGGTGAGTGGTTTCTGGGCATGCTTCCTTCCTCTGCTCCTTCACACCTAGAGGTGGCAATGCCCTCCATCTCCTCTGGGTGCTTCACTGCCTCCTGCTGGTCCTCTTACCCTTCCTTACCTGTCCATAAATAGCCTCTATATTGAAGTCACTAAGAGATGAAACAACTGCTTCTGAGATCTAATGATTCCTAATAATCAGGAAACTCCCATCTTCCATTTCAGGAATATTAGAAGAAAAAGAAAAATAGTGTTCTGGAATTTCTACTCAAAAATGTTCTCCCAGATAATGACAATGAGGACAAAATTTAATAAGCTTTCACATTTTCATTGTGTAGCGCAACTTGTGGTGGCAAACACTTTCTAAATTAAATCTTCATAACTTCTCCATGAGAATTATTATTATCCCAATATTGCATTTGAAGCAATAGGCATAGAAGTCAAAAGGTAGGGAGTGGTGGAGCTAGGACTTGAACCTAGCCAAGCAGACCCTTATCTGATGCTCTTTACTTACCATGAACACATTGCCTTCACAGTTATCATGCTCAGGACAGAGGAGGTTGAATCAGGAACCCCAGGAGACCTTTATAAGTGTAGCACAAAGCAGCTTACCATGATAAGGTCACTTTCCTTTGCTTCTGTGTAAATATACCACTTCAAGCAATTAATTGCCTATAGAGTCTTTCAGTTCCCAGAAGAGCCTCCGAAGGGCTCCTGCTACACTCCAAATCCCAATTTTCAAATCAAATAACTTATTTTATAATCATTAATGTCCTTTGAACACTGTCTTAATTACTTCCCAGATAAGATTTGAGGTGGTTTATTATACAAACACAAGGAAAAGTGGTTGAAGACATTTGACATAATTAAACAGTACTTGCTGATATTTATTGAATGCTTATTATGCACCTGCCTTTGTGCTGGTCCTCTGTACACTTGATCATATTTGTCCTAATCTATGACACAGATGATTTGTACATGAGAACCTGAGACTTAAAAAACGGAAGTACATAGTCTACACAAATAAAAGATGATAGAACTAGGATTTAAACTTATGTTACTCTCACTTCCTACTCCTAATTCCTCTGAAAGCACCATGTTTTTTGCTTGTTTTTCTGTTTTTGTTTTTTAAAGCCCTCCCCCATCCCACACTTCCCAAAGAAAAACAAGACTTGATAAGATTGTGCAGAGAAGTGGGATTGTATACTGAAAATATAAGAGAAATTCAGTTCCTGAAAATAAAACTCAACTGCAATTTCACATAGATAGGACAAAGGGGAAAAATGCAAAAGGTCCAGGGAAATGCTACGTGGCCCATGTAGGAATCAGTCCTAACTTTGAATTTTAGCTCAGCCACCAACTAGCTATGTGACTTCAACACAGGTTACTTCTATACTCTGAATCTCAGTTGAGTCATCTATAAGGTAGAGATAATGAAACTAATTTGTGTGACTGAGAAGTTTAAAGATCATATATGCAAAGAAACTGGCACAGTGTCCTCCATAGAGCGGAGACTTCATAGTGCTAACAGCTGTTGTAAAAATCCCCAGTAACCCCATCTGGTATTTTTATTCCTCGGAATAATCTTGTAATTTAGTGTTCACAACTTGCATTTCACAGAAGAGGAACTGAGGCTTAGGAAGGGTTAATCATTTGGTTAAGGTGATATAGAGCTGGGATGAAAACACATGCATATCAACTCCCAAATATATATATATATATATATATATATATATTTTTTTTTTTAATCACACATTGCTTTAATTGTCCAATCAAAGGAGGATGACCTGTTGGTCAGAAAAGACAAATCTTTTCCTGGCTAAGAGCCTGAGGGTTGTTGCATGAACAGCATTCAGCAAAGTAACGGTCCATGTCCAGGATGACAGTTTTACAAGAAAAGTGAAGGCCTTCCTATATCACTGGTTCTTAAATCACAGGCCCATAGTAAAACGTAAGGGTATGGTGGAAAATGAAGTTATTTAAGGAAATTTCATGGGGATGGAGAGGATGATGTGACCCAGACATGTAACCTCCTCATAGTCTGACTTTATACAAGGTTAAAGTTGGGAGGCCCTCGAGGAACGAATTCTTATAAGGTATCCCATTGCACTACAATTTTAGAGTCAGGCTTTGGACTGTAGTATAGCCAACAGTGGATATTACATGTCTTGAACATTTCAAGACAATAAACAGTATACAGAGACTTTATAGTGGTAATTGGGCAGTCAATGTGGGGTATGGGACATCTTTTTTCCAGAAATTGGACAAAAATTTGGAGAAACACAAAGAGAAAACTTACCAGACTTCGAGAGAAAGAAATGCCCTGAAGCATGGACTACCCACCATGACCTATGCATGATAGGGTCAGTTCCTACCTCATGACTGTCAACTAGCTTCCCTCAAATATTAAAAACGAAATTAATTCTTTAATCAGGGTATCCTATGCATAGTTTTGTCTTTGAACACTTAGCTTGGGAGTATATTATTCCTTTAAACTTTCTAAAAAAGATGGTCAATATTGTTAATCATCAGGAAAAATGCAGATCGAAACCACAATGAACTATCACTTCATAGCAGTCAGAATGGCTATTGTCCAAAAAATCACAAATGACAAATATTGGTGAGGATGTGGAGAAAGGGAACACTCTTACACAACTGCTGGAATATAAACTGGTGCAGCCACGGTGGAAAACAGTGTGGGGCTTCCTCAAAAGAACTAAAAATAGAACTACCATATGACCCAGCAATTCAACTCCTGGGTATATATCCAAAAAATCCAAAAACACTGATACAAAAAGATAATTGCACCCCACTTGCATAGCAGAATTATTTGCAATATCCGAGACATGGAAACAAACTAGCTATCCATCAACACATGAATGGATTAAGAAGATGTGGTACATATATGCAATGGAATGCTACTCGGCCATAAAAATAACAAAATTTGCCATTTGCAGCAACATGGATGGAACTAGAAAGCATTATGCTAAATAAAATACATCAGAAATAAAAAAGACAAATACTGTATGACAACACTTATATGTAGAATCTAAAAACTATAACCAATTAGTGAATATAACAATATAACAATAAAGAAAGAGACTCACATATATAGAGGGCAACGTAGTGTTTACCAGTGGGGGAAGAGAAAGGGATATAATAAGGGTAGGGGATTTTGAAGTACAAACTATTAGGTATAAAACAAGCTACAAGGATATATTGTACAAAACGGTGAATATAGTAAATATTTTGTAGTAACTATAAATGGAATATAATCCTAAAATTGTGAATCTCTATATTGCACACCTGTAACATATGATATTATATATAAACCATACTTCAATTAAAACATAAAATGGATAATGAGTATCATCTTAATATAGGGAAGCCACCAATCTTTCATAGGACTAAAGTGAGTATTAATGAGATAAGAGTATTTAAATGTTTAGTTTATGGTATTTGTTAATACCTATTAGTTCAAATTTCCAAAATAGTTTTATGTTATATGCTTAGGATACAATATTTCACCATTGTTCTTTTTAGTGATAACTAGTGTAATTTCACATCCTAAGTATATATTGTATCCATGAAAGATCAGTGGCTTCCTTTCTCTGGTAGAGGGGTTTATAACATTTCTAGGACTGGGCAACTGGCATTCCCAGACAACTCTTCCAAGAGACGGTATATTCACTCTGACTTCTTGATGCCCCGATATTCTTTTCATTCGCCCACTGATAAAGCCATTTTCTCATATTTGTAGTGTAAAAACTTATAGCTTAAGAGGATCTAGGTCCTCTCCTCGGAGGTATACATAGAGCATGTCCTTGAGAGACCCTTGATCCCAATATTGCTTTTCATGAGGATAAAGATAAGATTTGGGAACCCATTCCTTATCTTTTTGGTGAACATTATTTTTTAAATGTCTTGAATAAAGCCTGTTCCTCAGCCCATGCTGGGATGTGTTATGGAATTTTTCCCGACCAACAGTGAAAACCAGGGTGTTGTTATGCAGGCACACACAAAGCTCAGTAAGTTCTTAGGCAACAGGTAATTTCCCAAAGACATTGGTAACTCAGTTAAGCAGACTGAAATATCTCAAGAAACAGCAAGTAGATGACAAGGAAATAAGAAGATTAAAGAAAACTGAAGAGTTCCCCAACTGACAAGGATATGATAGGGTAAATACTTTATTTGATGAAACTGAGAGCACTGTGGTGCTATTAAATCAAGACCTCTTCATTCTCCCACCTGACTCGGCAGCAAGTGAAGCCAAAAACCAGGAAACTATCCTTGATAGTTAAACCTTAAGAACACGAAGGAGAAACTTTAAAATAGATCACTTTGGAACTAAGATAGACACACTAATGTAGATATATAAAAGAGATAACAAACACGGACCTACTGTTTATGTCCCTATATATACAGAGAACTGTATCCAATATCAGGTAATAACCTAAATGGAAAGAATCTAAAAAGAATCTCTATGTATAACTGACTCACCTTTCTGTACACCTAAAACTAACAACATTGTAAATGAATTACATTTAATTTTTTTTTTTTTTTTTTTTGCTTTTTAGGGCCACACCTGCAGGATAGGGAAATTCCCAGGCTTGGGAAATATTGAGCTGTAGCTGCCAGTTTACACCATAGCTGCAGCCACACTAGATCCGAGCCACATCTGCGATCTAAGCCAAACCTCAGGGCAATGCCAGATCCTTAACCCACTGAGGGAGGCCAGGGATCGAATCTGCATCTTAATGGATATTAGTCAGGTTCGTTTCCACTGAGCCATGACAGGAACTCCTCAATAATTTTTTTTTTATAGTGTGTCATGATATTTTAAAAATTGACAGAAAAGTAATGTTTTTTATCCTGGGAAGCATAAAAAGAGGAAAAAATAGTGTAACATAAAACAGATCAGATAAAATTATAAAATTTAAACTGTGTGAAAAATAGCAATTTTACTACACACAATATAGACATTAACTCTATTAATATTTGAAAATAATTTGGTCAATTGATTACATAAGCTATTAAATATATTAACTATAAGATGTAAGGCATTGTTTTAATATGCAATGCCTTACATGTTTTAACATTAATAATTTGACAATGTACATTTCTAGACAGTATTGAGGATAACATTTTTGAAAGCTCAAGTTTCACAACATCTAGATGTTTGATATGCAAAGACATTTAAACAGACTTAATTATGTTGTTGAACTCACAGAACAAAGAAAAGCCCATAAGATCCAGAAAGAGAAAAAGAAGATAAAATTGAAAAGAAAAATTAGGATGAGGACAAGCAGGAGCAGAAAGCTACGGAGTAAGCAAACATATGTCAATACCAGAACATTCAAGCTTTTGTGAATAAACACTGCACTGAAAGTGAATGACTAGGCCCTTGAGCTTTTAAGATGGCAGCAAGGAAAGGGGGCATAAATCCACATCCTACCCCCACCCCCACATAAATCAGACCCATAAAAGTCTTACCTTTAGCAAAACCACATTCTAGGAGGAAATTATCTATTGGGATAGTGCAGGGAGCCAAACGATGTCTACGATTTCTTAGTGCTAAGTAAAAAATAGCCCCCAGGACACCCACATTAGCAGGGTCCTCTATGAGTTTGTGTCTATAGGTCTCACTGTACATTGGGCTTGGGTTAGGATTTATAACAGCTTCATGGTCTGAGAAAGACCAAGTAAGAAATTTAAATGGCGGTTTCCTGGGTGTTATAATTTATGCATCATAGCAAAAACTGAAGTAAATTCTCTTTGAAGGAAAGAAATCTCATGTGAGGACCCTCAGGATTTATACATATTAGGTCAGTCAAAGATGAGTTCAAAATATTAAATCACCAAATATATGAGAAAATAAAGAGTCTTTGTAAACAAGTATGAGCGGAAACACTAAGCAATATGTTTGGACCCTAAGGACTTCAGTTATTAGAAATATAAGATACAGAAAATAAAATAACTACTGATAAAACATTTAAACATACAAAGTATGGATTCCAAAGACAGAGTAGACTGTTTAAAAGAGACAGGCTAATTTATGAAATAAATAGAGCTTAGATTTAATTATATACATTGAATATTAAAATATTGAGGGGATTAAATGGTGGATTAAACATAGCTGAAGGGAATGTTAACAAACTGAAAACTAAACTATAAAAAATCCTAAGAATGCAGTTCAATGAGTCACAGAGATAAAACAAAATAAATCATTATGGTATAGCTAGCATAGAATTAAAAGATACACATTAATCCATTCTAGAAGAAGACAACAGAAAAAAAAATCACAGGAGAATTTATAAACTCAAAAGCAGAAAATATTGCAGGATTTATTAAAAGACACACATTATTAGATTCAATAAACACTACATCAGACAGAGTAAATAAAAAATGCACATCTATAGACATCAGAATAAAACTGTAGACCACTGAATACAAACTAAAAGTAAAAAGAGAAAAATAGGTCACCTAAATTGAAAACAATTAGAACAAGAATAGAATTCTCCACAGCAACAATGTAAATCAGAAGAAAGTGGAATAATGTGTTGAACATGGTGAGAGAAATAGATATTAAATAAGAATAGAAGAGGCAGCAAAAACTATCTATAAGGACAAGGACAAAATAAAAATATTTTCAGAGAAAACCAACATGATTTCATTAATAAAATTTCCAAAATGATGTACTTAGGGAATAACTAAAGTAATTCCATAAGGAAAGGCTATGATAAAAAAAAAAGTAGCAACCCCCGCCCCCCAAAAAAACCCTGAAACATAAATAGATGTGGGTAAAATCTAAACATTATTACTAAACATTTTAATAATGATGATGATAGTCACTAGTATATCTAAATTATAGAGTTTATAGAAATAAAACCAAGAAAATGCTAAAACATTTTACAATAATAGCACCTGGCCTATATTATTAAAGGTGGGAGAGAGGGATAGACAGTGACATGACGAAACTTTCGAGGTTAATGGATATGTTCATTATTTGGGTTGTGGTAGTGGCTTCATGATGTAGATGGATATCCAGTTCTATCTAATTGCACACTTTAGGTATATTTAATTTATTGTTTGTCAAATATACCTCAATAGAAATAAAAGATTACAAAATATCTAAATAAATGGAGATGTGTGCCATGTTGAGAGAAAATCTCAATAATTTAAAGGTACAAGTTCTCTAAAATCCAGCAATGGATCTAGTACAATCTCAAATGAAATCTATGTAGACTTTATTTGACAATGCCCAAAGTGATTAAAATCATCTTAAATGAATTTTATTTACCTTTTCAAAGAACCAGCTCTTTGTTTCATTGATTTCATCAATTGTTTTTTTAATCTCTATTTTATTGAATTCCTCTTTAATCTGTATGATTTCCTTCCTTGTGCTGACTTTAGGGCTTTGTTTGTTCTTCTTTTTCTAATTCATTTAGGTGTTGGGTTAAGTTGATGATTTGAGATTTTTCCTCTTTTTTGAGGAAGGCCTGTATTGCTATGAATTTCCCTCTGAGCGCTGCTTTTGCAATATCCCATGTATTTTGAGTGATTGTGTCTTCATTATCATTTGTCTTTTTTAATTTTTAAATTTCCTTCTTGATTTCCTCATTGACTCATTGGTTTTTTAGTAGTATGTTGTTTCGTCTCCATGTTGTCAGTTTTTTCTCATTTCTTTTCCTGTGGTTGATTTCTGCTTTCATGCCATTGTGGTCAGAGAAGATACTTGAAATAATTTCTATATTCTTATATTTGTTGAGGTTAGCTTTGTGCCCTAATATGTGATCAACCCTTGAGAATGTTCCATGTGCACTTGAGAAGAATGTGTATTCTGATTTTTTGGATGTAATGTCCTGAAAATGTCGATTAAGTCTAACTGTTCTATTGTGTCCTTTAGGATCTCTGTTGCCTTATTGATTTTCTGTCTAGAGGATCTGTCCATTGTTGTGAATGGGGTGTTAAAATCTGCTATGCATGTATTCCCACTGATTTCTTCTTTTATGTCTGTTAGTATTTGTTGTAGGTATCTGGGTGCGCCTATATTAGGGGCATATATATTGATGATTGTAATATCCTCTTCTTGAATGGATCCTTTAACCATTAAAATAGTGTCCTTCTTTGTCTTTCTTTATTGCCTTCATTTTAATGTCTATTTTGTCTGATATGAGTATTGCAACTCCTGCTTTCCTGTCTTGTCCATTGGCATGAAGTATCTCTTCCCATCCCCTCACTTTCAATCTATATGTGTTCTTTGCTCTAATATGAGTTTCTTATAGGCAGCAGATTGAAGGTGTTTGCTTTTTTATCCAATCTGCCCCTCCGTGTCTTTTGATTGGAGCATTTACTCCATTGACATTTAAGGTGATTATTGATAGATACGTATTTACTGACATTTTAAACCTTGTTTTCCAGTTGATTCTATGTTTGTCTTTTCTTCTTTTCTTTTTTGGGTTGTATGGTTTCCATTTATTTTATGCTTGAGTACTTTTCATTTCAGTTTTTGTGAATGTAATGTTTGGTTTTTATTTGTGGTTGGCCTTTTTTTTAAGCACATTAGCCCTTTCCTCTATCTGCTTGCTTTTGCCCAATAGTCATATAGGTTCAGACACACCATTAAAATAAAAAAAAAAAATCTGTATTTTCTTACTTTCCTTGCCCACATTTTATGATTTTGATGTCTTTTTTTTTTTTTAAACGTCTTCATGTTTAGCTCTGTATGCTGGCTTATTTAAGTGATTGCTTTCTAATTGTGGTTTCCTCCATCCTAATTCTTCTTTTTCTCTTTTTTCTCTCTTTTTTTTTAAATTTAGATAAGCCCTTTCAGTATTTCTTTTAGAATGGGTTTAGTACTGCTGTACTCTTTTAGCTTTTGTTTCGTTGGATAAATTCTTTATTTCCCCTTCTAATTTAAATGATATTCTTGATGGATAGAGTATTCTAGGTTGCAATTTTTTCTTTTCAGCACTTTAAACATATCTTGCCACTCCCTTCTGACTTGTAGTGTTTCTGTAGAGAAATCAGCTGATAGCCTTATGGGGATTCCCTTATAATTAATGCTTTTCGTTTCTCTTGCTGCTTTTAGAATCCTCTCTTTAACTTTTGCCATGTTTATTATAATATGTCTTGGTATGGTTCTGTTTGGGTACAGCTTGTTTGGAGCCCTCTGTGCTTCCTGTATCTGGATATCAGTGTGCTTTAGTTTTAGAAAGTTTTCAGCCATAATTTCTTCAAATATATTTTCAATCCCCTTTTCTTCTTCTTTTCCTTCTGAAATTCCTATTATGTGTAGATTGGCTTGCTTTATATTATCTCATAGGTCTCTTATATTGCTTTCATGTTTTTTTTATTTGGTTTTCTGTCTGCTGTCCTGATTGGGTGATTTCCATTATAAAATTTGAAATGTTTAATTTTTTTTCTTTTTTTTGCTTTTTAGGGCTGCACCTTTGGCTAATGAAAGTTCCTAGGTTGAATGAGAGCTGCAGCTATACCACAGCTATAGCAATGCAGGATCTGAGCTGCAGCTGTGACCTACACCACAGATCAGGGGAAATGCCAGATCTTTAACCCACTGAGCAAGGCCAGGGATTGAACCTGCATCCTTTTGGCTACTAGTCAGGTTTGTAATGCACTGAGCCACAACAGGAACTACAAATTTTAACATTATTAAAGAAAATATAGGCAATTTTTTTTCCTCCATGGTGCGGAAAAGTACTTGTTATGTTAAGACACACAAAGCATGATTTATTTTAACATGATAAATTCAGCTATATTAAAAGTTTGTGGACTGCTAAAGTTTCCATGAAGAGAATGAAAATGGAATTCTCAAACTAGAAGATATTAAAGAGATTAATAGTCATAATATAAAGTACTACTAGCACTGTCAGAAAAAGATAACTAAACCATAGAAGAATGGCCAAAAGATAAACAAATATTTTACACAATAAGAAGCTAGGCAATCATTAAATATCTAAGTATTGACCTTCACTAATTAAAAGGGAAATAAAAATCAAAACTACAAATAGATACCATTCATTTTCATTTAGTATGTCTGCTAATACACAGCATTAGCAAGATTACAGACCAACAGTAAGCTATGTTATACTGAAAGAAATGGATTTGGTATAACAATTTAAAAAAATAGTTTTAAATTTCCATGTAAATTTCAAGCTTCACATATAATATACAGGGTTGATAATGAATGAACATGCTTAAACATGAATGAATCTCAGAAAACTAATACTGGATAAAAAAACAAGTAGATGGAGTTCCCATAGTGGCTCAGTGGCTAACGAATCCAACTAGGAACAATGAGGTTGTGAGTTCAATCCCTGGCCTTGCTCAGTGGGTTAAGGATCCGGCGTTGCTGTGAGGTGTGGTCTAAGTTGCAGATGCAGCTCAGATCCCGTGTTGCTGTGGCTCTGGTGTAGACTGGCGACTACAGCTCTGATTCAACCCCTATCCTGGGAACCTCCATATGCCATGGGAGGGGCCCTAGAAATGGCAAAAAGACAAAAAAAAACTAGTAGAGAAAAAATATATTCAGAGTGACATATTTATATAAATTTCACCTAATAGCATACAAATGTAAATCTAAATTAGATGGTAAATGAAAGATAATTTAGAAGAAAAGCCTAAGTGTACTGTTAATATTCTATTTATTAAGATAGTGACAGAATGGCAGAAAAAATTCCTCTGGATCTGTGAATCTTTAATATGAAGTATCTTTAATATGAAAAGAATTTAAAACTTCATGCTTTTAAATTATATATGCAATAAGAGTAAGTATGCCTAAAAGCATGCTTATAGGCGAAGTTTAGAGGGAATAATGCAAAACTATTAAATGAGTTGTTGCATGATGAAGTAACTGTTGATACAAAACACACACATTTTTTGTGAGTATTATAAATCTTCCTGCATTGTTGCTGGTATCTTTTATATTTTTATTAAAGTATAGTTGATATACAATATTGTATTAGTTTCAGGTATAAAGCAAAGTAATTCAGTTATACTATATATATTATACATATTAGATATCTTTCAGATTAAAATGTCATTACAGAAGTTAATGTACAAAATAATTTATAATTATTCTATTAGTGCAAACTAATTTATAGGAATATTTCATATGAATCCATATTTTAAGTTTTTAAAAATAATAGCCTACTACAAGCCAAACTAAGAGTTATAATAGAAAATTAACCCTTATAAAGATTTTGAACCTATCTAGCAATTTTCAATGGCGTTTCTAGTAATAATTATTCATTTCAACATGTTAGCCTAAGTTCACCCTCAAAGCGTGGATGACTGCCTGAAATTTTTGAGAATCTCAACAGAAATATTTCATTAAATATCCTTTTTAAAACTAAATCTTAAGTTCGTTTATTGGAGTTTTATTCCTTAGCATAAGAAATAATTTTAAACAATATCAAAATATTGAAAGGTTGGGCTCAATCACATTTGGGTAAAGTCATTTGTAATACAGCACACACACAGATAAAGCTAACTTGCTTTCAGTAAATGGTGTATTGATTTTTCAGCTGTGAATGTATATAGTACTATTTAGAGAAAATGTCTGTTCCAGTATCTGTCTATTCCCTGGGAATGTATGTTCACAAACTAAATAGTAAGGTGAGAACTGATGTAATTTGTTTACATTATGTGGTATTTACCCTGGAGTACTGTGACTGTTAGAGGGGAAAAAAAATCCACATGACATTGCACTCCTTCACTTAAAGAAAAATATGTATGTGTGTATATACATGCATATGCATACACACATACAGACATGCAGAAAGAGAAGAAAAGGGAGAAAAGGAAGAAAAAGACCACGAGGAAGTGAGAACTTAGTATGGCCAAATGTTAGTCACTGGGAATATAAAATCTAATAAAGGTTAGTGCATTATAAGACGAGTGCATTAAGTGAACTGTCAAGTTGAATGTTATTGGAATAGTGCTGTAAAATAGATTCATAAATGGTACAGGAAGAGCTCCATGAGGAAGACCAAGTTGTGTATGGTAAACAGGAGTCCACAAAAGAAAAGTTGATGAGAGAAACGAGAGGAGAGAATACAGTTAAAGCAAACCTCACATTAAGTCTGAAGTCTGATAGAAGATGACACATTTAAAGAAATATACATCATTCAATGAGTGTGGAGCTGGGAAACTAGAGAGACAAAAAGGATCAGGATAAAAAATACCCCTGAAATCAGGGAAGTTTGGAGTAGAACAGAATTGTTAATTTTTTTTTATTTTAAATATATTTATCTGGAAAGATTAAACAGGTCTGTTTCAAGAAGACCCTAAGATGTATACAAATCTGGTCATAAATCACTGCAGGAAGAGACCAAAATAATAGTAGGATGTGGAACTCACCTACCACAAAATATATCAAAAGTGTATGTATAAGAGGAAAAAGTCTCACTGGAAACTGGCAGAAAAGGCTTGTGTATAATCAAGGCTTATTAAGATTCACAGATTTGGATGGGAAGCGAAGAGAAACTAAGAATTTAGGACCTGTGCCCCAAGAGGGGACACAAACAAAAGGGGAGATCACATGGGTGGCATTCCTTCCTGGGGAGCGAGCAGTTTGAGCCACATATAGCATGCCCCAGTCCTAGAGTCTGAGACAGGCTGGTGGGAGGGCCAGTGGGACTAACAGAAGGGCTGTGGGAAGCCTGAACTCCACTCGGGAGGAGCACACATGCATGTGATGCTCCAAAAGTGGGCAGAGAGGGCAGATAACTGATTTCCAATGACCACCATCCTCAGTCTGAGCCCAGCAAATGCCCTAGCCCCATCTTCTTTGTACAACTCCGCACTGGATAGAGGACTACTATGACAAAGGAGAGACTTGTCTGTGAAACAGAGATGGTGGCTCAGATATGAAATGGCATATATCCAGGGCAAGGGCAACCATTACTTGCACTTAGGCAGCACATTGAATGTTCCCCCAAATCTGTCTATAGCCAAACCACCACAGTCCATGCCATAACACATGCGGAGAGACCACACAGGTCCTAGCTGCAAAGTGACACAGCACCACATCAGGGTGGGGATGGCAGAGGATGAGGTGAGAAACTGACTATGAGGAACAAAGGAGACTTAGACCTAAAGTGGCATATAAATAGGGCAGGGGCAGCTATTACTGGCACTTGCACAGGCAGCAAATCAAAAGCAACCTCGAACTCTGTCTGTGTCTGGACCACTGTAGCCCTCACCCAGTCACATGCTGAGAACCTGCATGGTCCATCTTGCTTCAGCAACACTCCCCACTGGGGAAAGGGTGCCAGCACTATGATGGGGGAAGAGTTCGTTCATAATTAAAGGGAACAGAATCAGCTGAGAGTAAAACCTCCAGGTTTCTTCAACTTGGGACCTGACTCTGACCCTGATAGGGAAGTGATGGCCACCAAGCAGAAGAAAATCCCTGACTCACACCTGGCCCCTGCATTTCCAGCCCCACTGGCTACCAAAGAGATAATTGCCAGCACACCCTGAGGAAAAATGTGACTCTGTTTATGTCAAATCCAACTCTTCCACCAAAACCACTAGACACACATAGATGGTAGAGGGATGTTTCTACATAAGGACACCACTTCAAGACTGTGATAGGTAGATGTTTCACCTAATTTCATAGAAACAGAGCAAGTTAAGCCAGATGAGAAGACAAGAAATTGGCCTCAATTGAAAGAGCAAGAGAAAAACAAACAAATAATGAAATTAAAAAATTGTCAGATAAATAATTCAAAGCAGTAGTAATAAGATTGCTAACTATATTATGGAAAAAACATAGATGAACACATCAAGAATTTTAACAAGGAACTAGAAAATTAAAAGAAAAAAAAATCAGTGAGAACCAAAGAATATAATCACTGAAATTAAAAACAAACTAGAGGGAATTAATAGCAGACAAGGTGATACAGAAGATCACACAAGTGATCTGAAAGAGAGACTAATAGAAATCACCCAATCACAACAGAAAAAAAAAAAAAAACTACCATGAGAATGGTTTAAGAGATCTCTAGCTTAATATATAAAGTGTACCAATATTTGCATTTCAGGGGTCCCAGAGGAGAAGAGGGACAAAACATATTTTAATGAAATTATGGATGAAAATGTCCCAAATATGAAGAAGGAAACAATTATCCAGGTATAGGAAGCACAGAGGATTCCAAAAAAGATGAATCCAAACAATTCAATACCAAGATACAGCATTTAAGAATGGAAAAGCTTAAAAGAGAATACCAAAAGCATCAAGAGAAAAAAAAGAGAGTTATCTATAAGGAAACTCGCATAAGGCTACCAACTTATTTTTCTGCAGAAATTTTATAGTCCAAACATGAGTGGCATGATGTAGTCAAAGTGCTGAAAGGAAAAATCTGCAAACAGGAATTTCTTCCTGACAAGATTATAATCTAGAATATAAAAAGATATAAAGAACTTCTCAGACATATAAAAAGAAAAAAGTTCATAAATACACAACTTAAACCAGAAGAAATATTATGGAGTCTTCTCTAAGTGGAAAAGAATAGAAAATAGTAAGAAGCAGGAATCTATAGGAAAGGAAAAATCCCAGAAACAAAGAAAAATATATTGGAAAGGCTGAGGGTCAACCACTTCAACCAACTAGTACAAAAGATGAAAGAAAAAAATTATAGAAAGAATTATAATTAAAATAAACAGTGGATGGATAAACATGAAGATATAAAATATGACATCAAAAACACACAATGTGGAGGAGGGGACTTTCAAAATGTAGATCTTTTAGAATGTGTTTGAAGTTAAATGACTACCAGTGTTAGAAAGTAGATATAGCAATAGGTCAACACATCAGAACCACATTAAAACCATAAATTAAAAACCTATAACAGATACACAAAAAAATAGAAGGGAGAGAGACATACTCCCAAAGAAAATAATTAAACTGAAAGGAAGAAATAAAAAGAAGAAATTAACATAGGAACTATGAAACAACCAAAAATCAAATAATAAAATGACAATAAGTACATAGCAATCAATAATTATTTTGTCAGTGGACTGAACAGTCTAATTGAAAGACATAGGGTAGCTGAATGGACAAAAAAAAAAAAAAAGCCAAGACCCATCTATATGCTGTTTACAATAGACTCCTTTACACAAATTGTAAAGGAGGATATAAAAAATGCATTTTAAATTAATGCAAATGAATAGAAAGTTGGGATACCAATACTCATGACACAGTTAGACTTTAAAACAAGTTTATAGCAAAACACAAAGAAAGGTAGGATGTAATGATAAAGAAGAGGATATCGCAAGAAGTTATTACTCTCATTAATGTATACGCAACCAATACAGGAACACCTAAATAAAGCAAATATTAACAGATATAAAGTGAAAAGTTGACAATTATACATTAATAGTAGAGGACTTTAACACTTTAATCATATCAATGTACACATCACCAGGACAGAAAATCAGTAAGACAAAGTGGTCTTAACACAAGAGACAAATAGGACCTAACAGGTATCTTCTAAACATTACATCTAAAAACAGAAGAATACATACTCTTTAAGTGCACATGGGATGTTCTCCAGGGTAGATAATAATGCTAGGCCACAGAACAAGTCTCAACAAATTTAAGAGGACAAAAATTGTATCAAGTATTATGTTCTGACCAGAACAGTGTGAAACTGCAAATAGTAGAAAGCGAAATGAGAAAAGCACAAACACATAGATATTAAACAATGTGTTACTTAAAAAGGAATAGGTCAATGAAGAAATCAAAGAGGAAATCAGAAAATAACTAAGACAAATAAAAATGGAAAGACAATACTCCAAAAATCTATGAGAGGCAGCAAAAGCAATTTAAGAGGGTAATTTTATAGTAATAGGGGCATTCCTCAAGAAATGAGATAAATCTAAACAGCCTAACCTACCACATAAAGGAATTCAAAAAAGAAGAACAAAGCCCAAAGTCAACAGAAGTGAGGAAATAATAAAGATCAGAGATTTAAAGAGACAAAAAAATAGAAAAGATGAAACCAGAGCTGGTTTTTCAATAAGATAAAATGAAAATTTTTAGCCAGGTTGATCAAGTATAAAAGAGAGGACTCAAATAAACAAACTAAAGAGGAGAAATAATCGATACCACAGAGATATGATAACACATAAAAACACAGAGTTATGTGCCAAAAGATTGGAGAACCCAGAAGAAATGGAAAAACTTCTATAAACATACAATCTGCCAATAATTAATCAGAAAAAAATTGACCATTTGCACAGACTGATAACTAGTAGTGAAATTAAAACTGTAATAAAAAAAATTCCCCGCAAATACAGGCCCAGGTTTGGATGATCACATAGGAAAATTCTACCAAACATACGAAGAAGAATTAATGCCTATTCTTCCCAAACTATTCCAAAAAATTGAACAAGATGGAACACTCCCAAATTCATTCCATAAGACCAAAGACACCACTGGAAAATAAAAGGAAGAAGAAAACTACAGGTCAATGTATCTGTTAAATATAGATGCAAAACCATCAGTATAGTAACAAACCTAATCAACAACATATAAAGAGGATCATACACCATGATCGAGTTGGATTTATTCCAGGGATGCAACAATAGTTCAGTATTCCCAAATCTTTGTGATACACTACATTAACAAAAGGAAGGGTAAAAAAAAAAAATCACATGATCATCTTAGGAGACACAGAAAATTCAACATATATTCCTGATAAAAACTCTTACACAAGTTGATATGGAGGGAACATATGTCAACGAATAAAGGCCATTTATTATAAACCCACAGCTAAGCTCATACTCAATGGTGAAAAAATAAAAGCATTTCCTGTAAAATCAGGAACATAATAAAGATGCCCACTCTCATCACTTCTATATAGCATAGAATTTCAAGTCCTAGCCACAGCAATAAGACAAGAAATAAAAGGGAAGAAGTGAAACTAGTGCTGTTTGCAGATGGCATGGTACTATGCATAGAAAACCTGACATCTCCACCAATAAAGTCATTAGAACTAATAAATGAAATCAGTAATATTGCAGGATGCAAGATTAATATTCAGACATCTGCTGCTTTTTTATACTTTTAATAATGAACTATTACAAAGAGAAAGAAAGTAATCCTGTTAAAATCCTTTCAAAAAGCATAAAATCCCTAGGAATCAATTTAACCAAGGATGTGGAATACCTATTTTCTGAAAACTATGAAACATTGATGAAGGAATTTGAAAATGATAAAAGAAGTAGAAATATATCTCATGTTTTGTGTTGTAAGAATCAATATTGATAATATGACCATAGTATCCAAAAGAATCTACAGGTATAATGTAGTCACTATCAAAATACTCATGAAATTCTCCACAGAATTAGAACAAATAATCCTAAGATGTATATGAACCCACGGAAGACCCTGAATTGCTAAAGCAACACTGAAAAAAAAAAAAAAGAACTCAGCTGGAGACATCAAAGTACCTGACTTCAGACTGCACTAAAAAGCTATAGTAATCAAAATAGATGTTCCTGGAACAAAATTAAGACACATAGATCAATGGAACAGAAGAGCAATCCAGAGGTAAATCCATGAACACATGGTCAATTTATGATGAAAGAGGCAATAATATAGAATGAAGGAAAGATAGCCTTTCAAATAAATGTTGCTGAAAATACTGAATAGATACATATAAAATAAAGATATTAGAACATTTCCTCACACCACATCCAAAAAATAAACTCAACATGGATTAAAGGCCTAAATGGAACACCAGAAATCAAAAAATTCTTAGAGAATATATGCAGAAAACCCTTTTACATAAATCATAACAGTATAATTTTTTGGATATGCCTCTGAAAGAAAATTAAATATAAGCAAACATAAGCAAATGGGACCTAATTAAACTTAAAAGCTTGTGTACTGCAGAAGAAGACAGTATTGACAAATGAAGAGACAACCTACTGAATGGAAGAAAATATTTGCAAATGATACAACTGGTAAGGGGTTCACACCCAAAAATATATCAACAGCTTATACAACTCAATATCAAAAAAAAAAAAAAAGACTGGGAGCTGAGGGAAGATGGTGAGATAACAGGATATGAGGCTCAACTATTCCCACAAATATACCAAAAATACATCTGCCTGTGGAAATACACTCAAAATTTGCTATGAACTGACAAAAGACCTCAGGATTATGACAGAGCAAGAAAAACTTCAAGTGCCGTGGCTCTGCCCAGTGGTTTTTCAAGGCCTTGTGCTGGTGGTACTCTTTCCAAAACAGCCAAAAGAGGACCACCAGAACCCAGTCCCTGTGGGAGCTGTAAACTGGCTGACAAGCTCCTACAAGGGCTTGCACTAGGGGCACCCAATCTGAACCAAAAAGAGCCAAGAGAGGGCTGCTGGTGCACACTCCTTGCCTGAGCTGCAGGCTGCCCAGCTAGACAACAGAACAAGCTACAGGGCCCCTGCCAGTGACCCTGCAAAGGCCTAAATCAGTGGCACAACTTCCACACCAAGGGAGCTGGGAGTGGCCCATTAATCCACTTTCCGATCAGCAGTGGCTAGAGAGAGCACTCCTACCAGCAGCCAGGCAGGGGTGGGTGAGGGTCTGCCAGAAGTATACATCCTACAGTTATAGAGAGAGTCTTTTAGCAACAGTTAGGGAGAAGCCCCTTCATGCTTGGGGCTTTAGAGAGAGCTCCTTAGAGTGGCCAAGCAAGGGGAGTGATGGCAGAATGATGGCACCTGTCCCTACAGCTCTGGAGAGTAGTCCCTAGAGCCTTCCTAGCAAAGGGAAGGTTGGCAGAAGCAACTGATAACATTGCAAACTATAGAAAATACTCCTGAAAGCTCTACCTGGTAGCAGGTGGGATTCAGGAGACACTGCTACCCCCACATGCTACAACAGGAATCCTATGAACTGTGAATCACTGATACCTGCCTCACAGACCCCCATCCCTAGCAGCCACCAGGCTCCAGGAGAAAGGAGTGTGATAATGCTTCTCCCAACATGTGTTCTGGGCACATGTGAACTGCTACCACTCCTGAGAACTTCAGGACTGGGCACCTGTTTCAACATTTACATTCCTACTCTTAAGGGGATAATAAACAGAAAGGTAGACATTATGAGAAAAAGAAGAAGTAGCTTTCAGACAAAGGCATAAGACAAAAACACACAAAACCACTAAATGATGAGGAGATAGGCAAGCTACCTGAAAAATAAGTCAGAGTGATGACAGTAAAGATGATCCAAGATCTTGGGAAAAGAATGGAGACACAGCAATTCCCGTCGTGGCGCAGTGATTAACAAATCTGGACCATGAGGTTGCGGGTTCAATCCCTGCCCTTGCTCAGTGTGTTGACGATCCGGCGTTGCCGTGGGCTGTGGTGTGGGTTGCAGACACGGCTCGGATCCAGCATTGCTGTGGCTCTGGCGTAGGCTGGCAGTTACAGCTCCGATTGGACCCCTAGTCTGGGAACCTCCATGTGCCGTGTGAGCGGCCCAAGAAATGGCAAAAAAAAAAAAAAAAAAAAAAGAATGGAGACACAGATCAAGAACTTAAAAGAAATGTTTAACAAAGAGTTAGAGGATTTAAAGAGCAAGAAGAATAGCACAATACCTGAAATGAAAAATGCTATAGAAGGAACCAATAGCAGGTTAATGGAGGCAAAAAATGAATAATTGATGAATAATTGAGTTGGAAGATAGAGTGGTAGATATCACTGCCACAGAGAAGAAAAAACAATTCAAAGCACTGAGGAGATTCTAAGGGATTTCTGGAACAACATTAAACATATCAACATTCTCATGATAGGGGTTCCAAAAGGAGAAGAGAGGGAGAAAGGTCCAGAGAAAATATTTCAAGTGATTGTAAGTGAATATTTCCCAAATATGAGAAAGGAACTTCCCACTCAATTTGAGGAAGCACAGAGAATTCCATACCAAATAAACCCAAGGAGAAACACAATGAGACACATACTAATCAAATAGACAAAAAACTAAATACAAAGCAAAAATAATAAAAACCACAAGGGAAAAGCAACAAATCACTTATAGGGGAAATTGCATAAGGATAAGAGCTGATTTTTCAGCAGAAACTCTACAAACCAGAAGGGAGTGGCAAGATATATTTAAACTGCTAAAGAAGAGGAACCTAGAACTAACAATGCTCTACCCAGAAAAGCTCTCATTCAGATTTGATGGAGAGATCAAAAGCTCTACAGACAAGAAAAAGCCAAGAGAATCCAGCACCTCCAAACCAGCTCTACATCAACTATTAAAGGAACCTCTCTAAGCAGAAAAGGAAAAGCCACAATTAGAAACAAGAATATTAAAAATGAAGAAGCTCACTGGTAAAGGCAAATATAAAAGTAGGACATCACCCATTTACAAATATGATATCAAAACTAGCAAGTATGAAAAGAGAACAAATGCCAAACATTGAAAATTATTTTGAAATTAAGAGACCAGCAACCAGAAACAATTCTGCACACATACAGTTAAGAAAATGACAGTAACTTAGCCAAAATTACACTGAATCTAAATGAATTAAACACTCCAACTAAAAGACAGACTGGCTGAATGGATACAAAAATAAGACCCATATATATGCTGCTTATAAGATACCCACTTCAGCTCTAAGGATACATACAAAGTGAAGGGGTGGAAGAAAATATTACATACAAATGGAAATTATAGAAAAACAGGAGTAGCAATAATCAGAAAAAATAGATTTTGAAATAAAGAAGGTTACAAGAGACAAAGAAGGGCATTACATAATGATTAAAGGTCAATGTAAGACAAAGATATAACAATTGTAAATATGTATGAACACTTAACACTCCACTTTATCACTCTACTCACAGCAATGGACAGATCCTCCAGAGAGAAAATCAACAATGGAAAACAGGCCTTAAATGATACACTAGACCAAACATACTTAGCTGATATCTATAGGACTTTTCACCCCAAAGCAGCAGAATGTACTTTCTTCTCAAGTGCACAAGGAACATTTTCCAGGATAGATCACATCTTGGGCCACAGATCAGGCCTTGGTAAATTAAAAAAAAAATTGAAATTATTGCAAGCATTTTCTCTGACCACAATTCTGTGGGGCTATAAATCAATTACAAGAAAAAAATGTTAAAAAATACAAACTCCTAGAAACTAAATAACATGCTACTAAACAACCAATGGACCACTGAAGAAATCAAAGAGGGAATTAAAAGATACTTAAAGACAAATGACAATGAAGATACAACCTCTGGGATATAGCAAAAGCAGTTCTGAGAGGGAAGTTTATAGTAATAAAATTTTATCTCAGGATAAAAGAAAAACCTTAAACAACCTAACATTACACCTTCAACATCTAGAGAATGCAAACAGACAAAACCCAAAATTAATAAAAGGAAAGAAATTATAAAGAGTAGAACAGAAATTAACACAGAGACAAAACAATAGAGAAGATCAATGAAACCAAAAGTTGGTTCTTTGAAAAGATCAACAAAATTGATAAACCTTTAGCCAGACTCAACAAGAAAAAGGAGAGGGTTCAAATCAATAAAGTTAGAAATAGGAGAAGTTGCAACTGACATCACAGAAGGACATAAGATCATGAGAGATTATTATGAGGAA
The DNA here is from genome assembly GCF_054392235.1 of Sus scrofa. Taxonomy (NCBI): domain Eukaryota; kingdom Metazoa; phylum Chordata; class Mammalia; order Artiodactyla; family Suidae; genus Sus; species Sus scrofa. The sequence goes on from NC_139391.1 coordinate 14,973,340, forward strand.
CTGCATGCCAATAAAATGTACAACCTAGAAAAAACAGATTCTTACAAAGGTACAACCTACCAAGATTGAACAAGTAAGTTGTTTAGGCAGAAAAAGAAAATTTTAATAGATCATAGGTGCTGAAATTGAAAATGTGATTTAAAAACTTCCCAAAAACAAAAGTCCAGGACCTGATGGTTTCACAGCTGAATTCTGTCAAACATTCAGAGAAGAGTTAATACCTCTTCTTCTGAAAATTTCCAAAAAATTACAGAGAAAGGAATATGCCCAAGCTCATTCTATGAGAACACCACCACCCTGATATTGAAGCCAGACAATGCTACCACACAAACAAACAAAATTACAGGTTAAATATCATTGATGAAAATAATATGCAAAAATTAACAAAATATTAGTAAACCACATACAAATATTTATTAAAAAATCATACAGCATGATCAAGCAGAATTTATCCCAGGGATGCAAGGATTCTTCAATATCTGCAAATCTATCAAGGTGATACACCACATCAACAAACTGAAAAAGAAAAATCATATGATCACCTCAATAGATGCAGAAAAAGCTTTTGACAAAGTGTAACACCCATTCTTGATAAAAAAAACTCTCCACAAAGTGGGCATAGTGGGGAACTACCTCAATAAATAAAAGCTGTTTATGACTAACACACAGCTAACATCATTCTCAATGGTGAAAAACTGAAAGCATTTCCATAAATATCAGGAACAAGACAAGGGTATCCACTTTCACTAATGATTTTCAACATTGATTTTGTAAGTCCTTTCCATGGTAGTCAGAGAAGAAAAAGAAATAAAAGGAATCCAAATTGGAAAATTAGAAGTAAAACTATGGCTATTTGCAGATGACATGATACTATACCTAGAAAATCCTGAAGACACTACCAGAAAACTCTTAGAGCTCATCAATGACTTTGGTAGAGTTGCAGGACACAAAATCAATACATAGAAATCTACTGCATTTCTAGATACTAACAATGAAAGATCAATAAGAGAAATTAGGAAAACCATTTACCAATCTAGGATAACCATTTAGCATTTACCAACCTAGGATAAAAAGAATAAAATACCTAGGAATAAACCTACCTAGACAAAAGACATTAAATTACAAATGATAAAAGTACTCTGAAAACTATAAGACAGTGATTAAAGAAATCAATAATGACTCAAATAGATGGAAAGACATACCATGCTCTTTGATTAGAAGAATCAATATAGTCAAAATGACAATGGTACCCAAGGCAATTTACAGAGTTAATGCAATCCCTATCAAATTACCAATGAAATTCTTTACAGAACTAGGATAAAATATTTAAAAATATGTATAGAAACATAAAATACCTCAAATAGCCAAAGCAATATTGAAAAGAATAAGCAGAACTGGAGAAATCAGGCTCCCTGACCTCAGATTATACTATAAAGCTACAGTCGTCAAAACAGTATGTTCCTGGCACAAAAACAGAAATATAATCAATGCAATAGTATAGAAAGCCCAGAAGTAAATCCAAGCACCTATGGTCAACTAATCTATGACAAAGGAGCCAAGAACCTACAGTGGAGGCAAGATAGTCTCCTCAATAAATGGTGCAGGGAAAACTGGACAACTGTATGTAAGAGAATGAAATTAGAACATTTTTTTACCACCACACACAAAAATAAACTCAAAATGGATTAAAGACCTAAATGTAAGGCCAGACACTACAAAACTCCTAGAGGAAAACCTAGACAGAATTCTCTGACATGAAACACAGAAACATCTTGTTTGATCCACCTCCTAGAATAATGACAATAAAGACATGAGTAAACCAGTGGAACCTAATAAAACTCAAAAGCTTCTGTGCAGCAAAGGAAACCATTAAGAAATTTTGAGACAACCCACAGAATGGGAGAAAATCTTTTGCAAATGAGTCAACCAACAAAGGTTTAATCTCCAAATATACAAACAACTCATAAATACAACAAAAACACCAAATAACCCTGTCAACAAATGGACAGACCTCAATAGACATTTCTCCAAAGAATACATATAGATGTTCAGCGGGCACATGGAAAAAATGCTGAACATCACTAATTGTTAGAGAAACGCAGGGAGTTCCCATCGTGGCTCAGTGGTTGGCGAATCAGACTAGGAACCATGAGGTTGCAGGTTCGATCCCTGGCCTTGCTCAGTGGGTTGAGGATCCGGCATTGCTGTGAGCTGTGGTGTGGGTTGCAGATGCAGCTCGGAACCCGCATTGCTGTGGCTCTGGCATAGGCCAGCGGCTACAGCTCCGATTTGACCCCTGGCCTGGGAGCCTCCATGTGCCACAGGAGCAGCTCAAGAGATGGCAGAAAGACGAAAAAAAAAAAAAAAAGAGAGAGAGAGAGAAATGCACATCAAAACTGCAATGAGGTACCACCTCACACCAGTTAGAGTGGCCATCATTAAGAAGTCAACAAACAACAAAGGCTGGAGAGTTGTAGAGAAAAGGGAACCTCCTTCCCTGTTGGTGTAAATGCAAATTGGAGCAACTACTATGGAAAACAGTATGGAAGTACCTCAGAAAACTTATCAAACTACCATATGATCTAGAAATTGCAATCCTGGGCATATAACCAGAAAAAACTTTCATTTAAAGAAACACATGTTCCCATATGTTCATCACAACACTATTCACAATAGCCAAGATATCAAAACAACATAAATGTTCATCAATAGATGAATGGATTAAGAAGATGTTGTACATATATGCAATGTGATACTATTCAGCCATAAAAAAAGACCAAATAATGCCATTTGCATCAACATGCATGGAACTAGAGACTCTCATACTAAGTGAAGTCAGAAAGAGAAATACAACTACTATATTATATTGCTTATATCTGGGGTCTAGAATATGACAAATGATCTATCTTCAAAATAGAAACAGGTCATGGATGTGGAGGGCAGACTTGTGTTTTCCAGGGGTGGGGGGTGAGATGGGTCCTGAGGGGGAGTTTGGGGTTAGTAGATGTAGACTGTTACATTTAGAATGGATAGGTGATGGGGTCCTGATGTATAGCACAGGGAACTATATATAGCCTCTTGGGTAAGAACTGATGGAAAATGGAAAAAAAAAGTGTGTCTGGGTGGCTGGATCACTTTGCTGTACAACAGAAATTGAATGAACATTGTAAATAAAATATACTTTTTAAAAAGATTGAAAAATGAGAAGATTATAGACATTTTTTTCAAAGAAGACATGCAGATGGCTCACAGGCACATGAAAAGATGTTCAACATCGCTAATCATTAGAAAAATGCAAATCAAAACCACAGTGAGATGAAGACCTCACACCTGACAGAATGGCTATCATCAAACTGTCCACACAAAACAAATGTGGATGAAGATGTGAAAAAAAGGCATTCCTTGCACACTTCTGCTGAGAATGAAATTGGTATAACCACTATAGAAAACAGTACTAAGATTCCTCAAAAAGCTAAAACAGATCTACTATATGATTCCTCTTGGATGTCTATCCAAAGATAATGAAAACCCTCATTAAAAAAAGATACGTGTACCTTCATGTTCATAGCAGTATTATTAACAATTGCCAAGACAGGGAAGCAACCTAAGTGTTCATTAACTGCACACACACACAAAATGGAATATTTCTAATAAAATTATTCCATTTGCAACAATGTGGATGGACCTAGGGAATACTCAGTGATATAAGGTAGACTAAAACAAATACTCTATGTTATCACTTATGTGTAGAATCTAAAAAATAAAACAGGGGAACATATACAACAGAACAGTATTAGACTCACAGGTATAGATAGAAAGCTAGTGGCTACCAGTGTGGAGAGGGAAGGGGGAAGGGCAACATAAGGATGGCGGATTAAGAGATATGAACTACTATACATAAAATAGAGGAGCTACAAGGGCATATTGTACAGCACGAGAAATATAGGAATCATTTTTTAATAATGTTGAGTATAATCCATACAAATACTGAATTGCTATGCTATACTTCTAAAACTAATATGTGTGTATCATCCATACTTTGATTTTAAAAAACACTGCAAATATGGATGCTAGTATACATACGTCATTATAGATGCTTGAAAGTGAAAATGTGACAAAAATGAGGGAATCTCAAATCTCTTTAAGGAAATAGATAATTGAGGGACTGGAAATGTATGATTTGCTGTCCTCTTGAATATGATAACCATTACCATCACCACTTGTCGTATGCTGATTACACATTAGGCACTCTGCTAAATATATTGTAATCAATAGTTTATCATTTCCAACAACTCAGATTGTTTGAATTCCCTTTTAGAGACGAGAAATATGAGAATTAAAGGGTGATATGCACCTCACCTCAAATCACACAATGAGTGGTTAGAACAGTGTATCCCTTCAAAGACTGAGCACATGAAAAGAGGATGGCATACCTCCATCACTAAAGATAAGTAGGTCATCTTTCTGTTTTCTCTCGCTCCCCCCCCCCTTTTTTTTAAGGGCTGCACCCATGGCATATGAAAGTTCATAGACTGGGGTCAACCAGGAGTTGTAGCCAACAGCCTACACCACAGTCACAGAAACTCAAGATCTGAGCCGTATCTGCAACCTACACCACAGCTCACTGCATTGTCGGATCTTTAACCCAATGAGTGAGGCCAGGGATCAAATCTGTGTCCTCATGGATAACAGTCAGATTTGTTTCCACTGGGCCACGATGGTAATTCCCTTTCTGTTTTATGTTGAGTGACCTTAGATTCTAAAACAATAGGAAACCACTACTGCTATGATGAAACTAAGCCCAAGAATGAAATCAGGCAACCTGAATATCAAGAAGAGGTGACTACTCCAGGGAAAGAGGAAATAGCAGAGCTGTAGAGCCTGCCTTCAGCACCTAGGGTTGGCCCCCTGACTCATAGAGGGAGGCTCTTTGAGAGTGAGCATGAGTGGGACCATGATACCCACAAAGTGACTAAACAACCTACTTGTTGGATACATACTACTTAAGGTCCATGCTGAGCCTTTTACACATGAACTAACTCATGTGCAAAGAAGTCATGTGACTTGTCACTGGCTTCCCAACTTCAAAACTTGTTATTTTGCACAGAATTGCCTTTCACACTTGATTGTTGGAAATATCTGAATTGGTGTTTAATATATCAATTTATTCTATCAATTTTTCTGCTTCAATCATGCTTCCTGCCTTATATAGGAATACAGTGAATGGATTGGAGCCACACTTGACTCCCAACTAGTCATGGTTTAGTAGAAAAGGTAGATAGTATTGCACTTAATCATTTAATGATGTTGGTGTCTCATTGTATGGCTGACTTCACTTAGCATGATAATTTCTAGATCCATCCATGTTGCTAAAAATGCTGGTATTTTGTTCCGTTTAACGGCTGAGTAATATTCCATTGTGCTTTCACTGACATGAGGAATCTGAAAAAAGGACGGAATGAACTTCTTTGCAGAACAGATACTGACTCACAGACTTTGAAAAACTTATGGTCTCCAAAGGAGACAGTTTGAGGGGTAGGGGGATGCACTGGGGTTGTGGGATAGAAATCCTACAAAATTGGGTTGTGATGATCATTGTACAACTACAAATGCAATAAATTCATTGAGTAATTTAAAAATAACAATAAGGTGAATATATTCATTCAAAAAATAATTTAATGAAAAGCATGATGTTTTTGAGTTGCAAAATTCTCACATGATTTGAAGAGGAGGGAGGTATTCAGAAAAGTCTTATTACTAAATTGACTTGAATGTATTTTTCCAGGTGCCCTAAGGTATACAGTGAGCTCTGCTGTATGAAACTCATTGCATGAAAATTTACATTCACAAAATAGGTATGTTAAGGAATACTTATTCTCAAGAGCAAAAGCAATTTCCCCACTACACAAGGATTTCTTTAGCAAATCCCCCCTAGTGTATTTCAATTAGGTTTCCATTTACAAAGGGAAAAAAAATCAATTTGCATACAATTTTGCAATGACATATCTATTGCATAAAGGAAAATACAGTGGTATCACTTTTTAGAGATTCAAACAAACTCCTGGGCAGAAAGCACTTTGAAAACAATACACTGAAATAATGCATCCTTGTAGATGACACAAGGAGTAGCCTCTAATTCTCCAGTCAATTCAATGGATGATAAACTCACCAGTACTGAGAGTTCAGTATATGCTAGCAAAACTCCCAAATTAATTCCTGCTGATGACTCCTTCTTTTCTAGTATTTTTTCCCCACTGCTATTATCTGAAAACAAGTTGACACTGGCTTCTTACATACAGGATTTATCTAGACTTCCAGCTGCTTGGCTGATAAGGAGATTACTAAATCAACTTCTAACTCAGCCAGATGGTAGGTGGCCATGTTTGACTTGAAATATTTTCAGCTTTTTGGGTTAACAAAGAGCTCAAATAATTTAAGGTAAGAAGAACTTTCCCCTCCCTACTTTTCAGGTAGTGTTTATTTAGAGAAATAAACTTTTCATACTTTTGATTGGCATTCCTGAATAAAGCAACATTTGATCAACTGCATGGACAATATTAAATTTATTGAAAGTATAAACACTAACTATGGCTGTAAAAGAAAGTGAGTTTCATCCTTGAAAGAATGAATAAACTGGAAAAGATTTTCACACAAATGAACTTTCTTACACAGATATTCCTTCTCCAAAAACCTTGGGCAATAAGATCATGGCCAGCAATTTGGTGATGGTTAGATGTAAAAAGACTTTTAACTTTAAATAGACTCAACTACCAAAGGGATACAAGGAGAAAGCTTATCACTCAGAGTAAAATAAAAATATCTATTTTGAGTTCTGGGTTCTCCCAGGAACTACCTGCATGACTTGGACATCTGTTTTAACCTCTCAGAGCCTCTCTTTCTTAAAGCATAAGTAAAATGGGGACAAAAGTGTCTATAATTCATGGTATATAATCTGTAAAGTAGTGGCTATTACATAGTTTGTAGTTTTTATAATACCTCTCACTCAACTTCTTTATAAAACTGCTGACTAGTTGACTATTAAGTATTCCTGCAGATCTTTCATCCCTGTTTTAGGGATTTTTAGCAATTACTAATCAAATTCTGATAACTACTATAAATCCACCATATTAAACCAATGATAACAGGTAGTTTACTGCTCTGAGCAAAGTACTGCCCTAAATACTCAGGGGAGAAGCATGACAATATTTAATAATGTTTTGGTTTACTTACAAGATATAGTAAACCAATTACAAAAATAGCCCCAATTTTCCATTCCTTCCTATAGCCATTCTCTTTGATATATGACTCTGCAGCTCTTTCTAGCAAGAGATAAAGTGTATTTCCCCAATTATTTTATCTGGGCTGAACTTCTGAGCTAATAATTAGCAAGTAATGATGGAAATGATGGTTGGCCAATTCTGAACCTAGACCTCAAGAAATGTTGAATATTTCTATTCTCTTGGAACCCTGCCACTGCCATCAGAAGAAGTTTGGACTGGACTGCTAGAGAACAAGAGTCCACTTGGAAGAGAGCCCACATGTACCAGCCAAGGAACTTCTCAAATATCCATAGCCAGTTGAGTCCCAAACATCTGTGAGTCCAGGGTAGATCAGCATGACCCCCTACTCGACTCATTTTGATTACAGATGCATAGGTGAACTTAGCTGATTCCAGAAATCAATCCATAGACTCAAGATCAATATGTGTCACAGATCTCAAGGGGATCACAGTTTGGAAACACAATCAAGCCAACAAATAAAATGAAAGGCTCAGAGTAATGATTTATGCACTGGAGACAAAATACGAAGTGTAATGGGGCATAGTGGAGAGAGAGGTCATTGGCATCCAGAGAATTCATGGGCAATGTTTCAACATGAGCCTATTAAAACTAAATATATAACTACCATATGATCCAGCAATCCAACTCCTGGGCATATATCTAGTAGAGAAAACCATAATTCAAAAAGATACATGCACCCTGATGTTCATTTTAGCACCATTCACAATAGCCAATACATAGAAACAACCTAAGTATCCATCAACAGATGAATGGATAAAGAACATGTGGGATATGTATATATATATATATATATATACATATCCCACATGTTCTCTCTCTCTCTATAGATCTATCTATCTATCTATCTATATATATATATATATATATAGATCATAACCATAAAAAAGAATGAAATAATGCCATTAGCAGCAACATGGATGGACCTAGAAATTATCATACTAAATTAAGTAAGTCAGACAAAGACAAGTATCATATAAGATCACTAATATGTGGAATCTACAAAAAATGATACAAAAGAACTTACAAAACAGAAACAGACTCAAAGATTTTGAAACCAAATTCATGGTTACCAGAGGGGAAATGCAGGGCAGGAGAGATAAATTAGGGGTCTGGGACTGATAGACACACGCTACTACATGTAAAATGGATAGGTAACAAGGACCTATTGTATAGCACAGGGTTATGTACTCAATACTGTGTAATAACTTATATGGGAAAAGAATCTGAAAAGGAACATATGTAAGTATGTATAACTGATTTACTTTGCTGTACACTGAAACTAACACTACTTTCTAGGTCAAATATACTCTAATAAAACTTATCAAAAAAAAAAAAGAACTGAATCTGGAAGGATGGACAATGTTTGAAATGTGGCAGGTTTTTAACTGTAAGGACATTTGCTGACATGCCAAAACATTTGTAATATCTGGAGGAGTGGTTTGACAAAATGTTAGCAGATTTGCATTTTTCAAAGAATACTCTGGTGATGAGGTGGAGGCTATATTGTGAGAGAGAAGGAAGGAGGAGGGAAGGTTTACTGAAGCCCATTCTGGCAATCATTCATCTAAAAGATAATGAGGCCCTCACTAAGAGAGACAGTCAATGTGGATAAAGATTAAGAGATGGGTTTAAGAAATATCAGGAAGTAGAATCGATGGATGGAATTGTTGCTTTTGGTTGCCGTGTAGAAGCACACAGCAGACAAGTAGCATATTGCAGAACTGCTAATTCCTTTACTCCAACTGCTTTTTAGAAACCCACTGTGTCATTTTGATGAAGGGATTTAGCCCTTATACTTCTAAGGAATGTCAGCTTTTAAAAAGTAAGGAACATAGGATCCAGATAGATACAAATGAATGGGTTTAGGTCTATTGTGTAGCCTGCATTTAGACACTTTGTAGATAAAATCAAGGCAGGAGATAGAAGTTGCTTGGTAAGGCAAGAATGGCTTCTTGGAACACTGCTTGACTCTGGGTTCCAAGTTATAGTAACTCCTGGGGACATTAGTTACTTGCTAACATCAGTGATGGGAGTAACCATTTACTTTCTCTTTTGTCATTTTACCTTTTTTCCCCAATAAACTCTAACTGATCCTTGTTTCAGAGTAGTCGACTGTGAAGCACTGAAAGTGGGCTAAGAAGATTAAAGATCTTCATGAAGAAGGTTATGAAATACGACCCTGACAATTTGATGCTGATCGTTTGTGATGTGTGAAATTAAATCCTTATCCAATGTGCCTAGACAATGCAATTAGTCTTCAGTGTCTTTATTGAGAAACATTTCTATTTAAGTCGATGCAAGAGCTCAGGTCAAAAATAGACCACATGGAGTAAAACTTTTCTTAAAATTTAAGTCATTTAAATGCTCAGGGTTTCCAGGATGGGGTAGTGGGGGGGAACAATAAAAGAATGATGGAAAAAAAAGAAAAGTGATTTGTTAAAGGATATATGGTGATTACTTATCCATTTATATCATTCATTAATTTCTGTAGCCTTTATGCATGTATTTGTTGAGGCTACTATGTATGAGATACTTGTATTAGAAGCAACAAAAATTGCAAACATGAGAACAAGGACTATCTATCTCTGTCACAGTCACACATTCCAGGTACTATCCCAAGACCTTGACATATAGCAATTTATTTAATCCTCTCAGGGTGGATGCTACTCTTCCTCCCATCCTGCAGATGAGAAAAATAAGACAAAAGGAGGGAAGCAGTGTTTCCCAAAACATCCACCTATTAAGTGGCCAAATCAGGAGTAGAACCCAGCCATTCGGGCTTTTGCAGGACATGCTCTTAGCCACTGTGCTGTCTAGGTCTACGCAGGAGGGCTAATTTCAACTTTGTAACGTGATCCTCTTCCCTTGTACAACCCATCCCAGTTACCCCTCATGATCCAGCTTCTGACAAGGCTGTGGTGACACTGCCTTCAAGTTTCACAGAGAAAGTTGACTCTCCTTCATGTTTTTAATTAAATACGAGACAGTGTAGTGGGATTATGTGCATGCACTCTTAGGCCAGTCAATTTCCTGACTCTTGACACTTAATCTGGGTGCAAAAGCTTGATCAAGGTATTTAACCCCTCCTTGCTTCCACAACATATTGATCGTGGCACCACCCGTTAGACTGTTGGTAAATTTTTATCATTCTGGAACCTTAGTGACTTGAAAGCCCACCCTTATTGCATTGGTTTGGTATGCTCAACACCTAAGATCATGCCCAAAATACAACAACAAATACAATAAATATTATTGACCAAATGAAATCCTTTCATAATCTTTGTCAGCTTACTTTTCCAGTCATTAGAATTTCCAGCAATCCTGGAGAACTTGATATTCTCATAACTCACTCTACAATGTTTTCTATCAATACCATTATATTTCTCTCTCTAGCATAGAGTAGTATAACAGAATCCCTTATCTAAAACCTGGGCAGTCAGATATATGGTAGAATTAGTGGCTCAGGCACAGGGGTGGTGAGGAGTATTTTAATAAAGATAAACCAATGCAATTGCTTATTATATAATACCCTCAATAAAGCCTAGAACACACTGTAATCAAAATCAATTAGTATTTCTGGAGCACGACATATAAATAGTCACACTAAAAGAGATTAACGAAGGCTCTGGCACATCAGTTTCCTTCAGGTTTTGCTCCCATTTGAGCTACAAATAAACCCCTCCCCTTTCAGAGAGAGTTGGTCTTTGGAATTTCAGTAGAGTGTGGGCCTGAGGTCCTTACCTCATGGTATTCCTTGGTCTTAATATCACCGGTATCTCATTGGTAAGACCTCACAGCATCTTTCCAGATAGTTTACCCTGTTTCTTGCAGCTGAAATTCACCTCCCCACCCTCTACCTCCCCCAGCCTCCATTCCTCCAGCAACTCATGAAATGTTTGGTACTGTTCAGTAAGGTATATACTTACTCCCCTTTCTGAAAAGAAAGATCCTTGAAGGTCAGAAAATGCCTTATTCACATTTTTATCCTTTGTACTAATTCAGAGATTATCAGTGTCATGAGCAGGGCTTAAATGAGCATAGAGGATGATTAGAATATGGAGAGAGGAGTTTCCACTGGGGCTCAGCAATAATGAACACAACTAGGATCTATGAGAATGTGGGTTTGATCCCTGGCCTCACTCAGGGGGTTAAGGATCCGGCATTGCTGTAGGTCACAGATGCAGCTTGCATCTGGTGTTGCTGTGGCTGTGGCAAAGGCCAGCAGTTGCAGCTCTGATTCAACCCCTAGCCTGGGAACTTCCATATGCCTCGGTGCAACCCTAAAAAGATAGAAAATAAAAATAATTCAGAGAGAAAAGGGTAGGATATTCCCCAAAAAGGTGAGAACTAGAGGATGGGAATGCAATTCTAAACACGGATCAAACCCTACATAGAAGCACTTACTAGCAGTTTATATATGTTACCTAACACAAAATTAACAAGCTGAAATTTAGGGGTTTAACGACGTACAGTTAAATGGTGGCAGCACTGCAATTCAGCTTCAAGATTGCCTGACTAGGAGCTCCCATAGTGGCTCAGCAGTAACAAACCCAACGATTATCTATAAGGATGAAGGTTCAATTCCTGGCCTCGAACAGAGGGTTAAGGATCCGAGGTTGTCGTGAGCTCTGGTGTACGTCACAAACTCGGCTTGGATCTGGCATTGCCGTGGCTGTGGTGTAGGCCGGCAGATGCAGCTCTGATTTGACCGCTAACCTGGGAACTTCCATATGCTACAGGTGCAGCCCTAAAAAGGCAAAAAAAAAAAAAAAAAAAAAAAAAAACCCACCAGGCTAAAAACTGTTTTTCCCACTCTATTTTCCACCTAGAAAAAGTAGTATGATTGTCTAAGGGAATCTGAGGAATCATCATGAATTTTGAGAGCAATTTGTAAATCTCCTGTGATTACAGACATGGTTCTGAAAGAGAAGGGTTGAAAATGGAAACAATATTTCCCTTAGATGCAATTGGGAAAGTCAGGGTTAAGTAAACTCTCTGGCAAGGTGAGGCTTTTCTGAGGAATTTATCACCCTCATTGTTACAAGGAAACTAAGGAGAATGGAGATAATATTTAGAAGGAGTCACTGGGTACAACAAGATTGCAAGCTTAATTGTAATGCTGATCCCCTCTGTGCCATCTTATTAAGCAGCTAGGAAAATCCTTTATCACAAAAGATTTCCAAGGATGTGACCTTTTCCTTCTCTCCATTTCTATTTCACTTAAATTATCACCCTGAAGATTTCAAAGGGGCACTCGCAGCAGTTTGCTAGAGTGGAGACCCTCTCTAACTAAAGGAAACATTGATTGCATAAAGAGAAAAAATATCAGACACATCCCCCGTGGGTCTCTGTGAAACCAACTTCGTGTTCATGTCAACCTTTTTTTTTTTTCTGTACTGCTATCACTTTGAAAATGACAAAGTAGCAATAAAATCATTAATTTCTGGAATAACATCTTGTAGTATGATGCTAATCAGGAAAGCACTTGTGAACATGGCTTTCTAAGCCTCCATTCCCACCCCCTCATGTAACTTGGCCAGGACATGTCTTCAGGGCACAATGTGCTTTGAGTGAAGCTGAAAACTCACCCTGGGATGAGAAAATGAATGCTCCTGTTGCTGGCTCTTAACTCTGTACTAACATCTCACAAACCTGATCAGCAAGTCCTGAATCTTTTAGATATTTTTACATACATAAATGTCTAAATGCGTGTGTGTGTGTGAGAGAGAGAGAGAGAGAGAAAGAGACAGAAAGAGAGACAGAGAGAGGTGCAGGCATGGTTAATGTTTTATGTTGGATGGGTAAATTTACTTAGCTTTTTGTTTGTTAACTCTGAAACATTAGGGTGACTCAAAATACATCTTTCCCTCAGATTCTCCCTTGCCTTTCAGTCAAGTCCAAATGGCTTAATATGGCGGCCGTGCCCTTGTGCTCTGCTCTCTGCCCACCTCTCTAACCTGTCCGCTCACACCAGATATTTTAACATGCTCTTCTTTCCTCTAAGGCAGTAGCATATTCTCCCCCCCACCACAGTGGGCTTGTACCTTCTCTCCTTTCTGTCTTCAATGCTCTTCTTGAAATTCCATGTAGTCTTGGTCTCAGAAGCTTCCAAATCCTTCTGCCGGGACATCATCCCAGACGCGTCTTTCCAGGCTGAGGTCTCTGCTGTGCTTTGCTGACCTTCCCCTTGCCTAGCGTTACTCACACCTAGAATCACTTAGTTCTTGATTATATTTCCCACTGAACTATGCGCTCTGGTTGGGGAAGGACAGGTCCAGCTTGTTAAGCTTAGATTCTCAGCCTCTAGCACAGTGTGTGATGCATACTAAAATCTCAATAAATACTTGCAAAAAAAAGGTGTCCTGAGAAAGTCAGGATGGATAAATGGTTGGCCATTTTAAGTCAACAATTTTCCATTGCCTATTTCCAAAATTCCAAAGGCAAATCAAAGGGGCAATCTCTCTTCTCTTTATACTAACATTGAGGACCTGTAGGGCATATAAGTAGGTGCTTGGTTCGCGTTGCTTAAATAAATAGGGCAGCGACTCTCAGTGTAAAATGCTGAGCCTGAGGGCAGGTTCATCTAACTAAAGACCTGAGCTCCTCAGTCTGTAGCTAAATGGTTTTCTCTGATTCCTTAAGTAGAAAGCAAAGTGATCACGAGTTCGCAATTATGTTAAAGTATAATAGATCTGTTTCCTACTTGCTGTTTTATTTCATTTTAAAGAATTAAGAAGATATAAAAAAAAATGACAGAATGGTATTGATATTTTGCAGCTCTTCAATAACTGTACCTTTTATTATTTTTATGCAGTGTGAAGCGAGACATGCAATGATGAATTAAATCAGATGTAATACTTGGCTTCAAGAAGCTCCTAATCTAATCCGGGAAATGAAACCAATATGTAAAGAACAGATTACAGAGCAGTTTGCGAAGAACACTTTGGAGGTTCACACAGAATATGAAAATTCTTTTGAGAACATACGGCTTCTGTCAGGGTGGAAAGGAATCACGACAGGGTTAGCATCTTAATTTTATCAGCAGTGGTGAGTTCTTGAGGGGAGGAGGAAATGTAGCTTTTATGAAGTTCAATTTCCTCAGCTGAAAAGATGGGACATGGCATCACTTACTCTGTAAGATTATAGCATGGCTAAAATGCAGTAATACATGTGGGCAATCTAGCAGCAATGCACTGATATTCCACACCTGCGCTATATGCCACGTGCCCTGAGATTTATAGCAATGGTCTGGAATATGACTGATGTTTAATAGAGTTTTGCATGAATTTAAAAGAAAAAATCTGAATGTGCAGAAGAGTGTTTAAGCTTAGGCTCGAAGGACAAGGGGATTTAGGTAAGGGAGTTGTGGAGCAGTACGGGAATGGTAACGTATTCCAGATGGGGACAGAGTGTGGCCAAAGGGGCACAGACAGGGAACCACGGGGCATGGTGAGGGGGTAGTGAAGTGACTCATCCAATGTCCTGCTGCCTCCTTTCCATTTCACAACAAGCAAAAATAAGGCTGGGGTTCTGGTCGTGGCTCAGTGGTAAGGAACCCAGCTAGCATCCATGAGGATGAGATCCCTGGCCTCGCTCCATGGGTTAAGGATCTGGAGTTGTTGTGAGCTGTGGTGTAGGTCGCAGGGGCAGCTCAGATCCTTCATTGCTGTGGTTGTGGTGTAGACGGGCAGCTGTAGCTCCCATTCCACCCCTAGCTTGGGAACCTCCATATGCCCTGGGTGTAGCCCTAAAAAGACAGAAAAGAAAAAAAAAAAAAGGCCAGAGATGATGTCTGAGACAGCCTGAGTTCTAGGAAGATTATTTTGGTGGTTATTTGTAACGAAGCCTAAAAAATGGAATGGAGTCCCTGCCATGTTCCAGGGGCTGAGTCAGGACACTTGATAGGTGCATATAAAGTCATTCTTGTAGAAAGTTATGGTGCTATCATATGAGTGAGGCAGTAAAATACTTTAGGTGTTGATGGAGGTAAGACAATAACACTACTCATAATTACGGCAAACAATCCTACAGTGCTTACTCTTCGAATTCATCAGTATTTGACCTATATGTACGGCAATTTCATCTAGTGGGAGACAATATATTCCAGGAATTATTCTTTGTGCTTTCGAGAAAAGGCATTCATTAAATCTTCATAGTAACCCCATGAGATTGGCACTGTTATTATTCTCATTTACTGTAAAGAAACTGAGGGACGTTTCAAACGACAGTTTGGGCTACTTAGAGCTCAAGAGAGAGGTACATTCTAGAGATAAAATTGAGAATGTCATGAATGTCAGCATTGGATTTGACGCAGGAGGATAGATGGGATTTCAAAGGTTTTAAAATAGAGTGTGGAGACGATGAATTTATAAATGTGAGGGAAAGGTCACCAATATCGCACGAGACATACGTATACTAAAAATTTATCTGATGTTTATCGGAATTTTAAGTATGCTCTATATTTTACTTTGCTAAGTCTGGAAACCCTTCCTATATAAGCAAACAGCAAATGTTCCTTTGACTAAAAATAAAGACTTATCCATAGGATGGGTGACTTGCTCAAGACTTACAGTTAACTATTTGCTCTCAAAAGATCCAGATTATACCTCTGGCTCTGCCCCTTTCTGCACCATATTTTAGCACATTTTTTTTTAAAGTCATGCATGTATTGAAAATGACTATGAAAAAATATGTTTGTAAGAAAAAATATATTAATAAGCACAAGTACAAACAATATCCTTGAGTCTTAGAGGGATAGCAAGATGATAAAAACAGCTTTGCTTCTAGGCCAAACAATTGTTTATTTTTCCTGTCTCTTTAGGGCCATACCCACAGCATAAGGAAGTTTCCAGGCTAGGGGTCCAACTGGAGTTGTAGCTGCCAGTCTACACCACAGCAATGCCAGATTCGAGCAGTGTCTGCCACCTAACCCACAGTTCACAGAAACACCAGATCCCCAACCCTGAACGAGGCCAGGATTGAACTCTTGTCTTCATGGATACTGGCCGGGTTTGTTACCACTCAGCCATGATGGCAACTCCCAAATGTTTAGTTTTTCACAATAACATTCTACGCATCAGACAGGATGATACTCAGATACTTGGGTAGGAGGAAATTTGTCATAGAGGCCGATGTGGCTACTAAAAGGCCTCAGTCCCCTGACCTGACATTTTCAGCTCTCTGCTGGAAAAAAACCATTTTTTAAAAATTTATCCTACACTTAAACTTACATTTTCTCTGCAATGATTCTGTCGTGGTCCTCTAAACAGGACTAGGAGTTAGAGACAAGGAAACTAAAGCCCTCCAGAGCTAATAATTCAATGAGGTCGCTGATGAGCCTTATAGAGTTGCGTGACAAGCAATTACCAAAGTGAGTATGTTTTTGTAAAATAGAAGAGATAATACAAATACAATTCTTCAGTAACCTCCTAGATGGTCTCCCTTTCCCCAGTTTCTCCTTAACCTACCTTTTATAACCAAACAACGTTCAATAGCATAGATGTGGCCAGGTTACCCTCTTAATTAAAATCTTTGATGGTTTTCCCTTACCTATGAAGTTCAAACTTTGGAATGAAACAGAAAAAGCCATGTGTCAGCTAAACTAATCTTTTCTTTCCAGACTCATCTTCCACCCTGCCTGTGCACTAGCTGCTGCCTGTCCCTTCTGTTCAGCCCCTAACGAGCTCCTTTTCATCCTTGAAGGCCCATTTCAATTGTCTCCTATCCTGTAAATCCCTTCCTGGTCCTCCAAGGCAGAAGGCAGTGATCCTCTCACATTTCTTCCTCATATCATGCTATTGCTTTTGACACGGCACTATCATCATTTCTTTGTGTAACTTTCTTTCTGAATGCCTCAGGAATACTGTATAAGAGAACACATAGAGTTTATTTGAACACTCCAGGGACTAACGTGAGGCTAGTTCAAAAAATTTCTCAATTAATGTACATTGAATTATATATGTAAAATGATTCAAAGTACATTAATAGCATAGTATATAGTATATGTATAGTATATATATATATTATATATATAGTATACTTACTGCATAAAAGTTCAAATAGGTAGGCAAATTATACTTAATAGATGCTAAACATATGTGTAAGCAAACATGCATCATATATGTGTATATTTGACACACACATATATACAGGATACAGGCATGGTACTTGTATGCTGAATTGAGTCTATGAGCTATGAGTATGCCTTACTCATCACCATTATCACAGCTAGCGTTTACTGAGCATCAACTATGTGCCAAATCTCTGCTTTGCATTTCACGTGAAATATCATGTCATGGTCAAAACGGTGACTCTAAGGTAGATACTGTCATTATCTTATGTTTGGAAGAAAGGAAACCTGGACTTCAAGTGGTGAAATAAATAGTCTGTGGTTTTATACTTATTGAATATGGGAGTCAGATTTCACATTTAGACCTATCTGACTCTAAAGACCATGTTCCTTCTAGAAACAGCCTGTGAACAGGTTCATACAAACGCAGTCACGGACAGATGGACAGATAAAGCAAGCTGCGGAGAAACATATGCATATATGTTATATAATATTCACAGGAATGTATATACATATACCATAAATTCTTCCCTATTGGTATGAACATGTTGTAAGTATACATAATTGTATGAAATGCATGTATGCACTATATATTATAAATGTATATAGAAAAAAGAAACATCTTTTTCTGCCTTCAAAGTGCATCCTCTATTCACAGACCTAGCATTTTGTTAAGACAAACTTAGGATAAATCAATGAGTAAAATTTGTAAATCCATCGTCCAGTATAAGTATATTTATCTATGCATACGTTCATTTGTCTTTTCAATGACTACACATAAAGGATATAAAAGAGAGTCTTCACGTTAAGAAATCCATAGCAGCTCTGCATCAATATGCTTGCTAGCAACAGCTGCCAATCCCCATGTGGTAGAGAGGTGTGGGCTGCCATCAGCAAGTGTTAATTTGTCAGTCTAGTTGGGACAAGGATACTATTATAAAGCTTTGTTCTCTGAAAAAATGTATAATCACAGCTGGAATTCAGGCACTTGCTTTCATCACAAAGGCGAGGGTTTTCAATAAAAATTTATTTTTGTTTTTGGTTCTCTTTTTGTTGTTCCTTCCTTTCTTCCCCAGCCTGTAGGGTAGTTGCATTTGTATCTATTTTTTCTGACATGCTTACCTTGTAAGGTGCATGTGGGAACCCGGCACCCTCTTACCTTATAATTCCCCCTCCCCGCTTTGCACCCCATTGAGACTTTGACAGTTCCCAGATTCCTCTGAAGCAAGCAAAAAGCACTGTTGTCCTTTCCAATATGGGTTTTAGTGGTTGAAGAACAAGTCATGTAATCAGGATTCTTCTACTTCTTGTTGGGTGACCTGGGCAAGTTTCTTAGTCCCTGTCTCCCTCAGTTTTTCCATCTCTGAGATGGAAATCATACCAATTACATGATAGATTTTTTTATGAAGATTAAATGTAAGTATCCATATATAAGTGATGCAATGGGTACCCTGTATTTCAGAAAAGCCAGGAAAATGAAAGGAAAGAATCAAATCAGGAACAGCGAGGATATAGGAAGAGATTATCAAGAGTCAGCAGAGTCTGACAAATCACAGGATGATGGAGCACAGATGGAGAATAGTCTGCTGGAGAATGAAGCAGATGAGGAAGGAGAACAAAGTACAAGGACCATTCATCTCTGGAAGGAGTAGTTTCCCTGGAAGAGCTCAGAAAACAGTTGCAAAACACACCTGGACAGTAGTGGTCCAGGAGTTAGAAATCCAAAAGGATGCTTCTAGATCAAAGGAATTCAAGAAACAGGCAGAATGACTAAATAACATGGTACATTTGACCAATGCCCCTTCTCTCACTAAAAATAAGACACTTAGAAACTCCTATAAAATGTTATAATAAAAGACCACACATTTATGTAATGTTTCCTATGAGTCAGGCACTCTGTGGGTCCTGTGCATGCATCTCATGGAATTTTCACCATAATACCTAACTGGTGCTGCTTTCATGTACACTTACCAGATGAATGGGCTAAAGCAGAGAGAGCTAAGCTTCCCAAGAACCCAGAGTTGGCCTCAGACTCGGGACAAGAAGCTGTGTAACCTACTCCAGAGCCCACACTCTTCTTTCCAATATTGTATTCCTTCCATGGAGCACAGGTTTGGCTCCTACAGATGGAGCCCATGGAGCATGTCATACTTTTTTAGTTGGTAGAGGATAGTAAAAGAAAGACCATTGACCTTCATGGAGGGAACTTGTTCAAGTGACACAGGGAGAGTGACAGTTGACCCAAAAAGAAGAAAAGAAAATCAAAACACTAACATGTGGCTTGGCCGTGAGAGACATTAAAACAATACTACATGTTTACAGGATTTTATTTTTAATGTCAATCTAAAGACATAATAGAGAAAATGTAAATATGATTAACAAAATCGAGATGCCATCACCCTTGGTGATAAGGAAGAAAAGAAGTCATCCCAGAAGATGGGAACAAGAACTTGAGAAGGAGGCCAAAGGCATGTAACATGGGGCAAGGTGGGGGAGGGGTCTTGAGAGACTGAAATTTTTTTTTTTTTTTTTGTCTTTTTGCTATTTCTTTGGGCTGCTCCTGCGGCATATGGAGGTCCCCAGGCTAGGGGTCGAATCGGAGCTGTAGCCACCGGCCTACGCCAGAGCCACAGCAACGCGGGATCCAAGCCGCGTCTGCAACCTACACCACAGCTCACGGCAACGCCGGATCGTTAACCCACTGAGCAAGGGCAAGGACCGAACCCGCAACCTCATGGTTCCTAGTCGGATTCGTTAACCACTGCGCCACGACGGGAACTCCGAGAGACTGAAATTAATGAAGCAAGAAAGGTCAAACTCTCTGATTAAAGTGAATGTAACTGAGATGTGAAAATTAATCTATAAAAATTAGTAAAGTAATGGAGTTACGGAAATTTAGATAATCTTTCCACATAAGAAATCCAGATGTAGTAAATCAAGAAAACTTGTCTAATTATATTATTTAGACTTAGAATAGCAATAACCAGAAATATCGACTAAATGGTTACAAATATGGGAAGTAGGATAGAGTCGGGGAGAGTACAGGGAGGAGTGGGACCAGAGGAATCTTTCTTTATTGTCTAAGCTTCACATGATTTGTATGTATGTGTGTGTGCATGTGTGTGTCTATATGTTACATATGTTATATACACACTGATACATGTATAATGGTATACTATCCATTAATTATTCAATTAAACAATTAAGAAGGGGATTATTAATAGAGCTCAGATGCGAAAGCTCCTGCCCACACATTTTTTCATTCAAAATATCCTGACATTATGGTGAAGAAGGCTTTAATTTTCTTCTCATATTGGAAATAAACACACAGATCCCAGACTTTTTTTTTTATTTTAAGGCCACATTTGCAGCATATGGAAGTTCCCCATGCCAGGGACCAAATTAGAGCTGCAGCTGGGCCTAGGCCATAGCCACAACAACACCAGATCTTTAGCCCACTGAGCAAGGCCAGGGATGGAACATATATCCTCACAGAGACAGACTGGGTCCTTAACCCACTGAGCCCCAATGGGAACTCTCAGAGTCCAGATTTGAACCCAAGTATGTTTGACTCTAGGCTCTGTGTTATTAACCATAACACTAGGTATTATAGACTCTTGATTTCCTTTGGGTTTTTTTGCCTCGTCTATTTTCTATACCATTTTATCATTGTGAAGCTAACTCTTTGCCTGGCTTCATATCGAAGTATTTATTAGTCTGTCTTCTAATTTAGTTTGGTGAGTCTGTTTTCTCATGAGGGTTCTGGCCAGAGTCTAGTTCCAAGATATGCATATAAACTCTTTTTTTAATTAATATTTTACTGAGATAACAATGGTTCATAACACTGTACAAATTTCATGTGCACATTATATTTTTACTTTTATATAAACTATAGCATGCTCACCGCCAAAAATTTAATTTCCACCCATCACTATACAGTTGACCCCATTCACCTTTTTGCCCTCCCCCTCCTCCTCTGCCTATGCTAATGACTACTCTCTTCTCGGCATCTACTGTTTCTTTCTGCTTGGTTTTGTTTATTCACTTATTTTGATTTTTTGTTTGTTTGTATTCCACGTAAGTGAAATCATACAGTATTTGTCTTTCTTGGTTTGATGAATTTCACTTACCATAATACACTCAAGGTCCAGCCATGTTGTCCCGTTGAACTTCTACCAGTCTTGAGAAAACATAAAATCATCAGAATCTTATATCTATGCCTGATTTATGGCCTCCATTGAGATGTTTCATAACTGTGTTACTCCAGAGCACATGATGAACTCCACCCGCCTTCCCACAAACTTCGTCCTGGTCTTTTCCATCTCAGCATACGGCACCACCCAAAGTCAGTGACTCAAGCAAAAGAGCATGCTATCATCCTTCACCTGGACCTGTTGCCAAAATAAATCCCACATGGTTCCATGTCCCTCCATTTTCACCATTACTCCAGTTCAAGCCACCCATCACCTTCGATTATTATATCTCCTAGAATCTACTCTGAGTCCACATGCTTCCAATCTTGCCAGCCCCCAATCTGTTCCTCAAATAGGAATGCTGGATATGATTTCTTAACAATCTTTCAAGAACTTATATCATATCCCTCTTCTGCTTAAAGTGTTCCAATTACACTTTAAAAAAAATAAATCCCCTCCATCTGACTTTATGAGAAAGGCACCCTATCTCTTTAACCTCCTTGCACACCACTCTTCCACTCCCTATATTTCAGTAGCATTGGCTTGATGTTTCCCAAACACTCCAAGTTGACTGGATTTTGATGGCCTTGCTTAGAATTCTCTTCCCACATCTTCATGTGGCTGGATCTTTAATCCTGGTCTGGTTTAAAATCCACCTTTTCAGAGAGGCTTCCCTTGACTACTCCATCTCAAGCAGCCATTCTCAAACACTATCATCCTTTTTCACTCCATCATATTGTTTCTCTGTGAATGATATTTTTATCACTTATATGTTGTTGTCCTCCTCCGTTATCTTGATTGTAATAGCCAAGAATGTGTGACCTTGTCTGTCTTGTTTAATAGAATCTAGAACAGTTCCTGATCCCCTGAACTTAGAGCACAGCCTCCATGAATATTTGAAATATGAAGACTTATGAATATGTGTTGAACAAATTAATATCTACTCACATCCAGTGAAATGCTGGGTGTGATTCCTTAACAAGCAAAGAGATGACCATCACTGGGAAAAACCAGCATCCCCATCAACACCATCACCTTTCTTGCTCTCTTCTCAAGAGCTCTCCCTGGCAAATGAACGTCAAACTATGTAACTCCCTGTAACAGCAGCCAGGGCTGAGGTCCCACAAGGAACTCTACCTTCCCTAGGGTAATAAAAATCTCTGGATGAAAATTATCATCACCAAAGACTAGAAATCCTGCCTCCAGCAAATCATGCAATTGACCTTGATCTATGAGGGAATTAAAGAAATTCATAAGTGCAATAGTAGTTCAACTGACCCTCATTTCTCTGCAAAGCTATGTTTTCTTTTTTTCCTCTTTTATCTTTTCTCCCTCTCTTTCTTTTTCTCCATCTCTTTCCTTTTCTTTCTTCTTTCTTTCTCTTTCTTTCTTTCCCTTCTTCCTCAACTTCCTTCCTTTTTTTCTCTCTCCCTTTCCATTTTTTTTTCCTGCAAATACAATGTATTCCCATGGATCATGACCACGATTCCATCTTAGCAGCATGAGTCTTTCCTAAATGAGAACAAAATCAACATATTCACTTTGCTAAGAGCAAAATTCAAGATTGAAGATTTTAGAAACTACTATTCTTTGCAAGATGGGGGTTGCCAGCCATCTATTATAGTTTGCTTCGAATCCTTGTTCTTCTGTTTCCTCTGTGTATAATCTTAAGTAAATAAATATACTTTGATTTCTCAGTTTCCACATTTGTAAAAGGGGAATATTAATACTTCAAATTATTCTTGAGGGAGTTAGATGTGAAAATATTATCCACTGTAGTACTACGCATGGCCTCCTATGTACATTTCATAAAGCCTTCACAAGAGGGCCACAAACATCTGTGTGATGGCTAGTACCATCCATCGTAAAGAGGCAGTAGAGTCTTGCTCAGATCAGTTAAGGGACAGTTCTGGGCAGTACAATCAGAATTTGAACCTAAGCCTTTCTGAGTGATTCTTAAGGCTAAGCTCTTTATGCTATTGCACTTTGCAGAGGGGGCATCTGGGTGAAATCCATTGTGCTTCCTCCCTCCACTGATCCCCAAGCTGAGTTCTTTCCCTGGTAGGTAATGGAGTGACTATTTAGAATCCCATAGCAATGCCCTGTAGATAGTGAAGTTAATTCAGAAAACAAAACAAAGTAAAACATACTGCTGATACTGCTCTCATAATTGAGGACAAGAAGTTAACTGGAAAGTAGAAGCTTTGACACAGATCACCTCAATTATGGCAATTTATGTCCTTGAATATATTTTATTTACTTTATGTGAAGTTCCCATTTTCGATGAAAAGGATTTCCCTGTGTGCAAATCATTTTTCATCTGTAACAAAACAACACAGAAGAAAGAAAAGCTACGTTGGAAAGATCCAGTGGCTAAATTGTATTAAATCACAGAGCCATTCAAAAACCCTACTCCCCTTTCTCTACTTACCAAATCCATCACAAAAGTTGCTGCTTCTCTAAACCTCTCCAAAATCCAAGCCCTTCTTCTCCTACCCACAATAATTGTTTAATACTCCAAATAAATTTCCACTATTGCATAACACCTCTGCTTGCCTTTCATTGGAGCCCCTTTTGTCCTTGTACCATTGAAAAACAGATGATTTTTCTCAAAGATAAAACTGACCATGTCACTGATCTACTTACAAGGCTTGAGGAGGTCCAGTTATTGAAATCACGTAAAGCAACCACCCTTTAGGATGGCAAAAGGCAGCTCTGGGTTTTGTTCCCGATATACTTTTTCCTACCTCACACCTCTACCCTTAATATACAACATGCCAGCATCCAACTCTGTGTAGTTCCCAGGACACACAAGGTGATTTCACATCTTCTATGACTTGGCATACAGTCCAATTTACCTGGAATATATAGGTAAGCTTGCTCAGTTTTGCATGCTATTATTTATCTTCCAGGACATATCCTAAATGCCATTCATTTACATGTCCATCAATACTTTCTTTATGTGACTATCTCCCTTGTTATATATCATAGATATGTCCTTACAGTACTCTATTGTGATGGTTTGTTTACATATTTATTGCTCCAAAGAGAATGAACTCCTGGGCATGGAGATATGTATATTTGTACTCCTGACAGATAGGGCAGGGTCAGGCACAGGGTAGATGTCACCAGTAAATACTTTGGGTGTGAATAAATATTTAAGGGTAGAAGATTGTTGACAGCATAGGACCAAATCATGTATTGACTGTATATCATGTACCAGACTGTGTGCTAAACTTGGGGGATACCGCTATGAACCAGCCGGCCAGAATCTCAAACTTCACTGAGCTGAAATGCTAAAATTCTCACCAAAACACCCACTTCCAAAGTCGCTCAGTAGATGACAATTTAGGTAAATTTACAGAAGTAACAAGTCAGAAGCAGATGTGTAACAGAAGAAATCTGATCTCAGGTTACAATGTCCTCTTTGCCTACAAAGATGTACTAGCACCATATATACAACCTACCTGCCTACTACCCTTTGAGCGATCGAAGAGGGGCAGGAAAACTTCTATTTCTTGGCCAAGGTCATGGTTACAAGGATGTTCATCTTGTGGTAGTTCATTAAGCAGAATATAAGGTTTATTGCTTCGCTGTATCTGTGATACATTTTACAATAAAAGTGTTAAAAAATAAAGAAAAATAAAAACAAACAAAAATGTCCAAATAAGTGAATGATCCATCCCTTAAAACATTTCAGAGAGGGCAGATGGTATGAGAAATAAAACGAAAACCAAAACATAAAAGCCAAAAAACTTTGGAAAACCCTTCTCACCATTTTTACATCTTGGGGCACACGGTAACATTTATGAGGTATGCCAGGGCAAACAGACAAAATTGCGGTCTGGTGTTTCCAACAGCTCAGAAGCCCAATGTCTTTGACCATCTGTGAGTTATTTGTAGCACTGCAGTTAAAAGCTATTTCCCCATGAGACCAAGGGCCATACAAGAAAAGAAGCCTGAGACTGCAGGCTGGGGGTCACTTTCACTATTAATTGTGTGGCTTTTCTAACATCGTTTTGTAGGTTCAAGGGAAAACAGGTCTCTCCTTCAGAAACAAAAGACTTATCCTTTGGCTGAGCACTCTAAAACTGAGGCTCATTTCCATTTCAAACTGTCATTTAAACTTGTCCATTCTGATCTTTGAACAGCCTTTCATTCCTTTTTTTTTTTTTTTTTTTTTTTTTGTCCTTTTTGGCCCATACCTGCAGCATATGGAATTTCCCAGGCTAGGGGTTGAATCTGATCTGTAGCTGTAGGCCTATGCCACAGCCTCAGCAACACTGATCTAAGCCATGTCTGTGACCTACACCACAGATCATGGCAACAACGGATAATTAACCCACTGAGCAAGGCCAGGGATCGAACACATATCCTCATGGATACTAGTCGGATTGGTTTCTGCTGAGCCAAGATAGGAACTCCATCAATAGCCTTGCATTTCTTATCACTGAAACAATCTGGCAGCAGAAATGAGTAGGATTCTTGGATGGTAGGTAGTGAGGGACTAGCATAAAAAAAAAAAAAAAGAGAGAGACCTGTGGAGACAAAGAGTTTAAAGAAACATGGGGGGTTCCCATCGTGGCTCATTGGAAACGAATCTGACTAGAGTCTGCAAGGATGCAGGCTCTAACCCGATATAGGTGAAGGAGCTGATCCTTAACCCCTCCTGAGAGGGCTAAAGACCCAGTGTTGCTGTGAGCTGTGGTGTAGGTCACAGACATGGCTCAGATCTGGCATTGCTGTGATTGTGGTGTAGGCCAGTGGCTACAGCTCCTATTCGACCTCTAGCCTGGGAACCTCCCTAAGCTAGGGTGTGGCCCTAAAGAGACAAATAAAATAAAATAAAATGGAGAAACATCAACAGATGGAGTTCAGAGGTGAAAGTTTTCAGAGTAGATAGGGCTTAGAGAATGGATGACGGTTTTAGAGAAAAAGACACAGGGAGGGAGGGAGGGTGGGTACAAAGAAGGAAAGAAGGATAGAGAGACGGAAAAAAAGGAAGAAAGAGTGTAAAGACTATTCCTCTGTGGCTGTAGGGATGCTGATATACTAGGTATAAAGAATAAGGTAGACTTCGGTTCAGTCTCAGCTTTTCCCTTAGATGATTTTCAACTTTGGAAAAATCACCCAAGCTCTCTGACCTTTGGTTTCTGTCTGAGAACTGGATACAGCTACAGTATTTTATTTTATTTTTGTCAATGTTCAAAGTAGTGGTATATGTATGGTACTTATATCCAGTGCCCTTAAGTTAATTTCTTTCATTTTCTCCCCCTTCTGTCCAAATTGAAAAAAACCTAACTTATAGTGAATACTCAAAAAATGTGGAATAAATAGTGAGATGAGTAAGTGAATGAAAGGAAGTATTTCCATCTATGGTAGTCCAGCGTACAATCCTAGTAAGAGACAACACAGGTCATTTCATGGAGTGAGGGGTGGATGGGGAATCTAACATCTGAATGTCTTTCTTTCTCAAGTGTGAACAAAGGACAGGGAGAGCATGGACAGGTACATTTCACCTATGATTGAGTGTAGCCAGATATACCAGCCATCTTCTCTGATCTTCCCCTGGGCTAAAGCTCTAGTGAATGATTATAGTTTGAGTCTATCTCTTTTATCTCATGGATAAGGAAACTGGAGGTTAGGAAGATGCTGTGAATCCCTTATCATGAGTTTATGGCAGAGATACCTCTGGATTTGAAGATTACTCCCCTCGAGAGTGAAATATTTTTACCATACAGAAGAATAAAACCAAACTAGGATAAAGTATCAATTTCAAAAGTGTTGGAATGAATATAATTAGATAATGTTAGACCTAGAATGAACTTTAGAAATTATCTAGAGTTCTATGCAAATTTTTAACCTTGAATACTTGCTAGAGTCACCTGGACAACTTTTGAAAAGTCATAAAGCCCACACTACGAGAACTGAATCAGGATAGGGCTTAGGCATAAGTGTATTCAAGAGATAACTAAGTAATTTTTTTAACTTTTATATGAACTTTTCAGCCATACACCAAAGTTGAGAGAATCATATAATGGATCACTTCATTTGCCAGTTGTTGACAATTTACCAGTCTTGTGTAATCCATCATTATCACACATTTGATTTTGCTAGATTATTTGAAAGAAAAATCTAAGGGATGACATACTTTTAGCCATGAATATTTTAGTACAAACCTCTGACTGACAAGGAACTTTTAAGATACAAAATTCAGGCTAGGTACCATCTCACAAAACTAACAATAGTGAAGGAGATTCTGTACAGTCACGTTTGAGATGGACAAATGGAACTTTCTATTTCAGAGATGAGGGGACTGAGGTTCAGAGAATCTGAATAATATGAAGTAGATGGTACAGCTAAAACTAGTATTTAGGTTTCTGAACACAACTCAGGGGAAAAAAGTCCCCAGTCATTTAAAAATATTTAAAACTTAGATAGTTATGTGTTCCCTGGTGGCAGAGCAGGTTAATGATCTGGCACTGTCACTGTTATGGCTCAGGTCACTACTGTGGCAAAGGTTCAATCCTTGGCCCAGGAAGTTCTGCATGCCATGGTTGCAGCAAAAAACAAACAAAGCTAAATAACCAAAAGCCAGATCATTAGCCTCTGAAAATTCAAAAGTCAGCAATGAAGAGAACAAGGCTTTTAAGAATGTCCCAAGGTTGGGGTGTCAAGGAAAATGACAGTGAATAGAATGTGATAAAAAGACAGGGTAACAAGGTGTAAATGAGAAAACCTCTCTTGGAACCCTTCCTCTGTCTCAAACCATGCCATTTATGATATCCTCTTAGCTGCTCTGAGCTTGGGCTTCCTTTCTGTGAGACAGAAATGATATTACTTGGCTTCACTTGGTATTCTGAAGACAGCATGGATGATATGCACTTAATAACAATTAAGATGTGTGTTTTGGTGCCAAGAAGGGTAGGTTATGTGATTGAGAATCTTGGTTTTCATAGAATAACTCCTAGTCTCTCTCTCTCTTATTTATTTATTTATTTATTTTTACTATCACCCAATAAATTTTCCATCTATTGCTCCAAGAATAATGTAGAAGTCAGATAGTAGAACACTTGTTGGAAGTATCATCCTATAATGATCACAAAGCCAGCTGTGAAAACCAGTGATGTCAAGGAAAATGACTGGAGGCAATGGCGGATTAAGAGTTTCTTTGTCACGGAGCTAGGAACTAAGGCAAAATTCAGATTTCATAAAAGGAAAAAATATTACAGAATCACCAAGTAAGGCCATTAAATACAACATTACTAATGACTATGTGTTAGCACAAACATCTAAACGCTGATTTGGAGGTGGCCACTCAATGCAAATAGTTGCTAATTGAAATCCTTAGAGTATGTACTGACTTTGTTCATTACTGGTCCTTGCAAAGTAACTTTATTAGGAAAATTACATAACCTCTCTGAAGTTTAGTTTTCTTGCATATAAAATGGGATTTTATAAATTTTCACAAATATAGTGATTTATAAAATTTTGAAAGATCATACATATTAAGAGCTTAACACTATACCTTCTCTTTAAGCAATCAAGAGTCAGTCATCATCACTGTTACTTAGAAAGACTTAAGGATTTGGTGACTTTGAACTTGACTATCTGACAGAAGACAAAATCTTTTTTTTTTTTTCTTTTGTCTTTTCTAGGGCCGCACTTGTGCCATATGGAAGTTCTCAGGCTATGGGTCTAATTGGAGCTGTAGCTGCCAGCCTACAACAGAGCCACAGCAACATGGGATCCGAGCTGTGTCTGTGACCTACACCACAGCTCACGGCAACACCGGATCCTTAACCCACTGAGTGAGGCCAGCGGTCGAACCCGAAACCTCATGGTTCCTAGTCGGATTCATTAATCACTGAGCCATGACAGGAGCTCCCAGAAGACAATCTAATGGACAGATCCTAGAATTGGGATCTCAGGGTCTTGGCTCTGCCATTAGTTTGCCTATGTAACAGTAGCAGTACTACATTAGTTATTCACAATTTTATCATCTCTCAAGAAGTAAAGATTTTTTTTTTTTTTTTTTTTGCCTTGCCTATTTGAACAAGAGAGAGAACAGATGTGAAGGGCAATTCAAACCCAAGGTATAGTCAACAATGTAACCCATGAATATTAGATAATTTATAGCTTTAAAGAAAAATTTCAAAATCATTTTTTACACCTCAGATCCCTTGGCTTAAAGGGTTCGTCCCTTTTTGATTGTTTTAAAATTTTAAGGCTTATACGGGGAAGGTCCTACTTTTCTTAGAAGACTTCTCTGGCCACTCTTCTCCCCCGTTTACTATACCAAATATCTGCCAGGTTCTGTTAGGAGTTTCTCCTTTATTACTCCTTAATGCTCTGTGTCAATCAATATTATTACACTTGTAGCAGGGCATAATAATTCATTTTTTTGTATATTTGTCTCCTTCAATAGTGCATGAGCTGTTTGAGGGTAGAATCTATAATATGGAGACATGGTATAGTGTTTAACAACCTGGGCTACATGGTAAAACTCTCTGGGTGCACTTCCTAGTTCCGTCATCTTTAGTAAAATGCTACTAAATCTATGCCTCAGTTTCCCTATCTGAAAAGTGAAGTGATTAGAGAAACTACTTTAGAGCATTTTGGTAAGGATTTAATGACTTAATAAAGGATATAAAGCCCTCAAATTTGCAACCGACAGGTGGTAGCTTGCACAGCGAATAGTAACTGTTAGTATATTTACAGCCTAAATGTCCAGGTATCTCCAGAGCCCATCAAAAGACCTAGCACATTAGGGAAAAAAAAAGGAAAAACAAAACAAAATGAAACAAATATTACTTGACAAATATTAACTTCTCCCCAAAATTGAAGTCTCTTCAGGACAAGCATTAAAAAAAAAAAAAAAAAGTCTGTATCTTTATCTAAATCTCCATGTATCTTTGCAGTTATCTGTATCTCCAAGCTACAATTAAGCTTAAGATATCAAAAAAAAAAAAAAATGAGAAAAGAAAAAAAATCTCTGAACCACCAAAGGAAAATGCACTTTCCCAGGACCAAGAAAAAAATATTAGCTTCATTTATATGTAGAGATGTTACTAGGAAAAGAACCACATATTGGAGTTTGAAGACCTTAGACAAGTATTGAGACTCTGAGACTTTAAGCTTGCATTGTGAAAAAGAAGAGAAATTCTACCTTCCATGCAGAGAAACTGTAGTGCTGGAAAAAATATAAATACATCGCTTCCACTTGTACCAGCATACTAGAGCCTCTTAGAGTTAGCTATTATTGGTAATATGATGATGATGATGATGATTGGACGCTATGGCTGGGATGCAGAAGACATAGTAGATTGTCTCTCTCCCTTAGGCCATTTATCTATGAAATAAAGGTGATTGGACATGATCTTTTGAAAGAGCTGGCAAACTAGCAAAACATCAAACTGAGAACTGCGAAATGATGTATCAGCCCCATGAAGGCTGGGGGCAGAGTACCAGGAGGATTTGAGGGAAGATAAAGGAGAGCGAGAACTTGGACACACTCAATTTAAATTGGTTTGATTTTCAGATACAGCATCAAATTTTGTTTTCCCCTCAGAATAAGGATGAAGCCTGTGGTTTTAGATTTTGATTATTTCCTGAGGCTTTCATAGGACTCAAACTCTTAAAAAAAAAAAAAAAGCCCCATCTTCTCTTTAAAAACATAAGCATTAAATACATTCCAAGAAATAGAATGTTTTCTTTCAGTTAACGCAGTCATATCAAGACACAGACTTTCCAAGATTGAAAGAAAAAAGGTTAAACATACAGTCTTAAGAAGACTTGACAGGGAATTAGTGCTAATTCAGCTAGGCATTATCTCAGAAAGCTTATGCAGTTATTACAGGCAATGTTTCAATAACACTGATGAATAAGATGGACTGGATTTAAAACAAAATATAGCCTTAGTATAAGAAGAGGCAATGGATTATAGGCCAGAATCAATTACCAGTCTCTGTCATATTCTTCATGGATTTCAGATTCCTTATATTTAGCAGACTCGTTAAATGGCCTTGTTTTATAATGTGTGTCCTCATTCAGTGTGTCTTTAGGATGTCACACATTTATTAAATTATTCAGGCAGCAGGATGAAATAGAATACTTGAGTGTTCAAACCTACATAAATAAGGTCATTTCCACCAACTCCATGCTCTCCTTCTTCTAATAAATCCCACACACTCCTAGTTGGAAGGCCCAGACAAGATATGTAAAATTATCAGAAAGCTCTTATAAAATTCTTAGAAAAGGAAGCAACGCTGAATTACCCAAGGGGAGTCAATCATCATGTCCTCAGGAGTTTGCCAAGACATAAATGCAAATGATCAGGCTTTATTCAATTAATAAATTAGTTAAGAATATTACTAGAAAATATGATTCACATAAAAGAGAGTTTGGCATTTGCTGAAAATGTACAGGTAAGGTTTAGACTTAGTGAATTTGATCCAGAACTGTACATGGTAAAAATAATGGCCATAGAGAAAACTCACAATGATGGATAAAAACATCGGTAAGATTGGATAGGGATGAGAAAACATAAAAAAAAATTGATTCCATAGGAAATAATACAAACAACAATGGGATATGTTGTAAATTAATTTCTGAGTTATACTGATTGGATTCATTTCATAGACTAGAAATCTAGAAACTCCCCTCTTCAGATAAAAAGATTCATTGCACCCAACTCCACCAAAAATTAATTAAGTAAAATATGGGGACACAAAGAGGTCATTCTAAATTTTGTAACACCTGTACTAGAAGTCTTAAACTGCCAGATTCTGTGTCATATCTGCTCTTCAGATGCATTACGGGGTCAGCACAACATTTAGGAAAAATCAAAACCCTCAAAGTAAGAGTAATAACTTAAAAATCAGGAGTTTTCATGTAAAATACTAGGTTTGAAACCTAGTCCTCTTCTAAAATATCTGTTCTAGAACTTCTAAACCTCTGTCTCCATAGGTAGCAATTGGCTTGTTGTAGAGCATTCTCAGAGCTTTCTAGGTAGAGCCAACACCTGGCAGGTAGCCCTTATGCAACACACACTATGCAACACACCTGGTCTTGGTAAGCATTTGGGTTTATGAACTCTAATCTCACCCCTTGAGAGCCCACGGTGCCAGGAGGCATGCTAAGCCAGCCCCCAAAACCTTTTCCTTTTGTAGGAGATTGATTATGTGAACTTCTATAAGACATGCACATTTTCAGAAATCCAGTTTCCTGATCTGCAACCTAACCCATGGCATTGTTAGGAGGCTCAAAAGACATTCTGTACAAAAATATCAAGATATTGCTTGACTTGTAATAGAAGCTTGTGAAGCAATAGCCATGATAATGACAGTTAGTTGAGAAACTCTACTAAGAGTTCTGTTATCTTTAAGTGGAGAAAGAAAAAAAATCATCTTGTGGATAGTGGAACAATGTTGTGATGCATCTGAAATGCTGAAATAAGATATTACCAGCTGGTTAGTCAGGGCATCATTTTCAGAGATTGGTGAGTTGGAAGGATCATTGTCTAGGCAGACTTGACCATGGGTGGGTGCAGGATAAAACTCCACCTGTCTCCATCTGTGCCCATTTAAACTAGTTGATGTCTTCAAAGAGACATTGCATTATGAAAGCAGAGGGAACTCAGCAGCTACTAAATACCATACCACACTTTGATACTTTTTTCAGTTTGTAAAGTGCTTTAACATATGTTATCTTACATGGTGTGTGAGAATGTAACCTACAAAAAAGAACCTTCTGATTCTCAATAATTCCCCAGTAATGATAATAGGGTGAGCATAGCCCTTGCAATCACCATCATTTAGAAGATGAAACTTCATAACCCAATTTTATTCTGAGAAAGAACCAAAATTATAAAAGATAGATAGAAATTTTAACTAGAGCTGTAAGTCATATTTAAAGGTTCATATTTGCAAACTTTATTATGATGACAAGATGTTAGAGTTCTGATTTATAACATAAATCATTTATATCTCAAGTGCAAAATATATTGGCGAAATCAAATCCCTTTATTTCGGATTTATTGCATGATTTGTAAACCTGTTCCTCTGCTTATATATATATATATATTTTTCCTATGCAATGCGCATAAATTTTAGATGTTTTAGGATTTTCATGTATGTTTTATAATCAATCATGTACTTTCAAAAAGTGCAACTCCAATCCCTAAAGAATGCTTATAAATCCTAGTCTAGTTCTTCCATTTAATAGGAAAAGATTTATATGTGATAAGTATATTTTCTGGTCTGGTTTGGTAGAAGTATGACTTTATTAATAAAAACAGTAAGAACATTTCTTTAACCCCTGTCAGCTTACAGGTCTGATTCCTGCCTAAGAGCATGACACGCCAATCTAGAAGGAGCTACCGCTTTAGCAAACCCAAACCTCTTCTCTTCCTTAGCTAATAATACTTTGTTTCTTTTGAAAGCTGCAAGAGGGGGGAAAAAAAACTAATCATCCTACTGTTTGTAATTACTTTATAAGATAGTACAGTGACTTTATGAGAAAGTGCACTAGGCAGGGCAGTTTTTATGAGAACTAGGCTCATATTAAAGTTCTGTAACATATTAGCAGTTCGTACCAAGGCATTGTTACTTTTTTATCTTCCTCTCTAGGTCAAGAGGACTATTGCATTTCTGAGGACACTTCCATATTTGAATCAATGACTCCACCATGTGTGCCAGATTCTTACAATGACAAGGTTGTTCAAGAGTTATTCTAGAGGTCTAATTCTATTGCTATTCCCCAATAACAAGTCAGGCAATTTATTCCTTTTTAACTTATGTTTTGTGCAGAGCCATGCACTCTACATGAAGAAATCAGCCATTTCCTGCCATATATTCAGCCAGCCAGCCAACCGGCTGTCTATTCATCCATTCTCCCATTCATCCATGCCCTCATTCCTCCCCAGATAGTTACTTATTCAACAAAGATGAATTGAACAACCACCATATATAAGGATGTCAGTAAAACTTTCTTGGGAGGTATTGTGTAAGATTTAAATTTACATGCAATATTTCTCTTATTCTTAGAAAACATGGGGGAGGCTCTGTGGGTTCCTGATAGAGATTTGGGGGTTCAAAATCCAGCTCAGCCCCAGACTTGTCAAAGCAAGATGATGATAATAATATCTGACATTACTTCCATCTAAATCTTTCTCATAAAAGGTTTCCCTCTCTCTCCTGAAAGTTACATTTAGGGCACAAGTCACCAGCCTCCTCTCTTCCCCACTGGGACCAGAGTACCCACGAAGGATGCTTTATCTTGGTTTTCTTCTCTTTTTCTCTCTCTCTCTCTCTCTTTTTTTTTTTTTTTTTTTTTTTTTTTTTTTTTTTTTTTTTTTTTTTTTGGTCTATGCCCACAGCACACAGAAGTTTGGGGGCAGGTACTGAAGCCGAGCCACAGCATTGACGATGCCTGATCTTAAAATGCTGAGCCACCAGAGAACTCCGAGACCTTATATTTTGGAAAATTATATCAAACTTGCATTTATCAGTGATGGAAGAGAATGATATTTGGAATAATTTTTCATGTTAGTATTTTCCTGGGGGCATTCTGTATATTACCTCAGAGTATCCTGAAAATAATTTTTCATAACAAATATTATTATCCCTATTAAATGGATGAGAAAATAAGATTCAGAAAGGTTAGGTCATTCTCATGGATACAGACTTAGACACAAACCTATTTTTATCTTCTGGCTTCAAAGTCTAGGCTTGTTCTAAAAGAATTCATTTCCTAGAAATATTACTAGAACACTAGAATGTACCATTAACTGTAATTCTGGTATAGATACAACAACCAGTATTTTCTAATGTTTAAAATATTTTCAACATTGTTTTTTATTTTATAAACATGCCTAATTTCTGCTAGACCTTTTAAACTAATGATAGCTTAGAGGTCTCGATTATTACCTGTTTATAGCCCTAGATGCTTATGCATCTGAGACTCTGAACCATCCTGTTTTCCTGAATGAGATTATCTTTTGTCATAACTTAAACTCATTTATGACTCATAATAGTGTTACTCTGCCAAGGAGACCACCATCTACCACACACATAATGTTTTGCATATTCGGTTAATTCATTAATTCTTTTCAACTTCCCTATGTACTCAATGCCAGCTGTTTTGTAAGGAGAAGATTACAATTAGAAATCAAGTAAATTCCCTAAGTCAGACTGCTAGTAAATTTTAGAGCTAATATGATGGAAGACTAGACATCTTCCTATACTAAGCTCCAACTCTGGTTTTTAAGGAACAGTGTGATCTGAGATTCCCCGACCGTTTTCTTCTCACTGTCCTCCAGCACAAGTCAGCCTCCTCACACTAAGGGGTCACCCAAAACTTTCTCCCAACCCTCTCCATGTTGTTGTTCACTCCACTTAGAACTCCACTCTAATAACCACAATAAACTGCCTCAATTTATCTGCAAACTTCCTATGTGGAGCAATTTACATGCATCATCTTACCCAAAGCTCACAACAGTCCTTTGTATCAGGCATCGCTATCCCCACTCCTCATATAAGAAGCTGAAGAAACTGAAAGAGGTGAAATAATCTGTCCAAAGAAATAAGAGTTCAGAGCCTCTGAATCTATATGAGATTATCCAAAGTACCATCCCACTGTCTCACAGGGGAAGGTCCAAATCTGAGTCAAATAGGGAGGACAACAGAAATAGTGCGGTTTAGAATTGCTACCAAAGCTGTTGCCCCAGAGCCATGCCCTGGCCCTCGCTCCAGGTGAACTTGCAGAATACCACAGCTCACTATACCCTCTAGCTGGGTTCCCAATGCGGAAACAAGAGAATTCTAACCACAAGGAAACCGGCACAAGCTGGTTCGGCTCCAAGAGTGGGACAAAGTCTGCCCTGAAGTTCATTACCACCTCGTTGTAGTGGTAAGATCTCCATTCACCCGTCGGCACCAAGATGGTTCCATCCTTTCCTGACAGAGATGCTAAAGGACAACAAAAGGGTAGAAAAGGGGTGGCACCTCAGTTCCAGGAAGAACTCAGACTGTTTCCAGAAAACCAGTACATATGCTTTCCCCTGATTAGCCTTGCCTTTAACATTTTGCTTTGATCACTTCTCCCCTGGAGAAGAAGCTGATTTCTGAACTAGGTTCTCATGTCTCCATTCTCTGAGCAATGATAAAGCTTGTGCTGTTTCAGACTCAGTGTTGGTTTTGTTGGCTGTACAAACCCAAGCAGGAAGAGAACCTCCCAGTGGCCTTGACCTGATGGGCTTGGACCTTGGTGAGGGTCTGGTTAACTAATTCTGTAACAACATGGTATTAGCATGCATTCCTGATGGGAGTGATATGTCCTCTAAGGAGGCAAACAACCATTTTGAGTCAAAAAATTTTATGGAATATAATGGTTTGTGGTCTTCCACTAGGCTTCAAATACATAAACAGGTGTACAATATATCTATGGTACTAAAAGGTCATGGTAGGGGGAGAGGTTATTAGAAAAAATAATGTCTAAGAAAACTGCTACAATGAGAGTAAGAGTGGGAAAAAAGTTGAGAAAAACTGTTAAGTAAATATGAGTTCATATTTTAGCTCTGAAATAATTTGTCAAAAAATTATCAGGGAGTTCCCGTTGTGGCGCAGTTGTTAACGAATCTGACTAGGAACCATGAGGTTGAGGGTTCGGTCCCTGCCCTTGCTCAGTGGGTTAACAATCCGGCGTTGCCGTGAGCTGTGGTGTAGGTCGCAGACGCGGCTCAGATCCCGCATTGCTGTGGCTCTGGTGTAGGCCGGTGGCTACAGCTCCGATTCGACCCCTAGCCTGGGAACCTCCATATGCCGCGGAAGTGGCCCAAAGAAATAGCAAAAAGACAAAAAAAAAAAAATTATCAAACAGCAAAATGAGCCCTGTGGTCAGCAGTGCTTACATTTTGTCATCAGGTTGATTACTATGACAGTTTTGTGGGTTTTGTTTATTTGTTTGTTTGTTTGTTTGCTGAGTCTGTACCATGTGGAAATTCCTGGTCCAGGGATCGAACCTGTGCCACAGCAGTGACCTGAGCCACTACAGTGACAATGTCAAGTTCTTAACCTGCTGCACCACCAGGAAATTCCTGTAATTATCTTTGATAAAAGCCAAAAGCATAACACTAAACTATTTCTCAGAGAGAGGGCTTTGTGGGTGCCTATGGGAATATGCTCCAGGTAGGTTGTTTTCTAGAAAGTACAACTTAATTCAAGCACAGAACAATACAGAGAAGAAGGGGTAAACCACATGCCCCTTGGCTACCTAATCACATATTTGTTTTTTTTGTTTTTTTCTTTTTTTTGTCTTTTGTCTGTTTAGGGCCATACCCGAGGCATATGGAGGTTCCCAGCCTAGGGGTAGAATTGGAGCTACAGCCACTGGTCTATGCCATAGTCACAGCAATGCCAGATCCCATCTGCATCTGTGACCTACACCATAGCTCATGGCAATGCCCGATCCTTAACCCACTGAGCAAGGCCAGGGATTGAACCTAGGTCCTCATGGATAGTACTCGGGTTGGTTAACCACTGAGCCATGATGGGAACTCCACACATTTGTGGTTTAATCAGGATTTTAGCAGAGAATGGCAGATAAGTTCACTATCTGGTAAGATATCTGGATCCAGATACCCATCTTTCTACTTATGTATTATTTGAGGACAGGGAGGGTATTCTAGTATACCACTGACGCAGTCAATGCATAGTCATAAAACTTCTGCTATGGTGTGTCCCCTCCCCCACACCCACATATTAGAAACACCAAGACAAAGAGGATACAGTCTGCTGTTGAGAAGCTCATGGTCTAGTCAAGCACTTCTGGAACACTCGTATTGTAGCTTCACGACAGGGCTCTCAAAAGTACCTCTGCATCTGCCCTACAAGTGATTCTCACACTTCTCTGGTGAATTCCTTTTCATCTTTAAGGACTCAGTTTAAAAATCCTCCATAGAAAAGTAAAATATTGACTCACTCCCTCCAGCCAAGTCTAAAGTTAATGTCCCTATAATTCTGTACGTAACACAATTCCACTTGTATTTATTTGTTCTGTAGAGATTCCATCAATGGTCTATGGGTTGTAAGGACAGAACCTATTCTGACTCACTTTGAAATTAGAACAGTGACTTACTTATTATAGGACTTAAACAACCATTTGGTGATTGTGCTTTTTAACTGGTTGACAGCAAAGTATAGCCTATTTATTTATTTCTTGCCTTTTTAGGTTTGCACTGTGGCATATGGAGGTTCCCAGGATAGGGGTTGAATTCAAGTTGTAGCTGCTGGCCTATGCCACAGCCACAGCAATGTGGGATCCGAGCCATGTCTGCAACCTACACCACAGTCCATGGCAATGCTGGATCCTTAACCCACTAAGCAAGGCCAGGGATTGAACCCGAGTCCTCATGATTGCTAGTCAGATTCGTTTCTGTTGAGCCATGATGGGACTCCAAGAGCCAACTTAATAAACATTTTTAAAAAACTATCTATGCTGTTTAGTTTAGTTTTTTTTTTTTTTAACTGTCCCACACTGTGATACGAATTCCAGAGATGAAGCCACAAAAGACTGGTGTCTTGTTCCCCGAGTCTTTAGAGATTAATTAGAATAAGAGCCAGATACAAAGTAGAGAATCTTGCTCTCTTTCTCTTTGAAAATGGACTATTGTATAATAATTCACAATGTGAAAAGAGTCATAATGGCCAGTATCATATCTGGGTTAGGTAATAAACTGCGACATAATGTCATGAATGACTTACCCTTATTTTACAACTGAACAACCTGAGGTTGAACAAGAAGGATACCTGTCCTCCCTGTGATCCCATCAGGCAGATAGCCTGCAAGATCTCAGTGGAGGTCTTCCAGCTCCGTGATTCCCTCAGCACATTGACTCAAAGCCAAAGACTGAAGGTTACCGCAGGTAAGTGTGTTTTTTGCACCTGGAGAGAAAGGGTGTCTCTCAGTGAATTTGTGGAGTTTTCCTGCATGAAAGACATTCATTTCAAATGTGTCCTAAGGTGTCAATAGGGACTATATAATTGATCAAGTATTTGGGGAGTGAAGAGACTAAACATCATCCCAAAGGAAAGCTTAGCATCAGAGAATTATCGTGCTTTGGCTTCCCTTGACAAGGGGTATAAATCAACAACTGGAAGCACCCGCTTTGCTCGGGGAATTTGCAGCTTTATAAATAAAAACACTAATCTGTGCTGCTGCTGACCAGCCTTTGCTGCCAGCTCACGATTTAAGTTTCTCACCCATCAGCCCCAGAAAACTTACCCGCTGCCAGGTGTTGAACGTCTTTTATTCTTTTCAATAAAATGGTAATATGTATTATAAAACAACAAAAACTTCCTATTCCAAATTTCTTTAGAACATTTAAGAAATAAAAGAAAATAAAGAAAACAAATTTCTCTTTGATAATTTTGCTACTCAGAAGAAATATCCATTAATATTTAAAATTTTTTCCTTCTTTGTGTAATTCAAATAATTGAAGGCATAAGTCTGTATCTTACTTTTTTTAGTTTAGTAATGGATAATGTTATTTTCCTTTGCTATTAAAACTCTTTTTATATAAAATGCACTGGCTTTGTATTCCAAAAGGTGAGAAATCACTGTTTAACCCGTTTTCTATTTGGAAAGCTTATTGGTATTTTCTTTTCATTTTTAACTGTTTTTCTA
Organism: Sus scrofa; assembly: GCF_054392235.1. Classification (NCBI taxonomy): domain Eukaryota; kingdom Metazoa; phylum Chordata; class Mammalia; order Artiodactyla; family Suidae; genus Sus; species Sus scrofa. The sequence goes on from NC_139391.1 coordinate 15,013,587, forward strand.
CCAATAGTGATGAGTACCTTAGTTTCCAGGGCTTTTTTACTTTTGTTCCAGATTTATGCCCTGCATTCCTCCAATGAACAAAAACAAAACATCTGTCATAAACAGGGTTATGTTAAGCACTGGAAATACAATGAGAAGCAAAAAGTCATGTTCATGTTCATACGGAGCTTACGTTCTATGGTGAGGATCAACCAGTGAACAGCCTCTGGTATAAAAGTGTCAAAATAGAAATGCAGGAGTTGCCGTCGTGGCTCAGTGGTTAACGAATCCGACTACGAACCATGAGGTTGCGGGTTCGATCCCTGCCCTTGCTCAGTGGGCTAAGGATCCGGCGTTGCCGTGAGCTGTGGTGTAGGCTGCAGACGCAGCTCGGATCCCGAGTTGCTGTGGCTCTGGCGTAGGCTGGCGGCTACAGCTCCGACTGGACTCCTAGCCTGGGAACCTCCGTATGCCGCAAGAGCAGCCCAAGAAATGGCAAAAAGACCAAAAAAAAAAAAAAAAAAAAATGCAGAGAATTCTTCAGGAGTACAAAGAGGGGCAAATAACCCATGAGTAAGATTAATCATAAGGCTTCCTGGAGTAAGAGGCATTGAAAACTAAGAACACAGAGAAAGAAAAGGTGAGTTCAGACAGCAAGGATGGTGTGTACATGACTCCTCTGGGCATCCGAAGACATGGATTAAGTAAGTTGGGAACCTAGGATTCAAGGTGGGAAATGCGAGTGATGAGGCTAGTGAATTAACAAGCACAAGATCATAACGGGGAAAGTTTAATATTTTATTTAAGATACTGACCTTCACCCTGAGGGCAATGTAGAACAATGGAAGGATTTTAGGCAGGAAGGAGTGATTATGTGAGATGTCTGTAAGGTTATACTCCCAGAAGGTAAATTACTAGGAAAAGATGATTCCATTTTAGGCTCTTGAAATACACTGAAAAAACGTTTTCCGAAATAAATTACTCCCCTCCCATTGACATCCCATGAGAAAACCCATTTGTTATTGGCACAACAATCCCTCCCACTTGGCGGAAACTATTTATATTCTAAGTACTGCACTAGGTGGTGCTTTACAAGCATTTACTTGGTGAAGCCTCATGACAATCTTTTGGGATTGTGTGTGTTACCTCCATTTAATAGAATTCCTAAGCTTACAAAGAAAGCATGATTTTCTCACCGTCACGGAAGAAATAAATGGTTGGACTGAGAGTCACATTTCACTAATCCTGGGTCTGAGAGTCCATCCTCTCTCTTGGTATGCTTCAACGCCTCCAAGTTCATTTGAGATGCACGTAATCCCCATGAGATGTGATGCCAGCACCCACCATGTCACCTAGGTTTCCTTTATATAAAATAAGCACACTTCATAGAATGTACTAGAAGTTGACTTATCTTAGGGAAGCTGTTTAATGAGGAAGAAGAACAGCAAAGGTTAGATGATGGAGATAGGTTTAGTTACAGGCATATGGTTTATTTACACAATATTCTGTCTCTCCTGTTATCACTACAGAACTATCTGTCTCCTCCAGATTAATGTTAGCCATGGATCAGATGTTCTGTTTTTTGCAGAGCTGACCTCAGAACACAATACAAGGAAATAACCAAAGTTGAGAAGGAGGATTCTCCTTAATGACATGAGTTTGGAAGAGGAAAGATCCCTTTATCTCTGTAGGTCTTGCTCTGGATTTATACATGTATATACATATACACACTCAATGGTGTGGATTATTCCATTCTTGTAAGCTTTCTTCAACATGATTTGGTGCTTTCTATCATTGTTAATTCTTGGTGACGAGAGAGAGTGTCTGGGACAGTCTTACAAAGTGAAGGCCAGCCATGGCTTAAACATTTGCAAATAATTACTTTCTTCCCAATTTTGTTGCAGTTATGTGCATTAAACCTAATCCACTGAGGATTCAGAAATAAATTTCATGTAAAATATGGAAAGATTTTACAAAATGCATAGAAATATTTCCCAAGGCAGATAATGAAAAGAAGAAAGGATATAGGTTCATTCAATGAGGCCATAATACTTCCTCTCTTACCAGCTCTGTGGCCTTGGGTAACAAACTCTGAATGTTTCCTTCCTTGTCCAATGTTAACAGTAATAATACTTAATGTGATTGTGATGACTGAATTACCTGGTATGTGAAAAGGAAATTCCCTTTCAACAAAAAAGGATTATATAAAAGTATGTAAAATTATTGAAACTCATTCAGCTATATCTCTTAACTATTTATCAATTTTTCAATTATTTGTTCAGTTACTCAAAATGTAGCTTTAAATTTTATTTTACAGAATTGAAAAAACTATTTTGATGGAATACTATAAAAACAAAACAAAACAAAACAAAAACACACAAACAAACAAAAAACACTATTTTTTGGTAGCATCAAAGGACTTGAATTTGGGTCTAGACTTCACTGCTGTGGGGGTTTTTAAAATCATTACCTCCTCTTGAGCCTTAGTTTTCTCATCTTTACTTTGGGTATCTTAAAAACTCCTCACAAGGCTTTAGGATCATTAACTGGCACTTTCCAGGTGGATTGTTTTGTAATATTTTATTCTTTTCAGGTTTTTTTGGTTTGTTTGTTTGTTTGTTTAATGCACTGGGAGTCCCATATGGGCAGAGGGAAGGGAAGTGGCTATACTCTTGGCTCTAAGGAGAAGAGAGGGGAAGAAGACAGGAAGCAGGGTAATCTTCCTTGGCTCATAGGAAACAGTCAAGTCCTTTAGGCTGGCCATTCAGTTAAGCCCCAGGGCTGATTCCTGCTCTTCTTGGAGCATATTGACAGTGGCCACAGATGGAGTTCATGGACCAAAAGGCAGCTCATGGAGGCATGGAGGTGACTGGATTTACTCAGAGCATGGCTGGCTGTGAGGCATCAGGCTTCCTCCTGAGATGGTAATCCAGGACAGCCACCACAGCTGCAAACTTTACAGAACGTTAGCTTTGAACATTACTTTTGAGGTCACATAGCCCATCTCTCTCATGGTCACACTTCAGAGGCTGGCTCCAGAGCTCCCATTTTAAGTTCTAAGGAATACCTGCCACCACCCCCTCTAAGGTAGTAGCTCTTAAGCTCTTCAGGTGAGACCCACCAGGACAGTTTTAACTTTGACTGTATGCCCTGATCAGATGTGCCTATGCTGGACCTTGTTTCTCCATGAACCCCTTTCCTCTCATTCTGATTTTCACCTAAAGGCTTAAGGATTTTTGCTGTTTTGAGTCCCTGTCAATAGTCTACTCTTGTCTCTGGTCTATATTGAGTTTATATAGTTTCCAAAGCTGCTATTTCTACCTCAGTGCTGAAAACTAGAATATGGCATCTCCTATATGTTACATGAGATCAACATATATAAGGCAGTTGAAGCTACCAAAATTAGAAATATCTTACTAATACTCTGAACATAAAACAAATAGGCATATTTACCTATTAAATAATTGAAGAGAATGAAATTATGTACATTGGAGCTTAGATATAGAGAAATCTCCTTGGCATATGCATTATTGTTGTTAATATCTCTTCTACTCTTCCATAAAGATAGAATGAAAAAGAGATTTAACTTAAAAAGCAATGGCAAAAACTTTCAACTGATTGAACCTTCTTTGAATATGTTGTTATTTATATTTGACAACTATATCTATTACTAAACCATCAAAAGAATGTCAAGATTTTTGGTACTGTTATAGCAGCAATCAGCAAACTATGGTCCATGGAGTAAATTTAGCTTGCCAGCTATTCTTATAAATAAAGTTTTATTGGAACATGGTAATTTATTTATTTACACATTGTCTAAGGCACCTTTTGCACTACAGTGGCCAAGTCAAGGCATTGTTGCAGAACCCATATGGCTTGGAAAACTAAATCATCCACCCTTTTACAAAGTTTTCCAAACTCTGCATTATGATAAAGAGAACATAGAATATCCAAATTATTGCCATGCATCTAACTGTAACCTATTAATACAACTGTTTTCTCTTAAGTTTCTGAGACATTAGGGGCTAATATAGTTATTGAGGTTGTTGGTTTTTTTTTGGTGTAGATAATTGACTTATGATAATTCTTTTATCTAATTTAACAATTACAAAGACATGGAATATAATTAAACAAAAAACCCCAAGCACCTCAGCTCTGAAACAGAGCTGAATCCTTGATCATTCAGAGAACATTTCAAGGTCATTGTGATAAAAGATAAGACTTTTTACTTTCTTGCTCATAGGTGGAAAGTGATAAAGCCACATGACAACCATGGAGAATGTGGAATAACCCTACTTACACCAAAATGACCTTTGAAAGTGGCTCATCTAGAAATAGCAATTATGACTCTACAAATATTTATTTAATCAGAATTTTGGCTCTTTGGTTATTTCTCCATCTTCCTCCTTAAGAAGGGGGACTGTAATTTGTCTCTTGTTTTGGTTTTATTTTCAGCACCTCAACATCAAGCACAGTGTCTGACAGTTAGGAGAGTCTCAGTTAACTCTGAAAATAGAATGGAATAAGTAATATTGGCCAAATGTAACTGACACTACCCATTGACTAACCTCATAGGCCTAGAGGATGGAAAAACTAACTAATCCTTTACCAACATGTCCCGAAGAGAGGTTGGGCCATGTCACACTTTAGTTAATGATACATAGGGAATATTGGATGGGGAATTTTGGGGAATCGTCTGTTTATCTGTTTATAGGGACAGGCATAGCTGGAAGTGCTCCTTCTTGCCTTCAACACAGAAATGATATCTGTTGCTGAGGAAGCTAGCTTGTGAATGTAACAATTAGCTAATATGTTATATAAATAATGGAGTAGAAAGAAAAAAGGAATGTGGGCCTTTAATGGAGCATCCGTACCAGCCCCAGAATCCTTATATCCAGATTTCTTGCCATATTAAAAAGAAAAAAAAAATCCATGCTTGTTTAAGCCTTTGTTATTTTGAATATCTATTCTTTCAGCCAAAAACATACTTAATTGTTTCAGCGATCTTAGTGGCAAGATCATCAGTCATGTAATCAGCTAGATTTACAACTGTCAAGAACAATTTCATTTAGAAACCTTGGGGTGGCCAGTGACAACGCAGGTTGTCATTAAGTATAAAAGCCTTATTCTAGCAGGACCTTTTTAAAAATTATACTTTATTTTTCCAGCTTCATTACAGAATAATTGACAAATATAATTACATATAGTTAAAGGGTACAATGCGATGATTTGATATATTTATACACTGTGAAATGTTTGCCAGGATCAAGTTAATTAACACATCCATCACCTTCACAGAGCTAACGTGTGCGTGTATGTGCTTGTGTATATGTATATGTGTAGTGAGCATGATTAAGATCTATTTTCAGTAAATGCCAAATATTACATAGTTTTCATCCTTACAACTTATTTGTTTTTGTTGTTTGTTCGTTTTAGATGATTAGTATTTTATTTTATTTTTGCTTTTATTTTTTGTTTTTTAGGCCCACACGTGTAGCATGTGGAAGTTCCCAAATTCCCAGGCTAAGGGTTGAATCAGAGCTGCAGCTGCTAGCCTACACCACAGCCACAGCAACACCAGATCTGAGCCGAGTGTGTGACCTACACCGCAGCTCACAGCAATGCCCGATCCTTAACTCACTGAGCAGGGCTAGGGATCAAACCTGCATCCTCATGGATACTAGTCAGGTTCATTACTGCTAAGTCACAATGGGGACTCCTGTTTGTTTGTTTTGTTTTCTTTTTATAGCCACACTTGTAGCATATGGAAGCTCCCAAGCTAGGGGTTGAACTGGAGCTGCAGCTGAGGTCTGTGCTACAACCATGGCAACAACAAATCCAAGCCATATGTAAAATCCAGCTTGTGGCAATGCTGGATCCCTAACTCTATGAGTGAGACCAGGGATCTAACCTGCATCCTCATGGATACTAATCAGAGTCTTAACCCACTGAGCCACAATGGGAACTCCTAGGCATTGTATAATTGAAAATTTGTATCCCTTGGCCAACATCTTGAAGGAAGATAATGAAGAAGAGCAATAAGATTTTTGATCACCTACTACTGCTTTTCAAAGACTCTTCTTGGTCCTTTGAAGCTTTATGCTTATTAAATCTACATTATGATTCTCTAATATGGTATCATTAGCACATATTACAGATAAATGCAGAGAGGTCAAGAAATGTGTTTAAAGCTGTACATTTAGAAAGCAACAAAGGTGCAATTCAAAACAAATTCTGTATGCCTCTAAAATCCATATTAGTTTTAAAATATACTGTTTTTCAAAGCAATTAGCTTTTGTTTATTTCTATATTGTCCACTAACTATTGGAGAAACAAATCCAAACAAAAATTATTTGGGAAGAAAAATCAATGCAAATGCCTTCTCTAGGAATCATATGTGCTTCTCAAATCAAGACACTCAGACTTCAACTACTAAACCTCCCAGATTTGAATAATATCATTAAGTAAATACATTTTTGTGTGTATTTTTTTTGTTTTTTTCTAACAAGAATAGTAAAGCCTGTGAGTCATGAGAACAGAAAAAAATCATCTGAAACTTGATATATGATATCATATAAAATATATAGAAGAGGAGTTCCCATCGTGGCACAGTGGTTAACGAATACGACTAGGAACCATAATGTTGTGGGTTTGATCCCTGGCCTTGCTCAGTGGGTTGAGGATCCGGCGTTGCCGTGAGCTGTGGTGTAGGTTGCAGACGCGGCTCTGATCCCGAGTTGCTGTGGCTCTGGAGTAGCCCAGCGGCTATGGCTCCGATTCGACCCTTAGCCTGGGAACCTCCATATGCCATGGGAGCGGCCCAAGAAATGGCAAAAAGACAAAAAAAAACAAAAAACAAAAAAAACCCCGAAAACATATATATATACATATATATATATATAGAAGAGAGAAAGCCTTGTATATCTTATCTCCTTGTCATATACAAAGAAGATAAAATCATCAGTTGTGCCAAATACAAGGTCATCAATGATGCTGCTCTGAACTGAATTATATCTCTCTGAAATTCATACATTGAAGCTCTGTCCTCTAAAGGAATATTAGTTGGAGATGGAGCTTTTAGGAGGTAATTGGATTTAGATGAAGTCATGAGGATGAGGTCCTTATAATGATATTAGTGCCCTTGCAAGAAGAGGTAGCAGAGAGCTTATGAGGACGTGGCAAAAAGGAAAGGCAACCATCTATAAGCCAGGAGGAGAGCTTTTACCAGAAAGCAACTATGTTGGCACCTTCATCATTCTTCAGAATGTGAGAAAATAAATTTCTATTGTTTAAGTCATCCAGTCTATGGTATTTTGTTATGGCTGCCAGAACTGAATAAGACATGTCTCCTACAAGATGGCAGATACATTTCTTCTACTTTTTTTTTTTTTCATCAAACAGAACAAAAGAGGAGGAAACAGAATCACGACAGGTGTTCTCAATGTCACAACACTCATTTTTGAAAGGCTGGTTTTGAATCCATGTTTCAAAAGTTGACTGAGTTACAAAAACAGAAACACCAAACAAAGCATTGTGATTGTGGCTATATTGACTAGAACAGCCTTTCCCCAGAAGCAATATACATTGTGCTAGTCTGCTGCTTGCTATTACTTTATCTCCTCACTTCAGCTTAGCAAGGGGTGCACTCTGATTTATTTTGTTGGGGCTCAAATCCGTAGTGGAGTTGTCATTCACCCACAGTTCTGGGTTTCCCTTGTCCATAGAAGAGAAAATCTCCTTTACTTATAAAATACAGCACGTTTGACCGCCACTAAAAGAAAGATGGTGGAGGAAAAGAATAAAAGGATAAGTATTTTCATTTATAAGACTGAAAATTTACATTGGAAGTTGGGTATAGGTTTTTTTTTTCCTTATTGTCTGTTCTTCTTTTCCCTTTAAGTTTCTAAATAGACAAAAAGTGGTTGGATTATAACTAACAAAAAGTAAAGAAACAATCTTAAGCCTTCAAAAGAATAATATTGAGATATTTATGGTTCCTAATTATATTTGGTGTTAAGGGATAGTCATTAAAACTCAACTGAATTTTCTTTATAATGGTAAAAATTTCTAAGAATGAGATTCTAGAACAACAACAAAAAAATAACCTATCTTCGATATGGTCAGGGAGTTATCGTTGTTGCTCCATTTATAAACAATGAAAGTGAAGCCAAAGAACTTGGTATTACTTGGTTATGGTCACATCTCTGATTCCTGATGTATTTAGACTACAACCACGGACTTTGGGCTCCAGTTTTAGTGTTCTTTCCAATTTATTGTGTTGCATGATAAATGGTCATTTTGCGGGTGGTGGTAGTGGCAAGATAATGACAAATAGACATGTTTTAGCACCTACACGATGCATGGATTCTCCATTACCCTATGGTTATAAAGAAGGGATGAAGACAGTTATGTCTAAGGATATCCAAATACAAATTTTCTGAAAATGAAAGAGCTTTACCCTGTCAGTTCATTGCTGTTTTTGAACATCTAATTTGGCAAACTTGGTTGGCTCTTTGAGCAGCTCATAGTGAGTGGAAATACCTCAGGATCAGAAAGAGTCCAAGAAATGATCTTTCTCAAATACTCACCTCATAATCTATACTCCTTCTATCAAATATTCATCCTAGCTTAACTTGAAAATGTTTAGGGACAGAAAACTCCCTCTGTTTATTCAATCTTTGGTCAGTTCTGACTAATTTATTTATTTATTTTCCCTTAGCGTATTCTGCAGTCAGATTGGAATTACCCACTGGCTTCATTAATTACTAATTATGCTATTTCAGGCAAAATTACTTGATCTCTTTTTGCTTCAGTTTCCTCATCAGTGAAATGGGAATAAGAACAGCACTTAAAGTGTTATTTTTGGATTAAACTACTAAATACCTGAACAGTACTTACACTGTATGCTATACAATAAGTGCTCAGTAAAGGCTAATAGACACACACATATGCATATAAAATATATATAATCTTTACCTTAATGGTAAAGTAATAAAATTTGGCTAGTAGTAGTAGTGGTAACAATTATAGTAGCAGTAATAATAATATGTGTAGTAGTGACCATAGCTTTCTCCCCTCTGGTTATAATCCTGGTTGTTGTCAGTTCTACTCTGTGGGACCTATCCAGAGTAATTTCACTTGAAAGTTGTAATATATGGTTCCAGAATATAGGCTCGCTTGTGTTGGAGGTCAGTACCACCTTGTCGGAATCATTTTGTTAGCATCACAGCCGAGTTAGTCTCAATGCTAGAATGAGAACCAAACCCTGGCTCTCTGGGCTCAGGCTTTCTCCTAGTATAGCTGATCTCTTGATTACTAAAAATTGGACCTTGTTCAATTATTTTCAAAGCATTAAATCACATTTCTTCCTGGGTGCTAACTTTAATACTCTCCAAAATTGCAACTAAAATGGACCTATTTTGTAGCGCTACAACCCAAACTGGATACTTTTTTCATGTCAAGAGGTATTTTTTCATTTAAACCTACAAATATCCATTTCACAGGGGCCCAAGGAAAGAAAAATGACTCCATTATTAAAAATTATCTGCCACACTTTTGAATTGAATGACTAGATAAACTTTCTCAATGTAATACTAATGCCATGCTAACATGAACATACACTGAAGGGTTTTAATTTTCCTTGTGAACATGGCAAACTAATAACAATGCTGTCACACAATCTGGGTGCAACAAGGATATCTAATTATTCTTCACATAGCATAAACAGAATACTTGACACTGAATGAAAACTAGAGGGAATTTCCATTTTGCAGAGATGCCTTCTACTTCACAGAGATCAGCCCATCCTGAGACACCCCTTTGTATCAAATCGCCTTCCACGAGCAGCATGTGAGATGTTCCATATACGAGATGCACATTCACGTCAATGCCATGTGCACAGAGGCTAAGAGGTCTTGTTCACTGCCATACTCCCAGGAACTAAAGCAGTAGTTGGCATGTGATAAATGGATCAGTAATTCACAAGTTCAGTGAATCCAGGAAATGAATGCCAGTTCACAGATCTGTCCCCCCACAGATCTCATTTCTCTTAAGGTGTTGTACCTTCCAACCTCAACTTAACCTTTCAAGTGATTTTTAGTCTCTTCTGTAGCCCTTTCTTTATAAGAACATCCTCTCAAAGTTTTCATTCACAGTGAGAAAGAAAGTGTAATAATGTGTATTTATCAAATGCATTTGATGATCTATTAATGTAGTTTTCTTTTCATGGCCACATCTGTGATACATGGAAATCTGAGACCAGGGGTCAAATCAGAGCAGCAGCTGAGACCTATGCCACTGCCATGGCAACACCAGATCTGCGCTACATCTGTGAGCCATGCCGCACTTTCTGGCAATGCCAGATCCTTAACCCATTGAGCCAGACCAGTGATCAAAGCCACATCTTCACAGTGTCAGGTCCTTTTTGAATATATTGATACCGGATATAATTCCTTGTGCTATACAGTAGGTCCTTGTTGATTATCTGTTTTATATATAATAGTGTGTATCTGTTAATCTCAACCTCATAATTTATCCTCCAACCTTTTCCCTTTGGTAAGGGAAGCTGTAAGTGTGTTTGCTGCGTCTGTGAGTCTATTTCTGTTTTGTAAAGTTCACTTGGATCATTTTTTAAGATTCCACATAGAAGTGATATATGATATTAGTTTTTCTCTTTCTGACTTAATTTACTCAGTATGGAAATCTTTAGGTCTAATCATCATTTCTGACTTAAAACGTGGTGAAGAGTGAATGCAAACATGTATTATTTTACCAGTTCTTACTTTGCATGCATTTCTTCTCTTGTTTGTAAAATCTGTTCCGGTAAAACTGAACATATTTCAGCTTCTAGCATATGTTATATTTGCTCTCATCTTCAGATCTCTGGGTATACTTAGACATCTCTTCCCCTCTTCTTCCAACCTACCCTATACTTCTAAAAGAAAGTCTTCCCTGAGAGCCCTCACACAAGTTACGAGTTTCTCTCTATGCATTTAGGTACTTGTTGCACCTTACTATACGTTCTTGGAGTTTTCTTTCCAGGCGTTTTCTTTCTATGTGTCTTCCAAGCTCCCTACACTCTAAATTCCATGAACAGATTGACTATACGTGTATGTTTCCAAGTCTCCAGAGTAAATCAATGAAAATATCCACTTAGAGGATCCGAAAAATCAATGTATGTTGAATTTAGAGTATTGAAACAAAAATCAGTTCAGCATCTCAGTCTTACATTGCTCACAGAGATATAATGATGTCCTCAAGATCTCAAAGCCAGCTGATGGCAGAGCTAGAATAACCACTTGGGATTCATTACTGCCAGTCTCGTGCGCTTCCCTGAACACCATATTACTACTTTCTCAGCACAGCTCTGCTTTTATAAGGGCCATCAGTTAAAGCTCTAATGGGGGCAAAAGTGTAAGTACCAGTCTAAAAGTAGAAGCCACAGGTCTTTCCCTAGAGCTTATTATTTAAGAAATTTGCCCCAGATTCCTATTTGTATATCTTATCTTGAATTTATTTCTATGCATATACTTAAAGATAGACTAAAAACCTACTCAAGATAATTATACTTGAGAACCTACTATGTGCCCTTCCCCCTTCACAAATTGTGCATACATTAACTTTCATGATTATCACACAACCCAGTAGAAATGATTTACTACTCCCATTTTACAGATGAGGAAACTGAGATTAAGTTAGGCAATTTACCTGAGTACATTCATCTAGTAAATGGAAGATAGTAGTAAAAACCCAGGTCTGGCTTTAATGAAGTACACACTTTCATATGTTTCATATTGTTTTATTTTTCATTCATGCCAACAGAAAAATAGTGCCCTGTGCTGTTGAGTTAAACAACAGCTCTCATTGTTAACGGCTGAGCTCCATTTACCCCTTTGACATATTAAATAATCACGAAGAAAAGGGAAACAAAGAAACTTTTCTGTTTTGTTATTTATAAATATTTGTGGGTGTGTATATGTTGCTGAGGTAGGGCAGTTCAAACACGGCATTTAAATTTTTTTTTTCTCAGCATGGATTTGTATCATCATTTAAGTTTCAATGAAGACCTCTCTGATCAAGAATGTTGCCCCCACAAACTACCCCCCCTCACCCCCACTAATTTAGGATGCCAAAGCCCACACAGTTTGACCAACAAAGAGGATTTTTATTTAATTTTCTGTTGTGGCCTATTAGACGAAAACAAAGTGGGCTTTATCCCATGAAGTTCTGAACTCAGCCCTCCTTTAATATGACTCATTCACTACCTTATATATATAGGCAGGAAAGGCAAAAATGTCTTCATATAAAGTTAAATCCCCCTCAGCCTGGAGGTCAGCAGAAGCCCCTAAAGTTTTTGAAGAGTAAATCAATGTTCTCTAAGATTAAAGCTTTGAGGCACAGTAAATCTTCTCCAGAGTGATAACTAAGGCTGTACCCACGTCTATAGACGGAAAAGGTTGCCAATCCCCATAGCGTATCTGTTGTTTTTAAAGACATAATACTGTACTACTCCAGTGGTTTCAAATGATTGATAGGCCTTCACAAAACTTCTTGGATGTTATCTATTTGCTTCTCAAGGATACTGATGCACCAATCAAGCAGGGTGCACAATGCAATCATCTACCCGCACACACCCTCAGATTTCACTCCTGTTTTAACTTTTATTTTTGCACCTATCTCCATAATTATTATATCCCCTGTGCCAGAAACTTGACAGGACACGTCATGTGAGCTCCGTGAGAAACAGATTCTGAGATGAGAATTTATGTGCAGGAAACTTACTAGTGATCAATAGCTGTGGGCAAGCACAGAGAGTGGATAAAGCTGACAAAAGGAGCTGAATTGCAATGCACTTGTACTCAAGGCCGCATTCCATTGCACAGGGAATTTCTGGAATTGGAATAGTCTTTCTGTGTTGTCCCACCTTGAGGCACATGAGTGGATTTTAACTGACTCTTTGGCCAGTCATTAACGTAGGCTCTGTCCTGGGAATGGGCGTGAGCAGAGCAAAGCAGCTTTGTTCAGCTGAAGGCAATTCCCAGAGAGGGATTTAGTGACAAGCCATCAGCTGCCACCATCCTCAGCACTTGGGGGAATGAGTGCCTCTCTCATGATGGGAGGAAATGGGCAGGCTGCCACAGTGCCCACCAGGGCAAGTGTCAAATATCTACGATGTAAACGAATAACTGTTTGCTGGTATAGCGCCAGAGTTGAAAAAACATAGAGCCAAGAAGTTCAGTTCATGCTTTCAGAGTCACTTTGGGGAAATGTTGCTTTACGCTATATGCAAAAAACAAATTTTCTTTAGCCCTGATTTTCTTTAGCCCTAAGAAAATAAAAAATACATTATCACCATTGGAAGATGACATAAACAAATCCTTCAAAAATATGTTTTCCAAACATCTGTTGCATATCCATTGGACACCAAAACCCAAGAAGTTGAAAGAGAGAACAATATAATTTTTGTAAAACACTGGGGCTGGAAATGCATCTCTTTAAGACCAGGATAAATATGCTACAGATACTGACAACTTTTTTCTAGACTCAAGGCGATGAAGTTCCCTCCTTGTCTGGCACTCATTAACCATATGAAAATTCCATCCCAGTCATTCCATGGTTGTTCTCCCAGCTCAACTTCATCACTTCCAACTGGGGTCTAGCTCACCTCCTACCTTTCTCCCTGTTACTTATATATGGCCTCATCCCCCATCTTCAAGCACTCCTTCTCATTGTACCATTCAAATCAGAATTGATCACTGCTTTATATAAAACACCATTTACTCCTAAAATTCTTCGCATGGTAATCATGCATAGAATTTTGCATGGTAAAATTTCCATGGTAAAACATCTTAGACAGCTCCTTTCTGCTTCTCTCTTTTTTTTTTTTTTTTCCGAGTTCTGCACATGCAAACATCCATACATTACATTCATCAATCATGAATGTGTTCATTTAATATTTACATTCTGTTACATGCATATATTTTGTGGTTAGGGATATAAGCAATAGTAAATATGATACAGAAATGTACCTAAAGAGGCTTCTAGTGCAGGAAAAGCTTTTCTTCTTCCTGGAATGTCCTTTCTCTCTGAATAAGGTAAACATTTATACATGCCTCAGAAAACCAGCTAAGCTATACTGTACTCTGTAAGTCCTTTTTTAAAAATCTCATCTGCCATCCACCAGCCAAGAGAAGCAATTCCTCTTTCTTTTCTTTGGGCCATTGCATTCCATGTGTGTATGTCTCTATACTACACCACAGATTTAAACTTTTTTAACATTCTAAAATATTTTTATATATTACAAATATAAATAGTGTGCTCTATGTATGGATATGTGTGTGTATGTGTATATATATATGTGTGTGTGTGTATATATATATATAAGCATTATGATAAATAGTTATGGACCCATAGCCATGCTTAAGAACTGGAATATTACTGCTATTACTACATTTATTTAGGTGCTTCTTTCCTGGACTATTTTTTTTAATTTATCACAGAAATATCACTAGCCTGAAATTGTGCTAACAGTCCTCTTTGTTATAAAAAATCATGTGCCTTTTTATTCTTTAGTGATATACTGTTTACCATGCATGAGTTTTGAAATTTAAACATGTAACATAATCATATCATATGTAATTATTCAGTAATGAAAATTAGTATCTCCACATAACACCATGGATGAATTTTAGGAACATAATGAATGAAAAAGCAAGCACTAGCATACTACACATAGAATGGTGTTATTTTTATTGCAATCTATTTTAATTATTTTTCACATGTGTATCTTCTCACTAGACTACTGCTGGTTCTTTGAGGACAAATTTATTTTAAATTCATCTGTGTAATCTTTGTATTTCCCCAGCTCCTAGCATGGTGCTCATCACATAAGATGCAGTCAATACATATTTGCTGAATTGAGTTAGACCCATCAATTCTTGTCCGTTTTGATTTCTGATCATCCCTTGGATTCTGTGCTATCTGACAAGTCCTATTTTGATTGGGCTTCTGATTTCAGTCTCTTCCAAACCTTATATTGCTCTATGTAATATTCTTTGACACACCATCTATATATCTTTCTCTATGTCTGACATTAGACTGCTCCTATTTATAGTTTTGTTACTCCAGTCATAAGACTGGCAGATAGAAGAAATCTTCTACCAATGTTGTCCTTTGAAGTGCAAACTGTTTATCTCATCTTTTCGTCCTACCAGTAGTGAAGAATATGCAAAGCTAGTAGCATGAAATAATTCTAGTTCAGAAGAATTACATTGCCTCAACATTGATGACCTGTGCATTCAAATTCTTTATTCCCAGTTGATCAATCTTCTTAACAACAGGAATGGCAAAGCGATTCTCTTTGGAAACTGCTTGGTAGTTGCCATCTATCCAAATTATTCATAGATTCCTAGAATAGTCCCACTGCATTGAAAGGATTGTGAAAGTCATTATCCCAACTCATTGAGAGTAAGTATTGTTTCTATTGCACCACCATCACTTTCAGCTCTCAGTTTCAACTTCAATGCTTCCAAGGACACAGAGCTCACGGGGTCAAAGGTGGTCCTTTCATTATTGAATGATTTTAACTGGCCAAAATTCTTCCTTCCATTCATGCAAAATATAACTGACCTGTGCTTTCCATTTCTAGGCTGAATTTTTAAAAAAATATGCTACAGAAAATAATGCAGTATATAGAAAACAGGGAAGACTTGGAAGCTGGACTTTGAATCCTTGCTCCATGAGTGACCTTAGCCAACTCTCTTGTACCCACCCGTAGCCTCAGTTTTCTCATGCATAAGTGAACGTAAAACACCCACCCAAGAATGTGCCTTAAAATATACTTGTTCCTCATGGAATATCAATCTCCTTTAATACAAATCACCCACTTTTTCTTTCAAAAATAATGACATTAAACTGTGGTTGCATCTACAGTCACTTATGCTGTTGTTAATTTTTCTCACTTTCATTGTCTCCTCCCTCACTCTACCTAATGACTAAAAGTATTAAATGAGGTCACTCCAGCCACAACACTTCTGTGCCTCCACCAGGGCCAAAAGCTTCCTCTATCAAGAAATCTAGGAAAGGAAAGCAGAAGAAAATTGTGCAAAACTGCATTAATGCACAGGAATATGCATAAGAAGACAGAGCTGAAATCCAGAATGTGCCACTTACCAGCTGTGTGCCTTAAGACAAGTCATCTCACCCTTCAACCTCTCCTTCTTTAACCATTAAAATGAAGAGAAAAAATACTTGCATTTTGTGTCTATTCTGAGGGTTAAATGAGAAAAAAGAAATCTACAAAACAGTGCTTGAAGTCTCCTAGCAACCTAGTAGAGGCTCAGGAAGTGGGAGTTATTACTATTATTTAGCACACTCATCTCATCTGCTTGGAATACAAATAAGTTAACATTTATTCTTATTATTCAAATTAATTAATCAAGCTCCCGATGGCTTAGAGGACCACTCCCATCACCATATTCATACCTTAAATTGTCCAAGAAACCAGGGGCTCTATGAATTCCAGAGGAGGCAGTCTTATTTCCAAACACACGCTGACAGGATACCTGGAGAACCAGGATAGTATGTGATCGGGCTGCCTTTTTTTCTGCCACAAGTGACTTTGCTTCTATGACTCTACGGCGTAAGCCTCATGAACAACATGTACATATACCCTTACCCTTTGAGTACGTCTCTTCCCACCCCTGAGAAGAGGTGGGAGTGACTGCTCAGGACGTTGTCGGAAAGAAAACAATGCCACGTCCCTCAAGCAGGTGCTCAGCTGAGGTTACCCAGTGTCTCCACAGGCCTGGCCACAAGAGCAGCTCCTGTGTAAATGACGTGACCTCTCTCTAAGACTCAGAATCCATGAAATGGAGACTGTTGAATTATATGACCTTTGGGGCCTTTTTGCAGTTACCACGTGTTGATTTTCCCTATAAGGCACCTAAAGAATATTCAAGTTGATAGGCAAAAGAAGCTGTTAGGTCACACAGCTGACACACCAGCAGTTCCAAAATTCAGCTTCTCCACAGTTGTAATTGTACCAGTAATAATTAGCATTTTGTTTTGTTTTCGTTCTTTGTTTGTTTGGCTGCACCCACGGCATGTGAAAGGTCCCGGGCCAGGGCAGTGACCCAAGCCACAGCCGTGACGATGTTGGACCCTTAACCTGCTGAGCCACCGGGGAACATTTATTGTTATAAATATGATACCACTGCCATTGTAAAGCTGTTTATGACATAGTACTTATGCTTTTTTTCTGACTCTTGGGAATTTTGTCCCCCGGATAGATGAGAAACTGCTAGAAACAATGACCTTGTCTTACATTTTGTTTGCTCAGAGACCAGGATAACGCTTGGTCCCCCACTTCTTCAACTATGAAATGGGGATAGTAATAACGAAAACAACAACACTAGTAATAATATAAGGCCTTCCTCTCAGGATGATTGTAAAAAGCGCATGAGATAAAATATACACAAGTATCATATATATACATTACAGATATGGGTTATTACTTATGTCCTAGGTATGCTAGTTTTACATTTGTTGAACTGATGTCTCTTTAACTTTTTAGACTATAATCCCCATAAGGACAAAGATTAGATTTTTAGCTCCTCTACCTCTGGTTTCTGAGATAATATACACCTAATTGCTACTTAGTAAATGATATGAATAGATACTGACTAAATATAGATATTAAAATCATATTAATCTGTTTCATTTGAATATCAAGAAAAGTTGAATTTCGATATCAGTAAAACATTAAAAAAATCAACATTTTAGTCATAGATTAAAAATAATTAAGTAATTACAATATAAAATTTAAATAATTTGTAAATATGACTATCAATTCAGAATATGAGTAAAACTAATGATTCGTTTCCTATGCATCTATGTATTTATACTTACTGAGTACAAAGTAAAATCATTGCTGTATTGGTAGGAGGCACTGGTAACCATGTTTCTTTCACAAATGACTATGTGAGAATCTAAGAGGTTAAGGACTTGCCCAGGTTCACACAGTAAAATAGTGCCCTGGTTTGAATGCAGCAATCCTGCCTCCAATATTGAGTTTTGGATGTAGCAGTTATTGATTAACCAAACCATTATTTTCTAAATTCCTTTTCATTCTTAATTGCAACTTTATTTATCAAGTTTTGGAATTTTTTCTTTTATGAATTGAGGAACTGTGCTTTATATATGTTTTTATTTTCATTGCCTAGATAAGTCGCTGAAATACAAGGGTCATTGATGTTTTTATTTTTTGTCTTTTTTTAGGGCCACACCCATGACATATGCAAGTTCCCAGGCTATGGGTGGAATCAGAGCTGTAGCTGCTGGTCTATACCACAGTCAGAGCAATGTCATATCCAGGACATGTCTGTGACCTACACCACAGATCCTTAACCCAGAGCAACACCAGATCCTTAACCCACTGAGCCAGGGCCAGGGATTGAATCAGCATACTCATGGATACTAGTCAGGGAAGTCCCGGGTCATTGATGTTTTTAAATGTCTTTTTCTTTTTCAGTAAATGAAGGAACACAATGTGTGTTCTTTACGTGTTCCTTGTCTATACTCCTTGTGTTTTCCTCCTTGTCCTCATTTTTAATCCACCACACATTTCATCCATGGTCCTCATTTTCAATCCACCACACATTTTGCTTTTTATACCATCATTCTTGTTATACAGTCCAGCTAAGTCCTCCACTTACTCTTCCAGATTTCCACTGTATGCTTGGAAAATCCTTTGTGGACTCGAATCCCCAAGAGACTCTTTTCCTCATTAATCAAGCTCTTCCTAAAATCCCATTTGCTTTCTCTCTGTCTCGCTCTCTCCGTCTTTCTATCTGGTTGCATCACATAGCGCAGATTAACCCTGACTCTTTCATAAATTCTGTTAAGTTCTGGGGCCATAGTTCACCTCTTTTCCACCTCTAAATGCCCTCTAGACTAGACCTCATACTTGTCACACTTAGTACTTTTTGTATCTGAATCTATACCTGCATTCACATTTATATCCCAGGACATTTGGAGCCAGATAATTCTTTAATTCTTTGCTGTGGGGGATTGGCTTCCCTGTGCATTAGTGGATGTCTAACAATATCCTTGGATTCTATTCACCGGATGCTAGTGACATGCCCCTAATTGTGATAACCAAAAACACCTCCAGAAATGGCCAGGTGTCTCCTAAAGAAATAAATACCCCTCTCTCCTCCCCTGGGAACACCTGATTTAAGTCTAGATCCATGTTCATATCTGTATTTAAACTGAGGAGTAATATTGATTAATTGATCTTCATCTATGTTGTGCACTAGGCTCAATAGCTTACACTATCTGTTTTAATTTTTACAATGATCCTTAGGTGTACAATTAGCACCAACTTAGACATTCAAAAAGTCTACCTCAGAGAGATAAATAACTCAAAACAAAACACACTGCAGCACATGCGCATTTCCTTGCTTCATGGTATCTTACAATTTAGGAAGGGTGGGATTCCTGTTATTTTTGCCTTAACTTTCTACTTCCCACAGGGCCTATCATGTTGTAGTTGTATAATAACAATAACAGTAACAATAATAATAATAATAAATTGGTGAAGCAAAAGTAATAATCTTAGATTTTTCATATGAGCTACACACTCTCCCTGGGCTTCATATTTTCTGAATTTGCATTACCTATGAATGGCCTACCTATTCTATAACCCTGGTATATTTATATTAAGTATGGTAATGGGGTATAATTGTGTTACTTAAGCACGTTACTTAATAACACAATTGTGTTAATCTTTCTGTCTGTCTTTGGGTTTTGACATCATGGTATAATGAAAAACGCATGAGCTTTCAAAATCAAAGAGACATGAAATTTAAATTCTGACTCCATGCCTAATTGGTTATGTGGCATTTACTTCAAAAACTAAACATTTCTGTGGTTGGTACAAAGAATATAGAGATGAAAACCCCAATCCTGACTATCTAGAGACTTCAACACTTGTGAAGGGGAAAAAAAACTTGCAAGGAAATTAATTCAAATGCAGAGATACAATGTTAAAAGTATGTGGGAAAGACAGAGATGGCACAGAGGAGGGAAGGTTAGCTCTCTCAGGTGAGGACAGGGGAACCTCCAGGAGAGTCAGGGCTGGGTGATAAGGGATTGAGAAGCAAAAGACAAGCATCTTCAACCTCCTGAGTCTCAATTTTATGATTTGTAAAATAAGGATAATTACATCTGCCTCATGGGGTCGTTATGAGTGTTCAGTGAAGTCAGACTATAATATGTTTATCATAGATTTGGACAGGTGGTAGACACATGCTAAATGGTGCCTTTTTTCCATTCCCTTCAAAGGGCAAAGGCTGTATCATTAATCATTTCTTTACAGATTATCTAATTTAAGGACACAGGGAAGTAAGAAGATGATAAATTTTCATAGATTACACAGATAGTTAACTTCTTTCCTTCTTCAGATACTCAAAGAAAATCTTTAGATTGTTTGCATATTAAAAATTCCCCAAGGATGGTGAGCAGGTTCTACCTACCATTTCAATATTGTACAGATACTTTTATCAGAAGAAAATAAAAAGGCATCTTCCTCACAAGGCTTCCCATGACCTTCTCCCTTTTCTCATAAAGGAAAAAAAAAAAAGGCAGAACTATACAACTTGAACATGCTACTGGGTTTGCTTTCTGTTCGCTAAGTGACAGCAAATACGAGAACAAAATAGAAAACCCTGAAAAGTAAAATCAAATCCCAAGAGCTTTACACACCTTCCCGAGCCTCTGTGGAGGATTCTAAAGAAGGGCTCTTCTGTTATTCAAACTGCTTCACCTACTGCCCTCTGAGAACTCCAGACTCAGACCATATTCCACAGCTTTATCCCCAAATGTCCCTTGTCATCAAGATAAGTCTTTATTTCTCTTTGTAAAGTGACAGCAGAGATCTGGGAGGATGAAGAATCTTTCCCCACTGAGCTTCAAATAACTCCCTTCTAAAGCACTTTCATAATTCTTACTGTGGCCATGAGGTGGTGAAGTCTCATTATCTCTGACCTTGGTCTTTCTCAGCTCCCATGACCCACGAGAAAAAAGGTCAGTGGCTGACATTCTTTCATTCCACCAATGGTTACTGAGCACATGCAGGTGCTAGGGATGGTGCTGAGCTGTAGGGGTTTGTCAAGGATTTATTCACTCGATGGATAGCAAGCTGAATAGAATTCATTCATTGGAAGAGTCTTATTTTCTTCTTTTCAGAAAGTGGTTAATAAAGTGAAAACAGGCTTAGAAACTTTATATTATATTGAGTATCTTTACCACTCCAACTCTTAAAGAATCCCTGGGCTTCATAATATGGAATCCAGACCAAATGTATAATATAGCTCCAGTCTTGATCTGTAGAATTATCTTGAGCTAAAGTTCAGTATGGGGTAATTTCTATTACTAGTGAGGATCTGTCAATAGTTTATTGTGTTTAGCTTAGGTTAAAAAAGCAGAAAATAGTCACTTGAGGTGTGAATGCAGCTTATAGTTCAGGATTAGTGGAGACTGTTTGCAATTGACCTTGAAAATTACGCTCTTCACATGCGAAGCGAAGTTTATTTGCAAGAGTGGTCAATGACTCTTGTCAGATTTCATCTGGAGACACACAAGCATAAAGATACGTACTTTTATATCTGCATTTTCCTCTTACCACACTGAATCAGTAGTGAGAACAGTATGGTATCTGGGCAGAATTCACTGGATTAGTTGCTTACAGAGAGCCTAGCTGTTTAATTTGGGAGATCGAAAAGAATTGAGGAATAAACTTGAATTTGACTTGGGCTATTGACATCTAAGGTATCGGATGTAAGATATCGGATGATAGCACGTTGGGGCATCTGAGATTTGGCCAAACCTTAGAACTGGGAGATCCTGAAATAATATCTGGAAAGTGGAAAGCAGTGCCTATTGTTCAGGGAAGGAGTTTGGCAGGACCAAGGTGAGGGTGCTAAGCCCATCACAGGCCAGTGTCTTTAGTACCAGGATCCTTTCCTTCTACTGGAGTAATGACCTAAAACTCTGACGGTAGCCAGCCTGGAAGCATAGCCCTATCTGGTAGTGAGCAGATAACTGCCATGTCCTAGGGTTCTGGAAAGCATCCGCTTTTGCTCTTAAACATGCACATGAACATGTGGTGTGCAATCCAAAGACTATTTCTAGATGCCATATTTTAGTCAGAGAGAATCATCTACTCTTTTACCAGGTTAGGTTCTCAGAAGCCTAAAAATGAGTCAGGGCAGAAACAATAGATTGCATATCACTACTATGGCTGGATAGAACAGGCATATATTATAATATGTTATCATATATTAACAGGTGAGATAAAGGAGGCTCAGAAAAGTCATGGAACTTTCTGAGTTTATGTAACGAGGGGTCCAGACACTAAGTTGAGTTTATGAACCTACCTTTCATGCAATCTTGCCTTTCATGTCTGCATATGTTATGTAGGTATGTATACCTACCCTGGCACAAAGCATACACTTCTTAGATGATGATATAGTGAATGGATACATGACACAAATTTAAAACACAGCCACTCATTCATTCAATAGATATTTGTTGAGTGCCACCTCTGTGCCTGCACTACTCTAACCTTTGGGTCTACAGCAGACTACAAAGCAGGAAAGGTATCTACTGTCATGAAACTTATATTCTTGTGATGAGAGGAAGTCATAATCAAGATTCAAAAGTTGAACATGATAATTTCAATTAATACACATGCCTTGAAAATAATAAAATTGGATACTGTGGTAAGACTCTTGCTTCTATACCTTATATAAAGGCAATTGTGACTAAATCCAGATTTATAAAACATGAAGGGGTTAATTCTTCTTTCTAGCTATCAGTATATCAACAATGTTTCTTTTTCATCAACAATATATCTAAAAATTATCTAATCCCTGAAATGAACAAATGGGGAAAAAGCAGCAGGGTGATCATGGGATCCAGGCAGAAATTTCTTCAGGGCATTAGGTTATCTGTTGCCAGCTTATGGCTTTTCATAGCTGGTCCTCAATAAAAATTCCTTTTCCCTGTACCAAGAGAACAAGGAACAAGAGTATATTCTTCTCCTAGTTCTATCCACAACTCTTGACCTAGCATCACACATAGATTATTTTCCAAGATACATCAAAATATTAAATTCACATATTTCTTTATTAGCATCTTATGTACATAGCTTAAGCTCATATGACACAGGGATACCTAGAAGGTTAGTATATGTAAAGCTGATGAGTCTATTGCAAGTAGAAATTTGATTTATTGAAAAGGAAATCTTTTTGCAACATTAATTTCTCTTCTAATGAGTGAAAGACCAAATGCACCTTTTAATCCTGGCTTAGACATTGCCAATGGTAAGTCATGAATCTCAGTTTTCCAGTTTGTAAATAAAGAGATGTTTAATTGCTTTGAAGTTCAACAGTAATTACATGTCCATAAATACTCATGTATATAAATTATATAGCACTAAGCTTGGCACATAGTACACATTCAATAAACATTTTCTTCTTCTGTAAGTAGCTCTGGCTTTAATTTCACACAAGTCAGAAACTGAAACCATAAAGATGAAAATAAAGAATATAAAATTCGAAAATGTGTAATTTACTGAAAGCACAAGAACCATTAATTGTCAGTGATGGTTCTCATTAAACTAGCAGCATATGTTGCTATTATAAGGATGTTTGTCATGAGCTCCTGAGAGGTCTATTAACAATAAAAACCCTATTATTCCAGATGTTTCACATCCATGTAATACACCCACAATAATTAATTTCATATGGGATAAATTCATAAATCTAGAAAACTAGAAAGGCACGCTACTCACCACAGAAGGCATCTTATTTTCTATTTATAATCAGACAAATGCTAAAAAAATGCCATTAATTACAGGGAAATCCACTATCATTTTTCTTTATCACTAGAATGGACTTTGAATTTTAAAGTAATCCATTACCATTATAAAGGCAGCATCTGAACAAACAAAGAGAAAAAGAAAGTTGCTGCTGCATCTGCTGCTGTAGCCAAGGCCACTCCTCTCACTGGCATTATTGTCACTTCTTGCTGCTATCTCCCTCCCCACCCCCATCCACTGTAGGTTGCATTAGCTCAGCCTCGCTCTGTACCAGGCACTTTGCTAGGTGTTTTATATGTGTCACAACTTACCTTCACAAAGTCTCTGTTAGTTTTTTTTTTTTTTCATTCTATAAAATCTCCCTCTTACAGATGATAAAGGCTCAAAGAAGCTAAGTAACTGACCCAAGGTCATAGCTCCTCAAGAGTAGAGCTAAGATTTGAACTCATCCCTAACACCAAAACCTGATCTCTTCCAAACTTACCATGCTGCCTCTACATGGTAGTGATAAAAGCTTTCATTTCTATATGCCTGACCCAACCTGTCAGACAGTTCTGAGAGGCAGAAAGATAGAAAGGGGACTCTTTAACATAGAGTCCAAAGGTCAACTACTGCAAATGCCACTCAATGTTGCAATTCCCTTCACAGAAGGCTTGACAAATAGCTAAATGGTCACCCAGCATCCATTAAACCCCATACCTCTTGAAAGCAAAGATCCATCTTCTCATATTCCTAGCACCTGTCATGCTCTCTGGTCTATAGCGTCAACATTTATTGAATGACCATTTATCACGTGGCTGGAGAACATGCACGTTTGAGCTATAGAAGGATAGAAATTCAACAGGTAAAGAGTTTATATTTATAGTGTTGAGGATTGACCATGGGTAAAGAAAGCATGAGGAAGAAATCATGTATTGCTTTCAAACCTAAGACAGGAACTCCTGGAATGGCAGTAGTATCACAAAAACAATAGCTATGCTGATAGTTAATGTTTAATGAGAATTAGCTATGTATCAATTATGATATTAAGAACTTTGAACCCTATGAGATAGAGACTCTTACTAGCATCTCTAACATGGAGAATTTAAATAAGAATGATCACACAATTAGTGATACATGGAGCCAGGATTTAATAGTGGCAGTCTGGCCCCATAGTCTCCTTGCCACTGCTATAGTACATGTCACTTGTGAATTCAAGCTAAACTAATAGCATAGAATGGAATGGGAGTTATCTATTTATCATGTGCCTATTAAATACCTGTATTTCATGTGAAAACTAGCTTGCAAGCTAAGATGCTTGGGCATTATTAGAGTAACCAGGAAAAGCCTGAAGGAAAAAAATACCATCTGAAAAGTTGGAGGGGCTGGATACCACGCTGCTAGATCATCTGACACATGTTCATACCTTTCAGCCTCACTTGAACCCTGGCTGGTGGCAGCGTGATATTCATAATTTGGCTTTCAAGTGAAAGAGAGCTGAGTCCAAGTCCAGTTATAATTCTTTCTATGTTTTATTTATTGATTTAATTATTTATTTAGTCTGGGGTGGGGTGGGTTTTTTTTTTTTTTTTTTTTTTTTTTTTGGCTGCACCTGTGGCATGTGGACATTTCTGGGCCATGGATCAAATCCAAGCCACAGCACAGACAATGCCAGATCCTTAACCACTGGGCCACCAGAGAAGTTCTCATGAAGATTTTTTAAATGATGTGTTTGTTTGTTTATTTATTTGTTATGTGCCCCCATGCATATTTTTAAAAAAATGTTTTTATTGAAGAATAATTGATGCATAATATTATATGTTACAGGCGTACCAAACAGTGATTCATAATTTTAAAGGTTTTATTCCATTTATAGTTGTTACAAAATATTGGCTATCTTCCCTGTGTTGTAACTTATTTTAGACTTATTTTATACAGAATAATTTGTACCTCTTAACCTTTTGTCCGTATATTTCCTCTCCTTCTTCCCTCTCTCATTGGTTAACCACTGGTTATTCTCTATATTTATGAGTCTGTTTCTTTTTAGCTATATTCACTAACTTTTTTTTTTTTTTTTTTTAGATTCCACATAAAAGTGATGTGGTACAATATTTTTCTTTATCTGTTTGACTTATTTTGATTAGCATAAAACCCTCCAAGTCTATTCATATTACTGCAAATGGCAAAATCTTCTTTTCATGGCTATATACAACATTCTATTGTATGTAGCTATCACATCCTCTCTATCCATTCATTTGCTGATGGACACTTAGGTCACTTCCATATCTTGGTAATTGTAAATAATGCTGCTATGAACATTGGGGTTCATGTATCTTTTCAAATCTGTGGTTCTATTTATTTTGGAATATATACCTGGGAGTGGAATTACCATATGATCTGGGCTGGTCCAAGACTTTCAAATCCCTCACCTGTATATTGTATGTAACTATAATGAATCCCTACATGAGAGAACATTCGAAAAATTAAACAAGACAATACATGTAAATTATGAGCATAATTCCTAGAATATGGCAGTGGCAGTAGCAGGGTGTGTGAGTTCTCAGGGGAATAAGAGCTACAACAGGTTTTGTTCAATTGCAATGCCCTCCTCTGAGGTGACTGGAGCTGCAAGTGGTGCCTGTTCAGGGACCCTTAGTGGTAGCAGGCCACACCCACCTCTGGAGTCAGTGGTAACACACACCCTGCTGCTGCCACTGCCAAATGCTCTGGGCACCTTGTCAATCTGCATAAGATTCTTTACCACTTCCCAGGGCCCTGCAACTAGGAGTAGCCAGTGGCACCTTCTTGCAGGTCCTTGCTGCTATTAAGAGCCCAGCAACCAGACATTAACTACCAGCCCTACCCATTGCCACATTCTCCCTGGAAACACACACAGCACCCTGGGGATAACAGCCCACTCACATCAAAGAAAGAGACAGCAAATATTCAAACTCCCATGCCAAAAATAAATAGTAATCCCCCCAAAAATACAAAGGAGTGCTCTTGCATAGAAGTAGCTCCCCAAGACTACAATTTGGCTTCCCTAAACTCACAGTAAAAGAAAAACATAAGCAAGATGAAGAAGTTCAGAAACCATTCCCAGTTAAAGGACAGGAGAATTCACCTGAAGTAGCAAACAATGAAACAGACCTCTGCAGTCTGATCGACATTGAGTTCAAAAGGGAGATAGTTAGGAGTTCCCGCCATGGTGCAGTGGTTAATGAATCCAACTAGGAACCATGAGGTTGTGGGTTCAGTCCCTGCCCTTGCTCAGTGGGTTAATGATCCGGCATTGCCATGAGCTGTGGTGTAGGTTGCAGACGTGGCTTGGATCCAGCATTGCTGTGGCTCTGGTGCAGCTCTGATTCGACCCCTAGCCTGGGAACCGCCATATGCCATGGGAGTGGCCCAAGAAATAGCAAAAAGACCAAAAAAAAAAAAAAAAAAAAAAAAAAAAGAAAGAAAAAGAAAAAGAAAAAAAAAGGGAGATAGTTAAAATACTGAAGGAATTAAGGGTGAATATCAATGAATTAAGAGTGGAGATAAAAAGTAATGCAGCTTCCTTTAGAAAGGAACTAAAAAATATAAGGAAGAATATAGAAAAATTAGGAAATTCATTTGCAAAGATGCAAACAAAGCTAAAGGTACCAAAGGGCAGAATGAATAATGTAGAGGAACAAATTAGTGAGTTGGAGGATAGAATAAAGGAAATCACCCAATCAGGACAGCAGACAGAAAACCAAATGAAAACACACAAAAGCAATATAAGAGATCTATGGGATAATATAAAACCGGCCAATCTATGCATAATCAGAGTTCCAGAAGGAGAAGAAAAAGAAAAGAGGATTAAAAATATATTTGAAGAAATTATGGCTGAAAACTTTCCAAATCTAAAGGAAACTGATATCAAGATACAGGAAGCACAGGGGGCCCCAAACAAGTTGAAACCGAAGAGGCCCAAACCAAGACATGTATTATAATAAAAATGGGAAAAGTAAAAGACAAAGAGAGGATTCTAAAGGCAGCAAGAGAAAAACTAAGCATCAATTACAACGGAACTCCCATAAGGCTATCAGATGATTTCTCTACAGAAACACTACAAGCCAGAAGGGAGCAGCAAGATATACTTAAAGTTCTGAAAGGAAAAAAAAATTGCAACCTAGGATACTCTATCCAGCAAAAATATCATTTAAAATAGAAGAGGAAATAAAGAATTTATCCAACAAACAAAAGCTAAAAGAAAAGAGCAATACTA
The DNA here is from genome assembly GCF_054392235.1 of Sus scrofa. Taxonomy (NCBI): domain Eukaryota; kingdom Metazoa; phylum Chordata; class Mammalia; order Artiodactyla; family Suidae; genus Sus; species Sus scrofa. Next base: position 15,041,681 of record NC_139391.1, read on the forward strand.
AACCCATTTTAAAAGAAATACTGAAAGAGCATCTCTAAATAAAAAAAGAAGTAAGAAGAAATAGGATGGATGAAACCACAATTGGAAAGCAATCATTTAAATAAGCCAGCATATAGATCTAAAAGAGGAAGAAAAAAAAAAAAAAAAAACAAAACTACCGTAAAAGCAATGATAAACACAAGGAACAGCAAAAGAATACACATGAAGGTGTTAAAAAAGGACTACAAAATCATAGAATGTGGGGAAGGAAAGTAAGGAAATACAGATTCATTTTTTCTTTAAAATAATGTCTTTGAGCCTATATGACTATCAGGCTAAAGCAAGCAGATATAGGAAGGGGTTAATGTGCTTAAAAAACAGGATAACCACAAGTCAAAACCAAACATTACATTCACAAAAACTAATAAAGAAAAGTACTCAAGCATAAAGTAAGTGGAAACTATCCAACCAAAAAAAGAAAGGAAGAGAAACATAGAATCAACTGGAAAACAAGGTTTAAAATGGCAATAAATACATATCAATAATTACCTTAAATGTCAATGGACTGAGTGCTCCAATCAAAAGACACAGAGTGGCAGATTGGATAAAAAAGCAAAAACCTCCAATCTGCTGTCTACAAGAGACTCACTTTAGGGCAAAGGACACATAGAGATTGGAAGAGAGGGGATGGGAAAAGATATTTCATGCCAATGGACAGGACAGGATAGCAGGAGTTGCAAAACTCATATCAGACAAAATAGACTTTAAAATGAAGTCCATAAAGAAAGACAAAGAAGGACACTATTTAATGGTTAAAGGATCCATTCAGGTAGAGGATATTACAATCATCAATATATATGCCCCTAATATAGGAGAACCCAGATACCTACAACAAATATTAACAGGCATAAAGGGAGAAATTGATGGGAATACAATCATAGTAGGAGACTTTAACACCCCACTCACAACAATGGACAGATCCTCTAGACAGAAAATCAATAAGGCAACAGAGATCCTAAAGGACACAATAGAACAGTTAGACTTAATTGACATTTTCAGGACATTACATCCAAAAAAATCAGAATACACATTCTTCTCAAGTACGCATGGAACATTCTCAAGGATTGATCACATATTGGGGCACAAAGCTAACCTTAACAAATTTAAGAATATAGAAATTTCAAGTGTCTTCTCTGACCACAATGGCATGAAAGTAGAAATCAACCACAGGAAAAGAAATGAAAAAAAACTAACTACATGGAGACTAAACAACATGCTGCTACAAAACCAATGGGTCAATAAGAAAATCAAGAAGGAAATTAAAAAATAACTCAAGACAAATGATAACGAAGACACAACCACTCAAAATATATGGGATGTTGCAAAGCAATGCTCAGAGGGAAATTCATAGCAATACAGGCCTTCCTCCAAAAAAGAAGAAAAATCTCAAATTGATAACTTAACCCATCACCTAAATGAATTAGAAAAAGAAGAGCTAATGAAATATAAAAGGAAGGAAATCATAAAGATCAGAGAGGAAATCAATAAAATAGAAATTCAAAAAAAATAGAAAAAAATCAATAAAACCAAGAACTAGTTCCTTGAAAAGGTAAACAAAATTGACAAACCTCTGGCCAGCCTCACCAAGAAGACGAGAGAAAAAACCCAAATGAACAAAATAAGAAATGAAAAAGGAGAAATCACAATGGATAGTGCAGAAATACAAAAAACCATAAGAGATACTATGAACAATTGTATGCCAACAAATTTGGCAACCTAGAAGAAATGGACAACTTTCTAGGAACTTACGGCCTGCCAAAACTGAATCAAGAAGAAATAATCAACTTAACAGACCAATCACTAGAAATGAAATTGAATATGTCATGAAAACACTCCCTACAAATAAATTCCATGACCTGATGGCTTCACAAGAAAATTCTACCACACATACAAATTAGAACTTATATACCCATCCTCCTTAAACTTTTCTAAAAGGTTGAAGAAGGAATACTCCCAAAGGCATTCTATGATGCCACTATCACCCTAATACCAAAACCAGACAAAGGTACTACCAAAAAAAGAAAACTATAGGACAATATCTCCGATGATTAGAGACACAAAATTCTCGACAAAATTTTAGCCAACCAAATCCAACAACATATAAAAAAGATCATACACCATGATCAGGTGGGATTCATCCCAGGTTCACAAAGATGGTTCAACATATGCAAATCAATCAATGTCATACACCACATTAACAAAAGGCAAGTCAAAAACCACATGATCATTTCAATAGATGCAGAAAAAGCATGTGACAAAGTCCAACATCCATTCATGATCAAAACTCTTAACAAAGTGGGTATAGAGGGAACATACTTTAACATAGTAAAAGCCATTTACAACAAACCCACAGCAAATACAATACTCAAAGGAGAAAAGCTGAAAGCCTTCCCAATAAAATCTAGAACAAGACAAAGATGCCCACTCCATCAGTGTTATTCAACATAGTATGGAAGTCCTAGCCACAGCAATCAGACAGACAAAAGAAATAAGTGGTATCCAAATTGAAAGAGAAGAGGTAAAACTGTCACTGTATGCAGATGACATGATACTGTATATAGAAAACCCTAAGGACTCAACTCCAAAACTACTTGAACTGATCAACAAATTCAGCAAAGCAGCAGTATATAAGATTAACATTCAGAAATCAGTTGCATGTCTGTATACTAACAATGAAATATTAGAAAAGGAATACAAAAACACAACACCACTTAAAATTGCAGCCCCCAAAATCAAATACCTGGGAATAAACCTGATCAAGGAGGTGAAAGACTTATATGCTGAGAACTATAAAACATTAATCAAGGAAATTAAAGAGGATGCAAAGAAATGGAAAGATATTCCATGCTCCTGGGTTGGAAAAATTAATATTGGAAAAATGGCTATACTACCCAAAGAAATCTACAGATTCAATGCAATCCCTACCATATTGTCCATGACATTGTTCACAGAACTAGAACAAACAATCCAAAAATTTATATGGAACCACAAAAGACCCAGAATTGCCAAAGCAATCCTGAGGAACAAACCAGGCAGGAGGCATAATTCTTAGACTTCAGGAAATATCACAGAACCACAGTCATCAAGACTGTGTGGAACTGGTACCAAAACAGACATACATACCAATGGAACAGACTAGAGAACCCAGGAATAAACCCAGACACCTATGGTCAATTAATCTTCGACAAAGGAGGCAAGAATATAAAACGGGTAAAAGACAGTCTTTTCAGGAACTGGTGCTGGGAAACCAGGACAGTCACATGTAAATCAGTGAAACTGGAATTCTCCCTTACACCACGCATAAAAATAAACTCAAAATGGCTTAAAAACTTAAATGCAAGACAAGACACCAACAAACTCCTATAAGAGAACATAGGCAAAACATTCTCTGACATCAGCCTTACAAATGTTTTCTCAGGGTCAGTCTCCCAAAGCAACAGAAATAAAAGCAAAAATAAACCAATGGGACCTAATCAAACTGATAAGCTTTTGCACGGCAAATGAAATCATTAAAAAAAAAAACACACAAAAAGATAACTTACAGAATGGGAAAAATAGTTTCAAATGATGCAACTGACAAGTTCTTAATCTCTAAAATATGCAAATAACTTATACAACTCAACAGCAAAAAAGCCAGCAACCCAATGGAAAAATGGGCAAAAGAACTGAATAGACATTTCTCCAAAGAAGATATCCAGATGGCCAACAAACACATGAAAAAAGTTCCACATCACTGATTATTAGAGAAATGCAAATCAAAACTACTATGAGGTACCACCTCACACCAGTCAGAATGGTCATCATTAAGTCTACAAATAACAAATGCTGGAGAGGGTGTAGAGAAAAGGGAACCCTCCTGCACTGTTGTTGGGAATGTAAATTGGCACGACCAGTATGGAAAACAGTATGGAGGTACCTTAGAAAACTATGTATAGAACTACCATATGACCCAGCACTCCCACTCTTGGGCATATATCTGGACAAAACTTTCCTTGAAAAAGACATATGCATCTGCATGTTCATTGCAGCACTATTCACAACAGCCAAGACATGGAAACAACCTAAATGTCCATCAGCAGATTAATGGATTAAGAAGATGTGTTATATATACATAGTAGAATATTACTCAGCCATAAAAGAGAACAAAATAATGCCATTTGCAGCAACGTGGATGGAACTGGAGACTCTCATACTGAGTGAAGTAAGTCAGAAAGAGAAAGACAAATACCATATGGTTTCACTTGTATCTGGAATCTAATGAAGGGCACAAACGAACCTTTCCACAGAAAAGAAAATCATGGACATGGAGAACAGACTTGTGGTTGCCAAGGGGGAGGGAGTGGGAATTTGAGATTAATAAATGCAAACTATTGCCTCTGGGATGTATAAGCAGTGGGATCCTGATGTATAGCACTGGGAACTATGTCTGGTCACTTGTAATGGAGCATGATAATGTGAGAAAAAAGAATGTATACATGACTGGGTCAACTTGCTGTGCAGTAGAAAATTGAGAGAACACTGTAAATCAGCTGTAATGGAAAAAATAAAAATCAGTATAAAAAATCCCTAGAATATGATTAAATGTGTATGTAAATATTACCTATGACAGGGAGTCTTCCTTCTACAGGTGAGAAATGAGTGGATCTGAAACATTAACCAGATGTTCAGTTGAGTTTGTGGAATGAAGGCACGGGTGAATGAATAAGTGACTTGAGAGAAAGCTGAAGATGATGATGAAGAAAACTCTCTTCTGTCTTATTGCCAAGTGGTGACAGACAAAAGGGAACTCCTATTCTTTCAGTAGCTTCAGAGAAATGGTCATTTTGATTACAAAGTCCCCTGGGTCCTGTGTCCAGCGTCATCCCTAATCATTTGCACGTCTGGGTGGATTTGCCCGCTGCTCTACTTCCAGCCCTGGTTAAGGAGTACTAAAGTGGCTGGATTCTATCCCCCCCAATGTCATGGGATATAAAAGAAAGTGAAACGAAGATAAGTAATCATGGAGTCCATTTCCATCTTCACTTTCAGGTTTATAAAATTTGGCAGGGAGATGTCTACATCCACGTTAACGTTTTGCTTATATAACTTTACAGGTTCAAAGGTTTTCGATGTATATTCTCTCCTATGATTCTTACAATCACCATGGTAGTTAAGTTGCTGGGGTGTCAGCATCTCTCTTTCATGTTATGGAAACTGAGGCTTGAAGCTTTTACATAACTTGACCCTAATCACATAATGAAAAGGGGCAGAGGACAGAGGAACAATTTCAACAAATCTCGCCTGTCACTTTACATTCACTTAACAGGGCTTTCCAGGCTCTTGTGCTCTCACAGTGAGATCTGAACTGCTTTGCATGAGCACCTGTATGAGCTTGCTCCTTGTCTAACCTCCTTTCAGGTCACTCCACCTTGCTTATAATGCTTCTATGACAAGTTTTCCTTCAAAGGAAGTTAGCGTTTCAGTTCTTTCTTGCTTCAGGCTGCACATATGATGTGAAGACACAGAGGCAGTAGATCTGCAGTCCCAGGCATAATATACTTGGGATATACATGGGATATACAGCTGCACATATGATGTGAAGACACAGAGGCAGTAGATCTGCAGTCCCAGGCATAATATACTTGGGATATACATGGGATATACAGACCCCATGCAGAATTTTGAGAATTCTTCTCTAGATTTCTATTGAGGCTTCTTCAGATCCCAAGTGTGGGGTCATTGGGGAATATGAAAGCAGATCATCTAGGAATAACTACAGGGCAATGACATGGGATGGCAATTTGTTTGAAAATCAAAATGCAAAGATCTAGAGAGGAAACTTAGCATTCTTCAGTACTTGATGTCATCTAAACTTTACAAATGAGTCACATTAGAGGAAAACATTTTGGGTGAGATAAAACATAAGTTGTCCAAAGATGCAGTTTCTAAGTGCCAAGTTGGTCTTTAAATCCAAGTTTATTAGATTCTATTACACATGGTATTTCCCCTCCCAAAGGATGAGCTGGTGCTGTATTATCAGTATTGCTCAACCAGGGCTAGTCCTCGCTAAGGACAGGAATGGTTCAAGACACAGGAAGGATGTTAAACATGAAGGATGAGTTAGTTGGCCCTATCTCTGGGAAATGCAACCATGAGTGAGGAAACAGAGGGGTCTTGAGAAAATGGTCTTAGATAGCACATTTTGTGTAAGATAAAATTATGGGAAAACAGTGTTTAAAGCAAATCGTGTATTTCCACTTGCTTTCACTCATTATGCATTCACAGAGACATTTAATAAAAGCTTTATCTATCTTCAATTATACAACTTCAATCATTGAAAATAAAGAATACAATTTAATTATATCTTAAAGACTTGCCATCCAAAGATGATTTACAATGGATTTTCTGAGGTATTATGCTAAAGAAATCTACTCCCTAAGATATATATGTGGATAAAATATTCTGAAAAACAATGTGGAATAAATAACACCTAGACTTTGGAATAAAAAATTGTGGGTCAATTCTTACTTCATACATTTGCTGAGCAATCTTAGAACATTTAAAAGTCTACTTCTTATTTTGCTTATCTGCAAAATGGCTGAATATCTGTTTGCAGGGGCTATTAATAAAATAAAAAATAATTCTTCTAAATATTTTCTATCAGATATTGAAATCCAGGATATCTAACCAAAGCATGCTTTTGGTGGTGTTTTTATTTTGGAAGTAATTAATTCACCTACATTAATTCTAATTATGTTCATATGGAACAGTCAGCATAAAGGATCACTATTACGTATTGATAATAGTCTTTAAAAATTATTGGAAAACAACATAATAATTTTTTAAAAATCCATGCTCACAAAAACTGTCACCTGATTGCATCAAGATTCTGTCCGAGTTTAATCTCTCTTAGTAGAAAATGGTATGGTTCAAACTACAAAACCTTCCATTTCATACTTACATTATTAAAAAAAAATTCTCTTTTGCCTCATTCTTTTCTTTCAGAACTACCTCAGACTCCCACTATCTTCATAATGCATTTGGAAACGTGAAACTTTTCTTTATACATTACCTAAATTTAAGATTTTTATAGATTAATATTTCTCATTTATGACCACAGCAAAGGCTTGATTGAATGAATGATTTTTTTTTTTGGTAATTTTTGAGTCTAAGAGCAACTAATAAAAGGCCAAATGTGCTTTTCCTAGTCTATCATTTTGGCTCCAGGACTGAATCTGGTGATGTCCAGAAACAACAAGGGCTTGTGCTATGGAGCAAATATATCTAGAGTGTTATGGGTTGGTTTGTATTGGGAATAGCTAGTATCTAAAACATAAACCACCTTTCTCCACCTCTTGTGCACAGAAAAGATGGCTGATCAACTGTGAAACTCCCTCTGAGCCTACATTTTTAACTCCCCAACACAGAGCTTTGATCATAAATTGGTCACAACTAACTATGAAATGAAATGTATCTTTCAGCACAGGCTCATGAATACAATAACCTATACTAGATGAAAAGAGAAATAATTCGAAGTGTACGATGCATTTATTCTGGAACAAATGGATACCTAGACTGATGATAAGAGAAAAAAAGATTCAAATTTACGAATACATAATGCTATCAGTATTTAACTAGAACACTAAATTTCGTATAAGGTCCTGGTGGTGACTTTGGAATATGTGTCTAGGTCCCCCTGCCACCCAGCCAGACCTCTCTCTGACGTTTCCATGAGATTGCCCACACATAGAGGAACGTGTTATTGAGCATATATTATGAGAAAAAAAGTTTTCAAGATGAGAGGCTAGTTCTACTACAGATTTAGCCTGTCACTAAAATCCTTATTGGCTCGAGGTATTAATTAGCCCATTCCATGCAATATCATGTTTTCTCTTAATCTTGTTGAGGTAAATACTGAAGAAAAAAAAAGAAAAAGACAGTGACTATATAAAGCTGATATTTGGTTTTTTTACCATGGTGTCTATAATTACCTGGATGTAAGATTCTCACAGCAAAGAACCATGAGAATTTTATATTCATCCCAGAGCTAGCAGATATTTACGTAAGGGAAGGAGGGAACCGAAACCTAGTTAAAAAAGGAGGTGAGGGAGTTCCCGCTGTGGCTCAATGGTCAGCAAACCCGAAGAGCATCCGTGAGGAAGCGAGTTCGATTCCTGGACTCCCTCAGTGGGTTAAGGATCCGGCGTTGCCATGAGCAGTGGTGTAGACCAGCAGCTACAGCTCTGATTCATCTCTTAGCCTGGGAACTTCCATATGCTGCAGGTGTGGCCCTCAAAAGATAATAAATAAATATATAAATAAATAAAACTTAAAAAAAATAAAACTTTAAAAAATAATAAAAAATAAAAAAGGATGTCAGGAAAAAATTCAATTAAAAACTGAGGAAACTTACAAATATAGATGACTTATATTTTCCATTTAATCACTTGATATCTTCCTGTTTTCTTTTTTTTTATTTTTGTCTTTTGAGGGCCACACCCGTGGCATATGGAGTTTCCCAGGCTAGGGGTCTAATTGGAGCTGTTTCTGCTGGCCTATGCCAGAGCAACAGCAGTGCCAGATCCATGCCACGTCTGTGACCTACACCACAGCTCACAGCAATGCCGGGTCCTTAATCCACTGAGCGAGGCCAGGGATGGAACCCACAACCTCATGGTTCCTAGTCAGATTCATTTCCACTGTGCCATGACAGGAACTCCACCTGTTTTCATTTTTCTTAGCACATTCTACTTGATCTAGAGTATCCCAGAGTATCCCAGAATCGAGAACAATCCTCCAAAGACTAGGTTAGGCTTGAAGAGCATTAGTTGCATTGAGATACCTCAATGTCAGATCCAAATTTTTCCTAAGTCTTTTTGACCCATATTTGAAAAGACCCAATGCAAACTGGTTCTATTTTGTCTGAATAAATTTCAAACTCTCCAGTTTCCTCAAGACTGGTACTAAATCAGTCTTGTGACCAAATTCCTAATGGAATATTATGCCCTGATTTTGATAACTGCTCACCTGCTTCTAAGTCCTAATCATTCCTAACAATCACTTTTTGGATATCTAATATATGCTAGAATAACTGTTAGGCATTTTAATATGAAGATACATGGAAATAGCCATAGGGCTTGTGATCCAGTTGGGAGAAATACATATTTACGATCAGGTTTAGATAGAGTGTGCTCTCTGGTAGTGTAGAGAAGGAAGCAGCAAAGTCTGGCTCAGAAAGTCAGAAAGGTCTTCTCGGGCAAGCGAAACTTGGGTTGTGCTCTAAAGGGGGAAGCCATGATTTGATGTGTCTCAATGGGAGAAGAGAGTAAACATAGCATGCGTAAAAGCGGTGGGAAACAGAGGTTGTCTTGAAGTACAGGAATGCTTATGATACCAGCTTGGGATGAGAACATGACCATTAAGAAGAGCTCTCTCGGAGTTCCTGTTGTGGCTCAGTGGTTAACGAATCCGACTAGGAACCCTGAGGTTGCGGGTTCGATCCCCGGCCTTGCTCCATTGGTTAAAGATGTGGCGTTGCCGTGACCTGTGGTGTTGGTTGCAGACATGGCTCAGACCCTGCGTGGCTGTGGCTCTGGCGTAGGCCTGGCTACAGCTCTGATTCGACCCCTAGCCTGGGAACCTCCATATGCTGCAGGCGGGGCCCAAGAAATGGCAAAAAGACAAAAAAAAAAAAAAAAAAAAAAAAAAAAAAAAAAAAAGAGCTCTCTCTACGGAGATAGGTTAGGGCCAAATTGGGAAGGGTCCTTAATGTCAGGTCAAAGTTAGGTGTTAAAACTCAGGTTGGTGATTCCTAATAAGCAGGACATCAGTATCACCTGGGAAAGAGATTCAGTACAGATTCCGGTCTAACCACAGACACAGAGTCAGTGTACCCGGTAGCTCTTCAGTGATGCTGATATACATCTGGGTTTCAGAACCCTGGGGGAGGTGAGGTTGCATTCGTAGCACAGTTCTGACAAGGCAAAGAACCTGGCTTATTCTTACCTGTTTCCTTCAGGAAATGACACTCTGCCTCCAAATGCCAGCCCCCAAGACAGTGAAGTGATGATCGCTGTGGAAGCTGCTCTCCAAAGGCACATATGTTGCTTAGAAAACAAATGGAGACTATCCAGCACCTGAAATCTACTCCCTATTTTTACCTTTTCCTTTTTCCCTTTGCCATGAGTCAATGGTATGAGCAAAATATGACCTGCCTATGAGAAGAGTCATCAAATTATTTTCATGTGTGTAGGGAAACAATTATCTCAGAGATAAGATGGCTCGGTAATAGGCACCCTAGAATTCCTTCCTTTATAGTATATTTTATAGCATATTTGTGCTATCATTATCTTACTGATTTTTGTTTTTCCGCTAAGAGTCGAAGTCCTTTCAGAGCACAAAAGTTTTATTTACAACCTTTATATTCCACTGTCTAACACAAAGCCTAAGTCATAATTGATGCTTAGGAAATACTTATTGATGAAATGAATAAACTAGGTCCAATGACTAAAATCACGTATACTGTTTGTTTTCCCTCACTTGCCTACTTACCCGACCCTCGCCCAGACTGAGATATTCTCAAGGGGGCTGGGGCTGTGTCATACTTTTCCATAATCACAGTATCTAGCCCAGAGTCCGGGACAGAGTAGGTGCTTGGGACATAATTATTTTATAATTAATAAAATAATGCAAATAGATTTTTTGGTCATTCATGTTTAAATTCAGAATCAAACCAAATCATAATATATTTTGGGTTCAGTTTTTCTCTCATCAGTTTAAGGAGACAGTGTGCAGAAATGAGACTTAAACCTGGCAGACTTCTTTTATCATGACCTTTCCTTTCATTGAGAAGTCAATTTTCAGAAGGTAGGCTTCTCCCAGGAGATTCCTGAAAAGGTCTAGGTGGGGCACCAAGGGACTCTGTGGGTGTCATCATTGGAACTGCGCGGGGCAAGCAGAGGCAGGGAGTGATACACAAGTCATTAGAAAGACAGAATTCCTCCGGGCTAAAGCAGGCTTGCTCACCTCCAACATCTTCACAATGGATTATGTCAAAGAGTGTTGACAGCCTCAGCCATCTGTGAAGAAGTCAGTCATGCCTAACTTCTCTGACCTTTTTCAGTGCCAGGTAGTCCTTTGACCATATCTGTCAAACTCTGGCAGTATCTCGAGTCACGGTGAGCAAATGGCTCCTCTCAATGAATCTAACTGCATCCAAGGAACAACAGTCTCATCTATTCAGACACAGTACCCAGCTTTAGAGGATTTTTCTCTTAATCATGTAGAAACCAAAAAAAAAAAAAAAACAAACAAACAAAAACAAACAAACAAACAAAAAAAAAAACTGGCATTAGAGTGGTTGGGCAAAACTGTAAAGAGGGGATCAATGAAGAATAATAGTTATGGAGACCTAGTTAAAAGAACATGGTGTATGGATACATGTTTCTGTCCAGAGTCAGAATTACATTTGTATCGAGGTGGATATCTTATAAGTTTCACATGTCAAATAGTTTGTGTCTGACATGCTGCAAACATATTCATTCACTCATTCATTCATACTTATTACTTACATGAAATATTAGTCAAATACCTTGATGCTAACAATGAGCAAAAGAGCAAGACACATCCCTAAAATTTAGATTATTACCATCCAACCCACAATTGTGGTAAGAACCGGTCACTGTTAGTAACTGCGCAGGATAGCACAGTGGAGGACAGTCAGCTAATGCTTCCTGGTATAGCAGAAGTCACAGCTGGGGTCAGGACTCAGAGAATGCTGTATAGTCCAAATGACCTCTTTGCTGAAACATACATAAAGGGTAGAAATTGTACAGATGAACATATATTTCAGGCAAGGGAATCTGTATGTATAAGGTCTAGAGATGTGAGAGCTCACAGTCTTCTTTGCACTGAGAATAGTTCACTATTGCTAGAGCAACAGGTGGAAGGGGATATGTGTGGGCTGAAGGATTTCAGTCAACCAAGTGAAAAGATCATGTTTGGGTTTTCGGAAGATTTCCCTGATTGTAGAGGATAGGTCACAAGGAAGAGGTTTAGAGACAAGTTTCCAGGGTCCAAGTGAGAGATAATGGCTTGAATTATTGAGGGTGGGGAGGACAGAGGAGATGTACAGATTTAGCATATTTGACATATCCATATAGTAGAAAAGCTAGGACTGAATGATTTGGTGATATAAGGCAAATGAGAGAAAAAAAGGATGGTTCCAGGGATAATAGCTTTGCCTTCCCTGTCTTAAGAAGATTGGTTAGGGCAGCACAAAAATATCCCACTCACTCTCGGATAAGAGCTCTGTTTCTAGTGGGTAAGAATGAAAAGTTAGTGCTAGAGGCATATTCAAAGTATACCTACGTACTAATTTTAGATTTGTTTTGGATAGTGCTAGCAGCAGGCAAAAAGAAGTTCCGGAGCCATGGATCAAATTCATGCCATGGCAGTGACCCAAGCCACAGCATTGAAATACTGGATCCTTAACACCCTAGGCCACCAAGGAATTCCAATTTTAGATTTTTTTTTTTAACATGTCAAAATGAGAACTGAGAAAAGATGACAATTTCATAATTAGTTGTTTTATTGACTTAAAAAAAAATCTCAGGAAGCAAATGTTCTGGTATTATTTACAAATTCATTATTTCAGTTAATGGGAGTTATTTAATCTAAGTGAACAAAACTTATTTTTGCAAAACATCATTATCCTGGAGGAACAAGTAAGAGATGCACCAGTTATATACCTCTTCTGTAGGGAGATAAGTCTTTAAGAATAGATAACTCTATTCTTCCTGGGATGTGTTTCTTTCTTTCTTTTCTTTTTTGCCACACCTATGGCATATGGAAGTTCTCAGGCCAGGGAATCAAACACCTGCCACAATCGCAACCTGTGCCACAGGTGCGGCAATGCTGGATCGTTAGCACACTGCCACACAGGAAATCCCATGTTTCCTTTTATAGGAGATCAACATGTTAGGATACCAAGGAAGGATAAGAAACAAAATTTGCAGGCTTCACATTTTATGAAGTTTTTTTTTATTATTTTTCTTTCTTTTATGCTTCCCCTTCCTCCCTTTCTTTCTTGCTTGCTTGCCTTCCTTCCTTCTATTTTTCTTTCTTTTTTTGTTAGCATAGAAACAGCCAGTGTAAACATTAAACTTATTGTTTTATTAAATGATTTTTATTTTTTCCATTATAGCTGGTTTACAGTGTCCTGCCATTTTTCTACTGTACAGCAAGGTGACCCAGTCACACATACATACATACATTCGTTTTTCTCACATTATCATGCTCCATCTAAGTGACTAGATATAATTCCGAGTGCTATGCAGCAGGATCTCATGGTTAAAACTGAGGTATTCTTTTCTAAAGGACTGAAGTAATACTACCAACTTATGAATTCAACCCTGACCTTCATTACCTGTGCTTTTATGCAATGTTACTTTCATTGTCAGATGTTCTTTATTTTTGAAACATGAGTACTTTTAACTATAATCCTAATTTATAATATTCTTATTAGCTGCTGTGAATAGAGGTCAGAATCAGTACATTTGAGAGGCAGAATTTCTGGGTGAACACAGAGGAATTTAGGTAAGAAATACAGTATTTTTTTTCTTTTCCAGGTGAGGAAGCCTGCACACTTTCTACAAAGTCCTGAGTACACCAAGGTCATCAGCTTGGGAAGAGCAGCAGGAAGATATTTTAGAAAGCATCTGTTTTTGTACAGAGTATTTCACCGTTTAAAAAAAAAAAAAAAAGCACAAGCTATCTTAAGAAAAGCTTTTTTGAATGTGTTTAAAGTCTCCCAAATTTCCTGCATATAAATGTTGAATACCTCCAAAATGTCAATCAATCTTGTTTTTCAGTTAACTTAGAAAAAAAAATGATAATGAACTTGCATTTAGTCGGCGCCTTACACAGAGTGAGAGTAATTAGACTTGGAAAAGACCTATTAGGATATCCAATTTCATCTCTCTGCTCTGCCCGGAGAGGACTATTTCTCCTGAGAGTTCCTTGTTACTGTGTCCTGACTGGTTTTAAAAGTCTCAGGGAAAGATTATTTATTATACTCTTGGAGGGTTACTTAATTAGGCTTAAGGAATACCTGTACAGGAGTCAGGAAGAACGGATTTGGTTCCTGATTTTGTCATTTATTAGTTTGTGATTTTGAGGCAGATGCATAGGCTCTCTAAGCTTCAGTTTAAAAAAGGATGTCAAACTTAGATCACAGGACTATGGTGAGAATGAAGAGAGAAAACGCTTGTAAACTATAGATACACAGCTTGGAATATTAGTCACCAATAAGTACAGTTTCTCTCCTTGAAACCCCTCCCTAAAAACCACTTCCTCACCTGCTCCTCCAACACGTCCTCTTCCCCCAGCACTTTTCCTGAAGAAAGTGGACTTTCTGAACTTCTGGAAGAGGATACTGATGCTTTGCTTCTTCCAAGGTCTGCATGTACATTAGCTTTCCAGGGCCACCATAATAAGACACTGCAAACTGGGTTACTTAGAACGACAGAAATTTATCTCACTGTTTCAGACGCTGGAAGTGGAACGAAGATGCTCAGGGCCATGCCCTCTGTAAACCTTCTAGGAAAGAATCCTTGCCTCTTCCTAGTTTCTGGAGGCTCTCAGCAATTCTTTTCTTTCTCTGTCCTGTAGCTGTTTCACTCCCACTCCTTTCTGCAGCCTCACATGGACTTTATCCCTGTTTGTATTTCTATATGTCCCCTTCTCTTCTTTTTAAGGACAAGAGACATTGGATTTAGGGCTCATTCAAATCCCAAACAACTTCCTCTTAATTAATTACATCTGCAACATGTAATTAATTGGATGTTGTAATTAATTGGATGTATGGAATCCTATTTCCATATAAGGCCCCATTATGAGGTTCTAGCTCGATATGCATTTGGGGGGATGTTATTCAACCCACTGTCCCACTTGTCACATGTATCCTTAGCCAACTTCCCAACAGAGCAGTTCCTGCCACTGAAGAGGCACCTTGGACTCTAAGTCACACCCCTGACAGTGTTGACTTGGTCAGTAATCAAACCCTCTCTTTTTACTCATCTCTCGGTGCTTTCATTATTTTCATCTGTCAAAGAAAATTATCGCCATGCTGACCCAGTTGTACATATGTTTTTTGATGATCTTGCATGCTGTGGGAAGAGGGATAAAGGAAAAATGAGAGACATCGGTGATAAAAGATGGAAAGGAGGGTCTGTGATTGTGAAAAGCGCAAATGCGCCAATTCCCCTAAACTCTTCTATGACCTCTGGATTGAGAAGAGTGAACAGAATTCCTTGTTGCGTCCTGTGGTTCTGCTGAGTGACTGAGCAAGTCATGTAACTTTGCCTCTCACTTTTTGTATGTAAACAGTAGGGATAGCAAGTTCCTGGCCTATTATTCAGGGTCGTTGAGGGGGCAACATGACTTGACAAATGAGAAAGCGATTTTGGAATGTAATCTCATACACCATGTTTGAGTCATTTTTAAGAGTATGATTCTTGCCTCCCCAGACTGTCAATGACTTTAGAATGTTTACCATGTGGATCTCAGGCTTCTTCCTTCTTTAGCATTCCATTAATGCCTGTAATAAAGCTTTATCTATTTTGGAACTCGATTTTTGTGAAATTGAATTGAATTACTACTTTTATCCATTCAGGGCTTTAAATAACTCTGTTAACGCATATGTTTAGGAATATTTTTTTTTCCACAAGTGTAAAATTATTTTCCAGTTCTTAACTCATTTTCTTATTGTTTTTGAATATTTTTCTACATGCTAAATGCCCTTTTACCCTTTTCCAACATGAATAGTCAAAACCATGATTTATTTGCAATGAAAACTGCCCTAAATAAATTGCTTTCTGTTGAGTTTCTTATAAAACGCATACAAGAGATAACGTTTGTGTATAAGAAAAAATAACTTTATAAAAAGTTCTTGCTGTGTAATAACGGATATAAAATACACCCCTGGTCCAGTCCTCATCCTCCTCCCAACCTTAAAGAAGAGTTACAATAGTATTTCAATCCATTCATTTGGTGGGAGCCTCAAGGTCATAAGCCAATACAAATAAAAACAGAGAAAGGTAATGTAAAAACCAGAAAAAAGAAAACTAAATGCTGATTTTCTCATTGTTTGTTAGTATGAAATGTTGTGGGAGGCTTAATACTTTTCAACATTTAATTCGTATGAATGAATATATTCATGAGTATGTGATTTTGTTATTCTCCAATGAGTCTCTCAAGGTGACATGGTAATTTATTTTAGACAACATGACGAATCAACCTCACTTTGGCTGTTATTGTTTGATTTGACAACAGTGGGACCTGGCTCTGGACCCATCCCCTGTTTGCTTGTTTGTCTTCATTTCTTCGGAACAAACTAAACAATTCATTTATCTGAGATAGTCCAAGCTGTCCTCCCCCTCCCGTCTTATTTTTTTTAACCATTCATTAAATTAGATACAATCCTGGGCCTCTGCAGGGGATAAAGTTTTTTAAAAATGTTCGCCAGGGTTTATGATTAGTTTTAAAACTACGAGCATTTTCTTTCAGGAATGTTTCAGTGAAGGTTACTGTCATTTATCGGCACAAAGAGGTTACATGCTTTGGTTCTGCTATGTACTGGCATTCAGTTTAAGCTCTCATACTTAGCTTTATAATAAGCAGATGAGGAACTACTCCAAATTAGGAGGAGTAAAGGGAAGAACTTGAGTATTACAGAGACAAAAAGGTGTCATTTGAAATGCTGCCTCTTCCCCTTAATATCTTTTTGGCTCCAGGGACTGCCATTTACTTACCTGAGACTCAGTTTCTTCATATTTAAAGTAAAAACAGAATACACTTCACAGTTGGGATGATTGAGCAAGACGACAAAGACGTGTGTTTCCCAAGAACATAAAATCATTTAAATGTTAAGTAAAGGACAGCATTAAGAAAACATTATTTTTTTTATTTCTATAAGGACTACTTCTAGTCTTTGGAGGTATATGAGGGGATGACATTCTATTCCCTAGCCCAATATTATCTACTACACTGAAAATTTTAATTTTTTACATGTAACTGCTCTGATACTACTATCAGATCTACCATGGAAATAAAACTATATTAGAAAAATATTATTTAAATTTATATATATATACATATGTATATGTGTATATACATGTATTCTTTAAAATAAACACAGAGACATTTCAAGGAAATGTTAAATTTGAAACAACATTCTATTATCTCTACAGCCCAAAGCAGTTTTGCAGTAGAGGAGGCAATGGCAGAATGGAAACATTAAAAAAATATAGAAAAGAAAAATGAATCAGAGAATGACAACAGAGAAAACTAGAGTTATAAATGTGATATAAAGTCATAAAGTGAAAAAGTTAGGGAGCTAGTAATATTAACTCAGCTAATACATACCAGGCCGACGCCTAAGGTCCACTGTCATTATGGCGAAATCACATAGTACAAAACATTTTGCCCAAAACGCATTTCCTACAGACACTCTCAAAACATCTATGAAGATACTATCTATTGAAGGGGAGTCTTTACATATCACGGTTGTGAATATGTCGGCCACAAGCTTCTCACACACGATGAATAGATTCAGTGCATTAAGTGATCTTGCACCATTCAATTTGTGACCCATGGAGAGGTTTGAAAAGTAACAGGGTACAAAATTGTTAATACACTTTAATTTAGATTAACAGAGAGCCTGTAGAAAGAAAAATGGCTAAAAAAATGTGTAATTAGTGCAGCTCTCCTAAAGAGAGATATAATTACAGTAATCATAAATCATTTTACTCTCATAACTGTAAATAGTGAACAAAGCGAAAATGACAGACACTCTACCATTTTCTTTCTGCTAAGAAAACATTTTTTGACGCTGGTAACTGTCACATATGATTGTCAGTTGAGGGACAGGGAGAAAGAGAAACCTTTTTGTTTTAATTTTTGAAAAAATAATTTTTCAGTAATTGTCACAGATGTTCTTTGATAAAGCATGAACTTTTCACACTCTTGATAACTTCCAGGCTGCCTCTGAGGTCAAGGGAATGAACAAGGAGAAACACCTTTGCACTTATGATGTGTAACCTTTATGCTAAGCTTAATAATGAGATGTTTTAGGGACAGGCTTTGACAAAATCAACTTTAGTTGTATTTTTCCCTCTCTGAAGGAAAATAAATCAATGCCCTGAAAAAAAATTATACACTTGGCTTTATTTTGTGCCAACTCAATTTTCAATTCCATCATAAATAAACAGGTAATTTAGGAACTTCACACTGTCTCTAAGTATGCTTGTCTGAGAATAGAGTTACTTGAAATGAAGATGCTTCACATTTGGAAAAACCTTGAGTTTTTTTTTGTTTTGTTTTTTCTTTTTACGGTTGTACCTATCGAATATGTAAGTTCCCAGGCTAGGGATCATATCATAGTGGCAGCTGTAGGCTATGGCAACACTGTTCTGAGCCACATCTGCAATCTACACCACAGCTTGCAGCAGCGCCAGATCCTTAACCCACTGAACAAGGCCAGGGATCGAGCCTACATGCTCATGGAGACAACACTGGGTCCTTAACCTGCTGAGCCACAGTGGGAACTCCTGGAAAAACTTGGGTTTTTAAAGACATCTGAAAAATTATATTTTTGGATATTTTTCTTCCTAATATTTTCAGCTTGCTCACAGTGATTTTAGAATGTGGATAACTGCATAGAGACCTTGGAGTCTTCTCTTTCGCAGACTTGACAACCTGACCAAAAGGGTGAGAAAGAAGAATAGAGTTCAACACAGCAGGTATTTCTAAAACAGCAACTTTTGAAACAGTTGTGCTCCTGGTAGATTCAAACTCATGGATTCTTGGGCAAATGATGTGTTTTGAGAAGTGCTCCTTGGAAAAATCAGTAAGGGGGTAAGATAAGCTCCAAAATGGAGAGAAGTAAAGCAAAGGTGGGATTTCAGGCAAAGTTCTAGAGTGGTGTAAATCATAAGTTTTTAAAACTTCCTATTCTCTGGTGCCTTAATCTCACAAAACGGCTGTGAGCACCCCTTCTGGCCTCCCCCTGATTGTGATCTAATGGCATCAAAACACACCAATAATACCGCTTTGCACCTGTTGTTTGTGCAGGCAACTCTGACCCCTAGTAAAAGTACTTGCCGCCTGGCTCACATCCTCTCCCAGCTCCCCCCTTGCTGGGTGGAGCCCACTTTCCTTGTTTTCCTCCAATGTGGTTCCCTACTTGGCATTCCCTGTGTCTCTCTCACAGGACACAGAAGTGTAATAAATCTCTCTTTCAATTCCATGCAACTGTCTGTGGTGATATTCCATATCCATACCTGATAGATCACCAAAAAAAATAACATAATTATTCCTTTCAACAACAGGGTGCTTCAGCTAGAGCCTACAGAGAAATTTTAGAGCATAAATTACTCTGCCACCCAAAGCCAAGGTGGGTGATGGGTTCTCCTTTTCCTAAAATTAGCTACTTTCTGACACTCCCAGCTCTGGAACTGGTGGCAAAGACATTCCAGTATTCCAAGGGTGGTTTTTAGTCAAAGAGCTGTAGATGTGGGCCATGGTTTGGTCTGGCTAAAGAAGAGACCAAACAAAGGTGCATCAGCCCAGGTTGCAGTGGTAAAGGCCAGCCAGCCAAACAGCAAGTGGACTGTGGCCACCATGCCAGAGACCAGTAGGCTCTACACCTAAGGAGACTGAAGTTCCCCTCAACCATGACTGTATATAAACCCAGCATCATTTTCCTCCTGCTGTTTATCCCCCCACCTCATGCTTTCTTTTCTTCTAGATAGAAATGGTCACAGATTCAAGTGATGATCCATGATGGTGCTTTCTAGAAAAAAAATTTTCTTTTCTTTTCTTTTTTTTTTTTTTTATTTTCCCACTGTACAGCAAGGGGGTCAGGTTATCCTTACATGTATACATTGCAATTACAGTTTTTCCCCCTTCTTTTCTTGATATATGAGACAGATCCTTATGCCTCCAACTCACCCCTATCTTGATCCTCCTTGTTTTGTAAGTATGCCCAACCATACTGTGACTATAAGCCCAGGACCAAAAGAAATTCAGGGATACTGACATTATTTGGAGATGCAACAAAAGCCAAAAGGTGTCGACTGGCATACCTCTTAGTATCCCAGTCTTGTTTAGTTCTCGTGTCCCTTGAATTCACTAATTCTCTGGTTTCTTTATGTTACTGGAGCAATACTCTGACTTGTTTAACTGGGACCTTGAAAACTTTCACAGCATTTCAATGAAATACCTAGTGATATTCTTAGTGACAGATAGATAGATGATCCAGAACCAGAATATATCTGCACATCTCCCTTCAGTCGCTTTAGTTCCCAATCATTAGGGAAGGGCTCCCCAGGTTTTAATACCTTCCTTAGCAGTGTCTACATTTCCCTCCCATCTTTAGTCACTGTGCTTTGGGCTGCCATGCTGCTCTCAGCTTCTTTTTTTTCTCTCCCAGTAGGGAAAGTCATGCTTTGGTCATAAAAACTACAGGAAAGAAATTGTGGTGTGGGATTTGAAAAAGAAGACATTATATTGTCTAGGCAGATCAGGTATAGCTTTACGATTTTAACAGGATTTGAGAAAGGTCTGCAAACCACATTTGTGATTTCCTTGGTGGGATGAGGATCACTTAAACTTTCAGACCCTTCTCTATACTTCACGCAAGGTGTCATAAGAAACCACCCCTCCAATCGTTCACCTCTGTCATGGATTAAGTAATGAACCCACTCCATGACCCAGTCCTCATCTCTTGTCCAGCATCTGATCTTAATATTGTGCTTCTGGTAGAGCATAGGGATCATAAGTGTAGATTCTGGACCCAGACCACCTAGGACCAAATACTGAGTACATTTCTTCATTGTTCTGTGTCTCAGTTTCTTCATCTGCAAAATGGGAATAATAATAGCACCTACAAGTTTGTTTTTAAGAATATGAATTCACACAAAATATTAGAAAAGTGCACATAATTAGACCTGTGAAAGTGTTAAGCCATCCTTCTTATTATGGATCTTCAGACTTAATACCTGGTACTGCTTTACTGGGCAATAAATTTTGTCTCCTTCTCTGTTAATAAGAATTTCTGCCATTAATTGAACTTTATCTGGCCATGCTGAATAGACAGTCTGCTGAGCTGAAAAAAAAAAAGAGGCTTGAAATCAACTGACTTGGAAATTTGCAAAATACTATTGCTTATTTTTTAACTGCTTATTCTTTAAGTTTACGCCTTGTACTGTGGTTGTGACTGTGAAGAAATGTCCTATTTAAAGTATATACATAGTATTTGACTCAAAACAAGTTATCATCACCACTAATCCTCAGGACTATCATCACCACTTTGATGCAGCTCCCAATATAAGGAGCAATCATAGATGACATACCCTGGTCCCATAGGACTCCAGACACACAGGACAACCACAAATATCAGTTCAGTCAGACAGAAGGAAGGAATTAAATGAGAAAAATAATAATTATGATAAAAGACTAAAGGTATCTATTGCTCCAATTTAGTAAGTCCAATCTGGTTGGACATTCAACCAACAGAAACGTGTCAAATAAACTCTAATACTTTAACAGGGAAGTAAAAAAAATCGTAGAATTTATGCTTTAGGAAAATTAACTTGGGAGTAAATCAAAGCATGGGATTTTGAGAGGAGACAAGGGAATGGGATGTAGACATCAGCTGGAATCTGTTAGAGGAAATGGACAAGACATAACTAGAATCTTCATTAGGGGGTTTACTGTGGGGATGGGAAGCAAGGAAACATATGTCCCCCCATGAGCAACGTTGCATGTGAAACACGGTTTGTCCTAGGAATAAATCTTTGTGCCACAGAAAAAGCAAAGGCTAACATAGCTATGAATTTTTGAGTACCAGGACTCATCATTTCTCTTTTTCTGAATATCAGAAAAGTAGAAACAGGATAGTTAAATAGAGGATATAATTCAAAAAGATAGATTATGCATGAGGTTTTTAGGCATGAGTGAGAGAACATAGACTTTGAATGTTTCATTTGTTGGTTGGTTATGAGTTGCTTAATATCTCTAGGCTTCAGAATCTTTGGCTATCAAGTGGGAGCAATAACAATTGCCTTTCCATTGGTCTATGTCTGTTTTGGTACCAGTACCACACTGTCTTGATGACTGTGGCTCTGTAATATTGCCTGAAGTCTGGGAGAGTTATGCCTCCTGCTTGGTTTTTGTTCCTCAGGATTGCTTTGGCAATTCTGGGTCTTTTATGGTTCCATATAAATTTTTGGATTGTTTGTTCTAGTTCTGTGAAAAATGTCATGTGTAATTTGATAGGGATTGTATTGAATCTGTAGTTTGCTTTGGATAGTATGGCCATTTTTACAATACTGATTTTTCCAACCCAGGAGCAAAAATAAAACAAAACAAACAGAGAAACAAAAAACCCAACCAAAAAAAAAAAAAAAAACAATTACCTTTCTAGGTAACTGTGGAAATGAAGTCAAGGGAAAAAACATATTTAAGTATAGCACCTGATACAGAGTTTGAAACAAGTTAAAAAAATTTACCTACATAATAGGTAACCCTTTAAAACTTTATTATTGTCATACTATGAATTATACAATTTGAATTTAAAGAGTATCCAAATACAAATGTTCAGGATAGATAACAGTGCAGTGGGTTTGGGGAATCAGAAGATAGATTTGGGCTAGAGTTGTAGATTTATATTCAGTGATATAGATTTGATAGTTTATTATATCTTCTCCATTCATGCAGAAAGTATTACACTACAGTTTTGAATGCAGGGTATGGAATCAAATGCCTGAATTAAAATCTTATATTTCCAGCTATTAACTTCTGACTTCAGGCAAATTTCACAACCTCTCTGCCTCTGTTTTTTCATCAGGTAAATGCAATTAATGACAGAACCTACCTCACAGGACTATTGCATGAATTACATGCAATTATATATGCAAAACACTTAGGATAGTGCCTGACCCTCATTAAGTACTCAGTGAGAGTTAGGTATTATTATCATTACTTAATTTTTATTTATAGTAATTTTATTTATATAAGTAGTTGACAGAGAAAATGTGGTGATGATTTACAATGCTAAAAGATAGCAAGAAACTTTCAAAGGAGTGGGAAGAAACAATCTACTAAGAATATCTGGGCTACATCATAAAGTCTAGTAGAAAAAAGCCTCTCCCAAAGTGGGGAGTGCTGTTTTCTCACTAAAGATTTCAATGAGATCAAAGACAGATAATATATTATGAGACATTATGAGACACATCTGGTAGGCTGAAATAATGGTTCTTCAACGATGTCTACATCCTAATCTCTGAAATCTGTAAATATGTCACATTACATAATAAATATATCTTGGAAAGTATGAATCAACTAACAATCTTGAGATGAGGAGATTATCTGGGTTATCTATTTGAGTCACAACAGGATGCTTATAAGAGAGAGTCAAGAGGTTCAAAATCAGAAAAGCAGGTAACACGACAAGGGAAGCAAAGGGAAAAGACTTGATGTAATAAGAGCCATGAGTAAAGGAATAGAGGTAGCTTCTAAGAAGCTGGAAAAGTCAAGGAAGCAGAATCTCCCCCTGCCCCCAAGAGTCTCCAGAATAAACAGCATAAATGCCTTTTATTATGTTAAGCTATGTATAATTGGGTCTTTTTGCTGTACCAAGAAACTGACAGAACATTGTAGACCAACTATAATAAAAAAAGTAATGCAAAAACAAAAAAAGATAAAGAAACAGCAGATGGGTAATACATGTCTTGAAAGCTATTTGTAAGAAATTTAAAGATGGTTTTGTTTTCTTCTATTAAAGATTTACTTTTTTTTTTTTTGTCTTTTTCTAGGGCCACATCTGCGGCATATGGAGGTTCCCAGGCTAGGTATCTAATCAGAGCTGTAGCTGCTGGCCTACGCCAGAGCCACAGCAACGCCAGAGCTGAGCCACGTCTGTGACCCTCACCACAGCTCATGGCAATGCCGGATCCTTAACCCACTGACGGAAGCCAGGGATCCAACCCGCAACCTCATGGTTCCTAGTCGGATTCGTTAACCACTGAGCCATGACAGGAACTCTGATTTACTTTTTTTCTCACTTTGCAAAAAATAAAAAAACTACAAAAGTTTTGTAGTCACAACTTTGTTATTTTTTTAATTTCTGAAATAATTAGATGTAGCCAAATTATGTGGTTATCCTTTGCTATGTTCAGAACTTGAAAACATATTTTGTGTGGTGAACTTACTCTTTGAAATTGTATAATGGTCTCAGATATGACTGGAGTTTTTGGTAACTTTTTAAATAGTTTTTTTTATTCCTTTTAGTCACAAAGGCAACTACAGTTTGTATTTTTTTTAATGTTAATGTTTCCACAAAGTGTTCAAAGTTAACCAGTCTTTTCTCACATAGAAAACTTAAAACTGGTTAACTCTGTACTTTAATAAAATTGAAGTTGAGGGGGAGGAAGTGGGAGGGATCGGGAGCTTGGGCTTATCAGACACAACTTAGATTTACAAGGAGATCCTGCTGAATAGCATTGAGAACTTTGTCTAGATACTCATGTTGCAACAGAAGAAAGGGTGGGGGAAAAAATGTAATTGTAATGTATACATCTAAGGATAACCTGACCCCCTTGCTGTACAGTGGGAAAATTAAAAAAAAATTATTAAAAAAATAATAAATAAATAAATAAAAAATAAAATTGAAGTTGAAAACAAAACAAAGACAAGAAACCAATCCTACTAACCACATAAAAAAAAAAAAAAGAAAAAAGAAACCAATCCTGCTAACACTTGACTTGAGCTCACTGAGACTAGTTTTGAACCTCTGAACACCAAAAATGTTTCAAGCTACTAAATTTGTGTTAATTTGTAACAGCTTCAATCAAAGAATGAGATGACATGCTTATTATAAGACCAGTAGTGATTTTAGAATAAGTAGATTTAGAAAAGTCATGATTGCAAAATCTGAGAGATAAATGATTAAGACAGAGTGTATATGAAGGAATGGAGAGTAGGAACCAGTCCAAGATCATTAGTGATGCTATCCCTTCTTATAAGCACCCAATTTCATGCAATGTACAATTCCTGTGTCTTACTGTGTGCAATCCGGTGATGATTTTTCCCTCAAGAAGTTGGAGAAGAGACTTGTGGCTGCCTGATGGGAGGGGGAGGGAGTGGGAGGGATTGGGAGCTTGGGCTTATCAGACACAACCTAGAATAGATGTATAAGGAGATCCTGCTGAATAGCATTGAGAACTATGTCTAGGTACTCATGTTGCAACAGAACAAAGGGTGGGGGAAAAAATGTAATTGTAATGTATACATGTAAGGATAACCTGACCCCCTTGCTGTACAGTGGGGAAAAAAAAAAAAAAAAAAAAAAAAAAAAAAAGTTTAGTCTAACAGGCAAGAGATCAAAGTGTAAAACTCTAACTCATGAGACCATCCATATAAGCTTAAAAATTTCAAGAGAACTGAAAGAACCAGTTCATTCTGATTAGGTAGGAGAAAAGGAGATGTTTGAAAAATAAAAATACATATAAAAAATAACCTGTAACTCCTTGTAACTCAATAAAAGAGGTATCCCAGAGAGAGATCTGGAAGCAGGGAACCACAGACTTTTGAAAGAAATGAGTGTGAAAATCAACACAAGGCCATGGTGGGGATTGATAACTTATCTCGCATAAGTGGAAACAAGATTGTATGAAAGCATAACAACTGGGATGATAAACTTTGAATTGAATCGAGAAGCTCCAAAATCGATTCCTGATAAAACTATTGTTCTCCATCTCTGCTGCCTCTACCTTATCCCAAGAACAGCCCTTCAATAGTCCCCATTTCTTGCTATACTCCATCCATATTGGCCCTATTCTCTGCTTTCTTTTCTTTGAACACTCCCAAATATTTCTTCTTTATGGCATCTGCTTTTGCTATCCCTTCATCTTGTAACACTTAATTTCCTAATGTCTAGACAGCTTACCCTGTTTGCCAGGCAGGTCTTACTTTATTGCAGTGGTCTTCCTTTGCTTCTTGGATATGGTACCCAGCACACCATATCCTACCACCATGTTTTATTTTAATCCTGGCATTCATCCCATTTGAAACTGTCTTGTCTGTTTATTTACTTGATTGCCTATATCATCTTGCTTCCAATCCCTACACACACCATGGTTTCTTCAATATGCGTGCTGTTAGTCTTGTTCATTGTTCTACTTCTAGTGCCTGAAACAGTGCCTGAGATGTACTGGGCACTCAGGGCACATTTATTGAATGAACTATGAAGGCTTGGATGCATGGAATCTGCTATACATGATGCAAATTCAAATTTATCTCTATTACTTCCTTTATAGGTTTCCCTGGGAAAGTTACTTAATAGCTTTGAGTCTTACTTTCTTGATCTGTTTAATGGGAATTTTTATACCTATTTTGTAGAGCTTTTATGAGTTTCACCAATTATGTTGGAAAAGTGTCTAACAGAGTAGCTGATTCATAGTCAGGCCACTATTATTGTTACTATTACTATTATTTCCCTTAGGTATTAGAGGATATTCAAGGGCAAAAGCCATGGTATAATTACATTTTTGAAAATCAGAGAGTCAGTAAGTGAGAGGATGAATTAAGGAGGGAGAGAGTTATCATTCAGAAAGAAAATGATTCTGCAGGTGCACTTTAATGAGGAAACTGTTGTGATCCTAGAAATATTTCTGACCTATTCATTTCTCACAGAAATTTCAAGACTAAGAGAGGCATCCAGTTTAGGTAGCTGGGCAATATCTGTAGATTACTGATGACCATTGTTATGAATAAGGAACAGAATATATCCCACAAATCTTATGATGATGTTTACCATAATGCAGCATTTTCTGAAAGGACACACAGTAAAAGAGTTTGTGAAATACAGAGAAGAAAATGAATGTGGTATAGTAAATGGTTACCTAAGCTGATGATTTCTTAAACTTTTTAAGTAAACACAAATTATGTGAATGCCATTCCAAAGAGAATAATGGAGTGTCGATGTTTCTATTCGCTAAAGGAACTGAATAATATTAATAATATTAAAACATTAATGTATCTGATTTGCATGTTTGAGGGATTTCCAAAAAACTTAGCTTTACAAAAAATGACTCACCATTCTTCTGTTAATTTAGAATTTGATTCTACAACAGTTTTCAGATAAAAGTAGGTGTTACTCTTTACTAAATATCTGTTGGAAACCAATTATTGTATTCAGTTTGGGATTCATATTTCAAGAAGGTTCTCTATTATTGAAAAGGGTCAATAATAACCTGGAGAGCATTCTGAGGGAGGCAAGGAATACAGTCATTATAACCTTGAAACCATGTCACAAGGACTAATCTAAGGAACTATGGATATTTAATATAAAGTAAGAGAAATACAGATATAGGAGAACTTAGTTCTGAATTTGGGGAGGCTAATGTGGTTGGTCAGTCATGTAGATATTAGCAATCTTCACATGTTTGAATGGTTGTCCTGTTAAAGGAATTATGCGTAAAGTATGCAGTTGTAGAGGACAGGATTAGAATGGTGGTAAGAAACTACTATATATATGTATTTATAGGGGTCAACATATGGTGAGATATTGACAAAATTAGGCCCACACAAATTTGATAAGGGACCCATCTGAGCTCTTGTATCAGAAGCACATGACCATCATGTCAAGTTGGTGACAGACAACAGGACTCTGAGAATGTGGTAGAGGAGGTTGTCTGCCACGACTGCTATAGTCCCTTCCATTACTAAGACTTGTCAAATCCTAAAAGCCCCAGTGTGTAGCTCTACACTTAGCAACCTGGTTGGTTCTTATTGTGAATAGAGGCTAAGGACACATTAATGACAGTTTCCAGTGCAATATCCAAAAAGATCTGGAGCCCTGACAGCCTTGTTAGAGTAATCACAGTCTCCCCGAGCCTCCTTTTACGTGTGAAATATGACCCATTTCCTTTTAAATCAGACTCGCTTTCTAACTATGCCCTGTAAGATCTGAAAAGCAGAAGTTTTAACATCAAGTAAGCCATGTCAAACCTTTCTGGAACAAGGAAGAACACAAGGGAGCAGGTGAGTGGATGCTTAGATGCTGGAAATAGAAAAATCAGCAAAGGAGGAAACAAGTCAGGCAGGTGTGTCAGGCATTTTAAGTAATAGCAGATAAAAAGAAGGAAATATACTCAGAATTTAGTTTGGGAAATAGATCATTAAAGGCTTAAGCACTTCTTTAACAGATTTAATTGAAAATTTAGGTGGCAATAGAATTCCTTATTTCTACAGGGATCTTCTAGTCTGAGGAGATATGAAACAGGCAACTAGAAAAGTTAAAAAAAAAAGTAAAAAGAAAAGTTTATTTCTCTCAGTGGATATGAGAGAAATAAACTGTAGTGTCAATAAAAATAACCTAATAGAAGTTTGAATTATAAAATTCCTTGCAAACACTTCTGTTTTTCTGGTAAATTCATATTATTCGTTTAGACTGTCACCATTAACAGCTCATAAATTAGATGGACATCAGTTTTGCTTTCATAGCATCTTGCATTTACCTCTGTCATTGCTTATTTCACACTACAAAACAATTCATTGTTTTTCTTATCTCTCATATTCACTAGACTGGAAAATCT
Organism: Sus scrofa; assembly: GCF_054392235.1. NCBI lineage: Eukaryota > Metazoa > Chordata > Mammalia > Artiodactyla > Suidae > Sus > Sus scrofa. Next base: position 15,070,357 of record NC_139391.1, read on the forward strand.
TTCTGGATTAAGAGTGTTTTCTTTGTCTTTAAAGTCTCTGATTCCAAGCACATTTCCTGTAACATAGACAATACTTAAAATAGATAAATGTTGGTATGAATCAAATCTCTACATTCTCTCTATGCTAACATTCGGATGGCTGAAATTACACTCTATAAATGTACACTTTATATTTTAGTGACTATCTGTCAATATTTGAAAAATATACAAATACCCCTGGTAATTTGCACATATTATTTTCCATTAGAATAACAGCCAGCATTAGTTGAATAGCTACTATGTGTCAGTTAATCTATCTTTATGTATGTTATATTGAATTTGCACAGAAAAATCATTGATCTTTAGCAAGTGGTGCTGGAAAAACTAGACAACTGCATGTAAATCAGTGAAACTAGAACACACCTTCACACCATGCACACAAATAAACTCAAAATGGCTTACTGACTTAAATGTAAAACAATGCACCATAAAACTCCTAGAAGAGAACGTAGGCAAAACAGTCTCTGACATAAACCGTACAAATTCTTTCTTAGGTCATCTACCAAGGCAAAAGAAATAAAAACAAAAATATACACATGGGACCTAATCAAACTCACAAACTTGCACAGCAATGGAAACCATAAAAAAAAAGATAACTTACAAAATGGGAGAAAATAGTTGCAAACAATGTAACCAACAAGTGCTTAGTCTTTAAAATACACAGGCAATTCTTACAACTCAACAGTAACAACAACAAAAACAATTGAAAGATGAGAAGAAGACCTAAATAGACATTTCTCCAAAGAAGACATATAGATGGGCAGTAGGCATATGAAAAGATGTGCAACATCGCTAATTATTAGGGAAGTGCAAATCAAAACTAAATGAGATATCACCTCACACTGACCGGAATGGCTATCATTAATAACTCTACAAATAACAAATGCTGGATAGGGTGTGGAGAAAAGGGAACCCTCCTGCACTCTTGGTGGGAATGTGAATTGGTACAACCACTATGGAAAAATGTATAGAGACTCCTCAGAAAATTAAAAATAGAACTACCATATAATCTAGCAATCCTACTCCTGGATATATATCTGGACAAAACTCTAATTGAAAAAGGTACATGCACCCCTATGTTCATTGCAGCATTATTCACAACAGCCAAGACATGGCTAAGAAGTACTTCTTACTGACCAACTAATATTCATCTTTTAATTCTCACTTTAGACCATAGAAGCATATGACAGAGATTATAGGTGATCACTAATATTTATGTCTTCTTCTTCCTGGCCATAGAGTTAGGCTATATTTCCCAGCTTCCCTTGCAGTTAGATATGGTCATATAACTTTATTCTGGCCAATGTAATGGAATGAACAGAAGTGACGTTGACTGCTTCTAGGCCTGTTCTAATCCATATTAACTTTCAATACTAATCATTGCTTTTATTCTTCATTCATCAGGTAAATGAAAATGAGTCTGGGAATCCATATAGGAAGAGAGCCACAAGATGCAAGAAGCCTATGGCCATGAAGAATTGATTAGAGCAGAGCCTCTGCCCTCCATCCAGCACCCACACTGAAGTGTGATTTGAATGGTTTAAATTTTATTTCATTAAGTCATTGGTGTTTGAGAAGTAATTATAATAGCAATTACTCTATCCTGACGAATATAAATCATTTAGTGAGAATATGTGGCCTCTTTCCCCACTCTCAACTAAACTTTCTTACATAGAGAACAGACTTGCGCTTACCAAGGGGGTAAGGGAATGGGATGGATGGGGAATTTGGGGTTGGTAGATGCAAACTACTACATTCAGAATGCATAAGCAATGAGGTCCTACCGTATAGCAGAGGGACCTACATTCAATCTCTTGAGATAGACCATAATGGAAGAAAATATTAAAAAAAGGGATGATACATATATATATGTATATGACTGGGTCATTTTGCTGTACAGCAGAAATTGGCAGAATGTTGTAAATCAACTACAGTTTAATTAAAAATTAATACATAAACTGTAGAAATATTAAAAAATAAACTATGAGTTAAGGGCAAGGATCATGAAAGTTTCAGTTTTATATCCTCAGCTCCTGGTACAACTGCTGATACACAGGGGGTGCTGAGATGGATGAACAATTACAATGATATCCAAATTATCTCTAAAATGGAATAGACCCCCAAATGACACCAAAAGTCCTCTGTCTTGTACCAGTTTTCCCTTCACCCAATTAAAAAGGAGGCTTTGAGTTTGTTGTAATGGAAAAGGACAGCAAGTGAGACCATACTGATCCATTCTCAAATAATCACTTCTGACTAACTTTGTGACCTTGAGAAAGTCATTTTACCTTTATGAGGTTCAATTTCTTCACCTGTAGATGAGGGTAATAATTATTATGAGGACTAGAGATAATATACATAAATCATATAATCATATAACAGTTCATGTCAAATATGCTAGGCATGAATATGATGTTAGTGAAGATTATATTCATAATTTTAAGACAAAAATGTCTATTTCTCCAAGTAAATCATAGAAAAAAGCAGAGCTATTTATTTTGGTAGAATACTTGAGATGGTCTTGATAGAATATTTGAGAAAGTTGTTAGTACTGATAAAATTTCTTGCAAAACAGGGAATCTGTACCATCCCTCTGCGATTTTGGTGTTGGTCACGGTCTAATGCTTGTGAGGACTTCAGTAGCATGTGCCTTGGTAGAAGAAAGCTGATGGTAGCTCAAAAGCAGTATAGGCACCTCAGGGCTTTGTTAAAATCTTAGGCCATTTGTAAAAAGCAGTGACTGACTCAGCCACTGAGAATATGACAGACAGAAAGCCAAAGATTTGAGGATTATAAGAACGGAGCAAAAGCGACAGGAATTCCCCAGTCATTCTTCAAAATTCTGTAGTACTGCATTTATTATTTGTAAGTAGATACTTCTCAGAAAAATATCAGCAAATATAGCTATTGGTGGTAAGATTTCAAACTACCTTTTTTTCCCCAAAGAGATTTATTTAGAACAAGCCTTTAAAAGCAAACTAGGCAAATCCTCAAGAATTTTCACCCAAGAAATCACCCCATTTCTGAGAGGAAGATCAGATGATGTGTGATAGCCAATACTGACCTACTGAAGATGTTATCAAATCCTGTCTTTGCTCATAATATTCTGAGAAGACAGAGACACATTATGTGACTGAGTCTTCAAAGGGAGCAGAAAATAATATAACACACAACTTTAACCTGGTGTAGAAATTTGAAGTTGACATGAAATTGGCTTCAATGTACTAATAGAATCCATGTCCTTGCCCCTTGGGAAAGTATGAAGTTCCTACTCTGGAGTGTGAGCTTTTACTTTTAAGACAGACCCAGAGAAGTCTCAGATCAAACTACACAAGTAACAGCAACAGAAACTTCTATTATTCTCAGCCTGTGTGACTAACTTCTCAATTTAAAAAGCACTTTCAGGTTAACAAATCCGACTAGGAACCATGAGGTTGGGGGTCCGGTCCCTGGCCTTGCTCAGTGGGTTAAGGATCCGGCGTTGCAGTGAGCTGTAGTGTAGGTCGCAGATCCCGCGTTGCTGTGGCTCTAGCGTAGGTTGGTGGCTATGGCTCTGATTAGACCCCTAGGCTGGGAACCTCCATATGCTCCGGGCGTGGCCCAAGAAATGGCAAAAAGACAAAACAAATAAATAAATAAAAATAAATAAAGTACAGAAGGGTTAAACTGGAGATAAATTTTATTCAGAAAGTAAATGACGTTATCATTAACAACATAAATCTGTAACATTTGAGAAAACAAATTTTAAAAGATACAAGTTAATAGAAAGTTGCCTTTTTCATTGCTTTGGTTACTGATAATAGTGTTTTTATTCTTAGTTTTTTTACCTTTCAAGATTTCTTAGAATCACTTCCCCTACTTTTTAAAAAGAAACCAGTTAACAGTGTTTAATAATTTTTTGTAGTTTTATTGACCCCAAATTTGTTTTGTTGAAAATATTGCTTAATTTTAGTTAATCTGATTTTAAAACCAAGTTACTTGGTGTTTAGAACATTTGTGTAGCTCTGTTAATATGCATGGATTTGAATTTTATTGGTGGCCCAGCTTCCTTTAAACTGTGCCACCAAATTCTATATCTTTCCTTTATAACCACTGAAGTCAATTTCCTGGACCTCTCTAGCTTCTAATGTACTGTAGTCTGGGGTTTACAGATTATTTTAAGTATAGTATAATATGAACTTTCTTTTTTAAAGTAAGTATTCTGAATAAATTGTAAAAGATTTAAGTAGTTTGTTTACTGTGATAGAACTGAAATATTAAACTGTCTTCCTGGCCAAGGCAGTGTTCTTTAGGACTTAGCTAAATTGTAATGCAGATCACAGGAGGCTCAACACACTTAGTGTCCCCTGACCAAAAATTTTGGTAGACTTGTAGCAACAGGTTTAAAATAACATGCTCTTTGGCTTATGTTGCCCATTTTTACTAATTGAGATGATTTAAGAAATACGTGGTAGAGGACAGGTTTAGAAATACATTTTGGTTACAGAACTCATTGCACATTTTTTAAAAATCTGTTTATAGTTGGTATTATGCTAGGGAACACGTATTATGGAATATATAAGGATAAGGAAACAATTTGTACTAAATTATCAATTTAGTTTTATCAGTGGTTTTGAATATCTAAGTTGATTATACCTTTCTCTATTTTTAAAAAGCCTAATTCAGTAATTTGGGTTTATTTTTAAAGTCAGAAATTCTAATTCTTTTGTTTGTTTGTTTGTTTTTTACTGTGATAAATAGAACTGTGCTTTAAATTCAAGTGACAGAATGCAGGTAAAATGTGTAATTTTTGTTCAGAAAGCTTATTTTGATATTTTAGCTTATAAAATAAACCAGGTTTTTTTTGGTAAAAAAAAAAAAAAAAAAGCACTTTCGTTGACATTATTTAGTTTAATCTGCCAGGGGGAAACATTACTAGGTATCATGAGAATTCCACAGAATCAGTGCCAGGCCCATCAAAGAATTGAGGTTGAGGAGTCTAAAGAAACAGGAGAAGGTAATAAAAAGGAACCAATAATATATATTTTTTTCTACTTGGGATGTTCCATCACCAATGGAGATGAGTGCCTCACGATTGTGGAATCCAGTGTACAGGGAGATAAAAGTACTTCTAATTTCCCACCAACGCTTAGTCTTTTGTAGATCAGAAGATAAATGAGAGGACTTGAGTTTGGGAATATGATACAAGATTTGACACAATATTGAAGATCTCAGCTTTCTGAGAATTGAAGCACTGAATACAACATAGTGCAGTGTTAGCCTCATGTTATGGATGAGAAAAGTGAAAATCAGGGAAATGAATAACGATTAAGAATTTAAAAAGAGAAAGTGACAAGGTAGGGATAAGAGACTCAGTAGGAGACCTGTACCACCTTGTTCCAAGGGGAATCTCCTTAATCTTAGGACACGAGGATAATCTGAGTATGATAAATCCTCATCTGTCACAACACAAGTCAATAAATAATATCCAAAATGTGTAACTCAAGAATTAGCAGTGTGATTATGTTATCTGGCAATGTGAAATGAAGGACCACAATAAATAATAAGATAAAGTTAGAGCGGTCCCTTCTAAGCAGCATGACTGAGTATGAGTAGACACACTGTAAATATTTAAACTCCAAAAATTAAAAAAAAAAACCTTAAATCACAATCCATTAGAAAGGGATACCTGAGACATGGTGCCCTTTACTAGCTGCACGATAACTTTACCAACTCCGCATAAAAAATTCTGTATAACAAGTGGAATATTTTATATCATGATGGGGCACTTGAGATATAATCATAGTTCTAATGAATTTGTTATAATGATTAGATCACCTGGTACAAAGTCGAAATAGTTAACAATTAAGATAAAGAAACACATCTGAAAGACTGATTCAAGATGACAGCATAGAAAGAGTCAGAACTTACCTCCTCCTACAAACACAATAAAGATTCAGCTTGCTTGTGGATCAGTCTCCCCTGAAAAAACCTGAGAACTAACCAAACACCTGCTTCATGACAAAATATAGAAAGGACCAATGAAAATGGATAGGGGAGGCAAAGAGATGCTCTCACCTAGAACCCCACCCCCAGCATAGTGGTACATCATAGGGAAGGATCTCACCTCTCCCAGAGGATCAAGGGATTGGCACCCCACATTAGGCACCCAAGACCTTTGGATCTGCACTAGAGAGAGGAACCCCCAAAACTTTGGATTAGAAAACCAATGAGACTGACATCCAAAGATCCCAAAGTCCTATAGGAAATGGAGATTTCTTCTCTTAAAAGGCTCAGGTGAGATCTTACTCTCCTTGAGACGGAACTAACAGTAGTTTGAAAAGTAGACTGTGTATGAAGGATAGTCATTTGCAAATTTAAAAGCACTAGAGGGGCAGGGGATGGTGGGAATACTCCCCAGAGATGGAGGCACAGGCAGGTGCCAAAGTTGCACACTCAGCCTAACCTGTTAGCACAGGATGGAGAGCTTGAACCTGGGGCAAGCAATGGTGGTGCCATCGCTCCACATTCCTGAAGCCCATGTGTTCCTGTGGTCGCAGCACTCCCTTGCCCCTTGGCAAGTGCAAGTGTTTATAAATACCGTGGGGTATACAGTTCAAAGTACTGTAACAACTTTGTAGGGTAACAAATGGTAACTAGATATCATGGTGAGCATCTCAAAAGTGTATAAATTACTGAATCACCATGATGTATACTTGAAACTAATGTGATATTGTATGTCAATTATACTTCAATTTAAAAAGATACGCATGTATTGGAAAAGCCAGAACTAAATGGTGTCTCATCCACTGACTTCAAAAAGCACTAGAATGATGAATAACATATTGCTGTGTTTCAGCTACCTATGGTATTTTTGACCTACAGTTCTTCTAACTCCTCTGAAGATGAAAGATCCACACATTTCATTGAATTTTTGCCATAAAAACTTGTGATGAAGGCTATGCCCCAAGCATACTGGCTAGTATGAAGACAATAACATCAATATATATCTCTTTTAGATTCATATCCCAAGATTAAAATACTGGTGGTATGACCCTGCACAAAGATCTTGGATGAGAAAAGGGTATCAATTCCTGGCAGAGTGTCTATGTGGCCTTTGAGAGTAATAGCTTGACCTTCAGTGGCATACAGAGTTCTATATTCACTTCAGTTAAAAACTACACCTGGTACATCTACAAGTAAAAGACTTCATCATGCCTATGGTCCTAAGGGAATACATGGAATTACTAAAACCGGTTTTTCAGAGAAACTGCTAAAAACAACCTTGGGTCCAGCATTGTCTTTCTTATGAAGTGGTATCCCTCAGGTGTAAGTTTGAGTATATGCATTCTGAACAAACACACAACATGTAGATCTGGGTCCATGTTTTTCTCCACAATTCTGCTTCTGGTTTGCCCACCTTCCAGCTGTCTTTAACTTAGCTGGCAGAGTCATCCAACTTAACTAAATAATTGACCCAATCTCTCCACTGTTTCAGTCCTTTAGATGGAATCATGTATTTCACAGAATGTACTACAAATTCTCAGCAAGTTATGCACAATCTGCCATGACCTGGCTCTTCTCCAACTGCTCAGACTAACATTCTAAAACCATTTTTAATGTGCCAGGCACTGCACTAAGCCCTTTCTATGAATTACACCTTTAAAACTCAACACAGTCTCCAGTGAGTACTAATATCATCCACAATTTACAGATGAGAAACTAAGGTTCGGAGAGGGTAGTTTTACCAAAGTTGCACTCTTGGTAAGTGGTGAAGCTGGAGGGTCAACATTAATGTTTTTGTCTCTGGAGCCACTCCTGCTTCATGTAGTCTGTTTTTCTAACCCAAACTGTAGTATTATTTTCTCTCCCTTTGCAGTTTCCTCATTTGTACTGGGAGCACAAGTGGGTTGTCTTCTAAATAGAGCTATAGTATTTTTATTCTTCAACAGAGAAACTAAGGCATTTTTATTTTTTGTGGATAATTTTTAAAAAGAGAAAAAACAAAATTTCAAATAGAAATGGAAATATGAGGCAAAATAACAGTGTAGGAGTAGGATTTAAAAGAAGTCTGAAGAAAGATAAAGAAAGCAGTGGGAAATCTTTGAGCAATATTCTTGAATTCTTTAAGCTAGAGAAAACTAAGGTGAGAGAGACAGAGAGGGAAAGACAGAAAGAGGGAGGGAGAGACAGAGAGAGAAGAAGAGAGACAAGGGGTGGGGATGAAATATCCTGAATCTGTTCTAGCAAGTTCCAAGAAGTAAGGAATAGTAAATAAGTATCAATTGGGAGTTCCCATTGTGGCTCGGTGGTAAAGAACCTGGTTAGTATCCATGAGGACGGGGTTCAGTTCCTGCCCTGCTCACTGGGTTAAGGATCCAGCGTTGCTAGGAGCTGTGGTGTAGGTTGCAGACACGGCTCAGATCTGGTGTTGCTGTGGCTATACCTTAGCCGGCTGCAGCTCTGAGTGGACCCCTAGCCTGGGAACTTCTATATGCTATAGGTGAGGCCCTAAAAACCAAAAAAAACAAAAAACAAAGAAAGAAAGAAAGAAAGAAAGAGAGAAAGAAAGAAAGAAAGAAAGAAAGAAAGAAAGAAAGAAAGAAAGAAAGAAAGAGAAAGTATCAATTATTCACTTATTATTATTACTCAAAAAATATCAATTTTTCTTATAGTTTTTATTTGGTATGCTGTTATTGATCATTTACTTTAACTAGAAAGATTATCCGCAAGGACCTTTATATATTTGTATATCACAATGGTTTCCCTCTATCCTACTTTTTCCCTTATGCAGACCCTCCAACTTTGGAGGTTTTAAGGGATGTAACTACTAGGTTTTACAGGGGTTGGGAAGAGAGAGTGAGAGGGTGGGAGGGTCTGCTTTATTTGTTGCTTCCTAAAGATATAATTAAAAATAATAATAATACTGGCATTGCTTATACTGTGGCCCCCTCTTGAGCATATATTTCTTTTTTCTTTTTGGCTACAGCCACAGCATGTGGAAGTTTCTGGGCTAGGGATCAAACCCCCACCATAGCTGTAACAAGGCCAGATCCTTAACCGGTAGGCCACCAGAGAAATTCTGGGTATATATTTCTTTTGGTCTTCTCTAACTCCTACTTGTATTTGGATGCTAACTTAGGTATGATCATACCTTCTCCCCCATGAACCCACACATTCTGGAACAGGACTTCCTCCTCTGAGCTTCTATGGCACTTTGGATATGCATCACGCATCTGTGATGGCACTTCCACACTGATCAGAAATTCTACTGGTCAGCATTTCCACACTGGTCTTCCAGTGCAGAAGGCTATTTTTTTTTTTTTATAGTCAGTATGACAAAATAAATAACAATGTTGACGCAGGAACAAGTCCATCTAGGTTTATACCCTGGCTCTACCATTTATAGTCTGAGAATACTCAGGGAATTATTCAACTTCCCTGTGCCTCAGTGTCCTTATCCATAAATGAGAACAACTAATTTATAGGTTGGTTGTGCCAATTCCTGTTACGTGATTAGAAAGAAAACTGGCACATAAAAGTTTCTCAGTGTTAACGGAGCTAACCAATTTGACTACCTATCACAGGAGAACTTGATTAACTAGCATGAATTCATTCCTTTAGACCTTTTTTTCTCCCCTGATTAAAAAAAGAAAAGAAAATATTGAGGGCACACAATTTCTAAAACAGTGGAGGATATTTGTGTCCAGGAAATAAATGTATTTTATCTGGACCTCTCATGGCACTTAACACCTTTCATCTTGTCTTATAATTCTTTGGTATTCCTATTTTGTATCTTCCTTGAACAAGTTGGGCCCATATTTTCATCTATATCTTATGTTTATTAGTACCTAATATGTTGCCTGATGCATAGTAGAAACTCAAGTATTTGTTAAATGATAATATGTAAGTCTACAAGAAGTTAAAAAACCAGTAAGTCTGATACTATAAAGGGTTAACTTGAATTGTTCTTCAAACTGGGTGCTGTGACCATGAATCACTGTTAATATTCTCAGAAGTACGAAATCGTATAATTATAAAATATAACTCATAAATTTCTACTACAATTCCAGACACTATAAAAATCAAAATATATTCCCACCCTCTAAAATCTTAATTTAACAGAACAGTTAAACACTCAGTGAGTATTTATAGACTTCATTGCCTTATGGTAGAGATTTGGTGGTAAATATTCAGGATTAGACATTTGCTCTCAAGGAACTTACAAGTGTTTGATGTCATTCGTCTCCTTTAACTACATTTTAAGTATATATTTTATGATCCATCAAAAGAGCCTCACTCTAATAACAAATGATATATTCTGCTTGTCTGTATATAATATATTCTGTGCAATATATCCCACAGAGAAGAGCTAACTTATTTTTTTGCAGTTCACTAAATATCAGAAATCTTATATTTACTCATACATTTGAAAAAAAAATACCGATGTGCTTGGGCATAAATGAAAATAATTTAAACCCACTAAAACTTTTAATTAGATCTAATGTTTTCTTACTCCATTTGGCAAATCAGATAACTCATTGCTTGAAATAAAAGTTTATTCTCCTTTTAGTAATAACTGCCATGAGTTTTATATAAGTTGGCTTCTCAACCTATGAAGCTCCTAAAGGCCACCTGGACTCAGCCAGGGAACTCTGTTAAGTCCTTCTCTAAGCTCTCTCTCTCATTGGACTGTGTTTCTTTTATTTTAGATCCTTGCTTTCTCCCCTGGCTCTGCCACAGATGGCTTTGAAGAATGAAGGGCTAAAGTGCCAATAGAATTTTACACCCAACTCTTTGGGCTCCACGATGTTTGCACATGCTATTCTGCCTACAAACCATCTTTTCCTCTACCTTGGTTGGATGCCTGGACAATCCCATTCCCTTCTAAGACACAGTTCTAAAGGGCCATTCTGGAGAATACCTCTGGCATCTCCATACCACAATTGAGTTAGTTCTTCTACGTCATCCAGTATCATGGTGATATTTCAAATATTGAATTGAGTTTCTCATACATTATCCCATTTCATCTGCACAACAGTCCTGCAAAATAGGCACTATTATAATCACACTTGTTTATGGCTCAACAAGTAGTGGCTCAGAAAGTTTGGTTCATTTGCTTAAAATTGACTGTGTAGAGGAGTTGGGATGCAAATCTAGGTCTTCACAATCCCGAAACCTGACTCCATGGACACTAATCTATATAACATGATTTTAAAATCAGCTAACCCATTGCTCTATATCAATCTATTCTCTGCTTGTTCCACAACTGCATACTTAGGTCTTCGAGGAAATGGATCTATCATTATAGTCTTAGTGCCTAGAACCTAATAGAGCTTTAGTAAGTAGTTATGAGCTGGATTAATGAGTTCATGAGTGGAGAGAGATGGATGAAGGAAAGAATAGACAAAATGAAGGGTAGAAAAATGAATGAACAGCTAAAATAAATGAAAAGTTTGAATACTGTGAATTGGCTTTTGCTCTGAAATTAAGCAAGATTTAATTCTTGGTTCTGCCTCCCATCCTCTTTCCTGGTTTATTCTGCTTATCCAACCATTCATAAATGCTAAAATGCCCCGGTTATTTTTGACCTGCTGTTGTTAAGATGTACTATTTTTCATTTCTGGGAGTGCCTATAGAATACATTGCTGATATTTAAGCTTTGCTTTCTTACCATTCTTTCAGATAACACTTGTAATATTTTGGCAAAAAAATGGTTTATTCACCATTGAGCAAGTGGCCAATAATGCTTGTTACATGAATAAATTAATCAATCAAAAATGAATGCATGAAGGAATCAATTGATCAATCACTATAATCAATGCTTGAGTATAGAAACTGGATTAAGTTATTAACTCATGTATATCTCACTCTGTGGCCAAGAAACCTAACAATTACTACCCAAATATGATTTTGTGACCGGTAGTGTGATAAGAACTTAGGCACTCTGAATAGCATAATGCTCATAATAGCCATGCAAGATATGTTTTCAATCCCATCTCAGACATTGTAAACAAAAGCTGAGAGAGGTTAAGTTTAATAAGTTACGAAAACAAGCACCCAGGAAGCAGCAGAGCTCAGATTCAAACCATGTCATTTGTCATTCAGATTCTTTATGGCTTATACTTTTTTTGTATGTGAATTTTAGAATTCTTGGAAAATTATATAAACTTGGTTTTCAATGTTTGAAACAATAAGGTCCACTTTTCTAATGATACTGAGGTTTACTGGTCAGATATATTACAAAATTTACCAAACCTCATGCTGAAAAAGCATTAAAACTATGAAAAAAGCTGAATCTCAGATACACCTATCACATGCTTCATCAAACTGGCCTCAGTTGCCTTCTGAGGAGCTGCAGTAAAAGAGAGCCAAGTGCTTTGCTAAATAACTCACTGCGATCTATCATCTGCTCCTTGCCTCCCACCGCCTTCTCCATACATAGAAAGATAATCATGTATTTATGTAAGGCCTTTTATAGCTCAACATATTTTTCAAGAGGTGATTCATTCTGGAGAAGCTTTCTTGTGATTAAGGACTTGGCATATTCTCCAAAATAAAACTGCACCTGTAGTACATACATTTTCCCAGGACAACTCTATACACCTGTTCTATTCCAAACTGAGAATTCATTGATTTTATTTTTTTCTTTTAGCAGTTTTTCTTTCAAGCTTTACTGAATTATAATTGACAAATACAAATTGTGTATATTTAAGGTGTGCGACGTGATGTTTCGATATATATACACATTTTGAAATGATTTCCTCCATTAAACTAATTAATATATGACTCACCCCACATAGTTACCATTTGGGTATTTTTATGGCAAGAACATTTTGGATCTACCCTTTTAGCAAGTTTCAAATACACGGCATTATTAACTCTATTCATCATACTATAAACCGGATCTTTAGAACATTTTTCATCCTGAATAACTGAAACTCTGTACCCTTTCAACAACATCTCCCCATGTCTCCCAATCCCTGTGCTCTGACAATCACCCTTCTATTATTAGCTTTTGTAAGTTCAACTTTTTTAGTGTTCATATGGAAGTGGAATCCTACAGTGTGTGTCTTTCTGTGTTGGGCTCATCTCACTTAGCATAATTATTTTTTTTTTTCAGTTTCATCCATGTTGTCATGAATGGCAGGATTTTCTTTTCTTTTTTAAGCTCAAAAATACTCCATTGTGTTTGATTTCATTATATCTGTGCACCACATTTTATTTATCCATTCATCCATTAACAGGCATGTAGGTTGTTTCTGTACTTTGGTTACTGCGAATAATGCTGCAGTGGACATGGAGATGTAGCTATCTCTTTAAGATACTGATTCCATTGCCTTTTGGTTATATATCCAGGAGTGAGATTACTGGATCAGATGGTACCTCTCTTTTGAATTTTTGGGTCAACTATTTTCTGTGATGGCTATCTCAATTTAGAATCCCACCAAGAGTGTACAGGGTTTACGTTTCTCTACATCCTCACCAACACTTAGCTTTTGCCTTTTTGATAATAGCCATTCTAACAGATGGAAGATGCTATCTCATTGTAGTTTCAATGTACATGTCTCTGATGATTAATGGTGTTGAGCACCTTTCATATGCCTATTGACCATCTGTATGTCTTCTTTGGAGAAATGTTATTCAAGCCCTTTGCCTGTTTCTTAATTGAGTTATATGACTTTTTATTTGCTATTGCATTATTTGATTTCTTTATATATTTTGAATATTAGTCCCATAATAGGTACATGGTTTGCAAATGTTTTCTGTTATTTTCATAGGTTTTTCTCTTCAATCTGTTGATCATTTCCTTTGCTATAAGAATTGATTGGTTTTAGAACCATGCTAAACATGAAAGGGCTGGGGAAACTGAAAAAAAAAGGGAAAAATATAATGGGTTCTGCCTTAAAGGCAATAATTTAGATCTTTAAAGAAAATATAATGTTTCTAAATCATTTACTTTCTTACAAAAAACTGCTTATTCACCACTCATAAGAAAAGCACTTAGATTATTTATACTACTAGAGTATATATGAAATAGGATTGTTGCAGTGAAGTAATTTTGCAGGGGAGAAATCAGAAATCATTACAAGAAAGAAAATATAAGGATTAAGCATTTATGATAAGTCAACTACTGTGGTTGAACATGTACATTAGAATAAACTTTCTGGCAGCTAAGTTAATGAAGGAAGACACTCGGTGGTTCTCGGCATTCACAGACACGAGAAAATAAGAGGCAATTTCTTCCTGAGCCTTGCACTCGGAGGATCTCCCCCTGAGCAGAGCCAAAAATGAAATGGGGGAGTGTGGTCTCTGGATCACACAGACTTAAGTGGGACTTCTCTATAAACCTAGATAGGTTATACAACCCTTCTTAGATACCTCAGTAAAAATAAATTATGTTTAACATTTAATTCATTATACACACACACACACACACACACACACACACATATATATAAAATATTTGAAAGAAAAAAGATTAACAAATTAAATCTAGGTATAGCCACACTCACATATAGGAAAAGATGACTAATACTTTTGGAGAAACCAGGATGGCTACCCCAGGACCCATTCTCTTCTCTTCACCCACTCGCAGAAATAGTCAAGCTCATGAAGTTTTAGAGTAGCCAATCCCTGAGGGTACCTTAAAGTATTTTCCTTATGTCTGCATATCTCTAAACAAGATATTGTTTAATTGTTTGTGTTTTTGAAATTCATAGACATGTAATCCTAGTGAATGCTTTTTTTCTGCTAATTCCTTTTTTTTCACCCAACTTTATGTTTGAGATTCATCCCTTTGGATGTATTTAGCTATACTTCAGTGATTTTCATTACTGCATAGTACTGTGTTATATAACTATAATCAGGCAACTCACTTCAAAATTTTACTGCAATAAGCACTTGGTTACTATTTCTCCAGTTTTGTTTTGTTTTGATATTACAAAGGATGCATCTGTGAACATTCTTATCTCTGTCTCCTGACCATATGAGAGCATCTCTAGAGTAAATTCTCAGGAGACCACTCCTGTGTCAGAAGTATATAGAACCTATCACCTCAATCTGGCCTGGTGGACGCTAGATGCTCATGTGTGATTAATCACAAACCTTGATTAATGAAAGACTCATTAAAAAAAGGTCCACATAAGCATTCACATTTTTTACTTTTTCAGTTTATGTCAAATTATTTTCAAGAATAATTACGTTTTGCCAGCAGAACCTGTTGCTTCACATTCCAGCCCTTCATATTTTAATTTGTCCAAGTCTGCTGGATGAGATACCATGTTATCTCATTGTCAGGGTACTGTGAATTCATCTTATTTCTAGTGAAGTTGAACATATTTTTTAAATGTTTATTGTCTAGACAGCTCTGGTAATCTAATCGTTAAAGCTCAGTGAAGTCTTCCATATATGTTTCTTAAAATTATGAAAAGAGATATATATCAAAATAGCCAGCGAAAGTTGTAGTATAGATTGGTGATTAATCAATAACCACCCTTAGCCCTCACCCTTTACTCAGTTAAGAACTACTTGACAAAACAAAGAATAACATTGTCCTCTAAGGTTTTTACAACTTGCCAAAATATTGTTCGTATTGTCCAAATAAATGCTTCTTTACCACATGGGCACATGCACTCACACACATGCATACTTATCAATTCACCGAAGGCATTTCTGTAAGAAGCTGAATTTAAATTGTATTATTATATTAATGTTTGGCATTTAAATTTAACAGAGAGAAAAGCTCTTAACGGTAAATTAAAAAAAAAAAAAAAAACTTGGCTAAAAAAAAAAAAAAAAAAAAAAAAAGGAGTGTGTGAGAAACTGAAGCTGTTTTGCTGGGTTTTTTTAGCCGCTCTCACTGGGACAGGCTCTGAGCTCAAATCACAGTGAGGATATTCTCCAAACAACAGGAAGTGTGAGAAAAGTCCAATTTTATGTAAATTTCAAAAGTTACAAATATTTACCTGGTAGTAAATGCATATATTTTAGTAAGAGAATAACAACATTATACAACTTTCTATATTCTGTGTGCATAGAGCTTCTTCTTATAATGGTTAATATACACAAAATAAGCTCCCAGGAAATCAGCAGGGACTCTTTTTTCAGCTCCTAAAGTTCTGGAAGGATTCCAAGTATGACTTAGTCATTTTTAAAGATTTGAGACTAGATTTAAATACTGGAGATGATAACACCTTTGAGGATTATTTTTTTCTTTCTTTCTTTCTTCCTTTTTTTTTCTTTTTAGGGCCACACCCAGGACATATGGAGGTTCCCAGGCTAGGGGTCCAATTGGAGCTACAGCTGCCAGCCTACGCCACAACCACAGCAACACAGGCTCCAAGAGAGGTCTGCGACATACACCACAGCTCTCAGCAACGCCAGATCCTTAACCCACTCAGCGAGGCCAGGGATCAAACTCTTAAGCTGAGGATTATTTTTGAGAGTAGAGAGTATGTGTAGAAATTGGCCAAAGGATGGTAGATGCCTCAATAATAAATAGGAATTTTAAAAATAATTTTTTAATCAAAAATATTTGAGCATCTTATATGTGTTAGGTGGTCAGCATACACACACACACACACACACACACACACACACACACACACACACACACACACACACACAGAGCAAACTTAAGACTTCCAGCAGATATGCTGAACTGAATATTGGTATAATGCTCTAGTTACCTTAAATATACACTAACGAGATAGAACTTCCCTTTCCCTAACAATCTATTGGAGTTGAAAAATCTTTGTGTTGTTGGGGCTGTCTTGTGCACTGCAGCATGTTTGGTGGTATCACTGGCTTCTGCCCTCTACATGCCAAGGACACTACCATCCAAGTTGTGACAATCAAAAAATGTCACCAGACTGTCAACTTTCCCTCAGGGCTGAAATGACCCCTGGTTGAGAATTACTGGGTTAGAAAAAATAGCAGAGTTAAAAGAGCAGTAAACGCAGAGAAAAAAGACCTAGGATTGAAACCTGGCTTTGTCCTCTGAGGATTTCTGCATTTATTTCACCAGGGACAGAATTTGGGGAACACAGCATGCAGTTTGGGGCTGTTCTAATGAGATTTCTAAGACATTTTAGATGATTTCCCTTTGTTTATACAACAAGATTGAGTTTTGTTTTTTTTGTTTTTTTTTTTTTGTCATTTTGCTATTTCTTGGGCCACTCCTGCGGCATATGGAGGTTCCCAGGCTAGGGGTCGAATCGGAGCTGTAGCCACTGGCCTACACCAGAGCCACAGCAATGCAGGATCCGAGCCGCGTCTGCAACCTACACCACAGCTCACGGCAATGCCGGATCATTAACCCACTGAGCAAGCGCAGGGACCGAACCCGCAACCTCATGGTTCCTAGTCGGATTCGTTAACCACTGCGCCACGACGGGAACTCCAAGATTGAGCTTTTAAGCATCCGACTAAAAAGTAAAAACCCCAATTCCCAGCATTGCCATCTACATAGGTCACAGTTGATTAACACGTATGCTATTGGTAAGCTCACGAACTCTCAGCGGCCTTCTCTAAAGTTCAGTTTCCTCATCTATAAAAGGAGGGATGATTTCCTACTCCTCAAGTTTGTGCTGCATGTCTAGTTAAGGATTTCCACCAGTCTATATATTTACTTCTTTGTCATTCTGTAACACATAACATTACAATAAGTAATTTGTGTGCATTTCCCCCTAAAATATAAGCATAGGCAATGTCTCATTAATCATTACATAACAAGTTCCTAACCCAGCATCTGATATACATATATAGTACCCAGTGATAAACATTTGTTAAGTGAATGACTTATTTGGTGAATCTATGTCTTCAAATTTATGAGATCCCTCTGTATAGCAGGTACAGGGAATGATATCTAGCCCCTTATGATGGAACATGATGGAGGATAATGTGAGAAAAAGAATGTATATATATGTGTGACTGAGTCACTTTGCTGTACAAGAGATATTGACATAACACTGTAAACCAATAATGGAAAAAATAAAAATCAGTAAAAAATAAAATTAAATTAAAAAAAAATTGTTGGTCCATTTTCCTTCCCTCTTTCCTTCCTTCCTTCCTTCATCCATCCTTTTCATTTTTTCCTTTCCTTTTCTCTCCTTTAAAAGAAAATCTACTGCCAATAAAACCATAAACCACAATAATAGACAGATCATTGTAAGAAGCCACCATTTCTTATCATTTTAGGGGCTTCTGCAGTAAACAAAATTCTTCCTACAAGTGCTCACCGATGAATGAAGTTCATAGAACACAAACTTTTTTCCGAACATTAGGAAAGTCATTTCAATTAAAATATCTATAAAAGTGCTAGGGACATATGTAGCTTAAAGTTTTAATCAAGTGAAAGCGACTGATGCAAATTCTTTTTCAATAATCAGTTTGGCCCCAGGAAAACAGGGCATTTCCCTTGTCTTCTCAGGAGAACAAAATCCCTCCTTCAAAACATTCTTTGCCAGTGGTGCTTTGCTTTCTGTTATCAACCATCCTTGGATCATGTTAAGGAGAATCCTAGAGTCTCTGAGTGGAGCAGTAGGGTTATGCCAAGGCCACATCTGGTCTCCTCACTCTCAAACTCCTCTCAGCTTGTCTTAATATAACAATTTAGAAGTATTAAGGCTTTTAAATAAGGTAAGTTTCATGGATATAGGGGGCCGGGGGTGGGGGGGGCAGGGGGAGAGCTCGGAACTGAGAACAAGAGGAACTTGCTGGAAACTCAGCACTACTACTTACTAGCTATGGGATTCTGAACAGACAGTGCAACACTCTGAATCTCCTTTTCCCTATCTGTAAAATGGGCGTGATGATATGGATGTTGCTTATGTAAGAGAAAGCTAAGATAAGAAATTCAAAGTGGCCAGAAAATTTCAAGAAGAAATTCCATCACAGAAAATAAATGGATCAAGAGTAAATATTTCAGTGCATTCTGACTTGAGGTGGTTTATGTGATCCGCTGGCTTGTTTTGTGTTGCAAATTGTTTCTTCAGGATAGAAAGAACAATGACGGAATAAAATTAACTCAATTCCCATACTTCTGAGGGTCAGAGAGAAGGAGAGGAGCGATTCCAGGCTGATAGCAAGTCACATGGTTTAGCAGTTTACAGAAGAAAGAGCTTCTAAAAGGATGTGTCGTAACAGCAATTTCACCTATCTTTAGATAACTATAACTCTAGAGAATTAGAAGCATTAAAAGGTACATGCAGCTATACCCAGACTTACAGGGCGTGATTCATCTCTAACTCAATTCACCTTTCTCCCTGTAGCCTGGCCAATTAAAAACTTTCCTATTCTAGGAAAACCATTGAGAAGTGAACACAGGTAAAGGCATGGAAAATTAATTTTAGAAAGCAGAGATTTGCGGAAGAGAGTCTCTGTCTTTCAGATCCCTAAAGCAAAGTGAATAGGTTGGTGGTTTTCAGTTACCAAGTCATAAATGAATTATTTGAGACAGCACGCTCTATGGAAATAGGAGTTCTATCATTAAAAAAAATATGATGCACTGGAGTTCCTCTTGTGGCTCAGTGGGTTACAGACCCAACTAGTACCTACGAGGATGTGGGTTTGATCCCCGGCCTCACTCAGTGGGTTAAAGATCCGTAGTTGCAGTGAGCTGTGGTGTAGGTCACAGCTGCAGCTCAGATCCCACATTGTTGCAGCTGTGTCTGTGGCTGGCAGCTACAGCTCCAATTCTACCCCTAGCTTGGGAACTTCCATAATGCCACAGGTGCAGCCCTAAAACACAAAAAATAAAAATAAAAGACTGAGTAAAACATTTAGCCCTCTTTAATGGATTTAATAGTGTTCCCCAAACTTCATGCACACACAAAACCTCAGGATGTGATCTTATTTGGAAACAAGATCTTTGCCGAAGTAATTAGTTAAGGGTCTTGAGATGAAGCTATCCTAGATTCATAGTGGGTCAGAAATCAAATAACCGGTATCCTAATAAGAAGAAGAGGGGGCACAGAGAGACAGAGAGAGAAGGCCATATGAATACAGGGGCAGAAACTGGAGTTTTACCCCTAGAATTCAAAGAACACCAAAATTGCTGGCAACCACCAGAAATGAGAGAAGCAGCATGGGGCAGTTTCTCTCCTAGAGCCACCAGAAGAAAAGAACCTTGCCAACACCTGAATTTCAGGTTTCTGGCTTCCTACAATGTGAGAGAATAAATATCTGTTGTTTGAAGCCATGGAATTTGTATGATTTTATTATAGAAGCCCTAGAGAAAACTAATATACCTTGCTTGGACTTTATTTCATTTTCATGTTCTATGATCGAATTAGACCCTTATCTAATATTAATTCAGTCACTACGGTGTATTTGGGCTGGGATAATAAAGGTAGAAAGGCAGACGCCGGCATCAGGAATTGAGCCATGCCATTAGAAACAAATAAACCGACTGGTGGCCAATACAAGGTGTTACGGAGAAGTGCAGCAACCTGGGAAGCAGATGGAGGTGGGGTCTCCTAGGGCAGACAAGGAGAGCCTCCAAAGACAGAAAACTAGATTGAGTTCTAGGAAAACAGAGAAAGGATCATCCTGGTGAGCAAAATCTATGTGGAATAAAGACTTTACACAGTTGAACGTTTCAGAAGAATTAAGTGGTAAGAAGGAGAATGTGCAGAGATGAGCCTGGAGGAGTTGGCAGGGTCAGATCACGAGTACAATACTGAAAGATCTTTATTTTTTCCTGAAAGTACATGCCTCAGTATCCTCCTCTGTCAAATGTGTAGATTGCACAAGTCAGAATTTTGCCACTCGCTCCGCACTTCTGAGACTAGGAGTGCTAAATTCCTTGAAATATGTTGCAACTTTGCCTCTGATACCTGGATGACTAAGATGTTCTGTGGATCAGCAGTAATCCTCAAGTAAGTTAGTGATGTCAAAAAGTACACATAGTTAAGTGTTGCTTAACCAAATTCAAAATGTATCACTGTGAAGTTCTGCACCAAAAATAGTGGAACAAAACCCACATCTGCATGCTCTCCCTACACCGGTTTGTGTCTTAGTGAAAGGTATCAGTGGCAATGGACCACCCATCTAAGAAGCAGATTTCATTTCGGTACAAGGTTGTATATCAGGCTTCAACCTCATTCTGACAGAACAGTATGAAAGCAGTAGCCATATGATCAATTTGAAGTGAAAGATTTAAAAGACCATTAAGGCTGCTGAAGTGACATCTAACCTTGCTCCCTCAGCTCCCAAAGCACATGCATTATGTGAGAGAAATGTCTTCCATTGCTCATTTTGGACTATCTTCATCAAGTTCAAATGTTGTTACAGCAAAGGAAGTATCTGATCAGACCACTCAAGATGGCTATGCTCTTGCTCCCTATACATCCCCTGCTCAGCCAGTGTCTGCTTTACTTAGCACTCTTCCTACACGCTTGCCCCAGGCATCAGCTAGTGATTATTCTGACTTTAACCACCATGACAGCTTATCAAAAGGGCAGTGGGGGAGGGGGGCATTTTCCTCTGCTAGTTTCCCTGGTAACCACTGAGCCAACATGACATTAATTCCTCCATAACTTTCCTCAATAACTGGTAACCCACTTCTCTGACCCAGACAGCCTTCACGTCCTGCCACACCCAGTTGGGGATCCCTCCAAGACCTTACTTCAGACATCTAAGCTCCTCCATCCATTAAACTGCTGACGTTTTTGTCACCGACGTCAGGTTCTTTCTTCAGTCTTGAAGCTGGGCAAGGACAAATCTTGCAGGCTTGCGTGGTGCAGCCCAACAGGAAGATATTACAAAGTTTGCTGTAGTGTAGGCCAGTCTTTGGAACTGAAAAACCTGTGTCTGACCCATGCTCTGCCATTTATGAATATGTTTCCTTGGAGAAAGTATTTAATGTCTCTGAATATTAGTTTCTCAGCTACAAAATGGGAATAATACATACCAAGATGAACAGTGAGCATGAAGATTTATAAAATTTTATGTATCTTTACCATCTACTATAGTAATATTTAATACACTTAAGTGTTTAATAAATGGTACCTTTTTAGTTAGCCTCATCAGTTAGGTTTAATGGAAAATCTAATGGGATTTTAAAAAATCCCTGGATCTTGGGTAATTTTTAATAAAGTATATTAAAGAAAAATTTTTATAGTCCTGAGTGTACCACTCCATACACTGAAATGATTAAATTTATGCTAGATTCTATGGAGACTTGTACAAAATTATTTATAATTCGCTTCTACCCAGGAGTATATGAGGGTCATGTTGATATTTTTCCGGTAATTTGGTGCCATATAAAATTTCACATCAGCAGTCAGTTATGTGGAAATGAGGACTGTTTGGAATGGACCTTAAGGTGTAGTGCAGAAGACTGGCCTCTGACAGAATCAGTTCCCATACTAATGCTGCTGAAACTTATCAGAAGAGTAAGTTAACCTCTTTGATTAATATAAGGACAAAAAAGATCATTCTGTATGGTTACTATGGACATCAAATGAGATAATACATGTGGCAACACCAAGGTAAATGCCACTGTGACTATTGTTTTAATAGTATATGCACATATACATGCCACCTTCAATCTTTGTGTGGACATAGGCTAGTATATTTAAATAGATAGACAGGGAAAGGAAATAAAAAATTTGGACACTACGTTGTTGACCTATTTACACAGTCAAAATGCCTAACACAATTGCTTATTCTTGGCTTCACATTGTATTATATTAATTTGGACAGTTTGTTCTAATGTTACATTCTCTACAGAGTATTCTCTGTGGTAAACACTAAACACAATAGAGCACATCTTATGCTATTTCTAAGTCTAAAAATATCTGATGACTCCTTAAATTGACTAGTCAAACAGAATGTGCAATCTATAGTGACATATGTTATTATCTATATCCTGAGGTCTAGAACATTCTTTTTTTTTTCCCTCTTGGCAAAGCAGCATTTTATTTATTTTTACCACCCATCCACTATTTATCTTGGTTTTATAAATTCCACACAAAAACAAATGCCGGCCTCTCATGCACAGCAAGACTGTTAGTTTTAAACACATACACATACACACATATCTTAACATGTCCTTGAGAAACTGACAAACTATCATCTCTTATCTGGGAAAAAAATCGATGGCACTTTATATGACTTACGTGTAATGGATAGGATGACACAAAATACGTGTGGCTTTTTTCATTCTTCGTATATGATAAAGAAATAGCATGGCTGTTTTTCAAGGATTTTGCCTCAGTCACACTCAGCGTTTTCCTTAAAAATTGAGAAGCCACAGGTAAAATGTAATCTCTTCAGACAAAGGAGTCCAAATTCTAGACCCCTAATGTTTATTTGTTATTTCAGTACAAGTGCAATGTGACAATGGATGATAGTCTCGCTCATCTTATTAATGCTTCTATGGCACCAAGTGCCAATCAGTCAGAGAAAATCTCCCTCATCTCTGTTGCATTTATGTGCTGCAAGTCTCCATTTACTAGAAAAAGGTAACGATTGATAAAAACACTGTCCTTAAAAGGGCATTTTGTTAAAATAACTAAAATAAAGGATACACAATGTTAAACCCAAATTTAGTATGATAGTGCAAAAAAAATATGATTTGGCATTCTGCATCCACGGGGCTTAGCTCTTGCCTCATCTAGGTAAGGGAGTTTGGGCTTGTTCTATGAACTCTGATCTCAGATCCTTATTCTGGAAAATGGGTACAATAATACTCTAAAGGTAGATTATTACGACAGTGACATTGGGTAAGTGAAATGTAAATATCAGAGTACAAAGCCCTTCTTTCTTTTCCTTGAGCTTTTCTGGAAAAATCCTGAACTTAACTGTGGCAGTTATTAGCAGAGTAGAAGATACTAGGCCTAGAACAGGAAGATCTAGGTAAACCTATTTTTTTCCTTATCATTCAATGCCTGTCAGACATGAAAAAGTCACTTGATTTCTCTGACTCAGCATTTACTTATCATAAGAACAAAAAATAATAATACCTGGTATAACCACCTCAGGGGTTTATTGAAGCGGAATTAGAAATCAGATATTAAAATGCCTTGTTAGGAGTGCCCGTCATGGTGTAGCAGAAATGAATCTGACTAGGAACCATGAGGTTGCGGGTTCTATCTCTGGCCTTGCTCAGTGGATTAAGGATCTGGCGTTGCCGTGAGCTGTGGTGTAGGTTGCAGATTCGGCCCAGATCTGGCATTGCTGTGGCTGTGGTGTAGTCTGGCAGCTGTAGCTCCGATTGGACCCCTAGCCTGGGAACCTCCATATGATGCAAGTGTGGCCCTAAAAAGTAAAAACAAAAAACAAAAACAAAAACAAAAAAAACCCAAACCTTTGTTAAAAAAATATAAAATAAAATAAAATAAAATAAAATGTCTTGTTAACTATAGAAACACACTCAGAGAAAATACCTATGGTAGTTTACATGGAGCAGCTTCTAGGCTGTTTTGTTAAAAGAGAAAAAGGAAGACATAGGGAAGTATGTGAAAGACATTCTAAACAAACAATGACAGATACATTGTATCTATGCTTTGTATGTATCTGAGGAAGAGAGAGATTTGTGTGACTACATCTGCGTGGATAAATACTATCATGCTGCTTATATGAGCTACTTAGTATGGAGTTGTGAAGGAAGAAGAAGATTGCCAGTGGATCAGCAAGCAAACAAATAAACGTACAAAAATACTTTAAGAAAATAAAAAATAAAGACGTTTATATCCAAAACAAATATATGTGTATAACAGTCTATGTAAATTTACAGTGTATAAATATCTGCGCACATGTTGTAAACATACAGCGAACTATATACAAATGATCACCAAGACATTAATGGAAAGCAGCTCAGATTAAAGCATAGTTTCTACTTTATTCCTAAACATGGTCTTTGTTTTTTTTAATTTTTTTGATGAGCACATATTATTTATAAAGTCTAAAATATACCATATTTTCACTGTAAAAAAAAAAAAAACAACTAAATAAATTCAAAAAGAATACTACCCAACACACCAGGCATTTTTGACCTATGTGCAGCCATTTCCTATCCTTTTCCCACTGCAGACATTACTAGTTGATCTTAGCACCCTTATTTATCAAGGCTGAATACAGCTTCATAATTCTTCACACAATGCAAAAGAAGCCATTTCTAAATGATGAGAAATGATCACACTGGATGAAGTCAATTTGACCTCAAGGAATTTTCTTAAATGTATATTTTCTTAAATGTATATCCCTGTATTTCCACTGCATTAGTGAAATATTTGCCAAATGTTTACATAGTAAATGAATACTACGTTAAGATTATAATGTGAACAATGTTTTCATAAGATTACAAAGTAGCAGTATTAGGGAATAATTAAACAATAAAACATTAATTATTCATATATGCCAATGATTCTGTCAGGGAAATAGGTCAAGACAATAAAAGAATATTTTAAGCTTCCAAAGTATAGAAAAAGATGGGACATGGACACATTTCTCAGAATTGTGAGGCCATGACCACATTACCACAAAAGAAACAATAGAACATGCACTTATTGGCAAAAGAGATTATGACCTCAGCAAGATCATTTCCTGACAGAATTCCAGCCGGGCTCTGCCTTTTAAATTCATGGCAATTTTCTTGAAATAATTTAACCTCAGACTCATTTTCCTCACCTGTGACATGGACCTACAGAAATTGTTCACCTCCCTTCAAAGATTAAAACACATATGAAAGTGCTCTGCTAACAACTGAGAAGGATAAAGTAGAAGAAGTATAACATTAAAGGAATATCATAGCACATTATTTCTATGATAAAAATTATCTAGCCGTGATAAAACTTAATAAAGCAGTAGGTGATGTTCTAGAGGGGAAAAAATTGTTTCCATATTGATAAATCATTTACTTTTGTGTTTTTAGGTTAAGCATCCTCTAGGTTTTTAAAATTGACTATGGATGATGGCAATTACCTCTTGTCACTGCAATGAATGCTGATTGTGTTGAATTGTGTGTTGTGGGGATTGGAAGAGAAGTAGAGATTTTTAAACCCTTGTTTTATCACAATCCTTTTGAGGAAAAAAATTCAACCTCTTGGAGCCTTCTATTACTATTGGTAAAATGGAAAAACACTGAGAGACATGGCATAAAATGATTAATAATGCAATCTTAGTTTTAAAAATAGATTAATATCATGATATCTCCTTAGATTCCTTTCCATCAGCAGAAACTGTCTGATAGCCACTGTATACAACCCCTTGCTAAGCACTGCAGAGAATACTGTGGGAGGAACAAGGGACCCAAAAGAGGTTAAAGCTGGCATGGTCTCTAAATGTCTTTATAAAGATGAAAGCCATTGTAAGGGGCTCACATTTTAATTGTCTAACATATATTCATTAAATAGTTACCTTTCACTAAGAACTGAGTTACACATTTAGAATAGACCTCCCCATTCTATAGATAGATAGACTGGGAGAAAATAAATGATACACTGTCAAGACTGCACAAGATGCTATTATAGAAGGAATCACAAGGTCTATGGGAGTAGAGAAGAATCCCCTTCCCCCTCATACAAATGCATGACCCCATTTGTCCAGATAAGAAAAGCTTTTCAAAGAAGGCAATCCTTAAGCTGTGTCTTAAATAAGAAGGCACTAAATCACAGGGAAACAGAGACAAACAATGAAGAGGTGATTCAAAGTAAAGGTAGACATTTACTGGGTCAAATTTTAAGGCCATGGCTCTACTCATTTTGAATACGGTAGCTTATGTAAATGTTGATCATTCCAAATATAATATAAATCTTTCATTATTTTGTCCCCTACTGTTTTATTTTCCTTTTATTATGACTCTCTAAAAGCTCAAAAGCACTAAATGGTGATGTCAAGACTGGAACTCCTTTCCATTTTAATTGATTGATTAATTAATTAATTTAGTTTTGCCTTTTAGAGCTGCACCCACAGTATATGGAAGTTTCCAGACTAGGGGTGGAATCAGAGCTACAGCTGCCAGCCTAGGCACAGCCACGGTAATGACAGATCCAAGCCATGTCTGAGACCTACACTGCAGGTCACAGCAATGCTGGATCCTTAACCCACCGAGCAAGGCCAGGGATCGAACCCACAACCTCATGGATCCTAATTGGTTCCATTCTGCTGCACCACTGAGAGAACTCCTCCTTTCCATTTTAATCTCCTTTTTCTGTTTATCCTAATATTCGCATTTCCCTCTTTGACTCCACTTCTTCCTTCTTCCAGACATGCAATAAGAAACAAATATAAAAATCTTTTTTTCCCTACATTAAGAATGGAATTATATTATTTCCCTCTTTAAGAACAAAAAAGAACACATATATAGAGATTAGTCATGACTGAGGAAAAAGGCAATGAAATGCTAACAAATGACCATTGCTTATCAGGTTTAGAATAGAGCCAGCCCTTTTTGCATAAATAAACTTTCCTGAGGAGAAAAAAAAAATATCAGACTTCAAACCAGGATATCATGTAGCAAGAGGAAGAAATAAGGAAATAGTCTCATGAATTTAATCAGTGATGCAACGGATATTTGAGGAAACAGCACCCTATATGAATGTTGGAGACAACATCATGAACACAGTTATATTTAAGATGGGTTTTGAGGGATGAGTAGGTATTTTTCCAATTTGAGGGGGAAACAGACACATTCTAGTGAATCTCACAAATAAAGTGAGCTGGGCATTTGAGTGAGAAAGGACACTCTGTGGTTGGCATTTGGAGCATGTGTGGTAAGAAGTAGCATATGTGACAGCAGAGGAAGACATAGCAGGATTGAAAATGTCCTAAATGCTATTTTGGGGGGAGTGGGATTTTTCTTGCTGCCTATGGGGAGGTGTGAGGGTTTTAAGCAAAATACTGCTATGATCAGTTCTGTATCGGAGTGAATGGGATGGGAGGGAGGTCAGAGGCCAGTTAGGAACCCAATTCACAGGAACAATAACAAGGGATACAAGGCTATGAAAATAGGGAGAGAAAAAGAGAAATAAGATTATTTCACTCAGGCGGGTCAGCCACGATCCTGACCCTGAGGGGCTTACAGTTTAATTGGGAGTTAAGACTTTTATTTTGGGGGGAATGATTACACTGCTATGTAGCATCTGATTCTTTCCTCCTTAGTATTACACAAGCTGAGCAAAGGGAGATCACTTCAAAGACTACTCAGAAAGACAGTACAATGGCCTCTTTTTTCCTCTGGCTCAGTGGATCAGTACCAGTAATGGAATGCACTGGGTGACTGGTTCCCAGGGAAACAGAATCACTTAAAGGACCTTTGCAAAGAATAACTGTATTTTCCCTCTCTCTCTCCATACATGCACATACGAGCACACACATACACACACAAACACACACACGCACACACACACACACACACACGCTCTAGATTGTCATCTATAACCATGTTTTTGCATAGTCTGAAAAGAACATGGGATTTGTATAACTCTGTATTTATAAGCCTAAAAGCCAACAGCAAGTTAACTCACGTAGTGAGCCTTAACTTTTTTCTCATTTGTAAAATGGAATCTAATACCTCTCTATCAAGTTTGCTGTGGCAATTTTAAAGATTGTTTATTTGATAACTCCTAAAACAATCTTATAGACAGTAGATACCCAGGATGGGTATTTTTTGTTTCTGTTTTCTTTCACCTTTTTGGGGAAAAAATTGTATGGATTTTTGGTCACCAACACTAAGGAAATCAGTTTTTTCTACCTTTCACAGGAAGTAGTAGAAATATTGCTGATTTGTACAGTATTTTTACATCACAGGGATAATGCTGACACTTAGGGAGTCCCCCCCAGATGCCAGGCATTGTGGTTAACCTTGGAGACAAAGTGACATCTGAAAAAAGGGCTCCATCCTCAAACAACTCATAGCCAACCGAAAGGAAATAAATAATTAGAGAGTGGGAGTTTCTGTTGTGGCTCAGCAGGTTACGAACCCAATTAGCATCCATGAAGAAGTGGGTTTGATCCCTGGCCTCACTCACTGGGGTAAGGATCCAGCATTGCCACAAGCTCAGGTGTAGGTCTCAGATGCAGTTCAGATCAAGTGTTGCTGTGGCTCTGGCTGTGGCATAGGCCAGAAGCTGCAGCTCCAATTTGACACCTGGCCTGGGAACTTCCACATGTCGTGGGTGCTGCACTAAGAAGCAAAATCATCATCTTCATCACCACAGAGTACAGGGTGCTGAAATATAATAGAAATTCAGATGAAGAGTTTCTTACAAAATCTCCACTGGGCATACAACATCCATTAATAGATCCAGAAAACCTGTTGCTAAAGGATACTTTAAGTAGTGAATGAATTCAGACTAAATATTTGATGCAGTTCAGCACCACTGAGAAATCCAGTTTGTGCTGAAGAAGTATTTTCAGACAAGAGAGCATGAATAAATTCCATCAGCACCAGGTAAAAGCTGCATTGGAAAAACAGAAAAGTACTGTGATCCAAGAGACAGTTATTATTTTTCTAACTTAATTTTCTTTTTTTTTATTTTGTCTGTCTTTTCCCAGCATCAAGACTGACTACTTTTTTTTTTTTCCCTCTTAGCTTTGATGTGTATGTGTAAGGGCTTCAGGCTTTATAAATACAATATTTTCAATAATATATGCTCTCTCAGATAGATAGAACTCTCTTAGTAAAATATATATGAGAACATTCCTTCCAGCCACTAGCTATAATTCATTTATTACCCAGTTGGCCAGAATTCTTGGAGAAGAGAATGGTCATTTCTCTCAATATCCTCTCCTGCAATCCTCCAACTTTCACCTGTTTTGCTGGTGATAATGACAATCAGAACTTATGAGATATTTTATCTTTCCGCTTCCTCTTCCCCTCCCCACCCCCTTGAGTTTATTCAACATTATCTGCTATCATGACTCAGTAGTTATTTTCAGGTATTAAAAGAAGAACAAATTTTGCTTGGGAAATTTGAAGTAACATTCTTAGAAGGGGATTGAATGTTGGTACTTATCTATAGCTACTATCAAGTCTTCTCAAATAATTCTCCTTTGATGTGACAGATATAATTCCAAAGGATTTTAAGGACATTCAAATTTTAAATCACCCTTATATACTGATAAAATGCTATCAAGAATCTCACTGTGAGCCTTCTATTCTGCCACAAATAATAAGCATACACTCAACAGAGGACAAAAAAGAAGACAAGAAAATCTTGCAGGGATCTATAGTTCTTTCTAATACCACAGAGTGAGATTTCTAATGCTATCAAAAGCTAAACAAAGAAAACTTCAAGATAAGAATTAGAAATCTGACAGTAAGAAATAGGAATCAACAGCAAGTCAGTTTGTTTTAATTTAACTAGAATTAGACTTAAGGAGAGAGGTAGAAAAAAATAGGTAGGGACTTAGGAATAAAGATCACTATATTCTGGATTTAGAAAGATATCATTCAACTATTATAATAATCAGAAATATGCTTATTGACATTTAAGAATAAATGTAAATGGATATTTTTAATAATGTTACCACTATGGATTAATAGTAATATTAACTGTTATAAAAAAATATGCAACCCATAGTTTCAAGTAAGGAAGAGTTCTGTGCTTTGATTGAAAAATGTTAGGAAGGAAGGTTTTTTTCTCCTTATTATTGAATATGCTCTTTCTTTTTTTTTTTTTTTTTGGCTGCACCTTTCATATGTGGAAGTTCCTGGGCCAGGAATCAAACCCCCTCCAACAGTTGCAGCCTGTGCCTCAGCTGCGGCACTACCACCAGATACTTAACCTGCTAGAGCAACATGGATATTTCCAGTATGTTTTTTTAACCAACTATCTGGGGTATTTATATAAACCTCAAGTAAAATTTGATAAATTAAAATTATATAGCATAAAGCTGAAAGATTTTTAGTCCAGTCCTTAATCTTACATATAAAGGGATGAGATTCAGAGAAATGAGATAACATGACTAAGTTCATGTAGAAAGTTAGCAGCAAAACCAGAACAGACATGGACCTAATTTCACTACCACAAAAATATATTAAGGCTTGGAAGGCTCTTTTATCCATGCATCCAACCAGTTTCCATGACACATACCCATACTCCTCCTTCCTCCATCACCACAACAAACTGCAGTAGGATGCAATCACTGAAAAATAAGAGGAAGGAAGCTGAATTAAAAGCCAAATACCCCTGTTACTTTTTGATCCCCAGTTTTAACTCATTCCCCAAGTGAAAGATTAAGTGAAAAAAAATTATCTTTAGAGTTAATATAAAACAATTATTTGAAATCTGAATGCATAGCAAAATATGACATTTCCAAAACAGTTTTTACATGTCCCTGAAAAAACAAGCCTCTAAGGAATCTTGGCCAACAGACGTATTTTTCTTATTTGTGTTTCTTCCTTTAAAATTTATAGATTGTATAAATTATTTCTAAGATGATCGTATAAAAACATTTTAGTAGAATCTGAACCCGTAGAGATGGAATGTTTTAAACCACATAAAAGGATTTTTCCATTGAAATTTATTTTATTTTATTTTGAGTGAGTAGTTAGGTGATGTATTAACACTTTCTCCTTTAGCATCTTTGGAAGGAGAAGCAAGTAAGTTTGATAAGATGCCCTTAACAAGGACCAAGTGGAGACACTATTTATGTCATGAATGCCCAGCATGTAACAAAGTATATTTTTAATCAGAACCCACTTTCTGCAATATCATAAAATAGCTGTGGAAAATATCATCTATCCCCATAGTTTTCATGTCTACCTACACATCAAAGTGTCTACAGGCACAGAGTCAGGATAGCCTGCTAGACATTCATACTCAAGGCTCCTCAAATCCAGTGCATCCAAATGCATACATTTCCCCCTCCATTTTTCCAGCTGGTCCCCCTATGTACATAAAATGTGTGTGTGTGTGTGTGTGTGTGTGTGTGTGTGTGAGTATAGTTGATTTACAGTGTTGTATCAACTTCCATTGTACAGCATAGTGACACAACCAGTGGATGTGTCATTCTATCTACCATCATTTTCAATTCCAAGAGTCTGGATATAGTTCCCTGTGCTGTACAGTAGGACTTCATTGCTTATCAATCTAAATGTCATAGTTTTTAGATAATCTAACTCTACCAGAAGATCTGGAAATCAATAAGCTCTTTAGGTATTATTTTTTCTTCCAACCACCACTATCTTAATGCAGGACTTCCTTGGTCTTTATCTGGACTAATTTATAGGTTCTTCAATTGCTCTCCAGCCTACATGTATCTATTTTTCTTACAATTATTCTGCTACTGATGTAAACTTTAAGTTAAATCTTTAATTTCACAAACTATCCCAGTTTACTATTACGGAATGTCTTCCTATCATAGGACGTTTAATTTCCAAAGCCCTTCCTGGGAAATACTAGTCATTGCTCTACAGCAAACAATGTAAATTCAAAGCAAAGTAGGTTTCCATTGTCCAATACATTGGGAAATGCTGTGGATTAATCTCTTTTAAAAAGGAGTATGTCAAAAACATTGAAAAAATGAGCCATACAGAAAACTACTTAACTCTGTTTGGTACAAGTTTCTTATGAACAGATCTACACACATGTTTAACCTCTCTTCTTGTTTCCTCACTATAGCATTTTTGACCTAAGCACATATTCATTACTTGGTCTCTATAAAAGACTTTGAGAAAAATATAATATTCTAGAAAACTATGCCAGAAAAGAGATTCTTCCTGTATTTCTCTGTCCCCAGTATTTATAATGCCTGGCATACAGTTGATTCTCAATAAATGTGTGCTGATAGAACAGGTGAATGGATGAATGGATGTTAAAATGTTTGACAGATAGACTGCCGTCTTGCTTTACTTTAGATAACAGGCCAGAAAAGCTCCACAGCTTAAGTGTGCTTAATAAAACAGTCCATGTAGAAAGACAGTACCAAGTGTCTAGGACTTTCTGTTCCATTTTCCTTACTTGGCTAAGGGAATATTGACTCTTTACACCTGAGGTTTCTAGTAATGAGGGATTCACAAGCCATGAGCTGGACATATTTGGAGCCTTTCCTTGGAGAAAGAGAGGGGATCACACTTTAGCTTTGGTTTTAACAACTCCTCTCTCTGGAGAATCAGCCTCTGTTGCCTCCTCCTTTTTTTCTGAATGCAGAGATGTGAATTCCTCATTTGAGAAGACTTGGCATTTCACAGTGGTCTACATAATTCCTTGATCTCAAGGGATATTTTTTCCTTTAAATTTTTCCTATAGATGTTTGGCTCTTTTAAAATCATGTATCCCCTTGTGAGACAAAAGTGTCAAAGATCATCAGTGGTCAGTGAGAATATGCAGAACAGTCCTCCACAGAACAAGTTCTCTGAAGTGTGGACAAGGTTGCTCAAATTTTTTTTAAATTTATTTTATTTTTTTGATAGTTATTTCCCCAATACAATTTTTTCTCCTAATGTACAGCATGGTGACCCAGTTACACATACATGTACACATTCTATTTTTGCACATTACCATGCTCCATCATAAGTGACTAGGCATAGTTCCCACTATGGAGATCAGTATGGAGATGCCTTAGAAATCTATACATGGAAGTACCATATGACCCAGCAATCCCACTCTTGGGCATATATACAGACAAAACTTTCCTTAAACAATGCACATGAACCTGCATGTTCACTGCAGCACTATTCACAATAGCCAAGACATGGAAACAACCCAAATACCCATGGATAGATGATTGGATTAGGAAGATGTGGTATATATACACAATGGAATACTACTCAGCCATAAAAAGGAATGAAATAATGCCATTTGCAGCAACATGGATGGAACTAGAGACTCTCATCCTGAGTGAAGTAAGTCAGAAAGAGAAAGACAAATACCATATGATATCACATATCTAGAATCTAATATAAGGCACAAATGAACTTTTCCACAGAAAAGAAAATCATGGACTTGCAGAGCAAAATTTTTTTTATAACACTCATTCAATGTTGGTTTCTTATAGCAGTTACTATAAAAGGGCCCAGGTATTGAGACTCTTAACACAAATTGTTACTCATATTATTCTCATTATCATATTTACTTTTTAAAGCTTTGGGGAATATAACATGCACTAGATGCCATAGGAAATGAAACTGTTGCCTTGCCAATTAAGCTATTCATGGTAACATAGAGTTTCAGTGGGACCACATGCACATGGAGAATATTGAAATTGTCTCCAAATAAGGAAACAATGATTCTGATAAACAGGAGTTAAGATGTTAGAGAAGCTGAAAACACCGATTAAAAAAAAAAAAGCTAAAACAAATAAATAAATAAACTACCAAAGTCTAGAAGAGCAGAATAGCTCAGCTGGATCAGGTTGAAGCCTGAGTTGACTATTACATATATTTACTACCCACTGACAGTAAAAAGAGAACTAATTATATGAGTCACAAGAGAACTGTCATAAAATTATTAAATGAAAACTCTTTCAATAAATGATCAAGACTGCCATAATATGCCCATGATGATTAGAGCATTAAAATACTCCTTGAGAACTGAGGTGAGAGAAGTCTATTAAAGTCGTTGTTGCTGTTTTAAGTAAATTAATATTTGGTAGAACTAATTTTTATAAAAGAAGTTTAATCTTGCAGGAAAAATAAATAATCATTTTCATCCATGACTCAATGATTTTTTTGTTTCTCTTGTGTTCACAGGTACAAATTTAGATTTTAAGGAGATAATAATACTATTATTATTACATTTATATTGCAAACATTATTTATGTTTAAAGTTCTGACAGGAGAATATCAGAGATAATGATTTTCAGAATGGCCCAACTTGTGCAGAAATTTATTGTTAAATAATAACTACCACCACTATGTCTTATTCTCTCCACCATGTGTCATGCATCATCTAAGTACATTGCAGATATTTCCATTCCTTAAAATAATTCTCTATGGTAGGTATGAGTCAGCCTCAATCATAAACCTAAAACTCAAAGTGCTGAGTGACTTTCACAAGGTCACACAATTAGTATGTTCCAGGCTTTAAAAGTAAATATTCTACTTTCTAACCAACACATCTATGTTTTTACACTGAGAGATTATCACCCTGCTTCTACTTATATATTTGCAAGACTAGAAAGCTTTCTGTGTACTTCCTGTGACTATCAGACCTTGTGATCAACAGTTTATTTACTGCTCATTAAGATGTCAGCTCTACGTTAGCTAGAGTCAATGATGATTTCCAAAGATGTCCCCCTTCCAGAGATAGTCTAGAATTCTATGAGGAGAATTAAAGCACTACAGAAGTAAATACAGAAAATGAGAAGGTAATTATTTTTGTTTGTCTTATGGATGTGAACCAGGCTATAATGCCTCATGGCCTTCAACCACAGGCTCTTCTGTCATAGAAGTGTGACAGCAGCGTTAGTCATAACCTGAAAACTCTGGCAAGGTTTAACATTACACGTTGCTCTCATATTTGGTTTATTTTATGGGCTAATTAAGGGTCAATCAAGCCCTTATGCTTGTGAATAATTTTAATAGATCATTTCATCATCTAAGGAATGAATCTTCCATCTGAATCTTGGGAACTTTCTAGAAATGCTATACAAATGAATGTCATTATCTACATTATAAAACGTACCCATGGGGATGGGAACCCTAGTTCAGCCTGTCCTCGGATCCAGAAGAGAAGGAATTAGCATGTTTAATACATACACCAAGGCAAGTACAGCAGTTCTTTTCTTATTTTATAGGTGAGGGAGCTGAAAGAAATCAATGCAAGTTGCACATCTCAGTAGGTTTTGTACAAATATTTGAACCCAGATCTAACCGGCTCTTTCCTTGTACACCACATTATCTAACAAAACAAAACGTAAACAAATCATTTTGCTGATTATTTCTGTCACAAAGACTCTGAGTGAGGGAAGGCTTTTCTTGTTTAAGTTGCTTTTTTAAAAATCTATATATTGCTGAGCTAGAATGAATCATTGGCTGAGTAATGCCTGAGTGTCCCCAGAGAACTCAATGTCTGACTGATAAAATCAACACATGATGGATGGGTTTAGAAATATACATAGTCTTCCTAAGGAGAATGAATAGTTCCCAAGCCAGAACAAGACTTGACTCATTGGTATTAGCTAAGCTAAAGAAGAAAAAAAAAATGTCAGGAGAGAATAAGTTGTCAGCAATGGCAGCTCAGAAAAATGCAGAGAGAGGAAAACCACTGTTAACAGTGTATATCTGGACAGTGTCCAAGGAAAGAAAAATTGAATCTGGCTGGTGTGAGCCTTGTCTCAGGGAAACTCAGTGCTCCCCTGCCATCCAACCGCCTCATGTTAGCCACACTCCTTCCTAGGAAGATGACTGTTACTAGGAATGGCCAAGTTTGAAGATACTAATTTGACCAGATTTTCTAGGACATAGAGCTTTAGTTTAAGAAAATGCCCCTTCTACACGTTTGAAAGAGTTTTCTTTGCAAAAAGCTGGAAAGATAATTCTGGGTCTGGGGGTTACTGATTCCACCTGGGTTGGCACCACAGACCAGCTATCTCTAGGCTTTAGGACAAACTACCTCCTTCACTATGGAGAGTACATCCAAAATTATCTGTACTTTGAAATTGAAGGGGTTAGTTAAAAGACCAGAGATCACTCCACTTACTATGATGCCAGGCTCTCTACGGCTGCTCGCCTATCATAGTAACTAGGGTAATCAAGATTATGATGACAAATAAATCGACAGCTCTTGTTAGCTCAACCTAACAGAGGTTTGTCTTTTGCAGTTGGTAGAAGCAGGTGGTGGTAGTGAGTGTACACGAATGTGTGTGTTGGAGGGAGGCCCTCTTTCCTACAAAGTTATTTATGAGCCAAGACTGTGGCAGCTCTGACATCTTCAATTCATAGCCCCCAAGAGTGCCCTCAGAACTACTCTCTTCCCCAAGTTTAAAGGAGCAAAAACCACAAAGGAATATGTGGACAGATTTTATAATTATGGTTATAAACATTATGTGACACTTTCTTTTTTCCATTTATTTATTTATTATGATGATGATAATTCATATATTATTAACTCAGTCACATGACCAATCCTACTGCAAAGGACAATGGGAAATGTAGTGTGGCGCTATGCCAGGAAGAAGAAGAGAAAAGATTTTGCTAACATCGTTCACCCAACCTAGGCAAAAGGATTTCTACTTGTGGAGCAGCTAAGATCACAGAAGGGCTCTTTTGGGGTTGAGTATATATATTGGGGTGTGTGTGTGTGTGTGTGTGTGTGTGTGTGTGTGTGTGTGTGTGTTCGTGTGGTATGTCGGTGGTTGTTCCAGCATTTTCCCCCTTTTCTCCCTGTTCTTTCCTCACTTATTAGAAGAGACACAAATTTTGGAATAGGGTGATACAATATTAAAGGCCAGCTTTACCACTTTCCAGCTATATAACCTCATCAAGTTTTAGTTTCCTCATCAGCAAAAC
Source organism: Sus scrofa (assembly GCF_054392235.1). Lineage (NCBI taxonomy): Eukaryota > Metazoa > Chordata > Mammalia > Artiodactyla > Suidae > Sus > Sus scrofa. The sequence continues at coordinate 15,107,780 of NC_139391.1, forward strand.
AAGGATAATGTCTAAGCTGTTAAAAAGACAGTATGCGATGAAATTTGATGTTAGGGCGATTCTTTTTTTGGATACATTGGCTCACACTAGAATAATCTGGTCACTAGAAAAATAGGGTGATCATGCCTTTAGTTTTTACTTTAAAGTCACTTGAAATTTCCATTCTTTTTTTCCCCTCTTTATTCTTTTTCTTTCCTTTTCTTTTTTTTTCTTTTTGGGCCTCCCCCATGGCATATGGAAGTTCCCAGGCTAGGGATCAAAGCTGAGCCAGAGCTGTGACCTATATACTACAGCTGCTGCAACCAGATCTTAACCCACTGAGCCAGGCCAGGGATCTGACTGACACCTCCACAGACACAAGCCAGATCATTAACCCACTGTACTACAGTGAGAACTGTCTTGATTTTTTTCATTGGCTCTTGATTCTTTCATCAGCTTTACTGATACACTTTATATACAATAATATTCACCGATTTTAAGCATATGATTTGATAAATTTCTCAGGATTGTCTTTTTTAAGTTTTATTGAAGTATAGTTGATTTACAAGGTTGTGATAATTTCTGCTGTACAGCAAAGTGATTCAATTACACATGTACACACATCCATTCTCTTTCAGATTCTTTTCCCACATAGATTATCACATGATATTGGGTAGAGTTCTCTATGCTACACAGCAGGTCCTCATTAGCCAGTCATTCCATGTACCTCAGTGTGCACATGCAAATCCCAAACCACCAGTCCACCCCTCCCTGATCCCCCTGACTGTCCCCTTTGGTAACCATAAGTTTTTCAAAGTCTGTGAGTCTACTTCCTTTCTGCAAATAAGTTCATCTGTATCCTTTTTTTTAAGATTCCACAGGTAAGTGATATATGATGTTTGTCTTTCACTGTCTAACTTGACTTAGTATGATAATTTCTAGGTCCATCCATATTTCTGCAAATGCCATTTTTCCATCTTTTTATGGCTAATATTCCATTATATATGTGTGTGTGTGTGTGTGTATAGCATTTTGACAAATATATACAGCAGTTTAATAGCAGTAATAATAGAAAACATTTACATCTATTTGCGTCACCCCAAATGCCCCTGCATCCCCTTGGCAGTCAATACCTTAACCTTCCACCTCTGATCCCTGACAACTGTTGACCTGATTTCCATCACTGTGGCTTTTCCTTTTCCAGAATTTCATATTATAGAAACATACAGTTTGGTTTTATGTCTGGTCTCTTTCCTTTGGCAAAAAGCTTCTGAGATTTACTTATGCTCTTTGTATACCCATAGTTCATTCCTTTATGTTATTTGGTAGTATTCTGTTATATAGAGGAACCAAATTTGTTAATAAACCCTATTCATAAGTTGATGAAAAATGGTGGTTTTTTTTATTTTGGCTAATATACATCACTGAACACTTGAGTATACATCTTTGTGTGGACATATGTCTTAATTTCTCTTACCTAGGAATAGGCCTACAGTATCAGCCTTGCCTTGTATTGATGCTCACTAATTTGTATGTATTTGTTAATCTAGCTTCTTTTATGATTCCATACTAAGGAGGAAAATGCTTTTCACAAAAACAAATAAATTTTGATTACTGAAATGGGATAAACGCCCATTTAACACCATGGTTGCTTTATACATTTACCAATCTCTCGAGCTTGGCCAATGTGAGCTTGACAGAGAGATAGACGTATGATAGGTACGCTTGGTAAGTTTCTTCCACATATTAAGCATTGAGCTACAGTTGTAGCAATAGCAATGAAAAATATTTAAGCCTCAACAACTCTGACACTGAGATTTTTTTTCTCTCTTTTTAGGGTCGCACCTGCAGCATATGGAAATTCCCTGGCTAGGGATTGATTTGGAGCTATAGCTGCCGGCCTGTGCCACAGCCACAGCAACGTGGGATCCGAACCTTGTCTGCAACCTACACTGCAGCTCACAGCAATGCCAGATCTTTAACCCATTGAGTGAGACCAGGGATTGAACTTTCATCTTCATGGATACTAGTTGGGCTAATTACTGCTCAGCCACAATGGGAACTTCTAACTGAGATATTTTTAATGTCCTTTTTTAACATGTAGAAACTAAGATAGAGACGTGACTGTATTTGTCCAATGTCACCAGTTAAGAAGGGATGCAGAATGGAATTCAAATCCAAATCTACCTGGTCTCCAACCCCACACCTTTCCCATGTGTCTCAATAGGTGGCTAAGGTGGTAACATCAACTGGGCGCCTTATCTAAACATAAATTTCTTTCTCAGTTCTGGAGGCTGGGTAGTCCAAGATCATGGTGTCAGTAGATTTGGGGTCTGGTAAAGAACCACTTCTGGGTTCATAGGTGGTTTTGTACTGCGTTCTCACTTAGCAGAAATGGGCAAAGGATCTCTCTGGAGCCTTTTTTATTGGGGCACTGATCTCACTAAACCCCTTTTGACCTAATCATCTCCCACAAGCCTTATCTCCAAATACCTTAATCTTGATAAGTATCAACATATGAATCCTGGGGAGACACGTTCAATCCATCACAGCATTGATCTTTGATTCTGAGTTTGTAAAACCGAGGATAAATTTCTGCCAACGGGGATCCATTTATGGAGAAGAACCCCCCAGGTGCCTGGTATCTCGTCTCTTTTTAGCACACCCTCTTCTACCCATGACAGATCATATAGGACAAGTATTGCCCAAATGACTTCTATATTATAGAAAGCCCATTTGGACCTTTGAAAGTTATTCCATAAGACTCTTCCTCAAGACAAGATTAAAAAATATATATGCTTAGGGATTTAAATAAATAGTATTTTTAGTAGTTCTGTACATTAGAGAAGTTTCCTAAAAGCTAACCACCACCCCAACAAGGCAAAAAGATATCTTACAGTGGACAAACTCCTTAACAACCAAAAGCAAGCCCTAAAAATGTTCTTAACATTTTTTTCCTCCCTTGTCTGTGTACTATATCAAGTTAACTCTAAAACATCAAGCCTCAAAAAGCATTTGGGATCTAGGCAATGAAAAAAAGATGATAGTGGAAGTACTGTGTATTTTTGTTGAAGTGCCTTATCTTTATAAATAATATTAAATTATCTTGGTTAGTTTATCTGTGCCTCGCATACAAACAAAGAATAGTGTTTTGCTCATAAAAAGTTCTCCAAGAAGTACTTATTCTAGAGTGTGAGGTTAACTTGTCACTTCCTATTCCAATGATCTGAATGACACTATCCCAGAATTATGCAATTATTTTCTGTCAGTAAGAACTTTGTTACAGCAATGGCTGAGGGCGCATTTACTCACAGGTGTAATCTCAAATAGTATCATCAAGTAATTTCATCAAGTAAATTCAACTTTTTAAAAAATCCCATTAAGTTATTCAATTCATGAATTTTACTAAGCAGGTTAAGTGGGCTAAGGAAACAGGATTATGTTTAATCGAGTAGTATTTGAGGTCATAGTTGGAAGACATGATAAGCACCTTATTATTTAATAAATCATTTTTTTTCTTCTTTCTCCCTATTCTTTCCTTTCTGGTAAAGCTTATCAGAAAAGACACAGACTTTGGAGTAGGATAATATGGGATTTCAGGCCGGCCCTTTCACTTTCCAACTGTATGATTTCTTCAGATTTTAATTTCCTCATCAGCCAAATAAGGGTAATAATATTTATTTCCAAGACAGTCATGAGAATCAAGTGGCTGCTTATGCCATTCACCGAGGTTGTAAACATAGACAGAGAACTAGTTTAGGTGGGGAATGTAAACTCATTCCTGTGATAAGCTCCAGTGCCCATGGGGCAGTCATAAAATATTTAAAGATAGCAGGTGTTTAGGGCAGAACTGAATAACCAGGTCAGAGGCATAGAGCTTTGAGAACCATCAAGTATGGATGTCCTTGAAGTATAGAAAAGCAATAGATGTGCCCAAGGTACAGACAAAGAGCCGCAGGACTCGAGATAGAGAGGGCAGGGATCTTGAGAACATCAGCATGTCAGGAGGGGCAGCGGAGCCTCAAAGGCAATGTAGATGACGATTCCTGACAGGAAAGGCAGAAACATGGTCTCCTGAATTTTGGAGGGCTGGAGCTGCTGCACTGGGCTATTTTTATGAGGCTTTTGTCTGAATGATTTTTTTAAAAGATCCTTGAAAAAAGCATTGGAAAACATCACAGGAAACTTTTAATTTCCTAAACATTCAAGAAGTTTTTGAAGATATTGGTGGCAGCTGTGGGGAGAGTGGGGAGACGGCGAGGGGGTGGGGTGCGGTCTTTTCTTCTACTCTCCAGTTTACAGGGAAATGCTGCAAACAATGTCTCACTGGCAAAGAGACTGACCTGAATGTTCTCCTTACAGCAGAGCCTGCTTTGGGGCCAAAGTGACAAAGAGGCTGTCTGGACTGTCTGACAATAAAGCTTGCATCCCTTGATTAATCCAGCACCTCTTCTGGCTCCATTCAAACAAGGATCCTACTTACTGACCACCTATCATATAATGCACTGGGCTGGACAATCAGGATAAAAATATAAGTGAAAAGCAGTCTTTGTCAATGGAAATTACACAGTCTGAAGCAGGATAGAGACATGCCAATTTATGAAGATCAATGCCAAAAACAATGTCTAACACAGGCCCTCACCCAAAATGTCTTTCTATTTTCTTGCCCTGGAGGGGAGCTTTTCATTCCATTTCAGTCAATCTTTTGTTTTCATCTCTCTTGAAAGAAAGGTATTCTTATCTCTATTTATAGATGAACAAATTAAGCAAAGCTAGTTGAATTTGCCTAGGACCACAAAGTCAACAAGGGGTACAAGCGAAATATCAGCTGTAAATTTCTCACGGTGAAGTCCAGCTCCTCACATGATATCTTGTGCTCACACTGTAATTATACATGCAGAAAATGCATCACAAAATGTTAAATGGGAATGTACTGTTCTCCTCTAAAATTCAAGACAGAAAGAGAAGGTGGGGAGAGAGAAGGGAAAAAGCCAGGGAAGGAAGGGTAAAAGAGAAAGAGAAAAATGTTGAAGGAAAGAGAATGAGTACAAGTGGAAGGACTGAGAGAAGGAAGAAAAAAGGCAGCAAGAGAAACAAGACGATATTGCTTACCTGAGCTAAAGATAAATATTCCTTCCCACCCAATAATAATTTTTAAGAATATTAAAATATTCAGCCTCCAGGAAGTAAAAGAAGATTATTACATATTAGTACTTCTTTAATGGGTGACTAAAAGCTATATAGTTAATAACGTAAAAAAACAAAAACAAAACAGAAATCAAGACGAGCAAGATAAATAAAATTTAATGGAAAATATAACCAAAGCTAAAAAGCAGATGGTATTACTAACAGAAGGGCTTTGAAAAAAAAAGTAGACTATATATAGATCTGTGGGCTTGGAAATGAAGAGAATTGTTTCTATGGCATGCAGATGTGTGATATGAATGTAGGTGTGTCTGGACCAATAAGTTGCCTACCCTGACTCTGCCTGGGCATCTGCAAAATGTGGAACCTGAAAACTTCACTTGAGCTTGGTCCTCACCTTGTACGCCAATATTTGGGAAAATTACCTTATGTGAACTTCAGGATCCTGCACCTTAAAACTGAAACAACTTATCTTCCTCATCCATAAAGACTGTTGTGATCGTTTATCATAAATAAAGGGAGTGGAGGTAGTAGCGGCAAGGTGGTGAAGAACATGAGCTTTGGGGTAAGTGCCCAGGTTTGCATTCAGGCCCTGCCAAATAATACAAACAAGCTACTTTACTTCTCGAAGCATCATTCCCTCATCTCTAAAATGGGATAAGAGCAGTACCCAACTTAGGAAGAGGTTATGGGGATTGTTTGACAGAATGCATATTATGTGCCTTGCCTAGTACCTGATAAGCAGTAAGTTCACAATAAATGCTATTTGATGGTTGTAATGAGGATGACAGTAGTGCTCTAGAGACAACGGCAGTGACAATAACGATGACTAAGGTGGTGAAGATGTAATATACTTTGGGAAGATTCTCCTCACCCTTTCCTCATGCCCCAGAGTGTAGGAATGCCCTTGTCTACGTCACTATATGATTTTGAACATATTTCCACTGTAGCTCTTATTACATGACCCCGTTGTTGCTGAATTTTCTTTCTTTCCTGCTAATCTATGAGCATCGTGAAGTCCTATTTTCATCTTTAAGTTCCCTCATAGACTTGGACATAGTAGACTCTCAAAGAATACTTATAGAACAGCTAAATCAAGGGACAGTACAGCATAAACTCTTAAGCAATAGAGGACTGCTCACTAGTATTAATGCAGTTGATTGTACAGATTGTTGCTCCTGTTCAATTACTCTTCCAAAGAAGAGCTACTCTGCTTTAGGAAGGTGTCCGATAGTGCCACATATGTGACTATGAAAACAGCAAATTTTTTGCTATAAAAGCAAAGCAGGAAGAAATTGACTTGAAGCTTGAGGTGTTTAACACAGAACAAAATAAGAAAAATTCAAACAATACAAACCTTGCTGATCACAGTGTGGTCTTAGAAGAACGACATTTGCCTCTTCCTGAGATCTTATGAGAAAAGCAAAACCTCAGGTCCCATTCCAGGCCAACAGAATCAGAATCTACATTGTAACCAAACCCTCAAGTGATTCCTATACATACTGGATTTGACAAGTCCTGCTCTAAAACCTGGGCACACTCAATGGAGCAGGCAGCAAGCTCTCTGTTTCTGGAGTGTCTTTAGAAAAAAGCAACTGGTAAAGAAGGAACAAACATTTATAGATCACCTATTATGTACCAAGCTCAGAATAGGTATTTTGAAATGAGTTTTACCTTAGTCCCCCCAGTAATTTTGTTAAGTTGTCATTCCTTGTACTGATGCTTAAAAAGGATAAATAATGCAGCCAAGTTAACACAGTGAGCAAATAGCAAAGTTTGAACTTCACTTGATGATTCTACTCCAAAGCTAGTTTTTATAGGATACCTCTAGCTGGCTCATCAAGCCCTGCTTTGGTAAATTTTCTCTCATCTCCAAATTTTCCTTCTAATATCATGATACACAGCTCTGCCTCTGTCTTTCTCAAGTTCTGAAACACCACTTACTTAAAGTCTTGCATTTGCATGCAGGCAGAAATACCTGAAAGGAAGTTCAAATCCCAGTCTCCTTTCTTAATTGCTATGAAAACCTGGGTATTACCTAACATTCATTTACCTCAACAGAAATAACTCTGTTAGGCAGGAAAAAAATTTTTCCTCTACCTTTTCAGGTCCTTCTGGCTGGTCTAAGAGTTAAAGTAACATGAGACAGATTAAAAGCACAGAAATCAAACAAGTTTCTAATAACATATACACATGGAAGAGACTCAGGAGAACTGAATAACTCACAATGGCCAGAACCCTCAGCTTAAATAGCATCTTTAGCTAAAAACAAAAAAAGGATTTATTGGGAATTATGGTTTGGAACCTCAGAGAGGAAGAAGGCAATTCACATGGAGAAAGAAAAACAAGTATGGGAGTTCCCCATTGTGGCTCAGTAGTAACAAACACGAATAGTATCCATGAGGATGTGGGTTTGATCCCTGGCCTCACTCCGTGAGTTCAGGATCTGGCATTGCCCTGAGCTGTGGCGTGGAGCATCAACTGCTGATCTGATTCAACCTGTAGCCTGGTAACGTCTATATGCTGCAGGCGCAGCCCTAAAATGACAAAAACAAACAAAAAAACAAAAAGCAAAAACAAATGTTTGCTGGCCATGTGGAGACAATAGGACACAGAGCGGTCTCTGATCGATAGGTCCTGCATCTGAGCTTCCCCCACCACACCTAGCTCATATTCTTTGCTGAAGTCTCTAGTGTTGGCTCTATTCCCTTGGAACAAACCCTTTTTCTAAATTCTTTAGACAGCTCAAGGAGAGGTAAAAAGAAAGACGTTCTGAGTCTTTTTGGCCTTGGTTGTTTCCAGATTGAAATTATCCTCATACCAAAGAGACATGTTGAGGGTACAAATCTTGTGACCCCACAACACCTGCACCAAAGGGCTGCTACCAAGACATAATACCATGTGCAGAAAGCACTTTACAGACCCCTCAATGGATATTAATTGCTCAACCAATGCTAGGTGCTACTCCAGATAAATAACTTATTTCTCAACATACTATTTAATATAAATAACACCCCCAAAAGGTTTTAGTTAAAGTACTGCTTACTCATATATTCTTATAGTCAGCTATTAATTGCTTAATTTACTTGGATATTTTGAAAGGGCCTCAAGCCAAATGCTGTATATCTAATTCCAAATTCATGATTTTCCCCTGCCCTCTCCCACTGCAGCTTGAGACATCTTTTGTCATATCAATTATTGCCCTTATTGTAATTAATTTTTGCTCTCACTGCCCTATGACTTCTTTAATAGTAGAAGCTGCATATTATTCTGCTTTTGAATCCCCAGTCCCTCATACATGACGTACACATTGAAAATATTACATGATTTTATGATATTTGTCTAGACATACGTTGTTGCTCAAACCGTGAGATCAGAGAGACACCATTTTCAGCTGCCCCAGAGGGAATTGCCATATTTACTTTAGATCTTGGATTCTGTAACTTCACAAACTATTCTGTTTGGGAAAGTAGACTATTCACCCAAGAGTTTGGATTTATTATTAAAATGATGCTATATTTACAAAATTATTTTACGTTAAGACTGAGAAAGAAACCCCCCACTTGTGATACATAACTGGTTTGCCAGGTCCCAAGTAAATACAAAGATCCACTGTAAACCTGCCTCTTTGCTATGGAGAAGGGTTAATATAAGAAATAGAAGGAGCTGCCATTGTGTAAACTGGAATATCAGCTTTTGCAACAAAGTCATATTCAATGATTATTGAACAAGGGTTACAGTTTCTCTCTGTTGCCATTATTTGATTAATAATATTGTATGAATGGTATTACTTTGGCTAGTCTCCATCTAGACCTTATGTTACAACTCTAGTCTCATGAAAAATGTATGCAGTTTCAACATACCTTAATATAAAACAGAAATGAAGCCTCTTCGGACTATGGTGTTTGAACTGAGAACCTCAGCACTTAATGGTTTGTGTTTTCTAAGAGGTAGGATATTGTAAACATTCACAGGCATTATCATTCAACACTCCCAGAGTTTGAATCCCAGATCAAATACTTGATAATTGTGTGAAATTAAAAAAAAAAATTGTAACTTTGGAATTCCCTTCGTGATTCAGCAGTTAACCAAACTGACTAGGATCCATGAGGATGTGGGGTTTGATCCCTGGCCTTACTTAGCGGGTTAAGGATTCAGCATTGCCATGAGCTGTGGTGTAGGTCACAGATGTGGTTCGGATCCCATGTTGCTGTGGCTCTGGTCTAGGCTGGCAGCTGTAGCTCCAATTCAACCCCTCTGGGAACTTCCATATGCTGTGGGTGCAGCCCTAAGGACCCCTCCCAAATTATGTAACTTTGCCTAATTCTATTTTTTTTTTAAATCTATAAAGCTGAAATAACAAACTTTCAGGGCTATTATGAAGACTAAAAGGAGGCAGCATGCATAACAAGTAGAAGATGTTCGTAAATGTTAGCTATTCTACTTTTCTGCAAAGTGAATCTCCAGACTCTGGTCAAATTTGATGCTTATAAAAGAACATCAATATACAGCATAAGTTTATATTGGGAGCTCTATTTTCTCTCCATCTCTAGATAGATATTTTTCCTATAACTAAGAGATGCATTTCCCTTTGAGACTTAGGTTTGTAAAATCTATACATGATGTCAGATGAGCAGAAGTTGCCTTAGGGGACAGAATTACATTCAAATTAAAACAAGAAAGTAGAACTTGGAAATTTAATAAAGATACGCCTACAATTAGAGTGAAGCTTTTAGAATGATAATGATCACGGTGGTGATACTGATGATGTGGTGGTGAGAGCCATCATTTACTGAATATGCATTATGTGTTAAGCTCTGTAGTGAATATTTTATACATATTATCTCTAAGTTTTGAAAATGCCTACAAAGGAGTTACTATTTCCATCCCCATTCTACAGAAACTGAATTTTAGGACACTTAAGTGACTTGCTTGCAGTCAAGCAACTAATAACTGGTAGAACAAAGACAATTCAGATTTTCTCTGCTTCCACAGCCAGTATATGTCACAGCCTGTGACTTTACCCGACTGGAGAAATGTAACAGAAGTATTCTGGCAGGAAACTACTAAAAGGAAATATAAATAATTTTTAAAAATTGCCAACACATCTCCAACATCATTCAGAGGAAATCTCAGTGGCCTGAAAAACTGTCACAAGAATTTTGGTCACTTTGCAGGTGGATCCAGGTATAGCTAACTAACATGAATTCTTCATTGTCAAAAATAAACTTGGTTACAAATAATTTGAATGTCATGAATTTAATCATCGTTAGATATACCGACCAAGTTTCTGGATCCACAGAGTTGAGTCTAGCCTCTAAATCATGTTTCCCCCACCAGGCTTATACTATACTGAGACCATCTATCATTAAATCCACGTTAGAACACTGAGCCAATCTTCTACTGTGATATTATTATCTTCTTCTGAAATAACATCTTAAAACTGCATATCTTTTAAATGGACATTTTAAAATACATATACGACATTTTGTATGTGAGCAAAATATCCAAATAAATATCTAGCCACAGAAAATATCCATATTCTACTTTAATTTTTCCCCGCCCCATTTCAATAAAAGCAGAAAAAAAAATGTTTGCAAAACCAGAAATGTCATCTGCACAGAAATTAAGTATGTGGATTCTTTAAACCATTCCTGTATGCCAATATTTTATGGACACACTTGGAGAAAGCACAGTCACTTCCCCAGAAGGTGACTCCAGTTCCAAATGCCAAAGCTATCTACCTCCTGACAGGCGCCACCAAGCAGCTGCTACCAAAAGGGATCAGCCCTTGGATGTCTAAATTGGTTGCCAGTCTATTTGTTCACTGAAATTAAGTGTCACAGTGTTATGAGATGAATCTGTCAAGACCCATATGCAGACCCTGGCTCAATTACCAAGTGGCAGGAGGCACCTGGGTGGCAACGGGGGAGTGACTCAATGCGTCACACAAAGCCCAACTTAATGATGGCTTTGAGGGAACTCTGAAAAGAGTTCAAAAGCAGCTGAATGAATTAGCCTGCCAGGGCTTTAGCTTGGAGGAATTGATATCCTCTGTGCTCTATTCCTGTCCATTAGTTTAATGAAAGCAAATTAAGTTAATTATTTAATAAAAGCATTTTCTATTTAATGAAATCCATTGCTAATCAAATTAGATAAAGGACATAAAGACTGTTTGAAAAGTGGAATGCACAATCCACATTGTGCTTTTGAAGTCTTGGATTAGGTTTTTCTCTGGGATTGGACAGGTGCCCCTTGACAGTTTTCATTAACATATAGGCTGCTTTCTGCAGATGGTCCTGGAGTCTTGGCAAGAGTTATGATAAGTTATCATGGATTGTGCGCCAGGCACCAGACACCAGACACCTGGCTGGAACTGCATCTGACCTCAGAAAAGTCAATTACCAGTTCTATAATCTTTGTCAAATCACTTCTTTTTCTGAATCTTAGATTCCTCATCTATATAATGGGTACAAAGCTCTATCTTACACAGTTATAGAGGAAACCACATTTAAGTCTGGTGCTTAATCTCCAAAACATATAAACAATTCATACAATTCAACAGAAAAAAAATTCAAAAAATGGGCAGAAGACCTAAATAGATATTTATCCAAAGAAGATATATTGATGGCCAGTAAGCAAATGAAAGAATAAAAAAATCTCAACATCACTAATTATTAGAGAAATTAAAAAATCAAAACTACAATGAGGTTCTACCTCATGCCGGTCAGAATGGCTGTCATTAATAAGCCTATTAAGAGGGCGTGGAGCAAAGGGAACACTCCTACGCTGTTGGAAGGAGTGTAAATTGGTACAAATACCATGAAAAACAGTATGGAGGTTCTTCAGAAAACTGCATACAGAACTACCATATGATCCAGCAATCCTAATCCTGGGAATATATCCAGACAAAACTAAAATTCAAAAAGACACATGCATCTGTATGTTCATAGCAGCACTAGCCACAATAACCAAGACATGGAATAACCTAACTGTCCATCCACAGATGAATGGATTAAAAAGATGTGATACATGTACACAATGGAATACTACTCAGCCATAAAAAAGACTGAAATAATGCCATTTGCAGCAACGTTGATGCAACTAGAGATTCTCATACTAACTGAAGTAAATCAGAAAGAGAACGACAAATACCATACAATATCACTTAAACATGGAATCTAAAATATGGCACAAATGAATCTATCTATAGAAGAGAAACAGATTCACAGACATGGAGAAGAGACTCGTGGTTGCCAAGGAGGGGGAGGGAGTGGGACAGACTGGTAGTTTGGGGTTAATACATGCAAACTATTATATTTAGAATGGGTAAGCAATGAGGTTTTGCTGTATAGCACAGGGAACTATATCCAGGACTTGTGATAGAACATGATGGAATTTGCTCTACAGCAGGAAGGTACAGAACATTGTAAACCAACTATAATTTAAAAAAATAAGTGTGGTATTTAAGAATTGTTCAATATGTTTTCCTCAATTCCCCAAATCCTGCCTATTCTTCCAGTGTCCTAAACCTTTAGATAATTTCAGGCAGATGGAATTGGAGCAGGGATAAATGTCACAGCTGTAAAAGCTCAGAGACCTCTTCTTTCAAACTTGTAGAAACAGTGTCCATAAAATGTATGTGTCCAATTCTTAGCTCATTTACCCCTTTCATAAAAGAATTCTTGGAGTTCCTGTCGTGGCTCAGTGGTTAACGAATCCGACTAGGAATCATGAGGTTGTGGGTTCAATTCCTGGCTTAGCTTAGTGGGTTAAGGATCCAGCATTGCCGTGAGCTGTGATGTAGGTCACAGACATGGCTGGGATGCTGCGTTGCTGTGGCTCTGGTGTTGGCCGGTGGCTGCAGCTCCGATTAGACTCCTAGCCCAGAAACCACCATATGCCACAGAAGCGGCCCTAGAAAAGGTTAAAAAAAAAAAGAATTGTTAACACACAAATTATCAAAAGATATGTATGACATTTCCACTGATATATAAAGCCTACTAAAGCACACTTATTGTGCCATCCATGTACCTTATTCAGAATTTTTCTTCTTTTTGAATTCATTTCAAGAGACAGATAGGAAGACATCATCAAGCTTTGTTTCCTCCTTAGCTCCATGCTCATATTTGGCTTTGGAAAGATTAAAATAGAAAAATATTGCATTTATAAATGGGAAGGCTTGTGCTTTATATTTAAGCTATACTTTTTTTTTAACCTTTTAGTACCAAGCATAACTCATCTTCTTGGAGATATGAGCCGAAGGACAGATTTGATGTTCATTTTGCTCTTTATCCATTGAGATGATAGACATGATCCTTAACGCCATCTTGAAATATCAATATTATTATATTAAGCCAGCCATAACCGTCTTAGGTCATCTATTTTTCACTGATCTTTAATAAAAATACAGGATGACACAGTACATTATTTTCTAGAACACTTATACGTGTACCTCCCTATAGTATGAACTTTTTGAAAGCACAGTACCCAACACAAAGTCACTTCCAGGCACATTTTACAAGTTAAGATAGTAATGAGTTAACTAACCAGTGAAAGAAGAAATTAGCTTATGAATTGACCATGTCTTTCTTGTAAAGGAAAAATAAGCTCTTTGCTCTTTCAAAAATAAATCAGGGAGTTCTCGTCGTGGCGCAATGGTTAACGAATCCGACTAGGAACCATGAGGTTGCGGGTTCGGTCCCTGGCCTTGCTCAGTGGGTTGACGATCTGGCGTTGCCGTGAGCTGTGGTGTAGGTTGCAGACGCGGCTCGGATCCCGCGTTGCTGTGGCTCTGGTGTAGGCCAGTGGCTACAGCTCCGATTCGACCCCTAGCCTGGGAACTTCCATATGACGCGGGAGCGGCCCAAGAAAAGGCAAAAAGACAAAATAAATAAATAAATAAATCAGGAACTTGGTATAAATGAAAAATATAATATAGATTTTGTGAGGCAATAGCTCTTAATTTCAAATCCACTGGAGATAGAAATAGATGGAGAGGCAGATAAACGCAAAAGGGAAGACTTTTGCTCCCAGTAGAATGTTAAATGCCAATGGGTTAATTGTCAGTGGAATGCTGGCCTTAGAAAATCAGCATTAGCATCCATCGTAGAAAAAAATCTATCATCTCGGAAAAGAATCATCAAAGGATGCTAAATCTAGGGGAAACCTATGAGGATGAGGAGGATATTTCCAGGGTCTTAAGGAATCTCCCCTTGGACTGTCTCTTATTTGCAAGAGAAGAACACAGTAACCATACTGTAGAGGAAATGCGGCAGCTCTTGGACTAAGTGATCACGATCAATATCGCCAGTGAGAAGAGGGACACAGTAAGCCTCCAGCTGCGATACACTAAGAAGAACAATGCATTGTGCATAACTGAAATCTAATCACAGGAAACAGCAAATAAACAATATATAGGGAGGATTCTGTTTTTTTAAAAAAGGGAGGGTGTATTTTCAAAATGTAAATCTCAAAAAAGAAAAGGAAAATGAAAAATAGTGAACATATTTAAAAGCTAAAGAGGCATGACAATTAAACATAATACCCAGCTCAACGGAATATTGTATGGAGGGGAAACAAACAAACCCAACACTATCAAGGCCATATTTGGGCCAATTGGCAAAGCTGGAAATAACAGAGAGTAGATTAAATAAAATATTGTCTCAACAGTGAATGTACTCAAGTTTTTAAATATACTGCAGTTATCTCAGAGAATCTTCCTATTTTTTAGGAAACATACTGATATTTTTATGTTTAAAGGTCTGTAAATTACCTAATTTATTCTTAAATTGTCCAGAAAGTATATAGAAATCATAAATTAGAGTATAATATTAACAACAGGTAAACCTGGATAAAAAGTACTGAGTGTTCTTGCAACATTTCAATAAATTTGAAATCATTTCCAAATAAAAAATACGATTATTGTTTAATTGACTCTGTACTTCAGACAACTAATTTTTAACATGGTTCTTTTGGGATCAACCTGCTATCTGGAGAATAAAGTGTGGACAGAATGGAAATGCCGGGTGACGAATTCTTCATAATGATTTATAAGTTGTAATATTCTTTTCTGTCTAAAATGTTGCTTCGTATTCTCAGAATAGTTACTTTTACTTCTCTTTCTTCTCTAAAAGTTGAAACCATGGCTCTCCAACCTCAGAACCCATGCTTTTTACCTTACACCATGCTGTTTCATGCAGCCTATCTCCCCTCAAAACCTCTTTTGAGACCCAGCAACGGCATTGCTGGTTTTCTGCCGGTTCAGAATGGAGCCCCTCTAGGACCTCTAGACCATCTGTGCTCTGGTGATCTGAGAGGAAAACCAGGCCAAATGCAGAGGATTAATGAAGAAAACCTTGGAGTCTGGGTTATACTACTCCACCTTAAAATATATATATGCATTTTATTCAAAAGTACATAAAATTTGTGGCTGCAACTTAAAAATAAATAGACTTTGACTCCTTTTGGTATATAATAGGAGCAGATTGTTCAGTAGGATGAGCAGAGAAGGAAATTTTGTTTGTTTCGCTTTTTTTTGCTATTTTTGGAATACCGAATAGAGTTATTAAAAATCACTCAGGCATGAAACAAATGACTGCACTAAAATTGTGAAATGACTTCAATTAAAAGAATAACAAAGCCTGCATACTCCTACTGGGCACTAGGCTATTATAAGCATCGCTCTACAATTTAGTGTTTAGCATTCAGACCCTCAGTCAGGAGACACATGAAATTGCTCAAGAACTTGACCTCATAGTAATGTCTACCTTTACTATATAATGTAGAGCATCTAATGTGGAAGCCACCAAAAGTATGGCCCTTTCCTTAGTCGAAAAGGATGAGACTGGAATTGAGAAAAATCGGTAATCGAGCTAAAACAGGTAAACTAATATACCGGTTCTAATTTCAGAGCTCTGACCTTTATGTCACTTAACACTTAATTATGACATCTACAACCATTCTAACTCCATGAGGAAACAGACACAAAAGAGGGGACAAAACGTATCTGTTCACCTTTGGTTGATTTGACTGAGTGAGTATTGTGAAAATTAAGGCCAGGTAGTGGATACATTGTTTTTTCTCCTATACTTCTGCTGCCTGACAATTAATTAATGTCTAATACATGTTTGTCAAATGAAACATTGTAACCAAATGCAATGTTATCATCCCACCAAGTACCTACTCCACACCTATTGTGTGTTAGGCACTGCAACAAGTGCTTCATTATTTATAAAACACAGTCCCATTCAAGGAGTTCGGTCTACTGGGAAAAAAAGGCAGGCACACATGGAAGAAAATAATTGCATGCTACATGATGAGTTCAACTGTGAAGAGGTAACCTAGAGATATTATGAACTTTAAACATGGAGAAACTAAAAAGAATAGGCCTAACTAAACCCCAGTTTGAGCGGCATACTGAGCAGAGGTATGAATTTGTGACTATCATATGGCTTTGTTTTCTTTTTGTTTGAAACTATAGGATATAGCCTACTTTTCTGTATAGGGATGTGGTTCCCCCACATGCAAAGGGGATAGATATTCCTACCATCAGCCATCCTAGGATGACCTCTATTCCAAAGCAGAAAATGAGCACCCAGAAGAGAGGTGTTATGGGTTATAGGTGTTCATTGGGTCCCCCATGAAATTCATATATTGAAGTCCTAATGCCTGATACCTTAGAATGTGACTGTATTTGTAAATAGGGCCTTGAAAAAATGATTGAGGTTAAATGAAGTCATTGGGGTGGGCCCTACTCCAGTATGAATGGAGAATAGGACACAGACTGAGGGACGACTGTGTGAGGACCCAGCGAGAAGGTGGTCATCTGGAACCCAAGAAGAGAAGTTCAGAAGTGTCAATACTTTGGTCTTGTACTTCCATCCTCAAGAACTGTTGAATTTCAGTTGTTGGAGCCACTCAGTCTGTGATATTTTGTTCTGATCTAACTAATAAAGAAGGCTTTAGATTAAGATGAAGAAAAATCACCTTTTCCTTCTGGGACCAGGAGTTAGATTGACCTAGACTCTGACTGAGTTAATGAGATACCTACTGCATTTGTAGAAGAAGGTGGTAAGCTGTAAGAGGGTCAGAAGTGAGACAGATAATTATTTTTAATATGTCAATTATATCTTATTAAAGCTGAGGGACAAAAAGGAAGTGAAGGAGAAACCTGGGTGGAGAAGGGACTCTAAGATGTGTCTTGCTTTGGGCTGAGGTCAGAAGTTACTTTCTGCACTGTATTTCTTTTTTGTCAAGGTCAGATCTTCAGTAAACTATTATTAAAACTATAGCCTGACCTTTGGTTTTTTGAGATGCTGTGCCAACTGGAGCAAGCAAGAAAGAAAACAATGAATGATGGACCATACTGAGAAATCTCTGTGTCCATCAGGGTCTCATTCTCATGCAGGAGAGGCATCAGAGGGTGGAGAGTCAGAGCAGCAAACCTGAAGTGACTTGTTTTAAGCACATGTGAGGTTCAGGGCGCGTCTGTTAGAAATAGTTGGGAAATATCTTGGAGGATAGGAGGAGGGTCTTAATTTCTAGTAGGCTCCATGGTTTTGTTAAATTTGAATTAAATATGATTTTTTATGAGACAATTTATTAGTAAGCAAATACATACTCTAATAAGAGAAATAAAATATTGTCTGCCATATCGGTAAGCAACGGATGTCACAGTCCTCAGAGCTTGCAGCCACCTCTGAGCTGGTGGGTACTGAGGGAACTCAGGAAGGAAAAAAAAAAGAATACCTGCCATGTATCAGCCACCAGACTAGTCACTCCCAAAGGTGCACCCTCAGGATATAAAAAGCATAGTACACTGGTCCCAAATAGCTGAGGGGCATTTCAAAGGAATGATTTCAGTGAGCCCAGATCCTTGCCACTTCTCATATATAGAAAAGTGCTAAATTCCTTAATTTGAGATATCTGGTTTGCTTTCTTTTTATTTTTCATTTTTTGAAGTTTTATTGAAGTACAGTTGATTTACAATGTTATGATGGTTTTCTGCTGTAC
This sequence comes from Sus scrofa, assembly GCF_054392235.1. Classification (NCBI taxonomy): domain Eukaryota; kingdom Metazoa; phylum Chordata; class Mammalia; order Artiodactyla; family Suidae; genus Sus; species Sus scrofa. Next base: position 15,125,918 of record NC_139391.1, read on the forward strand.
AACGAAGTGATTCAGTTATCCATGTACACACATCCATTCTTTTTCAGACTATTTCCATGTAGATTATCACAGCATGTTGAATAAAGTTCCTCTATGCTATACAGCATGTCTGCATTGGCCATACACCGCAGTATGCATATTCCAACCCCAAACCCCCATGCATCCCTCTTTTATTAAGAGTTAACTCTTGTCCCAGTTACCTGCCCTTTGTTTCAAAACTCCTATATATCCTAGTTCCCTCCTAGTCTCCTCAGAGTGGTTTTTTCAGAGTTATCTGAAATGCTGCCTCCTGGGCTATAGTCTTCATTTTGCCCCAAACAACACTTAACTCATAACTCTCACACTGTGTATTTGTTTTTTAAGTCCACAATATAAGATCAGAAACCTTATGACTGTTGAGTTATATCCTGTCATTAGAATCATGGTTGGGATATGTCACTTCAACATTTTTTATTTTCTGTGCAAGAGGCAATGTACCAGGCAATGAGGAATACAAGGGTGGATAAGAAAATGCCCTTGATTTGGAAGGGTTCATCAATTAATATAAATTATAGACCTATACGTAATTGCAGTAAAATGAAATGGATGTAAAAATAGCAGAAGTACCGTCTGAATGAAAATGAAGGAAGCTTCACAGAGAAAGTTTGCCCTAAGGAACAGGTGAGATGGGAGTTAGCCAAGATTCTGGAGGAAGGGAAGGCATTCTCAACATGCTGAATGGCTTTTATGTGCAGACCTGTGCAAAAGAGAAATCACAGCCACATTCAACCCTTGTCCCTAACGCCATTACTCCATTCTTTGTGTAGTTTTTAGATTCCAGAGCTGGCATCAATTTTGGCATTTGACTAGCTCTGCTATTTTTCAAGCCCACCTCAGGATGTATTCATGCTCTTGTTAAATAAAATATAGTTTAGTAGAATAGGAAAATATTTTCTGTAAAAATATCACTCCACCAAGAAAGCATACTCAATTATGAATTTAGCATTTTGGCTCTTTTAGTTGAATTTTTCTGCTCAGATTTTATAATATACAGGTGATTATTAAAGTAATAACAATTATGGTCACTTAATAGCATTCCCTTTCCTTATTTCCTAGGCAAGGCAATTTATTTTCAAATGCATAAGCGGCAAATGGAGAGTTATTATTATGGTAATGGGCTAAAATGCAAAACAAATGTGGTCATGACACAGGGAGAAACATTCCTATAATACATCAAGCAAAGATTTGCATCTGTACAGATATTCAAAAGATATGCTCTTTATCCATACGTCCCCATTTATTTCACGTATATTTCCCAGGGCTTCCGGTGTGCTAAGCATTGTGATACAAGAATGGAGAGGCATGGTTCCTGACTCCAAGACTGCTTGAGAGAAGAAAAGTAAACACTGTATCATGGGGCTGTTTTTTAGTTGAGATTCTGCACAGAGGCAAGCTATGTTCAGAGGACCCATCTAAGTTTGACTGGTGATGTCAGGAAATGTCCCAGGTGAGTCTGAAGGGATGGGTAAGCGATTGCCAGATTTACAAGTGGGGAGAGGGCACCCCAGGCAAAGAAAACATCTACAAAGGCAGAGTGCAGAGGTACTTCAGGGTAGGGGGTGGGCGTGGTGGGAGTAGCAGGGGAGGGGAGAGGTGGAGAAGAGAAGGAAGGGTTCAGAGAATTAAAGTTGAAAGTGAGGGTGGAAGGGAGAAGATAGGTAATGTTTTCAGTTCTGAAGCTGCAAAGCCACAGCTGTAAATAATGCTACATTTATTAAGACGGGTTTTAGAAAACGTAACTTTCCACTGCCATATTTCTATCACGGATATTAAGTTTTAACCTATCTTTTGAATTACTCTCCTCAGTATAATCAAGAGGGAGCTTTTCCCTTCTGGCTGTCCCCCAAGATTGTAAGTATCCTGAGGACAAAGATGTTTTCTCTCTCTAGTGCTCAGTGTACCATCTGGTTCAAAATCTGTACTCATTGATATTTGTGTGCTGAATACAAGGAAAACTTAGTTATTGACCTCATATCATTAAAACTCTGGCAAATATTAGCTGCATAACCTCAGGAAAGCGACTTAACATCTATGAGCATTGGTTTCAACTGAAAAATGTGTCAGCCTCCTCTTAATACTGTCAGGATTAAATGGGAGCATTTATATGGGAACCTTAATACAAATGCCCAGCCTATAAAACACATTTAGTACTTAATATGTATTCCTTCTATTCCTATTTTTCCCCTTTCTTTTACTTTCATATGCAAACCCAAATATCCTATCAAATAGTAGAACTGAAGCAAGAATCAAAGGAGCAGTCAAGTCCACTTGCCAACCCTGCTTTTCCTTCAGGCTTTAGCCACCTCGGTTTATCACCTTCCAATATTTCACTGTTGGACATTTGATAAAAATAAGTTAAATTCACAAAGATCTTCTAAAATGCTACACTTTAAATCTTAACATTCAAGTCTTTAATTCCAAAATTCTACTTAGAATTTTTTTTAAATTATGACTGGTCTCCTAATGTTCTAATCCATTCACCTTTTACCAAAACTCTTAACAAGAACTTCTTTCTTTCTCTCTCTTTTTAAATTTTTTTTTTAATGGCACTTTATCCTCTTGGCCTCTTTCCAGCTCTTGAGAAACTGGAAGCTTGGTTTTCCTTCCTCTTATGTCTATCTCTTAAATAAAGACCTGACTTATGGCAGCCTCCTTTTCCTCCCTTCTCTTCTCATGACTCTGTGTGTAGTGGTAACACAGCTTTGTTGTAATCCCTTAGTCACTGATGACTCACCCTGGCTTTTCATAGCATTAGCACTGCCTGCCCAGCTTCCAATAGGACATCTGACCCCTGGGGCTGGAACATTCTCCTGAATCATGGTGACTAACATGAGTCATTTATATGCCCTTCTTTTCCAGTTTGGTCTTTCTTCTGTATGCATAAGAAATGTCATGAGTGGAACTTCCTGTTGTGGCTCAGCAGGTTCAGAACTCAACTAAGATCCATTAGGGTTCAGGCTCAATCCCTGGCCTTGCTCAGTGGGGTTAAGGATACAACATTGGCGCGAGCTGTGGGATAGTTTGCAGACACGACTCGGATCCTGTGTTGCTGTGGCTGCGGTTTGGCTGGCAGCTGTAGCTCTGATTCGATCCCTGGCCTGCAAAACTTCCACAGTACCACAGGTGAGGCCTTAAAGAGCAAAAAAAGAAGAAGGAAAGAAACAAAAAAGAAATGCTAGTATCTTCCTCTTCGAAATTTTAATCATTTTCTTATTCCGAATGTTTTTTGACTCCCAAAAACCACGACTCTGCAGTTCCTGAAATTTTAACGTTACACTACAGTAGAAACCCTTACACATCTTTATCCTAAAAACCCCTGACCTAACTCTAGCCTCATTACCCCTCTCTTCCATAATTGCAAGTTTCCTCATCGCTTTCAACCTCTACTCCTGCTCACATTATATTCTATAGCCACCATGGCTCTGTATAAAGCACAGATCTAGTCATGTCATTATTCACTGGGGACACTTTTAATTGTCCATGTTATTTAAAAAAAAAAAAAAAAAAAAAAAAAAAGCATACAGCCCTGCAGTCAAATCTGTGACATACCTCAGGCAACGTGCTAAAAGTAGAAAGTGAGGAGGCTTGCCTTCTCCTCCATCAATCTCCCCTTTGAATACTTGAGTCACAGAGAACTCATTACTATTCCCAGGGGTCTCTTTGGTCAACTTCTGCTGACGGGGCTTCTGTTGTTTCTTCTACATGGAATGTCACCAGCCTCAGTCTGCTCAAGTTCTACCATTTACAATGCGCAAACTCTACCTCTTCCAGGTTGGTTGGGTCCCTTGTGTGTTATTGCTAAGATCCAAAAAATAAGAAAAGTTCACTTTTCTCAGTTCTGAAAAGAAAGTCTTCTTCCTCTGTGTGGGTTATACCCACACCCAGGTATAATTTCGAGTGATGGTTATCTTTCAGTCTGTTATTTTAGGCTTCTACATTATCATCAACATTAGAGTGGGACCGTTGACTTTAGGTAGAAGATTAGCTAGAAGGTTTATTACTACAAATTAGACCTTCTGATGAGATTCTAAATTCTCCCATATAATTATTGCCAGCAAGAAATGATCCAGTACCATACATTTAATTGCAGGTTGTTTTTTTTTTTTTTCCCCCTTGGGGAGGGGTAGCAGGATGGGAAGGTTGATTCATTGAAGTGAATCAGATAAACAGTATTTAGTGCCAGGGGATTTAAAGGTTCATCCGTTTCTATTTATTCCTGTAACTTAAAGAGCCCAATTAAATATAATGGGTTAAAGTATTAAAAATCGGTTTGATTATCACTACTTATTCAGTGAGACACTGATTAAAGCTTAGGGAAAAGACAATTCTATTCATAGAGCTGAGATGCAGGGAAGATCAGAAATGATTTTGAGGGACTTTTCACCTTAGATCCCTCAAGGCGTTTCATGAGGGTAAAATATGGAAAATTAGAAATTTTGTTTTTCAAAGGCTGACTTAAAAACTGAAGGATACAGCAAAAATGCTGTGCTACTTTTAAGGATGTGACAGCATATATTTTCCAGTTGCCAGATACATGCTTCATTTCAGCTTGCCCCAGCCATGCTCCCTGAGAGAGAGTGCTTTTTTTAAAAAAATTATCTTAGTAGGAGATGCTATCTTTTGTTTTCCTTGTTTCTCCTACCACGACTGAATTGTGCCATTTCAAATCATTTTAAGCAATAACATCTTCGGCGGAATTAGTTTAAGCAAGATGTCTAAGGAGTGACAGAACAGTATATTGAAGAGAACACTAATTATGTAGTTACAGAGACTTGGTCTCAAGTCTTAATGTACCTCATTCTTTCCTTCCTTCTTCCATTCAAGAAACATTTTATAGTCTAGCTATGGGACCTTGGCCAAGTTAATTAACCACACTAAGATTCAGTTTCTTCTCTGTATAATATAGATATAATCATTATGGCCTGCCTCGCAGGGTTGTTATGAAGATTGAAGAAAATTATTAAAGTGAAATCACTTGTAAACTTTAAAACATGATGTAACTCCACACATTTTGATGCTGAGAGAATAGTGCAATGAGGAAGGCTCAAAGGTCTTCCAAACCTCTCTTGATTGTGCATTGCTTCACACAGACCCATCCAGGGAGCCTTTACTATGCAGGGTATAGCGGGAACCACAGAGATGCACAGAAGGATTCCAACGGAACGGGAGAGGAGAGAGAGACCTGTGAATCTGGAGATAGCATCCAAGACAGCACAAGTCAAGTCAAATAACTGATGCGGGCAGAAGTATCTGAGCTCAGAGGGAGGGTAATATACGGAAGGCTACAATACCGCTTTCCTGGGTTCTCATGTTACAGAAAGCAACACAGTCACCAAAGGGCCTTCATGGGTAGATGGGGCTAGCCAGCTAGGGACCTGGCGTGGCTGTGCTCTCTGAGAAGTACTAAGGTAAGATACAAAAAATAACCACAGTAGAAAAGGCTCTGGGCTAATATGATGGTATAAAGAAAGTCTGCTAAGCGGCAGGCTCAGAAGGAGACTGTATGTATATATACTCATTCTTCCTCTCTGCCCTCCGTCACCCTCTGTCCCTTTCCACCCTTCATTCTCCTTCTTACTACACTGGCATATCTTTCCTTCCTTCCTTCCTTCCTTCCTTCCTTCCTTCCTTCCTTCCTTCCTTTCTTTCTTTCTTTCTTTCTTTCCTGCACCCTTGGCATACGGAAGTTCCCAGGGGTCAAATTCAAACCACAGCTGTGACCCATACCACGGCTCAGCAACAGCAGATCCTTAACCCACTGCAGAGACAATGCCGGATCTTTAACCTGTTGTGCCGTAGTGGGAACTCCTACATTGGCATTGCCATACTCTCCTGTCCTCTGTGGCTTGTGGTTGAAGAGCAGTGTTAAGTAGAGAAAAACAAAAGTACGCATGAGTTGTATAGTTAGACCTAGCTTACCCTCCTACACTCAGTAATCCTCTTAAACCTCCTTCGCCTCGATAGATGGGGGGTAACATTTCACTGGCTGTAAGGCAGGCAATGCTCCTCAAAGAGGTGCTTAACAGGTTGATGTTCTCCCTCAAATGCCAATTTGTACTCAATAAACACCTCAGTTCCCATTGTGGCTCCCAACGTAATGAACCCGACTGCTGTGAACTGTGATGTAGGTTACAGACACGACTTGGAGACAGCGTTGCTGTGGCTGTGGTGTAGGGCAGCAGCTACAGCTTTTTTTTTTTTTTTGTCTTTTTTGTCTTGTTGCCATTTCTTGGGCCGCTCCCCCGGCATATGGAGATTCCCAGGCTAGGGGTCGAATCGGAGCTATAGCCGCCGGCCTACACCAGAGCCACAGCAATGCAGGATCCCAGCTGCGTCTGCAGCCTACACCACAGCTCATGGCAATGCCAGATCCTTGACCCACTGAGCAAGGCCAGGGATCGAACCCGCAACCTCATAGTTCCTAGTCAGATTCGTTAACCACTGAGCCACGATGGGAACTCCAAGCTACAGCTTTGATTCGACTCCTAGCCTTGGAACTTACATATGCCGGGGGTATGGCCCTGAAAAAGAGATAAATAAGTAAATAAATAAATAAATACCTCAATAAATAGCAGTAATTATTGGTGGCTCTACTACTCAGATCCTGCTGGGTGATTGAGAGACAACTTTAAATGGCTTTAGAAGGACATTCTTCTTGAATATAAGACTGTAGCAAAACCTTCCCCATTCCTCACTTTAAAATGTATACTTTGTATAAAAGAACGAAATTGGCCAGAACATTCTATGATTTTTAAACAGAATCAACAGCAATTTTACTTAATAAATTGCATAATGATCATTTCTCAATTCCTAGAGTTTTCTTATTATCTAAGTGGGCAAGAAAAGGAAAAACAGTTTAATTTAACAGGTACAGAATAGTGACCCACTTTAAAAAAGTTCTTTTTTTTTTCCTTCCTTAATTGTTACAAAGCTCAGAGCCAAACTGAACTCTCAAACACAGCAACTTCATTAACAATCATCAAATTCCCAGCTTCCTTTCCCTGGTACAGTTTTATAGACCTTACAGAAAATTTGTCTTTCTATAAGTTGCTTCACACACCAGCCTAATCTCCTTAAAGGGAGCCCCTCTGTATCCTTGGCTATTATTCTCCACGGACATGTGACCGTGTACACTGAAAAGTCTGTTTTATCACTGAGAAGCAGTACGCTGTCAAGGCAGAAATATTACAAGCAGCTAATCAGTCTAAATCCAAATAACATGTATGTATGCAAAAGACACATTGTTTGCATGGAATTTGTTCTGAAATGATTTAACTTTAATATTATTTAGCCATTTAAAATATGAATTTTTTATACCATTTGACTAAACTTACCATAGTCCTCTGTAGCTCATAATAGTTCACAATGCTAAAACTATAGATCTGCATCAGAATGTACTTATATGCTCATTGATATCAATTCATTGATAAGATATGATCATAATTTACAAGCGTACTGCCATGCACTGGTCCATTTCATCCGAGAACCATAGCGTAGTATCTAATTTAGGAGTTTTGGAATCACTCTCTGTTTCTCTCTGGGCAAACTACTTAAATTTGCTTTATTTCTCCTTAATTCAGTTTTAGCATTTGTGAGATGGCCTTTGGCATAAGATTAGCCTATAGTTACATCCTGGCTACAGCATTAATAGTAACTGGGAGACTTAAGACGTGCAGTAGTCTTAAAGCATGTCCCTCAAATTCTTTAACTTTGTTTTTAACAAACAGTGAAGATCTGTGTCTCTCTCCTTGAATCCGACCTCCTTGACTGCCTGTCAAATAGAACAGGTGAAAGTGGTGCTGTGCACCTGTCTGGCTCAGGCTATATTTAACTGGTAGTCTCCATTTTTCTGTCTTTGGGATATTCGCTCATGGAATCAAGCTACCATGCGCTGATGAAGCTGAGCAAGCCCTTGGAAAGGCCCACGTGGAGAGAAACATGGCATATGTCCTTGGCCATGTGAGTGTGCCATGTTCAAAGAAAATCCTCCAAGTTCCAGGTGAAGCATCTCCTCTGAGGTCTCAATGAGACAAGCTGTCTCTAACCTATTCATGATCAAATAAATGACTGGTGTCATCTTAAGACATTAGGCTTTAATATAGTTGGTTACACAACCACAGGTGACTAGAAAGGTAGAATAGGATCTTTCTCATTGTGTAGAAAAAGCTACCATGAGGAAGTTGGCCAATATCAGAAGAATTTTTCAAATTTCAAATTGTTTAAACTTCACCCAGTTCAAAAATTTATTCTAAACAGCTTTCCTTTTAGGTTTCATTAGTAAATTATAACAGTTATTGTTTATTGAATAACCTTGTACTATGCATTGAATGGGCATGTTATAGAGTTTCTAATTTGATTTCATAATAATTCTTATAATTATTCATAACAATTATTATATTATTATCATATGCTTTTAATGATGAGGAAACTTAGGTTTAGGGAACCTCACTTTGCTGTAAACCTGAAACTAATACAACATTAAAGTCAACTATACTACAATAAAATTAAAAAAAAAAAAGAGAGAGAGAGAGAGAAGTTCCCACTGTGGCTCAGTGGGTTAAGGACCTGACATAGTATACGTGAAGATGCGGGTTTTGCCCATGGCCTCTCTCAGTGGGTTAAGGATCCGGCATTGGCACAAGCTGCTGTGTAGGTTGCAGATGCAGCTTGGATCTGGTGCTGCTGTGGCTATGGTATAGGCCAGGAGCTGCAGCTCAGATTTGACCTCTAGCTCAGGAACATCCATATGCCACCAATGCAGCCCTAAAAATAAATAGGAATAACCAAGAAAAAAAAAAAGTATGATCTGAATATGAGCACTTGATGGGCTGATGCTAAAGTCAGTATTTTCCCCATTTCATGCTAACATTTCATGCATGCCATTCGATAAAGAGTACATTTTCAAATCACTATGATGGAAGATATTGAATTGGCCCAGAAAAAAAGATTTTAATAAGACTTTATTTGATGAAGTTAGTTAGGTAGTGGAGCAGAAAGTGACTTTTAGTCCTAGGCAAGAGTAGAGGCAAAGGCTCTGAAGCACGATGAACCTTTGCTAGGGATGTGCATATATTTTGGTATTGCTGGGGTTTTGAGTTTGGGGCAGGGATTGGTTGAACAAAAAGGAAAGATTTGAATGGTAAGATAAGGATGGCTTAGAGAGCCATGTGTGCCTTTTGGAGGAGACTGGACTCATCCTTGATTGCGAGAGAACCACTGAGATTTCTGAAGCAGAGAAGCAGTGTGGTAAAATCTCACATCCAACTTCATAGGAATCTCTATTGATGTCTAGCATGGTACATCAAAGTCCAACATTAAATGTGATTCTCTGGAGATTCTGATTATTCATATTTCTAATACTGAGGTTTTCACCTAATGGGTCTTGAACCCTTTGGGGATCATGAATTTACTGCAAGAGGTCTAAGAATTCTTATGTCTATAAATTTCATTCTACACAAGTTATAACACTTTCCACATTGAAAGTTCTTTATACTAGTGAAGATGTTAAACATGGTAGCTTTGTATCATCTGTGCTTTGGGGAATCAAGAGAAAACTAGATTTATGCCACAGGGTTAGATGAACAGGAGGGAGAATTACAGTGACAAAAAAGTCTCCATCAGCCAAACGTAACTGATGAAAAAAGCCAGGAGCAGGGCTCTGCAGAAAAAGATGGAAAGCTGCAATAGATAGGAGTATGTGGGTAAAAATGCATAGTTCTTAAGATTCTCAGAAACTACATGAGGAGTGGAATGGACTTCATCAGATGACAGGGAATACTTTGGGACAATTAAGAAAAGGCTATATGATAAGCAGGAGGCTCTGAACTCTTTCGAATGACCTTTATTTATTTTTTCATACACTCCTCCTCTCTTCCAACTGCGAACTCCTCAATGGTAACAAGTCCAACTGCTGTTTCTCTGTACAGGTGGTCCCATTTCTATTGAAGGGTGCAGCACACAATGGTCTTGTGGAAATAGAAATAATCTTTTAGAGAGTTACGATTGCAGTTCAGCGGTAACGAACCCAGCTAGCATCAATGAGGATGTGGATTTGATCCCTGGCTTGCTCGGTGGGCTGAGGATCCACTGTTGCTGTGAGCTGTGGTGTAGGCTGCAGACGCAGGTCAGATCCTGCATCGCTGTGACTGCGACATAGGCTGGCAGCTGTACCTCGGATTCAACCTCTAGCCTGGGAATTTCCATATGCCACAGGTGTGGCCCTAAAAAGAAAAAAAAAAAAAGAAAAAAAAAGAAAAAAAAAAAGAATCTTCTAACAACTATTGCTCCTTCTTAAAACGTAATCATGAGCATTAGACAACTAAAACTTAACCTTTAGCATAGTGCCTAGAACTTGGCAGAACTTTCATAACTTTGTGGAATTAATGAAATAGAACTGATCTCTAATACCAAGTTTAGCAGACCCTACATCATACATTTGCACCACCAATTTCATGTCATGTCACTTCATTTGTACCTTATGTTTTTTATTTAAAAAGTAATAAATTCTTTCAAAAGTCATTTTCAGTAAAGACAATAAAATGTTAAAAGAAGAGAAAAATTATTAATGAACAAAAAGGAGAACACAAATACACTAACTTTAGGGGTGGATATATTAATAATATTAAAAATCCCAGGAGTTCCCGCTGTGGTGCAGTGAAAACAAATCCAACTAGGAACCATGAGGTTGCGGGTTCGATCCCTGACCTCGATCAGTGGGTTAAGGATCCGGCGTTGCCATGAGCTGTGGTGTAGGTCGTACACTTGGCTTGGATCCTGCATTGCTGTGGCTGTGGTATAGGCCAGCGGCTACAGCTCCCATTAGACCCCTAGCCTGGGAATCTCCATGTGCTGCAGGTGTGGCCATAGAAAAGACAAAAAGACAAAAAAATAAAAATAAAAATTAAAAAAAATAAATAAAAGAAACCCCGCATAGCTCTCTACATAGTTTCCACCACATGAAGACACAGTGAGAAGATGGTTGTCTCTGAACCACAAAACAGTGTTAATGCCTTGATCTTAGACATACCAGCCTCCAGAACTGTAAGAAATAAAATTCTCTTATTTATAAGCTACCAAGTTTATGGTAGTTTGTTGTAGCAGCTCAAATGGACTAAGAACCCAGGTACCGAAACCTTTGAATTTGGAAAAGAAGAGCACTCAAACATAGTGCTAGTATCCATCAGCTCATAAAATTATAAAATCATCTCAAACACCACCACTACCAACAACATCAATATTTTAAACACACAAAAAATGAGAGAGTTTCCTCAGTTGTGCATAAGATATGAAGAACATATTTAATATAGTTTATCATATTTCTTATTCTACAACGTACAGTTCAACTACAAGTATTGCAACAAACACAACTTTACTACAAAGCCTCTGTTCTTAATTCCAACCAAATTGTCGACCTCAGCCTACTCCTATAAGGAAATTCTTAACGTAAAATGGAGAGATCGGGATTAATTAGAATTTAAAATAATTTCACATGTGCTTAATCTATGATAATAGGTAGACCAAAAGATTTCTAAATTAGTATGGGGAAGACCTGAACCAGAGCCATGGCCTCTGTCCCCCTAATAAGTTATTCATGATTCAAATCTCGTTATTTTCCCTGCCGTGGCTATATGAGAATTTTATTATGAGGATCAATATTATCACTTTGCTGTTGAAATAACAACGATAGAAGTAGCAGCAGTGGCACAAATAGTAATATTTATCACAACATAATGACACCACTTCTTCCAATATGACTTTTTTTTTTTTTTTTTTTTTTTTGTCATTTCTTGGGCCGCTCCCACAGCATATGGAGGTTCCCAGGCTAGGGGTTCAATCTGAGCTGTTGCCACCAGCCTATGCCGCAGCCACAGCAACGCGGGATCCAAGCCGCATCTGCAATCTACACCACAGCTTACAGCAACGCTGGATCCCTAACCCACTGAGCAAGGCCAGGGATCGAGCCTGCAACCTCATGGTTCCTAGTTGGATTTGTTAACCACTGACCCACGACAGAAACTCCCCAATATGACCTTTAATGACAACTTGCTAGCTGTCAGGCACTAGCACCTGATTTTACATACACTATTTCATTTAATGTATACTTTGAGAAATATTCTTTTTTTTTTTTTTTTTGTCATGCCCATACCATATGGAAGTTACAGGGCCAGGAATCAAACCCATGCTATATATCAGTGACCCAAACCACAGCTGTGACAATGCAGGATCCCTAACATACTAGGCCACCAGGGAATTCCATATTGTTCTTTACAAAGGTTTTCTTGGCATAAGTATACGTTTTTGATATAATATTAACTAAATTAAGCAGGAAACTATACATTGTTTAGTATAATTTTTATCACATAAATTAAAAATGCAACATTCAATGTGCAGCAAAGGAGGCAGGAATAAACAATAGAGAAAAGATAGTCTATTCAATACGTGGTGGGAAAACTGGATAGCTACTTGTAAAGAAAGAAATTAAAACATTTTCTCTCACTGTTCTTGTTGTGTCTCAGTGGGTTAAGAACCCAATTGGTATCCATGAGGATGCAGGTTTGATCCCTAGCCTCGCTCAGTGGGTCAAAGATCCGGCATTACTGTGATCTGAGTCACAGGTCACAGATGTGGCCTGTATCTAGCATGGCTGTATGGCATTGGCCTGCAGTTCCGATTGGACCTCTAGGCTAGGAACTTCCAAATGCTGCAGGTGCAGCCCTAAAGGAAAAGGAAAAAAAAAAAACTTTTTCCCACACCATATATAAAAATAAACTCAAAATGGATTTTTTTTTTGGGGGGGGGGCTTTTCTATGGCTGCGCCTGTGACATATGGAGGTTCCCAGGCTAGGGGTCGAATCGGAGCTGTAGCTGCCGGCCTATGCCAGAGCCACAGCAATGCAGGATCCCAGCCACATCTGCAACATACACCACAGCTCATGGCAACGCCAGATCCCTAACCCACTGAGAGAGGCCAGGGATCGAAGCCACAACCTCATGGTTCTTAGTCGCATTCATTAACGACTGAGCCACAACGGTAACTCCAAAAAAAAAACTCAAAATGGATTAAAGATTTAAATGTAAGACCAGAGACCATGGAACTCATAGAAAAAAAATATAGAAAGAATATTTTTTGACATAAATTTTAGTCATTTTTTTTTTTTGGCTCTGTGTCCTAAAGCAAAGGAAACATAAACAGAAATTTTAAAAAATGAGACAATTAAATTTAAAAGTTTTGCCTAGCAAAGAAAACCATTGACAAAACAAAAAGACAACCTACTGAATGAAAGATAATATTTGAAAATGACATGAATGGTAAGGAGATAATATCCAAAATCTGTAAACAGCTCATACAATTAAATATAAAAAAATAACCCAGTTAAAAAATATTCAGAGGAGGAGTTCCCTGGTGGCCTAATGGGTTAAGGATCTGGCATTGTCACTGCTGTGTCATAGGTTCGCTCCCTGGGCTGGGAACTTCCACATGCCATGAGCAAAGCCAAGAAAATGTTCAGAAAACCTGAAAAGATATTTTTGCAAAGAAGATATACAGATGGCCAACGAGCACATGAACAGATGCTCAACATCAGTAATCATCAGAAAAATGAAAATCAAAACCATAATGAGATATCACTTCATACCTGTCAGAACAGCTACCATCAAAAAATCTGAATAACAGATAATGGTGAAGATGTGGAGAAAAAGGAACCTCTAGTTCTTGTCGATGGAAACGTAAATTGGTGCAGACACTAAGGGCAAAGTATGGCGTTTCATCAAAAACTAAAAATAGATCTACCCTATGATATATTAATTCTACTCTTGGAAATATACCTGAAGAATGAAAACACTAATTTGAAAAGATACATGTCCTCTGATGTTCATAGAAACACCATTTACAATAGCCAAGATATGGAAGCAACCTCAGTGACAATCAGATAAATAGATCAAGAAGGTGTGGTATGTATATCCAATAGAATTTTTCTCAGCCATAGAAAAGAATATAATTTTGCCATTTGCAACAATATGGAAAGACCTGGAGGGTATTATGCTCAATGAAATGTCAGAAAAGACAAATACTGTATATTACCACTTATATGTAGGATAAAAAATAAACAAAAGAATACAACAAAACAGATACAGAGAATAAATTAGTGGAGAGAGGGAAGAAAAGAGGGCACAATAGGGGTAGGGGATTAAGAGATGCAAACTACTAAGAATAAAATAAATATCAGGGGTGTATTGTGCAACACAGGGAATATGTCCAATGTTTTATAGTAACTTTGAGTGGAGGATAATCTTTAAAAATATTGAATCACTATGTTATGCCTCTGTAACTAACATAATATTGTAAATCAATAAAAAAGAGCAATGAGAATGAAGCTAGGAGAAACTATGACTTTCAAATCCAAGAAAATGGTTTAAATACTCTATCATCTCTTTCTTTGATCTCTCCCATGCCAAAGCAAGACTAAGTAACACTCTTTGTGCTCCAACTAGGGTTGCCAGATTAATCAAATAAAAATGCAGGGTGCCCAGTTAATTTAAATTTCAGATGAAAAATGAATATTTTTTTAGTATATGTGCCAAATATGGCATGGGATATCTTTATGCTAAAACATATGTATGATTTGCCTGAGATCAAATTTAATTGGAAATTCTATATTTTATCTGGCAACCCTATTTCTAACAATATTTTAGGATTGCGGCATATCTAAAATTTTAAAGGACCAACTTTGAAGCCAGGGTCAAATCCCAGCTCTGACATCTCCTTGCTTATACAAAAGCAGGTCTCCCTCTCTAAGATTAAAATCTAATAAGGGAGGGTTAACAATAATATCTACCCAATAAGTTTTTTGGGGAAAGTGAGTTAAAAAAAATACAACTTACTAGCAAAGGACTACTAGTTCCAAACTGCAATTATTTATTTATTTTTCCCACAGACTAAGAAATATTTGAGAACAGGATAAGTCTTTTCTAACAATATAGAGAAATGTACAGCTTTATTCTTGATACTTTGTATTCAACTAGTATATGCTGAATAAATGAATCTTTAGTAGATTTCTAAGTCACCTCTGAAATCTGATTTCTATTATTCTGTTCCATAGCACACTCTTCATAGAAAGAAAAAGTAAATTCATTACTGCCCCTATCAGAAATCATCTAACACATTTCATATTAGCAGAGATTGAATAAATTTACCACCTTATTATCTTCCTGGGCTCAGTTTTCTTGATTTTGAAGTTTGGGAGGGGAACACAGGAATACCTGCTTCATAGACTAGACCCAGTTACTCAAGTACATGGCTTCTCTGTGAATGGCCTATTCTGAATATTATTTTCTAATTTCTGCTTTTTTAAAAATGGTGACAGTCTGTAGTTTTTCCTTCATAAGCCAGCCACTTAATAAAAAAAAAAATTCACATAGACTCCACTCTTATACTCTGTTCTGGGTCAAGCCTTTTTGATTTTATTTTCCTAACCATATCCCAGTCTACCAATTACCTAAAGCCTAATTGGAATAAAACTAAAGTAGGGATTATTAGCCTTGTTTCTAAGCTAAAACTAGCTCCCTCTCTTTCCAATATGCCTGGAGCACTTTCTCAGGTTGCTGAAGTCTCATAGAAACCTGACCGTTTCTCTAGTTAGAAGCAATTCTGTTTATTCACTCACTGTTTCTTACTTTCGTTTCAATGTCTACTTGAAAAACAAACAAACAAACAAAAACAATAATGGGAAACAAGCTTGTGGTTCCTATTTCTTGTATGCATTTATATAATAGAAAGAGTTTTATTGAATAACACTCTCATGTAATAAATAGTACCATATAAGGGGCCAAACATGTACTAAATGCTTTACAATATGGTCTCTGTTTTAATTCTCATAACATATCTGCTATAAAGGTATTTTTCTTCATTTTATGTGTAAGAGTCAGATAGTTGAAGTAACTTAACCAAAGCCACTATCCTGCTACGTGTCTAAAAGATGGAGTTGAAATCCATATCTGTTTTTCTAGAGTCTGTTTTCTTTGACCTACGAGGTTTAAAGAAAACTGAGTCTAACTCCAGGTTCAGTGTTTAAATCCCCGAGGGCACTGGGTCAATACAAATGATTTAATTTGTCTTAGTTCATTACTGCATTGACTAAACTTACTTCATATAAGGCTCTGTGTGAGGGTCCACTAGAAATACAAGTTGAAAAGGAAATGGTTTACGTTCTTATTGAATTGAACAGCTGATAGAGGAGATTAGACATATACACAAAAAACCTTCATTACAAATCAAGTAGGACAGATCCTGTTAGAGAGATGTAGACAGGTGGTGATCAAAACAAAAATAGAAAGAGGGAGAGGGCAGGAAGAAAGAGAATTTGGGCAAGGCCTTCAAAGAAAGGCAGTTTATCGTGGAGTTTAAGAGACAGTGCTCTTGAATTAGACGCTTCCTGGATTCAAAGCTTAGTTCTATCAATAAAAAGTTCTGCAACCATTAACAAAGGGCATGACCCCTGGCAGCCTTGGTTTCTTTATCTTCAACTTCAGGAAGGAATAACATTCCTTCTCCCTGATAAGAGGATTCTGTCCTTGAGAGAAGCAGATATTCCAGAGAGTATATATCGGAGCACCTAGCATACTTCCTGTGTGCATGCAACAACAGAAGCATTCCATAAAGACTAAACTTTAAAACCAAAGAATTTAGTATTTTGAATAAACAGCATATAGGATGAGAAGACAACATGAGTCTCCAGGGATAAGATGAGTAAATACACAGAGGACAAGCACACATGGGAGGAATATGCTTGCGGAATAGAATGTAACTGACAGTAGAATATAAACTGACCAGAAAGGGTGGGATCTGATTCTGAGTGTCAGGTTGGTGGTGTGACAAATCCCCGTGCAGAGTGACAATGCTTGCCTGATAAGGACAGCACACACAGGCAGGAGGTGAACTGGCCAAAGGGCTGGGGTGTAGGGGCAGCAGATCTTGGCAACTACTGAGCTATGATCTGGAAAGGGGTGAGTTTAAATATAGTTTCATTCCTGCTTCCCCCCCCCCCCCCCCGTGTCACAGAGCTTGATAATGCCCTTCCCAGAAAAGGAGAAAACAAACTGTAAAAAGAGGCGAAGGTTTTTAGTTTGGGTCAAAAGAAACCTTAGTTGAGGAGGGTGGAGTTAGGGAAGGAAGTTTTAGCCACATTAATGATCATTAGAAAAACTCTAAGAGTGGAGACGGTTCACGCTGGTCTAAATGCCACAGTTAAGTTTTCTTACGTAATACTCCCAACACAACACATGAAAATTATTACAATGTTCATTCCCCAAATGAGAAAATCGAAGTTTTGAAGGTTCAAGCAACCTGCCCAAAGTCATGAAGCTATTCTGTGAACAAGCTAGAATTCAAATTTGGGCCTCATTTCAACACCCATAATATTATCTACTACACAACACTGTCTCCAAAACAGTCAGTCTGAAGGAATGGCATCTACTGTAACCAGCTTAGTGTATCATGGTAATGAACTAGACAATGATACATAGTGATGCCCACAGTAAATTATAAATTCATGTAAAATGCTGGTTGCTATTTTACTAGGGGTAGTTTTGCTAATAATAGAGATTCACTTCTACTGAACAGCCAATCCATTTTGAAGATTAGTTCATTTTTTTTCAAAAATTGTGGCCAGAAATAGTCATTACTTGGCTCTGCAAGGATCTAAACTAGGAAAGAAGCATTTGCAAAGTTGTGGATCATAAAACACCAGAAGATTAGAGAATAAAAAATGCCTGACGTCTCCACGTAAGGATGGAAAGTATGGCATCAACTTGGTTAAGCTTGTCTACTGATGCACTGGGAAGATCATATTAAACATCATATGAACACTTATGAAGGCCTTGGGAAGTCTCCCTTAAGCTGGAAGAACTAGAAATTCTGTTTTTCTAAAGGGTACATTGGGAACTCTTAACTATCCAGAACTACTTCTCTTTAGGCAGACGTGAGGTGTGTATATACATATATACACACACACATACATATATATATATATATGGCATAGGAATAAGTTCATGCACAAATGAATAAAACCAAACACAGATAAATGTTCCATGTAGACTTCAAATAGAAATGAAACTGCTTTGGGGACAATAATAAACAAACAAAATATTGTCAGTGAGTTAAAATGAATGTCTAATTCGTTTACTCAATTATTTAGCACAAATTAATTGAATGTTTACTATGTTTCCGACATTGTGCGAAGTTCTTTTACAAATATTATGATGAATTCTAACAAAACCTGGGCAACATGAATGTTATCTCAGCTTTACAGTGAGGAGACATGCTCTGCAGGCTTTTCTAAAATCACATAAAGTAAGTGTCACAATGGGATTTAAGTCTGGGACTATTTGATTTCCCACTCTAGAATTAAGTACTAATGACGAAAATGAGTAAGATGCGAGATTTATTTTCAAATAAAGCACAGTCTAGTTGGAGAACTTGATTAATAAAGGGATATACTGCCAGGAAATGTAAATGAAATAGAAGATGCAGCAATCGAGTTCATTTGGATATGACTTGGAAAAGACCCAACACAAAAGATCAATTTTAACTGTTTAGTAGGATTTTGTCCTAGAGAGATGGAAGGAGCATGCACTTTAGACAAAAATAGCAAGGATGTCAAGGCAAACTATCCTGAAGTTGTGCATTGACAGTATGGAGAATTCCATTTGTCTCTAGGATGGAATAGACAGAGAGATTGAGAGCACAAGAGAAGCTACAAATAAGCTGGAATGCCAAACTAAAGGTCTGGATTTTGTCATGGTGGTAATTGGGGAAAACACGGAGGCTGAAGTATGTGAATTCTAAAATTCTTAAACTGTATGGCTATAAAAGGAAGCATGGCTTAAAAGTTAACAGGCTTATAGAAAATACAGAAATGTGCTGATTCTCCTTTTCTGTCTCCAAGACTGACACAAGCAAATGTAAGGCCATCACATAAAGACGCATTAGTAAAAATGTCACTGCCTATCTGAACAATTAGGTCAAGCCAGGAAGATATTTTTAGTTTCTGATTGTACTAGAATAGTTATGCAACAATTTGATTTTCTCGTCTCACAACTTCATGAAGCCTCAGAAATTACCACTTTCATCTATCCCATCAAATATGATACACTTTCAATGCTCAAACTATGGCTGAGAACTTCATCTCTTTCTATGTTAATAAACAGAATTAATGGAGTTGGGTCCATAGTGTATCTGTCTTGGGAAAGTTTCCAAGGTGAAGTGGTCTTCATTAAAAAGGAAACTATGGTAACTAAACATAGAAAAAATAAAATGTGTAAGCAGTAATCTAAGAGGTACTTACTATTGATAATCGTTGGTATATAGAGGCAAGGTTTTTACAGTAGCTTCTAGATCATATTCAAACACCCTCCAAGAAAAAAAAAAAATAGTGTGTCCCCTGGCATGAGAGAGTTGTTGTCCACACTGTAGTATCTTCACAAGAGCACTAATAAGATTGGACATATGCTTAGCATGTCCTTGGAAGACTATCTGATAATTCAGTGACCTTCAATAGAAAGCACAAAAGTGAACAAAACAAACCAAAAAAAAAAAAAATCAAATAACAAATTCGAGAAGTTAGAAGAAAGTACAGAACCAATGAATAGCAATTTTAAACAGATAGTCGTTTTCCATGGTCAAATATTGTGTAGACTAGAATACCTTAATTCTCAAGTTAGCATTCAACACATAGAAATGATAAAATATTGGTGTTAGTATTTAATACTGTAAAAGAAATAAATCCAGAATCTATAGAAAAATGTTTATTGTCTATATCAAGCCATTATTCTCTTTGCTGTATCAAATTCCTTTTTTTTCAAAAACATAAAGTATAAATAATTAATAAACATTCAAAAATCATCTCCCTGGCATAAAGTCCTACCTTTAATGACATCCAATTTAAGTGAGGGGAAAAAAAAAAGTGTGGCTGAGTTAGAAGTAAGAGAATATGAGTGAGGAATGAACCAGAGATTCCTGCCACATTTTCTGTAAGTTGACATCCTCAACTTTTGGAAATGGCATCTTAAAATCACGGAATCTGACACTCATTCTGTTCTTGATTAAAGCACATTATATTTATCTGGGTGTCTTTTCACCAGCTACACTGAGGTCTGCAGTAACAGAGATGCTGACATAACCATCTCAGCACTTCTGGTATAAAAGCAGCTCTAAGTCTGTCTCATCTTATATTGGAAGATGTAGCCAAGGCATAGTCTGCACTAAGAAGCTCTCCAGATTGGGTGAGTTTTTCATCTCTTCTCTCCATGGTATTTTGGTATACAGTTCTGAATGTTACACGGCTATGAATGTGACATGTGGTCCAGTATCTGCTATTTTAAAAAAGAAAAAAAAAAAAACTAAGCAAAATTCAGAGTATGACATCACAAAAATCATAATTTCTGAATGCAGAAATTCACAAGTTCCACACTCAGAAGCAGGTTCACTACTCCAGCAGTTAATAACTATTTCTTTAAAAAGAAATTACCGATTGGTATTCAAGTTCTTAAAATTAGTCTTTAAGACCTTAGAAATATGCACTCTGTGGTGGCCTTACTTAGAACTGTTAATTCCATCTTTTCCAGCTCAAGATTCTTTCTTTTCATTCTTTTTCTAAGTATGCCACAAGAATATTGGAAAGAACATGGATTCTAAATACAAATTACCACTTATCTGCAAAGTAAATACTACCAAATTAATTTATTATCTGTGCTTCATTTTCCCTATCTGTAATCTATACAAAAGAATAATGCCCATGGCTGTGGTTATGTACGCAAATTAGATAGGGATGGAGTAGGCACAAGTAGCTGTGGAAGTCCTGATAAAGGACTATAGTTGAAGAGGGAAACTTGGAGGACACTGGGAGGTCACCGTACATTAATAACTGTTCAAAAAAGCCATCAGCACAGGGTAGGCTTGCTTGATGAGTGGAGGTGTGAGAAATGCCTCCAGGGGCTGGGTGGGGGATGAGAGGAGGCCTGCATTCAGATTCAGACACTGGGCAGGAGTTTGAGGACCGCCCTTCTGCTGATTTGAATACACACCTTACCAGAGCATCTTGGCCTGCCAGCTTGCATCTCTCACAAGCATCCTATCCTAATAAATCTACTTCTTTCCCATCACTTTGTTTCTCACTCAATTCCTTCTGTGCAGAGGCATAAAGAACCTGAACCTCAGTCCAGACATTGGGTTCAAGTCCCAATCTCGGTTTAGGCTGGGTTTGAATCCCAGCACATGGGTTCAAGTCCCAACCTGGGTTTAGGCTGGGTTCGGGCTGTTAGTGCTATCAGTTTCAAAATTACCTGGTACCTAATAAGTACTTAATCAATGTCAGTTTTCCTTTCAATGCTAAAACTTTCATTCATGTTTTTTCTACTATATGAACCATACTTTGCTATGGTCTTATAGAAATGTAAGGGTGATATGCTTGTCTATAAACCTTGCCAGGAAAGCCAAAGAGTGTGAAACATAGGTCTGGCAATTAGACAAATCTAGACCTGAACTCTGCCCACTTTCCATTTTTTAACTGTGTGAATGTAAGCAAGCTTTTGAACCTTTCAAAAATCCAGTTTCCTTATCTCTAAAGCAGGCAGTGTAACACCCACCATATAAGTTTACCACAGACATTAAATGAAATAGCAAAGAAAGAAATACCTGGTATTGTGATAATGTTAATCTCTGTCATTTCTTAAAGCATTGAACAAATGTGTCATTTTACAACAAGAGTAGAGGCTGGATAAGAAAATGATTCTTAAATGTAATATTAGAGATTCAACCTGAGGATATTTGCAGAGGTGTCCCAGAAGCTGATGAAATGTATAAGAAATTATTTTAGCTCTGCCATGTAGATTTGGGCAGTGTCAGAGTCAGAAGGCATTAAGGGGCCTGCAAACAGAAACAGACAAAACATTCCAGGCTTCTAGGGTTCATGCTACCCAAGCATCAAGCTCATATTCCCAAAGTAAGGCTACTCATCCCTGTAGATCTTGGCAGAGGAACAGAGATTCTGTGAGATATCAATGCCATAGAATGAGAGTCTAAAGCCTGGAATTTAATCAAAGATGGTATTTAGCCCTTCCCCTTTGTACTGAAACTATATACTTGCACTGAGGATGAGTTTACTGTGATGTCTGGTTTGTTCCAAATCCCAAAATAGATTTCTAGGAGAAAAATCAATTTCAGAGACATGGACAGAAACTTCTCACTCAAGGACTGGGTCACTGCAAATGATGTGAAGCCTTCCTCTTTGCTGCTAGGCCCTCACTTCTCCAATCCATCCAGGGTATACCTGCCGGATTCCCCTTCTTCATTTTCCTTTATTATATCACTCAAGAACTGTTTTATATCAGAACAGTATTGGTAGATCTGAATTCCAAACCCCCATATAATGGCTCCAATCTTTTACTAGCATATATCCTCAGTTACCTCAGCATTCAGAAAGGCTGAAAGTTGCTCCACTGCCAAAGAATTTCTATACTAAAAAAGGACAAAAAATGCCATTTACAGCAACATGGATGCAACCAGGAATTCTCATATTAAGTGAGGCTAGAAAGAGAAATATAAATACCACATGATATCATTTATATGTGGAATCTAAAACATGGCACAAGTGAACCTATCTACAGAATAGAAACAGACTCACAGACATGGAGAGCAGACCTGTGGTTTCCAAGGGGGAGGGGGAGGGAATGAGGTGGCCTGGGAGTTCGGGGTTACTAGATGCAAACTTTTACATTTGAAATGGATGGACAATGAGGTCCTACTGTAGAACACAGGAAAACTGTCCAGTTTCTTGGGATAGAACATGGCAGAAGACAGTATGAGAAAAAGAAGATATATACATATACATGTACATATATATATATATGTATGACTGGGTCAGTTCGCTGTATAGCAGACATTGGCACAACATTGTAAATCAACTGTATGTTAATTTAAAAATTAAAAAAGAATTTATATTCTAAAAGTCATAAAATAGCTTACTAATTCTGTGAACTGCTCTGTGTAAATACAATTGAGACATAATCCCTGTATCATATTTTCCAATACCTCACATTTTTTAATGGCTTCATTTAGGTACAGTTAACATATCACACAATTTCCTCCTTTAAAGCACATGATTAAATAGTGTTAGTATATTCTCGGAGTTGTGCAGCCATCACCATCATCAATTTTAGAACATTTACGTCGCCCTTCACCCCCCAAAAAGAAAGTCTATACCCATTAGCAGCTACTCTGTGTTCCAACTCCACGCTAGGCAACCACTAATATACCTTCTAACTATGAATTTGCCTGCCCTGGACTTTTCATGTAAATGGAATCATACACTAGACAGTCTTCTGTAGCTGACTTATTTCACTCAGCATAATATTTTCAAGATACACCTATGTTGCCTCATGTATCTGCACTACATTCTTTTCATTGCCAAATAATATCCCATTGTATGCGTATACCACATTTTATTTATTCCTTACTTAGTGGATGAACATTTGGGCTTGTTTCCACTTTTTAATATATATGACTCATGTGTACAAGTGTTTGAGTAAGTGGACATATATTTTTATTTCTCTTGGATTCATACCTTGGAGTTTAATTGACTAGTAACTCTATTTTTGAGGGCCAGTAAAACTATTTTTGAATTGGCTTTTATAAGACACTGCGTCATTTTAAGTAGGAAAAGAGGTCAGTTTTGTGATCTCACTCAATTGTACTTCCTATCATTATGAGAGGAAAAGGAGTCAGAGGGATCAAGTGAGAGCAAAGTCAAGAGTGAGTCGGTGAGAAAAAAGTTCAATGTTAAAACCTATTCCTTGACCTCTAATCCTGCATTTCCCTCCCCACCCCACCCCCCTCCTCACCTTTCTGGGCAAAGTACACTGCACTATATGATGTTATGGCTTATGTCATTCCATCTTGTCCTTGTCCTGAGCCCACCTGAATTCAAATAAATAAAAGGAATCAGTCTAATATATATAGCAATTTTTGGAGAGAGGATGAAGAATTTCCAAGTTATAAATCAATAAATTGAAATGGTATTTCTCTCATTTCTAAAGGAAAAGCAAAAAAAAAAAAAAAAAAAAAAAAACCAAAAAAAAAAAAACCCTCTACAACATAGTGAATAAAAGCCAACTTGGTAAGTCGTTGTGATCAGTTTAAATACCTGTGGTGCATCCTATAGAATTTCAAGAGAAAGAAGGCACAGTCAAGGTGGAGTGCAGTTGCTATCAAGCTTCAGTGTTCCTGAATACAACCTGGAGTTGCTTATTAAAATTGTACATCCCCGGGACCAATCGCACACCCCTCAGAGATTCCTATTGAGTATGTATAGGGTTGGGCCTCGGAAGCTGAGTCTTAAACAAATACACAAAGGAAAGCCTAAAGCAGGAGGTCTGTAGGTAAATTTTGGCAACACAGGTACAGACTGAGCTTTGAAATTAATTGAGCAAAATTAGAATTCTACCACTGGCTGTGCAATGCTGGGTAATTTCCTAGTGTCAGTGTGTTTATCTATTATATGGGGCTAACAACAGCCCCTTCACAGCGCTTCCATGAAGATGAAATAATAAAATGCTTTACAGATATGAAAAGGATCCAGCTTTAGCTAATGTTGCCTTTCTCCCTGCTTCCCTAAACCAAAGTCATAAGGGACTGGTAAACATAATGACTTACACAACTGATGCAAAATGAGTGTTGCTTTGTTTCACCCTCTCTCCTTGAGGCCAACCCTTCCCTCCTCCAGTAATGTCTCCATTGTGAGCATCCTGCCTCAACACATGAGAAATATGAAAACACTCTCATTTGAGTGAACTAGTTGCAGCTGCAAACGTGACAGCAGGAACAAGGTACTATATATGCCCAATGTTGATTAGCATCACCACAACTCATTATTCTGATCAGCCAGAAGCAATTTACAATCATCTCTAAGCAAGTGCACATCATTTTCATAATTGACTTGCAAGCGCTTTGACACAACAACTTGTTGTAGCTGTCAATCACTGTCAAAAGAGAGAGAAGGAAGAAACCCTTCTGGAAAGGAGCAGAAAAGTACAGTACCTATCCATAGTGGGCAGCGAACAGGGAGATTATCCATTCCTATCCATGTTGCTATTTTCCAGGTTTTACGGCAGAATCTCTTCCATTAGAGAAAAGGACCAAAATGTCACTGTGAGAAACACAATGATGCCATTGACGTGTAAAAGAATCCTGGAAAGGAACTCACAGTTTTGAGCCATATTTAAGCCCTCTCTGAGCCCAGAGTTTTAAATTTTTCTGTAACTGTTTACATCATTGCTAGCTATAGTGAAAACAATTGACAGGCAAATTCACTCTTTTTCTCAAAGAATGCAAAGTTTTGGGTGACCCTAGACCCATTAAACAGCATCTGTACAATAGATAAGAAATAAATGGATAGATCGATAGATAAATGGATGGATAGGTAGATAAATGGATGTTTCCATCTTTTCTCAAACAATTAGTTATAAAGTATCTATTTACAACTTACATAATATAATACTTGTGTAAATACTTCTGAATTAGGACACTAATTTTTACATCCATAACAGCTAAGAAAGTGAAAACTAAAGTAAGTAAATGGCCTTGAAAAAAAATCAAACAATAAAAACAAAAGAGAAAATCAAAATAGTAAACAACTGACATTAACGCTAAGTTCTCAAATTTTTTATTACCTTGGCTCTTGATAAAATGAAATTAATGTGTTTTTCATGCATATTATGGCATACTGAATGTAAAAGCACTTCAAAAAGTGCAAGGTTGGGGACAGAGTACAACATACATAAAAACAGGAATCATGATGGCCAAGTTGGATTGGATTCTAGTTCTGCCAAAACTGAGCTGTGATGATTAAATCACACGTTAATGCATATAATGTATAATACGACACATGTTATGTCTATGACAATGCATACGATGTGCAAGTAGGGTTATTTGTATGCAGCAGATGTTCAGAAAATAGTATTTGTTATATTTATCAAATATCAATAAAAACATAAAGGGATATATGCTTTTAGTTGTCTAGATTATAAAATTCTGTAATGTCCAAGTTCTTTGAAAGAAGCAATATCAATGGAATAGTCAATGCACTGGTATTTTTAGTCATGTAATTTGACTTGAAAACTATTTACTAAATAATTAGGGATACCTTATTGCAGTAGGATCATGTAAATATTGCACAGAACTGGCTAAATCCCTGAGATGGCCACACCACATCTGGCAGGGTCCCTTTTACATGACTTAGCAGGAAAGTGAATCAAGGGCATTTAAAATGCCTTGGGCTGAATGGTCAGCCAACCTCAGTGTTCAAAGACTGCAGTGATCCAAGCTGAGCCATTTTCCCATTTTCTTCTTTGAAAGGTGGCTTAATTTTCTATATAGCAAAGTCATTAACCATGCTTCTACAGACATACTATTGTTAACCAGGTACTGTACAATATAAACATGCTAGTTTGTTGTTCCAGTAGAGCAGAAGACACCATTCTTCATTCTTGACATTTACACTGGAGTGCCACATGCAGTACTTCATACATGAGAAGTCCTCAATAACCATTTGTGAACGTATAAAAAAAAATCAGCTATCTAAATTTATAGTACTATTTAAATTATACCTCCGTATCCCGGTTTGCATCTTTTGATCATCTTTTACCACAGATTAACACAGATTAACAGATTGTCATAATCTCCTACATCTGGTAAAGGCTAAGAGGACAGGAACTTCATTTGCTTCCTTCTTTTTCTCACAAATCAGCTCACTGATAGATGACTAAAATTTATATTCTTTTGTTGATACTTCTTTAAGATTTTCAGAATTCTCTTTTTTTTTGCTTTTTTTTTTCCTTTTGCTTTTTAGGGCTGCACTCTCAGCATATGGAGTTTCCCAGGCTAGGGGTCTAATCGGAGCTATAGATACTGGCCTACACCACAGCCATAGCAACACAGGATCTGAACCGCATCTGGGCATATGGAAGTTCCCAGGCTAGGGGTCTAATTTGAGATACACCTGCAAACCTACAGCCACAGCTACAGCCACAGTAACTTGGGATCAGAGCCATGTTTGCGACCTACACCACAGCTCATGGCAACACTGGATCCTCAACCCACTGAGTGAGGCCAGGGATGGAACCCGAAACCTGATGGTTCCTAGTCAGATTCTTTCCCCTGAGCCATGAGGGAACTCTTTTAGAATTTTCTAAATGTGTCTGATATTTCAAAATTTCACTGTGAAGTATGTATGTGCTTATTTAGCACTATTTGAAATGCTGGGATCTTTTGATCGGCAGATTCATTTCTTTCATAAGTTCTTAAAAATTCTTAGCCATTATTTCTTCAAATATTGATTTTTCTTCCATTTTTTTTCTACCCTTTATTTTTGGAACTTCTAAGAGATGGATGAAGAAATTCTAGATCTGTCCTGTATAGTTCCTAACTTTGCTTCCTTTGTACTACTTTGTGGGAAAATCCTTAATTCCATCTTTCAGACCAGTAATTCACTAATTTGCTAAATCAAGTCAATTTTTCAGGCATTTATTATTTTATTTATTTATGTATTTATTTTATTTTATTTTTTTCTTTTTTGGCTACCCTTTGGCATATAGAGTTCCCAGGCCAGGGATAAGATCTGAGCTGCTGGATCTTTTAAACTACTGTGCCAATCTGGGGGTTGAACCTGCATCCTGGCACTGCAGAGATACCACCTACTCCACTGTGTCACAGTGGGAACTCTGACATTTATTATTTTATAGCTGTGATAATTTTCATTTGCAAGATCTCCATTTGTTTTTATTCCACCACTAACTAATTTTTACATCTAACAATTTTTCTATTGTAGAGTTGACTTCATTTTATATATTTGATGTTATTTAATATAGCTATCCCTTCCACTTGTATTTTGTATCTTGTCATATTTGCTTCTGTGAATTTTATGTTAAAGTTTTGTTGGTGTATTGAAAGCTTTTCACTCTCCTTATATTCTCCTTATTGACATTTAAAGATGTGGAGTGTTCCCATTGTTGTTCAGTGGGTTAAGAACCCAACACAGAGTCCAGGAGGATGAAGGTTCGATCCCTGGATTCACTCAGTGGGTTTAGGATCCAGAATTGCCACAAGCTGTTGTGTAGGTCATAGATGCAGCTCAGATCCCATCTTGCTGTGGCTGTGGTATAGGCCAGCAACTGCAGCTCAGATATGACCCCTAGCTCAGGAACTTCCATAAGCTGCAGGTGTAGCCCTAACCCTAAAGTAAATAAATAAATAAATAAGCCAAAGATTTTTTATCTTGAAAAAGATCATTGTCCCTTATTCTTCATCTAGCCCATCTCTCTTCCTTTTGTAGCCCAAACTATTGAACAAGTTTTTTTATATTTTTTAGTCTACATTTTCCTGCCTTTCATTCATTTCAGTCTGGTTTCTTTCTCATTATCAATTACCTAATAATGGTAAATACAATTTATTTATTGTTTGTTTGTTCAGTCATTTTACTTGGCTCTTCTGAATACTAAAGACTGTTGACAAATCTTATCTTAGCTTTCACCATGCCACTGATAATTTTTCTGCTACATTTCTGAATTCTCCTTTTTGTTCTTATTTGCATACTCATATTCAGTTACTCAGCCAACCTATTTTTAAACTCCTCTGGGTTTTGTCCTCTCCTCACTTTCTAATTTTGGCTTAGAGTATGTTAAATTATACACCTGGATTTGATGAATTCCTGCATCCAGATGAGGTCTTAGTTTTTATTTTGAATCCAGAACTCACATCTGAGCTTCAGGCCTCTGTCCAGAACTATCTTCTCATTATTTCACTTGTATATTTTAAAAGCACTTCAAACTCAATAATATCTAAAACTCAACATCTGATCTCCTCTAAACCTGTTACAGTGAGTCCTACTTGGCACAACCATTTGTCCGGATCAGTCAACCAGATACTTAAGGACATTTTTGGGCACCCACTTTTCTCTTCCTCTTCCAGAGCCAATCCATCACTGCTAACCAGCTTTACTCCTAAATGCCTCTCAAATCTATCATTTTCATTTTTCTATCTTTTTTCTTTTTTAAGCTCTCAATATTTACCTGGACTGTTGCACTAGGTCCCTAATTCCAGTCTGTTCTTCATATTTTATCCAGAGGTCTTTTCAAAACATATCGTTCCATCACTGAAACATAAGACTTGCCATTGATCTTTGGATATAAACCAAAATCTTCAGTATGATCCACAAGGCCCTCCATGTTTTTGCCTAACTATTCATCTCCTTCAACGCTAGGAATTATCTCACTTGATTTCTGAACTCTGGTCACAGTGGCCTTTCGATCCTTAGGCTGTGTCCTGTTATCCTTTGCTATGAGATCTTGGTATATCTTTTCCCTGCCAATTTTGTTGTTTTGTTTTTAGGGCTGCACCTGCAGCATACAGAAGTTCCCAGGTTAGAGGTCGAATCTGAGCTGTAGCTGCAGGCCTACACCACAGCCACAGTAACACTGGATCTAAGTTTCATCTGCAACCTATGCTGAAGCTTGAGGCAACCTATGCTGAAGCTTGAGGCAATGCTGAATACTTAACCCACTGAGCCAGGCCAGGGATGGAACCCACATGCTCATGAAATCTATGTCAGGTTCTTAACCCACTGAACCAATATGGGAACTCCCAGAATTTTTTTTCCCAGTCCTCCACACCTAGTTACTACCTACAACCTCATCATATCTCTATTTAAATATGATTTGTGTAACCTTCCTTTAATCCTAGACTTCTAGGAGGCCCTCTTACACACTCTCATACTACAGCCCACCTTTTCCACCTGGCTTTATGACAGTTTAAATTGCGTATTATTTATGTGGTTAATCGATTGATGTCTACTTCCTCATCTAAACTATGAAATGCTTGAAAAGACTCTATTTTGGCTGTCTTTGGAGTAGTGAGGAGGCACTCAAACTACTTTTTTTTAAGAAATGAGAGGAAATATTTGAATGCAGTGTTTGTAGAGTTTCAATGTTAACGATAGCAGTTATTCCTTATGTTTCTGTCTGTTGTCACAAATTATTTTTAGTTTTGGATAGAGCAGAAGATATTTTAGGATCTCTATGCATATCAGCAGAAAAGAGAGAGCATGTTAAAATTAAGGAATTTGAAGCATGTTTAATAGGAACTGATATGCCATGGTATGAGATGAAGACTGGGAAATCATGAGAGATGCTGGGGGTCCCTGGGCTACTATTAGCAGGGGAAGTGGA
Organism: Sus scrofa; assembly: GCF_054392235.1. Taxonomy (NCBI): domain Eukaryota; kingdom Metazoa; phylum Chordata; class Mammalia; order Artiodactyla; family Suidae; genus Sus; species Sus scrofa. The sequence continues at coordinate 15,156,227 of NC_139391.1, forward strand.
AGCAGGGACAAACACTTCCTCTCTATATTTAGTTTTCTGCCTGTCTTCCTTTTTGGCTAAACTCACCTGGAAGCCAGAGGAAAACTGAATCGGCTGTATACAGTTTGTACAGACTACCTGACTTTAGCAAAAAGAAGATAGAGAATGGATCTAAAGAACAAAGAAAAATATCCAGTACATTATGCAAAGTTGATTACACCTAAAAGAACTTGGTTATGCTTATTTTACTTATTGCTTTAGTAAAAGACTGAAGTCGACTCTCTATCCTTTCATAAATAATGTTTTCCCATGTGGACTCAGGCCTCCAAAATCACGGTAAAAAACATAAAAAAAATGCTAAGGAATCTATCTACTCATATCCTTTAAAGAGGTTTGAATATGCTAATAAGACATCCATCTGGCCCTGTTTTCTGCATTCTTCTATAATCATTATGGGGTTGGATGATTCAGATGTTTCATTGTAATTGTCTTGTTTGTCAGAGAACTCTTCCTCTCCCCATCTCAGCAGAGGAAGGGATGTCTCTAGAGTGGATAAAGAGGAAGATTTGTTTTTTTTCTTCTCTTCTCCACTCTTACATTTTAGATAAAGTTGTTTTTCTCCCGAGCACTAGATATTTTCCAAGACATTCTCTGCTTGTTCTTTTAATCCAAATGACAGTGGAACAAACTATATAGCTAGTATCCTCTTATTCTCTCTGGAAATTTATAAAAGAAAATAGGTAAAGCAAGCCAAAGGAAACCAATAGGACACTATTTTTTTAAAAGGCCTAATATCTCACAATTAGCTTCAGATTAAGTTCCCCATCAGTCCCCATGATCATATTATAAACAATTTAAAAATTGGCAACACAATTAATATGTATTTCCTCATACATATCACGAGGTTTGCGTTAAATTATACCCCATTGGTATGGATCATACAAAGGACAGAAGAGAAATTCAACCAAGAATTTCAAAGATTGAGGGATTCTTGGCTGACCCCGCATCTAGCTACACATTCAGTGTTGACTTCTCTTCTTTACTTCATCCAGTTTCAGTACTTGCCATCACGGCAAAGACTTTCCACTCTGAGGCAGCTCCTTCTGTCCTGGGACACCTCTGACTATGTTCTTCTTTCCCTTCTTCATCTAAAAAATCTATGGATTCCAGAATAATAAAGCTGTCATTTATTAAACAATTAATATGGGCGGAGGGCTATGCTAAGTGCTTTACAAATGTTCATTTCTTTAACCCTCACATGCCCCTTAAATAGGTATGGTAGATTGTTGGATGACCTCATTCAATAACTGGTCATTAGGACCACATCCGTCCCAATTTGACTTCTCTGCCCTTCCCATGCAGAGGTGGAGACTTTTCCCTCACCTTCTTAAATCAGGACTAATCTCATATTTTATACTGTGCGTGTTTCATATTCTAGATCTCAAAAGTGCCCGAAGGAGCTCTCTCGGTTTTCTTGGAATGTTGCCCTGAGGCTCTCAAATGAGGAAGGCAGTCTAGATTTCCTGGAGGATACGAAGCCATATGAAGATCCCAGGGACCTTCCTTGATAATCAGCACCAACTGTCAGACCTGCGAGTGAGTCTGTTTTCGAACTTCCAGGCCAGCTGGTGCTTTGGCCAAATGCAGCCATGTGAACGAGTCCAGGCCAAACCAGCAGAGGGGTTTCTAGGTTTACCCAAAGACTTGAGAGGCATAATTGCTATTATTTTAAGCCATCAAATTTTAGAGTAGATTTAACATAAAATCTAATTCAGTCAGTAGGTATTATGATTTCCTTTATTTTATAAGTAGGTAAATGAGGCAGGGCCATGTTTATTATATTGTCCAAAATGGCATATACATTATGTGGCAGGGCTAGAACTTGAATCTGGGTCTTTATGAATCGCAAATACATACCTGAAGATGCAATGATACTCTGCCTCTCTAAGTCTGTTTCCTATTTTTCTACAATTTACTTCCAAATTTGGAAGGTGGCAACCATGCTGTCCAAGGCCCTTGTCCAGGATAGAACAGGGGCTTTTCTTTTCTTCATGTGATAATGCTTGTCAGGCTTAATCTGCATGGTGTTCATTCCCATTTGAAGACCTAACAAGTATCCACCTCTGTCTAAAAAGGAGATGCCAGAACCTAACAATGTATCCACCTCTGTCTAAAAAGGAGATGCCAGAACCTAACAATGTATCCACCTCTGTCTAAAAAGGAGGTGCCAGAACTAACTTGCTGGTGGACTCAGACAACAAAAGGACAGAGCAGAGTTAACCAAACTCTGGCCTATGGACCAGTTTTGGTCAACTACCTCTTTGTGTATGGCTCATGAGCCAAAAATAGTTTTACATTTTTCAGTGGTTGAAAAAAATTAAAAAAAAAACAAGAAAATAATGTTTTATGAAAGTTATATGAAATTAAAATTTTCAGTGACCACTAATAATGTTTATTAGAACACAGTCACTCATTTGTTTACATATTTCTTTCTTTCTTTTTTTTTTTTTTTTTTTGTCTTTTGTCTTTTTAGGGCTGCACCCATGGAATACGGAGGTTTTCAGTCTACGGGTTTAATTGGAGCTGTTGCTGCCAGCCTACGCCAGAGCCACAGCAATGTCAGATCCAAGCCGCTTCTGCAGCCTACACCACAGCTCACAGCAACACCGGATCCTTAACCCACTGAGTGAGGCCAGGGATCGAACCAGCAACCTCATGGTTCCTAGTTGGATTTGTTTCCCTTGTGCCAAGACGGGAACTCCCATGCTTACATATTTCTTATGTCAGCTTTTCCACTATAACAGCAGAATTAGGTAGTTGTAACATAGAAAAACTTATGACTCACAAAGCTGAGAATATTTGGCTTTTTTCAGAAAAGTTTACTGAGTCTTGAAATAAGGCAACTACAACCTTCTTCACTTTGGATGTTCCACGTCTCTTATTTCATCCTTATATAGTTTTTATGGGTAGTAATGTCACTCTTTTGAGTGATTTTGCACCAAGTACAACTGTCTTTTCACTCATTTTTCTAAAGCCATAACTCCATTTCTTTCATTGAGCTTTTGAACCCACAGACATTTTTTTTTAATTTAGTTTCATTAAATTTGATTTTATGGGAGTCAACCACATTTCAGTCTTTAAATATCTTAGTGAATATTTATTCTGTCTTCCAACATGCTCAACCTTTCTCCAGGTTAGATTAATGCACAAATCTGAAAAAAAAAAAAAAAGATTGCAATGTCTTCCATGAAGTGATCTCATAAGTGTGGAGAAGAGAACCATATAACAAAACACTAGAAATTTCCTGCTATTTTGAATCCACATCTCTTAGTTATTAAAGCAGTCTTATCAGTAACCCCTTCCCCCCCATTTTGGCCAACTTTAGTTCCCAAGGTCATTATATTTCAATAATGCATTCATTTATTCAGCATATGTGTATTGAATCCCTATTATGTCCCAGGCTTGGTGCTGAGGAGACAATGGTGAAGAGATTACACAGATAATGCTGCCTGTTAGAACATTCATCCTAGTTAATTCAATAAGCAAGTAATCATTCTCAAATCATGTGATTAAAAGTTATAATGCATACAAGTGCCTTAAGTTATTAGACATGTATGCAATTCATCACTAAAATCTACCTTGACTCCTTAAACAGTGTCTTTGATAGTCCTAGGATAAAGGGAGCTGAGGGTAGGCTAATGTGATGCATTCTTCTTGGTAAATCAATGCTGGTGCCTAGTGATTGGTGTTTCCCTGCAGTATGAGTTTCAACCTTCAGTGTCTTTACAAATCACTTGGGGGATCTGTGAAAATGTAGGCTCTGGTTCAGTAGATCTGGGTTGGAGCCTCAGCTTCAGCATTACTAACAAGCTCTGAAGAACGGCATGCTGCTGCTCTCTCACCTCACTCGGAATAACAAGACCTCACCAGACACTCACCACCCAGATCTTTGATGATCAGTTCCTGCCCTAGAAGGGCATGTCATTTTAGAGAAATATTATAGAAATTTTTGAGCAAAGGCAAGTAGCCTAGTAGAAACCATAGCCCCAGAGTCAGACAGGTGTGAATTTATACACAGACATGCACTTAACAATTGTGTGATCTCGACCTGTGTCCTCTGCTCCCTGCACCTCAATTTCCTCATCAGTGAAAATGGAAATAATATTTTTTGAGGGAATAATATATCCTCCATTTTGCTGTGGCCTTGTTGGGAAGAATAACCCTGAAACACAGCAGACATTAAACAAATAATAGTTTTTCTTATGTTCATCAAAAGAGTGATATAAACAGAGACATGCTTTAAGACAATTGATTGGAGAACAAGATGTAGTTTGATTTTTTAATGGTGAGAAACTGGAGTACTTGGATGAATCAGACATTGCTTCAGTTTAACCAATATTTAATGAGCCTGTTCTCTGTGTTAGAAACTGTGATAAATGCTGGGGGTATGAGGCTGATTTAGGTACAGTTTTCAAAGAGTTTGGCAAATAGACATTAGATTTGGAGACATTTGATAAACCTGGGTCCATGGACAATTTACATCCCAGAAAAGTAGCACTCATGATAGGGAAGTGGAAATAGGTTTGTTTCATATATATATATTACAGTGGTTATGGTGATGGGATAGTATTATAAGAAAAAGAAAAGTGTTAACAGTAATTCTGAGACCTCAAAACCTGAGAATAGAGGTTTCATTAACAGGAATAAGCAATGTGAAAGAAAAATCAGGTAAGGGAGGCATAAAATTGATATTCCTTTTGCACATATTGAGTTGAAGATTTCTTGGGTCATCTCACTGTAGATGAATTCAAAGATGTTTTGAAATAGAATCACCATAGGTAGCAATATGTGTAATTGAAGCTCATTTACAGAATTCAGAGAAAACTAATATGGACTTTCCAGTTATTTTTGTAACAACATAATTTGGATCACAGGTTTGTGTATCTACTATGTGTTTGCAGATATAGAGAAAGGCATGAATGTTTATGTTTGGTGTTTACCCTACATTAGCAGTTTAAAAAAAATTGCTACACTGTTTCTACTCGATTAATGACAGTCTGAATTTGGAAGGCTTGATAAGTTGTTTACAAGGAAGTTCAGAGGGAGAAATCAGTACATGTTTGCAGAATATTGTGAAAACATTTTTCTCAGGTTGTGTTGCTGGAAATGACAATTAGTCAATGTAGGGAAACTGATATATCTTTAGACAATAAGTCACATTAAACGAACATCCAGGCCAACACAGTTAAACTTCTGAGAGAAAAGATGAAAATATGTTGATATATAAAAATGTTTCACACAATTCTTACTGCTAGCTGTGAATTCTCATTAGAGTTCTCAGAATAAGATAAAAGAGAAGATTTCATATTTACATCATATGGACAAATGTATGAGGAATGAGGAAATGAGGGACTTTGAGACTCAGACTAAAAGAAAGGGTGTCTGAAAGTTTTCTAGAAACGGCCATGGGAGGCCAGCACAGTGCTAGGAACTTTTGTGTTTGTGTTTTTTGGTTCTCCCTCACAATGATCCTGTGCAATGAGTGGTAATATGTAATATCTTATCTTGCAGATGAGATATTACAATAACATAAAGTTAAAATCATTTGATCAAGATTATTCAGGCACCATATGGAGCATTTTTGGGTTGTCTTCCCACCAACCTCTTTTTCCTTTCCCTCTCATAATAGTTATAAGTTCTGTTCAGTGATGGATGTGATTTCAGAAATACTGAATTCGTTTCTAGCTTCAGAGGTGAAGCATTTGAATTAAACTAAGCCCATCAGGGTGTAATATTAGATGGAGAGCCTGGTTGAGGGACAAGCATGCCATCTCAGCTCCTCCAATCCAGAGACTCTAAGAACTTGTACTGAAAACGATGAGGCAAACATCACTTTCTCACACTATTTGTTTGAGTGGAATGATGCTGGCAGTCATTTTACGATCCATTAGCTTTAAAGAGCAGTAAACAGGTAGAGAGATTCAGGCAAATCAGGTCCTTTGCTAAGCTGCTGGACCACGCCTTCCAGGTTTTGGGAACCTGAAGGAATTACGAACTTTTCAAGTCCTTGGGACCATAATTAACCTTTGGTATTTAATCAAATGTGAAGCTTCCTCTTCTAACAACAAACATTCTAACTTCTATAGATGTCACCTAGGCCAACTTCCTTTTGCTTGAGATAAGTGATTAAGCAATCCCACTCTTGGGCATATATCCAGACAAATCTTTCATTGAAAAAGATACATGCACATGAATTTTCATTGCAGCACTATTCACAATAGCTGAGACATGGAAACAACCTAAATGTCCATTGATGAATGAATGGATTAGGAAGATGTGGTACGTGTATACAATGGAATACTACTCAGCCATAAAAAAGGACACAATAATGCCATTTGCAGTAACATGCATGGAGCTAGAGACTCTCATAATGAGTGAAGTAAATCACAAAGAGAAAGACACCATATGATATCACTTACATGTGTAGTCCAAAATATGGCACAAATGATCTACCTACAAAACAGAAAAGATCATGGACATGGAGGACAGACTCATGTTTGCCAGAGGGCAGGGGGAGGGAGTGGGATGATTGGGAGTCTGGGGTTAGTAGATGAAAACTCTTGCATTTGGAGTGGATGGACAATGAGATCCTGCTCTATAACATGGGGAACTATATATCTAATCACTTGTGATGGAACACAATGGAGGATATTGTGAGAAAAATAATGCATATATATGTATGACTGGGTCACTTTGCTGTACAGCAGACATTGACAGAACATTGTAAATCAATCATAATAAAATAAAAAAAAAGAATAAAGAAAACAGTTGTCCAAGACAGCATAGCTAATTCAATATGAAGTTCAAGCCTGGAGTTCAGGGTTCTGCATGCAGCATCTAGTGGATCCTTCCAACACAACAAGCTGACTTACCAAGGTCACAGAGCAATTAAATAAAGCCTAAGATTTCTAGAGTACTTAGGCTGTATCAATTCTCAAAGAGCTATGGTTAAATACAAATCACTTTGAATATATTCAAGGAGAAAAATAGCAAATGAGAAAAAAATTCACCATGTAAGAAACGTTTTTACTTTTTTGTTTGGAAACGATTAAGAATGTTTTGAAAATTCTTTGAAGCAGGATGCTTTGATGTATATACTTTTTTGTATTCCTTGCTGTGTCAAGCACTGCATTGGTCATAATAGGTATTCAAATAATTCTCAGTTTGATATCTGTCTTCCCTACCGGGTTTATGTTGTGACAGCAGGAACCATGACTGTGTACTTCAAACATGCATTTCCACTGCTTTTCACAGTGTTTGGTGTGTGGTAGATTCTAAGTAAATGTGTTAATGATATTAAATACTGTCATCCTCTGTGCTTGCACCCAAGGTTCACCTCAGCAGGTAGTCTTAACTTGGCCCATTTACATAGTCTATCTAGAGCAACACCGTCCAAAAGAAATACAATATAAATCACACGTGTGAAGTATGCATATAATTTTTTTTGGCTACTTCCTGGTCCAGGGATTGAGCCTGAGCCACGGCAGTAAAAATCTGGATCCTTAACCACTAGTCCACCAGAGAATTCCTTCATGCATGTAATTTTAAATATTCTAGTGGTCAAGTTAAAAATAAAAAAAAAAACCCATAAATCAGTGAAGTTAATTTTAATCTAATATGCCTTAAATATTATCACTTAACATATAGCCAACAAAAATATTACTGAGATGTGTTTTACATTCTTTTGGTTTTGTGCCAAGTCTTCAAAATCTAGTATATATGTCATCCTTACAACACATCTTAGTTCAGATTACCCACATTTCAAGTCATTAGTAACCACATATCGATACATATGGATTTACATCAGACGGCTCAGATTTAGACATAATTTATGTCTATGACATGGTATAAAAATAAAGATCTAAGAGTTGGAGTTCCCATTGTGGCACAGTGGAAATGAATCTGACTAGGAACCGTGACGATGCAGGTTCGATCCCTGACTTTGTTCAGTGGGTTAAGGATCCAGCATCGCTGTGAGCTGTGGTGTAGTGTCACAGATGTGGCTCAGATCTTGTGTTGCTGTGGCTGTAGTGTAGGCTGGAAGCTGTAGCTCTGATTCAACCCTTACTCTGGGAATCTCCATATGCTGCAAGTGCGGCCATCAAAAGCAAAAAAAATAAGAAAGCTCTAAGAGCTAAACTGTGATAGAATTTCATGTGAAAAATAGTCAGAAATTTATATTAAAAATTCACCAATACCATTACTATATGCTATCTATGCTATATAGCATTACTATATATGCTAGTGTTAAAGTCTCCAAAAGCAATCCTTGACACCAAAAGCCATGCCTTCACAACGCTGAAACATTAAGATGTTAATACCACTATGGAACAAGCATCCAGTTACTACTCAGTATTATTGTTTCTCCAGCTTGGGGTTTTGTTTGTTTGTTTTAACCATGAAGTCCTAACTCAACAAGACAAGTTTGTGGCGTACATGACTCTAGTTAGAAAGAGTCTTAATTAATTATATTATGTGAATTTGAATGGCTGTAAGAAATCTTCTATAAATGTTTTCTAATAGTGGGTTTGAGGACTCATAACAAAGCCTTTTTAATCTATTTTAGAAAGCCAGTTAATTATTATGTAACTTAGCACCAGAGCTTAAATCAAATTTCTGTTAGCGTCTAATCATGTCTAGTCATGTCCTGAGTATGTCAGGTAACAGGTCGGTGCTAGGAATGCAAAGATGGGTAATTATTCCTGGGCTTCAAGTAGGTCACGATCTAGTGGAAAAAATGGCCCAGTGGATTTTTCCTGTAAGAGTGATTTTGTTTTGACTGAAGTTATTACAGGACACAATGAGGAACAGGAGTCAGTGGCAATTTTACCTGGTACGGGGGAAAGAAAATAGAAAAGACTTGTCATGGAAGAGGAGGGTTTAAGTGACCCTAAGACATGAGTGGAGAGCCACTAGGACCTGGAGAGATAAGCTCACTTTATTTTCCTGATTAGAGCCTTAATGCAGAATTAGACAGAGGGAAGGGGGTGGCCAATGTCCAGGCAGGGCAGCAGCATGGGAAGGCTCACTGCAAAAGGCACAGAGGGAAGCTCTGAGCTTGGGGGAGACTTAGCCAAACACAAAAGGCCAAGGTCACTGCAATTTACATATTTCTATTTTGAGACTCCCCCTAACCCTTTTAACCCATATGGTTTTGATAATTATTTTTAAATGGAAATCCAGAGAGCAGCAGGCAAGAAGCATTTGAAATAGGACTTCACATTGAGAGGCCCAGTGGGGCCCTTGGCAGGTTTTATTTCCTCCTCCCAATAAACCAGAGGGGAGAGCTGGCATTTCTAATTCTAACTGTAAGAGCTCCACTCCCTCACCCCGTCCATCTATTCTTAAAGAGATGTTGAAGAAGGCTGGGTCCTCATGATTCCCCCTATCCCCACAAGAATAAACACTAGTTAGAAATAGAAGTGCCCTGTATGTAACCAAACACAGGGCATCAAGGTACAGGCCCCCTGGGGAGTTTGGCCATTTGGCCATGGGCACCCTCTGAGGGGCGGTCCTTCCCCTAAGAAAGGGTGTGTATTAAATAGCACAGTGCCTAGTTGCCCCAAGTCAATTATTAGTCTACTAGAAAGGTTTCCAAATGCTGATCCACAAATACGTTTTCATAAATCTGAAGACAATAAAATTTAGACGAGTATAGTGTGTGTATACACATGTATGCATGTGTGAGACAGAGGTTGTCAACTATACTTTCTTGGAAACGACTATATTTTTATTCTCTAGGTATGTCTGTGCTAATCTTTTATTATATGGGTTTTAAGTAGATAATAGATTTTTTAAAACATCATTACTTTTTAAAAGATAATGTTGGAGATCTTATGATAAATCTCCCTTCAAAAAAATATTTTCCTCATTCATGAAATTCAGAACATTAGAACTGAAAGTGGGCTTGAGAATCAAATCTGTTAAAAAAATAAAATTCAACTGAGTAAATTTTAAAGACTGTACTGCTTTTTTTTTTTTAACAATTCATGAAATGGAGAGCATCCAACCCATCAAACAGAAGGAGGTTCCAAGGAACTACATAAAATGAAAGACTTTCATAGGCAAAAGGAAGCAGGGACAGGAAGTTACATGAGGCAAAAGAAAGCTGATTACTGCAAGGTTACTTTCCATTAGGGCATGACAGGGGTCTGCCAGGCAGCTCACTTAACTAATGTTAATCAGGGGATTCCTGATTGACTGGTTAGAGATTGCATTTCTGAGACAAAATTGTAATTAAATCTCAGATTGGTGACATGGGCTTTGCATAAGCATCTCCATTTTGGGCCTGTTGTCTTGTTTTTAACAAACCAATATTGCATTAAATCATTGCCTGACCAATGACTAAATACAACTTCAGGCAAATTACTTAAATTCTCTGACCCTTGGTTTTTGGTTTCAAGTTGTAATAGCTGACGTCAAGTTAATAGGGTCCATGTGAACATTAAATAGTATCACATGTATAAAATGCTCCAGAATTAATTTTCCTTCCTCTCTTGCACTTTTCTACCTGGTTAATGACCATATCCTTTAAGGATCAGAAAGGAAGTGAAAATTTTGCTTAATAGCCTCCTAAACCCTTCAATATGCACCACACTCTATAAATAGACAAAGTAAATTAGACTTCACTTAACCTCTGTGTTTATGAAACAACTAATTTGAATCCTTTTAGTGCTGGTTACACGCTAATGAATTACATTTATGTATCTGCCATATTGTCTGTATCTTCAGTAGAGAAGATAGTGCCTGTGTCAGAATGGCTGGAATCTAAGTACCCATAAGTGGTACAGGAAGAAGCAGTGCAAGCATTTATTCCACTCATATCATCTTTTCCTTCTCTTGGGCAGAGAGGGTTCAAGACTGAATATCCAGCTTGGCCATGCTATAAATCTGAATACCAACACATTTGAAGACCATGTTAAGAAATAATGTTGACTCCACTTGAAGGAAAGTAAAAGTCTCTCAAAGTCCCTGTCAGTGAAAGCAGAGAAAAAGGAACAAACTGAAGGAATACTGAGAATATAGAAAAAAAAGAGAGTTCTTAGTAAACTATCCTGTATGCACATTAGAAGCAGCTGGGGATTCTTTAGTCTAGGATTAAATTGTTTCTACTGTCTCTCACCATGAGACTACTGTCAGTTTATTTCTCCTACTGGCATTATGTAAAAGTTGACAGCTGATTAAAGGGAAGATGAGTCACTTAAGAAAAAAAATCTTGCTTTAGGTAAGTAGAGAAAATTCAAGATAAATGACCATGCAATTGCATTTACTAGGGCATTAGACAATAGTCACATAAGGAACAATAATTGGAATCAATACACAACCTTAAAAGAGGGTTAGGAAGACCGAAATAATTAGGACAATTAATGACATTGTCTAAAAAGAACCCCAAAAGGTCAACTAATTAATTTATCTTAATGGGAACAATAATGAATAAAGCTCTAGATTTCAAATATATTGGATTAAGTGCAGACAGTCTGCAAGGAGGGTGTTTCTCAGTGAACAACCTGAAAGCCACCCGCATAACAGAAATTGACATTAGTTCAAGCAGTTAATGAAACAAACAAACAGAACAGAACAAAAACAAACAGAACAGTAACATGAAAACTAAACATTAGGTGCTACGTTAGGTGACAAAGGACATTTTAAATCATCTCATAAAAGAATCTGACTCAATTCCTGCTAAATGATGCAGGTACTAACACCCCCAAAGTCTTGGGTAAGAGGAAAAAGAGAAGGCTCAGAACATTGCACTATGAATTTGAATCCTGGTTCTGGCTCTTATCAGCTGATTTCCTTTGGGCAAGTAACTTAATTGAACAAGTATCCTTTGTCTCCATTTTCTGAATGGTAAAATAGAAATGATAAGGCATAATTTACAAGTTTGCTTTGATAATATGAGGAGATATACATGAAAATATCTCACTTTGGTTTTTGTTGCGTGTTAGGTCTTACTAAACAGCTTCTCCTTCTTCCTCTATGAAGTAATAAGATGCAGTAGGAAAGCATAGACTTGGCAACTGGAAAAATCTCACTATGTCATATACAATGACTTTACTTATTTTAGCTACAGTCCATTTATTAGTAAAATGTAAATAATATCAATCATACTATATTGTTATAAAGACAGAACTCACAAATGTTTAGCAACTATTACTATGTACTCTCTTGTTTGCTTTCTTTTCCCTTTTGTCTCTAAGAAAAGACTAAAGAATTTTCATTTTCTGCATCCTAAGCCACAATCAACTCACTTTGTAGCCCAGTCCAATAGTGTAAGAAAAGGGGAATTTCCCTAATCACAGCCTCAAACCTCCCCTGGTACGTAGACTTGTCGGCTTTACTCATCATTCTCTCCTATTTCCAGAGATGAATGTATTTCAAGCAATCTGCAGCTTAACTCATGTGAAAATAATGGAGTGCCAGCAGGATTGTTTTAATGGATTTGGTGTGGATAGACTTTGCCTCTTCAATAAATCCAGCAAAACCTCACAGCGTGTTTTTCAGCAAAGAAGGCTGCTGAACTTGGAGCTTGCCCCTCAACTCTCCCCTCATGCTGTTTCCACAACACTTTCACCGAAGGCTCATGCGTCAAAGCCAACATTTACATTGTTTTCTTATGTAGAAGCACCTAGGTAATTACCACAAGCGCATGGTGATTCATTTGAGAAAAAAAAATATTTTTAAAAAATTTAATTTCTCATATAGTAATAATAACAAAGCATGGAAGATGTTGAGAATGAGACGATGGCAGCAGTTGAGGTGGGGGTGACGATGGCCATAATGCTGCTGGTACTGGCAATAGTAGCCGTTGCAGTTGTGGGGATTCTTGTTGCGCGTGAAGACAAACATCACTGGTTGTCATATTTATTAATTTTCAGGGGGTACATACTCCTACCATGGTCTGTTTCAAGCTACCAATGTGATATCAGTGTATGCAGAGTTGAGAAGAGATAATAACAGTCTTATCTCATGAGCTGGTATTAAGCCAGTTCCACCTCACACTCGAGGTAACCATAGCAGTAGCATGAGTGGTACCAGTACTCCTGGTACCAGCAGTGGCACTAGGAGCAATCACGATAATGTTAGCAGTGGGGAGAGTGATGATGGAGCTGGTGGTAACGGGGTAATAGTCCTGTTGGAGTCAGTGGTGATGTCAGTAACGACAGTGATATTATCAGTGGTGGAGGCGAAGTGGTATTAATGATGATTAATGATAGTGGGATAGAAGGGATGGTGGCATCGGTGGTGATCATGAAGAGAATAGTGGTCACTTTTGCATAAAGTTTTATAATTTACAGAGTCCTTTATATTTTTATTTTTAATGGCCACACCCAAGCATATGGAATTTCCCAGGCCAGGGATTGAATTCGAGTCACAGCTGTGACCCATACCACAACCGTGGCAACACTGCATCCTGTAATGCACCGTGCCAGGCCAGGGATGGAACCTGAACCTCCACAGGGACTGGAGCTACTGCAGCCCGATTCTTAACCCACTGCACCACAGCAGGAGCTCCTTTAGAGTCCTTTTATGTGCATTACTGCATTTAACATTGTGAGTGAAAAAACTAGAGACAGGCTGAAGGCCACTCAGAGCTCTCTGGTCCAAATCCCCAGAATCTGTAAGAATACAAGTCTCTGGGCATATGTGATAAAGGATCTTGGCATGGGGGATTATCCTGGATTATCGTGCTAGGTCCTCTGTTTTATTTTTTCTTCATTTTTTAAGGTTTTATTGAAGTATAGTTGATTTAAAATGTTGTGATCATTTCTGCTATAGAGCAAAGTAACTCAGCCATACAGGTACACACATTCATTCTTTTTCAGATTCCGTTCCCATAGAGATGGGTCCTCCTATTATCACAACAGCCCCCATTAGGGAAAGGCTTAGGGAGATTAGACTCACACACCTGGGCAGGTGACATAAAGATGGGGGCAGGATTGGAATGATGCACCTGTGAGCAAAGGTGCTTGATGAAATACAAGCAAAGGAAGGTCAGAAGCCAGTAAAAGTGGCAAGAGTCAAGGAATGGATTCCCCTTAGAACTTCCTAAGGAAGTGATACTGATTTATGATTTGTTGTCGGAAGCCACTGAGTGTGTGACATTTTGTTACAACAGCCAGAGAAAATGAACACTCAGTGGAACCCCTTGGTACTTCACAAAAATATTTTAGACGTAAGAGGTTTAATATGGATTCTAATCTTGTTTGCATTGTTTCACTATTAATGCCATTTTAGCATTTCTCTTCCTCAAAAAGAAAAAAAAAAAAGTCTGCAAGGTCAATCGTGCCTACAAATGTTTTACTCTAATGGATATGTTAAGTCTCATCTCCAGAGCAAGGACAGGCATCCCAGAGATGGTGTGTAGAAACAGGAACCCAGAGAGGTCATGAAGTTAAAAGAAACAGGAACCCAGAGAGGTCGTGAAGTTAAAAGAACACAGAATTTGAAAAAACTTTGGGAAAAAAGAGTACTTGGTTTTCCACAGCCTATGGAATGAGAAGGGGTTCAAATCCATTACTGTTGTAATTTGGGTGGTGGCGTCACACAGAGAGAAGGCTCTGAAAGAGTACACCAGATACATTATGGTTAGTTAGTATTGTTGTGATTGTGTTGTCATCATTGCTGTTTGCTTTAGTCAGGTTGGGCTGCTGTAGTAAACTGCCAGGGACTGTGGGGCTTAAACAACAGATGTTTCCTTCTCACTGCTTGGGAGGCTGGGGAGTCTTGGTAGGGGTTCCAGGAGCCAGCAGATTTAGTCTTGGTGACAGCTGTCTTCCTGATTTTCAGATGTCTGCCTTCTTGCCATGTCCATATAGGGGAGAAAGAAAACTTCCTTTTTTTGTAAAGGAGCTAATCTCATTAAGGGGCTCTAATGTCATGACCTCATCTAAACGTAATTACCTCTGCAAGGGTCCACCTCCTAACATCCATCACAGTGGGATGGTTCCAGCCCTCTTCCATGTTCAGAATATTCTAGAAGCAAACATGACCTGGGCAGACCACTAGCTCCCTCTATTGGGAGTGTCTGGAGATAGAAGAAGAGAAGTACAGGGACTCCAGACTGAGTGAGGGCTAAGGAACATGCACAGGTTCTCAGAGGAGTATGGGCCTCAGATGCGAATAATTATGGATTCTAGTCAGTTTTAAAAATTTGAGTGAGCTGATTTCCTGATGACTCTCACAGAAGGCAGCCATCACATTAAGAGGAAACTTGAACTGTAATCCCTCATTTTCTTTTCATTGCCATGAAAAAAGTCAGCATAATGGGAACTGATAAGAGAGCCAAATCACTAAAATATGAAAATCACGGAATTAGCATTTATCCAAATTCCTCAGCTGAGCCTATCATGGAAAAAGCTTGTTTTAATCACATCGAGTTGCTTCTTCATGACTGTGGAGTTTCTTATGAGCTAAAACACCCTTTATTCTTATAGGCAAAATTAATGGCTCAACCAAAGAATTAGATTAATGAAGCCAAGAGCCTTGAAGATCTCCAGGAAAGACATCTTCAGCATTTTCAAGTCCTCACCCCATGAAACAGATCCTTTGGAATTAATCAATCTAATGATCAGCTCCCTCATGTTTCCTATGCTCAGCCTCAAAATTTTGCCCTATTCAAGGGCTGGGGCAGTTTGCATGGCCACTGCCTTCTCTCTCAGATAACATTGTGAAAGACAAAATGAGGACCACTGACTTTCTAAGATCACTGTAAGTCAGGTGAATTATACCCATGGTCCTTATCTTCAAAGGCTACTGTCATTGTGGGTTTGGCTTTGCCACAGTGAAGTGCAGATGTTAATCTGTCCTACATAAGGGTGATTTAATTGTAATCCTCAATTGTGTACGTAAAGATATAATATCTTCATGAAAAAAAATAATCCTTATTGTACTGACTAGCTGTTTTATTTTCTATTTTTTGACTGCTAAGCAATTTTTGAATTATTATGTAAATTCTCTTGATCTCATTGAAAATTATGTGTTCACTCTGATCCACAAAATAAGAACTTGGAATAGCCAAGTTGGTGAAATCTTGGAGTAGTCTTTACGGAATATTAGTTTGGCAGAACTGAAGGAGCAATTTCAGTGTGCAAGCCACAGGCTTACACAGTGATAGCTGTGCTGTGATTAATACATGCCAGGGCAGGTCAGAACACAGTCTCACTGTAGATACCTGTGATCTCTTTCCATCACACCATGTCTCAAACATTTCAACTCCTTCCTCATCAACAGACTCAGGGATGCCACTAAAAAATCCCAGAAGGGTGTTATAGCAACTTAGTTTATTTCTCTCAGTGTTCAGTTTTAAAAACTTATCTGCTATTGTTCTGCTATGTGATTTTCACCCACTTTGCCCCCTAAACTCCACTTCCTAATATTTTTAAAAGTATTCTCAAAAGTTAAGTTTTAAGTTCTAAATGTATACATTTATGTAAAAGTATAGACAATCCATCTTCATTATTCAAGGTTTCCAGATTTGCAAATTTGCCTACTTACTAAAATGCATTTGCAACCCCATAATCAACACTTGTGGACTTTCATGGACATGTGCAGAATGGTGAAACATGTGAGTTGTATGTTATTCAAATTCCCAGCTAAGGTCGAACAAAGAGGTGCTCTGCCTTCTCGTTTCAGCTCTCATGTTGTACACAATGTCCTTTTCCTGGTACATTTAATGCCATATTTTTGGCACTTATTTAGTTGTTTTTGTAAGTTATTTCAGTGTCTAAGATGGGCCTCCAGGGTAATGCTGAAGTGCTATTTAGTGTCCCTAAGTGCAAGAAGGCTGTGAAGTGCCTTGTGAGAAAATGAATGTCATAAAGAAGCTTTATTCAGGCATGAGTTACAGTGCCATTGGCCATGAAATAAATGCTAATCAACACTGTATATTAAATAAGATGTCTTTTATCAGAAACACATAAAACAAAAGCTAGTATTCATTAGTTAGCAAAATATGTTGTGATCAGAGGCTTGCAGGAACATAATCCCATAGTTCCTTTAGGAACAGTGGTGCAGGATTCCCTTATTCAGTGTTCATAACTACTTTACAAAATGTAACTACTAAAAATAGTGTGAATCCCCTATATTTATTCGAAGTGGGATATTGATCAGTTCCTAAAATGCAGGCATTAATGAAATCGGGAAAGGACTGAACTCAGTGTCCTCAAGTGAATACTTTTGCTCTCCATTCACATTGATCTAATTGTTTGACTCTTCTGTAATTCAGGTACCACATCCTACTGAAAAACAGGATAAAACAGAGAAAAAAGACGCACTCATAAAAAGAAAATAGAGATTTATTTCCTATGATCACCTCCCTTTCCTTCTGCTCTTATGTTCTTCTCTAGTGTGTAAAACTGGGTTTGTATTTGATTGGATTGACTGCCAATAAATTATTACCAACTGGATGTGATGAGATTCCTTGAGTTGTTTTCATAGAATGAAGACATCGTTCTGAGACATATTTGAAGATTTACAGACAAATTGTGATATTTTGGATTTGCTTCAAAATAATGCTAAATGAGTTGGGGACAAAATGACTTGACACTTGCTGAAGCTGGATGAGAGGTCCATGGGCGTCATTATCCTCTTAGGTCTACTTTGTCTGCTTTTGAAATTTTCCATAATGAAAGTTGCAGAGATAAAGAACAAGGTAAGAAATACCATTCTTCTGTGCCAAAGCCCATGCTTGGAGCTTTACATGTGCTTTTCCATTCAACCTCTACAATTATTTCATGCAGAAATTATTTTCTCTCTTAATATAGAGCAGAACAAGCTAACAAAAATAAGATTCCCAATTAATAAATGACAGTAACTATATTTTTTAAATTTAGTTTTTCTTTTTTAAATTTTTTTATATTTACCACATATGTAGCTTTTAATAATAATAAACGTATCTTCCTTTTTCAATTTTTAAAATGTTCCTTTTAGTCTTACAGTGCATTGCATATACATTTTGATTTTATATATATATATATTTTTTTTCAGGATTCCCTAATACTTTGTGCCTACTCATCATCAAGTCTCTCAGCTCACTTTTCTAGAGCTAACAGTATATAAGTACCTGGCAAGGCAGATGACAAAGATAAAATTTGTTCAAGAGTTCTAGAGCTCAGATCCAGATATGGGAGACATAAATACTCAAAGATTTTCCTTCTGAAATAAAGTTAACCATTATTAAATTTGTAATCATAATATATTAGAGTTTGAAATGGTCCTAGATATCCAATATTTCTATATTTGAAGAAAATAAATTCCCCCGAAAGAGAGTAGAAAAAGGAGAGGCCAGGTCTCTTAGTTTCCAAATCCAATTTCTTTCTACTTCCTCACATATATTTATTTATCCTGTAATGAAAAATATATCAGGAGTTCTAGGTCATTTGGAAGAAAGAATAAATAAATGTGCATAAACACGTACACGAACACAGACACAACATATACAAATGGGGATTAATATAAGACATTTAAATTAACTAAAATTCTTAAATTAACTAAAATGTCCCTACCTTACACCCACAATAGGCATAGGTCAGCTGGAGATGATTTATCTAAATCTGTTTGCAAATCCATAATTAAAATCCATGCACACAGGCAGCTACACAAATATCACCCTGTGGTGTTATACTTGCTGAGTATTAATTAGATTAAAAGCTTCTAAGGCTAATTCATTGAGATAAGAAATGATAATTTGTGAGTCTATAAAATAGAATTCTTCTTACCATATTGCTTTTCTAAGAAAATGTTAATTGTCTCTCTTTAGCCGAATGTAAAAGTATCGTTTTAGCCTAAAATATCTACTGAGGGAAGAAAAAAAGAATAAAACTCTCTTGAGATGAAATATCTACTTCACACAGAAAAATATTCCACCTTGTAATTAAAACATTAGATATGTGAACAACATAAGTCAGAGGCATATCATCACAGATGCTGTAAAGTCAATGCCTCTATCTCTTTTCCAAAACTCAGTCGTATTTGCTAACTTAGATATTTATTTTCAGCGGAAAAAAAAAAATCTAAGTAATGTCAAAAACAAAAACAAAAACACCTCAAAAACTGGGACTCCTACCTGCAATAAAGTGAACTACTTTTAAAAATTATAGTGAGACCATGTCAGCCAGTCATTAACTCCATTGCACTTCTGCATTTAGATTTCACACTTACTGCTCTGGACTCAAGTTACAGGAGCTTCAGAAACAGAGCAAAGGTAAAGAGAGCAGGGATGGTATCGGGACATTAAAAAACTCAAAGTTAACAAGAAAATTATGTTTAGAGGTCTAATATGTGACAGAGGCAACATTTTGAACCAACCAGGAAAGAACTGTCAATATATGGATTTATAAAAATTTAGAAAAAAAAATGAAAGTTGAATTTCAGAGAAAATACCATAAATTTTTTGGGGGGATAAAAATATGTGAAAATATAAAGGTCCCAATACTTTAGACTATAAAGAAGTTGTATTTCTATAATATCAGGAATGAAAAAATCAGTTATAATGATCATACCAAAGTTAGAAACAAACAATAAAGGTAATGCTAGTTGATCTGTTTAATATGATACATTTTCCACTTTCCAAATTTCTATAAATAGAACTGATACTCAAAACTGGAAATGTCATTATACTTAATAATTAAATTTTATGTGAATAACAAATGAAAATTTTCTAAAAATCATACAACATCTTTATAGTCCCATAGAAATATGTGAAAAGATATGGAACAGCAATTTACAAATGAAAAATTATTTTAATAGCGATGAATACATTAAATATATCACCTTGATAAATAATAAAAAAACTTTAGATTAAGCCTGTTAAATGTGATTTTCATCTATAAAATTGACAAGATAAAAATGCAATATGGAATGTTAGAGGGAGGGTGTCACCTATTAAACATTGTCAAAGACAGTTGATGAAAGTTCAAATTGATCCAGCCTTTCTAGAGAGAATGTTATTAAAACAGATGAAAAAATACAACATAGAGAAATTTCATTCTGGGAAGTTTTTTTTTTTCCAAGAAAATAATGAAAATTATAATAATCAGTGCAAGCACTAACTCCCTCCTAACAACTTGTGTTATGACCCTTCTTAGCACTTTTCTTACATAGACTCATGTCTGTTTTTCCACAAGCCTGTGAAGGAAATCCTATTATTATCACCTCATTTTACAGATAAGGAGATGGAGACACTGAGAAACCATATTCCAGTCTGCTCTTCCTTGTTCCTCTGCTTTCTGTTTCCAGCCCCAGTCTCCATATTGTTTTAATTATACTCAATGGAGGATATTCAGCTACATTCACAAACAACTTTGTGAAATTTTAGAAAGTACATATTTATACATATAAATATCTGTGTATATATACATATACATACACACACATACCTTACATATATGTATGTATGTATATATGTGTGTGTGTATGTTTGAATTTTATATGAGCAGAGTTCACAGTTGAAGACACATTAAGGCATGTACGCTATCTTCCACAATATATGGTAGTGTATATGTATATATACACTAATTGAATATTTCTGGTTTTCACAACATTTATATAACCATCAAAACTAAAGTGCAGACTAATTGCAAAATTTGCCTAGGTTCTGTCTCCTACATCTGTATTTCTTTTCTTTTCTCCTAGACAGTAGTGTGCTGGAGCTAGCTAATAGCAACTTGTGAGAATCAGTTAATTTTTTTTAATTGTTAACTATTATTTAACATTGTGTTACATACACTTAAAATAAATATGACAGTAAGTACTCCAAACATCATTTTATAATAATCGGACTTCAATTCACTATTATCTATACCACGGAGGTTATTTACATTTATTTTATCATATGTGTACATATTTTCCTAACGACAAGTTTGGTATTATTGCAGTAGTAGCTGGAAAACCAGTGTGGTGGGAGTATTTTCACCAAGGACATCAGTCAAGTCTACAGATTGAGGTGTGACTTATTGTTTTGTTAATTGCATAGATTTAAGAAAGCGCTGAAGAAAATGCCAAGAAAGCAGGTTAAATTTCAAACTGTCTCACTTACATTATGAATAGCACAAATAAATGGAGGAAATATTCTGCTAGAATTTGAAATTTATTATTAAATGAGCAAAGAAATTCCTCATTGCTACTAATAAGTGAGTGAAGTTCCTACATAGGTCTTCACCGTTTCACTTTTCCATTACTCATCCTTGCAGTGAATTTGAAAAATATGGAACAGTGCAAGTAAAACAAGAAGTATTTGTAACATTTCATTATTGGTGTATTTCTTTTTACACACAAATTACTTCACAATTAAGATCCACTGTAAATACGGTTTTGAATTTCAACGGTGTATCATGAAGGAGTTCCCTATATTATTAAATATGCTTTTAAAACATGCTTTAATGAAGGACTATAATATAGATTTATTCAAAATTTCTTTGACCAATTCTGAATTCATATTGTTTGACAGGTAACTGATATATTTTAGATGTAAAATTTATGGCCACATGTATAATCTCTCATTAACCAAGGATATGACCATGAACAGAAAGATGTTTGAAATCTGCACATAAAGGAGAGTTGTTCAAAAAGCACAAGTACAACCTAGATGAGGAGCTTAACTGCATTGATGATGTTGTATGTGCTTTATCCTGCAGTTTTAGTACTTGTGATTCATTTTTAGTTTCTTCTCTAAAAGCCATCAAAAGACAGCTCATTTTAGCCTGACTCAATTATTAATAAATAACAATAAACGTGAAAATGATGTTGATACTTCCTTTATTAGCATGGCACAAAGCATTACCATTACTGATTTTTAGAACTTGACTCAATACCAAGGGCTTCTCACTGAGACTGGAGGATTTTAAAAGTTGATGCCAAAGCATTACCATAAATCTTACCTACATGTTGCTAAATGTGAATACACACACACACACACACACATATATATATGGGAGATAAGAGAATCAGCAGAAATAATAAAGAATAAAAACAAAATATGGCTTCTTTTCACACAGTGGTGACTTGGGCTGAAGCCTAGGATCCACTTGATACTTAAAGCTTTTCAGGTGCTTTCCTCTCCTGGAAATGCCTGCCTCATCCCCCAGCATTTCCTGGGAAAACCTTATTTTTCAAGTATCAAATGAAGTTCATCTTCTCTGGGAAGCCATGGCCTACCGCCCCCTTCCCACACCCCCACCCACACATGCCGCACACAGGGGGCTCATGACCTCTATAAACTTTGTCATAGCTTCCTGTTATGGATTGAATCATGTCCCTCTAAAAGCTGTGTTTAAGTCCTAAACCTAGGCGACTGTGAATGTTACCTCATTTGGATATAGAGTTTTTGCAGCTACAGTTGAGAGGAAGTCTTGATTCCTAGAATGGGTCCTAATCCAATGACTAGTGCCCATGTAAACTGAGAGAATTTGGGCACAGGCAGACACACAGGGTGATTGCTACATGATAATACAAGTGGCAGAAGTGCTGCATCTGCACTACATTCCAAGGCACATCAAAAACTACCGACAATTCCTGGAAGCTAGAACAAGGCAAGGAACAGTACTCCACCAGAGCCTCCAGAGGAAGCATGGCCCTACCTGCAACTTGATTTCAAGATTCTAGCCTCCAGAACTGGAGAAAATAAAGGTCTGTTGTTGTAAGTTACCCAGGGTGGGGGACTTTGATAAGACAACCTGATAAAACCAACACACCCCCTCACACTTTCTTCCTCATTCATTCACCCAGCAAATTTTACTAAATGACCTCTGTGCCAGTCAGTATGCTTGCTTGCTTTCTTCTTATGCCTCACTAAAGAAACTTTAGCATCACTTTCTCCAGAGCCTGTACAACTGTACTCCCAGAAGAGGTTGCTAATAAATAATTGCTGATTAAATGATTAAATGGCACTCTTGATCTTTCATAGTGAGCTTCTTTTTAAAGTTGCTTTTATCTCCTAGTGAAGAGTCATATTCAAAGAGAATTGCAGACTGGGAGAAAAGGGAGCGGGCTTTTAATGACAATCACAAATCTATCTAAAGTAAACAACAGAATATGTGCATTTTAAACAAACAGATCTTAGATGGTTGTTGTTGTTCTCATCAACTATGCAAATTAAATGCCATTTCTCTTTGATTGTCTGAATGTTCTTCAATTCTTCAACATCAAAGCAGCCAAACGGACTTTTACTGAGCTTAAAGGATATGTTTGTGAAGGCCAGAGAAACAGTATAGCTTAATGGACAAACTCTGAAGTCTGCTTTGAGTTTGAATTCCTGCTCGGCTACCTCAGATATAATCTTACAGAGAGATGCAATCTTTCAAGGTCTGTATATCTATAAAATGGGATTAATAATTATATGCATGTGAAGCACATGTGAGAATTCAAAATGATCCTATATGCTTAATACAGTGTCTTAGATTAAGAAACACTCAGTAAAAGTTGATTTATTTATAATGTATTACTCTCATTATCAATGATGTCTATAACAATTATGGTTACAAAATTTTGTAAGTGTATTAGAAATTCTTATTAAATCAGTAGGATAAAATATACAAGATCTCAGAAAAGAGGTGATCCCCTTCTTTATTGATATCTACTAGTCACATAGGACCAAGAGAAAGAGTACATCTGCCTGCAAGAAGCTGCCAGTCTAATCATCTTGATCACCATATAAAGACCTATTTAATTTTATGTCTCTAATAGTACTAAAACATGCTTCCACCACAAGGAGTTGTCCATGTAGGTACAGAGAGGAATCTGAAAGAATTGCCCATAAAATAACTTAACAGTTGTACAGGGAGATAGAAATACAACTGTAGGACTCACTCATCCCCTATTTCCATAGAAAACTATTATAACTCCTTAGCTAAGCACACAAGACACTTTATGTTCTCCCTTCTGTTTATGGGTGTACAAGGAATTGCACTTGGAAGATTTCATTTTATTTCTTATTAATTCTGCTTGCTCTGTTTCCTTTTTCTCTTTGGCTGCTTTCTTTGAATGCATTTTGTTTATAAAGCTTCATGTATCTCTCTTCCAGTTGCGAAACTATAAATTGTCTTTCTATTCTCTTTGAGGTTAACTTGTATATACTTAAACATGCATTTCTGAAGTTTAATATTGATAGCTGCAATCTCCTGGAAAAATTGAAGAATTTTATAATACTTCAATCTAATTATTCCTATCTCCCTCATTTTAGATATTTTTTCATTTACTATATGTTTTTTCTAATTTTTTGTTATCATTCGGTGAAATCTTTTTTTTATTAATTTTACATGGTCAATCAATATCAATTAACTCACTTATCTGCTTTCTTTGCTCTTTGCTCATCATTTCTGACTATACCTCATAACATTTTTCTGGAATCATTCATTTAGAATTCATTCATTAAATTGAAGTGCTGTAGGTGGGAAATATTCTGTTGTTTGTAAAAAATTATTGTGATTTTACTCTTGTTCTTGAATAGTTTAGCTTGTGAACTTTTTTTTTTTTTGGAGCACTTTAGAGATCTCACTTTCTTGTTGTGGCTTCCATGGTTGTTAAAGTCAAATTTAGGACTATCATTTTATCCTAAGTCATCTGACTCTTCTCTGGATTACTGTCAGATATTCTATTTATATTTGGTAAATTGCCATTTCCCTATGTTCTTCCCTGTTGTGAATTTCTTTTTATTCCTGTATTTTATTGGGCTTCCTAGAAGGGAAAAACCATGTCTTTAATTGATAATGAAAATTATCTACCATTTTCACTTTAGTTGTTATCTCTTTCCCTTTCTCTCCCTTCTCACTTCTGGAATTCCAACAAAATATATGTTAGAAATTATTTCCATATGGGTAAATTTTACTTTTGATTCATCAATTGGCCACATACACTTCCATATGGACAGTTCTTATTTGATTAGGCAGCTTATAATTTGGTGGCTTTGGAAGGAATATAAATTTGAACCCTAAATCTGAATCAAATCAGTTTCTCATGGGAATTATTATTATTTTTTCATCTAAGGCCCATGCCAAGACATACACAAAAGGTTTCTTTCATTTTCCCTTTGCTGATTTAACAGATATTTACCTACTTCACCCGTATAGAGAACTGTTGGGAAAATTAAATAATATAATCATAAAAAATCTTGGTAAAATATTGTGTGAATTCCACTTAGACTGAGCCAGGGCCATCCCATTGTCTTCATATACCTCTACAAATTTCAAAGAGGTTGGCAGAATGTATTAAAAGCAAATGGGATTGTGATGAAATTTACTACAAATACATTATACACTATGTAAAAAAATCTTGGTAATACTAATAGTAGCTGTAGTAACAGCAGTGATAATAGTTATAGGCTTTGTTGTTCCTGATTAAGTTACAATAGTGTATATTTTTTATTCCTAAATTAAATACAAAGTCTGACATATATTTAGCAAGTTTTTGTTGAAACTATTAGAAAATAGTGTATAAATATAAAATATTATAAATCTCTTAAGCAGTGCTTTTAAAAAATATTTATAGCTACATTTTTTTCTGCATGTATGTGTGTATATTTTAAAAAGGCTCATTAGATAACCTGCCCTCTCCATTTTTCCCAAGCTGGAAAAGTAAAGTACGTTTTTGTGCTTCTGGAGAAGGGCAGAGGATTAGTATTTACCACATGGCATTGTGCTTTCTCATTTGCTAGAAGACATAAGGGAGACAATTACAGCTGAGGGGATAAGAGTTAGGTAGGGGAGAGTGGTTGCCAAACTTTTACATTTTAACCAGCAGAGAACTATATCAATCAGAATCTTCTTTTAACGTAATCAGAGAAAACTTTTCAGAAAAAATGCACGAAGTTTAGCCGTGCTAAATACTTTGCATAAGTCCTTTTCCACCAATTACCAACTTGCCCATGAAAACAATAGACTAACTTGATGCTGATTAAACTCTTGGGTTATATTTATGAATATGTCTATTTTCAGGTGTGAATAATGATTCTAAAGCCATATGTTCACATTTGTTTGGAGTACAGTATTTGTCTTTGTAGGGTAGTTGTCAATTTGATAACTGGATTTCTTTTGTTCACTGAATTTAGTTAATTTTTATATTAAAAGTATTATGACCACCATCCTTGCAATATATTTTCAATATCTGAGTAATTTTCCCAGATATCACCTTGTTCTAGCCTCAGAAATCTTCAAAGTAGGCATTTCTATTAATTTTCTTTTTTTAAGTTTTGGTAAGAATGTTTTGAGTCCAAAGTATATAGGTAAGTAGTCCAAAGACTTACAAGTCCTAATGCATCATATGAATTTCAGGTACATTTCATTTTTGCAACCCTTCTACTTCTGACAACAAATTCATCAAATGAAAACCTGTGGGATTCACAGATGGCGAACAACTAATTCAGTCTCAAAGGAATTGGTATTAAAATTGATGAAATATATTTCTATTATAAATGAATTTCCCTTAAGTGATTGGTACAATGACAGAGTACAGGATCCTAGAATAGATGTTGATGTTTTACGAGATAGTATTAGCAATCAGCCCCAAAGTCTTCCTTATCTTTTCTGAAATACTTTAAACTTCATCACTTTCCTAGTGTAATACTTTTTATAAGTTAGATAATTATCTTTTAACTCCTCTATGTTTAAATGCATATCAATGAGTTGAATGAATGTAGTCATAATTGGCATAATAAGTTTTCCTCATTTGCTTTTTCTTGTTTATCATTGCAGAGAAGGAAATATCATTAAGCCACTCAACACTTAGCAGACAGGTTCAAATCTGTTTCTGCCTCTTTTTGTTCCTGTTCTTCTCTTATTTACATAGTAATATATCCTTTACCATGATTTTAAAATTAACTTCCTCTCTTCCTGAATAAATCCTGTATGAATCTGCAGAAGACAACACTCCCCACACTAGCAGCCATGGACTTTTAGTGTATGGCCATTAGGTATCTGTGGAATAGAAGGAATTTCCCCTGCCAAGGAAGCCCTGGGGCATCCTATTTTTAGGTTAGAGATTCTTTAAGTATGTCATGACTGAATAAGTAATTAGTTAGAGAGCATATACTTGAATTTTACCTCACATTAAATATTTATGGTTTTCCATTAACCTGGTCTAAGTTGATGGAGACAAACTTGAAGAAACTAATTCCAACACCATTCCCCCATCTGATTTTAATGCCTGTAACTAACTTCTCTTTTGAAAATACAGTTCTGATCCTACTACTTACCTGCTTCCAAACCTCCCGCAGTTCCCTGTTAACCGAGAGAACCAAGTACTTAAAGCACACTCTATGGTCCCCAAACCTTCCAGCAAGGGGTCCTCAAAATTCCATACAGGAAATTCGAGGGTGGAGCTTTTTTTAACAATTCGACAAGATATGAACCTACATATCTTTCCTCTCACATCTGTATATAACTTATAAAACAATTCTAGAAATATAGAAATTTGCGTTGATTCTAAATATCTCACTTTTCTCATGTCTCTATTACCACTTACACTGTGTTAATTCTGGGTCTTATCATACCTCATTTGATCTATTTCAGGAGCATCCTAACTCGCTTACCTGAATCTTGCTGCTCCAGCTCTAGGGAATCTCTCACTTTACAGACAACAGGATCTCTTTAGCATAAAGACTGATCATGCTCTTCCCCTCCTTATCCCGGCTGTTAGAATAAGACTTGGCATTGACCTATCTGTTTCTCCAGCCTCTTACACAGCCACTCCCAAGCTTGCTGCTCTTCCAAATCCCATCAGACAACCTGGTCACTGACCTCACTGCCCTTTCATGTGTATAGAATGATCTCCTCTGCTTGTTCACCATTAAAACATCTATCAATTGTTCAAAGTCCTTCTCTGATCATTACTTCATCTTTGAAGTTTACGTTATTGCCTTCTGTCCAGACTGAATTAGCCATCTGCTCCTCTGAACTATTTCTATATCCTGAATATTATTTTCTCTTTGCTCATATCTCACAGCAACTCACAGCATTAGGATTAATTGCAATTATTAGCCTAGTTTTTCCATCTCATAATAGTTCAAGGCAAGCAAAATCAAAAGTTTGTTCTGAGTACTACTATATACCAGTTATTGTGATGAGGAGTTAGAATAATTAGACAAAAACCATGCCCTTCTTGGCATGATAGACAAGTGATTGTCTTTATTCATCTTTGTTACTCTAAGACAGAGAAAATACCAAGATATATTTGTTAAATGACAAACAGGTAAAGTCACTTGTTAAGTAAATGGATATAGCATCAACCATCAAGAAAATCCAATCTCATTTTTTTAAAAACCAACTTAATTAGTTTTTATTTGGTTTGACTGATATTTTCAGAAGTGAAATAGCAAAGGAAGTCAATGCCATCTCCAGGCCAAACTACTGAAGGAGAGAGAACTGCCCATGCAAAAACTGAAATGTGCTCTTAGATATGAAAGGCAAACTGGCAGACATGCCTCAGGGCATCTTACCCATCCCACATGGAGCTCTCAGATGTGAGTTCACATAATTCTACAGACTCTATCATAGCCATGTCTAGACTTGCCTTGAGTGGCTCCAATAATAACAAATCCCTCACCTCCCGTGAAAAGTTGTTCCATTAACAATTGTAAATTTTTTCAGCAATTGAAACACAATATTGTGCATGTACATAGAAATTCAGGAAGAACTTGCTGTTTCACATTTATTGATAAAATTGACTATTCTTTTTTTTAAGGGTATCTCCAATATTCTATTTACTTACTTAATTAATTAATTGATTTTGCTTTTTAGGGCCACACCCACAGCATATGGAAGTTTCCAGACTAGGGGTCTAATCAAAGCTACAGCTGCCAGACTACGCCACAGCCACAGCAATGCGGGATCTGAGCCACTTCTGCAACCTACGACCACAGCTCATGGGAATGCCAGACCCTTAATCCATTGAGCAAGCCCAGGGACTGAACCCACATCCTCATGAATCCTAGTCGGGGTCATTAATCACTGAGCCATGAAGGGAACTCCAGATCTCCCGTATTCTAAATGACAAGGAAAGAAGGCGTTTCTTCTGTTTTTGATAGGATAATAAGATAGTGGGGGGAATGAAGTTCATCTACTTCAACGTTATTGTTTTACAGACGGCGTATTGAAGTTCAGGGAAGAGAAGAATTTATCCAAGCCGAGCTGGCTGTTTAGTTGATAAGACAGAACTCAAATCTAGACCTCTTTAATCCCAGAGATCCCCTTTCCACTGTACCATCTTCTCCCAGAGCTTTATCTGGACAACATTTTATCTCTATTTTTTTGTCTTTACTATATGGTCTCCATATTTTAAAAGTGCATGTATAGAGAGATATCATATACAGTTAAAGACAGATTATTTTATAATTGCTTGTGTGGCAAAACCAAATTCAATAGTGCTAATGAATTCACATGTCCCGTGTCCTTGGTCCCTTTCCCCCTCTAGCCTGCCGGAGGCACACCATGATCAGCAATTTAGTCTTTCTCATTACCCTGAAAAGAATGTTTCTCTTTCTGCCCAGTTCTTAAGGAACTTTGTGATGTGCATTTACACAATGGGTTTGGAAGGAAAGACTCTGAATCTAAAAAGAAATATGAAGGGAATGCAATTACACTAATCTACAAGCATCCAGAGAGAGGGGAGAAGAGGCTGTAAGACGTCTTTCAACAGAAGAGGGACTTTTGGTGGTGGATGGTGAGAATGGAGAGATGTCAAAGGAGGCACCAAACGGTTCTCGCTAAATGCAAGAGGTTTAAAAAGGAGGAGATATCTGGGGTTCTGGCTTAAACCCCCTTTATTGCCTTTTTTTTTTTTTAATTTTTTAGGGCCACACCCACAGCATATGGAAGATCCCAGGCTAGGGGTTGAATCAGAGCTGCAGATGCTGGCTTATGCCACAGCCACAGCAACGCAGTTTCTGAGCCATGTCTGTGACCTACACCATAGCTCATGGCAACGCCAGATTCCTGACCCACTGAGTGAGGCCAGGGATTGAACCTGCATCCTCATGGATACTAGTTGGGTTCCTTACTGCTGAGCCATGACAGGAACTCCTGTAAACCCCATTTATAATCTACTAAGAAAGAATTTAATCACTGAGTGAAATTTTATTATTATCTTTATTACTGTTAGATGCGGACCTGCAGTAAAACTTGTGGTTTTCTTTGAGCTAAAGTAGATAAAAAAAAATTTCTTGCACAAGTAGGTTAAAGGCATTTAAGAACACTAAATAGTTCTAGAAGCATTTGTCAAATGATGACTCGGTTTTATATGGCCAATGATCTTGGAATAGATTTGTACATTTTATAAGGTTTGTAAAAACAACAAAATAATAACTGGCAAGCAAATCCTAAAATATTTACACTCTGGTCCTTTGACGAAAATGTTCCTGACTCCTGCTTTAAACAAAGAGCAAAGAAGTCCCTTTTAAAGGCTTCTATCCCCTGAAAAAGAGACAGAACATTTGCCAGATGTAGGGAATTGAGACTTGAGTAGCCAACCTGTGACTGTAACTGAAGTAAGACAGGCAGGGGTGGGGAGAGAGTCTAGGAGACAAATGCAGTTATTATAAGAGCTCTAAAACTATTCACAAGAGGGTACAGGCTAAGGAGAGAAGATCTAACATGAAATGCTTTCTAAATTTAGGATACATTTCTCCAATAAGGATCGTGTTAATTCTGTTAACGTAAAAGGGCCACCCAAGCTTTGGAGTTTAAGTTTGAACAAGTCACATAACTTCAAATAAACATTAGTTTCCTCATTCATAAAATGGAACTCAAATGGATAGCTCTTTGATAGCATTACTGTGATAATTAAATTAGGTAACCTATATTGAATACCAATCTTTCATATTACCTGGCATAGATAGAGTGAAAAATAGAAATGATTCAAATTTAGACTTTTATTTTTTGTGTATGACTTAAAAAAAAAAAAAAGGTCAGTTATCACATCCTCCAGAGAGAGATAGTTGAGAAGAAACTTCTGAGTCATTGTAATGCCCTGGATAATAAGGCATTTAGTTTCTTCCCAAGGTAGACTCAGATGTCCAGGTGGAATAGAAGGGCAATCCCTATCCACTTATTTCTTTTCTATGGAAAAAATAAAAGTCTTTCAATGCCCTTCTGACAGCTTGGAGCAGTCACTGAGCTGCTCGTATCTGGTTTATTATGCCTGCAGAATACATGTTATGGTTACTCTGGTATTTGGCTGGGGAAGGAGAATATGCTTTCAAGCAGGAACCAGGGACAATATTAATTCTAATAAGTAATTATTACTGCCATTGCCATCAGTGTAAGTAGCGAAAGAATACATATAATTGTTTTAAACACCTTGCTCTTCATTTCTTACAGCTACAGCCTAATGTTAATTAGTACCTGAACTGCACAGAGTCCCCCAAATGACAGGGGTTCAGTATGGAATTAGTATGTCTGGTGTTTACTGGACATGGCTAAAACAAATAAACCAACACAGACTGAAAGATGAATAGTTTATATTAAAAGATTTATCGAAGCCTCACTCTGACCTTCACAATGTCTTATCCAGGGGTCACTTAATAATTTTCTTTTTAATGAATGAGTAAATTAATGTTATTCCAGTCCTGTGAGAGAGATGATCTGGATATCTTGTAGCATTCTATTTTATTAATACCTATATCTAAGGAAAAACTGAAATAGGATTTGTTACGCCAAATCTCTGACAGCATAACATTATTTATACTGGTAGGTATGGGTAAGTAAGTGAGTTAATGTTGCAATATTTTTAAAATCCAGCTGTTTCCCAAGTAGGAAAATAACTGGCTGTTGTAAATGATCAATTGTAAAAAAGGTCCAAGCTTTGCAAATTTCCACACAAGATATTCAGTGAAGCTCTCCACTTACCTAAAGAAGCTCACTCCAGTAACGAAACTATGGGACTGACAGCTTCAGTTTCATGCTAAGAGATATGTTTTCCTTACCCTAGAGTGTCACAAAATTGGAAATGTCACAACCCTTGGGGGCATGTGAAAAAAATGCATGTTATATCACATCTGTTTTTCACTTGATCCCAATGGACCTGATATTTCTCCAAATTGCTATTTCGAAAAACCAATTTAATTTGATTGAGATATGAACATAAACTTATAAGCCAAGTAGAATACTTGCTTTAAGGTTAAAATGAGAAACATTTCTTCATTTTGTGGTTGCTAAGAAGTGCTTCTAGAAGTATTGCTCTCTTTTTAAAAATCTCTTTACTCTTATTGATGAACTCTGACTCCTCTCTATAAGGTCTACTTCAAGAAACATCCCAAAATTGCACCCCAAATATATATTTTTCCCTTTTCTGAAAACTTAGTTCAGGTATAACCTGGAAAGGTAAGTAATAGACAGATGAAAATTTAGAAATGAATGAAATAAATGAATATTTGAGGCATGCTCTGTTTCCTCATAATTGTGTGGCCTTAAGTTATTTAACCATTCTGAGACTCCATTTCTTCATAAGAAAAATGAAAATAAAGAGTGGCCAGGGAGTTTCTGTTGTGGCACAGCAGAAACTAATCCAACGAGTATCCATGAGGAGGTGGGTTCGATCCCTGGCCTTGCTCAGTGGGTCAGGGATCTGACACTGCTGTAACCTGTAGTGTAGGTTGTATATGCACTCAGTCTCAAGTTCTTGTGACTGTGGTGTAGGCAGCACCTGTAGCTCTGACCCCTAGTCTGGGAACCTCCATATGCTACAGGCACGGCCCTAGAAAGAAAAAAAAGAGAGAGAGAGAGAAGGAAAAGAAAAGAAGGAGAGGTGAAGACAAATTAAGTCTTGGATGATGGAAAAGATAACTGTTATAGGTCCCTTTCTGTTTGATATTGATGTGGTTCAATGTTTTTCAATATTTTCTATGTATCAGTCCTCTTCACGTATCCTAAAGTTTAAAGAATCTGAAAAGCTAGGTTTTCCTTATCAGGACATCAAAAATCACTCCAAATGCAAGGTCCCTAAAGCACACCAGGGCTGTGTTGAAGGGAAATGTTGCCATTCGAAAGGAAGATGGAATATATCCCAATCCATCAACCCTCTGATCATCTCCACATTCTCCCCCATCTCCCCAGAGGGAGGCGTCAGATTAGATTTAGCACAATCTATTCGGCAGAAGGGCTGTGTGTGTACTGATAAGCACACTGAGCTGCGGGAGAGCATTGTCTGTGGCTTTTCCCTGGAGCGCTGGCTATTTATTTCACTTCTACCCCAATCGCACAAAGACATTTACTACATTTCTCTTGATGCTGTCACAGGATCCCTTTGAAAAGCACTGTTTGCAGCAGGCTGAAAAGGCTGGCAAAGGAGGAGGCCTTGTGACTAGCTCATACGGCTGCATTGGCATGTGTGGGATTTCTTGGGGAAAATTACGCCTTCGCTGAGCAATTAAAATCCATCTGGTTATTCTGCCAGCTGAAGAATTCACTGAATCCAGTGCCAACTACTATCAGGTGTGGATGTCTCAAATTTCCTTTGAATGAGATGTTGGGAACATTCATCCCACAATGATACGTCCCTTATGAAATGTAGTTAAAAATACAGAATAGGATAAGAAGGTCATAGAATCCCAGACTAGTTTAGCAGGGGTCCTTTACTGTTTTTATACCATTAGCCAATGGACTCCTTTCTCAAAATAACACTTTAAGGGCATAAGATAAATACCTAGGGTTACAAAGAACTAATTCTATTGGAAAAATTATAAATATGTATTAGTGTTTCAATAATAAGTTTAAGCAGCAGATTTGCTAGCTAGTGCAATTTGAAAATGCACAGCATCAATGATATCTCAGGATATATGTTGCATCTTTAATATGATAAAAACATTTTTATTTCTATTGGTGATAAAGTCAAAGGAATAGCTAACACTGATGATTTGTTGTTTGTAGTTATAAATCAAGGAAATGCTTAAATTCAATTAGAGATGAATGAATTTCTCCATTTAAATACATAGCCCTTGACTTATACATATCTAGTGGTGGGAAAAACTTCGATACCAGAGTGAAAATTGAGTGATGTCACATCTAAATGTGTGATCCAGGCAAGTACTTTTAATAACTGTGAGTCACCGTTTCCTCAACTTTATTTACAGGGAGTTCAGTGAAAATGAAATGGCGTAATGTTAATGGCTAATATTTATTGAGCACTTACCAGTGATAGACACTGTGCTAATTGATTTATAGACATTAACTCATGTAAGGTAAAAGAGGATCATTTGGTGTAATTCAAAATTGTATCCAAATATATCTATAAGGTTTCCACATAAAACTAGAAACCTTAGAAAGTAGCCTAGACCTTGAATTTGGAAGACTTTAGAGCCTACAGAAATTCCTCCCAGTCACTTGTAGACATTACACTGACTGTTATACTGGTATTATTTTTAACAAGGGAAAGGAGGTC
This sequence comes from Sus scrofa, assembly GCF_054392235.1. Taxonomy (NCBI): domain Eukaryota; kingdom Metazoa; phylum Chordata; class Mammalia; order Artiodactyla; family Suidae; genus Sus; species Sus scrofa. Next base: position 15,190,628 of record NC_139391.1, read on the forward strand.
TATTCCAAACTCTTCCTTTTTGGCTGCCATTCTGAGGATTGAAGGGACTCACCACTGGGGGAAAAAAAAAAAAAAAAAAGCCATTCTCAGATTCTGGCCTAAACTACTGTTCTTATCCCCAATTCCCCTCTTTCAGTACAATTTTAGGGAGATTGCAGTAGGGATAATCACCAAAATATCTAACCACAGAAGATGGTGGTAGAAAGATCCTGAATGCACCTCCTCTCAAGGATGCAACAGATATACAGCTAAATGTACAGCAATTTCTCCAAAACAAACCTGAGAAACTAGCTGAAGAGCTTCTCCACAACAAAGAGTTAAAAGGCCCACATCCAAATGGGTAGGAAAGGCAGAGATATGTGTAAAAAACTCATATGCAGCACAGTGATCCACAAAGGACAAGGATATTAACTATATATTAATGTCATATATACATACATATATCATACTCATATATATATATATATATATATATATATGATAAAGTATCAATCACATACATAAATGGAGCTTCTTCCTGAGAAGCTGAGAAGCAAGAGGTACATACTTCACACTAGGTATAGCAAACTTTGGGGCCAGCACCAGAGAAAAGAGCGCCCAAATGGCTGGCTTTGAAAATTAACAGGGTTAATGTTTAGGAGAAATATAGGGCTGTGGAGAACAAAGACTCTACTCTTAGAGCCTCACACGCAGACATACTTGCTCCAGGACCTAGAAAAAAAACAACGGTTTGAAAAGAGCCTAGACCATGTGTGAAGGAAGTTTACTGTTAATCTTAAAGTATATACCCGAGTGCCAGAAGTCTTTGGAGTCTCTCTCTGGGAATGAGATGTCATTTTTACCGGTTCCTTTTACATTGTTGGTGCCAGCTCTGGAAGGTACCATTTTTGCACTGTCAATATAACCTGCTAACTGCAGCAAGTGGGCAGCACCATCCCTCCATGCCACAACAGATGCAGCAAGCAAGCACCCCCACCACTGCCAAGCTCTTCTCCCAGCCCCCTCTCCCAGAAACAATGGGCATGTGCACCCTACACAGGGGATATTCACAAAGCAGCAGGCTCAAGTCACCAAGGAGGGTTGTATTTCAGAACTGCATGCATCTGAAATGATCAAAGAGATAGCCTGATTGATAAATAAGAATAACTAGGGCAAGATTAAATGATAAGGCTCTTCTATATAAACTTACTCCTTCAAGAAAAGGAGAGATAGCTGTTTCACATAATATACAGAAAGAAAAAAAAAAGGCGGAGAGAGTCAAACAAAATGAGAAAACAGAAGACAATTTTTCAAATTAAAAAAAAAATAAACCTTGAAGGAATAGAGGTAGTATCTTAGTATCTTACCTGATAAAGGGTTCAAAGAAATGGTCCTAAAGATGCTCAATGAACTTGGTGGAAGAATCAATGCACACAGTGAAAACTTCACAAAAGAGACTGGAAACATGAGAAAGTAAACACGATTCATGGATATGAAGAATACAATAACTGAAAAATACACTTGAGGGAAGCAACAGCAGATTAGATGACACAGAAGATCAGATCTGTGAGTTGAAGGATAGTGTAGTAGAAACTATACAAAAGAACAGCAAAAAGAAAAAGAATTAAAAAAAAAAAAAAGGACAGCTCAAGGGACCTGTGAGGCAACATCAAATGAACTTATATCCATATTATAGGGGTCTCAGAAGAATAAAACAAAAACAGAAAAGGAGTAGAAAACTTATTTGAAGAAACGACGCACAAAAACTTGTCTAACCTGTGGGAGAAAAGTGATATCCTGGTCTAAGAACTAAAGAAAGTCTCAATCAAGATAACCCAAAGAGATCTACCAGAAAGATCCTTGTAAATTAAAATGTCACAAATGAAGATAAAGAAACTTAAAGCAGCAAAAGTAAACCATTTATGTAGAAGGGAACCCTCATAAAAATATCAGCTTATTTTTCAGCAGAGATTTTGCAGGCAAAAAGGGAGTGGCATGAAAAAACCCAACAACAACAACAAAAACAACTCCCAATCATGATTATTCTACTCAGCAAGGTTATTCAGAATGAAGCAGAGGTAGTTTCCCAGATAAGAAAAAGTTAAGTAGCTTATCATCACTAAACTGACCTTACAGGAAATATTAAAGCAAATTCTTTAACCTGAAAATAAAAGGTTGCAGCTAGAGAAAAGGAAGAGAAAACTGTAAAAAATAAACATTTCACTGATAAAGGCAAATATACTGTAAAGATAGTGGATCAATCACTTACAAAGTTAATATAGAGGTTAAAATACAAAAGTGGTAAAATCAACCATAACTTCAATAATTATTTAAAAATATACAAAATAAAAAGTTGTAAAATGTGAAGTAAAAAGCTCATAAAATATGGGGAAGCATAGTGAATCTCATTGAATGTAAGTAACTTACTTAGAGTAGACAGCTACTATATAGGTTGTTATTCTGAACCTCGTGGTAACCACACCAAAAACCTATAACAAATATACAAAAATAATAAGAAAGGAATCTAGACTTTAAAGAGAGTAATAAAACCACAAAGGAGAAAATTTAAAAAAAAAAGAAAAAAGAAAAATAAGAAGGGAATAGAAAATAACTGCACAAAAACCCACAGAAAACAACAAATGAAATGACAAAAAATACCTGTCAAGAATTATTTTAACTGTAAATGGACTAAATTCTCCAATCAAAAGATAAAAGGAGGTAAGTTGAATAAAAATACAAGACTTACTTCAGATCTAAAGACACACACAAACAGACTGAAAGTGAAAAGTTGTTTGAAAAAGATATTCTATGCTATGAAAATGAAAAAGACAATGGTAAGATAGGGAATTCCGGTTGTGGCACAGTGGAAATGAATCTGACTAGTATCCATGAGGATGCAGGTTTGATCACTGGCCTGGCTCAGTGGGTCTGAGATCTAGTATTGTGCTGAGCTGTGGTGTGGGTCACAGACTCTGCTCAGATCCTGTGTTGCTGTGACTATGGTGTAGGCTGGCAGGTACAGCTCCGATTTGACCCATAGCCTGGGAACCTCCATATGCGCAGGTGCAGCCCTAAAAAGACAAAAGACGAAAAAAAAAAAAAAAAGGTAAGATAGCAATACTTACATCAGGCAAAATAGATGTTAGGGCAAAGACTGTAGCAGAGGACAAAGAAGGCACTACAAAATAATTAAGGGGTCCAGTCAACAAGAAGATATAAAACTTGTGAATATTTATGCATTTAACATAGGAGCACCCAAAGTACATAAAATAAAAATTAACAGACAGAAAGGGAGAAATTGATAGGAACACAATAATAGTAAGGGACTTTAATACCTCATTTGCATTAATGGACAGATTGTCCACACAGAAAATTAACAAGAAAACATTGGCTTTAAATATATAGACACTTTGTACCTCAACATAATAAAAAATGCATACGCAAAGCCACAGCTAATATCGTAATGATGAAGAGCTTAAAGCTTTTCCTCTTAGATCAGGAAGAGGACAAGGATGTACACTCTTTCCACTCTTATTCAATATACCATTGGAACTGTTAGCTGCAGTCATCAGGCAAAAAAAGTAAATTAAAAAAAATCCAAACTGGAAATGGAGAAGTAAAATATCACTATTTGCAGATGACATTATAAACAGAAAACTCTTAAGATTTCACCCAAAAACTGTTAGAATAAATGAATTCTGTAAAGATGTAGGATAGAAAGTTAATATATAGAAATCTTTTGTGATTCTATATGGTAATTAAAAAAATTAGAAAGAGATTTTTTTAAAAAAAATTCCATTGAAAATTGCATTAAAAAGAGTAGAAAATCTATTTCTCTTTTTTTTTTTTGCCATGCCCATGGCATATGGGATTTCCCAGACTGGGGACTGAACCCATGTCACAGTAGTGACCCAATCCTCTGTGGTGACAATGCCGGATCCTTAACACAATGTGTCACCAGGGAAATCCAGAATAAAATATCTAGAAAAATCTCAAGTGAAAGTTCTATACTCTGAAAACTATAATACATTGGTGAAAGATACTAAAGAAAACAAAAAGAAGATAAAACATGTTTGTGGATTGAAAAAATTATTATTGTTAAAGTGTCCATACTACCCAAAGTAATTGACTGGGTAATTATGCTGCACAGGAGAAACTGACAAAACACTGTATATGAACTATACTTTAATAAACAAAATAAATTTTCTTAAAATAATATAAAGGAATTTTCACAGAAACAGAAAAAAATTACTAAGATATATATATAAAACACAAATGACCCCAAATAGTTGTAATAATATTGAGAAAGAATAATAAAGTAGGACATATTGCTCCCTCTGATTTCAAAAACACTACAAAGCTATCATAATCAAAATAGTATAGTACTGGCACAAAAACAGACACATAGATCAAGGGAACATAATAGAGAGTTCAGAAATAAATACACATATACGGTCAGTTAATCTTTGATAAAGGAGACAAGAATATACAATGGAGAATTAAATATAATGAGAATTGAAGATACTGTCTTTAATAAATGGTGTTGGGAAAACTGGACAGCTACACACAAAAGAGTGAAACTGGAACATTTTCTTATACCACATACAAAACTTAAATCAAAATGGATTTTATACTTAAATGTAAGTCCTGAAACCCTAAAACACCTAGAAGAAAACATAGGCAGCAAGCTCTGATATTGATCTCAGCAATGTTTTTTTTGGCCATGTCTCCTTAGGCAATGGTGACAAAAGCAAAAATAAACAAATGGCACTATATCAAACTAAGAAGCTTCTGCACAGTAAATATAGCCATCACAAAGACTGATGAAAAGGTAACCTATTGACTAGGAGGAGGCATTTACAAATCATATCTCTGATACTGGGTTAATATTAAGTGTATACAAATAATTCACACAATTCAATACCAAACAAATAATTTGATTAAGAAATGGGCAGAAGACCTGAATAGACCTTTTTTCCAAAGAAGACATACAGATATCCAATAGATACATGAAAAGATGTTCAACATCACTGATTATTAGGGAAATTCTAATCACAACCAAAATGAGATATCACCACACATCTAGAATGGCTATAATACAAAAGACAAGAAATCAATGTGTAAATCCTTCTTTAAATAAAAAGGAAACTTCATATACTGTTGGTGGAAATGTAAATTGATATAGTCAGAATGGAAAATGATATGGAGGCACCTCAAAAAACTAAAAATAGAACTATCATATGATCCAATTCTGGGTATTTATCTGAAGAAAATGAAAACACTAATTTGAAATTATATATGCACCTGTACCTTTTTTATAGCATTGTACACATTAGCAAAGATGACGGAAGCAAACTAAGTGTTCATCATAAACGACTGGACAAAGAAGAAATGGTCTATGAATACGATGGAATATGACACAGTCATGAAAAGGAATGCAATCTTGCTTTTTGTGATAACATGGATGACCTGAGAGGAGTTATTCTACATGATGTAATTCAGGTAGAGAAAGACAAATACCATATGATTTCATGTAAAATCTGGAAAACAACAAATGTAAACAAACCAAACAAATTCAGACCCAAAGAGTACCAACTGGTGGTTGCCAGAAAAGAAGGGCTGTGGGACGGGAGAAATGGGTGAAGGAAATCAAGACATACAAACATTCAGTTAAAAATTAGTAATAAAGGTGTTCCCATGGTGGCACAGCAGTTAACGAATCCGACTAGGAACCATGAGGTTGCAGGTTCGATCCCTGGCCTTGCTCTGTGGGTTAAGGATCCAGCGTTGCGGTGAGATGTGGTGTGATTGCAGACGTGGCTTGGATCCTGCATTGCTGTGGCTCTGGCGTAGGCTCCCATTAGACCCCTAGCCTGGGAACCTCCATATGCTGCGGGAGCAGCCTTAGAAAAGGCAAAAAGACAAAAAAAAAAAATTAGTAATGAAGATGTAAAATATAGCATATGGAATAGAGTCAATGATATTTATTAACCATCTAGATGATAACTGGATTTATCACAGTGATCATTTATGTATATAAATGTCAAGTCAATCTGTTGTTCACCTGAAACTAATGCCATCATGGATGTCAATTACACTTCAATTAAAAAAAACAAATCTAACCACTTAGGCAGAAACTAGTTACTAAGGACTGCTGACCATTCCGGAGGATGCTAGTAGTTAGTAAAGGTCTTTCTACTTTTACAAAATCATTCCACCAGTGTTTATAAAGTTTTAGAGGATGGAAAAAGAAGGAAAGGCCCACATTATTTTAACGAAGTAAGTATACTTTGAGAGCAAGTCCAACAATGACTGTCTTAAGGGATTTTATGTATACGGGTATGCATCAATATTAAGAAATTCATAATTATACAAATGTTTCACACAATGCTAAAAAGTATTTGAATGTTTTAATCAAAATAAATAAGAAATACATCATTAATAAGCCCAAATTACAAGTGTTGGAGGGGATGTGGAGAAAAGGGAGCCCTCCTGCCCTGTTGGTAGAAATGTAAGTTGGTACAACCACTATGGAGAACAGTATGGAGGTATCTTAGGAAACTATACATAGAACTACCATATGATCCAGCAACCCCATTCTTGGGCATATATCCAGACAAACTCTACTTAAAAAAGACACATGCACCCGCATGTTCACTGCAGCACTATCCACAACTCAAATGTCCGCTGACAGATGATTGGATTAGGAAGCTGTGTGTGTGTGTGTGTGTGTGTGTGTGTGTGTATGTGTGTGTGTACAATGGAATACTACTCAGCCATAAAAAAGAACAAAATAATACCATTTGCAGCAACATGGATGGAACTAGAGACTTTCATCCTGAGTGAAGTAAGTCGAAAAAGAAAGACAAATACCATATGAAATCACTTATATCTAGAATCTAATATACAGCACATAATAACCTTTCCAAAGAAAAGAAAATCATGCACTTGGAGAATAGATTTGTGGTTGCCAAGAGGGAAGGGGAGGGAGTGGGAGGGACTGGGAACTTGGGGCAAATAGATATAGACTGTAGCCTTCAGGATGGATTAGCAATGGGATCCTGCTGTGTAGCACTGGGAACTCTGTCTAGTCACTTATGACGGAACACAATGTGAGAATAAAGAATTTATACATGTATGTGTAACTGGGTCACCATGCTGTACAGTAGAAAAAATACATATATAAATAACTGATAAACAAAGAAAAAAAAAGTAAAATGGAAATACAAATATCTCACAGAAAATATAAAGTATATTTACCTGAAATTCAAAGAATATTATGCCTAAAAGCATTCGATGAATAATCCTGAGTTAAACAATGATATCTATAATCACAATTAATATTTAGTATTTTTGGAAATATCAGCCAACAAATTAGAGAAAAGAACAACAATATAATTTGTAAAGAGCTAATAATAAGTACGAATATACACATGGAAATTTAGAAGATATTCTTGAAAAACTATTATGAACAATAAAATAATTTTTGTAACGGTATAAGCACAAAATTTTTATTCATAAAATAACAGTTTTTGTATATACAAATAGCATTCAGTTAAGGGACATAATAGAAGGGGGAAACTCCATTTAGAAGAGCAATAACATAGATAAAATACTCAGAAATAAATCTAAAAGAAGTGTCAAGATCTATACAAAGAAAAATTGTAAATGCTCCTGAGGTACCCAAAGATGATTAGAACAGATAAAAAGGCATACAGAGAATCTGGATGGGAATATTCCATGTCACAGTGATGATTGTGCTCCCTAATGTACTCCATCATGAGACAAACGCCATACAAAACTAACTTTTTCTCAAGTAGGAAGTAAACAATCTGATTACACACGTTATATGAAAACAGAGACAAGCAAGAATCACTTGGAAAACTGAAAATATAGATTGGTATTTAGGTGTTTAGTAATACCACCAAATATTAAAACATATTCTGTAACGTCAACAAATGAAGCAGTGTGATACCGGCAACTAAAAAGAAAGTCAATGACTCAGAAAGTTTAGAAATAGACTTGACTATGTGTTGGAGTCTAGTGCATAATAAAGATAGCATTACACATACGTAGTGAAAAAGATGAAGTATTTAGTGAAAAATTCTGTAACATTGTGATAGGATGGAGGGGTATTTTTATACTTATGCCTCACTTACAATATCAGATAAAATTCCAAAAAGATCAAACATTTAAAATATTTTTTTTTTCAGAAGGAAACCAGGAAAGTATCATGAGAAAACTTGAACATTTAAATATAGCAGGTTGGGGAGGTCCCATGGTGGCTCAATGGCAATGTACCCAACCAGGGTCATAGGACGTGGGTTTGATCCCTGGCCCTGCTCAGTAGGTTAAGGATCCGGCATTGCCTTGAGCTGTGGTGTAGGTCACAGATTCGACCTGGATCTGGGGTTGCTGTGGTTGTGGTGTAGGCAGGCAGATACAGCTCTGATTTGACCCTTAGTCTGGAAACTTCCAAATGCCACAGGTACAGCCGTAAAAAGTCTAAATACATACATATATATACATCAGGTTGGAAAAGGCATTTATAAGGATAATGTCAGACTCAGAAGTCATTAAAAGAATGTTCAAAGGTAGCTGCATGGCAAAAATAGCCATAAGCAAAGTAAATAAATGAATAAGAAAATAATTGCAATTCAACACAGAAAAACATACATAAAATTGGCTTCAATTAGGCCTTAATTTATCCTCAATTAGCAATAAGTAAAAATAAGAAAAGCTAATAGATTAGAGGGAAAGGATAGTAAGCAGATTTTACAAAGATACACACACATGCACACACACAAATGTCAATAATTCGAAGCATATGGAAAGATGTTCAGTCTCATGTAAAACCAGAAAAATTATCAAATTAAACTACACTGGCATGCCATCTTTACTCTTCATTTGCCAAAAATAGAAAATTTTGATAATTAACTGTGTTGGTAAGCATACAGGGAAGCAGGCATTCCTATTGCTGGTGAGAATAAAATTTATACAACCTCTAGAGAGGACAATTTTTCAATATTTAGCAAAACAAATACACAGTATTTACATGAAAATTAAACAGCTGATAAATAGTTATTCACTGAAGTACAATTTATAATGTAAGAAAGACTGGAAAAATCTAAATGTCCCCACTAGAAGGCTGTTTATATACATTATGGTACTTTCATGTAATGTCTCTTTTCTATTACTTAAAGTTCTTACACAGATTTCTTCTCTTTTTACACATCTTCAAGTTTTGGTATATTTGCAGAAGAAATAAACCCCCAATATTTATAAAGCTATTTAAGTTAAATGATCAATAACATATTAAATTCTTAGAACCATTTTATTGTATTCTATTCAATTTAAAATAGGTGGCTCATGTTGATTGTAACAGATTGTAGATTCCAAACATAAATTTTTTTGATGCAGACAATCGTATAGATTGTCGCTGTTCACTATTCTGTCACTCTCAGCATTTGTATGTTAGCAGATGAGTTTTTCTTCTCATGAGAAGTCTGTAATGGTCACTGATTGCAGGAAACTCATGGGAACCATTTTAAGATGAATCTTAAAGAAACATAAATGAGCATCTCGCTCATTTCTTTACAAGTCATTTATAGATAAATGTGGGTAGATAGGTAGATTTAGATAAGTGGAGGAAGATGGACAGATTGAAGGATAGGTAGGTAGACTGAAAGGTACACATACAGAGTTATAAACTGAATGGTTGCATTCCCCTAAAATTCATATGTTGAGATGCTAACCCACAATGGGATGATATTTGGAAGTGTCATTTTAGAGAGGTGATAAGGTCCTAAGAGTGGCACCCTAGTGAATGGAATGAATTAGAATCCTTGCAAAGGACACCCTAGGGATCATTCTCAACTCCTTCTGCCATATGAGGAGACTATGAGAAGATGGAAGCCTATGAACCAGGAAGTTAGACCCTCTCCACACACTGAATTTGCTGGTGTCTTGATCTTGACCTTCCCAGCCCCCAGAACCATGAGCAATACGTGTTTGTTGTTTAAGTCCCTCAGGCTATGGTATGCTGTTACAGCAGCCTGGACAATTGAAAATAAATATACAGATGAGAGACTGTTCCTAATTATTTCTGCTTCTGCCTTATTGTCACTCCCAACCAAAAGCATATAGATAGACATGCATTTCTGCCTTCCTTTCAGACCCTGACACCATCCTTTTAGTCAGAGTCACACTATAACACAGCATGAAAGAGTTCAAGTCAGAGAAATACTTTTCCCCAAGACGGTACTTTTCAAACCGTGGCTTTCAAATACAGAGTAGATCCGAACATCAATTTAGTGAATCATGAACACTGGTTTTATGTGAACAGAATAAAATGGAAGAGAACAGGAGCATACAGATACGCCTAATAAAGATTTCAGTATCGTTTCATGGCAATCTTTGCTTCCTTTTAATTATAATGTCATATGTGCATGGACTGATATTTCACATAAAACATATTTCTTAAAGTGGGGCAAGATAAAAAGTAAAAATATGTGAAAACTGGAGTTCCTCTTGTGGCTCAGCAGATTAAGAATCTAACTAGTATCCACGAGGATTCGGGTTCGATCCCTGACCTCTCTCAGCAGGTTAAGGATCCGGCATTGCCATGATCTGTGGTGCAGGTCACAGATGCGGCTTGGATCCCACATTGCTATGTCTGTGGTGTAGGCAAGCAGCTGTAGCTGTGATTCAGCCCCTAGTCTGTGAACTTCCATATGCCATGGGCATGGCCCTAAAAAGCAAAAAAAAAAAAAAAAGAAATTATTGCCAGATTTTAGGTACCAAAAAGTAGATGAAAGGATATAATCTCAGATTTAGATAAGAAATAATTTTTCCAGGGTTTTATAAATTACATCACAATTATAGCAATTAATATTTACACTGTTTAGTAAATATTCTTACAATCATCTTTCAATTAATCTTCGAATCTATTCCTTTTATGCTGATGAGACAACTGGGATTTAGTAGGGTTGAATGTCTTTTCCAAGTTCATTCAGTTAGGAAGCTATGAAGCAGAAATGGGAATCTACATCTCAATCAACAGGTGTGGCAAGCTAATTTATTCCTTTATTTATCACTCATTCAAAAATAAATGTGCATCATATAGTCACTGGTGCTGAATACAGGGAATATACTGAAGGGTGATGTAGTCATGGTCCTACTTTAATGGAACTCACAGTCTAGCATCCATAGGCATGGCAAGAGGCAAAATACAACTGGACCTCAATGAAGTTTAGCTTATGCCCCATTAAGGACCTCAACCTCACTGAGGCTTAAGTAGAGTTATGATGCAGATATAAAAGCAAGGATTTGTCATTGCATTGATCCAAGCCCGTATCCTCACTACTTTCTCCACTTGGAATGCCTTTGATAGCGATTAAGCTGCTTCTCAAACTCAGCATCCTCATTCTAAAATGGATATTATAACACGTAAGGTTTAGGATTGTTGTAAGGATTAGAAAAACTGCAGCAGAAGTGCAAGGTCTTATGGCTGGCACTTCACTGCCATTATTATTACTGTCAGTGAATCCAAACAAATTTTGGAGAATACTTGCTTAAAACATAAGGTCTCAGAGAACCTTACATAAATGTTAACAGTTATGGAGTTCCCGTCATGGCTCAGCGGTTAGCAAACCCAACTAGCATCCGTGAGGACATGGGTTCAATCACTGGCCTCACTCAGTGGGTTAAGGATCCGGGATTGCCATGAACTGTGGTGTAGGTTGCAGACGTGTCTCAGATCTTGCATTGCTGTGACTCTGGTGTAGGCTGGTGGCAACAGCTCCAATTGGACCCCTAGCTTGGGAACCTCCATAGGCCATGGGTACAGCCCTAAAAAGACAAAAAGACCAAAAAAAAAATGTTAACAGTTATGGATGTGAAGACTCCTTATATGCCTATCAAGTCTCTTGCATGCATAAATGCCAATTTGTAGTCCTTGGCATATATAAATATAAAAGCTGTCTACTAATAATGTCTTTGATGAAGACAATAAATGCAACACAACATCAAAAATCAAAAGCTCAATGTTTCCATCAGTGCCAAAGCATTCCCTGTGCTTCATCTGTAAAGTATATACAGCCAAGCTTGCCTACTATTGAAAACTCTCTTGATTCAGTAGTAACTGGCCCTACATAAGGCATCAGTGACAGCTTATGAGGTTTAAGCTCTTTGGCAACAGTCTTTTGAAGTATCCTATAAATATTTACCCTGAGCCTTGTTACTTTTCCTTTCTTCAGAGTTTGGTATCCCTAAGGTAAAGATAGCAAATTATGCAGAATTAGGTGGTGGTTAGAGGATGTAGCTTCATGGAGAAGAGAGAATTTTTGCTTTTCAGTAATAAAAATTCCATGAATTTGTCTAGAGCAAAAATCTATAGTTACTTTGGGAAAGGTTTATGTAAGGTCTGACATTTCAAAATGGGGCATCAAATATTCTTGGCTGCTTAATTTTTGCAAGTGGGACACTTGTGTTTTTGAAAGGTAAAGAAAAAAGGAAGAACATTTAAAGTGTATCTTCTCCGCCATCTATTCCGTCAACTAAATTCACACTGAAAAGTGTCCCCTGATCAAAGGCTTTTCATGAGGTTAAAGTAAAGGACCTTAGAAAGCAAATAGAAAAGGCGATTTTATTCATGCTAAACATTCTGGCCTTGAGAGAAACTCACACATTTCACATTGGGAAAAGACATGTATATTTCCAATCAATTTTGATGGAAGGGCTAACTTTTTAGATGTTATACTAGTGGCCTCAAATATATTCACTTGTTCTCCCCTGCTCTCCTCACCTTACCCTCTGTCCCCATTGCAAACCAAGACACTAATAACGACTGAACCAAGAAACATTCAGGAATCCAAGCTTCTGCCTTATTGATAGTTCAATGATCCTAACATAACTCTAAGCTAGAGCTGTCATTCTCTTTTCTTCTACAAAATCTGACTTCTATTCACAGTGAAAGCTTCCTCCAAACTCCAACACTAAGGACCCAAAGACCCCTCCCTTTATTCAATGCATTCCAAGGAAAAAGATAATTTAGACATGAAAAAAGAGCAAACTGGCCTATAATACATCATAAATATGGCAGTACGATAGATTTAAGTAAAAAGACATTCTTTGGTAAAATAATATCTAAAATATCTTTGTTTTCAGGGGAAATATAAATTACTATGCACAGATAAGCTTGCTTATTTATAGTTCATTGACCTTTGCATTATTGGTTATCTATCTAAAATCTTTTGGGAATGAACACAAATTTCAGGAAGAAGAAAACCAAGTGACCTGCCACCAAGGCCTCCCTGACATAATGATGCCATTTTACTAAGAAAAAATGTCCCCTCCCCTGCCAACCCCAATATTTCCAGATTGAAGAGATAAAGGGATTCCTCGCACACACCCCTCCCCTCACCATGCCACTGGGGTTACCTCTGCCTCCTTTGCCTACCATCTGGTTCTCAGAGTTGGGTTGGATTTCAGCTGAGCCTGGTCCCTTGGCAGTGCACAACTCTTCAACGCTGCCTTACTCCATCCGGAGCCAAGACCATCACTACATCCGTCAACTTTAGAGCTGAAGTTTCTCCCCTTCTTTCCCAAGCAGCTTAAGCAGTTAAAGAAGCATGCAGTTGTGGCGCACATCAATGTTGTACGCCGGAGATATGAGGATTTTCAAGATGCAAGAGGAAGGGGAGGTCAAAGGGTAGTCACGAAATTAGAGATGATAGGGCAATGGTGGAAATAGAGTACTTAAAATGATCCAAGTCTTCATAAGTGTAGAGAGAAGTGTAGGGTCATGCGGCAAGGCTCTGACGAGCTGAGAAATTAAACAACACGTTGGAAGATGCTATAGAGACTTGAGTTAGCTGGATGCATGGTTTTTGCATACATTTTTCATACTTCCTTCCCTCCAACTTTGCACTCAGTAATTTAGATGCTATTCCTGAATTCCTATAAACTTAAGATAGAAATAGATAGATTAGCTAGTTTTATCTTATTTGAGAGTTTCCATGGCTGTATATGATGCTGATGACTATACTATTTCATAGTCACCAGAAATCAACTGTCATCTATACAGCACAAATAAAGATGAAGATAAACTGATTGGTTCAGCAGTTTATCTAAAACCTTCAACCACTTCTACACCTCCTAACACTACTTCCCAAGTTAAGAAGCTTAGTGCCTGTCTTCACAGTTGGAAACCAGTGCCTGTCTTCACAGTTGGCAACCAGTGCCTGTCTTCACAGGTGGCAGTCATAGAAACTATGTGAAAAATTGTTAACCATAGTAAACCAGTGATTTTCAACCTTAGCTGTTCATTGGTAGCACCTGGAGATCTTATGAAACACCCCCCTCCTACATGCCCATGAGTAAGATCAGCAGCTCTAGGGCCAGGATCCGGGCAGTACTAGTTATTGACATTTTCCAGCTGGTTCCAATATATAGTCAAGAATGAGAACGACTGCTGTGGATCAGTGGTTCTCAAGTAAGTGCCACATGAAACTTACCTGGAGAACTTGCCACAGGAGGACTGGGTCCCACCCTCAAACTCTCCTATTTAGTAGTTTTTGGGATGGGCTTGGTGTTTGCTTTTCTTAAGAATACACATGTGCTTGTAATGCTGCTGGCCCAGGACTATACCACTGTATTAGAGAAATAGCTCATTGATTAGGGGCAACCCAATCGTAGTGTGTGGAAGGAAAGGAAATATATCCCAAGAGTTGGAGAGTGAAGGTCTTGGTCTCAGACAAAGGAAGGATGGAATGATTTCAGAATATAATTTATAGAATTTCAGTGAAAGGTTTCCTTACAGAGTAAATCTGTGTAAGAATGGGGGGGAGGGCTACTCTTTAAGATATCCCCCAGAATTCTATATAATGTGCCTGACGTGAGGAATATTGATAGAGAGACTAATTGTTAAGAAGTCCACATTGCACACATAGTGATGCTTTAGTATATAGTTGCAACATATATAACATAAAACTATTTTAAATGGAGATTTTAAGTGAGCTTTGGGTAAAATGCAAATGGAAGGAATTCAAAGAGAAATTAAAAAAATATTCTTAGGGCAAAGAACAATTATTTAAAAAGTTTCAAGAAAAGATTATAGGTTAATAATAGGCTGAGCAATTAAAAATTGCCAATACTTTGGAGTTGCCGTCGTGGTGCAGTGGTTAACGAATCCAACTAGGAACCATGCAGTTGCAGGTTCGATCCCTGGCCTTGCTCAGTGGGTTGGGGATCCGGCGTTGCCATGAGCTGTGGTGTAGGTTGCAGACGCAGCTTGGATCCCACGTTGCTGTGGCTCTGGTGTAGGGCGGCAGCTACAGCTCTGATTCGACCCCTATCCTGGGAACCTCCATATGCCGCGGGAGCGGCCCAAGAAATGGCAAAAAGACAAAAAAAAAAAAATTGCCAATACTTTAATGTTTTTTACCTACAAAAATAAGTTTCTTACAATTAAACCCACCAATAATCTCTGTAACAAAGTATGGCGCCTTTCACTGCAATCAGATAAAAATCATTAATTTGAAGCTCCATGAGCAAAAAAGATACCTCATTCATTCTCCTCCCTGCTGTCTCTAAAGAAGGTTCAGTGCTTGGTAAGTATTTAACCAATGTAGGTGGCATGAACAAATGATCTGAAAGTAAAGTGTTTTCAGAGCATTGTGCCTTCTAAACATGTACATTTGGAAACTGAATTTGTTTTGATCTTAAGTTTTTTGTTAATTTTTAAAACTTCTTATTCTGTACTCATCAATTCCTCACTCCTGTGAGGTCACCCATTGGGCCATGATCTATATATAACCCGTGAATGAGGTTTACATAACTGTTGTCTAAACATGAACCAGGAACCAGGATGCACTTTGCCCTTTCAACCCCTTCCATCTTGCAGAACCAAATCATTACTTTGCTGTTACACTTGCAATCATTGCTCAATAAAGCTTCCAGTGGACCCCCTTTCACCTTTGCCAGATTTCTAGTTTCTCGTTTGAATGTCCTTCATTTTTTCAAATTGTCCTTTGGCTGTATTCAACATTTAAGTGACTATTATTTTGCAATGCACACACTGTAACCCCAATTTTCCATTCGTTGGAGTTTATTTTCTAAGGAAAATTGCACTTCATTACAGATCTATTCATCTGTGATTTGGGGTGAATATAGTATTATTCCAGTCTTAAGTGGGTCACCTTTTTTCCCCCTTGTGCTTGAGTAGGGAATGGGAAAAATAAGTTTGGGCTCTTTTATAGATGATTTGGCAAGGATACTTAATCAGAACTATCAGGGTCATGCCAAGTCCTCAATGACAAGAAAGAATATATATTACTTATGAAATGTAAACAAAAGGGTCATAGTCGAAAATGCCGGTGCGCTATAAACTCACAGCAGATAAAAATCATGTGTGATTCAAGGAACTCATAGCTGTGCACAACAACATGATCTAGTTCAATATTCTAGTGCCACACTTCCCACAACAAAGCTGCTCTGAAGAAATTGCTTGTCTATTAAATTTTTATGAGCAGGATCATATTTTTGGTGTCCTAGAAAACATGGCTAAAAATTAAAGAATGTATTGAAATAGCATCTTAGAGTTTATGAGGGGCTTTGATACATGCCTTTTGACTCTCGTTTTTTTAAAAACACTGTGAGAGAGATAAACCAAATGGCACTAAGTCTATAGAATACAGCTGTGTTAAGTTATATTTTGTCCTAGTTCACACAAGAAGTTGCAGAGATCAGTTATTAACCCAATATTTGGGGAGCAAAGTAGAGGGAAAACATGTGAATAAGAAAAAGGAGCACAAGTCAAATCGGAAAAGTTGCATTTTTCCCCCAGGGTCATAGGCCTCATAATGAACAAGGAGCTTAAAACAAGTAAGGGCAGGCAGGTGTTAAAGGTTCCCACCCCACCCCACCTCCTCCCAACATACAGGAATAGCTGGGGCTGGGGGAGAGGGGGAGTTTAGGAAGTCATTGTAGAAAGAAACTGGTATGTCCTGAATTATTTTTTCTCAACATGACCTCAGGGTCTCCTGAAGGGGAGTGCACCTTGGGCTACAGACACAAAGACAATGCCAATGATAGGGAAGGGAAATTAGGTAATGTTAATAGCTGCTTGTTTCTGCCCTAATGGCCTTCGGATCTCCTGCCACTCACTGGTAGGACAACTGAAATGTCCACAGTGCCACATTTGTAAAACTAAGAACAGTGGCTGTTCTCTTAGCAGGCAAATAGTGTCATGAGCAGTCATAAAAGAGTAGCATGTGAGAGCTGTAATAAATTTAAAAAGTAATCTCACCCCAAAGCTTATTTTAGACAGAAAAACTGAGAAGTGAAGACTGAAATGGAATCATCCAAGGCATGGAAGTTCTGATATGAAATGCAATTAAAATGGATATATTTCCAACTAAACAACAGATACTGTGTTAGGCAAGGTCACAGTTGTTATTTCATTTAATCTTCAATGGGATTCTGAAAGTAGGGTTTTGTAGCTTCGTTTTACAAATGAGGTGAGGTTCAGGGGTATTAATTAGTTTTTCTTCAAATTGTGCAGTTAGTGAGGGACAGGACACTCTAGCTTCATGCTCTCACCAAGGTGAAAGCAAAGCCAACAGTACAGAGCAAATGAATCAAGGGTTTCACCAAGCTGGCAATAAGCACAGTTTAGGTCATATCCTTTCCAGAGTTCTTAAATGACCATGTATATTAGTTAAATACAACAATGTTTTATCATCCAATTTTGAAATGTATTTTTCCTATTCCTTAGGTAAAAAGTCTTCTCTTCCAAGAGGGCATTCTTCCCTCTCCATTGTTGACATTTTGTCCACATCTAGTGTTGGGAAAAAATCTGCTTCTCTAGTGGCTCAGAATGCTGTACACTGAGTAGAAAAGTACCTTTATTTATTTATTTTTCTTCAAAGAAGAATTGAGTAAAGTTTTGTGTTAACTATCATTATAACATGAAAACTTCTTAACATGGTGGAAATATGGGTGATAGTTTTTTTTTTTTTTTAATACTTTTCATTATCTTCCACAACAAAGCTTTTCTCTGCTTGCACCATGCTTGCTAAAGCCCCACTATCCTTAATGAGTTTTATGGCCAAGTCTAGGGTCAATGAGGAGGGGAATATACAAGGGCCTGAGTGATGAAAGGCAGAGTTCACTGCGGTCGCCAAGGGGTCAGTCTTACCAGAGCTGGAAAGAAGTTTCCCTATAACAAGACTTTGTCCTTTTGCCCAAACCTTTTGAACTTCAGACATGAACAATGAGGAAGGCGCTTCTTGTTCTAATCTCACAGAAGAAAGATGCCCAGACCTGGATGAGTGAGACATGGATAGAGCTCCCAAAGGAATCTTTTTAAGAAAGATCACATTTGAGGATTCTATGTCATAAAGAAACCATCTTTTCTTGTCACTTTTCCTGGAGCTGATGCTGTGGATGTGGCCACAGCCACCACCTGGTGTCCCAGTAGGTATGCATGTGTGTCCCAGGTATCTTAATGTCTGTATTTCTGCCCTCCTCATTCATGAACTAGATAGAGGTCTGTCAAAAATGTTGACACTATCAAGTATAGTTTACTCTTTCTATGTTCTTCTGTTGGCCCTTGTTTTCCCTCTGATGCTTAATGGCATCTTTAATCTTCAGACTGATTCACCTGCCCATTACTGAAGCTCAGTTACTTATAGAGTAAAATGTATTGGGTTCTATAGGAGAGCATCCACAAAGCACAGCCAAAAAAAATGACATAGATATCTACAGATGGACCAAGACATTATAAAGAGAAGTAAAACTAGCATTTTTGAAGACACACAATGTTACATAGTTTACATACTAAATTTAGTTTATTTATATCTCATCTGGAACCCTATTAGGAAGATCATTTTTATTGGGATTGTACTATATGCCAAGCAGCATTGTAAATGCTAAACAGGCATTGATTTAATTTTAAATAGGACTAAAACTTTGAAAAACAACAATGATAATTGGGGCAATGATAAAAAATGTCTAAATTCCAAAGTTGTTTAGCTTGTAGTAATACCACATAACATTTTTTTCCTTGAACTTTGTTTCTAATGAAAGCATACTTAAAAATCTTGTTTAACATAGTTTAGGTTTTATATTACTTGGGATTAGTGTTAGGCTGGATTAACTTCTAAAAGACAGCAGGCAAGGGCTGTCAGTGGTGGTCACAAGGACTCATAGAAAGTGAACATTATAAGGAGCTTTACTGTCATTTATTCCAACAGTGTTTCCCTTCCTGCTTTGAAGATAGGGAGGCTGAAACCCAAGAAGAGACGTGATAAGGTTTAAACTACACAGCTGGTTAACGGCAAAGTCAGTGTTCAAATTCAGTCCTTTCATTTCTCATTCTCATATTACTTCCACATTAATGCAAGACAGAGTCTACTCTTATGGAGAAGTACTGCCTGTGTCAACTGCAGAAAACTATAAAACAAAACAGAAACCTAGGCATGCACAATCTCTGAAGTTTAAAGAGACTTGGTTTTACTCTGTAGAAAGTACTACTTTGATACAGCAAAACTCTTCAATGACAGCATCCTGGGTAACAAAATTTACATTTCCCTGCTTCCTACAGCAAAATGTCAAAATTCCTTATTATGTTTTAGAAGTCCCATTAACTACCTGATCTTTGCTTACCTTTCAGCCATATACTACTGTGTCTCTTCATCTCAAAATAAATATTCTGGTCTCAAAATTATTCAACCCATCCCCCAGCTGTCCTTCTTAGGTATTTTTTTTTTCATCCTTATCCATACACACACAGACACACAAAACCTAGAAATTACAGTTTTTACATTCAAATAATTTGTATTATTTCTTTAAATATGTATGTATTTTAGAATTTACATATATTGAAATATGTATTTATAATCAACCTATATACAAATATATTTTTATAGTCCTATAAAGAAATATATACCTATTTCTTTAAAATATATATGTATATATTTTAGGAATCCTTTTTATCTTTTATAAAACCTGCTTTTAGAGTAGTGCTGATAAATGTTCACTCAATGAACTGATGGATTTGGCATTATGACACACAGAACACAAAACTCAACTAAAGTCTCCCACCCAACAATAATTCCTTTCCTCACTATGTAACATCCTGTCTCTACAACAAAATTTATTCTCCCTGATGGACACTGGAAAAAAACTCTATACAGATAATGCGAAATAATCTCTATAGTCTTTCAATGTCTTCTTATCCTAAATGATACTGAAGTGTTAGGAAATATATGCAGCAGCCTCCCAAAGTAAATGCAAGTTTCCAAGAATGCTCTATTTCTTGGGAGTACTCTATCCATTTTTTACATAAGCCAAGAAAAACTGCAGTTCTCACCACTAAAATTCAAAGTGCTCTACACATCACAGAGTGAAACCCAGGAAGATTCAGAGAGAATCTAATCTAGTGTAGTACGAGCAGTAGACAATGTTATTTCCAACAAATTAATTTAATTGGTTCTACAATAGCAAGAGGAAGTAGCTGTGCACATTTAGATGCTCCCCTGGGAGCAGAGCTGAAAATGGCTCAGGGAATACACAGGAAATCTACTGTAGATCAAATGTTCTTACACAGTTCAGTTCTTACTATGTCACCTAATTTCAATACAATTTTACATCCAAATGACTTGTGCTGTCTTCCCTCATTAAAAAACAACATAAAATGCATTTAGTTAAATACACTCTTTTATCATATGTTGGGAGAATGTATGTTAATAGGACACAATATTAACTGCCTAACATGATTTAAAAAAATCTTACCTAAATAATTTGAAACTGCCAGATGAATTTATCTAAACTACAGCAATCTTTGCAATTTAAAAGCTCTGTAAGAGCTTGAGAGGTTATGTAATTATAAAAGCTCATGATTGCAATAGGAACCAAGGTCTCTGTTTTACTTAAAAGTATTCTTTTTCTATAATGAACCTATGCTACTTTTGAAATATAAAAGCACTTATTATGTTTAAATATTTTAAGTGTTTTTCAAAAGGAAAGATTAAGGTAAACCAGAAGCTAGAAGGCTAAACAACTGTCAGATGCAAACAGTAAAGGCTTATAGAATGTGAAGCATCTAGTACTACAGACTGGGGGGGGGGGATATTCCAAGTAGAAGCAACAGTGTCAGCAAACATCCAATATTATACACGTAAGTGAGTGAATTAAGGAACAACGTTGTGAATAGTAACTGGCTGTGTTAGTAAAAATAAATAGGTTAGACATAATTGATAGGACAACCAAAAATGCTTTGAAAATTTGAATGTCTTTAGAGTAGGCATTCAATTTCTACTTTTCTGCATACCAGTGAATATGACGTAACCTGAGAGAAAAGTAATACTTGGTCTATGTTACAGATAAATAAGTGGATAATAAAGCAGTTACAATGACTTATTCTCTCATTCATTCACATTTTTTTATTGGGAACTAAAGTGTGCCAGGCCGTGTTTTGAGTGTTGGGGAATCTGAAAGAAACAAAATTGGTCATCCTTGTCTTTATAGGGGAGTCTGAGTCCTGTGGGAGAGAATTTCAGAAGTGGGATCAGAAAATTTGAATTTCCAACCAATGTTCCGATTATACCTGTTTTTGCTAGCCAGGGGAATCACATTCAGCTAAAGGAAAAGCCCACGAAAATAAAGCCTAATGAACAATGGGAATGGAGAAATAGATGAAGTGAGGGAGACTGGCAAGAGCTTTCTGGATGTTGAAAGGGTTATGTTAATAACTTGGAATTTTATCTTTGAGGCAAGCCATTAAAAGTTGCTAAGGGAATTTTTGGCAGTGACAATAGGGTAGATTAATATTTTTAAAAGATATTACTGGAGTCCCCGTCAAGATGGTGGAGTAGGAAGATCCTGAGCTCACCTCTTCCTACGGATACACCAAGACACAAATATACATAGAACAACTATCTCTGCGAATGACTTGAAGACCAACAGAACAAATTTTCTACAACTAGGCATATAAAGAAAAGGCCACATTGTAGCAGGTAGGAGGGGCCGATATGTAATCCAGTCAGAACCCACACTTCCACTGTGGTGATTCACAAACAGAAAGGATGTCACAACCACTGTGGAGGTCCCTGCTAAGGAGCAAGGGGTTCAAGCCTCGTATTGGGCCAACAAGCCCAGAGAAGCTGCACCAGGAAGATAAGCTCCCATAATAATACCTGGTTTTCAAAACCAGGAAGTCTTACATCCGGGAAAGCTAGAGATCTATGGGAACTGAGACTTCTCTTAAAGGACACAGGCACAAACTCACTTATTCCCAGGCCCAGCACGGAGGCAGCAGCTTGAAAAGTGCTGAAGTCATACAAGAAGATTCATTGACTACCTTTAGGGTGTGTGACAGAGGGGCAATGATCTGGTGGAAATTTTTCCAGACACAGAAGCACTGGTAAAAAAATATATATATTTTTTCTCTTCTTCCACGTAGCCAGCCCAGTGCTGGCCGATGCCACTTCTATTATTCTTCATCAATCTAGTGCATGTCCCCAGCCCAGAATTTCCCCGAGGACCTTCCCTGCACAACTTTTTCATACTGGCTGGCCCCTACAAAGTGGCCCCCACCCTGTTCTACACAACAGGAGGCACCACCCAACACCAGTACTCTGTCAGAGAAGCTCCCCCTCAAAGAAGGAACCAACCCTGCACACCAGTCTGCCTGAAGCAGTAGCAGGTGAGCCTCATAGCCAGCTGGCCTGGGGCAAACTTTACACATTTATACAGCAATCAAGGCCCAACCACAATAGGAGGGCACACACAACCCACATAGAAACACCCCTGGAGAATCTGGCTTGGGGACCTATGGGACATTGCATCACTGGGTCAGGTAGGACCCCTATATAAAAACATATTTTTTTTCAAGACCAGCAGACATAGTTAATGTACCTAACACAAAGAAACAAACACAGAGACTGGGAAAAATGAAGACACAAAGCAATACATTCTAAATAAGAGAACAAGACAAAAACTAAGAAGGAGGACAAAACAAAATGGAAATAAAAAATGTACCAGGTAAAGAGTTCAAAACATTGTCATAGTGATACATTTTTCCCTCTGGCAAGGGTGACAAAAGCAAAAATAAACAAGAGTGACTAAATCAAACTGAAAATTTTCAGCACAAAAAAAAATCAACAAAAAGAAAAGGCAATATGCTAAATGGAAAAAAAAATATTTGCAAATGATTTATTTGTAAATGGGTTAATTTCCAAAATATTTAAGGAATTCATAAAACTCAACATTTAGGAATGAAAAAACACAAACAACTGAATTAAAAAAATGGGCAGAGGACCTGAACAGACATTTTTTCCAAGGAAGACATAGAAATGGCCCACATACACATAAAAAGATGCTCAACGTCATTAATTATCAGGGAAATGAAAATCAAAATCATAATGAGATAGCTACCCTTCATCTGTCACTATGGCTATCATAAAAAAGATAAGAAATAACAAGTGTTGATAAGGACATAGAGAAAAGAGAACCTTCCTGCACTGTTAGTGGGAATGTATATTGGTGCAGCTACTATGAAAAATAGTGTGGAGACTTTTCAAAAAATAAAAATAGAAATATCATATGAGCCAGCAATTCTACTCCTGGGTATTTATCTGAAGAAAACAAAAACACTAATTAAAAAAGATACATACACCCCTCGGTTAATTGCCACATTATTTACAATAGCTTCCAAGTTATAGAAGCAAGTCACGTGTCCATTGAGAGACGAAAGGATACAAAAAAATGTGCTATAAATATACAATGAGATATTACTTAGAAATAAAAAAGAACAAACTACTGCCATTTGATAACATGGATAGACCTAAGGGATATTACACTAAGAGAAATAAATCAGACAAAGGCAAATCCCACATGATTTCACTTACATGTAGAATCTAAAAAACAAACCAAATTAAGCAAAAACAGATTCATAGATGCAGAGAACAACCTGGTGATCTCCAGAGAGGAGAGGGGTAAGATGGTCAGTGAAATAGACGAATTGGATCAAGAGGTACAAACTTCCCATCATAAAATGCGTAAGTCATGGGAATGTAAGGTACTGCATAGGAATACAGTCACTAATACCATACCTGATTTATACAGCAACAGAAATTTATTAGACTTATCATGATGATCAGTGCATAATGTATATAAATGTCAGATAACTATGCTGTACACTTGAAATTAATACAATGTGTATGTCAACTGTACCTCAATAAAAAAGAAATGGGAAAAAGTAAATAAAAAATAAAAATTATTTTTATTATGATGTGGCACGTGGACGAAAGAAAAGGGCATCCAGATGCTGAGAAAGCAATGAAGAGGGTACGCAGCAGTTGAGAAATGATGGTGTCTTGGATTAGGGTAATAGCAATAGAGTTGGAAGTGGGTGGGTGTGACATTCTAGTTTCTATAGCTAGAAAGTTATAGACGGATTGTTGGAAGCCACTTTTCTGATTAATTATCTTGTACTCTACTGAGTTGCTATTAACGTATGGTCCACATCACTGCCAGCAACTGCAACAGCATCTGAGAACTGGTTAGAAGTGCAAGATCTCAGGCTTCATTCCAGACTTACTAAATCAGAATCTGGAGTCAAACTATTCCCAAGTAATTCACATTCACATTAAAATATGTAAAATACTACTACACCGTAAGACAGCTACCGCCTATCTTACAAATTTGGATAACATATGATGTATATGGCAAAATTTATAGGTGAAATCCAACTTTTCTTCCAAAGACAGTATAGAATTTTTCATTAGAATGCACATATTAATAAAAATATGCTACAGAAATACATAGATATGAAATTCATTGATAATAATTGCATAGAATAAAATGCAAATGACATTTCAGTTACAGACTACAATCTCTATCAAACTAGAAGTTTCTTTTTTTTTTAATTTTTCTATCCATAGCTAAGATACACTTAGAACAGAGGAAAATGGTTTATGAAATAATTTTACTAATGCTAAAAACTTCTTCACATAATTGATAAAACTGACAGTGTCAGAATAATAATACAAGAAGAAGTAAAATTTGAGGATGCACAGTATGATTTATGCCTTTAAATTCTGGCCATTTAAAGTTTACATCAATTCAATTTGTTGTTTTACAAAAAGGAATAAAATATTAGGTTATCTTCAACTTTCATATTATGATAAATATTCACGAGCCAAATGAAAAACTTACAAATTCTAATAGGTGTTTCATTCCCAATTTGCTACAACCAATTACAAAAGCCCAAATGGCAGCTCATCTTTTAGGCACATTGTTTAATGTTACATTTCCAGTGTTTTGCACTTTAGTTTAATCCTTTCCTTTGTAATTGAACACACGGTTGATTAGGCTTAAGGCCAGTGAGCACCTGATAGAGACTAAAGTTGAGGCAAGCCTAATGATCTCCATCTTGGCTTAATTGTTTTGAGTTTATGAAACCTACACTTTTCCTCACCAGTCTAGGAAATTTCATTTTTATCTGTTCCATTTGTGTAAAGTAATAAAGGTAACGTGAATAAAATATTAAAATATTTCCACAAATGGATAATGCCTTATGAGCTGAGGTGGTGATGCATATAAACTGAACTGCTGGCTTGTTAGTGAATCCATTGTTCGATGGATTAAAGTGTTCTTCCTAAACTGAAGCAGTCTGAAGTTGGTACAGAAATATGCTTTAGATGGTCTTGATGTTTAATGCATGGAAATACAGAATGCACAAAATTTGAATGACTAAAACTCAGTGGCTGTCTGCCTACAGCTTAATTTATTTCAACACAATAGTATTGACAGTCCATTTTTCAACTGGTGTTTTGTATTGAGGCACTATGTTGAGTAAGATGATGCACCCTGGTCCTTGCAGACACTGCTTTGGGGAAAAAAAAAAAAATGTAACACGGTCCAGAGTGATTTATTACATATATACAATTCGAAGAAATCTGAGAAGGCATTCAAGAGAAGATAACATTTTAAGACTTCAGCTTTCAATAGAAATGAGGAAGTATAGGCATTTCAAAGAAGCAAAATATAATAAAGAATAATTTAAAAGCAGAAAAGTGTATTTATGATAAAATCCTAAATAGAAAAATTGTTGACCATAAGATAATTATAGCTAATAATTATTACATACTTTTTAAATTGTCCTTCACTCTTGTAGGAATCACTGCATTTAACCTTCACAGCAACCCTAAGGGGTAAGTGTTTCACCTCCTCCATGAACGGAAAAAAAAAAAAATGTAGTTTAAGAAAGTACAATAACTTGCCTAAGACTCCAGGGCTAGAATATGGCCAGGAGGCACTGAGCCATTGTTTGTGTAATCGGTAAGACTGCATTTTCCTATGTCCTTACTAAACAATGATCTGGTATGTTAGTAAATAAGACTAGATGTGTATGGGTAAATAAGACTAGTTTTAAAATTGTGTGATTTTTCTCAGTTATTTATATAAATAACGTTGCAAGACATGTTAAGACATCACCATCTATCCCACGTGACCCCATCTCGTACACCCCGATATTTCCTTTCTCTGTTGCTTTTTTCCCTGTGTAGTGCATTTATCAAATACGTGATTCTTCCAAACTGGTTTGTGGATATAGACAATTTAATTTATGCCCCCATCTTTAGCATGGCCAGACTCGGTGTCATGTGGCCCAGATCACATAGTCAATAAATAAATGAATGGCATATGAACGGGAATGAAATCACCCTTTTGAAGTATGTGTCATTATGGAGTTCCTGGTTTGGCTCAGTGATAACAAACCTGACTAGTAACCATGAGGATGAGGGTTTGATCCTTCGCATTGCTCAATGGCTAAAGATCTGTCATTGCTATGAGCTGTGGTATAGGTCACAGATGTGGCTCAGACCTTGCCTTGCTGTGGCTGTGGTGTAGGCCAGCAACTACAGCCCCGATTCCACCTCTAGCCTGAGAACTCCCATATGCTGTGAGTTCAGCCCTAAAAAGCAAAAATAAAAAAAAAAAAAGGATCATTATGAAAGATTATTCTCTGTTTAAAAAAAAATAACCACTGTGTATCGTAGGACACCACACCTCTGTCTGTTAGCAATTATATTTTCTAAGAAGCAACATAATACGGTGATCATCAATGATACATTTATGAGTAGGTGTTGCAAATTTAGTATAAAATAACCAGATAACAGCCTAAAATTTCTCTTTGAAAAATCAATTCCCAGTTGTCTTTTAGCATTCATATTGTAATATAAAGTTTGAGGATTATATAGAAAATCAAAACAAAATATACGCCCTTTTATGCTCAGGAGGAAAAATTAACAAACAAACACCATTCATCAAAGTGATTTACATACTTTGTTAGTCCTGAGGTGGTTAACATGACAAACATCCTGACAATTTCTTTTCTTTTGGATGGAGATGTAAGTATCTGAGGGTGTATTGAAGACGGACTATTAACAGTTTTGTTCTTTCCGCTTTAGGAGTTGACACACTCTCTCTCTGCAGGCTTCACGTTGTTGGACTATATTTTAGAGGAGGTCTTATAATCGTGGCTATTTGGTGTACTAAAGATGAATTACATTTGGCTAGAATCTAAAATGCATCTTAAATATTAAACTCTCTTGTAAGTGCAAGCTGTCTGAGCCAGGTTTAATTATCAGAGATCCACAGCACCTTCCACTGGGCCTTCCTAACATATCTTTGGTGAGAAAATGACTAGTTAACTGCTTAATATGGAGCCAGGAGGACAAAAGCAACTGAAACTAATATGGCTCAAGATTTGAGAAGTGAGTGTCAAGGGAACTATTCTTCTCCTTCCATCTCCACTGAATTCCCAGGCCTCTCCAAACCTGATTAAGTTTGAGCATTTATACTTATTTAGTTGGTTTTTTTTTTCCAACAAACTATTAAGGTATGCACTATTAACATTTTCCTTTTACATAAGCAAACTGAAGCATAAAGAATTGGCCCAAATGTCATAGCTAGTATACGGAGGCCCTGGAATTCCAACTCAGGCAATATGGCTGGCATTACAGGTAGCATCTTAAACACCTGAACTACTGCCTCTCCTATGAGGACTGCAACGAACACCAGCACTGCTTCATCCACAGTTACCACCACTATCACTATTCACTACAATAGCGACTTTCTCTTACCTTTAGGTCAATATGGATTTTTAGTAACACACATATGTCCAAGGCTGTCAAGACTATGGAGTAAAGTACTGCCCGTGGCCAAAGGGTCAAATCCAGATCTTTTGGATTCTAAAAATGGGCTTTTAGTGTCCAGATGAGCCCCTATTTGCCTTATCCCAGTAGTTCTCAACCAGGGAAACCAACGTTCTCTAGAGAGCCATTTAGAAATGTGTGTGTGCATGGGGGGCGGGTATTTTATAATTGATCAAAAGCATTGAAGGCAGAGATGCAAAACATCCTTCAATGTGCTGGAGTATCCTTCAAATGAAGAACTATCTCACTACCAGAATGTCAATAGCACCCTCTTTGAAATATATTCAATTATCATTTATTTTCTATTAGAGATGTTTCTCATGTTATACCTTAGCTAAAGTATTTTCACACAACTGCTGCCATCTTTCACATCCAGAAGTGCTCAGAGAAATGGTGAGGGTCCTTTAAGATGGAGTTATACGCATGGTGGTGACTTTTTTCTAAAGCAGTGCTCATTGGTGTTCCCCTAAGAACAGGAATCATTTATAATCTTATATGGCAAATGAGGTGGCTGAGATGTAAATAATGTAACTCACCTCTTTGATCCTCTCGGAGTAACGCAAATTAATTCTGATGACTCTCTAAATCAAAGATTCAGTGAGAGAGATGTAGATTGTTATGGCAGATGATACAGGAATCGTTTGCCATTGGCCATGGTGGTAGTGGTGCTGGGTTGTTTGTTCACTTACAGATATTTTAATTGGCAATCAACGTGTCCATCTGCACCTGCTACAGTCATCTGCAGTGTTCAACAAAACAACAGTTGGAATCCTTGCCTGTACCTCTTTAATTTTATATGTATATTCCCCCACAATGGCAGGTGGTTTAATGATTCCCTCAAATGTTATTACTGAATGCTAATGAGCAATAGTTTGGGAAAGGGCAGGTCATATCCGTGACAACTGAGAGGCCAGTACCTCGTAGTGAACTGATTTTTGATTTCAAAGAATGATTTATCTACCTCATAAAGTGAGAAATATGCTTCAATCTCTTGAGATTGGTTATTGCTGTAAGCTAAAGGTTGGATATGTTTTGTTTTTGCTTGAAAAAAATAGAATGAAAAAGAGAAGAAGTGAGAGTTGTTTGCTTTTGAGTAACTTAGAGAGAGATTCGTTACCACATTAGTCAACTTCAGGGAACTGAAGCATATATCCCACCAAGCATCTATTTCACAATGGCCATGTCGGGTCAAAGGAGCCATTTCACAGATTAAGTAAATGAGTCTCAGAAAGTGAGATGCCACCCTGAGGACACGGTTAGTGAATGTCAGTGCAAGAATTCTAACTCAGGAGGATCTATTTCTAGGGCCTCTGTTCACCTTACTAGGCTACACTGAGTTACTGAGCTCAGTGAAACAAAGAAGTGACGGATGACTTACGTCACATGTTACCTGAATATTGTCAGCAAACCTTCACAGACCAAGTTTATGTGTGCTTACAACATTATCAGGAAGTAATTTGGGGATAAAGTATTTAGGGAATGAAGAATTCACTTTTTTAGAGAAGGACAGTGAGGATCAGAGACACTAAGGGTATTCCCAGTGTCACACAGCCAAGTGTTAGAGCCCACGATTAGAGAATGAGGAGCTAACGTCACACGATGCTTCCAGCACAAAAAAAATACCACAACTTTGTGAAATACAGCTGATGTTTATAGTCTCAAGAATGCATTTGCATTTATAAAATAGACTGACTAGGTAAAAAAATATTTAGCAAAACAGACCTTCTGAACATCTACAAAACGGTGCTCGGCCAAGTCAATTGTTAATTAATTTATCAATAAACTTTTCAACAGATGGGATAGGTACAGGTGAAGTGACATCCTTTCCTCACCCAGAACTTAGCCCCAGGAAAACCACTTCAATGCTCATGACCTTCGCTTTCTCATGGGTAAAGACAGAGATTATGAAGCATTTGTATTCACAACATAGAATTAAGAAAGAATTAAAAATAATTGTTAAGTATTTGATGAATTTTAAATGATTGCATTTATATAACTTATTTAGACTCCTATTTCCTAGTTCTCTTATTTCCTGCCAAATCTTTTGTTTGTTTATTTGTTTGTTTGTTTAGGGCCATTCCTGCAGCATATGGAAGTTTCTAGGCTAAGGATTTAATTGGAGCTACAGCTGCCTGCCTACACCACAGCCACAGCAAGGACAGATCAGAGTCTCATCTGCGATTTACTCTGCAGCACACAGCAACTCAGGCTCAGGGATCAAACCTGCATCCTTATGGATACTAGTCAGGTTTGTTTCTGCTGAGCCATGATAATGCCAGTATTGTGAAATAACCTACAGAAGAAAACAATCTGAAAAGGAATGGATATATGTATATGTATAACTGATTCACTTTGCCATACACCTGAAACTAATACAACATTGCAAGTCATCTATGCTCCAATAATTTTTTAAATAAGAAATTAAAAAAAATTAATAGTGCATTCAATCTCTATGAAAGTTCACAAACCAGAAAATGAGGTTTAATTTTAAGTTTAAGAACATCTATTTACATAGCAAGTGCCATGTGCCAGGAGACTTTTATCCAACTTATCACCGCCTTGTTAGCCAGGCTTCATTCTCCCCATTTTGCAAAGGAGGAAACTGAAGCTCAGACTTGTTGAGTAACTTATTCAAGGATTCATAGCTAGTAAGTGGTAAAGCAGAGTTTTATGGAATCCTCATTCTAAAGCTCAGGTTACTACTTCCCAGGTAGCACTGAGTCACAGAGAAGATGGCCCCTGTAAAGAAGATATGACAGTGGGCATGTTGATATCTTTAAAGAACACGGCTTAACGTTTCCCTCCTTGGAGTTCCCGTCGTTGCTCAGTGGTTAGCGAATCCGACTAGGAAACATGGGGTTGCGGATTTGAACCCTGGCCTCGCTCAGTGGGTTGGGGATCCGGTGTTGCCGTGGGCTGTGGTGTAGCTCGCAGATGCGGCTCGAATCCTGTGTTGCTGTGGCTATGGTGTAGGCCGGCGGCGACCTCTCTGATTAGACCCCTAGCCTGGGAACTTCCATGTGCTGTGGGAGCGGCCCTAGAAAAGGCAAAAAGACAAAAAATAATAATAATAAAGTTTCCCTGCTTGGATAGATCCTTGTTCAGGTCCAGGCTATCCAATAAGGTCTTTCCAACACCCTAATGGTTATGAAGCATTTGACATGTGCTTGTTCCAGATATTCCACAAGTATAAAACGTGTATCATACTCTGAAAACTCACTATGAAAAAATAAGTACATGAATAACTTTCATATTGTTTATATGCTGAAATGATAACATTTTGGATTTATTTACTGACTTAAAATACATTATTAGAATTAATTTTACCTATTTATTCTTCCTTTTTAAAAATACAGCTGCTGGAAGATGATTTTAGCTACATGGGTCACCTTATTGGATGCTACTGGTCCAGCTCCTAAACGTATAAAGATGATAGATGCTTTTGGCCTTTGAAGACTTTGCCTTTTTTTTTTTTTTTTTTTTCCTAAGAGAAACAAGACTCCAGGATGTGACTATTGCTGAGATATGTTTTAAAAATGAGAGCTTTCTTTATTGCCTGAGCCATAGTGAGACCATTAGCTTGGGCTTTGGGGCTGGGAAAAACCTTTTTACAATTCTATTCCCTCTGTCTTAACTAAAAATCCTTTAAAAAAGTTAGCTGTCATAGCTGTGCTTCAGTGTTTCATTTGAAAAATGAGAATAATGATATCAACCCCAAATAATTTTTATGGAAATTAAATTAGATAATTCATACAAAGTGCCCAGTTGAGGACCCAACAAATGTAAATGTGATTCCTCTGTTTCTCTTCCCATTCCATGTCTGTCACTAAAAGGCACCAGACAAGTCACCCTAATAATGTTATCTCTTTTTTTGTACCATGGATATTTTTTTTTCTAATCTCAAATTTTCTCCTGTATCTGATCAACCCTCAAATGATAAATTTTTTTTTTTTTAAGGTTAGCTGCTTGGGCCTGAATTTGCATCAAAGATGAAAAATATCTCAAAGTAAATTCAATTTGTAAATATTTACTTGTCTGTATAAACTCCGCTTTTCAATTTCGTAAACCAAATGCTAAAATTTTATGAGCAAACCAAGTTATAGATGACACTTCTTGTTTTTAAAATAGTATAAGCCTGAAGAAAATCAATGTTGCTTTTTTATTCATTTATCTCTTAATTCCCTTCATTGATGCATCTCCCAAAGTTTGCTCAGTTTTAGAATTAGAAGAATTTTTTTTTTTTTTTTTCCTGAAGATATCCTAAAAGGTCTATGACTCTCCCTTCTGGTAGTAATTTTGATTCTTAATTAAATGTTCGTTTATATGATTCACTTGATAAATATTTATTGGATACCTGTTATATACTAGGAACTGCCTGAGGTCAAGAGGTATGTGTGTGTGTCTGTGTGTGTATATATATAAAAAATTTTAATATATATATATAAATTTATAAAATTATGATTGCTTTCAATGTTCTGTCAATTTCTATTGTACAGAAAAGTGAACCAGTCATAAATATATACACATTCTTTTTCTCACTTTATCCTCCATCATGTTCCATTACAAGTGATCGAATATATAATTCCCTGTGCTACACCGCAGGATCTCATTGCCCGTCCACTCCAAATGCAAGAGTTTTCATCTACTAACCCCAGGCTCCCAATCCATCCCACTCTCTCCCCCTCCCCCCAGCAAACAGGAGTCTGTCCTAAATGTCCATGATCTTTTCTGTTTTGTCGATAAATCATTTGTGCCATATTTTAGACTCCACATATAAGTGATATTATATGGTGTCTGTCTTTCTCTTTCTGACTTACTTCACTCAGAATACGAGTCTCTAGTTCCACCCATTTTGCTGCAAATGGCATTATTTTGTCCTGTTTTATGGCTGAGTATCATTCCATTCTATATATGCACCTCATCTTCCTAATCCATTAATCTCTCTATGAGCATTTTGGTTGTTTCCATGTCTTGGCTATTATGAATACTGCTGCAATGAACATATGGGTGCATGTATCTTTTTCAGTGAAAGTTTTGTCTGAATATATGCCCAGGAATGGGATTTCTAGGTCATATGGTAGCTCTATATTTAGTTTTCTGAGGTATTTCCATACTGTTTTTCATAGTGGTTGTACCAATTTACATTCCCACCAACAGTGTAGGAGGTTCCCTTTTCTGCATATCCTCTCCAGCATTGTTGTTTGTTGACTTGTTAATGATGGCCACTCTAACGGCTATGAGGTGGTACCTCTTGTTTTCATTTGCATTTCTCTGATAATTAGTGATATTGAGCATTTTTTCATGTACCTACTGGCCATCTGCATGTCTCTTTGGCAAAACATCTATTTAGGTCTTCTGCCCATTTTTCATCTAGGTTATATGTTTTTTTTGTTGTGGAGTTGTATGAGTTGTTTTTATATTTTGGAGATTAAATTTTTGTCGGTTGAGTCATTTGCAAAAATTTTCTCCCATTCTGTGGGTTGTCCTTTAGTTTTTTTAATGGTTTCCTTTGCTGTGCAAAAGCTTTTGAGTTTAATTAGGTCCCATTGGTTTATTTCTGTCTTTATTGTCTTTATTCTAGAAGGTGGATCAAACAATATGTTGCTGTGATTTATGTCAAAGAGAATTCTGTCTATGTTTTCCTCTAGGAGTTTTATAGTGTCTAGCCTTACATTTAGGTCTTTAATCCATTTTGAGTTTACTTTTGTGTATGGTGTTAGACAATGTTCTAATTTTACTCTCTTATATGCAGTCGTCCAGTTTTCCCAGCACAATTTATTGAAGAGACTATCTTTCTTCCACTGTATGTTCTTTCCTGCTTTGTCATAGACTAATCAACCATAGGCATTTGGGTTTATTTCTGGGCTTTCTATCTTGTTCCATTGATCTATATTTCTGTTTTTGTGCCAATATCATACCATCTTGATGACTGTAGCTTTGTGGTAGAATCTGAAGTCAGGGAGCCTGATTCCTCCAGTTCGATTTTTTTCTTTTTAATATCGCTTTGGCTATTAGAGGTCTTTTGTGTTTCCATACAAATTTTAAAATACTTCGTTATAGTTCTGTGAAGGACATCATTGGTAATTTGATAGGGATTGCATTGAATCTGTAGCTTGCCTTAGGTATATTGCCATTTTGACTATATTGATTCTTCCAGTCCAAGAACATGGTATATTTTTCCATCTATTTATATCTTTGATTTCTTTCATTGGTGTCTTATAGTTTTCAGAGTACAGGTCTTTTGTATCTTTAGGTAAGTTTATTCCTAGGTATTTTAGTCTTTTTGGTGCAATGGTAAATGGGGTTGTTTCTGTAATTTCTCCTTATGATCTTTCATTATTAGTATATAGAAATGCAAGCAATTTCTGTGTATTAATTTTGTACCCTGTGTCTCTACCAAATTCATTGATGAGCTCTAATAGTTTTCTGGTAGTATCTTTGGGATTTTCTAGGTATAGGATCATGTTGTCTGCAAACAGTACAGGTTTACTTCTTCTTTTCCAATTTGGATTCCTTTTTCTTTTTTTCTTTGGTTGACGTGGCTAAAACTTCCAAGACTAGGTTAAATAATATTGCTGAAAGAGCATATCCTTGCCTTGTTCCTGATCTTAGTGGAAATACTTTCAGTTTTTCACCATTGCAAATGATGTTATCTGTGGGTCAGTCATAAATGACTTTTATTATATTTAGGTAGTTCCCCTCTATGCCCACTCTCTGGAGAGTTTTTACCAGGAATGAGTGTTGAATTTTGTCAAAAGCTTTTTCTGCATCTATTGAGATGATCATATGGCTTTTATTTTTCAACCTGTTGATGTGGTGTATCATATTGATAGATTTGTGGATATTGAAGAATCCTTGCATCCTGGGATAAATCCTACTTGATCCTGGTATATGATCTTTTTAATGTATGTTGCATGTTGTTTGCTAATATTTTGTTGAGTATTTTTTGCATCTATGTTCATCAGTGATATTGTTCTGTAATTTTATTTTTTTGTGGTATCTTTGTCTGGTTTTGGTGTCAGGGTAATGCTGGCTTCATAGAATGAACTTAGGATATTCTTTCCTCTGCAATTTAATGGGAAAGTTTCAGAAGAAGAGATATTAACTCTTCTCTGAATGTTTGGTAAAACTCATCTGTGACAGCATCACATTCTTGACTTTTGTTTTTTGAAAGTTTTTAATTACATATTCAATTTCAGTACTTGTGATTGGTCTATTTGTATTTTCTATTTCTTCCTGGTTCAGTCTTGGTAGCTTGTAGCTTTGTAAGAACTTGTCCATTTCTTCTAGGCTGTCCATTTTATTGGCATACAGTTGCTCATAGTAATCTCTCATGATCCTTTGTATTTCTGCAGTGTCAGTTGTAACTTCTCCTTTTTCATTTCTAATTTTATTGACTTGAACCCTCTCCCTTTTTTTTTTTTTTTTTGATGAGTCTGGCTAACAGTTTATCAATTTTGTTGATCTTTTCAAAGAGCCAACTTTTGGTTTCATTGATCTTCTCAAGTGTTTTCCTTGTCTCTATGTTATTAATTTCTGCTTTCATCTTTATGATTTCTTTCCTTCTACTAATTTCGAGCTTTGTCTGTTCTCCCTTTTCTAGATGTTTAAAGTGTAAAGTTAGGTGGTTTATTTGCATTTTTTCTTCTTTCCTGAGATAAGATTTTATTGCTATGAACTTCCCTCTCAGAACTGCTTTTGCTGTGTCCCATAGGTTTTGGATTGTTGTATCTTCATTATTGTTTGTTTATATGTACCTTTTAATTTCCTCTTTGATTTCATCAATGATCCATTGATTGTTTAGTAGCATATTGTTTAGCTTCCAAGAGTTTGTGTTTTTTGCTGTATTTTTCTTGTAGTTTATCTCTAGTCTCATAGCATTGTAATCAGAAAAAATAATTATTGAAAATAATTTCAATTTTTTAAAAATTTATCAAGGCTTGATCTGTGGCCCAAGATGTGATCTATCCTGGAGAATGTTCCATGTACACTTGAAAAGAAAGTATATTCTGCTGCTATCAGGTGAAAAGTTCTATAGATATCAGTTAAGTCTATTTGGTCTAGTGTATCATTTAAGGCCTTTGTTTCCTTGCTGATTTTCTGTCTGGATGATCTGTTCATTGCTGTAAGTGGGATGTTAAAGTCCCCCACTATTTTTGTGTTACTGTCAATTTCCCCTTTTATGGCTGTTAGTAGTTGCTTTATATATTGTGCTGCTCCTATGTTGGGTGCATATATATTTAAAATTGTTATTTCTTCTTTTTGTATTGATCCTTTGATCATTATATAATGTCCTTCTTTGTCTCTTATTTACTTTAAAATCTATTTTGTCTGATATGAGCTTTGCTGCTCCTGTTTTTCTATAATTTCCATTTGCATGTAATATTTTATTCCATTCCCTCACTTTAAGTCTGTATTTATCCTTAGATCTGAAATGGGTCTCCTGTAGACAGCATATATGTGTCTTGCTTTTGAATCCATTCAGCTAGTCTTTTTCTTGGAGTTGGAGCATTTAATCCATTTACATATAATGTAATTATGGATAAGTATATATTTATTGTTGCTTACTTTTTATTACTATTTTGGGTCTTTTTTTCTTCATTTCCTCTTGTTGTCTTTCCTTGCAATTTTCTGACCATGTTTAATGTTATGTTTTGCTTGGTTTTTCTTTTTTATGTGTATGACCATTATAGTTATTTGACTAGTGGATCCCCTTATACTTTGATATATCCATTTATATGTGCACAGAATTGCTTCATCTTGCTGGTCGCCTTAGTTTCAAATGCATTTTCAATGTTCTGCATTTGTCCTCTCTTCTTATGCTTGCTAGTTTAGATAACATATTTGTCAATGGGTGATTTCCTATCTTTAAATTATCATAGCCTTTACCAGTGAGCTTCTTCATTTTTAATATTCTTATTTCTAATTGTGGCTTTTCCTTTTCTGCTTAGAGAAGTTCCTTTAGCAGTTGATGTAGAACTGGTTTGGAGGTGCTGAATTATCTTAGCTTTTGCTTGTCTGTGAAGCTTTTGAGCACTCCATTAAATCTGAATGAAAGCTTTGCTGGGTAGAGTATTATTGGTTCTAGGTTCCTCTTTTTCATCACCTCAGGAGAGTTTTGCCGCCCCCTTCTGTTTTCTAGATTTTCTGCTGAGAGATCAGCTGTTATCCTTATGGGAATCCCCTTATACATGATTTGTTGCTTTTCCCTTGTGGCTCCTAGTATTTTTTCTTTGAACTTAATTTTCATCAGTTTGATTCATATGTTGCTGGCTGTATTTCTCCTGGAGTTTATTTTGTATAGAATTCTCTGTGTTTCTTCCACTTGAGTGAGTGTTTCTTTTCCCATATTTGGGAAAATTTGAGTTATAATCTCTTCAAATATTTTCTCTGGCCCTTTTTCTCTCTCTTCTCCTTCTGTAACCCCCATGATGCAAATGCTGGTATGTTTAATGTTGTCCCAGATGCTTCTTAGACTCTTCTCAGTTTTTTTTTTTCATTCTTTTTTCTTTATTCTTTTCTGTAGCAGTGATTTCTACCACTCTATCTTCCACCTCACTTATTCATTCTTCTGCCTCCATTAATCTGCTATTAGTTCCTTCTTGACTAGTTTTCATTTCAGCTATTGCACTATTCATTTTGGTCTTCACATCCTCTAGCTCTTTGTTAAACATTTCTTTTAAGTTCTCCTTCTGTGTCTCCATTCTTTTTCCAAGATCTTGGATCATCTTTACAATCATCACTGAATTCTTTCTCCTCATCATTTGGTGTGTTTTTGTTTGTGTTTTTGTCTTGTTCCTTTGTCTCAAAGCTGTTTCTTTGACATTTCATAATGTCTGCCTTTCCGTTTATCATTCCCTTGACAGCTGGTGTGTAGATGTTGAATCAGGTGCCCAGTCCTGGAGTTCTCAGGGGTGGTAGTGGTTTATGTGTACCTCTTTTCTGGGTAGGCTCTAGGGATTGTTCTTTGTAGAACAGGTTCCATTTTCTGCCAGCACTCTCCTTGCTGTGCCAAACTAGGTATCTCTCTCTAAAAGAGGGGCGGGGGGCTTCTCCATAATTGTTGCTCAAAGGCTCTCTCTCTAGCTGCACAATATGTGTTTCTGGCAATCCCTCCCCCTGCCTTGCTACTGGTAGGACTGCTCTCTTTAGCTCTGCAGATTGGAATGTGTGTTAATGGGCCTCCACTGGCTCTGTTGGTGTGGAAAGAGACATGAGCCTTCACAGGGCTACTGGCGGGGTCCTGTATCTTGTGCTTTTTGCCAGTTGGGAAGCCCACATCTCCATCAGTGAATGGGCAGTGGCAGCCCTCTCATGAAAATGGGCACTGCTGCGAGCAGCTTTTCTGGTGCTGCTTTGCTGGTGCAAGCTTCTGTAGATTCTCTGGGTGGAGCCTCTGTTTTTGGCTGGTCTTATCACTGGTGGGGGATCTTCCTGGGGTGCAGGAGCTATTCCTCTTTCTAGCTTCCTCCTGGAGGGCAGGTCCTGTCTCATTTCCTTTCACTTTTTTTCTCTTCTTTTTTTTTTCTGCTGTTCTATCTGGTTTTGTAATATTTTTCTTGTTCTGTCATAATCTTGAGGTCTTTTGTCGGTTTTTCACAAATTTTCTGTGTGAATAGTTGCACATATAGTTGTAGTTTCAATGTATTTGTGGGAGTAGATGAGCCTTACATCCTGCTGCTCTGCTATCTTAGGCCTCCCCAAGAAGGTAAGAAGTATAGTATTTAATAAGTCAGATTCAGTACCTGTATTCTCTGAGCTTATGTATTAAAGATACAGACCCACATTCAATATGCAATAAAAACAAAACAATAGGCAATGAGTGAGAAAACATTGGGAACTAAGGGAATATAAAAAAGAACCTTCCCTTAGAGCCACAGACCTAACTCCTGAAGGAGAGATGTTTCAAGCAAGACTATCACAAGGAGTGAGACAGATATGATCCCAAACCACATCCACATCTTCATACTCCATTGTTGTATCCTTGAAAATAAAATAAAATTGCATATTCTGGGAATTCACTTTTTGCCTTGATAGATCCAGATGGAAACCGGGGTGATATGGGGCATTCATATGCAATAAATTTCTCAAAAAGCACTAGGATGAAACTACCTTTGAACAGCATCTTGCAGCAGTTAAGATCCCAATCTTTTTAAAAAGAGGTGGATCATCTTTGAATACTATGTAAATATTGTAATAGTCTCAGAAGGGAGATAAAATAAGCTTTCAGTGACCTGTTAAAATTACTCTTTTAATGGAATTCCAAGCAGTAGTCAATTTTTTATTAAGTGAATTAATTCAAAGAGACCTTCCACATTTAGGGGAAAAAAATCCTCTGAGAGACATTCTCCAAAGATTACCTCATCAAGAACATCAGAGAGGAGCTATAGATAGTATCTCATTAGAAATTTTAAAATGCACATTCAGTTGAAACTTATGCAACATCTACTTTATGCTGGGCACTTCTATCCCAGATCATTTTAGTAGATCCTCTTGTTCTTAAACCACCCTATAAAGAAGGAATGTTTATCTTCATTGTAAACCTAAACACACTGAAGCTGAGAGGATAGAAATGACTTGTCAAGCTTACAGAGTAAACAAAATAGTAGGGAATATGCACATCAGCCTGGGATCTCTGGCTCTTGCCGTATAACAAACACTGATTAAGTGAGCAATGATTAAATGTGGAAGGGATGATAATTGGCCTAGGTTGTTAGTCTTTAGAATGGAAGCACAGATACCATCTCCTGCAGTGAGGAGCATGCCTTCACTAAGAGCCCCTGCTTTCTAAAACTGTTCCTTGAAAACTGCCTCTAGATAACTAAGGATATCTGCCTGAGAGGAAAGAAACACTGTTTTACAGGACACATAATCAAATATGGTCTCTCTACCTAAAGTCTTGGGATTTCCTCACTCCTGTGCCCCAGGAATAACAGTAAGATGCATGCAAATCTGATCTCGTGCCGCCCACCCACTTGTTTTAAAACTCTGTATATCAGGGAGTTCCCACTGTGGCTCAGTGGTAAAGAACACAACTAGTATCCAGGAGGATGTGGGTTTGATCCCTTGCTTTGCTCAGTAGGATAAGGATCTGGTGTGGCCGTGGCTGTGGCATAGGCTGGCAGCTATAATGCCAATTCGACCCCTAGCATGGGAACTTCTATATGGCACAGGTGCAGCCCTGGAAAAAAAAAAAAAAAAAAAAAAAAAAAAAAAAAAAAACACAACTCTGCATTTTGCACATCAAAGAGTGAAGTGACGCCCCCCCATCCCACCCCCGGCATCACTTC
Organism: Sus scrofa; assembly: GCF_054392235.1. Lineage (NCBI taxonomy): Eukaryota > Metazoa > Chordata > Mammalia > Artiodactyla > Suidae > Sus > Sus scrofa. The sequence goes on from NC_139391.1 coordinate 15,231,120, forward strand.
CTTGTCTTCCTCCCCTATCCCCACACACAGATGTACAGACAGGCTCAGACATAAACATCTCTTCTTGGCCAACTCCTCCTCATCCACTACATCTCAGCTTTAACACCACTTCCTCCAAGAAGCCTATTCTAGTCTCCCAAGTAAGAATTAGATGCCTGTTCTATGCATTCCTAGAGGTTCTCGTAGGTAGCCTTATAACATATATCTGAACTCTATGTTTCTGGCCTGCCTTTCCCACTGAACTATAATGTGTAAATAGCAATAAATGCCAGTTTTGTGGAGCCTCAAGTATGTATACATGGAGTGGCACTTTAATAAAAATAATTCAAAACTACAAATTGAAAATTAAGTGCACATATGAATATTTACTGTGAGGAAATAAATTATAACAAATTGGAAATTTTAAAAGTTGATAAATATTATAAATTTCCCAAATAAAGAAAAATAACATAGTTTTACTAATTAATAGCCTAACAAGCCTCTATAGACTTTCCTATAGAAAAATTTCTGGGTCCAATAATTTCATTTTATTTTATTTTATTATCATTATTATTATCCACACCTGCAGCACACAGAAATTCCCAGGCCAGGGACTGAATTCACACTATAGCAGTGACCCATGCCATAGCAGTGACAATGCTGGATCCTTAACTGCTAGCCACCAAAGAACGCCTGGGTCCAATAATTATAAACCTGTTTTTTCCTCCACTATCCACAACCTTAGAGTATCTAGCACCAGTGGGCACATTTATACTGCATAACACTTATGGACATGCTCCTTTCTGACCATGTAGCCTAGGGAATTGGTACAATGACCAGTAGGGAGTTTGAATATCATTTCTAATATCTATTTATCTATCTATCTGTCTGTCTGTCTGTCTGTCTGTCTGTCTGTCTATCTATCTATCTATCTATTTCTAATATCTATCATTTATTTATGTCCAAGTACTTAGTATTTAAGCATGTATGTATCTTCTCTCTCCCTCTCTCTTTCTGTCTTTCTCTCTCCCCCTCTCCCTCACTCCCTCTTCTTTTTCTCTCTCTCACTCTCTGACTCCAGTTCCCTTAACTGGATCTCCAAAATGTCCCTGGCAACTCCAATGCCACTATTCTTGGGAAAAAGTGTTTGGTAGGAAAACTAGAGTGTAAAGGGATACAGGTTCTTATCAATGAATTTAAAATATATTATTTTTTGCAAATTCTACAAAATATGCAACCAGATGAACCTCTTGCTAAATCCAGGGCCTTGGAAGGGCCTATGAAGATGCTTAATTTTCATATCAGTTTACAGCAAATTCATGTTTGGATAGGGAGGAAAAAAGCATTGTGTGTTTTTTCACTTTTGATTCCCTAATTCCTCACCTTATGCTTGACCTACCGTTGACCCTCATAATGTATTTATTAAGTGACTGATTGAAATTCAGTCATATCAGTTTTCAGTCACATGAGTTATCTTCATAATCCATAAATTGCATTTGTAAAATAATTAAAAATAGAATTGTGGCGGAAGGAAGCAGGGAACAAGCCCATATTATTAATTAAGCTAAGCCCAGTTTAAAAAACAAAACCAGACTTCATTAGGTGCTATGCATATAATCAGCAAATAACAGGCATACCTCAGAGATATTGTGGGTTTGGTTCCAGACCACCACAACAAAGCAAATAACACAATAAAGCAAGTCACATGAATTTATTGGCTTCTCAGTCCATGAAAAAGTTATGTTTATTCTGCATCGTTGTCTATTAAGTGTGCGATAGCATTAGGACTGTGAACAAAAAATACTGCCTGCCATCTCAGTAAACAAAGGATGTTGCAGGCATCAAGCCATCGTATTATAGCTGCCCTGCCGGTGAGCCCAGAGGGAACTCAGGATGGAAACAATGCCCACCATGAAGACATCAGACAGAACAGACCCCTTCCCTGTGATGGTGCCCCCTGAGGAGACTCAGGATGAGAAAGCACAGGATGTTGCCCCTGGTCAGGTGAGGTGCATATCAAAGGAACAATTTAAGTGAGCTGAGACTTTTATATATTCCTATACAGAGAAAAGCATGAAATTCCTTAACTTGAGATATGGAGTTTTCTTTAATTGACAGTAATCTTGGAGTTCCCATTGTGATTCAGTGGTAAAGAAACCAGCTAGTATCCTTGAGGTTGCAGGCTTGATCCCTGCCCTTGCTCAGTGGGTTAAAGTTCCAGCCTTGCCTTGAGCTGTGGTGTAGGTCACAGGTGCTGCTCAGATCCCAGGTTGCTGTAGTTATGGTGTAGGCCAGCAGCAGCAGCTACAATTTGACCCCTGGCCTGGGAACTTCCATAGACTGCAGTTGCAGTCCTAAAAGAAAAACAACAACAACAACAACAAAAACCAGTAATTGTTTGATCTTCTGACTACTGGGTCTTTGTTGCAAAAACTGCTGTACATTCTGGTTTTCTCTTTTGCCTATTTGGAGCAGTCTCTCAGAGTTATCTGAGATGCTATGTCCTGGAGTTAAGTCTTCATTTTGATTCACTGAATAAAACATAACTTTCAACTGTTAGGTTGTGCATTTTTTCAGTGGACATGTCTTAAAAAACAATGTATATACCTTAATTAAAAAATACACAAATCAAAATAAAAAAATCACAGTTGTTACATCAAAGATTACTAATCACAGATCATCATAACATATATGAAACTAATGAAAAGTTTAAAATATTGTGAGAATTACCAAAATGTGACACAGAGACATGAAGTAAGCAAATGTTACTGGAAAAAATGGCACCAAGAGACTTGCTTTAAACAAGATGGACATAAACCTTCAATTTGTAAAAAAAAAAAAAAAAAAGAAAAATGCAATTTCTGCAAAGTGCAATAAAGCAAAGCACAATAAAAGGTATGCCTGGATGTCATAAATATCATAATTCTACTAGAGCGTATTCTTAAGGTACTGCTTTCCTCTCTATAATTAAGAGACAATAGAGAATTTAGGCTTAGAAATACTTTTCCACAAGGAATTTACTAATTATCAGAGACATGGGACAAAAAGTCATGAAAAGTAAATTAAGTTCAAGAGACCTATGCCTGCCAACAGGAAAATAGATAACAAACTCCTACATCAGATGATGCAGCAATATCTATTCCAGAAATAGGAAGGAATAATCTCCTGAGGTCTGCAATAATACAAACAAATCTTCAACTAATTATGGTGAGTGAAGTAAGACAGATAACATGTTCTATGATTATTCCTTTTGTATAAAATTGTAGAAATGAAAACAAATTTATGATGGAAAGTAGATAGGAAGTCATGACAAGGGGCCAAAGTGTAGAAAGAAGAAATGACCTATCGGCTTTGGGGGGATGGATGTGTTCAGGATCTTCATCGGAGCGATGGTTTCAGGACTGAATCCCTATGTCAAAACTATCCCCTTATACCCTTTACACAGGTACGGTTTATTGCATATTAGTTAGACATCAAGAGAGGTGCTAAAAGTGTCAAAAGAGCACGTCTTTCTTGTTACATCACCAAAGTCAAATAAATATACCAGCATTATAGAGCAAAGGCCCCTGAGAGTGTTGAGCCAGATACGTCCCAGACGTGTCCCCTTTCACCCGGATTTGTGCATCTGCTTCTATAAATCATTATAGTGCTACCTTAACTCCTGATCCTGCTCAAAGATTTATAAAGGGTAACATTTAATAGAACATCCTTATCAGCATTTCTAAAGAATCCCTATTTCAACTGTGTACTCAAGGCCAAGAGGGATTTGACAAAGCAAATAATAGCCTGTGTAATGAAAGAGCAATCCTTATTCTAAAACAAATGCGCAGCATTCTAAGACAAATTGATGGGATAAAGTCCTATTGTAGTAGATCAACCTTCTGACACTTACGATACAAGGTCAATTTAAGTGAAGGAATACTAGCTTTTCTAGAGGAAGACCGAACTTATTATTGGATTAGTTTTAAGGACATTCCAGCTACTTTATTAAATACCATGATATTTGCATTGGAAAGCTGGGCAAAACTGACTTCACTACTTAAAGTTTGGAAAGAGCTTTTACATAAATAATCTGTGCCAGATACTATGGTTTCCTTTGCCTCATTTTTACGCCATGTTGATTGTATGTTGAGTTATTATATGAAGGAATATTAGAACCTAAAATGCAATATTAAAATGGATACAGCTTGGTTTCTTTGAACTAATTTTCTTTTGAAAAAAGGGGTTTAAATAAAATTTCAAGATGATAGAAAGACAGAACCAAGTCAAGTTGGATATTCCAACAACTACTTTTCTTCTGTATAAATTTGTTTCAATGTGACAATAGTTCCAGGTGATGGGTAAGACAGATGTCAATCTTCACATTTTATTTTGAAAGTAAATGTCTCTCATAAATTCACTGTATTTTCACAATCTTCAGTTAAAAATAAAAATCAGTCTCTCCTGTTCCATCTTCCTTACAGCAACAGTCTGGTGCTTCCACACCTTTGTTTTATCCTATGCTTCTACAGACAGGTTTAGGCATCACAGCATTTTGATTTTTATGCCACCCTTCACTTTTTTACTTTTCCTCAACTCACTGTGTATTTTCAAGGCTCACTCTGAGCCTTTGCGTAAACAAAGTCTTGTAGCTTTGTAGCATTGTGTTTCTTCCAATAAATTACCTCTTCTCCACGGATTTTCTGACTCATTTGCAGATTTAATTACTTCCCATAAAGACATGTATAAATATGTCTTAGTATACTTTGCTTCTTTTGCCCCTTGAACACATATGTTCATTAATGAAAAACATTACTGTATAACAGATATCCTTCACATACATTTTTCTCCCAAAATAGACTGTGGCTGTCTACATGTTGGACTTTTAAAGACAATCTGCAGTTGTTAGGAATTTCCTGGAGTCAGGCAGACCTAGGTTTGAATGCTATATCTAATACATCTAGAAATCTGTTTTTAGATAAGTTACTTAATCACTCAGTGTGATCTTATTTTTTTATTGGTTTTTGTTTGTTTGTTTGTTTTTTCACGTATGAAATAGAAATCATGATACCTGGTTTGCCAGGATATGATAAAAAAGATACATCATAAATAGTGTATGTACGGCATGCCTGGTATATAATACATGTTCAGTAAATGATAACTAATGTTGCTGATGCTGTTTTGTTGCTGTTATTGCTTCCACAGTAACAGTTGATTATCAGGAAATCAAAATGTGTTTTTGAAGAGCTTTCAGTTACTCCCCAGGTGGTAACTCCTTGAAGATTCTCAGCCAGAAGAATATTGCAGAGATCACGGAACAATATTCCTCAAAGCAAGCTGACCCTTGCAAAGACATTAGCTTGATCTGACAGACCTTGCTATAGTGCAAATGAAGGGAACTGCTGCCAGAATAAGCCATCTGGGGTCTTCTGAGGCATCAAGCCCACAGGAGATAATGAAAACATACATCACCAGTAACCTTTTAGGCCAACCGGGCTATTGAACATAATAGGAGCTTAATGGCTTTCCTGATGTGTCAGAAATTCTCTACTCCTGCCTATAGGTAGTTCATCAAATTGCTCCATGCTTATTGCTTCAATCTGCATTCATCTTTAATATGCACTATATGCCTGAATCCTTTCTCTCAAAACTTTCAAGGCCCCAGGAAATTGTTGTGCCTGAATGCCACACTCACTGAGTGACAAAGACCCTGAAAGTTGAAAATCAAGCCTGCTACACTTTATAGAAATAAAAAAGGAAAGAAGTCATGTTAAAAATAAACAGTTTCAAAGATTTCATGGGAAAAAGTCGATACAATTTGCAACTTCATTTGTTCTACTGACAAGCTGATAAAATGTTGGTGGTACAAATGCATCAGAAAATTTGACACAAATTGAAAGTGACTACACATGCCATTATCACAAACTTCCTTGGTAATGGAAAATAATGGTTAAAGAAGCATGAGGCTGTCTATGGGAAATAATACCCTCGATTATCAGGAAAGATAAGCATTCAAAAAGAGGCAAGAGCTATGGTTATTCTGTGAGTCAAGCCTCAAGATCCTGATTTGGCTGTGCAAATGATTTCATTAAGAGATACTAAAATGGAACAAAAATAACATTGTTATCATTTGAATACATTTAAAAAATTTGGTAGAGAAATAACTCATTGGGCAGTGAGTCATTAATAGAAAAATCAATGTGGTCAGTCGATAATTAAATCTTGGAAAAGTTATTTACCATATTTCTTAAAGTGTTTATATATTTAATAATTATTTGTGTCATTTTATTCACGGAAAAGAGATGTTTAAAGAAACTTTAAAATATGCTACATCAAGTTAAATTTTCTCTAGAAAGTTCTGAAATAAAAGTATAATTAGAATCTAATACATGGTCTTGTGTATTCATTTTTTTCAGAATGCAGCTCTGTAACATTAGTATTTCATGTCTTATGCAAAAATGGTCATGAAATCAAAGAATCTAGATTCCTAAGAGTTAAAGTAGCTATAAAGATATAAAATGTTTACGCTATTACTTACAATAACATCATTTGAGAGTTTTCATTGTCTTTATTTTAGGAGGAAAATTGATCACAGAAAAAGTATTGTTTTTTGCAACTAAAGCCACCAGCTAGTAAGTGATAAAATGGGGGTGTGAATTTAAGTCTACCTCACTTGAAAAACTACTCTTTTCTCTATGCCTTCTCTTCCAATAGACTCTAATCCTATAGTCTCTTCTATTCAGAATATATCTATTTTATTGCATCCTTCATAATCACATAGTAATTCAGAAAACAGTTCAGACTCATCAATATGAAAAATCATCTCAAAACCATTCACTCAATAACATTTAATGAGAATTTATTAGTTCTTAAGTGCTCAGTGGCCATTCCTTAATGGCCATGATAATGGCATTTACAGAATGATTTTAATTCCAAGTCAGAGAAACCTAATCCAAACTCAAGCAGCCCGAAGAGGTTTATTGGCAGGACACTGGAGACGTTCCCAAAAGTAGGGGAAGGGATTGGGGAGCCAGCGTAGCTTTGGGGATTTCAGAGATTGGGTTTGGGCTTTTTCTATGATTTTCTCTCTCCATCTTTCTCTTCCACTTCTATAAGGGAGTTGGCTTCAGTTTACTCAGGATTTATCATGTGATGATTGATATGACCCTACAGCTCTGAAGCCACATTACTACAGGCTGAAAGGAAAAAAAGCTCCCTGTACCTCAGTAGGTAAAAATACCAGGGAAGGAGTCTAACCAGAAGCTACGTTCACATGACCCCCTCCAGACCAATCATTGGTCAGGGTGATGGACTACTACGACTGTCCAGGCCTGGATTACATGCCCACCTTTATGGAGCTACCTGGGAGCTTCCTCAGAATTACAGAACTGCACTAGGAGAAGAGCAGTTTCCCAAAGAAAAGGGCCAGAGGAATGTTATAACTAGAAGTTTTAGGAAAGCATATTGAGTAGTGAGACTAGAAATATCAGATATACCAGCTAACATTTGTTGAATACATATTATATCACAGGTATTATTTTGAACATATTACATGTGTTATTTAGTCTTCACAATAATCATATAAATAGGTTATATTTTTATTTACAATAAAGATTAGAAAGTTAAGGCTTAGAGAAATTAAATACTCAAGGGTTATAGCCAGTAACTGGGAAGGGCTGGACTGAACATTGTATGTGTCTGTCTATGCCTCTTAAAACTACTCTATACCACCTCCAGATTTGGTATTGTTTTTCTTGTGTCATCCATTTCTATACATACCATTATTTGTAGGTCTTGAGTGTCCTTCTTTGTGAATATTTTAGTTAACGTCCTTAAAATTTAGTGTTTAGAAGCAAATTGCACATATCAGATGTATCTGTAAAATAGAAAAATGAGTAGGAATATCATACTCATAATTTAGATCTTTGTTATTTAAGTGAAGCCACTGACTTAATTGAAAACATGTATTAACATCAACAGGGGTAATTTTGCTTATACTTTGGGCCAAATATAATGTTTCCAACTTTTTCTTATAGCTTGCTGCCAAAACAGATGTCTGTCTTCTTTTGAAAGTGAATGATTGTTTCTACCTTTATCCTCTATGCCGATTTTTGCATGTATTCATTCTTGGTTGATTTTATTTTTCATGGCCTTGTTCACCAACCCCACTGTATAATGCTGAAATATGTTTTACCCCTTGTATTAGAAATTATCAAACTAATTGTATTAGAGACTATATACGATTTACTTGATTTTGTTGTGGTTTAAGTTTTGTTTCTCCACCAGACAACAAAGTTTCTCAGGGCAAGGACTAGGTCTACTTTATGCACCATTGAATCCTCAGCAGCTAGTTAAGAATTTGGCAGAATAGACAACAAATAGGTAAACTTGAATGAATAAAAAAAGAATCTATTAATATTTTAATATATAAACAACACATTTCATCTGATTCTAAATATAATTTTGTTGTTATTGCTGTTGTTTTGTTTGATATTTAGGGTTAAGATAAAAATCTCATAGCAGAATTCATTTGGTATTTTTCCAATTTTAGCTCCTATGTCAGCATGAAACATGTTAAAATTTGTGCTTACTAACAACTTTTGCTCAGTTTCCTTGGCTTACATTGCCCAGCTTCTGCTTTTCTACAGGGGAAACTTTTGGTCTCCATTCTAGAATTTTTCTATTCCTACATCATTGGTCAACCTGTATGTATGTAGGTAGTTTCTTCACTTATGTTTCTACAGCGCTATTCTATGACTGCCTTTATCATTTTTCATGGTTATTATATGTTTAAATGCTGTATCTTAGAGGACAGAATCAGGCTCTATATTTCTGGAAACTAATGGAATCCTTGGAACAGAGTGCTATTATCAGGTTCATCATGGCTATGACTGATAGAAATTTATTTCATATGGAATTTCTTATGGTCCTATCAGAACCACATTTTGAGGATGGTGATGATTTTGATGCTGATGGAGTTAAGCTGCTTGAAATAGAAAACACACAAATCCTGAAGAAAAATCCAGTTTACTGAAGCAAAGACAGAATTGTACAAGAATGAAATGATTTTTTGAGGAGTGAATGAGAATTATTAAAGGAATGAAAAAGGAAGTGAAAACTCAAGATAGGAGTATATATTTTTCAATATTTTCTCAATGTTCCAAACCAGAATTTATATTCTAGGTATGAATTTCCCTGGCAGATAAACTGCCCATCTTATAGTTTACTTCTACTTTTTCCATTTTTCTCTCCCATATTTACAAAACTCTCTGTATGTCCCACTGCCTGTTCACATTCTTATTTGACATTTAGTGTATGGTGTTAATTCCATGGTAAATGACTTTATAAAGCAGGAACTGTAAGAGAAGATGTATTTTATTAAAGAAAAACAACAGTTGAAATGAAAAATAAAATAATCTATAAAAAACAATGACTTGTTCTTGGTGAGGCAGCTCATACTCTGGAATCACATGGACTTGGGTTCAAATTCTGTTATTCACTGATTGGGAAAATTGTTTATGTACTAACTCTAGCTCTAGTTTTCTCCATGTATGACTGGATATGGTGATTAAGAAGAAGACATAAAATAACTTAGACAAAGTTTCTGACAAATAGGTGGGCAATAAGTATGGTTTGAACTGAGTTGAGTTAAAAGAAAAATCTATATTTATCTCATTCCATTCAAATAATACTCCATTTTAAGATTTGAGAGAACTTTAATTTTAACATGTAATTTAACCTATCCAAGGTTGTCAAGATAATAACTGGTGCAATCAAGATTAGATGTAGGAAAAAAAAATAAGGAAAAGGTATTTAAAAGGATATATCATGACACATTGGATGTCAGAAATATTCCTGAGAATATAAACAATAAGAGGGTATGTAAAGAAAAATTTATTTTTTTCTCTGTAAATAGTGATTAATAATAAATTAATAAGAATTTGACAAGTAATGAATCATGCTTGATTTCAAGAAGGGAATGACCAATTCTTACTGCTTAATCACCTATAGTAAAACAAGCATTACTTTATTCAAGTCACAGAAACATCTGAAGATCTGAGAATTATTGCTTATTGTGTGCAAGAATTAGTACATATCTTTGGAATTTCAGAGAGCATTTTTTGGGAGAGAAGTTTGGTGGAGTTTTGTGAATGATCCTAGACCTTAGAGAATAACAATAAGAATAATAATAATAGACAATCTTAAACTAATGAGACAGTGGCTTCATAATTCCATTCCACTCAACAGCAGCTTTTCTCTAACAGTCATTAATGGTCTGAAGTTTTCAGGGCAGTTTAAATTTTATTTTTGAAAATTATACCCATCCATGGCAGGTACTCATTGGAGAAGTATTAGTAGAAGCCTGGGTGTTTGGGGAGCTGTGCTCCTGGAAACCTGTGCAAATGGGAGCTCTCCTCCCCCTCCTTTCTGCAGTAAGGGAAGCCTGAGGCAGTTTTCAATGAAGCCGCTCTAGGCAAACCCTAAGGGCCTGTCTTCCTGCTGTGTGTACCCAGCAGAGGGATTTGAGTAGGAGGTAGGGAATCTGTAGAGGATGAAAAGTGTCACCAGTGCGGGCCCATTTTAACCCTCCATCAAGCATGGAGCATCAAGTAAACAACGTAACACACAGCCCCTCTTAGCAGCCCCTATGATCAGCTGGTCAAGCACTGGTGACCCCCAGTGAGCAGCTTGGAAAATCACACCTGATGCAGAGTCAGCCCACTTTGTCCAAGTAGGAAAGCCTTTTCCTGTTCTGGGGCATATTTCCCTAAGGAACCAGGTACTGAGATCTCAGGAGACAGCAATAAGCATTTCATGGTTTTACAGATTTCATCTGGAAAGGTTTAGGGGTGATTATCTGCTCTCTCTGCCTTCTGCGCTCATGGGAGTAACTTGTAAGGGTCCAAGTTAGAGTTTTCCAAAGTTAGGGCTACAAGCACACCTCTAAATCTTTAATGTGCATCGCCACCTCTCAGAACAACATAAAATAAATGCTGTTGGAGACAAGTTGTTCATCTTGACCTATACTTTTCAGTGTCTCTTATCGATAAAGTCACACTCCAGTTTTCATAAGTGGCCATCTCAATAATGTATGGACAAGTGGAATATCCAGGACAAATGCGGGATCTCTAGACACTGTGCTTTAGTGGCCACACTAATCTAGGCAGGATAATACATTATTAGCGAAACAATTAACACATGGAACTTATCCGGCCAATAGGGCAATGATAGGTCACTAGGATTTAATAATACTAGCAGAAAGTATAAGGCATTCCTTAAGCAGCAGTTAGTTCCTTTGGTCATTTCTATGCCTTGTTCTTTCACTGTCCATGTTGGGAGGACTGGATCTCTCCTTTCATATGTACATATTAAAATGTGTACTTGGTTCATCTCCTTCCCATATACTCAGCTGTCTAGAAACCCAGCCTTTGGGGCGGGGGGGCTCTGTTCATCTTCCCATCACCCTGGATCTTCCCTTTCTCTATGGATGCAGGTCCATATCTCTCTGCATTCCATTTTCAAACTCGGTGGCCTTCTAGTTTCTTGGAACTTGAGTATGCTCCAGCAGAAATCATTACCACTAATATGTGGTGAGATGATTCCTGTGTGACCATCACATAGGCTCATTTTTAGTGAAAGCCTGAAGCTTTACGAGCTCTAAAAATATGTATTGCAAGACCAGAAAAGAGTATATTATCAACACTGGCAAATGAATAAAAAGAATCTCTATCGCTTGGGGAAAAAAAAAAAAAAAAAGCTACCAAAATTTATGTCCAAAAGATAAAAGTTTTTACTGAGAGCCTTAAATTAGAATCTAGCTCGTGTATTTTCTGGTTAAGAATCAGCATGGGCAGGGAAGGCCAGCTCGTTTCTCCCAGCTGATGTCTGTCCTATCTGCCTCCCAGGCCTGGGGTGAGGAGTTAATAATAAAGACATATCAATGACAAATGTTCACATATATGAACCCTTAATATGTGCCAGCATGCTAAGCCTCTGCATGGTACTTGATTTAAGTCTCAATACCTCATGTGAGAGAGAATATTATATCCCCACTCTATATAGCAGAAACTGAGGCTCAGTTGTGACTCTGTATGTGCCAATTGCTTTTTAACCAAAAAATTACCTAGAGAGTAATTTATTGCTTATTATTAAGGTCCCTTCCAAATGTAACTGAATACAAAATTTGTGAAGAGCCATGTTTGGTTCCTAGCAAAGAAAATGAAGCTGTCAGTCTATGCTCACCCTCTTCCTCTCCCAGACAGGATTTGCAGATGTATAGACTTGCAGACTCCACTTGCTTAAGTCTGTTTCCCTCCTTGTGCTCCTACAGTCTTCTTCTCATCCCCACAACACTCCTCAACAGAATAAGAGAAATACTGTTTCCATTGACACAATAAGGGGTAAGAGATTGCATTGCTTCATAATTAATTGGGAGATACTTCTTTCGTCCTCCCCTAATTATATGCTTCTATTTCATTTCACTGTGAGAAGAATCTACAGTCTCAAATGGAATCAAAATAGAATTTAAGTTGAATGGGCATTAATGCCTCTCTGGGTGGGGATGACATTAGTTCACTATAATGACCCAAAAAATAACTTCAGGAGTTCCCATTGTGGCTGAGTGGTAATGAACCCAACTAGGATCCATGAGGATGCAGGTTCAATCCCTGACCCCACTCAGTGGGTTAAGGATCTGGTGTTGCTGTGAGCTGCAGTGTAGGTTGCAGACATGGCTCAGATCTGGCATTGCTGTGGCTATGGCATAGGCTGGCAGCTGTAGCTCAGAGTCAACCCCTAATCCCCCTAGCCTGAGAACCTCCATATGCCACAAGTGCTGCCCTAAAAAAAATAAAATAAAAAAAATAGCTTTAGGATTATGAGGATTAAGTTAGCTTATTCTTGACTTACTCCAAATGTCTTAGGTACTGGGCATAAATCAAACAATCAAGAAGATATGCTTCCTGTTCTTATGGGGTCACATTAGCAGACAAGGCAGACCTTGTCTATGTCAGATAAGGGTGGGAATAGCATGTGTGGTCTCTGTCTTGTTTTACTTATTGGACAGTAGTGATGTTGCAGTAGCTGCAGTCATTATAGTAATGATTCATCATTACTGGTGCTTACTCTATGCCAGGCATTGTTCCACACACATTGCAGGTGTGAATTCACTTAAAAACTTTTCCAAACTGCCAAACTGGTCCTATCACTATCCTATTTCAGTGCTTCTTTGCAGACCCACCTTAATGGGTAGACCAGCTGGGTATATAAAGGTCATGAGATGATAACAGGGCATGGCAACATCACTGGAAATAAAAAGTTGATGGAGAAAATCATATTTAACAAAACTCTGATCAGGAAGAAGAAAAAGGTTCTTGGAAAAATTAGTTTATATAGCTGCTGGGCAGGGATGGTGAGAATATGGTGGGGATGTTTGAGTCATATGACTTGCTCTTAAAATGCATTCAAGAGAATATGAATCCTGTTAATTTTGATCTTTGTTTGCCTTTGTCACATGGGGTGGGTGTGAGGGAACCAGAAATGGGTTGTTCTCCATCACTGATAAGAGACTAAGCGTTGCCATCAATGTGTTCTGCTGGCCTCTTATGGCATCCACAAAGCTGCTTCTAAACTTATGCTGGAGAGAAAGCTCAAAAGCAATGATTCAAACACATGTGATTATTCCCCTAAGTCATCATCATTCTATAGACATGTCCTGAGCTTAAGAATTATGTCCAACAATATCCTGGTTTACACACCCTTTCTTTTTGGTCATCGTTCTATCTTTAGCCATCACCATTCTGCCTCTGCATATGCATATGTGCCACTGCTGTTGCCCCTCCACCTCCTTTCTAAATATTTACTTATCTGACTTCTCTATCAAGCATGAGTTCCATAAACAGTCATTTGTCTCATCCATCTCTGTGCTCTATTGCTAGTATCTTGAATAATGCATATAGGTGTAATAAATATTTGGTAAATAATCATTTCCTACTGAAGGAAAAATCTTAGTGACTTGTTTCATAATTCTCATCTTCTACATCCAATGAAATCATATCCATAGATCAGACACCCAGTAAATATGTTTAGTGTCTATATGATTATCTGATTCCTTGCTCCTCTAAATAATTTTCATCTCCTCCTTGAACAAAAACAAATAATTTTCTTTCACTTTCTTTGGATAATCTTTTTTGCTGTTATTATATTTAAGAACACTCAGAAGTGGTTTAGTTTTTCAAAATTCTGAAGTGTGTTAAAAATGTGTTATTTATAGACTAATTGGCAAAGCCATATAAATGCAATGATGGCAGCTCAATTTGGTTCATCACAGTTTGACAAGTTGGCATGCTTGAGGTTAATGAGAAAATTCATTTTCAGTGACATACTAGGCATTTAGGAGAGCAACAGTCACACTAATAAGGAATTGTATGTTACATATACTGCATAAGTCTTTGCAGCTTTTCATAAAAATATGTAACAAATGGTTTGCTCTGTTGAACTCTAGATAAGAAGAGAAAGGGCAATACTCAGGATGTTTAAAGAGAAACAGGATGTCTTCGTAACTTAATGTGGGTGCTAGAAATTCAAGGGAGTAGTCCAGGTGGGCAAATGTGCCTGTTATCCCCTGCCTGACAAAGAAGCACACAACAAAACTGAATCATTTGTCTACTTCATTATAAAAATAACCGTTTAAATCATGCCGGAAAAAGGTTATGTGTTATCATAAACATCCTTTTAAAGCAGGCTATCAGCACACACTATCAAAAAAAAAAGGGAATTCTTTCCCCAAAGGCACTGAGTAGAGAATCAAGTAGCACTCAAGTGAGACTCATGGGAAAAAGACGTTTAACAAACTAGCATTTACTAAATAAACATTTATCAGCATCTACAATACCACAAGCATCCTACAAAATGCCAAGAGAAGGAACAGGGAATGGCAGATATACTATTGCTGATCTCAAGAAGCACACAATCTAGGGGGAAGAGCTTGTAGTTCTAGTAGGCTCAAGGTTCGTATGATCCTGGATGAGTCACTTCAGAAACAAGACTGCAGCAAGTCACGGAGAAACAAATACAGACCCTAATTAGTTCTACGAAAATTTTGTGCTAATATAGGTTCTTCCATAAAACACAAAAGAACAACGAGATAACATATTTTAAGCCTAAGGTCTAGTCATTTCCCTAACTTGGCAAAATCTTTATTGTGAGTCCAGTTTATGTTTGTCATCAGTGGTCTTGCTTATCATATCTACCACTGGTGGGAAAGGGTACTAGGCAAAAACAAACACATAAAAATAAATAAACAAACAAAACCACCAACCCCCAAAACTTGTAAGGAGCTGTGAGATCACTGTAGTTAAGTATTTAAATATTAAGCAGGAATAACAATATCTAGTATTTGTACTGAGATTCATTGCTTACAGTGTGCTTTCAAGGTACATTTCTTCTGAATGGCTCGCCACCCCTGGCTGTGACTCAGAATTGCACATACAGGTGGCACGCCAAAGCCTAGACCTCAGACCAGCAGATTCTGATTCAGTAGGTCGGGGAAGATGTTTTTAAGCAGCTTCATGGATGATTTTGAATTGCAGTCAGGACTGAGAACCATGGTTTTTACGTAATTTGTTTTCCCACAGCAACCCTGGGAAACAGACTTCGCAGGAACTTTCACTCCTCTATGTTTAGAATGTGTGTTACCTGAGGCACCTCCTCAGGTAAATCTTCCCTCTCACATCCCCCTCTCACCCTGTCACCACGCTGGCAGATCCAAATCACAAACCTTGAACACACCTCCGTTCTGTCATCCTACAGTGCTGCACTTTTTATTCACTGTTGCTTATTTGTCTTTCTCTCGTCCTTGCTTGTGAGTTCCTTCAGGGCATGGGCTTATCTATTCACTCTGTCTCCTTAGAACACATTACAGCACTTGGACACGGTAGGATTAAAATTAATAATGACAGTAATAACACATCGCACATACTAGGTGCAGGCGCTATCTGCAACGCCGCATATGCATGGATGGATTTAATCTCCATGACAACTATGTGAGGTAGGTAAGATAATACTATTAGTATTCTCATTTTACAGATTAGAACACTGGGGCACAGAGAAGGTAAGCAACCTAAGGTCACACTCTCTGTTTAATGAGGATGTTAATATCATCACCCTATCACAGGAAGAAGAAAATCCTTTGCATTTTAGAGACGATAAAATTGAAACTTTCAATCACATTAGTCCTTTAAGTGTGGACCATTTATACTGCAATTTAGATACTTTATCTTTACTAAAATAATACCTGGAGTTTTGGGGATTCTTTGAGTTCAGCATAACCTGGGTATGGTACTTCTTCTACACTGTGCAATTCTCTACCTTAAATGGGCAGGCAGAAGACACCAGCTGAACCACTGCAGCGTATGTGTTTTCAGTTGAAAATAGATGATATTAACGAACAGTGCCCGCCATCTGTTGACATACTGATTTACCATTGGAAAAAAAAAAATGGACTGCATTTGTTCACATTTCCAGATTATTTAAAAATAAGGAGCAATGGGAGTTATTATGTTGGGCCATCTGAGTTCTAAGTAGCATTTATACACTTTTTTTTTCCTGGATGCCTTCTTTAAAATTAAATTTTTAATAACCTTTAAGCTTTGCAGCCTTGAGGGAATAATTTCTTTCACAGTAGTTCAAAGGTTTAATTTCACAGTAAAGCTTTTGAAATATGGTATTATCCCTTTTGTTCTAGAAAATTACTGTTTAAAAAAATCATATTTCAAAGTAATGATTGTAATGAGAAAAAGATATGAGCCCCAACTTCAAAAGGAAAAAATGATAACCTCGCCTGTGATGTCCTCTAGTGAGCCTTTCCCTCGTGGATTCTAATTTGTAGCAGTTCAAAAAACCTCCAGAATTGTGCACTCTCTGCCTGGTAATACAGCCCGGGCTGAGGTCTAGGAGCGAGAGGGAGGGGCTGATAGAGACATAAAGGAAACCATTAGCCTTCTTATATAAATAAAATGCAGTATGTCTTCAGTCCTGCTGTGTGTGTGTTTTCTGGAATGCCATTGCCAAACAATGCTATCTTTGGAGTCCTAAAGTCATTTTCCTGGACATTTACATCACGGTGGAGGTGGAGAGCAGATAGCAGGGGATTGTCAAGTGTAGCCAGAGCCCGACAGGGAAAGGGGAAGAATGCCTTCTAGCACAGCACACCCAGCCCGTGTTGGATGCTGCATTCTGGGCTTTCTATATCTGTGTTCTCTTTTTTAACCTTCTGCAGTTCTCTGAGATAAGTAACATTAGCCCCATGTTACTGATCTTAACTCCTTCTCCTACCCCTGGTGATACTCACCTGGTCTTATTACCCTGAGTACCCAAATCCTCACTGCGACTTCCATTTAAAGCTCCCCGGGCCCATTTCTCGCTTTATGAGAGCACTTAAAAGGATTTTTTAAATGGTAAATCCATAGACATGAAATGGGTTAAAGAAGAAAGACTAATGGAATGAGAATTAGAGAAGAAAAAAAAATACTACTGTTAGCGACTGGAGGACTGAAATGAAGGGGAGTGTTGTGTATTAGTCAGGGACACCAGCAGACGTTTTTTTGTTTTTTTTTTTTCCAGTCACACCTGAGAACTTTATCAGACGCAGTTCAGCCCGAGGGCCCGGTAGGCCCAGCACATGGCCTCTTGGCTCCAGGCAGCCCAGGTTGCAGGAGGGCATTTCCATCAAATAACTCTCAGGGCAAATGGCAACCTCACGATGCAGCAGTTTACCTAAGATTACTACATAGTTGGGAGACAGAGAGCTGCTCCACAGACATAGGAACACGTCAAATTGTTATAAATAAACATTCAGTGAGGAGAATACGACAATTCTAATTCATCCTTACACACAGAGCACTCGGGTTGATGGGTGAAAGTGGCCAGAGGCCTGCATCCTCACTGGTCACTGGATGGGTGAATGGAGGGCCCAGATGTCCATGAGAGGGGTGGGCAGGAGCAAGGCTGGGGCAACAGGTGATGGGCACTAGGACACTGTGCATTTCCAAGACCAACTATGGGGGGAGGGGGCAGATGCCCCATCATGTGTCAGGCTCTTTGTTCTGGAATGAGGACAAGTGGTCTTTACATCATATTTGGTGGCTGGTGGGCCCAGAGGGGCTACTTTGTGGCTAGGATGAGGGCAACAATGAGACTTTGGAGACCGAGTACCTCAGTGAAGACGAGGATCAGGATCATGCCGAGGAATAGCTGGGGCTGCTGGGTGGTGCCCCTCATGCCCACAACCCCCACAATGCAGATGGTAAGGCTGGCTACAAGCCCACTCAGGCCCACAGTCGGGCCAGCACCTTGCTGAAGGAAACTCCTGTGGAGACTGATGCCAAGGACATCTTTAAATGCATGCATGTCCTTTGGGGGCAGCATAATCTTGGGCAAATCGCTGAAATTCTATTAGCCTCAATTTCTGCATCTGAGAAAGGGATGGAAAACAGATGAGGAATGTTCCCTTCAAGTGATAAAAAGAATAAGGACATGGAAAACCTTTCTGAACTATTAACTGCCATGCTAAATACACCTGTGGCTATTCATCTGTGGCCGTGTACGTGTATATGCATGTTTCTTGATTTTTAAATATTCCTAACACAGTATTACCATACATCACTGCAATGATCTATTTAGGCATTTTCTCCACATACTGTAAAAGCTTTAGTGCAGACATTGTATTTTGTTCATTTATGACATATTATATACTCAACAGCCCGTTTGTTCAAATCTAATGCTACATTCTCATTTATGCATTCACACATTCATCTAATTAGCAGGAATATCCACTAAGTGCAAGATAATCATTAGAGTCATTTTAATCTAGGAACTTTTGTGAAATAACAACTAAAATGGCTATGAAAATGTGGGCTATAGATCCTAATATCATAACATTTACTCCTATTTTTCCTTCTGTGTCCTTTAAATTTTGGTAAACATAATAATCATAGCTAACTTTTCAATTAATTAATTACTGAACTATTTTAACGGCCACACACATGGCATATGGAAGTCTGAAGACCAGGGATTGAATCCAAGATACATTTGCGATCTACTCCACAGCTGTAGTGCTGTGGTAATGCCGGGTCCTTTAACCCACTGCACCTCCACAGGGACTGGAGCTGCTGCAGTTGGATTCTTAACCCACCATGCCATGGTGGGAACTCCAATGAAAGCCCACTTTTATTAAATGTATACTATTTGCCATGCTGTATGACAAGTACACTTCATGCATTATCACACTAAAACCTCCCAATAAATTTTTTTACAAAGCTAGCACTATCATTATAAATATTTAGGAAAGTGAAGTGTAGAGAGATTTAGAAATTTGTTAAAGTCACAGTACCTACTGAAGGACAAGATTCAAGACTAAGTCTCTCTAATACATTCAACAAATCTTTATTAAGTTCTTCTTATGTGTCAGATGTTCTGCTAGTGATTGGTATACAGTGGTAAATATAGTATAGTTATTCACACTTGTGAGCATTTGCTGAAAAGAAAGATGTTATTAATATGTGATTAATTAATCATAATTCTTACAGTTTTCTTTAGATGTTTAAACTGGTAGCTGAGCTCAAAAACTTCTTGTTATATTCTAAATACACAGACAGGTCTCCTCTTTTCTGATAAGTACCTTATGAATATGAGATGGCTTCTAGACTTTTATTCTATGTTCGAGTCATTTATCATAACTCCTGATTAGTTCTGATATTTCCAGCGAATGATTTAAATTTTCATGTTTACGTTCAATTTAATTAATTAATTAATGTTTTTATAGCTGCACCTGCTACATACAGAAGTTCCTGGGCCAGAAGTCAAATAGGAGCCATAGCGGAGGACTACACCACAGCCACCCCCAGAATATCTGAGCTGCATCCATGACCTATACTGAAGCTTTTGGCAATGCCACATCCTTAACCCGCTGAGCGAGGTCAGGGATCAAACCCACAACTTCACAGAGACTATGTCAGGTTCTTAACCTGCTGAGCCACAGTAGGAACTCCTACATTCAATTTTAAATACCAATAACTAAACACTAAAATAATAAAGGTAGCCATTGGATATGTATTCTCTTAAGCAGCCAAATGGCCCTGAAATTGGTCTCCAACAGGTCCTTGTCAGGAATGCATGCATCTTGCTGGTACAAGACCTGGGTCACGTAGATTGATACATTTCAACCCCAGAGCATCTTAACTTAGTTTTACATCATGTCTTTTCTCTGAAGCGAGAGGCCCTGATACATTTAAACATAGTAGGAGAAAAGTATGACCTACGCAAAAAGAATGGGTGGTTGTGGTGTAATTTGATCTTTTTCTCTGGTTTCTGGCACAGGATTCCTGAACTCCTTGGATTCCCTGAGTGACAAGTAACCTTTTGCTAATCATAAAAAGCCCCTTTTGATGGCATCTGAGTTTAAGCTTCTGAAATACCTCTTGGGTGGCAAATAGGAAGCCACAAGATAGGGAGTGTTTGGAAAGGAACCGTTAGATCTATTAGCTCAGCCTCAACCTATGGAGAGGAGAAAGGGGCTGGAAAATGAATTCAAAAATCAGCAGCCAGTGATGTACTAAAAATCAACCATGCCTATGTAGTGAAACTTTGACTAAAAACTCTGAAACAATGAGGTCTGAGGAAGCCAGCAAGTTGATGAACATATAGGTAAGCTGGGTGAGCAGTGGTGTGCCAGAGAGGGTTTGGAAGATCTGTATACAATAACCCACCCTGCCCTACTCCCATGATATGCCCTCTGCATTTCTTCCATTTGGCTGGTCTGATTTGCATCCTTGATTTAAAAAAAAAAACCGCTCTAATAGTTAAAATAGCACTTTCCTATGCTTTGTAAGTCATTCTATAAAATTATCCAAGCTGAGGGGGTTGTTGCAGGCACTCTTGAATGTGAAGTCAGAGTGAGGATAGCTTAGAGACCCCATTTTCTGCTGACCTCTGAAGCTGAGGCAGTCTTTTTTTTTTGGCTTTTTTGCCATTTCTTGGGCTGCTCCTGCAGCATTGGAGGTTCCCAGGCTAGGGGTCGAATTGGAGCCATAGCCGCCAGCCTAAGCCACAGCCACAGCAACACGGGATCCAAGCCACATCTACGACCTACACCACAGCTCATGGCAACACCAGATCCTTAACCCACTGAGCAAGGCCAGGGATCGAACCCTCAACCTCATGGTTCCTAGTCGGATTCATTAACCACTGAGACACAATGGGAACTCCAAGCTGAGGCAGTCTTGTAAGACCAAGCAGTTTACTGTCTATGCTGACTCTGGGTATTTAGTGTCAGAATTAAGATGAATTGTGGGATAATCAGTTCGTATTGGAGAATGGGAGAATTGGCTGGGGTTGGAATGATGTATTTGAATTGTTGGCAAAAACTCACAGGGGTATTAGGAGTTTAACTTGGTTTTACCAAAGGGCTATGACCTGGCTTGAATTTTGATTCTGCCATTTAGAATTAGTGTCACTTTACAAGTTACTTAATTTCTTGGAGATTTGGTTTCCCCACCCATAAAACTTAAACATTCATAACAAGGAGTTAAAAAAAGATGAAATCGCTTGCTGTAAGTACAGGCTTTTTCTCAAGAGCTGACACCTGGGAAGGGTTTAATCATTTTTTTATTTCACCCTCTTCCCTTCTTTTCCCTCTATTTAAGTTCTAGAGCAAGCCACCGAGAAATAGCTCATAAGTCCAGTAGCATTCTACTTACACCTATTATACTCCAGAAATCTCAGTACTTCTCTAACCACTGATATCTCTCAGAATGTCTTTCACATCCCCAAGTGAAAGAAAACTTACAGTAAAAGTTCATGTAAATTGCGTATTTCATGTTGATTTTCCTGATTTTCTAGATGAGCATTATTGCCCAAGGAAAGAAGAGGCTCAGCTGCTGTCAAGAGGTCTACTTAGTGGTTGTCACAACCTGTGACTCAGCCTGATTATTTCTCCTGGCACAGTTTATAGCCCAGGGTGAGACCATGTGTCAGGCAATGTGTCCCAGTTTCGGGTGTGGGAAATATAGTCACCACTTTAAACTAGATGGCAATTAAAATGCAGGAGATAGTACAAGAAACCTTACTGAATTCATTAACATTTACAACATATTAGCTATGGGATTTTTTTCCAGGGGCAAGAGACAGGAAAGAGAGGTTAGAGCATTTGCTTCTAATAGGAGGTAGAGGTACTTTTGAGGTTTAACCACTAAAGTTCTAACAAAACCAACTTCTTTGATAAGGCAGAGCAGCCAGCCACTGCATGTTTTGCAATTTTCAGTACACAGTTCCGCTTTCACACTTCAATAATTTATTTTCTAGCATGTAGAATCCAGAAACCCTCTTTCACTGATGTAGCCAAAATGCAAGGAACAGAGTTTAATAACAAACATCTCCACTTATCTCATCTCATTCCCTAGTAAATTGTGTTGGGAAACATGTGTAAAGAGTACCTAGCCAACAGGTCATTTATGGTCTCCTTTAGAGTGTGTTCTTTTGAATTCCAGATTTAGTGGCTTTTATAAAGGATGGCCACTTCCCACAACAAAAATGCAAAACTTTCCAAAATGAAAATTCTAATACCATCATAGAGTCATAGGATTTTCAGACTTAGATTCAAATAGAACTAACATATGGAGACTCCAATGTGTCTTTGTGGTTTTCTGAATGGGTTCACTCTCTGTGTGGTAGACAGCATCACTTCCATTTTATAGACAGAGCAGTATCGACTAGAATACTAGTGCTATAGACTAGGAGAGGTTAAGTTATTTTCCTGGGGTTGGAGTTGAAATAGATTTTGGAGAAATTTAAATAGGCTTGCATACTTTCCAGAATGAGGGATTAATTTACTAACTTTACGTATTAGGAATACAAATATAAAAATTAAGATTATTCTTAGATATTCCAGAAGTTACCTTTACTACTGGGAGATACAGTTTTAGGATACAGTCACAGTATGCATTTCATATGGTTCTTATGTTCAAATATTAATGGCTGAATATGTCAAGTAAACAAAATAATCTTCTAAAGAGGCCTTCTCTCTAGCGATCTTAAATAGAAGAAAAATAAAACAAATAGCTGAGAATGTATGAGGTGTTCTTCAAGTCCATAGCTTTCATAAACATGATCAAAGACACTTTGTTTTTTAAAGACATTGAGGATGATTTATTGAGCAATTTATTTAGTAATACTTAGTAAACAACAATGATAATCAATTTGATTGGTGGCCAAAATAGCTTTAAAGTAATCCAGGTAAAACTACTGCCGAGTGCAGAAATTAAGGCTATCAACTATATAAACTGGAACACTGAAGGCCACAAATACTGAACAGGCCCATGACAAACCCTTTGTCAATGTGTCTCCAATGATTTGAAAGATAAGTAATGAGATCCTGCTGTGTAGCACTGGGACCCATATCTAGTCACTTACGATGGAGCATGATAATGTGAGAAAAAAGAATCCATACATGTATGTGTAACTGGGTCGCCATGCTGTACAGAAGAAAATTGACAGAACACTGTAAACCAGCTATAATGAAAAAAAAAAAAACAAACATTATATAAAAATATAAATAAAGAATAAAAAGTAATGTTAAAGTGCTTAGGCTATCTTAGGAATATCAAGAATGTTATTCATGATTCAGTCTTTGCCAATCACTACTTTCTTGGTATAATGCAGATAACAATCACAATAATAACAGCTAGCTATTATTAAGCACCCTTTTTGCTCTAGACTAGCCGAAAACTAATTTGCATATTTTACCTCAAGAGCTCAGGTAAGCATTAGCATAGTCTTTAGCATTCTCACATTTTCATGGATAAGGAAACCAGAGCTCAGAAAATCAAGACCCTCAGCTGTTAAGGACTTGAGCTAGGACACAAATCCAAGTCTTTTGAGACCAAAGGCAGGAGTAATTCCTCACTGTCATTCTTAAGTATTTAATAAGATCAGAGCGAACTTCAACATAGTAAAGGAGTGCCATTCACCTCTAGCTAAACAGAGGTCCTCACTGGATGTTCAGCAGATTAAAACCTGAAGTATGGACAGCAGAATCAATGGCAAATCTGAGAACTCAAGATTTATGCTTCCTTTTCCTGGCGTGGAGTTGTTGCTAGCCACGGGGTATGATTCTTGAGCTCCCTTGCATCTAGGTAGGCTTGTATGTCTGTGTTCTGACCAAGTAATGTGGATGGAAGAGATGTACAACACTCCTAGGAATAGTCCAAAAAACTCTGAGTGCTGTTTCTCTTTTCTTCATACTAGATGGCTTTCAAAATCCAGAGTGCTCTTGGAAGCCAAATATTGAAGGGGCTGAGTCTCTATCAGCTGGGTCCCTGAAGCACAGCCATTCTTCTCTATCCCCACCTTCTGCCAGTTGGTCTCTAGGTGAAGGAGAGATAACTACTATTGTATCCATCCATTGACACTTGGGAGTTTCTCTCTTAGTGATAACTAGTATGGTTATGCATAATATTTCCAACAATGTAGCCATTTGAATCTACACAGGAAAATCCAGTATTGCAGAAGAGTAAAATATTATAATAGCATACATTCCACTTCTCTTTTGGAAAAAAAATTAAACTATGGCCAACAGTTCAAAGAAAGAAGAGTTATTTCTCATGCTAAATGGCTGTACCTTTGGCTAGTGCTCCACAGAACTATTAATAAGAAAGCCTACTAGTTTTAAAAGAACTTGAGGACAGAAAGCAGAAGCAGTCTCTTTTAGGGGTTGAAGAGGTTGTTATGTCATAGTGAGACTGTGGTGTCTTCAGCAGCATAAAAAGAGATTTTGAGTAAAACTTAAAGTATACAGTTGAACCTATATCTGTCTTTTTCTCTTTCTCTTTTATTCTCTCTCTTTCTTACCATCTTAAATATAGATGAAAAATGTTGCCCTGGTACAAATAATGCCTATGATCCGTTGAGTCTCTTTTATGTTATAAAAAATTATTACTACATACATTACATATTATCATAGGCATACTCAAAATAATACACAAAGTAGCATTATCTTAGCCATTTTATAATTAGGAAAACAGATGCCAAAAGATTAGACAAGGTGCCCATGGACATATAACAGATATGAATGGGAACTGGGATACCTCTGCTCAGTTATTCTGCTCTCCCCAGGATATTTCAGGCTTCCATCTCCAACAACCTGATGACTCTATGCTCTATATTTTCACCATGAGAGTCTAAATGGTAAAACTAATAATATTTGTCAAGCTGCCCACTGCTTAGCCATTCTACAGAGCTTGCCTCTGCTGGCCATCCCCTCTTGGGGCTGGCTGAGCAGCACTGTCTTCCTGCTCTCTTCCTAACTGTAGCTAATTCTGGGCTGCCTTCACTCTGCCCTTCCCTGAAAGACTGGATGCACTATTCTTCCCTGCAGTTTTTCAGTTCCTCACATGGTTTCTCAACACTTGGAAAAAAATTTTTTTTCCTCAGTGGAATGTCATTATTGGATTTATGTTTGGGGCTCTGATTTTCTTGGAGAAGAAATGCATTTTATTCTTTATGTAAGTCTGTATTTTATGTCACACATTTATACAAAGGACATGTTCTGTATAAATCTTACAAATGAAGATGTGAACATGAACATGCAAATCTGGTAGCAACTGTGAACAGAGATATAAATAGAGGAGTCAAATACACGAAACACATCTTCAAGACAGGAAAAACAGATCAAGGGAAACAGAAAAAGATTTGCTTCAGTGGTTGGGACCTTGTTTTCTCCTAAACTAGAGGAATACGAACAACAATATTGACTTTATAAGGTCAAAGTTACAGAGTTTTAAACAAAATGACTGCAACGGAAGGAATATTTTTTGATGTGCATCAGAAGAGGAAAAAAATATATCCCTCTGATAAAAGCTGGAGTTTGCCAGTCATTAGCATTTTAATCCTTAGAAATATAAAACTATTTATTAGTCAAAGTATACTGTAGGGTTACATGAAAAGGAGACAAGCATTTATCAAGAGTCTATAATGTTTCGGAAATTTTACTATTTAATTTAATCATCATAGAATTTACTTTGGAAAAGAGTTCAGCAGTTTTTCAAATCATTAAACACAGAGTCATCACAGCAATTCCATCCTAGTTGTATATTCAAAAGAAATGAAAATATAACCATACAAAAGCCTGCATATGAATATTCATGGTAGCATTATTCATAATGGCCAAAAAGTGCAACAACCAAATCTTCATCAATCGATGAATGGTTAAATTAAATGTGACACATTTATAAAATGAAATATTATTCTTCAATAAAAAGAGTGAAATATTGAGGCATGCTATAACATGCGTGAACTTTAAAAATATTGTACCAAATAAAAGTAGTCCAAAGATTACATATTATATAGAAGAAAAAATCTATAGACAGAAATGTAATTAGAGGTTGCCAGGGGATAGGGCAGGGGAAATGGGAAATGAATGCTAATGAATACAGGGTTTCTAATTGGTGTGACGAAAAAATTCTAAACTTAGATTTTGATAGTGGTTGCACAGCTCTGTATATGTTCTAAACATTATCAAACTGTATAAATTAAAAAGGATGACTCTAAGTAAAACATTTTAAATGGAAAAAAAAAGAAGAAGAAACAACAACAATAGCAGCAGCAAAACAAAAAAAGCCCTTCAAGGAGAAAAAAAAATTTTTTTGTCATCATTTGAAATTATCTAATATGGTCGTTACACTTTTAAATAAAATCAGTCTTCAACATTCATCCTCCCAAAGCTATATTTATGAAACTGATCATCTGCAAACTTTATAGGATACAATACTGTAGTCCTTCTGATGCACACTAAAAATACCTGTATTTAAGATGTGTTGACTTTATCATTCTTTCCTACGGCATTTCCCGTTCACAAACCAACTTTTAAGAACCTCTCTATCCAAGGATATCATACGACTAAATAATTTAAGTTTTATCATCAATTTGCACTCAATATGAATCATGATTTCCAATGGCATCATACCATTCTCAAAATAATGGGAGAATAGAACATGGGATTAGAACATGGCATGTGGGGCCAGACCGCCTGGGTTATAATTCTGCCTTAGTCATTTGCTCGAAATGTGACTTTGGACAAGTTACTCCATCTTTGATGCTTCCATTTCAAGACGTGTAAAATGGGGATGGTCATAATTCCTAACTAATAGAGCTGTTGTGAAAATCTAGTAACAAAAGAAGCAATATGCTTGAAACAGTGACTGCTTATCGCAGGTGTTAGGTCAAGGTTAATTATTCTTACTACCTCTTCCATCCTGGAAAGGGTAATGGAAAATTACCTCTCCCAAGCACAAATAGTATACCCCGACCTACAAAATTACTTGTGGATTACTGCAGACTCTGAATTCTATACTATGCCTTCGCATGAGCAGTTTCTTCTGCCTTAAAAATCTCTCCATAGTTTGGAGGCTTTGGAAGACTCTTACATTTTCATCAGAACCAAGATCTGTTCTCATCCCATCTCAGAACATGTCCTTGATTGTTCTTGGCATGGCTAACTCCCACAGTATCTAGAGTCCCCTCTATTAAAATATTTGACATTATTAAAGATGTTCAATTACATGTCTATTTTCACAGTTAAGCAAAGTCTTTTTATTTAGACGGCAAGAACAAAATCATATTAACTTCTGCATCTTCAGTAAGTGGTAGACACCAGGCAAATAAAGCATGTAAAATATTTTTTCATTATTAATAAATGAATCGGGATGGCAATTTGTTTAAAAACAATGTAAGTTCTGCTTTCACGCTAGGGGGGATCGTCACTATAATATTTTGTCTGTATCGGGTTCTTGAAATAAATCTTTCACCTGATACCATATAATTAATGAAGTTCTTTTAATATGTTAATGCTCTGGATCCTATACTATAATCAAATATGCTATAATGGGTTTTCAGAATATTTGAAACAGGGTTGCGGAGAATAACTTGCATTGTTTTGCAAAGAACAAAATTCTTATTTTTGAAAAAGCATGTGGGAAGGGAATGGAAAAAAGCTAAGACTGGCTGCTTCTTAAATTATTGAGTGTGAGACCAGCTCTCAGGCCCTTCACATTAACTTTCTCATTTACCATTCGATTTTTAGGTGAGGTTAAGTTGTACTCAACATCACAAAGTAATAGAGGTGTTTTTAAAAATTTACTTTGGCAGTATTTTGCAAATGTCACGCTTATGTGTCTTTGTGTATACCTGTGTGTATAGTCAGGCTTTTTGAAGTGTAAGTTATAGGCTGTAAAATCCTTATGTGTTTTCTATCACTTCCCCCATAAAGAGCTGATCATACATCTCAGTTTGCCTAGTGCTTCAGGTAGCTCTCCTTGAACAGCTGAGTCAGAGATAAATGATGGACATTCCAGTGAAGGATGTTGATTAGAGTGGCCCGGGAATTCACACTTGCAGAAGGGAAGGGAAAGAGCAGGACTAAACAGAAAATGGGAGTTGCAATGCCTCAGCTCATCCTAGAGGGGGCTCTAAGGCTGAGCTGGTGCTACAGAAATGATCTAAGAGTTGAAGAGGCTGAGATTTTATATCTCCTCTCCATCAATACATATAAACACACACGCACACATACATGCACGCACACTGGATGGTCATCGGGATGAGGGGTGTCTGAAAAAGGGCTGTGATGTTGGGTAAGTTGGTTCTCCTCAGTTGAGTCCATCTCCCCAAAGGGAAGCAACGGTGGCATACCACAATATCCACCATGCCCAGTGATTCCTGTTTATGCCTGTTTCATGATGTGATTACAAATAGTGCCCACTTTTACACTCGGAATTATCCTAATTTGAACAACAAATCATATTATTCCCTTGCCCTTAAATCTTGTTCCCTGGCCATTACAGACCTGGAGAAAAGTGGAAATACAAAGGAAGAGGAATATTCCACCACAAAATGAAGAAAAGGTTGAAACTTAATCCCTTTGGGTGAGGGAGTATAGGTAAGAAAAAACTGACAGGGGAAGATCAAAGATGAGTGTGCCCTCATTTTCTCCCTCTCAGTGTGGAACATAGGAAAGCAGAGAGGAATCCAAACATCCAGAGAGGGATGGGGTGTGGGGATGCCTGAGAATGTCGGAGGCATAGAAGCCCACTTCCCTAGGCAGCTTATAATATCAAGCTTCTCGGCTTTAAGTTTCTAGAAGAAGTTCTGTGAAGGGCATCATCAAGGTGTCAGAAGGCCAAAGCAAGCAGCAACAGCAATGGGATATGCGTCTACTTACACAGGCTGTGGCAGCTCTATCGAATCCCACAGCATGGAGTGCGGTGTGCAGAAAAATGGCAGTCCTCACACACCCTGATATGGGGGTATCAGAATATTAATAGACTTAGGAAGATTCCCGTGGGAACATGAGGACTACACAGGCTCCCACTCCAGCAGGCAGGTCATCGTGTTGAAGCAGCAGACCAGATAAGCCAGTCTGTAGTGCAGACCAAGGAGAATGAAGAAAATACCAAGATGAAGCCAAGGATCTCTTGTTTTCCCTGCCTCACCAAAAGTAATATTAAATATGTCGCATATCCACACACCATTATTGTGGGGCAATGATTCTTTTCTATCCCTGTTAGATGGCTATTCTTCCACGCTGGATGGAATTCTAATATTTCTGACTCTATGCACGCACTCAGTTACACTTACTGTGGCCTAACTGACTTATTAGTTTGAAACAAGAAACAGGCTTGTGTAGCCAGTACTTCCCTCTTTTTATTGGCAGTGAGCAACTTGTTGGGAGCATGCATGGCCAGACTGCACTGTTTGTGTAACTAGTTAGTCCATCTCTGTTCAGATTACAAAAGTCACTTGCTCAGATAGTAGTCACATTCTTAAAACATCCACGTTATCATTAATAAAGACGACAAGGTATTTCAGATGCTAAGATGCACATTTTTTTTCTGCATTTTTACACTTGTGAAATCGGAGTGCATTTTATAATCAATAGCATCTGATGGCCAGTGCTGACCAAGTGGCCATTGTAATAGAGGTCGCCATCTATACACGAGCTTATATCAAAACTTGCTGAATGCGTATCAGAAACATTGAAGAGAACCCTGAAGACTGTCTTTAAGCCACAGAAATCAAATAGTAAGGAATTTGATCAGATACATTTAGGAACATTCTCGAAGCAGGAGTCCAAATTAGGCTAGTTACACTACTGAAAAGCCAACTTAAGAATCCTGTACCTTTGGCTTCTAGATTTTCTTAGTGGACTCTTTTAAGAATGCAAGATCATCAAGACCTCTGATAGGACATAGGTCAATGTTGTGTGGAAAAGCCCACAGACTGACACATCTGAGTGAAAAAAATCAATCTCAGAATACAAAGAAACTTTTGGAAAACCTTTACCAGTTTGGTTGGTTCCTATTTTCCTTTTTGTGTTTGCAAAAGACTGAAGCATGATAAAAATATATGATTAATTAAGGTTAAGTTTCTTTTACTATGTGTACAATAGAAAATACAAATAATAAAAAAGTACGTTGTCAAATATTAGAGATGTTTTTATTTTCCTAAAATAGATAAAAATAATATGTCAATATAATGATGCATTTCTTTGAATTCAAAGAAATGTGCTATTTTGGCCATCATTTACTACTTTGCTTTATTTCTCAACTGGTTCAGACACTAAGGGGTGAGGAAGGGTATTATTTATAGAATCTTGTCGAAGACCTCAATGTCATTGTAGAGGAAAAAAAGGGAGACAGAACTCTAAAAGACAGAACTTTTATAAAAAGTGAAAGCGACTGTTTTAAATGAGACTCTTTAAATATTAGGAGATTCAGGTATGTTTAATTAACAAGCTTAGGCTATCATACTACCCAAGAATATGAGGAGGCTTACCTGAGAAACATCAGATCTGTTATAGGAAATGGAAAAGCAATGCTTAATTCATGAATTTTAATCATAGTCAGTAAATATAAGGCCTGATTACACCAATAATAGTTGGAGATAAAGGTAAAGTACCCAAAAGTGTTTGAGTAACCTACTCAAGATCACACAGTTATTGTGATGAAGCTATGGGTTGAACTCCCAGGTCATTCCTTTCCAAACCCCTTTCTCTTTCCAATACACTCTTTCCTTTCTACATATTGTGCAAATACTTATAGTGTGGAGTTTCAGTCTGTCTCAATTTGGCATTCTATTCTGGGACTACCTTAAGCAGGTAAGGACAGAGAAAGAACCAATGGAATCAAAATGTCCTGGAAGGCATTTGTTTTCTGATGTAATAATTTAAACTTCTGGGGTGTAATTGATTGTGTACATCTGAAACTATAAAGAGAAGGTAAAAAGGGAAGGTCCCTCCATACATGCTTGAAATAAATCCATGGTTCACAAGGCTCAGGTTTGAAACTAATGAATATTTAATTAAATGTTTGACTTCATGAAGGAGACTTAGTAAATTACTGCTGAAAGTGCTACGCCTATTAACGTCCTTTCCAGCTCGTGAATGTACCTAAGGCTAAAGTGCAGACAAGATAATCAAGATTCAAAGGATGTTGAGCTGTCAAGGTCTTTAGAGGTCACCTCATCTGCTGCTTTCTAACGTGTTCTGCTTAACACAGTTCCCAGATATTGTCTAAGAACATGGGAAATCCTTTTATTGAATGAGCTGATAGGGTAATCGCCTGGGAGATTAGATTTGCGTGGCCCATCCGCCTAGGAAAGCCTCCAAGAAATTCTACCACTAAAAGACAAAAATTAAATCCATTTAATTCCCAGCCATTCCTAAAACAGATTGGCCATTAAGAATGGTCTCAGTATTTTAACACATATTGACAATCTGATGAACAGGTAGTTCTTAACACTATATTCTGAGAGGTGCTGATTTAATGTAAGTAAATCATTTTTGTTAAAATAAGGGAAGTAAAGCCCAAAGAAGTCAAGTGACCTTGTCCAGATCATCTAGCAAACTGATGACAAAGCTGCTGAGTCCACTGACTCATTCCCAAGGTTTTGTTCCCATTACAAAGACCTCAGAACCTAATATCTGAGCAGGTTTCTCATGTCTGCCATTACTCCCAGTGAGCTCACAGTTTATATAGTTTTCCTTTCTGTTTTAACATACACCTAAGGGATTGAATTCCTCTCCTACAATTATGCAAAGCCTCAGCTTCACTTCATTTCAACATTTAATCAAGTCTTGCTTAGTGCCTTAGTACCCTGCCCCCATTCATTCCCCAGAGCTGCTAATTGCCTTATATACATCTGTACCCTGAATATTCTTAATTGTGAAAGAGTTTGAATGGATACGGGGTTTTAATTTGATTTATAAAAATCTCTTAAGTGGTCTTCATTGCCTTCAGTGGAGAGTATCCTTCATTTTCTTTTTTTCTGTTTGAAGAGGTGTTAATTAAATACTTTGAGTTAATTTAAAATTAACAGTGGATATAATTTGATGTCTTTCTATTGAATCAGCAAGTTCTAAATGAAGACTTGCAGGTCAAGAAGATTCCCATTTTAGGTGTGGTTAATCTAAGAGAAAAGATTGTTTCTGAGAATGCATCATTTACACCCTTATATTTTGTGGACAGGGGATTTTAAATCAGAATCCAGTCCATTTTGAAATGGAAAGAAAACAGAGTGTCTAGACTTAGGGAACCAATGCAAAAGTACAGAGGGGCCACTGCCTTTCAAGGAGACTGCCATCTGATAGCATATCTGAGAATTTCATAAAATTATCAGAGCTGGGAAATCCTTGGAGACCAAGTTATCCCCTCCCCACACTGTGAAGACAAGAACTCTGAAACCTAGAGAAGAGAGTGATGAACCCAGGGTCACCAAGTAAATTGGCACCAGTATTTGAAATCAGAACAGCTGCCCTTACATTATATCCCACAGAGACATTTAAAAGTGTCACAAACTTGTAGGTCAAACCATTTTTTTGTTGTAATGGTTCTATTATATAAATCAATCATTGCAGTGCTATGAATTTCAATGTATGGCATACCCAACTCTTCTTGTTTTGGTTTTCTTGATGTATTTGGTTTTCTATTGCTGCTTAACAAACCATCACAAACCTAAGAGCCTAAAACAACACATATTTATTATTTCACAGTTTCTATGCAGTAGGAGTCCAGGCACAGCTTCTCTGGGTCGTCTGCACAGGGTCTCCTAAAACTGCAGCAAAGATGTCAGCCAGGCTATGCTCCATTCTGGAGCTTGGGGTTCCATTCCAAGCTCACATAGTTGTTGACGGAATTCAATTTCTTGCTGTTACATGGCTGAGGTCCCTGTTTTCATGTTGGCTGTCTGCTCAGAGTTCCTAGAAGCTGTTCATAGTTCCTTGCCATATGCCCTTTCACAATATGGCAGCTGACTTCAAGCTTGAAGGGAAATCTCTTCTACGTCTCCAAAGTGTTCCTCTGATTAAGTCGGGTAATGTAACCATTTCTGATTTGGGAAGAAGCATCTGAATCTCTAAGGATCTAGTTTTATATGTGTGTGTGTGTGTGTGTGTGTGTGTGTGTGTGTGTGTGTGTGTGTGTGTGTGTGTGTGTGCGCGCGCGCACATATGTGTGTGTGTGTGTGTATATATATATATATATATATATATATATATATATATATGTTCCCCGAGCACAGTTTCCCTTTGCAGAATGCAGCTCCTAGGAGTGCGTTTTGTGCCGTTTCGGAGATAGGCCCTAGGTGGGTCCCTCCCTAGCTGGCTATGGGTGGGTTGCTAGGGCCAGTGCAAACAGGGCTTCTTCAGGTGAAATCAGCCTTCTCCGCGAAGGAGAAGACATTTGGAGTTGGTTTCCAGCTGCGGAGACCACCAGCCAAGCAGCAGTGCCCACGGAGCCAGAGGCAGCCCAGACCCTCCTTGGCCCTATGGGGAGCCTAGGGCTAGGTGAGAACTAGGCAAGCGTCCAAGGCACATGGAAATTTCCTGGGCTACGGATCAAAGGCACATGGAAATTTCCTGGGCTACGGATCAAACCCATGCCACAGCAGTGACAAGCCATAGCAGTGACAAAGCTGGGTCTGCAACCCAGTGAGCCTGGAGGGAAGTCCCAGACCCAGTTATTTGTGTGTGTGTGTGATTTCTTTTCTCATTTTAAATCCATATGTACTGCCTTAATCTAATTGTGAGTGTTTTTCTGAAAGAGTGTCCCTCAATTTTTGAAGGTTTCAGATCTGAAAGGATGTGGCCCTGTCACTGTCTCCTGTCACTCACCATGATTTCAGTGCAAAGACCTGGAACTATTGCCTGTCCCAGAACTCACCCAGATTTCTTAGATTTATAGTTTTTATATACGTCACTTCCACTCCTTGGAATTCCTAATCTCCCTTCTTTGCTTGTCTATCTCTTAACATATTCAGGAATCAACAAATGGGAATACATCTCTCCCCTGGTTTGGGGGTCCCACTTTAGTGGTTCTCTCTGTCACACCACGCGGTCTTTATATGT
This sequence comes from Sus scrofa, assembly GCF_054392235.1. Lineage (NCBI taxonomy): Eukaryota > Metazoa > Chordata > Mammalia > Artiodactyla > Suidae > Sus > Sus scrofa. The sequence goes on from NC_139391.1 coordinate 15,265,525, forward strand.
ATTTCCTTTCTATCCTGTCTCCTCACTTACCTAGTTCAGCCTTCACTGTTCACCTAAGCCAAGCCTGTCCTGAAGGTTTCCCTTGCTAGTTCCTTAGTGCTCACTCCCATGAGGAAGTTACCTGATGTTTCTTTGAATAAATAAAGAATAAGTGATTGAAGTGCATAGTTTAATTTCAAATTATGATACAAAAGCAAAAGAAATAAAGAAGTTAATGGCATTGGTTTTGGTCACAAAACGCATTCAATTTTGTTCAAAATTATATTTCCCCTTTATGCTGTCATTTCAAAGATTACTTTTTACATTAGCATGTTTTATTCTCTGAACCATAAAATGTGAAGGCCCTGGGCTTTGTGAATAGATTCTGCATATTGGAGTAAGATAAATCTGAGCTTGGATTTTAGCTGAATGGACCTGAGAAAATGATTGGGTCTCTTGGAGACTTAGAGTCTTCATCTGTAAAAGAGACGTAATTTCAATCAGGTTGTCATGAGGATGCTTTTTGAGATGATGTATTTGAAAGTATTTAGTGGACAGCTTGGCACGGAGTCGGTGTCCAGTAAATATTAAAATTAAACAGAAGCACAACAATGACAACAATCAAACACCTGATAATCAATCCTAGGTGTCAGGTAAAAACATCACAGTTATTTCCATTTTATAGCTGAGGTTCAGAGACGCTAATATAATAGAGGAAAAATGACACAGGTGTATTGAACCTCAATTTCCCCTTAGAAAAGTGGGGATAGAAACAGATATGTTTAGATTACTGTGCAGATAAATTAAAATAGCATATATGAATGACTAAAGATTACACAGTTCAGAGAGTTTCTTTCTTTTTTTTTTTTTTTTCTTTTTATGGCTGCACCTGAAACACATGGAAGTTTCCGGGCTAGGGGTCAAACTGGAGCTGCAACTGGCCTACACTACAGCCACAGCAACATCAGATCTGAGCTGCATCTGTGACCTATGCCACAGCTTGTGGCTATGCTAGATCCTTAACCCACAGAGCAAGATCAGGGATCAAAGCAGCATCCTCACCGAAGCTACGCTGGGTCCTTAACCTGCTGAGCCACAATGGGAACTCCAGCAGAGAGCATTTTTTAAAAAATAAAGACAAAAAAAAAAAAAAAGGAAAGGAAACAAAATTAAAAGGATAAAGGAGAGAAAACTACACTTTGGGAATCAGAGAAGTAGTTATTTTTTCCCATTTTTGCAACTGCAAAATCTGAGGCTCAGAATATGCAAGCATTATGTCTACCATGACACAATTTGATGATGACAAAAAGACTTAAATAGGTTTTAAGTCTTCTCTCATCAAGTTTAGGCTCATCTATTGCTGGCCTCATCAGTGGTTCCTCCCCCAATGCCTATCCCACAAGACATTCACTATCAGCTGCTCTGCAGAGAGTGGCTAGGTGTTATGAGCACATTTGTATTCAAGCACATGAATTAACTGGGTTCACAAATTCCATATTGGAATTTCAGACTGAGGGGAGACGAGGTTGTGCAGAGAGGCCTGTAGGTCACCGCCAGCCAATAATTGCCCTTTAAAATATTCCCCTGTAGAGAGAGGAATTCAATATAATAAAGAGAATCAAAAAAAAAAAAAAAAAAAAGACTAAGGCATGATAGCTAAGAGGTCAAGTTCTGAAGTCAGACTGATAAACGTATGTCTGAGTCAACTGCTACCTTAGGCAAATCAAGTACATTTCCTTTCTGTAAAATGGAGATAATAATTTCTACCTCTTGGGATTATTGTGCAGATTAAATGACATAATAGAGGCCAAGTTCTCAGAACAGTGTCTGGAATAGCTCCCCTTCATGTTAACTACTGAGTTGCCCAAGCACAGCAGTGAAAAGGCTTCATTGCTAAGCAACCTCGCACAGGCACTCCCCGGATCGTACCATACCCTACCAGAGCCTGCACCTAAAATGGAAAAGAATTTGTGTTGAGGCATGATTTTTGGTAAATGTTTTAACTGGATTTTCTGATATATCACAAATGTACAATTATATATATTTTTACAACTAAAACACACACATGTAATTAGCACCCAAATCAAGGCACCAGAGCATTACTAGCATCCCAGACACTCTTTGTATTCCTAGCCACCCACTATTCTGCTCCTTACCCTCAGATTACTTTGTTTCTAAATTCCAACATATATTTAGCTTGTCTGCTTTGAATTTACTAAGAAATCAATTATGACAGTGTGTACTCTCTTTTGTCTGAATTTCCCCTTTTAGGTTTATGAGAATCATCTACCTTTGTGAATGTGTTAGTTGTAGATCACCCAATTCTCAATGCTTTATAGCATTCCAGTGAGTGAATATACCACAGCTACTTCGTTCATTCTATGGCAGACTGACATGTGTGTAGTTCCAATTAGAGGTTGTTATGAACGGAGTTGTGATATACATTCTAGTATGTGGATTTTGGTAAACATGTACGCATTCTGTTGAGTATACACCTAGGAATATGTCAATGTTACAGGTACGTTCAGCTTCAGTAGGTATTGTCAAATTGTTTCCAAACGGCTGTACCAAGTCAAGATTCCACCAACAATGGTGTGTTCTGGTTGATCCACATCCTTGCTAATTTTTAACATTTTCCATGTTGTTCATCTTGGCTATTTTGGGGCACATGTAGTGATAGAGTATTATGTTTTTAATTTTCATTCTCTGATAAGTAATGAAATTGAGCACTTTTTGTATATTTCAATAGCCATTTGGATATCCTCTCTGTAAGGTATCAAAGTTTTTTGCCCACTTTTCCATTGGGCTGTCCACCTTTTTCTATTGATTTATGGAAGTTCTTTATATACTTGGGTATAAGTACTTTGTCAGAAATGTTTTGCAAATATTGTTTTCATTCTGTGAGTGTCCGTTTTCTACTCTCCTGATAAGTAAATGTTCTTAATCTGTAATATATCACACATTTAATCAAATTTTGAAATGTACTAGTTCTGTTAGTTCTATTAAAAGCAAACTCTTCTTGCTGCCCAAATAATAGAAGAGCAGCCAAGTTTAAATAGCACAGATACACAAAGAAACTTCAATGCATCCATCTCAGTCTTGTGCTCTCTGTTGATCTACTGAAGGTGCAAGTTAAACTGTCTTTTTTTAGGTTGCCTAAGGCCTCTCTTGTTCTCTCGTTTCTTTCAAAATTAGTTCTAGCCATTAACATGCATAAAAAAATCACCAGCTTTTGAAGGGCAAAAGAGCGTCATTCAGTAATTTAGGAAGAGAGTAGGGAAAATAATAGGGCAGATTGTAAGGAGGACAGTTATAATTAGGAAGAGGTGGGAGGATGCAAACAAAACCTGTGTGAACCTAACTGGAGTTCAAGAGCACACTCAGGAACTTGACCTACACATAGGTAAGGGATGACGTTACTGTGGTCAGTCAATCAGTCGTTTATTAACTACCTCTTGCTTTATACTGTCCTGATAGCTTTCCCCATCTCTATTTAAATCCTCATCAGATTTGTGTTTATTTAAAGCAAGGATTGGCACCCAGTTCCGTCTCAAAGATCCTTTGCCACATCTGGCTATCCTAGAAGAGACACGGAACCTCAAAACGGGGTGAGCGCGATATCCCTCCACCATCCTAACCAGCGTGTGTCATGAACTGCTGAGAACAGTGTTTTCTAGCTGGTGTTCTAGGAGCACAGAGACATTTAAAGCTGGGATGAAAGAAACCCAGACAATGAGAGGTCCCTGAAGCTAGGTCTTGAAGAATGAGGCCTTCTCTGGGTAGAGAAGGAAGAAAATGGCAGTGAGTTGCTTTTTTGTTTTTGTTTTTTCCAGTCGCTGGGTATCACTCAGAAGGCATCATGAGTAAAATCAGGGCTCTTTTACTCACATAAAGCACCGTTTATTTCAGCCAGTGGGCGTCTGTAAGGTTGGGATTTAGTTCATGGGAAAGGCACCTACATTTTGGATAAAAGGAGGGAAAGAATATCTACTTGGTCTGTCTTTGCTATATATTGATCAGGTAGTATCTCATAGAATCTTCAGCAAAAAATAATGCACAAAGTGAACCGAGATGCACCGCAGATGGGCCCCAAGGCAACCTCTGAGGGGAGAAGTTGGACTGTAAGACTATGGATCTAGTTTAGTCTTAGGCAGTATCTCAGGTAAATGAATAACTATATATAGAAATCCGCCCCAAAGGCTGACATTTTAATTTGGACTTCTCTCTCAAGTGCTTGGGTTTTCCTCCATTAAAAATTATAATAACAAAGACATGTAGAAAATTCCACGTAGACAGGTAAACATACTGAATACATTCCCTGCAATCCTAAAATACCCAAACATGTCCTTGTTAATTTCTTAGACTAGTGTTGTCCAGTAGAAACAATGCAAATCACATACGAAATTTTAAATGTTTTAGTAGTCATACTAAGAAAAATAAATATAGAGGGGTGAAATTCAATACCATATATTATTTCATCTAATATACCCCAAATATCATTTCAATATGTAAACGATAAGAAGTTTATTAAGGAGGGGATTTTACATTCAATTTATATATGGACTAAGTCTTTCCAACAGGTGTGTATTTTACACTTAAAGCACATCTCATTTTAGACTAACCACATATCAACGGCTTAATAGTCACAGGTGGCTGACAGCACCCATATTGGGCAGTAAGGATAATTTTAAAAGAGAGTATTAAAAATGGAGGACAGGAGTTCCCATCCTGGCGCAGCGGAAACGAATCTGACTAGGAACCATGAGGTTGTGCGTTCAATCTCTGGCCTCGCTCAGTAGGTTAATGATCTGGCGCTGCTGTGGCTGCAGTGTGGGCCGGTGGCTACAGCTGCGATGGGACCCCGAGACTGGGAAACTCCATATGCCGCGGGTGTGGCTCTGAAAAGACAAAAGGCCAGAGACAGAAAAAAAAAAAAAAAAAAAAAAAAAAAAAAGGAGTAGGAATACCTTTCATATCATCAATTTCACTTTAGAATAGTTTTAGCTTTATAGAAAAGTTGGAAAGATAAAAGTTTCTGTATACCCTGTCCCTAGTTTTTCCTACTGTTAATAACGTTAATATGGGACATTTGTCCCAACCAGTGAACCAACACTGATATATATATATTCTTATCAACCAAACTCCATACCTTATTCATAGCATATTAGGAATAGGTGTTCTTTTTCTTTTCTTTTTAGGCTTGCACCTGTAGCATATGGAAGTTCCCAGGCTAGGGGTTGAATCGGAGCTGCAGCTGCCAGGCTACACCACAGCCGCAGTAACATGGGATCTGAGCTGCATCTGCGACCTGTACCACAGCTCACGGCAATGCCAGATCCTTAACCCACTGAGCGAAGCCACAGATTGAATCCACACCCTCACGGATGCTAGTCAGGCTTGTAACTCGCTGAGCCACGATGGGAACTCCCAGGTTTAGGTTTTCCTAATGTCCTTTTCCTCTGTCATCTGGGACATCACATTACATTTAGTTATCATGTCTCCTTAAGCTACTCTGGGCTGTGAAAATTTCTCAGATTTTCCTCGATGACCATGATGATTTTGAAGTCTGCTAGTGAGATGTTTTCTAGAATGTTCCTCACTTAGGTTTGTATGATCTATTTTCTTTTAGTGAGGCTGGAGTTATGGGTTTGGGGCAGGAGGACCTGCACAGGTGAAGTGCCGTTCTTGACACTGATTAACGGGACATATGACCAGCACATGATTTATGTTTAACATGTTAAACAATCGACTAGTTAAAGTAGTATGCCAGGATTACCCACTGTCATTACTTTTCCCCCTTTCCATAGTGTATCCTTTTAAAACAAGTCACTAAGCATAGTCCATAATTAAGGACTATACAGAAGAGTGAGTATTTCATAGATTATTTGAGATTCTTCTTATAGGAAATGTATCAAACCTCTCATTTTTTTTATTCTATCATTTATTTATATCAGTGTGGACTTCATTTTGTACTCAGGGGTATAGGTAATGCTACACTACTAATTCCATTATTCAAGTTGTTCCAGCTTTGGCCACTGGGAGCTCTTTCAGCTGGCTTCTGTGTTTTTTGGGCATATCCTTCTAATTTCCTAATTCTGTTTTGAGCAATTCCCTAATTTCTGGCACTATAAGATACTCTTTGTTTACCTTGTATATTCTATGCTTCAGCTCTAAAACTGGCCACTTATCCAAGGAGGCTGGGATAATACTATTCTGTTGGAGAATAGCATTAGAAACCAAGATCAAGGCACTGGATCATATTATCTTTTGATGGAAGAGTTCTACCCTCTGCTATTTTGCACAGAGTAGTGTACACTTGATGGACTCCTCATTTCATTTAGAGCTTTCAGATGGCCCAAAGGCCCACACCTTTCAAACCCCATCTCTCACTTCTGCAGCAGCTGTGCCCTGAGAACGACCAGCTATATGTTAGTCCTTCAAACTAACCTCTCTTTCTTCAGATAAAGAGTGCCAGGAGTTTTCATTTGTTCACTAACTCCAGACTGAAGATATTCTGTGGCAATCAGAAGAACTGAAAGATAATTGAAACAGGAGAGCTTTCTAGGGAACATTTTCCATCAAAACATCATCTTATAGATTTATCTATCATTGTGGACTGGCTCTCTGTGAGAATGTTTCCCTTGAACTTGAAAAGACTATGGAGAACTACACAACCACATAGCAGCAACAACCACACCCAGTTTATTCAGTGTTCCCTCTCAGACACTGGGCTAGTTAATGTGCACCATAATCTCATTTAATCCTTTAAAAACACCACACATAAGTGTTATTTCCCATACTATTATTCCTACTCTATAGTTGAAGAAACTGAACTTGAAAGATTCACTTGCCTATGGCCATGCAGTTAGAAAGACCAAGGTGGAGGTCTAGGTGCTAGTCTCTCTTCTCCCATTAGCCTCATTTATCCCAACTCACTTGACCACTGCACGATATGGCCTGTTATAGAGACAGTCTCCTCAAACTATCTCACTTCACAGACTTAAAGGGGATTCTTTCTATTTGGGCTTAATACATAAGGCTTTACATACAATTTTAAGGAGAAATCGTACTTGTATTCAGAACACTCTCTTAAATTTTTGGCTCAACAACTGCAATCACCATAAAACATAGCTGGAAGATTAAACAAAAACTTATCTATATAAATCTTATGAGAAGAGAGGGCATATTTGTTGGTAAATTCTTTGCAGAAAGCATATTGTTGAAGAAGAAAATATACAATTTGTTTTTATAATTCAATTTTACATATGGACACTGATATAAATATGCAAATTTGGTTGTATACTAGTACCGTACTAACAGATTTTCATTTATTAGTGAAATGAATATTTCTTGTGGTATTTCTTTCTTTTTTAATTTTATCTTGGAAAGCGGCAGCATTGCAGAGTAGAAAACACATAGGTTTGAGAACCAGAAAGAACTTCACTCAAGTCTTAACTCTGCCACTTATTAGTTTAATATTTTCTTGGTTGGCTGTTCACACAGCTTGGCATGTGGAAGTTCTGGGGTCAGGGGGGAAACCCATGCCACATCAGTAACCAGAGCCACAGCAGTGAATTGGATCCTTAACCTGCTAAGTCATCAGGGAACTCCAGCTCTGCCACTTAATACCTGAATTCTTTTTAAAAAAACGTCTTCAGTGTTCTGTTTCTCAGTTTCCTTATTGGTAAAATGAAAATAACAGAGTATTTTTATGAAGCACTGGTACCTGACCCACAGTTGATCCCACTACTCTGCGATGTTATGTCCAAGGACACCATGATAACCTGCAGTGAGAGATGATGATCCACACAACACAGGTTGATGAGTTGAAAGTAGGTTGGACGCATGATGTCGTGTTATGCTCATGGAAATCCTTAGAGGTGGGTATTGCTCTTAGAGTCAATTACAAAATAAAAGACACATGTAAAGACATTTATCATAGAGAGTGAAGGGAAGGTCAGAATTTGAACCTAGTTTTGTCAAAAGCCAAAATATGCATTTTAATCTTTGCACTAATTTCTATCATGAGCTCCACCAACACAGATTATGACCTGTCCCTACTTCCTTACTCCTGCTGAACACTCAGTGATGCACACTGGGATCAATAAATAGCTGAAAGAAAACTAATGAGTAAATGAGAACTAGTCTCATTTGCCCTTCTCTAGGGAAAAATTTAGCCAATTTAGGGAGGAATGCCTTAATCCTTAGGCCCACTTTTATTCCCTTTTCTTTCTTGCCTGTAAAAATGACTTTGTAACAAGCCTGAAACACGTACTGCTCATTCTTTCGTGTAAAAACAGCACAAGCAATCTCCAGACACACCCCATTTATAACGAAAAGGATAAATGACAAGTCTATTGTGAAAGTTTTGATCAGTCCTATTAGCCAAGGTCCAAAGAAGATTTTGTACAACCGTTTTGAAAAAACAAACCCAGGTGGATTTTATGCAGGTTTCTGCGCATTTGCCTCAGAATGAATGATTGACACTTCAGATTGACAAAATGTCGAATTCCTTCAAAGACTTCCAAACAGGATGAAATGGGATAACTGCTTTTCATGTTTCCAGAGAGACTGCTGACCTTAGTGATTAACCTCTCCTTTGCCAAATTAGTTAGGCATTTTTCTTTCCACTCTCTTTACTCTTAGAGCTTCCCTGAGAAATAAAATAATCTGGACTAGACTGGAGGTGCTGTTCTTGAACCAATATGGAGCACTGTGCCCACACATGGCATTATAACCTAATGAATTCATTGCACTTAAGCAGACAGTGAATTGCCAATCTGAATCATTTTTAATCCGTGCAGCTTGGAGGATGATATCAGAATCTGACTCATATTTTTGAAAAAGGGGGTATACCATGGGGTTTACGGCATTCTTTAGGTCTGTGAAAGTTCAACCCGTTCAGCCCCCATTAAGAACCAGACCCTAGTATTACATAGTCTGACCCACATCTTGATTTGAAATTCTGAAAATTCTCATTTGGTTGCATGAGTCCTCATCACTTCTAGGATTTGGAATGAGATCTGCACACAGGTGGGAGAGGGAATGTGTAGCAGAAAGAGAAATTGGCACAGAAATAAGATAGGCCTGGTTTTAAGTCATTGCTCTGCCACTTACTAGTGTGTATGCCAATGTGGGCCAATTTGTTTTAATGGCTTCAGAATAAATCCCAAACCCCACCAGTACTTTTTCAAATGTCTGCTAATTGGTTTCACTGGAAATCCTGCAGCGATTATTTGGAACATTTGTTGCAATTCTATTACCATGTCAAAAAAAAAATGTGTATTGCCAGTCCTCTCCTTTCACTGCTGCCAGTCATGAGGCTAAACTGCAAATCATGTCACTGCCCCAATAAAGCCTTCAAGAGCTCCATGTGCCTGGAGAATATGGTCCAAGGTCCTAAGTGGAATGTGGAAAAAAGCCTCGTGCATCAACCTTGCCTCTGTTCCTACCACTGCCTAGCTCAACCTCTATTTTTCAGTTCTTTCAAACGGATGTGCTTTAAGTGTGCAGCTTGACATGTGGTTGTATTCATGAAACCGTCATGGGTATGAAGAGAGTAAAGGTATTCATCGCCATAGAGGTTTCTCTTACGCCTTTCAATCCCTCCTCTCCTGCACATTTCACTGTCCCCACTATCAATCTTTCCTTTCTTTCACTATCAATTAGTTTGTATTTTCTAGATTTTTATACAAAGGGAGATCAAACAGTATGTGCCTTTTAAAAAAAATTGGCTTCTTTATCTCAAAATAACATTATGAGATTCTTCTACATTGCTGCATATGTAAGAAGTTCATTCCTTTTCAATGCCTTCTATGTCATGGCCATACAATAGCTGATACAGTCATTCGCCTGCGGATCTGTGTTTACATTGTTTCCAGTTCGGTGGTACTACGAATGTTGCTATAAACAACCACCTGTCATCTTCATGTAGGTAGATTCTTTTATTTGGGGGGGTAAATCTTTAAAAAGGTAATGGCTGAATCAATGGGAGATGTGTTTAAATTACCAAGAGCTTGCACCATTTTACACGATGGCCTGCAATACACGAGTTTTCCACCTGCTCCATGTGCACACCAACAAGTTTTGTCATCGTCATTCTTCCCAATTTTAGACATTGCAGTAGGTATAGAGTGGCATCATTTAGGTTTTTAATTTATATTTCCTTAATGGCTAATGACAAATGCTTATTTAAAATCTTATGTGTTCTTTGGTAAAGTGTCTGTACAAATCTCTTGTTTGTTTATTATCAGTTTGTTTGACTTCTCACAATGACACCTGGAGTGTTGTTTATATACCCTGGAATAATCTCTGTTATCAGGTATTTGATGTGCAAACAAGTTTTCCAAGTATTTTAAAATATTCTTTTAGTTGTGTCTTTTAAAAGGCACAAATATTTAATTGTGATAAAATCCAATTGATGAATTTTTTTTAATAGATCTTGCTTTTGGTGTCATATCTAGGAAAACTTTACCTAAACCAAAGCCAAAATGTTTTTTCCCCTGTTTTCTTCTAGAAGATTTATAGTTTTATATTTTAAACTTAGATTTATGATCCTTTTTTGTTACTTTTTGTATTTAGAAAGAGGTATGGACAATGAGTCCACATTTTTTGCATGTGAATATCCAATTGTTCCAAAACCTTTTGCTGAAAATACTATCTTTCCCCATTGAACTAGTTTTGTCAAAAATCAATTATTTCTAAGTGTGTGACTCTTTATTCTGTTCTCTTGATCTGTATGTCTATCTTTATGCCGACAGGTTCCTGTAGCATTGTAATAAGTGTTCACGTTAGGTACCATAATTCCTTCAAATTTACACTTACTTTTCAATGTTTTTTAGCCTACTCTAGGTACTTTGTATTGTCATAAAAACTTTCACATCAGGTTGTCAATTTTTTAACAGAAACATCTGATGGGATTTTTATTGGAATTGCATTGAATCTCTATAGACAAATTTAACAAGAATTAAAATCTTAATATAAGAATTTTGCAATTCATAAATACAGATTATTTCTCCACCTATTTAGGCTTTTTTTTTTTTTTTTTTTTTTTTTTTTTTTTTTTTTTTGCTTTTGCTTTCAGGATACAAGTTTTACACATCTTCCACCAGATTTTTTCTTAGGCATGTCACATATTTGATATTCTTTTCAAAGATATGTTTAAATCTCAATTTTTAATTGTATTCTACAACCTTGCTAAACTTACTTAGGTGTAACAGTTTTTTTGGTAGATTGCATAGCATCCTCTACATAGACAACCATATAATTTACAAATAAAGACAGTTTTAACCTTTACATTCCATTCTGGATCTTTCTCCCTCTCTTTCTGTCTCTCTTTCTTTCTTTTTCTTTTTTGTTGTTGTTGTTGTTGTTGTTGTTGTCTTTGTAGGGCTGCACCTGCAGCATACGGAGGTTCCCAGGCTAGGGGTCTAATTGGAGCTGTAGCCTCTGGCCTATGCCACAGCCACAGCAATGCCAAATCTGAGCCGTGTCTGAGACTTACACCACAGCACATGGCAATGCAGGATCCTTAACCCACTGAGCGAGACCAGGGATCGAACCCGCAACCTCATGGTTCCTAGTCAGAATCGTTTCCACTGCGTCACAATGGGAACTCCTCTCCCTCTCTTTCTTTCTGGATTTCTTTCTTTTTTCTTTTCTTTCTTTTTTTCCTCATTGTGTACACTAGAACCTTCTGCATTGTGTTGAGTACATGTAGTGAGGGCAGATTGTCTTAACCTGTTCCTGAGCTTAGGGGGAAACTTTCAGTCTTTCACCATCTCTGCCTCTTAACAAGAAGAGGAAGTTCCCTTAGAGTCCACATTTAATAAGAGGTTTTATCAGAAATATATGTTGAAGTTTATGAAGTATTTATCTGACTCTATTGTGGTGATCATGTGGTTCACTGTTTAGTCAATCTTGCATTCCCTTAATGAACCACCAGTGCGTAGCATGTATTATCTGTTTTATATATTCTTGAATTACATTTGCTAAAATTTTGTTAGGAACTTTTGCATCTATGTTCATGAGGGGTATTCATCTGTATTAATGTTTTTGTACGGTTTAGGCATGAAGGTAATGTTGGCCTCAAATAATTAGTTGAGAGACATAGCTCTTCAGTTTCCTTTAACAATTTGTATAGAATCGATAATATTTCTCCTCTAAATGTTCGGTGCAATTTACAAGTAAAGCCCATTCATTTCTTTGTGCAAAGGCTATTAAACACAAGTTCAATTTTTTTTAACAGTTATGATATCACTTACCTATTTTTTGTTGAGAGAGAATATTATATTCTAGGGCTGCTGTAATAAAATTGCCGCAGACTGGGTGGCTTAAAACAACATAAATTTATTTGCTGACATTTTTTGGTGTCCAGATGTCTAAAATCAAGGTTTCAGCAGGGCCAATCTCCATCTGAAAGCTCTAGGGCAAATCCTTCCTTTCCTTGTCCACTTTCTGGTGGCTTCTGGTATCCCATGCCTGGCTGCCACCTATTCCAATGTCTGCCTATCTTCACATGGCTTTCTGCCTGGGATCCTTCTGTGTGTAAATCTCTCTCTTTCTCTTGTAAAGACACCAGTCATTGGATTTAGGATCCCGCCTACATCAAGGGAGATTTTATCTCGATATCCTTAATTACTTATATTTGTCAAGATTCTTATTTGAAGGATGTTATAACCCTGACCTATTTTACAGTGACGTTTGGTACTTGGTGCCTTTGAAGAAATTTGTTCATTTCACCTAAGTTGTCAGATTTATTGGTATGAAGTTGTTCATAATATACATCTCTCACATTCTTAATATTGAGAATGTGTGTCTATTCTGTTTTTATTCTAGATCAATCTGGCTGGTAGAAGTTTATCAATTTTATTGATCTTTGAAAAGAATAATCTTTCAATTTCTTTGATTTTCTCAATTGTTTTTCTGTCTTTTATTTCATGGAGGGAGATTGTATTGAATATTCATTAATTCCTGTATTTTGCTTAACTTACATTTAATTTATTCTTCTTTTATTAGTTCTATGGAAGCTAAAGTCATTCATTTAACTTTTTTTCTAAAATAGGTGTTTATTGTTATACATTTTCCTCTAAGCTTTGTGATAGCCAAATCCTACAAATTTCGATATGTTTTTTTTTTTCATTTTCTTTCAGTCCAAAACACTTCTTAATTTCCCTCTCGATTTATTTTTTGGCCATGGGTTATTTAGAAGTGCAATTTTGTTTTCAAAATTTGGATATCAAATTTCAGATATCTTTTGTTATTGATTTTTAATTGTATTTTATTACAGTCAAAGAAGATGTAAGTGTGATTTATTGAAACAAATATTGTGGTCAGAATATGGTCGATTTTGCTAAATGTCCTCTGTGTACTCGAAAAGAATGTATATTCTTCTCCAGTTGGACAGCATGTTCTATAAATGTTAAACACGCCCATCTGGTTTTTAATATTGTTCATCGTCTATCATCTTACTGATTTTCTGCTGATTTGTCTTATTTGATATGAGAGAGAGGTATTACATTTTCTGATTATGATTTTGATTTATTCACTTTTATTTACGGTTCTGGTATATTTTGCTTCATACATTTTGAAACGCTGTTATCAGGTGCACAATAGTTTAAGACTGTTACGTCCGCTTTATGAGTTGACTCCTTTAAAATTATGAAAAGACCCTTTTTACTTCTGGTAATACTCTTTGCCTGATAGCCACTTTGTCTGATGTATCTACTGCAATCTTCTTTTGCTTAGTGTTAGCATAATATATTTTTCCTGTTTTTTTAAACTTTCAATTTTAAGTACACCTTGAAGATATTATGGGCTCAGTTCTGGATCACTGCAATAAAGCTAATGTTGCAAGGAAGCAAGGCACACAACTGCTTTTGTTTTCCCAGTACATATAAGAATTATGGAGAAATGAATCTGACTAGAATCCACGAGGAGGCAGGTTCAATCCCTGGCCTTGCTCGGTGGGTTAGGGATCTGGCGTTGCCATGAGCTGTGGTGGAGGTTGCAGACATAGCTCGGATCTGGTGTTGCTGTGGCTGTGGTGTAGGCCGGCGGCTACAGCTCCAATTAGACCTCTAGCCTGGGAACCTCCATATGCTGCAGGTGCGGCCCTAAAAGAACAAAAAGACATACACACAAAAAAAAGTATACCTCTCTGACTTACTGCAGTCTTCTTTCAAGTGCTATAATAATACACCATGTATATTTTAAGAATCTTAACACTCCCATTTCTTTTGCTATCGTCACTATACCTTTTACTTCAATGTATAACATTCATAACACATTGCTAATTTTTTTAGCTTTAAACAGTTAATTATCTTGGAAATATGTTTGAATATAAAACTTTTAAAAATATTTATTCATGTAATTACTTTCTCTGGTGTCCTGCCTTATTTTTGTGGGTATGTAAATGTTAACAGGTTTTATACCTCAATTCACATACTTCCCACACATTAAATATAAGAAATTTGTCTTTTCATGTCATGACTTAAAATTTTAATGGAAATATTGAAATATAATTTTCATATGATACACTTCAACCATTTAAAGTATATATGATTAATGATGTTAAGTATATTCACAGTTGTTCAACCTTCACTACAATTTAATTTTATAAAATTTTTAGTACAAAAAAAAGACACACTGTACTCATTTGTACTCATTTTCAGTCATTCCCTATTTCCTCCCAATTATTTTTCTAATTACTCTGAGGCCAACACAAACTTACTTTATATCTCTGTATTTTTGTCTATTCTGGATATTTCTTAAAAATGGAATCATGGGCATTAGCTGTCTTTTAAGGTCTTTTGTGACAGGCTTATTTTCCTTGGCCTGACATTTTCAAGGCTACTCCGTGTTGTACCATGTATCAGTACTTCATTCTTTTTATTGCTGAATAACATTCCATTCTGTAACTATATCACATTTTGTTTATCTATTCATCAGTTGATGGAAATTTGAGTTCTTTCATTTTTTGGTCTTTATGAGTATTGCTATAATGAATGGTTGTGTATAAAATTTAGTGTGGACACTGTTTTGGATTCTTTTAGCAGTGAAATTGCCAGGAGTCATATAATAATTCTATGTTTAACATTTCGAAGACCTGTCAACTGTTTTCCAAAGTGGCTATAGCATTCTAGACCCCTACCAGCAATGTATGAGGATTCCAAGCTGTACATATCCATGTCAGCGACTCTAATTATCCTTAATTTTTATTACACTCATTCTAGTGGACATAAAGTCACATCACATAGTGGGCTTGATTTTAATTTCCCTAATTAGTAATGTTATGCATTTAGCATGTGCTTGCTGATCACTGGCATACCATCTTTGCAGAAATTTCTATTCATATACTTTGTCCATTTGGGGGACATTACTTACCTTTTTTAGTGAGCTATGAGTTATTTAAACATTCTAAATAAAAATCCTAATGAGACATTTGATTTGTAACTGTTTTCTCTCATTTATAGGTTTTCCTTTTCCTTTTTTTTTTTTTTTCCTTGTCTTTTTGCCATGGCATATGGAGGTTCCCAGGCTAGGGGTCCAATTGGAGCTGTAACTGCCCCTACGCCAGAGCCACAGCAACGCGGGATCCGAGCTACATCTGCAACCTACACCACAGCTCATGGCAACACTGGATCCTTAACCCACTGAGCAAGGCCAGGGATCGAACCCACAAGCTCATGGTTCCTAGTTGGATTCGCTAACCACTGAGCAACGATGGGAACTCCTTCCTTTTACTTTTTTTATGATAAGGTTTACAATACAAAGGTTTTTAATTTTGTGAAGTTCGATGTATCTGTTTTCCTTTTTTGTCACTTATAATTTTGGTGTCATATCTAAGATTATGGTTAGTAAACAACTTATACCAGTCACTGGTATAAGCCCTGGGGTACCTCTATAATCAAAAAAGAAATGGTTTCTGTTTTCATTTAGGTTAAGCTTAGTAGAAGAGCCAGGAATTTATTCAAATTAAAAGACAAGTATGTAATTGCAAATTAGTTAGTATTGTGATGGAAAAAAAGAGAGAGCTATGAAGAAATATAACAGAGGAGCAACTGTATGTGTGTGTGTTTTGAGAAGAAGTCATTAAAGAAAGTTTGCTGGTGAAGTAATCTTTGGATTGAGACCTGCAAGTCTTCTTTTTTTGTCTTTTCTAGGGCTGCACCAGTGGCATATGGAAGTTCCCAGGCTAGGGGGTCTAATCGGAGCTGTAGTTGCCGGCCTACGCCAGAGCCACAGCAACGCCAGCTCACAGCAACAGTGGATCCTTAACCCACTGAGCAAAGCCAGGGATCGAACTTGAAACCTCATGGTTCCTAGTCGAATTCATTAACCACCGAGCCACGACAGGAACTCCCCCAAGACCTTTAAGTCTTAAAAGAGAAAAAGACAATGGAGGAAGCTCTCTATGCAGAAAGGACCCAAGGATCTTAGTTGCTTAGAGGAATTGATTATGGAGAGTGTTGAGTTGCTGAGAGAGTTGGGCTAAGAAGATCATCAAATAAGACTATAGAAGTAAGCAGGGATAATAGGATGCAGTCTTGTAGATCATGTTAAGAACTTTAATATTTTCCCTAAAAGTGATTGAGAATGATTAGAGGATTAATCGTGATGGCTGCAGTACAGATAAGAGATAATGAAGAAAATAAGTAGCAGTCAGGTGACCAGTTAGATAGAAAATGCAATTACTTAGTCAAGAGATGACAGCAGCATGGAATACAGTTATAGCAGTAGAGGCAAAGAGAATTAAAGAAATTAGAAATTTACTTAGAAAAATGAATCAGGCTTGGCCTTGGATAGCATATGTGAGAGACAAATGACTGATTGCTCCCTTTGTCCTGGAAAGAATAAGATGTCCTCTGAGTCCTGAGTCTTCCAGGTAGCTTATCTGGTTCCCAAATATTTAAAACACAGTAAAACTGAGTACCTGAACTCCTTGCTTTGTTTTGCTTCCAGACCTAATCTCATTAACTGCTGACTTCTGGTATTTTTTCACCTATCTGCAGACTCTATTTTACTCTTCAGACACAATACTTGATACAGGCTCCCAAGTATTAATACTACTTCCACTTCTTTGTTAGGTTCTGTGCATTTAACTCTGTAGATTATTGTCCTTCTGATGATCATGGGTACAACCTCTCCAATCAAGTTCCATCTTCCAGAACCTTGTAAGGTACTAGATTATGTGGCTGACGCTCTTACAGGCAGGACTCTAAAATGTAGAATAGATGAGGGGCATTTTTCACTCTGGCCGCTGAAAAGTAATTTCAAATAGAGATCAGCAAGGCCTATAATTGACAAATACTTTCTAGAACGGAGATGCTCCCACAGTAGGAATATCCTCCAAGTTCATAATACCTCCTCACCCTCCATTCTTCTAATCAGACCATCCATTCAGCACACCCTCTGCAGAATGCAATGAGATACTTCATGTCTACTTCAGATATGAAAATTGATGAATTTCTTCGTAAATGTTGAAGCTTTAGGGCACATGATATATAATTACCCTCTACTATAATTTCCTATATTACAGCTCTGAAGTTTGCAATGCATATCCCTATAATTACTTCTATATGTAATTACATTTACATAATACTTACATGATTTTATTTACATAATAGCTAAGGTGATGATTCATTTTTCAAAAACTTTTAAGTTGCCCCTAAACAGGACACAATGAAGCTAGATTTATTTCTACATTAAATGCTAAAGAAAATAATTTATGTATAATATAAATTATATATGCATTATATATAAAAACATATATGTATATGCATATTAGCTTGTCATAATTAGGGGTAAATATATGAAAATTTGGGGTTTGATATTGAAAAAGATGTAAGTAGAGTGAAAAATAAAAAAAGGCATACTCATGTCAGAGTGACAAATAATTATTTCCATATAACATCAAAGGACAAGCATATGACATCTTAACTATAATCCACATCAAAACACTCCATAATGATAATGAAAATTGAATGCATGGATTTCGCCCTGGAGTTGTAGGTATTCAACTTTAGGTCTGTGTGAAGCCCAGCAGGTTTCAATTCATGACAGGAATATTTAAAGCTTTGCAGTTGACCACAACGGAGTTCAAATCCTAGTTCTGCAACTTCCAGCTGAAGGATCTTACACAAGTTATTCAGTCTCCCGGAGTCTAATTTTATCATTAAAATTCAGATAATAACATGTATTTCATAGTGGATCAAATATGATAAGTACTAGAAATCAAAGAGTGCTTGGTATATGGCAGGTGATGAGTGAATTTTAGTTTCAATTTTTTTTACAGAATTTCGCATATCTTCATTGTGGGTTTTGCCCATTGGTAGGTAAGCCATATAATTAAAATTATTTTGCAGATGGAGCTAATTCCCAAAGAATTTATTTAATAGAGGTTTTTAAGCTTTAATAAATGTCACAATTCCCTGGAGAGCTTGTTAATCCTTAAATTGCTGGGCCCCACCACCAGAATTTTTGATTCAGTTGCGTTGGATAGGCCCAATAATTTATATTTCTAAATATGTTATGCTAATGCTGCCGATTGGAGACCACACTGAAAACCACTGCTATTAAACATGTGAAACCACCAAAATGAGATGACTGGCAAAAAGAAAGGGAAGGCCACTTTTCCCACAGTCACATCTGCTGTCCTAACTTTTAAACATACTTTGCAGAAGTGCCACCATGACCCAATAGAGGACAGTCCGTCCAGCCAGACCTGTTCTCCTTACTGCGCTACCTGGAACCTGTCACTTCACTGCTCTTGGATTTGGCTTATCCATCCTAAAACTTAAAAACGGCTGGAGTAGGTGGGTGTGTCTTACATTGTGTCCTCTCTGTGCCAGGGTAGGGGTGGGGACTTCAGAGCACACTCAGGGATGGTGTTAGTGGCGGCGTTGAGCAGATAAGAATCTGAACCTCTTCCATTTCCAGAGAGAGGAGCCCTCCATGTACAACTTTTATATGCAGTGAAGTTCCACATAAAGAACCAAAGCAAATCAAACAAAACCAATGCAAACAAACATACAGAAAAAAAAAAAAAAAAAAAAAAGTCCAGTCTGAAAATATTTTCAGGGTAGAGAATATCCATGTCCACTTTTACACTGGCTTTCTCAGACACTGAACTCCATACATAAGGAAACTTCTGTACTCCCAGCTTTCTGTGCTTGCAGTGATATCAGCAGTGATAACAACCTGAGGCACTGAAAATCTTCAAACTCCAAGCTCTCATCAGTGCACTTTGGCTGTTTAAGATTTTATTCTTCTCTAATTACTTGAAAACAGATAAGCCCTTCTTGTTCCCTGTGATTATTCTATTAATCTAAATATTTATCACTCACAATGCATGATACAGTTAACATTTTTGAATGCTTGCTCTGTGCAACCCAATATACCAAGAGCTTGAAATATATCAGCTCCTTCAATCCTCCGAAAAATTATTTTCGATAGTACCCGTGTTCCCCACTGGCCATGGAGCAATTGTAGCAAAGAGAGGTTCGCTTATTTTTTCATGAGTCACAGCAAATAAAATATGAGGACAGAATATGATCCTGTTTACGTGTCTTTAATGTTTATGTTCTATTTATGCTTTAAAAAATCAAATGTTCAAGTGGTTATCAAATGGGATCATCAAAATGTATTTATATAGACCTCTTTGACACCAAAAAAAGATAAATTTACAAAGAAGAATAAAAACACTCTATCCCTATACAAGAGGAACTGGCCTTCCTCCAGCAGAGGCATTTCATCAAGTGAGTAGAAAGTGTTTAAACTGTTTGCCTAGAATCCTGGAGGTGGATTCATGAACGATAAAGTACTTAACTTATTTCATTTGCATTTTCAAATGTGAGCTTGGCTAAAGAGCTTTAGGGTACTTTAATGAAAGTAAAACAAACAAAAGCATGTATTTAGAAAATGCCATGGTCAAAAGCAGTAACAAGTATATGTGTGGGGAGGGAAGGTAAGATACAAAGTAAGGAAGGTATCATGAAAGGCAGAAATCCTGCTGCAGTGCTTGATCACAAAGTCTAACAGCCTCTTAATCATGAGAATGCACTCCAAAGATCCCTCCTTGTGGAACCTCCTAATTCTGTGTGAATAAAGCTTTAATGGAGTAGATTAGACCCATGGCCCATGATATGACAATATCTAGACAGTGATTTTGTATGAACCTTGAGCAAGTCAGTGGTCAGAGAAGTCATTCTAACCCAATGGCACTCATTCATCTTCTGAATAACTTTTATGCAATTCAGACAAAACAAGGGGCTACCCCAAGTCATCCTGATGACTGAGACTGTTGTGGTTGGAAAATCACATGTTGTCACTCTTGGGGTGACAGTAAGTTGCATTGCAAATCAGAGTTTTAAGATTGATCCCATTGGAGTTCCCATTGTGATGCAGTGGAAACGAATCCGACTAGGAGCCATGAGGTTACAGGTTCGATTTCAGGCCTCACTCAGTGGGTTAAGGACCCAGGCTTTCCATGAGCTGTGGTATAGGCTGCAGATGCAGCTCGGATTCTGCATTGCTGTGGCTGTGGCATAGGCCACCAGCTGTAGCTCTGATTCAACCCCTAGCCTGGGAACCTCCATATGCCAAGGGTGCAGCCCTGAAAATCAAAAAACAAAACCAAACCAAAACAAAACAAAAAAGATTGATCCCATCGTTCTTCCTTGGGACATTAGCTAACTAGGGACCCACCCCAATCCAGCTGGCTCATCTGTAGTCTGCAGCTTTATTCATGACCTTCAGCAAGCATTTGTAAAGAAGGTGTTACTAAAAATGTTATTTGAATAAAAGGTATGAATTACAAAACTGATATTACAAACAACAACAACAAAATGGGAATCACCTTGGCCTCGACTCTTTCCTCAATTGTGAAATTAAGAGTTCACTGCTATACAAATCATATTTTAAAATTGATATTATGACCTTATAAGTTAGAAATTCCATTGAAAAGTACTAAGAAATACATGCAGAAACAGGAGATAAATACAACCAATATGAGAGAAATTTGTTAACTATCATAGAATCTTTGTACTTTGACAACTAAATGTCATGAATTGATTTTTACAGCATTTCCAACCAACAAGCAGAGAAATATCTAATATTAATAATAGTAACATACTATTGAATAATGATAAGCCATTCATAGATTCTTCCAATCTGTCTGTTAATATACTAATACATTGATGTACCTGGCATGTCTTCCTTTTACCTTTCTCCTGGTCACTTTTTCAAAATCACCATCCATAAAGCCAAATAATATTTCATTTTACCAACAGACTGCAGTAGTGTGTCTGTTCTCCAGAAGGGAGTGTATAGCTATTTCCAAATATCATCAATTTTGCAGGTCACAGATCTTTACAATTTTGACTAGTACCTGATTTCCACTTCACAAAGATTTGTTTCCCACCATCTTGAAAAATACATGCAAAGACTGTGAATATTCAGTTTAATTTGTGGTTTTAACCCCTACATTTTCACATTCAAGGGAAACATCTGTCCTACTAATCATTGCTACTTTCATTTCAGCAGACAATGCATTCAAATACTGATTAGAATAAGATGCTGTGAGCTTCCAGTGCATATCAAACAGAAGAACAATGAACACCCAGATTACATTAGAAGGACTGTGACTAAAGACATTTAGACAGAATGTGTGTTGATAGAGTAATTATTAGGTGGAGTAAATTGCAATGTAGAAGCTTTAACAAGTACTTGTATAAATAGTTTCTTTTCCACAAAAGAGATCTTGTAGTAGAGAAAAGAATGGTCCCTTACTTTCAGTAATTTCCAAAATCAATTGCCTCAAGTTCTATTGTAAGAATATTTTTAAAGTTTCACTCTGAAGTATATTAGATGTATTTAATTTGGAGTGGGTGATTTTTTGTACAGGAAGCCATACCTGATCCGATGGTTTCTTCTTCACCTCATGCAGGGAGAATCAATAGATGGACGCTGTGAGACGGCTACCTGGGGTGATCTAAAATGAAAAAGGCATTTTGAAATTAGGAAAAGAAATGTGCAAACTTCAAGAATGGCAGTCTCATAATAGGATGATTTTCAGTCAATCAACAACAGTTACAGCGGATGTGCTGTGTACCAAGCCCAGTTATGAGTGGCCCTGGGAATGCAAGAGAGAGTGAAATGAATAAATGAATAAATGAACAAATGAAAATGGAAAACCAAAATTTAAAAAAGGAAAAAAATCCTTTCTCCAGATGTGTTTATAAACAACTTGGGAAGGAAACATATCACATGAATAAAACCTATTAACAACAGTGTATCAAATACATAAATCTGAATTATTTTATACAAAATTACTACAAGTAATTTTGGAACTAAAGACAATATAAGAAGTAAAATGTGAATTAAGATTTGAGAGAAAGCTTTTCAGAAGATGAATTACTTCTGGGGAACCTACTGAAACCACCTAGGTTACAAAATCTAAACCTTAATTCTAGAGCGCAGACGGCCCCTGGAAGAGAAAAGAATAGAGCAAAGTTGATTACACACCTGCACACAAACACACACGCATAGATGTACACTTACGTATATTATACATAGGTGTATATACATGTACAGATGGGTAATTTACCATTAATGCTGTGATTATTATGAGTGTTGGCTTAATATATCAATCTCATGCTACCATGGTGTTCACTTGGCATTACAGCAGAAAGACCAAAGTCAACCAGAAGGGATTTTTTAATATATCTCTCTACCATCACTTGAGGCTTTGGTAATTAATGTAATGGATGTGAGAAATGAATTTTCATTGGTTAAATTAGTGGCTTGTTCATTGATTGGCATGATGACTATTAGAAGTAGGTTCTCACTAGTGAAATAGAAGGTATTTAAGATACGAGGATTTGCTTATATACTTTAGCAAGACTCTCCTGTCCTTTCATAATTGGGATATAAGAATTGAGTGAGGTCTCTAAACCTTATTCTCAAGGATAGTGGCCACAGCTTGATTCTAAAGGGATCTATGCTCCGTCAATAGTGTAGAAGATCTTGTAATTGCTTGATTTCAGCTACAAGGGTTACTTCTGTTTCTATCTGTCTGAAGTAAAACTTTCATACAAGGTGGTAGTCAGACAACTGAAAAAAAATACGTCTTTATCGAGATTACAACAAAGGTTGCATAAAATTTTGTGTTTGCTAATGAATGTCTGTATTTAATAAATTTCTGTGTGTCTGGCAGAATTTGGTTTGACTTATTTTTCTTATAACTTGATATCAGAACTGCAGGTGTAGGAGTTCCCTGGTAGTTCAGCAGGCTAAGGATCTGGTGTGGTCACTGCTGTGGCTCAGGTTGCTGCTGTGGTGTGGGTCCTATCCCTGGTCCCAGAACTCCCACATGCCACAGGCACGGCCAAAACAAATTGCAAGTGTACCTCTCACCTGCGCCTGGACCATCTTTGGTAGCTAACATTATCTACCAGGAAAAGAACCTAGGAGTTGGGTATGACCAAACTTGCATAGCTCAGTTTGCTTTAATATTATAACCAAATACAGTTCTCCAAGTCTTCGCCATTGAATTATTTTGATGGTATTTCTCCAAAGATGTATCATTTTAACCCAGAAGTAGTCACTGAACATATCCTTTTTACTAGGCTCTGAGTTTAGCACTGGCTATACAGACATATGGGAGTCATAGCCATTATTTTATTGGAAGTCGCGGTCTAGTAAGGGGGCCAGAGAGCCCATGAGATAATTATAATTTAGTTTGATAAGAAGAGAGCAATTATAGACTAACAGCTAAGGACAAATTTACAGATATATATACAACGTGGACAAGTTTAAATCCCCCTGAGTTTCGTTTTTCTTATAATGGCAATGAAAATAATTAATGCATGGACAGAGGTTTGCATAATAGTTGGCACACTGTAAGTGGTCATTAAAGTAGTTATTTTGTTAAATGCACTGGTATATGTATTTATGTAATCATTCAACAAATATTTTAATTTAATCTCTTATTGTATGCTAGGCAGAGAGAAAGAGAGACAGTCTCAGCCATTTTAAAGCTTGAGGTGTATACACTGTGAATACATAGAAAAACTGAAATTTCTAAGATTTCATTGTGTCAGGTATATGCGCTTAAGAAGCTTACTCAATAAATCATGTTTGTCTCTCAAAAATCTCCATTTTAATACTGATAATTCCACAGCAACTGGGATTAAGTTAATGGACACTATTTATAGTAGTGTGAAACCCAGATTTCTCTGCTATCAGTTTATCTTGACTGTTACCTTTGGGTATGTACAAGAAAATCCATCAAAAGTGACAGACAAACCAAAGATATGAATGAGCAATGGCTAAAGTAGATCAATAAAAAGTGAGCCAATGAAATTATGACCCTATGTTTTCTTTTTACTCTCCTTTTCTGGGACTTGAAGTTAATAAAACGCCTGGTAAATTGTGAGAACTGAAGTGAATCAAATGAATGTGACGGATGCTGACAAATAAGATGCTATTCAAATACCCAAATCAAACATGTGTCTAAATAATTGAAGACATTTAGCATCATCTTTGAATTATCCATGACAACAAACTTTATGTGCTGTAGTGTTACATCTGTAATTGGAGGAGACTTAGCCAGCTATAGCCACAGCCATTTCAACAGACACAGAAACTTCTCCAGTGAAGGCCCTCTGCTCTGATAGGCTTTGGTGCAGGTTTTCAGATTTGATAAATGAAGCTGTTTTTTTTTTTAATTACTACTATGCAGAGCAGAGAATAATTTGGTGATCCCAGGATATCTGAGAGGTAGGGGGATAAGAAAAGAGATGCAGAAGGTACGAGTGAGAAAAGGAAAGAAGGGATGGATGAGATAAATGGTCATTCCCCACAAACTTGCAAATTTTTAATAAAATAGGCAAATCTCCTAACGAATGCGACGGATATATTTTATGGAAATCAGTACAAGGAATTTGTTTCTGATGGGATGGATACAAAATGAGAGAGTGTAAACTCCCTGGAAATTAGCATGTATCTTAAGGTGGACTTTAAATTTCCTAGGCTATGAAATCCTGAGATGTGTTCAAGGATAGTTCCGAGACATGAAGTATCTCATTGAACATAACATAACTAAAATAGTACGGTTCATATAATATAACATATTCACATGAATCTCAGGGAGTTCTCGTCATGGCTCAGTGGTTAATGAATCCGACTAGGAACCATGAGGTTGCAGGTTCGATCCCTCGCCTCACTCAGTGGGTTAAGAATTTGGCGTTGCTGTGGATGTGGTGTAGGCCAGCAGCTACAGCACCGAATAGACCCCCAGCCTGGGAACCTCCATATGCTGCGGGCTTCGGCCCTAAAAAGACAAAAAAAAAAAAAGAGAGAGAGAGAGGAGAGGGCAAGAGCAAAGATGGTAAAATGTTAACATTTGGCGGATATTCACAAAAGGTAAATAAAAAACAAAGAGAATCTCAGTGTGGTAGGCAGAAGAACAAACCCCTCCTCTAAAAATGTCCACACTCTAATCTCTAGAACTCATAAATGTCCCCTTCCATGGCAAAAGGGACTCTGTATGTATGAATAAGTTAGGGATATTGAGATAGAGATATCTGGACTATCTGAATGGCCCAAGAGTAACCACAACAGTCCTTAGAAGTGAAAGATGGAAGCAAGAGGAAGAGTACCACAGAGATTTGAAGAAGCTATGTGGACGGCTTTGAAGATGAAGAAAGGAGCCATGAGCAAAGGATGCAGGTGGCCTGGAAATTGGAAAAAAGAAGAAAACAGATTCTCCCCTAAAGTCTCCAGAAGAAATGCAGCCCAGCTAACACTCTGAATTTAGCTTAGTAAGACCTCCAAAGTCACAAGATATTAAACGTATGTTGTTTTAAGCGACCATGTTTGTTGAAATTTGTGGCAGCAACAATAATACACTAACATGCTCAGATTAGTAAATCTTGATGAACTAGGAGTCAGATCTCCAGCTTTTCAAGACTTGATCAAATAGTAAGAAAACAGTCAATTGGATTGCAAAGGCATGCGGTGGAAGGGAGTGTGAAAACTACTGAAGTGTACACGTTAAATTGGTGAATTTTATGTTATATGATAGGTTATGTGAATTATTTCCCCCCAAAATCAATCAGTAATGTTGTGAATAAAGATTGTTTAATAATAACCAAGTTTTGCTTTAATCTATCGTTTGACTCTTTCAGTGTACCTCTAACCCACTTTCTTATTTTTCTGAAAAACATGATGATGATGATGATGACGACGGAGACGGTGGCAGTGGTGGTTATGATGATGGAAACAGTTTTGATAAAGAAACAACCAGACTACTTATTACCCAGCCCCATTATATTCCTTTAAGGGTCTGTTCCCACCCTAAATACATACAATACATAAATACAACAAATATAAAAAATAAAACAAAGCCATCCTTCATTGGCTTGGATCTGATCTACTAGCATTGGCTCCCTAGCATGATCCTTTATATCTTTTTAAAAAACTTATTTATTTATTTACTTATTCCGGGAGCACCCAAGGCATGCATAAGTTCTCAGGCCAGGGATCAAACCCAAGCCCCAGCAGTAACCAGAGCCACAGCAATGACAGTGCCAGATCCTTAACTGCTATGCCACCATGCAACTCCTATGTTTTATAAACTATCTCCTTTCTTACTGATTTCTATCAAACTTCAACTCAGCCTCAGACTCCTTTCATCAACTACCCTGAATCCTGCTTCCACCTCTGTTGAGAGAGATCCTCTGATCTGCCTGCCAGGAGGGATAGAGCACCTGGACTTTGTCTTTCTCTACACTGAGATATGGCTGAGCAGGCCGCCCTCACATCCAGAGAAAAACTTCGGCAGTATCTTCTTCTGCATGTGATGGGCTACATGATTCAGAGATGGGACCTAGATGCAGGGAAAGAGAGCTAATAAAGCTGGTCCAGAAAATGCGACAGAACTATGTCCTGCAGCTAAGAATATTTTCCCTCCTTGGTCCGGTTTATTCCTAGGTATTTAATTTTGGGGTGTGATTTTAAAAAGTATTGTATTTTTATATTCCTTTTCTAATATTTCATTGTTAGCATACAGAAATGCAACCAATTTCTGAATGTTAGTCTTGTATCCTGCTATTTTGCTGAATTCATTGATCAGTTCAAGTAGTTTTTGTGTGGAGTCCTTGGGGTTTTCTACATATAGTATCATGTCATCTGCATAGAGGGACAATTTTGCTTCTTCTCTTCCAATTTGGATACGTTTTATTTCTTTTGTTTGTCTAATTGCTGTGGCTAGGACTTCCAAGAGTATGTTGAATAAAAGTGGTGAGAGTGGGCATCCTTGTCTTGTTCCAGATTTTAGCAGGAAGCCTTTCAGCTTTTCTTCGTTGAGAATTATATTGGCTGTGGGTTAGTCATAAATGACTCTTATTATGTTAAGATATGTTCCTTCTATACCCAGTTGGGTAAGAGTTATTATTATGCTAGGGTGTTAGATTTTGTCAAATGCTTTTTCTGTATCTACTGAAATGGTCATGTGGTTTTTGACTTTTGTTAATGTGGTGTATCATGTTGATTGATTTGCTTATGTTGAACCACCCTTGTGAAAATAAAACCTAGTTGAGCTCAGCAGTTTCTTATTTAACAACACTAAATGTAGTAGACCAATAAACAGTGACCAAAACATCCATTAAGAGGATGCACCACACTGAAACTACAGCTGTAAAGGTTATGCTTATTATCTTTAAGCTGATATTTAGTGATTGTGATGGGCCCAGCATTGTGATAATCACATTCTATTCTCATATTATGTAAATAGCATAACAAATCCAAAAAGGTAGCACTATTTTTTCCATTGTACAAATGAGGAAACTAAAGGTCAAAAACATTAAATAACTTTACCTAATTGGCAAACATCAATCTTCCATTCATTTTTGTCTGTCTCACTATAAACTTGTGCTTTAAACGCTTTTCTATTTCTTTCCTTCCTTCCTATGTGAGTCACAAGGCAAGAATATCTTGTAATAATTTATATGCTTTTTACTGCATCGTCCTTTCACTTGAAGATATATACCCTAGAGAAAAATGGCTGCATTTTCTCATGAAGAGGGCTTTTACATTCTTTCAGAATTTTGCTACTATTGCCAAAGGATTATCCTAATTTCACTGGACGAACGGAAGGATTAATGGCTAATCACTAATGAAAACTTTTCAGTTATCAAGAGAGAATTTACAGAAAGGTGCCACTCTAGAAAAGAGAATTATCCAGAATTACACAAAGCCACACCTAACATTTCAGCTTGACTGCAGCCTACTACAGTGATGGAAGATATTAAGAAAACACATCAGGTTCAGGGATCTATAATTAATCTTTTCAGCAGACGCGGCAGGACAGATTCCTATTTAAACTTCCATCCTGATGAGACTTTTCCTTCTTTTACTCTATCAGTACAGAGCACACTGCGGACCCAAGGGATCTAAACCCATTACAGTGGTTTTATAGTCAAGTTCATGCTCATTGCATGCCCTGCCTTGTGCTTGGTGGCATTAAATATTTAACTAACTGTGACCATGATGTTGTTGAGAAAGTGGCAGCTTTTAGTGCATTTTTTATACATGCTGTTGAAGAACAAATATAAAATTAAAAAGTCGGTGTCCAAGGCTTGAGGTAGAATAAATGGTCAGGGACAACACATTCTGTGTTTAGTTCCTATAATTGAATTATATTACAATGCTTTCTAAATATACATATGCATCATATTCTGTAACAGCTAGATTTAAGTGTGAAGATTCATAAGCAATAATTCTATCATTAAATTTTAATGCATAAGCACAAGTTGGATAAGAAAGCATGTATCTAAACCTTGAAACAATTCTAGTGACAGTAAATTATTTTGAAACCTTAGAAATGTATTGAATTATTATCTTTTAGTAATAGTTAAAACAGAGGAAATTATTGTAGATTGAGGAAAATGTCTATCTCTTTAGTAAACAAATGAGTGAATAGTGGAGTTTTATTTTGCTCTGAGTTATTTCTCATTGCTTACTTTGCCTTTAGAAAAAAAAATTAAAAAATAAAGAATGAAGCAAATTTTTAGTTTTTCTCATCTGCTTTCTATATGTCATAGTTCTTTTCTTAGAAGTTTCTTTTATTAACAATCATATAGCAGCATGGCACTTTACATTGGAATATGAAGTGTATTTTATACACTTATATAATTAATAAACAATAAAGTTTATGGAAAACAGGAAATGTTTCTTTTATTAGAATAATACAAATGACACAAAAAAGAGCTGTTCATTAATTTATTCACATTTCAACTGACAATCTGAATCAATTCAAAAACCCAAAGATGAAACAAAAAAGAGCTGTTCATTTTCTACCTGATTTTCAACCTCCTAAGACCAAGTAATTTATAATCTGCACAGTGTTAGAGAGGTATAATATGATTTATTTTTCAATATGCATTAGGAAAGTGGATAATAAAGCAGTATGTGTGTGTGTGTGTGTGTGTGTGTGTGTGTGTGTGTGTGCATGCGTGCGTGTGTGTAATTAGCAAGTAACAGTCTAGATTTGCTGAATCTGGTTAGAATTACGCTTATATCTATATAGAAAGCTAGAAAGTTCTCTGGTTTAAAGTAAATCAGAGTAATTTTATCCTCGGGACCCCATTATAAACTATTTCCATTTAATTTACATCAATAAGCATTAATTTTCTATATATGTTGATATCTAAGACTATATTTTATATATATTTATCAATTTATTGATTATCAGTTTTCACTAGAATGAAAGCTTCATGGTGGCAATTTTTTGTCAATGTCTTTTAACCTTCTTATAGAAGGCTTTTAAAGATTTATTTACTTTGATAGTTTGTGAAAAATGGTCAAAGACATCTTAAGCCTACTTTGGAAACAAAAGGCCATAATTGGTTTTTTCCTAGGTGCATCAATCCAGGTCTTCTCATGGGTCTCTGTACCCATGGGGAATAAAGGAACAAGTGAGCATCAATCACAAAGGTTAGAGAAGGTTTCACAGAGAAGCTAGGTGTACACTTCTATGTGTTTTCTCATGCAAAGCTACCCTAGGATATGTTTCTTTCTCTATCATTTGTCTCATCAAAATTTTCTACCCACTTGTTAATTTATGCCCCAATTGTACTGAATTTCTTCCACTTTTCAGAAAATATCACGTGTCTCATTTGTCTTTGGTTCTTTGCATACATACTCCAACCCTCACTGTTTATCTGATTAACTTTTACTCATCCTTAATATAAGTCCACCCAAGTGTCAGTTTGTTTAAGAAATCTTTCCTGATTCTCTGAATCTTTGTTTGGTGTCCCTGTTACATTATCTCATATTATCACAGATTTTCCTCATCACAGATTTACCAATCCCACCACCAACAATAATGGTTTTAAAATTTGACCACTTTAATCAAATAAAAGATGAAGGCAGATCCTAGGACAAATTCATTCATTATTGCGTCTCCACATACTTATTAGGTTCGTACTATAGACACATTTACACACACACACACACACACACACATATATATATACAAAGAGAGAAAGTGAGAGAGAGAGAAGGAATTTGGACTTTAGCCAGTGATAAGTGAGAATATCACTTATTAAAAAATATCATCACTAGTACTTTATAAATGGAAAATGTAAAATTCTGTTTAAAAGATTTTGCTTATTAAAAAAGGCAATCTACTTATAAAAACCTTTCATTTAAGAATTGACATTGTTAAAATGACTACTCTATCTAAGGCAATCTACAAATCCAGTGCAATCCCTATCAAACTTCCAATGGCATTTTTCACAGAACTAGAACTAAAAAAATTTAAATTTGTGTGGAAATGCAAAAGACTCCAAATATCCAAAGCAATATTGAGAAAGGAAAACAGGTCTGGAAGAACCAGGCTCTCTGACTTCAGACATTATTACAAAGCTACTGTCATCAAAACAGTATGGTACTGGCACAAAAACAGAAATATAGATCAGTGGAACAGAATAGAAAGCCCAGAATTAAACTCATGGACCTATGGTCAATTAATCTACAATGAAGGAGGCAAGAATATATAATGGAAAAAAGATATCCTTTTCAGTAAGTGGTACTGAGAAAACAGATCATCTACATGTAAAAGAATGAAATTAGAACATTCTCACACTATGCATGGAAATAAACTCAACATGGATTAAAGACCTAAATGTAAGGCTAAGACTGTAAAACTTTTGGAGGAAAACGGTAGAATACTCTTTGACATACATTGCAGCAATATATTTTTGGATCCACCTCCCAAATTAATAAAAATAAAACCAAAAATAAATAGGATCTATTTAAACTCAAAATCTTTTGCATAGCAAATATAACCATTTTAAAAAAATGAGGAGTTACCGTCGTGGCGCAGTGGTTAACGAATCCGACTAGGAACCATGAGGTTGCGGGTTCGGTCCCTGCCCTTGCTCAGTGGGTTAACGATCCGGCGTTGCTGTGAGTTGTGGTGTAGGTTGCAGACGTGGCTCGGATCCCGCGTTGATGTGGCTCTGGCGTAGGCCGGAGACTACAGCTCTGATTTGACCCCTAGCCTGGGAACCTCCATATGCTGTGGGAGCGGCCCAAAGAAATGGCAGAAAAAAGCCAAAAAAATAAAAAAATTTTTTAAAAATTAAAAAAATGAAAAGACAATCCACAGAATGAGAGAAAATCTTTGCAAATGAAGGGATTAACAGGGGATTAATCTCCACAATATACAAATATCTCATGGAGCCTTATGTCAAAAAAAAAAAAAAAAGAATGAAAGAAAAGAAAAGAAAAAAGAGAAAACCTAATCAGAAAATAGTGAGGAGCTCTAAGTAGAAATTTCTCCACAGAAGACATACAGATAGCCAAAGACACACAAAAAGATGCTCAATATCACTAATTATTAGAGAACCGCAAATCACAACTACAATGAGATATCACCTCACAGTCAGAAGGGCCATTATCAAAAGTCTACAAATAATACATGCTAGAGAGGGTATGGAGAACCGGGAACCTTCCTACATTGCTGGTGGGAATATAGGTTGGTACAACCACTGTAGAGAGCAATGTGGAGGTACCCTAAAATACTAGATATAGAACTACCATATGATCCAGCAAATATCCAGAGAAAACCATAATTTAAAAATATACATTCACCCCAGTGTTCACTGCAGCACTATTTACAACAACCAAAATGCTTATCAACAGAGGATTAGATAAAGAAGATGTGGTATAGCTACGCAATGGAATATCAATTGGACATAAAAAAGAACAAAGCAATGCCATTTACAGCATATGGATGGACCTAGAGATTATCATAAGTGAAAAAAGTCAGACAGATAAAGACAAATATCAGATAAGGTCACTGATATGGGGAATATAATAAAAACAATATAAAACAACTTACAAAACAGAAACAGACTCAGATTTTGAAACCAAATTTTTTGTTACTGAAAGGGGAAATTTTGGGGAGAGGGATGGATTGGGAGATGGGATTGGCATATATACACTACTGTATACAAAACTGATCAGTAACAAGGACCTAGTACATAGCTGGGGGAAAATCAATTCAGTACTCTGTGATAGCCTATATGTAGAAATAATCTGAAAAAGAATGGATATATATGTATATGTATGGCTGATTCACTATGCTGTATACCTGAGTCTAACACAACATTGTTACGTCATTATATTCCAATAAGATTTATTTTTAAAAACTTCAATTTAATA
Organism: Sus scrofa; assembly: GCF_054392235.1. Classification (NCBI taxonomy): domain Eukaryota; kingdom Metazoa; phylum Chordata; class Mammalia; order Artiodactyla; family Suidae; genus Sus; species Sus scrofa. The sequence goes on from NC_139391.1 coordinate 15,298,237, forward strand.
TTCTTATGTGATATATATCCCAGGTTCTGACATTGAGAGGTTGGGTTTTGGTCACCTAGAGAACTCAGGTAGGTAGCCCAGCATTCTTCACTGACCACATTGGATCCATAGGAAGCAGATGCTATAGGTGTTCATGACACTAGCTTATGATATAACTTTTGGAAAGTGCATAGATTTTCACTGAAAGGATACAAGACATGAACCATGATTGGATAATCTGAAGTATTAACAGCAAGACTGTAGCTTGTACTTTGCTGTAGTGTAATAATGACTCAATATTTTCCCATGATCATTTTCATGCAATGGCATTAGTTATCCTATCCTATAAAACACACTTCCACCATCACTAACACCTTGTTTTTACTTATCAGCATTTGTATACCATTCTGTGGCTCTTTATAGACTCTTTTCCTCCTGTGATATGTTATTTAGTCTGTGCTTCTGTGTAACAAAGCAGCACAGTCTCCTCTTTCAGGAGAAGCATTTGAGGGATAAATGTGCACATGTATTCCACCTAACACCTCATATTCATGGGAAGCTAGTTTCTATAATGCCTGGGGAGATCTGAATCCCAATGTCACACAATTAAATTGTGACAGGGATTATATCTAAACTGACAAGAAGTCACCACAGGTACAATATGAGATGTGTGAACTGATACATGTGGATTATGACATGAGCCAAGGCTTTCTGCTTTGATGACCACCAACTGTGTCCATGTTTTGACCCTTTATATCACTTTTATATGGACAAGCCTCTGAAAGCACAGGATTCTGATCAGAAACATTAAATGAATGTGACTGAGCTTCTTCGATGAGGAGGGCATCCTGCTAGTCTTAGAGGCAGCCACCAAGGTGTGAGGAACCACTAATTCTGAATACCTACAAAATGCCAGATGCTGTGAGATGCTTTTTATGGCATGTATTATTTAGATAAGCCTGAGAGGTAGGTATCACTATCCCAGTTGTAGACATGTACAAATCGAGGTTCAAATTAAGTCACGGAGTAACAAGGCAAGGCATCTGCAACTTGACCCCATTATGTTCGAGCTCAAGGTCCTGCCAGCTGAGGATCAGCAGTGCTGCCAAAGTAATAATTAGTGATTGGGGTCTACACTTTTTCCTGAATTAAGATTTCCTAGGGTGCTCTCAAGAGGCTGATAAATGTGACAGATGTTTTGCCTGGAAAATAAAGATACCCATTTGTGCCTATTCTTTCAGAGAATTTGTGGACCCTGAAATTTATCCACAGACACTTGCATCTCAGAATAAAGACAATCTTCAGGGAAGAAACATAATCTTATTAACCTTTGCTTTCCTCTTGGTACATAGGATCCCTAAAAAATAGCTGAACAGAATAAGTGAATTAAAGAATGAAATAATAAAATATTTCCTTCTCTGCTCTTCCTTGCTAACCAAAATTATGCCTCTATAGAGCTTTGGCTTACTTACACAGCACTGTATCTCATGTTCTCGTATTTATTGAACATCTACTAAATGGGGGTGCTGTATACACTATTTAATTCATTCTTCCATAAGTCAGTATTCAGTTATATAAATCTTACATTCAGTCACTAGAACACTATCTGATACAAAGTAGGCAAAATATAAGTGATAGGAAAGATACAATATGTGTGATGAGTAATGTTAACATTTATTGTTTGCTATGTCCAGTGCATAATTCTGAATGCTTTACATACATTATTTTACCTTAATCCTCACAATCCTATGAAGTAGATATTCATACTTATGATTTTTTTAACTAAAAATATAGCTGAGCACTAGAGCAAATAATAGGTCTTATCTAAGTTCAAAAAGCTATTAAGGAACAGAGCCAAGACTTGAATCTGGGGCTTTCCAATCTTATATCTCTGGAAATTGAGACACAGAGAGAAAGTAACTCATCTAGAATCATAAAGATACTATGTAATAAAGCAATTTTAATTCTACATTCCATCATAATCACCAAACTGACAAACATCACTCTCCAGCTAGCCCTGATTTATAATGTTAGCACTAACTAGCTGTGGCATCTGTAGGTACAGGACAGGGAAAAAAGAGAGAGAGACTAATTTTTCTCACAGAACCTGGTAGCTTCATTGATGTTGGGATGCTCCCAGCATTTTGGGGACATTCTTATCTCAGCTTGGTCCTATACTGAAACTACAGCAACTACATCCCATTATAACCATTTACAGGAATTCTCAAAAGAGGCAGAATGTGGTCCTTGGCATTTTATTTTGAGATTTGATTATTATAAGAGTGTATATTAGAATGCTCAATTTTTAGCTATTCTATGTTTCTGGTATTTTGATATCTAATTATACCACTGTAGTCCATGTGTCCATTCCCCATAAACCAGTATCCACATAGCAAATACTAGATTATACATCTCACTTAAAGAATAAGGGTAAATTAAAAAAATAAAGTATAAAATATGGGTTACGATTTGGGCTTTAAAGTCAGAAAGACATAGATCTAAATCTGTCTCCATTCAATTGATAATTGTGGGACTTTTATTTTTTTATTTTTATTTATTTATTTATTTATTTATTTTGTCTTTTTGCCATTTCTTGGAGGTTCCCAGGCTAGGGGTTGAATCTGAGCCACAGCTGCCGGCCTAGGCCAGAGCCACAGCAATGCGGGATCCCAGCTGCATCTGCAACCTACACCACAGCTCATGGCAATGCCAGATCCTGAACCCACTGAGCAAGGCCAGGGATCGAACCAGCAACCTCATGGTTCCTAGTTGGATTCGTTAACCACTGAGCCATGACGGGAACTCCTTTGTGGGGCTTTTAGAGAAAAAAAAAAAAAAAAAAACTTGAATCTAAATCTCAGTTTTATTCTCAGTAAAATAGATATAATAAAATGCAAGTCTCATATGAACATTAACATAAAACAATATAGACAAAACACTTCGAATAGGCCGTGCATATAAGAAGTGCTCAGTAAACATTAATGTTATTAAATATACAACTTGTATTTTCTTTTTTTTTTTTTTTGGTCTTTTTGCCATTTCTTGAGCCACTCCCGCAGCTCATGGAAGTTCCCAGGCTAGGGGTCCAATCGGAGCTGTAGCCGCCGGCTTACACCAGAGCCACAGCAATGAGGGATCTGAGCCAAGTCTGCAACCTACACCACAGCTCACAGCAACGCCGGATCCTGAACCCACTGAGCAAGGCCAGGGATCGAACCCACAACTTCATGGTTCCTAGTCGGATTCGTTAACCACTGAGCCACGACGGGAACTCCCAACGTGTATTTTTTTTTAGCTTACATTTCACTAAGTACTTTTTCAATTCTATCTATCTATATCTATCTAAACTACTGACTCATTTAATCTGCATCACAACACTCTGATACTGGATTATTATCCCCATTTCATAAAAGAGGAAACCAAAACTCAGAAAAGTTAAGTAACTTTCAAAATAATCACACACTTAGTAAAATTTAGCTTCCTTCAATACATCTTTTCCTTTCTTTGTCTATGTGTAGCAATCATAAATGGATAAGAGATACAGTAAAAACAGCATACGAAGTATGCACATTAGGGTAGCCTAATGCTATGAAAGTTTCAATAGTAGCCTTTATACAAGGAACATAGGCTCAGAAAGATTCATCTACCTATGATAACAAAGAAGAAAAGCTACTAGCTTGGACAGATTAAAAACAATTATCTGTTGCCCGTAAAATGTATACCCAATGCTATTCAACCCAATTCTATGTGAGCCCATATGAAAAAAACCCTTCAAATTATGACCTTAAACCTATCATACTTCTTTAGTCTTTAATGTTCAAGGTACCATTTGGGATTAAACTAGTTTTACAGAAAAGAATTAAGAATTCGAAAGATGGAAGTTGTATCAAACAGCCCCCTTTAAAAGAAAAACAAACTCTTTCTATAATCAGCAAAGAAATGAGAGAGTAATATAACTGAAAGAGAAAAGAACTTAGTGCCTATCAGCTTAAGTTCAAATCCTGTTGATCTTGGTCAGTTAAGTCACTTATCCTTTCCAAGACTCACTTTTTTTTTTTCTCATCCATAAAACGAAATAAAAATGAAACAAATGAAACAAGGATTCTTACTTCAGTCATCTTTTGTGATACTCACCTTGGCTTACTATAAATGGCATAAGTGCTATGAAGAGATGCTTTGTACTTTTGCTGAAAAGCCGACCACAGAAGTATGCATTTTAGGTTCACAAAAGTCTCTGCAAGCAGCAAGTACAAAATAGACATTTGTTGATTGGTTTAATAAAGCACTTTGGAAACAATGTACAGAATAATAAGTGTATTCATAGATTTGGATCTTTAAAGCTCAAAGTCTATTATATATGTGGCTCCCGCCTTGCAATGAATTTCTCCTTTACTATCCTGCCTCTTCAGGTTCAATACTTTGTTCATTTAACTCTACTCAGTCAGCCAAATGCCTTCTCCTATGTGAGGGTTTGAGGATGGACTGTTATGGTCAATTTACGTAGTTTGGCGACAGCTGGAATTTACAATAGAGATTCAATAAGCTCTGCTATTTGAGTTTATTACCATTTTTGAGCAAGCAATGACAAATGAATTTTATGGAAAATTAGGGGAGTTTGATCAGCATTATAAATCATGTTTTTGTGACTTGTTCAGTGTTTTTCTACTTCAGTGCAAATATGATTTAGAAGACAGCTGTCACTTTTATCATGCTACATGTAAAAATCATTATTGACTATTACTACACTTCTGAATTTATCATATTATCACCTTTAAGTTCTGGAGTTCTCATAATGGCTCAGCAGTTAAAGAACCCAGCTGGCATCCATGAGGACGTGGGTTCAATCCCTGACCTCGCTCAGTGGATCCAGTATTGCTATGAGCTGTTGCGTAGGTCACAGACGTGGCTCAGATCCTGTGTTGCTGTGGCTATGGTGCAAGTCGGTGGCTGTAGCTCCTATTGGACCCCTAGCCTGGGAACCTCCCCATGCTGTGGGTGCAGACCTAAAAAGACAAAAAAATGAAAAATTATTACCTTTAAGTTCTAATTACATTTTTAAAAGTAGGATTGCAGTCTAGAGAACGAAAAAAAAACAGCTACATGAATTACACTGCTGTTTACATTCTTACTGATAAGTCTAATCATTTGTTTAAATACAAAATCCTGTTTTTATTGAACAAGCTAGGGCTAAGTTAAGAAGCTCAAATAACAGTTCCTTTTGATTCCACATTACCATGCCATCTGTCACTAAAGTATACAAATTATCTGCTTCACTCACTTCCTGTATTCAATGTCCGCCAGCTTGCTGAAGCTGCATTCAAATGTTTCTGAAATATGCACATTCCTCCTCCAATATCACTGCCGCTGTCCTTGTAAAGGAATTCATCATCTGGGCAGTCATCCTGGGCTCATACTCCGTCTCCCATTTGCCTTCATCCTCTCTCCCTCCTGACTTTCTACGAATCACAGGATCAGTGATTAGCAAATATATACCCTGGGCATTTGCCTGTCAACTAGTAGACAGAATTCAGGTTGGCCTTTCCATGAGACCTGGGTCTCGACTGTCAATAAACCTCAAGGTCTTAGAGCTCTATGGGTTACCACTGACCCTGATGCAGCTCCAGTTTCTGAAGCTTAACTCTACCTGTGGCAGCTACGCCCTACTCCATTCTCAGACGTGGAAGGGAATATTTGCAATTGACTTTCCACACCATCCCCAGTTATCTTGCTCAAATTAGCCGACTCTGTCACATAGCTCATTAATGATGCTCTTCCACTGCATAACTGCATAATGTAGCATGTAACCATGTCGCAGAAAATATATATTTTCATCTCCTACCACATGCATCACCCTTTGGATTTGCACATGCTATCCCCTCTCTGTAGAATAATCTTTTGCCGTTCATTGCCTAGAAAATACTTGATCATCCTTCAAAGCCCACTGGAAAGAACACTTCCTAGCTGAATCCTTCATTGATGCAACGCATTGGCTTCCTAATATGGGGAGTTGACTACTTCTTCCTCACTGCTCCTCTAGTACTTCAATATTAAGAATTTCTCAAAAAAAAAAAAAAAAAAAAGAATTTCTTGGAAGTTCCCATTACTGCTCAGCAGTAATGAATCCAACTAGTATCCAAGAGAATGCCGGTTTGATCCCCGGCCTCGCTCAGTGGGTTAAGGATCTGGAATTGCCCTGAGCTGTGGTATAGGTATCAGGCATGGCTCAGATCTGGTATTGCTATGGCTGTGGTGTAGGCCAGTGGCTACCAGTCTGATTCAACCCCTAGCCTGGGAACTTCCATATGCTGTGGGTATGGCCCTCAAAAGATAATAAAAAATAAATAAATGAATAAATAAATACAAATAAGAATTTCTCTGATCCAAAATTTCTTGTGCTGTATTTGAGTTTCATACGTAAATCTTCCTCTCCCTGGCAGTCTGAAAATTCCTTAGGGAAGGAAGGATTCATCATGCCATACTCATCTTCATATTTCCAACGCATGTTACAGTGTTTACTTCATAAGTAAGACACAATACATGTTTTGCTCGAGTTGTGAAATCTCTATTTAAAAGATATCCTTTAGCTAAAATGAAACAACTTAGAGATATTGGAGTTGGGAGTGATAGAGGGCAAAGAGAGAGAAAATAGGACTCCTTGTCCCATCTTAAACTGATAACATTAAGGTTCAAGATTGGGAGGAAGATACTAGTTATGAGTGGCCCAAGGGGTTCATATAGTATCTATACATCCTAAGTAGCAAGGGAAGAAAACTACCATTTATTAAGCAGTTAATGTATGCCAGTCAGGATACCCGGCTCTTTAGTAGTTTCAAATTGTTTAATCTGAGTTATAAACAATCCATAGGGTATTGGTAAGGAAACTGATGTTTGATGCGATGCAGCAGTTTGTCTGCGATACCGGAGCTGTTGGTATTCGAGCTAAAAGGTCTACCCAAGTGTGCACAACCTGAGAATCAAACTTTTCTTCTTCAAATGGTCATTTCAGACTCAGACATAATAGGAACTAAATGAATGTTAATAATAATAATAATTCCTAACATGGAGTGCTTACTCCGTGTCAGGTTCAGGGGCAAGCACTGGGGACAAAGTGGTGAATTAGATACATCGTCTTCTCAAAGGTTCTGAAATGCATTTGAAACCAATTGAATTGAACCCAAAGTGTAGTGTAGCCAAACTCAAAGTAACTCTGAGGTTTATCAAACAAACAGAGAGTGCTGAGCTTTGGTTTTGCTGTGCTTCTGTGACTATATAAGGAGGAAAAGGAGTCTCCTTATCAAACAGTGTGTAGGCAAGAGGTGCTCTTCCACGCCGGGAGAGTGGCTTCAATAATTACCAAAGGAGCTCCAGCTCCTTCCAATTAACTTCTGCTACAGAGTGCTGTCGACGGCTTGCCTGACAGCCACACGCAGATAGGGGAGAGGAGGGCAGACAAAGTTTCTCAGTTCGTAGTTCACAGATTAAAGGCAGTGTCAAGAGTAAATCAGAGTTGAGCAATTGATTTATTTGGCAAGGAGAGTGTTGGGAAGGACCGCTGCAGAGTCATTACAAACAAGGCTGAGCTGCTTTCGTATTATGTTCTATCTCTTGGCACACAAATCGAACAATTTTTTTTTTTCCTTTCAGATGCATTTATTCTGGGAGTTTCATTGCCAAAACAGGTGGCTAGATTCAGCTTCTTTAAATCTCAGCACTCACAAACTTAATGGCAGCTCTTACCTCCACTCTGGCCAGGGCTCCATGCTTGCTGGGAGCTGTGGATGGACAGTGGGAGCAAGCAGCTGCTAGACAGGTTAGAGGACAATCTGGAGAACCTAATCTCAGCCAAAGTGTCCAGAGTGTGAGGTGCAAAGAGACATCATAACAACACATTAATCATGATTGTTGCATCATAAAAGCAACTGCTCAAACAGCATCTAAATGTATCAGTCCTCTCTAAAAGTGTGTGTATCTGTGATTGTGTATACATATACACACTTACCTATGTGTATACACACACAGCCCATGTGTGTGTGATAAGCAGACTGTGCAAATGTCCTTTATATCATCAAAAATTCTCCCTGCATTAGCATTCACTGATGATTCTTTTCTGATCCCAGTCTTTATTATAATGAGGCAAAATGTTAATTTTCCAACATCCACACTTCTTTCATACTAAACAGGCCCCTTGCACTTTATTTAAGCAGGAGCCCTCCCTTCTCTTCTATTGATGGATTGATTGATGGGAACTATTTATTATTGGACATGGCTAAATTAATAAAAGTTTTCTATTTTTTCAATGATTTCTAGTTCTTTGCTGAGTTTAATTATTTTCTTGTTCAAATTGTTCCAGATTTGCCCAGTGGAACCCCTGTCACACTACTTTTGTGTTTCTGTGGCATGAATTTTCAGGCTCATCTTGTACCTACGCTGCCTGCAATCAGTCACTTCACGGAGAGTCTCTGCTTCATGATAGTGAGGAATGATGTCCAGTGTTAACATCTGGAGGCCAGGCTTACTTACTGCTGTGGGGATGTCTTTGATGCTTAGCCCTGTCAGCAGACGGAGCTAGGAAACATATGCATGGATATACACATTAAAATATGCCTGCCTCCATAAACCACAGCAATATCTTCTCAGATCCACCTCCTAGCGTAATGACAATAAAAACAAAAATAAACAAATGGGACTTAATCAAACAAAAGGTTTTCCACAGCAAAGGAAACCCTAAAATAACAAGGCAACTCACAGAATGAGAGAAAATATTTGCAAATGAAGCAACTGACAAGGGATTAGTCTCCAAAATTTATAAACACCTCCTGCAGCTCAATCCCCGCCCCCCAAAAAAACCATCAAAAAAAGGGCAGAAGATCTAAACAGACAATTCTCCAAAGAAGACATACAGATGGCCAAAAAACACATGAAGATGTTCAACTCACTCATTATTAAAGAAATGTAAATCAAAACCACCATGAGGTACCATCTTACACCGGCCAAAATGACCACTATCAAAAAGTCTACAAACAATAAGTGCTGGAGAAGGTGTGGAGAAAAGGGTTTATACATGGACACAATGGAATATTGCTCAGCCATAAAAGGGAAAGAAATAATGGCATTTGCCACAACACGGACGGACCCAGAAATTATCATGCTGAGTGAAGTTAGTCAGACAGTGAACACCAACATCATATGCTATTACTTACATGTGGAATCTAAAAAATGGACACAATGAACTTCTTTGCAGAAGAGATACTGACTCACAGACTTTGAAAAACATCGTTTCCAAAGGAGACAGGTTGCCGGTTTGGGGGATGCGCTGGGGGTTTGGGATGGAAATGCTATAAAACTGGGTTATGATGATCATTGCACAACTATAAAAGCAATGAAATTCACTCAGTAAATAAAAAAACTGTACATAAAGTTGAAAAAATATACCTACATATACTATACGGAGGCTTATACATACCCACACGATACACATTTAAAGCACAATGCACAGACATAGGCATTGTACTGCAGGCAATACACGCACACACACAAACACACATGAGTCTGCAATGATACCCGAAATTTTACTTTTTGTTTTATTGAGCATATATCAGGTTACATTTGTATTATACTTCAATCACACTGAAAATATCTTCCTTTAATATGAACAAATGTATTAATTAGCTCAAACCTATAATGCACTTAAAAGACCTAAAGACTAAAAGACTTTGCAGAATTTGCCCATATTATCACCAAAAGAAAAAAAAAAGAAGGAAAAGAAAAAAACAACAACTCAATCCTATTAACAAGAGCTCGGTGTTTGTAGGCATTTCTTCCTTCTATTCAAACTGCTTGTGACTTAGGGTACCCCATCCAATACTATGAACATTTTACCTTGAATTAAGCCTTCCTTCCTTTCTCTTCAGGTTTGTGTTAGTATTTGTTTTCCACATCTAATCATTTTATTTTTGAAAATGTGGAACAGTAACAAACTGTTGCCATTTCCTCCTGACACTTTCTGCCCTGCTTTCTGCCAGCCATATGTACCCCTTAGAGACAACCAGTCCCCATTGTTTTCTGGCTTATCCTTCCTGGGTTTCTTTTTGCAATTAAGATACATTTATGTTTTCTTCTTTTCACTTCTTTCTTATGCAAAATGTAGCAAGCATATATGCTTTTAGGTACTCCCCCCCTCATCCCCACTAACACTAGCTCCTGGAAATCACTCTGTGTCAGTTCAGAGTCTTTCCCCATGCTTTTGCATAGCTGCATAGTAGTCATTTGTGTATATACACAATGGCTTATTTGACAAACACTCTCTGGATAGAGATTTGAGCAGCTTTCAGTATTTCACAAGTGTAAATAATGATGCAATATATATATTTGTGTGCATCCAATTTTATATTCCCAGTGGTATACAGTAAATCCCTAGAAGTAAGAGTTGTAGGTCAAAAGGTAAGAATATATATACAACCTTCATAAGGGTTATACAACTATGCATTCTCACCAGGAATATGTGAAAGTATCTATTTCCCACAGCCTTATCAATAGACTGTATTATCAAGTTTTTCAATTTCTGACAATCTACTGTATGAAAAATAGTTCCTTGGTCTAGTATTAATTTTTATTTTTCATGAGTGAGGTTGAGCCTCTTTTCATTTATTTAAGGTCTTTTATTTCACTTTTTGTAAAATGTCTGCTAAAGGCTTTTGCTCAGTTTTCTATAGGACAATTTTTCTTTTTAATTTTTAGAAGTCCTTTGAAAATTTAGGATGTTAGTCTTTTCTCTGTGATATGCATTGCAAGCTTCACTCCCGATTGGTCATTTTTATTTTGAATTTTCGCTATTCCAATTTTTTTTCTTATTTTTATGTAGTTCAACTTATCAATTTTTTAAATTGCATATGGGTTTTCACTCAAAGTTAAAAATATTTTCCTGTATCCATATTTATGGAAGAATTCACTGATGTTTTCTTCTTCTAGCACGTGTGTGTTTTTATAGCTAGAACTCTCTGTTGCTCTGGATTGTCTATAGCAGTGGTTTCCAAACAATTTTATAGAACCTTGTGTCTCCACAGAAGTGATTCAAATGGACTGAAAATGACTAATTTAGAATATATTTTGTCAGTTAAAATCTTTAAGAGCAACGCATCTACTTAAACACATCAAATAAAATTTTAACACCCTGAAGATCATTAATACACAAAAATTTGCTTCCAAAAAAAAAAAATCTTTCAGTAAAGCTCTCACAATATAGTTTCCCCTTTCTTGTATGGACATATACTGAACCTTTGGGAATATATTGTTGATTGGCAAGGTTCTTCTCTGATTTATTTTTAAATTCAGGCCTATGATGTCTGCTAAAAACAAAACCAAACCAAATAAGCAAAATTTCTGTAAAACAGTACATCAGACGCAGCATGCTTAATTAAGACTGCACAAAGTTGGAGTTCCCTTTGTTGCTCAGCAGTAACGAACCCAACTAGTGTCCATGAGGATGTGGGTTCAGTCTTGGCTCTGCTCAATGTGTTAAGGACCTGGCCTTGCTGTGAGATGAGGTATAGGTCACAGACGTGGTTTGGATCTGATATTGCTGTGGCTGTGACGTAGGCCAGCAGCTGCAGGTCCGATTGATCCCCTAGCCTGCAAACTTCCATATGTCACAAATGTGGCACAAAAGAAAAAAAAAGACTACACAAAATTTAGGGACTTCTGCTTGGTATATGCCTTTTAGACAATGCAACTGTGCAGTATGTGTCAGAGCAAGTAAACACTTAGAACATTACAATTTGAGGTGTCAGAGTGTTGGTATTTGTGGACGTCAATGTGATTTTAAGTTTGTCTCATTTTACTCATATACAAATTCATTCCAAAATCATTTGTTAAAAATATATTGTCAGACACTGTAAAGGGTCTCAGATGTAAAATAAGAACAAAATCTTTATGATCCTTGCCATATCAGAAACTTTTAATTATAAAATTCCTTTAATTTAAAAAAGTTAATTTATACATTCAGGCAAGACATACTAAATAATTATTAAAAAATAATGAAAGTTATAATAGACAAAGTAGTAGATGTCGTAGGATTATTTATGAGAATATATGGCCCATGAGGTATGAAATGTCCCCCTGAAAAAATATTGCTAAAACTGAGACCTGAAATATGGGTATGAGTAAGTAAAATTTTTTTAAATTGTCTTTCCTTATGTTGACGTTTCTCATGAGTCCAAAATATAAACTGAAAATTCATTTTACTGTTAGAAAATCACGTTTAAAGTATAGAAACCCAGCCTCTATAAGATAACAGACATTTGTATGTGAATTTTTTTAAAAAAATATCAAGTCCATCTGCCCATTTTTAATCAATTTGTTCTTCTGCTATTGAGTTTTATGTGTTCCTTACATATTTTGAATATTATTAACCCCTTTTCTGATATATGGTTTGCAAATATTTTCTTCTATTCTATGTCCTTTTCATTGTGTGCGTTGTTCCTTTTGTGTGTAAAAGCTTTTTAATTTGGTGTTTTACTTATTTTTGCTTTTCTTGCTTTTTGATGTCATAGCCAAAAAATCATTGGAAAAACCAATGTCAAGAAGATTTTTTTCCTATTTTTTTTCTTAGGACTTTTACATTTAAGTCTTCAATCTATTTCAAGTAACTTTTTATGAGTGGTGTAAGATAGAGGTCCAATTTCATTCTTTTGCTGATTAATGTCCAGTTTTACCAACACTGTTTATTCAAAAATAGTATCTTTTCACCAATGATTACTATTGGCTCTTTGGTCAAATATTAGTTGACCTTGTACGTTGGGTTTTATTTCTGGGCTTTCTATTCTATTCCACTACTCTATGTTTCTGCCTTATGCCAATATCACACTGTTTTGATTATTAGAGTTTCATAAAACAGTTTGAAATCAACAAGTGTGACACCTCTAGATTTGTTCTTTCTCAAGTTTGCTTTGGCTAATCAGAGTGTGTTATGGTTCCATATAAATTTGGGTATTTTTTTCTATTTATTTGAAAAGTGCCATTGAAATTTTTTTTTCTTTTTTTTTTGTCTTTTTGCCTTTTCTTGAGCTGCCCCCGCGGCATATGGAGGTTCCCAGGATAGGGGTCGAATCTGAGCCACAGCTGCCGGCCTATGCCACAGCCACAGCAACGCGGGATCCAAGCCGTGTCTGCAACCTACGCCACAGCTCACAGCAATGCCGGATCCTCGACCCACTGAGCAAGGCCAGGGATGGAGCCCACAACCTCATGGTTCCTAGTTGGATTCATTAACCACTGCGCCACAACGGGAACTCCTCTTTTTTTTTTTCTTTTTAGGGGTGCACCTGCAGCATATGGAAGTTCCTGGGCAAGGGGTCTCATCAAAGCTGCAGCTGCTGGCCTACACCACAGCCACAGCAACATCAGATCCAAGCCATATCTGCAACCTACACCACAGATTGTAGCAACACCAGATCCTTAAGCCACTGAGCAAGGCCAGGGATCAAATCCGCATCCTCAAGGGTACTGGTCAGGTTTTTAACCTGCTGAGCCACAAAGGGAACTCCCACCATGGAAACTCTGTTAGGGATTTCCTTCCATTCTAGCAAAAGATACATAAGAACCGAAGACCAAAGCTATCAACTAAATAAGAATCAAATACTCACAATAAGGGCTAGAAGGAGACAAAATACAGTAATAGGATATTGGATATTAAAATTTTGTCGGCGTAGAAGGCCTCTGAGGGAGGCAACATCTGAGCTGAGACTTGAATGACAGGTGGGAGCTGGCTATACAAAGGGCTGGGCCAGAGCACATCAGGCAGGCAGAAGGGTAAAGGCCTGAGGGTGGTATGAGCTTGCTGCACTTGGAGAAGAGACAGAGGTCTGGACCACTGTCCCAAAATGAAGGGCAGAATATCTGAAAGTTACAATTCTGTGTTGCCCTGGTCCATACAACTCAGAGCATGGGTAGGACAGCTGTGAGCTAGTATGAGAAAAGCCTTGGTTGGTTCTTGCTCTTCACTTGATCAGGTGTGTGCCCTAAGGTTTTCTTGTTTCCCATCATCTGATATTTTTAATAAGTCATAGGGTCAGAAGAGATCACTGATATTAAAACTGTGCTTTATGAAGCCCTCTAAGGGGCCTTAGTCATGGGACTTTCACCACCAGCTTCAACCACAGGAAGCTTGGCCCTAATGTTTTCATTTTTCAAAACAATTTTATGTAAACAAAGGATTCTTCAGGTCAAAAAAGTTTATAATACACTAGCCAAAACTATCAAGTTAAGTACTTAAAACTTTAGAATCCAGTGTTTCCAAGCTATAGACAATCTGGAATCGAAAGAATGGGGTGGGGGGAAATGCAGTCTAAATATGAAAAGGATTGCCTTCCCATCTTAGGAGTTTTGGAGAAAAAGAAAGATAGCACACACATACATACATACACAACACACCAAAAAACAAACAAAAAAGCCATACATTTAGGAAATGTAGGTGTCTATTTTTGGAAAGGAGATATTAAAAGGAACAGTATTCCTTGGCCTCTGACTTAGGGACTCGGAGGAAGGAAGGAAACAGAACAAAACCAGATAGTGTCCTTTGCCCCTCACCCTACATCCTTGGCCAGTCTAAAATTTCACTGTAATTATCAGTCATTCTAATCAACAGTGTCCCCAGAGGCACCTCTGCGAACTCTGGCAGAGCTTGGGGAAGAACAGAGGCTGCCTTTTTTTGGTGAAATTGATGTGTGGGGAGAAGCAAGGAGGCCAAGGTTCTTACTCCATTTTTTCCTCACTGTGGAACTTTAAGTGTTCTCACCCTTCTGAGTTTCAGTCTCCACGTTTATAAGATGGAATGTTAGCATATTCCCTATGGAAGACCTAGAAAGTGAACACGTAGCCTCTACCTTGCAATGCTCTGCTTTAATATGTGCACCATAATTGCAATTTATTGTCTTTTACATTCAAAGTGCCTGGTATAATAGCCACACACGATAAATAGGGTTGAATGATCTAAAGTGATCATGACTTTAGTAAATGGTTTGTGAAGACTTGCTGTCTTCTTAAAACATAGACGTTGTTTTTGTGAATCCAAGTCCTCAGGTAGACAATTTCAGGATGCTTGATAGTAACAATCCACCCCTTCCTTGCCTCAAACACCAGATCACTGTATCCCAGGTAAAATGAAATGAATAACATTGAATAACATTGAACATGAAACCACTGAATAACATTTCTGGGAGACAGATAAACTAAATGTTCGGTAGTTTGGATGCCCTCAATCAGCTAAGCGGAAGTGTCAAGTGAGAGAAGAGAGCTCTCACTTAATTAGGGATGAATTCTAGCCTTTAAATTCAATTTGAGACATCCTGGTCCAGTTGGCTAATATTGTACGATTCAAACAAAAAATGGCTGGTTTGGGAACGGATTTCTAGGCTTTCAGCCTAACCGTGGGGCTTTCATTCTTTGCCAGACCAGAGCTACCAGAGAGCTGCTAGGCGAGCCTTCTGCAATCCCTTTCTGGGTTACCACCACATTTTTCAGACAGCAGGAGCTTGGCTGTATGTATAACTGAGTCTTCTCAGCCTTCATGGGGTTCCAAGACAGTTTTGATTATAAAAGAGGGAGAAAGTCTGGGTAGAAATTTACTTTTCTATTTGGGATACTGGCTTTCATTGAGCAGGGAACTATAGGGGGAATGATCAGATGCCTAAAGTGGTTCCCTTAGTCAGCTTTGTCTTCCATAAAGATATATAATATATCACTGTTTTCTTCTATTTATCCATTTTGTAACACATTTAGTGTGCTAAGGACTTTGCTAGACATTGTATGAGGAAGAATCCCCAAATAAAACAAAGGACAGGATCCTAGAACAAAATCAAATTTTCATCACTCAAGAAGGGTTTAATAAAGAGATTACTCAGAAGGTGTGAACAGGGTGAAGGAAAACTCAAGGGATAGTATAGATTCCTCCCTTTCTCATTCCAGGGGCTGGTGAAAAAGGAGCTGTTAAAATTTCCAGGATTAAAGGAAGAAGAAATGGAGAGACTCTTCCACACTCATTCTCTCCTCCCCCTGCCCCATCTCCTGCCAGGTGATGAAATCCAACAAAGAGTCAGACGGAAAGACATTCTCTTGGTTTAGCCTTGCAGGTAAGCCTCTTGTGGCAGAGAGCAAGGTGGAGCTGGGTAGAGAGTGGATATAGAGGACACAGCAGAAGATAATTAGCATCCTGAGAGTCCAAAGATGATTTGAAAGGTATGATTCTATTCTAATTTTCATGTAAAATACAATCACAAGGAAAGTCACCGATGAAGCAGAAGTCTGAATTTTTCTGCTTATATATGTGGCAAAAAAAAAAAAAAAAATGAATTAGCTTCAGTCAATGCGAAATGGTGTTCCTTTCTTAAATTGTGAAGCTGTATTTCTTCTCAGAGGCAATGCATTGTAATGGAAAGAACAATAGCTTTGTTGCTGAGTAAATCCAGTTCTAATACTGACTTTGCGATTTACTATCCATGTGACCTTGGGTAAATTATTTAACCTTTCCCAACCTTAGTTTCCTTACCAGTAAATACGAAATTAGTTATATCTACCTAGTACTATGCATGACACATGGCAATAGTTCAGAAAAATATACCTTTTTTTTTTTTTTTTTTTTTGTCTTTTTGCCATTTCTTGGGCCGCTCCCACAGCATATGGAGATTCCCAGGCTAGGGGTTGAATTGGAGCTGTAGCCGCCAGCCTACGCCAGAGCCACAGCAACTCGGGATCCGAGCCGCGTCTGCAACCTCCACCACAGCTCATGGCAATGCCGGATCCTGAACCCACTGAGCAAGGCCAGGGATCGAACCCACAACCTCATGGTTCCTAGTTGAATTCATTAACCACTGTGCCACAATGGGAACTCCAGAAAAATATATCTTTTACGGCATTTAATAAAATTAATATATATATCAATTCTAAAATATCCGTAATTCTGTGTGTCATTTAGTATGAAGGTATCCTGTGCAGGAAAGGAGATATTTAAGAAGCAGTATCCTTTCCTACACCTTAGTGATTTTTAAATTATCTGTTTCCCATCATCAGTTAGCTTTGACCCTTCATTAAAAGCATACTCATATCAGCTGTGTACATTGCAGGCTCTAACTCCATTTATCAAATATTGAATCAAAGTTCAGAACAGTTAAGAAATTTTCTTATGATCATATCATTTGTAAGTCAGATAATTTTGTGTGGCCCCAAAGTTCATATCCTGTCACAATACATTATGTGACCTATCATGGCTTGAGACCCTCTTACACAGAAGCTATGCTTGCTTGTGGAAGGGAGAGATGACAACTGTCAAAAAAAATCATAAGGTGTGAGGAAAAACACACTTTGAAGTCAGTAATGCCTTATTGGGGGTGGGTATGCAAGAAGATAGGAGAGCCAGAAAAAAAAAAATGAAAATCAGATCTGAAATGACCAATTCGCCATCATTATCTTAGGAAAGAAAAGACTTAAGAATGCAGAAAATATATTCATTTATTGAGGAATATATCAATATAAAATAAAATAAAAACTAAAATGCCAAGAGCCATCATATGAGAGATACCCTGTTTGCTGGAAGGTTGCAAAAAGATAATGAATGAAAATTAGTAATGTTGTTATGCTAAGTCTTTCATGAAGAAGAAATTGGCCTTGAAGTCTCTTAAAATGTTCCCTGACCTTCAAGGTCAATCTTTCTCTACAATTTTGAATCCAAAAATTAGGTCATATATAAATCAGGTATAGGTTACTCAGTGACTAATATGTATTGCTTTAACCCAGGATCTCTTGAGTGCATTAAAAATAGAACTCACTCAAAAGTTTCATCCAAGAGGGTGACTGACTAAAAAGATACAGATGTTTCATGGAGAAAGATTCACAAAGCTAGGAATCAGGACAAGGGCTAAGGTTACTCCCACTGTGTATCATCTCTGCTGCTCCCCAAGCATTTCCATCTCTCTTTCTGGCTACACACCCTTCCTCACTTAGGCATGTGTGCCTCCGGCATAGCTCTTGTTTCACAGGGCTTCTCTGTTCAATTCACCACTAATTAAGAGTCTCAATTAGCAGAAAAAGATAACTGGGCAGGAGCTTTCTCCAGACCAGTGGTCTACTGGGAGGTAGTGTCATTGAATTGCAATCCAGAGGACCCTGGAAACAGGTTTTGTAAGACATAGCCATGAACAGATCCTGTTAGAAAAGGTAAAGCAAAAAGGAAAAGATTTTTTTCTGAAAAGGAAATGGAGAGTAGCATGTACACATATAGGTATATGTAGACAGATGGAAATTGTTTTAAAAGGCTTCTTCATACTCTGATTTACTCCAAGATATTAATCTTCCTATTTAAATCTCATTAAAAGCTCTCTTACACTCTATACCACATGACTGCTCCTATGTAATAAGAATGATCTCTAACCAAGAACTATTTTAGTTTTAATTTTGCATTTGTTTATTAATGGTAAAAATTAATGAACGTGAATTATAGAAAAGTGGGGGTGGGAGAGTCTAAAGAAACAAGTCAAAAGCAAATGATCATCCCACCCAGCAGCAGCCAATGTTGACATTTGTTGTATGGTCTTAACTTAGACCATTCATACTCTTGACTTTATATCCTCAGTTTTATCTTAAAGAGCTTTTTTTCTTTTAACTTCTTAAAATGTTTTTCTATCATTTTCTTTTTGTACAAGATATTCTTTAACAGTATGTTTTATAATGACTATATGGAATTTCATAAATTTCTGAATTAAAAATATTTGCGCACTCCCATTTGTTACTCTAAGAATGTTGGGATATTTTCTGTTTCTCTGTCTATAGATACACAGAGAGAGGGATAAACACAGGTATATGGAAATACAGATATTCAGATATACATTTATAATCTAAATTTCACATACATGTCTGGTTATTTAGATTAAATTTCTAGGAACAGATGACTTGGTGAATGACTGAGATAACTTCTATGACTCTTGCTACATATGGCAATCCGAAAATACTGTACAAACTTACATTCTCCTCATTATTTAAAATATCATTATTTAAGCGGATGAAAAAAGCGAACCACCATCACCAAGGACAATACCTAGCAACTAGAAGGGGAGAATCATCTCATTGCTTTAATTTACAATTATGGAAGTTGAACAATTTTAAATTCCTACACTTATGCTGTATTCTAATTCATATATTGTTGTATGAGATCTCTGGGAACGTTTTCCCCTAACCTCTCACAATTATTAACTTAAATAACCTTGGTTTCACTTTCCTACAATCCTTCTTAAAAGAAAACAGACTCTGCTTCTATGATATTCAATTTAGATTACAATGGTTGAGTTGGGAAAAGTACTGTTGACAGAGTCATAAAAACGAGGTTTAAATGCAGGCTCTAATACTCATTTCAGTTAGACTCCATGGAATCACTTACAAAATGGGAGCAAGAAACCCTACGTTACCTATAGAATTTATGTCTTCTGGCTGCTCTGAACGTGTCTTGAACAGTGCCCTCTCTATTTTATGACTTACACTTTCTTGTCCTCTATACCCATAAATATTAGGTTTGTTTAATATCTTTGAATTTGCCTTACTCTTCCCCATTCTTAAGACTTTCGATGTGATGTTTCCTCTGCCTAAAATAATGGTCTCCCTCATCTTCCCAGCTCTTACTCATCTTTACTATTTAAAATTTTACATCCATCTCAATACTTTTATTCTATTCATGTTACTTGAGGTATGCCCAGTTACATGCTCTAAAATGTCCTTTATCATAATAACTACATGTGATATTTCTCATTTTAATGTCTGTGTTTCTTTCTAAATAGTTACGTCCCTTGAAAGTATGATCCATTTAAACCATGTTCAGAGCCTAGAGCAGTACTAGCCACAAATATATATATGTGTAAATTGATGAGCAAATTAACCATTTTTTCCTTCTCAATAACATTTCCACTCTAATTTCACCATTCTTTTACCAATTATTAAAAATACTGTTTTAGTTTGAGGTAACCAAAGTAAAAGTCTAGTCTTACTGAGTGGATATCTTTTCTCAAGCATAAAATAACATTTCACTAAGGGCAGCAGCATACTTCTAGTGATAGTTGAAATGATTTTGGGTAGTAAAAATTATTTTGAATAGGTACATAATTATTTTTGGTTATAATCTACAAAGAAAATGATCTTGGTTTCCTGTTTTAGTACAAACGCATAATGCAGACTCCATCTGTCTTTCTCGTCTGGTTACATACATAAGGAGACTTATCCCCAACCCCCAACCCTCCCACTCCTTGTTATTTGTTAAGACCATGGGACGAATTCTAACCAACAAGTTGAGAGTAGAAATCATATGTCATTTTAGGCTAAAACATGTGATTGCCTTTTTGAGCCTTCCACGTGTCTCTTAAGTTTTTCTGTTCTTTAAACTGCTAAGACTGATGGCCACTCTTTCAGCCTGGGGGGCTTTAGTGACTGTGCCTAACACAGTCTACTCATCTTCATGGGGTATCTAAAGTAAATAAGATATAAAATTACATGGTGGGGACTGTTTATTATTGCAGCATAGCCATGTTTATCCTGACTATATCAGTGATAATAAAGTTTAATTTCAATATAATTTAATTAAAAATGAAGTGATTTTTAGAAACATATGTAAGTATTACAACAATTTAATTTACTATATTATGTAGCAATTTCACTTCTGGTTATACACTCAAAATACTTGAAATCAGAGATGTGAACAGATATTTGTACAGACATATTCATAGCAACCTTATTTACAATAGCTAAAATGTGATAAGAACCCATCAGTCCATCAACAATTGAATGGATAAACAAAATGGGGCATATACATACAATGGAATATTATTATACTCACAATGATTGGCTTAGTTGTGGTAACTGTTTCATGATGTCTACCTATATCAAGTCATCAGTTTGTAAACCTTATAGGTATATAGCATTTGACCAGAAATTATAGCTTATTAAAGCTAGAGAGGGGAAAAAAGGTATAAAATTTTGATACAGGCTACAACATGCATGAACCTAAAAAACATTATGCGAAGTAAAATAAGCCACTCACATAAAGACAAATCATATTGTATGATTCCATTTATATGAGTACCTAGATCAGTCAATTTCACAAAGATAGAAAATAGGACAGTGGTACCCAGGGTTGGGGAGGAGGTAATGGGAAGTTTGTGTTTAACAGGTACCAAGCTTTAGTTTGGAACGATGAAAAAGTTCTGGAGTTCCCGTTGTGACTCTTCAGGTTATGAACCTTACTAGTCTCCAAGAGGATGCAAGTTCAATCCTTGGCCTCACTCAGTGGGTTAAATACACCAGGGTCACAGATGCGGTTCAGATCCCATGGTGCCTTGGCTGTGGCAAAGGACAGCAGTCGCAGCTTTGATTTGACCCCTAGCCTAGTAATTTCCATATGCCACAGATGTGGCCCTAAAAAGACCCCCCCAAAAAAGTTCTGGGGATGGATGGTGGTGATGGTTGCACATTAGTGTTATGTACTTAGAGCCACTCAATTGAATACTTCACAAATGTCAAAACAGTAAATTCAATATCACATGTATTTTACCACTAGCACAATAAAGAGTCCAGGTAATATTCAGGTATATTAAAAATCATTCAGATGATAAATAATTACAGTTAGGAAATACTGACATAGGGTATGCACAGAAGCTTTTCAGATCAGAGAGACCTTGGATTTCAAATAGGGCTGCTTCAAACTTGCTGAGAACCTTGGGCTGTGTTGACCTTTGCAAGCCTCACTTTCTTTGTGTATGAGACAGAGTCATTGTAAAGTTAAGCAAGGTGACATGCAAAGCACTTAGAACAAAGTCAGCATGTGTAGAAACCCAATTAGTGGTTCCAATTGTTATACTGCTATTGTTTTCATTATATTTTAAAATGAAACGGGAGGCTGAAGTGTTTTCTATGCAGTGTTTTTTTTTTTCCCCACATAACATAAATTTGGTTAGAAATCAAGTTATGAAAAACAAGATTTTGTTCCAGTAGAGTTATTGAATATTTTGTCATTTTAGAAGTCCAATTTTCTTCACTCATTCTCAGTGTCTTCTGCCTTTATAAGATAAGGAACAGATTCAATTTACGCTGTCAAACACTAGCTACCTAGCTATCTGAAAGACTACTTTTAACCTTCTTTTTTGTTTACCTTGGTGAAATATAGTTAAATGCTTCCAATAAAATGTAAAACCACCAACAGTCAAGACCTACCAAAGACTCCTATCCCTCCAGACATAAACAGATCTTTGGAGGCAAATGAACTCTAGCTTAATAATATTTTACACTCTTGACTCTGTAGTAAGAAAGAATGCTCATTTTTTTTTTTTTTTTTTTTTTTTTTTGTCTTCTTGCTGTTTCTTTGGGCCACTCCCGCGGCATATGGAGGTTCCCAGGCTAGGGGTCGAATCGGAGCTGTAGCCACCGGCCTACGCCAGAGCCACAGCAACGCAGGGTCCGAGCCGCGTCTGCAACCTATACCACAGCTCATGGCAATGCCGGATTGTTAACCCACTGAGCAAGGGCAGGGACCGAACCCGCAACCTCATGGTTCCTAGTCGGATTTGTTAACCACTGCGCCACGAGGGGAACTCCTCATTTTTATTTTGATGAATGAATTTTTGATGAATGCTCATTATGTTTTATGTATATTAAAAAGAAATCATAATATATTTGGGGTGACAGGAGAACAGAAGATATCTCCATAGGCTCTAATTTCAAGGAGTCATCTATAGCCTGATTGATGAAACAAGTGACCTTCTGGAGATAGTCTCCAGTGGTAGGGATAAAAGCAGGCAATAATGTATCAAGTCTCCCTTTTACATTTCCTAAAATGAAACATATGCCATATCATGAAACCGTATAATATTAGTATCCGGTGTGTTTATTTTTGAACTCCTTGTTTCTGTTCATACTATGCCACTGCCTGATACAAGACTACCTACCTCTTATTCTATCTATAAAGTCCTCCTCTCTGAGGTCAGCCCCACCTACCATGTTCTCCAACAATGCGTCACAAATCAGTATGGCCCTTAACATAACATTCTAACACCGGAGAGCATCTGTTTTCTAGCAATGCTTAGAAAGAAGATATTCCTTTTTATTTAAGTGTAAAACATCTTAAAGAAGAGAAAATCCATTTCCCCATGTATTTATCTTTTTCATGGTTCTCAGAAAACTGATTATTTTAATTTAGGCATTCAATAAATACTTGCTAATACGGCTTAGCTAAGATAATTGGATACAGGGAGCTGTACTCAGTCTTTCCAGTTATAAAGTACAATGCGAATAATACACTCTTTTTATTAAAGATGTTGCAAATATCCCACAAGTGTTTATTGGTATCCCTTACGGGAAATTAGTTCCTCATATGTCTTATATACCTTGGGCCTTTCTACCTTATTGTTCTCATCATTCCATATTAAGAGTTTGCAATGAAATTTATGCAAGCTGGTATGCAAAGTTAAGACAAAGAAATCAAGTGAATCAGTCAAACTAATCATATATTTATAGAGCTGGGTAACTATTACAGGGTTAAATTAACATTATAATTTCAGGAAATTCCTCATAATATGAGAAATAAACCATACATTTTTAATGCAGCAGCCAGGCCATTAGAAGTTTTTACTACCTTAAGTATTTAATTTGATCACTTTGCTGTAGAAAGCTACTGTTAGACAATCCTTTGTCCATCTTATTCTTCTTCTTCTCCAGGTATGGGAGTTCCCATCGTGGTGCAGCAGAAACGAATCCGACTAGGAACCATGAGGTTGCGGGTTCGATCCCTGGCCTTGTTCAGTGGGTTAACGATCTGGCATTATCATGAGCTGTGGTGTAGGTCGCAGAAGTGGCTTGGATCTGGCGTTGCTATGGCTATGGCATAGGCCAGCGGCTACAGCTCTGATTCGACCCCTAGCCTGGGAACTTCCATATACTGCAGGTTTGGCCCTAAAAACAAGACCAAAAAAAAAAAAAAAAAAAAAAAAAAAAAAAAAAAAAAAAAAACCACCTCCAGGTAATGACTATGTGTAGTTTGGTGTAATGAATAAAGTAAATTGATAAGGTAAATTTAGACCTAGTCTGCCAGCAAAGAGAAAAATAAATGATCAGTCTTCCAAAATTCACTTACTTCAAAAATCTACAATGCGGATTATCAAAAAGAAAAAAAAATCCAGGAGGAAAATAATCTAAAATGTTTCCTTTTTTCTTTTCTTTATACCATTAGAGAAAGACTTTATTTACATTAATAATTAATTAATAAACTACAAATAAAAATTCCTATGCTTGATTGGCTGTGTTTGTTTGCAGTAATACAAAGAAAAAAAAGTTACTTTTAATATATATTTAACATGGAGTTAAAAGGCCACAGATATATACCAGACTTTGAATGGCATTGCCAAACCTTGGGTCTCTGCTCACCAGGGAAAGTTACTTATTCCATGATCTATGATATCTTAAGTGTCATTCACATATCTATATCCCTTTGTACCATAATTCATTTATCTACCTTATTTGATCATTACATCCTTATATAAGTATTAAAGGGACTGTTTCTTACCAATAAATCAGGACTATTTAAATCATGGTTTGAGTTAATCATTTATCATAATTTCAAGGCAAATTAACTGATCTGAGTCAACTATCAGCTATACAAGGAAGATACATCAAGCGATGGTGACGACATTCTCACGACATTACTACTATTATTATTAACAATGTAACAGCAACAATTATGTGAATAAATGAAAAGTTACCATGCACTGAATACCTAGCATACTAAGTACTTTTCATGCCATCTTATTAAACCCTCAAATAAATCTGAAATTAGGTCTTACTCTCCCAGTATCAAAGGTGAGGCCATCACAGCTTAGAATAAGTGACCAGCATGCATAAGGCTATACAACTAGTAAGCAACAAAGCTGAAGTCCAACCTCAGGCCCCTCTGACTACCTCCCAAGCACAGCCCTGTCAGAGTGAGTCCTGATCAGGGCTTCTTTCTGGTCACCAGTCCCTTCATTTACTTTACTGAGTGGCCTTAATATTGGACTGTCCTCACGTCTCTTTCTGTCTGGCACCTTTATTTCATTGCTGTGCAATCCTTCTGTTCATACAGCTGCCACTCCCATTGCAACTCCTGGTCAGATCTGGCTCTGTTTAGCTAAATGCAAACATATGCTTGTAAAGAATGGCTCAACATGTTACATGGCACAAGTTCTAGTTAGTCCTTCATACAGTCCCTTCATTAGAACAGATGTGGATCAGGGAAGATGGAACATGGGGTATCGATTAATATGAAAGGCCAACTAGCATATTTTGCAAATGGGCAATGATGGCCAGATATACTAACCATTCACACAGCCAGCAGTTGGAACCACACTGCTGTCCTCTGTCTGTGTATTTGTGGTGTCAGTAATTCTTCCTGTCTGGGGATTATCCAGCTGTCCTCTTTCGAGTGGATCAAGTGTTTAAAGAAAAACAGAGAAAACCTTTTTATCTCTCTGGCCTGGGAAAAGTAAAGTAAGTCCTGTCAATAAACATCTTTGGACTTCACAAATTTCCATCTTCCTTGATTATTCATGTCTTTTCAAACCTCAAACATACTCCATGGGGATTTGATAGTATAAAATATTCAGTCAAACTGCCACAAATACCCATGGAGAATTCAGTTTGACTTGGGGATTATCCCTTATTTTTCTTTGATCAAAGTTGCAGCTTGTGGATTTTTTTTTTTTTTTGGACCACTTCAAACAATTGCTTTGGAAAGAGTTCATGTGTGTGTTTCCATGTGCTCCAATCTCTGATCATGTAGGCTCCACTTCGTTCAACTAGACAGGATCTTGGACTCTTTTCACAGACTCTCTTAATTAACAAAGAAATGAAATTGACACCCCCATGGGAAAACTAGAACACTCTAATTTAGAGAAGCCATACGATTTGTTGGAAGTAAATACTAATTTCACGTTATAATTCTAACTTTAAAGGTTTTATGATGTGAATGCCACTTTGGAGATTTTCATATGAAACAGTACCTTTTAGGAAGACCCCAAGAGGGCTTCTACGTGGCACACTTTTCTTTCCAAAGAATATCTTGGTAGAAAACACTAGGTATCTTGAAAATTCACTTGATAAAAATAACACCCTATATTCAACAATTACACAGTTTCTGCTCTGTGTCAGGGTTTAGGTATGGGTAATGATAGAAATCCATTAGCACGGATCTCAAGGCCCTTCGTGCTTTATAGAATTTGTTTCTCCAGTATTCTACCGCCTCCATCCATTCCCTACCATGATTTTCTTCAGTCCTCCTGAACAGGGAATACCTATTCTTGCCTCCAGGGCTTTATATATGCTGATTCTTCTACTAAGAGGTCTCCTCTACACTTACTTTTGCCTTTTCACTGATTGAATTCTCCTTATACTTGGGTTTCTTCTGGAGTATCTGTTCCCCAGTAAGACATCCCCCATTTCCCAACTCTAAGTTCAATAACCCTTCTACATATTTCCATAGCACTTTGTTTTTACCCAGGCAAAGCCTTTTTTTACACTGTATGAATTTACTCTTTATTGGTGTATATTCCCCAGTATATCATAAGCTTCTGAAAGGCAGAGGTTTTCTTTTCCTCTATTAACTACTGTGTGTCTTAGCATCTAGCACATAGAAATGACTAATACATAATAGGTACTTAATAGACATTTCTTGATTGAATAACAATGACCACCATTTATGGCATCTATTGTTTGCCAGAAACTAAACTGAACACCTTACATTTGTTACATTCATTGCTCCCATGGATGATGAAGTGACTATGTTATTTTCATTTTAGATATGAGAAAATTGAAGTTTAAGTAGATTAAAATCCTCCATAATCTATGGGTCCTCAGCCAGAAGCCTGTATTTTCTCTTACTTTATAATAATACCTCTAAGATAGAATTCTAGCACATTTTTTCAACCCAAATTAAAACAAAACTACTCCCATTCAAAGTGTGTAAAGACCTTTAACTAGTTTTCTGTGAAATGGTTTAAATTAGATAATAGGATAGTTATGAGACATAGAAGCATTTATCTTCAGTCCTCTCTTAAGCTTTTTTATCTTTTCTAGGGCCATACCCGTGACATATGGAGGTTCATTCCCAGGCTAAGGGTCTAATCGGACCTGTAGCCGCCAGCCTACGCCAGAGCCACAGCAACGCGGGATGGAAGCTACATCTGTGACCTACACCACAGCTCACAGTAACGTCA
Source organism: Sus scrofa (assembly GCF_054392235.1). Lineage (NCBI taxonomy): Eukaryota > Metazoa > Chordata > Mammalia > Artiodactyla > Suidae > Sus > Sus scrofa. The sequence goes on from NC_139391.1 coordinate 15,325,479, forward strand.
GATCCTTAACCCACTGAGCAAGGCCAGGGATCGAACCCACAACCTCATGGTACCTAGTTGGATTCGTTAACTACTGAGCCATGACGGAAACTCCAGGCTCTCTTAAGCTTAATTATTTCCACCCTTTCATTCTTGATCAGTGAAGTAATATTTCTGCCTTAAGATTTATATTTTAGGGTAAACCAACTTGAAAGAGATAAGTTCAATAAAAAGTCTTTCTGTTAAACTTACACGCAAACAAACGCATAAGTGTAGATACAACACTGTTGACACTGCTTTATTCTTAGTCCTTTACATCAACTGAGCGTTTTATATACATTATATAGCCTTTGCTGTAGACTAGAAACATTGTAAATCAACTATACTTCAATATAAATAAATAACGGTAAGAGGAATAAAAATCCTATTAGACAGATGCAGAGTTTTGATTTTTACAAAGTGACTTCACATTCATGAGGAAAAAAGGACAGTTAGTTAGATTTGAGAATGCTAACATGGTTTTCAGAAAAGGTAGGTACTACTGAGGCAGTAGTTAAATGTGCCTAGAAGACCTCATACTCCTGGAGTAAAATCACCAGAGCCCTCATGCTGTTGCCAATCAGTCATTGAATACAGCAGGGTTACAAAGACTGATATATTTCTGGGAAACAAAGGTCCCATCTGATAGACACCTTTGCTCACAGAGTATCCAACAGCTTTGCCGAACCTACTTTAGTCTGCATTACATCTAGGACAATTTCACCCAACCCTCACCCCATCTCTCCTTCAGTCAACTCCAGATTTGCATTCCATTTGATGTTATTTCCAAATCTCTCCCTATTCCCGATTATGCAATCATTTCCCCTAGTACAATCTTTGTATTTTTAATCCTGCTGTAGCACCTGCTTCCTGGAGGACCTAATACAGCTGGCCCTGGGTTGTGTATGACATATCACATAAATGATATCTCAGGCTTCATGCTGGAGTGGGGAAACCATTGCTTTATAACAACCACAGTGACTGTTCAAGCTAATGTGAATCATTAATAGGTGCATGTTTGTTCATTTTTACAGCCACACCCATGGTATATAGAATTCCCAAGTTAGGGGTAAAAGTGGACAACAGCTGCTGTCCTATGCCACAGCCAGGGCAACACCAGATCCAAGCTGTATCTGCAACCTACCAGATCCTTAACCCACTGAACAAGCCCAAGGATCAAACCTGCTTCCTCATGGATATTAGTCGGGTTCCTCACCTGTTAAGCCACAACGAGAACTCCAATAGGTGTTAAATTTAGAAGGAAGTTTTGGATGAGGAGTAGGCAATTTACAACATTTAAAGTGTTTCCCCAATTATAGCTTATTGGTGGAAAAAATTGAACTATGGAGAAATCAATACCTTGTTGGACTGGTCAAAGTAAGAGATGAATACACCTCCAGTATGATACTCTCAGAAGTTCACAATATCACCTTATGCTGTATTCCAGCTGAATGGATAACCTGAATCTAATCATGAGAAAACATCAGAAAACAAACAAGCAGGGAATGTTCTACTTTAAAAAAGATGCTATTTTTTAAATTGACATAAAGACCAAGAAAAAAGAAATCTATGAAAATGTTCTAGATAAAAGAAGACTAAAGAGAGATATTAATTAAATATAATGCTAATCCTGGACTTAATCCTGTACTAGAGAGGAAAAAAATCATAAAGGACCTTTTGTGTTAATTTACAACATTAGGATATGGATGAGAGATTAAAGTGCTATATCGTGTTTAATGTAATTGACAACTGTTTTGGGTTACATGAAAGAATATCCTGTTTCTTAGGAAATATACTGAAGAATTGGAAGTAAAGCACCAAGATATACTCGATTTACTTGCACATGATTCAGAAAGCAAAAGTTAAAAAAAAATAAAACTAGAGATAAATGGAGGAATAGGTAGGTAGATAGGTATATAGACAGACAGAAAAATATATGAGTGAGAGATAACACAAACCATAAAACAAATAGAGTAAAATGTTAACAAGAGGTTACTTTGGGTAAAGTTTATTGGATATTCTTTCCATTATTTTATTTCTTAAATTTTTCTGTAAATGTGAAGTTACTTCCAAATAAAATATAAAATATTTGGTTTACCAGGAGTTCTCATCATGGCTCAGTGGTTAATGAATCCAACTAGGAACCATGAGGTTGCGGGTTCAGTCCCTGCCCTTGCTCAGTGAGTTGAGGATCCGGCATTGCCATGAGCTGTGGTGTGGGTCGCAGACACGGTTTGCATCCCGCATTGCTGTGGCTCTGGTGTTGGCAGGCAGCTATGACTCCGATTCGACCCCTAGCCTGGGAACCTCCATGTGCTGTGGGAGTGGCCCAAGAAATGGCAAAAAAAAGACCAAAAAAAAAAAAATTGGTTTACCAAAGGCTTTAGGATAACAAAGAAAAAAATAAACGCAGAGATGCATTGGGAAAAATATGTTTTCTAGCTGTGAAAATGTCACTTGCCTTCCAAGGCTTATCCAGCCATACTTGTATTCATTGCACCCCCAAAAGGATTGATCTGTACTCGTTCCTTTCTGGCCCCCTTTCATCCTGCATGTTCTGAGACCATCTTTAATGCCACCATTTAGAATGTTCACAGGCTGATCAATAAGGCCAGATTTAGATTTGGCTTTGTGATTTATTTGTTGGGGAAAATCTGACTTCAACTTGCAGTCAAAGATAAAGTGACCTTAGGCAAGTTTTTCTTCCTTTCTTTTTCTTCCTTCTTCCCTATCTTCCTCCCTCCCTACCTTCCTTCGTCTCTTTCTTCCTTCTTTCTTTCCCTCTTCTGTTCATTGAAGCTTAGTTTCTTTATTTAATTCATCTATACAAGTGATTATCAAGTTTCTACATGGTGGTAAGTAAGATGATCCATACTCCTTAGTTCTTGTCAGTTTAGCATTTTTATCAGTGATACAGTCTCTAGAAACAGATTGCTAGTTTCAAATTGTGGCTCTTTGGCAAGTACAACCCTGAACTAGTTACTTAATATTTTTGGCTTCAGTTTCCTTATCTGTAAATTGGAATAAAAAGAACAACACCTGCAGCAAGAGGTTTTTTGAGGGTTAAAAAATCATGGTCACTACTTAAAATGAGTTTTCAATACATAATAACTGCTTTCATTATCTATATCATTATTAGTACTCATAGGATTCAGAGCTTCCTCATCTCTTGTTGGTAATATTTAACATAATATATGCAAAGCATCCAACAGTTCATAGAACATAAAAATTCTTCAACAATGGTATTAGTCTTTAAATGAAAGGAGAGAGCTGGCTGAGTTGGGTGGTCTAATATGAATCTCAAATTTCCACCCTTAAAGCCAAGCTTTTGGTATCCTATGAAAGCTGTCCTTCTTGCCTGCTCTGAATTTTATTGCAAAGGCAATTTTCAAAACAATTAATCAGTCAGGCTTATGCATACAGCCTAGGATTCACATGTGGCCAATGGTTTCCCTAATTTAGGCCCAACTCTAACATTTCCATCTGGTCTGAAAGCATTTATTTTCTTTAATGATCTTGCTGGAGACAGTGATTCCTCATGACTTTGCTCTTTATCCATATGAGTCAGGCAACGCTCTATCTGTGGAAAGTAACACCCATTTCCCACCACTATGCCTTTTTTTAAAGGTCTTTTAAACTGCAAATAAAATAGTTGCAATAATTATCCCTAGACACTATCACATTTCTTCTGATTCTTTGATTATTGTCTAAAAGTGAACTGGGAAAAATATAACAAAGTTCTCTTAAATAATTAGTTCATTGGCCAAGGAAAAATTGGCTAAGGAAAAAGAATTAGCAGTTCTGCTGTCATTAAATCCTCATTATTTGGGGGTCCAGTTAACACAGTTTTATAAATTAGAACTAAGAACAGCTGGTGGATAAGATGAACAAAGCCAAGTGCATTTGACTTTCTCTACACTCTGCCTCTCCTATTATTAAAAAAAGAGATGAAATTTTATTATTGTAAATGGACTAATCAAGTTAGAATTTGGATGTATATGTTAATATCATATAATAATACTAAATTAGGGTATTGTAAATGAGCTCTTTTATCACTTCTTTTATCATTGACTAACTCTGACTTTGGACAAATTACTTAACCTTTCATGTTTTCAACTTCATCACTCACAGTGGATCTCTTAACTATAGTGCGTCTCTTAACTATATCATAAAGCAATGACAATTAAATGTATAAATCCATGTGAAAGTATTTCGAAAAGTATAAAAAACTGTGCATATATATATAGGTTTTTTTTTCTTTTTGTGTTAATCATCCTTACTATTTGTAAAATCTTCTGAATGTAGCATTTACATTAGTCATCTAGAAAGTCGGTTAAGACACAAGGCCATTATTTTATTCCAGTAAATTTGTATTTTCTTTAGACATACTAATAAATATTTTCTGCATTAGAAGTGATTAAAAATTAGAAAACAAAAACACCTTCATCAATCAGGTAAACTTAGAAAGTACTACCAAATAGGTAGATTTGAATAAGTAGATTTGCTGATTTAGAACAGTGAAAATGAGGAGGAGGATAATGAAGGTGATGATGAGATTATAATGATGACAATAATAGTAGTCACTATATATAGCACAGAGTTTTATAATGCACTAGCATTTCTTATGGTATATAGGTTTTTATGAAACCTCTGAAAAGAAATAAAAGTGGATACACATTCTCCTTATATTACAGTGAGGAAGTTGATCATCAGACAAGTAAAATGCCTTGACTAAGGTAAAGGGAACAATTAAGTGGGAAACTCAAGAGTCTTCATTCATCCATTAATTTATCCATTCAGTCATTTAGTCAATAAACACTCGGTATCAGCCACTTATCCTGAACTGTGATAAACACTAGGGATTCAAGAATGAACACAATGCAGTGGATTAAGACATTAATAGAAAAAGGAGATATAAATAGTTAAATCAATAATTATAACATAGAAGTGGGAGGGCAGTTAGCAATGCTTGCAAGATACTATGGATGGAAAAACTGTCACTCTGTTATCCTGACTTGTTTCAATGTGATTTTTAATGATGAGACTATTGACTCCAGTTGCTTCCTTGTGCCAGTGTAGATATACGTGGTTTATAGAATTAGTACTGTCCTACTGTTCTTACTTAGCATTTTCACATATTATCTCCTATTTAACATAGCTCCTCTAGATCAGTCAGCAGAGCCAGAAGATTACAAAACGCTTCCAAGTATGGGGGCTGGAACAGTACTCTTTAAAAAGACTTGGTCCTGGTGTTCTTGGTAGCTTAGGACTCAGTGTTGTCACTGCTATGGTCAGGTTCAAGACCTGGCCTGAAAACGTCTGCATCCCATGGGTACAGTCGAAATAAAGTAAAATACAAAGACTGGTTCTACAGCTGGAAAACCAGGTATAATCTTGACGGTAAACTTTTCTTGCAGAATGTCTAGTTGACTAATCTTCTACTATGTCACTGAACAGTGAATCATTCCTTTTAAAAATATGTCTTTGGAAATTATAAGAAACTGGGTCTTAAAAGATCAATGTAGCTGGAAAACAGCCTTAACCATCTAACAGCAATGAAAACCCACACAATTAAATGTGAGTCAAGCACCACAAATCACTGTTTGTGAGAAGATTTAGTACCACAGAAAATGACCAAGAGAAAAATCTAAAACAGAAGTATTTACCCTGAGAAAAGAAAAAGAGATTATTCAAAAAACATAAAAGAACTTAAAAGAACCCACTAAATAATACACCTAGAAGGATTTAAGAAGATATTTTACCCATAAAGCAAGGATTGATGTGATGGAGAGGAAAAAAACCAAGTACATGAAATCAGTCTTAGAAGTGAAAGAGAGGACTACAGGCATTGAAATAAGATCAACAGAAAGTCTAAGATACAAAGATGAAGAAACATCCCAGAATATTTAATAATAGCAATAAAAATAGAGACAGAATAAGAGAAAAGGGAAGAGATAATGAGGCTGAAACCAAAAGATTCAAAATGTTACGGATAAGATTTCTTACATCCTTGTGAATTTAAAAACTCAGAGACTAAACTCTTCCAGAGAGAGGAGAGAGAGTGACAATGAAAGGAAGGAGCATAAGACACTCAGCTTCTAATTAGTGACACAAGATGTCAGAAAACAATGGGGGCCGATGCTATTAATAGCTTTAGAAAAAAATAATTTTTAACTAGTGTTTGAAACAAGGTTGAAATATCCATGTAGTATGATGAGAAATCAAGGTACTTTTCAACGTGAAATTATTTAGAAAGGTGATGTTCTACATACTCTTTCTTGAAAAGTCGCTATAGAATACACTCTCGATTATAATGAAACCAGAAAGACTAAATAAAATACAGAATATGGGAACAAGTGAATTCAGCCTAGAGGATCAGTGAAGGTAAATCCTGGGATTAAGGCTGTGAAAAACCTTAGTCCAGACTGGTACAGGAGTATAAAACGTTCCAATAGAAAGAACACAGAGGGTAAGGAGGATAGGTATGAAAGAGTAGGTAACTTGACAGAGCAGAACATACCATTGAGGTCTTGGATGAAATCAGGATTTAAAAAAAAAATTATGCAAGAAAAAAATAAAAGCAATAGAAATTCTGAAAAATACACTTACTATGCAAGAATGCAATGGACTAAACATGAAGCAAATTAAAATATTGATGGATTTTATTTTTTTAAGTTTTATTGAAGTATAGTTGATTTACAAGCTCGTGATAATTTGTTACACAACAAACAGACTCAGTAAACACGTACACATATCTGTTCTCTTTCAGACTCTTTTCCTACATAGATTATCACAGACTACTGGGTAGAGTTCTCTGTGCGATATAGCATGTCTGCATTGGCCAGTCATCCCCTATACCTTAGTGTGCATATGCCAGTCTCAAACCTCTAGTCCATCCCTTCCACCTCCCACCACCCATCTATCCCCTTTGGTAACCATAATGTTTTTAAGTCTGCAAATGTGTTTCTATTCTGCAAATAAGTTTATTTGTATCCTTTTTTTTAAATTCAAAATATAGGTGATATCATATATTTGTCTTTCATTGTCTGGCTAACTTCACTTAGTATGATAGTTGCTGCAAATGGCATTATTTCATTAATTTTTTTATGGCTGATTAGTAGTCCATTGTATATATGTACCACATCTTTTTTATCCATTCCTCTGTCGATGGACATTTAGGTTGCTTCTATGTCTTGGCTATTGTAAATAGTGCTGCAATGAACAATGGGGTGCATATATGTTTTTGCATTATGGTTTTCTCTGGATAGACGCCCAGGAGTGGGATTGCTGGATCTTGTGGTAGTTCTGTTTTTAGTTTTTTGAGGAATCTCATACTGTTTGCCATAGTGGTTGCACCAATGTACATCCCCACCAACAGTGTAAGAGGGTTCTCTTTTCTCCACACCCTCCCCAGCATTTATTATTCGTAGCCTATTTGATGATGGCCATTCTGGCTGGTATAAGGTGGTACTTCAGAGTAGTTTTGACTTGTATTTCACTAATAATTAGTGATATTGAACATTTTTTCATGTGTTTTTCATATGCATTCTTTGGAGAAATGTCTATTTAGGTCTTCTGCCCATTTTTTTATTTTTTTGTTTTTCTGAAATTGAGCTACAGGAGGTATTTGTATATTTTGGAGATTAATCTCTTGCCCATTGCTTCAGTTACAAATACTTTCTCCCATTCTGTGGGTTTTCTTTTTGTTTTGTTTATGGTTTCCTTTGCTGTGCAAAAGCTTTTATGTTTAATTAGGTCCTATTTGTTTATTTTTGTTTTTATTGTCATTAATCTAGGAGGTGGGTCTGAGAAGATATTGCTATGATTTCTGCCAGGGTGTGTTCAGCCTATGTTTTCCTATAAGAGTTTTGTCGTGCCTGGTCTTACATTTAGGTCTTTAATCAATTTTGAGTTTATTTTTGTGTGAGGTGATAGTGACTGTTCTAATCTCATTCTTTTGCATGTAGCTGTCCAGTTTTCTCAGTATCACTAATTGAAGAGACTGTCTTTTCTCCATTGTATATACTTGCCTCCTTTGTCGTAGATTAATTGACCATAGGAGACTGGGTTTATTTCTGGGCTTTGTGTCCTGATCCATTGATCTATCTATATTTCTGATCTATCTATCTATATTTTACGCCAGTACCATACTCTTTTGATGATTGTAGCTTTGTACTATATTACAGTCATATTCTATATGTCAGGGAACAAGATTCCTCCAGCTTCACTTTTCTTTTTCAGGATTGCTTTGTCTATTTGGGGTCTTCTGTATTTCTGTACAAATTAAAAAAATTTTTTTGATCTAGTTCTGTCAAAAATATAATTGGTAATTTGATAGGGAGTGCATCAAATGTGTAGACTTCCCTGGGAACTGTAGAAATTTTGACAATATTGATTCTTCCAGTCGTAGAACACAATGTATCTTTCCATCTGTTTGTGCCATCTTTGATTTCTTTCATCATTTTCTTATAGTTTTCAGAGCACATGTCTTTTGTCTCTTTAGATAGGTTTATTCCTAGGTATTTTACGATTTTTGATGCCATGGTAAATTGAATTGTTTCCCTAATTTCTCTTTCTAATCTTTCATTGTTAGTAAATAGAAATGCAATAGATTTGTGAATGAAATTTGTGTCCTGTAAATTTAGCAAACTCGTTGAAGAGCTCTAACAATTTTCTGGTAGCATCTTTAGGATTTTCTATGTATACGTCATTTGCAAACAGTGATAGTTTTACTTCTTTCTTTCCAATTTGGATTTCTTTTCTTTCTTTTTCTTCTCTGATTTCCATAGCTAGGACTTCCAAAACTATGTTGAATAAAAGTGGTGAGAGTGGACATCCTTGTCTTGTTTTCTGGTCTTAATGGGAATTCTTTCAGCTTTTCACCATTGAGAATGATGTTAGCTGTCAGTTTGTCATACAGGGCTTTTATTACTTTGAGTCAGGTTCCCTCTATGCCCACTTTCTGGATTTTTTTTTTATTAGAAATGGATGTTTAATTTTGTCAAAAGCTTTTTCTGAATTTACTGAGATGATCTCATGGTTTTTATTTTTCAGTATGTTAATGTGGTATATCATACTGTTTGATTTGTGGATACTGAAAAATTCTTGCGTCTCTAGGATAAATCCCACTTGATCATGGAGTATGATGCCTTTATTACTGCATCTATGTTCATCTGTGATACTGGCCTGTAATATTCTTTTTCTGTGGTAACTTTTTCTTTTTTTGTGGCATGGTTTTGTATCAGGCTGATGGTGGCCTCACAGAATGAGTTTGGGAGTGTTCCTTCTGCAATTTTTTTGGAATAGTTTCAGAAGGATAAAAGTTAACTCTTCTCTAAATGTTTGATAGAATTTACTTGTGAAGGCTTCTGGTCCTAGACTTTTTTTCGTTGGAAGTTTTTTAATCACAGCTTCAATTTCAGTACAGTGATTGGTACATCCATTTTTTATTTCTTCCTGGTTTAGTCATGGATAATTGTACCCTTCTAAAAATGTGTCCATTTCTTCTAGGTTGTCCTTTTTTTTTTGGCATATAGTAGCTTATTATAGTCTCTTATGATATGTTGTATTTCTGTCATATACGTTGTAACTTCTTTTTCATTTCTAATTCTATTGATTTGAGTCCTCTCTCTTTTTTTCTTGATAAGACCGGCTAAGGGTTTATCTATTTTGTTAGTCTTTTCAACGTACTAGCTTTTCAGGAGTTCCCATTGTGGTACAGCAGAAAAAAACCTGACTGATAACTTAATGATGTGGGTACTATCCCTGGCCTTGCTCAGTGGGTTAAGAATCTGGCATTGCCAGGAGCTGTGGTGTAGGTCGCAGACATGGCTTGGATCCTGCATTGCTGTGGCTGTGGCACAGGCCAGCAGCTGCAGCTCAGATTCAATCCCTAACCTGGGAACTTCCATTTGCTGTGGGTGCAGCCCTAAAAAGCAAAAAAAAGAAAAAAAGAAAGTTTCATTGATCTTTTCTACTCTTTTCTTCATTTGTTTGATTTATTTCTGCTCTTACTTTATGATTCCTTTGACTAACTTTGGGTTTTATTTGATATTCTTTCTATAGTTGTTTTAAGTGTAGGTTTAGGTTATTTGAGATTTTTCTCTTGTTTCCTGAGATAGGCTTGTATTACTATAAATGTCTCTCTTAGAATTGATTTTGCTGTTTTGTTTGTTTGTTTGTTTTTTAACATGGGGTATGGCTTTCAATATGTAAGTTGAAATTAAAGCAGTTTCCTTTTTTGGAGTTCCCTGGTGGCTCATTTTTTAAGGATCTGGCATTGTCACTGCTGTGGTGAGGACTGATGCTGTGGCATGGGTTTGATGGCCAGCTCCAGAACTTGCATACTGTCAAAAACAAAACAAAACAAAAAGTGCCACAATGGCTTTTTTTTTTTTTTAATTGAGTGCTTTGACTAGATAAGCTGAGTCTTCTTTAGGACAGTTTTTCTTGGGTCCCTATCTGATTACCTACTGAAGCATTTGGAGACCACGAAGGATGAGCCCACTTGCTTTCCTAGTTTTTAAAGCTTTTGGAATTAGAAAAAATAAATAAATGCCATGAATATACTTGGTCCTATATTTATTTGGTCTGATAAAATCACAAGGGTTAAAATTCTCTCTAGGAGTTCCCATTGTGACTCAGTGGATTACAAACCCAACCAGTATCCATGAGGGTGAAGGTTCACTCCCTGGCCTTGCTCAGTGGGATAAGGATCTGGTACTGTTGTGTCTGTGGCAAAGACTGGCAGATGCAGCTCTAATTCGACCCTAGTCTGGGAAATTCCACGTGCCGCAAACATTCCACGTGTTCGTGTTTTTTGAAGTTTTTTTCTTGTCATTGATTTCTAGTCTTAGTGTTGGGATCAGAAAAGATGCTTGATTTATTTCAATTTTCTTAAATTTACTTGAAACAATTTGTGACCCAAAACATGATCTATCCGGGAGAATATTCCATGTGCATTTGAGAAAAATGTGTATTCTGCTGCTTTAGAGCTTCCTGAACCTGAGAGATGATCTATGATAACATATTAATTTATTGAAGGTTCAGAAAGGGAAAATGTTTTAGTCACAGAGCTAGTGAGATGAAAAGCTAGGACTCAAACACGAGCACTTGCACTTATTCTGCTAAGGCGTGTTTACTTGCTTGATACCATGAATAAAGAATGTAAAATTTCATACAATTTGTGTATAGAAATAAGTTCATAGCTCAGAGCAAACTGAATTATTGATGGCAATATGGAATCAGGTTGCAAACCTGAAGAAATCCATTCTTACCTGAGGACCTATTAAATGGCCAGCTCCCCCAGATTTCCTATTTTGAATGTCTGTGTAACATTCGATACGTGGCTGATAGCCACCTTCACACATAAGTCTGCACAGTTGGTCACAGGTGGGAGAGGGTGACTATGGTTTAGATTTAGAGAAACACTGAACTATGTATTAAGTGTTTATTATGTACTTAGCACTTTACACATATTAGATTATCTACAACTCCTCAACCCTGTATAATTAGTGTATCATTAGTATATGAATTAATATACGGTGCAACCCTATATATTAGTGAAGCAAGGATCAGCAAAGTTAAGTAACTTGCCCAAACCTCACAACATGTGGATGGTGGGGTCTGGAACCAATCAGGCAGTGACCTACAGTGCTTCCTCTCTTAACTAGGAGTCTCCTTTGAGTCGCCCTTCTCTCTTCATCTCTAATGAGCCTTATTTCCACTTGGCTCCCCTCAAAAGGTAATGCACAGCTGAGGTGCACAAGGTTGTCAGCTAATGCAATCACTCACAATATGTCCTATAGACCAGACTTCTGGGAGCAGCCTGAGGGCTGGAAGGAGGAAATTCACAGCAAATGAACCTTGGGAACCATCTGAGCTTGACTCTCTCATCCCCAAGAAGATAGTTTTATTGTAGAAAAGATAAAGCTGATTGTCGTGCTAACATAAAATTAATTCCACAGTGGTTCTTTACCAATGGGTGCATTTGAAGTCTAAAAATAACCACTGTAAATGAAAACAGTTGGTTTATTAAAGGAATGGGATGCTGGATTATTCCTGCCCACCCCCCTCCACCAATTTCTGTTGCTCTTGAAACAATATTGTTTATTAGATGCTTTCCCATAAAACTTATTATAAATATTAATAATACTAAAGAAATGTGTTTCTACTTTGTCCCTCCAAAACTCCAAAATGAGAAAATTACTAAAATAAGAGAATGATGGTTAATAGAGTTTTACTAGAGTCTTAAAATGCAAATAAAACATATACATGGGGGAAAGCAATGCCTTTTTAGTGCACTAAGCAATTTGCATTACAACTTGGAGCAACTCATCTCTTCCATTGTCTTGCTTATAAAAATTGAGTACATGTACGGCTATAGTAGGGATCTAGTTTTCATTATGAAAACTATAAAAAATAAATGTGCAAATATAAATGATCTATTTGTAACTAGACTTCAGGAGCTCTGAAATAAAAGCCAAAAAGCAAGATGGTGTACAATAATATTGCTTTTGAGCATTGATTTATATGATGTTTTTGTGCTGGCAGGAGTTCCTAACTATTATTGCAACTTAACAAACATACAGCAAGGAAAGAAGTTGCCAGTTTAGAAGAAAGCTTGTTTCTTATTTTTGCAATAGGTAGCAGCTGTCAAAGCTGTGTTGTCATTCGTGCATTCTTCTAACAAATAGTGATCAGGTGACTACTATGTGACAGACAAAGAATTAAAGGTTCGGGTACCACAGGGGAGTTAATTGAAAGAATCAATAGGATAGATGTGTATGTGTGTGTGTGTGTTATATTTAGTTCTCAACTGATTTTCAAAATGTTAGCAAAGACAAAGAGGCACATGCACTCAGCAGACCTGCTAAGCTCTGCTCATCGTGGCTCCTCCGCTATGGTTTTGAACTTTACTCACTCTATTAGATCCATCTCTTTTTCTCGACAACATAGGGAGCATCACCTTTATTCTGATGTCTTTTCTTGATAATCTTCAAGTAGATTCTGTCTCTCTCTTTTTTATGCCATTGTATTCAAGAAATGGTCATCATATATGCAATCATTTATTATATTTATTTGCCAATCTCGGTATGTCACTACTGGAATATAAAATCTCTGAGGATATTTCTGTACCCCGAGAACTCACAAAATGCCAGACTCATGGTGAGGACTCAAGAGTACCTGATGGATACACAAACGAAATATTTATAATACAAGGCTGATGGTAATTCTGATTAAGCTTGAGAACCAGCACAATGAGAGTACAGCAAGAAGAATGAATTCTAAGTTGACATGAGGGAAATGGATTTTGAGCTTATCCCCAACAATGATTATGGTAGGACAGAGAAATTACTTTCCAGATAGAAAGAATTACATAATCTGGTATTGGGGAAAAATGGTCATAAGCTCAAAATAAACATTTACCGATAGAAGGAAAGAGTAAGGGGAGGGCTTTACTAACTTCCATGTAGCTTTTCTCCTCTATTGAGAATTGAACAATTCTGACTTATTTATATATCTGATTTGTCAATCTTTCAACTGATCCGTTAACCTTTTTTTTAAAGAGTTCTCACATCATTGAATCTATTCAGGAACCTCTTTTTAATTTTCCTGTCTTTACTTTCTCTATTTTTGGCCCTTCTGAGAAAATCTAAATTCTGTATCTACAGGAATAGCCCACCAGTGGAACTCTTCACCTGCATCCTTCGTACCCTTCCCTATCTTCTGTACTTGTTTATCCATAGCTGTCTCCATTATCTTCTTCTCTGTGCCACTTCCAGCTTTAACTGAAGATGAGAAACAGTCATAGAATATTTTTTATTCTTAACTTTTATTCTCTTCCCATCATTGTGATTATATCTCCTCCAACACTTACACATTGTGTCAATATTTGATCCTTTGCCCTCAGTTATGTTATCATCTACATTTTAATTATACAATGTACATAAATTGAATTTAGGAAAACAGTATGGAGGTTCTTCAAAAAACTAAACATGGAACTACCATATGATCTAACAATCCCACTCCTGGGCCTCTATCTGGAGTAAGACGAAATTCGAAAAGATATATGCACCCCAATGTTCATTGCAGCACTACTTACAATAACCAATACATGGAAGCAACCTAAATATCCATCAACATAGGAATGGATAAAGAAGATGTGATATATATCATTATATATCTAATTCAGCCATAAACATGAAATAATGACATTTGCAGGAACATGGATGGACCTGGAGATAATCATGCTAAGTATTAGATAATCTTGTTTATTTATTTATTCATTTATTTGTCTTTTTTTTTTTTTTTTTGTCTTTTTGCCATTTCTAGGGCCGCTCCCACGGCATATGGAGGTTCCCAGGCTAGGGGTCAAATCGGGGCTGTAGCCGCCAGCCTACGCCAGAGCCACAGCAACGCGGGATCCGAGCCACGTCTGCAACCTACACCACAGCTCACAGCAACGCCGGATCGTCAACCCACTGAGCAAGGGCAGGGACTGAACCCGCAACCTCATGGTTCCTAGTCGGATTTGTTAACCACTGCGCCACGACGGGAACTCCTTGTTTATTTGCTTTTTAGGGCCACAACTGTGGCATGTGGAAGTCCCCAGGCTATAGGTCGAATTGGAGTTATAGCTTTTGGCCTATACCACAGCCACAGCAATGTGGGATATGAGCCTCTGAGCCATGTCTGTGACCTATACCACAGCTCATGGCAATGCTGGACCACCAACCGAGTGAGGCCAGGGATCAAACCCTCATTCTCATGGATACTAGTCAGATTTGTTTCCACTGCACCACAACAGACACTCTGATAATAATATTTTAATAGCTGATATTTATTGAGTGCACATTTTGTTCTAGGCCCCCCAAAAATTATGTGTACACACACAAAAAAATGTTATATGTGTAGGTATGTCTATGTGTATATGCATACAAGTATAAATTATAAGCATGTATAAACACATACACACATTATACATATACATAATACAAATGATACCATTGCATTTTGTAATACCATACAACACACATATACCATTATGTAATATACTATATATATATATAACATATATATATATAGTATAAATATATATATATATATATATATATTTAAAAAAAAACCTGGACATTCATTATAAAAGTCATTATTTTCACAAAAGAAAAACCCAACTTAGAAGTAGGGAATAACTGTCACAAAAACCCAGGCACATTCTTCCACAAAGTAGGAAACGATTTTTCAAATAAGTAAATATAAAATAGGTGTGAAAATAGATCTGTGCTTTTTAATTTTTGTTTGTTTGGTAGTCTGGTTTTGTTGTTATTTTCAACAGCAACATCTCAAAAGTGCTCCTGGGTGTCACTACAAAATGGCACAAGTTATATTCAGAGTATTAGAATGGACTTACATATTTGAGGAAGTGATTTCATAAGCAAAAAACAGGAATACTGCAGTTCCCATCATGGTGCAGCGGAAACGAATCCAACTAGGAACCGTGAAGTTGCAGACTCAATCCCTGGCCTTGCTCAGCGGATCAAGGATACGGCTGTGACTGTGGCGTAGGCTGGCAGCTACAGCTCTGATTAGACCCCTAGCCTGGGAACCTCCAAATGCCATTGGTGTAGCCCTAGAAGAAACACAACAAAACAGGACAAAAGAACCTACAATATAGTACAGGGAATTATGCTCACTATCTTGTAATCACCTATAATGGACATAAAATCTTTAAAAATATACATAACTGAATTGCTTTGTTGTACATCTGAAACTAACATCACATTGTAAATCAACTATATTTCAAATTTTTAAAAAAATTAAAGACTTGTAGAATAATAAAAAAAAAGACACTGACTTGCTCCCAACAAAATTAAGCACTTCTCATACCACAGTCAGGGCATAAAAACACTGCAACAACGACAGAGAAAATAACACTTTGCACCCTGAGATTAAACCAAAAATAATAGCATCACCTGATTAATTCTGGTCCTCAAGATAATAAAAGTTGGAGATTTCTCATAAACCTGAACTATCTATAAAACAATTTTATCTCTGATTTTTGCTGTGTTGATGTTTGAATATATGGCTTGACCTTTATGAATATGATAATCATGAGAGAAAGTTCCTGAATGTTTACCATGAACAGGCTCATAGACCCTTGGTCAGCTTCTCTATTTTGCAGGGTTACCTTTAAATACTTATATATTTTATTTGGCCCATAAGCCATTCTGACTTCCTTGTGCTCTTTTCGGGACAACTCTTTCATTCCTTTCCTAAATCCACTTTATCTTGTAGACATTTTTGACAGATTCTACACCCTGGATAAGGCAGCACCCAGCACTGCTGTTCTCCATCTGAAATTTTAAATTCAAATTTCCTTCTCTTTGACCACAAGCTAAGAGTTCTGCTTTCTCACCCACTTCTTTCATGTCTCTGGGTCTTCCATTGTATTGAGACATCTGGTCTCTACATTCCTAGGATTAGGTCTCAGTGTACTTTTCAGTTGTGTTATGTTTTCCACTTCAGTGGAACAGGAAGGCTGGAGGGAACTGGAGCTGTGTGTTTCCCTTCTCCTGGGTCAGTTAGACTTTCTGGTAAAACGGCTTCCTTTGGGGACAAGCCTTGTTAAGAAGAGAATACTCTGGGCTTATTTGAAATACTATTCTGTCCCCTGACACCCCCTCTCTACCCTCTACCTCTACAGAAGCTCCAGGGGATTTTTGTTGAATCTTCACTGTGGGAACCTGATAAAGAGCTTGCAAGTAAAACTCAATAGAATGAGGAGTTCCCCCTATGAGTGAGCCTTCTGGACTGTTTAACTCTGAAACTCGTCCACAGGGAGTCTCCAGCAATTCACCCATCATTGTTCGGGATGTCTTACCAGGTACCTTGGAGGTTTCCAATCGCCCGCTTCTGCTCTGGTAAATTTCTCTATACACCTGTCTCTTCCTTTGAGATTATCTGTCCCATGATCTCACTTCTCTGATAGACATAGGAAATATGGCTGATTTTCTGTGTGTTAGGCTTTTTTTCTGCTGTGCTGAACCAGGCAGGAATAATGACTACCAAGCTCCAAACTCCTCGCAAGATGGATGGAACCGAAAGTCTGCTGTCCAGTCCCTAGCAGTCTCCATGTTTCTTTCCTATGCATCTTCTCTTAGACTTCACACGATTCTGTTTCAATCTCTCACCTGCATAATGCAATCCAATTCTGAAGCAATCTAGCTGCATGGCTTCTCTCTCTTCACTACTGAGGATGTTTGAAGAAAAATACAAGTTCTTCAAGACTTTGTGTACCCGCCCCTCCCTTGCTATTTACTTCCAGCCTCTCTGTCTCTACTAATCATTTGGTGCCTTAAAGGAGAAGTCTTCCTTAGCCAATCCCATGGAGGGAGATTGGTGATTCTGCCTCCTTAAATTTTTTTTTTTTTTCTGTCCACTTAGGTTCACCATTAACAAAGTTATATTATCCTGCAAAGTTAACAAAGTTAACAAAGTTACATCATATCCTGCCTTCCTTTTAATGATAGCCTTTTATTTTGCCTCCTTGATGTAGCCTTGATCTTTCCAATCCATTTCTTGGTACTATGGCTAGATGGATGATTTAATTCTCCCCCCCCCAACCCCCCGCCAACAAATCTCCTGTTCCTCCCTATGGCCTCATATGGTTTTCAAAGCCCCTCATAACTTGGCCTTCCTAGCTCTCCAACACTGGCTCTTGTCATTTAGCCCTTTATTTAATTCAACAAAATGTTCACAATGTCCAGTTTCCAAAAGGGATGCTGGTCCCTCCAGTCTTGGTTAGTCTGTATAAATTAAACTCTTTTATATTTTGGTTTATATATCAATTATTCCTGTAAGAATGATCCTTCAAGACTTGGTTATTCCTTGCCTCCCCCCTTAGAACCTTGCCTTCCCTTTATTATAGAATCCATACTGTACAAAATTTTATGTCTCTTATTTTGCCTCTTATGAGGAAAAGGGATTTTTATCTCTTATTTATCACTGAATTGTCAGTATCTAGCACAGTCACATAAAATGCATACAATGAATTTTATAATGAACTACAAGAGGATGCCATATGGGATTACATAAAACATGAAACTGCACTCTATATTCTTAACCTGCTTGCTGAACTTATATGCTTATGCTCTCAGTGTAAACTGTAAGCTATTAGATTCTGCAGAAGTTGCAAACAGCCACCTTTCAGGCTGAATGCTGCCCACAAAATGTTTGCTTTGGTATATTCAGTGCCTGGGAGAAAATGGAGCCAATATTTAAAGATCAAGAGGTTAAAAATCCTAATTTCCAATTGAACTGAAAAGTCAGAAAACCTACATAGACAGACCGCCAAACAGACTTCCTGGTCAGTCAGGTATGGGTAAATATGGATACATAGGTTTTTATTTATAAATTTGGTGTTCTTGGGCAAATTTCTTGATATCTCTAATCCTTAATATGTCTTTATGTCTTTAAAATTGACATAATACCTAGAATTATCATGACATGCCTAGAATTATCATGACATAATGCCTAGAATTATCATGACCCTCAAGTTAATTAATTACATCATATATGCCAAGAGTAGCCCACATTATCTGGCATATGGAAGGCATTCAGTCAAAAAATTACCAATTTATTATTATCTAATATTATTTAAATCAGTTCTTGGCTTCTTTAGTCCAGCTTGAATATGTGTGTCAGTCTAACTGGTGAGTTGGTTCAAATGGCCATAGCTTAATGAGTTTGATATTGTAACAGGAGACCTATAAGCCATGGGGTGGTTCATTCCTTCCACTGCTAGGAGCTATTGCTTCTCCCTCTGGTATTAAGTCACCAGGTCCATGCAATAAAACTCAATAGAGTTCTCACATGCTTTCTCTCACATTGGTTTACCTGTTGACACAGGAAAAGCTTGAGCCTATCTCTGCACTCATACTCCTCTCCTCCTCAAAGGAAAGGAAATTCCAAAGTCCAGGGTACTAACTGGATGCACTTCACTGTTGGGTGTAATCAAGTACTCATTCAAAGTCTCACTACTCTCCCTGTATTCCTGGGGTTAACAGACCCTAGCAAATCCTAGCTGGAATACACTGTAATATCTCTTTTCTGATTCTCCCCCAAACCCTAAACAGACAGAGGGATGTGTAACTTGAGTAAGAGCCTGCTCTTAGGTCAGGCAGACTCTCTCTCTCTCCTTCTCTCTCTGATTTACTAAATAACTTTTCTTGTCTTAAGTGATTGGCCTGATATGGGATCATATCCCATGCCTATTCAGCCTTAAACATGAAAGCCAAATACAACCTTTCTTATTACCCATGTCTTTCAATGTTTGGAGCAATTGTAAGGATACTTTAATCAAATTTCTTTCCTCCCATTGCAGTGGTCATGATGTGTGGGAAGGTGGAGTAGGCAGAAGCTCACATAACAAAATATAGGTACAGTTCCCAGAGGCATTCAGAACAAACTATGGCACTGAGAAACTAGGTTGCTGTATTTAGAAAAACTGAATGGAATTGGTAGTCAGAGGAACGATGAAGAAAAGAACAGGTTTTTTAATAGATTTTGGACCAAGGGCAGCCGTCCCTGTTGTGGAAGTAAATTAGATGTCCAGGAAGAACATATACACCTCATACAGAACCATTGGTTACAGACTTGTCAAACACTGATTCTTAGGAGAGCTTTATTATCCCAGCTTGTCATTCCCCTGTGTCCTGTTCTAATCCAGAAATAGAGGCTAGGCCTTCAGACTATACAAAGCAGCACACTACTAGTACATGAGAATTATGGCCCATGAGTTGTTTCTGTTGGACAAGGAGAGATCCTACAGATTGATTCTCTTTGTATTTTTGTGTTCTTGCTTGTTCTTCTTTCAGGATTTCTCTCACTCCATCTCCCTTCCATCAGGCTTCCCAACTGGAATTTATGGAGATAAGAACTGTCCAGAACAAGTAGGATTGAAGTTCAACAGAAATGATGGAATTTTTGTGCTACTGTTGAAGTATGAGGTTAACTAAGGTTTGAGGGAATTAAATCAGAACATAAACTAAGAAGCTTCAATGATTTGGGGGAGGAAAATACAGGAAATACCATATTTATTATGGGACTTCCATAGATAGAGACTGTAGAAATACTATGGGGGCTTAGAAGGGCTTTTGAGAGCAGCCTGTCATTACAATGATTGTTCTGAAGATCATGCAACACTGTGGCCTTAAAAATATGCATTCATTTAATGAAATATAGATAAAGCAAAACCGAAAAAAAAACTATTTTTTTCTTCTGC
Source organism: Sus scrofa (assembly GCF_054392235.1). NCBI lineage: Eukaryota > Metazoa > Chordata > Mammalia > Artiodactyla > Suidae > Sus > Sus scrofa. The sequence goes on from NC_139391.1 coordinate 15,345,781, forward strand.
TTTATTTCTAAAATACAGCAAAAATGAACCTATCTACAAAAGAGAAACAGACTCACAACCAGACATAGAGAACAGACTTGTGTTTGCCAAAGGGGAGTGGGGAGGAAGCAGGATCGACTGGAGTTTGGAGTTGGTCGATGCCAACTATTACATTTAGAACAGATAAGCAATGAGGTCCTACTGTACAACACAGAGAACTACATCAAGTCTCTTGGGACAAAACATGATGCAAGATAGTATTAGGAAAAAAACATGATTGTGTCACTTTGCTGTGCAGCAGAAATTGACACAACACTGTAAATTAAAGTAAATTGATTCTACTTTAATAAAAATAAAATAAAATTTAAAAAAGTAAAACATCAAAAGTATACTAATACAAAACAAAAACTTTTTGGCTATACATTGAATTGAAATTTGAAAGGTAAAACCAAAACATTTATGTATAAATTGCTTTAAAAAGATCAACTTGTTGGAGTCTCCACTGTGGCACAGTGGTTAACGAACCCAATTAGTATACATAAGGAAGTGGGTTCGATCCCTGGCCTTCCTCAGTGGGTTAAGGATCTGGTGTTGCCATGAGCTGTGATGTAGGTTGCCGATATGATGCAGATCTGGCATTGCTGTGGCTGTGGCATAGGCCAGCAGCTTCAGCTCTGATTCGACCCTTAGCTTGGGAACTTCCATATGCCACAAGTGTGATTCCCCCCAAAAACGACTAAAAAAAAAAAAATCAGCTTGTTTTCTCTCTGAATTTTTCAAACGATGATACTGGTTTAACACCAAATCTTGGCTATTGACCTGTTGCAAAATTTGTATACATTTGATAAATGTACTAAAATTTAAAAAATCTATAGCCAATTTATTTTAATAAATTGTTTTAAATTACTTATTACTTACTAAAATTGATTAGTCAGAAGAGATAAGGAATCGGGCTTTATAATTAATCAGGCTGGGCTTGAATCCCAATTTTCCATTTACTAGTTGTGCGTCCTTGGACAAGTTATTTAAACTACTTTGAGCTTCACTTTCCTCATCGGTATAAAAACATGAAACAACAACCAAAAAAAACTACCTTATTGGTTTAAGGTGAGAATTATTTTTGTGTATAATGTTACAATATATGCTTAATGAAAGTTACATTTTTTAAATACTCCCTCTTTTTTTTTTTTCTGTTGCACATAATATACCTCTAGCCCACTGTCTTGGTTCCCAGGAGTAGGTCTGTTCTAGTTTGAGAAGCCAGAATCTAGGTGATACGAGCTGTTTCTGGAAGATGTATCCTCTCTTCCAGGTTCTTGTTCCTCATGGACTGACACAGTGATCTACCCTGCATTTACTTCAAAGAATGAAGCGTGGAGGCATTTTCTCAAGTTGCCGAACTTAGGTAAATGCATCCAACAGCTTGCTTTTGATTTAACTAATCCCTTCTTTCTCTCGGCTGTTCATTTTGTTTCTCTTTTTAAAAATCTTCCAGATTTGTCCATGCCTTCCGGCTTTTCCTGCTGTCCAGGACACAATGATGGATTTTAATAAAGCAGCGACAGCTGGAGAATTTCATATTTTCCTTTGGGAGATCCCATTGGTCGGTGGAACTGAAAATGAAGACATTTTAGGCATTTCCCTAAAGTGCCTCTCTACCATCCTTATGGCCAGTTTGTTTGCCCATGCTGCTCTGGTAGAGGTCTGTTAACACAATGATGGCAAAACATCTGGGGGAAATATTTAGATATAAGGGGTTGCAGGAATAGCTTTTTTTGTTATTAATGAAACCAGCTAACCATTTGGCACAAGGTCCTGTGCCTTCTGAGTGCTATATAAAGTAATGCCTGATTGCCTGAGATATGCTTTGTCCCCAGGATTCACTGCCAATTAAAATAATAAATAAGCAACATGAGCTGTAGAGATTAGAGGGAAGGATAATTGCCCTTCCTTGTCAAATAAATGAGGGGACGAGTGGAAACCAGAGAGGAGAACTAGAGAGGCAAGTACTTTCCTCTCCCATGGTGTCATTTGCATTGTTATTTTATCTGTGTGACAATAGGTAAAAAGAAAGACAAAGTCACAACATGGTAATAACGATCCAATGAAGTGTTTCCGTCCTCACAAGCCAGAGACAGGCAGTTTCTTTTCAGTATTTCTAACTAAAAATCCCATCTCAAGGTCCCTGCACTGCTCCTGCAGGAGGCTTTGGATCATTCACTTCCTGGTGAGGGAAAAGGACATCAGATTTCTCTTATGGGAGAAGCCGAGAAAGGCTGAATTAATTTTGTAAATAAATTATATCTACCTATGTACATATATACATATTACAGGATAGGCCATCTCAGGCTGAGAATAACAGACATTAATTTTGTTGATGTAATTATATCAAAAATAACTATGCTCTATTAAGCACTCATGGTATGCTATCCACTATACTACAAAATAACCTGTATCATCCTGTTTCATCTCTTAAAATTGCCCTCTGAAGTGGGTGCTATTATTTTCATGAGGATTGAAGAACTTAGATAACTTGCCTATGGTCACAAAACTCACAAGTCAGTTCAAAACAACATGTTTCATGTCACTGATTCATTTAATTACCTTTGATTTGGCAGATTTTGACAAGTGACTGTGTCATAGTATAAAGAAAACTACCGAAAGAATGACTTCAAAGTGTTAACACCTTTTGAATGTCGGCTTTTTTACCACCCTGAATTAATTCCAAGGCTCAGGAGACCATGAATGGGGAGGAAACTGAACTAACACAAAATTTTGTGTCTCACTGTATTTGGTTATTTATTTATATGCTCCCTCCACATTGAGCTCAATATACACACTGAGTTGCTAAATCAAGGACCTATCTATATTCATCTTCATATCCCTATATCTTTCTTCTTTATTATAAACTCAAGTAAGGTGGTTCTTAAAAAAATTATAAAAGAAAAAGGAAAAAAGATATAAGGGATAAAACATTTATTTGTAAATTATACAGTGCTAGTAGAATTATAGATCCATGGGTCATTTCACATTCATATTGCCATTTTGAAGAAGGTAGGCTCATCCTAGTTATAGCGATAAGAGAACAAAGGTTCTGAAAAGTTACATGCTTGTAATGCACTTAGTACGTGAGAGAACTGGGATGAGACTCTCCTTTTGGCAACTGCCTCATCCATGCTTTTCCTACAAAATAATGTTGAGCATGTGAGTTTTTATCACCATTAGGCTGACATAATTATGGTTAACTCAGGCCCAGCTATACTGATGAATTGGCAGATGGCTCTCAAGACTAAGTGACTGGTGACTGTTCATTGAGAGAAAACAGAGAAACAGTGTTCAAGTACATTTGATTTTGGACTGTTGAACTTGAAGCCACTCTCGTGTATGTAAAAGGAGATTTTCCACAGGAGTTGAAGATAGGAGCTCAAAATTCAGGAGATAAAGGTATGCCAGAGACGGAGTTTTGGGGAATGGCCTAGGTCCATAAAGGTGATAGCTAAAGCCATGGTAATAAAAGAGATTCCTGAAGGAGAATATATAGACCCAGGACAGTGCTGAAGATTAGCTTTATGGAACTGAGCAGAGAAAAAAAGTCTAAAAAGATTTGACAATGGCCACCAAGGGAAGAGAAGAACCAAGATATAAATACACTAGAAGGGAAGGGAAGAAAGAGTTTTAAGAAAGAAGAAACTGAAATACATTAAGTTGAGGTGAGATATGTCCATTGGACAGACCAGTTAGGAGTTCTGATCTATCAACCATTCAGACATGTTGAAGATTTAGATTTATTCAGAATAGCTAAGGAACATTTGAGTTAAGAAAATGTTTGATTTAAGTACATCTGTAAAGAAGCCTCCAGGGTGTACATCTAAGCAATGCTCAATAGGAATGGTATATAATTGATAACATGCAAGAAGATTCATTCTGTGTCCCCTTGCTCTGACTTGTTTTGCTTTAATATATTTATTACTGCCTAAGAGACAACTTGTGTGTTTATGGTAGAATACAGACTCATAAAAGGAGCAGTTTATATCATTACTACTCTATCCTCAGTTTCTAGAATAGGAGTTTGCCAAATACACTCTACTCTTGTATGTGTAAATAAAGTTTTATTGCAACACAATGCCGGTTCCTATTATCTGTAGCTACTTTGGCTGAATGGAGTTAATGTAACAGAGACCCTCAAACTAAAGATATTTACTATCTGATCTTTTATTGAAAAAAAGTTTTCCAACCCCTGGTCTAGAATAATACTTGCACATAGTGGATATTCAGTAAATATAACTGATAAGCAAATGAATTAATTAATAAATTAAAGGTGTTTTTCTTAATTATTTCATGTTGTTAGCCAAATAAACCTTTCTGATAAAAAGAGATCTAACTCAATACTGTAAAGGCCTAATTGCTTCTGTTGAAAATAAGCATGCTTTAGTAGATCAATCTATACTCTGCACTGCTGGAAGATGGAGACCTTAAATATCACACCTTGCAACCCAGAGATTTTGCCTACTGGAAAAGATATTTCCAGAAATATACTCCCCAACCCCACAGGAAAGGCCCTATCAGGTAACTAATCCTTGTGCTACAAAACTTCAAAGAATAGACTCATGTCACCAGGAATCAGATCTAAGAAAACAACAAGTCCTAACATGATCTGCCCACTATCTGGTGACCCAAAAGAAAAATTTTCAGGAACCAAAGCAGGTGACATCTGACAGACAGCTTTCCCAAGATGACCTAAGCAGGCCTGTTTAGCTTTTTCTTGCTATCATCTTCTCCCTCTTTTTCTTGGTCCAATCAGTTGCAAATAGGGAAAGTTTTTCTAACTGCTGCCAGAAACTCAGTCTGTTCATGATGTCAGAGGTCCCTTGGTCTTCCTTTGATCCCAAACACCAGCTCTCGAGTCTATGGGTCTTACCTATCAGATTAGGCTGGTATAAAGAAGTGTTCACACTCGCCAATTGTTTTACATTTGCCAATCATCACCTGACAATGCATGGTCCTAACCCATGGTCCTAATCCATGGTCCTTTGACCTCTTTAGTTGGTTGACTTCAAGTTTGGTTCCTGGCTTTTTATTATTATAAAAACTAGGTTTGCTATTTTGCTAAACTTTGTACCTGTTGGCTATCAAATCTCTGCAGAAGTAATGTACTCAAAAGAATGATCATCTCCAATACTTATCTGAGACGGAAAATGGCTGAGAGTTCTCTCTCCTACCCTTTCTTGTTATACAAATACGGCTTCACTGGTTTCCAACTTGTGCATTTTCCTTCCAGTGTCCAGAGCGGGGGGCATGACAACCAGAAAAAGTTCTTTCTGGCATCAAAGGATGAAACCAGGAGTTCCCACTGTGGTGTAATGGGACCAGCAGCTTCTCTTCAGCACCAGGACATGGGGTTGATTCCCAGCCCAGCACAGTGGGTTAAAGGATCTGGTGTTGCTGCAGCTATAGCATAGAACAGAACTGTGGCTAGGATCTGATTCCTGACCCAGGAAAGACAAAGAAGGAAAAAAAAAAATGATGAAACCAATTAATATGGAGAACCTGACCCCTGATCAGAAATGCTTTTGAGGCAAGATTTTGATCAAAAGGGGAAAATATGAGAATAAAGGAAACAATTTACAATGGAGTCAGGAAACCCTGAAAAGGGAGTTTACATGCACCACTACTCAAACCCCACTGGTAGGAAGGAAGAACTTCTCCTGGCCCAGCAACAGCCTCGCCAATGAGAACCTATCACTAACCTGGACACTTGGAAGCAGCCCCTCCCATCTTCCCATTTTTCCTCTATAAAAGCAAGTCTCTCACCTCAGTTCTCCAGACGTTCCTAGAGTTTGCCTTAGTTTATTTGTCCTAGACAGCAATGCACTACTATTCCTAAATCAACTAATTTTTTTTTTTTTTTGGTAAAATGACTGGCTCTTTGTTGTTTGTTTTAACAAACGAAGTAATGAATGTGAATTAGCATACTCATTGACCCATTCTAGTAGTGAATTTATATATTTTAGAAAAATTTGTCAAATTTATGGGAAAATACAAAATAAAAATAACCTAAAAAGCACATGGAAAAGGAGAGAAAATTTTTGCTAGAAATACAGTAGATAAGGTTTATATTTTTTCATATACAAAAAGCACTTAGCAATCAATTTAATGGTCCATTAAGACTCCTAATTGAAAATGGACAAAGAACTCAAGAAGGTAATTGTCAAGACAAAAATCAAATTGTAAATAAAAATATGAAAAAGTCTAACTTTTTTATTTAAAAAGTGAGCTTTTTTTGTTTTGTTTTCACTTTTCACAGAGTGCTTTCCATGATGTGATGGCTCTTTCATACAGGGCTGCTGGAACTTTCTATTACTATCATCTAAATTGACCTCTAATTATTGCAACCTTTACAGAGAGCAGATTGTCAGTATGGCCTAGATCTTTCACAATGGCCACAGCTTTGGGCGTACTAATTCATGCAAAGGATTTAATAATAATTACTGTTATGCATGAAGTTGTTCAAGCATATCTTAATTTTTAATAGCAAAAAAAACCTAAAAATTTCAGTGTGTAACAAGACAGGAGTTGATTTTAAAACAAAGAACATTTAGCGAGAGAAAATGCTTCTAAGGTTATGTGAAAACAGCAATTTGAGTTCTGTTGTTTTATGTGTGTCACTGATTTATGCAACCATGTTATTAATGAGCTAGACTCCATAAGACTCAATTTGAAAGTGCTTTACTTTCCCCTAACGCTGCATTCAATTTGCTCTGTCAGCTTTTTTTTTTTCCGACCCACTGGATGGTATCTGGGGCCTAACATATAGCTGTCCAGTCAATTTTTCAGGAATTGAGAAGTCCGGTTCACAACGGCCAGGTTGAGAGAAACATCACAGTGCCTTCCACTCCTATGAAATCCATTCAAGAAACACACTTCTTTTTTTCATGACCATAAAACTTTAGTCATTACGTATGTGGCTTGGAAATGGCTTGGAAATATGTGAAGCTAGAGATTCTGGAATGATTGCAGTCACCTCTCGGCAAGTTCAGAGGTCATACAGAAAGCACTTCTCAGAATATGTGGGCACTTGTCACCTAGATCTGTGTTGATCAATCTAGCTCCTCTCTTTAGAACACCTGAGCAGTTAACACTTACAGTACACAGCTTTGGGGGCATTTGTTAAAAACAAGGAAAAAATGCCTTAAAACAATCTATAAGAGCAAAATAAGAATACAAAGTAATTTCATCTTGTTTGTACCAAGGTGCATTATTCACACCACATAAAGTACGTTATAATCTACTTGAGGGCAATAATCATTTACATTTTTATATAAATCATGGACACTGAATAACACCATTTTATTTACTTAGAAAAAGATCCAGAAAAGAAAATAAGAAATTACTCAATATTGATCATTGAGACCAGAGAAGAAAAACAGATAGGAGATGGGATTTCATTCATCTAAATAACTATGTGGTATAACGATACCTTTATTACTGCTACTGCTTCTGTTGATAGAACTGCACTATAGCTTCTCGCTGTGGGAGAAACACTATGCTAAATATGATACATGAAGTTTTCTCAGTTTATCTCAGAAATATGAACTATTTGTTTCAGACAGAGGCTTAGAGAAGTTTGTTTGTTTGTTTTGATTTTTAGGGCCGCACCCGTGATATATGGAAGTTCCCAGGCTAGGGGGTCAAACAGGAGCTACATACAGCTGCCAGCCTATGCCACAGCCATGGCAACAGGGGATCTGAGCCATGTCTGTGACCTACACCACAGCTCATGGCAATGTCGAATTGCTGACCCACTAAGCAAGGCCAGGGATTGAACCCACATCCAGTCAGATTTATTTCCGCTGCACCAAGACGGGAACTCTGCAAAGTATGTTTTTACTATGTTTACTCAACTAAAAAAGTTAGCACAATGTTGGTGTTCAAACTGCTTGACATAACTAGAAGATGATGTGTTTTCCACTGCCTCAGACCAGAGAAAAAAAATATTAGGAGAAATATGGAGCATGGTTATCATTATTATATTCAAAAGGCCCTCTCTTGCCAAGGTGAAAAATCACCAGGGATAATTGGCCCTGGATGATCAAGGTACATCAGATTACTGGTATCTGGCATGTTTGGATAAAGATGGTTAATATAAAAATATATAATATGTATAATATATAATATATAGTGTAGCATAACATGTTCCCATGTACAACTTATTTTGTTTTGTAAAGGGTGATTTAATTATTACGGCTTGCAAAGTTTGCCTTTTATTGAGATTAACAAGGTAGAATGTTGTAGCCACACACTGAATCCCATGGCTGGCATGAATCTAACAAGAACCAGTCACTTCATTCAATTTCTTTCTTTCTCCAAAATGCAATTAACAGACTGTGATTAGTTGAACAAATTCCAAATTGTATTCAAATGAAAGCAATTTACCCAGCATCTGGGTCCAACAGGTGATCATTTCAAAGCTCCTGGAAGAATTGGATGGTTTCATGTAATTGTTCTCAGGAAGAAATGGATTTAAATGCATGGTTCCAACAGGCCCCTCCACACACAGCCCATATGGTGGTTCAGTGCTAGCCTTTCAGCTTCATTAGCCCAAAGGGCAGCCTGGGTAATTACACCTCGCTTCCAAAATATTTTTTGTGGTGAACAAAAAATGTTTCAATCTAGCACAAAATAATAGCTGAAACTTCTTAACAACTAGGCAAAGAAAGTGGTAGGTGTATGTTTACATAGGAAGTGTGTTTGTATCCAGCAGGGTGGAGGAGAGTAGCAAAATTCAAATAATGAAAATTGTGTGCTAGATGTGAAGCACTGAAAAAAACTTCACTTACTTTGTATTGTAACTGTTTAACCCCCAGAGTAAATCTGTGTCCATTACTTCCTCTATTAATCCAAGGGAAAAACTAAGGCTTAGAAAGTAGTAATAAAATTTGCATAAATCACATGGTTTGAACACAGAGAGGCAGGATATTCAAAACCAAAAACACATATAAATATATGACACTTAAGGCATTTTTCTTGGTTGCCTTTATTTATATTTCAAGCGTCATATAAATTGGGTTGAAACCATTTGTCTTCAGTTCATCTACATTAATTTAAAATTACATACATTTGATTTTTGTTTTGTTTCCAGCTCTGCTTATAAGGAAAGCACTTGGAAGTCGCCAATTCTTTGTGACAAGTAAAGAACTGAACAGACTGAAAAAAATGACAACTTTTTTGGATCTGTAAGAGAGGTAAGGACAAAGGGCAAACTGCTGCTCCGGTGATTAGAGAGAAAGGTGAAAATACAGAGAGTCATGACTTAGCAGAGCAGGGACTCCTGAATGGGAACCACCTTGGACACCAGTGCCCAGGTAGAAAAATCTATGTTGTCATTGATGAGCTGCTGTTCAGTATGGACAAGTCCGAGAATTAAAAATGTCAGGGGGACTCTGTCATAAGAAGAGCTACACACTATTGCATGTTCTACTTGCATGAGTTTGACCAAGTTCTCACAGTAAAAAGCAAAGAAAAATCCTATCATGCTTCCGGCAGGGGGAGAGGGAAAGAAACCAGTGTAGAATATTCCAGTGCCCTCCATTCTTGACAAGACCTGCCCTCAGAAGGAACTAGTTAACTAGGAGCTTACCTGCTAGGGGATTGTCAGAGTCTCACCCAGGTGGGTAAAGAGAAATGCTCAATTCCAGCCCACTCTAGCAATCCTCCCCTTGAAGGGGGAGAAGGGAAATAAACACACCAAAAAACACTTGTCCCATGTTGCTGTGGCTCTGGTGTAGGCTGGTGGCTACAGCTCCGATTCGACCCCTAGCCTGGGAAATGGGCCCAAGAAATGGCAAAAAGACAAAAAAAAAAAAAAAAAAAAAACACTTGTGAAATTACAGTCCAAGAATACAGGCCCATTAAAAAAACTAATACTTTATCACAGGACTATAAAATATTTCCCTTCATTCACACCTTGCTAACACATTACCAAAGACCTATTTACTGGAGTTCCTTTACCTGGTACCTCATGTATGGCTATTAAGAAAAAAAAATGTAATCACACTAAGAGGAAAGAAACACACCAATTTGAGGAGATAAAGAAATCATCAGAACTAGACATACCATAAATACTGGAATCATCAGCCTGGAGATTTTAAACAATTATGATAAATATGCTAAAAGCACTAATGGATAAAGTAGACATCTTTCAAGAAGAGATGAGCAATGTAAGTAGAAAGAAAGAAATCCTAAAATGAAACCAATATGAAGTGCTGAGATCAAAACACTGTAATACGAATAATTATTTTGATAAGCTTATTAGTAGGCTGTACATTTTGTGGCAAAGAATCTATGAACTTGGAGATATATCAACAGAAACCAACAGAAATGAAAACAAAAAGAACAAAGAATAAGGAAAAGATAACAGAATATCCAAGGACTTTAGGATGCCAATTAAAAAGTATGAAATATGCATGGAATGCCAGGAAGAGAAGACAGACGGGAGTAGAAGAAATATTTGAAACAGTAATGATTGAGAATTTCTCCCAAATTAATGTCAGACACAAAATCACAGATTTAAAAACAGAGAATATTGAGGAAGAAAAATGCCAAAAAATAACCCAACCAAAAATAAATAAATAAATAAAAAACCCACCTCTAGACATATTATTTCAAACTACAGAAATTCAAAGGTAAACAAAAACTTCTAAAATAGTCCATAAGGAAAAAAAATCTATAAAGGAACAAAGCTAAGGATAATATCCAAGCTATCCTCAGAAAACATGCAAGAAAAGTTGGTAGAATTCAATAAAGTATTAAAAGAAAACAAACAACAAATAGAAGTCTGTGCCCTGCAAAATTATCCTTAAGAAGTAAAGCAGGAATAAAAACTTTCTCAGAAAAACAAAAGAGAATCTTTTACCAGTAGATCTGCCTTGCAAGAAATGTTATTTCTTCAAAGAGAAGGAAGATAATATAGGTCAGAAACTTGCATATACATAAAGAAAGGAAGAGAATCAAAGAAGGAATAAATAAAACATTGTTTTTCTTATTCTTAATTGATATAACAACTGTCATTTTGTTCAATTATGTATGCATATACATTTGCATATATATATGCTTACATATAAGTGAAATAAATGAAAGCTATGATACATGGGATGGGGAGAGAATCGGGATTATTTTGTTATTATGAGGTATCCAGATTACTTGTGAAGTGGTATAGTGTTATTTTTTTAAATTTATTTATTAACCATATAAAATGTTGACATCATGATGCATGGGAAATGGAAATCCATGGTTCTTCTGCTTACTTAATATCTTAGCTACTTACTGCCAAAAAGTCCCTCTTTTTTCAAAACCCTAAAACAATATAATCTTAGATGTTTAGAGTAATGTATTCCCATCTTTAAATAATAGAAAACAATTACTATTTACCCAACATCTAATCTGACTAGAAATCCTCTTGATTCCACCTTTAAAATGTATTTATAATTAGCATACTTTAATTTCAGCATTTCTGTTTTTTTGTTTTTTTGTTTGTTTGTTTTTTTTGTTTGTTTTTTTTTTACTGCCTTACTTGTAGCATATGGAAGTTCCCATGCCAGGGGTCGAATCAGAGCTACAGCTGCTGGCCTACACCACTGCCACAGCAATGCAGGATCCAAGCTGCATTTGAGAGTCATACCACAGCTCATAGCAACCCTGGCTCCTTAACCCACTGAGTGAGGCCAGGGATTGAACCTGCAACCACATGGATACTGGTCAGATTTCTGTCCTCTGCACTACAGAAGGAACTACAGGGAAGCTATTTTAAACTCTATCAGGCAAATCAAAAGATCTCTATTTCTTTATGGTCAGTCACTGGAAAATTATTCAGTAATTTTGGTTCCTTTGGTGCTGTCATAATTTCTTGATTTTTCATTTCCATTAAAGTCTTCTGTTGCAGTCTTTGCTTTAAAGAAGAAGCCACATCCTCTAGTCTTTATTGACTGAATTTGGGAGAGAAATCCTTCTGTCACCCCCATTATGGATTCTGAGGCTTTCTGAAACCTTTTTATGTACACACCTACTTCACACTACGTGTTTCATCTTTGGAAGGAATTCTTAAGATTGTATGCCTTCTCTTGATCCTGAGAAGCCAGGCCAGGTTTTCTTGTAGGCAACGTAGAGTTAGATCTTATTTTTCGATCCACATCATCCTTATATTTAAATTAGTATACTTAGAATTTTAACATTCAAAGTGATTATTGATATGTTGGATATTAGTTATCATACATATCATATGTGTCCTGGTAGCTGTTAATGTTTGTTGTCCTTGTTCTTTGTTTCTGTTTTTTGATTTACTCTTTTTCTGCTTTTGGTGATTTTAGTTGAGCACTTTATATGATTTCATTTTCTCCCCTTTTTTGGCATAGCTGTTACAATTCTTTTTTTTTTTTCTTTTGTTACTGGATATCCTAGAGTTTTCAAAGTGCTTTTACAACTACTCCAAGTCCATGTTCAAATTATACTATAAAAGGAGGATATAAGGAAATTGGTAGAATAGGAGTTTAATATCATCTTGTTTCCAAAGACTAGTGATTTTGACAATCACCCATGAACAAGAGTGCCTTTGTACAATTTTTGAGCCTAGCAAAGAATTTCCAGCACACTACTGGATTAGAAAAATCTGATGTTGAACTCATTGAAGAGGGAAACAGAAAATTCCTTTTTATCTGAAATACCCTCCTCAAGTTGCCACAGCTTAATCATGGCCTGCAGTTTCCTTAAAGGGAGAGACTGAAAGTTTATGAGTAAGTTCTTGGCTTCCCCAGATAGGCAGGATGCTACCAAAGAAACCTACCTCTTTCTCATCCCATTTAGAATGCTGGAATGTGCTCCTTCACTGAGGGGCAGTGAAGGACCAACAGAACACAGCCAGGGCTCCAAGGATCTGAACTTTTACCAACTTGTGTACTCAATCAAGAAACCCACCCACAAGCCTCTGGGGATAACTCATCTGAAGATTACCAAATATTAAAGAAGTTCCAGCTCTCAATAGTCTCTCTCAGAGCACAGAGGAGAGGGAATAATTCCTAATGGGTTCTGTGAAGCAAGCATTACCCTAGTGCCAAAAGCGGACAAAAACATCACCGGAAATAAGAACTGCAAGCCTAACTTTCACAAACATAGATGTAAAAATGCTGAACAAAATAACAGCAAATCCAATCCAATAAGAGATAAAAAATAATTATATGCTACAACCCTACAGGATTTATACCAGGTTCACAAGGCAGGTTCGATACTTGAAAACTAATTAATATAATTAATCACATCAGCAAGCTAAGAAAGAAAAGTCATAATTATAACAGTAGATGCAGAAAAAAAACTTTAATAAAAGATAGCACTCATTCATTATAAAACTTCTCAGTAAACTTGGAATAGAGGGAAGTTTCTTCAACTTTATAAAGAATATCCACAGAAATCTATAACTAGAATCACATTTAACAGTGGGAAACTAGAAGTTTTCCCACTAAGATCGAGAACAAGACAAGATGTCCCTCTCACCACAACTTTTCAACATTGTAATGGAAGTACTAGCTAAAGCAATAAGAGAAGTAAAGTAAATAAAATGTATATAGATTTGCAAAAAGTGAATAAAGCTAGCTTTGTTAATAAATGATATGATTGTCTATGTAAAAAATCTAAAAGAACTGACAAAAATATGTGATTATAGGAAGGCTGCAAAATACAATGTCAATGTACAAAAGTCAATCATTTGTATATACATCGGAAATGAACAAGGAGAATTTAAAATTAAAAGTGCAATACCGTTTATATTAGCACCCCAAAAATGAAATACATAGGTATAAATCTAACAAAATATGTATAAGATCTCTATGAGGAAACTATAAAAGTTTGATGAATGAAAAAAATGAACTAAATTAATGGAGAGATTCCAAATTTATGGATATGAAGACTCAAATGGTAGGATATCAGTTTTTTCTAACTTGATCTATATTTTCAGTGTAATCCCAATCAAAATCCCATCAAGTTATTCTGTAGATAACAACAAACTGAAGTTTACATAGAGGGGCAAAACAAACAGAATAATCGATACAATACTGAAGGAGAAGAATAAAGTTAGAAGACTAATACTATTTGATTTCAAGAGTTATTATAAAGATATAGTAATCAAGACAATTTGGTATTGGATAGAGTAGACAAACAAATCAAAGGAACAAATAGACAGTGATAGACTCTTCCACCAAAATAGAGTCAACTGATATTTTACAAGGGAAAGAAGACAACACAATGCAGTGAAGATTTTTTTTCAACAGATGATGCTGTGACAACTGAACAACCACGTGTAAAAACATGAACTTGGATACAAACTTTACACCCTTCATAAAAATAAACTCAAAATGGATCATGGACTTAAAAGTAAAATGCAAACCTATAAAACACTTATAAGATGATACAGAAGAAAACCTATATGACCTCGAGTATGGTGATGCAATTTTAGCTACAACACTGAAGATAAGATCCATGAAAGAAATAATTAATAAGCTGGATTTCATTAAAATTTAAAGAAATATACATCTGTTCTGTGAAATACAATGCCAAAAGGATGAGAAGGCTAGACATGGACTGGGAGGAAATATTTGCAAAGACCCATCTGATAAAGGATTGCTTTCAAATTATACAAATAACTCTTAAAACTCATTAATAGCTAAACAATTGGATTTCAAAATTGGTCCAAAGACTTTGACAACTCACCAAAGATTTACAGATGACAAATAAGCATATGAAGAGATGTTCCACATTGTATGTCATCAGGGAAATGCAAATTAAAACTGCAAGTTACCACTTCATACCTATTGGAATGACCAAATACAATACTGATGAGAATGTTGAGCAAGAGGAAATCTCATTCACTGATGGTAGGAATGCAAAACTGCACAGCCACTTTGGGAGACTGTTTGGCAGTTTCTTATACAATTGAACATAGTCTTAGCATATGACCCAGGAATCACACTCCTTGGTACTTAGCCAAAGGAAATGAGAACTTTTGTGCACATAAAAGCCTACACAGGAAGGTTTATAGCAGCTATATTCGTAATTGCCAAAATGTGGAATTAACCAAAATTTTCCCCTGTGGGTGGATGGATAAATTGCAGTGCACTTGGACGATGAAATGTTATTCAATGCTTAAAATATGAGCTATCAAGCCATGAAAAGACATGAAGGAACCTTAAATGTTCCTTCATGAGGGAGTAAGGGAGAGAAGCTAATGTAAAAAAGTTATATACTGTATCATTCTAAGATATTCTAAGAAGATGACATTCTAAAAAAGGTAAAACCATGGTGACAGTATGAAGATCAGTGGATGCCAGGAATTGGTAAGGTAAGAAAGAGGAAAGAACAGGAAAAAAGGGAGGATTTTAAAAAGTGTCAATACTCTGTATAGTAGTATAATGAGGGATACATGTCAAAATTCAGTTGTCCAAACACAAAATGTACAACACCAAGAGTGCACTATAAACTATGGACTCTGGGAATTAATGATGCTTCAATGTAAGTTCATTAGTTGTAAAAAATGTACTATTTTACTAAGGGATGTTGGTGATGGTGGATACTTTGCATGTGTAGGAGTGGGGCATATATGGGAAATTGCTGCACATTTATCTCAATTTTGCTGTGAACCCAAACTGCTCTAAATAAATGAATGAATGAATGAATGAAGAAAATAAGTAAATTTGTTCCACAAATATATCAAAATCATTAATCATTACATAGACTATTTACCATAAAGTGTCACACTGAAATAGTATTCTAATACCAAAATTAAAGGTTATCTTGAGAAACTGATCTGAATTTCACTCATGTTTTACAAAAACCTCAATGTTCACATTCTTTTGGGGAGGAAGGCTTGACAATGGGGTAGAATAGAAAGTGACATAAATCTAAATACATATCCAGTAGTTCCTGTTGTGGCTCAACGGTAAGGAACCTGACTGGTATCCATGAGGATGCAGGTTCAATTCCTGGCCTCGCTCAGTGGATTAAGGATCTGGCATTGCTGTAAGCTCTGGTGTAGATCGCAGATGTGGTTCGGATCTGACGTTGTTGTGACTGTGGTGTATGCCAGCAGCTACAGCCTGGGAACTTCCGCATGCCTCAGGTATAGTCCCAAAAAGACAAAGATTAAATTAAATTAAATTAAATTAAATTAAAACATGTCCAATTACACCACTTGGTAATCATGCAGGCAAAGGCATTCATGCCAATTTTCTAAATTTTTTTTGTTTTTGCTTTTTAGGGCTGCACTCACAACATATGGAAATTCCCAGGCTATGGCTCGAATGGGAGCTACAGCTCCAGCCTATGCCACAGCCACAGCAACTCGGGATCTAAGCTGCATCTGTGACCCACACTACAGCTCATGACAACTCCAGCTCCCCACTGAGCAAGGCCAAGGATTGAACCTACATCTTCATGGAAACTAATCAGATTCGTTTCCGCTGAGCCATGAGAGGAACTCCCTAGATTTTTTAATAGAAAGATGAGTTTAGGAAGATATCCTTCACAGTAAATACCTATGGTGATAAACTATTATTTCATAAACTTCTAATGAACATGTGCATGACTTTGCTGGGATCTCATTGTATTCCGGCCTGTCACTTGTCATTAGCATTGCCATTATCTCTTGCTGAATCTCCACCACTACACGGCGTGATTCTCAAAGGCCAGGTCCTAGCTTCTTGCAGTTGTCCGAGCCTGGTATAAAGTAGTTTCCCCGTGACTCTTTGCAGCTAGAATGGATTCAATGAAGCTCTTCCATACTTATAACCTACATATAAGCTCTCCTCCCAGGCCTCTTCCACATCAGTGCAGTCTCTGTTTTTTCTCCATCAATGTGGGGAACAGAGTACTTTTTAATTTTTTTTTAGAAAAAAAAGAAAAGAAAAGAACTAAATCCACCAGCCATAAAGCATTAGTGAGTATTATGCATTGAATCATGTCCATCAAAATTCATATGGTTATGTCAGAATGTGGTCTTATTTAGATAAGTAGAGTCATGGTAAATATAATTAGTTAAGGTGATGCCATACTGGAATTGCATGGGTTCTAGTTAGACAAAATGACTAGTGTCCCTCACAAGGGGAATATGTGGACACAGACACACACACGGAGAACTCCACATGAAGACTGGAATTGTGCTGCCACAAGCCAAGGAGCCTTCAGAAGCTAGGAGAAAGTTCTGGAATAAAGACCTCCCTAGCACCTCCGGAAATTTGTCACTAGATACCCTGATGCAGGACCTATGGTTTTCAGAACAACGAGTCAATATATTTGTATGGTATGTTCAACACTAGGCAGATTCCATTGGGACACGCATGCCAGAGAATCAATTGGCTGATTATTTTTGTGAAAACCACGGGAGAGGCATCTCCCCGCCATCTCACATTCCCCTCACAAAAAGTTTAACGTATTACTCTTCACATGTCAGACTAACCTGTCCCCTTTTTCTCCTCTCCCACTTTTTGTCATGTCTCATATTGTGTAATTCACACAGACGTATCTGATAAAGGCCCATCAAAACCAGTGAAATTCACCCTTTGTCTTTCCAGTTCTCATCACTCATGAGTGACACACACAGATAAGTCTTTGACTATTTTGCTCTCTTTTTTTAATTCCTCATATTTTATTGTGCACAAAGAGCTGAGAGACAAAGGCTCATCAAGGCCATCATAGGCCACATTTATCTGCCTCAAACAGCCTTTGTCTTCTATTAGTTTTTAAAATGGTCCCAGTTCTTGTGTTGTTCGCTGGATTTCCTCACTGCATTTGCCTCGTTTTTAACTGTTACTGAAATGGCAGGGCTACTTGGTGAATTTTGGTCTTGTAGCTCCAGTGAGGAGAGTATCTCTGAACAATCTTCTAGAGGTTTGGATTCAAAAAGAAAAAAATTTTTTAATTAAAATATTAAGCGCTGCCTGCATTTATGTTTATCATCTGTGAAACATTCATTTTTCACACTCATTCTCTTGCTGTGTGAGAGCACTGTTATGCAATGATTATTCCCCATGCCAAGCTATCAACAGGAGTATTTTGAGATAAACAATGTGTTTACAATAGGAACTGTAGTGGTGTCTTTTATTCTGGAAGATGTTGGCACATATATTATTATTCTGCTCAGGAATGAGCCTGTCTTTTTAAGCCTATTGGAGAATTGTAGTAATTTTCTCAGTGATTGCACACAGAATTAGACCTCTTCTCAGTGTCATCACCAACTGAGGTGAGGTTCTCTAGGTTTTTTGGAGGCCCTAGTTACTTTGCTCACTCATTGGTCCATTTATTTATTCATTCACTCATTTACCAACCATGAATGATCAGCTTTAAATTGTCTAAGAAATAGATCTGGCAGGATCCTGTCTCATGACACTATTACTCTATGGATTTGCAGAGGGAAAAAAAAGTTTACAATAATATAGAAAACTAAAACCAACAAACACACGTAAAGTGATGTCCACCAATTTCTAGGCTTAGGTGTTTAGATTATGAAATATAAGTGGTAACATAATAAGACATGCCCTCAGGAAGAGAAAGAGATGGATCTCTTCCATTTCATTTGCTAGCTGACGTGGGATGACCCCAGCTGTAAAACAAGCAAACAAGCAAACAAAACACAAATACTATATTCACTTGGCAAGATCATCTCAAAAAACACAGGTGAAAAATGAGGATAATTATGTGAAGAGAAGGGGGACATTCGAAGGAAAATGACTATACTTCCTTGGGTCATAAAAGGCAAGTTTATCCCATATACTTTCTCAAATAAGAACTAGAAAGGGTAGAAATACGACTATTGTTTATAGAAATATATCCTGGCAACAGAAGCTATTTATTCCTGTACTCACTCCTCACTCCCTTAAATCTTGGGAAACTCAGAAATAAAGGTGGGAGACAATTCTGTCTCAGAATAGTATGGTTGTACTAAAGGACCTGTTCAACCAGACAGGGCTGGCTGTGTATATCAACTTACCTCTCAGATCAGGGGACTGCTCACCCAGCTGTCAAATGTAAAGGGGGTAGAGTCAAATAAAATACTACACTACATTTGTTATCAAAGAGCAAATCAAATGAAAAGTGCTTAACAGTCCATGATTACCTCTATGAATTTTGTGGCTGCATCACAGGTTTCTAACAATTACTTATCCCTGCATATTCTTTACTTTGAAAGGTGTTATTTAGAATGGGTAGTGATTCTCAGCTCTCACTCTGTCTTCTGTGGTCTTTAAGTTTTTAAATATCTAAAGAAAAAGCTCGGAGTTCAAGATACTGAATATTCAAGTTGACATTCTCTTTTCCTTACTATGTAGTATTCAGTTTTCTTTACTGTTTCCATGTTTCAAATAAGGAAACTAAGCAAACATGGCTTTAGAAGCGTGGGAAAATAGAGTGGATAATGATGATCTGATGTTTCCTTGGGCTTATTTACAGAAAATTGAAGGTTATTTGAGTCTTTGAGGACAGGTACACCATAAGTCCTTGTGCTACTATACTTTTAATAAAACAGTATATTTGTATACACGTTGTTTGACTGTCTAATATAGGATGTAAGAGTTTAAGCAGTTAAGGTTAAACAATGGTTAAATATACAGATATCAAAGCATCCTAATATTGCTTCTGCTCTAAATTAATTTATTTTATTTCAAGTTTGTAGCAGAATATGAGTTGTGTGATAGAAAGGATATAAACTTTGCATAGAATGATGTGGATTTGAATCTAAATTTTTCAACTACTATCTCGTTGATAAATGCACACACACACACAACACGTCTAGATTTTTAGCTAAAAGGCTTATGGAGGCAAATTGATCATCATGCTAAAAATATATTCCAAGGCTTGTCTCTTTTCTCTGTTTCTGTTTTGAAGGCCCTAATAGAAGATTGGTTATCAAAAAATTAAAAAAGGTTTACTTTTCAAGATCTTCTAAAGATGGTAATTTTA
The DNA here is from genome assembly GCF_054392235.1 of Sus scrofa. Taxonomy (NCBI): domain Eukaryota; kingdom Metazoa; phylum Chordata; class Mammalia; order Artiodactyla; family Suidae; genus Sus; species Sus scrofa. Next base: position 15,365,749 of record NC_139391.1, read on the forward strand.
TTGACATTAAATAGGCAGCATTATGGTATCCATAGTTCTGATTTGTTTGTTCCTTTATAATCTTACCTGAGGTCATTGGTGGACTACATTTCCCAGTTTCCCTTGGAAGTAGGTGTATCCTTGTGACTGAGTTCTAGCCAATGAAATGCAAGAGTCCTCTCAAATCCAGTCCATACAAATGTCACCCTGCTCTTTTCCCATTTTTGCTGGCTCAAATTGAGGCCTCCAGGGAACTCTTGGGAACCACAAATTGAAGATGACAGAGACCCGAGGGGTTAGGAGTCTAGGTCCCTGAACAATGCTTGGAGAACTGCCCAACCAAGAATATTCCCTTCCCCCAGCAAGAAATAGACATCTTTTGTATTAAGCCTGCATTACCTTAATTAAGGTAAGTACTTAGCACAAAGCTTAGCACATAGTAAGCATTCAAAAATTGTTCTCCTTTTCCCGTGTCAGCACATATTAATTCAATGCATGGACTAAAACCTGGACAGATTTTGTAAATAATTTCTGAAACTGCCCCTGTATAATGATAGCTTTCTGGTTTACCCACTTGTTTACAATGTGTTTTTTTCACTAAAGTCTATGCTAACATTTGAGCAACTTAAAAATAGATAGCTTTATTTATTTTTCAATCTCTGTTGCTTTGTTCTAGATGCCTAGTGTTTCTTGAATAAACAAACAAACAAACAAAAAAATTAGGCAGGTCAGAATAGGGCCAGAGGAGAAAGTACAGTTAAATCCTGGGCATGTTAAACATACTAGGTCAAAGCTCAGATTCTTGGGAATTCCTACTGTGGTGCAATGGGTTAAGAATTCAACTGCAGGGGCTTGGGTCTCTGAAAGGTGCAATTGGTAAAGGATTGAGCATTGCCCCAGCTGCAGCATAGGTCACAGCTACAGTTCAGGTTCAGACCTGGCCTGGGAACTTCCGTGTGCCATGAGTACAGCCATTATAAAAAAAAAAAAAAAAAAAAAAAATCAGATTCTTTTAGTCAGAAAGCCCAAATTTTGTTACTAGGGCCCTGAGTCAACCCCTATTGGCTGAGGTTGCTGTACGTTCCTGAATTTCATTTCCTCATCTATAAGCCAAGAATAATTATAGTACTCATAAAATTAGATACGATTTCTATGTTATTATTATTATTATTAAGGAGGGAATTTGTGGCTACATTAAGACACTAGATAAGGTGTGCACATTCCTTAAAAGTTCCTGAAGTAATAAGGATATGTTTTTCAGATTCTCCCAGTGAATATCACCTCCTTTAAAACAACAAAATTCTCAGGGCATCCCTAGACAATCACTCATCCGTAGCCCCAGTTTGTTAATGTCACAGTGACTCTTTTACATCTAGAAAACATCTTTACTTTTTGAAATTTTGAGCAAATCAAACCCATGCCTCAACTTAAAAGAACAACAACCAAAAAAAAAAAAAAAAAAAAAAAAAAAAAGAATTGAAACAAATGAGAAGCAGTTTTTCACTGAATCAAAGTGCAGAAGAATAAAATAGGTGTATGTGACATAATCGCTGCTTGCTGCTGAATTAACACTGGCAATGCTAGCACAATTTGACGTCTAAATAAAGATATTGGAAGTGGGAAAAAAGGTGACATTTCAAAAGAGTGAACTGTGTGATTAGGAAGTGTAAGAGCTGTTTAAATATCAACCTTACAAATCATTGAGAAAGCATTTAACACAAAAAATAGAGACTGACAGAATAAAATGCTTAGATGAAGACAAACTAGGTGGTTTATAAATTCTCAGGTATACTGGAAAAGACAATTCTGTAGATATTACCTCTGCTTATTACTTTTCTTTAAAAAAAAAAATAGTTAAAATAAGTCTGCAGCCCCAGAGACCTTGTATTCAGAATCTCTACTCAGTGTGCATTTTTATTTCCTCCATTTTACAAATTATAAAAGCTGTTCAGGATAAAAAATGGTAGATGCCTGATTAGAAGAAAGTCATCCTTTGGAGCAAGTAGAAAAAAAATAACGTTTCAAGATTCCTGAATATCAGAGTCCTTTACTCCAAACACAGGTGATTTCCAATTCTAGCTCTACCGCACACTGATCACAAAGGTTTTCATCTCACAGAGCCTCAGTTTCCTTATCCATAAACGTGTGAGAATAATATATAACATATTCGGCATATAGAAATTTTCATAAGTAGTCTTTCTTTTTTAACTAAGATCTGACAGACCTCCCTTGCCCATGTCCAAGATCAAACAGCAAGGGAGTGGCAGAGGCAAGATTAAACTCCCATCATCTCAGAGGTCAGACCAGGTCTACTTTCTCTTCACCAAGTTACCTCCCCATGTCACTATTTGTCAACTAGACTCAACTTTCTCTATTTCCTTGATGTGTGATGTTAAGTGTTGAAAGATAGGCCCCCAAACATCCCAATCTCTTACGAATAAGTAACTGTAAAGCATCTGCCATGTGTCAGGCACTCTTCTAATTAATGGCGACAGATTGATCATCAGTAGAGACATTGTCTGATCTTGAGGAACTCATGGCTTATCTCTGGGCAGAAGACAGAAAATAAACAAATAAATAAGACCATATCAGTTCTGGTTAGACAATTAAAACAGGATGCTTTAATAGAGAGTTGGCTCTGTCAGATACGGTTTTTAAGAACAACCTGTCTGGGGAGATATTATTTACTCTGTGATCTGAACTACATGATAGAGTTAGCCATGCAGAAGAAGCTAATATGGAACTGATAGAGCAGGAATAAGCTTGGCTTGTTCAAGAAACAGGGAGAGGTCAAGCCGGGGAAAGGAGGACAGTATCACATACTATCAACCTTGTGGCCAGATACCATTCTTCACAATCACTATGTTTCTAGTCCAAGGCGTTCTAAGTGCTGGGGAAAAAACAAACAAACACTGGAAGACCTTGGCTGGAAGAAGTATTGTAATCAGATTTAGATAAAGCCTAAACAAAGTATCCTGGGCCACAAGGAAAAGAGGATAAGAGAGAAAGTGAGAGAGAGAGACAGAAAGAGAGAACAGCATATCCAATAACCTCTTACCCAGCATCAGGGTATCTTTTTCAAGGTCAAACTTATGGCAAGATTTGGACAGTGTCTAAAAAATCAGTACAACATAACAATAAATAAAAGCCTACACCTAAGTCCAATTCAAAAACAAAGACAAATAGTGCAAATTTTCCTGAAGACACTGAGGCAGAGAAAAAAGCTACATTAGGAACATAAAGCAATGCAACATCAATAGTCTCCTTTCAACATATCAGCTCCACTACAGCTTCTTTCCCTCCAAGAATGGCTCATGTGTTCCCTTTCTCTCTGCCCCTGGGCTGAGTCTTGCCTCTGCTCATAGCACTGCAGAAATGTTTTCATCCTCTCCCTATCCTAGGACTTCTCCTTAGGGCCTTCTCTCTCTTCCTGATGCAAATCAATTTAGTCCTAACATATCTCAAACTGAGCTTCAACTGTTTTTCCACTCAGGAACACACAGCTTCTTCTTGGGGTTCCCCTGTATTAGCAAGAGCAAAATAGAATTGGTGGGACCAGGGAAGTTGTGGTTAATCAGTAGTAGCAATGAAAACTGAAGGAGGGACCATGCAGGCATGAACTCAATGGATCCTTATGGTCTCTAGCATTATAAGATCGTCCTCAAGATTTCTGTCCCCTGTATAACTCCCTTCCATTGAGGTTGATGGGACTTGTGATGATGATGGGATGTCACTTTTTGAATGTGACATCTTTAGGTCACATTCGTTATGTGATTAATATGATGGGAATTAGTAGGTGTAATTAAGATTCCTTTGAGCTAACTTTGAGTTAATCAAAAAGGAGATAACCCTTGGGGGCCTCACCTAATCAGGTAAACTTTATTAGTAGGGAATTTAGTCTTTGCACTGAAGGCAAACATTTAAAGCAAGAGAGATTTTCTTGTTTGCCTTGAAGCAGTGAGCTGCCATGCAAAAAAGCCCTGGAGAAGGGTGTGTGGCCAGAATGTTGGGGCTGAGAGCAGCCCCAGGCTGACAGTATGCGAGAAAATAGGTCCTCAGTCCTGCAAACTCAAGCAAACAAGTCTACCAACAGCCACATGATCTTGGAAGAGAACTTTGTGCTCCAGGGAAGAATGCAACCCAGCCAATAACTTGTTTGCAACCTAGTGAGATCCTGAGCTCCAGGGAAGAATGCAACCCAGCCAAGAACTTGTTTGCAACCTAGTGAGATCCTGAGCAGGGGACTCAGCCTCGGTCCCTACCTGGACCCCGGACACATGGAAACTATATGATGATAAGTTGTGCTATTATTGAGTTGCGCAGTTTGTGGTGATTTGTAGTAGGTGCTAACTTTGAGTTAATCCATGGATAGCATTCCTAGATCTATTTCAATAGTCCTTTCCTGTGGTTATTTTATTTTTTCTGTAACCTCACTTTCTCTGCCTCCAGCACAATGGTTTTATCTCTATCAACATTTTTTACATTTACTATTATTAGTTTAGTCTACCCACTTGATGGCCTATTGCAATCATTTTTTAACTGGCTTTTCTAAGCATATCAAACATTTATTCATTTCCCAAAGTTATGTCTCTTTATCCAGATTTTTCTTCACTTTTATATCCTTCTTTTAAAATCCTATTTCTGATTACAATTGTGCCTACTTATTCCGGACTCCTTGAGCACTATCTTTGTGTACCCTTATGACTGTTATTTTACAGTTACTTTATTAATGTTTCTAATCTTCTCAATTAGCAGAAGCCATATTTTCTTCAAGTACCAAATACAGTCAATCTTCACTGTTTGCATAGTCCACATCTGCAAATTATTTGTAACTATAAAATCAATACTCATAGCATTTTCACAGGCATTCAGAAACAGGCACATGTTTGGAGCAACAACAAAAAAAATTGAATTGCCTGCTGTACATGTTATGTTGCCAGCCAAGGCTGAATAAAGCAATTCTTTGCTTTCTTCCAGCTCTCATGCATGGAACAAGTATTATTTTTGGAGTCTATTTAGTGCCACATTTTTTGCATTCTTTTGCTTTCCATTGGTGATTTTGCTTTTTTTCCCAAAGAGCCCCTGTGCAAAGTGCTGTTTAGTGTTCTTAAGTCCAAGAAGTCTGTGATATGCCTTATGAAGAAAATACACATGGTGGACAAATTTTACACAGGCATTAATTATTGTTGGCCATGAGTTTGATTTTTTTTTTTTAGGGCCACACCCATGGCACATGGAGATTCCAAGGCTAGGAGTTGAATCAGAGCTGCAGCTATTGGCCTATGCCACAGCCACAGCAATGCCAGATCCTTAACCCACTGTGCGAGGCCAGGGATCAAACCTGCGTCCTCATGAATGCTAGTCAGATTTGTTTCCACTGAGCCATGACAGGAATTCTGAGTTCGATGTTAATGAGTCAACAATATATGTTTAATAAGGTATCTTTAAACAGAGACACACATAAGTCTATATGTTGATCAGTGGACAAAATGTGATAATCAGATGCTCATAGGAACCTAAGCTTGTATTTTTCCTAGGAACAATAGTTTAATATTCACAAATTTAGTATTCATGGCAACTTTACAAAACACAAACACTGCAAATTATGATAATCAACTGTAATTGGAAAAAGTTTTTCATTTTCCCTAAGAATCCCCAAATGTGCCATGTTTTCTCATATCACTGCTTCATCCATCCATCCATTTGCCCACCTGAGTATCCACTAAACATTTATTTATCCCCTTCTTTCTACAAGACACTGCTTGGGACTAAAAATGCAAGGGTAAACAAGAAAGATTCTAATTATTTTCAGGAATCTCACAGTCAGGCAAGGAAAAATATAGGATGGTAAATGGTATAGTACAGAAGATTTATGGAGATTCACAAGAGGAAAACCAAACTTCAAGTAGGACCTCAGAATCTTTTGAAGGAATAATACGTTTAAAAAAGAATCTAGGGAAGGTTCATGTCAGAAGGAAGGGTGGGTGAAATTTCCTCAAGTGTGAGTGAACTTGACAGGAGTAAAGAATTGAAAGAATTCTTGTATTACTGCAGAGTGGTAATCCAGAAAGAGAGAATGACATTGGGTACTTATCACTTATATTTAAAGAACATGGTATAATTTGGTGAAATGTTATCATTTTCACTTAAAACATCAAAGTTGATGAGTTTTGATTTCCTGCTCCTTCCACCAAAATGAGCATCATCAGCTACTTCTTTTCCCTGGAATTCTTATAAAATGGTGGTGTTTATCCTGTTATTTTCAATGTTAGTATTCTTTTATTAAATTTTAAATTTTTTCATGTGCTAGTGAATGGAAAATGCTCATTAAAAGTGATTATAAAAAATGAATAAAATAATTAATAAACGATGGCTTGACACATTGGCAATTCAATGAGCTGGATTTTACATAAATAACCTGAGAGGTACAATTTTTAAATGCATTTGTTCAAAATCAGTAGCAGTTGGTTTGTAAGGTACATATTTATATGCCATTAGTTAAACTAGAATTCCACTGATAAATATAAAACTCTTGAAAGGTTAAAAGTCAAAACAAAACAAAGAAGCAACCCAACCACCTGACAAAACATTCATAAAGTACTTTATGCAATAGAATAACTCAATTTAAGGAGTGTCTTGTCAATACTCAATAGTCATGAATTTTCCATCAAGGAGGTAAATTAATTCACTATCAATATAGCTTTTCAAAGCACACAATCCTCCAGCGTCCTATAAAACGTTTATTTACACACACACACACACACATACATATATAGAGACAGGATTATTGTATCATGACAAAAATCATTTTCATTTAAAACATCAAAGTTGATGCGTTTTGATTTCCTGCTCCTTCCACCAAAATGATCATCGTCAGCTACTTCTTTTCCCTGGAATTCTTATAAAACGGTGGTGTTTATCCTGTTATTTTCAATGTTAGGATTCTTGTCTTAAATTTTAAATTTTTTCAAGTCTACTGAATTTTAGTCAGGTTAAATATCTTTCAAAGTGAGTATGTTAGTCTTGTTTCTAAACATGTGCGATGTTAACTTTTTGCATCCATATTTGCTAAGCCCATGTGTATCATGAGACCTTCGTGGAGACACTCATATCATCTAAGCGGTGACCACAGCTCTTTGAGAAACTACATTACTATTACTTTTCACCACTGACATTAAAACTGTTATAAGCTAAATATATATAGTTATTTCACTGAGGATATTGAAGAAAGCATCCTACTTGAAAGGTTACATACATATCTGTATTGAAGGATACATATATGGAAGGAAGGGTGGGAGGAAGGAAGGAGAGGGGAAAGGAAGGACATTAGGAAGATACTTTATTCAAAGATGATTTGATTTTTCTTAAGTCTCCAAGGAAAATTAATTCATGTTTTGTGATTTAAATAGATATAAGTATATGAAAGAAAGTATACATAATTAAAATGAATTATCGAATGTTTGTTATATCGCTGCTTTATTTGGTAGAAAATGAGGAAGATCAGTGCTTTATATTGTGTTCCATGGCATAGTAATTTTATAGGGAGTTAATGGAGCTTTCTGGAAAAAAAAAAAAAAAAAGAGAGCAAGGAGCTCCTGTCGTGGCACAGTGGTTAATGAATCCAACTAGGAACCATGAGGTTGCGGGTTCAGTCCCTGGCCTTGCTCAGTGGTTAAGGATCCAGCATTGCCGTGAGCTGTGGTGTAGGTTGCAGAGGCGGCTTGGATCCCGTATTGCTGTGGCTTTGGCGTAGGCCAGAGGCTATAGCTCTGATTGGACCCCTAGCTTGGGAACCTCAATATGTTGAGGGAGCAGCCCTAGAAAAGGCAAAAAGAAAAAAAAAAAAGAGAGAGAGAAAGAGAGAGCAAGGGCTCTTTAAAGAACAGGAAGACCATTCAGAGAAATTCTGAGCTGGAGAAGAAAAGACTGGCCTTTACAGGATGGTGACTACACCTAAAATGTGAATGAAAATAATAGGAAAAAGTTAATTTTCACCTATTATGACAAAAGTAAAAAAAGAATGACACTATTCAGAAGTGCTTGAGGGGGACGTGATTTTAAGATATAAGTAGCGAGTCAAGCAAAAATAAATGGGCCTTAATGTTTACTACGGCATTTTATAATAATGTATTTTATAATACTGTGAGTTAAGAAACAACATTGAACACTTGAATGCCAATTCCATACATTGTGATATATTAAAATGGAAAAACATGGAGATGGTAAAATGATTATAGAAGAATAGGCATTCTCAAATACATTATTAAATATGAAAAGGTATATTACAATATTAAATATGTGACTGATTTATGAACATATTAAGTGGAGAAAGCTAAGGACAAAATACAAACAATATAGTTTCTGGATGAATATGGATAAATGGCTCACTACTAATAATAATTCTATTCTTATCTCCTCAAATAATTTTTTTGGGGGGCTGGAGATGGCTGGAATAGAGAGGTGTTGTCTTTTTAAACTTAAGGATGAGCTTCCACAGGTCTTTCCAGCAGGAGAGGCAATTTATAAGGACTTCTACAAATTCAACCTTCAAAATCAGTTTCTAAACTACTTGTGGAAGGGTTCACTTAGGCATGCAATTACCCATCACAGGTCTAATTGCCCATTTGCATGCACAATTTAGAAAGGCACAGTTGAAATTTAGTCCCAGGCTCTCCAACACTAATTTTCTCCCTTTAAATTGACATTTCAAAGAAACATCAGGTGGCTAAAACTCCAAATTTGTTATTTATTTCACCAGGAAGGGAACTTTTTTCCTTTCCAAGTTGAAGGTTTGGTTTTAAAAAAAATCAAAAGATGAAAGGGAAAAGACAAGCATACAAAGGAATATGCCCTCCCTCCACACTATCAAGAATAGACTTTGTTTGCCTTGAAATGAGTTATAATGTGATAAATTATCCAGTTATCAAGGCTTGTCACTAGTGCTCCATAGAAGGGGAAAGATATCTGACCACTTTATAGTTTTATATCTCCATTTATAAGTATTTCTATCTTCCTCTGTAAAAGCGGGGGTAATGGCATGCATTTAATAGCTTTAAAAATTAGAGCTGATAAGACACGTAAAAATTACATAGTAGCCCCTCACTATTATTCCTCTTTCTGTTCTCCTCTTCTTTTTTTCTGTACCTACTATCCTTCAGCTTCATAGGTAATGATCTATCAAAATGCTCTCTACCAGTTTATGACTAAAAGGCTGAACAAGTGGTAAAAGAGACCTCCACTCTTTGCCAAGTCAGTTTTTTGGGTCTTCATTTTGGAGATTGGAAACAGATGTGTTTATGAATGTGCTAGTCAGGCTCACTCACTGTGCTATTTAAAATAGTGGTTAGCAATAGCTGTTATCAATGGGAAAGAAAAAGGTGAATCTTCTAATTGGCAGGACTTGGGAAAATCTAGCCATCAATCTTGCCTTGACCATAACACATTCCAAACACAACAAGACACAAAATGACAACTGCAAAGGCCCTTGGGAGGTGGTGTACACATCAAGGGAGTCGGACTTCTGGACGGATGATGAAGAAGCAAGGGGGTGATCTGGGAGCATCTTGGGCAGTAAAGCAGGGAGAGCTGTGCTGCACGGCAGTTGGCCTGGGCCACATGAGAGCACAGGATGAGGGTTTCTGTGGAACAGCCTTAGGCACGCATGAGAGAGCTCAAGTAGGATGCTCTCTTTCTTGTCCAAGAAGGCCAACTGAAGGGATGAACACACCTTGGCAGAGAGGAACTGGAAGCCAGCCATGCTGCCCTTGCTTCCCGCATCCCTTTCCTGATTAATGCAGCTCCTGGCTGAGGGGGGAACCTCAACTCTCAATCAAAGAGAGTTTTCACTATCTCATGAGTTTAAGCATGTTTCAGTGAGTACCAGCTACTTACCGGACCTGTTGATACCTGGAAGGTCATAAATTGTTACTAAAGGGAAGGACAGAAGGAAATGAAGGGAGGAAGGAGGGGTGGAGGGAAGGAGAGAGGAGGGAAAGATGAAAGAAAGGAATTCATTTCTGATTGCAAATACAAGAGCATTATATATATGAAAGAAACAGTAGGGGCAATTTCAGAAATGCGGGAGTTTGCTCTTTTGCATCTCTCTCCCCTACCTTCTTTTCAGATGCTCTCCCATCCTGCTCTTTTTAACCTTTCTCCTACACTGTGCAGATCTCAGAGTCACTGATGCACTGACTGTTACAATACCTTTTCCATGGACGCATTCCCTTTATAATCTGGCCTTAGGAGGTAACATCAGGTTTTAAAACAGGCATCTTGCTACCCTCCCTACCCCCAATGTATAATGCTGTTTCTGTTTCTTACTCAAAACATGTGGGTTAAGGAATATAAATTCCACCACACACCTAACCTAAGTAAGAGTTGTTTTAACATTTGTTATAACAAGGTGCTTCTATCACAGCCATTGAATAGCACCCTGCTTAACTCCAACAGTCTGTATAGGTTGTGATGGTGGAGGAAGCATCAATACGTTAATTCCTAGATTGAAGAATGGTGAACACAATACCTGAACAAGTTTTTGAAGGAATTAAAAATGAAATGGACACCACAGAGTATTATAGGCTTAGAGACCAACAAGCATCTTTTGGAGGTCTCCACTGTTATTATTGTTGGGTGCAATATTATTATTACTATTATTATTATTATTATTATTATTATTATTATTTCTGCCTGAGTAGTCGCCTGCCCTACCACCATGGCAAAGTTGCTGGGTGCTTTTGTCACTGTCCTCATGAAGTTTAAAGATGTATGAGCAGTACTGTGGGAGAAGAAAAACGTGTGTGCTTGACCAGGCAAGCTGCAATGAGTAGGATGAACTGCTTTCAGAATACTGCCACACTCACAACCCCCTTCTAGAGGTTTCTTTTGCTGACATAGGGGTGGTAGTCTTTCTTTAACAATAAATGTTCTTAATCCTCCCTCATTGAACTAACCTCAGTCTCCTTTTCATACTTTCTTCTGCGCTAGATTTTTTTTTAAGTTGTAGTTTATTCATAATATTATATTAGTTTAGGCTGTACAATATTTTTATAGATTATACTTCATTTAACATTATAAAACAATTGCTATATTTCCCTGTGCTGTGTGATATTTATCCATGTTATACATAGTAGTTTGTATCTCTGAATCCTATACCACTATCTTGCCCTTCCTCCATTCCCTGTTCCTACTATGCTTGATTTCTGAATACAAAAAGACCCCTGAACCGAGGCCAGGGTGTCATTTTTATTCCAATTCTGGCATCTCCCTAAGTTATTTTTTTCCAGTACCTGCCAATGCCACTTTTAAAGGGATAGGAGATAATAGAACACTTTCTATTAAAGTGTAAATGGAAAACAATATTATATTAGATTCAGATGTAAACATAATGGTTTTCCATTTCTCTACATTATGAATTGATCACCATAATACATCTATTTACCATATGTCACCATACAAAGTTAGTACAATATTCTATTTTGTGTCTGGCTTCTGTTAACTCAACATAATCTCTGTGAAATCCATTCCACGTAGTAGTTTCCTGTCCTTTTTATTGCTGTATAGTATTCTGATGTGTGGTTATAATTCAATTCCTTTGTCCATTTGTTTGCCTCTTTTTGATCCCTAAGTAGTTGCCTATTATATAGCTATGCCTCAACTTGTTCATTAAGGAAAATTTAAGTTCTTTTCAGGTTTTATTGTTATAAATAGAGTTCTTAATGTTCTTGTACAAAAAAAAACCCCAAAGTTACTACAATTTTGTTGATTATACTCCCTATGTTGTACATTATATCTTTTGACTTATTTATTTTATAACCAGAAATTTGTACCTCTTACTCCTCTTCATATATTTTACCCATTTCCTAGTCCCTCCCTACTGGCAACCCCCAGTTTGCTCTCATTATCTATATGAGTCTGTTTCAGTTTTGTTTTAGTGGTTTTGTTTTGGTTTTTTTTTAAGATTCCAGGTATAAATGAAATCATATGGTATTTGTCTTTCTCTGTCTGACTTATTTCACTTAGTGTAATACCCTCTATGTCTATCCATGGTGTTATAAATGGTATGATCCCACTCTTATTATTATGAAGTAATATTTCACTGTGTGTTTATATCAACATTTTTTATATTCATTCATCAATGGACACTTAGGTTGGGCTCTTGTAAATAATGATGCCATGAATATAGGGGTGAATATCTTTTTGAAACACTGTTTTTGTTTCCCTCAGTTGAATATCCAGATGTGGAGGTGCTGGATCATGTATTTCTATGTTTAATTTTCTGAGGAACTCCCACACTCTTTTCCATAGTGGCGGCAGCAATTTACCTCCCCACCAACAGGGCAGGAGGATTCTTTTATACACATCCTACGCAACACTTGTTATTTCTTGTCCTTTTGATAATCACCTTTCTAATAGTACAAGATTATCTCGTTTTGCTTTAGATTTGCATTTCCAAGATGATTAGTGATGTTGAGCATCCTTTTCGTTTGCCTGTTGGGCATCTATATATCTTCTTTGAAAAACTGTCTATTCAAGTCTTCTCCCCATTTTTTAAATTGGAGTGCAAAATGCTTTTTGATAAGCAAATATTTTATAATCTGATACATCCCATTTGTTTACTTTTGCTTTTGTTTCCCTTGCCCAAGCAAATAGGTACACACACACACACACACACACACACTCACACACACCCCAACACCAAAAGGCTTACTGCTTGTGTTTTCTTCTGAGTTTAAGAGTGTTATGGTATATTTTTATAATAATTTTACCCAGTTCTAGTTTCACAACTAAGTTCCAGTCCTGACTGTTCAAGAGCCTTTCTGACATCTCCACTTTGATATCCAACAGCCATTTCAAACTTAACCCAAATAAAATTTATTTTTCTATCTCCATGCCCGGGAACACTGACTCCAAATTTTTCCTCCTCTGGCATTTCCATTTCATTAGATGGCACAGCCATACACTCAGTACTTAAACCAAATATCGGGGAATTGTATTTCATTCCTCTTCCTCTGTTTTCTCTTTACCTTATACCCTTACCTACCCCAATAGACAGTCCTGCCCAGACAAAAACGTATTGAAAATTCAACCACTTCTCTTTATTTTCACTTTCTTCCATTCACCCAACCCCAAACTATCATCACCTTTCTCCTAGGCGACTATGGTATCTGCTGAAGCTCTTCTTGACTCCATTCCTGCCTGCCTGCAATCTAGCAGATAGATCTTCTAAAAGCATGAATCAAATCATATGATCCTCCCACCCACAACTTTAAGAAAACATCCTCCAGTAGGACTCTATTTATATTTGTCACAAAAGCAAATGCCTTACAATGTCTACAAGACTCCACATTCCTGGGGCCTCAGCTGCACATCTCTGTTTATCACTCACTCACCATCTTCCTCCTGGATCATCATCCTTTGGGCACTTGATGTTCTTTTCACTCCTGCTTTAGAGAAGATACCCTCTGCTTGAAATGCTCTCCTCTCACACTAGCTGTCTAGTAATAAGTTCCTGTCACTGAGGTCTCAGCTCAAATGGTACATCCACAATGAGATTCTATCACTGTCACCGCCCAAGCACCCATCTCCATCCTTCTTTTCTTCATTGCTTTTACCACTCTCCGAATTTCATTCCTTTATGAATTTACCTGCTTGTTTTTCCTGTGTTTCTCTACAAGTATGAAAACTCCATCACTGGGCTTGCTGTTAGTAGATATTCATTCATTCAAATTTAGGAAATAATATCTGTACATCATGGCCCCTGCACAGTAGCCATTTCTATAGGTTATCTTGTGAACTGAGAAAGGTGGCTCAAGAGCTCTAGTTGAATATCTAACATTAACTAAGAGCTAACTATAAGTATGTCACATTTATCAACTCTTCAATCATTCTATAAGATAGATGTCATTTTATAAATGGGGAAGCTGAGGAACAGAAATTTAAGTAAGCTGCCCAAGTCACATGTCCAGTACTCAGGAAAGCTGGACTTTGAACCAAGAACCACTTGCTTCCTGGATCCAAAATGACAGTTTCGGTGTCAATGAGGCTCCATTTCAAAGTACAGGGTTATTTTGTTTCCCCATGTTATTCCCGTTGCTATTTTTATTATTATTATTGTTAATTCTGTTTATCTTTAATTGAGATGGTCTGTAATTGAGATGATCTGAGTGAATCTCTGTTCTTTGAAAACAAAATTGTCCAGTGTAGCCAGAAGTTATTACTTTCACAATTCCTATTCGGTGACCTCTTTCCATTCTCAACTGTCAGTGAATTTCTGCAGAGGTGTCACTTGCTAATTATGGGTCTGGCTCACAATTGCTTACAACAGGCTTCTCCACTGAAGTACTCTTGAAGGCTGGGGAGTTGAATGGGTGTCCTTGGGATTTCAGGGCAGAAAGCCTGCAATGATTACTGCAGGAGAGAGAAAACTTTCAAAGTCTTATAAATTACCTTATAAACCCATATGATTTCTGTATTCTTTCATAATGTGACAATGCTTTTTTTTTTTTTTTACTTCAAAGTTTGTTTTTTTCCATGGTTTTGAGGACCACCTAACAAAACGTCATGTATATTATTTTGAATGATTAACAATGTTAGGTGTAAGTCCTTTCAAAAATATCCACAGTTTTATAGTCATCACAAGATGGAAAAAAAGAAGCAAAGCCTTCAATGTATGAAATCACTTAGTTATAATGGTAGAAATCTAACTAATGAAGTTTGCTATTCGCTGGCATGAAGTCCTGACCTGGACACCTCTCAAAGAAATTCACACGTTGCAGGAGCTGCTGAGGCATCCACAAGATGACACTACTGGTTATTTCTAGATGTGTGTTTAGAACAACACTTTCAAGCATTTTGTCATAGACTCATCATAAGAAGTACATTTTACAGCTCAGGCTGGTATACATATCCACATACCTAAAGCCAAAGTCTCATGAAATAATAAGGTACTTATTATATATGATATTGTCTGTCCCATCTTAATTTTATTTTCTAAGACCTGCTGGACAGGATCCAATGAACTGATGCTACAACTCAGGATTATGTCACAATGCACAGTGTAAATGACAATGCATTAGATAGGGTCTCTTCAAGCTTTACACAAAGACAATGAGTTTATGTGTGGGAATGACATTTGTGAACTGGACGATAAGGAAATCAAGCTTAAAAGAGATTTTCTACATCCCCCAAATGAAGCTTCAGGCCTCCTAGGACAAGATTTAAAACATCAGACTTGTCATTGCTCCTTAGAGTCACGATATCCAGAGTTCTACTGGAAAACATACTTCTCCTTCGAACTGACTTCTTTCATGACCTTAGAAAAAATGGACCCTCACAGATTGGGCCTTATCTCTCTGTTTTGACACTTAAGTCCCAAGACATGGTTTTTTAAAATAGTTCATTTAATTTGAACGCGACAGAAAATCCCTACAGAGACTTGCTTAAAAAGCCACCTGCTATTCTGTCACTTTTTTTTTTTGAAATATATAAAGTCTAAAGTGAAAATCCCCCTCCCTTCTACCCCTTTCCTCCTAAAACAACTTTCAGAAATAATTGTTGTTAGCAGTTTGATGCACAAACTTGTAGCTTTGACAATTTCAGCATATACCATCCCATGTGCATCGTATAGAGAGCCAAAATTTCATACATGTATGTTTATACTTTTTTGTTGGTCTTTTTAGGGCCATACCCACAACATATGGACGTTTCCAGGCTAGGGATCGAATTGGAACTGCAACTGCTGGCCTACACCACAGCCACAGCAACATGGAATCTGAGCCATGTCTGCAACTTACACTGCAGCTCATGGCAATGCCAAATCTTTTAACCCATTGAGTGAGGCCAGGGATTGAACCTATATGCTCATGGGTACTAGTCAGGTTCGTTACCGCTGAGCCATAATGGGAACTTCCCATACATACATTTAAATGAAATTTTGTCATATACCACCTTGATTTTTTTTCACAGCAAAGCATAACATATAACATTTGAGTCTAATGCATAGACATGTACCCACTGTCATCTGCCAATTGGCTTTTAAGTTTCCCACAATTTTCAACATGACCATAATGCCGCAATGACACTCTCATCATATACATTTTTAAGCCTAAGACATCTTTGAGCTAAATTCCTAAAAATGAGGGTTATACTTCAAATTTTAAACAAGGTTTCATATTATCCTCCAAGATATTTTTACCAGTCCTTATTTTCACTGAGAATGACCATTTCCTAGATCTCTGTCAACACTGATATTATCAATATTTACATTTTTTGTAAATTTTATGGGCAAATATGCATGTATTTCCCTGAGTTTTGTTTTGAGTTTAAAGATCTTTTCATGTCATGTGTAATTCATTTTTTTTTTTCATTTCTGAATTACTGGTTCATATATGTTACCCATTTTTCTATTTGGCCATTTATCTTTTAAAATTATTTATAGAAAATATATGTGGTAAAGCCCTGTGTCTATTCTATGTGCTCCATTTTTCCCTCTAGCATTGCACTGTCTTTTAAATTTAGGTATGGTGTTTAGCCACAAAGAAGTGCTGTATATTTAAATTTGTTTACCAAAATCCATACAGTTAATTGTGTTGATGGCCACTATGTATTGTCATGCTAAAATGAGCATCTCTAAATTTAAAAATAGCCTTGTGGAATTTTTAAAACTACTTTTATAATAGTGTATTTTTAAATATAATATTTATTTTTTATGTAATTGGGCCAATTTCAATAATTTGTGTTTCGTAGAAAACTATCCATGTTATATACTTCAAATTTCTTTGCATATTTATAGAACTAAACTTATAACTTTGTTTAAACTCAATTGTATCTATAATTATATATCACAATTTTGATTCCTAATATGTATACTTTGCTTTTTAAATTTTTGAGTCAGACTTGCTAAGTGCTTCTTTATTTTTCTGTTGATTTTTTATAGACATATATTTTATCATTTTTACTTTTCACTTTAGTATTAACTATATTATTTTTTAACTTTATTAGTACTTTTCCTTTTCTATATTGTTTTATTTCACTTGTTTTTTCTAGTTTCTAAAATTGTATTTTAGTTTATTTGTAATAATTTTATTAAAACCTACAAAAAGTCATAAAAACTATAAATTGTACTCTGACTACATTTACTGTTGCATTTCATAATTTCAAAAACTACTTTCTTGTTTCTGTTTATGTCTCGATAGTTTATATTTAAAATTTTGATTTCCCTTTTGAAATACCTATTTGAAGAAGCAGTGAGCATTCGAATTTACTTAGGAAATTAGATATGTCTAGGCATATCTACTAAACTAGTAACAACAATAGGACTAAGTTCTCTCTTTTTCCTCTACATATGGAGGGTTTCAGTGAGGTATGGGGAAGGAGGAGAAAGAAGCAGCTCCCAAACAGAAGGTGAGCAGAAAGAATAGCAGTGTTTTCCTCAGACACTGGCCTAAAACCCATCAAAAAGAACAGCGTACCTGCCTTCTCTCTTTTTGAAGAAAGATTTGCCTGTAGAGGCTGAGGGTGCTCCTTTCACAAGAGGCTGTGTCCCTGACATGGGAGCAAATGCAAGCCAGCTTTTTGAAAGTGAGACAAGGAACGGAGAACAGAATCATCCTCTGTGCTGTACTTGACCACAACGTGGCTTCAACAGATTAGGCCTTAGGTACCTCTCATTCATTCTTTGCAAAGATATTTTTTTCTTTTATTTTTTTTTATTTCCCCATGATGTACAGTAGAAATACATATATATATATATAATAAAAATTTTAAAAAATGTTAAAAACTTAAAAATAAATAAATATCATTCTTTGCAAAAATGTTTTTAAGCACCTGCTTTATGCCAGACACTGGGAGAAGCCATGAGGAACAGTGTTGACTGCAGCATAGACACACCGGCCTTGCCATACTGGACATTGGTAACTGAGGTCAGTAGAAGATTTATGTGGGAATCTGAGACCTTCTCCCCACAGAACCTCAGATGCAGAAGACCACAGAAAAGAGGGACAGAAGAACATGAGAGGGTTGAATATGAAACTTCTTCCCAGAACCCCCACAAATAATTGGATAAAACTGTTGTGGGATTGGAAAAGTTTCCATATTCACAAGTTGGAGTGAGACCTAGAATTGTGGGAATTATTACAGTTTATGCGTCTGAGCGAGGCCCTTGCCTATGCATTTGCATATTATTAACACCAGATCCACCATCGATCAACCATCAGGAACACAAGGCAACTTCCTCTTTGTTACTCTTGTATACTTATTTATCTGCTGTGTCTTCTCCGATATAATGAGAGAATTTCAGCTTTGCCCCAATAAGACATGTGCCATACTCACATGTTCCTGGGACTTCTGTATGGAGCATCTTATTTACTCAGTAAAACAGCTCTGTGCAATAGTGGTCATAATTATCATTCCCCACTACAGGCTCAGACACTGAGAGTGACAGAGGTTGGATCACATGACTCACATAAAATAAAATCCTTTCTAGGAACTGTTCAGCCAATGTCTGTTGAACCAAAGATGGTGTGAGCCATAGCTTTATTACTTGTTCAGGTGCAACAATTTAAACTGACATCAGTGGAATAATATTTACTGAGTCATAGGAAAGAACATGCGATTACAACCCATTTCAGAATAGCTTATAATAAAATATTTTAAAAATTCCCACTTCTCACTACAGATGGTTTTACAGAGGTATGAAAAGACATTATAATATGCAATTATCTGGAGTGAAGCATCACAGTGGGCACAAATAAATATGGAAGAAGTGTTAGTTATATTATAATTGTTCATTAGATTTAATCATTTATTTATTCAAATATATGCCTTGAGCACCTCCACATTACCAGATATTATGCTAGACGGTATGAGAGATAAAATATGGACTTTTTTTTCCTAAAAAGAATTTAGAGTTTGGAAAGGTAGATGAGATTTGTACTTTAGATAAGAAGTCTCTCTGTCAACTGAGACATACAACATCACCTTGTAGAAAGAATACAAGACCTGTATTTCTGCCCTTATCACAGATCAGACGCGGAGTTTCGTGCCCTCCTTTTTTCTCTCTGGAGTTCAGTTTTCTCATTAGTAATATAAAAGGAGTGATCTAGTGGATTGCAAAGATCTCTAGTATTGTTTGAGTATAAGAATTTTATAAATTTAGGAGAGACTAATTCCACCTGGGTTGAGAAAACATTAAAAAGGAGGAATTACATTTGAACCTATCATGAAAGAATTAATTTGAAAACCGTCATAACAAACAAAAGAGGGACAAAGTCAGCTTTTAGGGAAAAATATGTTTATGACTAAAATATCCTACTAAATCACAATATGGTTTAGCCACAAAACATTGCTTGGTCCTCAGTACATGTGGGGAGTTTTTAGGGAAGGGGCAGGAAGAGGTTGGAAATTCTCAGCAAGAAGGTTTTAGATTAGCATTTAAATTCTCAGCTCTGTGTGGGCTATACCTCTTCAATTTTCTAAAATGTGTATCTTTGTTGTTATTTGAAAATTGTCTGCATACCAGCAAGCATTCTTTTTAATTTAATAGCAAACTCTTAGTTAAGCAATTTGCCCACGTTTCAACACCTTTCCTCTCATCCTATAAAACTGATATATTTGTTCAAGTGTTCTTAGTTATAGTGAAATCATACCATTATCAATCTTCATCTTACATACATTTTTGCAAACATGTCTTTATTGCCTATCCAACACTGAAATATACTCATGAAAATGAAAAAAAAAAATCAATCAATCATCTCGGTGTCAAGCAAAGAGTTGGTTGACTGAATTGTTCAGCTTTCATCCAGATGTTAAGCTATATTAATCAACCAAAAACAGCATGTGTGGGCATGTGTGCACCTGCGCACGTGTATGTGCATACATGTATGTGTTATGCAGCATCTTTACACATTTAAGATGTTTTCTTTGTATATGCAGATCTTGAAACCATCCCAGTTTTATCTGTGAATTAAATTAAAATCACTACTAATAGTGCCACCTTGTGTCTGAAATTCAAAATCAAGACTATATGTTCATATATGATGAATTTTCAAGCTAAAAAAAAAGCATATGTATTAATCTACTCCAAATTTCTCAGAATTAAGCATTTGGAGAGCTAGGCAGGTTAAGTGACTTATTAAAGCCACTCACTCAGTGGGTGGTGCAGTTAGGACTCAAACTCAAAATTCCTGATTTTTGCTTTAGTCCCTTTTAAAAATATCACATCCTTTGGAGAAGTCACTTTTGATGACAAAAGAAAAGTAATCAATTTTAGTTTTATTAAAGACAGGTGTAGAGATTATATCAATTTAGCTTTAATTTATGGTTGTAATAGGATTCAATTTTGATATTTAAATACTTTAAAATCTTGATAGTTAATGAATGTGTATAGCAATAATGTAGGCTCATATTACTACTAGGTGTCAGGGACAATTAACTTGAAGGCTGTTATCCTTTTAATCATTTTTTAAAACATACTAATTTAAGAGAAGTCGCCTAAGATGTCTTCTACATTATCTAATTTTTTTTACTGCACATAAGGCATAAATCCATGTTAGTTTTCAGAAGTAATATTTAAAGGAGAGTTGAGTGTAAATGGCACAATAGTGCAGAAATAAACAATGCAATATAACAGGTTTGATAGAGCCTCCACCCTTATATTAGAAAAGTAGTGCATTGTGTACTTTCATAGAATCTTTAGAAATGGAAACTTCCTTCCTCAGACTTTAAATAAGACTTTTCCATTAACAAAGATGAGTTCAGCACAACACTGGCCATAATAAAATGTCAAGAGAGGTAGATACATGGTTTCCATCCTGAGAGGAAATAAGCACTCATCAGTTATCTTTCAAAATTAAGGATGATTTACTAATCGCCAGTCAAAAATTCATATAACTCCTATTTTTCTGGTAGTGGCGAGGTGGAAAGTGTTCGGAGTAATGGGAAATGGTAAGAAAATAGAGTATTTTTTAGCTGCTTGCATTATGCTAGGAACATCACAAATACTCTGATCCAGCGAAGTGAGAAGGGGCTTTAGAGCTACCTACGCCAGCTCCCACTGAATATCCACGGTAGTGTTGCTTCCAGCTTCCAAATTGCCTTTCTGGTTCAGCTCTCCTTGAACCATGGGTTTGAACCACATGCGTGCATTTATCCATGGATTTTTTTCTAATAAGTTCAGATAGTACTAAGCTATCTTCAGTTGGCTGCATTTGTGAATGTGGAACTTCAAGGATGCAAGGGATGGGCATGGAGCATCCTCCAATTTTGGTATAGGAGGGAGAAATCCACAGCAGATATTAAGGGGATGAATTATATATCTATATCTCTATATCTATATCTATTCTATGTCTATATCTATTTCTGTATCTTACTGAAAGAGAGAGAGAGTAGAATGCTAAAAGTTGACCTCTCTATAATGGGGTCATCCAAATATAATATAGAAAAGAACATGCCTTCATTCCCTCCATTTCTAGATTTTGTAATCACTGAATTATTGAATTTGCTTCATTTGACATGTGTCTGCTTGTTCACTGAAAGACTGGACTGATCTTGGGAGTTCCTGTCGTGGCTCAGCTGTAATGAACCTGACTACTATCCATGAGGATGTGGGTTCAATTCCTGGCCTTGCTCAGTAGGTTAAGGATCTGGCATTGTTGTGAGCTGTGCTGCAGGTTGCAGACACAGCTTGGATCCCACATTGCTGTGGTGTAGGCCAGCAGCTACAGCTCAGATTCACCCCCTATCCTGGGAACTTCCACATGCTGCAGGTGCAGCCCTAAAAATACAATAAATAAAATAAAATAAAAATAAAATAAAATAAAATACTAGACTGATCTTAAAAGACGAACTATGTTTCCTGGTCATTAGTTCCAAATAGAAACAAGCTAAGCTAATAAAACTCTTGCAAGATTAAGATAAGATTTTCAAATGCATCCAGTTGTCTGACTAAAATTATCCCAAAGAAGCCAAAGCTTCTGCAAAGTAGAAACTAAGAACCATTTTCCTTAAGTTTCTTCATACCTCCTGAATCAAAAGTGGCCAAAAGAGTCTACAAATAAAAATTTTTGAGTAGCCCCATTTTTCTTTAATGAGTTTACATAAGTTTTATTATAACAGCCTGGTAGCCATGACAGTAGTGATAATCCCATGATATGAATGCCTAGCACAGTGCTTTTAAAAAGGTGTGCAACAAAAAAACTAAAGAGTGATAAACATAGGAAAAAATAGCTAGGAAGAGGGGAATCCTCAAGGCCAAGGCTAGGTTTACAGGACTCCAGAAAAAGTGACAGTTGAACTCAAAAGGAAAATGAGCAAACCACAAAAACACCACTCTGTCCAAAATCAGACCAGCTGATGCATCACTCAAAATTGACACATTTAGCTAAGAAAAAAATTTCCAGTGGTTGCTTTGCTTCTGTTAGCTGCCTAATTAGGGAGGGGATCAGAGTACTAAACTTCAATAAGAAAAAAGGTAACCTAAAGGCCAATGAAGTACATAGCTTTGCTTACTGTCTTCCTTCCTAGAGCTCTTCTCTAGTTATCAAGTGAGCATTTTACGAGTTTTGAAAGATTTGGCTTTCCGAAGGTTGTAAAATTTCCCAGAGTGACTGTTAAGACTTCTTTGCAAAATACTCTACTTTTAAAGAAATCATAGCTTGCAGTGTTTCAGGTGAAATATAAATATGATCTTGCAAATGTGACATCTTCTGGAGGAAAGAATAAAATAAAGGCTGTGTCAAGAAGCAAAGAGATTAGTTTAACGCTATCTCAGCACTGTTAACTAACTCCTGGCATTTATGAAATATTAAGAGAAGGATTTATCTACTGACATGGAAAGGAAATAAGAAAGCTATATACTGAGTAGAACTAAAATATTTGTCCCAGCTTACAAACTCGATAAATTAACATGCTCCAGAATCAGGCCTCAAATCAATTTTCTAAAATTTGGGAGAGGGATCAAAATGATGGAGGAGTAAGACATAGGGCTCACCTTCTCCCACAAACACATCAAATAAAAACCATCTACATGTAGAAGGATTCACATAGAACATCTACCAAACACTGGCAGTATTCTTTAAACCTCCAAAAAGGGCAAGAAAACCTCTACATAACTGGGTAGAACAAAAGGAAAAAAAGAAAGAGAGAGAGAAGGAATCAGGACAGGACTAGACTTCTGAGAAGGAGCTGTGAAAGAGGAAAGGAACCCATACCAGGGGAAGCCACCTGACAGGGAGATCAGCCAAGATGGAGGGACATCAAAGTCTTGGAGAAAAGTGCAGCAGCTTGACTGAGAAGAGCAAAGAAGACTGAGAGCCATAGAGACCACTGGTACCATTGCCTCCAGACACCATAGTGCGAGTTGCTCATGCAGGGGCTGGGCACTAGGACTCAGGCTCCAGAGGTCAGTTCCAGGTAGATCACTAGGGATGGCTGTGTGGTGAGAGCCTGAGGGGCTATGGAGCAATACACCACAGGCTGGGGAGCAGAGTGCCACAGCTGTGGGAACCTGGGAGGAGTACTGGGCCCACAGAAGAAGCAAGGCACTATTGTTGGGGAGGGTGAGAGGAGGATGGGAGGACTGACATAGGAATATCTTTCCCTGGTCATATATGGACTCTTAGATGGCAGGGCACCTCTGGCACAGGCTACAGGTGGTAAGGTGCCACTTGTGCAGGTTAAGGGTGATGTGTTGCCTCTTGTGCAGGCTATAGGTGGCCAGGCACCTCTTGTGTGTGCTAAGGGCAGTAGGGGGCTAAACGTAATGTGATGCCTCTTGCAGTCATCTCAGACACCAGAGGTGGGTGTGGTCCACCACCACTAGAGGTCAGTGAACAGGCACCACTTGAGGCCCTAGTCAACTGAGAAGTCAACACAGAGAAGAGCATGCAACCATGCACAAACCATAGTTGTTCTCACTTCCCTGAGAATGCACATGCCCTGCCACTGCCACTGCCAAACATTCTGTGTGTCTTCTACACCTGCTTGAAGATCACTGTCACTTCCCAGGGCCCTGTAACTAGGAGCAGCCTGTGCCACCTTCCCTAAACCAATACAGTAAGAAAAATATAAGCAAAACGAAAGAGCTCAGGAACAACCGCCAGTTAAAAGAATGGGAGAATTCACCTGAAGGAGCCAACAATGTAACAGACGCCTGCAGTTTAAGAGATTTTGAGTTCAAAAAGGAGATAGTGAAAATACTGAAGGAATTAAGGGCGAGTATGAAGGAATTAAAAGTGAATGTAAGCAGTAATGCAGATTCCTTTAGAAAGGAATTAGAAATCATAAGGAGTAACCAAGAAAAATTAGAAAATTCATTTGCAGAGATGCAATCTGTGTTAAAGGCACTGAGAAGCAGAATGAATAATGCAAAGGAATGAATTGGTGACCTGGAAGACAGAATAATGGAAATCACCCAATCAGGACAGCAGACAGGAAACCAAATGAAAAAACATGAAAGTATAGAAAAGATCTATGGGGTAATATAAAACAGGACAATCTATATATAATAGGGATTCCAGAAGGAGAAGGAAGAGGGAATTGAAAATACATTTGAAGAAATTATGGCTGAAAACTTTCCAAATCTAAAGAAAATAGTTATCAATATACAGGAAGCACAGAGGGCCCCAAACAAGTTGAACCCAAAAAGGCCCACACCAAGACATATTATAATAAAAATGGCAAAAGTTAAAGATAAAGAAAGGATTCTAAAGGCAGCAAGAAAAAAATACAAAGCATTAATTGAAAGGGAACCCCATAAGACTCTCAGCTAATTTCTCTATAGAAACACTACAGGCCAAAAGAGTGCCAAGATATATTCAAAGATTTGAAAGGAAAAAATTTGCAGCCTAGAATACTCTACCCAGCAAGAATATCATTTTAAATAGATGAAGAAATAAAGAATTTCTCCAACAAACAAAAAGAATACAGCAATATTAAACCCATTCTAAAAGAAATACTGAAAGGGATCCTCTAAATAAAAAATAAGCAAGAAGAAACAGGATGGAGGAAATCATAATTGGAAAGCAATCACTTAAAGAAGCCAGTTATAGGTCTAGAAGGAAAACTTAAAGAAGTCAGTTATAGATCTAGAAGGAAAAACAACAACAAAAACATTGTAAAAGTGATAATAAACACAAGGAACAGCAAAAGGATAAACATAAAGATGCCAAAAAGGACTTGAAAATCATAAAATGTGGGGAAGGAAAAGTAATAAAATATAGACTTTTTTTCTTTCTTTTTCTTTTTTTTAGAATGTGTTTGAGCCTATATGACTCAGGCTAAAGTAAGCAGATATAGGAAGGGGTTAACATACTTGAAAAACAGGGCAACCACAAATCAAAACCAAATGTTACATTCACAAAAACTAAAAATAAAAGGACACAAACAAAATTAAAAAAAAAACATTCCACAAAAATAGAGAAAGGAAGAAAAGAGAAATAGAATCAACTGGGAAACAAGGTTTAAAAATGGCAATAAATACATATTTATCAATAATCACCTTAAATGTCAATGGACTAAATGCTCCAAAGATATACAGTGGTAGATTTGATTAAAAAAAAAATAATAAGAGCCTACAATATGCTGTCTACAATAGACTCACGTTGGAGCAAAGGAAACATATAAATTGAAAGTGAGGGTATGGAAAAAGATATTTCATGCAAATGGAAAAGACAGAAAAGCAGGAGTTGCAGTATTCATATCAGACAAAACACACTTTAAAACAAAGGACATAAAGAAAGACAAAGAAGGACAGTATTTAATGATAAAAGGATCCATTCAAAAAGAGGATATTACAATTGTCAATATATATGCCCCTTATATAAGAGCACCCAGATAGATACAACAAATACAACAAACATAAAAGGAGAAATTTATGGAAATACATTAATAGTAGGAGAGTTAATGCTGCACTCACATCAATGGACAGATCCTCTAGACAGAAAATCAATAAGGCAAGAGATTCTAAATGACACAATAGTTAAATTAGACTTAGTTAACATTTTCAGGACAATGCATCAATAAAAAATATTCTTTTCAAATGTACATGGAGCATTCTCAAGGGCTGAACACATACTGGGGCACAAAACTAACCCCAAAGAATTTAAGAGTGTAGAAATTATTTCAAGTATCTTCTCTGATCACCACGGCATGAAACTAGAAATTAACCACAGGAAAGAAAATGAGAAAAAAAAACCTGACTACATGGAAACTAAACAACATGCCACTAAAAAACAATGTGTCAATGAGAAAATAAAAAATGAAATTAAAATATGCCTTGAGACAAATGATAATGAAAACACAACCATTCAAAATCTATGGAATGCTGCAAAAGCAGCTCTTAGAGGGAAGTTCATAGCAATAAAGGCCTTCCTTAGAAAAGAGGAAAAATCACAAACCAACAACTTAAGCCACCACCTGAAAGAATTAGAAAATTATAAACAAACAAAACCCAAAGTGAGCATAAAGAAGGAATGATAAAGATCAGAGAGGAAATTAATAAAATAGAGATTCAGAAAACAATAGAAAAAAATCAATAAAACCAAGAACTGGTTCTTTGAAAGGGTAAACAAAATTAACAAACCTCTGGCCAGACTCACCAAGAAGAAGAAAGAATTCAAATAAACAAAAAAAGAAGTGAAAAAGGAGAACTCTCAATGGATACTGCAGAAATACAAAAAAAAAAAAAAAGGAATACTATGAACAATTATATGTCAACAACCTTCTTATATGTTGACAACCTAGAAGAAATGAACAACTTGCTAGAGACATACAGCCCACCAAAACTGAGTCAAGAAGAAATAGATCAATTGAAAAGATAACTAGAAATTAAATTGAATATGTAATAAAAACACTCCCTACAAACAAAAATTTGAGACCAGACGGCATTACACGCAAATTCTAAAAAATATACAAAGAAGAACTTATCCTTCTTAAACTTTTCCAAAAGTTTGAAGGAGAAGAAACATGCCCAAAAATATTCTATGAAGCCACTATCACCCTAATACTAAAACTAGAGATACTACCAAAAAAGAAAATGATAGACCAATGTCTTTGATGAATATAGATGCAAAAATTCTCAACAAGATTTTAGCCAACCAAATCCAGCAATATATAAATAAAATCATACACCACAACTAAGTGGGATTCATCCCAAGTTCAACATACACAAATCAATCAATGACATACACCACATTAACCAAAGAAAAGTCAAAATCTACCTGATCACCTCAACCAACATTCATTCATGATAAAAAGTGGGTACAGAGGTGACATTCCTTAACTTAATAAAAGCTGCTTATGACAGACACACAGTGAATAAAATATTCAACAGAGAAAAGCTGAAAGCCTTCCCACTAAAATCTGAAACAAGACATGATGCCCACTCTTACCAGTTTTATTTAACATAGTACTAGAAGTCCTAGGAACAGCAATCAGACAAACAAAAAAAATAAAATGTTTCCAAATTGGAAGAGAAGAGGTAAAATTGTCAATCTATGCAGATGGCATGATACTATATATTGAAAACCCTAAGGACTCCACATAAAAACTACTTAATATGATCAATGAATTCAGCAAAGTAGCAGGATACAAGATTAATATCCAGAAATAGGTTGCATTTCTGCATACTAACAATAAAATATTAGAAAAGGAATGTAAAAATGCAACCACCTTTTAAAAATTACACTCCAAAAAATTAAATAGCTAGGAATAAATCTAAGGAGGTGAAATACTTATATGCTGAGAACTATAAAACATTAATCAAGGAAATTAAAGAGGATTCAAAACATGGAAAAATATTCCATGGTCATGGGTTGGAAGAATTAATATCTTAAAAATGGCCATACTTCTCAAAGAAATCTACAGATTCAGAGCAATCCTTATCAAATTGCTCATGATATTTTTCACAGAACTAGAACAAAAAAATTCAAAAATTTATATGGAACCATAATAAACCTAGAACTTCCAAAACAATCCTGAGCAGGGATGGGGGGGATGGAACAAACAAATAAACAAAAAAAAAGCAGGAAGATAACTGTTAAGACTTCAGAAAATATTGCAAAGCTACAGTAATCAAGACTGTGTGGTACTGTTACTAAAACAAACATATGGACCAATGGAACAGAACCCAGAAATAAACCCAGACACCTACAGTCAGTTAACCTTTGACAAAGAATATAAAATGGACAAAAGACAGTCTCTTCAGCAAGTGATGCTTGGAAAACTGGATAGCTGCATGTAAATCAACGAAACTAGAACACACACTCACACCATGCACAACAATAAACTCAAAATGGCTTAAATATTTAAACATAAGACAAGATACCATAAAGCTCCTAGAGAAGAACATAGGCAAAAAACTTCTCTGACATCAACTGTACAAATGTTTTCTTAGGTCAGTCTCCCAAGGCAACAGAAATAAAAGCAAAAAAAAAAAAAAATGTAACCTAATCAAACTTATAAGCTCTTGCACAGTGAAGGAAACCATTAAAAAAAAAAAAGAAGAAGAAGAAGACAGCCTACAGATTGGGAGAAAAGAGTTGCAAATGATGCAAATGAAAAGTCTTAATCTCTAAATATTTAAAGAACCTATACAACTCAACAGCAATAAAAAAAAAATAAATAGAAAAAAGAAAACCAGCAACCCAATTGAAAAATGTGCAGATGGGAGATGGGATTAAGATGGCGGAATACAAGGAGTGGAGATCAACTTCTCTCCTAAAAACAAAAAAAATTCACAACGAAAGACTGAGCACTCTTCACCAAAATGGACTGGAAACCTTAAAAAAGATATCCTACTCCAGAAGAAAAAGAGAAGGCCACATCAAGAGGTAGGAGGGGCGATGTCACGATATAAACAACCCCATACATCCTGGGTGGGAAGCTCCACAGACTGGAAACTAACTGGTTCACAGAGACTCACCTACAGGAGTGAGAATTCTGAGCCCCACATCAAACTCTCAGGTGTGGGGATCTGGCATGGGGAAAAAGACCCCCAGAGCATCTGGCATTGAAGGCCAGTGGGGCTTGTGCACAGGAGCTCTATGGGACTGGGGGAAACGGAGACCCCATTCTTAAAGGGCACACACAGACTTTCACGTGCACTGGGTCCCAGGGCAAAGCAGTCTCCATGGGAATCTGGGTCAAACCTGACTGCAGTTCTTGGAGGACATCCTGGGAAAACAGGGGTGAATGTGGCTTGTTGTGAGGGAAGGACATTGAAAGCAAAGCTCTCAGAAATATTCAGCAGTGGTGCCTTTCTCTGGAGGTGGCCATTGTGGGAAAATAGGGCCCCACCTGTCAGTCAGCTGCTGAGAAGCCCCAGGGCAAAGAACAATCCAGAACAATCACAGCCCCGCCCCTCAGGAAACAGGCTACCTAAAGAGCCCTCAGGCACACAGCTACCTCCAATCCCATCCAGAGACTAAGCCCCACCCACCAGAGGGATTAGAATTGGCTCCACCCACCAGTGGGCAGGCATCAGCCCCTCTCATCAGGAAGCCTACACCAAGCCCTCCATACCGACTTCTGCCACAAGGGGGGCAGACACCAGAAGGAAGAGAGGCTACAACTCCATTATCTATAAAAAGGTCATCACACCAAAAACCTATAAAAATGAAAAGACAAAGAACTATAACTCAGATGAGGGAGAAAGGAAAAACCCGAGAAAATCAGCTAAGCAATGAGGAGATTCTTAGCCCCCAGGAAAAAGACTTTAGACTGTTGTTGCTGAAGATGATGCAAGACATTGGAAATAAACTGGAGGCAAAGATGGATAACTTACAGGAAACACTGACCAAAGAGATACAAGATATAAAACTTAAACAAGAAGAGATGCAAAATACAATAACTGAAATAAAAAATTCACTAGAAGCAGCCAACACCAGAATGCAGGAGGCAGAAGAACAAATAAGCGAAGTGGAGGACAGATTAGTGGAAATTATGGATGCAGAATGGAAAAGAAAGAAAAAAGATTGAAAACAAATGAAGAGAGTCTCAGAGAACTCTGGGACAATGTGAAACGCACCAACATCCATATTGTAGGGGTGCCAGAAGGAGAAGAGAGAGAGAAGGAGACAGAAAAAATATTCCAAGAGATAATAGCCAAAAACTTCCCTCACATGGGGAAGGAATCACTCACTCAAATCTAGGAAGCACAACGAGTACCATATAAAATAAACCCAAGGAGAAACACCCTGAGACACATATTAATCAAACTGACCAAAATTAAAGACAAAGAAAAAACATTGAAAGCAGCTAGGGAAAAGAAACAAATAACATACAAGGGAATCCCAATAGGCTATTGGCAGATTTTTTAACAGAAACTCTGCAGGCCAGAAGGGAGTGGCATGATATACTCAACATGATGAAAGGAAAAAACCTCCAACCAAGATTACTCTACCCAGCAAGGCTCTCGTTCAGATTTGAAGGAGAAATCAAAACCTTCACAGATAAGCAAAAGCTGAGAGAATTCAGCAACACTAAACCAGCCTTACAACAAATACTAAAGGAACTTCTATAGGCAGAAAAGAACAAGAGAAGAAGGAAAGGAAAAAGAGCAGCAAAAACAAATCCAAAGTAATTAATAAAATAGCAATAAGAACATACATATCAATAATTACCTTAAATGTGAATGCACTAACCGCCCCAGCCAAAAGGCATAGACTGGCTGAATGGGTACAAAAACAAGACCCATAAAGATGTTGTCTTTAAGAGACCCACTTCACTTCTAAAGACACATACAAATTGAAAGTGAGAGGGTGGAAGAAAATATTTCATGTAAACAGAGATCAAAAGAAAGCTGGAGTAACAATACTAATATCAGACAGAATAGACTTTAAAATGAAGAATATTTTAAGGGACAAAGAAGGACATTACATAATGGTCAAAGTATCAATCCAAGAAGATGATATAACAATTTTAAATATCTACGCACCCAACAGAGGTTCGCCACATACATAAGGCAACAACATTAAAAGGACAAATCGACAATAATAACACAATAATAGTGGGGGACTTTAACACCCCACTTACAGCAATGGACAGATCAACCATACAGAAAATCAATAAGGAAACACTGGCCCTGAATGAAGCAGTAAACCAAATGGACTTAATAAATATTTATAGGACATTTCATCCAAAAGCAGCAGAATACACATTCTTCTCAAGTGCACATGGAACATTCTCTAAGATTGATCATATCCTGGGCTACAAATCCAACCTCAGTAACTTTAAGAAAATTGAAATTTTATCAAGCATCTTTTCGGACCACAACACTATACAACTGGATATCAACAACAAGAAAAAAACTGCAAAAAACACAAACACGTGGAGACCAATGGATCACTGAAGAAATCAAAGAGGAAATTAAAAAATACCTAGCAGCAAATGACAATGAAGATACATGTACTCCAATGTTCATTGCAGCACTATTTTCAATAGCCAAGACATGGAAACAACCTAAATGTCCATCGACAGAGGAGTGGATCCAGAAGATGTGCTACATATACACAATGGAATATTACTCAGCCATTAAAAAGAATGAAATACCGGCATTTTTAGCAACATGGATGGACCTAGAAACAATCAAGCTAAGTGAAGTCAGTCATACAATGAGACACCAACATCAAATGCTTTCACTGACATGTGGAATCTGAAAAAAGGATAGACTGAACTTCTTTGCAGAACAGATGCTAACTCGCAGACATTGAAAAACTTATGGTCTCTGGAGGAGACAGTTTGGGGGGTGGGGGATGTGCTTGGGTTGTGGGATGGAAATCCTATGATCATTATACAACTGCAGATGTGATAAATTCTTTTGAGTAAGAAAAAAAAGAAAAAAAAAGAAAAAAAAATGTGCAGATGACCTGAATAGACATTTCTCCAAAGAAGACATATGGATGGCCAACAGGTACATGAAAAAATGCTCAGCATCACTGACTATTAGAGAAATGCAAATCAAAACTACAATGACATACCAGCTCACACCAGTCGGAATATCCATCACTAACAAATCACAAATAAAAAATGTTGGAGAGTGTGTAGAAAAAAGGGTACCCTCCTTCACTGTTGTTGGGAATGTAAACTGGTACAACCACTATGGAAAACAGTATGGAAGTAACTCAAAACTAAACATGGAATTACCATATGATCCAGCAACCCCACTCTTGAGCACATATCTGGACAAAACTTTCCTTGAAAAAGATTCATGCACCCCTACATTCATTGTGGCAATATTCACAATAGTCAAGACATGGAAATAACCTAAATGTCCCTAGACAAATGAATGGCTTTAAAAATTGGTGTGTATACAAAATGGAATACTACTCAGCCATAAAAAAGAACAAAATAATGCCATTTACAGCAACACAGATGGAACTAGAAACTCTCATACTAAGTCAAATAGGTCAAAAAGAGAAAAAAAATCATATGATATCACTTATATTTGGAATCTAATATAGATACCAATGAACCTATATACATAAAAGAAATAAACACATGGACATGGAGAACAGACTTGTGGTTGTTAAGTGGGAGAGGGAAGGAGTGGGATGGACTGAGAATTTGGGGATAGTAGATGCAAACCATTGCATTTGGAGTGGATAAACAATGAGATCCTACTGTTTAATGCAGGAACTATATCTAATCACTTGTGATGGAACATGATGGAGGATCATGTGAGGAAAAAATGTGTGTGTATATGCTTGGCTTTGATAAAAAATAATTTTAAAACAAATAAGTAAAAAAAGAAAACAAGAAACAAATTTTAGGACAGAATGTTTTAAAGAATGATGGGACATTCCCTGGGAATCGGCAGTCAGAGCTGTGGATTCTACACCACTTACTGCATCAGTCAATTAGCAAACAATTGTGATATCACTTTACACCCATGTAATGAGCCTCCGGAAAGCACATCCATTTGGGATTGGCTAAGAACACGACAATCTGCAAAAACAGGAAACGAGTAGGGAATAGATGGAGAGAGAAAGGAGGAAGAAAGAAAAGATGGAGAGGCAGACAAACATGAAGAAAAGTAAGGCATGAGTAAAAAGAAAGAAAAAAAAAGACATCTTATATAGATGTATAATAAATCACACAATTCACTTATTAAATCTCACACATTGTACTTCACCCTTCTCATATACAATACTATTTAGTCTCACTGAAACTACTTAAAATAGGTATAATAATACTTTCTTCATGTAAAGATTAATTTTTTAGAAATTAGAGAAGAGACTAGCAGAGTGTCTGGCGTACAGTTGTACCATATTGCATATGAGCTTAGCAGCGTATTCTATGTCATATTGAAATTTCAAATGATGACTTGGTTAATTATGAAAATGTTATGTCCAACATCCTCTGCTTAAAAATAGGCATTTAATCTATTCAATTAAAGAATTTAAATAAACAAAACACGTGTTAATTAAAATGTCAGCCAAGACATATAAAAACATTCACATATCAGTGGTGGTCAAGTACATTGCACATTCTTTGAGAGAAGTAATTTGTCATTATTTATTAGTCATAAAAAGGTTTAAATCATTTAATTCAGTAGGCTTAAGAAAGTCGAATGTAAAAAATGTATATGGATATATGCATATAAATATACATTTATGCTTATCCTAGACTTATTTAGCATAATTTTTGACATTATGATAATGTTAACTAAATGCTCAACAATATGGCAATGGTTAAATAAATTACAGTATATCTACTTCCTGGACTATAAGGAATGCATTAAAAATATTGCTCTATGCTATATCATAAAAATAGTTATGATATAAAGCTCAGAAGTCAAAATGCAGAAAGAGTGTAAATTTTTATTACAACTATATTAAATATGGAATGGAGGATAATGTGAAAAACAATACTGAACTAGAATAGCGATATATGCACATTTTTCCTATTATTTCTTTTCTAAAACATTCTGTAATGTTACCTTATTTTTAAAAAATACATGCAGTAGAATAACTGTATTGTTAATTAAAATACCCTTGGTATAAATGTGTATATAAATGTATGCTATGTCAATATACACACATAAATAAATTACTCCGGAATTTATGTAAATAAAATAAATTGGAGAACTTGCTGTAAATGTTTAAAATACTTAAAGCAATAAGGTCCTTTAAGTAAACACTTTCTGACAATAGGACTTACCATGGACCACCTCATGGAAGGTTTTCATTGTTTTCTCTGTTATGTCTACAGTTACTCTTTAACTTGAGTGAATAATGTGTTGTTTGCTGATGTGTGGAATATGTGTCCAGAGGAAGGCCAGTGTGTAAGTACAGCTGATGCTAAGTGAATGTACTGGGGAGGCAGGAATTGAAGCCTATGGGCACGGTTTGCTCTTAATCTTGTGTGTGATGCAAAAACATTGATGCTTTTTTACCCAGAAGCATAATGCGATTGTATTTGCATTTTTAAAAGGTTTTTCTCACTTCAAGTCCTGATTCTGTCTTAATTTAGCCTAGAGGAAGTGTTTGAATGACTGGCTCTTTTCTACTTGTTCTTGGGAGCTTGGCTCCAGTAGGGGCTGGCCTGGCACACCCCATCTCAGCTACAGCTGCCTCGGCCTCCATACCTCCCACCCATACCTGGCTGGGGTTCCAGGAATGTGTCTACAGAAGGCTATATAGAACATGAAGTGGCAGAGACAGGAAAGAGAAGTAAGGAGGCTGTTATGATAAAGCAGGCGAAAAAACAATGACAGTGAGGGGAGAGGAAGAGGCTTGAGATGACAAGACAGATTTGAGAAGTATTTAAGAGGCAAATTGTCAATCCTAGTAGTTTCAATTTACAGTATTTCCTTCATCGAAATGGAGGTATCATTTATATGTCACTTAATCTACCTAAGAAGATTTTTAACTGCTTGTGTATAAACCCTGATTTTTTTGCCTGCCAGTGCTCCCCCTTTGTAGTTAGACATGAATGTTTAATGGTTTTGTTTCGTTTGTACTGGTATATAGGATCATGTTGCTAAAATACTGAAATACTAAGAATAAGCAGCATTAATTTATTGCTTTCTTGATAAATGTTTGTCTCAAGAAAACACAAAATTAAGAAAATGCACTTTAAAAAATTACGTGGGGAGTTCCCATTGTGGCTCAGTGGGTTAAGAACCTGACTAGTATCCATGAACCCTGGCCTTACTCAGCTCAGTGGGTTAAGGATCCAGCACTGCTGCAAGCTGCAGTGTGGGTCACAGATGCAGCTCAGATCTGGTGTTGCCCTGGCTGTGGTGTAGCACAGCAGCTGCGGATCCAACTTGAACCCTAGCCTGGGAACTTCCATGTGCCGCAGGTACAGCCCTAAAAAGGAAGAAAAAAAATCAATGGAATGGCTGAGTCAGTTGTGCACACTAACAATTATGGAGATTTCATATAGGTAACTCAGAGAAGCAGTCTGCTTTGGAGTTTGATCTGTCCAGACACTCATACTAAACAGTAGAAAATTACCTGCCTATTGGAAGAAACCATCCACAAAATGAAAAGGCACTCTCCCAAGAGAAGAAAATATTTGCAAATTATATGTCTGATAAGGAGTTAGTAAGCAAACTATATAAAGAAATTGTACAACTCAATAGAAAATAAATAAACCAATTATAAATGGGCAGACGTTCAAAATAGACTTTTTTTTCAAATAGACATACAGATGGCCAACAGCTACAAGAAAAGGTGCTCAGTATCACTAATCATCGGGAAAATGCAAATCAAAAACACAATGAGATATCACCTCCCACTTGTCAGAATTGCTATCTTCAAAAAGATAAGAAATAAGTGTTGGCAACATTCATTTCTTGTCTATTTGTTTAGAGAAAAGTGAACTCTCATGCACTGTTTGTTGCAATGTAAATTGAGGCAGCCCCTATGGAAAACAGTATGGTGGTTTCTCAAAAAAATTAACATGTAATCCAGCAATTCCACTTCTTGGTATCTATTTGAAAAAAAATGAAAACACTAGTTCAAAAAGATATAAGCACCACTCCGTTTACTGCGGCATTATTTACAATAGCCATGATATCTAAGCAACTAAGTGCCCATTAATAGATGACTGGATAAAGAAGATGTGATTGCACACACACACACACACACACACACACACACACACACACACACACACACACACACACACACCACACACTGGAATATTAATCAGCCATTAAAAAAGGGAAATCTTACCACTGGCAAGAAGATGGATAGTCCTTGAGGGCATGAGACTAAGTAAAGTAAGTCAGATAGGGAAAGACAAATACAACATGATATCTCACAAGTAGATGGAATATAAAAAATGTTAAAAAAAAAATCTCACAGATACTGAAACAATTTTATTTTT
This sequence comes from Sus scrofa, assembly GCF_054392235.1. Classification (NCBI taxonomy): domain Eukaryota; kingdom Metazoa; phylum Chordata; class Mammalia; order Artiodactyla; family Suidae; genus Sus; species Sus scrofa. The sequence continues at coordinate 15,402,061 of NC_139391.1, forward strand.
TTGTCTTTTTGCCTTTTCCAGGGCCACTCCCACAGCATATGGAGGTTCCCAGGCTAGGGGTCTAATCGGAGCTGTAGCCACCGGCCTACGCCAGAGCCACAGCTTCGACCTACACCACAGCTCATGGCTACGCCGAATCCTTAACCCACTGAGCAAGGCCAGGGATTGAACCTGCAACCTCATGGTTCCTAGTCGGATTCATTAACCACCACGCCACAATGGGAACTCCTAGAAACGATTTCTATTTGCCAGCAGCAGGGGTTAGGAGATGGGCAAAATGGGTAAAATACGTCCGAGGGTACAAATTTCCAGTTAAAAAATAAGTCCTGGGGTGTAATGTATGGCATGATGACAGTGGTTTCTACGAAAACCTTCTCTTTTTCAATTATTGATACTTTTTAAGTAAAAATAATTCATATCTATTATTAAGGATCTATGTCATTCTGCACTTATATTCTTTCTAGCAAGTAAATTTGGTGATATTATCCTCCTGCCCTCATCTCTCATCCTAATTCCAAACTGATACATAGGTGACATAATTTCTTCATAAAAGTCATATGGTACCACTCTGCATTCTGATTCAAAATAAGCATATACTTTCAACATTAAGTATCTTTTCAATGCTTTGTTTGAGTTCAATAAAAAAGTTATTACATCTTTTTATTCAGTATATGCCATACTTAAAAGTTTCTTTATAAACTGCTTTTCAAAGACATATCCCCTATTATTATGAAAATGCCTTATCTTTTCTTAGTTGTAAAATTTCACAAATAAAATGAGGTGAAACTTTGCCCCAAATTATTTCCATTTTATTTCTTATTCTACACCTAAGTAGACATGGAATATTTTGATCCTATAATTTCAACTGAAACTTCTTTTAACTGTGTATGAAGATTTATCTCAATCGTAGTCATAGGAAAATGAATCCTGCTGGCTAAGGTAAGAGTTAAATACTAGTTTATATGTTGAGAGTTTTCATAACTGAGGATCTGCAATAGTAAGATTTATGTAATGAAGATATACAGATAACTGCACAGGTTAGACATTGCTGCTCGAGGACATCCAGTAGTATGGTTAATAACGAACTACGCCTGGTTGTGTTAGTCTGACATTCAGGCCTTTTCCCTGTGTCACTGTCTGGTCAGTTTTCTCTCCAGATATCCCCTTGGTTCTCACCCTCCCCTCCTTGGGTCTCCAATTGAATGGCACTTTATCAAAGATAGTGTCCCTGATTATTCTCACTTCCATACATTGTATCCCCTTTCTTATTTTAACCAAAACCCCATCACCATCTGATATAGCATATAATTTATGTGTCTATTATTTTGTACCTGTAATGATCTATTCCCTAGTACCCATTTGCCATCACTAGAATACAAAGTGCACAAGAGAAGGTCTTTGACACTATTTTGCTCACGAGCATCCTAGAGTCTAGCACGTAGTGGACACCTTAGGAATAACTGTTAAGTGTATTTAATCAATGAGCCCCCTTGAAGTTGTAGCACTAGGCCTGCTTTTAATCCATAGGTAATCATTGGCAAAAATTGTGTTATGTTAAGATGTCTCAGCCAGACTAAATCTGCAAGAAGCAAATTTTTAAAGCCTAAAAGAGACTCGGAAAAGAAAGGATGGAAGGGAAGAAACAGCATCTGGACACCCTTCCCAGACAGATGAATGAAATCTGAGCCTCAGAATGACAGAAGAACACAAAGTAGACTCAGGGCCTGAGAACTTAGGACTGAGATTGTACAGAGGGTCAACTGGTTATCTATCTATCTATCTGTCTATCTACCCACCTACCTACCTACCTAATACTCACCTAGCTACCTATCCATGTACTAGCATCCATATACTTAGAAATAAAGAAGAGGGGGATGGAGTGGGTACCTGAAGCCCCCCTCTTAAAGAAAAAAGAGAAAGAATGGATGTGGCAAATGCCAAGCAGATGTCTGGCACACAAAGACAACAATATTTTGCAGTATCTGATGAGAAACCTACTAGAATCTTCCAGAAATAAGTGGTAGTGGAAAATATTAAAGCACTATAAAGGTCTGTCTGAGACATGAATGTGATATCATATTGACAATTGGGGTATTTTAACTTACAGGCTGATGCGGATCAGGGTAATATGGGATATACAAGCAATCACAGAGAAACAACTGGAACAAGAGGGAAAATCACTTGCGGTTATATATTAGCCACTTCAGATTATTAACCCCTCATATATATTAAGATGGATACAAAGAATTTCCATTTCACCAGATATTTAATGAACATTTGATATAAGCCAGGTGGTATATTATGCATCGGGCACATGAAGGTGAATAAAAACAAATATCTGCCCTTGACAAATTTAGGGTCTCGCTGGTGTTGGAAATAATAAACAAACACTCCAATGTAGCAAGTTCTACAGGAGAGATAAATGAAGTCTCTTCAGTACATAGATGATGATGCATACATCATAAATATACCAATATTGGTTAATAGTTTTAGTTTATACACCAACGGGGGAAAAAGAACTTTTACCCTTAGATAAAGAACTGGCCTGGCAATAAATTATTAAATATAATTCATTAATTCATGAAATATGGCCACTCATTAATGGCTTTGTCACAACTCCTAAACTAATGAAATCCACTTACTAATTCATTTCTAAACGTAGTTTCCACATGGCACCAGCAGAAATGTGCAGTAGATTTCTACGGCATGGTGTGCCTGAATTAATTGGACTTTCACTCGATATTTATAAGATCAAGCAAACATTGATGTTAGGTGGAGGAACTTTGTAAAATTCAACAATAATATCAAATTTAAAAAAAAATCAATTTGAAAATGGCTTGTTTAGCTACCACTAACACTAGACAAGAAAGATATCCAGGTGCATGCAGAAGCCAGAAGAATCAACCACTCTGCTCTACTCTAGCAACTGAGGCATTTGTAAGAGTTTTCTTCCTAATCGCAATAATTCGGAGGATCATGTCACAAAGCCTGGACTCTGTACCTCTACAACCACAGCGATGCAAGGTCTGGTTATAAGAAAGTCCTCAGTTTTTATTATTTTTTGTTAATAAATATTCTTTATGACAACTAAATCCTTCTGATGGAACAAGACAGGTAAAAATGATGTTCAGCTTCTGTGAAAGTACCAAGTGGGATGTCAACGCCTCTCCAAGGAGAGAAAACTCAAAAAGCCTCTGACTGAGATAAGAATTATCAAACCCTTATCATCTCACCCATCTCATTGTAACTATTACAAACTTCCTGCCCCTGCACCCCCTACTCCACCCCCAGCAACCTGGCCTATGCCTTCCCACCCCTACTAGGAAAGGTATATGGCTTACTCCTTAATGCATCCCTGTAAAGGTGATATATGCCCCCAACCAAGCAGCAAAGATGGTATCAGAAAACCCCATTTTTCCCCAACCAGTCAGCAGGCCATACAGGTGTATGATAAGACTGCTCCTCTCTCCTTGTCTCTGGGATATAAGAACAGACATGACCATGTGCCCAGGTCAGCCCTCCCTAATCAGCAAGAAGGTGTCCTGCTGGGTTAACAGCATTTCTCGCCTCAACAGACTTGTCTTTTCTTCACCCTGCTCTGAGTCTGGAAAATTATTTTTTGAACCTGTACATGGACCACAACATACCAGAGGAAAAAGCAAAAGCAAAATAATCTACAGAAAAAGTAGTGAAGAAAGTAAAGGAGCTAAAGAAACCTGAAATTTCTGACTATTAATTCAAAGCATTTATGGTGATCAAGGCTGCTTCAAGTCATAGATTTGAGCCATTGACGGGGAGTATATTAGAACAAGGGCTATTCTTTCCTCAGAACTTTGCTAAGCTTTATGTTTCCTTCCTAACAATTGATCATTTAACTTCTCAAGGAGCTACCTTCCTATATCCTAGTTATAGTACAGTCTCTTACTGTCAACATTTCCTTTTTCAGTGACTCTGGAAAAAAAAAAAAAAAACCCACTTGGTTACTTTTCTACCCCTGGATGGACTGAAAGAGAAGTTGCTAATGGGGGATGTTTCTGTCGTGGCTCAGTTGGTTGAACACAACATATTGTCCATGAGGATGTGGGTTCGACCCCTAGCCTCCTCTGGTGGGTTAAGGATCCAATGTTGCCACAAGGTACAGCATAGGTCACAGATGAGGCTCAGATATCCTGTGTTGCCATGGCTGTGGCAGAGGCCTGCAACTACAGCTCTGATTCAACCCCTAGCCTAGGAACTTCCATATGCTGCAGGTGTGACAATAAAAGGGAAAAAGAGAGAGAGAGAGAGAGAGAGAAAAGAAATTACTAATGGGGTGTCCAAGAACTGGTATGTGAACCAACTACCCAAGGAGATATTTTTATGTCCAGGCACAGTGCTGGACTGAATGTTTGTGTTTCTGCAAATTCATATGTTCACATCTTAACTGTTAAGGTATGGTATTTGGAGATGGGATCTGGTTGGTAATTAGGATAGAGAGCTCTTGAAGATGGGGCCCTTAGAATGGAATTAGTGCCTTTATCAGGACAGTTGCAAGAGATGGTTTGGCCTTTCTTTCCCAATGAGTGCACAAAAGGGTCATAGTGAGATGATGTCTGTCAAAAAGCCAAAAGAAGAGATTTCAGAATAAAAGTTACCTTGTCTGCATGTTGATTTTGAACTTTCCAACCTCTAGAACTGTAAGAAATAAATTTCTGTTGCTTAAACCACCCAGTTGATAGTATTTTGTAATGGCAGTCTGAATTAAGACAGGCTAGTTTAAGAAACATAGTTTTATTCCCTGGGGTGAAGAGTCTCCTTGTAAGTCATCTGGAAATTCCTCTTAAGATTTAGCAATTGAGTGTCATGTGGAGAGATATTTTTCACAAACTTTACTTTTAGGAGAATCTTTATTTGCATACATTTAAATGATCGAATGACTAATGGAGGTTTGAAGTGCAAGAAACAACGGTTGAATTTGTCCTTGTGGCAATTCCCTACAAAGGAATTTTCTATTCTCTCCTTGAAGAAAATGATTGTTTGCATAGTGATTTTCAGAAGACTGTTGAATTTCTTGCCAGAGGCACTTGCTGAAACCATTTACAGTGCCTTTTGGGAATGGGTATAAACAAGAAAAAGGAATGTAGGCAAGTTCACCTTTCACACTATATTTCCATTTGGCCCTTTTTGACTCAGGGGAGGAATTCAAGCAACAAAATCAATGAGAAAAATGGGATCTTCTTTGGTTATGGGCTTTGTCACCTTAAGATATGTATAAAGATAAAACATGACAAGTACATAGATTTTGATCGGTTTGGTTCACAAATGTGCCCCAATTTTTAAAATAGTTAGTTCCTCACCATTGTGCTAGTTCAATAAATATTTGTTGAAGGAGTGAAATAGGAACAAAGGGGTGGATGAAAAGGCCCCTCAAGACAAACTTCCCTCAGTTACACGGAAAGGCCACAGTGGTAAGCGTTTCCATTTCATGAGTGAGGGGTAAAGCACATACAGCAAAATGTTAGCTGCTGGTGACTCTAAATAATGGGAATACTATTCCCAGTAATACTATTTTTTCAAATTTTCTAAAGATTTAAAATGTTCTAAAAATAAAGAGTTGGGGGAAAAACATAATGACAGAATAATTCACTAGGTCTTCTTACTAAGGTCAAATCAAATCAAATCATCAACACTATTATCCTCACAGGAACAAAGCATTATGTATAAGACAATGAATAGGTATTCAAACATATGATTTCACCAGACCTGTCAACACGGGTATTTTTATATTGTTTTTACAGATGAGCAAATTGAGGCTTAGAGAATTTACACAAGTTGCCCAAGTTTCTAGGATTGGTTAAGGGCAGGAACAACAGTCAAATCCAGATCTACTTGGTTTCAAACTCACGTTCTGTTTGCTGAGCTGCTTTTCATGAAAGATGCCATGCACTCCACCCATATCTAAAACCAGTTTTGCACGCAAAGGTATTTCTTTGGAATTTTTAGCTTTCCTAAGATAGACCAGTAACACATTAGACGGTCAAAGAAAAATAGTGCCCTCTTCTGGTTGATAAAAGCATTCAGTGTCATTATTTATTTATTTAAAGCCAAATGGCCCTCAGAGTTTTAGCATTTCTTTTCTGTGAAAATATATTTGCACATCCTGAAGCTGAAAAAGCTAATTAGTAATTCATGAGTAATTTAGGAAACGCTGGCTATAAAGTTGTAGATATTTACATAGTTCCCATAAATTATAGTCAAAAACTATAATTTGTTCAATTGGAATTCTGCTAAAAGCTCGCATTTACATAGAATATCCAAATGCCAAATGTTGACATGCATTTTTAAAACCAACATATTGGGGCTATTTCCTCACATAATTTAAATTAAATTCATATTCCATACCAGAAGCAATGAGGTTTGTTTTCTTCCATCAAAGGGAAAAAAGACAAAACCATTTATGCACAGATAGAGACAAGCACATGGAAGAAACAACTGCAAACCTACCAAACATGACAGTAGCAATAAATGTTTAGTAAACATAAATAAACTGAGTAACATATACAATGTGAATATTACAGAAATGGAATGTGTAGTGCCTTTTGCAGACTTAGCTATTAGGGTAAAATTATAAGCAGAAATTGAAAAACTGAACTGAAGGTGTAGTAGCCACAAAAGGATGACATTTTCTGGGTGGAGGTTACCGTGGGAAGAGGAGGTTTATATTTGGGGATCACGGGGTGAGCTGTTGATAGTTTGTGCTGGAGACCCCACAGTAGATATTCAATCAGAGATGACTGAGGAAGGCATTAGATATAGGACTCTGGAATGCAGGGAGACACTGGACTATAGATATCCGGGGGGGGGGGGATTATTCCCATATAGTGATATTTGAAATAGAAAATAAATAACATTCTAGAAGAGACATTCTGGGGAATGATGTACCTAGAGAAGATGACATATTTAAGGATAAAACACTACGGTTTTCCAACACTGAGAAGCGGAATCAATATGAAAGAACTAACAAATTACCACTATAAAGGAGTTGGAAGTGAGGTAGGTAAGAAGTGGGGCAATAGAGAATGGTGCCTCAAACCAGTAATGAAATGATCTAGAGAAAATAGATTGGTTAGTTATAGGAAACCCTGATAAAAAGCAAAGAAGAAAAGTTACATTGTCCATTGCATTTAGCATCAAAGAACTCATTGATGATGACGATAAAAGGTGCTTTAATAGTGTCATGAGTGGAGAGGCTCCCTGAAACGTGCTCAGGAGAAGCTGAGCAAAGACATGGAAACAAGAGGAGTCTGCGCTTGTGAGGAGTTTGGTTGTAAATTGGAACAAAGAAGTGAGATCATAGCAGTGGAAATATGGATTTGACAAGAGTTTTTGTTTTAAGTTAGGAGACAGAAAAGCACATTTGTACTAACCAAAATTATCAAATTAAAGAAATATTAATGACACAGAAAACAAAGGGAACAGTGTCTAAATTGAAGTTTGAGAATAGGGAAGAGAAGTTCAGATTCCGTACATAGGTCAGGAGTTGGCTTGAGGGAGTAGCATGGTCTGTTGGCCAAATAAATTTTCCGACTTGACTCAGTGACAATAATCATTCCTGTCTGATTTCTGAAGACTTCAGGTGATCTTAGAAAATGAAATATTCTTCTCTAACATTCTGGTGACTTTTGCTACATGTTGAGTAGACACAGCATACAATGGCTTATGAGAGTAAGCCCAATGAGAGCCCAATGAGCAGTATTAGACGGCAGAAACTTGTTCTCCTAATAAAATGTTAAACCTTAGCTTTCATTCATAATGATTTTGACTTTTTTTTTTCTTTTACCTTTTAGGACCACACCCATGGCATATGGAACTTCCAAGGCTAGGGGTCAAATTGGAGCTACAGTTGCTGGCTTACTCCTTAGCCACAGCAACACGGGGTCTGAGCTGCATCTGTAATCCACATCAGAGCTCACAGCAACAATGGATCCCCAACCCACTGAGCAAGGACTGGGATAAAACCCACATTCTCATGGATACTAGTTGGATTCATTCCTGCTGCATCACATCAGGAATTTCTTTTCACAACTGTTTTGAGTTGAGCTGTCTTTAGGGGATGAATATATGACAGGAATGTCTCTATTTATTTATTTATTTTTTTTGGTCTTTTTGTCTTTTTGTCTTTTGAGGGCTGCACTCACGGCATATGGAGGTTCCCAGGTTAGGGGTCTAATCAGAGCTGTAGCCACCGGCCTACACCAGAGCCACAGCAATGCCAGATTTGAGCTGTGTCTGCGACTTACACCACAGCTCACGGCAACACCGGATCCTTAACCCACTGAGTAAGGCCAGGGACCGAACCCTCAACTTCATGGTTCCTAGTTGGATTCGTTAACCACTGCACCACGACAGGAACTCCCCCTTTCTTAATATATTCCATGAATTTCTATTGAAAGGTTACAAAGACAGATAAAATATAGTCCTGGCTTTCAAGGGATCAGGACAGAGGGTGCAGAAAAGAAGGAGCCATTATAATACAATGTGGTCAGTGGAAGGACAAAAATAAGTTCATATGGAACTATGGGAACAGAGAATAGTACTACATCATTAGTGAGATAGAGCAGGATAAAGGAAGACCTTCTCTATACAGATGTTAACTGAAGTTTTGAAGGATGGTTTGAAGAGAGGTAGAAAAACAGCCCAGAAAGAGGAAGCAGCAAAAAGGTAAAAACAGCTCAGGCAAGGCCAAGGGACTGGAACATGCCTGTATATGACCTCCCCTGGCATGTGAGTTAGTACAATTCTAATTATTGTGGCACAGCACTACCAATCCCCCCAATATACAGACTTAATGTCAGCTGTGACTTTATTGTCAATACATGTGTGAATTAGCATTCACATTCCATTAATTTATCATTGTATTACAACCCAGAACATATACTACGAACCATAAAACCTGTTTGAAAAAATCTCCTTAATTTCAAAATAATTCTTAAGTATGTATTAGTAGGAATACTTCAATGTCTACTGCTGGTTCTCCTTCATAAAATAATTTCTTATTTTCATGTTCCAGATAGGATCTATTCAGTTTGACACACACTTTAACTGTTAAATGTTATTTTTCTATTAAAATTCATAAAGTCAAGGAAAACTCCAATTCAATACAAGTTAAATGCCTTACTTCCCACCTGTCATCTGCACAAAGCATATAATTTCCCTAAAATTATGCAAAAATTAGCTAATTAAGATTTAATTTGCTAATCCTTGCTCTGTTAAACTAGTGACATATGCAAATTGCCTGCTGAGCCCTTTAAAATTTTTGAAGCAAATAATAAACAAGATTTCTTTTGAGTTTAAAAAAATGTAAAGAATCTGGTGATTGACACAACATAGCAGCAGATAGTTGGATAAATACTATAGTTTTATTAGAAGCACAAATTGGTATATTCATAAAAAGCTGAAATACATGCACAGGCATGTTAATTACAATGTCTCAAGGACCATAAAAACATTAGAACAAGAGGAAATTAACAGTGTGAGCCTCCAAAGAAAGTATATATTCCATCTCCTATTTATAAAATTATGGGAGGAGTTCCCATTGTGGCTCAGCGGAAATGAATCTGGCTAATATCCATGAGGATGAGGGTTCCATCCCTGGCCTCGCTCAGTGGGTTGGGGATCCAGCGTTGCCATGAGCTGTGGTGTAGGTTGCAAACATGGCTCTGATCCCGAGTTACTGTGGCTGTAGCTGTGGCTATAGGTTTGTAGGTGTATCTCAAATTAGACCCCTAGCCTGGGAACTTCCATATGCTGCCGGTGTGGCCCTAAAAAGCAAAAAATAAAAAATAAATAAAATAAAATTATGGGAACTTCTACGGTTTTTCTAAAATATTCACTGCTTTTTAACCTTTGAAAAAATTCCCATTCAGTGTGAAATAGAATAATATCTACTATATTTGGGGAGGGGGAATTACTGGGAACTACCTAGCACTGAATTTCTCTAAGAAAGGATCAGCAAATAACAACACAATTCCTTAGATCAATATGGTCTGTGGATGTTTTCCAAATCCAGAAACTCTAGTTGTTTGATTGAATTATTCAGTGTTAAGGAAGCTGTGTTGGGTTGTATAGAAAGGGATTAACCAAGGGGAAAGGTGTAGTGTGTGTGTGTGTGTGTGTGTGTGTGTGTGTGCACATGCATGTGCATGTGTGATACAGGTGTCCCATGTAGAGTTCATATGAATATAATGATACCTGATTTTTCAAACAGTTAAAATATATAAAAGAATTAAAGAGATCCACATTAAGTACATCCTAAAACGTTTTTAAATGGCATTTATCTGATTATGAATGCTATTTCTACTTATAGCATGGTAGAATATTGGGATTTTTTGTTTGTTTTTCTTTTTTGGCTACCCCACAGCATATCGAGTTCCTGGGCCAGGGATCAGATCAGAGCTACAGTTGCCACTTCTGCTGCACTGTAGCATTGCTGGATCCTTTAACCCACTGTGCTGGCCAGGGATCAAACCCACACCCTGGTGCTGCAGAGATACTGCTGAACCCCTGGTGCCACAGTGGGAACTCCAATAGAATATCATTTTAAAAGGTGAATATTATTTTTGATCACTCCAAAAATGATACAAAAATACTCATTTGTTTAGTGTATAATATAGAATATTCTGCTGGGTCTTTTACACAGAATATTTAGGAACAATTTTGCACTTTTTCTTGTGTGTGTGTCTTTTTAGTGCCACACTCACAGCATATGGAAGTTTCCAGGCTAGGGGTCAAATTGGATCTGTAGCTACCAGCCTACACTACAGCCACAGCAACACAGGATCCTTAATCCACTGAGTGAGGCCAGGGATCGAACCTGCATCCTCATGGATACCAGTCAGATTCAAACTCCCAACTTTGTACTTCCAATGTCAGGAACTGTAAGGTTCGTGCTATTGACTATAATCCAGCTTTACACAAGTAAGCAAGTACTGACTGCTTCAAGTAAGTAAGCACTACTGCTTTAAGCAACTAGGTTTCTGGCAATGAGAGCAGCAATAGGGAATTTACACAGCTTCTTACTGTTATCATCACTGATATTATTTATAGAGAACAGAGTTATTTCATAGCCAGACTGAGAGAGTGAAATCCTGAATATCTGGTTCTGACTATTGGCTAAATAAAGGGCAGTGAGATTAATCGTGTGCTCATTAAGTCTGAAACGTCCCTGAAACCAGCACGATCAGTCTGTCTACTGACGGCTTCACTTGGTACAAATGATTAGACAGCCTGGCTTTCCTATGTGACTAAAACGAAAAAACAAACAAACAAATAAAAACCTGCTGGAAATTCTCCCTTGAAGTCAAGATTCATGGCATAGTTCTTGGTGGTTCATTCTAGAGACAAAGTGTTGCCATGGGAGATTAAGAATCCTGGGAAGCTTAAGCCTGGTAGTCTCTTCCAGCACTATTTTCTCTTCCTATGCACAGCTATTGCCTTTAAATGAACACGTTATGTGTATATGTTTGTTAGCGTCTTAAAATTTCTTTAAAGTACTCAAATTTGATAAATTTTTAGACCATTACAATAAAATGTTTTGAATGTTCCTTGTTTCTAAATTACAGTCTAGAAAATATACCAACTCCCTCAGATATCCAAGAATCTCTACAGCCTCTGTTATGGGGATTCTTGGATATTTTTTTTTCTCTCTTTTTAGGGCTGCACCTGCAGCATATGGAAGTTCCCAGGCTAGGCATCCAATTAGAGCTGCAGCTGACAGCTTATGGCACAGCCACAGTCATTCCAGAGCCGAGCTGCACCTGTGACCTATACTGAAGCTTGCAGGAATGCTGGATCCTTAACCCACGGAGCAAAACCAGGGATTGAACCTGCATCCTCATGGATACTAGTTGGGTTCTTAGCCTGCTGAGCCACAGTGGAAACTCCCAGGATTCTTAGATATTTTAAAGAAATTTATTGTCCAATGTCTTATTACCTATACGAGGCTATTCCTCTTTGCAATTTTATTTCTTAAATGCATAGATTCCGCATAAGAACAGTGTGACAGCAATGTACACTAACCATTGCTTTAAGTAACAGTCCCTGCAAGGTAACTGATTGAATTAATCTTATAAATGCACACACACACACAACTACACACATATGCAATACAGCTCTTAGCATCATTGGCTTATATTTCATAAGCAAAAGACACTTCTTTTAAATCCTCATTAGAATGCTTTGGAGCACCCATAAAACATTGCCAATATGTTAGATTAGCAAATATATGAAAATCTCACTTGCTATGAAGTGTAATTCATGTAATAGTAGCAGAGAGTAATCAACAAGAAATTAATCCTTTTCATGTTGTGACCCATATAACTGTGAAGTGAAAAGTGATCTTGACATTGGGAATTAGAGTTGCTTGCAACCAGGCATGAGTAAAACGTTTCAAATGACACCATTTTGTGAAGTTTCAATTAGTTCACACAATAGAGGGTTTTATGATGACAGGAACATGAGCCAAACCAATATTAAGGGGTTATCAAAATGGAGTTGCTTCAACAAATCCATCAATTATTCCCTCTTTGAAGAACTAGGACTGAGGAAACCGCAATCAGAGAGCAGTCACTCAAATAAGCCAGCATACAGATTTAATCATGAACATGCTTCAAACAAAATAAAATTAAAAAGAAAAAAATAAAAGAGTCATCAAAACCATAATATGTGGGCAAGGGATGTTAGGAGGTAAATAATCCTTTTTGTTTGTATGTATGTCTCTCTTCTTAATTTTAATATAATAATGAAGTGTTTGAACTTACAGGACCATCAGGCTAAAACACACAATTATGGGAAGGGGTTAGCATACTTAAAAAACAGGGCAACCACAAGCCAAAACCAAATATTGCATTTGCAAAAAATGAAAAAAAAAATACACTCAAGCAGATAATAACAGGAGACCATCCAACCAAAAAAAAAAAAAAAAAAAAAAGAAAGGAAGAATGGAGAACCATAGAGTCAACTGGAACACGAGGTTCAAATGGCAATAAATAATCATCTATCAATTATCACCTTAAATGTCAATGGACTGAATGCCCCAATCAAAAGACACAGAATGGCTGAGTGGATAAAAAGGCAAAAACCTTCAATATGCTGCCTACAAGAAACTCACCTTAGGACAAAAGATACATATAGATTGAAAGTGAAAGGCTGGGGAAAAGTATTTCATTCCAATAGACATGACAGAAAAGCAGGAGTCGCAACGCTCATATCAGACAAAATAGACTTTAAAACAAAAGATATAAAGAAAGACAAAGAAGGACACTATTTAATGATTAAGGGATCCATCCAAGGAGAGGATGTTACTATCATCAACATATATGCCCCAAACATAGGAGCACCCAGATACATACAACAAATATTAACAGACATAAAGGGAGATATTGATGAGAATACAATCATAGTAGGAGACCTAAATACCCCCCTCACATCAATGGACAGATCCTCTAGACAGAAAACCAATAAAGCAACAGAGATCCTAAAGGAAACAATAGAAAAGTTAGACTTAATTGATATCTTCAGGACACTACATCCAAAAAAATCAGAATACACATTCTTCTCAAATGCTCATGGAACATTCTCAAGAATCGACCACATATTGGGACATAAAGCGAATCTCAATAAGTTTAGGAGCATAGAAATTATCTCAAGTATCTTCTCTGACCACAATGCCATGAAATTAGAAATCAACCACGGGAAAAGCAAAGAGAAAAAACCTACTCCATGGAGACTAAACAACATGCTACTAAAAAACCAATGGGTCAATGAGGAAATCAAGAAGGAAATTAAAAACTACCTTGAAACAAATGATAATGAAGACACAACCTCTCAAAATCTATGGGATGCTGCGAAAACAGTGCTCAGAGGGAAATTTATAGCAATACAGGCCTTTCTCAAAAAAGAAGAAAGATCCCAAATTGACAACTTAACCCTCCACCTAAATGAATTAGAAAAAGAAGAACAAAAAAGTCCTAAAGTCAGCAGAAGGAAGGAAATTATAAAGATCTAAATGAATTAGAAAAAGAAGAACAAAAAAGTCCTAAAGTCAGCAGAAGGAAGGAAATTATAAAGATCAAAGAAGAAATCAATAAAATAGAGACTCAAAAAACAATAGAGAAAATTAATAAAACCAAGAGCTGGTTCTATGAAAAGGTGAACAAAGTTGATAAACCCCTGGCCAGACTCACTAAAAAGAGGAGAGAAAGAACCCAAATAACCAAAATTATAAATGAAAAAGGAGAAATCACAACGGATACAGCAGAAATACAAAAAACCATAAGAGAATACTATGAACAACTATATGGCAATAAGTTTGACAATCTGGAAGAAATGGACAATTTTCTAGAGTCTTACAGCCTGCCAAAACTGAATCAAGCAGAAACAGACCAACTGAACAGACCGATCACTAGAAATGAAATTGAAGAGGTCATAAAATCACTCCCTACAAATAAAAGCCCAGGACCAGATGGCTTCACAGGTGAATTTTATCAAACATATAAAGAGGAATTGGTGCCCATCCTCCTTAAACTCTTTCAAAAGGTTGAAGAAGAAGGAATACTCCCAAAGACATTTTATGAGGCCACCATCACCCTCATTCCAAAACCAGGCAGAGATACCACCAAAAAAGAAAACTATCGCCCAATATCATTGATGAATATAGATGCAAAAATTCTCAACAAAATCTTAGCCAACCGAATCCAACAACATATCAAAAAAATTATACACCATGACCAGGTTGGGTTCATCCCAGGTTCACAAGGATGGTTCAACATATGCAAATCAATCAGCATCATACACCACATTAACAAAAAAAAAGTCAAAAATCATATGATCATCTCAATAGACGCAGAAAAAGCATTTGACAAAGTTCAACATCCATTCATGATCAAGACCCTCGCCAAAGTGGGTATAGAGGGAACATTCCTGAATATAATCAAAGCCATTTATGAGAAACCCACAGCAAATATAATCCTCAATGGGGAAAAACTGAAAGCCTTCTCACTCAAATCTGGAACAAGACTGGGATGCCCACTCTCGCCACTGCTCTTCAACATAGTTTTGGAAGTCTTAGCCACAGCAATTAGACAAACAAAAGAAATCAAAGGCATCCATATCGGAAGAGAAGAGATCAAACTGTCACTGTATGCAGATGACATGATTCTATACCTAGAAAACCCTAAGGACTCAACCCCAAAACTCCTTGAACTGATTAATAAATTCAGCAAAGTGGCAGGATATAAGATTAACATTCAGAAGTCAGTTGCATTTCTGTATACCAGCAATGAAACATTAGAAAAGGAATACAAAAATACGATACCTTTTAAAATTGTACCTCACAAAATCAAATACCTCGGAATACACCTGACCAAAGAGGTAAAGGACCTATATGCCGAGAACTATAAAACGTTAATCAAAGAAATCAAAGAAGATGTAAAGAAATGGAAAGATATTCCATGTTCCTGGATTGGAAAAATCAATATTGTGAAAATGGCCATCCTACCCAAAGCAATCTACAGATTCAATGCAATCCCTATCAAATTACCCATGACATTGTTCACAGAACTAGAACAAACAATCCAAACATTTATATGGAACCACAAAAGACCCAGAATCGCCAAAGCAATCCTGAGAAACAAAAACCAAGCAGGAGGCATAACTCTCCCAGACTTCAAGAAATACTACAAAGCCACAGTCATCAAAACAGTGTGGTACTGGTATCAAAACAGACAGACAGACCAATGGAACAGAACAGAGAATCCGGAAATTAACCCTGACACCTATGGTCAATTAATCTTTGACAAGGGAGGCAAGAACATAAAGTGGGAAAAGGAAAGTCTATTCAGCAAGCATTGCTGGGAAACCTGGACAGCTGTATGCAAAGCAATGAAACTAGAACACACCCTCACACCATGCACAAAAATAAACTCCAAATGGCTGAAAGACTTAAATATACGACAGGACACCATCAAACTCCTAGAAGAAAACATAGGCAAAACACTCTCTGACATCAACATCATGAATATTTTCTCAGGTCAGTCTCCCAAAGCAATAGAAACTAGAGCAAAAATAAACCCATGGGACCTCATCAAACTGACAAGCTTTTGCACAGCAAAGGAAACCCAAAAGAAAACAAAAAGACAGCTTACAGAATGGGAGAAAATAGTTTCAAATGATGCAACTGACAAGGGCTTAATCTCTAGAATATATAAGCAACTTATACAACTCAACAGCAAAAAAACCCAATCAATCAATGGAAAAATGGGCAAAAGACCTGAATAGACATTTCTCCAAAGAAGATACACAGATGGCCAACAAACACATGAAAAAATGCTCAACATCGCTGATTATAAGAGAAATGCAAATCAAAACTACCATGAGATACCACCTCACACCAGTCAGAATGGCCATCATTCATAAATCCACAAATAACAAGTGCTGGAGGGGCTGTGGAGAAAAGGGAACCCTCCTGCACTGCTGGTGGGAATGTAAACTGGTACAGCCACTATGGAGAACAGTTTGGAGATACCTTAGAAATCTATACATAGAACTTCCATATGACCCTGCAATCCCACTCTTGGGCATCTATCCGGACAAAGCTCTACTTAAAAGAGACACATGCACCCGCATGTTCATTGCAGCACTATTCACAATAGCCAGGACATGGAAACAATCCAAATGTCCATCGACAGAGGATTGGATTCAGAAGAGGTGGTATATATACACAATGGAATACTACTCAGCCATAAAAAAGGATGACATCATGCCATTTGCAGCAACATGGATGGAACTAGAGAATCTCATCCTGAGTGAAATGAGCCAGAAAGACAAAGACAAATACCATATGATATCACTTATAACTGGAATCTAATATCCAGCACAAATGAACATCTCCTCAGAGGAGAAAATCATGGACTTGGAGAAGAGACTTGTGGTTGCCTGATGGGAGGGGGAGGGAGTGGGAGGGATCGGGAGCTTGGGCTTATCAGACACAACCTAGAATAGATTTACAAGGAGATCCCGCTGAATAGCATTGAGAACTATGTCTAGATACTCATGTTGCAACAAAGAAATGGTGGGGGAAAAACTGTAATTGTAATGTATACATGTAAGGATAACCTGACCCCCTTGCTGTACAGTGGGAAAATAAAATAAAAAAAAAATAAAATATAAAAAAAAAATTATTCCCTCTTTGCTAATTTATTGAGTTTAGACATCTCTCTCAAGAGTTGACTGATACAGAGTCTTGTGGAAGTATGGGCCTCAGATATTGAAGTCTGGTAATCTTTCATTATTTTAACTTGTCCCTATAATACTGGCCCCTTTTATCATGCAATAATGATCTAAGTGTAAAAAAATCCCTGCAAGATTAATGACCAGAGGAAGGGAGTCACATGAACAACATGAAGTTTCTAGTTATCAGCCCTCAACGACTATTCATTCTTGAAAAAGATTCTGTCTTGCTTTTTTGAACTAAACAGATAGCAAAACAAACAAAATACCTTATGTTCATTAAAATATTAACATACATTAAATGATCAAGGTTGATTAGACCAGAAATTAAATAAGCTATGCCAATTATATTATTTAATTCATTTATTAATTTATAAAACAAAAATTAACTTTTTCCTACATACCAGGCGTAGTCTTGGATGATACTAATACAAAATGAATAATAATGCTAGATTAAGAAACTTCTACATATACCGAGTCTCAAGACTACAATATAGGGTAGGTTCTAGAATTCTACCTAGAAGCAGAATGGTCTTTTCATTGAGTTCATGTCCTTATTTAAAAACAAATTTTAAAAATCATCATTCTTATTTATTTTGTTGCCATTATCTTTGGAGTCGGATCCAAAAGATATCACCAAGTATGATGACAAAGCATTTACCATCTATGTCTTCTAGAGTTCAAAGGTTTCTAGTCTTACATTTAAGTCCTGAATCCATTTTGAGTTAATTTTTGTGTGGTCTACTTTAATTCTTTTCCATGAGGCTATCCAGTTTCCCCAATACCATTTTTTAAAGAAATTGTCCTTTCCACATTGTATATTCTTGTTTCCTTTGTGGTAAATTAATTGGCCATACATGTTTCAGTTTATTTCTGGGCTCTCTATTCTGTTTCATTGATACACATGTTTGTTTTTATGCCAATATCATTACTGCAGCTTTGTCAGATAGTTTGAAATCTGGGATCATGATGTCTCCAGCTGTGTTCTTTTTCTCAGCATTGCTTTGGCTATTTGGGGTTTTTTTGTAACAACAATAACAATAACAACAATAAAAATCAAACACCCTGATTAAATAATAGGCAGATTATCTGAATAGATATTTTTCCAAAGAAGATATACAGAGAAACAACAGGCACATGGAAAGATGTTTGTCATCACTAATCATCAGGGAAATGTAAATAAAAACACAATAAGGTATCACCTCACATCTGTTTGGTTATTATCAAAAGGACAATAAATAGCAAGTGTTGGTGAGGATGTTGAGAAAAGGGAAACTTCATTCACTTTTGGTGGAAAACAGTATGGAGGTTCCTCAAAAAAAAATTTGGAAACAAAACTACCATATAATCCAGCAATTCCATTTCTGGGTATTTATTTGAAGAAAATGAAAACACTACTTCAAAAAGATATAAGCACCCCCATATTCACTGTAGCACTATTTACAATAGCCAAGATATGGAAACAATCTAAGTGTCCATTGATGGATGAATAAAGAAAATATGAGACGTATCCATCATATACATATGCGTGTGTGGGTATATACATATGGTGGCCTTTTCAATAAGTATCTTACTGAAAAAATAACTATTTATTTATTTATTTGTTTTACAAGAAGAAGGCCCTTACTTGGTCTTAGAAAAATCTAATCTCAAGTCACCAATTCTATAAGTACTCTGTCATTTGAGGGCAATCCAACTCTGAACAAAAAACCAAACTTTCTATGCTTCCTCCCAAGTAGAATGCAAATACCACCACCACTTCACTGGATTATTATAAACATTTGAAAGTAAACAAAAAAAAATACTATTTAAACTATAAATGCTATATCAATGGAAAGTTTTATTTTTTCTTTTTCTCTTACAGAGTTCTCATGGAACTATCATTGTGACAGACAACTCATTTCTAGTTTTCATGAAACTTAAAATTTAGCCAGAGAGGCAAAGTATGAATAAACAAAATAAAAGTGTGAATGCTCATGTAGTATAAATAGAATATGAAAGTACTGAATTCATTTTGAGGAAACAAAAGATAATTACTTTGCTTAAGATACTACTATCCTGGAATAAATTTTACTTGGTTATGGTGTATAATTGTTATATATTGCTAGATTCTCTTTGCTAGTATTTTATTGATTTTTTTGACTTGCATTTATAAGGGATATTGGTGTGTATTTTTTATTTTCTTGGATGCTTTGTCTGGGGTCAGGGTAACATTAGATTCATAGCCCTCATTTCAGAGATGTTTCTCCTCTTCTACTCTTGGAAGAATTTGAAAAACTGGTATAGAAGATTTGATACTGATATTGAATTTTTTTGAAGACTGATATTGTCTTCTTTAAATGTTCTGTAAATTTAACAGTGAAGATATCTCGGCCTGGGATGCTTGCTCTTTTTGGAATTTTGTGTTTTTTCCATTTCTTTTTGCCTGAGAATTCAATATCTTTATTTATTTTATTTTATTTTGTTTTATTTAGGGCTATACTTGTAGCATGTGGAAGTTCCCAGGCTAGGGGGTGAATTAGAGCTACAGCTGCCGGCCTACATGGGAGCAGCAATGCCAGATGCAAGCCACGTCTGCAACGACACCACAGCTCACAGCCCTGCCAGATCTTTAATACACTGAGTGAGTTAAGAGATTGAACCCGCATCCTCATGGATACTAGTGGGGTTCTTAACCCACGGAGCCACAACAGGAACTCTGATACCATTACTCGTGTAAGTCTATTTGGATTTTCTATTTTCTGCTAAACAGTTTCAGTAATTGGGGCCTTTCTAGGAATTTTTCTATTTTATCTAAGAAATAATTTCTTGCATGCTGTTGCTAATAGCATTACCTTATAATTTAGATAGAGAAATGTTTATTTTTTCTATGGGGTGTAGTAATGTATCCTGTTTCATTCCCAATTTTAGTAATAATTTGAGACTTTTCTCTTTTCTTCTTAGACAGCCTATCTAAATGTTAGTCAGTTTAATAACCTCAAAGAAGCAAATTTTTTTTTAATTTTTTGTCCCTATTTTCTTTCCTCTATTTCATTTATTTGAATTATAATTCTCCTTTCCTCTTGCTTTCACTTGAGTTTTTCCTTATTTTTCTACTCTCTAAAGAGGAAAATCAGGTTACTGATTTGAGATCTTTTTTCTTTTTTTCAGGCATTTGTGGCTATGTTTCCTCCTAAGAACTACATTAGCTACATGTCATATGTTACTATGTCTTCATTTTCATTCATTTAGAGACATTTTATAATTTCTCTATAATTATAATTTCTTCTTGGAATAACTGGTTAATATTGTATTTAATTTTCACATATTTGTGGGTTTCACAAATTTCTTTATTACTGGCTTCTAATTTCACCAATTTAGGCCAAAAAATATACTTTAAATTATTTTAATTCTTTTGAATTTATTAATGCATAGTTTATGTCCTAATATATAGTCTGTCTGGGACAATATTCCATATGAATTAGAAAAATAATGTGTAATCTATTGGTTTTGTATGAAAGATTCTATAGATGTCTATTACAGATGCCATTATAGATAGAGGTCTCATTGGTTTATCGTGTTTTGCAAGTTTTTATTTCCTGGCATATCGTTCCTAGCTTTCTATCAATTATTAAAAATGAGGTATTGAAGTCTTCAACTATTATTGCTAGATTATCTATTTCTCTCTTTAATTCCATTGCTTTTGTTCCTGTGAATTCGAGTTAATATCTAGTGTCATTTCCTTATGCCAGTGAGTTTTGTTCCCACCTACCACCTCTGTGTTGTTGTCAAATACACTGTGTATGTTGTTAAGTCCAAACAATTATATGCATAGTTTTATATAATTGATCATTAAATCTAGCAGGCAAAGTCATACGTATTTAAGACATAATTTATAACTGCAAAATTAGCTTTACTGATGCTCTTTATTTTTTCATGTGTATTCATATTATCTGCAGTCACTTGCTTTCAAACTGAAGAAATTCTATTTGTTCCTGTAATTTGCATTTGGTAGTAACAATTCTCTTAGTTTTGATCCCCCATGAATGCCTTATTTTGTCATTTCTTTTAGTATCTTTTTATTTTGAGGTTAAATTTACATAACAACAACAACAAAACCCATAACTATTTTACAATGATCAATTCAGTGATGTTTAGTATTTCATAATGTCATGCAATTTCCTTCATTTTTGAAAGATAGTTTTAATGAAGATGAGATTTTGGATAGCAATGTTTTTAGCACTTTAAATACAATATCCTACTGTCTTCGAACCTCCATTGTTTCTTTTTTTTTATTTTTTTTATTCTTATGTCCCCAATACAGTTATTTTTCTACTGTATAGCATGGTGGCCCAGTTACACCTACATGTATACATTCTTTTTTCTCACATTGTCATGCTCCATCATAAGTGACTAGACATAGTTCTCAGTGCTACACAGCAGAATCTCATTGCTAATCCATTCTAAAAGCAATAGTTTGCATCTATTAACCCCAAGCTCCCAATCCATTCCACTCCCTCCCCCTTAGCAACCACAAGTTGATTCTCCAAGCCAGTGAGTTTCTTTCCAATGGAAAGGTTCATTTGTGCGGTATATTATATTTCAGATATAAGTGATATCACATGATATTTGTCTTTCTCGTTCTGACTTATTTCACTCAGGATGAAATCTAGTTCCATCCATGTTGCTACAAATGGCAATACTTTGTTTTTTTATGGCTGAGTAGTATTCCATTATGTATATATACCACATCTTCCTAATCCAGTCATATATCAATGGACATTTGGGTTGTTTCCATGTCTTGGCTATTGTGAACAGTGCTGCAACGAACATGCAGGTGCATGTGTCTTTTTTAAGGAAAGTTTTGTCTGGATATATGCGCAAGAGTGGGATTTCTGGGTCATATGGTAGTTCTATGTATAGTTTTCTAAGGTACCTCCATACTGTTCTCCATAGTGGTTGTATCATCTTCCATTCCCACCACCAGTGCAGGAGGGTTCCCTCTTCTCCACACCCCCCCCAACATTTGTTATTTGTGAACTTATTAATGATGGCCATTCTGACTGGTCTGAGGTGGTACCTCATGGTAGTTTTGATTTGCATTTCTCCAATAATCAGGGATGTTGAGCATTTTTTCATGTGCTTGTTGGCCATCTGTATATCTTCCTTGGAGAATGGCAAATTAGCTGTTAATCTTACCAAAGTTCCCATATAGGTGATAAATCATTTTTCTCTTTCTGCTTTTAAAACTTGCCCTTGGTCTTTGTCTTTCAGGTCTGGGTGTAAGTCTCTTTGTGTTTATTCTACTTGGATTTTATTGTATTTCTTGGATGTGTAGATTAATATTTCTCATTAGATTTGAGATTTTGGGGGTGCTAATTTTTGAATTTTTTTCAAAATATTTTTCACCTGAGGTAGAGATTCCAAGTTTGCAACTGCACCTGGGTGGAGGTAGTAGGACTCAGTCCCCTTGGCTGTACCTTCCTGAAAAAGAAATTCTGCAGCATGGAGCTAGAGTGAATGAGAAATGCAGGCAGCTTATCCCTCTTTGGGTAAAACCATATCCACAGAGCAGGGGCTATGGGGAGACAAAACCCCAACTTCTTGGTCAAACCTGTATTAGGTGAAGCTTCAATAGCATGGGAATGAGTGTGGGATGAAGAAATAGGCCCTGCCACAGACTCCTGCTGTTCTTAGCGAGATTGAGTAGATTTTCTTGAATAACCATTTATCCATTAACAAATGCAGAACATTTAAAACAAGTTGCAAATATTTAAAATGGTCCTTTATATATATATATACATATATATGTGCATATATATAACAATATATAATACACAGTATTAATGAAATGACCAGTTGAAATTGTCATTTTCCTGGAAAGAGGGTTTGCTGAACTCATTCAATCATTCTTGAAGTCCCATCTCATAGACGATGTCTTTTTAAAGCATCAGCTTATATATATATATATCCCTTCTGATACATTAGTAATGGAAATGATTTGATCTCTAGAAATACTTAATTTCCAAGGTTAGGAGACAGGGATATTTATTTATTACACTGTAGCAGATATTGAGTTAACTATATTACTGAAAGTGATCATATTTAATCCCTAAAACAATATTTACCTTATTACGTCCTCACCTGTTAGGAGTTACTGAGCTCTAATTGGGGGCTTCACCAACTTAAAAGAGTTAACACTGTCGTTATTTAAATTCTTGCTAGCCACCATGGTTTTAAAGGACCCTTGTAGCATTAGAAAGGATTTCATTTATTACTTTAGTGGTCATACCAGACACTGATAACTGAGTATTACAAGCTATCCTGTTGAGCCTAAACAGAGATCCAAAATTCTTTTCAACCTAATAATACAGATATTGTCATCTTATAAATTCTATTATTTTGTTTAGAGAGCTTATCAGAGGTAATCCACCACAGAGAAGGCCAGAGGGAACGTTGCTAATGTATGACCATTGACTTAAATTTCAAAATCATATGTATATTTTGAGGCTTTTATTAGGATATTGTACACTTTAATAATTATACAAGAAAGTCACATAATTTAAATCCAGCTCTAGAGTCAGCTTAGTCTGTAGTTAAATTTTGTTTCACTTCCTTTTTACCTGTAGAATCTTGAGATTTCTTGGATTTCTGAAAATTTTCCCCTTATATCTTCTTTTTTTTTTTTTTTTTTTTGGTTTTATTTTGGCCACACCTGAGGCATGTGGAAGTTTCCAGGCCAGGGACTGAACCCACAGTTCAGCAGTAACCCAAGCTGCCTCAGTAACAAAGCCAGATCCTTATCTCACTGCACCATAAGAAAATTAGAGAATTTCGCTACTTTGCTTTCTATTCTCAAGTATCATCATTCTTCCCTTGGTGCCTAAATTTCTATTACATTTCTTTCAATGAATACATTAATATACGTATTTATTTGTACATATCCCTGTTCTTGTTTCATAGGCTGTCTTTCCTCTTTGCCAGAACTTGGATAGTATCTTTCTACATTCATGTGAAGTACCAACTTTGTAACTGAGAGAAGATAACTCCTTTCGTTATCTCACCATGACACCCTATATAAACTTCTTGTTTCATACATACACTCATTTAAGAATCCATTTACTTGCAATATAAGGTTTTCATTGGAAAAAAAAGGAACTTTCCTCTTTACCTAACTCCATCTGTGATGCTTGCAAAGTTCTGAACAAATCCTTACTGTACTGGATGGAATTGCATCAAAAGTTACAAAAACACATTTTGGAGCAAAGGTCAAAGTTGTTCTTCATAAGCAGTACCTAATAATGCTCATGATAGGAAACACAGATCTAGGTTGACAAGCCAAAACGATTGTGGTTTTTTACTGATCATTGGATCAGAATGGAAAAGAACATAAATTTTGCATTAGGAGGGCACTTCCAATCTTTAGCAAATGTTTTTATTGTTTCTAAATCAACTACTCTGCCTCCAAGCCTAAATTTATGATAAGCCTCTGCCTTAAAAAGTTATCATGGTCTGTTTCACCCACCCAGCCTCATCCTTTGCTCCTATCTTTTTCATTTCAGATTGTAGCAACACCACATTTTCAGTCATAAATTCTCTCTCACAATTCCTTGAATCACTGTACATGCTGTTACCTCTGCCTAGGACATCCTCCACCTCCATTCTAAGCTTATTCATCTGGCAAACCTGCAATTTATTCTTTGAAGCTCAGTTTAAGCTATATCATCTGTGAAATACTTCCCGACTTCCACATTCGGGCTTGGGAATTTCTTTCCCTATGTTTTCACTAGAATGTGCAGAAATAATGTGACTATATTGCAATTAACTATGCATTTATTTAAGTTTTTGAGGGTATATAATGGTTATTTCATTTCTGAATTCTCATAACTTGTCTTCTAGCATACATTGGGGGTTCATTAAATATTTGTTAAATTAATGAATTGTAAATTCATTAACAATGAGATTTTCTTATCCATGCTTTCCCTAAAAAAATAAATATTAACATAATCATAAAAATTATCTTTTTTTGCCTGATGAAAGTCAAATGTTTGGCAGTATTAAAAAAATGGAATATATGTCTGAATACATTTATTTGAAAGCATTATTTATAGCATCAGGAAACTCCTTGTAATTTGACTGAGGACTGACATTACAAAGCTCAAATTAGGAGTTCCCTTCATGGTCAGTGGTTAACAAACCCAACTAGGATCCATGAGGATGTGGGTTTGATTCCTGGCCTCACTCAGTGGGTTAAGGATTTGATGATGACATGAGCTGTGGTGTAGGTTGCAGACACAGCTCAGATTCTGCATTGCTGTGGCTGTGGCATAGGTTGGCAGCTATAGCTCCAATTCAACCCTTGCCTGGGAACTTCCATATGCTGTGGGTGTGCCCCACCCCCCAAAAAAGCTCAAATTGTAGAATGTCCATGAAGAATGGCTTGGGAAGGGTTTTTAATTATTTAGTCATTTCGAAATTGGTACAAAAAATAGGAATGCTATAGTATTAAGGAGTGATTTTATAAGCCCATGTTAATAACCATTCCACAAACATACACTGAATGCAAAATACTCATGTCATTATCAATAAGTCATCTTGGACACAAATGAGGATGAGGTAGAATAAGGATGAGGGTAGGTTATTGATAAAAAAAAGTGAATTTTTCATCTGTTTTTATAACATTTTAAAAATCAATTTATTTAAAAAATCCAGGCTGACATGATTTAACATAGTCATTTGTTTTGGTGGTCTAATAAGGTAGCAGACCACTATTTCATATTGAATATAGGTTCACTTATTTAATTTAATCATCCCTCTGTGGTTCGATACTTAAGTATTTCATCTTTATGTATAATGCTTTTCCATGCTTATTATTTTGAATGTTCCAAATACGTAAAACATTTAGAGAGCTTATTTGAGAGGTGATATCAATAAATATTTTAAAATAATAAAACATTATCAAGAAAGTGAAAAGACAACCTATAGAATAGGAGAAAATATTTAATCTTATCTCTGATAAGTATATAGTATCTAGAATACATAAATTACTCTTACAATTCAACAACAAAAAGACAAAAATTCAAAAATGGACAAAGGAGTTAAGTAGATATTTCTCCAAATAAGATATATGAATGGCCAATAAACACATGAAAATAAGCACAACATCATCAGTTTTAGGGAAATATAAATCCAAATAATGAGATACCACTTCATGTTTACCAGGAAACCTATAATATAAGAAGAAGAAAACAGCAAGTATTGGTGACAACATAGAGAAACTGAAACTCTTGTGTATTTCTTGTGGAATGTAAAATGGTTCAGCCGCTATGGAAAATAGTTCAGGAGTTCCCGTCGTGGCTCAGTGGTTAACGAATCTGACTAGGAACCATGAGGTTGCGGGTTCGATCCCTGGCCTTGCTCAGTGGGTTAAGGATCTGGCATTGCTGTGAGCTGTGGTGTAGGTTGCAGACGCGGCTCGGATCCCACATTGCTGTGGCTCTGAAGTAGGCTGGTGGCTGTGGCTCTGATTAGACCCCTAGCCTGGGAACCTCCATATGCTGCAGAAGTGGCCCAAGAAATGGCAAAAAGACAAAAAAAAAAAAAAAAAAGGAAGAAAATAGTTCAGCTGCTCCATGAAAAGCTAAACATAGAATTACCATACCAATTCCAGTTTTAGTTATATATCCGAAATAACTGGAAACAAGTACTCAAACAAATATGTGCACACACATGTATATAACTGCACTATTAACAATAGCCCAAAGGTGGAAAGCACCCAAATATTCATTAACAGGCAGATGAATGGATACACAAATTGTAGTATATCCTGCAATAGTATTCAGCTGTAAAAATGAATGAAAACTGATACATGCTGCAATCTAGATGAACCCTAAGAACTTTATAAAGAAGTCAGACACAAAAAAATCACATATTGTGTGATTCCATTTATATGAATTATCCAAAGTAGATAAAAGCAGATTGGTAGTCAGTTGGCATAGGCTGAGGGGTAGAGAAAAGGGGAATAACTTCTTCATAGGTAGAAAGTTTACTTTTGGAATAAGAAAACTGTTTTGGTGGTGGTTATATTTGCAAATATACTTAAGGCTACTCAGTTGTTTACTTTAAAATAATTTTATATTACTGGAATTTTACCTCAGTAAAAGTAATAAAAAAAACATTTATTAAATCATTGTAATTAAAAATCAGGATAAAAATAAAATTTGCATTTCCATACTAGCTATGCGAAAAATGCCATTGATATTTTGATTGGAGTTGCACTGAATCTGTAGTTTGCCTTAGACTCTGTGGTCATTTTGACAATATTAATTCTTCCAATCCATGAACATGTTATATTTTATCATCTGATGCCTTCAATTTCTTTCATCCAGTGTCTTATAGTTTTCTGAGTAGTCTTTTACCTATTTAAGTAGATTTATTCCTAGGTATTTTATTCTTTCTGATGTTATGGTAAATGAGATTGCTTTCATAATTTCTCTTTCATTGTTAGTGTACAAAAAGACAAAAAACCCTGAATAGCCAAAACACTCTTGAGAAAGAACAGAGCTGGAGAAATCATGTTCTCTGACTACAGATTATACTTCTCAGCTACAGTAATCAAAACAGTCTGGTACCAGCATAAAAAGACACAAATGGATCAATGAAACAAAAGAGAAAGCCCAGAAATAAACCCACACACTTTAAGGACAATTAATCTACAACAAGGCAAAAACACAATGTAAAAAGACATTCTCTTCAATGAGTGGTGAGGGAAAATCTTGTCATCTATACATAAAAGAATGAAATTAGAAGACTTTCTAATACTACATACAAAAATAAACTCAAAATGAATTACAGACCTAAATGTAAGACAGGATATTATTGAACCTCCTAGAAGAAAACATAGAACATTCTTTGACAAAAATTGCATCAACATTGTCTTGGATCCATCTCTTACAACAAAGGAAATAAAAACAAAAATAAACAAATGGGACCTAATTAAAATTAAAAGCTTTTTCACAGAAAAGTTAACCCTAAACAAAATGAAAAGACAACCTACAGAAGAAAATATTTGCAAATGATGCAAATGACAAGGGATTACTTTCCAAAATATACAAATAGCTTGTACAGCTCAATATTAAAAACAAACAAGGCAATCAAAAAAAAAAATAGGTAGGAGAACTGAATAGACATTTTTCCAAGAGGAAATGCTGATGGCCAACAGGCACCTAAAAAGATGCTCAACTTCACTAATTATCAGGGATAATGCAAATCAAAATCAAAATGAGATATCACCGCACACCTGTCAGAATGGTTATCATTATAAAGAACACAAATAAAAAATGTTTGTGAGAATGTTGAGAAAAGGGAACCCTTAATCATTCTTGGTGGAAATGCAAATTAGTGCAACCAGTGTGGAAAACTATATAGAGATTTCTCAGAAAACAACAGAACTACCATATCATCCATTAATTCCACTCCCGTATATATATCTAAAACAAAAACACTGATTCAAAAATATGCATGCACTGCAATGTTCACAGTAGCATTATTTACAACTGCAAGATACAGAAGTAACCTAAGTATCCATGAACAGATGAACAGACAAAGTAGATGTATACACAAGGAATACTTTTCAGCCATAAAAAAGAATAACAATTTGCCATTTACAGCAACATGGATGGACTTGGAGGTTATTATGATAAATGAAATAAATCAGACAAGAGAAATACAAGTACTGCATGATATTGCTTACATGTAGAATCTAAAAAATACTACAAACCAGTGAATACAACAAAAAAGCAGCAGATTCTCAGATATAGAGAAACAAACTAGTGGTTACCAGGCAATATCGAGGTAGAGGATTAAGAGATACAAGCTACAAGTCATGAAAAAGCTACAAGGATATATTGCACAACATAGGGAATATACCCAATATTTCTTAACTATAAATGGAATATAACCTTTAAAAATTGTGAAACACTATATTGTATACTTGTAACATATAATACTGTACATAATCTATACTTCAATAAAAATAAATCTATCAGAATTATTAAAGTGAAAGAAAACATAAACACATAAAACAGATGGCAGAAGATAGGCTGTTATGCTAAGATTGATAAACTCTGGATAAGCTTATGGATATATTTTCCTTCATTTTTATTGAGTAGCAACTTCTGTTATTGACGACCTATAATTTCCTACGTACTATGCTGGGTATTTTGCTTACATTTCAATTTAATACTAGTAATGTTTCAGTGAGACTGGTGTTATTATGTAGGTAGAAAGCTGAGGCTTAGAAAGATGTGTAAATAAACCAAGATAATTCTAAAAAGTCACAATGTCAATATTTTAGCCTATGTTTGATCAGAACCAAACATTTGTTATTTAACTTACAGTACATTTCAACTATTTTTATCTACTTCAAAAATGTTGTTCAACAGGACAACTTTTGTCATCAGATGTTTAACAACAAAAGTTTTACTTATTCAAATCTTCCTGATCTTAAGATTAAAATTCAAGTTTTGCTATCAATGGGTATGTTAGCTTTAAGTGATAATTTGCCTTTGAACATAGAGACCATTTATAACACTTATTTGTTTCAAAAGTAAAGGAAGGTAGTTTTCAAAGCCATGCCCCTTTTCTCCATCACATTAGTTGAGGCTCTTAACAATTAACTTCATAGCACAGTACTTTTACAATTGGCCCATGAGCTCATGTGTCATGGAAAGCCAACCGATGAAACAAAGCTGTCTCCATTCACACACTGATAATGGTCCTCACCACCTTTTTTTTTTTTTTGTCTTTTGTCATTTTGTTGTTGTTGCTATTTCTTGGACCACTCCCGTGGCATATGGAGGTTCCCAGGCTAGGGGTCGAATCGGAGCTGCAGCCACCGGCCTATGCCAGAGCCACAGCAACTCGGGATCGGAGCCGTGTCTGCAACCTGCACCACAGCTCACGGCAACGCCGGATCGTTAACCCACTGAGCCAAGGGCAGGGACCGAACCCGCAACCTCATGGTTCCTAGTCGGATTCGTTAACCACTGCGCCACGACGGGAACTCCGGTCCTCACCACTTTTGCTTAATTTATACTATTGTTTCAACCTTCAGTTTTATAACCACTGCCAGTGTCATAAAACAAGCTTCCCCACATTTCTAACAGAAGGCTTGATTCCTGACAGCCATATTTGGATTTTCAAAGAGGTTGGATTTTAAGTGGGGCTTGTGGTGGTAAATTTGAGCACAAAATAAGTTCATATGTAATAAAGACCCAGATACTTCTGATCAGAAAACCATGCATTATCAACTGAAGCAAGGGTCAATTAAAAAATCTGCACACATTTTCTTTGTATTTTATTCTTGTCTTACAAATAGAAAGAGTATGAGCTTCAGAGTTAAGACAGGCTTAAAAGGAATTGCTGTTCCACTACTTGTAAAGTGTTACCATCACTAATTAGTTACCATCACTAATCTCTGTTTCTTCATCTAAGAATGGCAGTGGTTGCCATCAGGGTTGTATCCAATACTTTATGCGATGCATCTACCAGAGTCCTGACATCATCATTGCTAAATAAATGTTACTTTTTACAACATTATTATTTAATTATTATGGGCCTATTCGCTGGGCCCTCTTTGGTTGTTTTGGCTGCACCTGTGGCATGTGGAAGTTACTGGCCCAGGGGTTGAACCTGAGCCACAGCAGTGACAATGCCATGTCCTTAACCCCACTGAGCCACAAGGGAACTCCTCACTGAGGTTTTAGAGGGCTGAGGCTTGTAGTCTGGGTATAGGAGCTGAGTCTCAGCTTGAGACAAGAGTGGGATCCAACACAGACAACAGCTGGACTCAGACTGAGCCTGTTGTCATAACATCTGCAAAGCAACTCACAGACACCTGGTGACCCAGGTTCAATCATTCTCACAAGGAGACAGCAGGGTTTTCTTTTGGGTAAATAGGCCACAGCAAAACATACACACAGATACTCACTACTGACGTTTGGAGGTGCCTCAAATTGTCAAGACCTTCAGCAGATAATCACCACTTTACACATGGAATTTTAATAAGCTTTTTCAAAATGTGAAAATACATTAGATTTATTATAAATAAGTTTAAGACACTTTGTAAAGAAAAATTATCTGAGTCTATATTAATATTTACCTAATTTAACTATAATTAGGCTGCTTTAGAGGTCTCTTGTGGAAACTTCTGTTATCATGAAAGAGAAAATCTCTTTCTCTACTTGAAAGGTGACTATGTTTGCTATACTAAGGTCTTTCTCATACTGGTGTGAGATTTTCTGATAGTTCTTTTTTTTTTTTGGCTGCACTTGCCACATATAGAAGTTCCAGGCCAGAGACTGAATCAGAGCTGCAGCTGCAGCCTATGCCACAGCTATGCCAACAACAGATTCTTAACCCGTTTTGCCAGGCCTGGGACTGAACCCTTGAGTCGGTAGCCACAAGAGGCACTGCAGAGACAACGCCAGATCCTTAAAATGCTGTGCCATGGGGGGAACTCCTGATAGTTTTTAATTTTTTTCCAAATGGCTTACACGTTTCAGTAAATCTAATTATGTGCCACAAGACTTTTGAAAGTTTACTTATTCCATTTCACATATCACACCTGTACAATTTAATCACATGTGCTCTCCACTAGCACTTAGTGAGACTACTTTGAAATTTGTTTCAAGTGTTTTTAGGCATTAACTTCTTAATTATTTTATTAATGTCCATTGTTTTTAATGAAAGTTAACATGCATCATATATATTTGAGTTTGAGGTTCAAGTATCACTGCACTATATTACAGAAAAGACTTAATAATAAAGCATGATGTGGATTCAATATATATTAGTATTAACTTTGGCAAGGTGCTTCCACAACCAGCATGTAACAGAACTGGACAACAGACCGTGCCACATTGTGTATAAAATGTTCTTACTGAGAGGATGGATGGATGATTTAACCCCATGGTAAGGTTCGTAGTAGCATTATTCCTATTTTATAGTAATGAAAAGATATAAATTTAACCAATTTATAAATATGAAAAGAATATGCTTACATGTTTAAATATAAGATTTTCTTTCATTAGATTTTTTGTTATGTGAGTTATATTATTTAAGAAAATTTACATTTGAATGTCAAAAAAAGGAACATAGTACCAAAGAACATTGACTTCATTGGCCAAGAACACATAGACTTAATCTTGTCTCAGGCACTGCATCCTTACATTGCCTTTCTGAACTTTCTAAGAGTAAGAGGAGGAAGGCAAAAAGATAAACTTACACAAGCACCTTGACTCTGGAAAATGGTTTTGAAATGATATCACTTTGTAAGGTTATCAAGTGGAGACCAGTCACGGCCCATTTGGGCCTACCCCGTGGTCCCTCTTAACTTTTCATGTTCTCCAACCGAGAGATTAGGCCTAAAACAATGGGAGCAGGGGAAAGGGCCTACACTTGTAAACCAAAAATATCTGAGTCTGAATCCTAGTTTTATCACTTAGAAATTATTACAACAAATCCCTGCGTCAGCTTTCTTATCTCTTATCTTTAAATTGGGGATAATATTATCTCGTGTAGTAACTATGAAGACAGAATGAGAACAGATTCTGAACCTAACAGATCTAACGGTGTCCACAGTGCATAGGCTTTCATAATGTTATAAATATTAATTCCCTTTCCATTAAGGACTAAACAAAAGAAAGAGTCTGAACACCAGAGAAACCCTTAAAGAACAACCTTCATCTCAAAAGGGTTGGACTGGTGATAATCAAATTCTCTCTATACAAGAAAAGTATTAGGATCCTAAAGGGCAAGAATTGTAAGGAAATCTACTAACAAATTATAATTGAGACAAGTACTGAAGAGGAAGGAATGAGATTAAACCTGAAACTGGGTGGAATGAAGTCATATTGAGGTAGATTGGGTCCCTAACACCCCTATATCACAAATAACAAAAGAGGTGTAGAATCACTCAGTAGAATTTCCAAGGTCACAAGGGTTAAGTGTGAGCCAGGACTGGAGCCCAAGAAGGCTGAGAGCACACTTAGTGCTATGTCTCATGTGGCTTCTTACTATTTTGGGGTTTTTCTTCCCTTACTTATGAAGTGAATGGGTTGGTCTTTATTTTATTTATTTATTTATTTATTTTTGTCTTTTTTTGCCTTTTCTGGGCTGCTCCTGCGGCATATGGAGGTTCCCAGGCTAGGGGTCTAATCGGAGCTGTAGCCACTGGCCTATGCCAGAGCCACAGCAATGGGGGATCCGAGCTGCATCTGCAACCTACACCACAGCTGACGGCAACGCTGGATCCTTAATCCACTGAGCAAGGCCAGGGATCGAACCCACAACCTCAAGGTTCCTAGTCGGATTCGTTAACCACTGTGCCATGACGGGAACTCCGAATGGGTTGGTCTTTAAATACACATCATTTGAAAGGGTATGTGACAGTCAATATCTGGGCCAAGGCAGACATATTGGATAATGTAGTCGTTTTGAGCTCCAAACTTGGCTCTTTCTTTTTGACCCCAGGAAAGTTAGTTAGCAAAAACAAAAATAAAAGGGACAAATACACTGGCAGACTCAGGGTTTGGGGGTAACTATATCTATAGAGTGTGTGACACTGTGCCAGGCACTGTAAAATAGTAGATGTAATTTTTTACAGTATTCTTATTGACCCTTTATATCTTTTTTTTTTTTTTTTTTTGGCCCTACCCACTGCATACGGAAGTTCCCCGGGCCAGGGTGACAACATCAAATCCTTAGCCCATTAGGTAACCAGGGAACCCTGATCTTTCACATCTTTTAATTTAGAAGAAAAAAAAAATGTGGAGTTAGTTGCATAGAAAAGCATAGATGAAGCTTTCTCTTCAAGTCAATAAAACCAAGCTCTGGGCCATCATGTAAGCACTTCATATTTAACTTTGAATCTGTGTTCCAGAGAGGCTTCAAGTGTGATTCTGGACTGGCGCAGTAGGGGGAGGGCCTTTCCACTCCACTCTTCCTATTTATACACATTGGGAAAGTGAGGATCTGGTGGCCGAGAAGCTTCCAGTGAAATTCCTTACCTCAGCATCCTCAAGAGACACAGACACTCAGGAATATCAAAAAGAAATGGAAAAGTTCCCCCTGCCTGCCTGAAATTGCTAAGTACAAAGACCTTACAGGATTTTTGTGAGCCATTGCCATGGGTTTTAGAGAGCTAAATTTGTATTTGTCTTTATATTTTATTGCATTTCTATCTGACCGCAGCCCCTACAGATGCTGCTTCATGCTTCAAGTGGTTCAGCTAGTGAATCTGAAGAAGGCTCCTGGGATAGACATCTTTTAACACTCAGCTGCTTTTTTTTTTCACACTCTTTTTCTTTGGCCTCTCAAGGAATCATTTTCTTTTGCACTTGAAGGGGCTTTTGTTAAGTGGCCTGGAAGTGAGATTGTGGTGCATCCATCTTGGCAAATTTAATCCAAGAGTGAAAATGCCAAGACGGAACAGCTCGTTTCTATTCTGAACACTTCCTTCAATGGTCTGAATGCAAAAGCAAAATGCCTTCCTGTGAGTCTCTCTGTAACTGAGGAGCGTTATCAGCTGCCTCCTTTCTCCAATCAAGGTCTTCATCAAAGCTGATGGAGGCAAGTCCTTAACAAGCAGGAGACTTTAAAAAAAAAAAAAAGGTAGCAAATCTCATCAATCAATGGCAAAACTGCAATTGAAATCTTTAGAAATTTTACAAGGAGATCCATGACACAAAGTAAAAGAACTCATGAGGTGTTCAAAATGCATACATTCACAACACTTGCATGGGAGATAAAAGCATTGGCTTGGGGGTCAGACAATGGGACCGCAGAGGCCACTTTCCTCATTTACATTCATGAGGCTTTGGGTGACTCAGTCTCTGAGCTTCAGTTTCCTTATAGCTGAATGGAAATAACAGTAAGATTGCACATGTTATTTCCAAAGCATGCAGGAAGAAGGAAGGGTCATGGGAAATGTCTAGCTTGCATGGGGACAGGGTGAAGACAAGGATGGTGTATGGAGGGGAACTTATCCCAGATGCCTTGTGCTATAACAGATTGTAGATATAAGGCCCTCTGTGTGTCCCTCTTAGTCCTCGCCTCTGCACTCCAGTGTCACACTTGCCCTGTGCGGAGAGCACTGCTTTCCTTGCCTGCCTCGCTGCTGTGTCTGCGAGGTCACAGATGGCAAGGACTGTGACAGGTCATGCCATATTCGGCTTTTGATGCCTGGCATCTTCATAGGACCTGCAACTGAGTAGCCACTTATCCTAAAACTGATTTGCTGGGTGCACTAAGCACTATATGAATGAATAGATTCTGTTTTGTTAAAGTAGGAGAATATTAGCGCTGTAAGAGAGGTCTGGCATCATTTTGCTGACCCTTCTTTTATCCACAGGGTTCCTGCAACTCAGGGAATCCGAAGGACCCACCTTCGCATAGGAACTCAGAGGTAGATCCAGAATTAGGGTGATCACCTCTAGCTTCTGGATCACTGCGCTGTCTCTGCTGCCTTACACGGCCTCTCATCACTATGCTTCTCTTTTATTCAGAGGTCAGAAAATGAGGAATCAGGGTGTGCATTTTTTTATTATAAAGAGCCGGTAAGACTGATTTTCTCTCACTTTTTTTTTTTTTGAAGAAATCTTTGTAAAGCAACTGCAGCCTTTGCAGATAATTTTATGAGGTGAAGTGGATTCTGAGAATATTTGAATTCATTTGGATAGAATGTTTTCTGACAGAGCATGTGGTACAGCGACATGATAAAATGCTGATTCCAGGCAGACAGAAGCTAGAGTTTTCCAATAAAACCTAAAAGAGCATAAAGAACAGTGCCGTGTTATATTTAGGAATGGGCTGAATTAGCTTATGATCGATGCATGTCAAAACTCTTCATTGGTTGGTAAAAAAATAATTTCATAGCTGATCATAAAATATTTATGCATCTGAAATACTATGAGCTCCCATTTTCATACTACTGCATATAAATCAATAACTTAGCTCTCACTGATTCAGGATTTGTGATAAGTATGACTGAGAAAAGATGATGTTTACCTTGAAATTATCCTAGGAAAGGAGCTATGGTGAGTTCCCATTGCGGCGCAGCAAAAATGAATCTGACTAGTATCCATGAGGATGTGGGTTCAATCCCTGGCTTTGCTCAGTGGATAGGCGATCTGGTGTTGCTGTGGCTGTGGCACAGGCCAGCAGCTGCAGCTCTGATTCGACCCCAAGCCTGGAACTTCGTAGGCTTCATGTGCAGCCCTAAAAGGCAACAAGAACAATATAAAAGATCTATTAAATAAGTTTTCATATGGATTATGTTGCCAGTGCAGTGGTTAAATACATTAGGTAAATGTTTTGTCCATTTAGCTATATTAGTTTTGAGGGCAGAGCTCCTTTGTTTGAGTTAAAGTCTGTGGCTTAGTAAATATAATTTGAGACAATTAGTTACATTTACTGACGGTGAGTATAACTGAGCAGTTAACTTACTGCTCTGTAAAATGGGGATACCGCCAGTGACTCTGCATGCTTCATGGGATGGTTATGAAAAAAAACGAATGAGAGAATGGACCTGCAATGCAAATGAAAAGATGCTCAGCCTCAGCACAGGCTAAGCTATGATTATCAGCAGCAATAATATGATAATGATCACAAATTATTATCTCTCATCAAGCAAATCTAGCTGAGCCATATGTTTTTGCTTGTTTTAGGCTTGAGGATATACTTGAGAATATCAAAATTATAATTTACAATATATCATTAATTCAGAGATGTCTTTAATTTATTCTAGCCCATCCCCTAATTATTTATTAGTGAGGTTTCCTCACATCTAAAAGAAGCCCAAATGTGAGCTTCTATGGTGGGCAGAATTACTGCTAAAAACATGTGCTGTCCTCTCCACCCCTGCCTGAGGAAGGATTATGTGCATGCTCTCATGTACTTGAGAGTGACCTTGTGATTTACTGTGCCAATAAAATATGGGTCAATGTACCAAATGCCATTTCCAGGAGACATTTTCTGTGCAAGCTCATCATTTTCGACATCCCTTTTCCCCTTCTGCCACCAAACATGCTAGTGCCCAAGATAGAAGCAGCGAGTTTGGGTTTCAGAAAGAAAGGCAAAAAACAGGGCTGCAGGTGACCCACAATGAACATGTGGTATATACCAGAAATAAACATTGAAATAGTAAGTCATTCAGATTTTGAGGGTATCTGTTATTACAGCATAACTTAGCTTGATCCGACTATAGATTGAGCTGACTAAAACAGTTTTATAGAACACAGAATTGTTCAAGTGACTCCCTCCTTAAAACACTTCACTATCGGTCTGCTCTTTTATGTCTGTGAGTCTGTTTCTGTTTTGTAGATAGGTTCATTTGTGTCACATGGAATGGGATTGATGGGGAGTTTGGGGCTGGTAGATGCAAATATTACATTTAGAATGGATAAACAAAGAGGTCCTGCTGTACAGTACAGGGAATTACATCTAATCTCTTGGGATAGAACATGATGGAAGATAGTATGAGAAAAAGAATATATACATGTGTACATATACACATGCAAATTTTTATGTGTATATACATATACACACACAGACACGTACACATATATATTCATAAATATACATGAGTGGGTAACTATGCTGTATAGCAGAAATAGACACAACAATGTAAGTCAACTATACTTTAAAAAAAAAAACTTCACCATCACTTGAGATATAATGTCCAAACTCTGTACCATGAGATTTTAAAATTCTCATGCCCTAGTTCCCAATAACCCTTCCGCGCTACAATGCCACAATCCCCCATGCTCACACTATAACATCCAGCAATTTCAGGATGCTTCCAGTTCTCAGAAAACTTCACATCACAAATGCTTCCATGTGCGTACCTTATGTTCTGTAATCCTAGAACTTTCCCATTTTCCTGAGGAATCCTGCTGCAATCACTCTTTCTTCAGGTGGTTGGATCTACAACTCTTGAACCTAATAGAGATCAGTAATCCATCCCCAGTGTTCCTTCTGCCTCCGTGTATTCTTCTATAAATACACTTAGTACAAGGCAGCAAAAGTGTAATGCTTTAACTTCTGGAGATCAGGCCCAGGATCTACTTACTTCTCTTTTCCTTGGGATGCCTGGTGCAATGTAGACATTCAACAAATATTGATTTGCATTTCCATCATTTATTTGAGAGCGAGAGAAATTAAAACACCAACCATATGGTGGAAATAGAGGGATCACATCTTGTGGCCAGAAGAGATTCACACTTCTTTTTAAGTGTCAGCTTCTCTCTCAGGAATGGCAGTTTGTTTTGAGTATCAGAAAATGCTCTGGAATGCTCATGTGAAGCATTAAAAGTAGAAGTTATTATTTGTCTTCAATGTGATTTACAAACATATTTTGCTGGCTCTCCCTAAGTCCCACTGGATAAGTATTAATAGGGATTTTATTGACAGAAATATTTTCCAAAGAGAGTTTTCTCATTTGAAAATCAAATCAATGTGTCAGAATGTAGTTGAAATGTTCTAACCTTTTCTATTTGATCTATTTTAGTTTAATGACAGACTCCTACCCTTATAATATCCTCCTGAACTCTGTACTTTCAAAGCAATTCTCCAGAGTTAAATTAGTCTTACACTGGGTTGGGGGAGGAAAGATTTATCCAAGTTATAGACCTTTTGGAAACCTGCAGGCAAGGATTACTTTCATAACTCCATTGAGAAGTATAACCTAAAATAAAACTACCACCACTACACATTCTTAACACATATCTATGAAAGACTGGCACTGTAATGCCCACTTTAGAGATGAGAACACTGAGGCCCAGTTTGCTGTCTAGGTTACTTGCCAGAAGTGAGGTGGGCAGTATCACAAGTGCCAGATAGGAAAGATGAAAACAATGACACTGGGCTCAGATCTCTGCCCTCAGAAGCTTCCAGTCCAGTGTGTGTGTGTGGGGGGAACCATCTCAAAGAGTAATAAAAAAGTGTTTTGCTCAGACTTATAACAGAGGGAAAGAACCAAGTGATAGATGGAGAGGACAAGGAGAGCAAGTAATTCAGCCTGCAGCTGGGATAGGAAAAGGGAAAGGAGCAGAGAGTGTAAAGCTAAAGGAAGGTGACAGTGGATTGGACTATATGGACAAGGCAGAAGGTGCAGCATGGGCAAAGGTGTGGGGATATAAAAACACACAGTGCTTTGGGGAAAATGGAATGACTTATTTATGAACCAAACACAGGGTAGAACATATATTGATGAGTGATCAAGTACATGGTCCTTGGTCTCACACTTTTTATTACTAGTTTTGTGTGTGTGTGTGTGTGTGTGTTCCTGGTGATAATATTTAAGATCTATTCTCTTATTAACTTTCAAGTATGCAATACAGTATTGTTAACTATAGTCACCATGCTGTGCATTTGATGCCCAGAACTTTTATTCATCTTGTAACTGAACCGTTGAATCTTTTGACCAACCTCCCCATTTATCCCACACCCCAGCCCCTTCCAGTCACCATTCTCATCTCTTTATCTATGAGTCCAAGTTTTTAGATTCCACGTGTAAGTGAGTGGATACAGTATTTGCCTTCCTCTATCTGACTTATTTCACTAAGCAGAAGGCCCTCAAAGTTCATCCATGTTGTAGAAAATGGCAGGATCTCCTTCTGTTTTATGGCTGATTGATGTTTTATATACAGACACACACACACACACACACACGTGTGTGTGTGTATAACATATATTTCATGTTTCATGTTACACATATATTTCATATTTTCCTAACCCATTCATCTGTTGACTGACAGGCAGGTTGTTTGAATGTCTTGGCTACTGTGAATAATGCTACAATGAACATGGGGGTGCAATATTGCTACTGTGGGAATCCTGTCTATAGAACCCCTTTAAACAAAAACACCATCATAATAGATGGATTTCAATCTTGGGCAGGAGGTATGGATTGAGAAAAGGACATTCTCCACCTTGTAAGGATAAAGTCAGTCAAGAGCAAAGCACTCTAAGAGATGGGATTAAGATGGCAGAATAGAAGGACTGGACCTCAACTTCTCTCATAAAAACAACAAAATTACAACCAAACACTGAGTAACCTTCAACCAAATGGACTGGAAATTTTCAAAAAGATATCCTACTCTATAAGATAAAGAGGAGGCCACATCAAGAGGTAGAGAGGGTGGTTACCCAATACAAGCAACCCCATACCTCCCAGGTGGGAAGCCCCACAGACTGGAAAGTAACTATATCACCAAGACTCACACTTGGTGAGAGTTCTGGGCCCACATCAAATTCCATTGCCTGGGGATCTGGCCCTGGGAAAAAGAGCCCCCAGAGCATCTGGCATTGAAGGACAGTGGGGCTTGGGTTCAGGAGCTCCACAGGACTGGAGGAAATAGAGACCCCATTCTTCAAAGGCACACAAAAACTTTCATGTGCACTGGTCCCAGGGCAAAGCAAAGGCTCCATAGGAATCTGGGTGGGACCTGACTGCAGTTCTTGGAGGATCTCCTGGGAAAACAGGGGGTGAATGTGGCTTGTTGTGGGGGAAGAACACTGGAAGCACAGCTCTTCGGAATATTCATCAGCATGGGTTTCTCTGGAGGTGGCCATTTTGGGAAAATAGGGCCCTGCCCATCAGTGCTGAGAAGCCCAGGCCAAGCAACAACCCAGGTGGGATCACAGCCCCATTTATCAGTAAATAGTCTACCTAAAGACTCCCCAGGCACACATTCTCCTCTAATCTCACCCAGAGACAAAACCCCACCCACCAGAGGGATAGGAATCAGCCCCACCTACCAGTGGGCAGGCATCAGTTCCTCCTGCCAGGAAGTCTACAGCAAACCCCTGTACCAACTTCATCCACAAGGGGGGGGGGGCAGACACCAGAAGTAAGAGAGGCTACAACTCTTGCCTACAAAAAGGTCACCACACCAAAAACCTATAAAAATGAAAAGACAGAGAACTATAACTCAGATAAGGAAGAAAGGAAAAACCCTAGAAAATCAGCTAAGTGATGAGGAGCCTCCAGAAAAAATACTTTAGACTATTGGTTCTGAAGATGATGCAAGACATTGGAAATAAACTGGAGGCAAAGAAGGATAATTTACAGGAAACATTGACCAAAGAGATACAAGATAAAAAACTCAG
The DNA here is from genome assembly GCF_054392235.1 of Sus scrofa. NCBI lineage: Eukaryota > Metazoa > Chordata > Mammalia > Artiodactyla > Suidae > Sus > Sus scrofa. The sequence goes on from NC_139391.1 coordinate 15,443,476, forward strand.
CAAGATAGATGCAAAAATACAATAACTGAAATAAAAAATTCACTAGAAGCAGCCAACAGCAGAATACTGGAGGCAGAAAAACGAATAAGTGAGGTGGAGAACAGATTAGTGGAAATCACGGATGCAGAACAGAAAAGAGAAAAAAGATTGAAAACAAATGAAGAGAGTCTCAGAGAACTCTGGGATAATGTTAAATGCACCAACATCCATATTATTGGGGTGCCAGAAGGAGAAGGAGACACAAAAAATACTTGAAGAGCTAATAGCTGAAAACTTCCCTAACATGGGAAAAGAACCACTCATTCAAATCCCAGGAAGCACGATTACCATATAAAATAAACCTAACGAGTAACACCCTGAGACACATATTAATCACACTGTCCAAAAGTGAAGACAAAGAGAAAATATTGAAAGCAGCTAGGGAAAAGAAACCAGCAACATACAAGGGAACCCCAATAAGGTTATCAGCAGATTTTTTAGCTGAAACTCTGCATGCCAGAAGGGAGTGGCATGATATACTTAACATGAGGAAAGAAAAACTTCCAACCAAGATTACTTTACCCAGTAAGACTCTCATTCAGATTTGAAGGAGAAATCAAAAGCACCACAGATAAGCAAATGCTAAGAGAATTCAGCAACACTAAAACAGCCTTACAACAATTACTAAAGGAACCTCTCTAGGCAGAAAAGAAAAGGCAGCAACAGGAAACAAAAATACCACAAATGACAAAGCTCACCAGAAAAGGCATATATACATTAAAGATATGAAATCATCCATACACAATTATGCTACCAAATTCAGAAATTGTGATAAGAGGAGGGTACAACTGCAGAACACTGGAGATGCACTTGCAATTAAGAAATGAACAACTTAAAACAACTCATATATAATATATATATATATATATATACACTCCTATATCAAACTTCAGGGTAACTGCAAATTAAAAATCTACAATTGATACACAAAAAAATAAGAAAAATAAACTCAAATACAAAACTAAAGATAGTCATCAAACCACAAGAGGAGAGAACAGAGAAAAAGGAAAGAAAAATGAGCAACAAAACAAATCCAAAACAATTAATAAAATGGCAATAAGAACATACCTATCAATAATTACCTTAAATGTTAATGAACTAAACGCCCCAACCAAAAGACATAGATCGGCTGAATGGATACAAAAACAAGACCCATATATATGCTTCTTCAAGAGATCCACTTCACTTCTAGGGACACATACAAATTGAAAGTGAGAGGATGGAAGGAAATATTCCTTGCAAATGGGAATCAAAAGAAAGCTGGAATAGCAATAATCAAATCAGACAAAAATAGACCTTAAAATGAAGAATATTTTAAGAGACAAGGAATGATCAAAGGATCAATCCAAGAAGATGATATAACAATTTTAAATATCTATGCATCCAATGTAAGATCACCACAATATATAAGGCAACTGCTAACAACCTTAAAAGGAGAAATCAACAATAACACAATCATAGTGGGGGACTTTAACACCCTACTAACAGCAATGGACAGATCATCCAGACAGGCCCTGAATGAAGCATTAGACCAGATGGACTTAACAGATATTTATACGGCATTGCAACCAAAAGCAGCAGAATACACATTCTTCTCAAGTGCACATGGAACATTCTCTAAGATCACATCCTGGGCTACAAATCAAGCCTCAGTAAATTTATGAAAACTAAAATCATATTGAGCATCTTTTCTGACCACAACGCTATATGACTACAAATCAACAACATGAAAAAAACTGCAAAAAACACAAACACGTGGAGACTAAACCACATGCTACTAAACAACCAATGGATCACTGAAGAAATCAAAGAGGAAATTAAAAAGTACCTAGAAGCAAATGTCAACAAACATAAAATACTCCAAAACCTATGGGATGCAGCAAAAGCCGTTCTAAGAAGAAAGTTTATAGCAATACAAGCCTATCTCAGGAAACAAGAAAAAGCTCAAATAAATAATCTAACTTTACATCTAAAGCAGCTAGAGGGAGAAAATACATATAATTTCTTATATATATAAATATACATATATATATATATATCTTACATAAATATATATATATATAAGGCCTAAAGTTAGCAGAAGGAAAGAAATCATAAAGATCAGAGCAGAAATCAGAAAATAGAAATGAGGAAAACCATGGAAAAAATCAATGAAATGAAAGGCTGGTTCTTGTCTTTTTTTTGTTGTTGTTGTTGTTGTTGTTGTTGTTGTTGCTATTTCTTGGGCCGCTCCCGCGGCATATGGAGGTTCCCAAGCTAGGGGTTGAATCGGAGCTGTAGCCACCGGCCTACACCAGAGCCACAGCAACGCGGGATCCGAGCCGCGTCCGCAACCTGCACCACAGCTCACAGCAACACAGGATCGTTAACCCACTGAGCAAGGGCAGGGACCGAACCCGCAACCTCATGGTTCCTAGTCGGATTCGTCAACCACTGCGCCACGACGGGAACTCCAAGGCTGGTTCTTTGAAAAGATCAACAAAATTGATAAACCCTTAGCCAGACTTATCAAGAAAAAAAGAGAGAGGACTCAAATAAATAAAATTAGAAATGAAAAAGGAGAAGTAACAATGTACATCATGAAATACAAAGGATCATAAGAGATTACTATATGCAACTATACACCAATAAAATGGAAAACCTAGAAGAAATGGACAAATTCTTAGAAAAGTACAATCTTCCAAGACTAAACCAAGATGAAATAGAAAAGATGAGTGGACCAGTCACAAGTACTCAAATTGAAACTGTGATTAAAAAACTTCCAACAAACAAAAGTTCGGGACCAGATGGCTTCACAGGCGAATTCTATCAAACGTATAGAGAAGAGCTAACACCTATCCTTCCAAAACTATTTCAAAAAATTGCAGAGGAAGGGATACTCCCAAACTCATTCTATGAGGCCAGCATCACTCTGATACCAAAACCAAAGATACCACAAAAAAAGAAAACTACAGGCCAATTTCACTGATGAACATTGATGCAAAAATCCTCAACAAAATACTAGCAAACCAAATCCAAAAATACATTAAAAGGATTATACGTCATGATCAAGTGGGATTTATCCCAGGGATGCAAGGGTACTTCAATACCCACAAACCCATCAGTGAGATACACCACATTTACAAACTGAAGAATAAAAACCATATGATCCTCTCAATAGACACGGAAAAAGCCTTCGACAAAATCCAACACCCATTTCTAATAAAAACCCTTCAGAGAGTGGGCATAACGGGAACCTACCTCAACATAATAAAGGCCATATGTGACAAACCCACAGCAAACATCATTCTCAATGGTGAAAAGCAGAAAGAATCCTTGCTGAGATCAGGAATAAGACAAAGATGTCTGCTCTTGCCACTACTCTTCAACATAGTTTTGGAAGTCCTAGCCACAGCAATCAGAGAAGTAAAAGAAATAAAAGGAATCTGAATTGGAAAGGAAGAAGTAAAACTATCACTATTTGCAGGTGACATTATACTGTACCTAGAGAATCCTAAAGACTCTACCAGAAAACTGTTAGAGCTCATCAATGAATTTGGCAAAGTCACAGGATACAAAATTAATATACAGAAATCAATAGCGTTTCTACATACTAACTGAAAGGTCAGAAAAAGAAATTAAGGAAGCAATCCCATTTACCATCTCATCCAAAAGAATAAAATACTTAGAAGTAAACCTACCTAAAGAGACAAAAGACCCATACTCTGAAAAGTATAAGATGCTGATGAAAGAAATCAAAGATGACACAAACAGATGGAAAGACATACCATGCTCTTGGACTGGAAGAGTCAATATTATCAAAATGACTATACTACCCAAGTAGACTGAATCTATAGATTCAATGCAATCCCTATCAAATTACCAAGGACATTTTTCAAAGAACTCAAACAAAATATCTTAGTTTGTTTGGAAACACAAAAGGCCCAGAATAGCCAAACATCCTGAAAAAGAAAAATGGAGTTGGAGGAGTCAGGCTCCCTGACTTCAGACTATACTGCAAAGCAACAATCATCAAAACTGCATGGTACTGGCACAAAGACAGACATATAGATCAGTGGAACAGGATACAAAGCCCAGAATTAAACCCACACATCTACAGCAAACTAATCTATGATAAAGGAGGCAAGGATATACAATGGAGAAAAGGCAGTCTGTTCAATAAGTGGTGCTGGGCAAATTGGACAGCCATAGGGAAAAGAATGAAACTAGAACACTCCCCAACACCATACACAAAAATAAACTCCAAATGGATTAAAGACATAGATATAAGACTAGATACTTATAAAACTCTTAGAGGGAAACATAGGCCAAACACTCTCTGACATAAATGACAGAAACATCTTCTCAGATCCACCTCTTAGAGTAATGGCAATAAAAATGAAAATAAACAAATGGGACCTAATCAGACTTCAAAGTTTCTGCACAGCAAAGGAAATCCTAAACAAAACAAAAAGACAACCCACAGAATGGGAGAAAATATTTGCAAGTGAATTGACTGACAAGGGATTAATCTCCAAAATTTATAAACACTTCCTACCACTCAATACCAAAAAACAGACAATCCCATCAAAAAATGGGCAGATCTAAACAGACAGTTCTCCAAAGAAGACAAACAGATGGCCAAAAGACACATGAAAAGATGTTCAACATCACTCATTATTAGAGAAATGCAAATCAAAACCCCTGTGAGGTACCAGCCAGAATGGCCATCATCAAAAAGTCTACAAACATGAAGTGCTAGAGAGGGTGTGGAGAAAAAGGAACCCTATTATACTATTGATGGGAATGTAAATTGGTGCAACCACTGTGGAAAACAGTACAGAGATTCCTCAGAAAACTAAAACTAGAACTTCCATTTGATCCAGCAATCCCACTCCTGGGTATCTATCCAGAGAAAACCACGACTTGAAAAGATACATGTACTCCAATGTTCATTGCAGCACTATATGCAATATCCAAGACATGGAAACAAGCTAAATGTCCATTGACAGAGGAGTGGATCCAGAAGATGTGGTACATATACACAATGGAATATTATTTATCCATTAAAAGGAAAGAAATAACAGCATTTGCAGCAACATGGATGAACCTAGAAATTATCATGCTAAGGGAAATCAGTCAGACAACGAGGCACCAACATCAAATGCTGTCACTTACATGTGGAATCTAAAAAAAGAACAGGAGTTCCCATTCTGGCACAGCAGAAACAAATCCTACTAGGAACCATGAGGTTGCAGGTTTGATCCCTGGCCTCGCTCAGAGGGTTAAGGAACCAGTTATGTGAGCTGTGGTGTAGGTCGCAGACGCAGCTTAGATCCTGTGTTGCTGTGGCTCTGGCATAGGCTGGAAGCTACAGCTCCAATTAGACCTCTAGCCTGGGAACTTCCATATGCCATGGGTGTGGCCCTAAAAGGACAAAAGAAAAAAAATAAATAAAAAATAAAATAAAAAATAAAAAAAGAACACAATGAACTTCTTTGCAAAACAGATACTGACTCACAGACTTTGAAAAACTCATGGCTTCCAAATGAGACAGGCTGGGAGATGGATGCACTGAGGATTTGGGATGAAAATGCTATAAAGTTTGGTTGTGATGATTGCTGTACACCTATAAATGTAATAAAATTCATTAAGTAATTAAAAAATAAATAAACTTTAGACGTCATATCAATAGATCATAGGGAGGGATCTTCTAAAAAAAAAAAAAAGAGCAAAGCACTCTAAAATTCTATGGAACCAGGCCTCGTTTGTCCACCCAAGTCAGTTACCATGGTAACCAAAATTGTTTTGCCCTTCAGGCATCTTCGTCATACAGACATCCAGACACTCACAGACTACAATGTTGCCAATGAAAAGCTGGTTAATTAAATGACCATAACCTCACAGAATGGGATATCATGTGATCTGGTAAATTTCGTTTGTAAAAAATTTAATGATATGTACAATATTTACAATACAGTCTTTTTAAAATAGGAAAATAAAATTGTAAATAGTGTGACTACAACCTATGAAAAACAGGTATAAACATAAAAGGTTTTAAAAACTAGAAGAAAGTATCCTAACATTGCAAGAGTGGATTTCTCTGGGTGGTAGTTCTCTATTTTTTTTTTTTAATTTCCTCATAAGCTTCTGTGTTCAATAATTTTTCTTGAATGAGTATGCATTTTTGCAATCTTACACACATAAAATACACATTGCTAAAAATAAGTCTATAAAAGTCAAAGATGAGTATCACAATTTGTCCTTGGTATGATTAGTTTTGCTTACAGTAGGCAAGGCAGCCCAATCACCAGATTTAGACATTCTCATTGGAAATAACTGAATCTTATTATCAAGAGTGCTTCATAAAATGTTCGTGATTTACCTTGATCAACCATTCAAATGTGTTTCTACTTCAAGAATTGCCTTAACACCTCATATAATGCAGGACTTGGTTGACCTTTTATATAGGATTAAAGCACAGTATAATTAACTTTTTTTATATAGCGAGTTAAAACTTAATGACAACATGAGGTGAAATGCCAAGATTTAATTTGCAGACTCCTTTCCTACTTCACCTCGTGAGTTCTAAGGTTTACTGCTCTCTTCCTCTGGGGTACTTTGATTCTGACCAGAGCAAGATTTGCTAAATGCATCCAGAAAGAGAACACAGAAAGAACACTCAGAGATGTGGAGCTAGAAAGAAAGGGTCAAGTTCAAGCTCCAGTGCATGGCTAGCTCCATGGTTCTCTGACCAAAAGTCAGGCCAATCTCAACTCTAATCTCAGCTCTTCACATACTAATTAACCAGTGTAATTGTAGGCACATTACTTAATCTTAAAACTCATTATCTTAAAAATGAGAATAATAATAATTGTTCCCATAATAATAATGATAATCTGAAAAAATAAGTTAATATGCATAAATCATAACAGGCACATTTTTAAGAGCATAATAAATATTTATCATTGATTCATGGAAGATTCTTCATGTGCAGCCCATGATTATGCCTCCAACTTTAGGTTACACCATTGTCAGCACCACCCCTCTTTCCACATCCTGTGTAAGTCCTGTAGAAACACTATTTCTTGAACATCTTACTATTTCCCATCTAGAACTGTTTTCCTCCAAAATGCAATCTTGTCTTCTTCCACCATAGTGTAATTTTCACTTGACACGTGGCCTTAGGAACATATACTACAAATCCCGGCCTCCTTTGCACCTGGATACCACTAGGTTTTGGGAAATTAGATATGGAGTGATTCTTCACCTTCTTTTAGAGAAAGTTAGGACACATCCTTTGTCCCCTATTGTCTTCTTTCCTTTATCCTACTTCTAAATAAAGACTGGAAACTTAGACTAAGTGATGAGGGTCATACCCAGAGACAGTAGAGAAACGAGTTAGAAAAAGCCTGGATCCCCAAGGACTGTACCAGTCTTGGAACTATATTTGAGCCAGGAATAAACATCTCTCTTGTTTAAAATACCAGTATTTTATGTTCTTCTGCTACTGACATGCAAACTTTATCCCACCTGAGAGTACAAAGCTCTTCATTTATGAAAATGCTATAAAAATGCTATTTCCCAGGCCCATTTTTTGGTATGAGATTTCTACCACTTTCCATAAAGATGCAGCCCAAGTAGTGCCTCCTCCAGGATTCCTTCCCAGATTTCAAAGACCTGTAAAATTTCTGCTTATTCAGCATCCAAATCATGACAATTCTCACTGTACATTTTAATGATTATTTTTCTTGTTTGTTTCCCTTTGTTCATGTGAGATCCTTGGGGGCTAATTGTTGTATCTTATTTATTTCTTAAATCATGTACCCTGTAGAAAGCACGATCCAGAGAGGTACTCAAAGCATGCTGAAGGTAGATAAATGAATGAGTGGAATCACTGATTGAACAAAATCAATCCGTGAGAATTTCTCCAAAACTAATCAGCCAAGATCCTCACAACATTCATGTTTTTTGTTGTTGTTGTTGTTTTCCCCATCTACTCATCCCTCCCCCAGCAACAGACAGGGAGTTGCTTTAATACTGAGTCACAAATGCCTCCAGAGTTCCATAGTCACATCAGAATGCCCTCTTTCAAGGTTCACTGTAAATTCCTATTGATTCTTCTAACCAGAAATCTCAGATTCTCTGATGTGACTGCAAAGGAAAGTAGGAAGGATGGTGTGAAATCCATTCCCTACTAAATCTTCATTACCTTCTGCTGTTCTTATTCCAAGATGATTCAATTGCATATTATGTTCACAAGTTCCTTTTTTCTTTTAACCTCAAGGCTGCTTATGAGAAATTAAACGAGTTATATAAAAGAGATTATATTGCTATTCTTCCACAGCTCAGAAAAAAAATGAATCATCAGAAACCAGAATAGACCAATACAAGTTATTTTGATTTAAACCTCAGATTAGTTCATCGGCGGAGTTTATGTGCTAGTATATTGCTACTACAAATTTTCCTAAAATATCGATACAAAAACGTGATTAGATCTTCTTTCAAGGTCTTATTTCCTCCAATCTACAAAATATAAATAGCTTTCTAAAGACTCTCTTTACCTTACAAAATAATCCATATTGCTTAAACTTTCGTATGTGGTAAACATAGATCTGAATATATTATCACAATTCAGACATGTTTAAATTCAGATTCCATTGGTTCCAATTATGGTGGCTTCAGCCAACAGAAAGGAGATGGGGATTTTCATCTGAAATATATGTTTTCAGTGGTTCATTGGATTTTAAAATTTGAACTCTGCTTTTTCAATTAACTTCTTTCAGTGACATGGAAACAGAGAGAACAGTGACATGGAAACAAGGAGAACAGAGGCTTACCTTGATGACATAATTCAAACCAAACTGTTGGTAACAATGATTCACTAAGTCTTTAAGCAGTGTGACCTAGTTACCATTAACTCTTTATAGACCAGGGCCCAACCTCTGTATGCAGGTTAATCTTTGGGGGACTTCTTAAAGTCATTCAGTTCCTTTCAACAACTCTGTGAGCACCTACTAGGTGCCATTGACAGCTGGGTAGTTGGAGGAGTCCCTCAGACAAACACAGTGCAGCTTGCTGGATACTAACAACACAGTCTGGCAACTTACAAAAGGAAAAGCACAGAGTTTAATGAGCAACATGGAAGGAGCATTGGGCTCAGGCATGGCTGACTAAATCCCTTCCAGAAGACCTGCTACCTGTGTTGAAAGTGTAAAGGCACATTGTGATTGTTCAAGCAATATGGTGATGGGAGAATACATTTCAGACAGAAGAGGAGTTGAAGGGGAAGGGATGAGGCAGGAGAGGTACTGGATAAGTTATCTACCCTCTCCTCCATTTTTCATGGTATTGGGTCTGGATCCATTTAATGCAGAGGACTTCTGCTGACTGAGAAGCAGGGGTCTTTTTCTACTTCATCCTGAGAGAATATGGTAGGTATAGTAGGTTTATAGCCTCTACTCTCAGGCCCCCAGGGTTTGAAAACCAGCTCTACTCCTTTAATTACGTATCCTTTTTTAAAATTATTTAATCAAGAAATGTATACGAAGGTCCCTGGTGTGCCAAGGATTTCTTCCAGCACTTGGAACACCACAGTGAATAACAGTGACCAAACCCCCACCCTCATGAAGCTTATATTCTACTAGGGGTAGATAAACCACATAAATAAACAGATCGTTTGGCACTGCAGAGAAGCATACAACTGGGAGTGCCACAGGCTGGAGTCTAGCGCTACAATTTTAAGTAGAGTGGTTAGGGTGAGCTTCAATGAGAAGGTTACATTAGAGTAAAAACTAGAAGGAGGTGAAGGAATTAGTCATACACAGGTCTTAAGGTGAAACTGTGTCTTGCTGTATGAGCTTTGGCAAATTTCCATCTCTGCCTCAATTTTCTATCTGTAAAGTGGGGACAATAGTAATAATAAAGTCATAAAGTTGTCATATGATTGAATGAGCTTAATATACATAACATTGCTTAGAGCAGTATTTGACACGGATAAGCATTTATCTAAGTATGTGCTACTAATATTGTTATTATTTAAATGGGGTCCTTTATACCCCATTCCTTGTCTTTCAGAAAGTCTGCAAGAAGGCATTCCTGCTTTCTCTCTTACTAACATGTGTATAGAGCTAATACAGTAGCAAATATTATTCCTTGTTGTCCAAAGTATGTACGCAATCTGTCCCCTTTCTCCATGAATAATAAAATGTAGATGTATTGTCTCAGTCTATGAAGCCATACATAGACCACAGAGGTGGTTTGGCTCTCTCCCCCCTCTCCCTTCTCACAGTTACTTGAAGAAATTGAGCTTGTCCCCTCCCTCGAGGACTTCTTCTTGCTCTCGGCACAACCTGGAGGGGTCTCCCTACTTTCCCTTGCTTAGATGGTTCTTTCTTGTGATTCAAGTGTCAGCTTAAAAGCCTTCTCCTCAGAGAGGCTTTTTAGTGACCATTCAATCTAGAGTTGACCTCCAGTCACTCTCCAACATACTAGGCTGCACTGTTTCTTCATGGGGTTATTTTTCTATTTGTTTAGTATCTGTATCTGTCTCTCAGCTATGAGAGAGCAAAAGCACACATCTTGTTTGCCTTGTTCACCCCCTGTCTCCCCAGGGCCCAGCATTGCAGCAGGTCCTGTTCAATAAACGGACACATGGGTGAATGGATGAGCGACATTGTCTTGGCTGAAGATTCAGGATGAGTAAGACTCTGAATCTTCTCTAAATCAGGGTATGCATATAACTAATGCTGGTAATTATCACTAAGATGAGAAGGGAACCATAATACATCAGTGATATAAGTGTCACAGTCTCTTCAGACTCTTTTGGGCTCTGCAATTCTATGAACTGCTGAAGAGTGTTTTCTGTTTAAATTTGCATTTTCCTAAATATGTTCTGTTGATACTACCACACTCTCTTTGTGCATGTTTAGAATACATTTTTATACCTTATCCAACTGGAAAATTCCACGTATCACTGAAGAACCAACTTAAATGTCACCTGCTATGAAATTCTTTTTCTGAACTTCCTGTTCTATGCCAGCACTGGATTTCCTGCAAACCTCAGTTTTGGTATTTGGCGTCTTGTGTCACAACAGTTCATCTACAGACATTTCTTTTTCTTCCATTCTGGGAATTCTTTGAGATCAGGGAAGATATATTAATAGACTTTGTACCCAAAACTTCATACATAGTAGGTGCTGAATGCTTAGTAGATGAGTTAATGAAGGGACAGCTTATCTGTGCCATTCATTTCATGTATTATGATGTGTTATAACAATTGTGATGATGTGATTAGGAATCTAAACGCAGAATCTAAAGTTTCAACAGATATAACCTTTTTAAAACAGAAGACCCATGGATTCATATCTGTGGTACACTGGCTTTAAATGGAATTTCGATGCAGAAATGGGCTTGATAGAGTTGAAAAGATTGAACTCATATTTAATCTTAAAATAGAGTACTATCCATTCAATTACTTAATCAATAAATGAACTGAATTGCCTCGGGAAAAGTACAATTTATCCTAAAGCTAAAATTAAATATTACAGAATGAAACACAGCTTTGTGTCACAAATGTCCATATCTGACATAGATAAGACATAAATCTCTCTCACAATCTTTGAAACGGGTCATAAAAACATGCCATTCAATCTTAGCTAACAAAAATGGCCCAAAATTTATTACATAAATAGTTTTTAATATACCCTTAAAAATTGTTTTTAAGGGTATTTATGGGCAAGGATGAAGCCTCTTTTGCACAAAACAAGGCAAAGCATAAATTATACTAGTACTCATCAATTTTAATCATGTTGTCAATACTTTCATTCAATTAAACCAAATGTCTTTTCAAAAAGAATTTAAGGTGATTTACAAAAGTCATAATAGAAAAAGGAAACTAGCAGATATAATTAGAAAAGTCAGAATTAGAGATTTTTTTGAAAGAAGCAATTTTAGTCATTTTGGGATTAACACTGGTTCTGTGAGCTAAAATAAAATTTTGGTTTCTGTTTCCTGTCAGCAATGGCTAAAATAGAAGCACAATACTATACATATCTCTATCAGCAACAAGGGTGTTGCTTCAAGAAAAGGTTTTCCTAATATTGGTTCTAAGATAAACGTATTTTATATGACAGCTCATATGCCTTAATGTGCAATGTTTGTGGAATCAATGAATAAAATTCAAATAATAGCAATTATACTAATACTGATACTACTAATAATGGCAGCCAGACTGCAGATCCTTGGATAAGCATGGGATATACCTGGCATTTGCTGTGGGACTTTATGGAAATCACCTGCCTTTTCCCCTATAATTCAAGGTCATTGTTTTATAAATGAGAAGTTTTCAAGATGATACCATTAATAACACTTCTAACACTTTTCCGTTTTACTCTGAGATTCATACATTTCCCACTATAATGTTTCTATTATAAATGCAGAAATCATTAATAGTCCAAGTTGTAAGATTAAAGTGAAAGTCATGAAGTGTGATTTGGGTGGGGATATAGCTAATTTAAAAAAAAAATCATATTGCTTTTTGCTGGTTTAAGTTGATACATGAATGAAACAAACTCCTACAGGAATTCACAGATAATATTCACCAGACTACCTTTCTTCTTTAACTTTCAGAGTAGCTGAGTAAGCAGACAGTTTATATTTATTCTCTGACAAAGTCATGGAACACCAACATATAGATTCGAATTCAGTAGTGCTGAACAACCACTACGCCAGGTGCCCACATCTCATCTGTTACTACTTATCATTCACTAATACTTTAGTGAATACCCACTATAATGTGGGCATTGGACTAGGTATGCCACCCTGTACTTTGATTACAAAAATGTAAGTGGAAGAGACAATGTTTGTTATGAGTTGAAACCTACCCAAAAATCTGGCCATGCATCTCTATGAGTAATGAGCAGTGTAATATCTACTGGAAGTACTTAACAGGGGTTTCTTTCTTTTCTTTTTTCTTTTTTTTTTTTTTTGGTAATTTATAAACCTTTTCATAAAACCACTAATAGATATATAAATGAATTTATAACTTTTAAACCCAGACTTCCATCACTCATGCCCCCCAAGCCTTGAAGTATGGCAGTTGTAGAATCAAAGCTAACTGTTTTCATATGAACTGGAACAAGATTAGTAACTATCATTCATTTGGAGAAGATAACTTGGTGACATTTAATGCAACTCACACTCCCTATAAATAAAAGGTATATGAAAACACAAATACTTTTCTAGTTTCTTTGTCCGTCTACAATCATCTAAAATCAATATCCATCTGCAACAGAAGCTCACAAATTTTCTAGTCAGGAATTCCCATTGTGGCTCAGTGATTAATGAATCCAACTAGGAAGCATGAGGTTGCAGGTTTGATCCCTGGCCTCGCTCAGTGGGTTAAGGATCCAGCGTTGCCATGAGCTGTGGTGTAGGTCGCAGGCATGGCTCAGATCCTGTGTTGTTGTGGCTCTGGCATAGGCTGGCAGCTACAGCTCCGATTAGACCCCTAACCTGGGAACCTCTATGTGCTGCGGGTGCAGCCTTAGAAAAGACCAAAAAAAAAAAAAAAAATTCTAGTCAGAAAAGAAATCTTAAATTGCATGGAAATTGTACTCTCAACATCCTCTAATCTAGAATGTTACAATTTGTGAAAATTGCTTTTGAATTTTTACCTCTGGGTGTGCAAAGGAAATGCCTCACTCTAATCAGTCATAGAAATGCAATTCTATGCAGCATTACAGAACTTTCTCAGGGATATCTTGGAAAAGATAAGGCAAGCTTCCCAAATGCAATTATCCAGCATTAAAGAACATGATTATTGATATTTTATACTTCACCTAACTAACTAAAAAAGGTAAGAATCATGCTACCTAAAGTAACTCTTCCTCTGCTGTTCTCTTTCACTTACCTGATGTGTGGCTTTGGGATTTAATTCTAATTGTCCTCAGTTGGAAGTAAATAGCGAATTCTTTCAAGCAGGCAGTAACACTCAGAGTTATAAATGCTTAGAGCTTGCACTCGCCAACACCCGCTGCTATTCACAGTAACTCTGCCGAGTCTGTAATGGGTAGTTTCTTCACACTGGTATGCTTGTTGCATTCTTGAAACTGAGTATTTTTAATTTATTTATCCAAAAAGGACTAGGTAGTACTGAGTAACCATTATACATAGATCAGCAGAAAGGTTATTTCATAGCAGGGGCTTATATTATGCTGTCAGAAGGAGAAAATACTCTAAATAAATTGAAACCACACTTTATTGGTTTCTCTCTTCCAAGAAGAGGAAATTATTTTGCTGGGGTGTTGTAGGATCATGAAGACAATGTTATTACTCCTCTGGATGCTTTGTTGAGCAGGCAGGGAAATGAATGGAATTATTATTTATAGAGTTCCTGCATAGAAGCTCAGTACGGTACTTGGCATCTATATGGATGATATTTAATTGCATTTCTATAATAACACCAAGAGGTAGGTATCATTATTCTAATTTTCCAGAATAAAATAACAGTATCATCTCACATTTACTGAGTGCCTACTATGCACAGGGCAGTCATGTCAGTCAACTAATAGATTTTTCACATGTACAACTGCAAACAATCCTTAAAATAATCCACTCTGTTGAGAATATACGGGGATACCAGTGAAGTGTCCCCTGATGGATATGTAGGTAAATGAATAAACTTACCAATTTGAATTACTTAGTAAAATTCATATTCTTTTTATAATTAACTTTCTGTGCAAGGAAACCAGGAGTTGAGCTCAGTCTTAATTTCAACTAAAATAATTTAGGAATAATTTCTGGGACCTAGGTAAGCGACAGGTCTAATTCAGTAAGCAGAAACCAAGTCAATTTCAGTATAACCTGTCTAAATAACAACCACAAATTGCTTCACTTAGAGTGGAAGCAAAATGTAAAGGACAGATATAATTTTGCTATTTGGCTAATGGTCTATGGTTTTAGAAATTCTGACATATCTCCCAGAAGATAATGTTACCCAGAGCAGATGTGAAAAATCACTGAACTTGAGATAAAAAAAAAAAAGTGCAAAAGGCTTTCACTATTCAAAGGGTATGGATAGAAACATCTCTGCTCCCACCGCAAGTCTACTCTCCAAGGTTTAGGCATCCACAGGGCTATCTATCCTCAACTCACTCTCAGTAAAGAAAACAAAAAATTTCCTTAAGGTTAAATAACAATTCTGAGTTAGAGGTCCGGTTTTCCAAGCAACATTCTGAGGATAAAAATCCTAGGGTCAGAGTCAGAAAAATGCCCCAAACAACAGCAGCAATATTTCTGTCTAATGTGACAGTTTACAATTCTCATCATAAATTAATAATTTATTATTTCTGCATTCTCTCCTTGCATTTCTCTCTTTCTCTGTTTCACTCACACACTCATACACACACACCCTCTCTATGTCCTAGAGAAATGATGATACTATCAATGTGTCAACAGTTAGAATTCTGGGTCAGCAATAATACTGTCACTAGATGTCAGGTGGTGACAGATTCCTTAAAAGTAAATATCTCCTTGATTTTCTACCAAATAGCCTACATCATCCTTGCTAAGAGGACTCTGATATTTTTTCTGGTGAGAATAAGTGTTTCTTGAAAGGGAGGATGGTACCTCCCTGGTCCCATATGTTGAATCTTGATGAGTGGAAATCAATCATAGCAGCTCCATTCTCCTTGTCCAGTGATTGCCTTAGGCTGGCAGGGAGATACAAATGGAGCCCTTTTGGCCAGACTTTGCGAGAAGAATCCTGGTAGGGATTTTGTGGAAACTCTGCTTGCTTTCTTAAAAAAGGTACACAAAACATACTTTTATTTTCTACCTCTGGTCAATTCCCCATGATTATCATGTTGGGAACAGCTATTCTGGAACCATGAGGGGAACTACAGTGAAAGGCCTAGAATACTAAACAGAGCAATGTTAGGCTGAAAGACAGGGAGAATCTGATCAAGGAACAATCCCTACCATCACCCCCTTGTTATGTCAGCTAATGAATTTCCAATTGTTCACTTTAGTTGGGCTTATCAGTCACCTCAAGCTACATGAAAACTAAAGGATGAAGGTCAAGTGAGCCTTCCTCCCTTTGCAGCAAATATATGCAACAGTCTACAGTTGATATTATTATCTTCTTTGATCAGATGAGTAAACTGAAGAGCCAATATAAGGGTATGCTGTTAACATTTCTCAAGAGAGGTGGTTGAGCTAATATTCTAACTGACCTTTCTCTGGCTCAGAACAAGGTCTTTCTACTACATCATGTTTGATGGACAGGGAAAAAGGCTGTTGACTATTTAAAGAAGCTGTAGACATAAGAAAGTCTTGGAATTCATAAAATGGAAATCAATTTGATATAAGTGTATATATCTTTTGAAACCAAATAATGAAACCATTCAAAGAAGTCCCAGGGTTTTCCAAATACTCAGGAGGTAGAATGAATGTATTAAGCCCTTAAAATTGTGTTGGAGTGGAGATAATGTTATATGCACATCATGTCATTTGTTTTTCAGCTGAAGGAGGATTGCACAACTGTCTTCCCCATTTATCTCAAGAACTAGGAAAGTGGGAAAGAGACTATAAGAGGAAAATTTATGAAAAGGCCAGTTGCTTTGGAGTTTTTACCTGCAGGTATAAAGGAGATGTCTTATTATACTTAGTAGTAGAAATATGCTTCCACAGGATGATATGATTTATACTCTAAGAACAGGAAAGATCTCAGAATAGATGAGACATATAAATATATCACCCAGCATTAGATACTATTTTATTGTTTCATCATTACCTAATTTTCCATATTGAATTAGTTCTTAAAATTTTTGTTACTTAAATAATAGCAGCCTGATTGCTTCCACAGAACTTTTATTTTAGTAGTGTAGCACATAGATAACAAGAAATAAATAAATGTAGAGCAAACTAACAAGTGTTAATTGCTAAAGACAAAAATTAATGGAAGCAAGAGGAGTATCAGTTGGAGAGGGAAGATAATGAAAATTTCCTAGAGGGCTGCCTGGGAAATCTGCACATTGAACTTAACTTTTAACAGTTCATTGTACTGTCATAATTTATATATAATAAAGTGTGCCTTTATAAGTGTGCCATTTAGTAAAATGTTGACAAATGTATATATCCCCACTAGCATCACTTCAGTCAACCTATAGAACACCCCATTATCCTAAAAACTTTTCTGGTGTTCTTTCCCTAGTGATCCCTGACAGGGCTCCAGGAAATCACTAATCTGCTTTCTGATATATTAGATTTTCCCCTTCTAAAACTTTATGTAAGCAGCATCTTACAGTACACAATCTTTTGTATCTGACTTCTTTAGCTCAGCTAAAGAATTATCTTATTTTGTAGATTCATCCATATTATTGTGTGCATCAGCTTGACTGACTTAATTAGTCATTTATTTTTAATGTGTTTTTATTTGCTTCCATTTTAGGGATTTACTATACTGAGTTTATCTATTCATCTTGTTAGACATTTGGGTTTTTTCTACTTTTTACTATTATAACGTGTCTACTATTTATTGCTAATATGAACATGTATATACACATCTATCAACAGGCATGTGTTTTCATTTCTCTTTGGTTAATATCTGGGAGAAGAATTGTTGAGGCATATGGTAGGTATTTGCTTAACTTTATAAAGAAAACTACCAAACTCTTTTTCAAAACGACAGTAATGATTTACTCTCCCATTGACAATCCACGTCAGACACAATCGCCTCACATCCTTATGGAAACATAATGTTGTCAGTGTTCTGTTGAGGTGGTTTTAATTTACATTTCTCTGAAGTTGAATGATGTTGAGCATGTTTCCAGGTGCTTAATTATGCACACATACATACATACATACGTGTGTGTGTGTGTGTGTGTGTGTGTACAGAGTTTATATTGGGTTATTTGGTACCTACTTAGTAAGTTCTTTGTATATTCTGGACTTTTCAAAAGTATTTACTGCAAGTATTTTCTCCCAGTTGATAACTTGTCTTTTTGTGTTCTTAATGGTGTCCTTTGAAAAGCACAAGTATTTCTAGAATGGTTTTTTTTTTGTTGTTGTTTTTTGTTTTTTTGTCTTTTTGCTATTTCTTGGGCCACTCTTATGGCATATGGAGGGTCCCAGGCTAGGGGTCGAATCGGAGCTAGGGGTCTAAGTGGAGCTGTAGCCACCAGCCTACACCAGCCTACCCACAGCAACGCGGGATCCGAGCCGCGTCTGCGACCTACATCACAGCTCACTGCAACGCCAGATCATTAACCCACTGAGCAAGGGCAGGGATCGAACCCGCAACCTCATGGTTCCTAGTCGGATTCGTTAACCACTGCGCCACCACAGGAACTCCTGAAAAGCACCGGTATTTCTTTTTCTTAAATAGTCCACGCTTTTTTGTCCGTCTAACATACCTTGGCCTCTCCCTAGGTCATGAGGATTTTCTCTTATGTTTTCTTACAGATGTTTTATAAAATATTAGCCTTTATATTTGTCTTCAATTTTATTAGATTTATTTTATATAATAAAAGCTAGGCGTCAAGACATATATTTTTTTCTATATGGAAATCTGGTTGTTCTGGTACCTTTTGTTGAAAAGACTATCCTTTCCCCATTGCATTACCTTGGCACTCCTATAAAAGCTTAGCTGACCGTTTATGTGTGGTCTATTTCCAGACTCTATTCTTTTCCCTGATTAATGCATCTATCCTGAAACAAATATCACATTGTCTTGACTACTACAGACAAAGTAAAGCATGAAATTGAGTAATATAAACCTTCCAATTTTAGTTATTGTGTGTGTGTTGCTTTTCCACATATAATTTAGAATAACCTTGTCTTTTTCTACAACTTCCTATTGGGGTTTGTATGGGAATTGTTTTTTTCTAATTATCATTCATAATACACGAAAATAAAGTTAAAATTTTACATGTTGAATGTGTCTCCTGAGATCTTATTAATTTCAGTCATTGTTTAAAATAGACTTTTTTTTTTTTTTAGGGCCATACCTGCGACCTAAGGAAATTTCCAGGCTATGGGTTGAATTGGAGCTGTAGCCACTGGCCTACACCACAGCCACAGCAAAGACAGATCCGAGCCACATCTGCAACCTACAGCACAGCTCAGGGAAATGCCAGGTCCTAAACCCAGTGAGCAAGGCCAGGGATCGAACCTGTGTCCTCACGGATACCAGTCAGTAATGTGCTGAGCCACTATGAGAACTCCCTCAAAATAGATTGATTTCTTTGCATGTTACCTTGGATTTTCTATGCACATGCACACTGATCTGCAAATAAACATTATTTTTCTCTTATTTACCAGTCTACCAATGTCTATATTTTTTGTTTGTTTTAATATTACTGCACTGATTGTTATGCACTGATTTGCACTCTAGTATGAAGTAGATTTGAAGTGATAATTCTGTGTTTCTGATCTTAAGGGAACCCATTCACTCTTTTATCAAGTACGATGTTAGATGTAGGCCTTTCATAGGTGTCCTCGAAACAGTTTTATAATAAACGGGAGTTTAATATTGTCAAATGATTCTTATGAATCTATGAAAATGGCCATAGTCATCTTTTTTACCTTGGTATTAATCGCAGGTGGATTTTCAAATTTTATATCAATCTTGCATTGAGATGACACCAGTCTGTCATAATATCTAGTACATGGTATAAGTTGCTAAGTTCAATTTGCTAATATTTTTATGGGTGTTTATATTAATGAAGAATTTGGTCTACAGTTTTATTTTTGTATGCTTTATGCAGTTTTGTTATTTTATAAAATTAGGCCACAAGTGTTCCTTCTTCTTCCTTTTCCTGCAGTAGAGTCAGGAATACTGATGTTGCTTCTTAAATCAGTGACAGAGCACACTCATGTAGATATTTGGTCCTATGTTTTTCTTTTCAGGAAAGTATTTACTTATGAACTCAATGTCTTTAATTGATATTGATATTAATTTAATATTTAAATATCAGTTTAATATTTCTCCAAGAGCCAATTTTGGTATTTGTATTTTTTAATTTGTATTTTTTTTTAAAATATTGTCCTTCTACGTGGTTGAATTTTTTGTCTGAGGCTACTCACAATATATTTTATTTTATTTATTCTTTATTTTTTTATTTTTTTGTCTTTCTCTCTTTTTTAGGGCCGCACCTGGGAACCGTAGGTTCCCAGGCTAGGGGTCCAATCGGAGCTGTAGCCGCCAGCCTACACCAGGGCCACAGCAATGAAGGATCCGAGCCGTGTCTGTGACCTACACCACAGCTCATGGCAATGCCAGATCCTTAACCCACTGAGCAAGGCCAGGGATCGAACCTGCGTCCTCATGGATGCCAGTCAGGTTCGTTAACCTCTGAGCCATGATGGGAACTCCCCACAATATATTTTAGAAAATGATTTTAATGTCTCTGTGATTATCTGTAGTAATCGCCTCTCTTGATATCAGTCATTGCGTCTACTCTCCTTTACATCTTGATTATCTAGAGGATTAAAATTTTATTCATCTTTTCAAATAAGAAATTTTAGACTGTATCATTTTTTCATTTTTTGTATTGAAGTATTAGTTGATTTACAATATATTAGTTTCAAGTGTACAGTGTAGTTATTCTGTATTTTTACAGATTATACTCCTTTGAAAGTTATTTCAAGATAATGCTTTAACTCCCTGATCTATAAAACATATTCTTGCTGCCTATCTATTTTATACATAAAAGCTTGTATCTCTTCACCTGGCCCCTTTTTGCCCCCTCCAGTCTTCCCTCTCCCCACTGATAACTACAAGTTTGTTTTCTATATCTGTGACTCTGTTTCTCTTTTGCTATATACATGTGTTTATTTTTAAAGAATTCACATATAAGTGATATAATACAGTATTGATCTTTAACTTATATAACTAAGCATAATATTTTCTAGGTCCATCCATGTGGCTACAAATGGCAGAATTTCACTCATTTTTATGGCTAATATTCCTTCTGTGTGTGTGTGGCTTCTTTATCCATTTATCTGTTGATGGATACCTGGGTGGCATTGATATCTTGACTGTTTAAATAGTGTTCCTATTAATAGTGGGGTACCTCTTTTTGAATTAGCATTTTCATTTTTTTCTGGGTATATTCTCAGGAGTGGAATTGTTAGATTTCATCTTCATTTAGTTAAAAACAATTCCATTTTTCTTTACGATTTACTCTTTGGCTGATGCATTAATTACGTATCTTTTTAAAAATTTTCCAAATATTTGGGATTATGCTGACATCATTCTAATACTGATTGCTTAATTTAAGTTAGTTGTAATCAAATACCAAATACACAGTTGGACCTCCATATCTACAACTTTGCATCCAAAGACTCAACCAACTGCTTACTGAAATTTCCTCCATGGATACGAAGGCCACAATAATTTCAAACTTTTAAATATCTTAAAAAATATGACCAAGTATTTTGATATATGTTCTGTGTGTACTCTAAGATAACGTGTACTATTCTAATGTTGAGTAGTCTGCTCAATAAATGATAAAGTTGAATTATTTTATAGTATTCATGGAATCTTATATATATTTTCTATCTACTTTTTTTCAATTACTATGAAAGAAGACAATTCCAACGATAAGTGTGAATTTATCTGTCAGTTTTCAGTTCTGTAAATTTTTCACAGGTATTTCAAATTTTATTTCTTAGGGACATACACATTTAGAATCACTATGGCCTCTTGATGAATTATTCTCTTTATTATTCTGAAAAAAATTTTTATTCCTGGCAATATTTCTTCTGATAAACACTTTGTTTGATGTTAATATCAGCATAGTATAAACTCCAAATTTCTCATTCTTAATGTTTTCATGTTACGTATTTTTCCATCCAGTAACTCTTGATGGATCAATTTAATTACAAAATATTTAAATCCATTATTATTCAACTGCCTTTCACCTGACTCCTTTATGTTTAACTTATTACTCTTTATTAAAAAACTATTGAAATATGATAGGCAAACACAATGTATACATAGATCAAAATATCACATTGTCCAGTAACTTTTATTTTATTTTTCATTATTATTATTTTTAATAGTTATTTCCCAAATACAATTTTTTTTCTGCTGTACAGCATGGTGACCCAGTTACACATACATGCACACATTCTATTTTCACACATTATCATGCTCCATCAATAGTGACTAGACATAGTTCCCAGTGCTACACACCAGGATCTCATTGCTTACCCATTCCAAAGGCAGTAGTCTGAATCTATTAACCCCAAGCTCTCAATCCATCCCACTCCCTCCCCCCTCCCCCTTGGGAACCACAAGTCTATTCTCCAGTCCATGATTTTCTTTACTATGGAAAGGTTCATTTGTCCCATATATTAGGTTTCAGATATAAGTGATATCATATAGTATTTGTCTTTCTCTTTCTGACTTACTTCACTCAGGATGAGAGTATCTAGTTCCATCCATGTTGCTACAAATGGCATTATTTTGTTCTTTTTTATGGCTGAGTAGTACTCCATTGTGTATGTATATCACATCTTCCTAATCCAATCATCTGTCGATGGACATTTGGGTTGTTTCCATGTCTTGGCTATTGTGAATAGAGCTGCAATGAACATATGGGTGCATGTGCATTTTTGCATGAAAGTTTTGTCCGGATATATGCCCAAGAGTGGGATTGCTGGATCATATGGTAGTTCTAGTTATAGTTTTTAAGGTATCTCCATACTGATCTCCATAGTGGTTGTACCATCTTACGTTCCCACCAACAGTGCAGGAGGGTTCCCTTTTCTCCACATGCTCTCCAGCGTTTGTTATTTGTGGACTTATTAATGATGGCCATTCTGTGAGGTGGTATCTCATGGTAGTTTTGATTTGAATTTCTCTAATAATCAGGGATGTTGAGCATATTTTCATGTGCTTGTTGGCCATCTGTACATCTTCCTTGGAAAAATGTCTATTCAGGTCTTTTGTCCATTTTTCCATTGGGTTGTTGGCTTTTTTGCTGTTGAGTTGTATAAGTTGCTTGTATATTTTAGAGATTAAGCCCTTGTCAGTTACATCATTTGAAACTATTTTTTCCCATTCTGTAAGTTGTCTTGTTGGTTCCTTTTTGGTTTCCTTTGCTGTGCAAAAGCTGGTCAGTTTGATGAGGTCCCATTGGTTTATTTTTGCTCTTTTTTCTGTTGCTTTGGGAGACTGATGTGAGAAAATATTCATAAGGTTGATGTAAGAGAATGTTTTGCCTATGTTCTCTTCCAGGAGTTTTCTTATATTCCAGGTGTCTTGTCTTATATTGTCTAGTAACTTTTAAACTAACTCTGTCTTTATAATTAAAATGAGCAACAGAAGAAAGGGTGGGGGAAAAATATAATTGTAATGTATACATGTAAGGATAACCTGACCCCCTTACTGTACAGTGGGAAAATAAAAAAAAAAATAATGAGTTTCTTATAACAAGTGTTTGATATGATCACACTTTTTAATCCAGTCTGACAATCCCTATCTCTTAATTAAAGTACTTAAACCATTTACATGCAAAGTAATTATTTATATGGTTGGATTTAAATCAGTTATCATATTAATTGATTTCTATACTCCCATCCATTCTTTCTTTCCTTTCTAGTTTCCTGTCTTTATTTGGATTACCATATACATTTGGCCATTAAAATTTGATTTTCATGAATGGTTTAGTACTTCAAACATTATTACTCTAGATGATTGGTCTAAAGTTTGCAATATGTATATTGGAGCTATATTATACAGCCTAGCTTTACTATTTCATGTATAATAGAGATCATTAAAATATTAGTCTTTCATTCACTATTCCCCATCTTTTATAGTTATGTTATATTTATTTTACCAAAATATGGAGACATACTTCATGTTACTGTACTTAATTTTATTGCACTTCACAGATATAGCCAACTGGAAGTTTATAGCATTGAGCAAATCTTCCTGTGCCATTTTCCAACAGTTTTTGCTCACTTTGCTTCTCTATGTCATATATTTTAATAATTTCTGCAATATTTCAATTTCTTAAATTCTTATTATATTTATTATGATAATCTGTGATGTTATTATTATAATTGTTTTAGGGAGCCATGATCACATTCATATAAAATAGCAAAATCAAATGCTAGATGTTGAATGTGTTATGACTTCACCAACAGGCTGTTCCTTGTCTCTCTTCCTCCCCTTAGAACTTCCTATTCCCCGAGACACAGAAATATTTGAATTAGGCCAATTAATAACCCTGCAATGGCCTCTATCCATTCACATGAAAGGAAGAGTTGCTCGTTTTTCACTTTAAATCAAATTCTAGAAATAATGAAGCTTAATGAGGAAGGTGTGAGGAAAGATGAAATAAACCAGAAATTCATCCTCTTGTACCAACCAGTTAGCCAAGCTGTAAATGCAAAGGAAAAATTATTGAAGAAAATTAAAAGTGTTACCCCAGAGAACACTGAAATGATAAGTAAAACAGCCTTATAGTTTTGTTTGTTTGTTTTTATGGCAGCACCTAAGGCATATGGATTTTCCTGGGCCAGGGACTGAATCCAAGCTCAGCTATGACATACCAGAGCTGCCACAACACAGGACCCTTTAACTCATTGTGCCAGGCTGGGGGTCAAACCTACACCTCTTCAGCAACCTGAGCCACTACAGTAAGGTTCTTAACCCACTGCACCACAGCAGGAACCCCAAAACAGCCTTACTGTTGGGAGTAAGTTTCAGGTTTGGGTAGATCAAATCAGCTACAACCTTCCTTTAATCCAGACCAAAAGCCTAAATCTAATTAATTCTATAAAGGCTGAGAGAGGTAAGGAATATGTGAAATGAAAAAAATTGAAACTAGCAAAGATTGGTTCATGGAACTTAAGAAAGAAGGCATTTTCATACTATCAAAGTGCCAGGTGAAACAAGTGCTAATGTAGAAGCTTCAGTAAGTTATCTAGAAGATCTAGCTGAGATAATTAATGAAGGTAGCTACACTAAATAACATATATTCAATACAGACAAAGGAGCTTTCTATTGGAAGAAGACGTCATCTAGGACTTTCATAGCTAGAGAGGAGAAGTCAATTCTTGGCTTCAGATGATGCTAAGCATTTTTTAGCAATACTTTTAATTAAGATGTACATTATTTTATTCATAATGATAATGCACACTTAATGGACTATAGTGTCAACATAACTTCTACCTGCACTGGAAGATCAAAAAAAATTTGTGTCGCTTGCTTTATTTATACGGATCATTGCTTTATTTTGGTTGCCTGAACTCTGCCCAAAATATCTCTGAGGTCTGCTTGTAGACCATTTCTGTTACTTCCCTTTCCTTTCTTTTACATATTTCCTAGCTTCTATTTGAATTTTTTTTTTCCTGGCTGAAACTTTCTTTAACATTCCTCCAAGTATTGGTAATGAATTCTCCCAGCTTTTCTTTTCATTAAAAAAAACAAAGCCTTGGAGTTCCCCTCGTGGTGCAGCAGAAAGGAATCCAACTAGGCACCATGAGGTTGCAGGTTTGATCCCTGGCCTCGCTCAGTGGGTTGAGGATCTGGTGTTGCCATGAGCTGTGGTGTAGGTCTCAGAAACGGCTCAGATCTGGCATTGCTGTGGCGTCAGCCGGTGGCAACAGCTCCGATTAGACCCCTAGCCTGGGAACCTCCATATGCCTCAGTGCAGCCCTAAAAAGACAGAAAAGAAGAAAAAAAAAAGCCTCAATTTTCCTTTAGCTTCTAAAAGATATTTCCTGTGTATATATAATTCTAAGCTGATGTTTTTTCTTTGTTTTAAATATGTTCCATGCCATAGTTTCTGGTAATAAGTTGGCATTATTGTTCTTTTTTTCTGTATTCATAATGTATGTTTTTTAATCTGGCCAAGTTTACGGTGTTTTTTGGCTTTGTTTTCAATTTTCTCTTATCACTGGCTTTCAGTCATTTGATTATCATATGTCTTATTCTGTTTATATTTACAAGGTCAAAAGGATGTACTCACCCATCCTTTTGACCTTGTAGAGTTAAACTACTAGTCAAAGGGCCATGACTACAACCTGGGTTCTAAGAGGCCAGACCTACAGCAGAGACTCCTACCATGGGTAGCAAGGACTGTAGCAAAACAGAGGAGTGAGACAAGCAGCGGTCCATTAAGGAGGACTGAAGATCAAATGCTAGCGAACAAATACAAAAACAATGACCAAAGGGCCAGTGCCAGATGCTTAATTTCAGAGAAAAGTTTGAATTGGAAGGAGATTTGAATGAACAAAGAGGAGGTACTTTCTAATAAATGAGCTCAATCTGAGGACATGGAATAGGATTTTTTGTTTTGGGGTTTTTTTGTTTGTTTTGTTTTGTTTTTTGCTTTTTAGGACCACACCTGTGGCATATGGAAGTTCCCATCCTAGAAGTCAAATTAGAGCTGCAGCTGGGGCCACAGCAATGCCAGAGCCAAGCCGCATCTATGACCTACATGACAATTCATGGCAATGCCAGATCCTTAACCCACTGAGTGAGGCCAGGGATAGAACCTGCATCCTCATGGATACTACTAGCAGGATTTGTAACTGCTGAGCCACAACAGAAACTCCATGGAACAGTTTTTGAGAAGAACTTTGGGCCGTCACTGTTTCAGTGGATGTGTGTGTGTGTGTGTGTGTGTGTGTGTGTGTGTGTGTGTGTGTGTGTGTGTGAGAGAGAGAGAGAGAGAGAGAGAGAGAGACTTTGTGGGTATAAGTTGTACCAGCTTAAATCACCAGAAACAGGGCTTATATTAGACATCAAAGAGATAAAAGAACATGCCTGGTGGATAATGTATTAATGAATATTCAAATAAAGTGCACCCTAAAGAGCACAATCATACACTTTTCTCAATGTATAATGTGCTAAACGTGTTTCCATATCAGAGTTATACATATCCAACACAGAGCACCAACAGAACTCAGGGTAAAGGGGTAGTTCATTCATGCAAACATCGAAAACAGACTTTTTTTATGGAACCAAGGTGAGGGTAGGGGGGCTGGAATCCACCCCCTGCTGTTTTTCTGATTTGTTCCTAAGCTCATTAGATGCTCAGAACCTCCTTCAGGGGATGAATCTCATCTTCAGACAATGTT
Source organism: Sus scrofa (assembly GCF_054392235.1). Lineage (NCBI taxonomy): Eukaryota > Metazoa > Chordata > Mammalia > Artiodactyla > Suidae > Sus > Sus scrofa. The sequence continues at coordinate 15,470,596 of NC_139391.1, forward strand.
AAACTCATTCTCTTGAGCAGAGGTGAAAAAGCTATTTTCCCACCGGAGTTTTCAAAGGCAAACATTTCCTGCAGGAAATCAAACAATTCTAGGACTTGACAAGGTAGCTAAGTATATTCTGTTTAGCAAGTAGCTGCCAGTGAAAACCTCTGTATACCGCCACACGCAGCCTCAGGCCCCTCCTGAGGATGACAAGGCCATTAGGTTTTTTAAAAAAAAAAGAAAAAATCTTGACAAACCATCTTGCAGAAAACTCTGGTGAAGCAGAAATAGAAGTGGATAAACTCAGAGGATGGAGATTGGAGCCCCAAACAGCTTAATTCCATGATTAGCACATATCTGAATATGTACATTTTAGCTTTTGATACTAATATATGATAACGTAGGCTTTCAATTCTGGGTTCTTAATTTTAGCTGCTTGTCATTTATAATCACTGTTTTTGTTTTACTTCAAATTTCACTTCTCTAACAAGTATTATTTGTATACTAAACGTCTTTCAGGCACTTTGATGAGAGATGGCTATACCCTATAGGCAAGAAGTCACAGCCGATGCCATGATGGCCCCATAACATACTGCCTAGGTCTGAAAAATCTATCCGTGAACAAACACAACACAGACTGTGATAAGAGCTAGGAAGGAAATGAACAGATAGAGGAAAGAAAAGTAGAGAAGTCTCCTTTATGTAGAAAGGTCAAGAATGGTCTTTCTGAGGGTGGGAAACCTAAGCTGAGAGCTATAGCCTGAGAAGGCAGCAACGTGGAACAGAAGCAGGGATATAGTTTCTGACAAGGGAACAAAAGCCAAGGCTCTCAGGCCAGAAAGTCTGCATGGTGGCATAAGAGCAAGGAAGAGGAAGCCTAGTCTAAGAGGAGGCTTGACAAAGTGCAGGGCAGATCTCATTAGACTTTTTAGGTGGTGATGTGTTGTTGAGGTATTATCTGCACAGGACAACAAGCAAACAAGCAGAAGTGGTAGTCAAGTAGGACACTTGTTCATTCATATGATGCTATTTTGCAAAAGGTCCTTTCTCTATTGTCTTGTTTTCTTCTTTAGCCCAACCAATCTTTTCATCTTCTTGTGAGAATTAGACCCATTCACTGAGAGAAAGAGAGAAATTGATTCTTAATAAATCTGAACTAAAATGAAAATACCAATTCCAGAAATGATGACTAGAAAAATGCATCAGGAAACAAAAGTTGGAAAAGGTATCATCCAATCCTGTATGATTTTCAGGCAGTTAAAAACAGGTTCTATTTCTAAAAAGACTCTCCTAAAGTAATGTCTCTCCACTACACATTTCCAATTCCTGCCCCCCCCTTTTTTTTATTCTAGAGCTCTCCAAAGATCATTTGGACGACTGTAAATATTGTCCTTGCTTAGAGATTATCTAAGTTGATCACTTAGTTGATCTCCAGAGCCTCATGGGTATTTTAAAAATACCTATTACATAGGCATGTGTATAGGTAACACACACATAGAGAGAGAGACATTTCCGGTCTCTCTTCAAAAATCTAATTCCTGGAGTGAAACTTGCTTATCAAATTTTTGCTTCTATCTCAGTTTTTCAGAATTGTTCTCAATAAATATTCACTTCCCTAACTGGTCTCTCTGCCCCCAAACTATGCCATTACAGTCCACCCTCGACTCTGATTTAGACTAGCTCATGTCTAAATCAAATTATATTACTTCTCCATTGAAACATTTTATTATATTCCATAAATAATCAATTCAAAACCACTTGCAGTGGCTGTCTTCAAAGCTCTAGGGATGGATGATGATGATGAAGGATCATTGCCATAGTTAATACCGTAACATCAAGGTCTAGGAGGAAGCCTAACACAGAGGTATGTGTATTAAGAAAAAAAAAATTGTTGCCAAGTTGTTTGTTTAAACAGCAAAGTGCAACAGTTACTGATAATAGACTGAGCAATGATTAGGTAACCAGAAATTCACAAGAAAGGGACTGTCTAGATGTAGTAACTGTTCATCTGAATCTACATTTGTTTACCTGAAGGATATACTGGCCCCAGAGTTTTGCTTATATTAATTACAAACCACTTAGATAAGGGTAATTTATATATTTCTATTATACAATAATATTTAAATATATCATTATTAAAGATGCAAACAACAAGGACATGTATAGAGCCAAGAGTGAAAGGCTATGGTGTAGCCTTTCCAATCACATCATTCTTCTTAGAGGAAATACAAATTAAGAGTCTTCTTACATATTTCTGGATTTTTAAAAATTCAAGTGAGTAAATATATAAAATACAAATATATTTGGCTTTCTAGAGATTAGTTTTTGTTGTTGTTGTTGTTGTTGTTTTTTTTTTGGTCATTTTATGGCCACAACCACAGCACATGGAGGTTCCTAGACTAGGGGTTGAATCAGAGCTGTACCCACTGGCCTATACCACAGCCACAACCACCCCAGATCCAAGCGGCATCTATGACCTACACCACAGTTCATGGCAATGCCAGATGGTTAACCCACAGAGTGAGGCCAGGGATTGAAGCTGCATCCTCATGGATGTAAGTCAGATTTGTTTCTGTTGTGCCACAATAGGAACCCATTAATTTTTCTTTTTAAATGTTTTCACACACAAGAGATCATGTTATTTTGCAATTTTCTACTTGCAGTAATATAATTGTGTGTATGCATGTGGGTGTGTCCATGTGCTATGTATTTTGGAAGGCAACATATATGTATATATTATATTAATATATATGTATACATTTGTATCTATCTCAACTTTTTAAATTCCTGTATAACATTCAATAATGTGAAATACCAAAAGCCATTTAACTGCTCCCTTACTGGTTGGATACTAAGATTATTTTTAATTACTCAGTATTACACATAATAATGTAATGAAATCATTTCGCTCTGTTTATTTATATTAAATTTTAAAAAATATGCACAGTGGTTAACGAATCCGACTAGGAATCATGAGGTTGTGGGTTCGATCCCTGGCTTTGCTCAGTTGGTTAAAGATCCCGGCGTTGCTGTGAGCTGTGGTGTAGGTCGCAGACGCGGCTTGGATCCCGCGCTGCTGTGGCTCTGGCGTAGGCCAGTGGCTACAGCTCTGATTCGACCCCTAGCCTGGGAACCTCCATATGCCGCGGGAGCGGCCCTAGAAAAGGCAAAAAAAAAAAAAGACAAAAAAAAAAAATTTAAATATCTTCCATATCTGCAGTTTTATTCCCTTTCTTATTCCTAATTTATCTGAATTCTCTCTAATTTGAATTATTTGAATTCTAATTTATTTGAAAACTTTCTTTCTCTCCCCTCCTTCTCTTCCCTGCTCTCTTTTTCTTTTGATAATTTTTTTAAAGATTCTCTATTTCCTCATTTACTTCAAAAGAGTCATTGAAAAAAGTATAAATCAAATTTACTTTTGTTTTACTTTTGTTGGTTTTTTAAAATACTTTGAGTTTGGAGCTTAGGTATAAGTTACTCTTTTTGTTTACTGATAATTTCTTTTAAGTCTGTGTAGATTGTTTTTTATTATTACCAAAAGCATGTATAGTGAACTGATTGTTTTCCACTTCTAAATAGTTGGTAATTCCAGTTGTGAATTTCTTTTAAACTTTTTTTTGAACCCAATTATTGTGAAAGGCTTGGAAAGAAAAAGAAAATTGATTTTTGTTTTTCTGGGCATTTTCTTGATTTCTAATTTTATAAGCAAAAACCAATTCTTAATGCTAGATAACATTGACAGATATTTCCGATTTGTGACTCCCCTTCCAAACAAACAAAAAAACCAAAAAGCTCTACTGAAGATAAAGAAGGTTTACTTTACTAAGACCTAATTAATCCTGTAGGACACTAATAGACAAGGTCTTCACCTTAAAATTCATTTTTTAATGCTAGATATGAAGGTTATATTTTGTTTTGAGCAAAGCTGTGGATTAGAATTAACCTAAACTCTGGGCAGGATGATGAGAGTGTGGGTGTGAATTTGAATACTATATATGAGATAATTCTGTCATTCTTCCAATAAACACTTATTGGGAGCCTATGATGTACAGGTGTGTTTCTAGACACGAGATTCCTTAGTGAAAAGAGACTAATGGCAGGTAATCCCTGCCCCCTGTAAGGTTTGTGATTTTTTTAGGGAATCCACACAACAAATAATAAATAGGATATTTTATATTTTTGAATGCCATAATTACTATGGGTGAAACAGAGGTTCTTACGCTAAAGGAAATCGAGTGGGTTTCTTAACTGCGATTTAGAAATAAGGTGGTCAGAGTGGCATTGCATAGAGGAGGCAGATGTATGGAGAGAGGGATCTGAGGCAGAAAGGAAAGACAGTCCAGGGGTGCTGTGGCGGAGATCATGTTGGAGGCCTGGGGAGCAAACCAGAAGGCCAGGAGGACTGAGCAAGGCAGGCAGCTCTGGGTGGCGAGGCCAGGGTTGAAGGGGAAGGTGGGGAGATCAGGTAAAATCTGCGTAGGTCACAAGAACTCGTGATCCATTAATTATTTAAAAAATGAAATTTTTCCTAAGAACATTTTGGCCCACACCCTTCCTTCCTTGGACTGAAATTATAAAAATGTCTCCACTTTTAATCAATAGATCGAGGAAGTCCACAATCTGTCACAACCCACCCAGGCAGTCTGGATTTTACTCCCTTCCCTTGAGCACCGTGGAAGTGGAAAAAGTGTGAACTTCTGCAGATTCACAAATACAAATGTACCGTTGTACCAACAATGGCCAGGTGGTTAGAGAATGGGGTGATTTTTGACTCTGAATGCTGTCCAGAGCGCTGGGTACCATTTCGCCTTCTCTCTTTCTCTCTCCACCACTGCAGCTTTTTCTGTGATGTAATCATCTGAAACTGTCATAAACTTCTGAATGGTGCCAGAGGTCAATCTGGCCTTTTAATTAAGTACCATGACTTGTTTCCAGAAGTCCTACTATGATCGACAACTATTGATTTGCTCTTCAGTTTCAGTACCAGACTGACGTCCATACAAACTATACAAACTTGTCTTTTTTTTTTTTTTTTCCAGTGGCGGATCCTATCTATCTCAAGCCTTCCTTTTCCTTAATACAGAACATATGTGATCTATGCTAGATGAAATAAGGCACTCACTATTAAAACAATAAAAAATAAAACAGTCAATTAAGGTCATATGCCAAGGGACAGTGTAGATGCGAGACTGACAGACAGCCCTGTGGCTTCAGGAATTGTGACTGGTTTGTTTACCACAACATACAAGCGCTTCCATAAAAATTGAGTAAATATTTGAGGACTAAAAGAATAAATGCAAAGTAGATATGTTTGAGCAATAAGAAAATTGGCCATTAGTAAGAAATATTGTTTTCTACTTACTACTTCTGTGTCCTTGGCAACTGCATGTAACTTCTCTTCCTCACTCTCTAGCTGTAAAATGGGCGTAATAATATCCATTCATGGTGTTATTGTGATAACACAATAAATAACTGAGTGCATGTAGAAGCCCCTGGCACACACTTGACCTTTACATTTTACTTTTATCGCTTCTCATGCCCTACCATTGTTTCCTTGAGCACACAACCGCAGGACCTTCAGCCCAATTCTGCATATGAAATGTTTTACTAAGCTCCTTGAATTTGCCTGTTGTCATCTCATTTATTGCTCACAGCCTGTCTTCTTTGAGTAGCCTCTGAAGCAACCCCCATCAGCTGAGTATGCCCAGAACCTCATTTGCAGCATCCTGTGCTGTTTCTTGTTTCCTATTGCCTTCTGCATGTGAAAATCTGTGAGGGGAAGGAGTTCCAGCAGACTTTCCATGGGAACTTATTTTCCTGAGTCAGCAGTCAATAAAAAAATAGTTGAATTAAATTAAAACAATTCTGTAAAATTACTTGTATGCATTCAGCTTTTAGACTACTAGGATTATTGAACACTGCACAATGACAGTCCGGCCTTCCTAGTCCAGAATTAGACCTCCATGAATCAGCTGACAAATAAGTATATCTAGAACATGGGAGAGGGTTCTGCAACTTGGAACATTTACTTTTGGAAGTGTCACTCTTGGGCAAGATATTTACCTCGCTATTCTTCAATTTCTTCTCCTTTAAAATAAGCAATGGTACCTAATTCATAGAGTTGCTGTGGATACTGTATAAGTTAATATACATAAAATACATTAAAACATTTTTGGCCATAGCAAATACATATGTATTATTGTTGTGGGCATTACTATATTTATTTGCTATTAATCACTTTGGGGAGAATTTATTAATTCTTAAGTATTTGATTGCACTATATTCTTTTTTTTTTTTTTTTTGGTCTTTTTTGCTATTTCTTGAGCCGCTCCAGCAGCATATGGAGGTTCCCAGGCTTTTTTTTTGTTCCCAGGCTAGGGGTCGAATCAGAGCAAATTAAAAAAATTAAAAACAAAGTGAAACAAAACCTGCATCTCAGTAGCAACCCAGGCTGCTACAGAGACATTGCGGGCTCCTTAACCCATTCCACTACAGTAGGAATTCCAGGAGAAGTTAATTATTTAATATAACAGTTTATTGCTTACATTCCTGGCATAGTGATACTTTTTTTAAATATAACTTAGTATTTTGGCATTTTCAATCTGTAAATATTCAGTATAGGTTACTGTTATACACAGTACATAGGCTTTATATGTGTCTTTTATTCAATTCTTTATTCCTATCTCCTAGCAAAGTTCTTGACACAGAGTTGGAGGTAAACACAGTTGGTGAATAAACATGCGGTTAAGAGTTGAGACTCTGGAGAAAGACAAAACCAGATTCAAATTCAGTCTCTCACTTATTAGCTGGCTGGGTTACCTTGAAAAGTTCTTTATTCTCTCAAGAGTTAATTTGATTGTCTATAAAATGAGGATAAAAAGATCAGCTGGACATAGGTAGGCTTTGAGGATTGGATGAAATCTCGTATTTAAGCTACTTAGCAGAGGGCCTGACATTGTAGGAAGTTCCTTAAAATGTAGTTAATATTGATCCACTCCTCTGTCGATGGACATTTAGGTTGTTTCCATGTCTTGGCTATTGAAAATAGTGCTGCAATGAACACTGGAGTACATGTGTCTTTTCGAGTCATGGTTTTTTCCTGGCTAGATACCCAGGAGTGGGATTGCTGGATCAAATTGTAGCTGTATTTTTAGTTTTCTGAGGAATCTCCATACTGTTTTCCACAGTGGTTGCACCAATTTGCAATCCCATCAACAGTGTAATAGGGCTGCTTTTTCTCCACACCCTCTCTAGCACTTATTGTTTGTAGTCTTTTTGATGGTGGCCACTCTGTCTGGTTTAAGGAGGTACCTCAGAGTGGTTTTGATTTGCGTTTCTCTAATAATGAGTGATGCTGAACATCTTTTCATGTGTTTTTTGGCCATCTGTATATCTTCTTTGGAGAATTGTCTATTTTGATCTTCTGCCCATTTTTTGATGGAGTTGTTTGGTTTTTTTTGGTATTGAGCTGCAGAAAGTGTTTATAAATTTTGGAGATTAATCCCTTTTCAGTTGATTCATTTGCAAAGATTTTCTCCCATTCTGTGGGTTGTCTTTCTGTGTTGTTTAGGGTTTCCTTTGCTGTGCAGAACCTTTTAAGTTTAATTAGGTCCCATTTGTTTACTTTTGTTTTTACTTCATTACTCAACAACTGAGAAGTTTTTTTTTAAAGCTTAAATTTTTTTTAACGCTTAAATTTTTTTTTTAATGCTTAAATTAATGCTTAATTTTTTTTTCTCGATAGTCCCTCACTTCTGCAGAAGGGTGCAGGTACTCCAAAAAGCACATGCTCCGAGCAAAGGACCCTCCCCTATTTATCTCTAATGCAGGTGATCTACCTGTCCCCTTCCCATTGGTCAAGAAGATGTGGTACATATACACAATGGAATACTACTCAGCCATTAAAAGGAACAAAATACCAGCATTTTTAGCAACATGGATGGACCTAGAAATTATCATGCTAAGTGAAGTCAGTCAGACAATGAGACACCAACATCAAATGCTTTCACTGACATGTGGAATATGAAAAAAAAGGACAAAATGAACTTATTTGCAGAATATATACTAACTCACAGACCTTGAAAAACTTATGGTTTCCAAAGGAGACAGTTTGAGGGGTGGAGGGATGTGCTGGGGTTGTGGGATGGAAATCCTATAAAACTGGTTTGTGATAATCATTGTACAACCATAAATGTAATAAATTCATTGAGTAATGAAAAATAAATAAATAAAATGTAGTTAGTATTATGTTACATGTCTGAATACTACTGTAGACAAGGTGTCAACAAAATACCACCTTTGCTGCATGAGAACATTACCTTGAGTTAATTCTGTAGCTCTGCTTCCCTGAAAAAGCTGTTAAGAGTTAGAAAGTCAACATGTTTCTGGGCAACATAGCTAATGTTAAAAAATAACCCTGAGTGTCAAACTACACCTGGACTGGGAAGAACTATAAACAAACTATAAATACACAATAAGTACACTGTGTTCTGGGATCCTCTGAGTGTTATGTAACTCATGAACTGGATTAGTATGTCCCTTTTGCTGACTCTAGAAGCTATTGTGTTAAGACAGATATTGGCTCTTCCAGGATGTGAAGCTTCTAAACCAGAGCACCTCCATACCCAGCAATCTTGTTTCCTTGGACCTGAAGTTGTCATGTGGAAAGAAGACAGCTTCTGGATGGCTGTTGACCTGATGCTGGACTGCCATAGGAGGAATACTTGACATGTCCAGCCAGCAAGCTACAACTCCTCTCCTCTCATCTTCCTGGTAGACTCCCTGTGGGGCCTCTTGCAGTCTCCAGGGTCTTAAGTGGTTTAAGCCTGAGAAGATGCCTGGGTGTTCTAGATCTGTCCAGTAGAAGGGACACCCTTTGTAAACTGCCTAACAATCTTGGAATCTTAGGACTAGATGCAATCTTACAGGCCATCCCCAATTTACTCAATTTTGAAAACACTTCTGCAATATTTTCAACAACTGGCCAGCTGACCTCTTCAACACTTTCAACCCTCTTAGGAATCCATTCCATTACCAGGCAGTACTCATAATAAAAGGCTTTGATATGGACAGATATCTGCCCACCTGAAGTATCTAACCATTGGTTTTATCTATTTCCTGTCATGAGAGCTACACATAAGGTTAGATTCTTTCCTATGACTCGTATTCACATATTTTAGACATCAGTTTTATCCTCTAATAATCTCTTCTCTTCTTCAGTAGAAATATACTGTTTCGTCAACTGTTCCCCACTGTCTTTGCCATCTTTCTGCTCTTCTTCCTATACTAAGTCAACACATTAATCTTCCTGTGGAGTTTCTAGAGCAGGTGATACTATCTCTAATTCAAAGATATACTTATTTTTTTCACAGCCACAGCTGTGCCATATGGAAGTTCCTAGGCTAGGAACTGAATTGGAGCTATAGCTGAGGCCTTTGCCACAGCCCTGGCAACACAGGATCTGAGCCACATCTGTGAGCTATGCCACAGCTTGTGGCAATGCCAGATCTTAACCCACTGAGCAAGGCCAGAGATCTAACCCACATCCTCAGCGAGATAATGTTGGGTTCTTAACCCACCGAGCCACAATGGGAACCCCCTAGCATTTTTAGTACTTACCATTTTCATTTCATGAAACTGAATTAAGCACTGCCAGTTCCTTTAAGCACAAAGGAAATTTATACCCAATTTCTCTCCATAACTCACATTCTAATTTATCTTTTTCACTAATTTAATCTAATTTATCTTTTTTCCATAATGTTGATCACAATGACTTTCATATACTAAGTGATTAAGAATTGTATGTTATGGGAAATGTAAAGAATCCCCACATCAACTTTTGAGTATAGGATACAATGGAGAGAGACAGTATAAGAAAAATAAAACAAGATACAGAGAAAGAGGGAGAGAGGGAAGAAGAGGGAGAGACAGAGGGAATGGAGGGAGAGAGACAGAGGAAGGAAAGGGGTAGGAGGAGAATTTTCTAGACTCCTTTCTCTAAACAATGTTTTTTCTACACAATATGACAATTTTTCACATTGTCCTTCCCTAATTTTAAGATGTACATTTCATGGCAGGAACATCTTTTCTCCAAATGCCCCTTTCGTTTCTTCAGTTTCTTTAAAATGGAATGGTAAAATCATTGAATCCCATTGTGTAACCGAACTAGTAAAAACATGTTACAGACTCCTGGTTTGATTTTATTTTATGGCTATTGTCTAGTCTGATAAAAAATGTATCAGTTGCTTAGATGTTTGAGCTCTGTCTTTAGCTCAGATGCTGGTACATCAGCATTCATCTTCTTGACAAGATCTTGTGGATATTAAAGTATAAAAATATGACTGGACAGAATAAGACTCAAGGATTCCCTGGAGGCCTCTGGTTTCTATATAGCCCAAATTTTAAAGGTATTTACAAGGTTGGCCATGTCTATAAGCCAACCAGGATTTCAAAGTACATATTTCATGTCTAGTTCCCTCCTTTCCCATCCCATTTAGAGGAAGATTATGAGAACAAATCTCACAATCTATATAAAAGCTCTCCAGGCCTGTAGAGCTCTAATGAACCCTTGAAGTAATTAATACTTTGTTCCCTTATTTGTAACAGCTTGCAAGTCATATTGGGAATGCAAATGTTAGTTTGCGTGCTCTACAAGGTATGTGTAATGTGTTGAGGACTGTTCTGTACCTATTAACTTTTAAGTCCTTAGGGAAATGCACAAAAGGAGAAAACATGGCCCCTGCCTTAACGGAAGACATGGTTTTGAGAGAAAGAGAATATTTTTGTGACAAGCTTTTCCTTTCTTAAACAAGCAAGAGATTGTGTTACTTTTTCTGCTAAATTCTACGGCTGTTGTAATATTGCTTTTAGGAGACAAATAAATGAACTTTACAGAATGAGTGGCAAAACCCCTATGATCTAGCTTAGATTTCCATCTAATCAGGCTCAACTTCCTCATCTCTTCCATATACCTACCACCCTTTGGATTTGGCAGTTTTCCAGCACCCACTATCCCCTTTCATATCATAGCTTTGCATTTAGATTTTTCTTTTCCTGAAAGATATGAACCATTGTTGTTTACACAGTCTTTAATACATAGTAACCATACCATACAAATGATTTCTAGAAGTATTTGTTTATATGGCCCTATTACTATGTTATTTTAACCTTTATCTATGCCAATAGACTGCAAGATAATTGGTCGAGTTTTTGCCAACCTCACTTTTGTCTCACCCTACAAAACCTAGCAGGGTTCCTGGTTAACTGAACAAAAGAAGAACACACATTTTCTGAACAACTATGATGAAATGAAAAATAGAAATAAAGAATACTAAGTGGTTGGAGCAAAAGAAACTAAGTGCAGATATTAAACCTGTAATCAAGGATGACATTAGCCAAGGATGACCTTAGCCAAGGATGACTCCCAGGAGAAGACAAAACATTTGATCTTGAGGAACCTATGTCAAATTGAATATCCAGAAGCCAGTTTATGCTATGGAGGCAGGGACTACAATGCCGATACAAAAACTTGCATACTCATTTGAAAGAAGAAAAACATGGGTATAGAGTTAGGAAACTCATACCCGCTAATTGCATATGATGTATCAATATCTCAACATTAGAACAATCCTGTAAGATGTGAATTTATATCCATTTTAATAAAGGAGCAATCAGAGGTTTCACAAGTAAATAAATTACACAAAGTCATACATTAAGTGTCAGTCCTAGGATTCCAATTCAAGATTATGCAGCATCTCATGATCTTTTCAATATATAACAAGGTTACTCAGTTACTAAGAGAAAGGTAGAACACAGCTTTCTCATGATAATATGTTTTCTAGGAAAGGAAGAAAAAGTTATTGAAACTGTTCTTCATTCACTTAAGCTTTTAGTAAAGCTATATCCTGGGGATGCAATGGGAAGTCTCAAAATAACACACATACATAGCCTCTGTTCTTGTAGTTTATGGGAAGCCAGCATAAATAAAAATCTGCATGAATAAATGCAAAATTGCAACTGTGTTCAATGTAATTAAAAAAATAAGAGAGCTATCTAGTACTTAGAGTTTCCTAGAGTGGAATGAGCAGATCTCCTCTTGCCTTTTGTTTTGATGTGATGAAAGAATGCTGATCTAGAAGAACAGCTGGGATCCACCGTTGTGTGTGGGTGTGTTTGCAGAAGAGAGTACTCAGGAGGAAGAAACACATCAGGCAGAGGAAACAACACAAGCAAAAGCCTGGCAACAGGCAGGGCAGTCTCCTGTTTATGGAACTGTGGGAAAAACAGTGTATTCCATACTTTTTGACCTAGGAGAAGAGTATGTCAAATTCCACTTACATTGAAATCTGGGAAAATAGAAAGATTTCTGTGTCGAAGAAAGATCAACTTTGATATGAATTAAAGAACCAAGCTGAGCTTATCAAATGTCTTCTCTTTAACCATCATGTTTCCTTTTGTTTTCTTTTTTGGGTCAAACCTGCAGCGTATGGAAGTTCCCAGGCTAGGGTTTGAATCGGAGCTGCACCTGCCAGCCTATGCCACAGTCACAGCAACATAGGATCTGAGCTGCATCTGCGACCAACACCACAGCTTGCAGCAATGCGAGATCCTTAACCCACGGAGCCAGGCCAGGGATGAAAACCTGTATCTACATCTGGTTCATGACCTGCTGAACCCCAATGGGAATTTCCAACCATCATGTTTCTTTAACCTCATGGTGGAGATGTTTGAGTAAACATTGAAGCCACAGATACTCAAGCTGCAGTCTATGATGGATTTGCTTCAGGATAAGCACTAGAAGGATTATGAACAATTTCCTTAAGAAACAAGTAAAGATTGTTCAGAAACCTGAGAGATATAACAAGAATAAGCAGGTTCTTCAGATTGTGCCAGGTTTTGGCTCATATTCCTAACTCTACTAGGTAGGTCAACTTGGGCAGATGACAAGTTCTGAGCTTCAAATTCTCTATTAAATATTGTAATGAGTAAACAAGAGGAAAAACAGAAAGTACTAAGCACATATTCAATGCATTACCCTTTCTTTCCTTCATTCAATTCCATCTCGTCGTCTACTATGTGTAAGGCTTTCAGTGTTCTGACAAAATGCCCTCTACCTACTCTCCTTTCCCCTTTTCTTGGTTTGGTAACTTTTTTATTCCTCGTGATAAATCAAAAAAGACTGTATTTATATTACCTTCATGCTATATTGAATCAAAAAGAACATCATTCTATCATAAACCAAGGCTTATCTCTTCCTTATCAAAATGATATTATACACCATGCCATATAATTACATTGCTTTCTATAGCAGGAAAGAGAATAATGCAGGGAAGTAACATTTTTTTCCATTTCAAGGACAACAGGTTTCCAGAAAACTGTGTTGAACCAGTGATACTCACTAGAGAATGCAAAGTCCTTTGTAACCGGGACAGGGTGAAAAGTCACATAAAGGGCCACATTTGCATTTGTCACACACAGTGGTGCTTATGTTTGGGATAACAGTTCATGGAGATATGCTTTTCTTCCTCTCAGTTAACAATAATTCCTATTTCATCAAAGCTACCACTGCGATCCATGTTTTCTTTTAATCATTTATCCATTATTAGCAGCACTACAAAGACTTGCGTCAGGCTTAGAAAGGCCAGGTGTTTTAGTCAGGGAGTGTGCTTGGTGGTTAATTAGAGATATTTTGCAAATTCTCCTTGGCTAAGCCTTCCTATTTGTGCTGGGAAAAGAATCCCTATTCTGGAAGCAAGCCCCTTGTATCTCAGTCAACACTGCTTTATGTTAAACAAAAGGTGGCAATCTAGCTCCCCCTCTGAATGTTATTTTTAAGAAACACAGATATGAATAAAGAATGCAGTATCCCATCTCATTCTTCCCACCTCTACAATCAACATCTATTTCTTCCCACGTTGCTAATTTCTTATTTATAATTTCTTCATTATTTAGTAAGCTCCTTGAATCAAGTCTTTATCTTGCCCAAAATTGTTTCCATAGGCATTTAGTAAGTGTCCAATAATTAGGAGTTTAATTACAAAGGGGAAAGATTGCCCCCACCTCAATTCATTTCTCATTTACTTGCAGTGTGGTCTAGGGTCTTTTCTGTCTTACAGCCTTTCTCAGTCTTTCTCATGGGAAGAAACGACAGAAAAAAAAATTGCTAAGTACCTGGTATGTTTTAAGAATCATGGTCTGCATTTTTCATGTATTATCTCACTCAGTGTGTACCACATCTATGGTAGTTAAATATTTTCCTCCTGTGTTACAGAAAAGAAAACTAAGGCTCAGAGAAATTAAGTGATCTTCTCAAGGCCACATGAGTGAGAAGACGTGGCCAAGAGGGAAAGAACTTGGATTCTGACTTTGGGGGTGGGATAGAGGGGCTGATTCTGGGAGGAGAAAAGAGAACAATGAGAAGATAAATGAAGAAAACTGGTCTCCAGAATTCTAACAGAAAGTATAAGTGAATGGGATTATGTAATTTGTGAATATTGCACCTATGAGAAAAACGTCTCAACAGCAATTTGAATTTTAAATTACTGGATCACTAAGTCCACTTTGATTATCTGTATACCTAGTTTGGATCATAGTCTACATTTTCAATAGAATGATCTGTAATGAATCTAATGATAAAATATCTTAAGAAAGATGTATTTATTATTAAATTCTTATATACTTTTTACACAATTAGAATGGGAAAACAATTAGCCTAATACAGTCCTATGCTGCAAGTGCTAGGTCTGAGATTTTGTGAGCCAAAAGGCTTGGCATAAAGGACATGGGTTCCCTCTGGGGGCTGTTTGAGCAAAAGCAATCAGGCAGTCATGCAATTACAGCACCTGCAAATATTACTGTAACCTTTTCTACGCACTCTCTGCTGCAGGTTGGGTTCCCAGGGAAGCCAAGTCAAAAATGGAATTTAGTATGCAAGGTGTTTGATTAGATGTGCCCTTGGGAGAAACACCTGTGGAAGGGATGGACTGGCAGTGAGATGTGGCACAGAGAAAAGTCATGCAGCCACATGGCCAACTACAGCCTCTGCCATCATAAAGAGAGCTCTCCACTAGCCCCTCTGAATTTTCCCAAAGTGGGTCAAGATGACCAAGCTTTTACTGTTCTGGGCTGGTAAGTCACTCAATGGGAGCCATGCCAGGAAAGGACTTGATCTTGAGTGTGGCAGCTTTCAGCAGCCAAGGCAATCTCTGAAGGAGCTGACAGCTGAAGGCTCTAATAAGGCTGCTGCCTGACAGCACATCAGCAGCTGGGAAATCTGTCCTTCATGCAGGAGGAATCTGAATGGTACTGGAACATACAGAGTCCACCAGAATCCAGATGGTAAAACTCCCTACTGGGATGTCTTTACCAAAGTTGCAATACCCAACCCCAGGAAGCTCTCTCTTCCTGTGAACAAGAACAGTGGCTACATATTCATGCAAGTCTGTATGGATTATTTATGAACCTTACATCCCATTTACAGTTTTAATTAAGGTAAGACAGAGAGGAATTTTTTTTGTAAGAGCTTTGGGTTGAATTATCAACAAGCTTATAGACAGACTCTACATGGTATGTTAGTCTGCTCGGGCTACCAAAATAACATAGCAAGACTGGATGGCTTAAATAACAGAAATGTGTTTTCTCATGGTTCTAGAGGGTCAAAGTCCTAGACCAAGGTGCCTACAGATTCCATTCCTGGTAAATGCTCTCTTCCTGTATTTCAGACACCTTTTTTTCTGTGTCCTCACATGACTTGCTCTGTGCATGCAGAGACAGATAAAGAGATCTCTAGTCTCTCTCCTTCTTAGAAAGGTTCCAGCCTTATCAGAATAGGGCCACACCCTATGACCTCATTTAATATTAATTAACTCACCATCTCTCTAACTATAGTCAGATTGGGGATTAAGGCTTCAACATATGAATTTAGGAGGGCCAAAATTCAGTTCATAAGATAATTGAGGATTATATCTCATTCCAAGTGTTGTACAAAAATAATGTTCCTTTGGTTATGACCCATTTTGTAAATATCTAGTAAATATTCTCTAAGGATAATAGAGCTTAATTGTTGATTTCAATTGGTTCTCCTCTTTATTTAATGCTAGGCTTACTCTAAACGTACTCTTTCATTATATACAAGGGCTTCATGCTCTAACTTCAAAAACCCATCTGTTATAGTTGCTCATTTAACCTTTGGGTTGTTTTGCATATCCTCCAAATATCTGATCTTTCTTTGGTATACAAATTACATGTAGAACTGAGATGCATACAACTATATTCTCTCACACAAATTGGAAAGAAAAACTGATGATGACTTAGGGAGAAAATTTTGCCATTTTGGTTATAATGAATGAGTGTTCAAACTATTTCATTACAAAAAGAGTTTCTTCAGTAAGAAGCCTACATTTTTGACTCGGCAATTCTGGTCTTAAGTTTTTACTTATAGCAAGTAAACACACATTCACACACGTATCTGGATATATATATGAACACACACACCTATGTGGATATATAAACACAGACAAATACACAAACAAAATGATGTTCGTTACAGCATTATTAAATTGAAAAAGTAGAAGCAATCTACTTTTAGTTGTAGATTTAGCAATCTATTGTTAGTCTAATAATACAATTGTAGTAAAATAAATTATGATACATCTGCTTAAAAATAATGTGCAGCAGGAAATTTACCTGTTAAATAATATTTATGGCAAGGACTACATACCATCAAACTTATTTAGGTTTATAAGTAGTTTATATAAATGTCTCCATAGAAATATATGTACATTGGAAAATATAGAATGGTATATAACTACCAACAGAAGCTATCTCTGAGGGGTTGGAATATAATGACTATGTTATTCTTGATTTATGTATTTCCATATTTTCAAATTTACTGTAATTAAAATGTCTTAATTATATAATTAAAATGTACGGTAAATATACAGTAAAATATACAGTAAATATTATTTTAAATTTTGTCAAAAACTATGAATTTGTACTCAATCTAATATTACTAATAGTAATAATAATTAATATTGATTCCTTACAATATGCCTAAAACTGCCC
The DNA here is from genome assembly GCF_054392235.1 of Sus scrofa. NCBI lineage: Eukaryota > Metazoa > Chordata > Mammalia > Artiodactyla > Suidae > Sus > Sus scrofa. The sequence continues at coordinate 15,487,642 of NC_139391.1, forward strand.
TAAGATTTCTATCTAAATTAGTTCATGTAACTCAAGAAATCCAAGCCAACTACCTATGCATGATATGCTATGCTGCCAAAAAAGTTTTTCTACAGTGATTCTTTATTGTCAGCTACAATGGATCTGCTTACAACTTTCTATTGAAAGATGGAACTGAAAAAAAAATTTAAATAAAGAAGAACATATTCAACTCAGGAATGTATGCAAGTGCACACATGATGAAGAATGACGGGAGGCGAGAAATCAACACAAGAGAGCACATGACAGACTCTTAGGTCTGGAAGTCCAAACTTGGAGAATTAATCCAGTTTTCTATTTTACAGATGAGGACAATCTTTTTCAGAAGGGAAAATATGATATGCAAAGGCTTCCAGATTTAGAATTAGAACTCTACCCTCATTATACAGCTTTTCCGCTCTAACAAATTACTTACCATAATAGATCTTGTTCCTTTATGATTATCCCTATTTGGGGCATAATTAAGTCATCTGAATTTTAAGATTTCTCCTAGAGCACAAAATTCCTAAAGTGTTTAATTATTTCAAATGTTATTTCACCAACTAGTGGCTTAGGATTTTAACTTTTACTCAGAACTAGTTCCTCTTAATCAATTCTGATCTCAAGTTTTTACCTGTAGCAAGTATGTCAAAATTTTATCATGCCATTTAGTCCTCTGAGATAGGCATCATTCACTAATGTAGATAGGGACACCGCAGGTAATTTTTAATGGCATATACATATTAAGAAGTTGTGAAGGTAGATAGTAGTGAAAACCGAAGCTACTTCACTTGGAAAAATATGTTTTTGTTTACAAGGCATCCCCACCCCAACTCGTGGAACATTTGATTTTCGGGGACAATCACATGAAGAGGTGCAAAATGAAAAAAGACAAAAGTCTGATCATTGTTAACATCGGGACAAATTTTTAACATTCAATTCTCAAAATTTTTTTTTAATTTTATTTTATTATTATTTTTTTTATTTTCCCACTGTACAGCAAGGGGGTCAGGTTATCCTTACATGTATACATTACAATTACAGTTTTTCCCCCACCCTTTCTTCTGTTGCAACATGAGTATCTAGACATAGTTATCAATGCTATTCAGCAGGATCTCCTTGTAAATCTATTCTAAGTTGTGTCTGATAAACCCAAGCTCCCCCCCCAAAAAAAAAAAATTCTCAAAAATTACTAAATGGAAGAGATTTCTGAAGTAGACACAAATTTGAAACAGGGGTTATGAATGATAGATAAAATACCAGCTTAGAATCCAATATATTTGTGTGTGGATTTTTTTTTTTTTTTTTTTTTTTTTGCAGTATAATGTAGTCAGATGTGGTAAGAAAACTCAGATTGGCATTGTTGCAAATAGTAACTGTTTCTTTAAGTAACCTGCCTCGTAATTTCAGGATATTTTTCAGTTAAATGAAAATGGCAGTGCAAATGGTTTTGCAAGAGCTACATAAATAAAATGAAACGGTCCTGCTTTCCTTTGTCAGTGCTCTCCCATGTGCCTACTCTTTGCATCTCCAGGGTCTAGCAGATTGTCTGGCATGTAGCAGGAGCTAAATAACCATTTGGGGAAATAAATAATAGAGAAACCAGAGACTTCGTCCTGTTATTTGATGTTAGGACTCTCCTCCTCTTCAGTGATAGGTTAGTTATCAAAAATGGATCAGAGAAGAATTGTTTTTCACCCACTGTTTCTAATACTAGGGACGGACAAGCCCATCTGGAAATGACCTGGGAAGCAGTGTTAGAGGAGAGTGTAGGGTGCTTTTTCCTCCCCACCTCCCTCCCTCCCTCTCTTGCCTTCTTCCTTTGCTTTCCTTTAACCTGTTACTTCTTTCATTATAAGATTCTGAATGTTGAGAGTGCTTAATTTGGTGTCCCTTCTGAGAAAGTGGGGTAAAAATTATCTCCTGAGAATTCTACATTTTCTTTGTCTTCAAACACCCCTGGGGTTGGATATTCTATTCTGTGATTTTTTGCATGTCTGTAAGCCAGTGGAACCTTTGCTTTTGGGTATCGGTGCCTCTGCATTTCTCTTAGACTGGTTGTCTTTTTGTGGTTACATCTCCTACAGCCAGTTTTGATTTATTGGTTTGACCATGTGATCTTCATAGTAAATTTTCTCCATGAACACAAAACATCATGATCTTACCAAAATTCTAAGGATTTCTTATCTGAAAATGGTCATCCTTCATTGCTAGATTTTTCTAACCTAAAAGCTTTTTGCTAATGCCCCCTTTACACACCAATCCCTGGATTCCCAACAAAAAAAGTATATACATAAGTATGTATTGTATATGTGTGCATGTATGTATATATATTTCTAACTCCATCAATTTAATACCTTTTATTCTATTGGGCATAATACTCTAACCCTCTGAATCTACACTTACTATTAGCTGAAAGTTGATAAAGTAACACATTTAATGAGCTGTTATCAGAAATACACACAAATACACACAAACACATGTCTATTTTGCCTACTATGTTAGGTATCTGCACTAGAAATCCAATAAATGCTAGTTTTTATATCTCATGTTCCAATTACCCAGTAAATGTTTATTGAATCAGTGAAAATTAAATAAAAGGAAAAAATAATAGGAAAAAATCAAAGGTACTTTTAGAAAATGGAATTTAATTTTTTTTCTTTCTCCAGATGAAGTAGACTCAAGTAAGAAAATGTAATGTATCCAAGCATCTACTGAGTAACTACTTTCATATTATACATATAGGGTAATATTAAGCACGGTAGCATCTATGAAGTCACTATAGTCCTCAAGATATAAAATATTTTCAACCAAGGACATTTTCACTGCAGTTAGAATTATACATTTATTTTTATTTTTATTATTGTTTTGCTTTTGAGGGCTGCACCCACGGCATATGGAAATTCCCAGGCTCGGGGTTGAATCGGAGCTACAGCTGCTGGCAAATGCCACAGCCATAGCAACGCGGGATCCAAGCCATGTCTGCGACCGACACCTCAGCCCACAGCAGTGCCAGATCCCTGACCTGCTGAGCAAGGCCTGGGATTGAACCCGCATCCTCATGGATACTAGTCGGATTCGTTTCTGCCAGACCACAGTGGGAATCCCTGAATTATGCAACTTAAAAGTCATCTTATCTAATTCTGAAAGAGATTTGACAGACAACCAGAATCATTCAATCTTGATTACCTCAATTTTTTAATGTATTATATTAGTCCTTTTTACACAGTCACAGAGAATGGGAGTAGATTGTTATACTTATTATAACAGTAAAATTCCCAACATCAAACAAACCAGCTTCCAAAAGTCTAATATAAACATCATTTTACTATTTTAAAAATCCCCATGTGTGACAAATGAAAACCAAGTAAAGTCACCATTAAAGGAAATATAATCCTATCTTCAACAGAATCAAAACCGCCTTAAACTCTCCCTAGCAAACATTAGTCCAAAATATTTTTAAAAGCCCTTATTTTGTGAGGATATGTGTATTTTTCCTTTATTGGATTGTAGCCAAAGCATGCATTTTCAGTCTGCTATGCAAAAAAGGATCATGTACTTTTTACTTTAAAGTCCAAAGGCACTAAATTTATCTGCCCTACTTTTTCATTTATACACTATACATTATATTCTAAGGTGACAGTTAATAAGCTTTTCTCAAAGGTACTTTTAGAAAATGGAATTTAATTTTTTTTCTTTCTCCAGATAAAGTAGACTCAAGTAAGAAAATGTAATGTATCCAAGTATTTACTGAGTAACTACTGTGTGACAGGGACCTTCAAAGATTCTCAGAAGAGGAAGACTGATAATAAAAAATAATTTATTAAGCACTTTCTGTGCACAGTATTAAATATGATAATGGATATTATAAAACATGTCAAAGAAGCAGAAGGGAAGACAAACAGCTGTCTATCTGCTTGTGACAGGTGACAAGGGGTATGCAGAGGGCAGAGCTGATGAAATTGACCCCAGGGAGAACCATGCTGTGTCACATTCTGAGCAGGAAGGTGTGAGGTTCTCAGTAGCAAAGATGAAGACAGAGGGAGCTCACGAGCAGCTTTCTTAGCACGTGGAGAGCATTTCCACAATTTATTGGACTGATTCTCTGGTCTAAGCAAGTCTTGAAGCCAATTCAGTATTTTGGGAAAAATTTCATCATTTTTCCAACTCATTGCTTTCTTAAGAAGAAGAAATGTGCTGAATTCAAAATTTTATCCAAGCCTGAAACTTGATTTTCTGTGCTAATTCTGCATCTAAGACACTAAAATAAGTAGATCTACAATCAAGTGTCTTCCCTGCCATGATAGTCAAGCAGGAGTCATTTATAATCTGTCTCCTTTGCAGTCAAATGTGCAAATATATGTTTTAATGGTATTTTTGAACCTGTAAAAGAATCACTTTAGTAATAACACTCATTAATCCAGTTAGATAGACACTGACGCAACGATGAAAACTTTAAGCACATTGATTAAAAAAATATTCTTTCAAACTTACACCATGTACCTAATATTTGAATATGATGCTTAATTAGGTATAGCTTTTCTTTTATAAAGAGGGACCATTTATTATCATTTATATATAAAGATTCCTATTTAATATGCCAAATGTCAATGGGCAGTCTCGCTTTCAAAAAACTTAAAAAAATGTAGCATATAGACAGCCAATGATTCAAATGGGTCTCTGGATTTGGACAAAAAAGTAAACACTTGAATTTAGGAGGCTCAGAAATGTGAAGAGTCATTATTTTGACTTGTAGAAACTTCTTATCATTCCAGTTTTACAATTCAGCATTTTCAAGTCTCTCCATTATAATAAATCATAAAAATCCCCCAGATATAATGAATAGTAAGATATTCTTTGGTAAGGGACGGTGGCAAATTTAAATTAAAAAATGAATGACATATACTATAATCAAGGACAATTGGCAGACACAGTAAGGGACAGCTATTTTATAGTTCACAGGCTCTTTCTGTATGTCTTTCCATGAGAAGTAGAAAACATTCAAACGGGTCCATGAATTTTGCCTCTTAAGATTTTTTTCCCAGCATATTATCAATAGATTTTTTTTTAACAGCAGATATCTAGTTTTCCCAAGGAGAGTTTAAAATGTTTAACTGCCTATTAACATAAAATGGTAAAGTTAAAATATCTTTAACTTCAGGATTAAAGAAATGAAGAAATAAAGGAAAGGCTTTTTATTCATTATTTTAGGAACTATTTTTTGAGAGACTACTATATGCCTACCATTATTCTAGGCACTGAGAATACACATGTGAGCAAAAGCTTACATTCTGATGAAGGAGATAAGCAGACAACACACAAATAAATAATATAATCATAAAACTTTTGGTTCACTCTTCCTGTATTTGTTGAGCATCTACTATATGCTAGGGACGCTAATAAGTGGTTAAGATTTACCAGTGAATAAAAACAAAACACCCTGCCTTCAAGACACCTGCACATTAATTCTATGAAGAAAATACAGAATAAGATAAGCTTAAGAGGCTTGTTTTGGGTGTGTGTGTGTGTGTAAGATGGCACAGACAGGAAAGCCTGAGGAAGTGGTATTTTAATAGAGACTAGAATGACATGAAGGATAAGACTCAGAGAGTTTGTGGAAATGGAATTCCAGGCAGAGAAAGTATCCAGTGGAAAGTCCGTGAGACAGACAAGAGCTTGGTGTGTGCTAGGAATGGCAAGAGCCTCATTGCCGGAGCAGAGGGGCATGGGAGTGAGTGGCTTGAGGTGGGATCAGAGGGAGAGGGATAACTGGGATCCAAAAGCTGTAGATCCTTGGAAACCATGGTTAATACATCCAGGTTTTTTTTTTTTTTTTTTGGTCTTTTTGTCTTTTTGCCTTTTCTAGGGCCGCTTCCGTGGCATATGGAGGTTCCCAGGCTAGGGGTCTAATCGGAGCCGTAGCCACCAGCCTACGCCACAGCCACAGCAATGCCAGATCCGAGCTGCATCTGTGACCTACCCCACTGCTCACGGCAATGCCAGATCCTTAACCCACTGAGCAAGGCCAGGGATCGAACCCGCAACCTCATGGTTCCTAGTCAGATTCGTTAACCACTGTGCCATGACAGGAACTCCCAGATTTTTTTTTTGATCCAAGCATAATGGGAAGTCATTAGCATGGGAGGGTTTTGAAAGGAACCCTCTCAGTCATATAGGGGGACTAGGCAGAGAGCAGGCAAGAGAAGAAGCAGGGAGACAATTCAGGACACTACTGCCTTAGACAAGGAAAAAATGTTAATAGCTTGGGAAGGAATAATGACAGTACATCTGGCAATAAGCGATCAAACTGGGATCCATTTTGAAAGTTGGGAGAAAAAAATTATTTGCCATCAAGTTTTAGGGAAAGAAAAGATACAAGAAAGCCACCTGTATTTTAGACCTGAGCAATCAGGTTAACCACGATGTCATCCACAAAGATGAAGAATAAGAGGGAAGTGGTTTATCGAGTGGATAATCATGAGTTATTTTTGAAAAAGAAAAATTAAGGATGCCTATTATATACTGAAATGTTACAGAGGCAATGATACGTTCAAGTCTGCAGCTTATGTGAGAGGTTGGGGCTGGAGATAAATTTGGGAATCCTTGGGATTTAGATAAAAGTCAAAGCTATAAAATTGGGGGAAAAAAATTGGCTAAGGAGAGAAGAAAGAAAAGATAAAAGAGCCAAAAATGGAGACTTCAAACACTCCAGAAATCAGAAGTGGAATGAGGAGCCAGCAAAAAAATCTTGGAAGGAAAAATAAATATTTAAGTGAGTTCTGAAGTGTGAGCAGTGAAAGGAAAAGAAGAAACTTAGGATGAGAGCGCAGAGGTGAGAAAAGCATCATCCAGTGGAGAATGGAAAGCAATTTCCCAATGGCAGGGAAGCAGAACACTTTCTCTCCAGTGGAGAGAGGCTAGCACTGACCCTAGAAAGGGAGGGAAGAGCTATAGTGGAAAAAGACTGTTATTGTATTCAAAGCAAACAAAGATAGTGGCCTGCAGGCAGGAGGAATGGAACACAATAGACAAATTGAGGAGATGTGTATGAGGCTGGAGTGTCCAAATTCAATGATGTTTTGATACTGAAGGTGAAAGAGGAAACAAGTTTTAGCTTGATTGCAGTGTAGATTATGATTCTACCTATTGTACTCCTTTTCAAGACTTTATAATAATAGAGTTGTTGGAAAAAAGAGGGAAAAAAGTTATAAGTGCATCTAGCTTAATAGAAATATTAATTTTCTTTCTACATTTGAAGAAGATTCTTGCATATAACTTTGCAAGGTGGCAATTGTAATAAACATACACATCCATTTTTTTCTAATTTGTATTATGCAATAAACACCTCTATGCTGCTTCACAGTATCCACAATCACCATTTAAATGAAAGCATATTATTTTGTAGACGACGAATGTAATTTACATTTTTTTCACTTTTGAACAGTGTGATTATCTCCTCCCCCCTACTCTCCCCCAGCTGCATCTGCTACATACGGAAGCTCCCGGGCCAGAAATTAAATCCCAGCCACAGTTTTGACCTATGCCAAAGCTGCAGCCAAGCTGGATTCTTAACCTGCTGCACCGCAGTGGGAACTCCTTAATTCTAATATCTAATCATTGCTACTAGCAGTACATTCTCATGAAGATGGACTTTCCTTATTTTTGAATTATACAGGGTATATGGTACAGGGCATATTTGAAGATGCTGTAATGACACAAATATTATCAACTGCTTTTTAAAAGTTTTGCCAGTAGAAAGTTCTCTCAGAAACATATCAATATAAACACATTCCCTACAAACAACAGACTTGAATATTTTCCTTAAAATATCTCCTGACTAAATATGTGTGAATTTCAAATTTTCTGTTATTTTAATTAGTATGTTTCATTTCTAGCAAGATGAGCTGTTTACCTAACTAAATGTTCCCCTTATTGCTGAGCATTTATATTAACTTTTAACTCACTTAAATTTTATCTTTAGCTAATTGTATGGGGTTTTATATAACAAAGGTATTAATCATAATGAGTTACTCTGAAAAACTTTTATTAGATTTAAAACTTAAAAAAAAAAAACAGAATCTGGAATAAGATGGTTTCTATCCTGGTTTCAGTATTTACTAGTTAGATTAGAATCCTGGCAGTCTGGCTAATGAATTGTGCTTCTGAGCTGCATTGGGTTTAAGCCCTTCTCTTCCCAATGTTTCATAGTGTGATTGTGAGGGTTCAAGTAAGCGAATATATGCATAAATATTGTTTTAAGAGAAAGATATACAAATTTTGGTGATATTATTCTTTAAGCATCTCAATTGGGAGCTTGAGAGAGGGAAAAGCTGGGTAACGCTTGACATCATTGAAGCTGTAGCTGCCAGTGTCTGTCTCTTCTGCTTATATATCAAGTCCCTCTTGCTCCCAGTAAAGAGAACAATCCACAGGATGTAGATGGCATTAAATAAATATGTGTATAAATATTTAATTGTAATTGTCAACTTAGCCAACTATAGAAACAGTATAAACCATAAAATCATGAAGCTTAGAAATTATATTAGCATTTCCCGATGGGTGTGATACACAGTTTAGATTTTTATGTAGTCTAATAGAAGAGAGGGGAGAACCAAGAAAATGTTTCCATCACTAAGACATCCAGTATGTAAATGATATTATTATTTTTGATTGCATTTTAATAATGAAAACTAACCATGCAGTAATTTTTATATCAGACTAATAACTTATAAGGAGCAAATTGGATTGTCATCACTTAATTATGGTTTTAAATAAAACCAATAATTTGAAAGATGGTGAAATGTGTAGTTACTTAAAGACTCAAAAGTCCAGGTAATTTAATAAGATAAATTATCAACTAAAAATAAGAATTGCCTACTTGGTTGATAAAAATATAACCAGGATAACAATATGCTAGATTGCATGGGAAAAAAAGGAATTTTTATTCACTAATAGGTATTTACTATTCGCGTGTTCATATTCTTTCCTAAATATTTAGGACACTACAATTACACAAAGTAAACTTAAATTAATACATAGAGGTATAATTATTATTCTATCTTTTCTTAAGGGTAATGTCTCCTTTCTCCTAAGTATTTGTCAAACACAGATGCTGGATTCATCCAAACACACAAAAGACGTGGCTTTTGCCAAAGCACAGAGGAATCTTTTTTTGATAGCTTGACTTGCACTACCTCTTCACCCCTCTGAATTCCTTTTTTATTCCTTTGCTTCGCCCTTATACAATGAATCACTCTAAACACTGCCATGGCCAACCAAGTAGTTACAGTTACTTTTGCAAACATAATTTTTTTCCAATAATTATTATAAACTTGAAAATAGAAAAGCATTTAGGAAACTATAAATTGTTTCTTTAATTGATTTTCATTAAAGAAAAATATTAGTCATACATTATACATTAGGTTTCTATTACTATATTATCTAATTTATGTGATGGGAACTACTCAAGGACTGTCTTTGGCTGTGATCTTGGAGAACTTACCTGACAAATTTAGACTAAACACCACCTCTGCAGCAGGGACTTTAATGGATTTCAGCTGAACTGAAAATATCACTGTCCTTCGGCACCGCCTACAGCTTCATTTCCGTGTAAACCTTCCCATCCTCCAAACTTATCATGAGCATCCATCTTTCTTAATCATGGGCTTATGTCCAGTTTGTGAATGTCTCACTCATTCACAAATGTGTATGTGTGCTTCTATAATCTGCACAGAATTAGACGTTCAAAATTAAGTGGCAAAATCAAAATCACAGAGTGTACAAGAGGAATTGTTTCTGCTCCTTCTCCGTTGTGAACTTGAAATGAAAATACTCAAAAGCAGAGGGCCTCATCTTCCTTGGAGAAATCTGCTATGAAGAGGACCTACTTCAAGTAATGGTACCACTCTCTACAGTGGGATCTGGAACATAGGTACCATCCTTCCTCCCTCTCCTTGTTATTTATTTATTTATTTTCAGGGCTGCACCTGTGGCATATGGAAGTTCCCAGCTATGGGTTGAATTGGAGCTGCAACTGCTGGTCTAAACCACAGCCACAGGAACGCAGGATCCAAGCCACGTCTGTGACCTACACCACAGCTCAGAGCAGCACCAGATCCTTAACCCACTGAGGGAGGCTAGGAATCAAACCCGTCTCCTCATGAATACTAGTAGGGTTTGTAACCTGCTAAGCCACAATGGCAGCTTCCTTCCTGTTTTTTTATATCCAAAGTACTCCTAAAATCATTTCCTTCTTCTCCTCGTCTTCTGCCACTTTTCTTGCTGAATAGCAATCACAGGTCATACAAGTGAAATCAACTTCTAATGCATTGTCCTATCTTAATCTTGTCCATATCAAGTCCATATTCCTGCCAAAATAATTTATATTTTTGATTCTTTTTGGTTTTGTTTTTTAATTTCCCCAATACATTATTTTTTTCCCTACTGTACAGCATGGTGACCCACTCACACATACATGTACACATTCTTTTTTCCTCACATTATCATGCTACATCATAGGTGACTAGACATAGTTCCCAGTGCTACACAGCAGGATCTTATTGCTTATCCATTCCAAAGGCAGTAGTCTGAATCTATTAACCCCAAGCTCCCAATCAATTCCACCCCTTCCCCTCCCCCTTGGCAACCACAAGTCTATTCCCCAGCCCATGATTTTCTTTACTGTGGAAAGGCTCATTTGTCCCATATATAAGATTCCAGATATAAGTAATGTCACATGGTATTTGTCTTTCTCTTTCTGACTTACTTCACTCGGGATGAGAGTCTCTAGTTCCATCCATGTTGCTGCAAATTGCATTATTTCGTTCTTTTTTACATCTGAGAAGTATTCCATTGTGTGTATATACATATATATGACATCTTCCTAATCCAATCATCTATCAATGGACATTTGGGTTGTGTCTATATCTTGGCTATTGTGAATAGTGCTGCAATGAACATACAGGTGCATGTGTCTTTTTCAAGGAAAATTTTGTCTGGATATATGCGCAAGAGTGGGACTTCTGGGTCATATGTTAGTTTTATATATAGTTTTCTAATGGAACAGAATAGTGAACCCAGAAATAAACCCAGACATCTTTGGTCAATTAATCTTTGACGAAGGAGGCAAGAATATAAAATGGGGAAAAGATAGTCTTTTCAGCAAGTATTGCTTGGAAACCTGGACAGCTGCATGCAAATCAATGAAATTAGAACACACCCTCACACCATCCACCAAAAAAACTCAAAATGGCTGAAAGGCTTAAATATAAGACAAGATACCATCAAACTCCTGGAAGAGAACAGAGGCAGAACATTCTCATACATCAACCTTACAAATGTTTTCTCAGGTCAGTCTCCCAAAGCAACAGAAATAAAAGCAAAAATAAACCAATGGGACCTCATCAAACTGACAAGCTTTTGCACAGCAAAGGAAACCAAAAAGAAAACAAAAAAGACAGCTTACAGAATGGGAGGAAATAGTTTCAAATGATGCAACTGACAAGGGCTTAATCTCTAGAATATACAAGCAACTTATACAACTCAACAGCAAAAAAGCCAACAGCAAACAACCCAATTGAAAAATAGGCAAAATACCTGAATAGGCTTTTCTCCAAGGAAGATATACAGATAGATGGCCAACAATCACATGAAAAAATGCTCAACATCCCTGATTATTAGAGAAACGCAAATCAAAACTACCATGAGGTACCACCTCACACCAGTCAGAATGGCCTTCATTCATAAGCCCACAAATAACAAACGCTGGAGAGGGTGTGGAGAAAAGGGAACCCTCCTGCACTGTTGGTGGGAATATAAGGTGGTACAACCACTATGGAGAACAGTATGGAGGTACCTTAGAAAACTATACATAGAACTACCATATATTTTTTATTCTTAATATTAAATACTTCAAGGTTACTGGGATCTAAAGACATTATTACAAACATCTATGTGCTCATCACTCAGGAATTCTGCTTTATGGCTGCAAGTCATTTAAAGTCATAACTACTGCTTATAAAGCACTTTTAATAGAAGCACTTTAGTATGCTCATGAGCAAGCTACTTTGGTTATTCCTGTATTAGTCACCTCGGGATGCTATAGCAAAGTACAACCAACCAGGTGGTTTACACACAGGGATTTACTTCTCACAGATCTGGAGGCTGGGAGTCTCAATTCAGGGTGACAGCACGGTCAGGTTCTGGTGATAGCCCTTTTCCTGGCTTGTTGATGGCTGTCTTCTAGTTGTGCCCTCACATGGCAGAAAGAGAGAGCAAGAGTCCCATCTCCAAATGCATCATGTTGGATGTTATGGTGTTAACACCAAATTTTCAGGGGACACAGCTGAGTCTCATGCAAACCCTATTTTAGAGAAAAAGGAAACTGAGGCACAGAGAACTTCAGGAAAAAGAAAATAGGGAGAGAAGTTAACTAATTTCCCTAAGGGTAGTAAGTGGGCAAAATGGGGGCTAACCCCAAAGCTGACTTTCTTAGACTCTATCATATCACCTGTTATAAACAAATAAAGCATTACAAAATTACTGAGGTTAAAAGCATTTCCCTCCCTCTTCAGGGGCAGTCACTATTTTGAAGGATGTGTATACTTTACCATCCTTGTTTTATACATGCATATGTGTAGGTGTGTGTGTGTGCATGTGTGTGTGTGTGTGTACACAAATATACAGCATACATATAATATTATCTGTATCATCTATATTTCTATATCTCTATAGCATACTTTACATATATATATATTTAAAATTTACTTCAATGGAATCAAATTGTACCCATCCAGCCCTTTTCTCACTTTGTTTTGGAGCCCTATTCTTATAGAAAATTATTATTTACCTCATTTAATTTATCAGTGATTGTCATCCTCCCCATTCTATCATTTCCTCTTTACCCAACTTACATGCCACCATCAGGCATTGCCATCACACCCTTGATGCACTTTCAGCCTCCTTGCCCTTCTTCTATTTAATCATACTTGGCTGTCATAACCACAATACTGGTTTCATACAGCCCCGACCCTGTTCTGTGCATGGATGAACATGGTTGGAGTTCACAAAACTGTTCTCACTTTATTATTATTATATTAATTATATATACTTGTATATATTTATTATGTGTAATTACATATATTATGGATATAAATTTTAAAAGCAAATGTAAATTTACGACTGGTAAGCTCAGGTGAATCATTTCTTCAAGTTAACAATCATGTTCATATTTCCATTACATCCGCTCCTCCATGCTATGTTTTGACAGCTTAGTATCTTCCCATCTCTTCGCAAAACTCCATCAGCCTAATTTTCACCTGGTACTATTTCTTCCAATTCCCCTAAGAACATGAACGCATTTAAAAAGAGAGGTTCCAAACACTCCTACTGGAACATCCGCCCAAAAGCCTGCCCCTGCGCTGAGTACTGAGAGCCATCTCTGCTCCCGTGGAATAAATCCACTGCCTCTGTTTCTAAGGCCAACCCCTTCTCACACACACTCAGTCCCAGCCTAGGGCATTACTCCAACAACTCCTTCTCTCCTGCTTCATACACTTTCTCTTTCCAGCGAAACATTTCTCTCATTAACACAAGCACACTATAATTTATAACAAAGTTACAAACCTCTCTTGGGCACACGTTTTTTTCATCCACTGTCCTTTTAACTTGTTCTCTCTTTTAACTATCTCGGATTCCTCTCCTTTTACTTGTTCTTGAACTTACACCGACGAGACAGTCACTCATAACACCCCTGCCCAATTCTACTGCCAAGATCACCAGTGACTTCATGATTGTAGATCAAAGATCAAGCCTCAGTCCTTTTCTTATGAAACCTTCCCACACCTTTGGCACCATTAACCAGTCTCCTTGCACTTCCTAGTTATCCAGTGGGGTTGACTATTTTCATCTTTTTAGGACAATCAGATTGCTTCTTTTTTGGATTACACATTCATATCCCAGGTCCTCATTTTGACTCAGGCTTAATTTTAAAATATTTTATAGGATTTTGAAAAATTCTATAGATCACGAATATAGTTCTGGAGTCAGGTCCTCCTTTTCTAAAAATAAAAAAAAAATTTTTTTGTTGATATCTTTTTGTTTTGCTTTAAATATTACATTTTGTGGTACTCAAAATTGTCAATCTTATCCTTTGTGATCTATGTTTTATTAAACTGCCTTGTTTAAGTAATTCTTTGCTTCTCAGACATCCTAAATTCATTACCGATAACCTTCCTTAAAAGTAACACAAATTTTATGAGACAGAGATATACAATATTTATAAAAGGAAATATAAATTTTCCCAACATAATTTACGGAATAATTCAGTTTTTTCTGTTGATTTGTAAAGCCACTTATAGCAGATAGCAAGTTCATATCTGCAGTGGGTCTGTTGCTGAACCTTTAGACTTGTTCTATGTTTTTTTTTCCTTCCTGTGCCAATACCCATTTCATCTGCATTACTATAGCTTTATAATAAGAATTGATATCTGATAATGTCATGTCAAAAATGTCTTTGCAATTCCAGGACACTTGCTCTTTCGTATATAATCTACAAATATATTATGGTTTACACAAACACCCTGTTGAGAATTTTCATTAAAATTGATTACACTGAATTAAATTTTGATTATCTAGGTAGCCTCATTATTTTGAGTTCTCCAGCTATTATACATAATTGTACTTATTCCAATTTTCTTTTATAGACTTTAATACATTTTTTAAGAATTTCTCCATATATGTCTTACATATTTTATGATATTTATTTCTTTGTATTTTATAGTTTGGGAGTTTTGTAAAGAATCTAACTATTACTAGTGTATAGGAAATTTACTAATATTTTTATTGTGGTTTTGTTTCAGTAATCTTGATGAATTCTCTTATTTGTATACTTTTTAAATGTCCTTGCATTCACTTGTATTCACTATGTATACAAATATATTGTTCGATACCTTTAATAACTTTACTTCTTTCTCTTTTCATCTCATTTTCTCATTTTTTTCTTGACTAATTATGTTGCCACTCTTATAGTCCATTAAGTATACCATTCTTACATTCCTAAAATATACAATTTAGTATCATGATTTTAAACAGTCTTATTCAATTTATATTTTATTTTTGAAGCCATTCCTTTTTTTTTCTTCTTTTTTTTAGGGCAGCAACCGCGGCATTTGGAAGTTCCAGGCTAGGGGTCAAATCAGAGCTGCAGCTTCCGGCCTGTAACACAACCATAACAACGTGGGATCCCAGCCTTATCTTTGACCTACACCACAGCTTGTAACACTGAGCAAGGCCAGGAATCAAACTCGCATCCTCACAGATACAAATCAGGTTCTTAACCCACTGAGCCACAGTAGGAACTCTGAAACTATTTTTGTTAATGAAAAGGACTAAAATGCTCTTTTTGTTCGGGAATTTGCATGTTATCTTTACCTAGAAGTCAAACTTACCTTGATTCTAGTCATTTAAATGTAATATTTTGTGTTTTGTAATTGAGCACAGATACATTTTTTTTTCAAATACAAACTACATGATTCTTTGATCACTCCTGTAGTAGAGACAATTAACAGGTAACAGGTACTTGATCTGCCTTCTTTTCTGTGTAGACATATGGATTCTATTCCATTATACATAGAATCCATACCTATACATACACACTCCCATTTGTGCATACACACATATTTCCATCTACATCTCTATCTATGTCTATATCATACCTGTAAGCTGACCATCTAGCATAAAGAACAAGACTCTCCTGTGGCTGGATGTGCCCATGTGACTAAACACTGGCCAGCTGAATGTAAGTGGCAGTGATGTGTCCACCTCGTAGGAAATGCAGATTCCTCATCTCCCTTCTCCCTCCCTGCACTTTGGAATGAAACTAAGTGCCTGGGGCTTTAACAATAAACTTATCCTTTCGTTCTATCATCACTTGAGAACAATGTTAATATTCCCAACTCATTATATTCATTTCTCCCTCTGGTTCCATCAATTTTTGATTTATGTAGAAACAGTTCTGCTATAGGTGCACATATATTCAGGATTATTATGGTCTGATGAGTTGACATTTAATATTATGCAGTTACATAGAAGTTGCAAGTTGATATAATGACATTCAGCATCATAAAAAACCCTCTATCTCAGGTAACAGTATTTATATCCAAGTTTACTTGCTCTCATATAATGCAGCTCTGTATATGTATATCTATATAGTTAACATACCTCCTATGTAAACTGCATATAGTTGGGTCATAAATTTTTCTATCTAGCATGAAAATCTTTGTCATATATCAATATAATTATTATAATCTTTGGATTTTATTCTTTTTTATACTTGTTTCCTCTTCTCTTTGTTCTTTTCTTTTTTGTGTTCTTCAGGTTTAATCAGTTACTTTTAGGGTTTTATATATTTTCTTCTCCCTTAGCTCTGCCTTAGTGTGTGTGTGTATGGTGCAGTACCTTTCTTTTTTAGGGTCAGGCTACTCTCCCTCGCTGCATTCATCAAAGTGGTACTCAGGGATCTAGGTTGCTGCCACTTTGTGACACTGCAATTTTAACATGGGATCATACAGGGTATTTTTTGTTCTGGCTTGGAAGTGGAAAACATCCCCTTCTCCCATATTCAGTTACCAAAGTGCAGTCACATGTTACAATGTAACTGGACAGGATGTTAAGAAAGATTAGACGACATGTATTTGAAGCAGGGAAAAGGGAAGGAAATATCTCAGGTGGAGGAAACAGCATGAACAATAAGCAGAAGATAACAATGCAGTGGAAACTGAGCAGATGGATTTTTTTTTTAGAGAGTGGTGGTAACTATAGTGAGATGATAAGATGTGTTGAGATTATAGAGGTTTTGAAATTCAGCCAGAAATGCTGAGGTTTCGCTGTGTCTTTGGAAATATGATAGGTTACATAGTTCATAGATGTCTACTTCCTCACCCTGCCTGCACATCCTGTTAAATGTGACTCGCCTTGCCTTCTGATAGGTGGAATGTATCTCCCTGCCCCTCTTCTGGCCCAGTCATGTGACTTTTTTCAGGCCAATGTAGTCTGAGCAGTCATGTCATATGCTACCTCCATGAAAAAGTTTATATTTGATTGTATGGCCAAGTTAGTCCTCTCGTGCATCTAATCTCTGTCTTAAGTAAAGCACGCCACCAATAGACCCTGCTTCCTTGTTGTGGACTGGAATGAAAAGCCACTAGCAGAACTGCAGACAATATTCAGATTACATACACTGAGGATAAGAAATAAGTACCAATGTTTAGAGCAAAGTCGACAGACACAGTAAGTACTAAAATATGGTTTCTAATTTTTTTTCTTTATGGGGGGAAGTGTAGAATAGACAGCAGAACAACATTAGGAATGATAAAGTATAATAACTTAGTACCTGGGTTTCAGAACTAGACAAAGGTGGATACAACCATTCTGTATTCCCCCTACCATGCCGGTCAATCACAATTTATTTTTTGTTTTTGTAAATCATTTATAATAATCCATATTCCACAGAACTTTAGTGAAATAGAAATGTATGCCCAGTGCTTAACTTCAAATTTGTTTAAGAGTTATCATTGGTAATGTATAAACACTTTTTTGGGGATCACACCCATGGCATACAGAAGTTCCCAGGCCAAGGATCAAACCCACACAGTGACAAGTGCCTAATCCTTTACTGCTAGGCCACCAAGGAATACCCTAAACGCTATCAATATGCACCAAACCAAGTTCTTGAACCAGGTCATAAGCGTGGGTCTGAAGGATGCAGTGTGGCCTGATAGAAAGGTGCCTGATGCTGTTAAACCAAAGACTGATGCTTAGAACTCCAGGTCTGCAGCTAGAGCTCTTTTTGCAAATCATCTAAACTTTAGTCCCTTTGCCTCCAAATTATAGGCAAATCATAACTATCTCACCTAAGATAAGATGTAACCTTAAGATGTAAATGCAATCCCAGGTGCCAAGCACCTTTTAAATTCAGGACATGGAATACAGTACAACTTCATAAGAGCCACTGCAAAGTGCATGGGCTCTTATGAAGAAATTGCAGAGGGGTTGAAGTACAAAAATTGAAACACCTGATGAGAGTCATTTAATCACCTTGGGATGCAGAGATTTCAACTGGAAAATTGGGATGCTACTTCAAAAGCATTTTATGTGTTGACTAATTTATGATCAGGAGGCACTTTAAAAAGCCAAGCATCCAGCCTCATAATAGCATATTAATAGCAATAAAAACTAGCATGCCATGCAAATTCTAAATCTAAAACACATTCTGTATAAATTCCCTTGGCAAATTCATTTGGCCCTAATAGAACCATTCATTTTCCATCTTAAGATGCAGTTCAGCATTAGTCTGGTTATCACAGAGCTATTTTATTCTACTCCAGGGGAGAATACTTGAGTCGGATGAAATGATCCCTCTGTGAAGTTACTATACATCCTTTAGTTAAACTGGTTGGCATGGGAAAGCTTAATTAGCAACTGTAAAGCATTTTTTTTTCAAATTTTCACATAGATTTCCAGGAAAATTATCTTGCATTATGATTTTTTCACTCTACGTATTTGCTTATTAAAGGCATATGGCCTCTTCTCTCTCTCTTTCTCGCTCTCTCTTTGAATTCTGTTTTTAGTCACCTGGGGGTGAATGCGAGGATAGGCATCTCTTAAGGAAAAATAAACACGTCACTAAGGTCTTTATGTTTTGCTTTATTTTTTGAATGCCTATATGTTTTATTACAGAAAAGAGATGACTATGTCATAATAAACAAAAGATAGAAAAGGTTATTTGAGGATGAAGAAGAGTGTAAAATAATAAGTACCCAATTATAACAAACCCACAAAGGCTATGAATTAGAGCTTTGTGGACAGGTGGATCAGGGGCTGGAGAAAGAGTCAATAACAACAAAAAAATGCATTAACTAAAAGAATGAAAAAAAAAACCCTTCTTTTTGTGGGATATGACAGTCCACTTACAAAATGAAATGTAAATATATATGTACATATATATCAGTGTAAATAAATTAGGGAAAATGAGTTTCATTTATTCATTTGTAGAGATGACACTGTTGAAAGAAATTGGAAATGCATGTATGTGGTGTGATTCCACTTAGGTAAAAATGAAACGAATTTTAATATCTTCTCTACACAGGTGCTTGTACATATCTATGAGTTCAGGAAAAGGTTCACACCATCCTGGTAAAAGTGACTGGATATCTGGATGTGTAAGTAAGGACTGAGGACAAATAGAGGAGGGATGACTAACTTGGTTTTTTTAACCTTTAGTTGAATTGCTTTATTTGTTATGGGTAGGTGCATAGTAAGCTTGTGGCTGAAAGAAAAATATCAAATAATATAATATTTTAAATATTCTACATTTGTCTTCCTAATCAAGCTTTCTCATTTCAGAACCCTCTTCAACTACCTTATTCTTTAACCTTCTCCAGAGCCAAGATTCTCAGACCATGTTTCTGTAGTTGCTGCCTCCATTTGTCTACTCCTTTGCATTCTTTGCCCCCTAAAATCTGCTTCTCTTTACAGCACTCTGTAAAATTCTTCTAATGTCACCAGTAATCACCTTGTGCTGAATCCAGCAGATTTTCTCAGATCTCATCTGGTACAATTTAGGACAGCTGGCCCTGCCAGCTTTCTTAGAACACTCTCTTTTCTAGCTTCATTTTTTTTGTCTTTTCCCACCTGTCTCTTAGTTCAGTCTTCCCATAATCTACTCTCACAGTTGACCCCTAATTCTAATGTTACTCTGGGTTTCACTGCTCGTCCTCCTTTTTGTTATCGTACATTCCCTTCCTTGAAAATCACCTCCACATGTTAAATAGCATCCATATTTCACTGAAACCCAAAGTTAGACCTTATTTCAGCTCATTTATCCAACTTCTAATGTATTTATATTTGACCCATTTATCTACCTGGTGATACACATGCCACAAACCTGGAATTACCCTTGTCACTTCCTCTTTTACTTATTTCTTTTTCTTTCTTTTTGTTTTGTTTTGTGTTTATTTTTTTAGGGACACATCTGTGGCATATGGAGATTCCCAGTCTAGGGCTTGAATCAGAGCTGTACTGCTGGCCTAGGCCACAGCCACAACAATGCAGGATCTAAGCCATGTCTGCAGCCTACACCACAGCTTATGGCAACACTGGATCTTTAATTCACTGAGCAAGGCCAGGGATCAAAGCTGCATCCTCATGAATGCTAGTCAGGTTTGGTTCCACTGAGCCATGATGGGAGCTCCATAGTCAGTTCTTTCATCAGTCATCATCAAAGTTAATACTTTTCATGCTATTAATGAATGGATTAAGAAGATGTGGTGTATACATATATATAATGGAATAGTACTCAGCCATAAAAAAGAACAAAATAATATCATTTGCAGCAACATGGATGGAACTAGAGACACTCATACTAAGTGAAGTCAGAAAGAGAAAGACAAATATCATATGATATCACTTATATCTAGAATCTAATATATGGCACAAATGAACCTTTCCACAGAAAAGAAACTCATGGACTCGAAGAACAGAATTGTGGTTGCCGAGGGGGAGGGGTGGTAGTGGGAGGGACTGGGAACCTGGGGTTAATAGATGCAAACTATTGCCGTTGGAATGGATAAGCAATGAGATCCTGCTGTATAGCCCTGGGAACTATATCTAGTCCCTTATCATGGAGCATGATGGAGGATAATGTCAGAAAAAGAATGTATATATGTGTGTGTAACTGGTTCACTTTGTTGTACAGTAGAAAATTGACAGAAACGTAAACCAACTATAATGGAAAAAATAAAAATCATTTAAAAAATAAAATAAAGGAAAACCAAACAATAAAATAAAATCTAAAATAATTATAATGATTATGCAGAAAGCATAATTCTATAAACATTTCCCGTATTATTTTATTTATTGCTGTTAACAATGTAATGAAATAAGCACTGCTATCACTTTGATTTTTATAAATAAGGAAATGAAGCTTCAGAAAGTTTAAATAAGTTGTCCAGGGTCAAAACCCACATTCTTTATGATAATTCTACCATCTACCTCTCTTTGGTCATTTCCTGCTGTTGGGAGAAGAAATTAACAACTCACTGAGAAATGCCCAGCAGAATCTGGTTCTCGTATATCTCATCTCTTCCATGATCTAGGATTAGTCTAGGAAATTCAGTTTTTTGAAAACCCCAGGGCCTGTCCTCTTAATAGCCTTTGTTTACGTGATTTTCTTTGCCCAGAACACTTTCTCTCCACTTTTCCTCTGGCTAACTTAAATACAGCACATTTTTTTTATATCTGAACCTTACTGTCACTTTAAGCCAGACCACCTTTGACCCACTGATGTAAATCAGATTTCTCCTACTGTTCTTTTACTGAGTATAATCTTTTACAGGGCACAATTTATATATGTTTTTGTCTTTTATTTTTTAGATGTCATCTTAGTAAGGACAGAAATTGTTTTCTCATCTTTGCATTCCAAAGATAAAATTGTCTCTGGTCTTTCTGCCAGCTCATGATCACATAGATAAAATGGTAGGTATACCAGAATATCTCACTGTCCAAAGGAGAATTCTCTTGGAACATTTCTTCCCCTTCTGTGATACTGATTGATACACCTGAGTGTGTGAAGTTCCACTCATGGAAAGTACTATTTTTTTAAATGTGCACTTCATAATACTTCAGGGTTTGCCACAAATGTTCACTTATAAAATGCAGGTAACTTTTCTGCACAGCAAAGGCAACAATCAATAGAGTGAAATGACAATCTATGAAATGAAAGAAAATATTTGCAAACCATATATCTGATAAGAGGTTACTGTCCAAAATATATATAGAACTCAAATACTCAACAGCAAAAACAAAAACAACAACAGAAAAACAAATAATATGATACAGAAAATGAGCAAAGGACCTGACTAGGCATTTCTCAAAACAAGACCTACAAATGGGCAACAGATACATGCAAAGGTGCTCAGCATCACTAATCATCAGAGAAACGAAAATCAAAACCACAATGAGTTATTACTCACACCTGTTAGGATAGCTATTATCAAAAAGACGAAAGAAAAGAAGAGTTGGTGAGGATGTGGAGAAAAAGGAACCTCCCTGTGCTGTTCGTAGGGACGTAACTTGGTGAAGCCATTATTAAAAACACTATAGAGGCTCTTCAAACAATTAAAAATAGAACTAACATGTGATGCAACAATCCCACTTCTGTGTGTAAATCCAAAGGAAACGAAATCAGTATCTTGAAGAGATATCCAGTCTCCTACATTCACTATAGTATTATTTTCAATAGGCAAGATATGGAAACAATCTACTCGTCTTTCATCAATGAATAAAGAAAATATGAGATACACACACACACACTCAGAGTGGAATATTATTTTGCCATAGAAAAGAATTCTGCCATTTGTTACAACATGGATAAATATGAAGGACATTACTAATGGAAATAAACCAGATACGGGAAGATCAATACTGCCCAATCTCACACAAATGTGAAATCTAAAACAGGTGAACTCATAACAGCAAAGAGTAGAGTAGAATGGGGCTAGGCGAAGAGGAAAATGTGGAGATGCTGGTTAGAGTGTACAAAGATTCAGTAATTCAGAATGGATAAATTCTGGAAGTCTAGTGGCTAGCACAGTGACACTAATTAACACCATACCGTATCCTTGACTTTTACTAAAAGATTTGAAGTGTTCTCACCACCACCAAAACAAAAACAAACACACAAAAAACAGGAACTATGTGAGGTGAGGGACGTTAATTAGCTTGTTTGTGACAATCATTTTACAACATATGTACATTGAAACATCAAGTTGTACACTTTACATATATACATTTTTATCTGTTAATTGTACCTCAAGAAAGCTGGAAAAAACAAACTGGGTATAGCAATGGTTCTCAAACAGGATTACTGGATAGACTAAATTGATAAATTTTTAAAGCATATTTTCGCATCTTTGCAATGTGTGGTATTTAGTCACTCTTTCCCTGAAGGTCCTAGTATCTTTCTGCATGAAATAGTGGAGAGGAACTTAGAACTGAAAATGCAAAACTTGGCTGTACTTATCACCAGATGTGTAATTTTTGGATGAGTCCTTCCCCTTTCTGACCTCAGTTCGTCCTTTTTTGTAAAATATTTTTGCAAAATATCTATGATAATAATATATAATTCTCCATGCTTTAGGAATGAATGAGACAGTGTGTGTCAAAATGCTTCAGGAAGACCAACAGGCCCTAAGACAACAGATGTTATAATTCACCAATATATATCTCAAGGAGAAACAATTATGAAGACATTCATACTAAATATAAAAGGACTGAGAAAGTTTAATTATCTTTCCATGGAGACTTGCTTTTTAGTAGTACTGAAAACCAATTTTTATTCTATAGAACACTAGGTTCAAGGAGCATTAATATTGTTAAGATGCATTGTTTGACAACAAAACTCTAAAGTTAGATATATTTTGACAGCAAAGTCTGATAAAATACTTACTGCATACTCCCCATTGTACTTAGTCTGAAGATAGCAAGATTAACATAAAAGACATTAATAGCCTTAGAATAGATCTTGCATTCTCATAGGAAAAGTAAAAGATAAAAAAACCCAACAAACAAGATTGTTGTAGCTAGTGATAAGAACAAATAAAATGCTGTGATAGTAAATAATCAGGGAAAGGGGGCTATTTAGAAAGGTGGTTGAAGAGAGGCAGCTCAGCTGATATAGGGGCTAAGGTCTAAAAGCTGCAGAGGAAGCCCTCAGATGTATAAACAAGTGATATCTCTTCCAAGTGGAAGGAACAGCAAGTTCAGGCAAAAGCCACCTGAAAAAGAAAGAGCTTCTGTTTTTTCGAACATGAGAAGAAAATGTGGCTTAAGCATGGTGAGCCAATGGAGAGAGGAAAAGAACTGAAGCTTCAGGTTAGTCAGGGATAGGGTATATTCTAGATTGAGAAAGTACTGGTAAAGCATTTGAATTTTAGTAAGTCCTAGAAAGGAAACAACTATATTAATGACTCTTAAAAATATTATTCTAAATAAACAAAATACCTTACACAAAAGAATACAAACTACTCTGACATGCTAGGACAAGCAAAAACAAAAACAAAACAAACAAAATAGAAAAAAACAAGAAAGGAAAATCAGATCTGTAGCTATATCTGTTTAGTGGGAGATGGACTTTTGGGAAGAAGAAGAATAATATTTAAAGTGATGTTCTGTTTCTTGATCGAGTACTGGGTTATGTATGTATGTCTAACTCATTAAGTGAATGCTTAAGATTTGTTTCTTCCTAATATTTAGAATTTACCTAAAACATTAAAAAAATGAATAAGGGTTGCACACTTATTGACGTGCACACTAAAACAGATCAGGGGGCCTACAACTTATTTTAAAATATAAAACAAAGAGAAACAAAAAAGTGATGGGATGATGGGTAGACAGAGAGATGGCTAAATATTTTATAAAGCAAGTATAATTAAACGTTATGTGTAGAATACCGATGGTGGTTGTATGTGGGTTCTTTGTCAAGTTTTTTCTACCTTTCTACATGATTAACATTTGTCATTAGAAATCTTGGGGAGCTGGAGGCATGCAGAATAACGGAAATCCATTGAAGGCACAAATTTATAGATTAGAGGAACTTGCAATGCTCTTTGGAATTAAATGTGCATTCTGAGTCTCCCATGGAGGATAGAGACACAGTCACTCAGTTACTATATATTTATAGAGTACTGGCAACAGATCGGTATCTGATAGTCACTGGAAGGGGTGGTGGTAAGCAATGCAGTCATGGTCTCTGCCATCAAAGACCTCAACATTCATTGAGTAAGTGTCTTCAAGAGAGATGGGCATGATTATGGAGAGTTAACAGGATGCTACTTATTATGGCCTATAACCCTTTACACATTTATTGAGTATATTACATCATGGGATATACTGGGATACAGGAATTGTGCTCTGATGGTGGTAATGTAAGTACCTGCCAGCCTCTTAGGGGAGGAGTGATGTTTGGTTTTTTGCTTGCTTTTTCTGCCCAGGTCCATGTGCCAGTCATCCCTTTGGGGGAAATTTCCTTGTTTCTTCGAAATGGCAATAAATAAATATTTTAAAAAAATGAATTCCCCAAAGGTTGTAAACTAAGTACCAGCAAAGCTGATTCAGATCAAGACAAAGGTATGCGAAATAAAAAGCAACCTGTCTTCGAAAGAGGAGCTGATGAAGGTTAACATCAATGTTAATGGCAAAGCTGCTCAGGAAGGTTATCCCACAGCCTACAGATGACAAGCCACAGTGAGAATCTGAGATCCAGAAATTACACCTCGTATGACACGTCAGAGAATTTTTAAATTATGATTATAGGGATCATGTATCGTTAGAAAGGCCCAAATCCTTTAAATTCATGTCTAGAATACTCTATCTTACAAACACTGTACAGTAGACATGTGGCATTAATATGAGGGCAGCGAATGAAAGGTAGTCAGTCAACCTTGTGTCATGTGAGATACACACCCGTTTTTTTTTTTTTTTTTAAGAAATTAGCCTACTATGTATTAAAACTTCGGGACTCAAAAATCTTAAACCTCAGTTACCTCATCAGACAATTTAGGTTAATACTGTCCACCTCCCATGATTGACTTGAGTAGCAAATTGATGAACACATATGAGTAATTGCTGCTAACTGCATTCTAAATGCAAGGTACTATTTTTCTGTCAAATGTATTGGATATCTGGAAACATTTCTATTTAGGTGTCAAAAAAGCCATTTTAAATTTCTGCTTCTTTAGCATCATATATAAAGCTTCTACCTGTCATTTTTGCATCTTCACTATAGAAGTAAAAAGTTAACTTCTTTTTCACATTCAGTATCTAGTTCAATGTGTAGCTGCCATTGTGGGGGGAAGTCATTTTAAAGTATGAAGTATGTTTCCATCCCTTCCCTAAAAGTTACTTTAAATGTCGTCAAGCCCTTTATTGCTTCCACTAGCTGGGTATGAACATCCAAGAGGGTGTAGGAGGCACTACCAACTCACCTGCAGCTCTGAAAATGCCGTGTCCTTAGCTATTGTGATGTGGTTATGAGAGGGGCTGGGGAGTAAGAATTGCTCCAGGGCTCTTCAAAAGATACCTGAGTCCCTACTGCCTTTGCTGGAGTCAGTTTCCAGCTGGAGAATGACATTTATTCACATATCTATTCACATATTTATTCACATTTATTCATTCATTTATTCACTCAACAACTTCTAGAACGTGTCTCCCTATATGTCAGACCCTGTGATACAGGCTATGGATATGAAAACTCATTTGCAGAATCCTCTGCAAATACTTTTAAGAGTTTGAAAAGTGTAGCTCAAACTTAATTCTGGCCCTGAAAAAAATATATGATTGGGAGATTAAAAATAATAGATGAGCATAGAGATAAAATATGTATTGCTATTAACAGAGATAATAGCACATAGTGATGGATTTTTGTCCTCTGCCATTTGGTCTTGAGGCACACTCATGTCCTAATACATATGATGTTCAAGAATAAATGCAATAAAAACAAGTGAATAAAAGGCCCATTAAGCATGAATTTTCTATTGTGTAATACTTACTGTGTCAGGCTCTGGGAATGCAAAGATGAATAAAACATAGCCCTTTTCATCATGAGATCGTGATTTGATGGAGGAGAGTGACATACGCTAACATTTTCAATAAAAGATTTTAGGACTTGTAGAGATTTGCACTGGTTACAACGTTGGGAAAATGAGAATGAACTCTCTTGGGGTGTCATGGTCAGAAACAGTTTTGCTTAGAAGACATTCTAACTGGATCTTAAAGGATGAACATGATAGCAGCACTGAGAACCTACTGTGGGCCAGGGACAGTTCCAAATGCTTTGCCAGAAATAAATAATTTCATTCTCTTCCAACCCTAAGAGGTAAGTACTATTTATAATCCTACTTTATATTAGAGGCAACTGAGGCAAAGGGAGGTTAAGTAACTTGACCAAAAACACACAGTAAGTGCTGGATCCAGCATAACAACACAAGTGTATCCAAACCTAAGCAGAGGCGTAGCGTAGAGGAACTTTCATTTAGATTTCGGAGAGCAAATAAAAATAAACCCACAGGGGGAGTTCCCGGCGTGGCGCAGTGGTTAACGAATCCGACTAGGAACCATGAGGTTGAGGGTTCGGTCCCCGCCCTTGCTCAGTGGGTTAACGATCCGGCGTTGCCATGAGCTGTGGTGTAGGTTGCAGACGCGGCTCGAATCCTGCGTTGCTGTGGCTCTGGTGTAGGCCAGCGGCTACAGCTCCGATTCGACCCCTAGCCTGGAAACCTCCATATGCCGCAGAAGCGGCCCAAAGAAATAGCAAAAAGACAAAAAAAATAAATAAATAAAAATAAAAAAATAAACCCACAGGGACCAGGGTAGAAACTTAAACAAGAGAGGTACATTAAGGAGCTAGCACATGCCCGGTTTGAACTGTCTAAATCATTCACATTTCACTGACTGTTGCTAAGTGACAATGAAGACCTCGTGTTGCCAGAGATCAGATCTTCTTCTTATGCAAATTCTCATAATTCTTTTAAAAGGTTAGTGATTAATTCTATTATTTCAAAGCTATCTGGGTACCAAAGGAAGTACTTCTGTGTCTAGAATTAGACCTGTTTAAGATGTCTTAATTTAAAGGATGGGTGAAAGGAAAACCAAACTTTTGCATCCACCAATGAGGAAATAAGGCCTGAAAGTTGGTGGGCTCTCTCTCTCTTGTGTCATGGTCACAGATGTATGTGTTGTCATGCAGTCTCTACACAGAGAGTGTGCCTTTGTGTATATAGTGAAGCTTTCGTTTATCCTGCAATACACAGACTTTTCCCACTGGTTCTGTTTCTCGTCTCATAAATCTATTCACTTGTATGGTTCTTTTCACTCTCTCCCTCAAAATGTCAATTTGTATATTTTCTTTATTCAGAGACATAGGTTGCCAAACTAATATTCAGGACAGGATATGCATTGGAACTAATGTACTCAGCTGAAATAATTACAGTGGTTATTTTCTCCCAATGAAAAGTAGTTATTAAATTGACTGTCCATCTTTTATGCATGACTTCTTAGAATGGAGAAATTACAGTATCTTTTCTAATGTATAGGTTTTATTGCCCTGTAGATTATGTATTGTATTTGATTACAGCCCTCAGAGTATCTGGATTATTCATACACAGTGTACATTTACTGTTTTGAATTTTGCATGTGGAAGTCAAAATTTCTTATGAACTGAGATTATTTTTGTTTCCATTGCATTAAATAGATAACAATCCACATATAGGAAGTCTGAGCTTTACTCCTTAGATAAGAACAAGAAAGTCACAGCTTTTGAATTTAATTCAAGCCAAATTTAATTTTTTTTAAATACTTGAAACTTCCCACTGGGCTGGAAACAAGTTCAACCACAGTCTCTACAGGAATTCCTCCCTCTCCCCACAGGATTGAATGAAGATTCTTGACATCCTACACCTTCCAAAACATCACCCACTCACTACTAACATTTTTTGATGTCCAAGTCCCTAAGATAGGGTAAAAAAACTCCAAATTTAAACTTGAAGATAGTTTTTTTACAATCAAGCCAGCAGAATTGAAGTCTCCTAGAAAACACCACACAGCTATTTCCCTCCAGAGATTTCTTGCCTTCCTAGAGCCCTGTAAGGAAACAGGAAACCTCACAGGCCACCCTCCTTCAGCCTCCGTAGTCAGAAACATCACTCTAGCTCTCCTCCCCACTTTTGGTAAATCTAGGTGACATCTAATGGACTCCCTTCTGGGGGCCAATTTGAAAAATGAGGAAATCCTCTGGCCAAGGTTTTGTTGTCGTTGTTGATTTTTACTGAAATGTAGAGAAGACGAAATTCTAAGCATAGATAGAGGCAGATGTAACATGTATATATAATTTTATTTTATTCAGTAGAAATGTATGAAGTGCCTCCTCTTTGCCAAGCACAGTTCTAGCTATCAGTTTTAGCAATAAACTAAAAAATGTTTCTGCCAGCACAGAGCTTATATTCTACGGCAAAGAGAATAATAAAACATTCAATCATTTGTTTCTTCAATTAATGATAAGTGCTTGGATGAAAAGTAATACAAAGGAAGAGGGAGCAATGGAAGTAAAATATTGATTATAAGTCAGAGTCTGAGAAATTGCATTGTATGGAAACCTGAATATGATTATGAAAGAAGAGCTGTAAATATATATTAGAAGAAAAAAAATCATTGCAAACCAATGGAAAAAGCCAGTGGCAAGGTCCTGAGCAAGGTGTCCTGTGTCCTTGGGCATCATCAAGGAAGCCAGGGTGGTTAAAGGGAGAGAATGGAGGGTAAGAGGATTAAAGAGTTAATTATGAGGAGTCTTGTAAGTCAGAGATAGAATTTTGAATACACTGTGTTATGGGAAGCCTCGGAGAATATTGTTAAAAATTGTTGCTTTGGTTGTGTATAGTGACATATGACCAAAAATGGCCAAGAACAGAAAGATTAGGCTATTGCAGTATCTGAGTCATTGTATAACACACCTTGGATCAGGAGGGGGAAACAATTATATGATGGTCATTGTATAGAAGGGATCTAGTTTCATTTCTTTTGCTGGATATTTAGTGAGCCCTTCCAATCAAGAAGCAAATATTTCTCCTGACATAAAAATTTCTTGATGTGCCCTATTAAAAATTTTCTCCACTTTTTCTTAATCTTTTTATGTTACGGTAGTTCTAAAACTCTTATTATTTTGATGTTGAATGTCCCATAATTATCTTCTAATTTTCATTTACTTCACTCTTATCTTCCTTCTCTTCACATTTCTTATTCCACTTTTAGCAATATTTCTTAAGCATTGTATTTGAAGCATTTTACTGAATTTTGACTTCTGCTGTTATACCTATATGAAAAATCTATATCTCCATATATTACATAAAGCAAAATTATACCTAGTATATAGATATAAAATAATCACATGTAATT
The DNA here is from genome assembly GCF_054392235.1 of Sus scrofa. Classification (NCBI taxonomy): domain Eukaryota; kingdom Metazoa; phylum Chordata; class Mammalia; order Artiodactyla; family Suidae; genus Sus; species Sus scrofa. Next base: position 15,517,639 of record NC_139391.1, read on the forward strand.
ACTGAGGTTTTTTTTGTGAAGATACTTTATTGTAGTATCCAAGTCAATAGAATAAATATCAAATCATAGTCTTCTGAGGCTATCAATTAATTTTTTAGGTTTAATTTTATAGTTTTAATTTATGGAGAACTTCTTTTGCTTTCTGTTGGTTTATTGTGTAGCTTTCATATTAGAGAGAGTCTTCAGTTGTTTGTGACTTTCCATTTTCTGCTTATATTTAAGAGATGGGAACTAAAATCTCTTTGGAAGTTTGAGCCAATGTGTGACATGTAGCTGTGGGTATAACTGTAGGGTTACCTGTCTGGTTTGGCTTACATTGTCTTTCTCTCAGGCCAATCAGCTCCTCAGAAAGAATTTCTAAACCCCCGTCTGGAAGCCTATCTGGAAGTCATGTGAAGGAAGAGAACTGGGGGGCTCAGCATTCAGTGTGGAAACACACACTTAACCCCTTCTCTCAGTAATGTGATCTCCGACAAATATGGCTCATAACTTATACCCGCCATGTTACCCTTTTTAGTATTTTAATAGTTGGAGGACAGAGCAGAGGGGGTTATATGGGGATATAACTGCTTCTTATATAGACTTTCAAGCAGACCTTATTTTTTTCACCTTATCCCCATTCCCACAGGTACCTGATATCCGATCCTTGCCTTTTTTCCTCTGAGAGGGTTTAATATGAGCTACACATCCAATGGCTTTTTAGTTTTTCTCACTGCAAGTGTATAAGTCGGCTTCCTTGGATATGCTCACTTAACAGTTGTCTATCAACTGCACAGCTCCCAACATTTATTGCTTTTATCTCTTCTCCTTTCTCTTTTTCTCTGTGGACTTGAATAATTCAACACATTCTTTATTTCCAGTTAGGGAATAAAGGTAAATGTATTTTTCACTCCACTGTCTCTACCTAGAGTCCATTAGTATGAATTATCAGAGGGACCAGGTAAAGGTAGAATACTTGCTATTACAGAGGCAAAAATTAAGTTCAGAGCATTTAAGTAGTTTTATATTCTCAAGGTGACCAACTGGTTGAGTCAGGGTGTCTCCAAATCTGGGGCTCTTCCTGCCAAATGCAGCTGCCTCAGTTATCACCTTTGTTTACAGTGGACCAAATGCAGACAAACATATTATCCATCTGCCAGGAACGGTTAGTGGCTTATAACAGTCCCACGTAACCTGCACACATCTCCTATTGACTTTGTCTTCTCACCCTTACAAGCAGACAAGTCTGCAAATCTCCACTTTCCAATTAGTCAAGTTAATGAAGCTCTTTAAAGAAATCCATAAAGCCTGCCTCCATGGTCCTGACATTTAGTAACTTCCAGATAATGGTCTCTGGGCCCCTTCTCCATTAAAATATTATGAGTCCCGAAATGCTGACTCTGAGACTTCCTTAGAAGGGAATGAGGAGGGGCTCCCTCTGAGCTTTCCCAAACCCCAGGATAAATCCAGAAACAGCACTTTTAATAGTCAGGCCCATGGAGAGGCCACCCTTAATATAGTTGCCTCCTGTCAGGAAAGTTATGGCTTTCTGCGTGAAGCACAGCAGCTGGAGGTAGGAACAAATGGGAAAGAAAATGAGTCTGGAATCAGTCTTAGGATAGCAACACAAGGGCCCCAGATAAAAAGAAGACTCAGTAAGTAAAAAGAACACAGGCCACGAGCTGGACTCCTCAAAACACATGTCCATGGCACCTCTCAGTGCCTCAGTTTTCTCTTCTGTGTAGGAGGTATAATAATACTTTGTTTTTTATTTTTTTCTTTTATGGCGGCACCTGCAGCATATGGAAGTTTTGGGCTAGGGGTCAAATCAGAGCTGCAGCTGCAGGCCTATACGACAGCCATAGCAACGCCAGATCTGAGCCACATCTGTGATGTATGTGGCATCTTGTGACAACAGGAACACTCTATCCTTAACCCACTGAGGGAGGCCAGGGATTGAACCCGCATCCTCACAGAGACAACATCAGGTTTGCTTAACCCAATGTGCTACAATAGGAACTCCCCCATAATGCTTTGTTCTCAATCCAGTCTTTTCAGGAGGATCCAAATGAAAGCACGAGTGGGAATTTATTACTCATATGGAAGGAATTAAATTAGAAATTGATTCTGTAATATTCATATTCAGCATGAACAGTATGTATAGGCAAGTGGAATCACACATTTCTAATATTTCCTCCACAAAGATTTGGAGGCATATTTGCGTCCTCTTTGTCAATAGCCCTATAAGTCACATACCCTTGCAGTTTGCTGGAAACTTGCTTTGACTTTTCAATCACTTATTTTGATCATGTGGCACTTATCAGTCTGGCTTGCATTCACTATATTCATCTAAATCTAATTAAATAGTGTGGTTAAGCAGACTGTGCTGAGGTATTCTTAAACTACAGGTGTGTTTTACTTCCCGTCTAGATCAGAAGCTATAGCACATCAGTCAGTATGTCACCTCTCACCATTTAGGAGCTATACTGATGATACATATCTCCATTGATTTCTCATCTCAATATTTATTGGTACCCTACAAGGTGCCAGCTGCTGGAGTAGGTGATGGAGTCAGGGAGAAAACATGATTCTAGGTTAACATTATCGAGGGGGAAGAGACCTTTAAATTCCTTCTGTTCTCCACATCTGGTGGCCTGCGTACATGTTACAGTGAGATTCGAGATAAAAGGATCTCTGCCCTCAGGAACATTGCCGTTACCACCCAGGAGCAGAGAAATAAGTCGATGTTTACAACATAATGTGATGTGTTCAAGGTTGGAGGCAGTTTTTGAAGACGGATGGGCACAGAGAAGGAGCTTCTCTGTGTGTCGGGTTCCGGGAGTAAATCACCTTAAGTTAAGCACTACGTATGGAGGTGTCTAGTTAGTGTTCCTGCTTGACTACAGCTGCTATCCCTCCGTGTGCCTTCACTGATACTGGCGATAAACCAAACCCTTCCGCTCTTAGCACATGCTGGATAGCATCTGTGGCCCCTAGAAGTCTACCCTAAAGGTTCATCCCTTTACTTATCTCTTGCCACAAGTACAGTGGAGCAAAGACAGTTCAGGCTACACAAGCTGATTGTGTTTATCCCTCTGGGCAGCAGGAGAACAAGGACTTGCACGCTCATCCTCTGCCTCTCAGCGGGGTGCACTTTCCACTACACCGAGTCTAACCTCGACTCTTGCTTTCCTCTGTTCGAAACCTGAGGGACATTTGGGAAGTTAGTTAAGATCCCTCTTAAATTATGAAGTCCTAGAAAGGTACTCTAACCCACAGAGACCACGCTACATTCCACAGGAAGTAACAATCATTTAGGTCACTGGAAATCACTCTCTCTGCAGTCTGCCCTAGCTTTGCATTTATTTTTGCACAAATTTATGGTTAAGTAACTTTCCCTATGCTTATACTGTTTCTCTCTTCTCAAACTCTCTGAGATCCAAAAGGTGTCTATGCACAGGGTTTAGCACATTGCTTTGAATTCAGTAGGTGCTCCTCTGAGATTATCTCAAGTTCCAACCTTCCATGTACAACTGGCCTATGAAACATGTTTGGAAACCTGAGCACTTATAATGTGTGACATGCGACTGATGCATGAGATTACAGCAGGAGAGTGGGGTGAGGTAGAAAGGTCCAAAAGTAATTGATGGCAAAATTCCGCCTTCTTTATTCATAAATCAGTTTTTATCATCATTGAACCTGTATGCCAGAAGGAAAAAATATTTTCTTTCATAGGATAATGCTAAAGTGATAATTAAATATTGCCTATACCTGACTTCAGGAAATTTCTCCCTCTGTTTCTATTCTCTTGTATCAGACTACACTTACAGTGACAGAAGACCCTCAAACCCTGATTCTTGTATACAAATTATCAAAATACATCGACTTTTTAAAAAAATGATTTCAGGAGTTCCCGTCATGGCTCAGGGAATTATGAACCTGACTAGTATCCATGAGGATGCAGGTTTGATCCCTGGCCTGGCTCAGTGGGTTAAAGGATCTGGCGTAGCCGTAAGCTGCAGTGTGGGTCACAGACATGGTTCGGATCTGGTGTTGCTGTGGCTGTGGTGTAGGCTGGCAGCTGCAACTCCGATTCAACCCCTAGCCTGGGAACTTCCATATGCCAAAAAAAAAAAAAAAGAGCAAAACGAAAATTAAACAGATAAAATTTAAAAAAAATAAAAAAGAGCTTTTCATCATGAAAGATTAATGTTCACACTAGAAAATTTAAAAACAAAAAGAAGCCACAAGGTTAAAATGAAAACTGACCCATAGTCACAATACTCAGAAATAATCACTGCTGATGTTTGGTGCTAGTGTGGTACTAAGCAAATGGATAACTCTTTTGTTTATTTTATTTATGGGATCATAAAGCTCATGCCATTGGGAAACTAGCTTGTTTCATTTCACAGTGTACCATGAACATTTTTCCATGTCATTAACTATTCTACAATATCATTTTAATGACTACATGAATACCTTTTTATGTATTGCGGGAGTATAGTAAACCAAGCCACTATTATTACATAGTTAGGCTTTATCTAATATTTTGGTTTGTATTACAAATAATACGTAAACTTCAACAGCTTTGTGACTTCTTCTACCTTCAGTTTTTGTCATTTAAAAAATGGAGATAATAATAGTACTTGTTCAGAGGCTTATGTAAGGCATTCTAGGAGGAGGTCAGTGATTATTAACCACCATTCTTATTTTGCCATAAATGGCTTACAGTAATTTCTTAGTACAAATATTTTATGTACTCTGATTTCTCTGGAATTTCTAGGTTAATGGCGCAGTTTTACGACTTTTGTTACATAATAGAAAACTCACCGTCCCCAAAACAGACCACTATACATACCCACTGCAATGTGTGAAAGCATCTATTTCTCTGTATCTTCACTAACAGGGTTCTTAGAATTATTTAATCTTCTCTGGCACGATGAATGTAAAACTGTTCTCTCTCGGCTATTTTAATTCACATTCCACTGTGGAACAACACTCTTACATTGGTTTATTTATCATTTCTAATTCTTCATTTATAAATTCACAGCTACTGTCCTTTACTCAGTTTTCGAAAAAGGTTTTTATCATTGTTTTTATTAGGTTGAAAAATGTATTTAAATATTCAAGGTAACAATTTTGCAAATTTATTTATCTTTGAAATTTGATTGCCTCTATTCTTTCACATCCATGCAGGAGCCTACATTTTTATGTAACTATATTCATAAACCTTTCCTTTGCAATCATGTTTACAAAGTCCTTTCCCAGTCTACGACTAAGTAAATACTCCACTTACATTTTATTCTGGAACTTGTATTGATTCAATACAATTTCTCTGTTTATCATTTTATCAGCGTCTACAGTACAACATAGACATATGCCTTTTTTCCTTTTTGCAAATGCTAAGGTGATGAGTTTAATATTCAGGAATATTACAGGTATTTGAAATAATGCTTTTTATTATATTTTTATGCCTGGCCTAATTTTTTTTCTACTAATAATATCTTCTGTATTGTTTTAGATATGATGATGTGTTAATGTTTCTTGGTAATTTTTACTTTTTTAAAAATTATTCTCCCCGATGTACTTTGAAAGCTGAAGTGCTATTACTGCTATTGCACACGTTAAATATAATAATAAAATGTGAAGTCTTTTCAGTGGAGTTTTCTAATTTTAAAATATCAGATATATTTCTCCATTAGTATATCTCACTATATAGTACATATTATATCTTAATATATAAAATATGTCAATAATTTTGTGGTGCTCTTGATATTGACACTATGTATTTCTAAGTTAATCACAGATATTTCATAAACTTTCATCACAAATTTTTATTATGCTGATGCAAGCAACAACCAATTACAAACATAAAAAATATTTTCGTGTATAATTTTTCTTTTGCTATTTTCCAAGTTACTGTCATTTCACTTTTATTCAGAAATATCTGCAAAATTTTATTTACAAGCTTTGTTTTCACTTTAACCAACAACAACAACAAGAAGTCACTTTTTTCCCCTGATGTTCCTAACAGGGAAGTCACTTCAGGTAGGAAATGGCTTTTGCATATACGGAGCAGAGAAGTGTATGTCCTGCCAGGCCTGTCATTTCTTTCTATTTCCTAAAACACTTTAGTTGAATTTCTCGGTCATTACAGGAAGAAAACCACATAACTTTAAAAGATTTTATTCCACTTTATAGTCTATAAACATTATATATTTTATTTGCTTATTGCATTGGAGAGAAAGTTCAATCTTTTTAATCATTAAAAGCTCATGTCATCCTATACGCTAAAAAAGTATTTATATAGTTAGAAAGTCTACAGTACTACCCCCTCACACAGCTCTGTTCAGTTTTCAAAAATCCTTTAACTTCCTTTCTCTTGCTTTTCTTAACAAGTCTGTGATATGGTCAGGTTTTCTCATCTAGAATATGGGGGAAAAAACTTGGATTTTATATAATTTATCCAAAGTACAACAGCCATTAATTTAAAAAAGAAATAGAGCAAACGAAAACACAGGAATAAAACCCAGGTTTCCCAGCTTCTAGACTAGGGGTCTTTTTGAAATAGCAATTCAGCTACCTGGCTCCTCTTATATGAATAATTTGAGAAACCTTCAAATTTTGGATGTATTAAGAACACTGTTAAATATACAGACATTTGCCTTATATGCGGTGTTATTTTTTAATTTAGTAAACAATACGCATATGTGTTTCACTAAACAACATGTAAAACAGCTGACTCACTACAAGTTAACATTAATTCGGAAAGTACGGCTAAAGACCAAAACGTTAGGTACTAGGATGCAAGAATGGGAAAAAAAAAAAACATATCAGCCAGAACAGACTGGGTTTTGCTGTGATAAATAAAAAATTATCCCCAAATCTTTGTGGCTTAAAATTTTATTTCTCTCAAACGGCATGACCCATTTTGGGTGAGCAGGAGTGTGCTACATTCCTATAGTAACCTAGAAAACCCCGCTGACATATTTTCACTAATTTTTCTATAACCTGTATGTCAGGGGAAGAGAATATGGCACATTGTTCTCTGATTATTGATGGCTTAATACAAAAGTGGCCCAGACCACAAGGCTCTGCCTAATTTGAAAAGGAGTAAGGAAGTGCAGTCCTACCATGTATTTGGAAGAAGGGGTCTAAAATAGTCATGGTGAGTCCTGTTATGCTCTAAACTCCAGTCCTAGAGCTATACATAGCATTTTGAAAAAGAAATGAAATGAAACACATCATTTAGTAGCTAAAATAAATATGATAAATTGGACAAACTAGAGTAGGGCACAAAGTAATCTGCAGGAGTGGAAGACAAGAAGCCAACATGCTTGGAGAAGAGAGAAAATACTGAGGGGAGCTGGCATGTGACTTGAACTATAAAGATACTACCAGGCAGATCAAGAAAGAGAGCATTTGACTCAGAATTTATACTTAAATGCAATAGAGAAAGAGCCACTTAATAGAAACAGGCATACGGAGTTCGTGGCTCAGTGGTTAACGAATCTGACTAGGAACCATGAGGTTGTGGGTTTGATCCCTGGCTTCGCTCAGTGGGTTAAGGATCCAGCATGGCCATGAGCTGTGGTGTAGGTCACAGACGCGGCTCGGATTCCGTGTTGCTGAGGCTGTTGTGCAGGCTGGCAGCTACAGCTCGAATTGGACCCCTAGCCTGGGACCCTCCATATGCCACAGGTGCGGCCCTAGGAAAGACAGAAAAAAAAAAAAAAGAAAAAAAAAAAAGAGGCATAAAGAACGATCAAGTTTCAGGGGGCTATTCACAGTAAGTGACTTCAGTTTACATAAATTACTTTGCCTCTCTGGACCATAAGCTTCATGATAAAATAAAGAAGTTTAACTAAACATAATGTTTCAGCTCTATCATTCTATATTGGAATTTTTAATATTGGAAACTTACTGGTAATTTTCAAGCCCTTATATGTTGGTAACCATTCCACATCAAAGAAAGTCAGACAGAAGAGACAGCAAATGATTTTGTACTGTGCATGCCAATACTAATTACTAAGAAGGTGTTATCTGGAACGCTTGATTGAGTAAGAGGCGGCCTGAAAAATAATAGTTTGAAAGATGATCAGTGTCTGTCATGGGCCCGGGACTGGGTAGTATGGAAATAAAGGTGGGAGTGAGTAGGGATGTAAGGGTAGTTGTTTCCCTGAGTTCTTATTACAGAAGAGGTGCCACTGCAGCAGTTGTTAGGCCTGTGATAAAAATACATTTCAGCACTGATATATTTTTAATCACAAGCCTAACAACTGCTGAAATGGCACCACTTTTATGGTGATATATTTTATATATCCCTTTTTTATAGTTTTATACACACACACACAAACACACACACACACACACATATATATATATATGTGTGTGTATCTAGTGTGACATATAAAATTTTAAATGCAGGGGCCAGACAGGTCATCCAGTAACCAAAATTTCTCCTCTCCTTTATTTAACATGCTTGTTCTGGTACTCATGAATGCAGAAGTCTAATTTACCCAGGACCCAGCAGCCAGTTTTAACCAACCCCACCTGGCCCCAAGAATTCTCTTTCCTATATTGATCAATCTGTCCGTGGCTTTGGGAGCATGCATAAAAAAATTGGTGAAGAAAAAGAAATAGAAAAAATTATACTGTTTATGAAAAATATAAAGTAGAAAACACAGATCAAAGCAGAAAATGACTTTTATAGAGTGGATACAATTTTAGTTCCTTCCATCCTTTAAATGAACTATTATTATTTTTATGATTTTTATTTCTAAAGTCTAAAATTTATTCTCAAAATATCTCTCTACTTTCCCAGTCTCTCCCTTGGAGATACAGGTAGTAATACAGCATTATGTAAAGCCTAGCAAATGAGAACGTATCATCCAATAGAAATAATTATTAAAATCATAAGCCATTTATTCTGCGTTCAGCAAAGCATAATGACTGAATGAAAATTGTCAGGCAGTGTACTGTCCTTTGATTAATAGACTAATATAGGTTTAAGTTTTCCTTTTCTAGGAAATATACTACTACCTGCCTGTGCAGCTTTATCATAAAATGTGCATTTGAGACTGAAATATGAAAGCAGAATAAGTCCCAGTGTACATTTTTTTTCCACCTCACAGTAGAGGAAAACTCTTTTCAGAAATCAGCAACTATATGAATTTTGAGATGTATTTTTTCTAAAATATTTCTTAGGTTAAGAATCATAACTATTTACTCTTATGGAGTTCTTAGAGATTCAAAACTTGTACTGTTAATTAAAACTAAATCAACTGTAGGGAAAATAAGTGGAGAAAGCTTTGGGAAGAGATATGAAATATATGGGTTAAAATGCTATATAACAATATAAAGTCTAGGTTTAATCGCCTCATGTAATACTAATTATTTCAACGTAGATTACAACATAAATTGAATAATATAGAAATATTTTAATTAGCCCATTGGACTATAAACTTGCTTAAATTATTTTTCAGTTATTGCTTTTAAACTGGTAACTTTTAGTTACATTGACATGGGTAAAAAAGCTCTAACTAGAAATAGCTTAAACTAATAAATCATTATATACAATAATAATACCTACTTTGATTTTTTAAAATATTTTCTAAGGCTTCATATTCTTTTTTGCTTTTTACTCTTACAAAATTATTTACCATACCCACACCTTAAAAAAAAATCAGCATGTAAACACCATAATTTCTTTATACAATAGCAAATTGTATCTGGATGCTAGTTGTTATATTTGATTTGCTTGTTCTTCCTTTACTGTTTTAAGATATCTAGCAATACTTCATTAAAGCCAGATGCTTACAATCTAAGGATAACCCTTTGACACCACTGTATTTTGATCTATACAATGAATCATCATGTCATTTACAAGTATTATTTCTTTAATTCGCACAATGATTTCTGTGCTCTTAATTTTTGGGGAGGGCAAGTAATCCGTGTTATTAGTATTATGAAAATGAGAAAACTGAAGTTTAGATAAATTAAATGAAAAGTCCAGTATTAGCAGTTAATATGACTTTGGACTCAAAATAAGACTCACCACCATCGGAGTTCCCGTCATGGCACAGTGGTTAACGAATCCGACTAGGAACCATGAGGTTGTGGGTTCGGTCCCTGCCCTTGCTCAGTGGGTTAATGATCTGGCGTTGCCGTGAGCTGTGGTGTAGGTTGCAGACGCGGTTCAGATCCTGCGTTGCTGTGGCTCTGGCGTAGGCTGGTGGCTACAGCTCCGATTGGACCCCTAGCCTGGGAACCTCCATATGCCACGGGAGCGGCCCAAGAAATGCCAAAAAGACCAAAAAAAAAAAAAAAAAAAGACTTACCACCATCTATAATGTATTTTTCTTTATGTAGCAGAAAGTTATTGTCAATATTTTTGTACAGATACAACTGTATAAAAAACAAACAGATTAATGCCATGAAAAATGGAGAAAGTTTAAGTAGCTATTGGAGGAGTTTGACATTAAGTTAGGAATTCTAACTATCTAATTATGTTTAACTATCTCTCATTACCTGACTAGAAACCTCCATGTTTCTACTACTTATAAACTAGCGCTCCAGACCAGCACCATCCAATACAATAGCCACCAGCCACATAAGTGTAAGAACTGGCATTAAATAAAAGAAATTTAGTATCTCATTTGTATCCACTACACTGCAAGTGTGCAACAGTCACAGGTGATCAGTGGCTACTGTAAAGGGCACTACAGACAGAAAATTTCCATTATCACTGAGTGTTCTTAGTGTATCTCTAGACAAATACACTAAAGAATGTTATTGGGTATTGTGTGTATTTTTAGGAGATTAACTGTAAAAGTTCTATCGCCATTTCACACTTTCCACACATACAATTATAGCTGACCACTCTACATTAGACATAGGTGGTAATATTACAGAATAGGGTATAGACTAGGCCTTCGATAAAAATTTGTGCTTGTATAATCAGTTATGACAACATAAATTAACACTTTTAAAAAAGATTATTTATTGGAGTTCCCTTGTGGTGCAGTGGATTAAGAATCCAGTGTTGTCACTGCAGCGGCTTGGGTTACTGCTGTGAGGCAGGTTTGGTCCCTGACCCAAGATCTTCCACATGCTGTGAGCATGGCTAAAAAATTTATTCCTAAGATCCGAATTTAAATCAACTACTTTATTTAATACCAAACAACCTTTGACAGTTCTATATCATACACTGTATGTGCTGTGTGTGTGGACGTGTGTGTGTGGGGGGGTGTAGGTGTAAATATATTTGAGGGAAGTGACCAGGATGAAAATGTTTGGAAAACAAAACACAAAAGCCAGTCATTCCTGGATCAAGAGTAAAACAAAAACCTTTTCTCTAGGGTATAAAATTAATAACCCTCAATGGCTTAATGAAGGGCATCTGAAACATGAATTCAATGCATTTCAAGTTCAAAAGGAGGGATTTGAAGAAAAGATTACTTATTAAATATGTTTACTAATATCTTTGCTAACAATTGCTTTCTTTTTTATCGAATTCCCTCCTTCTAGTTCAATATTCTTTCTCTTTTAGAATATTATTTTTGGATCTTTTAAGGTCAGTCTAGGATTAATTTACTCAATCTTGGCTAGTCTGAAATGGCTTTAAGTATGCTTTTATTGACTAGTAATTTATCTGAGTGCAAAAGTCTAGGTGAATAATTATCTTCTTCCAGTACTTTAAAGATATCGATCAATGATCTTAAGCTACGTATTTTTGCTCAAGAAAAGTCTGTCTTCAATTGATTTTGTCATTATTACCACTCTGTAGTAATCTTTGTCTTATAAGGCTTAACATTATTTTTCTATCTTTTTTTAATTTTGATGCTAGCCCTTTTCATTTGGAGGTATCTGGTGTAAATTTTTATTTTTCCTGCTCAGGATTCAGTGTTCTCCTTCAATATCAAGAGTCAAACTTTTCTTCAATTCCAGGAAATTTAGTCATTACATATTCAAATATATATATGAATTTTTCATTGGCTCTTTAGAATCCCATAAGTTCATTCATATATTCTATTTTTCACTCCTTTGAACTACATTTTGAGGTATTTCTTGAGTTTTATCACATGGTTCAGTAAATACCCATAGGATTTTATGTCTCGTCTACTCTTTATGTCATTAATTTAGGTTATTGTTTATTCAATATTTATATATTTAGTTATATATTTAGTCTAGTTATATAGTCTAGAAGTTCTACTTGATTAGCTTTCATATTTCCTCAATTTCCCATTATAGTTTGTTATTGCTTAAGTTTCTATTTTACATTCATCTATTCACTTAAAAATATTCCTTTCAGATTATTAGTTCTACTGATATAATAAATTATTCACTGTGCAGTGTTGATTGACTCTCCGTCACTGTGGATTGTGCCAAGTTATATTTGGGTTTTGTTTTTGGGGGGCGGGGGGCGGCCGTCCTCCACAGGATGCAGAAGTTCCAGGGTAAGGATTGAACTCGAGCCACAGCTCTGACAACACAGCATCCTTGACAGCTAGGCCACCAGAGAATTCCTCCTATAATGTTTTTCTCTTTTAAGAGCCACGCCTGTGGCATATGAATGTTCCCAGGCTAGGAGTGGAATTGGAGCTGCAGCTGCCAGCCTATCCCATAGCTATAGAAATACCAGATCCAAGCTGTGTCTGTGACCTACACAGTAGCTTGTAGTGATGCTGGATCCTGAACCCATGGAGAGAGGGCAGGGATCAAACCCACATCCTCATGGATACTTGTCATGTTCTTAACTCACCAAGCCACAGTAGGAACTCCCAACCTGTAACTTTTTAATATTTTATTTTTAAATTAAAGTGTAGTTAACTTACAGTGTTGTAAAATTTCTGTTGTACAGCAAAGTGATTTATTTATATACACGTATACATTCTTTTTGTTTATACTCTTTTCCATTTGTAATTTTTGGCCATGGACTCAGCTACAGGAATTTTTTTATTTGGTCAGTATGTGTGTGTGTGTCTGTGTGTGTTACGTGAATCCTTTCTATCCAGAGTTACTGAAGAAGGGTTTCTTACTTGCTTCAGTGTAGGGCCCTAAGTCTCCATCAGTTCTTGACCAATTTCTGCATTACTTTCTTAGCTCATGGCTATGTATAGGACATTATAATTTGCGATCCAACAGGACACTTAAGAAAGTGAAGGGGAATGTTGTAATAAGTGTATACCAGGATTGTGCAAGACCTACTAGGGCTTATGGTCATGCTACTCATTCACCATGGGGATACTGAGAATGTGGATGTTATAACCATGAATGGAATCTGCACAGCACAGTTGTTGGTTTTTCTCCTTAGCTGCAAATCTTGGTGCAATGGAAAGTATCTATCAAGGTACCAACAGCTGCTGAGAAGAGGTTTTTTATTCTCATATTAGGGATCAGACAGGCTCTAGTTCATAAACAAGATATATCTGAGCTTTATACAAGTAGTTCAATTTCCATGGCCTGGGCTGGTCACTCCATGTGAGCTTTACAACTCCTGCTTCCAGTTCTTAAAATGCTTATGCCTAGTTCTGCTCTGCAAATGAATGATTCTACTTCAGATTCAACTCAGCTCACTGCTCCTGGGCATTGTCCTGATTTGGCTTAAACTCATACTTATATTTTAATTTTTAAAGCTGTTTGTTATTCAACACTAGTATGTATTTGCTTGGAGTAGAAGTAGGGATTCTTTTTCCAGCAGTTTAGTCTACTGTATTTGTCGTACAATTTTAGAGTAATGATTTGAACATATTTTAAAAGAACATAATACGAGCACAGGCTTTGTTCTATTTCTTTTCATATGCATGTATGTTTAGTTATCTCTGCCTCAAAGGACTGTGATATTTTGTTATTTCATTACTGTTTGTATTCTCTATATTCTTCCCTGTTTGTTGTTATTGCTGCTTTGTGTTTTTTTTATGATTTATGGTTTCCCCAAATATGGTGCCATATAAACCAAGATTTTCTACAAAAATATAGTGTCATGATATCATTAAACCTCTAAAAAAGGGAAGCGCTTATATCAAGGATCAGCACACAAGGTCCTATGAGCCAAATGCAGGCTAGAGACTTCATTGTAGGTCTCTGAGCTAGATTTTTAGTTTTAAAAAATTGAAGAAAGAGCCAAAAGAATAATATTTAACTGATGATATAAAATTCAATTTTGTCTATTTGTACATTTTTTATTGAACTCACACTCATTCATTTAGGTATTGTCTTTGGCTGCTTTCACATTACAAGGGCACAGGTGACTGGTTATAACAAATACCATTAACTCACAAGCCTAAAATATTTACTATTTTGTATTTAACAAGAAAAGCTTTCTAGCCTCTGGCCTAGATAATTAAATGAACAAGGTAAGGGGATACTCTTTTTAATAAACCTAGAATTTCTGTGATTAATGTCAATGGATGCATTTTAACTGAATCAGTAGGGTAAAAACAAGCTTATGTGACATTGCACTTTAGAGACTGGAGTGAAGGGGGTGGAAGGGGTGATATTTTATCATTTATCATAATAGAAATTCTGATAGTACCCAAATCAATAATAAAAACAGGAAATGACACACAATAGAAATGAAGGAAGAGTAGAAATAGTTTGTATACTTCAAAAGCAGTTTTATAATGAGTATCAGTATTTTAGAGCACAGGTATAAATAACAAGACTAGCACTGAACTAGCAGAAATCAGAAAATTCACCATGCAAGATCTTGATGTTTTGAATCTTGTGACTTAATGAAACACAGAGGGATGAAAAAAAATTCTGACTTTACATATGGATCAAAAACAATCAGACTAAGAGAAATAAGAGCCACGTATTCTTCTGGGAAAAAGCATAAAGCAGCATAAAATAAAAGAAAACTGATTTTTGGCAAAGGAGACTAAAGGTTTCCTCTCCTGAGAGCCCGATGAGTTTTCATTAACATATCAAGGAGACTCATGTACTGGGAAACAACAGTCATAACAAGTAACAAACAACAAATCAAGTATGATACAAAAGTAATAAATATTTCTATTTAATTAACAGACATCATTGCTTCTATATTCATCATTTAGTAGGAGACAATTGAGGAGTGCTAACCTTTTAAAATACTAAAGGATGATCCGTAACTGCTAAGACAGTCTTTGGAACCAAATTTTATTTTAAAATCTGAAGAACTAAACCAAATTTAAAGTACATTCTTAATTTACATGTTGAATTTACAGAGATTTTTTTCTAATGAGTATTTTATCTATATTTCAACCCCTAGGGAACTCTACTTATCTACAGGATTATGGAATTTGAGAAGAAAACAACCTTCATTGACAAGTGTTCAGTAAGCATCCAATGAGAAATGTGTATCATCATTGGATTCACATCTCTAGGGCAGGGGCAGAGGCAGAAAGGAGCCTGTAGGGAGTGACCCCTATGTTATAGTCCTAACTAGGAAATTACATAACCTCTCAAACTTTAGTTTCCCTCTTTGTGAAATGGGTGTAGTATTATCTATTTCATAGAACTGTGAAGGTCAAATAAGCTTATGTAACTAAGACACCTAGGATAGTGCCTGGCACATAGACCCCGTCCACTCTATAACTATGATTACCAAGGTCAACTCTGTCATTAATACCATGGTTTCTATGAATGTACCCATCCTCTCTCCTGGTAGTTTGATTTTCTTTACTTGGTGAACCTTATCATCATTTCACTGACCTTTAATATTTGTGCTCAGCATAACATGTGTCATTCTAGCAAACCTTAACGCATTGTTAAAATAGGAACAAACATCATTTCAACTCACAATTCATTTATTAACTGATACAAAGATAAAGGAACAGCTTTGGTTAAAGTTGTGAAAGTTATTTTCCCCCCCTCATAAAGCACACAGATAGTAAATAATAAACGAAACCAAACAATTTCAGTTTCAGGTAATGATAAACGTTACAAAATAAAAATTGAACTGAGTAAAGAAATGAAGAGATGTTTTAGAAAGGCCACTCAAATGTTGCTCTTCTGAGGAGGACCTGGAGAAAGCCTTACAAAAGGCACAGAGACAGCCAGGCCTAAATCCAGGAAAAGACTATACCAGGCAATGAGAACAGCAAGTGTAAGAAAGAGTCTGTGTGATCCAAGTGTAGTGAGCAAGAGAAAAGTAGGAGAGAAAATTCAGAAGACAGTATGGTTGCAATGTAGTCATCTGAACTATAATCTAATTGCTACGGGAATCCACTGGAGAGTGTTCAGGAGTGAGGAGCATGATTTAATTTATGTTTTTAATTTATGTTTTAATTTATCCTTCTGCCTGTTCTTTAGAGGAAGAGCATAAGACAGAAGTCAGCAACGAATCTACACGGGTCTTATTGAGGACAGTTCAAATTGTGGTTTAGAATAGTGACTAAACATAGGGTGGTGAGAAGTGCTTTGATTTGGGGGCTATTTTGTAGGTGGGGCAATAGGACTTGTTGCTTGGTTGAATGAGGATTTTAAACTATTCTGTATTTCTCCATAAAAAGAGCTAGTGATCCCATCGTTTGTGTATATAGCAACAAACGAGAAATTTATGAAAGCAACAAACAGCAACATACAGCTAACTATGACTAAGTACATGTTTGTGCAAAATAGTTATAGACCCTATGATAGATGCAGAACCACATATACTCTTTATAAATAGCCTAAATGCTATTTAAGGTTAAAATGCTTAACATTATAAATTCAATGCAAGAAAGGCATTAGCAAGATGCACTGAGCAGTGTTTGGTCACTCTCTTTCCAGATTCCCCCAATGAACATGTTCTCAATTTCAAGTAAAGTGTTGTACTAATGCAGTTTCAAGCCCCTTTCCCACTTCCAATCATACTGCTATGAGGTCTAAGCACTTCCTAAATACGAACTCAATCATTCACCCACTAATCAGAGTGTTTTGCTTGTTCATTTGTTTACGGGTTATATGCCATAGTCTTGTTTGATGTTGGCTAATGTGATCACATAAAATCTTTGCTCACCATTATCTTGAGCACAATAACTCTTGAAAACTAATTAGTTGGAAAGAATGAAAGATGATCACATGTATCAGGTAAGTTCACCTCCCTTCCTAGGTTAGTCACTAGGTTAGTTCCTTGGTCTACTGGGGCTGAAAATGTGTCTGAACCTGCTATTCTGGTGGATGCCTGATAGTATGCCTGAATTGATGGCTATGCCCAAAATAGAAACTCTGGAGCTGCCTTTGGGTCCCAAGCAGTTGGTTTTTACTGTTTATCCCTTTTACTATATCTGTTCTGATCAACTCATGGTAACTGCTGTACATCTCAAGGCATCAGTTTGATCACTTCAGGTCATTTCTATATCTGGACTGGTTAGTCTGGGAAGATAGAATGTCTTTGAATGTATTCTACATCCAGGCCTGGATGAAGTGGTCCAAAGGTTTCCATGGCAGCACAGAAAGAGAAATTAGGGTAGAGGAACTGTCGGCTCTTGGTAGGATTTGAGGTGCCCTGAAACCAGAAGAATCCTTCTGGTGTTAAGCATCCTGTCTTTTAAAAGGATAGCCTCTAAATCCTGAGGGTGGGAGAACCAGTTCCTATGCCTCTCTACACGATCCAGTTGTTCCCTTCAACACTTAGATGTCACATAGGTAAGGTATTGGAGGTTATCTGCCCTAATTGGCATGGACTATCTACCTGGCCAAATCACATCCTGACAAATAGGATGCCCATCTTCCTCTCCATGGCCCTCTTCCAAGCTTCTCAGAGTGTACAATCTTGCCCATGATCAAGAGTCCTTTGAGAGACTATTTTCCTTAAAAAAAAAAAAAAAAAGATATTTTCCTTCCTCCAAATATAGTTCCTTCTCAATAACAGCATATAGAACAAGAACTTTGGAACTGGCCATCCAGCATGATTTAATTTACTGTAGGTTGAGTGGTTTAACTCCTGTGATGCTCAATTTCCTAATTTTTGAAACAAGGGTATCATTATTTCTGACTTCACAAAAGTCTTCTAAAGAGTAGGTCAACTTAGCTCATGCCAGGCATAGTACTAGTGCTCAAAAAACAATGAATACTATCTTCCTTTTCTGTATTAAAAATGAATGATTCATTATACTTTTCCTAAGCATGTTATGTGATTTTCGTGACATCACTACATGCATCTGTTTCTTTACACTGGAGTAAACAAATAAAAACCAAGCCTGTGGAATCAGCCATTAAGAATATTTAGCTTCAGGAAAAAAAACCTAAGACATTTAAAAAGAAAGATATATTTATACTAATGTGCGTCCTTTTGATGATGAGCTTTATAAGCAAAGAAACCATAGCTTATTCCTATTTGAATACAGTAGTCTCTTTTCTGAAGGAAATACTTTCCAAGTCTCCTAGTGGATACTTGAAACCATAGATAGTACCACACCCTATATATACTATGTTTTTTCCTATCCATACATGCATATGATAAAGTTTAATTAGTAAATTAGGCACAGTAAGAGATTAAAAATTATAATAATAAAATAGAATGATTATAACAATATAATGTAATAAAGTTATATGAATGCAGTCTTTCTCAAAATATCTTATTGTACAAAATTAATGCCTTTTCCACCTTAACTAAGCACTTACACTATGTCCGTAAAATTAACATGAATTTATTTTCCTTTCTTCACAATTTCATAGATAGGAGATTTGTTCCTACTATAGATCTTTGCAACTTCAATATACAAGCTATTTTTCTTTCTCTAAGTCAAGAAGGTTCACTTAAAGGAAGCACTGTACAGCTTCTCTTTGGCGTAAATGAATTACCAGCATCTCTGTTCTTATACTTTAGGATCACTGTTAAGTAAAATAAGTGTTATCTGAACAAAAGTCCTGTGATATTGGACAGCTGATCTGACAACCTAGATGTCCACTAAGTGGATAAAAGGATGACTCATGTCCAATGCTCCTAAGACACCACCAATCTCCAGGAATTCCTTAATTAATTCTTAATTGAGTTACAGTCGACATATTACTTTGCATCCTTTCAGGTGTAAAACATAATTATTTTATGTTTATATATTGCAAAATGATCACCACAGTAAGTCTAGTTAACATATGTCCCCCTATATAGTGACCTGAATGTGGTCACAAGAATCCACTCTCTTAACATAATTATACAACACTGTGATCCAGGACCCCCACCCCAACAAATACCAAAATCTATGGATGTTCAAGTCCCACATAAAATGGTGTTGCATAGTCATTCTCCGTATCGGTGGGTTCCATGTTTGTTTGCAGAGGTGAGGGCTGAGTGTACTTTTTTTTTTTTTTTTTTTTTTTTTTTTTTGTCTTTTTGCAATTTCTTCGGCCGATCCTGCGGCATATGGAGGTTCCCAGGCTAGGGTGGAATCGGAGCCACAGCCACCAGCCTATGCCACAGCCATAGCAATGCGGGATCCTAGCCAAGTCTGCAACCTACACCACAGCTCACGGCCATGCCGGATCCTTAACCCACTGAGCAAGGTCAGGGATCAAACCCGCAATCTCACGGTTCCTAGTCGGATTCATTAACCACTGCACCACGACAAGAACTCCCTGAGTGTACATTATTAACAACATCAACATGCTGTACATTACTTCCCTGTGACTCATTTTATGACTTAAAGTTTGTACATTTTGACACATTGTACCCATTTCACCCACCCACCCCCACCATTGGCAACCACTAATTGCTTTCTCTATCTGTAATCATGAGTTGTTGTTTTCTTCCCTGTGGGTGGGGGATTTGACATATGGTGATATAAATACAGACTTTGTCTTCCTCTGACTAATTTCACTTAAAATCATGCTCCCAAGTTCCATCCATGCTGTCACAAATAACAGCATTTCAATTTTTTTAAATGGCTAGATAATAGTCCTGTGTATGTACCACCTTTTTTTTTTTTTTTTTTTTTTTGTCTTTTTGCCTTTTCTAGGGCCGCTCCCACAGCATATGGATGTTTCCAGGCTAGGGATCTAATCGGAGCTGGAGCTACCGGCCTACGCCAGAGCCACAGCAACAGGGGAATCCGAGCCACATCTGTGACCTACACCACAGCTCACGGCAACACCGGATCCTTAACCCACTGAGCAAGGCCAGGGATCGAACCGGCAATCTTGTGGTTCCTAGTCAGATTCGTTAACCACTGAGCCACAAGGGGAACTCCTGGATCACCTTTTTTATGCATTTATCTCTAGTGCATTTAAAAATTTAAAAATTCTATCTATTCTATTTGGAAGTGCTGACTAACACATAGACCTTCTCCAGAAATGCCTTGCCTGATGCTGCATGAGTGACATACCCTAACTCTCTTTATAAACTATGTGTTGATTGTGTGGTCATTGACAGAGAGAGCATTATAACTAAATATCAAAATCTGCTGAAACCGGTTTCTAAATGTCTCTTTTGGAAGAATCGCCTTTCCTAACAAAAAAACAAAACAAACAAAAACTACTGTAGTTATTTGATACATTATTAATTTAAAAATTCTCCTTGCCTTATGCCCAATATCATTTCTTGATGTGCAGACCTAAATAGCATATAAGTATAACATAAATACGAAATGAGTCAGGGAAGAGGTGAACCATTCAGATTTCCTTGTAGTAAAAAGATAGTAAAAAGTCACTGGTGATGGCCATACACAACTGGTCAAAAACACAGCTATAAGTAAGCAGAGTGCCTCAGATAACAGCAAGGGCTAAACACCTGTGAACTTATTTAAGGAAAGACAAGGATTTCTTCTGACCCAATGAAATACTTTTGTGCAAATTAGAACAAGGCATCTTTTCATCAGGCAAACTTTTTTCAATTATATTTTTCATATCCTTCACAGCTATGCTCAGGAAAACTCTTCGGAAGCTGGTAGCAGCACACCGGCTGCATATGCACCCATGCCCCAAAATTGGCCCTATCCACACACATTCCAGGCACTACAAGGACACATGTGCTGTTACCAGAGAACACATCCTGTCCCCTTCCATCTCCCCATTCAGGTGTGATGACCATATCAAGTCAGGAACTGGATGAAAAGAAAGAATCAGGACTCCGAATAAGGGTAAGTGAGAGAAAGAAACCTCAGGGTACACCTAGAACACATTTAGGGCAAGAGTATGAGTGAACAGGAATGGGTGCAAAACAGGTTTACACAGGATTTCTCCCTTTCTGATCTATGACTTGGGCTGAAAGCCCAGAATTTCCACATCCAAGAATGTGAATTGCATTCCTCTGAGGCGTGCCTTCTTTGTACAGTACACAACCTGAACACCCAGGCATGGCAGACAAACATGTGAGAAAGCAGAAGATATTTATTTTCACGCTTACATTTAACATCCCAGGGGAAAAACTGTATCCAGACACAAATATAACATGGTTTAAGAAAGAAAAGAAGCTAATTCTAAATCAACATAAGTTACGTATTTGAAAATTACAGGCTGTTATATAAGAGTATGCATTTCTTCCAAATTTTTTCCATTTATATTACTAATTCTATATACTTTATGTCATTTGGTTAACTATTTTGTCACCATGACATGTTAAAACTACACAGAGATTTAGAGATAATTACACTTTAATTGCTTAATTTTACAGTTGAAGAACTTGACATCCGGAAACATTAAAGTGTCCACGGTGACATAGCACTAAAGCAGGAAAAACTGAACCAAACTCCTAGGTGCCTGCTGTTGGTATCATTTTCAATATGCATCTTCCTTAGTCATTTTGGGAAAAGATACCTGTTTATTAATTTTACACATGAGTTAAATAACTATTTTGGGTTTGGCTAGTCACGCCTTTTGTCTGTCCCCTTCACACTGCCTCTCACACAACTGTTGCTATGATCATTCCAAAGCCGAAATGACAGAACAAGAATCACGCAAATATCTTGCATGGAAGACATGCTCCTGTTCTATAGGTATTGATTTATTCATTCTTTTAAAATATATCTATCGTGTATATGAAAGATGCTGATTTTATCATAATGAAAATATACATGATCTCTTACCTCAGGGTATATCTGGTGAAAGACATACTATGGCAATAAATAAATAAATACATAATTAAATTTTTTCTTAGTGCTAATAAGAACAATAGGAGTTCTAGATTGTTGTGGGAGAGAGAGGTTCACTAAAAAGACAAAGCCATTCCTAGTTGAGACGGACAGGCTAGAACAAAGGCAACAGTGCCTGTGTTCCCATGGGCTACATGATCCAAATTCACCCAAAGTCATACCCTTCCACCTCTCCAGCCTTATCTCCATCCTTTCTCCTCCTTGCTCCACAAAATCATCACACATCCCTATTTGAAGTATACTTCCCCTTTCTTTTGTTGGCAATATAATTCGGCTGCTAAGACCCAGTTCAAAAAATACCCACTGTTCCAACAAACCTGTAGGCAGAACTCATCATGGTCTTTCCAGTGCTCTCACATGCTTCACACAGATTTCATTTACCAGTGAGCACTTTGCTGATTTATTTGCATCTGTTTTTACCATGAGGACATGAACTCAATGGCAACAGGAACCATGTTTTACTCATTTTTGCATTCTCTTAGAAGGTACTTCAGGTACATGTGTCTAAATGAATGAATGAGTCAGTTATATTCTTCAAGTCACAAAGTCACAAGGGGATGAGTTACAGTCAGGACTAGAACTCAGAACTCTCAATGCCCCGCTCATATCCACTTGGTATTCTCAACACACAAATTGGGTATAACTTTACAATATGACATGGTATCAAAAAGACAAAGGCAATTTATACTGAATCTGAAGAGGGAGATAATATTGGTTCTCACCATGCAATCTCAGAAAATGTGTTTGGAAAATGACATTCAATTTAGAGCACTGCTGAACTGCATAAACATGAGGACACAGAAAAGAAAAACAGAACGTGTAACGCAAATGAACAAGATGGCTTAGCAAGGGATCACAAAGATTCACACCTGAGTCAGCCACTTGACATGAAGGACAGTACAGCATATAAACAAGAGAAGAGTGTTTTATCAAAGGAGAAAAAAAATCAATTCTTAAGCCAAGGTTTATTAAAATTATTATAATAAGAAACATATATAGATATGGTTCTTAAAGCATGTCTCTATTCATTATTTAAGACTGCATGGTAAGATACATTTAATCTGTCTTCCAAAATACATTTAATAGCTTGCAAAAAGGGATTTGACTTGCTAAAATCATACCCCTAGTTTTAGAATTATATGTGAATCCTCTGCTTCCTAGGAGGGTGTGTTCATTGTTAACCACATTGGAATTGTTGACTTAATAAAAAAAAAATTGCAGAACTCGAAAGTTGTGAGTTAAGTTTTATTTGGGGCCACATTAGGACTTAAGCCCAGGAGACAGCATCCCAGGTAGCCCTGAGAATACCCACCTTGAGGAGCTGAGGGCAGGAAGCTAGGATATACAGACAGGTAGCAAGAACAAAAGGTCACAGAAAACCAGTTATCTCAAGATAAGGAATTGTTTCTTTGGGAAGATGCAAAGGTCTGGGCTTACTAGAGTCACTCCTTTGATATGCACCTCGGCTCTGGGGCCAGTCTTCTTTGTTTCCTTCCTGAGTTCCCTCAGGGCTCACAGGCTCACCTTTGGGAGTAGCTGCATTCAGAGATGACCCTGACATCTTTTTGTTTTTTTAAAAAAGAATAGCCTGGGCAATGGTACTTCAGACAGCTCTGAAATACCTCCCCTAAGAGGAAAGGGAAAATATCAGGATATATGTGATAAAGGTGAAAGGGGAGGTGCACGCAGCCTTGCCTACATTTCGCAGAAGTTTGCTGCTGGTCTCTTGAAGGTTAGTATTAGTCACAGACTTCAGTCATCATTAAGGGTTTTAGTGTTTTTCTGGATACAAGAAGATGCAAGAACTGGGCTCAGAAAGTCTTCTTAAAATATCTAACCATCTGAAGACCTGTTATTCCAGTTTTCTCAGAGCATAGAGTGTCTCACTGCTGATCTCCACCCTGAGCTCTGCTCAGGGAGTGCTGCAGGTGGGCAGTTGCAGCAGCTCATGATTTAATCCATGCAGAGCAAGATGGCAAGTGCCAAACTCCAGTTCACAGACTCAACCATCTCTACGTGCAGCCAGGGTGAACTGAACACAAGAAAAAATAACCAGGAGTGACAGGCTCTGCCTTTGGATTCTGATCATTTTTCAAAGACGTGTCCAGGCATGTCCTGGTGCATTTTACTTTCAACAAGTTATGTTTATCAGAAGTTCTACATAAATCATTTTTTTTTTGGTAAAGTATATTGCATTATAAATGCATTAAGAAATCTTACATTTAAAAAAACTAAAATAAAACCATCTACAACATAATCATATAATTAAAGTTAATCCTTTATTCAATTTTATAACACAGGTACCTTGTAATTTGCACATTCTAAAAAGCAGGAGTGACTCTGATTCATGTTATTTTCATACTGTTTTTCTATCACATCATTCAGGAAAACCTTTTCTTATCTTTCTCTGCTGCCCTCTCATGTGTGCTTTCATGTTTTTCTTTTTTGTATCTGCCTATCTCAGAAATCATATTGTGCTTATTCTTCTGTCATGAGCATTATTTTAAAATTCTGCTTCTTTTCCGGAAAATAACTTTGATGATTTGAAAAAGAGAGAGAATGTCATAGAAGCCACCCCTGGTTTTGATCTTCTCCAACTCAGAATAGAGAACACGGTCATTGCTAGTGCAGGGGACTGGGGAAGGGCACTGTCGTGTCCAGTGCCCACGTCAACTAGTGACATGACCTTGAGCAAATTCAATCATGTTTTGTACCACGCTGTGGGTGGCTTCAGTAATTTTCCAGAGCTAAAGAAGGTTGGGGTGTTCAGTGTGAGTACTCTTGGATCAGGAGGCATTTTTTCTGATTGATGTTCATATACTGATTCTCACCTTCAGGATGAGACCAAGTCTTTTGGGTATTCAGCTGAAATGATAAACAGGAGGTAACAAAGTTGTCTTTATCTCAATCTCTATTATCAGACATAATCTTCTCTGAACTATGTCAGCACTGCTAAAATGAGGAGGGTTCTGCTTATCAGGGCATTTGATTTGCAATGACAGCTGTCAGAGGGCTCTGCTAAGGGCCCAGATTTTAGACCGCAGGGATGGAGGACAGCTTTCCCCTCCCTTGTTTTCTTCCAGGTTTTGTCTTTTTTTTTTTTTTTTTTTTTTCCACTGGATTTAATTTTAAAGGGCAAATTCTAAATTGCATTTCATGGTTCAGAGAAGATGGGAAAAGAACTCAATTACTGTTTATCATTTGTATCAATTAGATAAACTGTCATATTCTACACTCCTAAAGCTCAAAACAGAGATTTTAGCTTATTTTTAAATGGTTAGTAGACTCCACCAACGCAAATTAACTTTAGGTCAAAAGAATCTGTTGTTTTAGGGATACTTTGGTTGCTTAAACTCTTTTCATCATTTTTTTTTGTTTGTTTTTAGGGCCGCACCCATGGCATATGGCATTTCCCAGGCTAAGCATCGAATTGGAGCTACAGCTGCCTGCCTACACCATAGCCACAGCAATGCCAGGGATCCACTGAGTGGGGCCACCAATCAAACCCACAACCTCATGATTACTAGACAGATTCATTTCCGCTGCACCACAGTGGGAACTCCTTTTCTTTCTTTCATTGTTTTTTTTTGTTTGTTTGGTCTTGGTTTCTTAAATTCCTTAGCACCTGATGAAGCACAAAGGCTTTTTTTTTTTTTTTTTTTTTTTTGGCTTTTGGCTTTTGGCTTTTGGCTTTTGGTTTTTTTGCCTTTTCTAGGGCTGCACCCACGGCACATGGAGGTTCCCAGGCCAGGGGTCCAATCGGAGCTGTAGCCACTGGCTTACACCAGAGCCACAGCAATGCAGGATCCGAGCCGCATCTGTGACCCACAGTACAGCTCATGGCAACACCGGGTCTTTAACCCACTAAGCAAGGCCAGGGATCAAACCCGCAACTTCATGGTTTCTAGTCGGATTAGTTAACCACTGAGCCACGATGGGAACTCCGACAAAGGCTCTTTATATTGATCTTTATGATCAACATTTTGAGATCTACTATTGGACTTAGAGAGCTACCTAGTTAGAAGAAAATTTACAGAAGTACGATGGTAAGCAAAAAGAAATATTTTACTCATGATCCTGAAGCTTATAATTGAGGAAAATAGTCCAATATAAACGAACATACCCAATTATATATTCAGTGACACACTGAAATAACTGATCTGAAGAAAAATACCTGGTCCTGGATAAGAGCACAGCATGGACATCTAATTTAGACTAGAATTTTGGAGGAGCCTTCACAGGTGAATAATTGTCTCATTTAATCTTAGTAGCATTATCAAAGTACTAAATATCGTGCCCATTTAAAAGATAAGATGACTGAGAAAAGCTTGAAAAAATATAATTAGCAAATAATTGTCAGAACTGATCATCTAAATGTTTTCTTTGATCCCCAAGGCAGTATTGCTTCTAAAGTCTATGCAGATTACACTCTACATTGTGTTGGTCTTTTTGATGAATCAACCTGGCCAGACTACAGTTCCCAGGCTGTCAGTCAAACTGGCTATGAAGATGTTTGGTTGACGTAATTAAATTACATCATCAGTTGAATTTCGTTAAGGGATAGTATCCTAGGTAATCTTGCTGGGCCTGACTCAACCAACTAAAAGTCCTTAGAAGCAGAACATATCCTGGAAGAAGAAGAAATTCCACTTGTGGAGAACAGCCTTGGCTCATGCCTTAGAGTTCTTCCAGCTTGCTCTACCAGATAGCCGGCTCTGTAGATTTCGGGTTTGCCTAGCAAAGCCCTTCAATATCACCAGCCAATTTCTTTAAAAAAATCTGTATATTTAGGAGTTCCCATTGTTGCACAGTGGTTAACAACTCCAATTAGGAACCATGAGGTTTCAGGTTCGATCGTGGCCTTGCTCAGTGGGTTAAGGATCCAGCGATGCTGTGAGCTGTGGTGTAGGTGACAGACGTGGCTCAGATTCCACTTTGCTGTGGCTGTGGTGTAGGCCGGCGCCTGTGGTGTAGGCAGGCGGCTATGGCTTCGATTAGACCCCTAGCCTGGGAACCTCCATATGCCGCGGGAGTGGCCCTAGAAAAGGCAAAAAGACAAAAAAAAAAAAAAAAAAAAAAAAAAAAAAACCTATATATTTATATATGCATGTGTATGTATATATATATATATATACACACACACATATATATATATCATTCTTCTCTTATTGAATGTTGACTGATTCAAACATCTGCATTTATACCTCATACAAATAACATGTAGATAACTTTTCAAGTGTCAGTGAGGTATTGTGGAAAGAAGTGAGATAAAACAAATATTAAAACCAGTTTTTAGAAAAATTTTTATAAGTTATTTTGACGTGTTCCCATTTTGTTCCTTTTTTAAACAAGTTCTACAAGCTTCCGTGATTCCAAGCTGAAGAAAGGGGTGAGAAAATGGAATGCCTTTCTTTCTTCATTTTGGGAAAGAACATTAAAGTAGAATAGGGAAGAGTTAATTATAGATCGCAACCCTGCTACTTTCTAGTTTGTTACCTCATACAGTACACATTAACTTTGGTAAACTTATCTTTCTCAATGTTAAGTGAAGCTCATGATTTCTGTCTTGCATACCCCTGGGTCTGCTGTGAGCAACAACAGCAACTATGGATGTGAAAGCATTTTGCTTAGCATTAATGCTTTTAACAAAATAATGAGCAGAGCATCACAGCAGACTCAATTCTGATGACGTGTTATATGCTTGATCTGTAGCAATTCCTGAGCAGCTTTGCACAGCATAGGGGCACAGATGCTTTCTTCTTGTTATGACTTACATGGATGCAAATTGTAGGCAACAGAAAAATGTTGGTATTACATGTCAAATCACAATAGGAGATAGAATGAAAAGGTTATAATCAAGCTGCACAATCTATTCAGACATCTTTCTCTCCGAATTATGTCAAATGCTCTTTCCTAGAAATTGAGGCACTTGATGACTGAGATCATTAGAAAGTATATCTACCTCAAGTGGGTCCTATCTATAAAAACTTAGTAATTAAAAATAAACATACATGTACATATACAAACACATATAACCCACTCACATACACAGATTACGGTGAATCATCTTCCAGATTTCTTCTTGTCACTATTTTATTAGATATATAAAGAATATTTTGTATGTCCTTGCCCTGGCACTGAAAAACTTCTTGCATTGAAGTTTTATTTTATTTTATAGTCAGGAAAAGCAAAGAGTTAGGTAAGGAAGGACAGTGTTTCTAGAGCTTTCCTCTAATTTCATCAAGGAAATAGGAAAAAAAAAAAGATATGTTACACAAAATTTTCAGAAACCATTGTTACAAAGTTAATGCTGAAACTTTTTGAAGTTCTTAAAACTAACAAAGAAGCACAAGGAAATAAACTTTTCTCCACACCATGCCTTTTGTTTATGTAATAATTTTATATTCATTCGTCTCAATAGTCATATGTGTAAGTAAAAAAAAAAAAAAGTTGTGGATGCTTTTGCTAATGAGAGAAAAGAGAGGGAGAAAAATTATGTGCCACGTCTTTTACTTTAATTATTTTATTTATTTTTTTTAATAATGCTAACTGAGGTAACACAGATTAGAAGTTAAGTGTCACCTTAGTAACTTGTAAGGTTGCCCAAGATGGAGCTTACCAAAAGATCATCTATTGAAGATTCAAATATTTTATCCAAAGAACTTATTATCTGAAACACTTTAATGAAAATATTATGGAGCTTAATATAAAAATAAACTATTCCACCTAGATGGAGAGGCAAAGTCTTCAGGTCCATTCTTGGTGACATGCAGAGTGAAATTTTTCTTAGTTTGAGATAGTCTTGTAAAATGGCATTTTGTTTTATGTAACATTTTAAGTATCATTTCCTAAAATAAATTATTGAGAATTATACTCCTACTTATGATCTCACTATAAAATATTTACTCCTTTTCTACCATGGGTTTGTTAAATTTTTAAAATTTTCATATTAACATTTATTATTTTTAGTTATAAAGTTAACTCAAGCAATGTGCCAAAAATCTAGAGCATAAAGTATTTGTTCTTTACATATCAGTCACAAGATAAAAATGTTTATCATTGGTATTGTTTAACATTATACAAAGAGTCCTGACTAATGCATCCAGACAAGAAAAGAGCCATATAGATTCAAAGTAACAAACAAATCCACAATAGTTATCTGGAGATATATGATCCTCTATAATAGAAGAATTATTTGAAATCATACAATTTTACAAATGCTCTAAAATATTTTACTGGTTCCTTCTAATCAGTAAATTAAAGTTTAAAATGAAAGTGAAAATAAAATCATTTACTTTGGCAACAAAACTCTAATGTATTAGACTAAAATGACCTTTGTGGAAAAAAATTTGAAACACTATAAAGGACATAATATGAAATTCAAATACACTGAGAATTATACCATAACAATTATAATGACTTTGTATTGTAAAGATTTCAATTCTCTTTAAGTGATAATCCCAAAACAATTTTATTTAATAAAATATCAATATGAGTTTTCTGAAAATTAATTAACTTTTTATGGGAGAGTAATTGAGTTCAAATATTCCAAAAGCTAAGACAGTTTGAAAAATAAAATTAACAGAGAGCTCTTCTTTACCAGCTTTTAGACATAAAGAGCCACAGTAAACTAAATAATTTGATACAGTGAAGCAAAAGAAAAATAAATTAGTGGGTCAGCATATAGGTTCAGCCAATGACCTGTGTAATTTTTTTTTTTTGGTTTTTAGGGCTGCACCTGGGGCATATGGAAGTTCCCAGGCTAGGGGTCAATCAGAGCTACAGCTGCCGGCCTACATTGCATCCACAGCAATGCCGGATCCGAGGTGTGGATCTGCAACCCGCACCAGAGATCACGGCAATGCCAGATCCACAACCCACTGAGCAAGGCCAGGGATCAAACTTGCACCCTCATGGATACTAATAGGATTCGTTTCGGCTGTGCCACCATGGGAACTCCTGACCAGTGTATTTTTGAGAATTTAGTTTGTAAGGGATTTGGCATCAAAAGTCAGTGTATTAATGTGGAAAGAATGAGTTACTTTGTAAAAAATGTTGGAAATATTGGCCCATTGTTTATTAAATATGATGATAATACTGAAATGACAGTACCTACATGGTGCTCAAAATGATTAGGCAATAATCCAAACACTTTAAATTTACTAAGCTTTTCATTAAAACAGTACTAAAAGATAGGCATTATTATGATTTGTATTTTACAGATGAGGAAACAGAGGCATAAAAAGTTAAGTATTAGAAAGTGACACACAAGTAGCAGAGTCAGGACACAAACCTAAAGGTTTAGCTACAGTCTTTTCTCTTATTCATTGTACTTTTCTGCATCTACAGGTTAAAAAATTAGATCCCTATCTCCTGCCATATATACAAATTAACTCCAGATGATTACAATGAAATGTATGTAAAAATTTACATATGAAATATAAATCTAATAGAACTAAATGTAGTAGAATATCCAAAGGATGGGTTATTTATTGGGAATTTAAATCTGTATTTTCAGTAACCAAAGTATTAATATCTAGAATATATGATACCTACAAATCGGAAAGGAAAAGTCAATATAAAAATAGTCAAAATAAAAACAGATAATTTACAAGGGGGAAGCCTATACTCCAAATAAAAATATTAAGAAATGCTCAACCTCACTAGCAATTAGTAAATATTTTAAAGTTGATACATTTATACATATATAACACTTATAGTAAAAAAGTATAAAAATTATACATTTTCATGTTAAAAATATATTTGTAAATGTATTATGCATATTTATACATATTTGAAAATTAATAATTAGAAAAGTAATAATCTTGTTTTAAACAAACTTATCTGAATTGCTGCATGCATGTATCGTGTGGAGAGTTCTAGAACAGTGTTCTAAAACAAACAAATGCAAAAAAAATAATTCAACCCTCTTCCTCAAATTGCCTATAATTCCTTCTTCTACACAAATGGAATAATGAAAAAGAAATTATCTTGCAGAATTTTAAGCCCTCCCACTCCTTTATGCCTACTCCTAAATCTTTTGGAAAAAATGTTCTGTTCCTTAATAGAGAGAAAGAAAAAACTATAAGAAATACAAAAGAAACACGTTTCTGAGGATGAAGCTTCTATTGTTTACAAACAGTAGTGTGGGTAATCTGATTATAAACCAAAGTCTCTTAGTACTGCTAACATTTTCCTCTCGCAGATAATATTTTGCTGAAATGATACTGTGTATTGGAACCCAAGATAGCTGAATTGAAACCCATGCTCTATTATTTGCAGGATGTTTGCTTTTAGCAAATATCCTAGCCACTGAACTTCATAGATATATTGCTTAGGATTACATTAGGTGGTGATTTCTTCATTATGGTACGGTTCTTGGCCATAGAATATAATCAGATAACGATGATTATAGGTAACGGAAAGGGTTACAATAATGGAATTGGAATTAATGATGTTGATGATAGAGAATGGAAGCATGATCATATCATTTTACTCAGGAGATTTGAACTCATAAACATGAGCCAAATAATCAAACTGCACTGTAGGGAAAATGGCATATGACGGCTACATGAGAGATTTTTATCACATTTATCAATCAAAGAAGACAGGCATTCTTAGATCTACAACATTTTGCTTTTAGGCCCTTTGGAAGCAGTACCAGACCTGGCTTCATGAGTATGTGATCTACACATTTGCACTTGGGCATCGAGCTCATAAGGTCTCCACTCGGTTTAATATTTTATTGTTTCCATCTTGAAGTTTGTTTTTTTCATTTTTTTTTAAGTTTGTTGAAGTATAGTTGACTTACAATGTTGTGTTAATTTCTGCTGTACAACCAAGTGATTCAGTTGTACATGTACACAGCTGTTTTTTCAGATTCTTTTCCCACATACATTACCACAGAATATTGGTTAGAGTTATCCATGCTATACAGCAGGTCCCCATTGCACATCATTCCATATACCTCAATCCGTCTTGATGTTGTCAATATATATATATATACTTTTTGTTTGTTTGTTTGTTTTTTACTTTTTAGGGTCACACCCTTGGCATATGAAATCCCCAGGCTAGGGATCGAATCAAAGCTACAGCTGCTGGCCTATGCCACAGCCACAGCCACACGTGATCCAAGCCATGTCTGCAAACTCCACCACAGCTCATGGCAATGCCAGATCCCTGATCCACTGAGCGAGGGCAGGGACCAAACCTACATCCTCATGGATACTAGTTGGATTTGTTTCTACCAGGCCACAACAGGAACTCCAATAAGATTTGAACAAGAGGCTCTGCATTTTCATTTTGCACTGGGCCCAGCTAATGATGTAGCCTGTCTTGGGAAGAATTACATCTAGGAAGTAATTCATGGTTTCAAAAATCCACTGCTTAAACTTCAGAGCACACTTCCTAATAAAAATTGATATATTTTTCCCTAATTGGGCCATTAATGTGCTAATTCATAAACATGTTAAACAACTGAAACTTCCTGCCACTTACTACCTTTATATTATGGAACAGGTTGATTAACAGATGATAAGATGTCACTTTTTACCTCGGCAAATTGAGAATACTACTACTTATCTCAAAGCTTTGTTCTAAGGATTAAGTGGTACTGTGTATTTAAAACTAAGCACCTAGAATATAGAAATAGCTTAGTCAATGTTAAACAGTATAAACTGTTAGACATAAAATGTTCTATCACAGTGTTAAATAAACCATGGTTTACAATATTTGCTATTTGGATGTTTGGGAGAATAGCAGTATTGCATAATTTGAACTTTTTAAAAGAGTGACTGAAAGTTGGCTCATAAACTTCTGACACAGCAGTTTCCTACCTTATATTTGTCAAGTCCCTCTTTTGACTACCACCCCTATCCCCCTATTTTAGAATTTCAAAGAAAGTAGCATGCCTAAGGTAATAGTGGTAATAAGATCCAGGGCTGAGCGTTAAGATCTGGTTTTCTAACGTAAAATCCAAAGTCCTTTCCTTTGTATCAGAGCCGGCACTGCACACATAGCACTGACTGGCTGTTTAACACCCAGAAACAGCAGAAATTTCAGTCCCTATCCTAGAAGGGCTTATACTCCCATTGAGTGGAATGGCATACATGAATAACAATACACCTGAAACAAATAGAGATCCTGACAGTATAAAAAAGAAATGCTGCATTTCACATTTCATGATCTGGAGATTTAAAATATTTTCTAAGTATATTACTTCAAGGCATGCTAAAGTTTTATTCTGAAGAATCCTTGAATCCCCTCAATCCTTTGTTACTGAAATGCTCTCTGACATTGGGTATTTTAGCCTGTCCTAACTTACCTGTTCCCCACATACACCTCTCAGACATAATATTGTATCTGAGGGAATCAATTAACTGAGCTTACACTTTCACACTTATTTCCAAAATGTTGATCAATAAGTAAAATGTATTTTTGCCATTACTGCCTATAAATTTTAACATTATAACCTAACAAAGGCATAAAAGCATAAGAGTCTCCTAAATAAGGCTGCCTATATTCTAATTTTCACTCCAGTATCTACTGGCTTTTGCCTTGGACGAACTGCCTAACAACACTAAAACTTGTTACTCTTATTTATACTATGAGGTTAATAACAGAATCCTTCTAAGGATGGTGCTGAGGAATTAATAAGGAAATTCATATAGGAAATTTATTAAAGGGCCTGCAGGTGGTAAACAGTCAGTACATGTTAGAAATGATGACAAGGAGAAGGAGAAGGATGACATAATGATGATGATGATAAAAGGGGTGATGGCATTAGATTATTGAACTGAGCAGACTCCTAGAAATTTTAGAGCTAAACACTTCCTCTTTAGAAATACAACACACTGTACATCATCGGCCTGGCAACAAGGAAAACATGCATGAACTGACATTTTGACTAAGATATACTTACGAAGTTAGAGATTCTACATCGATAATTAATGTTGTAATAATTTCACATACTTCACATACAGACACCATACTGGTCTTGGTGTAAAGATTGCTGATATACTATTATTTTGAGAGTTTTAAAAGCTTAAAGTGTGCCACCAATAGTTACTCCATACTTAAAAGGCTGAACAGTATGAAATCCCCATGAATAAAGGGACATGAAAGTAAAACATGATATTTATTAAAAATCTACTCTGGAGTTCCTCAGTGGCCTAGCAGTTAAGGATCCAATGTTGTCACTGCTGCAGCTCTGCTCACAGCTGTGGAATGGCTTCCGACCCTGGCCCGGGAAATTCTGCATGCCATAGGTGCAGCCGAAAACCAGATTCCACTCTATGCCAGGTACTGGGCTTGGCCTTTCCATGTCTTTCAGGTCTTCTAATCTTCATAGTCTTTTACAGTCTTTGAGGCAGCAACACTTAATAAATTCTCACAGATGAGGAGACTACACCAGAGAGAAATGTTGTGTAACTTCTCCAACATCATATTTGTCATAAAAATGATTCAATTTCTAAATTTAATTCTAAAGGCAAAATTTACTGCATAGGAATGATCACCTTTGTCTACAAAAGACAGGATCATTACAGACAATTGAAGACAGGTATTGCACAGATAGGCTGATTTTAAGTGATATTATAACTCCCTAGTGAAAACAGCTTCTATCTTAGAAGAAAGAGGTAAAAATCAAATGAATTTTTAAAGGTTGCCATGGAGTTTCAAAAGTGTTCTTGTACAGTGAGATTCTAAAATCCATAGTTGCCAAATCTGCCGTAATAGAAAAATATATCTACTCAAGGGCCAAGAGAAAACTTAAATTTTGTATCCATGCTGGACTTGGTCAATTTATCTCATCTTTCTTTGCAAAAATGTTACTTTTACAAAATAAAGAAAATATGCAATTTAACAAGTGATTATCTGGCTTGAAATAAGTAAAAGACCAAAAGTGTTGATAAACTCTTAAGCCTTATACAAATGAGACCCATTATGGTCATGTTGGATCAAATTTGAACTAGAAGTTGTACGAACTAGAAGTTGTACAAATTCTTATAAAGACTGGAAACTATTAATTACATTAATCTGGTGGATTAATCAGGTAGATGTCTAAACTGTTGGGTTTTTTATTAATTTATAAGCTTTGTTCAAAATTTTCTTCAATGCCCCTCTTTTTCTTCGATAAAATTATACATTATATATTCTAAGGCACAAATGTTTCTTAAGTTGTGTCTCCATATCCACCTGAAAATTAATAATTCCTTGTACATGATTATACAATTGGTCACAGTACCAGTAAGTTATAATGCTTTCCTAAATTTCCTAAACTCTACACAAATGCATATTCCCATTTAAGGCAGATTTATTTGTAAAACAGTCTTCCCACTGTGATACTGACGCCCAAGAGCCCAAAGTAACTCAGAGTAGGCAGTGGGGAATAGGTTTGGTTAGTATGAATTAGAAAGAGTTGCTTGGGATGGGAAAGAGAAAAGAGAGAAGGGATGGCAGAAAAAGACCGTCTCTTTTGGAATGAAGAAATGGAAGAGGAGAACAAGCCAGGCATTTTATTCCAGTGTCTTGGGAACATGTCCCTAAATATATTCAGAATAAAGGGGCTGAGATGCCCAAAAGGGATGGTGGATGTAGGTCAGAACGGCCTGTTCCACCTCTTATCCATTGGCATAGCATCATTACAGGTCTACCTCAAGTTAGAAACAACCCTATGATCCCTTCCCACTTAGGTGAGAAAATAAAGGTTATCCTAAACTCTTTTACACAGTCCCCAAGATACTTAGGATCCCTAGACTCTCAACAATACCTGAGTATTTAGCAGTCAACTCTACTGTTTAAAAGTATAAAATGTCTTCATTCTGACCTTGAACTTGGTTTTCAAGACCAATAGAGTTAGTAAATTGTAGCAGATGAATTGTGTCAGAGTCATTAAAGATCCAAATGCCTATTAAAAGTGACCAAATAGGTAGACTTTTGGTCATGCCAGGGTGTGTGGGGGCCATCTGTGGAGGGGGATTAAAGTGTAAGTCAAATATGAAAGCAGAAGACATGTCTTAGAATTCCAGGAAAATACACTTTAACCGTCACTCAGGATGGGCACATTTTATTGAAATGTTGCTGTATTTGCATTTCCAAATGATTATTTATGTGATTTAGCCTGGTATTGTAAAATGAAAAAAAAATTGTCTTAATAATCATGAGTCTGAAGTGATCTTAAATATAAAGAAACCATTAACCAAATGTGATTTTTAATTAGTCCTTGAAATCCTATATATTAATCCAGCATAATACACCCAGTCCTTGCATAATGCCTTTCATACAACAGACATAGAGTAACTACAAGCTCTAGAAAGGCTTTCCGTGGAAAAGATAAAGACTATACACAATCGAAACCTGCTTTTTTGAGAGACTCTTACACGATATTAAACTTTGTTTTAAAGTGACAATTTGGAATCTTTTATCCCATAGGATGTATTCAGAAAGTCTCCATGTTAGGTATAGAAAGCAAAATATAGGCGAACAAATACTTCTGAGGTACAAAGCAGGAATAGGTGATCGAGGGCAGAATATAGATGACCTGGCATTGCCTTCTTTTCCTGTAATGACTTTTAATCCTCCTCCTAAAATCATTTGTGTCCACACACCCAAACTGCATAACCATGCAATTTATTTTTATATGGTGCCACCACTACAACACATTTCTCAGTTTGAAATGCAAGAGGTTATAATTGGGATATATATAAAAGAGGCATGTAAAATTTATGTGTAAGAAAATTATTGAAACAGCATCATCATGTTTCCCGCTAGAGGTCACAGAGGTACTAAGTCCTGGAATCATACTCCAAACCCAAGACTCTGTCTCCAGAGACACAGGGCTTTCCTTTTAAAACTGAAAAGCTAGGGCCTTTGCTTCTTCTCTTTTTAAACAGTAATGATGTTTTGGAATAGCTTTTCTATATTAATAAATCAAAATGATCCTGTCAATTAAAAATATGTTATGCTAGCACTTAATCTCAAATGAGTTAAATTTATATTTAAGGAAGAATATAAAAGCTGAGGCCTTTTGAAAACCTTTGTTTCATTTTCTTTTTAAAATGGTAAACTAAATAAAACAGAGATTGCTTAGTGGGTTTTTTTGTTGTTTTGGTTTGGTTTTTGGTTCTGTTTCTTGCTCACTAACAGTATTTAGCTAATTTGGCCAAAATGAAAACATATGTTTATAAAATTGCTAACAATACCACTGCTGCCATCACGTAGTATTTATGTACTGTTTTATGCTTTAAAAATTTAATTCCCATAATAACACAGATGATCTTATGAAATATATAAAGATAACATAGCATTATCTTCATTTTATATGTGAAGAAACCAAGCTCCTAAAATTTCAAGCGATATACTCCAGATCCCATATTTAGTAAATGATAGTCTAGACTAGAATTTATATCTCTTTATCTCAATCTAGTCTTTATTCTGCTACATTAAGTCGCCTCTTGAATATTTTTATAAAGCATTTTCTAAGAGGTAAAAGTGGAGCTCCCATTGTGGCACAGTGGTTAACGAATCCGACTAGGAACCATGAGGTTGCGGGTTCCATCCCTGGCCTTGCTCAGTGGGTTAAGGATCTGGCGTGCCGTGAGCTGTGGTGTAGGTCGCAGATGCAGCTCATATCCCGCGTTGCTGTAGCTGTGGCAGCTAGAGCTGGCAGCTACAGCTCCCATTAGACCCCTAGCCTGGGAAACTCCATATGCTGTGGGAGCGGCCCTAGAAAAGGCAAAAAGACAAAAAAATAAAAAATAAATAAAAGAAGCAAAAGTGAAATGAGATAAAATAGACAACATATTTCACCACGTCAACCTAAGGATAAACCCTTAATGAGAAGAGCTCTTGGGAAGGAACATAAAGTCCAGATACATTCCCTGTATCAAAGCAGAAGGTAGAGAGATCTTCCCACAAATCCCTGCCCCTCATATTCATAACACTCCATTATCAACCTCCCCGAGTAGAGTGGTCCATTTATTATAACTGGTGAACCTACACTGAAACATCATAATCACCCCAAATTCTTAATCGACATGAGGGTTATATCTTGGTGTTGTATATTCGGTGGGTTTGGACACATGTATAACATGTATTCATCGTTAGAGTGTCAGAGTATTCTCACCACCCTAAAAATGCTCTGTACTCAGATAACATGCTAATTGTTACTATCATAAATCAAATTACGAATTGTGCTCTATATGCTCATGAAAGTTTGCCCTTCTGAGTAGTTACAGTCTTGCAGAGACACCTTGCACTATACTGTTCATCTAGGGTTAAAAAGAAGAATCCCTCAAAAATATGAGATCATGTGTGCAACACTACATACTTAGAGAAATACTTTATAGGAATAAACACAGCTCAGGAAAACTCTTTAATCTTAGAGTAGGGCAGATAAGGAACCATACTGAAATGTAAAAGAACAAACCTTCTTTAGAAAATTGCAGTGATATAAATAATGTGTAAACAGGCTTTTCACAGATAAAGAGCAACAGGAGGAAAAACTGTGGACATATTCTATCATGGGGTGTGGTCATTTTAGTTCAAGAATATTTTGGTTGAAAAGAGACATAAGATGTATTCATTTTACTCTTTCAACTAGGCATTGCATTTTCATATGGATTCATAAAATTGTTTAGGATTTATATACCAAAGTGCTTGTATATTGATCAACTGAAGTCATGTTTATTATTTTAGATGGTTTGTTAGTACCTGTATTTTGAGGACATAGGCACGTTTTCTCATAAATAAAAATTCTATAAATTTTTACCTACAAAACCAGATAAAAAAGTTTACTGTTTGGCCACAATGTCATATCAATGCTTCATTGTTATTCTTGCCCAATAATTTTTTCTAGTAATTGGACACATTTCTATGTTAAATATAGCTTTACCAAATCAAAACTTCTTATTGGATATAAGGTATTTATTCCAAATCCAAGGCATGGTCTAATTTTTCTTTAAAAATATAAAATAAAAATTTATTCCTTTTGTTTTACATTTTTTGCTCAAGTATAGGGTATAGAAAAAGAGAACTAAACATGTAACCCTGCTCAATTGAAATTTGAGTTAATACTGGTTTATGATCATGACCTTGTCATGTCATCATATTGTAGCTATTCAGGAACTGAATAGTTGGTAATTTTATTAAAAAAAATTTCTCAATTTACTCATTCAGATGTTAATAGTCATCTAAAATATGGGATTCCTATTATGTGGAAACATATACATTTAATTCCTTCTATAATATATATTATTTATATTTTTAAAATTTCCAAATTTGGAACCATCTATACAAAAGCATATTTATTAGAATTTAATTCAAAACTAAGATGTGAATATCCTGATAGTCAAGAACAAAGGAAAACTCTGTTTTTTTTATTTGTTTTGTTTTTTTGGTCTTTTTGCCTTTTATTGGGCTGCACCCGCGGCATATGGAGGTTCCCAGGCTGGGGGCTCAGTTGGAGCTGTAGCCACCGGCCTACGCCAGAGCCACAGCAACACGGGATCCGAGCCACGTCTGTGACCTACACCACAGCTCACGGCAACGCTGGATCCTTAACCCACTGAGCAAGGCCAGGGATCGAACCCACAACCTCATGGTTCCAGTCGGATTCGTTAACCACTGAGCCACGACGGGAACTCCCTCAGTGGTTTTTAATAGCTTGTAATTCACTATGTATACAAATATGTATCGAGATGTTATTCGGATACAAGGATTTAGTGTTTCATAAGAAGGAGTTAGTATATTCAATAGATCCCAATAAAACACGGGAATAGATTCAGAACAAGTTTGTGAGTGACCTGTTATTAGCATGGAAGGAAGAAAACTCTCTGTGGACAACCCAGGCAGGCTCCCAGAGGAGGTCCGATTTGAGTTTGACTTTAACGGATGAGTAGCAGACAGCCAGCATAAAGAAAATGTTATGTAATGGAACCAGAGATAATTACTGGATCAAAGGATGCATGACACTTTATTAAAATGCTAACACTCTACTCTGTCTTCATAGCAGATGTATCACATGAGGGCAGATGTAATTAATCCTTCCAAAGTACACATAAAGAAGAAGTCAGGAGTTCCCACTGTGGCAGAACAGCACTGGCAGTGTCTTGGGAGCTCTGGGACACAGATTTGATCCTCAGCCCAGCACAGTGGGTTAAGGATATGGTGTTGCCACAGCTGTGGCTTAGGTTGAGACTGAACCTAGGATCTGATTCCTGGCCTAGGAACTCCATGTGCCATGGGGCAGCCAAAAAGAAACAAAAAAAGTCTGAGATATCCTTCTTATAATAATGACTTACAATGACCCTGGATAAAAACGAACAAATATAGACAAGCAAAAACATAAACATTCATGACTTATGTCTGGCACTTTTCAAATTACAGAAATGTAAACACAATTACATGCACATATACAGTTACACACAAATAGGAATATAGGCACTCCCCACGTCACGGTCTTTCCTATAAATGTATTCACATTAATTTTTAGCCTGATGAAAAATTCTAAGAATGTATACCTTTCCCCATTCATTGAGTTACCAAGAAATTCAAAATTTAGGAGGCTCAGAAATAATTCTTCCTGTCCATTACTTTCTGATTAGTGTTCCAATTATCTCTTTCTAGGCAAAAAAAAAAAAAAAAAAAAAATGGTAGCCCAAAACTTGGTTACTCATTGCAGTAACTGTTCTGCTTTGCTCATGATTTTGTAGCTTAGGAATTTGGGACTGGCTTTGTGACAGTGATGGTGCTGTCATGGGGTAGTATTAAGTTGGTAGTTGGGCTGATCTAAAAAGTCCAAGACAGATTTATTTCTATTTCTGGTGCCCAAGCAGGACTGGCTGGAAGGCTAGATTCAGCTGGGACTGTCAACAGAAAACTATGTGTGGCCTCTTCAATGTAATGAACTTGGGATAAATGGACTTTTTACAAGGAGGTCCAGGGTTCTAAGCAAGTGTTCTGAATAAGTCAGAAGCATCCAAATTTTATGTGACGTAGATTCAGAAGTTATTTAGCATCAGTTGTACTATATCCTATAAGTCAAAGCGATTATGAGCCCTTCCCCCCATGTCTAAGGGGTATGGGCATATCGACCCCTCCTCTCCACGGAAAGAGTGTCAAAGAAAGTGTGGCCATGTTTTAAAACCACAATGGGCTAATTCAGAACCACGTGAGACTTGAATGAAGGTCCAGAGACATATACTCAATAATCTTTGTCTTTGTCTGCAAGCCCGTCAGCTAATCAGCCAAACCCATTTTCCTCACTCCCCCTGACTATCATGAAATTCACTACCCCAAAACTACTAAAAATTGCAGCTTGTAGTTCAGACATACCTATGTCCTATACATGCATCTGTTCTCCACAAATATGACCTGAAATAGTTGTCTTTCTCAACAACTATTGAGAAACATCTCAACACAGATGTTTATGTCATCATCTGTGCCACACATTGGAAAATATGCTTGAAGTCTTGAAATTTCATTGATTACTGGGAGATTCCACAGACTTATTGAGAATATAGGGCATATGTCACAT
This sequence comes from Sus scrofa, assembly GCF_054392235.1. Lineage (NCBI taxonomy): Eukaryota > Metazoa > Chordata > Mammalia > Artiodactyla > Suidae > Sus > Sus scrofa. The sequence goes on from NC_139391.1 coordinate 15,559,201, forward strand.
GTTGGCAGCTAATTACAGCAGCAAGAACACTCTCAGTTTCCAAAAATCTGGTCAAGCTCTTTTTATATTGACATCAATTATTCACTTCATAAGAATATCCCTTTGATCTTAAAGCCAAAGGCGGGGAGGGGGCATATTCTCTGTTAATTGTTAACTGCAAAGGAAATACAACACATCGTTTTCAGACACCAGGACATTCTGAAACACAAATAGGGAGAGGACAGTGCATATGTGAGTTGTCACAGAAAAGCTATTTTAGGCAGCCTAGAGATAGATGGCCTTGACCAAACGGAAGTCACAAAAGGAGAGGTCAAGGAATAAGAATAAGAAGAGTTGGGAAAAGAGAAGTTTAAGAGAGGTCATATTTTTCTTAATAAGAATATTAAGAAGGATAATAAAAGGGAAAATGAAAATCTATCAATATAAGATCAATTAGTAAATTTTCATCATATGCCAATACCCTTGCTTAGGTTTCACAGACATATGATGAGCTATTAGGTGATTCTCATCATCATTTATTTGAATAGGAATAAAGTAAAGTAGAGAGGAGAAAAGTGACTTGTTTAAGGCTTTAGGCTGGAGATAGAAGTACCAGGATTCTGTCCCAAGGTTTATCTGATTCTTTAACCACTCCACTACTTCAAAAATCCTATGCCATTTAACCTCTCAAAAGACCAGGATAACAAACAGTTTGAGCAACATTTTCTGATATTATGACTTGGGGCAGACGTTCTTGAAGATGACTATTTAAACGTCCTTTAAACGATAATCAAGATCTTATGGGAACAAGGAAGGGCAGCATGTAGAAAGGAATCACTGTGAGCAAATGGCCAGAGGGGCCAAGTTCTATCTTACAGCCTAATATGTATGTCTAAAGAGAACAATAAGAAATGAGTCTGAAGAAGCACAGGATGGTTTGGAAAGTTTGCAAGCTTTGGAATCCAACAGAAAGAGAGTCAGTCATGGGTGTTCTTAGATATGTTACACAATTAAAAAAAAAAATCCATGTATGCACTGATTATTATTTTAATATTTGGATAGTTATTACATACCAGACAATACGCTAGATACAGGGATTATACTTGCAAACAGAACCGACACAGTCTCTGCTTGTATGCAGCCTGGGGTCTCATGGAGGAGGCTCGTCCCTGATTGTCAGCATTGAGCTTCTAGCTTTCCTCTTTGAGAGGCGGTTGTGAGAGAAGCTCCTGGAGGCTGCTGCAGGTTCTTCTGCTCCGGATCTGATTACAGCGGAGTGTCTTTCAATTCCACAGCCCACGGGCAGTCCCCTGACTTCCTTTACCCTAGATCTTCCAAGGATAATATAAGTACCTTTTTCTTCTATATTAAATCTCTGCTTAAAATACCCAGACTTTTTTGTTTGTTTGTTTCCTGAATTAAATCATGACCATAATGAGTCAGACTAATATAAATAGAAAAGTTATACAGTGTAAGTGAGTGCTATAAGTAAATGCAGTGAGAAGACAATCAAACTTTACTTTCAACGGAGCACCACCTAAGAAATTGTGAAGAGGCTTCCAGAGAAAAAGGCATGGCAATAAGGAGGACCCAAAATGTCACTCTCCCATCAAATGCCACTCTGACCACCCTTGCCAAATGTGTGGGCTTTTCTGAGCTTGTTTCCACAGACGCAAAAGTGGGAGATTAAACTGAGTTTCCTTCCGGTTCTAAAATTCCATAAATCTCCTAGAACAACTCCTTTTACTTATAAGAAAACATTTTCAAACACGTTGGTATTTCATCAGATAGCTTCTTTCCTAAGAAATATCAGTCTTTCCTTGACTCGTACAAGGGTAAATGTCAAATGAGTTATAATGGGAAGAAATCATTTAGCTCCTTGGGAGTTTTCAGGTTCTAACAAAATTACAATAAAATGGATATGTGTCTGTATCAACAATGGTGCACAGGTGTGAGGGAGCTATATACCAATTGAAAATGCAGAGTAAGAGACCCATGTTTTAAGCTTTTCATCATAATACAAGCTTTCTGTTCTCATTGCCAATTTATTATTTAAACCTGAGAAATTCAGGAACAATTTACATCTTTATTTTGAGACAGGAAGACCAGGAACAAAAAAAAAAAGATACTTTTGTATCTTCCAGGCACCGTAATTCCTAAGAAAATTTGAAGAGTTGTCAACATGTCAGTTGTCATCATCCTCTACCCTCAATTGTAAATGATTCATGAATAGAAATGATTATTTAATAGCAACTTATAAGCACCAAAAACATCAGAGCTACTCAGTTCAAACTCCCATGGGCTAAAAGTAATCATACAACCAAAAGACATTTCTTTTTTTCCTATGCAAAGGGTATCTCTAAAATTGCTGCTGATGTTGATGAACCTTAATACTTGGTATTTTTATCCTTAATTCTTCAGTCTGCATGCATGACAAGCATGCAGAAATAAATGTAAACTTTTGTTGAGAAGGAAGAAGTAAAAAATCATTCTATTGTCTGTAGCAGTTATTTATCGATTTTTTTTTGAAAAGAATCAGTGACCTATTGATCAGGTAGTATGGCAAAGAAATGTGTGTGTGTATATATATATATTTAAAAAAAACATGTATGTATATATATTTTTTCCCTCCCATAGAATAGACAGTTGGCCACATTCTGTTTAGAAAAGAGTAACTTTTTCAGAAATCCTTTCCACACAGTGAATGCTTTGTTTTTTGTTGAGATGTTAGACTGTACAAAACAGTTGTCTAATAGCAGTAGAGGAAAAACAATGCCTTTGTAGCAGAAGATGTGTCTTCTTTCTCTCACTCTCTCCAGCACATGGCCTAATGTTTAGCAATTGGACACACTGGTCCAATAAATTTGACCAGTCATCTTAAAATACATACAAATGCCAATTTAAAAAATCTGACCAACTGAGTCAGGCCTAACAAATCTAAAAAGGAAAAAAATAAACACTTGTCCATAGTTTTTATACATATATATATATAGGAAATGAGTAGGAAGCTAAGAAGCCTTAGAAGAATGATATAATTTCAAAAGAGAGCTTGGTCAGATGTATAAGCAACTGAGATGATCCAAAATAAGAGAATGAAACTATAAAAGTTATCAGATTTAAAGTCACTGCCATTTTAAAAAGTAAAGGTGAAGTAAAATCCTAATGTTTTAGTACAATGAACTTGGTCCTAAAGCCAGAAAAAGTTTTGTCAATGTCAAATCAAGTCTGAGTCTTAAGGGTGATGTGATGGTTAATTTTATGTGTTAACATGGCTAGACAATGGAGAATGGCTGTTTGGTCAAAAATTAGTCTAGATGTTGCTCTAAAAATATTTTTTAATTTTATTATAGTTGATAAACAATGTTCTGTAAATTTCTGTGTACAGCAAAGTGACCAAGTTATACATATACATACATTCTTTTTCTCACATTATGCTCCATCATGTTCCATCACAAATGTCTGGCTATAGTTCCCTGTGCTATACAGTAGGACCTCATTGCTTAACCACTCCAAATGCAATAGTTTGCATCTACTAACCCCAAATTCTCAATCCATCCCACACCCACTCCCTTGGTAACAAGTCTGTTCTCCATGTCCTTAAGTTTGTTAGTTTTCCACAGATAAGTTCATTTGTGCCATATATTAGATTCCACATTTAAGTGATATTATACGGTATTTGTCTTTCTCTTTCTGACTTACTTCACTTAGTACGAGAATCTCTAGTTCCACCCATGTTGCTGCAAATGGAATTATTTTGTCCTTTTTTATGGCTGAGTAGTATTTCATGGTTTATAGGTACCACAGCTTCTTTATCCATTCATCTGTCAATGGACATTTAGGTTGTTTCCATGTCTTGGCTATTGTGAATACTGCCACAATGAGCCCAGGGTACATGTATCTTTTTGAATGAAAGTTTTGTCTGGATATATGCCCAGGAGTACAGTTATTGACTTTAAGTCAATAATTATGCATTAGTTTGGTGGGCTGCATCTAATCAGTTGAAGGCCTTGAGAGTCAAAGTTTCCCCACAAAGGAATCTGGACTCCAAAATGCAACATATAGACTCTGCCCAAGTTTCTAGCCTCTAGAATCAAAAATGCAAAATCAACTCTTACATGAATTTCCAGCCTGCTGGCTTGCCTCAAAGATTTTGGACTTGCCATCCCCCAATCGTGTGATCTAACTCCTTAAAATCCATCTATATATCTATTTGCTTTCTATCGTTTATCCTATTAGCTCTGTTCTCTATCAAACCTAAACCAGGAGCAGAAAGACTTAGGTTATAGGGAGGCCCAAGCAGCCTATAGAACTAAAAGTTCATCATTTTCTGATAATAACTTATGGATGTCATTAACATATTTGTCTTAGGTGACTTCTAAAGCATTACTTCTTTGGATACTGAGAACAGTTTTGAAGTACATCTCTTCAGAGGATTTGAGCAATAAATGTTCTTTCTAGAATCCCCAGCTCACCATTTCCTCCCCATCTTTTCCATCCTTACTTCTGTGTCTTGGTGTGGGTACGTAATTTTCACTAGAACAATGGAGGTGGCATCCTATAACACTTTCTCTTCCTTGTCACAGCCCCTTGTAGCCTAGCCTCACAGGACAGACTTCTGCAAAGCACATTTGAGTTATTTCTTTCCTGTTGAGTATCTCTCAGTTCCTTCAGCAAGAAGACTAAACTGTAATAGGACATGACAGTCCACAGAAATTATAGCCTCTGCATTATCCTCTTTTTCTCTGATCAAGCCTGGGTGAACTTTCTGGTTCCATACCCTGATTTATCACAACACTGTGTCTTTGATACAGAAGATTTGAACCTCACTTCTTCACTCTAAGGCAGAATTAGATCTATCATCTCCCACAGACCCACTGCTTTGTGAAAGCCCTCCACCTTCACTACAGCAGTTGTCAAAAAAAATGTGATTGTTGACTTTCATATCTATTTCCCTCTGAGACTTCGTCCTTCTTAAAGGCAGTCTCCATGGATCCAGAGTTGCATTTGAAGTGCATGTCCTAATGTCTGGCACATAGACACTCAATGAATTATTGTTGAGTGAGAAGTGATACAGAATATAAAAAGATTTGCTAGTAATTGGCTTCAGTGCAATTCGTAGCATTAGTTGTTAGTTAGTTGTTTCTTCCCTGGCTGAGAGACCATTTCCTTTATTTCCATTTTGCAATATGGACTCTGAAAACCCAACAACAAGTTTACTTTTCAATAGCTGAATTGCATCAATTTGGTGAACTTATAATGGGTTTGTTTTATTCATCACCTTGTTTTATTCACCATCTTTAGTTGTAAATTCTTTTCATGGGGTTTCTATGGTTTAATGATAACCAGAAATGACTGGAGCAGTTAAAGAATTCACTTCATTAGTGTGGAGTGTACTAATTTGCATCACAAAACAATTCATTTAAATACAGAAAGCTGCTCTGCATGTCTCTTCTTCATGCCTAGTATAATTGTACCTTTATTAATGCAAACTCTCAAGGTATCCATCTTAACTTGCTTGTTCTCCAGCTGTCAGGGAAGGCAAAGACCAATATTTCTTCTCATGCTTTTAAGAAGTGAAGAGAGGCTGATGTTATAAAGTAAAAATCTATGCTAATTAAATATACTGCATTCACTTTTCCAGTAAAATAGCATAAATGACCTCTGTCTTATAGTGATAGGCACATGGGAGGGACATGAGTTCAAAACCTGAGTTCAATGGTTCCATCAATTACTTCATAAATGCATTTCTATTGTCCCAATCCTCCCCACCCCTAGTCTCTCTCCCTCTCTCTTTCTCTCTCCAGGTATCTATCATGATACTAAAGTAACCCCATGTTATTATAGAAAAAGACATGTGCCTTGGAATCAGCAGATCCAGAATCAGGTTCTTCTCTAGCATTTATGGTCTGCATATATGAAACTCATCCTGCATTGTGTGGTTTTGAGGATAGGATGAGGGGGTGAACACGAAGTGCACAGCAGAGTGCTAGGTTCTCAGCAGGTGATGATAAATGTTAGGGGACCCATATAATGATGGATCAGGCAGTATATGCTTTGTTTTGTTCTCATGCTCTCCTCCTTCTCCTTTCTGTTCATATCTCTTAATTATCCTGGATACAAACCCTTGGAAAAAGAAGGCCACGTTTAAAATTGTAATTCAATGTCTGTGCCCATAATCTACCTCTCTAATGCCCCTCCTCTTTCTCTTCAGAATAAGCAGGTACTTCTCTGGTATACAATCTGCTTCTAATGCTGAAGAGAATATCATCAGCTAAAATCATTTACAATGTGACTGACATTTATTCAAAGTGAACTCATACTCCTCTCTGTGCCCTTGAGTGTTTCTGGAAAGGCATCTGATACAATCAAAGCTATGGAGGTAACTGCTGAGGGATGGAAGCCAGTGGGAACAACCACTATTTCTGAGCACCTATGGCATGGACAGCTCCGTGATAGACACTGAACATGATCTCTCTCTCCGTATTTGCATAGCCACTGTGAAGGTGTTTCTGTATAAAATTCAGAGAAAGAAACTGTCACTTGATCAAAGAGAAATAATTAGAAAAAGAAATAACCAAATCCTTTTCATCTGTTTAAGACCAACATATTTTCCAATAAATCATATTCACTTGTGATTCTGAATGTATCCTGTGATGAAGGGGGAACTGATGCTTTTAGGAAAAATGGACATCTATTTGGTAGATCTGCTGGATAAGGGTTCAAAGACCACTGGCTTTGTGTGTGGGCATTCTTTCCCCTCTTCTTTCACTCTTAATCTCTTTATGAGGTCCAGAGAGCTTCAGGTTGAGGCCCCATAACCATCTATCTAAACAATTAAAAGCTATAAATCAAGTCATGTCATGGTTAAAGATATTCTATCTTCCAATGTGAAAGATCAAACTTGAATTTAGAACTATTGGGAGTTCCCATCATGGCTCGGCAGAAACAAATCTGACTAGTATCCACGAGGACTCAGGTTCAATCCCTGGCCTTGCGCAGTGGGTTAAGGATCCAGTGTTGCTGTGAGCTGTGGTGTAGGTTGCAGATGCAGCTTACAACCTCCATTGCTGTGGCTGTGGCGCAGGCCAGCAGCCACAGCTCCAATTCACTCCCTTGCCTGGGAACCTCTATATGCCACAGGTATGGCCCTAAAAAGACAGAAGACAAAAAAAAAAAAAAAAGACTAGAACTATTGCAATTCTTGGAATTCTGAGCTAAATGTGGTAGCACCACCAGATACCTTCCCTAATCCACCATCCCCAGTCTCAAGTCTGCAGCCCCATACTTCTCTGCTACCTCTGGCTTATCCCACAGTGAGAAGGGCCTTGGGGAAACATGTATGGATCACCGGCCCATACATTCAAGCTCCATCCATATCCCACACACATCCAGGTGGCCAACTGGGCTTCATATGTGCCCAACACAAGTATAGCAAGAGGCTATGGGGAAATTTAAATGGTAGATGTTGAGATCCCAAGAACCCAGAGCACACATATCCATTTATGGGCTCCAGGCAGTTAAGTCTCTGACTCTACTGGATGGTCATCACCTAAGGAATTGTGTGTTGACAAGAGGCCAGGTCCCCAGGGCAGAGACCAACCCAACCATTCTTGACCTAATCTAAAGCTGTCTTTGTTCGCCCCTTAAAGACCAAGAAGCCAGGGCCACTTCTTACTGTAGGCTCTGCTTTCCATGGGCCACCATCCCTGTCAGAAGCTCCATCCTCTGCTATAATTTGGGAACCATGCTGATTTTATCCTTCTTTCTCCTCTCTGTCCTCTTCTCCTCTCCAATCCCTCTCTTTGTTTAGAAGCACTGCCTCAGAAATCAGGAAGCTTGAGTTCAATTACTGGCTCCCTCGCCTGTTATTCACGTGGTCTTGGGTTAGCACTTGGGGTCTTTGTGCTGCAGTTTCCTTATCCCAAAAGCCTGTGCACTAAGAGCTCAAGCTTTATCAGTGGTGGTGGTTGCAGGAGGCCATGTCCATTTTAATGGTTTAAGAAATGTTAGCTTCTCTTCGCTCCTTCCTCGCCTCTCTCCCTCTTTACCTCCTGCCTTTCATTTTCCAGGTTTGTTTCCTCCCTTGCTTCCTACTTCTGTTATTGTTCTCCTTCTTTCTTATTTAATCATAGACTCTTCCATAACTGCCTTAATTCTAGGTCTCTAACCACAGTGATTCTCAACTTTCCACCCCCAGAAGACATCTAGCAATGTCTGGAGACAATTTTCTTTGTCACTGCTAAAAAGGTACTAATACTAAAAGAATGAGGAATGGTGCTAAATATCTTCGAATGCACAGGACAGCACACCCATCTCCCACCAAAAAAAAAAAAAAAAAAAAATCTCATTGCCAACATGTCAGTGGTGCTGAGTTTGGGACCCCTCTTCTGGAGGTTGAGATGTGAATAAGGCACCATTTTCAGAATCTGCAGGTCTCACAGGAGAGACAAACACAAAGATAAGGATGTCTTGTCTTGAGTAGCAAGTACAGGTTGCTGTAGAAATAAAAAGGGGATGCCACTGAATTCTACCAAATACCAAAAAAACTTACAAAATAAATGGTGTTTTAACAAATATTAAACAAATGAATCCATTAAATTAAACATTCTATAAATTTCTACATCCTAAATGCTTTCTACAGACTAGCTACTCAGCTAAACTCTTTCCATGCATCATGAGAGAATTTGTTCTTTATGAGCTTTGTGTGGGGGGGAACATGATCTTTATCTTCAGCATCTGTATCAAAGCAAGGTATATATTAAGTCCCCGATGAATGTATGTTGAATGAATAGATGGATGTGAGTATCTTAGTTCTGAGCTAGGAATATAATAAGCACCCAGAAAATCATACTTATTTACACTATCTTTTAGTATTACCTAATGTATATTTTATTAACTAGGTCCTATACTAGTAAATTTTAATATAAATTAGTTTGTGACTTCCAGGTGAAAGCTCAATTAGGCCCCAGAAACTTTAGAGGAAAACAAGCTAAGAATGGGTAAAGTATAACACATTATGAATGGCAAAATACATGCCAAGTCTTGGAGATAAGGGCTATCATGAGGTGACAGTGATTAGATGACATAAGGACAGCAGAAGTTGTGAGCAGAACAATTGCCATGTGGCTGGAAAGACTGCCTGTGGTCAGACTGTAGAGGCTCTTGTACGTCATGCTAGGAGCATGGGACCTGGCCTGGATCTAGGCTGCTGACATTTTCATGGATAAGTACTTCTTCTGCAGTTACCCCTTGAGTCTGCAGATGTGGGGTAAAGTTCAAGAAGTAGTCATATCACTGTTCAAGGCACATTGAGAAGTTGATAAATGAAAGGCGACTGGGGGGAAAAAAAAATGGATTTAGGAGGACCCACTGGATGGAACACTCTAAGGAACAGAGAAAAGTAAGCCAGTGTAAAATAAATGTACCCAGGAAACTGAGTGTTCACAATACCAAAATCAGATGATGCCAATCTCATTGTCTAACATCTTTCTTGTAATTAAGGTTTCAGTATTAAGGCTTTTCTAAGTTTCCTGTCATTATCACCCTTTGTGCTAACAGTATTTTTCCATCACGCAGGTGCTACAGGTGCAGACATTTTGGCACCAAGTAGTTAAGACTGTTGCCAGTAAGTTTTGCCACACAGCAAGACTCCCAAGCTAAATCAGGGCCTGATTTTGATTCTTAGCAAGTCTCTCCTTGAAAGACACTGCAACTCAACTTCAGAGATGAGACTCTAAAATAAATTATTCCTGCTTCACTGAATAGGACCAATGACTAGAGAAGATCAGTCAGTAAGTCTCCCTCAGACTTTTCAGTTTTAATTCTACCTATGTTTTAAGGACCAATTTAGAATATTAAGTGCTATTATGTATAATGTAGTTACCATGTAATAAGAACTTGCTATATCTTGTATAGATATAGATATAACCCATGTAATCCTCCCAGCAAGTCTATGACTAAATTATTTTCATTTTTTTGATTGAAGAGAAGTCTTAGAAATCCAGTAATAATAACTAATGTTTACTGACCAGGAAATAGATGGTGAAAACATTTTAGATGCTTTTACATGCATCCTCATTTTACTTTTATAACATTTTATTCTTAAAACATCTTTTCTGCAGACTCATTCTGACTTTTAACACAGTTGTACCAGAGCAATGCATAGAATTATTCATCTTATATATCTATACTCCTTGACCCTAAGTGCCTCATGGCTGTTCAAGCAATGCAGAATGAAGAAAAGGAAGAAATATGGAAAGGAAGGAAATAGCAGATTAACAACAAAACAAACAACAAAAAAGAAGGTAGGAGGGAGTGAATGTAGTGAAAAATAAAAATTAGTAAAATAATATGTAATGCTCAGTGTAGTCATCTCTACAATGAAGGAATACACAAGACAATAATACAGCACAACAAAGAGGCATTGCATCAGTCTAGGGATCATGAGACGCTTCTATGGGGATTCTTTGTTTGGCTAAGTCTTACACAATGAAGAGGAGCTGCCTGGAAAACAAAAAGGGATGGAGTCATGGCTGACATACAACTGACCAAAGGTGGAGCAGGAAAAAACACATACTAAATCATAGAAAATACCAACGACTATGCTTCTTGGTGAAATAAAGACACCAGTTGTACATACATTGGACCTACTCCTTAACCCTAGTTAAGGGACAATTGATGTAGTTATGAGGGACATTTGACAAGGACCTTTAGGTGTACATAAACAAAAAGTACTCATCAATTAAAGATTTGGCTTCACCTAGATGTGAGCACTATAGCACTCTGCCCCTTAATTGTTTCAGAATCTAATATCAAACCTGAAGGGCTGAGTGTCAGCTGCAGCATGGTCCCTACCACAGATCTTCCCAGTTGACTCGTGGTTGTCTTTGCAGTGCTAGTGGAGTAAAACGCTTTGTAAAGATACTTCCTTCTTAGAATCATCAGGAAACTGTGGTTCTTAGCAATGGCTTAACATTTAGTCACTTATTGGAATCATTTATGAACAAATGTTAACTCCTCAGAAAAACAATAGATGCTTTAAGGTATGCACCATAATTAACACATCCTGTTCCCCCATGGTAAATGATTTAATGCCATATCCTTAGGAAAATCTTAGAGAATATATGCTCAATTAATTGATTAAAGAACCAAGGGGCTAATTCAATTCTCCACAGAGTTTTCTAAAAGGGAGAAATCTGCCTTCCAGTCACTAACTACAAGAGTTGAATAAAATAAATTATAGCAAAAGTGAAAATCGGCATTAAAAAATGGAAGTTCTCACTCAGAGAATCACAGTAATAGTGGTGGAGGCAGATGTGCATGCAATATGGTAATCACAGAAATAGGCAATATTAGAACACAAAACAGGTTCAAAATCAAGAGAAAGAAGAAACAAAGAGAGCCTATTTGTAAGATTCAGCAAAAGATATAGTCATAACTGGAACTGAAATATTTATACTATTCAATGAATATATGGGAATCACTACCTTGTCCCTATGCTACAAACATATATACTCAGGACAAGGCAAGAGATTGTATGAGCCTTAAGGAAAATGCAATGGATCAAAATTTAATTTAGCAATTCAGCAAACATATTATGGTCTATTCTGGACTAAGAATTGTGTTTGGCTGTAAAATACAAAGATGACAGGGACAAAGACAAAGGAGCTTATGGTTTACTAGGGCAGAATGATATGCATTATAGCTTTTTGTCAAGGATGTGTTAAGTGTTATAATAGAATTATATGTGCAGTCCATTGGAAGCAAAGAGGAAAGATTCATTTAATCTATCTGGGGGAGTCCAGAAAAAAAAAAAAAACTTTGGAAAAGCCATAGCATTAGTAATTAGCCTTCAAGGTTGATGAAAATTTTCCCATGTGAACAAGGCAAGGACATATTTTCTATGTCAAATTAAGAACATGAGCAGAGGCAATGAGGCATACACATTTTTGGTGTGTTGGAAAAATCTCTCCTAAAGTATCCAGAAAGTTGATGAAGTATTAGCTACTCCTTTAAGGATGAAAGGCAAGTACTAACTGGATAATTAAAGGCTCTGAATGATACACTAACAAATCTGGACTTAATTATTTTTTCTCTGGCCAACATATTAGAAGCTTTAAAATGAGACAATGTGATGCTTTAGAAAATCAGTCTAGTACCATTGTCAAAATAAAGAGAGCTTGGTAAGGTGAGGTCTTAAAGAGAATAAGACAGGGAGGTCATTAAGGGGTGACTTTTAGTTGGTTCAAACTAAGAAAGGGGAAATGAAGACATCCACAGAGCCAAATCTTGCATAAACTCTTGTTAGTACCCTTTTAAGAAGAGTCTAGCTATCTAACCATGTGAATATTCATAAACAACATTATATAAACACACTTTTGGCAACATTATATGAAATAAAATTTGATTTGAATGTTTTATAAAATGGTTCTTACTGCTCTTATCTAGCACATATCCGATATCTGATGTGTGAATGAAATGAAAGTGTCATGTGATTGATACTCAAGGAGTTCCCTTGTGGCTCAGCAGATTAATAATCTGGTGTTGTCACTGCAGTGGCTCAGGTTGGAACCATGGCATGGGTTCAATCTCTGGCCCAGAAACTTCAACATGCTGTAGGTGTAGCCGAAAAATTTTTAAAAAATTGATGCTCAGAATTCCCATTGTGGCACAGCAGAAACAAATCCATCTAGTATTCGTGAGGATTCAGGTTCGATTCCTGGCCTTGCTCAGGGGGTACAGGATCTGCAACTGCAGTGAGCTGTGGTGTAGTTCACAGACGTGGCTCAGATTTTGTGTTGCTATGGCTGTGGCATAGGCCGGCAGCTATAGCTCCAATTCAACCTCTAGCTCGGGAGCTTCCATAAGCTGAGGGTGTGGCTCCAAACCCTGCCCCCCCAAAATGATGTTCAAAGTTTTTTCTCTGTGAGTAACAGCATTAGGCCCCTGTATGAGCTTATCTATATTGGAGACACCTGCATCTGGTGAACAATGGGTGTCCCATAACTTGCTGGGACACCAGCAATAGAAGTGGTGGTGTCTGATTTTATCAGTAACACACAGAGTATGAAAATTAATTTTCACCCACTTATGAAACACTGAGTGAATATAGTGCTAAACTTTACCACAAACAAACAAAACACACAAAGCCTGTCAACTCAATAAGCTACTCTATGAACTGAAAATCCTAGGCTTAGGAGTAATATTGGCTAGATGAAGAATACATAAAGTTACAGGTATTACTCTTTATTCCATTTTAGCAGAGTATGCTGGCATACTCCTTTAATAGAAAAAAGAAGCATTTTAGTTATTTTCACTGTAATATTTAAGTTAATAAGACTTTTTGGTATAGGCCATTTTTTCCAAGTTTTGGTTATCAAAGGGGAAACATGGGAGGGGAGGAAGTGATAAATTAGGAGTTTGGGATGAACATACACACACTACTATATGTAAAATAGATAACTAACAAGGATGTATTGTATAGTGCAGGGAAATCGACTCAATGTTCTGTAATACCTAAATAGGAAAATAATCTGAAAAAGAATGGATATATGCACAACTTGCTATATATCAGAAACTAACACATTATAAATCAACTATACTTTGATAATTTTAAAGTGTTTTTCTTTGCCATAAAACTTTCATATTTATGAGGGTTAGAAAGAATGTTTTATTCAAAACCAAATTCAAATTCTAGAGCTCATCTGCAACAGTTTAGTGTCTGGAAAGAACCTGAATTTCCTTGACTCTCAGATCTTTAACAGTAAAGTTGGACTGATGCCACACACCCAATTTTGGAATAAGAAAACAAAACAATGTAGGGAAAATCTCTCTTCCTGAGCATGCGTAAAGGTTCAAAATTCTGCTTTTCTCTTCTTACCTCTCTCATTGCTCCTATTTCCTTTCCTATCTCCTCAAATTCATGTGTTTTATAAAACAAACAGTAACTAGAAAACAAAATTTCCACTGAGGTCAGAGAAAGTTCAAGTCTTAAGATTGCACTGGTATTTGATCTCAAATTAAAAACCCCAACTCCTTGAGAAGAATTGGCAATAAATCAAATGCCCAGAGGTTTTCCCATCTCAGGTAATGGTCTTTACAAAATACTTTTAAGGAACAAAATGCTAAGACTCTTTGTACATGTTCCCGGGCAATAGAGTTAGGCTAGAATTTTGCATTTCAGGGACCAAATAAAATTTAGAAGTCTCAGCTCAGACAATGTCGACACTCCCAAACTACCCACTGCCCAACAAATTCGCTTTGGCAGGCTCTAAACAGGAGAATAAATATGTGTTCTGCTTAGCTATGAGATAACCTTCTCTCTGACCTAGAGATAGCAGTGGAATTATGGTCTAAAACCATGTTAAATACCTCCCAATCCCTCAGTGCATTTGGCTTGGCATGTTTGTTTAATTTGATGTTATCCCAGTGTTAATGGTTTGGTTTCCATCCTGCTGATTCAAATCTTTTAGCCTCAACTTGTTTATTGTACTGTGTCTGTGATCAATTTTGTAGAGAACTGCTATTTAAAGAAGCAAGAACTGGAGTCCCATAATAATGGAATTACTAATCTACTATTTTAAACTCTCATTCAATATGATCTAATTGTCATTGTCCTAAACTCACTGGAGATTAAAAAGCCCTTGAAGGTGTATTACATAACCTTTATTTCTAGAAATATTCCTGTTCCTGTCTGGGGAGAGGAGCAGAATTATTTAAAGAAGAAGTTGCAGCTGAATCAGAGAATAGAAGAAAATCTGGCTGAGATGTATTACTAATAGTTACTAAAAGAGACTGAGGACTGGAAGGAAAGAAAGGTGGAAAGGAATAACAGAACAGAAATAGTTGAATTTTTGCAATTCAGCCTGTGGTGAGGGAGAAAGCTGAGATACACTCCTCTCTGGGACAGCTGTCTGCTAGGGGAAAGGAGCTGACTATGCCAGGCAGAGTGTCGTTGCTCAGTTTTTCCCAGAATGGATTTGCTGATTATAGGCTGAACTTCTTTTTCTCCATCTCCAACCCCTATGAACATGGTGCGCTTCCTATGTTACTCACAAGGACGAATGGCACTTGTATCCCCATAGGTATTCAAACCCCAAAAACCTGTACACATCTCTAAAGCTTCTACCCCTTCCTTTGCATCGTTCCATTATCAAACATTGTTGCTCCAACATCCTAGAACCTTTGCATAATTACTTACTTCCTGAATAGTTCTACTATAGTTACCCTGGACCTAGATACCACTAGGTATCCTGGATACCAGAAGCCTTCAACTTAGCTTCCTGCCCATATTCCAACAAGCCAAGACAGAGTAGCCCTGCTTAGTAAAAATATAATCACACCATTAGCCTACTTAAAAGTCTTCAATGTCATCCAACTTATCTAAATACTATCTAATGTCCTTAAAATAATTCCACATTATCCAGCTGAGACTCTCCACCTTCACCATCAACTTTCACAGTAATTCATATTATACAAAATTTCTCTCAGACCTTTAATTGCGCTGTGAACTTTATTTTCTCCATCCTTTTTACATGTTTTTCTTTTTGCCTGAAAAAAAAAAATCCCCCTTTCCCGTATCCTTTAAATCTTAGTTTGGTTATCAGTCTCTCAGGAGAATTTTCTTGACCACACTGAATCTTGTCAGGTATTCTTCTGAGGTATTCTCACATTATCCTGTGCATTTCTTAATTAGTGCATAACAGACTTTAGTTCCTGTATTATAAGTTTACTCATCTGTGTCTTTCATTGGTTAATAAGCTCTTCAAGAAAAAAAGCTAAGTCTATTTTCTATGGCATCCTCAATAATGAAGACAATGTCTGAAATAAAGAAAAAGGTAAATAATTATTAATGAAATGAATAAACATATCCTATACTAGGCTTATGGTATGAGAAACTGTGCTTGGATTCATAAGGGAATTCAATTTTGTTCTTCATGGCCTAAAGAGATTATAAATAGGTAACTTAAAACTTGTATTCCTTCCAATATTCAAACATTTAGATCACTCCGCCCCTGTCCCTACACAAGGATCTAAGTTAACAAAATAATCTTCTGTGATCCTAAGAAGATATGGAGGCATATTTTTACATATTCTAGTTTATCTGTCAATTTTTAGAAGAGCACTCCTGCCTCTTTCACATGTTAGTCTCCAAATTGGTTAACTCTGAATTACCACCTGAAGATACACAGCCAGGAGCTACAAGACATTGTCCACTTATCACTGGGACAGAATTCACTCATTTTGGCTTTGTCTATTTTCTGAGAGCCCAAAGTTTATTCTAGGTAAAGGAACCAAAGTCAGGGCCAAGGGAATGCTGTGCCTAGATAGAGGAAACCTAAGTGAATAAAATTGTGTCAAAAGTTAGATATTTAGGAAGAAAAAAAAAAAAGAAGTAAGAAAAGCGAGTATAAGAGATACTTGGGTTTGGAGTCTAAGGCTAAGCTATTGACATGACAGAAACAATCCTGTTACTTTGATCAAGACATTTTAACTTTTGGTTTCTGTCATCTGTAAAATGAAATTATCTGCCTCACCTTTCATACCCCCAAGGGTTCGGTTCTGGACAGCACAGACAGTGATAATGTCAACTCTGTAAAATATGCAAGTACTAAAGACTTGTATCTAATAGAACTCTTAGAGGAAAGCTCCCCAGTAGAACTCAGTGACCCCTCATGCTGGGAAGGTTGTGCTGTGCTCTCTCTTCCCAGAAGGAGCTGCATTCCCAGGATATGGGAAGCAATAATATTCCTCTATTTCTGGTGGTTTATAAAATACTTAGAAAACAATGTGTGCTTAATAACTGTCTGCTGAATTTAAAAAAAAAAAGCAGTTTATAGGTACACGTTTTCTGATGCAGAAACATCAATAGAGATTTTAAGGGGAAAGAATACACACCTAAATTAAGCAGAATAAACTTCAAGGAAGCAGAGAAGGGGTGGTGCTGTGTCATAGCTACCTAGGCTATTCCTCTATGCTAATAATTTTATAGATGCTTTGTTCCATCTGAACCCCCTTGACACCAAATGACATTTTACTGACAAGGCTACTGAGGCTAGAGAGATAAAAGAGACCTTTTCACAGCAAATGAGTGGTATAACAGGACTGAAAACCAAGTTGGCTGCTTTTAAATTCCATTTTCTATTACTGATGGAGGTAGGATTCCCAGGCAAGAGTGAATATTTTCTGCAGTTTCCTCTTAAAGATTCTGTACCAACTTACATTGCCAAGAAGTTCTAGACAAGTACCATTTTAATCACTTCCCACTAGAAAAAAAGGTGAATCACACTATTTGGTCAGAAATCAGAGGGTAAATTAGATTCCTTGCCGTAGCACATTTCCTTGATGCATATGTAATATCAATCAAAATCTCTCTTGATGACTCAGTGGGAAAGAACAGCAGGAAAATCTTCAACATCCAGCAGGAAGCCTGGTCTGTAGCCTGTTGCTAGCATTATTTGAGAAGGACAAGTTTGCGGGAGGGCACAAGATTGGTCCTGCTTACTCTGTACCAACCAACTCTAGCTGGGCTGAGCTCAAACTTCCCCGACTGGTTCCAGTGCCTTGTATTTCCAGGTCACTCGTATAAATTCAGTTATATCCATTTCAAAACATACAAAATGCATGCTCACATTTCACATGATACATAAACATCACGTTCACTGCAAAGAATATTTTTCCTGCAAAATGAAGTAGCAGAAGGCAAAAGATGATTCTAAAAGTCTTTTCTCCCTCTAAATAAGATGCAGAAATTAGTTCAAAGGTTAAACGTGCCACAGTGCTCAGGGAGTCAGGGGCACCACACCTCAGTCCCCTCCTCTTTATGGTTCTGACCACCCCTCTCACAGAGGGTTATGAGAAGAGAGTACGGAATCATTTGACTTGCATCTAATAGTTGACCAGCCCTGACACTTCTTTGCAGGGAGCTTTTGGCAATCAGTCCTCTGTTCTGTACTTTTATCCAGACTCTAAACATCCTTCAATACTCAACTTTAATAATGTCTTTGAATATAAATTACGTGTGGAGGGGAGTTTTCTTGTTTATTTTTCTATTCCCTAGGGACTGTACAGCACAGGACCTGACTTAATACTTAAGGCACTTTAGCTCTATTTGTTAACTACATCAATGTGAGGCCAGCCCTCATTTCCCAGAATAACAACTTCTTCCCTGTGGTCCTCACTTTATTTTACATTTGTCTCTGTTAGAGAACAGATAACACTGAACAACCTGGATTTACTTAGATAATTGACACCCTAGTGGACTGAGATTTACTTTATCTTTGTATCGCCACTGCCTATAACTTTATACGGCTCGTGACTTTAAATAAATATATCCTTGTGGACTGCATGATTTTGTGATCCTTAAAGCAAGTCTATTTTTGAAAGTTTTTGCTTTTATCAGAGCTCATTCCAATCTCATTTTTCTTGAAAATTTTCTTGTTTTTAGTTAATAGTACCCAGTAGCATATATTGAATTCCTACCATGATAAACATAATAGTAAATGATCACATGGTGTTTATTATGTACCAGATGCTGTTTCATCTATCAGTCTTTGTGTGTGTGTGTGTGTATAATTTAATATATGTATTTGAATTGTATACATTAATTTAACTTTTCTTCATACCCACAGGTCAGTATTATTGCTATTTCCATTTTCTAATGAGAAAACTAAGGCGCAGAGAGGTTAAGAAAGTCACTTGAAGTTTCAGAGTAAGTGCCAGAACCAAGGTTATAAAGTAAGGTAATCTGGTTCCCAGATCTATGCTTTTCATCATTATTTCATGCCTCTCTTTGGACTGGGTATTTATGTGTATGTTTTCTAGTCATTCTCTATAAAATCGTATAATATTGCTACTACTATGTCCTTTTAGCCAATGAGAAAATAGGGACAAAGAACCCAGGTATCTCACTATCAAATCTCACATCTACTACCTGTCCACTGGCAGAATTTGCCCAACTACATCTTCTAGCTCCATACCCAAAACTCATTCTATGCTATAGCATATAAAGTATTTACTTAACATTGGTTTCAAACATTTTGATTTGTTTCCTCTAGCTGGACTTTAAATCTCTTGCATAAAAATTGTACGTGTTATATTAGTATATCTTCCTGAGCACTGACCTCAATTATGGGCAAGTTCAATGAGCATTAATTGTCATCTCATAAATTAATATTAAATGGGACCTACAGAAGTAATCAAGAAACTGTACTTACTACAAAGGGGAATATGAATGAGTTACACATATAATGGTATGGGCTATACACCGAGAATTTTAAATAAGATGTAACTAGAGATTTAAAGAAAGTTTATGGCTTTGGGTTATTATTCACACAGCATGAAATTGAGAAGTAATTTGGTCTTATGCATAAGACAGAAGAAGTCAAAAACTGTGGGTTCTTTTTAAAATATAACTTTATATGACTTTCGCCACATAGCTTCTCGGTCTATAAAATGGGGATGATTTAAATGTTGTCAAAAAGAATAATCAAATTTTCCACTGAGCGACCCATTGGAAAAAAAAGGGGGGGGGCGGTTAGACAAATACTCATTACTTGTAAGAAACTTAAGCCATCTAACTATTTCTGTTCTGAATACCTTTGCGTCCATAAACGAGAAGCATCAATATTACCTTGGACCATTTAAGAAAGGTAGTATCTCTGGCCCTATCCCAGACCTATGAACTCAGAGTCAGCAATTTGAACAAAATACCCAGGTGAATCACGTGCACATTAAGCTTGAGAAACACTGGTCTAACCTTCGAGATGATTTACACTCCAGTTTTGACTTTTCCAATCTTCCAAAAACTTTACAAACCTCCAATTATTTATTCAATTTTATTTGTTTTTTTTGTTTTTTTTTAGCATATGCTTGGCCTTATCTTTTTTTATTTTCCTTAATGTGGTAAGGACACTTAATGCGAGCACTTTGAGGCCAGGACTATGGAGTGTTCTTATTTTATATTCCCCTACTATGATTCAATAGTTCTTTAATGAGTTTTTACAAATTAATTTCTTGTTAAACTCATTAACTTACCATGTTACACTGGACATCACAGTTTATTTCAAATGAACTCACTTTGAAAACCAATGAGGGGAGTGAACTAGCTTTTTTTTGTTGTTTTTTTTTTTAGGTTACTTTTGGTATCTGATTGTCATTATCATATTTCCTATTATAAAAGCCAAGGTACAAGATCAGACACATATGAATACAATAATACTCTCAAAACCCAAAACAAAAACCATCCTAGACTCTCCAGTCATGTCACATAATATCACAATTCACAGAAGGAAGCAGAAAATTAGAATATGTACCAAGGCTGGTCTAAAAACTTGACTGTGATTTATTTCTACGAATAGGAATCCCTAACAGATATGAGTTATGGTTATATAAGCAGGAGAACAGATATCATGAAATCTTTCTTTCTTGTTTTAAATGATTTGTGTGTTTCCTACCCTATTTAAATCTAACAGAACAAAGCAATTTAGTCTTCACAGTCAACTACGAATTTAAAGAATCTTTAAAGCTACTGAAATGTTTACTAGTCCATTGTATTTATTTATTTATTTATTTGTCTTGTCTTTTTACCCAGGCTAGGGGTCTAATCAGAGCTCAGCTGCCAGCCTACACCACAGCCACAGCAATGCCAGACCCGAGTCATGTCTGCGGCCTACACCACAGCTCCTGGCAAGGCCGGATCCTTAACCTACTGAGTGAGGCCAGGGATCGAACCCACAACCTCATGGTTCCCAGTCGGATTCGTTTCCACTGTGCCACAACGGGAAGTCCAGCCCATTGCATTTATAGTCAACCACACCCATACACAGTAAGCTTTGAGTGCTTACCATAAGCTAAGCACAGCCACAGGCTCTGTGTGAGAGAGAACATCCAGCATAAGACACAGCTCAGGACCAAGAATTATTCCTCTTCCAATGTCCCCAACCCAAATAGCATTTCTTTGCTACGTAGGTGCCTCAGACTTAACCTTCTAAAATCAAACTCTTTATTGCTGCCTTTCCCTAAACTCATGATACCACCAAATAATGACTAACCAAACTCACCCAAATTCTGAATTTATCTTCCTTTTTTTTTTTTTTATTGGAAAACAACATCCTGATATATCTAGAAGCCTAAGCCAGATGCATCAGTTTACAGTAGCACGAGCTAGAGAAGGCCTGGTATCCCACAGAGAAGATGGTCACAGAGGAAGGGAATCATGATTGCAGGGAAGACATGCACAAACCTCCATCTCCACTGGGACTTTGGCTGTGATAAAATACATATGCAAGCAAAGAAAAGATAAATAAATACCCTTCAGAGGATGAGAGGAAGAGCTTTACACTTTTACTCGAAAAGTTTTTAATGTTACTATTACAAAGAGATTTTAATTAAAAATACAGGAAGATTAGGACTGCAGTGCATTCTAGATGACTAAAACAAAAGGTTTAGAGGACATTTTGATATAATGGAACGACCCCCAAGTCTAAGTAATGGGTTTGCAACTTGGTTCCATGTGTTACTAGCTATGCGACTTCCACAAGTTATTTGATGTCTCTCCAACTTCTTCAGTTTCTTTAATCTGTAAAACTGGTATCACAATACAGCACCTACTCTATAAAATTAAATGCTATCATTGGTGTGAAGCACTGAACAGAAAGTATAGTACAAAGAGTGTGGATGCATGATAAAGGGCACATGATGTTCCTATGATCACCATGGTTATCAGTACCTCTGCTTCCAGCTGGCAGCAGCAGCAGCATCCTATGTGAGTAAATAGGATTGGAAGAAAAAAAAATTGTAAGTCTCCTATCCTTCAGTTGAAGCTCAAGCACGCTATTCAGTGGATCGTGTTGGCTTTCCTTTGTAACTTTTCTTTGCTTATCAATCTTGTTTTCTCCCTCCTTTTATCTTTACTCATGGCCCCAGGGCCAAAATATGTCTTTTTCTCCATACTTATATTGAGAGATCTTTGAAGAGACAAAAAACCAGAGATATTTGTTAAAGGGATAACACAGTTATCATCTGATCTAGGCATAGTCAGTCCTGGCTTAAGGATAGGAAATGTTTCCTCCATTTCAACTGAAATTAATAGGACCCCAAATGTCACATGCACATTGCATGTGTAATAGATGTCTGAATTCAACATGAAAATTAAATATACAAATGGATAGGACTACAACCTAGAGAGTTTTCCCGAGCAAGGTGGAGGTAGGAGTAGAGATTTGCTAATTCTTGACATAGATGGATTTTATCTGAATTATAAAAGTATTATTGAATTATGAATATATAGTGTCTAGAGAGATTGGATATTGTTTCAATGTAAAATGGGTTTCAAATCCTAGAAGATATAAATAATATTACTTTTTAAAATGAAATGGAGCAGTGAGGATAATCAAAGACATACATAAATTTAAGAGCATCATGTATTTATCAGTGATGTTTTAAAAGCCAAAATAAATCTCAACAAATCGCAGCAATGGAGAAAAAAAAAAAGAAGAAATCCAAAGAAGCATGTCTACTAAACACACCTTGGGTGTCAAACATTATGCTTGATATATATTCATTTATTCTTTTTTTTTTTTCCTTTTACAGCCTTACCTGCAGCATATGGCCACACCAGATCCTAAACTTACTGAGCGAGGCCAGCCATCAAACCCTCATCCTCACAGAGACATCAGGTCCTTAATTCACTGAGCCACACCTGGAATTCCCATATTCATGTATTCTTAAATCAATCCCAGAAATTCATCCCCACCTGCTATTCCAGGTTTAGATTAAGTAATACATGCAAATTAATATGATTTGGGGGCCAGAGTAAATACTCCAAACTTCCAGGTGCAATTATTTTTTAATCAATGCTATTTTTCTGTATAGAAATGAGACTATCTCACAATGGTAAGGCCACAGAAATGACTCTGGATTGGAATGAAAAGTCTGTCTTTCCCTTAGGCAAAAATTTTCCTAATGTAAAACTGTTTTGAGTGTTCTCACCTCAGTTTTTCCAAATCATCCTAATTAGAAGATACAATAAATTTCACAAAATTAAGCCTACGACATAATGCGAAACACTTAAAAGTCATTTGAAAAAGTATCATAGAATGTAATAAGCAATGGAAAAATGTCCTATATATTCTGCGGTTTGATTTTTCTTTCAAGAATCTCATACACTCGTGAAAAATACACTTAATTTATATTTTCATGTGTTCTAATTTGAAAATACAATTGCTATAATTGTAATTAACCAATATAGACATGGTGAATGAATTGCAAACAAAGGCTAAAGTGTTACTGTGTTGTATTCATTCCCTATTGCTATACTAATAAATTGCTATGAATTTAGTTGCTTAGTACAGCACAAATGTATTCAATATCTGGAGGTCAGAAGTCTAAAATCAAATTTGAGGAGGGCTGTTTTCTTTCTGGAATTTCAGGGGAGAATCTGTTTACTCATCTCTATCCTTGTGTCCCTTGGCTATGGCCCTTTCCCCGTCCTGGAAGCACATCGCCTTGACCTCTATGTCCATTGTTCCAACTCCTTTTGCCTTCAGCCTTCCCACTTCCCTCTTCTAAGGGTCTTTGTGATTACATTCAGTTCACCCAGATTAATCCAGGATAATCTTCCCGTTTCAAGATTATTAACTTCATCACATCAGCAAAGTCTCTTTTGCCATATAACATTTTCGTCGGTTCTGGGGATTAGGATGTAGAATATTTTGTAGTAGCGTCATTATCCTGTCTATCACACATATTAAGTTATAATCTGTGAGATTTATGTACTAGAGGATTATATTAGGATGTACTCTTGAAAATGCTATTTATAAAAGGGTGGAGGAAAGCAGACTGAATAGAGGGCCATGTTAAACTGGAATGCAGTTGCAACAGAGGCTTCGGCTGGTCCTATATTTGGGCAAAGCATCACCCTGCAGCAAACAGAAATTCCCAACTACTAGCCATCAGCCACCAACAATTCAGGAAGATTGGGGAAAACAGCATCATAGTCCTTAAGGGAGAGCTGGGTGGTTGGAGCTCAGCGTGCACTACAGTCCACTTGTTTGCCTGTTTGAATACTTTCTTTATATCCTGAGTTCACCCCATATGAGAATAGTTCCTCCAGTTCCTCCAACTACTCTTGTTGGTATTTTTCCTGGGATCTACTAGGAACACTTTGTTTCTATCTTCCAACTCTTCTTCCAGGCATCTGGACAACTAATATAGCCACTTTACATTGCTCAAAGATTCCATACATATTCCTATCATGAGGCAATAGGCCTTCACAAAGTGAATCACCAAGTATGTCACCAGCAGCTCTTCTTATAAGGACACTCATTGCTATCTTTCATGGCCACCTCTGGCTGGAGCTATAGTACACCAATAGTCTACTTTTGGCTTATACTTGCATACCAAGATATCAGTGGGAAAATGTGTCCTTTTTCCTCCTTGGTGAGCTGGTCGTAAGATACTACTCCCTACCCCCTCAGTAACCATGGATGTACATGAGATAATTGCCCCCTATACTACCAGAAAGCCGAGATTGGTGAATAGAATTCCCCATCATTACTCTGCTTCTCAGTAATGCTGGTTCCTCTTTAACTGAGATATTCTTCATAGCTTTGGTAAATGGGATGTCCTCCAGTCCCTCCTTCACAGGCTCCTGGCTTTATATACTCTATACATGCTAACATGCCCATGGCTCTGTGCCATTTGATCAGCTTTTCAACCATCTTCTGTGGTATTTCTGGCATCCCTACTTCATTTGTCTTTTCTCCAAGTTTCTAAGAGCGTGCGGAACTTCCTGGACCTATGACTATCTCTCCCAGGATCCTTACCAACCCAAGGTGTTAAGTTTTGTATCATGAGGCGATGCTCCTATATCCATAAATATTTGTAGATAAGCTTTTCTTTAACTAATGTTTCACCCTCCACAGGGCATAATATCCTCAGAATCCACATAGTCTGCTGGTTTATGTTAGTTAGACATTTAGGCTCTTTAGGTGTGTAATCACTCTCTTCCTGTAGAAACAGCACCTCCCTAGTCAGATTACACTGTAATTTCATCTTAGTTGTTGGTTTGGTAGTCAGAAGTGGGGGTAGAGGTAAATCCTGAAGTGAGTGCCTGATGTTCTGCAAGGCAAAGATTTCTCCCTCATCCTCATGTAATGAGAGAGCACCATCTTTAACAGAAAGGGTTGGGTCACTTCTGCAGACCCAGAGGTATCAGTGCAATGTGAAGGTGCATGGTTTTCAAGCAGATCAACTCAGATGTTCTTATTCTAAATCTTAGCATCTCACTTCTCCCAACGCAAGGTCCTGACTTTGGCTTAGCAGACTTGTTGTGTATGAGAATTTAGTATTTTTTTTCTCTGACCCATTTAATTGAGTCCTGGACCTGATCTTTAACTTTTTCTGTCCTCCAGGTGCAGCAGATGAGAATCTTTTTATATGCTGCCAAGGAGGCTCTCTGGCTTTGACAATTTGCCTTTAATTGGTGATTAAAAATCTCTAGTCTTTCATTATCTTTTCGAATCCATCAATAGCACCCAGCAGGAGCCATTCAATTGAAAAACCCTTATAATTGCTACTCCTGCAAACCTTCCAAAGGCCACAGCTATTGTATCAGTCAGTGTATACCTTTCCTGGGATTCCATCCCAGTTTATCACCAGAAAATTTTCACAATGCCAGGGGCTCTAAGTACTCCATCTATCACTGTGCTACCAAGTGCCTGGAGGGTGACGAAATCCAAATTCCCATTTTAAAGTCTGATTCCTAGGACCATTTCAAATACCAATCATCCTAAATTACATTGCCCTGGAAACAGATTTTTAGGCAGATATATTTGTATACAAGAGGTTTATTGGAGAGGGTTTAGGAAAATGCACTTGGGTGAGAGTTGCAGAAGTAGGTTTGGGCAGGGGGAGAAGTTGAACTCAGAAGTCATTTTAACAGAGCCCTCAGCATATGCCAATGGGAAGTCTTAAGCCCGGATAGTCCTTCCAAGTTATCTTCAATTAAGGCAAGGATATCAGACCTTTGTATTTCCTTTGTCAACTATTATTGAATGCAAGCTTCTGGAGGGGGGCAGATATAATCTTAGTTGATACGCTGCACTTCAATTTAAGGCTATTCCTGGAGAAAGACAGATGTGAGATTTTAGCACCCAATACTCATGGCAGCCCACAATAATGAAGGTGGGATAATGTCTCAGTAAGTGCCTCCATTCTTCTCTGTTTTCATTTTTTCAAAGTTTTATTAAAGTACAGTTGATTTACAAGGTTGTGGTAATTTCTGCTGTACAACGAGATGGTTCAGTTATACACATACACCCATCCATACACTTTCAGCTTCTTTCCCCACACAGATTTATCATGGAATATTGGGTGGAGTGTTCTGTGCTATACAGCAGGTCCGTGTTGGCCCGTGATTCCAGAGACCTCAGTCTGCATATGCCAATTCCAAACTCTCAGTTCATCCCTCCTCCCCGTCACCTGTCCTTTTTGGTAACCATAAGTTTTTCTAAGTCTGTGAGTCTGTTTCTACTCTGCAAATAAGCTCATTTCTATCTTCTTTTTAGATTCCACATATAAGTGATATCATGGGATGTTTGTCTTTCACTGTCTAACTTCATTTTGTATGCCTCCATGTTTAAGGGGGGTGGGAGAGATCTGAGCAGCATCCCACAAGGTCCACCAACAGGAACCAATGAGAGAGAAATCCTTTTCAGTACTTCAAATTAAGTGACACTGCATGGTAGAAAAATCATAAACTTTAGACACACGGCAGAAACCCAATTTTCATCACTAAATTAACACACTTAAACTTTAATGATTCAAGTAAGGAGAATAGATTTAAAAATCACTTCCACTTCTTTATACTGTGATTATATTCTTCTATATTTATCTATCAACCACGTAATGAGCACCTACTCAGCACTCTGATCAAGGTAACGATGACCACGCTGTCAACTTTGTCCTGAGAGAGTTTGTAGTTTCATATCATATTTTCATATAATAAATCTCTCTGTGCAAATGCTGTAGGTAAAAAACCACATCCCTTTTTCGGAAGCTTAGAGACTTACATTAGGTATTGTAAATATATTCCATCGATACTTATTTATGCCTTTCAGAACACATAAATAAAATATCCCCAGTATTTATTTCCAAGAAATAAGAAAATGAATGTACACATTGGAAAACTAACACTTTGGAAAATTCTGAACTATTAGAATGAAACAACAGGGCAAGAAGTAAACAAGTCATGTCTTCTAGGTTTATTGCAAAGATCAGAAAAGTCAGAGAAGAGCTCTCGAGAAGTGGACACCAGCATCTTCAGGCCAGATGCTGGTGATGCTCTGTGTAAACTTGCTCTGATGATCACGGTTTTAAGGGTTCAGAATAAGTAACAGACAAACTATATTTTATGCATGAGATCTCTGTTTCATAAGTGAAGTGCTCATTCAATCATTCCCTGCTAGATTTTAAGTTCATTAAGGCAGGGATCTCACTTGTTTACCACTGTCTCCAGCAGAGTGTCTCCCACATACTAGGCATCCACTGTGCACTTAATGAATAAAGGATTTATGTAATATCAAAATCAAAGGGCATCTTGAACCTTATGTTCTAATCTAAATCCTATTTTTGCTAACATTTTACGTCCCTGTAAATCTATTTCATATATAGCAGCCCAGTGTAACTTTCCAGAATGACTATTAACATTATTGCAATCCCATGGCAAGAAAAAATATGATATCCATGTCTTAAGCTCTAGTGAAAACTTCTTGAATATTTATTAATTTTTCTAAAATACATTAGAATAATCAAGTTAAATGAGCCATATCACTTGTCAGACCAATCAAATTGCTGTTTTTGGTCTCATGCTGAATTAATACTTTGATATTTTGAATGATTCCTCCGGATAAAGAGGCAAGGAAAATTAAGAAAATTGCATAGAATAAAGAGGCAAAAGCTAATGGAGAAAAAAAAAATCTCTATTAAGCTCTGTAAGTATCATACTCAGACCCATTCTTATCACACAGACACCCCTGTCTAAGGAGAAGGCTTTGGGCAAGATATTTTGCCCTAAAAAGGGCCATATTTTTATCAACAAGGAAAACATTACCACGTTTCTGATAAAACAATAAAGTACTATATCTAAATAGTTTAGGGAGAAACTCTAGGAACACGCTTATTCTTTACAAAGTGGGAATATTTCCATCAGATTTTCCTAGTGCCTTCATCAAAGAATCATAGAAAGCCAAAATCAAAATGTTCTCTGTAAATAGAGCCAGCTTAAATGCAGCTTACCAACTTGAACAAGATACGAACATATGAATCCAAAGATACATAGCCAGATCTAATTTAAATGCTGCCCCCACCCCCAGCCCCATTAACTGGCTTGTAATTTGGCATAAGAAAAACAACATTCTGTGCCTCAACCTCCTCATTTCTAAAATGTAATGAAGCACATCATCAGATGCAGAAGATTCTCTCAAAAAGCCAAGGGGACAATGGATTCCAAAGTATTCTGAAAATCATACATCTCCAACCCATATTCATAATTATTGTTATAGAAGTGATTTCAAATTTGCTCTAGACGGGGAGGTCACAACTCCATGGCAAGGGCTCAGAATTAAATATAAGCCTGGCAAAGGGAAATTCTAGTATTTTAAGCAGAAAGCTATCTATAGAGAAAGGGAGAAAAAAGCTCTTTTTTAAATCCACCATGTGATCTAGACATTCTTTTTGCAATGCTCTTTCACTCTATACTTGTTATATTTTGGGGATTTCAGAATACTGAATAATAATTACAAAGCTCTATTTGAAGAAGGGCCCTATCATACTGTTACACTGGAACAGATATGCTTTAGCCCAAAGTAACTAAAAGCTTTAGTGCAATAAAATATAATTATGCAGCTAAATTATTCCTTGAATTATTGATGCAATATTGACTCATTTAGCATCTCTCATAACAAACAGGGAGAATATATACTCACAGGTTAATACGCGCTACCAAAGGAAGAAACACACAGCAGCTGAACCTATAAATTCGGTAATTTTATAACCCTATGCTTTATTAAAATCTATTAGGTTTCTTCAGAGGCACAAAGTTGAGGAACCAAAAATAGTTGTTGAACAAGTTTAAACAAATACAAAAACAATGCTGAATATGTAACATTTGTCATATTAATTACCAACATCCATTTTCTGTTAATTCTTTGTAATGCAGAGATGTGGTTAAACAATAGAAACTGTTAATAGCTCACGGGTATTTTGGCCCCAATTATCTATTTTTATAAGGACTGGCTTTTTGTTTTGTTTTTGCTGGAAAATTTGCTGCATTTACTATATTTCTGAGACATGCAGACAACCAGAGATGCATTTAAATATTCATAATCCCAAGGATTGTGTTGTATATACATAAATTGGTAAATGCTTGTGTTTTATTTTTTTTAACTACCAAACACTCTTTTGTTCTTCACTTTTAAAGTGTATGTATTGTTTGCTTTTGCATATTTCTTCTTTCTTTCGAACTAGTTAGCACCCTGAGAACAGAGCTTGTCTCAAGTTATTTGTGAAGGTCCTGGACATCCTAAAAAAGGGCTGAATTCAGAGACAAATTAATATGTACAAAAAATTACTTAAAGCCTTCAAATTATCAGTTGCCAAGTAAAAGCAAAGATGCTACTGTTAGCTTTACCATAGCCTAAATATCAAGCAAATGAGGTCTTTAGGTCATATTTAAACATAATAAATACTGCCACAGAGAGTAGCAGTAGATATTCTCAAACAAGGTCTTTTTGACCAAATAGCTTTCTTTGGATAAGTTTTCGCCTAATGAGGTTCTCAGTATCGGTAGCATTCTGCTTAAAATGTTGAACTTTACCGAGTTTTCAGGTAATTACTCTGAGTAAATAAGAGCCTTCTGGGTTCTTAGATGTACAGACCTGTGTTTGGCATTTCTGACATTTCAAATGAATACCTCAAACTTTCATAGAATTTTTAGGACTTGTTCTTTATCTTTACTTTTTCTTAAAGGAAGCACATTCTGGCTAGACATTGCGGTATAAATGAGTCTACAAAGGGCGAGAGAGAAAAACTTTTTTTCTTTCAAGATTTGTCTTCAGCATTCCATTAAATGGTACCTTAAAATAGCAGAGTTGAGGTACAAATAAAGTAGAAACAAGTGTGATTTAGTTAAGGAAAAAAAAATATATAGTTTAAAAAATTTCATCATGAGAGTTCCTGTTTGGCTCAGTGGTAACAAACCTGATTAGTGACCATGAGGATGCAGGTTTGATTCCTAGCCTCACTCAGCAGATTAAGGATCTGGCACTGCCCCGAGCTATGGTATAGGTCATAGACATGGCTCAGGTCCTGCGTTGCTGTGCCTGGAGCATAGGTCAGCAGCTGCAGCTCCCATGTGACCCCTAGCCTGGGAACTTCCATATGCTGCAGGTGTGGCCCTAAAAAGCAAAAATGAAAATAAATAAATAAATAAATAAATAAAGAGTTTATTTTCCATTAAGTCTCCACCAATGTAAAAGGGTCTTCAGTCACACCTGCTAGGGTGGGTTGAGAATTCTATATTGTTCTGAGTATGTAGCATGCGGTCTGATGGAATAAATCTCTGACTCCCTTCACAGTCTGGAGATCTTCAAGGGAAGGTAAATAGCATCTCCTGAGTGTGATGGCTAATGAGGGGTTTTGCATAGTTTAAATGTTTGTGATACATATGGAATGCATGTTTACTTTTTAAATTATGTTTAGAGGATTAAACCTAATTAATCATAAAGCAGGAGATTCAGGCACTGTTTGTAAATTGTGAAAGTTCTTTGCCCCGCCATGCCAATCAAAGCCATGCCTATTTACATAGCTCAACCACCATCATCATCCCCTGGAGAATAAATGACTTTTTTTATCTGGGACACCTCTGATTCCAATTCATACTTCCACTTGTGAACTCATCACACAGGAATGGAATGTGTTTGTGGCATGTTTGTCATCTCTAGGAGACTGGGAACTCTGAAGAAAGGAACTCTGTCTTAATGCATCTTTGTATTTCCTGCAACAAGCATGACCTTATCATCTAGTACATTCTTAACAATCGATTGTTATTATTACTAAAGCCTCAATAAATATTTGTTATTGAAAATTGTCTGTCACATAGCTGCTCATGGGAATCCTGATTCTTCAGCTGACTAAAAAGGAATAAGGTTTATCATTTTTCTAGGCTAAGTCTATAAATCTAGTATAATGGGAAAGGCAGGGGAGCTGTGAGAGGAACATCTATGAAGAGAAGGAAGTAAAGGAGGAAGTTCATCTCAGGAACTAGGGCTAAAGAGTCCTTCTGTCTGTAAAGTTCTTTCCCTGCTCTTGATGTATCTGGATATGTACTATTATTTAGATCTCATTTATCTCTTAAGAAAGGTCTCTCCCTCAAGTACCCAATATAATCATTTTATTATATCACCCTATTTTAATTCCCTGCACTCTATATAGTCTGGTTATTTCTTTGACTCAGGTATTATTTTTATGTATATATTTATTTACTGCCTGTCTACCCTCTCACCATAATTCAGGATCCATAAAACAAAGCTGCTGTTCACTGCTCTTAGGTCTGAAGAACTACTTGGCTCGTGGTAAGAGCTTAGTAAATATTTACTGAATGATTAATTGATTTAAAAAGTAAATGGCTTGTAAAACTTTGTGTGTGTGTGTGGTTTTTTTTCTAAGAGCGAATGGGTTTTATATACCTAACATCTGAATGTTCCCTAAGGGTATGTTTCAAAACTCTCAGGTAAGAATAGCAACATTAGGAAGTCATGGTGAACAGAATTTATTGGTTTCACAAAGTCATCCACCTGGGTGAGAAAGAAGGGGCAAAAGCACTGAAATTCAAAAGTGTCTTCAGGACAGAGAATGGAAATGCTTTGAGGGACAATTGATGAAAAGATAGGTGGAAATAAAGGATAAAGTAAATGGCTTCCTGAGAAGTGACTGAATACAGCATATACATATGTGAGGAGACTTGGCAAAATCTGGTGAATATCAAGGTTGTTAAATTAATCAAACAGGGAGGCCATTAGATTAAAGTGGCTTTAATGTCTCTAGTGGCCTATGTAAGCAAACCAAGGAAACCAAACCTGAGACTAAGATGGCTCAAGGTTAAGAAATCAAATGTGAGGAAAGCCCATCAAAATGACCCAGTAGACTTTCCCAAATAATGCACCTGATTAAGCTATAGACAATCAAATACTGTCCTTGCTTTTCCTCTACTTTTCTCTATAAAGGTACTTCTCCTAGCTTTTGGCAGTGGAATGCTTCTAACCACATGTGGTTGCCACTGTCTGATATGAATCAGTTTTTGGTCAACTAAACTCTTAAAATTTTTAATATGCTCAGTTTTTCTTATAACGAAGTCAGTGTGAATTTGATCTTGGAAGTACAGTATTCATATGGATTTGTATTCATACATATAGCAGAAAAAACACTTATCAGTCCACTGGTTTTGACTCCCTTTGTCTTGATACCCACGGTCTATCTTGGGTAGAGTCCTGTGGTCTTGGGTGTTGAATATGGATGGAAGTGTTTACCACTACCAGGCTTGGTCCCTAAAAATTCTCAAGTGATCTGTCACACTTTCTCTCCTGCAGCAAATGCAGTGGATGGTTCTGAGGTGCCATTGCAGAGACAGCTACCTACCAAACACCCAATGGGACTAGGATTGAAGGAGAAATAAATTCTCCTAAACCACTGAAATGTTGTTACAGCACATGCTGACATGTACTGATTTTATTTCCCAGCATCCTTTTTCTCTCCCTATCTCTGAACTTTCTTCTCTCTCATGTTATAGAGACTAGTGATCAAGGCATCTTGTCCTAGGGTTGATGTAACCAAGTATGGAGATAAAGCTCAGATCAGGGCAACTGAAATCCTACTTTAGCAAATATTTTTTTTGGGGGGTGGGTGCCACACCCATGGCATATGGAGGTTCCCAGGCTAGGGGTCTAATTGGAGCTGCAGCTGCTGGCCTACACCACAGCCACAGCAATGCCAGATCGGAGCTGCATCTGCGACCTACACCACAGATCACAGCAAACACCAGATCCTTAACCCACCCACCGAGTGAAGCCAGGGTTTCTAGTCAGATTAGTTTCCTCTGTACCACAACAGGAACTCTACTTTAGGAAATATTGATCTGGAACTTAAAGAAGAATTTCAGGACCTCCACCATGGTGAAGTTGGAAGATGCACAAGTTCCTAATCTCTCTGAAGACTGAAGCAGACTAACAGAAGAATACAAAGATGAGGAGTCTGTAAACACTTGAATTACTGGCGTCATGCATTCCAGAGGTCCAGCTAAACCTTTCCTTTTCTACAGTTTGCAGAGATTCTCCATTATTCTTCTAGCATGTTCTCTTTTTGTAGAAGGTGTTTGCATTTCTGTTACTTAAAACCAAGAATTCATGTGTAATACAGAGACTGAGTAACACTGTATTTTAGCAATTAAAATTACATGGGGGTTTGGCAAAACCATTTATGCAGTTCTTTCCTGTGCTCACTCCATGAGTAAACTTGAACCATAAAGCACTGTGGGGAGCCAAGAAGATACGAGAAGCGAGAAAGGGAGCTTGCCTGAACAGTGCAATTCTGAGGGCAGTCTCCTAATCAGAAAAAGAGGCCTGCCTGAGCGGTGCAGTTCTGAGGACAAGCTCCTAATCAGGAAAAGGGGCCTGTCTGAACAGTACAATTCCGAGGGCAGGTTCCTAAACAAGGGGATGCCTGCCTGCACGGCACAATTCCGAGGACAGGCCCCAGAAGACAATAAGGCTCGCCTGCTGGCATAGGTGGAAAACTAAATTTCCCTAGGAAATAATTTCCATTTTGTGTTGCTGAGTGGGGATTGTTCCATGGATAACTTAGTCTTTTCTGTTATTCACTTGCTATTCAGTTTTTCTCAGTCTTTCCTGATTATTTACTTATTATTCTTAATTCCCATTCTTATTTTCCTGTGGTGATTTGTGATTTAACAAAGTTACAACAATATATAATAAGAATTTCATCCTGAAAGACTTTCCCTTATTTAACTCCAAACTTAGTTAAAACATAGTGTTTATCTATTAACTAGTTATACAGTAAACTTTAGAGTTAGGATTTTAATGAGGTCCATAGAAGTTAGCCATATCTTATCCAAAAAACCTAGCTGTAAGTTTTGTCTTTGATTTTAAAAGCTTTTTAGTGATAGCTAGTTTAATTAAGTTGGTTTATATTTACTTACACTGTCTCCCTGCCATAACGCTTTGAAGATAAGCACCAGTCTACAAACAAAGTCTGTAAATGCTAAATTCTTGTGTTTTATGGCCTCTTCAAAGTACTAAGTTTAGTTAAGATAGAGATCTTAAAACAGGATGCATAGCTGCTATACCATGTAATAGTTAACCAATGTACTTTTAACACTGTAATGTAATCTGTAGTGAAAAACTGTCTATATCATCAACCACTGTTGCCAATAAAGTTTGAGCGGTCCAGAGCCCTGAAAGAAGGGACAAAGAGGCTGTCTCCATATGTACATTTGCCGACGCACGTCCCTCTCTGATCGGGAAGTGCATGCTCCCTGGCCGCTGGAGCTGGCCTCCGGCAAAGTGCCGCTACCCATTTTAGAATATGATTTCCCAAATGGGTGAATTTAGGGTCAATCTGCTGTGTAACAGAGAAAAAAAAAAAGGGAAATATCAGCAACTCACTAAACAATTAGCCTAGTCTCTGTTAGTGCGTCACAAACACTAATGTATAAATTAATTACCTAGAGATTTTGTTAAAATGAAGATTTGCATTCAGGTCTGGTGCAGGGCCTGAGAATATGCATTTCTAAAATGCTGCCACATGATGCTATTCTGGTCCACTACCACAATTTGAGTAGCAAGGTTCTAGAGTGGATTTTGTGTCCTGTTGTTGCTCCTTCCCTGTGCATGACTCTGAGTAGGGACAACTAGAACACTACATATTGCTCATCAAAAGCTCTCATGGGACTTACTGTGTGCTCCTCAGACCTGTAGCACTGGCATCATCCAGGAGCTAATGAGAACTATACATTTCAGAGCTCTACCTCCATCTACTGGATTAGAAGCTCTGGGCATGAAGCCCTAGAAACTGTAAACTCTATATGCTCTTTAACGGTTAAGAACTCTATGGAAACCACAGGTTGCGAGCTGACAAAATATCTTTGAATAAATGTCACTTTTATTGCCTCAGAAGCTATGTTGAGACTAAGAAAAACAAAGGCCAAAGACTTTGAGAAAGCCTAGTCAGCCTGAATGAAACTTGGATCCTTTATATGTGTTTATATCAGGAGCAAGGCTCATGAATGCACAGATGCCATGATCCAGCAGAAAGAGCTGGGCAATGTGGTAGAGACCGTAGGAGATTCATGTTTCTGTCCAAACTTCATATGCAAGCCAGAGCCTCTCAGAAAGGCAGTTTCCTCATAGACAAATGGGGATAATTACCACTTTTCCTTACCTCTCAGATAAAATGGGGAGCACCAAATTTGATGCTTGATATATTGCACTTTCACAATTTTAACCACCTAGGTACTTGTTAGTGGCTGATATTTACGTAAGGAGACATTTCAATCAAGTCTAAGTGGGTTGTTATATATTGTGGGGGAAAGCAGGAAATTTATTAGATGAGGGGAGTTAGGAGATAAAAAATAACTCTAAAAAGGTTTAGAAGAAGAGGGCAATTGCCCATGTGTGATCCCAAGAATGACTTTATGTGACAGAGAAGAGCTGAGCCCAGAGATATCAGCAAAATCCTTATTCACTGTCTCCTTCTGTACCCCTTTCTTCCACCAACCCATGATAAGTATGAAAGGCTGTATTTTGATTATCACTATGATATGCATTTATTTTAATCACTAACACAAGAGTGTGAAGTCCTTGAAAAGGATCTTTTATTCTGATGCAATTTATTTTTGATGGGTTTACATGAATTGGTCTATGTAGCAAAAAGGAATGCCATCTTGAGAGAAGGGTGCAACATAAGAAAAGCTATTTTGCACAGGGAACGTACTTGCCTGCCGATCACTACCCTTTTATGCCCAGATCCAGCCCAGGAAGCTGAGAAGCTGAGTGGATAAAATCATAAAACAAAGATACTAAGGGAAACAATTCATCATCAGGAGGCTTTGACCTAACCTGGACAACACTTTGATGAAAATAACTAAAAAAGAAATGAACATAAAGTAATAAAGTAGGAAAAATGATGCTTTGCACCTAGTGTTTCTGAGTAATGATGCACAACATCCATGAGCCTTCAGTTAAATTAAGCTTAAAACGTTTTTCCTTCTCCCAGCTCACATTTCTCATAGTTCCCCCTCCTGACCCCGGCCCCCTTTCGTCATCCACTCCCAATTTAGTTGGTACAGGGTACGTGATTAATAAGCAATTTATGTCCTCTCTGAAATGTTCATGGAGACAAACAGAGATGGTCCTTCCAATGACCTTTGTTGAATCCCTTGATACCTTTCTCCCCAATGGATGTTTTAGCATTTACAAATCACTTTCATTTTCTCCTCGCCTGCCAGATGGGTTTGAATCTCTGTGGTGGCTTTCTTTTCCAAACACCATGGTTTTCTAAAGGATCAAATAAAGTTCATAGTGGCTTATCTCAATTTCTTCAGGATAACTCCCATTTCAAAATGAAAAAGTCAGAATAAATCAACAGCAGTAGCAAGCAGTTATAGAGGTCTCTATTCAGGGCAGTCGCCGTCTCTTTTCTATATACGGTGAAGTACAATGGAAGCATGGTCTCAAGGGGATAGCGGAGAGGGGTTGGCAGTTAGAAAACACGATGGAGGTGATTAACAGGTGAGCGGCTATGACGCGGTATCCAAGAAAGGCAAATGTGGGAAGAGCCTATAAACTTACTAATCTTCTGCCTGTGAAGCCGTTGCTACAGATGAGCACGTCGGGATGGGGTAGGAGGGGAGGAGCACAAACCCAGAAGCAAATCCCCTGCCTAAAGACTGTCTGGCAAGCAAATGACTCTCTGAGCAGGAAGAAGGGAGACATTCTGATTGCTTTATGTAATTACCATTGTTATTTACAACAAAAATATTTTTATCATTTATTGAGTGCCTTCTATTGTACAACACACTTAAGATGTACATTTCATTATCTTTGATCCATAACTTATGATTATGCTCATTTTAAAGGAGGGAGAGGGAGTGGTATGGGCTGGGAGCTTGGGGTTAACAGATGCAAACTATTGCATTTGGAGTGGATAAGCAATTGGCTCTTGCTGCATAGCACATGCAACTATATCTAGTCACTTGCGATGGAACATGATGGAGGATAATGTGAGAAAAAGAATGTATTTATATGTGTGTGTGTGTGAGATTGGATCATTTTGCTGTACAGTAGAAAACTGACAGAACACTGTAAACCAAATATAATAAAAAAATAAAAGTCATAAAAAAAGACCTGAAAATGACAGCTCCAAGAGATTTCAAATATCTTGTTGATATCATACAGAACCAGGCTTCAAAGTGTATCATTAACATTGACGGTTATTTAACAAATTAACAAATTTAGTATATCTTAAATAATTACAGCTTGGTATATCATTATCCTCACTCCAATTTCTAATATATGCAAATAATGTATATATGTATATATATACATATATGCACATTAATATATATTATACACATTATATGTAACATTTTTAAACTTACCTATGAACACTGGGAAGAGATTATGGAAACAAATCCTTGATTATGGTAATAAGCAAAAGATTAAACAGTGGTGGGATTATAAGTAATTTTTACTATATGCATTTAATTTTCATGTTATATGATTTTTCCATTTCATAATAAGAACCATGATCATGAATATATAACTTTCTTCTAGTTCTCTGTCTTGATACTAGCTGAGAGTACATGCAAAGAGGTGAAAAGTAACTAGCTAAGGCCTGCTACTTGATGGGCAATGCTCATTGGGTAACAAGGGAAGTAGAGTAAAGAGAGCTGCGAAAAACATTTCCATACAGCACAGCTCCAGGGTGCCTCTCTCGTACCATATGCTTAGTGAAGAACACTTATTGTAGCAATACCATGTGCGTGGGGCTGTGGGGTTGTGCAATACCGAGGTCCTGGACAAAGGAAGGCACTTGCAAATGCTTTCAAAGCAAAGGAGTACTGGTATGTCCCCGTATGTCCTAACACAGGATTTTTAGCTCCAAGACTCAGTTGATTAGAAAATTCTGCAGGAACTTCTCTAGAGTTATTCAAGAACTAGTGGAAATGTCACCCTTTGGGGGGCCTTTCCTGACACTCCCAGTTAGCCTAAATATCTTTGTAGTCTATGTTTCTAAGTCCACTTGTTTATGACTCAAGCTTAGCATGACAACCTTGAATTCCATGGCCTTCTACTCTGAAGAATTATGAGTTATCTGAAGCCAGCAGCTTTGGCAGCTAAACCAAGCCATAGATCTGGGTTCAAATCCTGAATGCATCAGTTATCAGCTCTCACGTTTTCTGAACATTTTTCTCTCTACTTTTAAAAGGGGGTAATTTATGATACCTGTATCATAAAACTGTTCTAGGACTATGTGAATGGCAAGGTATGAATATACTGTTGGATAACCTGTATATTACTGGATTCTATACCTAAAATTAAAGGGAACTACTGCTATAGTGGAATTTCATGTACAGACTAGAGCTGGTTTTCTATAATAGCTTCAATCATATCATGCAAGAAGTTGCCCAAAACTGAAATTATTGGAGGCGTTGTAAGAAAAGTTTTCTATATATTAATTATTTTGTTACATTGTCTTATTTTTCAAAATTTAAATTGACCAAAAACCCTTTAAATATGATTTCTAATACAAACCCCCAAACAAATCATTCTAACAAAATCTCCACATAGATGCTCAGTCTGTCTTATTAGAGCATATTGTGACCTCTAAAGATGCATGTACACAGTACTTAAATAACACCTGTGCCTAGAGATGAAGAGATGGTAGAGAACAGTTTCACAGATTAGATACATAAAATAAGACTTGTCTTGATTGTTCTCTCCCAATACTAAAATTCTTAGTAATAGAAATTTTGTACCCTTTTCTGTCTTGGCAAAGTTTTAAGTAACATCAGGACTTTCAAGTGAAGCCGTTTGTCCCTTCTAGAAGCATGTAGTGACATTTCCTTCAAAGGGATCACTTCATTAAAATCTTTGAAGAATAATAATCATCCGGACTGAAGCTTACTGAGGGTGCAGATCTTACCCATCATCTCCAGGTGAACATTTTCCAGCTCAGGTCTTGCACATAGGATGCACTTATTATCCTTGTAAAGGGAATGAATGAGTGAATGGCTAACTAGTCACATCACAGCTAACCACAGTGGTCTCAGCTCTATGGGCAAAGCAGAAGCAGAAATGATGCCTAAAAGTATAGCAGCTTCCACTGTTACCTATTCTTTTCTGTATCATGAACTGAAAGGTAGATAAGATTAACTTGAAGTTCCCATTTCCAGATATGCACTCTTCATAGTAAGCAATCCTTGTAGGTAGGCATGCACTGAACTATTAAGGATTTGGGGAAGGGGGACAGCAGCTATCAGACTAGACCGTATCTAGGCTCAGGACAAAAACTATCTTTATGAAGGGCATCAACAGTGAAATAAATGAAAACTCCTTCTAGATATTGAAAATGATAAGCAAATTCATTGCACAACTGTATATGAGAAAATGCCTTTTTTTAAAACTCCCTTTAATGAAGCAAACATTCTATTGAAATTTTAGTCTTCATTTCTGATGATACTGATGAAAAAACTCAAAGAGGACATAAATAGATAAAAAGATATAATATATTTATGAGTTGGAAGAATTAATATTGTTTTTTGTTTGTTTGCTTTTTTGTTTGTCTTTTTGCCATTTCTAGGGCCCCTCCCATGGTGGTCTAATCGGAGCTGTAGCTGCTGGCCTACACCAGAGCCACAGCAATGTGGGATCTGAGCCACGTCTGCAACCTATACCACAGCTCATGGCAACGCTGGATCCTTAACCCACTGAGCAAGGTCAGGGATCGAACCCACAACCTAAGGTTCCTAGTTGGATTCATTAACCATTGAGCCACGCAGGGAACTCTGGAAAAATTAATATTGTTAAAATAGCCATGCTACCCAAGGTGATTTACAGATTTTACGCAATCCCTATCAAAACGTCATGGGTGTTTTCCACAGAACTAGAACAAATAATTTTAAAATGTGTATGGAAACACAAAAGACCCTGAATAGCCAAAACAATCTTGAAAAAAAACAGAGC
Organism: Sus scrofa; assembly: GCF_054392235.1. Taxonomy (NCBI): domain Eukaryota; kingdom Metazoa; phylum Chordata; class Mammalia; order Artiodactyla; family Suidae; genus Sus; species Sus scrofa. The sequence goes on from NC_139391.1 coordinate 15,599,496, forward strand.
TGGAGGGAAAATGCTCCCTGACTTCAGACCATAGTACAAAGCTAGAGTAATCAAAACAGTATGGTATTGGAAGAAAACCAGACCCACAGACCAATGGAAAAGAATAGAAAGCTCAGGAATAAATGGACACACTTATGGTTATTTTCTCTATGAGAAAGGAGGCTAGAATATATAATGGAGAAAAGACAGTCTCTTAAATAAGTGCTGCCAGGAAAACTGAACAGCTCCATGTAAAAGACTGCAATTAGAACATTCTCTAACACCACATATAAAAATAAACTCACAATTGATTAAAGATCTAAATGTAAGACTGGAAACTATAAAATTTTTAGAAGAAAACATAAGCAGAACATACTTTGATATAAATCATAGGAATATTTTTTGGGAACTCCCTCCCTAAAGCAGAGGAAATAGAAATAAAAATAAACAATTGGGACCTAATTAAGCCTAAAACCTTTTGCACAGAAAAAGGAAACCATCAACAAAACAAAAAGACAACCTCCAGGATGGGAAAACATATTGGCAGATTATATGAATGACAAGAGGTTAATAGCCAAAATATATAAACAACTCACCCAACTCAACATCAAAAAAAAAAAAAAAAAGAATAGTAAATGCAAACTATTACATTTAGAAAAGATAAACAAGGTCCTACTGTATAGCACAAAGAACTATATCCATAATCAAAATATTTTTATAAAAATTTAAAAAATGGACAGAAGACTTGAATAGACATTTCTCCAAATAAGACTTATGGATAATCAATAGGTACACGAAAAGAAGCTCAAAATTGCTAATCATGAGAGAAATGCAAATTAAGACCATAATGATACATCTCTTCACACCTGTCAGAATGGCTATCATCAAAAAGACATAAATATCAAATGTTAGGAGTTCCTGTCATGGCTCAGTGGTTAGCAAATCCAACTAGGAACTATGAGGCGGCAGGTTCAATCCATGGCCTCACTCAGTGGGTTAAGGATCAGCGTTGCTGTGAACTGCGGTATAGATCACAGACGCGGCTCAGATCTGACACTGCTGTGACTGTGGTGTAGGCCAGCCTCTACAGCTCTGATTGGACCCCTAGCCTAGGAACCTCCATATACTGTGGCTGCAACCATAGAAATAGACAATAAATAAATAAATAACAAACGTTAGAGAGGATGTGGGAAAAAAAGGAACCTTGTCATTGTTGGTGGAATGTAAATTAATGTAACCACTGTGGAAATAGTATGGAGGTTTTCAAAAATCTAAAATGAAAGTACCATATGACTGAACAATTTCACTCCTGGTTTTTGTCTGAAAAAAATAAAAACATTAATGAATAAGATACATGCAATCCTATGTTCACAGCAGCATTATTTAGAATTGCCAAGATATGGAAGCAACCTATGTGCCCATCAACAGATGAATGGATAAAGAATATGTGAGGTATACACACACACACATGCGCGTGCACACACACACGCACAAACACACACACACACACAAACACAATGGAATATTATTAACCCAAAAAAAAGTGGAATTTTGCCTTTTGCAACAACATGGACAAACTTGGAGGATATTATGCTAAATGAAACAAGGCAGACAGAGAAAAACAAATACTGTATTATAATGCTTATATGTGAATCTGAAAAAAATAAATAAAACTATAAATATAACAAAAAAGCATCAGACTCACAGATATAGAGGACAAACTAGTGGTTACCAGTGGGGAGTGAGAAGGAAGGAGGGGTAAGATAGGGGTAGGGGAGTAAGAGGTACAAACAACTAGGTATAAAATAAATATTGTGTTGAATTACATAGTTTCAGGTTTAAAAATCTTATTAAGAAAATAAATTTTATTTTAAAAACAGCCTTCAGTTTAGTCAGATTCCTATAACCTACCTTCATGTTTTAAAATTATAATGAAACATTTTTTATTTAGACATACTTAGGTGTTTTAGATTTTTTCGCATCATTTTTATTGTAATAAAATCTACATAATATAAAATTTATCATTTTAACCACTTTTGAATGTTCAAACCAGTGGCATTAAATTCATCACACTGTTGTACAGCCATCACCACCATCCATTTCCAGAACTTTATTCATTTTCCCGAACTGATATTCTGTACCCTTTAAACAATAATTCCCCATTTGCTCTTCTGCACAGCCTCTGTTAACCTCTATTGTACTTTCTGTCTCTACGAATTTGAGGATCGGAAAAGGCAAAAAATATGGAGGCAGTAAAAAGATCAGTGATTCCCAAGAGTTAGAAGGGAGAGAGGGGGAACAGGCAGAACAAAAATGATCTTTAGGACAGTGAAACTACTGTATTTGATATGATAATGCCAGGACTATCACTATGCATTTGTTCAAACCCACAGAATGCACAATATCAAGAGTGAACCCTAAATGTAAACTCTGGATTCTAGGTGATTATGTGTCAAGGTAGGCTCATCATTTATAACAAAACTAATACTCTGATGGGAGGTGTTTAAAATAGAAGAGGCCGTGAATGTGTGGGGGCGGTGGGTATATGAGAAATCTCTGTTATCTTCTGCTCATTTTTGCTGTAAGCCTAAAACTACTCTAAAAAAAACTGCCTACTAAAAAAAGAAAGGAAATTCTGACATATGCTACAACAGGAATAAACCTTGAAGACATTATGCTAAGTGAAATAAGCCAGTCACAAAAAGACAAATACAGTATGATTCCACTTACATGAGCAAGTATAGTCAAGCATAGAGATGGAAAATTCTTTTGGATCTTTAATTAATTATTAAGAATTAAATTCATATCTTTATTGCATAAATAATGTAAGCAACAGTAAAGAATCATGAACAATGCAATATTTCAATTCTAATATAGCCATTCACATGCAAACAGTTTTTGAATATTGGCAGTTATATACTTTGCATATATAAACTTAAAATACTATAGTCGAATTCTCTGCCTTTAGCTGTTTTGTACCTTCTTCATCTCATAAGAACTTACTTATAATATTAGATTTAATTTATATATCTAATGTAATATAATTTTATTTTCAATTGATAGTTAATAATTTAAACATATATTTATTAGAATTTTTTAATATTTATTCATATTGACACCAAGACCACCTTAGTGATCATCTTTACGTCAAAATATTTCTCCTTTTTGATGAAGTATTCTTTTTGCTGTTTTATTTTTTTAGGGACACACCTGCAGCTCATGGAGTTTCCCAGGCTAGGGGTTGAATTGGAGCTATAGTTGCTGGCCTACACGATGCACAGCAACGCCAGATCCAAGATGCATCTGTTACCTACACCACAGGTGAAGGCAATACCTGATCCTTAACCCACTGAGAGAGGGCATGGATTGAACCTGAGTCCTCATGGATCCTAGTCAGATTCATTTCCACTGTGGCATGACGGGAACTCCTGGTGAAGTTCTTTTAAAGGCACCTCTATAAATTTTTATTCTTTACCTTATCTTGTTTCACTGTATAGCATTGATGCCATATAAAGTGTGTTTGGATGGGTGTACGTGCACCTGCGTGTGTGTGCACCTGTGCGTATGAGCGCCTTCATGCATGTGTACTGGCTTTCTTCCCTGACTATAATGCTTGCTTATTAAGGACATGGACTTTCTTTATCTTTTCACTATTCCATTTTCAACCACCATGGCATTGCCAGGTATATATTACATATTTATAAATGTGTAGGAAATGAACAAAGTAATAATTGATTGAATAAATAAATGAATGGCTTTGGACACATTTCACAGTAATATTTGGCATCAGTATCTAGAAATTTTTAAATTAAAATTTATATGAATTTTAAAATGCAATTTATATTATCTCTGAATCTCTCATAAAATAGTATCTAGAAAAATAGAAAAGGACAAACCTTCCACATTCCTGTTATTCAGAATAAATACTGACATTTTCATCAATTTTATTTCTGTTTTTTATGGGGTTGTTCATACAAATTTACATGAAATTATGAGTTAATTAGCATATGATATGTACATGAATTGAATTTCTAAGCATCTTTCTCTTCATGTGTTGGATATATTCACAAAGAAACATTTTGAAGACGGCTCATATTAGATATAAATAATATTATGCACATCTCATTGGATTTATGGTTGACTTTTGCTGCGTTAGGAAAATATGCAGAATGCATCATGTTACCAATAAAGGAAGGTTAAAATGCTAAACTTGGTGTATGTTATTTATAGGGATTTTAATTGTTGTAGAAAAGTATAACCATAAATCCACATGCCATACTGAAAGCTTCATGAAATGAAAAGGCTTTTAAATGCCTATTTCAAGGTTGACAATGTCATACAATTTCAACCAAAATATTTTGTGTTCAGGGCACAACGCAAAGATGACAATAAAAATCACCCACAAAAAATTAGGGGGAAAGATAATATATGAGCTGTGAGAAATCTAGTTTGTCTAAAATTATGAACAAACAAACATATCCCCCAATGTCAATATTGCCTATTTGCTAGGGAGGTATTTTTAGAAGTGAAAGGACAATTGTTTTCGGTTATTGTTTACAGAGCGGTGTAATCTGTTGGTGTAGAAAGAATGATTCTTGAAGTGAGAAAAATTCTAACTTGGTAATCAAATCAAGATATTTATTTCTCCAGGCCCCAGTTACTCCATTCCTAAAATTAAAAATAATATCACCTTCCTCATGCATTAATTGTGAGGATTAAGTAGAAAACACACATTAGGTGCCTAATAGGCTACCTGGCCCATAATAAGAATCCTGCAAGCATCAGTCAAGTAATGGTAATGGATGCGGGAGTCTATTCAGAAGGTGGGTGTGAGCCTCATTCATCCTATGCAGGTCACCTTATGCCAGGGTTATCAAGAGAAGCCAAGTCATCACATCAACATCTCTCTGAAAGTTGTATATTTTCCAGGCACTAAAATTTTTGTATTAGGAACACTTTAATTGAAAATAACAATGAGGAAAAAAAAATGTTCAGGGCAAAAATTAATTCACCTAGTTAAGTTTCAAAGGCAATTCTCACTTTAAATACAGCTTAATTAGAGGATCAAAATCCGGCAACAAGAGAGAAAACATCTTTGCTCTCCTCCTCCAAAACTCAGCAATTTAAGATCAGATATTTTTGTGTTCTGATTGGCTTGAGCTGGGATCGTGTACGCATTCATGGACCAGTCACTGCAGCCCAGGACATGGTGGACTCTAAGCGGCCCATCTCAAGCCAAAAACGTCTCAATTGGAGCTTCATGGACTGAGAGTCAAAGATGAGTGGTACCACAAATACATCATGCTTCCTTGTCTCTTCCAAAACTGAGTGCTACTCTCAGGAGCAGGAAACAAGTATTTCTGTGGAAGAACCACAGGTTTCTATACAAACAACCCCAAGCAATCTAATTACAGAGGAAGTAGGGACTGTGGAAATACATTATGAGATTCAGAACTCTCGTGAATCATACTACTGTTTGGTTGAATACTCAATAATCCTATCAGAAAAACATCTTTAGCATTTAGCAAAGGCTAGAGAGCATTACATTCTCAGAAAGAAAACAACTACTACTTAACATTTCTTACTAGAACACTAACCATTCACTTGTTCCTTCACTTTTGCCTACCTCTGTTCTTTCTGCCCCCCATTTTCTCTTTCCTTCTCTTTTCTCTTCCAACACTCTTTTCTCTCTCAAACATTCATTGATAAATTTATGTACACACCTCATATTAAATGATAAAAGACATTGCTGTCCCCAGTGAAATGTATGACCTAGTTGGAAAGGAACTACAAAGCAAGTATGCTGTGTTATAAAAAAGCATTCCGGGATAGGAAGAGACAGGCATTATGTTGGAGTGTAGCAATAATGTTATAATGGAATTAAAATATAGCTTAGGGTCAAATGCTCTGGATTGTATTTCTAGCTCTGCCTCTTACCAACTATATGAATTTTGGAAAGTCACATAAGCAATCCGAACTTCCAACTTTTCATCCCTGCAGTAGAGATACTGCTGCCTGCCTCACAGCAACACTGTGAGGTTCAAATGAATGACATTTGTGAAAGCACCACTAGCATTCTCTGACATACAACTGGCATCACAGCATTTCTGGATAAAGTGTTATGGGTTTTCAGATGAAAGAGAACCATATCAAGCTGCAGGAGTGAGGAAAGACTTCATTGAGGTAGCTTTAAAACTGACAGAAATGCATAGCATATATGGAAGGGAAAGACTGCTCTGGTATTAGGGCAAAATAAGGAAAAAACAATGGAAACAAGAAAACATGTTTTAAAATAAAAATAGAGCATTCCATGTTAACCAATATAGTCATGTTTATTTATTTTATTTTATTTTTTGTCTTTTTGCCATTTCTTAGGCTGCTCCCATGGCATATGGAGGTTCCCAGCCTAGGGGTCTAATCGGAGCTGTAGCAGCCAGCCTATGCCAGAGCCACAGCAACGCGGGATCCGAGCCCCGTCTGCTCACGGCAACGCGGGATCGTTAACCCACTGAGCAAGGCCAGGGAGCGAACCTGCAACCTCATGGTTTCTAGTCGGATTCGTTAACCTCTGCGCCACGACGGGAACTCCAATATAGTCATGTTTTATTTATTTTGTTTTAGTCATAGAATTCTTTTTCTAATGGATCTTCTTCAGGCACTACATGAGTCAGTTAGAGGGTCTGGTATTATTGAAACAGATGTGAGAAGACCTCCTACTCGGCAATCCCAGATACCTACTGCTAAGCAAATCTACGGCTTCAGAATTTGCAGTTTTAAAACCCATTCAGTATTAAGACAAAACAGGAAAACTGGGCTGGAGATCAAAGTCAACACTCAGTGACTGATGACAGACCTAACTTGTAGTTTTGCAAACCACACTCTCTCATCTTCCATGTCTCCTACAGGAACACATCCCTCCTGAATTCACCTGCTTCTTGTTCTTTAAGATTCAGTTCAGCAAAGCTTCCCTTGATCTTCCCTGTCCATCCTTTAAGCCTCTTGCTGAACTAAGTGCTAATTCTCTGAGTCACTTGCAAAACCAAGCATATAATTTTTTTTGATTCCCTATATACATTAACTGATTTGCTCCTTACTAGGGAACTTTTCTCTTTTTCTCTTGCCAATTTGTAATTCCAAGCTCAGTCAACCACTGGTCTCCTTTCTGACATTAGATTGTTCTGCATTTTCTAAAATTCCATATAAGTGGAATTTATTTTTTTTGGTCTAATTTTCTCTTAATGAGAATACCTATTTTGAAGATTCATTTGTGTTGTAGCACATAGCAAGAGTTCATTCATGTTTGTTGCCAAGTAGTATTCGACTACCCGGACGTAAACCAGTCTGATTACCTACTAACTTGTTGATAGATATTAGAGTTATTCCTAATGTAGAGATGTTTTGAATATTAATATAAAATATTTATATGGACATAGGCTTTAAACTTCTCATTAAAATACAAAGGAATAAAAATGATGGATCATAACATAGGTACCTGTTTAACTTTTAAAGAAATTATTCTGCAGAGACAGTATACCTATTTGCACTATCTGTATCTGTCCTTCTTTTAAATTTAACCATTCTGACAGGAATGTCAAACAAAACTGCATTTCCCTAATGACGAAATATGTTGAGCATATTTTCATGTGCTTCTTTGCCTTCTACATATTTTCCTTATTGAAGTAATCTGTCCAGATCTTTATTTTATTTATTGGGTTTTTATTATTTTTTTGAGGGTTCTTTACATGTCATGTTATAAGTCTTCTATCACATATATGATTTACAAATGTTTTTCTCGCAGTCTGTCAAGTATTCTCATTCTCTTAACAGTATCTTTTGAAGACAATGAAGTATTCAATTTTGATAAAGTACAAATTATCAATTTATTCTTATGGATCATAACTTTGTTTCTGCATCTAAAGAAACTTTCTCTAATCCAAACTCATAAAGGACTTCTGCTATTTCTAATTCTAAAAATATAATAGTTTTATGTTTCACATTTAGGTCTATGATTCAAATAACATAAGTAAGTTATTTATGAGTTATGAAATATAGATTGGAAGTTATTTTGTTTTTTATTTTTTTATTTTTGCAAATGAATATCCAATGATTCAAAAAATCAATTGCTCATATATTTTTGGATTCCCTATTCTGTTCTACTGATCTATTTATTTGTCTTAATGCCAGTACAAATTCTTAGCTACTTAAGTACTGCCTTTTCTATAATGTCTTAAAATCTGGTACCATTAGTTCATTGACTTTGCTCTTTTAAAAATTCTTTGAATTTCTATATTACCTTTAAAGTGGGTTTTTCAATTTCAACTACAAAATCTGACCAAGATTTTGATTAGAATTGCATTAAAAATTATGAATTTTATCATAATTTACAATATAAATTATGATATAATTTACAATATAAATAAAAATTTATATTATAAATTATATATTATAAATTATATAATAATATATAATAAAATATATAAATTATACTATAAAGCCATTTGTGGAGAACTCTCATCAGAAAAATATTGAGTTTTCCACTCATGCATACTCTATCTTTTCAATTGCTTAATTACCTCTAATTTATTTCCATGATATATTGTAGTTTTCTGTGTACAGGTCTCTCACATATTTTTTCAGGTTTTTCTCTGTGTTTTATTATCTTTGATGCTGTTGTACATAGTTTCTGTTTAAAATTTTAATTTTTGATTCTTCATTGCTATACAGAAATGCAATTGAAAGATTTAAACATGGATTGTAATCCTGAAACTTTCTAAATTCACTTATTAGTTCTAGAAGATTTGTTTTGTTGTTGTAGATTTCATGGGATTTTATGCAAATAATCATACTGTCTATAAATAAAAACAATTTTACCTTTTTCTCTTGCAACTACCTGACTTTTATTTCTCTTGCCTATTGCACTGAATAAAACCTCCAGTATACCATTGTATAGAACTGTTGAGAACATTCTTTTATTGTTCATTACTTCAAGAGAAAGGGACCAAGTCTTCTATCACTGATATGAAGTTTTTCTAGATGCCATGTATCAGGTTGAGAAAGCTCTCATCTACCCATAGTTAGGTGTGAGTTTTTATTAACAACTTGTATTTGTTTTTGTCAAATATTGCATCTTTATGACTGAAAATGTGTGTATTTTACTTTAATAGAAAGATTATTTTGCTAGGTATAAATTCTAGACTCACAGCTTTTTATCTTCCAATAATTTCTATAAGGTGCCTCAATGTTTCCTCAATTGCATTTTTTTACAGAAAGAAATCTGATGTCACTCTTTGTTACTCTTTACTTGGTATGGCTATTCTTTTCATAGATGTTTTTGGTCTTTTTTTATTATTGCTTTATTTTTTATTTATTTATTTTTGCTTTTTAGGGCCACACCTATAGTATACAGATGTTTCTAGGCTTAAGGTCCAATGGGAGCTACAGTTGTCAGCCTACACCACAGCTACAGCAATGTGGGATCCAAGCTGCATCTGTGACCTACCCCACAGCTCATGGAAAACACTGGATCCCGGACCCACTGAGCAAAGCCAGAGATTGATCCCACATCCTCATGGATACTAGTTGGATTCATTTCTGCTGTGCCACAATGGGAATTCCTGGATCACTGCTTTAAACTAATTTTATAATTTTATATTATAAAATAACATGTTATGTAAATATACCGTATGTGTTCCTTGCAATTGAGTGTTTGTTGAGCTTCTTGTATATGCCATTATATCATTTTCTCAAATACGAAAAATTTCAACCACCACTTTTTCAAAAATTTTGCTACCCTCTATTTTGGGGACTCCAGTTACAGACATACTAGGCCAATGGAAAATGTCTCAGAACTCACTGGAACCTTTTATCTGCCTCCCCCTTGCCCTTTTTACACTTTGGTTTTTATTGCTGTATTTTCAAATTATCTACTCTTTCCTTCTGCAAGACTAATCTGTTGAAATTCTACCTAATGCAGTTTTCATTTAAAAGATCCTAATTTTGATATCTAGAAACTCAATTTGATAGATTTCTTACCTCTTCCGTAACTTTAAAATTTTTAAACATGTTCATGTCTGCTAATTCTTCCATCTATGCCAGTTCTGGCTTATTTTCAAATGATTAGCTTTTCTCTTCATTAAGGGTTGCATATTCCTGAGTTTTTCATGCTTGATAATTTTTTACTGAATGTTAAATGATTATTACTTTATTACTTTGTTTGGTGGTAGATATATTTATAATAAATATTCTAGAGTTCCATGTTGGAATACATTGGAATTAGAAACACTTTGATTTTAGGTCTGGATTTTAATACATATTATTCAGGATCAGGGTAGTCCTCAGTCTATGTTAATTTATCCCCTGCTAATGAGGTAAAACCCTTAAATATGTTCTATACAGTGTCTGATGAATCATGAGTTTAGACATTATCTCTGGCCCTATAGGAATGCTGGGTATTCTTCTCCCAGACCCAATATATATAAGCAATATTTTGTTTGTGGTTCTTTCTTTACCAGCAGACAGTTGTCTTATATGTATGCACTGACAGGTATTCAGTTAAGTACTCTAAGTGGATCCTGTGCTCATCTCTGAAGTTCTCTCTCTATGCAGCATTCTCCTCTAGTGAGTCTGTTCTGTGAACTCTAGTCATTTTGGTGTCCACAGAGTGTCAGCTCCAACTCTTCAACTCTAAGAATATGTTAGGTATGGTAACCAATCATCTTACTTAGCTTAGAATAGAAGGATAATCCAGGGCAAATCAGACTATATTTGTCACCCTATCACTAGGTTTTGCCCGAGTTCCCCCTCCCCATACTACAGCCAGAAACCCAAGGTAATAAGCTAGGGTATTAAAAGTCTCCCTAGAAGGTAAATCTGGTGCTTGATATTCCATCTTAGCCAGAAGACAAAGACTAGATTAGATAACCTTCTTTATACACAGATATTTCTTCAGCACTCTCCAAAGTAGCCAACTCTTAACAAGGATATTTATGGTTCATACCTTTAAAATTAATCAATTAAAAAGAAATCACTTCATGGAGTTCCCCTTGTGGCGCAGCAGAAACAAATATGACTAGGAACCATGAGGTTGTAGGTTCGATCCCTGGCCTTGCTTAGTGGGTTATGGATCTGGCATTGCCATGAGCTGTGGTGTAGATCACAGCCATTGTAGGATCCTGTGTTGCTGTGGCTGTGGCATAGGCCGGCAGCTGTAGCTCCGACTTGACCTCTAGCCTGGGAACCTCCTTATGCCATGGCTGTGGGCTTAACATGCAAAATAAATTTTTAAAAAAGCACTTCCTGAATTGTAAAATGGATGGATTTGAGATGTTAGCAACAGGTAGGGAATTTTTTTTTTAAATCAAGGGGTCTCAAATAAATAAAAATTCATTTTAAAGGAATAACATTGGAAATGGAGAAAATAGGAGAAATGTAAACCTGCATTAAAAAAAAAAAAAAAAAAAAAAAAAAAAAAGGTCATACATTGTATCTCCTGGCTGGACTTCCTAAAGAGAAGCACAAGAGAACTACAGGCTAGGTTTTATAGCCTGTCCTGAAAGAAGAGATACAAGTCAGATTCTACTTGAAAAATAGCGTGTGAAATATCCAGGTAGATTAAAAAAAAAAGTGGTGTCTGGAGAATGACAGTTTTAGAATACTGCTACAAAGGTAGGAGAGTAGATGCAGGTTTTTCTATGAGAATTTGCAAGAAAGACAAACTGACCCACCTACGAAGATTATGGTCTACAAAGCAATGGTATTTAGAATTTATCCTATAGGCCAGTGGTCCTCAACCCTATCTGTATATCAGACCCAACCATGAAGATTTCAAAAAACATATACCAAAATATAACTTTTAGAGTTATTTATATAATATTTCTGAGGTACAGTCCAAGACTATAATGCTTTAAAATCAGGTAGGCCTGATACAGAGTCAGATTTTTAGGTCAAAGCAGCCAGTAAAGGCCAAAATTGCTATGAAAACAACAACAGTAGTAAATATTTTCTTCAACATTTGTATTCTGTGCCTTTTCTTTTTTTTTTTTTCCCACCTTTTGTCTTTTTTTTTTTTTAGGGCCACACTCACGGCATGTGGAGGTTCCCAGCCTAGGGGTCTAATCAGAGCTGTTGCTGTCAGCCTACACCAGAGCCACAGCAATGCCAAATCCAAGCTGCGTCTGTGACCTACACCACAGCTCATGGCAACACTGGATCCTTAACCCACTGAGCGAGGCCAGGGATCAAACCTGCAACCTTATTGTTCCTACTCAGATTTGTTTCCACTGTACCATGAAGGGAAACAAATCCATATTCTGTGCCTTTTCTAGCACCTCATAGAATCAAAGAGTTGAATAAAAAATGTAAAACTTATCCAATATACAAATGGTCTCTAATATACTCCCAATAGCCCAGTTTCCCCAAAAAATTATTGAGTACTGTATATTCGGGATATGGTACTAATCATTTGTCTCATAATTATATGATATTATGCATAATGATAATTTTTCTATGGCACACATAACACAAGGACTCCAACAGATGAAAAGCAGAACTTTTTGTTACATCTCCAAAAAAGAGAAGAATACTGGAGCTATGTAGGTGGTTGTACTTGGGGACAGGGTACTAGCAATCTGGAATTGTAGGAAGTGGTTTATATACGGCAGGTGTGTGGGGCTAGCTAGGTTTCATAGGATCACAGGGATTGGGTATTTCAAAGAATTTTTCCCTTAGCAAAGAAGGGGTCTTCCCTGGGGATCAGGTATCTAAGGGCCTCTGGAATGGGTCTGCATGTTATATAAACCACAATGAAGTATTTGGGTTAGGGCTTACCAAATTGCTCACGAAGGGGAACAGAGAAAGAGACGGTACTTAAGAAATATTATATTACACCATTCAAAACACATCTTTAGTAATTCTTTACAATTCTTATATCAAGCCAAAGATGTTGCAATCGTTCTATCTTGCAGCTAATTTTTAGATGTCCAGTAATTAGATCTTTCCCATATTGGGGATTTCCTCACTGTTCACATCTTAATGAGAGGCAAGTCCAATATTCACTTATCTTACCCTCTGGCAGCATAGACAGGACATGTAGCTGAGCAATCAGAAGTTCTGACCTGGAAATCTGAATCTGGCCAGAATGACACAAAGAAGTCCAACCAGAAAATAATTCATTTCAGTTGCGACTGCTAATCAGTTTCCAGATCAGGAGAATCAACAGTGGTTTCAGTTCCACCTACGGCAAGGAGTGTCCAGTAGCATCGGCACAGGACCAAGGCATGATCTTTGGCTGTGGTTCTCGTGCCTATTCAACTTGGGCAGAAGGGTTTTAATCCACTCTCAATCTTGTTTTTTAAAAATATCATCTTTCTTCATTCTACATCTCCTACACCAGCCACAAACGGTAGGGTCACAAGGTTCAAGGAACTAAATCCTAGTTACTGTTTGAGGGAAAGTCTTTGTGAAAGACACTCAATCTTTCCTAAATTTTGCATGAGCAAGAAATAAATCCTTACATATTTAAGTCATTGAGACTTAAGAGTTTGTTACTGTTCTAGAGACTATCTGGTCCTAATAGAGACACATTAAAGAAATGCAGTTTAAAACATTTCTCTTTGTTAGTATCTATTAGGCTTTTAGCATTTGGTGGACGTTAGAGAAACTGAAATGAATGAGGTAAACTTCTTTCCCTCAAATGGCTCCAAAAGACTGAACAGTATTGCCTAGTTAAGTTAGATTCTAGATTAGATCTGCGAAAGTACGAAAAACATGAAATTTGAACTTTGCTTTAATTTTAGTGTTTCAAGAAAGAAACAAATTGGTAGAGAAATCCAATGAGTCACACAATGATGTACTACTCCTAGTATTTAAGTTTTGTAGATGAATGTTCAGAAATATTAACCAACATGCCCAAGGTTCCAGAGCTCATAAATAGGAAATACTGAATTCAAACCCAGGTCGGTCTAGCTATAAATATTGCCTTAAGTTACTGTAGTCTAGTGAACTTATCTTGTAAAATTACAAACTACCACGTGCAAAAATCTAATTTATTTTTACACACATACATAGCTAGGCTACCTAGGTTTCCTTGTTTCCTTAGTTCATACTGTTATCTCTAAAAATTCAGTATTCCTCCAACGCTAGGATGTTGACACAGGAGAAATTCCTGGGTATAAAAAGAACACTCTACCAAGTTACAGCCACTCCGTATTCTTAATTAAAATAATCAGAACCTTAAAAGCTTGTAGTTTATTTCAGAATGAAAACTCTATTCCATATTCTTACTTTCTCCTCCTATTCATGTATGTACCTACATTTAATAGCAGAAAAATGAAACCTACTATTGTTTTAATTGAATTTAATTTTTAAGTTTACCTTTACAAAAAAATCCATTGAACAAATGTTAGTGTTATATACAGTATCTATTTAAGTATCTATTCTTGACTTCTCTGTCAATCTTCTATTTCTCTGTGGAAATATTCAGTGTTTTCAGATTACTTTTAAAGATAGGAGATTAATGTATCATGGTTCTTATACTTTGTAGTTATAACTTTCTCAACAAAATAATTCAACCATTCCTGGTCCTAAATTTTTTTATTTTATTTTACTTCTTGATTTTTGCTGTTGTTGTTTTTAAATATATCATGCTTTATTCTATTTTGTTTTGGGTAAAAATTGCAGTAAGGCTGAAACACTGTTATTTGTTGCTCTGATACATCTCAAGATAAGTCTCTCAGGAAAAGTGATAGCTCATGGACAAGCTAGAAAAATGTTGCCTTAAAGCACAGTTAGGTGTTCATGCTGCAAATGTTTTCTGTCTGTTTGTTGTCTTGGATTCTTTCTTTGTAACCAAGGACATTTGCATAAAATATATGTCCTGTTGAGAATGCAGCCTATCCTTCATGAGAAATCAAATAGTGGTATCTACAGAATTCAAAATATTTCTTTCACAATATGAAAACTATCTGCAGGTAGAAATATTAGAATAAGAATATAGAAAGTTAGAGATTGATAAACCTATCTTGCATTACATCTTAATTTTAATTACCACTGAATCTAGAATTAAGTTATACAGATCTAGACTCTGTTGTTCTATAGCTCTAAAGATCTGGAATCTCAGATATACCTTTAAACAGTTTACATTCTTAAAAAATTATAATACATATATACATATAAATGTGTATACATATCCATTTTACTATATGATACACATATAAAATTGAATATTTGTATATGTGTATATGTATTTATGTGTATATATAGGTACAGTGTATAAACATGAGTGTATGGACACACACACACAAACACATAACTCCTGGTTGAGTGCCACAGCAAGGATAAAATGCGGCTAAAATTATATACTACATAAAAAGAATCTTCAGAAAATTACTCCATTTAGAAATATAAAAGCTCATATGAGTGCTTTCAAATCTTAGAAATGAAAGAATATTTTATCAAAATAGCTAATGAAATTTTAAACAAAGGTTCTATTTTCATACTAAGGCCTTTGATGAAACAGAACTAAAAAGAACAGGAAAACCACCTACAATAAGAAGAAGCAGAAACACTGATAAGCAAATCCATTCAGCCTAGAGGCAGAGTTGAGCAGAGAGAAATACTGCCCTGCGAGATACAAGAGAACTGACTTCAAATTGCTCTGAAGTTAATGCCTATGATTCCATCAACAGAAGTAATAATTTTTTTTTTTGCTTGAGGTGTAATGGATATCCTCGCACTTTGGTATATGTCTCCAGCTTCTGCAACTGGACAAGGTATAGCTGGACAAAGGAACAAATAATGCTCCCACTAAAAATCCGAAGGTCCTTTAGCTCTCCACCACTCAAGTATCAAGTTCAACCTCCTTAACATGGCCTATGGACACTCACATTTTACCCCCTTTGACCTCAATCAACCTTACTGGTGCCATGCCCCCACCTGTTTCCTTATATGGCTCCTGTGTCTAGCCACTGTACATGGGTAATGTACAGATCGCACCATATTCCTTCCGGTCTCGGGACCTTTGTGTGTGCAGTTTCCAAAACTAGGGACAATGACCTAATGTGCTCTCACTCCACATTTAAGACCCAATGCAAAAGCCATTTCCTCAGTGAATTCTTACAAGGAGATCCTCATTTCCCTAATTTTTCTCTCCCCATTTTGACTCAATATGTCCAAGGAAAGAGTAGAGTATGCTTTTGGGAATCTAAAACCAAATGTTTAAATATGGATTTACTCTTTATTGCAACAGGGACCACATTCAAAGTATTTATTTAGAATTTCATTTTATCCACAAATAAATTGACATGGTAAAGTAACAATTATAGGTTTTTCATGAAGACTTAAGGAACTATACAAATGAAAGTCCCTATAAAGGGCCTAACACACAATAGACACTCAAGAAATACACTCTTACCTCACTCTTTTCCCCACATCCTTGTGAATTTTTCACAAACCCAAAATAACTCATCCTATTTTCCATATGCGTATGTACCAACGTCCTTGCCACTAACAGCCTGACGGAATCGCCACAACTTGTTCATCTTTATACACTCAAACATGGCAAAACGGTGTAGGTCTTCAAGGATGCTCATTAAATGTGTCAAATAAATAGACCCTTTTTACTACATTTTTTTTCCCCTATACGAATGCATATATTTAATTAAAAATAATGAAACCACAGATATCTTCAAACTATGCTTTCATTTTATCTTTAATATTTGTCCATTTTGTTCCATGATCCTCTTAATTATTGCTTATGATGAGTGCTTATTATTTCATCATGCTGAGTGACATACTATAAATTTATAGCCTCTCCAATGTTGTTAAATACCCAGGCTCCTTCTTACTTTTCACTATTAAAATGGCATTTTAATAAGTATCTTTACCAGTACATGTTTTTCCCTTCAAAATATAATTCACGGTGTACATTATCAGAATGCACTGATAGGTCAAAGAAGGTGTGGCCATTCCTTTGGCTCTTGAAATGATTTGCCAAATTCCTTTCAAAAAGATTTGTGCTGGTTCACTATTACCAATCAGGCATATGCATGTCAACTACACCAAAATCTAGTCAAATCTGCATTTAATTTTTCAGAGGACACTTACTTCATCTGCCCTTCACTTCTCCCTTTTCTACGGAAACTCCTTCTACCATACTCCAACCATGTTGCTCTATCTGGAAAGTTATTTGCATGCTTTAACCCTGTCTTGTTAGACAGAATTAACCGTTCTCATCATAAGCAACTAAGCCAGTATTCCTCAATGAGAATTTTCAAGTTGGTAATGAAATAGGGAGACAATCTTTTCCTTAGGCTAGGAAGTAAAGGCTGTAAAGTCGAAGCATTTCTCTCCCTAATGCTTAAAACTTAACACGGTTGCCTCCTTCCACTATTTTCCATCACTTTCTAGTTATTTTCTAGTACTACGTACCTTTTTGTAGACCATATATAAAATGACTTATGGCTGAATTGTTTATTGTCTCTCTCAATATAACCCCTCCCTCTGATGTAGAAGATAATTTTTACGAGAGCCAGCTGTTTCTGTCTTACTCAACAGCACATCCGTAACACCTGGAAAAGTACCTGTTGTACAGGAGGTTGTCACAAAGTATCTATTGAATAAATGTTAAAATAACATGTGACATACCCAGTATTCTGTCAATACATCTGAACTGAAGTTGATTCACAAAAGAATTCTGGTTGACACAAACCTAAATTTTGAGTCTTGCTCAAAGAAAATAGCTGCTTTAGTTCCCTTAGTTGTTCATAGCCTAGAAAATAAAATCCAGGGCATGCAAGAATATAACTTTTTCCAATGAAGAATTTGTGGAAACTCCTATAGAAACAACAACCTCTCTCGTACCCAAGTCCTCTCCTCAGGTTCCACTAGCAATTTGTTATGTCATTAATTCTCTGCCCAATTGCATATGGAAGAAAGGAGTTTTACAATGGGAGCTCATTGAAGAAATTAAAACTCAAACGGGTTGTCCCCTGTTCATTTGCCACACGACATAGGTTTCTGGTGACATTCAGCTAATGAATTTTCTTCATGATTAACTACCCGTTATAGGTGGCCATTATAATGGAAACGTATTCAGCCAGCATTGCACTCCTTACAAGCAAGGTAGTTGTGTAAAGGGTCATTAATAAAAGCGAGCTAGGACAATCTTCTTTTATGAAGTCAGAGAAAAATGGAGCTTGAAAAATATTGCTCACAATCAAACAAATTGCTGAAACAAAAAATATGCTCTGCTGGACTATAACATCTATTCTTTTTTTTATTAGGATAGAAAGCAAAAGTTATGCAAAATTAGATAGTTTATGCAATAGAGGCATTCTTTAATTCTTTAAGATACATTGGAGGAAAAGCAGAGAGAAGGAAAAAAAACTGTCATAGCAACTGCCCAATTATTTTTCTTTAAAAATTAACATCCTCCTGTATTGGTTTAACTTGTCAAAAGCCTCTGTAACATTTACATTGTGGGAAACCTTTCACCATTGCTTAATCTATAGTGACATCTGGTGGCCCAGATTACTCAAGTAGTTGGAGAAAACTCTCACATCTTTGTTTTACATCTTTTAAGACTCCTTAGTGGATACAAGTCCTTATGAGGTCACCACTAAGAGTGAGTTAATCATTTCTTGGCTTCTGAAGACAAGTGTGTACTTGCAATGTGGAAGAAAATAAAGAGATAGCAAAGCTAAGTTTATAAGGACTATAATGATGCCTTACTCTGGGATTAAAAGTGAAATCTCACATTTCTCATTCTTCTTCATTTTCAAAATTATTTGTTTCTTTAAATTATTTTGAACTAAATAAATAAATAAAATACTGAATATTGAATTGTTATTAATCATCAAATACCATGGATACTTTGCTTCTTAGAACTATCATTGATTCATTCAACAAATTTGAGCATTAAATATCAGCTAAAAGGCTCTCTCTTTCTGTGTGTGTGTGTAACTAATAGATTGGGTATCAGATCCCCAACACACTTGGGTTCAAATCCCAGCACTGCTGTTTTCTAGTTATATATAGGAAACTGTAAGCAGGCGCCTAGCTGAGCTTGTCAGAAAAAACTCTACATCACACAACAATTTTATCTTAGAGGTTGAGAAAGCTGGAAGAAGGATGGTGCAAGAACCAAGGGGGTCATCGGAAATTCCACCTGAGAAGTAGAGCATAGGAAGAAGGAGGTTCAATAAGCAAGTGAATTACGACTTTACACATATTTAGGCACATAGACATGTGTGTGTTGACTTTTAAAAACTGTGAAGGCTTTAGGAGACATCAACTATGGAAAGAGGATTTGCTGAAGGACAGATGGAACCCTTGTAAGGCTGGAGGGCTTCAGAACCCTGAAGGTTACTAAGAGGTATGCTCTGGAAAGGCACACTAAGAAAAAGAAAACATAGGTTCCCCAGACAGAGCTACACTCTTGGGTTTGAACCATAAGGTTAGAGGCATGGGTCAGGAAAAACCCAACCTGCCTTCTAATGATTCCTTATTCGTGTATGGACATATGTAGACAAAAGCAGGGCATTCCACTTGATTTATATTTCTAGTTTTCCTTCCAGATTGTTTGCTTTGTCTTCTGCCTTGTGTGATAAGAACATAGCTTAAAGAAACACATAATTGGGTATTTAGAGATACAGAGCAACTATGTGAAAGTGTAATATCTAGGATACATCTTTTTAAAGTGCTGGGTATAAGAACTACGATCATTTGTGACAAATTTATGCCTATATGCTTCTTATCACCCTTCATTTCTGACGGATTATTTCTGATATGCTTCAGAAGTCTATTATAACAGTAGAAATAGAGGGAAAAAGATGGGAAGCCCCCCAAAGAAATTCCAGAGAAGAGAGGAAGCATAACACATTGATTTGACAAGCAACAAATAGCTGTGGTTTTTAATTAAGTGGGGACAACAAAAATACATGACTAAACTCTAACCTGTACCACTTGAAATAGACTTTCTAAGAAGCGGAGCTAGGCTGTGTCTGTTTTGAAGAAGCCACCCAGTGATTTTAATGAGTGTCCCTGTTTAAGAACTCAGAAATACAGACTAGAAGCACAGAATCTAGTGAGAATTATTATTCTTGTTTATTCAGTACATTGCAAACACATTATGGGTTTTCATTTCTCCACAGTTTTTTTCTGGATGTTCATCAGTCTCTGAAGCCATTCTGTTTTCCTCTTAGCAGGGTTTCAAATCATCCCACCATGTAAAAATTCCCCATGTTCTTCAATTAGAATGCATCCCCACCTTCCTTCAAGTTCCCATGGTCCTTTCAATTTTATTACAATGATCATTTCACTTGGCGTCACAACACTTAAGCTCATGTGCTCTTCTTAGGTGAAAAGATTATTTAGCTCTACAGCCCATCAGGCCCTTTGTATGGAGCTTTGGGCACACAAAGTACTCAATGTTATTTGAAAAAGAACGACTGGCTAAATTAATTAATGAGTGATTTTTTTAAGAATTTTTATTTTTTCCATTACAGTTGATTTACGGTGTTCTATCAATTTCTACTGTACAGCAAAGTGACCCATTCACACACATATATGTACGTTCTTTTTCTTACGTTATCCTCTATCATGTTCCATCCTAAGTGACTAGATTTAGCTCCCTGTGCTATACGGCAGGATCTCATTGCTTAACCACGGCAACTGCAATGGTTTGCCTCTATTAACCCCAGACATTCAATTTCAATTTTTTTTCAAGAAAGCAGTTTAGATGTTAGACTTTGGTATACAAATGTCTGGGGGCTTATGCCAATTTGGCAATTTATTTAATACTTTAGTACCTTAGCTTTCATATCTGGAAAATAAACATAATAATACCTACATAAAGGGCTATTAGAAATAATGAATATTAGTATATGTAAAATTCTTAGATGGGCACTTGGCATCTAGAATGTGTTCAGCAAACACTGCCCCCCTTGATGGTACCACCAATCTACAGAGACTCTGTTCTCTTTCATAATCCAAACAGTTGGAGAGTGTCTGCTGTGTCTCTTTGTTTCTCAGCTTAAATGGCATTACAACACAGTAAAATCTCAAATTGAATTGACACAGTTTCTTCTCAAGGAGTCCAACCACTTGCTAGAGATACATTAAACTTAATAAATTCTGTGAAGCATTACCATGATTAATATTTATCAAGCACCTAATGTGGAATATACAGCATACGAAAGACAGATAACTTGAATTTGTAAGAGACAGGTCTAATATTTTTTACATCTGCACTGGCATTTTAATCAAACATTCCAATAGAGAGTCCAGCAGGTATTTTCAGAATCCACACAGTTTCTGTGATTGACAAAAGTCCCTCACATGCCCCACTGAAATTAATTTGACAGGAGGCTAGATGTAATAGAAAGAGCCTGAGTTGCATGAAGATGTTCCTGGGTTTGAGATCAAGATCTAGAGTTGGCTTTATGGCTTTGAGCAAGGTATTTCTCCACTCTGCGCTTCAAGCTATTTTTCTTTGAAAACTAGAGTTATGATATTTACATGGCAGAGTTGGTGCATGGCAGTTATTAAATGTCATGGTTATTGTTTTTTCAGTCAGTTAAAAATGATTTTGAAATATCACTATGTTTCTAAGACCCAATGTTCTGGGAACTCATCCTAGGTTACCAGACTTACTTAAATATTTGCATGGAGAATTTTAGGTGCTCAGAGTCACACAATTTCATATTGGTCATAAGAATTGCCAGCAGCCACACAAAACCAACTTCAAAGCCTTTTGCATTAATAGCATAGAGTCTGGTTATGGGGTGAGGCTGATATATCTCTCATCCATAATAAATGACCTGCAGGGAAAAGAAGAATTGTCCTTGCAGTCACTGGCTTTGTAAGGTGGCTCACCTTTCTGCTTGAGAGATTTTTTTACCAGTGCATATTTAGAGGAATGAGAACTATAAAGAAGATGAAGGTACATCAAACATTTATCTCAAGAGCTTCATTTTCTAAGGAATGGCAGGTTATGTCACACAATTTCTCAGAGGGGCAAAGACTCCTAAGCCTTTCCTGGTTCTCATGGAGATGGATGGCATGGACTACATGGTGTGGGATGGATAGTCAGAGATAAATTTTCCATTTAGAGACATTGAGTCCAAGCAGTACATTTCTCACAAGACTAAAAGTCTCAGAAACAATGAAATTGTTATGAGAAAAACAAAACAGAAAAATCCACTAGGAAATAGTATTGAGAACTAATTTAAAATCCATCTAGAATACCTTTAAATCTCACTGGTGAAAACCCACCAATGGTGGCCTCCAAGTCATACTATTTGTCCTCTATGCCTCTTTTCTACCACAACTACCTGCACTTCCACCCACTGATATAACCCAGAAGCAAGATTTAACACACTACTACTGCTACTACAGTTTATTTGTTTACTTATTCCTATTAAACGAGTCCATTACCTAAATATCTAAAAAGGATAATTAGTGTCTATAAAAGCATCTCAAGTGCAAAGTGCTTTGCAATTATCATTTAACCAAGAAATATGCTTTCACATATGTAAGGTTTTTTAAACATATTTTACATGGAGGTTTTCTCCCAATAATAATTTTGATAGGTAACATTCACTGAACACTTAACCACATACTAGGCACTATTCCAACAGTTTTCTACCGACTAGTTTATTTAGTCATCTGAATTTGATGAGGTTGGACAATTATTAGTCTGTTATTACAATTGATGAAGAAACAGAGGCTAAGATAAAGTAACCTAGAGTTAAATAGCTAGTGAGTACTGAAACTAAGTTTTGAATCCAATCTGTTTCTAGAAATTTCACTCTTAACATTACCCAACATATAATAAACGATGAAAGCACAAAGGAGCGCTAGTAAATGATTCATTCAACAAATGGTTATTTAGTACCTACTGTGAGTCATTCTACATGATTTATTTTTTTGTTTTTTGTCTTTTTAGGGCCACACCCCTGGCATATGGAGGTTCCCAGGCTAGGGGTTGAAATGGAGCTATAACTGCCGGCCTATGCCACAGCCACAGCAATGCCAGATCCAAGCCATATCTATGACCTACACCACAGCTTATGGCAATGCTGGATCCTTAACCCACTGAGTGAGGCCAGGGATTGAACCTGCGTCCTCATGAATGCTGGTCATATTTGTTTCCTCTGAGCCGCAATGGGAACTCCATGCTGCATGTTAAGCATTAGAAGGGTGATGAGTATGTCCTTTGTATGAAGTGGGAAACCATGCAATAAAACAAACCATACAAAAAGAGAAAGCAAATACACAGTAATTATGATAATTAACTCAGGATTCCTATTCCTATTTTATATCCCAGTAATCCATAAGACCCATGCCTCACCAAGTTGTTCAATTCTCAAATTTAAGACTCAAATCCAATCAAAAATCTGTCAGGTCTACATCCAAAGTCTATTTCCAATTTGACTTTTATCAGTGCATCTCTAATACCTAATAGCATCATAAACCAGCCCACACCTGGGCTACTGCTCCAATCTCCCCACCGTTCTTCCTGCTTCTCTTTCCCCTATTCTCTCCAACATGTCTCTATCTGATGGGACTCTGAATTCTACTCATTCTGTCCTTGGAATCAATCTCAACCTGCATCTTTCTTGTTATTGTCCTAATTCAGTTTCATGTATTTCAGACTCTTTCAGTGCTAAGTCATGAACTATGGAACACCAAGGAGCCCTAGAATTGTGGTAAGAGGTCTCTGGAGACATATGTGCATGTAAAACTTAACGCAGTTTCTGTAAGGACAGGTACAGCCACCACCAAGTGGAAATAAGGAAAATATACATTTAAAACAGGCTTCCACCTTGAAAAATTAGGAACCACTGACTTAGACCACTTGACCAATGGCCTTCGGCTCTTGTTTTGGCCTCTCTTTTATACATTATATGTTTCCTTCACTTTCAACACTGTTCCTCTCAAATATATGGTTCTGAGCATGTCATTAGCATGCTAAGACACTGCTGTCTTCCTATTATCTAAGAGAAAATATCTTACCTCCTTAGCCTGTGGTTTATTCTCCTTTGAACCACTCTCTCCTTCTTGCACCTTCATTACTATACCTGTTAATTTGCTGGTCATTAGATACAAAAAAAAATCTTCATGACTTCATGTTTAGTTCATGTTTTATTCATGTTTTGGCTATAATATCTTTTTGTATTCTTTATCTTCCAGAGGAACTATTTCAAGACCAAGCTGAATTGCCATTTCTGTGGAGATTTTCCCATTCTTTCTATGCAGAATATGTTAATAATTCTATCACATATGCTTCTATAGTGTTATGAAGTATAATAAAATTACACATCACAATTTTGTTCTCTTGATAGCATGGCCTAAGAGCAGAAATTTTAAAAATATAAAGGGTCCCACCAGATCCTAACATGTATTCTGGTCCATAGTGTGCATGTCTCTATTTGGTATATAAGTAATATCTTTACCTGTCTTATTTCATTTTAAACTGATAAAATATGCAAGCTCTATTCTTTCAAGTATCATCCTATTTTCAATTCTTGCTTATAAACTGTGAAAACAAATATACCTATATTTATCGACACCTTAAGTCTTGATTTATAAACACATTTAATTAGGGTTAACAACCTACTATTTGAGCTCTCTTTCTTAGACTCACCCTTCTCCAAATTCCATCTATTTTATAGCTAGAGACTTATTTTCAAAATAAGAAGTTTGATTGTGTTCCTCCCTTGCATTACAAGCCCTTGCATGGCTCAAATAAAGTTCAAGCGTCTTTCCACTGTTTACTAGAGCCTTCCTTCCTGGCCACTACTTATCTATTCCGTCTTGTCTCTCTCTACTCTCCACTATAACTGCCCAAAGCTCCCTACATGCTATTCTATGCTATAGGCAGGTCAAACTTGTTTTAGTTTCTCTTTTATCACATACCTTTGAGAATGTTGCTATTCTAGGTCTCTGTTTATGCATCCTTCCCCTATCATCTTCCTTCCAATCCCTTGGTGTCCTTTAGACCTACTATCTGAACTTAAAAATTAGCTAGCCCATCACTTTTCAGGACCAACCCTATACCTTCCCCGCCAGCAGAACACAGTAGCTCTCCTTCCTCTGTGTCTCATTGTACTCTGCTCTTGTCCCATCATAGCATTTACCAGGGTTTAATGTTACTTCCTGTTCACTTGTCTATATGCCTCAAAACTACAGAATCTTTGCCTCCTAGAACTAGCTTATCCATCACTTCATAACTTTGCACAGTCTCTGGCACACAGTAGATATTATGTGAATATTTGTTGAATGGATGAATGTGAATTATTGTTCAGAATTTGAACTCAACCAAAATATCAAAAGCAACATGGGATCTTAAAAAAATAAATAAATAAAATCTCAAGCTGGTTCCAAAGATTCTAAGAAGACTCTCAAGCCAAAGGTGATTCTGAGCCTTTGGCTGGGAGAAAAGGGTTTTACCCAGAGAAAAAAAGGATACTTATGGTGAATTAGACCTTGAGGAACCAAATCTGGTTAATAAGTCCTAATCATTTAAAAAACTGAAAACATGTTTTTCTCAAAGAAAAGTTGAGTATTGGGTGTGGGTTTCCTTCATAACAAATAAAGGAGAAAAGACAGACCTACAGGTAGGAAACAAAGATTATGTATCTGAATTTGGTATGTGACCTTGAAGAAGTCATTTTCCATTTTTCGTCCTGTTTCAACCGTCAGGATCCCAGCTGATTGGTCTCTGTTTAATGATTCTAGAAAACAGCCCTTATCCTCTGTGACCCACTATTGCAATATATCCCTAATGGCATGCAATTTTCTACCCTGATACATCCTCTAAACAACCAAAAAATTCATTTCTGAAATTTAAAAAAAGTCATGTCACCAATGGTTTATACATTCCAAATAGTTTTTGATGTTCCGGCTTAAGCATGGATCCATGCCCAAATCAATCAAATAATTCACCTCCTTCCCATCAGATTTGTTCATATCCCATTGGCTTAAAACCTTGGCCAGAACAATTTAAAAAAAGATATTTTCTTGTTCGGGGTGTTGCCAGACTGGTAGGATATCAGCCTCTAAGCCCAGCTATAAGCATATGTTTAGAGCCAATCTGTAAAGGAAGATGGCAGAAAGGAGAGCAAAGCAGAGATGGGATGAGGCTGAGACCTGTTCCTGATACCAATATTTGTCTTTAGATCCAGTCAAGTCCTAATGCAATCTGTGGTTTTTAGTTATTGTGAGTTGCCCTACTATCATTTTTAATAGTTATATTAATTTATATTTTAAAGCGAATCTCAATATCTGTATATAACAATGGGAAAATGGCACCTTTTTTAAGGTTTTTTAAATCACGGAGTGCCTGTTGTGGAGCAGTGGTTAACGAATCCAACTAGGAAACATGAGGTTGCAGGTTCGATCCCTGGCCTTGCTCAGTGGGTTGAGGATCCAGCATTGCCATGAGCTGTGATATGGGTCGCAGACATGGCTCAGATCTCATGTTGCTGTGGCTCTGGCGTAGGCCGAAAGATACAGCTCCGATTAGACCCCTATCCTGGGAATCTCCGTATGCCGCAAAAGCGGCCCTAGAAAAAGCAAAAAGCCAAAAAAAAAAAAAAAGATTTTTTAAATCATATATGATACATTTAATAGCATAATATGCTGATTTGCCAGAATGTAAAATACAATTAGATGGGTAGGTACAAAATGCTGCAGGATAAGTTTAGAGAGATGGGTTTGACCTTGAATGCCCTTGCAAGCTAAGTTAAAGAGTGAGGTATGCAGAAAAGTAAATAGGAAGTAAAATTAAAGCTGATGAATAATGATAGGAGCAAGAGTAGGGCACAAGAGAAACAAATAAATGCTACCTCCTTTCCCCTCTTGCCTTCCCCTTCTCCCAGTCTCGACCACTCTCTCTCTCTCTCTCTCTCCCTCCTTCCCTCTACCCTTCTCTTTCTCCTTCCCTCTCTCATTCCTGGTAGTTCTACTATCATTCCAATGTTAAATAAAATAATTAATTACATTATGAATTAAATTCAATTCACAAGGCAAAACACTTTTTTAACGTGTAGACTGAAAAGCATAATTATGTGAACAAGGAAAAGTTTCAAGCACAGGAGGTGTGCTTGGGCTCTACAGTCTTTAAATCCTGACAGTCTACACAGATGAATGCTCTTTTACATTTACATCTCACAATAACTCTTATGAAGGAGGTCTTTATTATGTCTACATTTAATGACTGAATTCAATTAGTTTTCCTTGTACTTTCCATCTTCTAGAGGCTGCCTGCATCCCTTGGGCTCAGGGTGGCACATCACTCCTACCTCTGCTTCTATAATATCATTCCATCTTCCACTCGGACCTCTTCCAGGAACTCTTGTGATTACATTGGGCCCATCCAGATAATACATAATATAACGTTCCTATCTTAAGACTCAACCATTATCATGTCCTTTAGCATTTCAGGCAACCTATTCACAGACTTCAGGGATTAGGAAATGGACCTCTTGTCAGAGAGCGTTGGGCATTATTGCATCTACTATATAAACCAACTCTTAGAGAAATTAAAAGGCATGTTTAAAGCTGCACATTTCCTGTAAAGATTCATTTCAACTCCAGCCAGGACTGCCTAATTCCGAAATACGTGCTCCTATCTGTTATGTCTGTGACATACAGACACTTTCATGGCACACGCTATGATGTTATAAAAATGTAGAAAAGAGTGTGGATTTACTCCATTGTCAGTCTCAGGAATAGTTTGTTTGGTCCTGCCTGAAGCCTTTTTCTCAGCCATAAGCTGCAGAAAAGTGAATCTGTTCCTAGGAAAAGTACATCTGCATGCTTCTTCCAGGCAGTTGCAAGACATTCGTGTCCTTATGATTTACAATGTATACAAATCCTGGCACCCAGTTAGTTTCCTGTTGGCAAAACGACTTCACGAGATACATCATTCTTATCTTAAATATTTGTGAAAGTCAGTCAGTCAACCACCATTTATCGAGGGTCTAAAAAAGCATTCCACGTAAATCAACGTGCTGTAAGTCGAAAAGATAATCGCTCAAGTGTTACTAATGAAAGTGGTGTTCCTCAAATGAAAGTTTTTCAAAAACGTGCAGACTGTGAAAATACACTCAGACACACAAGTGACCAACCACATGGTCAAACTATTGTCAGTGATCTGAAGACTTATAAGATGTCTGAAAGCCGCTATGTCTGTCTGTCTGTCTACCTATCTAGGTACCTACCTGCCTACCTACCTGTCCACCTATCTACCTATTTATCTACTTACCTATCTATTGGTCTAATACACACCAACACACTCAGAATACGTATCTCATCTCCCTCTTCCACTCAGGAGCACGTCTAAGTAAAAAAGTGCATCAAGACATTCATTTTTTTAGATGTAACATCCAGCCTAGTGATATGATCACAGCAATTCCTTAAAAATCATTCGTGGAATGAGGAAGTACCCTAACCTACAAAACCGTGCTCTAACAATGAAGTCCTCCTAGTTAGACAGAGACCAGAATGCTGAACTACATGCAGCTCCCTGAGTGTACGACACTCGTATTTGAGGGCTCTTTAACAAAGTATTCCATCTAACTGGAATGCTCTTTCCAGCCTCTTTACCTAGTTAATTCATACCAACACCTCAAGTATCACCTTCTCCAAAGCCCTTCTCATTTCCTTACAATGAATTTGATGTTCCATTCACGTGCTTTCATATCACTCAGTACTCACTTCTTTGGTGACACAGATTACCACTCAGATTAGCTAGCTATTTGTCTGTGGTATCTAGGGTACTGTGACTCCAGGAGACAAGTCTGTGTCTTATCTGCTGGTCTGAGCCCCCATCCTGGAGGACGGCACATAGTAGAAACAAAATGCAGTAGGAGCTGGAAGCTGAAAAGTCTCATGTTGTATAGAGGCATTTTTTTTTAAGAGTCTGGCCTCAAAATCTCCACAGCAACATGTTCTTCTTTTTAAAAGTGTATTCAAGTATAGATGATGTGTAGAGGCATTTTAAAATGAGTTTTCTACGGTGATAACACCCTCAATGCAAGTACTACTCAAAACCCTATTCCCGCTTTCCCTAGTTGATGAAACTCCTTCATTGTTATTGTTATTCTTAGCTCAAAATGCAGGAATCAATGTTTTCCTTAAATAGAAGCATAGAGATTGTATGTATACTGCTTCATGGAGAATAAGGAAAACACAAATTATCTAAGGATCATGGCCCAGTAAGAAATTAAGCTTCTCACATCAGTAGAGTCAGACTCTACTGTATGTGGACAGTACCCTGGCAGATGCAGGCAGGTCCTCACCCCTCAGGGATCTGGGAACCAAGGAAACACTACTGAAATAGGCTCATTCTGTTCCAGTTCTGGGCGGCCTCACTCATTTCTAATGAGATTCTCTACCTTGATTAAATAAATTGAGAATTTAATCTACCACTCTTTTGTGGGGTGTGTGTGTTTGGTCTCTGTCTGCTAAACTTGAAATTGAACAGAAATTCAAGAAAAGCTTTATAAAAGAAATAACATTTGAACAAGAATTTCATTGAAGGCTAAAGTTTTGTTCTGTGCAGGAGTAGGTACAAGAGCCTTCTAGGTAGAGGGCAAATGGACAAAACTAGAATGGTGTTCAAGAAAAAAAAAAAAAAAGAGAGAGAGAAAGAAAAAAAAAAAAAAAAGTCCGGAACATAAAATGAAATTGGACTGGTAGGTGGAAAAAGATGGAATATAAGGTTGGAGAGGAGGGTTGGACCTTGACATCGAATGCCCTTGAAAGCCAAATTAAAGAGTAAATGGTAGCAAGAAATGACATAAAATGATTTTTTTAAATAGGCTATTTAGTCAGCAAATGAAGTAAGATGTAAGAGCCATTTAGGATTAATGTGATTTTGTGGATTCTTCAAGCATCTTTAGTTTAACTACTCTCTACCATTTACCTTCCTCAGAACACACTGTCCTGGCTATTTTCGTTTTAATTTATTTGATTTTTATTAGAATATAGTTGATGTACAGTGTTGTATCAATTTCAGCTATACAGCATAGTGACCCAGTCATACAAACACATATACACATTCTTTTTCTCATACTGTCTTCCATCATGCGCGGCCCCAAGAGATTGTGCATGTAAGAAATTCTGCAATAATGTGAACTCAATCAGGGCCAGACTAAAGAGAAACATTATTCATAAAATAACTCCAAATTCTCACTTAGAGTCTCCCAGTATTCTCTTTCTCGTTTCTGAAATGTATCATACTTTATAGCATTACAGTTTTTCCTTCTAGAATATGAACTCCTTAAGCACAAGAAGACATGTCCAAATTCCAACAACAGCAACAATAAAAATAATAGTAATGATCACTAATAGCTACACAATGCTTACTGGGTGATAACAATACCTCTAAGCACAGTTCAAGGATTCATTCATTCAGTACTTGGAGATGGTAAAAATGCAGCATAGAAAAGCACAGGTAATATACTTTGTATGAGCCAGAATGATGGACCAGAAATTCTAGATCCAGAGTCCTTACTCTTAATGATTTACCATAGGCAATACTGTTCCTTTACCAAAACCAAGCTGTTATATATATATGCTATAATCAAATAATAATAAAATTCTCTATTTATCCAGAGTCTTAGCCTCAAAAATATAACTCTTTTTTTTGGGGGGGGGGTGCACCCGTGGCATGGAGATGAGGTTCCCAGGTTAGGGGTTAAATCAAAAGTGCAGCTGCTGGCCTGCACCACAGCCACCACAACATCAGATCTGAGCCGCCTCTGCAACCTAAACCACAGCTCAGGGCAATGCCAGATCCTTAACCCCCTGAGCAAGGCCAGTGATCAAACCTGCATCCTCATGGATGCTTGTTAGATATGTTTCTGCTGAGCCAAGACGGGAACTCCAAAAAAATATATAACATTTTAATTTGTTAAATCAACAAATATTAAGGTATCTTATATTCCAAGAACTTCCTGTTCAAGATTTAATAATAAACAAGAGACTCTATCCTCATAGACCTTCTAGCCATGAAAGAACTGTAGCTACCACATGTCATATAAATAAACTTTTACTCATTCGTAGCAGGTATCAACATCCAAATTATGTCTTCAGTCATATTTTTTAATAACACATGTTAACCTGAAAGAGTGATGGTTATTTTAGTGAATTCGTGTATCTTTTGAGACTTTGAACTGATATGTGGCATTAGCAAGAAAACACATTTTAATAAGAGTTGTGTGGTGGGGAAATGTTAACAAAGTACCTTAGACAAATGATTGTCTTGCTCCTCAGGGTTTATATATTAGAAAGCATATCCAAGCCAATCAGTAATGCTTATATTGCAAGAGGGAGTGATTCTAGACCCGGGAGTAAGCCTTTGATACAGCAGTTCTCAACATTTGAATTCATCATGTTGGAACTGTTTGGGAAATAGCTACTTACCTGTAAAAGTTAAATGTACTCCTTCAACCATAAGAAGTATTTGAATCATAGATGTCAGTTTCTCATGTTTCTAGCTTAGTACCACAAAATAAGTCATTATTTTGTACTGATTTAACATATAAGTTTATATATTCCTTATGAATGCTTTATTGCAGTGTTGTATAAAATACAGAAATGCCAGTACTAAAAATGGTTGTCCTTTTGAGAGGTGAAGGAATCAAAACCCAAGGTTGCTTCCTTGGACCCATTAAATGGCTGTTCAGTTTGACCAACATGGCTAGTTTATGAATAGTTTCCTCACAGACTAAATTCCAAATGGCCCTTGATAGCATTTTTCTGCAGTCTCCTATAAGTAGGCATGGCTGCCAATCAGATAGCTCCTACCTAAGAGAGCAAATACATGAATCACATGTTTTCAAGAAAGATACTCAACATATAGCATGCATTTTTAAAAAACATTAATATTAAATATGAAAATATACTAAAGAACCAAACATATCTCCAGATGCCCCAATCTTCTCCTTTATAGACAACATTTTTCACATCAAAATACTTCAGTTTGTACACAATGATGTGGTCTCTCATTTTGCAACACCTGTATTTTATATTCATTGACTTATTTCCACTCCCCTTTTATTCATTCTAAATTTTTTTAAGTTTTCACAGGTTATTATTTTTAAATTCATAACCCTTTTTATTTCAGCACATTCTCAACTAATACTTAGAATGTAGGTTATAGTTCCACATTATCATATTTGACTGTGGTCATATCAGACAGCATTGTCTCACTTGCAAAATAAATATTTAAAAGAGAAATGCTATGGGAACAAATCATCATTATTATAAAATGATAACAAGCAGGTTTGGTGTCATAGAATAAGCAGTATTCTACTTTGACTACTATATTAATATTTCCTCTTATATTCTCAAAGGAGATGATTTAAAAATGTACAGCCAGAATGTGTGTCTAAAAGAAAAATATCACATACAGATATTAGTATAAATTCCAATCTCTAAAACATAATTAAAACTACACGTAATTGCATTTCCAATGACTCTGACAAGATATCTTGAATTATTCAATGAATAGAGAGATACAGACACCAACCACCTCTTTTGAATAATCTATCTGATCTACCACACACTTAAGAATAAATTCTTACTGTACTGCTTCTCGGGTAAGTTAGATATAGATCCATAAAGAGCATAGATCTGTAGAACATCTAAATTATGTATTAAGAAAGAAACTAGATTCCTCCTGGTTTACCACAAAACTTGTGACTCCACAATTACGGTGATTTCAATTTGAATACTACGTGAATAACAACAGAAAATACTCTCCGCCATTAAATTAAATCAACACAAAAAATATTAGTTTGAAACTCAATCAAAGTTCTAGTAAACTTTGATTATTAAGTGTGCATGCTACAATATTGGAAAGCTTAATGTTTTCTGATAAAAGCTTATTACTTCAATGTATAAAAGAAACTAAATACTTCATCCCATTCCAATTCTAGAACAAGAATGAATCATTCATTTCTAATATTTAAGCCATATGAGAAGAAAGAATTTCAGCGATGTTCCATACTTTTCATAGAACGCTAAGATGTTTAAAAATATAAAATCCATGCAAATTACATTGCCTATAGAAATTAACAATCTACAGTTCCTCTAAAGTTAGTTGTCCTATTTTTCTTCTTTTCCTTTATTCATATGAACTCTTAGTTTCCTTTAAAATGTAGTTTGTGTCATGATAACACAAATATCAAATGTTCTCCAAATCATCTAATTCAATTATCTTTTCCACTTCATAGACTGAACTGTTTCCCCTTTCAAATTATTCAGTGAGGGATAAAAAAAATATATTTCTCTAGATACTTCATCTTCACATCTGCAGGAAGAGAACAGAATATTCCAATCCCCATAAATCATGGCTCTGAGTTTATAGCTTTGAGGACCAGAATATCTATTGCTTAAAAACTGCATCATATTAAGAAATGTGATGTCACTTACCAGTCAGCTTACATTTTAGCACTCAACTCCAAACAAAAATGACACTGGAAGAATAAAAAAGAAAATAATTTAAATATAAAAGTAAGCTTATAAAATCTGAGTATTTTATAGTAAATTTGGAAAGCATATTGTTAGAGCTACATTAACACACGATTTACATACTTTTTTTTTAGATAAGATGCCTTTCAATGACAATAATATCCATAGATTCCCTATAGATAATCGAATCTGTACAAGATGATATTAAAAGTTTATGGCAGAGAAGTAAATTCAGTAACTCTTTTGAAGGCATCAACTAGGATGAAAATTCATTAAGGATAAGAATAGTTCCAGCTACAGTCTGTGCCCACTTAGTCGTTTAACCAGATGTGACAGAAATAGAGATCATGATACTAATTGTAGTCTTTTTTTTTTTTCATAACATAGGGATTGACAGACTTCTGCCAAGAGACAGTAAATATTTTAGGCTTTATAAGCATGCAGTCTCTGCTTCAACTACTCAACTCTATGTAAATGAATAGTTATGGTTGTGTTCCAAATAACCTTTATTGGCAAAATTGGCCAGTTGACAAAGATTTGGTTTCTGGACACGGTTTACTCACTTCTGGCAAAATGTACTGAGAGTTCCCACTCAGATATATCAATCCTCACACATGGCAGATAGTGAAACACAGAGAATCACAAGTACTGAATAATTATAGCCCTCAGCTTCAGAATAAGCTATGTGACTTAAAATCTCTCTCTCATACACACACACACACATATACCCTGTGGAGTTCTCAGCCCTAAACGATGATATATGAGATTTAAAGATTTTTAGTGTTCATGAAAAATATAAAAAATATATTGTTTATAAAAGGTAAACATCTAACAATGTAATAGTAAATAGAAAAAATATATATTTTAAAAGAAGGAAGACAATTCTTTGTTGATTTTTATTTGTGCTTTAAAGAAAAATTATGCTAAGTGATAGCAAGTTTCCTGTGACGTGTAGATATAGGAGTTCAAATACTAAATGAAAGGAATAAGAGATTAAAATTAGCCAAAGAAATTCATCAGGCCAGCTTTACAGTCCTTGGGAAATGAGTTGAAAAGATGAGTCTGGGAAGTGTCGTTCAAGAGAAAAGTCTGATGTCAGTCTAGAAGGTCACAGTGACAGGCTCCCTGCAGCACTATCATTATTTGATCTTTAGGTATTCAATATGTGAGACTGGTAGAAATAAGACAGACTGAACTGCCAACACAAAAAGCTATTCAGAGAAATATTTATCTTACTCTTTTTGGCAATATGAGATGAACTCAAAACTGGCAGGTTATGCAGGAGAAACAATACTATCTGTGACAGGGAATAGTAATAAGGTACATTGCCATTATTTCACAGTTATAATTGTAATCACTCTTCCTTACTCATTTTTGAATTTTCAAAAGTGGCTCTGTGTCCCTCAAAGTACGTTTCAATATTTAGGGAACATCTACTCCCACCCACTCACTCACACAAGCACTTACACTCCAAATGGGCATGTTCCATTTTAAATAGCTAGCTTGTCCTAGTAACCCCACCTGTATGCTCAAAGAATGACTCTACATATGAGAGCAGAGAAGAATAAAGCACTTTGAACAAACACAAATCACGGATTTCGTGTTCTTTTAATTCTCATGACTCCCAGGAATGGGTTCAACGTGCCCTTGAAGATTCAGGTGTCGGAGTCCTAACCCCCAGTACCCCAGAAATGACTGTATTTGGAAACTGGGACCTTACAGAAGTAAGTAAGGTTAAATGAGGTCATTAGAGTCATCTCTCGTCCAACGTGACTGGCGTCCTTATAAGAAGACACTCAGAGGCAGACATGAGCACACACAGAAGAAAGACCAGGCAGAAGGCGGCCATCTAAAAGCCAAGGAGAGAGGCCTCACAAGACAGCAACCCTGCCAACACCTTGATCTCCAGACTTCTTACCGTCAGAACGGTGAGAAAATACATTTCTGCTGTTTAAGCCCACCAGCCTGTGGTACTTTGTTATGGCAGCCAGAGCTAAGTCAACACACTCCCTCTTTCTTGTGCCCAACTGTAATGCCCATCAAGGGATGGCAGCAGCAAAGCAGACTCTGCTACCTTGAATGTAGCTAAAAGCCAATTTACCCCACCTCCTTCCTTTCCCAGCCACAGTGACGGCTTGCAACTAGAGAAGAAATCGTGTTACATGCTTGGCCTGAAGGAAGGGTAACTGGCTGCAGGGGGGAAGAGGAAGGAGGAAGGCTCATTGGACATGACAGTTCTCCATTTTAAGAGAAGCTGCAAATGGATCTGGAAAATGTAGTTGGAATCTATGTGGTCAGAAACAACACTGTCTCTTTTGGTAAACTCCCAGTTCTTGGCTAAACTCCAGAGGCCAGATGTTGGAATTCCAATTACCATGAAACTGTCAAAAATGAAGGTTGTTTTGTAAGACCTTGACAGTCGGCTCATCATTTCAGAGAAAAGCAGGGCTCTTAAACATTAACATGCTCAAAGTCACAAAGGTAGCTATTTGTAGATCCTGCATTCATTACAAAATCGCATTTGTCTTTTTCCAAACGCTATGCACTACGGAAACTCTGCCTCAGTGAGCAGTTCACTCAATAGATCAAAAATTTATCAAGTTATGTTGCAGACACACTTGTTACTATTTAAGACACAACAGTAAGCAGCAGAGAGGAAGAACCTATCTCGCTGAATTTATACTCTAAATAATGGGTGATGGACAATAAATAATAATCGTAATAGATGATTACATTATATGATTTGTTATGAGATTAAAAGTGGTAGAGCAGAAAAGAAAAAGTATAGTAGGATAAAGGGATTGGGGGATTGTGGAGCAGAAACTGACACGGAACAGGGGAAGAGAGGGTTTTCAATTTTAAATTCAGTGTTAAGGACGGCTCATTGACATTTCAGCAAACAACTGACAAAGATGAGGGAGGTAAGTAGGTGACTATTTCCATGAAGATCAACCCTGCCAGAGAATTCCAGTACAAATGCAAGGCCTTAAGGTTTAAGACTGGGGCCTACTTGACGTTTTGGGGAAATGGCAAGGTGACCAGTGTAACTGGAGTAAAATGCATGAAAGGAGAAATAGTAGGAGATGGAGCCAAATCAGGAAAGGGATGGAGGGATCTAGTTAGGAAGGGCCCTGCTATTGGAAAGAGACTGAAATTTACTCCACGTACAATGGGGAACCATGGCAGGGCTTGGACCAAAAGTTAATCCTTATGAAAAGGATCATCTTGGCTGCTTTCCTGAGCATCACACCCAGGTTTTATGTGAGGTAGAAGCAGGGAACTAAGTCACTGCAATCATCCTGATGAAAGATGGTAGTGGCTTGGATCATGGTAATCGTGATGGAAGTGGTGAGAAACAATTGGTTACCGATGAATTTAAAGGTTATGAATTTGAGAATAGGTGACATATTAGATATGGGTTCTGAGAGAAAGAGGAGAAAGAAATTGGCTATTTTAATACGTGATCTCTTTCCATTAAGGTTTCTCTTGTATATAAAAGATGCTGTATTGTAGGATAAAGTGTGAGCTTTAAAGAAAGTCTGGGGTTGATTTCTGGTTCTATTATGTACTGGGCATTCCTTTCCTCAACAAAACAGTGCTGTAGCCAAGGGCTCAGGTGTTAAGTTCTGTGGTCTTTCCTGTGAATTTTGACTCTTTTTCTTACTAACTCTGAGCAACTGACTTTGACTCACCAATCCTCCTTGTATAATTGGAATAATAAGCAATTATTAGAGAGGAATAGAGAAAGAGGCATAGGAGGGAAAAGAGAGAACGTGTCACAAATGAAGCAGTAGCAGCTCAGTGCCAAAGAATTAGCAGGTGTGGGGTATTGAATCATTGGCTCCAATCCCTGCCCCCTCCCTGTATCCACATCCCTTGCTAGGTAACTGGGTAGTTGCTCCTTCTAAAGAGGAAGAGTATACTTTCCCACTCCTTGAGTTTGGCTGTAGAAGTAGGGAAAGATTACAGCATGAATATTCTAGTTCTGAAGAGACTTTGGGGT
Organism: Sus scrofa; assembly: GCF_054392235.1. Taxonomy (NCBI): domain Eukaryota; kingdom Metazoa; phylum Chordata; class Mammalia; order Artiodactyla; family Suidae; genus Sus; species Sus scrofa. The sequence goes on from NC_139391.1 coordinate 15,636,961, forward strand.
ATTTCTGCTTTTGCTGCAGCTCCATCCTAGCTCTGGATTGCCCTGAGGATGAGAGCTGCATGGAGACAGAGCCAGTTCTGTTAACCCTCAACTGCAGCCGGAAGCAGAACTGCCAGGTCAAGCCTAGTGGAACCCCATGCAACATAAAGACACCCATGTGAAAATAAATAGTTTGTGTTTTTAGCCACTGAGTTTGGGGGCATTTGTTGCATAGCAATGGTTCAGTGATGCAGAAGGTATTAACTAATCTGAGCCTTTTTCCTTAGGATTTTGATTAAAACAAAATAAAAAGCAAACAACCCTTCGCAACCACTCTTCCACCCCTCCCAAATGTGCCTATGAATCATCTCCCTTTGCTTTATAGTTTTTGAATAATTTAGTGCTGAGAGCAGATTGTAAGTTAAGACACAAGTCAAATTCTTTAACACAAAATACCAAATTTCACATTAAGCTTCCCAAGAGTCACTTACCTCCTCCTTTAAGTTATAGAGTCCCTTGGAGAGTTTGACAAGTGCTAGAAAGCTTCAAATAGGATCAGAAGCCAGAGCCAGTGAATTTGAGCACTACTCTTTTTTATGTCAGAGCACTCTCTCTTATTCATTTTAAATTCAATGGGGGAAACAAACTGCTCTAAACTAATTCTTTGCAATTAAATATGCCTAAAAAATGAAGTATTCTATACAGAAAGAATCCACTGCTTTCTCCAAGGCAAGCCAAGGACCTTTCATGACAGGATGATAGATAATATTCCTAACTGTATTAGTTATTCAGGTGTGCATCTTTTTATATTTCTTGGGTTATAAAATTTAAATGAATGATTGTTATGTGAGATTCAGCAGGAGAAAAAAAAGTGCTGAAAAACTGCCCCCAAATTATTTAGAAAGCAGCATTTTGAAAAGAATATTTCTAAGACAGTAAAACATCTCATTAAAATAAAGATTACACCAAGATTTCATGAGAAGTATCAGGAGAAACTGTTAATCCCCCAAATAACCATTTCCTCACTGACTCCTCCCTCCCTTTTTTTTTTTTTTTGAGCTTACATTATCTTCTGTCTACCTCATAATTGTACTTGAACTCCATGACAGTGATCAATATATCCTTCTCTTGCTTTTGATCACTCCTCAACTTTCAGCCTAGTGTCTGCCACATAGTAGGTTCTCAAAGCAGGTAGTAAACTATAATTACAGAATATTGAATTGTCATCACACCACACTTGGGCCTCCCATGCATTTTATATGCAAGCATACGTGTGTGCATAATCTCGAAAACTTATCTCTGTAAAAACTACCCCCAAACTTCACACTTCCAAGGCATTTCTTAAAATTTCCATCCTTCACCTCAGTCTAAGTCAAGACCAGTTGTTGGAGTGGGTCATAGGGAGAATGTTGACCCATGAGCTGGACCCAGATGATCAGAGTCTCCTCCCCTCATCCTCTGTCTTTGGAATATATGTCCTTCCCTTTGTTCCATAGTCAAAGCCATTTCAAGGACACAATCTTCAGAGAGTAAGGTGCTATTGAAACAATCAGCTGAGGATGTGACAGAATGATGTGAACTTATTAAGTCTGGCAGTGCAGAGATCCACTCATCTTGTGGTTGCCCAAGCTAAGCTTATGTATTAAAACTACCACTTACCAGAGTTTCTGTTGTTGTGCAGCAGAAATGAAACTACTAGTACCCATGAGGATGTGGGTTCGATCCCTGACCCTGCTCTGTGGGTTAAGGATCCACATGGCTGTGGCTGTAGCTGTGGCATAGGTAGGCAGCTGCAGCTCCAGTTCAACCCTTAGCCTGGGAACTTCCATATGCTGTAGGTGCAGGCCTAAAAAGCAAACAAACAAACAAACAAAAAACTATCACCTACCAATTAGGAGGCGTCCACCTTTCTTTGGTCTCTTCTTGTCCTGTGCGTGCAGGGGCCAGTTTGCAAATCAACACCATTGCAGGGAAAAGAGCATGATCACTGCTTAAAATGTGGTTTACATTCTGGCTCTACCGTTTAATAATCATGGAGCATCCAAAAAGCTACAAAGCTTTTCTGGTCTTCAGCTTCTTTATATGTAAAATGGATAGGTGAATCAGACCAATCAAACCACTTAAGAGATAGCTGAGAGGACTGTGCTAGATCTTACAGGAGAAAATGCCTTGCATAGGGTGTCCACTTCACACAGGTAACTGTCCTTCTTTCCTCCAAGATCTTATGTGCATATCTTCAAAGAGTTCAATGATAAATTTGCTTCTCATAGAGAAGATTGTTGTCATTGTTTTAATGCTCAGAAATGCAGGGATCTGGATGCAGCTGGAGGGCTGTGAATTATCAAAAAAAAGCCTCAGCTATAGGCAATAATTTTAATGTTAATTAACTCCATCTGGAAGGAAAAGCAGGTGTTGAAATTGATCACTTAAGTACAGAAAGCAAGAGCTGTTTACTAAACTCTCCTTAAATTAATTTGGCTGAGCTTGTGGTTAAATTGCTTTCAAGTCACTTTTCTATAAATGCCTTATACCAAATGCTGAAATTGGAAAAAGAAGTAGACCAAGCAAATTTTAATGAAATGTAACAAACTGGATTGAAAGGTTACCTAAAAATAAAAATTACATTTTAAAAATGAAAAAAAAAAAAAAAAGAGCAACAGTCTGTTTTGCTTCAATAGCAGGTAAAATCTGAGCAAAAACCTAAAGCATTTTCCACGTTTTTCACAAATCACCAGAGTCAACTCAAAATGGGGACACCAGAAAAGGCAACTCCTAGGCTGTCAAACACATTGAATCAGCTGTGCCTGTGAGGCCAAGGGATCTGCATTTCACAACTACTTAGCTGATTTTCATTCTCACTAAAACTTAAGATCATTTGCCTAAGAGTGACACAGGTTCCTAGAGAGTTAGCAAATTAGGGCAATGGTTATCTGAGAAGGTAAAAGTTAACAGAGAAGCTTGGACAATATCATCAAGAATCTGGACACCAACATCAAATTTATACTTTTCATTTAAGGACATTCTGATATGACTGGCCAATGGGGACCTGCTGTATAGCACTGGGAACTCTACCCCATATTCTGTGATAATCTATATGAGAAAATAATCTGAAAAAGCATGGATGTGTGTATCTGTATAACTGAATCTTTTTTTTTAATACAGCAGAAGTTATCACAACTAACTATACTTCAATAAAGCTTTTTTTAAAAAAGAACATTCTGATATAACAGTAGTATTCATTTAATTTCTTTTTTTTTAATAATTTTTTTTTATTTTCCCACTGTACAGCAAGGGGGTCAGGTTATCCTTACATGTATACATTACAATTACATTTTTTCCCCTACCCTTTCTTCTGTTGCAACATGAGTATCTAGACAAAGTTCTCAATGCTATTCAGCAGGATCTCCTTGCAAAACTATTCTAAGTTGTGTCTGATAAGCCCAAGCTCCCGATCCCTCCCACTCCCTCCCCCTCCCATCAGGCAGCCACAAGTCTCTTCTCCAAGCTGATTATAAGAGAAATGCAATGCAAATCAAAACTACCATGAGATATCACCTCACACCAGTCAGAATGGCCATCATTAATAAATCCACAAATAACAAGTGCTGGAGGGGCTGTGGAGAAAAGGGAACCCTCCTGCACTGTTGGTGGGAATGTAAACTGGTACAGCCACTATGGAGAACAGTTTGGAGATACCTTAGAAATCTATACATAGAACTTCCATATGACCCCGCAATCCCACTCTTGGGCATCTATCCGGACAAAACTCTACTTAAAAGAGGCATGTGCACCCGCATGTTCATTGCAGCACTATTCACAATAGCCAGGACATGGAAACAACTCATTTAATTTCTTTACCTTCTGTCATTACCTAACTCCTCAACAGAAAAGACATATTGCTTAAACTTCTGTCCAAGACCTTCCATAATGTGATTTGATTGTCCGTTCCACTCCACGGTGTGGTCCCTAAAACAGCAGCATCAGCATCACCCAGACTTAGAGAATTAGAATTCTAGGGATGGAGCCCAGCAATCTATGTTTCAGCAAGGCCCATACCTGATTCTGAGGCACACAAGTTTGACAATTATTGTGTATCCTTCAGTGTTCCCCATGATTCACCAGACTTTAGTCAGCTGCTATGAATGAGTTTCCTATATTAACTTTAATATAGGAAACTTAGGTGGGTCTCCTTTTCCCCTTTCAGATGGAAAGGCAGATTTTGAAATCAAACTTATGGTTATCAAAGGGTAAATGTGGCAGGGGGGAGGGATAAGTTAGGAGTTTGGGAGATATATACTACTATATATAAAACAGAAAGCTAACAAGAATCTATTGTATAGCACAGGGAAATCTCAAAATTCTTTAATAATCTATATGGACAAAGAATCTGAAACATAAAAAAAATACATATATATGGATAACTGATTCACTTTCCTATACACCTGAAACTAACACAACATTGTAAGTCAACTACACTCCAATAAAATAAAATTAAAAAAAGAAAGTGGCCTTGGAAACGCAGAGTAACAAGTGAAGGGTTTTGAATGCTTTACTATTTCTGCCTTAGTCTATTTTAATTTCAGCGAGTACTCTAAACAAATAACCACCTAATTTTTTTTTTTTTTTGGTCTTTTTGCCTTTTTCCAGGACTGCACCCATTGCATGTGGAGGTTCCCAGGCTAGGGGTCTAATCGGAGCTGTAGCCACTGGCCTATGCCAGAGCCACAGCAACACCAGATCTGAGCCGCATCTATGACCTACACCACAGCTCACGGCAACGCCGGATCCTCAACCCACTGAATGAGGCCAGGGATAGAACCTGCAACCTCATGGTTCCCAGTTGGATTCGTTAACGACTGAACCATGATGGGAACTCCAATAATCACCTAATTTTAAGCAATTTAAAGCTACCAAGCAAAATGGGAAGAAACAAAGTAAATTGCTTTCTTGATTATAAAATTTAAAATTTACTTAGGCCTATAGGAGAATAAATCATTTAATTACAAGGAGTATGCATTAAAGAAACAAATTGTGCGATGCATGTTTTGTTTGCAAAAATGGACGCCTTTGTAGAGCAGAGCCTCATTAAAAATAAATTAATTAAGGCCATAAGATATGGACCAAATTTGATAGTATGTAGGTATATCCTAAAATTTGAAGGAATCACTTTAGAAAAACATAAGCCATGCTTGTGCAACAAGATATAGAACAAATCATGGAAGTGAGTATATGATTCAGGAAGCTAGAGTATGGTTTATTATAAGCAGGGAAAAAAACATTTTTAAGAACCTTCCACATGCCAGTACTCTCCTAAACGCTTTACATATGTTATCTCTATTTTACCATCACCAAACCCCCTCAGAAGCAAAAATTGTTTCCATTTTACAGAAGTCAAAAATCTGAAGCACATCATCACACATAAACCTAGTAAATTAAAGAACTAGGATTCAAACCCATGACTGTGGGTCCAAGGCTGTATAGTGGGATGTATGCATTTTTCCCATTGTATTAAGTGATGTTATGCTAACCTAGGACCTTCTTCACTTAAATCTTGCCTTTATGAAAAATGAAAGACTACACATCTCCCTCACTTTATGACGGAGTTACATCCTGACAAACACATTGTATGTTGAAAATATCCAAAGTCAAAAATGCATTTAATATGCCGAACCTACAACACAATTCAACCTCCCCTACCTTCAACATACTCAGAAAGCTTACATTAGTATCAGTGTAAGTATTCATTACATTAATGAATGTTGGGCAAAATTATTTTCACACAGCTTATTTTATAACAGTGTTAAATATCTCATGTAATTTATTGACCACTGTACTGAACATGAAAAAGAGAATGACTGAGTGGACACAGAATAGTTTTAGCATATTGACTGTGAGCACCTTGGTGACAGGGAGTTGAGGGCTCGCTGCCACTGCCCAGCATCATGAAAGAGCATCTGACTGTGTATCGCTAGGCCAACAGAAGATCAAAATTCAAAACCTGAAGTATGGTTTCTACGAAATGCATATTGCTTTTACAACACTGTAAATGTGAAAATGTCCAACCAGCATAAGTCGGGGACCATCTGGACTCCTATGACACGACATCAGTAATTTTCAATGAAGTCATAATCTATTCACAGCCATACTCAGTGAACCTGGGATAACTTTATGTATAACATTTCTGTTCTACAGGACTGTGGACGTGGGAAACAAATACGCAAGATCACTGAGGCATATTCCTTCGAACAGTCCTTATAAATTGCCCAAGAATTGGCAGCTAATTAGCAGCTCATTAGCAACATTGATAAGCCATGTGACAAAAACAAATGCTGTGCTAACAGAAGGAACAGAGCTTTCCAATGAATATTAAATAGACTTTAGGATAAAATCAAATTGCTAAAATTAACTTCCTATAGATTTCTCAATGATCCTTATTTTGTGTTTACTTACACAAATATTTATAAATGGCCATTTTTTAAGCAATGTGGTAGTTTTGAAGATGAAAAATAGGTGTCAAACACAATTCTCGTCTTCAAGAAGCTCATGATATAACAAGATGATTTTTGCATCTACACATTAACTTTTTTTCTTTTCTAAACAACCTTCATCAAGCCTGAAAATGATCTTTTTAGGTAAAACCTGGCATTGCATGAGGTATCCACACATGCACATCTAACCCCATATCTGCTGGGTAGACAGATTGCTATTCAAGTAAGCATAAGAGAAGGGTAAGGAAGACACGGCTATGAAATGAGGAACAGGTTTTGATGTGTATAAAAATTAGATCTATGAGATTAAAGTGTTTTGAATGACCTTAGTTTTCAGGCCAATCTACTTTTCCTATTAAAAGCATTCAGTTGTTCTCCATTTCTGTTAAAAAGAAGTTCTAACTCCTTAAACTGGTATACAAGGTCTTGACTTTTCTTTCCATTCCCTTTGGAATTCTTGAGAGCAGAGTTTCGGTTTTTTTAATCTCTGAATCTTTGGCATCTAATATTGGGCAGGGACATAGTGTGAACTTAATAAATACTTGAATAACTGAGTCATAAGTAGGTACTCCTCCAATTCAAATCTATATGGAGAGTATATGAATGCTAGGCCAGTGGGTATCATGGAGACTCCACTTTAAGCTATAGATACCGTTAAAAGAAAAGGGCATATATAAACACTTGCCTCTTAAAAGAACAAATCCAGCTATTTTAATAAAGTAATTAAATAGATCATCTTATATAACAAAGTTTTGAAGAAATAAAGGTATTTTCATGGTTCCTCACAATGAAATTTGTACTTACGATGGTAGTAAAATAATTATGTATAGGAGATGTGATTAGAATTATAGAACACTTACAATTCTCTCTTTCAACAGATAGTACTTATAACATCACGTGACTTTTCTTATAGTTTGCAAAGGGTCTAACACTTAAAAGGAGTGTATCTCATCTTTTTCCTGAAATTTCTTAAGCACAGACAGAAAAGAAAAAAAAAATCTTAGGTTCACACAGCTGTAACTTTAACGCAACTTAACCATTGAGTCTAATGTATCTGTGAACCAATAAAGAAATTAAAGAATGAAAATGAGATATGACTTGAAAAAAGTCAACTTGTGAATACAGTAAGAATCAGTAATCATACTTCCACCTTTAGCGTTCTGCCCACTAAATTTCCTAATTTACTCTATCCCAAGAGTAATTTTCTTGGCAGGATTGGTTTGGTACCTGTGACTAAAGGATTCATAATTGATTTTAAAAACAATTGATTGGCGTTCCCATAGTGGTGCAGTGGAAACGAATTTGACTAGGAACCATAAGGTTGCAGGTTTGATCCCCGGCCTCACTCAATGGGTTAAGGATCAGTATTGCTGTGATCTGTGGTGTGGATCACAGACGCAGCTTGGATCTGGCATTGCTGTGGCTGTGGCGTAGGCTGGCAGCAATGGCTATGGCTGGTTCCTAGCGTGGGAACCTTGATATGCCTCAAGTGCAGCCCTAAAAAGACAAAAGACCAAAAAAATAATAAAAATAAAAACAATTTATTTACATATAATTTAAAATGAAACTAGCAACCTTTGACACATCAGTCAATCTCGATTTCAACTTTCCACCATTTTATGATGACACATTAAAGAGACAAACAGGGAAAACATTAACTATGGATAAAATGAAGAAAGATGTATTAACTTGATAGTGTGTTGGTCAACTTGCGCTTTTCCTCATGAAAGAGATGAATTCCTCTTGCACAGAAGAAGGAAGAAATATAACTTCATTTTCATTTTCCACTAACTGAGATTCAGAGCCCATTAAAATCAAAAAACCATTAGTGGTTGTGATGGTGGTAGTTTTGAGTGACAGGGAAAAAAACTGTAGGAAATGAGAGATGGTTCCATCTTAGTCTAGTAGAGATGAATTGTTTATAATAGTTACACATATACAATTGTCTTCTAGATGTTAAAATGGGAGTATTCCATAAGAATAAAAAATATTCGGGTAGAAGATCTAACAGTAAATTCTCAGACCATGCCTTTTGGAAAACTTCAAGTCTGTATATCTATATCATTGGCTTTATTTTGGAGAAAAAATTAAAGAAAACTTTAAAAATCAAAGCTCAAAGTTGAAAAGATGTGTATTCTGAGAAAATCAACATAAACTTTAAGAAAAATATGAATTTTCAATAAAAAATTGATTTGCTTGTCAAAATAGGACAGAACACCAAAGATTAAAAAGAGGTCAAAATAAGAGGACATTATTTTTCTACTTTAAAAAAGTCTCCTAGAAAAATAGTCGATAGCATCAAACCTATTTGAAAGAGAGTACATGAAACAAAAATTATATCACCAGTGTCAAGAAAGCTGATGTAAAGCTATAAGAAATCTATCTATAATGCAAAGAAGAGACTGAGAAGTCTCTTGTGAATACAGGGAGAAAAAGTATGACAAAGATTAAAGTAATGGGAAAGATAGTAGCTACAGAAAACAAAAACTCCAACAATATCAAATGTTAAGATCTTAGAATTTCAGGATAAACAAAATTGCATGATATAATAAACAGTGACAAAGTTAAAGAAATTTCTCTGAAATTAAAAATGAGATTGTCTTTAAACTTTTCAGGTAAAATTTAAGAGAGATCTTCCATACTAAAGGGAGTTTTAAAAAGGTTGAATTTCAATGACAAATATTTAAAAATACTCAAACATTAAAATAGTATCCAAAAATACATGGACCACAGTCATCAAGACAGTGTGGTCTGGTACCAAAACAGAACAGAGAACCCAGAAATAAACCCAAACACCTTTAGTTAATTAATCTTTGACAAAGGAGGCAAGAACATAAAATGGGAAAAAGACAGTGTTTTCAGCAAGTATTGCCTGGAGACCTGGACAGTTGCATGCAAATCGGTTAAACTAGAACTCACCCTCACACCATGCACCAAAATAAACTCAAAATGGCTGAAAGGCTTAAATATAAGACAAGACACCATCAAACTCCTGGAAGAGAACAGAGGCAAAACATTCTCTGACATCAACCTTACGAGTGTTTTCTTAGGTCAGTCCCCCAAAGCAACAGAAATAAAAGCAAAAATTAACCAATGGGACCTATTCAAACTGACAAGCTTTTGCACAGCAAAAGAAACCGAAAAGAAAACAAAAAGACAACTTACAGAATGGGAGAAAATAGTGCCAAATGATGCAACGGACAAGGGCCTAATCTCTAACATATGCAAACAACTTACACAATTCAACAGCAAAAAAGCCAACAACCCAATTGAAAAATGGGCAAAGGACCTGAGTAGACATTTCTCCAAGGAAGATACATAGATGATCAACAAGCATGTGAAAAATGCTCAGCATCACTGATTATTAGAGAAATGAAAATCAAAACTACTATGAGATACCACCTCACACCAGTCAGAATGCCATCATTCATAAGTTCACAGATAACAAATGCTGGAGGGGGTGTGGAGAAAAGGGAACCCTCCGGCACTGTTGGTGGGAATGGAAGATGGTACAACCACTATGGAGAACAGTATGGAGGTACCTTAGAAACTACATGTAGAACTACCATACGACCCAGCAGTCCCACTCTTGGGCATATATCTGGACAAAACTTTCCTTAAAAAAGACACATGCACCTGCATGTTCATTGCAGCACTAGTCACAATAGCTAAGACATGGAACCAACCCAAATGTCCATTGACAGATGACTGGATTAGGAAGATGTGCTATATATACACAATGGAATACTACTCAGCCATAAAAAAGAACTTGACATAATGCCATGTGAAGCAACATGGATGGAACTAGAGACTCTCATACTGAATGAAGTAAGTCAGAAAGAGAAAGACAAATGCCATATGATACCACTTGTATCTGGAATATAATATATGGCACAAAGGAACCTTTCCACAGGAAAGAAAATCATGGACTTGGAGAATAAACTTGTGGTTGCCAAGGGGGAACAGGAGAGAGTAGGAGAGACTGGGAGCTTAGGGTATGCAGATGCAGAATGCTGCCTTCCTTTGAGATGGATTAGCAATGGGATCCTGCTGTGTAGCACTGGGAGCTCTGTCTAGTCACTTAATGTGGAAAATGTAATGTGAGAAAAAAGAATGTGTACATGTAAGTGTAACTAGGTCTCCATGCTGTGCAGTAGAAAAAAAAAAAAATATATATATATATAAGTAAATGATAAAAAATACATGAAATTACTCTGATTCAACTATCCCCTGTGACAATAAATCCCCCAAAACAATGGAGCACAATTTAAAGGATTTTGAGTGTGTTCATATATGATGATCCAAGAGTTAATAAATATAGTGCAAAGTAAAGATACATTTCAACCTATATCAGACAGTTAAATAGATTCAGAAAATGTGTTATTTTGGAAAAAAATAACAAAGATATTTTTCCATAATATTTGAAATAAAAATCGAGAAGCAAAAGAAATTACACTATAAAAAGGTCAGTAAAAAGGAATACATAAAATGAGTTTAACATGAGATTAAGTCCATGTTTTTGGATATACAGGTACATTGTTTTATAAAATACTTAAAAGAGAATGCTTTACAAATGCTTAAAAGGGAAGCTATTTTTATAAAAATACTAACACTGAAAGCCAGGAAGTTGTCAAAAATTAGGAATGTGCCCTCATTAGGGTGGTTTCTTTAATGTAGATCATTAATTAGTAATACATATTTTATTGTAGAAAACACTGGAAGTGGAAACACATGTGTATGTACATGTATATGCATGTGTACATGTGCATACACACATACACGCACTCATACACAGAAATCCAACTCCTTAGCCTTAACCTTGCATACTTTCTAGTGCAAGCTACCTAAGCCAAGGTCACATTCTCTGTGTGTGTGTATATGTGTGTATGTGTGTGTGATTGACCCTAATGACTAGTTGCTCAGTTGTTAAAAAGTCCAGGTCTCTTTGCCTCAATTTTGGTCTCCTCATTTTTTTTTTTCTTTCTTTTTAGGGCCACACCTGCTGCATACAAAGTTCTGGGCTAACAGTCAAATCTATAGCTGCAGGCTTACACCACAGCCACAGCCACACGTGATCCCAGCCCCATCTGCAACCTACCCACAGCCACAGCAACACTTGATCCTAGCCCCATCTGTTGTGGCAACACCAGATCCTTAACCTACTGAGCAAGGCCAGGGATCAAACCCGCATCCTCATGGATACTAGTACATGTTCTTAACCCACTGAGCCACAATGGGAACTCCAATTTTGGTCTATTCTTAAAGGCCAGACCAGCTCCAGAGCTCCCTACCGGACTTGCTAAGGCATCTGTTGCAACCTCCTCATCCAGGCAGGCCTGCTTCCCTTGCTCCTGATATGTGGTATTCATGAGGCACCTTCGCGCCCACTTCCACCAATAAATAAATAAACCAAAAAATCTGCTTCAAGCAAATCTCTAGCTCATAATCTGTTTCTTGAGGGAACTAAACCTAAAGCGGGAAGAAAGCATCTTACATGTGCTACTGATAAAACTGCTATTTCAAGTTATCCATGATGCAGAATGTTCACAACCTTGCTTGAAAATAAAACTTGGACTGAATATAAACGATAAGGTGCTGTTTATAGTATCTTTGGCCATCAGAGAAGCCTTGCCTTCTTAGGTTTTGAAAAAAGATAAATATAATTTAAATTATGATATGAGTATAAATACATATGTGTATATATTCGGAAAGAAAGAGAAGAGAGTAGGAGGTTTTAAAGTTTCAAAGCACCAACTCTCACTATTTCATAATAATGCCTGTAGAAACTTCTGACACAAAATGAACTCCTTTCAACTTCCTATTGAGTGGACTTAAAATCCTTTCATAAACATTTTTATGTATTTTTTTCGTCTTCAAACAAAAGCCAGATAGGTATCCATATTCACAATAGGGGAAAATGAAGCTTGAAGAGCTTAAACAATTGAATCAAAGCCCCATGGCCTCAAGCTGTGGAGTTGGGATTTGAACAAGTGCAGTTAACTTCAAATTCTTAATTATTTGACCCCTTTTATGAGGTCATTGCTCCAAAATATGATTTAGAGATCACTTAATTTGCTGGGAGCATGGGAGAATCAAAACCACCGCAGTATTTCCACCCATAAATGATTACTTTCCTTGAGGAATCAAGATGAATGTGCAGTCTAGCATGAAAGCTCTCTATGAAGACACTCAGGTTCAAACTTAGACCTTGCCACTAAATGGCAGGGTGACTTTGGCTAAGTTACTCTTCAAAACCCTTCTGATTTTCTTTATCTGAAAATCAGGACAATAATTATCTCCCAGAGTTTTCGTGGGGGTAAAATGCAGTGATGAATTAGTCTTTAGCACAGTACTTGGCACATAATAAGCACTCAATAAATGTGAACTATTATCACCATAACTAGTCCAGAAAAAACACGTGAAAGAATATTGCAAGATTATTTGATTTTCTGTTTTTGATATATAGTAATATGACATTATAAATCTCAACAACTGACAAGGTACTTCAAGGTCAAACATTTAAAAATAACTAATTAAATATATTTTCCTTCTAGTAAATCATTATCAGAAGAAATCATTAGGTGACCTTTTTTGGTTACAGCAATCCAATAAAAATTGCATTAGCCAGTGTTTCAGGAACATTAGTCTAATGTGCTTTTAGAGATCACCTTCTCTGAGCAGTATAATAAGTTTGTGTGAAAAGCATAAAGCATGTAATATATAATAAGATTTGGACTTTAATGAACCATTTTGGCCAATTGACTGGTACTATAATTCAAAGGTGAGCTTTCCTTAATTAATGAATTAAAAAAGCCAAGACTATTCCCTAAATGCTACACTTGATTATACTTTCATTTATTTTCCGTTTTTAACCATATACCCCTGATTTGTTGAGCAATATAAAGTGAACCCTAAATGACCTTGGCTGTGAAAACAATAGGGAAGAATAGGAGCAACTTAGAAAGAGATTGTACGAATAGCAATTTGCATAGCTTCCAAGGTATAGTTTTTCCCCTAAAAATATTAGCGTATTTGGCTTATATTTGATGTTGAATTTACTCAGGTATTTTTCTGAAACTACTCGCTACCAGATGTTTACCACAAAATGGGTGTTACTAAGCCACTGGGTCAGACTTAGGTAGACCCCCACATTGATAGATTTCAAGAGCCTAAACAAGAAAGTCATTTCAATGAATAATTTCATCTCTCTTATTCCTATCACCTTTGAAAAGTGTTATAATAGTTTGTTGTCTTCTGTATCTAACTCTCCTATAAGGTAGTAAACTGCCCAAGAGTAAGAACTTCTCAGAATGGAATGGTATTTATGATATTTAACAAATGTCTAATAAATTGTCTTGGAAGTAATGAAAGATGGTTGAAGAAATGAATGTATTTCCATACAATAAATAATAAAAAGCATGCCCTCATTTGTGTTATTTTCCTATTGACATATTATAATTTACTTAGTTATACTCCAAAATGCTAGCTATTATGTAAATATATTTTAACAGGTCTAAGGTGCCATGAATTATAAGAACCATTATTTTATGTGACATTAAGAGAGAAAAACAAAACACTGACAGTTTAACTGTGATGTGCCCTCATTTCTAAGACATATGCAATTTTTGGTGATATAAAACTGAAGAAAAGAGTCTTAGAATACTATTTCTGTGTTTTGTTTTTTATACTTTATATGAATGAGCTTTAAACTTGTGCTAAAGGCAAATGTACACAGAATGAAATTTTAAAAATTGTTTAACATCCCTTGACGAAGAAAAAATGACTTGAATGAGGCCACTGAAGAGAGTATAGATATATCTACATATTTTAAACCTTTTTTCTGGAGCTACTTCTGGCAAGCTTAAGATCTACCAGAACTTTTGTACAGGAAATCGAGATTTCTACTTTGCTGAGATTCTGTTAGAGGAAATGTAATATTTTTCTAAGGTTTTTATAAGGAGCTACGGTAAGGGAACAACAATTATAATAACTCTATCAAACCCCATATGTTGTACTTATTTTATAATAGAAAGGATTTAGCTCTGGAAGGAAGATAATAATTTAAGTAAATTTATTTAAATTAATTTATATTTGGAATGAGTAATGGTAGCTCCACCTTTTAGAGTATCAGTTTCCTAAGCCAAACATATTGGATTGCTTCCTACAACTGTCTAAATCATATAAACATAGATAGTCATAGAGACTTATAGTTTATGATTATTATTTTAAAGTAAATAAAGAGAAATCTACACATATTAGAGAGAGTTATTATCCCTCTGGACCTCTGGTGTCAGGAAACCAATTAATGGTAAATTTTGAGAGGACAGAACAGGCTGTGGAAAACTGAATATGCCTTGTAACTTTGGGCCTTAGCTTAACAAAACCAGATGACAAAATGATAAGCTACTGGCTATTTTAAATATTATGGAGGAAATTTAATGCATTACATTGAAATAAATTCACATCTAGTATTCCCTTATTTTCTTTTTACATAAAGCAGGGCTTCTTTTTTTGTCAGTATATGCAGAATGTGGAAGTTCCCAGCCCAGAGATCACACCTGCACCACAGCAGTGACCCCAGCCACTGCAGTGACAATGCTAGATCCTTAACCTGTTGAGACACAGTGAGAACTCCCAAGCTGGACTTCTTTTAAAGGGAGGCATTCTGGTTTCATCTATTTTATTCTGGAAGAAGGCTTTCAGCTTTTCTCCATTGAGTATTATATACTTGGTGTGGGTTTTTCATAAATGGTTTTTATTATGTTAAGGTATGTTCCCTCTATACCCACTTTGGTAAGAGTTTTGATCATGAATGGATGTTGGATTTTGTCAAATGCTTTTTCTGCATCTATTGAGATGATCAGTGGTTTTTGACATTACTTATGTTAATATGGTTTATGGCGTTGAAGAACAGAGCTACTTTATCTCCGTGCTTTTTCATGATAAGGCTTAGACAACCAGGGATTGAGTTAATAGTTGTGCAACCTTCTACAATCTTCACACTCTTTATGGGTAAAAATCGGACACCTACCCACCTCTAAGGTGTTGGGTCTGTCAGGCAGGCACTACTGTCTCTCTCTAACTCCCTGCTAGCTGACTGTAAAAAGGGCCAGCAGTCTTATAACTGAAACTTTAAAACTTTAGATTGTGATATGGTTTCCCTTGTAAGTACTAACTAAACTGCCTAATTGTAAAAACCATAAGATTTTTTAAAAAATTGTATTATAGTTGGTTTACAATGTTCTGTCAATTTCTGCTGTATAGTAAAGTGACCCAGTTACGCACACACACACACACACACACACACACATATATATA
Organism: Sus scrofa; assembly: GCF_054392235.1. NCBI lineage: Eukaryota > Metazoa > Chordata > Mammalia > Artiodactyla > Suidae > Sus > Sus scrofa. The sequence goes on from NC_139391.1 coordinate 15,652,746, forward strand.
TATATACATTCTTTATCTCACATTATCCTACATCATGTTCCATCACAAGTAATTGGATATAGTTTCCTGTGCTAGGGATCTCATTGCTTATCCACTCCAAATGCAATAGTTTGTATTTGCTAACCCTGAACTCCCAGTCCATCCCACTCCCTCCCCCTCCGCCTTGGCAACCACAAGTCTATTCTCCATGTCCATGAGTTTGTTTCTTTCTGTAGATAGGTTCATTTGCGCCATATAGTAGATTGCAGATACAAGAGATATCACATGGTATTTAATGAAGGAATATAATTTTTAGTTTGTACCCTCCAAATTCCTTTGGAATAGGGCTCTCCTCTCTCTTTCCATGCTAGTCCACATCTGCCCAGGAACCACTGGACATAGTTTTGCTCTCCTTATTGGTCAGAGGTTGAGATATTCATGGGTCACCTCTTATTAGTGGATCTGGTAAAATGTCATATAAAGACTTGGCTAGACTCATCTTCCCCCATTCTGTACATTCAGAGACAGCAGGCTTTCTTATACCGCTCCTTCTCCTCCTGGTAAACACACCCAAGACAGCACTTGCCCAGACAACACAAGTGCTTGCCAATTTCTTCTGCTTGAATGTAGATTAGATTAGTAGTCTGGCAATGCTTGTTTGTGACTGCCTGGTAGTGTTATGAAGATTAAATGAGTTAATACACACACAGAGTGGTTTGAAAGTGCCTAGCCCATAGAGTTCTCTCAGTAACTGTTCATTAGCATCAGCACTGGTAAGTGGACCCGAAGTCTACAACATACCTCAAACTTTTTAGATCCAGTGGGGCAGGAAGAAAAAGTCCGATTTAGCCTTCTCAGTACAAGCTTATCTACTAACAAACTGTACTAATATCACTAGCACTTTATAGCTCATCTGGCTTTTGTCCTTCCGAAGATAATTTCTTGGCCTGGAACCTAAGGATAGGATACTAGAATATTCAGACATCAGAAATCCTAACAAATTGTAACCACAGTAATTAATGTAGAATTCCTAATAAATATGTGGAACAAGCATGCTTACATTTTATTAGCAGCTAGTGATTGCTACTGTCTAATACAAAAAATACTCTTAGACTATAACTCTGTATTGTATTCATTACATATTTGTGTGTATACTGATAGATATCTACATATGTGTATAATCAAAGTTGGGGGCCATGAAGAAAGAAATTTTCACTTTAAAGAATATTCTAGTTAAACTACTTTAGTTGTGGTGTTGCTTCAGCAAACTATTTAATGTTGCCATATCTGATTTTACCTACATACAACATGGAGTTATTATCAGTTGCTGTCCTTACCTTTAAATTGTACTTTCAGTTTGACACCTCAAATGAGGTAACACATAAGAAAGTGTTTTGTATAATGAAATGTAGTATGCATATGTAAGAGCTTATTAACTGTAAAGTAATATGATAAACACTGAAGTTAAATTTTATAGATCGTGTTGCACTGAGGGTACAGGCATCTGTCTCTTCCCCAAACACTAATCCCATTTGTAGTACATAATTGCACAACTTGGAAAGAAAAATGTTATGAAAATCCCAGGCGGTTCCTATTCACCTTCATGAGTTATTTCTACAATTGCCACAGAAAATGAATTGTTAATGTGTGTACTACAAATAATTGCATAAATCATGACTGTGCCAAGGAAATGATCAACAATTACCCATGCACATTTTATAACAGTCCATTCCAAGTGCAAAATGTTTGGCAACTTGAAGGAAAAAGTTTGAACTTGTTAATTTTCTAGCAAGAAGGTTAAGTAGGAAGGAAGCAATTCAAACATATGTGAGCAGCCGGGCTCTCTGGCACTTGAAATCCCTCAACAGCTGGCAGAGAGAGTCTACTGTTGGGGTTGCATCAGGGCTGGAGGGGACGAGAAAAAAAGAAATGGGCAAAAGAAGGCACTGCAGATGTTTTCTGGAGGATGGTTCAATGTTGCTGTCAAAAACTTTCCCAATTAAGATCAAAACTGCAGTGGTATCGATAACATTTTCTGGAGCCCTAGAAAATGTATATGTAATAATCTTATTTAATTTCCACAAACTGTGAAGATAGCACTAAGATTCTCATTTTGTAATTGAATAAACTGAGTTTAGGGGGTTTAAGGGATTTAATCGAGGGAAATGAGAGGATTAGCATTTGAATCTCTCTGACTCCGAAGCTCACATTTTTGTAGCAATCCAGTCTCTTCAGACTATACACATAAAGAAGAGTCTAAGACCTTCGCATGGATACGGCTTCCACACTTCCTGCCATACACCTTCATGGCAACTGAAGAAAGGCATTATATTTTCTACGAAATTTTAAAAGTAGACCATGTGGCCATCAAGGTGACAATTTCACATGGTTCAAATTCGTATATGCACCAACCGATTCAACCTCTATGCTCTAGCCTTACAATTTATCTTCTCCACTTTTACCATCTAGTCACAGCTCAGTCTTTTACTCTACTCTCCAAGTACCAAAAATCCAAGTAATTTCTTCAGGCTTAGTTCAAGTGTTACCTCCTTTAAGACATTCCTCAACCTCCTTTACAGGGAAAAAAAAAAAAAAAAAAAAAAGCTCTCACTGACCCCAAACAGGAAATTCTTTCTGCGTCCTCTTAAGATTCTTTATCTGGGAGTTCCCCTCCTGGCTCAGTGGTTAATGAATGCAACCAGGAACCATGAGGTTGCGGGTTCGGTCCCTGCCCTTGCTCAGTGGGTTGAGGATCCGGCGTTGCCGTGAGCTGTGGTGTAGGTTGCAGATGTGGCTCGGATCCTGCATTGCTGTGGCTCTGGCATAGGCTGGAGGCTGCAGATCTGATTTCACCCCTAGCCTGGGAACCTCCATATGCGGCAGGAGCGGCCCAAGAAATAGCAAAAAGACAAAAAAAAAGATTCTTTATCTGAACACTTCTTGGAGCATTTCTGACTTTAAATCATAGATGTTTTGGATCTATATTTAACTATCCCTATAATGTTTTAATCTCATTAAGGGGAATGACTCTGTTTTTTTCAATTTTTCAGACTGGAATTATAAATGTATATACAAATAAAGATGCCAAATATAAACTATGCATACCTGGATCTTAGCAGTTTCCACATTGCTTTGAAGTTGTCTATTCACACATGCTGTACTTGACTCTAGCACCAAGCATAGGGACCTTTTCTTACATCTGTCTTTGAAGCAAGCAAACCTATTCTAGAGCCAGGTACTCAGCTGTGTTGGTGCTCACTGACTGCACATTCCACATGCAACGTTCCTCCATGCTCCATTTCCAACTTTGCTTGTTAACTAGAATGAATGTAGCTTTTATTTGTGTTTACTGACTTTGCGTGTACATTGGTGTCATATTCAGCTTCTACATCTCTTACAATAAAAGTTGATTCAGCAGTTCATTCTCCAGTAAAGTGTTTTATGCACAGAGAGCAGTGATTTTGTTTCTTTGTGATGGGAACTCTTGGGATTTACTCACTTAATAACTTTTATATTCAACATATAGCAGAGTTCATTGTATTTATCACGTTGTGCATTACACCGCTAGTACTTATTTTATAACTGAAAGTTTGTACCTTTGACTGCCTTCAACCAATTCTCTCTCCCCCAAAACTCCCATCCCTGCCTCTGACAATCACAAATGTGATTTCTTTTTCTATGCGTTTGGTTGTTTCTTTATTTTTGAAGGGTAATTGATCTATATCACTATGTGAATTCCTGTTACACAATACAGTGATTCCAAATTTCTATAGTTTTCAAAATGATGACTATAATATGTTTAGTTACCATCTGTCACCATACATAATTATTAACAACATTCCCCGCCCTGTACATTTCATACCAATGACTCATTTTTCATCTGGAAGTTTGTACGTCTTAAACTCCCTTAACTATTTCTCTCCTTCCCCCTGCTCCCACCCCTCAGGCAACCACCTGTTTGTCTTCTGTATCTATGACTCTGCTTCTGTTTTATTATGTTTGTTCATTGTTTTTATAGATTCTATATGTAAGTGAAATCATAGAGAACTTGGTTTTCTCTGTTTGACTTACTTCACTTAACATTGTACTCTTTACATCCATCCATGTTGTTGCAAATAGTGAGATTTCATTCTTTTCATAGCTAAGTAATATACCATTGTGTGTATAGACCACATTTTATTTATCTACTGATGGGCACTTAGGTTTTTCCATATCTTGGTTATTGTATTAATGTTGCAATGAACATACGAGTGAATGTATCTTTTTAAATTAGTATTTTCATTTTCTTTATATAAATACCCAGGAATGGAAACCCTGGATCATGTGGTAGTTCTGTTTTTCAATTTTTGATAAATCGCCATACTATTTCTCTATAGTGGCTGCACAAATTTATACCCCAAACAACAGTGCATGAAGGTTGCCTTTCCTCTATGTCCTCAACAACACTTTCTATTTGATTTTTTATTTTCTTTTTAGGGCCTCACGTGTGACATATGGAAGTTCCCAAGCAAGAGGTCGTATTGAAGGTGTAGCTGCCAGCCTACGCCACAGCCATAGCAATACGGGATCCAATCCGAGCCACCTCTGTGAACTACATCACAGATCCGTGTAATATAGGATCCTTAAACCACTTAGCAAGCCAGGGATTGAACCCACATCTTCATGCATACTAGTTGGGTTCATTACCACTGAGCCACAATGGGAACTCCCCACTTTTTATTTGTTGTCTCTTTGGTAATAGCTGTTCTGACAGGTGTGAGGTGATATCTCACGGTGGCTTTGATTTGCACTTCCCTGATGATTAGTGATGTTGAGCATCTTTTCATGTGTCTGTTTGCCATCTGTATGTGTTCTTTGGAAAAATATCTATTCAGATTCTCTGCCCATATTTTAATTAAGTTGTCTGTTTTTTTTTAATTCAGGGTTGTCAAATGCAGGGTTGTTAAAATGCTTCAAAGTTAAGAAATCAGCTACCTAAAATAATTATATATAATTTATATACATATAAATTGTAAATTATGTATAATTTATATACATATTTATAAATATATAAAGCTCATGGTAACCTCAAATCAAAAGACTATAATAGAGTAGGTATAGAAACAAAAGAGAGAAAGAAGTTCAAATAGAACACTAAGGATAGTCATCAAATCACAAAGTAAGATTAACAAAATGGCAATAAGTATACACCTATCAATAATTACTTTCAATGTAGATGGACTAAATACTCTAATCAAAAGACAAAAACTAGCTGAATAGATATAAAAGACCCACATATATTCTGTTTATGAGACTAATTTTAGATTCCAGATATAAGTGATATCATATGGTATTTGTCTTTCTCTTTCTGACTCACTTCAGAGTAGGATGGATTGGGAATTGGGGTTAATAGATGCAGACTTTTGCCTTTGGAATGGATTAGCACTGAGATCCTGCTGCGCAGCACTGGAAACTATGTCTAGTCACTTATGATGAAGCATGATAATGTGAGAAAATAGAATGTGTACATGGATCTATAACTGGGTCACCATGCTGCACAGAAGGAAAAAAAATAATGCATTGGGAAATTAAAAGAGAGACTCATTTTAAATCTAAAAATACATGCAGACTGAAAGTGAAGGGATAGAAAAAGGCCATGATCTTTCTTCAATGTTAAGGCTTTGGAAGCATCAATTTTCAGACTATGCATTTGAACCTGTCTTTCATTATTAATTGTCCACATATTTATTTGTGAGTGAGCACTCAATATCTTAATCCACTGATTTTTAATTTTAAGAGAAATAATTAAATTGCCAACACTTTAATGTTATGGAGGCACAAATATTTTTAAATAGGAAAAGATGACAATACCTGCCATGTGCCATTTGCTTAATAGAAGCTTGGCTTCCTAAATCATTTTGTCACATTATCAAACTAGGTTAACTATGTGATGAGACTTAAAAAGAAAAGGCAAGTAACTTAGTCAAAGCCATATATCAAGGTCAGGGGCAACTAATATTGCCTTGGAATAAACTGCTTTATTTACTGAATAATCTGCAAAGCTATCAGTTTTGAGTGGGGCCCAAAGAAATACCTCTGTAACAGGTCCAAATTGCAGTCAATCTGCTCTGCCCTTTGGGCTGTACGATTCAGCAGATCCACTGGTGCTTGCAGTATTCATGGAAATAGGAATGCTTCACACATTTGGCAGACTACAATAGGTAAATCACAGTGCATTCCCTTAGGATTTGGAGCAAAGCTATGCCATCCTCTACAGGTAACTATTCTATTTTTGAGTAACAATGTCTGGATTTGTGCTGGACCTTCATACAGACCGAGTGCTTGACATGGAGCCACTAAGTTACTGCATAACCTGAACTGCTCATCATGAACTGGGTACTATTTGATTTACCAGTCCATAAAGTTGAATATGCAGAACATCCTATCATCAAAAGTAAATTTCATATGCAAAATTGGGCTGAGGCACATTCTGAAGGAAAGTGGAAGTTACATGAGCAATTGTCATAGGTATCATTGGCCTGCACTCCTATTATAGAACCTCCTTCCTCCTGACCTATACCTAAGACTGCATTAGGAGTTTTCTACGGCCAGTTGGTTGAGGAATAAACAAAAAATCAGGTCTGATTTACAGATGGTTCTGAAAAGTATAATGGCATTACCTGAAAGTGAATGGCTATAGTACTAAAACTGCAGCCTACTACAAGACCTGAAACTGGGGAAACTCTGAAAGACAGGGCTAGACAACAATTTTCTCAATGGGCAGAAATTCGAGCAGCATCCTGGCTGTTTATTTTACCAGGGGTGTATATGTATTCTTGAGCAATGACAGGATTATCCAGGGCTTGGAAGAGACACAGTTAGGAAACTGGTGACAAGAAGGCAGAGAGACATAGACAGACTTCTCCAAATAGACACAGAGTATGAACATATGCACATTCCATGTGAATATTTACTAAAGGGCAGCCTCAGGAGAGGACAATCTTCATAATCAGGTGGATAGTAGATCTCTCATCACCAGTCATCCTATTTACCCAACTACCTCAGTATTTTTCCCCAGTAGGTTCATGAAGAAAGTGGTCATAGCAGCCAGAAAGGTGGTTGTGTGTGGTCTCAGTGAGATGGACCTCCATTCATCAGTTATGTTCTGGTTATAGCTACTGCTAATTGCCCAACCAGCCAACAACAAAGAGCAACCCTAAGAACTCCCTTCCCCATAGCCCATCATTCCTGGTGGGATCAGCTATCTAGGACAGGTTAATTAGATCAAGGAAGAAGAAGCACTTTATTCTCAGTGGAAGACATTTATCTGGATATAGATTCACCCTCCGTAATCACTGTGTTAAAATTAATGTCTAGTAACTAAAAGAGTGCCTCACCCACTATAACGATATTCCAAACACCACTGCTCTCGTTCATGGAACTCATCATACAGTGAGCAAAGCATGGCAATAGGCTCATTTCCATGGGATTCACCTGTCTTATCAGGTTCACCATCATCTTAACCAGCTGGTCTGATAGAACCATGGAATTGACTTTTGAAAACTCAATTATAGATATGAGTGGCAACATCTTACAGGTCTAGGGTAATGTCTTTCAGGTTGTCATTTATGCTCTAAATAAAAAACCGAGAATTCCTGACCTACAGAGTATGCTAATGGAAAGACAATTAAAGTTTATGATCTAAACCCAAGGAATATACACACTAACTCAGGTCTACAAGAAACCAATTTCAAATTTCTAGGTCAGTGATGAGATTACCCTGAATTGGGGAAACTGGATCATCATGCATGTAGAGTGAAGGTTCCCTACTCAAAAAAAAAAAAAAAAAAAAAAAAAATTGTCCTGGTTTTGTGAGAAGCTGCTAGGCGAGGAAAACTGGTTAGCAGAATATTATAGTATTTTACAATTCTTGAAACCTTGCTACATTTGTTCAGCTGCTTATATTTAATATCTGCTGGATGTGACTTATTTGCTGAATACCTCTTGTCAGTGTCTATCACAAATTCTTATAGGAAAGTAATTAATTAAAACTGAAAAACTTAAAAGGATGAATTAACTTAGAAGGGATAGGTACCCATAAGCTGAGGGCCTGCAGTTTACTCCTTTGACATCTCTGCCGTTCTGTGTAACCAAAATACACACAATACCTACACTTAATTTGGGTTCTGCCACCTGTTACCTGGATGACTTTGGGCAAGACACTCAACGGCTCTAAGTCTCAGTTGTCTGGCCCATATAATGGCATAATAATATTGATCCCTTGCAATATATCATGAAAACTGCATGTGCCAAATCCCTGAAACTGCTTGCTGCACACTCAGTAAATGGTACTCAGTAAATGGTAGCAGTAGCTATAATTATTTTATAAGACATCATATTTACAAATTAAATGCTGCCAAAATTTGTTACATTTTGGACAAGAAAACACACTAATTATATACCACTTTTTTTTTCTATAAACAAAAATAGAAGGTGACAGGTAGCTGCTAAGAACTGCGCAGCTAAGTTTCACAAATTCTTCAGAATGACTGCCTCTTTCTTTCCAACTTGCAAACAAAGGTAATCTGTTTTCTAAGTGTTTTGCCACTTTCCCCCCATCTTTAGCACTGCTTTATTTACCTGTTTTCTAGTGACTTCCTGCTGCTTTTTTTCATCATGTTGTCTCATCTGGAATAGAACATATGTACTACAGGCCCTAATTAAGGCTAACTAAAGTAACTCTTGCTTCCTGTTTAATCCAATCTGCCAGCAATCGAGAGAAATAATCCTGCAATGGCAGATTCGGCTGCAGCTCGACTGCTTTGCTGAAACACTGTGCCCATGTCATGTGAACCTTATTGATATCAGATGAGAATGAAATATGACAAAATCTCTCACATGACAAACTGTGCTTCCTAATAGCAAAGGAGACAGTGAGCAAGCATATAGGAAAGCCACAAAAACATGTATTGGGTCAAAAATGGAGAAATAGAGTCCTTTACAGGTAAGGAATGGGTTAATTCCCATTAGGTCATTTTACACTCCTCAACCCTCCATATTGCTTTCAACTCAAACCCACATTGAAGGGAGATTATTTAATTTTGACTGATTCATACTCTGTTTTACCAAGAGAGTTAGGATGGGTAATGGAACTTTTCTGGCCCTTGCTTAACCTCTACAAGATTGAGTCACAGTTTGATAACACTCACACTCTGTCATCTGATTTTTTTTTAATTCATGGTAAGTTTATACACCTGCATGCCCCTCAGAACCAACACTGAGACTCAGATACAGCAAGGTACGTGGTCTGCATCACTTGGTTCCCTTCAAGACCAGTCATCACATGCTCATCTGCCCTTGGTAGGTCCCCGCAGTGGCATCAGCCAGGCAGCCACTGAGACAGAGGCAGTGATTCCTGAAGAAGTGCGGAAGTTTCTACCTCCCCAGAGGCATGGGTCCTTGTCCTTAATTCTGCTCTCCTATTTCATGTCTTCTCTAGTATTTTCAACCCTTCTTTCTAAAATTAGAGGAATTCCCTGCGGCAGACAACTAGGGTATTTTCCTGGATGGTCCATGCCCTTTGCTACCAAGAGTTGAGGGAAAGAGAATGGGTGTTGCATCCAGACAGGCTTGCACTCACCTCTGCCTTCTTTTATTCTCATCTATATGTTCTGGGAAACTCCCATTTATTTAGTCTCCAGCTATCATATGAAGTTTTGCTTTGATTTAAAACAGCATTATATGACACTCTAGAACAATTGAAGCTTAAGTGCTAAAATAAGTTTAAAGTGCATATAATGCCTGATACATAGGAGACACATAATATATACTTTCTCTTCATTTGTTTCAAATTGTATTTAATTACAAGAGATGGAAATCATACCATTCAGTTATTTTCCAACTGTCCAACTAATAATAAACCTCTTAAAGTGCAGGAACCTAGTTCCTGATTTCTGGTCAGTAACCTGTGATACTTGGTTTCAGCAGACTCAGGCTGTTGCTCTATCAAAGGTTTCAAATCTACTGCCCTTATCACATCTTTTCACAATGAAGAAAAGGCAAGGTTGTATCCCCTCAGAACAAGGTCAGAACGCATTTCTCTGAAATCATAAAATTCCTAAGTCATTGTGCTCTTTTGAGGATCTATGGTTTTATTGTTATAATATATAATTCCATACTAATTTCATGTGTACAACATAATTTTTGATGTTTATACATTATAAAATGATCATCATGGCAATAAGACCAGTTACCATCCAAAAGCATAGACAATTCTTACAATATTATTGACCATATCTCCTTCATATTTATTTATCTTACAGCTGGACTTATTTATCTTATAGCTGTAAGGCTGTACCTCATAATCACCTATATTTATTTTGTCCATCCTCCCCAACCCCCTGCCCACTCTGGCAATCACCAGTTTGTTCTATGTATTTATGTATCTGTTTCTGTTTTGTTTTATGGATATTATTGAAAATGCAAGAAACAACAAGTGTTGGAAAGGACATGGAGAAAAGAGAACCCTTGTTCATTGTTGGTAGAAATGCAAATTGGTATAGCCAATATGGAAAGCAGTATGAAGGTTCCTTAAAAAACTAAAAATATAACTATGACACAACCCAGCCACCCCACATCTGAGTATTTATTCAAAGCAAACAAAAATACTAATTCAAAAAGATATATGTATCCCTATGTTCACTGCATAACTATTTATAATAGGTAAGCAATGGATGCAACCTAAATGTCCATCAGTAGTTGAATGGATAAAGATGTGGTTTATAGATGCAATGGATTATTAATAGACCGTAAAAAAAAGAATGAAACCTTGCCATTTGCAGCAATGGGAATGGACCTTGTAGGTATTCTGCTAAATTAATTGTCAGAGAAAAGCAAATACTGTGTGGTTTTATTTGCATGTGGAATCTAAAAACCAAATGATCAAACAAAACAAAAACAGGAGTTCTAGTTTTTGCTTAGGATATATGTCCCTGGCGTCTTGGAAAAGCCTCTTAATTATCTGGTCTCATAGACCTCTTTCTGCTTTAGCTCCTCCCTACAACTCTGAGGCACTCATATTGACCACAACCTTTCATCTGCATCTGTGCTTGTTTCTCACTGCATCACCCTTCCCACCCTCTTTACAGCCTACTCATTTCTCAAGACTCAAAGATTCATTAAAAATTATTCATTAGAAATCCCTTAAGAACAGAAGAAAATGTTCTAGCCTAGCAACAAACTTGTCGCATGATGGGCAACAGTACCTGTGTACCGAGCAAACTAGGTGGATATTTAAATTTCTCTTATATTTAAATTTATATTTAAATTTCATACATATTTAAATTTCCCTTATTCACAGTTGTACTGGTAAGTGGATGAAAAGGATAGAGCCACACAAGATGACAGACATAGGAACTGGCTTATCTTTATAGGTAAGGCAATGACTTCTGACTGTATTAATAATAATTTATTTAATATTTATTATTTGCAAGGCCATGTGCTTAGAGTTATATATATATGCATTATCTTATGCAGTCATTGTTACAGCTCTATAAAGTAGGTATTGTTATTACTCTCATCTTAAAGTTAAGGCAACTGATCTTAGAGGGGCTAGTGGGTTATCAGTGTACAACTCCAGAGGCTGATAAAGTTGGGAAAAGAATCAGGTCTCCATGAAGCCAAAGCCCAAGCTATCAACAGTCTTCTATACTGTCCAACACTGTCCCTATGGATGATAACCTCCTTCCAGATTGTCACTTGTAAACTAACAATATTAATGCTGTAAAAGGGATACCCTAACAGCTTACAGAAATGCAGGTAACAGGTAATCGAAACATTCCTGGGGAGAATTTTAAGCTTCGGGGGATTTGAGGTCATTAGTTGGAGTGTGAATAACATGCCAAACATCTGGCATGATCACACAAACCTAGTGGGGCAAGGGCTGCAGCATGGCCAAACACATATTACACAATCAGGATGCTGTGCATTGTGAAGCTTTGAAAAGGTGAGAATAGAGGATGCTTATCCTATTTAGCCATTGCGATAACTTTATGATGTGGGGCATTAAATTTCATTGACTAACAAATTAGCTTGTTCAGTCATGTTGTAAGATACATTTTGAAATTTAATTTCTGTCTTGTTCCAGGTGCTGTTGTTGGAACAGGAAATTAAGTTTTTCCTCATTTCCTCCTCTTGCCCCAGTGACTCTGTAGGTGGTTTTAGCAAGGTAAAGGTGGAATGGGGATTAATACCCTGCTTTCACAGAGCACTCTATGGGTCATTATCCCCATGCCCCACATGGCCCAAACCTTTGTTAGGATGGTGTGGTGGCTGGCAATTTGAGAAGGGAAGGGTTGACACTCAACAGTGGGTAGATGGTTGGCTCCCCATAACCTGGGAACACTGAATGTTAGGGGTCCCTAGAGTTGCTCTCTGGGCATCACTTGCGTATAGCACCCCAAGAAAGTAGAAGCTTAAGACACATTGGCTCCACAGGTGTTTCTGAAGACTGAGACTCAAAATGTATGCTTATGTCCAGTGTAGGAGAGTAGAACAGCACATCTTTCAATGGCTGGCTCATATGAGCCAGTGAACCCCAATAGTAGCATCTATGATTAATTTTAAACCTCTGGGTACTTCTTAAATATTTATCCTCAACTGTGAGAGCACAGGGTTTTCTGAATGATCTCAGGGAAGAATTTGTTGATCCTTCCCTTATCTCTGAATAACTGAGGTTAGATTTCCAGGCAACCCTAGAATGTGGAAATGACTTATTGTATATTTGGATATAGGGCATAAATTTAAAAATAAGTCATTTCCTACAACCTAAGCTGTCTTGATATATAATTCTGCTCATTATATACTTATTTAACAAACCTGCATCAACCATTAAAACATTTGGGGAATTCTGTAACACACAGGGATAAAATAATGATCAGGGCATAGCTTCCAATTTTAAATGACTCAGCTTACTGGCAAGACAAAGATAACTGTGAAATATGAAACAGCAGAGTATACTCAAGACTACAGTAAGCATAAGCAATTAAAGCATTACTCTTAAAGAATAATAAAAGAGAGACTGCTGATTTGATCTTTCAAGATCAGGGAAGACTTCTTAGGGAAAAAAAAAAGAACAACTAAGCAGAGAGCTAAAAGGCAATGCTAAGTTGAGCAGGTCAACAAAGGTTGAGGCGTATGGGCTAAGAATGATTAAACAGCTTGCACATCTTAAAAATGGCAGCGCCTCAGTCCAAAGTCTGTGCACTTTCTACTCACACACTGTTAGGAGAAGGGCTTTGTCTAGTAAAAACAAGAGTGGATCAACCCAACGAAAAGAAAAGCAGACGTCAGCTTCAGAGGCCAAGAGAGAACTCCTTGTGACCCCATCTGAAGTCCAATCTCCAGAAACAGATGAGCAGGCCAGATGTACACACTTAGTCTGTTACCTTATTGGTTCAAGAAGTCTCATTACAGTGATTGCAATCAAATGTTGGTGAGAGCCTAGGCTCAGACTCTCGCTTTCTCCCCTTGATACTATGACATGAAACAGAGCTTCAATCGAATCTCCAGACTAGAGAGGAAATGCTACTTCCTCTCTGAAGGGAACCCAGCTGATACACCGACTAGAAGATGCTACGAGGAAAAAGGAAGTGTTATGAGTCCCCAGACTTACCATATGCATTACACAAAACACACGGGAGAGGATAATACATGCTGTGTGGTGATGACAGCAGCAGCAGCAGCAGCAGCCAGAGAGGCAGCCATAGACAGCTGGGGTAACAGCCACCATGAATTTGCATGAGATGTAATTTTATTAGATAGATGGCCCTATTTGATCAATCATAGCAACTGGTGGGAAACAATATTTGCATAGAGCATATCGTTGCCATCCTAGCATCCATTGGTATGTGAGACATTCAACAAAAAGCTGTTAGGAAATGGGCATCAGGCGCATAAAAGGTTTATGTTGTTTTTACGAACAAAATTGCTGTTTACAAATATCACACAGCAGGTTCTCTGTTTTATGGACAGAAATAATTCACTTTGAAGCTATAAAGGTCTCAGGGAAATGGGTTTGCTAATATCCATCCCATTTTAAATTATGAGAAACCTATGCTACTATCCCAGAGACATGCACCTTCCAGGCCATGCCTTGAATATTCACGTGCACTAGTCAACCGATACAGCAGGGGAGCCTTAGTCGCCACAGTCCATTTATAGCACGTTAGCTAAACATCATTTTTCTTTGCAAAGTATGGGTAGACACAGAGGTTTCTTTGGCCAAAAAAAAAAAAAAAAAATTACTCTTCGTTTTTTTCTAAGGGAATATGTTTCAGGCAATTTCAAGAAGAACTGGGGAACAGAGATTGCAAGCAAATAAAAAGTAATTCCCATTGTCAAGCACTTCTGAAACAATCTTCCCAGACATAGTTTTTCTGCTTTTTGTTTTTTTGAAAGGAATTTAAAGTGTAAATACTTGCTTTGGCCTATTTTAAGTGTTTATTCTCTTTCACTGGAAACACCACACTACTTTAATTGAAAAGTGGGATTGGCTTTCAAACCTATTATTGTTATTATTATTATTGTCTTTTTAAGGCCACACCCACGGCATATGGAGGTTCCCAGGCTAGGGGTTGAATTGGAGCTGCAACTGCCATCCTACACCACAGCCACAGCAACTCAAGATCTGAGTGGCAGCTGTGACCACAGCTCACAGCAATGCACCACCACAGCTCATGCCAATACCAAATCCTTTACCCACTGAGCCAGACCATAGATCAAACCCATGTTCTCATGGGTAAGGCCTGGGTTTGTTAACCGCTGAGCCATGACAGGAACTCCCAAACTTATTATTCATATCATTAATTTAGTAGGAGAGAGAGGGTCTTCTTCTTCTGGACAATTATTAAAAGCATTTATAGGAATTCTGGTTTGAAATGGCATCCAGAACATCTACAGCAGCCTCTTACTGACCATCAGAAAATATTATACAATGCAAACCACAAAGACCAAAATCCTAATAGGGCTGAAAAGGAAAAAAATATCTTTATTCGTTTACAATTTTTGAATTAATGAACAATTATGCAAATAAAACCTAATAATAAGTATAGGATAAAATAGAAACATCATATCATATTTTTTAAATGCGCTGGAAGGAGAAAGGATAGAAAGAAACTTAATATTTCAAACTGAATCATCAAAAACTAGACTATGTTATTTTAGGTGATAATGACGATAATAAAAAAAAACCTAAATGCAGGAAAGAGTTCATTTTACATGTATATGCGTTTGTGTTTTTTAAGGGTTTAGTTCCATATGCATGCATTTTCTATATAACTCAAAGCATGAGCCAGCTAGCTAGATAACTTCTGGTAATTACATAAAATTGCGTACTCTTTTATAGCTTAAAAATGATATATCTCAATCTACAGGAAGATTTCCACAACATGTTATTAAATAATACAAATTACTAAATAGCATATATATTATGTCAAAAAGGAAAATATATTTTAATATATACAAAATAAGTTTAACTGAGGACAACAGTTATAATGGGAAAAGGAGGTGACAGAACCAGGAGTGCAACCAAAAGAATGCAGAAGCAGCTTCACTTGGTCTATTGACTCTGCTTCTGAGACATGCTGGGTGAGAGTTCTCCTCTCTGTGCTAAGTAAACAAATTTGACTTTCATGAATAAGGCATCTATAACAATCCTGATAATGTCTCTGGGGATTACATAGCACACTTGCATGACATGTAGGATCCATTCCTCAAATCCTGGCATCCCCACCAGCAGTCCACTCTGCAGGCAACCAGACCTCCACTTGGCATCTATGAGAACCAGGAAAAGTTCACCTCTTCTTCATCTTTATCAAATCAAATGATGAGAGTTCCACATGCTCTACTGATGCCTTCTCTCTCTGCCCTGCCACATCATACTGGTTTCCTATGCTCAATGCCCAACCCCTCTGCACACACATCCATGGAAGATGCACAAACACACAGGCTAAGCAGAAACTCACCCTGGAATTTTATATCAGTGTGCTGACTGAGGACCTCCTTGATCTCATGATTGATTCTCTTAGAGGCCACCGTGCTTGGATTGAGGGAGAGAAAATCCTCTCAGGAGAAAAACTACATTTTGTACAACACCTCCCTCCCATAGAATCTCCCTTCAAAGTCATTCTCTTGTAATTGAGAAAAGGAAATTATGCTTTGTAACAGAAATGGCTCTGCCCTGGCATCTCTCAAAAAACTGGGATTGGTAAATGGTCTCAATTGCAGGTGACTCCTTGATTTTGGAATGAGGAATGCCTTTTTATTTTATTTTATTTTATTTTTTGTCTTTTTGTCTTTTCTTGGGCTGCACCTGTGGCATATGGAAGTTCCCAGGCTAGGGGTCTAATTGGAGCTATAGCCGCTGGTCTACACCAGAGCCACAGCAATGCAGGATATGAGCCAATTCTGCTACCTACATCACAGCTCACGGCAATGCCAGATCCTTAACCCACTGATCGAGGCCAGGGATCGAACCTGCAACCTCATGGTTCCTAGTCAGGTTCATTAACCACTGCTCCAGGAATGCCTTTTGACTCAGAACACCAAAGATCCCTCTCTATACATATGATTACAATGAGAATCAGTCCAGCACCTATTACAGTGCTCTCATTAAGAAATGATAAAACTGAGGACAATGACTATTAGCATGGAGGTTATAGAGGAAATTCCAGTGGCACTTATGAGACAAAATAAGCAGGGCCATCACAATCATTCAAATACAGGCAAACAAGAGGCACTGAGAAGAGTCACCAAGGATATTGTCTTAAGTTCTGTAGGTCAGTAATCTAGAAGGTAAATACAAGAGGACAGATTGAAGGATAAAAAGATCTTCAAGTGACCACGCTTCATGGGAAATTTTGATACAGCATATCTGTAGCGCACCCTGACAAAAATGCTCATCAGAGAGTTGATCTGATACTCCACACAGTCAAGCAGAGCTGGAGTCCTATTTGGAAGTCTCATGCATACCTTTGATAAATAGGGCCACAGGGAAATATGAGGAAAACTTTTTCAGAGAAAGGAGAAAAAATATTCTCTATAAATCCATATTTTTTAAGTAAATAAGTAAATAAAGGATAGGGTTTCTTTCTGAAGATTTAAATTCAAACTAATATGGCCAGTTATCCAAGCATCCATACTTCTATCAGAAGAGGCAAATTTGCTGGTAAGTAAAGCTCTTTGATGGCTGCAAGGTTGCCAGACATCCTTCTTTGGCATTTTTCTGTAACAGCAAGGAGGATATGTAATAGGGAAGAACAAACATGATTCCAAATTGGATCTGTTTCTTCTACTTTAACCTTTGTATTCTATTGCTTTTGCTACAAGTTAGGAATGTTGCCTATAGCCTGAAATATACAGGACAGCCCAATTCCCAAGGCTCTAACCTTTAAAGGCATAACATTTTTGCATTCATATAAAGATACAAAGTTGAAGAACAGAGAATAATGTTTGTCTTGTTAGAGGTTTATACAAACATCTTGACCTGACTGACCTGACCTGACCTATGTGGACAGCTACAAGAACAAAGGATACCAAGAAGTTTGCAACAACCAGCTACAACCCTCCTCTTTTAGTATAAAAGAAGCCTGAATTCTAACTTTAAGATGATTATTTGGGACACTAGTCCACCATCTTTTCAGTCGGATGGCTTTCTGAATAAAGATGCTATCCCTCCCCCTAACTCATCTCTTGATTCATGGCCTGTAATGTAGCAAGCAAGGTAAGCTTGGATTCAGTAACAAGTAGGATGGTATGTAAAATGGGACTCTTAACTTTAGGTGAATAAAACCTTTCTATGCGCTGTTTCAAATGTTATTAAGAATATTTCTAACTTGGAAACTAGAAAATGCTATTTTTTTGCTCTCTTTAGGTGGATCACTGAAATGTACCCTGATCATACCAAGAAAAGTTTAGTGTCAGAGTTAAGGCATGGTTTTGTCCCAGCAAATGATTATAAGCAGGACATTTCATTAGAAAATGAGAATTTCACTGCCATCCATGCAACAACCTCCAGGGCCAAAATAACTGCATAAGGCTTGTACTATCTCAGGCACAATATTTTAGTAGATTAAAAAGCTGGTATCATCACAAACATTTAATCCATAGATCAATAAATTATTATCTTGTCATATTGCATCACAGGAGATGCACAGAATATAATTGATTTTATGATTACTCAGTTTAGTCATTATAAAATGTCAAATAAGTATATGCAGTTTTTTTTTTTTTTTTGCTAATTCAGATGCTATCCTGATTTTTTTGGAGTGTAGAGAATCAATCAATCAATATCTGTTTGTTTGCCAACATTCTTCCCATTGCCTCCTCCATTTTACCCTCTTTAGTCATCTGTATAAAAACTAGAATGTGCCAAGTCACACGAGGACACTATCCTATCACGATAGGACACTATCCTCCTCTACTGTATTATTCTTTACAAATTTGTAAATGATTATACCACCCACCCAAATTCCTAAGCAAAGAACTGGAAAGTGATTCTTAACAACACTTTTTTTTCCACACTGCACAATGTTTGTGTCCTAAGAAGTATATTTTATATTGCTCAAATTCATCACTTCTCCATTCCCTCAGACAGTAACCTATTGCGTTTACAATCTAGTGGGAATCTATAGCTATAAATATTATGCATTACATTAAAACAACACTTTTTATAGGACAAAATATAGATAATACAGCTATTGGTGTTGTGTGGGATTGTTTTTTGTTTGTTTTGTTTTTGTTTTTGTTTTTGGATGCGCCTGTGGCATACAGAAGTTCCCAGACCAGGGAATGAACTTAGGCCATTGTCACTACTGTGGCAGTAACCAGAACCACAGTAGTGACAATGCCTGATCCTTAACCTTCTGAGCTACCAGCGAACTCCTATTTGTGGTTTTTGTTTTTGTTTTTGTCTTTTTAGGGCAAAAGACATACGGCATATGGAGGTTTCCAGGCTCGGGGTCTAATTGGATCTGTTGCTGCTGGCCTACACCAGAGCCACAGCAACCCCAGATCTGAGGTGCGCCTGCGAACTACACCACAGCTCAGGGCAATGCTGGACCCTTAACCCACTGAGCAAGGCCAGGGATCGAAACTGCAACCTCATGGTTCCCAGTCAGATTTGTTTCTACTGTGCCATGAAGGGAACTCCTATTTGTGTTTATTTTTGACTGTGGGATTAGCATGAAAAATGACAATGCTGATTTATTAGTAAAATAGCAATCCTTACTAATGATAAATACAATTAATTCAGTGGTAAATACTGAGTTTTGTTCCAATTATATCATGCGTAAGTTTGCAAAGCAAAAAAAAAAAAAAAAAAAAAAAAAAAAAGTAGCAATGGAAATGAGTTGGAAGGGGTTGCTACAACAGAACTTTAAAACTTTCAAGCCTTGATCGAAGGATGAAGAAAAAATAATTTAGATAATTTTTTGAGGAATTCAACCCATGCTATAAGAGAAAGTGCTGGTATAACTACAACTATTACAAGAAGATTAGCATCTATATCTCTGAAATGGAGTCTTGAAACATGGAATGATTGTAAGATCAATGGAAATACATTTTCACCATAAAAAAGAGCTCTAAATGGTCAAAGTTATCTGAAAATGGAACAGCTTCCTTATACTATAGTTCTCTATCATGGGAGGAAATGATCCAGAAGCTGGGCAATAAGAAAACAGTAAGACACTCAAGAGATTCAAGCGTGGATGGGTAGACCTTGCAGATCATCCAGTCCAACTCCATCTCTGACAAACATGCCCTAGAGGTTCTCACTTTTTACCTCTATGAAGCTTTTAAACAATTTGAGTCTAATATGAATAAATAGTATTTTAGGCCTCTCCAAATCACATCGAAGCTGCACTCAAGTACAGATTTACATCCTGCTGAGATGCAAAAAGAACCATTCCCAATTGGAAACTTCAAGGATAAACACATATTCTATGTGGTGTTAATTGGTCACCTGTTGATATGTCTTCCCCATATGCAATTTGATAACAATTCAAATTACTCTTCTTGCTATTGAAAAGGATATGTTTGAGGAGAACACATGGCTGGTAAGAATGAGCACTCTACTTCAGTGGAGTGAACCAGCAAACAGCTGAACTGATAGCATCCAGTCTGAAATGATCAATTAATCTCCTCTGGGGCAATTTCAAGGTTTTATAAACCATTCATGGATTTTAAAAATGAGTAGGGCACAGTCTAATCATCATTCATTAAAAAACAAACAAACAAACAAACAAAAACGCATACTGAGCATCTCCCACAGGCTGGCAAACCCGAGATTAAATAGACAAAAAAAAAAAGGCATGGTCACATCAGAGAAATTCATAGCATATTGAGTCTAATAGACACATGAAAAATTCAACTGCAGCCCAATTTGTTGCCGACAACATATACAAATCTAGGAGGAGTGGTTAGCTCTTATCTGAAGAAACTGAGAGAGATTTCACAGATTGTATTTCAACTGGGCTTTATACAAAAAAGATTCATTTGTTTGTTCATATATTTATCCATTCGTTGATCTGTATTTTCATTCAGAATTTTCTCGACTCCATGTATGCCCTTAGCCAAAGAAGATAAGGACTTTAACAACCAGTCTTGATTCTGAAGGAGCTCACCAAAATTTAAAAAAAAAAAAAAAAAATTGAATACCAAACAAGCACTCTAATGATACAGAGGAAGAAGATAGTCCGTAGTAAGGAGGGAAACATGAGTTTCAGAAGAAAAATTTGGCATCTGGGTAGTGGTAAAAGACCACTGGTGAGTGTTAACCAGGTCTGCGTGTTGGGAGAGATAAGGGAAAGGGTCTTATTTACATGGATAAGAGCACGTAGTTAGAAAAGACGACACAAAAGGAAAACTGAGTAGAAATGGCCAAGAGTGACGAGACAGAATGAAAGATGGGCTAGAAAGACATGTTTGGCTTAATTCTAAAGGTCCTTTAATATCACATAAAGGACTCTGAATTAAAAAGAAAACACGAGCAGTGTTTTTTCACTTTCATGGCTTGGTTTTTATTTTTCTCTTTTGCTTTTCAGATAGACACAGTTTCAACTTAGAGGATGAATTGTGTTTTGTGGCAAGGAGGAAACCAAAGGAAGATTTTCAGATACCCACACATGGATGAACTAGGACCAAGTATCTGTCCTCTGTCTGTATCATATTGTTGGACATTACCTCATGGGACCTGATAACTTTGGATAAAAGTTATAAAACTTGCAAACATTAAAAAAGGGACATAAAATAAAGATTTTAAAGGAAATTTATAGTGTACTGAAAGGATAAATATTTTCAAAACTGTTGGCAGCAAATTCCATATAAGCAAAAAAAAAAAAATACTGATTAGACAGATATTATCTGTATATCCAAGTATTAAATCTGGCCATTTTCCTACTTATTGAAATATATACTTTTAGACATAATAAAAATTAATTTCCTTAACAAGACATTTTCCATTTAAGACCTTTGTGATTTCTCATTTTCCCTTTAATTCTAATGACTGAGAATAATATGTAATAATGGTCAAAAATGCATTCATGTAGAAAGCCATCATTTCATGAGAAGATTGACGCTGACCAGCTGCTCAGGTTCACAGTCAAAATCAAGCAATGTATCACAGAAAAACTGAAACCTTTCAGGAAAAAAAATGTAGTAAACACAGGATACTTTAGATAAACATCGCCAGAAAACAGAATAACTTTCAAAAGTATAAGATCACTAGAAATATTGCCAAGGATCGTTAGAGATTTTGATAAAGGCTACCACCTAGAATAATTATGTGCAATGTACCTGTGATATAGAACATAGAACCAAAAATGTTGGTATGCAGTGATTTGACTTAAAGATTGTTGCAGAATGATGTCATATCAAGGGATGAAATTGCTGCATAGGAAATTTAGGTTTAAATATAATTGCTCACCTTTCTGTTTTTAATGTGGACATCAATATGAACTAGAAAACATCCCCCACTTTGCAAATGAAAAAACAAACTAAGGCTCAGATATAAGAATATCATGCTCAAGGTCAAGATCACATAGCTCATTAAAATTTGCACTTAACAAAACCCACATGACTATTGTTCTTTTTATATGTCAGTTGCTATGCTTAGGGCATTATAATTATATAACACTTATAACAATTCCATGAGGTATATGCAAATGATCCCCATTTGAAAGATGAAGTAACTTATGCACAGAAAAGTTGCATGTATTAACTCATTTAATTCACACACACGCACACCACCACCTCTATCGTAACAACTCTTATTATCCTCCACCATCTGATGAGAAAATTATAGCACAGGGTAAACTGAACTACCTCGCCAATACAGCATGACTAGTAGAAAACAAAGCAAGGATTAGAGCACAGTCTCATCTCAGAGCCAGACACCCTCCCAGGCAACCAATGGTGTCCAAATACTAGAGTGACAGTAGCTTCAGTAGCATCGCATATAACATCTTCTGGGACCGCCATAATTAATTTTTTATTGAACTATAGTTGATTTACAGTGTTAGTTTTAGTTGTACAGCAAAGTGATTCAGTTATACATACCTATTCTATTTCAGATTCTTTTCCTTTATAGATTATTATAAAATATTTAATATAGTTCCCTATGCTATACAGTAAGTCCTTATTGACTATCTATTTTATATATAATAGTGTGTTTATGTTAAACTCCAATTTATCATCATCCCTTTCCCCTTTGGTAACCACAAGTCTGTTTTTATGTCTGTGGATCTATTTCTGTTTTGTTTATAAGTTCATTTGTATCATTTTTTTTTAGATACCACATATAAGTAATTTCATACACTATTTTTCTTTATCTGGTTTATTTACTTAGTATGATAATCTCTAGGTCCATCCACGTTGCTGAAAATGACATTATTTTTTTATGGATGAGTAATATTCCACTGTATGTGCACATATATATGTGTGTGTGTGTGTACACACACATTCATGTCGCCTCTATGTCTTGGTTATTGTAAGCATTGTAAATAGTGCTGCAATGAACATTTGGATGCATGCATCTTTTTGAACTATGTATCTGGATATATGCCCAGGGGTGGAATTGCTGGATCATATGATAGCTCTACTTTGAGCTTTTTAAGGAACCTCCATACTGTTCTCCATAATGCCTGTAACCAATTTACACTTCCACCAATAGTGTAAGAGTATTCCCTTTTCTCCACACCCTCTCAAGAATTTATAAATTTTTTGATGATGGCAATTCTGACCAGTATAAGGTGATACCTCATTGTAGTTTTGATTTGCATTTCTCTAATAATTAGTGATACTGAGTTTTTTTTTCACCTGCCTTTTGGCCACCTGGGCTGCCATGATTTTTTTAAACCAATTTTCAAATAATGGTGAGAACACAAATCCTCATTAATGTTCTTTAGAATTCACGTGATTTTTTTTTTAATAGTGCTTTGTCAGCCAGACTTCCCTAGATTATACTGTAATGCCACTGGACTAGTTTGTTATACCACATTTTAAAATTTTTAAGTAGCTTTTACTTCACATCTCCTCTACTTTCTCTAAAGAGTTCACTTCTTTCCTTCATGAAGGCTTCTTCGCTTAAATCTGTTTTTGATTTGAGTCCAAATATAACAAGGTCTTCTTAGAGCTTATCAGACTGCCTCATAAGTGGAATCGTAAGTGTTACTTATGTTACTGCCTAAGGGCTTTAGGTTTAAAAGGATTTACACAACTTGGGATGGCGTGAGGTGAAGAGTAATTATTAGAACAGGATTGAAGGTGGTAGGAGAGACGAAACTAGACTGGAATGTCTAGATATTTGGTTGAAATACCAGCCTCATGACTCATGCATCTAACCATAAGTAAGTGACTTATGTCTCTGAGATTCAAAATCTTCATCTGTAAAATGAAGGTTACGTAACTTTTTTTTTTTTTTTTTTGTCTTTTTAGGGCCACACCCACAGCACCTGGAGGTTCCCAGGCTAGGGGTTGAAATCTGAGCTGTAGCCACTGGCCTATGCCACAGCCACAGCAATGCTGGATCTGAGCCGCATCTGGGACCTACACCACAGCTCACAGCAATACCAGATCCTTAACCCACTGAGCAAGGCCAGGAATCAAACCCACATCCTCAGGGATTCTAGTCGGGTTCCTTAACTGCTGAGCCACAGTGGAAACTCCCTTAACTCTTTATCATACAGTGTCATAAGCTTAGAGATAATATATCGAAGATGTCTACAAAGGAAAATAGCAGAGTTCAGGGCTTTTGGATCCCTGGTGGTCTGTGGATGGAATTCAGAGTGCTTGTAAACTTACGTAGGAAAAAAAAAAAAATCACATCTTTGTTTTTATTATTACTAACTGAAATTCAGCATTTTAAAATGATAAATATAGATGATGTAGGTAACAAACAATACTTTTAGCAGTACTTGAACTTTGTTACTAATAGTGATCATCACAGGTATTTTCATTTCTTTTTTTTTTTTTTATTTTCCCACTGTACAGCAAGGGGGTCAGGTTATCCTTACATGTATACATTGCAATTACAGTTTTTCCCCCACCCTTTCTTCTGTTGCAACATGAGTATCTAGACATAGTTCTCAATGCTACTCAGCAGGATCTCCTTGTAAATCTATTCTAGGTTGTGTCTGATAAGCCCAAGCTCCCGATCCCTCCCACTCCCTCCCCTTCCCATCAGGCAACCACAAGTCTCTTCTCCAATATCCAGCACAAATGAACATCTCCTCAGAAAAGAAAATCATGGACTTGGAGGTATTTTCATATTACAAGTATTGTGGATATATCAGTTGCAATCATCACTAATTTGAAATTATGGTATAACTTGCATATTTTTCTATTTAATGAGATTAAGAAGAAAACACATTACTATACGAATAACTTTTTAGAAAGTATTACTATACTGATTACATTTTATAACATATATCAGAATGTAATCAATTTATTTGTGCATTTTATTTTATGAATTCAAAGATATTTACAAAATTCTTCTGAGGGAGAACCCATGATCCACTCAAGATTGCCAAAGAGGCCACAACATAAAAAGGGTTAAGGACTCAAGTTTTTGTTGTCTTTTCATAGTCTGTTAAGTACTTAGAAATCTTAGTTCCTAACAGCTGGTCATTATAGACTTTGGAACCAGGCTGAGTGTATAAGCAGAAGAGAAGCAGGAAGGTTTCAGAGCACTAGGGGAGCCCTGAATATTTGATGCTAGAAATTTAAGATGAAGTTAGAATTGTTTACTTCACACCTGTTCTTATTATCTCCGTGCCAAGAAGCAGACAAACCTGCCAATCTCAAACAAACAGGTTTTCCTCACATTTGAGTACTGCGTCCTCAACTGAGTCCAGCTGTTAACTCCATGAGTTCATGACGCAACATGAATCTTTCTTTGTCCTTATCATGTGCCCTATGATTTAGAGTGGGAAACACATCATTAAATAAACTTACATTTGTCTCATCTCCCATTCAACCATAACATGAAGCACCTTCACTTAAATCAGGTTGGGAAGACATGTGAGGTACCCATTATTCTAACAAGACACTGTCTATCACACTGAATAGTACAGAGGATCAGGCGTATCAGACAGCTCTGAATACAACTCTGCTCTACCGTTTACTGGATGAATGCATAAGGAAGCTGCCTAAACCTGTGAGTCTCTGCTTACTCATCTGCAAAGTAAGAATACCAGTAACTATTTCATAAGATAAGGAGTGAATAGACTCCTCTGATGGTTAGTTCCTTTCCCTTTAAACAAAGCACTAACTTAAGTACACCTAAGGTTTACTTCCAAATCTGATTATTTGTGGATAACTCATTTTTCCCTCTTCAGGTTTGTTGTCTTTTGCAGAATTTTTAAATACGGGTTAAGGGCTTTATTAAGTTTTTCCTTTAAGCAATGTTGGGAAAACCTCATACACTTTAGAGTTGGTAAGTCTGGCACTAAAATTCCAAAGCCAATATTTGCCGGGTTTGTGGCTTTGGATATTTATTCAACACCTTTGAATCTCTGTTTCCTAATTAGTAAAATAGTCTAAAAAATATCCAAGCCATGCAGTTGTTGTGAGAATTTTTTAAATGATTTTTATTTTTTCCATTATAGTTGGTTTACAGTGTTCTGCCAATTTTCTAACGTACAGCAAAGTGACCCAGTCATACACACACACATATATACATTCTTTTTCTCGCATTATCCTCCATCATGTTCCACAAGTGACTATATAGTTCCCAGTGCTATACAGCAGGATCTCATTGCTTATCCATTCCAAATGCAAGAGTTTGCATCTATTAACCCCAGATTCCCAGTCCATCCCACTCCCTCCCCCTCAGCAACCACAAGTCTGTTCTCCAAGTTCATGGGTTTCAATTCTGCGGAAAGGTTTATTTGTGTCATATGTTAGATTCCAGGCATAAGTGATATCATATGGTATTTGTCTTTCTCTTTCTGACTTACTTCACTCAGGATGAAAGTCTCTAGTTCCATCCGTGTTGCTGCAAATGGCATTATTTTGTTCTTTTTTTTATGGCTGAGTAGTATTGCATTGTGTATATATACCACATTTTCTTAATTGATTCATCTGACGATGGACATTTAGGTTGTCTCCAAGTCTTGGCTATTGTGAATAGTGCTGCTATGAACATACAGGTACACGTATTTTTTTCAAGGAAAGTTTTGTCTGGATATATACCCAAGAGTGGGATTGCTGGGTCATATGATAGTTCTATATTTAATTTTCTGAGGTACGTTCATACTGTTTTCCATAGTGGTTGTACCAATTTACATTCCCACCAACAGTGTAGGAGGGTTCCCTTTCCTCCACACACTCTCCAGCATTTGCTATTTGTGAGGATTAATTTACATATGTAAAAGTACTTCGCACACAAGGACTTTTAAAAGCTAATTTTCTGGCTTCAGAGTTGCATTTATCGGGATCCAGTTTTATGTGTGAGAAGGGGAAAAACAGGTGAGTGTTGGGATCTGTTTTCTCTGATAAAAGAGATATAGATAATATGATAAATACATAGATAATATGATATATTGTATCATAGAGAAGTCTATGATAAAACTCCCAAGGGATATGTTATATTACTCAAAGTATCACTTGGCCATGGTTTTATGTGTGTGTGTGTGTGTATACTTAAATTAGGATAGGAAGACATGTGAGGCACCCATTATTCTAACAAATATTCCAAATATCACTTGGCTATGGTTTTATATATATAGTCTTAGGGAATTTTGTGGGCATTGTATATATACAATACATATATATCATATACAATACATATATATAATATATATATAATACATATATATAATATATATATAATACATATATATAATATATATATTATGGAAACAATGGATACTATACATGTATTACTAACCTAATGTATTGTTTTAACCCTAAACTTATTTTAATAGAAAACACTTCAGCATGAAATTTTTGGAACATTCCTAACTTTTTGAGGCATGTTTTACACATAGCAGTATAATTGTGGAGAAGAGTTTAAAATCTAATAAGTCAGAGAAAGACAAATGCAAAGGTCAGCTGGGGAATTATGTGACAAGAGTGTCAAGTATTTGAAAGAGATAAATGTTTAGGAAATTCGAAAGGAGAGAAAACTTGTTAGGATATGCACTACCCAGGAGAAACAGCCAGTGAAAACCAGTCTAAAGATGAAATCTGACTTGTGAAGAAACAGAAGAAACACCTTCTCAAAAAGGAGGATGGAATAAGAGATGATGCAAGCTTCATAAAATTTGCAATATTAGATGTCTTACGAATATATATTTTTAATGAAGTATAGTTAACTACCATGTGCTATATGCCAGGAGTGGGTTGTAGGATCATACGGTTATATGGTAACTCTATTTTAGATTTTAAGGATCCTCTATACTGTTTTCTATAGTGGCTGCACCAATTGACATTTCCTCCAACAGTGTAAGAGGATTCTTTTTTCCTCCACACCCTCTCCAGCATTTATTATTTGTAGTCTTTTTATTCATGGCCATTCTGACTGGTGTGGGGTGATATCTCACTGTAGTTTTGATTTGCATTTCTCTAATAATGAGTGATGATATTGAGCATCTTTTTGTGTGCCTATCGACTATCTGTATGTCTTCTTTGGAGGAATGTCTATTTAGGCCATCTGCCCTTATTTCTTTTAATCAAAAAATCCTATATGAGGCGTTCGTATATTTTGGAAATGAGTCCCTTGTCAGTAGCATTGTCTGTAAATTATTTTCTCCTAGTTCATATGTTGAATTTTCCATTTTGTTTATGGTTTCCTTTGATGTGCAAAAGATATTAATTAGGTCCTATTTATTTTTTTTAATTTTCCTTACTGTAGAAGATGGATCAAAAAAAAAAAAAAAACACTGCTGATTTATGTCAAAGAGTATCCTTTGTTTTCCTCTTGGAATTTTACAGTATCCAGTCTTCCAATTAGGTCTTTAAGCCATTTTGAGTTTATTTTTGCATGTGGAGCTAGAGAGTGTTCTAATTTCATTCTTTTACATGTAGCTGTCCAGTTTCAATGCACTTATTTGAGACTGTCCTTTCTCCATTGCATATTTTTGCCTCTTTTGTTTTAGATTAATTGACCGTAAGTATATGGGTGTATCTCTGGGCTTTCTATCCCATTCCATTGATCTATGTGTCTGTTTTTGTATCACTACCATACTGTTTTGATCGCTATAGATTTGTGATACAGTATGAAGTCTGGGAGCATGATTCCTCCAACTCCATTCTTCTCACTCAAGACTGTCTTGCCTAAAAAGATGTTTAAGGTTGTCTGAATCCATGCATTCATTAGATCTGTCAACCAGGCTTTCAGCCAATATGAGAGTGTCCTTACCATGTGACTGCTCTTACTACTATGGTTTCCATGATGACATAATCACAATCTAATAATCACTGTTAGTTAGGGAAGAGAGGAACATTTGCAATTTTCATTCTTTCTTCTAAATTTCTGGTTCAGTGGCTTGCATGAGGTCCTCTATAAGGTAATCTTAATATAAGGGGAATATCTAACTTAATGTTTTGGCTTTTCTGTGGGACAAAAAAAAAAGAATATTCTTACCATTAATATTTAATACTTTGTACAGTCAAAAAGAGGGTTAAGGTAGGTAAAGGGACCCAAAGACAGTGTTCCAAGGCCTTTGCCATAGTTCACATCTGATGAACTACTCCAGGAATGAACGCAGAGTACAATTAAATTTAAGTACCTCCTCAGGTGCTTTGCAAAAGCCAATTCTGCTGTAGTTAAACCCATCCACACAGGGAGAGGTAAATTGAACCATGTGAAAATAGTGTCTTTGTTTTTTATAAAGTTGATCTACCCCTGCTGTTTATTACCCACCTGAAGTCATATGCTTGCGCTTATGATAACCCAAATGATTGCTGTATAAATTATGATTCATTCAGAAAATAAGAAGTTGCAAGTACCCTTTTTTTCCCCTACACAGGTGTTACTAGCAAGTGAGATGGAGCTTCTGAAAAGGGGGAGAGATGAGGATGGGACTCATATTTTTTAATGGTCTATTTCCTCATACAGGCTCTGTGTTTTAAATGAAATGGAAACTTTAAGACCTTCCTGTTGTAGATCATTGGTAATTCCATGGGGCCGCAGAAGAGCCTTGTAAAGAGACAATATGGCAATCAGCAACATGGTATGACAATTTGCTAGAAGGAACTTCATCTATTTAGTTTTTTAAATCGCATTATCCATACGATGGTAATTTTAATAGGGAGTGATTCAGAGCATTTGCCTCAAGTCACTAATTATTCCAACCCAGAATATGCTTTCCAAAGTCCAATTACAGAAATGCCCCCAGAGAGTTAATACCGATTTTAAGTATATGGATCAGTCAATGTATCAGCTCCTGGCTTTATCTTAAGTTTGTCGAGGTTTGATTATTTCACTGAATATTTTACCTGACCAGGCTTCTGACCAACCTTTCCTGCAAGATTCATTCACTCATTCAAAATACTGGTTAAACTCCTGCTGCATGTGAGGCATTGCGCTGGGGCAATATAGATGGAAGAAAACATTCCTCATCACAAGGAATTCCATCTCTGGTAGGAAGACATTGAATGCAATCCAGTGTTGAGGTGATTGAGAGATATGGGACAATGTGACAGAAGAGGAGGGCAGGGGGGTGGGGAGATTCATTTCCTTTTAAGAAGAGAGAGTTAGAAAAGACATCTCTGAGTAGGTGAGTAAACTTTAAAGCTAAACATTGAAGATGGTTGTCTTCAAGACGTAACTGGAAACAAGAAGTGCTTATGAGAGTTTCTTCCTGACAAAGGAAATAGAAAAATCAGAGGCATAAAGGTAGAAATTTACTTGGTTTATTTTAAATAAATAAATAAACAAATAAAATAAAAAAGCATGGCTATGTATGTGGCTAGAAATAATAGTAGCTATGTTTCATATGTGTATTTCAAACTAATTCTAAGCACTTTATGTGTATTAATCCAATGAAAATTCACATGCTTCTTATAATATAGATATTAGTAGTATCCTCATTTTTACAGGTGAGTAAAGTGAAAGTTGAGTGACTTGCCCAAATCATACAGCTAGTAAGAATTTAAAAAACAAAACAAACAAACAAACAAACAAAAAACCAGAATTCAAGCCAGGTTATCTTATTTCAGAACAATGGTTTCTACCTGGATGGTATATATGGCGGAAAAGGCTTGCACGTCATGTCTAGGACTTTGAGACTATTCCATTTGTGGTTTTAATCGGAAAGGTGCCACCACCTGATTTTCATTTAAATGGGAAAAGTCACCGAGACTTCAGTATAGCATAAGAAACACTAGTCAAGAAAAAGGGTATTCAAATAATCCAGACGAAAGCTCATAAACTCCATGATTATAATAATACTGGGAAGAATGGAGCAGGACAGATCTGAGTGGTGATTAAGGAATCAGATTGAGGGGAAATTTAGAGAACGAGTGTAAAAGAGTAATGGAAGGAGACACACAAGTTTCTGGCATGGATCACTAAGCATAAATTAATTTTCTACATAATTCTCAAATGGAAAAATCTTAGCCATTATGATATTTTCAGAATCAATGAGGACACAATCAACACCTCACCTTACGGCTTAATTCTGAAATATCCCTTTATGCTTATGGTGTAAGATTTAAGTACTTTGCACATCTGGAGGAATCCATTCTCTATGCGTTTTACCACACTGTGTTGCATGCTTTTTTTTCCCCTAACATATACAGAAAATAATTCTCAGTCATCAATCTCACAAAACCTGCTCATCGTGCATTCAGCTCTACAATGACCTTTTCTTATTGCCTGAGTAATGCCTGCCTAGCCCATTTTGGTAACAAATACAGATTGCTTTCCTTCTCTTTCTGTCTCATGATGAGCTGATTAATAGCAGCACAAGTGGCAGCTCCTTGAGACTAATTAATCACCTGTCATAATTGTTCAGTAGTTAAATAACTATTAATCTGGACGCTAGTCAGAGTGAAGGTTGACAGGGTTAGGAAACAGAGGAGAGTTTGCAACATGAAATTAAGTCTAAGCTTTTGCTAAGATGCAGCTTCTAAAAGTCAGAAGATTGTGCTTTATTTGAGGAAGAGTCTCTTAATGACTTTGTATATATGGAAGATTAAGAGACTGCAGGTCATTGCATGCTTATTATTTAGCTATTAGAGTGGTCTGATGGACTGGTATTATAATTAGCACCATGGTGGTAATAAGCAGGTGGTAAGACCCTCAGTGTTGTAGGTCAAAGCTCTGGAAGAGGAGGCAGCCCTTAAGACACAAGGTACTAAAGAAAGGAGCTCCACCTAATACATGGAGACCAAGGCTCCAATACAAGATAGAAAAATATCTGGCCTTTTTAAACTCATAAAAGGGAACTGTTAGGGGGGAAGACACATTTTTGCACTATTTTCTGTTTCTCCTGCCCATACATAAGACTAGAGTAGTGTAGCAATGATCATTCAAGAAGCTCAGCACACAGATGAGATTTTTTTCTAGGTCACAAAGAGGCTGCTGCTGCTCACCCAGAGATGTAGTCTGCAGAACTGTGAGACAATAAACTTTTGTGTTCTAAGTCATCTAGTTTATAGTACTTTGTTATGCTAACCTTAGTGAACCAATACAATGTTTTCTTTTTTTCATATTTTTATCTATTTGTTAAATATTATTATTTATTTCTATCTGCATATTTGTTTTCTTCCAAATAATCTCAAACACCTCTTTAGAAAATTCCTAGGTAGAATAATTTAGGCTTCTTTCTCTCTCTTTCTCTCAATATATACATGCCATATTGTCAAGACTGAAGAGACGGGATCCAGAATATTTAGAAAGTATGCTAGCATCCAGATCTTCCTTTTATAAAATATTAATGCATATTACTTGAAAGCATTGGGCTATTTTAAAATCATAGTTTCTAATTTCACTCTTTGAAATACAACTGTCCAGTTTTCCCAGACCACTTATTGAAGAGACTATCTTTTCTCCATTGTATACTCTTGCCTCCTTTGTAATATATTAATTGACCATAGTGTGTGTGTGTATTTCTGGGATATTTTGTTCCATTGAGCTATGTGTCTGTTTTTTGTGCCAGTACCATATTGTTTTGATGACTGTAGCTTTGTAGGATACTCTGAAGTCAGGGAATGTGATTCCTATCTCTCTGCTCTTACTTCTCAGGATATTGTTCTTACTTCTTTGGCTATTCAAGGTCTTTTATGTTTCCATAAACCTTTAAATATTTTTTGTCCTAGTTCTGTGAAAAATGCCATTGGTAATATGATAGGGATTGCACTGAATCTGTAGTATGCCTTGAGTAGTATGATCATTTTAACCACACTAATTCTTCCAAACCAAGAATGCAATATATCTTTCAATCTATTTGTGTCACCTTCAGTTTCTTTCATCAGTGTCTTATAATTTTCTGAGAACAGGTCTTTTGTATTCTTAGATAGGTTTATCCTTAGGTATTTTATTTTTTCTGATGCAATGGTAAATGGGGTTGTTTTCTTAATTTCTCTGACAGTTCATTTTTAGTATATTAAAATGCAACAGATTTCCGTATGTTAATTTTGTATCCTGCAACTCACAGATGAAGTCTAGAAATGTTGTGGTGGCATTTTTAGGATTTTCTACATATAGTATCATGTCATCTGCAAACAGTGACAGTTTTACATCTTCCTTTCAGTTTTTTTCCTGTGTGATTTCTCTGGCTAGAACTTCCAATATTATTCAATAAAAGTGGTAAGAGTAGCCATCTTTGTCTTGTTCCTGACCTTGGAAGAAATGATTTCAGCTTTTCACCACTGAATATGCTACTTTAAGCTTTTCACCATTGGGTATGTCATATATGGCCTTTATTAAGTCAAAGTATGTTCCCTCTATGCCCACTTTCTGAGGAGTTTTTATCATAAATGAATGTTGAATTTTGTGAAAAGCATTTAATGCATCTATTTAGATGATCATGTGCTTTAGTTATTCAATTTATTAATATGGTGTATCACATTGATTGCTTTATGGAAACTAAAAAACCTTGTGTCACTGGGATAAATCCCACTTGATCGTGGCAAATGATTCCTTTCATGTACTGGTGGACTGTTTGCTAATATATTGCAGAGGATTTTTATATTTATGTTTATAGGTGATATTGGCCTGTAATTTTAATACCATGTACAAAAATAAACTCAAAATAGGTTAAAGATCTAAATGTCTGGAAGAACATTAAAACTCTTAGAGGAAAACATAGGCAGAGCCCTCTCTGACATAAATTGTGGCAATATTTTTTGGGGGAGATCTACCTCCTAAGGAAAGGAAAATAAAAGCAAAAATAAGCAAATGAGACCTAATTAAACTTAAAAGCTTTGCACAGCAAGAGAAACCATAAACGGAACTAAAAGATAACCTATTAAATGAGAGAAAATCTTTGCAAATAATAAGACCAATAAGGGGTTAATACCCAACATATAGCAATAGCTCATACAACTCACTATCTAAAAAACAAACAACACAATTAAAAATGAGCAGAGTTCCCATCATGGCTCAGTGGCAACAGCAATGAACCTGACTAGTATCCATGAGGATTCAGTTTCAATACCTGGCCTCACTCAGTGGGTTAAGGATCTGGCGTTGCTGTGAGCTGTGGTTGTAGGTCACAGATGTGGCTCAGATCTGGTGTTGCTGTGGTTATGGTACAGTCCAGCAGCTACAGCTCTGATTCAACCCCTAGCTTGGGAACTTTCATATGTAGTGGGTACAGCTCTTAAGAAAATAAATAAATAAAAATAAGAATGAGCAGATGACCTGAATAGACATTTTTCCAAAGAGGACATGCAGATGGACAACAGGCGCGTGAAAAGATCCTCAAGACCGTTAGTCAACAGGGAAGCGCAAATCAAAGCTATAATGAAATATCACCTCACCCCTGACACAACAGCTATCATCAAAAACAATATAAATAAAGAGTTCCCATGCAGCGGAAAGGAATCCAACTAGGAACCATGAGGTTGCGGGTTCGATCCTTGGCCTTGCTCAGTGGGTTAAGGATCCCGCATTGCCATGAGCTGAGGTGTAGGTTGCAGATGCGGCTTGGATCTGGCATTGCTGTGGCTCTGGGGTAGGCTGGTGGCTACAGCTCCAATTCAACCCCTAGCCTGGCCCCCTCCATATGCCTCAATGCGGCCCTCAAAAGACAAAAAGAAAAAAAAAATACAAATAACAAATGTTGGGGAAGATATGGAGAAAAGTGTCTCCTCATAAATTGTTGGTAGGGAGGTAAATCACTGCATCCACTATGGAAAAGAGTATGGAGGTTTATCAAAAAAAACCTAAAACTTGAACTACCAAATGACTCAGAAATTCCACTCCAGGGTACTTATCTAAAACAAAACAAAACAAAGCATTAATTTGAAAAGATGCAGCTTCCCCAATGTTCATAGCAGCATTGTTTATAATCACCAAGATATGAAAGTGACCTAAGTATATATGAACAGATGAATGGATAAGGATGAAAAAAGATATGATATATGTATGAATAAAGATGTGGTATATGTATGTGTACACACACACCACACACACATACAATGGAATTTTACTCAGCCATAAAAAATAAATTTTGCCATTTGTTGCAATCTGGATGGATTTGAAGGGAATTACGCTAAGCGAAGTAAGACAGAGAAAGGCATTGCATGATATCAAACATAAACTGAATCTAAAAAATATCATATACTAGTGAATATAACACAATGAAACTGACACATAGATATAGTGAACAAACTAGTAGTTACCAGTGGGCAGAGGAACGGGGGAGGTAGGAGAGTAAGAGGTACAAAGTGCTAGGTATGAAATACTACAAGGATATACTATATAACCCTGGGAGTACAACCAAAATTTTATAGCTACAAATGGCGTATAACCTTTAAAAATTGTGAATCACTATATTGTACACCGGTAACTTATATAATATTATAAATCAATTATACTTCAATAAAAAACTCCATATGTTTTTAGAAGTCTCTGGTCTCTGTACCCTGAATTTCTTCCTTTCTCTACTTTGTCCTACCTTGACCCCAAATTATCTCATGGTACACAAGGTTTGCACATTTACAGATTCCCAAGGTTCATCTATAGCTATTTGTTTATGTGAGCCAGCCAGGGATGAAATCCATTTGAATCATGACAGATGTCTTCTCATCACATTTAAGCTTATTAGTGAACTGCAGATGTAAACAGTGCATTTTTCATCAATGCCTCAGTTATTCTGAACCAAGCATTTGTGAGACCTGACCTATAAATTACTCTTTCAAGAACACCACAATTTAACAAAAAATGTATTATGATTAATGGTCAGATGCCAATGAAATTAATGATTTTCTATTAAGAAATACTACTCTCACGAGTCTTGGTCATGAATGTATGAGAGATTCCATTAAACCATTTACTCCTAATAGATTGTTGTTTTATATACAAGTCTGGGTACTTCTAATATATAAGTTGAACCCGGATGTACAAAAACTTACCTAAAACTCCCTATCAGGCTTTAGCAGATATCAAGCTGGAATGATTGACAACTTTCATATACTCTCAGTTGCCTTCAAGATAAAGTCAAAATTCTTTAAAATGGCTTGATGTCCTGCTCTCTGCCTTTTTCATCAATGCCATGTCTTTTGGTCTTTGCACTGTACAATATTACAGATATTAAAAATTTACTTACTTCAATGAATATGTAATTCTGTTACATACTCCTGTCCTTCCATAATTGCTACTCTTCCGCCCTGGAATATTCTGCTGCTCCTTGTGTGCTAAGGCTCCACAGTTCACAAGTTATCTTTTGCTAGGAAATCTGCATTGGTTAACCTGTCAAGTCAATATGCTCTTTCTCTTTTGTTCTCATTTATCGTATATACATATTCATTTTAGCACTGCAATGATTCTTTTTTGGTCATCGTTTTGTCTTTTTAGGGACGCACCTGAGGCATATGGAGGTTCCCAGGTCAGGGGTTGAACTGGAGCTGCAGCCACTGGCCCATGCCAGAGACACAGCAATGGCAGATCTGAGCCACATCTGTGACCTACACCACAGCTCACAGCAACGTTGGATCCTTAACCCACTGAGCAAGGCCAGGGATCAAACCCGCAACCTCATGGTTCCTAGTCAGATTCGTTTCCCACTGTGTTACACTGGGAACTCCTGTAATGATTCTTTATCAATCCATTTCCTCAGTAGACTGAAAGCTTCCTGCGGACAGCAATTTTTTTTTTTTTTTGACCACTTTTCCAAGTGAAACACCTCACATAATAACTCACAGAGAGTAATCTTTCAGTGTATGGTTGTCTTTGTCACTTTGGGCTGAAATGACAAATTACCACAGACTAAGTGACTTAGACAATAGGCGTATCTCTCACAGTTCTAGAAGCTGGGAAGTTCAAGGAGCTGAAAGATTTGTTATCTGGCTAGGACCTGCTTCCTTGTTCATAGATAGCAGTCTCTTGATGTGTCCTCACATGGCAGAGAAAGGGAGCTCTGTCCTCTCTATCCTCTTATTATGTATAGATCTCATCATAGGGACCCCATTCTCATTACCATATTCAAATCTAATCACTTCCCAAAAGGTCCTATCTCCAAATACCATTACATTGGAAATTAGGCTTCCAAATATCTTTAAAGGAATCTTTAAAGGAGACATGAACATTTGGTCCACATCAGTGAGTGAATATTTTAGTTAATGAATAAGTACCTGGAAGACTCATTGCTGGGAAAGCTGAATGGATATATTGCAAACAGTTAATTTCCTCTAAAATAATGTTTCCTTTTTTTCTTTTTCTTTTATCTTGTATACATTCCACTATGGTTATATTGGTAGGACTATCTAAATGGATCTGATAGTATGTGTACAGGAAGTTTTCTAGAAGCTGTAGAGCAAGATTTTGCCTAGAGCCAATTCTTTACGCAAATGGTGATCATTAACTGGAAAAAAAACCAAAGCAGAGTGCCTGAGTAAAAACAGAATCTCTCTCTCCCTCTCCTTTTTATTTTTTATCTTTTTGCTTTTTAAGGTCACATGTGCAGCATAGTTCCCAGGCTAGGAGTCGAATCAAATCAGAGCTGCTACTGCTGCCGCCCTACATGCAGCCACATCAATGCCAGATCCGAGCCATATATGCAATCCTGCTCATGGCAATGCTGGATCCTTAACCCACTGAGTGACGCCAGGGATCAAACCCAAATCCTCAGGGATGCTAGCTGGATTCATTACCACTGAGCCACAATGGGAATTCCTCCCTCTCCCTCTTAGATAGGACTGTGAAAGAGCCCAAATGATTGATCAGGCCTCTTGGGGGTGTGTTCTCTGCTGATTGGAGAAATAACACATCTAGTCTTGGAGAAATAATCTCATGCTAAGAAGAGATGGGAAACGGAAAATGGCATCTGTCTTCTCTTGGGAGTTGAAGAACTATGAAGGTTTTATGGGCACTGGAACAATCATAGATACGGTGGGAAATACAAAGATATACCTGTATGATAA
Source organism: Sus scrofa (assembly GCF_054392235.1). Lineage (NCBI taxonomy): Eukaryota > Metazoa > Chordata > Mammalia > Artiodactyla > Suidae > Sus > Sus scrofa. The sequence continues at coordinate 15,690,792 of NC_139391.1, forward strand.
ACTATTACCATCTTTTAATTTTTTCCCTACAATTCTATTTTTATTCTTCATTATTTGATAATTACTTTTTGAAAGATATAGACTATCTCAGCTGTGCAAGGGGATATAAATGGATCTTTGGTTTATACAAACTCAAAATGGAAAGGTTTAGCTCCTGTGATACATGAACAGAGCCCAAGAGTTGGATTAACTTTATGAGAAAATAAGTAGATATTCTTGGTCTAGCTGACCTTTTTCAGGAGTGCTGCTTCCTTTCAGAGCTGCATATCTAGGTTTTATATCTTAGGAATAGTTGTATCTACTAACATATGCCTTCAGATCTATCAGTGACATAGTGCTTCACACACCGTAGGCACTCAATAGTGTATGTGAATGATAACTGTGCTTGTGAAACTCTGGAGCATTTTCTTAATGACTCAGGAACTAACACATTTATTTTAAAAAACACCATTTTAAAGAACTGAAACTGCCTCTCTCCATAGGATGTCAAGGACAAAAGGAAAAATATTAAAATCATTAAATCTCAGTTAAGAGCTCTGACCCCAATATTTTCCTGTTGCTATGGTTAATAACTTAATATTTCCAAGTCTCCATTTGATTAAATAGGGGAGATGAAATTTATTATGCCCACATTAAAGTTTATTGTGAGAATTAAATGGGATAAATTAGCACCTTAAGCTAACAATAAACCTAATTGTTAAATTAACATTTGAAGCAGATACGACTAACTGACCCCAAAGATTTATGCTCCTTTTATATAATACAGTGATATTGTGGGATTTAATGACCCAAACAAGAATGACAGGTCCCAGTCTCTTTACATCAAGGTAAGAGTAAATGAACATTTTATTTACTTGCCAACAAATTGTGAACGGAAGTGAGGTGTGTCATTTCCAGGCCTTGTGCCTGAGAAGCTGATTGCAATTTTTACTACATCTCATCTCTGTTTCAGCCTGATATCAACATCACTGTCAGCCTTCTAAACTGCCATATGAAGTCTACTGCAGCTTTCATCACTCTGGATCATTCGCTGATTGCATACACCAGAACTCCCATAGCTCTCCGGGAGCACTCGAAGGAGATGTGAGAAAAATTTTACTGTGTTAAGCCACTGAAACTTGGGAGATCGTAACGGCAGTTTTCATTCCTCTAACTAGCTTGTCACTTGAGATGCAATACTATTCAACAACCTCAACTACACGATGTTGGGTTACTGGCTGGGTGGTGGACATCAAGGAAGTAAACAAGGCAGTTTGGAAAGATGTAGGGTTCTGCTTTATTGTAACAAAATATTTGCTAAAACAATTTGCCAGCCGATCCTTTAGTTCTAGGGAAAACGGTTAGACTGAGCCAGATTCTTGATGTGTGTGGCCACTATTGGCTGTCCAGAGTATTCTAAAAAGAAGTGAGCTCAGGAAAAGCCTGATGATTTTCAAGTAGAGATCAAAGGAATTACAGAAAGTCTAGAGTTTAAGGACATTACAAAGTTTCCTTTCGGGCTGCCTATAGGAAGATACAATGTTGTCAAAGACTTTGTGCATCAAAGAATCACTAAATCTCCTCCAACTAAATAAAGTGTTCCAGACACTGCTGCAAATACCACATTAAGAATGTACAGCCCCCTGAATCCACTTTTTTAGGTGTTTTCAAGATAGGATGTGAATAAGAAAGTCAAGAAATAAAGCAAATTTTAGAGAAGTGTCTAGGAAACTATTTTAGATGTGATTTTACTTGTGCGTGGAATTGACAACAAGCATATAATTTAAAATATTCTAAATTTCTGAAGGAACTGTATTGCAAAAAAAAAAAGAAAAATGAAAAAAGCCTATAGCTCAGATTTAAAATGTCTACTGACTTTCAATTTTAAAAATAACCCTTGAGGAGTTCCCATCGTGGCTCCGAGGGAACAAACTTGATGAGTATCCATGAGGACACAGGTTCAATCCCTGGCCTTCCTCAGTGGGTTAAGGATCTGGTGTTGCTGTGAGCTGTGGTGTAAGCCAGTAGCTACAGCTCTGATTCAACTCCAAGCCTGGGAACATCCATATGCTGTGGGCACGGCCCTAAAAAGACTAAATAAATAAATAATAAATAAGTAAAAATAACCCTTGACCCTTTAAACTTGCCTGGTTATAGAGGAAGCTGTGATAATTTCAGATATGTCATGAAAGACAAGAGGAAGAAACCTGGAGACAGTAAAGCCAGGAACATTTAAGGACAACAGGTAAAATAATTGTAGTCAAAGAAATCTCCCAACCACAGGAAAAGCTTCCTTACTGTGCTACTCTGGGAGGTCTCATTATTGCCAAAGACTAGTGACTGCTATGTGTCTCTTCTTTTTTTTTTTTTTTTTTGGCTTTTTGTCTTTTTTTTTAGGGCTACACCAGATGCATATGCAGGTTCCCAGGCTAGGGGTTGAATCAAAGCGGTTGCTGCCGGCCTGCACCAGAGCCAGAGCAACACCAGATCTGAGCCACGGCTGCGACCTACACCACAGCTCACAGCAAAGCCAGATCCTTAACCCACTGAGTGAGGCCAGGGATTGAATCCGAGTCCTCATGGATGCTAGTTGGATTCATTAACCACTGAGTCACGATGGGAACTCCTCTTTTTTTATTTCCCAATGGGAGTTTCCAATTTGGTATTCTGTCTCTGTTTTCTGCATCGTACATTGGGAGATAAATAAAAAGACAGCTTGTCTTAAAGTTCGGTTTTAAAAATAATGAAGAGTTATACTCATCTGAAGAAGAGTATTGTGATTACCCAAAGATTTCATCTATGAGATGATAAAGCATATGCATGGAATTTGAGATTTCCTTCTTTGTGGAGGGAGCAAGAAAGGAGTAATTAACATGTTCTAGGCTTGAGAAGACAGTTGCACAAGGAAACTTGATGACCAGAAGGACAGATCTTAGTAGAGATGGCAAGCTGCCCAGCAAAGATATACATTCTCTTTCATAAAGTGTATGTATGTGTATGTGTGTGTGTATATATATATATATTTTTTTTTGAGAAACAACTATTCAGTCAATAACTATATTTTCTAGATGATGCTTTTATAAAGACAGGGTTGTCAACTTCTTGCTAAGGGATTCTAAGCAAAAGTGATGTGTGCCAGTTCCAGTACAAGGTGATTAAGGAGTGTTTGTGAATGCCTCCTCTCATGTGTGAATTAAATGTCACATGGTAAATCAGGCAAATTCTGAAGATATAGTGGTAAAGAAGACCTACAGCCAGCAGTTAGTGACACCTGGTCTTTTGTCCAACTCTCAAGATACAAGTTCATTCCTCATCGAGTGTTCTTAGGCTATGTCATCTGCCCCTGCGGTCAAAACACGTTTCTTTCAAGATTCAATTTGTTCATATTTCCCTAGGGGGTTTAATGTTATGAAGGACAATCTGGAATTGCAGTGACTGGTTTTGGAAAATTTTGACATGAATGAGATTATTAATTTGAGACATACTTAAGAACAAAAAAAAGGAGGGGATTAAAAAAGAAAACAAAAAAAGTCTTCTGAAGAGATTCATTGCCCCATCTGCCAAAAAGAAAGATTACTTTTCATAATACATGAGACCAACCTCTTTCATTTCCACAATTCAGGGATTGAAAAGTATCAGCTTGGTGAATGAATGACCTAATAATCAAGAAGTGAGATATTGGAGTTCCCATTGTGGTGCAGTGGTTAACGAATCCGACTAGGAATCATGAGGTTGTGGGTTCGATCCCTGGCCTTGCTCAGTGGGTTAAGGATCCAGCGTTGCTGTAAGCTGTGGTGTAGGTTGCAGACACAGCTCGGATCCCGCGTTGCTGTAGCTCTGGTGTAGGCCGGTGGCTACAGCTCCAATTAGAACGCTAGCCTGGGAACCTCCATATGCCCCGGGAGGCGGCCCTAGAAAAGGCAAAAAGACCAAAAAAAAAAAAAGTGAGATATTATTTAAACCAGTTCTAGAAATGTTCTCTTTTTGGGATGTGTCTCCTTGTGTTTTCCTACATTTAATCTTTTCCTTTTCCTGTAGAAGGAAGGAAATACACCTTTTAGAGTGATAATTTTATACCCCAAAATGATATCTGGGAAGAAAATGTTCAACTATGAGTTTGAATAATTACCTTTTTTTCCTAGCTGCCGGATAAGAAGAAAAGCTAAGAGTTTTGAATAGTATTTCAAAAAAATTAAAATTTGTTTTATAAGTACATAAATTATAATTAAAAGTTCATGTTATTTCCCTCACAATGAATGAATCTGTAAACCAATTAGAGTATTTTAATTTAGTTTAGAAACCAACATGCAAAACTTTAGTTAGGGCAGTATTTTATTTAGGGTGGTAGTTTAGTTGATTTTTCATTTAAAGGTGGTAATTTGTATAAATTAAATCAAAACTCCTAGAAGAGCTACCAACAGTACAAGGTATTGAATACAATGTGTCCACTTGTTTATTAGGTTTGTTATTATGGTTTATTAAGATAGTAAATTCAATATAATATATGGGTTGTTTATTTCATATGCTGATAAAAATAATTTTATTTTAATTCAGAAGTTGCAAACTTTAAATTAGGCCATCTATATGTGTATATGTCTGTGTATATTAGTCTGCTTGGGCTGCCATAAGAAAGTACTATAGAATGGGTGGCTTAAACAAAGAATTACTTTTCCTACACTTCCTGAGGCTAGAAAATCCAAAATGGATATTCCAGAAAGATTTAGTTTCTGATGATGCCTCTTTGCCTGACTTGCAGATGGCTGTCTTCTTACATACCTCCATGGTGGAGAGAGAAAGCTAACCCTCTGGCTGTCTTTTCTTACAAGAACACTAATCCCATCAGATTAGACCCCCGCCTTTATGACCTCATTCTTTTTGTATCCCACATACAGTTACATTGGGGATCCAAGTTCCACTGTATTTTCATACACTGGAGGAGCACAATTCAGTCCATAGCCATCTGAATATGTACACATAAAAAAGATAATAACAAATATTTTGTTTGTTGTCTATTGTTGAATATCCTTCAATGGAAGTAAAATTAGATTTTTTTTCTGTATAGTGATTTTTTGTTATTTATTTATTTTTTCTTATCAAGTAGTCATTTTATTTATTTATTTATTTTGTCTTTTCGTCTTTTCTAGGGCTGCACTCGTGGCATATGGAGGTTCCCAGGCCATGGGTCTGACTGGAGCTGTAGTTGCCACCTACACCACAGCTCACAGCAACACCGGATCCTTAACCCACTGAGCGAGGCCAGGGATAGAACAACAACCTCGTGGATCCTAGTCAGATTCATTAACCAATGTGCCACAATGGGAACTCCATCAAGTAGTCTTATTTGTAATCAATTGTTATTTTCCCAATACATTTTTTTTTCTATTATACAGCATGGTGACCCAGTTACACGTAAACATATACATTCTTTTTTCTCACATTATCATGCTCCATCACAAGTGACCAGACATAGTTCCCAGTGCTACACAGCAGGATCTCATTGCTAATCCATTCCAAAGGCAATATTCTGCATCTATTAACCCCAAGCTCCCAATCCATCCCATTCCCCCCACTCCCCCTTGGCAACCACAAGTCTATTCTCCAAGTCCATGATTTTCTTTTCTGTGGAAAGGTTCATTTGTGCCTTATATTAGATTCCAGATATAAGTGATATCATATGGTATTTGTTTTTCTCTTTCTGACATACTTCACTCAGGATGAGTCTCTAATTCCAACCATTTTGCTGCAAATGGCATTATTTTGTTCTTTTTTAGGGCTAAGTAGTGTTCCATTGTGTATATATACCACCTATTCCTAATCCAATCATCTGTCAATGGACATTTGGGTTGTTTCCATGTCCCGGCTATTGTGAATAGTGCTGCAATGAACATGCGGGTGAATGAGTCTTTTTCAAGGAAAGTTTTGTCCGGATATATGCCCAAGCGTGCAATTTCTGGGTCTCATGGTACATCTATGTGTAGTTTTCTAAGGTACCTCCATACTGTTCTCCATAGTGGTTGTACCATCTTCCATTCCCACCACCAGTGCAGGAGGGTTTCCTTTTCTCCTCACCCCCTCCAATATTTGTTATTTGTGAACTTATCAATGATGGCCATTCTGACTGGTATGAGGTGGTAGTTTTGATTTGCATTTCTCTAATAATCAGGAATGTTGAGCACTTTTCATGTGCTTGTTGGCCATCTGTATATCTTTGGAGAAATGTCTATTCAGTTCTTTTGCCCATTTTTGAATTGGGTTGTTGGCTTTTTGCTGTTGAGTTGTATAATTTGCTTGTATATTTTAGAGATAAAGCCTTTGTCAGTCGCATCATTTGAAACTATTTTGTCCCATTGTGTAAGTTGTCTTTTTGTTTTATTTTTGGTTTCCTTTTCTGTGCAAAAGCTTGTCAGTTTAATTAGGTCCCATTCATTTATTTTTGCTTTTATTTCTGTTGCTTTTGGGGACTGACCTGAAAGGTTGATGTCAGGGAGTATTTCGCCTCTGCCATGTCCTTACTCTTTGTTATGTTCTTACTCCCACTAATCATTAACTGCATCCTTATTAATTAAACTATGTTATACAAGAGAGGACTTCACCTCTTCTATTCTGATAGCACCCACTGACAATAGATTAGCCATAGCCATTCTGTTCATCTTATCATCATAGCAAAGAAAAACTGGATGTGATCTTAAAGCTACTGAAAGGGAAAATTTAAATATAATACAATCAAGAAGATATCTAGTACATGTTTTACTTGCCTGCAACACAATATTGACAAATCTTTAAAGGTGAGTCAGGGACTGGAGACAAAATCTCCATGGCCTTTTGATAGCTTATAATTAAAGGACTGTATACAATTTCCTGGTATAAGACAGGGATTTGTTTAGGTTATTCTGTATCTATTCTTAAGATAGAGCAAAGCATTTCTTTGTTGGAAGACCACAACTTTTACAGTGCAACAAAGAAAAAGAATGGCCCTTTTTTTTTTCCTACCTAGGTCTTGTTGTCAGGTAATTTTGTAAGGTACTTCCTCTATTTAAAACTGTATGGTCCATATCACATCAATATTCTAGTAAGATAATAAGAAAAAAATATTCAAGCTTAAATTAATAGGCATACAACAAAAAGACTTGCAAATAGATATTCCTATAAACATTTGAATATGAATGTTCATAGCAATATATTTTTCAATAGCCAAAAGGTGGAAACAATCTGATGTCCATTAGTGGATGAAGGGATAACAAAATGTGCTGTGTCCTTACCATGGAAAATCTATTCAACCACAAGAAGAATTACATTCTGACATGTGCTACCATGTGACTGAGCCTCAAAAAGCATACAAAGTTAAGACGATAGACATAAAAGGCCATATGTTATATCAGTTCATTTATATGATATATCTAGAATTGGTAAATCCACATAGACAGAAAGCATATTAGTGGCTGCCAGGGGCTGAGGAAAAGGGAATGAGAAGTGACTTCTTAATGGGTACAGGGTCTCCTTTAGAGATGGTGAAAATATTTTAAATCTAGTTAGAGGTGATGGTTGCACAATATTGTGAACATATTAAAACTACTGAACTATTTATTTTTAAATAATTAATTTTGTTATGTGAATTTCACCTAAAAAAAAAAAAAACACAAAAACTTAAATGAACTTTTAGAAACCCTTGAACTTCCTCGGCTGAAAGTTTCACCCTTCACTTTAATGAACATGAGGTCAATTCCACCTACTCTTTCTATATGAACCAGGAATCCTAGCTATTTGAAAGTATTTCCACCATTCTAAGACACTCCCTTATTACAGGGTGATATAAAGTATCACAACAAAGGATGCATCAGTCTTACTACCAACAGATACAGCTTTCCCTCAACAACTTTTGGATATATTTTTGGATACAATTTTTCACAAGTTTAAACCTTCAGGAAATTTCATCTTTTGTAAAAAGACTTCACAGAAAGATCATCCTTGGGCTTCAATGGAAAGGACCTTCCATTATCGTCTTATTTAGTATTGGAACCCCAGAGGTGCTTATTTTTGAATCTATGTGTCTCAGTTATTAAGTGATGTAAGTCAGCCCTTACTTACCAAAAGACTGTTCCAAATGACAACCTCACACTAAAGATATTTAGGAATTCTTGACAGTGCAGAAAGTAGAGCGTTCTCTGCCTTTCAGTTGTAAATATCAGGGAAATGCAAATCAGAACCACAATGAGATATCACCTCACACTCCTCAGCATGTCTGTTGTCAAAAAGACAAAATACAATAAATGTTGGTGGAGAAGAAGGAATGGTTATACACTGTCAGTGGGAAGGAAAATTAGTATGGCCATTATAGAAATCAGCATGGAAGTTGCTCAAGAAATTAAAAGTGCAACCACCATATGATCCAGCAAACTCATTTGTGGGTTTATATCCAAAAGAATGGAGAGCAGGATCATAAGGATATCTTTGCACTTTTATGTTCATGGCAGTATTATTTTCAATAGACAAGATATGAAAACAATCTAAATGATCTTTGAGAGGGAGTTCCTGTCATGGCTCAGTGATAATGAACAAGACTAGTATCCATGAGGATGCAGGTTCAATGCCTGGTCTGGCTCAGTGGGTTAAGGAGCTGGTGTTGCTGTGAGCTGTGATGAGGGCTGCAGACATAGCTCAGATCCTGAGTTGCTGAGGTTCTGGCATGGGCCAGCAGCTGCAGTTCCAATTGGACCTCTAGCCTGGGAACCTCCATATGGCACAGGTGCAGCCCTAAAAAGGAAAAAAAAAAAAAAGTTCTTTGACATATAAGTGATTTATTAAAATGTGATACATATATACACACATACATGCATGCACACACAAAGGGAAATTGTAAGTCTTAAAAAAGAAGGAAATCCTGCCATTTACCACAACATGGATGGAGCTGAGAATTTTATCCTAAAGGAAACAAGCAAGATACAGAGTCAGAATAGAGAATCCAGAAACAAACCCAGACACTTACAGTCAATTAATCTTTGACAAAGGAAGCAAGAATATAAAATGAGAAAAAGACAGTCTTTTCAGTAAGTGGTGCTGGAAAAATAGGACAGCACATGTAAAATAATGAAACTGGAACACCCCCTCACACCATGCACACAAATAATCTCAGTATGTCTTAAAGACTTAAACATAAGACACCATCAAACTCCTAGAAGAGAACATAGGGAAATCATCACCTGACATCAACAGTACAAACGAGTTCTTAGGTCAGCCTCCCAAGGCAACAGCAATAAAAGCAAAAATAAACCAATGGGATCTAATCAAACTGCCAAGCTTTTGCACATCGAAGGAAACCATAAAAAAAAAAGACAACCTACAGAATGGGAAAAAATAGTTTCAAATGATGCAGCTGACAAAGGCTTAAACTCTAAAATATACAAACAACTTATACAACTCAACAGCAAAAAGCCAACAACCCAATTGAAAAAATGGGCAAAAGACCCGAATAGACATTTATCTAAAGAAGATATACAGATGGCCAACAAGCACATGAAAAAATGCTTAACATCACTAATTATTAGAGAAATGCAAATCAAAACTACTATGAGGTAAGCTCTCACACCTGTCAGAATGGCCATAATTAGTAAGTCTACAAATAAATGGTGGTGAGGATGTGGAGAAAAGGGTACCCTGCTACACGGTTGGTGGGAATGTAAATTGGTACAGTCCACTATGGAAAACAGTATGGAGGTACCTCAGAAAACCAAATAGAGAACTACCATATGATCCAACAATCCCACTCTTGGGCATATATCTGGACAAAACTTTCATTCAAAAAGATACATGCACCCGTATGTTCATTGCAGCACTATTCACAATAGCCAAGACTTGGAAACAGTCTAAATGTCCAATAACAGATGAATGGATTAAGATGTACTATATATATATATACATATATACAATGGAATATTACTCAGTCATAAAAAGACAAAATAATGCCATTTGCAGCAACATGGATGGAACCAGAGACTCTCATCCTGAGTGAAGTAAGTCCGAAAGAGAAAGACAAATACCGTACGATAACACTCATATCTATAATCTAATATACTACAGCACAAATGAACCTTTCCACAGAAAAGAAACGCCTGGACTTAGAGAACAGACTTGTGGTTGCCAAGGGGGAGGGGGATGGAGTGAGGTGGACTGGGAATCTGGGGTTAATAGATGCAAACTATTGCCTTTGGAATGGACAAGCAATGAGATCCTGCTGTATTGCACTGGGAATTATATCTAGTCACTTGTAATGAAGCATGATGGAGAAAAATGCGAGAAAAAGAATGGATATATGTATGTGTGACTGGGTCACTTTGCTGTATAGTAGGAAATTGGCAGAACACTGTAAACCAACTATAATAGAAAAAATAATAATCATTTTTAAAAAGATATGGAAAGAAAAATACTGCATGATCTTTTATTTAGACTCTAAAATAGTCAAATTAAAAAAACAGAGGGTAAGAGCTTGGGGGAAAAGGCAATGACACTTCATTGCTGGTCAAGGGTACAAAGTGTCAGTTATGGGAGATGAATAAATTGGAGATTTAATGTATAGCATGGTGATGGTAATTAATAGTATTGTACTGTATAATGAGCATTTGCTAAAGTTAGGTCTTAAATCTTCTAACCCACACACAACACACATAACACAGACACAGAAACGGCAACTATGTGAGATGATGGATATGTTAGTTAACTTTTTTGTTGTGATTATTTCATAATGTACATGTATTTCAAATATCGAGTTATATATCTTAAAAACATCAGTAATAACCTTATTAAAGCTGTTTAAAATGAAAGTATATGTTTGTAAACTTTTGAAATTAGCAAAACTAAACAAATAACTGAGTATTTTATTTCACAAAGTCTGCAAATTATTAAACTGATAGCTCACTATATCAATATGTGGTGGCAACCAAAATATCCCAAGATTTGTAGTACTTGATCAAATGTCAAGACTGAAAACAAGTATTAATTTGGAGGATTCCCAAACACAACCACTCAAAATACCCACTTTAATCCATTCAAGTCTAGACTTATAGGCTCAGTAATTGCCCTTCTTAATGACCCCATTTTGAAAGAAATAAGACCTTATCTAAGTGCTATTCTCACTTGCTACAGTGGTTTTTAAAATAATTCATCTTTGTTTGATAAACAGGTTTCATTGGTGAGTTATCTGTCATAGCCTGCTACCTATGCAACAGCTAAACTTAGACATTCAATAGACATTTTACATTTAACGTGCCTAAAACAAAATTTTATTTCACACCCACCAGTTTTCTTCCGTAACTTCAATTCCCATCTGAGTCAAGAACTTCATTCTTTCAGTTATTCGGGCTCCAAATTGTAGAATCACTGTTGATTCCTTTATCTCCATTACGCTCTATAGTCAATTACTTCATCAATCCTCTCCAGTCCTATATAATACTATTATGAATCTGACCACTTCTTTCCCCCTCTGCTACAGACATCCTGTTCCAAGCAACCATTTCTCTTACTTGGATAATTGTAATAATCTGGCTAGATCTCCTTGCCTCTGGCTTTGTCCTTGCTCCCAATGACCTGTTTTAAGTACAGCAGTCAGAGCTCTCCTGTCAGGTTATGTCATGTCTCTGCTAGGAACACTCTAGTGACTTCCTGGCTTGTTCAGAGTCACAGCCAGATTTCTAAGAGAGACTTGGATTATCTGTTCCATCCCCTTTACTCTCAGGCTTTATTTCAGCAGCCCTTCTCCTTGCTCATTCTGCCATAACCACATCAACCTCCTCGTTGATCAAAAACCACAGGCCTACTCCTGTTTGAAGAATTTCTTTTTCCTGTTCCCTCTAATGAAAATGTTGAAAATGTTTCTGGATATATGACTTCTGCATCTTCTTCAGCCTTCTACTCAAATGCCAACTCTTTAGTATAGGCTACCACATTCAAGTGGGGGACCCACCTCCACTCACCCTACACACTTTGACTGCTCTTTCCCTTTAGCACATAAAATTAATATTTTTTATACATGATGGGAAGGAATCTGCCCTTCTCTAGTTTTATCTCTTTACATTGCTCTCTTCCCAGCATATACAATAGTGTCTTAATACTGTTTATTTTTTATTAATCTATACATACCACACTCTATTAATCTATGCTATACATCATGGGGGCCTGACTAGGGGCGTTTCCCCTCAACTTGTGAGTTCTGATTTAGACTATACATTGCTGGTGCTGTTTAATAGAGCACCTCTTCATTTTGTTTTAGAGAGTAATGTTGGCTCATCTCCTCAAATGTATTGTCACCCACAAAATATCATCACTGTGTTCCTTGGTGCTTTGTTCCAAACATTCCATTTTTAGTGATTAAAACTCAAAGATCCCCAGTACAGCTACATGCCCTAATATATCATCGTGTACTATCTAGGCACTATTTATTATATACTTCCTTGCAACAAGATCTGCTTTTTGTATCTCCTTGCCATCCCCATCTTGTTTCTCCATACATAGAACCTGTTTTTCCCAAATGGGTAGCACTCTGGAAGCAATACTTAAAGTCTGGAGCATGGGGGTTTCCTAAGAGATGTTTGAAAGGGTGGCAGAACAGTACTGTAATTTCCAGCCTTCCTTCTTGTTAGGCCAGCCCTATGTTATCATTGTAGAAGTACTTACCCAAATTTTACCTAGCTCAACACCAAATATATAAACAGTCCCCAAGCAAATGTATATATCCTTTATATTTATAATTCCTAAATTAAGTATTAAAATAGAATCTTTTCAATGAATCCGTATTGATTCCCTGTCTCCCATAGGTCCACACTGTATTATCTGGGATATTCTGCTGTTCTTCCCATATATCCCCATGTATTATCTGAAGCCAAGTACGTTCTATAGGAGACACAAGTGGTAGTACCAACATCTCTTAGACTCTGCTTTTCTCGCTTTGATCATCTTGCTATTATATGTGCATAGATGTGTCCTTTTATCTTTTTGCCTCAATTCTACCTCAAACTAAAATCTGCCTTGAGTTATCTGCTTAGCTTAGAATCACTCTGTACATGGAGATGTGCAGTCTGTTGTTCTGCTCTTAACCTAGTGTCTCGGGCTTCCCCTTGTTGGGGAAGAGGTTTAGATAAATATTGAGGGTTATTTACAGTCACAAATGACCTTTGGGAAATATTCCCCTTGATATTGTATATTGAGGGGATAAAGTTTACTCACTGGGAAACAAGCTACAATGAATTTCATTCTACAACCAAAATAAGGCTCCTGAACCTTCTAGACATTTTACATATTATTATCACTCACAAATGGTGTTCTGACTATTATTAATATAAGGAGGGGATCCTATAACCGATATCAGATCAAATACAATGACTTTGTAATAGCGTGCAATTATTTTCTACTTTCCAGTAGCTTTATAAATGTGTCTATTCTACAGTAGGAGAGAAAAGAGATTCTGGTCAGTTTTCATAATAACCATTCCCAACCCATCCCCACCTCATCCAGTTTCAGAATGTGACTGAAAACACTCAGAATTAACAAGATCATCCAACTTTGTCCCATGTGGGGAACTCAAAGCAAAACATCATGGCCCAGAAAATTGCAGCCCACACTCCCCATAAACATGGGTATCTGGATACGAGCATGTTCTGGGCTCCAGACAGAAGGAGAAGCAGCCAGGTGCCTGACAATGATTAGCTAAATAACCAATTATTTCCTCAGTGAAGTCTATTCTGAGTAAATCACAAAGAAGTACACAGCTAAGAATTCACAAGTTTTTCTAGGTGACTTCTGAAGCCAAGAATTGTACCCCTGGACAGTTATATCCTATTAGCCCTCTTCCCAAGGAGGCCAACTGAAACAGGGGCTTCCTCTGCTGAATAGCAGGTACACATAGTATTACTTATACAACCAATTATGTGCTGGTAGCTGAGACAGGTTTCTAAATTTAAAGGATATACTTTAAGGTTTTGTATTATTACAATGTAAATTATAATTCTCATCAAAGTTTTGAAAATATGGACAAATACATATAATAGCAAAAAACAGTATCTTTAACAGGTAGAGATAACATGTGTTACTGTAGCCACTCTAACTTTTACTTTTTGTCAATGTGTGTATTTAATGTAATAATATCGTTTTATAAAGTATTTTTGCCAAATAAAATCGTTTGACTATTTTATGTCATCATATAGTTTGATAGTAACATACTTTTTAAGAACTGTATAGTACTGCATACTAAAAAGTTTCAAAGGATATTTATATGAGTCTCTGATACATGGATTAATGAATTTGCAAATGTTCCATACTATAATGATCACAGCAGTGCTCTTGTTGATTCCTGCATACATTATGAATTATTTAATTATGAATTACTAGCTAAAATTGTGTGAGTAAAAGAAAAATTTCAAATAAATATTGGCAAAGGGTCTTCCAACCAGCTATAATCAATTATATTCTTCCTATAGCAGGTGGACATGCTTATTTTCTAAGTTAAAAACAACCCTGGATGTCATCACTTAAAATAGTCTCTAATTTAAGGGGGAAAACATTGCTATGTTGCTATATTACATTTCTTTTTCTTCAAACTCATCTCATTGTTGGTGACACTGTATATTTTTACACTTTTATTATTAACTTCAATATATTCATTTTATGTCTATTCAATTTCCTTTTCCAGATTGCTATTGGGATGACTATATTTTTCCACTGATCTATAAAAGCCTTTTATATACTAAAGGTAAAGACAGTTTGGATATACATGGTACTTACTGTTAGTTTGTCCTTTAGTTTTGTAGTTAATATCCTTGAAATTTATAATTTAAAAGGAATTTCATCTATGTTTCATGTATGTAACTGATATTCTAAATTATGCAGCTATTTTGTTGAATGCTATTAGGTAGAGATCTATTTACCCCCAAATAATCAGTTGCACCAGTATGATCAATTAGTTTTCCCACCTGAAATGTTCCTCTTCATTCATTCTATCAAAATTATGCTCATTCTACCTAAAGTCGAATTTAAAAGTGACATCTTCCATTAAAAATCCCTAATTACCTTAGGCATAATTAATGGGATCTTTTTTTTTTCTAACTTTTCACAGCAGTGATATGACACTTTTGTTTATCATTTTTTTTATGTCTTACATTATGTTATTTACATGTTTATCACCTCCAACTTAATTCTGAAGTCCACTGAGAGACTATTTTCTAGTTCATCACTGAAACTTAAACAGTATCTAACACACTTCCTACTATATAGGAGGTACTTAAGTATTTGCATCACAAGCAAATACATGAGGTTTGTAAGAAATAGAAGTTTAACAAGTGGATAAGCAAAGTGAACAAATATATTACAGTTGCCCAGTGTATGCTGGATGCTATAGACACATTCTAAGTTAATATTTGAACTCCATGAGCATGTATTAATTCATTGGTTATTTAGAAATGGGAATAGAAACAGAAGAGAAAGATACACTTTGTCCAAAGTCATATAGGTAGGAAGTGGCTGAGCCACTTTGATTATCTCTTACTCCCCCTTTCTTCTTGTGTATCACCCCAAATCTTTGCTCTCAGCCTTTCTGACTAATATTAAAGGAATAAAACAATAACAACTTATGTTCAAAATATTATCCATAATCATCCAAGAGTGTAGATTGAAAAGGTAGGTAAGTTATCCATTTATGGAATTTTCTATGGAAGCTTGGAGGCATGAAACAAAGGACAATCCAGTATTGGATGGCGTTGAGTGGACATAGTCCATAGAGCTCAGAGAAGAGATAGGGCCATGTGGGTGTGAATGATCTGAAAGACCTTGAATGCTGGGTGGAGATTAGGAAGATGAGGAGGCCATATGGAGTCTATGTGTCAGGCACAAGATTAGGTCTTGTTGTACCAAACAGCTTAAGCTATATATTCAATCCCATTTGAACACTTAGAGCTACTCGAGTGTTGAAAAAGACTTGCATTGATCCTGCACCTTTTAGTTTGGGGTAAACTTTGCCAAATGCTGTATTTTATCATCTTCACAATGCCAGCATAAAGGTGGTAAGGGAGATATTCAGTTATTCATCTCTTCATCCAGTGATTAGTTAATTCATACACTGACTCATTGATACTTTTTATTTACAAAGAAAATTAGTGGAGATTTGATTTGTATAGGCATAGTTCTAGGAGCTTTTAGATACAAATATAAAATAATCTTTGGAGTTTAGTATCACTATTTTTATTTCAAACAGACAATCTGAATCACTAATCTATGATTAGTGAATTGAATTATACAACCATATAGAGTTAATGAAGAGCAGGGAAAGAATTGTAATACTATTGCCTGATTTCCTAGTATGTCAAAGAAAATCCTAGTCTTGCCTAAAACGTGTAAAAAAAATTAAATAGATAAGTATAAATATTACAGAATTGGTATCTGGACACTTTTCCAATATCATCAGATATTTTATCCTCTTATTCAAACTTTCCCTCAGAACTTGTTAAAGCCCTTCAGTCTTTCTGGGCTTATTTTCTCCATATTCCTCAGGAGACTGAAAGAAACATTTTAATTAGATTTCTGAATGCAAAGGTGGGCACTCAGAGGCAAAAGCTGAGTGCTGCAGCGTTGGAGTTTGCTACCTGACATACAAATTCAGCTACTGATAAATTCAATATTGAGGACTAGCTCTCTTTCTCAATTCAATACTGTCTTAAAACTATACCCAAGAGTCATTTCAGCTCCATAAAAAGGCACTCCTAAAAAGACACAGTGCTGTCACCTATGCAAAGGTAACTTGATAGGCCTCCTTTATTCCCATTTAAATAGAAATATACCAATGGTTTTATTACAATATGGAGGGGTCCCCTTATACAGGGATAATATAAGTCATTACATCATCTAAATGAAGAGTTTCAGGATAATAGCTTATTAAAAGTGTGCCTCCTTCAAGCCTAACTTTGATCTTTGAAATTCATCATTTTATTACGCTGGCAAGTAGGAAAATGCTACTTGATTCCAACAGCAAATGGGCCTGCCTCTAATGGAGGATCAAGAGTATTACAATCATTTTCTAAGGCCCACTTTTATCCAAGTAGTCCTTCCGACTACCTATTCAAGGATAAATAATTGGCACCGAAATATTTCTTTCCTACTGTCTAAATAGGAAAATGCCCTAAAAAATAGTTTTTCCAAGCCCATGTCCACAATATTAAATAAATTAATAATCAATCCTGATAAGTGCTATTAAGTTGTCATTTTAAAGTTCTTACAAATGCAAAAACCCATTGGTGTCCATCTGAATGTTTTCCCAAATGTTGCTGATGCATAATGCACAAAAATCTCCAATTGCATCAGTTAGAGCATTTACACCTCAGTGCCTCTTTCGTCTAGCCTGAGGTACTTGGTGATATTTTAGCAGTTGATGCTGAATTATAAAGACATAAAACATTATTTATTTTTCCTTTTCTGTTGAATGAAAATGGGATAACAAGGTAAAAAATCCAGTTTTATTTATTTGAATTGATATTAATCAGGGTAAAGGGAATATGTCTTAATTCATTTATTGAATGGTTGCTACATGCTATCATACTGCTAGTTGTTACAAATATATGTAATTTATTTCTCATACATCATTTTCTCAGAAGGTACAGAGAAATCAAGGTTAAGAGATACTAAGTAAATGTCAAAGATCACACAGAGAACAGAATGGAACTATGATGAAAACCTAGGTCTGACTCCACTTAGCTAATGGTATCTTTTCCTAATCCCTTTTATCACACCATGGACCACGGAGTATAAAATATTTTGTCATTCAGAGAAACTGTGTTTATTATTATTTTTATTTATTATAATGATTTTTTATTAATAAATAAAAATATAATAATATCAATTGGTACTCTGATATGCCTAAGATAGCCAGTTCTACCACAATGATTTGGCATAGTAATTAAATAATCTTGATGTCTGTTTAGTTGTTCAGCCTTGTAGCAGAATGAAATTTCTCTGACATATCAAAAATTACAAAATGTCAAAAAATAGTATTCATATCTTTTCAGAATCAGAAATTTTGGAGTTGGGAACTAGTAACTTAAGAATAGTGTGCTCAGTTCAGTATACCCAGAGGTAAATGCAATGAAAGACTCTTTTACTCAGCACTGAAAGGGATAAACTGAAGATAAGGGAGGCATATGCTACCTGAAATCAGCTCTAGGCTTTCCACATTTTCAAGCATCCTGAGACTAGGCTAGACGAAGAAGTATGTTCCTAGAGATTCAGGTTCAAGGATCATCTGATATTCTACATCCAAATAGAGTTCCTTTCCTAATCCACCTATTCCTCTCTTGGGTCTGCCCAAGCAACAAAAGCTTTGCCCCATCATTGCCTTCCTTAAGATGAGCTTTGATATTGAGTTTTTCTTTCTCTCCAAATATCTATAGCATTTGTAATTTAGAAACCCCACATTTCATCTGGCTCTTTAGACTCCCATATAGAGTAACTGTCCTAATCTTGTGTACCAAGCCTGCGTGTTCTGATCAGCAGGATAGGTCTTTTAAAATATTCACAATACTGTAAATCTACTATATTCTAATTTAAAAATTTTTTAAATCACACAAATCATTAAATCATGAAACATATTAAAGAATGTTCAGCTATTTTTGAGATTCCCAAACATAATAAAAGTTCACATTTTGAATGTCCCTTAAACTCTTTCAAGAAGACAATTTACTTTTTGGTATGGTCTCTCTGTCATAAACTTGGACACTTTTGAGGGTGAAAAGAGCTCTCACCAGATGAGAGAGCAGTAACAAATATAAAAAGTCAGCCTGCATGAACGAGCTGGTAATTAAGGTGTCCCCACCTCTAGGGGACTTCTTAGAAGCAGACAGTGTCCCACTATTCTCATCTGTCCTTGAGAGGTAGGCAGTGTCCCATCTATTTCCTATTCCACATTGACTCTCAACTCACAGCTATGCTTGAAGGACCTTTGGTGGCTTTTCTGAATCTATAGACTTTTTGTCTCCTGGGGCATAGTTATTCCTCAGTGAGAAAGATAGAGGAGCAGTGTCCAGAGAAGCACTGTCCAGTCTCACCTTTCATCTCTGACTCCCAGATACTAGTTCTTGGGCCATGCAATTCATCATGAACTTCTACCTCATATGAGCTATCTGTTTTAGGGTCCGGCAGCCATGTGCTTCCCTCATCAACCTCACTGTCATACATAGTTGAACTACTTTTAGACATAGTTCAAATACTCCTCTAGAAGCCACCTAAAACTGTTTCATGTGCCACCTAAAATTTTATGACTTAACTTTCTGGAATATCCTTTGACTGGTAGAAGGGTGGTCAGTCAAAGGTTAAATCCACATGCCAACTTAAGAGAATTTGACCTCAAGCTCAGTCAACATAGCCTGTTATATCATTATGACCTATACCACACAACCTAGTTTGTGACCATTTCTTCGCCAGCCCTTTCTGTGTTTGAAAAAAGATTTGGTGTTTTTAGTCTCATAAAGCACTTTTTAAAATTCTGCTCTATTTGAATATTTTATCAGAATTATTTTCTGTTTTTCATAGTCCCTCTGTATCACATCAGTTGGATGCATTATTAATACTGTCAGTAACAACAGAGGGTAACTTTAAAACACAGTTGTAGAAGATTACATACCTTAATTCATTTGAGATTCACAACTATACAAAATCAATATTTTTTGTTATTCCATTTTACTGCAGAGAAAACTGAACTTCAGAGAATTAGAAAAAAATTCCCAAGGTCTAACAATGAAAAAGGAATGGAGCCATAATACAAACTCTGTGCCTTCTGGAGCCATACTTTGTGCTCTCCAAACACTGACAAGAGTTCCTCATTATAGCATCTTTTTTTCAATGGCTTTCACCAACACCAATGACAAGGAGTTTAAAGACACGGGTAAAACATCAAGGCAAATGCCAGTTACTATCCAGGAGTCCCTCTTCATAAAATATCCCCTTAGTTTTCTCTCTGATGGATCTCTGTTTGAATGGAGTCAGCTCTCTTTTTTTGGAAACATATCCCTCTGGTTTGAATACTTCAGTTTTGACCTTAAGTTTATGCCCCTTTATATTCTCTTCAATAAATATCATCCCCTGGGACACATAGGAGTTGCTTGTTACCTTTTTAATCATTAGTATTGCCTTTTAAATATCTTGCATTATCCTGCTGATGCTAGAAACATCAGGGCATCATTTTACACAGATCAGCAACTCTGTGTACACTAGTTTAAGTTACTTTGCAGTTGTGGCAGAATAGCATTGCACTCGTTTCCCTTGCAGATGAATTCAGAGTAATTTTAAATTGATTCTTCCCATCTAGAGAATGCACCTCTGTGTTGCATCAGGAAAGGCCAGCCATATTTTGATATGCATCTGTAATATCTCTGATCAGTATTAGAATATGTATTATACTGTGGTGTAGAATAAGGCTTTGGATTTGGGTTGAAGATCTAACTCCACTCCATGACGGGCAGCTTACTAAACTACCCTGAAGTTCATTTTTTTTCATCTGTCCAATGGTCATTATGATTTCAGGTCATGTTTATTAAAATTCTGGAGACAGTCTAAGAGTTAAAGAGTAACTCATTAAAATTAATAGTAATGCCCCTCAATGAATCAGTAAGTAATTAACACATTTTTTTTGTTTGTTTGGTTTAAAGAAAGCAGACAATAATGGCTTAGCAGCTGTAATGGGTCACAAGTTGAGATGGTACCCCAAATATTGGCCTGAAGACACTTGGAATGTTAAAAAGCAAGCTAGCGCAAAGACATGTGGGCTTTAACTGCAAAGGGCCTGCACAGATTAA
The DNA here is from genome assembly GCF_054392235.1 of Sus scrofa. Taxonomy (NCBI): domain Eukaryota; kingdom Metazoa; phylum Chordata; class Mammalia; order Artiodactyla; family Suidae; genus Sus; species Sus scrofa. The sequence goes on from NC_139391.1 coordinate 15,711,587, forward strand.
AACCACTTCACCATGAGATTCAATTCAGAAAGACATAACTCATTCCTAAAATTTTTACTGTTTCCATTCAAGTGATTAACAGAGTTGTTTTCATTAGGTCCTTCACATACACACTCATGCATTTCTTTTCTTTTTTTTTTTTCCTGGACAATTTTTTTAAATCATACTCTCATAACTGAATCCACTGCAGTACAGTGAAAACATCATGTAACTCAGATATCTGTCTCTGGTGGGTGGCATTTTATTTAATGAAGCTGAAAATGTAAATTCATTGCGGGTACCAAGGGGTGGCACATTCTTGGGAAGAGCATTTCTCAAGTAGAAAGGTCACGGAGGACAGAAGAGAGAGTTCCACTGGGAACTGAAAGACCAGTCATTAATGATATGTGACCTTGACGACTAAATCTTCTCATCTGTTAAATAAGATGGTGTACTTGATGAGCTGTGATGTTCCTTTTTGAGTTTTAATCATTAAACATTGAGAGAGATCTTCTAGGAATTTTTTTTATTTTTCTTTATTCTAAACTCACATAGAGTGAGTTAAGTTAATCCATGAAACTCTAGGGCTTTCTAGTATCACTCATTTATTATACATAAAATTATGCTATACATATCTATTACTTATGTGTGCCCCAACATTGTGTTACCATGTGTCTCTCTACTTCACTGTTTCTCAATGCCAGCATCCTATTACACAGTCAATGTCTTCCATAGTCAGACAAGACACGAGATTATATCCATCTAATTACTGCACCAAATATATAGACTTTGCAAGGATAATTCTTAGGTAATTTATAGTTTTGTTGGTATTATGAGCAGTATTTTTCTGTGTGTCCCTCCACACCTTTCTTGCAAATTGTATCTGGTAAGGATAAACACATGGATTTTTTAGTATCTTGTATTTGGACATTTTGCTTAATCTTCTCATTGGTATTAATAAGATTCTGATTTTTAAAAAAAAAAAATGTTTGGCTGTGTCCAGGGTTTGTGAACTTTCACGTATATCCATGCAAACTACACATCCATCATAGTGTCAGGTTTATGGGAGACCGTAAATACTTACTGAAAGAATAGATAACAGAGATGTTTCTTTCACCTTATTTAGGTCTTGGAAGTGACAAAGAGTTTGGTGGAAACACCACGCCATTCATAGTTAAGAGATTTAAATCCAAAAAAGAGATTACAGTAATTCTTAACAGTGTGACTCTGATCAAGTTACTTAAAATCAGGAAGACTCAGTTACCTTAGTATAAAATTTTCTCCTATAGAGTGATCATGGGGAGTACGTCATAAATATCAATTACAAATATTTAGAGGAAGGAAGGAATAAAGAAAGAAAAACCAAGGAAGGAGCATAGATTTACATAAAAATGGCACAAAGAATTCTGAGGATAATAGCGACTATTATCTTAAGTAGAGCAAAACTTTGATGTGATGCCAAAATATGGAGGTTCTGGCCCATAACCAATTCTAATTATCTATTTGATTTTTAGATAAATCCCTAAACCTCTCACATATAAAATCGGAAATTACATTTAACAAATAAGATTACTGGAGTCTCAAATGAGATAATAGATTTTTAAAAGTGTATAAGGCAAATAATGTTCTTATAGCAAGTCATGTAAAAGAAATACACTAGAAATGTGCCCATTTCTAACAATATTTTTCACATTTTCAATAAAAAACCTTCCTATTTTTAATTTTTAAGGGACCTCCCCAGCAACACTGTAGAAGAGTTTCCTTTTCTTCACCATTTCACCAATACTTATCATCTCGTTTCTTTTTGAGAACAGCCACCATAACAAGTATGAGCTAATAATTCATTATGGTTCTGATTAGCATGTTTTCTGATATTAGTGACTTTAAGCCTTTTTCATGCACCTGTTGGGCAGTGTATGTTTTCTTTGGAAAAATATCTATTAAAGTTTTTCGCTCACTTTTTAATCTGATTATTTGAATTTTTTTGTTATTTGTTTTGTTTTTGCTATTGAGCTGTATTAAGTTCCATACATATTTTGAATATTAACTCGTTATGAGATATATGGACTGTAAATATTTTCTCTCATTCCATAGATTGCCTCTTATTTTACTGATTGTTTTTTTGCTGTACAGAAGCTTTTTAATTTGATGTGGACCCACCTGCTTATTTATTTTTGTTGCCTGTGCTTTTAGTACTATATACAAAAAATATACTGCCAAGACCCCTGTCAATGAGCTTTGTCTCCTATATTTTGTTTTAAGAGTTTTAGAGTTTCAGGTCTTACAATTAAATCTAATCCATTCTGAGTTATTTTTTGTGCATGGCTTAAGGGAAGATTCTAATTTCATTCTTTTGTATGTGGACATACATTTTTTTCCAACACCATTTATCACAGAGACTATCCCTCCCACATTATGTATTCTAGGCACCCTTGTCAAATATTAGTTGACAATATATGTGTTTTTGTTGCTATTATTGTTGTTGTTTTTAAACCTGCACCCAAGGCATATGTAGGTTCCCAGGCTAGGGGTCAAATCAGAGCTGCAGCCACCAGCCTACACCACAGCCAGAGCAATGATGGATCTGAGCCACATCTGTAACCTATACCATAGGTCAAGGCAACTCTAGATCCTTAACCCACCAAGCGAGGCTAGGGATCAAACATTGCAACCTCATGGTTACTAGTTGGATTCATTTCCACTGTGTCACAACAGGAACTACCCCTATATGTGTGGTTTTATTTTAAGGCTTTCTATTTGGTCCATTTGTCTATGTTTCTGTTTGTATGGCAACACTTTGCTGTTCTGATTGCAATAACATTGGTTTGTTTGTGGGTTATGTATGTATATGTGTGTGTGTGTGTGTGTGTGCGCGCGCGCGCATGTGTTTTGTTTTAATTTTAGGACCGCATTTGCAGCATATGGAAGTTCCCAGGCTAGGGGTTGAATCTGAGCTATAGCTGCCAGCCACAGCCACAGCCACTCTGGATCCAAGCTGTGTCTGCAATCTATACCACAGCTTCAGGCAACGCTGTATCCTTAACGCACTGAGTGAGGCCAGGGATAAACCCACATCCTCACGGACACTGTTTCAGGTGCTTAAACTGCTGACCCACAACAGTAACTCCTTCAGTTTTTTCATCAATGCCTGACAGGTTTCATATAGATCCACAACCACACTTCTTATGCATATTCCAAGGAAAAGAAATCAGTATTCCTAAGACATATGCACACTGCCATGTTCATTGAAACACAATTCACAATGGTCAAGACGTGGAAAAAACCTAAGTGTCTATCAAAGGATGAATGGATAAAGAAAATGTGATATACACACACATACACATATACAATGGAATATTATTGCCTTAAAAATAGAAGGAAATATTGCCATTTGCCACAAAATGAATGAATCTAGAGGATACATACTAAGTAAAATAAACCAGACATGGAATGACAAATACTATGATTTCACTGATATGTGGATTCTAAAAAAAAGTAAAGCTCAAAGAAGCAGAGAATAGAATAGCGGTTGCCAGGAACTGATAGTGAAAAGTGGAAAATCAGGAGATGTCGGTCAAATGGCACATATTTTCAATTATAAGAAAAACAAGTTCAGAATCTAATGTATAATACAGTTATTACAAGTAATAATACTGTATGTTATACATGAAATTTGCTAAGCCATTAGATTGTAAGTATTCTTAGCACACACACAAAAATGAAGTAACCATGTGAGGTCATTTGGTGCATTAATTAGCTTGATTAACCATTTCACAATGTCAACATATATTAAGTCATAGCATTTTACATCTTTAATATATATACCATTCTATTGTGTCAATATTACATGAATAAAGTTGGAGAGGAAAAGCTTACATTTTATTTGTCAGGTATGCCTCAATAAAGTGGCAGGAAGAAAAAACCCTATTCTAAGGGATCCAAGGAAGATAACTTTTTTTGGCTGATTTTCACACTAAATTGTTATATACATACAATTGATTAAGTAGTATTCATTTCCTCCAAAGACAATTGCTGGACATTTATAATTAGCTCAAAATTTGTCAATGCAATGATTACAAACCTCATCACAGAAAAATTAAAAATCCAAGAAGGGAAACTAATTATGCATGCAAGTAAGAATAATAAACAGTAAAACATGGCAAGATTTACAAGCAAAGATGAGGAAAAAAGCTATGGGAGTTGAAAGGAGAGAAAGTCCCTATCTATTATAATAACATAGAGGGATTTGTTCAAAGGGGTCACTTCCCTGTGTGTTTGGGGGTGTAGACGAAGGACATGTGCAGAAAGGAAAGGGAACACAGTTATGGAGGCGGAAGAACTCAGGCTACATTGAGAAATTACAGGTTTCCTGGAGGGCTTAAACAGGGTTGGGGGCTCAGGGATTATGGGGACATTTAAGTCGGTATAAACCAAGGTCATACATGCTAAAGGATGTTGACTATAACCAGTGGGCACTTTGAAATCACCAAAGAATTTTCAACAGGAAAGAATCAACATTAAAACAGACAAAAACCTATTATTGGGAGTCTCATTAGTAATTCACTGAAATACTCCATAGGTCAGCAAAAGAACTATGAATCTGAGGGAGTAGGTTGGAGAAAGAAAGGGTACAGATTGAAATTTGCTTAGCATGTAGAATGGCGAGGATTTGGCATATGATTCATAAATTTTAAAAATCAAAATAATAAAAAAGTGACAAATGTATATATGAATTATTGTAATTAACAGAAGTATTTGTGTGCAGAAGCTGAGAAAAGATGAAATAGAAGATGATCTGGATATGGTGAACTTGTACAAAAATAGAAACATCTGAGTTGCAGATGTGTAGCCGACCAGGACTAAGGATTAAAGAGAACAATACTGAGACTTTTTAAAAGGCTGTGTGTGTGTGTGTGTGTGTGTGTGTGTGTGTGTGTGTCTTTTTAGGGCCACACCTGCAGCATACGGGAAGTTCTCAGGCTAGGACCTGAATCTGAGCTGTAGCTGTTGAACTACACCACAGCTCACAGCAACGCCGGATCCTTAACCCAGTGAGCAAGGCTGGGAATAGAACCCTTGTCCTCATGGATACTAATCGAGTTCATTACCTCTAAGCCATGATGGGAACTCCTTAAAAGGCTATTAAAACACAAAATGACATCACAAACAAAAAACAAGGTGGAAATAAAGAACAATCATTTTACAATATAGGTGAACCAAGGTTTGTAGGGACTAAACGCAGGCAGTATTTGGTATCTTGCCCTCTTTAAGAATCAGAATAAGGGAGATCCCGCTGTGGCTTAGAGGTAGGGAAACCGACTAGTATCCATGAGGATACAAGTTCAATTCCTGGCCTTGCTCAGTGGGTTAAAGGTCTAGCATTGCCATGACCTGTGGTACAGGTTACCGATGTGGCTCGGATCCATCATTGCTATGGCTGTGGAATAGGCTGGGGGCTGCAGCTCTGATTTGACCCCCAGCCTGGAAACTTCCAAATGCTGTGGGTGCAGCCCTGAAAAGAAAAAAAAAAAAGAATCGGAATAAAACTAATGAATGTAAAATAGTCTTGAAAATAAATACTTAGATATTTGAAAGAAATAACACATTTTATAACAAATTAAGTTTTGTGGTAAATGATACCATAAATACCATAAATATCACAAAAAATCTGATTAAAAGGGCTCTATAATACATTCCTATTGTTCTTTAGTTTTATAAAATTAATTCTTCATATAATAACAAATACAGTAATATTTTCTACAGAAAATAAATCAGGAATTCCTGTCGTGGTGCAGCAGAAATGAATCTGATGAGGAACCATGAGGTTGTGGGTTTGATCCCTGGCCTCACTCAGTGGGTTAAGGATCTGGTGTTGCCATGAGCTGTGGTGTAGGTTGCAGACACAGCTTGGATCTGGTGTTGCTGTGGCAGTGGTGTAGGCTGGCAGCAACACTTCCGATTAGACCCCTAGCCTGGGAACCTCCATATGCTGCGGGTGTGGCCCTAAAAAAGACAAAAAGACAAAAAAAAAAAGAGAAAAGAAATCATTCATTCTTTTCTCTAGTGTTGTAAATTTTCCATTGTACAAATTGTTATAGCATTTGTGATGCACATTTTCAAGATTGCTGCCAAATTTAAAAAATGCCCAGTTCTTCATCACATATGATTTGTAATATCTGAAAGAATTTTTCACAGCCTAGCGTCTAGCTCTATAATTCAAACCCTGGGTCTCCTCCCCTACCCACATATTTCTGCTCGTGGGACTGTGGAGGGCAATTAGAGAGCATGACTTTGATCTCTTTGCCTTTGAGTCAGCCCAAGAGATGTACGAGTATTCATGGGAGCTCCTCTGATACTGGGATGGATCTGAATAATTTTACCTCTATGTGGACATGTGAACTACGTAAGTATATCACTGTTCATAAACTAAATGTATCCCCTCATCTACCTTAGTCAGACGCCCAAACTGCTCTTGGAGATTTCAGTATCATCTTCCAAGAAAGGAAGTGTGACAGAAAGAAATGTGGAGTGGAAAGAGAAAGCTGACCCAAGAGGAGGTTATAGCTAAATTGTCTTCTTTCTATAAATTATATGTATAATTATATACAATACATATAATATTTATATACACACATAACTATATGAAAACCAAATAGGAAACCCTAAGGACTCAACCCAAAAACTACTCAAAATGATCAACAAATTCAGCAAAGTCGCAGGATATGAGATTAACATTCAGAAATCAGTTGTATTTCTGTATACTAACAATGAAATATTAGAAAAGGAATTCAAAAATAGGATACCTTTTAAAATTGCACCCCAAAAAAATCAAATACCTGGGAATAAACCTGACCAAGGAGGTGAAAGACTTATATGCTGAGAACTATAAAACATTAATCAAGGAAATTAAAGAGGATGCAAAGAAATGGAAAGATATTCCATGCTCCTGAATTGAAAAAATAATATTGTAAAAATGGCCATACTACCCAAGGCAATCTACAGATTCAATGCAATCACTATCAAATTACCCAGGACATTTTTCACAGAACTTGAACAAACAATCCAAAAATTTATATGGAACCACAAAAGACCCAGAATTGCCAAAGCAATCCTGAGGAACAAAAACCAGGCAGAAGGCATAACTCTCTCAGACTTCAGACAATATTACAGAGCCACAGTCATCAAGACAGTGTGGTAGTGGTACCAAAACAGGCAGACAGACCAATGGAACAGAATAGAGAACCCAGAAATAAACCCAGACACCTATGGTCAAATTAATCTTCAACAAAGGAAGCAAGAATATAAAATGGGAAAAAGACAGTCTTTTCAGCAACTGGTGCTGGGAAAACTGGACAGCTGCACATAAATCAATGACACTGGAACACACCCTCACACCATGCACAAAAATAAACTCAAAATGTCTTAAAGATTTAAACATAAGACAAGACACCGTCAAACTCCTAGAAGAGAACATAGGCAAAACATTCACTGATATCAACCTTATAAATGTTTTCTCAGATCAGTCTCCCAAGGCAACAGAAATAAAAGCAGAGATAAACCAATGGGACCTATTCAAACTGACAAGCTTTTGCACAGTAAAGGAAACCATAAAAAAAAAATTAAAAAAAAGACAACTTACAGACTGGAAGAAAGTAGTTTCAAATGATGCAACTGACAAGAGCTTAATCTCTGAAATACACAAACAGTTTATACACTCAACAGCAAAAAAGCCAACAACCCAATGGAAAAATGAGCAAAAGACATTTTGAATAGACATTTCTCCAAAGAAGATATACAGATGGCAAACAAGCATATGAAAAAAATGCTCAGCATCACTGATTATTAGATAAACGCAAATCAAAAAACTACCTTGAGATACCACCTCACAAGTCAGAATGGCTGTCATTAATAAGTCCACAAATAACAAATGCTGGAGGGGGTGTGGAGAAAAGGGAACCCTCCACTGTTGGTGGAAATGTAAACTGGTACAACCACTATGGAAAACAGTATGGAGGTACTTAGAAAACTAAACATAGAACTACCATATGACCCAGCAATCCCACTCTTGGGCATATAACTGGACAAAACTTTCATTTAAAAAGACACATGCACCCGCATGTTCATTGCAGCACTATTCACAATAGCCAGGACATGCAGGACATGGAAATAACCTAAATGTCCATCGACAGATGAATGGATTAAGAAGTGGTATATATATACAGTGGAATACTACTCAGCCCAAAAAAAGAACAAAATAATGCCATTTGCAGCAACATGGTTGGAACTATAGACTCTCATACTAAATAAAGTAAATCAGAAAAAGAAAGACAAATGCTCTATGATTTCACTTATATCTAGAATATAATATATGGCACAAATGAACCTTTCCAAAGAATACAAAATCATGGACATGGAGAACAGACTTGTGTTTGCCATGGGGGAGGGGGAGGGAGTTGGAGGGACTGGGAATCTGGAGTTAATAGATGCACACTATTCCCTTTGGAATGGATAAGCAATGGGATCCTGCTGTACAGCTCTGAGAACTATGTCTAGTCACTTATGATGAAGCATGATGAGAAAAAAAGAATGTACACATGTACGTGTAATTGGGTCACCTTGCTGTACAGTAGAAAATTGACAGAACTCTGTAAGTCAGCGATAATGGAAAAAACAAAAACCATTATTTAAAAAAAGGAAAAAGAAAGAAAACCAAGTCCTTGAAAGGGACCCATGAAAAAAAGGGCCCTAGAAGCACACAGTTCATTAGCTTTATGGTAAAATCATCTCTGAAACCGCAATAAGAACACATTTTGTGATATTTTCCCCTAAATTAGAAGTTCTGCTCCAGATAGGTTGAGGATGAGAGGGCAGCAGCACATCTAGGGAGAAATATCTAGTACACGATAATTATAAATTGGAGCTGTTGGAGGGGAAGTCGACAGCAAGGCAATCATCCTCAGAAAGGCAGTCGCTGGGGGATACTAAATAATTGACTATTAAGATAACACACAACACAACCTCTTTAAGAGAGACAGATTTGAAGGAAAGGCACACTAATGGACTGTGTCCACAAGTATACAAACAGCAATGGAAATGTGGCATGGGGCTGATTTCCACTCCGCTGTGACCATATGCTTGCTGAAGGCGTTAATGGCACTAATTGCTCAGGGACAGCTCTGTGAAGTGTATTTTATCTGCTTTGCTGAGAAACATCACAGAAAACAATAAAATCTCAAGATTGCTGTGTGCAGCCCCTTCACCAATTGGCTACAATTTATCTGAGTAGAATGTGTTATTAAGAGGAAAGCCTGCTCTCCCATCTGCATGGACCAAATAAATCTCCACTCAACCCAGGAGCAAAGGTCCTCCAAATTAACTCTTTATGGATGGGTTGCTTGTCACCATCTGAGTCAGCACAGATGGGAGTGCAGGCTGTAATTCTGTGCCTGAGCACAATTCTCTGATTACTCTAAAATAACAAACAGTGGAAGTAAGATGACAGGCAGAAAATGAAAGACTTCAGATACTTAGGGAGTCCCTGAACAAAAGTAAATCAGTGTTGTTTCATTTCTAAGTAATTGGCTATTTGAAACTTGGGTTTGGCACAATTAAATTATCCAACTAAACTAGAAATTGTGTTTACCCACAAAACACATGTAATATCATGGTAATTAGGCATGGCCTAGAGAGCTGACAGCTAAGCAGAGGACCCAATATGACTGTGAAGCAGCATAGAAAAGAAGATACACGGATTGATGGGAAGGAAAGCCCATTTCCCCAACCCCAGAAGCCAGAATGAGCTGTCAGCATTGCAAAATGTCTCCAGAGAAAAGGGAAGTCAATGTGAAGTCTGCGAGAAAAAATGTGAAGGTAAGAGAAGAAAAACTGCATGTGTGTTTTTTTCCCTTGTCTTCTTTTTTAAATGCCAGTGACTCTGCCTGGATGTTGGAGGATTCGGGGTAGGTATCTGTGGTTGCATTGGACACTATTGAATTTTGAGCACTTTATCGCATCCTATTGTGACTGGAGTGACACAGAGAGTATGTTATAGAGGGTGAATGGTTAAACACAATAATCCTCAAACTAACACCACTGTGGTCTGGATGGAGGACATTACCACTGCCTTCTTTACAGCTTGCTCGTGACACACTATACATGTATCGGATGATACTTTGCAAAGAGAATGCACAGGATGTCACTCTCAGGAAAATGAAAGCACTACCGGGTTTAGCATCTTAGACCTCTCTACAATATGCTACCTACAGACCGAAGTTGGGTATTCTTCTACTAGAAGCCATTAGCTGAAACTTCCAAGACCGTAGCAGCCAGAGAGGAGGTTACGTAGCGTTTAGTGTTCCTACGAACAATCCGTGGTAATCTTTACATAACCACCACCAACTGAGACCAGATGTAGATTTGCTCTATCTAACAATGATCTCCTCCAGGGCTGGCACGTAGGGATATTCAGATAGTGTCCTACGCAAAGACGCCCCAGCAGAGGTGGGCAAATGGAGATGGAAATCTTGCCAGGCAGAGTGCCCAGTGGACCATCTTGCAAAGGGGCACTTTTGCAAATTTGCTCAAAGACCTATACATTGCATAGACAGTAATCTCACCGATTGTATATGAATGGGTTGTTCTGCCTGAAACCACCCAGAGCAGTGATTTTCAATGATGGTGCAAGCCCAGAAGGACACCATCCTATGTGTCCTATGTGAGACCTTTCCCTACTCAGCCCCCGCTTCTTCTTCTTATGATCAGTAGAACTGCGGGACAGAGTCACAGACTTTTAAGAAATATAAGTGGACTTGGTTCAAATCACACCCCCTTCTGCCATTCAGGGATGTGTAATCTGAGACAAAGCATTTAACTTCTCAAGGTATTGCATGCTCATCTCAGCTTTCCTAAGTGGACTCTTCTTCAGAGAAGTCAAATGTGGGAAGCAATAGCAGTGAATCTTTGGATTCAATAACTGTCGACACTGGTGATGATATTAATCTCATGTAGTCCTCCTCCTTTGTAAACTAATTTTGTTTTTGGCATAACTAGTGTGTTTTTGCTTTCTAATTGAGCAGCACTTCCGTTTGACATACTTTGGGCAAAACCTTTTACTTGTAAACTGCAGCTTCCTAGAACTATTGAAAAAAATCCTGGCAATATTCTTTCCCCTAGCTAAGTGAACAGTTGGAGGTTGAGGCAGTTCCACAATTTGGCAGCTTCTCCAGAGATAAGGAAAGAGCATGCTAAATAATTGATAGCATTTTATTTTTTTTTAAACTCAGGATTTCTCATCCAAACTCCTTCAGAATCCATGTGCATTTCAATATGTGTATATTCCTCTACAGAAAGATCTTCTAAGCAATAGCAAAATGACCCCCCCCCAACACACACAAACAAGATACTTTCACATCACTGAGGGGAAAAAGCCAGATAACCAAGGGACTGTAAAGCAAGTCATTCATTTATTGGCAACTTGATTCATATTTATTCAACTAATATTTATTGAGTATTTGATGTGCCTTAGAAACTGTACCAGGTGTTAGTGACAGAAGAGAGGCAGCAGACTTCCTACAGTAAAGGAATTCACAGTCTAATGGGAGAGAGACATAGGTATGTCAATCATTACATTTCTGTGTGACAAGTGGTAAGTGATGGAGACACATGCAAAACATAGCTAAGACCTTTATGTGTAAAAGTATGGAACTGTTTCCACCAAGACTAGTATAAAACCCTTTTTGGATCTTCACCTAGTGTTAATTATTCTCATACCTCCTTGTCGTTCCTGTTTCATTTGGCTGAAAGATCAGCACTCTCTCTCCTTGACAAAATTCTATACACTTTCAAGACCTGATTTTTTTCCCCTTTTTTTGAGGGGTGGAGGGGTGGGGGGGGTGGCTGTGCCAGTGGTATACAGAAATTCCAGGGCCTGGGATCGAACCCTCCCCACAGATGTGACCTATGTTGCAGCAGTGACAATGCCAGATCCTTAACCACTAGACCATCAGGAAACTCCTAAATATTAATTTTTTACTTTTTCCAACTGAAGTGCTTTGCCTTGTTGAGGCATATTTGGAGATGCTAACAAACTCAAACAAAGCATTATTGTAACAATGCAATGCAATACTCATTTATCTGGGACTGTCCATTTCCTGACATTCAACAAACCTTGTACATTTTTTTGATGCAAGTGCATTTCCTAAGAAACGACTTTCAGATGCATGATAAGCTGGCTCTCCACATGCTTCCAGTGTTAAAGGTGACTTCACCTCGATGGTAGGGTTATCAGGGAGGTAATAGTATTAACAGAACCCAATATCAGGAAGTCTAAGAAAATGATTATTTCTCAATTTTCCTTCTACATTTTAAATGTGCATTTATTAAATATGACTTTGCAAAATGACTGTAGCTCTCCTCAAATGGAATACCCAGTGAACAGAACCCTGGAGTTCAGGAAAAGCTGAACAGTGATATATAAAAGCTGGAGCAGTGATATAACAGGTTTATAGTCTGTTGAGACCCTTTTATACCTGAATTTCTATTATTAAGCAAATGATGCATTATTATGCATTGATTTTCCCTCTAGGACCTCTTATTCTATATTAGCTCTTACCTCATTTCCCTCTATCTTCCTTGTGTTTGTGTGTGTATCCATCACAAGATTTAAACACTATCTCTTCCTAGAATCTTCTCCCTAGGCTTCTAGACAGGGAGGGGGACTTCCCTTGCATGACTCTTTCATCGCACTTATATTTTATATGTTGAATTACAAGCTAATGTTTATCTCACTCACAATAAAGGCTTTGCTTCACTCACCTCTGAATCATCTGAATCTAGGGAAATGGCTGGCAATAAGAGGTGCCTATTAATATCTAATCTAAGAGCTCATGAAGAAAGAAATGAGACTGCAATTGAGCAAGAATTGGTGAATTTGTAACACTATACCCGTGTTCTAGATTACCTGTCATCAACCCCATATGTGGGTCTCTTTCCTTTACATTTTATAGCCCAGCAGATGGTTTGAAATCTTCATTACTGTTATTTTTTCTTAAATTAAGAAAGGAAGGAAGGAGGGAAGGAGAGAGGAAGAAGGAAGAGGGAGGAAGGAGAGAAGGAATGAAAGCAAGCTAAAAATGATAGAATACTCTTCTGCAATTCTGGGAGAGATTCTGTTTTAGTCTCTGATTCCTTACAGAGTCATGTTGAAGCCTGGCTTAAGTATAGCCATGTAATTGGCTAAATTTGAGTTGACTAAGTATTTTATTTCATCTTTTTCCCCAGAGCCAGTATATATACATATATTTTTGTATTCTCAATATAGTTCATTCAATTCACCAAGCAATTACTGAGCACATAATATATACTAAGCAAGGCAAGAACACACCTTTGAATGAGTCATGTTCTCTGTTCTCAAAGGAAAGGAAGAAACTTGAAGAAACGGGTGTGTAACTGTTTACGTGCCATGCAAATTTTTGGTGTGACCATATGTAGTGGGGCAGTGTTCTGCATATTTAATTTTCTCGTTTGTGTCACAGCCTCCGCACAGCCTGCCGCGTGGAGAAACACATAGCATGTGAGTGAGTGGACGGCATCCCCACAGTCTACTCCTCTGGACGACAGGCAGGTCACTTTGAAGGACGAGTCCTTCCTGGGGTCTGCCTTTCCAAGGAGACGAACACGGGTTTGTTTCAGAACACAATGGGTTGCCTTTCCTTTTTCAGGAAGATGTGTATGGGTGTTCAGGCAAGATATTTTAGATAAAAGTCTTCATGCTCTACAAAGAGGAAAAACTAACAATGTACCTGTGAGATTAGGTGGGTAATTTAGAACAGTGAGTCACTTCACATCCCTGGGGTGGAGAGAGGCGCAGAGCCTGCTCTCAGAATCGATAATCACAACAAATCCTACCCCAGCAGGACATACAGAATCTGTCCAGTTCATAAAAGCCTGCGCTGCTATTTTTAGATTTATCCTCACCCCGAGGATACAGCAGTCACATAAAGCAGTCTTGTTCAAACGCCACCAGCCCCTTTCAGAAGGGAGTTTTCCTTTAAATAGGGTTTTTTTTTTTTTCCCTTCTCTTTCTTTCCTTTCTCTCCTGTTCTAATTAAAGCAGATTGAAAGGAGGGGTTCATGTTTTTGAAGCCACATTTTCTGTTTTCAGGGTTGGCTCTGAGCTTTTTGCTTGATGAATACACCAGTTACTTCACAGCTTGCTAAACAAAGCATTTTTTGTTGGTTTTCTAGAAACCTCAGGGAATATGGGAATTTTAGGTTCAACCCCTATGGGTTCCTTACCCAATTCCTGAAAGTCCCACTGTGGTTTGGGGGAGGAAAGAGAGGGTGTCTGTGTTAAACATCCAGTGAGCTTCCAGATTTTGGGTCAAATATCTACTGGGACAATTGAGGTCAAAAGTGGCAGACAGTTAAAGGGCAAGAGAATGAGACTTGGCCAGCGGTGAAGCAGCACAGAGAAAAGTACAGAGTGAGGAATTTCCATTTCCAATATGCTCCTCTCATCAAGCCAGGACTCTGCAGGGTGGTCCATGGCTTCTGGGTTTTCAGAGGAGCCTGGATCATCCTTTCTTTAGTTCTTGACTAAGCTCCCATTACAGGACATTAAACAAAGAAAAGTCATCAAAAACTACTCTTGCAATTTAATCCATTCGGGGAAAGGGCAGAACATAAAACTGGATAGACCGTAGTGTGATCCGCTCACTAGTCACAGGACTGATCCTAAGAGGGAGTCAGAGAAGAGAGGGAATGATTTGACATCAGACAAAATGGACCTCCGTCTTCATCTTGGCTACTCCCTGGGCCACACGAGGAAAGTTACTTCATCTTTGAGTCTTGCTTGGTTCATTTTTCAAATAATGCATAGGTTTTATTCACCATGCTTTTCCTGTGCCAGGGATTGTGCTAAGGTCTTGACTACTGTTACTTCGTCTGATGCTCTAAACAACCCTAAGGGATAGAAACTAGTATTCTATCAAGTTTCAAATGAGGGGACTGAAGCTTTGTGAGATCAAGCAACTAAAATGTCAGAAGTATCTGGCAAGAGAGGAGTTAAAATAATAAAATAAAATATGTAGAGCACTTGGTATGCAGCAGCCACAGCAATGCTTATGGTGCTGAGGGAACTGCGGTTGGGACCATCAGCACACAGGCCAAGGAGGGAGGACTCGGAAGGAGGAAAGCTCTGGGGCTCCATCAAACTTAGCTTAGTGCCTTGCATAGAGTAGGTACACAACAAATACTCATTGCACACCCAAGCCTGTTTCAGGCCTTCTCAAACCCAAATGTGCTTTGCTTCCTAGGCATAAGCCATCACCTCTTTTGAGTGTGTATCATTGCAATTCCCCCAAAGCCCTGTACTCACCTAAATGGGAGAGGTATGGGAGAGAAAATAGAGTAACTCAAGTGCATTTTCATGGGTTACCTCCCTAATACACACAAGCCAATGAGTAGGTATTATTAATACAAACCACATTTTATAGATGAGGAAAGGAAGCACAGAAGCCGTAAGTGGCAGGGCTGTCTGGAAAGCCTGGACTCTCACACACTATGCAACACAGGTTTAGTCATTTTCAAGTGTAGCTTTAAGTAGTCACACTGAGACTGGCAGAATCAAGATCTTGGGTGTGTATGCCAGTACTGTGTCAATACCGTAACAGATTTTTATTCAAATTTTATTAATTTTTTAAGTTATTTTAATTATTGATAGAAACATCATTTTGGATTGTTTTCCTACCCTACAACTTTCAAGTATATACATGTATCCCCTTCCTTCCCCTGAATGAAGACAACGTCAGAGTCTAAAAGTCATTATAGAAAATGGAACAGGAACCCTACAGGAGAGTTACCATTTTAGAAATTCCTCGGCCATCAACATGAGTGACAGCAGTCATGGAAATCAGATGCAATGTCTAGAAGGTATTTTTCCTGCTATTTCTCAACGTCTCTCCTCCTAGTTGAGAGAGTAAGATATTTTTCTTAAGCCAGCTAACTGTAATTAAGTAGAGGACTTCACCTCAAGGTGATTAGCTTTGTGCTACTGAAAAAGCCAAGGCCTCCCCCATGATAGAAAAGCAACTTCTAAAATAGAAATCTTACAAAGGCCCTTTCTAAAGCAGCATAGCTTGTGTGAAGGAGCTGGGGTGGGGGTGGGAGGTTGTTAACCTGAGTCTTTGTGATTCATAAACACGGATGTGGTCGCAGTGGAGGTAGAATTCTCTGGTCTCCAACCCCAGGGAGAGAGGCCACGGAGAAGAACACATTTTATCTTCATATCCAATCCCTCTGCTAACTCTGTGGGCAAAAATAATATCTAGTAGGAAATAAAGACATGTGTTCCCACAAACACACCAAGCCTATGTCTCCTAGCAGGGAAGAAAGGGAGGAAAAAGAAAACCAAAACCAAAAACAAACCTCAATGAAGAGACACATCCATTTGCCATCAACACTTGCCTGAACAACGTCCTCGATGATGCTAGAATTATTTCTTTGGACTTTTGTTTTAACCTTAGGACTTGTTTTACTTATTCCAAATTACTTTCATTTTCTGAGAAGAAATCAGTATGCATCAGCATCAGTTCTAGCTGTTATTGATCTAACTGGACTTCATAAAAGCCAAGTGGCCCCAGGGAATTTGCTTGACTTTGTAATGTTCCTTTCTCTTATCTGTGTAGTAAGGATGATAAATTTCTCCTAACTCATGGGGATATGGTGAGGGTTTGTTAAGATGGAAAACCAAGCAATTAAGTGCTGACACACAGAACACACTGACTACATTGTATATTTTATCATTATTTTCTCGGTCCACAGATTGCAAAGAGTTAGTAATTTTATTTTCTTATTGTGATCACTTAGTGGTTGGGGTATTCTCTGATCTCGTGGCACACAACATTTATCTCTCCTTTATATTCTATAAATTGAAGCCTCAAAAGAGCAGGGTTTTTTTAATATGGGTTATATCTATCAATATTTACCACATTAGAAATTAGAACTGATTTTTTGAAGTTTATTTCATTTAAAATTAGTGTTATACTGTTTAGACATTGACATTCCTTATTTCTATGAAAAAATATTTTCTAAAACAGAAACAGACTTAATAAATTGGGTGGCATTGTATATTTTTCACAAATCTTTAATATCTCGCTTATCTGACAGCATCTATGTTCCTGTATCTGTTTCTGTATCTAATCTAACACATACATTTATATGTGAATATATACACATATATATACACACACATGGATATTTCTCTCTATATATATATTTCAGTTGAAGTATATGAAGAAATCTGTTTGTACAAAGATATGTAGTTAGAAAAACATGGTCCTTATATGTCCTCTGAAAGGTCTCAAGGACCTCCCAAGATGGACCTCAGTTTTATTCAAAGCACAAATTTCTACCACCCTCTTGCCCTCATGTTTCTTACTGACAGTCCTCAAGACAGAGTACTAATCTTAAGCATCAAGTACCCAGTTATTGACGGTGACTGACTATGGGTTAAAACCTCAGACACCGGGGCAATTCTTTTTTTGGACCCCGTGATAGAAGTGGTTGGTGGACTCTCTCTACCATCTAGCTTATCTCTTCACAGATCATATGCCAGGGCTGGTTCTCCTTCTTCCCCTAATTTGTACTTTGAGCCTGTATGAAGGAGATTGACATTTCACTTTCAGTTTGTGAACCATGCATGCTCGAAGTATAATTCCAAAGAACTTGGAAATACACTATTATCCAGAAAGAAGTGTCATATAGGCAATAGGAAAAAGGTAACTTCAACACCAAATTATTTATTAAAATCATCTTCATAGACAATTTCTCCCTTTCCCTCCCTTCCCCCTCTATATATATGCATATAATTTTAATACCTAATAGATTTTAATTTTAATTTTATTTTTTAGTAATTTTATTGTAATTGATTTACAATGTTCTGTCATTTTCTGCTGTACAGCAAAGGGGCCCATTTATGTGTGTGTGTGTGTGTATATATATATACATTCCTTTTTAACATTATCCTCCATCATGTTCCATCAAAAGTGATTGGATATAGTTCCCTGTGCTACACAGTAGGATCTCATTGCCCACACACTCCAAATGCAGTAGTTTGCCTCTAGTAACCCCAAACTCCCAGTCCATCCCACTCCCTCCCCCTCTCCCTTCGCCACAACCAATCTGTTGTCCATGTCCATGAGTTTGTTTCTTTTCTGTAGATAGGTTTATTTGTGCCACATGATTCCAGATGTAAGTGATATCATATGGCATTTTTTATTTTCAGTAATTGTGTTAAAAATAAGAGAGAAAGAGGAGTTCCCATCATGGCGCAGCAGAAACAAATCTAGCATCAAAGAGATGCAAGATTGATCCCGGGCCTTGCTCAGTGGGTTAAAGATCCAGAGTTGCTGTGAGCTGTGGTGCAGGTCGCATATGCAGATCAGATCTGATGTTGCAGTGGCTGTGGTGGAGGTCAGAAGCTGTGGCTCCAATTGGACTCCTAGCCTGGGAACCTCCATATGCCACAACTGCAGCCCTAAAAACTAAAAAAAAAAAAAAAAAAAAAAAAGAGAGAGAGAGAGAGAGAGAGAAACTCATCAGTATAACAACAAAATTAAGGAAGTTCCAAACCTTTGAAAGAAGATGAAGTCAAATCTCTAGTAAAAACAGAGCAGAGGAAAACAGGGGCCAAAATAATAAACAAAAGTCCTTTTTTCACAATAAAATCTAGGGTATATTCTGAACTCAAGTTCATCAAGCATATTATTCAAAGAACTATACCTGCAACTTTTAGCTATTTAGATCCAGCCTTATTCTCTGTAAAGTCCTACAGAATTTTCTATGGTGATGGAGTGCTCTGTAATCTGACTGCCCAATATGGTAGCCACTAGCTACATACAGGCAGTGGGGCACTTAAAATGTAGCTGCTATATTGAGAAATTCTATTCTTAATTTAAATTTCAAACATCAAGTGTGGTTATTGGCTACTATACTGAACGGTGCAGATTTCAACAAAAAAGATTATCTTCACTTGAGAAGGGTTCATTAAATTTTATTTTATAAATATTTTATATATATTGGAATTCAGTGTTGTTGGAAAGGAAAAGATAGTTCATTAAATGACAGATACAGATATTTACATGAAATTTTTTTTATGCCAACTCACACCAGTCAGAATGGCCATCATTCATAAGTCCACAAATAACAAGTGCTGGAGGGGTTGTGGAGAAAAGGGAACCCTCCTGCATGTTGGTGGGAATGTAAACTGGTACAGCCACTATGGAGAACAGTTTGGAGATACCTTAGAAATCTATACATAGAACTTCCAAATGCAATCCCACTCTTAGGCATTTATCTGGACAAAATTCTACTTAAAAGAGACACATGCACCCACATGTTCATTGCAGCACTATTCACAATAGCCAAGACATGGAAACAACCCAAATGTCCACCAAAAGATGACTGGATTAGGAAGATGTGGTATATATACACAATGGAATACTTCTCAGCCATAAAAAAAGAATGACATCATGCCATTTGCAGCAACATGGATAGAACTAGAGACTCTCATACTGAGTGAAATGAGCCAGAAAGACAAAGACAAATACCATATGATACCACTTATAACCGGAATCTAATATCCAGCACAAATGAACATCTCCACAGAAAAGAATATCATGGACTTGGAGAATAGACTTGTGGCTGCCTGATGGGAGAGGGAGGGAGTGGGAGGGATCGGGAGCTTGGGTTTATCAGACACAACTTAGAATAGATTTACAAGGAGATCCTGCTGAGTAGCATTGAGAACTATGTCTAGATACTCATACTGCAACAGAACAAAGGGTGGGGGAAAAATGTATACATGTAAGAATAACTTGATCCCCATGCTGTACAGCGGGAAAAAAATAATTAAAATATATAAAAAGAAAAATAAATAAAAGTTCATTAAAAGGTTTCCAAATTCCTTA
This sequence comes from Sus scrofa, assembly GCF_054392235.1. NCBI lineage: Eukaryota > Metazoa > Chordata > Mammalia > Artiodactyla > Suidae > Sus > Sus scrofa. The sequence goes on from NC_139391.1 coordinate 15,731,533, forward strand.
AAAAAAAAAGTGGTTGAAAAATGTTAGAGGGAGTATAGTATATATTCATAAAAAATTTCTGAAAGCAAATATACCACCTTTAGGGGAGGATTGGGCTTTTACTTCAATATATATTTTGGTGTTCTGAAACAAAAATGTAATATACAGAAAAGAATAAGCATGAACGGAAAAATCACTCATACTTGTGTACCTACAGACAGCAACTTTTTAAAGATATTTTCTTCATTTACCTAATAATTCAAATAAATTGTTTAAAAAGTTAAGATAAGCAAATTGGAAGCTTTAAAAATAGAATAGAATTAATTGACCTCATTCTGAAAGGAGTTAAGTTTGACAAGAGTGGCAAAAACAAATCCTAAAGAAACATCCAATGTATTTGAAATAAGAATTTTTATATTTTATGATACATAGCAAAGAAAATTAAATTCAAATAAACTCAGTAAAAATACCTGCCTGCACAATAAAAAATAGGACACGGTGGTGGGAGGTAGGGCTAATGCAGGTCTCATTCATCACTGTGTGCCCAGATCACTAAACAAGAGTGCCCAACAGAAATCTGTCCCTACACAGATATTTGTAAAATAATGAGGGGTTTTTAAATATCAGGAAAGAACATGAATGACAGATTCTTGCATGAGAGGAAATAGAAGCAACTCATACAAATATGTAAAAGTTAAACTTTACTACTAATCAAATACATGCAAATGGAATAACATTTATATACAATCTTTCATTTTTCAATCAGCTATAGCTCAAATAATGCTAGAAAAGACTATTGTAGCATAAAGTTGTGTGTGTTTCAGAAATGCATGTGTCAGAGGTGGTCATAAAAATAGTAAAACGCTCTGGAAAATGGTTCGGTGAAATGACATGATATTTAAAAATAGTGATGTTTGAACAAACCATTCTTCATGACAGGAGAAATAGAGGGCAAATTAATTATGTAGCCATATTAAAATGGTTATGCACATGATGGTAATTATACACAATTGGTAGGGTGTAATCACAAATATTTTAAAGAACTTTACATGGCAGAGCAACTTTCTTTTTAATTACTTTTACTCTGTGCCTTTATTTTTCAACATTTTGGTTTCAACATCACCCACTGAAAAGTGATATGGAAATGTAATACATAATATACAAATAGTATAAATTTAAGTTAATATTTATAGATTTTAATTAAAAAAATCATAAAATTACAGTACTAATACTTTTCGCTGAACTCAAGTGTGATAGATAGCATTTGCAATCATATGTAAGCTTCTACATCAAAATCATTTATTTGATGGGTTTCTATTTTAAAATTGATATTTTCCTATGATTTTGAAGGGTAAACAATTTTTAGTAAATTTTTAGTAAGTTCAGTAAATTTTTAATAAAGCAACTCTTCTTGAAAATTAAATTGAACTTATTCGAAACAGTGAATAAAGAGTAGTAAAATTGTGACTTTAGGAGTTCCCGTCGTGGCACAATGGTTAACAAATCGGACTAGGAACCTTGAGGTTGTGGGTTCAATCCCTGGCCTTGCTCAGTGGGTAGGGGACCCGGCGTTGCCGTGAACTGTGGTGTAGGTTGCAGACGCGGCTCAGATCTCGCATTGCTGTGGCTCTGGTGTAGGCCGGTGGCTACAGCTCAGATTAGACCCCTAGCCTGGGAATCTCCATATGCCGCGGGAGCAACCCTTAAAAAAAAAAAAAAAAAAAAAAAGGTGACTTTAATTATTTGTTTTTTTGCCTTTTGCCTTTTCTTGGGCCGCTCCCTCAGCATATGGAGGTTCCTAGGCTAGAGGTCTAATCAGAGCTGTAGCCGCCAGCCTATACCAGGGCCACAGCAACGTGGGATCCGAGCCGCATCTCCAACCTACACCACAGCTCATGGCAATGCCGGATTGCTAACCCACTAAGCAAGCGCAGGGATTGAACCCGCAACCTCATGGTTCCTAGTTGGATTCGTTAACCACTGAGCCACGATGGGAACTCCAAATTGTGACTTTATAAGTAGAAATGACATGGCTTGTACAACTTAATAGACATAAAAGTTAAAAAAAAATAACCAAAATTTACATGTAATACTGGAACTCTATGAAATATGACATAATCATATAAAATATGCATTTCTCACTGCAAAAATGATTATTTTACTTTGAAGAGAACAAGCCCCTCATTCAAAATTTGACCTGACATGTTGGGGCTACATATAGGTGCTATAATAATAATGACATTTAGTGGGTTGTGTTTAGGCTCCATTTATTTAAAACACTCACAGTCATCTTTTAAGCTTCCAATTAGTCGCACATAAAAGAATATCAATTCTATCTTTAGAGTAGAAAAAAAATATCTCTAACATCTTCCTAAAATAGCTTTACACATTTGAATATGGTGGCATTTTATATGATAGTTTTAAAAATGGATAAACTGTATTTATGGGACTTAATTAAACTCAAAAGTTCCTGCACAGCAAAGGAAACCATTAAAAAGAACAAAAGACAACCCACAGAATGGGAGGAAAATCTTTGCAAATGATTCAACAGATGAAGGTTTAAATCTCCAAAATATACAAACAATTCATACAACTCAAGAACAAAAAAACAAACAACTCAATAGAAAAATGCGCAGAAGACCTAAATAGACATTTCTCCAAAGAAGACAAACAGATGGCCAACAGGCCCATGAAAAAAATGCTCAACATCACTAATTATTAGAGAAATACAAATCAAAACTACAATTAGGAACCACCTTGCACCAGTTAGAGTGGCCATCATTAACAAGTCAACAAACAAGAAATGCTGGAGAGAGTGTGGAGAAACAGGAACCCTTCATTCATTGTTGAATGGAATGTAAATTGGTACAACCACCATGGTAAACAGTATGGAAGTACCTCAGAAAACTAAATGTACAACAACCACATCATCCAGAAATCCCACTCTTGGGCATATATCCAGACAAAACTTTTATTCAAAAAGATACATGCACCCATATGTTCATTTCAGCACTATTCACAATAGCCAAGGCATGGAAACAACCTATGTCCACTGAAAGATGAATGGATTAAGAAGATGTGGTACATATATGCAATGTAATACTATTGCCATAAAAAAGGACAAAATAATGCCATTTGCAGCAACATGGATGGAATTAGAGTTTCTCATACTAAGTGAAGTCAGAAAGTGAATCAACACTGTATGACATCACTTATATGTGGAGTCTAAAATATGGCACAATTGACTTATCTATAAAACAGAATGGAGGGCAGACTTGTGCTTGCCAGGGAAAAGGGAGAGAGATGGGGGGCTGACAGGGAGCTTGGGGTTGGTAGATGTAGACTGTTTCATTTAGAATGGATAGGTGATGGTGTCCTGCTGTATAGCACAAGGAACTGTATCTAGTCTCTTGGGCAAGAACCTGATGAAAAATGAAAAAAAAGTGGTTGTGTATATGTGGTTGGTTCACTTTGGTGTACAGTGGAAATGAAAGGAACATTGTAAATCAACTATACTTTAATAAAAAATTATATCTAAAAATTACAGAACAGGGAAAATTTAATTAGCTACTCTAGAGTACTTTCAGACACTGCAATATGGAAAGGCAATACTAGTGAAGAATAGATATCAATATTGCTATGACATTAAATGTAGCTATAAATATATACAGAGGTATAATACAGATATACAAAGGAGAAAAAACACTAAAATACAGTATCATACATAAATTGTTATATGAAAATGTATTTTCACTTTTCATTTTATTTTCTAAATTGCCCATTACAAACATACTCTTGTTACCAAAATTTGATGTTATAGTTAAAATATTTTTCTTCTCAAAGATGTTTATTTTTTCATCTTTTAGATAAGCCATGATATAATTTGAAAAGAAAAACCATGAGTTAGTGGTTTTGATAGATATTACTTCTGCAAAGATCTTTAATTGCCATAAGCCTTTTATTTCATCTACTTATCATGTATTCATTTATTCATCATTATAAAAATAGTTTTTTTGGGAATGCTATTCCAGGAACTAGAGTTATCACTGAGGAAAATGTTTATCTAAGCCTTAGGGCTGGCAAATAATTTTGCAGTACATCAATGATGATGCTTGTTTTCTGTATTATTGTAGTTAAGAGATGCTTAAAATCATCTTGCATAGAAAAAAATCTACTGAACTTAATGCATATAAAGACATGTATAATATGTGTATGTACACATGTCCACTCATGTGTATTTCAGTGTGAAGTTAATTATTTGTATTAATTATACTCCTATTTTTAAAATTAGGACAAATATGTTATATGTTAGGCTCTAATTTCAAAGTTACTAATTCATTAATTATTGTTATTGTTACTTTTAACATACCATATGCCAAATACTACTGAACACATTAAACAGCATAATTTTAGCAAGACAAATTACTTTATTTCCACATGGATAAAAAAAATAATTTAGCAAGTGAAAAGTTAAATTAAGTGAATTTTGCACTTAAAGCCATGCATAACATACCTACTCTCTGCTATGGTCAAGATGTGCTTCAATGTCAAGATACCATTTACAAAAGACTAACTCCTAATGAAGAATTTAAAGTTTTAACGAAAACGCCTCCTAACATACTTGCTCAAGCTCACAAGACAATTCACAGCAAACCATGGAAATATTTTGCATATGTTCATTTCTGAGCCACTCAGAGGCTCTCTGAGTTACAAGCATGGTCTACAGCCATTCATTCCAGTAGTAGATTTTAATAAGTCTCTAGATGCATCATCACAGCTGAACATAAGAATGAGCCCTAGAACTAATTCTGGGAAAGATATGCCAGAAGCTATTAGTGAGCTGAATCTATAGCATAATATGTCATTCACTGAAGCTCTAAGGCATCGTTTTGTTCCCAAGAGCCCCATGAATGCATTCTTCCTTCTCTCTCTCTCTCTTAATTCCACCTTTGGGCCTTACTAGGATATCATAAAATTTGGATTGCATTTCAGCTGAACCTATGTACACTGTGTGTATATTCATACATATTACATTTCTTTGGATTGTTATTAACAATTTTTTCTTCCAGCAGATAACAAATCTTCAACTGGCAAACACATTTTACAGCTAAAAATTTAGCCTCACTCATCATAACATACCAATAATGTAACATTGATCTCACCTGTCTCTTTAGGGGCTACTAAAGCATTATAAATAATGTATTAATATTTTTCTTAAATGAATCTATTTTATAATATGTATAAGTTTGCTTATAATTTGTTCATAAATTTAGTTATTTTATATTAAGCATAAATGTGTTTGTGGTTCTCTGAATTTATTCGATTTTTAAAGTTATAAAATACGAATTAAGGACAAATCTGAGCATGTTTCTTCCGTACTGTAACTCTTTTATGACTCCTCATCATCTATATAAAAGATTTCAAATTCTTCCATGTAGCTTACTAGAAGATTCATGATATATTTCTCCTTAGCCTCCGAGTTCATCCTCCCTCATGCCTTCACATCCAGCCATTCTCAGCTGCCTGGGTACCCAACCTGCCATGCCTTTCCTCATTGTTCAGACTCTCTAGAATGTCTTTCTCTGTTCCAATTGCAAAACTCATACTCTCCCTTTAAGACGTTGCTCAAGCCCCATCTCTTCTGGCTTTTCACAAACTTATAGCAAATCAGATTCTTCCTTTTATATAATGATGGCATTATCTTATTTTATTTTTGTGTGTCTACGTCCTACACTTGACTGGGAGGTCCTCAAGATTAGGGATAACATTCTACTACTGCCTAGCACAGGCATGAAGAATTTAGGCGTTTAGTTCATGTCAATAAAAACACATGGATGAGTAAATAGGTCCAAAAATTTTAAAAAGAGGCAAAACACTAATAAAGAAGCAAAAATAATTTGCCTCATCAAGGAATACTAGATCTGAAATGTGCTAAATGCAGGTACTCATCTCCTGCATACATACTGTAGGAGAGCCCAATGAAACAAAGTTAATCTCTTTGATGTTTGCAAAAGATGTGTACCCAAACTTTATAATACGGTGATGCTAATATATAAATATCTATATATAGAGAGAGAATATCTATAATCACCATATCACAAATTAGACAATATAAAATATGTATATATGTGTATATATTATTACTTATAAGTACATATATACATATAAATACATACACACACACTTTTACCTTGGCCATAGCCACTCAATAAAGCAGAATCTCAAGTAACAGTTCTTATTTCTCTACAGAATTTAAGGTAGACTCCTGGAAATCATAGATCTGAGTCAATGCTGAGTTCAAAATTCCACTCAAATATATAGAAACAAAAATTTGTTGACCATAACCAAATAATTTCTTATACTTTAGTTTTCGCTTGTGGTTTTGATATCTTTCTTCATTGGTCCGTTCCAGGCTTAAAACAAAGGCATTTGTTCATTGTTTTCTAATTCCTGTACAAATAAGATATAAAAAGATAAGTTGGAATAAACTTGGGCTGAGGTGTTCGTTTATAAGAAGTAAAGATTTCACTGCCTCCAGGATGAGGCTGATGAGAAAAATATGAATAACCATAGGGAGTGATGGGTTTAAAATACTGTCCCAGCCTGTACTTCCCTGAAAGTATCTTTTGTAGCAGCAGCTACAAAAAGCTCTAATAGATGCCATGTGAAAGGACTCTCAGCTAGGATGCCATCAGAATGATGACTGCCACTACTTTTTTTTTTCCCCTCCTCCTCCTCTTGACAAAGGACAAAAATCTTTTTCATGAGAAAAAAAAAAGTGTAATTTATTAAAGTTACACATTTATAACACTGTGACAAAGAATTTACAGGTTAATCCAAGAGTTTTCTGTGAGCTGAATCCTACTGTTGAGTGCCACCTGGTCTAGGCTGACTCACTAAGTATTTGGAAACCATACATATTCATTCTCACATGGTACAGAATTCAAATTTATTTCTTTGGGGGACAAAAGGAGTCCATGTTGTGGAATTTTTAATATGCTCTATCAAATGGATAAATTTGAGTCATTTTTTTATAAGTGGTAAGATTTGCTCTTCAATCCGAGATACCTAATATTTTCCTGTCTTGGTGGCTTTACGTGGGTGGGTTATGTTTTATCTCATTCTTTAACCACAACTACATGTTGAAATGTTATCCATTTTTCAATAACTATCTCAAAGTCTTCTATTTTCTTTGACAGCATAAGAGGACATGTATTTTAATTTCCCACTATTATTCTACTACTCTGTGTGCTTCTATGTCTACTCAAATGATACATATTCATGCTATATCTTATGTATAACATTTCATCTCAAGCTTACTCTCTTGTTCCTAGGAAAAAAATAGTCAAAGTGTTTCATATTTTTAGTTTTTGTGGTAGGGTTCCTACCATAGATTTTACATTTATTGAAGAGTTAGTATTGAGGTTAATGTAAAAATTCAGAAATCTTCCATGATATAAAAAAATGACCTTTGAATAAAGCACAGGTATATCCAAATTGTAGGTAGATGGCCCTATTATTCAATTGCCTGTTGTCAGATGAATAACTTCAACATAAACACAGTTCAGATAAGTCTGCAAATGTTGAGTTAGCTGTATTTTGTGTATGTGTATGTATGTTTGTGTTTTTCTTGAGCTGCTCCCTTAGCATATGGAGGTTCCCAGGCTAGGGGTCTAATCGGAGCTGTAGCCGCCAGCCTACACCAGAGCCACAGCAACATGGGATCCAAGCCACGTCTGCAATGGCAACACCAGATCCTTAATCCACTGAGCAAAGCCAGGGATAGAACCTGCAACCTCATGGTTCCTAGTCGGATTCGTTAACCACTGTGCCACAACAGGAACTCTAAGTTAGCTGTATTTTTTTTTTTTAAGTTACATGCTTGATGTAGAAGACTAGTGTTATTAATGATATTCTGAAAGAATTCTTTGATCTTTTTTTAAACTTATCAACAGGTTTCTAGTTTGTTTGGAAATCATTTAAAATGCTTCCCGATTTTTTAAAAGTAATTGATTACATGCTAATTCAAAACAAAATGGAAAAGGACATGCAACTAGAAGGCAAATAGAAACCTATAACAACTGGTGTTTTTTAAGAGATTAGAGATATACAAGGCAAACTGTTCAGGTAATTAGGAAATGTATCCACCACTTCAAATTAAAATGAAAATACTTTCACAACTAGATATATGCCCTAACAGAGAATGGGGAAATTGACAGTATTTGGAGTAAGAACATAAGTTCAAGCCAAACAAGTTTTGTGATCTTGGGAAAGTTACTTTATCTCTTTATTTCCCCCTTTTTTCACTTAGGAAATTAATATAGTCATGGGAAAAACAGTATTAAATATATCAGTATATATTAATATTATTTTAATATATTATATAAACTGTATAAATCTATATTTATATATTCAACATACATTGATATACAATAAATATATTTATTGTTTTAGTATAAATATTTATATATTTATATAATATACACATATGTAATATGTAAAATATAAATATATTTTTTAGACCAGGATTTTTTTTATTCCTTGGTTTAAAATAGTTAATCAGAATTTTTTTAAAAGGCCTCTGTCTACTGGCTGGGGTCTCCCCTGTTTAGAGATTAGAACCCAGTTATCCTCTCTATGCAGCAGCATAATGAGATGGGCTGAGGCATAACCCCTGAGGGACAACTGCAGGGGCCCGGGCCTGCCACTCCTCTCTATCCCCAGTTTTTAGTGTGTGATGAAAAATATTGCTTTTTATCTTCTCTCCAGACCTAGGATTTAAAGAATATTTTAAATATATATAAAGAATCCGGTGAAAGCAAACTAACACAGTTCTTGCGAGAATTAAATAAGATAACATGTAAATGTGGTCCACATACTATAAGCTTTAAGCTGTGTCATGTTATAGTATTTTTTAAAAATTTAATCTATTGTATTTTGTAAGGGAGATCTCCAATGGCCAAGACCACTACTGGGATGAAACTTGGCAGGAATTTAGCTTGGTAATGTGTTTGGCATATTAAATGGCTTTTAATATTACTTATCTGAGAGTAGGATTATACAAGCCCCACTCTTACAAACCAAAGGTAGAACAAAATAGAAAAACATAGACCTGCATATGTTCAACTTGTAATCCTCAATTGAGACCGAAAATAAATACACAAGTTGCTTTATATATAATATGTTTACCTTTCTAGCAGCAAATGACTTCTGTCATATCCATACTAACAAAGTTTTCAGAGGTTTTTTTTTTTTAAGTAATTTAAAAATATAAGCTTTATTTACAATTAAGGGCTATCAGGTTGAATGCTTCTTCAGAGCACAATACTTTAAGATGTTTAAAATATATTTTTATATTTTGGTTTTTGACAGCTCCATTGTACTTTTTTCCATAGACAAATACTGAGTCATATTATCAACACCTCTTCACAAAATTTAGAATATTTAATATTCACTAAGCAAAAGTTCAAAGCTTTAGTAATTTGAAGCAATTCATTTACCGTAAAGTTATTATTCTCCTTTGGAAATTGCAACAAATGAGAAAATTTGCTTTTGAATAAATTAGTGAATCATTTTCTAAAACGTGTAGGAAACTCTTATGAAGAAAATTTTTTCTATGATAATGTAACAGAAACAAAAATAAAACCAAGAAATCACTTAATTTCATCTTTTTGTTTAAGAAAGCAATTATCCCATTCATAAAAAAAAAAGGGGGGGGGGGAAACAGTTTAAAGTGATGGAAAGAAAAAAAAAAGGAAACAAAACTGTCAATTCTGGTATCCCAGACAGTGAAATTTCAAGTATTCTGCTAAAGTATTCCACATTTCAACCACCCCTTGGGTTATGTTTCATTTCCCTGTTATTGTGGTCAAGATAATTCCATCATTTAGGTGACGGTTAAAATTTAAATGCTGACTCTCAATTTGGATTGCCCTCCAGGGTCCTGGCTACATAACCTCTGTAGTTTCACAAAACAGGTATTTAAAGGAAAAAAAAAGTATTTGCCTAAATTGGATTTTATGTAGGCACTGGGCCAACCTCTTCAAAGTAAGAACACCTTGTGATCATCTTAACACAAGTCAAGACCTTGATATTTTACCAAAACCTGCCATCTCAGCAGCTCACTGACCTTTGAAATCATTGCACAAAATGGAAAAGGAAGACTTCCTCCCAGTTGATGGAAGAGTGACATTTTTCCCTGCCATATTTTTAGTTATAAAGCAGTATTCCGAGGATAGCTCCTTTGTCTCTATCTCCCTTAAGCTCCATCTATGATGACTTGCCCTTGTAGTCTAAGCACCAGCAAAAGAAATTACTTCATGTGTTCATGTAACAATGCAGAGCCAAGTCAAGGAAGTGCTGAGTCCTCAGCTGGTAGGATCTAAAATCAGTCCTGCGTTCATCAGCGTAACATTCATGATGACAGAGGCTTTTCAAACCAGCTAAACTCCTCTCTCCCAGTTTCTCTGTGTTGTCATAATTTTTCTAGTAATGTGACTCCGACAACCACAAAAACATTACTTTTTACCTCACCCATGTGAAGTACCAGACCTTAGCCTAACCCTTGGCAGGCAAAATCTATCATAACAGGAATGATAAGACTTTCACCATGTGGTAATACTACATAGTTTCAGGCTCAGCCAGCTTAGATAACCTCTTGAAATTACAGTGCTAGGGACTAGGTTTCTCACTCATTTTCTCTACTTAATCAGTTGCCAACATTTGTATTCTTACGCTACTTTACCTCATATTTTGAGCTTTTCCCAGTAAATATGAATAAAATGATGTTATGATGTCATGATACCACCACCTCTTTGTTCCCTGAAATTATACAATTTCTATTATGCTCCCAGTATTTTCATTGACTGGAATAACCTCCAGTTATAGAACTTTTCCCCAAAGCACAGCAATTCAAAACACAGTTCAAATCCATCCTAGTCCATAGATTTTTATACTTTATTGGCTTCAATTCCGAATGAGAACTTTGAGATCCCGGCTCTGTTGACTTTCTCCCTCAAAGCTCTTGGCTTTTACTTTATGTTCCAGCAACATGAAGCCACTGGGCACAAAATGTACTTACCTCCTTATATCGGTGTTCCTGCTTGGGACATTTTCCTCAAAATCTGTGAGCACCTATTACCATTTTTTACAAATCATATTAGATATAACCTCTTCTAAGATGCCTACTCTGACTCTTAAGGTCTAAGGTCTTGCAGTAATTGTATGTGCTTGCTCGTTACCTCTCTGAAAGTTTTCTTAGTGAAAAATTTGAGGAGGTAGAAGATTGTGGTTATGGAAACAATTACCCATAGAGCTTAACAGAGGGGGAGGGGGGTCTATTACTTATGGGAAAAGAAGGAGGTTAGATCAAGGGATAGGAATGAGATAAAAATAAGAGAGTGCATTTACAGTAGAAGACAGATGACCAGAGACACTCATCTCTTAAGTAGTGATCACTGGTAATGGGATGCAAGTCATGATGAATGTAAATATCCATAATATGTTCCTGAAGTATCAGCACTTAGGAGGCCCCTAACACTTTACACAGTATCTGACACATAGAAGGTACTTAATACAGTTGACCCCTGAGGGGTTTGAACTATGAGGGTCCAGTTAAGACATTTTTTATTTTTCAATAGTAAATACTGCAATACTATGTGATCTGCAGTTGGATGTGAAATGGATATGGAGGAACTGCAGATACAGAGGGCTGGCTATAAATTATACAGAGATTTATCACCATATGGAGAGTTAGTGCCTCTAACCCCTGCAGTTGTTTAAGGGTCAATTGTATACTTATGGTGAATTGGAAATCATGCAGAAGAAAGAGATTTGCAATTTTATTAAGCTGCAGATGTAAATTCAAGCAGTAACAATGGGTATAATTACCCAAGGGGACCATGGTGAAATTCAGTGTTGACTGCTGGGAAAGGTAAGTAACATAAATGTCTATTTTAACATAGAGTAAGTTCCTAATGTACATATTAATATGCACTGGATGGATTACACCTTACCTAGAGATAGTCAAGTGTGTGTGTATACACACACACACGTGTATATATTTGCATTCACTGATGTAAAACAAATGGAAAGGTGATAGCTATAATGAAGAAATATGATTAACTTATTCAATTAACTTACATAAGTTATTCAGCACACATTCACTCTAAACTTGCCATGAGACAAGCAGTTTGGGCCTGCAGAGTCAGCATCACCTGGTGACGGACTAAAAATACCAATACTCTGACCCAACCTCAGAGCTAATGAGTCAGAAATTAGAACTGGAGTTCAGCCTTCTAAATGTATAATTTAAATGTATTCTTATACCTTGTCAAATAAGCACTTCCCTGTGTGCACCTTAGATGCTTGCTCAATTCCATTTGGAGACTATGTGATGTACTCTAGGACAACCTCCTCATTCTCACACTGCTGCAGGAAAACATCTATACCATCACTGACAAGTGATTTTTGTAATTTTTGAAAACATTTAAGTGATGCAGAGCTGATTCTTCCATAGGAACCATCCCTTGTTCCAATATTATTGATTGTATAAAGTTCTTCCATTTTTTTAAACTGATGTTTGATTCTAAGGAACTCCTGCTTTTACATACTTCCAAGTGTAACCATGGAAAGGTTATTTAATTTCTCAGAGTCCCTCAGGATGCCGTAATAAATCAGAGGATGGATATCTAGTCAACTGTGGAGGATGATTTGTGCTTCTAAATTCCTCAGCACAAGATACCTATTTTTTAACCCCATGTGGAACTAAACCTTTAAATGAAACATATACACACACTTGGAGTAAGAAACCATGTATCAGTAAGAATGTCATTTATTTACCATGTAAACATATCATCTTTAATTTTTTATCTTTTATCCTCTTAATTCATGTTAACTCTTTAAAATGATTGTGCAAAATCTGTTTCTATGTACATATGCATTTATAAATATAGATCTATGCTAAAATTTTCATCTTTCTGAATTAACTGCATGTAAATATTTGTGTACCGTATTTCCTATTTATAGTCAACGTACATGAAAACAACAGCTGCCTTAGAAAAATAAAAGAACCAGGGTATAGCTAAGCAACCATGGGCATTTCGTGGTGAAATAAATGTGTTTGATTGAAAGCAACTCCGCAGATTGAAATGGTAATAGAAGATCATCTATGAGCATGTTGCTCCTCCTTCAAGGACAATCAGATTTCAGATTTAATTAACTATAGTCTCCAACTGTATTCAATTAAAATTACAGTAATAAGCTTGAAAACTACCAGACTTCCATGATCCTCACAGTGCACATACAAAGAACTGATCTATTAGTATGCAAATGAGTGACGGAACCTAAATTGTATTTATAGACTAACCTGATCAATCAACACGAGTATTAAACAATTATACATTCATTTTAACTTCATCGAACCCCTATTTGCTTTGTATGTTTTACTGACTTTAAATCAGTCTTTGTAAGCCTGTTAAAGTGGACTATAAAGAGATATGGCCTAATGTTTTTCTAAAAATGAGATTAAGCCTAATGCAGGGGATGTACATAGTATAATTGCAATGCTATTTCTGTTAAACTGGTCAGTAGCAGATTAGTTTTCATGCTAGAAACTAAAACATTTCTACTTGTTGAATCTTGATTGATTTCTTTAATTCATTTGTATTTAAACTCCATCTTTTAAAATTGTTTATTAAATGATCTTTTAAAATGTGTATGATTAAACAATACCTTTCAAATGGTGTGAAGTGAAAATTAAGTTGTTCTCCCCCCTTTAGATCTTTCACCTCAATCCTTTGTTAATAGATTTTAGTATTCTTCAAAGTATTTTTTGTTCCCATCCTTTTCCCCTTTGTAGAACACAGTAGACAATTAAACTTTAAGAATCCAAAACAAACTTGAGAATCCGAAATGTGAAGTTACTGGGTTAAAATGTCTATGCATCTTAAACTTTGATAGAAACTGAAGACTTGTCCTCAGATCCTAACAGTTTTAAAATATGATTGATAGACCCTCCAAAATTCATAATCTCCGTTACTCATTTCTCCTCACCACAATTTATTCTAAATAAACACAGAGTATCAGCTTCTTTTAAAAAAATAGTAAGTCTGGTCTTCAAACAGTTACTAGACAAGTCCTTTTTCGCCAGTGTCCCCATGTCCTCTCATAAGCATATCATCTAGGTAAAAAATGTCATGTCTGTCAGGGAAGCATGGCTTCAACACATAAACACTAAGCCTCTTTCCAATCAAATTGTCACACCTTATCCCCTTGCTCCAAAGGTGTTAAACCAAATCACAATTCTGCCAACAGTGAGTACGAGTGCTTATTTATCCACAACCTTGTCACCACTGCCTTTTCTCCAATGTGTTAATATTTGCCCATGTGTCAAGAAAAGTAAAGGTGTCTCATTATTATTTTATTTGGCATTTATTTCATTACGAAAGTGACTAAGTAGCCCACCTATTTCATTAAAACTTCGGATTACTTTATAAACTTATCTATCATTCATTGAAAGGCTAATTATTTTTATTATTGATTCAATAGTATTATATGACTTCAGAAGTCAGCACCCCAGGCCAATTGGTTTGTAAGCAAGTTTTTTATTTATTTATTTTTTTATTGAAAAGCTTATAGGCAAGTTCCTAAGTGGGTAGACAGGTGAAAAAGCAGACAAGTCACTAGGCTGGCAACATGATAGGAAAAGAACCAAAGTATAGCCCAACTCTTGAAAAAGGGAAAAATAGAGTAAAAAGTTCATTAACCTTATGCAAAATATTACACACCATGCTAGATGATTTTCCTGCCTAGACCTTTTAAGGTAGAATTTAGTGCTGTAGCTTTTACAGGGGGAAGAAATGGAAGCTCAGAAATGCTTTTCATCTAGTTAATAATGGAGGGAGAATGTAAACCCTAAATCTGTCTCTTTTCATGACTGTGATTCTTTTCCACAGTACCATACTTACTTTTATTTACATGAAGATCTGGTGAGAATCAGAAATAAGTTCAGGAACAATTATAACTATAGAGTTTGGTAGAATTCTAAGAAGGAGTAGTGGAGGAGGGAGAGAAGGAAGGGGCCAGATAGAGAAGGTGAAGTGAAGGGGGAAGAGGAGAAAGAGGGGTGGTGAGAGGGAGACAAGGAGTAGGAAAGAGACAAGAGCAAGAGACAGAACTTTTGGGGTTAGTAGATGCAAACTATTATATTTAGAATGGATGCACAATGAGACCTTACTATATTCAGGGATATACAGTACACTGAATATGGGGATATACTGTATACGGGGATACAGGGAACTATATCCAATCTCTTGGGATAGAACATGATGGAAGAGAATATGAGAAAAATAATGTATATATTTGTATGTCTGGGTCACTTTGCTATACAGCAGAAATTGGAACATTGTAAATCAACTTGAATAAAATGAGACAAATTTTTTAAAAAGAAAGAGTGAGCTCTTTTGTGTTTTGAATGTGGGAAATTGTGCATAGGCTCCTTCTACACAATGGGTTAAGAAAGGTCATTTGACTCAGAATCGGACACCTTGACTTCATGAACTGTGCTCCAAACTCTCCCTTTTTTGGCAGATTCAGCATCTGCCTCGTTCATTCATATCCAACGATTTCATTGCATTTGTTCTTCATATAGGTGTAGATTGTACAATAGTTTATATTCTCCCTGAATGTGAGTTCATTGTCAATGATTTAATGTGTCGGGAGACGGAAAATTGTATTGGCAGACTGTTACTAAACTTAATTGCTCACCAGATTCAACCCCAATCAATTAACCACAGCATTAGACAACATAAATTCTGGATTAGCCTCTATGAAAAAGGTTGCTAGTCCTGTTTCTTCTCAATTAACAACCTCACTCATTTCGTTTACTAAGCAGAGCCAAAGACAGTAAGGCTGTGTTAATTTACAATAACCATGCTTTATATTTATATGGCAACTACCATTTTCAAAGCACTTTTGTATCTACTAACTCAATTCAGCTCCATCATTCAATAACTCAATAATCAAAGCAAGCAACATTCTTGCCACTTTTCAAGTCAGTAAAGTGAGACTTGGAGAGGTCAATGCCTTACCCAATATGACATGCTTAGGAAGTTTCAGATGTCAGACATGGCATATAATCCTTGGGGGTCAGCATCTGTAGACATTTTTTTCAGAAAACTCCTCAGTATAATACATGAAGAAGCCAAGGCTAGGGAAACGTCAATAATTTGTCCAAAGTCACACAACCAGAAACTGGCAAAACTGGGAAGTGAAATACCTTCTTGTCACTTGACACAGTACAATAGTCAAATGATACTCAAACTCCTCACCTTTAGAAATAATGCAAAAATCAAAGACATAGTGGAGAAATTATGTTTTCATATTGTCTACCAAGTCTATTATAACTCATCTTGCTCTTGTGATACCTAAAAGTGTTAGGTAGTATCTACAAAATGTCAAAAGTAACAGTAAAATTAAAAATTTAACCATTTGTTTCATCAAGATAATGTAAAATAAAATATATTTTGGTGTGTTTTTCTCTGAACAAAAATTCCTTAAATTCTTCATTCTAAGCCCTGTTCTTTTATACCTTAATTTCTATACCCATGACAATTACTTCCTATCCTTATCTCACTCCCCTCCTATGCCACAGCCAGCAGCCTGGACTTAGGCATTGTCAGTCACTCTGCCATCTTCCCAGCCAGGCAGCCTTACTTACTTTCAGTTCATTCTAGAACATGTTGCTTTTTTCTACTCCTTTCAGCTTTTCCACTCAACACTCATTCTTACTCTGTGAGCTGTGCCCATCTTCATTTGTCTTACATCTAATTTTGGAAACTTGTCATTGCTCACTTATTCTAGTTATGTCAGCTCAGACTGACCAGTTCATGTTGATATTTCCTATTTCAAAACACCTAAATCACATCCCTGCTGGTGAAAATTAAAAGTGTGACTAAAAATAAGATAGCACTGATGGTCTTCTAAGCACCATTCAGAGAACTCTGTTATTCACTATAAACAGTTTTTTCTTTTTTTTCTTTTCAGGGCCACACCTGTGGTGTATGTAAGTTCCCAGGCTAGGGAGAGAATCAGAGCTGCAGATGCCAGTCCACACCACGGCAACTCTGGATCTGAGCCACAGCTACAACCTACATCACTGCCACAGCTTGTGACAACACCAGATCCTTAACCCACTGAGTGAGGCCAGGAATCAAACCCACATCCTCATGGATATGAGTTAAGTTCATAACTGCTGAGTCACAACAGGAACTCCCATAAACAGAACCAGAAAAGTTAAATGAGTTGGCTAGGTCCATTAATTTAGAGAGCTAGCATTAGAAACCAGATTAAAATACTACTACTACTAAAAATAATAAGGTTAACAAAGATTACTGTTAAAGTTTTCTATTCCAGAGAATGCTAAGAGATTTACACATATTATTTTATAGGCACAATAACAATAATCATAAATAAAATTAACTCCTCTTTTCACATAAATAAGACACAAAGTAGTATAATACTCCAAGTTTTATAACTTGTATGTAGTCAAGCTTGAACTTGAACCAAACCAAATGATTTTATAGCTCTTGAACTTTTAATCCTGTTTCTATACTTCAAAGAACACATATGCAGCAGCACACCATGATTTATTATCAAGTTTATTATCTGCTTGACTAATACATTCTGTCACACTTTCCTGAAGATGGAAAAGCCTTGACTTTTTATAGTTGAAAATTGTGTTGGAAGTCAGAAATGTTCCTAAAATGGAACTAATTTATGGATCACTTATAAGTGCTAAGCCATACATACATACATACATACGATCTTAAATCACCTATCCTGTGATATAATTTTGAGTATCCAAATTTTATAAATTGGGAAACCAAGGCTTATAATCACACAGTAATAAGTGATCAAACCAGAATCTAAATCTTGTTCTACTGCTTTCAAAGCCCTTGTTAACCATATTTCTATCTCTTTTATTAATATGTGGTCATAATATTGTAGGTAATTGATGTATACTTGACAGGGAACTTCAATAGGATTTTGTTGAAACCGAAGAATCTTTTTTATAGGTTAACATTTTCTTAAGCACAAATCATAGAAAATTGTGGAAAAAGCCTTTCCTCCACCATGATTTGTATTTGGTATTCATGAAAAATCCTACTAGTATAAAATTCTAATCATTTTATTATGTACTTAGAAATTTACTTATTTTGAAAATAAATTATACAACATTAAAACTCTCTAATCAATGAGGGGACTATGGCCATTATATGCCCAGCAGCCCGAGGGACATCGGATATTGGAGACAGTGTTTGATCCTCAATTTTATTTTACTCATTTTTAAAAAATTTTTGGCCATGCGCCAGGCATGTGGAAGCTCTCAGGCCAGGGACTGAGCCCATGCAGTAGTAGCAGCCATCCAAGCCACAGCAGTGACACCTTAACCCGCTGTGCCACAAAAGAACTCTTTGACCCTCTATTTTAAACTCTTTACTGTGTGCTCACCAGTTTTTATTTTCCTTCCACTTTTGATATAATGTAAAATGTGTCAGTTAACCATGTCCACAAAATGCTACATAGCAAATCACTCCAAAACTCAGTGGCTCAAAGCAACAATCATTTATCTTTAATGATCTACAGAGTGCCTGGTGGCAGCTGCTCCAATGTGAGCTTTTCTACCGCAAATGCCTTCCACAAGTTTCTTATCCACCTTCTGGAAGGAGCAGGCTTGCATACCCATGTTTGTTGATGGCAGAGGCGCATGCAGGAGCAAACTCAATTTTGCCAGTGCTTTGTCTGCACCATATTTAACATCCCATTGGCTAAAGCAAATCATAGGAGTGAGGTACTATACTACACAAATAATTGAGGACACTAAAACTAACTTTCCAAATGGCACAGACTGGGAGAGGGATGGAGAATCATGCTCAGGAAAGCAATTTACCATAGAAGAGGATAAGCATTTTTACTTCAATGGTTCTCCAACTGAAGTATGAATCAAGAACACCTAGAAGTTTGCCAAAACGACAAATTTTGAGCTACTTCCAGAGTTTAAATTTCTTTCAATATGTATCTAACCTAGTGCCCTAGTGACTCTAAGGCAAGGGGTCCATACTTTGAAAAATGTTTTCCTATATATGGCCTTTTGATAATTTGCACAGAACTTGTTGGATTCAATGTACTAACCCAAGAACTATTCCCCTAAAAATGTCACATCTGTGACTCGGCAATCAAAAACTTAGTTTTCTGCTCTAGCTCCAGAGAAAACCCATTATTAAAATTCTTGTATAACAGATTTGTTAATGCTGCTATGGTATTCTGATACCATACCAAGCACAAGAGTTGGTTACACATGACGTGGTAATTGCCAATATCAAAAGAATTATCCAGTGCAAACCTAATTAGGCGCTTGAGCAATGAGATGTGACAGAATTACCTATGTGAGGTAATCTATTGACATTACCTATGTGAGGTAATCTACTGACAAATAGATCTCTGTTTTTCCCTTGTTCTGAAGCTTTGCTTGTATAAAAACCTTAAGTTCTCTATTGCATTGATAATGAAGACAAACTAACGAGACAAAGTAGAATTTGCGTATGGAACGGTGCTCAAACTTCTTCAAAATTATTTCCAAAGCTCTCTCTTTCAACATCCTCTTTTGATTCTATCATTTCATAAGGAAGTACACACTATATCTTTAATGCTTTGTATCTGTTAGACTTTCCTACAAAGAAAGGCTGATTTTTTTCTTTTTAACGAAGAGTCAACAGAGGTGGTGTGAATTAGTGATGAGCACTGGGGTTGACACAGCTCTATAAAGATAAAGGAGAGGAACTACAATGCGCTGGAGGTCTCTTCCACAAAAATACTCAAAACTAAACATCCTGATACTACCTGAACAGAAAGAGGTAATTTTAATCTTCTGTTTTCAGGATGTTTTGTTATCTCTTGTTTTTTTTCCTGTTTTCTGAAAACTGTTTCTAAGATATTTGTTATGGAGACATTAGTGACAATTATGTCTTCATTTCAAATTGTGATGGCACTTGAGAATGATAAAATGCACTTGTTTCGTTATACACTTTTTAATCCTAACCTAATCCATCTAATATTAATATGGCCATCTCTGCTTTTTTTCCCTCTTTTCTTTGAATTTCTCTACCATAAAGTAGACAAATGTTATGTTGGAAAAATATTTGTGGAGGTCCTATCTAGTATATTCTTTTCATGCCTGTCATTGCTTCTGAGCTATTTTACAATGCTATAATTTTAAGAAAACTAATCACAATGCAAATGACCCATTTATAGCAAGCAAAAAAAACAAACAAACCCATATTCAGTGAAAATGGAATGTATTATTTTCTTGTAGACATTGATCAGCTTTGCATCTACATATAAATGCATTTTGATATTCCCAATTGCCTATGCATGCGTATGTGTACTTTTTGAAATCTACTTTGAAGAAATTAGAAATTATAAATATCACATTGGTTCCCTTGTTAATGAGTTAAATACTTTTGATATGTGTTTATTTAATATAAGTACATCATAAACAATTTTCTTTTTTCTTTTTTTTTTTTTTTTGTCTTTTTTGTCTTTTGAGGGCCGCACCATGGCATACGGAGGTTCCCAGACTAGGGGTCTAATCAGAGCTGTCACCTCTCTCCTACACCACAGTAATGCCAGATCTGAGCCATGTCTGCAACCTATACTACAGCTCATGGCAACGCCACATCCTTAACCCACTGAGAGAGGCCAAGGATCAAACCCGTAACCTCAGTTATTGGTCTGATGTGACATGACAAGAACTCCATAAACAGTTTTCTTAATCACTTTTATTTCCAATCTTTCTGAATCATGTTGTTCCAACTCTATTTCTTTGACACAGTATTTATTTGGCTTTTGCTTTTGGACTTGGGCTGTCTTTTCATTTACATTTACATTTTAATATAAATGATATTTGTTGAATTTTATGTATGATATTCTAACATACACTTCTTAGTGTATTTTAAAATGTTTTTCTTTTCTTTTTCTGTTTGTCTTTTTTTTTTTTTTTTTTTTTTTTTTTGCTTTTTAGGGCCACACCTGCAACATATGGAAATTCCCAGGCTAGGGGTTGAATGGGAGCTGCAGCTGCTGGCCTAGACCACAGCCACAGCCACAGCAATGCAGGATCCAAGCCATGTCTGTGACTTACATCACAGCTCAAGGCTTTGCCAGATCCCTGGCTCAATGAACTAGACGAGGGATTCAAACCCACATCCTCATGGATACTAGTTGGGTTTGTTTTCACTGCACAACAATGGGAACTTCCTATCAAATCTTTTAACAGCGTTGTCTCTTCCTAAAGATTTACCCTCTATCTTGTTTGAGTGGAATGTAAGTAATTTCTTCAGGAACACCTAATATGGATAACATGCCTTGAGAACGAGAGGGAAAACAAGAGTCCTTAAACATGCTAAAAAAAAAAATTCCCACCCCGCTTATTTTAGGAGAAATGCTGAGAAAAGTCAAACTGAGAAAACATTTTTCATCTATAATGTTCGCAAAAATCTAAGTTCAACAAAGAACACAAATTGGGAAAAGTCAGATCTTCATATATTGTTGATGTGAGTTCAAAATAATGAACCTTCTAAAAGGCAATCTGTAAATATCTGTCAAAATTACAAATGCCTTTAATATTCGACCTAGCAATCTCGCCTCCTATCTTAAAAAATACCCTCACGTTATTTGACATATGTACATACTGTATATCACAGCATTATTTTCAAATAAGAAAATAACAGGCACAAAACAAATATTCATCAATAGAAGATTAGTTAATCCAAGGGGTATGCGTACCATGCAACACTGGGCTTATCTTACAAAATGGAAAAGCTCTTTATGTATTGATAAGGGCAGAGGGGAAACCCAAAACTCAAGGATAAATGCCAAGAAAAAAAAGTAAATTACAGTATGGGATATATAATAAGTAATATATCATAAGTAAAAGGTAGACAATATTAATATGCACTCATTTACTGGCATCTACTTAAGGAATCATTAGAAGGATATACAAGGAAAAACTTCAAAACAATTACTAAGAGACTGAGAAAAGCCTTAATGGGCAGGATAGAGGCAATGAAACACCTATTGGTTAATAATAATTGTAACATTTTAATTAGAGTAATATTTTAATCTGTAATTTAATAGTAATATTTTAATATCTTATTTTAATTAGAGTAATATTTAAATATATATCAACTAGTAGAGCACTATCCAGATGGGAGCATTAACCCATCTATAGGTGCATGGAAAATCATATTAGATTCTGACCATAAACAACCCATATGACAATGCTGCAAAGTAAAAACTGAATAGTAGCCCTTGTTGCGAATGTTGAAATTTATAACTTATATTATTCTCCAAAACAATATAATTTTTAAGTTTAAATATGACTAAAACAAAGCATATAATCATATATCTTAAAGTCTCATAGCTAGGGCACACACAATAAAATGAACCATTTTACATTTTCATGAATATCATGGGCTTAAGTAAGAAAATATAGTAATTTGCTACATTCTTAAAATATTCTTTCAGTTTACACAATACTCTAGATTTTTCTAAGGCATAATTTCTAAGACTATATAACAAGTTCTTACGACTCTTACAAAACTTCTCATAAAAATTTCCAAAATCAAATATATTTCTAAGTACTATATGTTATACCCTTAGAGAAAATAAAAAACTACTGGCATATTAAAGGCTCTAAGGATTACTGTACTAAATAAATGAATTAAAATGGTTTGAGCTGTCTTCTTAATAAATTATATATCCATAGAATTATTTACTCCCATGACAGTATTTTATTAAAAATTATGTTTGATGTGGTTTGCTAATTTTTCTAACTACACTTACATATTTAATCAGGACTTTGCTATCAATTTGGCACTGATTATGACCTGGTAGCAGGGATGTCCATCATTTATGCCAGTAACTATACTCTTGAATGTTTCTGTGTTTATCAAATTTAAACTAATTCAGTCATTTTAAATTTAAATTTTTGGAAATGGCTTACTAGATAACAATTGCCTAAATGACATATCTTAAAAATAACCATTCTACAGCTCCTCTGCTGCCTCAACTTTATTTTCAAAATAAACAATAAGCAAAAAAAAAAAAAAAAGTCTAGAGTTAAAGACAATGTAACAGAAAATATTTAGAGTTTGATTCTAGACATATTTGGTTTTTAATCTTGCATCTGCTATTTATAAGTGATAGGAAAATGATCAACTAGCTTTTCCTCATTTTGATTTTCTCATCCATAAACACATGGATATGCAACTTGCATGACTATTGTCAGAATTTCACAAAATGTGTGTTAATTGCTTGATACAAGGACTCATGTCATGAGAATCAAGTTAGATTTCTCCCTCCTTCTCTGGAAATATAAGCAAGAATGAGTCATTCCTTATTAATTTGTGATTCATCCACAGAATATATACAAAGTTGTTAGAAGAGTGCACTAGTGGAAACAAACTGGCTCGAATTTAAAGCGGGGAAAAACAATTCAAAAGGAAAAGATGACTAGAGGTCTATGGGCAAAGAATATGCTAACAAAACTTCTCGGCTACAAATACGGACAATTTCTTATAGAAAAGAACGCATGACTCAGAGGGCAGAGGTAGGAAACCCAAAGAACTACACAAACGGGCAAACTGCATTCCTAATACACATACTTCCTACCCTGGGAATAGCAGGATTCCAGGCATGTGTTAATTCTGTCCTTTTTTGGTTGAGCATGTCTACTGGGGCTATCCTATCACTATCTCCCAGTTGGTTTTTGTTTACTGGAGCAGATAACCTGTCTTTCTAGACCACAATCTCTGCATTTGAAAGCAACAAAAACAACAACAACAATAAACAAACCAAAAAAAAACTACCCATGAAGGCAACCTCAAGAAGCCTTGTCCACACCTGGACAAGGTTTAGGTGTTGATACTGTATTCTAAGCCTGAACTTGATGCTGTGACAAGACTTTTGGTGGGCTTGAAAGAGGGAGTTAGTACATTTTTACCTTTCTACAGAAATGTAAATATTTTAAGACCGGAGGGCAGACTGTGGTGGACTACAGATGGACCAAATTTGTTGTCCCTCCCACTTTTTAAGCCACTCTGGCTTGTGATTGGCTGTGATTGACGGAATGCGACAAAAGTGACTGCATGGAATATCTCAAGGTGAATTATAAATGGGCTTTTAAGAAATCTGCAGGTTACCTTTTAAATTCCTCTTGCATGATGGGCTTCCATGATGTATAAAGCTGGAACCTTGTGGGAAGGTCACGCGGAGGAGAGGAGAGAAGAGGAGGGGGTGCTTTAGTGAACTGCCCCACGTGACATCCAGCACCAATGGTCAGCGCTGTGAGTGGGTCTCCCAGGTGACTACAGCTCCAGCCAACACCACAGAAACAGAACTTCCCAGCTGAGCCCAGTCAACCTTAGTCAGGAGAGATAAGAAATGGCTGTTACTTTTTAAGCTACTGAGTTTGGTGCTATTTTCCTTTTTTAAATCCTAAGGTAGAAAAAAATATTTTTTATACTCTAATACTAATATACCTGTGAATTTCCAAAGGCTACAGATTTCTCCAAACTCTCCTTTTGGGGACTATGTCCTGAAAAGTAGCAGAAATCTAGTTTTCAAGTAACATGCTTTGGTTAGGAGAAAATCATTTAAAATGAGAAATACCTGCGCACAGAACTTAGCCGAACCATTTATTAATTGGGAATCCTGATAAAGATATTTTTAACCTCATGGGTTCTCCACTGTTGCCTTTAAAAGTGATGATAATAAGAGCCACTTTACAGGATGCGTGTATTACGTGAAAAAAGACATAAAAATCACCCATCAAGAATTCCATAAGCACAGGAGGTTTTTTTTACTCAATAATGTTAACTGATACTTTTATTATCTGACAGGAGAGAAAGTGACTTTGTATTGGGTCTAGAAAATGATTCTTTGTCTTTCAAGCAGGAGGAAAATGATAGGAGATACAAATTATAATTTAAATTAAAAAAGAAAATTAAGGGTTATTTTCCTGTGGAGGGATTTTACTTTTCTACAACTAGTAAACACTCTGAGAAAATGTACCACAGTTTCTTGGCACCTGGAATTGGGGAAGTCATTTTATAAAGCCATAAGTACATATTTCCTCATCCCAGCATAGGGTGTGTTGGTGCGTAGATGACAGCAGAAAGGGCATATGTAGCTCCCCTAAACCTACACAGGTGTGTTCCTTGTCTTAGTAGCCACATGCTCTTCCAGCTACTACAAATCCTGACTCTCTTTCACCTGCATACCCTGTGAGGAATGAACCATGTTGATTAGCCATCAAAGTACAGAGCAAGAGATAGCTTTTGACTGTTTACCCCCGAAATACACATCACAAGTTAATTCTAAAACATCCTAGAGGAGGAAAGTATCAAGAGGTAGAAACTTGACAGAATGATAAAGAGCATGTGATTTCAGTTATGAATAGTGTCAATGCTGAGTCTTATAAAATTTTACAAGCAAAAAAGGTTAATAAGAATGATAATAAGGATGATAGGGAACATCTTTTTAGAACGCAACCCCCTTGTGTATGTATCATGTTACTTTCCATACCCCTAACTGACCACTCTACGCCTCCATGAAATACAGATTCAGACCCATTGTCGTCTAGTGGTTCCACCACGGACGCCGCTCTGGAATCTATTTCAGACAGACTAGGCATGAAAATTACCTAAGCACATATAAAGAGCTAGGAAGGTTTACTGCCTGCAGTGGCTTTCAAAAGAATGGTTCCCCCGGCCAGCAGCATCAGCATCTCCTGAAGCTTGTTAGAAATGAAAATTACCAGGCTCCACCACAGACCTGCTAAGTCAGAAACTCTGGGGATGGGGTCCAGCCATCAGTGTTTGAACAAGTCTCCCAGGTTTTTCTTAATGCTTAGTCTTTGAGAACTGTCAGTATACTGAATGGAGGTAAGGAAAAATTCAGATACAGAAACAAAAACCAAAAACCCCCATCATCTTTCAGAAATATGGATTTCAAGTTTTGGTTCTATCAAATAGTAAGGAAAGGCACAGGTGTCAATATTGAGAGTTGAAGGAATGATACTTCCAGAATCAGAAAGAATTGGAACTAAAGCATGACACTCCATGCCTGTCTGATTTTACTTAACCTTTCTGAATTCAGCCCTACTGTCTGGGAAAGGAGATAATACTATCTCCCTTGGTGTGTAATTAAATCAAAGAGCATGCATAAACTAGCTAGTAGTTAGCTGTGTATCCTGTATTCATTTGATTCATTTTAGTGTTTGCTGAAGATACAGGCAGTAACTTCAACTCAAGAGAACTATAGGTGGCTTGCTTCAGGGTAGGTAGAAGGTTGTGAAAAGTGGAGATGGTGAAATAAAAGGACAAATATAAGTATTGATGAGCTTGCTGATTTCTTATCAGTCAGGCAGCCTCTTCACAGACTAGAGGGGAGAGGCAGTGAGTGGTAAGTTTACGCCCACAGTGAAGCCTCTGTGCTCATTTGCGTGAATTTAGAGCCTCATTCATTTCCAGTTATTGAATGCCTGCCTGTGAAGAGCCAGGAAGAGTGCCAGTAAGTGAAGGTGAAACAGGCTATTCAAAAAGAGGCAGTGCGGGATAATAATTAAGAACTTGAGCTTGGAGCCAACCTGCCTGGTTTTGAATCCAAGCCTATTATCTATCTATTGTGTGACCTCAGGGAAGTCACTTAACCTCTGGGGTCTCCGCTTTTTCATCCTTATTCTTAAAAGGTGGTAATAATACCAAATACCTGGTAGGATTATGGTCAGAATAAAATGAATTAATACACATTCAAAAAAATCAGGTGAGGATTCAAGCAGCCTAGGACCTTCGTTAATGTGGCTTATGTTCATCTCCTGATGTGTTGGCATAACTCACTCCTTTACTGGCTTTTCCTGACATCCCACTGTCTGTGAGATTGAGTCCAGAATTTCATCCTTATGGACCTCTAGACCGGTGCTTCTCAATCTTTAATCTGAATAGGATCTCTGGGGGTTCACATAAAAATGCAAATTCGGGCTTAGTAAGACTGGGATGGGGCCTGAGTTCCTGCATTTTTAACAAGCTTCCAGGCGAGGCCCATGCAATTGTCCAGGAACCACAATTTCAATGCAAAACTATATTCTAATTTCAACTTTAGAAGGTAGCCCATTGCAGAGATGGAACATCATTTTAATAGAGGTCCCTGAAATATGCTATGGGAAGAATGACTAAATTTGCTCACTTAGAAATCAGGCAAACTTTTAAGTAGGTTTTGGTTCTAAGGAAAGATAAACTTTAAGACAAGAGAAAAATGTAAGAGTATTCTGTGTTCTGACTTTGATGTCAAGGGCACAGAGTTTGAATCTGATCTAGACAGCGGCAGGAGACCAGCGCAATGACTGAGAAGCAGAATTGATAGAGTTGCAGGGCAGGGAAGAAGGCTTTTACTAACTGCTGTGCTTGCTGAGAGCTCTACCACAGAGATGGGGGGAATAAATTCATGGGCATGGAGTTATAGTAGCAGGAAGTAAATTTTACAGATTCTTACACATCTTAACGTTGAATTGTGGTAGAACATTATTGCAATACATGCTGGTTGAACAGAATTCAATTTATTTTTATCATTTTATTTTTAAGAAGAATATTTACCTCAGAGTTTTAAAGTGAAAGGAATTAATAGACACAGAGGTATAAAATTGTATTTTTGGAATACAATTGTCTCTGACATGCAGTATTAGTTAATATCAGCTATTATTATTATTAAAATATATTATCTGAGAAAATAATCTCCATTACAATAAAAAAATAAAAGACAAGTTCTGTGTGTCATTTATGTTATAGAAACTTTAATAAATTAAGATGAAAGAGAGAAAATGCATTTTCCAAATTATTTGTATCAGTCATAGCAGGTTTAGAACTCCATCTATCCATTTTTAAAAGTCTATATTCATCCACCAATACATGCTGTTTTAAGTCAAGTGATTAAAATTTAGGTTATAGTTTCTTCATCTATAAAATAAAGATATGTTATATACCTCAATATCAAAAAAGAGCAGTCCAATCAAAAATGGGCAGAGGATCTGAAAAGGCATTTCTCCAAAGAAGACAATACAGATGGCCAAGAGGCCCATGAGAAGATGCTGGATATCACTCATTATTAGAGAAACGCAAATCGAAACTACAATGAGGTATCGTCTCACACCAGTCAGAACGGCCATCATCAAAAAGTCTACAAATAATAAATGCCGAGAGAAGGGGTGGAGAAAAGGGAACCCTCCTACACTCTTGGTGGGAATGTAAATTGATATAGCCCCTCTGGAGGACAGTATGATGGTTCCTTAAAAAACTAAAAAATTGAGCTACCGTATGATCCAGCAATCTCACTCCTGGACATATATCTGGAGGAAGCTGTAATTGGAAATTACACATGCACTCCAATGTTCAAAGCAGGATTATTTACAATAGCTAAGACACAAAAGTAACCTAATGTCCATCAAAAGATGAATGGATAAAAAAGATGTGGCTCATAGGCACAATGGAAAACTACTTAGCCATAAAAAAGAATGAAATAATGTCATTTTCACCAACATGGATGGACCTACAGATTATCACACTAAGTGAAGTAAGCCAGACAGAAAAAGACACATATCATATGATACTACTTATATGTATAATCAAAAAATGATACAAATGAACATATTTACAAAAGAGAAACAGACTCATAGATATAGAAAACAAACCTATGGTGACCAAAAGAGTGATAAATTAGGAGTTTGGGATTAAAATTATACACACCACTAGATATAAAATAGATAACCAACAAGGAACTACTCTATTGTACAGCACAGGGAAATACACTCAATATCTTGTAATAACCTATAATTGAAAAGAATGTAAAAAAAAAAAAAGAGAATAGATAGGAGGTCCCTTGTGGCACAGCAGGTTAAGGACCTGGCTTGTCACTGCGGTGGTTGGTTTGAATTGCTGCTGTGGCATGGGTTTAATCCCTGGCCTGGGAACTTCTGCATGCAATGGATGAAGCGTTAAAAAAAAAGAATATATACATACATATATAACCAAATCACTTTGCTGTACACTCCTGAAACTAACATAACATTGTAAATCAACAATATTTTAATAAAAATTTAAAAAATAAAGGTATGTTCTTTTAACAACTAGGTGATCATTTATGCGATCAAAGTATAAATGTATATTAAACATTTTACACATATAAATTATAATTGAGTTAGCCAATCAGCTACACTTGATTTCAGCTACCTACTCATTCTCAGCAATTACAATAAGTAGGCTTTTTTTGCAATTAAGTACATGCTCACAAATTAATTGTACTATGAATTAAAGTCACCTTAACAAGCTAAAAAGAGGAAAAAACACATTTAGTTAACCTCTACATTTTTTAACTCACACAGTTATTCTAAGAATAAAGCTACCACAAACAGTAAACCCCAGTCATAGTAGCCTTGGCTATAAAACTCCCTCCCTGCATCTTGACATGGCTAACTCCTGCTTATTTCTCAGGTCTCAGCTAAAATGTTGTGTCTCCAGAGAGACTTTGCTGACCATTCACTCACATCTCTCTTTCCATCCCTACCTCTACATGTCCTGTAACTGTGTATGAGTTACACCATTTGAATCTGTTGAATGCTTATCACTATCTGAAATCTTGTCCTCGTGTTGGTTATTTTGCTCACTAAACACTTCCAAGGAGAGCATCAGAGTGTCAGCATCTTCCTTCTGTGCCAAATTTGGGCTGTGGTCCTGTGCCTGGATTGGCACATGGTAGATACTCAATAACTAGTTAGATAAGATAGGGCTCCTAATGTCTTGAATCTCAGAATGTCAAAACTTTAACAACTTCTAGATAGACTTAGTTTAAAATGCTATGCTTTGTAAGTGTAGGTAATGCCCTTGATCCAAAATTAGCAGCAGTTAAACATGTGTTCTGTTGTACTTTAAGATTTGCAATGACTACATCTAAGCATCTAAGGATGACCTGACCCCCTTGCTGTACAGTGGGAAAATAATAAAAAAAAAAAAAAAAAAAAAAAAGATTTGCAATGACATTTCTGTTATCTAGCTTTTGGCACGTAAGAATAAGGTGGGGTAAGGACCAGCAATCAATAGCTATGAACAGGTCGAACTTGCACAGGTTTTGCTGAGTATAAGTCCATTATTCTGAACACAGTAGCATTGTGTTTAATTTTACAGACACATCTTAATGACGAATGAACTTAGGGATAGTGTGATATCAGAATTTTATCACTTAAGTTGTGAGTGAAATAGAACCAATCTTAAATTGAATGCAATGGGCATATATTTTGTGTGTTCTTACTATGTATTATACAATACCACTGTATATTAAATCAACTTTAGTTGACTACAGAATTTCTCAGTGTTGTAATCACGTTATTTAATTTGTCATATGCAAAACTTAATGCTTTCCCTGTTATCATCAGAAGAGAGGTGCCTCAGGAACAAAGAAGGGGTTTATTGGGGAAAAAAGTCACAATCTTGTATTGCTAAAATCTTACATACTGTGAGTATAGAAACTCAACTTTATACCTAGGAGATACTCAAAATAAAGTCAAAGGACGTATAGCATTTATTTTCAGTTTTGTATATGAAAGGGGAAAAAAATGTCTTATCAGCAGTCCAATTCTAGCACTGCCTTTTTCACAGCAAAGTACTTCATTTTTTGAAAACACTGTTCAATTGGATCAAGTCTCTCTATATAATAATAAACTGTGAAAACAGAACTGTAGAGGTGATATGATATAAGAATGGTATGAAAAAACAGCTTAATGTTAATACCTGTTAACATGGCACAAACTGGGCAATTAATAACTGCTCATGAAATTAACAGAATATATTTTTAGTGTTTAGTGTTCATTTTTAATTTTCACATTTATTGTTAATATTTAAACCTAAATCATACTTCTTCTTGCTCCTTCAAAATATTTCCTTGAATTGTTGGTTCTATCTTTCCTTTTGAGTTATTTTATGCTCTTGTTTTTGTCTGTTATCAGCAAAGAAATAAGATACCCTATGTATTATTCACCTTAGTTTCCAAACATCTCCTGAACATCAAATCTGTTCAGATAAAGATTTGCATAAGGTTCTAGGAAGGGTACAGAAATGAGTGAAATATGATCCTCTGCTATGAAAGGCAAATACATGGCTTTGAGAGTAATATGAAGAGATGAAAAAATAACTCACCCAAGAAGGAACATTTGAGATATGTTTCTTGAAGGGTGGGAAGAATTTTGAAAGGTGGAAGGGAGTTAGCGATAATGGCAGATAAGCTAAATCATGGAATATAGACAGAAAAATTAATAGTGGAATTAGGAATTTTGATAAGTTAATAAGGAATGAGATGTGGAATACAAGGCTGAATGCTAAGTTTGAGGAAAGATAAAAAACACTAAGATTCTTTTTAAATAATGATCACTAAAATTTTTGAACTGGGGAATGACAGGATTAAATATTTTCTTGATATTATCTTTTTTTTGTTTTCTTGTTAATCAATCTAAACTAAATTGATATTTAATATTTCTTTCATCTTATACAGCTTAGCATATTTTAAAATCATTCTCTTTTCTCTGATATATGCCAGTTTCTTAATGCCTTAACTGGATTTACAAAAAATGCCTTCTAGAGCCCTTCTTTCATACTTCAAATACTTTCTCTACACCACAGCCAGTAATCTTTATAAAATGCAAACTTTCCATGTCACTTCCTTGCTTTGAAAATCTCTGCTAGCTTCCCAATTCCCTCAAGACTCCTGAGCATGATTTATGAGACTCAAGTCCAACTCTTTATCCTTCCAGATCTCTTCTGCAAGATTCCTCTTCTTCTCACCTCTAAGCTTTTGCCTGTGCTCCTCTCTCTCAAATTCATTTCCCTAACTCAGTTCATCTTGGGACCTCAATCCCCCAGGGAACAAATTTCTGATTTTAAGCACTCTCTCCTCTGTGCCCCCAGTACCCTGTTTATCATATTGAATTATAACACATTATTTACATGGTTAACTCACCCACAAAAAGCTGTACACTCTGTGAGGCTGGGCCGTGGTTATCTTCCCACTCTTTTTTTTTTTTTTTTTTTTTTTTTTTTTAGGGCCACAGCCACACAGCCATGGCATATGGAAGTTCCCAGGCCAGAGGTCAAACTGGAACTGCAGCTGCCAGCCTATACCACAGCCATAGCAACACTAGATCCCAGCTACATCCATGACCTAAACCACAGCTCAAGGCAACACCAGATCCTTAACCCACTGAACGAGGCCAGGGGTCAAACCAGCATCCTCATGGGTACTAGTTGGGTTCATTACTGCTGAGCCACAACGGGAACTATATCTTCCCATTCTTAAATTTCCAGAACTCAGTACACTGCCTGGCATATAGTAGGTCCTAAACATATGTGCAGGAGCCAAATGCATACAGAAAAGAATAAAGAATGTGTGATATATGAATGAGATATAAACAAGAGATGAGAAAGATAAGATTTTCTAATTTGCATATTAAAAGTTTTAGATCTTGTAAATTAATGAACAAATTATATAAACCATAATCATAACTATTCTATTTGTTGAGCCACAAACATGTGCCAAATCAATACACGCAGTTTTTATCCAGCATTTAGTGTAGTGCTTGGCATCTATCTCCTATCTATCAATCTGTCTATCTATCTCAGAAATGCAGTTACTATTATTATTATACTACTATTATGTTTTCCCATTTTATACACAAAGAAACTAATATTCAATAAAAAGAACTAATTTTTCTTAGATCGCACAATAGCACTGCTTGTCTCTAAATGTGAGTTTTCAGTTACGCTGAAGTTTTCTAAAATTTTTAAATAATAAAACCTCTGGGAGTTCCTGTCGTGGCTCCACGGTTAATGAATCTGACTAGCATCCATGAGGACACAGGTTCAATCCCTGGCCTTGCTCAGTGGGTTAAGGATCTGACGATGCTGTGAGCTGTGGCATAGGTCTCAGATGTGACTTGGTTCCTGCTTTACTGTGGCTGTTGCATAGGCCAGCAACTACAGCTCTGATTGGACCCCTAGCCTGGGAACCTCCATATGCCATGGGGGTGGCCCTATTAAAAAGAAAAACAAAAACAAAACTGTTTCTCTCTCTCACAGCAACACTTAACTAGAACTCCCATATATGAAGATATTAAAGATGAACCTGATGCCAGTGGAGAAATCCACCCCCATCTCCCCTTCACGCATAAGTAGGTCCCTGAATAATCTCTTGTAGGGATGCCCATAAGTTTATAGAAAGCATTTAGAACTTCACTGGCCCACTCCTTGCTGCCTGCCATTCCATGAACAAGATCCCATAGCAGCAATATTGAGTATCTCAACTCTATTCCTTTTGCCTTCCTTGCTAACACATTTGCAATATAATGCAATATATTTGCCTTGGTCTAATAGACGGCCTAGCTATTAAATCAAAAAGGTGAATACAAGGAGATATACTGACCTGGAGCACAGCCCAGGATTTCTGAAGTTTGACATTTAATACTCTGCAGGCATGGGGAAGTTAGAATTGGGGAGTAGAAGTTATAACCAGGGTTGAGAGTCTCTGGAAGTTAACAATATGGTAAAGGTGGGGCTCTAAGTCCAGAAAGTCACTACACTTAGGACTATGCAGACATAAATTACAGATCTGAGTTGAACTTACTTTCTCCTTACTCCAGGCAGTGCTTTCCACTTGAAACTATGGTCAAGAATATAGCTTTAGAAACTGAGAGATCTAAATTTATGACTTAGCCTTGATGGCCTACAGAAGTGTAGCTTACTTAAGACCATGTCTCTGATGCATGTGTTTATTTTGGAAGTGGCCTTAAGAACAGGAATGAGGGACTGAAAGACTAAAAGAAGGAATGAGGGCAAATCCACCAAAGTGTACATTACTGCTGCAGGCAACTGGGAATCAATTTGCTGGGGTCTCTCTAAGAGGATAAACATATATTTTGAATAGTATTGGTCTATATTGTATTCATGACCATGTTATTTGTTTGAATTTTCCCCTGGAAAGAAATGCCACCTTGAAACTTGTTTATAGAGTCTTAGGCCAAAGTATTTGGAATTCGATTAATTATTAACCTCAGTATTTGTAAATCAATTAATACTTGATTCAAATAATAAGTGGTATCTTCTTTTGACTTCTAAGGAAAAAGGTACACACAGAGAAAGACAGAGATAACACAATACCTGGATTTTAGTTCTTTCCTTTGCAGTATTTCACATTCTACCAGAACTCAAGCATTGTCAAGAATTAAATTTAGTGACAATTCAATAGCAAAAATGGACATAATTCTGGCATTTTTCCATATGAGGATATTGTTCATAATCATGTCCACTCACAGCAAGATTTGTGCCCACACATTCCATTATTGCATGTGGGAGTTGATTCCATTTTTTTTGACTATAGGAATCTACCCATGAAATAGAACAGAAGACTTAAATTTGGGGAAATTATCTTTTGCCTGTCTCTCCACCCAGCAAAAATGTCGAAAGTAACAATTCTGTGCAATGTACTTTAAACACTTAAGTTTGCCTTTTGGAAAACCATGATTCCAATGAGCAGCTGCAGATCTCTGTTAAAACCAAAGGTATAAATTATAACCTCTTCTACTGCGCAAAGTGAACCTAGCAAGTGGATGTGTGAGGATTAAGGAGCATCTCCCAGGGAATACAATGTTTTGGTCAATTTGAAAGAGATTTAGAAAAGCTCTAGGCATATCTTTGGAGATTTTAATTGAATAAAGAATTAGGAAGGAAAGGGGAGAGTGAGGGTGGTATCATCACATAAACTTTCTTCTTGAAGGGCATTCCAGGTAATGAGGCATAAATCCTAGACTGATGGCTTTGATCCTGCCTCACCTTCTTCTTAGATAAAATTCAGATCCATCCTCTGTGAACCAAGCGGGGAATATCCTTGTCATCGAACATTAGGATACCCTAGTTCCAAAAGTCTCCTTATGGGCCAACCAATCCAGGGATTCCAAATTCAAATGTCATATACATACATACATATATATGTGTGTGTATGTGTGTGTGTGTGTGTGTATACACACATACACATGTATTTATTTATTTATTTATTTTTATGGCCACACATGCAGCATACGGAAGTTCCCAGGCTAGGGGTCCAAATGGAGCTGCAGCTGCTGGCCAATGCCACAGCCATGGCAACACTGGATCTGAGCTAAATCTGCAAACTACACTGAAGCTTGCAGCAATGCCGGATCCTTTACCCACCAAGTGAAGCCAGGGATCAAACCTGCATCCTCACAGAGACAATATTGGGTCATTAACCTGCTGAGCCACAATGGAAACTCTGTCAAATGTCTTTAGAGGCCAAACAGATAAGTTTGAATAAATGAATAAACAGCTTAAGCATATGACCTAAATATTTAGGATCCTGGCATCTACTGATCAGATTGTCCTCCTAGATTTGCAGTTTCAGTCGTATAATTCTCACACTTTCCTCCAATGAAAATAATATAGAATTTGAGATATATAAGGTTTGAAAGTCAGTCTCACTTGGATTTTAATCCAGTTAGACCTTCTACTAGCCGTAGGAGCAGAAACAAACTGCTTAATATTTCTAAGTCTCCCTTTGTTCATCTTCGACACAGAAAATTTATATCAAACCTGGATTGTTGTTTGGAAGGTTATAATGTATACACATCTCTAACATCTGGCAAGTGGTAGACCTGAGCTTAAAACCAAAGCCATGCTAATTCCAGGACAAACAGTGCTGTGTTGTCACAGCGGTCCTAGACCAGGAAGCCAGGAGGCCTAATTGAAGATGAGTTGTGATAAGCTTAGGCTTTGGACTCAAGAGTGTTGACGTTTCAGACTAGTCCTGACCTTTCATAATTGGGATGCTATTTAATGTTTGTATGTTCCAGTTTCGTAATTTAGAATGTTGCAATCCAATTCACTAACTTCAAGGTGCCAAATCCATTCCTCCAGCATTAATTTATTTGACCTATCAGAAGCATGTGATACAAATGATCCCTTCCTTCTCACTGAAGCCCTTTCTTCACCTAGCTTCTGGGCAAGTTTTCTCTTGGTCTCTCCCTAACCTCTATGAAGATTCAATGAAGCAATGCATATAAAGTTCTTAGCACAATCCCTGAGACTTAATAAATCATCAGTAAATAGCAGCTTCTGCTCTCATCATCATCATCACATCATTTTTTTATTGTTATTTCCCGAATACAATTTTTTTTCTACTGTACAGCATGGTGTACATGTACACATTCTTTTTCCTCCCATCATCATGCTCCATCATAAGTGACTAGACATGGTTCTCAGTGCTACACAACAGGATCTCATTGCTAATCAATTCCAAAAGCAAGAGTTTGCATCTATTAACCCCAAGCTCCCAATCTATCCCATTCTCTTCCTTGGCAACCACAAGTCTATTCTCCAAGTCCATGATTTTCTTGTCTGTGGAAAGGTTCATTTGTGCCATATATTAGATTCTAGATATAAGTGATTGGATTAGGAAGAATGTGGCATATATACACAATGGAATACTACTCAGCCATAAAAAAACCAAAATAATGCCATCTGCAGAAACATAGATGGAACTAGAGACTCTCATACTGAGTGAAGTAAGTTAGAAAGAGAAGGACAAATACCATATGATATCACTTATATCTGGAATCATCATCATTTATAATCATGGTATCATGAACCTTCAGAATCGTTCTCTATGCAGAATAACATCCTCCTTATTCTGTGCTGTATTTTAGGAGATAAGGATAGAGCAGTAGAAAAAAAAAAGCCACAATCCTTGCCTTCACAAATCTCACATTCCAGCCGGAGAAATAGAATGCTAAAGAATAAATAAATAACATATGAAAGGTGACATTTTAAATCAGTATCTCTCAATAAACTAATATTTTATTAAATCTTCAAAAGATATGAGAGTGTGAATCATTTGGGTATCTGAGGAAGCACATTTTAGACAGAGCAAATAACAATATGAAAGCCCTGAGATAAGAATGTCCCAGGAAGAGATAAGAGCACATTGAACTAAGAGAAGGGATTAAGAAATGACATAAAAGAGAGCTTGCCAGTAGTCGTCAGGAACCTGTCTCAGCTTTTGTGGGTGATACGGGAAGTCATTGGAAGGTTTTGTGCACAAGTCTTAACAAAATCTTTATGGAGGCTGTATAGAAGACAAACTGTGGGCAGCCAATAATAAAGGCAAAGAAAGCAGTTAGAATGCGATTAAAGTAACTCATGGGAAATGTTAGTTGACTGAGACCATGGTGGTAGCTGTGAAATTACTTAGAATAGGTTACTTTTTAAATACATCTTAAAGATAATTTTGATAGAATTTACTGAAGAAATAAATGTGAGATTAAAGAAAAAGATAATAGTCATCAGTGGCCTCAGGGTTTTTGACCTGAGCAACGGGTAAAATAGAGATCTACCTATGGATTCTATAGGAAAAAAAAAAAAAAAAAACAGACTTTTGAAGAAATATCAGGGTCTATTTTCAGGCACGTCAAAGCTGACCCTATTAAAGATCAAGATGTAAAAGACAACAAGGGAGTTGGATGTATGTGTCTGAAGATTAAGGAGGAGGTCCAGGCTGAAGTACATATTTCAGAGCAGTCATTAAATAGCTGGTATATAAATCCATAGGACTAGATTAGATCATAGGCTATGAGGACAGAAAGAAGAGGAAAAAGTGCATGGACTGAGTTCTGGGCGAGTATAATATCTTAAATACAAGAAGATTGAGGAGCAAGAAGCAAAGAGATTGTAAAACAGAGCATCCAACAGTAGAAAAATTAAAGAGAAGACTTTTCCAGCAGTGAAGAAACTGCTTCACCAAGGAGGAAGGGATCAATAATATCAAGTGCTCTGGATGGGTCAAATAAACTGGAGACCAAGGAATGAATTTGGCACTTCAAAGTTAGATGTTATCCCTATTCTACTTTATTTATTTATTTATTTTTAATTTTTAAAATTATTTCCCCAATACGAATTTTTTTTTCTACTGTACAGAATGGTGACCCAGTTACACATACATGTACACATTCTATTTTCTCACATTATCATGCTCCCTCATAAGTGACTAGACATAGTTCCCAGTGCTACACAGCAGGATCTCATTGCTAATCCATTCCAAAGGCAATAGTTTGCATCTATTAACCCCAAGCTCCCCAAACACCCCACTCCCTCCCCTTCCCCCTTGGCAACCACAAGTCTATTCTGCAAGTCCATGAGTTTCTTTTCTGTGGAACGGTTCATCTGTGCCATATATTAGATTCCAGATGTAAGTGATGTCATATAGTATTTGTCCTTCTCTTTCTGACTTACTTCAGTCAGTATGAGAGTCTCTAGTTCCAGCCATGTTGTTGCAAATGGCATTATTTCATTTTTTTTTTTTTTAATGGCTGAGTATATATACCATGTCTTCCTAATCCAATCATCTGTTGGTGGACATTTGGGTTGTTTCCATGTCTTGGCTATGGTGAACAGAGCTGCAATGAACATGCAAGTGCATGTGTCTTTTTTAAGGAAAATTTTGTCCAGATATATGCCCTAGAGTGTGATTGCTGGTTCGTATGGTAGTTCTATGTATAGATTTCTAAGGTTCCTCCATACTGTTCTCCATAGTGGTTGTACCAGCTTACATTCCCACCAACAGTGCAGGAAGGTTCCCTTTTCTTCACACCCCCTCCAGCATGTGTTACTTGTGGACTTATGAATGATGGCCATTCTGACTGGTGTGAGGCAGTATCTCAAGGTAGTTTTGATTTGCATTTCTCTACTAATCAGGGATGTTGAGCATTTTTTCATGTGCTTGTTGGCCACCTGTACATCTTCCTTGGAAAAATATCTATTCAGGTCTTTTGCCCATTTTTCCATTGGGTTGTTGGCTTTTTTGCTGCTGAGTTGTATAAGTTGCTTTTATATTCTAGAGATTAGGCCCTTGTCAGTTTCATCATTTGAAATTATTTTCTCCCATTCTGTAAAATGTCTTTTTGTTTTATTTTTGGTTTCGTTTGCTGTGCAAAATCTTGTCAGTTTGAATAGGTCCCATTGGTTTATTTTTGCTTTTATTTCTGT
The DNA here is from genome assembly GCF_054392235.1 of Sus scrofa. Lineage (NCBI taxonomy): Eukaryota > Metazoa > Chordata > Mammalia > Artiodactyla > Suidae > Sus > Sus scrofa. The sequence goes on from NC_139391.1 coordinate 15,770,712, forward strand.
TGCTTTGGGAAACTGACCTATTTTAAAATTTTAAATCCATTTTAAAATTTTCTTAGTGGTAGTCAAAAGATGGTTTTTAATCTAAGGTTAAAATAATTGTGTTCAGTGCCCCCCACCCCGCAAATCCTATGGAGGCTCTTTACTCAGTGGGTTGTAAAAGAATTAATATATTGTATAATATTGAGTATTCCCACCAAGGAACATAGTTTTTAATATCCATTTGATCAAATTTCATTCCTTTGTGTTCCCCAAATAGCTTATAGTTTTGTTCACATAGGTCCCATTCCTATTTTTTACATTCATTCCTAACTATTCTATAGTTTTTCACAATTTTATATAGAATTTTTTAACTTATAATCTGTATTGCTGGCATAAGGAAATCTGCATATTGATTTTGAGGTCAAGAGTTAAAACACTATCTTATTTACTAGTATTTGAGTTGATACTGGCTATTGAAAATCAAAAGTAAGGCTAGGCTCCTCACAAGCTAAATCAATTTATACAAAGTATGTTATATCTAAATTTTATTCTCCTCTACTGTAAAATAGGGATAGCACAATCTACTTTTCTCAAGTAGTGTTTGGTTAAGTTCAATCATTTTTGCATTTCTTCCTCTCTTTTCTCTTCTCCTTTTCTTAGGGATTTCTATTGCTTCATTATAACCAACATTTTGAAGTCAAATCTCTGAACTGAGGTCTTTTTTATTTTATGTCTTTCGAAACTTGCAGAAAATTGAATAATGAATACTTCAGAAACTTGGATTCAAATCATTTAGTATGAGGTTCATAGTTTTATCCCTTTTTATTATTTTTCCCAAACTAATTCTTTGAGTTGGTGTTATATCACTACCACTGAAAGTGTTTTAAAATTGACTATCATTCCCACACCACAAAATTCCTTCCGAATGAGATGTCTTGCCTTCACCTTTCCTTCCCTTCCTGGCTAGAACACTTTTATTCCTTCCACTGCAGTTAAAAAAAATATTTCAGCTAGATACATAGGTAAGAAGTGTTCCTGGAATAATAAAGGGACTCAGAAAATGTCACAGAAGAATATTAAAGACTCTGCCTTTCTTTGTTAAATAGGTAACTGATACAGTTTACATTTATCTACTTGCTAAAAAAAACTCTAAAATTCCCAGAAGCACTTTCCACCTTTACAAATAAAACTTTTAAAATACCCAAATGCCAAAGAAATAAACCGAATAAAGTTGGAATTCAAGAGGTGAATTCCACCTCTGAATTTTTAGCAAAATTTGTGGCACAGAAATCAAACCTGCACCCAAGCTACTTCAGTGACAACAACAGATCCTTAACCTGCTGCACCACAAGGGAATTTCCATTTTTCTAATTCTTTATTCTGCTGCTTAACAAGTATTCAGATTAATTTTGTTCTCCAGCAATATTAATATAAATTTACTCTGGTAACTTTAGTAATACTCTTAGAGATCACAGTCATTCATTTTGTTTGAATGATGTCACCAATGTCAATGAAACTGATGTAAGCAATTCCACTGAGCATTGTTTAATTTTGTTCTATGAATGCAAGGACTTTCATTGAGAAAAAATAATTTCCTAATCAATCATGTGAGGAATGGTGTTTACTTTGCAAAGAAAAGAGTCCTAAGAACATTCTGGATTTTTTAAATTGCACCTAATCATTTAAGCTCAGTTTATGTTATCTAATTTCTAGGCACCAATTGCACAAATGGAATAAAGATTTAGGCATTCATACTGCATTTTTCACTTTTCTAAGATGAGGACTCAAGGGGAATATTACTTTATTTGTTAGAATATCATTATTATTATTCCTATCATTCAAAACATCGTTTTTGTATGTGAAGCCTTCACATATATCATATGAACCATGCAACAGTTACTTAAATAAGTAGAGCAGAAGATCAGGAGTAATAAAAATGATAACTATTATGAATATATGATTAATTGTTATTAAAATTGAGCTCAGAAATATCAAGGGACTTGTTCAAGGTTTCAAAACTGGATAGCAATGGATTTTCAATCTTTTAGTTCAGTCAGTAGTCTACAATTGGATAAGTTGATTTCTCCTTTCTTTTCTCTTGTGACAAAAAGTGGTAGAAAATGAAATGTCTCCCCTGCATGAGACCATAAAATTTGTTAAAATATATGGAAATGGAACCACATAATCAATCAGGGTTTAGTTTTTAAGTCTATGGCTAAACCTGTATTAAATACAAAATTGCTGAGGGAAATATTGTTATATACTTTTTGCATAAATATATATGTCTCAGTCAAAAACTCTTAATTGTTGTATATGTAAGAATAACTTGTCAAAATACATGTGTGTAAATTCACAGGTTACAGTCAATAACTTTTTTTTTTTTTTTTTGGTCTTTTTGCCATTTCTTGGGCTGCTCCCGCGGCATACGGAGGTTCCCAAGCTAGGGTCTAATGGGAGCTGTAGCTGCCAGCCTATGCCAGAGTCACAGCAATGCAGGATCTGAGCCGCGTCTGCGACCTACACCACAGCTCACAGCAACGCCAGATCTTTAACCCGCTGAGCGAGGCCAGGGATCGAACCCACAACCTCATGGTTCCTAGTCGGATTCGTTAACCACTGCGCCACGACGGAAACTCCAACAGTCGATAACTTCTATATCTCTTGTCTTCATGTCTTCATGACAGAACTTGGTCATGTGAAAATATATTGACTTATCAATATCTGGTCAAGATTCCTTTCATTTGATTTTGTTTTTAACCAAGATATTCGCAACTTAATTGAGAATCACAGAGCGACTGTTTACATGGTTCATTCTACTGATATTTTCATATTGTAAATTAAAACCTATAAATGTATAAAATGATTTTAAATCATTAAAAATAATTACATATTTCTATGAACACATTTTATGAAAAATAAATTTATATTCCAAAAAATAAGTTTAATATGTGTCATCGGTTTATATTTTTCCAAATTTCTTTAATATGCAGCTTCAAAAACGACAGCCAAATTCTTATAACTACTTCCATATTTAATCTTTTTTTATTTTTTAATTTTTTATGTTGTCTTTTTGCCTTTTCTAGGGCTGCAACCGCAGCATGTGGAGGTTCCCAGCCTAGGGGTCTACTCAGAGCTGTAGCCGCTGGCCTACGCCACAGCTCACAGCAACGCTGGACCCTTAACCCACTGAGCAAGGCCAGGGATCGAACCCGCAACTTCATGGTTCCTAGTTGGATTCGTTAACCACTATGCCACAATGGGAACTCCCCACATTTAATCTTTTGCAATATTACACATCTTGTAGCTCCTGGAAAACTTCCACTGCACAGTCATGAGAGAATGAAAGTGAGAAAGGCAAATATTATCTAGTATTATTAGGAACATAGTTTTGAAAAACATGGATCCCCTGAGAGGGGCTTTGGGACCTCCAGTGGTCCCCAGAAAAGCTTATGAAATCAACAGTTCGTCTTGGTCATTCTATTTTACCCATATAAGTGGGTATAATTTTGCAGTATTCCATATGTGGAATATAGGTGTCAATCCTGTGTGTCAACTGGAACAATGAAAAAATTTTTTCTATGGTTCTTGAAATAAGAATGTACTCTATGTAGTTAACTTAAGGGCCAGGAAAACTGAGGGTGTTAGAACCTATAAGAGTTATACAGAGATTCCACACTGGACATGGACCACAACTGCTGGCTGAAATTAAATTCAAGTTTTCATCCACATCTATTTCCCATTCCTTTTTTTTTTTTAGTGGTTTTAAGGGTATGTGCTGACCCAGTGCTGCCTGCTGGGATCACTACTGTACAAAGAAATACAGTATCAGAGTAATAATACCTTTGACCTCCTTGGTTAATATTCAAAGTGATGGTCAAGAAGGTTATAAGCAAACATCAGCTTTCTTTCACACTGCTTAGCTCATCCTCCAAATTAATAACATCATCTTGGGAGCATTCAAGACCCTGGGTAATGAATGTTAACAGCAGTTCCTGTTGGCTGCATCTGAGGATGCATTTATTTTTCTCATTATCTTACACACAATCTTTAAGCTATTGTCTGCCACTGCTGTTCACTCAGGAAGCCACAGAAAGTGCTAAAGATGTCAAGAGGCAATAAGGCTCATTTATTTTTATAGCCTTCATCAGCATTTTTTTTTCTTTTCTCTCTCTCACTTTTTTTTTTTTTTAACTTCAAGGACTATAATAGAATCTGCTGATTAGAATCAGAGCTGTATCTTAGATATGAGAGACCTTTTCTAAAAGTGATGGGCTATGGAAGCCCATATGATACCAGTGACAGATACTGAATCTAAAGTCAATTAATGGATATTTCTTCTTTCTTTCCTGGCTATGTTCTAGACATTTTACAATTGGTTAAAACTATTAACATTAAGACAGGGAGGAAATAAAAGACTTGGATGAATGAAAAATAAGAAGTGGATTAAAATATTGCCATTGGAGATATTCAGGAAAATATTATATGCAAATGACTAGAAAGCAAAATATACTATACCCCTTGAGCTATTAAAAAGTTGTTTTTAATTTTTTTTCATATATCATTCAAAAAATAAAGCAGATGATTACCATAAAAAAGATACAATGAGATTAAAAATATAATTTTATATTGGAATGGGAACTGAGTTACTCTGTGGACATGCCTAGACACGTAAAGTTCATAGAAACTCTTTCCTGTAATAACCAAACATGCAGCCAGGTACACACATTAGATGTCATTTTCTGAAGGATGAATACATCCAGATGTAGACAAAAAGTCAGAACGTGCTTTTCAATCCAAGGAGGTAAATGCGCAGATGAAGTTAAGCTACTAACCTCAAAATGATAAAAGTGGCAAAAAAGGAAACCATTTGGATCATTAATGTAGGGTGACAAATGACAAGCCTTGAAGAATATCTCAGGCATGAGGAAGTTTAGCATTAAAATTTTTTCAGGAAGGGATGAGGGTGAAGATGGGTTTGAAGTATTTATGTAACACTTTATTTAAAACTGAAAAAACACTGTCTATATTAAAGCAAGGAGGTGCCGGTGAATATTATTAACTAGCAATTATATTCGCTTTCTTGTCATGATCACTCTCCCGATCCTATGTATGGATTATCATGATGCTGGTGGTTTTCAGGTATTAGATATTTCTGATGGAGATGGCGATGAAGGGGCAGCTCCTGTGGGGAGGGGAGACAGGTGTTACTGAGAAAGACAAGAACTAACCAAAAAGGAGTACTGATGACTTCTGTCAAGAATATACATCCCCGGAGTTCCCGTCATGGCGCAGTGGTTAACAAATCCGACTAGGAATCATGAGGTTGCACGTTTGAGCCCTGGCCTTGCTCAGTTGGTTAAGGATCCGGCGTTGCTGTGAGCTGTGGTGTAGGTTACAGACGCAGTTCAGATCCCACATTGCTGTGGCTTTGGCATGGGCCGGCGGCTACAGCTCTGATTCGACCTCTAGCCTGGGAATCTCCATATGCCATGGGAGCAGCCCTAGTAAATGCAAAAAGACAAAAAAAAAAAAAAAAAAAAAAAAAGAATCTACATCCCCTCCTTTGTTGGAAACATTTTCAAATGTGGACCTATTCCATGACTTTCTCCTTTGGTATTGTGATCTGGCTACCTGATCCCTGCTCTTGTTGGCTTGTTTTTATCTATTATCAAACTATTCTAGGCTGTTATTAATAATAGTTCTTAGTGGTCAGCTGAGGCTGAATTGCATTGCAATTTGCTTCTTTGTGTTCTGATCTATGTTGTCACTGATCTAAGAAGCCCATGTATAAGGAATGGGAAACCAAGAGTGGGTTCAGGAATGTGAGGAAATCAACAGGGTTTACAGCCTTCTGAACTCAAAAGGGAAATCTTAAAGCTAAAGGCTTCTAAGAGCCATATTTATAAAAACCCTATTGCAAATTAAAAATTTTAAAAAACTTAGAATTATAGAAGTTTTTACAACAGAACATTTTCTATTCTAGGTCATTTTTAGACCCCTTCTTTGTATTAGTCCAGATTATAATAGCAGATTATAATTTCAAGAACTTTGAGGTTCAAAGACAAACACAGAAGATCAAGACAAAGACAATGGAGAAGGTAGGTCTTCAAAAGAAAATTAATTACAAAATTTTTCAAACATACTTTACCTCTTAAGGCCCAGGTGTATATCATAAAGAGGTATAATAGGGAAAAGCCACTGTCTGATATCTTCTAAGTCAGTTTATAATCCTTGGTGAGCTTTAAAACCCATACAAATTCAGAACTTTTAGGATGATTTTTATGATAATTAGCAGAAGAGTAAAGTTAATATGGGGGGGGTTGGAAGCACATTGCTTAGATTCTAATCAATTACTCACCATGATAAATTTAAAAAAATAAACTAAGCGAAAAGAACTTAGAAGTGTTACCAGCCTAGTATGTACCGATCATTATAGTAGTTTTACACATTATACAACAGACCTATGAGCGACGTATTACTATTAAAAATAAAAATGCAAATAGGGACAGATAATGTCCTTGATATTATGTATTGTAAAGGAGTTTCCAGTTGTGGCTCAGCGGGTTATGAACCTGACCCATGAGGATGCAAGTTCGATCCCTGGCCTCACTCAGTGGGTTAAGGATCTGGCATTGCCGTGAACTGTGGTGTTGGTCACAGACACAGATCAGCTCCTGCCTTGCTGTGGCTGCAGTGTAGGCTGGCAACTGCAGCTCTAATTCAACCCCTATCCTGGGAACTCCCTTATACCACAGGTGAGGCCCTAAAAGGCAAAAAAGAAAAAAACAAAAAGGATTTTCCGTTTCAACACCATTTTTCAAAAAGTCAACTCACTCAGTCAAACTCACTTTCTACTAGTCAGGTAGAAAGTGTAGGAGTTTTAAAAAAGATTAATGTAGAGAACTATGTCTAGATACTCATGTTGCAACAGAAGAAAGGGTGGGGGAAAAATGTAATTGTAATGTATACATGTAAGGATAACCTGACCCCCTTGCTGTACAGTGGGAAAATAAAAAAAATATATTAAAAAAAAAAGATTAATGTAGAATGAAAGTGGAGCCATATATGAGTGGATATTGAAAGCTATGACATAGTGGCATCAAGAGGAATCCAACAGGGTTCTGTTTTAATGGAATACCCTAAACATTTCTGTTTTTCATGAAGAAACCTTATTTTCTACATGGAAGTTGCTCTAGAATTTCTCGTTATTGTTCATATAATATTGGAAGTATGAATCCTCCTAATACTCCTACTCATAAGTCACTATGTATAATTGATCTATAAGCTGCTCATCATCTCAGTGCTTGAAAGAAATCATTTTCTTGAACTAGATCATGTTATCAAGGGCCTAGATATTTGACATTATAAAATCATCTAAAATATTCTAAATCAACGTGTAACATGATGAAGTAGAATGAAAATACTACTTGATAAGCAAAAGTTTTGGTCAAAACGTTGATGCCAACTCTTGGTATAACCCTGGTCAAGTCATTAACTGTTGTATCTCAGTTGCTTTTTTTTTTTTTTAATACAAAATGTGGAGTATATTACCTACTTTACCTCCTTCCCAGGGTTAGTGCAGTGGTCAGTGAGTCTATATAGAAATAACCTTTGACAAGTATATGGACTAAAATAAACAAAACAACATCCAACGCATTGTGTCATAATTTACATTATCATATAACTAACAAATTGCTGAGGTGTAAAAAGTGTAACATTATCCATAACCTCTCATTTGTTACTCCCTCCATAATATAAGAAGACATCCACTCAGCTTCTCTAGAACAGTATACTGTGTTCATTTCAGATTCCACCTAATGGTTTTTGTGAGGTGAGTTCGGCAGGTGAGAGACTACAGGAGCCCTTTCTGTGAGTCACTTTCTGATGGACGGTGATAACACAGGCTGGAATCATTAAGGATGCCAGTGTATGGCTCTACCAAGAATAGCTGTGTCATCTTAAAAATGTTGGAGTTCCTCTCGTGGCTCAGTGGTTAACGAATCCGACTAGCAGCCATGAGGTTGCGGGTTCGGTCCCTGCCCTTGCTCAGTGGGTTAAGGATCCGGCATTGTGGTGAGCTGTGGTGCAGGTCGCAGACGCGGCTTGGATCCCGCGTGGCTGTGGCTCTGACATAGGCCAGTGGCTACAGCTCTGATTCGACCCCTAGCCTGGGAACCTCCATATGCCGCGGGAGTGGCCCAAAGAAATAGCAAAAAGACAAAAAAAAAAAAAATGTTAATGATCCAGGTGGATAGACTTTTATAAAGCAGGTCTCGTCGATGGCTATATCACCCTGAACGTGCCAATCTCATCTATAAAGCAAGTCGTCAGGGTAAGTTAGCTTTGATAACTTAGAAGGAGAAGAGGGAAGGAAACCAAAGAAAAAATGTTAAGGCTGCAAGGAACTGTGGACACTTGCTTGCCTAATCTCTTAACACTAAATTTGGGAAAACATATTACAGAGGAATTGAGCCACTGGAACAAGGTATTATCTAAAGTGGGACCAGAACTCATTTTTCCTAATACTTCATCCACTGCCCTTGCCATTTTCCCCAGCATACATGTTTTTGTAACTGTGATTATTGAGAGAAAAGTTGCATCTAATTTTTCGTTTTGCTCATATTTAAACCGTTGTTATATTTGGGTCAATCTTCCTGCCCCTCACAGTTTGAAATCTGCACACTTTGTAATCCTGTAAATTGTGTCATTTGGCATTTCTATCCATATGCCATTTACTCAACCATTCTAGATCTTTAATAAAAATATTAAATAAGACCAGACCTAGCATTTGTTACTTTTTGTTTATAAGCCTTTCTTCAGTTCTAATCTGACTGATTTTCATGTCATCTAAGCTCATTTAAAAGAAATTTGCAAGTAAAATATCATCAGACATAGTATCAGATGTTTTGCTAATGCCTAAATATATCACATTTTTCCTTCTATCCATTAATTTTGAGAATTTATCAAAGGAAGGAACTCAGCTTGTATACCATGAATTTTCATTTATAAACTCCTGCTGCTCGAGGTCCATAAGCCCCTTTGAGTTGTTTTGAATTGTTCGACTAGTTTATAAAATAGTTCCATCCACTCTTTTAATATGTAGAATTTCCCTCTAACATCACAGATCAAAAAAACCTGGGATTGGCGGCAGAAATAGCACCTAAATGTATATGAAATTTCTAAATAAAATGTTAGACATCAAAAGGTTTGATGTCCTTAGTCAAGTACAGTGTAAATTCTTCGTAGAACTCTGGTCTTTCAGGCCGAGTTCCTGAATCTTATGGATTATGAGAGACCATGGTCTGCAGAAATATTTATAAATTACATCTCCCATCAATTCTGTATCAGTTACAGTCTTAGTTGTCTCTGTGTTATTGCTCCTGCCTGGGTTTTTTAGACCATTAGCCTCTCTTGGTTGAACTTTTCCGACAATTTGTAACCCATTTCTTTTAAACTCTGACCATAACCTCTCAATATCACCAACTACCCTTCCAAAAACAAACAAACAAAAATTGGTTATTTATGTCCTATTATTTCCGATTTCATAGCATAAAGTTTAAACTTGTTAACAAGTGTACAAGATCCTTTAAATATGCCCCAGTTTCTTTCTCATTGCAAACCAAGCTCTTCATTTTTTCCCCAAACTTCTTGTTCTCCGTTACTCAGTGCCCCTTCTGAAACCAGAATGTCCTTTCATTCCTTCTCCACCTGCTGAACTAGACTTCACCCACCATGATATTTTTGGCATCTACAGTCTTTCTCAACTCCCTCAGGCCGTTAGGAACATCTTTTGGATGTCACAGTATGTTGCTATTTTTACTCTCCACTTATTTTTCTCATTGTGTTGTAATTGTTCCTGGCAGAACTCTGAGTTCCTTTAAGACAGACAGTACTTCCTTATCATGCTGACCCCATTGCTAACAAAGAGTGAGCATTAAAGATGTGAATTATTATGCAAATGCTCTAAAAATTTTAAACATCGAAGTAGACTGCATTTATAAAATGGAAACCTCCCCGTACTGATGCCTTTTGTTCTCACAGGTCATTTTTACATTTGCTATCCCAAGACACACCAAATTGCAACCTCTATAATAAACACAGCACTATTTAATTGGAATAGTGAAAACATTCTTATGTAGCTTACAAAATCAAGCCTCAAAATTTTGCGAGAGAAGTCCTTTCCAATTTTTTTTATCCTCTTTTCATTGGTAAAGGTGCTAGGATGCTTTACTCTTTTAAAGTTTGAATTTATTATAATTTCTCTAAAGATTATCTAGCATCAATTCCAAAGCAATTAACTTTCCCTGGTACATAAGTGGTCACTTTCAGGTTTTCAGAATATTTTAGTCTCTGTTCTAAACAGTCTCCCTTTGGTAGGATCTTAAATTGATCTGTGACCTTGTCTACCAGTCCTTCTTTGTTCTAATCTCTTGCAGAAACTTAAGACCTTCAGCCTGCAGAATCAGCCTTACTCAGTATATAAGTTATTCCTGAGCATGCCCTGTCCTGCTAGCCATTCGTGTCTGAAATTGATTTTGCTGCTCATAATTCAACACCTACTAGGGCTAATGTGAACATTTCTGATGTCCCCATACCCACAAATCTACCAAGAAATGGCTGTTTCAAGTTCATGGTATAGTCTTATCTGGAACTAGAGTCAAACCTGGCCATTTTTTACTTCTCATTTGTTGGGTGGTTATATAGACTAAATATTTCTGCCTCACCCCCTAGATTCATATGCTGAAATCTGACTCTCCATGAGATAGTATTTGGGGCCTTTGGGAGGTGACTGGATAAAAGGGGGGGCCCTCATAAGTGGGGTTAGTGCCTTTATAAAAGGTCCCCTCAAGAGTTCCCTAGTCCCTTCTACCATGTGAGGATGCCAGGGGAAGGAGGTTATCAATGAACAAGGAAACAAGCTCTTCTGAGATTCTGAATCTGTCAACACCTTGATCTTGGACTTCCTGATCTCCACAAGTGTAAGAAATAAATTTCTATTGTTTATAAGTCACCCAGCTTGTGATATTTGTTGTAATACCTTCAACTGATTAAGACAGGAAGGAAACTCAGTTTTCATATTTCTGCTCTCCCAATAGGGGTCAGAACCAAAGAAGATAGACCTTCTCCAACTGTCTGATGATATAATAATGTCTTACATTTGGGAGTTCTGTAACATTCATAAGTTTTCTCATATATATCATTGCATTCAGTTCACACAATTCATTGAGAAATGCAGAGTATCAAAAAGTAGCACCTAGTTTTTCAATTATTCGTTAACTCTGAGAAATTCTCTATAATTAGTGCATTAAGTAAGTGGGTTTTGGAATTAGTCTTACTACCTAAATCTGATAATCGGTGTATTCCAGTTGCTGTAGTCAGATCCCCGGAAGTCATCCTTGACTTCTCCCTTTCCCCATACATTCAATTAGTCACTGAGTCATCAATTCTACCTTTAAAACACTCTTTATGTCTGTCCATCTTTCTTCCTTCAGGTCCAAACCATGATCATCACTCCCCCAGACTCTTCAAAATATGTCTCATCTCAGTTTTTTGTTTGTTTTGTTTTGTTTTTAAGGGCCACACTTGCAGCATATGGAGTTTCCCAGACTAGAAGTCAAATTGGAGCTACAACTGCTGGCCTACATCACAACCACAGCAACGCTGGATCCGAGCTGCTTCTGCGACCTACACCACAGCCCATGGCAACACCAAATCCTTAATCCACTAAGCAAGGCCAGAGATCCTCACGAGATACTAGTTGGATTTGTTTCTGCTGGGCCATGATAGGAACTCCAAGAAAATGAATCTTTGAATCATGATGTCCACCAGGGCAGTCACTTTAGTTTTGTTCTATGCACATGGGTGTGGTCTTCCCAAAAGTCCTTCCAGAGCTATGGAATGCTCCTGTTGCAGTACTGCAACAGCAGAGTTAGGCTTGGAAGTGGTAACACTTGAAGCATCATGCAGGTTACCGGATGGAAGACTTTCAATGACCTGGTGAAAATTGTCAACTTTTAACTTGGAGGTTCTCAATCTTGGCTACACATGGGCATCACTTGGGGAAATTCAAAAATAACGCATGTCTGTGCTCCTTTTTCAGGAATATGATGTAATTGGTTTTAAGTAAGGCCTGGGCATCTGGATTTTTAAAGACTTTCCAGAGAATTCTAATGAACAATCGAGGTTGAGAAACATTGCTTTAACTTTTTCGACTTAGCTGAAGGCAGTGATGCCTTCTAAGTGCAAGACTAGTCCCATCCATCCAGTGACTGAATCGAGCAAAACCAGGGCAGGAAGACAATGTCTCAGCCCATCAGCAGATATGGCCTCAGAGTAGCTTTGTTGCTGTGGTAGTCTAAATGTTTATGTACTCCTCCACCCCTGCGTTCACCCAATCTGTATTTGGGGCTTGGCTATAAAGATAATCATTTTAGATGATAGGGCCTTTGGGGGGCGAATAGAACGTGGGGGCAGAGTTCTCCTGAAATGGGATTAATGCCCTTATGTAAGAGATCTGAGAGAGCCCCTCATCCGCTTCTACCACGTGAGAATGCAAGACGGATTCTGCAACCCAGAAGAGGGCCCTGAGGGTGATGCTGACACCCTGATCCCAAACTTCCCGCCACCAGAATTTTGAGAAGTAAATTTCTGTTTTTAAAAGCCACCCAGACGGTGGTATTTCGCTAAAGCAGCCGAATGAATTAAGGCAGTTGTCCTATTACTTTACGTTATTCACAGATTAAAATACAGACTCCTTCAGAAGCATAAAAGGCCAGACATAAGCTGCTTGCACTTTAAAACATATCTTATACCATCTTCTCCTTCACTCATTATGCATCAGCCACACTGATTTCTATCTGCTTCTTAGAAAGTGCATTTTATTTCACCCGTTATTGTTTATGATTTTCTTTGCTGGGAACACTGGCTTATTCTCATGCTTTGAATTTTGGTTCAGATGTTAACTTTACAAAGTAGTGCTCTGTCAACTGGCCTGACCCAATTACCCTCTATCTTACCTCTTTAACTTGGCTTGTAACATCAAAAATGTGATATTCTTGTTTATTTACTTACAATTTTATTATACACCTTTCCCACTACAATGAAAATTTTATAACAATAATTAATAACAATTATTAAATGAATAAATAAATGAAAAGTAAAAGGAATAGACCAGATTCAAAAGTATCTTAGTCCTAGCCTCTTCCAACTCTACCCAGATAGTGTCGTAGTGTCTGCGTAATCCATTCATATTTTATTAAATAAATTTGATTTTATTGAATATTTATCAATATAAATTTCTGTATTAAATGTACATAGTAACACTATAAAAATAGGTATAACATATATTTATCATGTTTTAAATGTAAGATATAACATATACTTTTAAAATATACTGGTAGGTATTAGTATCTCATTTTGTTAATTTGTAGTTCCCTCATAAAGGACCCTTACATGTGTTTGTGGCCATTTGGAAGTCTTCTTTTGTGAAGTAACTTCTCAACTCATTAGACTAATGTTAATTGGATTATCTCTCTTTTTCTTAATGATATGTAGTTTTTATATATTTAGACATAAAAGTTTTGTTAGAAAAATACAGAAAAAACATTCTCTTGGTCTATGGCTTATTATTTTCCTCTTTGAAGAGTCTTGATGAACTGAACTTTAGTGAAGCTAACTTCATTGTGTTTTGGTCTGAGGTATTCGGTTTTTTTATATAGTTTTAAAGCATATTTAAAATTTTTATTTCCTAATTGTTGGTGATAAATAGAAATATAATTTGATGTAGCTGCCCTGCTAAACTTATATTGTAATTTTAAGTGTTTATTTATAGATACTTCTCAATGTTCAATATATACTATTGTCCGCATATAGTAATGTTTTTATTTCTTCCTTTGCAATCCTAGTACCTTTTATTTGTTTGCTTATTTGTCTTTTGCCTTATTGCAGTAGTGATGCAGTACAATATCAGAAAGCAATGGTGGGAGTTCCCATCGTGGCGCAGTGGTTAACGAACAGTGGTTAACGAACCCGACTAGGAACCATGAGGTTGCAGGTTCAATCCCTGGCCTTGCTCAGTGGGTTAAGGATCCAGCGTTGCCGTGAGCTGTGGTGTAGGTTGCAGACATGGCTCGGATCCTGCATTGCTGTGGCTCTGGTGTAGGCCAGCGGCTACAGCTCAGATTTGACCTGTAGCCTGGGAACCTCCATATGCTGTGGGAGCGGCCCTAGAAAAGACCAAAAAAAAAAAGAAAGAAAGAAATGGTGATAGTAGGCCTCTTTGTCTTACTTTTTTCTCTCAGGAAATAACTATTTTGCTGTTAAGCAGAATGTTGGTTTTAGGTATATTATCAGAGCACAGAAGTTTACTTTTACTCCTTCTTTGCTGACAGTTTTTTTCTGAATGCATATTGCACTTTATCAAGAACTTTTCTTGCTTTTTTCAACAGGATATGTTTCTTATATTTTACTCTATTAATCATGTGAATTGCATTAACTAATTTTTTTACTAATATTTACCTTGAATTCCTGGAATAAACTCATTCTGGTTGTAACATGTTATTATTCTACATAATGCTGGGTTCAATTTTTAATATTTTATTTAAGATTATTTTCCTGGTCATGATAGAGGATGGCCTATAATTCTCCTTACTTTAAGTTCTGGATTGGCATAAGCTTTTGCAGCTTCATAAAATATACTGAGAAATATCTCCCATTTTTCTATTCTCTGGAAAAATTTGTGAGATCTGTATCATTTCTTCTTTCAGTTTTGGAGCACTTCATCAATGAAGCCAAAAGGATCTGAAATGTTCTTTACATGAAAAATTTAAATTGTAGTTTAAATGTATTGAATTGCTAAAGGGTTCCTTAGATTTTCTCTTTCACTTTTTATCAGTTTGGTGAGTTGTTAATTCCTAGAAATTCTTCCATTTCATCTAACATTTCAGATTTATACACACAAAGCTTTTAATACATCATCGTATTGTATTTATATTGTATAGGATCTGTCACACAGCAATCTTTTCTTAGATATGGCATTGATAATTTATGCATCCATCAGCCTCTTAGTTTTACCTTACTATGGCTTGCTAGGTTCAACTTTTATTAACCTTGTTAAGGAATTAAACTTTGACAATGTTAATATTACTCTTATGTATGTTTTATTCTTTTCTTTTTTTTTTTTTTTTGTCTTTTTGCCATTTCTTGGGCTGCACCCACAGCATATGGAGGTTCCCAGGTTAGGGGTCCAATCAGAGCTGTAGCCACCAGCCTACACCACAGCCACAGCAATGCAGGGATTCAAGCGCATCTGCAACCTACACCACAGGTCATGGCAACGCCATATCCCTAACCCACAGAGTAAGGCCAGGGATCAAACCGCAACCTCATGGTTCCTAGTTGGATTCGTTAACCACTGAGCCACGATGGGAACTCCCGTATGTTTTATTCTTACTTCATCCTTTATTCTTTCTCTCCTTCCAACATTTTATCCTCTTATTTCAGTTTACTGCAATGGATACTTAATCATTGTTGTTCAACTTTATTATATATTTAAAGTTGTACATTTCCCCTTTAGTACTGTTTTGTCTTTATCCTAGGAGGTTTGATACATATTTTATTATGATTCAATTAAAGGTCTGTTCTAATTTTTATTGTGATTTATTTGGTCCATAATTAAGAAGTGTATTACATAGTATGCAGCTAGTTTGGGGTTTCTCATTATGTTTTTATTATCAGTATTTAGATTAATTTTTACTGTAGTAAGAACACACTCTGTGTAGTTTCATTTGACATTTGTTGAGCGTTGTCTTATAGGCTTTTCATTAATTTTTTTTTCATTCATTAGTTTCCTTTGACCTTGGAAAAAAATATTTGGTTAGTGTTTTTAGGTGCCATTTTAGATGTATATATGAGTAAAATCAAATATATTAATCATGTTTTCCAAATTTTTGTAGGTTTTTTGTATGTCCATCTTGTCAGAAATATATTAAAATTTCTCATTGTGATTATTGACTCATATATTCCATTTTCAGTTTAACCAGCTTTAATTTACATGTTTCATCCTATAGTATTAGGCACATACACACTTAGAACTGACTATACTTTTTCTTGTGAAATGACACTCTGTCGATTAGAAACGTCCCTCTTTGTAAATCAACTATACTTCAATAACAAATAAGAAAAGAAAAAAGAAGAAATGTCTCTCTTCATCACTAGCTATACTTCTTGCTTTAAGAGCTATTTATTCTGAAAACAGAATACCTAAAACAAGCTTTCTTTGTTTAGGGTTTTAATGGCATATAATGTCAGACATTATTTTCTCTGTCCTTATATTTAACGTGGTCTCTTATGAGCAATATGCATTTGGGTTTTTTATTTTTTTATCCATCTGACAATGGAAATCTTATTGTGAAATATGTAGTCCATGTTTTAAAATGTAGTAACAGTTAAATGAGTTTAAATAAACCATCTTATTTGCTTTTCTTTTTCACTTTTTTTTTGGGGGGGTGTGTTTGTGTGTTTTGTTTGTCTTTGCTATTGCTATTTCCACACTTTATTGAATTCCTTGAAATTATCTACTTTTTTTTTTGGAAATAATGCTCCTATAATAAATTGCTACTTACACAGTTAATTTTTATTATTTTAGTGAGTGACATATAGTTACAACACACATCTTCCCTGTCACACACTACTTGTATGTAAAATTTCATTGCTTCTTGAATAATGAAAAGATATTAGGTTACTTTAACTTATTTCTTCAACTTTTTAACACAAATTTAAATTCTATTCATTTTTAAAACTAATGCATTATTATCATTGTTTTAAGTCACTATTGATAGAGATTTATTCATCTTTTTTTTATCTTAACTCTCATTAGAATTTTTTAAGACTGTTCTCTTGGCAATAAATTGTTGGTTTTTATTTGTCTGAAAATATGATTATGAAATTTTCTTTTCAGACTTCAACATGACATTATATTATTGTGTCATTCCACAGTATTTGTAGAGAAATTATATGTCTGGTTTGTTTATAGTCCCTTGCGTGCAGTGTGTCTTTAGTGATCTGGTTACTTTCAAGATTACCACTTTTCTTTGTTTTTAAATGTTTTTATTATGGTCTGTTTAGGGGTTAATTTCTTTTTATTCATTCTGATTAAAGGTTGTACAGTTGTGTTGTTGTTGTTGTTTTTTGTCTTTTTGCCTTTTCTTGGGCCGCTCCCGCAGCATATGGAAGTTCCCAGGCTAAGGATCGAATCGGAGCTGTAGCCACCAGCCTACACGACAGCCACAGCAACGTGGGATCCTAGCTGCGTCTGCAACCTACACTACAGCTCACGGCAACATTGGATCTTTAACCCACTGAGCAAGGCCAGGAATCGAACCCGCAACCTCATGGTTCCTAGTCGGATTCGTTAACCACTGAGCCACGATGGGAACTCTGTGTTGTTGGTTTTTTATTTTTAATTTTGAAGTCATGGATGACTATTTTAATGTTTCATCAGTTTAGGGAAATTACTGACCAGTATTTCTTCAAATATTGCTTTTGGACTTTCGTTCTATCTCTCAAAATACACAAACTATAGCTATGTTAGGTATTTTCACCCTCTTTTCGACTAGAGTAATTTCACCAGATTTTTTAAAAATAGGCATCTGTTTCTCTGGTGAGAGTCTCCCTTTTGTCATCTATCTTTTAATAACATTAATCGTATATATTTTAAAGGCTATGAATGATATTTCCAGTATTTGGATCACGCATATACTTTTTCCTGTATTTTTTTTAATTGGTCTTGTGCCATTCAGCTTTGTCTTAGCATTCCTTTATTTTTTAAATTGAAAGCTGGACATTATATAAAAAAATACATTCTCTTTCAGAAACACTTTATTTCTCTACTTTCAATGGCTTAAACATAAATGAGACATTTAAAACTCATTGAAACTAAACTTAAATAATTGTATGGAAAACCTGATGTATTTATCAGTCTCTAGTCTTTGACAAAAATTGAACATGTGTTATTTTTTTTTCTCTAGCAATGTGTGCTCACCAAAATCATAGTTTCTTAGCATCTTATCTAATATTTTCCTAGTGACTTCTCATCCTCCAGCTGCATGTCAAATAAGAAAATAAGAGTCAGAAAATGACTGAATAGAAAATTTGTAAAGAATGTACAGTTTACTTCCTGGTGGTTGCTTTTACAAAAGAAAAGTTAATCTTTCTTCTTGAGGTCTCACTGCTTTGGTAGTCCCAAATCCAGCTTTTATCTCTCCAGCCAGAACTACTGGAGATTCTTAACTTCCACTTTCTTCTCATTCTCTAAACTATGTAATGCTTATTCAGGAGCAGATTTGTCAAGGCCATACAAAAACAAAGAGTTTCAAACCTGCCTCCATATATTTTCTTTCTCCCTGGAGTCTAGAACCTTCAGGTCCCATATCCTGAATTTTGCATGTTGTCAAGCTATTCTACTTTTGTGAGTTTTTTGTTTGTTTTGTTTTTTAACCTCAAGGGTGCTTGTCTGATACAAGCTACTCCATTACAGCCAGATGTAAAATTTTTTATTTATTTTTATTATTATTTTTTATTTTATTTTTTGCTTTTTAGGGCCGCACCTGCGGCATATGACATTTCCGAGGCTAAGGGTTGAATCAGAGCTACAGCTGCTGGCCTACACACAGCCACAGCAATGCAGGATCTGAGCCACATCTGTAGCCTATACCACAGCTCATGGCAATGCAGGATCCCTGAACCACGGACCCCAAACCACTGAGGGAGGCCAGCGACCGAATCCACATCCTCATGAATTCTAGATGGATTCATTTCCACTGCACCACAAAGGGAATGACCAGAAGTGAAAATTTTTGTTTTGCTTTGTTTTAGAAACAAATGAGTTATTGTAAAAGTAGCTGTGGATCCTGACCAGTATTTCTTACAATTCCCTCCTTCCAGTTTCTCCCTGACACTGAAACCTCATACCTACCACCTAAGTGGCTGAATCTCTACTACCCAGCTCATTTAATTCCAAATCCTTAGTCTCAGAAAACTAGATTACCTTCCTCAAGTTACTGCCAAAGTGTTATTGAGAATCAATACAGGGAAGACGTGATCAATCCAAAGATGCTGTCAGAGTAGTTATTAAATAATTAAACTTTGCTCAGAAAATCCCTAGAGGCAACTATAGTGTTCTATAAATTTGAATTGTCATTCCCTAGATTCTTTCGTAAACATTATTAATCTTATTACTGCCCTAGCCATATACCTCACAAAAACGTATTATTTTCCATTCCCAATAGGTCTCAGATTTTTAAAATATATACTGTCTAAGTTTAACTTCTCTGCAGTCTATGCATAAATCTCCATGATACTATTTGATTATTTCATGGGGGCAGGGTTATTTCAAGATAAAGATTCATGTACACATTTTTACAATGATCTAATTTTCATGGCAAAAAACAAAAACAAAAACAAAACATTTCGTCAAACTAACAATGAAAAGATTCAACACAATAGCCCAGAAATAAAAAGCAAAGCAAAACTAAAAACAAGCAAACAGAAACAAAGCCACATAAATGAGATTAAAGCAAACCGACAGAAAAATACTCAGATGATAAGACAGAAATACTGTTGAGAATCCCATCGCATTCTCAAAAATGAAATCACCAGAACACTGCTGGGAGATACAAAAGCCACAGAGGGACAGGAAGTCTAGGAAGTCTGAAAATGAGGATGAAAACTTTTAGCTCCCCCTGCACCTTGAGGATAATTTTTGTCTCTGAGACTCAGATATGTCTACCCCCAAAGCACAAGCTTTTATTCTTCCCTCCAAAGATAACCAATATGCACTTTTATTGCTCAATTTCTAACTCCCGCTTTTTTTTTTCTCATCTTCTTGTGACTATTCATAAGCTCTTTAAGCATCTGAGAGAAAGAGAATGGATACATTTTGCAATAGATTTTTTTCACCAAATTCCAGTCAGACAGTTAGTTACAAATTGTTATAGTTTTCCTAATATGGGCAAAATATTTACATTTTGAAAGTGCTTAAAATAAGTCTACCAGGAAGTGGTGGTAAAATCAATTATATCATCTCAGTAAGTACAGACATCCTCAAAATAAATTTCACAAAATAATTCTGACTCTGTCACCTTCACAAAGATGTTTGTGAGGGCTGTATAAAATGGAAGCAAAATAATTTTAATTATAAGCACATTATATAGTATATTAATTTTTTGAATGCATCTAAATGGAATTGCTGTACATTTTTTCATTGACATGTTATTTTACCTTAACCCCGAATAGATTTAAAAAAAAATTATATCAACATAGGGACAGAGGAGTTGAATTAATATTATCATTTGTAGATAATTATGTCAATTTTTGTGGACCAGGTTAAAAATTATAGAATTCATGCCTTTAAAAGTATGGTGTCATCTCATTGTAAGATAAAGTACAGTTTTGCCATTTTATTTTGTTTGTTTTTGTCTTTTTTAGGGCTGCACCCACAGCATATGGAAGTTCCCAGGCTAAGGGTCAATTGGGTACTGCAACTGCCAGCCTACTCCACAGGCACAGCAGCAGCAAATTCGAGCTGAGTCTGTGACCTACACTACAGCTCACAGCAATGCCAGGTCCTTAACCCACTGAGCAAGGCCAGGGATTGAACCTATGTCCTCATGGATTTTAGTTGGGTTCGTTACCGCTGAGCCACAATGGGAACTCCAGTTTTGACCATTTTAAGCCTCATTTTAGGAGGCTTCACTGTATAATGTTTTATCCATATGTCCTGCCAAAGTCTTCAACTTGCTTCTTTGGAGTAAAAGGTGAAGACTAAGTTTTCATTTTTGCTCTTGGCTGTCTGGTGACCTTGATGCTGTCATAGTCACTGATTTGTACAGAAGAGAATTACCCAGACATAGCAGAGTCCTGCAAGCCCTTAGGAGGAAGGAATCCTCCCAACATGAACCACAGTCTCCTCTTTGGTGTCACTGTGGTACCCAGTGCAGCACTGTGTTCCTTCCCATCTGCATCCCTCTTCCCTGTGCTGGTCTCTTGATAATGACTTGAGAACAAGTCATTATGGAAGCATATTTCACCATAAATTACTTAGCATATTCAATACTATTTCACACTGCTTTCATAACATACCTCAAATCAATACTCAGTGAGTTAAGGAGGTAAACAAAATAGAAAGTTAAAAATCATTTGAGCCACTAAACATTTGTTAAAATAAATAAATATATAAATATAAATATATATATTCTCTTCCTTCTTCTTTGGCCAATCATTATACATGTATATAATTATTTTTATATATAAACTATCTATTTATAAATAATGATCTGCCAAAGGAGAAGGAAAAAGATTTAGAATTTGATTAAAAGTGATGCTGTTCTATTTAGAAGAAAATGGATTTGGACAAGAAGGCCCGAGGTGCATGAAAGATCTATTTAGAATGTCAGTCAAGTAACATTTGATTTGATCCTACGTTCCTCTTCTGTAGGACAGATACTTGGTAGATTGTTTGCAAAAATGGCATCTATTTTTCCTCCTCTCAGGGTCCATATCCCTTTTCGAGGTGACTCCTCAGCAATTCCTGCGAAGAAATGAAGTTTATTTCTCTAGCCCTCTTGAATCTGGGTTGGCCTTATGACCTGCTTTGACCAATAAAGAAAATGTGGTGGAAGCAATGATTTCCTTGTCTGTAGTGTAGGCCTCAAGAGCTTTTCCAAGCTTTCTCAGCAACCGGCCCAAACAACATGTGAACACACTGAGGTAGCCTGCTGAAGGATAGCGAACCACATGGTGCAGAAAATGAGGGGTTCCAACTAAACACGATCCTAAAACAGCCCGCACTCAGCCAGCCCCTCAGGTGCCCAAAGATACATGAGTGAGCCAGCTGAGGCCAGAGCAATCTCCCAGTTGGCCTTCACCCAGAGCAAACTGCCAACCTGCAGAATAATAAGCACAAAACCTGTGGCTTATGGCACTTAATTTTGTGGTGATTTGTTATACAGCAAACCCTAACTAATACATGGATTATAATATCTGGGTGTTTTTCATGGAAGAATTGAATTGAAATGAGTGACCATATAATACAGAACATGGTTTTGCCTTGTGAGGTAGTTATAATCAATACTTCATATAATTTAACTTGAAAAATTGATTATTCAATTATAAACTTAAAAATGTGTAATGTGGTTAGAAGAAAAAAATGACCACTGCAAGATTCTCTCGATTTACAATAGTTTAACCCTTTGCTATGTTACTTTAAAATGCTTTTGTTACCATCCGAATTCACGGAAAAAAAGAGCAAGATTGTCTCTCAATAGAGTTCTGCTGCTGTTCATGCAATGATTAAGGATTGTAAAGTGATTTCACAAAAGTAATTGCTTCGATATTATAGTCACTATAAAAAACAGTCCTCAGTGATGGCAAATGATTTGCCTAAGTCTATATAGTTTTGACGTGGCAGAGACAAGATTGAAAACCAGATGCTTTTGAATGTGCCCTCATGTCATTATTGGCCACAGCATTTAAGATAATAGCCAAATTCAAACATACATGGGTTTTTGTCCTCACTTGTCCTCTTGCCAATTCTATGGCCTTAGGCTAACTGCATAACTGTGTAAAACTTGCTTTCTTATCTGACAGTTAATGTGAGGACTATGAAATAATTCAAACACATTTGGGGGAATGGTCCTGACCTATAAAGAATTTTTAATAAAAGATTTTACACTGAAAATTTATTTTCGTTAAACACCAAGGAGAGCACAAACTTCAATCATACAAAATCCTTATATCCTTAAAGTATTTAGGATTTAATGTAGAAGTTCTGAGCACAGGGTCTACATAGAATTCAGGAATCTATAAATTTGTATGAAAACTTGTAGTTTATTTTCACCAACTGCTTCCTGAAATTTAGCATTTCCTTCAATCATAAATATAAGCTCAAAAACCCAGTAGTACTAACTGTATCTGTAACTTTCTCAACGAAAGATATTAAAGATATTAGAGCATATTACAGTTATTTAAGATATCTTAAAATATGGTTTATGCCCATCACTATTTTGCAATTATTTATATTAGATTTAATATCAATGCCTATGGAGAAATTCAATGAAACATGTCATTTGGTTATATCAAGAGAAAACAGATGGTTTTGGAAGATTTAATACACTTATTGAATTAACACTCTGAATTCCAGGTACTATGTCAAATCTTGAAAACACAAAAATGAAGCTCCATTGTTTGGGAGAGATTCAAACAGAATATGAAAAGTTCTGTGATTTTAGTGTATTCAAGATGCAACGAAAGTTCAGGGAAGGGGCCACTAATCCAGATGAGGTGAGGGCAAACTTTTCAGAAGAAAGGCATACCTGAGATGAGTCTTGATGGACTAGAAAGTGTTCTTGTATGAAGGATTACATTGCCTTGGGGGAACTGAAGAAAATGACAGAATGTAACAGGGTCTTCTAGCTACTCATAAAATTGTTTACTCTTTTTCCTGAGGTCTTAGCTTGACTACGTTCTGCAGCCTACTTTGCAATTCTTTCGGCTACATGGCTGGTTCTAGTCAACAGAAGGGGAATAGAAGTACCAATGAATATTATACGTAGGCCCATGTCAGAAACTCTCCCACAGGCAACCCAATAAAATGAATTATAAAATCAATTAAATAATTACCTCAATTGCTTCAGTGATTCAGAATTCTAGTCAGCGTCTCTGTACTCAACTATCTTGATTATGAATAATTAAGGAATCTATAAAATAGGAAAACTGACTAACCCCATCGATACAAAACATCTCAATCAAGATTCCAAAGAGTATGAGAAAAATCTTATGATTTCACATAAATTGCTTCTGAAAGTCTCTTCTTGTAGAGTAAGAAGTATGGATGGACAGGTGGAATCAGACTTGGGTCACTGATGGGAGAAATTTGACATTTTAATTGAACTCCCAGTATCCCAGTTTCTTCTTTTATAAAAATAAATAAAGACATTTATGTTTTATAGCATTCTTTTTTTTTCCATTATAGCTGGTTGTTTTATAGCATTCCGATGATTGCTTCCATAACAGAGCAGGGTGCTGTGGGGCTCCTGGGCACAAAAGCCTTTCTGTGTCCCTCACTTCTTATTTTTTTAGGAAATATGCCTCACTCGGCCTCCATGGCCTCCCCTGAGTTCTAAGGAGCAGGCTCAGGCAGTCGCTGATCAGGGAAGGAAGGGGATGCAAAGACAAGGGAGGAATAGTACAGCCTTGGGCCAGTGTCCTGGTTAACCCTCAATGGATACACATAATGACATAGGCATCTTATACACTTGAGAGAAAAGTCATATTCCTTAGGCTTCTTTTAGAAATTCATACTTTAAAACTGAACAGCTTGGAGCCCTTCCTTGTGTTTCTCCCTTGTTTGATTGCACCCTAAACACAAACAACTGTCAGCTAACGATTAGGCACCCTGAGCACAATTGCCTATAGGCTAAAGATTATTAGCACAGGATGTTTTTCAGGAACTTTGCTAGTCTGTTCTAATCTCTGATCAATACATCCTTCTCACAAGTCCATTATTTTGGGCAATAACCCAGAAGGCCATCACCATGACCACACCTAGATCTCCTGACATCAGCTTCGATGACTAAGATTCCCCAAAGAAAGAACAATGCATGTCTGCCCCAATCCTGATTCTTATCTGAAACCCTACTTTTCTCCTTTTAGATGGTAAAACTCCCTGCAGTTCTTCTCCAAGGGAGGGCACAGTCTTTAAGGCATTAGCCTGTTGTGGCCTCCTTTGCCTGGCAAAACAATAAAAGGTATTTTTTTCTCCTTCACCCAAAACTCTTTCTCCACATTTCTATTCAGCACTGGTGGACAGAGGCCAAGTTTCGGCAACACTTATAATATATGGGGCATGCAACGTAGTACCTGATTTGGAGAAGACGGTAAAAATCAGTTTTGCTCTGCTACATATATAGTGCTCTGATTATGATGATGACAATTTTCTATGGCTTTTTCTGACTGGGAAGACTTAAACTGGAACATTCATACTCATCTTCATTTTTTTTTAAATTTATACAAGAAAATACTTTCAAAATGATTGTATGGAAATAAGATTGCAGCCTATAAAACAGTCTTCCTCTATGAGAAGGGATTGATCTTACTTGCAATATGCATTAGTAAAGCACACTAGACTATTTTTAAGCATAAGTATCTGTTTGCCCACTACCATAAATAAAATTTTAATGAAAAAGTTTGGTCAAGTTCAGATGAATTACATCTCACACAGCATGCACTTAATACAATGTGGATTTAAAAACCCTTGGGCAGAAGTTCTGTCTCAGGTGTCTTATCTAGTGCTAAGTATATTGTCAACAATCTCAATTGATGATGATAATAATAATTCAAAGGCATTTACAGTTTAATCAGAATTCAGAGATTCTTTTACTCATTTTGCAGTTGTCAGATTGAATAAAATAATAGGTAAACCTACAAGTCAGTGATTATTTTCCTTTTCCTTTTTTTATTTTAAAGGTATTTCATGCATGAAAAGATTCAGCCTTTCAATTACTTTTTTGAAAAGCATAGACATAAGCTGCATGAACTAAAATCTTAGCACTAACATTATTTTCAAATATTTGAGGGTGATAAAACATATACTACCTAAGAGCCTAATCCTGGCCACATACTGATTTCATACTGAGGGTTCTCCAGCTTCTAAGCAAGCATCCTGCCATCATGAGTGAAGTGACACTGATCAGCTTCAAAATATCACAAATGCCTCCAAATATAATCCTCTCTTTTATTTTCCCACCTGGCCCAGAACTATCATTCAAGATTTGATGAAAACTTTGGGAGCATGTTTAATCAGGACAACAATTGTGATTTAATGAATTACAGGAAGAACTTCTTATCATGTGAAATGCAAACTCACTTCCCTCAAACCCTGAGTCCTGGCTTCTAGCTTCTGGTTGGAGACAGAATTGTGGCCTCTTGATCTTTGACCCCAGGTGTTACCTCCATAGTTATGGGTCCTTCCATGGCAAAAAAGGACTCTGCATGCATAGTTAAGATTACTAACCAACTGATCTCAAAATGAAGAGATGATCCTGGATTTTTGGGTGAAAACAATGTAATTGCATAAATCCTTAAAAGACAAAGGAAGAAGGCAGAAAGGAAAGTCAGAGAAATTCAAGGTATGAGAAACACTCACCACCATATCCCTGACTTAAGATCAAGAGATCCATGTACAAAGAATGTGGAAAAATTGAACTCTGCCCACTAGCAGTGAGCTTAGAAGTGAGCCTGAGCTCCAGAGGGGAACTACAGCCCGGCTGATGCCCTGATTTCAGCCTTGTGAGCCTTGTCAGCAAAGAATCCAGCCATGCTGTGTTGGATTTGTGACCTAAAGAACTATGAGATAATTATTAGGAGACTTTTAAACTGCTAAGTTTTAAGTAATAAAAATAGCAAACAAACACTTTTTTGTTATGTGAGATGGTGAACATGCCCATACCCTAGTCACTTCTTTTATAGTAATCTAGACTACTATGAACACAGAGAGTGTCTATCTTGAAAGCTGTCTGAAATTCTGAGGATGCCTGGAATCACTTGCATGCTCTTCTTTCTTTGAACTCTCTCCAGGGCTGTTTTGACCCTTTATTATTATTCGACCAGAATTGCATGCTATGTTGCATGCTACATGTATATGCACATATACCACTAATGTATATAGACATCTTGAGAGCTTTTTTTTTTTTTAACTGTGGAATCATATTGGACCAATTTCTGTCTATAGGAAACAGCTGATATAGTAGACACTACCAGTCTTCAAAAGCTAATCCTTACTTTTTAGGAGAATTTTTTGAGGCATAAAAGAACAATAGTATAGTGCATAAATCTACTGAGAATGTGGATCATGGTAACTGATGTCAGCCAACTAGTTTATATTCAACATCATTAATCTCTTGGACATGACAAATCTTGGTAGCAGAAGGGAATAAGTTCCAGATAATACACTTTTGAAGTAATGAATAACCCGTCCTATGAAATACTTTAATGACTCCCCTTGTCAGATTTACGATTTTATTATTAACATTAAAAAATGGAAGCCTAAAAAGATACAGTTGCAAATCAATTTCACTGTGTCTTCATAATGAGTCCCTAATTGAACTCAATTTCTGATACAGTTGTGAATTCCCTTCCATACTTAATTTTAATGGCATGTATAGAAGGATTTAGTGACTGGAAATAAAAAAAAATTATTTTAACTCTCTTTTTTATGAGCTTAATAGATGAAATATAAATCATTACCACATTAATATGATGATAGAGAGGGTATTTATATCTCTTTACAGGTTAGAGTATGATCACTTTTTAAATGAATGTTTCACTTAACTCATTAAAAATAGATGATGATTAAGAATAATCCCAAATGCTAATGTTCATTATGTAAGAATCTATGGTGGAAGATTTACATTTGAATTTTTAATGTCTAATAAAAGATATTACTGTATTTTTTAAAAAATCAATTATTTGATTGGCTTTCTTACTCAATTACCTCGTATAGTTGGAATACAGCTTTTCCTTTTTTTTCCTCGCATGATTTAGTGGAAATAGGACAGGCATTGCTCTGCTTTGTTACAGACTCTAAATCTTGCTAACTGCCAACTTGAAAAAATAACTTGAACCTCTTGAACATCAATCTCCTCATATGAAAATGGAAAAGTATTTGTACTTTGAGGAATTATGAAGCTAATTTATGAAAATTACATAAAGGAAGGTTTGGTACCTAGTATACATATGAAATAATACAGCTAATATGATAAGGAGGATGAAGATGATGATAATAACAATGACTGTAATGGTAGTGATTGTGTCAGGATGTTTTCTGTGTTCTAATCGTCATCCCATTCTAGAATTTTATTTGTCCACAATACAACTTGAAAATGAAAGCATTTCATTAGCACTGACTTTATGCCCGGTAGTGTATTAGGTGTTGGGCATATGAAATCTAACAAAACATCACCTTTGCTAGGAAGAAGTACTGCTAGCTATCCATGTACATTTTTTCAGATTTATACAAATCTGTAATGAGATTTCTAAGCCTTGCTTTATTTTTGCCTTGTAATTGCTATTTTATCATTTCAAAGTTATATATTTTATTTCCCTAAATGAAATCTCAACTCAACAAGAAGTTTTACTTTGCTATAATGGAACTAATAAGTCATGTTAAAAGTACTTCACATGCAATGGCTACTAATGATTGAAAAAGCAAAGTGATAAAATAAATTAATGACTTCAGATGACAAAATGAAAGTTTAATCCCATTATCATTTTTAAGTATTAAATACTTCAAGCTTTAGAACAATAAGCCACTGGAAGATTCTTCTGTTGTCTTTTTTTTTTTCTTTTTTTAGTACTTTCCACCTATATTCTCACCCCAATCCACTCAAATTTCTACTCCCTCTTTGCAATCAGAGTATTTTAATCATTTGACGAATACTTATTACCTTCTCTGTTCAGGCACTGTCACAGGATGAAAGGCAACAGTAGTGAGCAAATTAGATTTTCTGCCTTCACTGAGATCATTTACAAAAGGGCTATGTGAAATTGAGACTCCGCCCGTGAGAGGCTCATACACAAACTCACTCTAGGACACAGCATAGAGGTAGCAGCTTGGAAAGCACCCAGGTCATATAAGAAGGATATTTATTGACTAAATTTGGATCTGGTGTAAATTTTTCCAGGGACTGAAGTGCTGTGTGTGGTGCCATTTTTTTTTTTTTTTTCCACTCTTCCACCCAAGTGTCTCAGTGCTGGCAAGCACCATTTCTGTCATTCTTCATAACCTAGCTAACACCATAAACCCTGCCCCAGCATTCCCCTGAAGACACAACCTGCCTGCAGTCCTGGCCCCACCCCACCTGATGGGCACCCTTAGCCAGCACTTATGAGAATGAAAAGTGACTCCTGCTCCAGGAGGTCAGCCCCACACACCAGTGAGCTTACAACAGTCACAGCTGTGCCTCACAGCCAGTAGGACAGGGGGCCAACCCCACCCATCAGCAAACCCACATAAATAGAGGACAGGGATTGAACCCGAATCATCATGGATACTAGTCAGATTCGTTTCTGCTGTGCCATGATGGGAACTCCGAGAGTCTTTATATTTAAATATTTGAAACTATATTTGACAATATTCTTTACTTCAGGAAACTTCCTCAATAACCTAGAACATATTAGCAAGTCCATTTTAAGAAGGTGGAAATTGGGGCTTGGGGAGTGCAAGTGCTTCACTGAGATGAGATGGCTCAATGTTATTAGCTCTAGTGATTTCTCAGGTTTAGTTCTGATGCTATGTTCCTTTTCCTTCTATGCGGAATTCATGACAATACCCTGATTTGTGTAACCTTTTCTATCTCACAAGTTAAGGGAAATACTGTAAGTATTCCTTTCACACAAGCATTGCTAAAGAGGAGATCTTGCAGTTAGATGTTTTCACCAAGCATTTTGTGATTTCAGTACAAAAATGAGAAAAATCAATTCTGTGTGTTTGATGGAGATTCTTAGAATCAATCTTTTCCTTGTCAGGAAACACTTTATTGTGGTTTCTTAATATAAAACTATCTATCCTCTATGAAGAGATGACAAAGTATTAAACTAACACATTCAGAGATGCCTGAGGCTGATATCTAGACTAAATAGATTTAGCCAACCTTGATGGAACAGGAGAAAATCAAATGTAGAAAAAAAAAAAAAAAAAAGTCTGGGATCTGTTATCTTTCCTAGGGACATTAGGCTTGAATTAATATTGACTGTTATAAATTAAAGTTGGCAATGGACTAAAGACACAAGGAGTCTTATTCATTTTATTTTATTTTATTTTTAGTATTGTTATTAGGGGAACTAGAAGAAATATGAATGTTCTTCTGTGGTAAAGGATCCTAAGAGAGCAAAGACTTGACACTTTAAAAATGATCGAGCCATTTTTGTTTAACTGCTTTCATCTTTTATAGGAGCAAGTATGAGATGAAGTTTCTGAGCACTGGAAAACCCTTGTTTTTACTGCTTGCTGTACAATGGAAGAAGATGGTGTTATGTGAATAAGGTATGTTTGGGAGGAGTCATTTGTGGCATTTTGTAGTATAGAATGTCAGCCTGTGCCTGGAGTTGGTTTCCAAACATAGCTATGGATAGAACAACCAAAGGACATTTTTATAAACACAAATTTTAAGGACTGGGCCTTATTCACTTATCAGAATCTCCTGAGAATAGGATGGGGAATACATATCAAAAGAAAAGTATCCAGTCCACACAAACAATAAACCAAAGAAAAATCAGCTAAGCAACCACCCTAATACAAATCAAAGCCAAGAATAACAACAAATTGCCAAGTCTAATAACAAACCAGGTTTGGTTTTCAGAGTAACATGACACAGTGGAGGAGCACAATTCTGAGGCCAACTGCAGGATGTGTTTTCCTAAGTTCCAGTGCTTGTAAGTAAATAAACAAGCAAATAAATCCAAAGATATTTAGGATTATCTTCATAATGTCACTTTCATTTATTGCTATTGGAGAAATCCTATCAGACAAGACAGGGTTGAAGTCACATCAGCAGGTATGATAGGTGCACATATACTGCAAATTGCCTTGGGTGTGGTGGGGCCTGCATTTGGAAAATATAGGAGAAAATGCTGCAATGTGTAAACAGTGTTAAGACTTTGCTGTTACTCCTGAGTTTCATGAAATACTATTCAGAAAGGAAGAGACAGAGAGACAGAGACAGGAAGGAGAGGTAGGGAGAGGGCAAGAGAGATACCTTTCTTTTCCAAGTTGTAGGTCCTATTTGAAATCTCTTATTTCTTTGGAGGCTATGCAAAACTACAGAAGCATGGCATGAGATCTCATATCCAACATTAGCTGTGTGGGCTCAAAAAGTTAATTACCTGTTAGAGTGTTAGCTTCTTTAGTTGCAAAATGTAAAACAAAATAGAACTGCTGTAGGAATTAAAAGAGGTCATATAATACAGCATCTAGAACAGTGTCTGATTGTTAAATATTTAAAAAAAGAGGGCTATTACTTGGTGCTATTTACATAGTTGTTTTCATATCAGATGCATAAAAAGAATCACTTATTCATTAAACTCTTTAGGCATCTGTCGTTGAATTTGTACGTATTCAAACTCACAAATTTACCTGTCAGGAAGCATCACCAAGTCCAGTGCCAGCCAGGAAACTGATGCCTAGTGAGACAATGGCAGCTCCTGTGTCTAGCAAAGCGCCCGCATTCACATATAGCCCCCCTACCCCTACCCCAGTGAGCCATGTATCTTTACTAGCTCTTTGTAGTCTATGTAACTGAGCTACTGTGTGGAAAGTCAGCAACATCTTCATTTTCTTTGTAACATTTTAGTTTTAAATACAATGGTTCAAAACAACACTCACAGGCAGCTATTTTTGTTACCATGGGTAAATATTTAGAAATTTAACTAGTTAATTTTGATGTTCAGTTCACCCCCTACTGCACATGAATTAGAGCTTATGCTGTGTGTTGTAGACATAATGAGATATTTGAATGTCCTTTTTACTATGCCAGTCTATAGGAGAGGACTTATCACTCAGCTGTCAAAAGGAGGACTATTTGTTAGGAAAAACCCCCAAGTTAACCTTGGTACTAATTCTGCTTCTACTGCATTGGTTGCGGGATTTGAGAGTAGTCACTTAACAGCTCCTAGTTCCCAACGATGTATCTACAAAATGAGTCTGGTTATAGATGTAATTTGGAGTCTTTTGTGAGCATTAATGAGATAATGGCTGTAAAACTCAAAAACACTGGTAAGTTACTCAAATATTAATTTCATCTCCCTTTTAGAAATGTTTAGATAATATTATTACAATTAGCATAATGGCCAATAAGTATTGACTATCATGTATCAGGAACTCTGGTAAATGCTCTGTGAAACAGTCTTATCTATTGATAATATCAAAATGCTAAGTATGTGAGCCTCGAAACACAAATCATGTCTGTTTTACATTAATCACACAGGCTCTGGACCCTGTTGCTTGGATTTGTATCCCAGAGCTGCCCCCTTAGAAGCCTAGAGCCCTTGGACAAATGACATAACTTCCCTGTTATATGAGTTTTTCATCTATAAATTAAAAAGTATAAATTGCTACTCTTGCAGGCGTGTTGAGAACACTTGATAAATTAATACATGAAAAATACTAAGACCATTCACTAGTGCAAAGTAAATGCTCTAAGGTGTCATCTATTAGAATCATTAGCTATTGTCATTTTTATTCAACGAAGACAACAATCAAAACATCTAAAGACCCGCTCAGATGATTTTAAAAGTACCGTCCAGATTCTCTTAGCAGGAGCAGTGCAAAAATGTTATAGCCACTCTATTGTCAGGCTGAAATGATATGAAATGCTCAGTAAAGTGGTTAACAGCTCTAAGGCAAGGAGAGAGTCAGCATTTCTGAATCTGATTCCAAGTCACAGCATTTTATGTATTTTTAAGTACCCAGTTACACCTACTTTCTTGGAGGTAAACGCCTTAGGGCAATGGCTGTAGCTTTTACTTGGCTTGCGAAGTTCTACAAAATCTTGACTGTCTGCAACAGCTCATTCTCCAGAAATTGATGGGGTGGCTGAGGTAAGCCTTTAAGTAATTTAGATGAAGCATTTTAAAATCCATTTAGAAGCTATTTAGGGAAGTATGAGTCTGAAGTCAAAGTTGAAGCCCAAACGTCCTATGAGGCCTGCAGGCAGAGAACCACAATCGATAAAGGCCATTATCCTAAATAAGTCCAGGACACCACAGCCCAGCTGAGTGTTTTAATTCCTGTCTGCCAAGGGAGTCACAGTAGATAGCAGGAGACAAAGGGCCCAGGGGCTCAGAGGCTGTAGAAACAGAGTAAGCCGCAATTCTGCTAAGAAGTCTCTCTGTATTTAGCAATTTTCTCCCTTGCCTTTCCTCCCTTCTCTAGCCTTCCCCGCTGCTGTTCTGTCCTTGTGCCTCAACTATTCTATCCTAGCAAAACCTCAACTTACCAAGACTCAACTAGAAAACCATTCTCTCTCTAAAAGCTTTCTAAAAATCTCCCTTTGACCAGCCTTTCTCAAATAATGGCTGCACCCTGGAATCCTATGAGACAATTTCATATGTTTGGCATTTAGCCCTCAAGATCTGGATTCAATTTGTCTAGAATAGGACACTAGCAATGGATCTTATATATATATATATATATATATATATATATATATATATATTTTTTAAGGTTTCTGACATACAGTTAGACTTGGACACCGCTTTGGACTGACACATCTCTTCTTCTCCTTCTTTGTTTTCCTTGTCACCCTCTATTGGACTTGGGCATCGCCTGCCCTTTGTCTTTAGGAACTCCTATACCAAACTTCATGAATTCAAGGGACTCTCTCCTTTTTCTTCTTTCTTCTTCTTCTTTTTTTTTTTGGAGAGAGGGAACTAAAGTTGATATTCAGTAAATATTTCTTGATTTTTGAATTAATTCCTTTATTCACTCTTCAGTTACTCCTATTTTCAATTCTTATATTCTGGCATCAAAAAATTCACTCATCCATTTATTGATGCATTCATTCACTAACAATATAGGTCTTACTTTATTCAAGCAATTCATGAATGACTGAATCAATGAATGGATTATTATTTATATTCATCAAAGTCTGATGCCACATTTTAGGAAAAACATTAAGATATGCAGAGGAGAACTTATTCCAGTTGTACATGATGTATACACACTTACTTCAAGTTAGAGTTTAGTGGTTAAGAGCACAGGCTCTTGAGATCAGACTGTCTGAGTTGATGCTTAGCTCCACTAGGTACCATCTCTTCCACTTACCTATCTCTCCTTCAGTTTCCTCATTTAAGAAATAGGGATGATCAGACGAGTTACCTCATATGGATGTTGTTAGGATGAAATGTATTAATCTATGTAAAACAAGAGTAAGCACTGTACAAGTGTTAGCTATTATAATTTTTTTTAACCAGTTTCTCCTTCACATTTTGTGCTATTTCACATTTATATACAGCCTTTCTGGACTAGCTAAGTCAGACTGGGACTGACTGATGCTCTCAGATCTTTCATATCGCCAACATGTCAGAGTTAGAGTTCTAAATGATGAGCCTGTCATTTTTCCACAGTGAATTGCTTGCATATTTCCATGGAATAACGGCTGACATAAAAAAAGAAAGGTAAAAGAAAACAAATGTGTCTTGTCAACCTGAAGTCTTCCAACCATTTGAAATAATTGCTATGAATTAATATGCTGTCTTCTCCAAATAGCAGTTCACATCTGTGCTCCCAACAGATGTTCAACATGTCTCGTAGAACTGTTCCCCAATTAGCCACATATGCTTTATTCTCTTTGTGAATTCTATATAGCAAATTCTTACCCAAGTGAGTTCTTGTCTTCCCTTGCTACTATTTCATGATCAAGAAATCTACATAAAATTGATCTTTTTTTTAGCAGAATAACAACCACCACAAAACACTGAAGGAAAAATACACACCTTGTAGTATATGCAATGTAGTACATCACATAATATGTAACTTTATTGTACAATGTAAAATACATATTATGTATCAATACACGATGCAGTAATAAATTTATGTATAACATGTTATTTACACAATAGAAATATTTATTTTACTAAATAATCCAAGTTTGGAGACTCAAGAGTTGTTTCTTTATGAAGTCTTCTTAATTTTAAGTCTAAGATTCATTCCTTAAACATCAAACCTATCTAAAATTTGGTACTAATCTTCATCATACATTCCTGAAATTATCTAGATTTTACAGCAGTAGCCAAGTGCCAACAAATCGCAACAAAAAAAGACCTCTCTTTTTTCCGTCTTAATATAATCTTGATCATCACTGGAAAAGGCTAACATTTACATAAAAGGCGTTCCCATCATGGCTCAGTGGTTAATGAATCGAACTAGTATCCGTGAGGAAGAGGGTTCTATCCCTGGCCTCGCTCAATGGGTTAAGGATCTGGCGTTGCCATGAGCTGTGATATAGGTCACAGACACAGCTTGGCTCCTGCGTTGCAGTGGCTCTGGTGTAGGCCGGCAGCTACAGCTCCGATTTGACCCCTGGCCTGGGAACATCCATATGCTGAGGGTACAGCCCTAAAAAGACAAAAGACAAAAGAAAAAAAATACAAAAAAGATTTTGCTGGGGTTCCTGTTGTGGTGCAGTAGAAACAGAATCCAACTAGTGTCCATGGGGTGTGGATTTGATCCCTGGCCTCGCTCAGTGGGTTGAGGATTCCGCATTGCTGTGAGCTGTGGTGTGGGTTGAGGATTCAGCCTGGATCCCTCGTTGTTGTGGTTGTGGTGTAGGCTGGCAGCTGTAGCCCCAATTTGACCCCTAGCCTGGGAACTTCCATATGCCACAGGTGTGGCCTTAAAAAGCAAAAAAAAAAAAAAAAAAAGAAGATTTTGCTTACTGATTTTCTGCCTCTGGGCAAATGAAGTAATTATTGGGGAAACAATACAATGGAGTGCAGGAATCCATTATTACTTAAATGTATGGTTTAATGGACAGAAAAGGCTTATGTTGAATTCTTTCCATGCACTTATTCTGTGACCCAGGATTAGTAAAACAATTTCTCTCAAAGTTTTCGTCATTAAATATGGTAACATATCACAGACCATTTTCCAGCTTTCTATCCCTGCATGTCCCATGTCTAGCACAATGCCTGGAACATGGTTATCACTCAACAAGGATTTGCTAAGGAAACTATGAAGGAAATAATAAGCAAAGCCTCCTCACTTTGCTTGCTTTGACAGCCTTTAGTCAGACTCAAGTTCATAATGGTTGTAGAAAACCACACAGTGCCAAACCATCATCAATGGCAGCTCTATCAACAGTGCACCAGTGCACCAACTCCTCCTTTACAACTGCCACCCATGCTGTAGACTCTACATGATGCCTCTCTGTGACTATAAGTATACAGGCTGTATCATCAAGTTGAACTTGGGGTAGACAATTGCCCAATGCTCCAATATAAGTAACACATAAAGAATCTACTTCAAAAATTAGTGTGTATCACTTAACCATCCCTGTTTTCAACATTCATTGAATGACCACCAGGTCACCAAACTGTGCCAGGATTAGAACAATACAGGAAAGAATTAAATACAACTCTTCTTACTAAGATATTTCACAGTTTAAAAGCAGACCAATTGGAGAAATACGCAGGCCAATAAATGAAGATACTGTAAGGCAGGAAAATTATAAATTCCAAGAAAGAAATGATTTGAAGAGTCAGAGGAAGGAAAACATTTTTCCAAGGGACAAAAATATGAGGGACCTCAGGAACATGCGGTTTGTGGTCTAGGTCACAAATGATGATTAAGAATAGACATTTATAAACCCAACTTTTTATTTTATTTTATTTTGCCTTTTTAGAGCCTCACCCATGGCATATGGAAGTTTCCAGCTAGGGGTCAAATCGGAGCTGGAGCTGCTGGCCTACACTATAGCCACAGCAAGGCAGGATCCAAGCCTGGTCTGTGACCTACACCACAGCTCAGGCAACACCAGATCCCTAACCCATTAAGTGAGGCTAGGGATTGAACCCACATCCTCATGGACAGTAGTCCGGCTCATTATTGCTGAGCCAAGACAGGAACTCCACACCCAACATTTTGATAAACATTGACCGTATTCCTTATGTGGTGGTAGGCCTTATATTTGCTACTGAAAATTCTGATATGAAAGATCCCTGCCTTCAGCGAATTTACAAAACAGGGGAGATTAGAAAAACTAGTTTAAAAATTAAGTGCAATGACACAAATATATCTACGGATATCATGACATACCCAGCTCTGCCACAGGGTCCTTCAGAGAATAATTCCATGAATAAACATCATGGAATTAAACTTAGAGAAATGAATTAATGGAGTCAAATTTTTGTGAAAAGAAAAATTTTGGTTAGAGCATAGGTTTTCTGGATAGAGATAAAATGACGACGTTCAAGTACATATGTCTGACATTATAAACGATTCTTCAACTCTATGTAAACAACCAATACATATGAGAGGCACGTGATATTCTAGTTGGCAAGATGGATACAGTTTTGCATCCTGATTGTTATCAAGGAAGAAGGAATGAGGAAAAGGCATAACAAGCTCACAGAGTGATTTATATGCCATATGAATTTTCTCCTCAAGGTGGGTAGCAGGATTATTTAACATTGATAAAGAACTCTGGCTATTCAGATGCCAGTAGTCAGAGATGAAAATGATGCCAGTATTACTCTAGACATTGAGAGCAAGGGCACAGAGACGGCATGTGTGAATGTGTACATAGAGTAAGTATTTGCTAGTCCAGAAATGGGCGAAGGAAGGAGATGGATGGGATAGATCAGGACTACATTGTTGAGGATCTTGACACTATGCTAAGGAGCTGACACTGTGTTCTGTGCTTTATTAAGATGGATGTGGTAGCCCTGTGTGTGATGGAGTAAAGGAAAGAAAGCCCAATAGAGGAGGCCAGTTAGGAGCTGTAAAAAGAGTGTAAATGGGAAGTTCCCTTTGTGGCTCAGCAGAAACAAATCTGACTGGTGTCCACAAGGACGCAGGTTCAATCCCTGGCCTCGCTCAGTGAGTTCAGGATCCAGTGTTGCCATGAGCAGTAGGGTAGGTCACAGATGTGGCTTGGAACCTGCGTCACTATGGCTGTGGTGTAGGCCAGCAGCTGCAGCTCTGATTCAACCCCTAACCTGGGAACCTCCATATGCCACAAGTGTGGCCCTTAAAAAAAAAAAAAGAATGTAAATGGGATTTTAAAAATGCAGAATTAGGCAACTTGAATAGAGAGCAGATATGAATAATACTTTAGTGGTAAAATCTACAGTTGGTAGATTTGTCATCTCTTGGTCTGTCCTTGGCTAATGGGCTGATTGCCAAGGAGAGCATAAGAAAGGGTATCCATAAGCATGTACCACAATTATTACAAATGAGAACCAGGAAACAAATCACTTTGAAAATCTAGTAAGCCAACTGAAATAATACTGTCATGCTCATTCATACACAACTCAAATGTGCAAACTTTTACTTTCAATTTTTAATTAGCCAAAGTCTAGCCATAACTTTTTAGGCAATAATAAACTGGTTCTGAATTTCTGGGTGTGATTTTACCCAAGCTGAGGACATTTTTCTTGTCATGTATGGTTTTAGGGTGTTTTAGGGTGTTGAATGCTGAATTGAATAATGTGAAATTCTGGGGAAGGTCTATAAGTAATTTGCTCTAGAGGATGGGATTTGTTTATTTTGGTCTGGGTTTTATATCTTCAATCGATCAGTTCAACAACTGGCTTTATTTATAGAAAGTTTCATTGAGTCCTGGTAAGTTTCTGGATGGTAAAAAAAAATATACTGAGAAAAATATAGTGCAACCTTTATAGTATGGAGGAGATGTGGAGACAACTGTGCCACAGCACTTTGCATGTAATTTCTTTTTAGGCCATCTCCAGAGGCAGTTAGCAAGAATTTTACACAATTATATAGCACTCCTGTCAATAAAGGTTAAACTTTACTGACATACATCTCAGGCTAATCTTGTTTCCTCTTATTAGAGAGAATCTTTTTTTTTTTTTTTTTTTGTCTTTGTGCCTTTTCTAGGGCTGCTCCCGTGGCATATGGAGGTTCCCAGGCTAGGGGTCCAATCGGAGCTGTAGCCGCCAGCCTATCCCACCGCCACAGCACGTGGGATCCGATCCAAATCTGGGACCTATACCACAGCTCATGGCAATGCCGGATCCTTAACCCACTGAGCAAAGCCAGGGATTGAACCTGGTTCCAAGTTGGTTCATTAACCACTGAGCCACGACAGGAACTCCCCCCCCCCTTTTTTTTTCTTGCCAAAAACAATATCTCCCCAGATACCTTATTTACCCAGGGAGGAGGGAAATAGAAAAAAGAAGAAAAAAATTGGGAAGTTCTTCATAATCTACTTTTATGGAAACAATTCATAAAGAAGGAATAACATATAAAATATATACCTATCTAGAATATAATAGAACACATAAATGCAGAAAATGCACTGTCTCTATAATTCTAGTAGCCCTGCTAATTCTAGCAATCTTAGGGTAATTTGAAAATATAGAATATGTGATTCTGTTTCCAGTGAAGAATCTGAGAAACACAGTCTATAAAAATGCTCCCCCGAATCCACCAGAGAGTAAGCCAGACAGAGTTTGGCTGCAGTGAACGCTTACTAGATATTTGGTGCTAATGATGATGTCATTCTTCCCAATCAGTATGAACAAAGAACAGCAGTCCCTGCACTGCCCTACATATACAGAAATGTTACACTGCTTCTGTATAAAAGTTTGAAGCTTATCACAATGGTGGGTCTCAGTTATCCTCCCCTACAACCCTGAAAGCGGGATAATGTTCTTTACCTCTTGCTTAGCAACGAGAAAACTGAAGTCTACAGAAGAGTGACCCCCTAGTGACTACAGTCACTACAATGCTTATTTTAAAAGCAAGCAGAGGGAAATCTCTGGTGGCTCAGTACGTTAAGGATTCAGTGTTGTCACTACAGCAGCTTGAGTTACTGCTCTGACGTGGGTTCCATCCCTGGTCCAAGAACTTTACCTGCTGCAGGCACAACAACAACAACAAAATTTAATTAAAAAAATAAAAACAACAAGCAGAAAGCCAATGATGATCAATTCACTTCTCATTAGGAAACAAGCAGAGTTTCACATGGATGCAAGATCCTAGAAGTTAGGCTTTGGTCTTTTTCGCATCTCAAGTGTCTCCCATCCCACAGTCTCAGATACACTGTAAGTGCTTAGTATATGTTCCTTCAGTAGATGAACAAACGGAAGGCCATTACCAACAGTAGGCATGTGTTAGGGCTCAGGATGGGCTGCTGAAAATAGGCAATTGCATATTGATTATTTTAAATTAAAATTACTTGGAGTTCCCATTGTGGCGCACCGGAAACAAATCCGAATAGGAACCATGAGGTTGTGGGTTCAATCCCTGGCCTTGCTCAGTGGGTTAAGGATCCAGCATTGCCAAGAGCTGTGGTGTAGGTCACAGACGTGGCTCAGATCTGGTGTTGCTGTGGCTCTCGCATAGGCCAGCAGCTACAGCTCCGATTAGACCCCTAGCCTGGGAACCTCTATATGCCGCGTGTGTGGCCCTAAAAAGACAAAAAATAAAAAAATAAAAGTAAATTAAAATTACTTAAGAAATGGACACTGCAAGAGGGACATGCTGACCTTCCATTCAGTCCCCCTGAAATCAAGAAATAAATCTCACAGATTAAAGACACTCCCCTACATCTACAGGTAGCAGGACACTCCTTATAATCAGAGATAGGGAATTTGGGACAAGAAGCCTGTACATATAAACCTTGTTACTTCTTAATTTACTACCTTAAGTTCAAATTCTGTTTAGGGCTTTCACTAATTGAGCACCCCAAACCTGGGTTTCCCTCTTCTGCCAATGCCTCACAAATGTGTCTATTCTTCATCTACAAAGTATAAAATCTACCTATTTTGGCCACCTTTTAGGTCACATTTCTATGTTAAATTCCATGCATGTAAATTAAAGTGTGTTTCTTTTTCTCCTGTTAAACTTCCTTATGTCCGTTTTGTCACCAGTCAAGCCACAAGAACTCAAGTGGGGAGGGGGAAATCTCCCTCTCCCCAGCATTCGCATTGAGCAATGGAACTGGGGTCAATGTTGTGTTAGAATAGACTCAGTAGGCCAGCACACATCAAGTTTTTATATATATTGACAAGGTTATCCTTTATATGAGATACATCTTAGAGAACACTAGGACTCTATTTCATGGTAATATGATAGAGGAAAAGAACATTCCAACTGTGTAAGTCCACAAGTTTGGTGCTGAGATACAGAGAAGGCTCCCATCCCGAGACGTCTATAGCTGCCATTTGCAGAGGATACTAGAATTGGTGCAGTGTTTGAAGAGACAAAATATGATACTATATACGTTCAGCCCTTTCCCTCATTCTGCAAGATTCAGCTTTCTTGTCATCTCCTGCAAAAGCTGGATGCCACAGCTTTTCCTTGATGACCCTCTGTGAAGCATCTCTTACATACTAATAGTCTCAGCCCCAGGAGTTCAGGGGCAAGTTGGTTTCCTTTATAGCCCTTATCACCATGTGCAATTATTTCATTTTTTAAGTTTATTTGTTTGTAATTGTATTCCCTAGTAGGTATTTTGTTCCATTAGGTAAAAGCCGTGGGCCATCTTATTTATTGCTATCTCTACAGTCTAATAAGAACTCAAGAAATATATGAACAAGTAATGAATTATTACAGGCAGAGAGGTGAAAGAATATGGAGCAAGCCTCTCTCTTGATCAAAGGATAGATATTGGAGGCTGAGGAAACCTTTCTGTGGGGAAGAAATATGAAGTTCTCAATTAAGTTGCACAAAGAGGAGGCAGAAAGTGAGGGGCGAAATAGCCAAGTGAAGATGGC
This sequence comes from Sus scrofa, assembly GCF_054392235.1. Taxonomy (NCBI): domain Eukaryota; kingdom Metazoa; phylum Chordata; class Mammalia; order Artiodactyla; family Suidae; genus Sus; species Sus scrofa. The sequence continues at coordinate 15,812,202 of NC_139391.1, forward strand.
TTCCAGGGTTCCGTTGTATAGCCTGGCCAATGACCTGGGGCAAGCCACAATTATTCTGCACCTTAGTTTACTTCCAAAAGACAGGATTTAGGCTATAGGTGGTCTCTAAAATCTCCCCAACCTCTTAAAAAACATGACATTTTTCTTTCCTCTGTGTTCCCCTAAATATATATCAATAACAGATATTGCATTGCTTTGCTCTCCCCTTATATGTAGAAAATACTTTTTGTCCTTTTTCATGACCATAATAATTGAAGTACACGAGATAGAGCAGTGGGGGTGGGAGTGGCTAATAAATTCTAAAATTTTTGTTTGTTAGCAGATTTGAAGTAACATATGGTCCTCTGCAATTATGGAAAGTTACAATACTAGGCAGGTATTTTCATGAATTGCTGGACAAGAGTTATTCTGGTCCATTTCTTCTAAACCACCCAGATCAAATTGTTTCCATACTCTTTTTTTTTTTTTTTGAGTAATTTTTATGACTTTCTAAATCTTTTCACTTGACTGCCACAGGTTTGAGACAGATAATACATTTTCTTCTTCTTCTTTTTTCTTTTTCTTCACTTTCCTGATCTAAATGGCCAGGCTGCAGGAGACAATAAAACAGGCTATGAATTCCTGAGCTGATTTCCATTCTTAGGAGACATTAAGCTTAACAAGATGGATCAGATTTCACATCACCATTCCCAGGAGCCCTGGCACTGCTTCAGATAATTACTTAATTTACAGCTGTAAATCACATTTGAATCATCAAATTCCAGTTTAGATGAGTGCATGGAACAAACATGTAATGAAGATTTGGGTGCCCCAAAGAAAGGGACTATTATTTATGGTCAATACCACCCTAACATTTTAGAACAAATTGCGGACTCCAGATTGTTGAATTGTTTAGAAGTCCTAAGGTAACTGAATATTCACTAATAAATTGGGCTAAATGATTAACAATTATTGACATTGACCATAAAGCTGCAAGTTCAAAAAAATGGTGTGGGTGCTTACAATATTTTTGGAGTTTAAAGCAATGATCTGAATGCAAAATTTATCTGAATGCTTGTTAGAGAAACACATTTATATTGCTATCTGAATGAATATGACTAGAAATAATCTATGGTATGTTTCCTGTATCTTCATGTCTTTTCTCCACACAACACTTTGAGGGGAAATTTGCCCTTTCTCATCTTTCTAAGCCCAATTTCAGCACAATGCTAGGCACTTTGGAGGCACTGAAGAAATACTTATTAATTAAAATTACTGGAATAAAATATTTTCAGTGGGAAATTAGGCACTCAAACTAAGCATACTCACAAACATCCTGGGACTATGCCAGAAATGCTTGTGTTATAAAATTACACAGTAAAGTGAAAAAGAGTATAATCACAATCATGAAATAAACTCTTTTTAATGTGGTTATCTCTGCTCTAGGTAAGCAATTACAGTAGATTTTAGCTCCCTTAGTTTTTTTTTTTTTTTAATTTCAAATTATACATTGAGTATTTCTACCTTTAGGACATTACAATAAAAATGGTTTTAGAAAACCACCATTTTTTTTTCCTGAATGTATGACCCTACAAACCTGGTTGTGTAAATTATTGTGGACTTATTACTATATAAATTAATAAAGTACATCAATTAATTACTTCTTTTTCCTTTATCTATACAGGCACAATCCTTATGAATATGAATATAGTATGTATTCCTTTCCACATGTGCTCTAAGAAAATAAATAATACATGTCTAAGTTTTCTAAGTCTGGCAATGCATAGCTTTGTGGGGAAAGGAATGAAATAAAATAGAATACCAAACAAAGTTGAATCATTTATATATCTCTGGTTGATTGGCAAATCTGAGGTGAAATGACCTCCAAATCATATAGGTCTCCATGTAATGATTGCCACTGGTAATTTTCCATATGGAATATCTACATGCATTGCTCTCGTTCAGAATGTTCCTGTTGTCAATCAAAGAGCTTTTTGCACATGTCTTTATATAGCCAATAACTGTAAGAACTTGGATTTGTATAGATCTTCTAAAATTTCTAAGTGCTTTAATATATGTGATCTTCCATGTTGAAATACGAAGCCATCTTTTAAAAATCTAACATATTTTAGGTAAAAGTGAAGAAAAATAAAAATTAGTATTTATTAAGTACTTACTAGTGTATTGATATTATGTTCAACAACTTCTCGTGTAGTATATCTTGGCCCATGATGGTACACTTGAAGGCAATTATTATTTCTGTGGCCTGGAGAATGGTCTCTCAAAGATGTCCATGTGCAAATCCTCTAACCTGTAAATATCTTATGCTACATGGCCAATGGTCTTTGAAGATCTGGGTCACAGACCTTTAAGATGAGAGTATCCTGGATTATCTAGGTGGCCCAATTTAAACACATGATCCCTTAAAAGAGAAAACATTCTCCAATAGACATCCGGAGGGATGCAGTGGAAGGGAAACTCAGAGACATTCCAAAATCTGATAATGAGGCTGGGCATCTATGTTGGTTCTGAGGTGGAAGGAGTCATGTGCACAGACCAGAGACTGGCCTCTAGAAGTTAAGGGCAGCTTCACAAGGAAACAGTGATCCGTGCCTTACAATCTGTGAAACTGAGTTCTGCCAACAACTTGAATGAGTTTAGAGGCAGATTCTTTCATAGAGTATCCAGAAATTGACCAGGCCAACAACACCCTGACTTCAGACATGAGATCCTAAGAAAAGGATCTGGTTATGCCAGACCACTTCTGACCTACAGCAACCGTGATGTAATAAATAGGTGTTGTTTTCAGTAAGGAGATTTGAGGCAATGTTACAGCAACAATACGGAAGTCATAGATTGGATCCATGTGTTGATGAGGGTGCTTCTGCAGCTTAGCACATGATTTACTTACAATCAAACAGCCACACCAAGTACAGAAGAACCCTGTTTCACAACTCAGAGTTGTGAAACTCAGATACTTTCTATCACACAATAGTTACACAGGAATTAATCATTTTAGAGGACAAATCATTTTCTTCGCCTGCATCTTAGTATTAAATCTAAGAAGGTGACAATATTTATTGCAATCACATTAACCTAAAACAGCATAGTTTAAATTATTGCCATATGCTAGGCATCTTCCAAGCACTTTACGCTGACCTGTATAACCATGGAATGAAACTGGCTCTGACAACATTCCCATTTTGTAGATGTTGAAACAGATACTTAGAAAGGTAAAGTTACTTGGTAAAGTAAGTGGTACAAAAGAGCATGTACCCAGGCTTTCAGCCTCCAAAGGAGGTTATTTAACCACTGCATTGCACTCTGGAAGAAGCCTGAAAGAGTGATGGGTAAGTTATACATGCAAGTAAGGAGCACAATCTGACACACAGGAAGGGCTTAAATATTACCTGTTGTTGATTTTATTATTGATAAAAATAGACACTTTTTGAGTCCCTTTTGTCTAACGCCAGGCATCTATCCAGATATTTTATCTATATTCAGTTATTTCTCTTCACAGTCACATGAGATACATATTGGGTCCTTTTAAAACTTAAGGAAATAAAAAAAAAAAAAAAAAAAAACACCTGAAGAAATAAGTTTTACAGAGTTTAAATTACTTCTCTCAAGCCATCCAGCTAGGAAATGGAAGTGCCAGGTCACAGATCTGGGTGACCTTAACAGGTCTAAAAACCCTGTCTGAAGATTTCCAAATCTTAATTTTCAGACATTAATCAAGATAAGTACAGGAACACTATTCCTCCTTAGGGGTCTATGAAAGTTAATATTGATCTCTGGAAATAAAAATCAGCCACTCAACCAATCCAACTCTTCCAGGCACTTGGATTCCAGCTGGAAGAAGGATAGCTCAGGATAATGCATGAGTGAACCCAGGTGGGTGTTCCTGGTCTTGTATGGAGGGTCCTTGAAGAAGTGTCCTCTGTGTCAAAGACAGGACATCTTCCTGACCCCTTCAAATAAATGACTAAATCTTGAAACACATGTATGCCAGAGGGGACTCTGGGGACCAATATATCTTTGAGGTTAACCATTTCCTTGTATTAGAGAAGTGTGTTTCCATACTGACATCACCTGGAAACAAATTACCATATTGCATAGTTAATCAGGAGCCCTTCCAAGAGCTTTTCTGCCCTCTCTTGGTTTTTGTGATGGCCTATGTCCTTATGAAGGCTTCAAAGGTTTTTCTTTCCAGGCTAAGCTCACGTAAAAGAGTATCATGATTGGAAGTTTGGGATTAAGAGCTACCCACTACTACATATAAAATAGATAACCAACAAGGACATGCTGTATATAGTACAGGGATACTCAAAATCTTGTAATAATCTATAATGTGAAGGTTCATAAATCTGTGGTCCATGTAAAAATGTCATAATTCAAGACTGAGGATTATTTTTTCTTGGCTGTACCCACAGCATATGGAAGTTCCTGGGTTAGGAATTGAATATGAGCTGCAAATGTGACCTATATCACAGCTCAGTAATGCTGGATCTTTAACCTGCTGTGCCACAGTCATAACTCCAAGGCTAAGGAATTTTAAGCTATAATTCTGAGATCTCAGAGAGAGTGAGGGGCTGTACCAAATCCCACACCCTGGCCTCCCTGGTTCCAATATCACGCTATTTCTACAATTCCACAAGCAGTAATCAATAAGCAACTGAAAACAACATCGAATTCTTTATTGAATTTCCTACATTGCCTATAGTGTCTCTTTAAATTTTAAGAGCTTGGACCATGATGCTGTTACTGCTATTTTTGTATTAGACCCATATATAATATCTCTGTAGGAACTGTCTCCTTGTTCAACACATCCTTTGCTTATAGACACTCTGGAGAATTTGCATATCAACATGACATCCTTGCAAAACAAAACAAAACAAAAAAACAGAACAAAACTCTGCCCCCTGACCTAAATTGCACATCTTTCTCTGAACAGCCGAGAAATGTTTATGTGAGCAGGCGAAAACCTTTCGCTTTCTCAGAGTAACATATTATCACCTCTGGGGGAAATACTCAAAATATAAGCTATTTATGGAGGATTAATAACATCTGATTTCAAATTAACAATAACCTTATTAAGATGTGTTTTCATGATTAAAATAGCAAACTCAAAAACACAACATTTATAACATCATCTCTTTAAACCAATGATCTTTAGTTGCTGTCATTCAAAATAATTGTTACTTTTATTTATCTAAAACACCTTATCCATTGTCTTTCACTTATGTAATTCCTACTTAAAATTTATACTAACCCAAGTTTTGCTTTTCAAGACATTTCTTAATTCATTAGTCTGACTAAGATGCCTCTATTCTATGTCCCTACAACAACTGTTGTATAAATACATCACAATATTTGGTTATAGTAATTTTACTGGAATATAAGCCTCTCACAAAGCTTTAGTTTCTGTTTTATTACTCATCTTCCCAAACCTTAGCAGAATCGCAATAATATGTATTCAGTAAATTCTCAATGAATGAATAATGCAGTTGAATATTGTTTATATGTAAAGTATTTTATTGGTATCTGGAAATTTAAAGGTAATTTTTTATAGTTTGTTATAAGAGAATAATTTCCAAAAAAGAGGATTTTTTGTGGTTTTTATCCATAAGAGATTTTGATAAGGGCAAAAGCATTTGATCTTTACAGATAAAAATTTAGACTAATTGAGGAAACAACTCAACAATTACCTACAGGAAGCGATTGCTCACTATTTTTGATACGGGTGCAGATATCTTAATTATGTTATGTTAATTATGTTATTGTTATGAATTGTCAACCTCAAATTGTTGTTGGTGAGGGGGAGAAGGGTGTGCTACAAAGAGGTTCATCAAACAACTCTATCCAGTTCCTTTCTGACCTCACTTCAGGGTCACAATGCACAATGATAGTTTTTTAGTTCATACAGGTGGGTAAACCCTTAAGGAACTTAGAGTATAGTCTCAGAAATGTGGAGAGAATGTTAGTTAAGATTCAGCTTAATAAATGCTTACATATCTACATGGATAGAATGCCATGGTGGCACAGCAATAAAAACTTGGTCCAGGTTTTACGGCATTTGTATTGGCATAACTCATTCTCCATTTTTTGAGTTATTATAGCACAATGCCTGATGAATTACAGGCATTTGATACTGTTTCGTTTTCCACCTTCTTTCTTTTTTCTCCTCTATTTTATATAGGCTGTGTGTGTGTGTGTGTGTGTGTGTGTGTGTGTGTGTAATCAATAACTAAAGCAGTTTTCTTATTTTCTTCCTGCTGTCCATCACTGATTGGCATATTCTCAGATAGACAATAGTGATAAAGGGGACGGCTCTATGAAAATATCACTGATATCATTTAGATTATACCTGTGTGTGCTTCTTTTAGTAATAAGTGGACACTTTTTGCAATTGATTTGGTCACCCTTTGGCTTAAATATGTTTTGTCAAATAGACAGCTATAGTCAAATCCCAGTGCATTCTTGGGTATATCTGGTAACTAAAGGGATACTGTAGGCAATAGACTAAGGCAAACAGAGCTTTGGTTTTGGGAACAACCTTGAACACTCTGGGGAGCAATCGGAGGTGAGAAAGGGCATGCTTGGAAGTTGTGTAAAGATGCCTATGCTGTCTTCTTTGTTCAGGATACAAAGGGCATCCAGAGTTCTCCCTTTCTCAAGCCTGCAAAGAAATCTGTGAAGATCAGAGAGGAGCAGTGGGATGCAGCCAGGTGGAACAGAGCTTTCTTCAAAACAGAATAGCCATGTATCTGTTTGCAAATGCAGGCATTATTTTCTCTATCAAAGTATCCAGAGAGGTTAGATGTCCCAGTTGGGGGCTGGGAAGGGGATGGTTTAAGAAAACATTTTTTAAAATAAAAATAATTTTAAAATATTTTGGATGTTTAAGTTATGAGAGTAAAAGAGAACAGCTAATAAAGAAAGAGGGAGAATAGCTCATTAGTTTACTACATTTTATCTTGCCCAAAAGACAACTACCCAGAAAACTTTTTAATGTGTCACAGCTCGAATTTCACCAATCTCAATACACCACTAGGCAAGATGTCTTCATTATTTGTGCTACTTCTTCCCCTTTAAAAAATTATTTTAGAATGTAAAATCTTATAGCAAAGACATAATCCGATTATCCCATGCCATATGGCTATACAAAGTTCAAGGTCTTTCTGGTCTGTTTGAGAGTACATATGGTATGATGCCCTGGTTTTCTAACTGGTCCAGAGAACTCCCAGAATATCTATCTGTGAAGCAGGAGTCACATGGAGGTGAAAAATGAGGGTTGGGGGCTTGGAGAGTGCCACTGCCAGGACCCTCACACCACATCAGAGAGACACAGCTTTAATGTGATTTATATATAGGCATCTGTAAATATTTTTATTTAGGACAGGAATGTATTCTTAAGCTAAAAGTATATTTGAAGACTATTAGTATGAGGAAAAGAATACAAGCTATAGCAATAAACGGACTAAAGATTTATATTAATGCTCTATCTCTCGCTAATGGTATGATCCTATAAAGACCTTTTAACTTCTTTAAATCTCAGTTTTACTCATCTAAAAAATGGGGATAGCACCACTAATTTTACAGCGTGATTCAGAGTAGTAAGTGGAAGGGAACTAACATTTATAGAGATCATAATAATGACCAGACTCTGCAGAAAACTAGTCAACACGTTCTCTATTCCTTCCTGTTCTCTCCCCCAACCTCCATGTACTCTAAACAAACAACGCTCAAATAAACATCAGCACACCTTTGATCCAGATGGGCCTTTATTTATATTATCATGTGTTCTATATGACAAGCACCTTGAGCATCAAAGTGAGACGGCATATTTTTCTTTTGTGAGAACTTTAACAGTTCCAAGGAGAAGATTTCATTATTAATCCCTTGCTATCCATTGTCTTCTTATTTGAACAGGAGAACTCTAAAACCCTGTGGTAACAATCACTGCATTTCACCCCAGAACCACCTCTACTGCCCTCCGCAAGATCACCCTATAGTCGCTCCTTTATTGTCCAGTTTTTTCAATTTTCAGCACCTTTTAAGATGATTAGCTCTAGCTTTTTATTAGTCACCAAGATGCAGAGTCAAAAGCAGACAAACAGGAATCTAATATATGGCACAAAGGAACCTTTCCACAGAAAAGAAAATCATGGACTTGGAAAACAGACTTGTGGTTGCCAAGAGGGAAGGGGAGGGACTGGGAAGCACTGGGAATTTGGGGTTAATGCATGCAAACTATTGCCTTTGGAGTGGATAGGTAATGGGATCCTGCTGTACAGCCCTGGGAACTATGTCTGGTCACTTGTGATGGAGCATGATAATGTGAGCAAAAAGAACGCATACATATATGTGTGACAGGGTCGCCTTGCTGTACAATAGAAAATTGACAGAATACTGTAAATCAGCTATAATGGAAAAAATAAAAATCATTATTAAGTAAATAAATAAATAACATACAAAAAAAAATCCTCAAACAAGTTAGTGAACCATGCTTTTATTGGCAAACCATTAAATCCCAAATAAAACACCCTATAAAATCTCCCAGAGAAAAAAACTGAGTGGGTGAGAAGGATGGATACACGAGAGGTAGACAGAGCAATAGATAAATAGATAGATGGATAGATACATAGGTAGAAAAAAGACATTTGTGGCAAAATGTCATTTCATTCTAAAGGTAAAAGAAACCTGATTTCTTGATATGAATTAGTAACATTTAAAGTAGTGGTACTTAACATTAGATCAACTTAGGTTTTCAAGAAGGACATTGTAAAGAAAGTGATTTAACTCTTTAAGACTAGGCCATAGCAGTTGCTTTCAGTATATTAAGGTTAATTTTCAAAATGTTTAAAAAATAGATATTATTAACTCCATATACTACATTAAAATAATCTTAAGGAAACTAAATAAGATGAGTTTAATGTAGCATTCAAGATGAATGAACAAGGTAAGACTATGTAAACAGTTTAACAGGAATTTCTATTTCCTTAGTCTTTTTTTAAAAAAAACTTACTTTAAACAATAAACAATGGTACTATCACTATCGTAAACATTCCTATATGGAGTTACATAAATTAATACAGAGAGTTGTAACTGAGTACTAGTTAACAGCAAAATCTTTGCTATCAGACAAAAGGGCAAATCATGGCTATGACACTTACTAACACTGAGATTTTGGATTAATCACAGAGCCTTTCTGGGTCATGACTTGTTTTGTTTTGTTTTGTTTTTTTGTCTTTTGTTCTTTTTTGTTGTTGTTGTTGTTGTTGCTATTTCTTGGGCCGCTCCCGCGGCATATGGAGGTTCCCAGGCTAGGGGTTGAATCGGAGCTGTAGCCGCTGGCCTACGCCAGAGCCACAGCAACGCGGGATCCGAGCCGTGTCTGCGACCTACACCACAGCTCACGGCAACACCGGATCATTAACCCACTGAGCAAGGGCAGGGACCGAACCCGCAACCTAATGGTTCCTAGTCGGATTCGTTAACCCCTGCGCCACGACGGGAACTCCTGGGTCATGACTTGTTGACTTGACTTTCTGGGTCTTGATTGAACCTCCCCTAACTCATACAATTGTGCTGAGGATTAATAAACTATTGTCTATGCAGTTGCTGTGGAGATAATAAGTGTTCAGTAGCTTGTTGATGGAATTGAAGGTGTTTCCCAGTTCCCAAATGACCTCAATTCTCTACTTCCCCTTGGTGAAGTTCACATTTTCTCACTCTTCACTGTAAAAACAAGGTACATTTCTCAACCAGATATAGCAGTTATCAGTTTTCATTTTCAGACATTTGCCATCAGAAGCTTGTCTACATGCTTTGCCATCAACTTTTCTCACTAGTGTGGGTTGTTCCAGACTGATAGGCTCCTCATTCCTTGAGAGTCACAGATTCCAAGGTTGAAAAGAAATAAAGAGAAATGTCATTCAACTAGTTTTCTATTTTGACCAATTTTTGTGAAACTACCATTTAGGAAAAGTTTAATGAATGTATATTATTTTCCATGAATAAGGAATACAGTCATTATGTACTTCATAAACATATCTAAAAGTGATACTAAAAACTTGATAAAACAAGTTTGGATCTTTTCCATTTCAATGCCTACAGAAGTACATTTACAGATCTTCATTTTAGTTTTATGTTTTTGGTTCATTAGAAACAAAATGTCATTGGAAGAACATTCCTATGTATTTCTTAAAGCCACCATAAGGCACATTCTTCATCATAAGATTACGTACCCAATATATAATTCCCGTATTAAAAAATATTACTTACAAATTTTAACTTTGAAGACGTTTACTTGTTTTGAAACTAGTGTAAATTTGCTTGTTTTTAATCAATGAGGTGGCTATCAAACCTGTTTCTCTATATTCACCAAAGCTAGAAATAAGCATAGAATTATATTTAATGGTCACTCATAGATCATCCTATATTAAATATATACATTCCTCTTTGTACCTACAGTATGTCTTGAGCTTCTACTGCATGTAATTAACATATATATGGGAACTCCTACTTTGGTTCAGTGGGTTAAAACCCATCATAGCGTCAGTGTGGATGTAGCTTCAACCTGTGGCCTTGCTCACTGGGTTATGGATCTGGCACTGATGCAAGCTGTAGTATAGACTGCAGGTGTGGCTTGGACCTGGCATTACTGTGGTTGTGGCCTTGGCTGGCAGCTGCAGCCCCAATTCAACACCTTGCCTAGAAAATTCCATATACTGCATGTGCCACAGTAAAAAGAAAAAAAAAATGTGTGTGTGTGTGTGTGTGTGTGTATATTTCAATATGCATTGTCTCAAAACCATTTAGAAATTATCTATTTAGAAAACAAAAATTAAAAACCCCCATCCTTCAAAATCAAATGAAAATAAAAATATTAGTCATTCAGTAGGAGAAAAGGCATCAAAGGCAAGGCCTTATTATTATTATTATTATTTTTGTCTTTTTGCCATTTCTTGGGCTGCTCCCATGGCACATGGAGGTTCCAGGCTAGGGGTTGAATCGGAGCTGTAGCCACGGGCCTGCGCCAGAACCACAGCAACAGGGGCCTTATTTTTGATGCTGATGATACAGCCTTACAAGAGTAAATCTTATTTTCATGACATTAATCAACTCCTCATTGACTATTACAGCAACTTCAGGTTCTTCAAAGATAGGTGATATTTATCTACTGGGCTGCTCCTTAGTGGCTTTGTGCTCTGATTTAATTTTCCTTATGTGCTTGTTATGGATTTAGAAGTGTACTAGTGTCAGAAGTGAAAAGAGAAGCAAAGAAACCCAGGAGAATTCAATATATCATCATTCATTTTCATTCCCCTCTTTTCTCATTTCAGGCAGTTCTCTTGGTTGGTGATTTTGTGAGAGCTTCTCAGCCCACAGTGACACTCAGTGGTGGATGAGCAGACAACAGCAGAGGATTCAGGGAACAGAACCTCAGACAAAGCTCATCTGGTGTGTGTATCTTGTTTGAATTAATCAATACGCAATTGTCTTTTCAAGGAGAGTACTCTTAGTTTGTAATGAGTATAACTTTTTGAAAGCTGGCTCATCATCACAATTACTTTCACTGGGCATTTTACCAAAGAAGAAAATCAGCCTATTTATTATAAATGTATAAAAGATAAACATCTTTTATCAGAATGTTCCATCCTCCATAAATTCAGAAAAAAAAAAAAAAAACATATGCCTCTCCTTTCTCTCCCAGTCTTGTAGTCTGACATGGTAGCAGTTAGTCTTTTGTGGCTATGAGGCTTTGAAAAGTGGCTAATGAAACTGAGAAAGTGAATTTCTAACTTGAATGAATTTAATTTTAATTAATTGAAATTGAAATTGAAAAACTGGCACAAATATACCTTGTTTTAATGCACTTTGCTGTATCATGCTTCATAGATTATGGTTTGTTTGTTTGTTTGTTTTTTAATAATTTGAAAGTTTGTGGCAAACCCTGATGGGGCAAGGCTAACAAGGCTATCTTTCCAACAGCATTTGCCCAATTCATTTCTCTGTGTCACATTTTGGTAATTCTCACAGTATTTCAAGCTTTTTCATTAGTACTATATTTATTACTGTGCTCTGAGATCAGTGAGATCACTGAAGTTACAGCTATGACTCCCTGAAGGCTCAGATGATGGCTAGAATTTTTTAACAGTAAAGCATCACTTAATTAAGGTATGTGCATTGCTATATTTTAAGGTGTAATTTTATTTCACACTTATAATAGATTACAGTAAATACAACTTGTATATGCACTAGGAAAGCAAAAAATTCATGTGATTTGCTTTATTGTGGTATTGGTTTTATCCAATCCACCTCTCAAAAGTAGGGCCTGTACTTAATTACTTGATTAACTTATTGGAAAACTTGTAAGTATACTTGGAAAAAGTTGAACATGTGAATCTACTTTTTTAATTGTAAACGTTATGAAATTTGGATGCAAGTCAAGTATTCTCAATGAAAATTTAGCATACAAATTGAGATGTAGTGTAAGTGTATAATACACATTGAAAGTTTGGAAAAGAAAAAAATAAAATGCCCCAGTAATTTTATACTGCTTTTATGCTCAAATGATATTCTGTACATAATGAATTAACATATATTATTAACATTAGATTTTCTTTTTTCATTTTACCCTTATTGGTATAGCTGAAAAATAAATTAAAATTACATATGTCACTGACATGATATTTCTATCAGGAAGCACTGCTTTATAGATAATGTAATATCCAGGCCTTTCTCTCAAATACACTTAACCTAACTTTAGATTGGATTCCTGATTTTCCCTAAGATTGAAAATTTTACAATAGGAATAAGAAAGCAATAAACATGGGTGATACAGCAAACAGATCTCTGTTTTCTTGTTTTGCAAAATGATCTTCCCTTTAAATGAGCAATTTTTATGTAACTGATTTAACAGATGTTTATTAAGTGCCCTCTCTTTTTCTGGCTTTGTTCTATAACTTGGGTAAACACTGGGGAATATAAGAGAAAAGGCTCCTGATATGAATCTTATAAACTAGTGGTACAGACAAACATTAACTAAGTATACAAACAAATAAATGAGGATACACTGGGGTGAGTATCTTACAAGAAATAGCCTGGGTTTAGGGATAGCTACTAATGGGGCTGGAGGAAGATGCATATGGGTCAAGAAAGGAAGGGTTCTCTGCGGCTATGACTTTCAATCCAAGGATTGACAGAGGAGTAGAAGCTGGTCAAAGAACCAGAGAGACAGAATTGGTCAAAGAACCAGAGAGACAGCATTCAATGCAGAAAAGATGTTAATTATATTTAAGAAATGAGAAAGAGGTCAGTGAGAGGAAGAGGAAGTGAGTTGTAGTAGGCAGAGTTATGAGGCTGGAGAAATTTACAGATTTGAGTATGTTGGTACCTGGTGGACCAAGGCAAGAAGTTTGAATTCTGTTTAAAGTGTAATATAAAGTCATGGCAATATCTTGAAGCTGTAAGAGAAATATCATTTTGCAAACCTGCTGTACAGAGACTAGATTGGTGAGGAGAAAGACGGCAAGAAAGGATACCCAGAAACGGGGTGTAATACCTGCCAGATAGGATATGGTGATGTCTTGGAATTAGGAAAGGGGATTGTAGTGGTGGGAAGAGGTTGGAATCTTTGACGTGTATGTTTATAAACACCACTCCCTCCTACCTAAGATTATTAATTAGATCACTGAAGCTTTGAATCTTGTATAATCCATCTGATAGAAACATAGCCTAACTCAGACCTGATGCATGATAGATGATCAATAAACACTGATTTAAAAAAAAAAAAGATTATGAATAACACCCTCCCCTTTTTAAAAACTTTCTATGTCTATTACTTAAAGAATAAAGTCCAAATTCCTTAGAATAGCACTTGAGATGCAGTAAAGTATGACCCCAAGTTATCCTTTCAATCAAAATTTCTTCTATCATTTTCTCTGCTCACTTTAGACTATTGCAATACCCATGGCTCTTTCTTTACCAACCCCAAACTACTCATTTAAATTCCAGCTTAGGTATAAGAACTGACCACTTGCCAGCAAGAGTAGAAGCCACAGAGTTCATGCTTTGATTTCTGTGTTCTAGCTGTAGCAAAAGGCATGCTATATCTCAGGCACTTGCTAAATATGCATTGACTAAAGAGGGACTCCCAAGAAAAGACGGTAAACTAAAACAATGCCAAATGGTGTTGTCACCCTCCACTGTGTCACTGCTCTCACTCTCTCCATGATGAAGTGAAAACAACCATCACTTTATTAGTCTTTCGATTGCTACAACTCATCACTTTATCTTAATTGGGCAGAAAGACTAGTCAAATAAAGGTCAATTCTGAAAATACAGTAAAAATATCTGAAGAAATGTACTGTTTTTCAGACAGAATTAAGGCCTTTTTAGACCAGAACAGTGTATTTGTTGGAGCATCTTCAGCATTTTTTTTTAAGTCTTACATATCTGTCAGATAAGTTATTTCAGCATTAACAATGTATTAGATGGATATTCAATAAAATGTTGAATCAGAACAAGTTTCTGAAAATTAATTTGACAATGAGGATAGTATGTAAGAATTGGAAGATAGATGACCAACTGGAGAATAATCAATCAGCATTTAAAGTTCAATAACTTTATTCAATGATATATAGGGTTTTTTTCTATGACTCTCAAGTCAGTACATTCTTGTGATACATTTTGGTTTTTAAAAAAGTTATCTTAAAATTGATTTGCAATTCAAGTTTGGAACTTCCTGTGATATTGCAATGCATCAATCCAGAACAAAAAACTCATCAGTACTCATAGTGTGATCCCAATATTGAAAAATGAGCTTTGCTACAGCCAACAATTAAGATGGGAACGGTAAGCTCATTCTAAAACCTTTCTGAACATATGGATAATTATTGAAGAATGATGACAGTAATGCATCAGAAAGCAAAAGCTGATTTCCTCTACTTTAGAGGATGTTTCCTAATAGATGTTAGTTTGTTGCTTAATGATATTTTACAAACATAACAATCAGGATTCCTAAAGTCCTAGGTTAAAAAATGACTGAGACACATTGACCCAGAACTGCACTAAAGTATAAGATGTCTATGTTAAGAAGATCATCAAAACATTATTCTGTATGGAACTGAATGGTCTGGAGGACAGAGAGTTATGGAACTTCATTCCAACATGATCCTGCGTACCTGAGTCCATGCTTTGGCTGAAGGACCAAGTCTCTTGATCATTAACATGCTACCCTCATGCTCAATGCTCTTCATTCTCTCTTGATGTCACAATAACCGCATATTCCTTTTCATCCTTGGACTACCTTGATTTTCAAGACCTCAGGAAGAACTTCTTTGCTGACTCCAACATGGTCCCCACCCATGATCCCTTAACTTCTTGGATTTGTGATCTAAATTACATACTTCATCAACTGGTCATGACAAACTTTGTGTTTGTTATCATATAATGAGTGTCCATTACAACTCCCTAAATATATTCTAATTTAAAAATTCAGGGGAGATCCCATCACGGCTCAGCAGGTAAGAAACCCGACTAGTATCCATGAGGATGAGGATTTGATCCCTGGCCTTGCTCAGCAGGTTAAGGATCTGGCATTGACTTGAGCTGCAGTGTAGGTCATAGACACAGCTCAGATCCTGAGTTACTGTGGCTGTGGTGTTGCCAGGGAGCTGCAGCTCCAATTCGACCCCTAGCCTGGGAACTTCCATAAGCCACAGCTGTGGCCATAAAAAGGAAAAAAAAAATAGATTGCACACTGTCATCCCCTCTCCCTACACCTTCAAATATGAGTTTGTGAAGGCACAGGTGTGAGTCCCACTAGCTTTGTGACCTACGGGAAGTAATTTAAATATCCCCCAAATATTTTAGTCTCCTTATCTCTAAAATAGATAGAGTTATGCCTACCTTGTGGGGCTCTCATGAGCTCTGAGTACGTAACAAATGTGGATGCACTTGGTATAGTTCTGTTGCTCAATGGATATGTCTCTTTTGCCCTTCTTCATTATCATGATCAAGTGCTATATGGGGGCCATCGCAGAAATGCAACAATGAGCTGACTTCACACTTAATCTTCCTAATCCTTGCTCTGGAATGCTTCTTATTCCATCTTCTTTCAGCTTCAGGGCTGATGAAGATATACTACTGACCTGATATTATAAAGGTCAAAGAGCTTTATGTGAGACATTTCAATGTCAAAATACCTCAAAATGCAGAGCAGCAGTACAAATCTATGTGTTCACTCTTGCAAGAGATGGAAGAAGGAGGATCTGGAGGAAATTGAACTAATAGAGCTTCCTAGCCTGCTCTACTCTTATTTTTCCAATATCTCCAGAATATAAGAAAGAAACATGTTGCTTTTCCCTTTTGGTACTATTGCCCAGTGAGGGAAGAACTGATGAGAGCAATTCAGGAGATCAGGGTGACACTGTAGGACAAAAGAAAAAAACAAGAGGCAATAGGCACATTTTCCATTCTTTGATGGCTACTATCAAACGCAGAAAGGCTCCTCTAAGGAGATTACAAAAATTATGACAATCTATCTATATAGACCCATTCTCTTTGGGACTTATGCTCTTTGGGATATGCTGGCACATACCTTGGTACCTTGTTTGCTGCCAAATACCAAATAGTGAGCAGGTCTCTGGCACATAGTAGATGCTGAGCACACATTTGTTGGGTGGTGCTCTTTTATCTGATAAAGGAGGGGAGGAAAGCTAACCTAGTTCAGGTCAAATTTTCTATTTCATCTCCTTTCAACTTCTATTACATACAGGAGACAATAGCTTACAATGGAAAAACAGTCAGGTGGACCAAAGTTCAAATGAAGGATTGATGCTTACTAGCTGAATGACGTTAATCATCATTAATGAAAGTAAGCATTTTCGTCTTCATTATTAGTATTATACACATCAATGATTCCTAAGCAGTCACTTCTCTGATATATAAGTACTCTTAAAAAATTACTAATCATGGAATTCCTGTCGTGGCACAGCAGAAATGAATCTGACTAGTATCCATGAGGTTTGATCCCCGGCCTCACTCAGTGGGTTAAGCATCCGACATTGCCGTGAGCTGTGGTAAAGGTCACAGATGCGGCTCAGATCTGGCATTGCTGTGGCTGTGGTTTAGGCCAGTGGCTACAGCTCCAATTCAACTCCTAGCCTGGGAAACTCCATATGCCACAGGTGCAGCCCTAAAAAAAAGACACACGCACAAAAAAATTACCAATTGTATTAGGGTTACTAGCTTAGGTTTATGTTTAAACCTCTAAGGCATTGAGCTTGCTGCCCCACAGACACTGCAAATCCATTACATACAAAATTGAAGTATTTAACAACAATTTATTCCAGTGAAAGGTACCACTACCAACCCAGTAGTCTAAAGCGGTAATCTGGGAGTCATGTTAAACTTACTCATCTGAATATTGTCAACTCTTTTTTCTTCAGAAACTTCATTTTCAAGATTTATTGCTTGTCCACATCACATAGTCCACTGAAATCTGGCATCTCTTCTCAAATTGGTGATTCAGAAGCTCAGCCTTCCCCTCCAAACTACGGTGCTTCTATACATATTCTGTGCTCTTGGTGCACCTGTTATGGAGTGAACTGTGTCCTCCCCAAAGTCACATGTTAAAGCCTTAATTTCCCATGTGACTATATTCAAAGATAAGGCCTTGAATGTGTGACTGGGTCGATTTGCTATACAACAGAAATTGACAGAACATTGTAAATCAATCATAATAAAAATTAAAAAAAAAAGATTAGACCATTAAGGAAGTAATCAATGTTAATTGCCAACTCTCCTTGCTCCTATTTGTTTCTCCCAATATGTGTTTCTCTCTCTGTTCCTATTGCTCCTAATTCTGTTGTGACTGTCATTCTTCCCTAGATTTCTCATGGTCTGCAGGCTATCTTCCTCTACATTTCAGCTAAAAACAACCTATTTAAAATCCATCCAGTTCTGAACACTACTCTGTTAAAATTTTGTATTTTTTGATATGATGAAAAATAATAACAGGAATCTACTGCACACTGACTATATGCCAGGCACTCTGGAAAAAAGAGAGGTAATACAAAGTTTACAGCCCTTCTAGAAGCTCCCTGTTGATTAAAAAAAAACAAAAACAAAAACAAAAACAATTATCAGCAGTGACTGCAAGGCTCTCTAGCCTCTGGCCTTCGCACCTCCGCAGCCTCATTCTTTGGCCCCCTCACTGTGTCTGCTGGCTTTTCTTCTGTTCTTAGCAATGAGAAGAACAGGTACGAAGACACTAAGGAACTAATAAACATGACAACTCAGAGACTGTAAAATACTTGGTCATGATTATGGCACAGTGGCATTGGAGATGGTAAGAACTGAGTGTGCAGAGGTGGATACAGGGTAGATCACAAAAAATCTACTGCTAAGAGGTATTTGTGTGCCTGTATGTGTGTGCTTACTTTTTTTTTTTTTTACACGTACAGGATGCAAGATACTTGAACACCATCTTTGCCATCAAAGAATTCTGTGTTTTTATGAAATATGTCGAACAGTAGTGTCAAGGGAGTTCCCATCCTGACTCAGTGAAGCGAATCTGACTAGCACCCATGAGGATGCAGGTTCGATCCCTGGCCTCACTAAGTGGGTTAAGGATCTGGTGTTGCTGTGAGCTGTGGTGTAGGTCGCAGATGCAGCTCAGATCCAGAGTTGCTGTGGCTTGACTTGGCCAGCAGCTGTAGCTCTGATTCCATCCCTAGTCTGGGAACATCCATATGATGTGGGTGTGGCCCAAAAAAGACCAAAAAAAAAAAAAAAAGGGCAAGTTAATTAAATAAAAAACAAACATCTGAGAAACAGAGATTTATTGATTACCTTTCCTTTCAAAAATCATATAGATTTTATAACAAGTGCTGGAGGGGCTGTGGAGAAAAGGGAACCCTCCTGCACTGCTGGTGGGAATGGAAACTGGTACAGCCACTATGGAGAACAGTTTGGAGATACCTTAGAAATCTATACATAGAACTTCCATATGACCCTGCAATCCCACTCTTGGGCATCTATCCGGACAAAACTCTACTTAAAAGAGACACATGCACCCGCATGTTCATTGCAGCACTATTCACAATAGCCAAGACATGGAAACAATCCAAATGTCCATCGACAGATGACTGGATTCGGAAGATGTGGTATATATACACAATGGAATACTACTCAGCCATAAAAAAGGATGACATCATGCCATTTGCAGCAACATGGATGGAGCTAGAGAATCTCATACTGAGTGAAATGAGCCAGAAAGACAAAGACAAATACCATATGATACCACTTATAACCGGAATCTAATATTTAGCACAAATGAACATCTCCTCAGAAAAGAAAATCATGGACTTGGAGAAGAGACTTGTGGCTGCCTGATGGGAGGGGGAGGGAGTGGGAGGGATCGGGAGCTTGGGCTTATCAGACACAACCTAGAATAGATTTACAAGGAGATCCTGCTGAATAGCATTGAGAACTATGTCTAGATACTCATGTTGCAACAGAGGAAAGGTTGGGGGAAAAACTGTAATTGTAATGTATACATATAAGGATAACTTGACCCCCTTGCTGTACAGTGGGAAAATTAAAAAAAAAAAAAAAGGAAAAAAAAATCATATAGATTTTAATGGCAACTACTTTTTTTTTTTTTTTTTTTTTTTTTTTTTAGGGCCACTCCCACAGCACATGGAGATTCCAGGCTAGGGGTCCAATCAGAGCCACAACTGCCGGTCTCCACCACAGCCACAACAATGTTGTCAGATCTGAGCCACATCTGTGACCTACACCACAGCTCACAGCAACGCCGGATCCTTAACCCACTGAGCAAGGCCAGGGATCGAACCCTCAACCTCATGGTTCCTAATTGGACTCATTTCTACTGTGCCACAACAGGAACTCTGCAACCACTATTATCATCAACCACTAGTGCTCTACTTAATACTCATCATGTTTTTTATCCAAAGTGGGTTCCCTAAAACAATATTTATTTTTTATGATTTTTATTTTTTCCATTATAGTTGATTTACAGTGTCCTGTCAATTTCTACTGTACAGCAAATATTGAAAGTAGCAGATACATACTAGTCAATTTAAGAGCCAATGAGATGCTCATGGCTATTAGTCTAGAGAGCATAAAATCAGAGAAAGATTGTACAGGTCCCTTTCAGGCAGTAAATTAAGGTCCAGAACACAGAAAAATCTCACTAAAATTAATATAACCAAAAATAAAATATTTCTTTTCTTTTTAATAAAGAAAATAGAAATCAATATTCTTGGTATCCCTGCATGTCCTGTAAATATACTGATTTACTTCTTAATCATAAAAATACATCTTTCTCTCTCTCCCCTTTTTTCCCCTCTCCTTCTTTTTCTATCATTAGAACCCACTTCAAACCATCACAGGCTTTAAAGATGTTCTGAAGCCACAGTATAATTTCCTCAGCTTACAACCCTTCTAGAAGCTCCCTGTTGATCTTACAACCACCACCCAGATTTCAGCAGTGACCTCAAGGCTCTTGAGCCTCTGGCCTTTGCTCTCCTGCAGCCTCACTGCTCTGGGGCCCTCACTGTGCCCGTTGGCTCTCCTCCTGTTCTCAGTGTCTTTGCCAGGGTGGCTCCCTTCCTCAGTCTCCTATTAATGATTTCTATGTATTTCTCAATCTCAGTATCAGTTTCCAAGAAACTTAATAAAGTATCACTATCAATGCATCACTTACTTCATCTAATCTTTTTTTTCATCTAATTGCAAAGTAATTTTAAACTTTTTTATTGAAGTATAACATACACACAGGAAAATGTACATAAGGCAAGCGCACAACTTGAAAAAAATTTACAAAGTAATACTACTCTACTGTGCTGTATTTGATTTTCAACGTAATTAACTGGGATTCTGATTAAGCATCTGCTCTATGATTCGGAATATGCTCAGTCCATGAAGGATACAAACAAATCATAAAAGAATCCTCCCTTAACTTCACGGAGGTTACCCTTTAATGAGATCTACACAATAGGACAAGTAGGAGCCAGACAGGTGAGAAAGGATTCATTCCTCCATTTGCCCATCTAGATTTATTGAATTATTATTGTGTACAAAACCTGGAACAAAGAAGAAAGATTCAGTCCTTGTCCTCACTGATCTCAACTAAATGAATAAACATAAACCACATGACAGTGAGAGTTCTATATGCTATGAATATTTCTGTGAACAAATAGTAACTCTAGTTTGGAGCAGCATGGGGTAGGGTGTGGCAGTGCCAGGGAACATTTTTTAAAGAAGTGAGTGTGAAACTCAGACCTGAATGTTCAAGGAGAGCCAACCAATAAAGAGAGGTGAAGTGTAAAACATGTTTCAGACAATGGCCAAAACACAAGACTTTTCTTCTGACTTTTCCCCAGAGGAAAAAGAAGAGCTAGTTGTATTTGGAGAACTGAATATGTTTTGATGTGGCTTGAGCGTTAGCAAGTTGGAGAAAGTGCCTGTCAGATGACTGAGTTAGAAAGAGAAACAAGCAAAGCCTGCTCTTACAAACATATTTATTTCCATAGTCCAATACACCTTTTCCCCTCAGGGTTTTTTTTTTTTCAAATCAGATTATAAAATCTATACTCTGAACTTGAAACTGCAAGTCAGATGTTCTGAACACCAAAATGGAAAATGCAGGTATGAGAACCATAAAAGCTGCTTGGACTAGTCACCAGGGATTATGTACAATCATCTAAAGTGAGAGAAGATATTGACAAGGCAGGACTTAGTGAATCCAGGAGAAACTAGCAGGCCATGATTATGGCATGAGTAAAGCTTGTACCCAGGGCAAGATATATCATGTGCAAATACAGAGATGTTTCTTTTAATTGCAGGCCAAAGAGAAAACTTCTAAGAAAACTGGAAGATTATCATCTATGCACTATGCTTTGCACATTACCTTTAGGCTTCAATTTTTCTATTATCTCAGGTGTTGGGGTCACAGAGGACAAGGTGCCTTACATGTAAGGATCAAATAGGTATTGTGACCAGTGGGTCTAACAATTCTAATACTTGTTACTCATTCTCCTAGGAAATCATGATTGAGCCTTTGTTATTGGCCTGATGCAAGCACTGGATGTGTGGTGCTGAATGGGGGATATAAAGAGATTTCTCTAATGGAGCTTACATTGCTAAAACAGAGACAAAGAAACATTGCTAAGATATGTTTGTAAACAAACATAAATAAGATGACTTCAACTAGTAATACTAAAAGAACACAAGGAAGAAAAAAAACTACTTCAGATGGGAGTTAGGGAATGCTCTTGGGATAGGAGATACTTGAGCTGAGATCTGACAAAAAAGGAAATACATCAGGAGAAAGAACTTGGTGACAGAAGAAACAACAAGAGCAAAGACCCTGAGGCAGCAATGAACTTGGCTCTCTGCAATGACACAAAGGGGACCAATGTCAAGAAAGCATTTCTGATCTCTAGGGCACCTAGGGCACCTATATCAGCTCTTTAGATTATTTCTAGATCATCTGGGTCTCTAGAGCAAGAAAGAGAAGAAGTGTTGGAAACCACTGAACTGCAGAACTCTGCAGAAGGCAAACTTGGCACATGTGCAAAAGCACAAGCTAAGGAAAGCTGATGCAGAGTTCTAAGGTACAGGGTCTCCTTCAAAGACAAGAAGGGAGTTATGCATTAACCACACTGTTCTATAAGCAGCTGCACGATGCCCTAGAGGAATGTACCTGTAACTAGTTGCTAGTAGTTTCCTTTGTTATTCACTAAGAGATAGCTTGATCATTGCCTATGCCTGATTTTGCTCATTAACCTACATATGCCAACTTCCCTAATAGAAGTCATGTGGACTAAAGCCTAGGCACCTTTGTTCTGAGGAACAGACTGCCTTCTGGTCCCCCACTTTCTAAGTGTAAAAGAGCCTTGTGTGTTTTGCTATGCCGTGCTGTCCCTCTTTCAGACATTCCATTGCCCTGCAGTGGCAAAGAAGAATGGTAGAACAGAAGCAAGCAGATACAGGATAATTGAGGCCATTGTATGTTAGCAAGTTTGGACTTTATTCCAAGAAAAACAACAATCAGACTCACATCAATTTTTTTCTGGCTGTGTTATAAATAAACTTTTGTAGAGAAATGTATGCATAGAAGCATGGAGGCAAATGCAGTAATTTAGGCAAGATTTCATACTAAGCTAGGCAAGATGCCAATCTTGAAATATGTTGGTATCAGTGGAGACAGAGAAGAGGGTCAAACTCAGGATATATTTTGTAAGTAGAGCTGACAGAATATTGTGATGGATTGTATACAGTACATGAAACACAGAAAGGGATCAAGGAAGAGGCTTCATTTCCTAGTTTCAACAATTTGTAGACAGTGATACATATTACTTGAAAAAGGAGGTTTCTTTTATAATAGATGTTAAGGTAATCACTAGTGATGGTAAGCCTCTATCATGTTATATTTCAAAATTAACTGTAGGGGAAAATTGCTCATCATTTGAAAGGTAAGAAGGAAGAGCTGTGTGGGATGATACAAGGACAGATGGGAAATGGATTTCATCTCATGGGCTGATTCCATCTGCCTGGGACTGGCCATCTAGAGCACTAATGGGAAAGATTCTGGAGTCCCATCTGGGACATCTGCAAAAATGCTGAGATTTGGCAAAACCAACACTGGTAACTGTGGCATATACTGGCACCTGCAGCTGAATTTTCCCAGCCTGGGAACTTCCATATGCTGCAGGTGTGGCCCCCAAAAAACAAACAAACAAAAGAACTAAACAAACAACAACAACAAAAACATTGGGGAGCATGTACCAAGAAGATATAATACATATATACAATGGAACACTACCCGGCAATTAAAAAAAAAATAATAATGCCCTTTGCAGCAACATAGGTGGACCTAGAGATTATTATACTAAGTGAAGTAAGACAGACAAAAATATTATACAATATCACTTATATGTGGAATCTAAAATATGATCCAAATGAGCTTATTTACTAAACAGAAACAGACTCACAGACATAGATGATAAACTTATGTTTTCCAAAGGGGAAGGGGGGAGTGGAGGATGAATTAGGAGTTTGGCTTTAGCGGATACAAACTACTACATATAAAACAGATAAACAACAAGGTCTTACTGTGTAGCATAGGGAAATATATTAAGTATCTTGAATAATGTAACAACGTATAAAGAAAATTATGTATGTGTGTTTTATATATATATATATATGGATCACTTTGTTGTAACCAGAAATTAACACAACACTGTAAATCAACTATACTTCAATGTAAAAAAATCAACAATAAAATATAATATTAGCTTTCAAAATAAATAGAGATTGACAGGCATCTGGAAAAAGAGACAGAGCTCTCAGGAAGAGATAGAGGATAGCCAGGGTCTACAGATGGGTTTCACATGGAGGATGCTTCATCGATTTAAGGTAGCTCTGTGTGGTTTGGTTTGGTTTCTTTTAATTATTTATTTATTCTTGGTGGTGGAAGTTGACAAGGAAGATGAGTACAATAAAAGGTCTCATTACAAAGTCAACTAATGATTTTATTTATTTATTTATTTATTTATTTATTTATTTTTATCTTTTTAGAACCACACCCACAGCATATGGAGGTTCCCAGGCTAGGGGTCGAATCAGAGCTGTAGCCGCTGGCCTACACCACAGCCACAGCAACGCAGGATCTGAGCTGCATTTGCCACCTACACCACAGCTCATGGCAATGCCAGATCCTTAATCCATTGAGCACAGCAGGGATCGAACCTGTGTCCTCATGGATACTAGTAAGATTTGTTTCCACTAAGCCATGACAAGAATGCCAATCAATGCTTTTACACTGAGCTTAAGTCAGGTGTGGACTGCTTAAAGTCGTAACATGCTCAATATTCTTCAAATACCTATATATTTAATTTAAAAAACCCTAAATATCTAAATTTAAACATATCTGCTGAAATTCCTTCAGAAACTTCCTGATTCATTGAGATTAAATAACAAGGTCCTGCTGAAGTCATGACCATGGCCTCAAGACCACAGACGACCTTCATCTCTTTATCTCTCCACTTCACCTCTTTCTATCCCTTACTCACTCTGCTCCTGCCAGGCTGGGCTTGTTTTCCCTCCTACACTCTGAACATGCCTCCATTCTCTTCAAGCTCTTTGCCTTTTCTGTTCCCTCCACCCGAAATGGTCCCATCTAGATATTCTCAAGGCTCAGTCTCCCTCATTTCCTTCTCAGCTTGATTTAAAAGGCCTCTTCTCAGTGATGTCTCAGCTACTTTATCTGAAATTTAAACACCCCCAAGATGTCTCATATCACTTGTTCTCATTGTATTGTTTTCATTAACATTTATATTTATCTAAGTCAATATATGCTTTACTTATTTACTTTACTTATTGTCTATTTACCCCACCAGAATGTAAGTTTCACAAAAGAATACATTTTTTTATGTTTTGTTCATTGCAATATCCCCAGGATCTGGAATAGTGCCTGGCATATAGGAGATGCTCAGCAAATATTAGTTAAATAAATAGAACACCACAAGCCTCATGTATAGGTTATTTTGCATCTAGCACATTCAGTCATATAACTAAAACTACATGATATTTGACAATCTTCTTATAAAGTAGGACTTTTAAATTAACTAGCATTTCTGGCTGCCTGAGTAGAATATTTTTGGAGATTCTGTCCTAATTTTTGAAAACTCTTCCAAGACATTTTAGTTCTTAACTTATTTAATAACATCTGATAATTATTAAGGTATAATATTAAGAAAGTTGGATCTTTTATTTATAAATATTTGGGGAGCTGGAGTAATTGTGTTGACAGCTAGAAAAATAAACTTATTTTTTTTAACATTATGGTTACTTTACATTGACTGCCAAGTAGGAAGTGAACACATAAATGAAACTTCTGCTTAGGATTTCCATCCTTTAATCATGCTGACATGTAGCCATAAGTTATAAGGGAGAAGAAAGGATATACCATTCTTAATTTAGTTCTAAAATGTTGAGGATTTACTGTGGGCCAACTCCTCTGCACTGTCCATTCACATTAGACATCTTTATTTAAAGCATCACAGGAGATTTTAAAGAGAGACCATAGGAAAGACAAGAACATGGGTTCTCCCTTAGCACAATGTGACAACACATTCTTCTGTTTTTTTCAACACAACTTACTGCAAGGATGAGAAAAATGTGCTGTTCAAATGTGATAAAGGCAAGCATGATTATATATGGACTCAATTACGAAGCGTGAAAAATCACTTGTCTAAAACAGTTAGATATAAAAATAACCAAGCATGGGGTGAATATGGACATTGCTAATCAAGAAGTACTGTAAGGAGTTCCCGTCGTGGCGCAGTGGTTAACGAATCCGACTAGGAACCATGAGGTTGCGGGTTCGGTCCCTGCCCTTGCTCAGTGGGTTAACGATCCGGCGTTGCCGTGAGCTGTGGTGTAGATTGCAGACTCGGCTCGGATCCCGCGTTGCTGTGGCTCTGGTGTAGGCCGGTGGCTACAGCTCCGATTCAACCCCTAGCCTGGTAACATCCATATGCCGCGGGAGCGGCCCAAGAAATAGCAACAACAACAACAAAAGACAAAAGACAAAAAAAAAAAAAAAAAAGAAGTACTGTAAGCATTCATCTTATGGAAGAAGCCCTGGGAGCATGGTGGGGAGTGTACCCTTTCTCTGGCCACGGCAAACACGATGCACACACATCGAAAATGTGCCCATTTCACTAAAGAAGACACAGGCATGAGAGAGGTTAAATGATCTGCCGGTGGCTACAGAGTTAATAACTGGGGGTGTAAAGAGAACTGAATCTCCTGGTCTCAGAGCTGCCATTCCTTCCACTACACCCATGCCACCGCTTGTAACGTCGCATCCACTCCTACCTCCGTGAGAACTTAATCATGTGATTATCACCAGCATGACAGTGCAAGCAAAATTTAAATAGTAAGTTCTTACTGTATGTCCAGCTCCTGGCATACCATAGCTGCTCCATAAATACAGGTTTATTCCCTTAGCTGTTGGAAGCATAACAAATAACAAATGTTTCATGATTTTCAGCTCATGAAAAGCCTTTGCCTAGTTTGAAGAGATTATGAATAACCTACCTGGTACAAATTGAAGATATGCTGGTTAAATAATCCTCACCCCAGCCCTTACAAACAGATATAACAAATTGTTACTCACTAAAATAAATAAATAAATAAGAAAGAAAGAAGGGGCAGTTGTTGAGCATTTTTGATGTAAGCACAAAGAGAGAGAAACTGTCAAAGTTCAGGCTGCAATTATTCTCAAAAGTGTATATGAAATACAGAATAGAGGATGAGAAAATGATGAATTTCATACACAGAGCAGTGAAGTATTTTGAAGCTTTTTGTGTTTTTTATCTTTGAGGTACATTCAAATAAGAGATACCACAGTTCCACAAGCTTGAAAAAATTAAATCAAATGAATCCATGCATTGAATGTTTTCTGCTTTGCTTCTTTTTGTACTATTGATATGGACCAGAAAATAATTCTGGATGGAGTACCAGGGCACTTGGCCTCTGGTTTTGGTTCATAGGTAAATAATTATTTTGAATGTGGCAAACCCCTTCACCTCTTAACACTGCCCTTCGTGGAAACTTCAGAAACAAAAAATAGAATAAGGGAAGAATTTAACTATTATAATGTTTAAGTACAACATAGAGGTTTTCATTCTATCTATCTGGAAAAAATGATATGACTTTTTGATTAAGGGTGTGAGGTATGGAATCAGATTGTTTGGGTTTAAATATACCCTCAGTTATTTACTGGTTCTGAGAGCTTGGTTTTGTAATAGGGCTTTGGTTTCTCATTTTTTTAAATTAAGGATGATAATAACAATATATACCTTAGAGTAATTTTTGTAAAGGAGAGAATTCACATAGAGGGAAAGTAAAGTATCTAAACTAAAAGAAAGTTTTCAATAAGTATTCTCTTTTCCTTATTATTATGCTATTATTAATATTAGTATGGTCACTGCTGAAATTAAGTTGTAGTTCTTACCCAGCTTCTACTATTTGGCTAGTTGTGTAACTTTGGACCCAGTGGTAAACTTGATCTCTCTATCTTGTTCTCATTACTATAAGGAGTAGTTAATGCTAACTTTGCAGGCAAATCAGTCATCCTACTAGTTAAATTCCTAGCTTATATAATACGTTCAATCATTAAAGATTTATGTGATTACTCTTGCTCCAGATTCCTATGATTCCATTTTTTTAAAATTTAATTACCCCAGGGTGCAGGGTTCATTTCAACTGAAAATCTATCCCAGGGCTTCTAGATGGCATGATCCTTCTTTAAGCTTTGCCACTGCTGACTCAAACTTTGTACAACATAAGTTGTATAGTTAAAGGGACACAGCTGTGTCCTTTTCCTCCACTGGCATCACTGCAATTGCCAATGATGAAGGAAGAGAGCTCCAGAAACACCAGCATCAGAGGCGAGCAAAGAAGCAGCCATGTTGGGCACATTTGTCAAGGAGGTGGCCGTGGAAATGCCTAAAGGTCAAGAGAAATATGGCTGACAATCTAGTCCCAAGTCACCCCTCCCCCCCAATCCTCTATTTTAAAGAAGCTCAACTGTTTTCAGATGAAACTTATCTGTTCCTATTTCAGCTCCTTTAAATTAATCCACCAGGGCTGAGGAAGTGGATGCTGAAACCAGGCAAAAAAACCAAAATTCATCTTTGGGACTGCCCTACACAGCTAAGTTTGTCGGATGGCAAAGCCTATGCTCTTAGCCACCATGCTCAGCTTTCTTCTGAAAGTTCTAACATCAGGGACCCATCATTCCCTCAGGAGAGCATACATCTTCTCAGCAATGTCTAGAGAACAGAGGTCACCTTTGTCCCGCAGAACTGCAGCACATTTCCCACTCAGGGTTTTCTTCTTCCCAAAGGAGAGGAGGGACTTGAAGCAGATTTTTAAACCACTTACACCTGTGTTTCTCAGGTCTCCAACTTAAAGGAACACACAGTCCACATAAAGTTTTTCCTTATCCATTAAATGGTATACTCACCAAAATTTATCTCCTTGTCTAGTCACTCAGTTTTAAGAATATAGAGAATCATGGAAAAACTAAGTCCAGAAATCCCCATTTCTTTGCTCCCAGCTTAATTAATGACATGTATGATACACTATAAGGAATATATAAACATATAGCATATTTTCATGTATTTGGAGCATAAATATGGAATATGTTACTTAAAGTGTATATCTGCACATATGTATATGTATATATGTTTATAGAGATTATAATTTGCTTCTGCTCCTCCCTTTAATGCCAATCAGACTGTCTTGCCTCTTCCCAAACTTCTCGATATTTCTATTTTAAAACTTTTTGCTCCAGTAATTATGAATTTTCATATTTCCCAAAGTAAGCCAATTCTGTGCCTTTGTACAGACCCCTTCTTCTTTCTTGAGTAGGTGTGCCTACAATTTGTAACAAACAAACACATATTCATTCTTCACGACCAGAAGTAGTGTCTATTTTATTTTATTTTACTTATTTTGCTTTTTAGGGCCACACCCATGGCAGATGGAAGTTCCCAGGCGAGGGGTCGAATCAGAGGTACAACTGCCACAGCCACAGCAATGCAGGATCTACATCACAACTGACCTACACCACAGCTCATGGCAACATTGGATCCCTAATCCAATGTTGTGAGCAAGGCCAGGGATCAAACCCTCATCCCCATGGATACTAGCAGGATTTGTTTCCTCTGAGCCACAATGGGAATTCCTCCTTTTATTTTATATTACTGCTTCCCTTTCTCTTTTCCCCAGGGAAGTTTGATAATCACTCCCATTTTTGCTGTCACCATACTTTGTATCTACTCTGTTAAAATATTTGCTGCCATGTCTTGTACTTTTTTACCTGCAAGTCTGTCTATAACTGAGTGGAAGTTTCTTGAGGATTATTTCACTTCCACATTTTTTATCTGTCTAAGGTTTACTGGAGTTTCTCATAGTATCTAACCCATAGTGGGTGCTTAACAATTTTATCAAATCCTCTGCTCAAAGTTTCACAATATTTATAGTGTATTAATTCGCTAAAAAAAAGATGCATTTTAATTTCCAGATGAATGCAGATTCATCAATTTGCTTAGGGAAGCCAACTGGATAGAGATGCTTTGTGGGTAGGACTTGGAAGCAGATCCATGGCATTTTTGTCATGATGGATTTTTCCCTCTGCATAGCTTCTGGTGCTCCATTTGATCCCAATTTTCCTGACCACAAAGTCTCCTATGAGCTCTCATCCACCGTACACTGCTCCTTTATAAAACTTAACACATTGGCAATCTGACATGTGTTTGTAAGACTGTCTGATAAATTTTATTCTAACTAGATTATAAATTCCTTAGGGGCAGGAAATGTATCTCTTTTACTCACCATAGGAGATATAATATCTATTTCCTGGTTAATGAAGACAATAAATGGATATAGAAAAATTACGCACTTTCCCATCATTAAAGTGATGCTTGCTCCAGCAATTGCTGTATGTTAGAGCACTATATCCCAACCTGAGGTGCTGCAAAGGGTTGCTCTGGGCACTTTCTGCAAATGCATCTTTGGCCAGGCATCACCATCGCCATCATCATCACCATCATCATAATGAAATTAGAAATACAAACAATAGCAACAGCAAAACATCAAAAACAAAAGTGAAGGAGTTCCCTGGTGCCTCAGTGTGTTAGGGATCTGGCATTGTCATTGCTGTGGCTCGGGTTGCTGCTGTGGCATGGCTTCAGTCCCTGGCCTGGAAATTTCCACTTGCCATAAGCTTGGCCAAAAAAAAAAAAAAAAAAATTTGAAAAAAAATTGAAAAAAAAAAAAAACCTCATATAAACATAAGTGAGTTAGGATTAGTAATAATGATGATGGCTACAGAATGAGGGCTGGAAAGATGCTAAAGTTGATTCATACAATGTTTCAAATCCATGCCACAAACTCCCAAGGTCAGTTGTAAGATTCTATTTTATAGAAGACCACTGTCTTATAAAGGTAGTGCATTTATTGACTCACTGTTGGAACCCAGATCTACTTGGCTTTATTTTACGTCACTTTATTCTCGGACACTTCTTCAACATTTCATCAATAAGAGCATTTCTAAGCTGGATTTAGATACTAAAAGGTAGACATTATTGATACCTTTGAAAAAGCATCTGTAATGGTACAGAATTTTATAATGTATTTGTTCATGAGCCTTTTTATTCTCTCACTATACTTTGTGCTACTTGAAGCAAGGTGGGGTAATGTATTATTAAGCATTTATTTTCGAAATTACAGTGTAGCCTACCATTATTGACATGGTGAGGCCTGATAAATGTTTACAAGAGTCAAATTAAATGTTTTGCCTACTCCTCATAAAAATGAGTGGCATTCATTTAAGAAGAAGAAATTATTGACTTTGCTTATGATCATTGCAAAGGTGAAAGATTTCATTTCACCTGCTTCCTAAGTGCATTTCTTCTCATCACATGTCTACAGAGCTCTGAAGAAGAAAAAGGTCCAACTTGGTAATATTAGCTAATTGGTATTTAACTAAATTACTCTATCAGAGGCTATCCTTATTATAAACTTTATCATTCTATAATAGATGAATTATTCATATTAGGTAAGCATAATTTTATTTACAAATAAAAATTATATGTAGTATGATTATTAATAGTATCATTACTCATATTAGATAAGCATAACTTTATTTACAAATTATGGAGTCATTTGGGACTTGAGAAATATTGTTCAATTTACAAAATAAGTCTCTGTAAGAAACTTCACCGTCGAAAACATAAATATTTAACAAGCTGAGAAAACCTGTAGTTAGTTTTTGACATTAAAAATTTTAGTGCTCTGAGATGTCTTGGCTGCTTTTTGGTTTCTAATTGCTTTCTCAGAAAGCATTCAGAACACTCAGAATCTGTGCCTACGATGGGAAGGAGGTGGGAGGACAAGGACCATTTAAGCCCGATCCATTATTATTGCTACCACGGTTTTCCAAGTCTTTCCCATTATAGCTGAAAGCCTGATTTAAAAAACAGTTGCTGAGACCCTCAGCCTTACTGAACCCGGTAGACTCTGCCTTCACAGTGAGCCACCAGAGTGAAATATATGACCATGAACTTTGGAGTCTTAATTTCCTTTAAAGTGCCAGCTCTGTCACTTACTGAGTTTTAACACTTGGGAGAAAATTCATTTTAATCTGAGCCTTGGTTTCTCCATCTATAAAAATGAGGCTAAAGAGTAGAAAGGCACTTTTGCTCTTTATTAAATATAATTCTGTATTTTAAAAAAAAATGAGGCTAACAATAAGCACTTATCTCATAATATTGTAGGAAGTTTTTAAAGAGGCAACAGCTAGGAAAAATCCCTTATAAATTAGAAAACACAAAATTGATGAGTTTGTATTCCGAATTCTGGGGAGAGAGAAGAAACTTGCTAGGGTTTTAGTTATTTGACTGCCAGATAGTTTTAAGTTTCAGCGAAAAGCAAGAAAATGAAGAAAAATGTGAGGTTCAGAGTCTTACAGGCCTGAGCTTTATGGTCCTGTTCCTGGCATGATTCTTTGTAAGTTATTCCACCTTTAATGATGTTTAATTTTCTCCTCTGCAAAATGGGAATAAAATTCCCCTCAGAGGGTATTTGTGAGGATCTAGTAGTAAAGTTGAAGTTTCCTGGCACATTAATAATACATAGCTATTTTTACAAAGAAAATCCTTTGCTCCATGGTGGCAATTTATACTAAGCACTGCAGAAAACTTACCGGATTCATGATTAATAAAAAAATAAAAGTCAAATAAAAATCAAAAGGTAAAAAAGAAGAGAAGATAAAAAGGAAACCATTCTAAAGGTGGTGAACAGCATCTTTATGGTTCGTGTAGGAATAAATTGGACTTGAATTTAATGTGTTTCCATGACAATCGAATATTGCTTTACCCTTCGATGAGGACATTAAACAAAAAGCAGATGAAATATGGAGCACATACTGGCATTTCTCTGGGGGGATTTGTGGGCTAGTCTTGTCTTCTGTGTAGATGAAGGGCTGCGGGAGATAATTGGCTGACACACTTTGTATTTTCAAGAAGATGAGGAAAAACTAGCTTGTTCCTCCCTTTGGAAGCAAAATGTCAAGCAAATAAATGGAAATGTGGCTTCACACCATGTGTGATTTGGGGATGACTCACAGCCTCAGAGGCAGCCTGAGTTCATGACTAGAGCTTGGCAATTTTCTTCCCCAAACCACATTTGGGCAAGTGTGCTTTTAAAGAGAACTGTAATAAAATCTTATGTTTCAGGACATAAACTGTTTACTGCAAGAACCCTGGAGGAAGACATGGTTTTTCTGGTACTTTCCCTGAAAGATACCCCTTAAGACTACCTCCTCAGGGTGGTCTCTGACCGCAGCCCATGGCCAGGGACCCACTCCAGGCTGATTGGGTATCTTCCTCTGCACACCTGTTAGGTGTTCATTACTGCCCAAAACATGCAATACTGATGTTTTAATACTTTTCTCCCTCCCTCAGAATATTCACTTTTTAGGACATGCACTAAACTCGTGTTTATCTTTATTCCCAGAACCTAGCAAATAACCAAACAGAGGAGCTCAGAATTTACTAGATAAATGAATGCACAGCAACACGAGTGCTTTATTTTCCTTAGATATGCTGTGCTTTCATTACTACCAGAGGCAAATTATCAGAGCAGGGGATGAGTATTATTAGGGGTAGGAATCATGATTTTAAAAATCCCCTTTGGGCACCCTTACGTATACAGAACTTGGGATGTCTCTCTCAGCTCACTGGTAGTGTGGTGTTCAAATACTAAAACTACAAAAAATAGAAGGGGAGCTTTTCAATCAGCCTAATTTGAACTCCCGACCAGAGAATGCAGGAGGGATAATAGACTTGAGAAGATGATGGCATTTTTATTAAGTCACTAGGGGACAGAAAAACTTAAAACTCACAGGATATTTTAAGAATACTATGAAAGATTATATGTCAAAGTTACACTTCAGTGCTGAGAGCACAGTATATGCTTGTTTCCGTTATTTC
Source organism: Sus scrofa (assembly GCF_054392235.1). NCBI lineage: Eukaryota > Metazoa > Chordata > Mammalia > Artiodactyla > Suidae > Sus > Sus scrofa. Next base: position 15,846,293 of record NC_139391.1, read on the forward strand.
CTTGCCCCCACGCTGGCTCACAATTTTTGCTGTATGTTTATTCCATATCCTACAGTGGGATTTGCAGGAGACTGTGTAAAACATCAAAAGCAGACCTGATTTATCAGCTGGCTCAATGGAAACCTCTGAAGAAAGCAAAGACCCCAATTTGTGCAAAAAAGACAAATCATCTGCTCCAAAGGCAAGGCCAAGCTTAGAGAATGTCTATCTCCGGTAGCATGTGGTGTCCTAGGCTCTGGAGATGTGAAGACTTTGGTTCGTGGTTGGATTCTGCCCTTTACTAGCTGTTCATTCTCTAGTGCACTGTGCACACCCTCTCTCAGTATCTTCATCTCTAAAACAGAGTTAATTAATTATTTCTCATGAGATCATTATAATGATTAAATCAGAACTAAGCTCCGTGAGTCCTGGAATTATCCTGCTCTTAGTCACTGTTTATCATCCTAGATCCTGGCACTGTACTCTACATGTAGTAAACATTCAATCCATATGTTTGGAGTACATTTTAACAAATAGGGTTGTTAATATAAGCCCCTTTATGTCTAAACCAATTCAGACTGAACTTCTGTTGCTGGCGAACCAAACCATACTTAGTGATAGAGAAATTGCTTCAACTCAGATGAAGCTGTTAAGTATTTTTTCTTGGAATACTACCTGTTTGCTCTATCATCTCTTTTGCCTTGCTCATAAATTGACCTTAGCTTCCATGCCAATTCCACATCTGACAGTAACTATTTTTCCTATGTTTAAAGTTCACCTAAAAGGCTGTCTACTGTAATAAACATTTTTCTCTCCATGATCTTAATGTGATTTCTTCCTCTTTGACTCTTCAAGTCCTCTTTATATTCATTTTCTGCAGTGCAGCTAAACTACATGTGTCCATGTACAGCAAATCAATCTGTCTTTTGCCTTTCCCAATCTCCACAAATAGCTGCTACTAAATCACCAGTACATTTTGCACTGAGTCTTATTATTATATAATCTATAATATTATAATCGTATGCTTGCTTGCTTATCCCTTACTATACTATTTTATTATTCTTACGGTCCAGAATTTGTTAATCCCAGTACTCCAGCCTTGACCATCAGTAAAAATTTAGTGACTAAAGTTTTCCTAGGAGACTACAATTTTTTTTTCCAGGACAAAGTCTTAATATTTTCCATCTAAAACTCAAAAAAAACAAAGCCAAAAAAACAAGCACTATTGTAAAACCTGCTAATTGTCCTTGAATATCTGTTCTTTCTTTCTTACATGGTAATAGAAAACTATTTTTTTAATATATTTTGTCTTTTTAGGGCCACACCCGTGATACAGGGAGGTTCCAGGCTAGGGGTCTAATCGGAGCTATAGCTGCCAGCCTAGGCCACAGCCACAGAAACTCCAGATCAGACCCATGTCTGCAACCTACACCACAGCTCATGGCAATGCTGGATCCTTAACCCACTAAGTGAGGTCAGGGATTGAACCCACAACCTCATGGTTTCTAGTTGGATTCATTTCCGCTGCACCACAACAGGAACTCCCTGAAAACTAATTTTTTTTTTTTAACAGAGCAGAAGTGTAGCCAGATATAAAACTGTATTTTCTAGCCTCCACTATAAAGTAGCACATGTGACTGAGTTCTGTCCAGTACACTGGCAAAATTGTCCTGTAGTTCCCAAGAACTTCTTTAGAAGATATTTCCAAGTACTTTGTACCCCTTATTATTTACTCCTCCCTGACTTGCTGCCTGGAACATGAATGTGAGGGCTGCAGACCCAGCTGTCATGTTAACCTATGCAACAATCTGAGGGTGGAGTAACAAGCTAGATGGAGCTGAAGTTTCTTCCTGGAATAGAACTGCTATATTATTCAGATGTGCATATACAAATTACTTTACACTATGAGAGATAAGTAATTTTTTCTCTTAAGCCACTATAATCCTCATAGTCCATAAGAAAACTCATAGCATGTACCCAAACATTTTTTCCTGTATTGAATTATTTTCAGAATTGGTTCTTACCCATATATTTTTTAGTGGTTCACATTCCCACATTCCCTGGAAATCTATTGAGATAAAGTGGAGATTTGGCTTACAAACAGTCACTTAAGGGAATGAATCCAGGGAAGCATAGCCTAGGAAACAATCAAAATCTTGGAATTAATCCAAACAAAATGCTATATTTTCCACTCTGTGATCAATAGCATGTCGTAGGGTGAGAAGACATAAAGTGAACTCAGTTTTATACTTTGTCTCCTCCAGAAGCACATTCAGTTAAGAAGTAAAGATATAAACAGACACAAAATCACCTCTAACTCTGCCATCCTGTGGCATAAAGACTAAATATACTAGGGAGTTCCCATTGCGGCTCAACAGTAACAAACCCAACAAGTATCCATGAGGATGCAGATTCAATCCCTAGCCTTGCTCAGTGGGTTAAGGATCTGGCCGTTGCTCTGAGCTGTGACATAGGCTAGCAGCTGCAGTTCTGATTTGATCCCTAGCTGGGAACTTCCATATGCTGTGTATGAGGCCCTTAGAAAGAAAAAGAAAAAGAAAAAGAAAAAGAAAAAGAAAAAGAAAAAGAAAAAAACACTAAACTAAATACACTGGGATTCAGAGAAGGAAAAGAGAATTTAGGGGTTTTTTTAGTTAATGGAAAGATTTAGTGGGGGATCTTTGGATGAAGAAAATACAGCATGCAACATGGCTATTATCAGCATTGATGCAGGCATTGACTTTCTGTCTTTTCTTGACACATGCCAATGCTTTTTGATATATCATGGTGCTCTTTGACATAGAGAGTCAACATTCCTCTTATCGTAGCATGCAAGCATCTTTAACCAATCACTTTAATATTCTATATGAATCTATTTAACATTTCTGATGTAGATTATTCTGAGAAGGGAAAGAATATAAGCAAAGTTCCAGGAAAAGGAAAGTGTATTTAAGGAATATGGTTAAACATGAGTAGGAAGAAATATTCTAGAAAAGTGAATATTGACCCTAGTTCTAGGAAATGGGTGTGTTTTTATCCTGGGACTCTATGAGGCAATCCTGGCAAAAATATTCTTTATTTTCTAAAAATAGACCATGAATTCTTTCCTCTCATCTGTGACTAGTGATTCCATTATTCCATTTTATTTTATTTTTGGCCTCACACATGGCATGTGGAAGTTCACAGGCCAGGGATCGTATCTGTGCCATAGTTGTGTCCTACATCACAGCTACAGCAATGCTGGACCCTGCTGCACCACAAGGGAACTTCCAGTAAGGACTCCCTTTCAAAGACTTCTACAAGGTTTCTTTTTTATTTAATTTATCACAGCGTTTTTGTTGTGGTTGTTTTTTCTTTTCTTTTTTTTTTTTCTTTCTTTTTTATTTTTTACATATATAATGGTTTTTATTTTTTCCATTATAGCTAGTTTACAGTGTTCTGCCGATTTTCTACTGCACGGCAAGGTGACCCAGTCACATATACATGTATACATTCTTTTTTCTCACATTATCATGCTCCATCACAAGTGGCCAGACATAGATCCCAGTGCTATACAGCAGGATCTCATTGCTTTTCCCTTCCAAAGGCAATAGTTTGCATCTATTAACCTCAAATTTCCAGTCCATCCCACTCCCTCCCCCTCCCCATTGGCAACCACAAGACTGTTCTCTATATCCATGATTTTCTTTTCTGTGGAAAGGTTCATTTGTGCTATATATTAGATTCCCGATATAAGTGATATCATAGGTTATTGATATTGGTCTCTTTCTGACTTACTTCACTTAGTATGAGGATCTCTAGTTCCATCCATGATGCTGCAAATGGCATTATTTTGTTCTTCATTTTGTTTTTTAACTGAGAATTTTAATTAATTTACTTCGTATTAGAGTATAGTTGATTTACAGTGTTGTGTCAATTTAGCTATACAGCATAGCTTCTTAATAGACTCTGCTTGATACCCAAGGATTTTGGTGCATACGCAGTAGATGTGAAAACACATATATTATCTCTAATAAATTATAGTAAGAATTATAATATAAATATGTTCAGAATAAAGTGGGAGTAAAGAAATGAGAACCTCAGAATCATCCAGGATGAAGAGTAGCTAGAAGGAAAAGAAAAACTGGCAGTTGTGTCTTGAGGCAAAAGTAGTTCACAAGGCAAGATGGTATTCTAAGAAGAAAAGAAAAAAGAAAAAAGAAAAACTCTTAAAAATGTTTGGTATATTTAAATATTGGAAAGTAATCTGAGGTAGATAGAGAGAGAGCCACATGCAACAGAGAAGGACAGAATTAGACCACAGGGTTTTTTGTTTGGGGGTTTTCTGTTTGTTTGAGTTTTCTGTTTTGTTTTGTTTTTACCACAAATTTTCTCTCAGTATAGAACTCTGCTTTTTTATCTATGGGTGATGAGGCTCAGCTTTGGAAATTGTAGGAGCATAATACTCCATCTTGCCACTCTGGAGGGCAGTCTGTTTTATTTTCCAATCATTCAAATCACTATAAAATGACAATTCTCCTTCTTCTCCTCATTATCAGTTGTACTAGACTTAAATATGCCTACATACAATGTGGTAAAGAATAGTTTTTTTTTTGTTTTTTTGCTTTTTAGGGCCTCACCCGAGGCACATAGGGCCTCACCCAGGCTAGGGGTCAAATCGGAGCTACAGCTGCTGGCCTATGCCACAGCAACACCAGATCCTAGCCACATCTGCAACCCACACCACAGTTCACAGCAATGACAGATCCTTAAGCCACTGGGTGAGGCCAGGTACTGAACCCACAACCTTACGGTTCCCAGTCAGATTCATTTCTGCTGCACCATGATGGGAACTCCTGAGAAAAAAATATGCTGGTTCATATCTCAGCTCTACTACTTCTAGTCACCTAGCATCTCAGAACCTATTATTTTAACTATTAAATATAGAGACATGTACAGTTAGAGTCCACCTTTGGTGTTCTATTTGAGTAAAATAAGATACGTATATTATCAAGAACCCAGCATACAGCGGGTTCTTCACAACTGTTGGCTGCCCCTGTTCCATCTTCCATTGTCCAAGTCCATTGTAGTTTCTTTTGATCAGCTACTAAATTACTATATTATCTTTCTTTTTAATTCATCACACAGTCTATTTTCCAGTACAAAACTGATAATATGCAAATGACTTTTCTTTGTGCTTTTGCACAGGGTTATAGAGGTTTAAATAAAGGCATCTTGTCATAGCCACTGCTCTTCAAATAATTAACTGATCAAGCCTCTGGCTCAGCTGGTGGCCATGCTTCTGAGTAATTATTTTATTCATTGGCACCATTCTAAATAGCTTGTTACATGCTACAAGGAGAATCCATCCCAATAAATTCAAATGAAATACGTTATGAGAAGACCAACAAATAGACAACAGCAAGCTGGTTCAAAATGATAATTAATATATTGTTGCCTCCCTCAGTAAGGGTTAGGCTTTTCATGTTAAAGATGCTATCTAGGTTCTGCTTAGAGTCCTAAACATCTAATTAATTCTTTACTCTTGCTATAGCAATAATACAGATTTCAAAGCATTCGATTACATATGGCTAAAAATGAAGGAGCCCTGGCTTGCAAACATCCAGCTTTTTATTTACTGCTTTACCTTGCAGACTTGTGATATAATGTAGGTGTTGGTAGAAAAATCACATCCAATAATTATGACAGGAGAACTTGTCTTTCCAGTGAAGGCCATTATATCTTTCAAGATTAAACTGTCTCTGTAATAAAACTCTCCCTGAATCCTCTTCACCTCTTGCCAGGTCAGACACACATTCTCCATCCTTAGTTACCTCCACTCTATCCCACTTAGATCTCTCTCATAGCACCTGTGATATTATGGGGTTTTTTTTTAATTTTTTATTATAGTTGATTTACAATGTTCTGTCAATTTCTGCTGTATAGCAAAGTAACCCAGTTATATAAAGAATGTGTGTGTGTGTGTGTGTGTGTGTGTGTGTATTCTTTTTTTCACATTATCCTCCATCATGTTCCATCACAAGTGATCAGATATAGTTCCTTGGACTTATCATCTACTACTAGACTCTGAAACCATAGGGGGAAAAATGTTTTAAATTTATATCTTTTTTCAGATAACTAGAAAAATTCTGGGACAGTGAAAGTATCTCTATTTCTCATAAATCTCTATTTTGCATTTTCATATTTTCAAGGCCATGTGCTAATTGTTGATGACTGCCTCGCTGTGTTATATTGCCCTAGAATAAGGCTGACAGACAGACTGAATATAAACTAGATACTTGGCCAAATCTGAATGTCAAATAAATAAGAATAACTGTTTAGTAAAAGAATGTCCCAGATATTGCATCCAACTTTAACTGGGCATCCTGTATAATTTGCTAAATTTGGCAATACTTTTTAGAAGCAGAGAAAATATGCATGACTCAAGTAAAAGAACACTTTGGGATAAACTTTAGTGATGTATGTAACTCAATTTAACCAATGGACGTTCTCTACATTCCATGGAAGATTTCCTAAATCCCTCTGTGATGGAAGGAAATGCTAAATAAAGACAACCTTGCTTCACTCAGTCAGTTAATGCTAATGCACCACTTAGGAAGACCTATGTCAAATTTAGACAAATCTGTAATCTGACTGACATAACATGACATGGTTACTGTTGTGCCAAATTTGAGCAGAGAGATGAGAATTGAGATTGCATTTCTGTCTCTCCTTCACAGATCTAAATGGCAAGCTTCTATTCTACCACCAACTTTCCTTCTCTCCTTCTATATTTCTTTTACTATATTAATAATACCCACAGCTGAAATCTTTAAAAATTTTCAACTAAGTGCCCAAGACACTTGTAAATTGAATTTTGTTAAGAACTACAATTATTAATGGTATTTACCTTTCCCCAATGCATTTGCGAAAAGGAACTCATCACTTTAGAACTTCCATTTTGGAGAGGAATGCTTGTTTAAAAGGTTTTCCACTAATATTCCATAGAATGTTCTCTTGGTGTATAACTCTTATCCATAATACTTTTAGTTATGATTTTTGGAGCTACAAAAAGTAATGTTTCTCCCTACATGGTATCACTTAAAATAATTCAAGGTATTTATTTTCTGTAACCTCCTAAACTGTACTTCTCTATGGCTCAAAGAGCTCTCTTCAACTCTTTCTAATATTGCAGAAGTTAGAGACACTTTTCCATTTGTACATCCATTTCAGAGTACTGACTCCAAGAGGTACAGACTCTGTCTTGGCATTATTTTATCTCTGATACCTAGCAGAGTACCTGATATACTGTGGAGGCTCAAGGAGTATTAGTAACCTACATGAATGAGGCTTGCCTTTCTTGTCTTAGATCCATAAAAGTGAAAAGAAACCTAATTCCATGAGGTCAGTAAGTCACATGATCAGATTTAAATGTCATTCATTTATTTTCTCAATTTTTTGGGCATAGAAACTCTCTTTCTGGTAGGGGTCTATCTCCTGGTGAATATGGTAGCAATAAGAGAGACAAGCCTTCTACCTCAAAGAGGTACTGCCTCTTATCATTAGTACCCTATCAGTCTCTGAATACAGTCGAAATTCCTCGTTACTGTTTGTCTGCTTAAATGCTCTTAGTCAAAAGAAACTATAACTATTTTTTTCATGCTAATTGCTCTTAATCCAGGATTCCACCCACCTTATCCAACTAACTTTCTCTAATTTGTTCATTAGATTTTTGTTTTGTATTTTTTTAACCGAAGTACTTCATGTTGCTTTTATCCCTAAAGAATATATTTTTGTGAGAAATGTGCCTCAAATCTTAGCCTAGAAAATTACTTTTTGAGTTTGAAATTTTAGCCACAATATTTCTACTTTTCCTTTGAAAATATCATCTTTATCCTCTGTGTTCTTCCACGGAGCTGGAAAGGTATCAAAACCAAAGGAAAAATAAAATAAAATATATTATGTCCTTGCTTTCTTTTTCCCTGTTGCCCCTGTGTTTTCTCTCTTAATCTGAATGTTCCATAGTCAGACATTCCTTCTGTGGATTTATCTGCTCCTTATGCTGCATCATCATGTTAACCTGAAAGTTTATGTCAGACAAATGTGAATTTAAATTTAGGCTTGGTCTCTCCCTGGGCATGTAACATAGGTGGTTGTATAACCTCTATGTCTTTGTCTCTTTATATATGCAAAACAGAGGTTAGTAATACCATTAACAGAATGTAATGTGAAGGTTCAATGAGAAATAGTATAGTAAGAGCCTGCCAGAGTTTCTGGAGTATAGGAGTCATTAAACACCTGCCAGGACTTTCCCTCTTCCTAAGTGCTTTCTATGTTACCCCTCTCCACAATCACGTATTTTAAGCCATTATCAGGGAAAATTTCCTCATGGTATAATGTGTTATTCAAGTAGAACTTTTCCTGAGCCCCCCTCCCTAGTCCTCTCCCATCAGAGCTGAGATACACATGACTCTTAGGAAACTGGAGTGAAAAGTTAATCAAGTGCAATTGTGTCTGGAACAGAGCCTTTCAAGAGATTTCAGTTCATCTTTGATTGTTCATGGTATAGGAGATTTCGATTTGTACAGAATTTGGTGTGAGATAATAGCTTTGTGAGATACTGCGAATTATAATAATATATCTATTTGGTTTTGTTTCTGGCATAGCTCTCTGAAAACTCTTATTTCCTAAGTGGTAAGAGGCATAAAGTGTGTTTTGATATCATAATAACCACATTTCTTTCAACCACATTTGAGGTTATGTTAATGAAGTGACTTTTGGAAAGCACTCAAGGGTGGAGGTCAGTTGCCAGGGGAACCAACCAGGTGATTAAAAGACTGGAACTTTCAGCCCCAATCCTTCCTCCTCCTGCACCTCCCAATCAGGAAAAAAGAGAATCTGAACAGTGACTTCAATCGCCAATGACCAGTGACTTAAACAATCTTGCTTATGAAAGGAAGCCTCCATAAAAACCCCAAAGTATGGATTCAGAGAGTTTCTTTGTTGGTGAACACATGGAGATGTGAGGAGGGTAGCTCATCCAGACTGGGCATGAAAGCTCTGCATCCCTTCCTACACACTTTGTTCTACATATGTCTTCCATCTGGCTGTTCTTGAGTTGTATCCTTTTATAATAAACTAGTATTCTAGAAAGTAAAATGTTTCCTAAGTTCTATTGGCTGCTGTAGAAAAATAGTTGAACCCCAGGGGCAGGTTGTTGGAATCTATGATCTCTAGCTAGTCAGTCAGAAGCACAGGTGACAAGCTGGACTTGGAATGGGAAGGGAGAGGCCTGAGACTTTACACCAGAATACCAAGTTCTATCCCTGAACCTTTCACTTTTAACTTGTAGGACCTAGCACAAGTCACTAAATTTCTGAGACTCGGTTTCCTCATGTATAAAACTGGAATAATACCCATTAAGATTACTGAAATAATTAAACAGGATATTTGCTTTATAAATCTCAGCAAAATAGTAATTTCCCAATGCATCTTGGCCCTTTTCCCCCTCCACGTGCTTATTGAGGGATAAAATGAGGATATGTAAGAAAAAATGCTTAGCAGAATAACAGGCACATGGAATCCACTCACATGTTTGTTCCCTTCCTCTTTGTATCAAAAAGGGATCAAAGTATAGCATGTAGGTTTTGAGATTTATTTAAAACATGTCTAGCACCCTGAAGAGATCCCAGTTTAGGATTTAAATGATCAGGAGACTGTAGATGAGTTTCATTAAATCTGACCCCACTGTACTTTAAAATGCATTGTAAAGCTTAATTCTAACTATGTTTTCCAGTGATCATCACCTTATGAGAATATGTACTAATATGTCAAATTTTTTTAAAATATTGCTGTGGTCTAGAAAAATCTCATGATTAAGTGAGTGGGCTAAAATTATTTCAATTAATGAGGTTGGGGAAAGTAATCACAATCCTTAATGCTAGCAATTTTTCTGATCCCATAGAGAAACTTCAAGTTAAGTCTGATGATTATACACCATTTATTTACTCATTATTTATGCTACCCAATATGCTGAAAAATAGTTAGAAAAACCTGGCATGGCCCAGTCTACTATTCTAGCATATTAGACCCTATAAACATCAATAGCTCGTGATTACTATTAATTATGCGTTGGTTTAACAGAAGTTGTCAAAATGCTCATGTTGAAAAAGCTCTTTTCTCAAAACTGCTAAAGAAATCACATTTTCTAAAAAAATTTTTTCCCCTTCCTGGAGAAAAAAATATAGACACTGATATCAGAAACAAGGGAGGCTTTTGTTTGCACAAAGAAATAATGTCTCTGAAGTGAAATAATTGAAAAAAAAGTTCATTGGATTTATCAAGATAATTGCTTTCTTTTTGGAAATAAGAGAAACATAGCACTAACAGCCATACACATTTTAACTCCATTGACAAAAAAAAAAATAGCATGCTTCTTGCAACCAGTTAATGGGGATAATCACTGTAAGATAAATAAGATGTCTTTATGAAAGCATTATAAAAAATGGATGACTTTTTTTTTCATAAGACTTGAAAGAATTATTTTGTCTCTGGATTGCATGGCAATGAGCAATGCCATCACAAGTGCTTGGCTGGTTTTCTTGCCCAAGAAAGAAAGAAAGAAATAGAGAGAAAGGTAGATCTGAAATTTTCAGTGCTTATTAATTTCTCAATGTATTCAACTATAAAATGGGATTCTAGTTCAGGTCATACTTTGAGTATCAAATGAGGCAGTTAATACTTCAACATGGTAAACACATAGAATCTGCTATCACCATCAGCACCATATGTTAATATGTGCCCATATTCTAGACTGAGTGTTTTTAAATCACAGACTCAAAATTCTTTTTGGTAGACAGGTATAGAAATTGTATCTACAGAGTTATTAATAAGTAATTACCTTTCACAATAGAAACTGGTTGATCACACTGCAAAAAGTCACATTTGCAGTCTAGTCTTTAGTGATAAAACAGCTCATAAACCAGTAAGCAAAAATAAATGATAATTAGCATTAAAAAGATGTTCTACTTTTTACAAAGTGGTTTCATTTACAGTATTTCACTTGATGTTATCAACCAACATGCAAAATCATTAATAATAAAATTTTAATAATAAAATAAAATTATTATTAAAGATAATTAACTAATTCAAACTCACAGAGATAATAGATGCCATTATCAATGCATCAATGAGTTGCCTGACTCCTGAACTCCAAATTCCATTTTCAAACACCACTGAAGAAGTATGAAAGGGTTCCCCAATCACTGTTGAATTCTTGAAGTGCTCTGGTTTGCAAATGTCCTAGAGTCCAGCCCATGTGTAAAAGAGAAGGAAGAAAAGTGGACAAACAGCAGGTGGCTGGTACAATACTTAGTCAAATAGGGCAATGCTAAGGCAAGGTGGAAGGAGGTGCTAAATAACCATATCCTAGATATTTACAAGGTGTCATTCAAATAGTCATCCAGCAATTATGTGAGAAGCTGTGAATCAAAGTCAGGGAATATAATTTTAAAGAGAAATTGTTCCTACCATCAAATTGCTTGCTATCTTGGGAAGAAGACAAATAAACTGGACAATTGAATGTGGTTGTAAAGTTAAAGAGACTAGAAATGGACACAAGGTTGACAAGAGCTTAGCTGTTCTGGAACCGAGGATCAAATGAAGACATTGTGTGAGGTCTGAGTGTCCAATGCAGTTCTATTAAGTGGGACTTGTTGCCCAGGGCCATTTTTTTTTTTTTTTTTTGAGTAGCAGTTTACTAATTGAAAGAATTTGGTCAGTGCAGAAATCTAAATGTTTTCTAGGAAAGATTTTGATTTTATAAAAACAAATGAAGAGATAAACAAAATCCAAAGAATAAAATATTAAACTCACATACTTTAACACACATATCTACCTCTCCTCTACCTTTACCATACCTGGTAAAAAGTTTGCACCCTAAAAAATATCCAAGAACATGGAAAGTGCCTAGCAAATAAGGAAAAATAACAATCAAATAATGAGCTATATATGGGGAGTTTCCATCGTGGTACAGTGGTTAACGAATCCGACTAGGGACCCTGAGGGTTTGATCCCTGGCCTCGCCCAGTGCGTTAAGGATCCGGCGTTGCTGTGAGCTGTGGTGTACGTCACAGACTCAGCTCACATCCCGCATTGCTGTGGCTCTGGTGTAGGCTGGTGGCTACAGCTCCAATTAGACCCCTAGCCTGGGAACCTCCATATGCCGCGGGTGCAGCCCTAGAAAAGACAAAAAGACAGAAAAAAAAAAAATGAGCTATATATATTTACACAACCAAAACAAAACTTTTCAAAACACTCACATTAGCACTCATACACGAAAAATGTGAAACACAAGACCAAGACAAAGCAATGTTTTCTAAACAAAATCCCCTATTAAATAAGGGCAAATAGATTCAGCAAGCTGTTTTCCAACACATTACAGTTTATCATGAACCTCCAACATCCAGAGAGATTAGAAGATTCTTCAAAAATTCCATAATCTGAACTTTGGTTCCTGGTCATATCACATACAAGACTGTAGGAACTGTGTGTATTACTTGTCCTACAAGTTAACTGAAGAAAAACACAGGGTAAAGACACATTCATTTGTTCATTCATTCAGTACTTATTGAGCATCTATTCTACACTACTCACTGTGAGAAACCTTGAAGATATGATACAGGTAGCCATATTCCAGTGAAGGGAGAAAGATAATCAAAGAATTACACATAGAAATAAAAATCAGAAATGTGTTAATAAAAAGGCATGCCACATGTAAAAAACAAACAGCCTAAGGAATGGGAAAAAACAGTTTCAAATGATGCAGCTGACAAGGGATTAATCTCTAAAATATACAAAAAACTTACACAACTCAACAGCAAAAAACCTAACAACCCAATTGAAAAATAGGTGGAATAACTGAATAGGCATTTTTCCAAAGAAGATATACCGATGGCCAAAAGGCACATGAAAAAATGTTCAACATCACTAATTATTAGAGAAATGCAAATCAAAACTGCAATGAGGTACCACCTCACACCAGTCAGAATGGCCATCATTAATAAGTCAACAAACAACAAACACTGGAGAGGGTGTGGAGAAAAGGGAACCCTCCTTTGCTGTTGGTGAGAATGTAAATTCATAAAACTGCTATGGAAAACAGTATGGAATTTCCTCAGAAAACTAAATATAGAACTACCATATGACCAAGGAATCCCATTCCTGCCATCTGTCCAGAGACAACCATGACTTGAATATATCCTGGGCATATATCCAGATAAAACTTTCATTGAAAAAGATACATGTACACATACGTTCATTGCAGCATTATTCTCAATAGCCAAGACATGGAAACAATCTGAATGTCCATCAACAGATGAATGGATTAAGAAGACATCATACACACACACACACACACACACACATATGACTATATATACATGGTATATAAATGGAATACTACCCAGCTTTAAAAAAGAACAAAATAATGCCATTTGCAGCAACCAGGGATGGAATTAGACACTCTCAAACTAAGTGAAGTAAGTTAGCGAAAAACAAATACCATATATTACTTATATCTGGAATCTAATATATGGCACAAATGAAACCATCTACAGAAAAGAAACAAGCTCATATACTTGGAGAACAGACTTTTGGTGGCCAAGTGGTGGGGGAGTGAGATAGACTGGGAATTTGTGGTTAGTGGATGCAAACTATTGCACATGGAATGGATAAGCAATGAGATCCTACTGTATAGCACAGGGAACTATATCCAGTTACTTGTGATGGAACATAATGGAGGATAATGTAAGAAAAGGAATGTACATATATGTATGACTGGGTCACTTTGCTGTGACAGAAATTGACAACTATTATAGAAGTCAACTATTACAGAAAAAATAAAAATCTTTTTAAAAAAGGCATGCTACATTGTGCTATGTATGAGATATCAGAAAAATCAGAGCAGCCTCCTTCAAGGATGCAATAAGTAACTGCAATCTGAAGAAATGTTGGAGTTGATGAAAAGTTTGTGAAGGTGAGTGACTTAGCCAGCAAGAGCACCTTCACATTTCAAGGAGTTAGGAAAGGAAGCTTGTGACCAAATCAGGTGCAGAAACTAGGGGTAGGCAAGGGAATATAGATGGTGCAGAGTATCCTAGGCCAAGTTAAGGACTTGCTCTTTTTTCCTTAGAAAAATCAGAAGTCAATAAAGCTTTAGTGTAAGAGAAATGACGTGATCAGATTTGCTTTGCAAAAACAAAACAAAACAAAACAACCTGGTTGCCAAGGGCAGGAGGGAGGGAGTTGTGACTGTGCTAATTTTGGCCTCAGCCACATTGTTTGTCTGACAGGTTCACTTCCAAATATGAATGATGGACTCTGCTTGAGGGTGAGGAAGTCAATCTCTCCTTCCCATGGGACCACGGCTACAACCCAGGCTAGACAGATGATCCCTAAGTGGTTAAAACCTCTCCTCTATGTCAGGATGTGCTTGGTATCCAGATTAGTGAGTGTGTGGTGTGACAGTGCCATTCTGACACTCCTGCTGAATGTGTGATATACCTGCCAGCTATGGTCAAAGTTAGTAGCTGCCACCTTCCCCAGCCTAGGAGATGCTATGTATGCCTGACTCTAGACCTTTCCATACACATGCCCAAATCATGCCAGTGCAGTGGAAGAAAGTGTGCCTCCCCACTCATGTGACCAAACTGCAGCCATGGTTGGAGGGTGGCAATAATTGAGGGACAGGGAGAGGGACCTGGCGTGCCAGGGAGCAGGTAACAGAAACTCCAACACCAAGGAGGTAGAGAGGAAATGGAAGTACCATGCATGAGCCAGAGCCCTGATTCCCTGAAGAATGCTCCATTGTGCCATCAGAATTCACTTACAAAACATAAATTCAAAGATCAAATCATTAAGAATTTCAAGATGACAATCACTAGGCTTCACGTCTCAAGCAGAGGGCCGTTCTGAGTACCGGGCGCTGAGCACTGCACCTGTGTCACACACTCATGAAGCCACCTCTGCTAACCTGGGGAAAAAAGTGTTCTAAGCCCTAAGTAATAGCGGTACCAGGATTTTCTTAAATGGTGAGTATTCTACATGTACTGTGGTTTCTGAATGATCACTGCTTGATTTAATCAACTTGACCCATAAAAGTCCAATTGATGATAATTATATGGGTTGTCATTAAAATTTTGGGTATGTTTTCAAAAATTCTCCCAAGTCAAAGGAAGGAAATATTTATTAAATACCTAATAAATAATAGCTATGGTTATAGGTAAATTAATATTATTTATAATTTCTCTTCTGAAGTATTTTCCCAATTAATTATTAATTCATTGGCTCTTGAGTTTACAAAAAAATAAATATTGAGTAACTACTTCATTTCAGACACTGTGGTAGTAGTCTGTCCTTGCAGACAATGTGCTGGGTATATAATTTCATTTAATCCTCACAACTTGCAAAGTCAGTATTTTTATCTCCATTTTTTTTTTGATGCTAGTGTTTGCTGCTTAAATAACTTGCCCCAGTTCTCACAATAAATATCAGAAAGAGGGCTTCAATTTGTGTCTCCATGACTCTGAGCTGTAAACTTTCCATCTTAGAGAATGCCATTTTTTTTTTTTCCTGGCCGCTCCCATGGCATGCAGAAGTTCCTGGGCCAGGATCAAATCCAAGTGACAACAGTAACAATGCCAAGTCCTTTTCTGCTATGCCAAAAGGGAACTCCAGTGCTGTTTTTATTTAAAAAACAAAAAAAAACAAAAAAAGATTCTTCTCTATTGCATTCTCTGTAATTCTAATCCAGGGTGTTCCTTAATTCTTTGCAAACCCTGCCACTGTGTGCTGATTTACCAGCTTTGATGCAGCACATTAGTATGGCAAGCAGTCAGGATGAGACGGGAGATAGCTGGGTCCCAGGCTAAGCAGCTGTAATTTGTTCCCTGTGGACAGATACTTCAAGATGAGATTATGATAGTAGCAAGCAGATGCTGGGTCCCACTTGAATAAAAGATAGAGACCACCTTTTTCTCATTCTTGAGGTCAAGGAGACCTCTGGAACTACACACTCAGAGATGCTTCTCAGGGGTCAGGGAAGGGAGGGACATCAGGCCATAGTACATACTGTCAACTTCCCAGAAACCCTTGCACTAGAATCCATATTGGCTAAAAAATGTGCACACACATGGGGGAGGGCCCTGGGTCAGGCCAAAGACAGACAAAGCAATAGGACTGGCTGGGAGAAGCCCAGAAGGACTGCCCCATACAAGTGATTTAAAGGACTGCTAAAACACACATCACTCTCTTCCTCTCTGTCTGTCTCTCTGCCCAACCCCAACTGGAGCCTGCCTGTGCTTTCTTCACACCTATCTTCTCTCTTCTCTCTTAATAAACACTTTACCTGCCTCACTACCCTCAGTCTCTTTGCTGAATTCCTTCTCCAAGGGACAAGTACCGGGTACCTACATCAAGTGGTTAGGGTTCAGCATTCTCACCCCGTAGCTACCTAAGAACAAGGTTAGGGAGATGGGCCTCCACCCTGATTGATGTTTGGCTTATTCAGGGATGTCTCTCTGACTGAACTGGTTACCTCGATGGCTTTCAATGACTTGCATTTCATCTGTTGTTGTTAGGACTTTTCATCATATTCATCTCTCAGTCTAAATTAGCTGTTCCTTTTGCTGATTTGGTTTACCTATCACATAGATGATCTTACTTTAAAATAGATGTTGATAAATGTCTTTAGTACTTCCCCCACCCTAGCATAAAAGTAAAGCTAGGAGAATGTGTGCAAGAGAAGGAAATGTGTGTTTAATAAACAATTCTACCATCTGAAAAACATTCTGTTCTTATCTCGTTTAATCCTCACAACCACTCTATAAATGGGGTGTCACTATTTCCACTTCATCTGAAAAAACTTAGAGAAAAATGACAAAGCCATAAGACATCTATTTAGTTAACACGTAATAAGCATCTATTTTGTGTCAGGTGTGGTGTTAGTGAACATAATGGCATATAAAAGAGATACAGCCAGTAAGCAACAGATGGGGTATCAAAGCACAGACTCCTTCCAAAATAGAAGGGTGAGTACCACTCATTTTTTAATTTTTGCCATTGCATAGCATGCTGTTATACATATAGTAGATGTGCTATAAATTGTGAACAGAATGATTAGTATCCAAACTCTGATTATTAAACAAGGAGTGCTTTCTTAGGTTTGCAGAGGATGAGTTCAGACTGAGCTAGCACAGAAAAAACTAACTGAATAGACATCCTAATGTGGAAAGAAAAAAAAAATCACATCAGCTGCAGTTGTCCCTGGATGTCAGTGGCTTCAGCACATTGCTAATGAAAGCTCCATCATCTGCTTGACGGCTGTGTGGTCCCCTTAGTTGTACATTCTTCTGTGGCCAGAGACTATACCCTTAACCCCAGCCAGCTGTCTCTGCAATTTATTCTGCTGATGATTAGGGAGCCTAAGCCAAAAAGTATGGTTGGCTTCACTTAGAATCACAGATCTTCCACACAGAAAAGGCTTTAGAGATTATTATAGTTCATCCTCATATTGCAGATGAGGAAACAGACAAAGGTTATGGAAGTTGTTCAAAGACAGCCAGTCACATGGCAGCAGAGCCAAAGTTCAAATGCGTATCTCTTCACAGCTGTATAAATCCATACCAGGTATCCAACCACAAAAGTGGTGTCCTTTTCACTTCTATTACTGTGTAATTTTTTATGATACGCTAAGATTAGACAATGATTTATAATTTCTAAAGCTCTTTGATCTCCATAGCAATTTTGGAGTATGGTTAGGAAAGTCACTACTATTTCAATTTTAGAGATGAAGAAAAGATAGATGACTTCCATTGGGTCAGAAGCATCACTAAAGTCTGGCTAAGGCTCTTCTCACCCTCTGATTTTTTATCTATTGTTTTCTCTTCATACTATGTTCCTTTTGTAGGTAATATTTTTACATCACCACTAAGATGCCAGGAAATTACTTGGAATCTTTTGAACTTTTCTTCCAGATGGCCACTATAGTATAACTGACAGAGAATGAGAAATTAAGAAGAGCTTGGTTCTAAAACTGATTCTACCAATCCTTAGCTGAGTGATCTCAGGAAACTCATTTAACTTCTCTTTTTATAATCTTTAAAATTGGGATAATAATATAACTGCTATATGTAGCCCACAAGAGTGTTGATAGGTTCAAATAAAATAATCTCTACGAATCCTATAAACAGAGTGCTTTGTAAGTGCTGCAGGCTCAGGGATCTTTGTAAATGCTCAGACTTGAGAGGTTTAAGTAGATGATGGCACATTTTTAATACCGAGTTCTTCTGTGAGAATTTCCATATATCTTTTTTTCTCCAATAATTTCTTTACTGGTCTAGACTTAAATGTTTTCAATGTATTTAATTTCTTGTTAGAATCAAGAAAACATGTGAGATAAAATTTAATTCTGAGTGCCAGTTATAATTATGTACAAATATGAAATAACTATGATATCACTGTAACACAAGAAAAGAAAATACAGTTTTTAAAAAGTTTTAATAATGTTGCTTTAAATTTATTCCTTTCAAATAGTCAAATGGTTTAAATAATGTGACGGAGGAAAAGGAGTAAGTGAATCTCCTTTTTGTCATGTGACATGTGACAATGAAAATAATCAAGTCAAAAAGTGATCCATCTAATGTTTATAATTGCTACTCACTGACTATTGTAAATAATGTGCTAAGTTCCTTGACGATGTAAAACCTAACTGTTAGATGAACAGATATTAAGACTTCCATTAAGAAGCCAACACTTTAATTATACATAAAATATATACAAATTCATTCAAAATAGAATAAGAAAGTATTCATTTATTTGTCCAGCCAGCAAAGACTTGAGGATCTACTATTTGCCAACAACTGTGCTTGTCCATAAGGCGACTCTAAAGAGGAAAATAAGCAAAGTAAGAGATATTTACCGAGTAGAGTGATGTGAGTTAGAGCAGGAGTATGGCATTTGCTGAACAAAGGGTAGGTTGACTCAATTGAGAGACAGGGAAGGTTTTACAAATAGGAGACATATGAGCTGATATTTGAAGAATAACTATTTCCACAAGACAGATAAGAACAAAGGTATTCAAGGACAAAGAAAAAGCATGTGCAAACTCCAGGAAACGTAGAGCAGCATATATAAAACGTCAGTAATTTTTGCTTTATATGTCTTTCTGGAATCCCCTTCTCAGAATTCTCTTCCCATTTTAATTTGTTTGGTGAAGGCATCTTCCTCAACTCCTCCGGCCCCTCAATTTTTTTTTTTTTTTACCCCTTTCTTTTTTTAATTGGAGTATAGTTGATTTAAGATATTGTGTTAGTTTCTGGTGTATAGTAAAGTGATTCAGACGATAGATAGATGATAGATAGATAGATAGATAGATAGATAGATAGATAGATAGATAGATAGATAGATATTTTCATGTTCTTTTTCATTGTGGTTTATTATAAGATATTGAATATAGTTTCCTGTGCTTTATATAGTAGGACCTTGCTGTTTATCTATTTTATATATAGGTATCTTCATTCTTTGAAACTCATTTCACACATCAATCTTTGAATCCTTAATTTGAACTCAATGTTTTTCCTTTTACTTCAATAGTTCCTTGTCTTAACTTCTATAACTGGTAGCATTGTATCAAATTTACCCGCTTCCTTGTTTGCTCCACTAGTATATTATCATCTCATATATAGGGATTATCTCTTTCATTTGATGTTCCAATTACCCACCACTGTTCTTGGAACATGGTGACACTTCAAATGTTAATTAAATCACTAGTGAGAAAAATAACTGTACCAATCATTTTTTTTCATACATTAGAAGGAAGCATTTTTTAACTTCAAGTTAAAAACTCCATTCTCATACATTTCAAATCTAGGAGGGAATATAGAGTGGGTTTTTTTTCCCCTTCTGGGGTGCTCTATAGAGCTGTTTTTAACCAACTATAAGCATAACCAGAGAGGGACAAGAAAATATCTTAATGTACTGTAGTTTTTCAAAATAATTCTTAATGCAAACTGTAACATTTGAAATGGATGAGTAATGGGGTCCTACTGAACAGCACAGGGAACTGTGTGTGATTGGGTCACTTTTCTGTATAGTAGGAATTGAAGAAATACTGTAAATCAACCATAATTAAAAAATAAAATTACAAACAAAAAATAATCCACCTTCTCTCACTTCTTATGTCCTTTTACCAGTATTACAGATTTCTCCTCCTAACCCCACCTGACAATAATACCATTTTAGTTTAAGAATCATTATTATCTTTAGGTTTTACAGTTACCATGGCAATATGTTTTTTCTCATCTTAATCATTATACATTTCAAAATTGAACAGAATTATTTACATTAAATCTGGAGCTATAAAAAAAGGTTTCCATCAATACAAAAGCAGTAATCCCGTCCTTAAAATTTATCATCAAGGGTAAACGTAGCAACACAATGCTTATAAACATCTCCATATCTTTTTCAGAATAAAGTGCTCTTTTATTTCTATCATGCTGAGATCCTCATTCTTTGATATAATAGGAAGACTATAACATCAGGAAGGTTAAGAACCACTGTTCTATAGCAATGCTATAGAGCCTCTTGTGATTAGTACGTGACAACACAGACACACCATCATTTAAGCCCTTAGTTAAATATTTATTGAGTATCTACTATCAAACTCATGTTGAGAACTAAAAGGAAAAAATAATGCAGTTTCAATTCTCCCATGCTCTTTACTCTATTAAAAGACTAAAAAGACATGCAAAATTAGCTTTCATACAAATAAACATTTGACAAGGAATCAATGATGCTACTAGGTCTCTACTGAGTGGGCACCTCCTCTTCTCATACATTATCACACATAATATCTAAAGTTAACTATGGGCTACAGCTTTTCCACTTTATGAAGGAATTAAGGAACTCAAGGGGCCCAAGAAAGTTGTTCTATATGAAGCAACTGATAAGAGCAAAGTGATAATTACATCCAGAGCCAAAACTCCTGCCTGCTTCCAGTTTTTATACATAAAATTTTTGGAACACAGCCAACGTATTCTTTTATTTATTGCCTCTGATTGCTTTTGCACTAAAACAGATTTGCATAGTTGTGACAGTGACTGCATAGCCAGAAAGGCTTAAATTGTTTACTCTCTGCCATACAGAAAAACTGCTGCATTCTGCCCTGGAGCATTAACCCATGAATAGAGAGACAATTATTTAGCTGGGACTGTTATGCTGCCATGCTTATGTTTAAGCCACTATCAATACTCAAAGTATAAAATCCTGAATCTTTCCTTAAAGGAGTTTACAATTTATCCAACTGGTTAAAAAATTAAAAAAAAAAAGTATAATAAGATGACCACATAACCATTCTGTATCAACTATTCACACTCTTTTATCTTCCTAAAGAAAAAATGCTTAACATATAAATTTATTTTTAGTGACCAGGCTACCTTAACAATGAGTGGTCAAAGGAAACTATGGCAGGCAAAGATGGTCACAAATATTTCTCTATTCTTTTTTTTTTTTCTTCCGTAACACACCACTAGACTACAATTCACAGCTTTTTTGAAGTATGGTGTAGCCATGTGCCTAAAGCAATGGGTTATGAACAAATGTAACATGCATCATTTGGGGGCCAAGATTTTCAAGAGGTGTATGTGTTCCCTACACGCCTCCAACCAAGTTCCCCCATCACAAGGATGGCAAGGCCATAGAGGATGTTGAACTCAAAGAAGACAGATCTCTGTAGGAAGGGAAAAACCTCCACCTGAGACTGTTGCTTGAACGATTATACATGTTGGGTCTATTTATTTTTGCATTATATCCTATGCCGAATGATGTTAGAATAAGGACCTTAAAGCTAGGTGCTGTGGTAATGAAAATATAAACTATAGAGCACTGGAAAGTTACAAGGAAATGTGAATTGGGGCCTGGATAAATAGAGATCCATTTAACTCAGTGGTAAAATTCTTGGTAAAGCTTTTGCCTGCAACTTGAAAGGCAGACCAGATGCTTTTAAGTCTTTAGCTCAAGTGGAGAGAGATGGAAAAAGCCAAAATTCTGGCATGTGTTACCTTTGACTTGCCAAGTTAAGCAAGACATTAAACAAAATAGATGAAGCTCCATCAATAATTAGTTGCTTTGAGAGCATAAATGGAAGGAAATAGAGAATCCAGAAAATGTGGGGCTTTGCAGAGTTGCAAGAGTCCATTGTTTCTGGGCTTTAAAATAGTAGGAAATGAGACTGACAAATACTTTGAGGAATAGGAACCTATCAACAATTCTAAATTGAACACAGGGTTACTTTTTTGGTAAAAATCAAATTAAGAATGAAAGAGGAGTTCCTGTTGTGGTTCAGTGGGTTAAGTACTAAATGTTGTCTCTGTGAGGATGTGAGTTCAAGCCCTGGCCTCGCTCAGTGGGTTAAGGATCCCAAGTTGCTGCAAGCTGTGGTACAGGTCACAGATATACAGCTTGAATCTGGGGTTGCCATGGTTGAGGTGTAGATGCAGCTGCAGATCCAATTCAGCCCCTGGCCTGGGAACTTCCCCATGACACAGGTGCAAGAAGTGGGATGGACTGGGAATCTGAGGTTAATAGATGCAAACTACTGCCTTTGGAACGGATAAGCATTGAGATCCTGCTCTATTGCACTGGGAACTATATCTAGTGACTTATGATGGAGCCTGATAATGTGAGGAAAAGAAGGTATATCTGTATGTATGACTGGGTCACCTTGCTGTACAGTAGAAAATTGACAGAACACTGGAAACCAGCTGTGATGGAAAAAAATAAAAATCATTTAAAATAAAACTACAAGAGGGTATCACCTCATACCATTCTCATACCAGTCAGAATGGCCATCACCAAAATGTCTATAAATAATAAATTCTGGATACAATGTGGAGAAAAAGGAAGCCTCTTACATTGTTGGCGGGAATGTAAATTGGTGTGGCCACTATGAAGGACAGTGAGGAGGTTCCTTAAAAACAAGGGGAAACAAAGAAAAGAAAAGAAAAATTAAAATTAAAAAAGAGAAACAGAAGACGGATTTATAGAGCTGAGGAAGCAGCAGATAAATACACAAATATGGATCTATGTTTACAAAGGAAATTGGGTTTTTTGACTATCTGTTAAGATGAGACTTATGGAAGTCAATGGATTAAAATTTCCTCAAAAGTTTTCCAGGAAGTTTATATTGTTCCAAAAGCCCAGAACTGGAAAATAGCCCTTGGGCCTCTAAATATTCACTGAGTACACTTAGCAAAACCCGCTCCAGATCTGCATTGAGGACACCAGACAGGAAAGAACATTCCAGAATTCAGAACCAGGGGACACAGGAATTAGAGAGCACATCCATTTTCTATTTAAGGGACTTCCTCAGCTACAGAATTTTTCACTATACCTATCAAGTAAGATTCTGTCATCAATGGCAGAGACCAATGACCCAGTGACTGCTGTGTGGTTTCCACATTCTTCCCATTTTTTTTCTTTTAGGGCCACATCCTGAGCATATGGAAGTTTCCAGGCTAGGGGTTGAACTGGAGCTGCAGCTGCCTGCCAGCCTAGGCCACAGACACAGCAATGCCAGATCTGAGCCACGTCTGCAACCTACACCATGTCTCACGGCAACAGTGGATGCTTAACCCACTGAGCAGGGCCAGAGATCAAACCCACATCTTCATGGATACTAGCTGGTTTTGTTACCACTGAGCCACAGTGGGAACTCCCACAGGCTCCCTTTCTACAGAAGAGTTTTTACCGTGGGTGCCCTGTCTTATACCTAGCACTAAATATTGTGCACGTTTGTGTGTGTGTGTTTACAGGTTTCTAGAAGACAAAATCCTGCTCCAAACCTAAACAACAAGTTCGCACTTTACCAAAAGATCCTAGTCTTTAAGATGAATAATTTGATGGGAAAGATGGCTAGGACAGATCCAGCTAGTTTCTGTTTAAGACATGGAGTGGCAATGTCATGGCTTCCCAAAATCCAATTAGCAGAGATATCAACTGCTAAAAAGACCCTGATATAATTTATGTCAATTCCCTCATTTCTACATAAATTCATTTAATGATACACATCCCATGTGCTTTGTGCATTTACTTAACAAATATTAATGGGTTCCTACTATGTTCAAATTCCCGGGAAAGAAGGAAGAAATAAATTACTAATGGATGAAGATCTAAGTGTAAGAAACTGTCCTGGAAATAAATCCACTTCTGAACAACTGCAGATATATCTTTCTTTCAAGCCATACCCCTTTCCGTTTCTTTTTATGCAGTCAGCTTCTCTTCCATATTTTCAAATACTCTAAACTCTTCCCTCCTTCCCCCCTCATTTCCAGATCCAAATTCTTTTTGGGGCTACCTTCCTACTTGTCTTTTGAAAAATATCTAATTTCCTAAAGACTTTAGATCGAAAGTCAGTACTACATTTAAATAATTTTCAGTTGTTGTGCAGTAGTCAGAGGCAAAGATATTGTATTTGCTGATTGATGGGCATAGCAATAAAAACCATTGTGGGCCACTATAGAATTATTTTGTGGTATGCAAACGTTAAGTAGTAAAGATTTTTTAAATAGATTGCAGGAAATTATTCAAAGTTGTTAGACTCCAGATTGTTAAGTAGAGCTTAGAAGTGCTTCTACAGGAAAATGATTGATTGATTGCATTGCAAACTGCCTTGGCATTCCTTATGCTGTGTGTGTGTGTGTGTGTGTGTGTGTGTGTGTGTGCTGAAGCTACTTATCTCTCCTACATATAATTCCTCTTAACTAAAGTACTGTTGTTTTTATCAGTAGCAAGTTTTTAATTCAGTGTCACAAGCTACATTTACTATCACAATTATCTTAACTATAACACACTTCAAATCAGGAGCAGAGAAGGTCAATATCTAAGGCATCTGTTAGATACTATATGTGGAACTACTGGCAGACCATTAAACAGAACTTTTATAGTTTGATTCTAACAAGAAACAAAAGGAAAATTCTACAGTTATGGCTCTAACTGGTAAATAATGTTGCCATTCTGAAATATCACAACATTATTTTTGTCATCAGTATATTTTCTTCAGCATTCATTACCTAAAATAGTGGCTCCAGTCTATACAATGAGTATTTCTGGGATAGTTAACACAAATTCAATTACTGAGTTAATGATATCAATCTTTTTGGTTGACATTCACAGATTTAAATTTCACCCCAAACAAATGCAAATACTCATAGGAGTCACAGAAGCATACAAGTAGTGTTAGGAATAGATGATTATCATGTATACATTTAATTGATTAAAATTATAAATTAAGAGACTAAGGATATTCATTTAAACTTTGTTGAATCAAATTTCATTATAGTTTTGAAATGGAGCTATAGCTCTTCATTGACAAATGGGATGGCATTTTCCCATGATGTCTCTGAATTTTTGACCTTGAAGAATTCCCTTCACATCACTAGTTATCAGTTTCCTCATCTGTAGAATAAAGAACTTAAATTACACACTCTAAAATAATCTTTTTAGCTCAATGTTAATGCATGACAATGTAGAGGTTTAGTATTTTAAAATATCAGGTAATAAGTATGCACTCAGAATAATTTTGTAAGCACCTCTGGAATTACAAACAATATATTAATAATGGGGAGAAATAATAGGTTATACGGCATCTAAGTTGTCATATTCATGGAGCTTATATTAAAAGGAGTGATGCCATTCTTCTGTGATAAAATGTGTCAGATGAACCTGTCCCCTAAAACTATCATGACAAAAGTCAACAAGGGCTGCCCTGTTTATATACCACATTGAGCACATCTGCCATCACAATTATCTTAACTACAAGACACTATATATATCCCATCAGCTGACATGATACATTATAGGTGCTTGATACATGCTTATGGAAATTATCTAAATCTAAACTATCTAGTTATTCCAGCTTTGAAGTATAAGTGTGGTAAACTGTATATGGCTTTATATACACACATTTGTGATACATGTATATGCTTTTATGTGTGTATGGAAGTAGAGTGCAGTAAGTAAGTAAGTAAGTAAGTAAGGAAAAATGTGACTACTTCCTAACTGAAAGAGAATGAGAGAGATATAATTTTTTTCAACTTGAAGTTAAACAGTACAGTGTAAGTGAGGTGAGCTTGTTACAGTATAAACTGAAAAGCCACAGTTTAAATCCCACCCTGTTCACATGAGCCTATATGGGTGTGGCCTGAAATAAAGAGCTTAAAATCCCTAAGCCTCAATTACCTCATGAATAAATGAAACTGTAAAGATTATTGTGAAGCTCAAAATGTAAAAATGGTCAAGAAAAATAAATGAATATAAACTATGTTTGAAATTGCAAATAAGTATGGTGAACAGGTAGTTATGAAAGTCAATTAGGAGGCAGAGCAAGACGGCCAAGGAGTAAGAGGTTGCACACACCTTCTCCCACAAACACATCAAAAAAACACTACATGTAAAACAACTCACACAGAACATCAACTGAATGCTGGCAGAAGAACTAAATCTCCAAAAAGGGCAAGAAACTCTTGACATAACTGGGTAGAACAAAAGAAAAAAAGAGAGAGAAAAGGAATCAGGACCGAACTAGCATTCCTGAGAGGGAGTTGTGAAGGCAAAAAGGAACCCACCTCCTGGGAAGCCACCTAACTGATGAAAGATTGGCTGAGCCGGAGGGATCTCAAAGTCACCTAGAAAAGTGTAGCTGCTGGACTGAGAACAGCAAAGCAGAGTGAGAGCTGCACAGATCATCTGAACCACCAGCCCAGACATCACAGCCTGAGATACTCGAGCGGGGGCTGGGCACTAAGACTCAGGCTCCAGAGGTCAGTCCTGGGGAGAGAACTGGGGATGGCATGAGAGGCTAAGGAGCAATGTGCCACGGGCTAAGAGGGGAGTACCACGGCAGAAGGAACCCGCGAGAAGGTCTGGACCCACAGGAGAGGCCAGGCACCATTGTCTGGGAGGGGAGAGGAGGATGGGCAGGCTGCCATAGGAAACTTCCTGTGCTGGAGCAGGTGCATGCTGGCAGTCTTAGAGGGTGGGGCGGCTCTGCAGAGGCTACTGGTGGCGAGAAGCCTTTTGCTCATTTAAGGGAGATTAGACACTTCTTATGCAGGCTAGTGGTGGCCAGGCAGCTATTGTGTGGGCTAAGGGCATAAGGGGGCTAAGTGCAACATGGTGCTTCTTGCATGATCCACAGGTGGCAGGGACACTGCTGCAGTCCTCTCAGAGGCCAGAGGGAAACATGGCTTGCCACCACTGGGGGCCTGTGACTATGCTCCACCAGTGTTCCCAGTCACCTTAGGGGTTGGCAAAAAAAGAGAAAAAAGAGAGCACTGCAACCAAGCACCATACGCTGTTGCTCTCACTCCCCTGGGAAGACACTCATCCTGCAGCTGCCACTGCCAAACACTCTGGGTGACCCCCAAACACTTGGTGACTGTACCTTCCCAAGACTGTACAACCAGGAGCAACTGGTGCAGCACCTCCTGTGGGGGCTAAATGGGACAGGGTGCTTCTTGCGTGGTCTGCAGGTGGTAGGGGCAAACTGCTGCAGTTATCCCTGATTCCAGAAGTGGGCGTGGCCCACTGCCATTGGAGATATCTGAACAAAAATCACTTGCAGCCCCATTCACCTAAAGGGCATCACAGAGGAGGGCACTGTGACTGAACACCACCTGTTGGTGCTCTCACACCCCCGGGAACACACCCGCCCTGCTGTTGCCACTGCAAAACATTCCAGGCAGTACCCACATACCTGATCTCTGTCACTTCTCAGGATCTTGCAACTAGGAGCAGCCTTTACAACACCTTGTATGTGGGCTAAGTAAGATGGGTTTATTCACGCATGGTCTACAGGTGGTGGGGGCAAACCACCACAGTTATTACTGACTCTAGAGCTGGTCATGGCCTGCTCCCAATAGGGGTCTCTGAACAGGCACCACCTGCGGTCCCAATCACCTCAGAGGAGGGCACTGCAATCAAACACAAGCTGTTGTTGCTCTCACTCCCCTGGGAACTCACATACTCTGCTGTTGCTACTGCCAAATGCTCTGGTTACCTTGAAGATCTGCCTAGAGCTTATGACCACCTCACAAGGCCTGCAACTAGGGTAGCCTATGCCACCTTCCTGCAGATCCTTGCTGCTATTGAGAGCCCAACAACCAGGCATTGACTGATGGCCCTACCCATTGCCTCCTTCTCCCTGAAAACACACAGAGTTTACTGGGAACAACAGCCTGCTCACATTGAAGAAAGAGACAGGAAATATTCAAACTCCACACCAAAAATAAATAGTAACCCACCCCAAAATACAAAGGGGTATACTTGCGTAGCAGCAGCCTTACAAGACTACAGTTTGGCTTCCCTAAAATCACAGAAAAAGAAAAACACAAGCAAGATGAAGAAGCTCGGAAACCATTCCCAGTTAAAGGAACAGGAGAATTCACCTAAAGCAGTCAACAATGAAACAGACCTCTGCAGTCTGACAGACATTGAGTTCAAAAGGGAGGTGCTGGAAATACTGAAGGAATTAAGAGAGGATATGAACAGTAATGCATATTCCTTTAGAAAGGAACTAGAAAATATAAGGAGCAGCCAAGAAAAACTAGAAAGTTCATTTGCAGAGATACAAACTGAGCTTAAGGCAATAAAGAGCAGAATGAATAATGCAAAGGAACGAATTAGTGATGTGGAAGATAAAATAATGGAAATCACCCAATTAGGACAGCAGACATAAAACCAAATAAAAAACATGAAAGCAATATAAGAGACCTACAGGATATTATAAAGTGGGCCAATCTATGCCTAACAGGAATTCCAGAAGGAAAGGAAGAAGAAAAGGGGATTGAAAATATATTTGAAGAAATTATGGTTGAAAACTTTCCAAATCTAAAGCATACTGATATCAACATACAGGAAGCACAGAGGGCCCAAAACAAGCTGAACCCAAACAGGCCCACACTAAGACATGTTATAATTTAAATAAGTTAAAGATAAAGAGAGGATCTAAAGGCAGCAAGAGAAAAGCAAAGCATTAATTATAAGGGAACTCCCATAAGACTATCAGCTGATTTCTCTACAGAAACACTACAGGCCAGATGGGAGTGGCAAGATATATTTAGAGTGCTGAAATGAAAAAATTTGCAACCTAGAATACTCTATCCAGCAAGAATATAGTTCAAATTAGAAGGGGAAATAAATAATTTCTCCAACAAACAAAAGCTAAAAGAGTAGAGTAATACTAAACACATTATAAAAGAAATACTGAAAGGGCTTCTCTAATTATAAAAAGAGAGAGAGAGAGCAAAGAAAAAAAAAGACGAATTAGGATGGAGAAAACCACAATTGGAAAGCAATCACTTAAATAAGCCAGCATACAGATCTAAACATGAAGATGTTAAAAAAAAAAAAAGACATCAAAATCATACAATGTGGGTAAGGAAAGTAAGACAATATAGATCCTTTTTTTGATTTCAATGATGTGTCTGAGCCTATATGACTATCAGGCAAAAGGAAGCAGATATAGGAAGGGCTTAATGTGCTTAAAAAACAGGACAACCACAAATCAAAACCAAAACATCACATTCACAAAAACTGAAAAGTATTCAAGCATAAAACAAATGGAAACCATTCATCCTCCCCAAAAAAGAAGAAAAGAGAAACAGAATCGACTGGAAAACAAGGTTTAAAATGGAAATAAATACACATCTATCAATAATCACCTTAAATGTCAGTGGACTAAATGCTCCAATCAAAAGACACAGAGGAGCACATTGGATAAAAAAGAAAAAACCTTCAATCAGCTGCCTACAAGAAACTCACCTTAGAGCAAAGGACACTTATAGACTAAACGTGAGGGGATGGTAAAACATACTTCATGCCAATGGACAAGATAGGAAAGCAGGAGTTGCAATACTCATATCAGACAAAATAGACTTTAAAACAAAGGCCACAAAGAAAGACAAAGAAGGACACTATTTAATGGTTAAAGGATCCATTCAAGAAGAGGATATTACAATCATCAATATATATGCCCCTAATATAGGAGCAACCGGATACCTACAACAAATACTAATAGACATTAAAAAGAGAAATCAATGGGAATACAATCATAGTAGGAGACTTTAACACCCCACTCACAGCAATGGACAGATCCTCTAGACAGAAAATCAATAAGGCAACAGAGATCCTAAAGGACACAATAGAACAGTTAGACTTAATCGACATTTTCAGGACATTACATCCAAAAAAATCAGAATACATATTCTTCACAAGTGCACATGGAACATTTTCAAGAATTGATCACATATTGGGGCATGAAGCTAAGCTAAAGAAATTTAGGAGCATAGAAATTATTTCAGGTATCTTCTCTGACCACAATGGCATGAAACAAGAAATCAACCACAGGAAAAGAAATGAGAAAAAACTTATTACCTGGAGACTAAAAAACATGCTACTAAAAAAACCAATGGGTCAATGAGGAAATCAAGAAGGAAATTAAAAAAAAAACCTCGAGACAAACGATAATGAAGATAATCCACTCAAAATCTTCGCAAAAGCAGTGCTCAGAGGGGAATTCATAGCAATACAGGCCTTCCTCAAAAAAGAAGAAAAATCTCAAATCAACAACTTAACCCAACACCTAAATGAATTAGAAAAAGAAGAAACAAAACCTAAAGTCAGCAGAAGGAAAGAAATCAAAACGGTCAAAGAGGAAGCCAATAAAATAGAGATTAAAAAAACAATAGAAAAAATCAATAAAACCAAGAGCTTGTTCTTTGAAAAGGTAAACAAAATTGACAAACCTCTGGCTAGACTCACCAAGAAGAGGAGAGAAAAAACACAAATAAAATAAGAAATGAAAAAGGAGAAGTCACAACAGATACTACAGAAATACAAAAAACAAAAAACAAAAAAAAACATGAGAGAATACTATGAACAATTGTATGCCAACAATTTTGACAACCTAGAAGAAATGGACAACTTTCTAGAGACTTACAGCCTGCCAAAACTGAATCAAGAAGAAATAGATCAACGGAACAGACTGATCACTAGAAATGAAATTGAAAATGTCATAAAAATACTCCCTACAAATAAAAGGCCAGGACCAGATGGCTTCACAGGTGAGTTCTACCAAACATATAAAGAGGAGCTTATACCTATTCTCCTAAACTTTTCCAAAAGGTTGAAGAAGAAGGAACACTCACAAAGACATTCTATGATGCCACCATCATGCTAATACAAAAACCAAACAAAGATATCAACAACAAAGAAAACTATTGGCCAATATCTTTGATGAATATAGATGCAAAAATTCTCAACAAAATTTTAGCCATCCGAAGCAACAACATATAAAAAAGATCATACACCACGACCAGGTGGGATTCATCCCAGGTGCACAAGGATGGTTTAACGTATGCAAATCAATCAATGTCATACACCACATTAACAAAAGAAAAGTTAAAAACTTATGATCATCTCAATAGATGCAGAAAAAGCATTTGACAAAGTCCAACATTCATTCATGATGAAAACTCTTACCAAAGTGGGTATAGAGGGAACATTCCTTAACATAATAAAAGCCATTTATGACAAACCCACAGCAAATGTAAAACTCAATGGAAAAAAGCTAAAAGCCTTCCCACTAAAATCTGGAACAAGACAAGGATACACACTCACCACTGTTATTCATCAGACAAACAAAAGAAATAAAAGGCATCCAAATAGGAAGAGAAGAGGTAAAACTGTCACTGTAAGCAGATGACATGATACTATACATAGAAAACTTTAAGGACCCAACCCAAAAACTACTTGAACTGATCAACAAATTCAGCAAAGTAGCAGGATATAAGATTAACATTCAGAAATCAGTCGCATTTCTGAATACTAACAATGAAATATTAGAAAAGGAATTCAAAAATACAATACTTTCTAAAATTGCACCCCAAAAAATCAAATACTTGGGAATATACCTGACCAAGGAGGTGAAAGACTTACATGCCCAGAATAATAAAACATTAATCAAGGAAATTAAAGAAGATGTAAAGAAATGGAAAGATATTCCATGCTCCTGGGTTGGAAAAATTAATATTGGAAAAATGGCCATACTGCCCAAAGCAAACTACAGATTCAATAAAATCCCTATCAAACTACCCATGACATTTGTCACAGAACTTGAACAAACAATCCAAACATTTATATGGAACCACAAAAGACCCACAATTGCCAAAGCACATTGTATGCAAATACATATACTCTATACGCCGCCACAAACACACATCAAAGTATTTATGTTTAGAGTTCCCGTCATGGTGCAGTGGTTAACAAATACAACTAGTAACCATGAGTGTTCGAGTTCGATCCCTGGCCTTGCTCAGTGCATTAAGGATCCAGCGTTGCCGTGAGCTGTGGTGTAGGTTGCAGACGCGGCTCGGATCCCGTGTTGCTGTGGCTCTGGCGTAGGCTGGTGGCTACAGCTCCGAATAGACCCCTGGCCTGGGAACCTCCATATGCCGCGGGAGCAGCCCTCGAAAAGACGAAAAGACAAAAAAAAAAAAATCACAAAGTATTTATGTTCATATATGCAATTATCACTAAGAGAAGCCACTCCCAAAGAAGGAACTCACACAATACTAATTTATCTGCCATATAATTCTTTATTTAATAAGGTCAACTACCATTCAGTAAGGTTTTCTGCTTTGGTCAGATGTGCAAACAAGTAAATCTTAGATAAAATACAAAATGTTTTAAATCTCTTCATTAGCAATGGCACTGGCCTCATACATGCCTGAGTCAGGAAGGACTCAAGCTGCCCTCCAAGAGGAGGTGCCTCACCCCAACTCCTGCTGGTCTGATACCAACCTACTTCCTCATTTTCATTCGTGATACAGGCAGAGTTCTGCTCTGACGAGATATTTCCTTTACCTTTCAATACACTGGCTCTACTATTTTCAGACATAGCGTACTATAACCAGGCTTCATTTACCCAACTTTTATGGGATAATTGCTTCTACTTAATTATGTCACACAAAACTTTGTGGCCTAAGGCAGAGCATACAAAGTAATAATCAGTAGCATTTGTTCTTTGCTCAGAGTGCTTTCTAGTTAATATTTCATTCAATATCATAAGAACCCTTCCAGTGGGGCAGGAACTATTATTTCTATTTAATAGATGAGGGGATTGAAGCTCAGAATGGGTCAAATTACCCAATGTAATGTTTAGATAATTTGGTAAAGCCAAAATCTCCAGAGAGCCAAGAGATTAACCGTTCTACTAAGAGAACCATCTTGATTCATCTATCAATCTAAGCTTTAATTTTGTTTTCACCTGCAGTACTCTTGCCAGGGTTAATGGATAACTCAGCTAGGTCAAGTACTCAGAACAAAGTCAGGATGTAGTAGAAACTGTACAACATTGAGGAACACCGTAATATTAATTGTAGTAGTAACAAGAGCCGTAGTACTATCAACAGCAAGGTTATAGCAGCAGCAGTAGTAACACAGCAGTAGTAGTGAGAAGAAACCCATGAAGGCTGTTAGAGTCTCACCAATTGTCTGCTGTCCTACACATCTCATCTGTAAGTTATCAAATGAAGAACAAAGATGTAAGTAATTCTGACTAAAGATATGTAATTACCTATTTAAAATAAAGCACTGGAATTGTCTGCATAAAAGGAAAGATAATTTAAACAATTCTTCACGTCTCTTTCTGCCTTAGGCATTTAGTGTGATCCCATTAATGGGAGGAAAAAATAAAATCTCTTTCTAGGGATTATATCCCTATCTGAAAGCTCTTTCTAGTACCAATTTCAATGTTTCATATAATCTTTTGATTTAATAATGTCTTGAATATCTACGTGACATGTGTTCAGAGCAAAGCCTGGGCCCGTATGGGGAACAGGACGTTTCTAATGTTTTTTTGTGAAATAAAGCTTTCAGTAGTAACAGCTGTGAGCTCTTCAGTGGTACAGTCCAGGTCATGTTTATACCTTTATATCCTGAGCACTAGGAGAGAAGCACATGACTACTGAACTCATTATCAATGTTCCCAGCCCTCCCTCTACTCCTACGATGTTTTTTTGAATAGTTTGTTTGTCCAGCATCAGGAGATGCCATGACACCAGTGAAAGACAAAAAGGATGTATTTCTGAGGTCAGTGTCCTTATGAAAAGGCTGTCATCTGCTTTTTAAGGTCAAATAAGAGTTAAAATGCCTATTTGCTGAGTGTGAAATAAATAGAAGCCATCTAAAATTAGAGTGGTATTTAAATTCTGACCCCATCACTCTGTAGCCATGTAACCCTTATCCAGTTAGTTTAGTTTTCCTTCCTAGCCTTTTTTTTTTATCTGCCAAACAGGCATGATACTATCTATTTTTCTTGATGGTTATGTCAATTAAATATGTTGGGAGCAAAGCTCTTAGAATGCTGCCTCACACATAGTGGACACTCAGGGAACTAGTTCCCTTCTACTTTGCCCATCTACCCACTTCCCAGGGATACATGCTGAAAATTTCCTCTCAACCAAAGAGCAACAACAACAACAACAACAACAGATAATACATACACAGTCCTCATGTGCCAGGCACTTTTCTATGTAATCCAATCCAACATTACCTCAAGCAGATAAGGTCATTTAGGCAAAAGATTTGAGTAAATTTCCCCAAAACACACAGATAGCAAATGAGAGGTTACTCCTGTGCAACCTAGCTACAGACACTACACTTTTGTATGTTAGTATGGAAATGTTGCTCCAGACATATGCCTTGTGCCAGGGCCTGTAAAGAGTGAGAAACACAACAATGGGAACATAGTGAATGTGAACTTTGTCTACTGACCAGCTCTACAGTTTCTTTAATAGGCCCCTCTTCCCCTGTACATGCCCTGTTAGCAACATAGAAAGGCCCTGCTGAGGTCTTTTACCCAATGAAGGATGAAATGAACTAAATGGCCTTCGGTGTCCTTTGCTATTCCTAGCAGGTCTTGCTCCCAATTTCTTTCTCTGCCTCTTCCCAAATTTGAACATGCACTTTTGTAAGCCATTCTAGCCTAAGCATTTTTCCTTTGAAGAATTGTTTGGGATCACATTTCCAGCTTGAACTTTGGCCTTATTATTGAGATAGGATGCTGCTTTCTCCTCTTGACTGCCTATCTTTTGACATTGATAGCTGTGGTGAGAGGCATCCTGGCCTTCTTCCCTAATCTCAAAGTACTCAGCCTCATCTTTTAGGTTCAGCATAATCAAAGAATGAACACAAATCAAAGTCTGACCTTTGACTGGGAAAGTATTTAGAATTATAAGCTGAAAAAAAGCCAAAGTCTTTTGACTTTGATTTCCTCATGGGCTACCCACACAGACGTCTCATTTGTGTTCTTTTGACATAACACAGGCAGACACAGGTATGCATCTGAGAAAGGAGGGAGGGAGTTAAAGGCTGCTGAAACCAGATGATCCTTGCTGGCTATGGTGCATCTTTCTAAACTTCCTTTCTAAATTTGGAGAAAATGAACCCAGGAAGAAGTTTAGATAACTCATTTGAAGTCAAAGAGAACCATGGGTCTGTATGTGCAATTAAGTCAGGAATAATGCCATCTAGTGGACAGCTCCAATTAATTCAAAAGTTGAAATAGTGGCCCCTTTCACTGAGGCAGGCAGAGTTTGATTCCCATTGAGGGAATGACTGGGCACAGGAGGATCCAGCAAGTGATGAAAAGAAAAAAGCTAGAACTCAGGAGCCCCAGCAAGTTAGGATTCTCTAACTAGAGAGAAGGCAATGGGAAACATATTTGGATTAACAACTAAACAAAGATAAATCCAGGTCCTAAAGACAATGCAACTGTTTTTGGATAAACAAGCAAAAGATAACTCTGAGTCCTAAAGACAGTGAAACATCAAAAGGTCTTGGAGCTGAGGCTTGGAGACAAAACGGTGTCAGGTGAACCCAATGACACAGGATGCTTGTCTGCAATGGCGGCCAGACTTAGCAAATAAAAATACAAGATGCCTGTTAAATTTGATTTTCATATGAATGTTTTTCAGTATAACTATGTCCCAAACACTGCATGATTCATACTTGAACTAAAAAAAATATATATATATTTTTCTTTTGTATTTCAAATTTAACTGGCTGCCCTGTGCTTGGACTTTATTCAAAAACCCAATGGATGGTAGTATTTCCAAGCAGAAATTCCTTTCCAGTACTTGCTTAAACTAAATTAATACATTTTTTTCTGAATCTCTAGAAAAATTACATTAAGGGATTGGAAAAAATAGGGAAAACCATTATAATTCTCCTTTGAGAATTGAAGCATCATAAGTAACATGGCTACATTACAATTTGCAAGAACCCTTTAGCTCTGGTAAAAAACAGGAAGTACTGACACTCAGAGTTTAAAGTCCAGGTTAACAGTTCTAGAACCAGGATAGGAGTACACAGGAAAGAGGCTGCCAGTTGCTATTATAAGTGAGTGTAGTACTGTCTGCTGTTAATAATGGAACTTCATTCAAATAAATCAACTATGAATAACTTTAAATGTATGACATATATGAACAGAGTTCCAAGAAAAAGTCAAACATTTGGAAGCAAAATATGTCGTCATATTGACTTCTTCACTACATGATTTTGTGTCATGATTTTATCTACCTAGGAGATTCAAATGCTGTTTTTTTGTTTTGTTTTGTTTTGTTTTGTTTTTTGGAGGGGGCCACATCCATGGCATATGGAAGTTCCCAGGCTAGGGGTTGAATGGGAGCTACAGCTGCTGGACTACACCACAACCACAGCAATAGCAACACCAGATCTGAGCCATGCCTACAGCCTACACCACAGCTCATGGCAATGCTGGATCCTTAACCCACTGAGCTAGGCCAGGGATGGAACCCTCAACCTCATGGTTCCTAGTCAGATTTGTTAACAGCTGCACCACAATGGGAACTCCACAAATGCTGTATTTTTAATAGTACCCAATATTGCCTGCTAGTGTCTCCAGTGTTTGTTTGCTTTGTAAATATTACATCCATAATAATGACTAACAAGCCTCCAAGTGGGTTCCCAGTGATTCTCTCCTCTTGGTCTACATACTTTGTATAATCCCCTCCTACAATGTACTGGAGTTGGTCTGTGTGGCCAAGAGAATATGGCAGAAGTGGTGACTTGTCACTTTCGAGACTGGCTACAAAAGGCATTTGACTGTTCTTTCTCTCTTGCTTTCTTGCTCTCACTCTCGCCCTCATTCTCTCTTATCACCACTAGCTCTAGGGGAAAGCCATGATACGAACAACCCTAGGAAAGGTCTATGTGGCACCATGTAGACCATAGGCTCCTGATCCAGTTCTCATCAGGTCAGGAAATATGAGAGCCATGAAAGCCTTCCATTTGCTGGTAGTAGAGTCTTTGACAGATAGTAATTACTACATGGATTAGGAACCTATGGCCTGTATGGTGCTGAGTTCTTCAATTGGAGGTTAAACAAATCAAATCGGGAGAATGGAGGCAAGGTGCATAAAAGAGGCAGATAAACTCAAATGAGTTATTGCCTCAGACTCTGAGTCTTTTCATATTTCCACTGAATACACTGTGCTGTCTTTAAATTTCTTAATAATAATTGAATGACATCTGCATTATTGTTTAGACTTTCTTAGCATTTTTAATTTTCATATAATATATCTAGATCTTAGAGTGCTTTTGTATTGACTATCCACATTCCAGGCTTGCCACGAATTCTACAGATCTAAGAGATTCTCCTGATCCCAATGTCATAGAATGAAACTCAAAGGCTTTTAAGTATGAGCCTTGGTTTAAGTCAAGGTACTGATGACCTTTATTAGCTATGCTACTTAATACACATCTGATTCTCAGCCCCTTCTTTTGTTAAATGGGGCTAATATCTGCGAACAGAAACACATTTAGTAGAACATCTGTGAAACAGTAGAGTCTAATAAAGACAATTTTTGATATTGCTATGTAATTTGGTTATTATATCTACTGCTCCGTGAAGCTAGGACAACAGATTTTTAAAATGTAGTAATTAAGCTAACACACATAATTTTCACAAACTAAACAAATTTACCCAGTGCCTAGGATAAGAAACAGAACAATTCTATCACCACTGAAGATTGCCCCATCCATGTTCTCTTCCAGTCATAAATCACATCCTCCAAGAGGGTACTCCCTATCATGGTTTCTGATATATTGACTAATTTTGCCTGTTTTTGAAATTTATATCTACTTTCTCAATCCTCAAATGTGTCGGTATGTTACATGACTAATAGAACTTTATACATCTGGGTAAGTCAAGAACTTTGAGATGGGGTTAATGGCTTGATTGACCACATGAGTCTTTAAAAGCAGAAAAACTTTCCTAGTGACAATGAGTGAGGGAGAGACAGAGCCAGAGAAAGAGAGAGAGAGAAAGATGGGAGAAAGAGAAATACAGAGAGAGAAAACAGGATGAGAAAGACAGGAAGAAAAACAGAGAGAGAAAAGGAGAGACTGATAGAGGGAGAGAAACATAAAGATACAAAGAGAGACAGGCAAAGAGTGAAAGACCAAAAGAGACGGAGAGAGAGAATCCAACATTCCTGGCATTAATATAGAGGAAGAGGCCAGGACATGAGGAAAGCAGAAAGGGTCTAGAAGTTGGGAATGTCTTCAGAAAGTACCCAAACCTGGAGTGTGCAGAAAGGAACATAAGACACCTTTATTTTAGTCCAAAGAGACCTGAACAGGCTTTTGATCTAAAGAACTGTGTTGGAATATCTGTGTTATTTTAAGGCATTAAGTATGTGCTTATTTGTTACAGTAGCAATAGAAAACAAAGAACGGTATATACTTAATGCTGGAATTGCTGAGTCACAGGATAAGCTTACACTTTATTGGAAACTGTGAAACAGCTTCCAACGTGGTTTTATCAATTTATACTCCCAAAGAGAGTGCATGAGAATTCTAATTCCTCCATATCCTCAACTTTTGGAAGTTTCTTGTCACTTCCACTCTTTTAGTAAAACCACATATACTGTCATTCTGTTTTTCATTTCTCCAAAAATAAATGAGGTAGAAGATTCTTCATGTTTATGGGGCAAGCGGGCATCCCGTCTTGTGATGTGACTGGCAAGTCTCTCACTTATTTTTCAATGTCTTTTCCTTATTCAACCATGTAGGATTTTTTAAAAATATTCCACATATGGGTCACTTTTCAGAAACAGTATCACCAGTATCTTCACATTTTCTGGTCTGTTCATTTTGTCTTCCACTCTCTTACTGGTTGATGAAGGCCAAAGATTAATATGTTCTTATCATCTTTGTGTAATGTTTAAGGAAAATTTTCTTATTCTAAGATCACAAAGATTTTCACCTGCAATTTTTTCCTAAACCCCTTAATTTTTGTCTTTTATATTTAGGTACACAATCTGTCCTTAAGATAAAAGTTTTAAATCTCCTGTTACAAATGAGAAAGGTCAAATGAGGTATAGAGATTTAAACAGCAAATAGGAAATGAGAACAGATTAAATCTTGGTCTTCTATTGTGCTTGTCTACAAACACTGCTTTATCTACTGACTTCATGAAATCTTCATGATATTCCAAAATCAAATTGATCTTTCCCTTTCTTAGCCCCATTTCTCAATACCGCTCATGAAGTACACTTTGTAACAACTGTAGATACTGTGTGCATTTGTGCTTGTTGCCTTCCCTGCTGAATTGTTAGCTCCTGTGATCAATGGCTGCTTCATTATTCCTCTTTATGGGTCTCACAGAGGTAGCCCAGCATAAAACTGGTGGTGCTCATTACATGGTTGTTAAAAGAAAGGAAGAGTAAATGTTAATTTCTCAGGTTTACATCTATATTTTGCATGGCAACAATATATATGACTCAAGTCATTTAAAAAACTTGTTACAAATAATATTATTTCGGCATAAAAAATGATTTGAGAAAAAAAAACTTAAAGAGAGGCATTTTTAGATAACCATGAGAAAAGGCATGCTGAAATTTTATAGTTTTCTGTTCTCAGAGGGTTCATTCTTAGTTACTTGTACTTAAATTAAAAAGCATATCAAGTCAATGGAGCCTGGTATCCTGAACTACATTTTTATGTTGTCAGCATCTTTAGTTCTCAATTCCTTTACAGACTCAGGCTGCCTTCAGAGAGCCCTTTATGTTGGCTGAAAGTGCCTTCCTATATACTCTTTCTCATTGGTTCTTTGTCAAGCTCAAAGAACTTGAGCTTTCTGGTGTATTTGCTGTTTTTCCTCTCTAAACTACTTATCCTATAACCCCATAGTTTTCCATCATTTAAAAAATATAGGAGTTCCTATTATGGCTTAGCAGGTAAAGAACACAACACAATGCCCATGAAGATGTGGGTTCGATCCCTGAACTCGCTCAGTGGGTTAGGGTTCTGGCATTGCATGAGCTGAGGAATAGGTCACAGATTGGGCTTATCAGGCATTGCCATAGCTGTGGTGTAGGCTCTGCAGCTGCAGATCCTATTCAACCCCTCACCTGGGAACTTCCATATGCCCAGGTGTGGCCATAAAAATTAATTCATAAAAATAAAAAAATGTACTTATAACAGTGTTTTCTGAGTATGTTGTTAATTGTCCATTGTCCGACTTTATTTCCTTGTTAACGTCAATGTGAGAGCTATGCAACATGATCAGTTCAGTTTATCACATGGTCTTGATTCTACTCTGCACTCACACATTCGTGATGTCTTAGGATTTCTACCACAATTGTTCCTCCACTTGGATAGTGGAAAAAGTAAATGATTTGAAGTGAGGGAGGCCCTGGTTTAAATTCTTTATCAATTACTACTTTGGACAAAGTTCCTTAAACTCTCTTAACCTCTGTTTATTTTTTAAATATGAGATTATCATGAGAACCAAAAAATGTAAATTAATGCAACACACAACACAATGTCTGCAAAGCACTACATCCTCAATAAATGCTAATTGCCTTTTCCTTCCTGGGGAAACAAAATTGAAAGGGAAATAAAGGATCCTGAAGGACACGTCAGAGTGTATATAAGGCTAATAGGGGAGCCAGTTAGAACTCTTGAGAATACTCTGGTGATGGTGAAGGACAAAGATGGCAAAATAAAATCTTTATAGACGAAGAAGCTACCAGTAAGGAGTAAAGAAACAGGGATTGTTAGAGCAATGGTACACTGGAGAATGCTGCCCTGCTTAACATGTGCTGAAATTCCAATAATCAGTATTAAAATTCTTTCCTGACCAAACAAAACTTGGGGGCATTAGATTTTCCCTGCTGGCAGAGAAAGTTTTTATCCTCTAGGGTGGAGAATCTATTGGAAACCAGATAAATGAAAACAGATACCTGAATAAACTAGTTATGTTAAAATGTAAATATCATAAAAAGAATTTCACTGCAAAATACTTGCAAGGTATGAACGAATAAAGATATCTCTTTATATAAAATAATTCATCCAAAATACATCTTTTGTTCAAATTCTGATCCACAAGTCTTAGAGGCACTTAGGTGACTGTAAATACGCACAAAGTTTTGAAAACATTTAAATGTATATGTATATGTATATATTTAAGTGAACATGTTATAAATTATAGACAAACCAATTGCTTTTAATTTTGTCATGTGTTTTTTACTGTAAAAGTCATTTGCAGCTTTTCTAATGGTAAATGGATAATAGGGCACATTACCCTACTAACCCCTCAAAACAACAAAGACACCTTAACAGATTTGCATGGTGGGTTGGATGGTGCCATAATTATGAAAGCATTGCTGTTGACTCATAAAAGCAGTTTTAGAGTTGGCCTGAGGGATGAAATCCTGGTCCTGGCTACATAAGGTTATTAAAGACCACATTTTACATATTGAGAAGGCCTGTATTTCTTTGGTTAAAATTCATTCAGGTTCATGGTACTATTTTCTGAAGTTATTCCTGGGCATTATAACTTCCATCTACCTGGAAGCAATTTGTACAGTTCACTTTGCATACATTACTTATGCTCTTTATAAAACTGCTCAAGATAATTATATTCCTTATAGATGGGGAAATAAATACAGGGACGTTAAACAACTTGACAACATTCATAGTTACTATGTAAAAAATGCTCAGGTTGGGGCACATGCTAGGGTGGTCATAGGAAACCAGCCAGAGTCCTGGGCAGTTTCAATCTGCTGCTTCCACTTTGTTTCAGGAGTGAGCGACTGTGTGTGAGCCCTTCATGAATGAAGTCTAGGTTTTTTACAGCCTGGATGTCAGTTCTACTAGTTTTCAAGTCAGTCAATTGGTCCAGCTCTCCTACTGTCAGACTCCAGGGCTAGGGTGTCTAATATGCTCATTCCCAAGGGAAGATCTCAGAGTCCACATTAAAAAAAAAGAAAAAAAAAAACCCTCCTCTTCTGTGTCCCTTCCTAGGGGCACAGGTCCCAACCCAATGCCTTCTTTTTCCTTCCTACCTGACTCCACGTGGATCTTCTTTACAGCCTGGATTGTATGAAAGCTTTTCTGAGAGTCTCCAGTTTTCTTTTTTCAGTGAGAACAGCTCCACATACAGATGTATTTTTTATACATTTGTCGGGGGTGGTAAGCTTCACATGCCCACACCCCACTATTTTGACTCCTCCCCCAAATCTTATGTTTATCCTTTATAGTTGCGGCAGTGATGTATTTACTTTACATGAATGTAGAAAGTGGCAAACATCTTAATTAGTGCACAATTTATAAAGGTATTTTCCTTCTTGACAAGACCCATAGGGAAAAAAGGGGAGGGGATCCAAAATCTCCTTTGTAAACAAATCTTAATATTTTAGTATATAAAATTCCTGGCATGAAATGCATAAAAACCCACTTAATGCTTCATTACAAACTATGATATATTATGGATAATGTTTAAGTGAGGTGTCAAAGCTGTCTTGAAGAAAGA
Organism: Sus scrofa; assembly: GCF_054392235.1. NCBI lineage: Eukaryota > Metazoa > Chordata > Mammalia > Artiodactyla > Suidae > Sus > Sus scrofa. The sequence goes on from NC_139391.1 coordinate 15,889,206, forward strand.
CACATAGTCATCGGTGTGCCAGAGCTAGCTCATGCCAGCCCATAAGAGCCAATTTCCATATTTTCAGGAATTTTGTGATACAATTGATAAACACAGCAATCATTAAAAGTTAAATTTTCTATACTTACGGTTAAATAAATTGTTACAAACAAAAGTAATAAGTACTCAAAACTTATGACTTCCAAACTGTTTTACTACATTTTATTCTTATCTATGCTCTTAAAATTATTTACATCTGTTGTATCTGTGATCTAGAAATACTATGTAGTGATGTGCTACTGCAAATAGCTGACCAACCCCAACTTTAGTGATGCCACATTGTACCCAGAAAACATTAACAGCATGAGTGTTTACACCATGGGAAATGAGTCAGCAAATTCTGAAACAGGACTTTCATTCTTACCCATCTTCCCTGGAAATCCAGTTGTTAAAATATTTACCAGCAACCCTTACACATATTAGCTCTTTATGACTTCCTCTTTCCCCCCCCAGACATATCCAAATATAATATACTATATTTGGACATCAACCATTTTTCTGTGCCAAGCATCATGGAAAAAATAAAATTAATTCAATCTATCCTATATTCATTGATCACTTGATAATATGCTTGATACCATCCAGTGACATTGATGCTGTAGAGGATATAGCATAAACACAGTATAGTTCTTGCCTTTATGGTGAAGACAGAGAGGATGAATATTCAAGTATACACTGCTTTGATATTAAAGATAATGCTTATTTATATAAGAGTTCTTATGTTTAGTGTCTTCATAAACAGTCTTCTTCATTTGATTCTCACAAATAACTGCAGAAAATAAACAAGTAAATTACTGTTGGTTAAGTCTCAGTGAGAGATTCAAAGCATGCCCAATGTCAGAGATCAAGAACAACGCAGAGATAAAAATAAAATCGAATATCCAACTCCTTAACTATGTGTTCTGTACTATCTGTGTTCTCCTTTACTATTAAACATTTTTAAAGGAGGATTTCCAAATTCCATCTACTAGACTCAGGAAAACTATACCTGAGTGCACCGAATTTTCAGGAAAAATTCAAAGGCTTATTATGGCAAACTTAAAATTATTGACCTCTTTTATGAAGTATAATCATACAGTGATTCTCTAGCTCTGGAATCTCTTCCAATTCATAAAGCAATGTAATATTACACTTGAGATGGAAGCCAGGACAGGAGGATTGACAGATGACATATAGCGTTGCTACCCCTGAATCTGCCTGTGCTTCAGGTGCCTGAGACATTGATGGATACAAGCAGTCTCCAGTTCAGAATGAAAAGCAATGAAATGAAAAGGATTCTTTCAAAAGACAAGACTACTAAAATAGACAAGATGCATCTAATGGGAGTAGAGGATGGCACAGGCTGTAACAGCATAAAGAGAAGTGCAGGAAAAAAAATAATGCTTGAAAAGTCAAAAACTCGGTTAGATTGATGATTTGAAATTGGAGAGGGAGAATAAGTCACTTGCACAAAATTGAATCAAACTATGTTTTTGTTTTTAAGAGTGTTCAGTAGATTTATGTGGGAGAAGACATATAAAGGTTCGGAGAGGCATGGCTGCAAAGTTAATCTCAGAACAAATCTATCCAAATATATTCCAGATAACTTGGTATAAATTGATTATTGCCACTGTAGTATAAATGCAGCAAATAGAAAATTAATATAAAGGAAAAACAGAGTCAATGTTATTCTCAACATATTTTAAAAGTGTACCCCTTCCCACCCTTTCCCCTGTGGTAACAATATACTTTTTAATCTTTGTCTCTTTATGTGATCATTATTTAAATCATTAAGATTTCAAAACCAAATTTATGGTTACCAAAGGGAAAACACTGGGGAGAGAGATGGATTGGGAGGTTGGGATTGGCATGTACACGTTACTATACACAAAATTGATCATAAATAGGTGGGAGAAATCTATTCAATACTCCATGATGGCCTATATGGGAAAAGAACCTGAAAAAGGATGGATATATTTGTATACATATGACTGAGTCACTTTGCTGGACACCTGAAACTAACACCACATTGTAAATCACCTATACCCCAATAAAATTTATTTTAAAAAAATGCATTTCAGAAATTAACATTGTAAATCAACTATGATAATTTAAAAAAAAAGAACAGAAAGATAAAAAAATTTAAAAAAGGCATTGACTGTAAAATACACTGCAGATTCTAGGTGACTCAGTGCACTGGACATATGTTGCAAATATGTCATGTCATGGCATCAAAGCATTTTTCAAGCTTAAAAAGGGATTGATAACATAGGTCCATTAGTAAAGACGACAAGGTTACTTCATAGACTCTCCAATAGTTATTCCTCATTAGGCAAAACACTTAAATTTCACATTGTTGAGAAGAGGGGGATGCAGTGTACAAAGGAATGTGAATGAGATATTCTAAGAAATGATCCCTGTTTGCAGAGTGTCCTTGTTTACTTGGTCCTACTTAGGTCCTTCTTCCAGCTCTGTATTATCACTCTTTTTCCCTTCAGCTTCAAGACTGTTTCATAACCCAAATGGTATACAACCTCATTGAGAAATGTGCCAGGAGTGAGCCAACAGTAAGGTGATTAATGTATAGAATGTCTCAGCAGTGTGGAGGCAGGATGAAATTTTGTTTTGCAGATAGGCAGCAATCTTGCATGGCGTGGTGGTAAGGCATGGACTTTGGGATGTGTCTATGATTCAACCTGTTTCCTCATCTGTAAAAAGGGGCTAATAAATGTACCTACTCATAGGCATTTTATGAAGATTAAATAAGTTAATACCTATAAAAAGGCTGTAACTACCAGAATATAGTCAATTCCATATAAATTATACATGTACCTATAATACATAAAATCAGGTATTCATATCAATTATATATATATATATGGACAGTCATGTAATTTATAATAACCATTTAAATAAAAACTGGATTTGATCAGATCAATAATTTTGTTTTGGAAATAATAATTAAGAATTTAATGACATTTACCTCATTGTTTTTAGAGACTGATATAATGACTTAGGGGTTATAAGAGACAGTAAGCTTCAGATAAGATTTATGAAAACTTTACAAACAAAGGCACTAGTAATTTTATTATTTATTAGTTATGCATAAAAACTACGTAAAAACTGTGTGACTTAAAAATAAACATTTCTTATCTCACAGTTTCTGTGGGTTAAAGAAACTGAAAATCAACTTGGTTGGGTGTTTCAAAGTCAGAGTCTTTCTAAGGTCACACTAAGATGTCTCCTCACCTGTAATCATCTCATCTGAAAGTTTGACTGGTGCTGGGAGCCCACGTGGTGGTTCATACAAAGCTGTTAAATTGGTACAGGGGTTAGTGGGTTTTAATTCCCCTTCATGTGGGCCTCTCCACAGGGCTACTTCAGGATCCTTAGGCCACAAGCTAGCTTCTCCTAGATACAGCAAGTCAAGAGCCCCAAAAGAAACATACAATGCCTTTTAAGACCCAACCTCAAAAGTCACTTTGTCACTTCTGTCTTATTCTATCAATCATATGGGTCAACTCTGATATGTGGAAGGCTGCTACACAAGACCATAAATAGGGAGGGTATTTAGGGGCTGTTTTTCAGAATGGCTATCACAGTAATAAATTATCATCATTGGTCCTGAGGGCCGATTTAGCCATGAGGTGTGCCCATCTGGTCCATTTATACTGTAGGACAGTATATTCACTTCTGAAACAAATATTTAATGAAAACCTATGAGTCAAGAAAAATGTAAACATGTTTAGTTGCACAAATTGAATATAACAAAACACAGGATGCAAGGATGTAGAGAAGTTGGATGCCTTTATAGTAATCCAGGAAAGCTGGTGATGAAAATAATTGACAGTGCCAGTAAGATGAGGAGATGTCTGGCTTGTTCTCTCGTGACTCATGTTATTTAAGTTTTCTGAAGCCTTTTATTTCACTAACACAGAAAACTTAAGTAGCATAAGTTTCTTTTACAATAAAGTTTGGACTCTCTGCCAAACATGTCTTTCAAGATCTAGTAAATGAGACAAAAACATCTCCAAATTCCCTTTCACCATGCTTACAAGGTATTTCCAAGAGAGGGAGAGGGTAGAGCCAGTAAGATTGAAACTTGGCTGCTAAATGGGCTTGAACTGCAATCCTTTTCTAGCAAAAACTATCATTAGCAGAATTCCAGCTGTAATGCAGCAGGTTAAGGATTCAGCATTGTCTTTGTAGCAGCTCTGATTGTTGCTGAGGTGCAGGTTTGATCCCAGGCTGGCACAGCGGGTTAAGGATCCAGCTTTGCTGCAGCTGCAGTTTGGATTTGATTCCTGGCCCAGGAACTTCCATACGCCACAGGTGCTGCCAAAAAAGAAAAAATTATATGTCATTAGCACATTTCAAATGGGAGGATATTTAATATCACTTCACAATCCCTTCTTTAATTATCTTTTTCCCTCCTCAAAATTCTAATGGAATGATGTGCATTTACATATCTTTAATGATGTTTCAATCATCCATTATAAATATAGGCAATTTGCAACTTTTATTCAACATACTCAGATGTGCACTGTTTATGAATTCCAATGTTTATTAGATAATTGACTAATTAAATCTTGTTTAGAGCTGAATTAGTTAAGCATGCCCCATAGACTTCATTTTTATTCCACTTCAATTCTGAAAGTCTTCCATGTTCCTACTGTAAAACTCTGAATTAAAAACCCTTATCCTCTAAGAGCTGTGAATATCCACCATGTTTATAAATGCATTTATCCTATTTGACTAAAGTCCTATAGATAAATACCAACAGTAGAAAGACTTCATAGGATATTTCAAGTCACCTGGGTGTGATCACTTACTGGTTCCTGAGATTACAATGATCTCAGTGCAATTAAATATTTTGTTTTGTTTTTTCCTCCTAGGCCACATCATCAGAAGATTCTGGTCTATCATTGAGAAATTCTTATACTTAAGTTTCTAAACACACACAACATTATGATAATCACTGAGGTTGTGTAAGATATTTAGAAAGATGAGAAAGAAAGACTCTTTGGAGAAATAAGCAAATCTCAAAGTGTTGTGGTATCTTTGCTTCTGTTTTTATGGTATAGAGCATTCCATATTTCTGTAAGTGTTAATGAGAATTTGTCAAGTTTGGATAACTAATTCCATATTTAAACAGATTTAATTATCTAATACACAGCTGATTTTCTAAATTGTCCACATTGAATTTGCTAAATAAATGTTACAAATGAACTATATAAGGAATGATTGAAATATTTAAAATGCAAATGGAAATACTTTCATATCTTGAGAGAAGAAAAAGTGAAAATGGAAATAATAATAGAATTTCTTAAAGGTTTTCTCCTGAATTTTTGCCTGTGTAACCAAACAGAACCCTATGCAGCCTTCCCAGAATGGACACCCACCTCTGTATTCTGCCTGCTTTTTGTCTGCAGAAAAACTTTAGTCAAATAATATAAATAATAAGAGAGAAGTGAGAAAACGCAGAAAGAGAACAGTCAAGCAAGCCAAAATAATAATACTTGAGTCCTTAAACAAAGTCAAGGATGTTTAGTTCTTCTCAAGAACTGTAGATAATAGCCTGAGTCATGTCTTTTGAGCTGATTTGCAGATACTAAAACCCCTACCAGGAGGGAAAAGTTAATTGTGTACTGCCCACAAGCACGTAGATTCCAGACCAGCTAGAACCAGAATGTGGGCAATGCTGACTCCCAAGTATTTCACCACCAACCAATCAGAATAATGTCCACGAGCTGACCATGCCATGCTCCTTTAACACTATAAAACTCCTCACTACCCACTCCAGGGCAGGGCACAGCTTTGAGGGCACTAGCCCGCTGTGGCCCCCTTTGCCTGGCAAAGCAATAAAGCTATTCTTTTCGATTTCACCCCAAACTCTGTCTCCATAATTCATTGTGGAGCCTGTGTACAGAGGCCAAGTTTCATCAACATGTGATTAGACTAATGACATTAAGAGACATCGCCAATGACTATCTATCACTTCACACCCGTCTTTTCTTACGGATCGGGTGAAATTGCTTTTAGACAGAGAAGACACACACTGTTCTTTAATTTCTGCAGGTAACTTTCAGGATCACATCACAGGTCTATCTGGGGCTTTGAATCCTCCAAAGATTAGGAAAACAGTTACATTTTCAAACAGTATTAGACTTTTAATTTTTTTAATTTTCTCTTGTATAAATACTATATTCCTCCCAATGATATCAAGCCATAATAAGTCCAGTATTGGAACTTTTTTAGACATATCATCTTCTGGTATTTATATTTGCCAGTAAACTTTGCGAAGAAAATTTTTGAAGGACTCCATGTGGAAGGGGATCATGTGAAAAGATAGGTATATATCTACTTAAGATCATTTTTATGTTAAAATGTGTCAAATAATTGTATGAGAAGCCATGGCCCCTTGACAGTCCTTGAGAATAAAACCGAGGGCCTCAATCAGTTTGTAGATTTTTGGTTTTCTTTATTTTTATTTTTAATTTCATTCATAATTAATTTTCCAGATACCTATTACCACTGTATGCAGACATCTTATTATTGGAAAGTTTTTGACATTTTAGAATGTTTACCACAATGTAAGCAGAATTGCTTTTGTTCATTATCTGTATTATTTATTTATAACAAGATTTTTTTTCCAAATGAGAATTCTTGCTCTGAATCTAGAACTTCAGAAATACATTATTAAATATCCCTTTACAGGGAAGCTTATAAAACTGTAATTGTTTATTTTTAAATAACCCATTTGTATTAATATATTAATAATATCTCCACTGACGTTCAGTGGGTCCATTCTACCCTACTTTGAAATGTATATTTTTCTTTTTTATAATCTATAAAATACTTAATCATCACTCTGCATTAGCCCTTTATGAAAGGTAAACTAAACACATGCCCTAATTTCAGTAAATTCATAGTATAACATGTAAAGATAAGTATAATCTCAAAAGAAAACATAATGTATGTTAAGAGGTACATATATAGTCAATGGGAAACCATGAGACCTAATTATGGTTTCCACTTGAGAAGATTAGATAAGAATTCTGGATATGCAGCTTTTGAGATAGAATTTCTTACAAGTACGTGGTTTTGTCAAGCTACATAGGAGGGAAGAGAGCCTTTCAGGCAGAAGGAACATAAATTGTAAATAGACATAAAGGAAGGAAATCACAAACAGAAAAAACAATTACTATACTATAGTTGGGTATTGTTAAGCCCTTGAAAAAGCTCACCAGCGTGAATTCAAACTACAATCACTCCTTCCTGTTTTTGTGAACGGAATGGGAACTACTATTTGCAAAACCCTTCATGAAAGATGTCCAGATATTGAGGGAAAAATATGTAAATATCATAAAATATATATTCATAAATAAATACATTCATATACACATTTGTGAATATATGTATGCAATTACATATATAAATATATAATACATATTTCAAATATAACAATTTATAGTAAATCATTCGTAGTTCATCAAAAGAACTGAGGCAACTAACTCCTAAGTGCTTTCAAGAATCTCTCTGAAACACTAAAGCATTGTAGAACCTCCCTTTGAAACAGATTTAGAGAAAACATACCATCTTTCTTCCCTTTACAAAAAACATCCTATCTCTTTTGGCAAGTTTATTTCTGCCCTGTATATCTATATATGTGTTCATCTATATATTGGTTCCACAAATTTTTCTTAAGCATCTACAATATGTATGGTGCAGTGGTAAATCAGGGATTATTAAACACACACACACACACACACACACACACACAACTGAATACAATATCTACCCCTTTAAAATAGTTTGAAAAGCATCTTGAAGAGAGAAAAGCATGGAAAAATATAGATTAAAAGAACTTTTATTCATTTATTTTTTTCTGGGTGTGCCCACAGCATATGGAAGTACTCAGGCCAGGGATCAAATCCAAGCCAGAGCTGCAACCCAAGCCCTGAAGAAACAATGCTGGATCCTTAACCCACTGTGCCTCAGGGGGAACTCCAGAACTAACTTTTATAGAGTGCTATCCTGAGTGCCTAAGAGAGTTCAATTTAAGAAGCCATTTCTTCTACCCTAAGAAGATTAAAATGAAGTCATGAATGAAAGGTTCTACAGACACTAGTTTTGCAATCACAACCATTGTATATTAATTCAGACTTCAATAAAACATCTACTGAAGCCTATCAAGCATGCATATTCTTTAAGCATTTTTATCATCTTGATTTTTTAAAACTAATATTCTTAAGGTATCTCCACCTTATACTTTTCTTCTTTACCTGTACATCTGACGTGCCTCACAGCCAGAGCACCCACACAGTAAACTTTCCTAAAGAGATGAACTACTGAATTAACTTGACAAAAATCAGAACAACTATTTGGACTCATTGAAACTAAATTATTGCTCTCCTTCTAGCCACCATATACACACCCTGTTGTTATAAGAAAATTAAGTGTAAGCCTCTTTCCTCAGGCTAAAACTCCATTTAAAATTCAATGATTTAGTTATAGCTGGGTTCCCACTGATCGCTCAAGCCTTTCCCAGGAAGTTCCAGGATTCTAGATGTCAATTACCATGTCACAGAAAAGCAGGCTAGCATCTGTCTGGTGGAATTCTTAGAAATGCACATTCTTCTCTCTTTGGGAAATAGCATGTTAGAGAGGGAAATTAAGACCATCCTGTTAAAAAAAAATCCTTTTTCAGTTCTCCTAATCTAATGGCTGTTTGATGTTCTTAGTAAAATGGGTAACCTTGTATTTTTTGACAACTGGTCAACCCTCTGAGTCTCTTCCTGGTGCCAATGTTATCTGTATTGTTATAATTTATTGATGTCCAATGAAGTGATGGACAAAGTCATAGGCAACTCCCAAGTATCACTTATCTACATTTCATAGGCGAGGAAACTGAGATTCAGAGGCTTTGGATGACTAACCTAGCTTAGCCCGTGGCAGAGACTAAAAGAGGGGATTCAGCGCCAAATTGAGATTTTCACACCAAGACAGTCAGTGCACTGGAGTCTCCTGGCAACTCACAGGGCACACATCTTTTAGTTGTCCCTCCCTTCCTGAGTGGGTTACTGTAAGAAATCCACTTAACCCGGTAGCCTAAGAAAATCAAAGCACCCGGATTTACAATTCAACCATCTGGCCTAGTGTGAAATGTAAACCCTTTGGATTACATGCTCCTTACACTGAATGGAAGCAGATCATGGCATTGGCTTTGTGAGGCAGCTTAGTAGCTGCTATGAATTCTATGTTAGGAAACAGAGTGAAAACTGGGGGTTTCTCAGGTATTTCAGAAAATATTCTCTTTACAGGGAGCTTTAATCCACATTGTCCACTATTGTAAGGGAAAAAAAATCTGTTCTTTCTCCACATGTGGGACGGTAGAAAGGCATTCCACTCAGAGAGAACAGCATGTAAAAAGCTTGGGTGCATGAAAGGCCTTGTCCGTAAATGATGAAAGAGCGGGTTTTCCGTATTGAAACTTGAGGGACTGGTAAAGATCTGGCTGAAAAGGAAGTATGGCCCATTTTGAAAGGTCTTTTCCATCTAAGGGAGGGGTGTGTAACTTAACCTGTGATAAATGTGTATATTCAAAGATGGGCATCACAGGTTTTCAAGAGTAGCATGGCCATATTTTACAGAATTTTAGAGTGGGAGGTAAACTGGAGAGGTGAACTATTTACGGCAGGGATTAGGAAGATGGAAATAAAATCAGGGTTTGGGTATTTTATGGATTAGTATAATTTATATTTCCAACTAGGACTTTATAGCTTGCCAGTTCCAGAAAAGAACTAATAGTGCATTTTTTTTTTTTTTTTTTTTGGTCAGAAAAGCATGCCATTAGCAAACTTCGCTAGAAATTTATTTTCGTTTTTACCTCCTGGGAGTCTTTTTATATCTTACCATCTTTCTCTCCTTTCCTGAATGCAGTCAAAAATCAGCATTAAACTTAGGATGTTTCAACATTTATTTATGTCATGAATTTACCCAGGATACTGAACAAACAAATGGACAGTCTTTATCTGTTTGCATTAATCATACCTTGTTAGTAAGGGTCAAATGGTAGGAAATCTTTAATTATATAAGACATATTCATATTTTGGAGATTAATCTCCTCACCTTCTCAAGAATCTCATCCAATATAGACGTTTTCATGGTTACATAATCAGCATACCTACTTACAGAAAAAATTAAGATTTACACCATGAAATTGGAACATAAATGAAAATCAATTTCTTGAATAATGTTTTAGGAGAATAAAGGTCTATATCAAGGAAGAAAAAGAGAAACTTAATTCAACAGTCAACCTAGCCATGACATTTTTTTGAAAAAAATAAAGCTTATAGATGGGCTGTCAGTGTTTAATTGAAGACAATGAAACAGTGCATAATCCTTTATAACAATATAATACTTTTCTTATAACAAACATTTCCTTATACAGAGTCAGTTTTACACCTTTGGTAGTCTCACTGAGAAATTCAATTTTATGACCACAATGTGCCATACTGCAAGTTACCACTTAACAACATAACTTATTTATGGAAAATAAAACATTGTTTACTCGTTCTAAGCCCCTATCTTCATATGCCATGTGAGAGTAGTATTATATTGAAATCAGGGCATAGAGGACAAAAGCAGTGACTCTGACCCTGAAGTTCTGGTGGTTCTAAGAATGATACCAACCCAGAGGCACCTTTCACGATTCTCTTCGCACCCTACGAACCAGCCATTACAAACAACACTCCATGATATATCTAATATGGCAATTATTATTCAGCACTGTAATGCAGATTAACTTGTTTATCTCTTCTTTCAGATTAAAAGATCCCTAAAGATAGAGACTTTCTTTTACTTCACCTAGACTTTTACTTCACAATGAATAAATGTATAAATAAGCAACTGACAGGACTGAATGAATGAATAGGTGAATATTAACTTAGAAAATAATCATTCACTTACTCACAAATACAAGTTGATAGGCCATATCAAGCGCCAGCCTTAACCTCATAAACTTTATATTGACTTCCTTTCCCTAATCGATTCATAGCTTCATATCAAAGGGAAGAAATGTGGTTGGTGGAACATGTCCTAACCTCCAGGAAATTGACAAGTTTAAGCTGTTTCTTTCTTTGAGGTAAATCAGCCTTTAAAAAACTGTTCTAGAGTTTTCCTAAGGATAAATACCAAAGGAAATTTTCTTCCACTTTTTGAAATATATGTATGTCCTTTAATCCTCACAACAATAAATCCTTAGATTTAGATCCTCTTTTAAACTTAAGAAGAAAAGCACTGATATTTTCATTTTTTTAAATAAGAAGTCAGAGGAACTTAAATTCAGAGAAGTGGTAAAACTTGACCTACAGTAGTCTAATTCCTGAAAAACAGAAGGTTTTATCCAAAATAGATCTATGTCTAATGACCTCTGGAAGCCCTGTGATTTGTAATCATCAGAAACAGACCAAAATGATCAACTCATGATGACTCTAAAGAGCACAGCTTTGAACAAAGCCACAAGCTACACATGTGCCCTGTGATCCATCAAGGCAAAACGTAGTCTGTGTCCAGGGAGACAACACATGAAGTTATTATCAGGCACCTACCATGCATCAAATCTTGCTCTTACCAACAATGATCTCATCATCATAGGCAAACAGATGGTAGTAAGACATTGTACTTGTCTTCAGAGTTTATAGCCTATTAAGGAAGAGAGATGAGTAAACAAGATAGATTATCAGGACTACAAAAATGGAGATCCGGCAAGGACCTCTGAAGAGTCCAAAGATTGATGCCAACTGGAGAGATCAGGACAACTCTGTGAAGAAGACAGTGTATAAACACACGGGGGATGGCAATAAAATGGAGACTCCACTTTATTCAAGTCTCTATCCTGTGAAGCTGTGGGGTTTTCTGTCCAGCAAATTCCCCCAGCAGGATTAAGTGAAGGATTCAATTTCATTTTAATTGCATTAAATCCCAGAAGACTAGGAAAATTGCAAATTCAGTCCCTGAAGTGAAAAGACTTTAGCAGTATCAGTCTTCATGCTTAACTGAAGCAGATACAAAACCCACTAATTAGCAGAGGAAAAAAGAATAATTTAAGATTTTATTTAATTGAAAGCTCATAACTTATAACACAACAATGACTTAATTAGATCATTCTTATATTCATCTCTCTCCCTCATGCTTATAAATTCCACCAAGTTAGCTCACCATACTTAGGGATTTAATCAAGTTCTCTGAACTCACTTTTGTATGTATAACCATTGTTCTACATATTCAAGTAATAAGTTCTACAGATTCTATCTTGAGTAACCACTATAAAGGGAAAAACTGAAGGATAATTACATTAGAGTAAAAGACTGATTTCAAGTTTTGATTGTTATTTTTTCTTCCAAATCTTGCTATCCCCAAACTCTCAACTCAAAGTGGAATTGGAAGTTACTTTAATTCTAATTGGTGTAAAATATGGAGATATCTTCCAACAGAGAAAACATCTCTTTGTCTATAAATACTAGAAATATATTTAGAATTGACTTTAGTGACCCTTTGCATAGAGGATGTGATGAAGGCCTCTGTTCCAAAGAAGAGCCACATCCCTCTGAAGCTGCACCTATGCAAGTCATCTGATAGTCAGTTATTGGTGCTCTCCTGTATATTAGTGTTGATATTTATTATTTTTTACCATGTATTATTGTGATTTTTATGTGTACAAATGAGTAAGTTTGCATGTGTGTGCATGTTGGATTGTGGAAGAATTGATTAAGGAGTCCTTTTTTTTTTTGGTCCTTTTGTCTTTGTTGTTGTTGTTGCTATTTCTTGGGCCGCTCCCGTGGCATATGGAGGTTCCCAGGCTAGGGGTCGAATCGGAGCTGTAGCCACCGGCCTACGCCAGAGCCACAGCAATGCGGGATCCGAGCCGCATCTGCAACCTACACCACAGCTCACGGCAACGCTGGATCGTTAACCCACTGAGCAAGGGCAGGGACCGAACCCGCAACCTCATGGTTCCTAGTCGGATTCGTTAACCACTGCACCACAACAGGAACTCCTAAGGAGTCCTTTTAAATTAAAATTTTAAATTAAAACTAAGCTCAAATTGAGCAAGTAAGAACTAGTCTCTTACCAAGTTTGAAATTTATGATACAGTATTGTTGGCCATAATCACTAACTGTGCATTACCTCTAGATCATATTTATCTACAAGTTGCAAGTTTGTACCATTAAATATTTCCCCAATTTACCCATCCTCCAGGCCCTGATAACTACTATCCTATTCTGTTTCCACAAGTTTCATTTTTTTAGATTTGATACCTAAGTTATGTACAGTTTGCTCTTCTCTGTCTGACTTATCTCACTCAGCATAATGCCCTTGAGTTCTATCCCTGCTGTCACAAAAAGTAGTGTCATTTCCTTTTTCCTCATGACAGAGTAGTACGCCATCAGTTTTATTAGTATATACCACATATTTGTCCACTCATCTGTCAGTGAACACAAGTTTCTTCCATGGCTTGACGGTTGTGAATGGAGCTGCAATGGACGTGGCAGTGCAGGGAAAAAAAGCAACGACAAAAAACTAAGCTCAAATTATATAATTAACATTATAAAGTAATATAACAGCATATGAGAAAATGTGGACAGTGGGATATGAAGAACAAGTACTTTCGCCACTCTAGGCCAACCGTAGTTAGGCTATTTTTTTTTTTTTTTTTTGTCTTTTTGCCCTTTTTTTTTTTCCTAGGGCCACTTCCATGGCATATGGAGATTCCTAGGCTAGGGGTCTAATCAGAGACATAGCCACTGCCTACGCTAGAGCCACAGCAACGCGGGATCCGAGCCACATCTGCAACCTAACACCACAGCTCATGGCAATGCCAGATCCTTAACCCACTGAGCAAGGCCAGGGATCGAACCCACAACCTCATGGTTCCTAGTCAGATTCATTAACCACTGCGCCACGATGGGAACTCCCGTAGTTAGGCTTTCTTAATGTTTATTTTTGCATAGTTGCAATAATATTTTTTTGAGTATTTTTGTTCCATCATTACTTTGTAACATAGCCATTTGCCCATACTCCTGCAGAATTTTTGTCCTCTTTTCACTCACATACTCTCTTTCCCCACTCCTCTCTTTTTTCTGTATCTCTTTCTCACATTCTGTCTCTCTCTCCCTCCTACATCTTCAGTCTTTTCCCTGTCAATCTCCACTTTCAGAGTTCCCTGATGGTGCAGAGGGTTACGGATCTGGCATTGTCACTGCAGTGGCTTGGGTCATTCTTGTGGTTTGCATTCGGTCCCTGGCCTGGGAATTTTCACATGCCATGGGCATGGCCAAAAAAAAAAAAAAAAAAAAAGAAAGAAAAAGAAATCTCCACTTTCTTCCTGCATTTATTCTTTAGTCTACCACTGTTTGGCTTCGGCCTCACTCTTCTACTGAAATTGTTCTATGCAAGACCAAAAATGACTTCCAACTTTCACAAATACAATGGATAGTCAGCTCTTATTCTTATTTTAGGGATGTAACAGGAAATTGGGTGGGTAGGCAACATGTTATCAGAACTGGGGATGGGGAAATATGAAGGAATGCATTAGAAATCTTGAGGTGACATGGTTTAAATGTTCCTAGAGTGCATTTTTGCACTAAGCTTCCTTCTCAGACTGGAATGTTAGCAAGGCAGCAACAGATAAAATGGCCATGTATATACGATAGAAAAATGTTGGCCCATTTTTCATTTTTTGCCTTTTTAGACTTGAAAGCTCAGGACCAATGGTGCTCATGAACCACAGCTTTGCTGTTGTGGCTCGGATTCCAGGTCTCCCCCAGTTCAGGTTCTCTTAGCCTGCTATGTTAACGATTACCATAACTTCTCACCAGGATGCCAATCCCCAACAGTGCCCTCACCAATCTAACCTCCAGTCACGAGGATGACCTTTCACAGGTGCATATGCTGTATCATAAAACAATATGGCCATAGTGTCACCACTTTAACCCAAATATGTTTACAGTTTTGTGATGTTTAGCCTTACATAACTGTATTCATATGATATGAAAGAGTTTTGCTCTACCATCTTCATTTTGCCATAGAATAAACATTTCCACATGCCTCCCAGGAATAGAGTAGAAAAAATTTTTCACAGAACTTAAACTGAACGAGTATTGTTTCAGTGCTGGCAGAAGCCCTTATTTTAGGAACTCAATAAGTGTGATATAAACAGAATACAAAGAGTAGTAACTAAAAGCAAGTACTATAAAGCCAAGGTGCCAGGATTCAAATCATGCCTCAAACTAAATTGTGACTTTGAATAAGTAATTTGACATTGATATGTCATAATATCTGTATTAGAGAAGATAAGGTAATATTTATATTTATATATGGTTATTGTGAGGATCAAATAGATTAAATGTAAGTAATGTTTGAATTAAACACATTAAACACATTAAATTAAATGTGCTTAAAACAGTGTCCAACGCATAGTAACACATAGTAATGTAGTTACATATAGCATTATATAACATTATATATGTATAACATTATTACATCTGGAAAGCATGAGGAAAACATATATATATATATATATATATATATATATATATATATATACACACACACACACATACACCTTATATTCTATGGGAGGAAGGTAATGTAGTGTAACAGAAAAATTAAAAAATGAATTTCAGAAAACATATCTAATCTAGTCTAACAATAGTAGTTACTATGTAACTTTGGGCAACTCTCCTTACCTAGCTATATTACAACAACCCATTATATCCTATAAGTCTCATGGATAAGGAAACTAAGGGTCAGAGTCTCTTGACCAGTGTTTCACAAATGAGAAATGAAACAAAGGACTGAAAAATGACCTCCTAAACACTGCTGTCTCTGTAAAATACATGCCATTGAATCACTTGATTCTGAAAATTCTTTGATAAGCACTAATTATATGATACTCTAAATTAACAAGGAGTTCCCACTATGGCGCAGTGGGCTGGGAACCCAACTGCAGCTGCCAGGGTTACTGCAGAGTGTGGGTTTAACCCTCATCTCAATGCAGTGGGTTAAAGGATCCATTATTGCCTCAGCTGTGGCCTATGTTGCAGCTGCAGCTCACATTCAATCCCTGGACTGGGAACTTCTAGATGCCACAAGTGCACAAGTGTAATCAATTAACTACAATACCCATTACAACTAGTAAGTGAATATAGTTGTTAAAAGGTATGAAACAGTTAAATGTATTAATTGAGATTAATTATATTTAGTTAGAATGTATTGAGACATTTTTAAACATTTTTAATATAGAAATTCCTGCAAAAGAAATAAAATCACATCTGCTGATTACAAACAGAAAATATTATCTCAATCTGTACTGTGAAATTCATTTTTCTTTTTCTTGACACTGCCAAAAACCATAGACATTTAAGGATTGTTCTTTTTTTCTTTATTTCTGCTTGTTTGATTGTGATGGAAAATATATAATTAAAACGTCTTTACTGTCAAGAACTGTATTCAGAAGCTCTGGTAGCAACAATAGATATCTTTATGTCAAAATTACCTTTATCGAGATATTTCCTCTTTCTTCTTTGATTCAAAAGTATGTTTTACAATAGCAGCAAGATGCCTACATTAAGTCTAAACTTCAGGAAGTACAATTGAATAGCATAATATGTTCAGTGCCAAAGTTCACAGTTCCTTGAACCTTAGAAATGTCACCCTCTCTCGCAGGTTTCAAAAGTCTCTCTTTACTGGGAATATAACAAAGCATTAAAGGTTCCCGAGTCAGGCTCCAGCCTTCAATAACTGGAGGGTGGATATCTTCTCACTCAAAAGAGTGCCCAAAATAGACTAGAAACAAATCAGATGGTCCTGATTAGAAGCTCAGTGAGAAAGTGTATAGTTAGTACGTCTCCAGTTATGAATTAAAGATTAAAATAATTCAATAAAAATATTACCATGGTCCAAGGAGAATGAATGGAACTAGAAATAACTTTAGAGTTATTTAAAACAAAATCTTCCATTTTAATCAGGAAATTAAAGTACAGATAGGTTAATAAGGTTAACATCTAATGGTAAGTTTGGGGGAAAGTGGGGACTGGAACTCAAGAGTTGGGACTTTAACTACAGTGTAACTTAATATGTTTTTCATAATATGTCATTTAATGTGTAAGCCTGACAGCATGCCAGCCTATCAGAATTTGTCATTCTACAGATAGCAGAAGTATTATTTTGTTATTAATGAACTAGAATGGAGCATTCATAAACACCTTAGGGCATGTGACGTTAAATATTTATGTTCAAGCTAAAACTCAAGCAAAGGAAACTACCAGTGATGCCACAGGGAAAGTGCCATGTCATTGCAGGAAAGGGTTCATTTATTTTCAAACCTAAATATAATCAAAAAGTGATTTTTCTTAGCCTAAGGCTGTGAACATGCCCCTTCTCAGTGCAGGTAGTAAGGATGCAAACACCAGAGAGAGAGAATGGATTCCACATGGGAAACTCAGAGAACTCCGGAGTCAGAGAACGATGGTATCCTGAGTCCCAGCCAAATTTCACAGATCATGTTAAAAGCAAGACAAAGCCCATGTAAAAACACATGGTATAGTCCGAGAATATCAATATTGTACTTGGAACAAGTGAAGAGTCATAAAAGGTTTCACCATGACCATTTAAAATGCCACTAAGACTCTGATGTAGCAACATGACATCATCAGGAAAAGTCAGATTGAACCAACACAAATATTCCCCTGGCCAAACTCGCTACAGATTATTCTCAGTTCCTTTCATATTAGGAACCTCAGAATAATATCGATATTACTCCTTAGAGCATTAACATCGTCAAGTATGATTAAAATTTCATAGATATGCATAAATAGGTGCAATTTGGGAGGAGTAGATTTCAAACTTTAGTTTTAGTTAAAAAAACTATTTGTTCTCTTCATAAATACCTGAGTGAGAAATATCCACTTGAGGGAAGAGGGTAAATTGTACCTGTTTGAAATTCAAGATTTCCAAACAGGAATGCAATACAAAGAGTTTAGGTAGGACAGTTCCCTACTCTACTTCATAAGCACAGACACGCATGCATATCCTCAATTCCATCTGGGATTTTTCTATATTGTTGCAGATTTATGAAATCAAAGATCAAGAGGCAGAGAGCCAACCCCACAATTCAAACCTAGTAGTATGTGACTGCTCAGTCTCTCCTTGACAACTGAAGAAATCTAGTTTTGTTTCCCTGAATAGTATTCTATGTAATTGATAGTGAATTCATGGAGCGTTTTGATAGTTACAGGTTTTATTTTATTTTAGTTTTGTTTAATTTTCTTATAAATGTTAATCATGTGCCATGTTTCTCTTAAGCTCTCTGTTTTCTCTATTTAAACTCCTGCAACTTCTATTTGTATGATACAACCTGATAGAATCTGGTGCAAAACATCATTTAACTAATTTATGGAAGAGGTACATTTCCATATTGTCTTTTCTTTATTATAAAGAATAATAAAAAAATCACTAAAATATTTGATTACATTAAAATTAAATATGAATATATACATATATGCATATTAAATGAAAAATATATGTACACATTGCATATGTGGAATAACTGGGAACTCTATATGTTATAGAAAAACCTAATTATCATTGTGTATGTTCACTCACTTCTAGAGATTAGCGCCAGCTAGAGAAAATAGGGAACCCCAGCTGAGAAAATAGAAACACTACATCTAAAGTGTATTCTAGTTTTCTGTGGAAGTTTTATTAAAGGTTTAAATCAGAGATTACAAATTGGTTCTCTCTTATATGCCAACTCAATTAATTGTTAGAAGCAATTCTGGGACAGAGTCTGATACGCCATCTGCTCTGAACAGGAAAAGATGTATTTGGAAAAATTATGCCTGGTATGGTTGATGAAAGAGGATATCAGGCCACATGCCTGATATAGTGGCAATCTAAGGACTTAGAGAATATCACTACATGCTCAGAATTACGTTGTATAGGACACACCATATCTTGAGAAACACAAATCATAGTGTTCTCATGGACCTTGTATTTAATTTTTTAAAATGTCATATATAAGGAACTAGAACATGTGGTTGCATATATATAGTTGCTTATAATGAAAGAGTGACTTCTGTAATGTTAAACATGCTGTAAGAATTCAGTCTTATAAAATTAAAATCCTATAAGCAATAAATTAGCATGCTGACTGGATTAAAGGTAGCTACTCACGACCTTAATAATGACTATGTCCAAGAGATAAACACTATTACTAACTCTAACAAAAAAAGAGGAAATAAAAATTTAAGGTTGATATTTTCTTTCCTTCCTCCTCCCTCCCTTCCTTCCTTTCTTTTTTGGCTGCCCCACTGGATATGGACTTCTAGGCCAGGGATCAGGTCTGAGTCCACAGTTGCAACCCATGTCACAGCTGAGCCTTAACCCACTGCGCAGGTCCAGGGATGGAATCTGTGTCCCAGTGCCCCAGAGACGCTGCCAATCCAGTTTCACGTCAGTGGGAACGCCAAGATTGATATTTTAAATGAAAGTTTACATTAACCTCCCAAACTTTCAAATATTTAGTAAAATCTAATGAAAGATGTGCAGGCTCTCTGTAATGAAAATCAAAAATCATGGCTGAGAAAATTTAAATAAGATCCAAATAAAGAATAGTACAATGTTCAGGAATTCAGAGACTCTAACTGGAATAATGTCAATTCTTCTCATATTGATCTACAAATTGAGTGCAATCTCCATCAGAAAGCAAGCAGAGGGGTATGTGTGTAAAACTGACAGATTCTCTTTAATTTTATTTTATGGAAAGACAAAACATCAAAATAATCTTGAAGAAGAACAAGACTGAAGAATTTTACTATCATAATTCAGATTTACTATAATTGAGAGAAGAGAGTATTGGCACAAGGATAGAAATTTATGGATGCTAGTCAGATTTGTTTCTGCTGAGCCACAACAGGAGCTCCCACAAGGATAGAAATTTAAATCAACGAAAAAGAAGAGAGTTTGTTTTTTGTTGTTGTTGTTGTTGTTTTAAGATCCACACTGTTAAAGTCACTTACAACAAAGTGTCACTGTAATTCAGTGAGAAGTAGAGTAACTTATAGAAGATTGCTAGCTCTTTCCTGGATGAATCTCTCTCTTTATTCTATGCTTACATGTTACTCTGTATATTTTCTATTATGTTAGTACATAGAAAAAATAATTGCGGAAGAATATCTTTCCTTGGTGAGGCTTCAAGATACAGGTTTCCCTGACTCTCCAAAAGTAACACATTCCTATGAAATCTTTCATAAGCTTAAATGGTGTAAAGCAAAAACAAACAAAAACTAACCCCAATTACAGGTTTGTTTTTTTTTCCATAAAAACAAATATCTTCCTTGAATTTCTTTTGGTTAATGAAAACAGGTACTAATGTAGGTTTTCCATAAAAGCAAAGTGATATAAAGCCAATTTTGGAAAAGTGAGGAGGTGAAGTCTTTGGAAGAGGACAACCTGGAAGAGCTATGTCAATACCACCATTAACTACAAAAACAGTAGGTAGCAATTACTGAAAACTTGTGTGCTGGGATTACAATGAGTGCTTTACTCACATACTATTAAGTCGACAAACACAATACACTCTTTTTTTTCTAGATAAAGAAGCTCTTAAGTAGAAGCACCGTGACAATTAAGACAGAGTGAGTAAACGACAAAGCAAGAATTCAAACTAAAATCTGTTTCCAAAACCCATTTATTTCTCCCCACTGCATTAAATACCAAGTTGTCCATGTCCCAATTTTTTAAACTATTTGCTTTAACTAAATAATGGCATGGATTTGAACTGTTTTGAGTATCATTGAGAAAGGCAAAGTTGTTTAAATGTAAAATGCTTACATCAGAGGTGTGAAACGTCACTCAGCTTCTCAGGAAGAAATAAGCTATTCTTCATTTGAAAGTCCCTACACCCAGCGGAAGAAACAAAAAGGTAGGACACAGTAAGGATTTTCTACACTGCTTGGGTTTTCTCCATCTTTTCAGCAGTGTCGTGAAGAGGTATATCCATCAATGGTAACTTCAGAGATTTGGTGTCATGTGTTATTTTTACAGTGAGCACAGTAATTGGAAAAAAAAAAAAAAAAAAGCTTGTGAGATCTAGCTTCTTAGTACTTGGCATGTTAATCTTTGAAAAGATAAAGAAGCAACAGGCAGCAGAATAACTCTTAGGTAACTGCGATGCATTTGTTGAAGATAAATTAGTTTACCTAAATTCAATAGTAAATTCAGGGACTGGGTTCATATTACTGTTTCAGTATTCATAACAGAAGAGTAGGTAGTAATTTGAAATTTGATAATATTTTAACAAACTCCATTAACAGTATTCAGTCAGCAAATATCTGTCATGTTAAGAAAGAATCCACCATTAAATGTGAAAAATGTTGGTTAAAACAGTCACTCAGAGTCTCAAAACCCACCAATGGCCCTCCATCTCACTTGGAATGAAGTGCAAATTTGTCAGAGGTTCTACAAAACTCAGCAGTATCTCCACATCATCACACCTTTGATGGAACATCTCTCTCTTATACCTCTATTATGATGCTCCAGACCATATACCTTGATCAAGCTCACACCTCAGTCTTCACCTTAACAGGTTTCTCTTCCAGGAATGCTTTTCTTGCAGATGTCAGCATGCCTCACTCTTTCACTTCTTTCAGATCTATACTTTACCAAGGAGCACGTTCCTGCCACATTAGTTAAAATACTCACTTTAAGTAATAAAATGATGACTACCTCATCCTCAGTATTCCTTGAACTCCTTTCCTGCTTAAATTTTCCCCCATCACACTCGTCACCTCCTATGTACTGTTTATTTATTAGTATTGTAAATATTTCTTTATATAGACTTAGGCCACACATGAATGAGGTTTGTTATCTGTTTTATTTAAACCTGTGTCACCAACTCCTGGAACCATGGCAAATGCATAGGAGATGCTCAATTAGTATTTTTTTAATAAATGGGTAAAGGAATGAATGGTTGATTGAATTTATGGAAGGTCCTAGGAAGGAGAAAGCTAAGTTAGCACAAGTTGTGGAAAGTAACATAATGTCTTTTCTATCAAAGGAAATCTTGGTTACTCCATTTTGCTACAGTTTCATTTGAAACAGCTTCCTGTGACCCCTCCTCCTATTTCCCTCTTCGCCCAGTAACAATTTGTTTCAAATTAGCCAACTGAGAAGAATGTGCGCCCTGACCTGACCAATGGGAAGGGGACAGGTACATCACCCGCATTAGGGATAAGTAGGGAGGGAGGGTCTTTTCTTTGTGCATGCTCTTTGAGTACCTGTGCCCTCTGCAGAAGTAAAGAGACTTGTTGAGATCTCCCCACATTCATGTGTCTCATTTTCCCACATGGATGATCCAAGCCATCTCCCCAACAGATATGGGGGCTCGTCTGGGATTTGGGGTCCACTGGAGCACGGATTCTTGAGGAGGGGAGACATTTCCTATGGCCTGTTGTAGTGGCCCTAAATTGAGAGGTCCACGCCTGTGAACTTCAAACCCATGGAGGGTTCTCGATAACATGGGAAATCACATGATGACCAGGCAAGTTCCATTAATGGACCAAGGTAGGAGAGATCCTTGGTGGTGGGGAAAGGGGGTCAGTAAGCCTCAAAGGGTCTCAGGTGAGACTGGAGGTTTCAGGTGAGACTGGTGATTTTGGGTGAAACTGTAAAATCAGAGCATGACCCTCAACAGGTCTCGGGTGAGACCAGAGATTTCAGGTGAAATCAGAGGATCAGAACCTGATTCTGGGAAATGGTAAGCAAGTCTTCCTGACCTGTACCTCCACTTTGAGGACTGAATGAGGGAGGGGACCAAATTCCTCCAGACAGTCCTCTAGGATTGATATTAAAGTATCAGGGTAACAATCCATGGACGAAGGACAAAAAGAAGGGAAGCATGATTAAATATTGTTGTTTTGTCTGGACACAGACACTTAGTCTGGCCCATCCATCTTCTGGCCAAAGTTCGGATAGGACAAGGATTGGGTCTGTCAGCTGATCATTCAGTTTGTCCAGGACAAGTTACCAGGATCTCAGGAGGCAACTTATTATGCTCTCTGTTGGTGGAGGGACTGGTCCCCTCAGAGCATGGGACCAAAAGGGAAATGAGGAGGAAACCCAAGAACTTTCTGGGACCTCCTCCCCTCTGTGGGACCCCCTTGGCTTGCTGCCACCACCTTACAATCCCCAAAATGGTGATGGCCCCCCTCCAGCCACAGCCGCCACCTCTGTCACTGCCAGGGAAGCACAGGAGGGGGAGGGGCACAGAGCCCACCACCCAGGAGCAAGGGCACTGCCTCTGCTTGTGGAGTTAACACGGGAGAGGAGGGGTGCTGAGCTCCACCTGCACAGCCACAGGCACACTATGGCTGCTCATGGAGATAACGTGGTATGGGGAGGGGGCAGAGTCCCCCCACACCTGGTGCCAGTGTGCTGCTTCTCTCAGAGTCAGAACAGGAGGGTTAGGCTGCAGGTACAACATGCTGCCTGGCCCATGAGATCAAAGCCCACCACCTCAACAAAACCAAGGGATGTGACAGGGCCTTATTCCAGACTTAGGGGAGAGTTAACACAATGTCAGGAGTTCCCATCATGGCACAGCAGAAGCAAATCCCACTAGGAACCATAAGGTTGCAGGTTCGATCCCCGGCCTCGCTCAGTGGGTTAAGGAAATGGCATTGCCATGAGATGCGGTGTAGGTGACAGATGTGGTTCAGATCTGGCATTGCTGTGGCTGTGCTGGTGGCTACAGCTCTGATTAGACCCCTAGCCTGGGAACCTCCATATGCCACAAATGCAGCCCTCAAAAGACAAAATAATATGTAATAAATAAATAAATAAATAGGAGGATTGGAAAGATAAACCATAGTTACTAAGATAACCAAAGTTACTAAGAGAGACATAAAAGTTATATGTGAGAAGGAATAAAGAATGGAATTCTATTTTATCAAGGGAAAAGAAGAGTAAGTCTGTTCTCTAGCTTGTTTTAAATGGAAACAGGGGACAAACTAATGGATACCAGAAAGTGCTGGAAGGTTTGTGGGAAGTAGACATTGAGAGAAGGGTTACAGTGTCAGAACTAAATTTAAAATAAGTTTGAGTAAATTAATTTTAAAATAAGTTGGTACAAAACTTGAACTTGGCTTTTCTTTGTTAAGAAAACAAAGTTTCCTTGGAATGCTAGTTTGATAACAGATTACACAATGTTCTTTTAAGTGATCTTCTATATTTGCTTTTGAGATCTCTTGTAACTTTGATTAAGGAAAAAAAAAGTAATCTTCACAGCAACCTATGATTCTATCTGACCAAATTTAAGAAAAATGATTTACTTATAAACACTATCACATTCTAATTAAAGTGTTTTTAACTCAGCTAACTTTAAAATGCTTCATGGGATCCTTGAGGCATTCAAAAAAAACCTTACATTTACTAGAATTATTTGGAATGTTAAAATACATAGAGAGCATTGTCAAATGAGTGAAAAACCTCAGATTATATAGATGAATAGATGTTTTTAATATAGATATTCTAGAACTTTTACAGTCCCTGAAATTTGGATATATACTGGTATTATGTTATAATTCTTTTTTTCCATAGTTATTTCAAATTGTTATATGCCACAACAGTTATCAAGTTTCACTGCCAATTTGCATTGCACTCAGATTTAAAATGTGACTTAAGTCTCTTCTCACTATTAGTTAATGGCTTTACTCTGATACCTTTGCAAAAATGTTCCCTCTTCTAGATCTATAGAGACAACTTTTTTAATAATAAATACAAGTTTCTGATCTCCAGAACTTAATGATGAGCTGAGTAAGAAATTTAAAAAAAATTTTAAAGGGAAATTAATGATTTCATAAACAGCTAAACAAAAAAGATTGGTTACACTGGACTGTGTGAACTGGTAAATATGGTTACAACTTTATGGTTTCTATTTAAAATAATACTGGCTTTTAATCTGTGTTTTCCAGCTATAAAGAAATTCTCTCCAACAAGCAATTTGGTAAGTTAGACCTTTGTAAGCAGAACTGAAACATTTCTCTCTTCTCTACCTGATTTCTTCAGAGAATGGAAACTCTCAGGTTCCCAGAAGCTTTATCAGATAATTAGGAAGGCCATCTTGTATGGAGCCTATAAAAACCTCAAGGTATCTGGGTTTTTAAAAGGGAAGGAATTCACCAAGATCTTTAAGATAAAAATCTTTAAGACAGACCCTTGGCATGACTTTCCTAGCCCTGAGGCACCTTTTAAAAGCTTAGTCTAAGATTACCCATAAAGTTCTAACAAAGCCAATTAAGAAAAAACTATATGATTAATTTTATTCACTTAAACCATCAGGCCAAGGTTGTTGACACCAGACTTAATTGGCAAATAAATTAGCCTTGGTTTATTTGATAAAAATGAGAGTAATTTTAAAGAGAAAGAGATGTTTCAATGAAAACTTGCTAAATCTATTAATTTCATTCTCTTAATTGTGGTGTTGCCAAGACTTACTTCCAAGATAGTTCTTCGCTATTATATTGCTGCAAAGTTGAACTGAACTTCTAAAAGAACAGTTTAAGCTTGTTTCTAAAGTTTATCTCAGTAATCTATTTTTAGATAAAGATCAGATGCCCCAAAACCTGCAACAAGGGGACTATGCATACTAAAAAGAACATAATATAAAGGTACTATTTCCAAGCTTGTAGAGGAAGATTCCAATACCTTACTATGGAGCCAGGAAGAGGTACACAATTTAGGGATTTAAGAGAGCACTGACAGGTGCCCCTCTTCTGGCTCTATCATTTTTTTGAAAAACATATTCATTTATTTGTAAGCATTGGCTGGGGAACAGCTCTAGGGGTCCTCACACAGAAACATGGGGGAAGCCACCAGCTGGCAGTCTCCCTTTCCTGCCTCCTGGACGCTGTCGCCAGAGGACGGCTGAGTACATACAGTTGGGTAGCCACCCCTGCCCTATTAAATGAAGGAAACAGAAAACTCACCTTTGGAGGAAGGCTGACTGTGAGTATGAAAATGGGATATGGGGACACAAATCCCTCATTGAAATGGATGAAATATTCTGTGGACGCACTACACAAAGGCAGCTGTTAACACTTGTGCCACAGGGAGACCAGAGATCCAAGTGGTTCCCTTTCCTCTGGGAAGGTCATCAGACCCACAGGGTCTTGAATGCATACCGGCCCTCTTCCAGGACAAAATGGCTTGAAATATGAGTCCAGTCAGACTTTGTCACTGCTATTCCCTGAGGTCAAAAGTTCTGTGGGTCAGCCCCTGAGAACTGTTCAGCAGCCAAATGAAGACATCAACGTCTCTTCATGTCTAAAATGACCAGAGGCAAAGGTGACTTTCTTAGGCAACCTGACCAGGTGTAGTGAAAGCTGGTCCTAATCACCCCCACAATAAATCCCAGTTCCAAGTGCCCGGGCAGATGTCTGGTGGTATTGTGGGAGTCCACTAATGGGCATCCTCTGTAAAATCAAAGGGACACCTATACTTTGGTGCAATTGGACATCCCTTTCACCCTGGCACTTAGGACCCAATCTCAAACTCAGGCAATTCTGAGGAAATAAGACATTGCCCCTCCGGTCTATATTGACTCAACAGGTGTCCCAAACAAATTTAAGGCAAGAAATCAGGTAGCTGCTGGGTTTAAATCTGCTCTCTTTTGGTGGTCCACCATAAATAAAAATGTCAACTGGATAAACTACTTCTACTACAACCAACAAAGATTCATTAATCACACTAGAGATGCCATTAAAGAAATGGCTGAACAGCTAGGGCCAACTAGTCAAATGGCATGGGAAAATAGACTTGCTTTAGACATGAGGCTGACAGAAAAGGGTAGAGTCTGTGTAATGATTGGTATCCAGTGCTGTACATTCATTCTCAACAACACCGCCCCAGACGGCACCATCACCAAGGCCCTACGCAGATTAACGAGTTTAGCAGATAAGCTTTCAAAGAACTCTGGTATTAATGACCCCTTCACAGACCTTTTAGAAAATTAGTTTTAAAAAAAATGGAAGGGACTAATGGCTTCAATCTTTACCCCTCAAATTGCTGTTGTTAGTGTGAGTATCTTAGTTGCATGTTGCATAATCCTTTGTGCCAGGGGACTTATTCAAAGATTAATAGAAACTGCCCTAACAAAGCAACTGGGACCCCGCCCCCCCACCAAAGCAATATACTCCTGATGGACACAATAGAACATGAGAACTAAACCATGCTCAAAGAGTTTGAAGAAAACAATATTTGATTAAAAAAAAAATGAAAGGGAGGAATTGTGGAAAGTAGAAAGATTTCCTTCTATCAAAGGAAATCTTGGTTACTCCATTTTGCTCCGGTTGTGGCTGAAACACCTTCCTGTGACCCCTCCCCCCCCGTAACAATTTGTTTCAAATTAGATGACTGAGAAGAATGTGCACCCTGACCTGACCAATGGGAAGGGGACAGGTACATCACCTGTGTTAGGGATAAATAGGGAGGGTCTTTTCTTCTTTGCACGTGCTTTTTGAGTACCTGCGCCCTTCTGCAGAAATAAAGAGCCTTGTCGAGATCTCCCATGTTCATGTGTCTCATTTTCCAACACTGACAATCCAAGCCATCTCCCCAACAAAGTTAGAAGGACCAAAGGCAGAACCAGTTTTGTGTTTGAAGACTAGAAACGGCCAATGAACATGAGGATGAGTGGTGGAAAATGAGAGCAGGGTGGAAGGAAAGGTCATAAAGTCCTGTGGACTGTGAAAAGCATTTTGCATTTTACTATAGTGCAATAGCAATTCTTTGAAAGTCTGTAAGGAGGAAAGTGATGATGACAAATTTGTATTTTAAAAGCTCACCCTAGCTATTGTATAAAGAGTTAGTTAGATGAAGGCAAGAATAGAATCATTGCAAATGACAAGGTGAGAAATGGTGATGACATTTAAGAGCAGGACAATAGTGGAAAGATTCTGGTAAATTGTAGGGAAGACTTTTCATGAGTTCCTGAGGAGCAAGGGACCTAGTTTTGCTGGGCTCAGTTTCTGTTCTGCTCATTTACTCTTTCACAACCTAATAGAAATGGAGGTGAGTTACAATCAATTTTCTTATACGATTGCATTGGCTTAGATTTTAAAAAGCTATTTCCTCCTTGGCAATTCAGGTAAAACTAGAGTAATCTATTATTAGAGAGAAAGAGAATCAACATTCATGGACAACCTAAGTTATATCATGACAGGTGCTGTATCTGCTATTTTATTTAATCCTTCTACCAATCCAGAAAAATGAGAAGATATAGTTACAAAGGATGAGTTGATTTTTCCAAGAACAGGCAGCTATGTAGTGGTAGGACATAAATACATACTTTCTGGCTCCAACTACCCTGACTTTTTTCCCCATACCATATTCAATATTGCATACCATAGGCAACATTGATATGATTTCATGAAGTAACATGCATAATTGTTCACTTTGCCTTATTTGGAAAATACACACACATATAGAAGCACTCACACATTCCTATGAATGGGCTCATGTGCAAAAATAAAAAAATCAATTAAAACAGCATAGCCTTAAAAAGGCATTTTAGATAGTCTGTGAATGTTTTTAAATAAAAAAATGCTTTAAGTATAATTTAATGTTCTCAGTTCTTAATTTTTCTCATTATCTAGTTTAACCTCATCTTTGAACTCAGGCATATGTAGAGTATTTCTTTCAATTTACCACAGTTCAAGTTTCTATAACTTTACAGTTCAAGTTTAAAATATTTCCTGTGACATGCTTCTAATTGTCTAGATGCCAGAATTAAAACAGCTGTTCTTCTTCTTTTTCAATCCTGTGAGGAAAAATGATTCCAGAACTTTCCCTAAAATTAATAAAAATCAGGAGTTCCCATTGTGGCTCAGTGGGTTAAGAACCTGAGGATGCAGGTTAAATATCTGGCCTCGATCAGTGGGTTAAGGAGCCAGCATTGCTACAAGCAATAGCATAGGCTGACAGCTGCAGATCTTATCCAACCCCGAGCTCCAAGCTCCAGAACTTTCATATACTGTAGGCACAGCCCTAAAAAGAAAAAATAAATTAATCACAAAATCAGGGTTTATTTTGCCTTTTAAGAACTCTGGGAGTTCCCGCTGCAGCTCAGCAGGTTATAAACCTGACTAGTATCCATGAGGACACAGGTTTGATCCCTGGCCCTGCTCAGTGGGTTATGAACCCTGCATTGCCATGAGCTGTGGTGTAGATCACAGATCTGGCTTGGATCTGGTGTTGCTGTGGCTGTGGTGGAGGCCAGCAGCTGCAGCTCTGATTAAACACTAACCTGGGGACTTCCGTATGCCACAGATGCAGCCATAAAAAGAAAAAAAAAATTCTTCTGTTGACCTGAGACCAATGACAAATTATTTCCCCCACTTGTAAAAATAGTCATCCATTCCTATCTCTTTTGATTTACCTCCAATAAGACTCTCATAAGTAAGAAATCCCTTCCAATAATAAGGCCATGCTATCCATTGAGTTATGTCCCCCCCACATCCTTCCCCCACACAAATATACTGAAGTACCTTAGGATGTGTTTTTACTTGGTAAATAGCCACTGCAGACGTAATTAGTGAAGAAGAAGTTCTGTTGGAGTGGGGCAGACCCCTGATGCAATTTGACATCACTACAGATGCCACATGAAGACAGAGAAACACAAGGAGAATGCAAAGGCTGGAGTTTTACGCAACTGCAAAACAACCAAAACCAAAGATTGCAGTAAATCACTAGGAGCTACATAAAAACAAGGGAGGATTTAAGAGGGCATATACATCAACACAGAGAACAGACTGGAGATTGTTAAGGGGGAGAAGGGAGGGAGTGGGATGGACTGAGAGTTTGGGGTTGATAGATGCAAACCATTATTTTTAGAATGGATAAGCAATGAGACCCTATTGTCTAGCACGGGGAACTATATCCAATCTCTTGGGATAGACCATGATGCAACATAATATGTATATATATAAAATATACCATAACTGGGTCATGTTGCTGTGCAGCAGAAATTGGCACAACATTGTAAATCAACTATACTTTCATTATTTTAAAATATTAAAAAAAAATGGCAAGGGGATAGCTATGCTGACACCTTGATTTCAGACTTCTAGACTCAAAAACTGACAGAAAATGGATTTCTGTTATTTTAAGCCACCCAGTTGGTGGTCATTTGTTTCAGCAGCCCTAAGAAACGAATGTGCAATATAAATTTGTATATCTATCAGAGATTACACAATTTTTTCATGCCTTGTATTTAACTTCTCAAAGTAATCCTCTGTTAATTTTATCTACTTTAAATATATTGCCATTCCCTTAACCTGGTACTTATTTTTCAGTATCTGCTCAGATTTTTCCTCACTTTATTAAAGTTCGAATGTCTCCTCTCAAAAGAGACCTTATCTCTCCACCCTATTTAAAATAATGCCTCACATCATTCCTTCCCCCTCTCTGTTTTATTTTTATACCACTTAAAAATCCCTGACACTACATTTCGAACTTATTTTTCTGTTTCCCCAGATTTAAGCATAGACTCCTCATGGTTAGGAGTTTTGTCTTTTTGCCCATCTCTGTATTTCTAGTATCTGTATCAGCGACTTACATTGTTGGCATCAAAATAAGCTTAGAACGTTAAACTAAACAGTCATCATTTTATAGATGACGAACTTGTTCTTGGGAACCAATTTAAAATTAGAAAGCACAGATTTTATTCATCCAGTGATGGAAATTGACTATCTGAAAGAAAACACAATCTGATTCTAGCTGACCGGAATGCCAAGAAGGTTGTTGTTTCTAAGCTGCCTTCTTAAAAGATTCCAACTTCTAAATGACTAGTTCTTCAGATTGTTTTATACACACCAGGGATGTATGGTCTATTATTTATTTCTAACACTCTCTTCTTTGCAAGTTCAAACTAGAAACACTGCTTCATTTTCATAAGACAAATTTTCCTCCATAGAAGAATGTCAGCAGAGATTACTAAAGAGCTTTTCTCATAATAGGAACTTTTAAATGGCATCAGAGGAAAACTCTGATTTAATTTATTCATTCATTCTTAGTTAAATGCTGTGCCCCTGCCATGGAGCAAAACTCAGATTAAGCACTGTGAGGGGTTTAAAGATAAGGAGCAAAGAGTCCCTGTTCCAGCTCACGGAAGAAATAAAAAACATGCATAAATCAACATAATTTTAGTTAAGAAGTAACAAACTCATAATAGAGGCATCTTAATTGTTAGGGGAACAAAAAAAGAGATTTGAAGTCAGACCTGTATAGTTTCAGCTCTCACTGAGGTCTGATACTCTTATTTCTTTCTCTTCTTCTCATTCCTAGTGGTGTTCAGCCTTTCTCATCATTTTTAGTCTCTGGGCACCTCACCAGGCTCATTTGCTCCCTTAACTTTGTCCACACTTCCATAAATCCATTAAAGCCCATTCACTAAAGCTACTTCATTTGAACCTTATGGGAAGAATTCTATTTCCTACACACAATTGCCATACTTATATTTCCTCATTCCTAGTAGGCACAGTCAATAAACGGCAGCTACTGTTATCACAGATTGGACCATTCCTAATAATTAGGTAGCCAAGCTCAGGCAGGTGTGAATTACTACTGCAGATACATTCAACAACATGTGTCTTGAACTACACTCTTCTGACCTTCTCTCTAACCTTGACTCACATATAGATGGTATTAATAAGTAAATGTAATGGAAATATCTGTTACAGATATATGTGAAATAGCATTTTGTTTTTAGGAAAATTACCCAGAGTTGTCCATTTTAACTTTTCCTACAAGGACTATAACATTTTCATCATTTAAAATTAATAATGATGCTACCTGGATGGTTTTTCAATTTGGTTTGCCTCCTTTTCAAATAATAAACCAAAGATTCTATTTTTTTAAATAATTTTTATTTTATTTTTTCTTTTACATCTGCACCTATACCATATGGAAATTCCAGACCAGGGATCAAACTGGAGCTGCAGCTACAGGCCTAAGCCACAAGCACAGCAATGCTGGATCCATGCTGCATCTGCAACCTACACCACAGCTTGAGCGAGGCCAGGGATCAAACCTGCATCTGCATGGACACTACATCAGGTTCTTAACCTGCTGAGCCACAATGGGAGTTTCAAAGATTCTATTTTTAAATGATATTTTCAATTACGAAAAGTAAAATTAGTACAAGACATGTAAAACAAAGGAACCAAACCTAAAACAACATGATAGCCAAGAAACCCTGGGCATGGCTCCATCGAACACTGAGTGAATATACAGGTTTTTGTTATTATTGTTCTTTGTTTCCATGTTGCTCATGAGAGCTTGACAGAACATGAACAGGACTCACAGACTGACAACTCATGATTAACTCTGTGGGAAGTGGTGCATGGCCATTCTTAATTGGTGGAAAAGTCTGGTTAATTCCGATATTGAATGAGACTCTGGTGCGAAAACTAGTTATGTGATCCCTGAGGAGTTGGCTTCCCCTTATTTCTTAGTGGTACAAATTGTGTTCAATCACCATCTATGATAAGGATCGGAGATTGCCATTAGTCCTCTTGAATGAGAAGTTCCCAAGAGCAGATCATAAGCCTGAACTTAGCTTTTTGCATAATTACTTCCAATTACGTTAACAAAGGGGGTAAAAAACTTCACGACTAAATAGGATAGGGCTATTGGTAAGAGATAACTCACACGCCACCAAAATGTAGTATTTATATATTTTTTCCAGTTCTCTAAAGATGATCAAAGAAATGTAGCAAGAGGAAAATAAAAATAAAAGCAGGGTATTCTAAGTAACTGCCTCCCTATATCATCTCCCCTGCCCTCCTCTGTGAAGAACCAGAAACTGTCACTCACACTAGAGCCTGGAAGCCTCAAAATTTCCAACAAATAGAGTTGTGAGAAAGGCTATAGTCTGAAAGATGTGGGTAATGGAAGGGGTAGGAGATTTAGATTTAGAAGGACCCAGGTTCTAGAAGGACCCAGGTTCTAGGAAGAGAGGGAAGTAAAAGTTTGATGAAAAATTGAGTGACACCTCTCAGATAATTTGATGGACAAAAACTGATGTCCCAGTGGGGAAGGGTTATTGAAACCTTATCCTTGGGTTTAGTGAAAGGTAATTAGGGAATTAGGAAAAGAGGCTGGCTCAACTAATCATAATAAGATTCTCCAAAACTATAACTCTCTTTAGATTTGGATAATAACATTGTGAGATAATAATATTGAGTACTTAGAGGTACTTGTTGAATAAAAGCCATTTTCTAGGTTCCCAGTATTTGTGCTCACTCAGTAAAGGAAGGAGACTAATCACCCCACCTTCTATTCACCAGCAAAAACAGCCTTGATACGGGCAGTGATACGGTGAAAGAAACCACCTCAGAATGATCAGCAAGACTGATTTTTCTCCATGCCTTTTAATCTCACCATAGACTTCTTTGTGGGATTAAAGAATCACTGTGGAATTAAAGAAATAGGAGATAAGAAACCTAGCACCTGGACTTCACAAATAGGTAAAATCCAAGGCTCAGAGAGATGGAGTAACTTTCTCAGGATCACTCAGCAAAGAAGTGGTAAGAGCGTGACCTTCTCCCACTCCAGCTGGAACTATTTCCACACTGTGTCTCCATTTGATGAGGCGGGACATTAAAGAGCTTAACACGGAGTCCTCGTTGTGGATCAGTGGGTTTCAAATCCAGCTAGTCTCTGTGAGGATGCCTCCCTCAATGGGTTAAGGAACCAATATTGCAGTGCACGGGGGTGTAGGCTGGCAGCTGCACTCCAATTCAACCCTAGCCTAGGAACTTCCATATACCAACTAAAAAGCCAAAAAAAAAAAAAAAAAAAAAAAAAAAAAGATCTGAATGCTACGTAGTTAATACTTTTCTCATATTAGCATATTATAAATTTAGTCATTTAGTCTCTTGACACTGGCAAAATTAACACACGTTAGTGCTGGATAAGGCCAATCTTTTATGGCATTCCACTTTTACTTACCAGTATGTGCCTTTTAAGTTGCAAAAGGAAAAAAAAAGTACTGCTGGCATGTAAAGCAAGTTTTTATTTTTCATTGGCTGCAACTTATCCTAAGTAAACAAATGTTAAAATCAGAAGCACATTTGAGGGAAGAAATATCCTTTAAAAATGTTTAGCCTGCAGGATAATTTTAATGATAATTACATTTTTAGTATAGATAATAAAATGATTAACATTTTTAAAGTCCTGATAAAAAATTGTAGGCCATTGTACTTTAACACACTTGTTGAAAATTAATGATTGCCCTTTGGCATTTTCTACTAATTTTCTGTGTTATAACAATTTGAAGATAAGTATTTTGTCTGAATCCAGCATCTTTTGCATCAGCAGACTATACACTTAAAAAGTGCATAACAGTTATAAAAATGATTTAATACTCTCTAATTTTGTTCCCAGGCCTCTCTTTAAGAGTGCCTTACAAAACAGACAAAGAAATAGAAGGTCTGGAGGGGTGACATTAAGGGCTGAATTGTGCTCCATTTTCCATATTGAAACCCCATCCTTGTACCTCAGATCCTGACTGTTTGGAGACAGGGCCTTTAAAGAGGTGATTAACTTAAAATGGGGCTCCTGGGGTGGTCACGAATCCATCATCATAAGGCAGGGAGATAAAGACATACAGAGAGACATCTGAGGTGCCTGTACCAGAGAGATAAGCATCTGCCAGCTGAGGAGAGAGGCCTCAGAGGATACCAACCTTGCAGACACCTTGATCTGAGACTCCCACACTTGTGAGAAAGTAAATTTCTGTTTTTTGAGCTACTCTGGATATGGTATGTTGTTATGTCAGTCCAAGCAAACTAATACACTCAGTACCTGTTTGTTTCATCACTTCTCATAAAATGCATGGAGAATGTCACATTCTGGCTAACTTAAAGGAAAAACAATATCATTCATAAGATTATTAAATTTTAAAAATTTAGGAGTTCCCATTGTGGCTTAGCGGGTTACGAACCCGACGAGCATCCACAAGGTTGTGTGTTTGATCCCTGGCCTTGCTCAGTGGATTAAGGATCTGGCATTGCCGTGAGCTGCAATGTAGGTCACAGACCTGGCTTGGATCCCATGATGCTCTCTGGCTGTGGCACAGACCGGCAGCTGCAGCTCTGATTCCACCTCAGCCTGGGAACTTCCACATGCCGCAGGTGTGGCCCTAAAAAGACAATAAAATAAATTTAGAGATAATAAAAATCATTTCAAACGTATTAACTTTTTGTTACAACAATGTTCTAAAAGCTTAAAGAATGTAAGTCTTCTTAAGGGAAGTCAATTATCATAGAATATTCTTTTTGGCACAATATGGTAAAAAATATATTAGTTTCACTGAGGTCTGTAAACGAAATCTTTCAAAGATGTAACTGATATCAGATACAAAATCATCTTCAGCATAATGATGGAATAATCTGCTAATCTACTCATGTGCTTATCTGGTACCCATTTAATAAGCAACAGTGATGAGATACCATGATACAGAGCTATGCAGTCTAATATGGCAGCTCCTGCCTATACCTGGTGATTTAAATTTAAATTGATGTAAATTAAATGAAATTTAAAATTTGATTTCTCAGTTGCACTAGCCATGTTTCAAGTGCTTTGCTTAATAGCCACATTTGGCTAGTGGCAAAATTATGAGATAGCACAAATATGTGACATTTCTAGGTTGCCAACTGTTAGATGGAAGTTCCATGTTCATGTCCTAGATTTTCTATTTTCCCGTCATTTACTCTTTCTGTAACTCAATTACATTATCTGAGGATAGAGAGCAATGAATAAGCCATTCTCAAAAGGTTATTATGAGGATTTAATGAAGAAAGACCTGTGAGGGTCAACTGTAAATTGAGAAATATACATATACATTTTGTGCTATGCTGATGAATGCAGTGATGAATTAGATAATCTTATTTTAAAAGAGAGTATTTTGCATAACAGAGAGAAGACTTGGCAATAAATAACTATCATACAAAACAGAATATAAAAGATACATAATTAACAGAGTACTACAGAGATAATGGAAGATTTTCCCCGTTGCCTGGGTATCAAGTCTAAACTCTTAAAAAGTCTTTCAAGACCTCTTCTGCTCTCTTTATCATTTATTTGTTTATTTTGTCTCTTGCTAGGCATCATCTTTCTTTATTCTGCATTCTATTTAGATTTAGAGGGGTTTTTTTAGTTCAATTTTTTTCAAATAGGTCAAACCTCACATCTAGATTATAGACCTTGCTTATTTTTTCTTTTTATGGCTGCACTTGCAGCATATGGAAGTTCCCAGGAGTCAAACTGCAGCTGCAGCTGAAGCCTACTCTGCAGCCACAGTAACGCAGGATCTGAACCACATCTATCATCTATGCTGCAGCTTGCGGCAGCACCAGATCTTTAACTCACTGAGAGAGGACAGGAATTGAACCTGGATCCTCAAGGACACTATGTCAGGTTCTTAACCTGCCAAGCCACATTGGAAACTCTTTAGGCTTTTTTTTTTTTTTTTTTTTTTTTTCCTTCCTGGAATGAATCACAGGGCAGGCCCCCAAGATCTTGCCATCATTTATTCACCTGGCTGAATCAGTCATTATCACTTATCTCAGACATTTCTTCTCAGACTGCTCCTCTGAATCCTAGCTCTCTATCACCGTATCATATTTTGTTGAAATGTCCTGTAAACTGAAGTCCCTAGTCCCCATATTGACTGGGTAATTAGGAATCATTAATCTCTTGATCACTGTTGAATCTCCAACAATCAACATTCTCGCTAGCTCACAGTAAGAGTCCAAAATGTTGACTGAATGAAAGCTAAAGGAGAGAGAAGATTCTTTTAGCTGGTGAGGTTGTGTATGCAGGTCAGTCATCAAGGAGCTGGTATTTGAAGGACCTATTTCAAATATGATTATTTTTCTTTTTCTACTCAACCATGTTGTGTGCACCGTAAATACAGGTGTTAGTCTTTTCCTCATGTCTAATGTAGAACTTAGCATACACTGGGGTTCCCCAACTTATTATTTGACATTTATCTGTATTTTGTCATGGAATTCAATGCAGGATACTCATGCAGAGTGGGGTAAAAGAAAAAAAATGGTAATTATTTTTAGTCACCTATGCCTAGCCAGTTTATGTAGATTATCTCATGTCACTCTTACAGCAACCCTTAGAGAGAAGTATCCCATTTATTGGGCAGGTAAATTGAAGCTAAGAGGGGTCAAGTGAGGTGATGACCTCACTTTTCAACTATAAGTAAAATTTATCTGAAAGTTTGGGGCCATGTTTCCCTTATGGGCAGGGTAAAAGATTTCTGGTTTTTCTAGGTAATTAATTTCCTCCTAGATTATTTCTGTTGTCACCTTAAAGTATGTTAAAAATATACTTTACTTAAGCTTATTCCATTTATAGTCTCCTTGTGCATAAATACCTGATTGACCCATATAATTTGTTTCAGTTTCTCAGATACTATTTCAAAACAGTTTAGCCAACAATTTATTGTATAGAACAAAAATGTTATTTTCTAAATAAAAGGAAATAAGTTTATATCAACTAAATGTTTTCCCTATTATCTTTTTACTCATTTATGTGTGTGTGTGTGTGTGTGTATATATATATATATATATATATATATATATGCATACATATAAAAAAATCTCAGATAAATTTGATAAAAATCTCTGGGCAAAAGAGGATTCTTTCTGAATATTTTGTATTTTTTCATTTATTTACATTTGAGTTGATTTATCCAGCTTAAGCTAAACTGATACATTATTCATACTTAGAAACACATAATTAATATTGATTTTTATATCCAAAAGCTCTTTTTACAAATTCACTAAGAAGTAGGCTATAACTCATTGCCAATGCATTATCACCTCATTAGAACAAGAAATTTATAAGAATCTTTGTTCAGCTCAAGGGAGAAAGGGAGTAGCATTTCCTCACAGGTAAGGTGAATGCTAAATATACCACAGACACAATGGAAGAGGGACAAATTATTATGTACTCAACATTTTAAAAGAACAACTCTTGAAATCTCTTATAGGTACTTGTTTCATTGCATTTTAACTCTACAAATTTTCCCCTCAAGCATGGAACACAATTTATTTTGCAGCATAAATATGTCAGTGTTACAGTTGGAAAAGTAACCATGTTTCTAATATTCTCAGTGATATTTGTCCTGTCAAAGCCTTTCACTTTTCTCATCAAATGTCCAAATTCCAGGCCCTTCCACAGTATCTTTTAAATGGTCGCATGTTAGGAAAATAATGAGAAAAGTGTCTTCCATCATCCAGAATGCTGTTCACTGCATCATTAAAGAATCTACTGTGGCCAGTTTGGCAGATCAGATGGGTCATGTCCAAGGAGAAGAAAAGGAATAAGGCAGATGGAGACTGATAGTATCAGACAAATATAAAGCTCCAATCAACTATACACTCACTTTGCAAGTATCCATCTAAAATTTATTTTATGATAAGCACCCATAGCTACTGTAAATGCAGTACAGAGAGGAGGAGGATGTAGGCCTCCTGTGCATACTTACTTAAGTAACAATAAAATGCAATCATGTGATCGTAGCAGTATGTTACATAATATCTATAGCTTGGATAGGGCACTGCATGGTACATGCAACGCCCTGAGTGAATATTACGGCATTATTATATGTCCCATGATATTAAAAACATGGTTACAGAATGCATTTATATATACCACATGTACTATATGCCATTCATATGCCATATGCTATATGTGTTGTTATTATTAAAAGCACAGTTTTGTTTCTTTTTGTTTGGAAGTTATGAAAAGAAGTTACATGTTATACTTAGGATAAGAAAGGAGATTCACAAAAGCTGTCACAATATGGTTGAGAAATTAGATGTATCTCTTTTTTTTTTTTTTTTTTTTTTTTTTTTTGCTTTTTAGGGCTGCATGTGAGGAATATGGAAGTTCTCAGGCTAGGGGTGGAATCAGAGCTGCAG
Organism: Sus scrofa; assembly: GCF_054392235.1. Taxonomy (NCBI): domain Eukaryota; kingdom Metazoa; phylum Chordata; class Mammalia; order Artiodactyla; family Suidae; genus Sus; species Sus scrofa. Next base: position 15,928,289 of record NC_139391.1, read on the forward strand.
CTGCTGGCCCACATCATAGGCACAGAAACATAGGATGCGAGCCGCATCTGCGACCTATACCACAGCTCATGGCAATGCCGGATCCCTGACCTACTGAGTGAGGCCAGGGATCAAGCCCGCATCCTCATGGATACTAGTCAGATTTGTTTCCACTGCACTACAATGGAAACTTCATAGAAATTAGATGCATCCTGATAAATAAATGAGGCCTACTAATATGAAAATGAGGAACAGATTTTGAACAAGGCATTTGAACAGTAGTTTGCTTATACTTAAGAAAGAGGAGCTTGTGACCTAAATCCTGAACTTTAGAGGGCCAACCTCCATCCTTCCTCAGGTCATACTACTCACCACCCAAAGCCTGTACCACACCTTCTAGACCATGTTCTGAATAAGCAGGCCACTAGAGGTCCATGGCAGTATAGTACTTTTTTCCATCTTTTTTGTCCTGAGTGTGGATTGCACCATACTGTCATAATAATATTGCTGAATGGTGGCCAAGTCTTGGTTGTTTGTGAGAAGTGTGGCTGGAGCTTGGAATAATGGGCTCTGTTGCTCAGATGAGTGGGTTTCAGAACATGGACCAGGGGTAAGAGTCTAGGTAAATTTCCTTTTGTGCTACCACATTCTAAGATAGAATTCTAATGGCGGAAGAGCATTCTAAATTTGAACTGAGCCTTCAAGATCATTTTCAAGGTGTATTTGTCAGAGTAGTAAGCGAGGACCCATTTAAGGGTTTGATAGTTGATTGGCAGTTTTTCACTGTTTATACATATGGTAGGTGTTCAAGGCTCTGAAAATATAAGGGATGGGCTTGTGATTTAACCAAAAACATGAAGCTGGCCAGGTTATGGTATAGGATCTATGTGACAGAATTCTAGAAAAGAAGAATAAATAGTGGGGAGGAAAGGGTGACTAGGAAGGTGACATCAAAGTCAGATCACAAGGGAGTGATACTAAGGCGTATGAGATTTATCCCATAGGGTGGTTTGGTAATGCCGTCCAAGGATTTCCATGTCCAAGTCCTTAGAACCTGTGAATATGTTACCTTACAAGGCAACATGGGTTTTGAAAATACAGTCACATTTACAGATTCTGAGATGATATCATCCTGGATTATCCAAAGGGTCCTAATCTAACTACATGAGTCCTGAAATGTTGAAACCCTTTCCAGCTATGTTCATGAAGATAGAAATATGAGGTTAGAAGAAGAGTGAGAATCAACGACGCCTGATGGCTTTGAAGCTGGAGGAAAGAACCATGAGTCAAGGAAGGCAAATGTCCTCTAGGAACTAGAAAGGGCAAGAAAACAAATTCTCCCCTGGAGTCTCTAGAAAGTAATGAGGCCTTGATTTTAGCCCAGTGAGACCCATGTCAGACTTTTTACCTTCAGATAATAAATGTGTGGTATTTTAAGCCTTTTTGTTGATTTGCTACAGCAGCAATGGAAAAGTAATATAAGCAACATCACTGAAAGTTTCCAGGAAATCTTATTAGGAATCAAACAGCAATAAATTCCTGCTGTAGCCTTTAGGCATTTTTTTTTTTAATTTTGTCACCAATAATAAAATAACCTGACAAACAGGGGCTTCCATAGGTGGTATATTTTTCTGCTCTAACAGGAAGTCCAGAAGTTGGACCTCTGGGCTACAGAAGCTGTGCTAGGGCCCAGGGCCTGCCTATCTTTCTGCTCTATCACCCCGACAATTCCTGTGCTCATGGTCACAAGATGGTTGTTGTAGGTGGCATGCCTCCCTAGACAGGGAGAGGACAGCAGATGAAAATATAGGGAGCATGCTAACCGAGGCGGATTGTCCTTTCAAAAATACTCATTTCAGAAGCTCCACCCATCAACTCACTGGCCAGAAGTAGCCAACTTTTACTTTGAGTACAGACAAAAAAGTTTCAGAAACTGGCAACTAAACCTGCAAGGCAACTAGGGCTTAGGAAGAGGAATGGGATTTAGACAGAGACCAAATCATAAAAAGAACTCTGTTTACTACAGATTTGGGAAGCATCAGAGGTTGTCCAGGTCTCAGCATTATATAGCACTGGGACTCAAGAAGAATCACAGAGTAAGAGCTTGGCTTATGGAGGTAAAAAAAAAAGTGGGGGGGGGGAGAAAAAGAGAACTTCTTGCTCCCAGCTACACTCAGCTACTCTTCCTTTGTGTTCTAATACCACGGGAGTATCCCTATCTTTGCACTGTTTCAACATTTTGTTCATCTGTGTATGTAACCAAAATGTTTTTTTCATCTCCTACAGGTAGTTAACCCAGGCTCTCGATTCTTGCCTCTTCATGCCAAGCAGAGCACCAGGCATATGCTACGTATTGGGTTAGTGTTGATTACATGAATTATTAAGGTATGAAAACATTTCAGGAGAGAGGAATATTCCTATGCATTATTTTTATTCCTTTCAATATAATACATGCCGTTTCAACCCTCATGAGCTATCAGAGAAGCACCTGGAGTTTCAGGAAATGTACAGGACATACGGTCAGCGCACTCGAGTACAAATTCCATTTCTGCCCCTTGTTATTCTCGGGCTACTAGCCAAGTGACTTAACCTTTCTAAACCTCAGTTCCCACAGAAGAAAAAGGGAGAGGTAATCCACTTAACAGATGACCATTTCCCTCATAGATTTTTAAAAGACATGGACTTTGTTATAAAGATAAAATTTTATCGCACATGTTTTAGCAGACACCCTCTGAGCTTGAATCATATCCCCTGGCACCATTTGATTTGGCCATAAGTGAGGCAGACAGCTCCGTGCAAATGCAGGCTCTCATTGACTTCTGCTGACCCGCAACAGGCAGACAGGGTCTATATTTTGCATCACAAAGACTGAAGCCAAGTGTATACTAGTTACTTTAATTAATTATAATGTAATAATATTAGTTCATTACCACTAACAAATGTACTATGTGTATGTGGTATTGTAATAATAGAGAAAACTATGAGGAGGGGCTGAATTCTTTGTTCAGTTTCTATAGAACTAGAACTGCTCTAAAAAGAAAGCTTATTAAAAAGAAAGAAAATCTATTGCACACATGCTTATTTATGATCTAAAACTTGTGCTTATTGAATTTTGTGTGTGTGGTACGCCTCAAGTGCATGTTTCTTAACCCAGGAATAGATGTCTTACCTGTGACTGTATAAAGTGCTATACTTTGTGACGATGATATGTATTCCTTTTTACTAGTGTGGTTGAAAAGCAAGTTCACTAGTAACCAGTTTAGAGTAATATATATTTCCATATTAGCTTTATAGCTAAAGAAGGCACTGCTGTTCTGCTTTTACAGTTGAGGGGACAGGCTTAGAGATCTGAGGTCGAATGTCACATAACTAGCAAGCAACAAGTCAGGAGTCAAACCCAATCATTCTTCCTAGCACCCATGCTGCTTTTAGCAATATAAAGGTAGGGACATAGACATCATCCATGAAAAATATATATATTTGCATACATTTTAGATACATTCTATCTATCCATATCCTTCATAAGGAAACTTGACCCTAACTCTTCAGTTACTTGACAGCATGGCTTGCATTCATTATGTGCCTGTGGACCATCTTTATACTCAAAATATTAACATTACTATTTTGCCAAAAGATTACCACTAAAATAATAAAAGAAATAAAGCAACGGATACATTTCTGGATAAAATACATTGTTAATTCCCCTTGATTTATTCACAGGCATTCCTAACTAATATTTATATCAGAGAAAATCCCCTTTACAAGCGAGCAGCTATGATTCTAGGAATAATCAGCCAGTTGATTACCCTCAGCTCAGCACAGAGCCCTGAATGTCATGAAGTAATTACACAGAGATGGATGACCCAGGTGAGACTGTAACAGAGTCCTACAGAGAAGGCAGGACTTCTTCCTCCTAACTTTGGATATGACAGTTTTTGGCATATTGAGTCTTTCCTTACTCAGCACAATGTTTGTGCCTCACAGCCCACATGTCTCCGCGGTTCATTTCTATTAATTTTTGTATGTGTGCTCTTTAAGGATATGGAATGTCTTCTCTAGGACGTAAGTACTAATACCTCAAATATTTGTGAAAGAATTGGGCCATCAAATCGGAAAGTGGGAAAATGGTTAAAAGCAAAACAAGAACACAGTAAGAACAATGCAGAGATAGTCACATCTGCAGGTAAAAACGTCACAGTCCTAACTTCACAAAAATTGAAGCTTTTGTTTTGTCTACTTCATGTGATTTTATTTTACTAATCTCTTCCTTATTAAAGGCATCACAAACCAATCATATATAGCAATAGCAACTGTAGATATAATTTCTGGGCAACAGATCCAGGTACATATTTTGTATTTTTTATGGTTAATATTGAGATAATATGTAAATCTTTCTTTTTCTTCTATTAAAGATGGTAAAAATCTATTATTATTTTTATTGTTATTGCTATTACTATAACTGAGTATGTTCTATAGTGGAACGTACAATCTAGAGTCAATTCTGAGATGGACACTGCACCTCCTCCCACATTCTCATTAAGAACTCCTTGGATAGGGAGTTCCCGTTGTGGCACAGCAGAAATGAATCCGACTAGGAACCATGTGGTTGCAGGTTTGATCCCTGGCCTCACTCGTGGGTTAAGGATCCCGTGTTGCTGAGAGCTGTGGCGTAGGTCATAGACACAGCTCAGATCCTACGTTGCTGTGGCTGTTGCACAGGCTGGCAGCTGTAGCTCCAATTGGACCCCTAGCCTGGGAACCTCTATATGCTGCAGGTGCGGCCCTAAAAAGACGAAAGACAAAAGACAAAAAAAAAAAAAAAAACTCCTCAGATAGGAGTTCCTGTCATGGCTCAGTGGTAATGAACCCAACTAGTATCCATGAGGACAAGGGTTTGATCCCTGGCCTTGCTCAGTGGATTAAGAATCCAGCGTTGCTGTGAGCTGTGGTGTAGGTTGCAAACGAGGCTCAGATCTGGTGTTGCTGTGGCTGTGGGTGTAAGCTGGCAGCTGCTACTCTGATTTAACCCCTTGCCTTAGAACTTCCAAATGCTGTGGATTTGACCCTAAAAAAATGCCAAAAAAAAAAAAGAATTCCTCAAATATGTCATTTAAACTCTTTGACAAGCTCGTCAAACTCAGTTTTTGCACTTTAAAAATGTAAATAATAACATACTGCCTCGAGAAAATATCCAGACCTAGTGTCATAGCATTCAAAACCTATCTCTATTTCTCTCCTTCCCCCATCCTGACCACACAGCCTAGACCCCTGCTGAACCAAGCATCACCAGCTGCACTAGACTTGCTTGCACCTGCTGCTCAGCAGCTTAGTTTCCAAGAAGACTGTCTCCTCTTCCTCCCTGCCTTCTTGCCCCAATTATTCTACCTGCTAGCTGTCATTATTTTTTCTTAACCACTGACTGACTAAATACTCCATCTTTCAAGGCTCCTCTCAGAAATACCTTCTCTGTTAACCTACTCCAGTTGGAGATTTATACCTAAGCAGCCACACTTACATCCTATGACCACTTATTCTCTTCTTTTGCCTTCCTGACACACTATCAGTTTTGTCCTCTTCAAATTCTGTTTTTTTCTGCTCCTTTGCCTTGTTATTTCGAGATGAGGATCTTTGAGGCAGAGGCAAGAGGGAGCGATTTCAGCTGGGAAGGTGATATCCTCCATCTGCTCTCCCACCGGTCTGGATTATAGGCATCAGGGAGACATGGGTTCAAATCTCAGCTGCCTTTTACAGACCATGAAATCTTTAACAAATTTACTTCTCTGAGTTCCAACTCTGTAGTATCACAATGAAGATTATAATATTTTTATAAGATTATTATGGGGATTAATCTATATTGAAGGCCTAAGACATTTTTTGGCACATTGTAGGTACTCAAAAAGAGGGAAATCTTATGTATGGAGGTATAGATAAACACACTTCTGAAGAAAATAATGGAGGATTTTCAATGAAATTTCAGAATTCGTTAGCTCTATTACGTCCCTTCCCTGCCAATCTTTACATTGCTGTTTAGTCATTTATGTATCTGGTATATATAAATGTAACTATACCATATATATCTACATATGTCTATAGTATATATACACCATATATATATATATATACATTTATAGAACTATATATATTTCCATACATAGATACATATATGGTCTTCTCCATATATGTGTATATGTAGATACGTGTGTATCTATAGCTCTCTCTAAATGTGTGTATGCATATATGTGCATATAAATCTGTGTGTGTATATATATGTATGTACTCTATTCCTATTTTTGTAACCAGAAGAAGATGTAGATGGTAGGAAGAAGGGCAGTATAGTACAAGAAACTTTAGCTCTTGAAGAAAAGGGTTTGAATTCCAATAATCTATAGCTAATCTATAGCATCTGTTAGTGGGATGGCCTCAGGTAAGTTACTTAAGACTTCTGAACATTCCTTTCTCTTCTGCAAAGAAAACAGAATCTACCAAAATGAGTTATTTCTAGGATTTAAGATTACACTCTCTGTGTGCAACATGTAATGTGTGTGTGAGTGTGGGAGTGTACGTGTTTCTCCTAGGAGCAAGTTGAGGACTTGTTAATTTGGTGTTTGTGATGGCTTCTTAGAGCTCACACAAATAATGAGAGTTAACTATATATTTGTACTTTTATCCCCTTGAGGATGTTACTGACTCTATGTCACTGCAGTCTAAAAATGCCTGTTGTACAATAAGGACTCAGTTTATCTTTGCAGGAGAAACACAGTAGGAATGGAGGCCAGGAGAGAAGAAAGAAAGAAGGATAGTGGGGACTGAAGGAGGAACCATGGCTTCGACGCTTATCACCAGGTTGACACGTGGTTACAGCTAATGACTCTTTTCTCATCAAAATGTGACTGCCAGGTTTCCACGGAAACATTCCTTCTGAAGGCCTTTCATGCCTGCATCTGGACTCACTGTCACCTCTCCTGAACACCAAATATACCTCCACATGCTTTTCATTTTTCTTCTTGAATCATTTGCCACCATTTATAGCATCCCCTTCTTCATCTAGGTCATCCGTTTCTCCAGTTGCGAAAAGCTCCCACCAAATCTGTAAAGGAGCTCAGGGCATCCCTCCCTTAGGAGGAATCATCATGCTTCTCGCCCTGCCCTGCCCTTCATGCTGGGATTGCTGATGCCCTGCCCACGTGAGATTTTCTTTTCAAGCAAGTGGAGCCAGGGGCCAAGGGAGCAATTTACCAAGAAGTGAAGCCATTTTTTGATCTAGTGGAAATCTTTGATGAAAAGTGATAGTAATAATACCTTCCATGAATATAATGGGAGCTGCATGCCAGACATCATATTGGGCATTTACGTGCTGTTAAGGGCTGCATGATGTCCCCATAAAATTCACAGGTTAAAGTCTTAACTTCTAGTATTTCATAATTTGACTGTATTTGGAGATAGAGCCTTTAAAACAAGGGGATTAATGTGAAATGAAGTCATAAGGGTAGGTCTGAGCTCAACAGGACTCACATCTTTAAGGGAAGAAAAGATTAAGACACAGGCATGCACAGAGGAAAGACCATGGGAAGATAGAGGGTGATTATGACCACCTAAAGACCCCTAAAGGAGAGGGGTCTGAGAAGAAATCAATTTCATTAAAGCAACTTGATCTTAGAATTCCAGCCTCTGGAAATATGAGAAAATTAAATCCTGTTGTTTAAGTATCAGGCAACTGTACTTTGTTGTGGCAATACTAGAAAATCAGCATATACAACTTTGTTCCATTTTTTTCTCAAGGTATCCTATGAAGAACAAATAACTACCACTTTCCACTTTTAGTAAAAGGCTCAGAAATAACATCTGAAGGGCTCCATTTGAAGTGGAAAATCAACCCACTGATTAATGTGATTAAATAGAACCTAAAGGCAAAATTAATCTGAGGCAATGGATCTATATTCTGATACTCATATATGAAATACGTTTTCTAGCCCCATATGTTACTCAGTAAACAGATTTTAATTTCTGTTTTGTGCCAGACATTGCAGTCTGTGTCGAGGATACACAGAGAACTAAAACACGGTTCCTTCCCCCGGAAAAGCACTTGGCCTTTTACAGACAATGCGCACAAAATATATTCATTTAATAGGTTGTATTGGACATACTAACCCATCTCATTGTCAGAGCTTTAGACATGGACATCATTAACTCTTTTGAGGATCAAGAAAAGCCTTACAGGTGAAAGGATGACTCATCTGAGCCTCAAAGCATTGGGTGGTCATACAGAACAGTGGCTGAGGGCATCGCAGCTGGAGATAACGGCACATGTTATTATTTACTCACCAGCTGCAAATAAGCAGATGGCCAGAGAAACATGAATGAAGGTACCCTTTAGCCATTGCAGGTGTTCATCTGGACTAGCCTTTCTCTGACCTGTTGCTCCCCTGAGCCAGCTCAGTTACCTGCAAATAGTGGAAACCCCATCGATCCTGATGATAGACTGACTAGCTGAACAACTGGCTTCTATCTGCCCATTTACTTTTAATGTGGGCTGATAATACCACCAAGCTCTTCCCTTGGGAATGAATATGAAGATAAATGAGGTAATTTATGCCATAAGGTTCTGGACTCCTTAGAAGAAAAATGTTAAAATAAATTTACAGCCATATTATATATTCTTTAATAAATATTTTATCGGATATGCATACAATATCCATGATCCCTTAAGAGATTTAGAGGAAGATAGCCAAGAAAAGACCTGCAAGCCTTAAACTGCCAAAATTCCAGAAGATGATTTAAGCAATGCAATAAGTAAGTACGTTGACCTATTTCTCATTTTAAGAGTAGAAATAAAATTATCATTCATATGTAGAAAAAGGCTTCCTTCCATATGAAGTATGAGTAGTATTAACAGTAAGCTTTCTCTTTCTTTAGAAATTCTTCTAATTCGATCTAATTGAGTATGAAAGAAACCCAGACAAGTACAAAAATACAGTCCTGAAAAGAAATCTCAGTAACAGGTCTTTGCCCAACAAACCCTTTATGCTGTCCCTGAGGAGGTGGGGCACAGGGTGGAAAAAGCAAGGGCTTTGAAGTCATAATGCCCAGTGTCCCCTTCTTTTTTCTTCCAATTATAAGTCTTGCGGCCTTGGGAATGTGACTTAAACTCTTTGTGGTTTGGCTTGCTCATCTCTAAAATGGAGAAATTAATAAGCGACATGGAGATTTGTTTTCAGTACCCAATAAGATACTTTTTAAAAATACCTAATGCTCCAGTCAAGGTATAGCAGTTGGTCACCAACCATCACCTATTATTATTTCCACAAAATGTGTACTTTCTGACAGGCATGGTGTTAGACTAAACTTTAGGACTTGAATGACAGTATATTAAAAGGTAACAATGTACCTATCTTACTTAATCCTCAGTAACCTCCTATAGTATAGACACTAATCCTATTAGAACCTTATGGTGAGGAAACGGGGCTTTAGAGAAGTTAATGGACTTACCAGATTCAGAATGTTAACACATGGCAGACATAGGACTATACACCAAAATCAGGATGGAAAGATTGTGCTTTTAAAGTCACCACCAGGTGGCCACTGTCAAAGAAGCAACGGTTTATGTGTGTGTGTAATTAATACAATCCAAGCAAAAATTTTGTCTAGTTCCTATTGAAAAATGATCATAATATTGATTGTATCTTACATTTCTATAGCAGATTTCTATTTTATAAGGTGTGTGTACGTGTGTGTGTGTGTGCGCAGAAGAACCTTGAGAAGCTGGATTGAGGAAATCCCCTTCCCCAACTTTTAACCAATAAAAGCAATTCGAGAATGTAACTTTTCTCTAAATCTGTACATATATCTGTGAGTGTGTGCGTATACACATACATAATAAAATCATTTGGTTTTGCTTCTGATTAATTAACATCTCTAAACTTTCTAACCTCTCAACTGTCAGACCTCTGGGATGAATTAGCAATTGTTGAGAAAGTGTATGTAATCTCACTTACGAAAGCTGAATGTAGGGGAATACTGCTGGCCAGTGAGGCAAAACCCCTGGCCAGGAGCCTCATTTGAGTAGCTTATTAATCTTGTGAACTTAAGAAAATTACTTAAATATGCTCAGTGGAACCTTCTCATCTAAAAATTGGTATCAGGCTTTTATACCAATTTAAGGCGTTATTATCCAAGTGGAGGTTACCTAGCCTCCTCACGAGCAGTGATGCCCACAAGGCTTAAGACTAAGCCAGACTCCTTCTAAACTAATTTAGTTCTCTCTCCTTCCATCCCAATGCCTTGTGTTTAGAATTTTCTGCCCTATCTGTCACTTAGGATTGATTACCTAGTTAGACTATCTTCGTAACACTGTTTTAATTTCTCTCCAGCTATTCTGTCCCAGATTATTCTTCTCAAAGTATTGTTCTACAGCCTGAGGACACTTCTGATTTCATTCTCAGTTAGTCAGCCCTGAGGAAAACATATTACAGCAAATTCAGAAGCCTGGGCTGCTTCTGGCCTGGGAGAATGATCTAGACAGAATATAAAAGCTCAGAAGTTCATAGTACAAACTGTAAGAAAAATATGGGTATAGGTTGGTCGTGTACTTCACGGAGGAGAGGGTAAAAGCATAATTTTTAGGAGGAAGATGTGCTTTCAAAACCTCATGTGATCTACTCATTCCTCATCCAAAAACCCCCAAATCACCAACAGACTTTGTGAAGTTTCCGCAATGCCACTGTCTTATGTCTTACTCTTAATTGTGTCTGTAGGAACAGGAACAATACGGTGGTGTTGGGACAGGAAGGATAGTCGTTTACAGGGAAATTTACTCCCCCCCCCAAAAAAAATTGTTCCAGATGTGGAAGGTGTAGTTAATTATTACCAAGACCTAAATATGAATGCCCTAGAAATTCCTATCTTCTTGAATTGTGTGGGCAGAGTAGAGGAAGATTCTAACAATTTAGATGGAAATAACCCATTAGTGAAAAGAAAAGAGTTGAAACATGAGGTATGAGTTTCAAACAAAACTAGGGACATGGTAATGAATGTAGGTTTCATGTAGTTGTGGTTCAAATTTGCTAAGAATAAGCAAAGAAATAGGTTGATGTGTCTGTGAAACATCACTGCTTTTACACAGTATGATTTTGTGGCAGTCAACACAACATGTTTCATAAGTTCTAAGATGTACATTTTTATTTTTTAATGCTTTTGAAATTAGGATGCATTTTATAATTAATCATTTGAATTAGTTTAATGGGCAAGTTTTTAGCAGTACATCTTAAAACTAGTATTATATTAGAGTTAATAACATTAATACATGTATGGTGAAGAAGCATTTAAATGGCACAGAAAGAGAAAACCTTGCAATTCATTACAGAGTTTCAGCCAATAGTTCTCAAACTTTGATGTACATCAGAATCATCTGGAGAGCTCATTATAACGCAAATTGCTACTTTCCCTCCTTCCACCAGTTTCAGATTCAGTACTTCTACATTTGATGCTGCTACTGCTGGTCTGAGAACCACTGTACCAGGTCATTTAAAAAAAAAAAAAATTTAAATGTTTTAATCTCAGTTTTTACTGCCACTAATTTAAAATTTTCAGTTAGACTTTTAGGATATAACAACTGGAAAACTAGGATTGTCTTCTAAATTTTTTTCTTACTGTTAGTATTTCTCTCCCCAAAATACACACAAGCACACATATCTTTGTTTATAATTGAAGGCTATTGAAATCAGACTATAATCTTCCAGATAGAGGCGATTCCCCTAAATGCTTTGACCCTAGACTCGGCCCAAGAAAATTATACCTACGAGTTCCCCAATACGTCACCCTCTTTTATAACCTTATCACCGACTTCGTGCTCCTCACCTAGAACATAAAGGCCTACTTTAGTCCAGCACGACCTTGCAGACCCCAGTCCAACAGCATCTCCTCTTTCAGTCTTCCCCTGACTACACCGGAAGAGACATTTGCTTCTCAACATAAGGTTCATTAACATTATCACACAGTGCATATTATATAATCACTATGTGGGCTTGCTTATCTCTTCCCTCACCCAGACTATGATTATCTTATGCTGTGATCATATTTTATTTTATTTCTTTTTTTTTTTTTTCCTTCAGTGATAAACAGAATTCTTGGCACATAGCTGCAACTCAGTAAATGGTACTGGATGGAAGCTTACTAAAATGAAGATATATTTTCTATTAAATTAGTACATTTGGACTACCACATATACAAATGGTCATTGTATATTTGTGGTTCTATTTAATTCAACAAAGGTTTACTACACATTATGTGGAAGTTATTATCTGTGGCATTGAAAGGAAGAGAGGCAGAAAAATACATAAGATCAATTAAGCCGTACATGTATTTACTGAACACCTATAACGTGTTAAGTACATTTAAGAATATTTCTGAGTAAAAGGCTAATGATATTCTACCAAGGGGCAATGTTTTGAAGAAGCCTGTGAAATATTCTATTGAGTTAGAACCTCAGTATTGCTTCTTGTAGTATTCCACTGAGGTTTAAACAAAGAGCTATCCAAAAAGAATTAAATCACACTCACTGGGGCCAGAGGAAAGATGGTCCCCTCCAGACATGCAAGGAGGCAAGTGCATTTCAGAAATAAATGACTTTACATAGACACACAGGCCTCTTGAGGATGGAGTAGGCACTCCAGCTGGAAAGCTCTCAGACTAAATCAGATAGCAAAAGGTCATGACTGACAAAACGGAATCTCTTCTAACTTGATTTTTTTTTTTTTTTTACATTTCTCAACCTTAATAAGAAACTACTTCAAGCCTCTTAATGACTAACTCAGTTTTAAGTGTAAATTGAAAAAGATAGGCCAAGACAGTGTTACTGTTCAGAAATTTGGTAAACATACTGTTGGCTTCAGTACCAGCATGCTTAATTAAATAAATTTAAAGTATTTTATTTGAAAAATGCACATAAAAAAACAAATAAACATAAGTCTTAAGGCACATTAAATATTGCTTCTAACATCTATCAAGATTCCTAGATGAATTTTACATGGCAAAGGTTCTCAAGCAGCAGTTTACAAAGGGGAAATTTCAGGGATATGGAAAATTCTAGACATTGTTTTTCTGATTTATGTTGACCTACTTATAGAAATCACTGCGTATTAGACAAACTCTGTATTAGACAAAACTCTGTATTAGACAAAACCTTATTTACTAATAAAACTTGAGGTTCAGAAAAGCCACACAGACAAAAAGTGGAAGTTGACATACTCAAACCAGCTTCTTCCAGCTGTCAATTCTCTTTTTATCTGCCTGTCATCCCATCCTGAATTACTAAGCATCACTCTTTGGATGTCTTCAACATTGCATTGCTTATTTTTAAATCTATGTTTCTGCAACTGGGCACACTGTTTCATTTGAAGAAATGTGTCTTTACTAGGTTTCCAAAAGACACTCTTCTGAGAATATTTCTATGTTATAATTCAGAGGATATCTCAGTCCTCCATTGAACCATTTGAATTATTGTTGAAAAATCTAATCTACTCTTGTAAATAAATCTGTGAAAAATAATTTTAAAGTCAAAGGAATCTGAATATGAAGTGTGATTGTTAAAGATTCAAAATGGGAAACATACTGGAGTTCAAAAAAATTAAATTTTTATCCATCTTTCCATCTTAGTCCTTCATTCAAAATCAAACGCAACATTAAACTGTTCCAGGTAAAGTCAATGTTTTAGTCTCACTCTGAGAAGTGTAAAATAAAAATTAATTCAGCTGAAAAGTCATCATTTCTATTTGGTTTTCTCACTTAGAGATGATAGAATTTAGTGGTGAAGTGAATTGCACTATAATATTTTGATTGAAAAGCAATATTATTTGAATATTAGGCATGGTTTCTAGATCCATTTATATTTTCATGAAATTAATATTGTCTCCCATATTACAACATATAAACAATGACCTAAAAAAGTCCTACATTTTCCTATTTCTATCAAGTATAGAAGGCAATTTGATGGGTTTGTTTGTGGATGATTTAATCTTTCAAGGTAGTAAGATTTTACTGCACAGCTCTAAACACAGTTGGGTCAGAGTAGCAATTAAGAATATGAGTTCTGGAGTTCCCGTCGTGGCGCAGTGGTTAACGAATCCGACTAGGAACCATGAGGTTGCGGGTTCGGTCCCTGCCCTTGCTCAGTGGGTTAACGATCCGGCGTTGCCGTGAGCTGTGGTGTAGGTTGCAGACGCGGCTCGGATCCTGCGTTGCTGTGGCTCTGGCGTAGGCCGGTGGCTACAGCTCGGATTCAACCCCTAGCCTGGGAACCTCCATATGCCGCAGGAGCGGCCCAAGAAATAGCAACAACAACAACAACAACAACAACAACAAAAGACAAAAAGACAAAAGACAAAAAAAAAAAAAAAAAAAAAAAAGAATATGAGTTCTGGTCTCTGATTATTGGGGTCCAAATTCAATTGCACTACCTCCTGAATGTGTGACTATTGAAGAAAGGCACTTAATCATTCTATTCCTCACTTTCCCAATCTGTAAAATGGAGATAGTTCAGGTAGCACTTACCAACACAGGATTTAAGAAGGTAATCAATTATTTTTAATACAATTTTCAAATTATTATATTTAATATAAATTACTTAGAGTTGTCCTTCATCAGGATAAACGGAAAATAAATGGTTCCTATTTTTTGTGAAGTTTGCATTTATCTGGAAGTCTAAGATTCTACTATGAACCAGACCTCACCCCTCTGCAACAATGCAAAGATTTCTTTCATTCAGAAAATATCAGTAAGTGGTGAGAATACAATGTTCAACAGAATGCAGTTCCAGACTTGAGGGAGTATATATGTCTTACGGAGTGACAGGCTAGAGGCAATAACTCAGTTTGTGAACTTTCATTTCTCCATTTATAAAATAAAGAGTTGATCTATATTTATTTTAGTTCTCTTTCTCCTCTAAAGGGCTAGATTTTATGAACTAAGTTTATGTGTAAAGAACAGTTTGTTGTAACTTTGTCTATCATGAATCTGACTTCTGAGAATAAACATAAGCTTACATGTCAAAATGTTTTCAAAGATATACCTTTGGATTTGGAATAGAAATTTATTATCACCAAATAATGCTATTGTTTTTTGATGATTTTTAATTAATGATAAATAAAATGTAATTAGATCTACCATTAAAATAAAGTTTTTAAAAGCTATGTATGCACTTGTATAAAATAAGTTGCGCATAATGTAAGCTATAATAAAATATGAGCTCCCATCGTGGCTCAGCGGAAACAAATCTGACTAGTATCCGTGAAGATGCAGGTTTTATCCCCGGCCTCACTCAGAGTGTTATGGATTTGGTGTTGCCCTGGTCTATGGTGTAGGTTGCCGACAGGGCTTGAATCTGGCATTGCTGTGGCTGTGGTGTAGGCCAGTGGCTACAGCTCCAATTTGACCCCTAGCCTGGGAACTTCCATATACCATGGGTGCAGCCCCCCCCCCAAAAAAAAGACCAAAGGGAAAAAAAAGAAATATAATAAAATATAAAACTACTATCTTGGTGGTGACACTGAGTATGCACTGGAGTTGGAAATACCAGATTCAATAAGACTAGTCACAAGACCACTGCAATAATAAAAATAACAAAAAAATCATTTATATTTATGGTAATAGGGTTAAAATAAGGTGGGTACATTTGAAATATATTAACTAGATAGCATTGACTAGATTCAGAAGTTGGCTGAGTGAGAAGGTAAGACAAGGAACCTTCATAGGATTAATTTCCAGTATTTTAACTTAAATAAGTGCCTATATGACAGTGCAATTCATGGATTATGCATATTTTTAGAAATGGAAATTGCTTATCAAATATGGGCTGCAGAAGTTTTGCACAAAAGGATAACCTACTGACAGTTAGGGTCTATAGCTTAACAAGAAGAAGGCATCTATTAAAGATTATTTTTCAATCAAGAGAATTTGAGGAGTTGATGACATAGACTATTTCTATCCACACAGATACAAGCATAGCCATAGAACATACTAGGAGGGCCAAACTAACAAAAAAGCAAATGAACTTTGTGTCTGTCCTCACAGAGGCCTCAAAGAAGCTAAAGTGTGTCATCGGATACATGTGGTGATCTACTTACTGAGGTTCACTGTCAGAGTAGTGCATGGCACAATTAATAATAGTTCAAAGTATAAAAGCAATGTTCAGAATAATTTGTTGAATGAAAGAACATGTGTCCTAATAGGGCTCTGAATCAGACAAGAGATTGACTTTAGTTGTCACCACCAATAAAGATAGCAGGGATTTCACAGGGGAGAGAAAGCAAAAGGGAAAAAACAAACAAAAACCCTACCTGAAGGTCGAAGACCAAGTCAAGCGAGATATTAGCCTGAGAGAAAGAGACTGAGAGAAAGGAATGAGCAGGACTGGACTCTCTGGGAAAACAGCCTTTATACAAAAGTCCTTGGCAGGCTTTAAATCCCTAACACATAGAGCATAGGAGGGAAAAAAAAATATATATATATATATATATCTATATATATACACATACACACACAGTGTGTGTGTGTGTGTTCTTGCCCTCATCTCATTTGCAAGTAAAAAAGAAATTTCTTCAACATAGCCATGCTTGGATTTTATTGACCAAGGACCTGAAATGGAAGGAGGCTCTAGCAGGAGGCGAATCTGCTATACACTGTTAGGGGCTGAACCTGACAGGTGCTGACACATACAGAGGTCCTGTAAGTAAGTTCACTCTCCTCCTACGGGTCTTTTGTGGAAAAAAATATAATAATAATTTTCTCAAAGTTCAAGCAAAACAGTGTCTGAAGGGAAAGGAGAATAAAACAAAGGAAGAGCCAAGAAGAAAGCAAGGAACATTCCTTAAAAATCCTCACTAAAAAGTCAAGTTTCTCAAGGGATTGCGCTTTTCATCCCTTATGAATGCCTTGCAACTTGCCGAACTGTGTGGGATCCTGAGGATCTATAAGTAGTAAAAATAGCATCACAGTAGCTCTCAAATTAAAGTGGGAGAGAAGAGGTTTCCTGCAACATCAAAGCCTTCTCTAAGATAAAATTAAAAGACAAATAATTCGAGAAAATAGAAATTTGCCTTAAGATGATAATTTGTATAGGCCTATAAATTTAGTAAATGTATGGTATAACTTCTGTTATTTTTTAATTAACAAAATAATAAAACATTCATTATAAAAACATAATTTAGGAACTAGAGATATAAATTTAACAATAAAAACTAAATATACCCACATGTTTCTTATGTGGAAATAAGAGTCATTAGGATACTGGTTTTGATTACTCTAGCCATATATTAGAAAAAAATATATACATTATAAGTGAAATCACATGGTAGGTGTAACTGTATTTTTCCAAGTAAATATATCATAAATATATTTATGTATTATATATTTTATATGTTCCTTTATCATGTTATTTTTGATATATAATTTTGTTCTATGAACATATAATTTATTTAACTAGTCTTTTGTTTCAGACATTTATGTTGGCTCTCATTTTTCCAAGGAGAGCTACAATTAACTTTATTTCTAAATCTTTGCTCACATCTATAATTATTTCCTAAAATAAATTGGTATAATCTAGGATTTTGTCTAACCACCAATTGTGCTGTATAAGCTATTATTTTTTCACAGATTCAGAATAGCACCTTTATCATATACTAAATGAGGATATACATATTAATCTGTATTTTTCTGTAGGTGGCTGTGAGGGTTTAGAATTTACATATCTTTTAAATGTATGGTGTGGTAGCCCATACCCATTTTATATCTTCAAAATTCTTCAATCTTTCCAAATATACATAACCCAAAAGAGGTGGTTCAACTGGTGTAGATGATTTTGAGGACACTTTGCTAAGCCTCATTCTTCCCATTAATAATCTCTATTGAATTTCAAAAAAAAATGATGAAATTCATCTTCTTTGTATGAGTTTTACCTATTTCCTTGTGAGTTAGTTTTGAGATATATATTTACTGTTATTGAGATTAGGTATAAATATTTGTACTTTAATGTATTTTCTAAATAATTATTGCTAGTATTATTAAGTTCAATTAAAAGTTTTACTAACTTTAGTTTACTCAGGTTTTTTAGGGAAATACTTCTGAACACCACAATTTCATCTCTCCCACTATGTGTATCCTTTAATCATTTTTCTTCTGTTATTACATGTGGATAATCCATTTTTAAGTAACTACAAATGTAGTTTTAGTTCTTTGATAAGAAAACTTTAATCTCAATTTTGGAGGTGTTAGTACATACAGTTTATGTTAATACAACTCTTTAGATGGTGGTGTTCTGTGATAATTACCTACAATCACAGAATTCTTTCCTTTAACAATGCATTCTTAAATAATTGAAGATAATCAAAGGTCTGTATTACTGTCCCTAAAATATGTTAACTATAACAGTAAATACATACAAAAGAAAAAATTGGGAGATATATTTGAGTCCAGGTTTTTATTTTATTTATTCTATTTTGTTTTGTTTTGACTACCCTTGCACAATGTGGAGGTTCCCAGGCCAGGGATTGAACCTGTGCCAGACCCAAGCCACTGCATTTATGACAATGCTGGATCCTCAACCTGCTGTACCACAAGGGAACTCCACAAGTTTTGGCTTTAATTTGCCTCATTTCTCCATAGTTAATAGCAATTTATGGTAGAATGACCACCTTTTGAATTAACAAAACCATGTTATAATTCCATATCTGCCTTTGAGATGAATGCTATCAGGCATCACCTTTTCCAAATGAATCTGATAATCTCCCAATAAATACTAGCTTCCTTATATTCAAACTACAAGTAGTAGAGGCCATTATTTTGATTAGAAAAAAAGGCAGGGAAAATAGAAAAACTGCATACGATGGAAGTGACCCCTTTGGCAGAAAGTGCCTGAGCAATTGGAAATGGGATCGACACATGTTGGGCTGCATCCCACAGGTCTTCAAAGCCTGTACTTGCCCAGATTCAAGACCAAAGAAAGAGCCCAGAGTCAGCAACAGAGACGTCAATGGTTAATGGGTAGAAGGATCTTACTTGTCCAAAGGAATATCCTGGAGCAACACCCTATAATGTGGGGGTGAGGGGGAGGTTACCAGCTACAGGAGGAAATAACATCAGGTTAGCTTATTGGTTACCAGGGAAACTAGAGGAGGGGCAAGCCCCTCATGGCCCCTTTGATAAGCTCTCCAGGTGGAGAGGTTCTGATCTGAAAGGTTGGAACAATCGCCAGCCGTGGGAGGGGTAAGTATGTAGCAAAGTCAGTCAAGTGAGCAGAGTGAAGTTTAAAAGGCACTACTCAAGCAGGAGATGTACAGAGAGCAAGACCACGGCCATCCTGGGTGGCCTGATCATACACTTCAGCCCTACATACCCTGCACAACCCTCACAATCTTGGTCTGCGCCTCCTCTGAGATATCTCTGGGGTCAGGGATGCAGAGGGGCACTGCAACTAGCTACTATAAACACGGTACAGGCACCAGCACCTAAAGAGTATCAAGAGTAAGACACCTAGTATTCTGAGAATGGTTATTTGCCAGGATGTGGGCAAATTTTGGAGCCAAGCATTTACTAAGTCAGTAGAGAGGGAATCAATGGCACCAGAGCCCTGTCCAGTTAAGGAAGGAAAGCCCACTCCTGGTTTTGACAAACCAAGAGCCACTGCTGTAGGTAGAAGAAGGCTCTAGCTCTAAATCGAACACTCTGGTGCCTAGCTAGGAGTCAGCCGGTCACAGTACAGGTCTACTCCACCATATAATGTTGAGTGCCATTAGGGGTAGACCTATCAGGTCTTTCCAAACAAAAAACCATTAATCCCACTAGGTAAACTTGTGTGTCAAGAGGTCAGCCTATCTATTCCACTTCACATAGCATAGCTCAGAGATGCTCATGAGCAATCATGAGTACAGGAATGTTTACCCAGAGGGATCCTTCTGATGTATTGACAAGTGGGACAGGAAGACAGTGAGAGTATCCTCTCCCCATTATCTGCCATCCTCACATTGTCCCATTAGTTGGGTCGATTTTTCATGGAAGTCCAGAAAAGGATGACAATGGCATCTTGCTGTTAGACCCTGCAATTAGACTCATTTTTCATTAAGGCCACTGTTGCTTCCCAGTCCTCAAATATATTTCCTTTACTGAGACCAGGAATGAAATGTAAGACATATAACAAGTGCAACACAGGGGAGATCATGAACATTAAACAAAACAGAAGCAATATGCACATTCTGAAATGATACACATCTGCCTATGGTTTTTCTCCTGGTCTGCAATACAGTTCAGAAAACTCAAGTTTACAGTAATATAGGAACATGTCCAAAATCTCATCTACAGTGATAACCTAGTTTTACCTAGGATGTCTGAACCACAGCCACTCCATTTTGACTTTCAAATGCACTGTGCTGTATAATAGTCAATGCACATGTAGAGTATATGTTTTACAGGCCAGAAAACCACCTACTCTGGTCAGTAAAGTTTAGGTTAAACCATGTATAAGCCAGAATGTCTTTCATACCTCTACATGGTGAGATTTTTCCATGATTTCCCCTTTTGACTGCAGATTACTTGGTAGACCAAAGTACATGTCTCTCGAAGTCACGGTGAATGCTGCCTGCCTGCCCGGTGTCCGGATCATGACCCTTGGTACTAAGTCTTTAGGTTTTCCTAATTAGCCACGTTGGGGAAAACCCGATCAATAGTGTGAACAAGCTCAGAAGAATAGTGTGAACAAGCTCAGAAGTATGTTTACGGGGAAATACTTTATAGACTATACATTCTATCACGTACACTGAATTGTTACACAAACATTGTGCATGTGTTCTTAGCGTCAGACTTAAAGCAAGGAGCAAAACATCAGGAGTAGTTATACCCTGTGACAACGTCACTAGGTAATTTTCTTTTTCTCCTGAACATCGGGGCAGAAGTGTGGCTAAGATAGTAACTTTCATAAATACAGACCTCAATTAACAGACCTAGAATTTAATATCCACTGAAACTCAGTATTTTTTCTCTCTAAAATTACCTTCATCTCCTCAAAACATAGCTGCGTCAATATGAATTTGTTTGCAAAATAAATCTGGTCAACTGACCACAGGCTCCTCCAAACTGGTTCTAGCAAAATTTCTCGGGAGTCTCAGACTGAATTCCCAAAAGGCCTCTCAAGGCCATAAAAGCCAAACAAAAGCCTACCATTAGGCTCCACCTCGGTGTAGTTCTCTCTTCGGGAGGTCCCCAAAACATTGAGATTCCTGTGCATGCCAGGAGATAATCTTTTCCATTCACCTGACAAGGCTGCTCAGAACCCAAAGTTCTCAATTTCTGTAGTGACCAGGCAGAAAGAAATGAAAAATGTTTCAATTCTACTCACAGCTATAGTTTACCAAACTGTTTTAAGTCATAACTAACTTGAGGGGAAGGGTTTTCCTATATTTGGAAAATATAGACCAAAACAAGTAATATTCCAGAAAAAAATAAAAATCACAACCACATTCAGCACTTCACTCAGTAACCAGCTAGTTTATTAACTTTTTATGAAGCCATCAGGTTTTCCAGTCAGACTCTTTAATTTCTTACCCAGTTCACCAGTATGATCTGAAATTTATCAGAACTGTGTTTTTCAAAAGGACCTTCCTATAAATCTTCTTGAAGATGAAACGCTTTTGCAAAAGTAAAAGAGTACAACAGTAACTGTCTATAAATGACAAAAGACTTAAAAAGTCACGGTTGAAAACCTAATACCAATATAATCCACAAAGAAACTTGGTTACAATAGCTAGAGTTAATGTGATTATAATTTCAACTCTTAAAATCCTTAATCTCTGGCAAGAAGCAAGAAGCAAGTAATTGTGAACTGTTTGCCATACCAGAATTTCCTGTTTGGAAAACTTATGCTTTAGACTTACTCTAAGAAGACAGAGATAGGTAAACTTGGACCCAGGCAGCAATTAATGTCCAATATTTTATTCTATCTGAAATGACCCATGAAGTCAATGAAGTAAATGAATTTTATTCATTTAGCTTAGTTGAACTGCAAATTACCAAAATCTGGAGAGACTATTTTAGATAAACGTTCCCAAAACATAATTATTCCTATAGAGTTCATTTAAAAGCTCTTATTTACATTAACTTCAATTTTCATCATATCAAGTTATTTTCCTTGTTGACAAATTTGCAACAGATATAATAAGGTCTTATTTAGCACCAAGTAAATCCAGCTACAGGAGAAGTATTATACTTAACATCGATGATTCTAAAGACATGTATATATTAATCAAACCACCAAGCTTACGCTAGCATCAATAGCAGATGATTCAGTGCTAAATATTTCCCAGATCATGTGAAAATGAAATGCACTCTATCCAGCTTCTTTTATATTTCTAAGAATTCATATAAGTGCTTATTTTTTTTCAAGAAAATTAAACAGGGAGTTCCCGTCGTGGCGCAGTGGTTAAAGAATCCGACTAGGAACCATGAGGTTGCGGGTTCGATCCCTGGCCTTGCTCAGCGGGTTAAAGATCTGGCATTGCTGTGAGCTGTGGGGTAGGTCGCAGACGCGGCTCAGATCCTGCATTGCTGTGGCTCTGGTGTAGGCTGGTGGCTACGGCTCTGATTGGACCCCTAGCCTGGGAACCTCCATATGCCGTGGGAGCGGCCCAAGAAATAGCAAAAAGACAAAAAAAAAAAAAAGAAAGAAAATTAAACAGAACTCATACACAAACCAACTTTGGCAATGTCATTTGGAAGCAGAGACACCTCATATTAATAATGTACACACAGGCACAAAGATCTCACAGTTTTCTTACAGAGTTTAAAAGCCTCCCCCCCCCCCCTTTTTTTTTCTTCACTCTCAGGGACTGGATTAAAGTTTCTGAGAGTTCAGGTGTATCATTTATACCTCAAAGGTGCCCGAAGAGAAGTACCAATTCCTTCTAAAAAGCTAATTTCCTCTAAAGGTATAATAAAAAAATAGTTATAGAATGTCAAAAGATTAATATTGAAGCCATTTTAAGGGATATTTTTAGTTTCTAAATAGCAAATTCATAAATACATGGGAAAAGATACCATTTTCTTGCATAGGAAGAATCAACATTATTATAAATGATTATACAACCTAAGGTGATTCGGATTGATTGCAGATTCAGAGCAATCCCTATCAAATCAGCAATGGAATTTTTTTTTGCAGAACTGAAATGAAAATTTTTTGACTTTGTGTGGAAACATAAAAGAACCTGAACAGACAAAACAATTTTAAGAAGAATGAAGAAGAGGAATCATACTCCCTGACTTCAGATTATACTACAAAGCTACAGTAATTAAAACAGTATGGTAGAATTATCATAATTATCATAACAGTATGGTGGTGGCACAAAATCAGATACAGAGATCAATGGAACAAGATAGAAAACCCAGAAATTAACCCACACACTATGGTCAATTAATCTATGACAAAAGAGGCAAGAATATACAATGAAGAAACAGCCTCTTCAAGTGATGAAAAGATGCTGGGAACCCTAAACAGCTATATATAAAAGAATGAAATTAGAAAATTCTCAAATACCATGCACAAAAATAAACTCAAAATGGATTAAAAAGTTAAATGTAAGGCTGGATACTGTAAAACTCCTAGAGGTAAACATAGATCAGACACTCTAACATAAATTGTAGCAATATTTTCTTCCATTACTCCCCTAGAATAATCGAAACAAAAGCAAAACTAAACAAATGAGACCAAATTAAACTTAAACGCTTTTACACAGCAAAGGAAACCATAAACAAAATGAAGAGAGTGTCTATAGAATGAGAGAAAATATCTGCCAACAATGAAAGCAAATTGGGGTTAATCTCAATTAACAAGGGGCTAATTTCCAAAATATGTAAATGGTACATGCAGGTCAAGATCAAAAAAACAAACCACCCAATCAAAAATGGGCAGAAGACCTAAACAGGCATTTCTCCAAAGAAGACATACAGATGGCCAACAGCCACATGAAAAGATGCTCAAAACTGCTAATAATTATTAGAGGAATGCAAATCAAAACTACAATGAGGTATAATCTCACACCTATCAGAATGACCATGACCAAAAAGTCTACAAATGGAGTTCCCATCACGACTCAGTGGGAACGAATGTGACTAGTATCCACGAGGACACAGGTTCAATGCCTGGCCTTGCTCAGTGGGATAAGGATCCAGCATTGCCATGAGCTGTGGTGCTGGTCACAGATGCAGCTCAGATCTGGCATTGCTGTGGCATAGGCCAACAACTGCAGCTCTGATTCGATTCCTAGCCTGGGAACCTCCATATGCTGCACCGTGGCCCTAAAAAGACAAAAAAAAAAAAAAGTCTACGAATAATAAATGCTAGAGAGGGTGTAGGGAAAACAGAACCATCCTACACTGTTGATGGGAATGTAAACTGATGCAGCCAATATGGAAAACTGTTTGGAAATTCCTTAAAAACAAAAAATAAAGTTATCATTGATATGATCCAGCAATCCCACTCCTAGGCATATATCCATAAAAGATGAAAGCTCTAATTCAAAAAGATACATGCACCTCAATGATTATAGCAACACTATGTATAATAGCCAAGGCATAGAAGCAACATAAATGTCTCTCAACAGAAAAACAGATAAAGATTTTATATATATAAAAGATTTTACATATATATAATGGAATATTAGTCATAAAAATGAAACAATGTCATTTGCAGCAATAGGGTGGATTTAGATATTCTCATATTGGGTGAAACAAGTCAGACAAAGACACCATATAACTTATACGTGGAATCTAAAAAAGGATACCCATCAACTTATTTACCAAACAGAAACTGACTCCCAGACATAGAAAACAAACTTACGGTTACCAAAGGGTAATGAGGGGGATAAATTAGGAATCTGGGATTGAAAGATACACACTACTATATATAAAACAGATAAACAAGGATCTCTTTATAACACAGGCTATATATTCAATATCTTATAATAACCTATAATAGAAAATAAAAATATATATAACTGAACCACTTTTCTGTAGACTTGAAATGTTGTAAATCAACATTTGTAAATCAATGTTGTAAATCAATATTTATTATTGAAGTATACTTCAATAATAAATAGTTAATTCAGTTGAAACAAATAAGAGTGAAATATCATTCACTCACATCCACATGCCTCACTTTCAAAGGAATAAGAACATAAGCATTCACATTAACCTTCACTAGGGCTGTTAGCTCAGCCTCTGTGGCCCATATTAACATAAAAAGTAATGGCCAGCCCACAGCTGTGGTCACTTCTTTTTTTTCCAACTTCTTTTTTCCCACTATCATGGTGGCCAATGTCTTAACAACAGCCTTAGGAATTTATGAGTTCTCTACACTCTTTTGGAAGCTCCCATTCATCAAGGACAGCCACCACAGGGCTTCACATACTTAACTCGTGGACAGCAACCTCAGGATTTTCCCCTGCAACTTTTGGGATTACTCTTGCAAATTTTGGCCCTCACACTTAGTGAACAGCCACCCTGATTTACACCTGTAACTTTCAAGCACCACATGTGAATGGAGGACCCTGAAACTTTCCATTCCCCAACTTGTATTTCCCGACTTCTTGGTTTTCATGGGAGTTTCCTTGGTCCCCCGGCTGCTCTGCTAATTGCTGGACTGCACCCAGCAGGCCTGCAAGGCATATGCCTGCCCAGTTTCAAGACTGAAGAAAGAGCAGAGAGTCAGAGGCAGAGACAAATACATCAACAGTTTAAAGGATGGGGAGCTTACCAGTCTGAAGCAAGGTCCTGGAGCGACACCCCACTGTGTACAGCAGATGGTGGGCAGGACATGGCTTCCAGGGGGTGGGGAAGGTTAGCAGTTACCAATTGACGTCAGGTCGTTCACTGGTTACCAGGGAAACCAGCAGAGGCACTCGCTCTTCAGGGCCTCTTTGATAAGCTCTACAGGTGGAGACGTTCTGATCTAAAGGATAGAATAATCACTAGCTGAGGTGGGGGCAAGTACGTAGGAAGGTCAGTCAGGTGAGCAGAGTGTAGATGACACAGGCACTGGCCGGCCAACCAGAGGATGTATAGAAAGCCAGAGAACAGCCATCTTGCGTAAGATGATCGTAAGGACATGAAAACGGACCAGTTAGGGTAGTTTCAGTATCCAAGGAAGAAATAAGGAGGAAGCCAAAGAGAGATTCACAAGTATCATTTTACACAAACTGCCAATTTCCGAAGACTAGGATTTCTGATCAGACATAATTAGAAGCTAGAGTTGGATATCCTGGTGGGTTTCCTTCTAACTGCACATTTATTAGATTACTTACCTAATCTATCCAAATTTGTATCTTCCACAGAGAGAATGAGATCACATTTAGGAAATATTTTTTACTATAAACGTTTTTATCTCTTTTTAAAGTCTCACTACATTGTTGCATTAAATAGTAACTTACAAGTTTTAACAGAAAACAATTCAGAATGCAACAAAAACAGGTGGAAGCGATGTATAGAGATCACTTATTCATCCTTTTAGGCTTGCCATGAACCTGATTTGCAAAATACCTTAAAACATTATAAAGAAAAAAAACAGTACTTTTCTCAAAATTCAAATTCCTCTGAATTCTTTACATTTTTCCACCCTCACTGCCATCTCTAATTTACTCTAATTTAATTAATGATTTTTACTTTTTCCTAAAGTACGGTTCTGCTAAAGTGATGCATTTGCTCAGAAATCTGCCAGGTGTCCCTGACCACAATGCCAAGTTTAAACTAACCAGGCTGTTATTCACCTCCCTCTTTAACCCATCTGTAACCCAGATTTTCAACCTCATTTCCCCAGGTGTCTTTTCTCCTGCTCTGTCTGAATCACTAGCTTTGTCTACTTTTCTTCAGTCTTTCTCACCTCTAAGCCTCTGCTCACACAAGGAATGCTTTTCCCTTCATTTTGCCAGCCCTAGAAGTCCTTTAGCTATTTTCTTCCTGAATCCCTTCCTGATTTACTTGTTCAAAAGTAAACTTTCCCTCCAATAGTTTATACACACTAATTTCTGTATTTCAATTAAGAAAATTTCATATTTCAGCTTCAGTTTTATTTTATACTTGGCTTATCAGCCTTATAAAATGTAAATAAATATAAAGAAAATGGCAGGCAAATGTCTTTCTGGTATATCATGTGCATAGGCTGGGTTTAAGTCTCAAAAATAAAAGTAACAAAACTGTTCTAAAACCATTACAACAATTTACAGATAAGGGAACTGAAGTTGAAATCAGTAAGATAATCTGGCTTGAGTTCTGAGCTAGAAATTAGTGAAGCCAATCTGCAATGCCCAAATCTACTATGTCACATTACTTTGACTTTGAGAAATGAATATAAAAATACTACACAGCTTAAAGAATAGTTAAGTCTTGAATGAAAACTGTTACCATTTTTTGACATTTTATTATTTTTAATATTTTATTGAGATATGGTTGATGTATATTATGTTTCCATTGTACAGCCTGGTGATTTACAATTTTTAAAGGTTATATTCCATTTACAGTGATTATAAAATATTGGCAATATTTCCTGTGTTGTACTATCTATCCTAGTAGCTTATTTATTTTATACCTGGTAGTTTGTACCTTTTAATCTCTTATCCCTATCGTGCTCCTCTCCTTTTGCCTCTCCCACTGGTAACTATCTATTTCTCTGTATCTATGATTCCTTTCTGTTTTATATTTGCTTGTTTTATTCTTTCAGATTCCACATATAAGTTAAATCATTTGATATTTTACTTTAACTTATTTCATTTGGCACAATATCCTCTAAGTCTATCCATGTTGTCACAAATAGCAAGATTTCATTTTTTATGGCTGAGTAGTTGTTCATTTTGTGTGTGTGTGTGTGTGTGTGTGTGATATATACACATATCATCTCTTGATGGACACTTATGTTGCTTCCAAATCCTGTAAATTGTAAATAATGCTGCTATGAACATAGGAGTGCATGTAACCTTTTGAATTAGTATTTTTGTATTTTTCAGTTACATACCCAAGAGTAAAATTGCTGGATCACATGGTAGCTTTTTTTTTTTCATTTGTTTATATATATATATATATATATATATTTTTCTACTGTACAGCATGGTGACCCATGTATACATTCTTTTTCCTCACATTAAGTGTTCCATCATAAGTGACTAGACAGAGTTCCCAGTGCTACACTGCAGGATCCCATTGCTAATCCATCCCGAAGGCAACATTCTGCATCTCTTCACCCCAAGCTCCCAGTCCATCCCACTCCCTCCCCTTCCCTCCTGGCAACCATAAGTCTATTCTCCAAGTCCATGATTTTCTTTTCTGTGGAAAGATTCCTTTGTGCTATATATTATAGTCCAGATATGTGATATCATATGGTATTTGTCTTTCTTGTTCTGACTTCACTCAGGATGAGAGTCTCTAGTTCAATCCATGTTGCTGCAAATGGCATTATTTTATTCTTTTTTATGGCTGAGTAGTATTCCATTGTGTATATATACAACTTCTTCCTAATCCAATCATGGACATTTGGGTTGTTTCCATGTCTTGGCTATTGTGAACAGTGCTGCAATGAACATGCGGGTGCATGTGTCTTTTTTAAGCAGAGTTTTGTCCAGTATATGCCCAAGAGTGGGACTGCTGGGTCGTATGGTAGTTCTATGTATAGATTTCAAAGATACCTCCATACTGTTCTCCATAGTGGGTGTACCATCTTCCATTCCCACGAACAGTGCAGGAGGGTTCCCTTGTCTCCACACTCCCTCCAGCATTTGTTATTTGTGGTCTTATTAATGATGGCCAGTCTGACTGCTGTGAGGTGGTCTTTTGTGGTTCCATATAAATTTCTGGATTGTTTGTTCTAGTTCTGTGAAAAATGTCATGGGTAATTTGATAGGGACTGCATCGAATCTGTAGATTGCTTTGGGTAGTATGGCCATTTTTACAATATTATTTTTAGTTTTTTGAGAAGCCTCCTGTTTTCCATGGTGGCTGCACAAATTTACATTTCCACCAACAGTGTATGAGTGTTCCCTTTTCTCCACATTCTTGCCAACACTTATTATTTGTATTTGTATTCTGTTTGATGATAGCCATTTTGAGAGGTGTGCAGTGATATATCATTGTGATTTTGATTTGTATTTCCATGATTAGCAATGTTGAGCATCTTTTCATCTGCCTATTGGTCATCTATATTTCTTCTTTGGAGAAATGTCTATTCAGGTCTTCTGCCCACTTTTAGCTATGTTGTTTGTTTTATTTGATGTTGACGTGTATGAGCTGTTTATATATTTTGGATATTACCCCTTATTGGTCAAATAATTTGCAAATATTTTCTCCCACTCTTGAGGCTGTCTTTTTGTTTTACCAATGGTTCCTTTGCTTTGCAAAAGCTTTTAAGTTTCATTAGTCCTAATTATTTAGTTTTGCTTTTATTTCCTTTGCTTTAGGAGACAGATTAAAAAAAACAGTATTGTTCTAAGTCAAAGAGTGTTTTGCTTATCTATTATTCTAGGAGTCTTATGGTTTCTGGTCTTACATTTTCTTTAATCCAACTTGAATTTATTTTTGTATATGGTTTTACAGAATGTTCTAATTTCATTCTTTCACATGTAGCTGTCCCAGTTTTCCCAGCAACACTTATTGAAGAGACTGTCTTTTCTCCAACGAATAGTCTTGCCTCCTTTGTTGTAGATTTTGTCGTAGGTGTGTGGCCATATTTCTAAGCTCTCTGTTCTGTTCCACTGATCTATATTTCTGTTTTTGTGCCAGTATCATAATATTTTGATAACTGTAACTTTTTCTTCTTCTTTTTTTTTTTTTCTATTTTTAAGGCCCCAGCTGCAGCATATATGAAAGTTCCTGACCTAGGGGTTGTATTGCAGCTGCAGCTGCTGGCATACACCACATAGCCACAGCAATGCCAGATCCAAACCACAACTGCAACCTACACTGCAGCTTGTGGCAATGCCAGATACTTAACCTACTGAGTGAGGCCATGGGTCAAACCTGCATCCTCATGGAGACTATGTCAGGTTCTTAACCTGCTGAGCCACAATAGGAACTCCAATAACTATAGCTTTTATTTTAGTCTGAAGTCAGGGTGTGTGATTCCTCCCGTTCTGGTCTTCTTTTTCAAGATTTTGGCTATTAAGGGATTTTGTTTTTGCATATACACTTTTAAATTATTTGTTCAAGTTCTGTGAAAAATGCCCTTGGTATTTTGATAAGGATTACACTGATCATTGTTATTATAGCCATCTTTTCTCCGTTGTTCTATATCTCAGTCACCTGTCTCTATACCCCTATATCCTTTCTCCTCCTTTTCCATCTTCTTCTCCATCTGTCTCTGCCTCTGTCTCTCTCTCTCTACCTCTCTTTCCTTTTCAATAGTGAACATGTATCATTCAAAATCCTCACCTTTCTTTTCTCAAATTTTAGAGATTGATAAATTTAAATTCTGAGATATAAACATGAAACTCTCCCTTTTTTTTCCACTCTCTACCCTATTTACAAACTAACTGTCCCAATTCAAACACCGCTGCACATTTGTGGGGATTTAACGCTCAATTATATCCACATTGTTGCTGGAATTCTCAGAGGCACGTGCTGGTTAGGTTCCATAAAGAATCTGCTCAGAATAGTGCTTTGTGTCACCAAGACCATACATACCTTCCCTTTATGGCTCAACAATTGTTCCTTAGTTCCAGAAATATATAAATTTCACATTTCTTTTCCTTCAATATATGATCATTCTGTCCCCTGATTTCTCTTTGGTTTCTCTATTTTCTCTAGTTTGTCTGTCTCCTCTGCCATCTCCTAGATCTGCCATTCATCAACCAGCTTTACTGGCTCATTCCCCATCCTTGTTCACATTTATTAACCTACTGCTGATTGCTTAGGGGTTGAGAAGGATTCAATATTAATGTATTCCAATAAAGCAGTACTAAAAGTAGACTGTTTCTGATGTCAAACGCTGCTCATATAAGGGATGCTGAATTTAGCTGTCCTCACTGAGGTTAATGATTACTTCTCTTCTCAGCAATAGACATGTGTTATTTCTGCTGACAGTATCTGAGGTCCACATTGCCCCATTTGAACTCAGATTACTGTTTAGATGATGGGGAAACTGCCAACTTATTTGGATTCACAAATACTGCAGAAAAAATCTGTGTGAGTACTAACTGGATAGATAAAATAATTGAACACAAATTCCTGTTCTATTGTAATCTTTCAGAAACTTTGTGTTTTTTAATCTCAAAAATGCAACTGCTAAGAAAGTCTCCCTTAAAGAAACAATGTATATGAGAGCACCTAGGACAAGGGCTTGCATTTCAGTTGATCCTGCATATCTTCCTAACATTTCCTTCTCTCTAAATTCACTTTCCAATAGACTATCCAATACACAGAAAATCCTTGACCTTTCAGAATAAATGCATATTTCTGGATCAGGCATTAGAATAAACAGACTTTAGAGGAACTTATATACTAGGTTAAGAAACTGAAGTCCTGTTCTGCAAGCAATATATGATTTTGCCCCAGTGTAATTGTATATGGGTTAATTGTTAAGGTTCTAAAAATTAACTCAAGAAATTTATATATATATATATATATGTCACATGAATTTGGATGTCTAATATTTAATAAAGAAATGTGTTTATAGAAATTGATAGTCAATAGGAGACATCAAAATTATAATTAAGGAATGACATGCACTCTGAATTAACAAGTGATTTATACTTTTATATCAGTCTGAAAGAACTTTAATTGCATAAAAATCTTCCCTCTATCATTAGATTTGATAGCACCTGACATAAGCTTTAATACAGGAGGTTCTCAATAATGAAGTGAATGAATAAACGAATATCAAGATTGATTATATAACCCTCATACTAAATAAAAGTTAAAGTCCAGTCTTCTTAACACAGCTTATCTTAACCTTGGTTCCCAAAGTATATTCATTTTCCAAGTACCTTTCCAATCTGTAAGAGAAAACATCTAGAGTTACATTTTTTTTCTGCACTGACTGTAAGAATCAAGATCCTTCCACATGGGTAAACAGATTTACAAGACCGAAAACCCTAAAAACATGCCTATTGTTGCTACTGCTTTATGTGGTGAGGTATGCAATGCCCTAGAGTCAGAGTAAGAGACTTAGCTCTGGTTCCTGCTTTTCCACAAGCCAGCTGTCTGATCTTGTGAGACTAATTTATAGTCTTCTCCTTTGCAGATTGAGTGCAATGATTCTAAGATGGCTTTCAACTCCAATATTTCATAGTAATCCACAGTATAGTATTATGTTAGAAACAGAAATAATTAGTATGTGACTGGCACTTCCTTTTCCACTTCTACTTCTTTCCTTTGTAAGAGCTGTCAGACAAATACTGAGTCCAAAGTAAAAGTGAACATTCGAACCGTAAATATAAATATAGTTTTTCAGATGATCCAGGGATTTAAAAAAAAATCTCCCATGAAACAATATCATATATTCTTTATGGTTTTTTACATATCTGCATCACTCTTCACACGTTAAATACCTGTCTTGATGCTTTGGACATCTCTCTTTGTGTTTTTAGATGTCTTTCTTGATTTTTTACATTGAATATATGTTTCAGTGATGTATAGTACTGATGACACTAGGAGGAGAATAACCCCCCCAAAATGTAATAATGTTCCTTACAAATTTAATTTTACATATAATTTTTCATATAGTGTAAATAACTGCTTTTGGGTTCCTACTACATCCTGAATCAACTGCTATAGACACAACAGTGAACAAGGCACCAGAATGTGCCATCTAGTAGGTAAGAAAGATAATAAGCAGGCAATTCAGTAATACTACATAGGACATACAATGAGGGAAATACACAGTGTGATGGGAGCACACAAAGATGGAAGTTGTTTACTGCAGCAAAGACATCCAGGAAAGCTACTTTGAAGGAAGCAATATTTAAGTTTAGATTTGAAGAACTATCTAGGCAAAGAGGACATACAAGACCTGAAAAGCCAATAAACAGTCTGGGTAAAGTTCTGGAGATGGCAGACCTTGACAGAAGTTACACATGGTCCCCAATACTTGGTGTGAATAGCTTGAAAGAGACAGTGGTAAGAGGTAACCCCCCCCCAAAAAAAGGTAATAAGAAAATGGCTTTGGAATACTCACTTATGAAAATTCGACCTTCTCCCGATTGCATCAGGAATCTATTTTTTGGAAAATAATTGTCAAAAGCAAGTTTGAAGAAAATAGATGATACAAACCATAACTCTCTGGTGCAAATATAAGTATATAGAAGACCAAAAATGGTCTAGGGGTAGTCTGAATAATGGAACATTTAAATCTTCTTTCCTCTGTTCCAACCTGAAATTGAATTTGGTGTCACAAACTTCTGCCAGAATATTTTAAGAGTTAAGATTTTTCCGTCAGATTTTAATGACAGATAGTAAAAATGTCATCAAAGGACTGGAAGGTAAGAAGAGAGGCTCTGGTTCCTGTTTTATCACAACAAATTCTGCATTCCTGCAGAAGACACATAATTTCTATGTGTATCAGCATCTATAAACAGTATTCAGCTTATTTAACAACATTCCTTTTTAAAATTCTGATTCTGAATACTTATATCATATTTGATATATAGATTTGGCCTTTGCTCATTTGTGAGTACTCACAAATACCTTGAAATCATTGTTTCTTTAGGTGGGTTTAATATAGTTTACATTATTAATTCATTTTTAAAACATCTATACTATATTATATAAAGATAAATGGTTCCTTATCCGTAAAATTGCAAATTTCCATGTAGCAAGAGATTTGCATTAAGCAGGTTTGCTGCCCATTTAAAGCATTTCACACATTAGTTGGAGATTCTTCAAGGGTGCAAGGGCACTTTACCTTTCATTCCTTGTGCTTAATCCAACACCTGAAAAATAATAGGCACACGAAAAATTGTTGAGTTGAAAATGTTTTCTGTAATAGAGCTTTCTTTGAGAGCCTTACATTGCGCATGTACACTAAATTTTTTAGATGATAATGGGTTAGCATTATTCATTATCATATTTTACTATTAAATCCAACTGGCAGCAGAAACGATGAGGCGAAGAGATTTAAATGATTTGATCAAGGTGACTAATCAAAGTCAGGTAAAAATAAATTCTAGATTCCCTGAACTCTTTCTTTGGTCTTAAGATCCTACTGGCTTTTTTTCTTTTCTAATCTACTTGAATTCTGCGGGCAACCATTACCATTGTCGATAATATTTATTACAAAATAAGGCACTTCATCACTCACTATACTATACATTTTCAGTCTTGAAACAGATTTTAACAAGAGACCGTTTAATCAAACTAAATCATGTGATTTTCATAAATGTCAACACCCATTGTCATAATGGCTTAATGCTAAGATTCTACTAGAAAGGAAATAAGACATTCAGTTCTAAACCTCGCAAAACAAATTTCGCCAGACCATTCTAAGTTAGTTTTCCCAAAGGACATCCAAGTGCATTTTCATGCTCATAAATAGACCATAGTTGTAGTTTTCTGAGAGTTCTGAATGCTAACTAATATTCACTGACATAGGATAAGACATCTATTTTAAGTTCTTATATAATTATAAGGTCATCTTTGAAGCACAATCTTTTAAACTTTTATTCTTTCATTATTTTAAATCTTTAAAGTGAATGTCATTCTGGGGTGTCGTTTTTTTTTTTCCTTCTCCATGAATTTAACGGGATAAAGTATTTTTAACACTCTTATTCAGTTTTAGTTAGAAAAGTCTGATCTTATCACTGAGGTTTATTTGCCAGGTAATTAATGCACTTGTGATGTTGACATTAAAAATAGCTTCTTGATGTGAGATGAATAAAATACAGAGAACAGGTTTAGAGTAGAATTACATAAGTAAAATTTTTGAACCTGTGTTAATACAAACTTTAAATTGAAAGAGTACCCCTATACCAATAACAACTTCTGTATAAGTGCATGGCACATACGTGCACATTGCTGTCATACTTGATAGAAACCTTCCATACAGGTAGTAGAACTAATGATTTCACACAAATACTAAACTCCTTCGTAATAATACTAAAAAAATAAAGATGGTTATAAATATGTATTGAGCCTCTTTATTCTTCATGCATTAAGCTATTCACATGTATTATTTCTAATCA
The DNA here is from genome assembly GCF_054392235.1 of Sus scrofa. Lineage (NCBI taxonomy): Eukaryota > Metazoa > Chordata > Mammalia > Artiodactyla > Suidae > Sus > Sus scrofa. The sequence continues at coordinate 15,963,451 of NC_139391.1, forward strand.
TCACAGTAAATCCATATGGTGTTTATTTTTAGCAATGTTTTATAGACAAGTGTACTTAGATAAGACATGACTTAAAAAAAAAAAAAAAAACTGCCCAGAGTTATGCAGGTAAGATGTGAGTTTGCCAGGCTTAAAACTAAATCTTCTTTACCTCCAAAACACATCACTTTTACTACCACAAAGCCCACCTATTTATAGGTTGTATTATAAAAACACAAAACATCATTATTATATTATTATTATTATTACTTCAATTTCTCCATTCAACCATGCTGCCAAAATTCTCATTAACTGGCCCAGCTACTCCAGGTACAAATAATAATTTTTTTATGATTAAATTGTCATAAATTAGACCACTGACCCATGTTGGTCAATCTACAGGTAGCTTCAGATTCAAGAGACTTTTAGTATCTCCATGATTCTTCAAGAGCTTGGTGTATTTACTAACGTCTTATTTTGGCTTTTATTCATTTGCAAATCTTGGGATTTTTAAATAACTTTTGGAGTTAAAATTAGCAAAGCTGAGCTCTTCAGCACAACTCCTAGGCTACGAGGACTTCCTGATTATACACATGAAGACAAGGAAAATTGGAATGGGCTTAGGAGGTTTTTGCAGCACATGGCATATATTTTCCATAGAATGAAAGGTATACAACATTCTGATTTCTCAGAGGTGGTTGTGGAGAGGCTGTGACAGTTGCCCGCCAGTCTGTGAGCCATGTTTATAGAGTGAAGATAGTAGACAAGTAACATAAAAATCAGAAGAGGAGTATGTCAAGTGCTCATATCTCAGACAGGAATATAAGAACCTGTATAGATCTCCAGTGGTAGTGTTGGCCATATCCTACATCTGCACCTAGATTTTAGGCATCACAAACATAAAAAATACACATGCACATGCTACACAGATCACACACAGCAGTAAGTTATCAGCAGCTGAATGGGCAAAGCAGAGTGGATGATGTAAACACACGTTTCCTAACAGTTTGGTATAAAAGTAATGGGTAATGGAGCCTATTTCCTAGTTCTGTCCCTAGCAATCTATATTCATTTGGGCAAACAAATGTTCTCTCTGATCCTGCAACCTCATCTGTCAAACAGGCAAAATACTGCCATCCATGGTAAGGCTGCTGGGAAGCTTTTTAGAAGAACATAAAGAAAAAGTTTATGACATACATATAACATAGTCCAGTGGTGAACATGCACCGGTGAAAAGATGACCAAAATATGTGGTAGAATTAAATTACTGAGTGCCTGACATAGCGGGCCTAGGCCAGACACTGAAGTCTAGAGTGAAGCCTCTTTCCTTGAGTATCTTATGATTGAAGACATAGTTATTTCTAGAAAATGAGAATTACTGGAAAAGGGAACAACATGAACACAAAAGTACATAGTGTACGGGGAACAGAAATGATTTAAAATTTCAGACCATGGAATTCCCATTGTGGCTCAGTAGTTAATGAACCTGACTAGTATCCAGGAGGATGCGGGTTCAATCCCTAGCCTTGCTCAGTGGGTTGAAGATCCAGCGTTGCCATGAGCTGTGGTGTAGGTTGCAGAAGTGGCTCACATCCCGTGTTGCTGTGGCTATGGTGTAGGCCAGCGGCTACAGCTCCAATTCGACCCCTAGCCTGGAAACCTCCATATGCCATGGCCCTAAAAAAACAAATAAATAACTGAAAAATAAAATAAAATAAAACTTCAAACTATGAAAGGCAAGGTAAGACATACAAGGCACTAAATACAGGGAAAAAAAGGGCATACTCCTAAATCTCTGAGGGCATTTTAGGCCATACCAAAATAAGTAAGCTTACTCTTTTTCTGTCTTGTTCTTTTATTCTTTCATGGTACAGCTGATGCTTAGGTTGAGAAGACAACTAATACATATTATTGAGATGAAATGTTACAATCATGGTCCGAAACAGCTAGAAATGCAATTAAGAAAGGAAGGAAAGAAGGAAAGGAGGAAGGGAGGGAGAAAACTTGATAGATAACCACTATGTGCATGGCATTCTGCAAGCCCTGAAACAAATGACGGCTATTGAAATGGGCAAAAGAAAGTAGACTGCTAATATCAAACCAAAAGGGAAGCACTCAATGTTTAAAATATTGAATTAGCAGTCACGAAATGGTAGATTTTAGTTCTAGCTCGGTCATATAACAGGTGACGTGCTATAGGATAATTAACGAGTTGTTTTACATTTTGGGCCTACTTCCTCTTTTTATAAAATGAAAAAATTATTAATTTATAAAATGTAGATGGTTAATTCATACCTATGACAATGAATGTGAAAGTCCTCAGCACAGGTAACATTTATATACTTGGAAAAACAGACATATTAAAAACCTTCTCCCAGTAGTAAGTGTTTCACATCGCTTATTTAATTATCGCAACAACCATAGATACTACTATGATCCTCATTTTTCAGATAAGAAAAAGAGACTCTGAGATTTTTAAAAACATCTTCAAATTCACATAGTTCACAAGTATCAGAATTATGGTTAAAACCCATGAAACAGTTGGGGGGCTGATCTTTAATCTCATCGTCTTTCTCCCTCTCTACTTTATACTAAGTGAAAGTGCCACCAGCCTACTTACCCAAACAGGGTCTGGCGGGAAGAAAAAAGTTAACATGGCAAGAAGTTTAGCATGAGCATCATGAAGATGACAGAACGTGAGGATTGTTAAGAATGAGAACATGTTAGAATGTCGGTGATGACTGACAACATTAGAGAATGTTCACTAACGGGGCAGTGTCCAAGGCTGCCGAAGAGAACCGACATGATGAAAAAGAAATGACAGGGAGGAGGAGGCGGATAAGCACTCCTCAGTCAGTGCGGGCTAGAGCTGCCGGCAGGCAGAACAAGGCAGTCCAAGAAGAGCTCCATCCTGCAAGAAAAGAGAGGCCCCACTGCACCCGGTGAGAAGAAAAGATGCAAAGGCTTGAGAGACAAAGGCACCAAAAAGAAGACCAAAAAAGCCCTGCAGAGGACTGAGGGATGAAAATGGCTTTAATTATCCCATAAAAAGGTCATTGGAAATGCCACCTTCTCACTGTAAAAGAGAGCTCAGCCCGCTGCCTGTGGCTGGGAAGGAATGTCATGCCTTCAAACTGTATGCGTCTCAGGAAAAGATGTTTTGTTCTCTGCAGGCCTTTGGACTGTGGGGACGGTGAAAATACATTTTGTCAAAATAGGTTTGTAGGACATATTTGATTTCTTCTGTGACAGCTCCAGAACTAATCCTTAGGGGAGAAAAAAAGATGGAGGAATATAAGGAAAATAATATGGAGCGTACAATAAAAATATCCTCACTTATGATACAGAAAAGAGGAACTGGAAAAAAAAAGAATTAAGGAAAATCAAAGAGTAAAGCATTTAAGTGCGGGATCAGAAGAGGATGTCAAATCTAGGCTGTGCTCTGAGTTGGTATCGCTGTCTGGTCCTCACCCCCCAGGAACTGCTCTGCCCTCTGCAGCAAGGCTTCCATTGTTAGTCCTGTGGAGATGTAACAATAATTATGATGAAAGTCAAGAAAATCCTAGGATTTCCCATCCTGTTTCTCAAAGACACTAGAGACACCAGGGATACATAACATGCGGAATTTAGCAAAAGTTTTAAAATAAAAGTGTGTAAAGCATAAACCTCACTCAGACTAACCAAAGAGGAGGGGTTTTCTCATTATCTGGAATGTGGGCTACGTAGTATGGTATAATATGAGTTCAAATCTTGGCTCTTCTCTTTTATAGTTTTATGAAAGATGGATCTATTAGTCATCCTTTATGAGCCTCAGTTTCTTTACCTGGGATGCTACCACCCCATGTTTTAGTGAATGTAATTTTATGAGCCTTTTTCCCAATACTCGGCGCCATAGGTATTGAAGGATTGTTGGTTCTCTTTTTTTGTGGTAGATAAAACTTACACTTCTGATTGCTATTTAAGCCTATAATAATCATTTTATAAATGGAATTCATAATCATGCCAACTGTAAATATCAAATAGTTCACACAGATTTCATTTCAACTTCAGTAGATTTATTTCCATGAAGGGCTGTCCGTAAGTATATTTGTATTGGATTTCAATGGTGTCTCTGTCTGAAATCTTTCCTGACTCCCCTCTGAAGAACTGTTCTCAGATTTCTTTTTTTTTTTTAATAGTTTTGTGTTCATGGAAAAATGAAGACTAAAAGAGAGAGACCTCCCATCTACCCCCGACACCCACACATGCATAGCCTCTCCCAGAAGCAACATCCCCCAAGAGAAGTACATTTGTTACAATTGATGAACTTACACTAACATAATCACCCAAAGTCCCTAGCTTGTATTACGTTAGGGTTCACACCTCCTTTTTAACAAACAAATGTTTATGAAATAGATATGACATATTACTAAGACAAACAATGCCCCAAATGCCCTTTCTGTGTACCATTTTCTATTATTTTCCCTCTTTTGCACTATAGTACCTGATCTGAGTAACTAAAGAACTGAACATCAGTGTCCACTACACCATATTTGCAGAGGCAAAGACAGAGAAAGCAAACATTTTAATGGAGAAAAAAAGAAATAAGAAGTACGGAATTCCCCTTGTGGCTCAGTGTGTTAAGAACCCAACACAGTGTCCATGAGAATATAGGTTCAATCACTGGCCTCACTCAGTAGGTTAAGGATCTGGCACTGCCAGAAGCTGCAGCATAGGTCACAGATGTGGCTCAGATCTGGTGTTGCTATGGCTGAGCTGTAGGCTTGCAGCTGCAGCTCCAATTTGACCCCTAGCCCAGGAACTTCCATATGTTGTGGGTGTGGCTGTAAAAAGAAAAAAAAATAAGAAATAAAAATTATTTTGCTGGATTGATCAATTTCCTAGCATCCCAGTTAATGTCTTACAGATTTTTTTCAAAAGCACTTACCCTGTTTCACTAACACCATAGAATTAGAATTAGAATCAATCTTTGGTGATGTCTTTGTCATAAACCCAACCTTTAATTTATTCAAAAGCAGACATTGTTATGAGGATTTATTGACTTTGCATAAGTTTTTTAAACCTATATTTTTATTCCTTTAAAAATAATTTGTTTATATGGATCTTTAGAGATTCTGTATCTTCCCTGAAATTATTCATAAAATGTTCCGTGAAATCTCTGTTTGCATTGTTTGGGGGAAAGGACCTGGGGATTTTATAAGATTTTTCTAATGGGCAAGTGAACTGATTAAGAAATACATTCAAGTCAACAAACATTTATTTATTGCCAGATACTTGCTGAAGTTTGGTATTCAATATTTTTGAGTGCCTACTGTGATTTAGGTATGGTGTTCTGTTTTGTTTATTAACACATATATTCAGCAACATATTGACCATACCAGGGCCTATTTAGCAAATATCACAACATAAAATAGGGAAAAATATGAAGTGACACTACTATCTTCCTGCTGAGGTAAACTGTCATTTCATTTTATAATAATGAATTGCTTCAAAGGATATAGTTTGATGTGTCACTTGGAAAGGTATCAAGCTAGGTTGCATCTGATGTTTGCATTTAGGCAAAATATCCAGAAAAACAGTGGAAACAAACAAGAAAAGCATACGTTTTCCCCTTAAACTCAATATAACAACATCAAGCAACGTTACCTAATTTGGACAATAAAGGCTAAAGCCTTCGCACTAAAATTCACAGCATAAGGAAATCAAATGTTCCAGACATGAGAAATATAAAATCAATTAAAGACAAACTGAGGTCCTATGATATGCCTTGGAATCAACCAAGGGGAAAACTGTAGTCCTTCTTTGAAATCAACCAAGGGGAAAACTGCCAGTGGAATCAACCAAGGGGAAAACTGTAGTCCTTTGAAAGTTATTCAAATCTGATGATGCCACCATATGCAAGTGTGGTTGATATCCAGCAGCAATTTAATTGGACATATTCTTTATTTCTAAAGGGCACTTTTGCTTGTGATATCTAGGTGTTCTCTGTTTGCTATTGCGTTGACCTTTAGAGATTCTTAGAAACAGTCTTTGAGGTTTCATACCATTTTTTTTCCAGACTGAAAACAGCTTATTAAATTGTTTCCTCTGAGATAACATCACCATTATAGAGACATGGGTATGGACATACTAAGGTTTGTCAGTGACATCCCAAGCACATACCAATAGAATTGAATTTTAAGTTATGAATTTTTTAATTTAGCTTTTCATTGTGCTTTCTTTTTATCTCATAGTATAGGATGATCAATTATCATAGAAATATTTAATTGACAGTGCATAAAATAGTTAATATAATGAAATTATATTTGTGAATGGTATAGAAAACTCAGGAAGTAAAAATTGATGTTTGAAATCTATGCTGTGCCAGTTATCTTATTTTCTACTTTAAAATTATTGATGATTAGGAGAAATGTAAATCTTATTAAAGAGCTCAAATAAATTGACCACACAAATACTTAGCAGTGGATAAGACTTAAATTATGAAATCCATTTTTTTTCTTTCTTTCTCTTACTTACTAATGCCACCTCAGGACAATATTAGAGCTGCTCTAATTATTATTACTTATTAATAGTAAATTATACAATCAAATTGTCTTAGGATTGAAAATCAGTGCATCACCCATTAATAAATTTTAGGCAAAAATAATTAACTCATGGAGAACCTTGGAAGATAAAGTCTCTGACCTTCAAAGGGCCAGTGTACCCCTCCCAGGTTGTCTCAGATGCTGAAAGGTAGCTGAGACTTTGCTGACACATCAAAGTTAGGGAGTATATAAAGTCAGTTTGCATCTGTGACAAGATGATTAGGAAAACATCATTCTGAATCAGATGAAAGGGTTTTGAAGAACTGTTTCCCACAGTTCTGTGTGAACTAGGGCTTATCATTTAATTCTTTTCACCTGAATTTTCTCATTTACAAATTCAAGATAGAATGTAAATTGTGGGGGTTTTGTGAGGATTCACTTGGTGAATATATATAAAGTTGGCCCTACAGGTGGGAATGTGTTGATTACTCAACAATACCAATGGCATCAGACAGAATCCCTTTACTTTAAAAGTACAGAAACTCAAACTATCTTGAGATAAAAGGGAATTTGTGACTTATGTAACTAGGAAGTACAGAGAATAGAACTACCTTTAAACACAGATGGCTCCAAGGGCTCAATTAGTATGATCAGAATTCTGTTTCTCTCTCTCAGTGGTGCTTCCGCTGGGCCTTGCTTTCAGACAGGCTCTTTCTATGGCTCCTTATAATATCAGACCAAATCTACCAATAAACTTGAACTTCATATTTCCAGAGGAAAGGTGGGCACGCCGTCATGGAGATCTGAGTCCAGTTTAAGCTACATGTTGTGACTACAGTATTTACTACGGCAGGATGAAGCTCTGATTAGCCAACCTGGACCACGGGCTTGACTCTGCAGCCCCTGCAGTCAAAGCTGGTGGGTAATGACACTAGAAAAGGGAAGGGATATTGGGTACACACATCACACACACAAACACACAACAAAACACATCATAGTTATTTATTATTATCACTATTATTCCTTAAAATTAACACACTTGCATTTCTACAAGGAAATAACATTGGTAGTTAAATTTTTTTCTAGGTTGGGAGAATCGTCTCATAGGCATTCTTTACTTAATTCTTACTCATGTATGGAAGAAACACATGACTGTTTTTCATTTCATAGGAAAATATTAGTGTAGTGTAAATTGAGTTAGGTTAAGTAAATATTCATCCAATGAAGAATTAATCCTTCTCTGGTTAGGGAAATTTTCAGCTACTATGTCACATATGTTCTCTGCCCCTTTCTCTTTTTTCTTCTGAGACCGTATAATGCAAATGTTAGTACACCTGATGCTGTTCAAGTTAAACTGTCCTCATTTATCTTTCTGTTCTGTTCAGCATCAGCGATTTCTACCACTCTGCCTTCTAGCTCCCTGATCTATTCCTCTGTTTCTTTTAGTACACTGTTGATTCTCTTTTTTTTAAATTTCAGTTGTACTCTTCATCTCTGTTTGATTATTCTTTATATTTTCCAACTCTTTGCTAAAAATTTCTAACCTCTTTCTCTGTGCATTCATTCTCAAGTTCTTTGATCATCTTTAAGATCATTAACCCAAACTCTTTCTCAGGTACACTGCCTATCTCTGCTTTACTTACTTCTGTGGTTTTATCTTCTTCCTTTGAAATGAGTTCCTCTGTCACCTCATTTTGCCTAATTTTCTCTTCTTATTTCTATGTTTCTGGCTACACGGTTAGTGTTCCTGACTTCAGAGAAGTTTTGTAGAAATCGTTATAAGCATCCCAGCAGCACACTCCCCTCTGGTCACTACAGCTAAATGCTTTAGAGGTGCCCCCTTTGTGAGCTGAGTGGGTCCTTCTGCTGTGGTGGGTTGACTATTCTGGGCAGTCTGGTGGGCTTGTTGGCACATGGCCCAATGGGTTACCAGGCCCTGCCTAGTGGGGAGGCTGTTGGCCATTGTTTGGTGGGACTGGGTCACAAGACAGCTGACTGTGGAGGCCTAGGGAGCCACAGGGCTAATGCTGGCTCACTGATGGGTGGACTCAGGGTCTAGGAGATCCCAGACCTGATGCTCACTGGCCAGTGGGTGAAGCCAGGTCTTCGGGCTAGTGCCAGCCCACCATGTGGTCCTGGGGCTAAACTCCAGTTTCTTAATCTGTGAAATTAGTTACAATGATAACCTACTTTACAGTTGAATGAATGCCAAAGTGTACTATTTGAGCTAGAAACAAAGATTGAATTCTACAAATGCACTATATACTGAGCTAGAAAACTGATACACAAGTTTACAAAAGGTACTTGCTCTTGAGGAAATTACAGAATGATAGGTAAGACAGGAAAAGAATAACCACTTTATTAATTTTTCTTCTGGAGGGCACCATTTGTTGTCTGACCTCGATAACACTAAGATAAATATTTAGAGAACCTGGGATTTTACTCTCTGTGAATTAAAGAGTGATAGACTGTTTTCTTAATTAAACTTGTCATTAAAGATGAGATATTATATGCCTAGGATATATGATGGGAAAGTCTAAAGCACAGAAATATGGCATATGAAAATTAAAGTGTCCATTCTTGCATATATGTCAGGAAGTACACATTTTTTGTCAAAAGAAAACACATAGTTACAACTGGGGGAGACTGAAGGTAGGGAAAAGTAGAATGAATCAGCTAGAGAAAAATGATAGCTACTGTTAGTATTCACTCACAAACAGGAGATGGAATTCCTTACATATCATACAGACACAACTATGATTGAACACCTGTGGGGGGTGGGTACCAATATTGATGTTTTATGAGGTAGAGTAGAGGGTCAGTTGTGGAAAACCCATGCCAAAGCTATAACAAACCACTCTAGTTCAACTTTTAGAGGAAGTGAATATCCAAAGAAAAAATAAATATCGGATTCTCAAATAATATCTAAAGTCAATTGATATAACAATATTAATAAGTGCCAGGAAGGAATTAAAATGAAAATAAAAAATAGGGAATAGTAGTACAAGAATACTATATAATGAGCAAATAAACAGTATATATTTATCATGTGCCTCTCTATGCAAAGAAATAGCATCAAAATATGCAAAAATAAATAGTCTCAGAAAATTAAAAGTGAAAAAGCAAAAAATTAGTAATATAGATTTGAACACAACTGAAAGTATTCAGGAGTTCCTGCTGTGGCACAGTGTAAGAATCTGACTGAAGTGGCTCAGGTTGCTGTGGAGGCACAAGTTTGATCCCTAGCCCAGTACAATGGTTTAAAGGATTTGGCACTGGCACAGCTATGGTATAGGTCGCAGCTGTGGTGCAGATTAAATCCCAAAGGTAAAGTAAATAACGCCATGACTAGGAAATTATAACATAGATTTAGTTTTCAGGTTATATTCAGGACTCTTAATTTAAAAAAAGGCAAATGATTAAAAAATGGGCAAAAGTAATTGGCTATTAATGAGGAAAAATAGTATTAAACACATGAAATTACACCTGCCTATTAACTGGGTTAATGCTGATTTTAACAATATTGAGGGAGTTCCCATCATAGGAGTTCCCATCGTGGCTCCGTAATTAATGAATCCAACTAGATTGCAGGTTCAATCCCTGGCCTCGCTTGGTGGGTTAAGGATCCGGCGTTACTGTGAGCTATGGTATAGGTCCCAGACATGGGGATCCCACGTTGCTGTGGCTCTGGTGTAGGCCAGTGGCTACAGCGCCGATTAGAACCTCCGTATGCCTTGGGTGAAGCCTTAGAAAAGACAAAAAAAAAAAAACAAACAATATTGAAATACCAGTTTACTCTCATTAGTTTGTTAAATTTTAAAAATCCTGCCAATAGCAAGTATTGATGAATAAGTAGGGTTGTGAATTTATACAGCCTACGCAGAGTGATTTGGTATTAACAAGTGAAGTTGAAAATACATGTAGTCTATAATTCAACATCCCCCTTCTAAATAGTAATTGTGAAAATTTCATGCACATGTATATTTGTACAGGGATATTTACTGTGGCATTATATGCAATACTGAAAAACAAAAACAACAATCTATATGGCCATGAAAAGGGAATGAAAAAATAAAATAAAATAAAAAAGATACTGAATAGCTAAGGAAAAAAGGGAAAGTTGATGTATTTTTCCTACTCCTTGATTTTTAAAAATCTCTATAAACATATATTTTAAAACTACATACATAAAGAAAAAATTTAACATGGACTGAAAATACACACAAATCCCAAATCCTCTCAAATATTTTCTTGTTGGAACTGAGAGAACAATGGTGGGGAAAAATGAGATAACAACTTTATCTTTAGTTGTTTACAAACAACTAAAGCAAGAATGAAAATGCTAACCCTTATTAATTCTTAATAATGGCTATATGGATATTTTTTACATTATTTTCTCTATGATTATGTATTATTTTTAATTTTTATTATTAAAAATTTTCAATGGGAGTTTCAAAATTTATAAAATAAACTCTACATACTGTAGTTGGATTTGTCTAATTTATCTTAAAAAAGATGTACAGTCACAGAAAACAGAGATCAAAACAATAAAAATGCCATATGATTGAATTACGACCTTATATTAAACATGACAGATGGAAAAGTAGAACATTAAAAATTATCTGATGCTTTTAAACATAAAAAATGTACTGTTTATGAATAGGAAATTAGGCTACAGATTAGTCATTCATTTGGATTATAGTACTGGGTTTATTAGTTCAATGTTTTGTTAACGATTAACAAAAGCTTGTTGAAACTTTTTTTCCTCCCCTTCTATGAAGTGAGATTGGTAAAGTTCATAAACTCCCAGATGCAGTGATTTTAAGTCAGGATCTACCATCTGATTGCTGTCTTTTTATATGAAGAATGGCTTCCTCCATTCAATCACTCATTATTCATTCATTCTTTCACCAGCCAACAACTTATAGCCCTTGCTGTGAGTAGGAACTATCCCAAGAAACAAGGATACAGAGAGGAACTATTGTAGTACTATTAATACTAGACACATCTCCATTTTCCTTAACCTCCAGACACTGAATAATACCAATGGAGATAGATTATATAATGATAGAACTAGTAATGATAAGGAATAAGTAAGGAAAAACATGGACTCATAACACATATGCACTCAGAGGAAGCTCATCATCATCTAAACACATGAGACAGAATTTTGTGTATTTGGATACTTGAATAATATTATGATCTTTGGAACATAAGAAGTGGAGAAGGGAAGGAATACTTAGAAGTATCATAAGACTAAAGGATTTACAAGGTGCATAAGATCGTAAGAAAAATTTAGCTCTAAATTACATTGTTGCCAAAAGTTTGTCTTTTACTCATTCTTACCTGAAGTTTTGATATTACAGCAAACTATAACAATCAACATTTTTAGGTCTGTAATAAGTATATGCAATATTTAATGTTATAGTTTCAAAATAAATGAAGTCTTATAAAACCGGATATAGAACTATTTTAGGAAATACACTTTTGCCTTTATGGGTAAATGAGATACGTGATGTATCACATCTTCTTTATCCATTCTTCTGTTAGGGGACATTTGGGTTGCTTCTGTGTCTCAGCTACTGTAAACAGTACTGGAATGAACACTGGGGTACATGTATCTTTTTAAATTACAGTTTTCTTTGATAGGTGCCCAGCAGCTGGATAATATGGTAGTTCTATTTAAGTTTTTTGAGGAACCTCTATACTGATTTCCATAGTAGTTTTACCAATTTACATTCCCACCAACAGTGCAAGAGGGTGCCCTTTGCTCTGCCTCCACTCCAGCATTTATTGTTTGCAGACTTCTAATGATTGCATTTCTGGCTGATATATGTTGGTACTGTATAGTAGTTTTGGTTTGCATTTCTCTAATCATTAGCAATATTGAGCATCTTTTCATGTGTTTGTTGGTCATTTTTCTCCACTGGAGAAATGTCTATTTAGATTTTCTGCCGATTTTTGATTGGGTAATTTTTTTGATATTAAAAAATTAAGTTGTTTGTATGTTTTAGAAATTAACCCCTTGTCAGTTGCTTCATTTGCAAAAATTTTCTCCCATACGGTACGTTGTCTTTTCATTTAGTTTGTTTTCCTTTGCTGTTGGGAGACATATTTCTACAATCTTTTCTTAGCCTCTCTGCTTCTAATTTCTATGCTGAAAACTCCATCTTGTCCTGCTTTACCCTACATTCTTTGGAAAACAGTTGTAGTGCTGGTAAATAACTTAAGAACAAAAACCAAAAGGCATAAGTTATTCATGTGGTCAGCTGAATGAGGACATAATGCGTTGGTCTAGGTAAAGCAGACCTGTGCAGATAGGCATGCCCTTTGCACAGCATGACATGTCCTGTTAAGATAAGAGGAAGATGAACGTCATGGCCCCAAGGGGTTTATGAAGGGTCCTTAGCAGGATATGCATCAGCAAGGAGAATGAGGTGCAAACGTAGGCACTCTGGGTAGCCCCAGATAGGCATGCCTTCTGCAGAAGCATAGTGGTGATTCTGTAGATGCTATGCAGAGATAGTTGATGTCAGGCATTCTCAATGCTAATGACTGTTAAATGCCTAAAGATCAGAGTAAAAGCTTAACCAACTACCAGCTATGTGACTTTTAAAAAAACTATATTCTGCACCTACAGCCCCCTCCTCACTTGATGTAATCCTTAAGAGGAAAATAAAAGCAGTGTGGTTTCTTGAAGCAGGCCTCTTGGTCCCTGAGACCTTGAGTCCCCTGGTTCCCATCTTTGATTAAGATAAATGTCTCTGTGTCTTATTTTATGTTAACCTTTTCTTAAGTTTCACAGAGCCGTTATTCAGCCCTTACTTGCTGAGCTGGTCTTGACACTTTGCTATGCAAAAAGCTTTTAAGTTCAATTAGGTCCCGTTTCTTTATTTTTGTTTTTATTTTTATTACTCTAGGAGGTGGATCTGAGAAAATATCTCTGTGGTTTATCTAAGGGAGTGTTCTGCCCAAGTTCCCCTCTAAGATTTTTATAGTTTCCAGTCTTATATTTAGGTCTTTAATCTGTTTTAAGTTTACTAATAGTTAAGATGATACAACAGAGTGTCTAATTTCATTCTTTCACAGGTAGCTGTCCAGTATTTCCAACACCACTTGTTGAAGAGATTTTCTCTTCTCCATTGTATATTCTTGAATCATTTGTCATAGATTAGTTGACCAAAGGTGGGTGGGTTTATTTCTGAGCTATCATTTTGGGGGTTTTTTGTATGTACTAGTACCATACTGTTTTGATTACTATAGCTTTGTAGTGTAGTCTGAAGTCAAGGAGCTTGATTCCTCCAGCTCCATTATTCTTTGTCAGGATTGCTTTGGCTATTTGACGATTTTTATGTTTCCATAAAAAATTTCAAAACTTTGGAGTTCCCATTGTGGCTCAGTGATAAAGAACCTTACTAGTAATCATGAGGATGCTGGTTCAATTCCTGGCCTTGCTCAGTGAGTTAAGTATCCAGCATAGCCATGAGCTGTGGTGTGGATCACAGACATGGCTTGGATCCTGCATTGCTGTGGCTGTAGTGTAAGTCACTGGATGAAGCTCTGATTCAACCCTTAGCCCAGGAACTTCCATATGCCTCAGATGCGGCCCTTAAAAAAATAAAATTGGTTCTAGTGTTGTGAACATTTCCATTGTCATTTTGATAGGGATTGCACTGAATCTGTAGATTGCCTTGGGTAATATAGTCATTTTGATAATACTGATTCTTCCAATCTAAGAGCATGGTATATCTTTCCATCTGTTTATGTCATCTTTGATTTCAGCTATTGCGTTTTCACCTCTGTTTGTTTAATCTTTAAATTTTCTATTTATTTGTTCAACATGTCTTGTAAATTTATTGATCTTTGCCTCCATTTTTTCCTAAATTCTTGGATTTTCTTTACTATCATTACTCTAAAGTCTTTGTCATGGAGGTAGCTTATCGGCAGCTCATTTAGTTGTTTTTTTGGTTTTTTTTTTTTTTTTTTTTTCTGGTTCCTTCATCTGGCCCATACTTCTCTGCCTTTTCATTTTGTATAGCTTTTTGTATGGTCTCCTTTTGCAGGCTACAGGGTTATAGCCTCTCTTGCTTTTGGTGTCTAGCCTCTTGTGGGTGAAGTCGATACAGGGTTTTAGGGCAGGCTTTCTGATTGGAGAGACTGGTTCCTGCGCATTCGTAGGTGCAGCTAAATTTTGTCCCTCTAGGGGATGAGGCTTCATCTCTGGCTTTGATTAGAGGCAGCTGTGTGGGGTTTTAGGAGGGCTTTGGTTAGCCTGTTTGCTGATGGGCTATGTTCCTACTCTGTTTATTGTTTAGCCCGGGGCTTCTCATCCCTAATGGGTGGGGCCAGATTTTCCCAAAATGGCAGCCTCCAGGGGAGCTTACACTGATGATTATTCCCTGGGACCTCTGCCTCCAATATCATGCCCCCACAGAAAGCCACAGCTGCCCTCTGCTTTCCCAGGAGAACCTCCAAGACTCACAGGTAAATCTGACCCTGATTCTTATGGAGTCCCTGCATTGCCCTGGGCACACATGAAACTTTGTAATGGCCCCTCCAAGCATGGAGTCTCTGTTTCCCCTTGTCCTGTGGAGCTCCTGCACACAAGCTTCACTGGCCTACCATGCCATGTCTTCCAATGGCAGCTCCTCCCAATGCCAGACCCCCAGGCATGGTAGGCTGACGTGGGGTTCGGAACTCTCACTTCTATGGGAAAACCTCTGCAATATAGTTATTTTCCAGTCTACAGGTCATCCACCCAGTGAGAATGGGATTGCTTATATTGCGCAAACACCCCTCCTACAATCTTGATAGGGCTTCTTCATTGTCTCTGGATGTAGGGTATCTTTTATGGTAGTTTTCAGTATATTTTGTGGATGGTTATTCAGAAGTTAGTCATAATTTTGATGTTTTCCTGAAAGGAGGGGAGCCTGAGTCCTTCTACTCCACCATCCTTCCTATGAATGCCACTTTTAGTAGAATTCTTTAGGGCTAAATTCAACACGTGGAATCATTAATATAACTGGGTCCTGCTTAAAATTAATCATGAGGATCGACACATTTATAAGTTGCTGACTTTAAAATGAGTAGGAGGTGTTCCCTAGTGGCCTAGAAGGTTAAGTATCTGGCATTGTCACTGCGGTGGCTCAGGTGCTGCTACGGTATGTGTTCAATTCCTAGCCAAGGAACTTTCACTTACTAAGGGTACCACCAAAAAAATGAGTTGGAGGCCTGCTATGTTAAGTGGAATAAAAACTCAAATTGATTTCATCGAGCTCAAATAATAAAAATAAAACCTTATAGTTGCAAAACTTAAGATAGTGAAAGTGAAACATAAATATTTTATTAAAAGTTTTAAATATATACACTGGGAGTTCCCATGATGGTTCAGCAGAAATGAATATGACTAGTATCCATGAGGATGCAGCTTTGATCCCCAGCCTCAGTCAGTGGGTTGGCGTGAGCTGCGGTATAGGTCACAGATATGGCTCAGATGTGGCATTGCT
The DNA here is from genome assembly GCF_054392235.1 of Sus scrofa. Taxonomy (NCBI): domain Eukaryota; kingdom Metazoa; phylum Chordata; class Mammalia; order Artiodactyla; family Suidae; genus Sus; species Sus scrofa. The sequence goes on from NC_139391.1 coordinate 15,979,460, forward strand.
GTGGTTGTGGCATAGGCCAGTGGCACAGCTGCAATTAGACTCCTAGCCTGGGCACTTCTTGCCATGGGTATGGCCCTAAAAAGACAAAAAGAAAAAAATACATATATAAAAATAAATAAAAATAAAATAAAATATACACATTGGTAATAAAGTCTGTTCTACTAATCCTCATACTTATATATATATTAGTAAATAAGATTTATATTATCTACATTAAATATTAAATATTTAAATATATATATATATAATTATCTACCAAATATAGTTAGGTCTGAATATATAATTTTGCTAATTCTGTGATTATTCCTTGCTCTGGTTTCCTAATTTTTTTTTAACTATATCTATTTCTATTTTGAAGCCTTAGGTTTTCTTTTCATTCACTTATATTTACTTATTCATTCTAATCTCTTTTCTTTTTCATTTATTTATTTTTTCATCTTTTTAGGGCCACACCTGTGACATATGGAGGTTCCCAGGCTAAGGGTCCAATCAGAGCTGTAGCCACTGGCCTAAGCTACAGCCACAGCAATGCCAGATCCAAGCCGCGTCTGCGACCTACACCACAGCTCACGGCAACCCTGGATCCTTAACCCACTGGGGAAGGCCAGGGATCAAACCTGCAACCTCATGGTTCCCAGTCGGATCTGCCACTGTTGCATCACAATGGGAACTCCTCTCTAATCTCTTTTAGAATATAAGTCTTATTTTAGGATTCACTATACTTAAAATTTAGTTCATACTTATTTTCTTTTTTAAAAAGCAGGTGATTGAAATCATTTTAAAATAAAAGTATTGCAATTAATTAATCAGTATGGGGGTTTTTTGTTTTGTTTTTGTTTGTTGTTTTTTTTTTTTTTTTTTTTTTTTTTTTTTGCTTTTTAGGGCCACACCTGCAGCATATGGAGGTTTCCAGGCTAGGGGTCCAATTGGAGCTATAGCTACCAGCATACACCACAGCCACAGCAATGCAGGATCCAAGCCACATCTTCGACCTACACCACAGCTCACTGCAACACCGGATCCTTAACCCACTGAGCAAGGCCAGGGATCAAACCTGTGTCCTCATGGATGCTCGTTAACTGCTGAGCCATGACAGGAATGCCTATTTAGTATGGTTTAGATTCTACAAATATTCTATGAATATTTCCAATATTTAAATTGAAAGAGAAAAGTTTTCTTCTGTTAATTTTTAGTTCCCCAGTTCTTCCAAAAGATAGATGATATAAATAGATAGATATAGATATACACAGTCTAGCATTCTCCAATAGTTGTTTATATGCGCAAACTTCCCAGAGAGCTGAACTGAATAATATTATGAATAATATTTACTGCTGAATATTAAGCAAACAGCAGTTAACATTAAGACTTCTAGACTATGTGAAGTTAAATTGTTAATATTCATTTATACTTGACCTAGACATCCAGGTATATACCATTATCAGTGAAAAATGGGAAAGACTCTCAAAATAATCTCAGAGATAGAGACAAAAGACTTTTCCCTTGGATGTCATCATGTAAAACAGCCTACTATTTATTAAGGTATTCATAATAGCTCTAATAAGCGTCCCGGCGTTACTACAAATTGTATAAATTCTCTGCGTTTCTGAAATGGAATCACCGTTCACATTGTACGCACTCTCAAAGTCTCCTACTCGCTCTCCTCTCCAGGCAAAACTGGAGCATATAGAGTAGCTCTCCATTATCCAGAGTTTTGCTTGCTGCCGCTTCAGTTACCCTCTGTCAACCACGGTCTGAAAATATTGAATGAAAAATTTCAGAAATAAACAAATCATAAATTTTAAATCGTGTGCAATTTTGAGCAGGATGAAGATATCTTGTTCCATCATGCTGCCTTGCCTGCGATTGAACCCCTTTGTCCCGTGTATCCTGCCCTTTAGTCACTTAGTAGCCACTATGACTTTCATAGTATCAAAAGTCTTGCATTCAAGTAACTCTTATTTTATTAGTAATGGCCTCAAAATGCAAGAATAGTGATGCTGGCAATTCTGATACGCCGAAGAGAAGCCATAAATTGTTTCCTTTAAGTGAAAAAGTGAAAACTCTCAGCTTAATAAGGTAAGAAAAAAAGCGTAAGCTGAAGTCGCTAAGATCTATGGTAGGAATGAATTTTCTATCTGTAAAATTGTGAAGAGAAAGAAGTCCATGCTAATTTTGCTGTCACACCTCAAACTGCAAAAGTTATGGCTACTGTGCAATTTAAGTGCTTAGTTAAGATAGAAAAGGCATTAAGATATTTTGAGAATGAAAGACCACATTCACATAACTTTTATTAAAGTAATTTTATAATTACTCTATTTTCATATTAGTTATTATTATTAATCTCTTACTATAACTAATTTATAAATTAAACTTTATCATAGCTCTGTATGCATAGAAAAAAAAATATAGTGTACATAGGGTTTGGTAGTATTCATGGTTTCAGGCACCCACTGGGGGTCTTGGAACATATCCCCCACAAATAAGGGGGAGCTACTGTAGTGAACAGCTCAGTCCATTCTTTTGAGCCCCATGCTCTGATGACCATGGGCTGATTCTGTTCTGCTTTTTCTCTGTCCACCTTTATCCACAGCTCTTTAAATGGAAAGAAGAACAAGAACACCAGAGAGTTTTCTATTATGGAAGCCCTTTCCCTCCTCTGTGCCTTAGTTTTCTCATCTATGTATTAAGACAGTAGGTTCTGCCAAGAGAAGCTTTCCAACTTCACCATTCTCCAATGCTATGGCTAATATCACAGTAGCACTCTGGTCCCCCCAAATTTTCTTCTGCTGCCTTTTCCACTGGACAATGATGTCTTCCAGCAGAAGCACTTCCTATAGTGCCTCATGCTGAGACTTCTGAACAGAACTTGCAGAGAATACAGACAGCATTTTCCCCCATGTTTACTGTTTCATGGGCAAACTTCACTTCACCGCATCAATATATCTTAAACCCTACAGAGTCAACACAATACTATGAACTTCGGATGTGACTATGAACAATCAAGATGTACTCCTTTCTAAGAAATGAATCACTTGAGTCCCCACTGGGGCTCAGCGGTAACGAACCCAAGTAGTATCCAATAGGATGAGGGTTCGATCCCTGGCCTCGCTCAGTTGGTTAAAGATCCCGCATTGCTGTGGCTGTGGTGTAGGGTAGCAGCTACAGCTCCGATTCAACCCCTGGCCCGGGAACCTCCATATGCTGCTGGTTTGGCCCTAAAAAGACAAAAAAAAAAAAAAAAAGAAAAAAAAAGAAAAAAGGAATCACCATGAATCTGTGCTTTAATTAGATCTTTGAGCCTAATTTTTCAGAAAAGCTTTCTGTACCTGAAAATGTTAACAACAGTCTTCACTGGTAGGGAAGAACTGTGGATGACTTCTTAAAATTTTCTATTACCATGTACTTGCCTATAGTTTAGTCCACAGTAAATGCATTTCTTTTATAAATACATAATTTTTAAAAAGTTAAATTTTCCATGTAATCAGCAAAAAAAAAAAAAAAAATCTCAGGAAAGTTGCATTTGTATATGTTTTAATATTACCCATAATAGCTAATGATACAATCTGTCTTATTTCTCTTCAATAGTTATTATGAAATAGCATTAACAACAAGTCATACCATACTTAATATGTGTTTAGGCCTATTAATTTTATTAAAGAACTTTTGCATATCATCTCTCATGTTATCTTTAGAGAAATTCTGCCAGGTAGTTAGGCTCATTATTATTATAGTTATACTACAAACTCAAAGAATAAAAGAGCCCTAAGATTACTACTGCTAGTACTACTGTTTTTTATGTATTTATTTCTACACTAAAAACGTGATTCGAAATAAACAATAACAGCAGAGTGATTATATAAAGGCACAGGAATGCAACTTGAGTTACTTTTGTTCCACCATTCCACATAGCCACCTGCATTTTATATTTGTTTAAATTCTTTCAGGGTAAAAATATTTGAAGTTCCTGTACTCTATTGTGAAGTAATAAACATACAGATAGTACTGAAATCCTAGAATTTATTTTAAATTGAGATCTGTTGTGAAATTTTGCCATATTCTCTTTTCCCCCCTAAATATATATATAAAGTATATATAAATATATATAAATTATATAAAGAATACAAATGTATATGTATAGTATGTGTAATAATATAAAAGTATATGTACATCATGTTAAAAGAGCCTTTTCAAAAATTAATAAAAAGTATTTTCTGATGAACTATGAGGAGAAATAGATTGAGAGATCAGATGCTGGCAACTGATTATAAATGCTGGAGAAAATCAATTTTGATGCACTCATTGACAAACTTGCAAAAGTTAGGACTTGAAAATAGACATGGTATGCAGGTATAAAGTTTCTTCCCACTTTTGAAAAATATATTATTTTAATTTAAAAGACAATTCAAGTTTTCCTTTTTAAAAATTGTATTTTTAATTAATTTGGCAAGAGTATAGTATCTAAACAACGTTTAATAAAAAGAAAATTTCACCGTTTCCTTTCTGTCCATTATCATTATTTACTTTATTATATGATTATTCCTCAAAATAAATGTGTTAAAATGATCTATCTTGTATTATAAATACACCAGGTATATCCCTGCAACAGATGTTTTCTGAGTTACATCTTGTGATGTCAGCAGTAAGAGGGAAATACTGTGCCCAATGAGGAAAAACAAATATTCATCAAGTAAACTTCTGAAAATTGCAATGCCAGATCATGGCCTAAACTCACTCAGCATCTTTAGGAACCTGCAATTCCATTACCTGGTCCTTTATCTAAATCCAATATAATGGATTTCAATGTATTTAAAAGTCAAATAAATAACATTCCTCTGTCCTATTTGAATAGCATGTCCTGTGTGATATCTTATTTTCATTAAATCATTCTGACTGGTTATTTTTTTAATTGCCTGATTGACTCAATCCTGTCTTCATGCCAATGTACAATCCGATGAGTCCAGTGTTCCCTCTCATACTGATTTTGGGTTGCTCAGATGCCTTCTCCCAAGTTAGTTTATTTTCTAAATTAGCCATGTGCATACTTATATCATGTTATATGGAGACTAAAGGTCAAATACCCATATTTGAGAGAAAAATAGTATTAATGAGCTCTGCTTCTATATAATGTTTCAATGAGACTTTTTTTAAAAAAATAAGGTCTACATCTTTGATTAGAACTATTTATCTGAAGAATATATTTGTTAAATCACTTCCTAGTAGCAAATAGTGAAAAATAAGTAGAAAAACACGAGCAATAGTTAATGACTAAAGATCTAACTGGTTCAGCAGTTAAAAAACATGACTAGGATCCATGAGGATGCAGGTTCCATCCCTGGCCTTGCTCAGAGGGTTAAGGATCCGTAGCTGCTATGAGGTGTGGTGTAGGTCGCAGACATGGCCTCGGATCTGGCACTGCTGTGGCTGTGATGTAGGCTAGCATCTGTAGCTCTGATTTGACCCCATAGCCTGGGAACCTCTATATGCCAAATGGCCCTAAAAAGCAAAAAAAAAAAAACAAAAAAAAAGCAAAAAAAAAAACAAAACTATCTGCATATAAAACAGATTCTCTTAGTTACACTATCACTTGGTTTGCCACTATATATGCAAAAGTATCACTCTTAAAGTTTCTCTTCTAATGTGTGGTTGTATATTAAAAATTGCAAATTAAATATTAATTATAATCTTCAATATATTAGCTCTTGGATGCTTCTGCATCTTTACCCTTTGGAAGATCTGAAATGAATTTTCCAGTGCCTGCTTCTCTGCTATCTGGCATTTTGTAGGTCCTAGTCCATCTGCTCTCTCTCATGCCACTCAGGAACCTGGGCACAGACATAGGGAGAGCCAAGTTTAAGTATGTACACTAAGCATCCATGCTTAAGTACACGCTTACGTACTACAGCATCCTTGCCTGCCTTCAGCTGACGACATAGGTCAGTGGACGACCCTCTGCCCATCTCCCAGTCAGCTACATGTGCAAGGGCAGAGTTTTCTATCACTTTGGCATTGCCAATCCTGTGAGTGGAGAGCCAACAGACCCAAGGTTCTACCTCTTGCTCTGGCTGAGTGGGGTTAGTGGGAGGGGGAATCTTCCAACTGGTGAGTTACGCATGTGAGCTGATTTTCAGAGTGGAGCCAACAAGTCTGTGAGGTCTACACTTGCGCTGGGAGCCTCCTTTGCCTGAAGGAATATGCCATTAACGGCAAGTAAAAAACACCATGACAGATTGAGAAAGAGTCCCTGAAAGAAAGGGAAAATTTTATATTTTTGAACAAAGGTCAGTTTTCACACTTTCACTGAGTACTATAAATAATGTAGCCAGCCCTGACACTGGTATAAAGAGATTGGGTTTCTCTGAATATAAAGTAAATCAGTGAGCATAGCTGAGCCAGTTTGGTATCTTACTTCTCTTTCTTTGCCTGCTGAAACTCTAGGAAAATATCTGACCCTTCTATAACCCTATAATACATTTGTTTTATTAACTGTACAACAAATGTATTCTGCATATTTTTAAAGTACCTCCTATATTATACTTTGTGTTCTTCAAAGAGAACATCCACGTTTTCTTTTGAATCTGTGTACTGTTGCTGAAAAGAGAAGGTAATAAGTGAGCATCAGGTAGTATGATTCTGAAACCTGATTAAGGAAATGCTATTTAGTTCTACCGTTCCTCCAATTCACGCACTCAAATGTTAGTCCTATGAAAACAAGCCGTTTTTTTACAGAAACAGATTTAAATGTAGCATTGTTCACACTTGAACTCTACTCTCCCTTTTGAATTTTCCAGTGTGGTGGTGAGCTAAGTCATTCACTCAATTATTAATCACTGAATATCTCATATTGGTTGCATGGGAAAAGAGAGTACTTAAACACACACTTGTAAGTCTTCTACGGGCCAATCTGTGTACCTTCCATCCTTCACTCTCACAACAAAGAGGCAGATATTGCTGGCTTCATTTCCCAAGCAAAGGCATTGAGATTCTACTTGTTAAGATGAAATGACTATTTTCAGCTAGAAAGAGGGAAGTTCATTCAATTACGCAAAACTGATCTTTTACAATAACTGCATTTTTTTAAATTAATTTCAATACTCACATTTTAACTGACCTATCACAACCTCCCATGCATGTCTAATGTGAACATCTAGCAAGAAAAAAAAGCAGACTACAGCTCTCAGCATGTTTACAATAAATGATGCTGCTGAAAGAGCATGTCTTAGTGCATGAAGTGTTACTCTCAGCAACTTGTGATGGAAGCCCTTCCTATGTTTATTAGCATTTGTCAACTGGAGAGCCTCTTTTCTAATACCAAGGCATAACAGTCATTAAGAACATGCTTTTAGTTGGGAAGGAGCTAGCTGTGTTTGTCCTAGAGAAGGACAAATACGATTTTCACTACCCTAACACCTAGCCACTCCAGCCTTCTTCATGCTATGTCTTGTCTGGAAATATCTTCGTCCATGTCCAAGTTTGAGTTCATAGGGGCTCTCTTGCATCCCCTTTCTTACCTAGTCTGGCTGATATGTTTTACCTCAGACATTACTTTATATTTTACAGAGCCTTTGAGGAAAAAAAAAAATCTGGTAATGCTAATTAGTTACTATACAAACATTAATTAAGCAATTCTCAAAAGAGATATGGATTAAAAAAAGTAGGCTAGCATATGCTAAATCAGCAATGGGAAAGTTCTAGATAAATAACTCAGTCTATCAAGGTCAAATTCTGTGTCAAAGAACTAGGAAGGATAGATGGGGGGAAAAAGACCAGTCTCGCTGTTGGCCCCACTGAACAAAAATACATCTCCTGCTGGATTCCAGCAGAGGTCCTATTTTTATTCTCCCCTTCCTTCACTCAAATTATGTAATTCCATCCCTGAAGCTGCCTCTTATGCTCCAATTCACATAGATACCCCCCTTCTCTAGCAAGTACTCATTTAATAATTTCCAATTTAATTTCATAGATTCTATTTGAATTCATTTTCACTATGCCTATGAACTGATTATTATTATTCCACCATACACATGTGGGAATTGAGGTTTTGTGCAATCAAAATGCTTGCGAGGAGCAGAGAAACAATACATGATAGAGTAGTTTTTTATTTCTTATCATTCTAATACAAAAAGTGGTAATGGGATTATAATCCCAACATTACAGATGAAGAAACCAAGGTTCAGAAGGAGGTAAGCCTTGCTCAGGTTTGCAAATCAAGTTATAGAGGAAGAATGTGGTATTACAGGAAAGCAAAGACATATACAATTAATGCTGAAGAGAGCACTGTAGAAAAAGTGATTTAGATACCAGGTACCACTGCCTTCTGTTTACAGAGATGACCAAGAGCCCATCTGAACTCTGTTAACTGCTGCAACTGGGGTCCAGCTCAGAGGCTTGAACTAAGGGGACATAAAGATTATATGAACAAAAATGTGGCAGGTATAAACAAAAAAAAACTACTTTTGGATCCTTGGCCCTTGGTGCCTCTTCCAGTTATCTATACCTATGAAGTTAAACATTGTGATTTTATCACTGAGACCTTATCAGTTAAATAACAAGCACTGCTTTTTTCAGAGCCTATCAAGTCCTAATTTCAGATATTCAAATGACTGTGGGGTAAGAGTTATTTCCTCCATTTTACAGATGTGATGCAGGAGGTGAAGCTTACATATTCACTCGTTCACTTGACAGATTATTTAATCCAAACTATGTGCCTAGAACAGTGTTAGGTGCTTGCTCAGAGAGGTAAACCCAGTAAACAGGACACCTTTCTTCATGAAGCTTGTAACACAATCAAGACAGACAAATAGACAAAGACACAGATGACATTTATTTGAGAAAGGTGTCATAAAATGAATAGCTTGCTGTTATAGAGGAAAAGGGGGAATCCTCAGTGGAAAGCTATGTATGAGTGTAGAGAACGAGCACTAGGATCAGGAAAGGGCAGGTTTTAACTTGAAATCTGAAGCATGAAAAGGACTTTACCTTGCCAAGAGCTGGTGGCAGGGTCATCTAAGACCAGGAGCCAGTAAGGATAAAAGTTTTGACACAGAAGAGATTTTGATGTCTTAAGAAATTTAATATATCCAGAATGGTTAGGCTAGTTTAAACATAGGGAAAATGATGGGAAAAGATGACATTTTTAGATAGAGAAAGGAAGATAAAAGAAGAATTATTCAAGACACTTAGTAAGTTGAAGAAGAATGGAATAGAGATATAGGAAGGGGCTGATAGTGTCCTAAAGGTAGAAGGAGCCAGAATTTGAATGCAAATTCAAAATTCCTTCACTCAAACACATATATTTGACCACCTCACTCCCATACCTCTAACACTGACTCACAGCTGGATAAAGGTGACTGGCCTAGCTTCATGATTATATATGTTGGTCAAACACCACGAAGTCAACCAGGAGAATCTGAAGTCCAGAGAGATAATGTTCCAGAGTCACAAGGCTAATGTTCCAGGTCTTAGGAAGTGGAACGGGGAGAAAAGGGAGGGATGTGGAGAGAGTGCGTGAGTGAGAGAGAAAGAAAAGGGAAGAGAGAACAGAAAATGATCAACTCGTAACATCTTAGATCTAAAATAGACACCTGACTCCACTTTGACCAAAACCGCCCCATCTCTGAATTTGAGATGTTTGGTGTTTGGCCAAGAATGTACCTGTAATTTGAACATGACTAGACTACAATCCAGTTGCCCTTTTGCTTGGGGATGAATGTGAGCATGTAATAAACAATAAAATATAAGACATTTTGAAGATGCACAGTGGGTTTTGTAATGATCCCTATTAAAATGTGACTGTGGGTGAGGTGTGAATCCAGAAAATGACTATGTTTGGAATAAAGGTGTGGATACCTTTAATTATCTCCACTGTGAAATGATTTGCAGGTGATTTGCAAGTGCTTGAAGCACAAAAACAAATACATTGCTTCCAATAAAGGCGATATGTTGTTCCATATGGTAGATTTTCACTGTTCTTTATATTATAGTAGCTTTGGGATAGAGAAATTTTGGATTTTGTGAAGTAATTACTGCAATGTTAATAAATCCACACCGTGAGATGATGAAGGTGGAGAAAAGCAGTTTTCACTCTCAACTTCTCAACTTTTATTCTGAAAATTGACTACTATTATTATAAAATAGCTGTTACCTTGGCTATTCATTTTCCCAATTCTTGCTACCATTTAGTGGGCCATAAATTGCCGTCCCAGCCTGTGTTTTTGGGAGAGATTTCTATCTTTCACAAAACTATGAGAAAACCAGAGGTACCTTTAAAAGGAAAGGTAAGAGATTCCTCCAAGGACTGATAGAAGCATTTTAAAAATGTTTAAAGATGGTACAAAAGATGGATGAAGACACAGAGCATAACACCAGAAACACAGCAGATTCTTTGCTATGTGCAAACTCCTTCCCCTATATTCTCATGCCTAGTTCTCTGCTTAACCCCACTTTCACCCACATGAGCTCCACTACAACTCAGTTTGTTTCTAAAGTCTAACTATCAAGTCATCTCAAACTCCCCACAATTAATAGTCAAAGTTAAATGACAAGTTTTATTGAAAAGGAAACCAGTTAATTTAGTAGATTTCCTCTTTTATTAAATTAAAGTTAATAATGGTTCCAATTGTTACTGGATCTGTTTTCCAGGACAATTTACACCCAGTGCAACCTACAGACAAAGCACTATGGACTATGTGTCTACAAGGAATGCAAATCATTTGGAAGATCTAATGTATTTACAATTTCTCTGATTATTTTGGATATCATTTTCATGTGTTAGAATTATATTATCTCATGGCTTCTTTACTCAAGAAAAACCTTTGGCCACATATTAGTCCCTCTTAGATCTTAAGGCTGAAGAAGAAATAAGGAAATGTCACCACTTTTTGGTTGTTCATACTTTTTGTTTTATTGGGGTGGACAGTGTGGAGGTCAAATTGGAGCTGCAGCCACTGGCCTGTGCCACAGCCACATCAACACAGGATCCAAGACATGTCTGTGACCTACACCACAGCTCACTGCAACATTGGATCCTTAACCCACTGAGCAAGGCCAGGAATAGAACTTGCATCCTCATGGATACCTGTCAGATTCATTTCTGCTGAGCCACGATGAGATCTCCTATTTCTAGTTCTCATCAAGATAATTATAGCCAATATTTTTCAAGTGCTTTTAATTTTGAAATATACTGCAAAAGTGAATAAGAAAAAGTAAATACCTATTATGAGACAGGTCCTTAGAATATGGCATTTAATCCTTAGAAGTCTGTAAGAATCAAGATAAGCTAAATGAAGAGATAAATGAGATTTTTGAAGGCACACTAGTCTGACTTGTAGAAATGAAGAAGGCATGTATGTGTGCATGTAAGCTTGCCTCTGTGTGTAAGTGTGTGTGATTGGAATCGCGATAGGAAGTAGAGATCTTTCGATATTTGGAAATACTGAGCCAAAGGGTAGATGGAAACAAAGGTTTTGATGTAGAAAAGTATTCAGAGCATGACACTTTTAGGATAAAACATAACACGAAGTAATTGAAGCATAAGGCCTATGTAATGCAAGATAAACATCTTAACACGCCTTTGACTATTATAATTAAAAAGCATAGGCAGGCTCTGAATAAAATAGTGCCTTCTATGGCCTGGAATCTGGATTAAGCCACATATTAGTTCTGAATAAATATGTATTAGATAAACAAATACAATATTTGCAATTATTTGAAATTGTTGCTTCAGCTGATCACAACACCATCTCCCCATCTAGGAACTTAAAACTGGAAATTTCTCTTCTTCCATTGCCCTGATGATTGTAAAGCACAATAAATCCTTGACTTTTTGCACCGAGGCTGGCCACTTACCTCTGGGTAGACCTATCAACTGGTTGTATGATAGGACTAAACAGTCCTGTTACGGCCATGTGTGAGAATTTCAAAATCAAGAACATTAATGTTATATTCAACCTAAAAGAGTGAGAAAATTAAGATGGACTAAAGCTATTGACTAGAATCATGCAATTGAGGCCAGGCATTAGGGATAAATGGATTCTCTAACCACAGCACAATAAATACTATTCTGCTGCTACTAAGATTTGCTCTCAGAAAAAAAATAGTATAAAAGTGGATGGGGCAATAAACAACTGTTTCTTTCCTTGAGTTCTGGAAAAAAAATAGAATCCATAGATAAGAGCGTAGAACCAAAACACCATAAACCAAAGTGTCTGCAAAAGGGATTGTTTCAAACCAGTATAAGCTGGTGCAGCCATTATTGACCAGAAATGACAGCACATTCAGTTTCTCTGACCCTCATTCTTGTCAGAAATATTTGGGGAAATACATCAACAGCACCTTCCTATCTGAAATCTCAATTAAGATTAACTTAAATATCAACAGAATCCACTTTTCTAAGTGGGAAAACATGTAAAGATTATTTTTAGTCTAAGAGTACCAAATGACAAAGCATCTATGTTGCAGTGAATATTTTAGGAAGAGTTTTCTTTTAATCTGCATAAACACTTTAAAAATAAATAAATAAAACAATGCAAACCCTGAAAACAGGCCAGCCTGAAAATAAAGGTCACCAGCAGTCAAATCAGAGTGATGAATGTGTCTTCTCACAAGATCATGAGAGACTAATCACTTAAACAGACCAGAAGGTATTATTTTCACCATAAGTGAATTTTGCTCATATAAGTAATATTAATAGAAATATAAAGTGATATTAAAACTACAAGTGAAACACTAACTGCATCTCCTCAAAGGATAAAACAGGATCAGCATGCAAATAAGTAATCAGTTTTCAATAATGGCAAATTTTTAGCCTTACACACTGTTGAAAAGTTAAGAAGTACCTCATTTGTGCCTCATAACAACCTCTAATACAAAGGTGTTGCATGTATTTAATAGATTGATAAAATGGGTCTCAGAGAATTTCCCAAATCTACATAGTTAGGGTGTAGTAGAGCTGGAGGTGCCTAATTCTGGTCAACTCTCCAAGTCAAATATATCTTTTCCCTGGACCAGAAATACGGTACTAGGTTCTAAATACCTGAAGCTGTTGATGTCACCTGTTCCCATAAGGAAAATATATTTTATAATTATTTGGGGGCATAATTTGCAGCTCAAAAGTCACACTATGAGGGAAATAAAAATCAGGTCAGAGTAAGAATGGCATAGCATTTCCTGAACTCTCACTCATGTCATATACATTTCAGGTCCTCATGTTTCTTTCAATATTTATTACAGCCAGTATAGTAGCGTTTCAGGTATGTTTTCAAACTAGTTTGTTTACTACCATCCAATACCTCACCAAAATTATCTTCCTTTGTTGTCCACACTAGAAAAGTAAATAAACAAGTCCTATATTGTTAAATACTACAGTGTGGAAATTAAAACTAAAGCTCGGGGTTGACAGCCCTGGATGGGGCTCTGGCCTAAAGATCTCTGCCGTTCTCTTCCTCCTCAGCCTGAGTTACTGGCATCAATCCTATCAGGTTCTTACAGTTCAAAGCCCCACAAGGATGCTAGTGAAGTGACTCTGTCATTTTCACTATTAATTTTATTTCAGGTTCAGACGTCAATTCTTGGGACTAGGGTGGGAGATCCACCTGCGTGCTAGACATGGTACTACTATTTCTGGTCATCTTCCCCTCAGCTGCATTAATTAGAAGATACAGGGTGGGGCTACGCTGTCTGTCTTCCAAATGAGCCTGAGATCTCAGAATGGGTTCCCATCCACCTCTGCATGAGTTTGAGTAAACCATGCTTAGCACAACATATGTTCACAACCAGTTACAGAGAACTTATTAGCAAATTATTATCTGGTGCTTTGTAGCTACGTAACAAAGACAGAAATAGTGTCAGGAATGAATCTTACAGTCTAATGAGAGAGAAACATTAAGCAGATTATCACATAAGTGAACTTAAGTTTATAATCGCAACAGTAAAACTGCATAATACATAATTAAAATGGGAATAAGTGCTTTGAAACACTTGATGGGGGTGGGGTAATCTTGTCTTATAGAGCAAGGGGTGGAGTGGCAGACGTTCAAGGTCATATGGAGCTTATCTAAACATGAAAATAGTTGAACAAGGATGGCCCAGGATCATTAAAATGAGGCTAGCAAACAATGAGAGCATTTAAAGATATAGAAGTAATGCTTAAGTTACATTAAGTAAAGTCCCTGTATAAATTATGTCTATGGTATAGTATCAGTTAAATAAAAATGCTCAGTGAAAGATTAAAAGATTAAAATAAAACTAATAACTTGTCTCTTTCTGAAGGTTGTTCTGCTATTTTAAAAAAGAGCTTTATATTTAAATGCATAAAATTTAAAGCAGAAAAATCCTTAGAAGCAGGAGAATGAACTGGACTCTCTTGAGGAGAAGAGTTGGTATTTTTCAACTGTATATTTTGCTTCATTATCTATACCACTTCACGCAGGAAAACAAATTTAATAAATGAGCAATTACCTTAGATTATAACTTACTTTAGGGAGTTCCTGCTGTGGTTCAGAGGGTTAAGAACCCAACATAGTGTCCATGAGGGTGGAGGCTCAATCCCTGGCCTCACCGAGCGAATTAAGAATCCAGTGTTGCCATAAGCTGTGACAAAGGTTACAGATGTGGTTTGGATAATATGGTGTTCCAGTGGCTGGGGCATGGGCCAGAAGCTCCAGCTCCAGTTCAACCCCAACCCAGGAATTTCCATATGCCACAGGTGCAGCAGTAAAAAGAAGGGAAAAAAAAAAAGAAAAGAAAAAAAAAAAAAGAAAGCAAATCTACTTTAGGAAAATCCTGATGTAATATTGTGACTATTGTATACATGTATGTACATAAATATCAGCCATATTTAAATAAAATACCTATGGCCACTATAGATGTGCTGAAATACTGCTTAAGTAAAAATTTTATCTGGTCATCCTTACCTAATGAAGAATACATGAAAGCCATCTTATTTTTAATGATGAAAATTTTAATTTTCAGAAATAAAGGCAGAAGTTAATTAGACAGTAATCAATGTTGACACTTAGAAAGTATTTAATATGTGCCGGCAACTGCTCAATGTTTGTTCATACACTTTAATTCATTTACTTTTCACAAACCCCTGAGAGGTAGGTTTTATTAACTAATCTACGAAATAAGATCAAACTGAGGTATGGAAAAGTGAATAATCAGTTCAGCTTCATAAATTAGTGGTATTGGGGCTGCGTTAGGCCTCTAGAAGTCCTAAATATTAAAATTAATACGGTGTTCCTATGTATATAGTTTTTCTTAAAAAATAATATGAAACTATACTATACACGTAAGAAAGTCAACCAGTATTCTGACTTTTCCCAAAATGTAAGAAAGTCAACCAATATTTTGACTTTTCCATAACCATTTTTTTCTGGACTAATAGATATAATTTCCCGAAAGGACAATAATGCTGGTGGTGCCCAACCAGGTCCTCAGCACGCCTGTCCTATGAGGTACGACAGTACCTGATGGAAAAGCTGGACTGTGGCACAGGCCATATCTCGTCAATGCATGGTCTTTAATACTGAATGTGACTTGGAGGTTGGAGTCATGATGTCACTGATTGGGAAGGGGGCATTCTCAAAAATTAAACGTTAGAAGGGTAAGAGTTGTTTCTTACTATAAGAAATATCCTTCATGTTGGATAAGCAGAGGCACTTGCTCCTTTTGAACCCTTACAGAGCCTTTCCAATGTGCAAGGTCCAGGGATACAGAAATGAATGAGACGTGGAATTCACATATGGGAAAGAACTGCAGGTAAAGATAAAATGACAAGGCAAGGCTATGTGCTATGAAAAAATAAGGAGAGGTAATGGTACCTAATTCAGGTAAATGTGGCCAAATACTTCCAAGAGGTGATGCTGCTCGAGCAAGGTTTAAAGGAAAAGTTGGACCATAAAAATGAACATGTATCACAGGTTCAAAGGCAAGAGAACATGGCCTGGAAAGAAAATATGACCAAGGTCCCTATGATAGGAACACAGCTGATTATGGGAAAGTGACCAGATAAAATCTGAAAGGCAACACAGCCCAGACCAGAAACAGAGAGATAAAGCCTAAAGAGCTTGGCTTCCTCCTGACTACAATGGCATGCCACTGAGAGGATTCTGAATGGGAGAGTCACATGATCCAATTTATATTACAGAAATTTCACTTTGAACCCCCTAACAGCTTACTTCAGATTCTAAAAGCAGAAGATTTCATAGCAATTGTGTTTTTCTCACAGCGTGACATTATTCTTACATCTCCTTCCCACAATGTTTAGACTTGAAACATCTCAGAAATATATAGGCACATAGTCTTTCTGAGTGAGTCCTGGAGTGCTGTTCAGAGGAAGTATGTGGGCATGTCATAAGACCAACAAAGATGTCCATATTCTGGAATCGAGGAGCTGTGTGGGCAGGCCACAGACATCAAACAGCTGTCCTTGAGCTCTCATGCACACAAGGGCTGAGGAGAAGAGTCGAGATCCCATCCTTTGTAAGGAAAGTGACTGGTAATAAACCTTTGTGGAGCCAAATCAATCCATCAATTCTTCTTGCTCTGATGTGCCATTCAATATAACAAGAGAAGAATAAAAGATCAAGAAGGGAACAGTGAGAAGACATTAAGGAAAATCTTACCTAACTTGTATTGAAAAGTTATATAATTTGATAAGGACATCAAGTTCTATCACAGTATTCCACATTTTCCTTTGAGTTAACATATTTTGTATTTATTTATCATCTATTTAACAGTTGGGACAATCTAAACTCTGGGTGGAGGAAATGAAAGTGATGTGGAATGATGACAAAATTGACTTACTTTTCTTAAAGCCTGTGACATAGTCAGCTTTTGATTAATTATCAAACTCAAAAAAAAAAAAACCATGCAATCCTACTTTTTAAATCATAAAGCAAAGCATCCATTAGCATTTCAGTGCATTCATCCATCTGAGGATGCCATGGTTATCTCTGTGGGATAAAACTGAAAGACAAAGTGGTTTAATCTACATTCTTTCCTTCCTGAGTGTTAGGCATACTCAAGATAACAAGAAATGGATGCCCTCCTTCATTCAGAGGAGCTATCCTCACCACAAGCTAGCAAACAAACAAAGTGTTTTTCACAGCCTTTTTTATAGATGAGAAAGCTGAGATTCCAAGAGATTAAATAACTGTCCATAGGTTATGACCAAGTAAGCTGGGAAACATTCCTCATGCATTGGACTGTCTGCCTGCAAAAGTTGTATGCTTTCCATTATCCAACTCAGCTTGTGAAACTACACCAAAAATTTTTCTCCCTGGCTTGACCAAATCCTGGATGCTTTGTTTTTCTCTATGGAGGAAAATGTAGAACTATTTGCCTCCTCCCCATACATATTTACATATTTTAGCAGAGCTGCTGTATCTTTTCTACATCATTTATAGTCATTTCTGAGTGAAAGGCTAGTTTACAGGAAGATAAATAGGAAAACACTTGTTCTAGTATAGTTTTATGTTTGCTTAAAATCGTCTTCTCTTTTGGCCTGACACACTAATCATTTTTCAATCCTTTGATTAATTTATGCAGTGTCTCACTTGACTGAAGGTAGTAGGTAAGGCCCAGATACAGAAAATCTTAAACAAAACAAAGTTAACTCCTAATCTTTTTTTTTTTTTTTTTTTTTTTTTTTAGGGCCTCACCCATGGCATATGGAGGTTCCCAGGCTAGGGGTCTAAGAGGAGCTGTAGCCACCGGCCTACGTCAGAGCCACAGCAATGCGGGATCCGAGCCGCGTCTGCAACCTACACCACAGCTCACGGCAATGCCGAATCTCTAACCCACTGAGCAAGGCCAGGGATCGAACCCACAACCTCATGGTTCCTAGTCAGATTCATTTCTGCTGCGCCACGATACTTCTTTCAAGTGAAGCCCACCTGAGGACAATGATTTTGTGTGATAACCTGATATGAGGACCCTCAAAGAAAAGTACATACTACTGTATTGAAAACAGAATATCCTTGGAGTTCCTGTTATGGCTCAGTGGGTTTAGAACCTGACATATTATCCATGAGGATGCAGGTTTGATCCCAGGCCTTGCTCAGTGGGTTAAGGATCTAGTGTTGCCATGAGCTGCAATGTAGGTCACAGACACAGATCGGATCTGGCATTGCTGTGGCAGTGGTATAGGATGGCAGCTGCAGCTTTGATTTGACCCTTAGCCCAGGAACTTCCATACGTCACAGGTGTGGCCCTAAAAAGAGAAAAGGGGGGGGGAGTTAAAAATTAAAAAAAAGAAAACAGAATTATTCTCAGTGAAATAGGTCAGTCCAAGCAGCTCATGACTATGGCTTTAACAATGAGAGGAGTTCTGGTAAAGAAAAAGGATGATAAAAGTCAATGTGGGAGTTCCTGGTATGGCACAGAAGGTTAAGGACAACATTGTCTCTGAGGATGTGGGTTCAATCCCTGGCCTCGCTTAGTGGGTTAAGAATCTGACGTCATTGTAAGCTGCAGTGTAGGTCACGGATGCAGCTCATATCTGACATAGCTATAGCTGGGTTGCAGGTGGGCAGCTGCATCTCCGAGTCAACCCCTGACCTTGCAACTTCCATATGCCACAGGGGCAGCCATAAAAAGAAAAAAGGAAAAAAAAAAAAAAGTCAATGCGGAAGCATACCAATAGAATGGATTATAAAATAAAACTAAAGTAAAAGAAAATTACCTAAGAAAGTATTTCAATTAAAGACTTGGTAGAGGCATCCTTAACCACAATCTTTAGAAACAGAGAAATGAGTATTCTGTTCAAATGTAATTACAAAGCAGTAACTCGCTATTACTCACTTGAATGTGTATTTCCTACCTGATAAAAGTAGTATTCCGAAGACTGCACTATCAAAAACATTGCTTTAATGGAAGAGAACACTGAACAAGGTATAGACATACCTCATTTTATGACATGTAACTTTATGTTGCTTCACAGACATTGTGTTCTTTGCAAATTTCCCTGCACTTAAAAAATCAATTAGTGCCATTTTCCCAAAAGCATTTGCTCACTTAAGTCTCTGTGTCACATTTTGATAATTCTCACAATATCTCAAACTTTTTCATGGTTGTCTTTATAATGGTGATCCGTGATTTTTAATATTACTGTTGTCGTCGTTTTTGGATATCAGGAACTACACTCATATAAGATGGTGAAATTAATCAATAAATGTTGTGTGTGTTTTGACTGCTCCTCCAACTGGATATTCCCCTCTCTCTCTCTCCTTGGGCCTCTATTCCCTGAGGCACAACAGGACAAAGATTAGGCCACTTAATACCAGGATGGCCTCTAAGTGTTGGAAGTAAAAGGAAGGGTGCATGTGTCTCACTTTATTTATTTCCTTATTTTCTTTTTTACAGCAGTGCCTGAAGCATATGGAAGTTCCCAGGCCAGGGGTCAAATCAGAGCTGCAGCTGCAGACCTACACTACAGACACAG
The DNA here is from genome assembly GCF_054392235.1 of Sus scrofa. Taxonomy (NCBI): domain Eukaryota; kingdom Metazoa; phylum Chordata; class Mammalia; order Artiodactyla; family Suidae; genus Sus; species Sus scrofa. Next base: position 15,998,901 of record NC_139391.1, read on the forward strand.
CAATGCCAGATCCAAGCCGTATCTGTGACCAAAGGCAGCTTGTGGCAATGCCAGATTCCCAGCCCACTGAGGGAGGCCAGGGATCGAATCCAAATCCTCATGGACGCTAGTCAGATTCTTAACCAGCTGAGCCACAACAGGAATTCCCTATGTTGGGTTCTTAACCTGCTGAACCACATTGGGAACCTCAGTGTCTCTCACTTTAAATCAAAAGCTAGAAATTGATTAGGACTGGGGAGGAAGGCACGTTGAAAGCCAAGACAGGCTGAAAGCTAGGCCTCCTGTGCCAAAACAGTTAGACAAGTAGTGAATGCAAAGGAAAAGTTATTGAAGGAAATGAAAAATGCTACTCCAGTGAGCATACAAGTAACAAGAAAGCAAAACATTCTTGTTGCTGATATGAAGAAGCTTTTAGTGGTCTGGACAGAAGACGGAACTAGCTACAACATTCCCTTAAGCCAGAGCCAAATCCAGAGCAAGGCCCTAACTCGCTTCAATTCTATGAAAGTGGAGAGAGATGAGAAATCCAGGTAGGAAAAGAAAAAAAAAAATGAAGCTTGCAGAAGTTGGTTCACAAAATATAAGGAAAAAAACTTTTCTATATATAACATAAAAGAGCAATATGAAGCAAAAAGTACTTATGTAGAAGCTGCAGTAAATTATCCAAAAGATCTAGCTAAGATAAATAATGAAGGTGGCTCCACTAAACAATAGATTTAAAGAACCACCTTATATTGTAACCAGATGCCATCCAGAACTCTCACAGCTAGAGAGGAAAAGTCAATGCCTGGATGCTGGGCTCTTTTCAAAGTTTCAAAGGGCAGGCTGACTCTCTTGTTAGGGGCTAATGCAGTTGGTGACTGTAAGTTGAAACCAGTGCTCATTTACCATTCCAAAAATCCTAGGGCCCTTAAGAATTATGCTAAATCTACTCTACCTGTACTCTATGAATAGAAAAACAAAGCACATATGTGTGCAACATGACTTGCTGAACATTTTAAGCCCTCTGTTTGAGACCAACTGCTCAGAAAAAGATTCCTTTCAAAATAGTATACTAACAATAGACCTGGTCAACCAAGAGTTTGATGAAGATGTACAACAGTATTAATGCGGTTTCCATGTGTGCTAACCCAACATCCATTCTGCAGCCCATGGATCAAGGGACAATTTCAACTTTCAAGTCTTAGCATTTAAGAAATACAATATGTAAGGTTGCAGCTAGCATAAGGATGCTTCTGATGACCCTGAGGAAATAATCTGACAACCTTCTGGAAAGTCACTATTCTACATACCATGAAGAATGTGCATGATTCATGGGAAGAGGTCAAAACATCAACATTAACAGAAATTTGGAATAAGTTGATTCCAGCCCTCATGGATGATTTTGAAGGGTTCAAGATTTCAGTGGAGGAAGTAATTGCAGATGTGGAATTGCTATAATCTCATGATAAAACTTGAAAGGATACGGAGTTGCTTTGAGATAAGCAAAGAAAGTAGTTTTCTGAGAAGGAATCTACTCCCGGTGAAGATGCTGGGAAGATTGTTGAAGGGACAACAAAGGATTTGGAATCTTATATAAACTTAGTTGATAAAGCAGCAGTGTGGTTTGGGAGGACTGACTCCAATTTTGAAAGAAATTCTACTATGGGTAAAATACTATCAAACAGTTTTACACACTACAGAGAAAAAAAATGATTTGTGAAAGGAAGAGTCAACTTACGCAGCAAATACCACTGTTGTCTTGTTTTAAGAAATTGCACAGCCACTCTGATCAGAAAACAGCCATCAACATTGAGGGAAGACCCTCCACCAGCAAAAGGATTAGGACTCACTGAAGGCACTAAAGGCACTAAAGGCACAGATGATGATTAGCATCAATAAAGTGTTTTAAATTAAGGTATGCACATTTTTTACATAAAGCATTACTGCACATTTAATATACTATAGTACAGTATAAACATAAATTTCATTTGCACTGGGAAACCAAAAAATTCATATGACTCACTTTATTGCAATATTCACTATATCGTGGTGGTCTGGAACTGAACCCACAATACCTTTGAGGTAGGTCTCTATTTTGGACCTCACTTACTAACCTGTTAGGTAAATTTATCCTGCCACTACCTGGCCCTTGTAAGGGAGCTCATCCAGAGGAGTGGTTCTCAGAGTGTGGCATCATTCGAAAACTTGCTAAAAATGAAGATTATTGGTTCCCATCTAGATCTACTGAATTGGAAAACTGGGGAGAGAGACCCAGCAATCTGTTTGAACAAGATCTCTTTGTATATCTGATGTACACTAAAACTTGAGTTTCTGAACTAGACTTTATGTAAAGTTTCCTTAACATGAATATTCTCTTGTTACACAAGTTAGTTTCCAAAATAGTTTAACTCCTGGTCCCTGAGCTTCTCACAAAAAAATTCAAAGATTAAAAACAGAACATTTTATCAAAGTAATGGAATCAATCACAGACTTAAGATAATGGGATATTAGAGCTAGGAAAAATCTTATCAATTAATTTATTCCAACTGTTTCATTTTGTTGATAAGAAATCTGAAGTACAGATAAGAGAAATAAATTGTCTTGAAAACAGAAACAGGCTCACACACACAAAAAACCAACTTATGAATACCAAAGGGGAAAGTTAGGAGAAGGGATAAAATAGGAGTTTGGGGTTAACATATACACACAACCATATATAAGACAGATAATCAACAAGGACTTGCTGTATAGCACAGGGAACTCTACTCAATATTCTATAATAACCTATATGGGAAAAAATCTGAAAAAATAATTGATAGATGTATATGTATAACAATCACTTTGTGTACACCTGACACTAACACAATATTGTAAATCAACTACACTCCAATATAAAATAATTTTTTTAAGTCAGCTTGTAAAAAAATAAAAACATGCTGAATCTTCATGTAGTAGGCGATTTAAAAATATTTCTTGAACTGTATCAAATGCATTTATTGAATGGACATACGACAAACTAGTTTATCTATGTGCATGATTCTGTGGATTTCCCTGAGCAATTCAGACAGAGCTTTAAAACATTCATGTAAGAACTCATTTACTATGTCACTGCCCAGAGACATTTTTGGAACTTCTAGGATTAACTTTCAACTTAAAATTATCTGGAAATGAGTCACCATCAGTCTATTCCATCATGTCTTGATTTCTCATGCCATGAATCAGAAAGTCGGTCTCTAATCTTTATACATGGCTGAATCTTATGTAACCTTAGCTACAGCTGACAGAAGATCTGGCCTTATGCCTGAAAATAATACCAAACAGCAGAAAAACAGTTGTCCAATGATTACTATATATAGCTCCATTTAATTTCTCATAAAAATGTTAGTGAAAGAGATGACACAATTTGGTATGGTGGAGAAATGAGATTTAAAAATAAAATATCTTCTAAAATGTTCAGTCATTGAGGAGAACAGCATGCTTAGATGCTATAAGATGCCAATTAGCCTTTTCTAATGGATGTCGAACTTTTAAAAATTTCATTCAGCAAACATTTTGCATTTAGTATGAGTCTGGTCAAGGTGCCACACCTTGAGACTATAAATATGAGTAAGACAAGATCCATGTCTCAAGGAAATCCTTCATATACAGAGGAAAGCAAGTCATTTAGTCAATTTGATAACCCAACATATATATGGCACCCTAGACATCACCAAATTTCTGAGAAAAAGGAATTTTAGCCAATCCAGGGAAGTAAAATGTGCAATATTTTTCATTCTCTTCTATTACTTTTGTAGCCTCAAGTCATCTAAAATATTTTTATATTACATTACTTTAATTTTAATAATTGCTTTAAAAAATTACGCCACAGACCAGGATAGCCATGGGAAGTAGTGTGCTCCACTATCCACTGAACCAATTTTTAGACTGAATAAAGTTGGAATGTTATTTGTGTAATTTACTATTGGAAAAGGATATAATAATTTATAACTTGCACACACTGGCTCTGAGTAACCATAACGATGAATTTTGTAACGCCTCCTTGGAGGAGTCTTACTCTTTTGTCAGTTCAAAATTATTCTTCCCTTAATGTCCCTTTCTCTGTAGAGAATCCCTAGGAGCATACATACAGAATCACAATAGTGTCCACAGACAGAAGGAATAATAACATTTTATTCTTTCCAGTAAGAAGAAATCCAATTATTTTTAATTGCAGGAAGACGATACAATTTTGAAAGATTGGCATCTTTGCCGTCCTTGCAATTAATGTCGCCACAGTCCATTATTGCTTTGAGATACCTTTGAGCACTATGTCCCTCTCTGGCTTAAAGTGTCACTAAAGCTTCTTAGTAAGGGATAGAATTTCTCTTCATATTGGCACTTGTTCACCTCTTGCAATATCATATCCTTCTTACCTCCATCTCTGCCCTGCACTCATCCTCCACTTATTCTCATAAGCAAAACAAAACAAGAAACAATTTTTTCTCATGTCTCCATCAATGTTGTATTAGTCCTAGGGCCTGACACACTTTCACACACCTTGTGAATTTCTCCATCAAAACAAAGGTCAATAGTTTTAACCTTTGTGAAACCTTCTTTCAGGAGAATGGAAATTTGCTGGTATGGTATTTTAGTTGATCTAACACCTGCCATATTTTTCCTGAGTATTCTGTCACTGGACCTAGCTTCTTAGCTCAGGGACCAAGCTGCAATCTTCTCTATAGCCTTAGTAACCCATACAAAACAGGCAAACACATGTGTATGTCACCTGTTCTACAGAATAAAGAATTATATGAAATAGAAAAAACAAACTCTGGAAACTATGAGATTTTTTTTTTTTTTTTTTAATTCTTGAGATGAAAACAGAAGAAAATTATCCTGACAGAAAATGTTCACTATGAGTCAAGTGCTACTCTAGGTGCTTTATATATCCATCTGGACACATTTAATCCATACTCCACCTTCATGAGGAAGATACTTTTATCCCATTTTATAAATCAGGAAATTGACAAACACAGAGGTTACATAACTTATTTAAGGAGTTTCGGTTGTAGCTAAGTGGTAACAAACTCAACTAGTATCCATGAGGATGTGGGTTTGATACCTGGCCTTACTCAGTGGGTTAAAGGATCCAGCACTGCCATGAGCTGGGTGTAGGTTGCAGACACAGCTCAGATCTCATGTTGCTGCGCCTGTGGTGTAGGCTGTCAGCTGCAGCTCCGATTTGACCCCTAGACTAGGAACTTCTATATGCTGTGGGTCTGGCCCTAAAAAAAAAGAAAAAAAGAAAAAAAGAAAAAAAAAAAACTGATTTAAGACAGAATCATATGAACCAGGTGGCTGAAATCAAACACCACACTCTATTGCCTTTCATAGACCTTAGGCAAAAGGTCTAGGAGTGCTTTAGAAGTATTCATTCACTTAGCTACACTAGCTATAATATGAGCTAGAAAACAGTGTACTAGGGATAGATCAGAGGATAAAGAAGTTTTTAGATTCTGTTCCTAAATATATTACCAATTATCAATGAGGCTAAAGTTTCCAGGTTAGAATTTCTGTGACCTGCTCACAACTTCCAATTCTTTCAACTCTGAAGGGAAATAATCATAGACCTCATCTCCTGGGCTTGGTCTGAAGATGAAAATAGACAACACTCATGAAACACTAAGCACAGAATCTGCCACCAAATGGTAAAGTTAAAACCACACCACCAAAAACACTGGCTCTCCCTCTGCTGATTTCCACCAGCACTGCCACATTTGACTGGTCAGGAGTTCACGTGGCAACCATGGTGACAGAGAAAGGGGAGAGAACTGGGTGGGAAAAAAAGAAAAAGAGAGAGAAAAAGGAAGGTGCAGCCTTTTGGTCTTTATTCTTACAGGCATTTTTTTAAAAAAATAAAAAGTAACTTGAGTATCAAGGTTGCGTGAAAAAGTCATATGTTCTCTGTAGACTTTCCACATTACCTCTCTAAAGGCATCTGTCACACGTCACATTAGCTCAGGGTTTCCCATCCTGTGACTTGGAATGTTGTGTGAGCACTTTATCCTGACCATCCATAATACATTCGAATTCTGACCCTCATCTCAATTTCTTCTTCTGCAGGGAAGACAGTTCAGGTACTGAGTCCTTGAATCACGACCCTAGGTTCACATTCTAAACTTTGGTTTTGCTTTTTTTTTCTTTCAAACTCTCATCTATGTTATTCAATTTTTTTTTTCCCTCTCTCAAAAAGCTTAGCCAGGCAAGATATTTAACTTATGCACAACCTAGAGACATGAAAATGAAAGGAAGCCAAAGAGGTTTCCCCGACACGCTCATCCTCTGCTCTTATGAAACAGGTTCTATGTTGGAATCACACAGAACCTTTTGGGCCTTCTTTCTTTCCCTTCCCTATATAAAGTCTCCTAACTAGGATCCTCTTATAGGATCAAGAGAAAGAAATATGTCAGGGTATCAGTGGTTTTTCAAGATTCCCTAAAGAGAATATTTAATACAAGTCAATATCACATTACCCTCCCCCCACATCTTACGAGAAAAGGTTCAGCTGATGGTTTTACTATGTTGCTTTGAGTTGTGTTGTCCAAGAAGGAAGTCCTGCTACTGGGAGATAGATTTAGAGAAACATTTTGTTTTTACACAGCCAAATAATATTCAACCTCTTAGTCTATGAAACAGTTACTCAAACTCCCTTGATACTTCCCCCCAACATTCCGAGTCTTCCCTGCCTATAGCAAACTGAAAATACAACTGAAAACAAATCAAATATTTATTAACCCAAAAAGATCTCCTCACCTGTCCCTAGGGAATGGCGACAGGGAGAAATGAAGTTATACATTTTTTAAAAACTGCACAATATGCCAGTATTGACTATAAAATTCACTTGTATATAAATTTTGTCCTTCTGGAATCCTGTAATTCACAACTAGTCCTAGGCTTTAATTTTTTAAAACAAATCTAAATACCAGCTACCTCTCACTCAGATGATTTTACTTTAAAAAAAAAAAAAAAAAAAAAAAACTCATAAAATGTAACTTTTTCCTAGTGGCAGTGCACTGTGATTTTTATTCTTTTTTGGAGCTGATCAATTCTGATTATGTCTCGAGATGTCTTCCTAAATGCACTCCCAAATGCAAAACGTCAGAGACAAATAGGAGTTAAGTTTTGAACTTACTGCACCAACAGTGTTATAATGCTCCCAAATTGCATAAAATAATATTATATTCATCAAACACAGTCCTCATATCAAGGCTTCCTAAAGAGATTTATCCTTTGGTCTTGACTGTGAGGTCAAATGCTTGAACAACTTATGATAGATGGCATAAGTCCAAGTTTTTAGTACTCATGCAGATCTTGGGATAAAAACACATTGAATTAGATAAAATTACCCATGTCATTTTTTCATCAAGGTTAAAATCTAGATAGAATTGAAATCTCTAAATATGCTGAAAATAGGAGTTCCGTTGTGGTGCAGTGGAAACGAATCCAACTAGTATCCATGAGGATGCTGCGGTGGAGGTCGCAGATGCAGCATGGATCCCACGTTGCTGTGGCTGTGGCGTAGGACGGCATCTACGGCTCCAATTCGACCCCCAGCCTGAGAACTTCCATATGCTACTGGTATGGCCCTTAAAAGCAAAAACAAAAACAAAATGCACAAAAAAAAAAAAAATGCTGAAAACATTTTTTAAAAGCTAATTTAGGTATGTTTATAATAAAAACATTAAGCGGAAAAGATGGGTTAACTTCTTTAACCAATGATATAATTTTGAATAAAGACTGAGAGATGCCAAATCACCAAACACATTTTTGATTTCAAGGAAAAAAAGTATCCATTCCTACTGTAAAGAGTAACACAAATGAAAGCCAGCCTGGATTTAAACCAGTAAGAGGTAGGGATGTAGTTCTTGCAGAACACATGCTAAGCATTGTGTTCATCACATGTGACAGTAAAACTGCTCTTGGTAATTATCCAAAAATTCCAGAGAAAAGGTAAGTTTCCTGAACGCTGACAATGAGGAAAAGTGAATTTGTAAGTTTACCACCCATCCTACAACAAAATTCTATAGTGGATTATTATGTGGACTTTATAAAGATTCCAAAAAAGAAGCGGTGATATTAGAAGCCTGAATGGGTTTATAAGAAATCATGTCAAGAAAACTTTTTAATTGGATCACTTAGGAGTTATTTTAAGAGATAGCAATTTCATAAAGATGTGACAAAGCCTTAATTGAGATAGATCCTTACTAATAGAATGAAAGCTTGCAGAATAAAGGATGCACAGTTAAGCACTGATAACAATGAATCAATTATTACTTCACGGTCAAACTAGAGGGAGATTTCTGGCAGGTTGAACTCCATCCTATTCAACATCACAGATAAAAATGCATGGGACACTTAAGACTCACTTATTATGACACAGGGCAGAGGGGCTAAACTAATCTGGATCACAGATTAAAGGCTTAAAAAGGCTGGACAAAATATTCAAGGTTTAAAAAGGCATAATCAGGAAATGCTTAATATGGAATTTAGTTAATTTTTTGTAAAGTGCCTACTATGTAGACAGCACAATGGAACATAAGAAGGTCTATCTCAGCATTTGCCAATCTTTTATGAGTGTGATTATACAAATTATTAGCTAAAAATACTAATTCTTATATACCATTCTAAACAAGAATAATTTCCAGGAGAGGTTACTGGAAAGCTACTATTTTTTTTTTTTTAAGCATATCAGGTAATTTTTCTCATTGCAAAGGTTTTTGGTAACACTGATCTATGTGAAATAGCTGTTTACCTCAGGAAATCTGCAGAAGGGAGGAGACAAAAGCCATAAAATATTTGTGAAAGTTTCGTATACAGTAGATGGCTATAGACATGAGAAAGCTACTCTTACTCTTCTCTAAATTATAACGCTGAATATATTGAAAGGATTTTTAAATGCCATAAGATGATTTTTCTCAGGGATGTTAACAAAGGCAAAAAATGTAACTGTCACTTAAATATTTGTGGTTTTTTTATTTTTATTTTTTTATTTTACCCCCATACCAATTTCAGAGGTAAATGAGAATGGTCGACGTGTCACTTTAGGTGGGAGACAGTATTCTTTCAATGTTCATCTCAGGAGTGTTTCTTTTTTACACAAATCTGGGTGAAGAATCTACTCATTGTTTGAACAAAAACCAAAAAGTAAGGGCAGTCCAGACACTTTAAGACACTTCAGTCACTCTTTACTACAAATGTGAAATGTGTGCCGAGCATTAGAAAACCTGGATGAGGAACCCACCACGCGGTCAGGTGACATCAGGTAGGAGGTGAAATTCTCATTCCTGCTGACAAGATGACACTTTTCTGAAGTCTTAAGTGGAGACACACCCAAACTGGTGGGTCTATAAACCTGTATAGCATTTCCTGGCCTCCTAAGTTGATTAACTTTATTTCTCAAGTCCAGACTTAAAAACTTGGTACTTGCTTAGATCCCTAAATAGATAAGCTAGAATCGGGGCAATATCACTTCACCACTCCGCAGGCATGCTTGAGCCTGCAAAGAGAGCTCCTGATAGGAAATTCTCTCCCCCTGGAGTCAAGATTGTTACTTGGATTTACCAAGCAACTATTTTACAAGCAATCACTGTAAACCAAACTCCCACAAGTCTGAAATAGCACTGGGCATATTATTCTCCTTTTTGTATTGGAAATATTGTTTCTACATGGTTGTTACATTTAAGGAGAATAAGAGGGTTTTCCGAAAACAGTGATAATAGTGGAGGACCAAAAATACAAACAAACCGGAGTTCCCATTGTGGCACAGTGGTTAACTAATCTGACTAGGAACCATGAGGTTGCGGGTTCAATCCCTGGCCTTGCTCATTGGGTTGAGGATCTGGCATTGCCATGAGCTGTGGGGTAGGTCACAAACACGGCTCAGATCCCACGTTGCTGTGGCTCTGGCGTAGGCCGGTGACTACAGCTCCAATTCGACCACTAGCCTGGGAACCTCCATGTGCCGCAGGAGTGGCCCTAGAAAAGGCAAAAAGACACAAACAAACAAACAAACAATAGTTATTATGAAGAACAAATATGGACTGGAAATTTTTCAGCCCAAAATTAAAGAAAACAAGATACACCAACTCTTGCTAGGTATTTTAAAAAATAACAGGAAAAACTATTTTGATAATCTTTTTAGCTACAGCGTGTAAGAGAGTTGTGTTGCTCCAATAACACATTTTATTTAGAATGATTAAGCACTATGTTATTACTTGAGTTTTCAATAAGATGATTTACAATCACTTTAAGAATGCTTCATATGCATTTAAGAATGCATTTTGGATCACTGCACAGATAGAAGAGTAGGATGGTTTTCTAAATCATTGCTTCTGCCTAAATAATAATGATAAAATAGTAAATATTATTATAAAAGCAAATATAAACATATTCATAAATAAATACTCCCTTGGAGAACCAGACTAGAAAGAGTTTACATTGCCGCACCTGCTCATTCACAGCTTCGACCGACACGAAAGGCAGATAATAAGTTTTCTTTAAAGCCAGGAGGAACAGAGGAGAGTGTTCTCTGAAAATTGTACAGGCCACCTGCCCCTGAAGGCAGCAGCACTGAGATGTCCTCGATCTCTGAAGCAAATGAGGAAGGTCCAAAAATATCCTGCTTCTTAAACAGGTCTTTTTTTTTTTTTTTTTTTTTTAACCTGGTGTGATTTATGCAGAGAATCTGTAAAATATTCCAGTTCATCAAAAGTCTAATTTACATATATTTAAAGGACAATGTGGAAAATCATTAACCAAATGCATCACAATTCAAGAGCGTGAATGTTGGCTGGGGGTTTTTAGATCCTTAAATGTAGAACTAGGAGGTTAAATCGGTACATGGGATGGGTAGGAGAAAATAGAAAAAGGAAAGAAGAAAGGAGGTGGGGAGGGAGGGGCGAGTGATGGGAGGGAGGGAAAAAGAAAAAAGTGAGAAGTGAGTGTGGTTACTTTCTCTGCAATGCTTCATATCCTAAAGTCCTATGAAATAAAGGGCTCTTGATTCCTTTTTTCTCCAGTTTTTTAATGAGCGCATACTCATGTTGCTTACTATCTATCATCTTGAAATAAATTAAAATGATTACAGTACTGTGTGCATCAAGTAAGGCATCTCATCGAGTTCTAGTTTAGAGACCTACAGGAGACGGATGTTGGTTTGAGAAAATCAAACTAAATTCCAACCCAGACTGCACTTCCCATCATTGAAGCATGGGGAAAACCTCAAATGAGAATCCACAAACTCAATGGGAATTTTTTCCTAACTTAGTGGGAATTTTCTAAAGGTTTGACTATTCAAGGTTAATACCTGCTATAGTGAAACTATTTTAATGTGCTCTTTCTCTTTCCTCACGATGACCTGGAAGTGGCCCTTGATGAATTCTACCTGATTCTATTTCAAGGACAGTAAATGGAGTAAGACATGAATTTAGGTCTCCAGCAAGTGGAGCATTACACAATAACTTCTTGAGCTTAAATCAGGAATTAATTTATGTTTATATTCTTACTTCAAGCTATAAATAACTGACTTGGAAGAAAAACTTTCGAAACAGCGTCTTTCTGCTATTTGTTTTAAAAGAATGCACACAGAGAGTTGTTAGTTTATACTGGCTGAGTGCCTGAATAAGTGAGTTGAATGAAGAACAGCATGGATAAGACAGGGGCTGCCTAGGAGACTAGATTCAAGACCTAGAAAGCAAATCTACACACTTGATCCTAGCCAGGATGTTCACTAAATAGTGCCAGGGCTAAATAGTGATTAAAAGATTTAACCAAATTATCTGCCATTGGACTTCTCAAATTTGTTTTTCTTTTTGCTCAGAGTAAAATGCAATTAAAATAAATTCTGGTTTAATGAGATCTCCCCAATTCTTCCAAATTGGAAATAATTACCTGGAATAATCATGTTAATTATTTGCACAATACCGTCACACTTCCGTACATATTTAGAGAATTTCATTTCCCAAAGGCGTATACCCTCAGTCACAACCTTTTCAGAGAGTTATTTCCGGCCAATAGATAAGCCTCCTATACAAATGCCAGTGCTTTTCTGAAGCACAAAGAAAGCTAAGAGCTAATCTGATGACAAATAAGGAAATAAGGCATGGGCTATTGTGGCCTTGATAACTTATTACCTAGATTAATCTTAAAAAGCTATAGGAAATGACACCTAATAATCCTATTTTGCTATAAAACAGAGGCATACACTGATATGTGTATGTATACATATATGCTTTCTTTCATCCTCTTCATATGTTTATATTCAAAGATATAAGGATATCTTCTCAACAATGTACATGTAGATACATTAACCTATTTTTATATATAAACTAATCACAATGAACTGTAAATAACCTGGGGAAATATGTAATTTTATTGCTTTCTTTATAAAACATTTTCTTTTTTGAAGTACCTTATACCTTAATATGTATAAAATATGTATCATTAAATACATGAAAAATAACAAACATATTTTTAAAATATATGCATACAAGAAACAAGCATTGAGGTAAACGAGATAGGTCATGCCAGCTCAGAAAAATCACGCATAAAGCGAATTTGTATTGTAACTAAACAACTTATTTGAAAGCAGGAAATGCCACTAAAAGAAGCTTTCACAAAACCACCACCCTTTTGCAATATAACAGAAAATTAGCAATGCCCTGTCCATCAACCTGGAATGCTCAGGCTAAGAATATCAAAATTATTCTTCATTACCACTAGGTGGCTCACTCTCTATATTTATGCCTGAGTAGAGATGCCTCTGTGGCCCTGGAGGTTGGAGGCAATGAGATTCTTACTAGAGAAAACAGGAAGGAGAAAATGATCCCTTCCAAGCAAAATTAAAGTCTTGACAAAGATATACCCTTACTTACTCTCCCATAAGTTCTCATCATAATTGTCTTTACAGAAACAGGATAATTAGAGGAGTTATTATTAGACTAGAGACTTTGAGAAAGCCGGATAGAAACCAAATAACTATTCCGCATCCATGTTCAACATTCTCATATACTTTGCAAGTGCATTCAAAATATGAGAAAGATACCCAGTGGGAAAAAAGAGTGAAATAGAAAAAAAGATACCACCTTAAAATTTAAAAAAACAATCACAGTATTTACTTTTGACTGTATTTGGAATTTGAGAGGAAGAAAAGGTGAGAATTAGGGAAATAAAAATAAGTCCACAAAGATGGAGAATTTAACATGGAGAGGAAATTTACTTTTCTAGGTTTGCAAGATGGCTCTTCACAATCAATTTCTCCACCAAACTGCATTTCAGCAGAGAGAATATAATAGGACAGTAGCCACAGAAGCTTGTAACACCATCTAATGTATCACTATAAAAAGATTTACCATCTGGATCCTAATTCTCTTCAATATTGAAACTGTAGAGCATTTTCTTCTCTTCATTCTAATTTACAGCTATCACTCAGTGCAGCAGCCCTGAAGGGTGTGTGCAATATGCCATTGTTAGAGCCAGTATAAAATCCAAGGCAATTTGGGGAAAATCAGCTTGTGAGCATAACTACATGGTTTTCTCGCTATTCAGCACCTGTTCACATTTCATGAAAGCTTATACGTTGTGCTTGTATTTTTTTCTTCTCTTCCTTTTGCCTTGGTCAGCATAGTTATCACGCATGTGTAGAAATATCTGTGGACAGCACCATCAACCTTACCCCCACTGATGCTGAGAATTGAAATATATGGGATATAGCAGCACTGAACATTAACCTCCTTCTTTGAATTAATCTGTATTGTTCACTCTGGTTTTTATTTTTTAAAATCCTCCAAGACACCAATTCACCAAGCTACCCAGGAAAGGCGATCAAATACAGAGGAGGAAAAAAAAGTGTTTTAAAATTAAGAAGGCTGGTGAGTAGGAGCCAGCAGTGACAGAAGAGTCATCACCTCTGGCTTCAAATGAAATGAAATTGATTCTCCCTCAGCAAAGACGGCTCTGAATGGTGATCCATAAAGAGCTAGCAAATGGCTAACTCTTTACCAGCCTCACAAATCTACATGAGAAAGGAGGTGGAATGAAGGAGACCATGAATGAAAAAGGCAGCTCAACAATTGGGTTAAATTACCTTCCACCTCTACCCAACGCCTGGTCACAGGTCACATTTTTGGATCTCTTAATGTCACTTGCTGAATTGGCAAAAGAAAGACAAAAATAGTGTTCTCTCTCTCCTCCCAAGATTCCACTCAAAGTACATACCATTCACCTGACATGGAAAAAAAAAGAATTATGTGGCTTTTATCTCCCTTGCTGTTTCTGATCTCCTGATTTTACTAGACGTAATAAAACCTCTCAGGCTGAGCATGGCAGCCACAAGAAACATGGAAAAAGTAATATGAGTAGGCTTATCCCAAGTTTGAATATGAATCTAAGTGTGAAGTAGCAAAAAGTAAAGTCATGCTTTCTTGGTGTATTTGTTACCAGAGAGCAGACGGTAGAGTCGTTTTTTGCCAAATTACTTTAAGAGCAGCCAATGTAAAAGCCATAGATACTATGAGAGCTGAAGGCAATGACAGAAAATATATGTTAAATATTTGTCATGGACTGAAAATATGTATTGAGCTCTGCAGCGGGATCTGTTGCATTAAACAGTAATGGCAAGTAAAGGAGGCAACTCATCTTTCTTCTGCCTTCCAAAGACGCATCAGATAGCCTTACATAGATGTTTTTGTGTTTGATTTTTTGTTTATGGTTTTCTTCCTTTTTTTTTCTTTTTTTTTTTTTTTTGGCTTGTATATTTTTGCTCAAAGGACCCCTGATATTATCAGAGGAGCTGGTATCTGGCTGGCTACAGTTGAAAATTCCTGGCTCGAGGTGCTATATTTACTTTTAAGCATAAACTTAGATCTGCCTAAAGTCATGTGCCCAGCCCCCATATAAGAATTGAATCATTCAAATCAAGACAGACGTGCCAATAAAACATGTGGTAGCTTAGAGGCGCTGCCCAGAAGAGTATGAAAAAAAACCACTAACTTTTACAAGTGCAGCACAATTGAGAGTGCTGCCAGTAAAACGAGTCACAAAAAATTGCACCCTCTGATTAATTTGCTACTTATACACATACTCCTTTAAAACCTCACTTTTGAACTCAAGGAACACTCAGAGGTACCGTGTGCCTGGCTTGCATATAGGATATTGTCTTCTAAAAAACATTTTCTGTATGATCATGTCAACTCAGTTGCCTAAATTATGGCTATGATTCTATTACAAAACTTCTTGGGGGATGATGGGCATAAACCAGTTACAATGAATATTAAGGGGTGGGGATGTTAAAAAGTTGGTGAAATTTTTCCCTATCCGTATTTTTTAAGTTAGAACTTTGGCTAACAAAACAAGTCCAGAGATGTTATGGGCAATAACACATGCAGATGAACATCACCAAGGCAAGGACACTCAAATCGACAAACCCCAGTGCTGCTCGGAATTTAGGAAGACACAGCTCTGTGAGCCAAGAATGCAGTCCCAGAGCAGAGCTCATTTTAGGAGGCGAAATCTCCAGTTAATTCTTTACCATATCAAATAATCAATGAACCCACCTTATCACTACAGACAGACTTATCTCAACCCCAAACTTCCCCTCTTCAAATCCACATTATTCCCATATGTAGAAGAGCTCAAGAAGTTGAAAAGACATTTGCTTCCTGGCTTTTTCTCACAAAGACAGCAATTTGCATGAATGTTAAACTTCTGTGATTCAGCAACTTTCACTCCTGTCTACATCACTGAATGTTAAATGCTGATAAAGAGTTTGAATCACTTGGCTTTTATTTCAGAAGACTGGGGTATGTTTTTCACGGCCACAGAAGAGAAGATTTAAAGGCCCTGAAATTACACACAGAGTTGCATAACAATTGCCACCTAACTCAAAAGGTCAGAAATGCACATGTGCTCAACGTGGAGTTGCTTATGAATCATATACTGAAACTGAGTTCCATATTTGCAGAATATTTGTAAGGATGGGGACAGAAAAGTAGAGTTACTATCTGCATCCAAACTTTTATCCGAAAAATCACTGCTGAACTATTAAACATTTATCATGCTGCTTCCTAGAGTGAAAAAGTCTTTGTCAAAGTCAATGCCGTGATTAAGAAGGTTTTCTCTTTCCTAAAACAAGAAATTGCAAGTGCCTACCTGAAAGCAGATGGTGAGGTCGCTGGCACGTTAGGAGAGTGACTAGGCAGCAGTCTTACCTTCAGCACAGAGCAGCCTCTTCCCTGGCTGCCTGGCTTTTGGAAGAGGCTGCCCTCTTGCAAGGGGCTGAGGAAGCAACGGGGAAGAAGTAGCTGTCCGCCACTAGCTGTGACAGCAGCGCAGTCACCAGGTCCTCCGAAACGGATCCAGCGCTCCTTCAACAAATCAGCCAGTGGCAGCTGGTGCCTCAACCTAGGATGCTGGGACTGCAGTTACTAACGCCGCCCCACTGGAGAGGAAAGCGCTGCTGTGTGTGCGTGTGTGTGCGCGCACTAACTGCCAGCTCCAGGCTGAGCCACTGTGTGCTGCATACTCAAAATGCTCGTGTGGGGAGGAGGCTCCTCTATTGGGACCCCATCCTCCCCCACAGAGGAATCAGTCCACTGACCTTGCTGCTGGGGATTCTGGCTGAACCGCACTCATCAATAGTTTTAACAATCAGTCAAATGAAGGAGATGGGATCAAGCTTTAGAGAAAGATAAGTGCTTTCCTCATAAGCACTGAAAGAAAAAAAAAAAAAAAAGGTTTATCTCTACTCAACATTTTCTATCTAGAACTGATACATTTCCCTTGAAACACTTATGTCTTGAGCAGGAAAACTAATTGATAGGTCCCTAAGTTAAAAAACTTTTTGTGGAAAAAAAAAAAAGAAATCTTTCTAGGTTGTTAATCTAAGCAGGATAGGCTCTTACCTAAAAGGCAATTCAAAACATTTATCACACGGAGATCTCTCAGATGCAGACTTGGATTTATAACTATCGAATTATGATGGTTTAAACTAACAAGTACTTTCAAAATCAGGGATTCCATGTCACAAGTATAAATGTTTCAGACTAGAAGTAGAATCTGAGTCCAAATCCAACTCAGGTTTTCTTTAAACATTATCCAATGACAAGTATGAGGAAAGCCCTAGGCTATGAGTGCATCAAAGTACACATGAAAATGCTTTGTAAACTATAAAAGATTAGCTATAAATTACAGATTACAAAACTTGTCATAAAGAATGTGCAAAGCTCCTGTGAGTCACAAAAGAGCCTTTTCAGGGTCTGTATTCTAAATGATACTAGAAAGCATCACTGCTAAACTTGGAGCTAGTCCCTGTGATTGCAGGTTCTAGAACCCAAGTGGAAAGCCAGAACAGAACTTGCCCTTGAGCATATATTGCTTACCATGTCCTATATCTGCAAAAAAAGGAATTAAAGGTTGGAATTACTTTCCCTCAAGTTAGAATCTTCCACTAGCTAATATCAGACCAAGCTCAAATCAAGAAATGCAATAATGTAGAAAAGAGCAGAAATGAGAATCAAGGTACTTGACATCAATCTGATCTGTCCTCAAGTCCCTTGATCCCTGAGCTCTGGCGTCTAAGGATGGTGATGGTGGATGACAATGGTAATGACCACCCTACCACTAACACCACAGCAAGCACACAATGAAAGCTAATGTTTATGGAGTGCTTACTACTTACCAAGGACTTTCTAAGCATTTTTAATTTATTATTATTATTATTACTATTCCCATTTGCAGATTAGAACAGCAAGACAGAGAACTGGTAAGTCAATGGGTAGCAATCCTTCAGGGCTCATGTTTGTTAATTTATGCTACTATGAAAATGATTTAATTAAAAAAATTTTTTTGAGAATAACTTCAAACATGCAAGAAAGTTATAAGAAAAAGAATAATCCAAAGCACCTGTATGGCCTTTGCTTAGATTTATTATTAACATTTAGTCCATTTGCTTCATCACTTGATCAACAGAGAGAGGTGCAATATACATTCATCATGTCCCTTTAGTGGTTCTCTCACTATACATTTTATTTTTTATTTTTTCCTCCCTATACATTTTATGAGTAGTGATATTTCTCTATATAATCAATTACTTTTACCAACTTCGGGATATTTAACACTAACACAGACTTAATCTAATTTATTATCCATTTTCCAATTTTCCACTTGAACTGAAAAAGTTAGATAGCATTTTTCCCTCTAGGAGTGTATCCAACCTAGCAGTCAGCTGTTGACTTTAGCTGTCATGTCTTCCGGTTTTCCTTCAATATGGAAACTCCATAGCCATTCTTTGGCTTTTATGACATTTTTGAAGAACTCATTTCTTTTTTTTTTTTTTTTTTTTTCAGTTTTATAGTTGTCTTATGTTTCCTAATGCTTAGATTCAGGTTATGTCTTCTGGTTGAATTGACCCTTTTTGCAATGTCCATGTTTGTCTTTTATTATAGTCTTTAAAGTTTGCTTTCTGATACAGGAATAGCTACCCCAGTTTTCTTTCGGTTTCCTTTTGCATGGACTCTTTTCCCATCCTTTCATTTTCAGTTTGCGTTTATCTTTATATCTGAAGTCTTTTATAGGCAGCATACAGATGAGTTTTGTTTTTTTTAACCATTCAGCCACTTCATACTTTTTGATTGAAGAATTTAGTTTTCATTTAAAGTTATTATGCATAGGTATATACTTACTGCCATTTTGTTCACTGTTTTCTGGTTGTTCTGTAGTTATTCTCTGTTCCTCTTTTCTTGCTCTCTCTCTTTGAGGCTTGATGACTTTCTTTAGTGTTATATTTAGATTCCACTATCATTATTTTTGTGTATCTACTAGAGATATTTGCTTTGTGGTTACCATGAGGCGCACATATATCAGCTTTAAATATATAAAGGGCTGTTTTAAGTTCATAGTAAGTTTGAACACTTTCTATGAGACTGATGCACTACCTACTGTGCTAACGAGGCACCTTGAAGCATTCTAAAACTGCACATTTTTATTTCCCTTCTTCCCTTTACTAACTGTTGTGGGTATAGTTATTTTCAGCCACTTTTGTCTTTAACTTTCGTATTATGATGAGCAGCTATCATATTATACAGTAACTGAACTCCTGGATGGCTATCTCAGAGAAATGAAGACTTACATACACACAAAAGCCTCATTTATAGAGCAGCTTCATTTATAACAGGCAAATTTGGAAATACTTCTAATGTACATTAACAGAAGAATAAATAGTGGCCTATCTCATAGTGTGTTATTCAGACATAAAAATGAACAAACCTGATAAATGAAATATTTTTGGTATACCTATAGAATTATGAGTCATTTGGAGCTTATCCTTATACAGAGCATGAGGAATGGATCTAACATTATTTTTTTCCAAATGACTATTCAGTTGTCCTAAAACCAACTATTAAAATTATATTTTTACCCAGTGATTGAGATATCAAATTTGCCACATACTGTATTTCTAAATGTGGTTGTATCTATTTCTGGACTTGCTTTATTCCATTGGTCTGTCTGACTCTCTAATCAAGTACCTATACCATACTGTTTCAATTACAAAGGCACTGTAATGTGTTTCAACAACTTGCATTTTTTTACCCAAGGATTGTTTAGTAGATGGATTTTAATTTCCCAGTGGTTCATTTTACACACTTTTAAAACATTTTTACGGCCATAATAATGTAAAATTCACTTATAATAAATTACATTTAAAGTATAAAAATTAAGAAAATCTGATATCACAAGTGGAAACCATCACCTCACTCAAAAAAATAAATACATCATGCACCCCTCCCTGCAAAGTTTCTTGTGCCCCTTTACATTCCCTGCATCCTCTTTCCTCTGTCCATGACTCCTTTCGTCACTAGGCAAAAACTAATCTGTTTTCTTTCACTATAGATGAGTTTGCATTGTCCAGAATTTTATATGTTAATTTATATAGTATATATTCATTTTCCTGACTTCTTGCATTCACCTAAATGATTTTGAGACTCAAGCACTTTGTTGCATGTATCAACAGTTTATTTTTACTGCTGAGTAGCACTGTATTACATAAATATACCATAACCTATTTTTCTATTCATGTGTTGATAAACATTTGGGTTGTTTTGGTTCTATATCATCTTTTCTATTTAACATAATAGTGGAGGGTAGAGAAAACAGAAAAAGAAATAAAAGCATAGAGATGAGAAACTGTGTTAAAATAATCCTTAATCTCAGATATGATTGTTTATGGAGATAATCCTAAAATTAACAAAGAAATTCCTAAAGTTAATAAGAAAATTTATAAAATTCCAGAATAAAAGTTTGCTTTTAAAAGATTGATTATAATCTACATATAGGAAACAAAAAACAGTTGGAAAATATTTTTAAAATTCAATTTAAAATAGTTTTAAAATGTGTAAGGTACAGTGAAATAAATTTAGCAAAGGATAGAAAAAAATAATTACACTGAAAAATGCAAAATATTAAGTTAGACCCCAGTAAAAGGAGAGAGATAAAGTTTTCATAGAGTAGAAAGCTAAACATGATTATTATGAAAAAAACTCCCCCAATTAATCTATAGATTTAATGCAATCTCAATAATAACCACTGCTGGATTTTTAATAGGAATTAATAAGCTAAATCTGAAATGAATACGGAAATGCAAAGTAATATAGAACTAAGCAAGCAGGTGGAAAAGAATGAAGTTGTAGGACAAACAATACTTAACTTCAACACTTTCCATGAACTACAGTCATCAAGATAGTTTTGTATTTGCATAGCAATTAGAAAACAGATTTAAAAAGGAATCAAACAGAGATTCCATCAATAGATCCACATTTATAAATTCCTCAAAGGCACCAATCAATTCAAATTGAAAGTAAAATATTTTCGATAATTGATGCTAAACAAGAGGTTATCAGTATGAAAAGAAAAAAATTAGACTTTTCTCTCACAGGTATACAAAATTAATTCAAGATGGATCAGATACCTAAATGGAAACTATACTAGAGTTATACAATTTTACTAGACTTATACAATTTTAGGGAAAATGAAGGAGAATATCTGCATGACCTTTAGATAGGCAAAGATTTTCTAGGCGAACCAGAGAAAGCAGTAACAAACAAAAAACAAATGGTGTTTTGGTAACTCTAAGAATAGATATCTTTAAGATAGATTCTTAGAAGTGGAATATTGTAGAGTTCCTGTCATGGAGCAGCAGAAATGAATCTGACTAGGAACCATGAGGTTGCAGGTTCGATCCCTGGCCTCACTCAGGGGGTTAAGGATCTGGCATTGCGGTGAGCCGTGGTGTAGGTCACAGATGCAGCTCAGATCTGGCATTGCTGTGGCTCTGGTATAGGCCTGCAGCAACAGCTGTGGTTAGACCCCTAGCCTTGGAACCTCCATATGCCGCGGGTACGGCTCTCAAAAGACAAAAAGATGAAAGAAAAAAAAAGAAAAAAGGAAAAAATAGAGGTGGAATATTGTTCCGAATGTGATGCATATTTTAAGTAAATACGCTATTTCAGTACCTTAGAAATTCTCTACATAGATACCCAGTGGAGTTGGAACATAGGAATTTCCCTTGTGGCATGATTGTGAGTGAGGGATTTGAAGGAGCACAATTAAAGATTATCCTTGGCTAGAGATAGCAGGCATGACAGCAGTGAACAGTGGAACTGATTACAATTACCAAATTCATCATCAAAATACACTGGTCAACTTACGTAAAATAATGAAGCGACGCAGGATAGAAATGAGGTACCTGTAGTGAGTAAGTAAAAAGTATGACAAGTTGAATAGTAGGTACTTGGGAAGAGATATACTACAATAAAGAATACCCCAAAAAAGAAGAAAAGAAGGAAAAGGGAATTGGCTGATGGCATAAAGTAGAAGAGAAGAACAAACACTTAGTAAGTATAGAATAAAAGGATTCCCTTTGTTGTATTCATTCATTGATCTCAGAAATTAACTAGAGTCTATCACACAGGGGGCATTCAATAAACATTTTCTAAATAAAAAAGAAAATGAATGAATGAAAAGAAAACAAACAGAGCTTGAGCATCTCCTATTTTGAAACTCTACGATGCACTGTTTCTAAGAAACAATCATGCAAGAGGAAGAATAAGTCTTTTTGCTTCAAACCTGATAACAGTATTACCATCAGTATAACCTCAGTTAAGACAGCTTCTCTGAGCTTCTGTTTGTCATCTGGAAAACTAGCTAGCAGTAACTACATGAGTGATACTGTAATGGTTTAAAAGATTATCTATGCAAAGCATATAGCCTAGCAGTTATACAGAGTAAGTGCTGAATAAAACTGGTAGCTATTAATATTATTAAAACATTCTACTTCACTTAACCATATGGTACTTACTGAATATCTACTATGTGCTCAACACTGATACAGAGGCAAGGAAAGAAAAATAAAGCTCTGTGTTTATGGATTTGACTCTAGCTTAGTAAAACCAGAAACTCCAAGTCAGTGAATGTTTCTCTTTATGACTTCTGTGTCATGAATACATTCTTTAATTGTTCACAGTCTATCACATTTTAGCTACCTAGTAAATATTTCCACTTGAAATATATATGTTACTATTTGCTTTTTTTTTTATCTCCAAAGATGTGAACACCTCAAGATCAATAGCTGTGTCTGATTCAGCATGGCTATTCGCAATGCCCAGCACAATGCCTGACACATGTAAAAACTCACTGCTTGTGAAGTAAGCTGAAATTTCACACATGCAGATGTACCAGCTGGATACTTAACTTATAATAAATCCAACAAAGATCAGAAAGCAAAGATGCCACAGGTGTCCAAATCAAGTTGAGGTCAGATGTATGAAGGAGATACAGTAACAGAGGAGTTAAATATGTGACTCCTGAAGCTGGACACCCGGTTTGGACTACAATTCTCCCAGTAACACTTTGTGACCCACATGAGACTCTACATTTTAGTCTTTCCACCTATAGAATGAAGAAAATAAATGTATCTATATCATAGAGTTGCTGTAAAGAACAAATTAATATAATAAAGCATGTATAAGAATGTCACAAACATTATCATCATTATCATCATCCTCTTAAAAATAAGTTCTTCACACTCAGAACTTCTTATTGCTACAGCATAAAGAATCCTAAGTCAAGCATTAAATTGCTATCTAATTTTCTCATTCGCTGCTTGCTTTTAAATAAAATACATAATCAAAGAAATAGTATTGGAAGAAAACGTGCAATCAATAGGCTGGCAGAAATGACTAGGCATAAACAGAGAAAACAGACACAAGTCAACAAGAAGACCAAACAAAAGGGAATTTTCAAAGTGAAAGATGAGAAGTACGGTCTAGAGGGATGAATTCCACAATCTCGAAAATGATGTATTTCTTCCAGTGTTATATTTTCATAGTAGACACTCCAAGAATGTTATGAGTGAATTAACTCCCTGTGCAATAAAAGGGGGCTTTGGTAGAGGTATGGGAACTTAGGTAAAAAGGGCAAAAAGGAAGAAAAAATAAAAGTGTTAATCTGGTGCTTATAAAGTTTGATCCATTTGGGAAAAAAACATTTAACTCCATAATTCTAAAACTCCAAATTTTACTACCACATATGGCCACAGGAAATATGCCCTTTTTCTTAGATTATCCTGCACTTGGACATTGATTGTATGTGTCACTTAGTTGGCATAGCTTGATTTCACCTGACGTCTCTCTTCCTGGTACCAAACAACACTTCAAATCTCACCACTCAGGACTCAAGCACAATACCAACCCTCAGCCAGATCAACCCTGGTACTTCAAGAGGAGAAAGAGGGATAGGATTCAGAATGCTGCCCAGTAACAAAGTCAGCTTCCAAATTCTGCTCTTCCAACACCAAATTAGTGTTGTTGTTGTTGTTTTTAAGAAAATGCACTACACACACAGAGAAACACGCACATATATATAAATCAATGGACACATTTAGAAACTAGTGTACAAAACCCATAAACATTATAAGTCACTAGTCATGGAAAATTTCTATAATTTATAAATATTTTTCTGTCATTTCCCCCACTTTCATACACATATACACACACATACACAATCTCTTCCCACAAAATTGGAATTTTTCATTCATGCAGCTTTGTAGCCAGCATTCTCACATAATCTATTATGAATGTCTTTCCATGGCATTAAATAGTAATGCACTGTATTGTATTAGGAGTATTGTATCCTATACATGGATGTGCCATGGTTAACTTTACCAGTCTTTTATGTAATTGGGTCATTACCAATTTACTCCTTGTTATAAATAACAGTGCAGTGAAAATCCTTACAAATAAGTCCTTATTTCCCACCTATTATTTCCTTAGGATGAACTGCTGAAACTGGAATTGCTAGTTCAAAGAACGTAAACACGTTTAGACTCCACATGCCGCTAAGTTGCTTTCCACAGAGATTGCACTCATTTATGTTTTAGGAATGCTGTCTTCTACCACTTCCGATTTTCTTCCCACAGTAACACAGCTGCCTCTGGGAGACCCAAAGAAGATAGCAAAGAGATTAGGCACACGGAAAAACTTCTCTCTCTCACTCAATAGTAATAGTGTGGAATGTAAATAAAAACCGGAATTGCCAACAGAGACATTAGCATATTTTATTCAGCATAAAATATTTTTTATTTCCTTTGGAAAGGCAGTAGATATAAGACTCACAGGAAATAATAAAGGAATATCAGAACCTTTGCATGAAAAATGAGATTTTTAATCTTGAAACAAATTCTCTTTTTTATTTCTCACAGATATGTTTTGGTGAATATACTTGTATGATAATAAATGGGTCATTATCATTTTTCCTTATTTCCAATAAGATTTTCAAAATCTCCTACTGACCTTTTAAAATAAATATCTAAGCTCAGATAGTATCCTTTACTTAGAAAAAAAGCAGAAATATGTAAATCAGACTTCTATTATCAATGTGACAATTGCACAATGTCTTTTCTGTCCCACAGGGACTTCTGTGGTGCTATGGATGGTGGACATTGTTAGTTCTACCCTACAGCTATTTTTTTCCATCTTCCATTCTAGCGCAGTTCAGATTGTGACTAAGAGAGTACCCATTCCTCCAAATGCCTAGCTCAGGATGGTAATGATATTCCCATTCCCTTCTCCCATGATCTGTTTCAAGCTTGAGATATACCTCCTGTCAATGGGCTGTGAGGAAAAGACTTCTGGGATATTTCTGGAAAGGATTTTATCAGTATGCAAAAGAACTGGATTTTCCAGGTAAGGAAAGAGGGAAAAACTTTTTTTTTTCCTTTTATTTTTAAGGCCACATCTGTGGCGTACGGAAATTCCCAGGCTTGGTGTTAAATTGGAGCTGCAGCTGCCGGTCTATGCCACAGCCACAGCAACATCAGATCCAAGCTGTGTCTGCAACCTACACCACAGCTCAAGGCAACGCTGGATCCTTATTCCACCGAGCAAGACCAGGGATTGAACCCATATCCTCATGGATACTAGTCAGGTTTGTTACTGCTGAGCCAGCCACAACTGGAACTCTGAGAAAGACATTTTAGAAATAACATTACAGTAAGCAGGTATATGGATTGTGTATTTTCAGGTATATGGATTGTGTATTTTGAGTAGCAAATTGGTAGATGAATTTGCTAAAAGAAGAAGTAATAAATAAAGTTCTTATTTGCAAGACTAAAATATGTTTGAATTTTTATTTTCTCAAATATATTTAATAAGCATCTGCCATATGCCAAGATCTATTTGAGTAGGGTGATAGAAACAAAACTATAAGCAAAGAATGAAATGTTCCATAGTATTAAGTGCTATGAAGACACTAAAATAAAATATAAGAAAGATTTGACAAGAAAATGGTGGTTGTCAATATTTAGAATGGATGACCAGAGTGAGCAACTTTAGAGATATTTGAGTGAGACTGCATCAATAAAACAGTTGACTATAAGAAATTATGAAGGATGGAAATTCAAGGCAGGGAAAAAATACAAGCTCAAAGGCTTAGAGGCGTGAGAGTTTTGTTATCAAAAATTAGAGAGTAATGCTTATAGGCACAAGCTTTAACACTGTGGGTATTAGAATTCATGATGAAAAGTTAATATTAATTTTAAGTGCAGTAAGAAACAAATAGAATTTTAAACTGGGGTATAATATAGAAAGAGGTCTATATTAATTTTTAAAAGAAATCCCTCTTTATGTTGAGTGGAGATTAAACTGTAGAATAGAAAAGAAAGCTGGGAGGTCAAAGTGGAATAATAGCGACATTTTCCAGATTAGAGATAATGGTATCATGGTCTATGCTTCATAGTG
Source organism: Sus scrofa (assembly GCF_054392235.1). NCBI lineage: Eukaryota > Metazoa > Chordata > Mammalia > Artiodactyla > Suidae > Sus > Sus scrofa. The sequence goes on from NC_139391.1 coordinate 16,025,207, forward strand.
GAGGAACAGTAGAACTGAAATTTAATTACATGATGAAGGAGAATTGACAAAATCTGCTCATATTTTTAGTATAGACTGAAGAAAAAAGGGAAGACAGACTCAGGTTTTTCACTTGAATAACTGTGCAGTCTGTGGTACCATCTACCGAGACATAAGATAATTAGAGAAAGAACCATTGGAGGAGGATAGTGAACCAATAATTTTTTGTCGGACATACTAAATTTGAGATATATTCTTCCAGTTTCTGGTAGTTACCAGCAGTCCTTGGCTTCTACCTAAATCACTCTAGTCTGCCCTGTGGTAACACTGCCTTCTATTCTGCCTTTATGCGTCAATTCTCCATCTGCTTCTCCTATAAAAACACACATGATGGGATTTATGACGTGCTTAGATAACCCAGGATAATCACATCTCAGTATTCTTGACTACATCTGCAAATACAGGTACCAGGGATTGGGATATGGATATCTTTTAGCAGGAAATGTTCTGTCTACCACAAACAGGAACTGAAAAATGAAACACAGAAAATTATAAAGATTTAAAAGGGTTTTGTTTGGGGAAGTTCCCTTTGTGGCTCAGTTGTTAATGAACCCGACTAGGATCCATGAGGATGAGGTTCGATTCCTGGCCTTGCTCAGTGGGTTAAGGATCTGGCGTTGCCTTGAGCTGTGGTGTGGTTGCAGATGCGGCTTGGATCCCAAGTTGCTATGGCTGTGGTGTAGGCCGGCCACTGTAGCTTCAATTCGACTGCTAGCCTGGGAACTTCCATATGCAGCAAGTGCTGCCCTAAAAAGTGTTTTCTGGTTCAAAAACAGAAAAAAAAAAAGTGGAAGTATTAGCTGAGGCTTGTGGAAGCATGCACGCTATTTCTTTGTATGTTTATGTGGCAAGACGAGAGATGCTAGAAGACACTTCTATGCTGATGGAAATAATAAGAGAAAAAGGGAAATTGTAATACAAGAGAAGATAATTTGGCTCATAGGCTATGGATCTGTTTAGAAGTTTTAAGCAGAGCGATGATAGGGACATGTTAGTGTTTTAAATAGATTATAATCGGAGCAATGAGGATAGATTGAATATTGTATTGTTATCTATCTTTATTTTCCCTTATAATTTCAGATGTGAAATTTTCAATTTGGTCCTACGTTTCTAAAAAGTTTATTCCAGTAACTGTGGGATAGGATAGAAGTCATGAGCACTCCAACTTCATAATCTTCCTTACTTCCAGAAAAGTGTCAGTTGTTTAGAACTCCTAAAATAAACACATTCAGCTATTTCACAGTGTATGGTTTTATATATTTTTTTTTTCTTTCTGTGTACAAGTTTGTCTTTTACAACTTCCTTACTTTCCTGGCAAATTGACGTTTACCAAATCCCGGCTCAAACATGATAAAATTCATAGTATCTACTTTGCATACCCACATTTCATGTGTTGATCTCTAGTGTATTAACTCTGAACTTCTTGCATGATTTCATTGTCATATTTGTAAAAATATGATATAACTGATTTCCTTAATGAATCACGAGTCCAATGAAAGGAAGTCCAATGTCTTGCTCTTCTACATATCTTATTGCCTTATATAGATACATGATCATAGTAGGTGTGCAATAAACATTCGGCTAAATATATGAATAAACTGATTTTATTTGCATTAGTTTAAACATCCTATTTAATGAGGATACAGAAAATCTTTCCTATTCTATTAAGTAATTATTTATTTACCCTCTCTCTTATCTGCTTTAATTGGGCAAAGTTTATTTGGTATGCTGAATATCCCAAGATTTGTATAACTTTTATATTTGGATAATTTCCCCTAGCCCTCCCTATGTGAGATATTGTGGGAAATATTCTTCCCTGGGAGAAGGCATCAATTCTGCAGAACTAAAGATGTGGCTTGGCCTAAGGGAGGGACAATTCTGGGAAAAAGAGAAACCAGCAGAGTTTTTGTTAATCGCAAAGGCTGGCACAAAGTACTGGAATCTGGAGAATCTCCAAATCTATAGCCAGATTTTTCCACGGGAAACATGCCAAGACCCAGAGCTTTAGGTATGGAAGAGTGAGAATGAAATGTCCTGAAACCTCACAGTGTTTGAGATGATGCCCAATGAAATGAAGAGTATCTATCTCAAACACTATACCAGTTTTCTTCCAGGACATTTGACGTATTTAGTTTCTATAGGATGAGACTAAATAATGAAATGCCAAAACATAGAAATGGCACATCTGAAACCCTCCCCCCTCAATCTCTTTGGTCTGAGAAGACAAACATTACTCTGCTCTCAAATGAAAATTTGGGGATTCCTCATCTGAGACATTAGAGCTATAATGAGTCTTTACAAAATTGTAAACCAGCTCATATGGAACAAAATCTTTAGTGGGAATCGGCCACTCACTCTAACTGATTGAAAAAGCAAAATAGAATCCTTCTCTGGTGAAAAATACCATCACAACAACCACCTCAGTCCTGTCATACAAAATATCAGGCATATAATAGATCTTTCAAAATAATCTGCATGCAACAGGGCATGAAAATATGACCAATTCCAAAAAGAAATGCAAAAACAAGAACAAAACCAATTTGTCAGATAATGTAAATATCATGAAAGGGCTTTAAACATTAAAAAACGTTAACATAAAACAGCTAAAAATACAGAACACTATGGATAAAAATAGCAAAATGTCAAAAGAAAAACATGTGAAATAATCTAATGGAACATCTAGAACTTAAACATACAGTGTTTGAAATTAAGAACTCAATGGATATAATTTTGCAAGACTGCACTAGAAAATTCAAAGATCATTATTAGAAATTTTCCAAAGTGAACACAAAGAAAAACAGAAATGGGAGAATATAACAGACAATGAAAAACATATGCTACCCAGTCTAACAGCCTAACGTAGATGAAATTTCATTCCCAAAAGGAGAAGTTAAAAGAAATATGTTTAAAATCAATGAATGGCAGAAAATTTCTGAAACTTAAGAAAAATATCAACCACCAGATTCAAGAAATTCAAAAAACTACTCAGATTAAAAATACAAACAAGTCACATATAAACATATAAGCATACCATAATGAAACTGCTTAAAAAAAAAAAAAAAAAGAAAAAAGAGGAAATCTTAAAAGCAGATTTTAAAAGACATCACTTGAAGAAAAAATGAATAGAGTGTGGTCTTTCTTTTTTATTTTTTACACTTTTTCACTCTTACTTAAGTTTACACGTTTGATGAAAATACATTCAAACTTTAAATACTACAAATAAAATATTTTAATGCTTTATTTCTTTAGTATCAGTAGAACAAGACAACTCTTGATTATTGTGGTGGGCTGACGGATGACTGCAAAGATATCAATACCTAATCCTTGTTACTTTATTTGGGAATACAGTCTTTGTATTTGCAGATGTGATTAAAATTTTTTCTTAAAATTTAGGTTGTACTTGTGATTTTTTTAAAAGGTGTACAATAAGACAATATATGTATACATTATGAAGTGATTACAATGATCAACTTAACATATTTATCACCTCCCAGAGTTAACTTTTTTGGTGTAGTAAGAACACTTAAGATCTACTCCCTTAGTAAAATATAAGTATACATTGTAGTCTTATTAACTGTAATCATCATACTTTACATCAGATTTTTAGCAACTATTCATCTTATAACTGAAAAGTTTGTAACATCTAATTAATCTCTTCCTATATCCCCCCCATCCCCTAGTACCTAGCAACCATCATTCTACTTACTCTCTGGTCTATGAGTTTATTAATTTTTTTTAATTAAAGAAAAAAATTGAAGAAGATACAAATAAAAGCAAAGATATTTCATGCTAATGGACTTGAAGAATTATTATTGGTAAAATAGCCATACTACCCAAAGTGATCTACATATTCAAAGCAATCCCTAGCAACATTCCAATAGCATCTGTCCCAGAAAAATAAAAGCCAACCTAAAATTTGTATATGACCACAGAAGTCCCTGAATAGTCAAAATAATCTTGAGAGAGAAAAAATATGGAGGCTTCATTGTTCTTGATTTCAAATATTACAAAGTATCAAAACATCAAGATATTTGCATAAAAACAGGCACAGAGATCAGTAGAACACAGCTGATATTTGGAAAATGGTACACCCACATGGAAAAGAATAAAACTAGACCCTATCTTACACCATACACAGAAAACCAATTCAATATGGATTAAAGACATATTTAATATCCAAAACTATAAAATTCCTAGAAGAAAACATAGTGGATAATCTCCCTTACATCAGTTTTGGCAAAAGGTTTTTGGATTTGACACCAAAAGCAAAGGCAACAAAAGTGAAAATAAACAAGCGGAACTACATCAAACTAAACACTTTCTTCACAACAAAGGAAATCTTCACGAGATGAAAAGACAATCTATGGAACAGGAGAAACTATGTGCAAATCATATATCTGTTTAGAGGCTGAAGTCCAAAATATATAAAGAACTCATACAACTCAACCACAGGAAAACAACCTGATTTTAAAACTGACCAGAGGACCCAAAAAGACATTTCTCGAAAAAGACATACAGAACTCCTCCAACAGGCACATGAAAAGATGTTCAGTATCACTAATTATTAGAAAACTGCACATCAAAATCACAAAGATATCACCTTACACCTATTGGGACGGCTGTCATCAAAAAGATAAGAGAGATTATCATTCCTCAAGTCCCACTTTAGCCACCTGCTTTCTTTGACCAAGACATACAGACTCCAGCAGCTTTGGGGTGCAGTGCAAAGCCCACTTCTAACATCTATTGGTCCAGCCAATTTATTGAGCAACTACTAGGAGCCAGGCATAGCTGGAATACAATAACCAATGAAATCCACACAATTTTTGCCCTCAGCAGGGGTCACACTCCAGCAGAGAGATGGGCAATAAACCTGGAAACAAACATGACGTCTAATTAAATGATAGTAGAATACAAGCAGATAACATAAAGATATAGCATGTACAAAAGAAGGTGGCTGAGGAGAGAGTAAGCGTGGGGCCTCACCTGGCAAACTCCAATCACGGCAGCTGCAGGTAGAACTGGATGTAGGGTGCAAGGAAGACATGTGACATCAGAAAGAAGGCCAGGGTACCACTGGATGCTGCCAGGTAAGCAAGGCCACAGCACTGATGATGCTCTCCATGGCTTCTCCTGCAGAGAGTGGTGGACCCCATGGAGAGGGTCAGAGCTAACCCATCCTCCCTGACACTCAGGCCCACCCCCTCTTTGCTGAGGCTTACTATCCCAAATCAAAGTTCTCTCTGCAGAGGAAAATTCTGTAGTTAACACTGTAGTCTGAGACCCTGGCAAACACAGAGGGTCCCTGCAGCCTTGAGATTTCTGACTTCATGAGAGTATCCCTAACCCAGCTCCTCTCTGATGGGCTGGGAAGAGGCTGTTGCCCAAAGAAGCAATTGGCCTCCAAGGTTTCACCTGTGTCCCGGTTTCATCTCTGACCCTTGACACTCCATCTCTTTTTATAGCCTTTCTAGTGGCATCAGAAATTAAGACTGGGAGTTGGGATATGTCAGAGAGCTCCTGACTGTGCCTTCAACCAACCAAACTGGAAAGAGGCTCATGCTCTGCCTGAGCACAGGCTTTCCAGGTGCCTCCAGTGAGGCCAGGCAATCTGTGGTGTCCTTATCAGTTGGAAAACCTCTGTGCAGTCCTGTCCACCTGGGAGCGCAGGGAACTTGCCTTGTACCCAACAGCAGCTGTGGCACAGCACACATGTGAATGCATGTACACACATGTGTCCACACTCACACACAAATAGTATCCTATACACAATACCCTATCATGTGCACACATACTCCCACACATACACTACCACGTGGTCCCACATACAGACACAGTCATACATATATACTCATATAAACACACACACCATGCTATCACACACTCTTACACACACACGCACATTCACAAAAAGAAAAAAATAAAGACAAGATAACAAGTGCCAGCAAGGATAGGATGAAAGGGGAATTTTTGTGCACTTTTGGTAAGAATGTAGGTCAGTGCAGCCACCATGGAAAATATTAGGAAGGTTCCTCAAAAAATTAAAAAATAAAACTACAATATGGTCTAGCAATTCTCCTTCTGATATATTTCCAAAGGAACTGAAAACTACATCTCAAAAAGATACCTGCATTCCCATATTCACTGCAGCATTATTTACAATAACCAAGGTACAGAAACAGTCTAAGTGTCTGTCAATGGATGAATGGATAAACGATTGTGTGTGTGTGTGTGTGTGTGTGTGTGTGTGTGTGTGTGTGTGTGTGTATTTGTCTTGGAAGTCCACAAGGTGAATTTAAATTGAGAATGAAAATGACTTGGAATGGTCTAGACTCTCATATCTTTAAATAAATGAACCTGACAAACACAACACCAAATTTTAAAAAGTGCTATACAGCTACAGTAATTAAGACAGTAAAGGAACAATGTGAGGCTAGACAAATAGAGCAATTAAACCAAAGAGAAAATGCAGAAACACCCCTAAATAAACATTCACTTGACTTATGGTAAAGATTTCAGTGCAATTTAGTGGTGGAGTTATAGTCTGTCTAATAAATGTGCTGCAAAATTGGATATATTTATGACAAATAGTGAACCATCATCTCAACCTCATACCACATACATAAATGAAGTTGACATGGACCATACATCTAAATGTGAAAGATAAAATGCCAAAACTTCTAGGAGAAAACATAAACAAATACATTTCAACTTCTGAGTACATACCAATTTCTGAAACAGGACACAAAATTTACTACATGTAAAAAATTCATGCTCTTTGTAAGATGGTACAGCCACTAAGGAGAACAGTATAGAGGTACCTTAGAAATCTATACATAGAACTATATATGATACAGCAATCCCACTCTTGGGTATATATCCAGACAAAACTTTCCTTAAAAAAGACACATGCACCTGCATGTTCACTGCAGCTCTATTCACAATAACCAAGAGCTGGAAACAACCCAAAAGTCCATCAACAGATGATTGGATTCGGAAGATGTGGTATATATACACAATGGAATACTACTCAGCCATAAAAAAGAATGACATAATGCCATTTGCAGCAACATGGATGGAACTAGAGACTCTCATACTGAGTGAAATTAAGTCAGAAAGACAAAGACAAATACCATATGATATCACTTTTATCTGGTATCTAATATACAGCACAAATGAACCTTTCCACACAAAAGAAAATCATGGACTTGGAGAATAGACTTGTGGTTGCCCAGGGAGAGGGGGAGGAAGTGGGAGTGACTGGGAGCTTGGGGTCAACGGATGAAAACTATTGCTCATGGAATGGATTAGCAATGAGATCCTGCTGTGTAGCACTGAGAACTATGTCTAGATACTTACAACACAGCACGACAATGGGAGAAAAAATTATGTATACATGTATGTGTAACTGGGTTTTATAGTGGGGAAAAAAAGAATAAAAAAGTGTGTTGGGAGAAATAACAATAAATATAAATTAAAAAAAAAAAAAGAACACCTGCTTACCATATGGCATCAGTTAGAAAAGTTAAGCCAAAGACTGGAAGAAGATAGTATCAATGCAAATATCTGATAAAGGATTACAATTGACAATATTCAAAGACTCACTAAGCCTTAATTAAAAAAGAAAAAACAACAATTTAATAAAAACAATGGACAAAATAGATGAAAGATGTCCTTCCTAAAAGAGGATGTGTAGGGGCTACCATATGAAAAAGTGTACAACATAATTAACCTTCATGGCAATGCAAATTAAAGCTGATATGATGTGCAAACAGACCACTTTTAGAATGGTAATAATTAAAAAGACTCACATTATCAAGTGTGGGCAAAGATATGAGCCAAATGGAAGTAACATCCATTGAGTGTACACTGATACAACTATTCTTTCTTTTTTTTTTTTTTTTTTTTTTCAGGGCTGCACCCACAGCATATGGAAGTTCCTGGGCTAGGGGTAGAATCTGAGCTGCAGCTGCTGGCCTATGCAACACCAGATCTGAGCCATGTCTGCAATTTAAACCACAGCTCATGGCAACGCAGGATCCTTAACACCCCAAGGAAGGCCAGGGATCAAACCTGCATCCTCATGGATCCTGGCTGGGTTCACTACTAGCTGAGCCAGGAGAGGAACTCCCTGATGCAACAATTTTTGAAATCGGTTTCATTCAAGCTTAACATATGCCTCTTCTATGATTCTACATTTCCAATATTTAGGAATATATTTAAGGAGAATGAGTTTTTAAGTCCCAGGCCACAAAATATGTTCAGAGCAGACTCATTCATAAAAGTTTCCTAATGGAAACAACCTAAATGCCCATCAACAGTAAACAAAATGTATACTTATACAATGGCATATTATGTACTAACAAAAATAACTACTGGTATACTTAATAAAATTGATGAGTCTCACAAAAAAATGTCAAGCAAATGAAGCCAGACATGACACGAATTATATGTATTACATGAATGTATGTATATATATATATACTTCAAGCAAAAACAAATTCATTGTCAAAGAAGTCAGAACAATGGGTACCTGTGTGCAGATGGAGAGAGTGTATTGTGCTGACTGGAAAGGGGCACCTGTGTTCTGTGGTGTAAATGTTCCAAACCTTATTTTAGGTTGTGGTCAACTGGCAACAGACACACACAAAAACTCATGTCTTTACACTTAAGACTTATACATTGTCTTGTCTCTATGTTATACACCGGTATGATGGTTCCAAAAAGAGAGAAATTTTAAATTTATAGAGGTTATGAAATCAGTCTAAATTTACACTGCTCATAGTTGGCAGATCTTGGTTGCCAAACCAGGCTGTCCTGATTCCAAAACTCATGGTTTTTATATTCATTCTTCCTCTCATACAGATTCTTCCAGACCCCTGACCTTCTCTTTTTCCTTTCTCTGCTTTCAAAGACTAAGGAAACTTTATTTGAGGCCCCCAATGAAAGGTATAGCCATTGAAATGATAGTGAATATGATTTATAGTTCTTAATAGCTTCTATTTTAACAGCTATTAACAGTTTTCCCTGAAGGGATTGCATGCATAGCCTTTCACCTAGAAATACCTAATGACACCAAGCACATTGAGAATACTAACCTGATTTTTAAAAAAGTAGAAGTAGGGATCTCTTTATCCTGATTATTTAGTTTGGCCATCTCTATAGGAAAAAAAATCATCAACTGAAATATGTGACAGCTTTTATAAATCAACCAATTATCATGAGCATAGTGTTTATGCTGCTAAACTTCAAACACACACACACATATACATCTTGTGTCTACAAAGGAATTACTAATAACAAATATATCTGAATGGATATAAATATAAAACACACATGGGAGCAGAAAATCAGGGTCCAACAGATGTGTCAACATGTACCAACCATAAGAATCAACATCATTTCAGTGATGTTGACTTATATCTGTTTCTGAGCGTCTTCATAGCCAAAGTAAAAGAGCAAACGAATCAGAAATATCCCCATTAGTCAAAGAAATAACACCTTTTATATGTCTGAATTCCAAAAGACTTCTTATCTATGAGTTAACAGAGACTCTGAAGGAATTCCTTCAATAATATGCTTATTGCTCTTGAAATAGAGCATTTATATGGCTCATTCTGCTAGTGACTTTCAGTAAAACCTAACGGCATACTGTTAAAATAAAACTTAGTGAAGTAAACTACCTTAGTTTAAATGTAAAACATTATGACAAATTATAATGTTTGACAGATAATTCCTGGAAGAGCCACTGGACATATTTCTCCTTAAATATATATATTTTGCCTAAATAGCACCCCCAAGAGCACCTCTAAGGGGCATGTCCTTACAATGGTTTCTCCAGGAGCCCAAGTCCCGAATAAGAAGACACACGGGGCAGAGATACAACCTTGAGTAAGCTGGAGTTTGGAACAGAATCACCACTGACCAACCACCTAGATGTAATATGAGAGATAAATAAGTCTTTGTTGATATAAGATCTTGAAGTTTTGGGGTTACTTGCCCTTGAACAAAACTAACAAATATAGAAATCACATTGGCAAAATGCTATAGAAAAATAAAGTTGGCATCAGGATTTGTATTTTATTAAGATTTAGAAATAAAAGTATTTTTCTCATCCTGATGAAGTACTATCTCATCCCCATAAAGAGATAAGGGAGATTTTATATATATATAAATATATATATTTCAAATATATATATGAAAATGAATTTCTTGCTGATTATATGCTACACATTCTCCTAGACATTTTAAATACATTCTTTGCATTAAGTTTCTAAGGAAGTTCCTGAAGGAGTTATCTCTTTTTACAGTAAGGGTATACAGACAAAAGTTCCTAGAGTTCACACAGTCAGTAAAGTGGCAGAGATGAAATGTGAACCCATGTCTTCCTGATTTAAAATATTCAAGTTCTGGAAGTTCCCACTGTGGCTCAGCAGTAACAAGCCTGACTAGCATCCATGAGGATGTGGGTTTGATCCCTGGCCTTGCTCAGTAGGTTAAGGATCTGGCATTGCCGTGAGCTGTGGTGTAGATCATAGACATGGCTCAGACCCCACATTACTTTGACTGTGGCATAGGCTGGCAGTTGTAGCTCCATTTCGACCCCTAGCCTGGGTAATTCCACATGCTGTACGGGCGGCTCTAAAATAAAAAAAAAAAAAAAATTTCAAGTTCTGTTTATTATTCTGTGTTTATTACTTACTTTATTATTTATTCATTTATTCTATGTTCATATTTATTATTAAACTATATTTGTTAAACTATAGTTTATTATTAAAAACAATAACTATACACTGGGTACGTTGTGAGCATTAACTAGGATATCTCACTTAAAAAACAAACAAACAAGTTGCTCTCTTAATATGTTGCTAAATTAAGATTTTTCATTAAAGTTTATTGTTTTCCATTAAAGTCTACTTATTTACTTTACTGTATTCCAGTATCTGAATTTCACATTAGAATATATAAGGTAAATTATAAGATGAGGCTTTCATGTTACTGAGAAAAAACTGCCCATTTTAGGTTGAAAATTTAAAGTTAATTCACGGGATGAAATTCATAAATATATATATATATATATATACATATATATATATATATATATATACATGAAATGAATGCCATTCTCTATGATGCATTAATTATATTCAAAATTCATTACTGGTAAAATTTTAATATTCCTTACTGGGTAGCACAAATTCCAGAAAATTGGGGTTCAGCATTGTTTGGGGGTCAGAAAATCAGGGGCCAACCCTGGACTAGACCATAGCAAGTCTCTACCTAATATCAGTACCAGTGAAATTAGAGTTCAAGCAGTTCAATTCTATTTTACCTGTTATTCCTCTTCTGCTGCTAATTGCATTCAATTTCAAAAATCACTTGATTATTTTTTTTTTCCTTTCCTTTTTCCTCCTTGTATTTGGCTTTTCTTGCCCTTGGCCTTTCCTTGCCTTATCAAATGATCTTAGTTTCCCATACTTGGTCTGAATATTTTCTAATAATTCTAGTTTAGCCTTAGCTCTCTAATCCATGTGTGTTTGTCTGAGGTACTATGTCTCCAACCTAGATCTAACCATCAATATCCATAATAACAGTAATAATGATTAATGAAAAATAGTTATATTAGGTGTCTTTTGTGTTCCAGGAAGAAAATTAAACACATTATACATCTTCTTTAATGTAAACTTTGTACCTGTGACAGATAGGTGTGATTATCTTCCCCACTATGCAAATGATAAAACTAAAACTTGATGATTTTAATAAACACGATCAAGGCATGCATAGTAAATAGTAAAGCTGAGACTGAAAACTAGATCTAATATAAAAACTCATTAGTGTTCCACTAAAACATGGATAAGTCACTTAACGTCTCTGAGATTTTACTTAACTTGTGTATACAAAGAGAGAGTGAAGAGGACTCTGCACCCCACTTTTTGTAATAGTTTCTGTTTAGTTCTGGCAGAGCTAAAGCCGAATATTTACCCAACAATAAACACCTATTTTCAAAATCATGTGGATGGAAAGGGATGTTACCAAGGAGAGATCTAAGTCCTATATAAGAAACTATCCCTACCCACAGGGGTGATATTAGCTGCTCCTCAACTACACGTGGTTGTCAGTCTATATCTTGAGCTTGTAATTGTGTACCTGAGATGTACCAGAAGCAGGAAAACCAACACTTTTTCACCTGGGCACATAGACACATTTCCATTAATTTATGTGAATGAGTTGCATCCTGTTTTTAATTTTAGGGAATGATCTAATCCCAGTATAACTAAACAATGAAATTATCATAGAAACATTATGTAACATTTTTCTTTCTCAAAAATAAGCATACACAAACATTAATCAAGCTTTCACTGTACCTTAAGTTTGCAACAATATATTTCAATCTTTCCAGCAAGTCACTGTCCTAGAAAATGAACATGAATCATGTTTATGTACCTTCCCACTCAACTAATGCAGACATCATTTACAAAGGAAGTAGGGTCAAAAGCACCTATTTTTGATTTGCTTGAAGTCCTACATGATTTTCTTGTTTGATCATTCTGATGCAGTGTTGCCCCAGTTTAATCAATTCTCCACATGGAAGTTAAAGAAATGTTTTCCAAATGTTTAAGTGCCTTATTTAAAACTCTTCAATTAACTCACTATTCTATTTACAGTAAAGCCAAAACACTTCAATATGTCATTTAAGAGCTGCAAAGATCTTTCCCGCGATTACCACAGCATTCCCACCTATCTACAGTTCTATCATATTCTACAGTGCATTCATGTGAACAACTGTCCTTAAAACATATTAGTAAACATGTCCAAATCTGAGAAAATAACTTTCAGGAAAGTGACTATTTTGGTCAAACAAGAGCTCTCCCCCAGCAGATAACCATAACTTAGAGACCAATTATGGTTTATGGCCAACCTGTGCATATTGTCCCCTGATAAATGAGGCAAATATTTCTCTAAAGGTTAAGAGACATATTTTCTTCATGTCAATTAGCAAGAATAGAGACTGGGAATGATAAAGAATGTGTGTGTGTGTGTGTGTGTGTGTGTGCGCGCGCGCACCTGTGTATCTTTGTACAAAACACCTACATAATTTAGAATGTTTGATGTCTTGCATTATTAGATAATAAAGGATTTAGCCATAGTCTATTCGAAATATAAAGAAGAAAGAAATTGCCACTGCATAGTATTAGACACTCCTCATGCTTCAGAAAGAGAAATATTAATTTAAATTTTGCACTTCAAAAGTTCATGAGAGGACTAGTTTCAGCTCCAACCTATAAGCAGAAGTCATTGACCCTATCCTTTCAACAAGAAAAGCACTGAGCAAACTGAAAAGAAATGCTTTTTCTTGGGCCTATCAAAGAACAAAGATTTCAGAGCACTGCTATCTCAGAACCTAGAGAGACAGGTGAATCCAGAAAGAATCAAAGTCAAGATCTGTTTGCAGTAAAAATAGCTAGAGATACAGACACTAGTAAGAATATTTAGGCGGTAACTTTGAAGAATTGTTAGAAGATGGGTGTGAAGCAGTATGAAAATAAGTAACTTCTGTGGGCTTCAGTCTTGGGGAGGGTTTCACATTTTCATTAATTTTTACCTTCAAGAACCCCACTGGGCTCTCAAAGTGAAGATTTGAGAACCATTCTTTTGTGGTTGAGGCAGGGGACAGGAAACTGCAATTGTGAAATACGCCCAGAGTAAATGCCATAGCAAACACCTACTCTCCCTACCAAGGAAAAAGACTTTACCAGATTGTTATCCAAATTGGCAGAAGGGCACTTTTCTTACATCAGCCCTCACTAGCATTTCTGTTTCTAAAGTGAGATAAAGGGGGGTGGGGGGAGGCATACTGTAACACTGGGGAAACACTTGGGAATGTCACAGTTTCAAGTCCCAAGGCCAATGAGAGTTAATCATAAGATTATAGAATTTGACCCCTTGCTCAAGCCTTCCCACCACACCAACAGGGCTCAAGTATAAATTAACTTGAAAGAACTATAAAGTCCAGGCTCTATTTAAGGAGGAGTAGATAGGGAAGTCCTTTGTCAACAGAGAAGACAAAATCAGTGATGTCAGAGGAATTTGAAACCTGTGACATCTACAGCTGCAATCAGCATTAAACATTGTTCGGCCTAATCAGGTTAATATAAATCTTGGAAAATGTCTATTTATCTCAGTTTCTAGTACCTGACAAAACATGCATGGCTTTCCACAGCTTCAGGCTGCAGATTCAACACCTAGCCTGGTAACTTCCATATGCTGCACCTGTGGCCATTAAAAAAAAAAAAAAAAAATCACAAAAATGAATAAACCTCTATGTAGCCTTATCAAGAAAAAAGACGACGTCCTAATTTACAAATGATAGAAATGAAAGAGGGGTCACCAGCACTAAGGGATATTAAAATGTTTAATAAATGAATATCACAAACAAGTTTATACCACACATTTGATAATTTAGATAAAATGGAATGATACTTTGAAACGCACCATCTACCTAAATTCATGCCAGAAGAAATAGGTCATCATAATTGACTTGTATCTATCATATAAATTGAACTGGTGATAAAAAAAAACCCTTCTTAGTGAAATCGGTATCCCAAATGGCAACACTAGTGAATTCCACCAAATATAATGGAATAAACATACCAAGCCTCCACAACCTCTTTCAGAATATGGAAACAGAGAATATTTCCTAATTCTTTGAGTCAAACATTAGCCTAATAACAAAGCAGATAGACATAACCAGAACTGATTTGAGACCAATATTGCACATGAAAAAAGATGGAAAAACCCCTCAATAAAACATGAGCAAATCAAAACTGACGAAGAATAAAAATGATTCAGTTTCTTTGTTGATTCGCATTGATTAGTGAGACAAGAATAATATACATTAAGAGCAATGAGTAATCACATCTCATTTACAGATATAGTGGAGGTGCTTCTATTATTTACCTATATGATTTGAGATATGCATTACATGCTCCTATAATCCTGTATACATATACACACATATACATACCTTTAATCAAGGTGAGAAATTATCCATGTATTCCTATTTTCAAAAATATTTTTTTAATTCAGAAAATAAGTGTATTATGGTAACACATGCACAGTCATATGTTTTATAATATTGAACAGCTCTTGATTACTGGACTAAAACCTATACATTTTTGCTAAATTTTTCTTTTCATTGTATCATATTTATAATTTCTAGGAATTTTTTTTAGTCATTTAAGATTCCTTTCTCAGCTCTTTTCTGTTCTCTCCATTAGATAGTTCACCTCTTTCGCTCAATCATATTTCCTTATGCCTAACCACTACAAATTCAAGGATTGCAGCCATTTGCAGCACAGAACTTTTAGCTGGAGCAGCTATAGGGCAGTTTCTCACATCTTTGACTTCAAGTATGAACTATAATCCTTGAATTACAGAAGACAAATTCCAAGTGGTAACCTTGAGCCCTTTTGCCCAGGCATGCAGCAAGGGAAAGCTTCTCCATGAACCCTAATATATCATGACAAGATAAAATTCATTTATAGATATGTATAAATAGTTCATATACATCAGCACGAATACTTTTTCAAAAGACAAGAATTCAATGAAAATGGGTAAGAAATAGAACTACATAAAGCGGAAGGAAAAGCTGTTCTTTACTCCATTGTTTACAACAGAGTAAGCAGTATCTACACACATCAGTAAAATCTGTTTAATGAAATTGTGCCATACCCATACATTCATTTTCTTCTTTTCTTCCTTTCTCTCTCTTTTTTCTTTTTCCTTTTTAAGGCTGCACCTGTAGCATATGCAAGTTCCTAGGCTAGGGGTCGAATGGGAGCTGCAGCTTCCAGCCACAGCTACAGCCACAGTCACAGTCACAGCCACAGCCATGCTGGATCCAGGCCGCATTTGCAACCTGTGTTGCAGCTTGCAGCAATGCTGGAGCCTCAACCTGAGGGAGGCCGGGGATCGAACCTCTATCCTTGAGGAGACTATGTCGGATCTTTAACTGGCTGAGCCACAACAGGAACTTCTCAACATTCATTTTGATAACATTTGTTTTCAAATGTTTCTTTACATGCTCTTCTTACAACTATGTTCCTAGGTCACTTGCTTTGCTTTCTCCAATGATTTCTTAGAGGCATAATGCCTCTAAAGGCATGTCTGATTAGGCAAACCTGAATTCCTGCTTTCCTGCTGTCCACAGTGAAAACAATCCCCAAGGAGTCTCTCTTCTTTCAGCCGAGTTCACAAAGCAGGTAACACGGAAGCTATCTGAACTCAAAATCAGTGGATCAGCAGACTCAAGAATGAGACCTATATTTGAATTTATAAGCCACTGAATATTTTTGTTGCTCTGTGGCACTATTACATTAGTGTTTGTTCTGATTGGTCAGATATACATTCTAATTAGATGTGCTGTACTGATTATTAATTACTTTTAATAAAAACCCTGAATAACAATAAAATACAATTTGAATATCAAAGAGAAAGGAGGTTTATATGTACTTAATACATATTCTCATCATTTTAGGTGATAAAATAAGATGTAGCAATGTGTAAGCCTTTATGATGTGAATATGTATGTATGTATGTATAAAAGTATGTGTCTTTGCAAAGAAAAATTCTGGAAATGTATGTAAGATAATCCTTACAACTACTTCTTCTGAAGTGTTTAAATTAAGTACTTGTTGAAAGAGATGTGTATTGTTTACTCTCTTGATACTTATCAAAACATTTAAACTTGTACATATATTATTTCTTCAATAAAATAGGAAATGTTTTAAGGCTAAAAATAAAGATGTGAGATGTAATAATAAAGTATGTCATAGTTTTAAAAAGATGATTAAAAATAATTTGTGGCTGCCTTAGCTGTATGATTTAAATTTCAATTTATAAAGTAATTCATTCTGAAAGAACTCAGTTGAGATCCTGCCCTGACTCTCCTTCATTATTATGTAATCACAGTTGACATTTATTGAGTAATTAACATAAACCAGAAATTTTTAAGAGTACTTAACACGCATTATCTTATTCAGTACAATACCTTTTGAAGTAGTATGAATGGTTTTATGGTTTACAGATGATTTTTAATATCAAAGTTTTTTTTCAGAAAGGCTCATTAAACTTGCCTTCTGAATCAGAGCTACTATTCTTGTCTTAATGATTATAATAAAGGTCATTATGGTTTATTTTTATTTTGAAACAATTTATAATATACAGGAAAACACACACACACAAAAACCCACAGTAAAGAATACCTGTGTATCATTTACCCAGCAAAAGTTTCACTCACTTTCTCAAAAAATCCTTTAGAGCAAAAAGATCCAATCGCACATTCAGAGGTCATGCATTTTGGTCCTGTACATCACAGAGGTGATGCTGAGTGTTTCACTGCATCTGGTTGAATGACACATGTGGAAGTATCACATCAATGGTGCCTTCATCATTTTGATGAAATTTCATTGTAACAATGCCTTTGTGATTCTCCAAAGTAAATGTACATTTTAAAATCTCATTTGAAATTAATGCATGTTTTGTGGGCCTATACTTTAAGACTATGTAAAATCTTATTCCTTTTTCTATATTCATTCACTAGTTTTAGCACCATTTACCATTGTGTTTTTAGTATGATGTTTGACAAAAAGGAATTTTTTTAAAATGAGGGTGAAATTCACATAACATAAAATTATTTGAAAGGAACAATTTAGCAGCATTTTGGACATTCACAATGTCCTCTATCTACTACCAAAACATTTTCATCACCTCAATATCTAAGCTCCATAACCATTAAGCAGTTACTATTCATGTTTTCTTTTCCCCAGCCTCTTTGATTTGCCTCTTCTGGATATTTAACATAGATAGAATCATACAATATTTGACATTATAGCATTTATCACTATTTCATTCATTGTTACTGCTGAATATTATTATACTACAAATATATTCCACGTTTTTAAGTCCATTCACCTATTGTTGGATGTTTGTGGTTTTTCCTCCTTTTGGCTATTGAGAATATTCCTGCTATGAACTTTCATGCAAAAAGACATGTTTCAGTCTCTATCTTCATTTCTTTTGGTTATATACCGAGGGGCAGAATTGTTGGACCATGCGGAAATTCTGTTTTATTTTTTGAGGAACCATTGTTTTCTACAGTAGTTGCACAATTTTATATTCCCTCCGGAGATATTATTGAAGTTTCCAATTTCTCACCATTGTCAATACTTACTAATATATATACATATATATATATATATATATATACACACATATATATTTTAGTCATCTTAATAAGCGTGCAGTGTTTTCATACTGAGATTTTAATTTGAACCCCTAATGATTAAAAATATTGAGTATTTCTTTTTGTGTGTATGTGTCTTTTTTTTTTGCCATTTTTAGGGCCGCTCCCGTGGTATATGGAGGTTCCCAGGCTAGGAGTCTAATCGGAGCTGTAGCCGCCAGCCTACGCCAGAGCCACAGCAATGTGGGATTCGAGCTGCGTCTGCAACCTACACCACAGCTCACAGCAACGCTGGATCCTAAAAATACTGAGTATTTCTTCATAGTACTTGTTAGTCATTACATATCTTCTTTGAGAAATATACAAGTTCTTTACCTTTACATTTTCAAAATTGAGTTGTGTTTTTGTTACTGTTTTGTAAAAGTTACTAATATATTCTGAATTCCAGACACTTATCAGGTACATGGTTTGTAAGTATTTTCTCTCATCTTGCAGGTTGTCTTCTAACTTTCTTAGATAATGTCATTTCATGTACAAAAGTTCTCAATTTAATAATCTAAATCATGTATTTATTTTATTTTGCTTGTCATGTCACATCTAAGAATCCACTGCCAAATCTGAGGTCATAAAGATTTACCCCAATTTTTTCACAAAGAGTTTAATGATGGTAACACTTATATGCAGGCCACTGATTCATTTTGAGTTAATCACTGAATATGATGTGAAGTAGAGTTCTAATTTGAGTTAGTTTTTTATATGGTGTGGTAGGTATCCAATTTTATTATTTTGCCTGTTGATATCCAGTTGCTTCAGCACCATTTGGTCAGATTCTTCTTTGCCCATTAAATGGACTTGGCAAGTGTGTCAAAATTAGTCATCAATGTCTGGGCTAATTTTTGGACTCTGAATTCTATTCCATCAGTCTATTTGTCTACCCTATGCCAATACAACATTGTTCACCACTGCTTAGTAGTAAATGTCAAAATATGGAAGTGTACATCTCCAAGTTTATTCTTTCCCAATAACATTTTGGCTGTTTGGTGCCTCTTACAAAGACAAGACTGTGTAATTCCGTTCAGTGGATGAGAATTTTTTTTAGAAAACGAGTTCTGAGTTCTAGATGTGCTCACTGCTATTCGAGTATTGTTGGTCTCAGGCCCTTTCAGTGGGCAATTAGAAAAGATATAAACTAAAATACTTGGTTCAGTCTAGCTTTCTTCTTTCCCATATGTGCACAGATTCCCTTCAAGAGTGAAATGGTTAAATCTCATTTCCATCATATGTTTTTTCATTTTTTCAAAACCCTGTATGCAGCAAGTGTGATGACCCTAAGCTGATACCTTGCCTACGTGTATGTTCATGATGGCTCTTACTCCCATGGGTCTCTTCCATTTTGAACACTATTAGTTTGCTAGGACTGTCATAAGAAAATACCACAAACTGGGCAGCTTACAAAACAGAAATTTATTTTCTCACAGTTCTGGAAGATAAAGTCCAGGATCAAGGTCAAACAGAAGCTCTAAATACCAGGAAGAATTAGATAGGTACTGGAGAAAATCTAGACAAAGAAAAGAGAGCACTTGACACATGATTAACAGTGTGGGATGCTTACAGTGGGATTCTTAAAGGGTGTGCACAGGAGATGGAGGAGGATGTGACCTGCAGAAACCAACACTAGAAGCCTGTATGACACACAAAGTAATTTAGGTTTATCTTCAAAGCAGTGAAGAAACACTGAGTAACTTGAAGGAAAAGAGTGAATATCATCCAATTTACATTTAGAAGGTTGCTCACTGAGAGTGTGGAGGATGAATTAGAAGGGCATGAGATTAAAGGCAGAAAGTTAATGCAGTTCCACAGATATAACAGAGTCAATCGTAGTACTATCAGAGTGGCATATTTTAAAATATTGTACTACTTTTATACAGATTCACTGTATGGGAAACATAAGTCGTGCTTTTAGAAAAATGTGACATTTTTAACAAATAAATATAATGACTTAACACATCCAAATAAATAGATTACTTCAAAAAGTAGACTATTAAAGCATGCATTTATTTTAAAATCACTGTCTCAAAATATTTCTCTCTCTTCTTTTAAACTTGTCTTCAAAGGTAGTTTATGTCATTCTAAAATGTTTAGGAGCTCCTGCCGTAGCTCAGTGGTTAACATATCTGACTAGGAACCATGAGGTTGCAGGTTCAATCCCTGGCCTAGCTCAGGGGGTTAAGGATCCTGCGTTGCCGTGAGCTGTGGTGTAGGTCACATATGTGGCTCAGATCCCGCATTGCTCTGGCTGTGGAGTAGGCCAGAGACTACAGCTCTGATTAGACCCCTAGCCTGGGAACCTCCATATGCCACAGATGCGGCCCCAGAAAAGACAAAAAGACCAAAAAAATAAAAAAAATAAAATGTTTATTGCTTTATAAATTATTGTCTTAAATTTGTTACTAGCAAATATTTGGCAAAATACCATAGCCTTACTAAATTAGACATCTTGTGTACAAATACTCTAGCTTCTTTCCTAAATTGAAGGAAAGCAATGTGGGTGTATTTAAAAGAAATATGTAGGGCTTAAAATGTCACAGAAACTTGTAGGGACGTTGTAAAGCTGCTTCTTTTATAAAGAATATGTATTTCTTCTCTGATTTTGCATGTATTTACTGTTCCTTCCTCCATTCATTCAACTGATCTGCCTGAACTGAAACCTTAAAGGTATTTGGTTTTCTTAATTGTAATATTCAACAAAACCTCAGTTTCTCTTCTGGTAAAAGGATAACTGAATTTAACTTTCAGATTTGCTTTGAGGATGCATGTGAGGATTAAAAACAATGTATTCAGAGTACTCAACTTTGTATCATTTTAAATATCATTTTTTAAAAAATAATTGTTAACCAAATTGAGAGAAATGAATAATTTGATTTAATTACCCAGGTTCCTAGATGCCCCAGATTGGTAATGGAAAGAAAAAGAACGTCATAGATGGATATTATAACATTAATATTATGCTAAACTGAACTATATTTGGATGATTCATTCATAACATAGTTTGGCCCGACCTTTAGGTCTTTATTACAGGACTTCTTACATGCTTCTACTGCATTTTACTTCTGATGAAAAACAGAAGCACTAGAATGTGAGACAATGTATCTTTAGTTTACATATTCAAACTAAAGAAAAATTCCAAAACTACTGAAACACAAATTAAAGCAGGTTTTATTATATCAGCTTACTTAGGACAAACTTTTTTTTTTTTTAAACTTCTACTTGAGAAAAGTTAGATATGTCTGTAGCTTGTGTTAGAAATTGAAAAAGGTTAGATTTGCCTTCACAGTTTGTGTTAGAAATTTCCAGTGAGTTGTGCCGAACAGCTGCTGAGCCTCAGGACCTTCCCCATTATCCCATGCTTTTATCCTCTCTTTATAACACTGAGTCTACTAATTTTTTTTTCTTAACAACTGTGTCTTATTCCACAGACATTTATATAATATGACTTTCAGAATGACTTTAACCCAAGAATACTCTTTCCCCTTCATTATACTTCATCAACTCTCATCAACATATTCAATTTACATCTAATACACTCAATTTGTGAAATGGAGAAACTTCAAATAGACAAGAAACCCAATACTTAGAAATATCAAAAGGTGGAGACCTCTACTTTATACACAGTTGTATAGTGCAACAGTTAGAAATATTATTTATATTTAATGTAAACTTTTCTTCTCTGACTTCCAATTATTAATTTATTCAATAAATGGTTCATGCCTTAAGTCTGATTTATCAGGCTCTGAAGAAACAGAAATAAACTAGACAGGTTTATTCCTTATCTTCAATGATTATATGAACTAGAATGAAATAAAACGAGCAAGTTTATAGGGATATTGGATTTTACGAATAAAAAGTAGTGGTGTTAGAAGATATAATTAAGACTTAATCTAGTCTGAGTTAACAGAAAATATTAACAATATTTTGCCTTTTCCATCTAAAAATTATTTAAGAAGAGGGACTGTCTTGTTCAGACTGCATTTCTTATATTAGGATCACATCTGACTTATATTTTTAATTTTAGGGGTTGTTTCCATTGTTTCAATTTGTCTGGACCTCATTTTTATCAATATTCTCACTTAGTTTTGTATTATCTAGAAATGTATCAGATATTTAAACATAGTGCCATAAAAGTTATACAAAAACAATGAATGATACCAATTCTGCTCATAAGTCAAATTGAATTCTTGATGTGAGTCCATTGCTGAGCATACATTGTGAAGTAACGAAAACTCTGTGAAGATTTTTATTATATAATATTAGCATTCTATGCATCTCATATATGCTTACTAAGAAAAGGATTTTGATAGCTTGGAGCTACAGATGGTTTTAGAATCTTGTTCCTAAAAGACAGCATCTCATGATGCATTTATTTGTTCTCAGGGAAGGAAATCAGTTACTTCAGGTATGATTTCCCTTACCTAGTTGGAATCTAATTTGGTTTCCAAAAACGTGGTAAATTTCATGTGAAAATCCTGGTCATAGTAAGGATAGTAAGTAAGAAGACTGAGCCTTTTACATGTTCTAATCATGAAGACAAATACTCTGAACTTGTGCATCCATTTAGTACATATTTGAAGCATAAGCTGCATGTGCAGACACTCTACTAGACCCTGGAAGATTAAGACGGGACACCCCCACTTATGATATACAGCCTTCAAGAGTACACAGAATCACAAGTCAAAAGATACATGCAATGGAATATTTTTCAGCCATAAAAAAGAATGAGATAATGCCATTTGCAGCAACATGGATGGACCTAGGGATTATCATACTAAGTGAAGTAAGTCAGACAAAGACAAATATCATATGATATCACTTACATGTGGAATCTAATAAAAATGATACACAGGAATTATTTATAAAACAGAAACAACCTCACAGATTTCAAAACCAATCTTAGGGTTACCACAGGTAAAACCACTATGGGAAAGAAAGAATTGGTAGGGTAGAAATAACTACATATACTACTACATAAAGTAGATGATTAATGAGAACCTACTGTATAGCACAGGAAAGTTTACTCAATAGTTTATAACAATCTATATAGGAAAAAAGAATGGTTATATTCACTTTGCTCTATATCTGAAACATTGTAAGTCAACTATACTCCAAAAAAATTAAATTAAAAAAAATAAAAAAGTAATGAAACAGGCTAAGTGCTATAGAAGTAGTCAAATTGTAATGTAAGCACACAGTTAAGAATTACTAATTTTGCCCTGATTTATTTGAGTTGCTATTATTTTTATGGCTGCAACCTTGGCATATGGAAATTCCCCAGCCAGGGATTGAATGTGAGCTGCAGCTGTGACATATGCTGCAGCTGCAGCAACACTGGATCCTTTAACCCACTGTGCCAGTCCACGGATCACTTTCACATCTTGCAGAGACCTGAGCCACTGCTGCAGAATTTTTAACCCAATGTGCCACACTGGGAACTCCTATTTGAATTTTTTTCACAATTAGGCTCAATTCTTTGCTCTAAAATTCTTAAATTTTTAAAGCTTTTCATTCAACTACCACACATATAGAAAAGTGAAAAAAAAATTAAGTATAGAGCTTGATGATTTTTTGACCAAAGAACACTCTCTTGTATCTGCAGTCTGTATTTAGCAACCTCCCAGTTACGAACCTACATCTTCTCCCTAAAGAAAACAGCTAAGTGCAGATTACTTTTGTATGTTTTTGAACTTCGTATAAACTGAATCATACACTAAGTATTTTTTGTTAATTTTTTGCTTCTCACCCACTCAAAGTGGGATTCATCTGCACTTTTGCATGTACTGGTGATTTTTTTTTTTTTAGTACATTACTATTATTTATTTATTCAAACTATTGGCCATTTAATTAGATATATGAATATTTTTAAATTTGAAGTTGTTTAATAATTTTTATGAGTAAGTTATGGTTGGAATGTTTTGTGTCCTCCAAAATTCATACACTGAAATCTAAGCCCTCAATGTGTCTTAGGAGATAGGGCATTTAAAAGATAATTAGGATTAGATGAAACCATGAGGATGTAGACCTCATGAATGAAACCGAGCCTTGAGAGTCAAGGGCAAAAAAAAGGTTTGCTCTATCTCTCTGTTACCAGAGAGACTGCCTTCATCAGAACTCAACTATTTTGGCACTTGGATCTCAGACTTCCATCTTTCTTAACTATGAGAACTAAATTTCTTTTGTTTTTTCATAAGCTACCGAGTCTATGGTACTTTGTTACGGCAACTCGAACTAATACAGAGTATACCTGCACAATTCAATTGGACATATTTTCACAGGAATGATATTTCTGGGTCATGGTATATGCATATATATGTTCAATTGTAGTAGATACTATTTTCCTAAGTGGTTGCAATGATTATACTTTCCAAAAGCAATCGATGAGAAGCCCCAATGGTCAGCAACCTGGCAATAACTTAGTATTTTGAATCTTAGTTTTTCTCTCAAGTTAACAATTTACATCCTTCTAGAGGTAAAATAATATTTTTAAACTTTGCAATTATCAGCCTTAAATAAAAAGAACATGTGAAACAGTGCCCCATATATTTACTGGTTACTTTGATATATTAATATACAAAGTTCCTTTTCAAGTTATTTGGTCCATTTTTCTGTTAAGTTTTTTCTTCTTATTTATTAAAAGATGTTCTTTTATGTTCTCTCCCTTGCTCTCACTTGGATTTTCATCTTCTAAGGATGTTTTATATTTGCAGACATTTTTATGTTTAATTTAATCTAATTTTTCAATCTCTTTTCTGACTCTGATTTTTGTGTCCTAAGAATTTTTTGCCTAATCCTAATGTCTTAAAGATATGCACCTTTTTTTTTTCTTTTTTCTTTTTATGGCTGCACAGGCAGCATATAGAAGTTCCCAGGCTAGGGGTCAAACGGATTGGAGCTATAGTGCCAGCCTACGCCACAGCCACAGCAACACAGGATCCAAGCCTTGTCTGCGACCTACACCACAGCTCACGGCAACGCTGGATCCTTCACCAACTGAGCGAGTCCAGGGATTGAACCTGAGTGCTCATGGATCCTAGTCGGGCTCATTAACCACCACTAAGCCATGAAGGGCACCCCCTCACCTGTGTTTTCATTTAGAAGCATTATTATTTCAAATTCATATTTAGGTCTATAAACTACTAGGAGTTGACATTTATTACTAGTTTTTATTATGGGTCAAAATTATTTTTGTCGCATGGATAACTAATACTCTTCCTCATCAATCTGAAGTCCCACTTTTATAATAAGTCATGTGTTCATACACATGTGGGCCTGTGTCTACAGTGTTTATTTTATTCCATAGGTCTATTTGCTGTTCATACCAACGACGTACTTTTTAATCTCTGTAACTTTATAGTAAACTAGATATCTGGGGGCACCACTCCTATCTCTTTAATGTGGTTCTTTAATGTTGCCTTGGCAATATTTGGCCCTTTCCATTTCCACACAAACTTTAAAGTCAGCCTACAAATTACTACAAAAGAAATCTAGGGTTTTTAATTGATATTGCATTGAATTTGATAGATCAAAATAGAAAATTAACACTTAAAAAGTACCTAGTTATTTATCACAAAGAATTTAAAATAAAAGTATTTTACATCACATATTTTTATTCTGAAAAATTTCCAAACTTACAAAGAGTTGAAAATTCAACAAGAGCCATATATCATTTTCTTCATTTTCATATATAGATATATATACACACACATACACACATATATATGTATATATGTAAGTATATACATACATATACCTTTTCTCTAATTGAGAAACACTTGAAAGTCCTACTGCAGAATTCACAAACCTTCACCTCTTAATGTTAATATTTAATATTTCATCATGGGTATTCTAAAAACAAAGGCATTCTCTATCATACCTAGTACAATTTACACATTTAAGAAATTTACCATAATTTATTAATGGTACTAGTATAGATGTCTCATAATACAATTTTTCATTTTTAAAAATATTTTATATAACTGTTTGTAGAGGTCTTATAAATTAAACAATACCTCTCACTCCAACTTTGCTTAAAATTTCCTAACAAATAGATGCTGAATTTTGTACATATTAAAATGAATTTTTTCCTCGGTTGATTTAATAAACAGCATCGACTTAATTTTTATATTAAATCAAAATGCATTCTTAAAGAATTAGAGAAAGTGAGAGAGCTGGATTTGGTGGTTTGGTAATATTCTGCCTGATTCTGCTCTCTATATTCATGAGAGTCTATCATTTTTATTTCTTATAACAATCTCATAAGGCTTTCATTTCAAGTTTATTTTAGCTTTATAAAAATTGATTCCCTTCACTCTGAAATAATTTATTATTAGTATTACTTCTTTCTTAAATGTTTGGTAAAATTCACTGATGAATTTGCACCAATTTACAATCCCACCAACAGTGTAATAGGGTTCCTTTTTCTCCACACCCTCTCTAGCACTTATTGTTTGTAGATTTTTTGATGATGGCCATTCTGGCTGGTATAAGGTGGTATCTCACTGTGGTTTTGATTTGCATTTCTCTAATAATGAGTGATGCTGAACATCTTTCATGTGTTTTTTGGCCATCCACATGTTGTTTTTGGGGAACTGTCTGTTTAGATCTTCTGCCCATTTTTTGATGGGGTTGTATGTTTTTTGGTATTGAGCAGTAGGAGGTGTTTATAAATTTTGGAGATTAATCCCTTGTCAGCTGATTAATTTGTAAATATTTTCTCCCATTCTGTGGGTTGTCTTTTTGTTTAGGGTTTCCTTTGCTGTGCAGAAACTTTTAAGTTTAATTAAGTCCCACTTGTTTTTTTTTTTTTTTTTATTGTCATTACTCTAAGAGATGGATCTGAGAAGATGTTGCTATCATTTATGTCAGAGAGTGTTTGGCCTATGTTTTCCTCTAAGAGTTTTATAGTATCTGGTCTTTGTGTATGGTGTTAGGGAGTGTTCTAATTTCATTCTTTTACATGTGGCTGTCCAGTTTGTCCTTGAAATTAAATTCCAATATAAATTATTAATTTTACATTTTCCCAGAAACTCCAAGGAAATGAGATTACTCAATAGTTTAATATGGAAATTTTCTACTGACTTGTGTGCTAATTCCACAATTTTTTATCTAGCCTTTCTAATCTATTGTTAAATCTATTTATTAACTTAACTAATCAGTAATTTTATTTTTAAGTTCTCAATTGTCTATGCTAGCTCCTTTTATATTTTTAAGAATTTAATTGAAATGCTCGGAGTTCCTGTTGTGGCGCAGAGGAAATTAATCCGACTAGGAACCATGAGGTTGTGAGTTTGAATCCTGGCCTCACTCAGTGGGTTAAGGATTTGGCATAGCTGTGAGCTGTGGTGTAGGTCGCAGACACGGCTCAGATCTCGCGTTGCTGCGGCTCTGGCGTAGGCTGGCAGCTACATCTCCGATTAGACCCCTAGCCTGGGAATCTCCATATGCTGTGAGTGTGGCCCTAAAAAGGACAAAAAGACAAAAAAAAAAGAAAGAAAAAAAAGAAATGCTTTATCCAGAACTTATTCTATAGCACTTATTTTCCTAACTCATTTCCTATACATCCACCCAATTCCTCTATATCATAAATGCTTGTTCAATTTGTTATCATCTAAATATGCCTAGAGTTTTCCCATGTCTGGACCTGTGTGCATAAGTTTCAGTACTCTGTTTTATTAAAACCTTGCCCATTTTTCAAGTTATAGGTCAAACTTAGACTCCTACTAAAAGAAAATATTTTTTCTTCTTACAATAATTCTAAAACAAAATGTATGATTTTTCCACAGAAGTAATTCTTTGATTCTCTCTGGATACCAACAGGGTATCCTACTATTTAAATTAATTCTAACATTAACCACTTGGAGCTGGCACAGACCCCACAGGTTAAGGGCTCAATCCTACAAAACTGCCCTCCACTTCAAATGCCAATGGCAAATAGCAGGTCCCCATGGTAACCACACTTCTGGCTGACTTGGCTATAAATCAGGGGTTCCCACCAATCCCTCCTCACATTTAATAATTTGCTATAATGACTCACAAAACTTAAGAAATAGGAAACTCACCTATGTTTTTTGATTTTGTATAAAATATTTAAAGAATACAGTTAAATACCCAATGAAGGGCTATATACAGTGAGGTCAAGAAGGGTCTTGAGTGGAGGAACTTCCGTCACTGCAGAGTAGGAGTGTGCCATCTTTCTGGGTTTCACCAACTGGAAGTTTCCTAACTGCTATAATTAGAGATTTTTCATGTAGCCATTACTATTATTTTTTTAGGGCCGCAGGTGGTGTATATGGAAGTGCCCAGGCCAGGGGTTGAATCCGAGCCACAGCCACAGCAACGCCAGATTCCAGCTGCATCTGTGACCTATACCACAGCTCACAGCAATGCCGGATCCTTAACCCACTGAGCAGGGGTCAGCGATTAAACTTGCATCCTCATGGATACTAGTCAGGTTTGTTGCCATTGAGCCACAATGGAAACATCACATAGTCATTATTAACTCAGTTCTCAGAGGATGGGGGTGGGGTATGGATCTAAATATTCCAAGCTTCAAATTATGACTTGATCTTTCTAGTGACCAGCCCCCATCCTGAAGCTATTCAGGAGCTCACCAAGGGTCACCTCATTAGAACAAAAGATGCTCCTATCAGGCATGAAATTCCAATACAGGAAGTTTATTTAAGATGCTTCTACTACCCCATCACTCAGGAAATTTCAAAGGTTTTAGGAACTCTGTGTTGAGTCCAGATACAGAGACCAAATAAATGTATTTTTAATGTCATACCTACCTAAATTTGTCCTGATTTGATATATATTCATTTTCATTATGGAAGATTTTTTTTTATTATATATTGTATTTTGGATGTGTGTGTATGTGTATGTGTGAGTGCTTTACTGTGCATTTCAAAATCTTTGTAAAGGCTGGGTGAGCTCATATTCTTTGGTGACCCACCCCTACTGCAAGTAGCATAGTATCTTAACTATAATAATTTTACAGTGAATACAAACTAAGACTTATACTATGATAATACTATACTATATCATATACTATGAGATAGCATAGCCAAGTGAAAAGAATATGAAGTTGAAATGAGAATAAAATACTGAGTTCACACCTCAATTCTTCTACTTATTAACTGTGTGACACTGAACCATTTACTTAAACTATTCAAGACTTAGTTTTTCATATATAATTTCTGAATACTGTTCATAATATACTCTATACTTGGGGGACCATTACACTGCAAAAACGTATACAAAAACAGCCACACCAGCACATCATACATATTCACAATAGTCCATATTTTTATGGACCTCTGCTTCTGTAGTCAAATCATTAAGTATTTGTAAAAAAAAAAAAAAAAAGAAAGAAAGAAAAAGAAAAAAAAAGGTAAGGATTATTTTTTGGTGATCCTGCTCAAAGGTTAGGCTCTCCATGGCATGATGCTGAAGCCACTCAAGTAAAAATTTATTGAAAACAAAATATAGGCATTAGCAATACTTTAAATTTCCCCATTATTCCCCCAAAAGACATTAACGGATTTCATGTAAAAGGAGAGTAGAGGCTGCACAGTAAAAGATTCACAACCCTCAATAGTCTGAGCAGATGCTATTTTTGAGGAATGCAGAAAAGTCCCAATCATATCCTACACCTCTGCCTCACTTGCCAAACATCTTTACTAAAACTGTGCAAACTATTTCATGTGGAAAACAAAAGGCTCAAAGTGTTCATTTGGCAAGTTCTCTCTTGGCTGAAAAATTTCTGACATGAAATTTTATTTGCTCACTTTCTATAATTTGACAAAAATAATTTTATATTGATTTTTTGGCTGGCATTTTTTTCTGCTAATACCTAGAGATTTTGAAAAACAATGACAACCATAGACAACTGGTTACCCCTTGCTCTATCAGCCCATCTGGAATATTCTGTAAAACTCTGGTAGAAGTTTCTTTATCCTAACCCTTAGTGACCTAAGCTTTCTCAATAGATGCCTTGTCTTTTCTTAAGGTTAGGACCTGTGCCTAGCACAAGTCAGCCCTTGAAACTAGTCAGGTCAGAATAAATATTGTTGATATAAGATTAAAACTAAATGAGTGACTAAAGATAGGTTCCCTGATACTTACAAGGAAGTCACTATTTGGAAAGGATGTCTTAATTTTTTTTCTGGACTTACCCATTAATTTATAGAATAAGACAGTAAATTAACAATATGTGTACAATGTCTTAAATGCTACAAAAGGCTTTTCATCATTTATCTAATATAGCTTCTGAGCAACTCTGTGAAATAGCTGTTGCTCTTATTTAGATTAACCTACAGATGAAGAAAATATGGCAATGAGAGATTTAACTAATCTCTAGGTGGTAGAGTGGGGGTCAATGGACTGGGTCTCTTCTAAAACCTTCTTGCATCAGCCATTATAATTTTACCTGAATGAAATCTTCTTTCCCATGCTATTCCATGCCAACTCAGTGGAACTAAGTCCCATATCTTCTCTCATTTCTCCCTTCTCTGATCTTAGAGACCTTGTGGATCTATACCATTTAAATTAATGCTTGACCTTGTTTCATTATATATAGTCTTACATTTTCAAGTTACATTTTTTCCCCAATAAAAGACAGTAATTTCTTCAAGATAAGAACTGAAACACTGAGTTTAACACAGAGAATAAAGAAACATTTAATACGTACAAACATCTAAATGAAGTGAAATTCAACATCAAGAATGTAGAAACAATGTTCAATCAAGTTAGTGAAGAGGAATTGACGGTGCTTTGAAGAACATTGATTAGTATCCCTAAATAAAACTGGATTCACGATTTTACTTTTTTGGCAGAAGTATTGCTGGATAAACACATCTGCTCATTTCTGAGGAGCTCGTCTTTATCATCTTTAATATAATGCAATGTCAAAGGATTGTAAGACTTCATTCCCCATTTTTTAAATTTTATTATCCAAGTGATTGTTGACTATCTAGGAAGACATTTCAGCCGTGAAACTAACGGAAAAAATGTAGAATGTATCTCTAAAATTGTGCATTGTTTCCCAATAAATAGCTCATTTCACAAGCAAAAGAAGGAAAGAAGAAAGAAATAGTATAAAAGGCCATCCAAGTAGACTTGTTCTGTGCTTATGGATTGAAGATTTATCATTTGGTAGAAGAAATAATAATTTTCAGGGCTTTCAAGGTGCCTATACTAACTAGTGATTCTACACTACTTACCTATCATTTAGTATTTCTCACCTACTTAATGTACTTTTTAAAGTCCTTCTTTCTTCTCAAGTATACCTTTATCCAACCAGCCAATCACTTTGCTTCATACTTTTAAAATTTTATTTACTTATTTTTGTTGAAGTATAGTTTCAGGCATAGAGCATAGTTAATAGAAAAAAAAAGAAATATTCAGAAAGGTATTTCTTTATCTTCCTTAAAACAACTGACAGTCTACTGGTATTTGAGGGCTGCCCACACCACTTGCTTTTCTTCTTGTCACCAGAGATTCAACCTTTGTACTGCACTTGGGTTCTATAATCAATCCAAAATTTTCATCCTCTCGCCAGTGCTCCTACTGGCAGCTCAGACCAATCCACTCTTATTTCTTTGTTGGAATACTGTAAATGATTTAACCAATAACTCTCTTGCCTCCTAAAATCTACTTATCTGAAAAATCCAAAATGAGTTCATTTATTCCATCCATCCATCCATCCATCCATCCATCCATCCATCCATCCATTCACTCAAATATTTATTGAGCACTTACCCTGAGTCAGGCACTATTTCAGATAATGAGGAAACAATAATATACAAAACTTTTACCATGATGGAGGCCATGTTTTAGAGAATGAAAAACAGAATCACTAAGTTAAATGTATTACATATAACATGTATGATTTATAGATACATGTGATTTCTATATATACATGTAAATCTGCATCTACTATCTATAAATATACAATAAAGAAAAGTAAAGAAGGGGAAGGGGATATTAAAAATTTGTTTATTAAAAATGTAATTAGGGTATCCAGGGAAAGTTCCACAGAGAAAGTGACTTTTGAGTTAAGATCTGAGAAGAAAGGAATATACCTGAGAGAAGAGTATTCTATGAATACTCTAGCTGCAAGAGCAGAAGCAGAAAGACTAGTTAGGGGGCTATGGCAATAATTACAACAACTCTATGGTCCAGAGTGATGGGGATAAGAATGGCAAGAAGGGGACGTATTCTGGAGATATGCTAGCAGAAATGAGATATGAGTTATAAGAAAAAAAGAAAAAGAAAGAAAATAAAATATCCATGGTTTTTAACCTGGTCAGCAGAAATTACGGAGTTGACTTTAAGGTGAGAAAGTACCTTTAGTAGACAACCAGCTTTGGAGAAAATGCAAGTAACTCGGTTTTGAACAGATTTAAACTATACGAGGGGCTCAAGCCGATGGATGTACAGATTTGGAGTTTAAGGGAGAAATTAGTATTTGTCATAAACTAAATGTGTGGTCCCTTTTTTTCCAGTTCATCGACTAAACTAAGCAAGTATAAAAAGAAGAGTATACAGGTATATAGAATAGAATAGTATACAGGTACAGAAAGGAAATCTGAATAAAATAAATTATATAAAGAACAGCAGTTACCTACTGAGTTGCCTTTCAACAACAGCTATGCTTCTTGCTCTGAGATTTGTTGAAGGCCTCTGAATTTTTTTAAAGAACGACTTCAAGGAGAATCACAAAGATTAAGCATATTAATATTCTTATCTCTATAATTTTTCTAGTATTTGACAGACTGTATTGATGTCTTCCAGTTTTAAATTATAGGATCTTTCTCCTAAGGGCATAAAGTATGTATCTGTTCTCAGCACTTAATTGTTAGAACTGCCTCATCTAATACTGTTGTATCTTTCATTGGTTATCTATAAAATGTTACCATATGAGTTTCAAAATACAGCATTTACTTAGAATCATTATTTATATTTTGAAAAAAAAGGAAAAAATGAATTGAAAAGTGCAGATCATTAGTCAAAATGCACTTGGAAAAATGTGAAAAGCTGGCAAAGTTAGACATTTTTCACACTACAACTTGAATGAACTTTTGATTTTATACTGAGGACTAATTTAAATATCAGCTTTAGGTGCTAAAATCCAAGTTCAAAAATAAAAATGAAAACATTTAAAAACTCAACTATAAAAGTGTTTTAATAACTACCTATTTTCAATTCTTAAATATTTGAAAAATTTTAGAAATTAATTTTATATTATCCTTTAGCTAATAACTTATCATTTTGCCAATATAAGTCAAAACTAATTTTCTTTGGTTTCATTTTGTTTGAAAGCTTGGGGTCTTATTCTAGCTGACAATTTGTGTCATTTACAGCTCTATGGTGTTAAGGTTCAGAGGCCTGTTATCCAAGAGGCTGGCTAATGAGGAAACACAAACTTCCCCCTACCTGGATCAGTGACATCCTCTCTGCCTCTTACTAAATAAGGCCACAATGAAACAGAATGAATACCCTACAGTGGCAAATGGGTCATGAAAACAGAGCACCCGTGTAAACTCCAGTAGATGGAAAAATGAGGAAAGCTGGCAAAGTCAGACATTTTTCACACTACAACTTGAATGAACTTTTGATTTTATAGTTAGTACTAATGTAAAAAAAGACCCATTTTGGTGCTTTTTTTTTTTTTTTTTTTTTTTTTTTAACATGGGAGTTTGGGAAGTTCCCATAGTCACGCAGTGGAAGAGAATCCAACTAGGAACCATGAGGTTACGGGTCTGATCCCTGGCCTTGCTCAATGGGTTAAGGATCTGGTGTTGCTGTGAGCTGTGGTGTAGGCCGGCAGCTGTAGCTCCAATTTGACCCCTAGCCTGGGAACCTCCATATGTTGTGGATGCAGCCCTAAAAAGCAGGAAAAAAAAAATAGAATGTTTCTTCCATTTTTGCAAATTTTTTCAGTGATATAATTTTGTTCTGCAGCTGGGGTGTACACTGTTTCAGATTACTGTTGCTCTACGTATTACCTGCCTCTCCATGCCATACGGAGTAGTAAACCCAGGATCATCCTCCGATCCTGAATGGACACTTGTTACAGAAAGAGAGAGAACAGAGTAGAGATAACTTTGTATTTCATTATTTCCATTCCTTTTGTAGAGATAACTTTGTATTTCATTATTTCCATTCCTTTTTACCAGGTTGGAGATTAGGCACTAATGTATACAAACCAATAATTTATATCAATACACTATAAAGACAGCAGTTCATAAAAAATAGAATGTTTCTTGATGGACATGAAATTTCTTTGATGAAAGACAAGCTCTTTGTATATCCCTTGACATATCTTTTTACTCAAAACATCATCTTTTTTCATTGAATTAATACTCTGGCAACCACTGTTTTACTTTAGGCAAATAGCTGTATGTTTGGGTATGAGCCTCCTCTGTGAAACTGTTTTGAGAACTAATAGAAAAAAGTAAACACCCACATATGTATGTGTATTTGATTGTGTGTATGTGTCTGATAATATCTTAATGAACATAGTATTTAGCATATAGTACAAGGTTAATGAATGCTAATCCCCAAAGAGGCTCTCTTTAGTAGCTGGTAAAGATCAAATTCATTTCTAAATATTTTTATCTGAACCCCGACATGATTACATTTTGGCACCTCTGAGCTGTGATATGTAAGACACTTTATATTCTTCAAAATAAATTTCCCAAATCAATTTAGATTTATTATGAAGGTCTTGCTGAAGGTCATAAAATGAGATACTGAGTATTTTGTGCTTATAATTCACAGTAATTGACTAAAGATTACTTTTTTGTGTAAGAGTATTCAGATCAGTGCTGACTCCTGGATATGTTTGCTCGATGTTTCATTATAATTTATGCTGCTGAAGCACCGAGGCAGTTACTGAGCCAGACTACAACCTTTCCATGCAACTCATTAAGGATTCCTAATGCTCAGCTTAAACACATGATGAGATCGAAGCTACTAATAGATGATGGCACACCCTCTAAATTGTTTTGGAAAACTGCTTAAAAGAAATTATTTCAAAAATTCAACCCCAAACAAGATGAGATAATCCCAGTTTTAGGTTGAACAAATGGAAAGATTAGCAGAAAATACCTAGATGTAAGTGATAAAGCAAAGAGAAATCAGACTAACTAAAAAGAATATTAATGATTTTACATGTAAAAGTCAAATTTTGTGTCCATAAATTCCTTTCAAAATAACCCACTGCACCCAAGAATAAAATGTAAATATTACTTTCATGACTTTAACATAAACTTTAACATAGTTTCCTTCTTCTCTCCACTATGACCCCCTCCTCTTTTCTCTCTCCTTCTCTTCCTCTCCCCCTGCTCTCTGTCCTTCTCATTCTTCTCCAGCCACACTGCCATTCTTACTCTTACTTTTTTTTTTTTTTTTTTTTGTCTTTTTGCCTTTTCTAGGGCCACTCCTGTAGGGTATGGAGGTTCCCAGGCTAGGGGTCTAATCAGAGCTGTAGCTGCCAGCCTAGGCCAGAGCCACAGCAATGCAGGATCTGAGCCGAGTCTGCAATCCACACCACAGTTCACGGCAATGCTGGATCCTTAACCCACTGAGCAAGGCAGGCCAGGGATTGAACCCGCAACCTCATGGTTCCCAGTCGGATTCATTAACCACTGAGCCACGATGGAAACTCCCTGCTATTCCTACTCTTTTTCAAACATTACAGGCTCATTTCTACCCTAGGATCAAGGCAGTATCTGTTCCTACTGCATGGAATTACTCCTTACTGTAATTTTTATATGGCTGGCTTTAAAAAAAAAACTTTCAGAAATAAGTTCAATGCATGTGAGAATTTTCATGATCACTTCATCAAGAATAGACAGTCACAGTCTCTCATCTCTTGCTGAATCTTGATATTTCAACATGATTTTTGTATTTACCTGATAATTTTGCCTAAGTATATATTATTGTCATTTATGAGTTTTCTCATTGACCCCCTTCTCCTCATTACCCTCTGCCAAATAAAATGTTGGCTTCATAGGGACATTACTTTCTTATTATTTTCTTTGCTTTTTAGGGCTGCACCCAGGGCATATGGCAGTTCCCAGGCTAGGGGTCAAATTGGAATTACAGCTGCCAGCCTGTACCACAGCCACAGCAATGTGGGATCTAAGCCATGTTGCAGCCTACATCACAGCTCACGCAACGCCAAATACTTAACCCACTGAGTGAGGCCAGGGATCAAATCTGCATCCTCATGGATACTAGTCAGATTTGTTTCTGCTGTAGTACAACAGGAACTGTGGGACATTATCTTCTTTTACCTTGTTTTCCTCTTATATTACAGAATCAAGAATAATTTCTTTATAAATTATTTAAACATTAAAAAAGGGTCTCAAAGGAAAAAACACTCCCAACAATTCTATGAATAAACTATAGGATATCAGAATATTTTTGACTCTGATAGTCTTTAAGTAGGTGACATTTTAAAATCAACTTTTAATTTTAGAATAGTTTGATTTATGAAAAAATTACCATTGAGAAAATAATTCCCATGTACTCCCACCTAGTTTCTGCAATTGTTAACATCTTATACTAGAGTAGCAATTTGTCACAACTAAATAACCAACACATTACTAACTAAATAACCAATACATTACACACAACTAAATAACCAATGCATTACTATTAACTAAAGTCCATACTTCATTTATGGTCACTTAATTTGGACCTAATGTCCTTTTTCTGCTCCACACCATGTTGAATATACTTGTCACATCTTCTTTGGATGGATCTCTGTGACAGTTAAATATCCCCAACCCCCTTCTTCGTTTTGGCTACCCCCAAGCATTTTAAAATTCCTGGGTCAGGGACTGAACCAGCACCACAGCAGCGACCTGAGCCACTGCAGTGACAATGCCAGATCCTTAACAGCTGCACCACCAGGGAACTTCCAGACTCCGTCTTTTTTGATAACCTTGAAAGTTTTGAAGCTTACTGGTTTGTAGAATGTCCTTCAAGAAGAATTTTCTCATATTCTTCCCATGATTAGACTGAGATCTAAGTTTTTGTGAAGAAGATCACAGAGGTAAAGACCATTCTCATAATTTGTCAAAGGCATATGCCATCAACAAGACTTCTCATTACTGATGTTGACTTTCAGAGACTGAATTCAGCAGTATTTTTCTTAGTGTTCCCATTGAAATCTTTTTCCCCTATCAGCATAGTACTTCTTGGAAGCAGGTCACTATTCATGGCTCACACTTTGGAAGTGGGAGTTATGCTCCACCTCAAGGGGCAAGCATGTACATGCATTATCTGGAACCCTGTTTATGACAGATTTGTCTATTTTTCTCCATTTATGTTTTTTTCCAATCATTTGCCAAGTCATTTTTTATCACTTGTATTTATTTTATACTTTATAATAGAGTTCATACACTATTAATTTTGTTGTTCAAATTGTTCCAGTTTTGGCCACTGAGAGTTCTTTCAGTAGGCATGTTGTTTACTCTTTCTATTGGAATTTCTAACCAATTAATCATAGTTGTTAGAAATTTCCAGCCTGGTTATTCCAAAATCTTCATCGTATCTGAGTCAGATTGGATGATTTTTTTCTTTCAAACTTTTTTAACAGTCATTGTGTGTTTCAATTTATTACTGGAACCTGAACATAGTATTTGAAATAATAGAAACTGAAATAGGTACATCTTTATTGTCACGTTTTTATGTGTATCTGGGCTGTGTGTATTTTTTATGTGTGCTGGGCTGTGTGTAGTTTTTACTATAGCTCTAGGGTCTAGAAGCTTCAAATTCCTCCAGAATCCTTGCCTTTTTGTTTGGGTTTGTTGTTGTTGTTTTAATTGTCCCCACTGTTGCCTGTGGCTTGAGAACTCCTTGAACACTCTGCACTTACAGCCCTGTGAGCTTTAATGCTGTTACTATCCTGGAGCTCTTTCCATGGTTCGAAGAGCCAGGAGAGGTATGGTGCTCTGTAATCATATGATTGAATCTCAGTTTGTTAGAGGGTCTGTGTACCTGGACAGTGATCTTAATAAGTATATCTTAGTTTCTACTTTTTCTTCTTAGGTAAGACAAGGAGACTAGAGGGGCCTGGAGATCAGGAAATGGCAATTTCTTGGTCAGATAAGGTTCTGACAAGTATCTTTCATATTGAGAGTTTGTCTTTGTTATGGAGAAGGCTCTAGTACTTAACAGAGGTTACTTTACCCCTGCCTGTGTCAGAGCCTCAAGGGTACCATTTTTGGCATTTCACTCCAAGAATCAGGTAAGGTTTTTGGAGATTAAAAACTATGAACTCCTAAGGGCCAACCTGAGACTGAGCTCTCCCCCGCCCCCCAAGAGTTTCTCACTCTTACATCAATCCACACTCAGCCTCCAGCAATTTGTCAAAATGACTATTTCAATGTGCCCACAACTTTAGGACTATAACAACCCCACTGCCAGAGTTGCTCCAGGTTTTTGCTCCCAACCCTCCAACCCCATCTTTAGCAGCACTGTCCTTGCTCAACATCTGCTCACCCACCTCCCCTTTAGCAAGAATTGAGATAAATCTTTAAGTTACAGTGTCCAGAGATAAGAAAGGAAGCTACAAACAAACTAACAAAAACCATGTGGAACCAGCTGGGACCAAGATGGTACGAATCTGGAATGTGACCTCCAACAGACCTTGAGTCTCCTTATATCCTTATTTCACCTCATCAACATATTAAATGACACACCTACAAGCACCCAGAACTAGACATTAAGGACCAAAGAAGAAACTAAAAAGGGGTGACACCCTTAGAAGAAGCCCTGCCCCCTCACTGGCAGACTACTGCATTTGCCTCCCCATCATTAGCCTCACTCCTACCCCTTATCTCTATTCTTTAAAATTAAATTCCTCTCACCAGGTGGGCAAAAGTTGATCTGTGAACTTAGCTCAGGTTTCACCATTCTTCGGCCACCAAAGCACATTCTATGGCTTGTGCTGTGTCGATCTTAGCTTGGTTTTATTATCTGCCTATTCGAATGAAAAATCTCTCCTGTGCGGAGGCAGAGAGACTGGCCTTGGTAGGGCCTGAGTGGGGTCCAAGTGAATTCGGTAACAACCCTACTCTAGGTCGACTGATCTCAGCTGCACTTCTGCATCTGCCCATCTCCAGATTTTCCTTGTGGTTTGTCTTGGTGATCTTAGTTATCCAACAGATACAAAAAAAGATTAATTTTCAGTTTGTTCACTTTCTGTTTTCTTCCCTATGTTGTAAGAACAGGAATGACAATTTCCAAAAACTGTATTTTGGAGTTGAAATCAGAAGTCTTGACTATGTTTTGTAAGTTTTATTTATTTCTTTTTTTTTTTTCAATTTTCTACTGCAGAGCAAAGTGACCCAGTCACACATACATATATACATTCTTTTTCTCACATTACCCTCCAACATGCTCCATCACAAGTGATTAGATACAGTTCCCAGTGCTATACAGCAGGATCTCATTTCTTATCCACTCCAAATGCAATAGTTTGCATCTATTAACCCCAGATTCCTAGTCTCCTCCCTTAAAGGAGACATTCGGAAGACTGGTGCTGCTGGAGTTGGGAGTGATGCCATACCCCCATCTGGGATCTGGTTTCAGAATTGTGTGCAATTCAAGCTTTTCCCACTGAATTACAGCGTTTTTGTTTGTTTTAATACATAAGTCTGTGGGTGTTTAGCAATGCTACTCTATCCTACACCTTCCGGGGACCATGAGGAAATTTTTCGCATATATTCACTAAGAGAAACTGACGGTGTTTCTGGATAAAAAGCCCATATTAGTACAGGGGACCCCTATACTTTGGTTGCAGGACTTTCTTACTGTCACGATAGTCCACAAGCAGTTTGCAGAAATTCATTAGAAATTACCATTGATGTTTTGCTCCAGGAGATCTTGGTTACGTTAGCTACGTGAGTTCCCAATCTCCACCTGTCTTACCAGAGTTCAGGGCGTCAGTCTGCCTTTTGCCCTCACCTCTCCATTGCATCCAAGAAAAGCCACTGATACTCAGTTTTTCAATCTCTGTTGTTGTTGTAATGTTGGGAGTGAGGACTGCTTAGCACTTTACACGTTAGAACTAAAACTAGAATTTTAAGGCTGACTTTTCAATCTGGTTCTTGGTCACTTGAGTGTTGGAGTGCCTTCCATATGGTTAACTTTAGGCATGATACGCTGTTTTTTTGTACTTTACACTCCATTTTTATGTACATCAATAATATTTTGTCATTCTTGGCTCAGTTACTTCAGGATTTGCTTATTCTATCATTTCCTACTCAACAGGAAATTTTAATCTAATGTATAATTGATAGTATGATTTCATCAAAGTCTGTAGCAAATTTTACAGATGGGAAAATTTAAGACCTAGAAAGATTTAGTAATTTTCCAAGATTACTTAACTAATTTATGACTTGACTTAAAAAAATATGGTACTTAATTTTCTTAAAAACCTCACCATGTAAACTATGTCTTCAAGAATAGATTATAAATTGATTACTGTTAATTTACTGGGATCTTTCACAATATATTCATTAAGATTTGAGTTCATTAAAGTTTATAGGTAATTAATAGAAAACCTGAGCAAAGCAGCATAAGGAAATCCAGGTTTGTATCTCAAAAAACAATAAGTCTGGATATAGGCAATACAGTGGCTCAAATGCGCTATGAGGGACTCAAATTCTCCAGCTGTTATCTGCCAGTCTTAGCATTTCGGTATATCCCCAAATTAGTGAATAACCTGGTCCTTTAATGGTCTTTGAGTTTTACGAGTTACACATAATGGAAGGAAATGGTGAAGAGCAAAAAGTGAGACTGCATTTTTTTTTTTTTTTTTTTATGGCTGCATCCATGGCATATGGAAGTTCCTGGGCCAGGGATTGAACCCAAGCCACAGCTACAGTGGATCCTTTAATCCAGTGTGCTAGGCCAGGGATGGAACCCACACCTCCACAGCAACCAGACTGCTGCTGCAGTTGGATTCTTAACCAACTGCACCATGGCAGGAACTTGAGACTGCATCTTTTAATTCATGTGATTTTTGTTCTCATGGGTCAAAAGAAGTAAGATGACATCTTAGAAACACAAGAGAGAGTAAAAAGCCAAATAATTTGATTTCTAGCTATTGCAGCAGTGGGAGGCAAGGGAGACAGGTATTGAGCCAACAACTTCCACATTTTATTAAAGGTGTCTAGAAATGCACTGTTTCTATTTTAACTTAACCTTTACTATATGATTTCTTCACGAAGTGATATTATGTTGTTGTCCCTCAGCTTCGAACTCATCTCTATTCTTCTATCTGTGGTACTAAAGCTGAGCTTCTGCAAATCACATTTTCCTTTTGCCAGCTGGCTCCCTCTTTGTCTTTGTCAATGGGGAAGCGCTAGAGGGAGAATGGGAGGCCAGAGAGGAGGGCTCTGCTGCTTTCTGTTTTGCTTCGTATTAGTGTTGATCCAGTTGTCCTTTACTCTGGCGGCAACACCCGGATCCATTTTGCAGCATGATTTTTCCTCCACATTGCAGAACCAGCCTCATCACGCTTTTTCACAGATGCCAGAGCAACAGCTGGCTGATGCCCAGCTCAGGAGGCGCCTATATAAAAGATGCTATGGCTCTAGCACCAGGACAACCATCTCCCCTACCCCCTGCCAACCCCACAGCCTGTAGCTTGGAATCCCAACTCTGTAGGAACCCTACTCTAAATCTCTAAATTCTAATACTCCTCGTCTCCTTCTTTGATCCCTGACTCTGCTTTCAGTAGTTACTCCTTCTGTGTTAATATTCTTCTTGGAGTTCTCGTCGTGGCTCGGCAGTTAACGAACCCGACTAGTATCCACGAGGAGTGTGTTCAATCGCTGGCCTCGCTCAGTGGATTAGGGATACGGTGTTGTTATGAGCTGTGGTGTAGGTCACAGATGCAGTTTGGATTCCGAGTTGCTGTGGCTCTGGTGTAGGCCAGCAGCTACAGCTATGACTGGACTCCCAGCCTGGGAACCTCCATGTACCACAGGTACAGCCCTAAAAAGACCAAAAAAAAAAAAATTTCTCTTTTTTCTCGCCCAGTTCTCCAATCCCTGTAAATAATTATTTATATTAAATTATCTCTTTTATATTAAATTTCTATCTATCACAGAAATCCTAACTGATATAAAAACTGACACCAGAAGGACCCCCGGGCCCATTCAATCAATGATGGGCTTTTTCCCTAAGGACTCAACCCCAAAACTCCTTGAACTGATTAATAAATTCAGCAAAGTGGCAGGATATAAGATTAACATTCAGAAGTCAGTTGCATTTCTGTATACCAGCAATGAAACATTAGAAAAGGAATACAAAAAAATGATACCTTTTAAAATTGTACCTCACAAAATCAAATACCTCGGAATACACCTAACCAAAGAGGTAAAGGACCTATATGCCAAGAAGTATAAAACTTTAATCAAAGAAATCAAAGAAGATGTAAAGAAATGGAAAGATATTCCATGTTCCTGGATTGGAAAAATCAATATTGTGAAAATGGCCATCCTACCCAAAGCAATCTACAGATTCAATGCAATCCCTATCAAATTACCCAGGACATTTTGCACAGAACTAGAACAAACAATCCAAACATTTATATGGAACCACAAAAGACCCAGAATCGCCAAAGCAATCCTGAGAAACAAAAACCAAGCAGGAGGCATAACTCTCCCAGACTTCAAGAAATACTACAAAGCCACAGTCATCAAGACAGTGTGGTACTGGTATCAAAACAGACAGACAGACCAATGGAACAGAATAGAGAATCCGGAAATAAACCCTGACACCTATGGTCAATTAATCTTTGACAAGGGAGGCAAGAACATAAAATGGGAAAAGGAAAGTCTATTCAGCAAGCATTGCTGGGAAACCTGGACAGCTGCATGCAAAGCAATGAAACTAGAACACACCCTCACACCATGCACAAAAATAAACTCAAAATGGCTTAAAGACTTAAATATACGACAGGACACCATCAAACTCCTAGAAGAAAACATAGGCAAAACACTCTCTGACATCAACATCATGAATATTTTCTCAGGGCAGTCTCCCAAAGCAATAGAAATTAGAGCAAAAATAAACCCATGGGACCTCATCAAACTGAAAAGCTTTTGCACAGCAAAGGAAACCCAAAAGAAAACAA
Organism: Sus scrofa; assembly: GCF_054392235.1. Classification (NCBI taxonomy): domain Eukaryota; kingdom Metazoa; phylum Chordata; class Mammalia; order Artiodactyla; family Suidae; genus Sus; species Sus scrofa. The sequence goes on from NC_139391.1 coordinate 16,068,706, forward strand.
AAAGACAACTTACAGAATGGGAGAAAATAGTTTCAAATGATGCAACGGACAAGAGCTTAATCTCTAGAATATATAAGCAACTTATACAACTCAACAGCAAAAAAACCAATCAATCAATGGAAAAATGGGCAAAAGACCTGAATAGACATTTCTCCAAAGAAGATATACAGATGGCCAACAAATACATGAAAAAATGCTCAACATCGCTGATTATAAGAGAAATGCAAATCAAAACTACCATGAGATACCACCTCACACCAGTCAGAATGGCCATCATTAATAAATCCACAAATAACAAGTGCTGGAGGGGCTGTGGAGAAAAGGGAACCCTCCTGCACTGCTGGTGGGAATGTAAACTGGTACAGCCACTATGGAGAACAGTCTGGAGATACCTTAGAAATCTATACATAGAACTTCCATATGATCCCACAATCCCACTCTTGGGCATCTATCCGGACAAAGCTCTACTTAAAAGAGACACATGCACCCGCATGTTCATTGCAGCACTATTCACAATAGCCAGGACATGGAAACAAGCCAAATGTCCATCGACAGAGGATTGGATTCGGAAGATGTGGTATATATACACAATGGAATACTATTCAGCCATAAAAAAGGATGACATAATGCCATTTGCAGCAACATGGATGGAACTAGAGAATCTCATACTGAGTGAAATGAGCCAGAAAGACAAAGACAAATACCATATGATATCACTTATAACTGGAATCTAATATCCAGCACAAATGAACATCTCCTCAGAAGAGAAAATCATGGACTTGGAGAAGAGACTTGTGGTTGCCTGATGGGAGGGGGAGGGAGTGGGAGGGATCGGGAGCTTGGGCTTATCAGACACAACCTAGAATAGATTTACAAGGAGATCCCGCTGAATAGCATTGAGAACTATGTCTAGATACTCATGTTGCAACAGAAGAAATAGTGGGGGAAAAACTGTAATTGTAATGTATACATGGAAGGATAACCTGACCCCCTTGCTGTACAGTGTGAAAATAAAAAAAAAAATGATGGGCTTTTTGTGATTGGTCTGTTTCCTTGGACTTAAAGGGAAATTGAGTTTTTGAAAATGGGAAGTAGGATGAGCGGCATCCATGTCATGCGATGGCATCAGAATTAATTACATCATCATCTAAGGTTGACAGTGATAATGTCCTTACTGAAACCAGTTCCTTGAGGGACCAAGACGCTATTATGCTATTAACTACCTTGGCAGCAATGACTATAAGGGCAGCAGAATAAGATACTGCTATGGACTACACTAAAACTATAATGGAAAAAATAAAAAGAGTAAGCTCATGTCTTTAAACTCTCAGCTTAAGTCTTGGTCAGGAAACTAGAAAGGTTCTATGGTGGTCTTAAGGGGATCTCTTAGTTTTAGAGCTTCAAAGCTGATCTCACCAAAATTATAATTATGTGTTATGTAAGTTGATTTCTATGATGGATGCTGTGATGTACCACCCAAACTTCCTTTAGGAATGAAGACCTGATTCCCCAAGCTGCTCTGAGTGCTAGAGGCGGGACCATGGCCATATCATTCTCTTGAAGAATACCTTGACTAAAGAAAAATGCCTTTCCCAAGGCCATACCCATTCCAGAGACTCTCCGCATCTCCAGTGACTGACACTGTTACATAAAGACCAGGTCCTCTCATTTCCACTTGGTATAATACTGAAGAGGTATCTCACACCAAAGCTCCTCAGAGGTTATCCAGGTCCAGTCTTGTTTCTTTTCACTCCCTTCCACAAATGCTGATGTCACAAGCATTTTCTAATAACAACTGAACTGCAATCTTCAGCTGAAACTTTGCTTCCCATGGAATGCAACCTGTGACCAGTTCATAGCCTCACCAATCCCCTAATGTGAAAATCAAGGCAATAAGGAATTGACTAGGAAAGTACTGAAATTTGGAATAAGAACATCTAGATGAACTTAGATAAAACCCTCGAGCCTCCCTTCTAAGTAGAAGCATACCACCCTCTCGTGTCTGAGTCTATCCATCTTCTCTTCCTTGGACATCTTATAATAACCCAACCTGGGGTGGTTATCTAGTAAGGATGTACCCAGCATCTTGAAGACTCAACATAATCAGTTCCTGCCACCAGATTCTCATTAAGAGTCAGATTTAAATACATTCTAGGGGGAAAAACAATACAAAGCCTAACTCTAGAAGAAGTACTTTATATTTGAAAATAGTTAAAATATTTCTTTTACAATATGTTGTCATAAAATATATGGTACAAAACACACTGGCTACGTGTGGGGATAGATGCTAGGAGTCCAAGTAAAATAGAATATTTACAACAAATTGGACCAAATTTGTTCATGATTTTACTTATCAGAGATTCTGGGTTGTTTGTGCTTGATTATGTAGCTGGAAGTTTAAAAATGTATATGATCAATTGAGTGAAATTAGAATTCGATAGTGAGTAACCCACATCTAATGAAGCTGAGATACTAGAAATTCCTGTCATAATGTCAAGGATAGAATCCAAAAGTTTTGGAAGATGGGGATATTTGAGTTAATTCATTATAGATGAACTATACAGCCTTACCTCCTGCCATTTATATGCTCCAAGAAGGTTTGGAGACTGTTTCCTTCATTAAAGAATTAAGAGATAACTAATGAGGGAGCATTAATATCCCAGAGAAGGGTGCTGAGAGCTACCTCTGTAGACTGGACAGGACAGCAGGAGATGCTACCATAGAGACATTATCCTTGATGCCACTGGTGCTGATGAGCTTTTAGAAAAGCAAAGACTCGGTGTCAGTGAGTATCTCAGTGCTATTGACACAGTTGTCACATTTATCATAATGGGCAGCAGAGACAAAGTAGTAACCAGAATGTCTTGACACATTGAGATATTTAGCAGTAACTAACCAACTACCATGTCCCTAGGAATGAAAAAATGGGCAATTTTTTAAAAGTATTACTTGATGTATATACTAATTTCTCATTGCTCCTTTAACAAATTACTACAAATTTAGTGACTTTAAGCAACACATATGTACTATAATACAGCCATTGAGGTCAGAAGTCCTAAAACCAAGGTTTGGCAGGGCTGCATTTCTTATAAAGGCTCTAAAGAATAATCTGTTTCCTGCCTCTTCCTGTTTCTACAGATCAGCTGTAACAGGGATCATGGACCCTTTCTCCATCTTCAAAGCCAGCAGCATAGATGCTTCAAATACCTCTTTTTCTTTTTCTCTCGCTCTTCCTTGCTTTCTCTCTACTTCTATCGCTGACCTCTGCCTCCATCATCACATCGTATTTCCCACTGCTTCCATGTCACATGTCCTTCTTTTGACTGTGTCCCATTGCCTTCTTTTATAAGGACCCTATGATTACATAGGATTTGTGGATTTACCTGGATATTACAGAATAATTTGTCCATCTGAACAGTCTTAACCTAATCTAATCACACATGCAAAGTCCTTTTTGCCATGTAAGCTAATATATCCATTGGTTCAAGAGATTAGGACATGGGAATTTTGTAGGAAGAGCGTTATTTAGTCAACCAGAGTCAATATACAGACTTATGTCTGTCCCACCTGCAAAATACATTTACCTCATCCCAATATTCCTTCAAGTCTCAACAGCATCAACTCCAAGTTCAAAATCTCATCTAAGTATCATGAACTCAAAGGTCTCAAATTTCATCAATTAAAACACTGAAATCAGGTAGAGGTGAGACTCTGAGTATTACCCAACCTCAGGCAAAATTCTTCTCCATCTGCAGAGCTGTAAAGCTAGAAAAATTATCTGTTCCAAAGAGAAAGGCTAGGCAGACCAACGGCAAAAATTTTAAAAATTTCTGTTTAAAGAGGGAAAAGAGAGAAGGCCAAAAGTCATCGTCATACTCAAGCAATTTTGAAATCCACCTGGACAAACTCCATTAGGTTTCAAGGTCTGGGAACAGTCTTTTTTGGATCAGGACTCCTCCATCTGAGTCAATGGCTTCGATTTCAGAGTCCTCTTTCCTATTTAAAGAAGGATACTACATGTTGGAAGCTGAGTACCTTCATCAGTCTGTTTACTGACTGTAGAATTTTGTGAGTCTCATGTCCTTCTTTCATTTTATTTTCCCTTTATCCCTTTCTGTTTAAGCTGGTGGTGTTACTGCTGTTCGCAGATTCTTAAGAACTCTGTGAGTCTCCCATATATGTCATGGGATTCATTCCATCAGACACAAGGCTCCTCCACAGATCGTTCCTGGATAATTTTATCTCTATTTCTGGCTTCTGCCAAGATAGCTTTGGGGATCCCTGAATCACATACCTAATCTCTTTAAAAAGCCCTTTCTGTGATTGAATGCTTTGACCTATTGATTCTTCTGAGGCACTAGCAAAGGATTTTTCATCCACACCCTTGGCTTTCTCTACAGAACACACTTTTCTAATAGTGCATCTTTTAATTTTACTATTTTTGCAATCTGTATAGGCTAAGAATTTCCCAAATCATCAAGCTCTGGTTCTTTATCACTTACGAATTATTCCCTCAATTTATCTCTGATTTTACTATAAATACTGAGAATAATCTAGAACATTTCTTCAATATTTTACATGTAAATCTTCTTAGATAAATATTCAAGGTAATCACTGACATGTTTTGCTTTTCACATAACTGAAGCGCACAATTCTGCTAAGCTTTATGCTACTATACAATAAAAAACTTCCTTCCTCCAGTTCTAACAACATGGTCCCCATTTACGTCTGAATGTCTATATTTCAACCAACAGTCTGTTAATGATGATTGAGACCTGCCACAATACATATGGCCCCAACAATTCAGCCTGATGGCCAAAATGGAGATTTTTGGCTTTTAACTCAGGTTACAGACCATACTACCTTACTTGAAGGCCAGAATCCACTGAGTAAAGCCCCTCAAAAATGTTGCAACTTCGTATTTTAAATCTTCCCCCAGGAATTCTCCAAAGGAAACTGCAGCCATTTACTGAGGTATTGTGACTGGGTACTGAGGAACAGAATAATTTAAACTGATACTAAATTGACAAATCCTTGCAAATCCAAGATGCCGCCACGGTCCACCAGTCGACATGTAGTCTTCAGGCAGTCAGGTGATAAACAGAGTTTCATGGGTAAATTTAAATCAGTGGGTCCACAGATTCATCCTGTAGTTATTTCCTCAGTTGCTGAATATATAATTGAATTTCCATGTACCCTAGACTTTCCTCCCACTACAAGATGAAAATCTAATAAAAGATCCCACTTCTACTTGATATAATGAAGTCATAAGTCAGAGAGGTATCCAATTGCAAGAATAATGATAAAGAATTGATTTTTTTCAATACTATCAGTAACTTAATTTGGATATGAAATGAGATAGCTCTTTAAAAAGCACACTGAAAACCATAAATGCTGGTAGGAAGAAACACAGCTTCTATATCAAGGACCTTTTCACTGACCTTCAGTACAACAAGGAACATCATCGCAACAAAAGGATAATGGAGAATCCTCAGGAAAATCTTTCATTTTCAACTGGAGCAACTGTTGCAGAGAGAGGAAAAGGAAATTTTCTAAGATAAAATACCCTGTACACTGCAAAGCAAGGATTAAAAATATCATATTTTGATCTACCACCACGGAGGATCTATTCTTCATTACTGTCTCTCCAGAACTAAATCAGCCTTTGAACAAAGGGGTAAACAAGCTTGAGTCAAGTATCCACATCTCAATTCTCTTCCATCATTTATTTTTTTTAATTTTTTAAATTTTTTGCTTTTTTAGGGCTACACCCATGGCATATGGAGGTTCCCAGGCTAGGGGTCTAATCGGAGCTACACCACTGCCACAGCAACAAAGGATCCAAGCCAGGTCTGTGACCTACACCACAGCTCAGGGCAACACCAGATCCTTAACCCACCGAGCAAGGCCAGGGATTGAACCTTCACCCTCATGGATGCTTAGTCAGATTCGTTAACTGCCGAGCCACGACTCCTGTCTTTAATTTTTATATTGGAATAATTATTTGTTTCTCATTTTCTTTTCCTTTCTTAATAAATCAGCCCCCCAACTATTGGGGGGGCAGAATAAGATAGGTATTTAAATAAAGGTGGGCATGGAAAGCTATGGTTATGTAGAGCAATGTGTTGAAACATGATCAAGTTCAGAGAGTGTCCTCAAGTAGAGATGGGAGCATGGGGCAAAATATTAGTAAACAGTGAAGAATGAGGAATGTTTTTGTGCAGAAGAAAGACCAGCATGTGATGTTAGAGAAAAAGCTAAAAGTTTGAGAAGTGGGACTTTTAGCTACTTTTGAAACTCTACAAAAAAAATGCTTACTAATTAGAAAAAAAGTAATTTTACAATGGAGATGCCTGTCTGACAGCCCCTTCATCAAGTGATCAAAGTGAACATCAACTGCAATGAGAAAAAACAAAATCATGTGCAATCTTACAGAATGTAATGAGAATACAGAACATCAGTTAAGAGGTCTTCCTCCAAAGGATGAATAAAATAAATCTTCTGAGAAAACATCAGAAAATCTAAACTTGAGAGATTTTCTATGAAATAAGTGATCTGTAATCACTTAATCACAAAATGAGGAGAGAGGAAGTATCCTGGATTGAAGCAGACAAAGGAGACCTAACTACCCAATGCAATGTTACTCAGAATTGGATTCTTTTCCTATAAAGGACATAATGTGGACAACTGGTAAACCTTAATGGAGAATCATTCTGTGTTCTATTGCCTAATGTTCTAGTGAGGATTAAGTGAGAAAAATTAGCATTTAGGACAGAGATTACCCCTACTATTAACTGCTAAATACACACAGTCTAGTTTGCTCACTTGTTTATATGTGGTACAGATGGAACTTATGTATCCTCCCAAATCTATATGTTGAAACATACTCCCCAAGGTGTTGGTATCTGGAGGTGGAGCCTTTAGAAGGTAATGAGGGCATAAAAGTAGAGCCCTCATGAAAGAAACTAGAGAGGATACCCTGGGGAGTTTCCTTTCCCCCCACCATGTGAGGCAACAGCATGAAGGTGGCCGTCTCTGAACCAGGAAGAAGGCTCTCACCAGACGCTAAATTTGTTGATGCCTTGATCTTGGACCCCTTAACTTCTAGAATGGTGAGGAATAAATTCGTACTGTTTATAAGATACCCAGGCAATGATATTTTTGTTATAGCAACCTGAATGTACTAAATCAACATGTTGGTTTTTTAAAAAATTCTGTCAATATCCTTTTATTAACCATGGATTTTTTTTTTCCTTCAACAGATAAATGAAAGAGCCTGGAGAAGGCCTCTGCACTAGTTCCATCACTCTTAAACCTCCACATGGAAGAAGGACTGAAGTTGTAGTTTGGTCCTATACTCTATGTCTGTCTCTCAAGAATAAGTAGTTATGAGTCAGAACTCCGTGTGGTGGACTGGATGAAGGCCTAAATTTAGGAAGATACAGAAAGTTCCCAATTGGGTCACCAAACCTAGCCGCCATGTTAAATGCGGCTCTGTCATTAATAAAGCAGATTTTAACCTTTAATTTCCTTTAGATTCCAATGTGTATATTTTAGTGAGCTTCATAATGCAGAAGGAAAGAAGGATTTTAAAGGTCATTCTGAAAATGCCTAGTTTATGGTCATGAAGCAAACGTCCTTCCCAAAGAGAAAGCACTTGAGATTCAATAAACAACTAATAGAGACTGAAGTTTCTGGAGCAGATCTGATTTTAGTAATCTTGGACTTTCTCATGAAGGCCTTTGAATTTAACATGTTGTTGCAGGTATCACTATGCTTGATGTTGGTAGGCATGCAGCTTTGTTCAGTGACGATGTACAAGCAAACGACTTTAGTACTTGTATTATTTTGTTAGGGCTGCCATAACAAAGTACCACAAACTGGGTGTCTTGAACAACACAAATGCATTGCCTCACATTTCTGGAGGCAATAAATATGAGATCTGCAAGTTGATGAGGTTGATTCCTTCTGAGGGCTCTGAGGAAGGACCTGTTCATTGACTCTCCCATAGCTTCTGGTTGGCTGCTGATTAATCTCTGTCATTCTTTGACTTGCAGAAGATCAACACAATCTCTTCCTTTATAGAGTGTTATCCATGTTTGTGTATGTCTGTATCCATTTTTTTCCTTTTTATGAGGATACCAGTCATGAGATTAGGGACCCTATCCCATTCCTGTATGACTAGGCCCCATCCTATTCCTGTATGACTTCACTTTAGCTTAACTAATTATACCTGCAATTCCTAATCAGGACCCTCTTTCCTAATAAACTCACATTCTGAGGCCCTGAAGCTTAGGACTTCAAAATAGGAATTGGAAGGAGGATACAACTCAACTCATAACAGTACAATTTGTCCAGTAGTATAGTGTTAGGCGAATCAGTACTACAACTGGAGTTGAGTCCAGACTGTGGGTTCACCCTAGAGTAATAGTAAAGTTTACTGATGATCAAAAATGGGGTCCTTATTATAAATGAAAAGGATACTTTCTTGGGTTTAGGTAGGGAATACTATTAAATTACTACAAAGACTAAAATGGATATTTTAAAGATACATGTTCTTTTAAAAGCTTGTGCCTAAAATGTTTTTTCTAATAATGAGGTTTGATCACAGAGCCAGCTCAAAGAGAACCCAGATTGATTTTACAAAGCAGTTTATTTTTATCAGCCAGTAAGAAAATAGTAGGGGAATGGGAGAAATTAAAAGAAAAGTATAGGCCTTTTACATTATTATTATTAGTTTACAATTGCTTTTTTTTTTTTGTCTTTTTGGGGCTGCACTTGTGGCACATGGAGGTTCCCAGGCTAGGGGTTGAATCAGAGCTGTAGTTACTGTCCTATGCCACCTCCACAGCAACATGGGATCCGAGCTGCATCTGCAACCTACACCACATCTCACGGCAATGCTGGATCCTTAACCCATAGAGTGAGGCCAGGGATTGAATGTGGTCCTCATAGATGCTAGTCAGATTCATTTCCACTGAGCCACGATGGGAACTCCAAGGGAGTGATTTTTGTTTCTGGAAACTCCAGGGGTATCCATTTCCTTCCTTTCTCCAGTTTACTGAGAATAATCCACTTTCCTTGACTCATAGACCCCTTTATCCATCTCAGCCCCAACAATGTTACATCTTTCTGACCATCCTTTTATCACGTCTACCTCTGACTATGTTCTTCTGCTATACTCTTACACATTTAAAGACCCTTGTGATTACACTGGGCCCACATGGATAATCCAAGATAAACTCTCCAATATAAAGTATGCTTATAGGTAATCTTAATTCTCTTTGACATGTAGCATAACATATTTCTGAGAATTAGAACCCAAATGTCTTTTTAGACTTTCTCTATCTCTGCCTGTATCTATATATAGTCTCCCTATATTCTCTCTCTGTCTGTATATGTATATGTGTATATATATACACACACACAGACACACACATATATACATAGATACACACATATATATACATATATAGTTTCTCTGTATAAGCCTGAGGAATACAGATCCTCAGGTTGGAAGTAGAACCTACAAGGGATTCTTGATGTTTCATCCTTTTGGGAAATGTGAAGGGAACTATTATACAGAGGATGTGGCTAAGTGGGGAATCTCAGGATCACTAAAAGAGTAGAAAAACTTGATTATTTAGTGAGTGCACATGTGCGGAACTTAATTAGGATTCTTGAAACTCCCTCAATCCCTATATGGTGGATACTGGTTTGAAATTCTGCAAGTTGTCAAGGCATCCTCCAGGGAAGCAAGTAGAGTAATGACAAAACAAGTCTGGGATAATCTTTCAGGACCAAATCCCAAGGAAGAAACAAATGACAAAGCAATGAGTGCCTATGAGAGAAGATCTAGGGTATCTGACAGTACAGAAGTTTCAGATTTTCACAGAACAGAACAAAGGAACTTCAGGATGGGACCAGTCATTTCTTAGCATTCACCACCCAGAGTGCACCCAAGGACTGTGCAGGGCAAGGTATGCCATTCCATGTAATCTAAACAGCTGATTAGTTTAAAACTATATTATGATCAAGGTGTTAGGAAAAGCATAAAAAATTTACATATCAAGATATTTTAAAAGCATAAAATTATGATTTAAAACTGAGGAATCCTGCTAGATTTTGAATTAGAGATTGATTATAAATGCCTCTTTAGGAGTAATATACTCTTCTGAGATTTTCCCACCTGCAAAAGCGCACTTATCTGAGTCAGTTCCATCTTTAGATTACCTTGTACAAGTGGCATAAGGCAAATGGGCTTAGGGCATATTGAACCTCAATCTACGGATAGTAAATAGCTCCCCTTATTCCACTGCATTTTATTTTTAATTTGTTAAAGTAATCACTTCTGTATATAGAGAGTTTGGGTAAATTTGGACCTGTGAGCTATAAGGTTGCCTAGAAGTGGTTAGGAGGGAGATAGTTAATGTGGACTTAAGCCTCTCCTGCTTCTTAAGCAGGAAAGAAAATTAGAAGAGATATCTGACATAGCCATACCATGATCACTGAAAATGCAGACTCCTGGGAAGCTAGTATAAGGATTTGTTACAGGAGGATTTCCCACGCTGTCTCTGACTCATTCTATTCACACAATTTTATTAATGTTTCCAGTATATCTCCCTGTTCCTACCACACATTGAGAAAGATTTATGTGTGGTGACTATGAAGTTAATTGGTCCACAGGACTGGTCCATGAGGTGTATGAGGACTCAAGGAGCACTCAGAACTGAAGAAGGTGAGAGTTTCCCAGTGAATAAGTTGGCCAAGGATATGCTCCTTAGAACACATGAGTCCAGAGAGAGCAGGTGATTTCTTGTGGAATAGAAAATGGCCAAAACCTGTTTGCTTGTTTTTTTTAAAGAATGTTGTTACTAGGTTCATCTAACTTCCAAGGGAATTTTGGTTTTTTTAAGTAACAGTGTGGGAATTGGAGCTTTGAGAGTGAAGAATGAGGGTCCTCTTTTGGGGTATTCATCTCTTGGATGGTTTATCAGATGATTCAGTTAGATAAAAATGCTCGTCTGCTTCTTAGAGAGAAACTTCCCCTTCATAACCTTTTAGATGATGAAATAGGGATCAAAGTAGTATTCAGAAAGATAAAGCCATGAGCAAGACCATTAAATTTATTTGGGATAGTTACAGAAAGAACCTAACCACTCAAGATTTTAAGTGCTCTAGACAAAAAAAAAAAAAAAATAAAAAAAAAATAAAAAAATCTAAGTAAAGGTGGAGACCAAAACCCTAATTGGTTGTAAACTGGATATTTTCATAAAAAGCCCCTAATTTGGTCCAAGAGTTAGGGCTTTGACATTCCAGTTAAATGTTCTTTAGCCAGAAATATACATTTAGCAGGAAAAATGTAAGGGAATGGCCTTAAAGTCAGGGGGAATACCTTTAGTTGAACACAATGTCAGACTTACATTCCTTCAGTGTTAGGTATTCTGTGAAATAAGAAAGCACGTTTGATAAGCTAAAACGTTTTAAAATGCCTTCCAATTACATTTGCTACTTTTGAGAAAAGTAGGCCCTAGAGATTCTTTATAGTATGTGTATACAGGTCATGTGCCTTTTTTAAAGTAACTCAAGGTTAAAAGGCAAAAAGAGTGGCCCCTAGTTGCCTAGGAAACCCAGGAAGTGCTTTTATAGGACCGGAGGTTGAGAAAGAACATTTATTATGACTTGCAGGTGTAAATGGCACATGTAGTAGTATCTGCCTTATTTTATCATCTTCTCCATTCTTCACAGACGGTAAATGAGTCTTAGAGCAACCCTGCAGCTTTTTCAGTGGCACACAGATATACTACAGAAGGACTAATATAAATACTCACACTCTATCCAACATTTCAAAGCTCCCCTCAATCCTTCTTAATAGGAGATAGCTGAGAGAAGCTAGCTCAATCTTAGACATTTGGCCCATTCCATTATTCTAGATCATCTAATTTCACAGTTCATAAAGAGAGCATGGAAAAACTCAAACCCAACTGCATTTATGATGCCTCAGCTCAGGATATTTGCTGTATATAAAGTAGCTTATTTATTACCTTATAAGAAGAAAGACAGTGAGTAGCAGGAGATATTGATTTATGGCCACTACTTAAAGAATCTCTGATTTCTCAGTCTTCTTGAATCAAAGTCTTTTGTGGCCCATGACTCCCCAGACTTATCTATCTAACGTCAAAGTTCATTAAAAACAAACAAACAAACAAAAAAAACACTACACTGAAACAAAAAACAGAGGTTGGAAGATGTGGGCATTGATGGGAACTGTGATTCAGTATGGCTGGAATGAATGAGGGTTAGAGGGAGCTAGGATGAATAAGATAATCTGGGGTAGCACTTAAGGGTAAAGAAGATTGGAATTTAAAGTTGGAGTACTCTTCCATAAGGATACAGAACTCTTATTCTTCATCTTCATCATCACACTGTGTATGTTCAGAGTTTGTGTACAGGGCTGTGTGACTGTAGGAAAAAGCAAATAGAACATTTTCCAAATAAACATGAATAGAGCAGAATATGAGCAAGTACCCTTCCCCAGAGTGTATATTTGATATACTCAATCTTGCTAAAATCTTCAAGTAATAAAATACAGCGATTTTGGAAGCTTCATAAGCATCAGTTACATAAAAGGAAGCTTAAATTATAGCCCAGAAGCTAACATCAGAGAAGCCAAGATAAATGTACGATAGCCTCAAGATTAATGTGGTTTAAAAGCAGCTTGCACATCAAGAGACTATTAGTATACACTACAGATTCCTTTTAAAGGGAAAACACACACACACACACAGCAAGAACACTGAGCCATAATGTCACATATAAAGAAAATAGGCAATTTTGATAAAGAGGTAGGGAATACTTTTTTTGCAAAACCTCCAGACATTTTGTCTTTTGGAATAAACTGTGAAGGGAGAACTCTATCTTATCAGAACAATTATCTTTCCTGTCTTGTATTGTCATATTGACTGTCTTAATGTCTTTCTCAGTCACTGAAATTATTCACTTACCAAACTGGAGAAGCATGGCTATATATTGTAAAATTACTCTCCTTGTAAGCAAGTATACAAGCCTTCTCTGCATCTATACTATAATTTTAAGGGTCCTTATTTTACTTTTTCCTTTCATTTAAAAAATTGTGTCCTTGTAATTGCTTAGGTGATAAGAAAATACAGATTGCTATTTTGATTCTGCCACTATAAATCTCTAATGTTGGACCTGTCATTTTAGTGATCCTGTGCCACATTTCTTCTGTTTCAAAAATGGTAGAAAATGGACACATAAATCAAACTGAATACCAATGTACATGCAGTGCAAAACAGTGCATGATAAGGGACAGAAGATGCGGAAAGGTAATCTCTGCTCTCTGATTGGTCTCGCTACTGCTCTCTAGAGTTATATACAAGGACTACAATTACCACAAAAGATTAGAAATGATAATATATAACACGCTTATGAAAGCTGACCTGAAAAGAGAGGACAGACTTAAATTGAAATATAGTCACTCTTACAATTTTATCCTCACAATAACCCAAATCAGGCAAGCAAACAGCAATATCTACATTTGTAAGTGAGGTAACTGAATGAGGTAATTAGCAAGACTAGAAAGAGATGAAACTGGTAATCGAGCCCGAGTTCTCTGCACACCTTGCCCACCTCCCGTACCATTTTGTGTGCATCTACTGCACCAGCCAAGCTGCTGCCTGTTTGTGTAGATACAATCTCTCTGGGGCACAGCCACACATGGCTTTGTTTTCACTGCAGCACAACTGAGTAGCTGTGACAGAGACCATAAAGACTACAATATTTACTCTTAAAATTGCTGACCCTTGCTGTATTTCATCAGTAACACAAGGAACTTGACATTTTTCCTCTCAGTGCTTGCCTATGATTAGCTGGTTTTCAGGATAAGCTTACTGAAGGAAGTCTGAAAAGAAGAAGGGAAGGAAGAGTAGATGAAAGGGGGGCAATAACTGAGGAAATGTCTAGATTTGAGAGCATCTAATCTTTTCAATACAAGCATTCTTATCAATGAACTAACCAGCCATGGTTTTACTGAAAAAGAGTAAGTAGTAAACAAATGAATGATCTGCCATTCTTTGGTTAGTACTCAATTTTTTTTTAATGCTTCAAAATCAGATGAAAAGTAACATTAGCCAGATCATTTTAGGAAGAATATGGACACTCTTCCAACTTCTGTGTAAAGCAGCACCATGGCCTGGCTTCTGTATAGTAAATGTTGTATGAATAAATCTTCTCATTTCCTATGGATGACTTTAATTATTAACCTGTCCTCACTTGATTTCTACTGATTGTTTTGCAGACGAGCAAAATTTCATTTTTGGTAAAACTGAGTCACATACAAACAACAATTAAAAAACATCCAGATATGTTCAATTTGGATTTCAAATGGTATCAATGAATGATTTTACCAAAGAAGATTTCTGAGGATTTTGAAAAACTACCTACCTGTACTCAATTTGAAACTTCCCTCTCTGATTAGACTTACTTTTTAGCCCAAAATACATGATGTTATCATTCACATTATGCTGCGTACTCAAAAATCACAATTTCCCTGATAACTTTCGTGTTGGCATATTAGCATCTAAATTCAAAGTTGAGACAATGAATGTGTTAAGGAGGCAATTTAACACCTTCCAGCTTCTTTTTTCCCCTCAGCTGCACATCTTGGAAGATCAGCAGTATTTAGGCAAACATATGTTTCACTCATCAAGCTTCAGTCCACAGGGTCTTGCTTTGACCTTCGATTAACATTATAAGCCTCAGTCCCTTGAAAAAACAATATGGGCCAGAGGGCCATCACAACAGTTTCAGTTATCAAACTCTGTTTTTTGTTTGTTTTAATTAATAAAAGTGGAGATAAAACCCCATTAAAAGTTTTTGATAAATTATATTGAGGGTAAGGTGATCTGTACGGTATGTGTTCCAAGTCCTGCCTCATAAATTAGACTGAAGAGTGTGAGAAGTTTATCAAGCCAATGAAAGTAATCTAACAAGAACTTGGGTTTTAAACAGATTGAGAAGTGGTACCAACTTATATTTCACCAGTGTTGGAAGAAGAGTGAAAATGTACCTGTGTTGCCATCTCTGATGATAAACTTTAGAGCTCAGCTTCACATCACATGGGCGAAATGCCACACTTTCAAAGTCACGCATGGTGCAGGCAAATACAATGCAGGCAGTCCAGAAAAGAGTAACAGGAGAGGTGACAGGCTTTTGAATATTATGATTTTAGGAGATGGTGGCAGCCTTGGGTTCATTTAGTTGGAAGAAACTCTTGGGGTTCCTGAGAGTTAATTCTGTTTAGGTTTTTATTTTTTTAGATCCCAGGGGAAGCAGGAAAAGCATGAATAATTGGAAAAGGCTATACATATCACTTTTTTGTTTTTTGGTCTTTTTACTGTTTCTTGGGCTGCTTCTGCGGCATATGGAGGTTCCCAGGCTAGGGGTCGAATCAGAGCTGTAGCCGCCAGCCTATGCCAGAGCCACAGCAACGCGGGATCCGAGCCACATCTGCAACCTAACACCACAGCTCATGGCCAGTGCCAGATCCTTAACCCACTGAGCAAGGCCAGGGATCGAACCTGCAACCTCATGGTTCCTAGTCAGATTCGCTAACCACTGCGCCACAACGGGAACTCCACATATCACTTTTTTGACTCAGCTTTCAAACACATTTTTCCCAAATTGAATGAATTATCATAGGATATATCAGTCATTCTTCAGATGACTGCTGTATGGGGGGACAGTTTAGAGCAGAATGAGAAATGACTAGAGAATTTTACAGTCTTTGCAAGGGACTTCAGAGGTAATCTACTCTGAAGTAGATTATTCTACTATTCAGAGGTAATACTACTCTCTAGCCTTTGCCTAATTAAAGGCCAAATTTGTCTTAACAAATTTCTTTTGAGTATTGGGAAGAGAGAGAGAACAGTAGTACAAAAAGTTAAGACTCCAAAATTAGCTGGGCAGGTCTATCAGTCTGTATATTCTTAGAGTCAAGAATCACAGTCCTAATACATCTTCATTCTCCCATGCCTAGAACAGGGCACAGTAAATATCGGTTGCAACAAATCGACCTAGACTCATTCCACTGCTCTTTAAGGCTTCTGCTTTTCTAGGCAATATTCTCCATGAGAGTGGAAAACCCCACTCAAAGTAAGTGCAAAAGGTCATTCCTAAGTGTTTTTTTGCAGTATTGATCCATTTAGCATTAGAAATCTCTGGTGGTCCTGAACACAAAGGGTCTTTTTTCTTTGACCTGAATCCAGTTCTTCCTTCCCTTCCTCACTATCATCTTCTTTCATGACTAAGTATCCTCCCTCAGCTTAGACAAAGACCACATGTTCCCAGCTGGTTACCTGGCCTCCAGTCTTTCCAAAGTACCTGCATAAGATAATACCATGTCATGTTCCTACTTAAAAATTATCACTGGATCTTCCACTGTCTACAGGCAAAAGTCAATTCCCTTAGCATCACAAAGAAGATTTCTCAGAACTTTTACTACTCTAGTTATCTTTGCTAGGATGTTTATCTTCCATTTATCCTTCTGTAAACTACTTGTATTTTAAGGCACAGATCATATATCCTGCTTTTGTACAACTGTCCTGCCTCTTTTCCTGAAGGTATACTTCACATCTCCCTTCATGTTTTTCCCATGGAACGTTTTAACATTTTGTTTCTTTAAATTTTGAATTCTTTGATCTTTGTGCTTCCCTGATCTTGGCATTTTTAGATAACCAATTTATATTTATTGAATGAATGACTATTTGAAAGTTGGAAATAAACCAACATGGTCACCACAAATGAAAGCAAAGAATAATGTAAACCCCCCTCATATCTCTCCAACAATATTCACCCAGACCAAGAAACACTTCAGTGTTATAGCAGTTTTTACTGCTTCATGTTGATCCATTTAAAATTGCATCTAAAAAGCCCATATTTTCCTCTCTTTTCATTTTCTGGGTGAGAATAAAGCATAAAACAGATATTTTAGAGCAGTTATTATACTGATACTGAAGCTAAAAAAACACATAAATGATGCTAGTTGGAAACCTCGGAGATTTTGTAGTTATTTTATGTTTTAATTCTCAATCTTCTACACACCCAAGTTATTTTCTAATAACTTGGCAAATGCTACTGCTGCTACCTATACTATTATTCACTATTGAATATTTTAAGTAGGTATATAAACTTGGAATTCCCATTGTGGCACAGCGGAAACGAATCCAACTAGGAACCATGAGGTTGAGGGTTCGATACCTGGCCTCGCTCAAAGGGTTAAGGATCCAGTGTTGCTGTGAGCTGTGGCATAAGTCACAGACCCGGCTCAGATCCCACATTGCTGTGGCATAGGCCAGCAGCTGTAGCTCCGATTAGACTCCTAGCCTGGGAACCTCCATATGCTGCGGCTGTGGCCCTAGAAAAGATGAAAAGAACAAAAAAAAAAAAAAAGAAATGTAAAATAAATAAATAAATAAACTAATGATAAGGCATGGTAACCCATCATAAAGAATACAACAAATATAATCAAGGCTCTATCCAAGTATTTTTCTTTTCCTAGATGAATTTCACCCTTTGTGAGATACCTGGTGTTAGTGTAGGCAGAACGGAGGACCAGATGCCACCATTTCTGACACCCTTTCTTTGTTTAAACTGTGAGGAGAAAACACACTTTTCCACACTTTCGCAGTTGCTGCCTTTCACAACCCCCACCTTCTCTCTCCCTTTAACCCAAGAGATGACTAGACTAGCTCCCATCCCACCACTGCCTTTGGTGACAGAATCCATCAGCTCTCACTTAGTACCACTAGGCATTCACTGGCATTTGAACCCATTGCATCAGTGAAATAAAATTACTCTTAAAATCACTTACAAAGCACCAGAAATAGTAAAGGTGCAGTAGGAAAGAAAAGGATAAAGGGGAAGCTAGCACAAAGACTAAAGCCTTAGTAGAGAGAAGCAGCAGAGATCATGTTGCCATTAACAACTGAAAATGTGATTTCTGGCCCCACCTCCTCTATCAATACTCCTGAAAGTAGCTGTCATACTACACGGTCATTTGCCATAGCAACATTTTCTGATTGATCCCATTCTATCATGTGACCTTTTCCCCAGACAGTTCATAACTCATTACCACTTCCTAGAGAAACTTCCAGGGAAGATAACCATGTTCACTCTATTCCCAAGCTGCTCTTGAGCAGATTTAAATGTCTTCTTCCTTCTGAATGGGAGGGCTGTGAGCTGAATTCTGCCCCTCTGAAATGTATGTGTTGAAGTTCCAATATCCGGTACTTTAGAACATGAATGTGTTTAGAGATACGGACATTAAAGAGGTAGTTAAGGTTCAGTGAGGTCATTGGGGTGGAACCTAACCTAATATGACTGGTGTCCTTATAAGAAGAGATTAGGATGCAGATATGCCCAGAAAAATGACCAGGTGAAGACAGAGGGAAAAGACAGCCATCTGTAAGCCATGAGGGGCCTTAGAGGAAGTTAACCCTGATCTTAGATTTCTAGCTTCCAGAACTATGAGAAAACAAACTGTTGTTTAAGCAATCCAGTCTGTAATGCTTCACTATGATAGCCTTAACTAACTAATAGGAGAATAAATAATTTCTTTGTTAATAAAACATCATTTAAAATGTATTATTCTGGAGTTCCCATCGTGGCTCAGTGGAAATGAATCTGACTGTTACCCATTAGGACATAGTTTCAATCCTTGGATTTGTTCAGTAGGTTAAGGATCTGGCATTTCTGTAAGATGTGGTACAGGTCAAAGATACAGCTCAGATCTGGCATTGCTGTGGCTGTGGCATAGGCCAGAGGCTGTAGCTCTGAATTCGACCCCTAGCCTGGGAACCTCCATTTGCCAAGGGTGTGACCATAAAAGCCAACGAGTTTCAGCTAATTTTATCTGGTTCCTTCTTGGTACAGTTGGCATGATTTCACTACTTCTATCCCTTTTAAAAATTTCAACCAATCACAAACATGTTGCTGATTAAGGTGTTGGGTGTAGTGCAAGAACAAAAACAAAGTCTTCAATCAGCAAATATCATGGACCTGCTTTGATCAGGGAAAGTACAAAGCAAAGAGATGATGAGTACTTTATATCAGGGCCAAAATTTAGAAAAGGAGGAATAAATCACAACATATTGTAAAGTTAAAATTGTTATAGGGTTCCAATTCTGTTTTTGAGAATTTGCAATATGACATGCAACAGAAGAGAAGTGGGAACATAGACTCCTCAATTCTACACAGCCAATACCCTTCCAGATTCATTATTGTACAGGAAAAAGTGTTGAGTTTAAAAAACAGCTCAAGTAAGACCTTGCTTTAAAATGAGCAAGAAAAAAAGAAGGAAGAATTAAAGAAGAAAGAAGGGGGAGAGGAGAGGGAGAGAGAGAGAGAATGAGAGACTACATCTCACAATGCATATAAGAAAATTATAAAATTAGCAGGAAATTCAAAAGATTCACAATATCCCCAGGCTATCTTCCCTTAATGACATTCTGATTTGGGTCCCTGAATGGAATGAATTTCCTATCAATTCTCATTTGTCAAAATTCTCCTTATTCAAGAAGATACTGTTCACATGGTCTCTCCTCTATGGAGCTTTCATAAATATATCTAACACTTGTTTCATCATCTTCTTTACCACAATAATTTGAACATACCCCATCCTAGCATCTTTTAAACTACGTTGTAATTACTGGGTTACATGCCTTTCTCTCCCATTAGACTTGAAGCCTAAGGGTTCAACTTTAAGTCTGAAATAATATTCAGCTACTAAATGACAAGAATGACAAGTAAGGAATATAGAAAGCGGATATCTTTAGAGCTCAGGCAGAAGGAAAAGATAATTTTTTGAACACTGTAACAGAAGTGTATTTGCGGTGAATTTTGAAATAATATGAATAGACTGAGTGACACTTTGGAGCATACACTCATTCAGCAAATATTCAGTGGGGACCTATTATGTCAGTTAGGCATGGGGGTTATTTGAAAGTAAAATTATACGATGCTATTAAGAAAATGTTTTAAATTAGGAAAGAAAAATAATAGGAAGAAAATACATGAAAATGAACTTAAAGGAAAAGTCTATTATCATCACTGCCAACAGTGCACACTTACTGCCTCACTGCTTTCAGGCTGTGCTTTCAAAACACGCAAGTATTAAATCAATGCCAAATCTAACACTTAAGTAATTCAGTGGAAGTTGTACAACTGAGGTCTAAACTGAGATATTTAAGATCCTCAATACTACTAAATTAATGACCTTTAAGTTTTTTTCTTAAACCTGAGGTATGCATGTATACATTAAAATTTTATGATATATGCATGTCCACCATAAATGTTTTATGGATTATTAGAAAGCATGATTATAATAAACCTGACTCAATAAATTTCCTAGGGAAATGCCATAGTATCATTTCAGTCTTGTTTTTACATTATGAGTATTACACTATATAAAGTAAAAGAAATGTTGGATTAAAATGTATAATATTAACTACATGTCCTTTGAGGGAGAATGTCACATCTTCAAAGCACAGACCTAAACTAACTCTTACATCATTCCTGTCAAGTATACACTATTATCTCAATTTTACAGTTGGATAAACGAAGACAGAAGTCTGGTAACTTGCACAAACTCGGAGTACATCACAACTGTACTTGTTAGGATACAGTGTGATCCATTCAGGGACCTGATCTTGCCATTCATTCAGTGACTTTAAAGTCACTGATCTTTGATTCTCCATCTCCCCATCAGCAAAATAAGTTTGTTATACTAAAATCTAGTCAACAATGATCGCTATATTCTTCCTACAGCTACACTATGGTTGATTTATGCACTTAATTATATATACCCAACTTCTTATTTTTAGGTGTCACATTTATGGTGAGAATCATATTCTTTTTCTTTCAATTAAAATTTGATCTTGGAGATCCTGTTGTGGCTCAGCCAATTAAGAACCTGACTAATATCCTAGAGGATGCAGATTCGCTCTCTAGCTTTGCTCAGGGGGTTAAGGATCCAGTGTTGCCACACGCTTCAGTGTTGTGGGTTGCAGATGTGGCCTGAATCCTGCACTGCTGAGGCTGTGGAATAGGCTGGTAGCTTCAGCTCTGATTTGCCACCTAGCCTAGGTGTGCCTCAGGTGTGGGCCTAAAAAGAAAAAAAAAAAATGCTTTGGTCTTAACTTTAGAACTGTGCAATAAGAAACATTAAGACTACTAATGTCAATGATAAAAATATTTTTGATAAAATACTAAGAGCACTGATACACATAACACAATGATATATTTGGGTTCTTCTGCTAGTAAATACATATATTTAAGAGCTTATTTTATAAGATACAAAAGTGGTAGCTATCAGTATGTTTTTATTTCATTTTCATTAGTTATTACGTAGCATAAAAATAACAACTCTTTGCAATTGTATAAAACATTACAGTTCTAAAATTCCTTTCATGTATCTGTTTTTCTTGAGTCTGACATCTTGATCTTTGTGAGGTAGGGATCACCTTTCTGACTTATGCCTAACTTACAGCTAGACAAAATAAAGCCCAGAGAGTGTAAATGAATGCTACATGATCTGAATTCAAGACCTCTGCTTCAATGACCTGTCCTTCATAATAGAAACAATCTTATTATATCAACAACAATGAATGAAAGCAATAACTAACCCTCGTGTGGTTTTTATACAGGCCAGCTATTTTCCAAGTGACATGAATGTATGTGTACATATAATTTATTATTAGCAACTATTATATGTGATAGATGTTCAAAGACTCTGCTTTACAGATGTGGTTTAGGAATAGAAGGAGTTAGGAGTACCCAAATTTGCACAGGTAATAAGTAATGGAACTGAGATTTAAACTAAAAACTCATGATAATGTGAGGAAAAAGAATGTATACATGTATGTGTAACTGGGTCACCATGCTGTACAGCAGAAAACTGACAGAACACTGTAAACCAACTATAATGGAAAAAAATAAAAATCATTATAAAAATTAAAATAAAAAATAAATTAAAAACTCAAGCCATTTGGCTCTAGTCAATTTGCCTCTCTATAGTAGCATAAATAGTTCTTATTTATTCATTTAATATTCAATAAATTTTAAATACACAGTCATGTTCTCGACTTATTAAGAGAATCAGGTAATACTAGGGTCTGTAGGAGATAAAAAGGTATAATCCCTTCCTTCAAAGATTTACAGTCTGATAAGTGCCAGGCTACCATCAAAAGCCACTTTTAAATGAAATGTGATCACAGGTTAGAATATATAACTAAATTAAGTAACAACGGTTATTTGAATAAATGGTTAATCAATCCAAAAAAAAAAAAAAAAAAAAAAGGTCTGTTTACTGCGGTCACTATGACCAGCAGAAGACATTTAGTGGACCTGGGAGTGAGGAGATATGCCAGAGTAATGGCTAGATACTACTTTATTTTCTTTCTCTTTTCTGCATAAAAAAGTAACTAATAGTTCATTAAGACTAACAGAATGATTAAAACTAATGTGAGTACAAGGTGCAGTGTATACATTCATCTTAATTGTGAAATTATAGTTCATTATTTAGTTCAAGGAGGACTGTGTGTAAAAAACACTCATACATTCAAAAATATTTAATTGACCATCACTCTGCATCCAGCTGAGGTAACAGCACATCTCTGTATAGGAGTTTTCAATCTAGTTGAGGGACTCAGAAAAAAAACAAAGGAACAAAAATAAGTAGAATAAATGAGAGATATTGATAAATTCTTTGGGGGAAAAAAATCAAGTGGAAAAGATGAAGAGGGGTGTGTGCATGTCGAGGTGACAATTTTAAATAAGAAAATATAGTTTTTGCTATAAAAGAATACGTATTCATTATTGAAAATTTGGTAAATACAGAAATAGAAAATAATAAAATACAATTATATATAATCTTACTAACAAAATGACCATCATTAGCATTTTGGTATGTATCTTTTCTGACTTTTAAAAATATAAATAGGAAGAGGTCTTGTCTTTTATTTCTATAAAATGAAACATCTTATAAATGACTTTTTCAGCTTAATAGTATGTTTTAAATGCCTTTCTATGTCATTAGAATAATCTTCTAAAACAATGATTCTTTAATAAGAGCAAGAAATGAAGAGCACTTACCAGAATAAACTAAAGCCACATTTCTAAGAACAGGCGCTATGTAATGAGTAAGATCTTGGTGGATAGCTCTGAAAGGCAAGGGTCTTGTGAAAAAACCCCACCAGGAGATTCTGAAATCCATCATACCCCTAACTCTCTCATTCACACTTGAAAGCCTCTTTCTATAACATTTGTTATTGCATCTCATTAAATGGATGTGTAATAATCACTAATCTATTGCTGTACACTCTTTTTCCCCTAGATGTTCACTATAAGAGCACTATTAATATCTTTGAAAATGTATCTTTAAAAATTGATAATTATTAATATTCTTGATGTGACAGTCAGAGAAAAAAATATGAAGAATCCTGTGCATCTGATACATATTTCCCAGTATGTCCCTTCATTAATAGTTCTCTGGGGTTTTTGGATTTTTTTTTTTTTTGATGTCTCTCACATACCAATATTTATTTTATCTTTAACTCTTTTGAATAAACATTTTAAAAACCAAGTCTTGGTATATAATTTGATTTTCTTTGACTATTAAATATTTTTCAAGTGTACTGAACCTCTGTATTTCTTCTTGAAATGATTTACTTGCATAAGTGCTTCAGAAGTTTTGTCTTTGTGTGTTTAGCTTTTCAAATGTTTTAGATTTTTCATATAAAGACAATACTTTTTCTGTTGGGTATGTCATCTAAAAGATTTTCTTAAGAGAAAAATATTGATCTTCTCCAAATCTGTGGGTGATACATAGAAGCTAAACCCATTCTAGTTATCTGTTTAAAAAACATACATTTGTGTAAAAGGCACTGTTAAAATTCAGATATATGGAAGTTAACACAGTACGACGGCATGTGCTATTGGGTAATATTAGTTCCTTTATTCTTCTTATTCTTAAAAACAATGAAAATAAATCCATATTAAAAACAAAATTATTTCATATTATAATTAACTCACATTTCCTCACTGTGTTTTTCCTTATATTGCCAGCAATTCGACATTTTGAAAAATTCCTATATTAAAATCTTTTCTAACATTTCTTAAAACTCAAGCACATCCTTTGGGCTGAACTTTCCTCTCTGGGCTCCCCTCCTCAGTATATTCCCCAAAGTCCTCATTTAGGAAAGTGAAAAATAATAATAACAGCTGGAGGTGGTTTTAAATAGGAGAAAATGCAATGGCTTTCTTATCACTTGTCTTAAGAACTCTGTAAGTTGTATATTATGTATTCATTCATTTGTTCATTTATTCAGCAATTACTTATTGAATATGCTAGAGCATATGCTTCCCCCATCATTTATCTCATAGATGCAGCTAAAACAGGCTTGCTGTGAGAAGATTTAATATAAACTGAGAACAGTGAAACTCTTAAGCTGGGATGGCTGGTTTGACAGACGTCTTCATCAATTAGCTGAATTCTTCCTACATTTTGGCTTTGACGCTCACAGTGTATTTTCCTGGCCAGAATTACAAATAAGCTTTCTTTAAATGCATTTAGGAAAAACTGAACATTGTGTCATTAATTCAACAGTATTCTAATTCATAAAAAATGAATGATAGTAGGCATACATTCTAACAAAAATACTGAAGTTCTAAAGTAAAATAAAATAATGGAATTAGTGGCTAAGTATATGGGTGACAGTTCTTCCCCAAGCTAAAACAAATTGCAGGGAAAAAATGGATTTTTTTTAACTTATCTTTTTGTTGCTCACAAAATACAAACCTATCATTAAATATTGAAACCAAAGTTGCCTTTAGCTTCATGAGATTTTTATTAATTGCTAAAATTATGTAGCTAGCTAGCTTTGTCTTGCTAAGGGTCTAATATTTTCAGAAAAGTCATCCTTAGTTTAAGTAAACAGTAATTTTTTGCCCAGGATTCTATGCTCAGCAAGATCACGGAAGCTACACAGCATTAGCCTGAAGTTTGAAACTACATGGTTGTACATAATGTGGCTTATATTCAAAGAAGACTCTATAGATAGAGAAAGTCATCTCTAAGGGTGTTAGGCTGGGGACAGTGCTACAGTTAGCTGTTTGTCTGTCCTCAATGCTCTGAGTCTCCTTGGAGATGACACAAACCACACCCTCCTGCTGCTCAGCCTCAGCCAAGAACTGTGCTCTAGGATCACAGCTAGACCCTTGGCACTGCTCCCTGATACTTCTCATCTCCTCTGGTTGTTTTCATTTACCATTCCTAGATGGATCTGGATCTTTGGCCTTTGTGGATCTTTTCACTTTCACAAGCCTTACCCTAATCTACCCTTGCTAAGACATCAAATCAGCCTGATCTTCCCCTCTGGAAACAGAATTTTCTCAACATTTACTGAGACATAATATGTACTAGGCACTGCACTAGACCCAGAAAAAGCTAAGATGAATAAACTGTTGCTCTACCCTCAAGAAATGCTGGATAAAAATGAGGGAAAACATCTATAGAGAACATGCATTATACACTAGACATGGCACTCGGGGCTTCATATAATTTTATTATCCCCCCCAAAAAAAATCTGTTAGCTTGAGCCAAAAACCAACTTCCCTGACCTCCTTTTCACCATCCAGCTATTTGTGAAGTAGACCTCTTGGTCCCCCATGTGCCGGTGTATTTCTTTGAAGGTGGTGCGTGGGCATAACTTCCCTGGCTTGCTGTCATTTAGCACATTGGCTCATGATCGAAACAACAGCAGCAACAGAAGAAAGAAAAGAAAAGAAAAGAAAAGAAAAGAAAAGAAGGAAGAAAGAAAGAGAAAGAAAGAAAAAGAAAGAAAGAAAGAGAGAGAAAGAAAGAAAGAAAGAAAGAAAGAAAGAAAGAAAGAAAGAAAGAAAGAAAGAAAGAAAGAAAGAAAGAAAAAGAAAGAAAAAAGAAAGGGAAAGAAAAAGAGAGAAAGAAAGGAAAAGTAAGAGAGAGGGAGAATGATAGAGAGAGGGAGGGAAAGAGGGAGAGAGGGGAGGAGGGAGAGGGGGAGGGGAGGAGAAAGAAAGAAGAAGGCGGCAACTTTGCTAGAAGTATATAACATGACTGAGAGTATGGATAAATCAGTCAGTAACCCCACATGATTTTTAGCATGATATTGAGGCATTAAATGTTTGTTGAACAATTATGTGCCAATAAATATTATGCATATAAGAAAATCTCATGGAAACTTTATAATCAACCTATTCTTATTTTACAGATGAAAACACAAAGAAATACAGAGTAACACTTAAGTTCTTTACCCACTGATACACATCAAGTAAACGTAGACCTATGCTTACTAACTCCAAATCAAAGATTCTTTAGATTTTTCATTGGAGGATTTGTAAGCCTTATTAACTTAAGAAGATCCAAGATACCAAAGAAGAGTTAGAGCTGAAGTGAACTGATAAATATCAAGAAAAACTTGACAGTATTTAAGTATATCACCTGGAGCATAAACATGGAGATTCACACCTCTGTACAACTTTTATTCCACTAATGTGTTGGGGAGCAACCCTGCTTAGGCAGTTATATAAATATTATATGTAACACTATATCTACATATTTATATATGTGTGTGTGTATATATATATAACATTATATATATAACAATATGTTATATATTAGTTATCTAAATAATGTTCTCTGAGCCATTTCTTCATAAAATTGTCTATCTTTTCCTCATTCCTTCCAAGAAGGCATTGTCTAGGTTTGAGATTTGGGATACCTTTCCCTAACCTAATTCTATAGCTTTAAGATTATCAGTAATTAAACCCACAGGAATAGCAATAATCAGCCTGTCCTCTTTTTATAGAGCTTAATAGCTCACAAAGTGCCACTACATACATCATCTCCAGTTGGTGACCCTAATACATAAAATCTAACCTCGTCTCTCAGACTCTTTAAACAAAAGATTCTTGAAAGATGGATGATAAGTCATATAATAGTGACTATTTCTAAACATTTCTTTTAAAAACTTAGTATTTATCTCCCCTAAAATCTGGTACCTCCAGGCTATTTGAATTTTCTGATGTACTTTATCAGCTAAACCTACCATTTTCTCTTTGTTTTATCCATTCAAAGCTTTTTTCCAAGCTGTGAAACAAAGGCACAATAAAAATTCGAAGGGCGAAAAAATTATGTATTTTTTTAAGGCACTAAAAATCCAAGCCATAAATATCTGAGACTAAGAGGCCTTTTAGGTCATCGATTCTGCAACCTTTCAAAGGTAGAGAAGTAACTGAACTAACAGAGAATAGAATGCCTATTAATATCCATTTAATATCTGTGCCCTGAAAACACAATTTGCTTTTGAGTGGATGCTGTGGTTGTTTCCACTGAAAAGTAAATAATCTCTCCTCTTTGGAAACATGCATTTAATAAAGAAGAATCCCTCCTGTGGCTGAACTAATGTGTCTCCCCACACATTCATAGTTCTATGGCTAATAAAAAGGATTATCAGGCAAATAGAAATACAGTTTACAGTTGCAATAGCTCACACCATTACTTTTTACCTCAATAAGTAAATTAAGCATTTATGCCTGAAAACTACTTAAAAGCCAACTTTTCTGATTCTGTATTCCTCTGACAGCTTATAATAAATATTTTGTCATAGCAAGTAACAAATTTTATTATAGCTCTAATGCTTAAAATTCCATCTGTTTCCACAAACAGAACATGAACAGAGGAAAGCAACCATTAATTTTAAAATGCACTAAAAAATCCTCCTAATAAAGGGCTTCTAAAGGCATTTTAAAATATTCAAGGCCTGTTAATGATGGGGTGCTGTGTGTCTGACACCTCAGTTTCCATTCATTTCTCAGATCCCATTCATGTTAATTCTAAAGATATTTTTAATGGCATTTTAAAAATAGGAAACTGCCTATTTTGGTAGTAGGATAAATAAGGTTCATTTGCTATTTCGTCTATACGTTTCCAAATGAGGATCAGTAGATGAAAGGACATGGGCCACAGAATCACAGAATTTTTTTTCATTAAAATACTATGTATAAGGAGTTCGCTGGTGGCCTAGTGATTACACATCTGGTATTGTCACTGCTATGGCACATGGCTTTCACATGTTGTGGGCACAGCCAAAAAAAAAAAAAAAATACTTCATGTATATCGTTCAAATATTTTGTGAACACCTACCATGTGTAAAATAATCTGCCCTGGAAATTTAAAAATGAAAGGCATAGTCTGCCCTCAAGTATAGGTCACAGATAAGTGGATATTGGCAATGTGAATAATAGGGTACTCTCTAACCAGAAGGGAATTAAGGAATATTTCTACAAACAGATAATATGTGGGAAGAATTTTAATTATTAACTAGGCTTTACCTAACAAAAAAGAAAATACAAATTATATTCAGGTTTGTCTAGGTTAACTCATATATTCCCTGCGATTTAAAAATGAGAATACAAGAGGTTCCTGTGTGGCACAGCGGGCTAAGGATCCAGTGCTGCAGCACTGGCTTTGGCATGGCTTTGATCCCTGGCCCAGGAACTTCCACGCGCTATGGTTGCAATAAAAATAAATAAATAAATTAATTAATTAATTAATTTTTAAAAATCTGAGAAAAGTTAAGTAACTTAAACAGGGCTGTTCCGAGTTCTCGTCATGGCGCAGCGAAAAGGAATCCAACCAGGAACCACGAGGTTGTGGGTTTGACCCCTGACCTCATTCAGTGGGTTAAGGGTCTGGAGTTGTGGTGAGCTGTGGTGTAGGTCACAGACATGGCTCAGATCCTACATTGCTGTGGCTGTGATGCAGGCTGTAGCTCCAATTTGACCCCTAGTCTAGGAACCTTCATATGTCGTGGGAGCGGCCCTTAAAGGAAAGATAAAAACAAACAGGGCCATTCTGTGAATCAACCTGCAATAGGCAAGAATTATCCCACTAATAGCACCATGTTTTTCACATACCCACACATATATATGGCCTTAAATTGCTAATTAGTAACGATTATTACTAATAATTGAACAAATTATTATTTTTTACGTTTCTTGATCAAATAGATTATTAGAGATATGATTCTACACTTGGAGATTATTATTTATTTTATTTCTAATTCTTAACTAGAACTAGGAATCCCACTTGGTTGAGGCATAGCATCTGGCAGTGTTACTATTTGTGTGTTTATTTCAGAGTTAAACAAATAAATAATTAGCCTATGGAATGGGAGAGTATGAACTTGCTAAGGTCAGTGTCCGTTTGAACTATATACCCGAGTTAAATATGAAAGGCATGAAGAGATAAGTGCAAATGAAGGGTCTGGGTTTTCCCAAGTCATAATCATTTCAACTCTCCCGTAGCGGATGAATCCCTGAACTGCTTACATGCATCTCTATTTAGAATTCTTTGAGATGAGACTGATATAATATTAATATTGAACATATAAAATACATAAAGTATGCATCCAAAGTACACAGGTGTGTTTAACAACCCACTCCCAGGGCAAAATACTCCGATTTGTAGCATTTCTCAATGTTGTGATATAAATACTCATAGTGACTAATCTTAAGTCACTAACATGACATCAATGAACTGAGTTTAGAACTGGGAAATGATATACACAATTGGCTTTTTATAGCCTATATTACTCAAACTTAGCATACCAATGGAAATATCCAAAGCATATTATCAGAATTACCCAAAACAAAAGAAGCATCAAACAGAACTTTAACAAAATCAAAGGATATCACAATTCAGAAAGGCTTAATTAATTAAGTTCATTGTTCTACGAGAACAGTTCTCAAAGTGTGCTCCACCAAATTTTGGGGGTCCCCAACTCCACTTCAATGGGTCAATGAGATCAAACTACTTGAATAATAATTTTGCAATGCTATTTGCTTTTTCTCTGTAGACATCTGTAGTAATGGAAGAACTTTTTTCTTTCTGACAGCATTTTAAAAATTAAATTACAGATATTATTTCATATACATAAAACTTTCCATTTGTAAAGTGGAATTCCACTGGAGCACAGGAAAGATTAACGATATATATCCCAGGCACATTTATCTCTCATGGACTATTTAATTCAAATTACTATCTCTCAGATGTGAATTAGTTACATGATTCCTTTCAAGGACAAGAAGCTTGGCAGAAGATCCAAGATGTCCAAACAATAGATCTTCTCTGCTCAGGATCAAGTCCTACGCCAGATGCACCTCGTTACGTTATTTTTCATCCACCCCAATCCATACTCACTTCACTTATATTAAAGTTTTGAAACACTAAGTAATTCAGGTTGAAGATATTTGTACCACTTTTTGATAGGGCTTTACTGAGATGAAATAAACTTAGATATTTTGGAACAAAGGAACCATGGCTGATAGTATATCTTCCGATGAACTTCATAAAGGAACCAGTGTGTCCATTTACTTTCTTCAGACATGTATTCATGACATATGGAGGTTTCACTAAGTGGCACCCTCTTTTCTGAATACTGTATTTTGGACCACACTCTAGTAATATTTTTGAACATCCGCCTCATATCTTAAATCTTTCTTATTCTGGATTATAATATCCAGTAACTTCATCACTACCAGTTCATTTACAAT
The DNA here is from genome assembly GCF_054392235.1 of Sus scrofa. Taxonomy (NCBI): domain Eukaryota; kingdom Metazoa; phylum Chordata; class Mammalia; order Artiodactyla; family Suidae; genus Sus; species Sus scrofa. The sequence continues at coordinate 16,099,375 of NC_139391.1, forward strand.
GAGTAAAACAAGCTCTAACACCACTCAGGGTGGTGGTACCAAATTGAATGATCAGTTTTTGTTCTTTGATGCCAATAATTTCCAGTTAATACGCACTTTTATTCACAGAAAGCTTCATCTAGAAGAACAACTTGCAAACTAGCTATTCACACACATTAGAATAACTGGCAGAAACTTTCTCAAAAAATGTGAGCCTGACATTTCTATTAAAGCAAGTAATATTATTTGTTGCCAATGATAAAATGTGAGTTTTCAAGAAAAAAAAGTAGAATTTTAGAAAATGTGTGTATATCACCATGAACTTGAAAGCTTTCGATAATTAAAACTTTTCTAATGAGCTTGGTGGTAAAATCACTTAATGCAATGTTTATATATTACAAAGAAATGTGGAAGATCAGTACAATTCAGGGAGCCACTGTTTTCCAAATGACAAGTGAACATTGTTATAAAATAATACGTAGGTAAAAGATCCACTCAAAATGTAAGATATATTAATAAATTTTAAGGCAACAGAGAACAAAAATTTTACTAATATGGAATCAGATTCCACCCTGCAACTAATTTCTAAGAAATTTCTACTGATGTGGGGACACATAGCATATTATATTAGTGGGAAGAACCCCATGTTTTTGCTTACAGCTTTCCAACTGAGTGCCAGTACTGGGAAAAATTATTCATGCATTTTTCATTGGGTGACTTGCCACTTCTCATATTATGCTAATACAGAGTGATAATTGATAATCCACATTTCCCTGCCTTTCTTGGTGATTGCTTTATTCTCCTCTTGATACTCTTGCTATCAGTCATCTATACCATAAAAAGTATGATGCACAGAAGAATCTGCTCTTGTATAGGAGAATTTTGCTTCCTCAAGAATCACATTTTTTTCCTGCTGCAGCATGCAGGTCAAAGACATTGAAACTAGAAGCGCCATTCGTCTTTCATTAGACATGCAAGCAATCAATCCAAAGACAGTTTTTAAATCTTAATCCTATCCCCAAGATGCTGCCACTGGCATACACTGATACACAATGGCTTTAAAGAGGTAATTAACAGATAATTAAATATTTATACTATGTATAAGCAAGGGCCTAAGTGCTTTGGTGGGAGGATAGATTCAGGATTTACTGATTTACTTTGCATAGAGATGTAATTGACATGGTGACAGAGCAGAGAGTAACTAACAGGATCCTGTCTCTAGATTTTGGCCAGCTGATCCATGAGAGCTACAACTATTTTTATCGTTTCCTCTTCATCTAAGGAACATAATGTGTTGGGTGTCTGTTTTGTGTCCCCCAATTTGAGGGACATAAATATGAGTTAATAAATAATCTCATTTTCAGGAGCTTACACTCCACTGGGGTAACAGAGAATATTTCTTGACGCAAAAATTATATACACTTCAAGTTAAAGTATCCATTAATTTTACTGAAACACGGCCACATTCGTTTATGGATTGTGTACGGCTGCTTTCACACTACAACTACTGAGTAGAATATTTGCAACAGAGACCATATGGACTGCAAATTCTAATTATAAAAATATTTAGTATCTGGCCCTTTATAGGAAAAGTTTGCTGACCTCTGCTTTGAAGAGATTGTGCAAATATTAAATTTTTCTTAAAACACTGAGATAATAAGAACTGCGATAATGACGGTGCAGAGAAAGAAGAGCATCGTAATCATGATCATATTACTTTGATTTTTTACTTGCCTCCAGGCTCAGACCATTTCTTCGGTGGACCACTGAAATCAGTAGAAAGCACATCCAATCAACTATATAGTGATTCCCACTCATTCCATTTCTAGAAATGCAACTTTTCATCACGTCCAGTCATTTCCGATGTTTTCAGATGCTATGTATTAGTTCAGTGAGTCTGGCAGGCATTGTTGCTCACCCAGCCAATTTTTCCACCCTTCTCTTTCTTATTATGAGAATACTGACTTTGCCACATTTGAGCACTGTACAACCCCAGGTACAGGACAGGCTTAATCTCTCCGTACTCTATCTCTCTCTCTCTTTTTTTTTTTTTTTTTTTTTTTTTTTGGTCTTTTGTCTTTTTAGGGCCATACTTGTGGCACATTGAGGTTCCCAGACTAAGGGTCCAATTGGAGCTACAGCTGCTGGCCTACGCCACAGACACAGCAGCATGGGATCCAAGCCTCGTCTGTGACCTACACCACAGTTCATGGCAATGCCGGATCCTTAACTCACCGAATGAGGCCAGGGATCTAACCTGCAACCTCATGGTTACTAGTCAGGTTTGTTAGCCACTGAGCCACTAGAGGAATTCCCTCCCTAGTCTATCTCTTTTCCCCTTATCATTTGGTAGGCTTAGATACAGCATGTGATGATTCTGTCCAAACACATGTGAAACAATATCTCCCAGGGAAAGATACTGCCATATTCCCGACTAATATTCTCAAAACAAAAGGGTACTAAATCTAAAAACTAACTGTTTCTGAAATATGCCACTGCCCACATCAGTGCACTCTAGGGTACCATGTAGACATGATTTGAAGGGGATAAGTTTAAGAAAAAAAATTTGTTTAAAGTGACAAATCTTTCTCAAATAGTACGAATGTTATTGACTCCTGCATTTAAAAAAATATAATTTCAGAGTAGTGTCAAAGACCCAATTTTTAGTTTATCTTGTTCTCTAATTTGTGGTTCTGGAAATACAGAAAAATTAGCATGGTATTCAGAGTAGTTGTACTAGGAAGCTGAAAATTATTTCAATATTAAACAATTCATATATATGTCCTCAAATGTGTATATATGAAAATCTATACATACCATACCTGAAGCATGATATTTATATTGGCAAACAAATGTTAACTGAATACTAGAAGCATTAAGACCTTTATTTTTATAATTATTAGTACATTTTAATTAAATTGCTAACGATTAAATAAAAACAGTATTATAATCATTTGTTTTAAAATATTTTAAATACTATATTTGCCCTTTTAATTTCACTAGATATTTTTGAAAGTTTAAATCGCAATAACTTTCATAAAATACATATACAAAGTAATATTAATGATTTATTCTTATATTTATTATAATTTAAAATATATATTCACACTTGATATATTGAGTACAGTTACATTTATTTTATTTTTTTTATTATTTTCCTTTTTAGGGCCATACCTACAGCATATGGAAGTTCCCAGGGTTGGGGTTGAATCAGAGCTTCAGCTGTCGGCCTACACAGCAACACCAGATCCAAGCCGCATCTGAGACTTACACTGAAGCTTGCAGCAATGCCACATCCTTAATCCACTGAGTAAGGCCAAGGATCGAACCCACATCCTCATGGACACTCTGTAGGGTTCTTAATCTGCTGAGCCACAGCAGGGACTCCGTTTTACTTTTTAAGTTTGCTCTGGAGATATAAAAGTATAATGACTCCTATATACTTACCACCCACCTTCAACAATCCTTCTCTACCAACCATCATTCATTCCCCAATATTATTTTGAAACAAATGCCAATCATATTTGTTTATCTATTAATATTTCAGTTTATAATATTAAAAGAGAAGAACAATTTAAATAGTATTTTATCTAAAATATATTAATAATAGTTACTTCATATCATAAAGTATCCAACTGATTTTCAAAATTTCGATGGGCTCATAAGTGTTAAAACTTATTATTCTTTTTATAATTTTTTTGAATTGGGGCCCCAATAAGTTTTAGACATCGTAATTGATGGATATATCTTATAAGTCTCTGTAAATTCTGTTTCTCTCTCTTTTGCTCTTACCCTTCCTCACTCTCTTGATTCTCTTCTTCACTCTCTTACTGTTGCAGAAACAGACATTGGTCCCATAGTGATTTGTACAGTTTAAATCAGCACAGTTCAACAGAATTTTCTGAGGTGATAGAAATGTTCCAGGCTCTTCAACATGGGACCCACTAGCCATGTGGCTACTGAACTCTTGAAAGAAATGTGGCCCAGGAACCAAAATAAGTTTTTTGTTTTGTTTTGTTTTGTCTTTTTGCCATTTTCTTAGGCTGCTCCTGTGGCATATGGAGATTCCCAGGCTAGGGGTTGAATTGGAGCTGTAGCCACCGGCCTATGCCAGAGCCACAGCAACGCGGGTTCTGAGCCGTGTCTGCAACCCACACCACAGCTCACGGCAACGCCAGATCCTTAATCCACTGAGCAAGGCCAGGGATCAAACCTGCAACTTCATGGTTCCTAGTTGGATTCGTTAACCACTGAGCCACAACAGGAACTCCAGTTTTGTTTTAATGTCTAATGTTAAATTTAAATAGCTACATGTGCTAGTGCCTTGTGGCTGCCACACTGGATAGCATACCTCTAGATTTGTTGATTGCATTACTATGGTATAATTTAACAAGGTCCTCTGTTCTTTTCAGCTCCTATAAATTGGTGGTTGGATCCAAACTACTGGCTTAATCAGATACAATTGCTTTTTGCTTTTTCCTTTGTTTGTTTGCAAGAATTCTTCATAAATGGCTTTATGTTCTTTCTTTCAGAGGCATATAACCCTGGTACTCTTTCTCTTTATGATTTTAGCTGGCTTGGATGTTCAAAATTTAGATGTATTAGTTCATTAGAGGTTGCCAAATGGCAATATTCTAATCCTGCCATTTCTTCTTTTTTCAATATATTTTGGAGAGACTAAGGGAAAGATAAATGGATGATTCTTTCTCTTTATTTTCCAGTTTTCAAAAAGTGATTTGGATCCCTAACATCTTCCATAAATATTATTTCAGTACAATTTAAGCTCATGTATTTATTAATATTTAATATATTTTAATCCACTGCAGTTATTATTCTTGAAGATGTTTATAATTTCTGCTATCTGGTCAGTGAAGTGTCTTTTCTTTTTTTTTTTTGACATTTCTTGGGCTGCTCCTGCGGCATATGGAGGTTCCCAGGCTAAGAGCCTAATCAGAGCTGTAGCCGCCGGCCTACGCCAGAGCCACAGCAACGCGGGATCTGAGCCACGTCTGCGACCTACACCACAGCTCACGGCAACGCCGGATCCTCAACCCACTGAGCAATGCCAGGGATCGAACCTGCAACCTCATGATTTCTAGTCAGATTCGTTAACCACTGAGCCACGACGGGAACTTCCTGAAGTGTCTTTTCTGACTGGTTTCTGAATTCTTTGAGATAAGAATAGTATATTTTAGTAATATTTGTTAGCTTACATTTTATTTTTAAATCCTTTAGATCATTACTCTAAATACAAATTAAGTGAAATGTTCTATTATGATGACATTATCACATCTATTTTATTTTTACTTCAAACATCACTAGCCCCAAAAGAATACCTAAGCTTGTGCAAAAATAATCTCATTCAGATGTCCCTCATATTGAGTTAGCTTTTGGTTATATGAGGACCATAACATTTTTTAGCACATATCATCAATTATTTTCTAAGTGAGAAAACTCTTTTACCTTCCTCAGAGAAAGAAAAACTCAAAAAGTTGAAACTATGTCACCTGGGTTTTTCCCAGATGTAGGATTTGCGTCATTCAGAGTCTCTCATGTTAGGTGATACCATTGTGGAAAACAGTGTGGAGGTACTTTAGAAAACTAAATATAGAATTGCCATATGATGCAGCAATCCCACTCCATATTATCTGGACAAAACTTTCATTCATTTATGCACCCCTTTATTCACTGCAGCACTATTCACAATAGCAAAGACATGGAAACAACCTAAATGTCCACCAACGATGAATGCATTAAGATGTGGTATATATACACGATGGAATACTATGCAGCCATAAAAAAAGAACAAAATAATGCCATTTGCAGCAACATGGATGGAACTAGAGATTCTCATACTATGATGTAATTCAGAAAGAGAAAGACAAATACCATATGATATCACTTATGTCTGGAATCTAATATATGGCACAATGAACCTATCTGCAGAAAAGAAACAAACTCATGGACATGGAGAACAGACTTTTGGTTGCCAAGGGGGATGGAGAGGGAGTGGGATGGACTGGGAGTTTGGGGTTAATAGACGCAAAATATAGCATTTGGAGTAGGTAAGCACTGAGATCCTGCTGTATAGCATAGGGAGCTATATCTAATCACTTGTGATGGAACATGATGGAGGATAATATGAGAAAAAGAATGTATATATATGTATAACTGTGTCACATTAGAGCAGAAATTGACAGAACACTGTAAATCAACTATAATAAAAAAATTTTTTAAATAAATAAATAAAAGGAAAAATATCAAGGAGAAATGTTTTAAAAAGTTCAATTTGGACACTTACATCTTAGGAATTTCCTCCAGGAACCCAGTGCTTGTGCCTAACAAGGCATTATTCTGTCCACAGCGATGTCCACAATCATGATGATGAAGTGATATGAATCTTTTTTTTTTCTTGCTTTATAGGGCCACACCCATGGCACATGGAAGTTTCCAGGCTAGGGGTCGAACCAGAGCTACAGCTGCTGGCCTACATCACAGCTACAGCAACATGAGATCTGAGCTGTGTCTGCGACCCACGCCACAGCTCATGGCAATGTCAGATCCTTATCTCAGTGAGCGAGCGAGGCCAGGGATCAAACCTGCATCTTCATGGATCCCAGCTGGGTTTGTTAACTGCTAAGCCATGAATGGAACTCTGATGAATCACTTTCAACATCTTCTTTGTGTTAGGCTTTTTCCTCATATGTGACAGAACAATTTAATGAAAAGTTTAGTGTGTCTTTATCTTTGTTGCTATCTAAGAATAAGAAAGAATAAATGAAATATCTATCTTTTCTTGTTATTCCCCCATCCATCTCCTATTCAGAAATGTTTGGGTTCTGCAATATCAAGCTTATCTTTACCCCACTGAAAAATAAATACCAATATACTGAAATTTATAACCTCAGAACACCAGATGTTTTTGTTGAAGTGATGGCTAATGTTAGTGAGAGGAGGAGAGAAGCAGCATCTTAGACATTATGAGTGGAGAGGCAGAAACGGCTAAGCCAGAGTTTTCTCACATGGAAACACGCACACACACACACACACACACACACACATTTCTGAGGGCCATCTCAGTGAATAACACTGAACTGCATCCACTTTCACTGCATTGTAAATGGTGACTAGACCCTCTCCTTGAAGGCATGTCCGGGTGAAAAGTTCTGTCCCTTCTAGTTACGACTTTGGGAGCTGCTGTAAATAACAATTTTTACTTCCACGAAGAGAGATTTTACTGGAAACACACACATGTTGAAGAGCTTCATCTTTCTAATGCTCCCCTCTCCCTCCTTGGGAGTGTGCTGCCCTTAGGGAAGGTTTTGATGATTTCCCAGGCATTCTTTGCCAGTGTACAGAGGACTTCCTCATTCAGGAGTGCTATGACCTAAAGCCAGGCATTCCAGCTTGGTTTCTTTCTAGAAATAAAGGTAATATTATGATTTTTACCTTTCATTTTTTAATTATTGCTAAAATTGTGCAGGGATTCTGATAGAGAAAAGATAGGTCATTGGTCTCTTTGAGACCACCAACTGTATAAAATATTTTTTATTTATTAAATCATTACTATGTACAAGGGATTGCTCTAAGTGTTAATGCTAACTTTTCAGCCGCGCACCTTTAAAAGGACTTTGTGGGTTGCTTACCATAACTGAACCAGACTGAAAAGGATAGGGATTGATATATATAACTTTATGATTTTTTCCTCACCCATTATTTTATTAATTGTATGTTTTTAAACCAGTAATTGAAGAAAGTATTATAATAAATATGTGTTAAATGAATGAATAAATTAGTGTTTGGAGTAGAGCACAAATGTAAGATACAATAGTTCCCACTTATCTGTAGGATATGCACTCCAAGACCCCCGGTGAATGACTAAAACTGCAAATGCTATCAAAGCCGACATATATACTATGCTACCTCCTTTTTTTCCCTGTACTAACAGAAGAGCAGGTTATACATTGAGGATATGCTGGACAAAGAGATGATTCATGTGTGGGGTAAGATGGAGCTGATGGTGCAGGTTGGTGGAGATTTCATTATGCTACTCAGAATGGTCACAATTTATAACTTATGAATTATTTATTTCTGAAGTTTACCATTTAATATTTTCAGACCACAGATAACCGAGTACCTGAAACCATGGAAAGCAAAACCATGGATAAGTGGGGCTACTGTAATTGTACTTATTCCATGGAAGGGGCTTGAGTTCACTCTGTGAAGACACACAGACAAAATTCAAAGTTTCATCTCTGTCACGTACCAGTGACTGGACCTTCTTCACACAAGTACTCAACCTCTGTCAGCCTCAGTTGCAGTATTTGTAAAATGGGGAAAATAAATGTAGCTTATAGCATTATTGTAACTTTAATAAATAACAGGAAACTCTCAGTGCATAGCAGACACCTGGGTACCAAAACAGAGCTCTTTGATAGAAAGACTGTTTCTGAGTTAAGCTCAAACCAAATGCATTCACTTGGTTCAATACAACATGCCTCTTATTTGGAACCTCATGCTGTGAAGACACAAGGGAAAGAGACAGTAAATGTAATATTTATCACCCACATCAGTAGTCTTGGACCGATCAAAGGAAATACATTTACTGTTGACTAAAAAGCAGAGTTTCATCCTGGTTCCTTGAGAAGGCAACCTGAAAGGAGGAAAACATCTAAACCTGAATCCAATCAGAGCTCATTAATTTTGTGTCAACAGAACTGTTTACTTTGAAGCCAGAGAAAATGAAAATATTGACACAGGAGACAAATAGGGATCTGCAAAAGAATTAACTCATCTCAAAAGAGAATGAGGGTGATTTAATGATAGGCCTTGATAAAAGTTCAGCAGTCTTTATTCAATGATACCACTAAATTGAACTTGGCTTTTATTTTACTTCTATAGTATAAGCAGTTACACAAAATTAATAACCAAAGGCCAAAAAAAAAAAAAAAATATATATATATATATAGGGGTGGGGAGTTTGCAGAAGGATTCTTCAGCTGATGATCCAACGCATCAGAAAGCATTTAAGCATTTAATTTGGCCCCACTTTCTTGGTGATCTAATCTAGCTTCCTGGGACAGTCAATGGAGGGTGGGACTGAGATGCATCAATCAACCCTATTTAGAGAGAGAAGTCTCAGAAGACCTATTAGCTACAGAGGAATGGGAAGCAACATTCTCTAGGAGAAAAGTCATAGTAAGCAAAGTTAGCAGAAGATCAGAAAACTCAAAGAGATGTGGAGTTCATCCTATTGATAACGGAACAGTTAAGAAATTAGATAAACAAAGCTTGGATATGGGGAAGGAATCGAAGAGGAGATGGAAGTATAGATGTATACTATTTCAAGACTAATTTCCCTAACTCATCCATTATTTCTCTATTCTCTTCCTCTGAGCTGAATTTTGGCCTGGTTGACTGAGCCAAGGATATATTTCTAAAGCAGCAGAATAACTTCCAAAACATGGAATCTGAGAAGGAGCTGCTGTGATTTCCAAAGGGCCTGTGGGGAGAGTGGGTGGCTGGTCTAAATCGCCATCTGCTGTTTGTTCTGTCCCCCCACCCCTTTTTTGGCTCTTTCCCCATGATGCAGAGACTGACTCATTCCCAGTCAACACCAAGTGTTGTCTGAGATAAAAAAACTTAATATAAGTTTCTACACAACGTATTGGCTCTAATGCTTTACCATCTAACCTCTTCTTAATGAAATATGTTTTTTCCCCCACCAGGAGTTGCTGCAAATACCCTATAATCCTAATTCAATTTAATCAATGTTTATTGAATTTATTCCAAGTATCAGTTTAATATTATTCCTGTGCTGCAGGAATAATATTAATCTCCAGTTATTGATTAGTTCAATGGGAGAGATACTGTGCATATATGTAACTGCTCGCTTACTTGTTAGGGATGTTTAAGAGGGGATTAATATAGCAGATACATTAGTCTAGATTGGTGGTCTCAAAACTGGACACACATACCCGGTTGGAATATCTTGTATTCCAAAGAACCTGATTTCCAGGCCCTCAGTGGATCTGACTGCTAGTTTATCTGTGGTTCTCTTTTCTACATCCTTTTTCATAATTGTCTTTCTCTCACACAACAACAGAAGAGTATTTAACACTGAAACACCTAGAATTACCAGTGCATTTCCAGAAATGACAAAAAAAAAAAAACAAAGCAAACAAAAACTCTAGAACGTCATCTACACAGAAAATTAAAAACATCAGTGTGAGAAGCTGTGTAATTCACCCACCATATCCATACAAAATACATTTCCAATAAAATTTAAATTATTATTTAATAACCATGAGAGTTTAAGTCATTTAGTTCAACTGTGTACTATTGATAATTATAACTATAATGGACTCTAATATATCTGTTATACTATATGAGTTTGCAGGACATAAAATATATATTTGATTACACATTTCTGCTGTAGAACATGACAGGGTGATCCACAAAAGATATAGATATTTAGGTGTTCAATTGCTATGTTGGGACAAAATTCTGAGGGACCAGTGGCATGACGGATATAATATCAAGGAGAAAAAGAAGTTAAAAACCTTGCTTTTACATTTTTAATGTATTTTTATGGGTATCAATTTATTGTCATATTTCGATTTTATTAGATACATTTAAAAATCCCATGACTATATTTATTCAGTGATCATATTTATGTTTTATAGTGCTTGTTCTCTTAAACTATTTTCTCCAAAAATGATGGGGCTGCACTATCACTCTTTTGATTGTATTTTGTTTATACTGGAGTATTTATTTTTCCATCCTATATATACTCAAATTTTATTTATACTTACTTTTATATGTATTTATTTTTAATATACATTTGTTTAAAATCAACGTGGCAATTATCTTTTACTTGGGACATACAGATAGGCAATTACACATAGATGTAAAACTATATTTTAGAATATTTTGTCTACTTATCCTGTCTAGCACTTGATCCTTTTTTCTCTCTTTCCTTGCCATCTTCTGGATTGTTTTTTTAATTATTCAATTTTTCTTCTTTGTTTAGAAGAAAAATTTAATAATCTTTTAGTGGTTATCTTAACAGCTTCAACATGTTTCCTCTCTCATCAGAAGAATTACTTTTAATTAATTTCTAGGCAATATCAAAGAACTTCCAGCAGGAAAGCTCCATTTACCTGGATTCATCAAATCAGCTCCTGTTCCTCACTTTAGCCTTTAGTACTAACTCCACTTCCTCACAATAGCCTGTCCTAACACAGCTTCCCTCCAAACTAAACCTGTAATTAAAAAAGAAAAAATAACCCTGGACTCATTTCTGATCATACTATAAGCTTTCCTCAAATATTTTATCATAATTAGTAATGTATTTCATTTGGATGACACGTAAGACCTAGATCCTCCATTAGAAGGTAAATTTCACGAGATTAGGGACAGTTTAAGTGTGTATGCTCTTATATCCCTGCACCTGGATCTTTGTGGACAACAAAGTGCTTATTTACAACATGGTATAACTGTTTCTACCATGAATGATTTTAAACTATGAACTAGATATCACTAAATGCAAATTTGGGAAGAGATGTGCACAGCTGGCTTCAACATACGACTGAAAGAAGGATTTTGTCACTTGCATTAGAAATTGCCAGAAACTGGTGTTCCTGTTGTGGCGCAGGGGAAATGAATCTAAGATCCATGAGGTTGCGGGTTCAATCCCTGGCCTCGCTCAGTGGGTTAAGGATCTGGCACTGGCCGTGAGCTGTAGTATAGGTGGCAGACACGGCTCAGATCTGGTATGGCTGTGGCTGTGGTGTAGGCTGGCGGCAAGAGCTCTGATTAGACCCCTAGCCTGGGAACCTCCATATGCCGTGGGTGCGGCCCTAAAAAGACAAACGACAAAAAGAAAAAAGAAAAGAAATTGCCAGAAATCTTTAACAGACCACAAATTCTGCTCTCTTTATGGTCCAAATTCGCTTGTGAAAAAAAAAAAAAAAAAGGCTTGACATATAGAACATCTCAGAATATATATTACATATATATAAATACACATATATATATATATAGTTTGGGTTATTATAAGTGTTTGTTTTTCCAAACCATTTGAGCATTCTTTGTACATTAATATCTGTGTTTTTGCTAAATATAAAATATAAAATAATCAGATTATTAACTTCTTGGTTCATTTGAATACAACGTGCTTTAACTAATAAACTCAGCATATTTGGGTTCACCAAATAAATAAAATATGCACACTACATATATATTAGTATATATACACACATACATATACATCCTTTGGTGAAGAGAGTGCTCAGGCTACATTTAGTTAACCAAATAGCTCGCCCTGCATAAGACTCCAGGTAGGCACAAACTTACCTAATGCATTTCTGTAGGTGCAGCCCGTGTAAATCTCCCATTTAAAATAAGACAAGGAGAAATGGAAAATAAAAATGGATCACTGATATATTACTAAGCTAAAGGATTTCCTGCTAAGAAAGCCAAGGATTGATCTACATTAAAAATGTGATTTATTCCAGAAAGAGAATAATTAAGCATTAGTCAATAGCTAAGGCATTTTAATAGTGTCTGTCTAACAGCCCAAAGCACATTAAAAGACTAAAATCTGGACCTGAGAAAAGCTTCATTAATTAAGCAAAAATCCTTTTTTCTTCACACTGGGAAACTGTCAAAATGTTTTCTAAAGTGGTTATCAGATGAAATAGATACACAGTTACACAAAGAAAAACTTTGAGTTCATGTGGGTCCTAGAATCTGGAAGCATTAGCCATTTGATGAATTCAAACTGGGAGAAAAATTCATATTATATCAACGTCTAACATATTATCAAAATGAATTAATTAAGAATACTCTGTGTAATAGGCTCACTTTATACCTAGCTAAGCCCTGTGTGCACTATTATAGAATCTTAATTTTAAGGTGCTTTGACCTAGAATTGGGGGAACAGAACAAAGACAGGTAGAATAATAAAAATGTAAGTACATCCTGCTTGGATAGAACTACAAAACCAGCATATTAAGGAAGGAAAAAATGCGTGTGGGGTATAGTTCAGAAAATGCTGCCCGGAAAAAACTTTGTGTGTATGTGTGCATGTGTGTGTACTGAGTAGAGTAGACACTATTTTTCAAGTTTTTAAGAACAAGTAGAATTGGGAAATATGGGAGAGTCATAGTTCTTTTGGAGAGAAATAGCCTAATGATCTTTGTAATAATAATAGAAAAATAATAATGATGATGTAATAATAGGCACCTTAATGTATAAGTTATGCAGATGATTTAATTTTTGTAACAGCACCATGTATGTATTATTTCACTTTAGAGATGCGAAGTTGATTCTTAGGAAGGGTAAGTAGCCAGTCCGAATCACATACAGAGTTGGGCGTCAACCGACTCCAAAGCTAATGTTCCACTCTGCCTCTGCCAGCACTGGCAATGTTAAAGGAAGTTTACCAAAATACTTTAATCCCTGCTCTTTGGGATCCTGAAACATTCATTTATCTTATATGCTTTCCAATTCTTTCATGTGAATTTGCTTCTTAACTCAGTAAAGTCATGGGTAGGAGTATGACATGGAGGAAAAAAGACTGGGTTTGAGAATCCACAAGCTCTCAATCCAAGCTGGCTCTATACCTTATAACTTTTATCATCCAACTCTCGCAGGCTCAGCTTTCTGAAACTACTCTGTTCCACGAAATGAGGATGTAAAACCAAACTTGCCTGGTTGTCAAGAAGACAGAGTGTGATAACGTGTGTTTTTTATACTTAGCACAGGATACATGGCCCTAATTATTACAATTCCTTTTTTTCCTATATAGAGAAAAGCCTACCTCATATTCTATTATGGAAGGTCCTAAAACCACAACCAGAATTTGTTGTATCCTATTTGGTTTTATGGTCACACATGTTCATGACGTTTTCAACGAGGGACATAAGTCAAAGATACAACACCTCCTCTCGCACCTGGTAACATAGAAAGCATTCAGCATTTTTGACTTGCATTTCTCTAAAAATCAGTGATGTTGAGCAATTTTTCATGTGCTTGTTGGCCATCTATATACCTTCTTTGGAGAAATGTCTTTTGCCCATTTTTCCATTGGGTTGTTGGCTTTTTTGCTGTTGACATGTATAAGTCCTTTGTATATTTCAGAGATTAAGCTCTTGTCAGCTGCATCATTTGAAGCTCTTTTCTCCCATTCTGTAAGTTGTCTCTTTGGTGTCTTTTTGGTTTCCTTTGCTGTGCAAAAGCTTGTCAGTTTGATGAGGTCCCATTGGTTTACTTTTGCTTTTATTTCTGTTGCTTTGGGAGACTGACCTGAGAACACATTTGTAAGGCTGATGTCAGAGAATGTCTTGCCTCTGTTCTCTTCCAGGAGTTGGATGGTGTCCTGTCTGATATTTAAGTCTTTCAGCCATTTTGAGTTTATTTTTGTGCATGGTGTGAGGGTGTGTTCTGGTTTCATTGGTTTGCATGCAGCTGTCGAGGCTTCCCAGCAATACGTGCTGGAAAGACGGTCTTTTTCCCATTTTATGTTCTTGCCTCCTTTGTCAAGGATGAATTGACCGTAGGTGTCTGGGTTTATTTCTGGGTTCTCTCTTCTGTTCCATTGGTCTGTCTGTCTGTTTTGGTACCAGTACCACACTGTCTTGATGACTGTGGCTTTGTAATAGTGCCTGAAGTCTGGAAGAGTTATGCCTCCTGCTTGGTTTTTGTTCCTCAGGATTGCTTTGGCAATTCTGGGTCTTTTGTGGTTCCATATACATGTTTGGATTGTTTGTTCAAGTTCTGTGAAAAATGTCATGGGTAGTTTGATAGGGATTTTACTGAATCTGTAGATTGCTTTGGGCAGTATGGCCATTTTTCCAATATTAATTTTTCCAACCCAGGAGCATGGAATATCTTTCCATTTCTTTGCATCTTCTTTAACTTCCTTGATATAATGGTTACTTTTTGAAAAACTGTAGTTCCATGCAGATGGGAAATCTGAGTCAGTGTTCTACGTATGTGGATGTATTTCTAAATATTTGCTTACAAATGTATTGTCACACCCCACTTTCCTTGGTTTGTGTGGATGCATCTATTTTAAAACTGTGTTATCTTATTCTGGTATCGTTGATTCAAGATGAGCATAACAAGTAATTTTTTTTCAGTTCTGTTTCAAATCTAGTTTAAGATCTACATAAGTATATAGATTCATTTATATGTGGATCATATAAAGAGTATAAAAAAGAGTTTTTGATTATAGAGCCCATTTGGCCTCAGAAGAAGGCATTCTACGACTAGGAATAAGGACCATGTTAGAAACACTGGGAATTACTAGCACAGGCCAGCAGAATCCTTAGGTTAATAACATCGAGTCATAAATTATTGTATTGGTTTGCCAAAAGCTTGAGAAGTAGCTATTTTTTGAGAAAATAGAGCCGAGTATTTGCCATTTTGGAAAGATCCATCCCAAGCCCGTCGAACTATTTTCCATCATAGAAAATTGTGTTTCAGGGAATGCTCAGGACAGGAGAAAAGTACTGTTGCTCTGGCACTCAATTTGGCTCTCGTGTAAAATTATGATAATAACATCTGTTTTACTCCTTATTATGGGTGTCAGGTGTGATAATATATGTGACACAGTATCATAAACAAATAGACGTCTCTTTCTTTTCCTTTTATTTTTTTCTTCAACAACTGTAGTGAACCAGGGTTACCAACATTAATGAGCTGGAATCCCCCTTACAGAACATAGTACTAATTAGATGAAGTATTGTCCTCTAGGGTACAACTGTACACTGTACAACTGTGAAACCCAAATGGGTTCAGTGTTTCAAGTATGAAAGGGCCCTCAACAAAATGGTACCCAGTGGATGCCTAATAATATTGCAACAGGGCATTTTAAAGAGATTTTTCATGCACTTATAGGAGACATCCACTGGGATCTCCTAGAAATGCTGGGATTCTGAAAGGGCTGAGGTCCTGCATGGGTAGGTTTAAAAAAAAAAAAAAAGTGGGATTTTTGCTGCTGTTAATATTATTTCTTTTTTATCTTTTATTTAGTTACTTTTATTGCTTTCCCCAGAGCACCTTCTCCCACAGTTCTAGATGCTAATTTAACAAAAAACTTTGAGATTCAAGAGAGCATTTCATCTCCTTTCTTACTTTCCTATGGTTATCTTCCAACCAATGATCAATAAAAGTCCATCTAACCCTAGTATCACATCTCCATTAGTGAAGGAGTGCTTACTTGACTTGCAAGAGCACAGAGTCCCAGAAATGGATTTTTTTAGAGACAGAAGAATGACTAGTTACCTGGAACCATAATTAGCTGAAATTAGGCAACCCTTTCAAGGATGTTTAAAGATTGAAATATGCAGAACAAGGGTGTCATCTGGACTAGAAAGCTAGCAAGAAAGGAATTGTGTTGAAATGTAACAAACACACCGACGTGACCACTGTGCAAAATGGTTCACATGCAGAACCCTACATGTGTCAGATAAAAGATCCTGCCGACACACAGATCTAAGCATGAGGATGTTAAAAAAAAAGACACCAAAATCACACAGTGTGGGGAAGGAAAGTAAGAAAATACAGATTATTTTTCTTATTTTAATGATTTGTTTGAGTCTATATGACTATCAGACTAAAGCAAGCAGATATAGGAAGGGGTTAACATAGTTAAAAAACAAGGCTACCAGAAATCAAAACCAAACATTATATTCACAAAAACTGAAAAGAAAATTACTCAAGTATAAAACAAATGGAAACCATCCAACCAAAAAAAGAAAAGAAGAAAAGAGAAATACAGAAACAACTGGAAAACAACGTTGAAAATGGCAATAAATACATATCTATCAATAATCACCTTAAATGTCAATGGACTGAGTGCTCCAATCAAAAGACACAGCGTGGCAGATTGGATAAAAAAGAAAAAACCTTCAATCTGCTGCCTACAAGAAACTCACCTTAGGGCAACTGACACATATAGATTGAAAGTGAGGGGATGGGAAGAGATATTTCATGCCAATGGACAGGACAGAAAAGCAGGAGTTGCAATACTCATATCAGACAAAATAGACTTTAAAATAAAGGCCATAAAGAAAGACAAAGAAGGACACTATTTAATGGTTAAAGGATCCATTCAAGAAGAAGATATTACAATCATCAATATATACGCTCCTAATATAGGAGCACCCAGATACCTACGACAAATACTAACAGACATAAAAGGAGAAATCAATGGGAATACAATCATAGTATGAGACTTTAACACCCCACTCACAATAATGGACAGATCCTCTAGACAGAAAATCAATAAGGCAACAGAGATCCTAAAGGACACAATAGAACAGTTAGACTTAGTTGACATTTTCAGGACATTATATCCAAAAAAATCAGAATACATATTCTTCACAAGTGCACATGGAACATTTTCAAGAATTGATCACATATTGGGGCACAAAGCTAACCTCAACAAATTTAAAGGTACAGAAATTATTTCAGTTATCTTCTCTGACCACAATGACATGAAACAAGAAATCAACTGCAGGAAAATAAATTATAAAAAAAATGTCTACCTGGAGACTAAACAACATGCTACTAAAAAACCAATAGGTCAATGAGGAAACCAAGAAGGAAATTAAAAAATACCTTGAGACAAATGATAACGAAGACACAACCACTCAAAATTTATGAGATTTCACAAAAGCAGTGCTCAGAGGAAAATTCATAGCAATACAGGCCATCCTCAAAAAAGAAGAAAAATCTCAAATCAACAATTTAACCCAACACCTAAATGAATTAGAAAAAGAAGAAAAAAACCTAACGTCAGTAGAAGGAAGGAAACCATAAACATCAAAGAGGAAATCAATAAAATAGAAATTAAAAAAACAACAGAAAAAATCAATAAAACCAAGAGCTAGTTCTTTGGAAAGGTAAACAAAATTGACAAACCTCTGGCTAGACTCACCAAGAAGAGGAGAGAAAAAACACAAACAAAATAAGAAATGAAAAAGGAGAAGTTACAACTGATACTGCAGAAATACAAAAAACCCTGAGAGAATACTATGAACAACTGCATGCAAACAAATTTGACAACCTAGAAGAAATGAACAGACTGATCACTAGAAATGAAATTGAGTATGTCATAAAAACACTCCCTTACAAATAAAAGTCCAGGACCAGATGGCTTCACAGGTGAATTCTACCAAATATACAAAGAGGAACCTGTACCCAGCCTCCTTAAACTTTTCCAAAAGGTTGAAGAAGAAGGAACCCTCACAAAGACATTCTATGATGCCACCATCACCCTAATACCAAAACCAGACAAAGATACCACCAAAAAAGAAAATTAAAGGCCAATATATTTGATGAATATAGATGCAAAAATTCTCAACAAAATTTTAGTCAACTGAATCCAACAACATATAAAAAAGATCATACACCACGACTAGATGGGATTCATCCCAGGTGCACAAAGATGGTTCAGCATACGTAAATCAATCAATGTCATACACCAAAAGAAAAGTTAAAAACTTATGATCATCTCAATAGATACAGAAGAAGCATTTGAGAAAGTCCAACATCCATTCATGATAAAAACGTTTACCAAAGTGGGTATAGAGGAAACATTCCTTAACATAATAAAAGCCATTTATGACAAACCCACAGCAAATGTAATACTCCATGGAAAAAAGCTGAAAGTCTTCCCACTAAAATCTGGAACAAGACAAGGATACACATTCACCACTGTTATTCAACATAGTATTGAAGTCCTAGCCACAGCAATCAGACAAACAAAAGAAATAAAAGGCGTCCAAATAGGAAGAGAAGAGGTAAAACTTTCACTGTATGCAGATGACATGATACTATATATAGAAAACACTAAGGACTCAATACAAAAACTACCTGAACTGATCAACAAATTCAGCAAAGTAGCAGGATATAAGATAAACATTCAGAAATCAGTCGCATTTCTGCATACTAACAATGAAATATCGGAAAAGGAATTAAAAAATACAATACTTTTTAAAATTGCAACCCAAAAAAATCAAATATTTGGGAATATAACCTGACTAAGGAAGTGAAAGTCTTGTATACTGAGCACTCTAAAACCTTCATCAAGGAAGTTAAAGAAGATGCAAAGAAATGCAAAGATATTCCATACTCCTGGGTTGGAAAAATTAATATTGGAAAAATGGCCATACTGCCCAAAGCAATCTACAGATTCAGTAAAATCCCTATCAAACTACCCATGACATTTTTCACAGAACTTGAACAAACAATCCAAACATGTATATGGAACCACAAAAGACCCAGAATTGCCAAAGCAATCCTGAGGAACAAAAACCAAGCAGGAGGCATAACTCTTCCAGACTTCAGGCACTATTACAAAGCCACAGTCATCAAGACAGTGTGGTACTGGTACCAAAACAGACAGACAGACCAATGGAACAGAAGAGAGAACCCAGAAATAAACCCAGACACCTACGGTCAATTCATCCTTGACAAAGGAGGCAAGAACATAAAATGGGAAAAAGACCGTCTTTCCAGCACGTATTGCTGGGAAGCCTCGACAGCTGCATGCAAACCAATGAAACCAGAACACACCCTCACACCATGCACAAAAATAAACTCAAAATGGCTGAAAGACTTAAATATCAGACAGGACACCATCCAACTCCTGGAAGAGAACAGAGGCAAGACATTCTCTGACATCAGCCTTACAAATGTGTTCTCAGGTCAGTCTCCCAAAGCAACAGAAATAAAAGCAAAAGTAAACCAATGGGACCTCATCAAACTGACAAGCTTTTGCACAGCAAAGGAAACCAAAAAGACACCAAAGAGACAACTTACAGAATGGGAGAAAAGAGCTTCAAATGATGCAGCTGACAAGAGCTTAATCTCTGAAATATACAAAGGACTTATACATGTCAACAGCAAAAAAGCCAACAACCCAATGGAAAAATGGGCAAAAGACCTGAATAGACATTTCTCCAAAGAAGATATATAGATGGCCAACAAGCACATGAAAAATTGCTCAACATCACTGATTATTAGAGAAATGCAAATCAACACTACCATGAGGTACCACCAGTGAGAACGGCCATCATTCATAAGTCCACAAGTAACAAATGCTGGAGGGGGTGTGGATAAAAGGGAACTCTCCTGCACTGTTGGTGGGAATGTAAGTTGGTACAACCACTAGGGAAAACAGTGTGGAGATGCCTTAGAAAACTACACATAGGACTACCATATGACCCATCAATCCCACTCTTGGGCATATATCCAGACAAATCTTTCCTTAAAAAAGACACATGCCCCTGCATATTAATTGCAGCTCTATTCACCATAGCCAAGACATGGAAACAACCCAAATATTCATTGACAGATGATTTGATTAGGAATACATGGTATATATTCACAATGGAATACTACTCAGCCATAAAAAAAGAACAAAATAATGCCATTTTCAGTAACATAGATGGAACTAGAGACTCTCATCCTGAGTGAAGTAAGTCAGAAAGAGAAAGACAAATACCATATGATATCACTTATATCTGGGATCTAATATATGGCACAAATGAACCTTTCCACAGAAAAGAAACCCATGGACTTGCAGAATAGACTTGTGGTTGCAAAGGGAGAGGGGGAGAGAGTGGGGTGAATTGGGAATTTGGGTTTAACAGATATAGAGTATTGCCTTCAGAATGGATTAGCAATGAGATCCTGCTGTGTCACACTGGGAACTATGTCTGGCCACTTATGATGGAGCATGATACTGTGTTGAGAATATTTAACACACTCATAGATCAGAAGAAAGTCTGTCAGAGTGGTAAAGACTACTCAAGTATTCCTACTGCCTTTTCTTTTCTTTGATTCAAACACAATTTTCTGGCCCTCATTGGCAGCTGACCAGTACACAGGGGGGATATGCCATTCATTAAAGATCTCAATAAGCATTAATGTTTGACCATGGGTACAACAATCAAGAAGAGAACTGCATAACTTCACATGACAGATGAAAATCATGCATGGCCATAGGACTGGAGGAGCTGGAGTGCTGGCAAATTTGGGGGACAAACACTTGACATGAAGCTTGACCCTTTATGATGTGCTATATGCCCATTAACATACAATTTCAAAATTAGCGGATTGTGGATATCATTTCGGAATGACCAAGCTTATTTCAGCTTTGCTTCACTATTTAATTTCTCTATCATACTTGCACTACTTTGAGTTAATTCCTGAACTCAAGTTCTCTCCAAGGACTCTGAATTTAATTTATCATTGGCTTCCTCTACCTTGAAGAATTTCAGTTCATATACCTGCCACAGCACAGTCTCTCTAAATCAAACTCCTCATTTCTATAGCTGGTCAGCACCCTTGTTTGCCCACCTAATATTCTAGTGAGGGAGAATGTAAGAATTCTGATATTGGAACATAGGCACACACACAAAAAGAAACATACCTTGTTTTGAACTGGCTTCAGAAAGGGTCCTTCTCAAGCAGCACATCATGTGTCTAATCATTCAAGTTGAAGCATATGATCAGAAAATGACTCTTCTTCAGGCTGAACTAGTTCTGAGTTACCTGTTTCATAGACAGTGTGGAACACTGGTCATCAAATTAAAAGCGAGACTAACTCTGTATCAGGCACCACATGGCAACAGCTGTGTACAGTTGGACAATTCAGAAGGTTGGACACACACACACAGGATCTCCTCTGTGCACAGCCGTCTCACAGAGGAGGGCATGTAGTCTTAGGAAGACGTATAACACACACTCTCATCAAAGGTTCCTGGTTTAGAAAAACCTTTCTTTTTATATTCTTGTTATCTATATTGTATACTAATGTTCACATTCATAAAAAAGGGACAATGTAACAATACTAATAATTTCAAATAATCATTAAGAAACCCCTGTTCTAGGAGTTCCCGTCGTGGTGCAGTGGTTAACGAACCCGACTAGGAACCATGAGGTTGCGGGTTCGGTCCCTGCCCTTGCTCAGTGGGTTAACGATCCGGGGTTGCTGTGAGCTGTGGTGTAGGTTGCAGACACAGCTCGGATCTCGCGTTGCTGTGGCTCTGGCGTAGGCCGGTGGCTACAGCTCCAATTCGACCCCTAGCCTGGGAACCTCCATATGCCGCGGGAGCGGCCCAAGAAATAGCAAAAAAAAAAAAAAAAAAAAAAAAAAAAAAAAAAAACCCTGTTCTAGAACTCAAACATATTTTTCTTTTCATAATTGTTTTTCTATATTTTTATCTAGCTCGATAACGGTCGGTATATACATCTGAGTACTGTTTTACTTTTCTGTGTGTGCATCCCATGCACACTGCAGTGGGGAGAGAAAGTGTGTGCGTGTTAGGATTCTGCCCTTTCATAAAGCATACTGGTGTGGATACGTTAATATTCTTGCACATAATCTTCATATGTGTGTTAGTTTTCCATTATTTCCATTAAAATTACTGTAAATTTAGGGCTAC
Source organism: Sus scrofa (assembly GCF_054392235.1). Lineage (NCBI taxonomy): Eukaryota > Metazoa > Chordata > Mammalia > Artiodactyla > Suidae > Sus > Sus scrofa. The sequence goes on from NC_139391.1 coordinate 16,121,820, forward strand.
ACAAATTTATCATCTCACAGAAGTCCAGGACTGGGTTGAGTCCTCAGCTCCCAGTTTTAACAGGGTCTAAATCAAGGTGATGGCAGGACTATATTCTTATTAGAGACTCTACTGAACAATCTGCTTCCATCTTCATTCAGATTGTTGGCTGAATTCAGCACCTCGTGGTTGTAAGACTACTACATGCATGTCCTTACTGACCGCTAGTGAGGAGCATCCTTAATTCCTGGAGATTTCTCTCTGGTTCCTGCCTGAAGCCCAGTGTATACAAAGCCTCTTTTGTCTTGTATGGTGACACGTTCCCAGGTTTCACTGATCAGGATGTGGACATCTTTTTGGGGGGCAGGGGGGTTATTCAACCTATCACTGCATGGACCATATTTAGCAATTTTAAAATTTTGATATAATATTAGAGAACATTTTCTGGGGATATATATTTGTTTTCATTTTGTGTTTTACAATTTTAAATTATATCATCTTACCTAAAAAATTTTTTAAAAATTTTTATTAAAGTGTAATTGATTTATAATGTTCTGTCCATTTCACCTAGAACTTTTGAATTATTTCCTTTAATCAGATATCAGGGAATGGTATCACTGTGTTATGGGTAGAAACTTGGGCTTTTTCAGCTTATTGCTATCTTGAGTCAAAATAGGTTTATAATAGTTTATAAATTTCAGCCCTAAAAGATCAGAGTTTCATAACTATCTCAGAATTGAAGGCAAACATTTTTAGATGTATATTTCAAGTCTAAAATGGATAGAATAGTAACATTTTGTCACACATATATTACAATTTCTATAGTTTCCTATGTGAAGTACCTTCAGTATTATTTCCTTAATTATCTTTTGGTATCGATGTTTTATAGAAGCTACTTAAAATTACAGAAATTATCCAATCATCTGTCATATGCAGAGAATATATTTTGCATATGTTATTACTCTATTTTAGCTTAATATATTTAATATAGATAGTTTTATCCTTTTAAATTATTCAATTTTATCATCTTTTCCTTGGATCTTGTACTTTTTGATTCAAACCTAGGAATATTATCAATTCTTCACAGATCCTATCAATAATTTCAGCTCTTCAAATCATCTCCTACTAATGTAGGTGTAATATTTTGATCTACCTTTCAAGGATTGATTTGCATACTGGGCACTTTTCAACAGAGGGCAGCATTTTGCATTTGTTCTGCTTTGTGGGTGCATATTTCAACCACAAAACACCAAATGTTCCAAAATCTTGCTCAGGCACATACAGTGAACAGCATGTACAAGAGCATTTCTATGGAAACAAACAATGTATTTTCTTATCACAGAGCTTCTGGGAGATTCTTAAATCTTCTTTGAAATGCAATAAATGTTTTTCAAATCAATAATTGTGGTGGAAACAATAAGGAGTGAATGTTAGGAAAAAAATCGTGTCAGCATTAGAAGGTAACAATGACAGAAAGTCTCATCCAAAACTTTCGTACAATTGATTATGACTGAACGACTAAGCCAATGAGGCTTGAATCTGCTGCAGATAATGTAACTAATTTGGGCAAGAATTCCAACTAGAGCTTTATTTCCTAAACAATTTAATTTTTAAAAGTTTGCATTATGTTTTTAATTGCCTTCATGATAAATTCGGAATCTTTTTTGTGGCTAACAAGGTCTTTTATATTCTTGTCCCAGGCTTCAAAATTCAAGCAACTGTTCTCTATTTTAGTTTCCAGGCAAAGTCGGTTTCCCACTCGCGTGTCCTTAATGTTTTCTGTCTGTGCCTTACTTTTTCGTTACATCCCAGGCTCTACCAGGACCTATCTTTGCCTTATTATCTCTACACGCCAGAATTCGAGCACACCAGAGAGCACATATGAGACCATCATTAAATAAGGAATGGAAAGATGCTGAGATTTAAAATGTTCTTCTTATTAGCTTAGTAACCTTTTCCCCCTAACATTTCTAATATTGTTAATTACTATTAGTTAATATTGGGGTGTCTAGAGATCTGACACTTGTCCAGTCTTCCTAAAGCAAGGATAAGGACATTACAGAATCACTCCGATAGCTCCTATATAGGATAAAATTTCAACTGTGGTTCCTCAGTGCTGAAACACTTCAAGAGGAGCACTAAGTACTTGAATTCAGCTAACTGAGTATTTCTTGAATGCTTCCTATGAGCCAGGGACTCTACCATACCAGGTACATGGGACACAATAATAGATGATGTATATCTGTATAGTGGGCCCTGAGCCCAAGAAAAAAAATTGTGCATCATAGAGTTCCTTCCTTTTAGACAATTAGAGACTTAAGCAAGTTGTGTCTGTAAATGTTCTTCCTTCACTTTCACTTGTCAAATCTCTTCAATCCTCATCTCGAGGATTATCTTAACTAAGTTTCCTCTAATACACTGAATACTTCAACTATTTCTCCTAGACTCCAGTGTGAACTGGCAGAATTACAGTGCTGTGAGCCACCTAGAGGAGACTGCCTAGAGGGAAGACTCTGACTCATATTCATCATTTGTTCCTGGCACAAGGCCTAGCCCAAAGTATAGAAGTAGAGAATAGATACTAGTGGATGCAGTCATGAATGAATAAATGAATAAATGAAGAGTAATTTGTTAACATATATTTGTTTTTCATTACAAAAATATTTAAACAGCTAGAGTATTAAAAATAGGCTCCCATTCCCCATACTGCAACATATAAGTATTTTCCACATCACCTTTAGGTGTTTTTTAAAAGAGAAATAAATTATTACATATCAAGCTCCTCACTTTATTTCCCCGACCTTATTCACCCTTCTCCATCCTCAAAGGGAAACATATACTTGGAGTTTGCATTTAATTTTCTCTTCCAAGTTTTTATATTTCAACTTTGCATGTATGTTTCCATAAACAACAAATAATATTATTTTCATTTTATTAAACATAAATGTTAGTAAGTGTATGATTTTATTGCAACATAACTATTTCATTCTACATTATGCTTTCAAAATTTATGTTAATGACTAAACACCATTCTAAGTGCTATGCAATATTTATGAATAAAACACAAGTTACTCATACTACTACTAATGGACATGTTGCTATGATTAAAAATGCTGATTGGTCTTTTTTGTATCTCCTTGAGCAAAGTTCCAGAATGTCTTTAGAACCCATATCCAGAACTGTAATGTCCAGTTCATTCAGTATACACTTCCTCAACTTTCATGTACTTCTACATTGTTCAGCAAAATGTAAAATTTTGCATTCTCATAAGCAGTGTAGGAGTTTTCCTTTTTACCTAAATTATCATCAAACCTCAATTCTCTTCCATTTACTTGCTTTAATCCTTGAAGCAATTCTATACTTTTTAATTACCCTAGATTTACACCACATTGATATCATATTAGTCTATCTCTCACTTCTTAAAAGGTCTCTAAAAATTATCTTTATTTCTGCTCCTATATTCTCCAATATTAACTTCAGGATCAACTTATCAAGTTCTATAAGAAATTCTATGGGCAATTGTATCTAGAATTGTATTGAATATACAGATTAACTTAGGGAAACCTGGTACCACTGATTCATAATCCACCGATATGATTTATTATATTTCATAAGTATGTCTAAAAAGGCCTTGTAAATATTTGATACATTATTCCTAAATATCTTCATATTTTCTTACAACTATAAATGTTACTTCTGAGGCTGTTTTTGTCTGGTTTAGCTATCAAGTTTTACTAGCTTCATAAAGTTACTAAGGTAGCAGTTCTGATTTCTATGTTCTAAAATAAATTTTTAAATATCACAAATATTTTCTTTTGGGAACAGCAGACTCATTACCTATTCAATTCAATAAAAGATCACTGGGTCAGCTTTTATTTTATTTTATTTTATTTTATTTTTTGTCTTTTTGCCTTTACTAAGGCCACTCCCATGGCATATGGAGATTCCCAGGCTAGGGGTCGAATCAGAGCTGTAGCCGCCAGCCTATGCCAGAGCCACAGCAACGTGGGATCTGAGCAGCGTCAGCAACCTACACCACAGCTCATGGCAATGCCGGATCCTTAACCCACTGAGCAAGGCCAGGGATCAAACCCGCAACCTCATGGTTCCTAGTCAGATTCGTTAACCACTGAGCCACGACAGGAACTCCAGCAGTTATGACTTTTTTTTTAATATTTTAGGGAAATTATGAAATTCTACTGTCAAAATGTTTTTCTTCTGATTTCAAAATCTCTTTTAAATATACTTATATTTTAGCATATTTAAATACTTATATTTTCCTTTTATTTTGATATTATTGACCTTTTTTACTTTTTTTAGACCAGTTTACTTTTTTCTAGAAATAAATATTAGTTTTCGTTGTCTTTACTTCATTTTACATTGAATTATCTTACTATTTTTGTATTTCATTTGTTTTATTTATTAAGATTTGTTATTTTACTAACATCTTTGTTTTCCTTCCCTCTTTACTTGTCCAGGGACTTCTGCTGCCCAACATTTTGCTCTCAAACAAACAAACAAAAAACCTTATTCATAGCAGGGGGTGCATATTCAATAGAGAATGAATGAAAGGAGGGAAGGAAAAAGCAGGTCTTATATCACATTTTAGTGTGACTTCTTTGAAAAATAACAGGTGTTGTCTTTGAGATATCCTGTCCAAGGAAAAGAGAGCCACTACCTTGTGTGGAAATCCACAGGATACCTGCAATAGCAAACACATCTTTCTCCCACCACCTCAGCCAGCAGAGCCTGGAAGTGCACAGTTTCTACACCTGGGGGCTCTGTTCTGCAAGCTATGCCCTCTCCAGAAGTCATGTGCCTCCTTTCAAAGCCAGCCTGGATTTCCAGAAAATTGGCTTTTCACCTTACCCTTCTATGCAACTGAATTGTCCATCTTCCTGAGAGCCTGAATGGGTGTCTCTAATATCATTTTGGTGTTGTCCCCTTTAAAAGAGCTCATCCTGGTGAATCTCTGTACTTCTTACCATAATTTAAAGCCTGGAGCTTTAGGGGCAAATTGATTCCTTCATAGACTCTTTTTGGCTTCTGGGGCATCTCTAGGCTGACAGCCAGCCTGTTAACATAACACAAGTTTAGCTTTCCAAAGGGGGTCTCCTGGCTGAGTCTCTGGGGTAACTTGGGAAGCCAGAGTGTCTCATCTCTTAACAGACTTCTCATCATATGACAGAAGACTCAGCCTCAGAGGGTGCCAGCACCAGCAGAGTCAAACAGGATCTTGCATCTAGGATCTCTTCCCTCAGAGGTCAGAGAAACCTACAGCATCCCCAGATTGCAACCTGGCTCTCATCCAGATTACCTCCCTCCTTATCCAGCTACCAAGCTTGGGGTTTAGCAACAAGTATTCCCAAAGACCTGACCAGATTCAGTTATCCCCAAAGCCCTTCTTCAACTCAGCAAATCACCCCCAGCCCCTACTTTCATCATCATTTTTATCTTTTATCTTTTCAGTTTCTTTGAGGTAATTTTATTTTTTAATTTCCGCTACTGGTTGGACCGTATATATTTTAGTTTTGTGGGTTTTTTTTTTTTTTTTTTTTTTTTTTTTTTTTTTTTTTTTGTAGCTTTCCTTAAATTTTGAAGATATAAATTGACCAGTAAACTTTTCCAACAAATTTAGGAAAGTCTGTGTTTACACCTCTTTTTGTTTTTTTGTTTTGTTTTTGTTTTTTTCTTTCCCTTCTTTCTTTTTATGGCCACACCTGTGGCATATGGAAGTTCCAGGGCTAGGGATCAAATCGGAGCTGCAGCTACCAGCAACTCAGAATCCAAACAGCATTTGAGACTTAAGCTTGTGGCCAAGGCGAATCCTTAACCCATCAAGTGGGGCCAGGGATGGAACTGCATTCTCACAGAAACCATGTGGGGTTCTTAAACTGTGAGCCACAACAGGTACTCCTACATGTTTAATTACACATTTAACACATCCTCTTCTGGGTGTTATATCATCGATATGATAAAAAAATTTCAGTTTTCAACTTTCCCATTAAAAATACTTACAATTACTTTTATATGTATCCAGTAGTTGACCTTTCTAGCACACTATCAACTTCGTGCTTGCCGTTCTTCCCTACGACTTATTTCTGCATCTATTCTTATCAATGTCTTAGCATCGTAATGTATATTATTTAGTTACTTTTTTTTTAACGTAGGGTCGGGGGCTATTGGGGTGGACCGAGCGAGCCCTGAGGCTTACCTTGCTGGGGTGAGGGAAGCTGGTCCCCCGCACAGCACCTGCAGCAGCAAAGATAACAGGCGGTAGAAGGAGCCCAGCACCCCAAGCAGCCGGGAGTCATGTGACCCGCGTGACTCTCGCGAGAGCGCAGAGCCCCGGCGTCCTCCAGAGCCCAGCGCCTAGTAAGGAGCTTGTACTGGTAAAGGCAGCTAGTTGTATTACTTAGGAAAATATGTTTTCTTTTCATCCTTTTTTGACAGGTTATAGAATTCGAAGTGAAGTTTATCCTCAGCATTTGGGATATAATTCTGTGCTTCTCTCTTACAAACTGCCTCACCGAGTTTGTTTACATGTTTACTCGCCTATCTTCTTCTCTCACCCCTTCCATTCGGTGCAAACTCCATCAACAAAACAGTGTCAACGTCGAGAAAGGTAAGCAAGGTGCTGATGATACCTCAGTTCATTAGTTTAGCGAGGAGCAGAGAGAGCAGATTGCATTACATTCTGGGGGTGCTTTCTGGCTGGTGTAGCAGACGGATGAGTCAATTAGTGATCTGAAGGTTCAGCCATTGAAAGGTTTCATGACCAAATTCGGGTTCACAAGGTACAAAGGCAGAGTCAGAAAAGGAGAGATTTTAGAGATTTATGTATTTTACTTATAGCATCTTCCGGTTGACTCCACATTAAGAAAATCCACTACAAAGGAAATTTGAATCCTGGAAACTCATTTTCCTCTTTAGCCCTGGCACTGCACTTATTTATTTATTTATTTATTTATTTTTTGGAGACTGCTCACTGGCGGCATAGTCTAACCATTCTCTTTGGGCTGTTTTTGTTCCCCATCCATTGTAAAAGTTGGAAACACAGGACTTTTATTTCCTCAAAAAGTCTTAGTGCCACTTATTACAGTGTGAAATAGGTGTAACCAGATTAGGGGAAGGCAGAGTGTCACATTCTTCACAATAAAAACTTAGATTTGATTATTAAATAACTATACTCACATTTTTAAAAACAAACATTAAAAAAAAAAGAAAAGAAATTCTTTATTTCTTCAGTTCTGGCCCCAATATATCTAGTATCTGAAATTCTGGGATTTAATCAGTCTTTCTTGTAGTCAGTCTCTGTTTCCCTGGTTCTAGCAATCTCTTGATTTTTTTCTGTCTTCGCTGTTCTTACCCTGTTCTCTGATCCTCGTGCCTTGGGAAGAAAGAGACAATTTCACCCATATTCTTTTGCAGTGGAATCTCCATACTCTACCTCAAATAACGACATCTCTTTAGTGTACCAAGGATGTGGTCAGAGCTGCAATTTTACACATTGTAAAGTACCTCCTAACTGAGGCAGCTTCCTCCAGATTCTATTTGCTAGAGCAGACAGCAACATATATAATTGCACTCAAGTAGTAGTTAATTTGTCTGCCAGAATTATATTTTCCTTTATGACAAGATTAACAAAAATGTGATTGAATCTCTTTACATCTGCTCATAGATAAAACAAACAAGCTAACACTAGCCAGGGAGTCTAGAGTGCCATGAAATCAACATACTTTATAGTCAAAAAGTACTGACTGATAAGTGACTACAAGAAAGAAAATGCATATATGAAACATAACTCAAACCATGGAATCAATTTGTATGCATACTGAATTAAATGAATTTATGGAGAGAAAACAATGAGACTTACCTTTATCACCCTCATTAACATAAAATAATTACATAGAATAAAAATGCATTCCCCTTTATATCATTGACCTTAGGGAAATTTAACTTTTCCATGCATCTGTAATGAGAACACACAGATACCAGTTGTCTTAGGAGTTTGCTCTGGGCCAGATGAAGGAATTCAGATTTTACGTTTAATAACTGTGACCCTATAAATGACTAAACCTTTTCCAATCTCATGTTTTTCTGTGAAATGGGAACTAATATAAAATTTCTAAGGCTATTAAGGAAATGCAGGAAAGTGGTATTTGTGAGGATGTTTCTACAAATATAGAAAAAGTAATCAGTTCTAGTCTTTAAATTCTACTTTATAAATTATAATTTACAAATATGAAAACAAGTTAAAACTAGAAATTATATATTTAGAGCAAATGGTTATAAAGATTAGGATTATTTTCCCCTTGGACTTTTTTTGTCTTTGTTTTTCTCTCTAACATTTTTACTGTTTTCATACAACTGCTTTTGACTTTAAACTAACACCTTTCAAATGATGTAATGTGATGTGGAAATTACTAGAAAGTAAAAGGAATCAAGCACAGAGGAACAATCTTCATTCCTTTGAGAGAAGCAATTGCATAACTACAGATGGAAATTGCAAGAAGTCTTATTTACCAGGATATTTTCTCTGTTCTTTCAATATCAAAAATGAAATCACTATAAAGAGAGCTGTCAGACCCTATATATTTCAAATGACTCAGTCACTCTCATTCTCTTTTTTCGGTCCAAATACAATGCACTTTCCACTGTTTTTAATTCCACTAATGAAGAAAAGAGGTGAAGGTAAATGCTTCTTATACAGAATAATAATCCTGTTCAGGCCACATATGGACTGATGATAAAATATCACTCAAAACAAAGCATTTTCAGAATATTTAGAAGACTTTATCTGGAGTTCCCGTCGTGGCGCAGTGGTTAATGAATCCAACTAGGAACCATGAGGTTGTGGGTTCGGTCCCTGCCCTTGCTCAGTGGGTTAACGATCCGGCATTGCCATGAGCTGTGGTGTAGGTTGCAGATGCGGCTCGGATCCTGCGTTGCTGTGGCTCTGGCGTAGGCCGGTGGCTACAGCTCCGATTGGACCCCTAGCCTGGGAACCTCCACATGCCGCGGGAGCGGCCCAAGAAATAGCAAAAAGACAAAAAAAAAAAAAAAAAAAAAGACTTTATCTGTGAAGTGGGTTACCAGTAACAATAACAGCTTCATTCTCAGGTGAGGATTAACTGAAATTAAATGCACGCATATAAGAAACTAATTCAAGGTATATTGTGTAAAGTGCTTCTCATTTTAAGATACGTGATTTTACAGTCCAGGTTTAGATGACTCCAGGTAGGCATGAAGTTTAATCCTTCCTGAGCTAATCAGATACTGGCACCCTGTATTAATTGCTCAGCAAGGTTTTTGACGGGGAATGGCTCCTATTATCTCCCCAGTTGGTGAGAGGGACAGAGACAGTAATAACGTGAGTAAGCACAAATTCTGGAGCCGAATGGCCTCTGTTCAGTCTGTGTGACTCTGGGCAAGTCATTTACATTTCCATCTTTCAGTTTCCTCATCTGTAAAAGGGGGAATAACAATGTCCCCTATCTTTTAGAGTTTTTGTAAGGGTTAAATGAATATATATATAAATAACTTAGAATAATGTCTGGCACAAATAAGTGCTTGAAAACATTAGCTGTGTTTATTCCTACGCCATGATACAATTGTACCTTAAAATCTCTAATTTATAGTTTGCACCTGGCTATGCCAGATCAGCAGGTTATTCTATAGACATTCTGGCTATGTGTCTCCCATAGCAGTTAAGAATGGCCATGAGGGTGTAAGACCACCCACCTTCATCCTTGAAAAGGTCCCAGTTTGAGCTTCTGGTCCTTTGGAGAGAAATTCATGCGTTTCCTTCCCTCAACTGCTAGCTGTTATCTGTATTCCTCTTCACACAATTAAGTTGTAACTTTTACAAAGGGGATCTATATCTTATCATGTCTTTTTTAAAATCAGTGTTTTCTTTTCATTAATCACAATCAACCTAGTGACTGTGACATGGAGAATAAGAGCCTTCTGTTGGGGAATGGATGCATTAGAACACGAATACAGAATTAATGGTATAGAAGTGTCCAAAATATTTCTGGATTCAAAAATGTTTTCAGTAGTAGAAATATCTGTCCTGACCCTTGAGTTATTTTTTCAAATTTTTTATTTAAGAATGGTTGATTTCCAATGTTCTTTCAATTTCTGCTATACAACAAATTGACCCAGTCTTTTATATATATATATATATACACATTCTTTATATATATATCTGTATTGCTTTGGGTAGTATGGCCATTTTTACAATATTATTTTTTCAACTCAGGAGCATGGAATATCTTTCCATTTCTCTGCATCCTCTTTAATTTCCTTGATTAATGTTTTATAGTTCTTGGCATATGTGTCCTTTACCTCCTTGGTCAGGTGTATTCTGAGGTATATACAGATATATATATAAAGAATGTGTATATATATATATATAAAAGACTGGGTCAATTTGTTGTATAGCAGAAATTGAAAGAACATTGGAAATCAACCATTCTTAAATAAAAAATTTGAAAAAATAACTCAAGGGTCAGGACAGGTATTTGATTTTGTGAGGTGCAATTTTAAAAGGTATCGTCTTTTGGTGTTCCATTTCTAATATTTCATTGCTGGTATACAGAAATGCAACTGACTTCTGAATATTAATCTTATATCCTTCTACTTTGCTGAATTTATTAATCAGTTCAAGTAGTTTTGGGGTTGAGTCCTTAGAGTTTTCTATGTATAGTATCATGTCATCTGCATACAGTGACAGTTTTTTTTTTTTTTGCTATTTCTTGGGCCGCTTCCGCGGCATATGGAGGTTCCCAGGCTAGGGGTCCAATCGGAGCCGTAGCCACCAGCCTACGCCAGAGCCACAGCAACGCGGGATCCGAGCCACGTCTGCAACCTACACCACAGCTCACGGCAACGCCGGATCCTTAACCCACTGAGCAAGGGCAGGGATTGAACTCGCAACCTCATGGTTCCCAGTCGGATTCGTTAACCACTGCGCCACAACGGGAACTCCCAGTGACAGTTTTATCTCTTCTCTTCCTATATGGATGCCTTTTATTTCTTTTGTTTGTCTAATTGCTGTGGCTAGGACTTCCAAAACTATGTTGAAGAGCAGTGGTGAGAGTGGGCATCCCAGTCTTGTTCCAGATTTGAGTGAGAAGGCTTTCAGTTTTTCCCCATTGAGTATTATATTTGCTGTGGGTTTGTCATAAATGGCTTTGATTATATTCAGGAATGTTCCCCCTATACCCAGTTTGGCGAGGGTCTTGATCATGAATGGATATTGGACTTTGTCAAATGCTTTTTCTGCGTCTATTGAGATGATCATATGATTTTTGACTTTTCTTTTGTTAATGTGGTGTATGATGTTGATTGATTTGTGTATGTTGAACCATCCTTGTGAACCTGGGATGAACCCTACCTGGTCATGGTGTATAATTTTTTTGATGTGTTGTTGGATTCGGTTGGCTAAGATTTTGTTGAGAATTTTTGCATCTATATTCATCAATGATATTGGGCGATAGTTTTCTTTTTTGGTGGTATCTCTGTCTGGTTTTGGAATGAGGGTGATGGTGGCATCATAGAATGTCTTTGGGAGTATTCCTTCTTCTTCAACCTTTTGAAAGAGTTTAAGGAGGATGGGCACCAATTCCTCTTTATATGTTTGATAGAATTCACCTGTGAAGCCATCTGGACCTGGACTTTTATTTGTAGGGAGTGATTTTATGACCTCTTCAATTTCATTTCTAGTGATCAGTTTGTTCAGTTGGTCTGTTTCTTTTTGATTCAGTTTTGGCAGGCTGTAAGATTCTAGAAAATTGTCCATTTCTTCCAGATTGTCAAACTTGTGGCTGTATAGTTGTTCATAGTATTCTCTTATGGTTTTTTGTATTTCTGCTGTATCCGTTGTGATTTCTCTTTTTTCATTTATAATTTTGGTGATTTGGGTTCTTTCTCTCCTCTTTTTAGTGAGTCTGGCCAGGGGTTTATCAATTTTGTTCACCTTTTCAAAGAACCAGCTCTTGGTTTTATTAATTTTCTCTATTGTTTTTTGAGTCTCTATTTTATTGATTTCTTCTTTGATCTTTATAATTTCCTTCCTTCTGCTGACTTTAGGACTTTTTTGTTCTTCTTTTTCTAATTCGTTTAGGTGGAGGGTTAAGTTGTCAATTTGGGATCTTTCTTCTTTTTTGAGAAAGGCCTGGATTGCTATAAATTTCCCTCTGAGCACTGCTTTCGCAGCATCCCATAGATTTTGAGAGGTTGTGTCTTCATTATCATTTGTTTCAAGGTAGTTTTTAATTTCCTTCTTGATTTCCTCATTGACCCATTGGTTTTTTAGTAGCATGTTGTTGAGTATCCATGTAGTAGGTTTTTTCTCTTTCCTTTTCCCATGGTTGATTTCTAATTTCATGGCATTGTGGTCAGAGAAGATACTTGATAATTTCTATGCTCCTAAATTTATTGAGGTTAGCTTTGTGTCCCAATATGTGGTCGATTCTTGAGAATGTTCTATGGGCATTTGAGAAGAATGTGTATTCTGCTTTTTTTGGATGTAGTGTCCTGAAGATATCAATGAAGTCTAACTTTTCTATTGTTTCCTTTAGGATCTCTGTTGCTTTATTGGTTTTCTGTCTAGAGGATCTGTCCATTGATGTGAAGGGGGTATTAAGGTCTCCTACTATGATTGTATTCTCATCAATATCTCCCTTTATGTCTGTTAATATTTTTTGTATGTATCTGGGTGCTCCTATATTTGGGGCATATATGTTGACGATAGCAACATCCTCTCCTTGGATGGATCCCTTAATGATTAAGTAGTGTCCTTCTTTGTCTTTCTTTATGTCTTTTGTTTTAAAGTCTATCTTGTCTGATATGAGCGTTGTGACTCCTGCTTTTCTGTCATGTCATTGGCGTGAAATACTTTTCCCCACCCTTTCACTTTCAATCTATATGTATCCTTTGTCCTAAGGTGAGTTTCTTGTAGGCAGCATATTGAAGGTTTTTGCCTTTTTATCCACTCAGCAACCCTGTGTCTTTTGATTGGGGCATTCAGTCCATTGACATTTAAGGTGATATTTGATAGATGATTATTTATTGCCATTTTGAGCCTCGTGTCCCAGTTCTCCATTCTTCCTTTCTTTTTTTTTTTTTTTTTTTTGGTTGGATAGTCTCCTGTTATTATCTGCTTGAGTGTATTTTTTTTTTTTTTTCACTTTTTGCGAATGCAATATTTGGTTTTGGCTTGTGGTTGCCCTGTTTTTTAAGTATGTGAACCCCTTCCCATAAATGTGTGTTTTAGCCTGATGGTCCTGTAAGTTCAAACACTTCATTATTATATTAAAATTAAGAAGAGAGACATACAAACAAACAAACAAAAAGAGTTATTTATTTCCTAACATCCCTTGCCCAAATTTTATGATTTTGATGACTCTTTTTTCTTTTTTTCTTTTTAATTTTATTTTGTTTGAAGCATGTTCATGATTAAATCTGTATGCTGGCTTATGTGAGTGACTGCTCTCTGATTGCAGTTTCCTCAGTCCTAGTTATTCTTCTTCTTTTTTTTTTTCTTTTCTTTTTTCTTCCATTTCCTTCCTTTCTTTTTGGTTTAGAGAAGCCCTTTCAGTATTTCTTTTAACCTGGATTTTGTGTTGCTGTATTCTTTTAGTTTTTGTTTGTTGGAAGAAATTTTTATTTCCCCTTCTATTTTAAATGGTATTCTTGCTGGAGAGAGTATTCTAGGTTGCATATTTTTTCCTTTTAGCACTTAAAATATCTCTTGCCATTCCCTCCTGGCCTGTAGTGTTTCTGTAGATAAATCACCTGATATTCTTATGGGGGTTCCCTTGTAGGTAACATTCTGTTTTTCTCTTGCTGCCTTTAGGATCCTCTCTTTATCACTAACTTTTGCCATTTTTATTATTATTATGTGTCTTGCTGTGGGTCTATTGGGGTTCAATTTGTTTGGGGCCCTCTGTGCTTCCTGTATCTTGAATCCAGTATCCTTTAGATTTGGGAAGTTTCCAGTGATAATTTCTTCAAATATATTTTCCATTCCCTTATCTTTTTCTACTCCTTCTGGAATCCCTATTATGCATAGATTGGCCCGCTTTATATTATCCCATAGGTCTCTTATATTGCTTTCCAGTTTTTTGATTCGGTTTTCTGTCTGTTGACCAGATTGAGAGGCTCCTCCCCAGGGCAGCCCAACTCAGAAAGACCGTCTGAGAATTAGGCAGATCTTTTCACGGCCTGGCTAGAGTTGTTCTAGCTTTTCTGGGCTGCAGGCCTTTTCTCGGGGACTGGTGGTGTTTGGTGCTGCTCTGTGGGGGTGTAGCCCCTGCAAAGGGCAAGCAGGCCTGTGCAGGGACAGCCCCTGCAGTGGTAGGCTTCAGGCAATTGTTGAGGCCAGCCCTCCCGGATGGCAGGCAGCCCCAGGTCTGGCAATTGGGTGGGGGGGTGTGGGGGGAGGGGATGCACTGGGAAGCACAGCTTTCTGCTAGCTAGCGGGTCTGTAAGCTTGCTGTGGCGTGGGGAGTATTCTATGGGGACCCACCCCTTCTTCTCTCCCCTCCTCAGCATGGGCGCAGACCAGGCTCTTCTCCCAGGTTCCTTCTGATGTGGCTTTCCACTTCCCCACCCCTGGAGTATTGCTCCCTTCCTCTGCGACAGCTTTGTTTTCTAGTCTCTCAGGCAGTCTCTGTCCTGTCAAACTTGACAGACCGGTTTCTAGACCTCCCAAGCAGTTTCTGCTCCGCCCCGCCCCCCCAGCCCTTTCCCCGGGGACTAACCTCTGGAGCCGAGGATTCGGTGCCCAGCCCCCACCCAGGCGTCTCAATTTTTGGTGACTGTGCCCATAGTTCAGATGGTCCATTCAGTTCTCGATCTGCTTTTTAGTACTCCAACTTACTGCTACACTCTTCTCTGCATCTGGAGATTCCTCCGGTTCATTTGATCTTTCCCCCAGTAGGTGACTTTCCAGGGTGCGGGATCCCTTTCTCCTCAGTTCCCTTTTGGGAGCGTCCGTCCAGCTTGGATTCACCTTCTCTCACTCTCCTCTTTTCTCTTGTTTTACCTAGTAATGTCACAAACTTCTTGCCGTTATTGGAGTTTAGGTTCTTCCGCCAGCAATTGGTTGCTGTTCTGTGCGAGTCATTTATCCTGTAGATGTGCTTTTTTTGTTGTGTTTGTGGGAGAGGGCGAGCGTGTCCCCCTACTCTTCCGCCATCTTGTCTCTCCTCTCCTACTACATCTTAATCCATTCATCTGTCGTTGGACATTTGAGTTGTTTCCATGTCTTGGCTATTGTGAATAGTGCTGCAATGTATATACGGGTGCATATTTCTTTTTCAATGAAAGTTTTATACAAACATATGCACAGGAGTGGGATTACTGGATCATATGGTAGTTCTATATTTAGTTTTCTGAGAAACCTCCATACTGTTTTCCATAGTGATTGTACCAATTACATTCCCACCAAGAGTGAAGGAGGAGTCCCTTTCTCTACACCCTCTCCAGCATGTGTTTGTTGACTTCTTAATGACGGCCATTCTGACTGGTACGAGGTGGTACCTCATTGTAGATTTGATTTGCATTTCTCTAATAATTAGTGATGTTGAGCATTTTTTTTTTTTTTTCATGTGTCTGCTTGCTGTCAGTATCTTTTCTTTGGAGAAATGTCTTTTCAGTTGGATTGTTTTTTGTTGTTGTTGTTGAGTCGTATGAGTTATTTGTATATTTTGGAAATTAGGCCTTTGTTGGTTGTATCATATTGCAAAAATTTTCTCCAGCTCTGTGGATTTTTTTTTTTTTAATGGTTTCCTTTGCTTTGCAAACACTTGATTTTAATTAGGTCCCTTTGGTTTATTTTTGTCTTTCTTGTCATTCTAAGAGGTGAATCAAACAAGATGTTGCTGTGATTTATGTCAAAGAACGTTCTGCCTATGTTTTCCCTAGGATTTTTATAGTATTTGGCCTTACATTTAGGTCTTTAACCTATTTTGAGTTTGTTTTGTGTATGATGTTAGAGAATGTTCTAATTTCATTCTTTCACATGTAGCTGTACAGTTTTCCCCTTCAGTTATTAATAAAAACAGGTAATCTGACTATGCTGTACTTCTTCACAAACCCTATGACTCTCCGTTGTCCTTAGGATAAAGGCCAACATTTTTTTTTTTTTTTGTCTGTTTCCCTTTTCTAGGGCTGCTTCTGCAGCATATGGAGGTTCCCAGGCTAGGGGCTAATTGGAGCTGTAGCCACTGGCCTCTGCCAGAGCCACAGCAACGCTGAATCTGAGCCGTACCTGCAGTCTACACCACAGCTCACGGCAATGCCGAATCATTAACCCACTGAGCAAGGCCAGGGATCAAACCCTAGTCAGATTTGTTAACCACTGTGCCATGACGGGAACTCTGTGGGCCAATATTTTTAACATGTGCACCAGCCTAGCTCCTGCCTTACTGTGTACCTTATCTGTGTCTCTTATCTGTATCCATATTGCTCTTTTTTTAGATCCTTGAATATGCCATGAATTTATGTAACCTCGTTTATTTAAATACTCAGTACAGTAAACACATCACCTCATACTTATTTCTTTGTTAGGCAGAAACTGATCTCAAACTAAGAACAAATGTAAAATATAAAAGACACAAGTGGGTCAGAAGTCAAAACAAAACAGTTTTACTCATATTCAAAACATTTTCTTGGAAAATGCTTCATTATTTCCACCAATCAATACAAAATGTTTTGAATCTCCACCAGCTAAACAATGAAGATATAAACATGGACCAAGTAGTGCCTGCCCGAAGGAGACTCGTATTCTAATGGAACTATTGGTGATGGCATAATTGTGCCTGACTCCAAAACTGAGAAATGTGTGCTAAAGTAACACTGAATAAAACATCCTATGGAATTTTTAGAATTTTATAGGACATGCCATCACCATTATCATTTTTGACAAATTTTTTTATTGGCCTTCAAAGTTTTCTTGATGTTGGGAGGATGTGAAGAGTTAGCATAGTTTTGCTAAAATATATATTTTACTTATTAAGACATTTTTACCATTTCATCTAATTTAACATCCAGATAGCTATAAAATGTCAAGGTTAGGAATATTTTGATGAATTTCTTTAGTCTTTTTTTTTTAAATATATTTTACTCTTAACAGCTTTCCCATTGTGGTGCAGAGGAAATGAATCCAATTAGGAATCATGAGGTTGTGGGTTCGATCCCTGGCCTCGCTCAGAAAGTTAAGGATCTGGCATTGCCGTGAGCTGTGATGTAGGTCACAGATGCAGCTCAGATCTGCTCTTGCTGTGGCTGTGGCTGTGGCAGAGGCAGGCAGCTGTAGCTCTGATTGGATTCCTCTCCTGGGAACCTCCATATGCCGCAAGTGCAGCCCTAAAAAACAAAATGAATAAATAAATAAATAAATCTCAAAAACCCAAGGTGTAGCAATCATTATTATTGCTCTCACATGTAATTAATTATAGATTGCCTTGTATTGTAGCTATTACTGTATGTATTTTATGTGTACATATTGGGAAATGCATTTTTTAAGACTTGCATTGTCTTAGATATTTTATTTTGAAATAGTTTTAAATTTATTGAAAAACTGAAGAGATACTAGTAAATTGGTTTTTAAATCTGTATATCTACCACAATACTTATTGTAATGCCTTAGATGCTCAATAAATATTTCTACTGAAACACTGATTTTATATCAAGTCTCATCAATTTTATTGGTTAGTTTCATGAGGTAAAGAATTTTGAACTGTGTTTGGAAAATTGCCCTGCTTAATTATATCCTTTTTATTACTATTGTGATTAACTGCAATACTAGGAAATATCCATATACATTTTGCCCTTAGCGAAAGGATAGAGGAAATAGAAAATAATCATCACAAAATTTTGGGTTTTTTTCTGTTATAGATGCTAAATCAAAAACCAACAATAGGGAGACCATTGTTGCTTTTAGCTAAATGCAAGATATCAGCGACAAAAAAGATCATCTGTGAATTTAGAATGATACAGTGATGAATTTGGAGTGGATCCTAGATCTCATTTAGTCCACCTCTCATACTTTGCATATAAAAAATAGGTTCACATATGTCCAATGACTTATAAAAAGGGCAGTGCAGCTATTAAGAAGCAATGGAAATAAACCCTGGCCTACAATTCCAGGTCAGGAACTTTTTTTTTTTTTTTTGCTTATTAGGGCTGCACCTGCAGCATATGGAAGTTCCCAGGCTAGGGGTTGCATCAGAGCTGCAGTTGCCAGCCCTGAGATGCAGCCACAGCAACATGGGATCTGAGAAACGTATGCAACCTACACCACAGCTCACGGCAACGCCAGATCCTTAACTCACTGAGCAAGGCTAGGGATCCAACCCGCAACTTCATGGTTACTGGTCAGATTTGTTTCTGCTGTGCCACAATAGGAACTCTGTTTATTTATGTTAGGGCTACACCTGCAGCTTATGGAAGTTCCCAGATTAGGGGTCGGAATTGGAGCCACAGCTGGAGCCTACACCACAGCCGCAGCAACACAGGATTCGAGCCACTTTGCAACTTACACCATAACCCATGGCAATGCTGGATCCTCAACCTACTGAACAAGGCCAGAGATTGAAACTGCATCCTCCGTTCTTAACCCACTGAGCCACAATGGGAACTCCCCAGAACTTTTTTGCATAAACCAAAATGAACAGTATATTGCTAACCACTTAGGCATTTCTTCTATGCTAATGGTTCTTTGGATAAGAATGAAGATTTCATCTCTTTTAATGCACTACTGGATGTTATACAACTGCCATATTGACTGGCATTGTCATGGTCTGGTTTGTGTCCAGGTTTAAATACTTGACACTGTGAGATTTGAATGCTGCCTCTGTCACTTCTTTCAGTGATGTGGTAGTTATCAAATTAATCTAACAAAGTCTTAGTTTTCCAAGGTATATATAATAACAATTTAAGATAACTCTGGGAATCAGACTGGGTCTTGGCTTAAAGAACTTTCTTTAGAGCCTGGCATAATAGATAATCAGTTAGTATTGCTCCCTCTCTTCGCCACTCCCATGGAGAGGGAAACTTTTTCTAGGGGACAAGAATGTTTAGAAAAAGGCTTGGATGTGGGAGTATGACTGGGTACCATTCCAAGTCTTCCATTGCTGTATGTGCAACTAATGTCTCCAACATACAAGTTCTTCATCAGCTAGGTGGGGATAATACCTCTTTCAGGTGATGGTCTGAAGATTTAAATACCTGGCATACAGTAAGCACTTAGCAATTGTTCTGTTAGTTGTTCCATTTCCTGTATTAGCCACCACATTAAGCAAAAGAGGATTTTGATGATTCTTTGCAACTTTTAAAATGAGTTAGAAATTTGTTCTAAAATATTTTTAAATTATTGACCTTGTAGATAACTCATTCCAGAGAATAAAGACAATGCAGTAGGACATGTCCATCTATAGCTCTCTTTGTCCACAGGTTTCCAAAAAAAACCTATGATTAAAAAGTCCTAATAAGGGAATTCCCATCGTGGCTCAGTGGTAACAAACCTGACTAGTATCCATGCGGTCATGGGTGCAGTCCCTGTCCTTGTGCAGTGGGTTAAGGATCCGGTGTTGCTGTGAGCTGTGGTGTAGGTCACAGATGTGGCTCAGATCCCATGTTGCTATGGCTGTGGTGTAGGCCAGCAGCTACAGCTCTGATTCGACCCCTAGCCTGGAACTTTCATGTCCTGGGTACAGCCTAAAAAGACAAGAAAAAAAAAAATGCTAGTAAGAATATTTGCCAGAAAAAAATGCTTTATAAGCAATCTGGGTAATGTTTCTTAGACTGTAACAGAAATGACTAGTCTTCCCATTTATATATAATGCAGATTTTGTATTGGGGAGGAGGAGTAAGATCACAATAGGTAAGTCTACACTAGGTGCTTTATAAACTCTTACATTCTCAAAATAGTCCTATGTATTATATTCACATCACAGATGGGGAAACAAAATTTCTAGAAAGTTAAATCATAACATGCCCAGCCTGACAGATTTAGTAAGGTATGGACTCTAGTTGTGAATCCAGACATGGTTGTTACCAAAGACCTTTCTCTTCCCAGAAATGTGGCTTTTCTCCACTTCTAATATCTGAAGCACTCTATTTTCCTGTGATGAACTTAAGGTGTAATAAAAAGTAAAACAGAGAAGTCTAGGGAAATTGAGAATGCAAAAAGAACAATACTGCATCCAGCTATTCCTTCCCAAATTACTGGCTTCCTAGTCATCGGACAGTAACATGTACAAATACCTACAAACCCATAGTTGACCGTTTTGTTTGACCTCAGCAGAAATTAAAATAGACTATGTACAACCTCTCCTTTCTTGGACATGGGACTTGTGTAATTAATGACTTCACTTTTTCCACTAGAACTAATTCAATTTTGTTAATTAGAAATTGAAACCAAAAATGGTTACTTGAGAATAATATGCTTGTAGTATGGTAGAATTTATAAACATCACATCAGTGGGTTACATTCTGCATAACTTTTGATAATGCATAATTCATCAGGTCACTGGTTACATTCTGCATAATTTTTTAGTGCAGAAACAAAAAATTGTGGATATTTTCTGCAGGCAGAAGTTTTGAATAGAATATCAATTTTCCTTCACAAGGGAAATTTTATAACAACATCAAGCCCCACTTTACGTCCTCTGTGTTTGGGAAACTGTTCTCCTCTAGCCACTATTCGCTTTCCTCCTGTGCAACATGGAATCAAGGCTTCTTGGACAGCAGTGTAAGGATTGACCTTGAAGGCGAAGCTTGGGTCTAGACTTTACTTTTTACTAACTACACACGTTTCAGAAAAACATTCATTTCCTGATCCTCAGATTTTCCCTCTTCTGTGAAATGAGGATAGTCTTTCAGCCTCACTTTCAGATAAGTTGAACGATCCAAATGAGAAAACATATTTGAATATAGCACTTGTTTCCAAGTTGTAAATGAGAAATGAAAGGACCCTGCTATTCAAGATGTGCAAATGTGTGTGGAGGGGTAGTGTGTGTATATGTTTATACCACACTTTGCTGTTGCTGCAAATCCTCAGAATATGCTCTTTCACTTAAAATCTTCTTTTCCTCTGATTTCCTTTCAGTGGTGAATGTTCTCCTGTGGGAAGTTCCTGCCTTACTTTCTTTTCCTCCTTCCTTTCTTCCCTCATTTGCCTTCTACATGCATAACCTTCCACATAACTGTCCTTTCGAATCATCATCATAACAACAACAACCTTTATGGTAAAGGCACTAAATAGTGTTTATTAAATACTTATTATAAGTCAGACATCGTTGATCGCACTTTGTCTCAGTCCATATTCACACCATGCTCATAATGAAAATACCACGACATGATCATGGAAACTTCTGCCTCCATCCATTCCATCCACTGCTTGTGGATTCTTCTCAGAATAAGTATCTCTCTCTTTCCCTCCTTGTTCCCCACTCTCTGCCTTTTCTCTCCATCCACTCCCCTCTTATTCCAGTATCAATTCTGCTACTTCTAAACATTACTTCTCATGCTGCTATCAAAGTGCCACAGATTATAGTAGAACTACTGCTCTGAAATTCACTTTGTTCCTAATTCTTGCTGACTATATGCTGGAAACAACTATTTTTCTTTAGGAAGATCATCGTTAATGTAGGTGTGCAGTTACTTCCTGTGAGACTCCTCTGTGAGATCAGTTCTCTTAGGAAAAAACAAACAAAAATCCAAACCAAAAACAAACAAACAAACAAACAAAAAAGAACCAAGGCACTGATAAGTTGGCTTGACATAAATTCCTTGGGACATTTTAAAGTTTTATTCTGATGGTAAGAACATAAAAGTTGGATTAGAAAAACCTGAGTTCCAGAACTACAGTCTTCACTCTGACCTCACCACCACCGCTGTGAAACAACTATTCTGTACACATCATTTTATAGTTTAGTGTTTTCTCATACAAACTCATCTTACTCTGACTTAGCCAAATTGGAAATCCAGATAAATAGCTATTGTACCATATCCCATGGACTAGGAATGCTAAGGGAAAATATGATCCTACTTGTGATGTTCACCTACTACAGCGTTTGGTAAGAGAACAAAAAGGGAACTAATATTGGCCGTGTGTTTTCTGTGCTCCAGGCAAAGTCCTAGGTACTTCACACACAGTTGAAATGTCAGAAAGCCTATTTTCAGTGAAGTTCTTTCGTCAGGGTTAGTGAGGTTTAGTAATCTGTCCATGGGTCAGGGGCACAGCTAGAATTAGAGCATAGGGCTGCTGGCTTTTAAGGCCAACGTGCTCTTTGCTGTACCCAGGTGCTTCACTTCCTTCTGGAAAGTTAGATTACTTTGTCCTCCTTTAAAGTCGTATTCTTATCATTCGCAGGTAGTTCCCTGGTTTTATTGGACAATTTTGGACATAATTCTGACTCTTGGAACATTAGTTCCCTGCCATTTAGGATATCAAAAAAAATTAAGTCATATATTAGCTGTCCCAAAGTTAATGTAACTTTAAAATTTTTCTAAGTTTTAATCAGGAAATGATTTTAGCCCCTGAGAAAATTGTATTCAATAATAACAGTTGAAATGGTAATATAATATGTAATTTCACCATCTTAGATATGAAAGACATTAATGGAACTTTTTGATCGATCCAAGCCTTTTCTCAAAATTTGGGTGCTGTGAAAACATCCCTTAAATCAATTGAGCCATTTATTTCCTGGTGTTCTCATCTTTCTCTTACACTTGATGATTCTGCCTCTCTTGAATAACTGCAGATTGCAAATCATTTTAATGTTTATTTCTCCAATTGACTTTCCTCTCGGATGTGAATAATTCATCTACACTTCTTTCCCTGAGTCTCAAGTGCCAGATCCTTTTGTATGAAATGCTAATGTAATCTTGATGATTTTTGTAAGGAAAAGGAAAGTAAAGCAAATTCATCTTTTGAAAAAAGATATGGCCTTCATTGAATTTTATATGAACAAAGAGGAAAGAAATTAGTTAAAAAATAATAGATTTGTGTTTATTAAATGCTACATATTAAACTTCTATGGCATAAAATTTGGGATTTATGTTGTATTATGGGCTAAAATGTAAACAGAAATTACTTTTATATTACAGACAAAATGGTACCTTTCCAGTGATTATACCATGAAATAAAATAGCTTGAGTTAGAAGACATTCAGAGACTTAAGGATGATAATGAAATTTGTCTTGGCTCTATAAAACTTAAGATGACAGGATCCTCTTCCCAAGGCCTAATGTATTCTTTCTTTATACCTGATAAAGTAGTGGCATTTAGAGGTTATAGTGTAACTGGACATCAGAAAGACCATTGCAGGAACCTGATTTGACCACCCTAAAGAAGAGAAAAAGAAATACATGGGATAGAATCTAGAATAAATCTGACTAGAAAATAATTGGATAATTAAAACAAGTTTTTATTGGCTAATCATGCTCCTCTACAATGAGATTTCTAGCCATTTAGCACAGAACTTTGCCCATGGACCACTTTCCTTCATCTAAAAGTTGTAACTATGGCCTGATGACACCAAAGAAACACATGCCAGATTGGTTAGTTGTTATGAAACTGGGACGAAGCAAGCATGTGTAGGATAGGTATACTAAGAAGAAGTGTGCTTTGTTATTTTTTTCTACTTTGGTTTATTATAAGATATTGAATATAGTTCCCTATGCTATACAGTAGTATCCTATTGTTTATCCATTCTGTGTAAAATAGTTTGCATCTGCTATTTGCAAACTCCCAATATATCAATCCCCTAACCCCCTCTTGACAAGCAGATGTCTCTTTTCTATGTCTGTGAATCTACTTCTGTTTTATAAAGTTCATTTGTGTCATATTTTAGATTTCACATACAAGGGATGTCATATTATATTTGTATTTTTCTTTCTGACTTCACTTAGTGCAGTAATCTGTAGGTCCATCTGTGTTGCTGCAGATGGCATTATTTCGTTCTTTTGTTATAGCTGTGTAATATACTACTGTGTGTGCATGTGTGTGTGTACTATATCTTCTTTATCCATTATCTATTGATTAATGTTTAGGTTGTTTCCATGTCTTAGCTATTTTGTACATAGTGCTCCTGTGAACATAGAGGCGCATGTATCTTTTCTAATTAATAGATTTGTAAAGATGTATGATCAGGATTAGGATTGCTAGATAATATGGCATCTATATTTTTAATTTTGGAGGGAACCTCTATACTGTTTTCCATAGTGGCTGTACCAGTTTACATTCCCATGAACAGTGTAGGAAGGTTCCTTTTTCTCCACGAACCTCACCAGCAGTAATTGTTGATTTTTGTTGTTGTTGCTGTTGTCTGTTTAGGGCCATACCTGTGGCATATGGAAATTCCAAGGCTAGGGCTAAAGCAGAGCTGTATCTGCTGGCCTATACCACAGCCACAGCAACACAAGATCCGGGCCATGTCTGCAGCCTACACCACAGCTCACAGCAATGCCAGGTCCTTAACCCATTGAGTGAGGCCAGGGATCAAACCTGTCTCACTCATGGATTTTACTGCTGAACCACAATGGGAACTCCCTGTTACCGACTTTTTAATAACAGCCATTCTGAGTGGTGTGAGGTGGTTCTTCCTTATAGTTTTGATTTGCATTTTCTCTAATAATTAGCTATGTTAAGCATCTTTTCATGTGATTATTGGACATCTGTCTGTCTTCTTTGAAGAAATGTCTGTTTAGGTCTGCCGATTTTTTGATTGAATTATTTATTATTTTGTTATGAGCTATTTATATATTTTAGAAATTAATCCCTTATCATTCGCAAATATTCTTGTCCATTTTGTAGATTGTCTTTTTGTTTTGCTTATGATATCCTTGCTCTATAAAAGCTTATAAATTTGATAAAGTCCCATTTCTTTATTTTTGCTTTTTATTTCTATTGCCTTTGGAGACCTAAGAAAGCTTTGGTACAATTTATGTCAGAGAATATTTTGTCTATGTTCTCTTCTAGGAGTTTTATGAAGCTACGTCTTATATTTAAGTCTTTAAGCCATTTTGAGTTTACTTTTTGTGTATGTGATGGTGTGTTTCTAACTTCATTGATTTACAAGTGGCTGTTCAACTTTCCCAACACCACTTTCTGAAGAGACTGTCTTTTCTCCATTGTTTATTCCTGCCTCCTTTGTTGAAGATTAATTGCCCATAGGTGTGTGCATTTATTTCTGGGCTCTGTATTCTGTTCCATTGAGCCATGAATTAGTTTTTGTGCCCATACCACTCCATTTCATTACTGTAGTTTTGTAATACTATCTGAAGTCCAGGAGGGTAATATCTCTAGCTTTGTTCTTTTTCTTCAGTATTGCTCTGGCAATTCAGGTTCTTATATAGTGCCATATAGATTTTAGGATTACTTGGTTTTTTGTTTGTTTTTGTTTTCTGGTAGTTTTATGTTGAGTCTTTAGGGTTTTACATAATAGTATCATCCCATCTACACATAATGGCAGTTTTACCTCTTCTCTTCCAATTTGGATATCTTTGGGTTTTTTTTGGTTTTTGCTTTTTTTTTTTTTTTTTTTTCTTGTCTGATTGCTGAGGCTAAGGACTTTCCAGTACTATGTTGAATAGAAGTGGTGAGGGTGGGCATCCTTTTCTTGCTCCAGATTTTAGCAGGAAGGCTTTCAACTTTTCACTGTTGAGTATTATGTTTGCTGTGGGTTTGTCATTAATAGCATTTATTATATTGACATACATTCTGTCTGTACTCACTTTAGTAAAAGTTTTTATCCTGAATGGATGTTGAATTTTTATCAAAATAGATGCTTTCTCTACATCTGTTGAGATAACTGTGCTTTTTGCTCTGTATAATATCTCTTCTAATCTTCACAAGAGCCCTACAAAATTATGTCATTACTAAATTTATTTTAGCTAAGGAAATTGACGTTAGATAAAGACATATTCCCCTAAGCAACACCTAATCCAAAAAGTGCTAAAATTCAAATAATGAGCCTACATTCCTCACAGGATACTATGTTCATGGCTGACCTCAGTACTCCCTAAGCTTTTGATATTATGGTATGATTTTTTAAAAAAGGAGAAGAAGAGGAAGAAAGAAAGAAAAATAAATAAGACTACAGTTTGAATCTAGAAATTTTCAACTATTAAAAATGAAATATCTTTCAGGTATGTCTAAAATTACTCTTTATATCTAAAATGATCTTTTCTGTAAACTATCTTTTTTTTGGGGTCTTTTTGTGTTTTTAGGGCCACAACCGCGGCATGTGGAGATTCCCAGGCTAGGGGTCTAATCGGAGCTACAGCTGCTGGCCTATCCCACAGCGACAGTAACGTGGGATCCAAGCCATGTTTGCACCCTGCACCACAGCTCATGGTGACACTGGATCCTTAACCCACTGAGTGAGGCCAGGAATCAAACCTGCAACCTCATGGTTCTAGTTGGATTCGTTTCCGCTGCACCATGATGGGAATTCCTCTGTAAGCTATCTTTGAAATCCCTACTCATCTACCTATACTTAGCTCAAAAGTCACCTCCTCTATGAAGCTCTCTCTAACAGCCCGGATGGCATAGATGACCAATTCTTTCCATATTGTTTTTCATAATGACTTGAGTCTTCATAGTACGTTTTTATACCTTTCTTGATTTAATTATGATAATAATTTTAAAATATATGATTATAAACTTCTTGTAATATTCTAATAAACAGTGAGCCCCTTGAAGGAAATTATCAAGTCTGATTTTTCTTTTAATTTCCACAAAATTTGAAACATGATAAACATTCAACAAGCACTTGAATGAAAACTCTTAAAGAACTAAAATGATCAACTTACTTGTATATGCAATATTTATCGGGGAGTTCCCATCGTGGCGCGGTGGTTAACGAATCCGACTAGGAACCATGAGGTTGCGTGTTCAATCCCTGGCCTTGCTCAGTGGGTTGATGATCCGGCATTGCTGTGAGCTGCAGTGTAGGTTGCAGATGCGGCTCGGATCCCACGTTGCTGTGGCTCTGGCGTAGGCCGGTGGCTACAGCTCCGATTCGACCCCTAGCCTGGGAACCTCCATATGCCACGGGAGCAGCCCAAAAAATGGCAAAAAGACAAAAAAAAAAAAATTATCTACATAGATTGGTTATGTGTGCCTAAAGTTAGTAGGAGGAAGTATCTGCAGAGAAGCAGATTTTAGATAATTATAATATGAATATTAATATTATTGTACATAAGTGTAAATTCTTTTCAATGCCTCAGTGATATCCTCCATCTATTGTTACTTAACTCTGGTTTGGATGCTCACCACTCAAAAGCCAGTAATCAAGAGGAAAGTGTCAGTAGAAAGAAAAGATGCTTTAATCAGAAGAGTCAACAACCTAAGGAGAAGCTGGACTCATATGCTGAGACCAACTCCAAGGATTCTTCTCAGTCACAACAGTTTTTAAAGGGGAAAAATGGAGAAGAATCTCAGTGAATCATCGAGGTAAGAGGTTGGATTCTGCATCATTCTCCATAGAGCACAGACTGACTGACTCTTTCTTCAGATGTTGTCTTGCTAAGGTGGCTGTTGAGAGTAGAGAGCTAGTCATTCTTTTACTACTTAATTCTGCATTCTTACTCCTTTTAATATTGGAGAAGAATCAACAGGTTAGGCAAGGCATGGTGTGCATTCCGGAGAGCAAAAGTCAGAAGTTTGGTAAATTGCCTAATGATTTCATTCCAATAAATAGGTTCTTTCAAGGGTAAAGGGGAATAGAAGTGGCAAACAGGGAAGGGACAAAGAGCTGCTTTCACTGTAACCTACTTCCAAGTCGTATTAGTTTGTCACCAGGCTTATTGCCCCGATGACACTGACAAAAATACCACCTCTGCCTAAAATACTTGCAAGACCCAGGTCAGAGTCTACCTTCTCAAAGCAGCTTTTCTCAACACTCCTCCAGCTCCCCCCTGCCCCTTTATTTTTCTTTTCTGGGTTTAGATGTCAGTTTTTATAGGAGTATTCTGACAGTTACAGTTTCCAATCATCTGGAGATCAGGTAGTTGTGAGAAGCTGAGTTCTATTTAACGCCTCCTCCTGGGAGAAGTGAGAGAGTCCCAGGTTCCAGCTATTATTTTTCCCAAAGACCCAGAGATTGAGGTACTCAGTATCAATTTTGAAGTCATCTTATTGTTGCGCCACAATACCTAAGCGATTATGGCGCATATAAGTCAACATATAAATTTGACTCTGAAGGAATGAGTATTGGGTACATTCTTTGCAAGAGGGAATATACATTGGTAAGATATTGTCAAAAATGCATTTTACAACTGCAACTCAATAATCTTATAAAAGTAAAATTGCATTATTGCCTTCCTAATTTATTGCTAACTTCCTAATTGTTCCCTGCTTCCTAAATATTAATGCCCAACACTTTAACATGTTTCTGCCTTACTTCCAAACTTCAAGTTCTTATTCTTTCTTTCACATTTTCTGGACTTTAGTTTATATTCCAAAGGAAATGCTACCTATTCCATGAATAAGTTGTTATTCATGGCTCAAGCTGTTCCTTTTATCTTGACTTTCCTTATCATCTCTTCAGTTTGAAAACTCCATCTTCAACTCAGGTCAAATCTCAAAATCTTGATAAAGTCTTTACTCCTTCCTCTGAGGCTCACAGTGCCTCACAGAAACTTCCTTAAAGTGTCACTACAGTGATTGGCTTTTTTTTTTTTTTTTTTTTTTTTTTTTGTCTTTTGTCTTTTGTCTTTTTTTTAGGGCTGCACCTGCGGCATTTAGAGGTTCCTAGGCTAGGGGTCTAATCGGAGCTGTTGTTGCCTGCCTATACCAGAGCCACAACAATGCCAGATCCAAGCCGTGTCTGCAGCCTACACCACGCTGCATGGCAACACTGGATCCTTAACCCACTGAGCAAGTCCAGGGATTGATTCATTTCTGCTGCACCACGATGGAAACTCCATGATTGGCTTTTGTTCCCTTACTCTTAGCTCTGGCGGATGAGACACTTCTCTTAGATTTCAAAAAACTTCCTAGTTCCTATCACAGTGTTCAATTTAGTAACTTTGTTGTTGTTGAGTGGTTGTTAATAACAACAGCAACAAAAAATCTAACGTAATGTAAAAGGAACAGAACAAGAGAATTGTTTCTTTATGTCCAACTATAAAACATAATTTTTTAAAATATCTTCAGTATTGAAATGTTATAAAACAAATGTAGCAAATTCATGCCAAGAGGTTTCATGAACATTTTATTCTGGATATGAAGCAGAGGCTGTCCAACTCAGAAAATCTTGGTGTGCATCTCATAAAAGGCTTACTTCAAAAACTTAATACACATACTAGAGTGCCTTTGCTCAGTCATTTGTATTACAGCCTGCTGATAATTACATAGAAATGCCGAGCCCTAAAGATAGAGGTAATTGGTATGGGAAGTCAAGGCAGATTAAAATGAGATTCTTAGGGAAATAGGTTTTTTGCTTTCATTGCTACCAACTGGGCTAAGAGCAACTGTCCTCAGTCTCATGGAATGGCTCTTGAAAGGTGACAGGCAGACTCTGCTCTTTTCATGTCTCTGAGCCGTATTCTCAGCTTGCAAAGTGTTTTTAGGTAAATATCCAAATGCAGAGTTTTCTAACTAAACAGAAAGCCCTAACAAGAGCTTTAGATGAAGATTCATGTTTCTCTTTCTTAGGTTTAAAGCAGTGTTAGAATTGCCACGTAAATCACTTAAAAGCTAGACATTACAACTAAGACACAGTTACAAAGGATGAAAAACCTGGGTGAGTGTGAGAAAAGAGAAAATGCAGAAAGAGATGGAAGGAGCTAGGGACAAAAATAGATAAAATTAGTATCATTCATTTAACAGATTTATGTAATTGATTTCAGAAAACTGGAGAGTTTGGGATTATAAGAAAAGCAGTAGCTTAAATCATGGCTCTGTCCCTTAGTAGCTCTGTGACTTTAAGTGAATGACTTAGCTACCTTAACCTCCAATTAGCCATGTATAAAATTAGGTGATAATATTATTGAAAATAATACCACTTTGGGGATAATTTTGAAGATTAAATAATACATACACAGTGCTTAGCAAATATACACTTCAATAAATAACAAATTTTTAAAATTAATATTTTAACAAAAATCTGATCCTGTTATTCACTTGCTAAAACTCCCTTCTCTGGTTTCCTATTGTGCTCAAAAACAAATTAAAAAAAAAAAAAAAAAAAAACCCAGACTCATACTTTGTCCTCAGGTTTCCTTGTGCTCCATCTCTCATGATCTCTCTAGCCTCCCTCCGCATCTCTCTTTTCTTAGACCACAGAGTTTCACTCTAACCCACTCTCAGTCCTTCAAACAGACAATTGTAGAACCTCATAGTTTTTTCTGACAGGAACATTTCCTCTTTCGGTATATTTCATACATAACTAACCTCTCTTAGTCCTCAGGTCTTTTGTTAAATGTTACCTCCACAGAGAACTCTGTCTGGTCTCCCTAGGCAGAAAGGGTGGAAAGTGATATCTACCCTTTTAAATACACAAGCACTCATAATTCTCTATGATTATACATGATTCTTTCCATTAGTGTACTTTAAAAATTTTAATTATATTTGTTCATTTACTTTTATACTATTTGCCTCCTTGGTTACATTTTAATCACCTTGAAAATAAAGACAGGCGTGCTTCCTTAAGTGCCCAACAAATGTTTGTTACATGAGGCAAGGGAGAAGAAGAAAGGAGTAGTAATATCTTTCTAAGGGCTCAATGGAGGAGCAGGACATTTTTAGGTAGCAAATTAGTCATAAGAGTACTATATAACTAACTGAGAAAGACGCTGTCTTGTATGAATTTTGAGCAATTATAGCAAGAGCACTCAAAATAATTTTCTCTTACGAACGACAAAGCAGTACAAAATAGAGAAAGAACTCTGTGGCACTCAAAAAAAGACAATACAATGACGAATAATGGACAGCAACCAGCACTGAGGCAGGGAGAATATCCTTCCATAAACTTTGATAAGACTTTCACAAATTTTATAGTAAAGACTGGAATGAAATTTGTAGCAAAACTCCACTCCATGGTATGTGCAGGTTTTGACAGTTTGAAGAGGACTGCTAACTTGGATGAATGGGTAATTATTTTTGGCAATATCTCAGTTGACACTTATGCTATATTGGTGGGAATACAAAGATTACAGTCATTGCAAAAACTGTTAGTTACTGATAGCAACAAAATGTACATGCCATTAAACTTAACAATTCCACCTCTGGGGCTCTGTTCTTAAATAATAATATAAAATACAAAGTAAGCTTTATGCATAAGGACATTAATGTTATTTACATCAGTGAAACGGAATAATCATCCTAAATACATTCACAGAATAACTGTTATATAGTACATAATATTGTTTCCAGAGAGTTTGTAATGTTACAGGGAAATGCATGTTACATTTTTTGTGAAAACAGATGCAATAAATATTAAAATAATTTCTATCTACCATTTAGAATTTTAACGAATGTTTGAGCCTATATTAGTATATCAGATAGAGTTTAACCGCATAAGCCAATTGTATTCAGCATATTTAGTCCTATACTTAAAGCCTGAAGTCTTGAGGAGAGGTAGCAGGAAGGGAAGCTCAGGAGCAGCCTGTAACGCCACAGGCATGAGCCGAAGCTTGTTATTCACAGATAAGCAGGCAGCAAAGAAGATCCAGGACAGGGAAAGAGAGAGTGATGGCAGGTCTAGCTCTTCGGGGTACATCAGCCTGCAGAGAGCCTATGCAAACTTATAAAGGGTTCCCACCTGATTAGATCAGATCCGCCCCCAAATGTCTCCCTTTTGATTAACTCAAAGTGTATTGATTAAGGGCATTAATCAAATCAGCATATCACTTCACAGCAGTATCTGAATTAGTGTTTGATTGAATAACAGGAAAAGGTATGTGTGTTTGCTACAAAACAGCTGTTGCCTCCCTTCCTCCATCTAGCTCTCTAAAAAGAATATCTGTGTAGCCAACTTTAAGTGGAAACATGCTAGGGAAGGAATTTGGGGGACTGTGGTTCAGAACAGTGAAGTAGGCACATCACAAAGCCATCACATTCCTTTTATAAACAGAAAAAGAAACTGATTAAAATCTTAATACCTGTATTAGTAATAGAAATAAAAGGGAATGTAGTATTTATTGAAAGCTACTATGTGCCAGTTATTGACATACACA
Source organism: Sus scrofa (assembly GCF_054392235.1). Taxonomy (NCBI): domain Eukaryota; kingdom Metazoa; phylum Chordata; class Mammalia; order Artiodactyla; family Suidae; genus Sus; species Sus scrofa. Next base: position 16,154,004 of record NC_139391.1, read on the forward strand.
TCATTTATCTAATCCTATGAGAAATTTTTAATTACTTTGTCTCATTCATAAATTAGAATGAAAGTTATACAAAGACTCCATTTGTCTCATAAAGTGCTATATTTCCAGTGCCTGGAAGAGGTTCTGGAACCAAAGAATTACTTTCTAAATAAATAAATAAGCAAACCAACTAACAAAGAAATTTGTGTTTACAACAAGAATATAACATAGTTATCCCCATTTTACAAGTAACGGTATAAAAATTCGAATACCCTTTCCTAAATATGAAATAGATAAATGGTAGAAACAGCCTGTAAATTCCCAAAGCTTTAGGTTCCAAAGTCTGAGGTGTTTGTATAGTACTACTCTACCCATTAAATGTTCCTTTTTGTTTGTTTGTTTTTGTCTTTTTGCTATTTCTTGGGCCGCTCCCGCGGCATATGGAGGTTCCCAGGCTAGGGGTCGAATCGGAGCTGTAGCCACCGGCCTACGCCAGAGCCACAGCAACGCGGGATCTGAGCCGCATCCGCAGCCTACACCGCAGCTCACAGCAACGCCGGATCGTTAACCCACTGAGCAAGGACAGGGACCAAACCTGCAACCTCATGGTTCCTAGTCGGATTCGTTAACCAGTGCACCACAACGGGAACTCCCACTAAATGTTCTTAATCTTTCATAAAGGCTCTTTATGAACCATAAGATGGCATCCAAATTAAGGAGTCAGCATCACTCACTTTATTGTCTAAGATTAAAAAAAAGGAGAGGAGGAAAGGGAGAAAAGCATGATTGGATACACTCGCATCCATGGAAAATGAGCTGCAAAAGCAGAGGTCCTGGGCTGTGGTGGGTGAGGTCACTGGAAGAGCATTTGGTCTGGAATGAGCCCCTGTGGAGGGAGCCAGGCTAGAAGACAGACAAGATCAATATGAAAATCAAATGCATTATCTTTGTTTACATCCCAGGTACTGAAGTGTGAGCGTCTTTGGCAAGTGAGGGAACCAGGCTATAAGTGATGAATGTCCCACTTAAATGACACTTTGCGAAGCCTTCATCATGTACTGGCAGAAGAGTCACAAGAGAATAAATGACTTTCTTTTTAAGTTTCAAGAGCAGGACAGAGGAGACAGACAGTGTGAATGTCACAGTCCCTATTCAATTGATTTCTCAGCAGCTCATGCTAAAAAGTAGTCTCCCGAGGGCGGAGAAGGCTCACACACAGACCCAGTGAAGCTTGAGTTGTCTGTAATGACATCCAAAGCTTTTTATTTCTTTTATTTATTTTCAAAGAAAAAAAATGGCACCCATTATAGAGAAATGTAACAAAATGACAAAAAGAAAAGAAAAAGAGTCATTATTTATTTTACCACTCCCACAGTGTGAAATACATAATGATTTTTCCCCAAGTTTTCCATTTTAACTTTAAATAGAAATAAGTTTCAGACCTAAATATACACAGTGGCAAATACACTTGCAAATCATTTAGTTTAGCTTCACATTGATAAAAGCAGATATATTAAATGGCAGATTTATAAACTACAAAATACAGTGAGAAATTATTTGAAATTTGCAAGTATTGCTTACTTTCTCATCCTGTGCCTCCTGTAAAAATGTATTTTCCTTATGCATGCAAGGATTCATTACTGACTATAAAGTTTAGGGAAATGGCTGGGTGATAATAGTAACATTTTAACTAAACTATAAAAAAGGTTCAGTGATTTCAGACAACCTGAAATGAAGGTGGTCACCATAGATCTAGGAGAATCTTGAATCCAAATACAAAAAATCAAAGCAAAACACAAGTTATTAAAATAAACCTGAACAGGAACACATCTAGTCTATAAATGAGCAATGCCTACCTGTGAGAATTAATCATCGGTTTACAAAGAGAATGAGTCCTTTGGTAGGAAGTGGGTGGAGTAACCACAATAGCTAGGGAAAGCCAGTTGCTAAAATTAGAATTTCTTGATTATATTCTTTGGTTTGTTCTTTCGTCTCTTCAAATATTTTCATATTTATTGAGCATCTATTCTAAGCCGCTCCTGTTCTAGAAGTTAGAGATTCGTTGGTTAGAAGATTTAAGTTTTCTGGTTTCAGGTAGTTGATAGACTTGAGAAGTCATGTACAAAAGCATTCTCAATTCCACTCAAATAACTGGTATAAAATAATTCATAAGACAGTGCGGTGGACGCATTGGAGAGACACCTCAACCCCTCCCAAGATTTTATATCAGTTTTTCAGTGGAGCTGATACCTAAGGTGAGGCTTGAACGGAAGAGCAGTGATGTTCAGAGTGAAGAGGGCAGAGGTGGGGATGGCAAGCAGAGAACAAAAACCACAAAGAGACAGGAGCAGAAGGCTTAGTGTGGGGAAGTAAACATGGTTTACTGTGATTAGAGCATACTGATGAAGAGAAAATTGGTTTTAGGTGAGCCGAAGTGATAAGGAGGGACTAGATCAGGAAGAAATTTGTAATTCAAGATAAGGCATTTCATTTTGATCCCAAGAGCAGTGGGAAAGTCTTTGAATTCTTTTAATCAGAGGAATTAGGTCTCTCAATTCCAGAAGGATGTAGCGGTTTCACAGTATCAGGCTATCAGCTCAGACGTTATCAGGACATGGGAGGGGTGCGATGGGGAAGCTTTGCTAAATAAACCCATTCCTCTGCCTAACCCCGGGGCCTTCCTCTGAGCACCTGCATAAATGAACTCTGATTCTCCATTTGACGAAGCTCACCGAAATGATAGCCAGGAAGCCTCCGGAATACGTCCCCATTTAGATTACACAAATACAGATCCATTACCAGCCTGGCAAAAGAAAATTACAGTCATATATCAGGGTCCTAGGGATTTCGGTGAAACTGGTTATAATACCTTTCCCAACTGGCTTTGGATTTCTGCTATAACACCCTCCAGTTTCTTAACTGAACTTACAGACCAGGCAACACCATCAGGACATTTGTCTAAATTTGTATTGTGTTAGGAGGGTATTCAGTAACATGTGAAGCCACGTTCTCCTGACAGCATCTCTGTTTTGTGATTCTTGTACTGAGGTGCATGTACACTAAGTAGTCTATTTCCAATGAACCCTTGAGCTGCACTTTTAAATTAAATGGTCCTTAATTCTAAATATATTCTTATCCCTTACAGCAGCTAACCAGATCTATCCCTTTCTGTGTCTGTTGCCGCCTAAACCCTCCTTCCTCTTTACATTCAGTCCAGGCCTCTATTAGAGATCATTCCTTCCACACTGCACTAAAATCATCACCTCTCTTGGCACCAGCTACCCTCACTGGACCATGGGCTACTGGAGGCAAAAGACCATCTCTTGTTCAGAGTAGTGGCTCAATAAGTGGGAATTTCTTGTCTCATCAAAGATCAGGAAGTGCGGGAAGTCAGCTGTCCAAGTAAGGTGAGACCCGTCACGGTGGCTGGCCCCGTACCTCATTTAGCCCCAACATCTCTGGTGCCCCAAGTTTCTTATTTTCTGTCCATTCCTCTCTGCTTGCCTCTTCTGATCCCCCTTACCACTACCGTCACCACCCTCAACATCCAGCAGGTCTCTTTCTGTCCTCCACCCACCCACCTTTCCCTTTTTGTTTTGGCTTCATGTTTAAGAAATCAACTAAGCCTTAACAGCCTCCAGGCATTCGTTCCTGATTCTATCATCTGACAGCTGCAGATGATATGCACATCAGGAAATTTATAATGAGAGAAAAATAAAGACAATATCTGACGAAGAAGGTGTTCTTCATTTTTGTATAAAAATTACAAACTCAATGCTAACAGACAAACAACCTGTGAAATGGGACGGGGTAAATAACTAAAAGAAGGTATGGCTTCTGGGTTGCTGGGGATTTTCTGCTTCTTTATTTGGGTGCTTGTTATATGGAGAATTTCCCTTTATGAAACGTCATTGAGCTGTTCATATGTAATTTGTGCATTTGGTATTTGTTTAACTTTGACAGAATAGTATAACATGAAAGGGGATTGAAAATATTTTCAAACAGAAAGTTGCCTTTTGAGTTCCTGGCCATTTGTAAAACTCTTTTTGAATGGAAAAGGCAGATAATCAATCAATAATAAGCACTCAATAAATAAATCCTCTCCAAAGTTCCAAAGATGTACCCATGAAAATCACACATCTGTTTTCAAGACTTGCATTCACACTACTCTCTTTCCAAGGAATCGGTACAGAAAGATGCAAAAGCCATTTATTTCTTTTTGCTTCTACTTAATTTACAAACACACACTATCTCAAATGTGTTTTTTAAGGTGATTCTTGTATTGACTGGTTTTATATAGTTGCTGGGCCTAATCTTCAACATAAGCAAACAATTATGAGCACTGATTAATGGGCTAAAGATTTTTCTTTTTGAAGCCTCAATTCTCTTTGATTCTAAGAGCATTATTTCTTATTCTTTTAAAATGAGAATATGGAGGCCAGCAATATTAAGTAGATTGCCAGAGGAGTGTGAGACCTCTTTTGGGTTCAGGAATGGACCTACGAGATTCTTCTCTGTTTTTGGCCTCACCTGTTGCATGATGAAGTTCCCAGGCCAGGGATTGAACCCGCATCATAGCAGTGACAGCTCTGGATTCTTAACCTGCTGAGCCACCAGGGAACTCCGTATGAGATTCTCTTGACAACAATCCAGCCGCAATCAAATCTGCACTCTATAAAAATGACTATGGAGACTCTTTGTGACTTAATCTCAGTATTTTTTTCTACCTTCTTATATCTAACACTAAGCACTATTAGGGTATCTGTATATCTATTGACTGACCTGTAGGGAATTGGTGAAAAGGTATGTCCAGTTGACTTCCAGGTACAAGGTTTATGCCAGCAGAAAACAGTGTATGAGAAGGAGCATAGACTTAGAAGAAAAGTATAATTAAAGCAACATTATTTAAGGAATTCTCATCATGAGTCAGGTAATTTAAATATGTTATTGTATTCTCACAATATGTTGAATATTTCTACCTGGCACTCTGGTAATTAACCTTAGCAATTACCTCACCAATTCATGGAATTAAGCTATTCACACCAAGTCAAACCATTTCAAAAAGACTCTTCTACCACATCACCTGTCATGTGAAATCTGCCCCAGTAACAAGCTTTCTTCACTCCATTCTTCTTCCATATACCTTCTATATCAAGGGACCCTGTCACTAGCTTAAGGTTGAACAAGACTTGATAACCGAAGGGAAAATCTGGGCCCTATGCTGTACAGCAGAAATTGAGACAACACTGCAAGTCAACTACAATAAAAAAAAAAAAATCTGACAAAAAATCTGGCTTACAAAAAATGTTCTTTCTTCCTTTTCTTGAACAATGCTCCTTCTCTTCTTCCTAAGCCAAAGCCATCTCTATCCTTCCTCCTCAAATCTGGGTCACAGATTGTGTTGCTTTGATTTACTTTCTTCATTTTGCTTTATTACTCCCGTGTTTTAATTAGTTAGGGATGCAAAAGATTTATCTTTCAGGGAAACAGGAAATCTAATTTATAAACAGCTATTTCTCACACCTGCTTAGTCCAACTCTCTGTTAACAGTGACTCTGATAGGTCTTTCTTGTGATGGCCAGAGTTTGTACTTTTAGACTTATTCTCTGTATTCATCCCTTTTAATTGCATATACAGAGAATATATAGCTACACTTTTAAGTAAAACTATACTAAACAGTGATAACAATAATAATGAACACGACAGAAAACTACAAGCTAAATTATACATTCCCCATTTTACATGAGAATTACATGGTATTTGAATATGGAAAGGTTAAGGAAATTGAATTAAGTCAAATAATTACAAGTGACAGACTCAGAATCCTAAATTAGGTCTCTATAGAGAATCCCAGCCCTGGGTTTTCAGCCCTGCCAGTTCGCTGACAGAGGTTTTGTCGTTGAATGTGGACTTTGTCTTCCTTTTAGTCCCACTAAGTTTTAATTTCCTGATTTTTAAAATGAAGCTCTTATTTTATATATGTATATATGCATTGTATGTAAAATAATATCCGAATATAATTTACTACTGTTATTCTCTTGTTTATGTTAGCATTCCACTATATGGGCTTAATTATTGTTTTTGCCAGGTCTTCTTCTTTTTTTTTTTTTTTTTTTTGTAATCTGTATCAGAGTTTCTGGTCTCAAAGTCTGAACTGTTAGAGAAATTCCCACTGACAAACATTTAAGAGATATGAAATAGATCTTTAACTGGAATTATAGTCCCTGGGGATTTTACTTTTTTTTTTTTTAACTCCTGGGTTTTTCCTCAGTTCTGTAATGTTAAAAGTTGAATGGATGGTTGATTAGTTAATGTATTTTTCTTCCAAAAACTTCTTTAAAAATTACAGCCTAAAAAAATCAATACCTTGTGTCATTGTCAGTTATGTATAATATCAAGCAGTAGGTAGCCAGAGTAATTGAAGAAATTATGCAAAGCTTTCTTTGTCTGTTGGTAAGCCATGTTGAGTGTCTTGAAATTGAAAGAGGCTGAATCTGAGACTGTAAGCAGTGGGCCATTATAAATAAAAGGAAATTTGCTTTCTCTATGTTGTGTTTAGTATTCTGTCACACTCTTGTTTGGCAGAATAACTTATTTTAATGTCCTACTAAAGTCAAAAAACACACAGAAGTACAAGAAATACATACGAGGAATCCATTTTAGGGTGAATTTAAAAATGGATTTAAACATCTTATAGATTTTGGAGTTCCCATCGTAGTACAGTCGTTAACAGATCCAACTAGAAACCATGAGTTGCGAGCTCAATCCTTGGCCTCACTCAGCAGGTTAAAGATCCGGCGTTGCCGTGAGCTGTGATGTAGGTCACAGACACGGCTCTATCCTGTGTTGCTGTGGCGAAGGTCGGTGGCAACAGCTCTGATTAGACCCCTAGCCTGGGAACCTCCATATGCCGTGGGTGCGGCCCTAGAAAGGACAAAAAGACAAGAAAAAAAAATTACACATTTTAATATTACTTTCTAATTCAGTTTTTATAAGTTTCTTGAATACTATGTTCTGAAATTATATATATATACACACACACATAAACACACAAAACACATATATGTATATAACTCACCTATAGGTGTGTGTGTATCTGCCTCTGCCTCTGCCCCTGGTACTAATAATCCCAGTTCCTGACAGAGTCCCTAAAATCCTTCTAATTTCCTGAATGGTAGGAGTGTCTGACACAAAGATCCTGCATCTCTTGGAACTTCCTGGATGCTAGGAGCATCGTCTAAGAGGTGATGACTCTCAGTGAACTCCTGGATGGAAGCTGGTCATTAGAAAGACCAGTCCATCATTAGAACCTTGTAACGTTCGGCCTGACTGTCCCCTCCATTCTTTAGAGAGGGGAGGACAGTGGAAAATGGAGCTGGTGATTGATTTAAATATAATGTGTGTCGTATTTCTGTTGTTAAAAATTGTTATTTTAAATGAAAATAATCGTGATGATGGTAGTAACTGTCGTGTCATACTCATCATTGTTTAAATGAAGTCAGAATAGAAGCTGTTTTCAAGTTGTCAAGATGACGATGACAACTACTACTATCCTTATCACTAGTATTTTGATTTAAAAATATCCATTTTTAAACAACAGACATGTGACAAACATCATATTAAAGCCCAGAGGCATAATATGAAGAGATGTAACATTTATCATCCAAGAGCCCAGAGTAAAGTTGTGCATCTGTGACATTGTGACATTTACTCGTGTCATTTAACCATCACAGAATACCTTTAAGGTAAGTATTGTTTTCCTTATATCTCAATTTTAAAAAATAGGAAAACAAGCCTGAAAAAAAAAAAAAATCAGTGCACTTATCCATGTTCACACAAGGAGAAGGGGCAAGATCTGGAATTTAAATTACCTTTCTTAATATTAAAAAAAAAACCATTTTGTCACACTTTAAGCATTATCAGAAGTTTTAAGCAGTGTGGCATTCTTAATGGAACTAGAGCTTGAAGTAAAATAACACAATTGGGAAGTAAATATTTAAATGGACATTCCAGACAGCAGAAACAATTTGTACAGAAAGATAGGAAATTAGATTGCTGGATCAAATGGTAATTCCATTTTTAGTATTCTGAGGAATCTCCATACTGTTTTCCACAGCAGTTGCACCAATTTGCATTCCTACCAACAGTGTAATAGCGTTCCCTTTTCTCCATACCCTCGCCAGCATTGTTTGCAGACTTTTTGATGATGGCCATTCTAGCTGCTATAAGGTGGTACTTCGTAGTGGTTTTGATTTGCCTTTCTCTAATAATTAGTGATGTTGAACATCTTTTCATGTGATTTTTGGCCATTTGTATGTCTTCTTTGGAGAATTGTCTGTTTAGATCTTCTGCTCATTTTTTGATGGGATTTTTTTTTTGTATTGAGTTGTAGAAGGTGTTTATAAATTTTGGAGATTAATCCCTTGTCAGTTGCTTCATTTGCAAAGATTTTCTCCTATTCTGTGGATTGTCTTTTCGTTTTGTTTAGGGTTTCCTTTGCTGTGCAGAAACTTTTAATTTTATTGGGTTCCATTTGTTTATTTTTGTTTTTATTGTCATTACTTAATTTATTTATTTATTTATTTGTTTTGCTATTTCTTGGGCTGCTCCAGCGGCATATGGAGGTTCCCAGGCTAAGGGTCGAATTGGAGCTGTAGCCACCGGCCTACGCCAGAGCCACAGCAACGCAGGATCCGAGCCGCGTCTGCAACCTACACCACAGCTCATGGCAACACCGGATCGTTAACCCACTGAGCAAGGGCAGGGACTGAACCCGCAACCTCATGGTTCCTAGTCGGATTCGTTAACCACTGCGCCATGACGGGAACTCCTATTGTCATTACTTTAGAAGGAGGATCTGAGAACTTACTGCTGTGGTTTATGTTGGAGAGTGTTTGGCCTATGTTCTCCTCTAAGAGTTTTATAGTATCTTATTTTATATTTATATCTTTAATCCATTTTGAGTTTATTTTTGTATATGGTATTAGGGAGTGTTCTAATTTCATTGTTTTCCATGTGGCTGCACCATTTATTGAAGGGACTGTCCTTTCTCCATTGTATATTCTTGCCTCTTTTGTCATAGAGTAGTTGACTGTAGGTACATGGGTTTAATTCCGGGCTTTCTATCCTATTCCCCTGACCTATATTTCTGTCTTTGTGCCAGTACCATACAGTTTTGATGACTGTAGCTTTGTAGTAGTGTCTGAAGTCCAGGAGCCTGATTCCTCCATCTCCATTTTTCTTTCTCAGGATGGCTTTGGCTATTCTGGATCTTTTGTGCTTCCAAAGTTTAAGGTATTTTGTTATAGATTCTGAAAAAAGGGTACAGTGAACTTCGTTGCAGAACAGACTCTGAAAAACTTACGGTTTCCAAATGAGACAGATTGGGAGAGGATGCGCTAGGGGTTTGGGATGAAAATGATATAAAATTGGGTTGTGATGATTGTTGTACAACTATAAATGTAATAAAATTCATTGAGTAACAAAACAAAAGAAGGACCCCCCCTCCCAAAAAAATTTAAATTTAGTCCTTCCTTTAAAAATTAATTCCTTTGAAAATTAAATTTAATTCCTATTTAAATTCCTTCCAATAAAGAGAAGTTGGTCCCTGTGGCATATGATTAAAAAAAAAGAACTTAAACAAATAAAAAACAATAAAATAGTGAATTTCAGAAGGATATAGCATCCCCTGACATCAGGAACTGCTTTGACACCTACAACAGGCCTCAGTGTTGTCAGAAGCTGGACTGATGCTCACCACGCAGCCGTGTTGTTCTGTTGGACATGTCACCTCAGAGAACATCAACAGCAGACAAGGATATCTGACCAAAACATAGTGGGAAACAACAAGATTATACATTATTCTGTCTAAGCCCAGACTATACAAGGCAGCACTGTGCCCTCTGCAAAATCACCACCAAACCCTCAATCCTATATATGTTTGAAACCTTCATCCTAAGATGCCCAATGGTCCCCACTGGAGTGTGTTCCTCCTCGCTGCATCCAGTTGTAAATCCAACTTGTTTGCCCACGTATGTGCTCCTAGTGGTCTTTGGCTGAAGAACCTTGAGGGATGTTACCCTTTTGTTTGTCAATTTTTTTACATGTCTTTAAGTTTGCACAAGGGCAAGTGTTTATATTGTTGTCCATGTGTAGTTGTCACAGAGAAGATTTATGGATTCTTATGAGTTTTCATCTTCGTGTGATACTTAGAGAAGTCTTCATTCCACATGTGTAAAAGCTTCATGTATATTTTCACCTAGGAGAGAGGGGTCCAAGGATGAACGGAAACAGAACTTATTGAATTTGGGGGGAAAGTACATCAGGAGCAGTCAGCAAAGAATTCTAAGCTGGTGGATTCTAAGGTTACATCTTCTGCTTTATAATTTTACAAGTACATATAGGTCCTACAAGGTGTTTAATATATGTTGGAACACTTTCTCTTGGGCTTAAAAAAAAAGCTATGATGTTATGATGTGACCAGATATATTGTCCCAGAAGATTTAAATGCTCATGGTGATTGTAATAAAGCACCATATTGGACTTGTGGCTGAAGTAAGTAAGGGACAAGTTATAGAATTATGCTAAGCTGAAAAACTGTTGGATGTTTTCAAGTAGAAGAGAAGCATGGTATAATTTGTATTTAGGGAAATTTTTCTGTTCTTCCTACTAACAATGATAATGGAAAGAAAATTTAGTAGTGTTGCCTTTGAATCTGAAACTAAACAAAATTTTATATCCCTATTTGTTCAGTACTGTCAGCATGAGTAAATTTCCCAATGGAAAAATAAATGTTATAAAACTTGACTTTCTACCTTCCAGCAATACCTAGTTTGATATTTGAGAAACTTGTCATGTTCTAAAATTGAAATGGTTTTTATCAATATGTGTTTGCTGGGAGTTCCCGTCATGGCGCAGTGGTTAACGAATCCGACTAGAAACCATGAGGTTGCGGGTTCGATCCCTGCCCTTGCTCAGTGGGTTGACAATCCGGCGTTGCTGTGAGCTGTGGTGTAGGTTGCAGATGCAGCTCGGATCCTGCGTTGCTGTGGCTCTGGCGTAGGCTGGTGGCTACAGCTCCGATTAGACCCCTAGCCTGGGAACCTCCCATATGCCGCGGGGAGCGGCCCAAGAAATGGCAAAAAGACAAAAAAAAAAAAGTGTTTGCTTTAGGCATTTCGTCATTAGTTGGCATTCTTGACTTTGAATAGGCATGTCTTATTCGTATGACCCATAGCACTTTATGGTTATTCTAGTGCCACTATAAATTGATGGAATATTGGTGTCTGTGGCATGGATTCCATATGCAGAAGAACTGGTGGAAGACAATGGGTGACTTCTCTGAAGGCAAGGTCTTTCAGAGTTTATTCTGTGTTATGTGGGATGTTTATAAGCTCTAAGTGAATTTACCAAAGAATATCTCAATATCTTTCATGTGTTTATTTTTCTCATATCTCAAGCTGGGGATACCAAAACACATTTGCCCAGGACATTTATTTTCCCCCAAACAACTTGGGTCCATAGTTAAAGAAAATTGCATTGTAATGATGATAATAATAGTACAATTTATTAGATATCTACTCTGTTACTAGCATTCTTCTAGGGATTTCCATAATTTCATTTAATGTAATCCTTAAAATAGTTCTGTATAGTAGATCTGAGTCTCTACTATACATATGCTCAAAAAAAGTTAAATGCTCAGTTATTGGCAGAATTAGTATTTGGAAGTTAATATGTATATCTCCTAAACCTATCTTTTTGTCACTATGTTATGTCATATGCTTCAGAAAGAAGGAGATAGGACAAAACCTGAAAATTGAGCAGTTGAAGGAAGGAGTTATACCAAAGGCATAGGCTTGGAGAAAATTCAGTGAGAACAGAATATATACCTCTGAGGAGCTAAAAGCTCAGTAAGGTCTTGCAAGGCAAGATGTCAGAATAGGTGATATATTTCAAACCATTGGTTTATGTTGGGAGGAAGAAGACTTACCTCTAAGAGGGAAATAAAGAAGGAAACAGAGTAAGAATCTTTAGGACCTAAAAAATTAAGTGAAGAAGGCTGGAGCCTAGAAAGAACCTGGATTCTAGCACCAAAACCAAAGAAATAAGAATCCTGGTTAGCATTACTATCTGAAATTATGGTGATTCTGTTATGAAGGAAGAGGTGAAGAGTTTTCACTTTGAAGACCTAGATTCAAGCTTGGATCTGTCATTTACCAGCTTTAATTAACCACATTGAATCTTAGGTGATGAACCGCAAAATGAGAATATTATCTCCTTAACGCCTATGATTGTTGTTAAGAATGGAGTTAAACTTGTAAATGTGTTGAATGCGGAAACTGGTTGTTGAAAGTTGAGGGAAATTATACAAGTACCATTGTATTAAAGAAACAGTTATGTGATCAAGAATGTTTCACACAGCACTCTCTGCTTGGTAGTAGCACATTTTTCTTTATTTTGGAACTGATCATTTTTCTTTATACAAATTACTAAAAATGAATTGTATATAATTATACACCATATAGAATTGTCATTTTTTTCATAGTTAACACAGCTGATTTATTATATTTGCTGTGGATTTTTTTTTTACACTATCATCTATCACATTTCGGATCTATGTATTTCCTCCTCAATTTCGATGTGGCTTTTTGAAATGTTCCAGTGTGGGGAACAAGCTCTAGTCTTGGTAGAGACATAACTCCATGGTGTACATTCCATTCTGTTATTATTTTACAGGTTTTTCTCCTTAAAATTTCTATACAATAAGATGCACAAGGTGTTAAGCTCATGGTTTAAATAGACTTGACAGATGTTTTCATTCCATCAGCGTTTGGAGTGAAATGCTGAACATTTCCATCACCCAGAAAAGTTGCTTGGTACCATTTCTCAAGCAGATTTCCTCAGAAATATCACTGAATTCCATTTCTCTCACCATAAATTAGTTTTGCTAATCTATTCTGGAATATGCTAGAACTAAATGGAATATACACATTATATAGTTTTTATGTAAGATTGCTTTCATTCGGCATGGTGAATTGGTTTCAACTATTTCTGTGGTCCTCCAGCACTATGTGAGAGTTCTGATTGTTCCACATCTTTTCCAAATTTTAATATTTTCTGTCTTTATCTTTTCATGTAGAAATGTTTGTGTACTACCTCATTGTAGTTTTAATTTTCACCTTCCTAATAACTAATGATGTTCAGTATTTATGTGCTTGTCATTCATATATTTTTTGCGAGTTATCTTGTTCAAGTATTTTTTTCCTGTTCTTTAAACAACATGTTTTTCTTTGTAATATTTAGTTATTGAAGTGTTTTTTACATGTTTTTGACATTATATTTGTCAGACGTATGATTTCTGAATTCTCTACCATAGAATTGCATCATGCTTTATTTATACAATCTGCCAATCCCTGTCTTTTAATTCTGGGGTGATTGATCATTTGCATTTGATGCATTTATATATTTAGTTAGTTATTTCTGGCCTGGTCAAGTTTAAATCTATCATCTTCCTATTTATTTTCTGTTTATCTTCTATTTCTATGTATATCTGCTCCTTGTTCCCACTTTTTCCCCTTCTTGCCTTATTTTGGATTAATTAAAATTTTTATAATTCTTTTTTTTTTCCTCCTTTATTTGCTTATTGGTTATAACTGCCTAACTTTTTTAGTATTTTCTTTGGGATTTATTTTATACATCTTTAACTTACCCCAGTTTATCTTCAATGAATTTTATAGCACTTCACATATAAAATAGGAACTATAAAATACTTTGGTTTTGCCTCAAAAATTTGTGCTGTTGTAATACATTCTGCTTCTTTTTTAAAAATCCATCATGAAACATGATGGTTATTTTTGTTCTAATTGGTTAAGTATATCAGTATTTTGTCTATTTTTTTCCTTTCCTTGCAATAGGCATAATAGTATCATCTAAATGTCTTGGAAATCATGTGCTTGTTGTTTAAAATTAGATCGCCAATTTTGATTCAGTTAGTAGAACAGCAGTTGGTGGGAATAGTGTAAAATATGGATTCAGTGTATAATGAAACTTTGAAATCAAGATTGTTATATTTTAAAGAGATTTTAAAATAAGAAAAATAAACTGTATATTAAACTATAAATTTATTACTATAGGTACACTTTTAGAGATTCATATTTCTAATTGATAAAATTTTCCTTTTGTCTAAGTTAAGTATGTAGGAAACAGATGATTTTCCACTTTTGTTTTTGATATTTATTTTTGCTTGGTTGACAGGTTTTGTTGTTTTTGTTTTGTTTTATTTTCCTTTAAGTGCTTTTATATATTATTCCACTCTTCCATGGTTTTTATTGTTTTATTAAATCTGTTATTATTACTTTTTTTTCGCCTTCTTGTCTTTTTAGGGCTGCACCTGTGGCACATAGAGGTTCCCAGCCTAGGGGTCCAGTTGGAGATGTAGCCACCGGCCTATACCAGAGCCACAGCAATGCAGGATCCAAGCCACTTCTGTGACCTACATCACAGCTCACAGCAGTGCTGGATCCTTAACGTGTTGAGCAAGGCCAGGGATCATGGTTCCTAGTCGGATTCATTAACCACTGAACCACAATAGGAACTCCTAAATCTGTTATTCTTTTGTGTTTACTTTCTGTTTCCATTTAGATTGTCCCTTTTTTATTTTTTATTTTTTTATATACTAGGATTTTTTTCCCCATTACAAATGGCTTACAGAGTTCTGTCAATTTTGTACTGTATAGCATGGTGACCCAGTTACACAACATGTATACATTCTTTTTTCTCACATTATCATGCTCCATCATAAGTGACCGTAGTTCCCAGTGCTATACAGCAGGATCTCATTGCTAATCCATTCCTAAGGCAATAGTCTGCATCTATTAACCCCAAACTCCCAATACATCTCATTCCCTCCCCCTCACCCCAGGCACCACAAATCTATTCTCCACGTCCATGTCCATGATTTTCTTTTCTGTGGAAAGGTTCATTTGTGCTGTACATTAGATTCCAGATATAAGTGATATCATATGGTATTTTTCTTTCTCTTTCTGACTTCACTCACTGTGAGAGTCTCTAGTTCCATCCATGTTGCTGCAAATGGCATTATTTTGTTCTTTTTTATGGCTGAGTAGTATTCCATTGTGTATATATACCACATCTTCCTAATCCAATCATCTGGGTTGTTTCCATGTCGTGGCCTTTGAGAATAGTGCTGCAGTGAACATGCGGGTGCATGTGTCTTTTTTAAGGAAAGTTTTGTCTGGATATATACCCAAGAGTGGGATTGCTAGGTCATATGGTTAATTAATATTGCAAAAATGGCCATACTGCCCAAAGCAATCTAGAGATTCAATGCGATCCCTATCAAATTACCCATGACATTTTTCACAGAACTTGAACAAACAATCCAAAATTTATATGGAACCACAAAAGACCCAGAATTGCCAAAGCAATCCTGAGGAACAAAAACCAAGCAGGAGGCATAACTCTTCCAGACTTCAGGCACTATTACAAAGCCACAGTCATCAAGACAGTGTGGTACTGGTACCAAAACAGACAGACAGACCAATGGAACAGAAGAGAGAACCCAGAAATAAACCCAGATACCTATGGTCAATTCATCTTTGACAAAGGAGGCAAGAACATAAAATGGGAAAAAGACCGTCTTTTTCAGCACGTATTGCTGGGAAGCCTGGACAGCTGCATGCAAACCAATGAAACCAGAACACACCCTCACACCATGCACCAAAATAAACTCAAGATGGCTTAAAGACTTAAATATCAGACAAGACACCATCCAACTCCTGGAAGAGAACAGAGGCAAAACATTCTCTGACATCAGCCTTACAAATGTGTTCTCAGGTCAGTCTCCCAAAGCAACAGAAATAAAAGCAAAAGTAAACCAATGGGACCTCATCAAACTGACAAGCTTTTGCACAGCAAAGGAAACCAAAAAGACATCTTACAGAATGGGAGAAAATAGTTTCAAATGATGCAACTGACAAGGGCTTAATCTCTAAAATATACAAACAACTTATACAACTCAATAGCAAAAAAGCCAACAACTCAATGGAAAAATGGGCAAAAGACCTGAATAGACATTTCTCCAAAGAAGATATACAGATAGCCGACAAGCACAAGAAAAAAATGTTCAACATCACTTATTAGGGAATTGCAAATCAAAACTACCATGAGGTACCACCTCCCACCAGTCAGAATGGCCATCATTAATAAGTCCACAAAAAACAAATGCTGGAGGGGGAGTAGAGCAAAAGGAACCCTCCTGCACTGTTGGTGGGAATGCAAGCTGGTACAGTCACTGTGGAGAACAGTATGGAGGTACCTTAGATAACTATCCATAGAACCACCTTATGACCCAGATTTTCTCTTTATTATAGTTTTAAGGAATTTTATTGCAATATGCCTTGGTGTAGATTTATTCGTGTTCATTGTGCTTGTTAAGTAATCTTTTTGAATCTGTAGAATTATAGATTTTCAGTGGGCTTATTGTTTTGGATTTTTTTGAATCTATGTACGATAGTTTAATGAAATTTGGAAAATTTTTCTCATCATTTATTCATATATTTTTCTTTCCCACATTCTTCTGGTTCACTTATATTAGGTACTTGAGTTAGTCCCACAAATTATAGCGATGTGCTGTTTATTTTTTTCAGCCTCTGTTTTCTCTGTTTTAATTTGGATTGTTTACATTGCAATGTCTCCAAATTTACTTATTTTGTCTATGTATGATCTATTAATTATACCTTGTTTACTTTTCATCTCAAATATTACATTTTTCACCTATATCAACATAATGAAGATTTGAAGAATGTATTTCATGAGGAAGAGAATTTAAAATCATTTCCTTGGAGAAAGATTAGGATATCAATTCAGAATTTTGAAAAGAGGGGATATTTTAAGAAAACTATAATAACTTTGAAGAAAAGGATAATATAGCAAACCAGATAAATATATAAAGATTAAAGTTAACATAAATTGATTAAACTTATATCAGTTGGAAAACAAAGATCCTCAGATTAAAAACAACTCTATTCTATCAAACAGACATGTCTCAACAAATACACAGAACTGGTATCATATAAATCATATTTTCCAATCATAACACATTTAAGCTGGGGGTTAAATCCATTTTTAATTCCTCACTTTATAAGTTTAAGGGAGTATCAAGTAGTTTATTTATCAAAGAAAAAAGAGCAATAGAAATTATAAAAATACTTGGAAAATATATCTATATATATTATGAAAACAAAGAGGATTTAAAGCCTTAAATAACTTACAAAAGAAATCTAAAAACTTGCCAATGTATCCAACACGCAGTTAATAAAAACATTTTAAAAAGCATCAGCAAAAGAAAGTCTTAACATGTTGGTATTATATAAATTGAATTCTGAATTATTAGAGACAAACTTTCTCCTTTTATTTTCATCTTTATAGTGTGTGTGTGTGCATGTGTGTGTGTGTGTGTTCATGCATTTTCCTTGACAATAAGACTTCACAAAGATATTTGATTACCCCTACTTCACCTATCTCTTGCAGTGTCTCCTGCTATTGTTTTTTTATCTTATTTCATCACTCTTTCCAATATTTTCTTCAGTTGGATAATTGATAAAAGCTCCGTAGGACTTTTTTATGAAATAATTGTACTATCCTCTAATATTGAAATAGAAGTTATATTTACATAAATTATACAGCAAAGATTTCCATTCAATAACCAAGAAACATTTTACTTCCTTTTCTTTTTACCATTAGTATTGCTTTTGAGAAGCTCATGTCAAAATCATATATTTTTTTTCATAAGTGAATTGATCTTTCTGGAAGCATTTAGAATTCTGTCTTTGCCTTTGATGCTTTTAAAAATCACTAGAAGTTATGTAGTGTGAGTTTTCTCTTAACTCTTCTATTTAGCATTTGTCATGATGTTCATTGAGGTTATTCATCTTTCTTCATTTCCTGAAAATACATCTCCATTTCTTCAAATATTTCTTTTTTTCCAATTTTGATTTTCTTCTTCCTTGTGGTTCCTATTATTAGAAACTTCTAATTACATATTTTACATAACCTAAGTTTCTTCACTTTTTTTTATCAGTCTCTGTTTTTTTTGGGGGGGGAGGCACTTTGAGATTGCTCAACCTCATACTCATTTTTTTAGCTTTACTTACATTATCAAGTCCGTATATTATCTTCCTTACTAAAACAACTTCATGCTCTAACTATAATATTTTCACTCATCTTTATAATAATTTCCTGCATTTCAAATTGATAATGCGACACTTTTCTTACATCGTTTGCTTGCTTAAATTCTTAGTGCTCCTGTTTAGATGGAAATCATTCTAATGATACATGTTGTGCAGTGGCTATTTTGTTCTTTGGGGATAGTGTGCTATAGGATAGTTTCTCTTTATTTTGATTTGTGAGCTCATAACCTGCTAGACAAGCACCCTCATATTGCACATTAGGGAAGAGAGATCAGAACCTATTCTGAGTTTGCTTGCTTGAGGAAGTTCAAGAAAAGATAACAGAATTGTCCCTGTGGCAGGAATTACTGAGATCACAAAACCACAACAAATCACTGCACTTAGGCATAACTTTGGCAATCCATAATCTAGATCACTGCCTCACCTTTGGTTTACAGATGTAAGTAGCTCTGGGAAAATGATGGACTCCAACAGTCCTAAATATTTGGTGGGGCAGAAGTAGATGAATGCCAAGAACTAATCAACATTTCCTGCCCATCTTTCCTAATTTTTCATCCCAAGAGACTTTTTCTAGTGCCTTTCTCTAATCTTTGTGAACATCACCATCAGAGGTCTGAACTTTAAGTAAGAAGGTAAATAACGATAGTCTAAAGGTAAAAGAAACGGATAGGGAAGAGCTGGATTCCAACTGTTCTCTAGTTGATTCTTTTACTCTGTCTCTGAATAAGCCATTCCTCCCCACTCTACAAACTCTCTTGAGTTCAAACAGCCTTCCATCTTACCAGTAATTTCTCAGATTTCTTTTGCTTACTTATGCTGCTGTTGATGTCAACATTATTTTCCTTAATTCCATGTTTCCCTCTGTCAGTTCTCTGAAGATTGACTTTATAGGAAGGAAGCCTGCAGTCTACATTGAACTTGATTCTTTGTAGGCACCTCAAAGTAAACAAGTCGTTTACTTTATCTATATTTATAGCATTTTGCAAAGTGCCTGATCATAGGACGGTCTCAAAAAATACCACATAATAATCACTTGAACAGCCTCTGGCCTTCAGGAAAGCAAGATATCCCTTAAGTTAAAGTTGAGATAACTTATGCCTCCATGACTTAATACAGATTTTAATTGTAGATGAAGTATATATTTCATGAATAACACAAATGGATTTTACATATACTTCCTTATTTACTCTCTAATTAGAGATTACCAAAGAGGAGCAGGGGAACCGGAACCCAGATCAGCCTCCCAGTTTGTTTTCTATCTTCCTGGAGTCACTAATTTAACCCTCTAAATTTTGCTTATAATTTCAGTATCATTCTATCAAATAAGGAAATTAATTTTGTCATGTTAGATCCCAAATACAAATGTTTTCCAGCTATCAGCTGATCATATCCTAGAAATCAAATCCATATGGCTTTATTTTATACCAACCTTTAAAATGCATATGAGCAAGCAAGAATCTTTTAAAAACTAAGGCCATCATCACAACTATGCCTGCTTATCATAATGGCAGAATGTAAGATGTTTTTAAGGTGAGGGGGGAACGGTGGGTTAAAAACAAGTCTGCAAATTGTAACTTTTGTTATAATAAATTAAGGACCCCTAACTGCCAAGCTGTAAAACCCAATCGAGAGTAGCCCTGAAACAAAAAATAAAAAAATAAAAAACCAAAAAACCCACAACTCTTAGAAACCATTAAAACTGGTGTGGTCGTAAATCTGTCCCACCAAAAAACAAGAAGCTGGTTATACTGTCTTCAAAAGGCTGTGTTTGTGGAAATTATGGTTAAAGGTATTGAAAATAAACAGTGGTAGGAAAACTGGCATATTTCCCTCTGAAGCCAAAAAGAACAAACCGAGTTAGCCTTTATTAAACACTAATGAATAGGATTCTTTCTATTTAACTTAAAACTGGGTTAGAGTCTACCTAAATAACTTCAGTATCTTAGATGTCTTGGATAGAAACTAAAGAGGCAGAATTTCTTTTGTGATAGAAACAAGCCCAAACACTGCTTTCTCTATGTGTGAGGGGTAGGGTTTGGGGAAAGATTTTAGCGAAAAGACATGACTCTGGTCTGGAACGTCAGATTGAATTCTTTTGTTTGGAGATTAGAGTAGCTTGAGAAAGACCAAATGTAGAGATTTTTTATTCTGCATATCTGTGGTACCCTTTATAGAAAATAAAAAGCACATATCTTAGGTGTTAATTTCCATGAGTTTGACAACCACTCACAGAAGATACAGAATATTTACATCACTGCAGAATAATAGTTTGTACCCTTTCAGTCAGTCATCACCCACAGGCAGACTTGTTCTAATTTATATCCAACAGATTAGTTTTGACATCATAAGTTTCACATAAAGAGAATCACACATACTTCTGCTTCTGGTCAGGAAGTAGTAACTAAGATTGGATCTGTCTTTCCATTTGAAACAATTTTAAAAAACATATAAGAAATATATGAAAAAAATTTTTTATGATATTGGACATCAGGTCATGATCCCTGAGACATTAGAAGCAAATGAAGTAAGCCTTATCCTTGTCCCAGCTTATTGTCATTATGTGAAATTCCAGGTAACAACAATAGAGCTTGTGAACCCAGGCTGAGCTGGAAAGACGCTACTGAGTAAAGGACATAGTGCTGAGTCCACATTGGCTAGCGTGTTCCAGAAAGGAAGGAGCTGCACACAGGATTTGGGAGATTTTCACAGGATTCCCCTCCGGTACTCAGAAGAGTACTAGTCAGAGCTTATGTGTGAGAGAAAAATGTCCAAAAGAAAGTAAACAGCCACTATAAATAATTAGACTTAGCACTCACCACAGGACCACAAAGAGTGCCAGGTATTAGCCAAACTTCATTGATTAAGGGCACTGGATAGAGTACTCAAAAAGGTCTTGCCTCAGTATTGAGAGATAATTATCTCAAGATTAATGACTACTCTTGCCCCATATAATGTATCTTAAGAGCAAGATCTGAAAGACTCAAAATGTTTCCAAGTACCTTAGCTGCATCCTAGAAAAGAAAAAGAGAGAAAAGAAAAATATTTTTACAAACATAAAACATCAGGCAATGAATTATGTAAAATCTGCAATGTCTAGCAACCAATAAAAAAGTTATTAGGCTTGCAAAGAAGCAGATGTATATGGTGCAAAATCAAGAGAAAATTAATCAATCAAAATCCTCTAAGAACTAGCACAGATGTTAGAAATTTTAGATCAGGACATTACAACAGTAATTTATAACTATCAAATATGCTTTAAAAGGTGAGAAAAAGTTTAGCATATGAAATATATGTTAGAGATGAATACTTCAGCGCTTGAAGAGAAAATACCCATGTCTTTGTTAAAATTCTTATATATCTTCATACATGTTTTTTACCTTATTTTCTACTAGGTTCTGTAGAATTTTGGCAGGAGTTTTTTGTTGTTATTTATTTGTTTGCTTGGTTGGTTTTATCTCCAATCACTGCAGCATCTGTGTCATCTCTTTGACTATTCTGTTTATTCTTTAATGAGTCTGGGTCACATTTGATTACTTTCTTATATATTATGATCCTTGATTGAGTGTTGGATTTTTTTATAACAACTCAGTAGAGATTGAAATAAATATCTATCCTCAGAAAGTTGATATTTCTATTCTTCTGTCATTTTGCTGGAGTAGGAAGGAGCTGGGTTGATATGTGACAGGATTGGAGTGTTTGGGGCTTATTGCAGATTTAGTTTGATTCAGTTTCAAAAATGAGATTAAAATTGCCTTCCAGAAGAAACAAGGATCATTGCAGTGCCCAGGTTTTTGAAATCTTCTCTTTCACAGATCTGGTCTCTAGCCTATGGGAAATCTTTCACTGCTTTATAGCTAGCGTGTCATTTTTTGGAGTCCTTTCTCTCTTTTGAGCCTTACCTGCAGTTTTCTCTCTTGTTCCTTTTGCCGCTAATTCCCTGCTTTCTCTGATGACTGGAATTATTTTGGAGGAAACTCCCCCAGCTCTTCCTCCCTGTCCTAAGTCATTAGGAATTAAAATTTTAAAGTGTCTGGTGGGGATGTTATATGTATACATGCACAATTTAATGCTTACATATATGCTGTTTTTCCTAAAGTAGATTCAAATTAGTTATAATGTTTTCTTCTTAATTATACTATGAAAATATTTCTGTGGCAGTACAGAGTATTTTAAATATTTGGATGTATTTTTTTCTTACTGAGTTAAAGTGATTCCTTTTGTTGGACATTTAAATTGTTAGAGTTTTTTAAATTACTGAAATGTTGTAATAAACAAAATTACATATTTTATTTCATTTTCAAATTAGGAGTCTTTTTGTTCCCTTAAATTCTATTTAAAACAAAATGAGATCCAAATAAAATATTTTGAGATTACAGCCTTCCTTACAGAAAGCATAATTATTTATTTGCTTTTAGATATATTTTATTAGTCCATAAGCTCATAAAGAAAAGATGTGAAATACTTTCATTTCTGTATTCTTTATTCCCAGATAGTACCTTCTGTATAAAGGGTATGCAGTAAAAGTTTAAGGAATACACAGCCACATTCTAATTTCTGTAAGTAAAAGAGGCATCTACTTCTCTGCTACCTGCCCTAGTAATACACACACACACACACACACACACACACACACACACACACACACAGAAATTCATATATAATTTTCTTTGTTCTTGTGAACAGATACAGTGTGATGGGCCATTTCACTGGATCTCATTGAGATGTGACTCATTAACCTAAAATGTTTTGGGCTTTGGGGATGTAAAGCAAAACTCTTTTATAAGTCATAATTATTCAAATATAACATATCATGCCAGATTTTTTCTTTAAGTCCCTGTCCCCAAAGGAAGTTCTTTTTTAAAAATATTTTTTCCCTTATGATGAAAATTGAATTAGCTTTCCACTTATAAGCTTTAGTACCTCTTTTTCTTCAGTCATCTGTGCTTAACTTTCAAAGAATCATATTAATGAAATTTCTTTCAGCACAACTACAAAGTCTAAATAACCTAGTCCAGCCAGAATTGCACAGCTAATGGTCAATATCTAAGCAAAAACAACCATTCTCCTTCAGAAATCTGAAAATGCACCTTCTTATGACAAAATGGGAATTTGTTTTAACCTTGAACCAAATTATTGTTTGTCAGGAGAAATTTATTGCATTTTAAAGCACCATAACATAAACATATTTCGACGTAGGTACCCATTTCTTTTTTGCAAGCCAGTATTTATTTAAGATGATTTTTTCCTCTGTGCATATTTCTGGCTTTTCCCTCCTAAGCTGTTTGCTGTTTTATAGCAAATGAAAATATGTTTGCGGAAATTGCATATAAAACTGTTTATTGAGATTTAAATCTTCTGTGGCTGCTTTTTATTTTTTTCCCAAACCTCCCAGTTGCAGGACTCTCTCTCTCTCTGCTTTTCCCCTCTCCTGCTCTCAACCTCAACCTTTCAGTCTCTCTCTCTCCAAAGAGCCTTTGTATAATTAAAATCCTATATCTTCTATACCCTTGTTCTGTCCTTCAATCCAGTAGTTTGGCTAGGATACTGTAAGGTAAAGTTTAGCTATTTAATGACAGATGAGTAAAGAAAGGATAGTCAAATGCCCAGGATCCCAGAATATTTATATTTTACATATAATTTTAAAAGGGAATTGTTGCATATCTTATTAATTAGAATTTTGGTTTGGCTACAAAAAGAGATCAATAGTGACTTAACCAAGGCAGAAGTATTATTATTTTCTGAAGGCAAGTCCAAGCATAAGCAGGTTGGAACTAGTACTACAGTGCCATAGTGGTCCATAAGCAGGCTGCTTCTGGTTTGTTGGGATACAGTTCAAGGACCTGGATAGAGCAAAATAGAAAGGGAGCCCTGACCCCACCATTTAAACAATAGTTCCAAAAGATGCATGTATCTATTTTCCTTCTTACAATTATTTGACTGGAATTAATTAAAGGAGCTAACCTCACTGCTAGGGAGGCATAAAAAGGTGATACTTTTTTTTAGGTGGCCACAAACCAACTTAAAATTTAAGAATTCCATTGCTGAAGTATAAAGGACATAAATTAGCAGTCTCTGGAGATTCATTAGATTATGCTTAAGAGAAAACAGAAAGGCAGTTTCACTAAAGGGAGAAGAAAAAGTGTATTACAAAAGAAGATGTGGAGTGTAAAATGTTTTTTAAGTGAGACTAATATTTAGTATTTTTATTCTGATGGGCCTGGGTTATTAGGGAAAATCTGTTGATACAAGATAGAAAGAAGACAATCACAAGAGTTCTTGAATATGTGATATAAAATGGATTAAAATAAGTCAGAGAAAGACAGATCCTATATGATCTCAACCATATGTGGGACCTAAAAGGAAAAAAAAAATGAACTCATAGAAATAGAGAAAAAATTAGTAGTGTGTGTGTGGGGGGGGGGAAATAAAGGTGATCAAAGTGTACAAATTTCCAATTATAAGATGAGTAACTTTGGGGGATGTAATGTACAATGTGGTTCTATATTTAACCATACAGTATTGTATATTTGAAAGTTGCTAAGAGAGCAGATCTGAAAAGTTCTTATCAACACATGTGAGATGTGAAATGATGGATGTGTCAGCTAAGCTTATTGTGGTAATCATTTTGCAATATATTCATATATCAAATCATTATGCTATACACCTTAAACTTATACAATGTTATGTGTCAATTTACATCTCAGTAAAAATGGAAAAAATAAATGGTGTGGACCTTAAGTAAGAATAGAGTCATTTCAGTAGTTGCAATAGGAGGGAAGAAAGCTAAAAAAAACTTAGTCCATTTGGTGACTGGGGGACATGGCAATTCTCTTCATATTGCCTCTGTTTACTCAGGCAAATAAGAAGCTAGAACTTTAGATATTTAGAAAAATAAGGAGAATATTGGGTGTTGGAAGTTTAGAGTGAGAGGAAAAGATATTAATATTTTTTTTCCCCAGAGAATCAGAGAACCAACTGACTGAGGACCTATAATATAACTGTTTTAAAATCTCTAGATCATAAATTTAACATAGCATGTGTCAGTGGTAGCACATTTCCTGGAAATATTCTCAGCACCTCAGAAGTAGATGTGCGATAGCCACAGAGTTGAAAATTATGATGGTTCAAGTTTTGCAGACAGGTCTTCACAGGAAAGAAAGACACAATAAGAGAATGATAATGCTTAGGATCAAAACCATGTGATGCTTGCTTTGTATGAAAGGAAGTAAAGAGGTTTGAGGAGTGATAGAAAAATGGTCAAGTTAATGCCTTGAAGATATAACTGGGTTCAAGAATTAATGGCATGAACGTGTAGCTGGTGTGAGATGCAAAGTAGGAGGTGGTGATCAAAATGATATGTCAGCTTTGAGTATGGTTATGGAAATGTGTGGCTGAAATGGGTAAAATTGAAAGGAGGAGATAAAGAGAAAGTTGTTAATGACAGACCATGAGTTACAGAGAGTAGAGTGGAAGGGGTTGTACCTAAGATATCTAAGTCAGATTAAGGGATATAAAAAGTATTGTAGGGATGAGGGATGACTTGAAAGGCTGAGGTTCTTTGTGGTAACAGAATCAAATATCTTAGTGGCTGGAAATGAAAAGGAGTTCAACGTGGCATGAAGAGGGATACAGAATCTAGGAGATGGGAAAGCAGCTTTTGCTGCTCTGGGGTGACTATATCACATCTAGTACTACAAGTTATACTTTTTATCACATTTTTTCAACAAATATTAAAAGTGTGCTAGATGCCAACCACTCTAGATATAGGGATGAATAAAATAGAGCCCTACTCAAAACTCTCTAGTAAAAGGTACAGAGTAAAGATGCATATAAAAAAATAATAACTCACTACAGCATGGTAGTGTCTGTAATAGAGATGTGAACAAGAACCATGAGAACTTGGTAAAGGAAATAACTAGTCATGCTTTCAGACAAAAAGAAGCATTACAGTGGCTATGTTCCAGACACTGAGGTAGACAATTTGCATATGCTAAATATCAAGCCCCAGGTCAAATGACTCTTATTTAGATGTGGCTTTCAGACACAGCCTCCAGCCCTGTGCTAATTCGTTATACCACACAGCTTCTAATAACTGGTATGTTGAGTTACTGGATTTTTACATGGGAAGAGATTAACCCTGAATATGAGAAACCTCAGAAGCACATGACTTCCAATTTTTAATCTGTGAAGAGATTTCAAGTAGATAGAGCAAATATAGAATGAATGGTCAGAGTTATCCTTGGCTCCCTATGAGACAACACTTTCCACGAGTTAGAACTATCAGCAAATGGGGATAAGTATTTTTGCTACTGAAGATATTCAGAGATAGGATGACTGGTGAGTCAAGATGCAAATAGCTTCCAAACTCCCTTCAAATTCTGTTATACTGTTAGTCCATGAAACAAGCAATGTATATGTGAGAAATATTAAAGCAAGCCCCAAAACAGTATTATAGGAAGTAGTATGGCAATATTTAAATGAAAGAAGCCTTGAAAAGCAGCAAGTTCAACTCCATCTTTCATTGTACAGATAAAAGAGCATGAAGTAAACAGGCTAAAAGATGTGCCAGTGGACAACTCTGTTAACACTCTCGCAAGCAAAGTCTGGACATACAGGACATAAAGCTTTCAGGAATTCAAATTTAAAAAAATACCTAGAGCTGTAGGAAGGCCTGGACTGGGATGTGGGTATCATTGTAATGGTGTGGGTTTCTGGACAGACGGGTTTAGTTGTTAGGCACTTGGTACCTGAAACTTAATTAATGAAAAGAAAGAAAGGACAGTCAAAGGGATAGCATATTATAAATTAACATCTTTAAAAATTGGCTAATCCTCACCAAGCCATTCTGACCACGTAGAGTTTGTATTCAGATTTCAGTGTACCAGTGTAAAGGCAGAGGAAAGCTGTGCCTTACTTTACATGCCACGAAAAGCTCTGTATCAAAGTGACCATGAGTTCTTATATATTAAACACATGCATGAGCAATTCTGCCAAAGACTAATGAATTCCATGGGTTTTCTTTAATGTGAAAATGCTCTTGGTCCCAAGCCAGGATATCTGCAGATATAATAGATCATGTTTGGCATTTTATATAAACTCCAGACAGGCAGTTGGATGCAAAGCTAAGGACTAGAAATTCATATATTTTTATTTCACTAGTTGAATTATGCATTGATTAGGAGAATCCTATTATAAGTAGAAAAGCTTGCCAAATCCAAAATTTGAAGTGTCTTAGCAAAGAGTTCATTAGATTGATTTGATATAATACTGCTTTATCTTTGACTATTATCACTTTAACCTTGAGCATATTGTTCAACCTCCCTGAATTTTTGTTTTTTCTCAGTAATATATATTTTACTTGCCAAATATTGTTGCTGAAATCAATCGATAAGACATTTTTATTATTCTTTAATATATTTATTTACTCTTTACTCAGTTGAATTTACCACTTTTTAGAATAGACATTTGGGATATAAAAAATGAATAATACACATGTTACCTGAATAAATGACCCCAGCTGAATGCAAAAGAGCTATTGAGTCCTCATAAGATTTCGGCTATGTGATTCATATAACATTTTTTGAGTAAATATCTGCTAGTTGGATTTTGAATTTACAACGGCAGTCATCTTGTTCTAAGAATGGTTCTTCAGTTATTATAAAATATTAGAGATCAGGAGGGTGAAAGGCCAATAACTAATGATTAAATTTTATATACTCGTTTACCATTCATCAATTATTGTCATTCACATTATTACATCTGCTACTCACAGCCACCTTGTGGGGTTAATGTGATTGGACATTGCTGTAATTCCTAATTGCTTAGGCAAAGAAACTGAAGGTCAGAGAAACTAAGCGAGTGTTTACGCTAAGTTGGTCAACATCATGTAGCTAATGAAATACATACTTTAGGCTATCTAAATTCAAAGTCCAATTGCTTCATGCTAACCCAGGCTGTCTTCACATAAGCTATGCTATACTTAAAAAAAGCTTGGTGCAAGAAATGAGGCTGAATGGTTGTCTATGATTTGACAAGAGACGAGGAAGAAAATAAGAGGGATTTTCCCACCTTGTATAACAACTGGAAATAATAACTAAATAGTAAATATTTCTGCTCTGAAGTTATTTTGGATGTGAGTCTCCCATTTGTCTTGAGAACTAAGTAAAGTTTTTCCATTAGTGTCTTCTATCCATTTGTCTGAATTATGCTCAAGGGAGTAACTGTGTAATTGATGATGATAAGGTGTTTGCTATAATTTTGCTCATTTGAGGTAATCAAATCTGGCACCAAATGCCTTTGTATGTCCGTCTTTAGTCATTCTCAGCCACAGAAGTTCTCCATTTCCTCCCTCTCTTTGTTAAGACCATTAAGGTGTTAAGTGCAGAGTTACTCTTGATGGAACAAGGCTCCAGACAGTCTGAGCTGAGAAAAACCAGCGCTGTGACTTAGTTGTCACAAGATACTGTTGATCAAACATTAGGTAACTGAGGATGGTATTAAAGGGAAAAAGTCAATGAAGGACTAACCATGAGGAGTTCAGAAAGGATATTCCAGTACAAATTTCAACAAAGTTGTTAATATTTTCTTTAAGGTCTTAAAATGCCATAATTTTGAAAAGGTTATAGTTTATATTATAAAGAAAAAGGGGGAAGAAACATTTTTAGGTTATATGAATGAAACAGGTTTTTTGTATTCCCTTTTAGAAAGGAAATGTCTCATTTAAAGGTGCATATGTAAAAAGAATTTATACATTTCAACACACAAATTTGATATTAAAAGTTTAATCCATCACTAAAAGGTTTTAAAATGTTGATGGGATATCTTATTAGAAATAGCATTTAAGGAGTTCCTGTCATGGCACAGTGGAGTGATGAAATATGATGAAGGATAATGTGAGAAAATGTATATATATATATTATGTATATATATATGACTGGGTCACTTTGCTGTACATCAGGAATTGACAGAACACTGTAAATCAACTATAATAGAAAAACATCAAAATCAAAAAAAAAAAAAAAAAAAAGAGAATCTGACTTCAGCGGCTCACACTTCTGTTGAGAAGCAGGTTTGATCCCTGGTCAGGTGCACTGAGTTAAAAAGATGCAAGTTGCTGCAGCTGTGGCATAGGTCACAGCTGTGGATCAGTAACTACCATATGCCATGGATGTGGCCATAAAATAAAAGAAAAAGAAAAAAAAAAGAGAGCGTATTTTTTAACATTAAATATAAATTTATATTAATTTTAAAGTCTTTGATAAATGTTATTTTCTTTATTTCTCTCTTGGAATTCACAGGTCTTTATGTTTTTAGTAGAAAA
The DNA here is from genome assembly GCF_054392235.1 of Sus scrofa. Lineage (NCBI taxonomy): Eukaryota > Metazoa > Chordata > Mammalia > Artiodactyla > Suidae > Sus > Sus scrofa. The sequence continues at coordinate 16,183,512 of NC_139391.1, forward strand.
CCTCTTTTACTTACTTTGTAATTCTTTTAGAAAATCACTTTTTATCTGTTTCCTTGTTTTTTTGCAATTCAGAGGAAACACTTCCATCCTACCTGGAAAGTTGCTGAGGACCCTATTTGGCAATTTTTCTGTTTTTCTTGGGCAGATATAAAGCTTCAGATTTTTCACACCCTTCCTTTTCTACCCAAGAGAAAAGTCTTCCTACTAGATAAGGGTGCTGAAGAAAATTTGAAGAAATAAGCTGGACAGAGCAATTTTTAAATTCCTTCCAAAGGATTTACTTTCATAAGAAAATCCTATCATTTAAAAAGACAAGCTTTTTACTTTTAGCTCCTTGTAGCTAGGAATAATATTGGTATCAAGATCTCATTATGAAAAGGCTAAATCATTTGGGAATAAATCAGCTATTTGTTTTTTGAGTTTTTTAAAATGATTTTTATTTTTTCCATCATAGCTGGTTTATAGCGTTCTGTCAGTTCTCTGCTGTACAGCAAGGTGACCCACTAGCACATACATTCTTCTTCTCACATTATCATGCTCCATCATAAGTGACTAGATATAGTTCCCAATGCTATACTTGACAGGATCTCATTGCTTATCCATTCCAAAGGCAATAGTTTGCACCTATTAACCCCAAATTCCCACCCATCCCACTTCTAAATCAACTATTGAGATGAAGTTCAGCCTTTTTCCTTGGGTTCAGCTTTTAAAAGCAGAGGTGAAAAAAAAAAAAAGTAAAGAGAAGTTTACTACTGCATAGATCTAGGTTGACTAAGACGGAACTGATTCTTCAATCTGTAGAACTCCCAAACTGTCATTTTTTTAAAGTTCTCATATTTACGTTCCCATGGCTCTTCTTCAGAACGGCTTTCTAAGTGTGCATCATGATCCTCCAAACCACCCGGGCACAGAATTTAGGCTGTTACCCTGTTGATACCACAGATTCTTTCAGCCCATACACATCATGAGACTTATACCTCATAGGTATTTGAAAGTATCATGGAGAGACACCAGATCAACCTTGTACCACCTCTGTGATCTTGCTGGAGCCCTCTCTTACCAGTTACACATCTCTTTCTTTGGTTCCTCCAGGAAGCAAAAAAAAACTCTTCCTTTTCTGTTTAGTCAAGGAATCCAAGCCCTTGCTACTTTAGAACCCAAACCACCGATGCATACTGAATAACAAAGGGCTTTCTGTTAAATAGTCTTTACCAGTGCTTCACCAATATCTTCTCATTTTGGAGCTCATATTTAACAATGGAAAATTACTCAGCCATAAAAAAGGATGAAATAATGCCATTTGCAGCAACATGGATGGACCTAGAGATTATCATACTAAGTTAAGCAAGTCAGAGAAATACAGATATCGTATGAGATCACTAATATGTGGAATCTAATAAAAATGATACGAAAGAACCTAGTTACAAAACAGAAACAGACTCACAGATTTCAAAACCAAATGTATCGTTACTAAAGGGGAAATGTGGTGAGAAGTGATAAATTAGGAGTTTGGGATACCATATATACTCCACTATATATAAAATCAATAAATAGCCAGAACCTGTATAGTACAGGGAATTCTATTCAATATTCTACTCAATATTCTGAAACCTCAATTTCAGATTTCAAAAGAATCAGAAAAAGAATGGATATATGTATATGTGTAACTGATTCACTTTGCTGTATACCTGGACATTGTAAGCCAACTATACTGCAATAACATGAAAAAAATTATGACTCAAAACAATCGTTATAATAAAGGTATTTTAAACTCTTGGAAGAACGCTATGGAGAGAGTAATTAATATATCCAGTTGGGGGATAGAGATGTTCAGAAATGTTGTATAAGGAAATTGACATTAGATCTTGGATTAAAGAATGAGTATTAATATGTTCTATCTACATTTTACTAAGGCATTTGATGAACTCTTTCAGAGATCTTTGTTAAAGAGATATGTCCCAGAAAAATAAAAGAAATGCCTAATACTTATTCAATATTATGAGATCAACCAAGAAGGAGCCTGATTTGAATGGTTTGGGACCTCTAACCACTAGAACACTGAGAGAACCAGCATTCCAGCCTTAAGTCTTTTGGGGTTCAGCACTGGGCACAAGCATGGTGCCTGTTCAGATTTGGGATACAGTCTCCACAGGAGCCTGGTGTGGTTATGAAAGAAGAAGAAAAAAGAAAAAAAAAACAATGACTTCATTTGCATGGTGGAAGAAAATGTTAGGAATTATTAGAGCATGACTCCAGATGATTTGTATCTTCAATTCAGCCTTGTCTTCTGTACTCCAACTTTCTACTAAACCACTCCACTTGGATCTTCCTCATTTTTTTTTTTTTTCAAATTAAAACCTATGCTACAGTGATAACGCCTTCCTCACAAAACTGTTGTTTTTTTTTTTTTTTTTTTTTTTTTTTTTATGGTGTTTCCTGACCTCAGAGAATGGTGACAGCAACCATCCAGCTGTATAGGCCAGAAATTAGGACTGTTCATTCTCCCTCCTCACTCTAAAACTTCCAGTGAGTATTAATTAAGCTCATTCTGTTCTTCTGTAGTTTTCTTTAATTCATCCCCTTGTATTCATCCTTTTTCCAGAAAGCCATACAAGCTACAGTCGGCCATCACTCCAACTATTACTAAAGATCTTCTTTGCACTCTCTCCATCTACTCTCCTTTATTATTTTCCAAAACACAGCCATAGTTATCATCCTAAAAAAGAAATGTGATCACACCACCCATGGGTATAGTGACTTTCTGTTGCTCCAAGATAAAGTCCAAAATCACTTGCATAGCTTACAATGCACCCCCCCAACCCAAATCTTATTGCTGACTAACCCCGTAGCCAGTTTTTCCTATGTTTATTACCATCAAGTTCTGTTGGACTTCCTTCCACTTCCTCAGGTATGCCATACTCTTTCACCTACGGCAAAGGATGACAGACCATTACTCAATATCTGGGGGAATAAACTTGATGTTTTGCTTTCTCTAGCAAGGGAGAACCATGCTGCTTGGGTGTAATTTCTCTGAGCAGAATAGGTCACTGCTATTATATAGAGTTTTAGGAATGTATAGAGTTCAAGGATTGTTGGATTTTTCAAGGGCCTGTACCAGACCTAACTGGTTGATTGGATTTTCAGAGAATTATATTCTAAATATTTAGATGCTTGAATGGAGGTGTTTTTGATTGGTTGGCACTTAGAAGAGTTTTCACTGGAGTATTTCCATTCCTAATTGCCTGACTTAAAGGAACTGTCACTGATTCATCAGCTAATAAGAACATGTTCACTGAGCTGAGTTATTCTTATTGATTGATCAAAGGACTTTAAAACATGTTTCTACAGTCCTACTTATTACCAGGGCTGTAGAAAAATGGGTCTTTTTTTCTAGACATGTGAGGACATGTTTTATTCTCATCTGCCCACGACTTTTCCTTATTCCCTTAGCTTCTTTTTATCTTTAGCATTCAGCTTACTTGTCACTTCCTCAGGATGGCTTTTGTGATACACCAATTGTCATCCCCGTGAAACATCATTTTATCCTACCCTTCCTATTCCCAACACACATCATATTGTTCACTGCTACTTCCTCTTTCAATCTTGCCTGCTAGGCTGTATCGCCAGAGCGAGAGGAGCCATATAGTTCTTGTTTACCAAGGTATATTTATTCCTACTATAGGAAACTGAGGTTGGAAAAAGACTACAATTAGCCTGCAGTTATGCCCCACGTCACACAGCCTGTAAAAGACAGGGCCCACTTTTGATCCCACGTTTTCTGACACTAAAACCAATGCCTCTTCCGCCATCCCCCAGATGCCTCCCACAAGCAATAGTAAGGAAATGACAGGAGTCGCTGAAACCTTGTTTAAAAAGTCGTCCTCATTTTTCTACTGCAGCTTTGGTAATTTTTCTTAATACTATAGCAAGCCTTCTTTAGAGCAGAAGAAAAGCACCCCTTGTAAAACTTTCAGCAGGGAGTAGCCACTATATCTCTCTAATACACTGTGCCATTAAATTATTATCACATTATTATAGCAACAATGAGATATGCCAGGGAATGATTGAATGCCAACTGGCTTCTGCAAACAAGAAATATATACTTATATTCTGTGAAAGAAGTCAGTCAAGCAGAGACTTTTCAAATAACTGGCAGTGTACCAACTCTCACTGAAACTGACTGATAGCGTTGTGATATAATTTAGAGGGTACTGTGTATATATTTTCACTTTTAGTATTTTCCTTTTTGGTAAGGAATTTAGGTCTCAAAGATGTAATCCCATTGTATGTTATTTAAACATCTACTAAATACCTTCATCTGCTATGGCTAATACTGATAATGAAGTCAAAGGTCTGTTCAGGGTGGGTTTGTTTGTATCAAATATAACTTTGTTTTTCTTTTTTTTTTTTTTTTTTTTAGATTCAGGAGTCCATTTTATTTCATTTATCTAGGATAGGTAACTACATCCAGAACAGCTCAAAACCACCTTATCTCGGGAGTTCCCCTTTTAAAGCACAGCAGATTAAGGACCTGGAGTTGTCACTGCAGTGGCTCAAGTCACTGCTGCATTGTGAGTTTGATCCCTGGCCTGGGAACTTCCACATCCACATGCTATGGGTGAGGCAAAAAAAAAAAAAAAAAAAAAGTACCTTACCTTAATATTTCTGGTCTCAGGATATAAACTTCAGTTTCTACACAATACAGGTTTTGCTATGCTAAAGCTCAGGTTGTTAAGTATATAGACATAAACTTGCAAAACAGCCCAAGAGTTTTAATAATAATAAAAAGATCAATCCTTGCATAATAGAGAACCAAGAAGATAAGTATAGAATAAAAGGAAGTTTTGCTACGAAAAGAGAAAGGGATTTTATTTTTTTGAGATGGAGCTTTTTGGTGGTGACTGTGCAAAACTACAAAATTGTTTGATAAAATCGTCCTATTATGTTTCAGGTTTGTATTCCCAAAGACCTTGTTTCATCCAATGGTAGGTAAATTTAAGGAAATTATTTCTATTTTAAAGCAACATGAACATGTTAAAGAGCATGTGATATCTTATAAACATTTGCATAAGATGTGCTTTCACTCCCTTCTAATATATCACCTGGCTGGAACACTTTGAAAAGCAGTGAAACAACAGGCTGATATTTTTCTCTTCTTTTCCTTTGTTTTTCTTTCCAGCCCACCTTCTCTATGATCTTAAATTTTAAGTGGAATTTTAAGATTATATTTCTAAAGTCTCAAAGAGATCAGGGACCCAAGAAAACATTTTGTTAGGCTAGAAAGAAAAGAGGTAGTATTTTTGGAATTAAGGGCTGTTAGAAACTGCTGGAACACATTTTGAAAATATTTGGTACCAAACAATAAAATGATACTACCGCAGAAATGGAAAATGAAACAAAGAAATTCACCAATGGTTGTTAAAATGACAGTTGTCAATAGCAGCCAGAAACATTTTTGGCCACAATGAATGAGAAACTCCGTCAGGATTTTCTGAACTGACAGTGGAGAGATTGGAGTTTCTCTCAATCTCTCTGTAGTTAAAAATCACATCAGAGCAAATCTTCTTTCCTCTTCAGCTTTATTGAGGTATAATTGACACCTAAAATCATAAGATATTTAACATATACATTGTGGCAATTTGATATATGTATATGTTATGAAGGGATTTCCCTCTATCTAGTTAATTAATGAATTCCATCATCTCACATACTTATCTTTTGTGTGTGTGTGTGTGAGAACATTTAAATTCTACTCTTAGCATATTTCTGTCGTAATAGACAGTGTTATCAACTGTAGCCACTATGTTTTACTTTAGATCCTAAGACCTTTTATGATCCTTATCTCTCCCAAACCCAACCCCTGCCAACCACTTTTCCACTCTGTTTCAGAGTTTGGCTTTTTTTTCTCTAGAACAAAACTTCTTTTTTAGTGTTTTGTTGGGATGTCTGGAGGGATGAAGGGAGTGTTACACATATATATTGAAGAACATGAAATATTTGTTTTGTGGAAAACTATAACCACAGCAGTGTGCCAAGCGCTAAGTTAGATACAGGCAGCTGGTTCTATTGAGATATGAACGATGATGGGTGTTTAATATAGATTAGTGGAAACATGAATTCCTGAAGAAGAACAGCACTTCAAAAGACAAAGTATGGGTTAAGAATTATTTTTTCTTTTTTTCAGAGCTGTACCTGTGGCATATGGAAGTTCTCAGGCTAGTGGTTGAATCAGAGCTGCATCTGCTGGCCTTTACCACAGCTACAGCCATAGCAATGCCAGATCCAAGCGACATCTGTGACATACACCACAGCTTGCAATAACACCAGATCCTTAGCCCACTGAGCAAGCCCAGGGATCAAACCCACATCCTCATGGATACTGGTTGGGTTCTTAACCTGCTGAGCCACAATGGGAATTCCTGTGTTAAGATATTTTAAAGGAGGATGCTAAAAGAATAATATTTAAGAAATTATGGAGGCCTCCATGAATGGGAAATGTTTGGGGGATTTCAGATAGTGTAGTATGGTGACTAGTGCTTTTGAAAGATGAGTAAAGAAAGAATAGTAAAGGCAGTGTATTATTTATTGCTGCATAACATATTATCCAAACTTAATGGCTTAAAACAACAGACATTTATTATCTCAATATCATAAATTTGGGAGCAGCTTAGCTGGGTATTTTGGACTCAAAATCTCTCATAAGGTTGCAATGAAGCTCCATTATTTGAAGTTTGGATTGGGGCTGGAGGATTCTCTTCCAAGGAGATTCCCTCGCTCAGCTGTTATCTTGGGTCCTTATTTCCTTAGTAACTGTATACTGTACACCTAAGTTTTTCACTGCATGGTCCTTTCCAAAGGAGTAAGAGTAAGAGAAAACCCAGAATGGAAGCTTGGAAACCTCAGTCTTTTATACCCTAATCTCAGAAGTGACTCTCTATTACCTCTGCCATATTCACACAGAACAAACCTGCTACTCTGCAGAAGGGCAGAAAAGGAGCATATAAATTACAGGAATTGGGGACCATTGGAGGTCATTTTGGAGGCAGCTGTCACAGAAGGTAAAAGGCAATAAAAAGCAATAACAGAGTAAGATATACGTAAATAACTAGTTTGAAAATAAACAGCTTTCACCAAATATTCACATTTGCCTTCCCTTTTTCAACCTGCCCAAAATGTCCATTCTTAACTTTCATATCTCAAATTCATATTAGAGCAATTTTATAGGAAGAATACAGCAATTTCACAATAAGAATTAATGAAACAACAAGGAAAATAAGCCATTTTCTTGAATGCTGTCTTATTTGGTTGAATCATAACTAGTTGCTTTTATTTCTATAGAAACATGGAGGTTAAATGGTTAGTCACTTCATAGTACATGTGAGCATACAAAAGTTTTTGTGTGAACTGCTTTCTCCAAGATGTCACAGCTTATTAACTAGCTGTGCTGAGAATAAATTTCACCCCTAATCTCCACCCTTTTCTTCCTCTGTTGCCTCTCACTGCCTACTTCATAGATGCATTGCAGTATTGTCTAACTGAATCTGCACATTTCTCATGGTCTATAGTTGTGCTCTCCAGTAGGGTAGCCACTAGCGTCATGTGATTATTGAATTTGTATTGAAACTAAGTACTATTAAACAAAAATGTAAAATATTAAAAATTCAGTGTCTTAATTGTACCAGATCCATTTCACATGCTCAATAGCCATATACATTAGAAGCGAGTGTATTAGACAGCAGCTGTATAGAAAATTTTTATTACTGAAAGTTTTATTGAAAAACACCCCTCTGGGAGTTCCCATTATGGTGCAACTGGATCAGCAGTGCCTTGGGAGTCTTGGGTCACATGTTTGATCTCTGGCCCGGCATAGTAGGTTAAGGATTTGGCATTGCTGCAACTCTGGCTTAGGTTGTGACTATGGCTTGGATCTGATCCCTGGCCCCTGGAGCTCCATATGCCGCAGGGTGGCCAAAAAAAAAAAAAGAAGAACACTAGTCTGTAATATATCTCCAGTTGCCTTTTGTTCTCCCTGTGAGATATGAATATGGGCTACATAGTATGATTCACCCAAGTCCAAACATTATTTTTCCTTTATGTCTAAATATCTGTGATATAGGTTAGTCTGTGGCATTTCATGGTTAATTAATTTTGAAAGGCCACGATGAAAATTTTAATTGGTTGTTCCACATCCTTTATAAAGATACCTACAACTATTTAATTAAATATCTATCAGAGAACAATTAATTAATTAGGCCACAGATATAGGGAATCACCTCATCAGTCACAGAGCTCTGTTCCTTTCCATATTCTTTTTGTAAGTGAAAAACTTAATTACTAAGAGAAATTAAACACTGTTATCTTCAGTCTAGACTCATATCTGTCACCTAATTTTTATAAAAGTCACTTATTTGATTTCCCTGCTTTCACACCATCTCACTCCTACTCACCCTCACCGTATCAGAGTCTTCTTTCTAAGCACTGATTTAATCAAGTTCTTCCTCTTCTTAAAGACATTTTTAATCCCTGACAAATTCCACCTACTTGACATGCTACACTAAGGCCTGTAGAATCTGTAATCAACCTGCCTCCCTATATTTGTCTCCTATCACACCCTCAGACTCATTGTCCTTAGTTTTGCTCCATTTCCTAAACTCATAAAGTCCCTTCTTTCTTTTGAGGCTTCACATCCCTTATTTTTTCCTCTCTTTTCTTCTTGAAATTCCTATGTATCCTTTAAAGCTCAACTCAAATATTTCCCCTTATAGATTTCATTGGTCAAGATTAATAGGCTGCTATTTATACTGACATCTCTAAGGCATATATCCAGAAATTATTAGAGTACTTTGCAACTTGTATCAAAATGTCTGTACCTTTGCCAGTCTGTATGCTTTTAAATGACTGCACACTTATAAATGGTTATAGATAGCATTGGTCATGGTGCCAGCCATCAAACATAGTTTGTGAATGAATAAACGGATGAGTAGATGATTGGATGTAAGAGTGAATGAAGGAACGAATGAATGGGTACATAAATGTTTACAAAAAAGCAATCCAAGAGAAGTTATCTGGGGGTTTTCATACTTCTTTCTGGGTTTAGCAGCAAACATCCACTGAAATTACTTCTGCCCACATTTTTCTATAAACAGCATCTATCTCAAACTTCATGGTGACAGCTATGAATTCTTAAAAGCAATGTTCTACAAATGTGATTGAACCTCACTGATACAGCTAAATGAATGTAACGGAACCTTTGCTTTATGTTAGCTAAATTGGCACTTCCCAACAAATTTGGATCTGAAATTAAGAGATCTCATCCTTGATCTGGCTGTTCCTTTTCTCAAAAAGAAGATAGATACATTATCAAATGAAGCTAGAGTTGGCTTTTATTACAAGTAATCAAATAGCCCCACATTATATGGCATCCACTTAAATAGATCCATTTAAGAGATGAAGCACTCCCATAAAAAGCTTCTGCTGGTACTTTAATTAAAAGATGCTCCAAAATAAGGCTTCTTCTTTGTATTGTTTTACATCAGTAATCTCAAATTCAATCTCTTATCTTACATTTTCTTATTTTAAACTGACATTATTTCTTTCTAATTATTTTCCTATATTATTTCTACACAATCTTCCATCTCTTGATGTTTTTCTTATCCCCAGCCTTATCTGTAAGTGGTCTATAACTATTCAAGAAACTTATCTGCTCAGTCCTATATTAATGTAACAATTTGTGCTCTTTATTTATATCCTTGTATGTATCTGATAAACCATTAATCACCCAAATATGCTCAATTATAAAATTATAATATCATGTACTTAACAAAAATCATATATCACCTTACCAAACATGGTTTGCACCTAATTTCTTTCTACCTACTGCTGTTCTGGTCAATATTCAATTAACAACATATATTGCTTAAATTTTGAGTGTGAGAGAGACAGAGCTCATCTTGACCTGTCAACTCTCTCAAAATATCATGACAGCTCACTTTAGTTTAATGAGCATTTATTGAGGGATTATTATTTACTATTCCCTCTTTTAGTTGTCTTTTCTTTCTTTTTTTTATTTATTTTTTGTCTTTTCTAGGGCTGCACCCATGGCATATGGAGGTTCCCAGGCTAGGGGTCCAATTGGAGCTGTAGCCGCAGGCCTACACCACAGCCACAGCAATGTGGGGACCAAGCCACGTCTGCGACCTACACCACAGCTCACAGCAACCGGATCCTTGTAACCTCCTGAGTGAGGCCAGAGATGGAACCCACAACTTCATGGTTTCTAGTCAGATTCATTAACCACTGAGCCACAACGGGAACGCCAGTTGTCTTTCCTTAAGTGGTCAAAATGTAGAAAGAGAAATGTGTATACAAATAGGCAGTTGAAATAAAGTCCATCACAGAGGTGTGTTATATGCAGGCCAATCAGCATGGACAGAAACATCAAGTTATCCAATGATATGATTAATAGGAACTACAGTCATTTTCTGTAACTTGGGGATTTCCAGCAAAATGGATAATGGCAGAAGATACTGGACAAGCAAGCAACTGTGCACTTTACGAAGCTCCTGGGCTTTATCCTGTAAGTAATGACTATTAGTTAAAAGGTTGTCTAGTACCTGTAGATTAAAGACTTGTGTCACCCAGAATTCGCACCTTTAATCCTAACATTCTACATGGTGATATTGGGGTGGGTGGCCTTTGGGAGGTGATTGAGTCATGAAGATGGAGACCTCATGAAAGTATTAGACATTCCTAATCCCTTCCACCACTTCAGGATGGAGCAAAAAGACAGTCATCTATAAACCAGGAAGCAGGACATCAAATCTGCCAGTGCCTTATCTTGGACTTCCTAGCCTCCAAAACTGTGAAAAATAAATTTATATTATTTATAAGCTACCTAGTCTGTGCTATTTTGTTAAAGAAGCCTGTATGGACTAAGACAGATAGAAATATTATCAGTTATGTGTAAATGGTACTAATCACACATTTTTGCTACTTAAGAAAATAGGAAAATATTCTGTAATCCCACTCTTCAGTATAATCACTGGTTAATAGTTTGGTAAAAGTATTTAAAATTTCCCTATATATTTAATATTTAATAATATACTAATGCACTGCAATTTGCTTTTGTTAGTTTATGTATTATAGAATTTGTAGAATATCAATATAGATCTTTTTATAGTCTTTTGTAACAGCTGCAGAGTATATATTTCATTGTTTATATGCTACATAATTTATTTAAGCATCTCTCCTTTAGTAAATATTTAAATTGTTTCTATTAACTTATTCAAATTATACTTACACACAACTTATATATTTGGTCTGTTTGTACTTTTTGTCTTTGGGACATATTCTTGAAATTCAGGTCAAAGGCAGGGCTGTCACACACTGAATGATTCCAGAAGACACCATTCTCAGGATCTATGGGAAGAATGTCCCTGAAATTGTATAATGCATAGCCTCCAGCTTCTCAACCCACACTCTGAATGCTCTGTTGCATTGCCCCTTAGTATGCACCAGATGGTATTCTAAATACTTCACATGCAAAAACTAATTTATTTCTAAAAACAACCCATAAAGTAGGTATTTTATCCCCATTTTACAGATGAGAAAATTGATGCTCACATAGGTTCTGTGATTTGTCCACAGTCATATTGACCTTCAGTGAATGACATATGTGATCTTAGTGGAAATATACAGTGGAATGTCAGTTTTGGAAAATCAGGGATTACAAAATGGCCTTCAAAATCTAGGGTTAGAGCACTTCTCGAAAGGCAAAGAAATCAGTATTGAGTCTGCAAAAATTTATTTTAAAGAAAGAAAAAAGAATGATGAAATTCCCTTCTGCAACTCTCCTGAATTCACTGTATCAGAGAAGTGGAATGGAACTCTCAGGCCAACAGTGGAAGCTGTAAATCTGGGGCTTGTGTCATGGCATTAAATTATAGTGTCAGAAATAAGAATCTAAAGCCCGTCAGTGGTATAAATAACTGAAAAGAGATTACAGTCTAAAACGGGCTGCATACATATTTAAAAAGTGCTGTGTATACCGCTTGGGAAAATATATGATGCTAAATCTAATAGCCCCATCTTGCTTCCTAGCTCTTGAGCAGTAATTTAAAGCCCCAGCATTTTGAAGGAGGAAGAAAAGGACTATGAATATCACGAACACATGTAAGTTAAAATGCACTAATGACTGCCAGGGTATAAATGAAGGGCTGTGTTTGCAATACATGCTAGTCTTTGTTTTGAAATAAATGCTATTTGTTCAATAAACAAGATGATCCTGCATTTTGCATATTTTAAGAATGTTGTTGTACTGTGTGTTTCTACCCTCTTCTACTTTTTTGGAAGGTGGAAGGGAGGGATGGAGGAGACAAAGTTCATTTCAGACTGAAATGAATTATATAAATAAATCTATGCATAGACTTTTAAAAGCATTTTATAGTACACAATAATAGATTAACTTACTGGTATAATATTTTCCCATAATATCATCATGTTTTATTATGGAGAAAAAATACAAGTTTTAATTAGTTGTTTGGGACATAAAAATGATAAAGATGTCCTTTTTGATATTCAAACAAGTCAAAATCATGAAGTATTAATTTCATTTTGTTTATTGGTATTCATTAAGGATTTCTAACAGCATATTTTAGAGAAAATTGAGAAAAACTTGATCAATATAGAGGATTAATTTTTAAGGTTCTGTACTTCTCATGTGAAATATGACATTTTTATCAGCAGTTGAATTGTAGATGCTCTTAGTTGCTAAGTTAAAAACTTCCAAGTGTCACCTTTAAATATTCAATATTTAGTTGTTCTATTATAAGTAGGTTTATTGCTGAGTACTTTGGGAGAAATTATGTTAGATAAGAGTGATCTGAATCTTCCTAAGACATCACGTCCCTAGTAGATTTCCTTTGTGAAGAATTAAAAATAGCTCCCTTGTATTTATCAAACTATGCTCAGAATCTTCGCTGCATCATAAGAGATCCTCACACAAATTTGTTAGCCCTATCAAGAGGCTAGAAGAAATTGGAATGAATGTGGGCATGTACTGGATTTCAGCAAGTAAAGAAAAGTGGATAATTTATTTCAATCAGGCCAGAGGATAGGTGTATGTGTAGAACCCTATTCATTCGAAATGCAGTGTAAATGGTTAAGAATGAGTACGTATCAGGAACTAAAATCCTAAACCAGGTCTTTTCTTCCACGATACCATGTTTGCCTTCTCTCCTGCCAGTTATGACTGTACTATTTGTCACTAGACAGTGCTCTAAAATTTGATCCCTGTTGAATCAATTAGGATCCCAAAAAGACTCTGGAAAGAATTCTGTTGTACAGCAGAGATTATCACAACACTGTAAATCAACTATACTTCAGTACAACTTTGAAAAATGAAAAAAACAAAGATGAAACTGTTTTATAAAGATGTGGGGAGAGATGAGGAGATCAACAAGGGGTGGTTAAGCATTCGACCCCTAGCTACATTAGGGTGCCATCGTCACCCAACTGTGGGACCAGAAAGACAGTGGGTGGGGACAGAGTTTCTCCAGTCTGATAATAGCTGTGGCCTTTGGAGTGTAAGCATCTGCTAGGAACTGTAGTGCTAGAGAGGAACACAGCCACTATCTTTGTAAAGTCACTTCTCTCCCATGGTCTGGCAGGGTGTCTGCACCCCTATGCTCACATAGCAGCATTACTTACAATAGCCAAGACATGAAAACAATATATATCCATCAGTAAGTGACAGATGAGGAAAAGAAAAGAAAATGTTTTATTAGTCCATAAAAAAGAAAAAAAGCATGCTCTTTGCAAAAATGTGGATGGACCTTGAGGCTATTATTCTAAGTGAAATAAGAGAGAGAGAGAGATAACTACTGTGTGATCTCATTTACATGTGAAATCTGAAAAATAAATAAACAAACTTGTAAAAACAGAGATGAGATTAGTTCCCATTGGTTTATTTTTGGTTTTATTTCAGTTGCTTTGGGAGACTGACCCAAGAAAACATGTATGGTTGATGTCAGAGAATGTTTTGCCTGTGTTCTCTTCTAGGAGTTTTATGGTATCTTATGTTTAAGGTTTTTTTTTTTTTTCTTTTTCTTTTTGAGTTTATGTAAGTTTGCACATGGTTTGAGGGTATGTTCTAGTTTCATTGATTTACATACAGCTGTCCTATTTTCCCAGTATCACTTACTGAAGACACTGTCTTTTTCCCATTTTATATTCTTGCCTCCTTTATCAAAGATTAATTGACCATGGGAGTCTGGGTTTATTTCTGCGTTCTCTATTCTGTTCTCTTCGTCTGTAGGTCTGTTTTTGTACCAGTACCACAGTCTTTATTACCGTAGCTCTGTAATGCTGTCTGAAGTCTGGGAGAGTTATGCCTCCTTCCTTTTTTTTTTTTTCCTCAGGATTGCTTTGGCAATTCTGGGGCTTTTTACTGTGGGAATGTAAATTGGTACAACTAATATGGAAAACAGTATGGAAGTTCCTCAGAAAACTAAACATAGAACTGCCATATGATCCAGAAATCCCACTCCTGTGCCTATATCCAGACAAAACTTTCTTTTAGAAAGATACATGTACCCTTATGTTCATTGCAGCACTATTCACAATAGCCAAGACATAGAAATAACCTAATGTCTCCCATGAATGGATTTAAGAAGACGTGGTATATATTCACAATGGACTACTCATCCACAAAAAAAACACAAAATAATGCCATTTACAGCAACATGGATGGAACTAGAGACTCTCATACTAAGTGAAGTAAGTCCGAAAGAGAAAGACAAATGCCATATGATATCACTTATACCTGGAATCTCATATATGGCACAAATGAACCTATATATAGAAAAAAAAACAAACTCATGAACATGTAGAACTGACTCGTGATTGCCAAGGGAGAGGGGGAGGGAGTGGGATGGACTGGGAGTTTGGGGTTAGTAGATGCAAACTATTGCATTTGGAGTGGATAAGCAGTGAGATCCTGCTGCTACCAGGGAACTTATCTCTAATCACTTGTGGTGGAACATGATGGAGGATAATGTGAAAAAAGAATGTATGTGTGTGTATATATATCTATACGTATATGTATATAGCTATACACATATATATGTATGTGTATGATGGTCACTTTGCTGTACAGCAGAAATGGACAGAACATTGTAAATCAACTATAATAGAAAAAATTAAAATCTTAAAAAAAATTTTAAATACAATTTAAATAGTGAAAAACAAAACAAACAAAGAACAGATGAAAATGATGGTTGCCAGAGATGGGAGTGGGAGGTGGAGTAACTAGATAAAATAGTCAAAGAAGCACAAACTTAAAAAAAAAAAAGAAAAGCACAAACTTGGAGTTATAACTTCTAGTAATGTAATGTACATGATAACTATACTGTAGTTAGCAATATTGTATATTTGGAAGCTGCTAAAAGAGTAAGTACATCTTAAAAATTCTCATCACAAGGAAAAAATAATTTGTAACCTAGTTAATGGATGTTAAGTAAACTTATTTTGGTAATCATTTTGCACTGCATACATAAATCAGATCATTTCATTGTATACCTTAAACTTATACAATGTTATATGTCAGCAATACCAATAAAATTAGGGAAAAAAGAATCGTGAAAAAGTGGAACTGGGACAGCTGTTGTAGCTGCTTACAAGACTTAAACTGATAATCATAGAGCCTTATTTCACTTATTTTTCTCTGTTTCTTTTACATTTTGCTAGAACTTAACTAGTAGAGGTTTCAACCTGTTAAGATAACCTTCATTACTTGAGGTTCCAAGTCCTCTGTGATGTCCTTTTATTAAATTATAGCTTTTCCTGTGCCTTTGTTTTTGGTTATGGAAGTACTAAGCTGGGTACCATTGATCCTATGGATTCCAGGCATAGCTTTCATTCCTCCATTAAAGAACACTTTTCTTAGGACAATAGGATTCATCTCTCCCTTGGGTATTAGAATCTGTAAAGTCACCAAGTCCAATCAGGTCTAAGATTTTAAGAATTGGAAGCAAAATTTCCTTAAATGAGTCTTTATAAAATACTAGTAGATGCATTGTTGAAAGGCCTCTGGGTCTCAGTGGTTCTGGATAACATCCCAGTGCTACCCCTGACTACCTGGGTGGCATCGGCAAGTTGCAATACATCTCTAAACCTCAAGCTTTCCATCTATAAACCAGAATATAATTTTGAAGATTCTTCATATCTCTGATTCTTTCATTCTATGATTAAAATACTAATTCATTCTAATCAAAGACATCTAAATTAATTGGGTCTTTCAAAAGAGAAGATAAGGAAAAATAAAATAGCAAAGATAATATTGATATCAGCTAGTACTCAGAGAATTTATTTAGTGTGCTGCACCATGCCAAATCATTTGCATGTTATCTGAATCCTCAAAAATCTCTTGCATAAGTACTACTTTTACCATTTTTCACTTGGATAAACCAGTCTTAAGTATTGAGTTAATAAGTTAAAATCAGTGGAATCTAGCAATCAACCACAAAATGTTTTCAAACAAAAATGAATTGCCTGCTGTAGGCTACAGGGAGGAAAGAATTAATGACTCAGCAGTCTTTGTGTCCGTTAAGACATCCAAAATGTTATTACAAATGGTAAACTGTTCAACCACATTTAAGCAAACGAGAAATGATCCTGGCTTTTTTTTTTTTTTTTTTTTTGGTAACTGATCCAGACTCATCTTTTCTTTTGCCTTTTTTTTTTTTTTTTTTTTTTTTTTTTTTTTTTTTTTTTTTGGTCTTTCTAGGGCTGCACTTGCAGCATATGGAGGTTCCCAGGCTAGGGGTCAAATTGGAGCTGCAGCCACCAGCTTACGCCACAGCCACAGCAATGTCAGATCCAAGCTGTGTCTGCAGTCTACACCACAGCTCACAGCAATGCCGCTGGATCCTTAACCCATTGAATGGGGCCAGGGATCAAACTTCCGTTGTTGTGGATGCTAGTCAGATTTGTTTCCGCTGAGCCACTATGGGAACTCCAGGGCTCATCTTTTCTAGCTCCCTATTAAAAAGCAAATTATTGTTAACCAGAATTTCAGAAAAGGAGACCCAATTGAAATAAAAAGATGTTTATGTGGCATTTGTTAGAACTGCAAGTGAAAAAACCCCCCTTTAAAAAGAACTTGAATTGTGTTCTGCCTGACTTATGAAGGTAAAAAAGGTAAGGTTACAGTTGGTTACATGAATTGTTTATTAATAATTATAACTGTAGCTGGCGAAAAATAAAGAGTGCTTATTAAGTGAGGATTGGTTGGAGTTTGCAATGATTGGTTGCATAGTTACACCGGGAGTCCTTGAGACCATTATGGCAGTTGGCTGGTATTCTTCTAAATACAGCTGGTGGTGTCCTAGGTGTGGTTCAAAGAATTTCAGATTCTCAGTGGTGCAGAGAGGTGTCTGGGGCCAGATCTTCAATGCCATCTGCTACAGTTTTGTATGCATGAACTGTGATTACTCCATTATAATTTACATGTGACATCATAATATAAGCTAGGTAACTTCCCCATAGTGTATCTCATATCACATGCAGCAATTCTATAGAAGAGCAGTCATCTGCTCCATTTTACATATAAACAACTGAGACTTATAGAAGATCTCTAACTTGTTATCGTTACTACATCTAGTAAATACTGGATTAGAGTTTTTCCTAAAATCTAATTTATCCTGAAGTCCTATATTCATCAGCAGTGGACATTCCTCCATTCTTCTGCCATTGATCAAAGCTATACCTTTGTAAATTAGGGCTTACCTTCAAGCAGGATTGGAGTGACTCCTGCCAACAACTCCATCCTGGACTATTAATGTCAGACCCCTTTGTCCACATTTAGTTTTAAGTATCATACAGTCATGTAGGTGATTTTGTGCTACCTTTAAAATATCCCCAAATGCCTTTATATTTCAGTGATCTAAAAGGGTGACAATCCAGACTAGATATTGCACAAATATTCTTTATATTGTTAGCACTGACCCACAGAAACATCCCTGTGCTTTTGAAGTAAATATGGCTACTGTCTTTTCAGTGAAATGCCATTTACAAATCTTGTGAATTTTGACATCATAGCTTAGTTTTTGTGTGCAAGGTCTGGGGCTATAGGCTCATTCATTGATTATAGTAACCTAGTCAAGGTGCTCAAACTCTCTGTGCCTCATTTTCTGCTCTCCATGTGTAAGAAATGGGCAATGGCTGTACCTACCTGACAAATCATATACATTTATTTATGAGAATTGCTTAGCACAATACCTGGCATGTAGTAGATGCTATGAAAATGTTTATTCTTGCTAAGCGTAAGCAATGTGTCTTGCCTTTGAGAACAATTTGTTCTTTTCATGGCAAGGTTAACATGCATGGCTCCATTTAATCATAACAGTCCTGTAAAGTAGTTCATTTTTCACATGTGGAAACTGAGGCACAAAGAAACTAAACGACTTCTACAAGATCATAACTTTTGAATGCCAGGTCTTCTACCAAGTAGAGTGTTATTTCAGCCCCCTCTTTTCTAAAACTTTCAGGAATTTCATTCAGATGTGGCTTCAGTGTGCAACAGTTAATACTTCACTCAGAAAAGAGCATCTTGCAGATTCATTCACTCACAGGGCTCACAGATCACACAAAGACTTCTCAGCCTTCAGCATGTTTAGGGAACTTTCAATAATTAGCAGTCTGCATCTTTGTTTCCTAGTTAAGATATCTAAGCAATTTCCTCTCCCCAAATCTTTTGATATGGTAATACATCAGGGTAGATTTCCAACTGAA
Organism: Sus scrofa; assembly: GCF_054392235.1. Classification (NCBI taxonomy): domain Eukaryota; kingdom Metazoa; phylum Chordata; class Mammalia; order Artiodactyla; family Suidae; genus Sus; species Sus scrofa. The sequence goes on from NC_139391.1 coordinate 16,202,301, forward strand.
TTTTCATGGATATAATTACCTGCAAACACAGGTGACATACTTTCTGCTTTCCTTCCTGATTTACAAATCAAAGCTTGGACATCAAAGATGTAATTTAACCTTTAAAATGTTATCTTTTATTCTTAAAGAAAAAGGAAACCTCATAAAAATCAGTTTTTAAATTACCTCATTATTAAATTTCATTAAGCTTTTGCAACAGAATTTTTTTTTTAATGTAGATGCTTGACTGAACGATTTAATGAGAAAGCCCTGCCTGCAGATGTTTGGGAAATTAGTGAGAGTGCAATATTATGTGAACCTGTTTAAAAATTGAGCAGTCTTTTGAGTGTGATAAAACATATATCCACTCCTCAAACTGATCCATCTCCTCCTGATTCCCATAGAAATGACCAAAGGATTCTAAGTATCAAAGACAATTTGAATTCACTTCAGAAATATGGCTTATTCAATAAATGTGCAGTGACAGCCAGTTAATCACTATTCAATCAAAAATGATTGATCCCTACCTCATATGATAAAACAATAGATTCCAAGTGAACTTAAGAATTAACTCATTTAATAAAGCAATAAAAAAGATAATAAAAGTAAGTGTGTTTTGATGTGTCCTAGAGGGAAGCATTTCTGAACTTTAAAAGGAAAGAATAAATCATGAAGAAAATTTCAAAAAAAAAAAATGTAAAGCTTCTGAGCCAAAATATACTATAAATAAAATTTAAAGAATATAAATACATTCACGATTCTAAATATGTAACGAAATTCAATATCTTTTAAAACTAAATGCCCCCCCAAATATGTAAAGTCAGCAATAAAAAGTGGGCAAAGGAAGAAAAGATATACAAATGACCAAAAAGTTATGAAAAAATTCTACTTCATTGGCACCAAATAAATACCATTTAAAGCAACATTGAGAAATATTTTCATCATGACAGTGAGTGAAATAAAGGCAGTATAAAACTGGGATTGTTCTAGTTATTATGTTTGGAAAATGAGGAGTGTGAACGATAGTGATAGTATTGATTTTAATTTATTTTTATTTTTTTTTATTTTATTTTATTTTTTTTTTGTCTTTTTAGGGCTGCACCTGCGGCATATGGAGGTTCCCAGGCTAGGGGTCTAATCGGAGCTACAGCTGCTAGCCTACGCCACAGCCACAGCAAAGCCAGATCTGAGCCATGTCTATAACCTACACCACAGCTCACAATAACGCTGGATCCTTAACCCACTGAGCAGGGCCAGGGATTGAACCCACAACCTCATGGTTGCTAGTCAGATTCGTTTCTGCTGCGCCACAATGGGAACTCTGATTTTAATTTTTGATACAATTTTGTATTTAGTATTAAAATGACAGATTTTTTAATAATCAGAAAAACATAGGTTATTATAGATTTTCACACAGATAACAGTATTTTCAATGAGGCCAAATGCAGGTTTTCTTTATGATCTCAGTGATTACCAAAATTCAGATCCATCTCAAACAACAATTTCATGAGACACTGGTAGGCACCTACTTGCAGTAGCTCTGCCATCAAGGTTTTATCTATAGCATCATACAGATGAAAACAAGAAATAGAAAGTGAGAAAGGGGTGGAGTCGGCTTCAGGGCTTTCTTTGCTACCTCCAAAGGAAATACTTAATACAGCTGGTAAAAGCTTACTTAGTAAGCCTGAGACCCTCTGGCTGAAGTTAGCCCTAGAACACACCTCTGGCCATCTGGTTTTCTATAAGACATATTAGTAGAGGCTCTATGAGTTAACTAGCTCAAGCCACACCTCTTTCATTAAACCTCTCCTGGCTACCCCAACTCTCTTTGATTTAGGTGATTCTCTCTTGGCCTCGCAGGACACACAGTTCCTCCTCTTCCCTAGCACATGTGGCATCATCTGGTTTGTCATTTAACTTTTTTTTCTTATGAGATGGTTATGACTTTAAGTGTAAGGTTATGTTTTATTGTCTTATGTATCTTTATATATGTAACATATATGAGATCTGTATTAGTCAAATTATTATCTGTTCTCTCAAGAATCAGTTTTACCATTAAAGAAAGTTAAAAAAAAATGTTTTTGTTTAAAAACCAGGGCTGCCTTAAAAGGGATTTGAGTAAACATTAAGCCAGATTCTCTTCTTAGAGCTGTCAACATTTTTTAAACTTGATTAAACATATATTCTTGAGTGAAATTTAGTCTCAAAATTTTACTTAATATTTCCTAATATGATGAATAGGTTATCAATTATGGGATAGTCTCATCAAGGGTATCATGTGTATAAGGGGCCTGGAAAGACAGGTTAATGGGAACACATATGATGGAGACTAATAAATTAATAAGCAAAAATGTGCTATATTAAATGGGCCTATATGTTGGAAAATTAAGCAGGCAAGGAGGTAAGCAGGTTTTAAAGTGTAGGATGGCTTGCTTATTTTTGTTCATTTGGATTTTATTACGTTTATTGTTATGAGGTGCAACATTGCATTTGAACAGAAGCCAGAGTAAAATAGCAGTCGCAAAGATCCCATGTAAATGTTCCAGAGTAAAGCTCCTTACACCTGATGCTCTTGAACAGTCTTCCATCTTTCTAGGAATAAGGACATTTCAATACTTCAAAAAGGCTTCTAAGAATGAAAGGCTATGTTTTCTCCTTTTATCAGGGCCTAGATCCATCACAGGCCCCGTGTCAGTAACTAGCCTTAACCCTCAGCACATTCTTATTTTGTCTTAGTCACTTATTTTGGCTAATGAGTTACATGTACTGTTAGAGTTTCAGTTTCCTTGGTCCCCGACTTACCATAGCAAGGCATTGCATGCGCGAACATTTTACAAATTTATTAAAGCGAAAGTACATTGTCAGAGAGAGAAAGACAGCACGTGTGGGCTAAAAAAAAAAGAGAGGACCTGACTCACTTTACAGTTGTTTTTATTCCAACATTGGAGACCTGTGTGGAGACCCAGTTTCTCCTGCCCTAGCCCCCTACGCTGTGTGTAAGGGATGAGTGTTGTTTGATCTTGGATGGGGCATATTTAGTCATCTGATTGGTCTTGTGCCAATAAGACAAGGATAATTTATTTGCATGGGTAGCAGGTTATGTAGTGGCAGGGTGAGGAACAGGGGACATTCCTTCTCTAGCAGGGAGTGAGCAGCCCAGGCTGGTCAAGGTGGTGGAAGGGGCATTACAATGAGACATGGCCGGAGGCTTTTGGGTTTAATCTCCTTGAAGGGGTCTTGAAGCCTCTAACAGAACCATCTCCCTAATGCATCAGCCCTAAGTATCAGCTCTGGGAAGGCTTGCAGGGCAAGGGGCAGAGTCCCTCACCATAAAGACCACCTGATTCCCATTGCAGGAAATAGGACCTAAAATTCTTGTTTGCATTCACTCCTGCCCTGAACTTGGATTGAACCAAGTGGGCTGTTTTTGGATTTGGCTTCTGGAGGCAGCTTGTCAGAGAGAAAAAATTGTGAGTTTATGGAGTCAGGCAAACCTGAGGCTGGATCCCATTTTCATCGTCATTGGTTGTGTGTGATTTTTCGGGCAGTGACTTACTTTCTCTGAACCTTGATTTTCTTCCATTGATAATAATGGTTGTGATGTTTACTTTTAGAGCTTCACAGTGATCTGGAGGACTGGTTAAAAGGCAGATTCATTAACCCATTCCCGGACGTTTCTGGTTAAGTAGGTCTGAGGGTGGAGTGCAGTATTTGCATTTATAACAATCTGCTAGATTATGCAGCTGCTCTGCTCAGGGGGCCATACTTTGAAAATCACTAATAAAAGATTGTGAACATGAAAGCAGGTCACATATTTACTCTATGTGCCAGGCACAGTTCCACAGACTCTATACAAGTAAAGTGCCTGTTGCAGTAACTTTCCTCCTATTACCAGTACTAGGCCATGACGACTCAGCACTAAGTCTTTGACCTCACCTTGGTGCCTGTGTCCAGCTTCCTGACACCTTTGTTAGAGGTCACAGCTTAAAGGGACCACCAAGCACTGAGTTGGGAGGTTGATTGGTTATGTGAGCCTCCGGGCTATAACAGGCTGGCTCCCAGCATTCTTATTAATGCTTTTATGTTCTTTGGCCTTCAGTTGTCATATTTGTTTTCCTTATAATATAGATGTTTTTATAAATAGACTTGGCTCTTAATGAAATTGCCTTTTCTAAAGGACAGCAAGCCACTTACCTGTGCACGTCTATACACAGTTTTCAACCTGTTGGCATCATTATATTAAATTGCTAATTGTTATTAATTACCTTGGCATTTCTGGGAAGAACATTAATCTTGGCAGAGTCATTTTGTATTTCGATAGGAGCATCATTTGCCTCCCATCAGATGGAATTTCTTTCTTGAGGGCTATTCATAAATGTGTCATTTATTGTAAATCACCACTAATGGGAACGAAATCTAACATCTGGAGGAACACCGGTAAGGTCAAAGATGTCAGGGCTAATTTCAGCCTCTTTATATTTAGATCAATCACTCTGTTCCCTCACAGCACCATTAGAAGGAGGAATGTTATTAGAAGAAGGGAGTAAAGTATTTCAAAACTGGGAAAATAAACAGGCATTAATACTATCAATAATAACACTAACAACAATTGCTAAAGGCATTGATTCTTAACATATGTCTGACACTCTGATGAGGGCTTTACATGCATGAGCACTTGTAATCTTTACCATACAATGAAGTATTACTGTTAACCCCATTTTGCAGATTAGGAAATTGAAATTTAGAGTCAATAACTTGTTCAGGATGGTTCAACTAGTAAATGTAAAGGCTAGAACCCGAATTCAGATCAGATTGGTGACAGCACCTGAATTATTAACTGCAAATATATCATGGTCCCTGCCTTTGAAAACTTGGAGTTTCGGGAAAGGAGATGATGGACACACATGGTCGGGCCAGGCTGATTGTGAAATTGATGTGGCATCCCAAAAATAAGAAACAGCTGAAACTAGGAGAGAACAAATAGTTGATTACATGGGAAAAATCTGGGGAAATCTAGGATTTGGGCAGAGGCATTTGAACGTAGTTTTTCCAACACATGCTTTGTCGCAACCATATTTCGCCCTTACTTGCTATTGTCTTAGATATGGCACTTAGCTAGATTTCTCTAAAAATGTGCATTGATGATGTATTTTATACACTGCATGGTGAGGATTAGATTATATTTGTAAGATCAGGCCATCCAGGATCGCTGTTCTCTTGCTTTCTGTCCACCCCCTGCTATACCAATGCCTGCTTCACCTACACCCTAACTCACCTGACTGATCTTCCTATATACTTGTCCCAGCTAGTAATTGTTACAACCTTTAAATCAGAACAATTCCACCTGGAGAGTTTGTCAAAGGGGTGGTGAGAGGGCGTGCCCCTCTGCTGGTTTCCCTGGTAACCAATAAGCCAACCTGACATCACTTCCCCTGATGACTGGTAACCTCCTTCTCTCCAGATCAAGGACTGCTGCCTGCCCCTTGTGCACCAGTGGAGTGTCGCTCCAGGACCTTGCTTCAGATGCGTAAGTTCCTCCATGTATTAGCCATTATTGATGTCTGTCACGAACTCTGGACCTTTTCTTTGTGCTTGAAACTGGCCAGGTATCGGCCTCGCAGGCCTCTGAGGTGCAGCCCAGCATTTGGCAGAGGAGCTAGAAGGCCGAGGAAATGCCTGTGAGCTCCCCGATGTTGGGAAATGAGGGCAGGGAATTATAGGTGTTGTCCACTAACATGTGGGGCCTGAAATTTGTGGGGGAAATCCCAGGGTGTCTGTCTTTGATAAATGGGGGTCCCCAACAGAAAACAAACAATTCATAGGTTCCTGAAGCTGTTGCAGAGATATTGGCCATCATGATAGTGGGAAACAAGAAGTTGGAAATAAAGTGGTTGGGGCTCAGCTGTGGGCTGCCCTTTGCTTTTTATGTTGAGAAAGGCCACAAAGGCTGAGATAATAGCCAGGGTGAAGGTTAATTTGGATACTGATAGTCGTTCTTGTGATAGTGAAGCATGTGAATGTGAGTAAATGAAATGTATTATTGTCTATTACTGTTATTTGTTTCAACTGAATTGGCTCTTTTAAATTTTGTTTTTATTGAAGTATAGTTAATTTACAATGTTTCAGGTATACAACAAAGCGATTCAGTTATATACACATATATGTGCATATATATGTATGTATTCTCTTCCACATTATTTCCCTTTATATGTTGTTATAAGATGCGGAGTATAGTTCCCTGTGCTATAAAGTAGGTTCTTGTCGTTTATCTATTTTATATATAGTAGTGCGTATCTGTTAATCCCAAATTCTTAATTTATCCCTCCTTCCACTTTCCACTTTCCACTTTGGCAGCCATAAGTAAATTTGTTTTCTAAGTCTGTGAATCTATTTATGTTTTGTAAATGAGTTCCTTTGTATCATTTTTTAAGATTCTATATATAAGTTACATGATATTTCTCTTTCTCAATATGATTTACTTCACTTAGTATGATAATCTCTAATTCGTCCATGTTGCTGCAAATGGCATTATTTCATTCTTATATATGGCTGCGTAATATTCCATTATACATATACACTACATCTTCTTCATCCATTCATCCATCAGTGGACATTTAGATTGTTTCCATGTCTTGGCTATTGTGAATAATGCTGCTGTGAACACTGGAATACATATAGCTTTTCAAATTAGGGTTTTCATCTTTTCAGGATATATGCCTGGGTGTGGAATACCAGATCATATGGTAACTCTATTTTTAGTTTTTAAGGACTCTTCGCACTGTTTTCCATAGTGGCTGCACCAATTATATTCCCAACAGCAGTGTGGAAGCGTTCCCTTTTCTCCACGCCCTCTCTAGCATTTCTTATTGGTAGACTTTTTAATGAGGCCATTCTGCCCTGAATGAGGTGATGCATTCATTGAAGTTTTGATTTGCATTTGTGTTTCTTAAAATCTTAAATTCTTATTTTGCAATGTTGAACATCTTTTCATGTGCCTGTTAGTCACCTGTATGTGTCCTTTGGAGAAATGTCTATTTAGATCTTCTGACTGGGTTGTTAGTTTATTTTTTACATTGAGCTGTATAAGCTGTTTATATATTTTAGAAATTAATCCCAGTTGGTTACATCATCTGCAAATATTTTCTCCCATTTTTTAGGCTGCCTTTTCATTTTGTTTATGGTTTCCTTCTCTGTGCAAAAGTTAAGTTTAATTAGGTCCCATTTGTTTATTTTTGCTTTTGTTTCCATTATCTAGGAGAAAGATCCAAAAATATAGTGCTGTGATTTATGTCGAGGAGTGTTCTGCCTATGATTTCCTCTAGGAATTTTATAGTATCTGGTCTTATATTTAGGTCTTTAATCCCTTTTGAATTTATTTTTGTATATGGTGTTAAAGAATGTTTTCATTTCATTCTTTGTCACAGAGTTGTCCTGTTTTCCTAGCACCACTTAGTGAAGAAACTGTCTTTTCTGTGGTGTATATTCTTGCCTCCTTTGTCATAGATTAATAGGCCATAGCATGGGTTTATTTCTGGGCTTTCTATCACAGAAAGATGTATATTTCTGTTTTTGTGCCAGTACCATAATGTTTTGATTACTTTAGCTTTGTAGTATAGTCTGAAGCCAGGGATCCTGATTCCTCCAGTTCTGTTTTTATTTTTCAATATTGCTTTAGCTATTTGTGGTCTTTGGTGTTTCTATACAAATTAAAAAAATATTTTGTTCCTGTTCTGTGAAAAATGCCATTGGTAATTTGATAGGCATTGTATTGGATCTGAAGATTGCCTTGGGTAGTTAGGTCATTTTAACAATATTGATTCTTCCAAACTAAGAACACAGTATATCTTTCCAGCTGTTTGTGAACTGGCTACTTAGAAACTGAAAAAAAAAAAAAAAAATCCCTGCAAATGGTGAAGATGGGAATCTTGTTACATTCTAAAACTGGTTTTTGCATTTACCATTAGGGGAAGTTAGCTTTCAAGAAGGCACTTGTATTTCTCTTTCTGTGTGTTTGAGATATAAATGATCTAACCTGGATCTTAGAAATGTTAACTGCATCCCTGAAAGTGGGGGGAAAAGGTGGGGTTCTTTTTAAAGCCTCGTAGGAAAACTGGGAGATCTCTGTGTCTATAAAGATATTTGTCTGTCTGTGTATATCTTATAAGTTGTCTCTGCTTCCAAATGGCATTGCCAAGATTGGTTTGTGAATGAGCTCTTTTTAATTGTCTTAGAAGAAATTGAGTACTTACATAAATTGTCAGAAATATGAAAGAAACTGACTGAAATGATTTTTCAGATTTATATGATCTGGGAAATAGTCAATACTCAATAGATATCTGGTATTGAAGTTACATAAGCTTGTTTGATTAATACAGACAGGTTTTTAGAATCATAAGTATTGAATATAGTACTTCTGTTGTACCCAGGTTTATTAGAGGTCAAATAACATCTTATATCTGTTGCAAATTTGTCAGCAAGGAAATTAACTTGATATTATGGAACTTTAACTAAATGTAAATAAAAACTCTGTAGGAATCATTATATTTTGGGAATGTCTATCTAAAATAGTCTGTCCAGATTTGGGGAATTTGAAACTAAACTAAGTTAAATGAAGGGAAGTAATTGACTATATGGATCATTCCAGATAAGATAAAGTATTGGAGCATTAATTGCTGGTCAGGTCTAAGTTTACCTACCTTTGCCTTCTTAGGAGGGGAAGACATAACTTTTCCAATCGAAAATGCTAGTGAGACAACAGTTCATAATTACTTGCTCCTTTGTTTTTGCCAGAGATTAAGGTTACTAAGGGTTATGATATCAGTCATAATTCTAGTTATTGTAACCAAGTTTCTTTATAGATTATAGTGTGATCAGGTTTTTAACTGTGCCTTTTTAATTCTTTTGTCATTTATAGAGGAAGTTACTCTTGGACTCTGATGTTTTTACAGAAGTACTCTCTCTTCAGTAAGATTCATAGAAAGGTCCTTTAAAAAGTACAGGTCTCTGATAAGTTTGAGATTGTACTACTGAAGTAGGTAAGAAATTAAAGAATCCTCACGGAAAACCTGATGGCTTCATAAAAAGTTAATTAAAGTATTGGTTACTTAGTTAACTAGTGAATATGGTTATAATTTTCATGTTTTTTGTCTGGAATATTACTGGGTTTGATCTGTATTTTCCGGATATAGGGAAGACCTTTTCTTCAAGTTAGTTATGACTTAGAGTAGTTTGGTAAACTAAGGCTGTGAGTAGAATTGAAACATTCTTCTTTTCCATCCGCTTGTTCCTTCCAGAAATGAGAGACTCTTGGTATCTGAGCAGCCTTATCAGGTGAATGGGAAAGATTATCTCCTGGTATGTACAGGAATCTCAATATTTGGGGATCTTTAGAAGAGAGAAATAAACCAAGTAGAGCCTGATGGCCATCTTTGGCTTGGCTTTCCTTGCCTTGAGAGGCCTTTTGAGAATTCAGTCTGAGGCTCCTGAGAAATCCCACTACAGCCAGTTTGGAGGAGCCTATGTGGTCAGTTGACTATTTATTTTGCAAACAAATTAGTGTTGACTTAGTATGTTTGGAGGAGATGAAGGTAATTTTAGAGAGGAAAATATTATGTTTTCAGTGGATCTTAAATTCTAGATCTGTTAATTGAGGTCTGTATTTATAAAAGTTACTGTCTTAGCCACACTTGTGCCCACATGTTCAGGAGGAAAAGAAAATTATCTAGTGAAGTTGTCTAACTACCCATGATGTTTCACTCTTGCTTTAAGTCTGCTGCTAAAAACACATATACGATATCTGTGTAACAGCTCAGTGTAGGTAATAAATGTATAGCCTATAAAATGTTTCGCCATTAACATTCTTCTGAGTTGTTCACACTATTGATCAGTTTTTCTCCAACATGAATAACTAGGAAAACATAAAAAAGGTCTAGTACCTATGGACGTGATCTGGACACAGGGCAGGCAGCATTCACTCTGACTTTAAGAGACATGTACCTATCAAATGATCCGTAATCAAAAGGGGAAATGATGGAAAAATCTTCACATGTAGAGGTATGGGGAGATCATTCTGGCTTATACATGGTTTAACTTAAACTTTGCTTACCAAGGTGGCTAGTTTTGTGGCCTCTTGAACACGCATTGTACATCTGCTATGGCCACTGTGCAGGGGAATGCATTTGAAAGTCAGAATGGAGCAGCTGTGATTCAGACATCCAAGATAAAACCTTATAGATGTGATTTGAGACACGTTCTTGCATTGCTGAAAATTTGACTTTTCTGAATGATATTTGAACCGGGACACAAAACTACCGGCAGGTGTGCTTTTTTCTCAGCGTGTCGGCATTACTTGTGTTTCGCATCGTGGTCGTGATCTTCTCCTCTGTGTTGTGCCTGTTGGATATTTTGTATTTCGTCCCTAGCTTGAGTGAAGGAAATCTATTTGGGGACTGGGCAGCCACAATGGCCTCACTGTGAAAGGAATCTAGTTACTGGATTGGCTGTGAGGTGATGTTGTCGTCTTCCGCTGGATTTCCATGAAAAAAAAAAAAATAGGCCTGGTTCAGGTGGGTGTGACTGACAATGGGCAGATGAGGAGACGTGTACCATCTTCCTGCCCCAGTTGCCAATACATCAGAGGACTCCATCAGTAAACGTTACCCTAAAACACATCATACATTTTGCAGGGTACCTGCCCCTGAGCGCCCCCGGGTATGCTATGTAGAGTGGAAAAGATTGGCTTCCTGACATACAAGTCCATGTAGTGGGATTAATGTTTTTTATTTGGAAAGACCTAATGTGCCTACCCCTAATGGCACTCAGTGTAACATGAGGTGGCGGCCCTATACTGTGACTGCTGACTCCTATCTAGGCTACCAGAATGTTTCTTTTAGAACCAGGGCCATTCCCTCCCCTTGGGGGGGCGGGGGTGGGGCTCCAGGTTTGTGAAAACCTGGGACAACCTTACTTTGTTTATAACTGGACAGGTATTGCTGCCATCGACTCTCTCTCCATTGACCCAGCAAGTGCTTGGCTCTGGTATTTGGAGCCACAGGATTTGCCCGTATCCTGACAAATGGCTGTTCTTAGCATACTGGGTCATACTCCTGACAGTCTTCAACTGCTGCTATCTGTATTGTGTTTGTGGTATCTGGTTGCAGTGCCCCCTATCTATCTGACCCCAGGAATATCATGGGAAGGGGAGGCAACATTTTAAGGGTTGTGCAAGGTATGTAGGGGTGCAGTGTATGGTCAGGACACCCAAGATGGCTGTTCTTTTGCTCTCTGTACATCCCCTGCTCAGCCAGTGCCTCTTCACCTATACCCTGCTCACTTGATTGATCTTCCTACATCCTTGCCCCAGGCTGTAGCTAGTCATTGTTCTAACCTTTAGATCAGAACATCTCCACCAGGAGAGATTATCAAAGAGGTGAGGGGTGGGGTGTGCCCCTCCACTGGTTTCCCTGGTAACCTGTGACCCAACCTGATGCCATTTCTCCCTGTAACTAGTGACTTTCCGTTTCCCTGGGGAACAAAGACTGCAGCCATGTCCTGCCACTGTCTGCTGTACACAGAGGGGTTTTGCTCCAGGATCTTGCTTCAGATTCACAAGATCCCTCTATCCATTAAACCACTGATGTCTCAGACTCTGACTCTGATCTCTTTCTTCTGTCTTGAAGCTGGCCAAGTACAGGGCTTACAGGCCTGATTGGTACAACCCAGCATTATCTGGTAAAATAATGTTTTCAGAATAATGGTCAGTATATCATGAGAATTATTTAAATGGGTGTTATTACTTGGATAGTCTTACAAGTGATGAAATGAGTTTGATGGATAGATGGCAGTGAGAAAATGCCAGAAGGTTATAGGTTGAACAACCTGGTCATGGTAATGGCTGCCGTGCATGTTTGAGAAGGATTGCTCAGAATGAATAGAGCTGAGACCATGCCGAGATATGCAGGATGAGGTATGTCGAAGGAACCTGTATGCCAAGTGAGAGAACTTGCAATTTACTCTGTATTTAAAAGTGAACAATTAATGAGTTCCAGAAGTGATGTGTCATGATTAGAGCTATTCTATCAGAATGTGGGATCAATATAATGCAAAAAATGGTGCAGAGAAAACTCAGAGAGAAAGCAGTTAAGCTACTGCTCTAATAACACACAGGAGAGAGGCAATGGTCACCAGTGAATTTAAACTGAAGACAGGGGCAAGTTGGAGTAGAAAGCCTGGAAGAGGTGCTGGAATTTGGTGAACTGATTGGAAGTAAGGCACTGGGGATAGGAAAGATGACTGAGGTTTGGTATCTGAGTACAGAGTTTTGATTTGAAAAGAACATAAATGTTTAGAATGGGGCTGAGTACATATAGCCTCTTTAATGGAATAGTGATAACATTCTAGAATAACTTCTGTTGAATTCTTACAACAAACCACTTCATACACATTATAGCATTTTCTACTTTGAAAAACCTGGCGAAGGTGATATTACTCTTCTCATTTAAGTAGAAAACTGAGTGGTGTAATAACTTCCTCAAGAACACACAATAGGAATAGCTTGAGTGTAACCTAGAATTGATATTGGAGCCTAATGTTAGTTCTAATACTTTGTTGCACATCTCAAAGAATAAAGTGTAGCATTTTACAGGTAAGTGATTCCTTATGAGTTTGAGTGAATATATAAAGGAGATAATCTTGAGGGAAAAAAAAAAAAAGTGAGCTGTATTTTTTATGGCCTTTCAAGTTTAAGTTCCCCAAAAGCATAATTGACATAATTTTAATAATTCATATATTGATATAATGCTTTATAATATAAAAGATTATTTCCATTTATCATCTAAATGTATTCTTATATTAGTCTTTTAAGGTAAGCAAAGCAGATGCTATTATCAGCATTTTACAGAGGATGACACTAGGATTTTGAGACAGATGACAAATGACGTCCATGGTCATGCATTCGGAAAGTGGTAATGTTGAATTTAGATGCTAGTCTCCACACCACTCCCAGTGCTGTTTCCTGTACTTTAAATAGTTGTAAGTAAAAGGCAGTAACTTATACTGCCAATAAAAAAAAAAACTCCATAAGATAGAATTAATATCAGAAAGCATAGATATTTTTGTAAATAGCAATTTCACAGTAGCTTAGAAGAGGGGGTTTGGTTTGAGACATTTTCCCTTCCCATATTGCAGGAGTAGTCAGACTCCCACACAAACTGTTATAAAATTATATAAATAGATATTTATATAATGGGAGTGACCAGTGATACCAAGAATCACCATCAAAATGGGGTAACAAAATTGGATTTATATTTCTTCTTGAAACAACCAAAACATTTTCAAACCACTGTACATAAGACAAAGAAGGATAGAGATAACTGAGAAACTGAAACAAATGATATGAGCTCTATGATTGCTCCAGCTTAAAGCCTTGAAATAATTGGCAAGCTGCTGAGTAGGAAAAGGAAACTGAGGCACAGCTCAAGAGACTGCTTGGATTGAGGAGATTGGAATGAGAATATAAATTCACAAGATAAAATATGAAAGGGGAGAAAACTGCAGAGAGAGACATGCAGATATGTTATAGGGTAAGTCTTGAGAATTCACTTGAGTACTGATTAGTGTGTAAGTTAGAAAAATATACAAAGCTGGTAAAAAAATTATCCAAAGTCCCAGTTCTTGGCACTGACAGAGGACCAGGAAGAGTGCCAGTTCTCACCAGATTCATTGGGTATCGGGTAGAGTACATAAAAAAGACATATGCAGAAAGGAGGCCTGAAGCTGGACCTGTTCAGTAATTTCTCTGCTCTAGGAATGCCCTGGAGTTGACTACTAGACCAGCTTACAAAGACAAATACTAATTATCTGGCTTGTCTTGGCCTTGATGTGATTTTCCGTGGGTTTGCTTTACCTCTTAATGGCTGTGGCTCCAGGGGCAGAAGAAGAGAGAATTGCCTTTATCCCAGACAGCCCTTCACATTGTCCAGCTTTGTCATTGTAAACTGGAAAGGAAGACTGACATTGGAGCTAAATTCTCATATGATAAAATGTGTGTCTTTTATTGTTCTTCTCTGTGCATATCTTCTTGGGTTCTTTGTGGAGGGCATTTGCAGGAGAGCAGGATTCCAAGATTTGGGATTCTGTATTTTGGCCAAATACAGTTTTCTTGATGTCAGAAAAGAAGTTCATTTCACTTCATTTCTGCATACAAAAGAGACTTGATTCGGAAGTAGGGAATAGTTAGCCATAGGATTGGCATTGTTTCAATCCTTCCTAAAAATACTAACAAGATGTAAAAGGATAAACTACTTACAGTCTAGTCAGATGTATCCCAGAACAAGGGTCAAGAATATTCCTGTGAATGTAAAAATTACCCATTACCAAAAAGGTAACATATTTGGCATTTAATTAAAAATGATTAGTTATGCAAAAAAGTGGGCAAGTGGAACCTTCCACGAGTAACTAAATCAGTTGGAACTGACATAGCTATTAGAATTAGGAGAAAAGAACATTCAAAGAGTTTTATAATTATACTGTGTATGTTTAAAATGTTAGAAGACATGAAAGATAAAAATGACCAAACTTGAATTTCTGGTTGTGAAACCTGCAATATCTGATATGGAAAATTTTCTGTGTAGGATTATTGACAGATTAAATGTTGAAGAAGAAAAGATTAGTAACCTTGAAGACATATAAATAAACTACCCCAAATAAAACACAGAGGAAAAGGAATAATGAAAGCAAATGAGCAGACTATCACTTAGCTGTGGGATAATATGAAGTAGCCTAATATATGTGTAGTTAGAATTCCTTAAGGAAAAGCAAAAAATGCTTGAATATATAATGGACAAAAATTATACACACATAAATGAAAAAAGCTCAATAAACCTCCAACAGAAGAATATTAGGGAAATTACACCAATTTATATTATAATCAACTTAAAGTCAGTGATAAAAAGAAAAATCTTAAAAAGACCTTTAAAAAATAAAAATGTATTTAAGTATAGAGGAACCAAGATAAGGATTTCCACCTATTTTACTCTCAGAAACAATAAAAAATGCCAGAGAGTGGGACATATTTATAAGTACTAAAAGAAGAAAAGAAAAACACATACTAAGTAATTTCAGGAATTTCTAGTCATATATAAGGATATTTTTAAAAGGCATACAAACTTAAATGGAAGAAGTAAAAACTGTCTTTATTTACAGATGACATCAGTGTCTATGTAAAGAATCCAAAATAAGCTACAAAAATTTAGTCTATGTAAAGAATCCAAAATAAGCTACAAAAATTTAGAACTCATTAGAGTTCCCATTGTGGCTCAGCAGAAACAAATCTGACTAGCATCTATGAGGATGCAGGTTCCATCCCTGGCCTCACTCAGTAGGTTAAGGATCCACTGCTGCCGTGAGCTGTGGTGTAGGTTGCAGATGCAGCTCAGATCTCACTTTGCTGTGGCGTAGGCCAGTGGCTACAGGTCCAAATCAACCCCTAGCCTGGGAACCTCTAAAGCCCTCAGATGTGGCCCTAAAAAGCAAAAACAACAACAAAAAACCTTGAACCATTATTCGAGATTTTAGGAAATAAGATCAATATTAAAAATTTAAGTATATTTCTATATAGTAGCAAAAATGATCAAACTAAAGTTTTGTAAAAAATACACTTTGTAATAGCATTGAAAATATGAAATGATTATAGATAAATGTGGCAAAAGGTAGGAAAAAATTTATTGAATTCTATAAAACTTAGCTAAGAGAAGCTGAATAAGATACAAGTCTAAGGAAAGCATCATTTCCATGGTCTTAAAGACTTATTATTATTAGGATGTCAGTGTTCACCAAATTGATCAAAATATTTGATGAAATCCCAATAAAATTTCTAGTATTTTTTAAGAAATTTATAAACTAACATTAAAATTCATGTGGATGTGCAGAGGACCTATATTGGTCAAAATAACTTTCTAGTCAAAAACAATAGAGTTTAAAAATTGGAAAAAGACAGTCTTTTCAGTATGTGATGCTGGGAAAACTGGACAGCCACATGCAAATCAATGAAACTAGAACACACCCTCACACTATGCACAAAAATAAACTCAAAATGGCTTAAAGACTTAAACATAAGACAAGACACCATCAAACTCCTGGAAGTGAACATAGACAAAACATCCTCTGACATCAACCTTGCAAATGTTTTCTTAGGTCAGTCTCTGAAGGCAACAGAAGTAAAAGCAAAAATAAACCAATGGGACCTAATCAAAATGACAAGCTTTTGCACAACAAAGGAAACCAAAAAGACAACTTACAGAATGGGAGAAAATAGTTTCAAATGATGCAACTGACAAGGGTTTAATCCCTAAAATATACAAACAATTTAACAAGTCAACAGCAAAAAGTCAACAACCCAATGGAAAAAATGGGCAAAAGACCTGAATAGACATTTCTCCAAAGAAGATATATAGATGGCCAACAAGCACATGAAAAAATGCTCAACATCACTGATTATTAGAGAAATGCAAATCAAAACTACTATGAGGTATTACCTCACACCTGTCAGAATGGCCATCATTAATAGGTCCAGAAATTACAAATGTTGGAAAGGGTGTGGAGAAAAGGGTACCCTCCTACTCTATTGGTGGGAATGCAAATTGGTACAACCACTATGGAAAACGTTATGGAGGTAACCTCAGAAAACTAAATAAAGAACTACCACATGACCCAGGTATCCCACTCTTGGGCATATATCCGGACAAAAATTTCTTTGAAAAAGATACATGCACCCCTATGTTCATTGCAGTACTATTCACAATAGCCAAGACATAGAGACAACCTAAATGTCCATCAACAGATGAATGGATTAAGAAGATGTGGTAAAAATACACAATGAAATACTACTCAGTCATTAAAGAACAAAATAATGCTATTTGCAGCAACATGGATAGAGCTAGAGACTCTCATACTAAGTAAAGTAAGTCAGAAGGAGAAAGACAAATACCATATGATATGACTTATATCTGGAATATAATATATGGCACAAATGAACCTTTCTACAGAAAGTAAACTCATGGACTGGAAGATCAGAGTTGTGGTTGCCCATGGGGAAGGTGAGGGATTGGGATGGACTGGGAGTTTGGGGTTAATAGGTGCAAACTATAGCATTTGGAGTGTGTAGGCAGTGATATCCTGTTGTATAACACAGGGAACTATATCTAGTCATTTGTGATGGTACATGATGGAGCAATAATGTAAGTGAAAGAATCTGTATGTATGTATATATATGTGTGTGTGTGTGCGTGTATGACTGGGTCATTTTGTACAGTAGAAATTGACAGAACACTGTAAGTCAAGTATAATATAAATGTAAAAATCATAAAAAAATAGAGCTCAAAAATAGACTCTCACCCATACATATAATTTATTTTTGGCAGTGATGTTATGTTCAGCACATATTGTCATGATTTTCCAGTATCAGATTTATCAAATTAAACACATTAGTTAGGCACAATTTACTTCATGTCAGTTACACCTCGATAAATCTATTAAAAGTATATTTCCCTCTGTACACATGGCAGATAACATAAATGTTCATTTCTGCATCATTATTTTTCTATGCTGCTTCCTCTATGCATCCTTCCTTTGTTCTTTTCACTTCCTCACCCTTCAGGTATATCTTCCTTCTTCCTCCATGAAGCTTCTCTTTTTTGGTTATATAAATTAGCTTCTGAAAAAAATTGAGAGGTTTTCATTTGATTCTTGCTTGCTTCTACTACAGGTGGTTGTACTCAGAGCCAACATGGCCAAATGTAATGAATGCAAGCTCTGTAGTTAGATGGCAATAAATTCAAATCTCTGATTTATCTCTTTCCATCTGCATGATTTGAAGTTAAGTCACTTAAATCCTTTGTTTTTTAATTTACTTACTTATTTTTCTTTTTAGGGCTGCATCCTTGGCATATGGAGGTTCCCAGGCTAGGAGTCCAATCGGAACAAAAGTTGCCAGCTGACGCCACAGCCACAGCAGTGCCATACCTGAGCCAAGGCTGCAACCTATGCCACAGCTCACATCAATGCCAGAGCCTTAACTCAATGAGCAAGGCTAGGGATCGAACCCACAACCTCATGGTTCCTAGTCAGATTCATTTCCCCTGCTCCATGATGGGAACTCCCAAGTCACTTATTCTCAATCAACCTCAATTTCCTCATTGGAAAAAGAAGAATAATTATAGCTAATCTGTAAAAATGATATATATATTAAACTTAAATAATATGTCATTTGAAGAAAGATTGTCTCTTTGAGCCTAATCTGAAAATAAAGAAAAAAGGAAAAAGAATGTAGGGAAAATTGCAACTATTCACTTAAAGATAATATAGGGGTTAAATGTTAGATAATGCATGGTAACATTTTCTGGCCTTTAATTCTAAATGTCTTAATTTCCCTTCTTTTTTTTTTTTTTTTTTTTTTTTTTTTTGGTCTTTTTAGGGCTGCACTCCCAGCATATGGAGGTTCCCAAGCTAGGGGTCAAATTGGAGCTGTAGCCACTGGCCTATGCTACAGCCACAGGATTGTGATCTGAGCCATGAGTCAAATCTGCAACCTACACCACAGCTCACGGCAATGCCAGATCCTTAACCTACTGAGCGAGGGATCGAACCTGCTTCCTCATGGATACTAGTCAGATTCGTTTCCGCTGAGCCAAGACGGGAACTCCTCCCTTCCTTTTTTTTAAAGAGGGGTCTCCCTCTTCTTTCCTTCCAAAAAGATAAAGCACTTCGTGTCCTCTTTTGTGCAAAGGTAGAACTATATTTCTAATAATGTTAGAGTTGAAAGATACTTTAGAGATAATTTGGTTTCAAAGCTCCTATTTCCATGATGGTAGAATGCTGTGTACAAAAACCAGAAAAGGAAACTGGGCAATCCAAGCCTGCCTAGAATTTGTGTGGCTCTCAAAATACTATTCTTTGTGCCATGAACTGTGTACAATTGAGTAGAAACCTCTTTAAGTCTTCAGCAGTGCAACTGTCCTGATTTTTCAGGAAAGCTGGTGACGACTGTTCCTAGGCCCATTTCATTATTGCTTGCCTTAAGAAGCCAATTCTGTCTCCCCTGCTGTTTTTTTCCACTCTGACGGCTCAGAGTAATGAGGTCTAACTAGAAGCCTCAACTTTTTCCTCAGTCATTGTAACTTTTTATTTATGCCTTTGCTTGAGCTACCTTCTGTCAATAGAAATCAGGTTGAGAGCCATCGTTTCTAAGCAGCCCAGCCAGGCTCTGCATTTTTAGCATCATTTCACCAGGAATTGAACAGATCTCTGATTGGGTGGAATAAATTGTCAGAATAGAGTTGAAATCTGTCACAGCTAGGAAAAAAAAAAAAAAAAAAAACACATCTGGGACACTCATAAGGGGAGAACAGTGAATCTCCTTCCAACAGGGATCCAGGGTGGGTCTAAAGAAGGGCTAGTCTTGGCCTTTCATCTCCTTGAAGTAGGATCTGCACAACCCACTGGGGCCTCTCATCAGCTGGTGTTAAATAGGCATCTTGAGCTCTGCTTAATCTTAAGAAAACATGTATCTTCCTCTTCACTCTTGTTCTGTGACGTCTCATCACCACTGTCTCAAATCCTTAATGGAAAGGAGAGATGCTAAAATCTGCCTGGGCAAATATAAGAGGAAGAAGCCATGGAATGAAAAACTGAAAGTACCGTCTCTGAATTAAAACTGGCCTGGTCACTTAACAATTAAGGTTGCCTTTAACCATCAAACAGTCCTTTGAGATATCATTACCCCTATTCCTCAGATAAAGAAATTGAGTTTTAGAGAACTTCAGGGACTCACTGAAACATACAAACCAGATGAAAATGGAAATAATTGAATTTTCATCTCATGAAAAAAATGTAAATATATATTCAATGCCAAATATATATTTATCAATATGTACATTAGAAAATGTTAAATACTGTGGAAGATAAATGTTAGCATAAAGCTATTCTGTATTTAAATTGTCTTTCTGGATATGATCATCATAAAATATTTAACAAGTGAACAACCTGATTGTTGTTTTGTTTTGTTTTTAACCAATTTAATATGCCACTACTTCTGCTTAAGCATATTTAGGTCCCTTCATTCTCCCAAGTTTTAGATTTTAGGTTGCTTCAAAAGATCTCAAAACAATATCAAATAAATCTGAGTTCAGGGACTAACAGAGAGGGCTATAATGCATGATTCAGAATAAAAATTCTTATTAATTAAAATAAATAACATTTATATTACAGATTACCACGCTTGTCCTTCTAGATGACTTCCTTCATCCTCATAAAGGAAATGCTCTGAAAGAATATATTTAGTCTTTTTATGTAATCAAAACTGAAGCATGAAAAAATAAAAGGTACTTTCTAGTTTAGATATGAACTAACTTTTGACAGTTTGGGAATGCATGCTTATAGAACTTGGTCTTGGTCATTGAGCCAGTAGTTGAGTAGATGTGATACCTACTTAGCTTTATCTGTCTCTACCCAGGTCCTTTGTGCTTCTTTCAAAGTAATTAGTTGACTCATGCACCACTATTAATCTCTAAGCTCTCTACAAACTACACGAAACATAGACTACGTTCCATTTGGAGTTCTTTCATCCCTGGAATCGTTCTTCCCTCTTAAATTTAGCTAATATCAGTAGCTTTTGTGATAAGGGTGTAATAAGACTGCACACATGGCCAAACATTATCCCTCATCCTCCATCACCTTTGGAAATGCCCTCTCATGTTGACACCGAGGTGGCATGTCACCTGCTTTGTTCAGTGGGCCATTAGTAGAGTGACTAAAGAGCATCTTAAAAAGCGCTTACATGTGGGGACTTTCTGCTGTTGGGACTCTGTCCCTACCACCATGCAAGGACTGGTAAGCCTGTCAATTATCTAACATGGCGTGTCCCAGGAGCCTTGTTCATCCTGGTTGAATGTCTGAGTGCCAGACTGAAGTGAGGTCATTCTTGATCATCTAGCCAGTTGACTTGAAATAGATGAGCAAGCCCAAAAAGAGGTCTGCCAAGCTAGACCAGACCAGAAGAACTACATACATATCCCACAGATCATGATTTGCTTAAGCAGGAGTTGTTTTAAACTTCTAAATTTCAGAGTATTTGTTACACATCAAAAGTGAATTAATACAAAAGATCTCTACTTATTTTTTTTTTGTGCCTTTTTTTTTTTTCCCATTGTACAGCAAGGGGGTCAGGTTATCCTTACATGTGTACATTGCAATTACAGTTTTTCACCCACCCTTTCTTCTGTTGCAACATGAGTATCTAGACATAGTTCTCAAGATCTCTACTTATATCCCAGCACATACTTGCTACTAAAAGGTGCTGCATTTTGAAGCTCTCTGAAGTTTGAAGCACTCTGAAGTTTGAAGCACAGGCTAAATGGATCTACTGGTCTCTTCCCTCTAACAGATTCTTTTTGGAATTCCTCAAATTGAATATAAATCAGCTAATTCCAGCCTGCCTTCATCTATTTTCAATGTCACTGAAATCTAAACTAAGCTGTATGATCTAAACCTTGCCACAGTGCCCTTAGTTGTTGATTTTGCTGTTGTGTGGTGTGTTTCTTTGTGTGTCACCCTAAGCCTTTGACTTCAAATACTATGTACTCATATAGCTATATAAATAAATTGCTCTTTGTTTATCTGTCATGTGAAAATATGTGAGCATGTTTTGTGAGGGTTTCCTGACGTGTTGTGTCAAAAGTTAGTGGTTTTGGTGTCTCATCTCTCTATTTGCATGGGTACTGAGGGGTACCTTAAACAAACCAGATATCATCTTTTAGAAAAGTTCCTGTAAGCTAATTTTTACTTAGGCCACCTTATATAGCTTGCTCCATGATGAGTTTAACAGTTACTTATGTTTAGGGCAGGCTAGCTAATAAATTCTGCATCTACATTTAATTCTAGGCTAAGGTCTTTATTCTCGAAACCCCAGAAGCAGCATGAAAGGTCATTGACAGCGTATCATTGTGGTTAAGGATATGAGTCTTTTAAGTCTGTCTAGGATCTACCGAATACCACCACCTCCCTACAGATTTACTTAATGTTTATGACTATTCCATAGAGTTGCCATGACTGTTAAATCAGACAATGATTATAAGGTGTTTAGACTTCATGTAGTATATATTCTCAGTGATGCACTAGTTGGATTACTTTATTCTAGTGTAAATAAGGATCTGAAGCACTCTTTCGTGAACAACCTCAATTCCCTTCATCCCACCTATCAGACAAATTTCCAGTTTTGGTCCATAGTCTCTGACCAGTATGCAGCCCTTGATGTGGGCTCATCAGTACAGGTAGAGATTAACACCACATCTCTGAAGTCAGACCACTTGGGTTTAAATGTTGACTCAAGCACTTATTCATTATACACTCTGGGATATAATTAATTAAATATCCGATAATTTTTTATCTATAAAATGGAGGTATGATAATACGGTCTTTATGTTATAGTTGTAAAAATTCAATACAAATATAAATGTGAAGTGCTAAAATCAGTGCTTGAAACATAATAAGCACTGACAAGTTGCTATGAATATGGTTATACCCAGGTTGCTGAGTGCTGCTGATAAAATTAACCAAAATATATACTGGAACTGCTGCAAAGCTGTACCTTACAAATTCAGCTGGGTAGAATGTCTCTTCTCATTTTACTTAGCTTTCTCTACTTTTTTTAAGGATTCATTGAATAGCATCATGAAAAGTATGGATTAGTCAGATATACATGTGTTTACATCCAAGCTCTGTCATTTGCTCAATGTGTAAATCTGAACAATGTAACCTTCATACATCCTAGTTTATTCATCTGTAAAACTGAGTAATATAAGTCCGTGGACTTTCACTAAGGATTAAGTGAAAAGCACATATAAAATTTCTGGCACAGAAATTATCAACAAATATGTGCCTTCAGTTTTAGTTTGATCTTTTTTGATCCTCAACAATTAAAATTTTAATAAAGTGGTAAAAAAACTGATAAAGCTTTATTTTAATAATAAGACTCTTCACAAGTGTGTGGAAAATAGCTTTGTATTAATGGGAATCAAATTGGTAGTATCAGTGACTATTGTCATAGTAACCATAGCCTAGCAACAAGAAAGAGATGAGAATACCTGTTGTGCCATCATGATGCTACTACATTTACATGTTCACCCAGTAATATTTCAAGATCTCTACTAACTATATCAATATGATGGTTGGAATTAAGACAATGCTGCTTAGTCATAATGAATTGTTCTGTTGATTATAACCCTCTACTTGCCCTTAATTTATTTTCTTAACAACTATTCTACAGTGGTTGTATAGCACTCACCAGTCCACTTCTAGAAACACCTGAATATTCTATGTCACATTAAGAGAGCTGAGCTCTGGGGACAGGTAGTAATTTCTTTGAATGTAAATAATCAGGGCAGTGAGGGCCAAAGGTAACTGAAAAGTCTATGAAGTCTTTTGATCAGCAAGGGGAAAAGAGAGTGTTGCCATCTAAAGATTATAAAAACACATAAAAGACATGCTTTTCTTGCTGGGAATATATCCATTTTCATCCTTGTCACCCTTAGTTACATGGGCTCCAGTATCAAACAAAGTCTTTGATCTTACTCATTTCTTCATTCTACCCTGAGTCTATTATTTTGCAGCTATTTAGCTGGACTTCTGTTAAACAGAGATTGACAAAAAATATTCAAATTTTAATTCTACCATTCTTCAAAAAATTAATCAAGAAACAGAAAAGTATCTTTTTTAATTATAAAAGGACATGTATCACTATGAAGAATTAATATACACATATATATAATGGCTAATATTCATGGTGTACACATATGAAAAGCGCTCTTTTAAGCATCTCTTGAATTAACTCATTAATCCTCCTAAAGATTAGGAAATGGGTAATTTTTATTCCTACTTTATAGAATAATGAGTATTATGACTGTCTCTATTTTATGGGTGAGGAACAGAGAGATTAAATGACTTAGCTCGAGCCACAGATGTAGTAAAGTAGTGAAAATGGGTTAGGCATCCAGGTGGTCTGACCACAGGGCTCACATGCTTCCTGATAGTCAATATAGATCTGAGAACATAGATTTATTCAATCAATGGCTCTTGTTCACTAGTTTAATGTCCAATGATCCATCATTGACTGCCTCTACACAGAAACATTTAATTTTCAAACTGGATAAGGCCCAGACAACACCTAGTCTTACCTTTTTATCTTACAGATAAAGCAACTGAGACACCAGCCAATGTGGTTTGCTTAAATTCACAACATGGTGGCAGAGCTTAGCCCAAATTCTGGTCTCCAGACCTCCAGACTGTACTGTTTCTGTTACGTGATATCCCACTAATAAACTCAATCTTACCCATTGATTTCTTATGTAAAGTTCCCCAAAAGGCATGAGCCCCGAAGAGGGGATAAAACATCCTCTTTTTTATTTTCAGCAGGTGTTTATCCTCACAGATATATCAAATGATATATCTCAGCTGCCAAGTACGTTGCTTTTGAGTGGTGCCAATTTTAACCTGAATCAAATTTTAATGGTATTATTTTCAAACCAAGAAAATGAATTATATAAAAGGAAATGACCACTGCATCCTTAACTACCATACAGCCTCCAAGTAACCCTTCATGTCAACCTTCGGAGCACATGCTGAATTGAATTTCTCCATCAATGGACAGAAAATTGGTCACAAGTGCCATGCTATGACTCTACAATACCACTGCTTTTTTGTTTCAATTTGTTTTGTTTTGTTTTCATTTTAATTCAACAGGGTAATTTACTGTTCATCTCATTTTGCATTTCTAAGATCTTCACCCTCTGTATAGCCAGCTCAAAACTTAAAATATCTATGCTCTTTCTTTACCCTTCCTCTTAAGGATACCAATAACATTTCTGTGTTTTTAAAAATTAATATTTTTGTGCAGATTGAGAAGAATGTTCCTAAGCAAGTTTCAAATAAGTCTCAATGATTCTATAAATCTTTTTAACAGCCCCCATCAGGCCAAACCCTGTGTTTTCAGAAAAAATGACTTGCAGTATCTTTTCCAAATAAGTATTTGATTTTTTTTTCTCCAGGAAATAGCTTAAAGCTAAAGCAATAGATAATTAGTTTGCTTAAGACCAAATTAATTAAAACTCAATGGCTAAATTTCTTTGAGTAGCATTTACTAAATGTGAATGCTTTAATACAAAACAAGAAATCTAACTTTGGAGACTTTTTCTGCAAATTATTGGACCGTAAGAGAGACCTATGTTTCCTGGTTCAGGGTGGTTTTAAAAAAAGAAAGAAGCGATAATCTGGAGTTGGAACTTGGTTATTTTGTGATGGTACTCAGAATCCTATAACAGAAATGTCAATAATCTACAGATATCTGGATGACTAAGAATGTTCATGGATTATTCATATTTTTTGCAAAATGGATACATCTAATCAGTGGATGAATTCAACCTTCCTTATCTAGGTTTTACTGTGTGAAATACTTTCAATATATGCTTGCAAAAAGTTATCAATAATTCATCCAGAAGAGGTTAGGTAGTAAGTATCAAGCTGGTTTTGTCCAACGGGATATTTTAGACTAAAATGTGGATGATTCCAAAGAAAAGTTACGGTCCCTGGAAAGAAAATTTTATAATTCCCTCTAAAAGTTTCTGACTCTCCTTCTATGAGGCTGCAAAAGATTTTTTTTTAATTAGAAGCAAAAATCATTGAAATAATGTGTGTAAAAAATGGAGAAAAGATGAGGAAATAAAGAAAAAATAGAAACTCTAGTGGAGACGGTTAAGTGCCAATAAGTTCAAGAAGAATTTACTTGGCATTTATTTTGCATTTGGCAGGATACTCTGTTAGGCATAGAGAGTGTACAGTAGTGAGGGCAAGAGACTTCTGACTAATTACGGTTTGGCATGATAAGTACTACCATAGGGAAGAGGTATAAAAAGTGCTGAAAGAACACATAAAAAAAGGAATTCACTCTGCCATGATAGGACTCATGAGAAGATGTAATATTTTCGATCCTCTTTAAAAAACATATTTTTACTTTTAGCAAGTCCTTTAGTTACCATCCCTACTTTGAAGTTATTGAAGTTCTGTTTCATAGGGACTTTCAAAACTTTCACCTGTTTCCTGTCGCTGACTTCATTATTTTAAATTCTGTTAATACTACTTTTGTGTATTTTTCTTATTTTTGACATTATCAATTAAAAGATTTCTAACACCTCTCTCCCTATTTTATTTTTCCTAGTATAGTTAAACCACATTTTTATGACTCTAAATGTCTGAAAGATACTGAGGAATCAAGCTGAAAAATATTATATTTCTTTTGTTCCTTTTTTTTTTTTTTTTTTTTTTGGTCTTTTTAGGGCCACATCGTGGCATGTGGAAGTTCCAAGGCTAGGAGTCGAATTGGAGCTGTAGCTGCTGGCCTACACCATAGCCACAGCCACGCCAGATTCAAGCTGCATCTGTGACCTACATGGCAACTCACAGCAACGCAAGAACCTTGACCCACTGAGCAAGGCCAGGGATCAAACCCACATCCTCATGGATATTCATCCTCTGCGCCACAATGGAAATACCTCTTTTGTTCATTTTTTGGTTCATTTTTCATCAATGCATATTATTCTAGATTTTGCATTTCTTCATTTGCTTGGTTTGCATTTATCAATATACTGTAAAATTCTTTGAAATGCCCCATGAGAACTGAAAAAACATTTGTTAATACTGTTTTCTCAGTGTTTGAATTCTTCAGATACAATGTCAGTTTAATTTTTGGTTGTTGTTTTGGTTGGGTTATGTTTGTCAGTCTGTGGCCTAAAGTTCTCTCAGAATTTTCTATGCTCCTGCTCCATGGTAGGCTTTCTGCCCTATGGACAGGTGGGCTTCTGCTTTTCTCTCTGCTTTCTAGAACTTTTTCTTTGTTTGCTAGTATTAGTTCTCATGTGTAGTGGATATTTATAATTCTATTTTGTGCTCAGTATCTAAACCCTTTCTGTGTAGCTGAAATCTTATATTTTATGAGCCCAGCTCCCATTATAGAAGTTGATATTGGTAGATTAAGAATTTTTTATTCTCTCTTGCCACAGGGGTATGTACATCTCACCTGGTTTCTGTGAATCGGAGCCATCTATTCTGAACTTTAATTTTTTCTTTTCAGGGCTGTATCAGTGACACATGGAAATTCCCAGGCTAGGCATTGAATTGGAGCTGCAGGTGCCGGCCTACACCACAGCCACAGCAATGTGAGAGCTGAGCCATGTTTACAACCTGCACCACAGCTCAAGGCAATGCCAGATTCCTGACCCACTGAGTGAGGTTAGAGATGGAACCCGCATCCTCATGAATACTAGTCAGATTCGTTTCTGTTGCACCACAGTGGGAACTCACTCTATTCTGGACTTTGAATTCAGAAGCCTTTGACATAATACACAGAAAGCAGGCAGCTCAATCCAGTTGTGACAGAAGCAGCAGTGGTGGGAATTGTAGCTAGAGCAAATCGGGTCTATTGCTGGTGGTCTTGGCAGTATAACTGGTAGTGTTTAGATGCCCAGCCTGCACCAGCATCATGTCTTCATAGATCAGCATAGAGGACTGATCATAGGTGTTACTTCTGGCTTATTCTGAACTTTCTGGAGCTCCTATTAGTATAATGGTAGATCACCTAATTTTCTACTCTCTGTCCAATTTTATAATTTTTTAATTTTTTAATTTTTTTTTTTTAGTGGAGGCAGTATGTTTCTACTTTCACAGAGATTCTCTCAACTTCATAGTCCAACTTTTCCGTGGTTTCTTCTTTTAATTTGATCATTTAAAAAAATTTTTCAAACACTGCATTCTTGTTCTCCCACTGTTCCTTTATTACCTTGGTGTTGATACCATGGTTACCAGTTTATGGATATGACATCTTTCCTTAACTCTCTAAGCATCTCGTTTATAGATTTTCTTCATTAACATTTGTTTCTTCTCCCGTGCATTGAGGGTGAGTGGGTCTATAACAGGGTCCAGGGGCAGGCTCAGTGGCAGGGTCCACAAGCTAGCAGGCCTGGGACCATGGAGCCTGGGTCTATGGGATAGGCCTGGAGTTTGGGTCCACAGTGGCAGGCCTGATAGCAGGGTCTGCAGCATTGTCTGCCAGTCACTTGGCTCTCTTGCCTCCACAGAACTTCTGGTCTGAGGGAATTTCTTTTGGCCTTTCACACTCAGGCTTAGAGGAAGGATGAGGCAGATTAAGTAAAATTGTACTTCCAGCCCTTTTAAAAGCGTCTTTTCTCATTTCTGCGCTACTCTTGAATACTGTAATCTCTCACCTGGATTCTGGTGCTCTCGTGAAGGTATTTTCCCTGATAGATGGTTGTCAAATTGGTGTTTTTTTAAGGGCAGTGAAGGCTCGGCCATTCTGTTCTACCATCTTGCCGACATCACTAGCTGATACATTTCTGTATTATCTTATTTAAGTAAATATTTCACACCTCTTCTTTAATTTTTCTTCCTACTTTTATCATCCTCAAATATATGTCATTATTTATGTAGAAAAATATGTAAACAAAACATGAACACAGGTATGTATGTATGTGCATATCTATGTATGTATCTGATTCATTCTTTTCATCCTTTCTTTACTACAATCCTAAGTATTGGATTTCTAAATGCTGATCCCTCTCCCTCTTGTCTTTTTGCACTATTTAGATTTGCTGTTTAGTATGATAGTCAATAGAAACATAAGGTTATTTAAATTTTAATTAAAGGAAGTTAAAAATTAAGTTGTTTGGTCTTAGGCATATTTCAAGGACTCAACAGCCACCTGTAGCCAGAAGCTACTGTATTAAATAGCACAGACATAGAACAACTTAATTATTGGAGAAAGTGGGATTCACAAACTCTGATCTAGATTAATGGATCTCATTCCTTCCCATAACCTTCAAATATATGCTGAAGACTCCCAGGTCTGTTTCCTCATTGATGGCAGATCCTGTGTGTAGGCTTACCAACTCAAAATTCCATTTCCTTTCTGTCTTATCTAGCTCTGATTTAGAGACTCTAGAAACAAATACTGGTTTTCCAGCTTCCATGTGACTAGGGACATGGGAAAGGTACCATGCTGTGGTTTTGGCCAATGAGAAAACTTAATGTGTGCTTTCCCTCCACCTCTGGCTTTGTCAGTAGTTCATGGCTGGAGCTGGGACCACCGTTTGTAATCACAAAAAAAGGTAATGAACCACATAGATGGAGACCCTGAGCCATAGATGAGAGTGAGCTATTCACAGATTTTTATTATATGAGAAACAGTCCACTATTTAAGCACTGTATTCTGTTGCCCAAAGCCCAAGAACCTTTCCAGCCAAATCTGCTATAGCGTAATAGATATTTTTCAGGAAAAAAAAAATCTATTGTCTTCCTCAACCCTCCTACCTAGTTTCCTACACCACCTCAGCAATTACCAATCACAGAACTCTCTCCTGTCTGGAATGTAGATTCCATGAAGTCACAAACTGGGCCTGTTTTCTCCATCCCTGTATATGCAATGTCTAGAATAATGTCTGCCATATAGTGAGTACTCAATAAATACATGTTTAATAAAAACTAACATGCATATTCTACTTAGGAGACAAATAAATCCAGACATAAAGCCTCTGAGGAACACAGGTTGCAAAATGAACTCAGATGAGGAGTCACCCAGCTAAAACTATTTCAAAGAAAATAGAAATGTCCTATCTCCTTTAGGCTGGGAAGTGACAGTTATACCTATAAAGGAGAGTGGTGAGACAGAGACTTCTTTCAGGCCTTCGTAAATTCCACGAGATGTGCTTTTATTTTATTTTTTAATTCATTTGACTTAATTGTACATTGGGAATAATAGAGGGTATTCTAATAATGATGATGTCTAATAGAATCTCCACCATGTAAGTTCCCCAACTCTACCTACCATAACATTTTGACTGTGATTAAAACATTAATTTTCCTCATTTCATAAGCACATTGAAGTGTTGAGAAATTGCACTATTTATTTAATATTTACAGCACTCCAGAGGCTGTGCCAATTCTGGGACAAATCATTGCCCAGAGGATGCAGTTTTATTAGTCTCATGATATCAAAATATGCATTACAAATTGTTCTTTATGACTGCAGTAAATTCACATCTTTCCTCAGAAGCTGAAGTTTTTTTGGAGATCAGTGTTAGAGAGATACACAGTTAGAAATGTTTGTCCTGTTGTACTCTGATTTATAGTAAATTATTACAGTTTGCCAGGTAGTCATAATTTTACAATTTGTGTGATATAGTGAAACTATTTAGTTCTCTGTGATGGGGAACTGATCTATTGCTAAATGCTAGCTGTCACCCAAGTTCCTCAGTTTATCAGTCATTATTAGTCATCCTGTTTGTGCTGGCACATGCCTCAAAATAATCTAGTGCACACAAAAATTTAAAATATTTCTTAGACAGTAATCTTATCATGTATTGCATTTTAATGCATTATTTCTACCTTTTTATCCTATCTACCTGTCTATAAAGATAGGAAGAAATATAATTCAGTGGGAACACAATTAATTCAGCACTTGCCATGTGAAAAACACTCTACTCTCTACTCGGAGTTCCCATCATGGCGCAGCGGAAACATCCAAATCTGACTAGGAACCATGAGGTTGCAGGTTCGATCCCTGGCGTCACTCAGTGAGTTAAAGATCCGGCATTGCTATGAGCTGTCATGTAGGCTGCAGACGCATCTTGGATCTAGCATTGCTGTGGCTGTGGTGTAGGTCTGCAGCTATAACTCCGATTAGACCCCTTGCCGAAGAACCTCCATATGCTACAGGTGCGGCCCTAAAAAGCAAAAAAAAAAAAAAAAAAAAAAAAAAAAAAAAATCACTCTACTAAGTGTCGTAAAATGAAGTAAAAATTTAGGAAGTGCTCCCTGGAGCTGTTTTGTGGCAAAGTAATTTAAGGATCTGGCGTTGCCACTGTAGCAGCTTGGGTCATTGCTGTGGCGTGGGTTCAGTCCCTAGCCAGGGAGCTTCCACATGCCATGGGCATAGTCAAAAAAAAAGTGCTCCCTACCCACCCACAAAAACCTCTTAATCCATCAAAAGGAATTAGTGATTTAGCAATAGGTAAAGCTATGCTCCAATGTTGAATTCTACATCCAAATAAATATAATTGATTTTTATTTTATTATAGTAATTATATGGTTTCTCTTCTATGAAACCTTTTTGATGGTTTATCTTCAGTCATCTTGAGTACAATAATTGACCCCTGTGGTGCTCAGTTTCTTTATCTTGCAAAATGAGAGACAGTACTTATCAAAGTAGTAAATAGGTTAAGTTGTGAGAAATTTATAACACAGCTCATAGTACTTTTGTTTTCACTAAATGATAAAAAGGCTATGTCCAAAGGAAATATTGGGTAGAGAAGTTAGCAAAACATGGGATATCATTTTATTGAAGTTTGTTAGCTCTAAAATATCTTGAAAAAGTAGCATTCATTGTATAATTAAAATTCCATATTATTTATTTACTCCCACTTGGGTTGTTATCAGCTTTCTGCTGTGGCAAACCCTGGTGCTCTCAACATCTATGACCGTGAATTTTGGTACATACATCCTAGTGTTTTTCCATGAGGGGAATTGCAAAGTCACCAGCAATGCATAGCTGCAACTTCATAAGATAATGCTAAATTGCTTTCAAATTGCTTTAATAATTAGTATTTCTGTCATTATTGTCTAAAATTTACTTATGTTTCTTAATTGCACAAGTATTTGGGTTTTGTCTTGATTTTTAATTTTCACCACTCAGGAGGGTTTATAAGGTGCTATTACATTTGGTTTTCATTTTTATTTTCTTGATTGTTGCTAAGTAAAAATGTTTTATATTAGTTGGATATTGACTTCTTTGGCAGAAAACGCTGTACATAACTCTTGGTCATTTTTCTATGGGGTTTGTTTTTGCTTTTATTTTATAATTGACATTTATAGGACGGGTATATATCTGGATACTGATCCAATGACAGTTCTGTTTTTATAGACTGAATAAGTGTATCCCCCTCAAAATTCCCATTTGAAACTAATCCCCAATGTTATGTTGATGGGAGACGGGGCCTTTGAAAGGTGGTTATATCACGTGAATGGAGCTCTAATGCATAAGATTAGTGCCCTTGTAAAAAAGACCCAGAGAGTTCCCTCCTCCCTTCTGCCACGTGAGGATACGTGAAAAGACAGTCATCTATGACTCAGAAAGCATGCTGGTACCAGGTACTGAATCTCCCAGTGCATTGATCTTGGATTTTCCAGCCTCCAGAGCTGTGAAGATCAAATTTCTATTGTTTTAAGTCTCTCGGTCCATGGTATTTTGTTCTGTAAGCACAAATGGACTGATGTGTACATTACCAATATCTAACTAGAAAGTAAACTCTACAAGG
Organism: Sus scrofa; assembly: GCF_054392235.1. NCBI lineage: Eukaryota > Metazoa > Chordata > Mammalia > Artiodactyla > Suidae > Sus > Sus scrofa. The sequence continues at coordinate 16,234,706 of NC_139391.1, forward strand.
GAAATAAAAATATTTGTATTGTTCACTGATATGTCCATAGCCCCAGGAAAAGGCTTGAAACACAAAGTACTCAGTGAAAATGTCTTGAATTAATAAATAGAATTTTGCATTTACTGCATCCCTTTATGGGTTGCATGTTTGAAATCTTACAATTTAAAAGCCCTTTATTAGCCTGAGAGCATATAAATATGTTCATATATTCTCTGCTAAAATGTTCAGTTTTCTCTTCACGTGTAAGTTTATTTTTTTAATCCACCTAGAACTGAATCTTGCATGTGATGTGATAATTAACTCTCCAAGCATAATTAATTCATAAGCCTATCTTTCCCCAGTGATTGGCAAAACAGACTTTTTTATATATCAAGTTTCCATATAATAGTGAAAATATTCCTGTGTTCTCTACTGTTTTATATGGTTCTTTTCTATTCCTAAGCTGATTATTTCTAAGTCTTGAATAAGTGTTTTAATTATTGTCATTTTTAATTTATTCTTGATGCCATGCATCCTTCTACTTTTCCTCTTGATTTCCTTCAGAAGTGATTTGGTGTTTCTTGCCTCATTCTTATTGTATCATTTTTAAATAGTCCACAGTTTTCTTTAAAAAAAAGAGTACTAGTGGTTTTATTAGGATTGTATTGACCTTAATTATTCTTAATGTAAAGAAAAAATATCTCTAGAATGTTGAGAATCTTTATCCAAGAGCAAAGTTTATTTCCACACCTATTTTTGTCTCTTCATAAATATCCTTCAATATTTGCTTTTCAATTTTGCAGCACAGTCTTGTACTTCCTTGGCTATTTTTGCTCTGAATCTTACGTTTTGTTACTATTATGTAAATTGTATCCCTTTACAAACTACAATTTGCATTTGTGACCACTGTGTAAAATTTTCACTGATTTTGTATAGATTGGTTATAAATCCATTCACCTTAGTAAACATTCTTCTTCATTCTAATAATTTGCAGATATTTTGAGGTATTTCTTATTTTAGACAATTTTGTTTGCAAATATTGGTGGTTTTGTTTCTTGATTCATGAGCTGTAAATATTTGTTTTTTCTTCCTTTGTGTTTACTCCAATGATGAGAATTTTGGGTAAACTGTCCAACAGAAACAGTTTCATGAGCATCTTAATCTTCTTTATTTTAACAACCAACTTTGCTATAGGTTTTTGTTAGATAGTATCTGGAAGATAAAGGAAATCCTTTCTGTTTTTATTAAGACATCTTGAATGGGTATTTGCTATTATCAGATACTTTGCATCTGTGGAGATACACATTGTTTTTCTTCTTTCAATCAGTTAATGTGATAATCTTCATCATTAGCTTTTTCAATGTTAAACCCACCTTGCTTGCCACAGCTACTACACTTGTTCTTGAGTTATGATCTCTTTTATATCTTGCTGGATTTAGATGGCTCATATTTTACAAATTTATTCATAAGATGATTTCCCTGTAACATTCCTCTTTTTTACTACTCTGACAAGGTTTGGTTATCAAGATTATATTGCATTCATATATTTAATTGAAGAGAGCCCTTCTTTTTTTCTATACCTTAGGAGATTTTTATAAAATTTCAGTGATCTGTTTTGCTAATATTTTATGTCTTGGCAAATTTCCTTTAAATTGTGCAGCCTGATGTTTCTCTTTGGAGAATATTTTGAACCTCTGAATCAAACTTAATTTCCTTAGTGAAATTTTGGTATTTATTTTTCAGAGAGTTTGGAGGAATTTGTCTCTCTCTCTCATACACACACACACAGTATTATATGTTTATTGCTACATGCTTGTTGAAGGTATGCTCTTAGTATTTTTAAACATTTCTGTCTTGGAGTTCGCTCCATGAAACAGTGAGTTAAGAATCTGACTACAGTGGCTTGGGTCACTCTGGAGGTGCAGGTTCCATCCCCAGCCTGGTGCAGTGGGTTAAAGGGATCTAGCTTTGCCACACCTATAGCATAGGTTGGATTCAGTCCCCGATCCAGGAACTTCCATATGCCACATGTGCAGCCATCAAATTAAAAAAAAAGATTCTGACTTGTATGTACAAAAATGTTATTACCATTTTCATTTCTAGTATATTTTATTTGAGCATATCTGTATTTTCTTCACATTGTCTTGCATGAATTTGGCATATTCTTTTTTAAAGAAAAATTTCCATTTATTGTTCACCTTTAATGTCTATTGTTACTACTCTTATTTCCTACTTTTTCATTGTTAAATATGATTATTGGCTCATTAATTTTTGGTATTTGATTTCCTCAGTATAAACAAATCACACTATACATTTCTTTTGAATTATCGTTTGCCTCATCTTCATATATTTTATTTAAAAAAATTTTAGGAGTTCCCGTCATGGCGCAGTGGTTAACGAATCCGACTAGGAACCATGAGGTTGCGGGTTCGGTCCCTGCCCTTGCTCAGTGGGTTAACGATCCGGCGTTGCCGTGAGCTGTGTGGTATAGGTTGCAGACGCGGCTCGGATCCCGCGTTGCTGTGGCTCTGGCGTAGGCCGGTGGCTACAGCTCCGATTCAACCCCTAGCCTGGGAACCTCCACATGCCGCGGGAGCGGCCCAAGAAATAGTAACAACAACAACAACAACAACAAAAAGACAAAAGACAAAAAAAAAAACATTTAATTGTTATTTCCCCAATACAGTTTTTTTTCCTACTGTACAGCATAGTGACCCAGTTACACGTACATGTACACATTCTTTTTTCTCCCATTATATCACACTCCATCATAAGTAACTAGACATAGTTCTCAGTGCTACACAGCAGGATCTCATTGCTAATCCATTCCGAAAGCAATAATTTGCATGTATTAACCCCAAGCACCCCATCCATCCCACTCCCCCACCCCCCTGCCTCCCAGCAATCACAAGTCTATTTTCCAAGTCCGTGATTTTCTTTTCTGTGGAAAGGTTCATTTGTGCCTTACATTAGATTACAGATGTAAGTGATATCATATGGTATTTGTCTTTCTCTTTCTGACTTACTTCACTCAGGATGAGAGTCTCTAGTTCTGTCCATGTTGCTGCAAATGGCATTATTTTGTTCTTTTTATGGCTGAGTAGTATTCTATTGTGTATACATACCACATCTTAGTCCAATCATCTGTCAGTGGGCATTTGGGTTGTTTCCATGTCTTGGCTATTGTGAATAGTGCTGCAATGAACATGCGGGTGCCTGTTTTTTTTTTGGTTTTTTTTGTTTTTTTTGTTTTTTTTTAGCAAAGTTTTGTCTGCATATATGCCCAAGAGTGGGATTACTGGGTCATATGGTAGTTCTATGTATAGATTTCTAAGGTACCTCCATACTGTTCTCCATAGTGGTTGTACTAGCTTACATTCCCACCAACAGTGCAGGAGGGTTCCCTTTTCTCCACAACCTCTTCAACATTTGTTATTTGTGGACTTATGAATGATGGCCATTCTGACTGGTGTGAGGTGGTATCTCATGGTAGTTTTGATTTGCATTTCTCTAATAATCAGGGATGTTGAGCATTTTTTCATGTGCTTGTTGGCCATCTGTATATCTTCCTTGGAGAAATGTCTTTTCAGGTCTTTTGCCCATTTTTCCATTGGGTTGTTGGCTTTTTTGCTGTTGAATTGTATAAGTTGCATGTATATTTCAGAGATTAAGCCCTTATCAGCTGCATCATTTGAAACCATTTTCTCTGATTCTATAAGTTGTCTTTCTTTCTGGTTTCCTTTGCTGTGCAAAAGCCTTTCAGTTTGATTAGGTCCCACGGGTTTATTTTTGCTTTTATTTCTGTTGCTTTGGGAGACTGACCTAAGAAAACATTCGTTATTCAACATAGTACTGGAAATCCTAGCCATAGCAATCAGACAAACAAAAGAAATAAAAGGCATCCAACTAGGAAGAAAAGAGGTAAAACTGCCACTATATGCAAATGACATGGTACTGTATATAGAAAACCCTAAGGTCTCAACCCAAAAACTATTTGAACTGATGAACAAATTCAGCACAGTAGCAGGATATAAGATTAACATTCAGAAATCAGTCTCATTTCTGTACACTAACAATGAAATATCAGGAAAAGAATACAAAAATACAAAACCTTTTAAAATTGCACCCAACAAAATCAAATACCTGGGAATACACCTGACCAAGGAGGTAAAAGATTTATATGCCAAGAAGTATAAAACATTAATCAAGGAAATTAATGAAAATGTAAAGAAAATGAAAGATATTCCATGCTCCTGGGTTGGAAAAATTAATATTGTAAAAATGGCCATACTGCTTCATCTTCATTTTTAAAAAAGTTTAGATATTAGTCAATTCAGTTGTAGGCATTTAAAATTTTATTATGATTTTTCTTAAGAGCTGTAAATAATTTAGAAGTTTTTTTGATAATTTTTATATTGATTAGGAAGTAAAGATATCCCACACCTGCTAATTTCTGATTTAACTGAGCCTTGTTTTTTTCAGTAGTGGGATATGTGATAAAAATGTTTTGCTGTTGAGACCTTACTTTGTGGCTAGGAACACAAAGTGTTTTGTATATATTTTATTGTGATTAATAAGATGCATTTTCTCTAATTTATTTTATAGCATTCCATATATTTCCATTAAATCAAGTATGTTATTAATTTTTTTTAACTTCACTAGCATTTCATCTGTTCTATTAATAATTAAGATAATTATGTTGGTCATGGTTTGTATAATTCCTCTGTCTCCAAATATACATATTAGATTATATATAAAATATACATTATATATGTGTGTGTGTGCATATTGTATGTACTATCAGTAGTTCTGTCATAAATATAAATATGTTTATAAATATATTTATATATTTGTGTTTATTTTATTAGGTTCTAATTTCCTCTTCATCCTGGTAATTGAATTTGCTAATTTTTAATATTAAATTTCTTAGTCCCTGGTGATGGTCCTTCTTTTAATCATTATTTTAGAACAATTTTAGATGTCTAGGAAAATTGTGAAAATGATATAAAATTTCCCATATTCTACATCGTTTCTTCTATTATTAATGTCTTACATTAATATGATACTTTTTTTTTTTTTTTTTTTTTTTTTTTGTCTTTTTGCCATTTCTTGGGCCGCTCCCGCGGCATATGGAGGTTCCCAGGCTAGGGGTTGAATCGGAGCTGTAGCCACCGGCCTACGCCAGAGCCACAGCAACGCGGGATCCGAGCCGCGTCTGCAACCTACACCACAGCTCACGGCAACGCCGGATCATTAACCCATTGAGCAAGGGCAGGGACCGAACCCGCAACCTCATGGTTCCTAGTCGGATTCGTTAACCACTGCGCCACGACGGGAACTCCTAATATGATACATTTTTATAATCAGTGATCTAGTATTTAAACAATGTTACTACCTCAAGTCCATACTTTATTCATATTCTATTACTTTTTGTCTAAAATCTTTTTCCCCCTGGTGCAGGAACCCATCCAATATATCATATTGCATTTAGATAGCTCATATCCTTAGGCTACTACTCTTGGCTGTCACAGTTTCTCTGTTTTCCTTGTTTGTAATGACCGTGACACATCTGAGAAATACTGGTCAGATATTTTGGCTCTTTTGGGATTTGTTGATGGTTTTTCATCAACATGGCTAGATTAGGGTTATGGTTGATTAGGAGGGAGGCCAGAGAGAGAGAAAGTGCCATTTTCATCATATATCATGAGTATCGGCACAGCTCATCACTGTTGACCTTGAATATATGGATGAGTAAGTATTTGTCCATTTTCTCCATTCTAAAATTGCTCTTCTCCATTCTTTCCATGGTGTCCGCTTTGAAAGGAAGTCACTTTGTGCAGCCCAGAGAGGAGATATGCTCCACCTCTTTAAGGGCACATGTCTGTATAAATTATTTGGAATCTTTCTGCACAGAATATTTGTGTCTACTCCCCCACTTCTTTAGTTAATCCTATGTTGATATTAGTATGAACCCTGGATATTCATACATTGGGTTATAATTCAATACTGTTTTGTTAGAAATACTTGCTCATTTTTTCATCCTTCACCTCTGGAAGCTCTTACAGTTATCATCTAGGTCTTTTGGACATACCTCCATCATTGTGGATATTTTTCTTAGATTAACTTTTATTTTTGAATACCTCCCTACTTTATTACAAAATGTCCCAGGTTCGTATTGTATATTTCTTACCTAGTCCTAGAATTAGCCTTCTCTTCAAGCAGCCCTCTTTTCCTTTTTTGGAGAACGTTTGATGTCATGTTCTAAGTGTGCTTATTGCTTTTTAGTGTCACTACTCTAGGCCTTCTGAACTGACAGAGCAAGGGAATCCATGTTTGTACTAACCAATGAATAGATACATATCTTACACATTTTTATATATTACGCTAAACATGAGTTTATGCTGATGTCCCTAACTCCAGTCTGCTACCACATAGATCATTGTAGCTTCTTCCCGTGCTTATTTGCAACCTACTACTCCAACAATGAGAATCCTCGTTCATACCATTAGTCATATATTTATGTAACTGTTCAATTTCATGATACATGGACAATGATATTAAATAGTTAATCCACACCCCCAATCTCAGTACAGTGCTATCTATATACACTTTCTTTTACTTCTGCTTTTATAGACATCATTCATTGTCCAGTTTATTTAGTTCGGCATTTTTCCCCAACCCTTTCTGTGTAATTCTAGATATAACTGTAATACAATTATATTTTTTTACCATAGTCCGCACCCCATGATGTTATCCACTGACCTCCTAAATAATACTTGAAATAAAATCACCTAACTAAAAGTCACACTTTTTACTAGAACATTCTATAATTTTGAAAAATATATAGTATATGTCTACCATTTTAACAACATACAAAATAGTTTCATTGGCCTAAAAAATCCCCTGTGCATCATCTATTCAGTTCTTCCCCCAAAGAAGAGGTGTGTGCAAGTGAGTGATTCAGTGATTACTAATGGAATTTGAGTCTGTTTTTAGCTTCTCACTATTTTAAATTTTATTTTTTACTTTTTTAACATTCTAAAACTTAGTTGTTTTACAGTCTATGTCTGATCATTTCATCACCTGTAACCTTTGGTGTTACAAAACTGTTGTTTGCTCTTTCTACCTAATCCTGCACAGAATAATTTATTTCCTCATGAATAAAGTCATTATTACATCTTGTATTGTTATAGTTGGTGGAAGTTTATCTGTGGGATCCTGAGGAGCTTGAGTTGTAGATACTTTCCTGCTGAGAAGGTCTGCATTTATTTGCTTTGCCATCAGTTGCTACGTGACTGGGACCATTTGAATATGATATATTTGTTGGATAGATCCCTGATTGCTTGGGCAATGCATGTTTGAATTCTGTATCCATTTTAGACCAGGTCAATGATTGCATTTCTCAAAAGTTGATAATTATTATTATATCATGCACTATTCACGGCTCTCATTTTGTTAAGTTTCCTTTTAGAGGGAACACTTAGATTTTTCTTACCTTGTTGACAGATAAATGATTTTAGAGGTACGCTTAACTGGAGCTGTCCAGTTAAAAGTGATCACTCAAGGGACATTCAAATTATAGAAAAGTGCAGAGACTATTGCAGTTGTCACACATACAACTAAATATGTGTGTGAGGTACAATGGCAACATAAAGACGGTTGATTTGTTTCTCTTTTTGCCAGGGAGAGGAAAGTTTTTTGGTTTGGTTGGTTTTTTTGTTTTGTTTTTGTTTTTTGGAGGTGACAACAAAGCTGAATCAGTCAAAGGATATATCAGTTAGTGATGCTCATTTTCAAAAGGGCAAGTTGTGATAATAGCCTGGCATAAAACGATGTCACCTTTTCAAGTTTTGTATGGCTTTTACCATTTCTAAGAAATACTCATTTTACATTTTAAGGCTCCACATTGTCTTTCATGTTAAGCTCTTTGTTATTTGGTCCCAATGTATAGTTCCAGCCTTACTTTTTACAAGCTTTCCCTTTATGAGAATGCTTCCTGCACTCCTTTGTTCCTGGACATTTAGGGTTGCTCTTCTTATGTATTTATCTGGATATTCTAATTCATCTACCAGAAATAAACCTTCTGGAGTTCCTGTCGTGGCGCAGTGGTTAACAAATTCGACTAGGAACCATGAGGTTGCGGGTTCGGTCCCTGCCCTTGCTCAGTGGGTAACGATCCAGCATTGCCATGAGCTGTGGTGTAGGTTGCAGACACAGCTTGGATCCCGCGTTGCTGTGGCTCTGGCGTAGGCCGGCAGCTACAGCTCCGATTCGACCCCTAGCCTGGAAACCTCCATATGCCGCGGCAGCGGCCCAGTAAATAGCAAAAAGACAAAAAATAAAATTAGATTAAAAAAAAAAAAAGAAATAAACCTTCTTTGTCCTCCCAGGTAGTCAGCTTTCACATTTCCTTTTGTTCCTTTCATTGTATTCTATATGGATATATTCAACTTCTCTTCTGTTTGTATATATTTTCTACTCTGTGAACTTATTCTCCAGTGGCCAGGACACTATAGGAATAATATTAAGCAATAGATACTTGTGGCTCTGAATGAATGTATGAAATATATATGTGTGTATATATATGTGTGTGTGAGTAAATATATATATGTAATGTGTGTGAGTGTGGCCATTTCACCTAGCCTCCTAAAGAAGTATAGGATAAAACCAAGGCAGTTAATATTGAGTTGAATTGTACTAATTGAGTGACATCAAGTGCTTAGTGATCAGAAAGTGTAAGTAGCTGAACACCAAATGTGGTTCCAGTGACAATGGGAAATAGATATAGTCAGGAGATCTAAAACAAAGTCTCAAAGTGTTAAATTAGGAAGTGGTATAGGAAAGTAATCATGGAAAGAAATTAATGTCCTGGAACTGGGAAAACAAATTATGCAGTAACACTTGGAACCATATATAGCAAATATTCGTTAGCAGTTTGGGTGGACACAATTTATCTAACTATGAGGTCTTTTTTTAAAGAGCCGTGCTTTTTATATTAGCTGGAGCTGCATTTCATCTAAAAGTTTCCATAGTCCCTGACATAACCTTATTGGCAAAATTTCCCCTGTGGTAAAATAAAAACTTCTACCAAAGGATAAAGACTTAATTGACACTCAGTTTGTGCTCTCCAAATACTGAGTTATATTAAATACTTCTTCAGCAGACAGCCTTAATGAATGAATCCAGATTATAAGAGCACTGTCAAAAATCCTCTACTTACTGCTTTAGATGAGTCACTATAAAGCTCACACCATTATAACAGATATTTGAATAAAAATAAAGCATGGTGTTTAACTTATTAACATATCAAAGTATGATTGAGAGATGTTATTACCCTGAAAAACTGTGTCCTGGGAAACATATCTAACATTCATTTAATTCTCAACACTACACTACAAGATAGTTATAATAACCCTTTTTATCCACTAGAAAATAAGACGTTTAGGTAACATACCCAAGGATACACAGGTTGCAAGTACCTTAAATTAGACTTAATTCTAGGCCTCTTTTCCAAAACGCATGATCGTTGCTGCAGATGTTGTCAGAGCCATTTGTTACTGTGCTATAAAGATGAGAACTACAGAGAGATCAATGCAGTGATCGGAAGTCCTCTAGTCACCTTTGAGAGACTAGTTACACTACAGAGGAAAGCGTAGTAAGGAACATTTCAAAAGATGATAGACTATTTTGTAGAAAGAAGCTGTCCCTGGACCAAATATACAATAATGGTGAGTCAATTCTTCCAGCATTTGATTTCCTTTTCATTTTTTGAAAAAAAAAAAAAAATTCATTGTTTTAGAAACCATTGGAGCACTGTCCTGAGACTGAGCAATTTTTTTTTTTTTTTTTTTTTTTTTTTTTTTTTTTTTTTTTAACACTCATAGACATCCAGTAGAAGTGAGGAGATGTAAAAAGTGGCCACTGAGGGGATCCTGGCCCCTGATCTGGCCTTGGGTTTAAGGTATGAACTGAAAGCATTAAGCATGAAACAAATGAGCCTTGATGAATGGTAAGACAGGCTGCCTGAGTTATGAAGATAGCACAGATCTTGAAAATTTTGTATAGAACCAAGAAGAAGCAAAAGAGTCAAGGGATATTTTCTAAAGAAGGAATAAAGCATCGAATTAGAAAAACAATCATAGGCCAGTGCTCTAAAATTGGTAGACCTAGAGATGGAATGGGTAAGGATTCGTGGGCCATCTCTGCAGAATCAAATGGAGTCTGAAAGTGGAAGATAAATGTCTTAAACTTACTCATCCACAGATATCTGAGCTCTGCTTCCATCTTCTAAGTCAGAGTTGTAACCTGCTCTCTAGATAGTTCATGCAGAATTAAGACTACTTTACTGACTCTGATTATGGTGATAAACTGATCTTTCAGAATGTTCTATGAATTTAATTGCTGCTATAGCTGTCCAGGATCATGAACTCTAAATGTACTACTGATAGGCGCCACAAGCTATGTGACCTATGGCAAGTTCCTTAACTTACCTTTGATTCTTCTAGCAAATGGAGACCATGACAAATACTATGCCCAACAGATTATGTTAATCATTGATGAATTATTGATATATATTATGTTATCATTGATAATAAATGCTTGATAAATATTATTTAACAGATGCTTTCATACATGATTTAATGAAATCCTATATGTGAGGTGAAAAACACAATGTCTTATGCTCATTACATGCTAAAAAAAAATGGTAGTTGTTAATGTAAATATTTTAAATATCTGAGTTCCCGTCGTGGCTCAGTGGTTAACGAATCTGACTAGGAACCATGAGGTTGTGGGTTGGATCCCTGACCTCTCTTAGTGGGTTAAGGATCCTGCATTGCCGTGAGCTGTGGTGTAGGTCACAGATGCAGCTCGGATCCCGAGTTGCTGTGGCTCTGGCGTAGCCCAGCGGCTACAGCTCTGATTAGACCCCAGACTGGGAACCTCCATATGCTGCAGGTGCGGCCCTAGAGAAGACAAAAAGACAAAAACAAACAAATAAATAAATATCATAATACAGTAAGAGAGTGACATTATAAGAACAATTAGAAAGCTGCCTCATTCAGCAGTTTTTAAAATTATAAAAAAGAAATATATATAAAAATATATGAAGTAGAAAATAAATATATAAAGCAGAAAGAAGTTATATCAAGGTCTGATTTTGCATCCAAAATATGCCCTTCTTCCCCCTGTAATTTATATAGATCTGACCATAGACACATACTCTTCTCTAACTCTCCCATAGATAAAGGAAACTTACGGCTCAAAGGAAACTACAAAATGGATAATCATTACCCCTCATATTGCTTAGGAAGAAACTGAGTTCCAAAGATACTGAATAGCAATCTTTGGGTTACATAGCCAGTTAGAGTTTTCTTCTAAATAAGTCCAGTGCACCTTATAGCTGCTCTCTAAGCTTATATAGTTGATAACATCTTTCAGTTTTCAAATCCAATCCAATGAAAGTGTCATTAATTCAAAGGCCTTAAAATCAACTGAAAACATCTCTGGCCTATGCTTTGATGAATACAGCATGCAGCATTTTCAAAGTGATTCTTCTCCTCGATCATGTTTTTGGAGATTATTTTGGATATACAAATCCATATTCTTACAGAGTGTGAGATTGCATTGTCCATTTAGCTGACAAGAAATGATTTAAAACTGTTGCATAAGAAACAGCTTAAAAGGAGTATTTTGAATCCAAAGACTCTTCAATAAAGGTTCACCGGTAAAAGAATGAAAAGAAAAGCCATGAATAGATTACACATGGGGTAAAGAAAAATCAGTTATGAAAATATGCCTGAAGTTCTTGAAAGAATAATCTTATTTTTAAAATATGCAAAATTGGAATTCCCACTGTGGTGCAGCGGATTAAGGATATGGCGTTGTCTCTATGGCTGCTCAGGATTGACCCCAGCCCGGAGAAGTCAGTTAAGGATCTGGTGTTACTGCAGCTGCAGTGAAGGTCGCAGCTGCAGCTTGGATTTGACCCCCTGGCCCAAAAGCTTCCATATGCCACAATGTGGCCATTAAAAAATAAAAAAAGGAAAATTCCATTTGTTGATATTTTAGTATAAAAATCATTCAAAGATCTTTCATGTCAGTGGTCTACATAAACAATTCCAAATGGCACCTTGTTAATATTTTTACTGTTGTCTCTCCCACCAAAACCTGCAACCAAGTCTGTAATAAGCATTTTGCCTGGATTTCTTAACAAAATGCAGTACAGTTCAATGACTATAATGACTATAGTCTTATATGTAACAAATAGGAAAACAAAAACAAAAAGCAAGGATTCTAGATTGAGACAATCACCAGAGTAACTGTTTTTTTTTCTTTCTCTTTTTAAAATTGAGGTATAATTGACATATAACACTATGTTAGTTTCCAATGTACAGTACAGTGATCTGATATTTGTATATATTACAAAATACAACAAGTCGCTATTAACCAAAGCCAAAAAATGAAAAGTAAAACAGAAGTGGGAGAAAAATGAATTAATTTGGAAGCTTTTTGTTTTTGAAGAACTTTGGGAAATTTAGGGTGACATATAAATATGAAAACCCTAAAATTATGAATTCATCATAAATTTGTGACCACTAAAATCATTGAAAAAGGAGAATCCAAGATCAGGTTTGCAATTTCATTTCTGTATATTTGGGAGGGAATGAACTGGCAGCAGAATTTAGGAGGCAAAGTGATTCTTGGCATCATCTAGATGCCTGATGCCAGTGGCTTCAATATGGTTGTAGCATTGGAGATGGAGAAAAAAATTGGGAGTTACTAAGATGTCATTTAAGTTTACACATGAAGATGTGACAGTCATAATTTCACTAACAAAAGTGAACAAAAGGGAGCCCAATGACCTGTCTTCAAAGTACTACTTCAGAAGGCTAGGCAGGGATGGTATATAGAAGTAGGCAAAACAGGAGATGGGGAATCAATTAGCCAAAATATTTAGTTGCACATGCAGAAATTTACCTTCTAATTAGCTTGCACAGATAAATAAGATGATGCATTGGACATGTAGTAAAGTCTTGCACAGAACCAAAGGAAGAGCTATGGGAAGCATGATAGCTCAAGATATTTCAAAGATTAGAACTGGGAATTCATACTACCATCTTGATTGCTACTTTATTTGCTCCTATTGATTTTTTTTAATATGGAGAGAAACATACCTCCTGGAATCTCAGCTTCAAATATATCTCCTTTAGTGACTGCAAGGAACAAGGAATTTTCCTCTCCCAGTTTCTGATTGGACCAGCCTTGCTTATATATGTGCTCTTTGAATACATTTCTGGAACTAAAGATAAGTATGAATAGTGCTGTGTGGTTTACAGTGGCCTCACCTCTAGTGGGAGTAAAGGAGTGGTAAGGAGAGAGTAAGTTTTAGGCCGATAAAACCAAAAATGTCAACTGCAAGTTGTGAGATAGAATCATGAATTCTGATTCTCAGGGCTGAAGCAACAGTGAGATAGATGAGTAGAACTATCTAGTGATAAGTGGAATCAAGAGGAAAGAAATTCTGCCCTTGCACTCAGAGAAGAAATTGGCTTAAGACATAGTCCCTGAGTATGCTAATAATACCCTTGATGATTTCAGTGTAGTGACACCCTGAACAAAATGTGCATTAAAAAATGCGATCTCTCTGTTACATTATATGAGGCAGTGAATGGGGGCATTTGAGGAAGAATTAGGACACTGTCCATGGTGCTTTTTAGCAGGCAGTATGCTGATCTAGGAAATTTGTTATCTTCAAAGCATATCATCAACAGTCCTTTCCCCAAATGGAAAGTCACATGAAGATCATTTCTGAAATCTGCTTGCAAGTAACCTCTGTTGTTTCCACATCACATGAAGCCAGGAACAGAAGCCTTGTCCTTTGTGAAACTGTTCCAAAGGAGTGCATAGAGTGCTAAATGTTGCTTGAAATGTGATGGGTATCTTTCCTTCCACTTGCATTTTCAAGGACCTCAATTCATCATATTTGACAGGTACCTTTTGCTCTTTATTTTACCTCCATTTTTTTAAAATTAAGCTTTAGACTGGGGTTGTAAATTCATGGTTTCACATTTTGCTATGAATGTTATTTCTATACTACCACTTTTTTCAATAGTATCTTCTTCAAGGCATCGTCTGAACAGTGTGGTCTGATATAGTGGAATTTCTAGTTTCATCACTGACCTCTTTTATAAGAATATGTTCTCTATTCAAAACAAAAGATTTGAAATCATGGAAGTACTGGACTGGAGGACTTGTCAGCTAACTCTTTTTGTCCGGTGTAGATAAATTGTCTATTTTTTCCTAGAAATGTTGTGTGAGAAACATCCCATATATATATGAGAAAATTAATGGTTTGTCCTTTGTGAAAATCCTTCTAACACTATTTCAGCCTGCCAACCAAATTCTAGACAGTTCCCATCCAAAACAAGTATCTTGATACTCAATACACAATGAAAGATTACCATACTAATATTTTTCTGCACGTCTATATTTTCCATATATCAATCTGCTGGAAGACTTTGGAGACCAGCACATACTAGCTCATCTTGAAAATGCAGCATACAGTTTGAAACTTGAAGAAAGACTTTTAAAATCATAACAACAACCCAAAAAGGAATCTAGGAGGGAGAGAAAGAGAGTCACAGCCAAAGAATTACTCAGACTTAAGGAAAGAGGTAAAGAATGTAAATCATTTTGAAAGAGATCTGGAAAATTGAGAGTGAGCCCAGAATTTTTAAGCCTTTATGAAAGTGGAGTTGCAGAGTATAGCACACAATAAAGTAAATATCTATACAATTCTAAAACTGAAGTCACTATGAAATAAGTGATACTAATTAGATTTCCTATATTATTGTCCTTCCAGGTACAATTTGTTTTTTAGTTAGTATTCCTGGATTCATTTATAGGCTTCATGTGGTTAAGGTAATATCTTCTGAGATGTGATGGTCAAAAAATAATAATAACATTCTAAAGCAAAGAAGGGAGGTGGTGATAGTTTCTGAAAGGCCAAATACAGAAAACAACTGACTCCTTTCTAGGCATGCAAAAATACAGAAAACTCAACATTAATTTTGTAAAAACTAAAGTTATTTTGCTAAACTGAGATATATTCTTTACAGACCCAAATATTCAAACCAGTGGTTAATACCATATTTATAATTAATCTAAAAATACTAAAAATATATGCTTAAATAAAGGAGATAACATTTTGTGACAGAAGAGTTAATTTAGATCCTCCAGATACTATAGGACCCACTTTAATCTCAATAAAAACAAAATAAATTAATAAATCATGTTGTCATTCCCAATCATATTAACCAAATAATATAACTATAAGTTTTCTTTAATTTTTAATTAAGAAAATTAATGATTTTTCTTACATCTTAATTCATACTGTGTTAAATTTTGTTCTTTAAGTTTTGGTTTAAAAGAATATTTGTGGAGTTCCCGTCGTGGCGCAGTGGTTAACGAATCCGACTAGGAACCATGAGGTTGCGGGTTCGGTCCCTGCCCTTGCTCAGTGGGTTAACGATCCGGCGTTGCCGTGAGCTGTGGTGTAGGTTGCAGACGCGGCTCGGATCCTGCGTTGCTGTGGCTCTGGTGTAGGCCGGTGGCTACAGCTCCGATTGGACCCCTAGCCTGGGAACCTCCATATGCCGCGGGAGCGGCCCAAGAAATAGCAACAAGAACAACAACAACAAAAGACAAAAGACAAAAGACAAAAAAAAAAAAAAAAGAATATTTGTTTATTTAAATGGAAGACAGCTTCTCAGTGCTATTTTTTTACCCAAAAAGAACTAAAGAGGATAGTGAGGATATTCAGGTGTCAAAATTATCTTGGATTTGAGAGCTCCAGAATTTATAAAAAATTATCATAAAACTTTTAGTATTTGTACATTGATGTTTCAGGATAAATTTAAGTTGTGCAAAAGTTTTTTAAGTTGTAGGAAATTATGATCATCACACACTAAGTTTGTAAAAATCATTAGGCTTTTCAAAGGACTGAGGAATATTTTTCATAATATTCAGATTGTTACTTATTCAGAAATATTCATAGATCCTGCAAGACTTGATATTTCTCAAGTGAAAAAGTAGCTTGTACCACTTAGTTGATAAACCAAAGGTGCAGACAAGTTCTGCAGCTCTGAATTAGCATTTCCTTCTACTGTATGTTTATATATAGCTCTTGATTTTTTAAAGTTTTTTAAGTTTGATATGAATTATATGACTACTAAAGATACAATGCACTTTTTTTTTATTCCTGAACATTCTTACTTTTAAAAGATTGCAAAATATTTCCTCTCTCAAGAATGTGTTCCTTCCCTCTCTGATTTCTCACCAAAATCTGTGCTTACTTGTGACCATATTCAAATTGGATAATAATTAACTATTTCTATAATTTTTCCCTTTCTAAAAAGTAAGATATAAAAGACAAAGAACATTCTTTTTTTCAATATAATGATGCTCAGTTACAGGAAAAGGCTAAAAATCATTGATACCAAAACAACAAAAACATAGTATTATAGTAAGTATGTAATATTTTCAGTGCTCAGTATGTCAAAATGTACATTAAATGAATTATATAAAGTATCTCAGTTTATCCTTAGAAGATAATATAGCGATTACTATAATTATTTTCAATTTAAAAAGAATGAAAATCTTAATTCTTCATTCCAATAATTCTAGAGTATCTTGCATAGGCTAACCATCCTGCATATAACAATTAGAAAATCTGAAAGATTTAAAAAACAAAAACTATATATAATCACTGGAATATGACCCAAATCTAGCAGAAAATGTAAGAGAATCTGCTTTGAAAGACAAAGAGTGGCAGATATGCTTTTTGATTTTTGCAGTCCATTGACCAGAAGCACTTTCTATTCCTAAAAAATTGGGCAGCATAAAGCCACCATTTTCCTGCCTTGAGATGTCGGATAATGGAGTTCAGAGATGGTAGAATGGCCATATAGTTAATGAGGTAGAGGTGGGGTGCTCCTGGAAAGAACAATATTTGTGTATAAAATTCACTCAAATACTTGGTAGTCATTGTACCACATATTCCAGCCTGATCCCAGATTTCTCAACAAGAATGTACCAGCTAGAAGCTGTGAGAAATTGATATTTCAGATGCTACCCTCTGCAAAGAAGACAGAGTTCAGAGCTTAACTGAAGCCAGGTTAACTGCTAATTTACATAGAAAACTCTTTTCAGAAAACATGAGAGAATCCCAGTTTCCTGCAGGATGACATTCAGAGCATCCAAATTCCCACTTAAATCACTGGATATGTGAAATACAGGATAATGTGATCTATACTTAAAAATCAGCCAAAATTAATCAAATCCAAGATGACCTTGATATTATAACAATAGATATGGATTTAAAGACAAGTATTATAAACAGTCATAAACTTAAAAAATAAGCATCATGAGTTAATTGATAGGGAATCTCAGCATAGAAGCAGAAACCATAAAGAGGACAAGTGGAAAATCTAGAACCAGGAGGTACAACACCTGCAAAATCACAAAATAAGGGCTAATGAAAGATAGAAGACAGAGGTATGCTTAAAGATAAACCCAGAGAAAAGTATAAATCTGAAGAATACAAAGAAAAAAACTAAGCAATGAACAGTCTCAGAAACATAGGGCATTATATCATATAAATTAAATTCAATCAGAGTCTCAGAAAAAGAGAAGAAAAAGAAAAGGAAAGAAGAAAAAATAGAAAAAACAAAGGCCCTAAATTTCCTGAACTTTGAGAAGGGGCCAACTTGCAAAAGGAAAAGTCTAGATGATACCCAAGCAGGAGAAAGAGAAAAACAAACAAACAAAAAAATCAGCACTCAGGCACATCTCATACAAATGATGGTTTAGACAGGCTTTTATAATTGATATCTGGGTAAGGTTGTTATAGAACTATAAGACAATAGAATGGTACTTTCTAGAAGTATCTGTCTTGCACCAGCCATTTCTTAAATAATTTTAATTCAAATATGTATGAAGCATATTTGGACGTTGCGCCTGCGACCCCAACAGTTCTCATAAAACTCTATGAGCTTTTATTTTGTTCTCTGAGTGTTCTTGGTCTTCCCATTTTGCTACAGAGAAATAGAGATAATTTAAATTTAATTCTGTTAAGTTTAGGGTCCCTTCTCCATTATTTCTAATATAAGATTGATATTAAGGAAAACATGAGGTGTTACTACTAATGCACCAATATTACTACCACAATCATACTTTTTTACTTTAATAATGCTCCTATACTACTATGTTTACTGTAACTGTAAAAATTGCTACAACAATCACTGTGCTTACCATGTGCAAAGGACTGTGATACACACTTTTATAACAATTTCAATCATTTAATCTTTATAAAAGTTTTATTTGTATTCTCATTTTATAATTGAAGACCTGACTTTGTAACGCCTCAAAGTTTTGCAGATGGTAAATGCTAGAGTCAGGGTTAAATCTAAAATTATACATTTTATAATTTAATTTATAAATTCACCTAGGAACTTACTAATGAAGGGTATCCATGGTGTTTGATGATGATGATAGAGATTCTGACAGTTCTTTAGTGATGACAGAATTTTCCTACAGCAATCACTTACTGACCTTAACGTCAGAAACCTAACAATATTATCCGCTCAGTATGGAATTAATAGTTGAGACATTAATTTTAAAAAGTAATAATATCCATGCTGTAACTTGTACACACTACAGTCAAACTGCATTCAATGCCAATTAACTGTATATTATTCTAACAAACTAAATTATAACATTTCCCTGTACACATAGTGAATTAAGCTAGTGCTTTGCTGTTAGTTTTGTATTTCACCAACTATTCTAATAGTATCAAAAACTGAAGATGACAGTCTTTAGTTTCCAAAATTTATAAAACATCACAGAATATAAAGCGACTATCTTCAATTAATTCAGCCATCAACGCGGTCATCACAGTAAACCAATGAACACGCCTAGTGTTCAAGGTGATTCTTCCCAGAATAGTTTAAATATGTCTTGAACACATTTTTTAAGGATAGGATTTCTGTAAAACACTAAAATATTTATATTTAAATTGGTTAATGATTTTAACATTGGATTTTAACACCGTTATGTGTTCACACAGACAGCATACTAGGCTCTGCAGGGTGAAAAATTGTGTCTCAAGCTATACTTCCATAATTGCCAACAACTATCATTGTAACTTAAGCCAAAAATACTTTAACAATCTTAGGCATAGATTAAACTTGCTTTCAAGTATCTTCTATCTCTGATATTCTGTATTTCTGTTGTACTTTTAGATAACGTGTTGAGATAAGAGACTTTATTTAAAGCTTGTTAGATAAATTAAGAATTCATGTCATGGACAATAAGATAATTCATCCACTCTAGTGCATTACTATTGTGGATTCAATAAAATAAGGCCATATTTTCCAGGTATTCACCCATAAAAATTTACATATAAAGCAAATAACAGTTTGCTAACACCACAGAAGAAGGGGTTAAAAATACATTTCTTCAACCTTAATTATCTTGTAACATTGTATCTTAACCTGAAAGTTATTATGATTATCTATCCATCTATTTATTTACTTACTTATCTACTGTTTTCTTTGTAAATATGAGCCTGTTGCATGGCCTCCATACTCATTTATAGAAAAGATTAAAACTATAAATCATCACAACTCATAAGCTGCCTACTTGGAGCTGGGCAGCCAACACTGTACCAGAACTGATGGAGATTTATGATTCTCAAACAGCTCTTTCACCCAACTTCAAGGAAGATAAAGGGAAAGGAAAGCTATCCAATTAATTTAGTGTCCATAGAAGGCATTTAGGTAAACAGATGGGATCAGCTACCTGGAAGACAAAACCTCTAGGAACAGGAGAAACATGCCAGAGCAGAGGTACGTATGGAACCTTGCCTCTTCTACATGTTGAAATCCAAGCTATGTATGAAGTCTAATTGAAGACACTTAATTTTTCAGCTTTATCCAGCCCATCATGATTCATACTAATTTTTTATTCTTCCAATATCCAGTAGATACTTTGCCTTATACCACATGCAGGTATCTAAAACTGCTGTTTCCGTCAAATAGGGACTTATATAATGCTTTAAATAATATTTCAAGCTCTTTAGAGAGATTTATGATTTTTCCTTTATTTATACAGCCCACAATATCTTGTTGTTTCTCCATTTTCTAGTCTTTGTGACTTTTTCAGAGATGAGATGACTGTTAAGGCAATCCTCTTATTCCTGCATTCAATATTAGACTACATTTTCTTTCTTTTTCTTTTTTTTTAAATTGTTATTACTTTTCAGTTGGATATGGGTGTGTGGCTGAATTCTGTCAATGGAATGAAAGAGGAAGTGGCTCATCTTAGGGGCTTCACTGTATTACATTGTCTCTAATCTATACTACACATTCATTTTCCGTTTTTTCTCCTTCTAAGGCCTTGAATAAATTTTGTCGTTTGTACCCTCTCTCCATGCCCCTTCCTCTGTCCCTCTGTCTCAGCACTGTCACAGTCATTCTGAGTTTTAAATATTCCTTTATAAATTGATTATTTAATGAGGAACATGTGGCCTTAGATAATGACCATGTTGACTCCTTCTATAGGAATATCAGAGGGCTTGATCAAGAAGGATTGGCTAAGAGGAGGGATCCATAGTTTGATACATCTAAACACATCAATTTTGCTAAGTTGTACTGAATGAACACAAAACCCAGAAAAAAGCTGTTTTAATGGCACTCATATTCTCTTAATATCCTTATAAATGTTGGTATTTTCCAAGCTTGTCTTTCTCAGTTTTCTCACACTTTAAGCTTTCCTTAAGCACTTACATAGCTTTGAAATTTGTATCTTTATGCCAGACCTTTCTCCTTAGATCCAGAATTGCATATTAAATTACATACCAGGTATGTCCAATTGAATGCTGATGTAACACCACAAACTCACTATTCCCAAAGTGGAGCTCACTATCCTTCCCTGAAAATAAGAACTTCTTTTTAATTCTCAGTGTTATATGAAGGCATCAATCATATCGATATTTCAAGAGAGAAATCTGAGAATCACCCTTGATTCTTTTCTACCTCTTATTTCCCACATAGCCATTTAGTGACAAAGAAAAGTCTACCACCTTAATATCTATTTTAACTACCCCCTTTTCTCTAATTCTAATACTTTTACCATATTTGAGAACCTTAGCATCTCTTTTTTGGTTATCTTGTGAAATGAGGTCTACACTTAGAGGAGAGAAATTAAAGGTACATACACGCTATATATCAACTATAAAAGTTTTTTTTTTTTTTGTCTTTTGTCCTTTTAGGGACACACCTGCAGCATATGGAAGTTCCCAGGCTAGGGGTCTAATTGGAGCTGTAACCACCAGCCTATGCCACAGCCTCAGCAATGCCAGCTCCGAGCTGCATCTGTGACCTACACCACAGCTCATGGCAATGCTGGGTCCTGAACCCACTGAGTGAGGCCAGGGATCGAACCTGCAACCTCATGGTTCCTAGTCGGATTCATTTCTGCTGTGCCATGATGGGAACTCCTAAAAGTATTTTTTATAATGATAATCCAGTTATCTCCTCACATAGAAATAAGTCCCTCAGTAGTTTTCTATTGCCTGTAAAAGTGATTTGAAAATTTTTCCATTTAAGGAATTTTCCATTTAAAAAACTCCTTAGCAAACACCCATTATATGAAGTAGATAAAATTATATGAAGATAAATAAATGTGAGATTTTAAAACATTTAGTACCCACAATTTACATTAATGAAATTCATAAAGAGGCTTATAAAAGAGAGATGGCCTCCATCTGAAGTTGACCAGAACCTCTTTAGTTTGTGAGAAACAAAGATTTAGCTCAAGTCAGAGAAGAAAAGGGGAAAAAAAAAAAACAAGAACCAATTAATATTGTCATAAAATAGGCACCAATTATGAATTATGTTTTTTACCATATTTGTTACATTTATTACATTCTACAGTTGTGTAAAATATGTCTTGTCTAAAATATATCTTACCTGGAGTTCCCATTGTAGGTCAGCAAAAGCAAATCTGACAAGTATCCATGAGGACGCAGGTCTGATCCCTGGCCTCAACTCAGTGGTTTAAGGATCTGGTGTTGCCATGAACTGTGGTGTAGGTCACAGATGCAGCTTGAATCTGGTGTTGCTGTGGCTGTGGTGTAGGACTACAGCTATAGTTCCAATTTGACCCTTAGCCTGGGAACCTCTATATGCCATGGGCGATGCCCTAAAAAGACAAAAACAAAAGAGTAAAATATGTCTTACCTGTGTGCTTATAATTTCAAAGTGAACAATAGAATTTCAGCTTTGTAGTAACTTGAAAACAGAGTTATTATTATTTTAATAGTTTGGGAAAGAAAATGGAAGTTGTGTTAATTATTGTAGAGTAAATATGTATTATAATTTAATAATTTTTCCATCATCTTGATCAACCAGTTTTCTTCTGTCCTACTGGGTTGTAAATATTCTACAGTTTTCAACAGGGTTAACAACAGGGAACAAATTGTAACAAAGTATTTGAAAAAGCAAAGTATATCTAAAATCATGAATACCATTGATGGGATTAGATTTTTAGAGGAAAAATTCTGACATCTGGTCATCTTGATTAAAATAAAAAGAGGTGGCAAGATAACCTATATTGCCTGCTCATTATTTTTAAAAGTGCATGAAATTGGCTTGCCTGTTGAAAGTGACATTTAAAAAAAGTTAGATTTTGGTAAAAACATGATTAAGAAAGCAAAGGTTCTTCTCCAGGCCAGAGTAGGAGAATGCCACTCTAAATGGCAGGCTTTCTCAGATATAAAAATTAAGTATGAAATAAACTTTCTTGGAAGAATCTTGGAATAATGTAAAATGTGGCACTGTAAAATTTTAATTCATATTACATATTTGTCTCACATCATGATCCAATGTTTTTCAATAGTGTCTCATGGTATAATGTAATATAATCATCTATGTAGGATTCTTGCCAAAATATTCATCCTGAATCTATTCTGAAATAAATATTAGACAAATCCAGAATGTGCCAAGAAAACTAACATGACATGAGCCACAATAACTAGTATGACTGCTTTAAAAAGTTAAGTTCAGGGAGTTCCCTGGTGTCTCAGGTTAAGGATCAGGTGTTGTCACAGCTGTGGCTCTGGTTATTGTTGTGGCTCAGGTTTGATCCCTTAACTTTATATATATATCCCTTAACTTTATATATATATATATAATACATATATATGTATAATTATACATATATATGTATAATTAAGTCCATTAGTACTTAGAGGCGTAATAGCTAAATGTAAATGGGTAAGCACTGATGAGGTTCTAGATTTGTGTTTGTTTAAAAGGCTGTAGAAGACACCTTTGAGAGAACTGGTGAAGTCAAAGTTTCCAAAAACAGGTTGTATTTATATAGTATTATCAATTGTTACTATTTTAGGTCTGATTATAATATAGCTATGTAGGAGAACACCTTTATTATTAAAAGGTACATTTTGAGTATTTAGTGATGAAGTATTAATTGAATGTTGCAGAGGGGAAAATGAGAGAGAGAATGAGAGAGAGAGAGAGATGGGGAAAGGGAGGAAAGAACGGATGGGGAAGGGGAGAGAGAAACGTGGTAGGTGTAGAGTTAGGCTCATTGGTAAATCTAGGTAAAGGTAAAGAATACGTTGATCATTTAACTTGTCTTTCTAAATATTTCTAGTTTTGAAAAATTTGCCAAATAAAATTTGAGGAAAATAAAAAACTGTGACATTGAAGTATTTTTCACTTAGTTTGCTCTGTCTCTCATAAAAGGTGGAATAAATACGTGAAAGTTTGTGAAACTATTGCTTCTGTAACAATAGGAAGATTATTTTGTTTATAAGTGAAATTTCTTAGTTCAGTAGTATTAAATATGCGCTTTTGGGGGGTTTTTTAGGAGAACAGGGCAGAAATGGGTGGAGTAGAGGAACTTGGAATTAAAGAGCTCAGCAGTGACTTATTAATGAAAGTTAATATTTACTTTGTACTTTTTATGAACCTATTCATTCTGTTTTTCTGTTGTTGTTTGGGTTTTTTTGTTTTGTTTTTGTTTTGAGAACCTTTACCTGTACAGATGTGGTACCAAGAGTGGCTCTCTAGGGACAAAATTTTAAGATGAGGTTCCTGAATTGTTCTGGGGGCTCTGAAATTGACTCTCAAATCTGACTAGATTTAAAGATGCTAATGATTTTATTTCCAATAGTAAAGGGAGCACTGGTAGTCCATGGAGTGATCTGGCTATAGACACATGAAACCTATTACCATTGGTTACTCCTAGTCAACCACTTAAAAGAGCAAAGAGCCAAAGGACTATATTTGAACATTTTGTCAATCTGATGAGTGTAATGAAATTGGGTGATTGCTCCTAAAGTTGCTGAACAATGTAGCAAAAGTAAAGGGTGAGCCCGGGGTTTTGGATTCCCAGCTCAAGCACCGCATGAGCGACCTAAAAAAAAATCTGTGTGTGTCTAGAAGAAGAACCTGTCTCCTGTAGTCAAAGCACTAAGATTGCCAAAAATCAGGCTGAGAATCTCATCCTTCGACTAGCTGAATTTCAGTGTAAGTTAAACTTCCAGCCTTGAGATTCTGAAAGTTGTAATGAGAAGACCCTAATGAAGCTGGAGACATGGATCTCCTGATTTCTGATGAGTCTTCTTTGCCAGTGGAAGCTGCTTTTCCATCCCCAGTGGAAGCCTGGTTCTATTTCTCTGAAGAACTCTGACTAATACAGTATTGAAACTTTTTATTGAAATCAGTGTAATGCCTTTCTTAACCTCTGTAAAAATAATGAAGTGAAATAGTTTTCTACATGTAACCCAGATACCAGCTATGTTCCCTTAACTTTGGAAGATAAAGATGGCCAATGACCCAACGCTGTGTTTTCAAGGTTTCTTTCTCTTTACTTCCTCTCCCTCCTTATTTCAGATTTTTCTCACAGTATCTTAATTTAGATCTGTGATAACCCAAATGCAAAACTCAGTACATTTGCTTTTTTCCATGAGAAATTTTACTCACACCTAGTAATTAGAGAGTGGTAAGGTCACAGGGAGAGGAAATAGCTTTTCTAACATTTCTACATTTTGTGTGCATGTGCTTTTCTCATATCCCTGCCTGTTAATCTTTCAGCAAAAGCTGAACTATATTCAGTGATATTTGATTGAGGATGTTTTTGTCTTTTCTTGGGTTTTTATGTCAATTATGATAATTTTGCATAATGAATTGGATAGCTATTCTCAGCTCTCCATGTTGTTCAACCGTGTATGTAAAGTCTTCTCTTCAAGAAATTAAAATGTCATAAAATTATAGAGACTGCCGTATGCAGAACGTGTCCAGAAACTTTTTAAAAAATGGACAAACTTACCTGACATGCCCTTTTCCTCTTTCCCTTCTTAACTTGTTCTAGCTGACAATGGATAAGATGCTCATTGGTAAAGGAATCCTGTTTGGACCATGAGGACAAGTTATAAAACAGCATGGATCAGCCAAAGGGGAAAGACTCAGACTTTTTTCATAAGAAAAATTAAGCTTTTCTTTGATCTGTCACTGTAAGCCAAATTTTCTGTTAATTTCAACTGAATCTATTTGTAATTGATATAGTTGAAAATCTGGCTTTTAGTTTTTGTTTCCATTTCAGCAGGTGTGTGTGTGTGTGTGTGTGTGTGTGTGTGTGTGTGTAAAGAGAGAAGAAACCCAATTTTTACTTTATTAATCTCTTTTATCCTTTTTTTTTTTTTTACAAAAATTTAACTTTATACATCTCTCCTGCAATAGTTCTATTACAGGGACCATACACTCTGATTGACCTGTTGTCTTCTTGCTGCATGCTCGATCCCTCAGTCGGTGTGATTTTTCTTTATTGGCTCACCGCTGGTGAACTCAAATGATAGGCATGCCATTAGGATCGAGACCTCTCAGAAAATGGCAGCTGGAATGGGGTCTGGAGTCCAGAGATGACTGCAGAGGAGCAGCAAAGTTGCCAGTCTCCTGATGTCTGTCATTCCCCTGATCCTCTGCTCTCCTGGCTCCTTGCATTCTCATTCCCTCAAGGTCGGTGGGATTCGATGTTCTCATTTAGCAGTGTCCTTTTAAGAGTTAGGATGACCTAGCAAAATGAGGCAAGTCTGATGAATTTTAACACTTTAGGATTTCAGAAATTTCGAAGTATAATTTTAAATCCTTATTTGTTGCCATAATGCTAATTTTCTCTCTTGCCTGGCCCTAAGCATGAAAAATCCCAGATTATTTCTTTGTACCAAGAACCCAGCAAACCCTCATTTTATATACACATAAATTATCTGTCCGTGGCTGCTAAGAGCACCTTTGCATATGGAATGATAATTTGAAATTAGGGTGAATGTTAACAAAGCCATTAAATTTGTCTGTTTTTGTTTGTTTGGGTTTTGGTCCATTAATTATTTTTAGAATAAATTTTCAGATTTTTATAACATTTGTTACTATTTTCCTTTTGACAACTTTTCTTTCACTTTGACCTGAATTACCTAGTGCTTCATAGATTCTCTGAAAATCTTTGTTAAAGACAAGTCTTTTGTCAATTATCCTCCATCATGTTCCATCACAAGTGACGAGATATAGTTCCCTGTGCTATACAGCAGGATCTCATTGCTTCTTCTTTTGAAAGATTGCCCCCCCAGTTCTAAAAGTAGTAGCAACAATATTAAATACTATGTTTCAGCTACTGCTGTAAGCAGTACCTTTCTGTTAACTTGCTGAACCCACAATAACCTTTTGCTGAGGTAACTGTTCTTATTCCCATTGACATAACATTTCAAATCAACTGTAATAAAAAATTTTTTTCAATAAATAACTTGCAAAATATTAAAAAAAGACAACTGTTTTGAGCATTATACTTTGTTCATTTCTTTTAATTATTTTTCAATAAAAATACTTTTTATTTATCAATATTGGCATAATCTTTTACAATTTTTTTTCAGTTTTTAAATTAACATTATTATCTTTATATTCCCCTTGTATTTTGTGTTAAATTCTAATGTTGGTATATTTCAGTATAAACATTGCTAATACTAATAATTTCTAGTTTTTATAATCAAAGGATGTGCCAGAATAATTTTCACATTTTAGAGTTTGTGGGTAGTTTTGGCTAAGCAGAGATATTTCCTCCAAATAGTGTATACCTATTTAAAATGAAGTGATAACCCCTGCAAAAGCTTTGATTGGTAAATATTAATTCAAATATTAATATACATATACAATATTATAAATATGTTTAGTTTATCAGTATAATTTCCTATTATGAATTTATTGTTTTATTTCTTAGCTTTTATTTTACATATTTTGATATTACAAACATAATGCACAAAAATTTAATACTGTTTATTTTGCACCGTTGAGTGCCAATTTTAGGATTATAAAATAATTCTGTTCATTTTAGCTAATGCTCTTTGCTTTAAATTCTTCCTTGTTTGCTATTAGCATTTTCATACTCAGCTGCTTTCTTTTTGTCCATGTATGATAAACTTTATGCATCCTTTTACTTGAAGTCTTTCTATGTCATTTTCTTTAGATATTTTAAAATTTGATTTAGTTTTGTCATTCTTCCTGAAAATATTTCCTTCCTGATAACAAAATAGTTTAAGGCAATTTCCTTTACTGTTATCACTGTTATATGTAGCCTTAATTCTGTCATTTTGTTTTATGTTTTCAGTTTTTTGTTTTTTTTTTTTGGTCTTTTGTCTTTTTTGTTGTTGTTTTTGTTGCTATTTCTTGGGCCGCTCCCACGGCATATGGAGGTTCCCAGACTAGGGGTCCAATCGGAGCTGTAGCCACCGGCCTACGCCAGAGCCACAGCAACGCGGGATCCGAGCCGCGTCTGCAACCTACACCACAGCTCACGGCAACGCCGGATCGTTAACCCACTGAGCAAGGGCAGGGACCGAACCCGCAACCTCATGGTTCCTAGTCGGATTCGTTAACCACTGCGCCACGACGGGAACTCCAGTTTTATGTTTTCAGTTTTGTTTTGCATATTTCTTTTTTGCTATCTTTGCTTTGTCATGGAGAATCTGTATTTACTTTCTACCAACTATGGTGATGTGAAAGGTAATTATTAATTCTACTCCTGAGTTTTTATACTTTCCAAATAGTATTTGACTTATTTCCTAACATAAAAATCAAGACCAATAAAGCTTTGATTTTGTCTTTTTATTTTAGGGCCACACCCATGGCATATGGAGGTTCCCAGGCTAGGGGTCGAATCAGAGCTGTAGCTGCCAGCCTATGCCACAGCCACAGTAATGCGGGATCTGAGCTGTGTCTGTGACCAATACCACAGCCTACAGCAACGAAGCCAGGGATCAAACCCACATCCCCATGGATACTAGTCAGGCTCACCAACCACTGAGCCACGATGGGAACTCCAAGACTGAGTTTTTAAAAGATTTTCTTTTTCCTAATCTAACCTTTGCAAAATTAATTCTTGTTTATGGCATGCTCTTTCATATTAGCATTGTAGGGGAGGAAGAGATTTCCTTTAACCCTGTTAAGTTCTTCTGGGGGGCCTAAGAATTCTATTGACATGAGACAGATTAACAGAAGAAAATCAAACAAAAATTTAATAACATAAATACATGGGAGAGACCCAAGAAAACTGAGCAACTCACTAAAATGGCTGAAGCTCTCCCCTTCAATACTGCGATCAGCTAAAAACAAAGACAATGTCAGGAGTAGTAGTTTGAGACTTGAAAGAGGAGGATTCACATGGACGTGAAAAAGCAAATGTTTAGTAAACACATGTTCTCTGAGTCATGCAGAGTCCATGAGACTCAGAGTGGACTCTGATCTCTAGATTTTTCCCCACCACACCTGGCCCATATTCTTCACTCACATCTCTGATGATAGCTCTAGTTTGAGAACAGACTCTTCATATAAATTCTTTCAGGCAATTAAGCGAGGGGTAACAAGAAAAACTGGGATTTTCGGTAAAAATATTCAGCCTAGATTCATCCACATGTCAAAAAGACATTTCAGGGTAGCAAATATTATTTCCTTACAGCATTAGTATGGTATTGCATATTATTTACTACATTTATATTCAATTTTGTGATAATTATTTATATTATTGATTTCCTTTTAATGCTCCATGTTTATAATCTGATGGTCTTTCTTACAGAGATACATGACTAGGCTATAATTTTTATTAATTTTGATTTATATTATTGGGTTCAAATGTCTATTCAAGGTGTTTTTGCCAGAAATGTATATCAGTGACACATTTTTTTTTGAAATTTTACATATTTGAAAGTATCTTTTTTTTTTGTCTTTTGTCTTTTTGTCTTTTTGTTGTTGTTGTTGTTGTTGTTGTTGCTATTTCTTGGGCCGCTCCCGCAGCATATGGAGGTTCCCAGGCTAGGGGTTGAATTGGAGCTGTAGCCACCGGCCTACGCCAGAGCCACAGCAACGCAGGATCCGAGCCGCGTCTGCAACCTACACCACAGCTCACGGCAACGCCGGATCGTTAACCCACTGAGCAAGGGCAGGGACCGAACCCGCAACCTCATGGTTCCTAGTCGGATTCGTTAACCACTGCACCACGACGGGAACTCCTGAAAGTATCTTTTGATGTCACATATGAAAGAATTTTGGTTCTAAATGGTTTTTTAAGACCACATTTTTCTTCCACAATTTACTATAAACTGCTCTATTATGTTTTTTCATACACGTAAAAAAATTCCTTGATAAGACACTTAAAATGATATCTACCCTTTTAACACATTTTGAAGTACACAATACTGTATTGTTAAAGGGACCATGTTACACAGCATATCTCTAAAAATTATTCATTAAGCAGAAATTTTATGTCTTCATGCACCCTTCTAGTCTTGATTCTATGAAGTTGACTCTTCTAGATATCTCATGTAGGTGGACTCATTCAGTATGTCATCCTGTGACTTGCTTATTTCCTTTAGCATAAGTCTGTTGTGTTGTCACAAATGGCAGGATATGTATATATACTACATATCTTTACCCATTTATCTGTTGATGGACATGAGTATTTTTTTTAATCTTGCTTATTAGGAATGATGCTGCAGCGAACATTGGCATGCAAATATTTCTTTGAGATCTTGATTTCAATTATTTTGAATATATATCCAGAAATGGAATTGTGGAATCACATGGTAGTTCTAGATTTTGTTTGTTTGTTTTGTTTTGTTTTTTGAGAAACCTCCATGTTTGTTCCATAGTTGCTGCACTGTTGTACATTTCCACCAATAGTGTACCTGAACACAGATTTCTCCACATCCTCTCTAACAGTTACTGTCTTTTTGGGGGGTGGGGAGGCTATTTATTTGTTTTTGCTTTGTTTTTTTGGTAATAGCTATGCTGACAGGTTTGAAGTTATGTATTGTTGTTTTGGTTGGCAATCCCCTGATAATTAGTTGAGCAATTTTTCCTATACCTGTTGTCATGTGTATGTCTTTTTTGTAAAAATACCTATTCCATGTTCTTTGCCCATTTTTTAATATGGCTCTTTATTTTATTTTTGCTATTGAGTTACAGTTCAGTCAGAAAAATTAAACTATGACAAAATTGAATCAGCAAACTGAATTAAAATGACAACATGCAGAAGGGGAAAAAATATTTATAAACTCTGTATCTGATAAGGTATTAACAGCCTTCAGTGTTATTAAGTTTTTCCTTTCTCAACCTCTGCCATTGGAGGTATTTACTTGTATTTAGTGGGAGAGAGATCAGGAGATGTTAAAAGTTGCCATCAGTTTAAGCTCCTGGACACGAATTATAATGTGATTCTTTCCTCCTGTTACCAGCTGCTACTAATTCCTTGTCTCTGCTCTTACTTGAAGCATTTCCCATTGTAGAAACTTCCCTCTAGCTATCCCTTTGCTGCTACTGTATTCCCAAATGTAACTCTAATTCAAATATAACTGCTTTTCATAAAAGGCAGCAGCTTCCTGGCACATTATTACCTAAGGGTGTTGCTTTTCTGGGTATTGTTTTTGTGGGGAAAGGTACACCATCAGTCGGGGACAAATGTGGAGAACATCCCAACTGCTGGGATGCTGTCCTATTTCAGGTCAGCTCCGGGTGAGGGGTAGGATCTTTCTTCACAGGGTGGGTGTGTGTGAACAGCAGGAACCATTTTTCTCTCTGATGTGTGAGTGTGGAGGAACAAATGAGAGACTGTATTAGAAGAGAATGCAATGCTAGGGTTGGGGAAGAAAGGAGCTTTATTATTTAAATGTCTAAGATTTTCCTGATGACCATTCAGTTCTTAGTATGGGCCGTCAAATGACAGTAAAGATAGAATCCACAGCATAATTAGATGTTCACATGTTTCCAAAGGAAAACAAAATATAACATGCTAAACTTAACAGTAGGTACTTTTTTATGTGTGGTTTCTTAAATGGTCATAAATTCTAAGATGTTTAGAGCAATTTACCTTACCCTCTAATGTCATTCTGACTTGTGATTCTTTTAGCAATAATGTTAAATAGCAGTGATCTCTGAACTGTGCATTGTGTGCCTGGCTGTATATGTATGTGCATGTGTTGTTTTACAGGAAGAATACTAGCTAAGATAGAAGGGCAGTGGCTATTAATTCTTTTTTTTTTTTTAATTTTCCCACTGTACAGCAAGGGGGTCAGGTTATCCTTACATGTATACATTACAATTATATTTTTCCCCCACCCTTTCTTCTGTTGCAACATGAGTATCTAGACAAAGTTCTCAATGCTATTCTTTTTTTTTTATTAGTGGCTATTAATTCTAATTGATAGGTCATCATGACTGGTTATTAGAAATAAAATTTACAAATCGCATATGTTTCTGAGTGTGTTCCTGAAAATAATAGGGCACTGATAAATACAGTACAGTGACCTGGGAAAGAAAGTAAGTTTATAGAAAATGACAGAATCTAGACTTGAGCATTTCTCATTGCCATGTGTAATTATGTCAATTATCACTTCAAAATTCTTTTCGTCAAGCTCCTTTTAACAAATCCATCAGAATAACTGTTCTCTCCTTAAAGCATTTAACAGATACCCAAACTACTGTTACCAAATCAGGTCTGGCTGTTTACAACTTGAAAATCAATACTTGAAAGATGAATGTTGGTAGGAAAAAAAAAAGATTCTTTTAATCAGAATGCTAGTAACCTGGGGAAATGCTGGACTCAGTGTCCTCAGAAAGCCACCTCTGAAGAGTCTGCTCAGCCATGAAAGCTTTTAAAGGGAAAAGGGGACGTAATTTCAGTTAATCATTGAGATAGGAGGTCAGATTGTCACCATCTTCCACTGTATGCAGGCTTGTGCACAGGCTTGTTGACGTGTTATTTTTCTTTAGACGCTACCTTGTTCTCAGTTGGTTTGTGAGGTTACTGAAGGGGAAGCTAGGGAAGAGAACTGGTCATATGTTAATTATTCTTCATTTCAACTTCTTTGATCTATAGAAAGAACCAACAGATTAGGCAGGTATTGTATGATCAAAAGAGTTGAAAGATGTGCTAGGGCCTGAGATGAGTAAGCATGAGGGTGCCAGGTTTAAGGTTAGTGATAACACAGAAGGATTCCTCCTGCAGAAAGCTCTCTGCTACAGAGAGGTCCTTCCTGCCAAAAGCTGCTTCCAGGTCACCCTGATACATCTCCCACATAAGACAAACAAAGAGTTTTGGGTGAGAGTAAGTTGTATTTGTTTCCAACCTCATTCCTGTCACTTGCATTCACTCTTAACTAAGTAATAAATATGTGAAAATATGGGTGCAGAAATAGAAATATTATTTTTGTATAAATAGATGACAAATAATATTAAGCAACTAGAAATGCTGGGGAATATATTGTGAAAATTTTAAAGATCTTGAAATATTCTGCACTTAGATTTCCTTTATACTATAATGTCACTTTAAAGAATTAAAATGAAACCAGACAAGATCTAAGAACAAAAACTTACCAAGTTCCAGTTGTGTGACTCATATTTAATGAAAAATCCTTGGCTTCATAGAAAGAAAAATGTGTGAATAAAGGTGCATCTATATATTATTGTTAAAGCGTTTGTTTGTATAGTGTATTAATATGATTCCTCCTTTATCCAATCGTTTCAGTTAATGGGCCAAGTGCTGTACTTGATCATAGTGAATGCAAGGTCTTCCATGTAATTAAATCAGCTTTGTTTGAGGAAATCTTTGCCAGAGTCATTATGCCTCAGAAAAGACTTAAGACTTATTCTCTTCCTGTCAGCTCCAAATTTGTTATTCATTTAGAGAAGGTTTTTAACCTGTGAATCATTTTTCTCTTAGTCATTTCTACTGTGGAGCATGTTTGCAAAATGAAAGCTGAATCCCTACTCCTAACTTACCCCCCTGCTCCCTGAGTTGATCACCATAATCTGCTGTGTCGTTTTCAACAATTTGGGATGAGAGAACAAGAAATAACATTAAAATAAAAAACATCTCTCTGGAGTTCCCATTCTGGCTCAGTGGGTTACAAAACCAGCTAGTATCCATGAGGATGCAGGTTTGATCCCTGGTCTCACTCAGTGGGTTAAGTATCTGACATTGCCTTGAGCTGTGGTGTAGGTAGCAGATGCAGCTCAGATCCTGCATTGCTGTGTCTGTGACATAGGCATGCAGCTGCAGCTCCAATTCAACCCCTAGTCTAGGAACTTCCATATGCTGCAGCTGCAGCCCTAAAAAGAAAAAAAAAAAAAAAAAAAACCTCTCTGAATCATATCAGTGTTGAGATTGACTAGCAATATTGAAAGCTGTTGGTGAATTAACATCTGTAGAATAAAATCTAATTTCTTAATAGGAACTATTTTTGATTCTAAATCTCACATTTGGAAAGGGTATTTTTGCCCCCTAAACATTCACTAATTGTCATCTTGGCTACTAAAAGGATGGAACTAAAGAAAAAAAAAAAAAAACTCAGAAATTATTGTTTATGGTGTTCTGACATGAAATTAAAAATTGGTCATCTTCCTTGAAAAAGATAATGCTTTCTAAATCTAAGAAAATTTAAAAACTGAATATGTTTTATTTTTAAATCTCCATTTCATTTTTAGAAATGACAAAGCCTTAAAAGAAAAAATTATTCTGTGTAGAATCAGCCTATCTTAGAATTTGAAAGAGGTTTTTTTTTTTTTTAAATCTATATTTTATATATGCTAAAAGCTCAGATCTGAAAGGTATTATTTAATCAGTTTTAATAAATGATATAAAGACACATCAGCTTTATTTTTATGAATAATACGGAGACACATAACATTTCACAGGCCTCTTCCTAGATAGTCCTCCTCCTAGAAAGACTAAAAATATAATTTCACTGACCATAGACTGATTTTGCCTATTCTTCAATTTCATATTAATGGAAAAATATACCATGTTTATTTTTTTGTTCTGTTTCATTCAGTAAAATATGTTGAAGGCTCATTCATGTGTTGTCATTAATCAGAAGGCTCCTCCTTTGAGTGAATTTGTACCTACGTTTCTTTTCTCCATCCTCATATTGATGGACATTTGAGCTCTTTCAAGTTTAGGGCTAGAAGTATATGTAGCTTTGTGAACAGTTTTTGTACAAGATTTTTCATGGGCATGTGTTTTTCTTTCTCTGGTTATGTATGTAGAAGCAGAATTTCTAGATAATAAGGCAGATGTGTATTTAACTGTTTAAGAGAATAAATGAATTTTCTGAAGGGATTTTACATTCTATGGTAGGACGGAATAAAGCCTGCTGAAGTTATTTAGAACCTTACCTGAAAATGTGTGACTAAGTACTTTACATGGAAAATGTGACTTTTCCAGTGTGGCTAGTTTGGACATTAGGCATGTTTATTGGTTTATTATGATGACCTCATCAATGGCTATATTAAGTGAAGATATTTGCTTCACATTTTGTAATGTTTTATAAAATTTGACCACCACATTTTTTTCTTTCCGTGAGATTCGGTTAAGTATCTTGAAATGGGGAGATTATTCATTGTTATCCTGGGAGTCCAAACGTAATCATTTATAATCTTGAACGTGGAAGCAGAAGGCAGCGTGTGGATCAGATATGTGACAGTAGAAATAGAGGCAGGAAAGAGAAACCTAAGGAAATGATGCAAGGAAGGATTTGAGATGAAGGAAGAGGTTCACAAAGCCAGGAATATGAACGGCCTCCAGAAGCTGAGAATAGCTCTAAGTTTGTAGCCAGGAAGGAAATGGTGACCTCAGTCTTGAACCCCAAGGAACGGAATTCATCCAACAGCCTAAATAAGAAATGAAATGGATTCTCACCTTGGTCCTTTAGAAAGTAACACAGTCCTGCTAAGCACACCAGTCCTCTGACCTACAAAACTGTAAGATAATAAATTTTTGTTATTTTAAGCCCAAAGTGATAGGAATTTATTTACAGAAACACACAGAAAAATAACAGACCATTTTCAGAACCCCACCAGTAATTTATAAGAGATCCAGTTGTACAGATTTGCTCCAGCATTTGGTAGTGTCCTTCTATTGCATTTTAGCTATTCTAGTGAATTTGTATGGGCATCTCATTTGATTTTAATTTGATTTTCCTGATGTCTGATAATATTGATAATGTTTTCATGTGCTTATTTGACATTTTTTTGTGAAATGTGTGCTCAGAACTTTTGCTTATTTTTATGACATGGTTCATATTCTATTATTGAGGTATATTTCTGTAAATATTATGGATTCAAGTTCTTTATCAGCTACGTTTACAAAAGTTTTTCCCAGGCTGTGAGTTATCTTTGATTTCTACAACAGAATCTTTAGAAGAATAGTGACACACAAAAGGAAATCTGGATTTAAAGAAAGACAAACTTTACTTGGAATAGAGATTATTGCAATAGGGAAAATTCTGATCTGAGAAATTGCCATGGAACTCAATATCAAAGAGTAAAAGCCTTTTTTTTTTTCTCTCCTAAATAGAGTGGGGTTAAGAAGTAAGGGAAGAAAAGTCAGGCAAAAAAGAGAAAATGATAAGTAGTATCTGACAGAGAACGTGTCCTGCTGTGTTCAGCCAGTTCTTAGAATAAGTTAATAAGGGGCTATGTTCTCTTTTAAATGTTTTCTCAGACTTGGGACAAGCAGAGTGAACTCTTGGGCCTATAGGGAGAAGAAAGTCTGACTAAAATTCAGCAATGACAAAGTGAAGGGTAAGAAATATTCAATTGTCAACACTTGACCAGTAGAAGATTTCTAAATACTAAGAGGGCCGATTTATTCATTTTTTTTATTGTGAGTAATGTATCTTTTGTTTTCTCTAAGAAACATTTGTCCAATCTAATTCTGTAAGAGAGCTTCCTAAAATTGCTTATACTTCCTGTTTTATTTTTTACACTTAGGTCTATGATCCAGCTCACATTGATAACATAAATGGTTAGGGGTCACATTTTCTTTAATCCACATAAATAGCCATTTTTGCTATCAGTTAAAGTTCTCTCTCCTTTGAATTGCTTTGGAAATCTTGTCCAAAATTCTGAGCATATTTGAGAATATTAATTCTTGACTCCCTATTTTATTCTATTTGACTAGGTTTTGTCTTTATTACCGCTTTTACAGTCAAATTTTTCCTGTGATACACTGCTTAGTATAAGGCTTGCAGCACTGAAGAGTTTCTCATGGTTCTGATTTACCTTAAGATTTCAATAGGCCATTGCCTCCTGGTGCCACAGAGAGGATCTCTTGGTGCTGAGACACCTTTCCCCACTGGGAATCATCTCTTGTCTGGTACTTGATGCAAGGATATGAAGTGTTAAGTAGCAGAAATTTGGAGTGGGGGGTCTTAACTTCCTGCTCAGGCCTTATTTTTAAGGGGGTTCTACTTGCCTTTACCTCAGGGGTAGGGACCTCCATCATGCTTGCCTGCTCTCTAGTAGCAGGTGGTCCCTGACTTATACCCAGTGGAGAGGTCAGGGAGCAGTCAGTTGTTCTGCTCCTCTTCCAGCCACAAACTCCTTCAGTCTTCAACTCAGTGCAGGGTCCGGACTAAGAATACTTCTCTGGTGCTTCCCCAGATGCTCAATACATTGTATATTTGCAGTGCTCTGACTATAGGCAAGTTTCTATTGATGTTCCTGCTTTACCTTCAAACTTTGGAAAGACTGCCATGCTTGTGACAAACATAGGGTCTCTCATGTCTAATAATCAGCCCCACCTTTTCCTGTGCCAGGTTGGTACAGATTTTTGCTGTTTGAGCATTCAGAGAATTCCTGTTGTACTAGCTGCAAATTGCTCTTTAGGAATTTGCTCAAATTTTAGCTGTTTTTTTCCTTATCCACTTTTGTTGCAGCTACTACATCCTCCCGCTGTTCTGTCAAAGAGAAATCAGTTCATGTCTACCACTCTCTGTGGGAGGGGCCTAAAACTCTTCAGACGTATATCATTATTACTTCATACTTCTGATGGGCTCTAAAAGGTACCATTTTTTGAATCTTTGCATTTTTTGTTTAGAAGGGGAGCACTATGTTCCTGAGACCCTTAATATTTTAAATGGAAACCTCTTGATGATTGTAAACTTTTATATAGTTCAAATCTATGTTATAGTGGGGGACATGAAGCCAAAAGAGTACATGACCTGCTCCTGGTCACATAGTATGTCCATAAGAGCTTACTGTAATAATAAGATCTCTGAATTCTAACTCAGTGTTCTTTTTCTTAAATGCAACTTACCTAAAGATATTGTTGTGGGAGATCCCACTGTGGCTCAGTGGGTTAAGAACCTGACATGGTATCCATGAGGATCCAGGTTTGATCCCTGGCTTCAAACCTAGGCTAAGGATCTGGCATTGCCTGGCGTAGGTTGCAGATGCAGCTTGGATCTGGTGTGGCTGTGGCTGTGGCTATGGCGTAGGCAGGCAACCACAGCTCTGCTTCGACCTCTAGCCCAGGAACTTCCATATGCTGCAGGTGTGACCCTAAAAAGAAAAAAAAAAAATATTGTTATTGTTGTTTTCTGTTTTTCCTCCAAGCTCTTTGTCCTCATATTACAGAACCCTTTTCACTTCCTGGGCGTTCGTAGCTACAAAGAAATTACAGCACAGAACCCCAGGTGTTAACTCCACTTCCCACCAAGCCACCTACTGTCCATCTAGGGAAACGTTTCAAGTGACAAGCAAAAAGAAAGGGATTGCTTTTGAAAATCATGTTTCTCCATGAATAGAGGAAGTATTTGCATTTTTCAAAGAATGTTGCTTTAAACCAGGAACATCTGATAATACATTGCTTATATGATCATCTTCTCTCAGTGATACTGCAGATCTTTTTTTTTTTTTTTTTTTTTTTTGTCTTTTTGCCTTTTCTAGGGCGGCACCTGTGGCACGTGGAGGTTCCCAGGCTAGGAGTCTAATCAGAGCTATAGCCACTGGCCTACGCTAGAGCCACGGCAACGCGGGATCCGAGCCACGTCTGCAACCTACACCGTAGCTCATGGCAACGCCAGATCCTTAACCCACTGAGCAAGGCCAGGGATCGAACCCACAACCTCATGGTTCCTAGTCGGATTCATTAACCACTGTGTCATGACGGGAACTATGATACTGTGGATCTTTCTTGACCTAAATATGATTAAACCAGTTTAAAAGCTGTCAGTTCTATTATTTACTTCCATAGAAAGCTATTTCAGTTGTCACTGAAATATTGCCTTAGAATTAGAAATATGAAAATATAATATGTAAAAGGGGATAGTGATCTGATTAAAAAATCCTAATTTATATTTGAGACATAGATATGTTACATTTAACTTGTAAGATAGCATAACATATTTAATTTTTCTACATTGAATAGATTTTTTTTAAATTCTCTATATCTTATATAATTTTCCTCATAGGCTTACAACCCACTGGATGGCATATATAACTTAGACTTGCCAAATAAAGTATTTGTTTCCAGTTTAATCATGTTCCTTTTAGTTAAAATATTTTGTCACTTCAAATTTCATCTGCTTATTAGTCTTGGCTTAAATCTTTGATGTGACTCAGTCTCTTAATTAAAGTACAAGTCTTTTAACTTGTCCTAATCTTATTTTTTCTTACTTTGAGTTTGCTTCAATAAAGAAGTAGCAGAATTGTTGTTTCTTTTTGACAGTAGGGAAGAAGGATTCCTTAGATTTTCTTGGTAGAGAAAAAAGAAAAAGATCTACCTGGTGAAGAATGAAAGTAAGGAAGGAAGAAAAAATGAATGGAAGAAAGGACAAGCTATAGGATGAGCATTATAAATGAATACAGGTAGACCTGTTTGACCCATAGTCATGCAGAAGGCATTAAGACAATATGTGGCTCTTAAATTGTGATTCTGGAAATCACCAACAAGAATACACATTAACCTGGTGCCATTGAATGGACAAAAATATGGAAAAATGCAGATGTTATTATTAATAGAAACCATTTCTAAAATGTTTGTTTTTAGTATGAAAAGGCAATGAGATTTCCAGTTTTATCTCTACCATGTAAAGAAGATGGAAGCAAAATATTACATTCTTACAACAGTAAAATCAGAAGAAAAAAAAAACTGAAAATCAATGACTTTTTGTAAACCCATCAAAACCAAGATTGCAGGGTTAAACTGTTAAGAGAAAAATTGGAGAAGTCACTGGTGACATGGAATAGGAGGAACACTTAAATGGCAATTTTGACAAATAGATGTCATCTGAGTATGGACTACGTAAGAAACTCTTGGAGGCTTTAGTCTTAAAGAGACCCTACATTTTCATGGCTTTTATTTCCAGTAGTCTCACCAGATACTACAATAAGTATCACTTTGTAAGAGAGAGGGAAAGAATTCTTATGAATTACCTCCAAGGCATTCTCCATCAAAAAAGGCCTATTTTGCAGGGAAATATGCCTTATCATAGACTTTTCCTAAAGCCATAGAAGGGCATTTATTTCATTCCAGCTATTCTAGCAAGTCTGGTTCACCTAAGGGAGAGAAGGGATAATTGAGAAGCACTTGTGAAGATCACAATCCTGCTACATATAACTAAAAAATTGAGATTAAACCCTAAGATTATATAATACTTCTCCTTTCTATATTTTGACACCACCACACAATAGTAGTAGATTGTAACTAAACAGGTTGCAAGGTGTAGAATCTCTCTCAGGAGTAGATATTAGGGTAATTCATTGACAACAGCAAAGATAAAAATTGACATTAAAGTAATTTGAGGTCTTTGGCACCTAAAGTTACAAGAAATATAAAATAAAACTCAGTGCATAGCCAGATTAACATACAACATGACAAGAGACCTATTACCTCAGTTATTGTTCAATACATCACACATGACTTTCAACAAAAAGCTACAAAGCATGCTAAAAGGCCAAAAAAGCGAGAGAAAGAGAGGAGGCAAAGCAAGCATTATAACCAGACTCTGACATAAACTGTCATATTAGAGGGCTTAAAACAACTCTGACTTATATATTAAGGGATACAATGGAAAAAATCAACAAAATGCTATTCAGGTGGGTAATATAGTCAGAGAGATTAAATATAGTAGAAAGTCAGAAGGAAATGATAGAAATCCAAAGCATGTTAACATAAATGAAGACTGCCTTTTCATGGGATCATCAGTAGATTGGACATATTCAAGTAAATAATAAATAAGTTTGAAGATATGTCAATAGATACTTCACAAACTAAAAGCAAAAGGTAAAATGGAATGAAAACAAAACAAAACAGAAGAACTGTGGAACAATTTCAAACGATTTATGTAATTTTAATACCAGAAGGAGAAGAGAAGTCTAGCTTCACAACCAGACACAGCTCTAAACTTACAATCTCCATTCTTCTCCCCATTAAGTTGATAGCTGCCAGCAGACCCTGAAGAAAGCTGTGACCCACATCAGATCCAGCTCTCCCACCAAAGGCATTGAGTACATGCAATCTGTATAGGATGTTCTCACATAAGAATACCCTCTCAAGAATAAAATAGATAAGCATTTCACCTAAATTCATAGAGGCAGAGAAAGTTAAGATGAAAAGGTGGGGGAAATACTCTCAATTGAAAGAGTAAGAGAAAACTCCTGAAAAAAATAAGAAATAGAACAGAAATAATTTATTTACAAGATCAAGAATTTAAAGTATTGGTTATTAAATGTTAAATGAAATAAGGAAAAGAACAGATACAGAGAATAAGTATTAAAGGGTACAAGGAAATATACAAAGACCCAAACAGAAATGAAGAATTCAATAGCTAAAATAAAAAATACAATAGAAGGAATGAATAGCAGCCTAAGCAATACAGAAGCATGCATAGTGGTTTGGAAGATAAAATAGTGGCAACCACCCAGTCAGAAAAGCAGAAAAGAAAACATTTTTAAAAAAGCAATTTAAGGGATCTCTGGGATAACATTAAGTGCATCAACATTCACCTCACAGGGGTCCCAGAAGAAGAGAGAGAAAAAGGATCAGCCTTTATGACTGAAAACTTGCTAAACCTGAAGCAGGAAACATCCAGGTACAGGAAGCACAGAGGATTCCAAATAAGATGAACCCAAACAGATCTATATTGAGACTTATTATAATGGAAAAAGTTAAAGATAAAAAGAGGATTCTAAAGGCAGTAAGAGATAAACCGAGTCAATACAAGGGAATTCCTCATAAGGCTATCAGCTGATTTTTTTGCAGAAACTTTGCAGGTCAGAAGGAAGTGGCAGGATATATACAAAGTCATGAAAGGGAAAAAATCTACAACCTAGGATACTTTCTCCAGCACAATTATCATTTAGACTGAAAGGAGAAATAATTTCTCAAACATAAAGTAAAAGAATTCAGCAATACTAAACCTACCCTAAAAGAAATATTGAAGAGTCTTTTCTAAATAGAAAAGAAGTAAGAATACATAGGGAAGAGAAAAATCACAATAGGATGGCAAATGTATATAAGGATTCAAGTTCACTTAAATAGGGCAGTGCTTAAAAACAATCAAAATTTTGTAAAAGCAATTATAACTATAATAAACAGTAAAAAGATAATAATAAAGATGTAAAGTAAGACATCAAAATCACAAAATGTTGAGGGATGCAGTAAAAAACCGTGGGTCTTTTGGACTAAAGACTATACTGCAAAACTACAGTAATCAAAATAGCATGGTACTGGCACAAAATAAAATGCATAGATCTATGGAACAGAAGAGAGAACCCAGAAATAAATCCATGCATTGAAGGTCAGTTAATGTACAACAAAGGAGGCAAGACTATTCAATGGAGAAGAGTATCTTCAATAAGTAATGTTTGGAAAATTACACAGCTACATGTAAACAATGAGATGATAACATTTCCTTATACCATATACAAAAATATGCTCCAAATGGTTTAATGACCAAAAAGAAAGACTTGAAACCATAAAACTCCTAGAGGAGAACATATTTTTACATAAATCATAGTAATATTTTTTTCATATCTGTCTCCTAAGGCATATGAAATAAAAGCAAAATGAATAAGTGGGATCTAATTAAACTTAAAAGCTTTTGCACAGCAAATGAAACCATTGACAAAAGAAAAGACAGCCTACAGGAGTTCCCGTCGTGGCGCAGTGGTTAACGAATCTGACTAGGAACCATGAGATTGCGGGTTCGATCCCTGCCCTTGCTCAGTGGATTAACGATCCGGCGTTGCCGTG
Organism: Sus scrofa; assembly: GCF_054392235.1. Taxonomy (NCBI): domain Eukaryota; kingdom Metazoa; phylum Chordata; class Mammalia; order Artiodactyla; family Suidae; genus Sus; species Sus scrofa. The sequence continues at coordinate 16,277,336 of NC_139391.1, forward strand.
AGCTGTGGTGTAGGTTGCAGACGCGGCTCGGATCCCGCGTTGCTGTGGCCCTGGTGTAGGCCGGTGGCTACAGCTCCGATTGGACCCCTGGCCTGGGAATCTCCATATGCCGCGGGAGCGGCCCAAGAAATAGCAAAAAGACCAAAAAGAAAAAGAAAAGACAGCCTACAGAATTGGAGAAAATATTTGCAAATTTGCAAATGATATGACTGACAAGGTGTTAATACCCCAGATTATCAACAGCTCATACAACTCAATATCAAGAACAACTCAAATCCAAAAATGGGCAGGAGACATGAATGGACATTTCTCCAAAGACAGGCATAAGAAATATGCTCAACATCACTAATTATGAAAATTTGAAAGATGCAACCTAAACAGTGTTTGGCAGGAAATTTATAGCTTGAAGTATATATCCTAGAGAAAAAGAGTGAGCCAAAATCAATAATGCAAAATTCTAACATAATAAAAGAATAATTTAAACTTGAAGTAGAAGAAAAGAAATAGTAAAAATTATAATAGATACTGATTTTTTTTAATGGAAAAACAAAACTCTCAAACCAATAGTTGCATCCTTGGAAAAATATCAATAAATTTTATAAATGTCTAGCCAAGAGATTCAAGAAAAAAATAGAAAAATATCAATATCAGGAATGAAATCTGTCATGATTACTGATCATGTGAACATTAAAGGATAATTAAAGGATACCATGAATAATGCTATACCTGTAAATTGACAGCTTAAAAGAAATGTACCAAACCATTGCAAAACACAAACTACCAAAACTCACACAAAGAGAAATGTATAATCTAAATAGGTCCATTTCTATTAAGTTAAATGAATCAATAATCAGTAATCTAAAAGCACCAGGACCAGATGTTTCCACTGGTGAATTCTACCAAATATTTAGGAAGAAGTGATATCAATTCCACACAATCCCTTCTAGAAGATAAAAGCAAGAGGATACTTTCTATCTCATTCTATTAAGTCTGCATTACCCCCAAATCAGATAAGCACATTAAAAAAAAGGACAACTTAGATAAGTGTTTTTCATAAACATTGATGCAAAAATGCTCGAGAAGATAATAACATATACTCAAATAGGTATAAAAGGAATTACATACCAATGGCATGTGGGATTTACGGTAAGTGGGCAAAGCTTGTTCAATATTTGCAGGTTATCAGGGAAATTCACCAAATTAACAGGATAAAGAAGAAAAATCATATGACCATATCAGTTAATACAGAAAAAGTATTTGACATAATCTAATACCACCAGTGATTTTTTTGTTTTAATCTCAGAAATGAGATTAGGTTAGAAACAAATTTACTCAGTTCGGTAAAGAACATATGCAAAAACCTGCAGCTAACACCATATTCATAGGAGAAACTGGAGATTTTCCCCCTATGATTAAGAAACAGGTAATATTTTATCATTCGTATTCATCATTATATAATAATTTTAGTACTATAATACAATAACAAATAAAAAGTTACACATACTGGAAAGGAAGAAATAAAACTGTCTATAAACATAGATGTCATTATTGGCTGTGAAAAAAAGTCCAAATAGTTAAAAATAGAAGTTTCTGGAACTAATAAGCAAGGTCAAATGATACAAGGTTAATTAATTCTCTATATGCTAGCAATAAACAGTTGGAAAATGAAGTTAAAATAAACACCACTTGAATAACACCAAAATAAAATGCATAAGTAACAAAATACATGAGGTTTATATTGAAGAAAAACTACACTTGCTGCAAGAAATAAAAGATTTGACTAAAGGATATATATTCTATAAAATGGGATACTATTCAGTGATCTAAATAAATGACCTAACAAGCCACAAAAAAAAACAGGGAAGAAACTCAAATGCATCTTGCTAAGTAAAAGAAACCAGTCTAAAAAGGCTACTTACTGCAAAGATGATCCCACACCACCATTCATTTTAATACCTATGAACTTTACAACACAAAGGAGAGGCCTTAACTTGGTCAAATTTTGAAAAATCATGTAGGAGGTCGAGATATCCCAGGATGAAATTAACAATGTGCAAAAAAAAAAATACCTAAATGAATTTTCTAAAATGATGAAACAACCTCACTGGAGGGGATGAGGTAAAAAAATGCTATCCCAACTGCCTTTGGAGAATAATCTGTAAGACTAAAGGCAAAAGGTACTATTGGCACTTTTATTATTGATAATCAATGTACTCTCATGGATAAAGTTATTTTTCATGTGGATATTGACTAATAATTCTGATATCCCTAGCCAAATACACTATATCAGGCAATTAAATAATTTGATAGCAGGTGGTAGGAGCTTGTATTTCCATTGTTGAAGTGGAAGGTTATAGATAAGAAAGAAGTGGAAACTAGAATGAACCAAGTAGAAGTGACTGGGAGGTTTCAGAGTGATGTTCTGAATCAATACTGTTAGAGATGGTTACACACAGAAATATTTATAGATGAGAGGAGATACACCAGTTTATACATATAAACATACATACATATATACAAAAACAATATGTATACATACATACCGTTGCTTGCTTTTCTTACTATTTCAGCTATTAAGGCCTAGAAACGATGACACTCAGCAGCAATGAGCATATGAGTGTGCAGTGCTCAGATCTTGGTTTCTAATAGGAATCTGTAATAGGAGGAATTCGTGGAAAAATAACTGATTCTAGGAGTATAGCAGAAAACATACAAAATGGGCCTAGAACATTTTGTGGTGGCAAATAGGAAGTGCTCAAACATAAGTGCAAATGCACGCACGTGCACACATGTGCACGCACACATACAGGGAGAGTGTCAGAGAGATAGGAAACAACTGAAGAACTTTGGCCAAAGCTGGAACAATTTGGGCATCAAAGTGAAGTCATGTTGGATTATAAGCTGAAGTATAAAACAAGAATCTGCCCACACTGATAGAAATGGACGGATAAATGAAGAGAAAACTCTCCCAAGAAGCATGGCAGGAATGTGTTCCATCTTCAAGAAGGTTAAATATCACTCCCCTGCTCATTAAGTGTGGGGAATACATAGTGATTTGTTCCAAACTATGAAAAATTGGGAAGAAAAGATTAAGTTTACAGTGAAGAAGTTTGGCAGGCATTACCTTTACGGGAAGTTAATGTCACATCAAGAGCAATAATTTAGGTTGTTAACTTATACCATGTGATGAAAATGAAACATTACCTTTCTGGTCTTCCTGAAACCCATAGCCCCATTCAAATCATGGGAAAGACATCAGCTAAATCTTAGTTGAGGGATACTCTGCAAAATATCTGACCAGGATTTCTTAAAACCATCAAGATCATTAAAAACAAAGTCTGACAAATTTTCACAGCTAAGAGGGTCCTAAGGAGACACAGCAGCTAAATGTAATGTAATGTGATAACCTGTTTAGGATCCTGAAACAGAAAATGGATGTTGGGTGAGATTTAAGTAAATCCTAATAAACTATGGACTTTAGTTAATAACCGTGTATCAATATCAGTTCCTTAATTTTAACAAATATATCATACTTATGTAAGATGTTAATAATAAGGAAAACTGGACATAGTATATACTGTCCCTATCTTTAAATTATTTTTAAGTATAAAACAATTCTAAAAAATACAAATTTATTTAAAATAATAAAGCAACGAAACACATTGTATCACAGAAGAGCGATACAATTTAGTGGCAAGATCCCTGGACTAGGAGTCAAGAGACTGGTGGAGTGATCCCTATCATGCAGTAATTTCTCTGTGTAACCTTGAATATATCACTTAACCCCTCTGGGTTTTTTATTTCTCACCTGTAAAAATATGAGTTTTGTAACAGAAGGTTTCTCTTGTTTTTAAATTATGTTTCTAATCTAACAACTCAAATCAATAAATCTGTATACCACTTATTTTGATTTTTTTCAATAGGATTTGTGTCAGGAGGAAAATTACATTACCTTTGTTTCATATGTGAGGTCCTTTTTCTATTTGTACCCAATGTATAAATAATATACAATGACAGGGCAATTTCACTGTTTCTGAAAAGTGTTCATAGGAATCCAAAATTGAAGCTTGTTACCAACTGGACATGTTTTGAAATAATATATAAATCCTTAATACTTTAATACTTTTTCATTGTTATTTTTGGTAAGGTTATGATAATTGGATACTTTGGCAGATTATGAGGCCTTAAATTAATCTGAAAGATAGCATTCCGAATATAATTTTATTATATTTCCACATTGATATGTTTAACAAAAACTATTTTATATTTGTCTGTCTCACTTGTTATTCACAACACAATAACTGTTATTTTATAGAGAAGAAAATGGAAGTGCATGCTAGCTGTATAACTAGCTAAAAATCAGTTTATAGCAAGTAAGGGGTAGGGTTGTAATTGGGTCTCAGGCTTCTTTCTCCAAATGGACAGACACTTCTATTCAGATCACAGAATTCTAGTTAGCATATGGCATGGCATATGGGACTCAAAAATAAATAATTGATGCCTCTTCTCTTCCCATTTAGGATATGGCCAAAGAACAGAAGATTACTCCCAAATGTTCAATAATTTAAAAAGTAAAACAATGTAAAAAATAATTATATTTTTTAAAATGATTTTTATTTTTTCCATTATAGTTGGTTTAGTGTTCTGTCAGTTTTCTAGTGTAAGGCGAAGTGACCAGTAACACATATACATATACATTCTTTTTATCAAATTATGCTCCATCGTTAAGTGACTAGATATAGTTCCCAGTGCTATACATCAAGATCTCATTGCTTAGCCACTCCAAGTGATATAGTTTGCATTGCTAACCCTAAACTCCCAGTCCATCCCACTCCCTACCCCTGCCCCTTGGCAACCACAAGGCTGTTTTCCATGTCCATGAGTTTGTTTCTTTTCTGAAGATAGCTTCCTTTGTGTCATATATTAGATTCCAGATATAAGTAATATCATATGGTGCTTATCTTTCTCTTTCTGACTTACTTCACTCAGTATGAGAGTCTCTAGTTCCATCCATGTTGCTACAAATGGCATTATATCATTCTTTTTTATTGGCTGAGTAATATTCCATTGTATATATATATATACCACTTCGTCTTTATCCATTCATCTGTTGACGGACATTTAGGTTGTTTCCATGTCTTAGCTATTGTGAATAGTGCTGCAATGTATATGAGGGGGGGTGTGTGTCTTTTTCAAGGAAAGTTTTGTCTGGATAGATGCTCAGGAGTGGGATTTCTGGGTCTTATAGTAGTTCTATATATAGTTTTCTGAGGTAATTCCATACTGTTTTCCTCCATAGTGGTTGTATCAATTTGCATTCCCACTAAAACTGTAGGAGGGTTCCCTTTTCTCCACACCCTCTCTAGCATTTGTTATTTGTGGACTTATTAATGATGGCCATTCTGACTAGTGTGAGGTGGCACATCACAGTAGTTTTAATTTGCATTTCTCTAATAATCAAGGATGTTCAGCATTTTTTCATGTGCTTGTTGGCCCTCTGTATATCTTCTTTGGAGAAATGTCTGTTCAGGTCTTTTGCCCATTTTTCCATTGGGTTGTTGGCATTTTTGCTGTTGAGTTGTACAAGTTGTTTGTGTATTTTAAGCCCTTGTCAGTTGCATCATTTGAAACTATTTTCTCCCATTCTGTAAGAATGGGTTTCTTTTTGGTTTCCTTTGCTGTGCAAAAGCTTATCAGTTCGATTAGGTCCCATTGGTTTATTTCTGCTTTTATTTCTGTTGCCTTTGGTGACTGACCTGAGAAAACATTTGTAAGGTTGATATCAGAGAATGTTTTGCCTATGTTCTTTTCTGTTTGATGGTGTTTTATCTTATGTTTAAGTCTTTAAGCAATTTTGGTTTTATTTTTGTGTGTGGTGTGAGGGTGTGTTCCAGTTTCATTGATTTACATGTGGCTGCCAGTTTTCCCAGCATCACTTGCTGAAAAGACTTTTTCCCATTTTATATTCTTGCCTCCTTTGTCGAAGATTAATTGACCATATGTGTCTAGGTTTATTTATGGGTTCTCTATTCTGCTCTATTGGTATGAATGTATATTTTGGTACTAGTACCACACTGTCTGGATTATTGTGGCTTTGTAATATTGCCTGAAGTCTGGGAGAGTTACTCCTCTTGCTTGGTTTTTGTTCCTCAGGATTGCTTTGGCAATTCTGACTTTTTTTACAGTTCCGTATAAATTTTTGGATTGTTTGTTCTAGTTCTGTGAAAAATGTCATGGGTAATTTGATAGGGATTACATTTAATCTGTAGATTTCTTTGGGTAGTAAGGCCATTTTTACAATATTAATTTTTCCAACCCAGGAGCATGGAACACAGCACACACATAGGAGTGGTAATTTATACTCCACTTGCAGAACAACAGATTTAAAATACTAAGACTTTTCCAAATAGATGTCTCATTCTCGCACATTTATGTATTTATTCAATCCTTTATTTGTATTAGTTTGTTGTATTTTTTAGATTCCACATACAGGTAAAATACTTTGTATTAAATCAATCAACATGCCAAGCTCAAAAAATTTTATATATTTTAATCTAAGACAATGACAAGATAAAGCTAATAAAATGTCATGATTACTGTAAAAATAAGAGGATTTTGGAGTTCCCACTATGGCACAGTGGGTTAAGAATCTGACTGCAGTGGCTCTGGTTGCTGCAGAGGCATGGGTTCAATCCCCAACTCAGTGCAGTGGGTTAAAGATCCAGCATTGCCACAGTTGTGTGGTAGGTCACAGCTGCAGCTTGGATTCACTCCTTGCCAGGGAACTTCCATATGCCCTGAGTTTGCCCATTTAAAAAAAAAGGAAAAAAGAAAAGAGGATTTAAAAAAAATATTTTACAGGCACTGAGGGCAAAACATTTTTATTTGATACCTTCAAATTTGGGGACTTTTTTGGAGATATCTACTCAGTGCTTACTGTTGTCATAATAATGGTAGCATCTTTAATAATATAAATATATGAGAAAGGTCAATGAATATATATCCTTTACAAGACAGTGTTATAATCATTGTATATGGATTTTTCCTTTAGTCCTCAGAAAATCCCAAATTTAACAGAAGAGATAAATAAATGGTAGACCAGTGAAATAATATTCTTAAGATCTTGTAGATAATGGAAGAACTTGTTTTCTAATTAATATCTCTGTCTTCAAAATCTTTACTTTTTCTATGACTTTCTAATGATGTTTCAATTAGAGGAGATATAATAAATCCAAAGTTGATATGTTTATACCAATACAGAAGTAGCATAAGATATTGTAAAGACTCAAAGTTGGTTCTCATGGAGAGTCCAAATTTGGTTGAGAGCTTATAGAAAAAAAATCTTTAGGGAGGAGATGACATCGAGATATTTAATAGGAACTTAGGAAAGATAGGAAATCTAGGAAGTATGAATAACTGAATTTGACCTTGCTGTCAGAAAGAGGGCCTTAGTTATTAATGATTGTAATTTCAATAGCCACATCATCAGAGAGAAGAAAGTCTGAAGTACATACTCTTCAGTGAAATCAGGACAGTACACCAAATACCTTGAGGTTGGCTTTTAAGATCCACTCTCCTCTCTTCTCATATTGTCCCCTAATCACGACCCTCTGCCTTCCAGCTTGACTTATCTAAGCGTATGACTTTACATGGATCTCTTTCCAGATACTGATACCAGTACCTTCCACTTATCCATTCAGGCCTAGAGTTGATAAATCCTTTGTACTGTAATACTTTTGCAGTTCCCCAACCCTCAACTTCTGTAAATAACCACCTTTTAAATAAGCTCTCCTCAAATAATCCAATTTCAAGTGGGCCATCTGTTTCTTATTGAAACCTTCTTGACAAAGATAGCTCTACAGAGAAGATATCCAAACTGAAGAAAGTAGAAAATTTAATACATTTTGTTAAGAAGAGCAAAGTCCATGTATGAATACGTAAGCAGGGCCAGAATAAATATGACTTAGTTAAAATCACTCTGAAAACTAAAATTTTTAGACAAACTATGGAGAAGGAAGTTGCTCATGAGAACAATAATGACAGAAATGGTCTTTTATGGAGTTCCCGTCATGGCGCAGTGGTTAACAAATCCGACTAGGAACCATGAGGTTGCGGGTTCAATCCTTGCCCTTGCTCAGTGGGTTAACGATCCGGCGTTGCCCAGTGAGCTGTGGTGTAGGTTGCCCACGCGGCTCGGATACTGCATTGCCGTGCCTCTGGCATAGGCTGGTGGCTACAGCTTCGATTAGACCCCTAGCCTGGGAACCTCCATATGCCATGGGAGCAGCCCAAGAAATGCCAAAAAAAAAAAAAAAGAAAAAGAAATGGTCTTTTAAGTTACCAGGGGCTATGGTCAGGAAAGGGAATGGTAAAACTAAAATCAAGTTTGGAACCAGAAAAGGAGCAGGAATTAAAATAGGGACCTTGGCAATGTTATCACAAGGTTACTGATAAGAAAGCTGTCATGGAAGCAAGAGGGAATGTCCTTGGTAGATAATATAAGGGGAACATTTCTGGGTAGGAATGTGAAATAAAATTCATAGTTTATGGCCAGAAAAGAAAAATTTAAACATAAAAATATTTCTCTGCCCATTATCCTCCTTTCTGTCCTCTGTTGTATACTGTGTATCTGCATTATACATTCGCCACGTCTCCCCTACTGGAAAAAATACCTGCCCAGCCATAAAGAGCCACATTCTCCTAGCACCAATAAGACACTCCTTAAAAGATAACATTATTTCTGTATCTTGTAAGGGGCCACAATGATGCTTAGATCTGATTGTGTAAACTGTCAATAATCTATCATCTGATGTACAGCCCTCAGTCTCAAAAAACTCATATAACTGCATTTTGGCTTCTAGTGGCTGGAACAATTCTTGGAGCTTTCTTAGATGCTATTCCCAGGTTAAAATCCTCACATTGGCTCTAATAAAAATTTACATTTCTTTCCTAGATCAACTGATTAATTTTTTTGTCAACAGAGGTCAGTTTTTCACACTAGCTTTTTATAAATTTTTGGAGATTGGGCTTCCTGTTTTTTCAGGCCTGCTGTCACCTCCATCATGCACCTATTTTATGGCACAGGATGGTGATGGCAGAAGCTGAAGGGTAGAGAACAAATGTGATATTGTGGTAGTGATAGTGACAGTACAATTTAGAATGATAGTGAAGACAACAGTAACATCGGGGATGAAAGGAAAATATGGCAAACTTGAGTGAGGAGGAATTAGGAGAGGTATTCAGATAGTTGATATGGAACCAGATTATCAAACCCCCCAAAAAAGTGCTTGAGTCATTTCTATTTCTTTATAATTATAGGATGGTAAAAATACAGGTTGAGCACTCAGTTGAGAATATACAACTGATGAGCACAGTAACACTGAATTGAGATTATAGCCATCACTAAAGTAAGTATGTGAATTTGATAGAATTCCCAACACCCTATCATTTGATCTGGGTCTGTAATTTCCTGCCTCTTCACTCAATAGTGATAAGGCACATCACACACTGCATTAATGCTACTTAATGTGCTCTTTTTCATTTTGCTGATTCAGTAGGTCAGAAAACTGTTAATCTCCCTAGTTCAGAGAAACTTGTTCAGAGAAACTAAGCCTTTCTGGGAAGAAATCATTGTTGAACATAAAATTCACAATCTTATGCAAGAATACCAAGTTTGAATAGGTTTTATCTCAATATTTTTATAAGGTGATAATTTAGAGTTTGAAACACAATTTTCTCCAAAAAAGAGAAATACAATTGGCATTCTTTAAACACTTACAATATACACTGGTCAGGGCTAGGTGCACTACTTGTATTATTTTAATCTTTTTAATATTTTAATCATGTAGTATTTGTCAACAAGGCAGCCATTCAGATTGGATGATGTCCACACCATACTGGCCATTAAATAACTTGACTGTTAACCAGAGTCCTTGGGGATAGATATTACTTTCATCTGATTCTATTAATAGTGAAGTGCAGAGAAGTTTAAAAATATACTAGTCATACAGAAAGAAACTGATGATTGAAGGAATCATTACACTTCCCCATAGTGTGGCTGAAATGCTTTCTTCAGTTGAAGCGTTTACTGGACATTTGCTCTGTTTTAGGCACAATGCTAGGTGGGATAAACATAAGTGAGAGATCCACTCTGGCCATAGAAAAATAGAAAGTCATTAATAATCTTAAAATATAAAAATATTAATTCATTTTAGAGTTTAGCCTGGAAAAGTTATCCAGTATTTTGGTCTTTATTTTCTTCGCATCTCAGGCAACCTTTCAGAAAGAAAGGAAAGGCCCAGTAATATAACATTTATTAACCATGGCAAGTGTTTATTTTTATCATTTTATAATTATAAGAATTGGAAGGAAGATAGTTTAGAACAGTGCTTCCCAATCATATTAACATTGTGGCACATAGAAAAAAATGATGATATTTGTACAACATATTTGAGAAAACTGGAAGGAGTTTGAGAGCATCTATGGAGAACTTTGTTTTTTAATTAATAAATATATATTAATATGAATAGGTAATAAAATTTTATAAAATTTCAGATATTAAACCTCAACATTTTTGGCATTTTGACAAGAAAATTTTTTTTCTTTTGGCCGTGCCTATGGAATGTGGAAGTTCCTAGGCCAGGGATCAAACCTTCACCACAGCAGCTATCTGAGCTGCTGCAGTGACAGTGCCAGATCCTTAATCTTCTGCACCACAAGGGAACTCCACAAGAACCTTGAATTTATTACTGCGAATATAACTATAGCAGATATTTTTATATATTATAGTTTATAACTTTTAAAAATAATTTATGCTTTAAGTGGTTATGTAAAATTCCAGATAAGCTATTTTTAAATTGTCTTTAATTTTAAAAGCTAAGGTATGTACTTGGTTTTGTAATCAAATTATGCAAAAGGGTTCTTAAAAAAATACAGTGTTTTATGACTCATATGCCTCCCAAAGGCAAGCCTTTCAGATTATTTTAAAATAATGTGCTTACACTGCTTTGTTTTATTCATGAACTTGAGAAATTATCTTTTAAATTCCTACTAAGGTACATGCAATTTTATCTCTTAAAATTGAATTCTTTTTGCTTTTTCTCTCCTATTGTTCCAATATCACTATTAGGTTTCTCATTTATATCATATAGGTGGTGTTTACAATTTTATCTTTATGGAAGATTATTCTTAAATGAGTATTATAGTATATTTGATGATACTCCCTTTCTTACTTGTTGATTGTTGGAAAGCAAATATTTGACTTCTTATTTATTTGTTTATTTTGTTTGTCTTCTTCCTATATGTTCTCAGGCCTATCTCAGTACAATTTTCCCCAAAGTCAATCTTAGGTAATCCATCATTTGCTGTATCTTCTTGGAGACTCTTCTCTTAGAGATAGCCTTACTCCTCTCTGGACTGAGTCCTCACCAGCCCTGCCACAAAGCTTGGCTGTCCTTTTTTTTTTTTTTTTTGATATACATATTTTTAATATATATAATGATTTTTTTCCATTATAGCTGGTTTACAGTGTTCTCTACTGTACAGCAAGGTGACCCAGTTAGACATACATGTATGTATGAAACCAGAACACACCCTCACACCATGCACAAAAATAAACTCAAAATGGCTTAAAGACTTAAATACAAGACAGGACACCATCAAGCTCCTGGAAGAGAACATAGGCAAAACATTCTTTGGCTGTCTTTTGATCACATTGAATCTGTCTACATTGGTCCCAGTTTGCAGTGAGCTTATTTTTTGTCTCTTGTCTTACACAATTACTATCAAGTAGGACATTCTCTGATTAGTTTCTGGGTCTAGTCACTTGTTTCCTTGTTTTTCTGTATATCATATATATTTCTTTCTTTGTTTATACCCCTCTCCTCCTGACCTTTTTTTTCAGACTAAATAATCAAATCTTAATTTCAATGTTTGGTATAAAAACATTGCTGGGTTCTCAAGATTATAAAACATATTTCTTATTGGAATAAAAAACATACAACATAAAATTAAACATCGTAATAATTTTGACTGTGCAATATACTAGTGTAATATTATAAGCACTCTGTTGTGCAGCAGATCTATAGAGGTTTTTTATGTTGAAAAACTGAACTTCTATACCCATTGAACAACGACTTCTCTTTTTATCTTCTCCAAAGCCCTGACAACCATCGTACCTTCCCTAAGAGTCTGATTTCTCTAAGACCCTCATATAAGTGGAATCATGCAGGATTTGTCTTTTTGTGACTGACTTATTTAGCATACCGTACTTAAGCTTCATCCATGCTGTAGCATATGACAGGCTTTTCTTGTTTGTAATGCTAAATAATATACCATTATATGTATATACTACATATTCTTTATCCTTTTATCTGTGGGTGGAAATTATTTTGCTTCCACATCATGGTTTGAGAATCATGTGTTATGGATGACAAATTCCTACTGTTCACTGCACTACCAGCCAATAAATTTGAAGAAAAGTTGTTGGGACAAGTAATAGTGACTTTATTTGGAAAGCCAGCAGACCAAGAAAATGGTGGATTGGTATCCCAAAGAACCATCTTGCCGAGGTTTGGATGCTGGTTTATTTTATAGAACAAAGAGTGGGGAGATGAGGAGGTAAAAATTTTAAAAAGGCCATAAGTTGTCACCATTTTTCTTCCTTGGTTCTGCCCAGACTCAAGAGGGGATGTGTTAATTTCTTCTTTCCTGCAGCCACTCACAGATGGGCCTGGTAGGGATATTTCCTACGAGTTTAAACAAGTTATTTTAGCTTAACATGCCAGGCATGGGAGTCAGGGCTCCTAGAGATGGCCACTATGTGTACTTTAAGCTATGGGCATGTGTGTTTAGTGATAAACTTGTAGCAAAAACAATAGAATATGAAGGTTAAAGTAAAAGGACTAATCCAATATTGAGTCAGATTTGTTCTTCCCTATTGCACATGCTGCAGTGAACATGGGTGTGCAAATATTTCTTCAAGATCCTGATTTACTTCTTTTGGATATATATTGCAAAGTGGGATTGTTTTATCATATGGTAGTTCTATTTTTTAGTTTTCTGAGGAAACTACATAATGCTTTCCATAATGCATGTACCATTTTAAAACCCCACTGGCATTGCCCAAGAGTTCCAAGTTTCCACGTTCTTGTCAACACTTGTTGTTTCCATTCATAGTGGCAATCTTAAGTGTATAAGCCAATATCTCATTGTGGTTTTGATTTGCATTGCCCTAATGATTAGTTAATGTAGAGTAAGTTTCATGTGCTTGTTGGCCATGTGTATAGCTTCTTTGAAGGAATATCTAATCAAGGTTTTTGCCCATTTTTCTTTTTTTTTTTTTGTCTTTTTGCTATTTCTTGGGCCGCTCCCGCGGCATATGGAGGTTCCCAGGCTAGGGGTCGAATCGGAGCTGTAGCTGCCAGCCTATGCCAGAGCCACAGCAACTCGGGATCCGAGCCGCGTCTGCAACCTACACCACAGCTCACGGCAACGCCGGATCGTTAACCCACTGAGCAAGGGCAGGGATCGAACCCGCAACCTCATGGTTCCTAGTCGGATTCGTTAACCACTGCGCCACGACGGGAACTCCCCATTTTTCAATGAGATCATTTTGTTGTTGTTGAGTTGTACTTACCCTTTATGTATTCTTGATATTAACCACTTATCAGATATATAATTTACAGATATTTTCCGCAATTCCACAGGTCACCTTTATTACTCTGTTGATTGTTTCTGTTGCTCTGCAGTTGTTTATTTGATGTAATCCCATTTGAATACTTTATTTTGTTGCCTCTGCTTTTGGTGTTGTATCCAGGAAATCAATGTCTTATCTAATGTCAGGAATCTCTCCCTTTTGTTATCTTCTAAGAGTGGAATATTTTCAGGTACTACATTTAGGTGTCTAATCCCTTTAGAGTTAATTTTTGTATATGGTGTAAAGTAAAGATCTAATTTCAATATTTTGTAATTAGATATCCCATGTTCCCATTTTATTTGTTGAAGACACTGTCTTTTCCCATTATGTAGCTTTGGCACCCTTGTAATTTGACCATTTGATAATTTGAGGGATTTGAGGGCTTATTCCTGGGCTCTCTATTCTGTTCTGTTGATCTGTATGTTTGTTTGTATGCCAGTACTATAATGTTGATTTTTTTAAAAAAATTGAAGTTTAGTTAATTTACAGTGGTGTGGTAGTGTTTGGAATACAGCAAAGTGATTCAGGTACATTTATAGTGATTCAGTTATGTGTATATATATATATACACACAGACACACACATAGAGGGAAAGAGAGATTCTTTTTTAGATTCTTTTCCATGATATGTTATTACAAGTTATAAATATAGTTCCCTGTGCTATATAGTATCGGTTAATCTCAAATTCCTAATTTATCCGTCCCCTCTCTTCCCACCTTGGTATCCAATAATTGTGATTTCTTTTTTTTTATTTTTTTATTTTTTTAGGGGCACACCCATGGCATATGGAAGTTCCTGGGCTAGGGGTCAAATCGGAGCTACAGCTGCCAGCCTACACCACAGTTCACAGCAACACAAGATCCTTAACCCACTGAGCAAGTCCAGGGATCAAACCTGCATCCTCATGGATACTAGTTGAGTTCCTAACGCATTGAACCACAACAGGAACTCTAATAAATTTGATTTCTACATGTGTGAGTCTATTTCTGCTTTGTAACTAAGTTCATTTGTATCATTTTTTTAAGGTTCTACCTATAAGTGATATCATATGATTTTGGCTTTGTCTGACTTACTTCACTTAGGATGATAATAGTTAGGTCTACCCATGTTGCTATAAATGGCAGGTCTACCCATGTTGCTACAAATGGCATGATTTTATTCATATATGAATAATATGAATAAAATAACTTTTTTGTTGTTGTTGTTGCTTTTCAGGCTGCACCTGCAGCATATGGATGTTCCCAGGCTAAGGGTTGGGTCGGAGCTGCAGCTGCTGGCCTGTGCCACTGCCACAGCAATGTGGGATCTGAGCTAGGTCTGCAACCTACAGCACAGCTCACAGCAATGACAGATCCTTAACCCACTTAGCAAGGCCAGGGATCAAACCTGTATCCTCATGGATACTGGTCAGTTTGTAACTGCTGAGCCACAACAGGAACTCTCATACCACATTTTCTTTACCCATTCATCTGTCAGTGGTCACTTAGGTTGCTTCCAGGTCTTGGCTATTGTAAATAGTGTTGCTTTGAACATTGTGATGCATATATCTTTTCAAATTAGAGTTTTCACTGGATATATGCACAGGAGTGGTATTGCTAAATTGTATGGTAGCTCTATTTTTGCTTTTTAAAGGAACTTTCATACTGTTTTCCATAGTGGCGCACCAATTTACATGCTAATAGTGTAAGATGGTTCCCTTTTCTCAACACCCTCTCCAGCATTTATTATTTGTAGACTTTTTGGTAATGGCCATTCTGACCAGGGTGAGGTGATACCTCATTGTAGTTTTGATTTGCATTTCTCTATAATCCATATTGTTGAGAATCTTTTCATGTGACTACTGGCCATCTGTTATATCTCTCTGGAAAAATGCTTATTTAAATCTTTGGTCTATTATTCAATAGATTTTTTGTTTGCGGTTTTTGGTTATTGAGTTATATGAGCTGTTTATGTATTTTAGAAATTAACCTTTTGTTGGTTGCATAATTTGCATGCATTTTCTCCTATTCCATGGGTTGTCTTCATTTTTTTTAGGATTTCCTTTGCTGTGCAGAAGCTGAAAAGATTGATAAGGTCCCATTTCTTTATTTTTGCTTTTATTTCTATTGCCTTGGGAGAATCACCTAAGAAAATATTGCTAAGATTTATGTCAGGGCATATTTTGCCCCTGTTCTCTTCTAGGAGTTTTATGGTGTCATATCTTACATCTAAGTATTTAAGCCATTTGGGGTTTATTTTTGGGTGTGGTGTGAGAGTGTGTTCTAATGTCACTGATTTCAGGCAGATGTTCAGCTTTCCCATTACATGCTGAAGAGACTACCTTTTCTCCATAGTCTATTTGAAGATTAATTCCCTATAGGTGCGTGGGTTTATTTCTGGGCTCTCTAATCTTTTCCATTTATCCATATGTCTGTTTTTGTGCCAATAGTATGCTGATTTGATTCCTGTAGCTTTGTAGTATTGGCTTAAGTCTGGAAGCCTCCAGCTTCATTCTTTTTCCATTGCTTTGGCAGTTCTGGGTCTTTTGCAGTTCCGTATAACTTTTAGGATTATTTGTTCTAGTTCTATGAAAAATATCATTGGTAATTTGATAGGGATCACATTACATCTGTAGATTGTTTTGGTGGTACAGCCATTTTAAAAACATTAATTCTTCCAATTCAAGAGCATATCTTTCCATTTGTTTGAATCATCTTCAGTTACTTTTATGAATGTTTTATAGTTCTCAGCATATAAGTCTTTCATCTCTTTAATCAGGTTTATTTCTAATTATTTTAATGTGGTTTTAAAAAGGATGGTTTTCTTACTTTTCCTTTATTTTTTGATTTTTTAATTTATTTATTTTTATATTACTTTTCCTTTTTTATATTTCATTGTTAAAGAAATACAGCCTTTATCCCTGTGATTACTTTAGTAAATCATAGCTTAAGTCTTGAATTGATCAAGTCCCTAACATAGCCACACAATTGGAAGAGAAATGAAATCCTATAAAATGGATCTCAGATGCTAAAAAGAAACTTTCTGAATTTCAAATCATTCAGGATAAATAAAGACTCAAGACACATGGGTAGCATTAGCCTCCAAATATACATAAAATTAGGACCAAGAAAAGACCAACACTTTTGTTCATAAGTTCCATGAGTTTGAATAGCTACTGGGGGAACCAGGGTAATTGGAAGTAAATTTGACAGGGAACTTGTGAAACAGGTTTTTTTGTTTTTTTGTTTTTTTTTTATTTGGAAGATGTGTTAAAGAATCCCCTCCGAGAAGCACCTACCTCTACACTTACAGATTTCAGAATTTAACCAACATCTCTGACAGGTTCTGTGACATGTAAAATCTATCTGGGCCAAGAAAAGTTCCTGGACTTTTTCCTTCTCTTAATTGTATGTTCTCATATTTTTACTCTTAAATGATTGCAATATTTTTATAAAACTCAACCAAACAGCCTATAGTTCTAGGTAAAGTATGAAAAGCAAAAAAGATCTCAAATAAAATATAGAAATACTATGATTTATTATTTGTGCAGAGCAATACAATGCACAGAACACTTTGCATATTTAGAATCTATATCTTGGAAAGTATACAGTAGCCCAATTGGTAATTATCATTGTTATAATTTATGTTTTAAGTAAGGAGACTGAAACTTAGAGGAGTTGAGGAAATTGCTATGCTAATAAGTAACAACTAGGATTCAAATAAAATCAAATTCAGACCCTGGGCTCTTTTAATTTGTCCATTCAACTGTTTTGTTTCAAGAAATCTTGGAGTTCCCATTATGGCTCAGTGGGTTAGGAACCTGACTAGTATCCATGAGAATGTGGGTTCTATCCCAGGCCTCTATGAGTGGGTTAAGGATCCAGTGTTGCCAGCATAGGTTGCACATATGGCTCAGATCCCGTGTTGCTGTGGCTGTGGCTGTGGTGTTGGGCCGGCTGCTGCAGCTCTGATTGGACCCCGTAGCCTGGGAACTTCCACAGGCCACAGTGCAGCCTTAAAAAAAAACTCTTTATTTATATTCTACTATGATCTATGTTGTATGCTGGTTGCTTGGTACATACAAATCAAAAAGCCAAGACACGGTCTTGGCTTTGAAAGAATTCGTATTTTAATATAAGGATAGAGTTGAAAAGATATAATTCTAAAAATATATGATAGATTAAATAAAATATTAGCTACGTGAGAAATGAGATGAATTAAGTGAAAAAAATAATTAACTTTGCTTAGAAAATCAGCCAAAACCATGAATTTTTATATAATGGATTCTTAATATGGTGTAGAATTCCTTAAAGACATTATCTCATGTAATCCTAATTATATCCTAAAAAGTAGGGACTTTTATCCCATTTTTTGTAAATGATCAAACTAACGTTCAGAGCAGTAATAAGAAGCCCATATTTGCACAGCTGGTAAGTAGTGGGAACCATACTGGTTTGCCTCTATAACCATTATATACATTATCTCTGAGATAGCCTCCCAGGAGGAGATGCTTCGTCTTGGTCCTTAAGACTATAGGTGTTCACCCATCTTGGGGAAGATGTTTCTGAAGAAGAGAGTAGCAAGGATCAAAGCCTAGAGGTAGGAAACCAGATGTGGGACCAGAGGAATCATGTAATTCAGTTAGTGATTGAGTGTCGACTTTGGAGTGGGTTAAGCTGTGACACTGAGGAGCGGACCGCTGAACAGACCACAATCTGTCCTAGATACTCTTCTTTTTTTTTGTCTTTTTTTTTTTGCTATTTCTTGGGCTGCTCCTGCGGCATATGGAGGTTCCCAGGCTAGGGGTCCAATCGGAGCTGCAGCCACCGGCCTATGCCAGAGCCACAGCAACGCGGGATCCGAGCCGCGTCTGCAACCTACACCACAGCTCACAGCAACGCCAGATCGTTAACGCACTGAGCAAGGGCAGGGACCGAACCCGCAACCTCATGGTTCCTAGTCGGATTCGTTAGCCACTGCGCCACGACGGGAACTCCTGTCCTAGATACTCTTCTAAGGAGAATGAGAGTGATTCAAAATCACTAAAGAGGGTTCATCTGAAAAAAAAAAAAAAAAAAAAAAAAAAAAACCCAACATCATTAATATTACCTTTTTGGAAGAATGAAATTATTGCACTATGATCCATTTTACCATTCTTTACTAACTAGTAATTCATCTAATTATATGCATTCCAGTTATCCTTAAACATGTCCTTGGGGAGTGCAGCGATGAATGAGCAGAACAGAAATATAGTGGAAATAGTGGAAGCCAGGCTTAGATTCCAGAGAGGTAAACTGTTTTGCCTCCTCAAATCTGTTTTCTCCAATGTGCAACATGGGTAATGAATACACCTTACAGTGCTTTGAGTTTCATATATGGCTTTGTGTTTTTATAACATCTTTATTGAAGTGTAATTCATATACCATACAACTCACCCATTTAAAGTGTACAATTAAGTGGATTTGAGACATTTACAGAGTAGTACAACCATCACTACAATCAATTTTAAAATATTTTCATGACCCCCAAAATAAACTCCTTTTAACCACCATTCCCTGTTATCTTCCCCCCAAGACCCTGGGAAACACTAATCTGTTTTCTGTTTCATCTGGATTTGCCTATTCTGGACATTTAATGCAAATGTGTCATATTCTATGTGATCTTTGTGACTTAGCCTGTATTATTAAATGAAATCAACCATTACCTGTTTGAACCACTACCCTGGCCATCACTAATAATAACAGCATAATAAAATAAAATCTATAATAAATCCCTCCAATTAAATAGTGTGTTTTCTGCTAACTTTTATGTCCTCAGAGTTTAGCCATATCTGGGAATATAATAATTGGTCACTCATTTGTTGACTGCTGAATGAGTATTAATAAGAATAATGATCACACATTTGCACGGTACTTTATGAGCTCATTTTATTTGACCCTCACAAAAGACTTTGAAGAATAAATACTTCAAATACTATTTTTATTGTAATTATTTTACCAAGTAAGCAGAGTCCCCAAAAGGTTAAATAACTTACATAAGTACTGAAGTCTTTCAGTAGTAGAGCCAGAATTTAATTATAGATTTTAATGTCTCAAAGCTTTTTCTCGTGGACCACAAATTCTGAACATGATTGACTTGGAGATTCATAAGAGTGACATTACATTAAAATCTTGCCCAGACTGGTTTTCAAAGGGATATATCACTCATACTATATATAGTCACTCATTACGGCATGTCAGTTTTATCAGGTGCAGAGCTCCTATTGACTGGTGAATCCTTGCACACTGGGTTGCAATGGATTCCGAAGCTATATCTGGGTTTGGTAGAAATGATTGTCAAAATTAGTCACATTCATGGTTTTGAGAGCAGGCTTTAGCATGTACTTGCCACTCCTATGATAAGGCATTGTCCCTGGAAGAGGCAATATAAAAATAAATTATTATTTTATCTAGTTATGATAAACTATTACCTATGCTTGTATAAGTGTGTCATTTGATGAATGATTAAAAGATCACAGCATAATAGTTGTTGGCTTTTTAGGGAGACCTGGAGTATACACTATAAAAAATCCACAAGGAGGAATTTTCTGTGCTACAAAACACATTCAAAAAATTAAGCACAGATGATCCAAAATGTTTTTCTGATTTGAATGATATAAATAAAATTGCATTGAACATTTTTGTAGAAGTTCCTGTCATGGCTCAGTGGTTAACGAATCTGACTAGGAACCAGGACGTTGCGGGTTCGTTCCCTGGCCTTGCTCAGTGGGTTAAGGATCTGGCGTTGCCATGAGGTGTGGTGCAGGTCACAGACATGTCTTGGATCCTGTGTTGCTGTGGCTGTGGTGTAGGCCAGCTGCTACAGTTCCGACTGGACCGTTAGCCTAGGAACCTCCGCATGCCGCAGGTGCAGCCTAGAAAAGACAAAAAAAAAAAAAAAAAATTACAAACCATTTTTGTAGATAAAAAGGTTTTGGTATTTTAAATTTTTTTTTCCTATAGAATAGAGTTTTTTGTAATAGCAGCTTGATACATAGTAAAATGCTTTTTTAAAAGTGCTTTTTTTTGGGGGGGGGGTCTATTTAGGGCCACACTCGCAGCATATGGAGGTTTCCAGGCTCGGGGTCAAATTGGAGCTGTAGCTGCTAGCCTACACCACAGCCACAGCTATGCCAAATCAGAGCCACATCTGTGACCTACATCACAGCTCACTGCAACACTAGATCCTTACCCCACTGAGCAAGACCAAGGATTGAACCTGTGTCCTCATGCTAGTCAGATTCGTTTCTGCTGAGCCACAAGGAGAACTCCATTAAAAAGCTTTATGGTAAGAGATATCATTAGAAGATCATAATATAATTGAAGGAACTAAATTAACAAAAAAGGTGGAGTTCCCGTCGTGGCGCAGTGGTTAACGAATCCGACTAGGAACCATGAGGTTGCGGGTTCAGTCCCTGCCCTTGCTCAGTGGGTTAACGATCCGGCGTTGCCGTGAGCTGTGGTGTAGGTTGCAGACGCGGCTCGGATCCCGCATTGCTGTGGCTTTGGCGTAGGCCGGTGGCTACAGCTCCAATTCAACCCCTAGCCTGGGAACCTCCATATGCCGCGGGAGCGGCCCAAAAGATAGCAACAACAACAACAACAACAACAAAAAGACAAAAGACACACACACACACACAAAAAAAAAACAAAAAACAAAAAAAAACAAAAAAGGTAAAAAGTATAGAGTTTATTTGTGGCAAAAATATGGAAATGTATCTGTAAAGAGAGGGCATTCAAAAGTAGGAAGGGCACTCTGCTCTTTTTTAAAACATATCTATTGCACTATAGTCTATGTTCAATATTACATGTTTCAGATATCCAGCACAGTGACTTACAATTTTTAAATGTTATACTCCATTTACAGTTATAATAAACTACTGGCTATATTCTTTGTGTTGTACAATATATCCTTGTAGCTTACTTATTTTTTTAAATTGAAGTATAGTTGATTTATAGTGTTTTCAATGTAAAGCAAAGCGATTAAGTTATAAATGAATAGATATTTAAGATTCATTTCCATGATAGGTTACTACATATATAGTATACTACATACATCGAATATAGTTCCCTCTGCTATACATTTGGTCCTTGATGCTTATCTTTTTATATATAATAAGGTGTATCTATTAATTCCAAATTCATATTTTATCTCTCACCCTCCTTTCCCCTTTGGTAAACACAAGTCTTTTCTCTGTGAGTCTGTTTCTGTTTCATAGATAGGTTCATTTGTATACTTTTTTTAGATTCCATGAATTCATGGTAACATATAATACATCTCTGACTTTTCTCACTTAGTATGATAATCTCTAGGTCCATCTGTAATGCTGCAGATGGCATTATTTCATTCTTTTTTTATGGTTGAGTAGTATTTGATTGTGTATATAATATGTATATTACATTTGTATACATACACCACATCTTTATCTATTCATCATTTGGTGGGCATTTAGGTTGTTTCTTCAGGTTGGCTATTTTAAATAATGCTATGAACATTGGGGTGCATATGAACTGTAGTTCTTTACAGCTGGCAGGAGAGTAGATGCTAAGCTATGGTCTCTAGGAGTAAAGAAGCCAGGTTCCAGGTGGTCTCAGGATAGGTCTAAATTTTATGTTGCATTCAGAGGTGGACATGTGTAGGTTCTGGTTCCTTCATGGCCTTCCAGCTCTATCTTAATCCCTTTCACATAAATGACTTCATTTTTATTGATTTAAGCCACTGATACTTAAGAGATTTAGAATTAGAGGTTTTGTCTTTTCTAGATCTAACTAATATGATATATTTGGTTAGATCACTAAATCATATAGCAACTAGGTTATTAGTTTTTTAAGGAACCTCCATACTGTTTTTCACAGTGGCTACACCAATTTACATTCCCACCAACACTGTAGAAGTGTTCCCTTTACTGCCCACCCTCTCCAGCATTTATTATTTGTAGAATGTTTGATGATAATCATTCTGACCAGTGTGAGGTGATAGCTCTTTGTAGTTTTGATTTGCATTTCTCTAATAATTAGCAAAGTTGAGCATCTTTTTATATGCCTACTGGCCATCCCTATGTCTTCTTTGGAGAAATGTTTCTTTAGGTCCATTTTTAAATTGGGTTGTTTGGGGTATTTGTTATTGAGTTCTATGAGCTGTTTGTTTATTTTGAAAGTAATCCCTTGTCAGTTTCATCATTTGCATGTATTTTCTCCCATTCTGTAAGATATCTTTTTGTTTTGTTTTTGATTTCCTTTGTTACAAAGAAGCTTATAAATTTGATAAGTTCCCATTTCTTTATTTTTTCTTTTATTTCTATTGCCTTGGGAGATTGACCTAGGAAAGCATTGCTACAATTTATGTCAAAGTATATTTTGTCTATGTTCTTATCCAGGAGTTTTATGTTGTCCTATCTAAGACTTTAAGCCATTTTGAGTTCCTTTTTATATAGGGTATTAGAGACTGTTTTGATTTCATTCTTTTACATGTAGCTGTACGGTTTTCCTAGCACCAGTTATTGAAGTGACTCTTCTCTATCATACATTCTAGTTTCCTTATTGTAGATTAATTAACCAAGGTGCATGGGTTTATTTCTGGGCTTTCTGTACTGTTCCATTGATCAAAATGTCTGTCTTTAGGCCAGTGCTATACTGTTTTGATGACTATAGCTTTGTAGTATAGTCGGAAGTCCAGGAACTTGATTCCCCCAGTTTCGTTCTTCTTTCTCTGGATTTTTTGGGCTGTTTGGGGTCTTTTATATTTCCAAATAAAATTAAAAATTTTTTATTCCAGTTCTGTGAGAAATGTGATTGGTAACTTGATACAGATTACATTGAATTTTTAGACTCCCTTGGGTAGTAATATTTAACAATTTTAATTCTTTGAATAAAAGAACATAGCCTATCTTTTGATATGTTTGTGTCATTTACAATTTATTTCTTCAATGTCCTATAGTTTTTTGAGAAAAAGCCTTTTGCCTCCTTAGGTATGTTTATTACTAGTTGTTCTATTATTTTTGATGCTGTGGTAAAGGGGACTGTTTCCTTAATTTCTTATTCTCATCTTTTGTTGTTAGTGTATAGAAATGAAACAGATTTCTCTATATCAATTTTGTATTCTGGAAATTCATCTAATTCATTGATGAACTCTAAGAGTGTTCTGGTAGCATCTTTAGGATTTTCTGCATATAGTATCATGTCATCAGCTAATGGTGAGTTTTACTTCTTTCTTTCCAATTCAGATTCCTTTTATTTCTTTTTCTTCTCTGATTGCTGTAGCTAGGACTTCCAAAGCTATGTTGAATAAAAGTGATTAGAGTGGAATCCTTTTCTTGTTCCTGATCTTAAAGGGAATGCTTTCAAATATTCACCATTAAGTATGATGTTAGATGTGGGCTTGTCATATATAGCTTTTGTTATGTTGAGGTATATTCCTTCTATGTCCACTCTCAAGAGAGTTTTTTAATCATAAATAGATGCTGAATTTTATTTTATGGTCTTTTGCTGCATCTTTTGCTGAATTTTATCAAAAGCTTTTGCTGAGATGATCTTAGGGTTTTTATTCTTCAATTTGTTGATGTGACATACCAAAATGTTTTGGAGATATTGAAAAATACTTGCATCCCTGGGATAAATCTCATTTGATCGTTTAATGTATTGTTGGATTAAGTTTAATGTATTGTTGGATTAAGTTTCCTAGTATTATATTGAGGATTTTTGTCTCTAGGTAAACCAGTGATTTGTCCTGTTAATTTTCTTTTGTGTGTGATATTTTTGTCTGGTTTTGGTATTGAGGTGATGGTAGCCACATAGAATGAGTTTGGAAATGTTCTTTCATCTGCACTTCTTTGTAATAGTTTCAGAAAGATAGGTATTAACTCTCTTTTTTTTTCATATTTGATAGAGTTCACCTGTGAAAACATCTGGTCCTGCACTTTTTTGTCAGGAGTTTCTTTTTTTTTTTTTTTTTTTGTCTTTTTTTTGTTGTTGTTGTTGTTGCTATTTCTTGGGCCGCTCCCGCGGCATATGGAGGTTCCCAGGCTAGGGGTTGAATCGGAGCTGTAGCCACCGGCCTACGCCAGAGCCACAGCAACGCGGGATCCGAGCCGCGTCTGCAACCTACACCACAGCTCACGGCAACGCCGGATCGTTAACCCACTGAGCAAGGCCAGGGACTGAACCCGCAACCTCATGGTTCCTAGTCGGATTCGTTAACCACTGCGCCACGACGGGAACTCCAGGAGTTTCTTAAGCACAGATTCAATTACAGTGCTTGTAATTGGTCTATTCATATTTTCTATTTCTTCCTGGTATAGTCTTAGAAGATTGTACCTTTCTAAGAATTTGTCCATTTCTTCCAGGTTGTCCATTTTATTGGCATATAGTTGCTTGTAGTAGTCTCTTATGGTCCTCTGTATTTCTGTGGTGTTGGTTGTTACTCCTCCTTTTTCATTTCTGATTTTATTGATTTGGGCCCTTTCCATTTTTTTTTTTAATTGATGAATCTGGCTATCGATTTTGTTGATCTTTTCAAAGAACCAGCTTTTAGTATTCATTGATCTTTTCTGTTGTTTTCTTCTCTATTTTATTTATTTCTGCTCTGATATTTATGATTTCTTTCCTACTACTAACTTTGGATTTTGTTTGTTCTTTTCTCTAGTTGTTTTGAGTGTGTTAGGTTGTTTGAGATTTTTTTTCTTTCTTCCTCTGGTAACCTTGTAAAGCTATAAACTTCCCTAGGAGAATTGCTTTTGCTACATTATATATGTTTTGAATCATCATGTTTTTGCTTTCATTTGTCTCCTGGTATTTTTTATTTCCTCTTTGATTTCTTCAGTGACCCTTTGGTGGTTTAGTAATATATTTTTTGCCTCCATGTGTTTGTATTTTTCACAGTTTTTTTTTTCTTATAGTTGATAGTCTTGCTGATAGTCTTGCTTATATTCTTATAGTGTTGTGGTTGGAAGAGAAACTTGATATGATTTCAATTTCCTTACATTTCCTGAGGATTGTTTTGTGGCCTAGCTTATGATCTATTCTGAAGAGTGTTCCATGTGCACTTGAAAAGAATGTGTTTCTCCTGCTTTCTCATTGAATGCTCTATAAATGTGAATTAAGTCCATCTGGTCTAAAGTGTTATTTATGGTTTATTTTTCATTACTGATTTTCTGTCTAGATTATATATCTATTGATGTAAGTGGGATTTTAAAGTTCTCTACTCTTCTGGTGTTACTGTAGATTTCTCTTTTTATGTCTGTCAATGTATGCCTTATATATTGAAGTGCTCCTATGTTGGGTGCATATATATTTACAGTTGGCACATCTTCTTGGACTGATCCCTCGATCATTATGTAGTGTCCTTATTTGTCCCTTATAACACTCCCTATTTTAAAGCATATTTTGTTTGATATAAGTATTGCTACTCTGGCTTTCTTTTGATTTCCATTTGAGTGGAACATGTTTTTCCATTCCCTCACTTTCAGTCTGTATGTGTCTCTAGATCTGAAGTCTGTATGATCTGAAATCTGACTCCATCCATATGAGTCTCTTATTGGCAGCATATGTATTGGTCTTGTTTTTATATCTATTCAGCTAGTCTGTATCTTTGGGTTGAAGAATTAGTCCATTTACATTTAAGGTAATTATTGATATGGATGTTCCTCTGGCCATTTTGTTAATTTTGTTTTTGTACCTCTTTTTTCTCCTTCCTTTTTTTCTCTTTCTTTCTTTCTTTCTTGCCTTTTTTTTTTGCCATTTCTCAGGCTGCTCCCACGGCATATGGAGGTTCCCAGGCCAGGGGTCTAATCAGAGCTGTAGCCACCAGCCTACACCAGAGCCACAGCAACACAGGACCCGAGCCGTGTCTGCAACCTACACCACAGCTCACGGCAATGCCGGATCTTTAACCCACTGAGCAAGGACAGGGATCGAACCTGCAACCTCATCGTTCCTAGTTGGATTCGTTAACCACTGCACCACAAAGGAACTCCTCCTTCCTTTTTTTCTTCTTTTATGATTTGATGACTATCTCTAGTGTTATGTTTGGGTTCCTTTTTCTTTTTTGTGTGTATATTAATTATAGATTTTTGTTTTGTGGTTACCATGTGGTTTTGTTATAGCAGTATTGCTTTAGGTTGCTGATCTCTTAATTTCAAATGTGTTAAATACTCTTCATTTGTACTCCTCTCTCCTCATGATTGCTAGTTTTTGATATTATATTTTACATGTAATTGTTTTGTATATCCCTTACCTGTTTATAGTGGATACAGGTGATTTTACTACTTTTGCCTTTTAACAAAAGTATTTTGTTCTATTGTTTCCTTTCTCAGGGAAGTTTTCACTTGTTGTCTTTTCAAATATTTTTCCAGGCCCTTTCCCTCTTCTCCTCCTGAGACCACTTTAAAGTGAATATAAGTGCACTTGATGTTGTCCCAATTGTCTCTTTTAAACTGTCCTCATTTCTTTTCATTCTGCTTTCTTTTTTCTGTTCAGCAACAGTGACTTCTACTACTCTGTCTTCCAGCTCACTGATCCATTCTGAATCATCTTGTCTACTATGGATTCCTTCTAGTGTCTTTTTCATTTTATTTATTGTATTCTTCATCTTTGATTGTTCTTTATCTTTTCTAAGTCTTTGTTGAAAAATTCTAACTTCTTTTCTCTGCATCTACTCTCCTACCGAGTTTTTGATTGTCTTTATGATTATTACTCAGAAGTCTTTCTTGGGTAGATTGCCAATCTCCATTTAGTTCTTCTGGAGTTGTGTCTTGTTTCTTTGTCTGAAATATATTACTTTGCTGCCTCATTTTGTTTAATTTGGTATTTGTATTTTTATATCTTTGGTAGGTTAGTTACATTTCTCAGGAAATGGCCCTCTGAAGGAAGCATCCTATGCATTCCAGAAGTGTACTCACCTCTCATCACCCATTATATGCCGTAGGGGTTCTCACTAAGAGGGCTGTGTGTGTTTCTGTTAGAGTGGGTTGAGTCTGTTGGCTATCTAGTAGGCTTGTTTAGTCCCTATTCTGGTTGGTTTCCAGGCCCTGCCTCTTTCAGATTTTGCTGGCTGCTGTTTAGCAGGCTTGGTCACGAGGTGGCTGGTTGCCATATCCTAAGGGATCAGGGCTAGTGCTGGCTCACTGGTAGGCATTGTCATGGTCCTCAGAATCTTGGGGCTGCTGCCCACCCACTGGCATGTGGAGCCAGATCCTGAGGTTAGTGCCAATCTACTGTGAGGCATAGCTGGTTACTAGAACGTGGCTATAGGATCCAAGGATCTTAGAGCTTGTTTCATATCATTGGGGGTAGGGAACCTGCAGTTTCTGTCACAGTTGAGTTTGGGGCCTGACGTGTTCAGAACATTGCATTGGCCTGTTAACAAGCAGGGCCAGGACCCAGATGGTCCCAGGGTAAAGTCTGGCCCACATTGTGGGATTGTAGTTTTCTTGCTTTTGGTGTATGCCCCCCTGGTGGTCAAAGCTGGTCTAGAGGCTTGTGCAAGCTTCCTGGTGAGAGAGAATGGTGTCTGTCTACTGCTGTGTGAATCTAGGTCTTGGCTGGGTCATGTCTAAGGGAAAATTGGAATCCAGAGATACCTGTGGGTCTTAAGTCTTTAGCCAGCCTGCCTGCTGATGGGTGTGTTTGTGTCCCTTCCCATTTTGTTATTTGGCCTGAGGCACCCCAGCACTGGTCCTATAGTCTGTTCAGTGTTGCCAGGTCTTGGAACTAATTAGCTAAGATGTCAATTTATCAGCAATAGCAGTGTTCACAGAACTGAATATTCCTCAATATGTCTGAAACTAGGTCTGTGTTCCCAGGGTAAGGCGCAGCCACCTTGCCTCCACCTCTTAAAGAGACTTTCTAACATCATCAGGGCCTAGACACTTGTCAAATTACTGCTTTTGCCTTGGGTCTCAGAACATGTGAGATTTTGTGTGAGCCTTTTAAGAGTGAAGACTCTATATCCCCCAGTTCTGTGAGGATCCTGCAGTTAAACCCATTTGATTTAAAAGCCAAATATTATGGAGATTTATCTTCCTGGTGCCTGACACCCAGGTGGGGGATCCTGATGTACAACTCAGAACTCTCACTCCTGTTGGAGAACCTCAGCTATATAATGGTTTTCCAGTTTGTGGATCACCCACTTGTGGAGTATGGAATTTGATTATATCATAAGACTGGCCCTCTTACCCTTCTTCTTTTGGTTCCTTTTTTAGGTCTTTAGTTGTAGATTTTTTTCTAGTAGGTTTCAGTCATTTTATTTTTTTTTCTTTGATTTTTATTTTTTTCCATTGTACTTAGTTTACAGTGTTCTGTCACTTTCCTACTGTACAGCAGGGTGAGCCAGTCACACATACATATATACATTCCTTTTTCTCACATTGTCATGCTCCACCATAAGTGACTAGATACAGTTGTCAGTGTTATACAGCATAACCTCATTGCTTAGCCATTCCAAAGGCAAAAGTTTGCATCTATTAACCCCAAGCTCACAGTCCATCACACTCCCTCCCCATCCCTCTTGGAAACCACAAGTCTGTTCTCCATGTCCATGATATTCTTTGCTGTGGAAAGATTGATTTGTGCCGTATTATTAGATTCTAGATATAAGTGATATCATATGGCATTTGTCTTTCTCTTTCTGACTTACTTCACTTAGTATAAGAGTCTCTAGTTCCATCTGTGTTGCTGCAAATGGCATCATTTTGTTTTTTATGGCTGAGTAGTATTCCACTATGTATATCTACAACTTCTTAATCCAGTCATTCGTTGATGGACATTTAGGTTGTTTGCATGTTTTGGCTATTGTGAATAGTTCTGCAATGAACATGCAGGTGCATATGTCTTTTTCAAGGAAAATATTGTCTAGATATATGCCCAAGAGTGGGGTTGCTGGGTCATATGGCAGTTCTATGTATTGTTTTCTTAGGTACCTCCAAACTGTTTTGCATAGTGGTTGTACCAATTTACATTCCCACCAACAGTGTAGGACGGTACCCTTTTCTCCACACCCTCTCTAGCATTTGTTATTTGTGGACTTATTAATGATGGCCATTCTGACTAGTGTGAGGTGGTACCTCACAGTAGTTTTGATTTGCATTTCTCTAATAATCAGGAATGTTCAGCATTTTTTCATGTGCTTGTTGGCCATCTGTATATCTTTCTTGTAGAAATGTCTGTTCAGGTCTTTTGCCCATTTTTCTGTTGGGTTGTTGGCTTTTTTGCTGTTGAGTTATATAAGTTGTTTGTATATTTTAGAGATTAAGCCCTTGTCATTTGCACCATTTGAAACTATTTTCTCCCATTCTGTAAGATGTCTTTTTGGTTTCCTTTGCTATGCAAAAGCTTGTCAGTTTGATTAGGTCCCAGTGGTTTATATTGCTTTTATTTCTATTGCCTTTGGTGACTGACCTGAGAAAATATTTGTAAGGTTGATATCAGAGAATGTTTTGCCTATGTCCTTTATTGTTTGATGGTGTCTTATCTTACGTTTAAGTCTTTAAGCAATTTTGGTTTTATTTTTGTGTGTGGTATGAGGGTGTGTTCCAGTTTCATTGATTTACATGTGTCTGCCAGTGTTCCCAGGGGAGTAGGGCAACAATGGGTGGTGCTTGGCTGCAGCGCCCTTTTTCTTTTTTTTGCAGACCCCTGAGGTAAGGGGCCGCAGGTGAACCCCACTCACAGGCCCCCAGTGGTGGCAGACCACGCATCCCTTTGGTCTTCTAGATGATTTCCATGGTCCCTTCTGCCTTTAGATCATGCAAGAGGCACCATGTTGCACTTAGCCCCCCTGCTGCCCTTAGCCCACACAAAAGGTGCCTGGCCACCCATTTCCCACACAAGAAGCACCTGGTCTCTCGTAGACCAAGCAAGTGAGTTCTTTCCACCCGTAGCCTGAGCCAGTGGAGCCCACCCTCTGAGAGCCTGTGTATGTGCAAGGAGATTCCTACAGTGATCCTGCTCTCCTCCTCTTGCCCTCCCCAACAATGGTGCCTTGCTTCTCCCTCAGGTCCAGTTTCCCTATGCAATGACATTCCACTCCCCAGCTCATAGCACACCACTCCCCCATCTGTGACAAACTGGTCCTTAGCCCCTCATGCTGTCCCTACACAGCCAACCCCAGTTCTCTCCCAGAACTGACCTCCGGAGCCTGAGTCTCAATGCCCAGTCCCCACCTGAGCATCTCCGGCTGTGTGTTGGGGCGGTTGTGCAGGTGATCTGTGCAGCTCTCACTCTACTTTGCCCTCCTCAGTCCAGCTGCTGTGCTTTTCTCAGCGACTTTGAGGTGCCTCCATCTCAGCTGATCTCCCCGTTGGTTAGGTGGCTTCCCAGGATGTGGGTTTCTTTTCTCTTTCATAGCTCCCTCTCAGGAATTCTAGTCTCATCCTGATTCCTTTTCTCTCTCTCTTTTTTTTCTTTTGTTCTATCAAGTTATGTCAAGAGTTTCTTGCCCTTTTTGGAGGTTTAAGTTCTTCTGCCAGCATTCAGTAGATGTTCTGTGCAAATTGTTTCACATGTATGTATGCTTTTTTGATGTGTTTGTGGGAGATGGTAAAAGTGAAGTCTTACTCCTCCACCATCCTGATCCTTCTCCCCAGTCTTTTTAACTGATGGTTGTCCTGCAGGAAGTTGTGGTTTTTGTGTGCTTGTGAACAGAAGTGAGCTCAGGATCTTTCTATTTCACCATCTTGGCCTCTCTCAATATGCTTTTTTTTTTCTTCTTTTTTATCTCTCTCTCTGAATCTTTTCCCACATAAATTATCACTGAATACTGGCTAGAGTTCTCTGTGCTATACAGCAGGTCCCTGCTGGCCATTGCTTTTGAAAGAGGTAAGTGTTTTCCATATGCTGTAAATTGAATGTTTATGTCCCTCCAAAATTAATATGTTGAAAAATAACCCCCATGGTGATGGCATTAGTAGGTTTAGACTTGGTGGTGATTAGGTAATGACAGTGAAGCTCTTATGAATGGGATTATATAAGAGATTCCAGAAAACTCCCTCCTTCTTTCTACCATAGAAGGATACAGTGAAAAGACAGCAATCTATGCATCAGGAAGCATGCTGGCACCAGACAGTGAATCTTCCAGTGCCTTGATCTTGGACTTTCCAGCCTTCAGAGCTGTGAGAAGTAAATTCTGTTGTTTTATAAGCCTCTGAGTCTATAGTACTTTTCTAGAGCAGCCAGAACAGACCAAGACACCATAAATGCCAAAGTTGCCCATTGGGACATAAAGGTGACATGGATATGGTCTACCAAGACTAAACATTAAGCCGAGTATCAGACACTTAAATCCACTTGCTCAGATTCCTTGATGCTTCCAGCTCTTTAGGATAGTTGATGTGCCTCTGTGCCAGCTTAGTCATAAGGTTTAAGCAACAAAGAACACAAAAAGACATGTTTAGCAGATTCCTGAGTTATCTGTGAGAATGGATGAAATGAAGCTTACTCAAGGTCCATTTCTAAACTATGCTTGCACTGTTTTAAAATTGTCTCTTCTACACATATACACTTTCAAATGATCAACAATTAGTTACTTTAGCTACAGATGACTCAAATGGACAATAAGTGCTGCACATGCACAAGGGCAAGTCAGAGAGAGGTTTTATCCTAGAATGTTACATGGATGGTTAATTGTAATAAAAGACAATGGGAAACAGTGAGAGTAAAATTCATATGCAAATCATCCATCTTTAAGCTCTAAAATAATTGTTTCTGAACTATCAGGAGTACACAGAGGGTGACGGTTGGTATGCCAGTAATAAAGTGATGGTAGTACTAGAATCTATTGTCAATGACCTGAACAGTTTTCCTGGATCACCCTCTTAGCACACGAAGTTGAATGCCTCAATTGAATCTGAGTGACAATCCCTTCATCTAACAGATGAAACCAGTCTCTACCTTCCCCTAAGTCATGGCATTTTATTAAAAACTTAAATTATGTTAAAGTGCTCTGCCACCTGTGAGGTGACTGTTGTGTAAATATTTAGGATTTTTGTCTTGGGTCAACAGTCCATATCATTGGAAAGTTTATAAGTTTGGATAGTTTTTGACTGTTAATCATCAGTATGCTTTGTGAAGCCTCCAAATCCTTTTTCTTGTCTTTCTTTCCAGTTTTCTCTCCATCTTGTCTCTTACATACAGAACTATCCATCCAAGTCCCAACTTACGTACAGCTAATTATGCCAGTGTGTTTCCATCCCTGGAGTTCCCTTTCCACTTTGCCTTATTGGGTAACTCCTCACTTTCTTTCAAGATACAATTCAAATATCAACTATACTGTGAAATCCTCTCTGACTCATTTAACCAATTTTAATGATTTCTTCTTTGTGCCTCTATCCTATCTTGTACATATCTATATCTATTATCCAACCTATGATGGAACAATTATCATTGAATATGTTGTTCATTCTTCCTAGCTTATGAGCTCATTAGAGAAATGCCCCATGTGCTCACACTGGCAGCACATATACTCAAATTGGAATGATACAGAGACGGTTAGTATAGCCCCTGGTGCAAGGATGACACAGAAATTCGTGAAGCGTTCCATATTTTTGAACACTGTAAACCAACCATAATGGAAAAAATAAAAATCATTAAAAAAATTTTTAAAAATCCAGTCATCTGTCACTGGACATTTAGGTTGTTTCCAAATCTTGGCTATTATGAATAGTGCTGCAATGAACATGCGGATGCATGTGTCTTTTTCAAGGAAAGTTTTGTCTGATATATGTCCAGGAGTGGGATGGACAGATGCAGACTATTGCCTTTGGAATGGATTAGCAGTGAGATCCTGCTGTGTAGCACTGGGAACTATGTTTAGTCACTTATGATGGAGCATGATAATGTGAGAAAAAAGAATGTATACATGTATGTGTAACTGGGTCACGATGCTGTACAGTAGGAAAAAAATTATGTATTGGGGAAATAAAACGCAAAAAAAATTTAAAAAAAAGAAATGCCCCATACCTTATTCATACAAGTGAATAGATGAAAATGCAAAAGTGATAGTCACTGTAATTATTGAATAAATAAGTAAAAATGATGTTGAAGTGGCCTATCTACTTTCTTGGTTACAGGTAAGCAACCTTCCAATTACCCTCCATATCTCAATTTTACTGTTATGATAACCTCATGCATCTGGATAAAAATAATAAGATTTTGTAGCAAATTAGACTTATCCATAACATGCCTTTTATTCTCTCTGGATTTTTAAAGTTGAGTGGCATATTTTCACTCAAATATGATAAACTCTAAGATCTTCAAGATTCCATTCTCATGTATACCATAACCAGAATATTTCTTCTGGATCATGCAATCAATATTGCAGACTCATTGAAGGATTTTTTTGCCTAAGTGCTGAAATAAGGGTGTTTCTTGTGTTGAGGCCACATTGTAGAATTAATGAATCAAATTTTTGCCTTCCTGTCAGTGTGTTTATCTCCCTTTTTGAGTTATACTATTTTTTGCAAATTTCTCATTATTGGCATCATCAAGTATATATCCGTTTTCCTTGGCTGTTGACTCTTGATACCTCTGCTTATTTTGGCAGCGCCCATCTAGAGCTGTCTAAAAGTTTGTAGTCTTGTGTCTATGCACTTAATTGTGGTATTTCTATTGGCAAGACAAATTCTGCTGTGGGTATGGTTTCATGAGTACTTGCTGGACTAAAAGATTTGTCTAACAGAATTAATTTTGCTCATTTTAATTCCATACTCGCCAAATAGACTTCTGGTTTTGATTTGACTTCTGTTCTTGTGTCTGTCTGCATGGGAGAGTACCCATCCATATGACCTCTTTGAGCTTAGTGACTGGGAATCAGTCCTAGAGAGATGGCTTTATTCACAGTGTGCTGGCAAATGGAGTCTTCTGAACCTAAAAGATAAGAGAGAAAACAGGGTGAGTTTTCACCTAGGCATGGTGAAGTGTCTATTCACTTAGAGTAAGTTTTTGAAAAATAATACTTTGCAACTAAAAGGGAAAATCAATATGAACTCGTGATCCTAATGATAATTATCTTCTAGATCCCTCGACAATGTCTGGCTTTATAAGAATTTTAGCTATAATTTTTTTTTTTTTTTGGTCTTTTTGCTTTTTCTAGGGCTGCTCCCATGGCATATGGAGGTTCCCAGGCTAGGGGTCGAATTGGAGCTGTAGCCGCTGACCTATGCCAGAGCCACAGCAACGCGGGATCCGAGCCGCGTCTGCAACCTACAACACAGCTCATGGTAATGCTGGATCCTCAACCCACTGAGCAAGGGCAGTGATCAAACCCGCAACCTCATGGTTCCTAGTCGGATTCGTTAACCACTGCGCCATGACGGGAACTCCAGCTATAAAATTTTTCATGTAGAACAATATGGTTTAAGTTTTCATAGTATCCTGAAGTTAGTCTTTAAAAATATTTTCCATTCAAAGGAATTGAGACTTTCTAGATGACCTCGTGCATCAAAACAGGAAGAAAAAGAAAAAGAAAAAAAAAAGCAAGATGAGCCTATACTAGCTGCTGTTGCCAGAACTCAAAATGCTTTTATAATTTTCTGAGTGGTATTTTAAAAGGCAAAGGATTTAGCTAATTGTGGTTTGCACCAGATAAGGTGTAATAATTTATGCATCCAAAAGACAATCAATTATAGTTAATAAAAGAGTTGAATATGCAAAAAAAGATGAGATTGTAATTTTATCAAATATGTAAATTTTAAGATCAAATTTAGAGTGTGAAAATTTAATACAAAAGTAAAGTAAGTATATTAAAGCGTAAGTATTTAATTAGTTTTAATAATTAGGGAAATGCTGATTATTTTGTAATAGTTATATTTTAAAATTATAGAGAGCATTTTTTCTATATGTTTTAACAAAAAGGGTGATTTCAAAGAACAGTGAGTCATCTAGAATCCAACAGCCTGTGACAAAAATGATAGATTATCTGCATAACTGTAATGGAGAATTTTCTATATAAATTCATTCCCTCATCTCCTGAGGTACGAAACTCCTGGTGTATCCTTACTAATTATGAAGTGATAATAGGGCATAGTCAAGTAAATTGTGAACTGAGGCAGATCACTCTATAACCACTATATCAGTGACATGGAGGAAAAGCTGCAAGGCGGAGTCTTAGCACCACTTGTTTAACAAGAAAATTTTCATTGTGGAGAAGCCCAATTCAATAAACACTGAGTCAGGTTTTAATTTACTAAGATGTAACCAGATCCCTTGACACAAGGAGGAAATAAATAGGTTAATGAAATAAAATCTGCAATATCAACTAGTTTATATTTTTTGATTTTCAGATTGATAAAATTACTGTGCTGAAATGAATAAAACCATAACCCAAGGAATATATGAAATCATATTAGTATAGAGTTAATAATGAGACAAACCTATGGGATTTATGTTTTGAAATAGGTACTCTAATAATTATTCATAATTATAATCTTTTGAGTATATGAGGCATTTGGAGCATTTAAACAATTTGGTATGCTACATTTATGACTTTATTGAACTGTTTTGAAATTTGAGGTTTTATATTTGGTATCTAAATGTGTAAGGGATTTTGATTTATATAGTTGATATTTAAATTAATAAATTATATGAGCAATGACAACCTTGCTCATAGATATTCTTTCTTTAAAAAGGATTCGTTAAGCAAAGGATGCACAGAAAAGTGCCATTCATAAGCCACAGAGCCACTTAAGCTTCTAAGATTCTACACTGAGGGCACTGACCCTGAGAAACCAAGGCATAAGAGATCTTCAAAATACACAGAACTGCTGTTAGACCGCCCAGCCTCTCTGGTTGCTGAGGTAGCTGGGATGAGAAATTATAATTTAGTCTGACCGTTAAATAATTGAAATTCACCTCTCAAATATAAAGATTTCCCTTGTGCAGCCCTTTCAACGAACTTGTTGTTCAGATGTTTATCCAAGTCAAAGTGAGAATTATTTATTTACTAGATAAAAGGAGGAATTATTTATTTGCTAGCTAATAAATTATGAAATGTTATAATTATACCCTCAGTGACACAGATAACTGATAAAGCAAAATTTGAACTCCCTAAACCTGAATTCCTGTGCCATACCACAGGTACTGCCTAAAGAATGGCAAATCTGGATTTTTGTACAGCCTATGGAGATAAATTCCTATGAAACTGTGTCCACTTGAACTAAACTGATTCGTTAAGGTCCATAAATCCAGTAAAGATAATCCATCTAAATTATCTGAAACAAGGATATTTGCTCTGTGATATCTCTTGTAGTCCATGGACCCCATGATGTGAAAGGTAATGGAATTTCCAGCCATCCCTAGATTGTTTCCACTCAGTCACCTCAATCTTATTTCAGTCCTTGCCATCTCTCCTCCTTCCATGCTCACTGCATCATGCTCACTTCCAGTCCCATGGTTTTGCTCTCATGTATCCTTCCACTTGTCCACCCTCGTTTCTCTCTTTTTAGGTTTTCCCACATGAAGTTCTTTGTCTTTTGTGAAATGCACCATGCCTTCCTCAACTCTTGTTCCTGTTTAACTTTCCAAAATGTAGCACAGGAGTTTGCACAAAACAGTTCTATTGAGGCTAAGCAGGCCCTTTCTACATCCCTAAAGAGCAACAGCTAGAAAGTACTCCCTCTATAGAACTACACGGTCCTAAGTTTTTAGGTCCCAATAAGCCTAAGCTTTTCCCATTATTTCACAAGCCTTTTTGTTAGTGTTTTTTGCCTCACTCCCTTACAACCACTATGTTATCTCTAAGAAGAGGCATTTAGAAAAATAGAAAAGTGGAAACTGATTCAAAAAGCTCATGGATATAAGCTGAATTTTTATGATATGTACAAAGTAAGAGGTGTTCATGTGTGGTGCATAAATATAGGTTTCAGAGACTTAATACATAGGGAGCCAGTAAGCAATAACGTAGCAGCCCTCCCATGGGTACACAGTAGCTATTAATATTTTCAAAGATGAGGCGTTCCCTCATGGTGCAGTGGTTAACGAATCCGACTCGGAACCATGAGGTTGCGGGTTCGGTCACTGCCCTTGCTCAGTGGGTTAATGATCTGGCGTTGCCGTGAGCTGTGGTGTAGGTTGCAGATGCAGCTCGGATCCCACGTTGCTGAGGCTCTGGCGTAGGCCCGCGGCTACAGCTCCAATTCGACCCCTAGCCTGGGAACCTCCATATGCCGCAGGAGCGGCCCAAGAAATAGCAAAAAAAAGACAAAAAAAATATATATATATATATATTTTTTTTTTTTCAAAGATGAGAAAATTGGGGCTTGGTGAGACCTCAGTTTTCCCTAGTTATTGTTCCATTTTTACCTTTTCAATTTTCCATGTTTGTTTATCCAATTGTCTATGTTAACTGCTCTCTTTTCTAAAATAATTTGTATGATGTCTATAGCCTGTCTGGACCTAATTGATACATATAGTATCTGGAATATTGGATGAAATCAATATACATGTTTTCCCAGTTTTGTCAGCTTCGAGGGCCCTCATGATTTGTGGAATCAGTTTTTTCAAAAAATTAAATTACATTGGAATATGGTTGATATACAGTGTTGTTAGTTTCAGGCATACAGCACAGTGAGTCAGTTACACATATACATATATCCATTCCTTTTCAGATTCTTTTTCTATATAGGTCACTACAGAGTATTGAGTAGATTTCCCTGTGCTATACGGTAGGTCTTTATTACTCATCCATTCCATATATTGTAGTGTGACTATGTCATCCCAACCTCCCGTTTTACCCCCGCCATGTTTCCCCTTTCATAAACATAAGTTTGGTTTTGAAATTTGAGTCTGTTTCTGTTTTGTGATCAAGTTCCCTTGTATCATTCTTTATTATATTCCACATATTAGTAGTCTCATATAATATGTGTATTCCTCTGCCTGCTTTTACTTAGTATGATGATTTCTAGGTCCATCCGTGTTGCTGCAAATGACATTTCATCATTTTTTATGGCTAATTCGATTGTATATATGTACTGTGTCTTCTTTATCCACTCCTCTCTTGATGGACATTTAGGTTGCTTCTATTTCTTGGTTATTGTGAATAGTGCTGCAGCAAACACTGGAGTGCATGTATCTTTTTGAATTATGGTTTTCTCTGGATATATGCCTAGAAATGGTACTACTATATCATATGGTAATTTAATATTGAGTTTTTTAAGGAATCTCCATACTGTTCTCCATAGTGGCTGCACAAATTTACATTCCCACCAAAAGTGTAGGAGGGTTCTCCTTTTCTCCACACCCTTTCCAGCATTTATTGTTCATAGACTTTGATGATGACTATTTTGAGTGGTGTGAGTTGATACCTCATCAAAGCTTTGATTTGCATTTATCTAATAATTAGTGATGTTGAGCAAGTTTCATGTGCTTTTTGCCCACCTTCTGCCTTCTATGTCTATTTAGATCTTCTAACCATTTTTTAAATTGGGGGTTTTTTTAATAATAAGTTTCATGAGATGTATATTTTGGAGATTAATCCCTTGTTGGTCACTTCATGTGCAAATTTCTTCCCATTCCATGGGTTTTCTTTTCATTTTTTAATAGTTTCCTTTTCTCTGCAAAATCTTTTAAGTTTAATTAGGTCTCATTTGTTTTTGTTTTTATTATTCTAGGAGGTGAAATCAAAAAAGTATTGCTGCAATCTATATCAAAGAGCGTTCTGCCTTTATTTTCTTCTAAGAGTTTTATAATTTCCAGCCTTGCATTCAGGTCTTTAATCCATTTTGAGTTTATTTTTGTATATGGTGTAGGAGAATGTTCTTATTCTCTAACATGTAGCTGTCCAGTCCGCCCCTCCGCATTGATTGAAGAAGCTGCCTTGTCTCCATTGCATAGTCTTTCCTTTTTGTCATAGATTAATTGACCATAGGTGTATGGGTTTATCTCTGGGCTTTCTATCCTGTTCAACTGATCTGTACATCTGTTTTTGGGCATTATAATACTGTTTTGTTGATTATAGCTTTGTAGAATACTCTGAAGTCAGGAAGCCTGATTCATCCAGCTGAGTTTTTCTCTCTCAAGATTGCTTTGGCTATTTGGGGTCTTTTGTCTTTCCATACAAAATTGCAAAAATGTTTTTGTTCTAGTTCTGTGAAGAATGTTGTTGGTAACTTGAGAGGGATTGCATTGAATCTGTAGGTTACCTTAGGTAATATAGTCGTTTTGAGATGGAAAGAATTAGTATTATCTTTCCATCTGTTTGTGTAACTTGAATTTCCTTCGTCAGTGCCTAACACTTTTCAGAGTACAGGTCTTTTGCTTCTTTAGATAGGTTTATTCCTAGGTATTTTATTCTCTTTGATGTGATGGTAAATGGGATTGTTTCCTTAATTTCTCTTTTTGATCTTTTGTCATTAGTATGTAGAAATGCAATAGCTTTTTATGTATTAATTTTTGTACCCTGCAACTTTATGAAATTCATTGATGATCTCTAGTAGTTTTCTGGTAGTATCTTTAGGATTTTCTATGTATAGTATCATATCATCTGCAAACAGTGACTTTTACTTCCTCTTTCCCAATATGGATTCTTTTTATTTCATTTTCTTCTTTGATTGCCTTGGCTAGGACTTCCAAAACTATGTTGAATGACAGTGGTGAGAGTGGATGACATTCTCTTGTTCCTGATCTTAGCAAAAATACTTTGAGCTTTTCACCATCAAGAATGGTGTTAGGTCTGTTCTCCAAACTCCACGTTCCTGCACTCAACCCCCACTTTTATATGAGGACTTGTGCCTTAGTCTTCAGTGCACAAGGCAATTGCACAGACCCTCTATATATGTCTCATTCTGTCTTGGCTGCCATAGACGGCCTGTTTTGGTTTCCCCCAAGCATCTGAAGCTCCTTTCCTGCCTCAGCTCTCTCCTTGATGGTGAGGGGACTTCCTCAGGTGTAGCAACCTCTCCTCTCCTTCAGCTCTCTCCCCAGGGTGCAGGTCCTGACACACCTCTGCCTTTTTTTTCCTCTGAAGTCCTATCCAGTTATGTGGTGATCCATCTTGTTCTTTCAAGGGCATGTTCACACACCTGGGTGTGTTCCCATTTGGGCACGTTCCCACCATCACCGATATGTATTTTTACATGTATGTGCAGGCTAGCCAATTTATAGACATTCTCATTTAACGTTGGTTAAAAACTCTTGCAAGTTAAGTACTGTTAAAATTTTATAGATAAGAAAACTGCATATTGGATTGATGCAGCTAAGTGACCCAAGAATCCACAATTAAGTGTCAGAACCAGAATCCAACTGATGTCTGTATTTCTAGTATTTTACATTGTGCCATTCTAATGAACCAAAGGCCTAAGAGTAGGAATAATGTGAGGAATTGAGATTAGCAATTAGCACAGAGATTAACAATCTAGTTGACTCTCATCTGAGCAATAAAAGAGTACTAAGTCATGTGGATTAATCACAAGAGCCATAAACAGTAAATGTTATAATTTAGAAAGATTATGAGATTTCCATCACCACTGGGCATCATGGTATAATGGGCATGGTTTTTGCCTTCCAAAAAACTTGAATTCAAGTTCCATCTTTCCACTGTATATGTATTAGGTCACCAAATATCTTAGTCCTGTTTTTTCAACACCACCTCACAGAATTATTATAAGGAGTAAAAGTAAATATGATAGATGTTCAATCAATGTCAACTCTCTTCTGACTTTATAAACTCTTTCATATTTACTATTTCCTTCATTTATAAGCACTTGCATCTCTGTACTAACTAATAATAGAGTATCTTTAAAATTAAAGGGACCTATCTAAAAGTAAGACAAAAAGAAGTTTTGAGCAGTCTTTGGAACACTTTCTGAACCACCATAGGTGTTCACTTTCTGAACACTCATAAAGATAGAAAATTAAAAGCAGATTAATATTGAAATAAAAACAGGCTAAGTGTCTAGTCCCATCCAAATGAAGACATATTCTTTGGCTTCCCTGAGCCTAAAAACTGATTTCAGTGTCTTGATACCAAAGAATCCATGAGCAGTGATCTAGGAAATTTTCCACTGGGTAAAAGGTGGCTTTTTTTTTTTTTTCCCATAGATGAGAAAACAAGCTCAGGCAGGCCTGAGTTTCCCATAGCTAAAAACGTTTAGAAAGCTAGGTCGAACCCAGTTTCTCTAACTCCAAGTCAAATACTCTTTCCAATATCATACAAGATTATAAATCAGTTTAATTCCCTGTATGTTTCCCTGTATTTGTAAGCTTGTCCATTTTAGTAAGAGAATAGCTGTCCTCTATTAGATAAACTAAGAAGCACTAAGGAGACATGTATACCAACACTGCATCTCTGCCATATAGTCACTTCTAGAGGTTTACCAGTTAGAAATGGCCAGAGCATCATTGTTTGCACAAGTGATCTCCAAGTGCAAACTTCACATAATGTACATTTTGGATGCTCTTTGTCAGGCAGTCTTATTTTCTGGAACATAATTGCTTTATTCAATCAAAGTGTCTCCAACTGCTGTGGATTGGAGACCTCATAATCTCCTTTCTATCAAGGCAGTTTTGCTCCAAGTGGAGAAACTTGCCTGATCTAAATGAATATCAACAAAAATGATGATTTTACACTTTTCAGGGAAACAGTAGTCCCAAAAGTTCTTGTGTATTTCCAGGGATCTTATTGGAGGCTAACAGATTTATGGTTTCATTATTGCCTAAAGCAATAAGTCTTCAAACAGGTAATTTTTATGCCATGGGACAGCAGAACATATGGGAATAAACGTTCTTGAATAAAGGAACTGGCTGTCAGGGTTTTTGAATACAGCAGTTACTAAAACAATAGATTTTCACAAAGAAATGAGCTTCTTTTCTACTTAGCTTCTCACCTATGTTTTACCATCACACAACATTAGAAACACTTGTCCCTTTAAATAGTGAAAAATATAACCAATTGGGAAAAAATAATGAAAACCTGTAATTCTATAATTAATGTTTTAATAACATTAATATTTTTATATTCATAATATAGTATACATTTTAATGATAATATGCATTCATAATCTATCCTACCTCAATTAATGATAATTTCAATCTATATGATGTTCTTTTATTTCCAGTCTCAAATAAGACTCAGTGGACCACTCTGTAGAAATTATAAGAAATGTATTTTCTTTTATCAATGTGTATGTTAAAAAAGAAATTGAATGGCCATGAGTGAGCTTGGTTTTGGAATTGAAATAAATTGGAGATTTTAGAATGGATTCATGTATTATATAGGGGATGGTACTGTATATCATAGAATGCTAGGGACCCATGAAAACTAAGGAATATAAAATTTTAGAAACCCATGAAATTAAAGGACATAAAATGAAGGAGAAAAACATTTGTCAAATATTTGTTTCATGCTATGTATTTTGCCAATTACTTAAGTTTTCCCTAATGTATAAATAAGAAATCTGAGAGTCTGATAGGAATGGATGAAAACTGGAAACAAGATGACCTAATTTTAAAGAATTTTAAAGGTGTACTTCCCTAATCCTGCGTGAGAAATATTAATAAACAACCGCCAATTACACATTGCCTACATTCAGTTTTAGTAAGTGAATGGGAATTAAAGATTCAGTTGACAAACAACAACAACAAAGTATCTATAGATTAACTTTAGGTTACACTACATGATCATCAGCGTCTAAGGATACTATTCTAAACCTGCTTCCTTCTAGTCCTCCTCTATTACATCATCCTATTGCATTGACCTCATAGCACTTGTTGCTACATGAAATTATCTTTTTCTTTATTTTGCTAAATATTTGCTGTTGCTTCTCCACCTCTACCTTGTTGCTTCAGGGGAAGTGTTAAAGACAACAGGTCCAAATGGCCTATTGGATATAGGTTTTTGGAAGCAGTCCCTGCAATTTAGATGCTCTAAGGTTTAAGATTAACTAGATTCATGATAAATCTGCATGTTAATATTTTTTTGAGAGGAAAGGAAACTACACACTTCTTTTCAATTTGCTATCATTATTCAAAGTGATCTGAAGTGGTTTGAAAATGGGCTTATTTAAAAATACGTGTGGGAAGAATTCATCCTTAAATTCCCCTTGTAGTACATTTTATGGTAATTGGATTTTAATTTTTGTTCATTGCATCAGTATAAAACTAGAATATTATGTCTTTAAAATTCTTGAGCATTTATGCAACAATAGATTTATTTTAGCCTACTTTACTGTATCATATGTACAAGCTACTTTCAGTATCATAAAACCTACTGTGTCACAGGACATGAGTTAATATTAACCACATTAAAATGACTTGGTTCTCACAGAATTTACATTATTTACAGCTCCAAAATGGAGTTCTTTATCCTAAAACCCATGTTCTCAAACTGAGACTTAATTACACTTTCACTTGTCCTAGAAAAGGAATCTTAAACCAGTCCATCAGGAATTGCCTGATCAGCCTTAGTTAGGTAATCTGCCTGATAAACTCCTCCCATCCCCAAGAAGGAAGGTTACCCTACAATAACCAATTCACTTTTCACCTAGTCCAGTGTTCCTGTTCCTTTCCCTTCTGCCTATGTCTTGCCTTGGGCAGTTCTTTGAGTTCTTTTCTATGTGCTAGGTTGTATGTGGCCTAGTTCATGAAACCCTGAATAAAGCCATTGTGATCTTAAAAATTTACTCATTCAAATTTTATTTTTTAATAGAAGCACATTTCCCTGTTCACTACTGTATCTTCAACACAGAATAGAGCCCCAACGATTATTTGCTCAATCAAAAGCAGTGTTAGCAAAATAGCAATACAGACTTCTCACATAAAAAGGTGATAGTCTATAAAAGAGGTAGAACTGCACAGTGGAAGGAAGGCATGTTTGAAGTCGGATGGTTCACTCACCAATGTCAAATCCATTGCCTCATTTAATCTTCATGACTTCAGTGTGAAGTGGACAGTGTTTTCAGTCTGTGCATGCAGACAATGATAAGACACCTAGAAAATCAGAGTGAGTTTTGCATAAGAGGTAAGATGCAGAGATGAAACTATGATACTTAAGTTTGAAGTACAGCATAACCATTTTATTTTAGTTTTCCTATAATAAACCAAACACAAGTGCATATGAAGGGGACTAAAAATATAACAAGCACATAGATTATGAAAGGAAATGAGTGGTCACCTTTAAGTGAAGAGGACATTTCAAAGAACATTATAAAGTGAGAATAATTAGAAAAGCCATGATGGCTAACTATATATTATGTATATAGGGATAAAGTAACTAAATTTTATATTATGCAAATATGTA
Source organism: Sus scrofa (assembly GCF_054392235.1). NCBI lineage: Eukaryota > Metazoa > Chordata > Mammalia > Artiodactyla > Suidae > Sus > Sus scrofa. The sequence goes on from NC_139391.1 coordinate 16,322,268, forward strand.
AATAGCCACATTTATGTATGGCTAATAAGTTTTTGAGTTGGGAATCTTGGCATGTGTCTTACCTTGAACCTTTCTAGGGCAAATTTAATTGGCTTGAAAATGGGAACTGAGACAATCAACTCTTTCTTCTGTATTAAACTTGGTATGATGTGTGTATCATATATGTGTGTGTTACACTCATGTGTGTTGAAAAACATTGAGAGACTGATTTTGTACCTTCAGCTCAAGCTGTAAATTCCCAAACATAGGACATGCTTCTGAAAGTCCTCTAGACAGTACTTAAGCCAAGAAGGTTGATGATCAAATAAAATATGAAGGAAATGGAGAAGAAAAAAAAAATGAATACAACAGGAAGGAAATTAGCTGAAATGAAAAAAAAAAAAAAAAAAAAAACCTGGAAAAATAGAGAATTATTTGCAACCAAGAAGGAAATAGTCTTTCTTTAGCACTTTGTATGCTATGGTTAAACATAAAGAGGTAAACATGCGCTAAGTCACACTAATGGGTGTCGTGGATGTTGCAGACTCCTCATGGGAAATTGGCATATAAAATTAGAATTGAAATAAAGTGTTAAGGTTCCTGTGACAGAAGACTGTACAAAAACAGTAGGAACACAAAAGCGAGAGTGATTTATTTTGTCTATCTGGTCAACATGTAATTAGCTAGTAAGATGCTTTGAAGAGATCAATTACACTGTCTAAAAATTCATTAATTCTTGTTCTTTATCACTTTTGAATGCCTAAAAAATTTCGCCTTTGTCAGTTTTATAGAGGTACAATGCACATACAAAAAATTCACTGATTTTAAGTGAATGATTCAGTGAGTCTTGACAAATGTACTCCATGTACAATGGTGTACCCACCAACATAATCATGATATAGAATATTTCTATCATCCAAAAATCCCTAATTTTTACTGAAATATAATTGATACATAATATTAGTTCTACGTGTACAGCATAATAATTCAATAGAACAACTATACTTTGATATTGTTTGTTTAAAAGGTATATTTGAATATGGTCCAGATTAGAGTTTATTAACTCTGTGTGCAACAGAATGTCATATTCTCCAACAAAGAGGAATTCAAACAACAAAGCTCCCAAATCTGTGGTATCAGTAACTTTCTGGAAGCAAATTCAAATTACAATGCTGATAGAATCTATGAGGAAGCTAATTGCTAAAAATTAATTCCAAAACACACACACATTCAAAATTGCATCACTGTAATCTAATTATTTTAATAGAAGCTAAACCAATTACACATAATTACTTACAACCTTGAGGTTAAAAATATTGAAGCAAAAACTCTGCAACTATGTAAATGCACTAATATAATGTTTTAATTATATCCACATATCCATTTAAATCAGATAATTCTGCTTTATCCATAAAGCAGTTACCTTTGTATTTGAGCCTGACTCATACGGTCTTATTTATTGAGAATTTTTAAAACAAGAGCATCTATTGAAAAAATAAGTTTGTGATTGAAAACCACTCCAATGTATTCAAATTTATTTAAATTGAATTTATTCAATTCAATGGGGAGAAAAAGTCAAGCTGGTTATTTGATATCATGGAGAAAAAAACAAATCCTGCTGATTGACAGATTTGTGAGATAAGTATAGATATATTTTGGTGAAAAATATAAAGATTCTGACTTTTATATCTAATGCCTACTTTAGTTTTTAGGAAGAGCATTGACTCTATTAGGCATGAGGTTCAGAGTCAACCTAACAAACATACAAGACTTTTCTGAAAATATAAATATCTGGTGATTCCAGCATTTGACAACTTATTGAAAAATAGTAGTTACTACATGGTAGGCATTGGTCTATGTAGAAGACATTACCACTAAAGTTCTTTTCCAAACTCATAGAGTTATAAACAGATCCTTCTCTATATGTTGCAAAGTACTTCAAATTATGTATTATTGTAATGATTTGTTACTGTCATGTATCAATATCTGCAGTGACACATACCACTTCCAAATTATTCCCCCTCAAATGTGCTGAGCCTTGAAATCTTCCATCTAAATGATCAGGCATTCCAGAGACTTTTCCACAGATTTCCAAAGGGCTTAGCACCCATTAAATTCACCAGGGAGACTAGGTTAAGAGAGGTTAAGATACTCCAGAAAGTATCCCTTGCCTTCTAGCTGCATGCTGTTCCTAGTCAGGGTCTCAAAGGTCCTTCCTCTCTCCCTGACCTCAAGTTGGGATTGACTCCAAACATACAAAAATAGAATTGAGCTGAGGACCGGAGCCAGCTGCCAAAAACAATATATCCAAACCTTATTCTTGTGCAAGGGCATATTGCAGTACTGTGTGAAATATAATGCTATTATCTCCCTGCCCCTTTGATTTCTATCAACAAGTCCTATAATAAGATTAAAGGATAAACAACAAGGTCCTACTGTATAGCACTAGTAACTATATTCAGTATCTTATAATAAACTATCATGGAAATGAATCTGAAATATATATATAATATATATTTAATACACCCATATTATTTGTATATACAAATATACCGTGTATATATACAAATACACCTGAAATAACACTGTAAGTCAACTATACGTCAGTGACAAAAGTAGAGGACAGATTCCATATGAAATAATAATTCTAGGTTTATTGCAAAATAGGTCAAGCCTAGACTATCTAAATTGTGAGAACTGTAACAAATGTTTAGTGAGAAATGAGGAATATTTCCACAAAATGTAAGTGAAAGAAAACAGAAAAACATTTTACATATTTTAGCCTCGGTCAAAAATTCCAACATTTTCAGAAAGTGTGAAATTTCCACTTCAAATTTACATGACACTATCATAAACTATCCCAGAATATGCTGAAAACTTTCTATCACTTCCTAAGCACCTTCTGTTTCCTACACCTAGCATAACTCTGTAATCTATCACCCAAATCAAGATATTTTTAAGAAATGCAATAAAACGTCATATTTGATTTATTATATATTTTCACAAATTTCTCTAAAAATTAAAAATAATAAATTCATGTGAATTAAAGCTAAATGTATTTCTTAAGCTCTTTTATATTGCTTATCTAAATAATAGCAAGAACATAATAATTATTTTTGTATATATTCATATACTTTAATCATATCTGTCTTTACTATCCTTCAAAACATATTTTTCTGGGGTGAAATATAATGCTTTTGTCTTTTTATGGCCACACTCACGGCATATGGAGGTTCCCAGGCTAGGGGTCAAATCAGACCTATAGCCATTGGCCTACAACACAGCCATAGCAATGCCACATCCAAACCACATCTGCAACCTACACCACAGCTCATGGCAACACTGGAATCCTTAACCCACTGGGTGAGGCCAGGGATCAAACCTGCATCCTCATGGATACTAGTTAGATTCGTTTCTGCTGAGCCATGACAGGAACTCCTAGAATGCTTTTTAATAAGACAGTGTTATTAATTGAAATTCTCTTATAAACTTTCCTGCAGTATTTAACACTGCATTTTATAGTTAAAGTCTTTCAACTTTATATGAATAACATTTAAACATAAATCTTAAAATAATACATTTACTATTAATAGATATATTAATATAATACACATAAATCTACATATTATTGTAACAGTTTTCATTAAGAAATATTATGTCTGTGGTTACTGAGTTACACAGTAAACTCAGAAAATTCTGCCAAATATATGTACTAATTTTAAAATTTTACTAGTTAAAATGTATTAACATATTTGCTCAATTATATTCACAGCTATTGTCTTTTTGCCTTGACTTAAAAAGTCATTTGGTACTATCATATGATAATGTGTTTCTTGTAAATATAAGTACTCTTGGTTTATAGTTGTTTTTAATTTTTTGTCACATTTAACAATTATGAAATTGTAGGCTTTTTTTTTTTTTATCTTTCTTCCATTCTGGCCAAGGGTAAAAAAATATATACAATTCAAACAGGATAGTTAACTAAAAAAAAAAACAAAACAAAAACAAACAAAAAAAAACTCCCTCTCAAGTTTATATATTCCTAACTTCAATATAAAATTAGCACTGTTCATTTATAATTGCTCAACAATTAAATTTTCAGTCCCTACCTTTTTTTTTGTACAAGTCAACTTTGTTTTTCCCTTTGCAAATTTTGTTTTCAATAAATGCAATTCACCAAAAGCTTAAAAAGTAGAAACTTTTGATCTCTACTCATTGAATATTTTCATTAAAGACTGCCAACCAATTTTGTTCAAAATACAAACAAAATTAAGACCTCTAATTTAAAAAAATGCTTTGTATTTACTGGTAAGTATCAGCAGAGAGATATGTACATCCCAATGTTGAAATACTTTTTTAGTCAAGATCAGTTTTGTCATTAAAAATTTGAAGTTACTGTTTATATGTAAATATTCTAAGTTTTGACATTCTAAATTTATACTTTTGTAAATATAACAGCTTGATTGAATAAATAAATTATTTGTGGACCAACATCAGTTATGAGTACATAGCTCTAAGTTTCTTTTTTTTAATTTAATAATTTAGTGACCTATGGAATCTAGTACCTGGGTTTTTGAGTTTAGTACTTTAGTGATGCTCAAAGGAATTTTATATAAAATATCATTGAAGAAACAATTTTATCTTCATATTTAACTTTTTAACTGAATTTACAGCAAAATTCAAAATAATATCAGGTAATTTCCTTTAAATACAATGAATTTCCAAAGCTTAATTCTATAATCAGGTTAAAAAAATGATTGGAAACAAATCCATTGGTTTTTATATTTGAAGTTTTGGACACAAAGTAATATAGAACTGACATCATGTTTAATTATATGTGAAGTTCTGTAAATAGAACAAATGGATTGATGGTTCTAACTACACTTTATGTATACCCCAAGAATACTTAAAACAAAAATAAGAAAAATTAATTTAGAAAAACAATTGTCTGAGGACAGCAAGATTTCTGCTTCACACAAAAATTACTAGAACTGATAAATAAATTCAACAAGGTATGCAAGATTAACATACAGAAATTGGTTGCATTTCTTTATAGTAACAATGAAATTATTAGAAAAGGAGATTAAAAAAAAACCACTACCTTTAAAAATTGTATCCCAAAAAATAAAATACTTTGAAATAAACCTAATGTATCCTGGGAGGTGAAATACTTATATGCTGAGAACTATAAAACATTAATAAAGGAAATTGAAGATAATTTAAATAAATGGAAAGATATTCCATTCTCTCAAATAAGAATTAATATTGTTATAATGACCATACTGCCCAAAGCAATCTACACATTTAATATGATCCCTATCAAATTACTCATGATATTTTTCACACAACTAGAACACACAATTCTAAAATTTATATGGAAGAGTTTCCACTGTGGTGTAACATGAAAAGTGGTTTTTCTGCAGTGCTGGGACACAGGTTTGATCCCTGGCCCAGCACAGTGGGTTAAGGATCCAGCTTGTCCTCAGCTACAGTGTAAGTTGCAACTGCATCTTGGATCTGATCCCTGGCCAAGCAACTCCATATGCCTTGGTGTGGCCATAAAATAAAATTAAAATAAAATAAAAATTTTTACAGAAACAAAAGACCCAGAATTGCCAAAGCCATCCTGAAGAAAAAGAACAAAGCAGAAGGCATAAGTGTTCCAGACTTCAGACAATACTACAAAGCTATAATAATCAAAACATATGGTATTGGCACAAAACAGACATAAGGATCAATGGAACATAAAAGAAAGTCCAGAACCCACACACCCTATGGTCAGTCTTTGACAAACAAGGCAATAATATACAATGGGAAAAAGACAATCTCTTCAACAAGTGATGCTGGCAAAGTTGGAAAGCCACTTGTCAATCAATGAAGTTAGGAGCATCTTCTTACCATGTGCAAAAATCAACTCAAAATGGCTTAAGGAGTTAACATAAGATATGACACCATAAAACTCCTAAAAGTGATCATAGACAAAACATTCTCTGGCATAAATTGTGGCAGTGTTTTCTTAGGACAGTCTTCCAAAGCAATAGAAATAAAACAAACAAACAAATGGGACCTAATCAAACTTAGATTCTGCACAGCAAATTAACCATAAACAAAATAAAAACACAACCTACAGAATGAAAGAAAATATTTACCAATAATGTGACTGACAAGGGCTTAACTTCCAAAATATACGAACAGCTCATACAACTCAACCACCACAAAATAAAATCCAATCAAAAAATGGGCAGAAGACCTAAATACACAATTCACCAAAGAAGAAATAAAAATGGGCAACAGGCACATAAGAAAATGTTCAATATCACTAAAAATTATTAGAGAAATGCAAATTAAATACACAATGAGGTACCACCTCACACTAGTCAGAACTGCTGTCATTAAAATGTCTCCAAGTAATAAATACTGGAAAAGGTGTGGAGAAAAGGGAACTCTCTCACCTTATTGGTGGAAATGTAAGTTGATCCAGCCACTATGGAAAAAAGTATGAAGGTTCCTCGAAAAACTAAAGATACAGTTGCCATATGATCCAGTAATCCCACTCCTGGGCATATACTTAGAGAAAACTTTAATTTGAAAAATACTTGCACCCCAGTGTTTATAGAAGTGCGGTTCACAATAGCTAGGACATGGAAACAACCTAAATGTCCATCAACAGAGGAATGTATACAGAAAATATGATACGTATATATTATGGAATACTTCTCAGCCGTAAGAAAGAACAAAATAATGCCATGTGCAGCAACATGGATGCAACTATAGATTATCATACTAAGTGCAGTAAGTCAAAGAGAAAGACAAATACCATATGATTTCACTTACATGTAGAATCTGAAATATGACACTAATGAACTTATCTATGAAATAAAAACAACATAGAGAACAAACTTATGGTTGCAGGAGGGGAATTGGGAAAGGGAATGGGAAGTTGGGGTTAGCAGATGGATGGTATGAACAACAAATCAACTATAATGGAAGAAATAAAAATCTTTTTTTGAAAAAGGTCCTGTATAGCACAGAGAACTATATCCAATGTCCTATGATAAACCATAATGGAAAAGATTATACACACACACACATACATACACATATATATATATATATATGTAACTGAATCACTTTGCTGTACATCAGAAATCTGGAGTTCCTGTGGTGGCTCAGTAGTAATGAACCTGACTAGTATCCATGAGGATATAGGTTCAATCCCTGGCCTTGCTCAGCAGGTTAAGCATCCAGCATTGCCATGAGCCATAGATGCAGCTCAGATCTGGTGTTTCTGTGGCTGTGGTATAGGCCAGCAAATACAGCTCTAATTCAACCCCAAACCTGGAAACTTCCATATGCCACCAGTGAGACCCCAAAAAGACACACAAAAAAAGAAAGAAATTAACACCATAAGTCAACTATATTTCAATAGAAAGTTTTACTTCACAGAGTGATGTGTAAAGATACCTTCTGCCACTGCCAGAATTAAACTGATGTTTTTAAGCTTAATCTTCTAAAATAAAACCAAATTGCTAAGGTAAATGCTGATCCTTCTTCAACAGTGATACATCTTCTGGCCTTCATGTGGCCGTTGGTATTACTACAACCCCCACGGCTGTTATATAGGGCCCCAAAATATTTTGTCCAAATTGTACTTCAGTATCAGCATTTTAAAGAAGTTGTAAGTTTTTAAACAAAAACCTTTTTGCCTTCTTAAGCTCATTACTGCCGAAATGATTTATTTAAAATTATGATAGTTAGAGATATGTTATTGAATGACAAAATCACTGTAACAGGAACATCTAGGTAAATCTCTAAACTCTATAAGCAGCACTGCTCAGCCTCAATTTCCTATACATATTTACATTTATTAACCTGGTATTTTCCTCCATAAGCTACTAACTGGCACCTGGCAGTCTTGTGACTTTCATAATCCATGGTCCAGGCAACTATGAGTCCGTCAAAGACAGCACCATCAAATATCACCAACTGGGACCAGAAGGAGCTGGCTATCTCTGGTGGCTGCTTTCTTAGTGTACGTCATTTTTTACTACCCATAGCTCTGTATACTATCCTTTAAAATTATCCTATAAGTAGAAAGAATCACAAAAAGAAAGAGGCTATTTTGAATGATCTCTCAAATTTAATCATGTTACAGTGTGAGAACTTCATATGCTGCCTACACATTTCAAACACAATTATATCAGTTCATGGCAGGGTTCTGAACTATCAAGTGAAAGACTGCCAAACCTATCGGGTTATTTTAGTGCAGCCATTAGGTTGATACTTTATTGAAATATATTAAGGATGTGAGAAAAATGTTAAGTCAAATATCCAAATAATAGATGTAAGATAGGGCTAACCCATGCAACTAAGTCTTTTGTCACCCTGTCTGAATGATGGTATTCCGTTCTACGTGTTTTGCAATGCTTTTGTATGGGTTAGGCCTCTATCTAGCAACAAGAGTTTTTCTAAGCAGTCTTTTTTTTTTTTTTTTTTTTTAAGGTTATACTCCATTTATAGTTATTATAAAATACTGGCTATATTTCCTGCACTGTACAATATACTATTTATACATAGTAGTTTGTACCTCTTAATCCTCTACCTGCCTCTTGTTCTTCCCCTTTCCCTCTCCTTACTGGGAACCACTAGTTCTATCTGTGAATCTGTTCTTTTTTGTTATATTCACTAGTTCATTAGTTTGTTTTGGATTCCACTTACAAGTTCTATCATACAATGTTGGTCTTTCCCCGGCTGATTTCACTAAGCACGATACCCTCCAGATCCATCCATGCTGTTACAAATTCATGTGTTTTCCTTCCTGAGTAGATTTCTAAGAAGTCTTAAAGGCATTTTTGGCATAGAGTTAATAGTGCAGGCTCCAGAGTCAGCTCTTTTGTCTCCAGATTCCAGCTCTGCCATCTTCTAGCTGGATAACTTTGGACAATTTAATTCTCTGCTGTACTAGTCCCATCTACACTCTGGGGAGAAAAATATCATTGACCTTAAAACTTTGTTGTGACAATTGAATAATATATGCCAAGTGCCTAGAATAGTATGTAACAAAAGTAAGCACTCAAAAAATATTAGCTATTATCATTATTACCATACTGTATTGAAATGATCGGTTCATATTGACCTCCCCCATTAAATCGTAATTACTGTAAGGACAGATTTTATCTTCTTAATTTTTATGGTGACAACATCTAGCTGGGGTATATACCTAGTCTGCATTTAATAAATGTATGTTGAACAAATCTGAATAAGCATGGGCTACTTTTTTAGCACTTAACTTATTGTGTTCTACCTGATTAACTTTTTGAACCTTGCTCCATAGAGAGCACATGATGAAAGGGTTCTTGTTCAACACATCTTATATACCTAGTGCTCTGTACATATCACATTTCACAAATGATAAAGGAGTTCTAGCTTCCTGTCTTCCAACTGAATAATATTTGGAAAGTAATTTCTATTTCTTCATCTCAGTTTCTTCATTTTTATTTTTTATCTGTTTTATTAAATAATTTTTTAAATTTCTAAAACATTAGTTCTGCACAGGAAGGTTTGGAATGGGACTGGGGCATGGGGCAGGCGGGAGGGGAGAACAACTTTGGCCTATTTTAATAGAGTAGGACAGCATATCCCTAAGTGTGCACCACAGAGCAGTGCCTTCTGTGTGAAGCCACAGGCTTTCTAAAATGATGAAAAGCCAGTGGTAGGGATGTTGTTCAAAGACACCTGTCCTTGATGTTGCTTTATTCCCATGGAGGATGATGCGATCTTGCTGATACCTGGATTACTTATGAGCTAGGATAGTCAGAAGTTTGTACACATTCCCATAAACCAAAGTCCATAAATAAATTGATTATGTTAAGAACGGTTACACTGATTTAGAGAATTAAAAATTGTGGCTCAGCAAGAAGTGAGCCTTCAGACCTGAGAAGGTGTCACAGGCCATAGCTGTCCCACCCCAGGCTTGCCCTTGCCCTCTCCCCTCTACCTTCTTAAGGACTAAGAGAAGTTATGCTGAGATATGAAAACTGGTTGATGTCATGTGTGCACATCATATAGAAAATGTCTTGGTAAAAGTTGGGAAATTAAGAGTACAATATATATACACACACACACACACACACATATACATACATATATATTTATGTTTCCTTAGTCAAATACATTTTGGAAACCCAGGCTCTAGCAAGGGTAAAAGTGCCTGTGTATGCTTAACTGCAGAAAAATTCAAAACCCTTATTATGCTAATATATGTTATGAATCTTCAATAAGAAACTAGAATTTCAGCATTTGCCAAACTTACCTGATCACAGAAAATTCCGTAGGCCTAGTTAATAATATGAAATGCACTCTGGGAAAAACTGAACTAATCAAGTGATAATCAGAGCCTGAACTATAATGTTTGTGGCATTTAAATTAAGTTAAATTTAGAGTTAAATTTCCTCCCCCTATTGTGAGACATTATTTTGTCTAAAGTTAGATTCAGTTTTTTTTTTTTTTTTTTTTTTTTTTTTTCTTTTTTGCCATTTCTTGGGCCGCTCCCGCAGCATATGGATATTCCCAGGCTAGGGGTCTAATCGGAGCTGTAGCTACCAGCCTACGCCAGAGCCACAGCAACGCGGGATCTGAGCCGCGTCTGCAACCTACACCACAGCTCATGGCAACACCGTATCGTTAACCCACTGAGCAAGGCCAGGGATCGAACCCGCAACCTCATGGTTCCTAGTCGGATTCGTTAACCACTGCGCCACGACGGGAACTCCTCAGATCTTTTATAATTCAATTAGATACTTCATTTGCAGTCTCTTTTTGGACAGATATCCACAGAAATACACATATATGTATATATATGTATATGTACATGATTATAGGAACTTGGAAAAATATTAACAGTTGATTGGTAAGAAAGAATTTCATATTCACCCTTGTAAATATAACTCCTGTTACACATGTTTGCAGTTCATTTTAGTGCTTTGATTTTTTTACCTACCGGAGAATTTAAACATTTGATTTTAATGATTGTGTCATATCCCAATCCTGCAATTAACATGTTTGAACCAAAAGTTTTAGATATGTCAGATTATTTCCTTGGAATGTCCCAGCAATGGAAATGTTGAGGCAGAAAGTTTGAATATATTATGGCTTTTGTTATATATAATTTGATCATTTTACCTGAGGTTAGAGGGGATGGGGAGAGGATAGGAAGGTACTTCTCTGTACTTGCAGTGGAAATCCACCTGTAACATTCATAACTACAAAGCCTGTTGTGGATGATAAATGGCTTACTGTGTGAAACAATAATAATTAATGTAGTATTATTATTAGCATTCATGTAGCAACACTTACTGAGTTGTTATACTACAAACTACATTTATATTTATTATCTCTTAATCGTCAAGAAACTCTGAGGTACTTACTCTCTGTTAGTCTTGTTTTAAAGATTAGGACTTGAAGCACAGAGATGTGAAGTAGTTCACCCAAAGTCACTCAGCCAGAACAGATACAAATTCAGGCAGGCAGCCTTCAGAGCTCTCCTTCTTAATCTTGGATTAAGATCTTAATCTTGATGCTTTCTCTTTAGCACTTAACAGGAAATATATACATATACACAGCTCAACCAAATGAGGGTACCTACTATACAGCTCTGAACTTAGCATCTATCTTGCATTATCAGAGTATGAAAGAGACTCAGAATTGTAGGGAATGGTTCTTATTCCGTCCATTCCTTCTCCACTCTACAATAACTACCTTGGTATTAAATCCTTGGCCTGGTAGATATTGTTCTTTCCCGGTATCTCTGTTAATATTGTCAAATTAGAAGCCAAGATTATTTCAATAAAGAGGAGATTCAGGGTAGATGTCTTAGGTCAAATATGAGTTACAGGGGAATTATACTTTCAATGGACATATTAATTGGAAAACACACACAGAGTCACATACACATACATTCCGGTTCATGGTTCTCATGATCCAGTCAAAGTAGCAAGTAAAACAGGGAGGCAGGAACTAACATGGTTGTTTGAATGGAAAAAAGTCTCTCAAATGTTCCAATTCTATGTCTCTTTTATCCAACATCCTAGCAGCTTGCCCAGCTGACAGTTATATTTCCTAGACTTAGATAACCCATTTCCCAACCAGTGTTTGACTAGGACCTGTATATATTTCATCTTAGAAGAAGCAGCTTTCAGATTGTATTTTGGATTTGTGCAAACATCCTAAGTCATATTTCCGCCAACTTTATTTTCTGATAAATATATACAGATTTGCCTATAATTTCTTTGTAAAAATTTATTCCTTTCTTTAGTTTTCTATTTTGAAATATTAGAATAAGTTCACTATTCCACTAAAGACTAAATATATACTGCTATTTTTTTTTCTTGGCACTATTTAGCAAATATATTTATTCTTAATTTGCTTTAAAATCTTATTTATGAAATAAGATGAGTAATAAGTACAATTATAAGCATTACACTTGTATCCATAATGGTCTCATAACTTCATTAGAGAGCTCACTCTTGCTGAAATAGCTCCCCTAATTCCTGCCACAACTATGCAAAAGTTCCCTTTTGCTTGAGTTTTTAATTTTGCATAAATCTTCATAACTAAAGAACCTTAAAAATAAGCTTTATTGTTATTTATTTTATAATCCCTTGTAGCCTATAATGTGTAATAATAGTGGCTTGCACATAGTAGTACTTCAGAAATTGCACATAGTAGTACTGCACTGAAATACAGTATCAGTGAAGGAAGGAATTACATTTTATTCCATAAGAAATTACTTAGGGGCCTGAAAACTACATCAACTGTTGGCTTTTTATCTGTCAAACTTGATACATTCCCAGATTCATTCCTCCCCAGTTTCACTTTTGATTAGTCACTGGAATCACAGTTCTATGACTAATATGACCCTTTCACTTTTGTTCACTTATCCAAAGGGCTAGCAGTACCAAGCTCATTTATGGTATAAATTGTCTAAGATTTAAACACTCTAGTTTTGTTCCCAGTTTACCAACTACTTTAGAAAATTTATTTTAACCTCTTAGAGTCTTGGTTTCCTAATCTATGCAGTTGGAAGAATAGTATATATATATTTTTTGTATATATAGTGTGTATATATATGTATTTTTTTTTTTTTTTTTTTTTTTGTCTTTTTAGGGCCGCACCTGTGGCACATGGAAGTTCCCAGGCTAGGGGTTGAATCGGAACTGTAGCTTCCAGCCTACGCCACAGCAACATGGGATCCAAGCCACATCTGCTACCTATACCACAGCTCATGGCAACGCTAGATCCTTAATCCACTGAGCAAGGCCAGGGATTGAACCTGCATGCTCATGGATACTAGTCGGGTTCATTTCCACTGAGCCACAATGGGAACTCCTGTATAATCTATTTTTTGATCAAAGATAGCTTTGAGTTATCTAATGAAATTAAGTTAAAGGAAAGTTTCAAAATTTGTTAAGGTGCTAGGAAAATATAAATAATGATTATGGCAAAAAGCTAAAATAAAAGCCCAATATTTGCCTGGATCTTTCCTAAATTATCTGCTTTCCAGCTGTGTGTGTGTGTGTGTGTGTGTGTGTGTGTGTTGTCTATTTGTTTGTTTTTGCTTTTAGAATAATCCAAATTTCTACCAGCAATATATGACAACAGTAGTGGCCACTGATAGAGTGGGTACCATTTAACAGACATTCATTTAGGTACTTAAATTTAATTCTTACAATTATGTGAGGTAGATATTAATTCTAGCGACATAACAGAGAGGGGAAAATTGAAGCTTAGAAAGGCTCGGCAGCTTGTCCAAAGACAAATAATTATTATGTGTGGGAGTCCATATTCAAAGCTAGGAATGACTGACCCCAAAGTTCATTTGATTAACCAATTTGCTACCACGCCCCCTTCTATCCCCTCTAAATGCACATCTTTCTTTACTCCTCTCTCTGCATCTGCCAATATGAAAGTGCCAGGTGTGAAAGCTTCTGAGACCTCTTCATCTGAGAAATTGAGAACTCAGAGAAAAATGAAAATTAGGCCACAAATTTAATGTAAAACAGAGGTCAGACTTGAGAGGCCTTATCTATTGAATAGCAGCAGTTTAAATAGCTTCAAAGTCCCTTCTCACACAGAATAATCTCTGCAAATTCAATTCAGTTACATCAATATGATTATGAACTATGTAATGACTTATGGAAATTCAAATTTAGGAGCAAACAGATTGATTTGCGCTTTGCTGACCAGAGCCTATTCAGTAGAGACGGGCACAAATTTTATTTTTATGTAAATCACCTCAAATACAGCTCTTTCTTCTAAATTATATGAAACTGGCATTTGCCCATGTGCATTATTTCCTGGGCAGCAGGAACCGTGGCTGGCACCTGAAAGCCCAGCAAATCCAAATGTGGATGTGAGGAAAAAGGATCAGGAACGGAAGCATTTTCATTTTCAATATTCAGAAATTGACAAGTGCTTTGAGGTTTGATGTCTATTTAGCGTGATTTAATAAAAAAGTTTGGAATTAGAATCAGGAAAAGCCAGGGTGGAATTTGATATGGATGATTTTTTGCCCTCAGTGAAGTTGGACTCTCTTACTTCCTGTTGTCTGTATCTTTTTCATTTTTTCAGCAAACCTTTCCCAAGGACTTCTTACATGTCAGTCACCTGGATAAGACTCTGGGAGATGAGCAACACAGAATTCCTTGCTAATGTAGTTGCCCATCTAAAGACAGGATAATAGAAACCTAAATAAAAGTCACAGCTTTGCAGGACTGGAGCAAGACAATGGTGGAAGTGAAGGGAGAGGAACTGTAACAAAAAGAGTTAATTTTATTTCGGCAGACAGATAGGCTTCTGAGGAAATACATTGCTTGAGAAATAGATCTTTATAGATGGTAAATAAAGGTAACTATATGAATTTAGCAGGGCGATATTGGGAACAAATATAAAAATATATGTAAGTTCTGATCTTAATGATCTGTATCCAAATGCTAGCGTTATTTTTTTTTTAATTGCACAAGTATAAAACCAGGAATTAGCTCTTACTGTTCAGAACCTATTCTTCTGCTGTATTTAAACATTCATTTTTTAATATCAGAGTCATCCTTATTTTGTGCCTGTAACTGATTTTCACCAGCCTGAAACGCCTGTAAAAGGCACAGGAGCACTCAGGGTACTATATCCCAACCCAAAACATGCTTTTTATCTCTATAAAAATATAAATACAATATAAATATAATTTATCCACTTATATTCTATCTACCACACATAAATGCAAGTACCTGAGTTAGATCAGTATACAAGAAATTGCACCTGTACTCTTGGATCAATTATACTCACCCTTATCTCTCTGCATCCCCTAAGCTCCAAACCACAGGCTCTTGCCTCTGGCCTCAGGTTTTTGTTTTTCCCTCTTTATTTAGCAAAATATCTGAATCATTGCATCTAGAGCTGTTTGCCCTGGACTCCATGGAACCTGAAGTATATACCAGACAGGTTTTTTTTTTTTCTTTCTTTTTTCTTTTTTTAGGGCCACACCCAAGGCATAAGGAAGTTCCCAGGCTAGGGGTTGAATCAGAGCTGCAGCCAAGCAACACGGGATCCGAGCCACATGTGTGACCTACACCACAGTTCACAGCAACACAGGATCCTTAACCCAAGAGGGCCAGGGATCGAATGTGCATCCTCATGGATACTAGTTGGGTTCCTTACTGCTGAGCCACAAGGAGAATTCCTATCCCTGGTATTTTAAACTCAGTGTTATGAGATTCTCCATTTTGTTAAATGAGGCAACTTATTCCTTCTCATTTCTGCACATTACTTCATTGTAAGAACGCATCAATTTATGAGTTCTACTATTAGTAGATACATGTTTATTGGTAGGTATGTGTTTATTGATAGGTATGTGTTATTTCCAGATTTTGTTTATTACAGATAATTCTATCATGAATATTTTGTACATATATTTGGTGCACATATATGCACTATTGTAAATGTACCTAGAATTTTAATTGATGGAACCTCATATAGACATATGTTCAACTTAAATAAAAAAGACAAATCATGTTCCAAAATGGCACTATAATTTTATAAATTCAATGGGTCAGATTTTCAGTTGTTCCTTATTCCCAGCAACATAGTACTTTTGGTCTTTTTATTGTTAGTCATTCTGATGGGTATGGAGTAGCATTGATTTATGGTTTTGATTTGCATTCTTCTTATCACTAATGTGAATGATTTTTCATACACTAAATCGCTAAGGGATATCCTCATTTGTGATGTTCCTGTTCAAGTCACTGGTTCATTTTTCTAACTGGGTTGATTGTTGTGATAGGCAGAAAAAAGGGACCCCAAAAAAGTCCACACTATGATCCCCAGAACTTGTAATACAGGTTCTTATAATAAGTGTTACCTTACATGTCAAAAATAGCTTTATAGATATGCTTAAGGTTAAGGTGGTAAAATTGTCCTGGTTATCTAGATGGGCCCTGTTTAAGATCTCACATGAAACCTTAAAAGTGAAAGTGGAAGGTAGATAAGTAAGGTCAGAATGATGACAGTGTGAGAATGATTTGACACCATGTTGCTGATTCTGAGATGTATACCTAAAAGAGCTGAAGAGATCCCTCTAGGAGCTGAGGACAGTCCCCAGTTGACAGCAATTTTATGGAGACCTCAGCCCTGCAACTGCATGGAACTGAATTCCAAGTCTGAATAAGCCAGGAAATGGATTTGTCTTTGGGGACTTCAGAAAGGCATGTAACCCTGCTGACCCTTTGATTTTAGCAGTCAGACCTATTACAGATTTTTGACTTGCAGAACTGTAGGATAATATGTTAATATTGTTTAAAGCCCTAAAGTTTATTCTAAGTTAGGCTCATGAAAGAAAATTAATACAACTATCTTTTTAATTTATATGCATTAAGTTCCTTCTATATTTTGAATATGAATTAACCATTGCAAAGACCTTGTCCCAACCTGATTTTCCTTTTCATTTCTTTTTTTTTTTTTAGGGCCACACCCATGGCATATGGAGGTTCCCAGGCCAGGGGTCCAATCAGAGCTGTAGCCACCAGCCTACGCCACAGCCACAGCAAAGCAGGATCCGAGCTGCATCTGCGACCTACAGCACAGCTCATGGCAATGCCAGATCCTCAACCCACTGAGCAAGGCCAGGGATAGAACCCGCATCCTCGTGGATGCTAGTCAGGCTCATTAACCACTGGGCCGCAATGGGAACTCCCTCTTTTCATTTCTTAATGGAATATTTTGATAAAAAGTTTTTAATTCTAATATAGTTCATTTATTTATCTTTTCTGTATAACTCATTGTGTATCTTATTTGAGATTTATCTGGCTACCCCAAGCTAATTAAGATATTCTCTCAATTGTGATATAAAATTCCTATATTATGGCAAAAGAAGAAAAAATTTTAAACATAAAAATTCTTTTCTGCCCTTTGGTTCTCTCTCTTCCCCCACTATGCATTTGTATGTCTTCATTATGCAATAACTAAACCTCCCTTATCAGCAGGAATACCTACTCAACCATCAAAAGCAACATTCTTTTAGCATCAACAAAACAATACCCTTTTTTGTGTCTTTTTTTTTTTTTTTAGAGCCACACCTGCAACATATGGAAGTTCCCAGGCTAGGGGTCCAATTGGAGCTTCAGCTGCCAGCCTACACCACAGCCACAGCAGATGCAGGATATGAGCCAAGTCTGCAACCTATACCACAGCTCACGGCAAGGCCAGATCCTTAACCCACCGAGCAAAGCCAGGGATGGAACCCACGTTCACAGATACTAGTCAGGTTCTTTACCGCTGAGCCACAATGGGAACTCCAACAACACCTTTAAAGAACATTCCTTCTTGATCTTGTAAGAGCTTATAGGATCCACTAAGACTATACTTAGATCTGGATTCTGTAAACTGTAAAGTCTTCTCTCAAAAAACTTATATAACCATGCCTTGATTTCTAACCAGGAACACAGTTCTCAGAGCTTTCTGAGATGCTCTTCCTGGATTATAATCCTCAAATTTGCCTTGAATAAAAATTTCCATCTCTTTCCTAGATTGACTGATTACTCTTTTGTCAACACAATCCACTTAGATATCTTTGCATATGGTATGACATGAGTCCAGTTTCATTTTTCACATGGCTATCCAAACGGACACTTCACCATTTATTTAAAAGACTGCTTTCCAACACTGACTCTTTTCCAGTCCACCTTTGTGATATATCAAGTGTTTTTATAAATGTATCTCTTTTTCAACTCCCATTTCTTTTTAATCTTTCCTTTCTTTTAATTTCTTTCTTTTAAGTTTTCCTTTCTTACGCTATACAGTTTAAATCAGCAGTATTTTTAAAGTCTTGATAATTAAAAAAGTCACTCGAATTTGTTCTTTTTCAAGAATGCATGGGTTGACGTTCCCATGGAGTTTGGCTTAGCAGGTAAGAACCCAACATAGTGTCCATGAAGATACAAGTTGATTCCTGGCCTTGTTCACTGGGTTAATAAGGATGCAGCATTGCAGCAAGCTGAGATATAGGTTGCAGATGCGGCTTGGATCTGGTGTTGCTATGGCTGTGGCATAGGCCAGCAGCTACACCTCTGATTCATTGCCTAACCAGGGAATTTTCATGTGCCACAGGTGCAGCTATAAAAAATAAATAAATAAAAATAAGTAAGTTTGGGCAGTTTTGCACTTTTATGGTATTATTTGCCAATTCATCAAAATGGAATTCCATGGTTTTTAGGTCTTCCTCTGTTTTATTTGTATTTAATCATATGTTGTGGTTCTCTCTGAAATAATCATACATATCAGTCGTTAATCACTGTACATGATGTTTTATTAAACATCATATTCTTTTACACGTTCTTTTACATTTTATTTCCTAATTGTTCATTGCATATAGAAATTAAATGATATTTTATAAAAACTTTGTGTATAGAGACTATTTTAAATCACTTAGGTGTCTACAAACTATATATTGCTTTCTACATATATGATAGTGGGATTTTTTTTAAATAAAACTTGTACCTATTTCGCCCCTTACAATTATTTTGCTTTTTAGTTACTTTTCAATCTTAATTCTGGATAGGATACCCTCTATCATAATAGAAATGGCAATAGAAGTCCTCCTTGTCTTGTTACTGACTCAAGGGAGAAAATTTTATTAATGATTATTAACAGACATTTACTGTTAGATTTTTTCTATAGGTACCTGATATAAAAATAAGAACATTTCTGCCTATTTCTAATTTCTCGGTAGTTTCTGTTATGAATGGGAGTTAAATTTTAGCAATTGTTTTTCCTGTACCTATTGAGGTTCATCAATCATAGCCTTTTTTCCTTTATTCTAGTAGTGTGTTGAATTACACTGACTGACTTACAATGGTTAAACTAATTTTGTATTCTTGGGAAAAGGACAAACTTCATCATGATTTGGGGATATTTTTATTTCATTTGATGAATTTAGCTAATACTCATACATTTAGAATTTTCATATATATGTTAATGGGCTAGATTGGGCAACTAATAATACCACCTTGAAATACATCCTAAAAACTTGACAGAACTACAGAGAAAAATGATATGATCATCTTAATAGATGCAGAAAAAGTACTTGCAAAATTCATTATCCACTCCTGATAAAACCTCATCAAACTAGGAACAGAATGGAGTTTCCTTAACCTCACATAATGAATCTATAAACAAAATCTATAGCCCAAGACTGAGTTAACCCCATCCCCCAAAGTAAAGATATTTCCCCTCATCAATTCTAATCATTCAGCTTTGTACCTAAGGTTTTAGCCATGCTAATATGCAAGGAAATAAATATAAGTAGTATCCAGATTGTAAAGGTGGCATAATCATCTATGTTCATAATCATGTGAAATTTACAAAAAAAAACTTCTAAGAGATTTTACAGAGTTGCAAGATACAAGAATATATAGTGATTATATTTCTGTACACTAGCAGTGAACACTGAAAGTATAATTTTAAAAGCATGCCAGCTATAATTTCATCAAATTATGAAGTACCTAAGGATAATTCTATCGAAAGATAATGCAAATTGTGTAAGAGTTTGTGCTCTGGGTGCGTCTTATCTGTTTCCTCTCTATTAAACGTTGGAAAAGATCTGTATGAGCTTATGTTTCTACATCAGTAAACATAGGAGTGAATTTTTCACACGCTCAGTGATAATATAAAGATTGAGATAGTGAATGTGAGAGTCATTAGCATGATACCACATAGGAATTCAATAAATGACAATTGTTTTTTGAGGCTTAGTCTTAAACAGAAATTCATTCCATGATTTCTTTGGCAAGAATTTAATTAAGAATTTATAGGGGAGCGTACAGAGTTTAGAGAGGTCAGCCTTGTCATGAAAAGAGGTATGACTTTGAATGGGCAAGAGAAGAAAAGAGTATTTCTGGAGCTCGGTGAACCCTGTTACCACAGAGCAGAGATGGCCAACAGGATCAAGAGTCCTGGGGTGACTGACCCACTTCTACGAATGTGGTGATGATTCAGGCAAGGAGCAGGGAAAGGAATGAATGTTGTGACCTCTGTTTTCTCTTACCCTCTGAGGACCTTCTGATAAGTCCCCCTGGGTGAATCTAATCATAAACCAGAAGACAAGGAAATATGGGAGATAGAGTTCTAGAGTCCGGGCCCTCCATACACACAGCAAAGAAGATAAGGGCAGAGAGGGCAACTAGGGGGTATCAAGTGGAAATTAATCTATGCAATTCCTTTCTTCTCTTACTAGAAAATGTTTATTTTCAAAACAGATACTATGGGTGCCAAAGGTTCTCATCTTCATTTATCTTCCAGCCAGCTGGCTCTGTGGAAGTCCAATACCCTTTAATAATTTGGCCATGACTGTTAGACAAATGAGTCTACAACCTGACTTAATGATACCAGTAGTATGTTACCATCTATCATGCCTACTCCTTTTTCAATTTTTGACATAAAGTAATTAAAATACTATGGAGTAATAGGATCTGCCCTAATTTTCTCATTTATTATGAAATATTACTAGATAAAACCAAGTAGATCATAGTAACTCATCAATACAGGCAAGTGGTTTAATTGAAAGTGCCAAGTGAATAAAACATAAACCCATTTTGCATGGTGGTACCTGATTGGAACATTTGGCTGAGCTGACCAAACAGCAACCCAAATTACTCTTTCCTACATCTGCCTCTTTAGATGCTGCTTATGCACATACAGAGTCCTTCTACCTAAAGCACTGTTTTCTCCCACTGGTGCCTATTGAAAACTTACCCATCCATCCATCCTTCACAAGCTGCCTCACATGTGACCTAGGTTTTCTGATTTTCCATCAAAAATGACCCTTTGTCCCTTAAGGTCGCCCTTTTTACTCCTCCTTTTTTACATCGTTTTCTATCTTATCAGTAACCCCATCCTATCAACAATACTTCTTATTTTATAGGTTATTTTATATTCTTTTCCTCTGTCCCTTAAAGCCTGCCAACACAATCTCTACCCTGGACTCTGCAACATGTGGACAGCCTCCAAAACTTAACATGGTTCGAAATTTTTCAATATTATGATGGTGTGAAAGTGATCTGCTTTCGGTGGAAATCATACTTTAAATTTGAATTTTGGATCTTTTTTCTGGGCTAGCAATATGTAGTACGATACTCTCTCATGATGCTGGGCAGTGGCACCAGCCACAGCTCCCATTCAGTCACATAATCAGTATAGAAAACAACCAACACATTTATAAACACCCTGTACTCATACAACCATCCTGCACAGTATTCAATACATTACATGACATAGTCAACACTTTATTATAAAATAGACCTTGTGTTAGATGATTTTGTCCAACCGCAGGCTATTGTATTCTGAGCATATTTAAGGTAGGCCAGACTATGCTATGATGTTGGGCAAGTTAGATGCATTAAGTACACTTTTGTCTTATTATATTTTCAACTGATGATGAGTTTATTAAGATATGGCCCCATCTTAAGTTGACGAATATCTGTTTTCCTGACACGTCTTAATCTCCTCATTCATACCTGTTTTCACCAGCAAACTGACTCTCCTAAAAACAACAACAAAACAAAATCCAATCGTGAAAATTTCCTGTTGCAAATCCTTCATTTACTTCTCATTATTACAAAGGTCTGTTTCATTAGAAAGAGACTTGTAGTCTTGAAAGAGTTATCCTTCCATGCCTCATTTCCTGCCACTGTCCAGAAGCTCTTGAGCTCTACTACTTAAGCTATAGAACTTAGTTTCCTCAATTGGTCAGGTTCTTTCATAGCTCCAGGTCCTTGCCTAGGGTGTCTTCCTTACCTGGAAATCTTCCCCCTCAACCACCCAAACACCCAGCTGATTATCTTCACCAACTCCTTTGCATTCTTCTAATTCAATTCACATGTTATCTGCTTCATGGATCTTCTGAAATGCTCCTTTCCCTCCTACACATTTTCCCAATCTATGTATGCTTTCAGCATATAATTTCTCATTCTGAATTATAGAAAGCTGTTAGACATTGAGTTCCTCAAAGGTCATAATTGTTTTCTGTGCTGTGTGCTCAATAAATATTTACTGGGAAAAGAATGAAATAAAATCCTAATTGAACTTTATTTGCTCTAAGTTTATGATTTACAATATCAGTTCTCTAAAAATATTACTTGGTTATTATAAGTATATCTTTACTCTGACTTAACATTGTTATAATCTATGAGCATTAAAAAATTAAGATTGTAAAAATTATTCTGGTCAGTCAGTATATCTCTATAACAAATATACTACCGTTATAACAAAACAGTACTGATATTGTCTCCTGCTACACCAATTAATCATTTACTTTGGCCCATCAGTTCAGTCTAAAAACCAATATGTCATGGCTAAGTTGCTTGAGACCTAATGATGCAAATGATATTTATAGGTTGGCTCCTGACCTGTGTGTCCACAGAACACCTAGTTATATAAATAGAATACAATAACAAGCAAGGCAGATAAATCTCACATCATTAAGGGTCCATATGAGGAATATTATTATAATATGATTATCATATTAATATAATAATATGAGATATTATTATAAGGAAACAATAATTATTTTAAATTGTTATATGTCTATAAAGAAAATAAGGTGGTATTGTGGAAAATAATGAGCGAGACTACTGTAGGGGCTTACCAAAATGAAAGGGAGCAGGACCCTGTGGGGTCCTCTGGTACAAATCCCTCCTAGCGTCCCTCTTTCTTGTTCATTGGAAATAGTCTCATTCAGTTTCTTTGACCTTCCCCAACATCAAAAACGAAGATTCAAACATTTGCTAATCAGAGAAGGGAGGGTATGCAGAAACAAAGGAGGGGCAATCCAGAAACAATAGAATAGAAACAGTCAAGACATTGTTCCAAAGAAGACATGCATATGGCCAACAGGCACATGAGGAGATGCTCAACATTGCTAATTACTAGAGAATTGCAAATCAAAACTACAATGAGGTATCACCTCACACCAGACAGAATAACCATCATTCAAAAGTGCTAGAGAGGGTATATAGAGAGAAAAACCCTCCTACACTGTTTCTGGGAATGAAAATTGGTGTGGCCACTATGGAAAAGAGTATGGAGAGTCCTTAAAAATTAAAAATAGAGTTATCATACACCCTTGGAACCTCAGCCCTGGGCATATATCTGGAAAAGATGAAAACTCTAATTCAAAAAGATACATGAATCCAAATGTTGATTGCAACATTATTTACAATAGCCAAAGACAAGGAAGCAACCTAAATGTCCATCAACAGATAAATAGATAAAGAAAATTTGGTACATATATGTGATGGAATATTACTCAACCATAAAAAAGAATGAAATAATGCTATTTCAGCAACATGGATAGACCTAGAGATTATTATATTAAGTGAAGTAAGTCAGAAGGAGAAGGACAAATATCATATGATGTCAACTCTACATGGAATTAAAAAATGATAAAAATGAACTTACTAACAAAATAGAAACAGACTACAGACATAGAAAACAACCATGATTACTAAAGGGGATAGTATTAGGGGTGTAGTGGGGAAGATATAGTAGGAGATGGGGATTAATATATACACACTACTGTACATAAAACAGGTCAACAACAAGGACCTACAGTATTATATACTCAATATCTTGTCTTAACCTGTAATGGAAAAGAATCTCAAAGAGAATATATATATATATTATATATTATATATTATAAGTTATCCTATTACATTATAAATCATATTTGTAATTATAAGTTATAAATATATATTGCAGAATCACTGTTATATATACGAAGGAACATATATATAATGGAATCACTTGTTTCCACTTGAAACTAATACAGCATTGTAAATTAGCTATACATCAATTAAAAAAAAAAGAAAAAGAAAAGAAACCCTAAGTCAGAAAGAAAAGAAAGAAAGAAACAATAGTGCAGCCTTGGGGCAGGGCCCCTAGTTCCTTCTCAAGGGATATGATATATATAACACTATCTTTGCACTCCTGCAGTAGGCCTCCCCAGGTGGAGGATGGTCACTTCAGGCTGAACACAAGATTCCTGGAACAAAATCTCTGTTGCCTCAGCACCACCAACCAACCAGAAGAAAGTCACGCTCCCTCCAGCCCTCACCCCAAATTTTGCCTGTAAAAACGTCTCCCCCAAAACACCATCAGAGAGAGTGGGATTTCTGAGCATGAGCCACCCGTTCTCCTTGCTTGGCCCTGCAATCAACCTTTCTCTGCTCCAAACTCTGAAAATATTGTTTTGTTAGGCCTCACTGTGTCAGGCACCCAAACTTGTGTTCCGTAGCAAAGAGAGGTGGTGAATGTACTCAGCTAACAATTTAAAAATGACTAACGATTGTCCTGAAAGTAAGGTGAGTTCAGTTGAACTCTTTTGTTAACTCACATTGCCCTGTCCAGTGTCCTAAATGATTAAATCAGTTTTAAGATGGAATTCAAAGTAGAATTGACTCATTCAAAAAAATGTTTTTAACATTTCCTAAGTGATGTAGCATAGCTGTCCCCTCCTGGAACTTAGCTACTGGGAGAGATAAGATAAAAATAATTGCATCAATAATCATTATTTGCAAATGAAAACTTTATCATGTAGCTATGGTTAAAATTGATGAGATCTAATTTACTATCTCTGATGTGAAGATAAGCTAAATGGTCCAAACTTCAGTCATACTAAAACAAGGAGGAAAAAAACACACAGGAGATAAAATAAAACCTGTTAAAATAGTATACATCTGAAATAGACCATAACTGTGTGCAAGTGCTTTACCACATGCTAACTCATTTGTTTTCATAATAATGCTCTATGTTTGGCAGTGTTATTCAAACAATGTTTCTTAAGGAACCATTATTCAGAGAGGATGAGAAAATTTGCCTGCCCTGGGTCACAGTGGCCTATTAAAGGCAGGATTCAAACTTAGTTTTCCAGTCCAAGACCCTTCTTATTCACCTAATATGTTATACCACAAATAAGAAAAAGACAAAGGAGTTCCCGTTGTGGCACAGTGGTTAACGAATCCGACTAGGAACCATGAGGTTGCGGGGTCGGTCCCTGCCCTTGCTCAGTGGGTTAAAGATCTGGCGTTGCCGTGAGCTGTGGTGTAGGTTGCAGACGCGGCTCGGATCCCGCGTTGCTGTGGCTCTGGCGTAGGCCGGTGGCTACAGCTCCGATTCAACCCCTGGCCTGGGAATCTCCATATGCCGCGGGAGCGGCCTAGGAAATAGAAAAAAAGACCAAAAAAAAAAAAAAAAAAGACAATTAAAAAGCGCATAATTTTTTCATGTAAATAAAAGAGACATTTGGAATTCAAAATATTCATTTTAGTTTCTTGGAGCTTCTATTGAGAGATTCAAATAGAATTTACAATTCCTTATATAAAAAGCCTGTAAACTAAGTAAGATTTAGATATGATCTAAATTGTTCTTCTAACAATCAGAAAAAGCACACATTATGGATATCACCCCTATTTAATTGTAAAAAAAACAAACCCAGGAAAATGAAATGACTTCCCCAGGGTCACATAGCCAGTACCTGGCACAAGCATCTAGACTTCTAAAGGTACTGTTCTTTCTGCAATATGTTCTATCATAGTTTTTTTTTAATTGTAATATATCAATGTCTCTCCTTTTCCATTCATATTTTCAGCAAAATACATTTTTAAAATACATTTTCAGTTATGTATTTAGGTATAAAATAATTTCTGTTTTTTCTTTCCAAAAGAAAGCACAATTTCAAGCTCATGTAACAGTTGTTAGCCTTAAAATATGCAATGACTTCCAAATTATCTTGCCAAATGAGTTCAGCAACAAACGCCCTGATGGTCATAACATTAATATAATCATAAAAGTACCATTACATTAATTAGAACTTTGTAAACGCTGTAATTAAGATATTCTGTGACAGCTGTCTTTCCTGTCCCTGAGCGTTCCCAAGAAATCTCCCAACACCACTTATTTCTGAACCATCATCTGCCTAGAGTTGGGAGAAGCCATCTGTTAGTACATTTGAAATGTTAAGTGACAAAGGGGTTTCAAAACATTATATCCCTTAGAATTCTTTTGGGGGGAGAAAAAAAAGAAGAAACACTCAGCAACCATTTCTAACTGATTTTTAGCTATACCTGGAAGGGAGGCTAACTGAACTTATTTTTAATCTTACATCAGAATTAAATAGTAGAAACACTCTAGAGTTCTGACCTGATTGCTCAGGCAAGTTACCTAAACTCTGAGCCTCAGTTTCCTCACCTTTATGATGGGAAAAATAAATGAGGGCAGTAGTTCCTATTTTTTATTACTGTTGAGAAAAGAAAATGCTATGTTTCATGTCCAGTATCCTATAACATGGCCACAGAAGGCTAATTTTATTTAAAAATATCGTTAAAAAGACTTTAATGATGATACACTGCTAGTCTTTTTCCAGCTACTTTTTGCAGTTATGCAAAATATGATTATTTTAGTCCTCAAAACTACTTCTTAGGTCAGTTTTACTTATTTTTATTAAATCTAAGTGTATTAAAATGTAATAAAGAGGAATTCAATTTTTATTATAATCTAACACTCATTTGATTTTAAACAAATCACTTCACTGGCCCTCCATGTAGAAAATGATGGAAAAATTAGGGAAAACAGGGAGTTTAACTGTCAGGAGAATAACTTAAGAATAATAATAGATATTTTCCCTTTTAAATCTCATCCTTGATATTGTTTTTATTGTTTTTCTCATTATTATGAGTTTCAGCAGGTCAGCACATCCCACACCAGGTTAACTCCCTTGAATATTTTAATCTTCACAGCAGTTCTATGGAGTGAGTGCTGTCATTAAGACCTTTTTTGGAAATAAGGAGACTGAGTCTGAGGTTAAGGAACTTGCTCAAAATGTCACAGAGTTAGTAAGTGACAGAGCCTAGACAAAAACCAAGCTAACTTACAACGAAGTGCATGCTCTTAATCTTTTCTGCTAGTGTTTTGCAACTTGCAAAATACTGCCTAAGTGGAAAATGTTAGTTTTACATGAGAAAAAAACAATGATCTGATTGGTAATTTTCATCTCTGTGGGTATAGAAAGGCATGTCTCACTAATAGGGGGAAAAAAGTAGTAAAAATTTTAAATGAACTATGTGTTTTACAAAAAAAAAAAAAACACAAAAAACTACTCCATCTTCCTGATACAAGTAGTTATTGTTATTTTCCTCATTTTGTAGAAGAGAAAACAGGCAGAAAGGTAGAGTATCTTGCCCAAGTTCATACTAGTAAGTGAAAAGTGGGATTTAGATTCACGTGGTCTGAATAGCTCCACTATTTTGCCTTATGAATCACAGAGAAAGATGTGGCTCTTTTGTGCTGCTTTGAATGACTAGGAACTGCTTTAATAAAGGAAAAGCCTACTATGTACCAGTCTCTTTACACATACAACTTCCAGTGACCATTCTCCTGAAATTTGGAATCATTTCTCTTTCCCTCCTACCTAGTCCCCTTTCTCATCTTTTTTCTTCCCTTTTTCTCTCCCTCTTTTTTTCCTTCCCCTTATCCTCCTTCTACAAGACAAATTACTTGAGTTTCTGAGATTTTCCATGGGTTAACCAAGACTTCAGAGCTAATAAATAGAAGTGTTATTTGAGCCTATTTTAACAGAGCTTGATTTGTTCTAAAGTCTGAATTCTTTCTGCTACATCACACTACTTATATCTCAGGTATTTCCTAGATTTTCAAATAGCTAGGGAAAAATAGCCATTTCTCAAGATTGTGACTAAGTTTTAATTGATAAAATTATGAATATTATGTGATAAGACTCTAGGTAATAAAGACTGTTAAAATCTACCTTTAGGAGTATTTAAAAAAAAAAAAAAGAAAGAACTTATGCTCTCTGATGCAAAAGAAGACTTAAGAGACTGGAACTGTAGGACATAAGTACAGATTTTATATTATAGGATCTTGCCAAGCATCTCTCCTAAGCATCTTAAGGGGATAGACACTATAATTTAAGGTGGACATATTATATGAGCCTAGGCATAACTGAGAGCTGTATGTCATCTGTGTGTTTACAACATAACCATGAGGACAAAGGCCATAGTCAATTAACTTGTGTACATTTAAATTGCTATTTTCTCTGAAACATATGGTACAGTGTTCTACTTGAGGGACAAATCACTTTAGATAAGTCTTATCAACATTGTTTACAATGATTTTGAAGGGCAATCTACTTCCTAATAATAATTACAAAGGCAGGCATTTTTAACTGAAAAAGGAACAAAAGTAGCAATGAAAGTCTAAATTTTTGCTCTTTTTGTATTCATGGAAGAGTTGCTTTCCATAACTACCTTTCAAGAGATATTTGATTGTTAAATCTTTTCCATACCTCTGCCCCAGCTTAGTAGACAAATCTCAGATTTACAGTTTAATGCTAGAGGCATCGCACTAGAAGTTATTGATATTGTTTCTTTCAACTCATACTACTTAACTACTAAAGCTCTTCCATATAGAAGACCTTAAACTTGTGCTAGAAGTCCTATATTTTAATCTACCATTCATCTTTATATTTGAGAATGGGATATGTTCAACAGAAACATGTCGGCAAGAGCAACTTGCAAGACTTGTGTTTTGCAAACCTAGGTCTATAGGGATAGCTACTTGGGATTGTACATATTTTGCCTGATCTTGAGTTATATGTAACTAAAGGAAAAATATAGGGATTTTAGCAATGGGGAGAAAGCAAATACTCCACAGGTGCAGATGAAAAAAAAATCATTGAAAGTTATTTATTACAAAAACTAGAACATGTGGAAATTCATAAGCAAATAAAAGGCTAAGTTTAAAAAGTCAGCAGCTTGATGTAAACGGGAAAATGTGGAGATTAAAAGGATGAATAGGAAATTTTTAAAGTCAAACTCAAGTATCAAAATGAAAATTTGCATGAAAGGTAGTAAATATAAAAGGTAATTGGGTTGGAAATTTAGTAAGAATGTGAAGAACAAATTTAAACAGTTTCTGAGTTTATTATAAATTATTAAGAGTATGAGAATAAAAAACAATGAAAGAATGGAAAACAGAAATCCAACGTAAGATTATTTTTTCTCAAGTAGAAACAAGAGTTACAAAAGTTACAAACATAATGAAATAAAACATTTCTTAACAAAGATCCGTGAAAATAAAATGAAAGGACTCCCTAAAATCCAGATAAATCTGATTTCTGTTTTTATTAAACATAGACATGGGTGTCAGCTATAGTGTCCAAATATGAGGACAAATACCTCAGGACTATATTGGAATCATCTCTAATCTAAAATGATTGAACACTGGAAACAGACAGAAAAAGTAAGATCCAGAAAGTTAGACCATTGCTTATTTTTAATGATAATGAGTTGTTCATCTTTAAAAAAAAAAAAAAAAAAAAAAAAAACTACCTATCTACCTTAAACATGGCTTCACAGAGATTCTGATTCTGTTAATCAGGGTATCACCTGGGTTAGTGCTCTAGCACTACAGGTGACTTTTTCATTCACACTCCTGGTTGGGAACTGACAGTTGAGAATATGACAATGATATAATTGGAGGCCCCTTATGCATTTGGTGTCATATATTATCATTTTAAACCTTTACAACTAAATTACATAATAATCACTCTTGTTTTATGAATAAAAGAGCTTAGCCCCCATCTAAACATTTTAGATAGTCCCTACAAAGACGTGACTTTATTCAACGCACCAATAGCTGTTTTGATGCAGATATTCTCAACCCCCGCCACTTTACAGATAAGAGATTAAGCAATACATCCAAGATCACTGAGTAAGTATCTGTTGGAGCCAGTATGCAGAGATTTTTGATATTTAATTACATCTGTAATGTCAAGACAAAGATTTAAACTGTAGTTCATCTAACTCAAAGAACTTTATGCTTTTCAATAAACTATTCAGAAATTAGAAGGCATTTGGCAAGTTTGGCCAAGCACAGATAATCTGAAAGACTGTGCTTAACTTGCCCTATGCCAAAGAATGCGGTTACAAACTGATTTTTTGTGGGTTTCAGATTTCTTTTTGCATTATAGATATAGTAACTGTATTTTGTCTCTTAATCCTCAAAGTTTAAATCACTTTCTATAGTTTTCTGTCATTTATTTATTATCTTGTCAATCAATAGCAGGGAAATAGATGTGGGAAATATTTTTTCTTTTTTTTTTTTTTGTCTTTTTGCTATTTCTTTGGGCTGCTCCCGCGCCATATGGAGATTCCCAGGCTAGGGGTCGAATCGGAGCCAGCCTACGCCAGAGCCACAGCAACGCGGGATCCGAGTCGCGTCTGCAACCTACACCACAGCTCACGGTAACGCCGGATCGTTAACCCACTGAGCAAGGGCAGGGACTGAACCTGCAACCTCATGATTCCTAATCGGATTCGTAAACCACTGCGCCACGACGGGAACTCCAGAAATATTTTTTAAGATTTTCTTTAGATTATAAAGTAACTGTACCATAGGACTTTATTTATTAGTGTACTTCAGTGAACTAATAACTATTTTAATTCTGAAGTGATTAGAATATGCCAGGAAGCTCTTTAAATATTTAAAAGAGAATAGAAATAGTAGATAAGGATAAAGTATAGTATACTGGGAAAATGTTCTGGAATTGGTTTCAGAAGACTGAGTCTTTGTTTCAAGAGTTACAAGCTGCCAAAAGAGAGCTGAATCTCTCTGATTATTGAGTTTTTTGTTTATAAAAAGGAGTCAAACCTCACATGACTGAGTGTAATATAGGGATGTACAATTGTTTTCCCTTTTTAAAGGATTGTTTTGGGACTATCCAGTTTGAGCCAGAATGTGATATGTAATTAACTGACTTCATTCACTATTCATTTATTCAGCTCCATTTGCATTCATTATGGCTCTCCTGTCATAAAGGAGACCCCCTATTATGTGCAATATGTTTGGCTAAACAGTTTATCTGCACATTGTCCCTAAGCTTTCAAAAGTGTTCCTCACTAACCAAGTCTGCTGAACCTTGAGTCCAATTCTATTCTGGACATCATAGATGTATTTTTATAGAAACAAGAGATGGAGGTTCTTCTAAAGCGTTCCTACCGGAAATGAGAAAATTTCAGATTCTGCTGTAGAAAAAGGATCTTGGAGATCCAGACAATATCCTCACTTTCCAGAAATGACTAGTATCTATAAAAGCGAATTAATTTGCTTAAAGTCATGTACTTATGAGTAGATCACAAAATTAAATCACTATCTCCTCTCTTTTAGTCTAGTGCTTAGGTGTTTATCCATGCTGCAACAGTTGAGTTCAATCACTAAAAAATAATGACAACCATCAAGCCCTTGTTTGAAAGTCCTGCTCTACTTGGGTTTCATACTTGATCTGAGAGTTTGAGATAGTCAATTGCAGAAAATGCCAACTTCGGGAATAAACTCCAGAATATCTCTAAGATCACTCAAACTCACATGCTGGCAAATCTTTCTAGGCTTACCTTATCCTCAACACATCCTTCGACACTTCCCAAGAACTTAAGGAATTATGTCAAGTCAATGCAGTTGCATTTATAATTCAGCTCTCTTATGTGTAAATTATATTTGCCCTTGGCTGCTAACAATCAATTTTTAATAACTCATTGGACATTGATCAGTTTCAAGGTCATCCACACTGAATAATCAGGCCGGTGCCATCAGATCTCTGAATTCTATAAACAAAAACAGCTTATGTTTCAGTATGTAAAATGTGGTTACAAGGAAGGACAAATTGTTTTGTGCCTCAAAACATCCAAAAGTGAATAGTCCCAAACCGATAGACTACGTATTTCAATACAAGTTGTTTTCTGCCTCAACATTTTAGGCTTTGAGTTAGTGGACTTGCTAAGAATTCAGATATTTTTGGTAGAGTCAAAAATCCTGTAACCTCTTATTTCCCTCTGATATCTTTATAATGGTTTCATTCTTCATCTATGCATCCTACCAAATGATAAAAAGGAAGTTCATGTGAGATAGTGGATTTTACTAAAAAGCTGTAAGTGGTAGCTTGCAAATAAAAGGAAAGCCAGATAGCTCCTATTTCTTTCTCAGCAGTTGTAACTGTATAATAATAACATTGGTCATCACTTATTGATAGTCTAAAATGTAGTTTACCCACATGACATGTTGTTCAGAGCTATGGATTATGAAGCCACACAGCCCTAAGCTCTCATACTGATTCTGCCACTTACTTGTTGTTCACATGGGTAAGTCACTTAACAATTATAAATCTCCATTTATCTTTAAAATATGAGTAATATCAAATTCATGGGATTGTGGAATGATTAAACTAAATCATGTATGTTAGAAACGTTGCCCAGGCTCTGACAAATATTAGAGCATAATAAATGCTAGGTATTATTTTATTGTTATTTATTTTTATTTGCAAATTGGCCTGAAAAATATTATTATCATCCCCTCAGAGTGACTAACTTATTGCCTCCAGATCGCGCAGCTAGTGAGTAGCTGCATCACAATTTGAAACCAGGAGTCTCTTTTTTTTTTTTTTTGTCTTTTTGCTATTTCTTTGGGCCGCTCCCATGGCATATGGAGGTTCCCAGGCTAGGGGTCCAGTCGGAGCTGTAGCCACCGGCCTACGCCAGAGCCACAGCAACTCAGGATCTGAGCCTCGTCTGCAACCTACACCACAGCTCACGGCAAGCCGGATCGTTAACCCATTGAGCAAGGGCAGGGATCGAACCTGCAACCTCATGGTTCCTAGTCGGATTCGTTAACCACTGCGCCACGACGGGAACTCCTTTTTTTTTTTTTTTTTTTTTTTGTCTTTTAGGAGTCTCATTTTATAAGCTACAGCTTAGACAGCTGTGAGACAACAGCCTGTGCTCTTTCTAATACATGATTGTATGTTCCCTACTTTCTATATTTCTGAAATATTTTCTAATTTCATCTCTACAGTTTAGTTCAGTTTACAGACAAATCCAGTAGTATCATGGGAATTTACTACGTATTAAAAAAACTTTGTGTTTTTGTCTGTTGATATTTTATTGACACAAAAGCAACATGACATGACATGTAACCATCTTCAAAATATAAGCATCACTTGGAAAGATAATTAACTCTGGATTAAGGCTATTTTAATAATCAATGCATTATTTACCTATTGAATAATGTTGCCAGGAAGGAGATAATTTGATGTATTTTGTTTCAATTTTGTAGGGTCCTTGGAATGATAATCTGCTTCAATATTACTTCCATGCCCCAAATCTCCCAATGACTTTCATGCATCAAATTTGTTATACATAAATAAATAAAACTGAAAAAAAAAAAGATGCACTGTCTACCCTCAAGGAACTAACATTCTAGTGATAAAAAGTGACTGCTAAATAATTAATTCAATAAACATAGCAAGTTTTATGGTAACAAAACATGCAAGGTAAATTAAAGGACAGAGAAAGATTGTTAAAGTCAGTCTTAGGTGGCAAGGTTATGAGAAGAAAGGAGTTACCAAGAAAGAATCCTAAGTAGAGGTACTGACTTTAAAAAATAGACAAAAGGGAAGGAAAACACTAGAGCTCCCCTCACATGTATTAACCTGTTAGCAAAAGAAATGCTTAAACATTTGGAATGATTTACGATTACTAAATGCCAAAAAGTTCTGGACATTGAAAATAGCTGCAGCTCATTGAATTCCAGCACAATAATAGTTTAGTAATATTGTCCTGGTATATTTCAGCAGCTTCATTATTTTGCTCAATTTTCTTAACTTGATCTTTATTGGTATAGGGCAGCTGGTTTAGCATGTGGCGGTAAGTGTTATTAATCTGTAAAATACATTACACAGCAACAAGCTTAAAAGAATCAATAAAGTTATTGTATGTCCTGACTCATCATGTCCTTGTTTAGATTAGCAATGCATATTTTTACATATATTAAAGGAATATATGGGAACTTAAAACCATCTGAATAAAGACACAGTATAGATGCAGAGAAATAGTGGCATAAAATCAACAGTGATAACTAGATGAACAAATTCTACATCATATTTCTAATGTATATAGTCCTGTTTCTAACGTATATCACATTAGTAAAGTATCTATTCATAATAATAATTTTAACAATGCTTTAACATTTTAGAGCCCTTGAATGTTAATGTATTTTGACAAACTAACCTTCTTTAAGTTGCCCACTATCAGATGAGGTATAAAAAACATAAAACATGCCTGATTTCCTATTAGTATGATAGAAATATATGGATTATGCATCTGAAAAGTACTAGGTGATTTAAAATAACATAGTATTGAAACATGTTATTCTTTCCAAGGGTCAAATTCTAATTACCAAGAGAGATATAGTAGGGTGGTGGCAGCCCAGGAAATAACTCTAATTCAATACAACATAGGAGCAATTCTTAAAAAAATAAAATAAAATAAAATGGGAGGGGCAACCCCATTCTTTCAACAAGGATTCATCAAGTACCTACTACACTTCAAAAACAGACTAGTTGTCAGAAATATAACAATGACAATACAACCATGTTCCCTCAGGGAGTTTACATACAGTTTGGGAGATGCAGCAATAACAACAGATGAGGAGATACAGGGTACTCTGCCGGTAGATAGAAAAGATATGAACAGGATTTTAATTCCTGTTAAAGAGCTGAGGTTCGATTCTAAAGACAAAAATAAAAGTTCTTTGAAGGATTTTTGCAGCAAAGAGACAAAAACTTACTCGTTTCTAGAAAGGCCATCATGGCCCCACAAGAAGAATGGAGTACTGTGAACAGACAGAAAGCTGGTCAGTGAAGAGAATGTTACTATAGCAATCAAGGTGAGAGGTAGTACCAGCAGTGTAGACATGAGCCAGAGATAAACTATACATTTTTACATGATCGGAGAGGAGGAGTCAGTAGGATTTCCTGATTTGATAGTGTGAAAGGTTATAAGAAAGAGAGGGGTAAGATAACCTGCAAGTTTCCAGCTTGGAGGACTGAATGAATGGTGATGTTATTCCCTTAGAAAAGAGAGGCTGTTTAGATTGCTTTGTTGGTAAAATTTTAAAAATGCTTTTGCACATAGAATTGTCTAAACAGTTACTACGTTACTGGTACTTTTTTTTTTTTTTTCCTCCCTTGCTTGGAGATCAGGGGCTTTTTAGAAATTTAGCCAATGTTCAATAAATATGTAGAGGATAAAATAATTAATGAGCAATAGAATGAATGATAAATTGCTGGGTATTACTTCATTTGACATTTATGTCATCTCTGAGAAGAAAAAGTAGATGTTTATCTATTTTACATATAAGAAATATGATATAGGATAGGTTGTAGCAGTTGGTCCAGGTTACTTAACAGATGAACACAAAAACACAGGCTGAAATACAGTTCCTTTCACTCACATTCCAGTGCTCTTTTCACTGCACCAGCCTACTTATTACCTGTCTTTTCAACATCTCAAGCCTAACGAAGGAGTCCTCATGAGTTATGTTGTCTCCATTTCCAAGTCAACGAAAAAGATGTGCACAGAATTTCCCCTTAATAAATTACTAGATATCATGGGGCATCTCATCATCTACAAAATTGCCATAATTAACGAGGGCATGTAATTGCTGAGTAGATCCATCAAGCTGTTCTTAAGCTTTGCACAGCAGGTAAAAGATTAGATGCAAAGACTAATTATCAACATTCCAGGTCAGTGTGAGAGAACACACGTGTACACACACACACACACACACACACACACACACACATACATTGCAGAGGGGGAAAAATGATCTCTTTCAATCTAAAAAAGAAAAAAAAAAAAGAAAAAAATCACTTATGATTGTTCCTCTGGGTGAATATTATTGGCAGAAAGAATAAAGGCATTCTTCCACATAATCAAATCCAGGGAGCAAATTCAGAGTCAGAGGAATTTTGTATAGAGTTCCTGAATTCTCCGTAAATAGTTTTCACATGGCACTTGGAGAAATTAACATAAAGAAAACAAGCATTCCACTTTTTAAAAATTGACATAATAAATGGCAAAGCAATAGTTTCTAAAACTAGCTGCTGTTAATAGTTTCATCCTTTCACTCACATTAGCTTTCCTGGAGCTTCAGAAACACTGCTCAGTTTGAAACATTATTAAACACAAGTTCGTTTGTTTGTTTGTTTACTATCTAGGGGCTCAGAAAATAATACAGAAGATGCAAGGGAAATCAAGATGCAATATGATCCACACAGTAGTAAAGGTGTCCTGATTGGTTTGATGCAGAGTCAGAAAGAAGTCAGAAAGGTGACAGGGTGAATCCTGGCCAAGCCATTATCAAGTTTTGTAGCCTACAGAAGTCATAAACCTTTTTGAGTCATACTGCCCACATCTGCTAAAAGAAAATAGTAATAGATTTTATTTGACATGTTATTATTAAAGAAGAAGTTATTTACTGATGTGAAAGAATCTTCCACAGTTTGCGATTGTAGATGAGGTCTTGGCAAATTTGGGCAAGTACATCACAATTTCTTAAGCAATTGCAGGAAGCAAGGATTCTGGATAAAGGGAGCAGTATGTACAAATTAGTGACAGTGTAAACACAGAGTCATGTAATTCAGCAGATGCTCTGTCAATACTCAGCCTCAGTGCCATCCTAGCTCCTTATTTTCTGCTCTAGGAAACTGTACTCAATGAGGTAGGAGGGAGTCTGAAATGTCTGTCCTCTCCCTAACTCTTATTTTTTACCCTGTTGTTCATACCATCCAAGGTTAAGGGCCACAGACAAAGACATACATCCTAGAAGAAATTCCTCTCCCCTCTGAGCCTCAGTTTAATCATTATAGAGGTCCATATAAGCTTAAAAATGTTTTTGAGATACAAACTCTGGGGTCAAAAAGCCTAAGCTCTGTCAGATGTCAGTTTATTCTATCTCCTATCTAGTCTTACTCAAAGTAGTAGGCACTTTGCAGAAGCCAATCAAACACAGAGAGCAGGGAGATTTGCAAAGAGTAACCCTAAATTTTGTCCATTTTCTAGATTACAATTACAAATAAGAACGGGAAAAAGTACAGTAGAAATACCAAACTCTTTGATTGAGGTAGGTATCTTCTAAACTTAAAAATAATGTTGAAAGACTGAAGTGAGTTAGTGTGTCTGAAAGCACTCTGCAATTAATATGTACAAACTCTAATGCCAGTCACAAGGGAAGTAAAAGCAAACAAAGAAGCTTAGAAAATGAGGCAGTAATAATACAGTAAGTAGGGGACAAACATACAAGTAAGCAAGAATTATCATGGCCCCAGCAATTAGATGCATATATATTTATATCTCATATATATAATAAACACTATATATAGTGTGCTGATTTATGCATTAATTCTCTATTAAATAAGAGCTTATAATACCTCCAGAATCGAGTATATAAATTACCTTGAATTCAGTTCTAAGTCTACAAAATCATATGTCCTTGGAGAAGAAAGATATGGAAATAATAGTGTTCACTGTGCAGTCAAAATGACTTCATGTACCCACTCATTTATGTAAAATGAATACAGAAAAGATAAACCAGAAACTAATGCAATTGGTTATTTACAGGAGGTACATTAGAAAAAGGATGAATGGGAGTTCCTGCTGTGGCTAAGCGGAAATGATCCCAACTAGAATCCATGAGGATGCGGGTTCAATCCCTGGCCTCGTTCAGTGGGTTAAGGATCCAGCTTTGCCTTGAGCTGTTGTGTAGGGTACAGACGTGGCTTAGATCTTGCATTGCTGTGGCTGTGGCATAGGCTGACAGCTACAGCTCCGATTTGATCCCTAGCCTGGGAACTTCCATGAGCCGCAGGGGCAGCCCTAACAAGACAAAAAAAATTTTTTTAATTTAAAAAAAGAAAAAGGATGAAAAGATAAGGGATATAAAGCAGAACAGTGACATGGCTCTGAGTATACCTCATTGTATATTTCTGACTTTTGTAATTATGCTAAAATTTTCCACAGCCCAATCAATCAATCAAAGATGAGGGAAATCTTAAAATAGCTTACAAATATAAACCTTATATATTTTAAATCAATAAACACATTTTAAAAGGTAAAAAAGTAAAGAAAAAAGAAAAAAGTAATAATTTTTGTACCCAGTATTATGATATTATATCCTCAGTCTGAAGGCAAAAAAACAGTAAATACATTTTGAACTCTTATTAGTGGAGTTGCCTTTCTCAGTGGTGTGTGTATGCAATTCTGAAACTATTTTCTGTGTATTCAGGACTCATGAAATAAGTAATTATTTGTAGTAAGTAGATCTGTAGGTTTCTCACTGCTGAGGAAATGGGGGAGAGCAGAAAGAATTTTGCGATGATGGATTGGAACTAGAGGTAACAGCAGAGGCATTTTTTTGAAATATAGATAGAGAGGTAAATGGGTATATAGATAGATGCATAGAACTCTGTGTGTACTTATATGCCTGTCTCTGTTTATTGAGAGAAACTGGGGGCAGTGATACTAGAAGAACAATGAGATCATCAGGTTCAAAATATCTAACCTAAAATCTCTATTAAAATCAATTAAAATGAAACTTAAACCTTTTTTAATATAAAGATAGTCCATTCTATCTCTCTCTCTCTCTTTTTTTGGGGGGGGCGGGGGCACACCTGCAGCATGTGGAAATTCCCAAGCTAACCCTAACTGCAGCTGCCAATCTATGCCACAGCCACAGCAATCTGGGATCTGAGCCACGGAGCCACATCTGTGACCTATACCATAGCTAAGGGCAATGCTGGATCATTAACCCACTAAGCAAGGCCCAGGATTGAACCCACGCCTTCATGGATGATACGTTCATAACCTGCTGAGCCACAACTGGAACTCCCCTTTCTTTTTTTTTTGTTTTTGGCCTTCCTGCAGCACATAGAGTTCCCAGGCCAGGGGTCAAATCTGAGCCACAGCTGCAGCCAAAACCACAGCCGTGCAAGCCGGATCCTTAACCCACAGTGCCAGGCCAGGGATCGAACCTGTGTCCCAGCACTCTCAAGACACGGCCAATACCGCTGAGCAACAGCAGGAACTCCAGACCATTCTACCTTTATATTAAATGGGACCAAATAAAGAGTCAGCCACCTTGCCAATGAGAAGATTGCAGACTAGTACAATGTTCTGAAATTTAGCAGTTCTAATGCGATGCTTATTCACTGATTCTCTGTGTCATCAAAATAGTTAATAAATGTTATTTTAGGCCATGAATGGCCATGAAAATCTGTTGTGAAAAATTTTTAACTAGAGGATAGAAATTTTTTGAAAATATAAATTCTTAAAAATTTCTTGAAAGCGATATAAATTACTTTCCTCTGAAATATGTTGTCATTGCTGAAATAAAAGTCTAGTGCACTGAAGTAAATATGTAAGATACTTTGTCCAATTCTCAGCTTCCTTAATGAATACAAAGAGGGGAGAGAGAAGCAAAAAGAAAGAGAATAAAATTTACTTGCTGCGCATAACAAATCTTACAGAACCGGAGAGATGAAGCAGCTTACACCTTGCTTATGATCCCAGAACAAATAAGCACTATCACTAGAAAGAAAGTAGGCTCTCCTGGCCCTGATTTGAATAATCAAAAACTAACACTATGTTACCTTCTATTCATAAAGCAAGTAATAAAATGTTACTAAAAATAATAGCTTTGAATCCAATTAGAAGCCGT
Source organism: Sus scrofa (assembly GCF_054392235.1). Taxonomy (NCBI): domain Eukaryota; kingdom Metazoa; phylum Chordata; class Mammalia; order Artiodactyla; family Suidae; genus Sus; species Sus scrofa. The sequence goes on from NC_139391.1 coordinate 16,362,405, forward strand.
CTTTGTCACTCAGTAATTTCCTCAAACAAACGAACAAAAATCAGTACAACAGCAAAGAATCTTACCCATTTTCAGAGATCCTGAAAACTCCTTAGAAGAAGGTTCTCCTAGGCAAGGCTTCTCAGGGACATGTTTTTAAGAATCTCAGACAGGAGGTGAAATCAATGAAACAAATATTTACAAAAGATTAAGTTCTGCAAATCATGTGCCCTCTTTAGAGCAGCTTTCCTGGCAGACTTTGGTGTTGTGGATTGGTGCACGCCTTACTTCTCTGGATTTACAATCAGTCTCGTCCCACAAAATCAAAGCCATAAAGAGCTTAAGAAGTTTACATTCCAAATGAACTACCATTTATTGATCACAGTCACCCAGCCAGTATTCTGGGTGTTTTATAGGTATTAGTGGATTAAAAAAAAGTCCTCTTAATATGTCTGTGTGGAACTAATTCATTCATCATTTATTCAGCAAGAGTTGATTAAGCACTACCATGGGCACAGTCCCAAGTACTGGATAGAGAGGTTAAGTTATAGAGAGATTAAGGTCTCTCAGACCTCAGCCTATCTACTCTTGAGGAACAGGCAGACAAATAAAACAGGACATTTCAAAACAGCCAAAATAAGGCTCTCAAGAAGAAAGCCCAGAATTCAACAAAGGCAAATAAGATAGCACTTAAGCCAGGTGCAGGCAGATCAGGGGCTGCCAAGGAAGGCTTGCTGAGCTCAGTGATAAGTTTACTAAAGCAAAAGTGTCCAGGAAGATGTTTTTACACTCATTTTCACTTGAGTAACCTGAAGCTCAAGGGAATGAATAAACTTTCAAGGTCACGGAGTAGTTATATGCATATATGTCAATTGCCAATAAATTTATATGTTTATACAATATTCAAAGTGTGGGTTTGCCCACATTAACTAAGACTAATGTTTTTATGGTCTTTAATCTTTAATTGAGACTTTTTTATATATGTATGTTACATTTATTTATTTATTTTGCCTTTTTGCCATTTCTAGGGCCACTTCTGCGGCACATGGAGGTTCCCAGGCTAGGGGTCCAAGTGGAGCTGTGGCTGCCGACCTACACCAGAGCCACAGCAACGTGGGATCCAAGCTGCATCTGCAACCTACACCACAGCTCATGGCAACGCCAGAACTTTAACCCACTGAGCAAGGCCAGAGATCAAACCTGCAACATCATGGTTCCTAGTCAGATTTGTTAACCACTGAGGCCACGATGGAAACTCCTAAGTATGTTACTTTTACATCTACTTAATTTTTGAATGGAGAAGTTCTCCACTGTGCTTCTGATGATGTCCTATTATCTCTTCTATTCCATTAGTCAGCGTTCTCTGGAGAAACAGAATCAATAGGAAATACATGTGGAATTTATTTTAGGGATTGGCTCACTCAGTAACAGAGAATAAGTCCAACAATCTGCCCTCTGCAAGACTGAGAACCAGGTAAGTCGATAGTGTAATTCACTTTGCTTTGGAAAGCCTGAGAACCAGGGGAGACAATGGTGAAACTCCCCATGTGAGGCCAAAGGCCTGAAAACCAAGAGCTCTCTAATGGCTTAGTTCAAAGAGAAATGGCTCAGTTCAAGATAAGAGAGAGAGGGAATGAGCCCTTTCTGTTCTCTTCAGACCCCCAACAGACTAGATCATGCCCACCCACATTGGTGAGGAAGATCTCTTGCTCAGTCTACTGAGTCAAATGCTAAAGCTCTTCCAAAAGCATCCTCAAAGACACACCCAGAAATAATGTTTGACCAGTGACACAGGCATCCAGTGGCCTAGTCAAGCTGATCCATTAAATTAACTTTCAAAACTATCCTATTCTTTTCTGTATCTTATGGGAACTCTGAGAAATAAAGACTGGACCAGTGCATTATTCCAGTGGCTGTGTTAAAAGTGAAGGGGTAAAAACATCACTCTCTTGAGGGCAGCAATAGGTACATAGCAAGAGCAAGAGCTGCATTTAAGATTCCTAGGAATAATTAAAATGCACATGTTTTTAGGAGTAAATATTCAGAAATGTTGGGTCAGATGCTTCATTTCAAAGAGAAATCTCCTGCTGTCTTCCCAAGGAACTCCTCTAGTTTTCTGAATTCTCTTTTACAGAGAACATCAGCAACTTCCGCCTGATGCAGCCCTGTCCAAACTCAGAAAAATATTAGGGAGTCACTGAGAGTCATTACTTCTCATACTAGTGCGCATGTGTACATATATACACACACACACACACACACACACACACACACACTCTTGTCTAGTTTCTCAACTCTTCATGGCATGAAACATGAAATCCGTGCTTTGGACTACAAAACTCTATGTGATCTGGTCCCTGCTTCCTTCTCTTAACTCATCTCAGATTCACTTTGTAGTTTCCAGGGTGTTGAGCTTTTATCTACCTCAAGGCTTTTAAGCATGTTGTTTTTATTTTTATTTTTAGTTTTAGTTCCTAATACAGCTGATTCCTACTTATTCCTCAAGTGTCATCTTATACCCTGAAAGAGGCCTTCCTAATTCCTTGGGTTTTAATTTGATATGGCTTATTCCTTTATTTCAAATAATATTCCCTTCTTTTTTGAACTGTACATGTATATTATCTATTTCTTGATGATCTATTACTTTAAATATTTGTGTATCTTATAGGCTTCTTTGAGGGCAAGAAGTGTGGTTTTCAGGTTAACCACTCAAGACTTGCTGTACAGTTGGTGGTGTCCAGTGCAAAATGAAAACATGGTCCCTTCTTCGAAGCTTATTAAGAATTTCAAGGAGATTGGATCAAGATAGCAGGAGTAGGATGTGAGGTTTACTTTCTCCCAAAAATACATATTTTAAAAAATCTACATGTAGAATGATTCCCATAGAACATCCACTGAATGCTGGCAGAAGACCTCAGACTTCCAAAACAGCAAGAAAATGACATAACCGAGTAGGACAGAAGAAAAAAAGAGAGAAAGAGAGGAAAAAGGAATCAGGATGGGACAAGCAGTCTTGGGAAGGAGCTGTGGAGGAGGAAAGAATTCTACACAGTGGGAGGCCTCCTGATTGGTGAGGAGATCAACAGGGAAGGAGGGGGAGCCTCAAAACCTCAGAGAAAATCACTTAGCAGGTCTGAGGAGGGCAAAGCAGAGAGAGAGTGCCATATGTTTGGTGCCACCACCCAGCGCAATCCAGGCTGAGACACAGGCTGCAGCTGGGTGCTGAGGCTTGGGCTTCAGAGGTCAGTCCTGGGAAGAAGAGTAGGGTTGGCTGGATGGAAACAACTTGAGGGGTCTAGGAAGTGGTGCACCACACTTAAGGGAGTGTAGGAAGCAAGGTGCCGTAGAGGGGGAGTGAGAGAGGAGGGGGACAGGGCTGCCTTAGGAGTTTTTTGCAGGCACATGAGCTCTTAGGTAGCAGGGCACCTCTTATACAGGCTACAAAGGCAGGAGCAAGCCACAGAGCCAATTTAAACTCCAGAGGTGGGCACAGCCCTCCACTGCTGAGGGTGCCACAACCAGATATTACCCATTGTCCCCACCTACTCTTGAGCATATGCAACCTGCTACCAATGCTACCAACCACCAATGCTGAGGGCCCCACAACCCACTAGGATACTGTGAGAAGACATCACCAGTTGCCCCTACCTCCCTGTAAATGAGCATGCCCTGCTATTGTTTCAGTCAAGGGTCTTGTAATGGGGGGGTGGGGGAGGGTGGCTACAGCCACTACCAAGGATCTGACAACCAAGTGCTGTGCCCACTGCCCCCACTTTACCTGGGAGCATGTGTGGTCCATGCATCTGCAGACCCACTATTAAGGGGAAAATGGCCTGCACATGCTTAGGAAAGAGATAGCAAACATCCAAACTGAAAGCAGCCCTCATGCCAAAAAATTAAAATTAAAAAAAAAGTAAACCCATGCAAGCATACAAGCTATGCAAGAAGGCGTGCACATATAAATAGCCCTACATGACTACAGTAAAAAATTGTTTCCACTTAACAAAGTAAGAGAAATATAAGCAAAATTAAACAGAGGAACCATCCCAAATTAAAAGAAAAGGATAATTCACCAGAAGGAGCAAACAATGAAACAGACCTCTTTAGTCTAACAGAAACTGAGTTCAAAAATGAGGTAATGAAAATACAGAAGAAATTAAGAAAGGCTATCAACAGAAATGAAGATTATTATAAAAAGGAACTAGAAATTTTAAAAAGGAACCAAGAAAAATTAGAAAATCCATTTGCTGAGAATCATGCTGAGCTAAAGGCAATGAATAGAAGAATGAATAATGCAGATGAAAAGTAAAGTAACTTTTTGAAAATAGAAGAATGGAAATCATTCAATTAGGACACCAGAGGGAAAGCCAAATTAAAAAAATTAGAAGCAATATAAGAGATCTATGGGATATTGTAAAGTGAGCCAATCTATGCATAATAGGGATCCCAGAGGAGAAGAAAGAGAAAAGGGGATTGAAGGGGATCTGAAAAAATTATGACTGAGGAGTTCCCGTCATGGTGCGGTGGTTAACGAATCCGACTAGGAACCATGAGGTTGCGGGTTCGGTCCCTGCCCTTGCTCAGTGGGTTAATGATCCGGCGTTGCCGTGAGCTGTGGTGTAGGTTGCAGACGCGGCTCGGATCCCGCGTTGCTGTGGCTCTGGCGTAGGCCGGTGGCTACAGCTCCGATTCAACCCCTAGCCTGGGAACCTCCATATGCCGCAGGAGCGGCCCAAGAAATAGCAACAACAACAGCAACAACAACAAAGACAAAAGACAAAAAAAAAGAAAAAATTATGACTGAAAATTTTCCAAATCTAAAGAAGGAAAGAAATATCTAGATACAGTAAGACAAACTCAGACATACACCAAAACATATTATAATTAAAATGGCAAAAGTTAAAGAGTAGATTCTAAAGACAGTAAGAGAAAGAAAAAAAACACATAAATTAAAAGGGAATCCCATAAGACTATTAGCTCATTTCTCTACAGAAATACTGCAGGTCAGAGGGAGTGGCAAGATATATTCAAGATGCTGAAAGGGTAAAAAATCTGCAAACTAGAATATACTACTCAGCAAGATTATCATTTATAATAGTAGGAAAAAATAATTAAAATTATTTAATTTAAATAGACAAGCAAAAATTAAAAGGATAGAGCAATGCTAAACTTATTCTAAAAGAAATTTTGAAAGTTCTCCACTAAATATAAAAGAAGATATAGGATGGAGGAAAGTAATCACTTAAATAAGCCAAGATACAGATAAAAACAAACAAACAAAAAAACTGTGAAAGCAATGGTAAACACAAGGAACAGAAGGATAAAAATGAAAACGTGGAAAAAAAGGACATCAAAATCATATAATGTTGGGAAGGAGAATAAGAAAATCTAGACTCTTTTTTTTTTTTTTTTTTAGAATGTATTTGAGCCTATATGACTCTCTGTCTAAAGCAAGCAGATATTGGAAGGTTTTAACATATTTGAAAAACAGGGTAACCACAAATCAAAAACAGAAATAGATTTACACAAAACAAAAAGAGGACACAAGCATAAATAAAAGGAAATCATCAAACCCCCAAAAAAAGAAAAGGAAAGGAACAAGGAGAAACAGAGAATCAACTGGAAAACAAGATTTAATATGGCAATAAATACATATGCATCAATAACTACTTTAAATGTCAAGAGACTGAATGCTCCAGTTAAAAGAATTAAGAGTGGCAAACTGGATAAAAAAGTAAGAACCTACAATATACTGCCTACAAGAGATCCACCTTAGGACAAGGGAGACAAAGATTGAAAGTGAGGGAATGGAAAAAGCTATCTTATGCAAATGGAAATGACAAGAGAGTGAAGTCTCATATAAAACAAAATAGACTTTAAAACAAAACCCAAAAAGAAAGATTAAGAATGACACTATTTAATGATAAAATGGTCAATTCAAAGAGAGGATATCACACTTGTCAATATATATGCCTCTAATATAAGATACCCAAATACAGAAAACAAATGCTGACAGACACAAAGGGAGAAATTGATGGGAATACAGTAACAGTAGGAGATGCAAACATCCCACTCACATCGGTGGACATAAAATGGATAAAGCAACAGAGATCCTGAATTACAAATTAGATCAGTTAGACCTAATTGGTTTTTACATGACAGCATAATACTCCTAGAAGAGAATGTAGGCAAAATATCATCTGTCATAAATCATAAAACAATACAAAATGTATAAATAACTCATACAACTGAACAACATAAAAACAACCCAATCAGAAAAGGGGCCCAAAACCTAAATAAACATTTCTCCAAAGAAGACACTCAGATGCAAAAGGCACATGAAAAGATGCTCAACATTAGTAATTATAGAGAAATGCAAATCAAAACTACAATGAAGTACCACCTCACACTGGCCGGAATGGCCATTGTTAACAAATCTAAAGATAACATATGCTGGAGAGGCTGTGCAGAAAATGGAACCCTCCTACACTGTTGGTGGGAATCTAAATTGGTACAACGACTATGGAAAACAGTACAGAGGTTCCTCAGAAAAGTAAAAATAGAATTATAATATGACCCATCAATCCCACTCCTTGGCATACATCCCAACAAAACTTTAATTTGAAGAGATACATGCACCCCTATGTTCATGGGAGCACTATTCACAATAGCCAATATATGGAAACAACCTAAATGTCCATCAATAGAGGAATGGATTAAGAGGATGTATTACATATGTACAATGTGATACTGATCGGCCATAAAAAAGAATGAAATAATGACATTTGCAACAACATGGATGCAACTAGAGATTCTCATACTAAATGAAGTAAGTCAGAAAGAGAAAGACAAATATCATGTGATATCCCTTATTTGTGGAATCTGATATACAGCACAAGTGAACCTATCTACAAAACAGAGACAGACTCACAGACATAGAGAAGACACTTGTTGCCAGGAGTGAGTGGGGAGGGAGTGGAGTGGACTGGGAGTTTGGGCTTAATAGATGCAAACTATTACATTTAGAATGAATAAACAACAAGGTCCTACTGTATAGCACAGGAAAATATATCCAGACCATGATGGAAAAGAATATTAAAGAAAATGAAAAGAATATAAAAAAAAAAGGTCTGGGGGTGTCTGTGTATATATAACTGAGTCACTGTGCAGTACAGCAGAAATTGGCACAATACTGTATAAATGAACCATGACATAATAAATGATAAAATAAATTTAAAAATTTTTAAAGAATTTCGAGATGAGGAAGCAGAACACTGAACCAAGCGTGGCACCCTTTGAGAACAGAACCCTGTAAGATGGCACAGATCACACCCAACATGAAGCTTACTCTATTGTCACTTTATAGTCCGTGCCTACCACAATCACTGGTAAAGAATTAATGTAAACATATTGAAAGTGATGAATAAATTACTAGTAGATGAAATACGGTGATATATCTTCATACTTGTATGTGAATAACTTATTCAGAAGCTTCCCTGGAAACATGTTTTGAGAAGAAAAATTGAAAGAATATAAGACACTATGAACCAGGGGGAAAAGGGAATGAAATAAAGCAAGCAAAAGGCATAAAAATTCCCCTGCAAAATTTTCCTTGAGGTCATTTTTCCTCTATTAAAAAAATATAGAAAAAAGATTCTCAAAAAGTAAAATAATAGTTCTTTAGCTCTTTAAGAAAGAAAAGGATAACCTTTTAAATACATAAGATATTCTAGGCACAGGTTTCTTTCACACATATTATTTCATTTTACCTTTCTCAACAACTGTCAGAGATAATCTATTTCTTTTTCCTTGCATGTAGTGAAGAAAGCTATAGTTCACAGAGGTAAGACAATTTAACTAATTTCACAAGTGAATTGTTTTGAGGGTAGAAAAAAAAATGTTTGGGACAATACTGCAATTCTATGGCTCAGGTGGCCACAAATTGTAGGGTGCCTTCTTGAAATTTTTGAGATCCTACTATTGTATCCAAGACTGGGTGGGGCTGGTCGTGCCGTCAGAGTAGAGCACCATGAGCCTGGGACCATATGGTCACAAATTTTTCTCTCTAACCTTCTATGCCTGCCTTTGAGCACATTTTTTGAGTAATGATAGTATTGCTGCCTTTTTTTTTTTTTTCCATGGTAGGAGATCAAATTAGCCAGGAGTGGCACATTTGACAATTAAGAACACAACGAGATGGTTCTTGGACCTGAATAGGAAGAAATGGTATATGAACACTATGAAGAATCTTCAAATGCATGCAATGGACAATAAAAAAAAAAAAAGTATGAGTACCTCTTCTCTATGCATTCATTGTATAATCTTCATTGATAAATCACTATATTCCACGTAGACCCATGAATTTTGTATTATGTTTTTAAATCAATTTTTGTATTAGTAGAAAGAGGCCTCATTAAAAAATGTGGGGGCCACACATATCCTGGTCTGGGGTATAAACCCAGGTCTTTTTGAGAAGCAGCCATACTCCTTAAAATCTATAAAGTAACAAATGCAGCAAAGAAGATAATGCGTTTGCCTTTTGAATGCCTGGGGAAACACATGTTCTCCAATGTGAAAGGGGAAAATCAAGCATAATATTTACTGAACAATAAAAGTAAGCTTTTTGCGAGGCAAGCTGAATTACCTTTAACCAGGAAACTGTGTTTAATATCACAGAACATAAATCTTAGGCTTAAAAATAGAGGCAGGCTGTATAGATGCACCCAACTGTGTGGATAATGACAACACAGAGTTATAACTGTTAACCTGGTAGTTTGAACCAATGTGCCACAGCATCAAAGTTAAAAGGAGGCACAGTTCCCTGTTTGGAGGTTTGTTCCTTGGGTCAAGTGGTGTTTGATCATTAGGGCCCACTAGTTTTGAGGAGCATTTCAGAAGCCATCATGCAGTGACTTGGCATTAAATATATTCTTCCACTATCAGCATGCAGTCATGCACAAAGGCACCTTTGAGCCTCACTTGGCTTATTTGCCAAATGCAGATAATAGCGGAGCCAAGTCACTGCACACAGCCTAGAGCTGGTACCAAGCAAGCACTAACAGCTCTTATATCTGGCTTTTCAATACTCATGGTCCCAACTGCTTAATGTCTTCTTTAACTTTTTTTTAAACCTCAAGGTTATACATGTTAAGTACTCTGAAAAACTGGATATAGGAAGGTTAGGTGGCAAAATGTTTAGTCGCAGGTATTGTTTTAGATTCTTCTCCCACCCTAGAATCCCAGAGGAATTAAGAGGTTTATATAATGTCTGCCTGAAACAATGGTTCACACTGTTCATGTGAAAGTTTTGCATTCTATTCCTGTGGTATCTGTTTATTGCTCTGTGCTGGACTTTGCCTGGATATCTTTCTGAGAGACAATCAAGTTATCCATTGTCCTTTCCGCCTAAGTTCCTATGAGACAGGAAACTGATCAAATAAACCTCCTATCCAAGCAACACCGACCCCTTTCTTCCTTAAAGAGAAAGTTATTTTTCGGGTTCAGGCAGTTTAGGGGTGTCTATTACCCAAGTATCTCAACTCCTCTCCTGACATCACCTCTGCTCTTTTCAAAGGAAGGTATTGTGTAGTGACTGACAAGATTCAGAGTTTTGCTTGCCTTCAGGGTGGAAGGAAGAGGAATAGAAAGAAAGAGTGGCTTAAATTTGCTTCTCTTTCTGAAATACAAAGAATAAGCACAAATTAATACCTTCCTTTAAAGAACTGGAAGTTTAGCATGTAATTTATATCTCCATCTTCCTCACCTTCAGCATGCATTCAAGTACTAGATTCCACAGAGTCCACTCCCTCAACTCCTCTCACTTTTCTCCAGTCTCCTTAGCGGCATCCAAGGTCAGGTAGCCACCAATCCCGGGCAACTGCCACAGCCTGGTAAATAGTCTCCTAACTCCACTGTTTATCTGATCAGATCACATCTCCACAGCACAGGGAAAAAGATTTCTCCAAAGGATGATCTGTATATGTCAACACCTTTATTTTAAAAAAATCTTTCCTCCTTGTCTTTCAGATGAAAGACAAGCCATTTACCTTGGCCTTTCTGATCAGACACGACCATTTCATCCACAGTTCTTACTACTCAAGTATCTTCAGCCAGACAAAAACGCTTTGATTCCTGCAGTTAGGGTGGACTCTTTCTTCTCTTACATCCTGTTAAAAACATGCTCCAGGCCAGCTGATGCTCTCTGCTTAGGTAAATTTTCCCTAGTTCTTCAGTCATCAGCTCACCCATCACTTTGTCTGAAAGAATATTTTGGCCTGTGTAGTCAGGTGCATGCCATGCCAGTTATTCTTGTTTAATGCCCATCTTCTCCATTAGATTATAAATGTTATGAAAAAAAGGTGTCCCTTGGTCTTTCTTGTCTAGTCGAATACCTAACATAAATATCCACTAGGTGAATGCATAAAAGGAACAAGTAATAGAATTCTTGATATCCTAATTATGGCCTTGCAGGTATTATAAACAATATCCAACTTGAAGTCTATTGTAACTTTCCCCTTTATTGTTCTAGTGTTTTAATTCCAGAAATTAAACTATCAAAGCCAAAAAAAGTCAGAGTTTTCTGTCAAAAGGAAACAGAAGACAAATATTCCATACTCATTTTTATTTCTTTTTTGGGTTAATTTTGGATTAAGTAAACATATCAGGTTCCAACAGCCCTATTATGGACAACTGTGTCAAAGAACAGGCTGTAAAAATAGAAACATGTAAGGAGCCCAGCTTATGGAGATGACTCCATTGACCAGACAGTAGGATCAATATAGAAGGGGTTTGATATAAACTGCCTGAGAAAGCAAAAATTGAAAAAGTGACTTAAATTATCAAGAGTCAATACAATTATTTAGCCTTTTGCTAAAGGAAATATTCAACAGTGGAAAAAAGCAAGATTTCATGTCCATTGTAACATTATCAATAAACATAAGGAAATATTTTATCAATTTTCTTTTTCAGAAATTATGGCATGAAATCAATAAATTATAATATAGTATGCACTGAAATAACAGTGTTTCCCAAAGTTTCATCTGTAGACTTTATTTCAGAAGCATCTGCTTGTTAAATATCCAGATTTATGGGCCTCGATCCACAGCTACTGAAACAGAATTTCTGGAGATAAAAGATCTAGACAAATGTTTTTCTTAATGGATGACTCACTTTCAATTTATAATATTTATGGAAAATACTTTAAACAACTATTTTAGAATAATATGAACAAAGGTACTCTAGAAATTAAAAAAAGAAGACTATTGATTCTGGTCTTCACAGATGTATGAATGCAATTAATAAACTTTATCCCTTTTGAATCTAATCTGCAGCAAACCTGCAGTGAAATATCCTGAAATTTGAAGCCAAAAGACATGTTTTAATCAACAGTAAATCATTTACCTTTAAATGTGATCTTAAAGTTTTTACTTAACATCTGAGCTGCAGAAGTCACAGGCGCAAAAAAAAAGGAAATAAATTCACCTCACCTGCCATGAGATAATGTAGGAAATGTGTAGATAGTGAGTGGATAGTGATTGGATGGAAGAATAACAGGCTCTGGGGTCAGAGATACTTATGCTTGAGTACTAGATCTCATTCCACTGTTATGCTGCTTCAACACTTTTCAGTCTGTTTAGCTATAAAATAGGTTCAATAATATATAATTTAATAGCTTACTTGAATAATTACATGAGATGATATTAGTAAAGCTGCATGGTAAATATTAGTCATTATCTTTCTCAAAACAGAAGGAATTTCTTTATCCTCAGCCATGCACACACAGAATTTCAGGATAGGAAACCAGAGGCTCAGATTCAATTTACACTAAGGATACAGGGCTTTCCAACTACATCTTATTAGGCATTCATTCTAATGTTCTATTCTCCAGATCTTAACATCTTAAAAGAAAAAAAAATGATCTCTGTTTTTTCTCTAATGACCTTTTTTTTCAAATTCTTTTTTTACAGTATTGTGCCCTTTGAAAAGCGTACCATCAGTGCTTTTCTTTACAAAAAGTATGACATAAACACACACACACACACACCCCTTTTGTAGGAGTTCCCTAAGCTGAACTGCTTTACATTTGTCTATCTAGTGGTTAGTCGTATTTCGATTTGTAAATTAGGTAATACAGATCATGGATGTTGCATCAGTGGTCAAATCTTCCAAAGAATAATTGTGAATCCTAATTGATCAAAGTGAAAACAACAAAGGAGGTAGACATAATATCACCTAGTTACACTTAGCTTCCTTCAAGAAAAAGCTCTTGGTTTGCAAGCTACCATATATAAAATGGATAGACAACAAGATCCTATTATATGACACAGGGAACTGTATTCAATATCCTATAATAAACCCTAATGGAAAACAATTTTTTTAAAAAGCTCTTGTTTGTCTACTGTTCATAGAAAGCCTAAGTAATACCCAAATAATGCAATTAATAAGAGATTTAGGGAGTTCCCGACTAGGAACCATGAGGTTGCGGGTTTGATCCCTGCCCTTGCTCTGGGTTAAGGATCCGGCATTGCCGTGAGCTGTGGTGTAGGTTGCAGATGCGGCTCAGATCCCGCGTTGCTGTGGCTCTGGCGTAGGCCCGCAGATACAGCTCCGATTAGACCCCAAGCCTGGGAACATCCATATGCCGCGGGAGCAGCCCAAGAAATGGCAAAAAGACCAAAAAAAAAAAAAAAAAAAAGAGATTCATTGTAGTGCTCCACAGTAGGCTGCTACTTAGGCCTGTAATTCTTAAATAAACATATAATGAAAGGCCCTGCCTGCTCAAGGAGACCCCTGAGAACCTACCAAGAGCAGAAGGATCACCATATATTTAGAAGGACTGGTATGTCACGTAAAAAGTTGAAAATGTCCAAAGAGAGGACAAAACTTGTGCAAGATCAAACAAATCTTTTCAATAATGTACACTTCTTGCTATGGGTTTCTATTCCTTTAACAAATTCACTTAAAAATATACCTTAATTGTCCACATTGAGCAGAACAGATTCCCTATTATAGAACTTGCATTCTAGTGGACTCTAGATGGACTAGAGTCTAGTGTACTCTAGACCTCTAGGACTTCAGTAAGTGCTTTAAAGAAAATGTAGGAGTTCCCATCGTGGCTCTGTGGAAATGAATCTGACTAGCATTCATGGGGACACAGGTTTGATCCATGGCCTTGCTCAGTGGATTAAGGATCCAGCAATGTGGAGAGATGTGGTGTAGGTTGCAGACACAACTTGGATCCTGCGTTGCTGTGGCTATGACATAGGCCAGTGGCTATGGCTCCAATTTGACCCCTCGTCTGAGAATCTCCATATGCCGCAGGAGTAGCCATAAAAAAAAAAAAAAATGTAGAGGGTGACATCATAGAGAATAGAAGGAACATGAAAGGTACTATCTCAGGAAAATTACTCATGAAAAGCCTCTTGGAAGAGAGTGTGTTGGGCTAATATCCAAATTTGAGAAGAAACTCTAGGGAAAGAACATCCCAGGCAGCAGTGAACTCAAGTACAAGGTGTCCCTGGGAAGAACACAATGGATACTAATGCGGAAGAGAGGAGAATTACCATTGAGGTCAGAAAAATATCACTGCTCTAAAAAAAACCAAAAACCAAAAAACAAACAAACAAAAACACCCACTCATTACTGGTGGGAATGCAAAATGATAAAATCACCTTGGAAGGCAGTTTGGTAACGTATTATAAAACTAAACATCATTTTACCATAGCATCCAGCAATCACATTCCCTGGTATTAACTCGAAGGAGGTGAAAACTTCTCTCTGCACAAAAACCTACCCATGGATATTTATAGCAGCTTTATTGATAATTGCCAAAACTTGGAAGCAGTCAAGATGTCCTTCAATAGAATGGATAAATAAACCATGAAAAGACATAGAGGAAATTTAAAGCATACTGCAAAGTGAAAGACTTTGATATGAAAAGGCTACATGTCACATGAGTACCACTATATGGCATTATGGAAAGGGCAAAATTATGAAGAGAATAGAAAGATCAGGAGTTAGACAGGAAGGATGGGGGGATGAATACCACAGAGGATTTTAGGGTCATGAAACTATTATGTATGATACCAAAATAATGGATAGGAATAGACGTCATAAAACATTCATCAAAACCCATGGAATGCATAACACCAAGAGTGAACCCTGATGTAAACTGTAGATTTTAGGTGATTATGGTATGTCAGTGTAGGTTCATCTATTATAGCAAATGTACCATCCTGGGGGGAGACGTTGATAACAGGGGAATGTCTGAGTGTGTGTGTGTGTGTGTGTGTGTGTGTGTGTGTGTGTGTGTGTGTGTGTGTGTGAGTGGGAGGGGGGGAATGTCAGGAGATATAGGAAAACACATTTTATTTTCTCAATTGTTTTGTGAACCTAAAACTACTCTTACAATAGTCTATTAAAAGTGAAAAAAATTATCAAACCATCTGGTTGATAAACCCGGTATTCTTACCCCATCTTGGGTTGACTAGAGCTGACTAAATCACAAAGCCAGGAGGTGGTATAGCTGGAACTAGAGCTAAAGGCTGATAAATTTTGAGAAATACCTCTTTCTATACACACACACACACACACACACATCCATGCCAAAAAATTAATAGATGTCCTTTCCTATCTAGAGGAAGATTATCATTCCCTATTGAATATCATGAAGAGTAATAGAGTATTACCACTCTGTTGTCTCAGAAACATAGGAAACCTGGGAGCTATTTTTTTTTAAGTAGACAAATTGATTATGGCAGAGACATAAACTCTCATCTGATTTTCTTTCTGACTGAATGAAAGGCCCGTGTTGTTCATTCTGCCTTGTGGTTCAGTGGGACCATGTCCCCAAATACCAGCCAACGGAATGTGAAGGAAGTGAGGCGTTTTGCTAATACACTGTGGTCCCTAACCTTTTAGGTGCCCCTTCCACTCACTAGCTGCCATTATGTGTCATCAACATTTGCTCCAGCAGAGGACTCTAAACCCTTGTAGATGAGCAAGCTGCTACAGTGAAGATACCTAGGCCTGCAAGACACTCTGAGGAAAACCACCCACCAAACCCGTCACTGAACTGGGACATGAATGTGGAATAAACCTTAATGGGGTAAACCGTGGAGATCTGGTTACCACTGTGTGGGACTGTGTGGGACTGTGTGGTAACCATATATGTTGCTATCTTCAAATTCAAACATATCGATAGTGATCTTCTGCTGGACGGTTAACCATCCATACTGTTTTCCACTTCAATCTTCAGGATATCTGACATGGCAAAGGAACTTTTTGACATGGATCATAGTTCAGTACTTCCTACTTTTCTTTTACACAAACGGTCAATACATAAAATAGAATAAGATGGAATTTGTTGAATTAAATATCTGAGAAGTTTGCACAAGCAAATGGACCCTTTAGAAAATGAAAACAGAGACGTGACTTTTAATTTCATCATGTCCTATTTGACTTTGGATGAGTTAGAAATTTCCCTGGGTAGGGTTGGCCTAAGATAGCTATAAAGATACTTCTAGATCTACAACAAACATATGGTGACCATCCAAGGCTTGTTTTTCTGTAAATACCCTTATCCCCTTCAGTTTGTTGATACTTCTAAAAATATTTGGTACACAGCCTTAAAGGACCCTGAGAACCTGTTATTTCCATCCTGTGTGTAAGCCGAATCATATGCCATAGATATCATTTTGCCTCTTCAGGTTGCAATTAATTCATTACGGTGCTACAGAAGGCTCTAACTTTCACTAGCTTCTCCTGAGATTTATTACAAGAGGTATTTTTTAGGATAAATCCCTTACCATCTGCCTAAATTTAGTATGTACAATCATTAGCAGTCATTATATCTAATCAACATCTAATCCTCATTAAAATAATACATTAATGAGATGAAATAGGAGTAAAAACCCAATAATGTTAAATGTTCATTTCCTTTGAATCAGCTTTCAGTAGCAGAAGATTTTCAGCCTTTTGAACCATGGCTCTAAAATAATATCTTGTCAATTTTAAGCCCTGCCTTGAGTTTTTCATTAGTATCACCTTCCACAGTAAATGGGTGCATCAAGTCCTAACTATAGCACAGTTCATTTACACAGTATTTACCCAGGTATTAAGGTGTAAAATTAAACTGTCCTAGTTCAAACAAGTTAGTGTTCCATAAACAAATGTATTATTTTAGTCTTTACATATAATATTTATACATTATTTTTGATGACTATTTATATGTGGAGATTAGCCAATTCATTTCTGTTAAGTCATAATTTTTTTGTTTGTTTGTTTGTTTTTTAGGGACACACCCGGGGCATATGGTGTCTAATCAGAGCTGTTGCTGACGGCCTACTCCAGAGCCACAGCAATGCCAGAGCCAAGCTGCATCTGTGACCTACACCACAGCTCACAGCAACACCAGAGCCAGATCCTTAACCCACTGAGTGAGGCCAGGGATCAAACCCGCAACCTCATGGTTCCTACTCAGAGTCGTTTCCACTGTGCCAAGATGAGAACTCCTCTGTTGTCATAATTTTAAAGGGTATAATTTACCAGTACCTGGGATCTATATGTTGCTGGGTCTGAATGATGTTATTTCATGAATAGCAACTCCCAATATCTAAGCAACCTTGAAACCCTCCAATTTTGAGAAGACCCAGAGACCATCTTAACAATGTTTGAGCATTTGTTCTCTCTCATCAATTATGTGATTAGATTGACCAAACCAAATGACATAAAAACATACCTAAATACTCAACTGCCCCCAGTTCCTTTCAACAACATTGTATATCAGACCCACTGGTTCACAAAAGGTAACTCTTTCCCTTACTACCATTGTATGTGTTTGCTCTCGTCCCAGTTTTCTTTATCAGGGTTGTCCTTCAGGCTTCCCACTGCACAGCCCTCAGTCTACTTATATCTTCTTTCACAAACTCTATATATGTTTTCTTGGCTGTTTTCCCACAAATGACTGTGCCTCTGATCTTCTGAAGGAGGAAACTAAAATTCATGGTATTTTTCCACTTATGGAAAAGCTAAGAAAATACTGAACCTCCATGAGGTAGGGAAATAGAGATTCTGCTATACACTTTTGCTAAAAATTGTGTTATTTACAAGGGAAAAATGGCATATGTATATGTGTGTATATACATATATATATATATAAGAAATGTTATTTTAAAACATTCATTGAAGCTTAAAACTTTCAGTACCATAAAATAATTGTTTTAAGCATTTAGTGAAGACAGTTTCTGAAATATATTTCATAAACTCTGATATTTTTATGCAGAGAAGCCTGATATAGGCATGTAAATAGATAGAAGATGGATGGATGGATGGATGAATAGACAGATAATGTATGAGGCTCAGAATCAAACACATTGGAACTATTATAAACACAGATTAACGTACAATCACCTAAACATGCTAGCTGTAAGTCTTTTTATCAGTTAAATAAAGAAACTGGAGTAAAAAGTTCTAAAGCCTATTAAGACTAAATTCCTAAATGCTAACCATGAGTTTATCTTTAGTTCATGTTACAGAGACATAATAAACACGTTATTTTTTTTTTTAATTTTTTTTTGTCTTTTTAGGGCCGCACCCACAGCATATGGAGGTTCCCAGGCTAGGGTTCGAATCAGAGCTACAGCTGCCAGCCTACGTCACAGCCACAGCAACTTGGCATCCGAGCCACGACTGCAATCTACACCACAGCTCACGGCAATGCAGGATCCTTAACCCACTGAGCGAGGCCAGGGATCGAACCCACAACCTCATGGATGTTAGTCGGGTTTGTTAACCACTGAGCCACTGCAGGAACTCCATAAACACAAGTTATTTTAATCATACTCTCTGCATGTTAAGCATCCTCTACATGTGAGATACTACAGAAATAGACATATTTGATAATCCTATGAGGTAGCATCCTTGCTCTTGATTGTAAACCAAATAATTATTTCTTCTTTATACTTTACTACCACAAACTATTCACATTTTTCCTACATGTAAAATGTACTCACTCCTACTCCAGGACTGCCAAAAGTCATTTGCTATTACTAGATCAGAACTGAAATCTAGGATCTAATTCTCTAAGTTAAGTCCAGATATATAAATGACACTAATACCTCAGCCCCGAGGTTATAGCTCCTCTGATCTAGAGACCTTGAACAATAGGCAAACAATAAGCATATTATGGTGAGACAGTGTTACAGTGTCAGATAATGACAATAGATATGCTTATTTAGAAGGAGAGGAATACCAAGCATATGGCAATCACAGGTCCATAGAATTTCTGAAATCTACCTGCTCACACCTCATTGGAACATCCTCTTCCATGGCCAGAAATTATTACTTGATTAGGGCCCAGTTCTGCTTCTTGGCAGTATCTGAGAGTCCATTTTCCTCCAAGATTCTGAATTCCACCGTCTAGCATGGTCTTCCTTTACTATACGTAATAGCCTATGATTGCCACTAAGTAGCAATACTCAGCCTACTTCATGCCATAGAAAATTGGGAGTCTGGAGACCTCCATGTAATTTGAACTATTCCAGTACTTTTTAGTCTGACTAGCACAATACCCTTAAATCTTTGCAGGTTTTCTCAAGTTTCTATGAACAAAGTTCAAAGTGTCTTCAATTTATCTGAACAAAGAGAATAAACTTGTGTGTCATTTAGGTTAAGTCTGTCAAATTATACTCCTCTCTGTTAAACAAAATACAAGCCCATACTCCTTTATGTGACAAGTCTTTTTATCTCTAGACTTACTCATAGTCATAATTAGGGATTACATTTTCTGGATCATGCCCTTAAAATCTATGAAACCCTTTTATTCCACTGAGAGGATTTTCTAATACCATCTTAAAGGCTTCAAAGTCTTATACACACCCTTAATTTATCTTTACCCTGAAATTATGTCATATCCAATAGGTGAGGAAACCATAGAAAGCACAAGAGAAATTAGTGGAACCATGTCTCTGAAGGACTTGGGTATAAGAGAAGCTGAGATGTCATGTTTACTAGAAAAGTAATGAATCTAGAACTGAGAAAACCTCTAAAAGGATTAATTCACAGATTATGCAGAATACACAAAGTTTCCTCAATTTATATGAACAGAGAATAAATTTGGTGTGTCATTTATGTTAAGTAGCCTTGGTTTATGTTAGAAAATTTACAGAAATGACCAAGTTAGTTTGTCATGCATAAAAAATTACCATAGCCAAGAGCAGTATTTTTCCATCTAAAATATTCCTTTAAGCACAACAGAGTAAGAATGTTGTATTCTGTGATTTGAGGACAAGGAGGAAACAGGGTTGTACTTGCCTCCTCTGCATCTACCCCAGTACCTATCTACACATTAAATATTTGCTTGCTTTATCAGATATCTAAGTCTTCTGTTTAATTTTAAGTGACACATCTTAGAATATAGTTAGTTCTGAGATGAATGACAGTCCGACAAGCAAGAGAACCAGATTGCTTTATAATTTTTTGTGAAATGCAGTTTGAGTCTTTTGTCTCAAATTGTTATCTCTGAGGCAGAAGCATCAGTATTACCTGGATGCTTATAAAAGAGATAGAATCTCAGGCCCAATTTCCAACCTACTGAGTCGGATTCTCCATTTTATATCCAGATGATTTTATGCACATGAAAATTCGAGAGGTACTATCCTGAACACTGATAAATGCTACAAGGTGACTAACCTGTAACACCTGCTGCAAGTGAGTTCATTGTTCAAAGGAGATAAACAAGCCAGTCGTTAATTCATTGTGTGACTGGTGAAGGATCATTGTTAGTGCCTTTCCTGAAGCCAAGTTTTGATGGAAGTAACGTGAGGGAGAGGAAAGAGCAAACTGTTATTTGAAATATCATTCATGCTGTTACAATGCTTATTACCTTGTGACAGAAAGAATAATAAGAATACAGACACCAGTACATAGATAAGCAAGAGGCAGAGCTGCAGAATCAACCAGCTATTTCCATTAACAAGTGAATAAGAAAGTTTGCTTTCTGAAGGCATATTTACAGGTGAAAAAACCCCTAACAAACCAATTTTTAACGTTTGCTCAACTCTCCCAGCTGACTCCGAGATCTCAGAAAGAAATGCTTATTTGTGAAATCCACTGAGATTTCTCATTGTTTCTTTTGTAGTGACTACTAACAAATCAAGTACATAAATGGAGACAGAACACTAAGGACCCTGAAATAAGATGACATTCCAGAGACTAGTTCACAGAACAAGAAGAGCATAAAGTTGACCAGAAAAAGACACAGAGTGCACCCTCACCCGGACTCTACACTCATCAATAGGTAACAATTCTCAGCCATCTCGGAGAACATGGGATTCATTCCAGATCCTATTATCTATCTTCTATTCCATTGTAGGAACACACATAATGAGTACCATTTCTTCCATCATGGGGAGGATTCAGCTACTCTTAGTACATCCTGATTATCTTCATAAAACCCTAACGGAGGAACTTCTCTAAGTTTTTATTTAGATAACTATGCAATGGATACGCCCTTCCTGAATATTAGAGGTAAGATTCTGGTATACAGAGAGGTCCGTTACACCAGACATTTCTGAATGTTCTGGGAGATCTACTGTGTCTGAACCTAGTGCTCCTCTTGTGGTATTATAATCACAATTCCAAAATAGTTGTCTATCATTTACAAAAAATATGTTCAAGATTCTTAGGTCATGTCTGCCAATGTTACATCTCTCTTCCTGAAACTTCTTGCTTTTTTTTCTCCCTGTGTCTCTTTACATCAGCAGATGCAGGAGATACAACATATTCTTAGAACACATAATTCAGTATGCCACCTACCAACACTGATTCCTTAGAGAGGAAAACTCAGCATATTGAAATTTAGGTTGTCCTGTTGCCCAAGAAATGTTTTTCTTGCCATACAAATTCTTCTAAACACTAGCTGTATGCCGGAACCTATTTCCATGATTGATATGTCTGAGTTTGAAATAATTGTGTGTATATGTTAATATAACTAGATATCCTTCATTTTTCTGCTTGCCCTAGCGTGGGTTTTTTGTACAAGAGGATGCATCTTGACTCTTATGTACAATGTCTTATTTCATATGAGAATGATAATCACCATTCTTCACTTTTTTTAAGAACACAATCTATTAACAATTATGCATTAGTGAATCCCATATATATAATATATATGGTAGTGGAGAGCTACTATTTTGTTCCTCTTGTTTTTCTGGGATTCAGTTCTTTATCTTTGTGACAGAAACTACGTAATTATCTTGTAGGATCATTCTGAAAATTAATGAAATCTCACATATAAAGGCTGAAATACGTTGTTTTTCTCAGACCATGCATGGAAAAAACTTTAGCTTCTTCCACGTCCCCTTCCTTGACTCACCAAGGGGGCATTGAAGAGGTAAAGGGAAGTTGAAAGAGGATCTATAATTCTTTCTGCTGTCACAGACATGGTATCTCACGGAACAGAGGGGATTCAAGCTCCATCTGCTCATTTATTTAAAGATTCTGTGTGCTACCTATCAGTCTAGGTACTAAAAATATAATTTGAACGAGTATGAACAAATTCTTATTCAGTTAGGAAAGGTTATCCTCTAACCTTCGGGATGTTTAGTTAGTGTGAAGCACATCCCTCAACCAAGCATTACAGGCATGAATTTCCAGCTAGAATGAATCTCTACCCCACTCTTCAGTGTGCTTAATAGGGATCGTGACATTGCGATCTTAACTCTTTGCAAGTCCCTTCTGTTGATATGTGCACACTGCTTACTACTGCGTGATGGTTTCGATGATGATGGCGATGGTGATGAAGTTGAAAATGGGTATAGCATAATTTGAAATAATTTCTTCTCAGCCAGATTATTTTAAATGGGCTACTTTTCTCTCAGTTTCTTCCTGACCTTTTCAAGGAAAGATGGTTTGGGGTGGCCAGCTATTTCCACAATGATTATTCTCTGCCATTTTCTTCCTAGCTAATTGAGATAAAGCATCTCTGTTAAATAAGCAAGTTTTTCCTACTTGGTGATGACCTAGTTAATAAAGCTATTGACATGAAAATTAAGAAGTATACTTTCTCTTATCTGAAGTATCTATGTTTAGGATTCTTAAGGTTTGGCATTCAGAATTAATGACTTATAAATTCCCATTTTCTTCATTAGAGAGAAATGTATATATCAGTTAAAGAAATAAAGGATGCCTTCTATCCTTACCTCAAAAAACGTAACTATAAGGGATTATAGTTGTAACTGAAAGGAAATTGCTATGTGAGAAGAGAATTTATTATAATTTTGAGAATAGATCGATTAGGATGCCTCTGGCCATGTACCAGATACTATTATGGGTGCCTCATGCCATTTACATATTTGCGACTGGAGAAGTTACAGGTCACACCTGCAGATTCTCCAGAGCACTACCCTTGAGCTGCAGGTGATGTCTTGCTTGAAGGTGTCTGGAAGGTTATGCTTTACAACCTTCCTTAACCAATAGTCGTGGTCAACCAAATGGAGGATACTGGAAAAAAAGACCCCCAAGTCTTTCTTTCCTCTAAGCAACATAACATAAAAACAAACAGAAAGAAACTTCTGTGGTACAACATATGCTGCGGACCTCATAGTTTGTCTTCTTTGCCTCCCTCGCTTACTTAACAATTGCTACTGACACACTCCCTAACAAATTACTTGTCCAAGAAAATCCTCTGATTCTACTGCTAGGGGCCAAATCTAGGAGTTCTTGATCCTAGAAAGCCAACTTTGAGGAAGGGGACATGGATATGGATAACTCACTGGCTAAATGGCAAAAAAGCCCATTGTTGGGAGTAGGGAAAGTATGGACAAGTCCTGGGCATGCTCTCTAAGTGCTGTCATTGAAATCTTTACTTCAGGTGAACTGGAATGGAACAGTGGTGAAGGAGATGCTACAGTTTATGAAATATAAACGACATTTAAAAGTGTAAGGAAAAGAGCATTTATAGCACTATTGATACAATAAAAAGAGAGTATCACAGGTTCAGGTAGAGTATTTATCTATTTTAATCAAAGATCCCACGGTATGGAGAAAATCCATAAGGTATTAATGCTGAGGCCTTGGGATCTAGGCAAGGACCTTCTAACATTTTCATGGCTGGATTTTAATAGTGTTTTGAACCAGGACTACTTTGTGTTTTCCCTTTTTAAGCAGGAATAATTACAGCAGCTGCTCTAGGCCTCCTCTACTTTTCCATCTTGGGGAGAGACAGATGACTCGTCTCTTTAGTTTCACATCTTTCCCGAAACCAACCCCTCATCCTACATTTCCAACCTCAGTGCTCCACCAGATAGTCTACTCTACAAACCTTGGAGTCCTCACAGACTTCTACAACTTGACTAGCTGAATATCATACCATGTGGAGTTTCACATGTATTTCTTAGAACTCTTCTGTTCAGTAGAGCTACCATTTCATCACAACCATGTTACCAATGAAGTTGAATTGAGCAGAGTTACCCCCACAGATAGAGCAAGTGTACTCCTGGTTGGGCATATATAGATAACTATGGTCACCTGATCCTAGAGCCTTTTCATCTTTCCAAATTTATCTTTAAATATACAAAGTTTTGTTGAACTATACTTAGAAAATCCTAGGACACTACCAGAAAACTGTTAGAGTTCATTAGTTAATCTGGTAAAGTTGCAGGATACAAAATTAATACAAAAATGGATTACATTTCTATATACCATTAAGTAGAGATTAGAATGAAAAATTAGGGAAACAATTTCATTTATCATCACATCAAAAAGAATAAAATACCTAGGAATAAACCTACCTAAAGAGACAAAAAACCTGTAGTCTTAAAACTATAAGATGCTTATGAAAGAAATCAAAAATGACACACACAGATGGAAAGATACACCGTGCTCTTGGATTGGAAGAATTAATATTGTCAAAAGGACTATACTAGCCAAGGCAATCTACAGATTAAGTGCAATCCTGAAAAAATTACCAATGATATTCTTCACAGAACCATAATAAAATATTTTAAAATTTGTATGGAAACACAAAAGATTCCAAAATAGCCAAAGCTGTATTGAAAAAGCAATATGGAGCTGGAAGAATCAGGCTCCCTGACTTTAGACTATACTATGAACCGAAGGTCATTAAAAACCGCATGGTACTGGCACAACAACAGAAATATAGACAAGTGGAACAAGACAAGAAGCCTAGAAATAAACCCAAGCATCTATGACAAAGAAGGCAAGAATATACAGTGGAGAAAACACAGTCTTTTCAATAAGTGGTGTTGAGAAAACTGGAAGGCTACATGTAAAAAAAAGAAATTAGAACATTCTCTAACACCATACACAAAAATAAACTCAAAATGGATTAGGGACCTAACCCTAAGGCCAGATGCTATAATACTGCTAGAAGAAAATATAAGCAGAATGCTCCTTGACACAAATCACAGCAATCTCTTATTTGATCCATCTGCTAGAGTAATGAAAATAAAAACAAAGATAAACCAATGGGACCTAATTAAACTTAAAAGCTTTTGCACAGCAAAGGAAATGATAAAAAAAAAAAAAAAATCAAAAAGACAACTGGCAGAATGGGAGAAAATCTTTGCAAACCAGGAGACTAATAAGGGAATAATCTCCAATATATAAACATCTTATGGATATCAAAAAAGCAAAAACAATCAGAAAAAATGGGCAGAAGATATAAATAGATATTTCTCCAAAGAAGACAGACAGACGCCAAGAAAAACACATGAAAAAATGCTCAACATCACTAATTATTAGAGAAATGTCAATCAAAACTACAACGAGGTATTACCTCACACCAGTCAGAATGACCAGCATCAAAAAGTCTACAAACAGTAAATGCTACAGGGAGTGTCAAGAAAAGGGAACCCCCCTACACTGTTGGTGGCAATGTAAATTGGTGCGACCTCTATGGAAGACCATATGGAGTTTCCTTAAAAAACTAAGAAAACTACCATGTAATTCAAGCAGTCACACTCCTGAGCATATATCCAAAGAAAACTTTAATTTGAAAAGATACATGTACCCCAATTTTTATTGCAGCACTATTTACAGTAACTAAGACATGGAAGTAACCTAAATGTCCTGTAACAGATGAATGGATAAAGAAGATGGTGGTACATATAAACAATGGAGGATTATTCAGCCATAAAGAACAAAATAATGCCATTTGCAGCATCAATGGACCTAGAGACTCTCAAACTGAGTGAAGTAAGTCAGAAATAGAAAGACAAATGCCATATAATATCACTTATTTGTGGAATCTAATAAAAAATGACACAAACGAACTTATTTATAAAGCAGAAACAAACTTGGAGTTCCCATCATGGCTCAGTGGTTAACAAACCCGACTAGCATCCATGAGGACACAGGTTCCCTGGCCTTGCTCAGTGGGTTAAGGATCTGGTGTTGTTGCTGTGAGCTGTGGTGTATGTTGCAAACACGGCTCAGATCCCACATTGCTGTGGCTCTGGCATAGGCTGGCAGCTACAACTCCGATTGGACCCCTAGCATGGGAGCCTCCATATGCTGCAGGTACCGTCCTAAAAGACAAAAAGACAAAACAAAAAACAGAGACAAATTTAAATATATCAAAATCAATCTTATGGTTACCATGTGTGAAACATTTGCAGGGTTGTGGGGGTGGAGGAGGAGAGAAACTGGAAGGTTGGGAATATCATATGCACACGACTGTATAAAATAAATGATTAATGAGAACCTACTTAAAGCATAGGAAAGTCTGCTCAATAATTTGTAAAACCTGTTTTCCTCTATATGAGAAAAAAATGGATCTATTTGTACGTATGACCGATTCACTTTGCTATTACACCATTGTAAGTCAACTATACTCCATTAAAATAAATAAAATACCCTTCAATTGAAACACTTTTTAAAATATTTATTTTTGTTATTCTCAAGTCAGAACCAAGAGTCAGTTCTACATATTTTTTTCATTCCTTCAAAGTACTCAATTTTCCCTTAAGTAAATCAATCAGCTACCTTGTTTATCTAAATCACTCATTAAGAAGGCCATCTTAATGACAAAAGTACATTCATTTGTGACACAGATCCTAAGGATTTCTCAACAATCAGCTTGCGAAATCAATCTAATCTAATGTTTAAACACATATGGCTTTTGTCTGTGAATATCCTCTTCAGGTGAGTTTTCTTGTTAAACTGCTAACACTTGAATGCATTCATTGTATGAATTCTCCAAGTGATTAATTTCATGAAATATCAGATCATAAGATCCAAATCTTCCTTCACTAGCATGCCTGAGAATATCTGAAGTTTAGGATAAGCACTACATAGTTACATTTTAAAATGTTATATAAATTTAATAAACCCACATACAAATATGCCAAACACTAGTTTGATTATCTAAATTCCATAAAGAAAAGTAAAATCCCTTAGTAAACTTTATTCATAAACCCATTAACCTCACCTGTAAATCCTAATGCTCTATTCTTTTCCTGCACAGAAACTACATGTTTAACATATAGCCACCATCACACAATTATTGCAAATTTATTCTATGTATCTGTTAGTCACCTTCTAGAAATCCATGGACAGGGTATTTTTCATCAGCTTCCTACTCTGCTCCCTTGTTTTCAGATCCCTTTCTTTCTGCTAATTTTAGTAGGTTGGAGTGAAACAGTTTATTTTATTGGAACTTGTGTTATATTTTTCTTTTTATAATTTTCTTAAGATTTCTATGTGCTCCCTTTCTCATGCCCCTCAAATAGTCATGTTTACTTTTTCTCCTGCTGTTTCTCCTAATAGCTTCTCTTACTTTAACAAAACCATATTGAAGAGTTGTTTTGTCAGTCAAGATCAAAATGGCTACGTGGAAGTAACAAACAACTTCATTATTTCAGAAGTTTATTGCAACAAACTAACCATTCACCCTTGCTAGCTCTACAGCATGAGCCATTGTAGTCACTCAAGGACTATAGTCGACAGAACTTAATTTTTTTTTTTTGCCTCTTTTTAGGGCTACATCCATGGCATATAGAGGTTCCCAGGCTAGGTGTCCAATCGGAGCTATAGCTGCCAGCCTACACCAGGGCCTCAGCAACATGGGATCTGAGCTGCATCTACAACCTTTCACCACAGCTCACAGCAATGCTGGATCCTTAACCCACTAAGCAAGGCCAGGGATCAAACCTGTGTCCTCATGGATGCCCGTCAAGGCCTCAACCACTGAGCCACGACGGGAGCTCCTGATGAAGCTTAATTTTAACCTTGATCCAAGGTCACTTTAAGCACGTGCCACAAAGAGCTGACCAACTTTAAGTTCCTACTCTAAAGTAATGCATTCCCCAGCTGCTTGCATTTCCTTGGATAAACAAGTCGTATGTTTGGGTCTAATTTAAATGGGTCAGAGCAATTCTGAGGAATTGTACAAAATGGAAAGCTCTTACAGACAGAAGAAGGCAGGGGCAAGGAAAAAAAAAAATGGATTACTTCATCCTACTTTAGGGAATGGAGGGGGTTGATCAGGCAGTTTACCTTACTTCCACTGACCAGGAAATTCCAGACTGACTAGTTAACCTTACATTCTTGGAAGAAGTTGAAACTGCAATTAGCTTAGGTATTAAATCTTGGTATGCTGATGTGGAGTTTAGCACAAGTGACGCCATTTCGGGCACACTTTCTTTTTAACAAAGCAAATTTCAGAATTCCGTTTTGTAACACAGTGTCTGACTTAAATATGCATAGTAGTTACTAACATCCCTAATGCTAATGCATTATTTTGAGATGGGCTGGGACCTGGAACATGAGACCCTTTACAGGAGTGCTTGCACCTGAACAAACATATCCTCAAAAAACAGAATACAAATAAACTGTAAGAAACTAAGAATAACTGTGTGCATGCACGTAATTGGTGGGAAATTTTGAACAATAAGATTAAATAAAAGGTCACAAACCTACTGCCAGTCCTGAGGTGTGGGAAGAAAAGCAGGGTCCTGGCCCATGATCTGTGTACAAGACCACCTAAGCCACCACTCCAGCCTGACCCTCTGACCCACCCCAACTCTCACCCCTCTTAAGGGACCGGCTTTCCCTTCCTCAAGGAACAATAAAGAAAACCTGTTACTTGTTTTCACTCCCTTGTGCTTCAGCAGAAGTCCCAACAAAGCCTTATCCAAATTCCTCATCTGGCCTCTTATCAATTTCTGTTGATTAAAGAGTCCAAGGACCCGTGTCAGTAACACTTGCACCCAAGTCACAGAATACTTAACTGTCAGTCTACACCAAAATGAAGAGAATTATATCTAAAATTCTGTAGTTTTCCTAAAGTATATCACTTAGCCAAGAAACTCAGGTGTGGTAATTTGCTTCTTCAGTAAATAACTACAAAATTAACAAAAACCATTCACCTGGTCATTTGATCGTCTAATTAGAGTAAAAAAAAATTAGGGCCGTACCCATGGCATATAGAAGTTACCAGTCTAGAGGTCAAATTGGAGCCACAGCTGCCTGCCTACACCCACAGCCACAGCCACACCAGATCTGGGCCTCCTCCACCACCTCCACCATAGCTCACTGCAGTGATGGATTCTTAACCCATTGAGTGGGGCCAGGGATTGAACTCCATCCTTATGGATGGTAGTCGGGTTTGCTACTGCCAAGTTGCAAGAGGAACTCCTAGAGTACAATTTTAAGGAAGGTGTATAATTAAAGAATAGTTTCTTGTTTTAATATGAGCCCAAATTTGAAATTGTGTCAACAATATATCCTTTGTCTTTGGAATTATATTTCTTTGGGATGAAAATACTTGAGAGAATGGACTATTGCCATTTTAAACATATTAATCTTGACTTTCATCATAACATTTGTTGCCATTAAAGTTTATATTTGATAGGAAGCCAAAGAAAATGCATTTTTACCTTGAGGAAACAAAGATGTTCTCAATACTATCAACTGGAGACTAAGGGCAGGGGACCTTGACAAGCTTCTCTTTTAGTTAAATGTTGCTCTCTGCTGAGCACTAGAATAAAGTTCACAGTTCTGAGGTCTGAGCCCACTGTCAATTGCTATCTCTCCATTGTCATGGCAATTGTATTCTGTTGCATTTCTGCCAACTGTTTTAGATCTTTTTTGTCGTATCAACATATCAGATTTTTCCCTCCAACAACTCCAGAGTAAACTGGCAGTCAAGAATTCAGTTACCAGAGCTGACTGGATATCTGGTGCATAAACTTTCTGAACTGTCAGTCTTTTTACTCTGAATTAAATCAGGAGACAGAAGACTGAACTTCCAAGTCTGCTAGAAAGAAAACAAAAAAGGGGGGAAAATTTTTGTAAACATTGTCACACTGGTAACTCTAAGCCAGCTTATGTTCCATTCATCTCTCCCCAAATTAGGGTCTGTTTACAACCCTTTATTGCCTCCTGGTTATCTTCAAAATAAAGTCAAAATTCTGGACATAAATGTAACAGAGTCCTTTTCCATTTTCTCTATTCCAAAATTTCTCAGCCTATCCCCTACTACTCTTCACCTGAACTCCTTGCTCACCCTAAATATTAAACACTGACATATTTATCATAGGGTTTGTCCTCAATGATGAAAAGAGGAAGTAAATATTTCAACGAATATAGATGAAATGCTGAGCATAGTTGGCAGATGAGTAAATAGTTCAAAGCCTAAGAATTTCTTTTGTATAAGATTTAAAGATTGTTTTGATGGTGGGGCATACAGGGACCCTAAGATGAAAAGAATTCTTTGTTACGTAGCTCCAAACAAGAGAAGGCTGCCAGGAAGGATGACACAGGGAGTTGTCTCTGCAAATGGGGTGACAAACAGCATGCTGAGTTATAGGGGTCAGCTTATGTATGGCAAATGGGGTGCAGCTGGCTAGGTTGCACTGGCTCCTTGGGCAATCTGAATAACTTCAGGACTCAGGAACATGGGAACTTTCTGTAGTTGTCTTGCACCTGGCCCTGGGGCAACTAGGGTTAGTGCATAGTGTTCCCTGACTGTGAGAGCCCCAGCCCCAATAAGGGAAGCGTTGCCGTGTGGACCTAATCCACCCCTGCTCAAGAACAGGAACTGACCAGCCTACATCTAGGGCCTCAAAACTGGGGGAAAAAAGTATTAAAAAATATTTTTTTCTCAGCTCCCTGAGCCACACTAACAAGGAATTTCACCGATTCCTTAGTGAAGAATGAGTTGAATTAAAACCAGAACCCTGCTATGTTTACATTCTTGTATACAGTATATAATCTGACATTCATTTCACACACGCACGTTTGTAACCAAGTAAGTCTGGCATTGCTTCTTTACTCCAACCCACAATTCTTTTACAAAATTATTCCTAAAACTGTAGTAATTCATTGCTTTTCATGTATCCAGTCAAGCTCCAATTTTTTTTTGTTTTTTTCAGTCCTGAAAAATAATTCTTTAGGTTATGATTAATGGTGTGCTTCTAAAAAAGGTTAACCTCAAGTGAAAACTGCTGTTAGAATTTTGTTGCCAGGGTGGCGTGTTTTGTTATTTATCAAAAAAATATGTTGTTTATCAAAAAAAATTGCTAATAATACCTACATGTAAAGATTTTCATGTTTTTGCAAATTAACCTTAGTTATTTTTTAACTGGAATTATTTTATATATTTTCCTTTCATGAAGCCCATCACAAACAGGAAAAGCAAACAAATGAATCCCTCTTGTACATTTTATTGGCAGGGTTAAACATCACAAACAACTAAGCATCATAGGCAAGTTTTTAAAGTATAAAATGGAAAATCAAGAGAAATAATGATCAGTCCCTGGATATGTGGCTTCTGGTTTTGAGCAAACCGAAGTCTGATATCATCACTCCACCCTAACAAGCTAAACAAGCTGACAAAAGTCAGTAATTCTTAGATCCCAAAAAGAGGAGAAGACACAGGGCAAATGACTGGCCTCAAGATTATAGATAGAGGCAGGTGAATAAAGGGATTTGTCACTCACCATAGCAGAGACTCAGGAGCAGAAACTGCCTCAGGAACCAGTGCCAGGGTAAGAGAACCAAAACTGTAACTGATGAATTGCTGGAGGCTCCTTGAAGACAACTCTGAGAGGGTAAAACTTCAGGAGGGGCTTAATCAGAGGAGGATCTCCCCATATTGTGGGATTTACCTCCAGGAGTACAACCCAGTTCCCATGCTACACAACAGAGAAAAACCTCTTCAGGCTTCCGGCAGGAGGAGGGGGAAAAGAATCATTCTGAAATACACCAGAGCACTCTGATCTTCTTAATAAGGCCTGCCCCCAGGAGAAACTAATTAACTAAACCTAACCTACTGGGGTATTCTCAGAGACTAACTGACCAGGAAGGGAAATATTCAAATATCCTAATCCAGCCTACTCCAGCCACTCTGTCCCATCTAAGAAAGGAAGTAAAACACCTGAGAAACACGAGTGAATTCCATAGTCCAGAGGCAAGGTCTAACTAAAATTGAGAACTAATCATAGGACTATAGCTTGCTTCCCCTCCCCTCACACCTCAGCACCGCATTATTTAAGGACTAATTACAGTGGTTCCTTTTACCAAGTATTAACGTCTGACTTTCAAGAAAAATAATATAATAACAAAACTTTAAAAAAGACAAAAAAAAAAAAGGAATTTGAGAAGACAGAACATCAAGACCAGACATGGTAGGGATATTGGAATTATTAGACAAGAATTTAAAACAGCAATTATTAATATACTAAAGATTAATGGGTAAACAACATGAAAGAACAGATGGGCTATGTAAACAGAGAGATGAGTCCCTGGCCGAGGGGACTTCTGGGCACATGACTTTCTGTGTCTCCCATTTCTTGTTTTTAGCTTTATCCTCAATGACCTTCCCTGAGTTTCAAAGGGCAGGTTCAAACATTTGCTAATCAGGAAAGGGAGGGGATACAGGGGCTAGGGAAGAGTAGTCAAGAAATAACAGTGCAATCTTGGGCAGAGTCCTGGTTTCTCCTCAAAGGATATACATACCAATATCTTTGAGTCTTTCAGCAGAACTAAAACCCTCAACAAATGAAAGCATGAGAGGAGGACCACCAGAACCAGTCCTGGGGCCACTAAACACCAACTTTGAAGAAGAATGAATGAAAGCTTGCATCTATCCTGATCCTTATCTGTGGCCCTATTTTCCACTCCCCAAACTATAAAACCACTTCCTAATCTCTCCCAAGAGAGGGCACAGTCTTTAGGGCATTAACATGCTATGACCTTCTTTGCCTGCAAATCAATACAGCTATTTATTTCTCCTTCACCGAAAACTCTGTCTCTGCATTTCTATTTGGCACTAGTTGGGACAGAGGCTGTTTTGGCAGCATAAGAAAGCATCAAAAAGAAATGTAAGATATAAAAAAAAACACTGTAACAGAAATTAGGAATGTTTTTGGTGGACTTCTTGGTAAACTGGACATGGCTAAAGAAAGGATCTTTAGGCTAGATGATACATCAATAGAGTCCTTGAAAACCAAAAAACAAATAGAACAAAGACTGAATATCCAAAGACTCTGGGACAACTATAAAACATATAACATGCATGCAATGGGAATACCAGAAGGAGAAAAATAGAAAGGAACAGAAGAAATATATAAAACACAATGGCTGAGCATTCCTCAAATTACTGTCAGACACCAAAACACAATCCAGGGAAGTTTCTCCTCTCTCAGAGTTTCAGCTCCTGCAGTCTCCCATTGCCACAAGTTGCAATCACTACCCTGGGACAATTAGGGCTGGAGAAAAGAAAGTGAAAAACTAATAGATTACCGACTTCCTCTAAGCATAAGTTTCCCTTGTTCATTCATTGAGGCAGAAATAAAGTGAATCTCTTGGAACACCTTCTCTGGGACCCTGGACTTACAGATCACATAAAAGTATACCAACACATCGAACGTCCAAATTTCCAATGCATTGACCTCTGACCAGGGAACTGGACAAGAAAAAAAGCGGTAAGTTCACTGCTGGTTTGGTGGTTTATAGGTTCATTTCTTCCCTTATTTTCCTGCTACTCTTTTTTTCAGAGTTTTCTCAAATAGCTGCTCAATGCATTTTTTTTTTTCCAGGATTTATAACCACACTCAATGGGAGAGACAGGGTAGAGTGTGCTCAAAACTTCTCACCAGGAATTTGAAACCTAAAGCATTTCCATTTAATGTGATAATCCATATGTTCAGATTTAGGTTGATGAAAAAAATGACAAAAAGTCATCTAAAATACAATGGGAAAATTGGCCTTTCCCCCTCTGCATGTTATATATCTGATTTATATAATAAAGAATTATTTCAGAAGAGTATCTCTAGTGAAATAAAACCAACGTTTATGAGTGGGAGATTTTTTTCCCCAAGATAGTGGATCTTTAGTGGCACATATCACAAATCTTTTGATGGGATGAATTTCTGGGTAAAGGTAAAGTGCCCAGATAGTGGACTGCAGCCTTGACATTTGGCATCGATTGGTTAGCAACTGAATTAAGACAAAATTTTAAAGATTTCCTGTTTTCTCTGCCTTGAATATGCTTCTCTGGGAGAACTGGAGGAGAAAATTCACTTTTTTCAAAATAGTACTTTCTCTGTAAATATGTTTTGTTTGGAGGAAGTTCTACCCAAGTCCATTGTCCATTTTTAAACTGGGTTATTTGGTTTTTTGCTGTTGAGTTGTAGAAACTCTTTATACATTTTAGATATTAACCTCTTTATCCTTGGGTATTATCTTCTTTATTAACCTGCATTATTCTCAAGAACTTGTAGTGGAAATAGACATCTGGTTGGGATATACAAGTTTCTAGAGACTGATATTTTTGCTTTTGGATTAGACATAACTTCTTGCCAACTAATGCCTCTTTCTCCTTTCTTCATTCTCTTTCCTTCACTTATCTTTATTTTCTTCCATTTCTTTCTCTCCTTTTTTCTCCTCTTTTTCTGAAACTTCTACCTTCTGTTTCTGTATCTTTGTCTTTTTCCCCTTCCTTCCTTCACCCCCTCAGCCTTCCTTCTTCTAGTATTTATGCAATTTTCCAGGTGATGACTCATTTCAATATCAAGTCTGTTAAGTATCAGATGATAAGGGATAGGTCTTATTAGAATTATTTACTATGAAAAGCCCTTGAATATGTAAGATCGCTAAAAACAGTGAAAATAAACAAAGTTAATGTGAGGATTCAACTAAATTGAAACTAAACACTATTACACTAAATATGAAAGAACAAAAATTTGCTAGTCTTTCCTTCATGTTATTAATTAATTAGGGACACAACAGTTTTAATAACATTTAGTCAAAGTGTACACACACACACTCTCAATTTTCCAAGTCCATTAGAAAAGTTAGAAGATTGGAAAGTGTAACTCCAACAGAGCTGGACCCTATGGGACCTTCCTGGGACAGACACCACCACCCCACTTAGCCTATGCCCCTGCCTCTTATTTTAGAAAAACTTTAGAAAAACTATACCTTCCCTGGGTTCCCTGGGTTCCAAAGAATAAATTTCATCAGAGAAGTTAGAAAATAAATAACCAAAGGAAAACAGTCAAGCAAGACAAAATAATAGTTTATCCATCAAATAAAGTCAAGGAACTTTATTTCAAGGGCTCTAGATAATATTCTTAGCCACATCTTTTGAGCTGTTTTGCAGATACTGAAACTCCTACCAGGTAGAAAAAGTTAACTGTATGCTACCCACAAGCACATAGACCTCAGATGTGTTGGAACCACAAGATAGACATGGCTGAGTCCCAACGACCTCACCACTGATCAATCCAAAGAATGTCCATGAACTGATCACACACCCCACACAATCCTCTCCCTCACCCTGTCTTTAAAAACCTTTCTATGAAAGCCATTGGGGAGTTTGGGTCTTTTAAGTACTAACTACCTGGACTCCTTGCTTGTCACCCTGAAATAAACATTGCCTTTTCCATCACCACAACCTGGTGTCAATAGATTAGCTTTCCTGCTGACAGACAAACAGACCCGATTTTGGTTTGGTGACATAACTAGCTATTAAAACAGACATAATTATTGCACAATTGCAACCCTTGATCTAATTATATAGTATAAAATCCTCCAATCTACCCTGTATTCTAAATCTGATTTGTTTGGAAGGTATTTTTTCTGTTTTTCTGAGTTATTCCTGTTTCATAGCATATATTTCTTATTTTTAATATGCCTAAGCATGCCATAGGAAAAAGCTGTTTTTGCATGAATGTACCCAACTTACTATCTTCACAAAAGTGTCTTTCTTTTTTTTTTTTAAATCTTGGTATATCAGAGGAAAAAAACCCCTCAG
Source organism: Sus scrofa (assembly GCF_054392235.1). Classification (NCBI taxonomy): domain Eukaryota; kingdom Metazoa; phylum Chordata; class Mammalia; order Artiodactyla; family Suidae; genus Sus; species Sus scrofa. Next base: position 16,397,665 of record NC_139391.1, read on the forward strand.
AAATAACAGCATTTTGATCCTTCAGTTTTCAGATAAGGACAGTGAGGTTTAAGAGGAAAATATATATGTATTTTTTTTTTCAAGAAAGAAAGAGTGGGAGTGACAGGGCTAGGACTAGTACCTGGTATTCTGATTCTGAGTTCAATGATTTTTCTTGTGACACCGCAAAGCTTTTTTATGAATAGGTGAGAATCCTAAGATTGGCTAGATAGGTGTGTCCTTCTGTAAGTCAAGGTATTTATGTTGATGTCATGACTTGATTTCTTCATAAAGCCATGTAGTCTATATAATGAAAGTTAGTAGAATTCCTCAATTTTTCTAGAAATCAAGGGAAGGTTTTTTTTAATTACAGGGAAATATTTTGTTATTTTAATAAAAATAATATACTGAAGTTATTAAAATGTCTCATCTCTGAAAGACCATCTTGTCTATATCAGTTAGAATACTGCTCTTCAGAAAAACGTTGGTTGTACTAAGTTGTGTTAGCTGAAAAATAATAACCCTTGCCAGGAAGTGACCACGATTTTCAGTGGAAGGAACACATTCATCCTTGGAAATACCAATCTTAATCATAAACACCATGTGTTCAGTTAAAACACTAATTAAATGAATCATCTAGTCTTATAATTAGGTTTATCATGTTGTTCATCATAAGGAATGTAACGTGGTCAGGAAAAGACTCTAGCTGTAGATAAATTTGAATTTGAATCCCAGAGCTATTAAAAAGCTATGTGACCTTGGGCAAACTACCTAATCCCTCTGAGGCTTAGTTTTCACATCTATAAACTGAGATGCTAATTCTTACTTTCTTGACTCAGATGGGACAGCATATGGAAATCCTTGGACAAATGAGATGCTTGCCCTTGCCCTTCTGAATGAAAATTCCTGCTCTGCAGCATGTATGCAGATCATATGTGAGGAGAATAAGTCTATATGTTAGTGTATAATACAGCTATATTAAAGACACAAAATAAAAGCCACTATTGTAAATTGTGACATACTATGAAGTAAGCAACTTGTTTCCTTAACCATTCCCCATTTCCTTCCTTGCTCTCTTTTTCCCTTTTACACTCTGATGGGCTCCTGTTTTGCTAAATTTTGCCATTTACTGAAGTTAAGCCACAGCAGAACCTCTCTTGTCACCATGACTACATGTGAATCCTGCCCTGGAGAGATTATGTAGATTCATTAGGCCGCCAAGTGTTTGTCTGATACATTCCTTTATCCTTAGAAGAATTTTTGTTATTAAAATACCACAAATTGTTAAAAATCATTCTTTAAAAATATATTAGGATTTAATTAAGCTAAGCAAATGAAAAGTAGATTTTCTATAAAGAAGAATTTGCTATTTCTCTATTTAATAGGAAAGAATAACTTTTGTAAAAGTTATTTCTTTTGTTATCTCTTTTAGCAGAGATAAGTGAATAGTATTAGTAAATAGCATTAATTATTCTCCTAATGAAGGAGTTCCCGCTGTACCACAGTGGGTTAAGAATCCAACTGTGGCAGCCAGGTCATAGCTGTGGCTCAGATTCAATCCCTGGCCTGGGAATTTCCATATACCAAGGATGAAACCATTAAAAAAAAAAGTCTAGCACAACCGTCCCAAGAAAAATATTTATATCCACTTGTTCCTACATTGAGTAGGTACAGATAAGGGAGTATACTCACAATTGTGTCTGTACATTTTGATTAAGTAAAAAATAGAAGTAATAGTCATTTACATTTTGCTAAACTTTACAGATTTTAAAGAACTTTTAACTGAGTTTCTACACTGATTAGCATTATAAATCTAAGATAAGTAGTATTCACCTCACTTAACAGATAAGGAAATGAGTATCAGAGTCTAACTTGCCAAGATCATACAGTGGCCGAGATAATAAGTAGAATTGAGTTTCTGACTCCATGATATTGAAGTACGTACGTAACATAGTGCCTTGTAAACATCTCTTTATTTTTTCCACCCCCCCAAGAACTTGAGTTTCAAGGGACAAAGCTCAGTTTCACACTCAATTCTGTAAGCCCCCGTGCCAAGAATAATGCCCGATACATGGTAAATTAAGTTATTCTAAGTTATTCGGGAAATGTAGTTGTTGCCCTAGCTTTCACCTTTAGTTAGTCCACTCATTTAACCTCTTTAAGCCTCCTTATTTATCAAATGATGAGATTAGACCGTATAATCTCTGAGATCCTTGCCAGCTCTAATATCCCACTACTCTATCTTGGAGGTAAAGTGGCAGTTTTCTTAGTCTCAGCGCAGGAGATAAAATTCCTGCAGTAAAAGCTGCGGGGTCTAACAAGCACTGTTTTCAGGATTCCCTGGAAGTTCTATTACTTCCTAATGCTGTGGAGGTTTGTCCTCTCATGACGGTTCTAACAACGAACTCCCATATAAATCATGGAAGCATGTTTCATAAGTTAGGGAAGTAAGAATGATAACAGGAGAGGCATCATGCAGCCAAGTATTTCCTTTACAGAAATAAATATTTAATCCAAACAGGATGGGCTTTGATAGAGGGGGTTGTCAGCTATTTAGATACAAAATCACTTATTTGAAGATAATTTGTTTTGTCATGAAAAAGTTTGCTTTTTTAAATCATTTTCAAATGATTTCCATCTCTTTGTCCCTAGTGTTGTACCACATTTATTTATTTATTTATTTATTTATTGGCTGGGTCCACAACATGTGAAAGTGACTGGACCAGGGATCGAACCCATACCACAGCCATTACCAGAGCCACACCAGTAACAATACCAGATCCTTAACACACTGAGCCACCAGGAAACTCAAGACAAAGAATTTTAACTAACTATGATCTAATAGGTTATGGACTCTAGTGGAGATATTAAGCAATATGAGAGAACAGATGGGTAATATGAGCAAAGAGATGGAAATTCTAAGGAAATTTTTAAAAAAATAACTAGCAAAAGTGAAGTCTGTTTTTTAACAGTAGACTGGACACTGCCACAAAAGCATCAGTGAGCTTAAAAATAGGTCAACAGGAACTTCTCAAACTAGTATGCAAATGGAAAAAAGAACTTTTATAAGCTAACATCCAACAACTATGGAACAATATCAACTATATGTCATCTATAAGAAACTTACTTTAAATATCAATTTTCAGATAGGTTAAAGTTATGAAGAATGCTAACACTAATCAAAGCTGGAGTAGCAATATTAATTTTGGACAAAGCAGAATTCAGAACAAGGAAAATTATCAACAACAACAAAAGGCATTACACAATGATAAAGGAGTCAGTTTTTGAACAAGACCAAATAATGCTAAATGTCAAAATACTTGAGGCAAAAATTGATGTAACTGAATGGAGAGATAGGAAAATATGAGTTGTATTAAATTTTGAAAGAGATTTTTTTTGCCTGTTTTGCTCACTACCATACCTTTATGCCTGTAAAGAACCTCACAGAACTAGGTTTATAGTAAACACTTTAAGTAAATAAATATTGCAAATATCTGCTAGTATAGTGCCCCTTTCAAATAGATATGAGAATTATGTGAGTTTTGGATGAGAAGGCATTAAAACCTTAGAAAAAGTAATATTTGGCACTGCTGCACTGGGAATACTGTGAGGATAACTCTTATACCAAGGAGGTTATTAAGAAGAGAAGATTAAAGAATTATATAACTCTTTTCTCACCATCTAAGCTTGGAGCTCAGATGGGTGAAAATGCTATCTTTTTTTCTACCACTAGTAATAATGCATAGAAGTCCTGAGTAAGAAAGCTGACTATGCTGAGTTGGCTCCTATGACAAAATAAATCTCACAGTACTATAGTATGGCCTGAGATGCATCATAGTTGGTCCTTGTATCCAGACATATTTCATAGAATTTTTTAAAATAAATGACAACTTTTACACCTATGTAAAAGGCATAGCAATTTATAAATCTCATCATGGCAGGTTTTGATTTTTCCTAAGCCTTTGAATAAAAATCATCTATTGCTCATGGCAGTCATTTCCAATTCCGTAAAGGGATATTTTTGATCAGAAAGAACTTTTGAAAACTCATAATAAAAGGAAACAAATTGAAACAAAATTCTACATTCTTCAGAAATGTCTAACAAATGACACTTATTCAAGAATTATATCATTTTTTATTTATGTCATAACTTCTTAAAGTAAAGCAAGCATTTTATTGATTTAGAAACTCTGATTCAATGTTTCTTCTCAAAAGAGTGTCATTCACAAAATAGATGTGGTTTTAATGATACCCTTGATGAAATTGGATCCAACCTCTGCAACTTACCTTCAAAAGTATCCTAAATTCCAGTTCTGTATGAAGAAAAACAAAATTATAGAAGCTTATTAAGTCATGTATTACAATGTGAAAATGGAGACTCTCAGAATATTAATTGTATAAACCATCTTTGTCTTTAGATGGAAAAATAGTATTTCATATTCAACCAAACATAAAATATAAAAATATAACCCTTTATTAATCAACCTAATAATTTCATAATGCAATGCAAAGGTGTTGAAAGAGTTTTCTACTTAAAACATATTTTTCATAGACATACACCTTTAAGAAGTCCTGAAAACCTGCATAATCTGTGACAGAGATCTAAAATAACATTTTATGAATACATGTTATTTTGCAAATAGGACTAAACATTACTAAATAGTTAATACATTATTAAACAATTCAAGGAGATATTCAACATGTTGAACTGTTCCTCTGTGAATTGACAGATAATGAAAGTTATTCTAAAATATATAAAGCCATTCTTTTTTCCTTTAATATTTAAGACTATAATTTTAGGTATTTCTCTAAAACATTATCTATGCATATCTTACAAAGACATATGCATCCTAAGTGCCTAGGCATCATAAATTATATACAGTTGGCTACAATAAGATGACTGTCCCTAAGTGGGCTGCAGACTGCCCGTATATATAATTCAGGATATGCAAAATACAGAGTTTTCCATTGTGGTCTAACAGGTTAAGAACCTGACATAGTGTCTGTGAGGATGTGGGTGTGATCCCTGACCGTGCTTAGTGGGTTAAGAATCTGGCGTTGCTGTGAGCTGTGGCACAGTTCACAGATGCAGCTCAGGTGCAGCATTGCTGTGGCTGTGGTGTAGGCTGGCAGCTGCAGCTCTGATTCAACCCCTAGCCAGGGAACCTCCATAGGCTTCAGGTATGACCCTAAAGAGAAAAAGAAAACAAAAAAAGTTATGCAAAATACAAAAATGAAACAAAATAAAAAATATTTCTTAAGAAAAGTGAATGTGAACTTGGTGGGCACTCAGGGGAGGTAGTGATTCTTTCCAATTGTCTGTATTTTGAAAGTTAGAGGAAGAAGAAAGAGCAGGGTCATGTCAGGTGAAGGGGAAAATATTTGCAGCAAATATTTCAGCCTGATTGTTGAAGTTATTGGCACAGCATAAACTGTGGGGCAAGAGTACAAAGTTATGTTTTGGTCAAATAACAGAGACCAAAAAAAAGTTGTGCTTATGAATTTGGTCTTCAAATCTCCTAGTAAATAAAATGAAGGTTAGAGACGGAGAAGTGTGAAGACCAACTAGAAAACCATTGCAATAATCAAGGGGAGAGATGGACATCTAAATTAATGGAGCAATAGTGAGGATATAGAGGAAAATGTTTTATGAATATGGGAGAAACAATAGCAGGGAAAACAACAGATTTTGACAACCAATTAGATATGAAAATGAGACAGATGAAAAAGTCAAAATAATTCATAAATTTCGATCCAAGGTAAGTATTTTGACGATGACATCAGTGACTAAGTATAGAATACAACAGGGCATTGGAAATAAACCAAAAGCAGAAAAAAACCTGAGAAGTATTTATTCTTGAAAAACTACTAGAGCTTCAGGTGAGTGGAAGTTGATGATCATATTGCTTGGGTTACTCCTAGCCTTATTCTTTCTCCCCACTCCTGACTTTCCAACCCCACACTGGAGTCAGTTAATGAGAACTGTATTTTTTACCACATGAGTCTGGCCACAAGAAATAGCTACTTTGCTGCTGATGGAAGCAGACTTGAATTGGGACAGGAAAAGGGTGTGAAACCCATCGCTCTGCTCTAAAGCCAATTAAATCCATAGGAAACAAACTGAAACCCCATGATTTGCTAGTCTGATGTTCCAGATCCTGTTGGGACAAGCCATGGACAACCCAGAAATTTAAGTGAGATTCAGAAAGTTAGAGAGCCAGGCAAGGGCTACTATAGCTCTCTATAAATATCAGCTGACTGGGAACCAAGGGATATTTGCAGATACACGCAGAGAAGTAAAAACTAAGAGAGACTGAAGAACTGTCTGCAACATTTAATGTTTCTGAACCAACACATAATTTGGCAGAGGGCAGAAGCCTTAAAATCTTGAGATGTTTGAGATGAGCCACTTTATTTGGTTTTCTGTTGAGTTATGTAGACACCAGGGTGATTCCTAGGAATTCAGGCTAAAAAATGGAAATAATAAAAACTGTGTATAAATATCAGCAGCCATAGTAGATTCTGCAGTTTAAGTCCAGACAAGATTGAATAACAAAACAAAGCAAAACAAAACACAACTTACAGAAATAAAACAGAATCTAGAGTTACTATGATACATTTTATTGATGTTCCATATTTAATAAAAAAAAAATGGTGAAACAGGAGTTCCTGCTGTGGCACAACAGGACCAGTGGCGTCTTGGGAGCCCTGGGACGCAGGTTTGATCCTCCGCCTAGCACAGTGGGTTAGGGATCCAGCATTGCCACGGCTTGGATTGGGACTGCAGCTCAGATCTGATCCCTGGCCCAAAAACTCCATATGCCTTGGGTCGGCCAAAAAAGAAAAAAAAAAAAAAATACAAAAAGCAAACTAAAACAAGAAAAAAAGCCAATCAATAGCAATAAAATTAGAAAGGGTTAAGTCAAATGCCTTTATCCACTGTTGAAATAATCTCATATGCAAAATTCCTAAGGAATCTACCAAAATTCAAAATCCTACTAAAACAAATAAGCAAGCTTAATAAGGTCACAAAATATACAGTAAATACTCAAGAAAATTGACTTTATATACTACCAGGAAAAATCTAAAAGTCAAATTTAAGAATAAATGTTTAAAAATTATCATTGAAAGAGAATAAAAATACTTAAATCTAACAAAGTGAAAGACCTGCACATTTAAAAATACATAATATTGATTTAAAACAGTAAAGGGGCATTAAAAACTGGAAAAAAATACTGCATGTGGATATTGGCACACTTCATAATTTTAATATGTACTTACATCCAAATAAATATGTAGATTCAATGTAATTACTATCAAAATTCCAGTGACATTTTCTTGAAAGTGATAAGCTCTTCCTAAAATGTGAATGGCAATGGGTTTCACACAGTTCAAACATTTTTTAAAAGAGACTATAATTATGGGAATCACACTATTATTAAATTGAAATTTAAGATGAACAATTATTAATCTTTTTGAAGACTACATAGTAGGAAATCTCCATTACCAAGAGTTAGGTGAAGAGTTTTTAAACATGACACCAAAAACAAAAAAAACATAAAAGAAAATATCAATAAATATGAATTCATCAAAATTAAAATGTATACTGGATTAAAAAAAAATAGCTTTAGGGAAGGAAAGAACTCGCCACAGAGTAGGAGAAAATATTTGCACATCACATAGCCAACAAAGGATCCGTCTCCCAATTATATAAAGAAATCTATAGTCGCAACAGGAAGAAAATACATAATCCAATTAGAAAATGGGCAAAATACTTGAACAGACATTTCACCCAAAAAGGGCATATGGACAGCAAATGAATACATGAAAATATGATCAACATCATTAGGCACTAAAGGAATGCAAATTGAGAGCTTAATGAAATACCACTACATCCCTATCAGAATTTCTGCAATAACAATTTACTAAGTGCTGATGAGAACGTGGAGCAACTGGATCTCTGGTACGCTGCTGGGGAGAATGTAAATTTGATAACCACTCTGGAAAACAATTTAGTTGTTTTTTATAAATCAAACATGCATATCCCACATAATCTAGCAACCCACTCTTGAGTGTTTACTCCAGAGAAGTTGGCACAAATTTTCTATAAAGCGCCAGACAGTAAATATTTTCACTTTTTTAAGCCAAATTCCATTTCTATCATACATTCGTCACTTTATTTTTTCAATCCTTTAAAAATGTGAAAACATTTTTACAATTGTATAAACACACATCGTCATTTAATATGGACAAGGACCTGGAATTGGAATTGGCAAATCGCATGATAAATATATATTTATTTAAGAAACTGTCAGATGGATTCTAAAGTTGTTCTACTTTACATTCTCTCTAAAGTTGTTCTACTTTACATTCTCATCAGTAAGGAACACGTGCAAAGTATGATGATTCTAGCTTCTCACTTGGCATATTGTTGTTTTTCATTACAGATATTCTAGTGAGTGTGGGTTTATCATAAACCTTGTAGGTTTTACAAAAATAGGCCATGGATCAGATTCTTCCTGCAGGCCATAGTCTGTTGACTAATGTCCTAGAGAGGTAAAAATTATATTCACATAAAATTTTGTACCCAGGTACCTATACCAGCTTTATTTGTAAGAGCCAACTGAAACCAGCTTAAATGCTCCCCAATGTTTTTCATGGTGAATTGTGATATATTCAAATAATGGACCTAGCAATACAAGAAAAATATAGAACCACTGATATGCACAACAACCTACATAGATCTCAGGAGCATCATGCTGAGTAAAAAAGACCAAAAGGCTACATAGCATATGGTTCTTTTTACATAACATTTATGAAGTGACAAAATTATAGTGATGGAAACCCATCCAACGGCTTCCAAGGGTTAGTATTATTTGGAAATATAATGAGGAAACATGATAGAGAGTCTGGGATGATGGGGTAGTTCTGTCTTATGACTGTAGTGATGGTTATAGTAGTTTCTAGTTGTGATAAAATTTTATAGACCTTCATTCCCCAGAAAGAGTGCACATAACCCTAGTGAAATCTAAATAAGATGTACACATTAGTTAGGAGTATTGCACCAATATCAATTTTATAGCTTTCATAATTGGGCCATATGTATGTGTTAAATTTGAGGAGAATGAGTACATTTTTTTTTGCAACATCTATGTTTTCCTAAAGTTATGTCAAAATAAAAAACTATTTAAAAGTGAAAAATGAGATTCCATTATATATTCAGTAGAAAATGTATAATCAAAAAGAACGACAATACCATTCTAGAGTTATAGAATACAATAAATAGAGTTCTAGTTAGGAAAACTAGATCTCTCATACACTACGTATATTACTCATAAGAGTGTAAAATGATACAACTACTTTGGAGTAAATTTAGCATTTTCTTTTCTTTGTCTTTTTGCCTTTTCTAGGGCCACACCTGCAGCATATGGAAATTCCCAGGCTAGGGGTCTAAGCAGAGCTGTAGCCGCCAGCCTACGCCAGAGCCACAGCAGTGCCAGATCCAAGCCGCGTCTGCAACCTACACCACAGCTCATGGCAACGCCAGATCCTTAACCCACTGAGCAAGGCTAGGGATCGAACCTACTACCTCATGGTTCCTAGTCAGATTCGTTAACCACTGAGCTACGATGGGAACTCCCAGCATTTTCTTAAATAAATGTACATTTACCACATGAACTACTAATTCTTACTTCTAGGTATTTATCCAAATTAAAAGAAAACAGGCTTACACAAAGAATATATATAAATATACATGAATATATAATATATATCAGCCAAAACCTGAAAACAATCTAAATGTGAAAAAACTTGATGAATGAATAAACAATATGACATATCTGTATAACGGAATACTATTATGCAATATAAAGGAAAAAAAAAAACCTCAAGATGCAGGAAATAATATAACTGAATAGCAAAATCATTTTGCACAGTGAAAGAAACCAGATGCATATATTTTATGATTTCTTTCAAACAAAATTTCTGAAAAAGCAAAATCTATAGGATAGAAAGTAGCTAAGCGAGTTCCTGCCATGGCTCAGCAGAAACGAATCTGACTAGCATCCATGAGGACGCATGTTCAACCCCTGGCCTTGTTCAGTGATTAAGGATCCAGTGTTGCTGTGAGATATGGTGTAGGTCACAGATATGTCTTGGATCTGGCATTGCTGTGGCTGTGGTGTAAGCCAGCAGCTACAGCACTGATTTGAGCCCTAGCCTGGAAACCTCTATATGCCATGGCTATGGCCCTAAAATAAAGAGAAAAAAGAAAAGAAAAAAAAAAGTAGCTAAGTGTTTTGCTAAGAAAAGAAAATTACCTACAAAAGAAATGAGGACAATTTTGTAATAGTGGAAGTGTTCTAGAACTAGATTGTGTTAACAGTTGCACAAATGTATAAATCTACAAAAACCCATCAAACTGTATACTCTCAAGAGGTATATTTTATAGTATATAAATTGCATTAACAGTAAAGCTGTAAAAAAAATTAAAGCCAAATTCATGGATACAGAGAACAGACTGGTGGTTGCCAGAGGTGTGGGGTGGGGAACGGGTGAAATGAATGAAGGAGTCGGAAGATAAAAACTTCTAGTTATGAAATAAATAGTCATGAGGATGTAATGCACAGCATGGTAACTCTAGTTAAAAATACTATATTGTGTATTTAAAGTTGCTAAGAGAGGGAGTTCCCTGGTGGCTTAGTAGTTAGGATATGACACTTTCATTGCTGTTCCCTGGGTTCAGGCCCTGGTCTGGGAACTCCCACATCAAGTTGCTGCATGCTGCAGCTAAATAAATAAATAAATAAATAAAATTGCTAAGAGAGTATGTCTTAAAAGTTCTCAGCACAAGAAAATAACCAAATGTATGATGGATATTAACTAGATTTATTGCGGTTTCATTTTCCAATATATACAAATATTGAATCATTATATGTTGTACACCTGAAACTACTATAATGGTCTCTGTCAATTATATCTCAATTTTAAAATAAATATGCAAAAATCTGTCCATATAACTTTTCATTTTAACAAAAGAAAACATTATGTCAATGGATAGCAAGAAAAAAATTAATAGCATGCCATAGTATTCATGGCTTTTAAAGGTAGTTTTAATAAACCAGAAATATAAGAAATCTTCCTTGATATATTTTACTGTATCTATAAGCTCTTTTGAAAAAATAGTAGAGGCACTCTCTTTAAAATAAGAACATGCTACCACCTCTATAAACATGCTGCATGTTTTACTCATAAGATAGCATAGAGCTGTTTTTTAATCTATAATCTCAGTTTTCCAATCATTATCTATCTTGTGATATTTTTCTCCTCAGTTTCCTTTTTTTTTTTTTTTTTTGTCCTGATTGTCAAATTTCTGTCTATATTAGTCTGGATCCTTGGTTGAAAGAGACAAAAAAAAAATGCAACTTTAATTAAATTAGGCCAATATAGATATAGATCTGTGTTTACACATGTATATACATATATGTGTGTATGTATATATACAGAGACAGTATATATTACATATAGTGCTTTACTCCTAATATCTGAATATGTGAATTTTGTATGTTTGAAATTCAATTCTAGAACCAATCAGGTCTCTGATATTTACCTCTTTGTTATTAATTATTCAGCAAGAAGCTTTTGCAGCAACCTCAAATGAAAAATGTCAGGGCAAAATGCAAACTGTCTCAACTGATTGTTTCATCCCATCTTACATATAATGAATCTAAGACTAGAAATGGATATTAAAAAATTTGCCAAGAGCACATGCTGTATTTCTAAGGTCACTTAGACAGGAACTATGGTCAGGATGAGGCCCAGGATAGCCTGTCTCCAACAGCTTTGTTCTACACAATAGTGCCAGGAAGGTCCTACAGGTACCCAACTAGAATCAAAGCTTGTTTTAAACCATCCCTATAGATCTATACTAATACCAGACATAGATTAAGCACCATAATTTTCATGAAATTTTGCTGCCTGTTGGGACATTATATACCTACCCTTGGAAGAAGGATTCCGTCAAACAACTTTCCGAATGCCTCAGAGTCAGTATTAATCATGACAGTATAAAATGTCAGAATTTACAAAGAGGAAATAGCCTAATTTGCAATCTCTTCATCTCAGATATCATGATGCATCAGTACACCCATAAGTTGTTTGACATTGAATTTCATAACAGAAAGCATCTGTGACCAATGAGAACAATTTCTGAAGCTGGGACGAATTATCCCTCTTAAGAACAACTGTCTCATTGGTCTGCAAATGTATCTTCCCCTTTAGCCTCAGAGAATATTCATGTTGCAGGAAAGCAGTGACAAGGGCATCACAGGAGGTATGGCTCTGGTGGAAAACCAACTGTTCTCCATTTATCTTTTTGGTGGCCAATGAGCCTTTATTCACCATACAGCTGTTCCTGCCCATCCTCCTGAGTAGACACACCTGTGCGCTGTGTACATGCCTGGTCATCAGATATATTTATCAGCATGTGAGAAGGTCTCCTCTCACATATTTCTCTGTAACCTCAAGGGTAAAACCAATAAATATATCAGTAACTGAAGTGAGAATCAGGATGAAAAATGCCTGGAGCTGGACTTCCTATTAGTATGTTATATATTTTAAAACTAAAAGCTTAAAATGATAGAGATTATCTGAATGATCTTACCACCCTAAATTATCTTTCCTTTTTGTTCCTCTTAATTTTACACTAAGAGTGAAGGCAATAATAAACTCTTATGTTAGAAACATCCCATTATATTTAATAAAAATTAGAAAAAATGTGGATGTCTCTGAAATGTCACTCTGGCTCAGATCTCTCATGAGAAATTTAGAACAGTTCCCAAATAACCTATAAGAGTTAATGGCACTATACCCTATAACGTCACGAATATATCATAAAATATCTTTCCCAACAAATATTGAGCTTTCAAGACAATGTGTTTTCACATTTTCTGCTAAATTTAACAAATCACTGAATATTAATTAAAACACCACTAATTTTCCAGCACAAAGATGGTTATTTTGGTGGATAAGGAATAATTGGTCATCCTTCCCTGCCCTCTTCCTGAATTTACCCGTGAAAATTTGGGCTCTCGATAATAAATAAAATCTCCCCTTTCAAGTCCTCTCCATCAACGCTATGGCTGTAATCAATTTGAGTGGGTATGTGTAAGATTCATGGTTTTTCTCTGTGACCAATAAAATGTTGGGGACGTAAAGATGTATTTCAAAAGTCAAATTTTAATTTAAAAGGTTGTAGAGAGTATAAACTAGACAGAGGACCTTCAAGAGACTATTTTATCATCAGCTTATTGATGTAATTTTTTTTTTATTATTTTTTTTTTTTTTTTGTCTTTTTGCTATTTCTTGGGCCGCTCCCGCGGCATTTGGAGGTTCCCAGGCTAGGGGTTGAATCGGAGCTGTAACCACCAGCCTACGCCAGAGCCACAGCAACGCGGGATCCGAGCCGCGTCTGTAACCTACACCACAGCTCACGGCAACGCCGGATTGTTAACCCACTGAGCAAGGGCAAGGATCGAACCCACAACCTCAAGGTTCCTAGTCGGATTCGCTAACCACTGCACCATGACGGGAACTCCAATGTAATTTATTTATATACAACATTCTCATGAAAATTGGTACAATTTTTATCTGATTTGATGAATTTGGACAAACGTATCTTGTAATGTAATTACCATGTTGATGGAGATACAGAATATCCTCCCCCCCAATTTTTCTTGTGACTTTTCTAGTCAATTCTATCCCTTTACTTTTACCTGCCACCCTTGGAAACTGCTGACTCTCCTTATCTACAGTTCTGACTTTCTAGAACTCCATATGAATATATTTTTTGATATCTTGCATTAAACTTTTGAGATTTACTTATGCTCTTTCCCACATCAGTAGTTCATTCAACTTTATTTCTAAGTAATATTCTATTTATGGATATACCACACTTTAGTTTATTCATTCATGATTTGATGAATGTTTGGATTAATGTCCAGTTTGGGGATATTATAAAGTTTCTATAAATAATTGAATGCAAATCTTTCTGTTGAGATATGTTATCATTTATCTTCAGTTAATAACCAGGAGTGGAATTGCTGGGTCATATTGTAAGTACATATTTAACTATAAGAGACTGCCAAACTATTTCCCAAAGAGGTCATACACATTTGCATTCCTCCAGAAAATGTGAGATCCAACTGCTTTATGAACATGTCAACATTTGGTGCTGTCAGTCTTTTTAGATATAGCTATTCTTAAGATATCAAAATATCACATTGTGTATTTTCATTTTAATTTCTGTGATAGCTAACAATATCGAGTATCTTTTAATATGTTTGTGTGCCATTCCTACCTACCAAGTGATGAACTATCTCTTCAAAATCCTTGCTCATTTTTAAAAAGTGGATATTTATTTTCTTCTTAATGTTTTTCCCCTCAATGTTTAAAAAAAAAATCTCTGTATTAAGGCACAAAAAGTGTAATTATTGGATATTACGTGGAACCTTGGAAGGTACATGTTTTTCACTTTATCAGAAATTGCCAGATTGTCTTATTCACTTGTTTTAATAACTAATAAATGCATAACAATATTGATATCACATATTGAAAACAGAGAGTACGTTAAGTTTTGAAATATGTATATACCCTTACATCATCACCACAATCTATGAATGTATTCGAACTCATGAAAAGTTCCTTTGTACGCATTTGTAATCTCCTCTTTACTTCCTCCCCAACTATTCACACTCCCCACCCCAAGATAACTATTGGTTTTTTCTTTCTGTCACTGTAGTTTTCATTGTCCAGAATTTTATACAAATGTAATAATATATATGTGTTTATATATCTATATATACACACAACCGCACACATACATATGGCTGCCAGCATAAATGATACTATCTGTGGCTCTTACATTTTCTCCTGTCCTTCTGCTGATCCTACCCAGGACTGTATTTTGCCATAAACCACTCGTCGGTAGTCATGGACTTTGTAGTTAATAGATATTATCTAACTGTCACTAGGATCAGGCAGTCTCCACTGTTAGTCCCTAAACAATGATGAAAACCTTCTCTGATGTACTCCTGGTACCCCGCAGAATGGTTCCCCATTCGTGAATCTTAGCTTAGGAAAGCATATTCCATTTCCCATCATCCACTCCCACACCTTAGGTTAATAATAAAATTGTCCCAATGGTCCCTCGGAGGTGCATGGTGCAGCTGCAGATGTTTCCGCCCAATCCTGATCCCACCCTGTGGGTAAATTATCCCATAAGAAATTGGTCCATTGATTATATGGAGCTTCCTGCATCATTTTTCAGTCTCAAGATGCTTTTCAGTTTGATGGGCACTTTTGAGTAGTAAGTGTTCGGCTCCCTCCACTGAGCAAAATTATGAGCTATATCCATGGTGTTGTGTATATCAATAGTTCATTTCTTTGTACTACTCAACAGTAGTACTTTTTTTTTTTTTTTTTTTTTTTGTCTTTTTGCCTTTTCTTTGGGCCGCTCCCGCAGCATATGGAGGTTCCCAGGCTAGGGGTCGAATCGGAGCTGTAGCCACCAGCCTACCAGAGCCACAGCAACGCGGGATCCGAGCCGCGTCTGCAACCTCCACCACAGCTCACGGCTACACCAGATCCTTAACCCACTGAGCAAGGGCAGGGACCCAACCCGCAACCTCATGGTTCCTAGTCGGATTTGTTAACCACTGCGCCACGACGGGAACTCCAAGTAGTACTTTATTATACAGATACACAATATTTTACAAATAAAATTTCTATGTACAAGTCACTGCATGGACATATGCTTTATTTCTTTCATTTTCATTTTTATCAGTTCAGTACCTAGAAGAATGACTGGGTTGTATGATAGACATGTTTATCTTTTCAAGAACCTTCAAATTATTCTTTGTAAAATGATGTGAAGTTGATATATGATTTTAAGTTATATCACTACATCTGCAAGACTTTTAGATCTTCTACACCTTCATCAGTACTTGGTATGGTCAGTCTCAGTTTTAGACATTCTAATATGTGTATAATTATATCTCTTCATGGTATTAATTTTCAATTATTTAATGATTAATGATGTGAATATTTTATCATGTGCTTATTTCCCATCCATATATCTATGCAAATATTTTCCCATTTTATTATATATTCCCTTTTGTATTTTCTTTTGATTTTCTACGTAGATAATCACATTATCTGTGAAAAAAGACATTTCTATGTTGAGGTAGGTTCCCTCTATGCCCACTCTGGAGAGTTTTTATCAGAAACAGTTGTTGAATTTTGTCAAAAGCTTTATCTGCATCTACTGAGATATTCATATATTTTTATTTTTCAGTTTGTTGATGTGGTGTATCACCTTGATTGATTTATATCATTTCTATTAGATTATGCTGCTGATTTTTTTTTTTTTTTGTCTTTTGTCTTTTTAGGGACACACCCACGGCATATGGAGGTTCCCAGGCTAGGGGGTCTAATTGGAGCTACAGCTGCCGGCCTAAGCCAGAGCCATAGCAATGCCATATCCGAGCCACATCTGCGACCTACACCATAGATCATGGCAACGCTGGATCCTTAACCCACTAAGCGAGGCCAGGAATCGAACCCACAACCTCATGGTTCCTAGTTGGATTTGTTTTCACCACTCCACAATGAGAACTCCAGGCTGATGATATTTTTTAACTCAGATCTTCATTTTTTGGTGGGCATTTCTCATTTTTGTGTTTGTCTAATGTTTCCTCCCGAATTATCAAAAGTATGCATTCCTAGTAGTAACATAAAATGGGAAAACCTGATCTAGAAGTACATGATGTCATTCAGTCATTTTTTTCTGATGTTAATTTTGATCACCTGGTCAAAGTGTCATCTACTTTCTCAATGTCAAATTACTTTCTCTTAAAACTAATAAGCAGTCTGAAAGGAGATAGTTCAAGACAATGCAAATGACTTTCCCTTCATCAAAATTTTCCCTTCATTTACCATTAAGCATTCTTCATTGTAATATAAACAAGAATCATTCAATCTTTTTGTATTTTATTATTTGTATGAGCTCAAAAATTCTCATTTTCTATTGGTTTGTGTTTCATTAAGGTACTTCATTATTTTGGTACACAAATTATCTGAGATTTAATCAATGCAAGTCTTTCATATGTTTCTTTATACTTTTGACTCATGTCCATTCATTTTTAAGCATTTTATTCTTGTAATGATAATAATATGTTCCAAAACTATCTTTTACCAACTCTGCCACAGCATTAGAATCACTCATTTACCCAAGGAGCCTAGGTTCTTTTTAGTGGAGATGATTCAAGCATCAAGTGCTCATTGCTATTTTGGCTTTCATTACTTCATGTATCTTTCACAGAAGAAGCTAGGAAATATACATATGTATATACACATAGATACAAATATATCTATACACATATATAATATCTATCTACATGTATATGTGTCTGTATATATTATCTAGATATATGTACATTCATACTTAGACATGTGTACATATAAATTTACACAGGAATACATATATTTTAGAAATCATTTTGAGTCTATCCTCACAGGCTTCTTTTTTGCTTTTCTTGATTCCATATTTTATCTATTTACTAAATGAAACTTTAGATCTGAATCAACACACTGACTCAAAAGTCAGTCTTCCTCCACTTACTAAAACGAGCAGGTTTGGATTCTTTCTCACATGACTCCAGTCTAAAAAATCATCTGTAATAATCAGGGATAATTTTAGGGCTCGCTTCATGTGTATTCCTCCTCTTCTTATGTAGGTTTTTCTGTTATTTCATATATTTATTTAAGGTGATAGAATAAAACTCACCCCTGTTACCGCATAACGAATAAAAGTGAATGCGTCTAACAAATTTTTTTAAAGCAATGATTATGGGATGTACAAATCTGTGTTTTTATTGATAAACTCACAAACCATCAATCCAAGTTGAAACTTGATCATCACCCTTTCTCATGAGAATAACAAATTTTGGTTAGTTTATGTTGGCCACATATCCTGAATCCAACCTCTTCATACCTATTCTAATTACTAAATTCTGGAGGTGGAGAAAGACGGCAGAGGAGTAAATGTTTCTTTGATGTGTTTCTCCCACAAACACATCAAAAAAAAAAAAACCACTACATGTAAAACAACTCGCACAGAACATCAACTAAATGCTGGCAGAAGAACTTAAACCTCCAAAAAGGATAAGAAACTCTTGACATAGCTGGGTAGAACAAAAGAAAAAAGGAGAGAGAGAAGGAATCAGGATGGGATTAGCATTCCCAAGAGGGAGCAGTGAAGGAGAAAAGGAACCCATATCCTGGGAAGCCACCTAGTTGACAGATCAGCTGAATTGGCAGGCCCTCAAAGTCTCCAAGAAAAGCTCGGCAGCTGGACTGAGAACAGCAAAGCAGAGTGAGAGCCGCACAGATCATCTGAACCACCAGCCCGGACACCACAGCCTGAGACGCTCAGGCAGGGGCTGGGAGCTGAGACTCAGGCTCTGGAGGACAGTCCCAGGGAGAGTACGGGAGCTGGCTGTGTGGGGACAGCCTGAGGGGCTAAGGAGCAGTGCACAATGGGTGGGGGAGTGGTATGCCATGGGCTGAGGAGGGAAACACCATGGCAGAGGCAACCCGGGAGAAGGTCCAGACCTGCAGGAGAGGCAGGCACCATTGTTGGGGAGGGCGAGAGGAGGAGGGGCTGCTGATGCCATAGGAAACTCCCTGTGCCTCAGTGTGTGCATGCCCTTGGACTCTCAGAGGGCGGGGCCGCTCTGGCATAGGTTATGGGTGGCAAGAAGCCTCTTGCTCATTTAGAGGAGACTGGGTGCTCCTTGTGCAGGCTACAGGTGGCCAGGCACCTCTTGTGTGGGCTAGGGGGCTAAGTGCTACATGGTGCCTCTTGCATGATCTACAGGTGCCAGGGACAGACCCCAGCGGTCATCTCAGAGGCCAGAGGGAAGTGTGGCTTGCCACCACTGGGTGCCTCTGTGTGGGTTCCACCTGCAACCCCAGTCACCTCAGAGGTTGGCAAAAAAGAAAAAACAAGGAAACTGCAGCCAAACACCATACGCTGTTGCTCTCACTCCCCTGGGAACACACCTGCCTGCAGCTGCCACTGCCAAACACTCTGGGTGGTGCCCAGATACTTGGTCACCATCCCTTCCCAAGACCCTACAACTAGGAGCAGCTGGTGTAGCACCTCCTTCATGGGCTAAGTGGGACAGGGTTCTTCTTGCGTGATCTGCAAGTGGTGAGGGCAAACCACTGCAGTTATCCCTGATTCCAGAGGTGGGCATGGCCTACCACCACTGGGGATACCTGAACAAAAGTCACTTGTAACCCCAACCACCTCAGAGGGCACCATAGAGAAGGACATTGTGATGGAACACCACCTGTTGTTGCTCTTGCTCCCCTGGGAGCACACCCACCCTGCTGCTGCCACTGCCCAGAGGCTTGATCACTGTCCCTTCCCAGGAACCTGCAACTAGGAGCAGCTTGTGCAGCACCTCCTGTGGGGGCTAAGCAGGACGAGGTGCTTCTGGCATGGTCTACAGGAGGTGGGGCAAACCACAGCAGTTATCTCTGACTCCAGAGGTGGGAGTGGCTCGCCATCACTAGGGGTCTTTGAACAGACACCACTTGCAGCCCCATTCACCTCAAGGTCACTGCAGAGGAGGGCATTGTGACCGAACACCACCTGTTGGTGCTCTTGCACCCCTGGGAACACACCCACCCTGCTGCTGCCACTGCCAAATGTTCTGGGCAGTACCCACATGTCTGATCTCTGTCACTTCCCAGGATCCTGCAACTAGGAGCAGCCTTTACAATACCTCATATGTGGGCTAAGTGAGACAGGTTGCTTCATGCATGGTCTACAGGTGGTGGGGGCAAACCACCACAGATATAACTGACTCTAGAGATGGTCATGGTCCTCTCCCACCAGGGGTCCCTGAACAGGCAGCAACTATGGTTCCAATCACCTCAAAGGAGGGCATTGCAATTTAACACAAGCTGTTGTTGCTCTCACTCACATGGGAACTCATGCACTCTGCTGCTTCTTCTGTCAAATGCTCTGGTCACCTTGAAGCTCTGCCTAGAGCTTATTACCACTTCCCAGGGCCCTGCAACTAGGAGCAACCTGCACCACCTTCCTTCAGGTCCTTGATGCTTTTGAGAACCCAACAACCAGGCACTGACTCTTGGCCCTACCCATTGCCTCCTTCTCCCTGAAAACACACTGAGCATCCTGGGAATAGCAGCCTACTCACACCAAAGAAAGAGACAGCAAATATTCAAACTCCCACACCAAAAATAAATACTAACCAACCCCAAAATACAAAGGGGTATTCTTACACAGAAGTAACCTTAGAAGTCTACAGTTTGGCTTTGCCAAACTAATAGAAAAAGAAAAACAGAAGCGAGACAAAGAAGCTCAGAAAACATTCCCAGTTAGAGGAACAGGAGAATTCACCTGAAGCAGTCAACAATGAAACACACCTATGCAGTCTGAGAGACATTGAGTTCAAAAGGCAGATAGTGAAAATACTGAAGGAATTAGGAGAGGATATGAACAGTAATGAAGATTCCTTTAGAAAAAAATTAGGAAATATAAGAAGAACATAGAAAAATTAGAAAATTTATTTTCAGAGACATAAACTGAGCTAAAGGCATTAAGAGCACAATGAATAATGCAGAGGAACAAATTAGTGATGTAGAAGACAGAATAATGGAAATCACCCAATCAGGACAGCAGTCAGAAAACAAAATGAAAAAACATGAAAGCAATATAAGAGACATATGTGATAATATAAAACCAGCCAATCCATGCATAACAGGAATTCCAGAAGGAAAAGAAGAAGAAAAAGGGGATTGAAAATATATTTGAAGAAATTATGGCTGAAAACTTTCCAAATCTAAAGCATACTGATATCAAGATACAGGAAGCACAGAGGGCCCCAAACAAGCTGAACCCAAACAGGCCCACACCAAGACATATTGTAATAAAAATGGCAAAAGTTAAAGAGAGGATTCTAAAGGCAGCAAGAGAAAAGCAAAGCATTAATTATAAGGGAACCCCAATAAGGCTATCAGCTGATTTCTCTACAAAAATACTACAGGCCAGATGGGAGTGGCAAGATATATTTAAAGTGCTGAAAGGAAAAAAAATTTGCAACCTAGAATACTCTATCCAGCAAGGATATCATTTAAATTAGAAGGGGAAATAAAGAATTTCTCCAACAAACAAAAGCTAAAAGAGTGCAATACTAAACATATTCTAAAATAAATACTGAAAGAGCATCTCTAAATTAAAAAAAAAAGAAAGAAAAGAAAAAAAAAAAAAAGAATTAGGACGGAGGAAACTACAATTGAAAAGCAGTCACTTAAATAAGCCAGCATACAGATCTAAACATGAAGACGTTGGGAAAAAAAAAAAAAAGACATCAAAACCATACAATGTGGAAAAGGAAAGTAAGAAAATATAGATTCTTTTTTTTATTTTAATGATGTGTTTGAACCTATATGACTATCAGGATAAAGCAATCAGATATAGGAAGGGGTTAACATACTTAAAAAACAGGGCAACCACAAATCAAAACTGATCATCACATTCACAAAAACTGAAAAGAAAAGCACTCAAGCATAAAATAAATGGAAATCATCCAACCAAAAAAAAAAAAACCAAAAAAACAAAAGAGAAACATAAAATCAAATGGAAAACAAGGTTTGAAATGGCAATAAATACATATCTATCAATAATCACCTTAAATGTCAATGGACTGAGTGCTCTAATCAAAAGACACAGAGTGGGCAGATTGGATAAAAAACCAAAAACTTTCAAATGTGCTGTCTACAAGAAACTCACCTTAGGGCAAAGGATACATATAGACTGAAAGTGAGGGGATGGGAAAAGATATTTCATGACAATGGACAAGACAGGAAAGCAGGAGTAGCAATACTCATATCAGACAAAATAGACTTTAATACGAAGGCCATGTAGAAAGACAAAGAAGGACACTATTTAATGGTTAAAGGATCCATTCAAGAAGAAGATATTACAATTGTCAATATATATGCCTCTAATGTAGAAGCACCCATATATCTCCAAGAAGTACTAATAGACATAAAAGGAGAAATTAATAGGAATACAATCATAGTAGGAGACTTTAACACCCCATTCACAACAAAGGACAGATCTTCTAGATAGAAAATAAATAAGGCAACAGAGAGCCTAAAGGACACAATAGAACAGTTAGGCTTAATCAATATTTTCAGGACATTACATCCAAAAAAATCAGAATATATATTCTTCTCAAGTACACATGGAATATTCTCAAGAATTTATCACATCCTTGGGCACAAAGCTAACCTCAACAAATTTAAGAATATAGAAATTATTTCAAGTATCTTCTCTGACCACAATGGCATGAAACAAGAAATCAACTGCAGGAAAAGAAATGAGAAAAAACTGACTACATGGAGACTAAGCAATATGCTACTAAAAAACCAATGAGTCAACGAGGAAATCAAGAAGGAAATCAAAAAACACCTCGAGATTAATGATAATGAAGGCACAATCACACAGAATCTATGGGATGCTGCAAAAGCAGTGCTCAGAGGGAAATTCATAGCAATACAGGCCTTCCTCAAAAAAGAAGAAAAATCTCAAATCAACAACTTAACCCATCACCCAAATGAATTAGAAAAAGAACAAACAAAACCTAAAGTCAATAGAAAGAAGGAAATCATAAAGCTCAAAGAGGAAATCAATAAAATAGATATTGAAAAAACAGTAGAAAGAATCAATAAAACGAAGAGCTGGTTCTTTGAAAAGGTAAACAAACTTGACAAACCTCTGGCTAGACTCACCAAGAAGAGGAGAGAAAAAACCAAATAAAACAAATAAGAAATGAAAAAGAAGTCACAACTGATACTACAGAAAAAAAAAAAAATGAGAGAATACTGTGAACAACTGAATGCCAACAAATTTGACAACCTAGAATAAATGGACAACCTTCTAGAGATTTACAGCCTGCCAAAACTGAATCATGAAGAAATAAATTAACTGAACAGACCAATCACTAGAAATGAAATTGAATATGTCATAAAAATATTCTCTACAAATAAAAGTCCAGCACCAGATGGCTTCACAGGAGAATTCTACCAAACATACAAAGAGGAACTGATGCCCATCCTCTATAATCTTTTTCAAAAGGTTGAAGAAGAAGGAACACTCCCAAAGACACCCTAATTCCCAAACCAAAGATACCACCAAAAAAGAAAACTATAGGCCAATATCTTTGATGAATATAGATGCAAAAATTCTCAACAAAATTTTAGCCAACTGAATCCAAAAATATATAAAAAAGATTGTACACTACAACCAGGTGGGATTCATCATAGGTTCACAAGGATGGTTCAATATACATAAATCAATCAATGTCATATACCACATTAACAAAAGAAAAGTCAAAAACCACATGATCATCTCAATAGATGCAAAGAAAGCATTTGACAAAGTCCAACATCCATTCATGATCAAAACTCTTACCAAAGTGGGTATGGGAGGGAACATAACATAATAAAAGCCATTTATGACAAACCCACAGCAAATATAATACTCAATGGAGAAAAGCTGAAATTCTTCTCATTAAAATCTGGAACAAGACAAGGATACCCACTCTCACCACTGTTATTCAACATAGTACTGGAAGTCCTAGCCTCAACAATCAGATAAACCAAAGAAATAAAAGGCATCCAAATAGGAAGAGAAGAGGTAAAACTGTCAGTGTATGCAGATGACATGATACTATATATGGAAAACCCTAAAGACTCAATACAAAAACTACTTGAACTGATCAACAAATTTAGCAAAGTAGCAGTATATAAGATTAACATTCAGAAATCAGTCACATTTCTGTATACTAACAATTGAAACATTAGAAGAGGAATACAAAAATGCAAAAACTTTTAAAATTGCATCACAAAAAATAAAATAGCTGGGAATACACCTGACCAAGGAGGTAAAAGACTTATATGCTGAGAAATATAAAACATTCATCAAGGAAATTAAAGAGCATTCAAAGAAATGGAAAGATATTCCATGCTCCTGGGTTGGAAAAATTAATGTTGTAAAAATGGCCATACTACCCAAAGCAATCTATAGATTCATATCAAATTACCCATGACATCTTTCACAGAACTAGAAAAAACCATCCAAAAATTTATATGGAACCACAAAAGACCCAGAATTGCCAAAGCAATCCTGATGAACAAAAACCAAGCAGGAGGCATAACTCTCCCAGACTTCAGGCACTATTACAAAGCCACAGTCATCAAGACAGTATGGTACTGGTACCAAAACAGACAGACAGACCAATGGAACAGAACAGAGGACCCAGAAATAAACCAAGACAGGGAGTTTCCGTCATGGCTCAGTGGTTAACAAATCCAACTAGGAACCATGAGGTTGCGGGTTCAATCCCTGGCCTTGCTCAGTGGGTTAAGGATCCAGCATTGCCGTGAGCTGTGATGTAGGTGGCAGATGTGGCTTGGATCCTGTGTTGCTGTGGCTCTGGCATAGGCTTGGCAGATACAGCTCCGAATGGACCTCTAGCCTGGGAATCTCAATATGCTGCAGGTGTGGCCCTAGGAAAGGCAAAAAGACAAAAAAAAAAAAAAAAAAAAAAAAAGAAGCAAAGAAACCCAGACATCTATGGTCAATTAATCTTTGACAAAAGAAGCAAGAACATAAAATGGGAAAAAGACCGTCTTTTCAGCAAGTATTACTAGGAAACCTGGACAACTGCATTCAAATCAGTGAAGCTAGAACACACCCTCACACCATGCACCAGAATAAACCCAAAATGGCTTAAAGACTTAAACATAAGACAAGACACCATCAAACTCCTGGAAGAGAACAGAGGCAAAACATTCTCTGACATCAACCTTACAAATGTGTTCTCAAGTCAGTCTCCCAAAGCAACAGAAATAAAAGCAAAAGTAAACCAATGGGACTGAATTAAACTGACAAGATTTGCACAGCAGAGGAAACCAAAAAGGAACCAAAAAGACAACTTCAGAATGGGAGAAAATAGTTTCAAATGATGCAACTGATATGGGCTTAATCTCTGACATATACAAACAATTTATATAACTCAACAGCAAAAAAGCCAACAACCCAATGGAAAAATGGGCAAAAGACCTGAATAGACATTTCTCCAAGGAAGATATACAGATGGCCAAAAAGCACATGAAAAAAAATGCTCAACATCCCTGATTATTATAGAAATGCAAATCAAAACTACCATGAGGTACCACCTCACACCAGTCAGAATGTCCATCATTCATAAGTCCACAAATAACAAATGCTGGAGGAGGTGTGCAGAAAAGGGAACCCTCCTGCACTGTTGGTGGGAATGTAAGCTGGTAAAACCACTGTGGAGAACAGTATGGAAGTACATTAGAAATCTATAAATAGAACTACCATATGACCCAGCAACCCCACTTTTGGGCATATATCTGGACAAAGACAGATATATGTCTTTTTCCTGGAAAAAGACACATGCACCCGCATGTTCATGACAGCACCATTCACAATAGCCAAGACATGGAAACAACCCAAATGTCCATCAACAGATGATTGGATTAGGAAGATACAGTATCTATTCACAATGGAATACTACTCAGCCATAAAAAAGAACAAAATACTGCCATTTGCAGCAACATGGATGGAACTAAAGACTCTCATCCTGAGTGAAGTAAGTTAGAGATAGACAAATACCATGTGGTATCACTTATATCTGGAATCTAATATATGGCACAAAGGAACCTTTCCACAGAAAAGAACATCATGGACTTTGAGAATAGACTTTTGGTTGCCAAGGGGGAGGGCGAGGAGTGGGATGGATTGGGAGCTTGGGGTTAATAGATGCAGACTGTTGCCTTTGGGATGGATTAGCAATGAGAGCCTGCTGTGTAGCACTGGGATCTATGTCTAGTCACTTATGGTAGAGCATGATGATATGAGAAAAGAAAATGTATACATGTATGTGTAACTAGGTCACCATTCTGTACAGTAGAAAAAAAATTATTGGGGAAATAACAATATAAAAATATAAATTCTTACTTATTGTCTCATAATCTCTTCCCTTATATTGCAAAAGAGCCTATTAATCAGTTTCCCAATTTCTTATTTATTTAATCCCAAATCCATCCACTGTAGGGAAACTGAAACAGTTTTGATAATGCCACTTTCACGAGGCAAACATCTTCAGTGTTTCATCCTGCTAATACAATGAATTTTACTTTTATCTAAAACTATATATGAAGTGTAGTATTTTGTCCCTTCTTTTCCCTCTTCAATTCCCCCAATATTTGAGCAATACAAGATTAGGAATGTTTATTGATACCTAAATGTGTAAAATATATTTCTATGTTTTCAAGAGCAGGAAATTTTGCATCAAGTAGCCTTTACCCATTGATTAAATCTAGGTAAGTTTCCAGCTTCCCTGAGAGTCAATTTTCTTTTCTACAGTATAAATGTAATAAAGTAATTGCCTCACAGTTCTTCCTTGGGAATTAAATAATATGTTTCAGAGTTCCTATTGTGGCTCAGCAGTAATGAACCTGAATAGTATCTGTGAGGATGGGGTTCGATCCCTGGCCTCGCTCAGTGGGTTAAAGGACCCGGTGTTGCCATGAGCTTTGGTGTAGGTCACAGGTGGGGTTCGGCTCCCACATTGCTGTGGCTGTAGCATAGGTCAGCTGCTGCAGCTTCGATTGGAAGCTAGCCTGGGAACTTCCATATGCCTCCAGTGTGGCCCTAAAAAGAAAAATTATAATAATAATAATGTTTCCATCAGGGAGCAATTGGTAAAAAGTTGGCTTTAATAATGTTGATGATGGTGATAATGATGATAATGTATGTTTCCTTGATCACTCTGAATTCTTTTTCAAGGCTAAAACTCCAATGTAGTCTCTAAGACACTTTTTTCATTTTAATTATATAATCTCATCATTTTCTCTACTTGTGGAATGTGATCTTTCTTGAGCAGTGGAGACACTATTGGATTTGTCAGGTAGCACCACTTTACAGAGGCAACTGAACCACCATTAGTTTGTGTTTGCCAGAAATATTTGAAGCATTAGCCCCATTATGTGTATATTCTAGGAATGGAAAAGCTTTCTTTTCTATTTGGGTTTGGCTTGTTACCAAATGAAGTGATTCTTCATCAGGTATTTAGGTTGATAAGATCCATGTTTTAGGATTACTCAGTCAACAAGTATGGAGGTTAAACTAGGGGCAAGAATAAAGGATGGTACTGGCAGGAGCTATGGGTACCCAAACAAAGCAGAACAAAAAAATTAAATTCTTTCAGGCCACAACTGCGAGCCAAGCATTCCATCAGGCGAAGATTAGGAAGAATCTCATTTCATAGATGACAAAGATAGAGACCAGTCAAATGCTGTTTTCCTAATATCACAGAGCTTGCTTGTGTTAAGAGGTAGGAGTTCTGCTTCCATATCATTTTATCTATGGCTCTTCAGGGATCCTGATATCATCCCCAACCACCCCAATCCCAAAAACACAAACACTTATTCCAGTGATCCTTTGAAGATCTACTGTCTTTGGGTAAAGCATTTAACTCTCGAAAAATAGGAATGCAGTATTAGAAGAACATAAACTGACTTGAAAGAGACCTGTGTTTTGCCTCAGGTCCTCCACCCTCTAGTAAGAGCAACTTACAGAACATCTTTAAGCCTCAACATAATCAATTGGAAAGGCCACAACCTTATTCCAAAGGCTAAACAAGGTGATAATACATGATCACTAAGTCCTATGTCTTACAAAAAGTTCTGCTCTGTCATGCCATATTGAAGTTCTATATCAGGATATTATAATGCAGCACTGCCTCTGAAAAAGAACTTGATCATTTGTAAGAGTGAGGTCTATTCCAGATGTCCATGTCCCCTGCCTAAGAAACTAAGCAACAAGTTTCTTCCTCACAAATATAACCAAACAGGGCCCTTGGGGCTGCTGGGCACAAAAGCCTTTCTGTGTCCCCCATTTCTTTTCTTTTTTTTTTTTTTTTTTTGTCTTTTTTCTTTTTTTAGGGTGGCATCTGTGGCATACAGAGGTTCCCAGTCTAGGGCTTGAATCGGAGCTGTAGCTGCTGTCCTATGCCATAGCCACAGCAACATCAGATCCGAGCCGTGTCTATAACCTACACCACAGCTCCCAGCAATATTGGATCCTTAATCTGCTGAGCAAGGCCAGGGATTGAACCTGCGTCCTCATGGATGCTAGTCAGATTCATCTCCGCTGAGTCACAACAGGAACTCTGTGTGTCCCCCATTTCTTGTTTTTAGGGAAAGGGTCTTATTCAGCCTCCATGGCTTTCCCTGAGTTCCAAGGGGCAGGTTCAGAATTCGCTGATGGGGAAGGGAGGTGATGCAAAGGCAGGGGAAGAACAAGAGGAACAGTCAAGCAACAGTAGTACAGCCTTGGGGTAGGATCCTGGTTCCCCCTCAAGGGATACACATAATGATGAAAGCATCTTAAACACATAAGAGAAAGGTTGTATTCCTTATGCTTCTTTTAGAAACGAATACTTTAATATTGAACATCTTGGAGCCCTTCCATGTACTTCTCCCTTATTGGACTGCACCCTAAACACAATCACCTGTAAGCTAAAGCTTACAAACGCACCCTGAACACAACTGCCTGTGGGTTAAAGGTTATTAATACATGATGTTTTTCAGGAACTCTCCTAGTTTGTTCTAATCTCTGATCAAGATGCCAGTTTTGCAAGTACTGTAATTCTAGGCAGTAACCCAGAAGGCCACCACCAAGATCCCATTGAGATCTCCTGACACCAGCTTCAATGGCTAAGATTCTCCCAAAGAAAGAAGAATGCATGTCTGCCCTAGTCCTGATTTTTCTGAAATCCTGTTTTTCTCCTTTTAGACTATAAACTCCTTGCAATTCTTCCCCTAAATAGCGCACAATCTTTAAGGCATTAGCCTGCTGTGGCTTCCTTTGCCTGGCAAAGCAATAAAAGCTATTTTATTCATCTTCATCCAAAACTCTGTCTCTGCATTTCTATTCAGCACCAGTGGACAGAGGCCAAGTTTTGGCAATGCAAAGATGAGGTCATCATGTCCCTGGGGAGAAAACTAGCAACCTGCCTGCTTTCTGAGTCTTCCTTAGGAGAGCAAGTCTCTAGAACTTAGATGGCCCCTAGGATAACCCAAGCAGCAGAGATGCATAGGAGATAGAAGTGCATTATCCAGGAAGGCAAGAATTGTTTATATATTTGGGAGGTAATGAAGCTACAACAGAGGATACTTGGAATGGATGCAGAGATACAGTGAGAGAACAGAACAACTTTCCTCTTTTATTGCTGTGGTTAGTTCCAGCAGAGGGAGGGAAGAGCAAGATAAAAATCTGGGGGCACATACATGCATACAAAGCGCTAGATACTTGACATACGTTTTCGTACTTAACTCTTTCGGCAACTCCACAAGTGAAAAATTATAATCCCCACTTTTGAGGGGAAAAAAAATTGAGCCTCTTAAGTAACTTCACTGTGCAATTTAGCAAGGCAAAACTTATACCTGAACCAATATGGTTTGCTCTAAAGCCTGCACTCTTTATATTCCATGCTAGGCCATGGGGAGCTTCTGCCTCTTATTTCTTTGAGGTGAAGGCATGTATCCATAGACATGAAAATTAAAATAAAAAGGAGTTATACTGGCAAAGGTCCCAGCAGGAAGCAGATGGCCTACTCAAACAAGACAATTTTAGGAGAGCTTAATAAAGGATTATGTACAAAGTATAGAAATGATTAAGGGAAACCAATAAGAAATGTAAAGGAAGCATCAAACCAGCAGCAAAGGGAGCAGCTAGTATTCTACATCTGAAGGGATAAAGGGAAGTCACAGAAATCAGAACCTACAGAGAGAAGCATAGCTAGAGAGAGGAACATCTTAGAGGAGCCAAGGTCTTCAGTAAAGGAATACAGCCACTGCCAACCCATGATCCATCAGGGAGAGGTGAGGGGAATAAAACTCACTGAGCTCATTCCAGTCTCATTTTCTATGCTTCCCACTAGTCAAACTACCTGTAACCCAAAACTCAAGAGAGTGGGTTTTTTTTTGTTTGTTTTTTGTTTTTGTTTTTTGGTCTTTTTAGGGCCACACCCACAGCATATAGAAGTTCCTGGACTAGGGGTCTAACGCTAAGGCTAAGGCTAAGGCTGCGTTTCTGGCCTACACCACAGCCACAGCAATGCAGGATCTGAGCCACACCTGCAGTGTACACCACAGCTCACAGCAATGCTGGATACTTAAACCGCTGAGTGGGGCCAGGGATTGAACCCATATCCTCATGGATACAAGTCAGGTTTGTTACCACTGAGCCACAAGAGGAATTCCAAAGCGAGCTTTTTGATGCAGCCCTAAATTATCTAGACGTGGTGGTGTAGTTTAGTGGTAGATCACATGCTTTCCACGAATGAGAACTGAGGTTTGATCTCAGGGCACACTTTAGCTGAACTTTGGAACAGAAATTCCCATTCATGTCTCATTGTTTATTCATGACAGGTCTTTCTTCAAATATTAAAACAATTAAATAGGTTATTGGACACAAAATTGTCTATTTTCTGGAACAAGGAGAATGACGGAGCATAGTGAACCCAGGTGGGCAAATAGAAAATATCCAACAGTTGAACATAAATTATATTTGAGCTGAACCTGGGAAAGTGAAGCACCTTCACACACTCAGGCCAAAGGTGTGTTAAACAAGCAGTAACTTAAGTCCTGGTCTCAAGGAGATCCTGGTCATCAAGAACAGAGAAAATAGGAATTCCCGTCGTGGCTCAGTGGTTAATGAATCGACTAGTGAACCATGAGGTTGCAGGTTCGATCCCTGGCCTCACTCAGTGGGTTAAGGATCCGGGATTGCCAGGAGCTGTGGTGTAGGTCGGCTCGGCTCGGATCCACATTGCTGTTGCCGTGGCGTAGGCCGGCAGCTACAGCTCCAATTAGACCCCTAGCCTGGGAACCTCCATATGCCACAGGTGCGGCTATAAAAGAACAAAAAAAAAAAAAAAAAAAAAGGACAGAGAAAATAACCAAATAAAATGTGAGCTAAGCTATCATCAGCATCTGCATGGTCTGCTTTACAAGAGTGAAGAAAAGTTTCTGGAAGACAATGACTCTCGGTGTCAGGTGAAGAATCAATTTAATATCAGGGAATTCTAAAAGAGGCAATTAAATAATATTAAAGGCAAGCACATAAATTAGCTCCTTATATCCAAATTTCACTATACTCTCTTTAAAGAAAATTAGTATCTCCCTTTACTGTGTAAAAATTATCTTTTGATTTTGTTTTTACATTTAAACTGGCATTTTTTATTTTTCATTTTAACCTAGTCATAGACAAAACATTTGGAAAATAAAGAAAAGTAGAATGCGAAGATCTATAAGCCATGATTCCACTTCCCAAAACAGTCACCATTAACACTGTATTCTCAACACCTTTAGTTGGCATAATTTTATTTGCTCAAAACTTTTTTCAGATATCACTTCATTTGCTTGTTTTATATCCTTGTAACCATCCTTTACATCAGTAGTTCTCAAAATACGGTCTTGGGGCCAGTAAACACAGACATCACCTAGAAATTTGCTAGAAATGCAAATTACTGGGCCCCATTCCAGATGCAGTGAAGTAGAAACTGGTGTTGAAACTCAGAAATCTGTGTTTAACAAGCCCTCTAGGTAACACGACACATGCTGAAGTTTAAGAACCATTTTATATTCAAGAGCTATTTTATATTCTATATTTTTTCACTCAAAATGATCATATTCACATTTTCCATATCATGATTAACACAATCATCTCAGTAACTTCCTAGGATTTACAGTTCTGGAATTATAATTTATAGTTTATAATTTATTGTCCTAGGATTTATAATCCTGGAGGAGATAATTCACTTTAAACAGATGTGCATTTATTCATTTATCTTGTAATATATATTCTGTACCTTCTGTGTAACAGATAATGTTCTAGATGCTATGGATATAATATGAGAGTGAAGAATGTTCTGCTTAATCATTACTAACTTTGGTTATTTCCAATTTCTTACCATAATAATTAATGCTAAGGCTAAATACATTTTTAGTGTAAAGGTTTACGCTCTCCCCCTTGTATTTTAGAAGGAAGAAAGAAAAGATTATCTAAATCAGTATGACTTTAAATACCCCATATTTTCATCAAAAGAACATTTTTATTTTTCCATGATTCTTTTCTCTTTATCAAGATAAAAAATTCTGTCATCTCAAGTACTGCAGTAGACCAGTCCTGGTTTTTGCTGTTCCTCAAAGAAAATCATTACAGGAATTCCCATTGTGTTTCAGCAGGTTCAGGGTTAGGGTTAGGGCTAGGGTTAGGGTTAGGGTTAGGGCTAGGGTTAGGGTTAGGGTTAGGTGAGGATGCAGGTTTGATCCCTGGCCTTGCTGCACAGGTTAAGGATCCCCTGTTGCCACAAGCTGCAGAATAGGTCACAGATGCAACTTGGATATAGTGTTGCCATGCTGCAGCATAGGCTGCAGCTATAGCTCCTTTTCATCCCCTGGCCCGGGGAACTTCCATATGCTGCATTAGAAACTCCAGCTAATTCTCAGAAAGAACTCTGCACTATGATTGCTAAAAATATGTGGTCCTCACTCTTTGAGGCACTTCTTATCCAGTTCATAATTAAAGCATTTCCATCACTGCTGGTTAGCAATAATTTTTACTTTGGATTGAGGAAGAAATATGCCATCTCTTTCTCTGGTACTGTTCTCTGGGTATGCCTGGGCTCCCCATATGACCTCACACATTGGTCTCACATCCAATGGGCCAGAGAAGCTCAATATGAAGACATCATATAAGCCACATGCTACTGTGCAAAGCAGAGTAACATTCCTCTCGGGCCTTTTAAACATGTGGTTGAGCATGTCTGATTCTCCCCTCCCTTTCAGTGAGTTCCAATCCCTTGTTATCCAGCCAGTTGACATAAGACAGGACTAA
The DNA here is from genome assembly GCF_054392235.1 of Sus scrofa. Taxonomy (NCBI): domain Eukaryota; kingdom Metazoa; phylum Chordata; class Mammalia; order Artiodactyla; family Suidae; genus Sus; species Sus scrofa. Next base: position 16,430,738 of record NC_139391.1, read on the forward strand.
CTTGGCCCATCAAAAATATCTAACAGTGTTACATCCCCAAATGAAAGTGATCTGATTTAGTTTACTTCCTCCCCAAAGGTTTCTTGGGCCTTTTACCATGAAATAGAGAAAGGGCAGAAGCTATTCAGCAAAATCAAGTATATGTAAGTCTATTTGCTCAAATGCTGACAGTTAAATCAATTAAAGCTATATAACTCTAAAGGATCATCCTAAAAAAAACCCAGCATATTATCCAGGATTATTAAATATCTGAGTCTATAGATATAACAGAAATTGAAAATTTTAAACTATCTTCTTTTTTAAAGATTTTAATTTTTCCTATTATAGTTGATTTATAATGTTCTGTCAATTTCTGCTGCAGAGCAAAGTGACCCAGTATGCATATATATGGGTATATATACCTATCTATATAGAGATAGATAGATGTATATATATTCATACATTCTTTTCCTTACTTTAGCCTCCATTGCATTCCATCACAAGCGACCAGATATAGTTCCCTGTGCTATACATCTGGATATCATTTCTTATCCACTCCAAATGCAATAGTTTGCATCTATTAACCCCAGAATCCCAGGGCATCCCTGTTGCTTACCCCTCCCCCTTGGCAACCACAAGTCTGTTCTCCAAGTCCATGAATTTGTTTCTTTTTTGTAGGTAGGTTAATTTGCCATATATTAGATTCAGATACAAGTGATATCATATGGTGTTTGTCTTTCCCCTTCTGACTTACTTCACTTAGTATGAGAGTCTCCAGTTCCATCCATGTTGCTGCAAATGGCATTATTTTGTTCTTTTTTATGGCTGAGTAGTATTCCATTGTGTATATATACCACATCTTCTTAATCCATTCATCTATCGATGGACATTTAGGTTATTTCTGTATCTTGGCTATTGTGAATATTGCTTCCATGAATATAAGGGTGCATGTATCTTTTCAATGAAAGTTTTGTCTGGATATTTGCCCAGGATGGGATTGCTGGGTCATATGGTAGTTCTATATTAGTTTTCTGAGGTATCTCCATACTGTTTTCCATAGTGGTTGTACCAATATACATTCCCACCAACAGTGTAGGAGGTCTCTCTTTTCTCCACACCCTCTCCAGCATTTGTTATTTGTGGACTTGTTAATGATGGCCATTCTGACTGGTGTGAGGTGGTACCTCATGGTAGTTTTAATTTGCATTTCTGTAATAATTAGTGATGTTTAGAATTTTTTCATGTGCTTGTTGGCCATCTGTATATCTTCTTTAGAGAAATGTCTATTCAGGTCTTTTGCCTATTTTTCTGTGCTTTTTTTTGTTTTTTGTTTTATTTTGCTGTCGAGTTGTATAAGTTGTTTATATATTTTAAAGATTAAGCCTTTGTCAGTTGCTTCATTTGAAATTATTTCCTCCTATTCCACAAGTTGTCTTTTGCTTTTTTTATGGTTTCCTTTGCTGTATGAAAGCTTGTAAGTTTGATTACGTCCCATTGGTTTATTTCTGTTTTTATTTCTATTGCCTTGGGAAACTGACCTAAGAAAACATTTGTACAGCTGATGTCAGAAAATGTTTCACCTACATAGTCTTCTAGAAGTTTGATGGTGTCTTGTCTTATGTTGAAGTCTTTAAGCCATTTTAAATTTATTTTTGTGCATAGCGTGAGGGTGTGTTCTAGTTTCACTGATTTACATTCAGCTCTCCTGCTTTCCCAGCATCACTTGATGGAGAGGCTTTTTCCCATTTTATATTCTTGACTCCTTTGTCAAAGATTAATTGACCATAGGTGTCTGTGTTTATTTCTGGGTTCTCTATTCTGTTCCATTTCTTTTGTTTGTCTGATTGCTGTGGCTATGACTTTCAATGCTATGTTGAATAAAAGTGGTGAGGGTGGGCATCCTTGTCCTGTTCCAGATTTTAGTGGGAAGGCTTTCAGTTTTTCTCTATTGAGTATTATATTGGCTGTGGGCTTGTCATAAATGGCTTTGATTATGTTAAGGTGTGTTCCCTCTATACCCACTTTGGTAAGAATTTTTAATCCCTAATGGATGTTGGATTTGTCAAATGCTTTTTCTGCATTTATTGAGATGATCATGTGGTTTTTAACTTTTTTTTTTAATGTGGTGTATGATGTTGATTGATTTGCAAATGTTGAACCATCCTTGTGAACTTGGGATGAATCCCACTTGGTCAAAGTGTATGATCTTTTTTATATGTTGTTGGATTTGGATGGCTAAAATTCTTCTGAGAATTTTTGCATCCATATTCATCAAAGATATTAACCTATAATTTTCTTTTTTGGGTAGTATCCTTGTCTGGTTTTGGTATTAGTTCTTTTTTTTTTTTTTTGGCTTTTTTTTTTTTTTTTGGCTTTTTGTCTTTTGTTGTTGTTGTTGTTGTTGTTGTTGTTGCTATCGCTTGGGCCGCTTCCGCAGCATATGGAGGTTCCCAGGCTAGGGGTTGAATCGGAGCTGTAGCTACCGGCCTACGCCAGAGCCACAGCGACGCGGGATCCGAGTCGCGTTTGCAACCTACACCACAGCTCACGGCAACGCCGGATCGTTAACCCACTGAGCAAGGGCAGGGACCGAACCCACGAACTCATGGTTCCTAGTTGGATTCGTTAACCACTGCGCCACGACGGGAACTCCTGGTATTAGTTCTAATGTACTTCCATACTGTTCTCCACAGTGGTTTTACCAGCTTACATTCCCACCAACAGTGCAGGAGGGTTCCCTTTTCTGCACACCTCCTCCAGCATTTGTTATTTGTGGACTTATGAATGATGGACATTCTGACTGGTGTGAGGTGGTACCTCATGGTAGTTTTGATTTGCATTTCTATAATAATCAGGGATGTTGAGCATTTTTTCATGTGCTTTTTGGCCATCTGTATATCTTCCTTGGAGAAATGTCTATTCAGGTCTTTTGCCCATTTTTCCATTGGGTTGTTGGCTTTTTTGCTGTTGAGTTGTATAAATTGTTTGTATATGTCAGCGATTAAGCCCTTGTCAGTTGCATCGTTTGAAACTATTTTCTCCCATTCTGAAGTTGTCTTTTTGGTTCCTTTTTGGTTTCCTCTGCTGTGCAAATCTTGTCAGTTTGATTCAGTCCCACTGGTTTACTTTTGCTTTTATTTCTATTGCTCTGGGAACACATTTGTAAGGTTGATGTCAGAGAATGTTTTGCCTCTGTTCTCTTCCAGGAGTTTGATGGTGTCTTGTCTTATGTTTAAGTCTTTAAGCCATTTTGAGTTTATTTGGTGCATGGTGTGAGGGTGTGTTCTAGCTTCACTGATTGGAATGCAGCTGTCCAGGTTTCCCAGCAATACTTGCTGAAAAGATGGTCTTTTTCCCATATTATGTTCTTGCCTCCTTTGTCAAGGATTAATTGACCACAGGATCTGGGTTTATTTCTGGGTTCTCTATTTTGTTCCATTGGTCTGTCTGTCTGTTTTGGTATCAGTGCCACACTGTCTTAATGACTGTGGCTTTGTAATATTGCCTGAAATTTGTAATATTTGTCTCCTGCCTGGTTTTGTTCCTCAGAATTTCTTTGGCAATTCTGGGTCTTTTGTGGTTCCATATAAAATTTTGGATTGTTCTATGTCTGTGAAAAATATCATAGGTAATTTGATAGAGATTGCATTGAATTTGTAGATTTGTTTCAGTACTATGGACATTTTTACAATATTAATTTTTCCAACCCAACATCCCATAGATTTTGAATGGTTGTCTTCATTATCATTTATCTCAAGGTATTTTTTAATTTCCATTTTGATTTACTCTTTGAACCATCTTTTTTTGGGGGGGGGGCAGCCTGTTGTTTAGCTCCAATGTAGTCACTTTTTTATCATCTCTTTTCCTATGTTTTGTTTCTAATTTCATGCCATTGTGGTCAGAGAAGATACTGGAAATAATTTCTATACTCTTAAATTTGGTGAGGTTAGTTTTCTGTCCCCGTATGTGGTCAATCCTCGAGAATGCTCCATGTGCACTTGAAAAGAATGTGTATTCTGATTTTTTGGGATGTAATGTACTGAAAATGTCAATTAAGTCTAAGTCAAGCATCTACAGCACAGAATGCACAACAAAGAAAACTTGGATCACAATCAAGGACAACAACAGAAACCAAAACACAAAATACCTGAGGGCTGAGCCAGAGATACTGTCAAAAAGTCTTGCAGATTCAGGAGGAATCTTCTTGCTGACCACTGCTGAGAAAAATAGTGCAGTAACCCATGACCATTGCAAGTGAGGAGAATATCTGTATCAAATGTGACTAGATTTCTTCCCATTGGATTTCAATTATTGAAATAAAATAGTTTTCAATTATTTCAATTATTGAAATAAAATTAAATAGTTATAGAAAATAAGTAAAATTAAATAGTTATAGAAAAACAAATGATAAAGTAAGCCTCCTTTCACGTTAGATCCAATTCAAATAATATTTCTGTGAAATTTTAGGTATTTCCTATCTCCTAAAATCTATGATAGGCTGCCTAGGTCAGCAGATAAGAGAAGATATAATTGGCTGAGGTAGGGAAACTTACTATGAGAACAGGGCAAGTTCAGACTATATCAAGACTGAAGATGTTGAAGGAAAGAGTTAAACCTCGGCATGGTTTGTGGCTTATGCAGAAACTTCTCTGACCCTGCAGCTGTGAATTACATGAATGCTTTGACCCAAGGGGAAGAAAGGCAGGATGTGACTGTGAACAAAGGTGATCACAGAACTGCAGACTTATAAATGTGTCAGGCTTGCATGTGGACTAGATGATCCATGAGTTCATTTCCAATGTCCGGCTCCACACCTATTACTTATATTTCCCTTGTGAGTGGCCTGACCATGTGAAAAACATGGCACTCTATTTTGGGGTCTTTAGAAAAACAACCCATAAGTTACTCTATCAGCGAAATGAAGAGCTGAAAGGTTTTTGTTTTGTTTTGTTTTAACACAGTACTTCCTTACTTGTCTGGTCAAGCAATTTTGAGACAGACATACTTCACAGAGGTGAAGCAGAAACAAACCCATTTAAACAGCAATAATTACAAAGTACATCTCCTCCAGTAAGTCTCTAAGGACAACTCTGTTAAAAACCCAGTGGAAGTTCCCTCTCTTTCACTCTTCAATTTTAAGGTAATTTGTTGATAGTTCTATAGTAACACTTATCAAACTGTTTTCCTAAATTTTATTCATAAATCCCTACCTTCTGTCTATAAGTAGACCATGCTCCTAAGGGTAGGAGTAATAATTCACTCTTTTGTATCTTCAATGTCTGTCACAATATCTAGGCCTCAAAAAATGCTGAACAAATGTTAAAATATATTTAAGGGGTCATAAACAGAAAAGTATTATTAGGAAACATGCATCCTGTTACCTTAATACTATCAGGTGCAGTATTTAAGAACAAGGGCTTAGGAATTGTAAAAGCCTGAATCTTGGGGCTTTGATATGCAACGTCTTTTCTGTGTAAACCTGAAAATTTTCCCAAGCCTTTCTAACCCTTAATTCCCTCATACATACAAAAGAATACAATAATAGTATTTATACAATAGGGATGCTGGAAGTATTTGTCAAATAATTCATAACATATGTTTAAACATAGTGTTCAGCATATAGCGTGTATTCAATAAATACTAGTAATTATTTTGGTTAATGAAAAAGGAGACAGAAACTCTGTTAGTAAGTACAATTCTTCAGAGGAATTCAACTTAATTAGAGGAAGTAGACAATTATCATTGTAACCTGAATCAAACTCTGGAAACAACTGAGGAATTTATTCACTTGGAGATGGAAGAACAGTGTTTAAAGTGAATTCTAAAGTCGACCTCTGGAGAATTGATTGTGAACTTCACTCTTGACATGATGGCTAAATAAACAATTACTTATTAACTGCTGCCTGGAGGTTCACGTTTTAATCTCCTAAACTAGCAATAAAGGGAAGATCTGATTTGGAGATTTAAAGTCAGGCTATAGATAATTTGCAGCCAAGGTGAAAAAGTCACAGGAAACAGGGAGGCTTGGGTCAAGTGGCAACAACACACATTTAGTTGCTGACCAAGAAGAAGGAGACATTTTTGAGGCTAAGAACACTTGGGACAATTTACCGTCCACGGATGGGGGCATTCCTCAATATCATTTAATGGCTTTCCCCTGAAGGTACTGCCTTTCAAAGCACTGCCTTCCCCTCATTTGTTCTTCTTTTTCCATTGTGAGAGCAGCACCTCAATCACTTGTGTTTTTAATGTTGACAGTGTGCTACTTACATGATGGATAGCTTTCTGACGGTTATGGAAAAGGAATGTTTTGATAACCACAACTATTGCACATGTTGATGAGTAGAAAATCCTGAGAAAAAAAGGAACCCTCAATTATCAGGTCAGAGCTAGACACTGGTCATAGAGTAAAGCCAGGTAGTCTGAGGCTTGCCACCAACAACAGCTGACCTTTAAACCACACAGGTTTGAACCGCACAGGTCCACTTACACGCTGATATTTTTCAGTGATAAATATTACACAGTCTGTGGTTGGTTGAGTGTCCAGCTGCAGAGGAACTGTGGATCCAGAAGGCTGACTATAAATGACACTCAGATAAACCTCTCATTGTTTAAGGGTTAACTGCAGTAGTATGCCCTTGAAAAAGTTCCTTTATCTCTATGACACCCAGTTGATTTTTTGTAAATTAAGAATAAGAGTATCAACCTCAAGAAGGTATAAATAGGCAGGACAGGGCTAGGAAAGGAGATTCTTTCCCTGCCTCTCTGCTTATACCCTAGTTAGAATTCAGGCCCCAGAAATCTGCAAGAATTGACAATACAACCAACACTCAGCAAGGAACAGCTTTAACATGGACTCTGTCCAGCACCTTAAAGAAATATTTCTCACAGTCTTATTTGTGATACTTCTACTGGATCCTTTGGAATACAGTTGTATCATATAAGTTCAATTGTGCAGTTGCCTTTCTGAAGGAGACCGTACCATAACAACTCCTCTTACTAAGAACTGGTGAAAATCCCAGAGACATTCTGAAGCACTATATCCCAGTCTTTGCCTTATCTTCCAGCTTCTGATAATTTTTTTTTCAGTAAATCTATATCTGACGATGTCATTGATTTCTGTACAATGCTACCACCAGAGGGCACTGACCTCCAGAGGATCCATAAGGATTGTCCAATAAATATTTCTTGACTTTAAAACAAAAGTGTTATAGAACCTATTCTGAAAACCCAGTGTCTTTCTGCTAAATAGCCCGGAACATTTCGAATCTTTGCTCATTTGTTCAGTGTCAGATAAGGCGCATTCATCTTGCCACCACCAGTGATACTTGAGGAATATAAGAGTTAAATCTTGTACAACATTAATTAAATGTCTGCAAAATCCCTTAATTTTTCTATTTCTGGCAAAGTGATCCTCCTTGGGTATTCAAGAGAAGTCACAGTGCAAGTGGGGAAGGATCTGCAAAATTTTTTCAGTGCTGCTTCACTTTTACATAGCCAAAGGTACTACCATGGAAAAAGAATGCCTTATTACATATCTCACTAAATGAGCTTTCATTTCAAACTCAACTCCCCTTGATGGGGCTAGGAAATTACTACGGTAAACATGACTGTTTAAGGCCAGCCCCTTGCCTGTCTGCAGGTGCAATAGAAAGCATCTCCCTATACGGTATATTAATGTGCAGAGCCCATATAGGATGCATACCTAAAAGCTACTCTCCAACCCGTCAGGACCAGTAATTAATTAATCATGGGAGGGACTGGATTTGGTCCCAAACAGAGCATCTCTGTCAGTTAGCCACGTGCATTTTGCATCTCAGGAAGCTGACTGCAGTACCTAGGACATACCCTTTCTCTCCTACCTCTGGAAACCCCAACATCACCATGAGGTTCCCTTGTTTTCTTGGCTCACTGAACCTAGGTTTTAGAGGACTGAAACAGATGACAGCATGAACACACAATGACTAATATAAGTTAATATTGGAGTTCCCATTGTGGTTCAGTGGTTAACAAATCCGACTAGGAACCATGAGGTTGCAGGTTCGATCCCTGGCCTTGCTCAGTGGGTTAAGGATCTGGTGTTGCCGTGAGCTGTGGTATAGGTCACAGATGTGGCTTGGATCCCACATTGAGGTGGCTGTGGTGTAGGCCGGTGGCTATAGCTCTGATTGGACCCCTAGCCTAGGAGCCTCCATATTCCATGAGTGCGGCCCTAGAAAAGACAAAAAAAAAAAAAAAAAGTTAATATTGGAATTATTCTAATCTAATGATAAACTTAGAAGTATTTCTCTCTTCTCTGCCAAACAATCAAAGACTTAGCACTTTGTAACTTGACATTATTCCTATTAAAACAAATCACTAGTAAACACCAGGACTTAGTCATTCAATGTCCTCAGTGAAAGTACTTCAAACTTGCCTTACATTTCATGCAAATCAAAACCACAATGAGGTATTACCTCATACCAGTCAGAATGGCCATTACCAAAAATTTTACAAACAATAAATGCTGCAGAGGGTGTAGAGAAAAGGGAACCCTCCTATACTTTCAGTGGGAATGTAAATCTGTGCAGCCACTAAGGAAAACAATATGGAAATTCTTTAAAAAACCAAATATAGGACTACCATATGATCCAGAAATCCTACTCCTGGGCATCTATCCAAAGAAAACCATAATTTGAAAAGATATGTGCACCCCAATGTTCATTGCAGCACTATTTACAATAGCCAAGACGGGGAAGCAACCTGAATGTCCCTCAAGAGAGCAATGGATGAAGAAGATACGGTACACAAAATAAAATATGAATAAAATAATGCCATTTGCAGCAACATGGATGGACCTAGAGATTATCATACTAAGTGAAGAAAGTCAGAGAGACGAAGACAAACACCATATGAGATCACGAATACGTGTACTCTAACAAAAAATTGTACAAAATAATTTACACAACAGAAACAGAGTCAAAGATTTTGAAACCAAATTTATGGTTACTAAGGAGAAATTTGGGGTGGGAGGGATAAATTTGGGGATCTGGATTGACATATATACACTACTATACATAAAATAAATAGGTAACAAGGACCTACTATATAGCATAGGTTTATCTCTTCAATACTGTGTAATAACCTACATGGGAAAAGAATCTGAAAAGGAACACATAGGTGTATATGTCTAACTTATTTACTTTGCTGTACATATGAAACCAACACAACTTTCTAAGTCAACTATAATAAAATTTATTTAAAAAACAAAAAATTTCAGTTTTGCAAATGTTGTACTTTTTCACACTTTTTCCATTCACATTCCATGACTCAATAATTCTTATCTTTAAGTAGTTGGCAATATTAAAAATGTGGAAGCATATCTTGTCCTATCACTTGTACCAGGATATCAATATAAGAGCCTGGATTTGAACAGCCCCAAAGATCAAGTTTATCTGGGTACTCCCCTCATGATAACCACACTGCACATGAATCTATCTTCCATCTTCAGAAGCAATTCACTTTTCCTTTAAAAGTCCATTGCCCACTGTCCTTTTCAGGCTACCTAACACTTGTGTCCTATGAAAAGTCCTCACCCAAACCTGACAGCACCAAAGCTGACAGTACCAAAGCTGACAGCACCAAAGCTGACAGTAAGCCACGTGATCTCCTTCAAATACTACCCACTAGAGGCCATTTCCATCCCTTGGCTCATGCCCCTTTCCTCCATCTGCAAAGCCAACAGTATAGCATCTCAAATCTCTTTCTTGCTTCCTCTGCTACCATCATTAGCACCACAGCATCATTTGTCTATTTTTAACTACTCTTGCATCCCTCTTGCAGGATACTCTTGTGATTATACCATGATGCCTATCTGAATAATTCATGATAATCTCTCCATCTCAATATCCTTATCTTGATTACATCTAAAAAGTCCCTTTTTTTTCCTATAAAAGGTATAAGAGCATTTATAGGTTCTGGGAATTAGGAGGTTCTAAGGGGGCACAATTCAGTCTATTATAGATGCCTACCTTTGCCATGGCTATTCCTCTGAGGCATGAATATACTTAAAAGTATCCACAGTAACTTTCAGTATCACTGTTTGGGCACACTATTGCTTCCTACCAAATGAGAAAAACAAAGTAACACTGCACCAAGAGGGAGAAGGCATTACATAAATTGACAGTATCTTCTTTTTTTTAATGTATACGGGGAATTATTGATTTTTATCTTTAACTCATTTAACTCTCCTGTTGGACCAATGCAGGGGGGAAAAAAAAAAGATGTGAAAGAATGACAGTAGATACTTTTTGCTTAGTCAAGGAGGAACCCCAATTCTTACAAAAGTTGAAATGTGATCTTAGGTGAGCAAATAAATTTGACCCCTAATAATGCCAGGCTTATAGCATTAAATCTGGAAAGTAAAAGTGTTCTCTTATTTGTCCATTCTTTCTTCCTTCCGTTCTTCCTCTTTTAATTCCTTTCTTTCTTAGATATGAAAAGAATTTGTAGTTTTGATTGAGAGACCATAGTATAGTTGTGCTGGATGTTTACCAACCTTGAGCACTCTGCATCCTCACACACTCCATCTTTGGGGGAATATCCCATCGTGCGTCAGATCTCCCCAGTTATGAAAATTAGAGTCTTGGACACACTAATTCTAGTCTTAATTAAGATGCTTTTTCCTGAGATTTTGAATATTAGTAGTACACATATTCGTGACTCAGAGTGGGATTTAGATTCGGAGACAAGGCTAACACAAAGGAGATGGTGACATTAAATAAGCAAGTGTGAAAGAAATATTAGTAAGAAAACCCCCAAAGTGTGGTCATGTATGCAGAATTTTAGCCAGGAAACAAGGAATGGGAGCTAGAGAATGGAGTTGATAGGGTGGGCACATATTCCTTGCTAATGGATCCTTTTATTATACCAGAAAAAATCCCCACCCATTTTCCTGTACCCAGTCCCTTTTGACTGTTCTTTAAGCCTTTTCTTAAGCAACATGACACAATACTCATCTCAGTCACTTTAATTGAAAAGACCTTTTAAAGTTTAACAGCTTTGCAGAGAATGGACATTTTTATAATCTGCATATTTTGTGGCATTTGATTTAATTTACAGCTCAATGAACTTGTCTCTGTCTGAAACTGACACTTTATATTTACTTCTTTTTCCCCTCTGCTTCTTATTAATGATCTTGAACACTAATAAAGTTTTACAAGAGTTGTGACTTCCTGACCTAGCATAACTTTGTTCACAAGTGATAAAGCAAAAGGGCAGAGTTCTCAAGGCTACGCTGAATTTTGTAGAAGCAACACTTATTTTAGTTTCAACTTCTTCCCATTACTTTCAATGCATTAGTAATATTTTTAACAGTCTCAACTACATATTCATAAGAGACTAACTGTAGATTCAAGTTCCCAAAATCAAGTTATCATCCTTAGACAGACCTGGTATATAACTCACTGTGAATCAAATAGCCACAGAAGACAAAGGCAGAGCAAAAATATTTCCTATATTAAATTCAGTTTATAGATTTAAAAGGAAAATAGAAATGGGCAAGGTTGGGGAAGGGGGAGGGAGGAAGAGACAGAAATAAAGACATAAGAGGGAAGAAAAGAGACAAAGGATTATCAGATCACTAAACTTCATGCCCTTGGGCCCCTTGACAAATTCTCTGGGTCAGTAATACAGAAAGTCCACCAGTTAGATGCTTTTCATGGTCTTTAACATTTTGCTGGGGTTGCAGATTCAAACACCAATACAATTTCCATATGAGTTAGTCTAAGCCATTAATTAACCATGAAGATAACATTTTATACCCTACCCTAAGGCTAGCATTAAAATCAGCATAGTCATTGGTTCTCTTTTTCTAAACCACCCCATTTTTCACCCTTGGTATCTGGTCCATTACCACTGCTCTAAGGGCCTCTTCTTATAGCAGTTCTCACCAGATTCAGCTCCTGTATCTGGACTGGCCTCTGCAAACTTTGTAGGAATGTAGTGACCAAGCTTCAGCTGGGCTAGGCTCCACCTCTTTCTTGCTGACTCACAGAGAGTGAAAGACCAGTATATCTCCTTTCTGAGACCAAGATGGCACTGAGAAAATCAGGCATTCATTCATTCATCCAAAAAAGCAATATGGATACCTTCTGAATGCTAATTTAGAAAAATCCATACTCTGTGAATGTGATGGGCCAACTGGAGACAGAAATAAGAGGTCATCCCTAAGTGAGGGTTTGAGAAGCATGGGAACACCTAAGACTCCAATCAAGGTGAAATGGGTCTAAGTTGACAAAGACTGTCCTGGAATGAGATGGTTGGTCTGTACACAATACAATCTATTGTATTTTGTCTGGAGAAAGAAGAAGAGAAGGAAGTGGCAACCATTAGGAGAGGAAGAATAAGTGCTTGAAACTGGTGCTCTATCTCCAACAATTTGTTGGGAACAGAGACACAGAAAAAAGTCACTAGGGGCTGTTTTGCTATAGTTTGCTGAGTTTTATTGTTATTTTTCTGCTCTGAGGGATGAAGTTATAGTGTTCTATGTAAAAGATCTTTCAGAATCAGCTACCTTATTTTTTTTCTCTTCCATATCTATTTCACTTTTATTATAAGACCCTGCTCTGAAACACGCATGTGCGCATGTGCACACACACACACACGCACACACACTGTATATCACATCCCAGAATGTAGTTTATTAAATTTATATGAGAGTAAGGAACATAACGTTTTGTGAAAGGGGGCGATGTCTTCTCAAAAAGTATTGATGTAAATTGACCACATGGCTTGGTTTTCTCTGAATATTCCTGGCCACACTAGTGTTATTTCCTAAGCTTATTAAAGGATGTAGAGGCTTGGCATCTGATCATTTAGCATGGAGAGGCTTCAGTGATAATGCAAGACAATTGATTGAAAGCTCAAAGAGATGTCCCTAGAGAAGTAGGACCAGACTATCATGGGAGTGATGGTTACACTAGAATCAACATAGTAAAAATTAAAAGCAGGCATTGAACTCTTCTGCAATGCAATGCATACAGTGCAACATTCTTTGACAAAGAAAAAATATCCAGAATTTCATGTAAACCTACAATGTTGATAAGGCAGCTTAAAATTACTAGACAAAAGATAAAGCAGAAAATATTACCAATACATAGCTAAAATCTCTGTCAGAAGAAACAAAACAAAAAGGACATAAACAATGGATGTAGTAAGCAAGAATGATAAGGCAACCAATACAAATAAGCGGATGCATTTAAAAGAAAACCTAAACATAATGAGGAAAGAAATGAAAATAAAAATTTAGAGCAGAATAAAAGATTTGTGATCTTGAATACAAAACAATGAAATCTAACCACTTTAAGACCAAAAAGAAAGGGACTGATATTTTAACAGAGCCTTAATAACATGTGAGATAAAATTAAGTAACATAATACATGTTTAACTGGAGTCCCAAAAAAGGGAACAGGAAAAAAATATACAAATAAAAACTGCCACTTAAAATCCAAATTCAAGGAAAACTGTAAATACAGATGTAGGAATCTCAACACAGTCCAAGCAGGGTAAACACACACACACACACACACACACACACACACACACACGTACACATAACCTCCAAGGGGCATAAAAATTGACTGCTAAAACCCAGTGTTAAAGAGAAAAATCCCAAAATAAAGCTTATAAGAAGCACAATGAAAAGGAAAAAAGATAAGGATGTTGAAGACCACTTGGCAGAAACTATGCAGGCCAGAAAAAAATGAATCCACATTTGGAATGTACTGAATAGAAAAAAAATACTGCCAAACTAGAATTTTATATCTGGCAAAAATATCATTAAGAAATAACAGGAAAAAAAAATCAGACAAATTTTGTGAAAATTGATTGTTAATGGGCTTATTAGCCTACAAGGAATGCTAAAGGAAGAGGAAGGAAAAAACACCAGATGGAAACACATATCTTTGCTAATTAATAAAAAGCAATGGACAGTGTATTTATGTGAGTAAATGAAGGACATTTTTATCTCATTTTCAATTACCTCACAACATGATTGGCTCTTTGAAGCAAAAATAATGATTAAGTATTTAGTGATTTAAAACATGTAGAAATAAAATGTAAGACTATAATACTACCAACAGTTAGAATGAGAAAAAGGAAATACAGGATTTTAAAGTTCATATATTACACATAAAGTAGTATACTATTTGTTTAAATATAGACTGTGAAATATTAAGTGTGAGTACTATAAATATTTGATCAAGTATTTAAATTTTTAAAAATGCCAGTGGTTGAGATAAATAATTTTTTAAAAACTTAATTAGCTTGAAAACAGGAAAAGAGGAAAACATAATTTTAAATAAATAGGTAGAACAAAAGAACACCAATAGAAAGATGGTAGATTTAAAAAGAACAATAGAGTTGTGTGTATATGTTACTACAGTACACACTACTGTATAAAATAGATGATTAGTGAGAACCTGCTGTATAGCACAGGAATATCTATCTACTCAACAGTTTGCAATAATATACATGGGAAAACAAGAATGGATATATTTATATGTGTTTGACTGACTCACTTTTCTCTACACCTGAAATTAATACCACATTGTAAATCAACTATATTCCAATAAAATTAAATTTTAAAAAATAAAATAAAAAGAACAATTATATAATTACATTAAATGTAAAGTATCTAAATATCTCAATTAAAAATAGAGAAAAAAACAAAACAAAACTCTTGTAGTTCCTGTCATGGCACAGCGTTTAACAAATCTGACTAGGAACCATGAGGGTGTGGGGTTTGATCCCTGGCCTCGCTCAGTGGGTTAAGGATCTGGTGTTGCCATGAGCTGTGGTATAAGTCACAGATGCTGCTTGGATCTGGCATGGCTGTGGCTGTGGCGTAGGCTGGCACCTGTAGCTCCAATTCAACCCCTAGCCTGGGAACCTCCATGTGCCATGGGTGTGTCCCTGAAAAAAAAAATAAAGAATATCAATCTGGAAATATAAATAAAATTCACATTTATGCTGTGTATAATAACACCACTTTATTATAATAGTAAAAGATGGAAAGAGATATATCAGGCAAACACTAACACACTAGCCCATGTTCCTTGACTATGTGATTCAATATAGTAAAGATGTTGATTTTCCAAAACTGATATATAGATTCAATGTAATCACATTCAAAATGAAAGCTGGATTTTGGTAGAACTTGTAATGTTTATTATAAAATTTATATGGAAAAGTAAAGACCTAGGATATCCTAGAATTCAGGGACTGATAATAATGATATGAATAATAATAATAATATCTAGTTATTGCTAACTTTAGTACTTGCGAAGTATCAGGCACTGTTCTAATTATTTTATACACATTAACTCATAGTCTTGACAACAACTCTATGCAAAAGAGAATATTATCTGTTTTACAAAAGTGGTAACTAAGACATAAAAAGGATATGTATCAAGATAATGGCAGAACTAGGATTTGATATGTGAGTGTCCTTATTCTGTCATCTTGAGTAAGTGTTAGTGAAGGTCTGTGAACCAATGTGTAGAACTATATTTAGTTACTTGTGGTAAACTGATCACATTTACAGCTCTCATACTTTCACTGAATCCACATCAATTGCTATGAAAGCTTGTAGAGTTTCTACTAGTCTGACAAGCCATGTAACTTGTTCTATCCATTGAATTTTAGGTTTAGAAAGTGCTTGTGTGATTGGGTTTGCAGCTATACTTACCTATTTTGTGCATTGGTATTCCAGATTTGAGAACAGGGATTTCTGTCAAAAGCATCATTCATAAACAGACGACTAGACAGATAAATGATGAGATAGATAGATAGACAGAGAGATGGATAGATAGATAGATAGATAGATAGATAGACAGACAGACACACACACAGACACACAGACAGACAGATCACTATTCTTGCTCAGTCCCATCATTTCTGAGAGTTGAGGTGATGGGGAAGAGAGAATACATTTACTAAGCACCTGTGCTTTGTGCTGGTTATTTTTAATGTATTGTTCCTTTTTAACTTCACGACCCTGGGAGATACAAGCTATTCGTCTAATTTTTTTTTCTTTTTATTTCTCTTTCTTTTTTTTAAAGTGGGTATTTGGAGGATTAAATGATATATATCAAGGATATATTCTAATGCCCCCAAAATAAAAGAAACATGAAAAAATGATAAACTATTAGTAATGATATTGTCATTTTTATTATTAATAAATCATTTGAATCCTTGCATAAATTTCATAATTCATCCAAATTTGTTTATTTTTATCTACTTAACATCATGTGTTTATCTATTGCCTTTGCTTCTCTCACTTTCAAAGCTCCACCCTGGTTCTGAGTTTCTGTCTAGCCCTCAGCCTGGGACACTCTTCCACTCTGGCCCTGCTTACTTGGTTCCTAGGGTCCTTAAGCTGAATTCACGCACTCCGTTCTCCATCACCAAGAGCATCCATCGGTCAAGATTCTATTTGTCATTAACATCAAGTCCAAAAACTAGGAGGCTGAGGTTCACGGAAAAGACTGTAAGCTCTAGAATCGGGGCATCCTGAGTGCTGACTAGCAAGCATACTACAGAACTCTGATTTTCAAGACTATCTGATAGATACTCAAGACCCAAAGAATAGGAAGCATGCACTAAAACTAATGCACAAACCAGGAACTGGAGATTCAGCTAAATGGTAAGAAGCACCTGACTGCTGGAATTAGTGTACAAATTTCAGTGTATAAACTAAGACAAAGATTATTTTAAATTTACTCCAAGAATGCTTTCATGGGTCTATTTACATCTCTATTTCTAGGACAGGCCCTAGGTTTTGACTTAAATCTAAGCTAACAGTGTTTTCAAACACTTCCACATACAAGGGAGAACTTGAGACCAGGCAGGGCACAACACCATATTGCCTTTTTGCCCCAGTTTCCTTATCTGTAAAAGAAAAACAATATATCCTCTGCCTGCCTCAAGATGTGTCACATCATACTGGGTTTGCGGAAGGGCTATATGAAGTATAAACACTTGTAGATTTATTTTTTACAGCATTTATTGCCTTCCAACAATCTTTACATTCTGCTTATACATTCTGCTGATTCATTAGTTTCTCTGCCTTTTTACCAGATTCTGAGGTCCTGGAGGGGAGGAATCTGTATGTGTTTTGCTCACTGGTCTGTCCCCAACATCTATCAGTAAAGAATGTTTAGCATATGTTAAGTAAGAAAGTAATATTTGCTAAATGAAAAAATGTTAATGTTTATAATTCTTAATTGTATTGGTTAAGACGCTATCCATTTCAGTTGATAAGGTTGTTTCTATAGCAACTTTCAAGAGAAATACCTTTAACTCATGGACTGGCTAAAATGGTAAGAATATCAGATCTGATCTGAGCCTAGAGATAGATTTATTTTTGGACAGGTAAGCCCCATAGAGTTTTCAAATTACATAAAGTAGACAATAACTTATCTGCCTAAGAGGCTTGCTGGCCTCAGCTATAGAAGAAAATACAGAATTTCCAGGATCCAAATGGTTTCATCTCTATTCCTCAATCCAATGACAGCATGTATACACAATTTCACTTAACTGAAATCATTTTAAACATGATTAGATTCAGCCAAACAAATGTCTATATTGGACCAATAACATCAGTTCCCTGAATCAGCTCTTTCCAGCTGGTCGATTTGGCTGTACATGATTACAGGCTGGAAGGGATTTGGATGGGAAAGTAGCCTGTGATTGTTCCAATCTCATTGTTTAGGACTGGGCTTTCAATTCCCTCCCTTGTGGGTCACAATCTGTGTTTGAAACAAGTACAAATAGATGTTTTTTTCAAAAAGACAATAAAGCACGTACTTCGTTTAAGGATTAATTAAATGAGCATAATGGAGATCACATGCATAAGCACTTCATCCACCCATCCAATATTAGAGGTGAACACAGAGATGTATGGCAATACATAGGCTAGAGGTAATCAAGGATGGCTTCCAGGAAGAAGTGATGTCTTTAAAGATATATTAAATGACAAAGAGTTAACTTGATGATGAGAGAGCAGGAATTTTCTAGCAAAGAGAACATCATGTTCTAAGGACCAGAGGTATCAGGAAGCACATTACAAATTCAGGGAAATAAAAATATTCATCATGGTTGGGGAGTAGGGTACATGTCAACTAAGTAGGACCTGACTGCCATTGATCAGCACTGCACAGACATTTTTGGGAGCTTCACAGTTTCAGAGAACATGACAAACCCTAAAGTGCTATTTAAAATAAAAATAGCTGACATTTACTGAGGATGGACTCTGCCCTAACAGAGGTTAAGTCACTTGCCCCAAGGGCACATAGCCAAGTGATGCAGCCAGGATGGAACCCAGTCACTCTGGCTACAGAGATCATGTTCCCATCAAGTACATCCTAAACGCAGGTGCCCCACATGTGAAGACTATGAAGGATCACAGCTGTAGTGGAAAGGACCTCCCTCTGGGTTATTCTCACTGTTCATCTCCTGCATGGGTGGAAATGCAATGTATTCTCTTCCCCCAGAGGGCAGAGTGCATTGTCTTCTCTGTGGGCATGTTGCTGCATCCAAAGCCCTCCTAGTGACTGAGCAGATGTCCTGCCAGATGGTAGCCACTTGGACACAGGCTCTACTGTGGCAGGCGGCCAGGACAGTCGCCTTGTAATGGTTGTTAATGTCACTATCTCTCACAGACTGGACAGCTGGACAGAATGCCCAAAGAAAAGCAGGTGCTGACCATAGCGTACATGGTTTTGCTGCCCAAAGGGAAGAAAATGACAGTGTTCCTGGGCACATCCAAGACTGTGCCTTTGGAATAGTTTTCCTAATTGCACCAAACAACAGGTTCCATCATACCTGGGAAGCAGAAGAAACATCAAGGGAAAATGTTATTATTCACAAACATTTCTGATTACCAACCACCTGGTTACCCAAGCCTTCCTGATTTAACATCCTGCCTATCTACTCATCTTTATCCTTCCAAGGTCAACTTAGGTATGCCTTCCTCTGTGAAGGCTTCCTGACCTTGCCTAAAGTTAACTAATAAACAGCCCTCTCCTCTGGGTACACAGACTGATAGGGGAAAAAAAGATATGTGATAAGCTGCAAATATAAAGTGATGTGTAGAAAGTCCTACATGGCCCAAAGGAGAAAATGAAAACTCTCATGGCAGATTCATGGAAAGCTTCACTGAGAAAGAAATACTTGATATGTAAGAATGAATACTCAAGAATAAAATAAGAATTCAGTAGGCAGACAAGAATCTGAAGGCAATCAAAGTAAAGAATCCTAAGAGTAGAGGTTTACAGCTCGGAGTAGCACTGAGCAACTGAATAGGACAAGCATGCAGAATGCTTTATGGAAAATGTCTCAGTTTGCTTTTGCTGCGTAACAAACTGTGAGGCACACAACAATAATTGGCAAGACTCTGGTGATGTCATCTGGGCTTGCTCACTCATTTGCAGGACTCTGCTCTTGTCAGCACTTGGCTGAAGCAATTTAAGTGGGAAAGCTCTGTCCCATTTGTTCATCATCCTTTCCCAGGCCAGCAGGATAGATTAGGTGTATCCTTCTCATGGAGATGGCAAAAGTGCAAAAGCAAATGAGGCAACCATCCAAGCAGTGGGACATAGAGTCAAGGAGTAAAGAAGTGAGCCCCATGCTCAGTGGGAGGGCACTTTACTGCATGAGTACAGAAAGCAGTAAAACATTGTAGACACCAACATACATGGGAAATAACCAAGTGATGAGCCTGGGGAGGCAGGTTTGAACCAGATCACAGGATACACTATGGACTATCCTAATAGAATTTTCATATCATCCCATCTTGTAGACAAGGGCTACACTGAAGCATTTTAAATAAAGAAATGACATGAATATATATGTATTTGAGGAACTTCCATCTCTCTACGGAAGATACTTTGAATAGTATTAACAACAGAGACAGAGAGGAGCTGAAAGTCTTAAAGTTAAGGTCTTATATAAGGCAGTAGCAGAGGACATGGTGATAAGCTGATTTGGTGATTTATAAAAAATTAGTACAATATGTGGTATTCACAAACTGGTACCAAGGCAATAGTGAGGGAAAGGAGGAGCTTAAGAGTTCTGTCTCACCTGTCTTGACTAAGGATGGTCCTATCCAAGATAACCAGCAGAAACAAGAGGAAAACAAGTTATGGGAGGAAAACAGTAGGGCAATAGGTCAGGCTAGAACATGAGTAGCCTGTGGGACTTCCTAGGAGGAAAAAGTTTTGTAGTATTTGATGTTGAGTAGAAGAGACTTCTAATATGGAAGTACAATTTGAGAATGAATGGTACTTACGTGGTATTGAATGCTATCAGCATGATGGCAACCGCTCAGAGAAAAGGCAAAAGGATAGAGTGAAAACAATAGAGGTTCAGATTTGTTATTACGTTATATCTTTGGTCACTTTGAAAATCTGAAGCAAGCCATGAATTCTCTCCCAGAAAATTACCCAGGCACATATAAATCAAACTGTGAATACAATTCTAGGCAGCCTATGGATTTCATGAAGTCTATCTGAAGATCCTTTAAGGATTATAGAAGCCAAATTACAAATCCCAAATTTTAAATCATGAACAGGGAGAAAATCACAAATGAAAGAAATGAATAGGAAGAGATCTTATCAGAGAACAGAGATAATCTGGGTCATGAACAAGAGCTCATTAAGTACTAAAGTTCAAGTCACTGTAAAAAATTTTGAACAGGCATTCCCGTCATGGCGAAGTGGTTAACGAATCCGACTAGGAACCATGAGGTTGTGGGTTCGATCCCTGGCCTTGCTCAGTGGGTTAAGGATCTGGCATTGCCATGAGCTGTGGTGTAGGTTGCAGATGTGGCTCGGATCCTGCATTGCTGTGGCTCTGGCATAGGCCAGTGGCTACAGCTCTGATTCAACCCCTAGCCTGGGAACCTCCATATGCTGCAGGAAGCGGCCCAAGAAAAGGCAAAAAGACAAAAAAAAAAAAAAAAATTTGAACAGCTACAATGATGCCCATTTTTTTGAACGTAGTGGCAGTGGAACCTCCTGAGGCCTCTTTCTCCAGCAAATTCCATCACTGCTTAGGATCTGAGCACCATTTTAGCTGTTCTAACTTTTCAGTAAAAATCAGAGTGGAGGGCAAAGAGCCAGACACAAAAGGAACACAACAGTGGAAAACAAGACGACTTGTTTTCATCCAGTTCTCAAAGCCACCTCAGTCACACAGGCCATCCTTACTTCCCTCTTTACTAGTATGTGGGTATGAGGGTCACTTTACCTACCCCCTAACCTGGCAACATGGGCACAGGACCAGCTGTGAAACCAACAGCAGGAGTCACATGTCAGTAACTATGAGTCATCTTAAGAGACTAGGGAAGGCAAAGGATAAAAACAGGGACTTGGTAGAGGGTGTTTAAAACTATCACCAGTCACAACTACCAGAGAGTCCTGTGAGTTGGGTAGAAGCTAGAGTGAGAAGTTGGCTAAACCATCGTATTGACACTGACAGAGTCAAGCAATCCCCTAATTTTTTAGAGGGCAAGGAGTAGTTCTTGCCCACTAGTATCTAGCACCTAGAACAGTACCTGGCAAACAGTATGAATGAACATGTGTTATAGGAATGAACTAAGACAATTCTATGAAGTACCCAAGAACTCCTTCTCTTCAGGCTTGGAAATGCCATCCTTCTCTAAAACATGTCTGCTGCCCTAATGTTCTGCCTGTTGTCTTTCTAGGGAAATACTGAGTCCTCTTTTCTAATTAACTCATCTTACTGTTAGTAGTTCAACCAAAATGTGAGACAATTCAAAAGCTCAGATACAATGGAAAGTGTTTTTTTTATTATTTTTTAATTTTCTCTGGCGCCAAGCAAATTTGGCTTCTAAACAAGGGCTAATAAACCCTGATTTAAAAGCAATAATGCCTCTAGCGTGTGCACCAGAAGTACAAGATGATGCAATACCATAAGGCCCTGTTTTAGTTAAAAGTCACGTTAATGATTTCATCCTTCATAGTTGCCCAAAGAACCCTGAGAAAGAAACCTTCAACTCTTACATCGTTTTCTGTCTTAAGGGTAATGAACCATATGTGTAGACAGCTGCACTGTCTGTAAACTATGGTCATTAATTAGACAGGAGACAGGACACTTCCAGGCAGAGGCGGGTGGAGGGAGAAGAGTGAGATTTGAAAAGTCACAGTGATTATTAATAACAGAAAGGGCAAGGAAAAGGGTAAAATGCTTGTCCTCCATATTTCAAATATATTGCATCACCCAGAGCAATGAAGTGGTGGAAAGGTCTGGAAAGCACAGTGAGAGTTTTGGACCTGCACACAAGGCCAGAGTTAACCAAAATAGGGCACTACAGCCAAGGATACATACAGACTCATGTGTAGAAGTCCAGAGACTATGCCAAATTGGTGAACTCTATGCCCAAGGAAAAATACGACAATTTAGTCTTAAGGGGATACAATTACAGTGCAGAAAGTAAACCAGTGAAATAAAGGAGAGAGCATCAGGTCTGAGTTTTCCCCCAAACATCAGCTATGAATCCCTAACTAAGCTGTTGGGAACGTGAATGATTAGAACTATGTCATAAAATATGGGGCAAGAGTTCAAGTTCGTTCAGGACAAGCAAGGCCAAAGGCTAAGACCAACACAGACCTTCTAGCTTACAGGGCCAGATCCAGCTAGAGAAGTGAGTTCAGCCCATGAAGGTATGGTGTGTACCCCGGTATCCTTAGTCATTTTAGGGGGACACACAGGTCAAGAAACAGAGAATAGCTAGAACATGTTCTTGAATCCGTTTTTTGAATCTACTCTAAGCATCACCAACTGCTATACTAATTCTGGCAGAAGCCAGCGTCTGGGTTAAGGAACTAGCACAAAGCCTCCAAGGTCTGAGATTGTGTCTATTAACCACTTATTCCCAGTATCTCATGTAGTTGCTGAATAAATGAACTTAATGAACTAAAGCATATATTTAATGTAAAATGGGAATAACCTATCTATAAAAGAACCCAGAAATATATTAAAGACAGAAGGATAAAGTTAAAAGTCAGGGATATTTGGATGATAATGATGTATCGATGGAGGTTTAAGAACTGTAACAAATGAACCATGTTGGTAAGAAATGTTAATAATGGGAGAGGCTATGCATTCCTGGGGAATGTGGTCTCTGGGTAAATTTAGTTCCTTCTGCTCAATTGTGCTATAGATCTAAGACTGCTTGACAAAAATAAAGTCCGTTTTTTTTTTTTTTTTTTTTTTTTTTGGTCTGTCTTTTTAGTGCCACGCCCACAGGATATGGAGGTTCCCAGGCTAGGGGTTGAATTGGAGCTGCGGCTGCCAGCCTACACCACAGCCACAGCAATGCCAGATCCGAGCCGCGTTTACAACCTACACCACAGCTCATGGCAATGCCGGATAGGATCGTTAACCCACAGAGTGAGGCCAGGGATTGAAACTGCATCCTCCTGGATGCTAGTCAGATTCGTTTCCACTGAGCCACAACAGGAACTCCCAAGTCCATTTCTAAAAAGGCAGAGATATAAGGGTGAGAGTGAAAAAAGCATGATTTTTTTTTTTCTGTTTTGTGGTATGGCAAGAACAACAAAACTTATCAGTGCAGAAAAAAGTACTAGCAGAGAAGGGAAGACATCTGACAAAAGAGAGGGCAGTTTAAAGAACAAGGAAGAATTCTGTACAGAGGAGTGGTGTGCACAGATTTACATGGGGTGAGGATCCCTCCAGCAGTTGTCTGGTAAGGGGTATAGCCAGCAGAGTGAGTCATTAAAGGCACTAGTACATCTAGCAAGACATGAGCTAGTAAGTACATGAATTGGGATTGTGGGACAAAGAGACTGGGATGGATACTGATCAGGTAAAAGTGATGGGACTTTGTGAAACTTTGGTTACTAGGCAAAAAAAAAGAAGAAAAAAAATCTAGAGTAGCTTCCAAGTCACCAATGTCATAACTGCAAAATTTAGTAGGCATTCAATAAAAGTTTCATGAATGAGTAAATAAAGCATGCATACTCTTTAAATTCTTATTATCATAAAAACTGTGGTGATACAATAGCCAAGACATGATGACAACCTAAATGTCCATCAACAAATGAATGGATAAAGAAGGTGTGGTACATATATACAATGGAATACTACACAGCCATAAAAAGAATGAAATAATGCCATTTTCAGCAACATGGATGGACTTAGAGATTATAATACTAAGTGAAATAAATTGGAAAGACAAAGATAAATACAATGAAATCACTTACATATAAAATCTCAACTATGATACAAATGAATTTATCTATGAAACAAAAACAGACTCATGGGCATAGAGAACAGATTTGTGGTGGCCAAGGGGGAGGGGTTTGGGGAGTGATGGACTGGAAGTTTGAGATTAGCAGATGCAAACTGTTATATATAGAATGGATAAGCAAGGTCTCACTGTATAGCCCAGGGAACTATATTCAATATCCAGTGACAAACTATAATGGAAATGCTATGAAAAAGAATGTAATCCTGTATAACTGAATCACTTTGCTGTATAGCAGAAGTTAATACAACATTGTAAATCAATTATATGTTAATAAAATATATTTTTTTAAAAAAATGGTGATAACACGTTCATGCTCACTTTTTAAAATTCAGGCAGCATTTGCTGAGAACCACCTAAGTATCGAGTGAAATGGTGAACAAGGTTGAAAAATGAATGAAAGAGGAAGGAGAAAGCACCATACAGATTATAAGCATGTGCTGCATTTGGGGGACTGCCCTGTTTTAAATTTTCCTGTCCCAGGGTTTCCAGGAGAAGATTAGAACTTGTCAGACACAGTCCTAATTTTGGTTCATAAAACACTGACACTGGGATGGTGGCCAGCAGCTCTCAACTGTGTGGTTGAATTAGGCCTTCACAGGTTCCTCTGCCAACAAATCTGGATCACTGCCCCTTCGGAAGCACCAAGGAGTCAGGCTGGCCACAGGGTTATCAGTGTCAGAAATTCTCTTCACAGCACGCGGAACATTGCCCCTTAGATTTACCTACAATCAATATCACTTATGAATTCCCATAGCGTATTGTCTTTTCTCTTTTGTTATCACTATTATCTGTATCTTAAGTTTTGATTTCATTTGTTTGTGATTATGTCTTATAACCTCTCATAGAATGAAAGCTCTTAACAAACCTTCAAAATCATCAAATTAAACTTCCCTTCTGTCTTTTAGTACCTGAAGTCGTTATACCTCATTTCTCAATCTTAAACAAGTTTCAGCCATTTGAGATCATTTTGTGCTCATGAAAACAGAGGAATCATCATAGTATTAAAATTACCCAGTAGATTCTTCAACAATTCTTGAAGAATTGTTCAACCTCAATTAAAGAGCTTAAATATTAACAACTTTCCTTGTCATTAATAGAATCTGTTCTTTAAAATCCAACCTAATTAAATAAGGATGATTGAGCACTTATTATATGTGAGCTTATGCACCATATACTGTGGATATAGGAATGATTAAAGCACAGATGGGTGACCGTTTGTTTGAGAAAACAGATGTGAACAAATACGGCATAAATACTGACAATACAATAAATTAAATATGTGCAATTTACAGGCAATTTATAGAAAAAGCACAAATGTGAAGGGAAATGTCACCTGACTTGGATTTTGAAAATCAAATGAAAATCAGTGGCAGGTCTTTCCAGGAAAAGCAAAACCCTCATGCAAAGAATCAATGTAGTGGAGTTCCCATCATAGCTCAGTGGAAACTAATCTGACCAGCATCCGTAAGGACACAGGTTTGATCCCTGGCCTCACTCACTGGGTTAAGGATCTGGTGTTGCTGTAAGCTGTGGTATAGATGCAGATGCAGCTCTGATCCCACATTGCTGTGGCTGTGATATAGGCCAGTGTCTAGAGCTCCGATTTCACCCCTTGCCTGGGAACCTCCATTTGCTGCAGGAGCAGCCATAAAAGGACAAAAAAAAAAAAAAAAAAAAAAGAATCAATGTGGTAACTATAAGATACAAAGACATGGCCTATATGAAGGTGAAACACTGCAGAAAACAGTCTTTTAAACATGGGAAAAGCCATCTACATTAATCAGATCAAGATTCAAAGCATCAAATAATTTCCTGTGCACGCTAATATACCCAAATTCCAACATCTGAGTTTATAGAGAAAAGATTATTCCTTTTGGCGATCTTTCCTCATTGGAAATAATCAAAAGGTACAAAGTGCAGCAGGTACATGTTAGATAAGTACCTATTGCTAAATCCATACATAGTCAGCTAAGACTAGAATTAGGCCTGAGAGAGATTAGATTTTAACAACAGCAAGAACAAGAATATCAGGCCAGACTTACTGAGCATTTACTAGGTGATAAGCCTTGTTCTAAGCACCTTGTTTTATGAATGGATTCACAAAATACAGAAACCATAGAAAATGCAGAAGCTTCCTATTGGTATACAATTTCATAGAGAAATGGAGGCACAGAAAGATTAAGTGATTTGCCCAAGGTCAAAGAGAATATAACGAAGTCAAATCTTACAGACAGCTATAGTGTAGGCTAGGCGAGAGATGCTGGTACTTTTCTTCCCATCAGCAGTTTTCTGGGTGGCTACTGGAAATGACCAATGGATGTCAAAGAGAGGGGTCTGTATGTGGGAGGTTCTGGGACAAAGGGGATAGGCAGGGTTGCCAGGACATATTTTGGAAAGTTATTTAAGCCACAGACAGGAATACTCATCTGAAGGACATATATTTTAACAGTTATCATATGTCAGCCCCATAGTTCAGTTTAGGGAAATAAGAGTAAATAACACAGAGACATGACAAACCACACAAAAGTTCATCCAGGACAGAAAGTAGTCTAAAAGTACTATGAGCAAAATTATATGTAAGTCAGGTTATAATTGCAGCAAATGCTCACACAGTAGTTTCAATGTAACCCCCCTCCCCCACGTGAGAGCCTTGCAAGTATTAACTCCTCAATCCTCACAACCCTAGGACATAGGGACTACTTTTATGATCCACAGTCTCAGGTGAGGAAACTGAGGCATAAAGAGATGGGCAACTTGCCAGGCACTATTCTAGGCAACAGAGGTATAGCAGCGAACAAAACAAACAAGACTCTTCTTTGCATTCAAGACACTTCAATTCGTGAAGAATCACTCTGGTGAATTAAGAAAAGGGCTTATATGCGACAAGCACTGTACCTAGCCCTTTATATCCCATAACTAATGTAACCCTCACAACCCTTTGAAGTCTGTACCATCACCATCCTCATTTTACAGATATGGAAATTAAGTCTTAGGGCCATTAAGTAAAGCCCCACAGATTATAAGTGGTGGATGTAGAAACTCAGACATAGATCTGCCAGTTTCCAAAGTTTATACTTAAACCAGCTTACTCTAGCCTTCAAAGAAGAAATAGAATTAAAAGATGTATTTTTTATGATGTTGAGTAACAGTCATTTTCAGCCTTAAGAATGGGCAGGAGGAGCAGAAGGTAATTGCAGCGATGGTTCAAATGAAAAGACTGGAGAGTTAAAACAAATGTTTGATGATACAGATGACAATTTTAACTGAAGGGTAAGAAAGTTATAAAAGATTATCTGCATGTTTTTAGCTGGACTCTCTCAAGTGTTTGATCTTAAAGGGTTCAGCAGAACAAATGCAAAACCACTGTCATGTTTATTTTTTTTCTTCAAACATAAGTTTTAAAATACCAGTGTTGCCCCAGAATCCTCATAGCCCCATAGCCAAGGACTGAAACTGTACAAAAATAGGTTTTACTCAATGAAACAACAGTAAATCTCTTATGATTCAACATATGGAAGATAAACTTTTTTTTTTTTTCCTGAAAGTAATGGAAGCAGAAGGGTTAGGCTAGGCTGAGCTATCTTTGAAGGGATCTACCTTTTCTCCTTTTTAGTGATGCTCTCTAGCTCCCCATGCCTCTATGCAGGAAGGATGCCTTTGTATCATCTGTTATCAAGAAAGACCATGCTGTTCCAAAAGCACATGATGTGTCAGAAATACCTGCTGGATGCCCTGACTGAGCTCTGAATTCCAACTGCTACATAGCCTTTGTCCAAGGCAGAGAGAATGCTTAGTGCCAGATTAATGGTAACGTGATCATTTAAAAATATTATCCATCCCTGTGATAATGCCTTTTGGGTTGTTGCCACGTCAAAGGGATGGGTCAGTGCTATTCCCCCTCACCCCAAAGGGATTTAAAACCAGGCGTTTAAAAATAAGCAGACAAGCCCTGTCAGTCCACAATCGTTTGCCATTATATGCCTTTTTCTTTCTGAAATGGCTTAAAGTCATCAGTGCTATCTCTTCATACCTAGCAAGGGTACACTTGTTTTTAATAAGTCAGATCTTAATTGCTACAGCATAGTAATCTACCACTTACCCCAGGAATGGAGTTTTCAATCTGAAGAAAAATAACCTTATGTTTTTTCAAGCTTCTTAAGCACTTTCAAATTTTGAAATACTCTTTTATCTATGTCCCATTTGATCATCAAAGCAATCCTGTATGAAAGGCAAGGAGAATGCTATTATCCACATTCTGATATATGGAAACTGAGGCTTAGAGCAAGGATGAGAATGAACCTAATCAAGAATAGTAAGAAAGTGACCGAGCTAAAGTTTAAATATAATTTTCCCTTTTTTTCCTGGAAGCCAAATTCAGTTCTGTGTTGACACTGTGGAAAAAGTATAACACATGAAAACTTAGGGAGTGAAAGTTAAGAAAATGCACCAACAGTCACAGACTACAAATATATCACATAGATTTTATGTAACATGCAGTTACATGAAAGCCTCACTGCTTGCAGGATCACACTCTTGACTACATTTCATATCTGAGGGCTAAATCTTAGATAATGATAGGGTTTTGGAGAGAAGTAGCCATGTCACTTGAATCAGCCTGAGGTTGAAGATTTAGGACAGGTGCAGCAGCATCTCCATGCCTAGGTAATCTCAAACACATCCTTTCCTTGGACTCTTTTATGAAATCATTCTTGCTGGTATTTGTTCCGTTTTATTTTTAGGAAATTCTATGATCCTGTGCATATGGATTTTCATCACATCCTGAATATGATATTTGTTTTCCTCTGATGAATTCTCATGATAGCATGGTCTCGAGTAAGACAGTTTGGCTTGCAGACAAATTCAGTAGCCCTTCTCATTTTCCCAGTCACCACTAAGGCACAAAAAGACCTTTCCAAGAGTTCTTTGTGAATGAAACCTTTATGAATGGAATACAGATTATATTCCATTGTCCATCCATTTATCCATAATAGCATTCTTTGTGAAACATGACCTTACAAATTATTTTATCAGCCCAAAACATAACAAAGTATTTAATTTGTTGCCAAATAATGTACATTCAAACAATGATGTATTGGTTTAATCCATCCTATTAGCAATTTTAAAAAGAATTAATTTTGACAGTTGTGGCATAAAATGTACATTATAATTTATAGTTGGAGAGACTGTAAATCTTTACAATATATTGGGATGTATTTTGGAATATGTATTTAATAAGTTTACATAGTAATTGTGATTTCTTCCCTAGAAATAAGTCCACAGTAATAAAACATGTAAAACTTAGACAAAGATTTATGTGTCAATATATTTATTAAATAGCTATTTATATTACAAAATAAAGAGGAAATGCTTTAAATATTCCCCCAATAAAAGACTAAAGTAAAATATGGTACCTCTGTATCAGAATATGATACTCAGCTTATGTTTTCAAATGTTTCATGACATAAGAAAAAGCTCATAATAAACTTTTAGGTGAAAAAAAATAGCAGGATGCAAATCTATTATGTAAAAACACAAATACAAAGGAGAATATGGGAGTTCCTATCATGGCTCAGTGGTAACAAACCCGACTAGTATCCATGAGGATGCAGGTTTGATCCCTGGCTTTGCTCAGTGGGTCATGGATCCGGCGTTGCTGTGTGCTGTGGTGTAGATCACAGATGCAGCCTCATTCACCCCCTAGCCTAGGAACGTCCATATGCTGTGGGTGTGGCCCTAAAAAAAAAAGCAAAAAAAAAAAAAAAAAAAAAGGAGAATATGAGTTTCAATTAGGAAATAACATAAGGGAGATGGCCTCAGTTCTAAATCTGGGCAGATAGATTTCTGGGTGGATAGAAACCACAGCCAGAGTGAGGGGATGAGCCTTAAAGCAAACTGGTTCCAAGGAGGAAGAAACTCAACTCTGGAACTGGATTATATAAGAATTTCAGGAATTTCTCAGAAATTTTACAGGGACCCCCAGTCTTTCAATAGTATCTAAAATCTGAGAAGAGATGTTATACTTAGATTAAACGGAAAGGAGAGGACATATGGTATACAAATGGGTTGATGTTTGTTTACTTTGGGGGCTTTATCTTTGTAATGAGAGTCGAGGTAGAATGATTTCACAACCTGCCCTATTCTGGTTTTCTCTGTTTTTGTATGGTGAAATTTCATACCTTAACTACGACCTGAAACATTCATTATTTCATTCATTTATTAAGCATCCACTAGGTATGGTGCCCCTCACAAAAGTTATTATGGTGAGTTCAAAAAATATACGATGTAGAGTTTAAAGACAGGAAATTCAGATTATTTTTTAAAAATCAGAAAGTAAAATTACCTGAATTTTTTTCTTGTTTTGTACTATTACTAAATATTAAAGGAAGTTTTGAACATTTTGTAGTGGAGAGAAAATTGAGACTTCTGCCTCAGGTAATTATAGGCTCCATAATTTGAAGCAACCAACCTTCCACTGAAATATTGTCTAAAGGTGAATGAAATAAAAATTGCCTCTTTCATGAAAACGTCAAGAAGCTAACCAAATACTAAGCAATTAGAAAGGTTAAGATCCAGGTGATGCCAGGCTCATGAAAGGAGAACAGAGCACTAAGAATCACTTTAGTTCTCAGAGTGTTCATTTATTATTGAGAAGCATGTATGGGAGTTGTACTGGATGCCCAGAGTGGCCGGGGGCCAAAACCTGAAATCTAAGTCCTAACAAAGCTGTAGAGCCTGGTAAAGAACCTATGCTTTATGATGGGATCAGAAAGGGCACCATGCCTAGGAAGTAGAGATTTTAAACCAAAAAACAAACAAGAAACTCTCATTCTGTACCTCTTTTGTTCACATTGTTTAAATAGGAGAAAACCTCAAGTTTGGAACTTGGAAACACTGTTTTCACACTGCCATTGTCTTCAGGCACCCTGCAAACATAAACATGACAGTTCCCCTTTTCTAGAGGATAAGAACATCATCCTGTGTTTCAAATTAATTTTTCAAGTAAAATTTGAAATACAAGATCAAAGTAAATCAGGCAAACTGGGTAGTAGGTAACAGCAGGTAAAGCCAGCAGGGGAAATGTAAACAAATAACAGAAATGGACCTACATATTGCAGTTAGAAGATACGTTTTGTGAAACTGTTATGCATGTTATGCTTAAGGAGTTAAAGGCAAGCATAAAAATTTCAGAAGGTAATTAAAAAAAACCATAAAAAGCAACAATATATCTGAAAAGAGCACACGTTAAATGTGAGAACCAAAAAATTTGGTAACGAAAACAAACATAGTGGGTAGGTTTAAAGCAGATTAAATGCAACAGAAAAAAAGAATTACTGTAGCAATCTATGCTTCTTTCCATTGTCTTCCTTCTATGCATGTCTTTGTGTTCAAATTTTCTCTTTTTAACGGTCATCAATCACACTGGATTAAGTCCACCCTCATGACTTTATTTATTTATTTATTTATTTTTTTGTCTTTTTGCCTTTTCTTGGGCCACTCCCGCGGCATATGGAGGTTCCCAGGCTAGGGGTCAAATCGCAGCTATAGCCACTGGCCTACACCAGAGCCAGAGCAATGCAGGATCCAAGCCGAGTCTGCGACCTACACCACAGCTCACGGCAACGCCGGATCCTTAACCCACTGAGCAAGGGCAGGGATCGAACCTGCAACCTCATGGTTCCCAGTCAGATTCGTTAACCACTGCGCCACCACAGGAACTCCTGTGACTTTATTATCTTAACTAATTACATCTGCAACAATCCAGCTCCCAGAGTCACATATTTAGTCACTTGGGGTTAGAACTTCAACATATGAATTTTTGGAGGATACAGTTCAACCCATAACAGTACCTCTAACCACTTCTCCACATCTGCCTAACAAAATGCGGAAAACCATGGCTCATAAATGTCTTCTATCTTTACCACTATTCTTGTATATGGTTGTCAGTCAACTCTAGTCTAAGTATTTTATAAATGTCATGCTTAGGAAAGATTATTCTTTCTTCTTTAAGGACTACACAGCAGAAAATTTCACTAATGCTTGACTCCTCTCTCATTCCCTCTGCATACCCCTTAGCTTGAATTTTTACACACTAATGCCATAGCAGCTAATTCAACATAGGCAAATTTTTACCACACCCTCCATAAATAAGTCTATTTTTCTTAGGTATTTCTATGATCTTTCTTGCAAAATCTTCCTGAAACACTTAGGTAGAGATGTTTGTGGATTGCCTTCCCTCTCAGTTTGCTCATAATTGTAACCAAAACTGAACTTCCATGACTTTTCAAGATGATAACGAAAAGCTTTTTTATAAAGATAAAACAGCCTTAAATAAAAATGTACCCACTGGATCATATTTTCCATAATCCAAGATCAACTGTTTCTAAAGGTGAGTCTGGACCATAAAAATCATATTGCCACATAGCATAGGATAGCTGAGTTACCTTAGAAATGGTGCTTAGATACTTTTTATCCACAAAATGAGAGCAATGAGGTCTACTTCACAAGATTTTTGAATGCAAAAAGCCAGAAAGAAAAAGACAAATACTATGAAATCACTTATCTGTGGAATCTAATATGTGGCAAAATGATCCTATCTACAAAACAGAAACAGATCACAGCCAAGGAGGGCAGACTTGCGGTTCCCAAGGCAGAGTGGAGAGAGACTGGGATGGATGGGCAGTTTGGGGTTTTGGGAGGCAAACTGTTATATTTGGAAAGATAGGCAACGGGACCCTACTGTACAGCACAGGGAACTGTGTGTGATTGGGTCACTTTGCTGCACAATAGAAGTTGAAGAAACAGAAATCAACTACACTTTACTTATTAATTAATTAACTAACGTAAATGAAGGATCTACCAAACAGCAGATATTCAATAGTTGACCTTTCCTTCTTTCCTTCTCCTTGCCTGATCCCCATGACATATTTGAATCAACTTCTAATTTGGGGACAACCAAACCGAAAGTCCATAGAAAGGAAAGTCCACTGGCAACACCTGATTTTTGTCTGCTTTGAAATGTCCTCATGCTTGCAGAGCCTCCAGCTCACCTCAAAAACAGATTCTGATCACAATCTATATCTGTTACACAGCATAGTTTTCATCAATCTTGATAGGTATAAGGATATAATCTTCCTAATTATATAGTTCACCAGGAATACATCTACGCATACTCTTTAATCACTATTGCTTATGAATAATTAAAAATCAAAGCCTTTAAGTCTTTTTTTTTTTTTTACCTTTTTTTCCAGTTATACTTGAGTCATTTAAGTAATCAGATCTACTTTTTAGCATGATTTATGATATTTGGGGGTCAACACTGTTTTCTCCTTCTGGGAGAACTTAACTCTAAATTCACAACGTCCTGGCTAATAAACCAGGGTTGTCTATGTAACAAGCATGGGCCTTGTTTTCCTTCAAAATGTAACCTGAGTTGTTAGTTTACTTTCTCTTACCAAGGGCATACCCTTCATGGAGGGCAAGACACCTTCTAGCCCCAGGTTGTGAATCTTTGGAATTCAAGACAATCAGGTGGAATTCACTCTCCCTGCCAGCTGATCTGTTGAGGCATAAAGGGCCAACTTCATGGGCAAACTTAGAAGGGCCTCATGCTTGGTTTAGTGCTCTGTCACCTTCACCTTGAAATTCTTAATTTTTAGCAGGGAGCCCTGCACGTTCATTTTGACTTTGGCCTTGCGAATTAAGTAGATGGTTCTGCAGGCACAGGCATGTGATCCAATGCTGGGTAATGAGACATGATGGGAAAACTGCTGGGAAGCTGCAAGGAGGTTTTCTTCTTAGCTCATAAACAGAGCAAGCTTCTCCTTTTTTTTGCCTCTGGACATGATAGTCCGTATGTGAAGTTTAGAAATGAGACCATGTGGAAAACTGCCCAAGAGGATATGTCAACATTCAAGATGACATAGCCATGCTGAACACTAAACTACTATATTGTTGTTTGTTTCCTTGTTTATGTATGTTGGTATCCATGTATATATTATTACCTGAAATGACAGTCTTTATTGTTGGAATTATTCTTAGCTTCCCCTCTATTTGAAAACAAAAAAGTATCAATTTATGGTAAACATTTTTATTTTCCATGCAAAATCCATTTTCTATTTTTTCCTTAGTAGGAAAGTACATTTTGTTTGAATCTGTGATGCATACAGTTATAAAATGTATTATCCTTTCCTGCCACTACTGCTGATATCTGTAAAGTTCTAGGCAATAATATATGAATAAATGAGTTGTATGGAATTTCTAGGAAGATTGTTTCAAAAGAAATTATTCAGCTGTGAGAAAGGCCTTTCTCCCTTTTTCTCTTTCATTCTTCCAAACAAGGATGAAAAGGCTGGTGCTCCAGCAGCCATACTGAAACATGAAGTATTCCTAAGTTTGAAGGTCAGCACTAGGGCAGTTGAGCAGACAGACAGAAGGATCCTGGGGCTCTAATAACTGCAGCCCCCATATAAGCTTTGACCTACATGCCTCTGGACTTATTTTATGTGAGAAAGAACAAATTCCTATCTTTTCTGTGCAGACTTTTCTGCTATATACGGTCAGAACTAATTCTACAAAATACACTATATACTCTTCTAAAAATGAAGGTATTGATTTTATTGTCAAAACATACCCACATACCCAATAACCATAAATTAAATTTTTAGGAATATTTCTATTCTGCAATGACATATACATGGCTAAAGCATAATGCCACTCTCTCTAAATGCTCATTTCAGTGTTCTCCAATGCACACTTATATGCACATTAAAGCGTGTGACATTCTTAACTTTGGTTTTAGGGTAGTATTTAGTTTCCATTCAAAATGAGCCCAAGAACGAAGGAACATGATCCATAAAACTGACTTTCTACAGAGAAAGCCAAAGCTCTTGAGACTTCAATCATATTCTGGAACCTTTTGGAAGACTGGATTCCTCATTTTCACATAGATTTTTTCTTCTTGAGCAGTCTTTATTATAGTTTCAAAGTAAATTGAGAGGTTCTAGGAGAACATGCACAAAATAAATCATGTGTTTGAGAAAAAGAAGACAAATTTGCATCCACTCTACTACATAAATAGATCAATGGTTAACTTATCAACTAACCATTATCTTAAAAATCAAATCTAATCACTAACCCCTCTAGAGCCAAGTGCACACCCATCAACATCCTTCCTTTATATAAAATATGGAATAGAATGTTAAGTTCTATATAATAAAGTACTCCTCCAAATTGTGGGTTGATCTAGATTACACATGTAACTAGCTCTGTTCGAACTATCTGGCCCCATCTCTTATTAGGTCCATATGTTTCACTGTTTCCACCTACAACGAGGTATTCCTCTGTATTCTTACAGCTTCTAGTACTCACACCAGAGTATTTACCACTCAGCACAAAATTACTGATTTACAATGTTTTTTTCAACAAGGAGACAGTGAACTCAAGAGGATAAGACGTGTGTTTTTTCACTTTTGTTTGTTGAGCTATAGCACAGTACATGGCACAAAACAGGCAATGTTCATTAACAGAAGAATAAATAAAGAATAACTAAGGCAATCCAATGCATCATTATATCTGGCTATGTATTATCTTTGTTCAACTCTAAACCTGCCACCACAATGTCTTGTACATTGTAGAATGCTAATACTATAAAACTTTAAGATCACATGCTCAGAAATATTACTAATTAGAAATGTTTTATGGTTGGTAATTTGGCTCCTCTCCTCAGCTCCCATTATTAAATAGTGGTGGGCTGGTGTTTTATTCCTCAGAGGGAGGGATGGGGGAAATAGACTGGAGGGAAAGGCCAGGCAGGGAAGTGGGTCTCCATAGTCCCAAGTTTGTCTTACCTCCACTTCCCTAGATGAGGATGGAGAAACAGGTGCCAACTACCCATGAGATTGCTAAAATTTGCTGCCTCTATTCTAGAAACATCAGCAGCCACAAGACCCCTAATCTTCCCAATCAATATTTAAGCTGAATGAACAACTACAGTGAGACTGTACCATCTCAGAAGAAGGTGAATTTGGATTATGCAAAGATATGACAAAACTCCAGGTCTGGTAGCAGCACAGATTCATCTTAGCCATGTCATTAACCTTGCAATAATCTGCGTACATATTTTATGCAATTCAATTATTTTGACCCTGATTATCATGTTATGGTGGGTTTATATATTAATTAAACTTAAAAGATGAATATAAAGTAGAATTTAAAAACAGAATTAAAAAGTCACACAATTAATTAAACTCCTGGATCCATGACTGGTTCTGAAAATGTACTTCTAGTTCTTGATATAGGTGAAACTATGTAAACAAGTTCAAAAATAACATAAACTTCACTTAGAGGGACAGATTTTAGAAGGCAAATATCTAAATAACCAGTCATTAAAATCTAGCCCATGCATTTTAATAAATCTATCTGTATTCAAAATATCACAGCTATTCAGGGAATCACTAATTAATTGTGCATTGAAGAGAATTTTGCATACTGTAAGTTGGGAACTGTTTTTAAAATGTCTTCTTGCTTTAAACACAGAAATATTAACCTTTTCTAATTTAACAACATTATTATAAATTTCATAATGACAAGGAGATGAAGATAGATACTGTACTCTTTTGGCTTCTATAAAGGATGGAAGATGAAAGAATATTTAAAGTATCCTTTTAGGAATGTAACTGGATAAAATCAGGAATTTGGTATCTCTAGACAAAATGCATGTAATTGAGTATAATGCCATGAAATCCCATGAATGTCATTCAAATATAATACGGTAATGTCTGGACACATATATATATTGGGAACATAAGCTGACAAAAACAGTATAGTTTTTATTACTATAAAAATAGTAATATCCATATAAAACTCTCAAAAATCTTGAAAAATATGGGGACTATGATAAAAAAAACAACTTGTAGTTTTCAAACACACACATTGGTATGTTTTTTTCTAATTTCCTATGCTTTTTTCACATAATTTCAAATATTTTTAAATTCATTTTCATTCTAGTTTATGTCTTAATATTATATCAATTATTTTCCATGCTCATGAACTCTTCTTCAACCAACTCACTTTCCAACAACCTTCATTAAAATGCAAGATGCTTGATACCAAAGATTATGTTTTATCTTTATTTTTGTCATGGTTCAACAGCTTCTGACCTATGTTAGGAACTCAGTATATGTTTATATACCTGGTACAGAGACCCCGTATCCTTGAGGATTCTTAACCCCCAACTGCCATGCCCTTCTTGAATAAAATTGTGGGCACTACCCTTGAATAAAATTGTGCAAGGGCTTCTCCAAAGACACACCAGTGGATTAGCTCAGTGATAATTACATTGTTTCTTTTTTCGTCATATGTCAAGAGCCCTTACTACTCCCAACAGAGGAGTCATTATCATACACACATAGCATAGTATTTCAGGATCCTTCCTCCTGGGGGTCATGCCTTTTCTATAGTCAGGGACACTTAGTCTGAAAACTAGCTCAGATCCAAAAAGTAAGCAAGGACATAAGACTTACTGTTGATGCATCTGCCCTCAGCCTCCTGATCATCCATGCTTGATAAATTGTGATTACATAATTTGAACATAGCTGTTTTGACTTTCAGCCTGTCTTGCTTCTAGGGATGCCGTGTCCTATTTAGCCATCTTCATCGCTCTCTAACAGTCAGGTCCCACCAACATCTGCCTGCCACTATTATCATGGTTTTCATTACAGTACTCACATACACTTTGCTAAACTCTGCCACCAAGCCTCTATTATTTCAGGATTCTGTCATTATCATTCTTATCAGGGATCCTTGTTCTACTAAGTCCTACTACTAGCCCTGACCTACGATGGACAGCCACCTCTGGCTTCTGGGTGTTGCCTGTACACCCTGACTTGTGCATTCGCTATAATAAGCAGGATGTATCTAGGCTCCCAAAGGACACAGAACACCTGTGGGTTACATCTGTTGTGACACACTCACCTCTCTTCACTTTTTGATCTCTTCTCCTACAATCTGATATAAGAGCTGTGGCACTTGTGATTCACTTCTGTGGGCCTTCACTTATTTTCCCCAAACTTTCAAGAGCTTCCTAGCAATGGGTAAACATCACCTTCTTAGGTTTTGCTTAGTGTTTTAAATAATGGATCATGGAAAAGTGTCCTCACGAGCAACTTTCTGTATAACTTTCCCTGATTCAGATTTATTATTCCACCTCCTTAATCCTGCAATCTCAGAATATAACCCCAGTCATTTCCTGGATCCTACAGATACAAGACTCTGAAACTCCTTCAACGTATTGACATATTGTCTCTTTTCTCTCTTTGTACTTTCCTGTCTTTGATTATGTTTTGATTTGACCCTAGTCTTGTAGTCAGAAGGTGAACAACGCTGATATTCAAGGTGAAGGCACCACCATTGTTTGCAAGCAGAGAAAGCTAGGAAAGACTAGCCCTTGCAGGAAGTAACTTCCAAAGGCAGAGTTCGGGGTAACAGGGGATTTCAAGATTTTCAAGTACATCAGCTCTGACAACCTCGTCTTAAGTCTCCGAGCCCCACATTTTTTTGTCCAGTTCTGTGACCTTAACATAGTAGACTTGGCGGGACTAAAAAGTCAACCTTCTTAGAGTTCTGTCACTCTCATAATTAATTCCCTGAGCTGCTCCTTAGCTTTTTCTGAACTTCAATAGATAAAAGTTTCTTATGTGTTACCTCAGAGGCCCTCTGGCTTTCACCGATTGTCGTCAGTTGGAGATTAATCACCCACACTCTCTCATTTACTTTCTCCAATGCATCAACGTCACTTAGTGGGAACCATATAAATTCCATTCCCCAAATCTTCTTTCAGCTTTCTAGGGCAACTGTATACTTTCTTCTACTGGAAGGAACTTTTGGGTAAATGCTTACTACTGAGTTTTCACTCTAAGACTCTTCCAGAAGTTTCTCAAAACATGCTTGAAGGCAAAGAATTTTTATATTTTTTACTTTGTTTCCCTTTCTAGTTTCCCATCTCCTCCTGTTCAAAGCCTACATCCCATTCTCAAGATTTTTTTTTTACTTATCTAATTATTAATAACGTGATAATGAAGTAAGAATTGAGCAGAGTGAGTTTGGGGGTTTATGTCTATCTTCACCAAAAACTTCCTCCCTTAGGCTCAACTGCCCTTATCTCTATCCATTTCCCAGTCTGACTTTTTGCCTGTTCTTTTACTCTACAACCCCAAATAATTAATTGTTAACATCTGAAGCTCTTATTCCTTTTTAGGAAAGACTTCATAATTAGGCACTCATGACATAATCTTTCAGACAGAGAATAAACTTAATCGTGGGCTTCACAAACAAAAAGCAAAAGCATATGGTGTTATTTTTTTTCTGGGCAAAACCTTTATACATCATTCACCCAGCAGCAATTAACAAAACCAACATACTACTCAGGGGCATAACCTCTGTCCTAGATTGTGCTTTCTTATGCTAAGCAAAGTTATATACAAGACAACCTTCTAGGAGACAAACATAGAAAGGATGGTGAAGTTAAGATCTCATTCTCTCTCCCTCTCTTTTTTAATTCTATGGATGCACCTGCCACATATGGAGTTCCTGGGCAAGGCATTGAATCCAAGCACAGCAGCTGCAGCAACACTGGATCTTTAACCCACTGCACCAGGCAAGGGATCGAAACCAGGCCTCTGTAGCAGTAGGATTCTTAACCCACTGCACCACAGTGGGAACTCTAAGATCCCTTTTAATAGAATGTTTCCAATATCCATTTATTGAATTCTGCTCAAATACACTTTGAACTTTTTGCTCATATTCACAACCATCTCATTTGACTTAGAACAAAGGCAGATAGTATTATTTCCATTTTGCAGGTGAAAAATGTGAATTCCACAAAGTTTGATTTTGGCTATTTATTTAATACCTGTCTTCTTATTAGACTATTTTCTACATAATGGCAAGGATTGGGTCTCTCTTGTGAACATGACATGTGATACTTAGAGGCATTCAATGAATACTTCTTGAATAAATGAACGAATGAATACATCTAGATTGTCCCTGGAAAGGGAGAATCAAGCATATAATTTATGGAAAACTATTTTTTAAAGTGCATTGGTGCATCACAACTATAAAGTTTTATGCAAATTATTATAAACCATTCTTTGCAAATATTAGCTCTCATCACACACATATGTATATATACTTGTATATATAATACAGCTAATATCTGCATATATATAAATATATATTAAATTATTGTAAAAAGACGAACATGTTAACATAGAAACTGTCCTTGATTTTAAATCTAAACTGAGATTTAATTACAGGGCCGAGAAAGAGAGTGAGCCTTGCTTTATTTTGTTGAAATTTCTTTTAGTAATTTCATAGACGCTCCCATTATGAATTAAAATAAAAACACCAGCTACCACTTCAAAGCTCTTGATATAAACAACTGACTTCAAAAAGCCAACCGTGTGTAAGCTTTGCTATAAACCTGCTCCTTAATTACATTCCACTTTGTATTCAAAACCATACTTGTGTCACTTTATTTCACTTTCACCCTTTCAAGAGCATTATTCTTCAGTTTATTTTTAGTCCTTCCATGACTGATAACATTTTTTGATCAATGAAAAGGTTGATGTTGTTTCTGAAAGCAATGGTATGTAATAAAGCTGTTCTGCTCCAACAATTAAAAACATTTTATTATGTAATAAAATAGGCTCCTTTTCTCCAGCACTTGCCACACAACATTGATTTAGACACTAATTTGCACATGATATATTATTGCTAGACCTGTATGGGCATTTATTAGAAACACGTATACATACACACAAACTTATTAGATTATATAGTATATTTAGATAACATAAATATCCAATATCAGTAGATTTTTATTTTATTTCAATATAAGGAGAATTTTCCCTTTTGCAGGGGTAAGCCTGCAAGTGCAAGTCCAACATCCGAAAAATCTCTTAAGGTATTTCATAACATAAAAGTATTTTGGAAAAAAGATACATATAAATCAAAATTAAACAGGACAATTTGGACAGCCTCAAATCTATAGTACTTCATGTTTAAAAGTTTTGTTAGTTGAGATGTAAGTACGAAGTATTATTTATAAGGCTTCATGCACAACCCAAAGCACAGAACCAGTAGCTAAAAGACCTGGGTTTAATCTCAGTTCTGCCAAAACATACCCATTGTTTTACCCTGGGAAAGTCTTCTCTCAGGAAGTTTCCTCCTCTTTTCATTGAGGATTTTGCAGGGACTCAGAAGCTTCTTTTGGCAAAGAGATTCTCTGACTCCTGAGTCAGCTGAATTGTACTTTTTTGTATAGGTCTTCCGGTGGCCATATGCATTAGTGATCAGAGGCGAAAGCGAGTCCTTCTGACTTGTGGTTATCAGACTGAATTTTTTTTTGTTCTCTTATGTGAAATCTGTAAGTTGAAAAAAAATTTTTTTTTTGGTCTTTTTTTTTTTTTTTTTAGGGCCACACCTGCAGCATATGGAGGTTCCCAGGCTAGGGGTCGAATCAGAGCTGTTGCTGCCGGCCTATGCCAGAGCCACAGCAACACTAGATCCAAGCTGCATCTGTGACCTACACCACAGCTCAAGGCAATGCTGGATCCTTAACCCACTGAGCGAAGCCAGAGATTGAACCTGCAACCTAATGGTTCCTAGTTGGATTTGCTTCCACCGCGCCAAGACGGGAGCTCCTATAAGTTGAAATTTAAATGCCTTCTCACGATGTGCCAAGTGTTAGTGACCTGAAGGATATCTAATTCTGCAAACCCCCATTGATAGGGATGGAGTAGGCACAGGTAGTTGTAGAAGTCCCCTTAAAGGACCATATTTAAAGAGAGAAACTCAGGGGACATTGGGAGATCACTGTAAGTTAATAAATTGCTCAAGAAAACCATTAGCATAAGGCAGGCTTGCTTCATTAGTGGAGCCTTGAGAATTGCCTCAGGTTGCTGGGTTGGGGGTGGGATGAGGCATGCATTCGTATTCAGACCAAGGGCAAGAGTTTGAGGACCATGCTTCTGCAGATTTGAATACACACCTTACCAGATACTAAGGAGGAGCTACTACTCCCAGAAAGGAAGAGGTGGGCTTTTCCCAACCCCCATTCCCCTTGGATGATAAAACTGTAGCCCACTAGATCCTCAGGGGCAGAGCTTCTATGCCTGCCCGCTTGCACCTCTCACAAGTGTCCTATCTTAATAAATCCATTTCTTGCCTATCACTTTGTCTCTCGCTGAATTCCTTTTGTGCGGACACATGAAGAACTTGAACCTCAGTGAGTCAAGACATGGGGTGAGTGATTCTAATTTAAAACCATGGGTTCAAGTCCCAATCTGGGTTTAGGCTGGGTTCGAGTCCTGGCACATGGGTTCAAGTCCCAATCTGTGTTCTGGCTAGGTTCAGGCTGTTAGTGCTGTCATTTTCAACTTTCATGACCTACTTCATCTTTGTAGTCCAGTGTTGCTTTTGCTCTGTGGTCCAGCTCACCAGATCTGCCAAATTAGTTCCTGCTACTGGGCCTCTAAACTTGTTAACTCTGACTTGAGTGTCTTTCCCCCCATTTTCAGTCTGCTAAGACTTACTCCTTACCCAAGAGTTTATTTAATCAGGTAAATACTTATTTGACTATTTATGGTAATAGGGTGACATGTAATATAGGGAAGTTGAAAAAAAATGAGGAGTACTATTTAAAATGCAGATACATAGGGCCATCTTGACTTCTCCCAATAAACTCTTAGAACAGAGCCTGGGAAACTGTAGTTACCTTTGTCTTGATTGATGCTTATACAACTATTCAATTGATGACCTGTAAAAAACATGGGCTACAAGGAACTGTGTGTTCACTTTGCTGCCCTTGGGAGTTGGGGGCAGTGGGGAGGGTGAATAGTGCTATCGCTCCAAAAGAGATAAATTTCCTCTCAGTGTCTAGGTTCATTTCCACATTTGTTTCTTCACTCACTTCTACAAACTCAGATGAAATATGCCAGACTCCATGCTAAATGTTGAAGACATTGGAAAAGAACAAGGTCCACTCAGTCTCTGCTCTTAATAGGGTCAGTCCCACTGGAGGAAAGACCCATCACAGATTAGTTATATAATGATTCATTTAATTAAAGTTATAATTAATACTGGGAACGACTCCCTAATAGTCTCTGAGACTATTATCCTGACTTAGCATCCTATGGGTTGGGGATAGTTTCTTTGGAAATTACCACACTGCTGCACAGAGATGAAACAGCCCATAGGGATATGCATATATAAATACATTTAAGGCACAGTAAAGACAAATAAGTTGACAGAGGAGTCAGAGATGCCTATGACACTGATATTTGCACAGCCGCTCCAGCTGATGGTTGGCATCTATGCAGTGTATCTTTTACCATCCTAACACCTTCGACTATTTGATACTTGAATCCAAAGTGTGTCTCCTGTAAGCAGCACATAATTGAATTTTTTAAATCCAGCCTGACAGTCTCTGTCATTTTATTGGATTGTTTAAGCTATCCACATTAAATATTTTCACTAGTATATTGGGATTTACATCTGCTACTGTGGTTTTCACTTTCTATATGTCTCACAACTATTTCATACCTCTATTCTTCCTTTACCACCTTCTTTTGCACTGAACAAGTATTCTCTTGAATATGACTTCAATTTCTTTAATAAATTTTGCCTAATTTTTAACTTATTTTCTAAGCAGTTATTCTGGGCCTTAGAATATACATCACGAACATCAGAATCTACTTCAAATTCACACTAACTTAACTCCAGTGATAAGCAGAAATATTACTCCTGTAAAGATGTGATCTCTTACCTTTTTCTGTGTTATTCGTTTATATATTAAGCCTATGTATATTAAAAATCCCCCAAAATATGTGTCATAATTATTTCTTTATATAATTACATATTATAAAGAGGCTAAGAGAACAAAGAAGGGCTTAATAATATTTACAGAGTTCTTTTGAAGTAAATATTAATCTTCTTGTGACCATTTGTGGGTTCTCTTTATATACCCTCGTGGATTTGAGTTACCATCTGGTGTTACTTCCTTGTTCCAACATAGCTTGATTCTTTTTAATCCCCTTTATGCTATTATTGCCAAGTTTATATGTTAAAGTCCAAACAACATAATTTTATGGGTATTGTTTTATGTGATTGCTTTAGCTATTTTTTATTTTTAAGAATTAATTCATTATTTTATTAATTTTTTGGCTGTGCCCAAGACAGCCAGAATTTTCCAGGCTAGGGATTGAATTTGAGCCACAGCAGTGACAACAGCAAATCCTTAGCCACTAGGCCACCAGGGAATTCCTGTGATTTCATTGCTTTTGCCTGAATTCAGCCAGAGACTAATAGCTCTGAAGTTCCCTGTCTGGTTGCTCCTGACAGGCTGCAGCTTTGGGCATGTGCGTGGCCTTT
Organism: Sus scrofa; assembly: GCF_054392235.1. Lineage (NCBI taxonomy): Eukaryota > Metazoa > Chordata > Mammalia > Artiodactyla > Suidae > Sus > Sus scrofa. The sequence continues at coordinate 16,475,478 of NC_139391.1, forward strand.
GGGCATGTGCGTGGCCTTCCAGACCACCAGCAATGAGTGCAATTTTTTTTGAGCCTGGCTTCCTTGATGTCATCCATCAGTCAGAGTGGCTTATTATCCATCCTTCATTTAGTCAAAGATGTGCTTAGATCCCTCAAGATAGAAAGACTTCTGACCTTTGCTCATGAATTTGTTTGTGGCATGGAGGATGTTTTCAACTCTTTCTGCTCTGATTACCCCAGCTTTCCAGATCCCCAGGCATGAATGTGAACCCAGGAGAGCCTTTCTCAAATATCTCTTTCCCTGCCTTAGGCATGAACTTCTCCACCTCCTGTTCCAAGTAAAGCCTATGCCCTCAGGCAGAACCGTGGCATTACTAGTTAAGTCCTGTCTCTTACCTCAATTAGGACCTCAGCCCGCTGTATTAAGGCTGGAGGCTGAGACAGTAGCCTGCTTCCACTAGAGGGACACTTCTACTCTATGAGTAGACATTGGAGTGAATGGTACCCTCTGGTCTTCCTGGCTTGCACCTCTTGGCATGAAACCTTAACCCAAAATGGAACCAAGAGAAGGAAAATTCTAGGACTGTGGTAGTCATTTTTTTTTTTTTTTTTTTTTTTAGGTTTCATTGAGATATAGTTGATTTATGATGTTGTGATACTTTCTGCTGTATGACAAAGTGATTCAGTTACAAGTGGACACACATTCATTCTTTTTCAGATTCTTTCCCCATGTAAATACCACAGAATATTGGGTAGAGTTCTCTGTGCTATACAGCATGCCCCCATTGACCAGTCATTCCGTATAAGGACTGCTATATTCTTGGTGTGTTGTACCCTAAGACTGAGAGCTGATGGGGGAAGGGAATTCTAGTTGTCTCAGCCATTCTCACCTATACCAGAGCATCTGTGACCTAGAGATGGGGAAAGTGAAGATGAGATGCAGGTGACCTGCAACTCCCAGTATAAAAACCATGCCCCTAGACTGAGAGCTGAAGGGAGACGGTGCCCCCATTGTCTCGGCACACTCATTTGTAGTAAAGCTTCCATAATACAGAACTGAGGAGTGGTTTGAGAAGGGGAGCAGGCCATGGTTCAAAGGCCATAGACTCACTATTCCTCCCAAGATTTAGTAGATTTTCTTATATTAATGGTTCTCCATTTGATGTACATTCTTCAGGTCGATTTCCAAAGACTTAAATTTTTAAAAGTAATTTTCATCAGTGAAATGGTTGCCTTTGAGGGTCTAACAAGATCCTCACACAGCTATTCTGGAAGTCCCTTTCACCAAGAAATTAGAATGCATACGCCGTGAGATCCTATTGTATAGCCCTGGGAACTATATCTAGTCACTTATTTTGGAGTGTGATAATGTGAGAAAAAAGAATATATACATGTATGTGTGACTGGGTCACCTTGCTGTACAGTAGAAAATTGACAGAACAGTACAAACCAGCTATAATGGAAAAAATAAAAATCATTATTAAAAAAAGAAAAAGATAATCAAAACAGAAAGAAAAGGGAAAAATTAAACAAGAACATGAGGCAACCGTGGGGTCTTAAAAGTCATGGGAAGACAGAATTTGAGAAGGATGTGCCAAATAGTGTTTAAAAACTTCCAAAAAAATCAAGTCAGCTGAGTACTGAGCACATGCATTGAGGTTAATAGCAAGAAAGATGGTGATTTTGATGTGCAGTGGTAGGTAGGAAAGCCACATTCAAGCGGGTGAGGCGTGTGAGGTGGGCGAGGAAGCTGAAGGCGTGATGAAGTCTGTAAAGTGTAGTAGCCATATGAAGCCGTGACTATGGGGGGCTTTAGGGTATTGAAACGATTTGTTTGTAAGAGTTGGGAGAGATGCTGATGTATTTAAATATACGCGGGCAGGATCTTGCAGAGAGGTGGGTAAAGTCAATGGCATGTTAAAGAATAGAAGATTAAGGTTTCTGAGAAAGTGGGAAGGAATGACAGTGGAGTCCAGGGGAGGGAAGCAGCACAATAAAATAGGAAGACCCTTCTGTTATAACAGGAGGGAAGGCGCAAAGAACCTAAGGGCAAATAAGACCTCAGGTGGCACAAGGCTGATGGAGTTCATTGACTCTCCATTGTGGAAGGGATCTCAACTAGGCCTTTAAGCTAACGTGTATATTCAGACAGCTATGGTATTACCATTTCCTTTTCTGAAGCTAATGCTCATGGCTTGTCCAAAGACCAGACACTAAATAGAGTGGCGAAGCGTGTAACATGGTCAGGGAAAGGCATACGGGGTGAAGCAGCTGCTCTGACTTTAGTGCTTTTGAACATTTTCCCCAGTCAGCACATACTGGGCTCAGAAGTAGAAACACTCAATGAAACAGTATGAGAACTAGACAATGGGAAGTTGAGGGTAGGGAAGAAAGTAAAACATATTTCATCTGAAAGTATATGAGTCCCCCTGAGATTAAAAACTCATATATATAGGTATTAAAATGTCCTGACTAGCTAATCTAGGACACTTATGCCTTCTGACTAGAAAAACTGAGTTGCTGACTTAAGATACACAATCACCTAGAGGCAAAACCCAAGTCTCCTGACTCCTAGTCTCTGACTGCTCCACTATGGCTATGTTTACTATTCTATTTTGCAAAGAAAAGTTACCAGAATCTGATAATATAGTGACACCTGCAATTACTTAAGAGCTCAGAATTTGGTATATATTGTTAGCCTACAAAGGGCCATAAAGTTGAAATACATAATTATCAATAGCAAAAAGTTCAGATAATTTCATATAAAAATACAGATTTGGAGGACTTTTGAGAAATTAAAAATATCTGGCAAGACCAGTTAACTTTAATTGCCATAAATTGAGTAACAATTTCTTCCTCTATAAAGTAGCAAAGTCTCCCTACCAATTCCCCCATAATTAACATTGTTGCAGTATTTTTACATTGGGCTGATTTCACCCATTAAGGCTACATGCCTAGTGCCAATAAACATTTGAGTTTGTGTTGGCATATTTAAAAGCATATGTTATAGAAGCAGCTAGGATCAAAACAAAAGAAAACAAAAACACAAAAAAGTGAAAAGTATATTCAAAAGCACAATCTTATGGCTGTTGTTCCAGTTTCCCTAAAATGACTCTCCCTATCCACTCTTCTTCTACAATCTCCCCCTCTTCCCTCTGGATAAATTCCATTAATTTTCTCATCATCTCTGGAATTACTTTGTGCAGGAAAATGTCTCTAAATACCCACCCCACAAAGTATTCAGGTTTGAAAAGGTGCCCTTCTTGTGCTCCCATAGCACCCTATGTTCCCTAGAAGATGGTAACTTTCTTACTATATAACTTCTTCATCACTATCTATGTATGCATCCATGCCCTCGCTAGGCCAGAGACCATAATTCACCTCAGTGTCCATCAAACCATGGCTGGCAAATGTTAGGCTCTAGGTAAAGGTGCATTGAACTAAACTGCACTGAACTCAGAATTCAAATCTCTGGACTAGAGAAAGAAAACTGATCTGAGAGGATGTCAGACTATGTTAGCTCTAATTTGCACTCTGTAGCTAACCCTCTAAGTGACTTTGGGAAAAATCACATTTTCTCCCTGGGTCGGTTCCTCATATGGAAAATGAATACATTTGTTAGACTTCAATTCTCTTAAGGGTCATGACATGTGATTCATCAGTGATGCTCAGGAGGCAATTAAGACAATAAATTTACAGGTATTTCTCTAAGACCATTTTAGCTGTGGAACCATGTCATTGATTCCAACAGAAACAGCACTTTACTGAAGGGACTGTGACTTTCTCTGAGTGGTTAAAATGCTGGAGAAGAGGCAAAGGGGATTTCTCATTTGCACCTCTTTCAATGTACATTGAATCCTTTAGGATGGCTAATTCTAAGCAAAGCTAGACTAACCACAAAGCAGCCCACCTGCAAATTAGCCCATTGGTGACCTCTAGAGGACTTTCTATTATTTACAGCAATATGAGAAATGAAAACATTTAAAATCTCTACATTAATTCTAGTGGAAGATTTCTAATTAACTTTTCCATTTAGGGAAAGTGAAATTGGAAGTCTATACTTACATAAACTCCAGGTCTAGTAAAAAATTAGTTTGTTGTTTGTTTTGTAAGTTAGTTTTTTAATCAGCCCTGGCTAGGTTTAAAACAAGTTCAGATGTACAATTTGCATCATTAGTACAATAAAAACTTTAAATGGTGAAGGCATTCTTTCTTGAGGGGTCTTCTAATGTCACTCATCTATCACCTCCAACCTTACACCTTCCAGGGTTGTCCATGTACCATCACAGTTTTGTAAATGTCCATGCATGTCATTCCCTCTAGATTTTCAACATTTGAATGAATAGTAGGCATTACCTCCACTTCTCCAGGTCCTAGTAGAGTGCTTGTCTTAGAGAAGATTTTTAAAGTGACAACAATCACTCTTTACAAGAGTTACAGATGTCTGTCATGAGGAGAGCACTGAGGCTCTGCATGGCAAGCAGCTCTACACGGGAAGCAGCTCTGCATGGGAAGTAGCTCTGCACCAGAAGCGCTTTGCAAGGTGCTATCCAAGTGCCATTGCAAGTTTCCATCTATCCAGCCTGGTGCGCTCTGGGAAAGAGGGGCTTCTCATCCAGGGCATTTGCAACGGCTGCAGAAGCATCTTCTTGCATCATGTGGAACTGAAAAGAGTTTCTGTGATAACAGCAATCTCTTTAGGGATCTAAATTTTTCCCTAGCTGTAGTGAGAGTTTTGGTTGGGAAGACAGGATGCCAGTGGTACTAAATGAAAAACAGAGAGTGGGAAACCATAAAGTTAATTAGAAAGGATATGTTTTCTCTTTGGGCACTAGAAGTTCTGTAAAAGATGGGTTGGTCCTTACTATCATAAGTCTTTGTGAAGAATGTCTACTTGAGATTTTGATAGAGCATTGTGTTTATAGCTTTGAAACTTGAATAGTTCCTCATTAAATACAGAATAGGGCATTAAGAATTCTCTAATTGACAGATCTATAAATAGAATTGCTTAGAAAAGGAAAACAAGAACCAGATTAAGATCAAATGTAGAGGAATGAGGGAACCAAATTTTATTGATATGCACTCTCTTGGCCTAGATCTTAAATGAACTCAAGATTGCAAAAACTTTCGGAACATCTCACCTTGAAGTTTCCACACACATTCCAAACTAGTCATGTCAGCTTTTGCTGTTGAATGTCCTACCCAAATGACCGACACTACTCAGTCACCCAAATCAGAAATATTGAAGAAATCTTTGTTCCCTCTTTACATGTGTCATTAAAAATTCTCTCACCCCTTCTCATTCTCTCCCATATTTTGCTTTAGTTCAGGTCCTCAGCACTTCTCTTCTGGATTATTGATACAGTCTGCTAATTGTTTTTCTTATTTTCAAAATGTAACTTCCCTCCCCTTTTGATCCGCCTACTAAATTACTGCCAGAGTGACTGTCTGAGAACCCAAATATGATCATTTTTGTTTCCTGCTTAATAGCTTTCAAAGTATCATAATAGCTTAGAGGACTACTCATAAATTGATTAGTTTTGCCCATAAGACTTTTGTAATTTGAACCTTTTCTCATCTCTCACCTGCCCCAACAATTATCCTTTGCTTCTAATCTTCCAAAAATCTATTGGGTTCCCCTTTGCTGTTTTATGGCTCTTTGCCTTCAAGCATGTTCTATCCTCTGCTTGGCTTGTCCTCTCTCTCTTCTATTCCTTGAAATTTCCATTTTTCCTTTAACGCATAGCATGGATCACCTCCTTGTCAACGTCATCTTTGACTTCTCCCAACCAAGGACCATTCTACACATCTCACTTCTGTACTCCTTTAGCATGTCCTAAAAACCTCCAACATCACATATCACATTGCCTTGTAACAAGTTAACTGTTGGCCACTCATTCTTTCTCAGAAGAGGTTGACTTTTACCCAGACACTTAATGGATGGCTCCCTGATGCCCTCAGGATAAAATTTTTAAAGAAATCTTAGCATGGCATACAAGTTCTCCTAACTTCTAGTATCATTCCCTAATAAACTTCCCCACTTCACATCCTATTCCCCAAGTCCAGAGAACCATTTGCATTTCCCCCGGTAGCATGCCTCTTAACATACTCTCTTATCTCTGCCAGGGACATGATTTTCTGGTCTTGGCCAGTTATTTATTTTTTTAAGCTTATGTTCAATGGCCTGCCAAGATCCTTTATCTCCCCTGTATTCCAAACCAAATTCCCTCTCTCAACCATGGTTCTCATCCCACTGAATAGACATCATTAGTCTTCCTGTCTTGCCCAGTAAGCTTGGAGGCACTTTTGAGAGGGATGGGCTGCTCTGAGCTCAGTCTTCCCAGCACCAATTCCCAGCACTATTGGCCAGAGAGCTCAGTGGTTAAAGCTCTAATGTGTAGGCTTTGGAGTTCAACAAGCGTCCAAGTTCTTCCCTGGCACTTTCTAATCATATGATCTTCACAGATAATTGGGACAAAAATAAATGTGTATAATACTTTTTCAAGAATGAATAATATATGGTACACCAAGGCATGATTCCCAAACCAGTGGCCGAGTGAGCCCTGACTCAATAATGTATGACAGGCATTCAGTTACATCAGTGAATGAATGAAAGATTCAGTGAGTAGCAGGAGCAGTGATTGGAGAGCTGTGTCTCTAAGTCCAGAAAAGAAGGGGGGTGGGGTGGGTGGAGATACTCCAGGTGAGAAAAGCACATGGAGGTATGAAGGCATGTGATACAGAAATGGAGATATGGCTGGAGAAGATGAATGCACCATGGAGTAAGCAATGTTCATTGTGAATGCATGGTAGTGACGATAGCCTCACCTTACTCTCCAGTGCACGCTGGGCGCTGGACCACACTAGGAGTCTGGATAACCCCCCAAACTTGTTGATCCTGAGAATGCAAATGCTCCTTAACAATCCCACCAGATTTTTTTGTTTCTGATCGCTGTACAATGGCTTCTCCTCAGTCTTCCTTCTTCTTTTACACTTCACAGCAGTCCCTGGAGGGCAATGTAATAGATTAGCTGGGTTCCCATGGTTACGATTACCTCTCACCCACTCCCCTGACTGCAATGGCACTTTACATACTCCCCCCTTACATACTCCCCATGGGATAAAGAGGCAAAAAGGTAGTTAAGTGGAAAGATGTTGTTTTGCTGAGGTGGTGTCTAAGAAAGAGCTGCTCCTGGCCATAAATATCTTATGTTTGTTATCTTGAATGCCATTTTTGTACTTTCCTTTCTCAAAAGAAAAAGAAAAAAATTCAGTGGGCTCTGAAGTTTCTTATTCAGCTACTGGGTATCTCTAGGGCCAATCAGGAGTATATTTTTCTCTTCCTCCTCTTCCAACAACTTTTTTTTCCTGTCCTTCATGTAGTTTCATCCTTTATAAATTAATAGGATTTGCTTTGCTATCGATTGCCTGCTGTGTTTAGAGTTCTGAGACCTGTCTCTCCTGTTTTTCTCTGTTATATCAGCAGTACAGAAGTTAGAAATGGAATACAATATCATAACCCCCCACACACATTCTTGCATACACACACATACACACACACAAATACACATGCTCTCAAACCTGTACATCTACTGTTAGTTTGAAATATTGATCTTAGAAAAACGCTGGAAATGGACTGAAATAAAGCATTAGAGCATCCAGCCCACGCAAACAGGACATGAAGGAGCTATGAAAAATGGATTGTCTTTTTCCCATTTCTTATATACTAGACCATGTGGAGGAAGACAAAGAACTTGTGTCATGACCTCATCTGCCTCTACTGCTTGGGAGATGCCACGTCAGCTCCTTTTTCAGAGTGCTTTGAACCAGTTGAAGAAAAGAAAGGTATTTTTCCAAGAATAAAAACATCAAGTTTCCATGTTTCCAGAGAAACACACTATTCATTATCCCCGGTACCGTAGACTCCAACCTATATGAATTTAAGGATCTAATATTTTTTATCATATACATACTTTGTGTATATTTGTGTATCTCTCCACCCCAGACTAAACTGAGAATTCTTTGCAAATAATTTGATTTTCTCATTATTTTCTTTCATTTATCAAAAAATTGCATTGCATGTACAATGAGCCAGGCACTACCCCAATGGCTTTCCAAATACTATAACTTATTTAATCTCATTACAGCTCTATGATTCAGAGATTCTTATTATCTCTGTTTTTCGGATTAGGGACTTGAGATTCATAGAGATTAAGTAATTTTCCCAGGGTCACGAGCTAATAAAAGGAGATGGGAATAGAAACTAGGTGCTGAAGCTCCATGGCCTCTGCTTTGAAGAATTCTGCTCTGCTGCCTTTAATGATAGTCAGTTACACCCTAAGGCTAGCACAACACCTGCACATAGTAGGTGTTCAATACGTAATCATGAAGTGAATAACATATTTGTCCTGATTTTTAATTCCTTGCTGATTCAAATGTTTGTATGTTTATTGTGTGTCTTTCAGAAAATAGGAATCTCATCTGACTTACCACTATATCTCAGCTCCTGATTTTGTTCCTGGAAAAATACTTAACAACTATTTGTTCAACACATGGATGAAGTGATGAGTCAGTGATCATTACAACAAAAAGTACAAACTTCCACAGAGGGAAACTAAGTCACTGCACCCTTTTATATTGGTTTTCTATTGCTGCTATAACACATTGCCGAAAATGTAGTGGCTTAAGAAAAAAAAAAAAAAGAGTTCTGAATGTTAGAAGTATGACATGGATCTCACTGGACTCAAATCAAAAAGCTGGCAGGGCTAAGGAGCTTTCTGGAGGCCCAAGAAAACCAATTTCCATTACCTTTCCAGCTTCTAGAGGCCTCCTATTTGCTTGGATCTGGCCCACTTCCATCATTACACCTGGCCACACTGCACCTTTCTATACCAACTTCCACAGTCACATCTGTCTTGGACTAATTCTCTTCTTCTGCCTCCTTTTTCCACTCTTTTTTTTTTTTTTTTTTTGAGGTTACAATATCATTTTTATTTTTTTTATATAATGATTTTTATTTTTTTCCATTATAGGTGGTTTACAGTGTTCTGTCAATCTTCTACTGCACAGCATGGTGACCCAGTTACACATACATGTACACATTCTTTTTTCTCACATCATCATGCTCCATCATAAGTGACTAGACATAGTTCCCAGGGCTATGCAGCAGGATCTCATTGCTAATCCATTCCAAAGTCAATAGTCTGCATCTATTAACCCCAAGCTCCCCCTGTGCTTACTCTGGGCCCTTTGATAATACAGGATAGTCCATTTTAAGATCAGCTAATTAGCAACCTTAATTCCATCTGCAACCTTAGTTCCTTTTTTGTCATTCAAACTAACAGTTTTTATAGGTTAAATGGATGAGGACATGGACGTCTTTGAATGGTCATTATTCTGCCTTTCCTATCTTTCATCATTTACAAATTTCCGTGATCCAAAATGTGTATCCCTTTACTTCATCTTTAAATAAATCTGTTCTCAGGAGTTTCCATCATGGTGCAGTAGAAACAAATCCGACTAGTATTTATGAGGATGACAGTTTGATCCCTGGCCTCACTCAGTGGGTTAAGGATCCACAGTAGCCATGAGCTGAAGTGTAGGTTGCAGACATGTGTGGGATCCTTCATTACTGTGGCTGTGGCATAGGCCAGCCACAGCTCTGATTCGACCCCTAGCCTGGGAACTTACATATGCCACCGGTGTGGCCCTAAAAAAAAATCTGTTCTCTTCATTATTTTTAACTTCAGTATGATACTGAATTCTAGAATGAGGTATTATTATCCCCAATTATATGTATCATAAAATACATACAAATGTAGGGATAACATGACTTTCCCTATGTTCATATGTATTTTATCTCCCACAACAAAATAGGGCTTTTTCAGGAAGACCCAGACAACGCCATACCTCAGAGAATTTAACACAGTGAAAACTTGGAACATAGACTTATCAATATTTATCTGCAGAAGAACATCATACAGTTTAGTTCTTTTACTTGCAATTTCTGAAAGATAAAGCTGAGAATGTACTAAGCACTAAGGAGATAAAAATAGTTGAAGGCAGAGGGACAAGAATGCAAAGACAGGGTAAGAGGGACCTGTGTGCTAGGACATGAGTGCTGTGTGTGACAGATAAATTGTGTTGGGACATCAACAGAAAAAACAACAGCAATAGTCATTTTTACAGATGCCCACTTACTGTGGTACACTCTGCACTGACACTTAATTGCAATTTCTAATTTAAATTACATCAAGAGATAGCAAGGTAGATAAGCCTTATCATATAGATTATAAAACTGAAGCTCAAGAAACTTAAATAAAGCACTAAAAAGAATACCTGTATAAATATATAATTCCTACAAAAATCTGACTTTTGTACACGTTTTATGTCAGAATAAACTAAAATTCAGAGAAGTTGAAGGTCACTTCCACTCTTAGTGGTGCAGACAGAATTAGAAGGTAGGTATTTCTGGCACAAAAGAATATTCAATCTCCCTCAGAGCTTTAGAGGAGGTTTAGAAAAACTATTCCTGACATAAAAATGCATTTAAAAAAATGGGAGACCTTGAATGACCAGGCTTATTTAGTTCAACAGTTCTGATAAGTTAGTGAGATGGAAATGAGTAACAATAACAGCAATATTGTAACTTTATTAGGAAACTGTGTGTTTATAATTAATACTCTGCATGATCCCTGAAGTGATTTATGAAAAAAATAATCAATGTATCAATAAATTAGAATGTATAGATATATACATACATATAGAGTAAGATTTTAAATAATAGCTTTATTGACATAACATCACACCATACCATAAAAGTCACTCTTTTAAAATGTAAAATTCAGTCTTTTTAGTATGTTTTCTAGTTTTGCAACCATCACCACGAACACATTTTGAAACTTTTTTACCCCCAAAGAAACTCCATACTCATTAGCAATCACTCCCCTTTCCCTACCCAAACCATCACTTTCTCCCACCCCATCCAAGTCCTAGACATCCACTAATCTAATGTCTGCCTAAATATGCCTATTCTGGACATTTCTAATGAACAGACCACCAATGTGTGTTCTTTTGAAACAATTTTTCATATGCAATACTGTTTTCAAAGTCCATCTATGTTGTCCCATGGATCAGTTCTTTATCCTTTTTCATGGCCCCCAAATAATTCATTGTATGCATATTTTCCTATGTGAAGGAGGGAAGGGAAGGGAAGAGAGAAAGGGGAATGGAAGGTGAGAGAAAGAGAAAGGAGATGAGGAGAAGGGACGTGATGTAAGAGAAAGGGAGAGGGAAGAAGGAGGAAGGGGTTCATTCACCCCTTCCTGAAAATATGGGGTTACATATATGAGTGAATTAGGAAAAAGACTGAAATACAGGAGAAGGTTAATCTTGAACAGTGCAGAGAGAGAGAGAGCTCATCGTGGAAAGTAGATAAAAAATTCTGTGCAAGCAAGATAAGTTTGGCAGCAGAGGGAATTTAGTGGAATGTCAATTGTCTGGTTCTTCATTTTCTCAATGAGATATATATATATATGTAAAGTAATTGAAACTTGCTCAATTTAGCAATTGTGTATTGTTGACTTAAGCCATGCCTAGGTCTATTTGAAGCACAGTAAAAAATCGCTAAGAAGTAAAGTCTATGGCCCATGACATTCAACAACACCCAGAATCATTTAAGCTTGAGCATTTTTTCCTCTAAGAATTCATATTTTTAGGAACTTCATAGAATCAGAAATTCAGGCTTGGAGTTAATATATATGCTTATGCATGCTTGTATTCCCATCTACGTTATGCCTAGAAAGTGAGTTTTCAATTTCTGCCTGAAAATTTTTAGGGATGAGTAATTTCCATGCTCATAGGACAACTATCACAAGTGCTAGGGGAACAGGTTTTAAAGCCATATATTATTTGGGTCCAAACACTTCTCAACCACTGAAAAGATATGCGACTTTGAAAACCTATGTTCAGTTTTCTCACCTATGAGGTAGGAATAATGAGGATACTTAATTCAGAGGACTGTTGTAAGGATTCAATAAGTTAATATAAGTAAAGAATTTGAAACAGCCTGACATATACTGTGTGTTTGGTAAATGACAGCCTACCTGTAAAATCTGAAATCTATCTTTCAGTTCTTTCTGATATAGAGCAAAATTTTGATCTATGTGGCTTCTATCCATAGGTTCTAATTATAACCCTTCTTTGCCCCTGTAGATCTTAAATTTCTTTTTTATGTGCATATACGAAATCTAAGAATCATGTTATTTCTTCTATTCCAAAATACCTTACTCTCCAACACTGGTTTTGTTAAATTAGTCTATACTATCCATTTTTATAACCTCTAAGTAACACTATAGTAGTGAAAAAAATAGTTAAAACATGGCCATACCACTCTGGACACACCTGATCTCATCTGAACAAAATAGTTTAATAGCTGCAGAGTATTTATACCATGTAGCTTTACTCTGATTTATGTAGTATATTTATTTTTAGAAACTTAAATTTTCTTCACTTTTATAAGCTATTATTCAAAACTTTGGTTTGTTTCTGATGACTTTACCAGCCTCAATTGCTATAAAAAAGTTATTATCTAGGATACAAAGTGATTTTTTGTTCTCTCATCACATTCTCACACACAATTTTTGTTACTTTTCGCTTATTTGAGGAAAATGTTAATGATATTTTTATGACTTTAAATTACGTATTTTAAAAATTGACCAATTTCTTAGTAGGATTCATCTCAGAGCTTCAATATGTACATTAGAAATATTAAAAGGAAGGAAGTTCTATTCACTGTGTCCCAATGTAGTTGCCCATGAAATGTTCTTTTCTGCATGTGGAATATATTTCAAGGAATTCAGTTCTGGAGCACTGAAATAATTCTCTGGTTGTAAGCATCAGAAAAGAGGGGCATTTCAGAATGAAGGATTCCCTTTCCTTTTTTAAATTCCTATGTATGGCACCATTTCCTAGGGGGTCCCCACATAAAATTTTAAGTCATAAACTAAAAAAAAATGATGTTTCCTGCAAGATAAAACAATGTAACACTTCAGAAAAAAAAGGGGGAGGAAAGATTTAACAGAAGATCCACACTGATAAATACTTACAAGTAAAAATTAACATGTGCTGGAATAATTACATCTTAATTAAATGTTTTCCACATTTCCCACAGAAACTTGGCACCCTAAAAACATTAAGAACTAGAAAACACAGGCATATTTGACTAGACTATAACAAAATTTTAATGAAGACATTAAGATTACTGCAATTAAATGGTCTCTTTAATCATCTCTCTAGAGATGAGGAAGAAATTTCACATATGAGGCTATATTCCGAATAATCAAAATCACATGGGATTAGATTTATGACAAAAATAGAACAGGCTGGGGGAACTTTTTAGTTTACCCACTATTATTGCTGCTGTGACATTGGGCAAGGCTTTATAGGCTATCTGCCTGTTTTGCAACATGGGGCATAATCATGCTCTCTGCTTTAGCTGCAGCATGAAGAGGGAGATTTTGTCTCTGGTAAATTTGAAAAATTGCTATTATTTTCTGATTATACACAGACAACATTGGAGGAAAATAAAGATTTTCTGCTGCATATTCAGAAAGGGTAGAATTGAAAAGGAAACAATCCCCTCATATTTGAAGTTGCTTCTCTCCTCACTAAACCAAAGCAGTATTTGCTCCTCTATGTAAATTCCATTAGGGATGTATTTCTTGAACATTTTCCATGTGTTCAAATCTAGATTAATAACTGTCAAATAATATAAAATCTCTGTGACTAGTATCAGAAGATCCAGGCTTGACTCCTCGCCTTGGGCTAAGTGAATTCAGACAAGTCACTTCACTTCTCTGGTACTCCATTATGCTCATCTCTAAACCAGTTTCAGTAATAAGGGCTACCTTTCAGGGTTCTTAAAGGGATAAATCAGATAATGTATAAGAAAACACTTCATAAACCGTAATATATTTGCCAAATGTTAGTGATGATCCCAGGGAAAGTGAGGGGAAAAAGTACCTGAGTTTTAGTTCTAACACTGTTGTAAAATCCCTTTACACTGAAATTCCTTAAAATCTACTTGGGAAATATTTCTCCTTCTTCTGCTTCTAAAAAAATGCTCACCCAAGCATGTTGTCCTTGGACAAGCACTCACAGACCCTTTTCAGGTATGGCTCAACTCTTTCTTTCTTCTTCTTGCCTATCCATTCATCTGTGCCATTCCCTGCCCTGTTTCTTCACTCAACAGTGATGCCAATTACTAATGTTATAATACAACATATCATCCAAGATAAATATAATTTTCTACATGGTCCCTGGATTAGAATACCACCCGCAATGTTTGCTCTGTGGCTTTGAAGTGCCACTCACACAAGGTGTGATATGTATTTTCTCAACCTGTTACTATGGAACTTAACCATCTGACTTGCTTTGGCCAATGAAATGAGGAAGTTTCAAGGTACCAATCCTGGCCGAGGCCTCAAAAGATACCTGTGTTCCCAATGTTTTTTTGGGGGGGGTTTGTGATTTGCCATGAGAAGAACATGACTCAGGGAGCTGCTCTTCCAAAGAGAATCTGGAGACATATGGAGCATGTTAGGAGTATGTTTAAATTTTAAGAAGCTGTCAAACTTTTCTAAAATTGTCACATTATTTTACATTCCCATCAGCAATGCTGAACATTCCCATTGTAGGACTTAGCACATTGCAGAACATACACATTGTAGGCTTAGCATTCTCTGTCTTTTCAAATTTTAGTCATTCTAATGGGTATGTAATGGTAGCTCATTTTTGGTTTTAATTTGCATTTTCCTGATGACAAGATGTTGAACAAATTCTAATATACTTATCAGTTCTCTGCATATCTTCTTTTATAAAGAACCTGTCCAGATTTTTTTAACTTTTGTCTGCTTATTATTGAGTGGTGGCTTTTTCATATATTATAGATACGGGCCTTTATTGGCTATAGTAATATATACAGGTAATATAGTAATACATACATATAAATTAGATCCTATTTATTGTCAAGATCTCTGAAACACTGCTTATTCTCTCTCAATTTGCTTTCTTTCTTTTCTTCAGAATGTTTAATTTCAATACATTTATTTTCACATTCACTAATTCTCCCATCTTCAATGTTTTTGAGTCATCAGAGTTTTTTTTTTTTTTTTATTTTAGGTTATTTAATTTTAGTTATTTTAACATTCGGGTCTGGGATTTTATATTTCCTTGTTTAATAGTTTCCATCTATCTTTTGAGATTTCCTACCTGCTGATGAAAACCATTTTTTCATTAATTCAGTGTATATATATTAATTATTAAGTATGTTTGCAGTAAATGCCTTGAAGTCTGTCTGCTAATGCAACATTTGTGGCCCACCAAAATCATTTCAGAAAGCAGCAAACTCAAAGTCTCCACTTACATGCAGCTCTGTCTTTCAAGATTAGAGTCCGTCTCATCTCTGACTTACACTGGGTCCCCATTTTCCCCTTTATTTGCATATTATAGTAGAAAGCCAGACATTTAGGCAAAGTTTATGTACAGATTTGGGTTTTTTTTCCCCCACTTCTGTATTTCTCTTATTTCCAGAAAGTCAGCCAGCCTTGATCTCTGTCCTTGTCACCTCAAACTGATTGGGCTGTGGTTTTCTGTTGCCATTATCAAAAGATTGTGCATTACTCTCAGGGGGAAAAAAGCCACAAATTGATAGTTCTTAACTATTACAGGTGAAGTTTCCGAAGAGTAAACCCTTTTCCTAGTTCTACCTGCTTTTTGATGTTCCAGTGGCTTTAAAGAATTTGTTTTTTGGTCTCAATATTATGTTACCTGTAACAGAGTTTAATGATCACTTCCTTCATTATCAAAATTCATTTAAAATTCATTTAAAATGTTTTTTTCTGGACTGCTAATTACATTCTGGTGAATATTCTTGCATGAATCACATTCATAACCAATCTTTGCTAATGTCTGGCTTTTCTTATGAAATGGAAAGATAATTTAAAATTCTTGTGAAGTTAGGTGCCAAATCCTACATATTTATAATATTTCCAGTCATTTACCATTGGTTACTTACCGAAAGTTACAAAATTTTGGTGCTTCATCTTTATAGCCTTCCCAAAGCAATAAAACTATTTGCATTTTCACATTTTATCAGTTTATTTAAATGTAATTAAATAATATAATTGTGATACCAAGAAAAACCACATAAATAGTTTCTTTTTTCTTTTTTCTTTTTCTTTTTTGCCTTTTCTTGGGCTACTTCCCACGGCATATGGAGGTTCCCAGGCTAGGGGTCTAATCGGTGCTGTAGACACTGGCCTATGCCAGAGCCACAGCAATGTGGGATCTGAGCTTCATCTTCGAACTACACCACAGCTCACGGCAACACCGGATCCTCAACCCACTGAGCAAGGTCAGGGATCGAACCTGAAACCTCATGGTTCCTAGTCCGATTTATTAACCACTGCGCCACGACGGGAACTCCATAAATAGTTTCTGAGGAGAAAAAAAAAACACCTAAACCTTGACCTACAAACATTGTTTTTGCATGAAAAAAAGTGTGGACATATTAGAGTGGTCAGCCAGCAAGCAACATGAATTCAGAGGGTTTGTTCATCAATCAGTGTGTTTTTCAGAGGATGTGGGGACAGACGGTTAACTGAATGAGTTACTTAAGTGGAGGTCCATTAAAAGAATATCCACTTTATTACTCTCTCCATTTCATCTGAAGAATATCAGTTTCAGAAAGAGTGGCAATTTCCCCAAGTTCATACATGTGTGTGCCAACATGGCATTGATACCACTATACTGAGCCACTTCTTCTTATTAAAGTATGGTTGATTTACAATGTTCTTTCAAGTTCTGTTGTACAGCAAAGTGACCCAGTCATACGCAGTTCCCTGTGTTGTACAGTGGGGGCACTTCGCCCATCCATTCCACTCCCACCCTTTTCCCCACTGGGAACCCCAGGTGTGCTCTTCAAGGCCATGATCTGTTTCTGTTTTTTTAGATAGGATCATCTGGTCCATATTTTAGATTCCACAAATAAGTGATATCACATGGTATTTGTCTTTTGCTTCCTGGCTTACTTCACTTAGTCTGAGACCCTCTAGTTCCATCCATGTTGCTGCAAATGGCATTGGTTTGTCTTTTATGGCTGAGGAATATTCCATTGCATATATGTACCACATCTTTTTAATTCATTCATTGGTCAACAGACATTCGGGTTGTTTCCATGTCTTGGCTATTGTGAATAGTACTGCAATGAACATAAGGATGCACGCATAATTTTGGATGAAAGTTTTGTCCAGATATATGCTCAGAAGTGGAATTGCTGGATCATAATGGTAGTTCTATATCTAGTTTTCTGAGGTACCGCCATACTGTTTTCCATAGTGGTTGTACCAATTTACATTCCCACCAGCATGGAAGGAGGGTACCTTTTTCTCCACGCCCTCTCCAGCATTTGTAATTTGTTGACTTGTTAATGATGGCCATTCTGACAGGTGTGAGGTGGTACCTCATTGTAATTTTTATTTGCATTTCCCTAATAATTAGTGGTGTTGAGCATTTTTCATATGCCTGCTGGCCATATGTATGTCTTCTTTGGAGAAATATCTATTTAGGTCTTCTGCCCATTTTTAATATATATTATATTTTCCTGAAAGAGTATGTCTCATTGGGGGTCCAAAATACTTTTCTCTAAAACACCACAGAAAAACATGCTTAAGAAAAACTCAACTTTTTTTTTTTTTAATCTCTGGTGTTCGATTTAGTCAGCAAGCTGTTGAAGTTCAATCTATGGCAGATTAGATAAAAAATGCACCAGGGACGCTTGTAATGCAGCTGAAAATTACATCTACCTAAATAAAGTAATTGACTGAATGACAAATCATTCAACATAATCTAGTTAAACCAAAATTAAACCTTACAGACATTGGCTTTTCTATTTCTCTTGCTATACTGAAAGCCAGCCAAGTCACTCATTTCCTCTTGCCTACTTACTTAAATATGTTTCTAAATCACTAAACATACACTGCATTTGGCTGGATAATTGTACAAATTTTACTCTGGAAAATGTAATACCAGCACAGTCATTCTCCTGAGTTATAAACTTAGCTTTGCATTCATTTCTAGAAGCTATAACACTAAAAGATTATATAACTGTATCTATGTATCTAAAGATCTGTATATTAAAACCTTTACCTTGTTTTGGTACAATGACTGTGGAAACTAGTAATGACATATAAGATTCATAGTTCTCTTCAACCAAAGTTTTGCTATCTGGAAATTATCACTCCTGGTACAGACACAAGATTCAGAAATTCATAAAATTAGAAGATATTTCAGATACCAATTAGTCCAATTGCTTCCAGTCTTGTATTCCTATATTTCTAGGCATCCTTTAGTCAGTAGGAATACCCTGGAAGTTATTTTCGAAAGAAATCATGAAGACCATATGTTTATTTCAATTAAGATGCATAGGTAGGAAAAAAGTCAAGGTAAATTTATATCAACTTAGAGCAACAATAAGTAAAAACTTATGCTATGGTTGATACAATTGTGAGTACTAATTAATATATTCAGTATTACAGAAATATCCTTTCAAAATATTGGGTTGGAAAAGTAATAAAAATGTTAAGAGATGTTGATCTAATGCCCTCATATCACAATTAAATTTATAGGTACAAATACTAAGACAATTATAATTGCTTTCTCCAAGATTTTGAAAAAAATTCAGTTCAAAAATTAGAGCTGCCTGTATCTGACATGTTTACCTGCAGTTGTGATTTATTATCATCAATTACTCTGCATAGGTACTCAAAAACTCACAAGTGGGCAGTGTACATACTGGGTGCCATGTACATGAGGAAATGGCGGAACACATGTGTGCCTGCTTCCTGGATGGCATGATATGATTTAAAAGTGCTGATCTGCCACTATCTATGTAAACTAATATCTTTTGTCATTCATCCATCCCAAACAGTTTTAAGGACCATGTTAAGGTGAGTAATGCATGTTGTAAAAATGCTGAAACATTATTCCTGGAGGTGACCTGATTCACTTGGGGGATATTATTCTTTGCTGGATTTTTTTTGACTTCAGATATAGAGTTAATCATAGTTCATATTTTATGATATATTATCACCATTGCTCTCAGTATGAAACTTTTTTTCCCTTTTATCCTGTTTTTGTAAATTTTTTTGGTATTTTTAGTGCCTCGCCCATGGCACATGGTAGTTCCCAGGCTAGAGGTCCAAGTGGAGCTGTAGCTGTAGACCCTTACCACAGCCACAGCAACACCAGATCCCAGCCGCATCTGCAACCTACACCACAGCCCACAATATTATAGGAGTTTCTGCTGTGGTGCAACAGGAATGGTGCCTTCTTGGAAACGCTGGGTGGTGGGTTCAATTCCTGGCCCCAAACAGTGGGTTAAAGATTTAGTGTTGCCACAACTGCAGCTTAGGTCATGACCCTAACCCTAACCCTAACCCTAACTTAGGTATAAACAACTAAGGAAGTGAAAGACTTGTAAACTGAAAACTACAAAACATTGATATAGAAATTGAGGAAGATGCGAACAAATAGAAAGACATCCAAGTTCATAGATTGGAACACTTCATGTTATTAAAATGCTCATAATACCCAAAGCAACCTATGAGTTCAACACAGTCCCTATCAAAATCCTATTGGCATTTATTTTCATAAACAGGACAAAAGTCCTAAAGTTCATATGGAACTATAAAAGATCCCAAATACCAAAAATAATCTTTTTTTTTTTTTTTTGTCTTTTTGTCTTTTGTTGTTGTTGTTGTTGTTGCTATTTCTTGGGCCGCTCCCGCGGCATATGGAGGTTCCCAGGCTAGGGGTTGAATCGGAGCTGTAGCCCCCGGCCTACGCCAGAGGCACAGCAACGCAGGATCCAAGCCGCGTCTGCAACCTACACCACAGCTCACGGCAACGCCGGATCATTAACCCACTGAGCTAGGGCAGGGACCGAACCCGCAACCTCATGGTTCCTAGTCGGATTCGTTAACCACTGCGCCATGACGGGAACTCCTCCAAAAATAATCTTAAGAAAGAAAAACAAGGCTGAAGCCCTCACACTTCCTGATTTCAAAACATTACAAAGCTACAGTAATCAAAACAGTATGGCACTGACATAGGGACATAAAAAATGACCAACAGAAGAGAAGAGAGTATAGAAATAAACTTATAGTCACATGATCTTTGACAAAGGTGCCAGAATCATATAATGGGGAAAGGACAGTCTTTTCAACAAATGGTGCTGAGAGGGAATTCCCTTCATGCCTTGGCAGTAAATGAATCTAACTAGGATCCATGAGAATGCAGGTTCAATCCTTGGCCTCACTCAGTGGGTTAAGGATCCTGCATTTCCATGAGCAGTGGTGCAGGTCACAGACACAGCTCATATCCTGCATTTCTGTGGCTGTGGCATAGGCTCTGATTCAATCCCTAGCCTGGCAACTTCCATCTGCTGCAGGTGTGGCCCTAAAAAAAATGCTGAGAAAACCAGACATCTACATGCAAAAGAATGAAATTGGACCCTTTGCTTACACCATATACAAAAATTAACTTAAAATGAATGAAAGATTTAAATACAAGACCTGAAACTATAAAATTTCTAGAAGAAAACTTAGGGGAAAAGTTTCATTACATTAGATTTGACAATGATTTTTAGGATATGACACAGAAGCACAGGCAACAAAAGTAAGAAAGCAGAAACAGGACCGCATTAAGCTTAAAAACATCTGGGTAGCAAAGGAAACAATCAAAAAAATGAAAAAGAAACTATGGAATGGGAAGAAAATATTTGCCAGTTACATAACTGATAAAAGGTTAATAAGTAGAATGTACATAAAGAACTACAGCTCAACGACCAAAAAAATGAATACCACAATTTTAAAATGAGCAAAGAATTTGAATGAACATTTCTCAAAGAAGATGTATAAATGGCCAACGAGCATATGAAAAGATCTTTAAAATTATTAATCATCAGGGAAACGCCCATCAAAACCAAAGTCAGGTATTGTCTTATTCCCTTTATGGTGACTACTACCAAAACAACAAAAGATGAAAAGTGTCGGCAAGCATGTGGAAAATTTGGAACCCATGTTCACTATTAACAGGAATGAAAAATGGTGTATCCACTGTGGAAAATGGTATAGAAAGTTCTAAAAGAATTACAAATAGAAGACATATGATCCACTAATCTCACTTCTGGATATGTATCCAAAAGTATTGAAAATAGGACTTCAAAGAGATATTTGCACACCATATTCACTGCAGCATTACAGACAAAACCAAGAGGTGGAAACAATCTAAATGTCCAATAATAGATGAATGGATAAAGAAAATGTGGCATATACATGCAATTAAATATTATTTTTCCTTAAAAAAGAAGTAAATCCAATTTATCCTTTAAAAATAAGGCAATCCTGTCCTGTGCAACATGGTTGAAACTTGAAGACATTATACTAAGAAAATTAAGTCAGTCACAAACATACAAATACTACATGACTGCATGATTCCAATTATGAGGTATCTAAATGAGTAAAACTCTCAGAATCAGAAAGTGGTTACCCAGGGCTGGGGGAGAGGGGAGGAAAGGGAGAGTTGTTCAATCAGGACAGAGTTTCAGTTTTGCAAAATAAAAACTTTTTTTTTTTTAAATCTTTTCAGGGCCACATTCATGGCATATGGAGGTTCCCAGGCTAGAGGTCAAATCAGAGCTACAGCTGCTGGCCTTCACCACAGCCACAGCAATGCAGGATCTGAGCCACGTCTGTGACCTACACCATAGCTCATGGCAATGCCGGAGCCTTAACCCACTGAGCAAGGGCAAGGATCGAACAGAAACCTCATGGATCCTAGCTGGATTCATTTCTGCTGCTCCACGAGAGGAACTCCCAATAAAAACTTCCTTGAAATCCCTTGCACAACGATATGGATATGGTTAACACTATTATGTGAGACACCTAAAAATGATTAAAATGGTAAATTTTATGTTATATGGTTTTAACACAAATTTTTAAAAAGCAGATGAGTGCTTGCCTAGAGATGCAGATAGGGCAGGAGGGAAGGAAAGGAAGGATTATAAACACACACAAGGAAATGACCAATATGTACATCAAACCACACAGAATTTATTTGAAATGTATCAGCTTAAATATTAAAAAAATAAATAAAACTATGCAAGTATTAGAAGAAAACTTGGGCAAACTGTTGTATATTCTCACAGTGGGGGGGGGGGGCTTTCCAGATTTCTCTGAGTCAAGAAACTAAAGGCTGATAACTACTTAACTTTCTTCCTAAATACATGAACTACTTAACTTTCTTCCTAATTACATGAACAAAAACATCGTAACCAAAGTCAAAAAACAATTCATAAACCAGGAAAAATACTTAGAACTTATATCATAGAAAAAGTTATCCATATATATAAACAGCTTCCAGAAGCCTAGAAGAAAAAAACAAACAACTCAATGAAATAAAGTACAAGAGACACAGAGACAGTTTATGGAAAAATAAATAACAATGACTTTTAAGTATATAAACAGGTATTCAACTTGGATCAGAATAAAAGACATGGAACAGAGATATTATTTTTTGCCCTCAAATTAACAAAAATTTAAGTGTGCCAATACATTGTTAGCAAGGCTGTGGGACAAAGCAGTCAAGCTGTTTTTGCTTTGGGGAATATGAAAGTGGAACAAATTCTAAGTAGGGCAAATTGACAATAGCTTTCAAATAACACTTGAGTTTACCTTTTGGCAATTACCCTTGAAATTTATTCTATACACCTACTCATAAACAAAATATGTGTATGAGGTTATATATGTATAAAAATACATGTGTGAGCATTGTTTATCATAGAAAATAGACTGGAAATGTGCCAACATCTAGCAAGAGATTAATTTTGGCATTAAACAACTCACCTCTCCTCCCAGATGCAGGGGTATGTGCGCGTGCACACATACACACACACACACACCCCACTCACACATCAACTCTCCTCCACTATCTTGAGTTTCATACTCGGGCCTTATAAAACTAGTTGTGGTTACTAAGCACTTCCTGCTTAATCACATCTCTGAGCCTTTATACTTTGTTTCCTTCACCTTACATGCCTAACTCCTCTGTTTAAATCCTCTAGGAAACTCTTATATACCCTGATCAGTTGACCAGGTCTCTAGGGACAACTTTCATGATTTCACAGAATAGCACTCTCTTTTCACAAAATGATTAAGGCTTTCACAATATAAACGAGGGCTTTTCTTCACTTCCTTTCAGCCTGATGTTCTCATTCGAACTGAAATCAGAAGCCAAGAGTAGTTGTTGTCAAAGTAATTCACATATTTACGTCCATCTCTGAGAGAATATAAGAGGACATCTACCCACAACCCAGCAATATTTTGTTTATTTCATTATTTTATTGTTGTTAGAACACTTAACATAAGATGTACACTCCCAACAAAATTTTAAAACTACTAAAGATTATTGTTGACTATGGGTACAATGTTGTCTTAGCAGCTCTAAAGCTTATTCATCTTACTTTACTGAAACTTTATACCATTGATTAGTAACTACCCATCTTCTTTTCTCTTCAGCCTCTGGCAATCACCATTCTGCATTCTGTGAATTTAACATTTTATAAACATCATCTAAGGAGAATTTGTCCTTCTATGACTGGCTTGTTTCGTCAAGGTTTATTCATGTTGCTACATATTACAGAACTTCCCTGCTTTAGTTAGTGTTCCATTGTATGTATATATCACATTTTCTCTATCCATTCACCTGTTGATAGACACTTCTTGGTATTTATCCAAAAGAATTGCAATTAGGGTCTCAAAGAGATGGTAGTGTTACTGTGTTCATTGACGCACCGCTCACAATAGCCAAGTTATGGAAACACGTTGGCAGTAAATCTTAAAATTTATTAAGACTAGAAAGAAAAGTAAAGTAAGTTTAGAGCCGAGAGAATAATCAGGATGGTAGACTGGGAAACCTTATTAGGCAAGGTTGACTACCATGAAAACCTTTTCATATTGCTCCCTCTTTTGAAAGCAAAACAGACATAGAGGATACAAAAAATCCTTCCCAATTCTCTTACTAGTCCTTAAACTGTCCAAGTAATGTTTTATGTGTCAAAATATCTCTGAAAATCTTTGCAAATGAATTGACTGACAAGGGATTAATTTCCAAAATTTATAAACATCTCCTCTAGCTCAATATCAAAAAAAAACCAACCCCATCAAAAAATGGGCAGAAGATCTAAACAGACAATTCTCCAAAGAACACTTATAGATGGCCAAAAGACACACAGAAAGATGTTCAACATCACTCATGATTAGAGAAATGCAAATCAAAACCACTGTGAGGTACCATCTTGCACCAGCCAAAATGGCCATCATCCAAAAGTCTACAAACAATAAGTGCTGGAGAGGGCGTGGAGAAAAAGGAATCCTATTACACTGTTGGTGGGAATGTAAATTGGTGTAACCACTATGGAAAACAGAACAGAGAGTCCTCAGAAAACTAAAAATAGAACTACCATTTGATCTAGCAATCCCACTTCTGGCAATGTATGCCTTTTATTCACATAAATGTTTCAGGATAAAATGTACTGACCTAAATATTCTGAGGAATACAATGTTGATTCAGTAAGAGCAAAATAGGAAAAGAAAATGGTCTATTTTTCAGCAATGACTCCTCTTATATATTTTAAGACACCTTCTTGTGTATTGAATCTTTGATTATGCCAGCAACAGTGGGTACATGCTATTACAAGCTTCCTTGTTTTACATGAATAGTATTTCAGACTTATCTAGGTGAAAGTAACTCAAAGTAACTGCAGCCATTCAAATTATAAGCCACTTCTGATGATAAACCTTTGCAGTACACTCCACTGTTTTGTTTTGTTTCACTTGAGCAAATTAAGTTTGAGACAAGAACTTACTAAAAGACTCATTACTTACCATTCTATGTGTCTAACCCTTCTTTGATTATCAAGTATTCTTTTCAGAGAAATTAATAGTTGTTCAAACTAAACTAGATCTTGGTTGTGTGTCTCCTTTGCCTTTGAGTGTACGTAAAAGACAAGACTTAGAAGGGCATTATGCATTGCCCTTATTACATTGTGCACTTGAGTTTATCACATTGTACATTCATCTTTTTATGTCTCAGGTTCTCCTCTTGAACTGCAGCTTAGGAAATGGCAAAGACCATGACTCCCTAAAGCTCATAAACCTCAGAAGCTAAGTCTGCCAATCATGGTAAAATCATTGCCCTGCCCAGTGATTGGTACAGGAATGGGCATGAGATACAAATATGCTGTGTGATTGTTGGGAAAGATTTCTTTTTTCCTAGAAATGAGACCCAGGAAGACAGAGTCTCTTTATTTCTCTGGACAATGGTTCTGAATTCGATGGCCAGAATTGCTGGAGTCAATATGTTACCTACCTCGACATATGAATAAAAAAGAAAGAGAAAAGTAGACTCACAGTCCTGACATAATTCTATCAAATTACTCTGCTTTCACCATTATGTAAGGCAAATATATTTATTCTTTGAACCACGTTCAATCACTTTGCTTACTTATCCTGAAGTATATTTCCTTCAAAAATCAAAGCCTGGAATGGTATATATTCGATAGTAACTCTAACAACTATTCTGTACCTATTACATATCTGTGATTAAGCCTAATTCCAAAATTAAGAAGCGAATACCCTATGTGAGCAACTTTTTAAAAGATTATATCCTCTCGCCTGTATTAAGGATGTGTAATGTTTTTTTTTTTCTCCTGTGAACTATATCAAGTTATAATAATGACAAAAAAGAAGACATCATATATTAATTCATATTCATGGACTATACTAGCCTAGATGCACTGCTTTAATTCTCAAAAGAACTCCCATAGTATATGGCTTTGTTCCAGTTTTATAGAAGGGATATCTGAAGCTAAGAGAGGTTATATAATTTTCCAAATGTATAACATGAGAGGGAACTCCTTTAAAGAGGAAAATAATATATGTTCATCATAAACTTTCATATATATCCTTATAATCAGAACTCATTTGACCCTTACCAAACTCTCAGGTATTTTAAGACACTTCTGCAGGAGTGCTCTCAAACACAAAAGACTAGAGGAAATATCAGGGTCATCCAACACCCTTTCCAATCTTTAGCTTCTTCATTTGTAATAATGAATTGTGTAGGCATTTATTCAGTTGATCCTCAAAACGATCCCATGAGAAGAGCGGTATGCCTATTATACTCATTCAAAGAACCAAAGAGTATAATTGACAAAGGTTAGACATATACAAAGGGAAAGCATGTGCTTTTAAAACAACCTTCCAGGAAGGATGTAAGAAGTTCTAACCTTTTTAAAGGACCACACAAATTACCACACCTCTGCCTTTACAGAACAGGAACCCCCAACCTGGGATGTTATCATTATCTGATAGACTTTGTCATTGGCATCATTTACTAAAAAATAAGAGAGTCAAAGCAAGAGTCCATATTAGTCCTGGCTTCTTTTCATTGAGCTGCCACTGAATCATGCAGCATCTCAAAAATCCATGGTCAAGATCCTGTTACAAACCAAATGGCATATGAATAGAATCACATTAATCTGTCTGAAGTCAGACTTAACAGAAAGCACTATTTAATGATGGGGCTGAGCATAAATCTTGACTGCAGATGTGGAAACAGTGATAATAGCTCTTCCCTAAAAATTTTCACTGATGAACTTTTGTTCCTGTTGGAACTTGATATTTAGTTATCCACTGAGCTCAGATGGAGAAATGGAAACTGAATAACTAAATGGACTAAGTTAAAAGCATATTAATTTAATCTGTATATTTGAGGAAGGCATTTTTGATTCTCATTTAAAATTAATTTGTCCCTATTTCAATTTTCATGAATAAAATGCTTGGTCATTTTTATGAATCCAAGTCTTTGAAAGGTTTCTAAATTTGCCCTAGAATTTTTTTTTTTTTGCCTTTTTTTTTTTTTTTTTTTTTTAAGGGACACACCTGCAGCACATGGAAATTCCTAGGCTAGGGGTTGAATTGGAGCTGCAGCTGCCAGGCTACACCACAGCCACAGCAACACGGGATCCAAGCCGTGCCTGTGACCTACACAAAAGCTCATAGCAATCCTGGATCCCCAACCCACTGAGCAAGGCCATGGATTGAACTTGCAACCTCATGGATACTAATCGGCTTCATAACCTGCTGAACCATGACAAGAACTCCTGCCCTAGATTTTTTAAATGAATCACTAAGAACAGAGAAACAGATGGGAGAGACCTGAGAGATTAGATAATAAACAAGCTTCAACTTTGGGGGAAAATATGAGCTTAGAGAAAGAGGAAAACATAATTTAAAACAACATATCTTTGGTGAAGGTGAGAACCATAGCAATAAATTACAAAGACTTACCAAGGATGTGAATCAAATTAGACATGTGTATCAAGTACACAGTGCTTAGAGACAAGAACACAATACTTTGTAAATCCTGAATTTTGACTCTTTGGAGACAAGGATTGCTCACAACATGATGGGCCACTTCTCTTCCTCCTCTTCCACAGACATACAAACGGTGTTTTACAATTTGAATATTAGAGAGATGAAGATGAAATAAAAGAGTTCAATGGATTTGCGAATGAAAACTACTGAATAAAGTGTAGCAAAAGGGAGATGATAAATAAGTATGCATTAGTTTCCTACTGTGGGATAACAAATTACCACAAGTGTTGCATCGTAGAACAATACCCATTTATAATCTTACAGTTTCTCCAAGTTTGAAGTCTGCACAACACAACTGAATTCTCTGCATAGGGTCTCACCAGACTAAAATCAAGATGTAACATTGAGAACTATGTCTAGATACATACATCGCAACACAACTATGGGAGGAAAAAATATGTATACATGTATGTGTAACTTGGTCCCCATGCTGTACAGCCAAAAAGTAAATTAAAAAAAAAATCTAAAAAAAAAAGATGTTAGCCAAGGTTGTGTTTACATCAGAAGTTTGGGAGTCATCTTTCAAGCTCCTTCAGGTTGTTGGCAGAATTTAGTTCCTTGCAGTTGTAAGACTAAAATTTCCATTTTCTTCTTGCTGGCGGTTGGCCAGAGATTACTCTTAGCACCTAGAGGATGCCCACAGGTCCTAGCCACGTGGCTGCTCACAAAATGGCAGTTACATTTTTCAAAGCCAGCAGAAAAATTTTATTCTAGTCCCTGAGGTCAGTCATATAGTAACATAATTAAGGGAGCAATTATGTTACAATTATCCCTCATATTCACAGGTCCCAACCACACTCAAGAGAAAAAAATTTCACAGGACATATACACTTGGTGCTGAGAATCTTAGTAGCATTCTGTATGTTTGACTTCATAAAAAAAAAAAGAACCCAAACTTTATCCAAAGTTATTGTACCATTTTACATGTATGAGCAATTTTTGAAAGTCCCAATTATTCCACAGTGTCAATTACATGTAATATTGATAGGTATTTAGATTTGCTTTGGATTCTTTTTTTTTTTTTTTAATTTTAGCCACTCAAGTGGATGTGGTATCACAATATGTTTTTAATTAGCATTTTCCTAATGATGAATTGTGATAATTTTAAGAGATTATTGGCCATTCATATATCTTCTGTTGTAGTTTATAAGATACATGTTCAAGTTCTATGTTCATTTTTCAGTTGGATTATTTGTCTTTTTATTACTGAGTTAAAGAAATTATATATTCTGTACATAAACCTTTCACCAGGTTTATTATCTACAAATATTTTATTCTAATTTGTGGCTTGCCTATTCATTTTTAATGATGTATTTCATGAACATAAATTTTTAATTTTAATGAAGTCTACTTTTTAATTTTCTTCTTTTATGGTTATCGAACACTTTCAATTTTTAAGAATTCTTTAACCACCCCTAGATTGTAAAGTTCTTTTACTGTGTTTTCCCCCAAAGCTTTATAGTCTTGGCTTTTAGGCTTTCTCTTTTTCAGGTTTATTGAAGTACAACTGAGAAACAAAAATTGCATACATTTAAGGTGTTCAACATGATGCGTGATACACATACCTACTGCAAAATGATTCACACAATCAAGCTAATTTATATGCTGTTACCTCACATGGTTTATATTCCCACCAGCAGTGTAGAAGAGATCCTTTTTCTACACCTCGTCTCTAGCACTTATCTTTTTGTCCTTTTGATAATAGCCTTTCAAAAGCCATTCAATGAGGTGATATCTCCTTTTGGATTTGATCTGCATTTCCCTGATTATTATTGATCTTGAAAACCTTTCATATACCTGTTGGCCATTTATATATCTTCTCTGGAGAAATTTATTTCTTTATTATGATTTATTTCTGTTGAACTCCTTTTGTTTATGTATTGCCTCCCTCATTTCATCGAGCTGTCCATCTCTGCTCTCTTCTAGTTCGCTGAACTTTAAATCAGTTATTTTGAATTTTTTGTCACAGGTCTCCATTTCCGCAGGCTCAGTTGCTGGGAAGTTAGTGTGTTCTTTTGGTGCAGGCATACGTCCCTGATTTTTCATGTTCCTTGAAGTTTTAAGTTGCTCCTTCAATCTTGACTGGCTGCGGAAGACAAAGACCTTTACCAGTCAGCACAGCTAGAAATTCCAGGCATCTCATAGAAATTTTTATGGATGAAACTGATCTGCTGTTTTGTTTTATCTTGTTGGGAAAGTTTTAGGTTTGTACGCCTTCTCAATCCCACAAGTCAGGCCAGATGCTGGGACCCTCCTTGTCAACGCATTCGGGGGTATGTGCCTTTTCCCAAGCTATCTACTTATGCTTATTCATGATGGACAGAGGCTTGGCCATCTACGGGAGTGCATACGTGATGCCAGTTCCTAAAGGAAATAGTACGTGGATGCTGAGGACATGTGTGGGCTATCTGGGGAATCCACAGGTTAAGCATCCTATGAGGTTCATGGGTGATCCTCTTGTTCAGTCTACAAGGTGCTTAATGGAAACTGCATCCATTTTCTGAGTTTCCAAACCTGGTTGCTGTTAGCTGTGTGCATTTTCCATGATCCTACCTAGCTCAGACTGTTTAGGCACACCAGTCCTCTCAGTGATCTGAGATGGGATGAGATAGGAACAGACCTCCCAGGCCATGTCCCACAGAGCTGGGGAAACTAAGAGCTCACTAAGCTCTCACTTTCCCCAAGTAGATATCAAAAGCTGACAGGTGTCCGTTGGCACTGTGCTGTGCCGCCTTTGGGAAGGAGTGATGCAGGCAAAATGAAACTGTTCCTGTTACCTTCTTCAATGCATCTATCCTCAGAGTTTTTGCTTCGACAGGACTGAAATCTCTTCACTGGACTCCTAAGCACCCACAAAAACACTTTCCATGGGTGGTTGTTTAAAACTGTTTTTGGGGGGAGATGAATGAGGGCCAAAATGCATATTCTACCACCTTGCTGACATTTCCATGTGTCTTGCTTTATCCCCTCTCAGCTTTACTGGGTTATAAGTGACATATAACCCTGTATCTTTATTTTAGGCTTTAATTTATATGTGGTAGGAGGGAGAGGTTTAAGTTCCTTTTTTTTCCAATACAAATATATAACTGTTCCTACACCATTTGTTGATGAGAGTTTTTTTCCCTTTGTTCAATTGCTTTTCTGTATTTGTCAGTAATCACTTGAACGACTTACATGCTAGTATGTTCTGTAAACTAAAATCTATCCCATTAATCTAAATGTCTATCTTTATACCAGTATGACAGGGTCTTGATTACTGTAGATTTATATGATGTCTTAAAATTAGATAATTTGAATACTCTAGCTTTGATGCTTTTCATGATGATTTTGACTATTTTAGCTCTTCTTTTTTTCTTTTTTTTTTTTTTTTTTTTTTGCTTTTCAATATGAACATTAGAATCAAAAGAGCCAATGATTTGGGTTGCTTTCCAATGCTTTAAAATAGTAATTTTAAAATAAATTTTAACCCAGGGTTTATAGTTATCATGTGCAAAAAAAATAATCTAATAGAAGATACTCTGTAATTACCAGAAACAGAAACTCCTCTCATTTTTCGTGGGTTTTGTTGTTGTTGTTGTTTTATTTTGTTTTTTGACTAGGGCTCTGTCACTGTTGTGGCTCTAATCAGCCACCCTACAGCAATTCAAACAAATAATCCAACAAATAAATTATTTATGTCTCCTTTCAAAAGCATTGTCTCCCTTCAGAACCTGTAATAATGGCAACATACACAGGATTCAGCCCAACACTACTGTTCTTTTTGGAACTATAAAAGGTCCTGAGACCTAATCATTTTTTCCAGCTCCTGAATATCCTTTTCCTGAATCAGCACTCTTTCCATTATGCCTTGTAACTAACTTTGCCCCAACTTATAAGGACAATCAGCAAGAAGTCATCCAGTTTGATATGACCACTTAAACCATGATTACCTCATGCTTAGCAAATCTGGATCACCAACAATAATATAACATTTATATTCTCAGTTACTTTATTATTTTCTGAATTATACAACCCACTCAAATTCAGTCTACAATTTTCTCAAATCTTAACATTCCCTCTCTTCTCTTTATTTTTCTTGCTCTGTAGATATGACATATGCTCTTTTTTTTTTTTTTTTTTTTATTTTCCCACTGTACAGCAAGGGGGTCAGGTCATCCTTAGATGTATACATTGCAGTTACAGTTTTTTCCCCCACCCTTTCTTCTGTTGCGACATGAGTATCTAGATATAGTTCTCAATGCTATTCAGCAGGATCTCCTTATAAATCTATTCTAGGTTGTGTCTGATAAGCCCAAGCTCCCGATCCCTCCCACTCCCTCCCCCTCCCATCAGGCAACCACAAGTCTCTTCTCCAAGTCCATGATTTTCTTTTCTGAGGAGATGTTCATTTGTGCTGGATATTAGATTCCAGTTATAAGTGATATCATATGGTATTTGTCTTTGTCTTTCTGGCTCATTTCACTCAGTATGAGAGTCTCTAGTTCCATCCATGTTGCTGCAAATGGCATTATGTCATCCTTTTTTATGGCTGAGTAGTATTCCATTGTGTATATATACCACATCTTCCGAATCCAATCATCTGTCGATGGACATTTGGATTGTTTCCATGTCCTGGCTATTGTGAATAGGGCTGCAATGAACATGCGGGTGCATGTGTCTCTTTTAAGTAGAGCTTTGTCTAATATAAATATAAATATAAATATAAATAATATAATATAAATTTCTAATATAATTTTCTAATATAATTTGGTTTCTCTCCACCAATACCTGCCTCTCCAAATAAGCTCTTCCTTAAACTACTTTGCATAGAGCTCTTTTTGTTCCACTCAGTACCTGGGTTTCAACCTGAGGACAGTCTCTGCAAGTGCGTAGTCTCAATCTAAGTACACAGACTTCAATCCAATTACTCACTCCTCCAGGCTTGTTTCCCTCTTGGGAGGATAATCTTGGCAGGGGCTGCTATTTCTGCTTTTCTTCTCCACCTCTACTTTGGGAAAACAGTTGCATGTTTGGCAGTGGTTCTCAAACTAGTTGAAATTCAGATTCCCAGCCTCGCCCTTGAAATTCAATTAACTCTCAAGTCAGTAAGTCTAAGGTGAAGTCCAGCGATCTATTTTAGGAAAGGGAGTGTCTCATTTTCACACCTCGAACACCAACTAGCATCAGAATAGATGCTCAGTCACTATTTGTTAAATTTAAGTGATACTAAGTAATTCTAGCCCACAATTAAAAAAAAAATACTTCTCTTTGTTCCCATAATTAGCGAGTGCTATCAGTTCTACTTCTGAAATCTGTTGGACTCTCCCTCTTTTGGATTTTACAAGATTAACTTAAAGCATTATTTTCTACCTGGGCTACCCTCAACAATCTCCTAACTGTTCTCCTTACTCCTGCTTTTCATTAGCTAGAGAAATGTTTTCAAATAAGTACATCAGATGATGTTACCCACATGCTTAAAACACCCCAACACTTCCAAGCCATGATTTGTATGTTTCCTATATTCCTAATCCCACTTCTTACCAATTTTTCCTCCTCTCAATCGGCTTGTCACCCGGTATTTCAAAGGATTCTTCAACACATTCCCCTACCACAAGACTTTGGTACTTGCTGTCCCCAGAGTCTGGAATGTTCTTCCCCTGATCTCTGCACGACTAATGCTGCCTACAATTCAAGTTTTATTACCCACGAAGGTCTTTTCACTGAAACTAAGGAATCTGCCCTCACCCTTGCTTCTCTACCATGTTGTCATCCATAGGTTTTTCTCCTTAAAATTTATCACAAGTTAACGCCATGTTCATTCATTTATTTACTTATTTTCTATAGCCCCTCAAGCCACATGGAGGCATCAGCTTTATCTATTTTCTCCATCACTGAAGTTCCAGTGCCTGGAACAATTCCTGTCACAGAGTGGGCACTCAAACAAACAAACAAAAAACATTTGTTCAATAAATAACAGATTGGAGCAAAATAAGTGGGGAGGGAGGGAGAGATGGAGAGGTGGGGGGAAAGAGAGAGAATCACAGTTCATCAAAGTAAAAATGTGTTCTTCAACCAGGGGAGAGTACCCAAGGAAAATAACATTATCTATCTGTGTCTCGTATTTCATGCCCATTCAACCAGTTTATGAGATTAGGCCTATTTGCAAATATGACCAGCTAGGTATTACATCTGTGCTGTGGTGCCATGTTTTCTAATAATGAAAAGAAAAACAAATATCACAGTTTGTAAACATTGTCTGCACAAAATAAAATATGAAGAAAGTGCAGTAGTGAGAAAAAGGGGTAAGATTTTAGATATGGATAGAACTGAGCTTGAATTTAAAAAAAATTCTTGAATTTATAGTAAAAAGTTCAAAGGCTCTCGTGTCTACATTAAATTAAATATAATTTTTTTATTCTACAAAGTAGCCATGGGAATTAGATGAGACAAAATGAGAACATACATGAGAACCTGGCACATAGTAAGCCTAACAAATGTTAGTCATTTTCCTCCCTAAGTCCTATCATTCATTAAGTAGTACTCTGCTGAGTGAAAGCATCCCTCCTCTGCTCACAACACATAATTTAATTCACTTAATTTATGAGAGCATGACCTCAACAATGAGAAAGATCTAATCAAAGATGCCCATCCTACCTTGGAAGCAATGTGACTTAATGAAAATAATCAAATTCAAAGACTGAATTTGCACATTCAGGTTTCTCTATTCGGTCTAATTGTTAATTCCTGACTGTGCCAAGAGACCATGTACCTCTAGGTTATCAAAAGGAAAATTTATCCAAGAACCTGACATTGAGACAGTGGGAATGTATTAATAGTTTTGCTATTAACTAAAGAAATACCACACAGGCATCAGATGACACAGGTTCCAATTTATCAGTTTCAGCACACTAGCAACGTCTTACCTCCCATAGCCTTCCTCTTATCAATTCTACACAAATAAAAGTGATGCAGCAAGAAAAAAAGTTCATTACTACTGCAGGGGTAGCAAATTTTCTAATTTTTCTTCCACCATATCTTAGCGCTCCCTGTGCTACATAAATAAAAGCATAAAGAATGTTCTCTCGGTGTGATGTGATTTCCTCAGCATAATGTCTGTGAGATTTTGTTGTGTGATTTTTTTCTTTTTAATTTCTAAAGACTATTCCATAATGTGAATATACTACAATGTATTTTAAAACTTTCTTATTGATCAACATGTTTCTAATTTGGGGTCATTATTAATAACATTGTATGAACATTCTCTCAAAAATCTTTTGGACATTTTTTTTTTCCTTTCTCTTGATTAATACCTAGCAACAGAATTGCTAGGGTGAAGACAAAAATGTATGCATGGCTTTATTTTTTAAAAAAACTGCCAAACATTTGCTCCAAGTGGCTATACAATATTACACTCCTAGAAACAAGGAGGAGAGGTTGAATTGCTCTTCAAACATTTTGTATTATAAGTCTTTTTAACTTTAGCCATTTTAGTAGGTATGCGAAGACATTTCTTGTGGTTTTAATTCACATTTCCTGGAAGACTAAAGCTATTGAGCACTCTTTAAATGAGATTAATGGCGTTAGTAGATCATCCTTTGTGAAATGTGAAGTCTTTAAATTTTTTTTTTTTTTTTTTTTTGGTAATTGGATTGATTATGGTTTTGGTATAGAGTTATAGGAGTTATGTTTTCCTCTGGAAGTTTTATAGTTCAATTTTTTATGTTTTTATCTTGAATAAAATTTAATTCCATGTGAGATAGGGTTTGAGGTTCACATTCTTTTCCTTATGGCTATCTAGTTGATACTGCATCAATTATTAGTATTTTTTTTTTTTTTTGCTGAATTGCTCTGAACCCTTCATTTAAAATTGATTAATCATATCAATATCAGTCTCTTTCTCTCCATTAAATGTTATGTAAATGGATTTTTAAAAATTTTATTTTCCAATTTATTGTTATAAGTACATATACATATAAAAATATACATGTTTATAATAACTTTGTATCTTGAAAATGTCTTAAGTTTACTTTTAGTACTTGCAGTTATTTATATTCCTTCAGGATTTTCTACATAAAAAATTATGTCACTTTGGAATGGAGATAGTTTTCCTTTTTCCTTGTTAATTTTTTTTTTTTTTTTTTTTTTGTCTTTTTGCCATCTCTTGGGCCACTCCCCGCGGCATATGGAGGTTCCCAGGCTAGGGGTCTAATCGGAGCTGTAGCTGCCAGCCTACGCCAGAGCCACAGCAATGTGGGAGCCACGTCTGTGACCTACACCACAACTCACAGCAACGCCGGATCGTTAACCCACTGAGCAAGGCCAGGGATCGAACCCACAACCTCATGGTTCCTAGTCGGATTCGTTAACCACTGCGCCACGACAAGAACTCCTCCTTGCTAATATTTACGCCTTTTTAACTTAAAAAAATGTTTTAACTTTAAAAAATGGAAAAAAAAAAGATAAATTCCCCTTGACCATTATAGGCAATTGTTATTATACTGAGGGTCTTTGCATCTATACTTATGAGAAATGCTTTTCTATAAAAACCCTTTTTCATTTAATACATTTTTCAGGTTTTGGTATCACAGTTTAAGACGGCCTTAAAAACAAGTTGAAAAGTTTTCCTCCCTAATATATTTCTGAAAGAACATTTGTGATATTGCTGGTTTTTTCTTCTTTACACGTTGAACAGAATTGCTGGTGAAGACATATACACCTGGAGATTTATGTCATGGGTTTTGATAAATAATTTAATTCATATTTTCTATTTTATCTTCCATAAATTCTGGTAAGTTGTCTTTTTCAAGAAATGAAAACATTTCATTGAAGCTAAGTTTTTATCTTTTAAAATTGATAGGATCTCTAATTAACTTCTTTCATTCCTTAATGTTGGCAGTCCTCATGTTTCCCTTTCATTTCCAATCACTTTGAGAGGGGTTTCTATTCATTT
Source organism: Sus scrofa (assembly GCF_054392235.1). Taxonomy (NCBI): domain Eukaryota; kingdom Metazoa; phylum Chordata; class Mammalia; order Artiodactyla; family Suidae; genus Sus; species Sus scrofa. The sequence goes on from NC_139391.1 coordinate 16,511,945, forward strand.
TTTACAAATTTGGGTTTATTCATGTTTGTGTGTTCTTATTTCATTTGTTTCTGCTCTTATTTTTACACATTTTATTCTCTTTAACTACTTGGGCCTAATGATTTCTATTTAACTTACAGGGACAATTATATCATTGTTTGCTTAAGCACTTCTTATTTTCTGATAAAAGTAAACAAAGTTATAAATTTTTTTCTTAGCACAAATTAAGCTGTGTTCCATAATTTTTTTAATTTTCCTTATCATTCACATCCGTATATCTTTTAATTTTCCTTGGATTTTTAAAATGTATCCCTTAAGTTATGTATGAGTGTGTTGCTAATTTTTAACTATTTAAGTGTTCCACATATATTATTTTTTATGTTATCTTTTTTTTTTTTTTTTTTTTTTTTTACTTTATAGGGCTGTATCAGCAGCACATGGAGGCTCCCAGGCTAGGGATCAAATTGGAGCTGTAGCCACTGGCCTACACCATAGCCACAGCAACACAGGATCCGAGCTGCATCTACGACCTATGCCAAGGCTCATGGCAACTCTGGATCCTTAACCCACTTAGCAAGGCCAGGGATTAAACCTTCATCCTCATGTATATTAGTCAGATTTGTTTCCGCTGAGCCACAGTGGGAACTCCTTTTGTATGTATCTTATTGTTATAGATTTCCAACTTAATTAATTTGTGTTTTGGTAATATATTCCATATGTTCTCAACACTTTTACATTTATTAAAACTTATTTTATGGTCCTTTATAAGGTCCATTTTTGTGAAGATCTTGTGTGAATTTGAAAAGAATGCATGTTCTGCTTTCTCTGAACGCAATGATCGATTGACATCAACTAGGTTAAACTGTTTGATAGGGTTATTTATTTATTTTTTTATTTTTTTATTTTTTTTTTTGTCTTTTTGCTATTTCTGGGGCCGCACCCGTGGCATATGGAGTTTCCCAGGCTAGGGCTCGAATCGGAGCTGTAGCCACCGGCTTACGCCAGAGCCACAGCAACGTGGGATCCGAGCCGCATCTGCAACCTACACCACAGCTCACGGCAACGCCGGATCGTCAACCCACTGAGCAAGGGCAGGGACTGAACCCGCGACCTCATGGTTCCTAGTCGGATTCGTTAACCACTGAACCACGACGGGTACTCCTGATAGGGTTATTTAGATTTCCTACATCCTTAGTTCATATTTGACTAAACGGTCTGTGAGTTATGTAAGGAACAAATATCCTATGAATTATTCAGGGAATAACTATTAAGATTTTCCTCTTTCCTCTTGGTTTTCAGCAGTTTGACTATGATGTACATGGGCGGGATTTGTTTTGATTTTTCCTGCTTGCATATTGCTGAGTTTCTTGGTATTAAACGTTTTCACCATATTTGGTCATTTTTTTTTCAGTTTTTTTTTCTCTTCATTTTATTTTTTTATTAAAGTATAGTTGATTCATAAGATTTCTTCATTTTTAAATTATTAATTTTTCAAATACTTTTCTGTCCCACTCTGTCTCTTACTCCACAACTTTATTTGTACGATAGATTACTTGGCATTGAGTGCAGTTTTTTTAATCTTTTTTTTTTCTTCATTCTTCAGGAGAATACTTTCTAATGACCTATCATCAAATTCACTGACCCTTCTTTATGTCTTATTCAAGGAGACAGAATAACTGTGGCCAATTTTCATCAGCCAGTCTCTGTGGACTGATGGAATCAGGATTAAAGTAAGAATAGTATCAGGGATAAAAGCAAGGCACAGATTCAAGAATATGACTCTCGCTTGCCAAGATTATTCTTACAACCAACTTTATCAAATATCCAAACTGCCATCAACCAACTAATGCTGAAACCCCAGTATGGCTACATTCCTCAAAGAGACCAGCCACTTAGTCACAAATTTATTCTACTGGGCTCCTTCTAAACTAGACCAAGCAGAAATTCACTATAACTAGAATCAAAACATATTAGGGTTATATATTTGCTTTCTTACCTGGAGTGTCTCAGCCAGTACTTTGATCTAAGGGCTCACATGTAATATGCAAGTGATCTAACACAAACAGGATTTTATATAACATCACATCACACGAAGGGATTCACTTTACATCAGAAGAGGCATGGTAGAGGGCTCCATTCAGTTCCAGTGGATCCACTGATCCTATTATATGCCATAAACCCTGAACCAAGCAAGATAACAGATTTTTGAAGGCATAGATGAGGCAACAGCTTTGAAATAATGGGACTCTATCCTTTAGGATATAGAATATTCCTTAAACCAATATTTATTTCACAGTGCTATATCCCTAATAGGTAGAATATATAGCTTTAGGAACCAGAAGAGGGGATCAGAAGTGGCCATTACCAATCATCTATAGGTAAATGTATACTGATTCCTGCATTTCTAGTTTCTGTGGAACTATAGGCTTTGGTTCCAAGAGGAAAAGGCACCTCATTAAACTTTGTCTATAGCTACCACAGTCACTTTGAACTCTGCGTGCCAAGAGGCCAGGAGTCAAGAACAGGAAACTAACATGCCAGGAAGAGTAATGAACACTGGTACTCAGAAGGAAGTAAGTCTGCTGTTAAACAATGTGGTAGAAAATAATACACTGGACATCCAAGTGATCAAGTGGAATTTATCCTGGTACTCTTCTGCCCAACTTTGAGAACATATCAGCAAGTGAGAAGCCATGATCTGAGTAAGACATGAAAATTTGGAGCTCAAAATCCCTCAGAGACGAAGGTCTGGGCAATATCACCAGCAGAGTAGGGAACAGGAGTAGGGAATTCTAGAATGATAGTAATGGGTAAAATGATGAATATCAGCTGTAGGCTGAAGAATATCTACCAGTATCAACTTTGCTCTAGTAAGGACTTTGGGTACCCCAGGAGGAGACCAAATTCAATCTAGGAAAAGCTGTTTCTAGGTGGTATGAGCTTATTATAGGAAGCAAGAGGATGCAAATGGTGCAAGAAGTAAACTTTTCAGAACCAAGGCATTCAACATGCCAAGCACATTGTCTGCCTATAACTCATAGCTGAGTCTCTCCCTAAGAATTAAACTTAGCCCTAAGGAGCCGCCTTACCCAGTGTTACACCTTCAGAGGTAGTCCACATCCAGTGACCTGTTGATGTTGTTGGACAAAGATTCAGATCCTTTGCTCCAGTGTGAGACGCCACTGAAGTGCCATCTCTGTGTGAGAGCATTCCATGGGATCAGCTGAGGCCTCTGTGCAACTTCACTGCAGACCAACCACGTGCTCTGACAAATCCTGCTTCCCTTACTCCTATACAGGTGGTATGCTTAAGGGAATAAATAGAAGTTTGACCAACAGCACAGAGGTAATTCACATTTCAGGAACAAATGTCCATCTTTGAAGTCGAAGGCATATGAATAAGCCCTACTTGATCTCCCAGCTAACAGTCGGCATCATCCCCCAGACAAATGTTTGCACTGCCTTGGATATGCAAGCCAGCACAGCTAATACAAAACTGCAAAGTAGCAAAACTAGTATTTGAAAACAGGTCTTATGGGTCTCTATCCACTGCTTGACCCTCTACTCCACTGCTGCGTATCAAATATAAGTAAATAATATCTAGCAGAGAATTTAAAACCAGCATAATAGCAAAGAGCTCATGTTACCAAATTATCCAAACTTGAATTACAGTATCAGCTCTACCACTTACTAGCTGTGTGAATTTGGATAAGCTTATTACCATTCCAGACCTCATTTCTCCACATAAAAGGATACGGTTCATGATAGTCTCTACTTACCTTATAGGATTATCATGAACGATAAAAGAGCTAATGAATATAATACTTCTGGCACATAATACTCAATACATTTTGGTTATTATAAAAATACTCCTGTCTTAAGATTTTTAGCCTGTATAACCCTGTAAACCTAGCCTCTGGTTCATTTTTCACTACTATGGTAGAAAAGAATATAAAGAATTCTATATTTCTCAAAGAATATAAAGGGCTTCACTTCATTAACCAGACCTAAATATTTCCTTTGTTCCTTGGATGCATCATCAGCAAGTATCTCACAGTTGAGTGCAGTAAAATCTCCCAATGTTACACAAATTTCAAGAGGCTGAAAATTCATCTAGATAACACACAACCAATGTTCATTATAGCTTTAATTAAATTCCATTGTGGGGTTTTATCTACCCACTTATCTGTCTTTGAAGTCTCCTGTAAGGTTAGAAACTATCTGGCCATAAAAACTAAATAGATTTGGATGACTCTATATCAGAAAACACTAATGCCATTCCCTTATCTCTGTGAAATAGTCTTTTTTCTATATACACCTCTAATCACTACAGGAAGCAACCTTGGGTAGTGTCCTCAATTTGTTTTGAGTAATTTCTTTTTTTCCTGTCAGTTTTTCTACTAAAAACTTAATTTTGTGCTTTATGTAGGTATATGATTTTTTTTTTAAGCAGCAGTACAAATCTTCGTATTTCTTCATCCTTTTGGATATTGCATGGAGTGTGATTTGTTGTACTTTAAATGCCTCCTCTGCTTATAATATTTGCTATTACCATCTGAAAACTGCTTCTGAGAATTAGGTAATGTCCAGCACTATATGTTTAAGTATACAACATATTTCATATGCCTGAGGAAATAAAAACCAAAAAAAAAAAAAAGTGATTTTTCCATTCATGACTTGCTTAAATCAAGACTGGCTGCAAAGCATCATTGCCTACACCTGGAACCTCAATATGTAAGATTTACCCCTATTTGCCTAAACTGTTGCTCCACCCAGAGGGCTGTGCCTCCCTTTTATATATCAAAGTCCAATCCTTTCCCCAAGATTCAGCTAGAGACCTACTATTGCTAAAAATCCTTCCCTCTCTCTTTGAGCTACAGAGGTACTGCTTATATGCAGCACTCCTTGCTATTTTCTCCCTTGGACAGAAGCTTCAAACTGTCCTTTAAGAACGTTTCACAGTACTATATGTGTACAGGAGATTATTCCTTAGAATTGTTATAATGTATTTATTTGAAAAGCAGGAGGCACTATGTCATGGTGAGAAGAAGATGAACTTTGGCATTGCCTAGAATTTCAGCTCAAAGCTAGCATTCAAAATGTGTGAATCTGAGAAACTCAGCTAACTTTCTTGTACCTCTGATGATGCATCTGTAACAATCCTGTGAATAATGAGATTACTGAGATGCTTCGATGAGATAAAGTGTACAGGTAGGAACTTGGTAAGTGCTCAATAATATTTGTTTCTTTTCCTTTTTTTTCTTAATAGTTTACTAAGAGGAAGGAGCAGAAATCAAGTACATATAATTTCCTAAACAAGGTCTTTTCTTCCATGCAGTGATAAAGGACTACCACACATGTCACAAATAATGGCCATCTTCAGGACCTTGATATGGCCTATCATGAAGTAGGCTGCCCCAAGTTTATACATAGCGCCGTTGTAGGGTGTTGTTTTAAAGAAACAGTCAGCTATTCTCTCTCTTTCCCTTATAATTATATTTATAAAGCAACAGACAAGAAATCATTGAATTATAGACCAAGAATTAGAACCGGTAACTCACAGATTTAAAAAATACAAATTTCCATTAAACAGGAAAAGAGGCCCAATCTCACTGATAACTTAAACATCTGAACCAAAATTACACTTGAACAATTTTTTTTGCTTACTACTTTAGCCAAGTGTTAAATAAAACTGTTGGCAAGAAAGGAGAAATGGTGAAATAATTGAGAAACGAGTAGTTACATCACCTTGCAGAAATATGATCGGTGTTGACTAAAATAAAAGATATGCATACCTCATGACCAAGGAGTTCTACTTTTATATAAATATAAGTAGCTAAATAGGCTGTAAAAATATTTTAATGGATGCTTAAAGAAATGTGTTTAAGAACACACACTGCAACATTATTTCTAATGGCAAAAAGTCAAAACAATGCAAGTATCCATCAGAAGGAGACAAGTAAAGAAATGACAGTATATTCATATAGTGAAATACATCAAACATTCAAAAGAATGACACATATACTGACATAAGCTCTACCTTACATATATTGCTAATTGACAAAAGCAAATTGATAACGTGTTAATATGACATCATTTTACTAATCCAAGTATCTATCTACTATCTATGTATGTATATATAGAGAAAAAAATATATAAAGATTTACACTAAATTGTTGATAATTTTCACCTTCAGGAGGTAGGATTGAGAAAAACAAAATTTGAAGTTTTTATTTTTACAATTAGCATTTTTAAATATTTTTGTGAATATGGACTTTTCAACTTAAAATATTTTAATAATTAATTAAATTAAATTGATATGTATTGAGCATGTACAATGTATTTTAGATAAAGCTTAAAGATTAAAACCACTACCAACAGTTTCAACGTTAGGAGCTTATTCACAACATTAGGAGTTTTCTGGTGGATCAACAGATTAAGGACCAGGTTTGTCACTGCTGTGGCGCAAGTTTGATCCCCGGCTCAGGAACTGCCACGTGCCATGGGCACAACCAAAAAAATAAAATAAAATATATTTCAACATTAAATGAAAGAAGAAAAATGTGTTTCTAATTTTATGTATATTATGCATATTATGTATTTTAATTTTCCAAATTCTTTAAGCTAGGTATTGTCATACTTATTCCACAGATAAGACAGTTAGGGTGATTTGCCTACTTTCATCCCAGTAATGAGTGACAGGTCTGGGATCTGAGATCAAGTCTATGTGAACTGCAAAGGCAATTCATCTTCTATACACTACTGTGGAATCAGAAGACAATAATATAATAATTCTGATATTTTCATATCCACATTCCTAGATTTAATGTCTTTCCTAAAATCCAGCTACTTCTTCTGTATTTCACCTGCATGTCTTGCTGTCAGACTTGGCATCTCTAGCATTAGTTTTCATTGATCCTTCAAACGGTTCCTTGTCTTGGGTATATCACAGATCACAAGACTAATAACTGCCCAGCCACTCCAACTCAGAACATATTTGGTATCTCCATTTCCTTCACCACCTTCCACCCAGATCATTCAGCCATCATTTTAACTCTCACACTTACTGCTAAAAGGAGTTGCAAAACCATCTCAATCTTGTGACAGCTCTAGTGCAGCCTTCAGCATGTGGAGTCCCAACTACTGTGAGAGCCTTCTAACTGCTTTTTGGACTCCATCCACTGCATCCTCCGTATGGTAGTGTACTTTTCTAAAATAATGATCTGGTCACATCATTTTCATGTTGCAATTACTCCCCCATACGGGCTTCAGAATAAAATCCAAAGTACACAGAATTCAAATTTATTCACAAACTTCTTCCCTAGCGTCTTTGCCTCTCACACATGCACACACACACCCGCATTGAATACCAGCCCTTTCCTGAAGATGCCTTAGAGTTCCACATATTTGTGCCTTTGCAAATGCCATTCCTTCTACCTAGAAGCCCCTACTACTGCATGAACGACACATAATTATCCTTCAGAATTTATCTCATAGGCCACTTCTACTCAGAAGATTTGCACAACTCCTCTTCTGGACAGAAAAAAAAATATCACCCATTCTATTCAGCTGAAGCATAATTTTCAAACCATATACAAAAATAACCTGAAGATAGATTTAAGACTGAAATGTAAGACTAGGAACTATAAAATTCTTCGAAGAAAACATAGAGTACTTTTTGACATATGTTGTAGCAATAAGTTTTTTGGATCTGTCTCCTAAGGCAAAGAAAACAAAAGCAAAAATTTTTAAATAGGACTTAATTAAGTGTAAAAGCTTTTGCGAAACCAAGGAAATTATTGGCAAAATGAAAAGATAGCCTATTGAATGGGAGAAAATATTTGTAAATTATGTTTCCAATATCCAATAGGAACTTAATATTCAAAATATGTAAAAAACTCATACAACCAAATACCAAAAAACCAAACTACCCAATTCAAAAAATGGCAGCATTTATTTTTGGATATGATGTGACAAAATGTTCTAATTTCATTCTTTTACATGCAGCTATGTAGTTTTCTCAGCACCACTTATTGAAGAGCTCTCTTTTTTTCCAATGTATGCTCTTATGCCCTTTATAGGAGATTAATTGACCTTAAGTGCATGGGTTTATTTCTGGGCTCTCTATCCTGTTCCACCGATCTATATTTCTGTTTTTGTGCCAGTACCATACTATTTTGATGACTATAGCTTTATAGTCTGAAGTCAGGGAATGTGATTCTCCCAGTTCTGTTCTTTCTCAATACTACTTTGGTTATAGGGGGTCTTTGGTATTTCCATAAAAATTTAGAAATATTTGTTCTAGTTCTGTGAAAAATATTGGTATTTTTATAGGGATTGCACTGAATGTGTAGATTACCTTGGGTGTAAACAATTTTAACAATAATAATTCTTGGAGTTCCCGTTGTGGCTCAGTGGTTAACGAATCCGACTAGGAACCATGAGGCTGAGGGTTTGATCCCTGGCCTTGCTCAGTGGGTTAAGGATCTGGCATTGCCGTGAGCTGTGGTGTAGGTTACAGATGCAGCTCAGATCTGGCATTGCTGTGGCTCTGGTGTAGGCCAGCAGCTACAGCTCCGATTAGACCCCTAGCCTGGGAACCTCCATATGCCGTGGGAGCAGCCCTAGAAAAGGCAAAAAGAGAAACAAAACAAAACAAAACAATAACAATTCTTCCAATCCAATAACATGGGCTGTCTGTTTATATCATCTTCAATTTCTTTAATTGGTTTCTTATAGTTTTCCAAGTATAGGTCTTTTACCTCCGTAAGGATGTTTATTCCTAAGTATCTTATTCTTTTTGATGAAATGGTAAATGAGATTATTCCTTTATTTCTCTTTCCAGAACATTCTCTAATCTATATAAAAAAATAAAGTCAAAAAGGATTAAAGACTTAAATGTATGACCAGAAACCATAAAACTCTGGAGGAAAACATAGGCAGAAAACATTATTTGACATAAATCATAGCAATACTTTTTAGACTGGTCTCCTGAAGCAGTTGACATAAAAGCAAAAATAAACAAATGAGACCTAAATAAACTTAAAACCTTTTCACAGCAAAGGAAACCAGTAACAAAATTAATGGGTAATCTTAATGGGAGGAAGTATTTGCAAATACTATTACTGATAAGGGGTTAATATCCAACATATATACATAAACAGTTCATACAACTCAACATCAAAAAATGACTCAAACTTGAATAGACATTTTTCCAAAGAGAACACGGATATGGCCAACAGGTATATGAAAAGATTCTCAATATCATGAATTATCAAGGAACTGAAATCAAAACCACAATAAGATGACAGCTTACACCTGTCAGAATGGCCATCATCAAAAAGGTGATGTGTGTGAAGAAAGGAGAACTCTCCTACACTATTCGTGAAAATGTAAATTGGTACAATCACTATGGAGAACAGTATGGAAATTTCTTAAACTAAAACTAGAGCTATCATGTGATCCATCAATTCCATTCATAGACATATATTCAGAGAAAACCATAATTTGAAAAGATATATGCTCCCCAGTGTTCACTATAGCACAATTTACAATAGATAAGACATGGAAACAAGCTAAATGTCCATCAAAAGAGGGGTGGATAAAGAAGATGGGGTACGTACATACAATGGGATGTTACTCAGCCATAAAAAAGAATGAAATCATGACATTTGCAGAAACGTGGATGGACCCAGAGATTTCCATATTAAATAAAGTTAGACGATGAAACACCAACATCATATGATATCAGTTATATGTAGAATATAAAAATGAACTTATTTGAAGAACAGAAACAGACTCACAGACTTTGAAAACAAACTTATGGTTACCGAGGGGAGGAATAACTTAGCAGTTTGGAAATGACATATACACACTACTGTATATAAAACAGACAATGAACAAGGACCTACTATATAGAACTGGGAACTCTACTCAATATTCTGCAATAACCTCTATGGGAAAAGAACCTGAAAAAGAACACACACACAACTGAATCACTTTGCTGTACAACTGAAATGAACAAAACGTTGTCAGTCAAATATACTCTAATTTTTAAAACCCTAAATGCACAAGTATCATATAACCTAGAAATTACACCCCTAGGCATTTATCAGATAGGAATTGAGAATTATCTTCACACAAAAACTTGTATGTAAATGTTTAAAGTAGCTTTATTTATAAAAGCCCCAACTTAGATGTCCTTCAATGGCTCAATGGTTAAACAAACAATAGTATATCCATATTGTAGAATGCTACTCAGCAATAGAAAGAAATTAATGGAGTTCCCATCGTGGTTCAGTGGAACCAAATCAGATTAGCATCCATGAGGATGTAGGTTCGATCCCCGGCCTTGCTCAGTGGGTTAAGGATCCAGCATTGCTGTGAGCTGTGGTGTAGGTCACAGACATAGCTCAGATCTGCTGTTGCTGTGGCTGCTGTTGCTGTGGCTACAGCTCCAGTTAGACCCCTAGCCTTGGAACATCCATATGCTGTGGGTGTGGCCCTAAAAAGACAACAAAAAAAAAAAAAAAAAAAAAAGAGAGAGAAAGAAATTAACTATAGATAAATACAACCTGGAAGGATTTCCAGTGAATTATGCTGAGTGAGATAAGCCAATCCCCAAAGGTTACCTCCCGTATTACTCCAATTATATAATTCTTAAAATGACAAAGTTATAGAAATGATGGATAGTGGTTACCAATATTTAAAGGGTTAGAGGGCCGGAGAGGAGTAATTTGGCTATAAAAAGGACAACATGAGGAGTACCTGCAGTGATGAAAGTACTTGTTTCTTGACCATGTTAACGCCAACATAATGTTTGTGATATTATAGTATAGTTTTGCAAGCGGTTTCCATTGGGGGAAACTGGGTAAAGGGTACATAGGAATTCTATTATTGCATACAACTGCATGTGAATTTATAATTATCTCAAAATGCTTAGTGTATTTTAACAGCCTAAAAAATATTAAAGTTCTATTTTTAATGTTTTGAGGAACCTCCTTACTGTTTTCCATTGCAACCGGACCATTTTGCTGCTCTACCAACAGTGTACAAGGGTTCTAATTTTTCCAAAACTTCACCAACACTTGTATTTTGTTTGTCTGTTTTGATAATAACCATCCCAATGATATGGGGTTCTTCCTCACTGTGGTTCTCATTTGGATTTCTCGGATGACTAGCAATATTGACCATTTGTATGTCTTCTTTGGGTAAATGTATATTCGAGATTTCAGCCCATTTTTAAGTCAGATTATTATTTTTCACTATTGAGTTGTAATAGTTCCTTATATATTTTGGAAATTAACCCCTTGTCTGATATATGGCTTGCAAATATTTTCTCCCATTCCATAGGTTGTCATTTCACTCTGTTATTTTTTTCCTTTGTTTTGCAGAAGAATTTTAGTTTGAAATAGTCCCACTTGTCTATTTCAGATTTTGATGCCTGTGCTCTGGTGTTATATCAAATGAAATCATTGCCAAGACCAGTGTTGTGGTGGGTGGGGGAGGATAAATGAGGGTTGCTAATCAAAAAGTATAAAGTCTCAATTATGCAAAATATGCAAGATAAATAAATTCTAGAATTCTACTTACAATACTGTTGTTATAATTAACAATACTGTATTATATCTTTAAAGATTTGTTAAGGGGATAGATCTCATGTTAAGTGTTCTTAGCAATCATTTTTTTAAGTCTCAATGACATGTCACTTTGCTTCCTCTTCATGTCCCCAACTTGTACAACATAACACATGTAATATTACAATTGAAATCTTTCCTTGATGAAACTGAAAACTTACTATTTTGTGGTGAAAGACTTTCCAGAAAATGAAAAAGTCATAATGAAAATTGTTACAAATGACTTTTCCATGGATACATCATCTTAAAATGTAGGAAGATTTTAATGACTGAAACTTATTACAGACTGTATTTTCTAATTAAAAAGTAATATATTTGGATCAAATTATATTTGGTAATAATTACATAATTAGCAACTTGGACATCTTGGGTTCATGTAATTTTGATTACCTAGGAAGGGTCTATTTCCCAGAATATCTTTCCACTTAACATTTCTTGGTAATAATAGAAATGTCATATCTCCTGTTAAATTATATCAACCACCGTTAAGGCAAAGAACATTAGGAGAGAAGAGATCAAAGTGTGAAACCCACAATCAATTAAAGCCCCCCTCCCTCACAGGTTTCCCAGACCCATGACTTTTATATTGTTCCTTTAACCCAGAATGACATATCCAATAGATTTGAGGGAAACAGCCATCCTTATTATTATTATCTAGCCATCCATTAAGTAATCACTGATTTCTATGTGCCTAACAAAGCACTGGAAGCTGAAGCAATTGTGGAACATTCCATCCCAAAGCAGCAGAACACACATCCTTCTCAAGTGCACATGGAATATGCACCAGGATAGATCACATCTTGGGCTACAGATCAATCCTTGGTAAATTTTTTAAAAATTGATATTACTTCAAGCATTTTCTCTGAACACAATGCTATGAGACTAGAAATCAACTATGAGGAAAAAAAAAAAAAACAGCAGAAAACACAAATTCCTGGAAACTAAATATGTTACTAAACAACCAATGGATCGTTGAAAGACTCAAAGAGGAAATCAAAAGATATTTAAAGACAAATGACAATGAAGATATGACAATCTTTGGACTGTCTATGGGACACAAGCAAAAGCAGTTCTGAAAGGGAAGTTTACAGCAATACACTGTTATCTCAGGAAACAAGAAAAATCTCAAATAAACAAGCTAACCTTACACCTAAAATATCTAGAAAAGGAAGAATGGACAAAGCCCAAAATTAGTAGAAGAAAAGAAATTGTAAATATCAGAGCAGAAATAAATGAAATAGAGACTAAGAAAACAACATAGAAGATCAATGAAACCAAAAGTAGGTTCTTTGAAAAGACCAACGAAAATTGTTCAACTTTTATCCAGATTCATCACAGAAAAAAAAGGGGGGGCCCAAATCAATAAAATTAGAAATGAAAAAGAAGTTACACCTGACACGGCAGAAATACAAAGGATCATAAAAGACTACTATAACCAACTACATGCCAATAAAATGGACAACCCAGGAGAAATGGACAGAGTCTTACAAAGGTACAACTTCCCAAGACTGAACCAGGAAGAAATAGAAAATATGAATAGATCAATCACAAGTACTCAAATTGAAGCTGTGATTTAAAAACTTTCAATAAACAAAAGTCCAGGACCTTTTGGCTTTCCAGGTTAATTCCATCAAACATTCATAGAACAGCTACATATTCTTCTGAAACTCTTCCAAAAAATTGCAGAGGAAGAAATACTTCAAGCTCATTCTATGAGGTCACCATCAGCCAGATTACCAGAAAATTGTCACCAAAACCAGACAACGATTAACAAAGAAAAGTAGATTACAGGCCAAGACAATTATCACTGATGAACATGGATACAAAAATCCTCAGCAAAATATTAGCATACTGAATCCAACTATATATTAAAAGAATCATATACCACAGTCAAGGAATTGTAAATTTAGAGATAGAGTTCCTGTACTGTTGGAGTTAGTAACAAGACTGGGAGTTTGTGACCAAAATTGCTCTTCTATGGATACATGCATCTGTTTATACTCAGCACCATTCCTCCCTTTCTAAGTTCTCCCTTTTCCACAGATTCTGAGAGCCTGGAAACCTCTTCCTAGATTCTAGTGCCAGCAGGATTGCATGGTAAACTTCTAGCCATGCAGAAGATTCAACTTTGTTTATTTTACCTATTATGTGCTGTATATTTTATGGATTTCTGCTCTTATCTTTTTTTAAAAAAAAAATCTTTTCTAGGGCTGCACCTTGGCATATGGAGGTTCCCAGGCTAGGGGTCTAATCGGAACTGTAGCAAGTGGCGTCTGCGACCTACACCACAGCTCATGGCAAAGTCGGATCCTTAACCCACCAAGCAAGACCTGGGGTCGAACCTGCAACCTCATGGTTCCTAGTTGGATTCGTTAACCACTGAGCCACGATGGGAACTCCTGCTCTTATCTTTATTATTTCCCCTTCCCTACCTCCTTGGAGTTAATTTTGCCCTTTTCCCCTAGCTTCTTAAAGGAAAATTTAGGTCATTTATTATAGATCTTTTTAATGGCATATAAACATTTAAAACTATAGATTTATCTCCAAATTGCTAACATAAGCATTTAAAATTTAAAATTCCCTCTAAAGTCTGATTAGCTACATACCATAGAACTTGATATATTATATTTTTATTACTATTCAGTTCAAGCTATTTTCTAATTTCCCTTGTGATTTCTTTAACCCATGAATTATTTACAAGAGCATTGGTTAATATGCCAATACTTAGGGATTTTTTTTCTAAACATCTTTTTGTTACTGATGTAATTTATTTTGTGGCATTTATATTTTCAGTATTTCTAAATGTCTGAGACTTTTTATGGCCTTTCCTAAGGTCCGTTTTGGGATATAGACCACTGATTATTTTGGTATAATTATTCCATCAACTGTTGAGGACAGGGTGTTAAGATATCCAATAATGGTTGTGAAAATTATCTATTTTCCTTTTTAATTCTGAAAAATTTTGCTTCATGTATTTCAAGCTCTATTGTAATGTGAATACACTTTTACCATTGTTACATCTTCCTGATACCAATTTTCTTTCATCATTATGATATACCTCCCTTGATCTCTGATAACACATTTTATTTCAAGGGTCTATTATATGTGACAGTAAAATAGCCATTTTAGCCTTCTTAAGCTTTTTGTCTTCAAGGTGTATCTTTTTCCTTCCATTTACTTTAATCTATTGTATGTATCTTTGTGTTTAAAATGTACTTCTCATGGATAGCATATATAGTTAGGTCTTGCTTTTTTAACTGTTCTGACAATTTCTTCCATTTTTTTGGAATGCTTAGTCCATTACCACTCAGTGCGTTTAGTTTGATTTAATTATGGGTTTCCACTTATTCTCTGTTTTCATTGTTGTTGTTTTCCCCACTCTTACCACTTTGCTGCCTTATTTAAATATTTTTTAGATTTTTAATTTATCTGTTGACTTTAGGTATACTTATTTGCAGAATTCTATAGTGATTGCTCTAGAGACTATGTTATAAATCCTTAACTTTTCACAGTTCATTTAGAGTTAATTTTGTATCATTTTATATCAAATGTAGAAAATCTTCAACAGTTTTATTTACCTCATCTTTTATGTTATAGCTTTTGTATATATTACATTTACATATTTTATAAGCTGACAATTCAATGTTAATTTTGTTATATAAGTATATATAATTTAAAGAAATTAAAAAGAAAAATAGCCTTTCATATTTATCCATATATTTACCGTTTCTGATATTTTTGATACCATCCTAAAGATACATTTCCACCTAGCATAATTCTCCTTTAGTCTGAAGACATTCATTTAACATTTCTTTCAGTGCTGGACTAATGGCAACAAATTCTCTTAGTCTTCTTTTATCTGACAATATATTTATTTTCTTTTATTCATGAAGAATATTATCCATGACATATTCTAGGTGACTTTTTTTTTTTTTTTCTTTTTAGGGCCACAGGTATGGTATACGGAAGTTCCCAGGCTAGGGGTCGAATCGGAGCTACAGCTGCCAGCCTATGGAACAGCCACAGAAACACCAGATCCAAGCAGCATCTGCAAGCTGCACCATAGATCATGGCAACACCAGATCCTTGACCCACTGAGCAAGGCCAAGGATTGGACCTACCTCCTCATGGATACTAGTCAGATTTGTTTCCACTGCACCACAACGGCAACTCCCTAGGTTGACTTTCATTATTTTCTTTCTCCGTCATTTAAAGATAGTTTCCCACCATCATATGGCATCCACTGTGTCTGATGAGAACTCAGTCTTCATTTGAGTCATTATTCCCCTGCATTTTGACAGCAACCCCTTCATCATTTTCAAAATGTTCTCCTTATATTTTATTTTCATCAGTTTTTTATTTATCATGACAGATTCACTGAGATTCTCCTATTCCTCTTGCCAAATATCAGCTATTATTACTTCAGATATGTTTCTGTCCCATCCACTCCCTCTTCTCTTTATAAACTCCTATTTACATGTAAGGTAGAGCTTAGATATATTCCCAATGATCAATTCATTTTTAAAAATAGTTTTTGTTTCTCATTGAGATTTCCAATCTTTTCATTCAATAAACATTACCTTTTACATCTTTGAGGATAGTTATAATAGCTGGTGTATTTGTTTCCTAGGACTGCTATTAAAAAGTACCACAAACTGGGAGGCTTACACAACAAAAATGTATTGTTTCATAGTCAAAGGGTCAACAGGATTAGTTCTCTCCCAGGGCTGTGAGGGAGCATCTGATCCATGCTTCTCCTCTAGCTCCTCGTGCTTTTCTGGCATCTTTGGCTTCTAGATCACCCTGATTGCTGCCTTCCTGCTCACATGGTGCACTCCCTGTATGCATGTGTGTCTATGTCCAAATTTCACTTTTCATAAAAAAAAATCAGTTATATTGGATTAGGGCCCACACTATTAATCTCATTTTAACTTGATTACCTCTGCAAAGACTATTTCCAAATAAGATCACTATTTGAGGTTCTGGAGGTCAAGCCCTCAATAGATCTTTTCTTTTGGAGGGAATGCAATTCAACCCATAACAGTTGGTTGGAAATCCTTGTCTGCTAATCACAATAACTGTGTCACCTGAGATTGGATGTTTTTCCCCTCTGCAGAATGGATCAGGTTGGACTACTTTTTAATATGTCAGGTGATATAAGATTTTACAGAATTATGGACAATATGTTGTAAGACTGGAAGGTTTGACTACAGTCTCTGAAGAGTATTGTTGGGTTTGTGTGTGTGTGTTTTAGCATCTCAATTAACTTGGCTGGACTCAAATTGCAAACTATGTTCTCTTTTCTTTGTAGGCAATTGTTCTTTTTTAACATTACCTAGAGTTCTTGGAGTCTGCTTTACATATAACTGTTTCAGGAGCAAGAGAGGGATTTGTGCAGACTCTATACACCAAATTATGGGCTCCTCCCTCTGGTTTTCTCCTTTCCAGGATTCTCCCTTCCTTCCTAGTAGTTGTGACTGCCCTGAACTCTGCCTCTGGTTCTTGAACCAAGTAAAATTATAGGTTTTCTCTGTATCACATGACACACAATGAGGCAGGCTCTCAGGCTAACAGATATTAAAATGTGAAATTTACCCAATGCTATCCCTTTCTTCCAAGGGCAGACACTGCTTTGGCATGATTCTGCTTTTAGGTGTTCTCAAGCTTCTTCATAGGTTTTTCTCATCTTTCTTGTTTTGTTTCATTTTTTCAGGGGCACACAGCAGCATATGGAGGTTCTCAGGCTAGGCATTGAATTGGAGCTGTAGCTGTTGGCCACAGCCACAGCCAAAGCAATACCAGATCCAAGCCAATGTCTGCGACCTACACCACAGCTCACGGCAATGCCAAATCCTTAACCCACTGAACAAGGCCAGTGATCAAACCCACATCCTCATGGATGCTAGTTAGATTTGTTTCCACTAAGCCATGACAGGAACTCCCTTTTCTTTTTTAATTTTTTTCCCAGAGTTAATACTTGTTATCTGTGGGAAGGTTAATCTAGCAGTATGTACTGCCTTCACTGGAACCCTGCATAATTTGTAAATAGCAGAATCAGAGCAGGCCTTATTATCTATGCTAAAAATTCATTTCAATTTATTATTGCTTTATAACAAAATCCTCCAAAAATCAGTGACTACTCTCAGAATGGACCTATATCCACTTCTTTGGGAAAATACTCCAAAAAGCTGGCAAATTATCATGTACAATATTTAGGCCAATAGTTCCTAAATATGCTTAGGAGTAAAATCCATCATCATCATTAAGGTTTTTCAACTGTGATCTTACGTGCAACCTGTTTTTAGAAGACTAAAAAGTGTGTGTCGGGGGATAAATTAGGCATTTGGGATTAACATATACACACTACTATATATAAAAGAGATAACTATCAAGGACCTACTGTGTAGCACAGGGACCTCTAATTCATATTCTATAATATTCTATATGGGAAAAAAGAATGGGTATATGTGTATATTTGTGTAACTGATTAAATTGCTGTACACTTGAAACTAATACAACATTGTAAGTCAACTATACACCCATATATATATTTTTTTAATTTTTAAGAAGATGACTACAAAGAATGGCTGTTTCTGTATATTTGCCTTTATTACAGTAGACCTTGATACTGTCTTGAGAGTCATCATACTTACATGATGACTTTGTGGACTCCTAAGTTTATAAATGGATTATTTTTCAGGCTCTCACATTACTTCAAATTATGTTTCTGTTGAGAGTAATGAGCTCCCTGGCATAGCCTCAAATTTTAACTACAGTTTTCAACATTTACTAAAGTTTTATCTCTCCCTTGTCAGCAACATTTTATAAATGAAACATTTTTTACAACCTTAAGAGAATAGGTATATAATGAGGAGAGAACAACCCAGCTGCACTGAGATTGACTGACTCACATCATTCACTATCTTACTAATTCACAGACCTGCCTTCAGTTTTTGTGCTTCAGCAAGGGAACAAACTGTCCTGGTAGCACTTATCAAATATTATAATTACATGATTTCTTTTCTGTATCGTCTACTAGATCATAAGCTAAATCGTCATTGCACCTCTAGTACATAGCACAGCAAGCTTCATTAACATCTGTTGAATCAATTAGTGAAAAGAAACTACAAATACTAAAACTCTACTGAATTTACACATTAAAATAAAAACTCTGCTTTTCAACATTAGTGACAGTTATGTGATATATAAACATATGTATCTAGAGGTGGGTGAGTATGTGTGGGAGGGGGTGGGTGTGTGTATAAGTATGGATATGATAACTATAAATAACAGGCATACCTTGGAGATACTGGGGGTTCAATTTTAGATGATCACAATAATGTGAGTATAACAATAAGGAGAGTCACGTGAATTTTATTATTTCCTGGTGCACATAAAAGTTATGTTTACACCATACTGTTGTCTATTAAGTGTGCAATAGCAATATGTCTAAAAAACAATGTCTATACCTTGATTAAAAATAAGAATTAGGAATTCCCGTTGTAGCACAGCAGAAATGAATCCAACTGGGAACCATGAGGTGGTGGGTTAAATCCCTGGCCTTGCTCAGTGGGTTAAGGATCCAGCATTGCCATGAGCTGTGGTGTAGGTCACAGATGTGGCTTGGATCTGGTGTTGCTGTGGCTGTGATGTAGGCTGGCAGCTGTAGCTCTGATTCGACCCATATTCTGGGAATCTCCATTTGCCACAGGTGTGGCCCTAAAAAGCAAAAAAAAAAAAAAAAAAAAAAAAAAAAAAAAAAATTATTTAAAAATGCTAACCATCTTCTGACTTTTCTATGAATTGTAATTGTTTTGCAATATTAACATAAAAAAATCACTGATCACATTGTGGTTGGAGAAAATGCTTGAAATAATTTCAACTTTTTTAAATTTACCAAAGCTTGATCTATGGCCCAAGAAGTGGTCTAGCCTGGAGAATGTTCCATGTGCACTTGAGAAGAATGTATATTCTGCTCCTTCGGGATGGAATGTTCCATAAATATCAGTTTAGTCTCTCTTGTCAAGAGTGTCAATTCCTGTGTTCCCTATTTGATTTTCTGTCTGGATGATCTGTCCATTGATGTAAGTGGGCTGTTAAAGTCCCTCATTATGATATTGCTGTCAATTTCTCCTTTTATGGCTGTTAGCAGTTGCCTTATATTCTGTAGTGCTCCTATGTTAGGTGCATATATATTTACAATTGTTATATCTTCTTCTTGGATTGATCCTTTGCTCATTATGTAGTGTCCTTCTCTGACTCTTGTGACCTTCTTTAAAGTCTATTTTTCCTGATATAAGTATGCTACTCCTTCTTTCCTTTGATTTCCATTTACATGTAATATCTTCTTCCATTCCCTCACTTTCAGTCTGTATGTGTCCTTAGGTCTGAACTGTTTTAAGTTGTTATTTAGAGTCTTTTTTCATCCCTTCCTCTTTTGCTGTCATCTCTTGTGATTTGCTGATGATATTTAGTGTTGTGTTTGGATTGCTTTTTCTTGAATCAAACAAACAGAAACAAGTAAAAATGGGCAGAAGACCTAAATAAACATTTCTCCAAAGTAGGCATATAAATGGCCAACAGACTCATGAAAAAATGCTCCACATCATTAATTATCAGGGAAATGCAACTCAAAATTTCAATGAGGTATCACCTCACACCAGTCAGAATGGCCATCATTAACTAGTCAACAAATAACAAACTCTGGAGAGGGTGTGGAGAAAAGGGAACTCTCCTTCACTGTTGGTGGGAATATAAATTAGTACACATGGGTGGAAAACAGTATGGAAGTTCCTCAGAAAACTAAATACAGAGCAACCATATGATCCAGCAGTCCCACTCCTGGGCATCTATCTGGACAAAACTTTCATTCAAAAAGATCTATACACCCCTATGTTCACAGCAGTACTATTTACAATAGCCAAGACATAGAAGCAACCTAAATAACCATTGGCAGATGAATGGATTAAGAAGATTTGATATATATGTGTATATATATAGACAATGGAATACTACTCAATCGTAGAAAAGAAAAAATAATACCATTTATAACAACATAGATGCAACCAGAGATTCTCATACTAGGTGAAGTAAATCAGAAAGAGAAAGACAGACACCATAGGATATCAATTACATGTGGATTCTAAAATACTGATGATCCTATCTACAAATGATCCTACCTACAAAAGACAAACAGATCCTGGACATGGAGTGCACACTTGTGGTTGCCAGGGGGGTGGGGGAAAGGAGTAGGATGGATGGGCAATTTGGGGTTGGTAGATGCAAACTATTCCATTTATAATGGATAGGGAATGAGTTCCTACTGTATAGCAGAGGGAACTAGATCCAATCTCTTGGGGTATAACATCATGGAGGATAGTATGAGAAACTGGATGTATATATATATGGATGAATGGGTCACTATGCTGTATAGCCACAATTGACACAACACTGTGAATCAACTATACTTTAATAAAAAATAATACAACTATGAATCATCCATGTACGTATATCTTCAGTTGTCTTCAGTATATACAGGCATACCTTGGAGATATTGTGGGTTGGATTCCAGACCAGCAAAGTAAATATCACAACAAAAAAAGATCACTGATTACAGATCACCTACTAACAAATGTAGTAATAATGAAAAAGTTAGAAATATTCTGAGAACAACCAAAATGTCATTCAAAGACATTAACTGAGCCAACAGTGTTGGGGAAATGGTACCAATAGACTTGTTCAATGCAGGGCTGTCACAAACCTTCAAATGCAGGGTTGCCACAAAGCTTCAATTTGTAAAACAGTGTCTATGAAGTATAATAATGCAAAGCACAATAAAATGAGGTATGCCTGATCTTATATGAGTAATTTTACAAGGCATAAATGTCTTGGAAAACTACATTTTCTGAGACATGAGTTGCTTGTATCTTAAAAAACACTCCTGGCTATGTGATCAACGACAATACTTCCCTGCTATGCCCACCCTCTGGCTTTTCTTTTGATATAACCTAGACAAAGGAAAATACTCCAAGGCTGGGTTTTACAGAGAACTCTATGGATTCTAACATACACCGAGGTCTAATCTCAGACATCGGATGAACACTATTCCACTGACCAAAGACATGTCATCCAGCAATCAAGAATACTTTTCCTG
Source organism: Sus scrofa (assembly GCF_054392235.1). Classification (NCBI taxonomy): domain Eukaryota; kingdom Metazoa; phylum Chordata; class Mammalia; order Artiodactyla; family Suidae; genus Sus; species Sus scrofa. Next base: position 16,533,712 of record NC_139391.1, read on the forward strand.
GAGTCCAAATATTCTTCCTCATGTCACTCTCTTGCTTAGGGCACTCATTTATGTCCCACTGCCTAATGTAACAATTCAAATTTCTTAATATCTATTCTCTTTTGGCCCCCAGTCTTCTGCTTCAATCCTTCATTAGCTAAGTGGCTTAAGAAAAGATAGGCGCCTTCTCCGAACTTACCTCCACTTATTAAGTGGAAATACAAATATCAATGAATATCAAATATAAGCAATATGAAACACAGGAGCCACTTAATCAATAGCTATTAATTTAATTATTACCATATATTTTCTTTCTCACAAAGCTAACTGAATTGTGAGCCATTCCTCCAAAATGCACCCTCTCCCCCAGCACAATTATTAAAATTTAGTGCTGACAGAATTATCTGTGATGTTAGAAATGTTCTTATTTATATATATTGTTCAATACAGTATCCATGTAATTATTGAGCATTTAGAATGTGGCTTGTGTAACTGAGAAAGTAAATTTTAATTGTATTTAGTATTAATTCACTTAAATGTAAATAATCACATATGGTTACTGGCCATCTTATTGGATAGCATAGCTCTATACTTTCCTTGAAACCTTAGGTGAGTCCCTATAGAGAAATGCGATTCCTTCTTGAGATGTCCTATTTCCTCAACCCTAGTGAACGACTCTTTGATCATTTCCACTAAGAAGCCTGGGTTTTGTTTCTACGTGTTTTGTGTCTTGAAGCAGGTGTCTTTTGACATTCTTTCTACTGCAGAAGGTGATGAACGGGTTTATTCTGATAGTCAATGACAGATGGAAATCAAAGCCGGAGGCAGTGGAAGTTGAGTCATTTCTATGCCTGAACAATACCCTCCATCCGCTACTTCAAGAGAACCTTGGAGAAATGATAATTCAAAGACACTTCAATTCTAGCATTCATTGTTTTAAGTCGACAGACTATGGAAGAAAACACTCATTAACTCTAGGATTCGAAGGTATTCATGTAGGTGTAACTGGAAATGTGAAATGTTGTCTGGCGTTCCCCTAGAGACCATGCACAAAATGAGAAGAAGATCTTAAGTCAGTATTTACCCAAGATAAGTGTTTTAGTACAGGGATAGCTCTGAGCTAAAGTAAGAATATAAAAAGACTTTGGCTTCCTCTAGAACCACAGGCTAAACCTTACCTTTTAACCTAGAGAAAATTCATCTGTTCAAAAGTCATCTCATTTGAATGAAACATAATTACATAAAAATTTATACTACCAGAAAGAAACTAACATTTTCAGTTGTGCACTTATGTTCACATGTATCTTCAAAATCATTCTATGACATAAATATTAGACCCATTTTATATAAATAGAAATGAGAAGAATAAGCCTCTCATAGATTAAATGACTTGTCCAAGAACACACAAATATGAAATGGCAGAACTGAGGTTTAAATTCAGACTTGTCTCTATCCAAAATCCGAATTGCTTCCCAAGTAAGTTATCCTCCTAAAAAAACAAAATCATCATCAATAATGTTTTTTGGAATAGGGGATTGGGAGTAGAATCATAATATAAAAATCCCCAGCTTTTCTTCCTGAGAAACGGCTGATAAGTGATATTAAGGAAAATTAACGTAGGAAAAATATGTTACAACATTTAAAAATAGAAGATAATGCTATCATAGCAAATCCCTACCAAAAATTCTGTTGTCTGGGCCTTAAATTGAAAAACTATTTCAATTTTTTTAAAAAGAAAGAAAGAAGGAAAATGAAAGCAAAGTCATGGGTCTCTTAGAAAGACAATCTAAAATAATACCCTCTTATGTGGAGAAAAGGGAACTCTCCTACACTGTTGTAGGGATTTAAATTAGTACAACCACGGAGTTCCCATCGTGGCACAGCAGAAATGAATCCAACAGGAAGAATGAGGTTGCAGGTTTGGTCCATGGCCTCACTCAGTGGGTTAAGGATCTGGCGTTGCCGTAATCTGTGGTGTAGGTCGCTGACACAGCTTCGATCTGGTGTGGCTGTGGCGTTAGGCAGGCAGCTACAGCTCTGATTAGACCCCTAGCCTGGGAACCTCCATATGCCACAGATGCAGCCCTAAAAAGCCAAAAAAAAAAAAAAAATTAAATTAAAAAAATAAATTAGTACAACCACTATGGAAAATAGCATGGAGGTTCCTTACAAAATAAAAATAAAACTACTATATGATCCAGCAATCCAATTCCTGGGCATATATACAGAGAAAACCATAATTCAAAAAGATACATGCACTCCAGTGTTCCTTACTTACAATACCCAAGACATGGAAGTAACCTAAATGTCTACTGACAGAGAAATGGATAAAGAAGATGTGGTACATATATACAATGGAATATTACTTAGCCATAAAAGAGAATGAAATAATGCTATCTGCAGCAACACGGATGGATTTAGAGATTATCATACTAAGTTAAGTAAATCAGACAGAAAAATAAGTATCATATGATATCACTTACATATGGAATTTAACTTAAAACGTGATACAAATGAACTTATTTATAAAACAAACAGACTCACAGATTTCAAAAACAAATTTATGGTTGGGAGGGATTAATTAGGAGTTTGGGATTAACATATACTCTATTAAACTATGTTACTATATATAAAATAGATAACCGACAACCAACAAGGACCTCCTTTATAGCACAAGGAATTCCACTCAATATTCTATAATAACCTATGTGGGAAAAGAACCTGAAAAAGAATATATGTATATGTATAACTAATCACTTTTCTGTATACCTGAAACTTACAAAACATTGTAAATTAACTATACTCCAATCCATTTTTTTAAAAAAATATTAAAGTAGCGGCAGAAAAACAATGCAATCGCAAACATGACACTGAAGTTCTAATCTTGCCAATGTAGAGGATGAGAACATGAAAGATGAGATTAGAACATCGGATTGTAAGCAAGGCTCTAACATTTCTCCTCTGAGTCTAGACAATCAAAATCAGACCTCAGTTTCCTTAACTATAAAATGGAGATAACAGTAGGGTCTGTTTCACTGTTTTGCCAAATTACTAAAAATCAAATTATGTAATTGAAAGCAATTATCATTGCACATGCTTGCGTTCTTGGAATGTCTATCATTTAAAGTTTTTTGTCCCTTCAAATAATTCTTTTTTTTTTTTTCTTTTTGCCATTTCTTGGGCGGCTCTGGCGGCATATGGAGGTTCCCAGGCTAGGGGTCTAATCGGAGCTGTAGCTGCAGCCTATGCCAGGGCCAGAGCAACGCAGGATCCGAGCCATGTCTGCGACCCACACCACAGCTCACGGCAACACTGGATTGTTAACCTACTGAGCAAGGCCAGGGATCGAACCCGCAACCTCATGGTTCCTAGTCGGATTCGTTAACCCCTGCGCCATGACGGGAACTCCCAAATAATTCTTTTTAAGGCAAGAAAAGATAATCTGATGCTTCAGAAGATAGAAATAACCTTTTTATCCTTTTATTTCACTCCTTAATAACTGAAATTATAGTCTTGCAACTGACACAAATTTTAAAAAAGCATTTAAAATCAGCTAGAGCTTTTCATTACATTTAGAGAAGACAAAAATAACAGTAGGTGAAGATAAATGTAACATCTCAAATTCAGCTAGTATTATTTTCAAACTTCAAATGCAATACCACAGACTATTTTTACAAATTCAGTTGCCTCTAATTAAATGTTGACATGAACACACACACAGACCTATACATACACACTGGTGAGAGGGACTTGTCTAGCTTTTTGTATATGAACTCTATTCACTGACATGGGCATTAGTTTGCCTACATTGTGTGGCCTTAATTTCAAAGGTCCTAGCCAAAGCAAAGTGCCAGTGAGACCATTGTCTCAGTTAAAATAGACATGTAAAGTAGTTAGCTTGGATTTATCTTACATGTTGCTATCTTCTCCCAATCATCAAATTAAAATAAAAAGTAATTTATAAAAAAAAAAAAAAGGAGTTCCCTGGTGGCCTAGCAGTTGAGTACCCAGCATTGGCACCACTGTGACACAGGTTCAATCCCTGGCCTGGGAACTTGCACATGCAGTGGGTGTGGCAAAAAAAAATAAAAGATAATAATAATGTCTTAATGGATATAGCAATATTCAATAAAAAGGACCCTTTTAAAAACAAAAATTGGTTAATCTCTGCAGTATTTGAGTCTGTTGACCATTTTCTCTTACTTGAGACTCTCTTTCTTCTTTGTGACATTTCTTATGCTCCTCTTATGTCCAGAACCATTCATTTTTAATTTCCTTACTTTGATCCCCTGCCCTTCTTCCTGATCCTCAAGAGCTGGTATTCCCCTTAGTTCTCCCTTGGCCTATTGCTTATTTTATGACATAATATTTTATTAATTAACCTCTTCTACTCTCCACGTTTTAACTTAAAATGACATGCTATTGTTCTCCCAATTCATGTGTCCAACTAAAGGCTAGAATCTCAGTTCCTCTAACTCATCCGTTTGTACTCTTCCCAGGATAGCATTATGGACTTAGGTAAAATACAGCAGGTTGAGAATTACAAGCAGGGTTCCTAAAACCACAGTGGATTACTGGAATGTGACTGAAAAGTTAAAAAAAAAAAAAAAAAAAAAAAGCATATCAGATAAAGTGTGAGTGCCTGACATGAGGCCACCATCACTATGAGACTGTCAATGAGTCTAGACAGACACAGTAGAGTTTGGATATATTTCTTTCAACTTCTCTCTTCCTAGTCATTTACCCACCCTCACCTATGGCGTGTCTACTTTAAAACAAGTATGGTTTCTATTCTAAGTGATTCTTTATCTCCCCTTAGATCTGTAAAGACCAAAGCAAAATGCAGCTGTCGAACAAATTTCCCTTTGCTTAGCCTAGTCTCTAATTCCCCATTCTCATTTTTCAGCAAACCAATTTTCTTTTTACCGTCTGTCTCCTGCAAATACATTTGAGAAATCCTTTCTCACTGATTGAATTAGGCCCTGCAAATTAATACTCTGTGTTTTATTTTCTTTCACTTCCACTTATCTCTTAAAGATTTGTTCAGTTTACTTGCCTTTGAATCTTCCCAATTCTTCCCATCTCTGAAGAGCTGGTTTTCTTTCAAAGCAGCCTATTTTCTAAGGCTTCTCTGTAGTGATCAGCAGAGTGAAAATTCTCTTTAACTGTTTAATCAGCAGCTATTAATATGTTTTTAACTAAAGTTCACTAGTTTTGCAAACTTTTGTGACTTCAGCTCAACCATAATTTAATACACACCTTACTAATATTTCATCATTTATTCATTCAAAAACCATTTATTGAACCTATAATGTTCTAGAAATGATATTAGAGCTTAGAGATATTAAGATGAACTACACATGGAAGGGAAGCTTCCTCTAGGGCTTAGAAACTTGAGAAAAAATATGTACCTAGATACCATATAATAAATAATGTATTTATTAGTAATAAAATTTTGAGTATCTCTATGAGAAATACTTAGACAGAGATGACATCTTAGAAGTATTGCTTGATGTGAAGCCTTCTGTGCAGAAGAAAGGTAAAAGTGCATTTAACAGAGGAAGCAGCATTCTTTTTTTTTTTTTTTTTTTTTGTCTTTTTAGGGCCACATCCACAGAATATGGAAGTTCCCAGGCTAGGGGTCAAATCAGAGCTATTGCTGCTGGCCTACACCACAGCCACAGCAACAGCAACACACAATCCGAGCCACATCTGCGACCTATGCAGCAGCTTGTGGCAAAGCTGGATCCTTAACCCACTGCACAAGGCCATTATTGAATCGCATCCTCTTGGATACTAGTGAGGGTCATTACTGCTGAGCCATACCGGGAACTCCCAGAAGCAGCATTCTAGTCCAATATATGTTTACAATGGACCCTTTACGGGTACCTGAAAAGCTCAAAACATTCCACCTTTGTCTAGGAAATGCTCCCTGGTCTAGAACATTGACACAGGTGAGGACCCCTAGTGCCAAGTTTGGACTTCATGACTCTACACTCCTAACCATAGTTTTTGGACCAGAAATGCATAAACTAAGTTCAGCAAATACATTTTCATTTCCCAATAATTTTGATATGAGACCTAAAGAAAGGCATATTACTCTCCTTACTGTTACATAAACACATGAAGTCAGTAGTTCTGAAATAGCTATGTCCCACCATGTGATCTAAGATTGCAGTGGGAGAAAGAAAAATGAAATAGACACAGAGCAGAAAGCAGAAGGGGAAGTAGGGGTGCAGACTGCTTTCTAAATATCCATTCCAGTTCTTCAGAGACCTGGACGTATTCTAGCTCAAAAGTTCTGGGAGATGCTCTTAAGTCTTTCTAATACATTTCTTCTCTTTGGCTTAGGCAGGCCTGAGCTGGTTTTATCACTGGTAGCAAAACAGTCCTTTCTAAGTTCAAGCCAATTATTTCAAGCCCCCAGTGGCCAAAGCTGGAACATAGCAAAAAACAAAATTAATAACGTAGTATTGGATTATCATCCAAAGTAGAAAATGAATAGTCAGAAGATGATGCTGATATAAATATATTATTGACTGGTTAGTAAGTAAGTAAATACGGGAAAGGAAATAAATTGACTTTCAGAGGAATGCCAAATAGTTTATGTTATACTACTCCCTCCAGGAGGTGGAGCGTAATCCTCCCCTCACCCTTGTGTGTGCCTTGTATGTGGGCCAGCTTAGTGATTGACTTATAGGTAGAGAGTACAGAAAAAGGAGATTATTTACTCTTCATTGGAGAAACCTGGCCATCACTACTTTAACCAAGAGATTAATGTTAACATCACAGTGATGTCATGTTGATCGCATGTTCCCCTTGACATGATGTGATGAGCAGGGCATATCACTCTGTGATAGTCTTCACAAAAATCTGTAACCCCAGTCTAGTCATGAGGAAAAACATCAAAACAAACTCAAACTGAATGATACTTTACAAAATACCAGTATTCCTCAAAATTCTCAAAACCATAAAAAACAAGGAAAATCTGAAAGACGGTTTCATACCAGAGGAGACTGATGATTAGATGCAATGCACTATCTTCAGTGGAATGCTAGAATAGAAAAAGGACATTAGTGGAGGAACTGCTGAAACTCTACTCATGAATTACAGTAATGTTCCAATATTTGTTTCCTGGTTTTGACAGATATACCATAGTAGTGTCAGATGCTAAGTATAGGGAAAACTGAGTAGGGGTACATATGTAAACTCTATTTTACCTTTGCAAAGTTTATGTCAATCTAAGATTATACCAAAGTAAAAAATAAAGGCAAATATATTATTAAAAAAAAAAAAGATTTAGATATGGTTCACGTAAGGGCAGGGCAGCAAACAGAGATCAAAGGAGTGAGTGAACCAAATTTTAAAGACCTGTCTTTCCTATACAAGATAATGAAAGCTAGGCAAAGGAGTGAAAATTTCAAATCTTTCTTTTAGAAACAGCAGTCTGGCAGAAGCTATTTTAGAGGGAAGGCAAGGCTTGGAGAAGAGAGCATAGCTGCAGGGGCATTACAAAGTACAGGCAAAAATTTCATGGACCTAAATTAGGGTATCTCTGTTGATTTGGTACTACCCACTGAGACCAAGACCCAAAATAAAAGCCCATCACTCAACCAGACTTGTAAAGTCATATAAAGCAATTTTCAAAGGCCAGAGAGACATCCGATATATTTGGACAAGCCCTGCTCTGAGACTCTATTACTGGTCTAAGATCATTAAAAAGGTTTAATTTTCTTTATTGGTTTTAAAGAAACACTTCAATTCGCCTTTAAATATTTTTCCCTTCTTTCCCTTCACATTATAAAACTTCTATCAGTGATCCCTAGGGCTTTCTACATGTTCCTACAAAATCAACTTCCTTTAGTGTTTCCTCCACTTAGCATTTAAAGTCTAATAATATTGTGGTCACTGCCATTCCCCAAAGTCTAACCCATTATCATAGTTGGCTTTTTTCCTAGGATGCACTTAGAATAGCAACTACTGAGCACAGCCTAGGAAGAGCAGCATGAATCTAAGAAATCCTGCCCTGTTCTCAAACTCTCTTTTCTGTAGTTGGTTTCTAGGTGTTCTGATCAATATCTGAATAATTAAAAATTTTCATGATCAAAGTTCTGCCCTTCACATTGGCCCTGCTTATCAGTAAAAACATGTCTTGATCTCCTTCTTGGTAGATGCCTGGAGGTTCCTACAGCAATAGCTCTAAGCCCCTGCCTCTCTCCCCTGTCCTTGACTTTGGTTCATGCTGTGTCTGCTGCGTCAGCCAAAATCACGCCTTTGGCTGCCTCAGCTAATCCTCCACCAGCTCCCCTTCCCTTCCCTCTTCTGTAACGCTCCTCACACACTTTCTCAACTGCTATTTTAAATCATCTGATATTTTGCTGGTTCAGCCCTGTATCTGGTTGGTTTTCCTTTTATGAAATCTTAAAAACAAGGAATTCAAATCCAATAATCCAATTTTGTATGCTCTGGGTATTTGTAAAGAAAATGTATCCTCTGCTTTGCCAAAAGAATCAGTGACAGTCCTCTCTTTTCCAGGAAGCACCGTCACCACGCCACTTGCCCACCCAAAGAAATAGAGGCTCCCTTCAATGCTGAAATCTCTTTGACCCCTGGCTAAGGTTATCAAACGTTCTTATTTTACATTTACCCACCACTGCCTACTAAGTGTCTCCTATGATCAGGTACTGTGGCCATCAGGAAGGTGCCAGGAATAAAGCCGAAAATCAGAGAGATGTGGTCTCTGTCATTATGGGTTTTAAATAAGCAAATGCCAATTCTAGTAAAAGTTGCAGTTAAACAGAGCTTGTCCACAGCTATGTACTGATATATAAGAACTATCTATCCAAGACAGAAAATTAGAATCTAGCAAAAGGTACATATTGATCTAAATTCTCATCTACAATGAAGTTCAGGAAAGCCTCTGTTATCCTAGGTGCAGATGGCCAGTCACTCAGCAAGTGTCTGAGGGGCAGATCTTAGGGGCAATCATCTCTATCTTCTAGTTCAGTTTCCCTTTTTTTCTGGGAGGGGGGGTGAATGCTACTATGTCAATAAATTTATTCATTATTTCTTTTTTAATGTTATTGAAGTGTAGTTGTATTAATTTCTCCTGTACAGCAAAGTGATTCAGTTATACAGCTCACTTTCTGCATTGGATTTTTGTGCCCAAGATCCAAAAACATTTCTCTGGCCACTTTCCCAATCCAAAGCATCAAAGAAATATGAAACGCTTCAGCAGCAAACTTTCTTCAAGAACTAAAATCATCATGTGGACTGGATTTCAATCAACATTCTTCACTTCTGAGTGAGAAGGGCAATGGTGGTTTAACTATCCAATTTCAACTCAACTTACCCCGGAAAGATTGGCAAACGCTGCTCCAGGAAACGCTGGTCTGCCCCAGTCATCAACTCATTGGGTCTTCCAGAGTACTGTTACTGACCTCCTACTGGACAGTAACAGCAATGAAGACAGTTAAATTTCAGGATCTGTCCATATAAATGGTCAACTTGCAACTTAAAGACAACACAAAAATTTCACAAAGAAAGGAGCTAGTGGATGTAGTTCTTAAATATGTGTGGTCCATATCAGAACTTTATAGAAAGATAGACCTTAGAGTTCACAGATCCTCTGTCTAACCTAGAGAAGAGAAAGCTGAGACCAAAGACTTTAACCAACTTGCTCAGTGTTGCATAATTAATAAGAAAGCCCAGATTGGAATCATCATGTCCCCAAATCTGCATTTTTAAAAAGGACAGTAAAAATATTACAAGACTAGCCCATAGTAAATATTTATGGAATGTTTTCTAGGTTCAAGATACTCTCCTGAGGCTGCCCCTCCCTAGTTTATCACACTGTGATAGATATTAAATGTAACAATGGCTGTGAAAAATCATATAAACTGCTCAGCACGTAATTTAAATCACCATTATAGTAACGGCAATATATAAATATTTATACCCTCCCCCATTTCTATCAAGGCTAGATAGCACAAAGTCTCTAGAAAAATATTTACTAACTAAAAGTATAGTAAAACAATAAAAAGAACACAAAACTTCAGCATAAAAATAATTTTCTGATCTTTTTACTTCTGCTAATTTTGTTTGCCCTTACTTCAGTGTAACTGAGCAGGAATTTTATTCACCTCTGCTTTTCACTCAGCAGGAAAGTAGAATACTGAACCATAATAAATAATATATAGCAATATAATCATATCAAAGTAGAGTACGCATCAAAGCCTAAAGAAAGAGCTGTTCAGAATTATGCATAATCAGATACAAATGAGGAAAAAGAATGTGGGATAACTATGTTGGGAAAGGAGCTATGTTCATAACATGTTATATCCTATTTGCTAATTGTGTAATTCACATGGAATAAAATTACAGCATGTGGTTTAGAAACATGGTGAGAAATCATATAAACCAATCCCATCACTTTTAAAGATGAGATTTTGGAGAAGTATATTTCTATCTTCAAACAGATACCCAATCAGTTAACCAGGAGTGACCACGAGTCACAGTGGCTCCACAAACAGTGCTCAATGATACCACCAGGTTGTGGCTGTGTTCATAGTTTCACCATTTTGTACAGATTAAGAGTGGTCTTGCCATGACCTCCAGACGTGCAAAGGCTAGATTGGGAAATCCATCATAAAAAAGGCAAAAATAAATATGCACTTAAAATGATGATACTCATAACAATGGCAAACATTTATTGTGCTTCCTCTCTGGAGACACTGCTCCAAGTCTTTTATAAGGTAGTAACTCAGTTAATACTCACTTTAATTTGATAAAATGGGTAAATTAGTATTAGCATGTTGTATATGTTGAAACTAAATGACACATGTTAAATAACTTGCCTAAAATCTAGAAACTGGCTAGAGAGCCCAGATTTAGTGTCTAAATGGCAATAACTCTAACTCCAGCTTCCTGGCTCCAGAGCCATTCTTAGACTAAGTTCTACTGTCTATTGGTGGGTAGCTCCTGCCATAATTATTGTCATTTCTCCTTCTACAACTGAACAGGAGAGCCTCTTCATGAAGATAACCAACATCTCCTCCTATGCCAAATTTCAACCATTTCTAACCCTGCAAGCCTGTCGGTCTACTCATTCTCTCTTCACTTCCCTGCCTCTATATTCTCTCTCTTATATTGGTCTTTAAATTAACATCCAAACATACTCAGTACATTCCTCTAACCCTCCTTCAACTCACATCCTTTTTCAAACACTCCCAAATACAAAATCTCTCTGTATCCTTCAAAGCTAATTGTATGTAGCAGATTTGTTGATGCAGGCTGCTTTCTCCTTATTAATTGATCATTGATGCTACAACACACTGAAATCCACCTTAGTTCTATCTATATGTAGATCACTCCCCAAACTCTATGTCTATACATAGAATCTCTTTCCTAAACTCTAAATCCGTAGATCTGATCAATTCAACTGGCTACTCCACTAGCGGAACCTCGGGTACTTCCAACTTGGCAAATGTAAAACTAAACTTTTATTCTCCCTCTTGAGTGGCCAGTCAGAATGACATCACCACCAAGGCAATCTAGGCTTTTCTTACATGCACCTCAAAATCATTCCCAGCCTTTACTTATTACCCATTTCCAAAGCCACTTCCACATTTTTCAATATTCATTACAGTAGCACCCCACTATGAGAAATATCATTGAGTACTCTCGCTTTCTGCCTTCTCTCTTCCTCTTACATATTTTCTCTCTATCACCAAGTCTTATCAATTCCACCTCCTAAATACCTTTCAAATCATCCCCACATTCCCCCATCTGAGTTCTCATAACCTTATTTAGGTTTCCGTCAATTTATGCCTGTGTATTAGATTCCTATTGCTGCCATGACAAATTATCACGTCTTTATTAGCTTAAAGTAACACAAATTTCTTGTCTTAAAATACTATGGATCAGAAGCCTCACCTGAATCCCACTGGCCTCAAGACAAGGGATCAGCAGAGCTGTGTTCCTTTTAGCAGGCTCTAGGAAAGAATCCACTTATTTTCCTCTCTCACTTTCTAGGGACTACATGCATTCTTAGGCTTGTTGTCCCCTTCTTCTATCTTCCAGCCAGTAGTCTACCATCTTTCTGACCCAGCTGCTCTCCTCCAATATCTTTCTCTAACAATAAGCCAGGAAAATTCTCTATTTTTGAAGACCTATGTGATTAGATGGGGCCACTTCGATAATCCAGGTTAAGGACCATATTCCAAGATCCTTAATCACTTCTGCAAAGTCTCTTTTACTATATAAATAACATTCACAGGTTCTGGGTGTTAGGACTTGAATATCTTCAGAGCTATTATTCTGCCTAACACTGTGCAGATTACTCAAATACCTTACTAATCAATATTTCCCTATCTATTCTTTCTCCCTCCAGAGCGCCCCTATGTGCCACCAAAATACTCTTCTATGGTGAAAATGCCTTTCTTAAAATCTTTTAGTAGCTTCCCACTTATCTTCAGCTAGAGTACCCAGTTATGCAAGGTGAAACACACATAGCAAAGAGGGAGCCCAGGTAAGAGAGCATTTGGTCCATCCACTATGCACATTCATGTAAGGTCTCATATTGCTTTTTAATCACTGAATGAGATTATACCCAGTTGTATTTTTAGAAGATTATTGCTTTGTCAGTATAAACATTTTAAATACAATATAAATTTAAATATAAATGGCCTGCATTTGCAGCAACATAGATGCAACTAGAGACTATCACACTAAGTAAATAAGAAAGACAAATGCCATATGTTGTCACTTATATGTGGAATCTAAAATATGACACAAATTGGAATTTCCCATGTGGTGCAGCTGGTTAAGGATCTGGCATTACTGCAGCTTTGGCACAGTTTCAATCCCTGGCCTGAGACTTTCCACATGCTGCGGGTGTGGCAAAAAAAATTTAAATTAAAAAAATAAAATATGATGTAAATGAACTTATCTACAAAACACAAACAGACTCACAGGCATGGATAACAGATTTGTCATTGCCAAGGAGGTGGTTAGGGAAGGGATGGAATGGGAGGTTTGGTTAACAGAAAACTATTATATATAGAATGGATCAACAACAAGGTCCTACCATATAGCACAGAGAACTACCAATATCTTATGATAAACCATAATGGGAAAGATAGTAAATAATAGTGTATATATATGTATAACTGATAACTTTGTTGTACAGCAGAAATCATAACATTGTAAATATACTATACTGCAATATATATATACAATGTGTATATATACATACATATATACACACGTATACATTATATATGTCTACATATTAAAATATATACATTTTATATACATGTGTGTATGTATATATACACACACTTTTCTCATATTACCTTCCATCATGTTCTATCCCAAGAGACTGGTTAGAGTTTCCTGTGCTATACAGTAGGACCTCATTGCTTACTCATTCTATATGTAAGAGTTTGCATCTACTAACCTCAAACTCTCAGTCCTTATCACTCTCTCCCTTTCCCCCTTGGCAACCCCAAGTCTGTTCTCCATGACTGTGAGTCTATTTCTGTTGTGTAGATAGGTTCGTTTGTGCCACAGGTTCCACATATAAGTAATATCATATGGTATCTGTCTTTCTCTTTCTGACTGACTTCACTTCATGTGAGAATCTCTAGTTGCATCCATGTTGCTACAAATGGCATTATCTTGTTCTTTTTTTTTTTTTTTTTTTTTTTTTTTGGCTTGGCTGAGTAGTAAGGGGAATCACATAGAAGGGGAAACACATAGAAAGAAAGCAGAAACATTCCACTTTTTTTTTCTTTTCCCCTCCATTTTCTTGTACCCCAACTCCCAAGAAATCTTGACATGGTAGGGACAGAGACAGAGGACAAGCAGCCTATAAGGGAAACTCACAAGAGCCAAAATTCTAAAGTAGGATCATTTCCCTTTCCCTTCAGTAGTGCTGCAGTTCAAACGGGATGGGACCCATCTGTAGAGAGGAGTTCCAGTGAACCAAAAAAGTACTGGAGAGGTTACACAAACAGAAGAGCTTGGAGGATTGACCCCATATAGTTATTTTTGAACTCTGGGCTCAAATTCATGCCTCAGAGGCATGAATCTGGTACAAATCAGCAGCATACCTGAGACTTTGAGAACTGAATTAATGGACAGACCACTGTCCGGGTCCCAGACTGTCCCCTGGATGGTGCACATTAGAAACAGATGCAAAACTCTATACCATGGTTTTGAAATCTAAACTGACTTTGAAATCTCAGCCCACAGAAGGAGATTTGGAACTCAGTATGAACCTTACTGGGTAAATTCCCTGCTGAAACAATTTCCATTGGATTAAAATAAGACTCTGAGCTGCATAACATATATTTTAATTTCCATAATTTAATTTAAAATAATTCAGCAAAGGAAGACTCTTCAAAGTTTGCAATCTCATAACCTACTCATACCGATATTAAGATGACATAAACATTGTGATTATCATTACAAGATATTAAATCATCTATTATCAAAATTATCAAATGACTAATTGCAAAAATCCCGAAAACAAATTTTAAAATAGAAAAAATTATCAAAGAAAAATACACAAAGAAAACTGAAGTGGAAATTTAAGAACTGAAAAATACAATAACTGAAATGGAAGAAAATATTTTAAAACCCACTGGATGGACTCAAAAGCAGAATGACAATAATAGTAAAAAGAATTGGTGAATTTAAAAATAAATTAATAGATATTATCTCACCTAACCAACAGATTAGAAAAAAAGATTTTTAAAAATGTGAACAGGGTCTCAGAAACTTGAGAGATGATAACATATGATCTAATATCTGTGTCACTGACATTCTGGAAAAAGAGAAAGAGTATGGTATTGAAAACGTATTCGAAGAAATAATAAACAAAAACTTCTTAAGAAGTTGAAAAAGGTAGAAATCCATGCATCTATACAAATGAAAGAAAGAGGGAGAAGAACGGGCGGATGGGGGAGATTAAGAGAAAGTTCTTTACTGTAGAAGGCAAAATACTACATGTAGAAGGAATGAGAGTTTTCAAAAATCAACACTGAGTGCTAAAACTGGTAGGGAAAATCTTAATAAGGAATCATTATTTACACAGCCTCCTTACAAAATACTTTTAATTACAAAGAAAATAATGCCAACTTTATTGTAGGGAAATTTGATAGAAAACACTTTAACCAAATGATTAATGTAACATTACCTTACCTGGGATAATTATAATGAGAGAGAGAGAGAGAGAAAAACATTATTATTTATGGCAAGTGCATGTCAGATAATTGCAAAACAATAACTCCAAACAGGACAACTGACAACTACATTTTCATCTCTTTGACTGTTCTTCACTCGGCAAAACAAAAGCAAACCAACACCAAACAACACTCTTACAGAGATAGAAAATAGAAAATGTGTTTCTTTAGGGAACAGCAGAAATAATTCTTTTCAGCAGCTCTTAGATAAAATGCAAAATGAAGCTGAATGGAAAGAATTAGAATCAGAGAGACTGGGTTTGTGATTTAGTTGAAGTTCATAGTAGCTTTGTGGTTTGGGGAAAGTAACAACTTCTCAGAGCTTCACTGTTTACCTTAAGATATGATACATAGGGCTATTTTTGAGAAACAAATGGAATAAAGTATGTAAAGCTGCCAAGCACATTATCTGCCATAAAATAATACATTTTAAATGAATTAGTTGGATAGGGATGCTCTGAAGTATTTCCTCTGTAGGGATGAGCAGAAATTGTCATTTTGTGGGACTTGGGACAGTTTTCATCAGTCATGAGAGAGGTCTTCTCTTATCTTAGGCAGGATAATTTACTAATTAAATAGCAAAAGTATAGGGGGAAAAATGAGGATTTCTAGGATTTCAGGAATGGAGTCATTTCTAAAGCTTGCAGGTTTAAAGCCTGCAATAAATTCTGTTCCTTCCTACAACTCTACTAAAATCAGGATAAAGAATGTTTTTGAAGCCATTCGTCCATGAGGATAAAGAAGACATGAGGGGACACAAGAGCAATGAAACTATGGCATCTGAAAAGCAAATGAACCAGGTAATATTGACAGCAAATCAGAAATAGCTAGATCCCCTATTGAAAGTAGGCTAAACTGAGAAGCAAACTAATCTACCTTTCAGGACTCCCATAAGGCTCAAAAATCAGTGACTCTATTATCTCTAGAAATGGAGACAAAACAGGGTTGAAATCAGAACAATCGTCTGAAAATATATTTAAGGAGTTCTGTCGCGAGACATGTTTCTACAATATTTTCTCAGCCTCTTTGCTGAAAACTCCATCTTGTCCTGCTTTGCTTTACCCCATCTTCCTGCTTGGAAAACAGTCTCAGTGCTGGTGAATGACTTAAGCTTAAGAACAAAGACCTAAAAGACTAAGTTATTCATAGGGTCAGCTGAATGAGGACTTAATGCGTTGGTCTAGGCATGTGGACCTGTGCAGATTGGCACACTGTTTGCACAGCATGACACCTCCTCTTAATAGTAAAAGAAAGAAGAGCCTCATGGCCTCAAGGGGTCTATTAGGGGTCGCTAGCAGGATATGCATTAGCAAGGAGAACCAAGGTGCAAACCTAGGCACTTCCTGCAGAAGCACAATGGTAATTCTCTAGATGCTATGCATAGATAGCTGACGCCAAGCTTCCTCAAATGCTAATGACTGTTAAATGCCTTGAGGTCAGAATAAAAGCTTAATCAGCAACCGGCTGTGTGACTTTTACAATAACTTAAAAAAAACCTATATCCTACACCTACAACCTTCTCCCCACTTGAAATAATCCTAAAAAGCACAATAAAAGCAGCGTGGTTTCTTGAGGCGGTGCTCTTGGTCCCTGAGACCTTGAGTCCCCCAGTTCCCGCCTTTACTTAAATGTCTCTGTGTCTTGTTTTATGTTAACTTTTTTCCTTAAGTTTCACAGCACCCATTCTTCAGCCCCATTCTGCTGAGTTGGTCTCAGCAGAGTTCAACTCCAGATTTCATCTTTTGTTCTTTACAGCTAGAAAACTATTTATTCCCATTCCAATAGAACTCCTGATTTTTTTTTTTTTTTCTTCTGAAAATGTAATACGGAAGGTCTCCAAACTTGGAAAACCAAGCACAGTTTAGGCCTGATTTCAGTAAACACAGGTACTAAGTGAAAATTCCCACACTAGATTTTGATATCCATGCCTTCTCTCCTTCAGCTCACAGAATTCTGGCAGCCAAAGTTATGTTCTATAGGCAAGAATGAGTCCATGAAACATCACCTGGAGATATATTAACATCAGCGTTCTCCCAACTAATCAGAGTACACAGGTCACCTTAATTTGGAGCACAGAGTAGCCAAGCCTCATCCTTTCAAACAGAGCTTTTTGATCACTTCTCTTGGTGTTCCAACCACTCTAGTGAACAACATGAAACAGATAAATAATCAGCTATGATAATTGCTATTTTACCAGCCTAACTGAAAAGAAGAGTTAAGGAACTCAAGAATACTTGGGACAGAGCACTTACTGTGTTGGAGGGTGAGAACAAAATTGCTCACAATGTAAGTTGGAAAGTGAGAGGGTGGTAAAAAAAGGAGTTGGGACATATTCAATGAGAGAGAAGCCTTTTAAGTAGCAAAAGTATATTAGAATGTACCGGAAGAAGGGAACTTGTAAGACAGAATACAATAGAGAATAAAATCCTTGAACTTTTGGTTGGAAAAGTATCGTTGAGGGTTGTGTGGCATATGATATGGCCATAGCCATGGTGAATTTGGATTAGATGGCAAGGAGGAAACTATGATTGCAGTAGATAAGGTCAATGTTGCAGGTGACAAACATATAACTATCTTAAGCCAACTCAAACTAGCTTAAACAAAATATAGGTGATATTTCCTCATAACTGAGAAGCCCATAAGGGCAGCTAAGACTGGGAATTGTCCAATAAATGCCATTAAACTCAGATACTTTCTCTTTGCTCTGCTTTCCTCTATGATAGATTCATTCTCAGGCAGTTGACTCCCAGTAAATATTATTGATTTGATGAATAAATTATATCAGCCCTCATCCCTTTACCTAAAAGTATCTTTTCCTTACTCTCCATTGGTTTATTTCTCAAAGAAAAGATGTGCATCTCTTTTTCTTTCTAAGTTCTGCATGTATAATATAAATTCTCATTTCTTTCCAGAATCTCTAGAACTACTTTCTATAAATTATTCTCCTTCAATTTAAGCATCACTCTCTCTACTTGATGCTTCCTTGCTCAAACCACACAAAATTTTATGTTTTCCTATCCTGAAACAAAAATAATTTTAAAAAGCTTCTCTCAAGACTGCTACTCCTTTGTACTCCAATTCTTTTTCCTTACCTTATTTAAATGCACTCTGTATTTAGTGATTTTCCCTACTTTATAATCAAACTTACTCATAAAACTTCTTATAGTCCAACTCCAGCTTCAAACAGTCATGAAATTGCTGTTTTAGAAGTCAGTTATGATTTTCCACACCTATTCCATGGTCCAGGTCTGACCTCAGTTTCCATCTTATGACCCAACCAGCCTTATTAAGCTCATTCCAAATTTTTATTCTTAATATCCTATCAAATCTGCTTTCATTTAGATTCTGCCAATGGTCCTCCCAATTTCCCAAGAAGACAGATAGAAAACTCAGTGTCAAAGCAAGAATCCTGTCTTCCTCCCTCTCCATGGCTAACAGCTAACAGTAGACTGCCTCGACTTTGCCTCTGGCAACTGTCTCTTGCTCTCCTTTCTCAATCCCAGATAATTATATCTCCTACATTTCTGGAAATTTAGTTACCTTTTCTTTTTTTTTTTTTTTTTTGTTGCTATTTCTTGGGCCGCTCCCACAGCATATGGAGGTTCCCAGGCTAGGAGTCGAATCGGAGCTGTAGCCACCGGCCTACACCAGAGCCACAGCAACGTGGGATCCGAGCCGTGTCTGCAACCTACACCACAGTTCACGGCAACGCCGGATCCTTAACCCACTGAGCAAGGGCAGGGACCGAACCCGCGACCTCATGGTTCCTAGTCGGATTCGTTAACCACTGCGCCACGACGGGAACTCCTAGTTACCTTTTCAATTCATGCTTCACAATGCCAATGATCTACATTCTTAAGAAAAATCAACATCATACCTCTCTTCTCTTTAAAAATGTTCCTTAGCTCCTCATCGACTACAAACAAAAATTTCCAAATTCCAGAGAACAGCATTTATTTTGTTGCAAATATCCTTCAGCTGCTATGGTGAAATGTAATGATTATAGAAAGTGGAGCCAGAAGACCCAGTCTCAAATCCAGTTCTAATACTTTCTTTCAAATAATACTTTGTAAATGAACATTCTATAGGTAGAAAGTAAGATCCATAAAATATGCATAGATGTCAAGAAAAACAATTGAGAGGAAAGGCTTAACTTGTCCAAGATTGATCGCTGAAGGCCCACTTCCAGCAAATGAGTTCGTTTCCTGCAAAATCCCAGGGAGACTGACATGACCAAGTGCTCAGAATAGCCAGTCTTGGTTAACAAGTCTTGATGACCACTGCATCACTTATGTGAGGCAAGGTGCTAGCACTTTCCCAAATATGAATACTGAGATGACAGGATAAAGCTGGCTACAAGGTTCCACACCATCACATTTTTTATTTTATCTCAGTTTCTGTTCACACTAGGGAAAGGACCAGGACTTTCCTAATATTGCAGGTTTGAAGCACCATAGCCGAGGGTCAGAATCCCTCTCCTACAATCTGACGTCTGGTCCTGCCAGATGGCTCTGCACTCACTACAATGTAATGGGAAACATGGGACTGGCACATTTCTACCATTCTGTCAGCCTAAGTGTTCCCAACAAAAACTGTTTCAACAAGTCTGGTATATAATGCTTAGGCATCTTTCCTTGTAGCTTGCTAGCCATGTCATAAACATTTACACTGTTCTAGTACCCAATACTGTTCAAATGTTCTCCAGCTAGGATACTTCTGAAAGTTACCTAGCATCTTTGGACTTCAATGTCATTACAGTAGAATAAAAACACAATTTTTTTTTTTTTTTTGCTTTTTAGGGATTCACCTACAGCACATGGAAGTTCCCAGGCTAGGGGTTGAAACGGAACTATAGCTGCTGGCCAGCACCGCAGCAATGCAGGATCCAAGCTGTGTCTTTGACCTACACCATGGCTCACGGCAATGCCAAATCCATAACCCACTGAGTGGGGCCAGGGATCAAACCCACATTCTCATGGATACTAGTCAGGTTTGTTTCCACTGAGCCACTGTGGGAACTCCAACATAGTATTTTTTTAATTGAAGTAAGGTTGATTTACAATATTGTGTTAGTTTCAGGAGACACCTAGTGATTCTATTTCATTATAGGTCATTAAAAGATACTGAATATAATTCCCCATGCAATACAGTAAATATTTGTTGCTTATCTATTCTATGTAGTTTGTATCTGTTAATTCCATACTCATTTGTCCCTTCCCATCTCCCTCTCCTCTTTGGTAACGTTTGTTTCCTATGTCTATGAATAGGTTTTTGTTTTACATACAGATTAATTTGTATTCTTTTTTAGATTCCACATGTAAGTGATATCACATAGTATTTGTCTTTGACTTCACTAAGTATAATATTCTCTAGGTCTATCCACGTTGCTGCAAATGGCAGTGCTTCATTCTTTTTATGGCTGAGTAATATTAAATTGTGTGCATATGTGTACACATCTTCTTGAGCCAATCATCTGGCCAGTGGACACCTGGGTTTTTCCATGTCTTGGCTAATTGCAAATAGTGCTTCCATGAACATTGGGGTACATGTATCTTTTCTAATTAGAGGTTTGTTTGTTTGCTTGTTTGTTTTTCTGGTTATATGCCCGGGGTGGGATTGCTGGGTCATAGGGTACGGGGTGGGATTGCTGGGTTATATGGTAACTCTTTGCAGTTTTTTAAGAAACCTCCACACTGTTTTACAGTGGCTGCACCAATTTACATTCTTACCAACAGTGTATGAGGGTTCCTTTTTCTTCACACCTTCTCCAGCATTTATTATTTGTAGACTTTTTGGTGATAACTATTCTGATCAGTGTGAGGTAATACTTCATTGTGGTTCTGACTTTCATTTCTCTAATAATTACTCATATTGAATATTTTTTCATGTGCCTGTTTACCATCTGTATGTCTTCTTTGGAAAAATGTCTTTTTAAGTCTTCTACCCATTTTTCAATATTCAGTTGTAAAAATAAAATGTTTTGTGACTAAAACTTATACCATATATGAAAGTGCCAAGTACTTACCAAAGAATTAAAATCAAAATGATTATTGAATTGAATAAAATCCAATTCTATAAAGTATCTCAGGTTATCAATAAGGAAAATAGGATTTAAGAAAATTAATGGACTTCTTAAATACAGGAGGTCAGAGAAAACCAAAGTAATCAAAGGCAAAGAACATTATCTGTCAAAGCACTTATATTTATTGCCATTAATAGAATATAAAAGAAAAACAAGGAATTACATGCATTTTTGCACAAGATAAATAATAAAAAGTGATACTTTAAAACAGACTAAAGTGTTATAACTAGGCACTGATGTTACATTTATTTCTCCATGTTCAGAGTCCTTATCTCCTCTAAATATTGCCCAACCAAAATGTCAAAATCACATACTACATGAATTAAAGGGATATTTTTTTCAATAAAATAAATGTTTTTCATTAAGAACCTACTGTCTGGAGTTCCCTCTGTGTCACGATGGGTTAAGGATCTGGCATTGTCTCTGTGGCAGCACAGGTTCAACCCCCCACCTAGAGCAGAGGGTTAAGGATGCAGCATTGCTACAGCTGTGGCATAGGTTTCAGCTGCATCTCAGATTTGATCCCTGGCCCAGGAACTTCCATATGCTGTGGGTACAGTCAAAAAAGAAAAATATAACCTATTGTCTGCACTGCCTAGGCAAAGAGTTATGAAAAATACGGAAATATGTGTAATGCAAAATGAATCACTCTCCTGAAAAAAATAGCATCGCTTTCCAACTTGATCTACAGATTCAATATAACCTAATCAAAATCCTAGTAAGATATTTTGTGAATATTGGCAAACTGCTTCTAAAGTTTATATGGAGAGGCAGAAGACCCAGAATAGCCCCAGAGTAGCCAACACAATACTGAAGGAGAAGAACAAAGCTGTAGCACTGACATTATTCAATTTCAGAACTTACCATGAAACTATTGTAATCAAGACAGTGTGATATTGGCCAAAGAATAGACAAGTAAACCAATGGAAGAGAATAAGAAGCCCAGAAATAGATCCCATAAATATATCCAACTGATCTTTGACAAAGGAACAAAGGCAGTACAATGGAGAAAAGCTAGTCTTTTTAACAAGTGGGGCTGGAACAACTAGACATCCACATGCAAAAAAATTGAATCTAGACACAGATGTTATATCCTTCACAAAAATTAACTGAAAATGGGTCAAAGATCTAAATATAAAATGCAAAACTATAAAACTAACAGATAATGCTTTTTTAGATATAACACAAAAGGCATGATTCAAGAAAAAAATTGAAAAAGCAGAATTTAATTAAAATTGAAAACTTCTGTAAAAGACAATGTCTAGAGAACAAGACAAGCCACACACTGGAAGAAAATATTTACAAAAGATATCTGATAAAGGACTGTTTTCTAACCAAGAACACTTAAAATTCAACACTAACGGAGTTCCCGTCGTGGCGCAGTGGTTAACGAATCCGACTAGGAACCATGAGGTTGCGGGTTTGATCCCTGGCATTGCTCAGTGGGTCAAGGTTCCGGCGTTGGCGTGAGCTGTGGTGTAGGTCACAGACGCAGCTCGGATCCTGCGTTGCTGTGGCTCTGGTGTAGGCTGGCAGCTACAGCTCCTATTCGACCTCTAGCCCGGGAACCTCCATATGCCGCAGGAGCGGCCCAAGAAATGGCAAAAAGACAAAAAAAAAAAAAAAAAAAAATCAACATTAAGGAAAAAAAATGCAACTAAAAAAAAAAAAAAAGACCTTAACACACACTTCACCATAAAAGATCTGTAGATGGTAAATAAGCATCCGTCATTTGGGAAATGCAAGTTAAAACAATGATGACATAACACCATGCGCCTATCAGAATAGCCAAAATCCAGAACACTAGACCACCAAAGATGACCCAAGATTTGGGGGAAAAGAATGTGCTCTATTTTTTGATCCCTCTTTCATTTTTTTTCTCACTGCCCATAATATCATGGTTGAAAGAAAAGAAAAGAGGTTCTATTGATTCTTTTGTGTTTTTTTTTCTTTCCTGCTTAACTCACCTCACCAGTTAACAGTAATTGGCCATCAATGCCTGGTGTAAGACTGGCATTCAAGTTCAGATTCTCTCACAGTCAATATATGGGTACATGTCAGGGTCTTTGAGGACCTTTAACATAGACAGCCATTTTCCAACAAACTATTTTGTCTCTTATTTGACAAAAGAGAAATTATTTGAAAGGGCACATGCAGGTTATCTTTAGCCTAACTAGTTTTCATGACGTTCACTTGTCCCATGGAAAACGTCCCCATTTACCATGCCGAACAGTAATAGCACAGATGGACTTAGTAGTGCTTACATTTACAGGCTATTTTCAACAGACTCTATTTACAGAATTCTCTAAATTGAATTCTCTGGGTATTTATGTGTGCCCCCCTAATCTAAAGAATACATGTTAACCTCTCTCTAGACAATTTTCCAATCATGTTCCAAAGAAAAGACCTACATAAACTCATAATCTACTCATGAGTGTCAAGTTTGTTTTTTGGTTTTGTGTGTGTGTGTGTGTATTTTGTTTGTTTGTTTTTGTTTGTTTGTTTGTTTTTTGCTTTTTAGGGCTGTATCCATAGCACATGGAAGTTCCCAGGTGAGGGTTGAATAGGAGCTACAGCTGCTAGCCCACACTATAGCCACAGCAACACGGAATTCGAGCCATGTCTTCACCCTACACTATAGCTCACAACACCGGATCACTGACCCACTGTGCATGGCCAGGGATCAAACCCGCATCCTCATGGATACTAGTTGGATTCATTTCCACTGTGCCACAATGGAAACTCCCTTGAATCAAGCTTTGTAGTGAGAGCCCAATCATCTGTTTTGCAGCCATTCCCAATTTCTATGAGTGGTATTCTTTAAAGACTTCTTACTTAACTTTGGAAGAAGGTAAATAAATAGGAAATTCTCTATCCCATTAATGTCTTCAAATTCCTAACCTCCTCTTAGATAGCCTACTTGGGATGCTGTAGTTAAAATTATAAAATCCTCATCCCATATACTAGTAAATTATGGAAACTGTATCTAAAAAGTTTTACTATCTTGGGAGTTCCCTTGTGGTGCAGTGGGTTAAGGATCTAGCTTTGTCACTGCAGCAGCTTAGGTTGCTGCTATGGTGCAGGATCAGTTCCTCAAGCACAGTCAAAAATTAAACATAAAAATTAAAATTGTGTTATCTTTATAATGTGGAGGTACACTAATATTACTTTGTGTTTTGAATGCAAAGTTTCACCTAACGTCCTTAAATTTCAAGAAAATGTGCATGCTACAGTTTGCATTTTGGTTCAAGAATAAGAACATAAAGGATTCGGTTTAATGATTGAAACCATAGTGTAGAATGAAAAAAGTTTACTTTATGATAAGGTTAATTTATAAAAATTGCAAAATATACATAAGTGCACTCCTGGTATTAATTTCCAACTCTTTAACACTGAGAACTAGTAAAGCATACCCAAGTATAGCTAAGGGAAATATCACAATCCAGGTCTTTACCTTTTTTGATAGCTGCTATTCTGTACTCTAAATTGTCATACAATGCACTCTATCATAAAAAGAATTTTTTCTACCTAGCAACCAAAAAGTGATAATAGAAATACAAAATTATCAGACCTAATTATTCTGGAATCAAGTTGTCTCTATATCAAATCAAACATAGCTTAAATTACATTGTTTTCCTCTAGTGCACCTAATATATTCCAGATTCAATCTTTCAAAATAAGGACAAACCACTACCAATTTGTCTTTCTTCTTACCCTGGTCTGAGGGTGGTATGTTCTTTCTTGTGTGATTCTTTTATTTGTTTTTTTTTTTTCCCCAAAGTATCTACTATAGATCTCAGCACTCCATCTTTGCATACTATCTGGAATTGAAGCATTGTCTATTGATGCTGCTATAAGAAGGATACTATAGACTGAGTGGCTTTAGCTTTGTAAACAACAGAATTTTAATTCTCAAAATTCTGAAGGCTGGGACATCCAAGAGCAAGGTACCAGCAGATTCAGTATCTGGTGAGAGCCTGCTTACTGAATCACAAATGGTCAGCTTCTTCTTTCAGCTTCTTCTTTTGTCCTCACATGGAAGAAGGAGGAAGGAAGCTCACCAGTATCCCTTTTAGGAGTTCCCATCATGGTGCAGTGGAAGCAAATCCGACTAGGAACCACGAGATTGGAGGTTCAATCCCTGTCCTTGCTCAGTGGGTTAAGGATCCTGCATTGCTGTGAGCTGTGGTGTAGGTCGCAGATGCAGCTTGGGTCTGGTGTTGCTGTGGCTCTGGTGCAGGCTGGCGGCTGTAGCTCCAATTCGACCCCTAGCCTGGGAAACTCCACATGACACAGGTGCAACCCTAAAAAAGCAGGAAAAAAAAAAAAGGAGCTGCCAGTATCTTTTTATATTGACACTAATTCCATTCATGAAGCCTCTACCCTCATGACCTAAATCACCCACCAAAGGCCTCCTATATCCAAATACCATCACTTTGAGGGATTAGAATCTAGAGGACACAACATTCATTCTATAGAGGGTATCTTTCACCCTGGTTTTTGGTAGGAAAACAACTTCCATTTAAACCTTACATGAAAAAGACTCCCCCTCTCTGGCACAAATTATTTCCTAACACTCTCTAAGCATTTCTTTTCAATACACCCCCATCGTTTCATCCATTTTGAGCCTTTCTAATTATTAAAGCCATGTTTGTTGTTTTTTAACTACTCAAGAATTTTATTGTATAATTCATTTTATAAGATATAAAAAACATGCAGAGTCTGCAGTAGTTTGCGTAAACTGCAGTAATTTGCCACCGTTTCCTACATACACATTCTCTGGCAATATGACTTTGTTGCTTCTTTCATCAAAAGATGGTATCCATTTCCTCAGTCCTTGAATCTGGTTAGGCTTGTCACTTGTGTTGTTTAGAATTCTGCAGGAATAATGCTGTGCTAGTTCTGACTCTAGGAATCTATCCATGTTGCCACACTCTCAAAATCCTACTGTTCAAGTTAGCCCGCTTTGTGATGAGATATGGTAGTCTAGTCAGCTCCACAGCCCCAGATGACAGCAAGCCAATCATAAGAATGTAAATGAGTCCAGCAGTAGTCTGGCAGTTGACTATTAATGAACGACTGAGACTTGTTGAGACCAGAAGAGCCCAGATGAGAATATAGCCCAGGATAAAACTCAAACTTCCAAATCATAAAATCCCTTTTCTTCTTTTTTTTTTTTCAGACTAGGGGTCAAATCAGAGCTGTACCCACCAGCTTATACCAGCAATGCCAGATCTGAGCCGCATCTGTGACCTACACTACAGCTCATGGCAACGCCGGATCCTTAACCCACTGAGCAAGGCCAGGGATTGAACCTGTGTCCCCATGGATGAAAGCTGGGTTTTTTACCACTGTGCCACAATGGGAACTCCCAAGTTGTAAAATCTTGAGCTAAACAAATCATTGTTGATTTAAGATATTAATTTCTGGAGTAACAAAATTCAAGCAACTCACGGGAAGGCAGGAAAATTAAAACAAAGGAATCAAAATTAAGAAAACAAACAAAAATAGAAATAAAATGGCAAACATAAACCCTAACATGTTAGTAATTACATTAAATGTATATCATATGCACCACTTAAAAAGTGACATTGGCAGAGTAAATTAAAAACTGTTACCTAAATATATGCTGTCCACAAAAAACTCACTTCAAATATTATGACATAGATTTCACGTAGTTTGCAGCTCTGTTGACTGGTGTATAAACATTTAGGATTTTTATGTCTTCATGATGGATTGACCCTGTTATCATCATATATCTTTCTCAGCCTTTGGTAATTTTCTTTATTCTCAAGTC
This sequence comes from Sus scrofa, assembly GCF_054392235.1. Taxonomy (NCBI): domain Eukaryota; kingdom Metazoa; phylum Chordata; class Mammalia; order Artiodactyla; family Suidae; genus Sus; species Sus scrofa. Next base: position 16,560,818 of record NC_139391.1, read on the forward strand.
ACTTTGCTTGATATTAATACAGCCATTCCTGTTTTCCTTTGATTAATGTTTCCATGATATATTATTTTGCATCCTTTTATTTCACCTGAGAAATATATGAAACAAAATCTGAAAGGAGATATATACAAATATGCTACTATAGTGGTAGAATTTAACACCCCTCTCTCAAAAAAGGATAGAACAAACAGAAAACCAGCGAACTATACAGCTCATCAACAACACCATTCAACAGGATCTGACTGACGTTACTGGAACACTTCATCCAACAACAGTAAACTACACCTTCTTTATAAATACCCACAGATTATGTACCCAAATTACCATATCCTAGAGCATTAAACAATCCTCAAATGATTTAAAAGAATTTTAATAATATATACTGTTCTGTGCCATCACAAAGGAATCAAGAAAGAAATCAGTAACAGAAAAATAATGGGAAAATCTCCCAATAGTTGGAAACTACACAACACACTCTGAACAACTCATCAGTCAATAGGAAAAACAAGAGGTTAAAAAGTACACTGAACTAAATGAAAATAAAAATACAATATATGAAAATGTGTGGGACACAACTGAAGCAGTAGTAAGGAGATTAACAGCATTAAATGTATGCACTAATAAAAAGGAAAGCTCTCCAATAAATAATCTAAGTTCATTACATCAAAACTCTAGAAAAAAAGAGTAAAATAAACCCAAATCAAGCAGAAGGAAGAAAGTAATAAAAAATAAAAGTAGAATTCAATAACACTGAGAACTGAAAAATAGAGATCAGGGAGTTCCCGTCGTGGCGCAGTGGTTAACGAATCCGACTAGGAACCATGAGGTTGCGGGTTCGGTCCCTGCCCTTGCTCAGTGGGTTAATGATCCGGCGTTGCCATGAGCTGTGGTGTAGGCTGCAGACGCGGCTCGGATCCCGAGTTGCTGTGGCTCTGGCGTAGGCCGGTGGCTACATCTCCGATTCAACCCCTAGCCTGGGAACCTCCGTATGCCACAGGAGCGGCCCAAGAAATAGCAACAACAACAAAAGACAAAAAAGACCAAAAAAAAAAAAAAAGAAATAAAAAAAAAGAAAAATAGAGATCATTGAAAAAGTGAGCTGGGTCTTTGAAAAGATCGCTAAAATTGATAAACATCTAAAAGGACAAAGTAAAACAGAGAAAAGATGACAATTATCACTATCAAGAATGAAACAAGGACTATTACTGCATTCCCTACAGATTTCAAAAGAACAGTAAGAGAATACGATGAAAAACTCCACACACATGAATTTGACAAATGAGAAGAAATGGACCAATTCTCAAAAACACACAAACTACAACAATCAACCCAATATTAAATGTATTATTTGAATACCCTGTACCCATCAAACATTTTTTTTTGTTCTGTCAATTTTTGCTGTACAGAATAGTGAACCAGTTATTCACATATATAAAATCTTTTTCTCATATTATCTTCCATTATGTTCCATCACAAGTAACTGCATATAGTTCCTGGTGCTATACAGCAAGACCTCATTACTTATCCATTTTAAATGTAATATTTTGTATCTACTAAACCCAAACTCCCAGTGCATGCAATACCCTCCCCCTCCCTCTTTGCAACCACAAGTCTGTTCCCCATTTGATGGCTATTTAGGTTGTTTCCATGTCTTGGCTATTGTGAATAGTGCTGCAATGAACATAGGAATGCAGGTATATTTTTCAATTAAAGAATTCCCTTTTCTCCACATCCTCTCCAGCATTTATTTGTTGACTTGTTAATGATGGCCATTCTGTTACCATTGTGAGGTGGTACCTCATTGTAGTTTTGATTTGCAGTTCTCTAATAATTAGTGATGTTGAGCATTTTTTCATGTGCCTGATGGCTGTCAGTATGTCTACTTTGTAGAAATGTCTGTTTAGGTCTTCTGCCCATTTTTCAATTGAGTTGTTTGTTTGTTTTGCTGTTGAGTTGTAAGAGTTGTTTGTATACTTTGGAGATTAAGCCCTTGTCAGTTATATTGTTTACAACTATCTTCTCCATTCTGCAGGTTTTCTTTTGATTTTTTTATGGTTTCCTTTGCTGTGCAAAAACTATTAATTTGTAATTTTACAACCCCCAAAAACTAATTCTCCAGGTTCAGATGGTTTCACTGGAGATTTCTACCAATCATTTAAAAAAGAATTGGGGAGTTCCCGTCGTGGCGCAGTGGTTAACGAATCCGACTAGGAACCATAAGGTTGCAGGTTCGGTCCCTGCCCTTGCTCAGTGGGTTCATGATCCGGCGTTGCCGTGAGCTGTGGTGTAGGTTGCAGACGTGGCTCAGATCCTGCGTTGCTGTGGCTCTGGCGTAGGCTGGTGGCTACAGCTCCGATTGGACCCCTAGCCTGGGAACCTCCACATGCCGCTGGAGCAGCCCAAAGAAATAGCAAAAAGACAAAAAAAAAAAAAAAAAAAAAAAAAAATTAAAAAATTAAAAAAGAATTGGCACTAGATCTTCCCAATCTTTTTTAAAAACAAAATGTGAAAGAACACTTTCCAATTCATTTCATAGAGTTAATATTATTCTGATACTGAAATCATACCTGAAAATGCACAAAATGTACTAAAGCATCATATCCCTCATTAATATTAACAGTTCAACAGTACATAGAATTAGACACAATTACCAAATCATACTGTTCTAGCCAGTGAAATAAGGCAAGACAGGGAAATAAAAGACATACAGACTAGAAATAAATAAAAGTATTCTTATTTGTAGACAATATAATTGTTTATTCCAGGGATGCAAAGTTGGTTGAGCATTTGAAAAACAATCAATGTAATCCACTATATTAACAAGTTAAAGAAGAGCAATCACATATCACATCAATGCAGAAAAACAGTATGACAAATTTAAATACTGAATTGTGATGAACACACACAGAAAAATGGGAATTTTTTTTCTGAGAAAAAGGTAAATTCTTAAAATTTAAAGAGAGGTAAAATCATCAACATGATAAGGAATGTATACAGAAAACCTAACACTTAAAATTATACTTACTGGTGATGATGTTTTCTCCCTTAAATCAGAACAAGGCAAGTATGTCCATTCTTATCCAGTGCAAAGCTGGAATTTCCAGATAATTCAATAAGCCAAGAAAGAAAAATAAAAGATACACACATTGGAAGGAAAGAAATAAAACTCTTCTTATTTGAAGATGATATAATTGTCTATTTGGAAGGTCCCTAGGAATATACAGGATCAGTCTCTAGAACTAACAGGTGAGTTCAGCAAATTCACAAGACACAAGCCAAAGTAATCCATTACATTACTACACATTAGCAGTGAGCATACAGTCATTGAAATAATAATGCAATACCACTGACAATCACTCAAAAAATGAAATTCTCGGGCATCAGTCTAATGAAACGTGTAGTACTTGTGGAGTTCCCATTGTGACTGAGTGGAAACAAATCTGACTAGCATCCATGAAGACATAGGTTCAAGCCCTGGCCTTGCTCAATGTGTTAAGATCTGGCATTGCTGTGAGCTTGGTATAGGGTACAGATAGGGCTCCAATCCCGCATTGCTGTGGGTGTGGTGTAGGCCAGCCTGGAAACCTCCATATGCCACAGGTGCAGCCCTAAAAGGATAAATCAAAACAAAACAAAACAAAAAAATGTTTAATACTTGATTGCTGAAAACTACACAACATTGATGGAAGAATTCAAAGAATGTCTAAATAAATGAAAGAAAAAATATGTTTTGGATTTAATGGCAAAATATAGTAACTACATCAATTTTCCCCAAAATTGATATACAGTTTAAGGCAACTTCCATAAAAAGTCCAGCAATTTTTTGTAAATATAGACAAGATTATTCTAAAAGTTACATGAGACGACAAATGAACTAGAACAGTTAAAACTATCTTGAAAAAAAAGAATAAAATGAGAGGAATAAATCTACTGATATCAAGACAATTTATGGTTATAATGTAGAAGACTGTGTGCTGTGGCAGAGGGACAGGAACATAGATCAATGGAACAGAATAGAGAAACCAGAAATAGACCTACACAACTATACTCAACTGATTCTTTACAAAGGTACAAAAGCAACTCAATGGAGGAATGGTAGGCTTTTCAACAAATGAAGCCAGAAAAATTAGACATCCATAGTAGGGAAAAAAGAGCTGTTACCTAAGTCTTATATACTTTATAATAATTAATATAAAATGGATCATGGGCTTAAATATAAAAGGTATAAATATAAAACTTTTTTAAAATCATAGAAAATCCTTGGGACCTAAGGTTAGAGAAAGAATTCTTAGACTTAACAGCAAAAGTACAAATTATAAAAGAAGAAAATGATCAACTGGTATTCCACCAAGTTGTAACATTTTGCTCTATGAAATGCCATGTTTAGAGGATGAAAAAAACAAATTAATGCTGGGAAAAACCTGTAAGCCATATATATCTAACAAAGGACTGGTATATAGAATATAGAGAGACATCTCAAAATCCAACAATAAATAAAACAACAACCAAAAAACCAAGCAATCCAATGGACCTGAGCACACAAAAACCTGTGCACCAATGTTTATAAAAGCTTTATTTGTAATTGTCAAAAGCTGGAAACAACCCAGATGTCATTCAACAGGTAAAATATTAAACAAACAGTGGTATGTCCATATCATGGAATACTAGTCAGCAATAAAAAGGGATGAACCGCTAGGGAATTATGCTAACAAAACAAAACAAAAAGGCTACATACTGCATCACTCTATGTAATTCTTGAAATGAGAAAATTATAAAGGTGGAAAACAGAATGGATGTTGTTAGCAGTTAAGAAGGGAGTGGGAGTCACAAGGAAGTCTAGAGGACTATAAAAGGGCAACAAGAGGAATCCTTGTGGAGGACTATAAAAGGGCAATAAGAGGAGTCAATGTTCTATACCTTGATTGTATCTGTACCAATATTCTGGTGACCATACTACAGTATAATTTTGCAACATGTTACCACTAAAAATAAATTGAGATCTCTTTGAATTATTTCTTTCATTTGGATATCTACAATTTTTTCAAAAGAAAATATTTAATTTTTAAAAGTTATGTAAATCACAGAAATTGTAATGTCAATATACAGCCAAAAGTATTCCATATAACAAGAAAATCCATTGTTACGCTAACTGATTTCCTGTCTCTTTGTAAGGAAAGCCTCTCTACTCTTTCTATATGAGCTTGCTTCTTCTGAGAAATTTCTCAAACTCCTGCGGACTCTATGCACCATCGACTCTTTCCTCCATGCTTTCATGATTTGCTTAGGATGACTAGAAACTGTAATGGCCTCTGTGGGAAAACTAAAACCTCCCCAAACTGGCTCCTCCAAGAACTCTCCCTTCCCATTGCTTTCATCCCTCCTCCATTTACTTACCACCCTTCTTCTTCCCTTCGGCTCCCTGGATCTGTGGATTTGTCCCCCACTCTGGTATGTGCTACGTGAGTCCAGAGGAAAGAAGAGGAGTAAAGCTAGTGTTCAGAAAAGTAGAATCTGATCTGTTTCTTGAAAAAAGGGATTGATTTGGAAACCCGTGAGAAGTACACCAGCGAACATGGAAGCTCAATCTTATTGGAGAAAAAAATTTTAATAGTAAGGTAGATTAATCAGCATAGGAATTTTGTTAAAGTGACAAAATTTTCTTCCTCCTGTCCTCTGTCTCTTCTATGTTTAAAACTCCTTATCTTTTGTTGAATCTTTTTTTGGTACCTTTTAATCTCCTTCACACATTTCTCTCCTACACATTCCCCTCTGGCAACCAGCTGTTTGTTTTCTGTATCTTTGATTCTGTTTCTGTTATTTGCTTTGTTTTTGTAGATTCCATATATAAGTGAAATCATATTATTTGTCTTTGTCTGATTTATCTCACTTAGCGTAATATCCTCTAGGTCCATCCATATTGTTGCAAATGGCAAGATTTCAATTCTTTTTTAATAGCTGAGTAATATCCCATTGTATGTTTATGTGTATATACAATACTACATCTTCTTTATCCATTCATCTATTAATAGGCATTTAGGTGTCTTCCACATCTTGGCTATTGTATATAACACTTCAATGGACATAGGGGTGCAGATATCTTTTCAAATAAGTTTTTTGATTTATTTGGATAAATAAACAGGACTGGAACTGCCAGATTGTATGATAGTTCTATTTTTAATGTTTTTAAAATTACTGTTTTCTATCGTGGCTACACCAATTTATATTCTCATCAATAGTGCATAAGGGTTCCCTTTTCTCATATCCTTGTCTTTTTGATAACAGCCATCCTGACAGGAATGAGGTATTATCTCATTGGGGTTTTGATTTAGATTTTCCTAATGATTCATGATGTTGAGTATCTTCATATGCCTATTGGCTATCTGTATGTCTTCTGTGGAAAAACGTTTAGTCAGGCTCTGTATTCATTTTTTAATTGGGTTTGTTAGGGTTTCTCATTTTGAGTAGTATGAGTTCTTTGAATATTCTGAATATTAAACCCTTATCAGATACATCTTTGTAAATATATTCCCCCATTCAGTAGGCAGCCTTTTCATTTTCTTCATAGGCTCCTTTACTGTGCAAAACTTTTTAGCTTGATGTATCCTCATTTGTTTATTTTTGCTTTTGTTTCCCTTGCATGAGGAGACAGATACAAAAAAAAATATATTGCTAAGACCAATGTCAGAGTGTACAGCTTATGTGTTCTTCTTGAAATTTTATGGCTTTAGGTCTTACATTTAAGTTGGATTTAATCCATTTTTGAGTTTATTTTTTACATGGTGTGATAAAGTAGTCCAGCTTGACTCTTTTGCATTAACAGTCCACTGTTCACATCATTTTCTAAAGAAGCTGTATTTTTTTCTTCTACATTCTTGCCTCCTTTGTCACAGATTACTTGACCATATAAATGTAGGTTCATTTCTGAGCTTTCTATTCTGTGCCTTTGTTCCATATGTCTGTTTTATGCAAGTACCATACTGTTTTGATTACTGTAACTTTGTAATAAAATTTGAAATCAGGGAACACTGGTAACTCCAGCTTTGTTCTTCTTTCTCAACATTGTTTTGGGATCTTCTGTGTTTCCATACAAATTTTAGAATTACTTGTTCTAGTTCTATAGAAAATGTATTGGTATTTTGATAAGGATTGCACTGAATCTGAAAATTGTCTTGGGTAGTCTAGTCATTTTAATAAGATTAAGTCTTCCAATCCATGAGCATGGTGTATCTTTCCATTTCTTTGTGTCATGTTCAATTTCTTTCATCATTGTCTTATAGTTTTCTGAGTATAGTTATTTTACATTCTTAGATATATTTCTAGGTATTTATTACAAGGGACTTAGATCTGTGATGTGTTGCATTCTTCAATTTCTCTTATGATATAATCAGTCTTTCATTCTTATTGATAATGTCATTTGTGTAATAATCCTCCCTTAAAACAAAAGAAGTAAATACTACATAGGCTCTCAGAGAATATACTTTTTTAATAATGTATCCAGCAAGTGCAATGTGAACAGAGTTATCACAGCAGAAGGAATAATCTCTGTGTAAATATCTATGTAAATAATGGTTATTTGTGAAGCATTATCAACCAATTCATAACATTTCTCTTTAAATTTCCAAATTCTGAGGTAGAATTTCATTTGAATAGTTTTATCATTTCCTCCAAGAGACTTCCAAAAGTGAAGCATGCTTTTGTTTTTCCCTTGAGAATGTTTTTTTCAGGAACAGAAATCCTTTCAGAAATACAGGAGTAAAAAGGTGAAATAGGCCTCCTCACAATTCATTTCCATTAGTATGCACTAGAAAACCCAATAATCAGAATATTTGAACTGCACTAAGAAAGTTAAATAAGACACAAAATCAACAAAGTTAATTAGTAAGGACATGCAGAGACATGTGATAAGGTGAAGAAAACAAATATCCTATAACCCAACCAGATGGGAGGCAGGTCAAGTCAATGAAGAATCACATGTTTTTAGAGAAGACAATTCAATCAGTTTCCCTTCTACTAGTTCTTACACAGATTATTTAACTTCTGACCTCCAATTCTCTAACTACAACATGGAGATAACTTCTCATGGTTTTAGGGGAGAATAAATAAAATCATTGCACAGAGTTGTTAGCACATGGTAATTGCTCAATAAATAAGTTTCCTTTCCTCTAAAATGCCCTAAAGTTGGAGTTCCCACTGTGTCATGGGTATGATCCAAATTAAATAATTAATGAATTAAAATGCCCTAAAGTTATGTTGCACATTTAACTTAATTCAACAAATATTTATTTGACTATGATCATGTGTAAAGTCATGTATTCAATGTTTTTCAGATTACAAGGCTTAAACTGCTATGAATCATGACTTTAAGATTTTACACTGAGAAAAGATGACATATTTATACTTCTATAATTTCATATGAAAATTTGTATTGAGTTCTAGAAGCTGGCTCATTCTGCCATTTCAACCTCCTTTGAGCTGGCACTCTACTATTACAGAGATGAAAAAGGCAAAACTACATTTTTCACAGTCAACTGCAGCTACGGTGTAGAAAACTTATAGCTTCTACCAATCAGACATAAATGCCAATCATTTGGAGGCAAAAATGACCAAGCTTAGAGAATTGTCATTTGCTGATAATCATGGTAAGGCTCTTTACAGGAGCAAATAGTGAATGATATATTGTATATCTGGGTGACTAGAGTTGAGTTCTAGAATCTAATTCTCCTGTCATAGGGAAGGATGGAAGTGGCTGCAGCCATAGTCAAGTGTTGTGCTTGACTTCATTGGTTCTAGCTTCTTACTCTGTGGCCCATTTTAAGATTCTTTAAGCCATTTAATATTCTTTAATACTGAGATCTACTGTTCTCTGTCATCCACAGGGAAGAACCTTGAATAATACAAAAGGGGTATGTTTTGTTTGGTTGTTTCTTTTTTTTTTTATTTAAAGCTGTTAGGTAATTGCTTATGTGTTATATACATTCAGAGGAAGCCAATATGAATTACTATACAATTCCACTTTCCCTTTTTTTCCTAGATTCAGTACATTGTCCATAATATGGAAGGCTGAAGGATTATGGTAATAATAAAGATTATAATACTACTCTATCAAGGTACATCTGCCAAACAATATTCAGTGATGAAAAGCAGAAAATGGTCCTATTAAATATATTCAGAACATAACAAGAAGTGAATGTTATCCAGAAGAGGTTTTAAATATTGTCCTCACAAGGCTCAGAAACCCCAAACCAGGGTTATAATTGAGAAATTCAAAGATAATCAGAATCAGACGTAGAAGAAGTAAAAAAGCATAGTTGGATCAAACTGATTTCAAAACATTAGCTCCACCATACTTACTAACTGGCTGTCCTTGAGAAAGAGTTTACCTTTTTGGACCTCAGTTTTATCCTCTTTAAAACTCAGATTAGGCAGTTCCCATCATGGCATAGCAGAAACGAATCCGACTAGGAACCATGAGGTTGTGGGTTTGATCCCTGGCCTTGCTCAGGATCCAGTGTTGCCGTGAGCTGTGGTGTAGGTCACAGACGTGGCTTGGATCTGGCATTGCTGTGGCTTGGATCTGGCATTGCTATGGCTCTGGTGTAGTCCGGCGGCCACAGCTCTGATTAGACCCCTAGCTTGGGAACCTCCATGTGCCGTGGGTACGGCCCTGAAAAAGACTAAATAAATAAATAAATAAATAACTCAGATTATGAAGTCAGTAATAAGGTCTGTCTTTGATTAAAGATAACAATATAAATGAAGTACTTTTAAAAATTCTATTTCATCATCATCGTAATATTATTCTTACAATGACAATTTTTATTTAACTATTATTGTTCAAAGTACATAGATATGTACAGTAAAGTAAAATTATTTTCCATTATCATTTCAATAATTCTCAAAAAATACTTGACTTTTTAACCTTCCCCTTAATACCTGTGAGGTATTTTAATATATAGATGTCAGAACATGAAATTTGGTTAGAGTTCTGATGTCCAAAGTAGGACAACAGATAAACAATATTCTTTAAAGCACTTAATTAACTAATAGTAATTTATGCTTGTAGGGGGTTATAGATTATATGTTCTTATGAGACAATACAGAGTAGAGCAGCAGTTCTCAACTAGGGGTGATTTTGTCCCCTCAGGCATATGTGAAAATATCAGAGACATGTTTGGTTGTCATATTTGGGAGCGGAGATGCCAATGACATCTAGTGGGTGGAGGCCAGAGATACTACTAAGGTTTACACAATACATAGGACAGCCTTCCACAACAAAGAATTATTCGCCCTAAAAGGCCAATAGCCTTGCTGTTGAGAAACTCTAGAGTACTGATTAGGGGCAAATTCTGTAGTCAGGTTGCCTGAGCCATAACCTAAGTTTTCTATTTACTAGATGTGTGCTTTGGGGCAAGTTATTTAATTTCTGTGGTTCAATTATCTGTAAAATGAGAATAATGATAATACCCACTTAAAAGGTTACAGTGAGAAAAGAGGCACATATAAAAATACCAGCACACAGGTCTACTCAACAGCATTCTCTATTATTTCATATACATTATGGCTTCAAATGTCTTAAGCTATGAAATGGGCATTATTGCCCTTGTTGTATTAATTACTACAAACAGACTCTTGGCAAATTTAAATTATTTGCACTAGGTCACCTAGTCAGTGAGAGGGAGCATAGGATTTAAATCCAAGTCTCTAAATCCTCTTTACACTCTAACACAATGCAAATAATTATATTTTTGGATGGGATAAATGTAGGCCTGATTTTCTGCTTAGAAATCAAAGTTAATAGGCTCAACTTAAAATCTCTTAAAAATCTGATTTATGGATTATCTATGCCCAAGAACCTTATTGCACCATCTTTACCCCACATTTCCCCTAGAACAATTGAAGGAAATAATCAACAATCATTGATCGCATATTCAGCAAGTCATTATTAAGCACCTTCAGGAAGTAGAAAAGCAAAAAGAAAATGGTCAAATCGATTCGGTTCAATTTAATTACTTACTTTATCAAATGAGCAGAAAACAGAAAAATTAAAATGTAGGTATTTGCAATAATGGAACAAAGGCAGAAATAAATGGGCAAGTTAGAAATGTAAATGCATAGTTATAATTGAAAGGCCTTTGGATGTAAACTATGTTCTATGGTGAAAGAAAAGAAAAGAATATAAAGCAAATGTTGTAAATTCATCTGTGAAGAATTTTTCTAAAAGGATCAATGTAGGCAAAGGGACATATGCAATGGGATTTGTTCCATGCACTCATAAGGGAAATATGGCGGACCTGGTCAGGAGAGCAAAAGTCTTTGGTTGTTTCGTTCACTGAGGTATCCCCAGGGTCCATAACAGCGCCTTCAATGTGGTGGGAATTCAATTCCTAATTGTTGATTAAATGACCTAATTAATATACACCTATCTCAGAGTTTCCACTGTGCCACAGTGAGTTAAGAATCCAACTGCAGTGGCTCGGGGCACTGCAGAGGTGCAAGTTTGATCCCTGCCCACTGTAGTGGGTTAAAAGGATCTGGCATTGCCACAACTGCAGCATAGGTTGAAGCTGTGGCTGGGATTCACTCGCTGGCCTGGGAACTTCTGTTTGCCATGGGTACAGCAATTTATATATATATAACTATATACAGTGTCCTGGGTAGGAACCGTACAGCAGCAGCAGAAACCAGGCCTACCCATTTGTCCTTTAGACCCTTGAAGTAAGCGCAGTTCAACCTACTCAGACTGCCTCTGATTTCATTATGATTTATTATACCAGGCTTATTTACCTTCTTTGAGTCTTAAATGCAAACATCTCAATTCACACTAAGTGATTTCTGAAAATTTGGATAGTAGTAGCTTGGTCTTACTCTCTTCTTGCTCAGGAAAGCCTTACACAGAAAATCTACTTATTACCCAGTGACTGGCTCTGTGCACCAAGAGATGCTAAAGTTTTTGTTTAGCAAATAGAGACTTTTTCTCCTCTCATTTCTCCATGTTAATGAGTGACTCTTAAATCTACCTAATTAAAGGTAAGCACTCAGAGAGTCTTGGCAGAACTTTACAACTATAGCATGCTATCAGAATGTGACTTACGACATTACTGCTAATGTGATGATGTTAGTTCTGAAAATCTGGAAAAATACACAGCAAAGTCTTAGCAGCATTTACATCCAAAAGGTGAGATTAAAAGGTACTTTCTTCAGGAAAAAAAAAAGATTTTTGCAGGATGAATAATATCAGGTATAATCTGATGACTCTGAGTGTTCATCCTACTTGTAAGCACGAGTGACAGGGGTTGAGGTGATGAGTGCTGGTAAAACTTTAACAACAACCTCTCAAAATACACAAATATAAATTCCCAATTTGTGGCATTCATCAATTTCCATGATACAAATATTTCCATCACGGCCTGCCAACATGACATTGTGGAAAGAGAAATGGGAAGAGATGTGGACAGTCAGCCTTCTCTCCAGCGCAAGTCAACTTCTGCACACCCATTTGGAGGAATGAACAAAGTAGAGAGAAGGAGTGCCAGTGCTTATCAAAGAAAAATTACCAATTATCTTTGAACTTATAATTTGAGAGTAGGCATTTTAAAAGCATGCCAATAATTTATATGCACACGAAGTTCATATCTTCCTAGAGTAAAACTGATTTCTTTCTAAAAATAAGAAGGCTGGTGGTTAACATTACCTTTACAAAATTTTTCCAAAGTTACAAAATACCTTGGAAATAGGATGAACAGCATGGCCTTGCTTCCAACATCAAAAATGGTATTTTTCATTACTTTTTCAAATAAGCTTTGAGCAAAACAATTTGAAGAAAAAAAATTTTTAACTATTTTTCTTATTTGTGATTGATATTTTAACCTCTGTTTTAAATGATTACATATACATTGCATTATACATAACAGTAAAATAGAATATTTAAATCTATAATTAAATCATACTTAGGGACATACCTATATAATGTCTTAGAATGGAGGTCTTATATTTAAATCTATTACTCTATTTCCTTTTGCATCTGCACTTTTCATACAAATTTCCGTGAGTACATTATGTATGAAAGCAAGTGATTTACTAAATTGAAGAATGAAGGCAGGCTAGTAGGGGAGGCAGGCTTGCAAATTGAAGATCTATAAGAATATAGCAAGGCTAAAATTTAAACTGAAGTTTAGGAGAAGGTTTTTATTTTCAATCCAGATGGACAAGAGACAAGGAAAAGAAAGCGGAAAGCAATCAATATTTTTAAACTAAAAAATGCTGGGCACTAAGTGTTTTTTTTTAAATCTTATTCAATCTTCATTACAGCTCTTTGAGTCAAGAGCATTTGATCTTATTTTGCAGATTTGAGAACTCAATTTTATAAAGGATTATTGATGATAACACAGCAGGCAATGACAGAGTAAGGATTCCCCTGAGTGTTGCGAGATTGCAAAGCCAATGTTCTTTCCATTCCGCAGCGCTGCTCAGGAGAGATGTTCCCCCAAACCCGTCTTTGCCTAAAGACAAAATTGTCCCCAGAACCTTGGCAGAACTTGGAAAGAACTATGTAGATAGTGGTCCAAAGGTTGTGGGAGTGCAGAGATGCAAACTGCTGACAGGGCACAGGTAGGTCGTTTGTTGGTCATATTTTCTTTCAATTCTGTTATTCCAATTTTTTATTATTCCTGATTCCCTCCCCAGGCATTGGGGAGGTGCCCTGCAACACACCCAGCACTATGTCAAGCGATGCTGAGGAAATGTACATAGAATAACAACATAAATCATTCACAGAGTAAAATATAACCTCTGTTCCAAGTAATGTACAAAACCAATGTAAGAAAAAGACTCACACATATAAAATGATCAGACTTGAAAAATATATTTCCATAATCATTTTTAAATAATAAAAAAAATTAAAGGTAAACAATATAATACCATGTATAGCTAACTAAATTGAAAGCAATAAGGCACCACAGCTTACAGAACAGACTGCACGTCTCTGGGGAGCCAGATCAACCAGATTGTTCTAGGGCCGGTCATGTCAAAAGCTTTTAAATGAATGAGAAAATTATATTAATATTCAAAATAATTAAAACCAAATATAATAAAAAATATGCAGCTTGTTTAGAGCTGAATTCAAATACAATGACCACATTTTTGGTTTTGATGAATAATGCCACTTTAAAATAGAAGAGGCGTATAGTGCGAGGAAAAGAAGAATGTGTGTGTACGACTGGGTCACTTTGCTGTACAGCAGAAATTGAAGGAACATTGTAAATCAACTGTACGTTAATTTTAAAAAATTTAAAAAAGAAATATAAATCTTTGAAATAAAACTCAAAATTTCTCACTAGATTTTAGTATTAAATTTTAGACGTACCCTCCATTCAACTGTTTTCTTCACAATCATTAGCATCTAACACAGCTCAGTTTGCTTTTTTAAATAAAGATGATACAATGCATACTTAGTTTTCAAAACCCTTTCACACAATGTTTTTACTAAAACATTGAACTTGGGAGAGGCACCCAGTCCTTAAGCTTTATGTCCCCTACCGCACTCTGAACAAAAGGGGTAACAATAAAAGGCTGGGATTACTGTCGAGATTAACTATGTCATATAAAACTTCTCACCCCTCACACAGTGGGTATTTAGTAAGCAGTAGTTGACTCTAAATCTAAATTCTCAGGACTCCACTGTTGGAGCTGAGGCCTTAATTGACTCAGTCTCCCGACTTCTTTTCCAAAACACCTTTCTCTATAGCATACTTGTTTGACAGTCACATGCTTGCTCCTCAAAGAGCTGCTCAATATAAGATGGGATTCCCAAAAGTAAATGCGAACAGGGTGGAGTTCCCACTGCGGCATGCGGTGGCACATGGGGATAAGCGGTATCTGTGGAGCATCAGGATTCAGGGGTCAATCCCTGGCCCGGCATCTCCAGGTTAAGGATTCAGTGTTGATTCCTGGCTGAGGAACTCCATAGGCCACCGGGCAGCCAACAAGCAAAGAAACAAAACCAAAAGTGAACAGGGAGCAGGAAAATAACGCTTCAAAATCTGTCTAAATTTTCACAGTAAAGTGGGATATTAAATGGTTTTAATTTTCATTTATTTGAGTTCCATGAGAGTTGGTCATTTTTCAAGAATTCACTCATCATTTATGCTTCAAATCAGGGCTAGCTTTTAATTGTGAAGGAAGTACAATAATTGAATAACAGTACTGAACTGAAGTGCTTCAAAGACGGTCATAAGAAGAGATGCCTGAAGTATGCTTGGGATTTGAACAGGCAGAGAAAATAGTGGACAATATAGTTTTATTGTTTTCCTTTCCTATGCTTCGTTCTCATGGTATCTGCTTTGGAAAGTCTCCTTATTTGCACTTTTCTTTTCTTCCACCGGTAACTAGCCTGTCTTCTATTTTTAGGCTAATATTTTTTGGACTTTATTAAGAAGCATTGTAATTGCAGTCTCCTTAATTGCTTCCTAATTGGTTCCTTCCTCCCCTTGGTGTATTTTTCATGCATTATTAAATTCCAACTGGCTTTCCGAAACTCATTTTGCATTCCTCCCAGACAGCTCTTCCAAAGTTAAGCTGTGTGTCTGCTGGGCCCTTAGTCACACAGGAAAGAGCACTGGGGGAATTGAGAGGATCCCTGGAACCTATGTGCTTCCTGCTGTAATTAACAACAAGGACAACAACAACACCAAGAATTTCAAGCCTTCACTGCCATTCACAAGTGTGCTAACAAGCAGCAACTCCTTCAGTAAGTTTCTTAAAGCAGGTGCTATTATTCCCATTTATCAAGAGAGGCATCTAAGGATCAAGGGGTTAAATATCTTTCCCAGAGTCAAAAGCTGTTTCGGGACTCACACTTAAGTCTCTGGACTCTAAGTCCTGTGCTCCTCCTATCATCAGTCGCTGCTTGTGGATAAAACCAAATGGCAGGCTTATACCTAATTAACCTCATTAGCTCTTCTACATATTGCCCAAGAAATTGTTTATCTTTTCCATCCATGAATTCCTTTAATAGGGAAAATGTGTGAAGGAAAAATTAAAGCATCTTAAGTCAGAAGGTCTGATTTTGAATCCAACTCCAGCTAGGAAAACTTTCTAACCCATCAGATCTTCAGTTCCCCATCTGTAAAGCTACTAATTATTAGAATTATTTTAATTCTACAATGTATGTGAGTTATTTTTACATGTGGTCAGAAGGCTGAGAAGCAATGTTATTTTTATAAGGACAGTATTTACTAAGAGATAAGAGGTCATTGGGCTATATGACTTTTAAGGTTCATCTCTAATCCAAGATTTTATTAATCTCCAAATATCTTAAAATGGCATGCCAGCAAATGCTTTAAAGACTTAATACTTGAAATACTTTTTGAAAAAAGGTAGAGCTAAAAACTAGTAAGGGAGTTCCCATCACGGCTCAGTGGAAACGAATCTGACTAGCATCCATGAGGACACAGCTTCGATCCCTAGCCTTGCTCAGTGGTTTTAGGATTCAGCATTGCCGTGAGCTGGGGTGAAGGCTGCAGACACTCCTTGGATACCGCCTTGCTATGGCTGTGGTGTAGCCTGGCAGCTATAGCGCCAATTGGACTCCCAGCCTGAGAACCTCCATATGCCGCAAGTGTAGCCCTGAAAAGACAAAAGACAAAAGACAAAAAAAAAAAAAACCTAGTAAGAATTTCAAGCCAGCAATCAAGAGCCATTCTGAAGCTCTTAGGAATTTCAAAATCTAAGGTCATTTATTGTTTATTGTATTCATATATATCTTAGTATATATTTCTATGAATTGGTCAAAAATGCCACTAAACCCTTGTAGTTCAAAATTAGCATTAGAATTTTAAGACTAATCCAAAACAACTCTGTACCTATTAGTAACTCTTTATTGGCAAAGTCACAAACCTGAATTACATATATGCTCACCCAATTGTCAGAGCAAGTTACTTGGATAGTAAGTGTGTTTAACCCCACCCTCATTTAACATCAACTTTGATTTTTTTTCATACTTATGTAGGTAAGTAGCTTCTTCATAAGGCAAACCATATTCTAAACTGTTAGTGAAAATTTTACAATAGTCTAAGAATATATCTGATGCAAATATTAAGAGTTCTTTCTACTTATTGAGTAAATTTTACAACTGTCTTTTGCATTGTAAGGCTTAGAACAGAAATGGGAAGCCATGCCTAGACTAACAAATATGGAGGATACCTCTAGAAACACCATAATGTTTCTGATCAAGAAGGAGGTGAGTGGTGGTGAATCATAGAGGAAAGATAAGTATATTGGAAGTTCAATTGTACATATGCCTCTTAATCTTGAAATTCACTCACTTAATTATCTTCCACCTTCCATACTTCTCTTGATAGATTCTCTCTCTATATTTTTCACTCATTTCCCTGAAAACCACTTTTCACTGTTTTCAAAAATTGCTCTGAGTTCATCCTTCTTTATAAGCACTCTACTTATCTCAGCCTTAACTGGAAGCCTCTGCCTCACCTGAGGACTTATGTTCTCCAGAGTTAAAGACTGAATCACTTCTTATCAAAAACACAAGGTAAGTTTAGGAAGGGTTTGGTACTCTCCTGATTTTCCATTGCCATTTCTGTTATTCTACCTTTCAGTCAAAATCCATTGTCCTCCGAAACTAATGACATCACACCTCTTCCTTTATTCACCACTATCAACTTAACATCTTAAGATTTTCCTTTATTCAGCAAAGTCTCTAGATTTTGGGGTAAAGATTTGTATCCTAGCTCATGTTTTCATCCTTGGAGATAAAACTCTTGTAACTGGATCATAAAAACTGCACACTTTGCCTTAAGCCTCTGGAGTCCCAGGTGTGGCCCAGTGGGTTAAGAACCCAACATAGTATCCCTGAGAAGGCAGGTTTCATCCATGGCCTCGCTCAGTGGGTTAAGGATCTGGCATTGCTGCAAGTTGCAGTGTAGGCTGCAGATGTGGCTTGGATCTGGTGTTGCAGTGGCTGAGGTGTAGGATGGCAGTTGCATCTCCAATTTGACCCCCAGCCTGGGAGCTTCCATATGCCCCAGGTACAGCCATTAAAAGGAAAAAAAGAAAAAAAAGACCTTAAGCCTCCTTCACTCCTCTATCTTCTCCTTTTTTGAACTTCAGCCCCTAATGCAGAACATGCAATAAATAATATCATCTGCAGATCTGTTCTACCTTGAAAGCCTAACTGCCTCAACACTCTACCCTGAGTGTGACTTCCTCGACTCCTAGCTCTCTCCTGTCCTCATTTCCCTTCCCGCACACATTCAATTCAGAAACACATTCGGTGCATTGATTCTGCTTTTCTCTACCTGCTGGTCTCCTCCCAGATGTCTTTCCTTCCCTGTCAATCCTGGACATATAAGGTTTTATTTCAACTGTCTTTACATGCACTTACATTTTCTTACACCCCTAACTTTCTATTATTCAAAAGCCTTCCCTCTGGATCCCTACTAAAACTTATCTTTGTGCTGCCATTTTTTTTTAAGGTAAATGGGTCATTTGTCCTGCCTAATATCCAATGCTCTTGATTTAGCTAATTGCTTTCTCACGGTTTTTAACTTTTTCCTTTCTCCTCACATTTTGCGAGTTGTTAAGTCTACAAGGCTTTTTTTACAAGAATATTTCATACCTTATAAATATGCTATAAACTTTCTATTACATAGTGTTATGAAACACATCATGTTCTTTTATCTCAAAGATGTTAAAATTGATTATTAGGCTCAAGGGTTTTCAGTATGATCCATCCATTATAAAGTCTTCTTCACATATTGGTCTTAATACTCATTGATAATCCTTGCATAAAATTGCTTTTTCCCATTGGGGATTTCAAATGATAATTTTCTAAATTCTTCATTTGTCTGCATTTATTAGCAATAGTTCTTCTAAAAGTAAGAATATTCCCTCATTATTTCATTGCCACAAAATAACACTCATGAAGGTTAGTAGGACAAATACTTTATTTATTTATTTTTAATTTTTTTACCGATTTTCAGACTAGTAAGTTGATGTCTAAATTACCTCCAAATATAAACAACTTTCTTCCTTTTTGAGTTTTATTATGGACTCAGATTTTTCTAGAATTGATATGTTTTTTATTTTTTTAATCAATGAATTTTATAGAAACAACCTCTGTGTTTTCAACCCATATTCAGTAACAATTGTTATACAAAGTCATTTACACTGCATTGTGGGAGTTTCCGAGACACATAAAAATACTTTTCCTGTAGAAATTCATAGTAAGAGGAGGAATGAAGTATGATTTTCAAGACTCAAAGAATAAAAACAGAGCCTGATGTTATCAAATATTATTTGGAATTATATAATAAGTAATGATATCATTTTAAATGCAAATTTAAATGTGTTTTGAAATTTCTGCACTTTATCACTGGTTCCACAGTTCTGAAGAGCTGAAAATTTGCAGGCACTAGTGTTGATGGTACTAGAATTGTTGTTTGCACTTATTACCCCTATAGAAGTATTCTTGGTTGGATAGATGCAGGAATCCACAAGGGGCACAGGGTGATGGAATAAATGCCCAGTTCCAGAAGCCTATTGAGCTGGAACTAGTGTTAAGATACTGGCTTCTCACACCATGTGTATAAGGGTCAGACAAAGATTCTGATTTGGCATCAAATGTTTCAGAGGTTAGGAAAGTAGCCTCTCATAGGCAGTCTCTCCTAATGTCCAACTGTGTACAAGAGGACCTTCTGGGAGTATAGCATCTCAAGTTAATATAATTCCAGTTTTTAAAATCTGCTTTTTCTCATGTAGCTTTATCTCAATTTTCTCTAACTCATGGTTTGAGTTTTGCAGTCAAGTGACTAAAGCAGATAGTGGGATCAGGAAAAAAGAGAGTTGGCTTTCAGATTGAATGTTCTAGAAGCCAAATCAGCATCTACACTATTACAAAAGCAAAACTATATGCTTTCCTTTGCCTCAGTCTTTTAATTAAAATATAGTTGATTTATACTGTTGTGCCTAAGTTTTAATTCAAGTCATAATTCTTTCTGATGTTTAAATCATCCCATCTTTAGCCAGCAGGAGCCCCTTTAAATAAATCCTGGATCCCTTTCAATGTCCCTAGGATATTCTGAGAGCTTCCTTACTTTCTAGGAAAAAAACAATGTTCCAAGCATATTCTGTAGATTTCCTGCGCCACACTCAAAACCTCATTCCTGGTTTCTTGCATGGGAAATAGAGTTTAGAGAGTGCAAACAGGCGCTATAGGTGGTGATCTTTGCTGAAATTTCCATTACTTGAAAACCTTTTTTTAGCAGACATAACTAAGAAACAAGCATTTTAATAGAAAAATAGATGATGAAATTATGCTGATATTTACAATTCAAATGTAAGATTATAGAAAGTTTTTTTGAATTCTTTTTTATGGTCATTTTTTCTTTAATTATGTTGAAAAACTTGGTTGCTAAGATATTAACAACATCATTTACCACTTACTGCTTAATTTCCAATAACAAAACTGAAAAAAAAGTTTTTTTCTTAGCAATTGCTTTAATACTTAGGATATTTCAAAATATATGTTTTGGGGGTAGATCAAGATAGCAGAGGAGGAAGATGTTGTGCTCACCTTCTCCCACAAATACATCAAAAAAAAACACATCTACCTGTGAAATGACTCACATAGAACATCTACTGAATGCTGGCAAAAGAACTTAAACCTCCAAAAAGGGTAGGAAACTCTTGATATAACTGGGTAGAACAAAAGAAAAAGTGTGCAAGAGAGAGAAAAGGAATCAGGATGGGACTAGGATTCCTGAGAGGGAGCTATGAAGGAGAAAAGGAACCCACACCCTGGGAAGCCGCCTAAACGACAGGGAGATTGATCAGCAGAGACAGAGGGGCCTCAAAGTCACTGAGAAAAGCACAGCAGCTGGACTGAGGAGAGCCAAGTAGAGTGAGAGCTGCACAGATCATCTGCACCACCGCCCCAGACACCACAGCCTGAGATGCTCGGGGGCTGGGCACTGAGACTTAGGCTCTGGAGGTCAGTCCCAGGAAGAGGACTAGGACTGACTGTGTGGCGACAGCCTGAGAAGCTACGGAGTGGTGTGCCATGGGTGTGGGAGCGGTATGCTATGTACGGGTTGGGGAGTGGAACGCCACAGCAGAGGGAACCTGGGAGAAGGTCTAGGCCCACAGGAAAGGCAAGGGGCCATTGTTAGGGAGGGCGAGAGGAGAAGGGGCAGACGGCCATAGGAATCTTCCTGCATGCAAGTGCTAGGGCTCTCAGAGGGTGGGGCACCTCTAGTGAAGTCTATGGGTGGCAAGAAGCCACTTGCTTGGGCTATGGGAGAGCAGGCACTTCCAGTGCAGCCTGCAGGTGGCTGGGCACATCTTGTGTGGGCTAAGTGCAAGTGACGCCTCTTGAGTGATATACAGGTAGCAGGAACAGATTGCAGCAGTCCTCTCAGGGTCCAGAGGGAGGCATGGCCTGCCACCACTGGGGTCCTGTGAGTGGACTCCACCAGTGGCCCCAGTCACCTCAGGGGTCAGCAAATAAAAGAGGGCACTGCAATCAAGCACTACACATTATTGCTCCCACCCCCTGAGAACACACATGCCCTGCAGCTGCTATTGCCAAATGCTTGGGAAGCGCCCAGATGCTTGATCACTGTCCCTTCCCAAGACCCTACAATTAGGAGCAGCTGGTGCATCACATCCTGTGTGGGCTAAGCGGGAGGGGTGCTTCTTGGGTGGTCTGCAGGTGGTGGGGGCAAGCCACTAAAGTTATCTCTTACTCCAACGCCATGGCCCAACTCCACTGAGGATCCCTGAACAAGAAACACTTGCAGCCCCAGCCACCTCAGTGGGGACCACAGAGGAGGATATTGCAAGGGAACACCACCTGTTGCTGCTCTCGCTCCCGTGGGAGCACACCCAACCTGCTGCTGCCACTGCCAAATGCTCTGGGCACCTTGTAAATCTGCCTAGGCTCATTATCACTTCTCAGGGCCCTGCAACTAGGAGTAGCCCATGCCATCTTCCTGCAGGTGCTTGATGCTAAAGAGCCCAGCAACCATACACTGACTACTAGCCTTATCCATTACCTCCTTCTCTCTGGAAACACACTCAGCACCATTGGGATAACAGCCTGCTCATGCCGAAAAAAGAGACAGCAAATATTCAAATTCCCACACCAAAAATAAATAGTTAACCCCCCACAAAGTACAAAGGGGTGCTCTTGCATACAAGTGGCCCCCCCCAAGACTACAGTTTGGCTTCATTAAACTCACAGGAAAAGAAAAACATAAGCAAGATGAAGAAGCTCAGGAACCATTCCCAGTTAAAAGAACAGGAGAATTCATCTGAAGCCACAAACAATAAAACAGACCTCGGCAGTGTGATAGACACTGAGTTCAAAAAGGAGGTAGTGAAAATATTGAAGGAATTAAGGCTGAATATCAAGGAATTAAGGAGTGGATATGAACAGTAATGCAGATTCCTTTAGAAAGGAACTAGAAAATATAAGAACATAGAAAAAATAGAAAGTTCATTTGCAGAGACACAAACTGAGCTAAAGGCATTAAGAGCACAATGAATAATGCAGAGGAACAATTAGTGATTTGGAAGATAGAATAATGGAAATCACCCAATCAGGACAGCAGACAGAAAACCAAATGAAAAAACATGAAAGTGGGAGTTCCCATCGTGGCTCAGTGGTTAACGAATCCGACTAGGAACCATGAGGTTGAGGGTTCGATCCCTGGCCTTGCTCAGTGGGTTAAGGATCTGGCATTGCCGTGAGTGTGGTGTATGTTGCAGACACAGCTCAGGTCCTGTGTTGCTGTGGCTTGGTGTAGACCAGTGGCTACAGCTCTGATTTGACCCCTAGCCTGAGAACCTCCACATGCCACGGGAGCAGCCCAAGAAATGGCAGAAAAACAAACAAACAAACAAAAAAAACAAAAAACAAACAAACAAAAATGAAAGCAATATAAGAGATCTATGGGATAATATAAAGCAGAAAAATGTACACATAAAAGGAATTCCAAAAGGAAAAGAAAAAGAAAAGGGGATTGAAAATACACTTGAAGAAATGTCTGAAAACCTTCCAAATCGAAATGAAACTGATATCAAGATACAGGAAGTACAGAGGACCCCAAACAAGTTGAACCCAAACAGAACCACACCAAGACATAGTATAATAAAAATGGCAAAAGTTAAACATAAAGAGAGGATTCTAAAGGCAGCAAGAGAAAAGCAAAGCATTAATTATAAAGGAACCTCCATAAGGCTATCAGCTGATTTCTCTAAAGAAACACTACAGGTTAGAAGAGAGTGGCAAGATATATTTAAAGTGCTGAAAGGAAAAAATTTGCAATCTATAATACTCTATCCAGCAAGAATATTATTTAAAATAGAAGGGGAAATAGAGAATTTCTCCAATAAACGAAAGCTAAAAGAATACAGCAATACTCAACACATTCTAAAAGAAATACTGAAAAGGCTTCTCTAAATAAAAAAAAAGTAACAAGAAATAGGATGGAGGAAACCACAATTGGAAAGCCATCACTTAAATAAGCCAGCATACAGATCTAAAAGAGGGATAAAAAAAAAAAAAAAAAAAAAAAAAACTACTGTAAAAGCAATGACAAACACAAGGAACAGCAAAAGAACAAACATGAAGATGTTTTTTAAAAAAAAGACTTCAAAATAATAGAATGTGGGGAAGGAAAGTAAGAAAATATAAATTTTTTTTAATTTTAATGTGTTTGAGCCTATATGACTATCATGCTAAAGCAAGCAGATACAGGAAGGGGTTAACACACTTAAAAAACAGGGAAACCACACATCAAAATCAGACGTTGCATTCATAAAAACTAAAAAGAAAAGTACTCAAGCATAAAATAAATGGAAATCATTCAACCAAAAAAAGAAAGGAAGAAAGGAGAAACATAGAATCAACTGAAAACAAGGTTTAAAATGGCAATAAATACATATCTACCAATAATTACATTAAATGTCAATGGAATAAATGTTCCAATCAAAAGACACAGAGTGGCAGATTAGATAAAAATACATAAACTTACAATCTGCTGTCTAAAAGAGACTCACCTTAGGGCAAAAGACACACATAGATGGAAAGGGAGGGATTAGAAAAGATATTTCATGCCAATAGACAAGATAGGAAAGCAGGAGTTGCAATACTTATATTGGACAAAATAGACTTTCAAATGAAGGCCATAAAGACAGACAAAGAATGACACTATTTAATGGTTAAAGGATCCATTCAAGAAGAGGATATTACAATCAGCAATATATACGCTCCTAATATAGGAGCACCCAGATACCTACAACGAATACTAACAGATATAAAAGGAGAAATTGATGGGAATACAGCAGTAGTAGGAGACTTTTACACCCAACTCACATCAAAGGACAGATCCTCTGGATAGAGTATCAGTAAGGTAACAGAGATCCTAAAGGACACAACGGAAAAGTTAGACTTAATCAACATTTTCAGGACATTATATCCAAAAAAATCAGAATATACATTCTTCTCAAGTGCACATGGAACATTCTCAAGAATTGATCACATATTGCGTCACAAGGCTAACCTCAAAAAATTTATGAGTATAGAAATTAGTTCAGGTATCTTCTCTGACCACAACGGCATGAAACTAGAAATCAGCCACAGGAAAAGAAATGAGATATAACTAACTACAGGGAGACTAAAAAAAACCTGTTACTGAAAAACCAATGGGTCAATGAGGAAATCAAGAAGGAAATTAAAAAATACCTCAAGACAAATGATAATGAAAGCATAACCACTCCAAATATATGGGATGCCATAAAAGCAGTGCTCAGAAGGAAATTCATAGCAATACAGGCCTTCCTCAAAAAAGAAGAAAAATCTCAAATCAACAACTTAACCCAACACCTAAATGAATTAGAAAAAGAAGAACAAACAAAATCTAAAGTCAGCAGAAGGAAGGAAATCAGAAAGATCGAAGAGGAAATCAATAAAATAGAGTCAAAAAACAATAGAAAAAAATCAATAAAACCAAGAGCTGGTTTTTTGGAAAGGTAAACAAAATTGACAAACCTTTAGCTAGACTCACCAAGAAGAGGAGAGAAAAAACACAAACAAAATAAGAAATGAAAAAGGAGAAGTCACAACGGATACTACAAAAATACAAAACAAACCATAAGAGAATACTATGAACAACTGTATGCCAACAAATTTGACAACCTAGAAGAAATGGACAACTTTCTAGAGACTTACAGCCTGCCAAAACTGAATCAAGAAGAAATATATCAACTGAACAGACTGATCACTAGAAATGAAATTGAGTATGTCATAAAAACACTTCTTAAAAATAAAAGTCCAGGACCAGATGGCTTCACAGGTGAATTCTACCAAACATTCAAAGAGGAACTTATACCCATCCTTCTTAAACTTTTCCAAAAGGTTGCAGAAGGAGGAACACTCCCAAAGACATTCTATGATGCTACCATCACTCTAATTCCAAAACCAGACAAAGATACCACCAAAAAAGAAAACTATAGGCCACTATCTTTGATGAATATAGATGCAAAAATTCTCAACAAAATTTTAGCCAACCAAATCCAACAACAAATAAAAAAGCTCATACACTACGACCAAGTGGGATTCATCCTAGGTTCACAAGAATGGTTCAACATATGGAAATCAATCAATGACATACGCCACATTAACAAAAGAAAAGTCAAAAACCACATGATCTTCTCAATAGATGCAGAAAAAGCATTTGACAAAGTCCTCCATCCATTCATGATCAAACTCTTACCACAGGGGGTATAGAGGGAACATACCTTAACATAATAAAAGCCATTTACAAGAAACCCACAGCAAATATAAACTCAATGAGAAAAGGTGAAAGCTTTCCCACTAAAATCTGGAACAAGACAAGGATGCCCACTCTCACCACTGTTACTCAACACAGTATTGGAAGTCTGAGCCAGAGCAATCGAACTAACAAAAGAAGTAAATGATATCCAAAATGGAAGAGAAGAGGTAAAACTGGCACTGTATGCAGATGACATGATACTATATAGAAAACCCTAAGGACTCAACCCAAAAACTACTTGAACTGATCAACAAATTCACCAAAGCAGCAGGATATAAGATTAACATTCAGAAATCAGTCACATTTCTGTATACTAACAAAGAAATATTAGACAAGGAATTCAAAAATACAATACCTTTTAAAACTGCACCCCAAAAAATCAAATACCTGGGAATATACCTGACTAAGGAGGTGAAAGAAATCTATGCTGAGAACTATAAAACAAACCACAAGGAAACTAAAGAAGATGTAAAGAAATGGAGAGAGATTCCATGCTTCTGGGTTGGAAAAATTAATATTGCAAAAAGACCATGCTACCCAAAGCAATCTGCAGATTCAATGCAATCCCTATTAAATCACCATGACATTTTTCACAGAACTAGAACAAACAATCGAAAACTTTACATGGAACCACAAAAGAGCCAGAATTGCCAAAGCAATCCTGAGGAACAAAAACCAAGCAGGAGGCATAACTCTCCCAGACTTCAGGCAATACTACAAAGCCACAGTAATCAAATTAGTATGTTACTGGTACCAAAACAGACAGACAGACCAATGGAACAGAATAGAGAATCCAGAAATAAACCCAGATACCTATGGTCAATTAATCTTCAACAAAGGAGGCAAGAACATAAAATGGGAAAAAGTCTTTTCAACAAGTATTGTGGGGAAACCTAGACAGCTGCTTGTAAATCAATGAAATTAGAGCACACCCTCACACCATGCACCAAAATAAACTCTAAATGGCTTAAAGACTTAAATATACGACAAGACACCATCAAGCTCCTGGAAGAAAACATAGGCAATGGAATACTACTCAGCTCCTCTGACATCAACCTTACAAATGTTTTCTCAGGTCATTCTTCCAAAGCAACAGAAATAAAAGCAAAAGTAAACCAGTGGGACCGAATCAAACTGACAAGCTTTGGCACAGCAAAGGAAACCAAAAAGAAAACAAAAAGACAACTTCAGAATGAGAGAAAATAGTTTCAAATGATGCAACTGACAGGGGCCTAATCTCTAAAATATACAAACAACTTCTACAACTCAACAGCAAAAAAGCCAACAACCCAATGAAAAATGGGCAAAAGACCTGAATAGACATTTCTCCAAGGAGGATACACAGATGGCCAACAAGCACATGAAAAAATGCTCCATATCCCTGATTATTAGAGAAATGCAAATCAAAATTACCATGAGGTACCACCTCACACCAGTCAGAATGGCCATCATTCATAAGTCCACAAATAACAAATGCTGCAGGGGGTGTGGAGAAAAGGGAACCCTCTTGCACTGCTGGTGGGAATGTAAGCTGGTACAACCACTGTGAAGTATGGAGGTACCTTAGAAATCTATACATAGAACTACCATATGACCCAGAAATCCCACTCTTGGGCATACATCCAGAAAAAATTTTCCTTGAAAAATACACATGCACCCTTATATTCATTGCAGCACTCTTCACAATAGCCAAGACGTGGAAACAACCCAAATGCCCATTGACAGATGATTGGACTAAGGTGTGGTATGTATACACAATAGAATACTACTCAGCCATAAAAAAGAACAAAATAATGCCATTTGCAGCAATATGGATGGAACTAGAGATTCTCATACTAAGTGAATTAAGTCAGAAAGAGAAAGACAAATACCATATGATATCACTTTTATATGGAATCTAACATCTGGCATAAATAAACCTTTCAACAGAAAAGTAAATCATTGACATGGAGAACAGACTTGTGGTTGCCAAGGGGGAGGGAGACGGAATTTGGGGTTTATAGATGCAAACCATTGCCTTTGGCATGGATAAGCCATAAGATCTTTCTGCATAGCACTGGGAACTATATATATAGTCACTTTCAATATAGCATGATAATATCAGAAAAAAGAATGTATACATGTATGTGTAACTGAGTCACCTTGATGTACAGTAGAAAATTGACAGAACACTGTAAAGCAACTATAATGGAAAAAATAAAAATCATTATAAAATAAAAAATGAAAAAAAACATATTTTAGAATTGTTTGAAATTATCTTTCTGTATATTATTATGCAACCCTCCTGATAGGGTTTAATTTTTCACCTTTGGAAATTATTTTTGACATAATGTACCTTTAATTATTTAAAATATTTCCATGTTTCTATGTATATAACCATTATCATCCTCATTTCCTTTTCCAGTCAATGAGGTCTTTCTTTTTCTTTCTAGCAGGTTTTTATTATTTATTGAGGTTTAATTGACATTTAATGTTGTATTTGTTTTAGATGTGCAGAATAATTATTCTATATATGGATATGCAGTGAAACGATTAGCAGAGTCAATTTGTTAACATCATCACACACTGTTAACAACCTTTTGCTTATGGTAAGAGCTTTTATTTTTTTTTAATTTTTGATGCAGACTATTGCCTTTGGAATGGATTAGCAATGAGATCTTGCTGTGTAGCACTGGGAACTATGTCTATTCACTTATGATAGAGCATGATAATGTGAAAAAAAAGAATGTATACATGTATGTGTAACTGGGTCACCGTGCTCTATAGTAGGAAAAAAAAAAACGTATTGGGGAAATAACAATTGATTACAACTTAAAAAAAATTAAAATTAAAAGTCTTTCTTCTTTTAAAACAAAATCCTCTAACTGCTACCTTCCTCTAGAACACTCCTTTATTGGCTTCCATCTCTGCATCTTCAGTATCTTTCTCAAAGGAATTCTCCTCTTTGAAACCAAGTTTTTTCTCTCTGCTTACTAAGTGTTCAAATCAATTCCAACAACAAAAATGATACTCCTCTGACCCTGAAACACTCTGGGCACTTAACAAACTGTGTATTGCACAATTCATCCAAATACATCAGCATTTACTGCCTGCATTTCTTTACCTTCTTCATCTTAACTCAACTGAAATATGACTTGTCATGGGGCATCTCTTTTAAGCAGAGCCTGGAGCTGCCTAGCATTGCAAGATAAACTATGAAATTGCCAAAAGTGAATTGAATGTACCAGAAAAAAAACTCTACACCCTCCCTCAGATCTCTGAGCACAGATCTGTCCCTGACACCTGCCCTAGGTCCTTAAATTAACTAAAACCACAGATTCTGATCTCTCACTCAGCCAGATCCATGGTTGATTTTTTTTTCTTCTTCTTCTTTTTTTTTTTTTGGCTGCATCCACGGCATGTGGAAGTTCCTGGGCCAGGGATTGAACTCTCACCACAGCAGGAGCCCAAACTGCAAAAGTAACAATGCCAAGGAATTCCCATCATGGCTCAGTGGTAATGAACCTGACTAGTATTCAGCAGGACACAAGTTCAATCTCTGGCCTCGCTCAGTGGGGTAAGGATCCAGAGTTGCCATGAGCTGTTGTGTAGGTTGCAGACGTGCCTCAGATCCCATATTGTTGTGGCTTTGGTGTAGGCTGGCAGCTGCAGCTTTGATTTGACCCCTAGTTTGTGAATTTCTACATACTGCACCTGTGGCCCCAAAAAGAAAAAAACAAAAACAAAAAACACCAAGTCCTTAACTGCTCAGCCACAAAAGAACTCCCATGAATGATTTTTCAACAGGCTCCAAAATGCAGAGTCTGACATTGCAGGGTACCTGTCTTTTGTTTCTAATAGTCTTATTTTTAATGAATATATCATAACATATATTCATAAAATTTATACAGCTTCTGTAACACCATAATAAACTGGTACATCATACCTCTCTGCCTTTTTCTAAGAGAACCTCAGAGTTATATCTCTTGAGTTATACCAACCAGCATATATACAGTGGAATACGACTCAGTCATAAAAAGAACAAAAATAATGCCATTCGAAGCATCATGGATGCAACTAGAGATTCTCAGACTAAGTGAAGCAAGTTAGAAAGAGAAAGACATATACCATATGGTATCACTTTCATATGGAATCTAAAACATGACACAAATGAACCTATCTACAAAACAGAAACAGATCACGGACATGGAGAGCAGACTTACGGTTTCCAGTGGTGGGGACGGCGTGGGGTGGATGGGGAGTTTGGAGCTGGTAGATGCAAACTATTACATTTTGAATGGATAAGCAATGAGGTCCTACTATATAGCACAGGGAACCATATCCAATCTTTTGGGATAGAACATGAGGAAGATAGTATGAGAAAAATTATATATATACATATATATATGTATATTTAAGGACTGGATCACTATGTTGTACAGCAGAAATTGACACAAGACTGTAAATCAACTATATTTTAATAAAAAATACATAAAATAAGTATGGCTGAAAGTAGCTAAAAGAAATGGTTCCTTTTATTAGCTAGAGACCTGCTAAATGCAGCTAGAACTGAGAGATGGAAGCACTTGAACCACCTAGATGATGGTTCTTCCTGGCTGCCCATTCAAACAGTAGCATTTACGCTAAAAGGTAAAACAATAATCAACAGAACCTCACTTTCTTGTAAAACTCTAACTTCCAGTCCCCTCTCTGTGTCTTCACTCATGCTGTGACCCTCTTCCACTGATTTCTTTCTGTGTCCAGGTATTAGAAGATCCTATAAAAATGTGAGTATGTTCCCTCAGATGGGGAGTCAGGTAATCCGCTGTGATCATCAGTGATTGATAGTTCATCATTCATTGACAAATCAGGAATACGATCTAGTTGACTGAAGTATTCAAGACGGTCAAGGTTTTGACCAGGAGGAGTGAGGCTATTCTGAATACTTGAGGTTCTAGTCACAGTAATGATTGTAATAATAGCCTCAATATAACGCTGAACTATTTTGATGTCTCAGGTTTTGGTATAAGCACTTTACGTCAATGTATTTAATCACAGAGATTTGTATGAAGTAAGTTTAATTGCAATCCACAATAAAGGATGAAGCAACAAGGTCCTATTACAACTGGTACAGCTGGAAAGATGCAGACAATGGGGAGCTCTGAGCATCCATACTCAGGACAGGAACCTAACATCAAAATGAAGGAAGGGATCTGGAGGCCAGAAAGATGAAAGTAACTTTTCTCTCAGCAAATTTCAACTTTTTACCAACTTATCAACCTGCCACCAAAACCTAGACTCTCATCTAAAAGAAGCCTTGGCAATTTTTCTCCCCAAAAGCCCTCACCTAACTGGAGGGGAGATAATTTGTCACTGCCAGTGGGTCAGCGATAGACCCAGGACCGGAATACAGTCAAAGTGACTCCCCAGCCTGTTTCTAAAATCCCTGTACCCATTTTCCAACTTGCAATGGGCATTTTTTCCTGTCATGCTTCTGCATTTATTTTAATGAAGATTTATAATCCCCAAATATAGTATAGTATGATAGGAATAATGTGCTATTCAGAGCTAAGCAGACTCACATTTGTATGCCAGGCACTCACACTTACTGGATGTCCTTTTTGTCATCCAGACAGAACTAGTTCCACGGAATGGTTGTGAGAGTCTATCCAATGTATGCACATGTCTACATGACTAGCATCGAGTGGAACTCAGTTAAGGTTTTATTCCTTTTCCCTTCAAAACTCAAGTTGTTCAACGGAATGCAATTTTTTTTTTTTTTTTTTTTTTTTGTCTTTTTTGTTGTTATTGTTGCTATTTCTTGGGCCACTCCTGCGGCATATGGAGGTTCCCAGGCTAGGGGTCGAATCGGAGCTGCAGCCACAGGCCTACGCCAGAGCCACAGCAACGCGGGATCCGAGCCGCGTCTGCAACCTACACCGCAGCTCACGGCAACGCCGGATCGTTAACCCACTGAGCAAGGGCAGGGATCGAACCCGCAACCTCATGGTTCCTAGTCGGATTCGTTAACCACTGCGCCACGACGGGAACTCCCCGGAATGCAATTTTAAACAACACGTCCTCCTGATAATTCCTAAAGAGACAGAGAGGGACCTTAAGCAGGATACTTATTCTTTCCTGACCCCTGTTTAACATCCTGTGCATCTGGGAAGATGTATGTTCCTGTCATTACCTGTATCTTATTACCCAAACTCATCCTTTGAAACATCTTGATGTTCATCTACCAGGAGAATTCCTTAACACGTGATACATGAACTGATTGTCAGGCCTGCTGTCATAGTTTTGATTTCTAAATCATTTCCATGTTTCCTTTTGAAGAGTTCAAGAGCAGGAATAAAAAAAATTCTTCCTCAATCTGATTTTGTCATGAAACAAAATTCCATGCAAAATTCTAATCTGTTTAGGAAGATGATCAGACCTAAGAAAAGAAACTAAACTAGCTCCCTTCTGCCTGGTCCTGTGATCTTAAGTAGCCCCTCAACCATGTGCAAGGCACTCATGACAGGCCCCACATCCCAGCCTCACTTGTGAACCAGTTCATCAGACTTATTCCGGTCCCTTCAGCATGTTCTCCTTCTCCAAGCTTTGGGTTGGTTTGCTCTCCATACACTCAGCACTATTTTCCCAACTACATACAGTCTTGCCTTCCTTTTGCCCACAATCTATGTACTACCTTGAATGGGAGTGTGGACCAACTGTTTTAATGCCTTTGCCTGAGATATTTCAACTGAAGCAGGAAAAATATTGTTGAACTTACGTAATGTTCAACATAAAGGAACTGAATTTCTTGAAGATCCTTGCCCATGACATCTAGTTTCAGACCTCAATTATTTCATTTATACTCCTCTCACTATTTGGAATGGCCTTTCTATCTTTTTCTTTACCTATCCAAATCTATTCATCACTGAAGATTCAGGTAATGTATAAGATCTTCTATGAAACTTTCCCCAAATTTTCCTACCCCTACCAACTGTGTTAGGTGCCCCACCTTTGTGCTTCAGTAATATATTAAGCATATTTCTATTATGGAATGCAACATAACATATTATAATTATAGTTCCATACTGATAACATAATTATCATCACATTTCTTACAACAGACTGTGAACTCACTCGGGACAGAGACTTGTTCTTTTTCATCATCATTTCTACCACATTTTTCCAGCACAACAAATACTCAACAAACTTGACTAAAGTCTAATAAATGTCCATAAGAAGATCTGGGACACTAGGAAGAAGAAGGTCCCAAAATACACCAAGTTGAATCACGGATTTCAAAACTCATGAAAAAAAACCTTTCTTGATTAAAAGTAAGAATTTATAGAATTCCTTGACACATCCCATTTTCTTCATCTATAAAACAGGTACAGTGACAAATAATCTTACACCCATGCTAAGGAGATGAAATGAAACATATGAAAGTGCTTTGTGGTAGTAAATAACTGGGAACTGTTGTTCTATCTAGATTTCTCCTGTCATTTTTATTAAAACAGAAAAAAAGGAAATGGGAAACAGAAGTTGATAATTTTTAAATGTGTAAAAGCTTTATGAGGTTATTATATCCTTTTTCCAGCCTTACTGAAATATAACTGACATGTAACTTTATGTAAGTTTAAGATGTACATGATGATTTGATACATGTCTCTACTGCAAAATTGTTAACACACTAAGGGTATTTCACGCCTCCGTTATGTTGCATAGTTACCTTTTTTTTTTTTTGGTGTGTGGGTAGTAAGAACAATAGCTGTTCAACAATACTATCGTTTTTCTACTGAAATGCCAAGCCCAGATTTGTCAAACAGGATGTACTACTTGTTTGCTAAAGAAATTAACATGTGTTTTAAGACTACAGGACTCCTGAAGATTTGAAAATTTCTCAGCCTATTCAGATTGCAAAAGACACCCAGATTAGTAGATTCATTGTCAAGGAACCATACTCTGGGAAAAAAAATCAAGGCTGTGTCTAGATAGTGTTTTGCTAGTGCCTAGAAAGTCTCAAAGGTCAGAGTATTCAATCCCAGAGAGGGCTCCTTAAAGAGATTAGGGCTGCGACTCAGATCTTCCCAGTATCTCATTAGAAGCCACAAAAAATATAGGACTCTTCGAAAAATACTTACAGAGGAGACCTGTCTAATGAAGTGAATCCCTGAGGCATACATGAGAAACCTATAAGGCTTCTGTGACTATTATACCAACAGAAATACTACCCTGGACTAAAAGGACAAAGAAGAATGAAATAAAATAAGTTGTTAGACTCCCAAAATTCTATGGGCATGAAACAAGTTGATAGAACTATTCAAGTGCAAATGTTAGCTACCCTTTGTGAAAAAAGGATTACCTAGAGAACAGAGCCACCAGCTTAGAGGGCAAAATTGCCAAGCCCAGAGAGTAGAGCTGTGGGCCAAGAATCTGTGGTTATTTAGTATAGCAGCAATGGGAATCAGATACCAAATCAAGAACTGAAATTATTTTATTCATTCAATTGTTCAGTGTCACATTCCTTCTTTCAGAAAGTGCGTGCTATGAGAATCAGAACTTGCATGTCTTGTTCACCATTATATCCTGAGCAGCTAGACCAATGTTCAATATACTGTATATACTCAAAAATATTTATCAGATAAATGAATATATTAATGATCAAGATGTACATTAATAATATAATTATGGAAAAGGATAACATAAGCTAAAGTTTCATGCCATTCACAGGTATAATGCTAAGCATATCTCTTCATCTCTATAAAGTATAGCAAAATGTACCATTAATGTAGAAATATATATAAAACTATTCTAAACAATTTAAGAGAAGTCATGTGAGGTGTTAATATTTAACTATGATAAAGGACAGGTGTATTTTTGATATATCTCACAATGACCTGGACACACTAATGTTTTACAACCCCAAATTTTAGGACCTCACCTCTGGAATGCTGTCAAAAGTCATGTGCTTTCTCATCTTTAACCATCCTTGGACCACTTCTCCCAAAATAAAGAAAATGGTGATGATAGAACCTTTGGCTTTGCTCCAAAATTCTGAGGCCATTTACTCTTGAGCTGCTGCCTTTCTTGAAGATTTTATCCCAGGAAAGTTTAAAGGCTGATGGGTCTCATTGTAAGGAACCCAGAGATAATCTGGAAGTTGGATCTTCTTTTTTTTTAAGACCATTTTATTTATTTATTTTGTATTTTTGCCTTTTCTAGGGCCGCTTCCTGCGGCATATGGAGTTTCCCAGGCTAGGGGTCTAATCAGAGCTGTAGCTGCCAGCCTAGCCAGAGCCACAGCAACGCCGGATCTGAGCCGCATCTGCGATCTACACCACAGCTCACAGCAACACCGGATCGTTAACCCACTGAGCAAGGGCAGGGATCGAACCCGCAACCTCGTGGTTCCTAGTCGGATTTGTTAACCACTGCACCACGACAGGAACTCCTTTTTTTGCTTTTTTTAGGGCCGCACCCATGGCATATGGAGGTTCCCAGACTAGGGGTCTAATCGGAGCTGCAGCTGCTGGGCCACGGCCATAGCAATGCCAGATCCAAGCTGCGTCTGCAACCTACACCACAGCTCACAGTAACGTCAGATCCTTAATCCACCGAACAAGGTCAGGGATCAAACCTGCATCCTCATAGATGCTAGTCTGATTTGGTTCCACAAAACCACAACCTCATGGTTCCTAGTGAGATTCATTTCCGCTGCACCATGATGGGAACTCCAGGTCATTTTTAAACTGTGCATAACTTTCAAACAATTGAAGTGGGGTCTCCCAAGCCCAGCTTGATTTTTCAAATCCAGTAGCTCCATCTTTGGGCCATTGTTGAAGTCTGCTGCTACATTTTTTGCATTTAAATTATACTGGCTGATGACAAAATCAGGCCCATGAGCCAAGTATATATATTTTTCCCCCAAATTTTGTTCATATAAATGGCCTCAAGGTACACCTGATACAACGGCAAAGTCTCAAATGGCATGTTCAGCCCTTGAGAAAATCATTTGGTTGTGAAAAGTAATCTAACTGAATATCCTCAAATTAATTTATGGCATGCAGGGGAGAATTTACTAAGTATGTGGAGAAAAGCAGAATTTTAATAAGGAACTGATTTTAATGTCCAACTGTACTTTAAAAGATCACTCAGATTGCTTTAACAGAAACAGAAGAAATGAATAGAAGTAAGCATGAGTAGGTATTTAGAAAGGTTATTTACTAGCACTTTTAGGGATTTTCAAACTAATTCTTGTAGTCCTTGTTTCAGTTGTTTAAAAAGTACGCATTGAGTACCTATCAGGTGTCATGGACCTAGGAATTCCTGATTAGAACCCAACAAGTCAAGACATTCTTTATCATCTGTCTCTCAATGGCATCTCTATATCTAGCAACAAATCCTCCCTAAAAATCCAGTGGGAGGAAAGAGGACTCCATCCTAGACATAATGTCTAAATTACAGGCAAGCCAGTGATGGCTCTTGTATTAGTTCTTTATAGCTATATGACAAATTACCCCAACATTTAAAACAATAACCATTTATTATCTCATATTTTTCTGTGGTTCAGAGATGCACATGTGGCCTCAATAAGTGCCTCTGACTCGGTGTTTTCACAAGACCACAGTCACCTTGTTCACTACAAGGCCCGACCAGAGTGAGCCCAAGCTCACGTTGGTACATGTAAGGTCCCTCATTGCTATTGACTGGAAACATCAAATCTATACCACAAAAACCTCTCTATCACACAGCTCACAACACGGAACCCGGCTTCTTTCAGAGTAAACATGCAGCGCAGAAAGAGAAGGCATTCAAGATGGCAACTGTCGTTTTTTTGTAACCTAATGTCTCAGGCAGCATCCTGTCACTTTCACATTATTCTGTTTGTTAGAAATCAATCACTAGCCCAACCCAAACACAAAGGGAGAGGGTTACACAGGTCATGAATAGTAGGAGGCAGGGATCACTGAAGACGGCCTACCCCAAATTCCTACTCAGAGATTTGAGATCCTCATCCTGTGATAGCTAATTTTATGTGTCAACTTGATTAGGACACAGTGACCAGTCCTCCAACACTAGATGTTGCCGTAAAGGTACTTGTAAAGTGTGATTAACATTTACAATGTGTTGACTTTAACTAAAGCAGATTATCCTCCTTAAGGTATCTGGGCCTCATCCAACCTGCTGAAGGCCATGAGAACAAAGACTGAGAAAAAGCAATTCTTCTACCAGACTGCATCACAGAAAATCTGCCCAAATTTCCAGCTTTCCGACTCAAGACTGTAATTATCAACTCTCACCTGAATCTTCCGACTTACCAGTCTCCACGATCTTGTGAGCCAGTTTACTAAAAATCTTTCTCTCCCTCTTCCTTCTCCCTCTCTCTCTAATAGGTAGGTACAAAAATGATAGATTTATATTGGTATGTACACATATATATCCTATTGGTTCTGTTTCTCTGGAAGGCTATGACTAATACATATTATATGAAAATAATAACACCTAATCTAATTATCACTGAGGATTATTGTGAGACTAAAATATAGTAGCGTATTAAAAGAACATTGATTGTGGTTTTAGTCGCACAGACCCAGCTGAGTTCGAAACCCAGGTCTCTCCCTTAGATAACAGTTTTTTGACCGTGAACAAACTACTTAATCTTCCCGAATTCCTGTAATGACCTAAAATAATGGTACACTGTAGAATCAAAATAAAATCATGCAAGAAAAAGACGGCTTGAACATGGTAGTTACTTGATC
This sequence comes from Sus scrofa, assembly GCF_054392235.1. Lineage (NCBI taxonomy): Eukaryota > Metazoa > Chordata > Mammalia > Artiodactyla > Suidae > Sus > Sus scrofa. The sequence goes on from NC_139391.1 coordinate 16,598,400, forward strand.
AAAATTAGTCATAAAGATTTTTGTTACCAAATACAAACTTCACAAGTATTATTTTTGGTCTTTATTTATTTATTTGTATTTTTAGAGCCATACCCACAGCATATGGAGGTTCCCAGACTAGGGGTCTAATCAGAGCTGTAGCTGCCAGCCTACACCACAGCCACATCAATGCCACAAGTATTATATTAATGTAGCTGTTGTTACTACTATCATCATTCTTTTCCATATTCAAATAATAAAGACTGCATGTGGGTAAAAAACCATTAAACCAGTTCTCTTTTCACTGTTTATGAGTTTCCTACCAACTGGAAAAACAAAAGTTAACAGCAAAGGGGGCATTTAAAGGTGGAAGGAGTAAATCAGAGTTAAAAATAGTCAATCAGCTCATTTTCCTTGAAGTCAATATGTTCTCACGTTTTCTGGTATGTTAATTATTGTGGCAAGATTTTTCAAAGTTGCTTAGTAAATTTAGCCACATTTCAGCCCAGATGTGTGTTTGCCATAATATGTTTAATATGTAAATATTGAGAATATTTCTTTGTGGCAATTTTATGTTTCTGTTCACTTTAATGGCATATGTGTTCACCTTTCCTCAGCTTACACAGGAATGGATGGATGTAACTATTAGCTTGTAAATCATGACATGATGCGATAAAATCATAGAGGGCAGAGAAGTGGGACAGTGAAAGGTTTTCACTTACTCTAACAATGAACATCTTACTTGGATAATATATTTATGATCCTGCCTTAATGAGTATAAGCACCAGGTCTTCGATGTGGTATCTGTTGTCCATTAATACATATGATTCATTAAAAACTGTTCTCAGCATTTCTGTTAGTGTGCACATATGGAATATCAATGCAGTACTGCATGATGCAAATTGCAGTGGGCTGAGGCTCAAACAAGGACTGTACTGGTTTTCTGCTTATAATCATGTGATTTTGAAGAAGTCATTTAACCTCTCTGAGCCTTACTTTTCTCAGGGTGAACCAATCAGAATACAACCCTGCTCTAGGCCTATCTAAGGATAATATCAAACTTCAAATCCTTCCCTTGGGGGGAAAAATAGGCATATCATGTTCCAAAATATGTATTACTCTGTTTCATTTATCTATCTATATATCTAAGTCATCGATGACTATAAGTTGAGCAATGAATGGTTACTTTTTTTTAACCAACTCGCAAGTGGTACTCTAGCAAAACTTCAAGGAAATGAAAAACTAGATAGTTAAAAGTAAATCTAAAGGATGAATCTGGAAAAGGCCAGGACCAAATAAATTGCCAAATAATACAATTTAATCATAGGTATCTATTTTTTTTTACCAAGGTATACATTTTTAATCAAGGTATGTATTTTTTAATAATTATTTTATTATTATCATTAAGAGTTCACTCACCTCAAGACTAAAGCAAGTCCATTAAGGTCTCATCATCTGCCCTCCCATCTTCCTTTATAATAGTGAGGGTTTTTGTTTTTGTTTTTTGTTTTTCCTTGAGCCTTAATCGATGTATAATATTATGTATGCTTCAGGCATATAACATAGAGTCACAATTTTTAAAGTCTATACTCCACTTACAGTTATTGTAAAACATTGGCTATTTTCCCTGAGCTGTATAATGTATATTTGTAGCTTATTTATTTTATACATAGTAGTTTGTACCTCTTAATCCCAGACCCCTATCTTGCCCCTTCCTCCTTTTCTCTCCTCACTGGATATATGAAATGACTGGACAAAAACAAAAAAAGAGATCAGTCCCACATTCAAGAACTGGAGCTACGTAGAACCCTGTTTTGGAGTTGTCTTTCTTCTCTGTCAGCTATTGTAGAGATGTGGGCACACATTACCTCCAGATATATATCATCTGTCTTCTCTCCCTAGAGAAATAAACTATCCTCAATATTCTGATGCACAGAAGCTATCATGAAAAGAGAATAAAAGTTCATCCAAGTTGTATCCAGGAATATCTTCAGGGACATAGGTGATATTATCGAGTAGAACCTAATCACTTGCTGGGCCACTGTAAGGTTAATGTGCACCTCTAAGATTGCCAAGAAGGGAAGGAGAGGGAAGGGAAGGAGAGAAAAGAGAAGAGACAAGGAAACAAAGCAAGAGAAGAGAAGAAAAGAGAGAACAGAGGGAAGGAAGGGAGGGTGAAAGGAAGGAAGAAGGGAGAAACAGAGGGAAGAAAGGGAGAAAAGGGAAAAAAATGCAAGTTGTATTTTCTGTTTCATGCCTCTTATACAGCAAGTACATCTGGGCAGCAAGCCCCTAGGACCTCAGATATCCATTCTCTCTGTTTTAGACACCAGACTGTGTCACTAAGTCAAGTCAGTTCTATTGTTGAAATTCAATCGCATAAATCATGGATGACAAAAACAAAAGAGAGACTTCCATGTTACTAAGCTTAGATGTGGTCTCTAATAGAGTTCACTAGAAAATCCTGATTTGAGATTGTGCTTTTTTAGTCATTAATAAAGTGAAAATGTTCTCTATTTGACTCCAGTTTTTCTAGTATATACTTCTTTGTCAGGAAACCAAAATGAGAGGAAGTAAGAAGCATATAATTCAAGTACCTATCTCTTTAAAATATCCTTTCCTCAAACTTCCATAGTATTGTTAAGGGACATTTCTTATATCTGTTTTTTATCTTGTATTATAAATGTTTATAAAAGTGACTTTATATAAATACTAAGGTTATTTCTTGTTACTACTGGTATCAATGAACCCTACAACTGGATATTGGTATTCATAAATGAGTTGATTACAATTAAGTATATTTTTTCCTAAATATACCTGATCTTCTGTGCAACTCATTTACATTATTTATAAGTCAACAGTGTCCCTAGGATAAATTATTCAACATTGTATGCAGAATGGTTGATGCTTCTGACTTAATCCTTTTGCTTATACTCTTCAAAATAACAAGTAAATTATTTGTCTTTTAAAATATAAATAATAATTGTACCACAAATTTGTTTAATGTTTTAGAAAAATCATTCCCAATCACCAGGCAAAGGACTAATGGCCTTTAAAATTTTTCTAATATTGAAAATGGAGTTTTCAAATAGTCAGTCTATCAAATTAAAGGAGAAAAATAAAAATAAAAACAGAACAAGGAGTTTTCCATTTGGGGTTAGTATGTAGAAGATTAAGAGAACTTTCTTACATCATCATAAGAAAACACTGAATCAGGTAGAAAAAAAATCACAGTTTTTAAAACCATCAGAGTAATGAAGATGTTAAAAAGTACAAATGAAGTAAATTCCAGAAAGGGATAACCCCTTTTAAGGAGACTTCTTTGCACCATATATAGGGAATCTCACTGATATAAGGAGAAACAAGAAAAACTAAAAGGCAACGCATGGGTCAGCATGTTATATATTAATTCTAAGGAGTTCCAGATTCACAAAATCTATACATGCCTACCAATTATTTCCCAAGGGGCCATGACACATGTGTGTTGGGATATCAAAGACTAGGAAAGACAAGAAGGGAGGGAGAGAGAGAAATCTCCCAAGTCTGAGAAAGCCATGAGCAACATTAAAGAGAAAAGAGAGCACTTTAGTAGCCCCAAGAGCTGGCAGGTAAACTGTAAAACAGAGATAACCACAATCTTACTGAGGTTTATATCTCAAGCCCTGCTAAAATAGAAATCCTTAAAATGTCTCCAAAACATTTACAATCAATAATGAACTGAAGCTTATTAAAACTAGAGCCCAGGCCAGACTCAGGTCAATATTAGATCAGATCAAGGAAATTAGCCCCTTTATCTTGCAGCCTCAAACAGAAAGAGGAATTCCCTTTTCTGAAGGTAAATATTAGTTATTTACATCTCTATCATTTGGTTTTAAACAATGTCTGGCATACTGTTAAAAATTATGAGACATGAACAGAAGTAGGAAAATGTGACCCAAAATCAACATAAAATACTGTCAACAGAAGCAGAACTGCAGATGAACCATATATAGAAATTAGCAGAAATGGACTTTAAAAATCAGTATTACAGGTGTTCCCACTATGGTGCAATGTGTTAAGATTCTGACAGCAGTGATCAAGTTGCTGGGAGGCGCAGGTTCAATTCTTAGCTTGGGACAGTGGGTTAAAGGATCTAGCATTGTCCTAGCAGTGGCATAGGTAGTGGCTGTAGCTCAGATTCAGTCCCTTGCCTGGGAACATCCATATGCCATAGATTTGACCATAAGAATAAATAAATAAATAAATAAATATTAGTATTATAAGTATATTAAATGATTTATCAGATAAGGTGGAATAAAATACATGAACACATAAGAAATTTCACCAGAGAAATAATAACTTTAAAATAAAACAATTAAATAAAAATTCTGATAAATGCAAGGAAACTAGACTTTGAAGCACCTGGGACCTTCAGCTATAGAAAACATTTAATAAAACTTGCTAGTCCAAGTGCTAGTAAGATTAACATGAAACCTTGCACTAAAGGCCATTTGCCTTAGTCCATATCACACAATACATCACATCTGGCTGCCAACAAAAAAACTACAAAAAAACACATAAAGGCAAGAAAAAAAATACAGTCTGAAGGGACAAAGCAAACATCAGAATTAGAACCAAATAGGATACATATGTTGGGATAACCAGACATGGAATTTTAAATAATGATGATAAATATATTAAGAGGCCAAATGGAAAAATGACAGAACAAGCAAGTGTAGATGGGTGATTAAAGAAATGAAAATCATAAGAAGCAATCAAGAGCAAATTCAATAAATCAAAAATACTGTAACAGAAGTGAAGAATATCTTCCCTGGGCTTATCATTATACTGGATATTGCAAAAGAGTCAGTGAGCTTGAAGATAGGTCCCTAGAAACTTAAACTGATAGGCAAAGGAGAATGGATTAAAAAACATTAAAAACCTATGAGACAATTTCAAAGAGTTTAACTTACATATAGTTGGAATATCAGAAGAGCAGGAAAGATCAAAAGAAAAGAAAAACATTTGAAGTAAAAATGACTGATAATTTGCTATAACAAGCACTAAAAAATCCAATGACAGATTCAGGAAGTCAGGAAACATTAAGCATTAAAAAAAAAGAAAAAAAAACAGTAAAATCTACATCAAGGCATATCATATTCAAACTGAATAAAAACAAAGAAAAGGAAAAATATTGAAAGAAAACATAGGAAGGATTAAAAAAATTAATTATTAGGAAACAAGAGAAAGAATTACAGCATACTTCTCATCAGAAACCATGCAAGCAAGAAGATAGAAGTGAATCTACTGTATAGCACAGTGAACTACACTAATTATCTTGTAATAACCTATAATTTAAAAGAACCTAAAAAGAATATATGTATTATATATATTATATATATCATATATAACCTTATCTATAATTGATTCACTTTGTTGTACACCAGAAACTAACACAACATTGTAAATCAATTACATTTCAATAAAAATTTTCCAAAAAAAAGAATTATCATTTGTGAAAAAAAGAGTGAAACATTTAAAGCACTATAAGAAAAAAAATTAATGTAGAATTCTATATCCAATGAAATTAATTTTCAAAAGTGAAGAAGAAATAATGGCTTTCTCAGAAAAGGAATAACAGAAAATTAATCACAGCATACCTATCCTGTAAGAAGTGTTAAAAAGAGTACTTCATACTATACCTAGAAAATCCTAAAGACACTACCAGAAAACTGTTAGAGCCCATCAATGAATTTGGTAAAGCTGCAGGATAAAAAAATAATACACAAAAATAAATTTCATTCCTATATACTAAAAAATTGAATATCAGAAAGAGAAATTAGGGAAACCATGCCATTTACATTGCATCAAAAAGAATAAAATACCTAGGAATAAACCTTGTTAGAGCAAAGAGACAAAGACTTGTACTCTGAAAACTGTAAGATGCTGATGAAAGAAATCAAAGACGACCTAAACAGATGAAAAGATACACCATGGTCTTGGATTGGAAGAGTAAATATTGTCAAAAGGACTACACTACCTAAGGCAAGCTACAGATTCAATACAATCCCTATCAAATTACCAATGACATTCTTCACAGAACTAGAACAAAATTATTTTAAAGTTTGTATGGAAACACAAAAGACTCTGAATAGCCAAAGCAACACTGAAAAGAAAAAACATAAGTGGAGGAATCAGGCTCCTTTACTTGAGACTATACCACAAAGCTGCAATCATCAAAACAGTATGGTATAGGCACAAAAACAGAAATATAGATCAATGGAACAGGATGGAATGTCCAGCAATAGACCCAAGCACCTATGGTCAACTAATCTGTGACAAAGGAGGAAAGAACATACAATGAAGGAAAGACAGTCTCTTTAATAAGTGGTGCTAGGCAAACTGGACAGCTACATGTAAAAGAATGAAATTAGAACATTCTCTAACAACACACACAAAAATAAACTCAAAATGGATTAAAGACCTAAATATAAGGCAAGATACTATAAAACTCCTAGAAGAAAACATAGGCAGAATGTTCTTCTACATAAACCACAGCAACATCTTGTTTCATCCACCTCCTAGAATAATGACAATAAAGAAAAAAATTAACTAATGGACCTAATCAAACTTATAAGCTTTTGCACAGCAAAGGAAACCATGAAAAAAACAAAAAAACGAAAAGACAACTCACAGAATGGGAGAAAATCTTTGCAAATGATCCAATTGACAAAGGCTTAATCTCCAAAATATACAAATAACACAATACAACTCAAAAAAATCCAATTAAAAAATGGGTAGAAGACCTGAATAGACATTTCACCAAAGAAGTCACACAGATGGCCACCAGGCACATGAAAAAAATGCTCAACATCACTAATTATTTGAGAAATGCAAATTAAAACTACAATGAGTTAACTACCTCACACCAGTTAGAATGGCCATCATTAACAAGGCAACAAACAACAAATGCTGGAGAGGATGTGGAGAAAAGGGAACCACCCTTCATTGTTGGTGGGAATGTAAATTGGTGCAACCATTGTGTAAAACAATATGGAGTTACCTCAGAAAACTAAATATAGAACTATGATATGACCCAGCAGTCCCACTCCTGGGCATTTATCCAGACAAAACTTTCATTGAAAAAGATAGAGACATGGAAACAACCAAAATATACATTGACAGTTATGCATTAAGAAGATGTGGTACATGTAGACAATGGAATACTATTCAGCCATTAAAAAGGACAAAATATTGCCATTTGCAGCACCTTGGAACTAGAGACTCTCATACTAAGTGAAGGAAGTCAGAAAGAGAAAGAACTACCATATGATACCACTTATATCTGGAATCTAATATATGGCACAAATGAACCTACCTACAGAAAAGAAACAAACTCATGGACATGGGAGAACAGACTTGTGGTTGCCAAGAGGAAGGGGGAGGGAATGGGAGGGACTTGGAGTTGGGGTTAGCAGATACAAACTTGGAGTGGATAAGCAATGAGATCCTGCTGTATAGCAAAGGTGTGCGAAGAATCATGAAGGAGGATAGTGTGAGAAAAAGAATGTACATATATAGGAGTTCCCATTGTGGCACAGCAGAAGTGAATCTGACAGGAACCATGAGGTTGACAGTTTGATCCCTGGCTTCACTCAGTGGGTTAAGGATCCGACATTGCTGTGGGCTGTGGGGTAGGTCACAGATGCAGCTTGGGATCTGGCATCGCTGTGGCTGAGGCATAGGCCAGCAGCTGTAGCTCCAATTTGCCCCCTAGCCTGGGAACCTCCATATGCCACAGGCATGGCCCTAAAAATACAAAAAAAAAAAAAAAGAAGAAGAATGTACATAGATATGTACATAGATGTATGACTGGGTCATTTTGATGTACAGCAGAAACTGACAGAACATTGTAAATTAAGTATAATAATAATTTTTTAAAAGACCACATATTCACCATGACACATACCTTAATAACTTTAAGGAAATACAAATCATACAAAGCATTTTTTGGATCACAATGGAACTGAAACAAATTAATAGCATAAAAATAGCTGGAAAATCTGAAATATATAGCAATACAACACATTTTTGATGATCCATGGTCAAAGAGGCCTGAAGGTGAATTATTAATATTTTAAGTAAATGAAAATTAAAAGATAATGTCAAAAATTTTGCTTAGAGAGCAATTTATAGCTTTATATACACATATCAGAAAATAGGAAATATCTAAAATTAGTTATATAAGCTTCAATCAGGAAATTAGAGAATTAAAAAATAATTAAGCCTAAAGAGAAGAAAGAAAGAGAGAAAGAGCTAAAGTAAAATTAATGAAATTGAAAATAGGAAAAAAACAACAGAAGCAAAAGCTAGTTCTTTGAAAAGATCATAAAAATTGATAAAACTCTAGCCATGCTAATTAGAGAAAGAAGGGACACAAATCATCAATACCACCAATGTAAAAACAGGGGCACCACTATTCATTTTATGGACATTAAAAGGATTATAAATGAATATTATGAACAAATCTATGACCATAGATTTGATAACTTGGTCGAAATGGACACTTAATTTGAAAGGGAAACTACTGAAAATCCTTCATGCAGAAATAATCTGAATAGAGTATATTTATTAAATAAATTGAATCCACTGTTAATAACTCTCCAAAAAAAGAAAGTGTCAACTCCTCTATATGGCTCACTGATGAGTTCACCAAACATTTAATTAATAAGAAAACATCAGTTCTTCACTTTATCTTCCAGAAAACAGAAACAAAGAAAATTTTCTAATACATTCTTTAATGTCAGCATTACCCTGATGCCAAATCAAGGAAAGACACTGACAAAAAAGAAAACCACAGACAAATATCTTTCATGAACATAGATGTGAAAACCCTCAACAAAATATTACCAAATCAATTATATAAAAGGATTTATAGACTATGAACAAGTGGGATTTTTTTCAGGTATGCGAGGCTGATTCAAAATTCAAAAATTAACCAATTGTAACAACTCCCTCAATAGGCTTAAGGCCAACTCCCCACCAAAAAAAATACAATTTTATCATTATTGCAGAAAAAGCATTTAGCAAAAATTGCATACCCATTGTTTATAAAAAGCTCTCAAAATAGAAGGAAAGTTCTTCACTCACTGAAGAACATCTAGAAAAAAACCTACAGATAACATTATATTTAATGCTGAGAAACAGGACATTTTCCAACTAAGAATGGAAAAAAAAGACAAAAATAAGAAGACAAGAAAAGAATTAAATACATACAAAATTAGGAAGGAAGAATTAAACTGTCTTTCTTCACAGGTGACATGATTGCCTGTACAGAAAATTCCAAAGAATTGACTTAAAAAAATTCTTGAAACTAGGAAGTACAGCAAGTTTGCAGGATGCAAGATTAATATATGTAAATCATTTGCCTTTATATATACCATTAATGAACAGAATTTGAATTTTAAAAAAGAATACTATTTACAGTATCACCATAGAAATACTTAGATATAAATCTAATAAAATATATACACATCAATGTATAAAAACCTAAAAAACAGTGATGAAAGAAATCAAATATCTACACAAATGGAGAAATATGCCATGTTCATAGATTGGAACTCAATAGCTGAAGGCCAAATCATCCCAAAATGATCTGTAAAGGCAATGCAATCCCAATCAAAATCCCAGAAAACTATTTTGTAGATAAGCACAAACCCTAAAGTTTATATGTAAAAGCATGAGACAGAGTGGCCAACACAATGCCAATGAAGAACAAATTTGAAAGACACACACTACCTGATTTCAAGACCAATTTAAAGCTATCATAGTCAAGACGGTGTGATATTGGGCAAAGAGTAGATGCATAGATCAGTGGTACAGAACAGAGAGACCTATACAACTACAATCATCTGATTTGACAAAGGAACAAAGGTAATTCAATGGAGGTAGTCTACAACGAATTGTTGTGAAACAGTTGAAGGTCCAACAACCAAACAAAATCCCACAAGAACAATAACAAACCTATACACACCTAGACACAAACCTTACACCTTTCACAAAAATTAACTCAAAATGGGTCACGGCCCTATATGTAAAACTCAAAACTGGGTCATACGGTAGTTCTATGTATAGTTTTCTAAGATACCTCCATACTGTTCTCCATAGTGGTTGTACCAGCAATCCCACTCTTGGGCATATATCCAGACAAAAGCCTCCTTAAAAAAGACACATACACCTGCATGTTCATTGCAGCACTATTCACAATAGCCAAGACATGGAATCAACCCAAATGTCCACTGATAGATGATTGGATTAGGAAGATGTGGTGTATGTATACACAATGGAATACTACTCAGCCCTAAAAAAGAACAAAATAATGCCATTTGCAGCAACATGCATGGAACTAGAGACTCTCAACCTGAGTGAAGTCAGTCAGAAGAAGAAAGACAAGTACCATATGATATCATTTATATCTGGAATATAATATATGGCACAAATGAACCTCTTCACAGAAAAGAAAATCATGGACTTGGAGAATAGACTTGTGGTTGCCAAGGGGGAAGGCGAGGGACTGGGATGGATTGGGAGCTTGGGGTAAATAGATGCAGAATGTTGCCTTCGGGATGGATTAGCAATGGGATCCTGTTGTGTAGCACTGGGAAATTTGCCTAGTCACTTATGATGGAACATGTAATATGAGAAAAAAGAATTATACATGTAAGTGTAACCATGCTGTATGGTAGAAAAATATATTTATAAATAAATGATTAAAAAAACCCTCAAAACTATAAAACTTATAGATGAAAACACAGGAGAAAAATCCAGATAATCTTGGGTTTGGCAATGGGTCTTCAGCTATAACACCAAATGCACAACCCATGGGGAAAAATTACTAAGTTGCAATTTGTTAAAATTTTAAAATTCTCTGAAAAATACACTTAAAGTAAAAAAATAAGCCACAGACAAGAAAATGTTCGCAAAATTAATATCTGATAAAGAACTGACATGCAAAGTATACATGGAGCTTTTAAAACTCAGTAATAAGTAAGCAAACAACCCATTTAAAATGGGCGAATGACCTAAATAGGTACCTCAACAAAGTAGATACACAGGTGGAAAATGAACACATGAAAAATTGCTGAACATCTGTTGTTATCAGGGAATTTTAATTAAAGCAACAATTAGGTATTACTACACCCTTAACAGAATGGCTAAAAAATTTTAAATACTGGCTATATCAATTGCTGGTAAGTATGCAGTGTTCAGAGCTCTCAGTCTTTGTGGGAACTTAAAATTGTTCAGCCACTATGGAAGACATTTTTGTAGTTTCTTAACAAAGCTAAACATAGTCTTATCCAATCATCATGTGCCTAGGTATTTAATTTGAAAACTCTACTCAGGCAAAAGCCCACATGCAAATCTTTATATATGCTTTATCTACCTAAAATAGCCTAAAAAATGGAAAAATCAAGATATCCTTTAATAGGTAAATGGATAAACTATAGTACTTCTATGTAAATGAATTTTATTTGACAACAAAAAGATAGGAACTACCAACCCGCAAGACAGGTAGAAAACTTCAGTGTGTATCCCTAAATGAAAGAATCCAGTATGCAAAAGCTATGTACTAGACTACTTCATCCACAAGGCATCACAGAAAAGCAAAACTCTAAAGATGCTATAAAGATCAGTGGTTGCCAGGGATTCTGGAAGGAGAGCAGGGAGGGTTGACTTGGAGAAGCTCAGTGAAGTTTTTAAGTGGTAAAATATCTGTACAATACTGTAATGTAATATACATGACACTGTGCATTTATGCATTTCATTTATTGAACAATGCAGAAGAATGAACCTTCATGTATGCAAATCTAAAAAAATCATTTAGAAAGTCAGGGAATACCAGGATAGAATGCAAGAATGTGATAGTCTCACTATATGTATGAAATGTATGAAATACATCACTAAAGAGGTTAGAAGGACAAGATGCTGACCTAAGCAAATTTGGAAATGAGTGGAGTCTATAAGACTAGAATTAAAAAAGAAAAAAAACAATAAATCACCATTGTATTCTAGCTGATAAAGTATTTTTCCCAGAGGAGTATGGATAAACAATTCTAATACCACTACACATGAATACTGAATTGAACAATTAAGTAAAAGAATGGCAGATGGTAATAGCCAGGTTCCTTACTGCTGGAGTGAGAATTTATAGATAAGCAAAAGAAAAGGATAGAATGATCCATGATGAGTATGAACTCAAGCTTAAGATTCATGTAGATACATATAATTCTGTGTATAAATTTTTATGGATGCAGGTCTATAAATTGTTATATGCGTACACACATGTATGTGTCCATTACTCTGCATTTCTTCCCTATGTCAGCCAAGAGAGCTATAAGCAAAGACAATCCAATAGCAGAAGCAAGCTCTTGAATTATAATATTCTTTAATAGAAGGAGCCAAGGGACTTAGAGAAACTGTTGATTCTAGAACATGGGCAAAAAATACACAAGATGAACCTGGAGCATCTTGTGCTAGGAAGTTAGTAAGTGCTCAAATACACACGCATATACACACACACAAAGTCAGCTGTGTGAGTATGTGGATAAATCAAAGAGACACGGGAATCAACTGAAGGAGTTGCTGAATCTAATCATGCAAAAAATCAGGTAATTTTTAATCGATAGGTATTCTACAAAATACAAGTATACCTCAAAACTTTCAGCGTCATCAAAAGCAAAGACAGTCTGAAAAACTCTCACAGTCAAGAGGAGCCTGAGAGACATGATGATAAATTGTAATATGGTATTTTGGATGGCATCCAGTATCATCGAGAGGCCATTTATTAAAAAGTAAAGAAATCTGAATAAAGCATAGATTCGTTAAAACAGATCAATATTGGTTCATCACCTATAACAAATGTGTTTTTAAAATGTAAAATGTTAATAAGAGGAAACTGTCACAGAGTATTATGGGAACTTTACTAATTCACAATTTTTCTGTAAATCTAAAGCCATTATAAAAATTGAGAATATTTAAAACAGTAAATAAATAAACCATTAATACCACGTGATTTCCTAAATTTTTGTTTCCTTATCTTTTACTTCCCTATGATACAACCCAACTAGGACTTCTATTTTAGACCTTTTGAAGACCTCATGTAAGAATTAATAACTTTGATGCTCATTGTAATTCTCTGGCATACCTAAAATAGCTGTTATTATTATTCTCATTTTATAGGCTGGGAAAATAAAATCAAGAGATATGTGCTCTTTTTATAGGTATTAGCAAGGAAGTAGTAAAGATAGATTCCTGACTATCCATTCACCCATTTCATTTTTTTTTTCTGTTTTGGCCACGTTCATGGCATGGGGAAGTTCCTGGGCCAGGGATCAAATTCATGCCACAGCAGTGACCCAAGCTACTACAGTGATAGTGCTGGATCCTCAACCCACGGAGCCACAAGAGAATTTCCCATCTGTTCCTCCTTTGCTTATATCATTCTGTTACATACTTAGCCTCACACCAAATTATTAACCTATTGACATGCATATCACCAGCACCTTACACAGGGTCTGATTAATAACAGACTCAATAAAGAACGTATACAATAAGCAATGTTTCATGTTTAGGTTTAAAGAAATTTATAACTAGGAAAAGATTTAGGGATAATCTTTGCAGTTCAAGCTCTTTCATTTTGAGATGAGAAAAATGAAACTCAGAAAGGGGAGCTAATTTGCCCGAAGTTCAAGACACTATTAGTGAATATCTGTACCAGAACTGAAATCCAGTTACTTCAAGAGTATGTTAGTTAATATATTGTGATACTGGAAAAGTTTCTTCACCTATGGCAGAATACTTATGAAACAAATTTCTCTAAGAATTGTAATGTTCTTAAAAGTTCAAGGAAACCTCTAAGCAGATGTTGCCTAAAGAGCAAGAAAATGAAAATTAATACAAACCAAGAAAGAACAGCTGTAGACAAATACTCCAGGGCATTAGGTTGAGACATATGAAGCAGTTGACTTTAAATCTTTTGATGTGCAAAAATATAAATTTTATATGGTTTAATCAAAGAGTTCTTAGCAACTGGAATAACATAGGATAATTAATAAAACCCAAAGGAAAATCTGCCTATCATATTGATGTGCATATTAAAATGGTACCAATTGGTGAATCTTTGTGTATGTATTAAAAATAGCATTTATTCATTCATTCACTTAGTTAATATTTATTGAGCATTTTCTATGTAAGGCATTGAGCTTCATTTTTATAGCATTTAAAATATATACAATAAATGTCGAGTTGAAAAAGAATGTTGACTTAGTCTTAGGGCTAAAACATGGACATCATCACCATAAAGCAATAGCTCTTCTTCATTATTCAGAATGTAAAAGGAACTATATTATGTCCTTATGCAAGTATCTCATTTTAATTTTCTGATAATCTTAAGGTTAGAAATATAATTTCATTTTCCAAGTGAAGAAACTGAAACTTAGACAGGTAAAAAGACTCAAGTAAATCAAAGAGTTCAGTGTGAGAGCCAGTATCTGAATTCCAGTCTACCTGCCTTCCAAATCTATGTTAATTCTAATAAATCACATTGATTTTTGTTGATAAAAGGTGAAGCTGTTGACAGATAAAATATCTCCACACAAGTGATAAAGATGTAATTTAGGAAACTGTTGGTCAACATCTACTCAATCTGAACATAGGCATATTCTATGACACAAAAATCCCATGGTATATTTTTCAATTTTACCATAGGATTGTCTAATTTTTTCTAAACCTTCCAAAGAATCAGTTTTTGGCTTTGCTTATCCTCATTAGTTTATCTTTGTTTTTTTATTGCATTAACTTCTACGTTTGTTTTTATCACTTTTATGTTGGGAGGACATAATCTGTTACACTTTTATAAATGTCTTAAGTTGAATGCTTGCTAAAAATTTTCAATTTTTCTTCCTCTTAATATAAGCAATTATCAGTAAAAATTTTACTCCAGGTAACATTTTGACTGTATCCACAAGTACTATTTTTTTTTAGTATTCAGTTTTAAATATTTTCTAATTTATTTAGAATTTCTTATTTTACTTCAGGTTAATATAGAAGTGTGTTTTAAATCTGCAACTATTTAGGGATGTTATTTTGTCTACATTTTTTTATTCCCCAGTAAATTATTTTTTTCTACTGTACAACATGGTGACCCAGTTACACATACATGTATACATTCTTTTTTCTCACACACTTCATGCTCCATCATAAGTGATTAGACATAGTTCCCAGTGCCATGCAGCAGGATCTCATCGCTAATCCATTCCAAAGGCAATACTCTGCATCTATTAACCCCAAGCTCCCCATCTGTCCCACGCACTCCCTTCTCCCTTGGAAACCACAAGTCTATTCTCCAAGTCCATGATTTTCTTTTCTGTGAAGAGGTTCATTTGTGCCTTATATTAGATTACAGATGTAAGTGATATATGGTACTTGTCTTTCTCCTTCTGACTTCACTCAGGATGAGAATCTCTAGTTCCATGCATGTTGCTGCAAATGGCATTATGTCATTCTTTTTATGGCTGAGTAGTATTCCATTGTGTATACATACCACATCTTCCTAATCCAATTATCTATCAGTGGACATTTGGGTTAAATCTATGTCTTGGCTATTGTGAATAGTGCTGCAATGAATATACGGGTGCATGTGTATTTTTCAAGGAAAGTTTTGTCTGGATATATGCCCAAGTGTGGGATTGCTGGGTCATATGGCACTTCAATGTATGGTTTTCTAAGGTTCCTCCATACTGTTCTCTATAATGGTTTTACTAGCTTATGTTCCCACCAACAGTGCAAGAGGGTTCTCTTTTCTCCACACCCCTTCCAGCATTTGTTATTTGTGGACTTATTAATGATGGCCATTCTGACTGGTGTGAATTGGTATCTCATGGTAGTTTTGATTTGCCTGTCTCTAATAATCAGGATGTTGAGCATTTTTTCAAGCACTTGTTGACCATCTATATATCTTCCTTGGAGAAATGTCTATTCAGGTCTTTTGCCCATTTTTCATTGGGTGATTGGCTTTTTTGCTGTTGAGTTGTGTAAGTTGCTTATATGTTCTGGCGATTAAGCCTTTGTCAGTTGCATCGTTTGAAACTCTTTTATCCCATTCTGAAGTTGTCTTTTTGTTTTATTTTTGGTTTCCTTTGCTGTGCAAAAGCTTGTCAGTTTGATTAGGTCCCACTGGTTTACTTTTGCTTTTATTTCTATTGCTTTGGGAGAATGACCTGAGAACACATTTGTAAGGCTGATGTCAGAGAATGTTTTGCCTCTGTTCTCTTCCAGGAGTTTGATGGTGTCTTGTCTTATATTTAAGTCTTTCAGATATTTAGAGTTTATTTTGGTGCATGGTGTGAGGGTGTGTTCTAGTTTCATTGATTTGCATGCAGCTGTCCAGGTTTTCCAACAATACTTGCTGAAAAGTCTGTCTTTTTCCCATTGTATATTCTTGCCTCCTTTGTTGAAGATTAATTGACCATAGGTATCTGGGTTTATTTCTGGGTTCTCTACTCTGTTCCATTGGTCTGTATGTCTGTTTTGGTACCAGTACCACACTGTCTTGGCGAATGTGGCTTTGTAATATTGCCTCAAGTCTGGGAGAGTTATGCCTCCTGTTTGGTTTTTGTTTATCAGGATTGCTTTGGCAATTCTGGGTCTTTTGTGGTTCCATATCAATTTTTGGATTGTTTGTTCTAGTTCTATGAAAAATGTCACGGGTAATTTGATATGAATCTGTAGATTGCTTTGGGTAGTATGGATATTTTTGCAATATTAATTTTTCCAACCCAGGAGCATGGAATCTCTCTCCATTTATTTACATCTTCTTCGATTTCCTTGATTAATGTTTTACAGTTCTCAGCATATGAGTCTTTTACCTCCTTGGTCAGGTTATTTTGTCTAAATTTTTACTGATTTTTAACTTCATTGCGGTGAAAGAATATAGTCTAAATGGAAAGTCTAATATTGAAGCAACACAAAAATAAATATCAGTGACTACCTTCGGCTGGTTGGTATCAAGAAGGAAGAATAGCAAGGTACAAAAATTTAAAAAGGAGACGCTAAGCTGGGAAAAACAACCTAAGTGTCCAATGATAGATGAATGGATGAAGAAAATGTGATAGATAGATGATAGATATAGATAGAGACCATATTATTCATCCTTCAAAAATAACAATATCCTGCCATTTGTGACAACATGAATAAATCTGGAAGACATTATACTAAATAAAATAAGCCAAACATGAAGACAAATATTGTATGATCTAAAAAATAATCTAAAAAATGTTAAGCTCACAGAACCAGAGGTTAGAAAGGTAGTTGCCAAGGACTGGGAGTGGGGAAAAATGGGGAGATGCTGTCAAAGATTATAAACTTTTCAGTTATAAGTGAATAGCTCTGAGGCTCTAATGTAGAGATCAGTGACTATTATTAATAATACTATATTTTATACTTGATATTTCTCATCTAAAGTGTTCTCATCATACATACACACACAAAGTAACTTTGTAAGGTGATGGGTATATTAATTAGCTTGATTGTAGTAATAATTTCACAGTGTATACATACATTCAATCATCACATTGTACAGCTTTTAAAATTACATTGTACAACATATAGAATTTTTTGTCTTATTTTTTAGGGCCTCATGTGTCACACATGGAAGTTCTCAGACTAGGGGTCAAATTGGAACTGCAGCCACTGGCTAATGCCACAGCCATAGTAACACAGCATCCAAGAGGCATCTGCAACCTACATCACACCTCAGGGCAATACAGGATCCTTAACCCACTTAATGAGACCAGGGATTGAACACACATCCTCAAGATACTAGGTAGGTTCGTTACCACTGAGCCACAACAGGAACTCCAATATATAGAATTCTTATTTGTCAATCATACCTAAATAAACTTAAAGCAAAAAAAAAAAGTGTATATAAACAAACAAAAAAGACTCCTTCCTTGGAAAATTATTTCAGAACTCTCTGAATTCTTCACCCCAGTAGACTAATGGGGAAGCATTTATCTATTGCCTACACCTACCTTGGTCAAGGCTAGCCTCAATGGCATCAGCTGCCCCCAATTCCAGTTTGCATGTGCAGAGAGGCAAAAAAGACCCTAGACTGTAAGAGATGGAAGTAAAAAACACAGATCTAGGCCCAAGCCAAGGAATGTCCCATTGCACCTGCAAAAGTCTGATGAAAAACCCTCAAGATACCAGGGTAGGAGGTGTGGCTGAGAAGATGCTGAAAGGCCACAAAACAGATGTCTGATATGCTCCTAATGCTAACTAAATTTCACTTTGCTTTCCCTTGTCTCTTTTATGTTTAGGATTTCAGTGTTTCCTCCTGAGTTAAAATGATTGATTAAGCCAAAGGATTCAAGTATTCCTAGGTCCTCTGGCTAGTTACCTTTTGGAAATTCAGATCTAATCATCTCTTTTCTCCATTTTATTTTTTTTAAGTTTTTCATCATCATTTCATAGCCAAATCCAACTGGAATCACACTCATCTAGTATGGCTCACATCATCTTTCCATTTTAAACCATCTAATGTTTTTCCATTTCTCTCAGAATAAAAACCAGAATTATTTAGAGCCTTCCTACCTCAGCCAAGACTCATTTTGTGCCAGCCTTCCAATTTCTCTGTGCTCCAGTGATACTGTCCTCCTTTTAACTTTCAGGAGCCATGCTCACTCTCCTCTGGGCCTTCGTACCTGCTGCTTTGTTTGCCCCTTCTCCTGGTTAACTTTATTCATCTTTCCATTCTTATCTCAAATGCCTAAGAATCATCTTCCAAGAATTCATTTCTGTTTCCACAGACTTCTCTAGGTCCATTTGTTGTTACATGCCCACATGATATTCAACACTATTTAAAATTATGTGTTTACTTGCTTGCTTATCTGGACCCATGGCTATCTTATCCATTAAACTGTAAACACCATGAGGGCAAGAAACGGCTCCATAATTCATCACAATATACCAAGTGCCTGGAACTTACTTGCATGCAAATCAAAGAAACAGAAATGTTCACAGAAGGAAAGCTTTTTTCGAAATTAATCACAGTCTTTCCCATTCCTACCGAAAATAATCTAAAGTACTTGGCCGTTATTATTTAATAGTCCTTTCTAGGAAATTTGATATATTTGGACTACTTTCATTTTGGTTCCCTGGAACACACTTTGTTAGTTTCTACCTTTACAACTTCCTCACAGTGTTTCCTCCATAACTGGAATGTCCTTCCATGGTCTACCCATCATAATTCTTCCACACATTGACCCAGCCCGCATTGCTCCTCTCAGACTCATAGTGAACCCATAGTAATTACTTTTCAGAATGGCCATAATTAACAAGTTAACAAATAACAAATGCTGGAAAAGGTGTGGAGAAAAGGGTACCCTCCTTTACTGTTGGTGGGAATGTAAACTGGCACAACCGCTGTGGAAAACAGTATGGAGCACCTTTGTGTTCACTGCAGTACTATTCACAACAGCCAGGACATGGAAACAATCTAAATGCCCACTGACAGATGAATGGATTCAGAAGATGTGGTATATATACACAGTGGACTACTACCCAGCCATAAAAAAGAACACAATAATGCCATTTGCAGCAACATGGATGGAACTAGAGACTCTCATCCCGAGTGAAATAAGTCAGAAAGAGAAAGACAGACACCATATGATATCACTTATACCTGGAATCTTTTCTGTACAAATGCAATTATATACAGAAAAGAAACAAACTCATGGACTTGGAGAAGAGACTTGTGTTTGTCAAGGGGGAGGGAGTGGGATGGACTGGGAGTTTGGGGTTAGTAGATGCAAACTATTGCATTTGGAGTGGATGAGCAATGAGATCCTGCTGTACAAGCACAGGGAACTATATCTAGTCACTTGTGATGGAACATAATGGAGCATAATGTGAGAAAAAGAGTATATATACATGGCTGGGTCACTTTGCTGTACAGCAGAAATTGACAGAACACTGTAAATCAATTATAATAAAAAAAATAAAATTCTTACCAAAAAGGTTTAAAAAAGAAAAAAAGAAAAGTGACGATAAATCAAACATGATTTATCTGAATTATATAAAATAAAATCAGCATAGTCAGGGTACCCAGCAGAAAAATCAGCCAGAGTTTCCAACACACAGAGACATATATAGATTCTCAAAGTCTCACAGTTGCAGATGACAACACTTGTATGAGCAAGAATCACATCAGAACTCTTGGAAGCATAGCAGTCACCTTTGGCACCTAAATACTCTTCAAATGTGCCAAGAGCAACCTCATCTTGGCCTGGAGCACCCATCAATCTCAAAGCATTACAATTCATAATATAAATGTGGGATACAGTAGTTAGCCAAGCTCTCAAAAACACCAAGCCCATATACTCCCTAGGCTAAATCAAGACTAAACGATTAACATTCCAGAACTGAATACTGCAGAACAAGAAAAGAAATCAGTTTGCCAAACTCCTCTGGGGAATTAAAGCAAGCTCTACTCATTCTGTATATCCATATATTATATTGTTATTATTATTGTCTTTTTAGTTTCCAATATCTGAAAGTAAGAGATAACACACAAAACAGTAGATTTTTTGCTTCTCTTAACAATTCCCAAAGCAACAGTGGAAGCAACTTGCTTCTTCCATGGGTACAAAATAGCAACAGTATTTTTTAAAAGAAAAAATGCATTCTCTAATTTATCTATTTCCTACCACCCAGTATTACTTTTCCATGAACAACTGCATTCATTTCCATTTTACCTATAGGCCTTTGCTTTTTTAAAATCTAAATCATAAGCTCTCTGTGGGCAGGACCTTGCCTAACTTAGCTCAGCATTTAACAAATCACTTAACACGTAGAATTATCTACAAAAGTCGGGAAAAGTAGACTTGTGTTAAGAGCAGTGGGCATGGAGTTCAAATACCAATTTTCCCCTTGGTAGTTTTAAGGTCAGGGGACTGTTTCTGCATTTGTCAAGTAGAAATATCTGTAACACCCATTGGATAGGGTTACTATGAATTAGATAACATTATGCAAAGAATCAGAAATATATTAGGCTCTCAGTAGATGCTCATTTATCATTTTTATTTTTACTTGATTGATTGTGGAAAACATGCAAAGAAAAATGAAGACTGGATCATCAGGCCAGCAAGAGACACATTAAACAGATGGCAAGGCAACAAAGATATGAGGCATGAGAGAGCAATTTGAAGAAGTCAGGGATGCTGAGGTTTAATCAATATGGAAATGTGAGCACAAAAGGTCCTGGATGACGCTGAATACATTTTCTTCTCCAATAAAGAAGACCCAAGCCACCCCTGCAGGCTGTGCAGATTTCCCAGTTTATTATACCAGGGCTGGTCTTGCCCTGTGCTATCCCATAATTTACATGGCAAATGAAAGTAGGGTCTGAGATAGAGACGCAGAGCCTACTGCGTCTGGCACACTCTCACAGGCCAGGGAGACCAACCCATCAGCAAAACAAAGTAATAGACTTACACTCTCATATCTGCTCCCTATGAGGACAATAATTGCAAACACACAATAATTATTATTATACCTCTTAGTTATTACCTCTCTTATTATGTATTGCTTATGCTAAGTTATACTGAGCTGAGCACTTGCAATGAGATAAGCTTTACGTATTTTGCTACAAGTAATTCTACATACTGCTCTATAAAACCAGTTGGAATATGTATGATTATTAGCCCCTGTTTATAAATAAGGAGTCTCAAGTTCATAGGAATTAAATAATGAAATTTGTCATATGGCTGGTAAGTGTTGGAGCCACAATTTGATCCAACATCTGTCTGATTTTAGAGCCCTAATTCTAAACTACCAAAAAAAAAAAGGAAAAAAAAAAAAAAAAGAAAGTATTTACTGTATGAGAGAAAGATCCAGGGCATCCAAAGGCTAATTCTGGATATCTATGAGTCACTCTAATTTATATTTACTTATCTTCAAGACTAGATATTAATTGTGTATTCATAATTTTTAAGAACCAATAAAAATTATTTTTAAAAAAACTTATCATCATTGATATCCTAGCATTGGTAGCATAACAATCATTATGGCTCAGGTTATGGTTTGTGATCTACTAAAGGAGAAAAAGATGAATATGAATAAATGGTTCAATGACTATATTGCCTTCCATCAATGTTAATGGGTATACTGTTTTTGCTATCTTCTCTGAATTCCTACCCCTAAAAAGACTGGTAAAAGATCAGTTAACGTAATGGCATTTAAAACAAAAACTCAGTGCTTTGGTCCCTTCTGCAACATTCACACCAATGTTCCTCCAACTGCGACATGGATACTGACAGAGAATATAACCACCTGCCAAGGGTAGCCATCCCTGCAAAGTTTAGACTTCTAGAATGTTTCACAAATGTGAGACAGAATCTTTTCCCCATAACTCCATATATTGATCCCTGTTCCATTATCTAGGGTCTCACCAATCAAATCTCACTGAAATGAAATGGAAAGAAAAGAAAAGAAGTAAACAGAAGAAACAAAACATGAAGGTGCAGAAACTAAAACAGTATCCACAAAATTACTGCCTTTGGCAAATCAACCAAGGGTACAGCATAATCAGTGCCCCTCCACAGACATTCTGGAGGAACAAGTGCAAATAGTTTACTTGCATAACTACTGTGAATTGCTCAATTTTCAAGACTTATTTACCCTATCAAAAATGTGTTATAATTCAATGTCATTCCTCGGTTTTTGCAATTTTCCCAAATATAAGCACCAATGCTCTCAATATATCTTTATATCCCTTTCCTAAGCCAAATTTGTGGTAGGCACCTCAGTAGATATTAAATCAGTTATCAGCATATATTGAATGAGCACTGACCTTGTGTCAGGTACTATAGTAAGTACCAACACTGAACCACTTAAAAAAATAAAATAAACCCCTTGCTAATGCTGGAGGTGACATCCTAGAGAAGCAGACTAAAGTGAATAATAAATATTTAATTTGATAAGTGCTACAAAGAAAAATAAAGCATGAAAGGAGACAGACAGAGTGACTGGGATGGGAATGCCACATGGTATCATTGAGAACTTCCTTTGATGAGACAATATTTGAGCAAAGATTTGAAGAAAGTAAGAGAGGAAAGTTCTCTGTGTCTCCAGATGGAGGGATGAGTGATGAAGTAAGTACCCAAGAAAGAGGATGGAAGAGGCCACAAAGGGAGCAGTGAAAGATGACAAGGAGACAGGAGGTGGTGGAAAATGATCAGCATTGAGATACATGCTTTTAACTAGAAACAAGAGAATTTGCTTATGAATTAGATGTTTTCATTTTCTAGGGATGCCACAACAAAATACCATGACTGGATGGCTAAACAACAGGAATTTATTTTCTCACAGTTCTGGAGGCTAGAAATCCAATATCAAGGTGTCGGCAGGATTGATTTCTTCTGAGATCTCTCACCTTGGCTTGCAGACGGACATCTTGTGTCTCCACATGCTCTATCCTCCGTGTGTGTCTGTCTTAATCTCCTCTTCTTATAAGGACTCCAATCATATTGCCAAAGGGCCCACACACAAGACCTCATTTTACTTTAATTACTTCTCTAAAGAAGGCTTCATTTCCAAATACAGTCATATTTCAAGAAACTGAGGGTTAAGGCTTCAACAGATGAATTTTGCAGGGACACAATTCAGCCCATAACAGATGTAGAGTGACAGAGAAAAGAGGATGCAAGAATGACCTCACATTTTCTACTACTCTGAGCACTGAGATTGGAGTTATCATTTACTGACAGGAAAAAAAAAAAAAAGAAAGAAAGAAAGAAAAGGAGAAAAGGAGACCAGGGGAATAGCAGGTTTGAAGGTAAAGATCGTCCAGGTGGCATGTTGAGTAGGCAGTTGGATATGATACTAGAATTCAAGGAAAGGTCAAGGATAAAGGTAAATCAATCAAGTGATACACCACATTAACAAACTGAAGAATAAAAACCACATGATCCTCTCAATAGATGCAGAAAAAGCCTTTGACAAAATCCAACACACATTTCTAACAAAAACCCTTCAGAAAGTAGGCATAACGGGAACCTACCTCAACATAATAAAGGCCATATATGACAAACCCACAGCTAACATCATTCTCAATGGCAAAAAGCTGAAAGAATTCCCTCTGAGATAAGGAACGAGACAAGGATGTCCACTCTTACCACTACTCTTCAACATAATTTTGGAAGTCCTAGCCACAGCAATCAGAGAAGAAACAGAAATGAAAGGAATCCAAATTGGAAAGGAAGAAGTAAAACTATCACTACTTGCAGATGACATGATATTACACCTAGAGAATCCTAAAGACTCTACCAGAAAACTGTTAAAGCTTATCAATGAATCTGCAAAGTTGCAGGATACAAAATTAAACCACAGAAATTGACTGCATTTCTATATAATAACAATGAAAGTTCAGAAGGAGAAATTAGGGAAGCAATCCCATTTGCCATTGCATCCAAAAGAATAAAATACTTAGGAATAAACCTACCTAAAGAGACAAAAGACCTGTACTCTAAAAATAAGATGCTGATGAAAGAAATCAAAGATAGCACAAACAGAGGAAAGACATACCATGCTCTTGGATTAGAAGAGTCAATATTATCAAAATGACTATACTACCCAAAGCAATCTACAGATTCAATGCAATCCCTATCGAATTACCAAGGACATTTTTCACAGAACTCAAACAAAATGTTTTAAAGTTTGTTTGGAAGCACAAAAGACCCAGAATAGCCAAAGACATCCTGAAAAAGAAAAATGGAGCTGGAGGAATCAGGCTCCCGGACTTCAGACTATACTACAAAGCAACAATCATCAAAACCATATGGTACTGGCACAAAGACAGAAATATAGATCAGTGGAACAGGAGAGAAAGCCCAGAATTCAACCCATGCACCTACAGCCAACTCATCTATGACAAAGGCAGCAAGAATATACAATGGAGAAAAGACAGTCTGTCCAATAAGTGGTGCTGGGAAAACTGGACAGCCACATGAAAAAGAATGAAATTAGAACACTCCCTAACACCATACACAAAAACAAACTCAAAATGGATTAAAGACCTAGATATAAGACCAGATACTATAAAACTCTTAGAGGAAAACATAGGCCAAACACTCTATGACATAGATGACAGCAGTATCTTCTCAGATCCACCTCCTAGAGTAATGACAATAAAAACAAAAATAAACAAATGGGACTTAATTAAACTTAAAGTTTCTGCACAGGAAAGGAAACCCTAAACAAAATGAAAAGGCAACCCACAGAATAGGAAAAAATATTTGCAAATGAATCAACTGACAAGGGATTAATCTCCAAAATTTATAAACACCTTCTGCAGCTCAATACCAAAACAGTAAACAACCCCATCAAAAAATGTGCAGAACTAAACAGACAATTCTCCAAAGAAGACATATAGATGGCCAAAAAAAAAATGTGAAAAGATGTTCAACATCACTAATTATTAGAGAAATGCAAATCAAAACTACTATAAGGTACCACCTTATACCAGCCAGAATGGCCATCATCAATAAGTCTACAAACAATAAGTGTTGGAGACTGTGTGTAGAAAAAGGAACCCTATTACACTCTTGGTGGGAATGTAAATTGGTGCAACCACTGTGGAAAACAGTATGGAGATTCCTCAGAAAACTAAACATAGAACTACCATTTCATCCAGCAAGCCCACTCCCCAGCATCTATCCAGAAAAAACCATGACTCCAAAAGACACATGTACTCCAGTGTTCTTTGCAGCACTATATGCAATAGCCAAGACATGGAAGCAACCTAAATGTCCATTGACAGAGGAGTGGATCAAGAAGATGTGGTACATATACACAATGGAATATTACTCAGCCATTAAAAGGAAAGAAATAATGGCATCTACAGCAACATGGATGGATCTAGAAATCATCGTGCTAAGTGAAGTCAGTCAGTGAGACACTAACATCAAATGCTATCACTTACATGTGGATTCTAAAAAAAAGACACAATGAACTTCTTTGCAGAATAGACACTGACTCACGGACTTTGAAATACTTATGGTTTCCAAATGAAACAGGTTGGGAGGTGGGGGGATGCACTGAGGGTTTGGGATGGAAATGCTATAAAATTTGGTTGTGATGATTGTTGTACAACTATAAATGTAATAAAATTCATTGGGTAATTTAAAAAAAACATAAAAAAGGATAAAGATATACACTGAGATGTTTGTCAGCAAAAATATGATATTTAAAATGTGGGATGGTTGAAATCACCTAGAGACTGTGTTTGGATAGAGATTAAAATAAGCATGCAGATGGAGATCTATACTATTCCACTATAAAAAAAAATTTTAGGAGTTCCCATCATGGGTCAGCAGATTAGTATCCATGAAGATACAGGTTGGATCCCTGGCCTGCCTCTATGGGTTAAGGATCCAGCATTGCCACAAGCTTCAGGATAGGTCTCAGATGCTGATGCAGCTCCAATTTGACCCTGGCCCAGGAATTTCCATATGCAGCAGATGCAGCCTTTAAAAAAAAATTCCAATATAAGCCATTCCAAAATGGGAAAGGAAACTGAGAAGGAGTGATCATTGAAATATAAGGAGAACCAAGAAACTATATACATGAAAAGCATAGTAAACCAAGTGTTTCAGGAAGAAAGGAAGGATCAGATGAATGAAAATATGAAAATAAGACAATAACACGAGGACTGAGAGTAGACCACAAGCTTTTTCTACCTGAAGGTGAAGAGAGGCTTTGACAAAAGCAATACTAGTGATATGATAGAGGTGAAATCTTAATTTGTCACATACAATAGGTGTTTTCTGTAAGAATTTCTTCTCCTTTACTCCTGGTTCTCAAGCATGTCGAGTACACAGCTATTAGGGGCACATTAGACACCAGTCCCTTTAGTTGAGCAAGTATCTCGAAGCTCACCTCCCTCTTGCCACTTTATTCTTGCCATGAAATGAACCAACTGCTGCTTGGAATTCTGCTCCCATCAAATAAACCACCCTAAACTACAATTCCACCACCCACTTGAAGCAAGGTGGTCAACTGCCCACCTAGAAACACTTGTTTCCCTTTTAAACACTCTCTGCCAGCCAGTATGTGTCATTATTTGAGCTGATAACATCTGAAGAATTGTCTAAAAGGCATTGTCTCTAGATACAATAGAAGATTACATATCTAGGAGGCTAGCTACTGGAATATCTCAAACTGCAAATTCTTCTAAAAGAGGATCCTATTTTCACAATCATCCATTTTATAAACCTAAAAAATTAAATCACTATTTGCTGTACTCTATGGTATAGGAAAATAGTTGGATCCACTAGGCTATGAATAACTCCCTGGTGATGGCATGGTGGTGATCTACGATTTAGCTATGATGGTTGGTGTCATAACATATCATAGAATCAATTTCAAGCTAACACATTAATGATGGCTATCGTTAGTCATTTTGTGTTTTGGTCAGTAAACTATTTTAGAAAATAAATTATAATCACTTATTATACGCAATATAATTATACACAGATGACAAATTTTGAACAAGTTGGGTTTATGGATGGAAAGCAATCAGGAGAAAAAAAAAGTTATCTTTTTCTTTCCCACTGCCCATTCAGACATCATTTGCAGGCCTATTTCACAACTGCTCCTTGGATGCCATTTCTAAATCATAAAGTGTTGCAAGACATGTTTCCTTGAAAACTCCATCTTGTCCTTCTTTAATTTATCCCATCTTCTTGTCTTACTTTATCCCATCTTACTGCTTTGAAAAACAGTCACAGTGCTGGTAAATGACTTAAGTTTAAGAGCAAAGACCTAAAGGCATAAGTGACTTAAGTTTAAGTACTGTTATGTGCCTAGAGGTCAGAGTAAGAGCTTAACCCTCTACCACCTAAGTGGCTTTTTAAATAGTATAATAGTAAACAAACCCTGTATCATCCACCCATAGCCACTCCTCACTTGATCTCAGAATAAAAGCAGTGTGGTTTCTTGAGGCAGGGTGCTCTTGGTCCCTGAGACCTTGAGTCCCCCAGCTCCCACCTTTACTTAAGATAAATGTCTCTGTGTCTTGTTTTATGTTAACTATTTTTCCTTAAGTTCCACAGCACCCGTTCTTCAGCCCCATCCTGCTGAGCTGGCCCCGGCAATAAAGCATTCTTCACTTAGATCTATGTCCAAAGGTGTAAGAATAAAATAAATAAAATCTAGGCTTCAAAGGTATATGTTTGGTTTATTTCCTACTTTTTCTATGCTTTTATTCTTCTTTCCATGTTTATTAGTTTGCTTCTGCTATCTCTAGGGTGGAAGACAGTGGAGGAAGAAGAGGTTTGGAGGCAGAAAGATCTTAGTTGACTGGCATGCCATATGCTCATGTTGGGGTTCTCCAAATATTTAAGCTGATCTTTCTCTCATGGGATATTTTCATGGGTTCTGTGGATAAGCCTCTTCAAGCAAGTGTTGCAGTCTTTTCCTGTAGTTCCCTAGCACAGATAATATACCCTCTTTCAACCTCTGGTTGTACATAGAAATCTCCACATATAATGTCTATTAGTGATTGCTGGTGTTACAGCACACTTCCAGGAAAATTCCTGAGCAATGTCCCTTTAAAATGGCCTCAGATGTTCTCTTTCTCTTTCTCTTCCTCTGCACCTTCTTCCCCCACTGATAACACACACACACATACACACTTTTGAATCTCAGAAAATACAACTCACCTCATCATTTGAAAGGGTAAATACCACCCTTTACTGTCAGACAGACCACTGTAGCCACACCCTTCATTTTTAGACCTCCTGGGTATAGGTCCAGTATTGGACTCTACATCTTGATACTCCAAGGACAAAGGATCAAGTTATCCAGGTGACCTCCTTAAAGACCTTGAGGTTTCATGAGGCATCAAGAAAAGGGAGAATTACCAGTTCCACTGCCCCACAAGTCTATAGGACTTCCTAACAATACACTTTTACTCTTTTTAATTTTTGTAGCAACATGGATGCAACTAGAGATTCTCATACTAAGTGAAGTCAGAAAGAGGAAGACAATTACCACACGATACCACTTATATGTGGACTCTAAAATATGGCACAGATGAACCGATCTACAAAACAGAAACAGACTCACGGACATAGAGGACAGACTTATGGTTTCCCAAGGGGCAGGGGGGAGGGGGTGGGACGGACTGGGAGTTTCGGGTTGGTAGATGCAAACTATTACATTTAGAATGGATAAGCAATGAAGTCCTCCTGTGCAGCACAGGAAACTATATCCAATCTCTTGGGATAGAACATGATAGAAGAGAGTATGAGAAAAATAATGTGTATATATGTGACTGGGTCATTATGCTGTATGGCAAAAATTGACACAATACACTTTTAAAAAGCTGCAGCTCCAATTCACAACCACTCTCTTGGTCTCTCCAATGTCTTTTGAATAACTGAGGTGAAAAGTGAACTAAAAGTGGAAAAAATAGATCATGACCTCCTGCTTTGTAAGTTCCATTCACGTTTTGCACCACCTCATCCTCGTTTTGGAATGTGAGAGTATTTGCCACCCTTTTTAACTACTTTCTTGAGATTTTAGCCAATAATGATGAAAAGTATTTTAATATCTTTCTACATTAGCAAATAAATATTGCACAATAAAAGCATTTTATTTGGAGAATTATTAAAATGATATTTACAAAATGTTTAGCCCAAATGGATCAGGTCATTGACCACGTAGGTAAAGAAACTTCTACTGGGTTTGAAAATAGAGCCAAGTTATCTAGTGGAATACTCATCAGCAAAAAATGAATAGATTGGAGATACATACAACAAGGGTGAATGTCTACACTGAGCAAAGGAAGCCATACACAAAACAGTTCATATTTATGATTCCATTTATATGAAACTCTAGCAGAAACAAATCAAAATCTTTAGAGACAGAAAGCATATCTGTGATGGCTGAGATGGGGTAGGGAAGTTTCACTAAGGTGGGACACAGGAATTTTGAAGGTGACAGAAATGCTTGTGGTGAATATATGGCTATAGGAGTATATAAGTTTGCCAAAACTCATCAAAATGTATACTTTTTTTTCCTTTTTAGGGCCCTACCTGCAGCATATGGAAGTTTGCAGGCTAGGGGGAGAATCAGAGCTACAGCTACTGGCCTACATCAGATCCATAGCAACGCAGGATCCAAGTTGCATCTTTGACTTACTCTGCAACTTGTGGCAACCCTGGATCCTTAACCCATTGAGCAAGGCGGAGATTGAACCCACATCCTCATGGATACCTTGTTGGGTCCTTAACCCATTGAGCCACAATGGGAACTCCAACATGTACACTTTAAAGGGCTATTTTTAAAATTTTTTTTAATTTAAATTTATAAATATACATATATGTGTGTATATATAAATATAAATAAATATACGTATTCCTAAATTAGATATGGGAGCTACACACCTCAAGTGCATATTTGCCCTTATAGAATTGCTTTCATTGAATTGTACTATATTTTTATGTTTTGTCATGAAGCCCCGAAAGGATATATTAAAAAGTAGCCTTATTAACACAAGCTGTATTTTCTAGAGAGATACTTTTGAGTCAGTTGTTCACTATGTTACACAATATTTATTTCTATGGGGAAAAACAAGAGACATTTCAGTATTATGTGAGCTACTTGCAAACCAGGTTTTCACCCTGTGGACACTAAATCACATAAAGGACCATTTTTTCCTCTCTCGGGTTACGTCTACCGAACTCTGAGCTTTGAAACCTCTGGGATTTATGGCATGCGTCCTGTAATAATAACACAACTTTTTAGTTCTTTTTTTTTTCTTATTAAGATTAAACTCTCCTGAATTGACATTGATTTAGTATTGCAGAAAGAAATAAAGTAAAAAGCAAAATCTTGAAAACATATGTCAAGCAAAGAGAAAGACTATAACAGGACTCTAAAAGCAACCAGATCAATAATTAAACTCCAAATGCTAAAGACCTGCCCCATCTCTCTTGATATATGTAAGACATAAAAATTCATCATAGAATCCAGGCATATGAAAAGTGGAATGTGTTTTATGTCATGACTACTGATGAGAAATCTGAGCTATGGGTCAAGAGGAAACAATCTAAGGAAATAATGCTACCGGGAAGTTTCTGAATCTTGTCCTAGAAATCAAAGAATTTTAAGAAAGTAACTTCAGTTTTATTAACTAGAAAAAAATATGATTTAAAAGCACCCAATTCACTGTGTTTTTTAAATGTTAATTAAAATGATGTGTGTAAGAGAGCCTACTAACATTGGTGTTTTTTAAAAAGTTAATAAAAGTTAAATTATACAAGCAGCATCTAAGAAAACAATGGTTGGTGGCTTATTAATGAGGAAAGAGCAAGGCAAGTAGAGTGTACAAACCACACACAGCTGCTTCTCAGACAATAGGGGCTGGGGATGAAAAACAACATACAACTATTTCAGTATTTTCTCCTTCTGGCAATTTCTGATTGTTATTGTTCTGTGTTCATTCTTTTCACAGCTGTTCTCAAATTCACTAGTTATCTTGTGTTGTATCCTGTCAACATGTTTCTTACATCCTTTTCCACTTACTCTCCTCAAGCATTCCCAGTAGAATCTGATATACACAAGCAACCTTCTCCTCACATTTTCTTTTATTTCTAGTTTGCTCCCAGCATGTCTTCACAGGGAGGAAAGCAGCATTGCCAAGACCCTCTCCAGCTTGAGTGAGGAAAACTGCTAAGCATGCTCCGATTTTTCTCTCTAGGTCCACAGGTGGTAAAGCCTTTATTCTCATCTACTGGTTCATTTGACAAGGAATACCTGGACATCTTC
Organism: Sus scrofa; assembly: GCF_054392235.1. NCBI lineage: Eukaryota > Metazoa > Chordata > Mammalia > Artiodactyla > Suidae > Sus > Sus scrofa. The sequence goes on from NC_139391.1 coordinate 16,630,248, forward strand.
TATGTGCCAATTGCTGTGTAACCAATGGTTGCAAAGTGAATTCACAAACACTACCTTGACAGTACTTAGCATCATCTTGATGCCTTAGTAATGTCTCCATTTCATCAAGGGAAAACTAACTGAGATTAAATGCAGGGGGGAAGACATCTCCAGCCTAGAGGTTATGCTCATAGCAGCCATTCTCTACACAAGGCAGTTCCAACTGCCTCCCATGAAAAAATAACAAATTCCTGGATTATTGAAAGAAACTTTGTAATAAGTTGCAAACATATAAAGAAACAAGCGGGAAAGAAAAGGAAAGAATCAAAGAAGGAAGAAAGGGAGAACACCAGCAACAGAGAGCTAAAACAAGATTTGAGAGTATGGGCTCTAAGAGAATATGGAAAGCAGCTTATCTCAGGATAAATGCCTATATCAGTGCTATGCTATCTTGAGTCCACATGAAGTTGGAGAGGATGAACCTGGGATTCCCCACTTTAATCCTAGACCCTCAAAGAGGACAACTGCAGTGCCAAATCAGATGGGCCCACCAGTCTCCAATAGAAATAAATGAAACCCTCTGAAGGAAAGCATCATCAATTCATTCCCTCAGGGTGCATTCAGATTAAGTTGATCCAATAAAATATTAACAAACACCAAAGGAAAGAAACCACCAAATGATTCAGTGGAAACAACAAAAAATAAATTTCTTTACACGATCTCAGATGTGAAATTGAACAGTAGTCAATGTTTAAATAAAAAAAAAAAAAGTTAAGGTGGAATTAAGAACCTAGAAGTAAAACTAAGCTACATCAAAAAAAGAAGAGAAGTAGCAACACAAGTGGTACTGGAAAGTTAAGAGGGTGATGAGGTGGACACACCCACAGAGGCAGCTAAGCAGGTGGCAGTGAGGTGGCAAGGAAGAAGGGGCTATCACAGATGCTTCAGCAAGCCCAGTATCCTTTAGCATGTATTGCAGTGCAAAGAGCCCATTGACAAATGCTTCCAACATTTGTGTATTTGAAACTATCTATATCTCACTTCATTTTACCAAAAAAAAAAGTCCTTAGATACAGAATTTATGTTAATTTGTTCAGCATTGTAGTGCTGTCATTCCACTGTCTCTTGTCACTCAATTTTTCTTATGGGAAATGGGATGTCTTTCAGATTGCTGTTTCCTTGTGTGCAAAGTTTTCCCTGCCTCTGGTGGTCTTGAAGTTATGTTCTTTCCCTTTGATTTTAAACTGCTGAGTTATTACATGATTTTATTTGTGCTTACCTTGCTTAATTTCCATTGATTTTGCTGGAGCTTTGTTTGGTTTTGGTTTTGATTTTTTTAATCATATTTGAAAAATGTTTGATGAATGATTTTTCAAGTAAATTGCCCTAGTAACTCTACTTTTAGGTAATAACCCAAGAGAAATGATGAACTAGTGCCACAAAAAATAAATTATACAAGAAGTATTATAATAGCAAAGATCTGAAAAAGCCCAGACGTCCATTACCAAGTAAATGGATAAACACATTGTTGTTGCATATTCAAACAAGGGAATGCTATTCAGACTAAAAAGGAATGAAGTACTGACAAACACAATCATACGCATGAATCTGAAAATATAATGCTGAGAGTAGGTAGCCAGTTTTAAAATAATATACTCAATATAAGACCATTTATATAAAATTTTAGCACAGGGAAGACAAAATTAAGCTTTGGTTATCAATATTAGAACAGCATGGCCTGGTGAGGGGATCACTGACTGGAAAGAGGCACAAAAGAACTTAGAATTCACCGGGATATGGAAACATTTCAGAACCTAATTGTGGTGGTGACACTAATGTGTACATCTGTCAAAACCCATCCGACCATACCTAACATCTTTGGTTTATACTCTAAGCTACTGATATGCATCCCCTCCTTCAAATTAATGGGAAGGTTGAACAACTGATTAAACATATCTAAAGACAGAAATTGAGAAATGGAAAGTAGAACAGAAATTACTCAAAGGGAAACAGAGCAAGAAAAGGAAACTAAAGAAGAAAGTTAAGAGACATAGAAAACATTTTATCTTTGCATTAATTTGATAGGCTATGTATCTATATCAACCTTCAGCTAATTAATGATTAAAAATTCAGGTCTGGAGTTTCCATAGTGTCTCAGTGATTAACGAACCCGACTAGTATCCATGAGGTTGTGGGTTCAATCCCTGGCCTTGCTCAGTGGGTTAAGGATCTGATGTTGCCAGAGCTGTGGTGTAGGTAGGCCACAAACATGGCTCAGATAGCCAGCAGCTACAGCTCTGATTCCACCCCTAGGCTGGGAACCTCCATATGCTGTGGATGCAGCCCTAAAAAGACAAAAGACAAAAAGAAAAAAATCAGGTCAAATATTTTAAGAATCTTCCTAAAATAATACAGAGCTGATAAGCAATTTGTGAATCATTGCACCAAGATCTAAGCAAAGCAGGACTCCAAGGAGGTAAGTGGAGAACTGAAACCACTTTAGTTCTGAGGGCTTTTGCCAAACCTGGGAAAGGCTTAGATTTGAGAGTTTCCCAGGGCTGAGTGATAAAAGTTCAGAAGCAGTAAAATCTGTGCCCTAAAGGGCAAGTCACTCAGATAGGAATGATCTGAATGAACACATTCAATCCCGTCCCAACCCCAGGCAAATGCAAGGAAACTTGCCTTGGCTCTGATGTTAAGGAAGGCAGATGTTGCGTGGAAATGATTCCACAAGAACTTAAGGGCTGCAGGCAAATCTCAAGCTTATTTATGGCCAAAGTTCGTATCATCCTTGTAGTTGAAAATCTTAAGTGGAGTCAAGGTAAAAGTGCTCCTTGATAAGGCACCTGGATTTAGCATATTCAAAGGCTTTGGCAATAAAAACAACTCATCCTAAACTCCAAAGAATGCTCATAAATGATTTTCTATGGACCCAAAGCATTTCATAGCCCAAAATTAGCCCAGGAACAAACAAGTCACTAGGAGAATAATCCAAAAAATAAATATAAACCAGCAGAAACAAATCCACATAGGCTTTATAAATATTGATAATTTGCAATTATAAAATGCAAATTATTTTAAACATATTTTATCATGTTTAAGAAATTAAAAGTGAAGCTTTGTAATAATTGCAGGGAAAAAATAAACTGACAAGAACTTCCAGAAATGTAATCTACATATCCCAAAGAAAAAATTCAATTTACAGGCTTTAGAAACATCTGAAAACAGAAACAGTTCGAAAGATATTATTCAGAATCTACCACAAAGATTAAAGTGATGGGAAATATGAAAGAGTGAATAAGAGACATGGATGAGAAGAAGGGATAGTCTAATTGTGTCTATTCCAAGTTATAAAATGAAAAGATAGCATGGAACATGGGTAATATATAAAGAGACAATGTTTGAAAATTTTCTGAAATAGATAAAATGCAATTTCTCAATTTAACAAGCCTGTGGCGTATGAAAGAATACAAAAATTCAGTTCTATACACATCACAATGACACTGATACGCTAAAGACAGAGATAAGACATTGACAGCATCTTCAGGAAGAAGGAAAATAGACCACCTTCAACGAAGCATCTATTAGATTGATAGCTGACTTATCAATAGCTACTTCAGAAGCTAGAAGATAGTACACTTATATCCTCAATATGAAAGGCTACACTTGCAACCTAGAATTATATACTTAACAAAAATATCTTCCAAAAGTTTAGAAGAATTAAAGATATTTCAGACAAACCAGTATATTTTTAAAGTTTGGCACCATGTGACCCTCAAGAAAGGAAGTGCTATGGCAATGTGATCCCAAAGAAAGATCTGAGTTACAAGAAAGAATTAAAAGTAAAATAAGCCATAAATATACATGTAGATAAATCTAAAGGAAGATTGCTATATAAAATAATGCTATAATGTTTTATAAAAAAAAAAAAAGAAAAGAAAAAAAAGAGTTCCCACCATGGCTCAGCAGTTAATGAACCTGACTAGCATTCATTAGGACACAGGTTCTACCTCTGGCCTTGCTCAGTGGGTTAAGGATCTGTGAGCTGCAGTGCAGTTCTCAGATTTGGATCAGATCTTGCGTTGCTGTGGCTGCAGTGTAGGCCAGTAGCTACATCTGCGATTGGACCCCTAGCCTGGGAACCTCCATTTGCCACAGGTGCGGCCCTAAAAACACCAAAAAAAAAAAAAAATGTTCTATGAAATAAAATAACTGAACTAAATATAAAAAAAATATACAAGTTTGAAGGTGGGAAATGGAGCTAACCTGTTCTAAGGCCCCATGTTGTGCAAAAGTAGGGTAAATTTTTCGATGAATTTTAGATTTTGTAAGTGAAGTACACCTGTTATAATTTTTAAGGTGATCAATGGAAAATAGAAACAGAGTATATAAATTATGAGCTAATATAATTCTGAATAATTGACCCCTCAAAATACATCCTAATCCCTGAAATATGTGGATATTACCTTAGGAAATGTAGACATATGGCAAAGAGGAATTTGCAGATATGGTTAAATTTAGGATCATAAGGTGGAAAGTTTACTTTGGATTATACAGGTGAGCTCTAAATATAATCATAAATGTCTTTATAAAGGTAGGTTTCAGAAATGTGACTACGGAAAAGGAAAATGTAATGGGATAATGTAAGAGGAAACTGAAATAATGTGCTTTAAAGATGGAGAAAGGTCAAAAAAAAGGAATACAAGTGAATACTAAAAAGTGAAAAAGGCAAGGAAACAGATTATCCTCTCATTACCTTCAGAAGTGATGAGCCATACACACCTCTTCACTTAGCTCAATAGAAGTAATTTCAAATGTCTGATTTCCAACCTTGTAAAAGAGTATTTTTGTTTGTTTGCTTTTGTCTTTTTTTTTTTTTTTTCTTTTTAGAGCCACACCCACAGCCATATGAGGGTTTCCAGGCTAGGGGGTCGAATTGGAGTTGCAGATACCGGCCTACACCACAGCCATAGCAACGGAGGATCTGAGCTGTCTCTGTGACCTACACCACAGTTCACAGCAACATCAGATCCTCAATCTACTGAGCAAGGCCAGGGATTGAACCCATTACCTCATGGTTCCTAGTCAGATTCGTTTCCGCTGAACCATGACAGGAACTCTAGTAAAAGAATTTTTTTTAAGTCACTAAATTTGTTCTAAGTTCTTTCAGCAGCAAAGGGAAATAATACATATAGAAAACATGAAATGATACAAGTTATTCAACCAGTCCAAAAAGAAGAAAAATAACAGGAAAAATAAGAATCATATAAATGTTAGAACATAGAGAAAGCACAAAAAATGTAGATATGATTCTCTGTATATCTGTTATTATAGTAAATATTAATGAATTATGCTCCTACAGATAAAAGCAAAGATTGATCATTTTAAAATGGATCTACAACTAGATACAAGAATAGAAAAATATTTAAAATTGAAAATTAAAGCAGGGAGAAAGATATAGCATGCAAAATATGAACCAAAGAAAGTTGGTTTAGCTATATAGACCAAATAGCCAAAAAACCTTTCCAGAGGTAAAGATAACCACTCCACAAATACTCAGTTCATCAGAAAGAAGCATGTGAAAATATACTCAACATTGTTATTCAGAGACATGCAAGTTAAAACCACGATGAGATATCATTCCACACTTAATAGAAGACTATAATAATTTTAAAAAGCATAAATTAAACTGTTGGTAACAATATGCAGAAATTAGAACCCTCATATATTGCTACTGGGAATGTAAAATGGTGAAGCTTCTGTGGAAAACAATTTGGTAACTCCTCAATAAATTAAACATAGAATTACCAAAAACCCAGTAAAGAAAGTGTGGTATATACATTCAATGGAATATAATTTATCCTTTAAAAAGAAGGAAATTCAGCCATTTGCAGCAACATGGACCTGGAGGACCTTGTTCTATTATGCAATAAGCCAGACACAGAAAGACAAACACTGCATGATCTCACTTATATGTAGAATCTAAAATAGTTTCTTCAATCTTAATTGCAATGCTCAAACATTTTTATAACAATGTTGTAAATAAGTATATAGCATTAATATAACAATGTTGCTTAGAAATGTCATAGACATTCTGCCTTTATCAAGTTACCAGGAGAACAGAAATAGAAAGTTTAAGAAAGAACACTGTAAACCAGCTATAATGGAAAAAAATAAAGATCATTATATAAAAAAGAAAGAAAGATCAAATTCTCTTTACCCACCAGACAAAGTCACCATTTTTCCAAGTTAAGAGTGCTCGGAGTTCCTGTCATGGCTCAGCGGAAACAAATCTGACTAGCATCTGAGGACACAGGATTGATCCCTGGCCTTGCTCAGTGGGTTAAGGATCCGGTGTTGCCGTGAGCTGTAGTGTAGGTCGCAGATGTGGCTCAGATCCTGTGTTGCTGTTGCTGTGGTATAGGCTGGCAACTACAGCTCCAATTTGACCCCTAGCCTGGGAACATCCACATGCCACTGTGTGGCCCTAAAAAGACAAAAAAAAAAAAAAAAAAAAGAGTGGCCAATTGGTCAATTGTTAGAAAACGTATATGATTCAATCTAACATGTACACTTAATGAATCCATGGCTATCAACTTGATTAAACTGAATTGAACTCAAAGATTCAAGGTTGGGATAGTTAGATATTAAACAAACAATATAAATATAGGAAACAGAATGGGATACAACTGTTGAGTTTACTGGATGGGGGCAAGGAAGATCAGGCCTAAGGAAGCTCTCTGAGCTAGCAAAGCAAAGATGTTTTGAGGAAACACATTACAATGGAGGTCAAATATCACATTTAGAAAATAAATAAATGAATAAATAAATATTTACTGCTATAGAAGGTCTCATTTAAGTTCAGGTCACTTAAATGAAACTGCTTGAACATTCACAGGATACTAGGAAGTATGGTAAAACCTAGAAATAGACACATATAAGGCATGGTCCCTGATCTCTAAAAACCAATGTGCTCACACTTATTGGACTTCTATTATCTGCCAGACATTATGTTTGTAGCTAAGGATAAAACATAAATAAGAAACAGTCTCCGTACTCAAGGTATTTATGAACACGTGGAAGCAGACATAAAAATAATAATTTAATATACAAGGCAGAGAGTGGCACTGATGAGGTTGAAGAGGTGAGAAGAGATAAGATAATAGAGAGCTTTGCAAATCATGCTTAGGAATTGTAGGTTTTCATCAAACCAGTGGTATTATCAGAAATATAATCTTTGCTGCTGTGTACAAGATGGTACAAGAGAAATGAGGATGAAGACAGAAACCTAAGTCTTTGCCAAGAGGAAGAGGATCTGAATTAAGGCAGGGGCAGAAGAATGAATACTTTCTTTACTTCAGCTTCTGCTCTCAGAAATATCCAAATCAACCCACCCCCACTCCAATCACATTATAAACAAGCATCGCTATCTCAGCCCTCCCCATGCCCCCCCATCACCACTTCCCTATTGGTGGCCAAGTTCCATCTTGATTCATTCAGGTAGACTTTTTGTGGAGTGCTGGGTAAACAGTAGATACCCAAGACATTTGTTTTTGCTTGACCACATGAATAAGGGAAGCTGCTGCAGAGTGGACACATGCCTTCCCTCCTGTTTTGTTGGCTTCCTCCTAACTTGGCAAAAGTCTATGGCCTTGAAAAGAAAGGACTTGGACTAAAAAACAGTGAGGAGCATCTGTGCTCTGTGTACACAGCACTATCTTGAAATCTCCTGTCCCTGCTTTAAGAAGTTGACAGAAGCCAGAACCAATTTTTTGCTTAATGAAAGCACAAATGTTAAAAAAAAGAAAAAAAAAAACTGTTAACTTCCTTTAGAAATATTCGGTGTTCAGAACTGACTTCATTACTCAAAAATCCTTTCATCTTTCTGTTAAGTACTACTATGTACCAGGTACTGTAAGACTATAAATAAATACATAAAATGCAGGTTCTACTTTGCATGAGCTTACATTTTAATAAGAAGAATATAAAAAGGACGTGATAATATATAACAGGTGATAACAGACTAGATAGATAAGAGAGAGAAGGAGAGAAATTGATCAACAAAGCAGGTTCTAAAACAAGAATAAAGAGTTTTGAAAGAGTAGAGAGAGGCTAGATCATCCACCTCTTCCAGAGGCACAAGGGCAGCCTTTTACAGTCAGAGCTGGGTAGTTAAAGATAAAAAGGAGTGTAGCAGAGAACAGGAGGAAATCCCAAATTAGTTCAGTACAAGGCAACATAGGATATAAGCATACAAGAAGACACAATTGGAACTAAGGAAAGTTCAGGCCAGACTGTGGGAAATGATGAATTAACCAAGGCAATGCCCTCCAGCCCAAAAGTCTAGAGACTTTCCCATGTGCTTTTTAAGAGAAAGACATTTTGGATATGCACCTTTCATTTATAATCAGCCAGTATCTAAACTGTGAAGTACAATGGCCTTTGTCTTAATTGTTCCTGCATTTTCATCCCATTTTGGATCTTCATACTATTAGTTAGCTACTCAGAGTTCCCAAGAGAGGAGAATATAAAAAAAATTTTTACCTTCTCTATGAATCAATGACTGAGTAAAACCTCTTTTTCAGAAAAAGTAAACTCTGTGGTTCTAGGTGAATCATATATTCAATGGGGAGGTAACACAGGAAGTTTTCATCATAAACTCAATAAAACCTTTTGTTTTTCCTGCATGCCATAATCAACATTTCTTGATCCCTGATGTAGATGTTGTAATACAATCTATGGCACAAATTTGGCAAATACAGCAAGGCCCCCACTGTGTGGGTGGTACAGGATCCACAACATAAGCCTCCAAATAGGTCTTTGAGTCAAGCCACAGATGGTGTGACAGCTCCAGCACCATCAACTGACCGGCCATGTGCCAAACATAAAATGTCAACAGCCATCTCTGTGATGACCAGAGAGTCCCTCTTCAGAATTTAAATATACCGCAGCCCACTTAGCAATATGGTCATCTGCACTTCATGAATGTAACGTAACATTTTCGTTAGTGAAAAGTTCCAAATCAGCAGTCATTATTTTACTCCTATGAAAACAATAGAGAATTGTTCCAGAAACTTGGACAGTAGAAAACAATTCAGGAATGCCAAGTACCCCACACCCTAAAGGGAGGTGATAGGACACTCTAGGGTATTGTGAAATCAGCCTTAGAGCATTTTCCTCTCATCCACATACAAGATACATGAGGAGAGGTTAAGGGAATTGTCCTAGAGACTCTGAAGGTCATATGTAGTTTGGGCATTTTCCCCAATGGTAGCTATGGGTAATGTGCCAGGGCCAGCTGGCAGAAGGTAGCCTGCATTACCATTGGTCATGTTCTCTGATGTATCTGGGGTCACTGCCCAAAGGGAGGTTCAAATGGGTACTGATTTCTTCAAGGGAAAGTTTAAGGAAAAAGGAAAAATCAGAGCTTGTGGTGTCATAAATTTAAAAATGGACAAAATAGGAGTTCCCACTGTGGCTCAGCAGTGTTGAGCCCAACTGGTACCTATGAGGATGCAGGTTTGACCCCTGGCCTCACTCAGTGGGTTAAGGATCTGTCATTGCTGTGAGCTGTAGTGTAGGTCACAGATGTAGCTCAGATCCTGTGTGGCTGTGGCTGTGGCTGGTTGATGCAGCTCCAATTACACCCCTAACTCCAGGAACTTCCATATGCTGCAGGTGTGCAGGTGTGACACACACACAAAAAAAACAGACAAAATACAATCACTCACGCCTAAAAACATGAGGGATATGTGTGTGTATTTGTGTTGATAAAGCAGTGCGCCCCATCTGGAGATTTGTGAAAAGGAAATAAAAACTGGAGTTTGCAACTACGGAGACATGAAGGTAAAAGCATCGACAATGAGATGGAAATGATATCCTTTCATCAAGTTGTTAAAATGTGACTTTTCCTTCATCCCATTATTACTTAAGACCTCAAAGGTAGAGAGCATTTCAAGGCCAAGACAATGCACACACCTTTTAGGGAGATGGCAGACCCCACATGTAGGATACACTAAGAGATGATGAAATTCATCATCTTGATAGTTCTCATCCATCAAGTGCATCCAAGCTGCATCGTGGGAAGATTGCCAAGAATGACAGCAAGTAAATCACTGTTTGGAGAACATTGTCAAGTGTGCTGTGTGTGTGGTGGGGGTGACACTGGAGGGTGGTTGTGGGGGAGACCCTATAAAGATGGAGGGGAGAATGATTCTCCAAAAGTAGGGGGCAGGAGTGGTTCATGACAGAGGGCTTGACAGTTCGGAAAGTCTGAATATAAGAGGCAGTGCCTAAAAGACTACATATCACCAAAAATGTAGAATCAGGGGTTTCCGTGGAAGCAGAACAGAGGATCTATATTTCCTCTGAAAGTGGGGCAAAGGCATTACAGTAGAGTCGGGCTTGGGCATTCCCACTGAAGCTGGAGAGGAAGGTACACAGAAGAATGGTAGAATGCCGAAAGACAGAGGGGCCACAGGAAAGTCATCAAAAACCAGCACAAAAGGCAAGAGGCATCAGGTAGAACTCTCCAAACCACACATAGAATACACCACGGGAAAAAATAAAAGCAGTATTTAGCATCTTCTACATCGGACAATTGCTGTGTCAGTTATCAATTCCCTGTCTCTAAGCCCCAAAGGCACCCTTCAACATACTCTGTTAATGAACAATGAAATCCCTATAAGAATTTCTCCTTTAAAGTAAGAACAATGTTAAGCCTTCTCAGTAAGAGGTTCTGGAGAGACACTGCAGGAGGAAGAGGCTGGCCTGCAGTTTCCACCGAGGGTGGGGGTGGAAGGTATGGGGGCATCGTCATAGCAGAGCATCAGCCCAGCCATGGATGCTGAATGCAGTCCCTCTGCAACTGTGCAGCGCTCCAGACCTGCACACTAGAGCCCCACTGTGCCCCCATACTCTGAAGGCCTCACCTGTATCTGTCCGGAGACTCCCACTACAAGTCCACAACCACTACTGCTGAGCTCCTGCCAGCCTGTGTGCCCTCCTATTATTTGGCAGCAACTCCCCGCACCCAACTCCCAGCTCCAGACTGTCATCCCATGGGTTGAACCACTCCTTCTCCTGCAGGAAGGTCTGAGGCTTTCCAAGTTTATCCTTTTTTGGGTATTCTTCCTCAAGCCACATAATTCCCTTTTATCTTATAGTCACTCTTTGATCATAATCATTCCTTTTGTTGAACTTCCTCTGTTTAATTTACTATCTTCCAGACATCAGTAGCAGACAGCATTCATTATAGACTATAATTACACAAATCAGGTAAGACCTTCTGCCCTTTTCCCTCTCTCTTCGTCCTAATCCCCTCCAACTCTGGAGAGTCTAAGGAGCCCAAAGAAGGGATGGGGGCTAGAAAGCACAAGAGAAAGCTGATGAAATAAGGAGACCACAAGCACCCTGCTCCACTGCAGGCTTCTGGAGTCACTGCAGGCCTGATTCATTTTAATATATGCATTTAATTATCATATTCTGAGATAAGGGTTTCATAGAACTGTGAGAACTGTACTCTGCTAACCTTTAGGCTACATCAAATGTATTGTTTTCATCACTACATCTTTTCAGTGGTTAAAGAATATTGTCATTTCTCGACAACCTATATTTTAATATCTTTGAGAAAACTGTTACGGTCAAGGACTAAAGAAGGCAGAAAGAAGAGGGAACCAATATTTAGTCAGCAAAGAGCAAACTTATCCAGAAGTAAGAGTATTAAAATGAACCAAATTCAAGAAAAGTTTTTTAAAAATTCAATTCCAAAATGAAATTATTGTAAATGTGTATTTTTCAAATTACAGAATTATTAATCTGAGGGTATCCCTTTAAAAATAATCATAAAATTTTGTTAGACAGGCTATGCTATGGTCCTTAATACTTGTCCCAAAACTTAAATTTCCTTTGTGGTATCCCTATAGCTTCTTTTTAAACAACTAGGAACAAGGAACCTATCCCCTCCAAGAAAGACCTGAGCCCAACTTCAGATAGCACAAATGTTCAGAAATAGCTTCCTTTAATTGAATCAGGAGAAGCCCAAAAAGGCAAAGTCCCTGTTCCTTAAGACAGCTGTTCAAATACCTGAAGGAGATTATTGTATCCCTGGAGATTTTCTTTTCTCTAAGCTAAATAGCCAATATTTTATTTCTTATATGGCATAATAGAGTTTTTTCATAGTCCTAGTCAATCTTCTCTGAACTCAGAGCATTTATAATGTCTTTTTCTTTTCTATTTTCTTTACATATCTTCCTCTCTTTGTAATGAGAAATTTATACTACGATTGGCACACTCTATGGTCTGCATGGTGGAACAGAGCCAGACTTTTATCTACTAGGCTCAATAAATCTACTTCAGTGAGAGTAACTGAATCCCTGCTCACACTCTGCTCATGTTTCTTGTGCAAGGTCACTAATTTGGGGTTGCTTTAACCAACACAAATATGATCTCCTAATGCCTGGTCCATAACATCAGTTCAGGCCTCTTCCCAAGCTCCTGATGCATTAACCCTACTACCTGCTCATCATCATTCCTGAGTCTTAGGAAACCTAAGAAATGTCCCAGAAACGCTTCAACTTCAATAGCTGCAATGCTAAAATCTCCATTTTCCGCTAGAAATGTGCTCCTCATCCTATATTCTTCATCTCCACCATTAAGAGTACTACCGCCATCCCAGACACACTAATAGAATGCACCATGCCAAGGCGAACATTAATCAGATGTTTCCTCTTTATCACTCTCTCAATATCTCTACTAAGTATTCTTGTTGACACTCATGAACAAGAATACTGTTTCACGATATTCTTCATGTTGATATTCTTTCTCTGGCTCTCCTATCAACCCCATCCTATTATTTCCAATTCCTCATTCAATAATTAACTCAAGCATCACTTCTTCCGGGAAGCTCAGAGGGGAAGAAAGTCAAGCCCTTGCCAAAGCTCAAAATACAAATAAGGATAACTTGATGGTTTGTCTACTGCATCCTTCTTCAAACCATCCTCCCCTGAAATCAATGCACAGCACCCACTCCTCTCACTTCACCCTAAAATGCATTTGATTTCTTCTTTGATTGTGGGTTTCTTCTTTTTTTTTTTCCAAGTGTTTCCTAAGACTTCTCTTAGGTACTTATTATTTCAAAATGAGATACCCACACTTAACGTCACAAAATTTGTCTCCTACCTCTTTTTTTTGAATCCAAGAAACTTTGATTTGTCAAAGAAAACCTTTGACAACTATCATCTCTTCAAATCTTGGGCAGAAAGGGTCCCTTTCTAATACTAGGGAGACTGAAATCCTAGATTCCAGAGATTTTATAACACCATCCAATGTTTCAACACACCCAGCCATCAAGGAAAGATTTTAAAATAATTCAGAGACACACAGCAAATAGGCAGAAAGCCTTTAGAAATTAGTGATTCCAACACAGACACTCCTTCAACATCTCAGAGTCAGAACGTGGGCTCTGGAAGGAGATTAACTGTGTTAGGACACTGGATTCATTACCTAAAATTACTGCTAAGCAAGTGCCTTAATTAAGTTTCAGTTTCCTCATCTACAAAATTAAGACAATAGCTCCTATCTCATAGGATTTTAATGGGGATTAAATAAGATATAAAGTACCAGTGAGAGCTCCAAAGTATTAACTATCAGGAACACTCAAGAAACTAGTTAGGCATTTAACTGAGACTTGTCTTAAATCCCCCTATATCATATCTACACTATCTTTAGAAGTCTATTTTAAGAAAACAAGATAAATGGTTAAGAAGCGAAATGACTTTGGCCCTTTTTGTTTTTCCTTTGTTGATTGATTCAGCTTAAGACTCATCAAAATTTTCCAGTGAATTGCCCCGAAAAAAACATGATATTGGGCTGTAAAACCTGGCACATACAGTCCAGAGGCCATGAAACTCTGTAATGAAATGATTCCTTAATGAACATTAACCTCCTTCAGGAGCCTTCCCTCCTCAATCTTGACTTCTTTAAGATGTACTTGTTAGAAGAAACCTGCTGATTTAGATATATTAGATAGCTTCATATGTTTTGCCTCACACCAAAAAAAAAACCAAGGTCTGCATAAACCTGCATTTTTTTTATTAAAGTATAGTCAACTTACAATGTTGTGTTTGTTTCTGGTATACGGCAAAGTGATTTATATATATATATTCTTTTCCATTATAGTTTATTATAGGATGTTGAGTATAGTTCCCTGTGTTATACAGTAGGAACTTATTATTATCTATTATATATATAGTAGTTTGTATCTGCTAATACCAGACTACGAAGTTATCCATCCATCCCCTTTTTCCCCTTTGGTAAATCTAAGTTTGTTTTCTATATATGTGAGTCTAAGTCCCTTTGTATCATTTTTTGTTAAATTCCACATATTAATGATCTCATATTTTTCTATGTCTTACTTACTTCACGTAGTATAATAATCTCTAGACCTATCCATGTTGCTGCAAATGGCATTATTTCATTCTTTTTTATGGCTGAGTAATATTCCTTAATATGTATATACCATATCTTCTTTATCCGTTCCTCTGCTGATGAACATTTAGGTTGTTTCCATGTTTTAGCTACTGTAAATAATGCTGTCATGAACACTGACGTGCATGTAATCTTTTCAAATTAGAGTTTTTGTCCTTTCTAGATACATGGCCAGGAGTGGGATTGCTGGATCATATGGTAACTCCACTTTTAGTTTTTGGAGGAACCTCCATATTCCCTTAGCAAATCTGAAATTAAAATGTTACACTCTGAAAAAGGCTGCTGTACTGTACTATAGTACAGTTTAAAACTACACAATTTTTGAACTGTTTAAAAACTACGTACAACTTTTGAACTGTGCCATCTGATTTATTTCAAGTCCACAAATATTTGAACACATTCTATGCAAGGAACAGTTCTAGGTCCTGCACTTCTTCCTTGAGCCTTCATATTAGTTGGTACAAAGACAGGGTGAAAGTATTTTTGTTGATATGATTAACACATAGTAAATCTCCACCCAGGTTTAAATAATTATGAGAAAGATTCACAGTTTGAACTCAAATTTTTTCAATCTAATGATGAAGACACACAAATAACATTTAAACGAGAAATTCATAAAAAGGTCTACATACAGCATATGCAGGTAGCTATGGAAAGGAAACAGATGAATTTTATTTAAAGAAATTCTTCCTAAAGCAAGTGCTTTTTGAAATATGCCTAAAGGTTGAAAAGAATAGATAAGCTGATGGAGGGTAAAGCTTCTAGGCAAAAGAGCTAAAATAAATACAAGCTCATGATCTTGAAAGTATTTGGGACTACAAAGAGAAGATACCCTTATAGGAACCCAGACCCCAGAGCTTAATACACCAGATCTGTATTCTATTCACATTTGGTACCTGAAACCTCTCACAGATTTGACACCTGCCCCACAGTAAATGGTGAAGGGAAAGGGAGCAAGAGAGAGGGAAGTAGAGAGAAAAGGAAAATACCAAGAATAAGCACCCATCGGCACAGATGTCTCAGAAATGGAGATTTTACTTGAATCCTGGTTCAATCTAGTCAACGTGAAAAGGAAAAAAAAAAGACTATCAGTAGCTAAGAAAAAGACTATCAGTAGCTTAAAAAAAAAGAAAAAAAAGAAATATGAATGCAGACTATTTATATACCTATTTTTTAATTATCACTTTTATGTGTGATAATAGGATTGTACTTCTGTTTTAAAAGTCCATATTTTAAAGAGATCCATGTTGAAGTACCTATCAATGAACTAAAACAATATTGGGTAATACTTCAAAATAATCCAGTGGTGGGCAAAAAAGGGGGCTGGAAAAATAAATGAAACTCTTAGACTCATGTATCAATGACTGTACAAAATAGTTACTGGATGCATGGAGATTACAATCTATTTTCAAGTTGGCAATTTTATGTACAAATATTAACAAAAATAATAAATGTCTTCAGAAGACTTTTGATTTTAAAAGTTCTGCAGTAAGTCCTATAGTAAAATGAAATTTTCTACCATAGTTCTTTACTATGAAAAAGCTATTTTTATATAAGTGATTTGAGCAAACTTTATTTTACCTGCAGTATGTTATCTTTATAAGAATACTTTCATGGGAGTTCCCACTATGGCACACTGTGTTAAGAATCTGACTGCAGTGGTTTGGGTCACTGCAGAGGCATGGGTTTGATCCATGGCCTGGTGTAGTGGATTAAAGGATCTGGCATTACTGGAGCTGCAGCATAGTTCTCAACTGCTGCTCAGATTCAGTCGCTGGCCTGGGAACCTCCATATGCCACAGGTGAGAGCCACAAAAAAAAAAAAAAAAAAAAAGAAAGAAAGAAAAAAGAAAAAAAGAGAGAACTTTCATGTATTTTGACATAATAAACATTTAATTTTAAAAAATAAAATACCCAATCTGAAGCTAATGTCACACCACCTTTTCTCCAAAATATTCTTCTACCTTCCTTATATATATATATATCTTAAATTCATGAGTACCTAAACTGCATTATGGCCAGAGTCAATAACACTCACTCAATAAACATTTACTCAAAACACTTCTACATGCCAAGTACCTGCACCATGTATGCATAGGACACAGCCTCTACCCTCAAAGAATCCATTCTGCAGTGAAAGAGCTTAGTGACTACTGGTCAATTACATTATATACTATACATTTTAATGGCTGGATTGAGCATGCCCCTAGATTCTTACCATTCTAATCTGAAAAGATGGTTTAATAAAGGTTAGTTATCAGAATCAAATGAATGTCACCTCTAAGTGAAAACGAATAGCAGTAAATCAGTCATCTGAAATCATGTAGACAGTAATCTCAGCCTATAAAATATAGCTTAAGGACCATTAACAAGATATTTTTTGAAATATTTAGGATATTTCTTAGGTTGCTTCTGAGTGAAAGGTAATATTTTAGGTCCAACTAACTCAAAGAGACATCCACACAAGTCCCAAAAATTAAACAGTGAAAACTGCTACTTCTCTAATTTAATTTTAACAGCTTTGGAAAAGTTCATAGTGTCAGTTCAAGTGTAATTGAGAGGAAATTTTTTCACAGTCTTTCTAAAAGAAAGAATTAAAAATAAAGCCTATTAAAACTCTATTGGGCTAGTTATTCCAAATTCTATATACAGAATTACAAAATTGAACAGTACGTTCTTGGCTCCCTGTCTGCCTTTTTCCCCTTCTTAGGAGAAAAAACCAAGGGTATTTTAGGTTTAAAAAAAAAAAAAAAATGTCCTTCAGCTTGTTAATTTGGAAGCACCACGATTCAGAGTGATTCATTGCAGCCGTGAATAAGGAATGTCACCGAAATAGTGAGATGGCCTGAACCACTTTAGAAATTAATGGACTGACTGTAATATACTGGTGCCTCTTTCATGCATCTATAATTGGAGTGCCAATTTATTTCCAATCATTTCAAGCACTGTAATTAGAGAGCATCATCGTTGCCTGTTTAACATTCATACGGGAAGCTGTCACATGAATGCCAGCCAGGGACCAATACTTTGCAACTGAGATACATGAACAAAATAGAAGGAAATATAAAAAGGTCTGGTTTGTTTTTAAGACCTGAGGTTTGGCCAAGATCGGCAGCATTAAATGAGGCAGTGGAGCTGCTGATGGATTTTTAAATCACAAAAGTTTCTTTTAAACATAGCCTCATTCAATATGTGGAGAGAAGAAAAACAAAGAATGACAACAGGCAATTGTTGTTGCACTGATATAACGATGACATTTCAATAGGCATCCCATGAGCATCTGCTATGTACCCAGGCATTCTGCTAGACACTGGAGAGATTGAGATAAAAATGAAACAACACCCATACACAGATATTCAAAAAGATGTTACATTGAGAGGTGGTTATACACTGCACATCGGGAGGGTACTTTTAAAATGGTATCTGCTGGATACTATTGTTTTCATTTCAAGTCCGCTGATGCAAAGGCAAAGGCTGCATAAAATTTTACTATAATTTTTTCCCAATTTTAGAAAGCAAAAATAGTTTGAAATTCAGGTTCAAAGTTTTAACAAAAGAAATATTTATCCCTACCTATGAGCCCTGCCAACAGCTTAGGTGTTATCTCATCTGCTCCCATAATCGCATCCTGTCTTAACTAACCTCTGTTAAAACACTTGTATCGTGATATAATCTCCACTTCACATAAAGCAAGGCAAGGAACGTGTCTTAATCTCAATGCAAATTAAAGCACCAGGCTCATACTAGAGACTCATAACAGTTTTTCCTAAAATGGAATTAACAGGTACATGAATGAAGTTCCCTTTCATAACACCATTCATAATTATCAGCTCATTTCCATTCCATTTCTACCACTTAGGTAAGATCTTCAGCTTAACTGCCCTCCATTCAATACCTAGATGCTAGTGAAAGATTAAATCTTCCCTAAACACCTTTATGCATGCCACAAAACTTTACCCAAAGCTTTTGATTACTCCCCATTGAATGGAAAATAAAATATTATCTCCTTAGTCTATTTTTCTGAGTCCCCCACCACCTTGTAATCCACCTCTGTACACTTATTCTTAATATTAAGGATTAAATGTTACTCCGTAATGTAATATTTTTTGAGTTACAGTATTTGCAAAATTTAAACTTCAAATTATCAAATATTTAGTACCAATTCAAGTACCAGTTTTTATACTCATTATGAAGTTATAATTATAGGAATTTTATGGGTACATAAAAATTATAATGATAGCTACTTTAACAGTGAGTTAGAAAATAATTATATGTTATTAAATTAATAAGGAAAGAGAAAGCTTACATGAGAGGGTATGATATAGAAAAGTTTGCCAGAGGATAGACAGAAGAAGGAAAAACAGATTTTAAACAAATTGCCAAGCCAAAGCTCTCATTCTCCCCTGAGAACAGAAAGATGGACTAAGTGATCTGAGCACAGTCATGGCTACTGAGAAGACAGTATAACCTTTCTTTTGAACTTGGCTGGTAATCATCCATCTATGTGAGATTTTCAGAGCCACAGAATTAACATTGACTAGGTAGTGGTAGATTTATATGGGTAATTGAAACAGTGATTCTTGACATCAATTTATATGGGTAATTTTATTACTATTAATAAAGCACAATGGTAATTATAAAGTGTGATTAATACAAATAAATCTATTATTGAAGTAATATCAATGGTCTAATGAGAAAAGAAACGACGAAGTTATAAATTTGCTTTGAAAAGGGAAGAGAAAAATAACCATTTAGCCCACAGTATGTGTTCCAAACTCTGTTAGATACTTTGTGTACATTATTTCACTAAAACTGTCAAGTCAATAGTATTATCAGAGGTGAGTAAAAGAGCTCAGCAAGGTTAAATAATTTGCCCAAGGTCAATCAGTTAGTAGATACAAAGCGGAGATTTGAACTCAAATCTCTCAAAATCCAAAGTTACGTATCTTTCATTTCACTAAAATTTTTCATGGAGAAAATGAAAAATAACTAAGGGAAAAAAAAATATGAGTTCCCCCTGTGTCACAATAGGATCAACGATGTCTCTGCAGAGGCAGGGTCACAGGTTCGATCCTCAGCAGTGGGTTAAGGATCCAGCATTGCCGCGGCTATGGCATAGGTTCCAACTCTGGCTCAGAGTCAATCCCTGGCCCAAGAACTCCATATGCCACAGGGCAGCCCCAGTCCACCCCCCCCAAAAAAAAATGAAGTAGAATTTGGACATCTCGCATCTCATGCAGTAGTAAGTTTTAGGAGGAAAGTATTTTATAAAGATATATCTTCATGTGGACCATCCATCCACTGACACCATCACTGAAGCTTCCGACAGTTGCACTGTGACAACATGTAGCCACTCTGAATGAATGGTGGTAAAGAACTCTCAGTGCAAAGAGGGCAACGGTGTGATTAGATGTGGATATAAGTGTGAATGTGCCTGTGGATAAAGAGCAAGTTAAAAAAAAAAAAAAAACTATTGAAAATCAGAATTCTAAATACTAAGCCCACTCCCTCAAGGTTTTACATTCCTTTAAAAAAAAAATGGATTTTTACTTTGTCACTAGACATTTACATATTAGATATTCTAATTTTCCAAAACAGAGAACAACCGAGAGAACACAGAGCATCTTTGGCATTCAGACTGTGTGAAAAAAGAAAAAGACAAGAAAAGAAATTCATAGTTACTTGTATTTTGAAAAAGTATTGAAAAGTGGTAGTTCCTGTATTCGCTAGAAAAAGTTCTATTTGAAATAATACTTATTTTGAAGGTTCCAAGGAATGGGAGATGGGAAATACCCTTAATTGGTGCCCCACCAAGATGCCTATTATGTCTCTCATGTCATACTGTTAACATGGTATGGTAATATCACAGGATGAATAAAGGACCACACATAGAATGTTAATATATTTGCAGCAAGTGGATTACAAATACGTGTTTGATACATTGCTGGGAAAAAAAAGAAAAATCAATCACTGGAAAAAAAAAAATCCAGAAGACAAAATTATCAAATTGGGAGAATGCTACTGGGCATAATAGATCAAACAATTCAGCAACCTTGTAAAATAAGCCAAATTACCATGATGAAATTTAATGATGATAAATATACAATCCACCGAGACCATGAAAATCAAAAACACAAGTACATGATGATTAAGATATTAGGTAATTGCCATTTATGTGTAAAAGGCCTAGACACAAGCTGACAGCAAGCTCAATATAAGTCAATATTTTGATATCAAAATACTTTATCTTAATCTATAATACTAGAAGTGTAATATCCAAATAAAAGGGATGGCAGTCCCCCTGTGCTTTGTGTTGATCACATATTAAGTACTGTTTCTCTTACAGACAAAAGATTAAATAAGGTCTATTGAAAACAACACCTAGAAACAAGGTCAAAGAACAAACAGCTGAAGAATGCCTATGAGAAATACGAAAGCTGTTCTCACACATTAAAAATACAGTAACATAGATGATACCCTACCCAATCGCAGAGAGCAGAACTAAGACTAAAGAAGATAGGAAATGAAATTGAGACATGCCTCATTCTCATGCAATAGTAAATTTAAGAAGTATTTTATAGATAGGAACCTTGAAAGGACAACCCCACGTGGACTGTGCATCCACTGACACTAGCAAGACAGCAGAACACATTTCACTGGACTTTATGCAGAGAAGTGAATTCCTAGGCATCAACAGAGCAGGACAACCCCAGGCTTCCCTCACATGGGCAGAGCCTGCCCTAGGAAGCTGACCCCATTGTGGAGAGCGGTCCAGAGTAAATCAGGCAGGCAGGTCTGTGCATTTAGCTTCCTTACCCCACTCTCAGGCCTGTTCCCATATCCCAGCTTCTCAGTACCATGTCTGATATCACTCACCAGACCTTAAACTATTTAAGTTTTATCAAAGCCTAACTTACCTGAGGATAGAGAACTACCCAACTCCATCCAACTCTGGCTATTCTGACCCAAGTAAGGGGAAAGCACTTGTGAAGTTTACTGCTCCTTGGGAGGAGTCAAAGGGAAAAAACATCTTATCCAGAGAGGAGCAAAGATAAGAATTATATCCAATTTCTTCTCAGAAATAATACAAGCAAGAAAAGAGAAGTGAAATATTTAAAGTTTTGAAAGAAAATTTAGAAACCTAAAATCATGTATCCTGTGAAATTACCCTTTAAAATTGAAAGAGAAATGAAGTCATTCGTGGATAAACAAAATTTGGAGAAATTTATTGCCATTGGACCTGTCTTGCAGAAAATGTTAAAAGTCTTTTAGAGAGAAGAAAAATGATGCAGTTTAGAAATCTAGATGTACATAAGAAAGGAAGAGCACTGAAGAAGGAATAACTGAAAATAAAATAAGAACTTTTATTTTCTATACTTAATTGATGTAACAGATAACAGCTTGTTCAAAATAAAAACATCAACAATATACTGGAGTATGTATACATACATATATATATATATATATGTGCTTATGTATAAGCAAAATGAATGACAGCAATGACACAAATAACAAGAAGGAAAAATCAGAAATTTATTATAATACACATGTACTACTTGTGAAGCAGTATAGTGTTATTTATTTTAAATGAACTTGTATTACTTGTTAATGTATTTTGCAAACTCTTGGGCAACCATTAAAAAGGGGAAAAATGTGTAAGTGATATACAAAGAAACAAGAGAAAGCAAAACTATATAAAATGCTCAATTAAAACCACAAAAGGAGAAGATAGAGCAGATGGCATGGCTTCTCGCCTTTTGGCTAAGATCAAGTGCACTGCCTGATCTTATCAGTTTAACATCTGAAATGTCCTCTATCCGAGGACAATCATTAAATGGATTTTTGGAGCAGGGAGTTGGCATAGGAGCTTTCTCTGCCCACTCCACCCACAGCCTTGTATTGCAGTATCTCCAAGAACAGTGAAGCCCTTCTTATAACTGTGGTTGTCAAAGGTAGGTTCTCTATCTCTTTAATTTTCATTTTTTAGTGGGGCTGATCTCACTTTTGCTAGTACTTGGGTTTTGCATGAGTGGTCTTGAATATTCTCTTCCAATTTTTTGGCTTGAGAAGTGTGACCTGCACCAGGCAGGTCAGTGGCCCACAAAGGTTTAGATATGGTGGTGGCCTATGTGGGATTTAAGCCTATGGACCACCAAGTGCATTCACTCTTATCACTCTATGCCAGTTGCTGTCATCTGCCCAAGGGCTTTTTACCTTAGCTGTTGAAGTTGCAATACCCCCAACACCAGGAACTAGTTTCTTCCAGCTCTGCAAAGGTGGAATCTCCTGGTAACATGTATAAATGCTTAAGTAGATGGCAGAAATGAGGGTTCAGCTTCTATCCAGGCTCCATGCTCTTCACTGATTCAAGCCCACCTGACCACCAGGTATTTACACCTTCAATAGGGTCTGCCGCTCCAATATCACCCCTGTGCCTGTGGTCAGGAGAAGCCAGGACCTCATAGGTCTTCTGGTCTCTTATTCCTCCAGACTCCCCTACAGGTCATTCCCTGGAAAGTTTTAGCTCCTGTCTCTCTCCAACATCATTCCTGGTGATCTCAACAGCTACAGAGATGGGCCTATCAGTTCCTTGACATCAGCCCAATCTACCACCCATTCCCCTGGTCTGACCCTAGTTCTAGTCATTACTAAAAAAATGGGGGGGGGGAAATGAAAGGAACAAAAAGAGTGGAAAACAAAATAGGAACAAAGAACAAGAACAATAAATAGAGAGTAGTAATAAATACGGTTGATATTAATTCAACTATACCAGTAATCGGTTTAAATGTCAATGATTCTAATACACCAATGAAAATATAGTCAGAGTGGATCAAAAAAACAAAATCCAACTATATGTCATCAATAGGATATAATCCTCTTTAAATATAAAGAAACAAATAGATTAAAAGTAGAGATGGGCGAATTCCCAGTACCCTAGCAGCTAAGGATCTGGCATTGTCACTGCCATGGCTGGGGTCACTGCTGTGGCATGGGTTTGATCCCTGGCTCTGGAACTTCTGCATGCCATGGGCATGGCCAAAAAAAAAAAAAAGTAAAGAGATAAAGAAAGATATATCATGTGAACACTAATCAAAATAAAGCTAGAGTAGCTATATTAATTTCAGATAATGCATACTTCAGAGCAAAGAAAGCTACCAGGAATGAAAAGAGTGTTATATAATGATTAAGAGAGTCAATTCTCCAAAAAAAAAAAAATAACAATTCTTAATGTGTATGTGCCTTTACATGAGGCAAAAAAAGAATAGAACTGCAAGGATAAAGAGATGAACCTACTATCATAGTCAGAAAAGTTACCCTCTATCAGAAATGGACAAACTCATTAGTCATAAAATCAGTAAAGATATAACTCAACTCAAAAGTACCTTCAATCAAGTAGAAATCATTGAAATGTAGACTATGTTATTCAACCACAGCAAAATATACATTCCTTTCAAGCTTACATGGGATATTACCAAGATAGAGCACATTTTGAGCCATAAAAAAGCACCTTAACTTCTACACTGTTGGTGGGAATGTAAACTGGTGCAACCATTATGGAAAACAGTATGGAGGTTCCCCAAAAAACTAAATAGAGTTGCTATATGATCCATCAATCCTGTTTCTGAACATATATCCAGGCAAAACTATAATTTTAAAAGATATATACACTTATGTTCATAGCAGCACTCTTTACAACAGCCAAGACATGGAAACAACCTAAATGTCCATCAACAGAGGAATGAAGAAAGAAGATATGGCGTGTACATACACACACACACACACAAGGGAATACCACTCAGCCATAAAAAGAATGGAATAATGCCATTTGCAGCAACATGGATGGACCTAGAGATTATCATACTAAGTGAGGTAATTCAGAAAAATAAAGACAAATACTATATGATATCACTTATATATAGAATCTAAAATATGACACAAATGAACCAACCTAAAAACAGAAACAAACTCATAATTATAGAGAACAGACTTGTGGTTGTCAAAGGAGAGAGGGATGAGGGAGTGGGACAGACTGGGAGTTTTGGATTAGTAGATGCAAACTATTATATATAGAATGGATAAACAAAAAGGACCTACTGTATAGTACAGGGAACTATATTCAATATCTTAAACTATAATGGAAAAGAATATATATGTATAACTGAATCACTTTGTTGCATAGCAGAAATTAACACAACATTGTAAGTCAGGTATACTTAAATAATTTATTAAAAGCACATTAACAAATTTAAAAGAATAGCAATCAGACAATATATACTATCAGACCACAGTGGACTTAAACTAGAATTCAACAACAGAAAGATAGCTGGAAAATTGCAAGTACTTGGATGTTAAACAATGCACTCTTAAACACTGGCTCAAAGACGAAATGTCAAGAAAAATTAAGCAATATTTTGAACTAAGTGAAAATGAGAATACAAAGTATCAAAATTTGTGAGATGCAGTGAAAGCAGGGCTTAAAAGAAAACTTACACTATTGGAGTATATATTAGAAAAGAAGAAAGATCTAAAATTGATGATCCAAGCTTCTAACTTAGGGAATTAGACAAGAACAGAAAATTAAATTCAAAGTAAGCAGAAGAAAAGAAATACAAAATAAGTCAGAAAGCAATGAATTTGAAAACAGGAAATGAAATAGTAAAAAAATCAACAAATCCAAAATCTTAGTCTTTGAAGAGATCAATAAAAGTAATACCTTCTAGCCAGATTAAGAAAAAAGCAGAAAGAAAATATAAATTACTAACATTAGAAATGAAAGAAGTGATATCACTACAGATCTCATGAACTTTAAATGAATGAATAATCAATAGTGTGAACTCTCAGCCCACAAACGTGAAAACACAGATAAAATGAACTGACTTGTGAAAAGACCCCATCTGACAAATTCACGCCAGAAGAAATAAACAATCTGAATAGGTCCAAATCCTTAAAAGAAATTGTACCAAAAATTAATAATCTTCCAAAATAGAAAGCACCATATGGGTTTACTGGTGAATTCTCTCAAGTATTTAAGGAAAAAAAAAAAAAGGTATCAATTCTCTACAATCTCTTTCAGAAGATTAAAGGAGAGGAATATTTTGTAACTTATTCTATGAAGCCAGCATTATCCTAAATCAAACCCAAACAAAAATAATTACAAAAAACTCTACAGATCAGTATCTCTCACAAATACAGATGGAAAAATTCTCAATAAAATATTAGCAAATAAAATCCAACAATATATAAAAAAGAATTATATACCAGGACCAAGTAGGATTTATCCCAGTTATGCAAGGCTGGTTCAACATTTGAAAATCAATGTAATCCAACACATCAAAAGGCTACAGAATAGAAGTTACCATCCTGGCTCAGCAGACACAAATCTGATTAGCATCTGTGAGACGCAGGTTAAATTCCTGGCCTCACTCTGTGGGTTAAGGATCTGGCATTGCTGTGAGCTGTTGCATAGGTTGCAAACATGGCTTGGATGTGGTGTTGCTGTGGCATAGACTGGCAGCTACAGCTCCAATTTGACACACGGCCTGGGAACCTCCATATGCCATAGGGGCAGCCCTAAAAAAAAAAAAAAAAAAAAAAAAAGACAAAAAAATTTTTAAGGCTACAGAACAAAAAAATCACATGATCATATCAACAGACACAGATAAAGCATTTGACAAAATCCAGCATCCATCCAAGATAAAAGAAAACCTTCAGTATCTTCCTCAACTTGATAAAGGACCTCTACAAAAATCCTATACCTAACCTTATACTTAGATGATCAGGAACAAGGCAAGGATATCCCCTCACCACTATTTTTCAACACCATACTAGAAGTTCTAGTTATGTGATTATGCATAATACGATTATGCATTATGAAATTATGGATGGGGAATAAAAGATGCATATATCGGGAAGGAAGAAATAAAACTACCTTTGCTACAGATGAAGTAACTATACATAGAAAACGCAAAAGAATCAACAAAAATATTCCTATAATCAATGTGGAGTTTTTTGAGGTTGCAGGAGTCAATGTTAATATACAAAAATTAATCACTTAGCGATAAACTATCAACGAGCAAATGTAATTTGAAATTTCAGATATAATACTATTTATATTAGCATCCAAAAATGAAATATTTAGGCATAAATTTAACCAAAATGTAGACAATATGCATGAGAAAAACTAAAAAAAATCTATTGAAAGAAGTGAAAGAACTAAATATAGTCTGCCCTCCATATCCACAGGTTCCACATCCACAGATTCAATCATCTACAGTTGAAATACAATAAAAGAGGAGTTCCTGTCATGGCTCAGTGGTTAATGAATCCAACTAGGAACCATGAGGTTGCAGGTTCAATCCTTGGCCTTGCCCAGTGGGTTAAGGATCTGG
This sequence comes from Sus scrofa, assembly GCF_054392235.1. Classification (NCBI taxonomy): domain Eukaryota; kingdom Metazoa; phylum Chordata; class Mammalia; order Artiodactyla; family Suidae; genus Sus; species Sus scrofa. Next base: position 16,657,103 of record NC_139391.1, read on the forward strand.
CGTTGCCGTGAGCTATGGTGTAGGTCACAGACATGGCTCAGATCCTGTGTTGCTGTGGCTGTGGCATAGGCTGGTGGCTACAGCTCTGATTCCCCTAGCCTAGGAACCTCCATATGTCACGAGTGCAGCCCTAGAAAAGGCAAAAAAGACAAAAAAAAAAAAAAAAAAAAAAAAAACACCTTCAGAAGTTTCCAAAAAGCAAAACTTAAATTTGCTACACACGGATAACTATTTATATATCATTTAAATTGTACTTGCAATCATTTACGTGATATCTATATTGTATTTGGTATTATAATCTAGAAATGATTTAAACAGGAAATATGTATAGGTTATATGCAAATACTATGCCATTTTAATTAAGGGACTTAAGTATCCATGGATTTTGGTATACATGGGGGATTCCAGAAGCAATTCCCAGCAGATACCATGGGATGATTATATACGGAGAGACCGTCCATGTTCATGGATAGGAAGATTCAATATTGTAAAGATGTCAGTTCTTCCCAACTTGTCCTGTATATTTAATGTAATCCAAATCAAATCTCAGTAAATTATTTTGTGGATACCAACAAACTGTTTCTAAAGTTTATATGGAAAGGAAAAAGACCCAGAACAGTCAACACAATATTGAAGAAGAATAAAGGTGAAGAACTGGCACTACCCAAGTTCAAGACTTACTATGATGAAAGAGTAATCAAAACAGTATGGTAATGGCAAAAGAACAGACAGATAGATCAGAATAAAGAACCCCAGAAATAGACCCACATAAATACAGTAGACTGGTCTTTGACGAAGCAGCAAACTCAATGAAATGGAGTAAAGACAGTCTTTTCAACAACTGGTATTGGAACAAATGGAAATTCACATGGGAATAGGAAGGAAGGAAAGAAAGGAAGAAAGAAAGAAAAATTCCTGCTGTGGCTCAGCACTTAACGAATCTGACTAGCATCCATGAGGACACAGGTTCAATCCCTGGCCTTGCTCAGTGGGTTAAGGATCCAGCATTGCTGTGAGCTGTGGTGTAGATCACAGACGTGGCTCAGATCCTGTGTCGCTGTGGCTGTTATGTAGGTCAGCAGTTACAGCTCTGATTCAACCCCTAGCCTGGGAACCTCCAGAGGGAGGGAAAGAGAAAGAAAGAGGGAAAGAGGGAAAGGGGGAAAGAGGAGGGAGGACGGAAGGGAAGGGAAAAAGGAACTAAACTAAAAAGGAATCCTCACACAGGCCTTACACCTTTCACAAAAATTGACTCAAAATGGATCACAGACCTAAATATAAAATGCAAAATTTTAAAAGTCATAGGAGATAGCAGAAGAGAAACTCTAGATGACCTTGGACAAGGAAACTACTTTTTTGATAAAATACCAAACACATGTTCTGTAAAATAAATAATTGATAAGCCGGACTTCATTAAAATTAAAAACTTCTGCTCTGCGAAAAACGTCAAGGGGATGAGAAGACATGCCACAGACTGGAAAAAAATATTTTCACGACATCTGAGCAAGGACTATTTTCCAAAACATACAAATAACTCTTAAAATTCAACCATCAGAAAATGAACAACCCAATTAAAAGTGGGCAAAAGACCTGATACCTCAACAAAGCTATATAGAGATCAAGTTTTTATACAAAAAGATGTTCAAGAGCATATGTCATTGGGAAGTTACAAATTAAAGTAACATAGTGAGACACTACCGTATAAGATTATACTGGCTAAAATCAAATACACTGACAGTACCAAATGCCAGTGAGAATATAGAGAAGCAGGGACTCTCATTCATTGCTGGTGGAAATGCAAAAGGGTATAGTCACTTTGGAAGCTAGTCTGGAAATTTCTTGTAAAATCAAGCACATTTTACCACATGCTGTAGAAATTGTGCTCCTTGGTATTTACCCAAATGAGCTGAAAACTTATGTTGACACAAAAATCTGCAATAAAGTATTTATAACAACTTTATTCATAATTATGTGAACTGGGAAGGAACCAAAATATTCTTCAGTAGGTGAGTGGACAAAAAACTATGATACTTTCAGACAATGAAATATTATTCAGCACTAAAAAGGAATGTACTATCAAGCCCTAAAAGATAAGTAGGAAACTTAAATGCATATTACTAGGTGAAAAAAAACACCCAAAGGAAAGGCTATAAACCATATCATTCCAACTAAATAACATTCTGGAAAAGGTAAAATTATAGGACCAGGGTCTAGGGAAGAGGGAAGAGGGTGAATAGGCAGAGCACAAAGTCTTTTCAGGGGAATGAAACTATTCTGTATATTATAATGGTGAATATATGTCATTCATTTGTCAAAGCCCATAGGATGTACAACATCAAGGGTTAATCCCATTATACACTATGGACTCTGTGCAATAATGATCTATCCATATAGATTCCTGGATTGTTAACAAACACATAGGACCTTGACATTGAAGGATATTGTGTTCATATGGGGGCAAATCTCTGTATCTTCCATTCAGTTCTGCTGAGAATCTGAAACTACTCTAAAAAATAAAACTTTTTTTTTAAAATGAAGCTGGAGTTCCCGTTGTGGCGCAGTGGTTAACGAATCCGACTAGGAACCATGAGATTGCGGGTTCGATCCCTGCCCTTGCTCAGTGGGTTAACGATCCGGCATTGCCATGAGCTGTGGTGTAGGTCGCAGATGCGGCTTGGATCCCACGTTGCTGTGGTTCTGGCGTGGGCTGGCAGCTACAGCTCCAATTAGACCCCTAGCCTGGGAAACTCCATACGCCGCGGGAGCGGCCCAAGAAATGGCAAAAAGACAAAAAAAAAAAAAAAAAAAAAAAAAAAAAAAAAAAAAGAAGCTGAGAGTACTTTTTCACTAGGTTTCTATGAGAATTTGATCTCCCATACTTAAAGTATCAAGTGCAGGGTCTTGCTGGCACATCACAGCTGCCCACAAAACCTGAGCATGAAAGGTATTCAGTATTAAATGGATTTTCTTCCTTTCTCTCTTCACTTATATTTTATAGCTAAAATCAAAAAATTAGAAAATGTTCTCTGGATTCCAAATTTCCCCATAGCTAAGGAGTATCTGGTTGAAATTTCTTCATCCAAACAGAATACAGGTTCTCTCCCATCCTTATTAATGGGTCACAACAGTAGTAAAAGCCCATCGCTTGACACCTAAGTGTGGAAGCTACTGCTTGAGAATTAGAAAGATAGTTATTTCTTAAAAAAAAATAATCCTAGAAGCCTTAGTTGTCATTGATTAAAACAACTGGATGCATTTTCCAGCAGTCTCTCTATGACCCTTGGCATGTTATTAAACCTCTGTAAACCTCTCTGTACCTCTGGTCTCCCTTTTTTGAAATGAGGTCATGATACTACTCTCAGGAATTAAAAAATAAAAAATTAAAAAAAAAAAAGATAACAGTAGGATAATAACTGCTTATGGCACTCTGCAAGAGAAACTGAGAAACTCTCAGCCAGGCCTGGTAATTAAAAGCTTAGCAGTATATCTATAGTATCATAACTTTCCTTACAGTAACATTCTAAACTGTCTGAATCCCTGCAGTAGTTAGCAGAATAGTGTAGCGAAAGGATAATGTGCTTTCAAGTTCGATGGATCTGTCCATGCCTGTGTGACCTTGGGTACATAAATCCTCTGAGCCTTGGTTTTGTTATTTGCAAACTGATGATAATAATACCAACTCCAATAGGTTTCTATGAACACTAAAGAAAAAAAATAATGTGATTGAGTTATAGTCCACATCCATTACTTTTTCCTGAGTAAGTTAAAATCAGAATCTTCGGGTATATTGTTCTTCTTTTTCAAATAGAGGAGGAAGGAAGGAAGGCAAATGATTATCACTGAGAGTACAGTCAAAAGAAGACAGTTAAAAAAAGGGGGGGGCGTTCTCATTGTAGCTCAGTGGGTTAAGAATGTGACCTAGTGTTCATGAAGATGTGGGTTTAATCACTGGCCTCACTCAGTGGGTGAAGGATACTGCATGGCTTCTAGCTGCGGTAGTCATACATGTGGCTCAGATGCTGTGTTTCTGTGGCTGTGGTGTACACTGGCAGCTGCAGCTCCAATTTGACCCCTAGCCTAGAAATTTCCAATTGCCACAGGTGCTGCTGTAAAAAGGAAAATAAATAAATAAATAAAAAGAGCTAACTCTGTTGAGTTCCTGAGGTCATCAGATCAGAGGAAGAGAGAGCAGATACACAAGTACTCATCTGGTTAGTGGCCTAGAGTATGGTCTTCCAATGTGCTGGTAACAGTTTAAGCAAGCTTTCAATCCAAGAACTTGGTGACTCCAAGTCACTTCCTGCAATAATACTTGAATAACAACTCCTAAGTATATTCAGGTCCTAATCCCTGGAAACTGTGAATTTTGTGGTATATATATAAGGTTCATGAGATGAGATGAACCTGGATTACACAGGTACACCCTAAATGTAATCTTAAATATCCTCATAAAAGGGAGATAGAAGGAAATTTGACTATCCAAGAAGAAATGAGAACATGATGACAGAAGTAGAGATTGGACTGACATGCTTTGAAAAAGGATGAAGGAAGCACAAAGAATAAACCCTAGAAGCCCGGAGTTCCCTGGTTGTTCAGTGTTTTAAGGATCTGGCATTGTTAGTGCTGTAGTAAGCTTATGGCTATGGCATGGGTTTGATCCATGCCCTGGAATTACTGTGTGCCAAAAAAAAAAAAAAAAAAAAAAAAAATTTTAAAGCCTAAACCTCAAAAAGGTAAGAAAACACATTTTCACTTCCAGAGCTTCAAATTCCACCTACACCTTGATTTTTAATCCAGTTAAACTCATTTCAGACTTCTGACCTTAATTGCAAAATAATACATTTGTGTTGTTTTATGCCACTAAATATTGTTACAGTAGCAACAGGAAACTAATGTACCTTTTATTTTGGAACTTGTTCAACACAATGAAACAAAGTTCAAAAAGCAAAGCAGAAATATGAATGGTGATATATACATTTAGGGCCTTAGGAAGTCATGAATTCTGGTTTGATCATGCAGATTTCTCAGAACAGAAGGAATGTTCCCAAGAGGCAGTCAAATGCTGAGTATGAGACCCTGATGGGAACTGTATTATCTAAAGACAAGAGAGGATGCTCTGTAAAGTTAGCCTATGATATATAATTGATTTCATTTGTTTTAGCTGGAGCTTAATTTGAATTGTCTACATCAGTAGAAGAACTCATATTGATTTCTTTAAAATTTAAATGAACCTCCTGTGTACCTTCCATATTTTTAAAACCTGAGATGAATATTGTTCTTTTATGTTTGCGATGAAAGGTGCAGACAATGAATTTGGAATTTTATGGCTTGAGGTTAAAATACGGTTTATATGTGTAAACATTAAAATCCAGTTAAATCTATTAACTTTTCTTCAATGGAATGCTTGTCTTCTAAGTACCAGCTGCTTTGCACCAGCATGCAAGGTCTGCCATGATCTGAAATGTACATCATCTCCTGCTTGGAATCCTATACCCTACCTTTGCAAAGAGTTTCAGTTCTGGCATGTCTGGCTTCCATGTCTTTGGAAATACTGTGCTTTCTCCTTGAAATATTCTCTCTTCCATCCCTTAGCCTCCATTAGTGGGAGAGAGGATGCCTACTCATTCTTTAGGGCCCAAACATGCAATGTCACCAGCTCCATGAAGCTTCTCTGAACTCCAGTTCATTATTCCTTTCTCTGTGTCCCAGAGTATACCACACACATTGCTGACTTCTGCTTCTCCTCCACTTAGTGGTATGGATTGTCTGAAAGTACTGGCCAAAAGGAAGAGGCCAAGAAGCAAATCTAGGGGTTCCCATCGTGGCTTAGCGGTAACGAACCTGACTAGTATCCATGAGGATGCAGATTCAATCCCTGGCCTCACTCAGTGGGTTAAGGATCCCGCGGCATTGCTGTGAGCTGTGGTGTAGGTTGTGGACATGGCTCAGATCTGGTATTGGTGTGGCTGTGGTAGGCCAGCAGCTGCAGCTCTGATTCTACCCCCCCCCCAAAAAAAGAAAAGAAATTAATGGAAATAGTCTAATAAGAAAGCAGCCACCTATAGGAGAAAGACCATGTGTGTTTCGGATTTTATAGAAAAATCCACTTAATGAAGGATCACGTTAATTGGTCCAAATATGCATGTTCTTGATCCCTTCACGCCTGTAGTCTACTCTTCTTCCAGAATTCCCGTTTGGTCTCTTCCTCCACAAAATTTTATTAGTATCTACATTCCTTTTTTCAAACTTACTTATAATTCATTTTTATTTCTGCTAACACTGACAGCCGCCCCCTCCTCCTATAAAATAATGCTCCCCACTGAATACCTCCTCTGATCAATACCACAACTCAATATTCTCCCATTTTATGTGGTTCAAAGATTTTTCACCTTCCTTTAATAAAAGTACTACCTCATTACTTTCCATATACATACATTCTGATCAGAAATCTCATTTCTCATTTGACCAGCATTTGTGATCAATAACCTAATTGCCAGTCTAATCTCCAATTTATAGCTCACAGGATTTAGGTTGCTCCATACATGGCCTTTTTATACATGATACTGGAAAACTCATCATTAGCTCCTCTGTGTTACCTTACCTATTTTTGTTTTATCATGGATTCATGGATCATTCAGAAGATTCAATTTAATTCTATTAACTCTACTGGTTGTTTCTTATTCTCATATTATTATTCTTTGGCCACTATGAGTTCTCTTTTCAGGTTGATGGGCTTTTGTTTTTGTTTTTCCCAAAACAAGATGACTTGAACTGCTCAAATTCATTTTGATATTTCTTGCTCCAAGATGTAAAATTGATTCATGAGATGTAGTGCTGTTTAATAGAAAATGAAACAACTGGCCCATATCCACAGAGGTGTACAGGACATTGTTCCATGCCATTACATTCATGCAGCTGTAATAACAAAGAGCCTGCTGAAACCTGCAGTGATAGAGTACAGATTCCTTAAAGAGAGAGACGGTGTTCCTAAGTTTCGTGTAGGTTTCAAATTGATCACTACTTTTTTTTACTTTATTCAAAAATGAGAGTATGCAAAATCAATCTAATCTTTTTTGAAAGTTTTGTCCACTAATAGGGGTGTTCCATCCTACAGAGTAATGGCAATGATTTCACAGGTGTTTACTCATTCTCAACTCATGAAGATATATATATTAAATAAGTATAGCTTTTTGCATGAAAATCATATGTCAGTAAGATGTCTGAAAGGTTTAAAAAATAACTTTGATGATAGAAAGCTTCTATAATGTTGAACACTATAATCCAAAACAGTAGCCACTAACTACATGTGGGTATTAAGCACGAGAAATGTGGCTGGTGTGAATGGAATGAGGAAGTGAATGCTTTAAGTCATTTTAATTAATGTCAATTTAATTAGCCACTTTTGGTTAGTGGCTACTGTATTGGACAACACAGCTATAGAAGATCATCAAATAAAACTATAGACTTAAAAAGTCTTCCTCGTAGCTCTCGTCATGGCTCAGGGGTTAACAAATCCAAATAGGAACCATGAGGTTGCAGGTTCGATCCCTGGCCTTGCTCAGTGGGTTGGGAATCCGGCATTGCCATGAGCTGTGGTGTAGGTCACAGACACGGCTCAGATCCTACATTGCTGTGGCTCCAGCGTAGGCCAGTAGCTGCAGCTCCTATTAGACCCCTAGCCTGGGAGCCTCCATATGCCATGGGAGCAGCCCAAGAAAAGGCAAAAACACCAAAAAAAAAAAAAAAAAGTCTTCCTCATTCAAAAAGAAGATATTACAATCATCAATATATATGCCCCTAATATAGGAGCACCCAGATACCTACAACAAATACTAACCGATAAAAGGAGAAATTGATGGGAATACAATCATAGTAGAAGACTTTAACACCCCACTCACAACAATGGACAGATCCTCTAGACAGAAAATCAATAAGGCAACAGAGATCCTAAAGGACACAATAGAAAAGTTAGACTTAATCAACATTTTCAGAACATTATATCCAAAAAAATCAGAATGTACATTCTTCTTAAGTGCACATGGAACATTTTCAAGAATTGATCACATACTGGGGCACAAAGATAACCTAAAAAATTTAAGAGTACAGAAATTAGTTCCAGTATCTTTTCTGACCACAACGGCATGAAACTAGAAATCAACCACAGGAAAAGAAATGAGATATAACAAACTACAAGGAGACTAAACAACATGCTACTAAAAAACCAATGGGTCCATGAGGAAATCAAGAAGGAAATTAAAAAATACCTCAAGACAAATGATAATGAAGACACAACCATTCCAAATATATGGGATGCTTTGAAAGCAGTGCGCAGAGGGAAATTCATAGCAATACAGGCCTTCCTCAAAAAAGAAGAAAAATCTCAAATCAACAACTTAACCCATCACCTAAATGAATTAGAAAAAGAAGAACAAAACCTAAACTCAGCAGAAGGAAGAAAATCAAAGATCAAAGAGGAAATCAATAAAATAGAGATTTAAAAAACAATAGAAAAAAAATCAATAAAACCAGTAGCTGGTTCTTTGGAAAGGTAAACAAAATTGACAAACCTCTGGCTAGACTCACCAAGAAGAGGAGAGAAAAAACACAAATAAACAAAATAAGAAATGAAAAAGGAGAAGTCACAACAGATACTACAGAAATACAAAAAAAAAATGAAAGAATACTATGAACAATTATATGCCAACAAATCTGACAACTTGGAAGAAATGGATGACTTTCTAGAGACTTACAGCCAGCCAAAACTGAATCAAGAAGAAATACATCAACTGAACAGACTGATCTGATCACTAGAAATGAAATTGAATGTATCATAAAAACACTCCCTACAAATAAAAGCCCAGGACCAGATGGCTTCACAGGTGAATTCTACCAAACATTCAAAGAGGAACTTATACCCATCCTCCTTAAACTTTTCCAAAAGGTTGAAGAAGAAGGAATACTCACAAAGACATTCTATGATGCCACCATCACCCTAATACCAAAACCAGACAAAGATACCACCAAAAAAGAAAACTATAGGTCAATATCTTTGATAAATATAGATGCAAAAATTCTCAACAAAATTTTAGCCATCTGAATCAACAACATATAAAAAAGATCATACACCACGACCAGGTGGGATTCATCCCAGGTGCATAAGGATGGTTCAATATATGCAAATCAATCAACGTCATACACAGCATTAACAAAACAAAAGTCAAAAACTACATGATCATCTCAATAGTTGCAGAAAAAGCATTTGACAAAGTCCTCCATCCATTCATGATCAAAACTCTTACCAAAGTGGGTATAGAGGGAACGTACCTTAACATAATAGAAGCCAGTTATGACAAATCCACAGCAAATATAATACTCAATGGAGAAAAGCTGAAAGCCTTCCCACAAAATTATGAAACAAGACAAGGATACCCACTCTCACCACTATCATTCAACATAGTACTGAAGTCCTAGCCACAGCAATCAGAAAAACAAAAGAAATAAAAGGAAATCCAAATAGGAAGAGAAGAGGTAAAACTGTCACAGTACACAGATGACATGATACTATATTTAGAAAACCCCATAGACTCCACTCAAAAACTACCTGAACTAATCAACAAATTCAGCAAAGTAGCAGGATTTGAGATAAACATTCAGAAATCGGTCACATTTCTGTATACTAACAATGAAACATTAGAAAAGGAATACAAAAATGCAATACCTTTTAAAATTGCACCCCCAAAAAATCAAATACCTGGGAATACACCTCACCAAGGAGGTGAAAGCCTTCTATGCTGAGAACTATAAAACATATAACAAGGAAATTAAAGAAGATGTAAAGAAATGGAAAGATATTCTATGCTCCTGAGTTGGAAAAATTAGCATTGTAAAAATGACCATACTACCCAAAGCAATCTGCAGATTCAATGCAATCCCTATTAAATCACCCATGACATTTTTCACAGAACTAGAACAAACAATCCAAAAATTTATATGGAACTACAAAAGACCCAGAATTGCCAAAGCAATCCTGAGGAACAAAAAACCAAGCCAGAAGCATCTCTCCTAGACTTCAGGCAATATTCTAAAGTCACAGTCATTAAGACAGTGTAATACTGGTACCAAAACAGACAGACCGACCAATGGAACAGAATAGAGAGCCCAGAAATAAACCCAAACACATACAGTCAATTAATCTTTGACAAAGGAGGCAAGAATATAAAATGGGAAAAAGACAGTGTTTTCAGCAAGCATTGCTGGGAAACCTGGGCAGCTGCATGTAAATCAATGAAACTATAACACACCCTTACACCATGCACAAAAATAAACTCTAAATGGCTGAAAGACTTAAATATCAGACAAGACACCATCAAACTCCTGGAAGAGAACAGAGGCAAAACATTCTCTGACATCAACCTTACAAATGTTTCTCAGGTCAGTCTCCCAAAGCTACAGAAATAAAAGCAAAAGTAAACCAATGGGACCTCATCAAATTGACAAGCTTTTGCACAGCAAAGGAAACCAAAAAGAAACCAAAAAGACAACTTACAGAATGGGAGAAAATAGTTTCAAATGATGCAACTGACAAGGGCTTAATCTCTAGAATATACAAACAATTTATACAATTCAACAGCAAAAAAGCCAACCACCCAAATGGAAAAATGGCCAAAGCCTGAATAGACATTTCTCCAAGGAAGATATATAGATGGCCAACAAGCACATGAAAAAATGCTCAACATCCCTGCTTATTAGAGAAATGCAAATCAAAACTACCTTGAGATACCACCTCACACCAGTCAGAATGGCCATCATTCATAACTCCACAAATAACAAATGCCGGAGGGGGTGTGGAGAAAAGGGAGCCCTCCTGCACTGTTGGTGGGAATATAAGCAGGTACAGCCACTATGGAGAATAGTATAGAGGTACCTTAGAAAACTATACGTAGAACTACCACATGACCCAGCAATCCCACTCTTGGGCATATATCTGGACAAAATTTTCCTTGAAAAAGACACATGCAGCTACATGTTCGTTGCAGCGCTATTCACAGTAGCCAAGTCATGGAAACAACCCAAATGTCCATCACTGATGATTGGATTAGGAAGATGTGTTGTATATATACACAATGGCATATTACTCAGCCATAATACTGCCATTTGCAGCAACATGGATGGAACTAGAGTCTCTCATACTGAGTGAATTAAGTCAGAAAGAGAAAGACAAATACCATATCATATCACTTGTATCTGGAATTTAATATATGACACAAAGGAACCTTTCCACAGAAAAGAAAATCTTGAACTTTCTTGAATAGACTTGCGGTTGCTTGGGGGGAGGGGGAGAGAGTGGGATGGATTGGGAGCTGGGGGTTAATAGATGCAGACTATTGCCTTTGGAATGGATTAGCAATGAGATCCTGCTGTGTAGTGCTGGTAACTATGTCTAGTCACTTGTGATGGACCATGATAATGTGAGAAAAAATAATGTATACATATATGTGTAACTGGGTCACCATGCTGTAGAGTAGAAAAAGAAATAATGTACTGGGGAAACAAACAAATAAATAAATTTTTTTAAAGTCTTCCTTTTATTTCTTCCCTTCTTGATTCCCAACCTACCTCCAGCGTGGATAGATCCAGCTCTGCCTGAGCACAGAACCAACCAACTGAAAACAGAAAATTCCAACTCCATTCCAAATACCATTCTCCCCAGACAGACACCAAATGATGCAAACACGTAGGTCATTAATGCGAATGAAGTTTTCAAGCATTTACATCACCTAAAATAATGTTAATAACAATAAACATTGTACTTTTGAGAGTTACTCTAAATTTCTCCTCTAGCTCCTCTTTATATGAAATGTATTAGCCTAATACATTTTATTATTTTATACATTGTATTACATATAATGTCTACTCCTTTGTTAATGTCATGTTAAACACTGATTAGCAACATTTTAGAGGCCATGAAAGCCACAATTTCTAAAATTCAATGTTGCAAAATTGTAATTTCTTTGGTGCAGAATGCAAATTGCCAGCAAATATGAGAGTGTAAAATGAGGAATTTGAAAAATGACAACATTTTAGAGGTTAATAAAATAGGTTAAGATAGGCTCCTATTTCACCAATTATTTCCCAAAAGATTTTGTTTGTTTTTTTCTTTTTTAGGGCCATACCTGGGGCATATGGAAGTTCCCAGTCTAGGCTCAAATCAGACCTGCAGCAGCCAGCTTATACCACAGCCACAGCAACTCAGGATCCAAGTCCGGTCTCCAACCTACACCACAGCTTGGGGCAATGCGAGATCCTCAGCCTGATGAGCAGGGCCAGGGATTGAACCCACATCTTCATGGATACTAGTCAGTTTCTTAACCTGCTGAGCCACGATGTAAACTCCAAAAGATTTTTTTTTTTTTTTTTTTTTTTTTTGTCTTTTTGCTATTTCTTTGGGCCACTCCCAGAGCATATGGAGGTTCCCAGGCTAGGGATCAAATCGGAGCTGTAGCCACCGGCCTACGCCAGAGCCACAGCAACGCGGGATCCGAGCCACGTCTGCAACCTTACACCACAGCTCACGGCAACGCCGGATCCTTAACCCATTGAGCAAGGGCAGGGACAGAACCCGCAACCTCATGGTTCCTAGTCGGATTCGTTAACCACTGCGCCACGACGGGAACTCCAAGATGTATTTTTTTAAAGCTGATTTCAAGTCAAGATGTAACTGTTCTGCTATAAAATGTCTGCGTTAATTCTCTCTCCTCATAAGCAAAAGAAGGCTTACAGTTCTTATTTGTATGAATACTTGGATTAAAAAATATTGTTTAGTGGTTTTAATAGTTGATTTAAGTGGAAACATAGCATTTCCACTGATTAATTATTAAACATCAGCTAATTGAACTTTATTTATGAAAGGCAGGTGTGTTCATAGGTGTGAAATTTTTATTTATGTATTGTTTATATATTATTTGTGTATTTGTTGTGGCCACACATGTGGCATATGGAAGTTCCCAGGACAGGGATCAACACAGAATCCTTTAGTCAGGGTGGGGATCAAATTCACACCTCCATAGTGACCCAAGCCACTGCAGTCAGATTCTTAACCCACTGTGCCACAACGGGAAGGAACCCTGCAAAAATTTTTTAAATTAAGAGATTCATCATTTTCAAGACTGCTTATGTTTCCCTGAAATACTAAATTTAGATGATCTTAGTGCATTTTAATGAGATTATTATATATTATACTGTATGTGATATCACAGTATGTCATGTTTCAGGCCCACATCTGTATTATGAATGGGAGATGTGCTGAATTAGAACTAATAGAGAAAAAGAGTAGGTAGGCAAAAAGAAAATATACCCAGAACAAAAATCATCAGGTTTCTTTTTCTTAAAACTGTAATTTTGGAAGGAAAAAAAGAATCTTTGGGGTCATTTTAGAGTTTATCTGTGAAGCTGTGATTCTACCTGCCCTGGAGCCTCTAAGTTTCCTCCTCACACTGAACTCATTAAAACCAGTAGCCCCAGAGTTCCCACTGTGGCGCAATGGAAACGAATCTGACTCATCTCCATGAGGATGCAGGTTCAATCCCTGACCTTGAGCTGTGGTATAGATCACAGACTTGGCTCAGATCCCACATTGGTGTGGCTGTGACATAGGTGGTGGCTGTGGCATAGTTGGTAGCTGTAGCTCCAAGCTGACCCAGATCTGGGGACTAGCCATGTGCTCTGGGTGCAGCCCTAAAATAGCCAAAAACAAAACAAAAAACAAAAACAGTAGTCCCGAGTCTGGGAGGCAGGGCTCAAGGAAATTTGCCAGATTGTCTACCTGTCCACCTTATAGGCTACCTTCCTGCTCTCAAGACACTGCTCCAGCTGGTTTTTCATCAACCCTGTGTTGATGACTACACCCTTCAGAGGAGGTCATTAGGCAACAATATATACTTCCTGACCATCAAAGCTTCCATAAAAATTGTAATTATCTCCCTAACAGGGGATGTTCCTTTCCAGTTGGTCCTCTGAAGCTTTCTCTTAGATGCAGTACAAGATGCTCTTGAAACTGGTTATGTGGCTACTGGGCTTACAAAGATACTGTCAGCAGTGTGGTTTTCTGAATTACAGTAATTGCTGACTCATTCTAGTTATCATCTTGACCAAACCTTGCAGATAGACCCCATTACCTCGCCACAAATCATCCCTGCCCCATCTATGTGTTACCGGGGACTTTCCACTTGCTTTAAGGTAAGTGCTCATCTATTCATTGAATAAACTTCATGTAGGTTTCTTTATGGACATGAAACCCACATGCATTTCCAAAACCAAATCTGTATTAAAACAAACATATATGGCCTGAGAGATACTATGCCTGTAGAATTCCAGACGAATTCATTCCTAAAGGATCTGCATGCAATTCAGTTGCACCTATGGCAGCTCCTATTAGTTGAGCTGGGATAACAGTCGCTCCTCAGCAATCAGCTCAGACTCTCCTCAAACACCAAATCACTTGTGCCGGGATCTAATCATACATCCCCATCCAGATGATTTTAGCTTTCCAGGACCAAAGTAAAGGAGTCAATATAAATAAATGCCTGCTAAAATCAATGATTTCCCAAACAAATTATCTGAAAGTAACCAAAGAATTGTTCAGCCCTTCTGTATTCCCAAATTCCTTCTAGGTACAATCCCAATGGGGAAAACTGGTAAGAACACATAAATATATATTTTTCCTGATTTAATGATTTTCCATATAATCAAATAAGCAGGAGAAATAAAAAGGAGGCACTATTCACTATTTACAGTAGCCAGGACATGGAAGCAACTGAAATGTCCTTCAACAGAGGAATGGATAAAGATGTGGTACATATATACAATGAAACATTACTTAGTCATTAAAAAGAATGAAATAATGCCTTTGCAGTAACATGGATGGACCTAGAGATTATCATACTAAGTGAAGCCAGACAGAGAAAGACAAATATCATCATTTACATGATGATACAAATGAACTTATTTGCAAAACAGAAATAAACACATAGACTTCTAAAACAAACTTATGGTTACCAAAGGGAAAATGAGAGGGGGAGAGATAAATTAGGAGTTTGGGATTAACACATACACACTATTGTATAGAAAATAACCAACAAAGAACAACTGTATAGCACATGAACTCTACTCAATATTCTGTAACAACCCAGATGCAAGAATAAACTGAAAAAGAATGGCTATATCTATTTGCATAATTGAATTACTTTGCTGTATACCTGAAACTAACACAACATTGTAAATCAACTATACTCCAATATAAAATAAAAATTAAATTTTAAAAAATACAAGTTAAAAAAAAAAAAAAAAAGGAAGCACTATTTGCGGAAGCCCGCTAGTGTTCATACAAAACTTCACCTTTTTTAGTATGTTATCCACTTTATTCCCTGACAATATTCCGTGACAAATTTCTCCTAAATGTTTTCTGATTTTCCCCAAAGAAGAGCTTCCTTTAACAAATGACTCCACTTTTTTGTATTCTTCACTGACACCTCATTTATCTCATTATAATATCATCATTGTAAGTTGGAGGACCCAGGGCCAGGACAATCAGGCAAGCATTGGACAATTCAGGGATTATGGAACCCTTAACTCCATTAGTAAAACTCTGACTTTGTTCCTTTCATTCACATAGTTTAAAGAATGTAAAACATCCTGCCAACTTTGTTTGTACTTTTCTACTAGGTCTTACCAACCTTTTTTTTTTTCTTATTACCTTAATTCATTGTATTTCTACTAAATAAATTTAATGCCCTTCTTTCCTACTACAAGAGTGATTCCTTCTCCAATTTCCTCCCTGATCAATATAGTACAGTCAGCTTCTTTCCCCAATTGAGCATCTATTACAACCTGTGTGTGTATCACTGGTCTAAGAACAATTTGAAAAGAAGGATCTTCCCTTATTCTCTTTTGTATAAATAGAATAATGTTCAAAATAGATATTAAAATGTTTAATGTATTAATTAACTAAATGACCAATTTTCTACAACTGTAGGAGGTGGGTGCAGTGGTAGCAAAAGATCCTCATGTGAGATATACAGGAGGTAAAATAGTTTCCCAGTCCACAAATTCAGGAATGCCAAAGAATTAAACTACTTTTCTATTTCTGAACCCAATTTTTTTTTTTTTTTGGCATTTCTTGGGCCACTCCCGCAGCATATGGAGGTTCCCAGGCTAGGGGTCGAATCAGAGCTGTAGGTCCCCCCGACCCCCAAACTACACCAGAGCCACAGCAACACAGGATCCGAGCCTCATCTGTGACCTACACCACAGCTCACGGCAACGCCGGATCCTTAACCCACTGAGCAAGGCCAGGGATCGAACCCACAACCTCATGGTTCCTAGTTGGATTTGTTAACCACTGAGCCACGACCGGAACGCCTTCTGGACCCAATTTTCATCTTAAGTCCCCATTTGACTGAAGACGAAGAATGACTTTGGTTTGGTTCTTTTTGTTCCCCCGTCCCCAATGAATTCAGGATTTGAATGGCAGTTCAAGACTTCCTCTATCAAGTTTGCTGAGTTGCATCTCAGTTGTGGGAGGAATGGGTGAGGGACTTTCGAACTAAGGCACTGGAGGCAAACAGTGTCTGGCCCTGAACATATTCTGTCCATATGGATATTCTCTGAGAGGTAGATAATACAGTCTTTTTTTTATTTTTTTATTTTTAGGGTCATACCTGCAGCATATGGAGGTTCCCAGGCTAGGGGTCAAATCAGAGCTGCAGCTACCAGTCTACACCACAGCCACAGCAATATGGGATCTGAGCTAAGTCTGCAACCTATACCACAGCTCACAGCAATGCCAGATCCTTAACCCCCTGGGCGATGCCAGGGATCAAACCCATATGCTCATGGATAATAGTTGGGTTTGTAACCACTGAGCCACAATGGGAAATCCATATAAACTGATCTTTTTGCCTGTTGTCATCTGCTCACTTTGGCATCTGCAGAGATGTCTGTATTTGCATCTGGTCAACAATTTTGAAGTTCGTCCTTGCACTGAATTCTTCCCTTCAAACTTTCTGAGAACTCTTCAGGGTCCAAACCATCACAGCCCATGTCTGCTCTACTTAGAGCTGTACAAGGTGGGACGGGCTTGTCAGGGACAGCAGTGTGCAAGTTCCTTTCCTATGAAGAGAGACACCAGCCCCTAATGATATTCCTTCCTTCTTAGGGGGAAAAGAACGAATTGGGGGACAACCAGTAGATGTTTCAAGGGGAAAAAACCATCTTCAATGCACAAATAAATGTCAGTTTAACCTCTTAACAAAATTAAACAAATTTTCTGTTATGACATTGCTTAGAAGCTTTAAGATGCTGGCGCCTTCTAAGAGGGGGTGTATCAATACAGCAAGTGTCTAGTTATTTGAGCAGCTCCTCTGGAACAAGCCATCCCTAGAATTCTGTTTGGAAAACATTGTTCCAATATGTCCTGCAATTACTGAATTGTTTTGTTGCTTAATCACCAACACAACTCAGGGTACAAACCAGCATATGAAATAGCGTGACTCTGGGTCTCAGAATTTGATGTTTCATTTCAATGCAAAATTCTCCCTTACACCACCTCAAACAATATGTACAGGGGACCCTTCAAGGCTAAATGGGAAGGGACCAGGCTGAGCAATTGCCAATCTCTTCCTTCCTCTCCTTTTCTAACTAAGAGCTCATGTCAAGATGGAATACTTTGTATTTATTTAATAAGGTTGGAGCAGGGTGTTTGGAAAGAAAAATAGACAGGAAATGGAGTATCCAGCCCTGGTTTCTGCCACTAGCAACCTGTGTGGCTTTGTCAATGTACTTCACCTCTCTGAACCTCCACTTCCTCACTTTATACTGGGGACTTTTGAGTAAACAAGGGAGAAACTGCGCTTGACTTTCTATTCTAATAACATTCTGTCCAGTGACCATCATCACTGGCTGGTGGATCTACTTACCAGACTGTCATGTAAGAAATCATTCCTCATACACAATCCAAAGCAGGAGGCATTAACATTGACAATTCCCTATGTTTACAAGGCACTTAGCAATTACTTAACCTCTTCACCACCATAAATGTGATTTGACCCTTAGGACAGCTGATTTTGAGCAGGGATTACTATTCTTTTTATAGACAAGGAAACCAAGTTTCGGATATTCATCCAAGGTCACACAGGTGTTAAGTGACAGAACTGAGCTTGAACTTTGACCTTCCCAGTTAGAGTCCCAGGAGTGTTTATTGATATAGTGTTTCCTTTCCATTCTAAAACTCCAGAAGGGAGAAATTTTGCTCCGTCCTCCACTGCTGCCAGACAATCACTCTAGGGAAAGCGGTACTCATTATTTTTCTGAAGGGAAAACACAATGTTAACTCAGAAAACATAATAATTTTATGGTCTGAATGAAAAAAAAAATTTTTTGCCCCTGTCAGATTCAATTTATATCATGAGACTAAATAAAAATTTTATATACTGGGTGAAGGAAAAATGGAGAGAAAATGTCCTCAGTGGACAAGCTTAAATTATCTCCCATTTGAATGAGTTCATTTCCCAGAGAGTTTCATCAGGCTTTTTAATTAAGAGCAAATTGTTCATCTAGAGTCAGTAATTTGCCAGTGACCTCTTCTTAACTCTCCGGTCTAAGGTGACAGAAATGACAATGGGACTTTCAAATTAAAAACATCAAGCTCTTGCAGATACTGAGCCCTTCAGTTCAGTAACTGAGTCAGAGAAAGGAAGTGACCTAGGTGCAACAATGATATTTTGGTCAAATTTCACCACTAAAATTAAGGCTCAGAGACGTTAAGTTTAGTAGGAAATGATACTGGAGATTGAAGACACCCAGGAACAGGTTATAAATAAGAATATATATGCAAATATATCAACATATATGTGTATGTGTATACTATACATGTGTGGGTATATATATACGTATACATACACATCCATGTTTATATAGCATAATATGAGCATAGAAAAAATCAAAAGAATACTTTCTAAGTTGTTAATATGATGTTAGTACAGCAGTAGTTGAAAGTGAGCTGGAGGGATAGTAAGAGAAAAAGGAGAGGGGAGCAAAAGCAAAGAAAAAAAAGAACCGAAGCCCAAAGAGAATGCATGAATAGGATAGCTTTTATCCTACGTCAGCTTTCATATATAAGTGTGTGCACATCAAACTTTAAGGGATATACTAACAGCAGGAGGCTGACAAGATACGAAAGATTTTGAAAGCTCCAAAGAACAAATACTGTGTCTGAGGCTGTAGGAACTGGTGCTGGAGAGCTGGGCAGAGGCCTGAGTAAGGACAGCTAAATGCAGAATGCAAAGGAGACTGGACTTCCTTCTGAGGTTAGAGCCACAAGAAGAGTGGCTGGCTGGACCCTGGATTTTATACAGGTCATTCTATCACTGGTGTCATGGTTAAATAGGATAGGAAAGTAAGGAACTAATGGTCTAAATTAGAAGTGGTGAGTGGTAATGCGGTTGGTTAGAAGTGTAGAATTCAGAAAAAATAGGTGCCACAACCATCCCCCCAGTACGACTTTATGCATTTACCTATATTACTATATTATTGTTACCACTACAATTTAGTTGCTACTGTTTAATCAGGACTTACTCTGTCCCAGGCACTATGTCAAGAACTATATATTTTTGTCATCCTAATTAACCCGTAAAACAGGCACCAGGCTGCCAACAACTGTACAAAGTATCGCCTGAGCCATGAAAAAGTGACTCTGGCAAAGACAAGAATCAAACAGAAACCACAATTTGCAAGAGAAACATGGCTTGCAAACCAAACCATGATGTGTAACAGAAACTACCTACATTCAAAATGTTTTAATACCAACTCATTCATATCCAGTTATTCCCTCAAAAGATCATGAATTGTTTAGACAGCAAATTCCCAAAGACTCATATAGTCCCAAAGTAAGATCTCTCATTCTTTCAGCAACTCACTTAGTTAACAAATTATAATTTCCCAAACATATTTATTAGTTTATACCCTGAAACTACCCCATGACTAACTCCAGCCTCTAAAATAGTCTAAACCCCATCACTAAGCATCAGAGAAATTCAAATTAAAACCACTATGAGATATCAGCTCACACCAATTAGGATGGCTATTATTTAAAAAACAGAAAAGAACAAGCATTAGTAAAAATGTGGAAAAGCTGGAACACTTGTGTACTGTTGGTGGAAATGTAAAATGATGCAACCACTATGAAAGAGAGTATAGAGATTCCTCAAAAAACTAGAAGCAGAATTACCATATGATCCAGAACACACAATTCTGGATATATATCCAAAAACACTGAAAGCAGGATTTTGAAGAGATATTTGCATACACACATTCATGGCAGCATTACTTACAATAGCCAAGAAGCAACTGCTTGTCTACAGATGAATGGATACACTAAGTATGAAATACACATACAATGGAATATTATGCAGCCTTAAAAAAGGAAGGAACTGCTATCCTATCACATACTACAACATGAATGGACCTTAAGGACATGATGTTAAATAAACCAGTCATAAAAAGACAAATACTGTATGATTCCACTTATCTGAAGTATCTAGAGTAATCAAATTCATACCCAAAAAAGGAGAATGGTGGGTATCAGGGCCTGGGGGAGAAAAGGAGTAGGGAGTTGTTGTTTAATGAGTATCAAGTTTTAGTTTTGCAGAGTAAAAAGTTCTGGAGATCTATTGCACAATGTGATTGTACTTAACATCAATGAACTATATATTTTAAAATGGTTAAAATGGTGCATTTCATGTTACATGTTACTTGCCACAATTAAGAATTCAAAATCTAACCAAAAACACAACCCTCTATGCTCCTTGCTGTAACCTCACTCTATGGAGTCACTACTGAGACTCTGTCAAGACGGTGCTCTCCCATTCAAAACAAGCATATAAACCTAGCTCTTCGTGATCAGCAGGCTTCCCTAATAGTCATAGAGGGACTTGGACAGTGTGCCCAGTACACCCTGCAGGTTCACCCTGCAAGTCACAAGTTCTCGAATGCAGTGGTCAAGAACATGGGAGTTGGGACACTAGTTTCACCAAGGGACTGGTGAAAAAAATTTCACCAAGGGAGTAAGAGTGTTTATTGCATAGGACCATCAAAATTAAATAGGATAAATGAAAATGTCTGGCACGGTGCCAAGAACCCTGTGAGTAGATGCTTTATACACACAGCTGGTGATATTGCTTCATGCTCATTCATCACAGGCCTCCCACAACATCATCATCCTGAATGAAAAGTGGGAAGAATTCCTTCCCTCTCTATCTGATGTTTCCTTTTTGTTTATTTTCTTAACCACCATTCATTAAGCTCCTACAAAGGGTCAGGCTCAGAGCTAGGTGTTGGGAATGTAATGCAGAGGCGCTCCATCATGGAGGAGTTTCACATCTGGTAGGAAAGGCAAACGCCCACCCAAACGACACAAAGAAAATGGGTTAGTGAGGATGCTGAGAGTGGAGTGAGCACAACACCATCTACCTTCAGGGTTCCAAATTAAAACAGCCTCACTGAGCCTTTTTAAATCCTATCTGCAGGAAAATTAAAATAAAATACTAATAAAAATAGTAATAATGGACTGGTTTCATTCTGGAAGCCTGAAAATAATCTGGATAAAGGAACCAAAGACAGAACCCATCGCTTTGGTTTCTTCTTCACAGGACCTTTGTTCTTTTAAAAAATAATTCCAGGAATTCCCATCATGGCACAGAGGTTAACAAACCAGACTAGCATCCATGAGGATGTGGATTCAATCCCTGGCCTTGCTCAGTTGGTTAAATATCTGGTGTTGCTGTGAGCTCTGGTATAGGTCACAAACACAGCTCAGATTGCATGTTGCTGTGGCTGTGGCATAAGCCAGTGGCCACAGCTCTGATTAACCCCAGCCAGGAACCTCCATATGCCATGCATGCAGCCCTAAAAAGAAAAAAAGACCAAAAAAAAATCCACAATATATAAACACACACACACACACACACACACACACACACACACGGAATAAAAAAGAATGAAATAGTGGCATTTGTAGAAACATGGGTAGACCCAGATATTTTCATACTAAGTGCAGTAAGTCAGAAAGAGAAAGACAAATATCATATAATATCATTTGTACATGGAATCTTTTTTTTAAAAGGATACAAATTAACAAATTACAAATTTACAAAACAGAAATAGACTCACAGATATAGAAAACAAACTTACGGTTACCAAAGGAAAAAGGGGGTAGGGATAAATTAGGAGTCTGAGATCAGTGGAGACACATTACTACACATAAAATAGATAAGCAACAAGAAACTACTATATGCCACAGGAAACTCTATTCAACATTCTGTAATAACCTATAATAGAAAAGAATCTAAAAAAGAATAAATATGTTTGTGTGTGAATATAGCTGAATCACTCTGCTGTATGCCACAAACTAATACAACAATGTAAATCAACTACACTTCAAATTAAAATAATAATAATGATTCTACCAGTTGAAATCCTTGTTGAGAAGAGACTCTAGAAACAGACTGTCATCAGTCTTGGAATTTTCCCTCTCTTTTCCCAAAAGAAGGAAGAAAAGGAAAATCAACTAACTCTGTGCACAATGCTAAATACGTTGATATATGATCTCTTATTTCTCTTCATAGCATCTCTGCAAACAAAGTTCATGTTCTCACTTTCCATATGACAGAAATGAGGCTCAGAGATGTTCTACACTCTGCCCCATGTTACACAGCCATTCAGTGTGAGAGCTCGGGTCAGTATGACCTAGAATTCTGTGTTGAGTTTCAATCTCCCACCCTGGTAGGGCTATGACAGTTCTTCAAATGAAGCATCTTAATATTCTCAAATTCTTCAGAGAAAAAAGAAAAACAGATCCAAAGGTAGCTTTTCTAGAGACACTCTTAGAAGTTGGAAAATTGAGACACTTGCTGACCCAAAGGATCTTGAATTTTACAGCGTCTCAGTTTCTTGTAAGCAATCAAATGGATCACCAAAGAAAAGCTGTTATAAATATTCCAGCAAGTTGAACTTTCAGGACAGTTCTGAAATCCATGCCCAGGAATATCAAAAACGTGGGAACTGCAAATGTGTATCTATATAATGCTGTGTTAATATTCACTGCTCATTCTCTCTCCTGCTTCAGTGGTGGAAAAGATTAATATATCATTCAGTTAATACAAAGTATAATTTATTTTCAAAGTGATGTGTTTCCTTTACAACATCAAATCTGGCAGCTCTATGCAGTGTTGCTCTGTCAACTGGAATAATGCCTTTAATGAACTTGTCTCTGGAATATCAAATATGTAATCTGCTGTACGACTTGCACCTCTACTGCTTAGACCTTCATCATTTGGCCTACTGGCTTCCACTATCAAGAAAAAAGAGTCCATTCCAGGGCTCTGACCTCAATAAGCCACAAAGCAGCAATCAGAATATGCAGGGTTAGTTCCAGTTTGCTCATGGTTTATCTATAATGCCACTACTCTAACCAAGGAGCACAAATTGGACAGGAGTATCTTACCAACCCAGAATACTCTGCTCCTGGATAGATAATATTTTTCAGAACCATCATATTCATATTGCCTTCCCCCCTCCCCGAGAAGTAGAGTATGGTCCTACAGGAACCTAATGTCCTCTCCTGGGGCCCTTATTAGGTGATGCTCAGATGCTGCAAAGCCAACACTTTGGCTAGCAACTAGGCTTCGCCATTCTGCCATATGACCCTAGTCCGTTATGAGAATTTAATCCATCTGGCCATTATGCTTCTGAGAACCAAAAAAGGCAAGCCCAAAATAACTGCTCTGCCAAGAGCAGTGATTCCATGTACTCATTCCTGTGCTGCTATCAATCTGATCTTTTTCTCACTTGGCTACCACCAGACCTCAAGATTTACCTGTGGCCCTCAGAGTGTGAACTTTGTGTTGTCTGATCTCCCCCAGTGAAACCTCAAATTAACCAAGGGACTATGTAAATTTGGCCCATCCAATTCATTTAAAAAAAAAAAAGATTGTGTGTTCCAGCATTATTCTAGGTGCAAAGAATAACAAAGAAACAGAGCAGGGGAAAAATAATCTATTTATCTCATGGAGTTTCCATTCTATGGGGTAAAGCAGATAATAAGTCAAAAAAGTAAGTTATATATGGTAATGGAGATAAAGAGAAAAACTAATGCAGGAAAATGGATGAGGAAGGATAACTCAACTGTAAACAGGGTCCTCAATGCCTCCCTCTGGAAGGGATATTTTAGCAAAGACCTCAATCAAGTGAAGGAGAAGGACTGCTAGTTGAGCTGCCTCTTAGGAATAACTTGCCACATTGAAGAGTCATGGAGAGCATGAGTGTTGGGGTCAAGTGGTTCTACCATGGGCTAGTTTAGAAAGGAGCAACACATTATCTTCTCTGGGCCCCCACACTCTCAATGTAAAATAGAGACAACAGCAGCTTTCTCAAAGGAATTTTGAGATTTCAATGAGATAACATACATAAAATCTTCAGAGAAGCTCTGTCAATATTACTTGAATAGATAAGATGATATATAAGTAGAGAGATGGGCAGATTGACAATAGGATGTGACACATTAGAATACTATTAGATGGGATAGGATAATATGGGAGAGGGGAAGACTGGGCAGGACAAGAGAGCTAAAAGGGAGCACATAGGTATGTAGAGAGAAAACAAATATTTAGGTCCACAGACTCCAACATTATTACTTGGCCTCCCCTCAACCGGGGCACCTCGCTACTGTATCTGATAATGAAGAAGGTCTCTAATTTACACCTTAGACCTAGCTCTCACACTAACAATTAGTGTGACCTTGGGCAAGTCAGACAGGATTTCTGGATTTTACTTCCCCATCATGAAGTGAGCATGGCATATTAAATAATTGCTATGCCTTCTCCAGCTCTATTACTATATGTGTCAATAAGGTCCAAAATGTATGGACTTTACCACATCTAAACAAAGAAATCATAATTATTTATTCAAAAGGATGGAGGTTTCTTCTTTTCTTAAAAACAGTTTAGGCATTCCCATTGTAGCTCAGTGGTTAACGAATCTGACTAGCATCCATGAGGACGCAGGTTCAATCCCTGGCCTTGCTCAGTAGGTTAAGGATCCGGTGTAGGATCTGTGGTGTAAGTCACAGACATGGCTGGGATCCTGCATTGCTGTGGCTGTAGTGTAGGCCAGCAGCTGTAGCTCCAATTCGACCCCTAGCCTGGGAACCTCCATATGCCGCAGGTGTAGCCCTATAAAAGGCAAAAAGACAAAAAAAAAAAGTTTGAAAAAATTTAACATTTAAAAGAAATTTGGCCATCCCCATGGCCGGTGGAAGTTCCTGGGCCAGGGATTGAACCCATGCCATAGCAAAGACCCAAGTCACAGCAGTCACAACACTTAATCCCTAACTTCTGGGCCACTATGGAACTCCAAAAAAAACCCAGTGAGATATTTAACATTTATTGAGCATCAACTATATCCATAACCTTATAATATAATAGGAAGAATTAAAGAAATATGCAACAGTGGAAACAATTACAAATTTTTTAAAACATAAATGCATGGTCCAAGGCTTAACAATATTATGTACTTAAAATCTCCAGCAATTAACCTCTGGCACTTGTAAAATTTAGCGTTTGAACATATCTTCTGTGTCAATTTTCCATGCTCCTACAAGTATAAAATTACCTTAATTTCAAGTTTTTAAAATATACTTCAGACAATAAAAATTAACTCCATTTCATTCCAATGTTATCTAATAATCACAAAATCTCAAATGAACATCCAAAATATAAAATGAATGAATATCAAAAAATATGCCAGCCCAGCTCCCTATCCTCCATGAGATGGCATACACTAACTTATAAACTGATGACTATTTATTTATTCACTTATTTATTTGTTTGGAGGCAATTACTGAGAGATTAACATGTAAGTATCCACAGGCAGGAACACAAATATGTCAAGGCCTTTGCCTTGGAAAAGCACAGGTTAGTGGGAGAGAAAGAGAGTGCTTGCTAGAGTACTGAATGATAAATGCATAATCATTGTGAATACATGATAGAGGTTTGTCATCAGAGAGAGGTTGAGAAATCACCCTTTGGGCAAATATTTCACAAAAGCAATGCATTCAAGAAATTTTAAAGAATGAGTTTGTCAGGAAAACAATTTTTCAACAAATGTGTCTCACACTCAAAATCAGAAAAAAAAAGCGATAGTCATTATTTCAAGGTGATGGGTCTACAGGGAATTATTTTTTCTCTTTTGTCCTTTTTGGTGTTTTGGATTGTTTCCAAGTCATGTTTTATTTCTATCATCAGAAAGTGATGCAATGTTAATACCATAAAATGAACTACGTTCTGTTTATGTTTAAGGCCCTTAAGTTTTATAAAGTTTATGCTAATTTTCCTCTAATTCATCAAAGGTGATAGCAATCTGGTGACTAAAAAAGTAGAAATGTCATCTTTGGTTTCCTGATAGAGAAATAATACAGTCAACATGTACTAGCTCAAAAGCTCCCGAGAAACTCCTGCAAGTGCCAGGAAGCAACAGTGCTCGAGGGGCCGTCAGACTGTGCAGAGGTTCACCTTACCCAGTCTGTGTCATCTCTGATGGGTGCTCTTACACTTGCCCTTTTCTGACTATTTGCCAAAGTTCTACACATGCTTCAATACTTACTTCTGACATTTCTTTTGTGATGCCTTCTACTATAAAAAAGAGAGAGAAATAAAAATAAGATATATCTGTTAGTTTTCTTCCCAAAAATAGAATCAAAGGGCCTTAAGAAAGGGCGTTTCCAGTTCTAGTGCTACCTCAGCTCATTGCCTTGCCTTGGTGAGCCCTTTGGACGTGTTACTCCTGCCGCTCTGCTACTCAGTGATACCTCCTAATATATTGTGTTTTTCAATTCTTGTCTTCTGCATTTTTAGTTGAGGGTAAGATACACTTATCCTCCGACCAGGCCTCATGGATCACTTAGATACTTAGATGCCCATGTGCAACTTCAACACAAAAACATCAGTTCTGTGCGGTAATACTGATTCCGTCCTACTAACCCGAAACTTTGACTGAAGAATACTTTAGAGTGATTTTAATTCATGCTTTGTTATATAGGTCCTCAATAAAAAATGGAGTAACTGTAATTATGGTTCAATAACTAATTTGTAAAACAAAAGGTCTTTGAGATATATTCAACAAATTTTATTGAATTCTTACTATAGCCAAGCATTATACCTCAAGAAGCATGTGTTCTAGTGCGGGAGACAGACTAAGTCTTTCCAAATAAAAAGGTGATAAATGACTGGATAAAGAACCATCTCTGGCATGAAAAATGAATATTCGGTATATTCTGAAGAAACTCTTCATGGTCGAATTCATAAATGTCATCCTGACAATACCAGACTTGACTGAGTACCCCTCCACTATGCTTTCAAAGTGCCCTTCACCTAATAACACATTTCTTATTACTTTGAAATTATCTATTTATATTTTTACCTCTCCTGTTGCTGTGAACTTCTCACAGACAAATCATATCTCCTATCATTTTTTAGGCTTTAACATTAATTACTCATCTAGCAATTAGGAGGTAATATACAATGACTATACACCATCGAAAATCATTTACAGTAGTAGAATTCTGTTCTGGCCTCTATAAAATGTCCATAAACCTCTACACATACTGATTAAACATGTAGCCTCAACAGACTGTGAAGAAAGCATTCAACACACACACACACACACACACAAATTGGCCAACATTGACCTAAATGATCATAGCTGAGGAGAGATAAAAGCTCTCTGGTCGATTTTCTTTGGACTCCTTCCTCCATACCAGCTTTCGAAGCTATCAAAACCTACATGAATATGCATAAGGAATGAAAAAAAATTTTGTTTTAAACCCACAAGGTAAATAGGTGATTTTTTTAAATATACCAAGAAAGCCATGTTAATTTCAAATAGGTATATCATTAGAGTAGCATTCAAAGTTTTCTTATGTTCTGAAGATAAACTTAAGCCTTCAAAATAAAGTCACGCTTTCATGGGATCACACTGAATCATATTCTCCAAAAACAGGATGGCGAGGGCTGGAGGCAAGAAATTGGGAAGAGCCATGCTATCTTCTGTCATGGAAGAAACTCTAGTGAAAAAGCTGAAAATCCTCAAGTCAAAACCACCCCTCATTTGAGAGAGAAGGTATACCATTTTACTGTACAATAAATGACAATTATTTAATAAAAATATGCCAGATCTAAGTAATATTAATTAAGCTCTTCAAAAACAATTTTCTTTTTCAGAAAATGGAAAAATCTTTCAAGAGGTAATGTGGGATAGGCCAGTTCTATAAAAAGAAACAAGAACAAATAAATAATAAAGCCAATTGTTTCTTAAATTTATCTTGATAAAAAGGGAAACAGCATTCAGAATCATGTGATTTGCCCACACTGTGATTTGCCCAAAAGCGATGTTCAGTATTCAAGAACTTTTTCACATTGTCAAAAAAAAAATCTAACCAAGAAAAAAAACAGCAAGGTTTTGCAGAAAAGTCTTGAGTCTTCCTTTTTATCCCATATACTTGTCTTTCCTATTTCACTCTACTTCCCAAACAATGTAAAAGAAAACTGAGCTTGAAAGTCCCCCCAAATGTATATGGAGTGAGGTGAGAAAAATAAGAAAAATAATATTACAGTGTTTGCCTTTATGACAAAGGTAAGATATGCATGAATTGAATGTACACATTTAAAATAATCCTCAATGTATTTTTTTTAATTTTGCTATTTAAAATTTTAACCCATTTATGCCCATTTTACAATCGGAAAAGAATTCAGCACCAAGGAATAACATAAGTAAAAGAACAATAAAATGGCAGAACATTTTAAAATGGCATAAACAATAGCAATTGACCAAAAAAATCCATCTAAAACAACAGCAATCATGCTCTAATAGCAAAGTTTTCTTTCCTGAAGCTTCAGAGATACCAACTGTCTGAGTGTGCCTGGCACACTCAGATATACATCCAGAGTTCCCATGTGGCTCAGCGGGTTAGGGATCTGGCATTGTCACTGCAGTGGCTCTGGTTACTGCTGCTTCAGAGATTTGATCCCTAGAGCAGGAACTTCTGCATGCCACAAGTATGGCACATATATATTATAATACACACACACAAGTGGCTAATAGATTGCCTAGATAACTCTGGCTTGAAGTCTAACTCCAGATACCAGATACCAGCATAAATACTACTTGCTTATTAACTTTAACTTATTCGTAAAACCCTTACTGCTAAGTGAAAATCCATTAACAAAAAGTTTAAAGATCCCACTAATTCTAATGTAAAAATTTTGATGTTTCAACTCAATCAAAAATATTGAAACAATTTTCACAGGTTAAAGAAATACAACCACTGAACAATAAAAATAAGTTATATGAAGAAAATCTGTGTTTTGTTTTACTCCACCCCAATTCTGACTTGTTCCTACCATTATTTAGCTGTTGATGTCTTGATTTTTCTCATGTCCTATTTGACATGAAATTTCAGCAATATCCTTCCTTAGCTTGGATTTCTAACTGATGGATCTAGTTTCTAACTGATGGATCTTTTTATCTCTCTCTATGGATCCCTTCACACAGCATAGCTGTAGCTGGTATGAATACTCATTTTTCAATTCCATTCTTCCTTCAAAACAATTCAAATGTTACGTCTTCTTTGAACTTTTTTAGTGACTAGTCTTGTCTCAGGCATTATATGCCATTCCAGATACAATAGGACAGACACAACTTTGATATTCCCAAAGAAATTTGTGGCTATCCTAAGGAATTTTCTCACTCATTAATGCGGCACCCTCTGTAGTCTAGATTAGGATATCTTTCAATGTAGTTACTATGTCTTATTCATTTTCATATCTTCAAATCTTTACACACAACTTTGTTATTTATTATTTACTAAGAGTTTACCATATATGCAGAAACTAAACTATATGCTAGGAATAAAATGAAGCACAAAAACAGTCATAAGTCTCTGCCCTCAGCCTGGTAGGAAAGAGATACTAATCGTATAATCTCAAAATTAATTGTAAATTTGTAACCATGACAACATCTCTGGAGACATACACAGAGCTGTGCATCTATAACTGGAAGACCAGACTTCATCAGAATGGCCTCTCTGAGGAAGTGACATGTGCACAAAGTTCAGAATAATGAGTTAATTAGGTGAATAGGTGAGAAATGAACATTCTAGGTGGAAAGGACACAATGAGTAAAGACCTTGCAGCAAGAGAGAAGACAGAATGTGAGGGACTGAAAGACAGCGAGTGTGTCTGGAGCGCTAAGGGTGAGAGTAATGGTAGTGCAAACTCAGGCTGGGGATGCAGGTAAAGGTCAGACCTTGCAAGAAATTATAGATATGGAAGGATTTTTGGCATTTTTCAAAGAAAATTGTGAAGTAATTGAAGGTCTGAAGCAGGATTGGATTAGAGATGCACGTATGCAATTGGAGAGATTCTTAGGAGAAACATGCAATAAGAATGGATAATGGACTGAAGGGGGTGGTTGATGCATAAGGGGCTATCAAGGATGACTCTCAATTTCTAGTCTCAGCACCTGAAAGGTTGGCACTGCCATTGGCAGACAATGAAAATAACAGAATAGGACAACGTGTGGAGAATAGTGAGTTTGGTTTTGGACATGTTGACTTTGAGTTACTCTGGGGATATATAGGAGTTGGAAGTGAATGGCAGATTGTAAGGATTTAAAACTCAGAGAGGCGGTCTTAGCTATACATACAAATTTGTATATCATCTGAAGTCAGATAGCAATGGAAACCCTGGCTGTGAACAAGATAACCTGGTGACAAAATATAGAGTAAGGAGAACAACAAGCCTAGGGCTTATATTTCAGCAACCACAGCATGCTGGACAAAGAGGATTAGAATGTAGAGCGAGATGGAGACACAGTTGAGGACATAAGATGAAAACAATGTGGTTTCCACATCAAAATTAAAAAGCAAGGGGGCGGTAGTGGTATTTCAGGGAAGAAGCCAACAGTGTTGAAAATACTGAGAATTTAAGTATGATGAGTATTAAAGATGCATTGATGGAATATTGTATAAGAAAAACAATGTAATATACATATGACTGAGTCAGTAAATCAACTATACTTTAATAATTAAAAAAAAAAGCCTCAGGGAGGGAGGGAAGGAAGGAAGATACATTGGATAGATCGACGTAAAGGTAACTTATGAGCTCAGTAACAACTGTTTCAGGAGTTCCTACTGTGGCTGAGTTCCTGTTGTGACTGAGAACCCAACATAGTGTCCGTGAGAATGCAGGTTTGATCCCTGGCCTCATTCAATAGGTTACAGATCTGGCACTGCTGCAAGATGCAGTGTAGGTCACAGATTAGGCTCGGATCCCACGTGTGGTGGGTGTGGCATAGGTCAAAGCTGCAGATCCAATTCCACTCCTCACCTGGGAACTTCCATATGCTGCAAGAACAGCACTGAAAAGAAAATAAGAAAAAAAAAAAAGAACTGTTTCAGTGAAATGATTGTGTCAGAACCAAACTGAAGTGAGTTGATGAAGGAGAAGAAGAAAATAGAGACCAATATATGAAGTCTTCCAGTGAAATAAAGGAAAGAAAGAATGTAAAACTGAAGGATATTATAGGTGCAATATTTTAAAAGGAAATACCTGAGGATATGTAAAAGATGGTATAACATGGTAATTAAAGACTCACACTGGAGTGACAAGCATCAAAACTAAGCTCCACCATTTACCACATATGTGACCCTAGGCAAAACCATTAATCTCTCTGTACCTCTGTTCTTCATCTGTAAAATAATAATAGCATTACTTAATCCAGAGAGTAGTTTTAAGGATACAATAAAGTGATTTGGCAGGTGGCCTAAGATAGTATCTGTCACACAGTAAAAGCCTAAACTAGGAGTACTGTTAGTGTCTCTAATATAAAAAAAGGGGGAATGGAATACATGGAGTTATACGAACATTTATAACTAATATTGGCAAATAAGACAGCTCCATGTTGATAACTGGAATTTTTGCCTAAGTAGGAGCTAAGGTCATCTGCTGAAAAGTATGGGGACAGGAGTATTTAAAACAGTAATTACTGTAAGGAGAAAGGCAAGTTGACCATACAAACATAATATGATTACCCTAGAATACCAAGGGCCCAAATGGACCGAATGGCAAGACTGGTCAACTTAAATTTATAAAGAAAGAAATCTATCTCTAGTGGGAATTTCTCTATGAGCCTTAGCTGCTCCTATGTAGGGATGGAGAAAATAAATAAATGATTGACTTCACCCGAAAGGCTGGCATTCTGCCAGAGGGTTGTGATAAAATACAGCAGAGAAAGGTCATTTAGGTCATTATCTAAAGTGTTGTTTAAATGATGACATCACAGACTCAAGACTGCATGAGGAGGAAAATGAATAAAGGAAAGGTTTTATGATTGGGCGAAGGGAGAATGGTCAGTACATTGGAGATCTTTCTGAAGTTGAAGGATGGTCATGGGGTGGAGAGGAGAGCTGGAAGCAGATCAGTTTGCAGTGAAAAAAAAGTGTGATATCTGAACTAATAATAGTTTTAGGTAAGCAATTACAGGTGATAGCAAGGTGCACGTTATCACCTTGTCATCATGGGAGTGCATATTCAAAGTGGAGTGAAATAGTAGGTGACTGAAGATGAGAAAGTGAGGACAGGTTACCTGCATGTGTAGTGAAGTCACTGAGGATGATGGTGGGCTTGTGCCAAAGATGTGATAAATGAGGAAGTGGGATGAACAATTTTCCTTTTTACTAAAATTTGATAGATAAACCAAACTGATTTTAACTGAAAAAAAAAAGATTAGAATATAAATTTTTCTTGGAGTTGATTTATAGTGTTGTGTTAGTTTCAGGTGTACAGCAAAGTGATTCAGTTATACATACATGTGTATCTATTTTTTCAGATTCTTTTCCCCTATATGTTATTACAAAGTATTGAGTATAGTTCCCTGAGCTACACAGTAGTCCTTATTATCTATTTTATATACAGTAGTGTACACATGTTAATCCCAAATTTCTCATTTATCCCTCAATAAACCCACAAACATAGAAAACAAACTTATGATTACCAAAGGGGAAAGAGGGGAAAGAATACAATTTTGAAATTTCTAACATTCAATGTATATCTATCATGTGCCAATTTAATTTTAATTACAATTCTTAATCTATTTTAAAGTTGAGGAAACTGGAGTTTGGAGTAACCTTCCCAAGTCACCAATGTTCTGAATGGATGACCTAACAAACAAATCTCCTGAGTCTGAATCCTACAACCTCACATCTAATTCAAACTAGAGAGCGTCTAGAAACTTGACGGTACACCTCTAGCACATTTAGTTCAACATTAGGCTCACTCTGAACAACAGATGAATTTGGCCCCCACATTATGCACGATCCTTAGAAAAAGCTTACAGAGCAGGAACATGAAATCCTTCTTAGATCTGACACTCCACTTCAATGACTTAACCTGTCTTGAGGTGAGTCATTTTAATAAGCTTGACAATCCTCCATGGTCCTAGAAAAATTTAGGCACAAGCATTTCCTGAGGTCCTTAATAATACAAGTGAGAGTTCTTCAATGAAAGATCCTCCCAAACACAGTAAATGTTGTAGATACTTGTGTGCCACTTAATTTACTGGTTATTCTTTGTCATCACATACTACAGACTTTAATTCTTCATTTAACTATTCTCAAAACCATAAGTTGAAAGAGAAGAAATTTGATCTTGCTCCATTGAAGAAAATGCTTCTATGCTCAGAATTAGATTCCTTGCTTTGCATAAATCCTATTTCGTAAGAGCAAATTAATTATCCATAAAAAGAAATGAGTAGCTTCAGTCATGTTTTAAAGTTTGATATACCTTCACCAGCACTAGAAATTGAAAAGATCAATCTTGCAACAAATAGGAAGTTGTCTTCAAGCCATAAAAGAGGTTTTTAGAATGACTGAGCAGCTCAAGGAGGAATAAGAGAAAAAAAAAAAGGTGAATGGGATGTTGCAGCAAATTGGTACTCGTCCCATACTTTCTCCGGTCATCTTCATATTCAGAGGATATAGTATACATTGCTTTGGGGGCAACCAAAAACCCATTCACCCTGACTAGTGTTGGGGGATTCCATTCTCCCAATAGTTATTAGACTATGTGCTTAGGATGAAGCCTCAAACTCCAGGATTCAGGATCTAATCACTAGGCCTACTCTTCTACCCTGTCCCCAGTTAGACTCAAGCCAAACTAATCAGGACCAATCAGAGCTGGTCCTGGGGACTCTTCTTGAGTAACAGAAAAAAGGCACTGACTCTTTTAGATTAAATTAGGAAGGATGTAGTTTGGCACTACCTTTAAAACTTAAGGGGAGACTCTCTCTGAAAATAGTCAATATAGAGGCTGTCAGAGTCAAAAGATGGGGAAAAAAGGAGGGGAATAAAACAAGGCATGGTGGCAGCTTTTGTACCTTGAACACAGACATACCCAAACTCTTCTGGATTTTTTTTTTTTTGTCCTTTGCCTTTTTAGGGCCCTTCCCATGGCATAAGGAGCTTCCCAGGCTAGGATTTGAATCAGAGCTGTAGCTTCTGGCCACAGCCAAAGCCACAGCCATGCCAGATCCAAGTCGCATCTGCAACCTACACCATAGCTCACACAAACGCCAGATCCTTAACCCACTGAGCAAAGTCAGAAATCGAACCTGCATCCTCATGGATGCTAGTCAGATTCATTTCTGCTGAGCCATGAAGGGAACTCCTTCTTCTGGAATTTTATAGTATGCAAACCATTGAATTTATTTATTGCACTTTCAGTTTAGTTAAGAATTTCTTGTCACAAGCCACTGAATCCTATCTGACACAGTGACTCAGCACGTACTACCCAACTATCAGCATTCTAGAGAGAAACAAAGGGTATATTATTCTAGAACTGTGGTTTCAAGAGGCCCAACTATCCACTAATTTTAAGCAGGGGTATGATGTGATTTTTAAGGGCAGCTACCTTGTATAATTGGGTAAAATGAGAATAACAATACTAATATTTCATGGAATTATGTAGCATAAAGTTTTACAGTATATGTTCAACTTCTAACACAGTATCTAGAATGTGTAGTCAATAATGGTGGATATTATTATTTGTTGGTCTGTATATTACCCCCTACTGTTCATTAAGCTACTCAATGGTATCTGCAGCCCTTTTTTAAAAACTGGCCAGCAGGCAGATGAAAAAACACTTAACATCACTAATTATTAGAGAAATGCAAATCAAAACTAAAATTAGGTTATCACCTCACATTGGTCAAAATAGCCATCATTAATAAGACTACAAATAACAAATGCAGGAGAGGGTGTGCAGAAAAGGGTGCCATCCTACGCTATTGGTGAGAAAGTAAATTGGTACTTTACTTGGAAGTAAAGTATGGAATTCAGTATGGAGTTCCTCAGAAAACTAAATATAGAACCACCATATGATCCAGCAATTCCACTCCTGGGCATATATCCAGACTACAGTTCAAAAAGATACATGAACTCATATGTTCATTGCAGCACTATTCACAATGGCCAATACATGGAAACAACATACATGTCCTTCAACAGATGAATGGATTAAGAAGATGAAGTAAATGTATACAATGGAATACTACTCAGTCATAAAAAAGAATGAAATGCCATTTGCAGCAAGACAGATTGTTATACTAAGTGAATTTAAGTCAGAAAAAGAAAGACACATTCCATATGACATCATTTATATGTGGAATCTAAAATGTGGCACAAATAAACCTATCTACAGAGCAGAAACAGACTCACAGACATGGAGAACAGACTTGTGATTGTCAAGGGAGATGGGGAGCGAGTGGGATGGACTGGGACTTAGGGGTCAGTAGATGCAAACTATTACGTTTTAAATGGATAAGCAATGAGGTTCTACTGTAGAGCACAGAGAACCATATACAATCTCTTGATAGAACATGATAGAAGATAATATAAGAAAAGAATGTATATTTATATATTACTGGGTCACTTTGCTGCACAGTAGAAATTGATACAACATTGTAAATCAACTGTACTTTAAAAAAAATTTAAGATATCTGTATCTCTGCACTGGCCCAGTGCTTTGTACTATGTAGGTAGTCATTACTGGGTGAATGAATTAATGAAGAGTCTATACTCTCAAAGTCTCAATTCTTTAAGTCTCCAAAGTGTCCTTCTTTGGATGGTAAGTTATAGGTAGCCCTATTTATGCTATTCTTATTTTTTCATAAGTCAATTTCTCCAGTTTTAATCAAAGCAGGTTTTCTCTGACTTGGGCTTCCAAAGACACAAAGAAAACTTAATTAGGATTATCTTACAAATATTTTTGTCGAATACAAGGTACTATTTAATAAGTTTGTTAGCAGAGAAATACTTGGTGGAAGAGGACAGAGCACCGGATTTATACTCTAAAAGACGTAAACAGTCCTAGTTCTGTAGTTTACTTTCTGTGAGACAAGTAGGTCATAACATTTCATATTCCTTATGTGTGATAAAGTGAGATTAATAATCCCAACTCTGATAATTTCAGGCTGATGAAATGAAATAATATAGGTTAAAAAGTGCTTTGAAAACCCTCCAACACTATGTCAATAAGTATGACTAATGCTGTGAATTAATAAGGAAAGCACTCATTTTCCTCTTTCTACCTTGGACAAGGATGATCAAAATTTTTAATCTAAAAATTTATTATTTCTTTGCCACACTTGGAAAAGGGCATGACTGCGCTTTTGATTTTAGTAAGCGTTCTATTATGAAATGGAAAAAACGAAGAAAAAGGAGGAATGCATTTCATAAATGCCATTCCCTTACCCTGGATTTTTCTTCCCTCCAACCCACCACCCCCTCCTTCCCCCAGGACGCATCTGAATATTTCCTGTACACCAAGTAAGGCTTCAACTATCATCCACTAAAGAAAAACTTCTTCCCCGGGTACAAATATACCACCAATTTAGTGACATCTCCATTGCATGCCATGCTCCATTTCTATTTTTATATCCATCACAGAAAGTGGTACGTATTTGTTTAGATGCTCATCTCCCCAAGTAAGTCATACATTCCCTGAAATAGGAGTCTATTCATTACTTATCTTTTTATTACCAATAATTAGCATAGACACTGACACACAAAAATTAGTCTGGATACATGTTTATGGAATTGAATGGAATGAGCAATTATTAATCACATATTATGGGTCAGAAAACATACATAGATGCTTTACATACGTTCTCTCATTTGATCCTTAAAACAACTTAATAAAATAGACATAATTTTTACCATTTTAAAATTTAAAAAACTTGGGCTTAAAAACACTCAAAGATCATTCCATCATCTTATGTAGGAGCTTAGTTCAAAACCTATACTAATTATTTAAAATATGAATTATAGGAATGTAATAGTGATGCATTTCTCCTTATCTCAATTACATGCATATAAATGTGAAGATTCATAAAGACCATTCTCAATTCTGTAAGCATCCCTAGACATGTTGATTAGCTAGAAGAGAACTATCATTTATCAGCTTTTATGACACTAAAAGTGTGAT
Source organism: Sus scrofa (assembly GCF_054392235.1). Lineage (NCBI taxonomy): Eukaryota > Metazoa > Chordata > Mammalia > Artiodactyla > Suidae > Sus > Sus scrofa. The sequence goes on from NC_139391.1 coordinate 16,694,746, forward strand.
CATTCCAAACTGCACTGGAAGAGCTGTTTCTGAGACATTATAGCAAATAAATGTTAAGTATAGAAGCTCTGAGAAATCTCAAAGCTAGTCATGTCCTTTATCTCTAGAATAAGAGCAGTAGTTAATCAATTTGAGCTAGGAGCTACAGGACCAAGGCTTACCAATAAAATAATGGCACCCATGGTAACTGAGCCAAGAATGAAGCATGGGCTAGTAAAAGATAAGGAAGACATATTCAGATAACGGGACTGTAATTATAAATGACTTTTAGCCTCAGCAAAATTAATTGAGAAACTCTTGATAGATGGTTAAGACTCAGCCCTGAATGACACTGACTGTGAGTTATGGCTTTCTGGAGCAAACTCTGAAATAATTTCCCTGAAATGAGTCAAAGCTAGATCTATCCCAATGACAATGCAGGAGATGGATAGGGAATGTGTCAAATGATTGATCAGATTCTTGACCGCAGGGTCTCTGCCTATAATTTTTAGAAATTGAAAAGGAGTTTTTACAAGAAATTGGGCCCTAACTATATCATGCAGGGAGAAAAAGGAAGGTCACAGAGAAGAGATAATAGATAATCTCAGTGGGAGGTGAGACAGATTAGTCTCTGAGTATTTTTTAAATTCCTCCTTGATGACCTATCACTACCTCGTGAACATCACATCCAACCTCCACACTGTCACCTGCATTATCATTTTCACAGAGTTCTTCAAGATATTTTAGAGTTCCCGGTTTCCCACAGAATAAAGTCCAAACTTTCTTGCATGTATGTCATGTATTATCCTTCACAATGAAGATCAGACTTAGATTTACAGTGCTAGCTCCTTCCTTCCTGAAGCACTGTAGATGCTTTCAAAAATACAGTGCCTTCTGCATGCTGTTCCTATACCTGAGATGCTCTTTCCTTTTCCTGCTTTTTGGTGAATCCTATCTATCTCTCAAGACCTAACTCAGGCATTGCCTCCTCTGAGAATTCCTGAGTTCTCCTAGGTAGGACAACATCATCATCTGAACACCCATCTGTACAGCATTATCCTGTCACCTTACAATTATCCATCTCCCCCCTCCAGATGACAAGCCAAAACTATGATTTATTACCTTTGCATATATTCCAGGGCTTAACACCTGGAGCTGTGAACACCATTATTATTATTATTATTATTTTTATAGATGTTTTGATTTTTTTTTTTTTTTTTTTGGCTTTTTGCTATTTCTTTGGGCTGCTCCCGCGGCATATGGAGGTTCCCAGGCTAGGGATCGAATCGGAGCTGTAGCCACCAGCCTACGCCAGAGCCACAGCAACGCGGGATCCGAGCCACATCTGCAACCTACACCACAGCTCACGGCAACGCCGGATCGTTAACCCGCTGAGCAAAGCCAGGGACCGAACCCGCAACCTCATGGTTCCTAGTCGGATTCGTTAACCACTGCGCCACGACGGGAACTCCTGTGAACACCATTATGTACCCTCGGCCCTAGAATCTAGTACCAAGCAAAACATATCTTTGCTTCATTTTATGGAGTTAAGGAAAAAGAAAAAGTATAAAATAAGCAAATATATGCAAAATGACCACAAACGCTATAAAGCAAAATTTTAAAAGGGTAAGGGGGTAAAAGTGACAGGAGCGGGATGTTAACTTTAATTTACAAGGTCAGCAAAGATCTTCTGAAAAGATGGTGTTTGATCTTTATCAGAGCTATTTCATCAGAGACATTGAGAGAGTAAGCTAGAGAATGCAAGTATCTGGGTGGTACCCAAACAAGGGAGTATCTTAAGAGATTTATTCCATGTTCGGGAGCAAGAAAAGTTGGACGAAGAAAATAAACCACATCTTAGGAAGAAATGAAGGTCCAAGCTGAGGAACTGGTACAGCATAGAGAGACTTGACATAGAAAGACTCGATTCTCAAGTCCAATCAACCCAAGTTGGTATCGTGTGTGTTTGCGTGTGTGTAAAGATTACAGATAGCCCAAGAATTCTGAGTCTCCAGTATTCAAATTCAGAATGCAAACAGATTTGGATTTTCATGTGTCTGGTACCATTGTCAACACTGGCTGGCAATCTCAGGGCTGGAATCAAGTTAGAAAATCAAGATGCCTGGAGTCAAGGGTTTCTCAATAGTGGCAATACTGACATTTTGGACCATGTGATTACTTGTTGTGGGGGGTTGTCCTGTGCCTTGGGAGACATTAAGGGGCTTCCCTGGCCTCCACCCCATCTCCAAACACTGCTAAATGTCTCTTGGGGGAGGGGGATAACACTGCTCCCAGTGAAGAAACACCACTGTAAACAAAGGGGACAGGGTGGAGAGAGAGGCAATGAACCACAGTCATGAAGACACAACCACAGGAGTTCCTACTGTGGCTCAGCTGGTTAAGAATCTGACTAGTATCCATGAGGATACTAAAAAGACACAATGACAGACAATTAAAGCAAATAGGCCTGCAGAGTCTAAATCAAATTTTTAGTGGAGTTTTCATTTAGAAGATAGGTATGGATCACCAGAAATGTCTCGTAACCCCATTCCTTCCTGAACCCCTAAAGATCTTTAATTATCTAAGAACAAGCCAGCCATGCCTATTTCTTCAAACCAATGAAAGTCATTTATTTTAGAAGAAATTTGAACAACCAGGTTTGAAAAGATAACAAGTATTCATCAAATCCTCCTTTCTGACATATTACAATTAATCGAGATTTTGTTGACCTATAAAAAATCTCAAGCTTATTTTTGCGTTCCCTAAGGATTGAGGCTTTTTCTGGAAGGTGTTATTTTTATTCCTTGATTAGACAAGCCTACATTGAATCATTACTGTGTGTTCATATCTCAATAGGAATGAGAGTCTCTGACCTTCAGGGTACCTAATGAAAAAGATAGTTACATATTTGAAGTCATTCTACTTCTGATTAGCTCATAATATAGGGTAAAAGAGCATGGGCTGCTGACTCCCTTTCCTGAATCCTGAACTGAAGATAAATCAGAGGTGATATGGAAGTTGATGGACCCCAGATACTAATCTAAAATCGACGAAAAAATCCTGGATAGACAGAGCAGCTGGGTTGTTAGGGTGTGTCTGTCTGTCTGCCTTTGTGAGTTGGGGTAGGGGGATGAAAGAAATGATAGTCTAAAGCAAAAGTGGGTTGTGTGCAGTAAGATTTCATTCCTCTTTGCAGACAGACATTGCCTAACAAAGTAGCTGTTATCTTCAGGGAAACAGTCATTTGAAAAAAAAAAAAAAAATAAGTCATGAAACCTTTACAGAATACAAACATTTTAAAGGAAAAACGACAAATCGAACAACCTGCATTATTTGAGCAGTACTAATGAACCATTCAAAATAAGAATGCAAAATAGGTATAGTAAATATTCTCAAATATATAAAAGAAGATATTGGGGGAAATGAGAGGAACAAGAAGAGTGGGCATTAGGAAAATATTAATATTTGAAATTAAAAGTTCAGTATATTGGCTGAATAGCAGAAAGGATAGGGGTAAAGAGTTGAGTAGGGGATTTGTGTATCAGGATGAAGACCTCGCTTAAAGGGCATCAGGAATAACAGAGACCAATCATTTTTTCAATTAGTCACAGAAGGAAAGGAAAGAATAAGGGGAAAATCTTTTTTTAATTATAAATTATGGAGTTCCCACTGTGGTGCAAGGGGATCGGTAGCATCTTGGGAGCACTGGGAGGCAGGTTTGATTCCTGGCCTAGCACAGTGGGTTAAGGATCCAGCAGTTCCACAACTGCAGCTCACATTGCAACTGCGACTCAGATCTGATCCCTCCAGGAACTCCACAAGCCATGGGGTGGCAAAAAAATAAAAAAAAATAAAAATTAAAAAAAAAAATATATATATATATTAGGATTTGACAGAATAACCAAAAATAGCTTACAATTTTGTATTAGTTACAGAAATGTAAATGAGTTAAACTTACATTGAAAAACAAAGACTTTCAGATTTGCTAAGAAAACAAGATCCAGAAGTATATTAACTGTATAATTTAAACACAAAATAATATTCAATGTTAGAAAGGAGTTCCCATCATGGCTCAGTGGTTTAACATATCTGACTCCGAAACATGAGGTTGTGGGTTCGATCCCTCGCCTCACACAGTGGGTTAAGGATCCGGTGTTGCTATGAGCTGTGGTGTAGGTCTCAGATGCAGCTCAGATCTGGCATTGCTGTGGCTCTGGCATAGGCTGGAGGCTACAGCTCCAATTAGACCCCTAGCCCGGGAACCTCCATGTGCCATAGGTGCAGTCCTAGAAAAGACAAAATGACAAAAAGACAAAAAAAAAAAAAAAAAAAAAAAAAAAGGAAAAAGAAAAACATACAAAATAGAGATAATCTAAACAAAAAGTCGTGATGGCAGCAATTTTTTATCAGTTAAAATACAATTTCAAATGGAAAACAATGCTAAAAAAAGATGTCACAAACTGATAAAATGAGCAAGAAATTAAGCATTAGCAATCTTTTATATACATTTAATAATATTATTTCAATCTATATAAAGAAACAACTGACAGAAATAGGGAGAGCAAAGATAAAATACAACTGCAGTTGGAGATTTTAACACACACCCACCTAACTTCTGATAGAGTAGCTGACAAAAACAGAAACCAAGCTATGATATTTGCAGCAGCTAAAAGTAAACATAGACTAAGGTCCTAAATACCTAAGAAATTTCAGCCTAGCCAGAAAAAGGCAGAAATGGGAAAAGGGGAAATGATGAAAGACCTAAATATTTAATATTCTCAAGAGAAGCCTAAATGGCTATAAGTATACGGAGAGATGCAAAACTATGACAGTAATCAGAGATATTCTGATGTTTTATCTTCATATTTCTTTCTAAAGCACCAGCCTATACCACAGCCACAGCAATGCGGAATCGGAGCCACATCTGCAACCTACACCACAGCTCACGGCAATGCTGGATCCTTAACCCGCTGATCCAGGCCAGGGATCGAACCCACAACCTCATGGTTCCTAGTCGGGTTCATTAACAACTGAGCCACAAAGGGAACCCCTGAAATATGTAAATTTAAACATAGGCATAAACAAAATGACACTATATAATCTTCACAAATGTGTGCATAACTAAAGACAGAACTGTCTTTTTGGTAAAAATCAGCAGTAAAGATCAGGGAAGAAGAATAGAATAGTAAGTGAAATAAAAAGAGAAGGCTCGTGCATAGGTCAATGATGATTACAAACCCACGAATGAATGAACATGACTTAGCACTGTGAACCTGATTTAAAAAAAAATACATTACATTGTTTTCTAAGTCAGTTTTGGAAGGACAAATTATGGAGGAACTATTTGTATGGGCAGTGGGTGGTAAATGCTTCATAGAGGCAAGGACAACTGAGGATTCAAGGAGCAATACAATCACAAGAGGTAGAGAATGCAGGGAGGAAACTATTACAAGGTTAAGAAACCTCATGCTCAAGGACACAGGCAAGAAAGATCATCATGTTTGGGGAACAGCAAGTAGTATGATGGGTATAGATTGTAAGATTCGGTGGATTAAGGAAGAGTTGGATGGCTAGGAGAGGCATGGCTGGCGTTAAGGAGAGTGATAGGTTGGGTTCAAACTGTGAAGCCCTCCTATGTCTTAGGAAACCACTGGAAACCTGTGGAGGTGGGATAGGTTGGCCCTTGGTCGCTTGTGAAAGCCACATGAAGAATTTCCAAGCATTCACAACCTAGCCGGGTTGTGAAGATTCCAGAACTAGAGGGTAGTAAAGCAGTTAGCCCAAACGAGGCTCCCGTGAAGAATGTCCATGTCACTCTGTCTGGGGTAGCATCTGCTGTAACAAGAGATGAGCAAGTCAACAGTCACTTTGATCGTCAAATGATTTATGTCAGCCATCATGCGTCAGAGTGGCAGCCACACATCTGTCATCAGGACAATGTTGTATAAAAGTGGTTTTAATTGCCTCTGGATTATAAATAAAAAGAGCAGAGCATCACAGGGATAAATTATGGGATCACGGCTAATTTGCAGATTGTGTCGTAAAGGACAAAGTAAACCCCCAATGGGCTTGGGGGGTGGGGGGCAGATAGGAAGTTATTTCACTGATAGGAGGTGTAGGCAGGAGTGTTTTCATAACAAGTGACAACACTTATTCTATGACAAGAGCCTCGATTCAGAAAAACGTCAAGCTGATATATTTCGTTTTCTCTCCTGCATTTAATGAACTGTAGAAGGTGCTGATGGAAGATGCCGGCCATAAGCAAAGGACCTGAGCATGTCAAATATTAAAAGAAATATTCACATATTAGGTCATCTCTTCCAATTCCCTATGTATTTTAGCCACATTTTCATGTCTCCACACCTGCTTTTGCCTGCCTCTATTTCCCTCCCCTTCATAATCTACTGTCTCTTCCCTCATATAAACCCTTATCTTCCTTATGCATCTCTCTCCTCCACCACAGAAGGAATGCCCCTGAAGCACTGCCCAGGTTACTCAAGGCCCTTGCCCAGCAACTCTTCCAGGATAACCACTGCCTACAGAATCCAACTTCTCCTCTTTTTCTTGAGGTCAAGGCCCTTCGGAACACCCATCTGCTCACTCAATTCATTTGATAAATATTTACTGAACACCTACCATATTTCTGCTCATGTGGGATATGCCAGTGAGCAAACCTGGTGAGTATTCCTGCCCTCAGGGAGCTTATTTCTCCTACAGGACCCTCAGCTAACACTTCAAACCTGCTTCCCATCAGACCTCTAAGAAAGCACAGACTAGGTTACTCATAACCTAATGATATAGTCCTCAAACCCTCTCCAAACTTTTCTTTTGCCTGATGTTTATTTATATATTCAGTAAGTACTTTTTTTTTTTTTTTTTGTCTTTTTGTCTTTTCTAGGGCCGCTCCTGCAGCATATGGAGGTTCCCAGGCTAGGGGTCTAATCGGAGCCGTAGCCACCGGCCTACACCAGAGCCACAGCAACGTGGTATCCGAGCCACATCTGCAACCTACACCACAGCTCACAGCAACACCGGATCCTTAACCCACTGAGCAAGGGCAGGGATCAAACCCGCAACCTCATGGTTCCTAGTTGGATTCGTTAACCACTGCACCACGATGGGAACTCCTAAGTACTTCTTTTCTATTAAAATATCTTTGACATCCATGAGCACAGTCCATCCAATTCCTTGAACTCTCTGTTCCTCAACATTTACTTCAAAGATCTCTTCCTCCTTTTAACCCTCCTATGCTGTAGATAGGAATGTAAACTGGTGAAGCCACTATGAAAAACAGTATGGAGGTTCCTCAAAATACTAAAAAGAGCATTGTTGTGTGATCCTGCAATCCCACTCCTGGACATACATCCAGACAAAACTGTAATTCAAAAAGATAAATTCACCTCAATGTTCACAGCAGTATATTTACAATAGCCAGGACATGGAAGCAACCTAAATGCCCATCAACAGATGAATGGATAAAGTAGACGTGGTATATATAAAAGAGAATACTACTTAGACATAAAAAATGAAATAATGATATTTTCAGCAACATGATGGACTTAGAGAATATCATACTAAGTGAAGTCAAGGTCAAAGACAAATACCATATGATATCACTTATATGTGGAATTTAAGCTATGGCACAAATGAACTTATCTACAAAACATAAACAGACTCACAGAGAACAGACTTGTGGTTAGCAAGGGGAGAGGAGAAGCGGGGAAGGGATGGATTGGGAGTTTGATATTAGCAGATACAAGATATTATATATGAAATGGATAAAGATTCTACCATATAGCACAGAGAACTATATTTAATAATGTGATAAACCATATTGGAAAAGAAAAAAAATTAAAGTAATAAGAGATGAAGAAAAGTTTTAAATATGAAAAAATAAATCCTGTTTTCCTCTCCTCCTTAGCCACTGTCTTCCATGGTCTGATTCACTTGACTTCTCAAAACAGCACCAGTTCTCAACTCTTGACTCCAAGTGGCATGCCTCTATTGACTACCTCCTAATTTTCCAGATCCCCTCTTCCTAGTGATCCAGCTATAATAACTCTTTAACTTCATCACTTCTAAGAGATTTCTTTTACTGTCAGTCCCCACTACCATTCCTCACTGAATTCTTAGTTAGATTTAAGGATGCATTAATGCGTTTTTATATTACTACTCATGTCTATCTTCTCACACATATCTTTTTGACACTTTATACTCAAGACTCAGAATGTAACCAAACTAATAACTACAATTAATATTTTCTGAATACTCACAAGGTGCTAGGCTTGGCTCTAAATGCATTCATGTATGAATGTATTTAATTACCACGGTGTCTTATTTTGGCCTAGTAGATTTGTTTTATTGGAGTAGAGTTGATGTACAATGTTGTATTAGTTTAAGTGTACAGCGCAGTGATTTAGTTGTGTGTGTGTATTCCTTTTCAGATTTTCTTTTGCAGGTTATTACAGAATATTGAGTATAGTTCCCTGTGCTATACAGTAGGTCCTTGTTGGTTATCTCTTTTATATATAGTACCTCACAATAACTTCATCCCCTCCCCCTTTTACCAGTGAGAAAACTACTATTTTTCGAGTTACAAATCTTTTAGTGGTTACCCTAGAAATTATAATAAGAATAATTAATTTATAAAATCAAATGTTAATTAATCAGAGGCCATGAAAAATTAAGTAAACTGCCCAAGTTCTCACTGGTTGCAAGTGGTGGGGCAAAAACTAAAAATTCGAATGTAGAAGTCCTAGTTCCATTTCCATTAACTTCACCACTACACTATCATGGAATATAGTAAATGCTCAATAAATACACAGAATGGATGAATGAATATTTCCTCTAGTGATAAGTCTCACATTCTCCCTGATAATTGAAACCCTCTCAATCAATCATGACCCAGGTTGACAGCTTAATTTCTTCAGGAAGACTTATTTGATAAGTCCTTCCCCCTTCCCCAACTCAGAAGAGAAAGAATCTCTACTAGTTGCATCATACAAACTACTTCATCGAACCTTGGAAAAAAAATCCTATGAGGTAGGCATTATGTTTATTTCTAAATAATAATGGTAATAGAAAGCATTTTTGAGTCCCTACTATATTCTAGAGCTTAATTAAGAGTTTTATATCTACTGACCCATTCAATACTCACAATATGCTTATGAGATAGGAATTATTACTATCCCCATTTTATACACAAGAAAACTGAGAATTAAGTGCTTTCACAACACGGAGATAAAAATTAAACAGGTAAATTCTTATAACGGAGCATGATAATGTGAGAAAAAAGAATGTATACATATATGCGTAACTGGGACACCATGCTGTACAGTAGAAAATTGACAGAACACTGTAAACTAGCTATAATGGAAAAAAATAAAAATCATTATATTACAAAATTAAACAAGTAAATTCTAAATAAAATTATAACTTAAAAATTATAATGTGTGGTGAATATAATTCAATCCTGATGCAATTGGAAGTCATATCCATTTGTGGGCAAACTTAACTAAAATGTTAGTTACTAAGATAACATCTTAGTCTTAGTAAATATCAATGTTTTTTATCCACACCACAATCTTCTTTTGACTTATATGTAACTGGATATAGGGTTGATATCAAAACCATTATGAGAAAAAGTTATCCAGATTCCCTTATCCTAGTTCTAGGTCTAGCCCCAACCCTAGGCTACTGGCTTAGATGTGACTAGGTCACAATTCAGAAACCAAAAATCGTAGTCAAAGATTGATCCAGAAAAGGCCCATCCTTCTCTGGGTGGATGGCAATGACAAATACCATAGTGACTTTGGGAATGGGTCCTAACTCTTGCAAGAACTCTCAGGTTCCTGTAGATTGGTATCCTAGACAATGGACATGAAATTAGAAACCCAGGATTAAAGTTCCAGCTCTGCTGTGCATCCTCGGACAAATTCAAGAAGCATCAAAAAAAGAAATTATGTCTATCATGCAGAGTTCTGATTAGGACTACTTAAGCTGACAAAGAAGCACTTTATAAACTAAGAAATTCTTTAACCATATAGGAGACCACTTGGTTATCGGTCCTTCATGGCTAAAATCATCTTAGTATGATATCTCTGGGAAGATTAATAAATTGTCTCCATTAATTATATAACTATTCAGGTTTTCTATTTCTTCTTTTATCAATTTTCCTAAGTTGTATTTTTCTAGTATTTATTCCATTTTATATAAATTGGCATAAAAACTTCAAACTTATCAGCAGTCTGCAGGAATGACAATGATACTCTTTCATTCCTATTTCCTCTTTCATTATCAGTATCACCAGTAGTTTTATCAATTTTATAAATTATTTAAAAGACCTATTTTGTATTTTTAATTCTCCTGACTATATATTTGTTTTTTCTTTAATTTTTGCTCATATCTACATAATTTATCATACTCTGTTATTTGGGTTTAACATTATCATTTCTCTACTTTTTGGAATGATTATCTATTTCATTGATTTTCTTTTTTTGGTCTTTTGAGGGCCTCACCCATAGCATATGAAGGTTCCTGGGCTAGGGGTCAAATTGGAGCTGTAGCCACTGGCCTATGCCACAGCCACAGCCACACAGGATCCAAGCCGCACCTGCAACCTACATAGCTCACAGCCAACGCCAGATCCTTAACCCACTGAGTAAAGCCAGGGATCAAACCTGCGTCCTCATGGATACTAATCAGATTTGTTTCTGCTGAGCCACGATGGGAACTCCTATTTCACTGATTTTTAAAACTTTGCTTTGTCTTATACAGATAAGACTATAAAATTTCCTCCATTCATGGCATTATTTGCATCATAAAAAAAGCCATTACATAATGATCAAAGGATTGATCTAAGAAGATATAGATCAATTTTAAATTTATATGTACCCAACATATATTGTTACTCTTATTTAAAAGATGAGGATACTAAAACAAAGGAGATAATTTGGTATAAGAGAGCTAGAATTTTAGTCTTTCTTCTCCAAGGCCAAGCTTGTTTTTCCTTCCACTTCTCTATAGTTACTGCCAGAAATAGGAGTATGGGACCAATAAGGCCCTAAAAAGTGTTTGGTGAAGAAGAAGGAAATTCAAGGGCTGACACAGCCTGACTTCAAGACTTACTATAAAACTACAGTATTAAAGACAGTGTGGTATTGGCAAAATAACAATGGAAGAGAACAGAGAGCCCAGAAATTGACTCCCATAAATGCAAGACAAGTCATAGACTGGAAGAAATATTTGCAAACGGCACACCTGATAAAGGATTGTTATTCGAAATGCAGAAATAGCACTTAAAACTCACCAATGAGAGCTCAAACAGCACAATTAAAAAATGAGCAAAAATTTTAACAGATACTTCACCAAAGAAAATAAACATATGACAAGTAAAAATATAATCCACAGCAAGTGTCATCAGGGAAATGCAAATCAAAACAACAACGAGATGCCACTCTGGCTAAAATCCAGAATACTGACATCATTGAATACTTCTGAGTAGGTGGAGCAACAGGAACTCTCAACCATTGACAGTGAGAATGCAAAAATGGTACTTTGGAAAACAACTTTGGCAGTTTCTTATAAAATTAAACATACTTTTGTCATATGATACTGCCATCATGCTCCTTGGTATTTACCCAAAGGAAGTAAAAAAATATTCCACAAAAAAAAATCTGCACACAGATGTTTATAGCAGCTTTATTCATAATTACCAAAACTTGGAAGCAACCAAGATGTCCTTCAGTAAGTATATGGATAAACAAACTGTGGTACATCCATACTATCCAGCTCTAAAAAGAAATGAGCTATCAAGCCATGAATAAACATGGAGAAATCTTAAATGCATATTACTAAGTGAAAAAAGTCAATCTGAAAAGACTATATTCTGCATAATTTCAAGTAGATAACATTCTGGAGAAAGTAAAACTATGGAGAAAATATAAAGATCAGTGGCTGCTTCTGTGCATTGGAAGGGGTGAGACAGATAGATGATAGATAACAGATATGCAGAACAGAAAGGATTTTTAGGGCAGTGGATATTATAATGGCAGATCTGTCATTACACATTTTTTGAAACTTATGGACATTGTGTGATTATGATATGTCAATGTAGGTTCATCCTTACTAAAAAAAAAGTACTATTCTAATAAATGATATTGCCTAATGGAATGACTATGCATGTGCTGGGGGTCAGGATCTACATAGGAAATCTCTGTACCTTCCTCTCAATTTGTTGTGAATCTAAACCTTCTCTGAAAAAAATGTCTAAAATACATATATGTGGCTTCCCTAGGTCTTAACAACTTTATGGAAAAAGCAAATTTCCCAAAGAAAACATGATCCCAAGTAATAAATGATAGGCTTAAGGATTTGGGCTTCACTCTTCTGTGGGTTCTGATTATAAATTTTCCACAATCTTAATTAGCTCTTCACTATCTTTAAGCAGACAATATTCATATTTTATCTAGATCTTCCAGGTATCCTCAGTTGTAGAACTGTAGAATTACCCATTCTGTCATTGCTGAAACTAAAGTCATAAACAGCTTTTTGTCACCCAATATTTCATCTCAAATATATTCTCATAACAGCTAAAGTTTAATGAACTAATGCGCCTCTGTGGCACATTTATACTGCTTCCTAATTTTTATTACTCTAAATCCTCCAAAATAATAGTAACATTGGTAAGAACAATAATAATTACAAACATGTGATTAAAGTGAGCCAGGTATATGTATGACCGATTCACTATGCTGTACACCTGAAACTAATACAAGATTGTAAATCAGCTATACTCCAATAAATGTTTTTAAAAAGATTCATCACAATTCTCACCTGAATCATTAAATCTTATCTGTTATAAATTCTTGTTATAATTCTTTGAAACTCATGAGTGATTGTATTCTGTGGTAAAACAATTGATGTATGTTGATTTTTAGTTTTTTTGTTTCCTTTGGTTTGCTTTTTAGGGCCGCGCCCATGGCATATGGAGGTTCCCGGGCTAGGGGCTGAATCCGAGCTGTACCCTCCAGCCTACACCACAGACACAGCAATGCCAGACCAGAGCCACGTCTGCAACCTACATGGCAGCTCACGGCAACGCCGGATACTTAACCCACTGAGCAAGGGCAGGGATCCATCCGGCGACCTCATGGTTCCTAGTCGTTGGGTTAAGTATCCGGCGTTGCCATGAGCTGCGGCGTATGTCGCAGATGTGACTCGGATCTGGCGTTGCTGTGGCTGTGGTGTATGCTGGTGGCTACAGCTCCGATTCAGCCCCTAGCCCGGGAACCTCCATGTGTCATGGGTGCGGCCCTGAAAAGCAAAGATAGATGATAGATAGAAAGATACATGCATACATACATACATACATAATAAAAATTAAAAAATAAAATAAAATGAGTCATGCATTATGCTAAATGATTTACATCTATTCTTTTATATTTACCTCAAAACAACCTTATTCTACAGATGAAATACCGAGGCTTAAGAGAGGTAAACACAACTTTGGAAGCTTATGGGGTCAGATTATTTAGCTGCCATTGAATGAGGTACTTGCTGGAGGGAAAGAGAAGACCCTGATAACCAAAATACCCACTTGTCATATGGTACCCTGATTAAAGGGTGACTGCCACACAGAATAACATAGAAGAAATAGACTTCTCTAAGAAAAAGTCTAGGTCAAAAGAAATGAAATTTTAAGACTGGATATCAATCTAGATAGAGATGTAGGTATAGATATAGATCAGTCTATGAATACAGCTAGAGATAGTAATAAATGACATAGACATAGATATAAATATATCGATCAATTTCTTTCAGAAAAGTTGCATGAAATTTTCTCTATACTGGCACTGTATGTAGTGGTTATTTCAACATCTTCTTTTGTCAGTTGAATTACCTTCCCTGTGCCCATTTTTTTTTTTTTTTCAGCAGGAGTCTTAGTGTTTTCACACGTTCTCATATACACAGTAACTTCCTTGCAGTCATAAAAACTGCTTTTTCACATAAATTGGCCTTTACAAGAAAGCCAACTGGCAGGAGTGATGATGAAAATGAAGAAGTCTAAGAAGTGGATGGATCTCAGCCAGAACATAGAAGTTTGAAATAAATCAAAGAGCAGATGGCCTCATTCAATAGCAAATAAAAAGTGTGTGAGGTTGGGGGAGAAGAAGATTATCCATCACCAAGGGAGGAGGATAACAAGCTGTGTCCTTAAAAACAGAAAAGTGATGGAGTGAATGGGGAGGTGATTCCAAGTTATCCAAAAATGAAAAAGGAAAGGGGGTCTATAAGGAAGGAGAGCTAACCCTAGTCCCATGTTAAAGCTTAGCAGTAACTATCATAAGCCCAATGATTTGATATTTTTTCAATTTTTTTAGCAGTTGGAAAGGCCAAGGGTTTGACCACTTGCTTTTTATTACCTTCCAGTCGCTAAAAGCTTAAATACACAGAAACAGGAAAAAAAAGAGGAAGGCATTATCTGGAAACAGTAAGAATGGAAATTCCTATCTTCTGATTTCAAGGGACTTAAAGATCAAGAAACTCATCTGGAGAGGAATTACATTTATTAAATGTGTATTTCAAATGATTGCATTGTGTTTAATGCAAATTACTCAAAAAATCTTGTTTAAGAAGTAAATTTAAAACTTCAGTATTTTCCCGTCTCATCCACAGTGAAATCCAAAATTCTGAAATTGCCTTCAAGGCTCTAGAAGATCCTGTGCCAGTCCCCACTTTTTATCCTACCAGGTATTATTTCCTACAGCTCTCCCCCATGTCCATTCCTATCAGGCCAGCTTTTTCACTAGTCCTTGAACACTTTAGACATCTCCTTGCTCAGGACATTTTCACTTCAGCACACTAATTTCTTCCCCCAGTGTCAAGAGAGTTCACTTTCTCAACCTATTCAGTCTTTTACTCAACTATAACCCCTGCAGTGAAGCCTCCCCTGATTACTATGTAAAATTACATCCTCCCTGCCCTGCCCCCCAAAAACACTCTTTCCTTTTTCTGTATTAACTTCCTCCTTTAACTTAATTGTCTTTAATATACTATTATATTCTTATTTATCTTGTTTTTGTCTGTATTTCCCCCAGAAGGTTTTTAAGAGTATATATTTTTTTATGTTTTATTCAGTGTTGTCCCCCCCATACCTGGAAAAACACCTGTCTCATAGTAGGCAACAAATATATTTGCTAAACAAATGAAACTAACATTCCTGTTAATTTTTTCTCTTGGATTTTCCACCAATTGAAATGTTTCTAAAGCATTCAAGATACACTCTCAAGTCCTTAATCTTTTTTTTTTTTTTTTTTTTTTTGTCTTTCTACCATTTCTTGGGCCACTCCCGCGGCATATGGAGGTTCCCAGGCTAGGGGTCGAATCGGAGCTGTATCCGCCAGCCTACACCAGAGCCACAGCAATGCGGGATCTGAGCTGTGTCTGCAACCCACACCACAGCTCACAGCAACACTGGATCCTTAACCCACTGAGCAAGGGCAGGGATCGAACCCGCAACCTCATGGTTCCTAGTCGGATTCGTTAACCACTGCGCCACGACAGGAACTCCTCAAGTCCTTAATCTTAAGTGTAAAGCTTCATTCTACAGAACTAATATTGTTAAAATGGCCATAATACCCAAAGTATCCACAGATTTAATTCAATCCCTATCAAATTACCCATAATATTGTTCACAGAACGAGAACAAATAATTCAAAATTTTATGGGAACCATAGAAGACCCAGAATTGCCAAAGCAATCCTGAGGGAAAAAAAAAATCAAGCAGGAGGAATAACTCTCCCAGACTTCAGACAATATTGCAAAGGTACAATAATCAAAACAGTGTGGTATATGTACAAAAACACACATACAGATAAATGGAACAGAACAGAGCCCAGAAACAAACCCAGACACCCACAGTCAATTAATCTTCAACTAAGGAGGCAAGAATATAAAATGAGAAAAAATCTCTTTAGCAAGTGGTGCTGGCAAAACTGGACAGCTGCATGTAAATCAATCAAACTAGAACATATCCTCAGACCATGTGCAGAAGATAAACTTAAAATGGCTTAAAGATTTAAACATAAGACATAACACCATAAAACTCCTAGAAGAGAATGTAGGCAAAGCATTAATACAAACCACACAAATGTTTTCTCAGGTCAGTCCCTCAAGATAATAAGAAATAAAAACAAAAATTTTTTAAATGGGACCTAATCTAACATACAAGCTTTTGCCCAGCAATGGAAACCATAAAAAAACAAAAAGAAAACCTAGAAAATGGGGGGAAATAGTTGCAAGTGATGCAACTGACAAGACCTTAATCTCCAAAATATACAAATAACCCATTCAATTCAATAATAAAACCCAAACAACCCTATCTAAAAATGGTCAGAAGACCTAAATAGACATTTCTCCAAAGAGGACATACAGATGACTAGTAGGTTCATGATAAAAGGCTCTACATCACTAATTACTAGAAAAATGCAAATCAAAACTACAATGAGGTTACCACCTCACACTGGTCAGAATGGCCATCATTTATAAGTCCACAAACAACAAATGCTGGAGAGGGTGTGAAGAAAAGAGAGACCTCCTACACTCTTGGTGGGAATGTAAACTGGTACAACTGCGAAGGAAAAGAGTATGGAAGTTCCTCAGAAAACTGAATGTAGAACTATCACATGATCCTGCAATCCCATTCCTGGGCATATATCTGGACAAAACTAAAATTCAAAAAGATACATGTACCCCTATGTTCGGAGCAGCACTATTCACAATACCAAAGACATGGAAACAACCTAAATGTCCACTGAAAGATGAATGGATTAAGAAGATGTGGTACATGTGTACAATAGAATGCTACTCAGCCATGAAATGAAAGGAAATAATGCCATTTGCAGCACCATGGGTGCAACTAGAGATTCTCATACTAAGTGAACTAAGTCAGAAAGAAAAAGACAAATACCATATAATATCATTTATATGTGAAATCTAAAATATGGCACATAAGAACCTGTCCACCAAACAGAAACAGACTCACCAACAGAGAGAACAGACTTCTGGTTTCCAAGGGTTGGGGGAGGGAGAGAGATAGAGTGGGAGTTTGGGGTTAGTAGATGCAAACTATCACATTTAAAATGGATAAGCAATGAGGTCCTACTGTATAGGGAATTATATCCAATCCTTTGGAATAGAACATGATGGAAGACAGTATGAGAAAAAGAATGTGTGTGACTAGATCACTTTGCTGTATAGCAGAAATTGGCACATTATAAATCAACTATAATAAAAAAATTAAAAAAGATTCTTCCCACAAGACACTGATTGCCTTCTTTGGACCAGTTTATGAGCATCGGAGGCCACTTAGAGAGGATCTCCAAAGAACAGAGCAAAAGATCTTAAACCTAAAATCAGAGCTCTTGTTAAGTGTCTCCTATTCAAAACTGTGCCTCTTAACAATTCTGTCTGAGCTCTCAGACTCCATGCTCAGCCTTTGAATAGCAAAGCAGGTTCACTTTCTCAGCAGAAACTAACTTCTGTCAGTCCACCAACTGCCTCCCTTCTGAACGTTTGTACTCCTCTGCTTCTGGGATGCTTCTCTGTACCATCTGACCACAGCAAAATCTTGACCACTCTAGCCTAGATGAAACACCTGGCTTAAGCCATTCCTATCCCTCGATCCCCTGTATAACATAATGAGGGATTCCCTTAAGATAATCCACAGCTCCAAAGAGATGCCACTCTTTGTTAAAAATTAATACGTATGTGTATATATATTATAAAATGTTGCAGGGTACTAAAGTACTAAGGTGTATTAGTGGTTTCCTATGGCAGGAGCATGTATGTTTGGAGGCACATAAGGAATGACTAATAATGGGTACAGAGGTTTTTTTTCGGGGGGGGGGCATGAAAATGTTCTAAACTTAGCTTGTGGTCATGGTTACATAACCCTAAATATACTAAAAATAACTGAATTCTATACTCTAAGTTTTATTGAAGTATAGTTAATTTACAAGGTTGTGATAATTTGTGCTGTACAACAAAGTGCCAAGTCATATATATACACATATCCAGTCTCTCTTGGATCAGAATCTTTTCCCACATAGATTATCACGGAATACTGGTTTCTCTGTGCTATACAGCAGGTCCCCGTTAGCCAATCATTCCATATACCTCAGTGTGCATACACCAATTCCAAAGCCCCAGCCCATCCCTCCCATGCCTCAGATTGGCCCTCCTACTTGTCAGATTCCATGCTAGGCACTAGAGATACAAAGAGAACGAAGAAGCATGTCTCCACTACTACAGCTCACAATCTCATAAAAAAATGGATTGGGCAAGTGCTAATACAGAGAATTAAATAGGTTCCTGAGCAGAGTTCTATGCCTAACCCAAAGGTAGTCACTGTTGTAGTTACCATGGTGGTACCGCAGTAGTTACTAAGAGAACACAGCAAAATGTTGATTCTGTTCTTCTTCTCTCCTCAGGTCTTATTAACCTCCATACACATAGCTGCTCATCTTTGCTGCTATTATAGGTCTGATATGGCTCACTGTACATCCAGAAAGGACCCATCCAGGCATAGTCTTTCCTATGGCTTGACACATAACTCCCGGAATTCCACAAGGTCTTCAATTCCTCCATCCAAATCCTCGCTCTTGAAGAAGAACGTGTTTTCAAAAGGTAATTCTTTTTCAAAATTACCTCCAAAAAATCAAGCTCAAAACATACCATATTGTTGTACCAATCAAATCCCCATGATTTGGCATGAGCTATTTCCTCCTGGCACTCTGTTTCAAAACATAGCATTGACTTCTTGCTTAAGTGCTGAAAATGTATGTTCTCAACACAATCATCATGAAACAGAATCTTTCACTTCAAAGAGGATTGAGAGACCAGGGAATTCCGGAATTGAGTTCTTCCAGAACAAATGCTACACTTATAAGATTTGAAGCAGTTTTCAAACACGGGTGTCAAGGTGCCCTTAAGTGATTTCATTCCACTCCAATTTGTGAGGGAAGCCGTAGTGAAGTCTGTTGCCTCTCCAGTTGTGTTTAGCTGTGTGCCCTTATGTGTGAACCTTTATAGCTGCCGTGTGAGGCATTTTTTGTTTTTATTTCCTCTTAATTGGCTTCTTTTCAGCTGGAGGAAATCAATGAAGGGAGGCTTAACAAAATCCTCAAGAAATTAAACACAATCCATCTAAGCCACCTCTGTAGTCTGATTCACCCAACCAGAGTATATGATTGCTTAGACATTAAAGCATGTTAAAAGAGGCAAATGTATCATAGTGGGAAAACACCTGCAACTGGGGTCAAAAGACCTATGTTTGAGCCTGGCCTTAGCAAAGCACTCTGGGCCTCAGCAAAAAGGCATAGCAATGCACTTGCAAATGTAAGGTTTTAACCCTAAGATATTTTAATAACTCAGTGTTTTGATGTTATTTCATGCTGATTTTCCAGATATGCTAGCTACACAGAATATCATTAAATATTCACTTTTAAAATTAAGGTCCTGGATCACAAGATAAAGGCCATCCCCTTTTGTTGCCCCAAAACTTTATGCTATCTCATCTTCTATGCTTGTCAATCCAGTTTCTTTCCTGCAACTCTATTCTGCCTCCTCCCTCCCACATTCCCAGTGCCCCTGTTTATATTTAGTTTATTCTCTCTGCCATCCATGCCCTCCCTTATCCTTGCCACCTGTTTTTTCCCCATGTACACTGTCAAATCCAAAACAGATCCTGCCTTATCTATCATACCTTTTATAACTTAGATAGATACTATTTTGTCTAACTTCGTTTAATGAAATCGCTCTCTCTCTCCCATACACACACACCCATCTTCTCAGGTCACCTCCTGTTTGTGTCAGGTCCTCCAGCTACAGCAGATTAGGCTGCCGTCTGGAGGGAGTAATAGAGAGCAAGACTGAAGAAGTCAGTTTTGATGAGTCTGTGGAAGGCTGTGAATTCTAGCCCTCTCTTACGGTCTTGAAATAGTCAAAGGTTTTAAGCAGAAGAGTGGCATGTCAGGGCTGTGTTCAGAGAGAGCCAAGAGTGTAGGGACCAGCCAGGAGGCTGCTGCAGTAGTCTAGGCACGCAGTGATGACGACAGGAACTAGAAATTTGGCAGTGGGACACAGGGAGAGGCTAATGGTGAAAATGCCAGGCATGGGCTTGTGATCATGTCCTGTGTGGTCCTCCTCTTCCTGTGAACTTGATGCTACTGAGGGCTCTCTCTCAGGAGGTGAAGCCATCATCCCCTCAATCACAGAGGAAATCCAGGGGGCTTCCTTGTTCTTCATGCCACATCCCATCGAATCACTAATATAGGCCAATGCAGCATCCTGGGTGCAGCCTTCTCTTCTCTCTAGGCACTGACCACCACCTGGGACCAGATCTTCCTACCTGTAAGCCAGATCACTCCCATCTAGTATCCCTCCGTCAAAGGTGTCCCTCCAGTCCATTCCCTAAATCTTTTCAGACAGATGGATCTATCTGAACTGCCTCTCTGATCCTTTTTCTCACTTAACACATGCCAGTGATGCCTTCCTGTCTGTAACGGTTATTCCAATTCCCTCATTATGGCTGAAATACCCAATGTGACCTGGCTCTTTGCCAGTTCCCCTTGCCTCTCTGTATTCTACTGTCCCTGAACTTTTCATACTTCTGAACAGGTGCTAATGTTGAATACCCCCATGCTTTTGCACATGCGTCACTTTTCCCCTTTGCCCATAATCAAAATCACTTCGAAATTACTTAACTCTTCAAGTATGTGAGAAAACACTCATCCTTGGTTAGAAATCTACCATGGTTCTTCCTAGTCCTCCCCAAGCCCCATTATGATGCCTGCTGACTTCACAAAACACAATACATTTCAATTGTCTTTATATTACTTTATCTAGCTCCATTCCCTGAGGACAAAGACTGGGATTTTCATCCTGTTATCCTCAGCACTGAGTACAATTTCAAGGCATAGGGCTGACAACTCACAAATGTTAAAGAAATCAACACATCAGTGATTGTTCTTCCCCAAAATGGAAAGGTGGAAAACAGGCCAAATTCATAAAGTCCCAGATGTTCACATCCCAAACCAGACCCAGGTTCATGACCGAGTCAGAGCTGGGCCTTCACCAAAGGTAAGGGCTCCTGCTGAGGCAAATGACTTGAAAGCACGTGAGAGCTAGTGTCTTCCAAGCTCAATTTAGGAACTCAGCTAGGGCGCTGGCTTTGAAGGAATAGCCAAAGTGCTGCAGTGAGTTTGGTCCACTTGTCATTATTGCGTGGCAGAACTATCACTGGGATTACTAGAAACCGTCAGTTCATTCTTGATCCTAACTCTTACTAGACTGTAAATGAAGCCTAGCATTTCTATCATCTTTAAATGAAGAGGGTAACCATCACCCCCCCACACACACACACACAACTGGCATGATGTTTAAATGATAGGGATACAAAGTGCCTTCGACGTGGCTGGCTTCGAGGTATAAATGGAAATCATCATCATTACTATCATGTGAGAGTTTCAAGCACAGGAAATACTCTCCATGTATTTGTTTAAAAAGAGTGTGGACAGCTCCACAAGCATTAAATTCTCAATGAGCTGATTCTGCTCAGGCTTAACCCATATTAGAGGCTTACCTTGACTGGCTGGTGATCAGTGTCCAAGATTCAAGCCATGCACAGAGGATGGAAGATTTCAGCAGCTGGGTGCTGCTCTCATCTGTATGTACAGCCATCAGTTACAGAGCAATGACTGCAGCCAGAGGCATTGCTGCCTGTTATCTTCTCCACAAGGGTAGAAGGTAGGTATTATTATCCCCATGTTACAGATGAGGAAAGTTTTGTTTCAAGAAGTAGAGGAAAGTTGTTTTGTTTCAAGAAGTGAAGGAATATGCCCAAAGCCACCCAAAGTGGCACAACCAAGATCTGAAACTAGGCTAGTGCTTTCTACTCATGCTGCTTCTTCACTGTGCTTTGTCCTACAGTGTGGGGGACACAAAGCATTGTCATATGTATCATGTACTTTGACCTGGCCCACTTCCCTAGGAAATAACCAAATAAAGAAACTGAGACTCAAGACATTTAAGTTGCTTGTGTACAGTCACAAAACCAGCAAATAACAGCCCAAGAATGCAATCTCCTGTCTCCTGACTCATCCACTGCACTTTCCTATAATGGAGCAACCGTCATTTGCCCAGACTAAAGAGTGTAGCAATAAGGACATAACTGCTTCTTCTCAAACCTAGTGCTCTAAATTTACATAAAATTTTCTCCTGGTGGAGTAGTTATACAAGCTATACTTAATGTGTGAAAAAGATTCTAACACATTACACATAAATGTCTTCTCAACTTCCTAACATCAGAAAAAATTATCTACTATATGCAAAGCCTTGCATTTACCAAAAAGCCCACCTGGGATTGAAGGAACTGCTCAAAGATCATGAAGATGTAATATTTTTAAATGGGGTTTTATTTATTCAAAAGATGGGACTTCACTAAATACTATAGAGATTTGGATGAAAATGTAAGCATGTGTTAAATGCAATTTTAGTGATCCTTGTTGTATTAAGTGAGTTGAAAAATCAAATATTCAGAAATAGCATCTTTTTAATTTGTTTGAAAAGTTTATCAAGCATTTATTGAGCTGCCTATTCATCTCTGGGACACAGAGATGAGTAAGACATGGCTACACCCTCAAGGAGTTTCTGGTCCAACAGGTGAAACCAACCTATCAACAAGTACAATAAATTACATTTTGTTTGCCTCCATTATCATCTTAGAAGAACACAGTGCATGCAACAGCCAGTTACATGCAAAGATACACTTCCAAAAATAAGTGACATTTAACTGAGTCTTGGAAAGGGATAAGCATTGCCAGGGAACAAGGGACTCTAACTGGCTATATGGGAGTCAAAGGACATTATAGTCTCTTTTGTTCTAGGAACTTCAAATGGTGCCATGAAAGTGAAGTTTAGCGGGCAAGAGAAGCAGACATGATCAGATATCATGTGAGGTCACATTAAGAGCCTGAACTATGGCTGTAGCAGTGAAGATGAACAGATGATACCTCACAGATGTCAAGGATGTAGGGTCGTAGGCCTGTCTACATATAAAGGGGAAAAGAGAGAGAGTTGCAGCATTCCCGTTGTGCCTCAAACCCAACCAGTATCCATGAGGATGTGAGTTCAATCCCTGACCTCTCGCATGGGGTTAAGGATCCAGGTTGCTGTGAGCTGTGGTATAGGTCACAGACACAGCTTGGATCCCATGTTGCTGCGGCTGTGGTGTAGAGTGGCAGCTGCCACTCTGATTCAACCCCTAGCCTGGGAACCTCCATATGCAGCAAGTGTAGCCCTAATAAAATAAATAAATAGATAACTGAGGGAGTTCCCATCATGGCACAGCAGAAACAAATCTGACTAGGAGCCACGAGGTTGCAGGTTTGATCCCTGGCCTCGCTCAGTGGTTAAGGATTCTGCGTTTCCATGAGCTGTGATGTAGGTCACAGATGTGGCTAGGATCCCGGGTTGCTATGGCTGTGTTGTAGCTCCGACTAGACCCCTAGCCTAGGAAATTCCATATGCTACAGATGCAGCCCTAAAAAGCAGAAAATAAATAAATAAATAAATAATTTTTTTAATAGCAAAAGAGAGAAAGTTTCTGCTTTGGTGGCACAAGGATGTCAATGGCTGAGACACAGAATAAAATGGGCAAAGACATCAAGTTCTCACTTTGATGATGAGCTGGAGAGTCTATGTAAAATCCATATGGAGAAGGGAAGTAAGTAGGCAACCAGCTAGATGAGACAGGATCTCAGGAAAAGGTCCAGCCTAGAGATACAGAGTAAGGGTCATTCATATTTGGGTGGTTGATGAAAATCACATGAATGGGTACTTTTGTCAGGAAAAGATAGAATGAGAAGAGAAAAAGGGTTGAGGACAGAATGTTAGGTGTCAACACTTAAGACCGCTGGCTTAATGGTCACAAAAATAAAAACAAACCCAAAAGAGGATGAGGAAGATTGATCATAAAGGTAAAGAGAAACCAGGAGACACAACCTAGCTAATTATTAGAAAAATGCTAATCAAAACTACAATGAGGTATCACCTCACACCAATTAGAATGACCATCATTAAAAACTCTACAAATAATAAATGCTGGAGAGGGTGTGAGGAAAAGGGAACCCTCCTTCACTGTTGGTGGGAATCTAAATTGGTACAGCCACTATAGATAACAGCATGGAAATTTCTCAAAAAACTAAAAATAGAGCTACTATATGATCTACAAAATCCCACTTCTGGGCATATATTCAGGAAAAAAAAAAGAACTCTAATTTGAAAAGATACATACACTGCTATGTTCATGGCAGCACTATTTACTAGAGCCAAGACATGGAAGCAACCCAAAGGTCCATCAACAGAGGAATGGATAAAGAAGATGTGCTATAATATATGAATATTACTCATCCTTTAAAAAAATAATAATGCCATTTACAGCAATATGAATGGACTTAAAGATTATCATACTAAGTGAATTACATCAGACAAAGACAAACAGCATATGATATAACTTAATGTGGAATCTAATTTAAAAATTTACAAATCGGAATTCCCGTCATGGCTCAGTGGTTAACGAATACAACTAGGAACCATGAGGTTGTGGGTTCAATCCCTGGCCTTGCTCGGTGGGTTAAGGATCCAGCGTTGCTGTGAGCTGTGGTGTAGGTCGCAGACGCGGCTTGGATCCCGTGTTGCTGTGACTTTGGTGTAGGCTGGCAGCTACAGCTCTGATTAGACCCCTAGCCTGGGAACCTCCATATGACGCAGGAGCGGCCCAAGAAATGGCAAAAAGACCAAAAAAAAAAAAAAAAAAAGAAGGGAGCAGTCAGCAGCTCCAATGTCACACAAGCTCAAGGAAGGAAAGAGTGAGGCAGAGGACACAAAACTTCAGAAGACAATTAAAAATAGCATTTAATAGACAAACAAGACATGACCTGTATTGCAAGAGGAATGAGATGATGAGAATGCAAGGAATGAAAGAGACACCAAGATTCTTGACTTGTCTGAGATACCTACTGGCTATGAGGATGATGAAAACAAAGAGTCCAAAGATGACCTCACCCAATGTCTAGCTTGTGTAGCATAACTCATCCAAAATTAACACAGAGAGAGTGAGTTTGGTGACAAAAAGCATGAGTTAAGTTTTAGAGGTTCTGTGTTTTAAGTGCCTGTGGTAGGTTCTACAGAAATAAAAAAAAAAGAAAAGACATAAATTATGTAGAAAATAGAGTGAATGGCTAGAGAAAGGCACCAGTGATGTAAGGTGAATAAAGAAGAAATTGAAGTCATAATGGGGAAAACACTCCAAGAGAAAGCAAAGCAAAGAAACTACAACCCTCCAAGAGGGATGAAGAGCTAGAGGAGGTAAGAGAGATTATTGTAGTCTCACATTTCAAGAGTTGAAATGGTGTCTGCAGTAACTGCCATATGACTTGGGACGTGAAATAGCTGGAACAAAGAAGGAAACTATTGGAGTTCATGAAGCCAAGAAGATTTGAGGCTACTACAGACCATCCACTTGGGTATGGAGATTATCCAAAATGACAACGGGAGTTGGAAGAAAAGTGAAAATAATGGCCAGGAGCAAAATAAGTCCTTGATGAATAGATGGGAGGAACTAGGAGTTCAGGAAACGGAAGCCATCCAAAGTTATAAAAATGATATAACCAAATACTATGAGCCTCATAGAGAGGTACTTCATAAAAGGTCGTAAACAGAACAATGGTTTGTATTTGACAAAGGGAAAAGAAAATACCATTGACGGGACCTCCAGGACCTTTCAGACACATGGTAAATGACAGCAGAGGGTCTCCGCTTAAGGGGGTTGGAGAAGAAAATGGTTTTGATGCCAAAGGGCCAGAGTTCTGACAAGAGTTTTAGTGAAGATCCCATCCAAAGAACAAGGAGGAAGAAGCAGAAGAGAGTAAGCACTGTGCAGAAGAAGGATGGCAATAGTTTACAAAAAAAAAAACAAACAAGGAAGCTGAAGATGAAGGCTCTGCCGTTTACTCACATGTCTACAGTGATAGGATGACAGTAGCCTTAGAGATTATTGGCATCAAGCTTCAGGATGGGCATGCGATTTCAGAGGCCTGATGAGGTTGTGGTCTTCACCTTATGCGAAGTCAATGGTGAGCTATTGTTTAGGAACTCCTAAAAGGAGTCTTGTGATGACAAGCAGTACACCTTCTCTGGTCCCTATCTCCGAGGAACCCACAGAGAAGGAAGACAGTCAGCCTCAGCAGCAAATAGCAGAGTTCCCACTGTGGCGAAGTGAAAATGAATCTGACTGGTATCCATGAGGATGCAGGTTCGAACCCTGGCCTTGCTCAGTGGGTCAGGGATCCAGCATCGCTGAGGGCTGTGGTATAGGTCACAGATCTGGCATTCCTGTATCTATGGCTCCAGTTTGACCCCTAGCCTGGGAGCTTCCATATGTCACTAATGCAGCCCTAAAAAGCAAAAACAAAATAAATTAATTAAAAAAATGCAAATAGCTACTCACATGGTGGAATGATGTAATAGTTCTGAGAGACTGAGCAATCTTGTCCTCACCTGGTTTCTGCTCCCTTTCCTCAGCACTTGGAAATAGTCACTATAGAAGATTTTATAGCCCCTTTTTATACACCCTTTTTTTCAGCCATGCCCACGGTATGCATAAGTTCCCAGGCCAGGGATCGAACCTGAGATATAGCAGTAGCCAACACCAAATCCCTAATCACTAGGCCACCAGGGCACTCCAGTCTTCCCTTTTAAAAGATAGTTGTTTATTTGCTTGAATGATGAGGCCAAAATCGGGGAGGATGAAGCAACCTGTGACAGTAGCAAGTGACTGGTCATAAAATACAACTGCTAACACACTGCAGACATTCACCATCTTGGATGTGAAGTTATTCAGAAGGACAGCAGGAACTGGGACAGAGATGAAAATTATGATCAGGTGAGAAGTCCTCAAGGGCCTGAAGTTCAAGAGAGTACAGTTTATCTCCGCGGCTTTGAAAAGAGACATGGTATTTGTTGAAGGTTACTTTCACAGTAGTGGAGAGAAGGTGGTAATAACTATGACAGATTCAGAGGTTCTGTTTCCTTATTGGTAACACAGAAATTATGAAATGTATATTGCAAGGTTATTTGGGGGATCTGATGAGATAATATGTGTTAAAATTCTTAGCATGATGCTAAACACATTGTAGATTCCTGAATCTACTAACACAGAACACATATCATATTTTTATTTAACTGTTTGTTTTACATTTCATTTTAATCCTACAGATGGCCAATGACTTGAAATGGTTTTCGTGGGGCCTGATATTCTACAAATCAGTGCCCATTTAGTTGACCTTTAGCCATGTCCAATTAATCCTTATCTCTCCATTAATTCTAAATTTTTAGATCTCTCTAGTTCACAGTTGCATCATTCATTCCCAAAATTAGCATATAAATGCTAACATACATAACATAAGCCATATGTACATATAAAAACATATCGTGGTAGGAAATTAATTTTCCCTCTATTACCCTAGACTCATTTTGCTGCTTCTTTTCAATTTACTTTGTTGGATTTTTAAACAAATTTACTGATGTGTCACTATCATTCTAGAAAGTAAAAGCTTAAAAAAAAAAACTTCTATAAAATGATAATTCAACTTGCATCAGAAAAGGTTTTTGCGGTTAAGTTCCCTTATGTCACAGTGGTTAAGGACCCAGCATTATCATAGCTGTGGCACAGGTCACAACTGTGTCACAGGTTTGACCCCTGGCTTGGGAACTTTCCACATGCCATGGGTACAGCCAAAAAAAAAAAGAAAGAAAAGAAAAAAAAGAGTAAGAGGTTTTATGAAGATTCAGAGGGATCAAGGGATCATGCAACTGCCTAATTCAATGCCTGTCACATGGTTGAAGCTCAATGTTATTATATAAATAATGTAAATAATATAAATAATGTAAATTGAAGCTCAATGTTATTATATAAATAATATAAATAATTTTCCTCTTGACATGGAGGCAGCATAAGACAGAAGGTAGAGTTTGAGCTTTGATCTCTGAAAAGCATGATGAGTTAAAATCAGGGCTCTGTCTTTTACCAACCACATGATCCTGATCAAGTTATTCAAAATCTCTAAGCCTTCTTCACAGGTTCATTACAGAAATAAAATAAGACATCTGGAAAGAGCCTGGAACAGTACATAATACACTATATTTGCCATTATTTATGACCACATAGATTTCTAACTGCATGTTTTTTAAACATTTTAGAAATTTTTATTTTTCATTTGAACCTTACCGAACAGCAGGGCAATCTTTTTACAATTAGGAAAAATTTGCATTTCTGAGTAGTCCTTTCCCTAATATGAGAAAAATAACAACATTTTCAAGGTTCAGGTTGGTTTGGGAACTTATACCATTTCTCAAAAACAGCCCGAGAGGCTTCATCATTCCTCCTTCATTGCTCCTTTTAATTAACACCAAATCTTTACATCAGGATCGTAATTTTCACTTCAACAAAGTGTCTTCAAAAATTCAGCATGGAGTTCCCTGGTGGCAGATGGGTAAGTATCCACCATTGTCACCGCTATGGCTCAGGTCACTGCTGTGGTGCAGGTTTGATTGATCTCTTGCCTGGGAACTTTCACATGCCATAAGCATGGTGAAAAAAAACAAAAACAAAAAAATCATCTTACAATATTCACATAATACCCCCTCAGTATGAGGTAGGTCAGACATTATCATCTTCATTCTAGAGATGAGGAACTGAGGATCAGAAATGAATTCATCAAGGCCAAAGAGATGGGAAATGTCAGAGTTGGGATTTGTACCTAGTCTTTCTAGCTCCAAGGCTGGAGTTTGAGTCATGGTCCAAATTAAAATCTTATCTCCTTATTCTAATTTCACAGGGTATTTCTATTAGCTCATAGCTGCCTCTCATATCAGTTAATAGTATTTTCAGAGAGCAGATTTTCTCTATATGACACCACTAAAATCAAGAGAATCTAACACATTTCTGGAACACAGTCATCAAGTCATAGATTGTAAAAAATGGAAGATCCCATAAAAAGCAAGTAGTTCAATCTTAGAGCAAGAAATCAAGATCAAGAAACATATCTACAAAATATACAAACATCTCATACAACTTTATATCAAAAAATAAAATAACCCAATCAAAAAAATGGTCAGAAGATCTAAACAGACACTTCTCCAAAGACATACAGATGGCCAAAAAAACACACAAAAAGATGTTCAGCATTGCTAAATATTAGAGAAATGCTAAATCAAAACTATAATGAGATATCACCTCACACCAGTAAGAGCGGCCATCATCAAAAAGTCTACTAACAATAATTCTGGAGAGGGTGTGGAGAAAAGGGAACCCTCCCACACTGCTGGTGGGAATGTAGGTTGGTACAACCACTGTGGAGAGCAATGTGGAGATTCCTTTAAAAACAAAATTTAGAACTACCACACAAGCCAGCAATCTCCCTCCTGGGCATAAACCCAAAGAAAACCATAATTTAAAAGGATATATGCACACTAATGTTCATTGCAGCATTATTTACAATAGCCAAGACATGAAAGCAACCTAAATGACTCAGCAGAAGATCAGATAAAAAAGATGTGGTATATCTATACAAGGGAATATTACTCAGCCATAAAACCAATTAAATAATGCCATTTGTAGCAACATGGATAGACCTAGAGATTATCATACTAAGTAAAGTAAGTTGGACAGAGAAAGACTAGTATCATATGAGATCACTAAAACGTGGAATCAAATAAATGATTTTTTAAAAAGAACTTACTCATAAAACAGAAACAGATGCAAAGATTTCAAACCCAAACTTAAGGTCACCAAAGGGGAAATGTTGCGGCAGTGGACTGGGAGGTTGGGATTGGCATACATATGCACGCTACTATATACAAAATTGATGGGTGACAAGGACCTACTACATAGCTCGGGGAAATCTATTCAATACTCAGTGAGGACAGAATCCAGAAAGAATGGATATATGTGTATATGTATGGCTGATTCAATTGACTGTACACCTGAAACTAACACAACATTGTAAGTCACTTATACGCCAACAAAATTTATTTCAAAAAAGAAACATTTGGAGACTTGTTCAAGATCATAATTATTAATATCAAGTCAGATTCAACCATGGGTCTCTGACTTCTGATCCAATGGCTCTTTCAACCATTCTATACTGATCTCTCAGACATGGACCAGAACAACAATGAATTTCAAAATACTCGTTTGCTCAGGATTCCTGAGATAATTTTGTTTTCTATTAATTTAAAATTAGATTGTTGGTAGAGAAAACAGAAATTTCATTTAAATGTATTGAGCATTCTCTTTTAGCATCGTTCAATACACAAGGAATATTTTTTCATTCAAACATATTACTTTCATCCTCTAAGTCCACATTTAACTAAATACCCTATTTTAATTATGGGGGGGTGGGGCATGAGAACAATTCCCTGTCATTCCTGAGATTTAAAAGTATCTACCTTTAGCAAATTTCACTTTAGAAGTGAAATCTGTTTGTTTGGTTTTTTTTTTTCTTTTTGTTTTTTAGGGCCACACCCGCGGCACATGGAGGTTCTCAGGCTAGGGGTCAAATCGGAGGTATGGCTGCCAGCCTATGCCACAGCCATAGCAACACAGGATCCGAGCTGCATCTGCAACCTACATCACAGCTTACAGCAACACCAGATCCTTAACCCACTGAGTGAGGCCAGGGATCAAACCCGCAACCTCACGGTTACTAGTCAGATTCGTCCCCAGTGCACCACAACAGAAACTCCTAGAAGTGAAATCTGGAGTGCTCTGCCTTGATGCCACAAGAAATGCAAAATGTTCCCAATTATTCTGCCATCACAAAGGTATTAACTAGACACATTTGACCCTGTTGTGATATATGCCTATAACTACAACTACTAATATATCAGAATCTGCTGCAACATTCTCATCTTAGCATTTATTTTCCTTTCTACCTTTCTATCAGAGGAAAAGAGCATTAACCCAGACATAAAAATTCATTCTTTTTTACCCGTATCATTGAAACACTAGTTCACAGAATTGTCTTTTCTTGTACAAGTTATTTTCTTGTTCTTTGAGAAAGCTTCTGGGATCTGACATATACCTTCTCTTTTCCTTTTGGGCAATTTAAACTGTAGATTGCCTTAGCACAAAACTAAAATAAAGTTACAATTTATATAAGTGTATCACTTGCCTAGGAAGTAGGATGTATGAAGAAAAATATCAGCTTTTTTGTCCCCTGCATGGAGGTGTAAGCCCCAATTCCTCACATCAACTTTGCGACCTTGAACAAGCCTTAATTTCCACATTTTTAGACTACGGATGATAAAACCTATTTCTGAGGTAAGTTGTATTGATTAAAGGAGATAAAGTTTATAAAGAACCTAATATAATACTTAGGACACATTCACAGCATACCTTCAAGAAATGTTGAAATAAAGTAATGGTAATATAAAAACTAACACATGAAAGAAGAGAGTCACTAAACTGGAAACATTGCAGCCAGACGATGCTGTCCGTTTGTGTTACCTTTTCCTAAGTTTGAGGGAAATCATTCAAAAGAAGGGAGTAAATAATTGGGGATTTTGTTCCTATGCTTTAATCATTCAGTAGTGATTCAGTGAGAGCCTCCTATGAGCCAGGCACCATGCAAAACACAGAAGATGGAGTAGTGAGTTCTTAATATTATCCTCATTAAGCTTATTAAGTGCAGAGTAAGAAGGGGAAAAAATAAAGAATAGAAAAGAATGAGTGAGGGTATCTAGTTAGGCTTCTACCAAAAAGACACTGATACAAGGATTTGGATGTGTCTGGTATCTTTGATGTAAGAAACTTTTCCTCAGGCAGTTTGCCACACATCTAACTGAATTGACCATAGACAATTTTTCCATAAAACAGAAAAGACAAAAATAAAAGGATATAAAAGAGGGAGGGACATTAAAAAGGACATAATGAAATGTGAAAAGTAATAACAAACATTTTAAACAAACAGATGAGGAATGCTGCTATTCTTCGCCAGGTTTGTAACATACATAACTAGTAGAACATACCTGCACTGCATATAAATGCTCTATCACATACGTAGTCCTTCTATTTCACCAAATCATCTAAGCTAGATTCTGTCCCAAATACCAAAAACCTGTCTATATCATGTTCTCCACTACCAAGTAGGAAAAAAAAAATCATTTTCAAGACATTTATACTCATCAGGAATCATGTAACCAGTTCTTTCAGGGGGTAGAAGGAGCTCAATTATTCTTGTGCCTCCAACTTCTAATACTACATGATAAATGCGGTAAAGATGGCATTAGAGAGCAGGCTGTTGTATCCACGTTACCTGAAGAATCAGTGACTGGTGCTCTCAAAGACTGTTGCGAATTACTAGCCGCCTCTTTTGTATTTTCACAGCTTAGTAAATTTTTGGTTTTGATGTGTGGGAAGGATGACAGTGCTTACCAGAGCATTTGTAAACTATGTTATTTTCTAGTATAGTTTGCAATCCAGCTTTACACCCTTTTATTTCACACTTTCAGTCAAGTTTTCATAGGAACACATTTCACCAAGTTGATATATGTAGTTGAAACCAAACTGTCAACCACTTATTTTATCTTCTACACAAAATTGCACTGTAGGCAATTAGTTGTGTGCTTAAAGTGCTTACAGAGGAGTTCCTATTGTGGTTCAGAGGATTAAGAATCCAAATAGTATCCACATAGGATGTGCATTCGATCCCTGGCCTCACTCAGCGTGTTAGGGATCCGGTGTTGCCACAAACTGCAGTCTTGTCGCAGATGCGGCTGGGATTTGGGGTTGTCGTGGCTGTGGTGCAGCCCTCAGTTGCAGCTCCAATTCAACCTCTAGCCCAGGAACTTCCATGTGTAGCAGGTATTGCCCTAAAAAGAAAAAAGAAAAGATTCCTACAGCAAATATTTTTATGGTGAAAATAACTAGAATGGAATTTGGGTATACATAATTTATTTGTTACATGGTCCTAGAAAACAAGGTGAGCATGAAGACATTAGAAAAGCCAATAAAGAATACCTTAAATAATACTGTATTATGTACTTGAAATCTGCTATGAGAACAGATCTTAAGTTCAACACATGCACACACCAGAAACAATATGAGATGATGGAATTTGCTAATGAGCTCGACTGTGGTAATCATTTCACAATGTACAGGTATTTTAAATCACTGCATTGTATATTTTAAATATTTTAAATATACAATGTAATTTACTTGTCAATGACATTTCAATAAAGCTGGGTGTGGGGGAACTGAACCTATCCCTACTCAAAAAAATGCCTGGGTATGTTACTATACAAGCAACTGGGGATAATCCCGCTATAACACCCCCCAGAGAGGCAGTGCAGCACATACCTTGGAATTGTTCCCCTGAGAGGAGACAGCTGGGGTGTACATTCACCAAATCCTGCCCCTGATTGGTTGAGGGTGACTCCTTAGGGCAGTAACTCTCATACTTCCAATCCACCCCACCCACAGGCCAAGCAAACTCTTGTGGCCTGAGAAAACTTTCCTGCCAAGATGTTTGAGGTAGCAAGCTGTCTCTGCCTGTACAGGAAACTACCCACCAAAACTGCAGAGATATTTGATGTAGGCTGGGAAAATATCAGTGGGGCCCAACAGCATATTCTATAGATGGGTTGCCATTGAAGATGGGGCAGTCAACAAGTCCTTTCTGAGCAAGAGAAATTTGATAAAAGATACAAATAAAGTAAGGAAGAAAGCAAAGCAAGCATCTAGGTTTACAGCCTTCCAAGAAAAGGGAAAACAAATGACCCTGAGGCAGAAGAAAACTTGGCATGTTCAAGGAGACTTGGATGGTTGCAGTAAAAGAAGCCAGGGGAGAGTGCCAGGAGGTAGAGGTTAGAGATGATCTGCCAAGATCAAGATCACACAGGGCCTTGTAAGAAGTAAAGAGTTTGCACCTCGTTCTGGATGAGATGGACATCTACTGGAGGGGTGTTGGGCAAAAGAGCGATGTCAATCAACTTACATTTTAAATTTCAGTTTTGGCTTCTACTTGGAAAATGGACCATAGCGGGGTACGAGTATAAGGAGCGACACCAGGTAAGAGGTTAACACAACATTGCACAAAGAGTTCAGTATAAGTGGAAATGATGAGACGAGAACAGACTTGGGATACATTTCATAGAGTAGAGCCAACAGATCTCATAAAAAAGGAGTCATATTTCATGACTAAAAAAAATACTCATAGAACTGAAAGCCAAGAGAAGAATTCTTTTGGTCATTGAGAAATTGAAGAAGTAGCTCCCTTTTTTTTCCATCAATATTTATATTTTATTTATTAGAGTATAGTTGATTTAGTGTTGTGTCATTTTCTGCTCTACTACATAGTTATCCAGAAATATATATATACATATGTTTATACATATTTTTTCTCTCATATTATCTTCCATTATGTTCTATCCCAAGAGACTGGATATAGTTCCCTGTGCTGTATATTAGGACTTCATTGCTTATCCATTCTAAATGTAATAGTTTGCATCTAACAATCCCCAATTCCCCATCCATCCCACTCTCTCCCTCCTCCCACTGGCAACCACAAGTCTGCCCTCCATATCCATGACCTGTTTCTGTTTTGTAGATGGGATCGAGTTCTATGGCTGCCTGTGTCAAGCATTGTTGGGAAAAACAAGGGAGGAAATACAAAACAGCAGATGTGCATCACAGAGAGGTAGGTAGCCATCTCTCCAGACCCATGGCAGAGAAGAGCAAGGTCATCTTAAGCCTAAAGCATGAGTGGCTGCAGATTAAAGAGACTATGAAGGATCTATTCCCAGTAGGTACCAAGGCAGAAATAGAATGGAAGTTGTCTGCCCAGGAAGAGAAGCCCATGCCATCCCCAACAGTGATTACAACTGCTGGCCCATGGTGATAACAAAAAGCAGGCAACTTGCAGTTTTATTAGGTATATTCTTACAATGCATGACTTTTTTGCCTGCACCAGAGGTGGACTGCTCACCCCAATCCTCCTCGGTAACCATTGCAAGCACCCAGAAAATGGAATGAGTATGTAATGATGCTAATAGCTAATTCTTATTAAATGCTAACTAGGTTCCAGAAGCTCTAAGGGTTTTACATTTTTATAAACAATATCTAATATACTATTTAATTAATTCTTATACTAAGTAGTAGATCCTATTACTATTCCCATTCCACATATGAGAAATCTAAGGTTAGAGTTGAAGAAGCTGGACCAAGTTCACACAATTGCTAGATGGCAGAACCAGGGGATTCAAACTTAGGTCTGACAAATGAAAACACAAGGTCTTAACCCCCATTCGTTTATCTGAGAATAATACAGCCTTTTTTTTTTAACAGTCGAAGATTGAAAATTAAATTTCACCTTTCCACAAGCAAGCCCAATGACGTGGTGGTTACACTGGCTGCTGGTGAGGCAGGAGTGGAATCATGTGTGCTCAGGGTCCGGTACGAGAGCTAACACTGCTCTGTCGCTGAGTGAGCATGGCCTCAGCCAGTGTCCCGACCTCAAGGGGAGGACGCCATTCTCACTCATGGTTAGTAAGATAACCATGGTTAGTTGAAGTAAGGTCAACTTTTACTTCTCTGAGGCTAGGGTGGGAAACAGATTCTCAAAGAAGAAAACTGCTGATGTTGTCGACAATATTTCAAAGGAGTTTAAAAATATCAAAATATACAATAGTTTACCAGGAAATGAAAGTTTCGAGTAGCTTGCGGGAGTTTTCACATCTAGGGCAGGAACAACTGGGGCTAGTCCTCTGAAATTTAGAGACGTAAAGTAACTATTGAAGGCTACGGAGCTGTTGGAAAACAGAGCTATTCACGCTGCTGTAATTTCTCATACGCAATGATAAAAGGAGTTAAAGTGGTATACTGGCAGCTCTTGTTCCACAAACTGTAACTGCATCTTCCCCATCCCCGCTGTATCCTGTACCTTCCTTCCCCTCCATGGGTAGAATAGGCAATTAAGTTATTCAAAGTTCCAGAAACTATCAAGAGCCACTAAATGTCACTAGAGTATCAAACTGGCACTCAGCTGCTTTCTACATGTATGTGATAAAACACAGGTAGGAGTTGGCCTCTTGAAGGGTTCTGGTTCTCTCTCTCATCTCCTCCACACAGTCAGTTAATTAGGTAAGTTGAGCCAAAGGCTACACCACTCACATGCCCAGACAGCCAGCTACAGGGGTGCTGAGAGCCTTGCTCAATCTCACACCAGAGCCAAACTCCCCACCTAACCCTTACCAAAGGTTTATGGTAGGAAATCAGGAACTCGTTCAGCTAATGACAAAGTGGCACTTTGCTTCCCAATCTGCTATTGTCCCCTGTGCATACAGCCCCTTGGAAGCCTCACAGAAGGAGCTATGAGCAGTGCAGGATTTATGGCATAACACCATCAACATCCACCCCAAATGATAAAGTGACAGGCTGTTTTCCAAGTTACTACCAAATGCCATATGTTAGTTATGATAATTGCTGCTTATGATAACACCAATGGAAACAATGATAATTACATGGTAAGGCAACCGTGTTATCGCTCATGCACCTGGAATAGAATACCTGTCATCACAGTGGCGACAAGAGGGATGGGGCTTCCCTCTGCTCCAGTGCTCTCATGGGGATGTTTTTATCTACTGGATAAAAAGGATCTCTGTTGTTTTAATAATATAGTTTAGTAGGCTTTAAGAGTTCTGAAGGAGGAGTTCCCTGGTGGCTCAGTGAGTTAAAGATCCAGTGTCACTGGCCTGAGAACTTCTACATGCCATGGGTGTAGCTAAAAAAAAAAAAAAAAAAAAAAAAAAAAAAAGAGTTTTGAAGGTAGATGTTTAGCATTTTTGTATCTTTAGTTGGTTTCAAAAGGGTTGGAGGTGATACACACTACAAAAGCAGTGACACAAAGGGACCCTTTCTGCACACTGTCAGATCATGGAGAGACTTATTATGAACTTGTGCTCTGCACTTAAGTAACTGAGCTCAAATCCAGACTCTGTCACCTGCCAGTCCAAAGACCTTGACAGACAGCTAGTGTGGTCCTTATCACCTCGCTTCTCCAAGTCTCATTCCTCAGTTATAAAGTGAGCATGGCAAAAACTACCTTACAGGAACCCTGTGAAGATTAAATGAGAATATGCTTCATACACAGCTTGACACAGAGTGGGTGCTCACGAAGTATTAGTTTACTACTGGAACAGCTGTGCTCTAGATTGTCATTTCCTCTTCTTTTTCCCGGTATCATTTTTATTAAATTTATATAAAATCTAAACAGCCAAGAAGGTCCATCTGTGGGTTGAGGGCAAAGAGGACTAGAAGGCTGCCCCTTTGCCTGCTCCTAGAAAAGCCCTTTGATCTGCGTCAGTGGCTCTGAAAGGATGCCTCATGGCTCTGTGTGGTTCAGCTCAGCTCACCAGGAGACATGTTTATCTTGGTTCTTGGAACCAAGCTTGAGCCAATGATGACAAAATTCCCTACCACCAAGCATCCACTTGACCTTGTCTCCCTTGTGGCACCTCATAGCCCCAAGTAGGAGATCTGGGATCTCGGGCAACTGACACCTTAAGTCACCATCTACCAACTTAATCCCTTTATTTAAACCATGTTACAAGACTGACAGTTGAACATGAGGATCCTTCTTTCATAGGGATGAGGAGTCTGAGACTCAGAGAAAGCATTACGGTTCAGTGGTCACACCATCAGGAAGCTGAGATTCAACCCAGATCTTCCATGTACAGACCCAAGTCCTTTCCTTGCTGTTCATCCACACAAGACTCACGTCAACGAGGATGATGCAAGGACCAAGTTGAAGGGTCTAGGTCTTTGTCAACAAAAGCAATTCTACTGTTCTCTGAAAAAGCTACTCTAATCCATCATGTTTGTTCTTAGTGATCATCAACAAAAATGTTTAAGCAGATTTTTAACACCCTTGAGCTAAGACATAAAAACATCATTTTAGCTCAAATATTTACATCTACACTGGATCTAGAAAGTCTATTTTTGAGCCAAATTAGAGCAGCAGGGCTCAGTGACAGAAGCAGCATAATTGGCCTCCTAGTCCCTCTTTATGGGGTTTCCACTTCCCCATCATCCAGCCAGAGTCACTATCTCCTCCTCCCCAGAGAAGTGAGTGATGAGCATTTCAACAAAGACCTTTCACACTTTGCTGTTTCTCTGGGCATTTCCTGCCACCTGTATATGTTACACACTGCTGGAATCAGTAACCCTATAGGTCATAGAAATATGGTCAAGAGAATGTGATGGTTGCTCAAAAGAGGACTAGATCTATCAGTCTAATAGGTATAGATGAAATTTTACAGTTCCAGAAATGTCCTTAGATACAATCTGAATGGTTTTAAAAAGCAATACCATTTTCATTTCCAGTCCCTTCCTAAGCCCTCTCTCCTCCAAAGCCAGGTCCCTGACATCTGCTTTGTAAAGCCCCCACTGGCCACCTGGTCAAAGGGATCATTTTCCTTCTGTAGAGAGTCTTTCTGCTTATTTGTCTTACCTGGAGCCATGCCTCCCACAATTTGCCTGCCACAGTAAATGCCCAATAAATGTATATGAATACACACACACACACACAGTGAGTGTGTATCTGGCAAATGGGCTAAAATGCTAAGATTTAAGTGCGCCGTTTTTAACAGGCCCTAGGGCAAGGCTCAAGAATACAAAAACGAAAAAATGAAGAAAAGTTCTTGACATTGATCCTCATAGTTCAGGGATTGTGCTGAGGTGCGGGTGGGGGCAGGGGAGACAGGAAAGGTGAAGAAGACATGTAAATAAGCATGACAATGTGGTGAATGCTATACAGAACAATGCCTTAAGATTACAAATAAAGAAGCATTTCACACTCCCTGGGGAATCCAAAGAGCCTTCACAGAGGAAGTGAACCCAGTCTACAAGGAGGAGTAGTGCTTTTAAGGCAGACTACAGCAAAGACCCTCTAAGCACTGGATATTCCATACATTAAAAAAAGGAGTGGTACTTAGACAAGGGGGCTGTACTTCAGTATGACTTGAGCATGAGGCATGAAGGGGAAGGGCAAGACTGAAGACTAGAAAATTAGGTAGGGAGCAATTCATGAGAGGGCTTATATACTATCCAGAAATTAGAACTTAGGAGTTCCCTTCATGGCTCAGCGGTTAACGAACTGCACTACAATCCATGAGGATGTGGGTTCGATCCCTGGCCTCACTCAGTGGGTTTGGGATCCGGCATTGCCATCAGCTATGCTGTAGGTTGCGGATACGGCTCAGATCCTGCATGGCTGTGGCTGTGGCTGTGGCCAGCAGCTGTAGCTCCAGTTAGACCTTTAGCCTGGGAACTTCCATATGCCTCAGGGCAGCCTAAAAAGCAAAAAGAAAAAAGAAAAAAAAAGAAAAGAAAAAGAAAGAAAGAAAAAAATTAGAACATAATGCTGAGCCACTGAAAGGGTTAAATAGTGCTTGCCAATCGTGTGTATACAGAACCTATGCACGTACACATTGTGGTATGGGTAGCAGACTGTCCTCAGTAGAAAAAAACCATTCCCCAAATGGCAATGGGTGAAGACTGATGAGGAACAGACATTGACTGAGGAGTCCACTTG
Source organism: Sus scrofa (assembly GCF_054392235.1). NCBI lineage: Eukaryota > Metazoa > Chordata > Mammalia > Artiodactyla > Suidae > Sus > Sus scrofa. The sequence goes on from NC_139391.1 coordinate 16,734,438, forward strand.
GTGATGCTCAGAGGACAGCCTGTCCTTTAAGGCAAAGAATGGGTTTGGAGTCAGACCCTGGAAATAGGATACAAATGAAGACAACCAGAGCACAGAGACCCTGGCAGTCATGGAGATAAGCAGCCTGTGATAGATATCCTTCTATCTATTAAGGATAGAAATGAATGATTCCCTAAGCCAAGGATCAAAACAACAAATTAGTCTTCTTGCTTCAAAGTATCTTAGCCAAGGCTTCCAAGACCTTGACTTACAAGAGGGCACTGCTATCCACCACCTGGTAATTGCATATTAAACAAGGACATCAGAAACTAGGAAGTGACATCAGAAACTGTAGCTCGTGCCCAGGATCTCTGTGGCACAGTCCAAGTCCAGATCTTCAAAAGTGTGAATCCCATTCTGTAACATATCTCAGGTCAAGTGTTACCTCCTTATTGACCTGTCAATATTTAAGAGCTCCAACTCATCCTCAAGTCACTCTCTAGGGATTTATCATCATCTTCCTTACAGTATCTGAAATTATTTGGTGTATTTATTTACTTCTATATGTCCTACCTCTTCCAACTAGAATGATGACCACTTCTATTTACTAACCCCAGGACCAAGAAAATTTCATGGCATGTTAAAAGTTCTCAATGAATATATAATTACTTAAGAGTAGGAAGAGTTCAGAAGCATCTTCATTCTGCAGAGACACTTCTGATGAAGCAAAATTATAGATAAGCACTTGGTACTGTTGATTTTTCTATTTATAGGAAAACTACTTCCATTAAATTTCTCAAGCTAAAGTTAAGACAATATCTACTTTCCCAACCCCTGTTGCTTTTAAAACTAAGCATCAATTGATAGAAGCATCATTTGAAGAGAGCTGCAGCTTTGGCCAGTTGTTGGAACTGTCAGGGCACTGGATTGTCAAAAGGTATTTAGCAAGTTTCATTCATTCACTAACTCCAAGAATGATAAGCACCTAGAGTGTGCTAGCCTCTGGGACACACATAGAACAAGGATGGGTAAGTAAGCACTAAGTAAGAACAAAATGTCACAAGTGCCAGGGAGATTATTCCAAGATGGCAAAGGACACTTCTAGCCACTGGCAAGACTTGAAAAGGTAGCATTCTCAAGCTTGACACTGAAGGATAAGAAAAATGTTAGTAGGTATAGATTCAGTCTTTCTTGCTTTCTTTAGATGAAGATTTATTAATGTTTTTTTTTATGTGTCAGATACTGGTTAGATCCTGGAAAAGAACAAAGATTAAAAAAACAAAACAACAACAACAAAAAAAAAACAATCCCATCTACAATCAGCCCAAAATTTGATGGAGAGGAGAAAAACAAACAAAAACAGAGAGAATTAAAATAAGCAAAGATAAAAGCTAAAGTGAATAGAAATGCAGTGTTAATAAGGAAACAAACAAAAAAAGAGAGTAATGGGTATATGTTGCTTGATAAAAGGAAATTTTTAAGTGAGTCTGTAAGGATGAAGAGCAGTTCACCAGCCAGAGAAGTACTAATCAAGGCTGCATCAGGAAGTTGATGAGGTTCTGTGCATTTGGGATGTTGCAGGGAGTTTAGATCACCTGGAACCAAACTTTTAAAAAGAAGAGAATAGATTTGTGGTTGCCAAGGAGGAGGGGAAGGGAGTAAAATGGATGGGGTACTTGGGGCTAATAGATGCAGACTATTGCCTTTGGAATGGATTAGCAATGAGATCCTGCTGTATAGCACTGGGAACTATGGTCACTTACGATGGAGCATGATAATGGGAGAAAAAAGAATGTATACTTGTATGTGTAACTGGCTCACCATGCTGTAGAGTAGAAAATTGACAGAACACTGTAAACCAGCTATAATGGAAAAAAATAAAAATCACTATATAAATGGGAAAAAAAATAAAATAAAAAATCCAAAAGGGTGAGGCTAGAGAGGTAGGTAGGCCATATCATGAAGGATGTTTAGGCAGTATCACAGAGAAGAAAAAAACAGAAATTCAAAAATATGGCATCAAAAAGAGTTCAAGAGCCATTCAGAGGAATAGTGGAGCCCTCCTGGTAGAAGCAGGCTGCTGCTGCAGGGGAGCTGCATCTGCAAGGAGAGTGGAGACTTTGATCATACAGGATGCCAGGCTGCAGAGCACAGGGCTTCTCCTCTCAGCAAGGGCAAGAAAGCTACAAGTGTGTTCAGCTTTCTTTCTGCCCATGTAGCTGCATGATAACACATGCTTGCTTTATCAGTCATGTTGGCTATCTCAGTGATTTTGCTTTGGATATCAATGTGAGAAAAAACATAGTTAGGCTATCTTTATAGCCATTTATGTTTTTCATTGAAATTATTTCCTTCGTCTTTTTTCCAAAGGTGAAATAAGGTAGTTAAAAGGTTTTGACAGTTTTATAGCTCTTCTCATATATGACTGTCTTGTGCTCCAAACATGTAGAAACTAATTTATGCCCTCATAAGAACATATATCTCTCTCTAAATCTTTTTGTTTTTCTTTTTAGTGCCACACCTGTCGCATATGGAAGTTCCCAGACCAGGGGGTGAATCAGAGCTGCAGCTGCCGGCCTATGCCACAGCCACAGCAATGAGGGATCAGAGCTGCATCTGCAACCTTTGCTACAGCTTTTAGCAACACCAGATCCTTAACCCACTAAGCAAGGCCAGGGATTGAACCCCCATCCTCATGGATACTACTCAGGTTCTTAACACACTGAGCCAGAACATGAACTCATTATTTCTCTGTATCTTAATTAACATTGAGATATACCATGTACATTTATTTTGTTAAATTACAAGGCACAGTGGGAGTTCCCTGGTAGCCTAGCAGGTTAAGGGTCTGGTGTTGTCACTGCTGAGGCTCAGGTTCTATTCCTGGCCTGGGAAATTCCACATTCTGTGGGTATGGTCAAAAAAAAATTAAAAGACATACTTTAATGACATTTTAACTTATGTTTAGATATTGATAAGAGAATAGATTTATTAATGTGATGGTATTTTCTACTTTTTAAGCAGAGGTATGTTAATGCTGAGATATGAGTATAGACAATTATTTCAGGAAGCAGCCCATGAAAATAAGTGCAGAGGGAGCTATGTTGTCCCCATCCCTGGTCAGTACCCGAAAATATAGTCATCAATCAGTATGTGTCAAAGTGATAAATGAATCAACGAATGAAAAGAAGATATAGTTAGAAGACCTGGAAATCAAACTTTAGTATTTTACGTGACTCTGTGCTCTTTGACAAATTACTCAACCTTTTTAAGCCTCATTTTCAATAGGTTATTTAGAAGACTGTTTCTCAAAATTTAACATATATATGAGTCACCTGAGGATCTTGTTATATTTCAGATTCTGACTCAGTGGGCCTGAAGTTGGGCTCAGGCTTCTGTATTTCCAATAAGCTCCACATGATGTCGAGACTGATGGTCTGAGAGTTCTGTGGAGTCGTGGGTTAATGATGCGGTGTTGTGGCTGCAGCTTGGGTGCCTGCTTTAGTGTGGGTTTGATCCCTGGCCAGGGAACTTTTGGATGCTGGGGGCATGACAAAAAAAAAAAAAAAAAAAAGACCACTGGCCATACTTTTGAGTAGAAAAGTTGTACAAGATCTAGTAAAGTACATCAACACTTCATAAGCTGCTAGGAATTACATGAAAGTTATTTGCTGCTATCTATTCAGTTAGTAATTTTATCAGTTGTGTTTGCCATATACCCAGCTTTCTATCTTCTCAATATTTATTAGATTTTGGCTTGCAAAATAGATCTTCCATCCAAAGCTAGCATAAATATATCATTTCACTTCCTTCTAGATATTTTCAGGCTCCAAAAGAAATATTTAACTCTTTTAAACTTCTGAAAATGATCTCAGTGTATAGAATAAGGACTGAATTCAAATTATATAGTTTCTACTGACAGTCAAGGGCCCAATGTACACTTAATAATCATTTCTTTACTATTTTGTAATACTTTTGTTAAATCTTAAGGCCCTAGATGTATCCAGTTTCTCTTAAACATTTTTAAGCATCTACAAAAGTAACAAACCTATGTCTGAATTTAGCAAAATTTCAACTCCCTATCATGTAGTTTTGATACATGAAACTGTCACTTTCTAAAATAGTTTAAAATCTATCTAGCAATAACATTGCTATTGCCTTAAAAAAATAAAAAAGGCTCTTGGTACTCTTGCCAACTCTTACATAAAAATCCACATTTCAAATGTTTTAAATCCTACGGAAGACCCTGCAAAAATTCTAATACTGCACAATTCTAAAATTGAACTAGGGAATTTCACCATCTTTATAATACTTAGTATTCTCTTCCAGGAACAGAGCATAGCTCTCCTTTTACTTCTATCTTCTTTCGCTTTCCCCATTGAGGCATCATAATTTCTCTTTATGAAAAAAAAAAAAAGCTATTGTGTTTTAGGAAAAAATATAAACTATAAGTATACAACTAAGGAGCAACGGGGGGGGGCGGTTGGCAGACTGGCCAGTTTTATGAAAAGTATTTTTTCCAGTAATTTCTAAGTCTCATGATAATAGAAGGTTAAGTAGAAATGCCATCAATTGTCGCATAATTGTTGCATATCTATGTTGCACTGCCATCAGTAATTTTGGTTGAATGTTTACGGGTACAATTAAGAAAGCTGCAAAGTGGCTTGTTCATTTCCTATAGCCTTTTCTTTCAATCATTAAAGATCCTGTTGAGTGCCAAGTATGTGCTGGACACACAAAAGATTTTGCAACAAACAACAATGACCACACAAAGCAGCCCTTCGAATTGTTCAGAACCTAGAAAGGAAAACACACAGGCAAGCCAATCAGTGAAAGCACAGAATGGTAAGGAGAGTTCACTGTTAAGTACAGGATGTAATACATTTTCTTCAGCAAAGAGACTACCAGCATCTTGGACCAGTATCTCCAAGAAAAGACTACCAACTGTCCCAATACCAGGTAACTTATTATATAAAGCAAGTTTATTCTGAGGTGCACCAGCGGTAAGCCACAGCAGATGCCCTGGCAGGCCACCCAAATACTCCTTCAAGTCCAAGGCACTTATCCTTCCAGCTGCTGGGAGGGCTGGCTGCTGAGAGCACTAGTGGGTCCCTCCACTAAAAAGAGCTGCCTCACCCAAGATTATGCTCCCTCTCTGGTTATCCTTCTGCCCATGCGCATGACTGAATGATGCGAGGTACAAAAGCCACAATGTGCGACACCTCTAAAGGTTAACTCCCAATCTACAGCACTAGGTGGGACTGACCAAGGCCTCTAGTGTTACAGGTCTCTGCGAACGTCTCCCTCTACTCAATCCAGCATCCTCACTCTGTTACCTGGTCCTACAGGCACATCTCTATCCTGGAGCCCCTTTTCCAAGAACTATCTTAGTACTGTATTTGTTCTTGCTTTTTTTCTTTCTTTTTCCCCCCTCCACTAGAAGAGAAGCAAGGCCCGTTGTTGTCATTCCATCTCTGTACCTCCAACATCTACAACAGTACTTGGTACATAGGTGTGCTTAATAAACATTTTCTAAGTAAACACACAAAAATGGAACCCTTCTTTGCTCTTTTCAGTTGAATCAAAGGGCTGGTCCCCTGCCCCTGAACCTCAGAAAGTAGCAGGGAGCTGCTACCCAACAGATTTCCTGGGGTGGGCCTGCCTATCACGCAGTGCAGATCTCTGGACACTGCCTGTTCCTAGATTGCCACAGCTTGCGACATCGCTTTGCTTGAGGAAATCAGCACTTCCTGTTTGATCTCCCTGCTGCCGACACTTGCCTGAACCTGAAGCTGGTGCCCTTCTCTCCAGTTTTCTTTTCCTTCTTGCTTGGCCTCTGCTCCATCACCTAGAGTTGGTCTCCTCCCAACTCCTCCCCACTGTCAGTAAGATTCAAATCCAAAGACCTCAGAGTTCAAAATTATGCTCTGCCTACTTCAACATGCTGCTACTCAAGGCACAGCAATTACAGCTGTGCTTTTAATACCATTTGTATGGCACTTTACAGTTTACAAGGCACTATTACCTCACAGCTGGTCCAATGCTTAGTGACATTCATTGCATGGCATTTACCCTTTGCTATCAATGTCACCATATCTATCCCTCCTGGAAGTATCTGACATGCCAGGTATCTCTTCTAACTACAAATCTGCTTCAAGAAAAATACAATTATAATTCAGAAATCAGAAATAATAATCAAGTTGGTAGCATCACACAGATCCCAAAACAACCCTGCTGCCTAATTTCCATCTGTGGCTGCCCATCCCTTTCCTCCGAGGGCTGAGGAGAAAGGCAGTATCCTGTATTCTTTTCCCAGAGCCTCAGTTTTATGCACCATCTAGATTTTTTTCTTCCCACAGGTGCCTAATTATGACACGGCCTCAGCGGTACACACAGTTCCCTGGGTCCATTTTTTGGAATCTGCTATTCTTCTTTCCTATTCTCCTTGTGAAAGAAACAGAGAGTGATTGCAGTGCTTTTCCCTTCCGATGCCAGCCTGTTGTTCTCAGCTCATTACCATCTTCTTCCTCCACAGCTGCTCCTCCTCTCCAGACAGTCACCTCAGGCTTCCTTTGCCATGATTTTTCCTAATAAGATTTTCAGCCTCTCTGTCCACACCTCTGAATGACAGCCGTGTTAGACTATATCTAGTACTCAGAAAAAGTGCCCAGGGTGGCTGGCGCAGGGATTCTACCATCCCAGTCAGCATCTGATCAAGGAGAAAACGAAGTCAGTTATTTAACCAAATTCACATTGTCGCTAATGGATGAACAGGAAACTGATCCTAGTTTTCCTAGTTCCACATCTTTTGGCCCAAGGTGACATATAATAGCAACGATGACAGTCACAAAGATTGCTTACTATGTGCTAAACCCTGACCTGGGCTGTTATCATACACCGCCTCTTTTAACTCTCAAGACAATCCTGTTTTCATGGAATAAGTAAATGATGTTATCATCCACATTTTACCTACGAGGAAACTGAGGTTCAGAGAGGATGTATGTGACCTACAGCCTGGTCACACAGTCAGGAGATGTTGGGACAGAGATCTGATCTGATCTTAGGAGACTGTTCTATCATACTTCAAAATGTAGCTGTTATTCTAACAAACGTCACTCCCCATTGTTGGTTTTATTTGACATTATGTCCACAGGATGCGCCGCCATAACTCATATGGTATTTATCTCTTATTCTCATCTGTCATTTTATAAAACCTCAATTGCTTTCTAAAGACATATTTACTTCCCTATTCACCCTTGTTTTCTCAAGAAAGAGTGAACATTTATTTCAGATAAATTCTCACTTGAACACTCTCTTAATAGACACCAAAAACATGGGTCATCTGCCATTTCTTCAGAGCAGCAGTTAAAAAAGAGGAATGGAACTAGTATTTACTCATGTTCACTTTGCCCCAACTACTTCATATGGCTCACGTAGCATAAACAACAATTATAAAATGGGTATCATCAACCCATTTTACAGATGAAGACCTAAGGTTCAGGAAATTTAACTCACCCCAAATCACACAATTTCCAAATGACAAAGAACTCAAACTTAGCTCACCAAAGGAGAATGCGCTTTCCACCATGCACACCTGAGTTCAATACAACAATGTATTGAGGAGAGAACACAGAACTACCTTTTAAGCAACAGTACAAAATTTCCTGACTGAGTCTTTTGCACTTCATCAGGATTTCCACTTTTTATTTATTTTCTCCAAGACCCCAAAGGACCTCTTGGACATTTTTCTCTGTGAAGTCGAGGCATTCTGAATATTAATAACAATTTTTTTTAAAGCTCAATATACATAACTCCTAAGTTATTAGGTTTATTAGCAAGACTATTTGTTACCTTGTACTGAGAAAATCATGTTTACTGCTCATATTGCTGAGGGGAAAATAAGAAAATTTCTAAGTTAATTTCTCCTCATCAATAATACATGGCCAACACATACACGCACCCACGCACGCACCGTCACTTCAGGCTGCATCTTTGGGTCTTTGACGCCATCTATCGGCTGTGTGCCACCTGCAGCAGCACCTCGAGGTGGGAGGGTGGATGCTGTGAGCATCCTAGTACATGCCTAGCCGGGTGTGATGGTGGATCTCAAGAGCAGGAAAGAATGAGGCTTAATGTCACACCAGATGTCCTTGAAAGGAATTGATTTCAAAAGACTGCTCTTGTTTTTCTTTAGAAAGGATGTCTTGTTCCTAACAGAGTGGCCATAAGATAGGGAGATCTCCCCACAGAGGACAAGTACACTGAAGATGTGATGCTGCCACAGAAAAATGGGCAGAAAGACAGAGCTGGAAAACAATGCTTTGGCCAAGACAGACTATGAAATGAGTAATAGAGGAATGAGAGGGCAGGGTTCTGCTGTGCTGCTGTGTAAAAACTTTCAATCCTGATGGAAAGAAAACTTGTTGTCTAGCTATGAGGTGTTGACACATCTTCAGAGCCCTCAACCTTGTCCCCAGATGGGCTTCAGGGGACCTGCGAACCCCCTGAAATTTTATGCAAAATGGCTTTCATGTTTTTGTTCCTCAGGGGCAGATTTTTAAAGTCTGCTAGTTTTTCCAAAGGCCAACACATCAGCAGAGCCACAGATCCTGTTATATCAGAAAACAAAACCATGTAGACAAAAAGCATGGATTTGAGAGTCAGGCCAGGGATGATCCTCCTCTGCCACCATTTAGCTGCATGACCTTGAACATGGTCATACAAGTTCTCTGCCTCTCAGTGCCCCCATTTTAAAGCTACAGATAAACTGCATCTGAGAAAAAAAGAAATGACTTGTTAGAGCTTATATACCTGTGGATGCTGGAGCAGGAGTTCTAATCATGCGACCTCCCCAAGCCTAGCAACTGTTTCACTCACTTTCGTTTTCTTCCGTGTCCACTATCAACACTGAGGGACAACTCCTCAGGTAGGACTGTCATGGGCTCATACCTGTGCAGTTGTTCAGGACTCCATGCTCAGAAGGGCCCCTGCCCTTGGGGTTCAATGCTCTGTAAGTCACCACCTTGAATTCTTCATAATGGTGTCTTTGAATTTGTGTTTTGTAAATTATGTCTGATAGGATAATGAAGCATGTGGGAGGGGAGGGACTTGAAGCCCCAGCTCACATCTGGTCCTTCATCTTGCCACTTCCCCACCCACCAGGCTTAGGCTTCCCTCCCCAGGCCCCTCATTAGCACCTCACTCTCAGCCCTGCTCCCTCCTTGCCCTCCCCAGCCAGCTGCCAACACATCTCCACTCAGGGCAACAGACCTCGACCCAGGGTGACAACCACCAGGTCTTAAGGCCTTGTTTTGTCCCCTCCCACCACCTCCTTTTGAGGAGCCTGGGAGCAGGGGCAGGGAGGAGAGGGTAGAAATAGGGAATGAGTTGGGGGTATTGCAAGGCAGTACCCATCCCTGCCAGGGGCCGACAGAACCACAGTAAGTTTGGGGGGCAATTCAGTGAGGACCTCTCATTTAACCCCAGTTCCAGTACCAAGCACATCCCTGCACAGAGGGTGCAAACCCTTGGAGAATGCTATTTGCCACAGAGGATTAGGGCAGGGTACCCAGGGGAAGAGGAAATTGACTACTCTGCCATGTCAAGGCCTTACATTTTTATTTTGCGTTGAGCCCCATAATGCATGTAGTGGCCTTGTCCTTAAAGGAAAATAGAGGTAATATTTTAAGAGTGAGAAATAAATGCTAATAAGCTGTTATTACTTAAATTCATGTTTTAAACTTCTTCCGGTTAAATCCTATGTCTGCTGGCATTAGCACTCTGGCCTCACATTTATATGCCATCAATTATTTGGCGATGAAAGTGCAAACAAATAAATGCAATTGTATCCAAAAAAGAGACTACATATAACACTACATTAAGGTGTCCTATCATATGGAACCATATGGTATTTCTATTTTGAAAACTGAGGGGAGAGAAATGGGCCAGTTGGGATAAAGCTAATATTTTTTCTCCTCCTCGCAGTCTCTTTGCCACAGCTCTGCTCCAGTAGTTAGCACTGACAGGAAGGCCTGTGGAGGATTAGTTCATTTTACAGGCTAAACAGCAAAAAAGCTTGCTTGCTTGCTTTCCTCGTTTATTCTTGAGGAAATTGGCTGCAAGCTGTATTTTCTGGTCTCAGTCAGAGTGCTCAATCCATGGGTACTCAAGAAATAACATGCATCTATTCATAGTACAGCTGCAGGGAAGATTCACCTACTTTCGTCTTTCTCCCTTTTCCCCAAGGCACATCTGAGTGGACTTAGGCAAAATTACAAGTAAGGGAAATTGTTTTGATGGCCCCATTCTCCCTGTTCTAAGTCATTCTTTTCCACCTCAGATTTGGATCTATTTTACTACCTGACTGACCACTTAAAGGGCAAATATGATTATCTCCCTCCTGTGACTACAAACCCAGTGGATCTCCAGTGCTTAAAGAATCTGCTATCACTAACAGAGCAATCCTGCCCCTGCCTTTGGAGGTCCTGAACCAACTTGCTATTAAGGTAAGCATAATATAGAAGATTTTATTAATTGCATTATCTCTGTCTCTCTCCTCCTCTCCCTCTCCCACCCCCCACGCCACTCCCACTCTCCAGAGGAACTAGACAAAGTCCCAGTTCAAACCTAGCTCAAAGAGAAAGGCTTCCACACACAGTGATACCATAGGGTATCACATGTAGAACCTAAAATATGGCACAAATGAACTTATCTACAAAACAGAAACCGACTTACATAGAAAACAGACTTGTGGCTGCCAAGGGGGAGAGGGGAGGAAGTGGGATGGACTGGTGGAGCTTGGGGTTAGTAGATGCCAACTATTACCTTAGAATGGGTAAGCAATACTGTCCTATTGTATAGCACAGAAAACTATATCCACTCCTTTGGGATAGACCACGATGGAAGACAGAGAAGGAATGTGTGTGTCTGTGTGTGTGTGTGTATATATGACTGAGTCGCTTTACTGCAGAAACTGATACAACATTGTAAATCAACTATGCTTCAATTTAAAAAAAAGTTTTTAAAAGGCTTTCCTCAAAACAAAGAAAACATCAAAAACAATCTGCCAATTTTGTGCTCTTCCCAAATCTATGAAACAAAAAGGTCTCCAGACCTACCCTTTCAACACCAGAGACGTTTAACATGTTGGCTTTATTTCTAAAAGAGAAGGTAAACTAGGTGTCTACTTCAGTGGGACCTAGTCCCTTGGTAGGAATATAGAGATAACACAGGCTAATTAAAGCAATTAGCCAGGACAGGAAAAGGGCGAAAAAGCAGCTTCTGCGCAGAGGGCTAGCAGGTGAGCTATCCAGCCTGTAGTAGGACCAAGAGGAGGAGAGCAAAGGGATCAGCAGCAATTACAGACAGCTAGAGATACCCCAAGGGAAATCTCTTTAGAAGTCCCATTATAACGCTCATCATACTCTATTATACTCACATGCTCAATTGTCTATCACCCCTACTAGACTGTGAATTCCTTCAGGGCGAAGACTCTGCTTGCTTATTTCTGCCCTGATGCCCACAATAGTGTGGACTCTATTCCCAGCTGTTGATGGGGGTGAAAAGGGCTTGAGAATATGCATCTTTAATTGAAATCTGCACCACTGAATTTTCTTAAGTCCATTTCACTCTGGAGAATCAAGATCATATGAATAGTATTTTTTTTTCCCTTTCATGCAGTTTTCCAACTGCCAGTCCTAACAGCACCAAGTTTGTCCCAAGCACCTAGATCAGAGCCTGGTCGTCAGCACATATGCCGCACGTTGGTCCTCCCCCTCTGCTCAGTGCTCGTCTTAGCGTTAGGACTAGCCCCAAATTACCCAATTCAAGCACCCGCTGACCAGGAGAGAGAAAGGCTTATAACCTCTAAGTGGAGCTTAGAAGGATCCATCAGCTCCATAGCCCCACCCACGAGTAAATACTGTCATCTGAAGCCTTGTCCATCCCTGATGAACCAGCTGGTATACTTCAGGGACAACCAGCCTCCAATAGCCTCACTCCACCTGAGGCAGACTATTCTGAAGAACAGGACAAATGAGTCTTCTCGGCAGAAGCCCCTCCTCCCCATGATTTCTGCTGGAAATACCAATATAGACCAACTGTCTAATTTTCCATGATCCACACCACAACTGGGGCACATTCTACCTGCCATCTGTCACTTGTTCTCTTGTCAGATTTCTTGCAAGGCAAAGGAAACTGATTGTGTTTTTACATATAAATTAAATTGATACCGGTAGTAAAATACCTGACTGAGTTGGTGCAACTTAATAAATGCAGCCTGTTTGGGATAACCATGTCTGCACAAGACGGAGTGGCAGTCATCTATCAGGAATGGCAGGTCCTGCTGCCTGCCTGCACCCAGCAGCCCCTGCAGTATCTACTGTTCTCTCTGTCATACACATCTGTTTCTTCTGGAGCATAGATCCTGTGGGAATGCCAGACCTTGTAGAAAGCCTCTCCTTGATCTGGCAGTCAAGTACAGTGGAAGAGCACCCATTCTGAGGGCAGGCAGACTTGAATGTGGATCCCCACTGTCAACTTAAAGAACATTGTGTGACATGAGAATTCTAAGTTTAAGGTTTACTCATGGTCTTACAAAGGACTATAGAACAGAAATGGCTCAGAGGAACTGCTCTGAAGAGTAGTCAGTATATATGTACATGAGTTTTTTGACTAGGAAATACACACAGTCAAGCCTAGATCTTGGTAAAATATTACTGCTAATCACAAAGAACAGACATCTCAGATTAATGATCTTCTTTTCTTTGTATGGGAAGTTGCAAGAATCTGGGGTCATTGAAATTCTTCCTGAGAAATGCATCTAACTATCTAGGGTACAATTTATTGAAAGCACAGAGTGCCTCATCCTGTTTTTTTGTCCTGAATTCCTCTCAGTGTGCAAGGTAAATGGATGACTGCAGTGGGTTGCAACTTAACCCTTGAAGAACTGGATGATGAGTGATACTCTGTTTTGCTGTTGTTCTCATCACTCTGATTGCTAACAGGATGTACTTAGATAATTCACTGGTCTTCTCTAAGCCTCAGTTTCCTCAGTATGTAATCCAAGTCTTCTAGTACCTATTTCTGAAGATTCTTCTAGGCTTAGAAATAAGGTATGTAAAGCACCTGGCTTGCCTTTGACCACCCATAAATAGTAGTCAGTAATAGGCTGTAAGAAGTCATCTGTGTCAACCTCCACTAGAAAACAGCACCTATACTATTGTTGTTGCTGTTGTTTTTAATCATTTTCGCAAATTATTTGGGCATATAGAAGACTTTTCCAGGATGAGATTAGCAGGATTAAAATTAAAAAGTACTATCTGCTTAATGGAATAAAATAAAACAAAAAATCATCCAATACTATTCAATCAACCTTTTCCCTATGTTAGCTAGGTCCCTTCAGTTCATTCCAATCACCTTATCTCTAAGTGGAAATAAGTAAAATGGGAATTTCGACAGTAGAACCAGACCTCACCTAAATGAGAACATTGCTAAAAGCCTCAAAGATCAGTCACCAGAGCTCTGGCCACCAAGTTTTCCTGTGGTTCCCTTGACTCCAATACTCTGCCAGTAGTGACTCAACATGCCCCTTTACCCACTCCTACTCCTCTGACACTATGTCCCCTTTCTGCCTTTCTCAAAATTTCTGCTTATCCTTCTACTTATCTATGGCCCTGACTGCTCATGAATTCCTTTTCATGAAGCCTGTATACATATCTCATGCTCCCCTCTTTGTGTTCTCTGCCTCGCTGGCCAACTGCTGAGTCTACGTCTCATACTCAGACTCCCCAGTGGAGAAGTTTACAGTTGAGTTTATCACTGTCAAAGATAATTAGCATCACCCAGGTGAGAAACTGTGCATCAGGCTACTGTGAATCAGAGACCTAGCAGCCTTAATTCAGATACCTCTCCCTTGTTCAGTCAGTTATGGCCAGAACCTCAGAATCTAATTCTACCTGTGCATAGGAAGCCCTAGGGCTGCTTACATCCACAGCAGGCTGCTGGCTTGGCAGGCAGTCAGCACGACAGATTCCCCTCCAAAACATCTCTTTCCTCAGGCATTTTTATTTCAGAGAGGGCTTGTTACATGAATCAGAAAATTGATTACCATACCAGAGATGGTACTTATTATACAGGATCCCTCGTTTCAGAAATTTCAGTGTAATCAGAACAACAAAATGCCATCCCTAAACCGTGTCCCTTGGAACAGGAAGATTTTGAATCATGGAAGGCTTTGTATGTATTTGCAAATACAACCAGCTTAATACAAAATCCATTTTCAGAGTTCGGAGAGAAGGCTTCTAATAGTACAAGGATAACTAGGAAATATTTAAGATGCTGAAGCATACCTGACTCACTCATTCTTGATCTTGTACTGGTAGCTCCCCCATTAAGTAAGTACTTATGAGTCATATACTAACAAATAAGTAACTCCTTGCTGACTGCTTTAATACCTATGGATGATTGAGGGACAGTCTCAAAATAGCTTTGGCGAATGCCAGGTGGTGAATACCAGGTGGTAAGCCTTATGAAAACTGGTAAAACAATTGCATATCATGCCTGAATTTCACACCTCTAATTGTGATGTTCCACTGCTTTATTTCTTGGAAACACATCCTTAACTCATTCCCTTGCAGAATTAAAGACTAATAATTAAACAAAGCCAATTCTCTTTGTATCATTCGGACAAATTTCTGCTTTATTCTGTCAAGAAAGTGGTGTGGGGTTGGGAGGGGAAAGTTGGCCAAACCAGGAGCTTATTTTTATTAATGTTTGGGAGCATCATACTGCACTTTATGGTAGTTTGAGGCAATGTGCATGACTTGTTAAATGATGAAAAGCAAAGTAATGTTGTTTTATGAATGATCGCAAGGTCAGAGGACTCAAGGGTAGTATATAGAAGCAGGAACAATCTCGCCTGTGAAATGCTGCTGAGGGCCATTACCCAGATGTCATTCCTGCAGAAGAATTAGTCCAACAATTTCCTGTCTTACAATGGCTGGACTGACCATAACTGAGAAGCCCCAGCCTGGTGCTTTTGTAATATAGAATTTGTTGAATAAAAAAGAGTGAAGAGGCTTAGATGGTACTTCCATGATGCCCCAGACAACAAAGTCCTTTTGCCTAGAAGAATAAATCGAAATGATCTATTTAAGGGGCTGTCTCTTCAGTTAGGAGAGGACCCTTCATCTCTATTGACTCAGTACCGAGCATAAAGTAGAGTCAATAAAAGCTTGTTAAATTATATGGGGTGGGGTTCCCTTGGCTTAGATTATCTCTTATGAGGGGTTGCCAATAACGTCTTGAAAACAAAAGGGTTAACTAAGGATGACTGACTGGGGTAAGTATATAGTTTCTTATAAACTCGTATATATGTGTGTATATATATGAGAAATATCTCTAAGTTCAAAATACATAAATTTATGTTATATGTGTATATGTATGTACCATACGTATATTTATGTGTATGTGTATATATACATACACATATGGCAAAGACTATAAGCGGGTTCTGGTATCTATAAAACAATTGAGTCCATTTGGGGGTCACCGCAAACTGTCTCTCTGTTCATTCGCTGCTGATTTTCCTCTTATTTAAGACTGCTCTATGCTTGAATTACCCCAAAATTCACTTAAATTTTCCATCATTAGTATTGCTAAGGACTGTCCCACCCTCACCCAAAGTTAACACTTTTCCACCTAACTTGTTACCCTCAAGAAGAGCTGCCCTGGCCTGGGTCCTTAACCAGTTCCTCTGCTCTGGGTGGCTATGTAAAGAATTGCAAAGAACAGGGCCTTGGAAAATACACAGTCAAGGACTTGTGTCTCTAGTTGCTTAATTTCTTAATTCCTTTAAGTTTCCATCTCTTCTTCTCTAAAATAAGTATAATAATAGTACCTATCTAGTTGGGGCATCATAGAGATTAAATCAGGTAATATGTAAAGTACTGAAAAGAGTTAGGGGCACATAATAAACCCTTTTAAAGCAGTAGTTATTTCTAATCACTATTTTTTCACCTGATTTTCTTCTCTGAACATTGAGTTATACACGATGGTCCTGAACCCCTTTTTGCAATTTGTTCTAAGAAGGTGAAGTAAGCAGTGTAGCTACTTCTTTCATTAGCATGTGAACTAAAAACAGAGCTTCTCCAGCCACACACCCCTTAGTATTTCTTCTCTAACATATGAAACATAGTCCCCACTCCAAATCATGTAACTATTTCAAACTCAACGAGGTAATACTTCCAAGTCTCAGCAAACAGAAGTATTAATTGTCATATAATCACTTAACTTATAGATGAGAAAAAAACTCTTGAACTCTGTGAATCTTAGGAATAGTGAGTTTGATTCTCTTTGAATCGAACTAAACCCAAAATCTTAAGGATGGATATCCACAAATATTTCCTTTGGCAGAAATTAATTGAGTGCCCATTCTATGTAAAACACTATGCTGCATCCTTCCCCAGTGCTCCAGCTTGGGTCAACTGTCCTCATGTCCCACAAAAATAGGAGATGTCTCAACTGGTCTATCACACATCCTGCATCCAAACTGCCTATTTTACTTGTCTGACACTATGTAACACCAGCTCTTTTAACCAAATCTCTACTTAATCAACTCTCTGGATTAAGTATTCACCTCTATAGCCCACTGACTGAGACCACTGAAGCTTAAGACTGGTAGGCTGTTCACAATGTCTTCACACACATTTTGCTTCCAACATCTAGGTTGTGAATTTACCAAGAGCCAGTGATGTTTGTTACCAAATCTTTGTTTGTTTGTTTATAGTTGATATTGGAATACAAAGTTTAACTAACATAAACCCTTTAAATATGAATGCAAAAAGAGCTGTTATATCAGTAATACTAAACAGAGTATTTTGAAAAGACTCAGTGAAGGTGAGTCATTTTTTAATGCTGCTAAACAAGGAGAGAAAATATTTTTTAAAATTGGAAGAAAAAGTATGTAAAATTTTTAAAAGCTCATGCATTCAGTTTGCTTGGCAAGTACCCAGGTTTTAGCTCTACTTTAGAGTAACAGAATCTGGAAGTTGTAAACAATGCATTGTGGATGGGGTTTATGCAAATAAAATGCTAAGGACTCTCATCAGTGGCTTCTTCATAATCAAAGAAAACAGTAACCCTACATTAAAATACTGATGACTAAATATGCCCTTGACTGTTACAAGTTAAAATAAAATGTTTTAGGTATGCATGCATGATTTTAATGATACTTTAAGCAGTTGCTTCAAATAACCAAACAATAACTTATATGAGCCACAGGGTCTCATATTGCCTTGGTTTACACAGTGTATCTCAAGCCTAACATGGTGGTGAAACATGGGAAGGCAGGAAGGAGGAAAAGAGAGTGGAAAGGAAAAAGGGGGAGGAGAAGGGGAAGGGAGGGAGGAAGGAGATAAAGGAAGAAATGGTTTTGAGTGGCTTAAGTGAAAATTTGGTTCTTATAGGCTGCAAAGTGGCAGGTCAGGACAATACCTTTAAAGTCCATCACATGGTGAGAGGAGTTTGGTTTGTCTCTTACTCCCCAACCCCCTGCCACAAATGTTTCAAGGCAAAACTTTGTTTTTCCTACTTGCAATAGATTCATTATCTAAACCAAACTCTCAAGAAATGTGAGAAGATTCTCCCAGACTACTGCTTCTCTTGCATCTAATATTTATGCACATCTTCCAAACTTTTGCAAATCAGCCCATTGTGTGTGCAGGAGGAGTTGGATTTTACACATCTCCACGGCCAGTGGAAGGTGACAAAGAGTCTAAAACTAGCACGACAAGAGGTCATTCTGACTTGACAACTTCCAGCTCCCGATGTGTCCAAGGTTAGGAAATGCTGCTTTTAGGAATCATGTTTGGGATGACTGACTTATGAGAGAATGGACACTAAGGAAAAACAACGCCAATTAAGCCCTACTGCACCCCAAGCCCTGGGCCAGCTCTTTGCTTCTTTAATCCTATAGCAATCCTGTGAAGGAGGCATTGTCGTCCTCATTTTACAAAGGAGGAAACAGACCAGCTAAAGTCAAGCCATTTGCTTGGGATTGCACAGCTGGTAAAGTAAAGGAAATCCCTGGACCTTTCCTGACCCCACCTTGCCCCCCAGCCCCAACTTGGGCCAGTTGGAATTGGTTTGCATTAAGTGCTGAGCCCACAGGAAAATCCAGAGGTTTAAAGTTTCATCTAGTCATGACTGAGAGCAGAAACCTAAGAAAAGAAACTATGACATATACCCACAGTCTCCAATCTCATCACAATGCAAGCAGCATCACCGTCTTGCACTCCAAATTCTACGAGTCGTGAAGGAGCACTTGAGTACAGTGGAGGGTCCTTGTACACATTTGGGTAATTAGGGCTGGGATTCTTCTAACCACTCATTGACCAAAGCAATTCCTCTCACAGAAGTTTCTGCTCACACGTCTTTTTTGTTTGTTTGTTTTTACATCTGCATGAGAATGATTTCCCAGAGTAAGAGTTCCACCTGGAGGATGAAAGAAAATTTGGACCACCTTCCACAAAAATATTTAGGCGATAAACTATGCCAAAGGCTGAAAGCAAAACAAGTACTCAGGAAGCTGTACTATGTATGAACTATGACATGATGGTATTGAATCCTCAATACCAACTCTTTAACAGAAGTATTATTATTATTCCCACTTTGCTGATAAGGTAATTGAGGTTTCAAAGCCAGTCACTTTTTTGAATTCACTCTTCTTCTAAGTAGTGAAGAGGGAATTGAAACTCCGGTTTCCATAAACAAATTTTAGATCTTAAGGGATATGACATACTCCATCTCTAAGCAAGAGAAATACTAAAATAATGACAAATGGGCCCATAAATCAAAACAGTATCCTCTGCCTCTACCCCAATCCCAAAAAACTTCCCAGCCTGGATGTGGCCTTCACCCCTTTTGTGCTATGATGCTCTCCTTAGAAACTATTAAATTTCTGTTGCAAGCAATATGACTTAAACCCATGTACACTCAAAGTATAAATATAGTTTAATCCATAAGGCTTAAGCTTTATTTATTCATTTAAATTGATTACTTATGCTCAACAAATAAAACTGAAGCAAAAATTCATCATTTCTTTACCAATGCAAAATTAATTGTTCACATCTAAATTAAGATAAACAAAGCCTAATCTATCAACCCTTGATAGAAAGCCGCCATCAGATCTGGGCTGGCTCTGGGTTCTCCTTTCTTTACTCTGCCCCAGACCTCCTAGCCTTTCCTCTAGGCTGCCATCAGCCATCCCATCCCTCCCGAGTCTTCTCCCCCAAACCCATCTCCAAAACAGAACACAAGTTCATCTCTAAAACAGGACATCATCTCTCTACCAATCCCAATTCTTGTGACATCTGAGACAAATTCATAGACCCTTTGAGATTTAAGGATTTCCTTATGGGGTATAGAAAGGGTAAATAAACAGAAGACAATATGGGGCAATGTGGAAGTTTTTATTTTCCAAGGTAGCCACTTGTTAAAATGTGACATTGGCAGACTAAGCAGCCAAGTCTGTGTCTACTTCTTTGAACTTCAGTCACTGCTTCACAGTAGAGAATGGTGAAGATGATGCTCTATGACCTCCCATTAAAAGAAATGCCGTAACCTTTCTCCTTGCTTTCTTAGGGCAATTGCTTTTACAACTCAGACACCATGCTAATAATACCAATAATCTCTAAGAAAGAAAACTGCTAAAACATTGACTAACAGGCTCAGAAGCCAACTAATAATAATAGTCTCAATAATCCCAAACTAGCTCATGGGGAATGACCACATTGAAGAAGTCACAGATAGGTATTCTGGTCAACAGATCAGCTAGACTGGTTTTCTGTCCCCCACAGTCTCATACTATCTAACTAATAAAACAGTCAATGGTATATTATTATTGCCTTCTTTCTAACTCTCAACAGGGCTGGGCTTATTCAAAGTTATTGGATTTAGACCCTAGCTCAATGTGCATAGTAGCACTGTTAGTTTTTTTAATTTCATAACTAGGTATAAATTCTTCATTTCTGATCAAGAAGTCTACCTGAGAAAGTTAGCATTTGAGCTAGGTGTAGAAGAATGGGTTAAACTGGAACATTCCAAGGAGGGAATTCTGTTTGAGTAAAGACAGACAGCAAAGTGGTGGGCATTTATGGGTCATAGCAAAATACGTAAAGTGGGAGCACAGATCATATGGGAAAAAATAGTGAGAAGAGTATTTTAAGGGAGGGTGTCATGCAGTGATGAGAGTCTTTACAATCTCCATTTCACTTGATGACCATTGAGGGATACTGAAAAGTTTTAAGAAAAAGAAAGCTGTAATCCTGTTTTCCCTAACCTATACTTCCAAAAGTTTAAATCACTTGTTCACAGCTTACATGTTGATCTAATTAATCATGTCTTACATAAATGTTTGGACATACTGTTTATATGCCTAAGAGTCAATGATGCTACAATTCCTGATCAAAAATCATGTTCCTGGGTTGAACAAGTGCTAATCCTTGGCTTTCTCTGAGAATCTGGGGGTGTGCTTAGAGGTAACTGGCACCTTATGACAAATTCTCCATGTCCCCGTGCAAGGGAGGTCCAGATGGAATCACCGGCCAGGCCTTCCTGTATTTCCCTCAGCAAAACTAATGTGATGAAAGGATCATTATCCAGAGAGAAGCAGCAAAAATTATTAACTGCAGCAGCGTATCCAACAGTGCTTTGCAAAGACTCCTTTCCAAAGAGCCTGAAGCTGCTGTTTCTTTGCCAAGTACAGGCTGAGACCAGCTTCCTTTACGTGTGGCTCCAAAGGAAAACTCTGTGAAACTTTTAACATAATTTCTAAATGATACGCTAGGCTTATTGCTAAAAACAGATTCTTCTAGGAGGTCAATTCACATATATTCAAACATGCTGAGAAGATCGACTATCAGCCAGTCATTTTATACACATTATTTCATTTAATTCTTTATGATAAATGGGTCAATTATTTTTAAAGACAATGAAGCCTAAGTTTAAGGCCAAGTAATTAGGCCAAGGTCACAGAGTTAGTAAAAGCTAGTTTCAAACATGGGATGGTTATAGCTTTTTTCCTCCCCATTACCCAGGTCTGTCTCTTGCTATATGGCAGGATCAGACTGGTGTTGGGAGTACAGACGTAAGTGAAAATGCCATCCTTCCAATGAAGGCCCTCACAAATTGTGTGGGCGACAAGCGGTAAACCAAGAAGATATAACTGATGGCCAAATAAAAATAGCAATAAAATGTAGTAGGAATAGCAATAAAATAAATGTAGTAGCAATAAAATTAAAAATGAGTAATTACATCTAATCTCAAAGATCTGTGACTACAGAGTTTTTTCCTTCATAAGGAAATCCATCAATCTTCTTTCAACATGGATTTTCATGAATGAACAGAATTTTGACTGATGGTAAAAGATCAACAAGTTATAAGAAATTCTGAGCTGGTACTGAGCTTCCAAACAGATCTGAGTCCCTGCAGAAATCTCAGAATCAATTCTAGATATTGGAGTTGTCAGATACCTATCTAAAGAAACAGGTTTATCGTGTGTAAAATATAAAACACTGTATTGAAAATAAGAATAGCATGTAATGGTAAATTAGAAAACACAAATTAGCAAACCCAATGCATCAATTCATAAAGTGGTATAGAAAAAAAAAAAAAAAAACAAAAAAAAAACAAAAAAAACCCTAGCCAGCGTGATGGTTTCCTTTGTTCTTGGGATACAAGAAAAACCTCTTAATGTAATTCACCAAATGAAATATTTCAGAAGAAAAACTTAAATATATGTATACACACACGCAACGCAATTTTAATTAACACTCCCTATGATTAAACGTCTTAGAAAATTAAGAGCCGAATGAAATTTCCTTAGACTAATAAAGGATATCTACCAAAACAAAAAGAAAGGACAGTGCAGAAATTATACTCAAAAGGTAAAAAGTTAGATGCATCCCCTGCTACAATCAAGGCAATAACAAAGGTGTGCACTATCACTTTCTCTTTAATGTTATACTTAGGGAACTACCCAGAATACTGATGCAATTACAAAAAAAAAAAAAAAAAAAAAAAAAAGAGGTGTCAGTATTACATTGAAATCAAGGAAACAAAACTATCATACTTTTGTAGTTTGTAAGGAATTAATAAAGAGAAACCTCAATTAAATAGAGTTGAAAAACCAGAAGGGGAAGCTCTTATACCCCCACCACAATAGCAGAGCCCTACAAAAAGAAGAAAAGCCTCCTTCTTTCCTAGCAAGAACTCCAGCCAAAAAAAGCCATGGGCTGTATACTCTAGCCCTCCCAACTTCCTTTCCCACTCTATGGAAGAGTTCAACTCTCTTTTTGGCTAGATATATTTGTACCTGGCTCTCCATGGTTGCAGACCCCTAAATTGCAATTCTCTGCTGATTCCAAATAAATCTTTTTTCGTTGTATCTTGCTGGAGAAATAGATGGCAATACATTTGTTTTAGATCTACAAGTTAATATGAATACCTACTCAGAAAACTCAGAAGAACCTTCAGACAAATAAGCAGAATGAATATTCTGCTAATTTTAGAAAAAAACAGAATTTGGCTAATCTTTTTAAATTAGACTCAGTATTTTAAATCAAATTTTCTCCAAAATTGCCAAATTTCAATCAAATCTCAACAAGTTTTTAAAGTGACTTAACAAGATAATTCTAAAATAAATCTGGAAGATGAACAAAAATTATCCAAATATGCTATATGAGAACAGAGTTAACATTGCAGATCAGTGGGGTAAGTATAGGGAAGGTTTTCTGAAATAAGACACATGAACTACCAAATCTTACGGACAGTACTAATAAAACACTTTAAATCAAAAGAAATTATGAAGAAAAATTTAAAATGAAGCATAAACTGGGAGAAAATATTTTTTAAATTATCTAGAATAGATCAGGTTGAACAATATACAACCACCATTTTTAGAGGTGGAAAAAAGGGTCAAACATTCATTTGGTTACCAATCAAGAATTCCTATGAATTATTAAAGGAAAACTAAGCAAGGAGTGACTTTAGCGTCATGGCTGCATAAGGCATCTCTCATTTTTTGTAGACTCACCATCCCAACAACAAATATCAGTACCCAACTACAATCAAAACTGCCTCATAGGAGGTGTGGGATTTATAACTAAGGAACCCGGAGTTGGGGGGGGGGTGCCTCATCCACCTACCTGTATGTCAGGTGGTAGGCAACAGACCTCAGTCCTGGCTATAGGCCCTGAAGTGACCCATGAACCAGTTCTGGCCCCTTTCCGCCAAGGTCCAAAGCCCAGGAAAACTCTGACTGAGGAAAGCACCCATGGTGGAGCAGAGAAGGCCTTTATGGGAAGTCCAGGTTTCCAGCAAAACAATACAAGTTTAAGGGCACTGGACTAAATAATTTAATAGGGAAGAACAAATCTGACTCTGTATTAAATCTATTTCTTTTTTACTTTAACCTTTGTATGCTATTGCTTTTGCTTCCAGTTAAGAATGTTGCCTATAGCTTGAAATATACCAGACAACCCATTCTCAATGCTCTGACCTTTTAGAGAATAACACTTTTCATTCATATAGAGATTAAAAATAGCAGAACAGAGAATAACATTTGTCCTGTAGGAGGTTTACAGGAACATCATGACCTGACCAATGTGGACAACTCCAACAACAGCAGATTGCTACAGGAGAAGTTTGTAACAACTAGCCACACCCCTCACTCCCTCTGCCTTTAAACATGCTTACTGAAAGCCTTTGAGGAGTTGGGGGTGTTTGGGGCATGAGCCACCCATTTTCCTGACATGGCCCTGCAACAAACCTGTCTTTGCTCCAAAACACCAACATTTTAGTATGTTTGTTGGGACTTCACTGCATGTTGGGACATGAGCTTGCACTGGGTAACGGAAGAACAGTTTGACTTTGCCTTTGTCACCCCTCCCTCAAGGCAGCAGAGCTTAGGGTCAGAAGACCAGGGGCTTAGGGACCTTGATTTCTCCCCTGGGGTAAAATGAGCCCATGAGTGACACCACACTTCCCCAGCTCTGTAGATGCCACCAAAGAGGTTCATTTCTCTTAGCCTCACCTTCTAGGGATTGGTTCCATGGGCTCTGCTATGTAGACTACAATCCAGGGATGCCTAAGTCCCTTACATGAAATGGAGCCGTAAATTTGGCCCCCCACATCAGAAGCTTCTCCATCCATGCTTCTGCCAATAGTCGACTGATATTTGATCCAAGGTTGGTTGAATGCCCAGAGATGGCAACCAGCAGGTTCAGAAAGCCAAATTCATTAAACCAGGAGCTCCAAGACTTCAGGCCAGGAAGAGTCTGGGAATGTGCCCAGGGCTTTCAGATGACATGGAAGGGATGCAGAGCTTACTAAGAGTATGGTGGACTCCATCAAGAAGCCTACCCACAAGCTGCTGGGAGAGCCCACCTACAATCCCCCAGCTGACCCATGGACACTCCCAGAACCCCCGTTCCTAAACCACGCACACCCCAAGTCTGCAGCAGGTACCTGTGTGCCCCCTGAAGGTGGTAACAAGGGCTAGCTCTGGGAGATGTCCAGCAAGCACATGCAGGAAGCAGGCATGAATCTGTGGGCCAAGGGGACACCACAAAGTTGATCTGTAACGCCACCTGTGGGAAAACAAAAAGAGACTGTCAGCATTGGTGTATTGAAGAGGGAGAGAAGGCATACGCTCTTTAAAAATGCTGCCACAAGAGGGAGCAAGAAGCCTGGAGCAGGTGTAGCCACAGAAGGTCTGAGAAAGCTTTACAATCTCTAGGAGGGCAGATGGAAGGTATTTCTCCCTGGAAGTTGGTATAAACTGCTACTTCAGCTGTGAAGATAGTGATGCAAAACTCAAAGGAACATGCAGAATCAAGGAAATGTGACACCAAAGGATCACAATAATCATCCAGTAACTGACCTCAAAGACAAGGACACCTGCATTTTACCTGATAAAGAATTTAGAGTAGCTGTTTTAAGGAAACTCGTGAACTACAAGAAAACACAGACAATTCAATGAAATCATGTATCTATATGGTATCAACAATGGAATACTATTCAGCCATGAGAAAGAAGGAAGCCCTTCCATTTGTGACAAGTGGATGGATCTTGAGGGCATTGTGCTAAGTGAAATAAGTCAAACAGAAACACACAGTGTATTGTATCAGTGTATTTTATATGTGGACTCTAAAATAAAGTTCAACTCCCAGAAACAGAGAAATGGTGATTACTAAGAGGTAGGGAGAATGATGAGATACTGTTCCACAGGTACAAACTTCCAGTTATAAGATGAAAAAGTTCTAGAGATCTGAAGTACAGCATGTTGCATAGAGTCATAGTACTGTATTATATACTTGAAAGTAGCTTATAGAGTGGATCTTAAATGTTCTCACACACAAAAAAAATATTTCTATGTGACGTGATAGAGGTATTAATGCTCTGGTATTAATATTTCTATGTGACGTGATAGAGGTATTAATGCTCTCACCAATGCTATGGTGGTAATCACTTTATAATACTTAAGTATATCAAATCGACCCATTGTACACAAACTTACACAATGTTATATATTACATATTTTTCCAATGTACTGTTAATTTTATTTTTTAGTTTTTTATTGAAGTACAATTCATTTGCAATGTTGTGTTAGTTTCAGGTGTACAAAATGATACAGTTATACATATATTCTTTCTCAGGTTATTTTCCCTTATAGGTTATTACAAAATACTGAGTACAGTTCTCCATGCTATTCTGTAGGTCCTTGTTGTTCCTCTGTGTCGTATATAGTAGAGTGTATATGTTGAGCTCAGACTCCTTATTTATCCCCTCCCTGTACCCCATTCCCCTTTTGTAACAGTAAGTTTTTTTCTGTGTATCTGTAGGTCTATTTCCGTTCTGTATATAAGGTCCATTTGTGTAATTTTTTAGATCCCGCAAATACTCAATACCACACCACGTTTGTCTTTCTCTGTCTGGCTTTCTCCACTTACTCCGATAATCTCTGGGTCTATCCATGTTTCAGTTCTATCTTAATAAGATTGGATAAAAGGGGGAAAAGTTAAGCAGTCTTAAAGGAAAATGACTAACAGATGATCAACATTTCACAGAGGTATAAGCAACTGGCCTATTGATAATCGAATAGCTAACAAACATGACAATCAGGAAAATGAAAATTAAAACCTAGAGATATATGTGATCTCACATCCATTAGATTGGCAGAAATTATAAAATTTGATGATGCCAAGAAGGCAGGCTGGTCTAAGCACTGCAGAAGCAATAGAACAAAGAGACTTTTCATTCGGTGCTGGTTTCCATGTTGGAATCAGCCACCATTATTTTTCTGTGCACTTTTAATCCCATCTCTCTCCAGGACAAGAGCAAGAACAGAGGGCATACCTGGAGAACCATACTCTTGTAACCTAAGCAAAAATCACATTTTTTCCCAAGATGACAAAAACAATACAAACAAAATAGTTGAACTTTAAACAAGAAGCCTGTACTTCAGGGCAGTGGTTCCCAAACTTTGTCATGTACCAGAATCACCTGGAGGAATTCCCAGATCACTTGCTTCATGCTCAGAATTTCTGATACAGGTATGTGGTCGTGGTAGAGCCCAAGAAGCTGCATTTCTAACAAGCCCCTGATGCTGATGCTGATGCTGTGGCCTCTGATGATGATAATGGGGTCTGGGAACCACACTCTGAGAATGATTGCTCTAGAGAATGAAGGAACGATGCAATGGAAAGGAAATTAGCATTTATGTGGGCCCCACTATGTGCCAAGCAGTGCGCTTTTCAGTAAGTTACTTTGATAATCACAGAGAACCCTTAGAGCCGGTGTTGTTAATCCCATTTCACAAGACACGGTAATAAGGTTCTCAAGTAATTCTTCCAGTATGCCATAGGTAATACATAACAAAAAGGAGTTTAAATTTAGATCTATCTCACTACAACTCTAATATTCTTTGCCCCATTCTCCATGACTTTCAATGAGACTAAACATCCTCTACTATTGGTATCATAATATGTGAGCAGGCCACAGCTGTCTGGAATGGGCAAGTGCTGTCAGTAAAGATTGGAAGTACAGAACTAACATAATGAAGGTAGAGGCAGCGTACCAGAAAAAAAAAAAAAAAATACTAGCCCAGCCTGAAGGGCTATCCTAATACCAATGTGAAGAGTGAGAAAAACATTGCAGATACCCCTTTATATTTTTTCATTTTATAAGTAACTGTGAATATGCAATTATGTTTATTTAAGCTATAAACATAGTTAATACAATTTATTTCAGTATATTTTAACTTTTTAGCAAATACGTATGCTGTTTAAAGTCCCGAAGTAAAGGACTCCAACAGAGGTTATTGAGAAGACATCCCTCCGTGGAAAGGACCCAACACTTTTATCTAGTCCCGCTCTGGTTTCAGTATTGACTGGAATTAGAAAATTTTATTAACAAAATCAACTCTTCTTCTTAATGTCTAATGTTTTCTATGACCACAGGCACTATGGGATACAATAAGGAGTGGTTGTTTATGCCAGATTCCTCAGACTCTTCTTAAAGCTCAGGTCGAAAGCCCTCCTCGGAGATGTTTGAAGTTGGAACTGACAGCTAGAGCTCTTTAAGGAGCCGGCAGTTTCTGAAGAGGTTTACATTGTGCATTGTGTGTGTGCCTAGCATTTCAGAAGAGGCAAGGCATTAAACAATGCAAACATTTACTACTCTTTAAGCTTTATGTTAACATCGCTTACATCTCTGCCATGCTACAAAAACCCAAAGGATCAAATAGCTCATTTGAGCTCGTCATGTTTGCTAGCGTGAATAATCCTCTACCTCTGGTACCTCTTTAAAGAAGGGGGAAAAAGCCTTCCTATGTGAACAAAACCCAGACTTACAGTGAAGCATAAAACAGCAAACTGCTACTCAGCAGCATTAGTCTAGCCTGTCATAGAATTCCAGATTCAGATGCTAAGGTCATCAGCTAATTACACTGTGTATAGGTGTTCTGATCGATTCCAGTTTGGGGTGGGGTTGGGGGCAGTTCCCATAAGAACAAGCAATGCTCAGGACACAAGCTGCTATCCTGTAATTCAACTCAATTCTGACACTTAGTTATACCCAGAAATGGCATCATATTCCACAGGTTGAGGGCAAAGTCCCACAAGACTGTTCCCCAACACACAGACGCACGCACGTGTGCACACACACACACACGCACACACACACACACACACATTTCAGGTATCGGTAGAAGATCAGTAGCAAGTTATTACCTGTACTTTTGACCAACTGGTTCTAGATCAGAGGTTCCCACAACCCCCTCCTTGGGTTCAATTCATTTGCTAGAGCAGCTCACAAAACAAGGAATTCATTTGCTTGCTAGATAACAACTTACTACAAAAGGATTTAACTCAGAAACAGCCAAATGAAAGAGAGGCATGGGGTAAGGTCTGGGGAAAGGGCTCAGAGCTTCTGTGCCCTCTCTAAGCACCATTCTCCCCAAATCTCCATATGTTTCCCAGCCCAGAAGCTTTCCAAACCCTGTCTTTGGAGGTTTTATGGAGGATTCATTACATAAGCACAATTGATCACAATTGATTAAATCACAGGTCACTGGGCAGGGAGATGGGACTGGAAGGTCCAACCCTCTAAGGATATGATTGGTTCTCCCGGAAACCAGGCCCCATCCTTAGGTGATCGAAGGGCAGTTCAAAAAGTCACCTCAGTAACATAACGAAAGACATCTTAGTCTCAGCACTTAATTCCAAGGGTTTCTGGAGCTTTACGCCAGAAACGGGAGGAAGACCAAATATACATTTCTTATTATAAATCACAATTATCACATACTGTCACAGCATGCTAGAATCTGTCCAGTGCACACCACATCATTTCATTACAGCTTTGGGTTGGAGGAAGAATCACATAAATATTCACCTTTTTAGATTTAACAGTAATCTGTATTCACCCATACTCCTTCCTGCAGTGGCCTAATCAAGTATGGAGGCTAAGTTTTGGACTTTGCATAAACAATGCTCATTAACAGTGGCCTTTACAAATCATGAGGACTAACTGTTGTTTTCAGGCATAAAGACAAATATTGATGTTTCATTTGGAAAGTCCTCATAGCTTTAGTCTTTTTCTTAACTGAAGGAAGCATCCTGAAAGTTAGCCACCTTCTCTTGAAAGTCAGGCAAAAGCTTTTGAGAGAGAGGGCTGTCTGCCACCAAAATTACAGTCCTTCAAGCAGATAAACTGGTCCCCACCCTGCTTATCACTTTTAGATTCTTATGATATATTCTGAGAAATTTGGCAGATTCTATTTCCTTTCATTGCATTGCCTGGCATGTGCCAATCATTCTTCTAGACGCATATTTTTTATTTTAATGCTGTATCATAATGCAGTATTTTTGAAGGTATTTAAACCAGTAATTCAGATCCAGCTTTAAGCTAAAAATGCAAGACCCCCTCTAATGATATTGACAGAGATCATTCAACCGAGTTAACAATCAAGTGACTAAGTAATTTCCATGTATAGACAAGTGCATTTACCTCAGACAATGTAACAGTCCAATAACTAACTCTTCTGCTCAGCCACTGACAGAATTGTTTATCTTAATTTTGAAATGCATCTCAACCACAGTGATAGTAACATGTAGGGAGACGTATCTCATTGTCAAGGGAATATTCATAATAATAAGGAAGGGCACATAGGCCAAACGCTCTCCAACATAAACCACAGCAACATCTTTTCAGATCCACCTCCTAGAGTAATGACAATAAAAACAAACAAATGGGACTTAATTAAACTTAAGAGTTTCTGCACAGCAAAGGAAACCCTACACAAAATGAAAAGACAACCCACAGAATGGGAGAAAATCTTTGCAAATGAATCAACTGACAAGGGATTAATCTCCAAAATTTCTAAACACCTTTTAC
The DNA here is from genome assembly GCF_054392235.1 of Sus scrofa. NCBI lineage: Eukaryota > Metazoa > Chordata > Mammalia > Artiodactyla > Suidae > Sus > Sus scrofa. The sequence goes on from NC_139391.1 coordinate 16,764,369, forward strand.
TGCTAAATACCAAAAAGGCAAACAACCCCATCAAAAAATGCACAGAAGAGCTAGACAGACAACTTTCCAAAGAAGACACACAGATGGCCAAAAAACACATGAAAAGATGTTCAACATCACCCATTTATTAGAGAAATGCAAATCAAAATTACTATGAGGTACCACCTTACACAAGTCAGAATGGCCATCATCAAAAAGTCTACAAACAAGAAGTGCTGGAGAGGGTGTGGAGAAAAAGGAGCCCTATTACACTGTTGGTGGGAATGTAAATTGGAATCTCCACTGTGGAAAACAATATGGAGATTCCTCAGAAAACTAAAAATAGAATTATCATTTGATTCAGCAATCCCATCCCTGGGCATCTATCCAGAGAAAACCATGACTCCAAAAGACACATGTACTCCGATGCTCATTGCAGCACCATGTACAATAGCCAAGACATGGAAACAACCCAAATGTCCATCGAGAGAGGAGTGGATAAAGAAAATATGGTACATATACACAATGGACTATTACTCAGCCATTAAAAGGAAAGAAATAATGGCATGTGCAGCAACATGGATGGACCTAGAAATTATCATGCTAAGTGAAGTCAGTCAGACAATGAGACACCAACATCAAATGTTATCGTTTACATGTGGAATCTGAATAAAGGACACAATGAACTTCTTTGCAGAATAGATACTGACTCACAGAATTTGAAAAACTTATGGTTTCCAAATGAGACAGGTTTGGGGGTGTGGGGATGCCCTGAGGGTCTGGGATGGAAATGCTATAAAATTGGGTTGTGATGATCATTGTACAACTATAAATTTAATAAAATTCATTGAATAATAAAAAAATAAAAACAAACAAAAAGGAATGGCTGCCATTCACTGAGCACTAACTACATGAAAGACACTTTGTAACCCTATAAAGAGGAATTAAATTTTTATTATAGGTGATAAAACTGAAGTCCAGAAAAGTTGTGGAATTTTCCTAAGATCAACAAATAACAGGCTATGTAACCAGTGCAACCAAAAAGTTTATGAATTTCGTTTGTCTTTTTTTCACTATGATTTTTTTTCCATTATAGCTGGATTACAGTGTTCTGTCAATTTTCTACTGTACAGCATGGTGACCCAGTTACACATACATGAATAGATTCTATTTTCCCACATTATCATGCGCCATCATAAGTGACTAGATATATACACAATGGAATACTACTCAGCCATAAAAAAGAACAAAATAATGCCATTTGTGGCAACATGGATAGAAACAGAGACTCATACTAAGTGAAGCAAGTCAGAAAGAGAAAGACAAATACCATACGATATCACTTATGTCTGGAATCTAATATATGGCAGCAAAATTTTTTGAATTTCTTTCTACTACAACCATGTTTCCCTAACCCAAAAATACTCATGAGAATCACCTGTGAGTATAAGTGTCCAGTTGGACAGACCCTAATCCATCCTTCCTAATCAGGTGGCAGACAGTCCAGCAAATCAAGCTTTAGGAGCCACCAGATTGTGCCACACTAGTAATAGTTTGCCGTTAAGTTGCAAGACTCTTGTTCTGCCAACTTTGGAAGATAGGTTATTGAAAACTAATAGTAAAGAAAATGTTGTCACAATCTTTAATACGGTGTCAGGCTACCTAGCGTTACAGTAACTGCAAGCTATGCAATGCCGTAACATTCAGAGGACATAACAGAACTGAGTGCTTAACTATAGCTGAGCATCATTTCCCTTGAGTGTTGTTTTCAAAATACACAACCAAATAAAAAGAAAAGAATACATAAAAAGAAGGGCTGAGTAATTTGTTCAAGATCATAAAATTAGGAAGTGCACGATACTAAACTAGATCTGTCTCACAAGACAGGCTGCCTTGATGTGCCTGCTTAAGTCAATCATTTTTATGACTATGAATATAAAAATTCCAAATAAAATTGTCACAATGGGAATTCAGAATATATCACAACCAAGTGAACCTACAACAGGAATGTAAGGATGGTTTAAAAATCAGGAAATGCATTAATGTACTCAATATATTAAATTAAAAGAGACCTGCTTGTGTAAGAGATGCTGAACTTGTAATAAAATTTAGTGTCATTCACAGCAACATCTATGTTCAATGGTAGGGAAAAGGTTACAAATTATGTCCATTCACCCAATAAGCATTCATTAATAACTCCTTTGGAAGCTACATAATAACCTAAAAAATGCTTAAGATAATTTCATTGGAAAATTCAGTGAATGAAATTGTATATAGATGATAATTATACAAGGGGACAAGTCTAGGGGGGAAAAAACTGAAAACACACAAACCAAAATGCTAAAAGGGGTATGATAATGTGCAAGCATTATAGGTGTTTTTTCTTCTTTTCAAGGTTTTGCTTCTAATATTTCAATATGAAAAATGAAAAATATAATCTAATGTAAGTAAGAGTCTTTTCATCATAACTATAAAAATGTGTTGACGCCACATTCATCTTTCTCCTGACTGCTTGTATTCATTTTATTCTCATCCTCAGGGCAATATGATATATCCAGGATCTGTGTTTCCCAAGAATTGCAAATATTCCATTCTGCATATTGCCTGTTTCCTAACTCATCAGGGGGCTGCGTGAAGTATAGGCACGGTTTATGTTTGCTGGGCTCTTAATAATGGTCACATGGAGAACAGCTTTTTATCTGCTGTCATACATAATCCATTCTGGAAATAAAATTACCTTCTGCATGTAGGATGTGCCAATTCTCCTTTGGATGGCGTAAAAAGCTTTATAGTTCAAGAGATCAAATTGATTTTGTTTCCAAAACTCAAAACCCCCATGGCCTCAGGATCTGTAATAATCTAAGGCAATGTATTATGTGTTTTCCCAAGGGGCTATTGGCCAGTTTTTCCTTTTGTGGGAGCCAAACAGCAGTTCTATTTTTCATTTGAGAAACCTCCATACTGTTTCCCACAGTGGCTGCACCAAGTTCCATTCCCACCAGCAGTACACAAGAGTTCCCTTTTCTCCAGATCCTTACTAATATTTGAGTTCTTGGGGATGATAGCCCTTCCGACAGGTGAGATGATACCTCATTGTGGTTTTGATTTGCATTTCCATGATGATTAGTCTTGTTGAGCATCTTTTCTCAGGCACACATTTTTTTCAAGTTATATAACTTTATTTTAAACCTGAAACAAAGGATGTTTCCTGTGGATCATATATTCACACCATCATCCCAAAGAACTCCCCTGAAATATTTGTTCTGACGGACAGGGAATCCAAAAGCCATCTGCAGCCAACACTGTCTCAACTACTTTATTCCAAACTTCTGTCTAGCCTCACCTAGTTCTTCTCCTTTATTCAATTTTTTGTCCATAATCCCCATAGATCCCAGAAGCTAATCCTCAGAGGAATGTGAGGGGGATTCTCCACTCATGGACACAGAGGTTGGACCACCTATTAGCTGTGTGATCCTGAATAAGTTGTGTCACCTTTTACAACATCATCAAGGGAACAGCATCCGCTCCTACAATTGTAAGAATTAAACATCATCTAGGTGAGGCTGGCACATAGCAAGGGCTCAATTCATGTATACCGAATAGTAAAGGATTATTGCATAGTAGAAGGAGAACTAAAATGAAAGAGGTAACCAAGTGGAAGGGTGTGATGGAAAAATTCTTTGCCCCCCCCCCCTTTTTGTCTTTTCAGGGCCACACCAGCGGCATATGAAGGTTGCCAGGCTAGGGGTCTAATTGGAGCTGTAGCCACTGGCCTACACCACAGCCACAGCAACAAGAGATTCAGCCACATCTGTGGCCTACACCACAGTTCATGGCAATGCCAGATCCTTAACCCACTGAGCAAGGCCAGGGATCAAACCCACAACTTCATGGTTCCTAGTCAGATTTGTTTCCGCTGCGCCATGATGGGAACTCCCCTTCTCTGCCCTTCTAGCTAAATTTGGATTGTAAGCCTTCTGGGCTACTAACTAGCTGGGGGACTGTGGGGCAAAACCTGTTCCTCTGTGGATACCAGCTTCTTTGCCTATAAGGTATAGAAACAGGTTATATGATCTCTTAGACTCCTTTCTGCCTTAATGTTGTTTTCTTGCGTTTTCTTTGTTTTTGAAGCATGCCAAGTACACAGCTTCCAAACCCTCCTCACTTCCTTGAGAGAAATCTTCAGCTCTTTGCTTTTCACCTGAGAGTTTTCGGCAGCTGTCACTTCCTACACAGAGCTACAGAAAGGGCTTGTCATAGCCCCGAGCAAGCATGGCTGTTTGGCAGCCCAGGTGCAGAGCTGAGTGAACAGGGCAAATTCTCTAACCTTCCCACCTTGAACAGGGCAGCAACGCACAGTGTTTGATCAGACAAAGCTTTCTCCAGCCCTTCAGTCTGGAGCTCTCCCTGTGCTCAACCAGTCACTCACATTCTTGTTACAATCTCCCCACGAGCCAGCAGCAAATTGGAGCCAAAGGGTCTGAGTGCTTTGTGCACATGGGAGCCTCCGCCTCCTAGCCATCCTCGTCAGCCTGCCACAGCTCATCTACAGCAGCATGCATGCCTGGTCAGGGCTCACTGGGGAGCCTGCAGCAGGCACTTAATCTGGGAATGATGGGAAGGAGAGCTCTGCTCACTGAAGGGCTATTTCCACAAACGGCTTAAAGGGGCCCTTCCTCAAGCCAGGGACTTGCCAAAGAGAGCCTGGAGGCACAACCCCAGAGGCAGGGCAAGGGCAGGCAGTGGAGCCGTATAAAAGACAAGAAGACATGGAACCTAGATTTTCTTTTTTCATTATAGTTGATTTATAGCGTTGTATCAATTGCTGCTATATAACATAGTGACCCAGTCATAGGCATGTATGTACATTCTTTTTCTCATAGTCTCTTCCATCATGTTCTATCCCAACCTACTCTATAGGTTCCTGTCCTATACAGTAGGACCTCATTTCTTATCCCTTCTAAATGTAATAGTTTGTATCTACCAACCCCAAACTCCCCATCCATCCCACTTCCTGCCCCCGCCCCTGGCAACCACAAGTCTGTTTTCTATGTCTGGGAGTCTGTCTACAAAACAGGATCCTAGAATTTTTAAGCAAAGATCTATTCAGTTGCAGGGAGAGCTGGACCCCAACCTGAGGGTGAACCAATCAATCTGGGCTGCCATCTTGTATCATAACATAGTTACCTCTGTACTTTTTACTTGCAGAAAGCCTCACAATGCACTTAGAAGTAACTGTTACCCATTCTTAACTACTATGATTCAATAGTCACGTGTGGTAGATGTTACCACCTTTCTTTTCCAGATGAGAAAAATGAGCTTCTTTGTGAGTAAATCACTTTATCAAGGGTAGACATTACAAAGTTGTCCTAGATGAAATTCCTTCATCCTGAGCTAAGAATTATGTGCAAGTACTTGTTGAGGAAAGAGTTCTCAAGGAGCAATCAGTAACTGAGGGGGGGTGTGCAGGGAAATAGGAAAGAAGAAGGATATGAATGAGAGTGGGATTTCAGGCCAAATTCTGAGCCAACAGGGGAACTCCGCAGGGTTGACTGTCTCAGAGTCAACCCACCCACAGTGCAGGAGCTAAACTGATGTTTTAGTCATTAGTTAAGGACCTTCAGAGAATTATACACTTCCCAGCACTTTGCAAAGTGGCTGCCGAAGATCACAGGTGCAGGCCATTAGCAGCAAAAGCCAATGAAAGCCAGGAGAGGGGCATGGAAATGACAGAAAGGACCCATCTAATGGGGGCCTGGGCGTAACACTGATACCGTACCCTACACAGGGGGCAAAGGAGGGCTCAGACTCAGCTCTGTCTTCATCCTAATCCCTTTTACCACAACTTCATCTATTTTTGACAGGCACTTTCAGAGAAAGACCAAGATCAGCACAGATCACAAAAATGACACTCAGATCAAATAACCCACCCACGTCGTACAGCTAGAAGGACACAAAGCAGCACACACACCCCAATTCTCTGACTCCAAATCCCCTTCTCTTTTCTCTGGGCTGCTTTCTGAAGCAGAACAGAGGAATGGCTAAGCGGTGTCATACAGCGGTAATTGAAACCGTCTTTACCACCAAATGTTTTCCCTCTGGAGTGTCTGTAAATCCACAATCAGGAATATGCTCCTTTGGGTAATATTGCCTCTCCATGGGCCTCTGTTGGAATGTCACCACTGCACTGCAGACATCCCCTGAAAACACTCGCCACAACCAAGAGGCAGACAGAAGGAAACAGGTGCTAGAGACCTCAAGTCCCTCTGGACAGTGTGTGTGTGTGTGTGTGTGTGTGTGTGTGTGTGTGTGTGTACAGAGCACCAGGGGTTCCCTTGGACCTGCAGGGTGGCCACACACAATACCTAGGTGAGGAGCTTGATCCTCATCTTACACTTGAGAAACCCGGCTCTGACAAAGGTCACTTGTTGAAGTCACCCAACACAGAGGCGAAGAGCCAGGAGGCAAAGCCCTCTATGTCTTACCCATCTTGACAACTGTCTTATCTCTGAATACAGTGTAATTACTGTACAGTGTATTCTCTCTGGGGCTTTCCTGTGCAGGGTTCTTTATTCATCTCCTGTCACTTGGTTACTGGAATCAAGAGAAACAACATTCCCATCCCATGCGGTCTTGGTGAAAATGGCAAATTGTGTGGGGGAGGCACTTCCCCTATCACGGCACTGGGCTCCTGATCCCACCTCTCAAACCAGAGCACCCTGTTCAAACTAATTGGCTCACAAGAGGACACATGACCCAAGCAAGACCAATCAATCTTTTGGAGAAGACTGACATGGATGCCAGGAGATTATCGAGATTCCTGCTGGGAACTGTAAATGCTAAAAGTGATGAAATTTTAAGCTTCCCAAACTATCTTTACAACCAAATAAAGAGACTTTGCCTAGAAATAAAACCAAAGCAGAATAAAATAAAGGAGTAAGTGATGGAAGGAGGAAAGAAGGGAGAAAGAGAAAGAAGCATTGGACTCCCCAGATCTAGCCAAGGCTAAAGGGAACACTAACTGCCTTAGACTTCCTAGTTACATGGGACTTGCAGGCTCTTCTTTCTTAAGTTTAAGTTCCGTTCCTGTCACTTCCAACCAAAAGTGTTCTTATAAATATTATACCATATAACTTTCAAGTATATATAGATATATCTCTGTATAGTAGTAGATTCCAATCAATGTAAAGAAATGTTTTAAAAGAATCATTTATTTTAACTCCATGATAAATAACACTGTGAAACTGATGATGCTATGCAATGGTTAAAAAAGTTCTAGACGTGGCCTCCAAAGCCCTGATTCCATCTTCAGCTCCATAGATAGAAAATTTCATGCAAGGCCCAGTTCAGCACTACCAGCTCAGCACACCAGCTCTCAGAGAGACTAAAATATGTGTCCAATCTCCTCGTCTGCAAAATAAGACATCTGCCTCTCTCACATACTAGGTATGAGAATTATCAGGAAAAAGACAGAAAAGATGCTATTTCTACTTAAATAATACTGTGTAGATATGAGAGATTCCTTGACTGAGGCTACAGATACTGCTCAATACAGACCCTTAGCTAAAGTGTCTGTCTCTGTATCAGTCTGTGTGTGTCTATCTGTGTGTCTCTCTCTGCCTGTGTGTCTATGTGTGTATGTTTAGAAATTGTTGAGTATTGCATGGGTATAAACACAAACTGAAATAGCATCTCAATGATTGCTCTCTGGTCATTCTTTACCTTTAATGGAGTACCACTCTGAGGTGTTTGTTGGTTTGTAGAGCGGCTTCCTGGGTGAGTTCCCCTACCAAACCTACCAAACATCAGAGCAAAAGAGGAAAATAGACTTTGACAGGCTCTGAGTTAAAGCTATCTGGATTCTTCAATGCAAAACTCAAATTCTCTATGTACTATTTCATCCCTGAATGCAAATGCTGCTGACAGCCTGTCCTAGCGGCTTTTAAAGTTTCTGCAAAATACATGAGATCTGTTCAACTCTGCCTCTTTGAAATCCAGGTTACTGTGATCAGTAACCTGGGTGTCCTCTTCTCTCCCTCGATCCCCTATCTCATCAATCCGTTAGCCTTGCCAATTCCACTTCAACCCTCCTGATGCATCAGCATTGACAATTCCAGAATTCAGGGCTCATCATTTCAGGGCCTCCAACCCAGAATGATGTGTTTCTAAGGCAACTATCTGAATATGCTATTTCCCAGCTAAAAGCTCTTGAATAACTTCTATTTACTAAATCAAATATTAATCTCTTAACAAGACTCTTTGAGATTTCCCCACCATTATCTCTTCAATTTTCTTCTCCCTTCTCCCCAGATGCACCTTTTGTTCTCGCCTTATCAAAATTTAACTTCAAACTTCCCGGAGCCAAGCTCTTATTTCTATGGCCTAGCATTTTCTGTTTCTTCTGCCTGAAACTCCTCACACCCTTCTCAACCATACCTTCTTTGTGCAGAAAGTTGCAAATCATCTAACAGGATTAACTCAAGTTTCAGCTTCCTTGTAAAACTATTACTGAATAGATCTCTTCCCCACTGCAGACTTTTGCAGCTCAACTCCCCATGTTACCATCATCATAGCTAACAGTTATAAAGTGTTTACCACAGGCCAACTATAGTGCTAAACACCTTACATAAACTAATCTCATTTCATCATCTCAACAACACTGTGAAGTATATTATTTTTATTCCCATTCTACAGATGTGAAAAATAAAATTTATGAAAAATAAAATTTGAGAATATTACTTAAGTACCTGAAATTAATTAGTGGTAAAATCAGGATTGTAATCCAGGTTTCCAGACTCGAGAAGTCATGTGCCTAACACCCATTCACAACATTACACTAATGGTATAGTTCTTTTCATTCTTTTGTCTGTTTTTGTCTTTTTAGGGCCACGCCCACAGCATATGGAAGTTCCCAGGCAATGGGTCACTTCAGAACTGCAGCTGCTGGCCTACACCACAGGTCATGGCAAAGCTGGATCCTTAACCCACTGAGGGAGGCCAGGGGTCAAACCCGCATCCTCATGGATATTAGGTTCCTTATCGCTGAGCCACAATGGGAACTCCACTTATGGTGTATTTCCACTGCAGCATTTACTGTATTTCATTTTAATTAACATGTCTGTTTCACTTTGAAAGAGGCATGAGCCAACTGTGAATCTTTAAGGTAAAGATGTGTTTTCATTTAGTCAGCCAATCTCTCAGTTGTAAAGAAGAAACCTGAAAAAGAGGGTGTGAAGAGAGGGTTAAGAACAGGATGTTATGGGGGCACAATAAAGCAGAAATTGAGTAGAGAGGGAAGGCATCTCGGGGAGAAGGAATGGCGTGAGCAAAGGTATGGAATCTGAGAAATCAGAGCAAGTTTCAGAAGTCCTTTCCTGACTTTGGTCAGCAGTTTGGCTTTTAGCTCTCCTTCAGCTGTATTCCAGTCCTCAGGGCCTCCTGAGCAGCCCCTAGGAGTGGAAAGAACAGCCTCAGTCTCTGGGGAATGGAAACCACACTGTCTGATCAGAGAGGAGAATGCTCCATGCAGGGCACAAGTAGGCAAAGAAGTTTGCTCTCCCGGCCCCTCCCCAGCCAGACCGTGGTTCCTGGTTATGTCTTTAGCAGCCACCTAAGCATGATGACACCACTTAACTTTCCTGAGTCTGTCTCCTCAGCAAACTCGTAGAGTATTGCACATCCTCTGTTTGGGAACTAACGTTTGAACCTAAGCCAGGAAGGAAGTCTGATCCTGGTACACAGGCCAGTGCTCGACAGGACTGGCTTAATGAGAAATTCGTTCATTCATTCATTTGTTTATTCAGAATATGCATTGCATACTTGCTAGTTTTGAGAGCTCTGCTTGGTGCCCAAGACATACATCAGTGACCGTCACAGATCCATCCTTTGTCGTAAAACATAATGGGAAGACAAGCATTTGAAAAAAAAACAGTTAACATTAATGTGAGTTGTTTTCATAGGATTTTTAAAAGGTAACTTGGAATATTCAGCAGGTAGACCTGACCCTCTTTCAGAAAGTCAGAGAAGGCTTCCTGGATGAAGCAGATGTGACCATAGAAAAGCTGAAGCCTGAAGGACGAGTGAAACCACTGAGTGAAGGAAGGAATGGAAGGAACACTCCAGATACGTGGAAGAGCAGTAAAAATCCAAGTCCAGAGAAGACATGGCATATCACAGACATCTCAAGGAAACAGCCCAATATAACTGGAGCATAAAGTAGGAGGGAAAGAGTCGCATAGATGAGACTGAAAGGGGTGGCAGGGTGAGATTTAGAGTACCTGTAAACCAAGGTGAGGTATTGGGGCTTTAACATTAGAATAATGGGGAGCCATTGAGAGATATTAATTAGAAAAGAGATATGATCCCTCTGAGTACTGCTATAAGGAAATCTTAGTCTCCTTTTATGGAAAAATATCCAGGCCCTTTGAATCCTGTCCCTGAGAGAATTTCCACAAGTATAGAGAAAGTCGGAAAAGACCTCTTCTATCTTAACCTGCCAAATCAGGAGTTCTTGTTGTGGCTCAGCAGGATTAGAACCCAACTAGTACCCATGAAGATGCAGGTTCAACCCCTGGCTTCACTCAGTGGGTTAAGCATCTGGCGCTGCCACAAGCTCTGGGGTAAGTCTCAGATGTGGCTCAGATCCAGCGTTGCTATGGCTGTGGTGTAGGCCAGCAGCTGCAGCTCCAATTTGAACCCTAGTCTTGGAACATCCATATGCTGTAGGTGTGGCCCTAAAAAAAGAAAAAATAAAGAAAAACTAAATCTATCAAATAACTTTTATCTTCTCAATTTCTCTCTAAGGGCACTCTAGTGGCACTTTCTATCTACCACTCCCTGCTGGCCTCTCAGGTACTGTTCTCCATTTAATGGTCAGTCCAACTGGGACTAGGAGGAATATTTAAGTAACATTTAACAATGGATGAAAATAAAAGGAAAATGATATTTACGCAGTGTTTAACATACAAAATGGACATCTGGCTCAAAAACTCACCCTCTGCTGTAAAACCCCTATGGGTTTTAAACCCCCTTTTCTTCTTTCATCTCTTCCCACTCTCCCCAGGTATATGGCTTTAAGGTCAATTATATGCACATGACTCAAAAATACTCCTCTCTTCTCCTGATTTCTCCCTAAACTCCAACCTTGTATATTTAGGTCACAACGTGTTGTCTCAATTTCCTATGTAACACTGTCAACCAGTTATCTCAGAAGCATCATAAAGTTAATGCAGTTACATAGAAATTCTGATTCTATCTCTTCCCTAAAGTTTGTTCTCCCCAGTCTTCCCCATCCTTCTGATCAACCCTTGATATGACCAGATGCTATTCTGGTTAACAGTCAATTCCCCCTCAATAGATGTAATAGGAAGAGCAGGAACCTTGCTAGTTGAACCAGCACTCTATGCTCTGCATCCAGAACTGTAGCTGGCACACAGTAAGATGCTCATAGTTACAGAATACATGCATAAATCTTAAACTGGACCTTGATATAGCGTACTTCTTCCACAAAACCTTGACAGCATCCAAGTTACAGAGACTTTTTGCCATCACGTGGCTATTTAAAAAAAAAAACTGACTCGAGCTTCACAGTGACCTGATCATTTGGCTGGTTTGACCATATATGCCTACACATGGTCATCAAGGACTCAGTGTCTTTTTTTCTAGGATTAATGTGATTGACATTAAGAAAAGGGGGTTTTTTGTATTCCATCCATTTCAGCAATGAAGGAAGGTGCTGCCCTTGTACCACCCCCACAAACTCTCATTCTGTTTAGAGAGGTAGATGCATACCTAGATGCTCTTTATGGAAGACAGAGTGGGTTATATGCCCTGACTGCAGTACAGGCAAATATATACAGGGTATGAGTGAGTGCAAATATTCATTGCACCTTGGGAAGAAGAGAAAATCTAAAGGAAGATGGAATTGAGCTAGGAGTAGAGTGATGGTGAGGACAGGGAGGATGGTATTGAAAGCAGAATTACAAATTAAACAGTCACGTTTATGAAGGATTATCAGGAGCTTTCAAGGAACAGTTAGTAGAGGTCTATGCCTAGAGCTCTGAGTACACCAGGCAGGAAAGACACCTAGAGCGTATACCGCAACAAAAATCAGGACGCATGCGAGTTAATAAATCCCAAGAGTATCATCCTTGCCATCAGAAGATTTGGGTTCCCATGGACAAAGAGAAGAGATTTGTGGTTGCCAAGGGGGAGGGGACAGGAAGAGGGATGTCCTAGGAGTTTGGGGTTAGTAGATTCAAACTCTTACGGTTAGAATGGATAGACAATGCGGTCCTACTGTATAGCACAGGGAACTATTATCTAATCTCCCGGGATAAACTAGAAGGAAGAGAAAAGGAAACCCTGGTGTGCTGTTGGTAGAAATGTAGACTGATGCATCCGCTATGGAAAACGGTAAGGAGGGGCCTCAAAAATTTAAAAATAGAACTACCACATGAACCAGCAAGTCTACTCTTGGTATACATCCAAAGAAAATGAAAACACTAATTCAAAAAAGTTTCTGCACCCCAATATTCACATAAATATTATTTACAATAGTCTATATGTGGAAGCAACCTAAGCGTCCATCAACAGATGAATGGATAAAGGAGGGATGTGGTACACACACAAACACACACATACACAGAGGAATATTATTCAGCCACAGAAAATGAAATTTTTCCATTTGCAAGAACATGGATGGACCTGGAGGATATTAAGCTTAGTAAAGTAAGTCAGAGAAAAACCTATAATGTATGTTTTCACTTATATGTGGAATCTAAAAATAAAAAGAAATCAATATAACAAAACAGAAGCAGATTCATGTAGAGAAAACAAATTAGTGGTTACCTGTAGGGAGTGGGTGGGGGTGGGGCAGGACAGGAGAAGGAGATTAAGAGTTACAAACTACTAGGTATAAAATAAAATAAGATGTAAGGATGTAATATATACACAAGGGATATATCCAGTATTTTGCACTAACTTTAAATCAGTTGTAATCTATAAAAATATCAAATAATTATGTTATACACTTGAAACTGATAAAACATAAATAACATAAATCAGCTATACTTCAATTTTTTTAAAAAAAGATATCTTTGATGGATATGCAAAAAAAAAAAAAAGTCAACATCCTAGACTCCACCCCAGAGCTGACTAATGCCAAAGCCTCCTTTTTAATCACTATGCCAAACTAAGGAAAACACCGAATGAGAATTGTAATTCAGGACTTTCCAATGTCAACATCTGTGAATCCTCCTCTGTGCCAGTCTGCCTCACAGAGATAACCTCCAAATTTGGAAACAGAAGGAATTCAAGTATGGTGTTACCATCTACTTAGTGCTGGAAGGTGTGGCAGTATAGAAAGAAAATACGCAGACTGGTTTTGGATATACAACTTCCCTAAGTATTAGCCTCCTTGAAAATAAATAGAATTCCACAAATTTCAAGAAACCATTTCCAAACCTCTTGATACTTGAAAAGAACATCATCATTACTATGATATATGTCTTGATTAGTATTTTCTCAGCACGACTCTTTGTTTTAAAGAAACTGAGGCAATATCGACAAAGTCCTATTTAACACAGCTCATGAATTTAACAAAAATGTTCATAAAAGTCTTGTGTCACTTTGGAAAGGTAGAAAAATATTTTTACAGATATAGGTGACCCAATTTCATACAAGTCCTAGCAAATGAGCCTTTGTTGTTATTAATGAAGTCAAGACATCTACAACTAGAATTATAAACAAGACTGTAGAGTGATAAATTAATCATTTGGTTCAATTCAATCCAATTAAATAAACTGTTATTGAACACCTACTTCATGCAGGGCACTCTGCTAGGTAATGGGATTACAAGAAGGTTGAGATAAAGTTTCTCTCCCCTAGGACTCTGAAATCAATCTTGGTGCAGAAAAAAAATAAAAACATGGCTTTTTACAGTTACGATGTCCTGGCTCTGAATCCTAGCTCTGCCTTGAAGTGGTTCGTATCCTTGGGCAAATCACTCGAACTCTCCAAGTCCCTACTTATTCCTCTTTGATAAAGCCAAAGTGATACATTATACTTAACTTTCTTAGTTGCCATGAGAATTAGTAACCAAGTAGTAAATCTCAATAAATGTTATCTATTAGCCTTAGTAGATAAGACAAGTTTTTAAATAACTACAACAAATGACCCTGTAATAGAAATGTATATACAGAAATGAAGTGATTATGCTTTTATTCTTTCTGAGAGTTTTTTCTATGGAGTTCATTTAAATGAAAAAAGTGAGTAGAAAATAAGTTTTCTTCAGTTGTTAGAAAGTAGACATCCCAAGTGGAAAAGGAAACTAGACTTTTATCAAACTCAACACATTTTCATAAATTGCCTTATTTAACCCTAACCACAACCCCATAAGGACATATTATTTTGTCTATTTTACAGATAAGGAAACAGACTCAGGTTAAATTGTGTCCAGGATCACACAGCTAGCGAGTAGCAGAACTAGAATCCAAACCTCCATGCACCCCATGTTTTGCATCCCTGTGCTTCCTCCTACCCTATTTGGAGAAGCCTCCACAAAGATTTTGGTTTTGTTTGTTTTGCTTTTTAGGGCTGCACCTGCAGCAAATGGAAGTTCCCAGGCTAGGGGTGGAATTAGAGCGGCAGCTGCTAGCCCACGCCACAGCCACATGGGATCCTTAAGCCAGTAACCTAGGCCAGGGATCGAACCTGCATCCTCATGGATACTAGTTGGGTGTGTAACCTGCTGAGCCACAACAGCAACTCCCTACAAAGGATTTTGGAGACAGCATTCCATGAATGTCTGCTCATCTGTATGGAGTTGAGGGAGTAAGCCGAATGTAAAAGAAGCACAAGAGATCTGTCTGGCTAGGAGGGTTAGTGAATTCAGGAGATCTTTGGGATAAGGAAGGCAGGGAGTTACAAGGTACTGGGATAGTCAAGAAGGGAACCCACCCATCCCCCAATTCCTTTTGGAATTCAGTAAAATGATGCTTCTGTAAAGCCTCTTTCAAAGGCAGAAGCTAGTTAGAACTTACTAGTATCCAAGCTCTGAGCTCTCCCATCATCCTGATCTACCTTTGAACATGCTCCTCCAATAATAGGTTTTATCCTTCTTAAAATCCTGACTCCCGGAGCTGAATGCAATGCTCGGAGTTGTGTCCATTTAACATGGATTGAAAAGTACCATAACCTCCTTTGCTTTGAACACTATCAAAATGAATATGGCCTAAGGGGATATAGGTATTTTGCTTTCAGCCATCATGGACCATTTAATGACCCTTGTAGTCCACACCAGGTGTTTGTTTTAAGAAACACATGTTTTTTATTGACAAAAAAAAAAAGACATAGTGCCACCCTGCCTTTAAGAGATACCCAACAAGATGACTTTCTATTTCAGACTGTGCCTAGGGTTAGAGAGGTTTCAGAATCACAGCATTGTTTCCTAGGTCACCATGACAGCTAAAAACACTTCTCTCCAGTGACTCAAGAGGAAATGAGCAACTGCCTCAGTTCCACAAAGAACACATCTACCCTCGGTGTGGTAGCTCCTCTCTTCTCCCCCATTTGCTTTCATTCCATCTCATCACACAAGTTGCATACCACTTTGAGGGGCAAGTTCTCTAGGAAAGCAAACTGATTAAAATGCAAAGCTTCCCCCCCCCCAAAAAAAATCTATGTATTATCACTTTTTTTCCTGAAGAAAAATAAATGAATAAAACACCCCATTGGTCTGCATTGCTAGTTTAGTATTCCTGAATTGAGACTTTTCTGAGATCTTTGTCAAGGTCTGCCAAAACTCTTGGATGTATAAGTAAGATTTGATGCACACAGACTGTGGCTCCTTCTTAGGATACTGTCCTAGTAGCAGAAGAAGGTACTCTTTGTCCTCAACAGGGGTTTCTGCAGAAACATACTATGAGCAAGTATTTTACAAAGCATTAGCCTCATCATCTCCAAAGGCAAGGATGAAAGAAGCATATAAATGGCTGTGTAAGAAAATTAGTTTCCAATCCTCAATAGGAGCCAGGTGTATGAATAAATAGGGTAAGAATATGGTCATTAAAGTAAGGGGAAAAAATCAGAACCAAAAGAGCAGATTTTCCCTTTATATTCAGAACTAAAATACTAGAAATATTCATTAACTAGATTCATCATGTGCTAATTTTCCCTCAGTCCATTTTTTAAGAATGTGAACACTTAATGAGCAACTACTCAGGAAATAACTAGGATTGGGAATCCAAAGAAAAATAGGGCATGTCTCTTGACCTCTTGTAGCTCTGTTTTCAGAGATTTAAGACAACAAATTGTAACACAGCATATTTGCTAGTAGGTGTGTCTGGCCCTAAAGGATCTTTCCATGAAAAACTTGTGTAGTTTGTCTTCAGGCTTCTCCAATTTTCCTTTTACGTATTATCTTCCTCATCTCAATCATCACCTTACCACAGACCTCCAGAGCTCTTAATTGCTAGCATGAGTGAATCTGACCACCCAATGAGGAGCAGATACCAAATTTGCCCTTCCAGGTGTGACCTTCTGTAGTAAGCTCTACCCTTCCCAGAAGCATTTGAAGAGAAACAGCAATGCTTGACCACAAAACAGCAATCTCCAATAATGGAATCCTGAATACGGTCCTGCTCCTTGGGGGAAAAAAGACAAGCTTGAAGCTGAGGGTACCAGGTTCAATCCAATCCCAATCAATTCAACAGGCACATGAAGAGTATCCACTGTGGACCAGGTGAAGAAAATAGTTTCTGACTTCAAGAAGTTTGGTTTCTGTGGCAGAAGTAGACTTGCGAATAGACTATGGCTATGCAGAAGATTAAGCACTGAGGGGAGAAAGCACAAGACACTGAGTTTAGACAGAACACCTAAAACAATCAAGTTTCAAGAAAGGCATCTTAGGAGTTCCCACTGTAGCACAGTGGGTTAAGAATCTGACTGCAGCAGTTCAGGTTGCTTCTGAGATGTGGGTTCAAATTCAATCCTTTGCCTGGCACAGTGGGTTAAAGGGCCTGGCATTGCTGCAGCTGTGGTTCAGATTCAATTCCTGGCCCAGGAACTTCCACATGCTGTGGGTGAGGCCATTTTAAAAAAAAGAGAAAGAAAATATTCTTAAAAACCTGTAACAATTAAGCTGAAGTTAAAAGGACAGGGAAGAAGGTCTCATAGGATGAAGAGGGTGAGTAAGACAGTCTTCAGGCAGAAGCAGCAGCTGGTGAGAGGCTTGGAAGTTAAAATGAGCAGGATCTAGAAACTTCGAGATACTCAGGGTGGCTGGAGCCCAAGGTCCATATTGCAAGAAACAGTGCCTAAGTTGATTATAGAAAAGTGGGGAGGAGCTAGAAAACTGAAGGCCTTGGGTTTCACACTAAGGAGCAGAGACATCCTGTGGATTCAAGGGAGATGAAAAGGTTTAAGCAGAGATAAATGATCTTTAAGTAACTCCTCCCCACTCCACACCTTGGACCAGTTTGTCCGTCTCAGATTTACCTGTAATTTGGGATCAGTCTACATGATTTTCCAGTCTGTTCTTGAAAATCTAAGCTGCACCTTCCATAACCGTACTCCTAGGAGCCCTGCCATGCAGACCCCAGCAGAGTTCATTCTGTACAAGTTAAGCATTTCTGCACAGGCTGCTTCCCAAGCAAGACAGCCAAGATCTGAGCACAAGCTCCAAACAAACTCGACAGCTCCTGAATTATTCAGGGCACTGTGGCACTATTAAAATGAGACTCACAACTCACTGGGCAAATTAATTTTAATTTTTAAACAGGCAACATTTTAAACTGTTCATTTCCTTGAAATGTATCCATCCTGGCACTTTTATCATCAGAAGAGTAAGTAAAGCTCACAAAGGAAGGAAAAAAGAGCTGCCATATCCTAGACTAGGACTCTCTGATGTCCAGGAAGGAGCTCTCTGGTATGAGCTGGTCACATCTGTTCCAAAGGGTATATGTATCTGGCAAATCCAGCATCAGTCTAAGAAATTCAGTTCTAGAACATTCATTTTCCCTCTGTTTTTGTCATAATGGCATGTGGTCAGTAGCCTGAAACTCCAGCACCTTCAGCCAGAATTCTTATAACTCCACTTTTTTATTTATGTATTTATTTATTTATTTTACTTCCACACAAAACAAAAGGAAAGCAGAGTCAATGGCTCATGGTATTGAGACCTAAGAACAATCCTCTATACAGTCGTCTTTTCTCTAAGACAAGGACCACGTGTTGCCACTCTTTGTTAAGTTCCTAGCACCTAACACAATGTTGCTCAATTAAGCTTTACTCTATTGACCTGAACTTCGGATGGAAAACTCTTATCAAACACACAGGCTGTCCTTTATGTTTTCCCTTTTCTTCTGAAACGTCTCTGCTCTTTAGGACTCTGGTACTTTTAAGTGTCCTCATGAAGCAGTGGCCCCAGAAGAAAATTAAATGCCACCACTACTACCTAGAGGTTGGCTCAAAAAATGACCAGACTCTGACTCTCTTGTCCTTCAGACATCGCAGATCAGTGTAGTTGCCACACATTAACTGCAAAGGAGGATGCGATGTTAGCGGAAGGATGAGACTGGTACCCAGGCTTTCTCTCACCCAGTCCAGCGCTTTTACTACCACACTCATGGCCAGATGTAATCAGGAAGTGTTCAGACATAACTCCGACTTTCTCCCCTACTCTTCCCCTTCCTATTTGCTGGCAATCACAGAATGAAATGTGAACCAAAAAAAAAAAAAAAAAAAAAAAAACCAACAAGGAAGAGAGCATTGCAAACCAACCTGAAAGGAGTTCAGGATGAAAAACAGAAGTACTCTGTGCTTTGGATAAACAGGCCCCTAGATAGTTAGATTCATATCCCAGGAAGAATGTTGATGAGTCCAAATTCTTCTATCTTCCCACACATAAAAAAAGCACTAAAAAATATCAGTGACTTGAGATATCTATTCTTTGCAATTAGCAGTAATCTTGTACCAAGATGTATGCTTAACCATAAGTATTTCCTATCCACAAAGTTCATATATATATTGGTTCCTTCCCCCCCGCCTCTTCAGAGTAGTCCCTCAAAGCCATCTCTGGTAGTCCTCAGTAAGACCCTGAACAAAACAAACTTCCACCTGTTGTTATTTCTTAAGTTGACAGAAGAAAATGAATGAGTGTTTTTGAGACCCCTCACTATAGGCCCACCACTCTGATAAGCAATTCATATATATATATATATATAACTTAATCCTTTGAATCTGAGGGAGAATTTAATATAGTTGACATACAACACTGTATTAGTTTTAAGTAAAAAACATAAGGATGACACATGTTTATATTGTGAAATCATCACCCTAGGTTTAGTAAATATCCATCTATACACATAGTTTTTTTCCTCTTAGTGAGATCTACTCTTAGCAATTTTTGAATATATAACACAGTATTGTTAACTACCACCACCATGCTACATGTTACATCCCTAGAACGTGTAACTGGAAGTCTGTACTTTTTGACTATCTTCCTCTACTTTGTCTATTTCTTACTCTCTGCCTTCGGCAACCACCAATTTGTTCTCTGTATCTATGAGTTTGGGTTTTTCTTTTTCTACCCCCCACTTTTTTTTTTTTTTTTTTTTTTTTTTTGCTTTTTAGGGCCACATTCATGGCATATGAAGCTTCCCTGACTAGAGGTCAAGTTGGAGCTACAGCTGCTGGCCTACACCTCAGCAACAGCAACGCCAGACTGGAGCCATGTCTATGACCTACACCACAGCTCATGGCAACACTGGATCCTTAACCCACTGAGCAAGGTCAGGGAATGAAACCACGACCTCGTGGTTCCTAGTTGGATTTGTTTCCACTACACCACAACTGGAACTCCGGTTTTTCTTTTTCAATTCAACTTAAGAGTGAGATCATACAGTATTTGTCTTTCTGACTCACTTCGCTTAGCATAATGCTGGGAAGAAATTTTTAGACCTATGATGCTATAGCTGAGAAAAACTGAGGTTGAAGAGAATTAATTAGTAAACCAAAGTTACATAGAAAACCATTGGTAGTATTAAGATTTTAATCCCTGTCTGTCTGACTCCAAAGTTGTTGTTCTTTTCACTCTACTGTGGAAGTTTTGGGTGGGTTGGGATCAACTTTCTGAATGAGTAAGTAGACCTCCTTCTCACAGCCCTTACTCAAGCTTGCAACCTTTATCAATATTTCTTGATTCCAGGGTTCCCTCACCCTAAGGCAGACAGGATTTCTCATTCCCAACCCATCTGTGCCTCATGACAATTTCTCAGACCCATCAATCCTCTGGGCATGGCACCACAGGACTGATAGTGACCAGCATTTTGGAAAACCTTCCAGTGGCCATAAAGGCAGCTCTATTCAGATCTATTCTACCCACTCTTAGCTATGCTCTCATTTTTAGACTGCTGACACTGTCTTGACTAAGGGTCTCTATAAGCTCTTATACTTGACAGTTTCCTAATTGGTCTCTCTGCCTCTTGTCTTTCCCTCTTCCAATCCACACTCCACACTGATTTCAAAGATGTGGCTCCAAAGAGCAAATGTGAACATGATACTCACCTGTGTAAAACCTCTCACCTCTGACCACATGCAAACCTTAAGCAGGGTACATAGTCTTGCAGGTTCTGGCCGCTGACTCCTTCCTTGTCCTTTCCTACTTCCCTACCCCCATTCTTAATCCCTATGTTCCAACTGTATCAAAATATTGCCATTTTCCATTCTGAAGCATACCTGTGAGGCTCACACATATTACAACAAACACACACACACACACACACACACACACACACACACACACACTTCTCTAATTACCAAACTAATCATTCCTCAAAACCTGGATTGAATGTGGTATTTTCATGAAGATTCCCATGACCATTGCAGAAGTTTTCACTTTAAGCACCCACTCTTCATTGTATATCCTTAAACTATAAAACTTAACCCATGTCAATCTGTCATTTTTAAATGCTTTACTTTTCTTTGTTAGATTGTGTTCCTGAAGAAAAGACGAATTATTATTATTTTTTTTTTGGTCTTTTCAGAGCCACACCAGCAGCATATGGAGGTTCCCAGGCTAGGGGTTCAATCAGAGCCATACCTGCTGGCCTACACCACAGCCACAGCAATGTGGGATCCAAGCTGCATCTGTGACCTACACCAGAGCTCAAGGCATCACCGGATCCTTAACCCACTGAGAGAGGCCAGGGATTGAACCTGCATCCTCATGGATGCTAGTCAGGTTTGTTTCCACTGAGCCACGATGGGAACTCCCTATCTTTGAATCCCAGTTTGGATATATCAAACATTCAACAAACATTTGAAGAATGAATGGGTAAAATAAATGAAAAGCTTAATAACTCATATACAACAAAGAATGGTACCACTAGAGTAGCCAAATTCTACCCTTAGTTCTCTTACTTTTTCTGTCATCGGTCTTCTGAATAGTTTTATTTCCAATCTAAACCATTTTTTGTATGGAAAAAAAAAAAAAACATTCTGACCAGCTCATACTCATAGTTTCTACAATGTGGCAGTTGTATTTCCTATCCATTAACAAATGGACTTTCTGATTTATACACCAATCTTCCATGAATGTGGTTAGTACAAGTCAGTCTTTATGATGCTAACCTCCAACTCCATGGGGAAAACAGTCTTTGGGATCACAGCAAGCTAAGAGCTGTGTTAAAATGACCAGTCACTTCTGTCTTTATGGAATTGCCCTTCAATTGAAATTTAAACTGTTGTCAGAATTTAATCACTGAGTCTTTAATGTGTTAATTATAAAAATAGAGGATTGGCTTAGATCCTGAACCACAAACTCAAATGCCTGCTATTTAACCCCGATGAGTGAACTCAGCTGGGTGTTAAACCAAAAGACGCTCTGGGTTGCCTCTATGACGATAATAATCTTGATCAATTGAAGCACAAGATGCCAAGCACAACCACTGACTTTGTAGAGCATCAGTCACCTGGTACAGAGGCTTTCTTATTACACGTAGGGCCATAAAATGCTTTAAGACTATGATTCTGTGGCTGCCATTTCTATGACCTTAATTCTTTCTTCATGTATTCATGTAAGCATTGCATTTCCAGAACTTACTCATCTTCAAACTGGAAGTTTGTACTCTTTGACCAGCATCTCCCCATTTCACGAAGTCCCCAGCCCCAGAGTTCATTCTCCTATTTCTACAGGTCCAACTTTTCCAGATTCTACATATAACTGTTATCACAGTATTTGTCTTTCTCTGTCTGACTTATTTCACTTCATATAATGCCCTCAAGGTCCATCCATGATGGACATGTTACCTAATAGCTATAGTGCTAGTCACGTTACAATATGTAATTCTATCAAAACAAAACATTGTATACATTATCTACATTAGACATATACAGCAGTGCTGTATGTCATCTCAACAAAGATGGAAAAATACTTTAAAATAGTAAGTATTGTAAGGCATTGAAATAAGGGCTAATAATTGATGGCAGGTGTCACTAATTATGACCCTACCATCAATGAATACCAGAGTCTGTTGGACGAGATGAACTTATAATTGAAGACAGTAAGTGTATAAGAGGGTTTAAAAAGAGCAATGGAAGCACAAAAAAAGATATCACCTATGCACAAAAGAGTTGACCCAGGAAGACCAGAAAGGCTTCACAGAGAAGGTGAGATGTGAGCTGCATCAAGGAAGATAAACAGTTTTTCATGCAAATAATGGCATTCCAGGCAATGTGAAAAACATGAGCAAAGGCAATAAGAGTTAAAGAGCTCCAAATAGAAGAGGGAAGGATATTAACTCTCAATTGTCTCTTTAGTCCAAAACTACAGGAGCTAACGAAGTGGAAAAGAGAGTGGTTCCATTGAGGCTTATCCCCAAGCACTTGGAGGACAGTAAACCCACCACAAGCACCACCATTCCTCATCTGCACTGCTGTCTTTGTCCAAGTTTTCCGAAGAAATGAGTAGGACGCCTCTCATACATATTCATGCTGCAGCTTCCTTTCTCATGGCAAGATGTTCAAGCCAGCAAAGATGACCCTCCTCAGAGGTCCTTGTGGCCCAGATGTGGCTCTTCACTGAAAAGCCATTTGATTCATATTTATTCTTTGTAGTGAAAGATAGACACTAAACAGTCCACAGCTCACACTGCACATACTGTGTTCTCGTTATGACACAAATGTTAATTCACTTAGTCCTCACTGCAGCCCAACTAGGCAAGTGCCACTGCTGTCTTAGTTTACAGATGATGAAACTGAGGCCCAGAGAGCTTTATTCTCATCTACTTGCTGGTAAGTAGTGAGAACAGACTGTTTTATGTCAGGCAGGAGACCATAGACTTAGCTCTTTAGAATATGATTTTTGGCCTTAGGATCCAGTAGATACAAATGCTTATGCCCAATGGTTTGGATGAAGTGTTATTTCACCTTCATCACAGTCTATATTATTAATTAAAAGCTGAGGCTTACATTTGCAGCAACATCGATGGACCCTCACACCATGCACCAAAATAAACTCAAAGTGGCTTAAAGACTTAAATATAAGACAAGACACCATCAAACTCCTGGAAGAGAACAGAGGCAAAACATTCT
This sequence comes from Sus scrofa, assembly GCF_054392235.1. Classification (NCBI taxonomy): domain Eukaryota; kingdom Metazoa; phylum Chordata; class Mammalia; order Artiodactyla; family Suidae; genus Sus; species Sus scrofa. The sequence continues at coordinate 16,787,940 of NC_139391.1, forward strand.
CTGATATCAACATTACAAATGTTTTCTCAGGTCAGTCTCCCAAAGCTACAGAAATAAAAGCAAAAATAAACCAATGGGACCTCATCAAACTGACCAGCTTTTGCACAGCAAAGGAAACCAAAAAGAAAAAAAAAAGACAACTTACAGAATGGGAGAAAAGAGTTTCAAATGATGCAACGGACAAGGGCTTAATCTCTAGAATATACAAACAACTTCTACAACTCAACAGCAAAAAAGCCAACAACCCAATGGAAAAATGGGCAAAAGACCTAAATAGACATTTCTCCAAGGAAGATATACAGATGGCCAAAAAGTGCATGAAAAAAATGCTCAACATCCCCAATTAGTAGAGAAATACAAATCAAAAATACCACGAGATACCACCTCACACCAGTCGGAATGGCCATCATTCACATGTCCACAAATTACAAATGCTGGAGCGGGTGAGGAGAAAAGGGAACCCTCCTGCACTGTTGGTGGGAATGTAAGCTGGTACAACCACTTTGGAGAACAGTATGGAGGTACCTTAGAAAACTATATCTAGAACTACCATATGACCCAGCAACCCCACTCTAGGGCATATATCTGGACAAAACTTTCCTTGAAAAGGACACATGCACCCACATGTTCATGGCAGCACTATTCACAGTAGCCAAGACATGGAAACAACCCAAATGACCATTGACAGATGATTGGATTAGGAAGATGTGGTATATATTTACAATGGAATACTACTCAGCCATAAAAAAGAACGACATAATGCCATTTGCAGCAACATGGATGGAATTGAGACTCTTATCCTGCTGAGTATCTCTGGGAACTATGTCTAGTGACTTATGATGGAGCATGATAATGTGAGAAAAAACAATGTATACATATATGTGTAACTGGGTCACCATGCTGGATAGTAGAAAACTGGCAGAACACTGTAAACCAATTATAATGGATAAAAGATAAAAATCATTATATCAATTTTTTAAAAATATGTAAAATAAAATTATAAATTGAATCTCCTGTTCACCAACTGTAAACTCCCACCACTCCATTAGATCATTTGCTCTCACACCCTCTTATCAGTTATTTTTCAGCCTCATTGAGATCACCCATCCACTGACCCCTCCACTTTTGATCTAATCACCAGCCTTCTATTACAGAGATCCTAATCCAGATCCATGGCCATGGTTATTATCAAGCTCTTATTAGTACCCCTAACTCCTTTGTCTACATCACCCTCAATGGTGCTCAACCCAACCCTGACTAACTTCAACCTTCTGCCTTCTCATTCAGTGCCTCCTTCACGCAGCTGAATTTCCTAAAGGACATCACATAATTGAAAAAATTGGTTTCCCTCTATATTCATGATCAACAACCCCAAACTCAGCTTCCTATTCTACACAGAGTTCTCCTGTTTCCTCAAAGATCCCCTACTTCACCTATATTCACAGTAGTGGGTTCTACCTTGCATTTTAAATAGGAAGAAGAGAAGTCATGTGACAATAACTCCTGTACTTTCATATCTACCAAAATACATAGCCCACAGCCATTTCTCTTTCCCTCATATTATAAACATGAAACAGTCCTTTCACTAGCAATGGTCACTCTCTCTACCCTTTGCATAAGCTTTGGATTTTATTCTCTCTTGTTCTCCAGTTATCTTTTTCCACTTATCTTTTTCTTCCTTTTTCCAGTTATCTTTTTCATCTCTCCTTCTCTAAGATTTTTACATCATCCTTAAAATTTCTCTCCATATTTTAAGAAAAATTCTCTCTAGATTCCAAATTCCTCTCCAGCTACTGCCCTGCTTTTTTGCATAGAAAAACTCAAAAAAAATGTTTAAAATGACTTATTACACATTTAAATAAGGCGACATGAACTAACATATGCAAAGAATTTTTTACTAGATCTGATTTACGCCAAATGCTCAATAAATGATAGTATTGGTAGTAAAACAGTAATAAAAATAATAATTGCGACTGACATGGAAACTTTCTTACATGCCAACACAACCCTTAACACTGTAAGTAGATTATCTCAGTTTGCTCCTACAACAACCCTGTGAAATAGGTACTAATTTTTCCCCTAATTTTACAAATGATGTATCTGAGAAAGATACATCATCTATAAGATACATCATGTATAAAATTCATTGGCTCAAGATTCATTGGCCCTAAGTCCCAGAATTAGTAAAAAACATGAGTAGGATTTCAAGTCCATCTGACTCCATAACCAAAAATTACCTCACTCTTAATCACACTTATCTTCTGTTTCTCTAGCAGTCTCTCCATACCCTTAGCTTCTAAGAATAGAAACGGTTTTTTCGTAGGAGCAGATGAGTGATACTTTGAACGAACCTCTTCAAACCTCTTGTGAAGCTGGGTGACGATGACAATCTCACGATGACAACCCCTTGGATGTCGGTCCATGAGGAGATCTGCTAGAGAAATGCCAAGGAAAGCGTTTTTATGGGGGAACACCAGGTTTAATTCATGAGCAATGATGGAGGAAACATCTGTGGATGGTTCAAGATGTTAGGCAAGCCTACTGGGGAGGCTATGGAATTTGGGGAGGAAGCAAGGTGTGTGAGTCTAGGTTGCGAGAGACAGCAAGGGAGTGGATAGATCAGATATACACTAACATGGATGCACCTTTCGGGTGGGGATGAAGTGTTGGCTTCAACAGAAATGGTGGACTCCACATTTATAAAAGGACTTTAAACCTAGAGCTATCAGTAACCATATAATTATGACCTTGGTTCAGGGTTTCAAACAGCTGTCTTGAGTTCATTTATGTAAAGCACCTAGCACAGCCCCTGATAAGTTGTCAGAAATCAGCAGTGATGGCTATTACTATTACTGTTCTGGCTCTTCACATGGTGTTTACTGAATAAATGCTAACTCCTTCTTTTATACTAAATGTTTTAAATTGCATATTAGTAGAATTCCCCATGCATCAGAGATGAGTAAAAATAGCTAATACTTTTTAAGCACTTGCTTTGCAAGGTTATTGAATTAACTCATTTAACCTTCCCAATAATCCCTTTAAAAAGATGCTATTATTATTCCAATTTTACAGAGAAGCTAAACAAGTAGCTTGCATAAGGGCACACCATGAGGAGGTTAGAGGCAGAATTGAACCTATTTCCCTGACTACCTTTCCAAAATGATCATTTTATGTATCATATAATCCATCTGTCTAATGCACATAATATTGGGCTAGAAACACAAATTGTGTATATGTTATGCAGCAAAAGCAAAAGATCTAGTACCAGAGTTCCCATTGTGGCTTAGCAGGTTAAGAACCCGATATAGTGCCCATGAGGATGCGGGTTCAATCCCTGGCTTTGCTCAGTGGGTTAAGGATCCAGCATTGACACAAGCTGTGGCACAGGTCGTAGATGTGGTTGAGATCAAGTGTTGCTATGGCTGTGATGTAGGCTGGCAGCTGCAGCTCCTATTCAACCCCTAGCCTGGGAATTTCCATATGCTGCAGGTGCAGCCCTAAAAAGAAACCAAAAAGATCTAGTATCTATTTCCAATGAAGAGAATTTGGGGGAAAGAAAACAAAAGGCTGCATTAAATCCAGCTCAACACAGAAGGAAGGAACTATGAATAAGAAGCAGAAAGTATTCAGTAGGTGAGGTGATAATCCTCTCTACATATCAGACCTGAGAGGATGACTGGCAGAGTTGGAATATTCCTCAAAGATGTTCTCAGTCAACAGGGAACTGTCAAGACCAGAGGGATGATGGTGAATGGATGCATTAGAAGTGCTTACAACTAGACAAAAGGCCAAGTGGGAAACACTGGAAATTAGGATACATTGATTGCAAAATCAGTAGCAATATGAAAAATGTATCCCTGAGTGCCTCCAAGGCCAGATTAAAACTTTGAGGAAAGCATGGGAGACTAAGTAAAAGCAGAAAATGACAGAGGAAAAATAAATTATAAAGGGTAAGGGAAGGATTGCCTAACCTAGCATGGGCCAAGCACTTAATTTTAATATACACTCATTGAGATATATATATACTATTTCCACTTTACATGAGAACATTGAGGTTTAGAGAAGCAAAGTGAATTTCCCAAGGTTATTCAACTATAATGTGAATTTTAAGCACAACTACTAAGAATCAGAATTGAACTATCTTGACTTAAAAACATGATCTTTTCATTTCCAGGGATTGCCTCTGAAAAAAGAACTATAATGGTATGGACAGCATGTCCAAGACATTTAACTTGGGAAAGAAAATGCTGTGGAATCTTGAGCCTTTTCTTTCCTGCCACCTAAATGGGATTTCTCATGTTTCAGAATCACCACTGTATTTTTTTTTAATTTTTTATTTTAGCTGATTTACAATGTTCTGTCAATTTCTGTACAGCAAAGTGAACCAGTCATATATAAACATATATTCTTTTTCTTATATTATCTTCTATCATGTTCTATAACAAGTGATTGGATGTAATTCCCTGTGCTGTATAGGACCTCATTGCATATATATCCTAAATGTAATGGTTTGCATCTACTAATCCCAAACTCCCAATCAATCCCACTCTTTCCCCCTCCCCCTTGGCAATGCAAGTCTGTTCTCCATGTCTGTGAGTCTGTTTCTACTCTGTAGATAGGTTCATTTGTGCTATATTTTAGATTCCACATATAAGTGATATCACCTGGTATTTGAGAGCGCCAATTATGGGACACTCAGCCTGTTAGGGCCTTATTATTAGTTACTTGTAGATCCTTGTCATATCCCCTGTATCTTTTAATTATTTGTGTATTTCTCATGGTACCAAGTATAGAGTGAGCTAGTGTTTGGTAGAATATGAACACACACACACACACACACACACACACACACACACACTAGTGACTGGCAGAATATGAACACAAAAAGACATACACACATTTATTTAGCAAAGGATGCTGAAGGGCTGCAGAACAGAGGCAGTTAGAACTTACCTCACCACAGTTTTTCTACCAGGGTCCTATGGTCACCAGTTATTCATGAAAAGTCGGATTTCTGCATCAAATTAAGTTTTATTTTATGCTATTCCACATCCTTTTATACTCAAAGTTTACATTACTATTCAGGAAGAACTCAATCCTTTTGGGGGGATATTTATAGACCTTAGGAAAGTCACGATTTTCTAGTTATTCCCTACAAATTCCAAAATTTTAGAGTGTATTCCTTGTACTATCCCAAATTATTTTTCAACTAGGGTTTTTTTGGCTTGAAAGCAATAGAAATTCCAATCCCAAGTGATTTAAGCAGTAAGGAAAATTTATCATTTCATGGAACCATTTGTGTAAATCCTAAATAAGGTCGCTGCAGAAATGGTTACCCCAGTTACTGAACATTATTAAAGACCCAGGTTCTTTCCATCCTCAGTGTATCAGCTTTATCCTCAAGGAAGCTCCTCTTATGATTGAAAAATTCTGCTATATTTTCCACCTTCCCGAATATATTTTCCAGTTTCCCAGAAACACCTCTCTAGACACCCTGTTTTATCTAAGTGACTTGGATTGGGTCACCCACCATTTGAAAAATAAAAGTTCAATCAGGGATGTTGTTTGTCTTGTTTACTTCTGTATCCTCAGAACTCAGAACAATCTTTGATACATAGTTTATTTGAACAACCTATGGAAACATATTTCATTTTAGAATATAGTGACAACAACAAAGTAATAACAATAAAATAATAAGACAGCACATCTGTTGAGATTCTAGACCCTAGAGCCTAATGACATAGGATATTTTTTCCTTTCTTTTTGGATCTCAAATGAACAAAAATGGAATAATGAGACTCTCACATTTATGACACACTGTAATCATTGCTCCATGTATAGCTTCCTTATTTATTCACTTATTTTCTAATAACGTCATAGAAACTGATGAACCACTCAAAACAAAAGTTAGGATCTTGGCAATAGCCTACATCTAATTTTGACCACCATTCATATTCCCTACCTGCCCCACCGAAGACAACTATGATTTTCTTTTTTTTAAGTTTATTACAACTATATGTATTCCTTAAAATATTTTATTTGTTTCTACTTTACAAAAAAAAATTTCATTTCATAAAAAAAAATGTAATAAACTTATAAGTAATATTTTGAGATTGACTTTTTTCTTTTTAGAGCTGTACTTGTGACATATGGAAGTTCCTAGGGCTGGGGGTCAAACTGGAGCTGCAGTTGCTGGCCACAGCCACAGCAACACAGGATCTGAGCCATGTCAGCAACCTACACCACAGCTTGTGGCAATGCCAGATCCCAACCCACTGAGTAGGTCCAGGGATCAAACCTACATACTCACGGATACTAGTTGGGTTCATAACACACTGAGCCACAACGGGAACTTCCAGAGATTGACTTTTTAACTTAATATTATATTTGCTAATAATATTCACCCATATTTTTTTATGTCACTGGAGTCCATTTATTTTGACTGCCCTATAATAGCCCATCTGGGGACGACACCACCATAGATTCTCCCACTCTCTCACTGATGATCACTTGAATCATTTCATTTTTGCTATTGTGAAAAAAAAGCTGCCATAAACATTCTCACAGAGCTGCTGTCGTACACATTCAAGTTCCCCTTGGGTATTTACATGTCAATGTGGAATTGCTGGATCATAAAGTACATGAATATTTAAATCAAGTAGATAAAAGCAAATGGTTTTCGAAAGCGGTTGATCCAAATTACATATATAATAGCAACGGCTCCACACCCTCTCCAATATATGTTATTGTCATTCTCTTGATTCCATTTTTTTCTATTGAATTAGTTGTGCTTTCCTTATTGATTTATAGAACTGATACACACACACACACACACACACACACACCCCACATCTTCTTAATACAATACATTTTCTAGTCTTTCACCTATATCTAGGGTAAGCAATTTAATCTATTTGTGCCTTTGTCTCTTACCCTATAAATTAAGGAGAAATACGTTACCTACCTGTGATAGTTAATTCTATATATCAACTTGATGGGCAAGCAATACCCAGAAAGATGGTAAACATTATTTCTGGGTGTGTCTGTGAGGGTGTTTCTGGAAAAGACTAGCATTTAAATCAGTGGACTAAGAAAACCATCCTCCCCAATGTTGGTGGGCATTATCCAACCCTCTGAGGGCCTGAATAGAACAAAAAGATGGAGAAAGCATGAATATGCTCTTAACTTGAGCTGAAACATCCATCTTCTCCTGCCGTTTGAGCCCTCCCTGTTCTCAAGCCATCAATTCAGACCAGGCCTTATACCACCGGCTCCCCTGGTTTATCAAGACCTCAGGATTGGACTAGACTTACACCACTGGCTTTCCTTGGCCTCCAGCTTATGAGTGGCCTGCAGTTCCAGATCATGGAACTTCTCAGCCTCCATAACCACATGAGTCAATCCCTCATAATAAACCTCTTTCTATAAATCTTCATCCCTATCTATCTATCTATCTACCTACCTATCTATCTATCTTAATTGATTCTGTTTCTCTCAAGAATCCTAATACAACACCTAGTAATATTGTTTAAGGAATATATTAATATATAATGATTCAAATACTATCTGATACATAGTAAGTACAGTTAAAATTATTACTACATGTAACTTCCTATGTGCCAAGCACTATAATACCTTATCTAATTTAATCTCACAAAATCCTATGATGTATCAATAGGATTGATTCCACTTTACAAATAAGATCCTACTTTACAAACAAGCAGGTTGAAGCTTAGAAAGGTTCAATAATTTGACCAAAATTATATAGCTAAGATTTGCCAGGGCAAGATTATATACCCAAATGATCTGAGACAGAGCCTCCCTTCTTAACCCCTCTTACATCATGAAATTAGAAAACTTGTAAAACACTGCAACAAGGCAAGACAATGGAAAATAACACTTTTGATTGCTATGCTCATTATATATTTGGAAAATACATTTTCTGCCTTGCAAAATAATTATTAGAACTCAGATTGATCAATATAATGTATGTATGCATAATAACTAGCACATAATAGGTGGTTAATAAATGTTAGCTATTATTATTATTATCCCATAATATCTTACAAATCAAGCTTAATTTAACCAAGCTATTCCTCATTTTATCAATAGGAAAATAAAAGTTCTAAACCAAAAGGGTAAGTTGCCCAAGGATAAATGTTAGAGTAGTTATAAATCATGAGTCTATCTGATTGTAAAGTTTGTGTATGTTTGAAAAGCGCTACATTTTATTATCAAAAGGCTGAATTTCTCCCCTTCAAAGGATAAGGATTATTATAGCATAGATGGTGAAATGTGAATATGGACAGCTGCTATTATTAAGAAATGGCCTAAGATGAAAAGATGTTCAACATCACTATTAGAGAAATGCAATTCAAAACTACGATGAGGTATCATCTCACACCAGTCAGAATGGCCATCGCCAAAAAGTCTACAAATAATAAATGCTGGAGAGGGCCTAGAGAAAAGGGAACTCTCTACAATGTTGGTGGGAATGTAAATTGGTGCAGCCATTTTGGAGAATTATATAAAGATTCCTTTAAAAACTAGAAATAGAGCTACTATATGACCCTGCAATCCAACTCTTTGGCATATATCCAGAAAAGAAGAAAACTCTAATTTGAAATGATACATGTATCACAATGGTCATAGCAGCACTATTTACAATAGCTAAGACATGGAGCAACCTAAATGTCTGCTGACAGGAATGGATAAAGAAGATGTATATATGTGGATAAAGAATACACACACACACACATATACATATATACATATATACACATGCTCATATACACATATATACACTTACACACAATGGAATATTACTCAGCTATAAAAAGAATGAAATTTGGCCATTTGCAGCAACATGGATAGATCAAGAGATTATCATACTAAGCAAAGCAAGTCAGACAAAGACAAATGTCATATGATATCTTTATATGTATATTCTAAAACTTATTTACAAACAGAAATAGACTCACAGGCATAGAAAATAAACTTTTAGTTACCAAAGGGTAAGTAGGGAGATAAATTAGAAGTTTGGGGTTAAGAGATACACGTTACTGTATATGACATAGGTAAACAACAAAGTCCTACTTTATAGCACAGAGAACTATATTCAGTATCTTGTAATAACCTATAATGGAGAAGAATCTTAAAAGAATTGTACACTTGAAATGACCACAATATTGTAAATCAACTACACTTTTGATTTCTATATATATATTGCTGGAGCCCAAAGTACATATTCTCTACCACAATAGTATATGCTTAATAGGAAGGAAAGCTTTGAAACAGAACTTTCCAAATGCACTAGGATCCTTATCACTGGGGATATAAAAGAAAAGGGTTGAGAAAACACTCCACTAGTATCTTACTGGAACTATGCATGTGTTTACTCATTTGATCAATGTTTATTAAATGCCTATTAGGTAGAAGTCATATTACTTTACAAGCTAAGGATTAAATGAAAAGCGAAATTGTGTCAGGAAAGCAGGTTTAAGTGTGAGGTGGAAAATTGAAGAATTTTTTAGTTTCTCTAGCCATGCAATTCTGTAACTCTATTTCCCTTGTTCCAAATAATGCCAACAGTTCCCAGAGCAACTAAAACAGAAGGAATTTGTTTCTCTAGCTACCTGATTTTTTTCCTTCCCAATATCTTTATTCCCTCCCCTACTCACTGTGCTGATTTGGATTAGCTTTAATGCCACTCAAAATTAAGGCATGAAATGCAGGGGCTTCTGCAGAGCTCTTTACAACTGATGCTGAAACCTCAAGCTGTGGTGTAGCATGAAATGCCCATCTACCAAGTACGTCATATGCTCTCACTGCCATTTCATCAGGGAAAGAAGATTATCTATTTTTCTGCTTGAAATCATCATTTCATTTCCTGTCTTCAGTCTGGATAGCTTATCTATTTTTAAAACAAAGGATGTAGATATCACTTTTGTTTGTTATGTCTAGTTAATATTAGGAGACATTTCTATCCACTAATTATTGAAAGGATAAGACAAGTATCGACTCAAAATATAGGAATTCTCTTTTTACTTTTTTTTTATTGTGGTAAGAACACTTAATATGAGATCCACCTGTGAAACCTATTTTTAAGTACACGATAGAGTATTGATAACTATTGTATTGGCACAAGACTGTACAACAGATCTCTAGAACTTATTCATCTTGTATAACTGGAAGTTTATACCTTTTGAAAAATAACTCCCCACTTCTCTCTGCCTCCAGCTCCTGGCCATAATCATTCTAATTTCTGCTTGTATGTGTTGGACAATATAAGATGGAATCATGCAGAATTTGTACTCTGTGACTGGCTTACTTCATTTGGTATAATGTGCTACAGTTTAATCCATGTTGTCACATATTGCAATATTTCCTTCTTTTCTATCTATGTTATGTAATTAGGAAAAAATGTATCCATGTCTGATTGTATAGTGAGGTTTTTAATCAATTTCTTTTAAATTGTAATTTGTTGTTCATCTTTTTTTCAAACAAATATTGGCTTCAATGTCTTAAAGAAAAGTATCAACCCTCAGTAACTGATTCTTTCGTAAAAATTTATATTGAATTATTCAATTATACACTAGGAAGATTTTTATAACTAAAGCAGACTTGAAAAACTCATTCATGGCCATTTCCACATTGTGCAGCTTCTGACAAGGTTACTTCCACAAAGGAGGCTAATTCCACAGTCATCAGATTCCATTTATTCTTCACATTTGATTGGAAAATGGCAACTGATTATTATAAGATCGGACTAAGCATTACAATCCAATTTGTGTTTTATGAGCCAGGTGTGGGTCACTCATAATAACAGAAAAGCAAGAGAACACTATGTGGCAACAACAAAAAAGCTTTAACTAAATGCCATTCCCTAAAGTGGCATTGTATCAGATTGGTCCATGGAGCTTTGAAAATGACATACACTGAAGGGGGACTTCAGACTTTCTAATTCAGAAGGAAGGTGAGTCCAAATGTCAGAAATGTATTTGAAGTCTTAAAATCATTCTGATGTGTACCCCCAGTGGAGAACCACTGATTTGCCTATTAAAAGTCCAAAGCTTTTAACCTGAGTCACTAGAGCCTGGATGACTGGCTCCTGCTCATCAGCCCCATCTCTGAACTGCCTCACACTTAAGCAGCAGTAATACTGAGCTACTTGGGGTTTCTTGGAAACATCATGCATTTGCTCATAATGTTTTCTTCCCTGAAGTAAACATTTCCCCTTGTAACCTTGGAGCATTCTATATCTATTTCAAGATCTGGTCCAAGAATCATCAACTTTCTCACATGTTTCTAGTGACTCCCAATAAAAATTAGTGACATCCTATTCTAAGTCCCCAGCCTACCTTACAACTAAAATATATACATATTCCAGTTAGCACACTCTATTGTCACTATTTGTCTAGGTTTCTGTCTTGCCTGCTAAGCCATGAGCTCCTAGAAGGCCCATAACCTTTTTATCTTTCAATCTATAGTGCTCAAAACAGTGTTCTACCAATGGCAGGTACTAAATCAACATTTGTTAAATAAAAAATGGAAACTATTACATTTAGAATGGATAAGTAATGAAGTCCTACTGTACAGGACAGGGAACTATATCCAGTCTCTTGGGAGAGAAAATGATAGAAGAGAGTATGAAAAAAAGAATATACATATATATGTATGACTGGGTCACTCTGCTGTACAGCAGAAATTGACACAACACTAAACCGACTATACTTTAATAAAAGTAAAATAAAATAGAAAAGAAGACAGAATAACAACAAAAAAATGAGTGAATGAATGGCATCACCAATTACCCAATATTTCAGAAACTCTTCTCTGTTTTGCTGTCATAGTCACAAATTATACCACTATAGTATTTATTTTAGTGTTGGTTTATGTCTCTTCTTCTCTATTGCAAATGTATGATTTTTCTTCTATGGACTAGTGCCACATTAATGGCCTTCTATTTTACCCAAGAGCCTTCAGCAAAACCTCTGAACACCCTGTCATGCCATACGAGGCCATCTCCTCTCTGTGTCTATCCGCCTTTAGGCCTCAACTTCTACCATTTCCACAAACACAGCCTATAGTCCATTTACATGGAACTCCACACTCAGGCCTCCAAAATAGGTCATTAAACTCTCTCTTACCTCTGTGATTTTGTATATACGTCTTCCCGTCTTAGAAACTCCTCCTTCTTCTCTGCCTGGATAGATTCTACCTACCACTGAAAAAAAAAAAAAAAAAATGTCAGCTCATCTGTTCACATTCCCTAGAAAGGCTCATCTAATCATCAACCTCCTGGATTGGGCTAGATGAACAATCCTTCTCAGGTGTCCATAATGCCCAGTGCATCCTTTTAGGTCCAAGTCATTATAGTCGCTGACTTGTATGTCTTTTCCATTAGGCTGAGCAATTTTCCAAAGAAGAGACTCAGGCACCTAGAGCCAGCCTATTTCATGTGATTCTAACAATCTACCAGTTGTATCCAGGATGTAACTCAAGACTTAGGAAATATCAATTTGTTTAAAATGTGCTTAGTCTGAGGGCTGTAAATATAGTTTTTCTTCAACTAATAGCACATGGAAAACATTGTTAGAAGAGATTCTTACATTGAAATGAAAGAAGTTTGAGGATTGACCATCAAGAGCCATTTTTATCAGGACAACGTCTTCTGAGGAACTTTGGCAGAATGAAACACTTTTCATAGTCTAAGCACAGAGTTCCAAACACAGGAGGCACAGGAGACCCAGGGATGACTGAGACATGACTCTTGCCCTCAAGGATGTGGCAAGCTGAACTTAATAATTCGCTAAGAAGCAAAACCATCACTGTCAATCAGTACCCCTTAGACATCAGTGTGATGAGAAGCAATTTCTGCTCCGAGCCACAGAAGTTTAAACAAACTTAAGTGTTCTCATTTCTTCTTTTTGTGATGGTGAATCCTGTTTGATTAGACTCCTTTTGATTAGAAAGATGCCTCAGTCAGGCTCTTTAACTCACTCATTAATTCATTCATTTAATAAATATATTTCCTGACCATATCGCACATTAGGCACTTGGCCATGCACAGATGGTACAAAAAAAAACTGTAAGATAAATACTTCCCCTTAAAGGCATTTTTAATGACACATAATCATTCTAAAAACAAAGTAAACTTAACCCTGCATGAGGACTATGAAAGGTTTCTCAGTGCAGATAACATTTAACTTGAGAAAAGAGTTGGAGTTTGTCAGAAATTTTTTTATTAGAGTTAATGATAGAATCGAACATGGAATTTGGTTTCACTGTGCATTCTAGCCAATAAGAGCTTCTAGCCATGCACACACAATTAACAAACCATAAAGATGACATATTTCCCAGAGACAGGTTCTGCCATGTTACCGACTAGAACCCCTTCGATTATTTTCCCAGGCACTTGAATTTAAAGAAAAGTTTTCCCAATCTAGATTCCTCAGGAGTTCTAAGGGACAAATTACTTATTTCTTATATTTTATACCTACTAACTAAAGGATTTTCAACAAACCTTTGTATGAACAGATGTGTGAAGGACACTGAGAAAGTATTTCTTATGTCGTGAAAACTTTGACTTGAGAATAAATGCATTCCTCCTGTTTTTGCAAACATGGGCATTTTAGTCCCTTCAAAACATTAAAAAGTAAGGATTCATGGAGGAGAAAAAGTCTCATAATATTTTAAAAAATAGAAGATATTTCAGTGACCAGTGAGTCAGTGTATCTTAAATTCCTAGCTGGAACAAGTGAAAAGGAGACACGCAATATATTGATTATGTCTGACCCCCACTCCCCTTGGATAATAAAACTGTAGCCCACCTGATCCTCAGGGCAGAGCTCCCATGCCTGCCCACTTGCATCTCTCACAAGCATTCTTTATCTTAATAATTCTATTTCTTGCATATATATATATATATATAATGATTATTTTTTCTTCTTAAATTTGATTTTTCTATTCATAAATGAATAGAATCACACTGTGGAAAACTGGAAAAATACAGAACAAAATAACTATGATCATGATGCTATTGTTTGCTGAACACTTGCCCACTAATGAGTTTTATACACATCGCCTCATCTCATCCTCACCACAACCCTCTGAAGTAAGTTTTATAATCATCTTCATTTCACAGTAAAAGAAGAGGCCAAAGGAGACCCTAGAGTTACCAGGAGGCGTAGTGCCAGGTGATAAACTTAAGATGTCTGATTCCAAAGCCCTCACACCTAGCCACCTTCCACAAGGCTGCCACCACTTCATCTAGCTATCTATTTTATCTCTTCTTATTAAACCATTAACTCATTGAAATAATATTTCATTACACATTTATATCTGGTACCATACTAGGTGCTGGAGTTACCAAGGTAAGAGCAGTCTCTGCCTTCATAGAATCTATATTCTAGAGGAAGTGACAGACATCACACATGTAATTAGGAATGTGATAAGTATAATAAAGGGAAGGCATGGAGTGGTTTGGGAACTTATAACATAGGGACCAGATCTAGTCTGCTAGATCCCAGAATGCATCCCCACGTCACCCCTCTATGCACTTACTTACACAGAGTTAAGTCATAATGTTTCTGAATTTTCAACATTACTTTGCCCATCTAACACTATGTCCTGAGCATTTCTTGAATAATTAAATTTTGTTTTAACCTGCTTACATAATTTTTAGACATAGGAATGCAACCATTAGCCATTTTCTATTATTGGATATTTTGTTAGTTTTCAATTTTTTGTTATAAACAATAATATAATTAATGTCATTGTGCATAAAGCTTTTTTGTATGTCAGATAATTTTCTTAGAAAAAAAAAAAAAAGAATCCCCAAATTGGAAGGCTGCAGATACCTAGAGTATTACAGGATCTCAAAAATGCATCTGTTAAATAACTCTATATATAAATAAATGGGGGGGATTACCACCATTTCAACTTGAAAGAGATGTATGAATATTCTGAGGTAGAAAAACGTGTCTCTATAAACAGTTCTTGTTATAACTCAAGACAATATTGACAGCAAAAAAAAAAAATGGAACGCTGTGAGCACCTTCATCAATTACACTTTCAGGTGTAATTCTGTACAGAATCACATTCCTTCATTAGCATAAACCAGACCCCTCCTCCTTGGTAATCACTGCCTGGCATTAAAACTCCAGCTGCAGCATAATCACCAATAGTGAATGCTAGTTGTGAATTTCACGCACACTCCCTGTTACCCTCATCCAGGGAGAAGAGCTTTAGAGACCAGCTCTGTAACCTTGGTCACATTTCTTAACTCCTTAGGTTCCAATTTCCACATCTAAAAAGCCAGGGATGGAGTTCCCATCGTGGCACAGCGGAAACTAATCCGACTAGGAACCATGAGGTTGTGGGTTCAATCCCTGGCCTCGCTTAGTGGGTTCAGGATCTGGCATTGCTGTGAGCTGTGGTTGTAGGTCGCAGATTCGGCTCAGATCTGGAGTTGCCGTGGCTCTGGCATAGGTTGGCAGCTAGAGCTCCAATTCAACCCCTAGCCTGGGAACCTCCATATGCTGCAGGTGTGGCCCTAAAAAGACAAAAATAAAATAATAAATTTTTTAAAATTAAAAGCTGGGATAATATCTCCAGCTTCATGCCTGTTAAGAATATTAAGACGAATGATGTCCACTTGCCGCAGACATGTACATCTGGTACTGTGTGTAAGGTCCTTTGTATGGTATATATAATGTATAACAGTGGTGACTCAACCTTCAGATCATATATCAAGGAGGGAAATCAATGTGGGGGTACAGGGGTAGCTAAAGATACTGACTTTCTAGGATTTCAAAGAGATATCTGCACCCCCCTGTTAAATAGCAGTATTATCTGCAATAGACAAGACAACATGAGTGTCCATCAGAAGATAAATGGATAAAGGACTGGTGGTGTGTGTGTGTGTGTATGGTCCAATATATATTCTATTGTGTATATATATTTTTTCCATTATATATCTGTATCTATATCTATCTATCTATCTATATATATTCCATCTACATAATGGAGTATATCTATACAATGGAATATATATATAATAGAATATATATTATGCACCTATATAATGGAATATATATAGATATAAAATGAACTGTATATATTTGTATAGTGGAATAAAAATAAGTAAATCCTGCCATTTGTGACAATATGGATGGACCTCGAGGCCATTATGCTAAATGAAATAAGTCAGGCAGAGAAAGACAAATAGTGTACGATCTCATAAGCGTAATCTAAAACCAAAACAAAACACCCAAACTCATAGAGAAAAAAAAAGTTTTGTGGTTACCAGAGGCAGGCAGTAGGGACTGGGGGACTAGGATGCAGGTAGTCACAAACTCCCGTTTCTAAGAGAAACCAGCACTGAGGATGTCACGCTAGACGGTGACTACAGTCAACACTGCTGGGTGGGAAATCTGAAGTTAGGACAGTAAATCCTGAGAGTTCTCATCACAATGAAAAAACTTTTTCTTTTTCTTCTTCTTTTTTTTTTGTACCTTTATGAGACAGCAGATGTTAACTAAACTTACTGTGGTTATAACTTCAAGATATATGTAAGTCACATAATTATGCTGTACACCTTAAACTTACACAGTGTTGTTTGTCAATTATATCTCAATAAAACTGAATAAAAAAAAGATACGGAGTTTCGTCTTAAGGTGATAAAAATGTTTTAAAATTGACAGTGGTGATGTTTTATATATGTATCTGTGAATTCACTAAAAGCCGTTGAATTGTACATTCCAAATGGGTGAACTGTAAGGTACAGAAATTTCATCTCACTAAAGCTGTTTAAAAAAGAGAAAAATAAGTTATCAAGTGGCAAGTTCACCTTAGATTCTGGCCAATGTGAAATTGTATTTTTATTTGATAAACACTTATTAGGCACCTGATTAAGACATGCCAGGAACAATTCTGGATGGCAGAGATATAGCAGCATGTAAGCCAAAGCCCTACCCTAAAGGAGCTAACAATAGGCCAAAAACACAGATACATATAATACATATTAGGCATGATAAGTGCTGTTAAAAAATAGAAAAAAGGATTGAAAACTATTTTAAATAAGGTGACAGGGGAGACAGCTCTGTGGAATTATCCCGTGAACAGAAAACTGAATAAAATAAAGGAGCAATTGGGGCAGAGGAAATGATAAATGTAGTGGGCCTGAGGGAAAAAATGAGTGTGGCTTACTCAAGAAATAGGAAAAATGCCCACAATTCTGGAACATATTGAGTCTATTATCTCCAAATTTGTGCTTCTGTCAGTCTGGACACCTGCTGGTACCTATCTTACAAAATGGCACAATCTCACCAGAAATAATTTGGAATTACAATACCACGTTGGGGAACTTGGAAATCAACCAAAATTCCCCATCTTAGAGCAAAAGGGCAGCAAAATTCCTAATTATCTACAGTCTTCTTTATTCTGTTAGAGTAAAAAAAAAACTCTTGTCTTTGTTTCCATTTTTGAGATATAAGTGACATAGATTAGGCTCTGCGGCATGATTTGACTTTCATGTGTCATGGAATGATTACCACAGTAGGTTTAGTTCACATCTGTCATCTCACAAAGATACATTATGTATATATGTGAAGAGAAATCTTAGAATCTACTTTCTTTACAACGTTCATATATCACACAGCGGTGTCCACTCTAGTCATCAGGTTGTACCTTGCATCCCTAGTACTTATGTATCTTATAAGTGGAAGTGTGTGCCTTTTGACCACCTCCATCTAATTCCCCCTACTCCAACCCCTGCCTCTGGTAACCACAAATCTAATCTCTTTTTCTGTGAGTTTGGTTTTTTAAAAAGCTCTTTAAAACTTCTTCATTAGTATCTAAAATTACTTAGATATACCACACATATATGTATTATATATATGCATATTTATATATATACATACATTTATATACACATACATAAATACACATATTTATATATACATATATGTGTGCTTCTTTACCTAAAGTTAATGAAATCTGTGAAAATTTTAGAAACGTTTTACTTTTGGATCCATCAAAATCTTATTCCTCTAGTCATTGCCTATATTCCACAATATCTTTCTTTTCATTCTGATAGTCCCCCAACTCTTTCTTTGTATCGTTTTCTCCTAGATCTTCTTTCCTTTCCCCCTGGTTCTCCCGGTCTCAAACCATCTTCCTCCCTCTGATTTCCTTCTAAAGGTCACAGTTTCCTTTGCAAACGCAATCACCAAAACAGGGATATATTCAGGTAGATTTTAAGATCTGGCCTTGGTCTGACTTACAGACAATTATCACATATTTTCCCAAACTCTGAGAGGAAAGGCAGAAATTTACTGCAGATCTTCAATGGTTTTAGGAACCAAACATCCCAATCTTCCTGGCCTATCATAGCTAACACTTGTGTTAGAAAGTCCATTTGATACTCGATGCTGAAGCCTGGCAAAAAGAAAAACAAAACAAACAAGCAAAAATAAGTCTTATGTGAAGTATTCAAAAAAGATGAAGTTATTCCTGAGGTTCATCAAAAAGAAGAGAGATTTTTAACAAGCATAAAATGTGGGGCAACGTTCACTGAGGATTCTACTTGTTATATTTCCAGTAAAGAATGGCTTGTAAGCAAAGAAAGGACAAATCCATCAGAGGTTTCAGAAATCAACTTTCCAGTCACTTCAGTCAACATTCAGGAGCAGATCCACAGGCAGACACTGCGCTATTCTCATCTTTATAAATAGCCCTAAGCTAGAAATACAGGACCTGGTATATAATCAAACACCAGAATAGGAAAAAGTTCTCCCAACAGACCTTTAGCATTTACCCAAACATATTGAGAGGGTCTTAGAACAAAAACAGAGTAAGGCCCAAAAACAAATTAATAGCTTTGCCAAATAAAATAACTGAATGGCCCCATGCCATCCTGGATTCCTTCCAAAAAATGCCCATACACAGACAGCATGATAGATGTGTGGGATTACCTATGATGTGTGATGCTTTGAAAAAAAGTAATTCTTTTTAAATCCAATATGGATTCCTATCAAAAATGATTAAGTAGTCAAGGAACTTCGAGATACTCTAATGCTGACAAAGGAAGTAGCTATTCTAAAGGCAAAAATTAGGGAGTGGGATGGATGGGGTACTTGGGGTTAACAGATGCAGACTACTGCCTTTGGAATGGAATAGCAATGAGATCCTGCTGTGTAGCACTGCGAACTATGTCTAGTGACTTATGATGGAGTATGATACTGTGAGAAAAAAGAATGTATACATGTATGTGTAACTGGGTCACCATGCTGTACAGTCGAAAAGTGACAGAACATTGTAAACTAGCTATAATGGAAAAAAATAAAAACCATTATATACAAAAAATAAAATAAAAATTCTCTTCAAAATAGATGATCTAGAAACAGAAAGACTCTAGCTCTTCATTATATCAGTTACTCCTTATAAATGTACCTGCCCCTCTGATATCCTCCAAAAACCTAGATTTGGAAAGGGTCCAAATAGATCATTATAGAATGCCAAAATTCAGCCCCAATATCAAAGAATAAATATTGGAGACTATATGGATATAACTATATGGATAATCTCTGACATTCCCAGGAGAGCTGACTGTTAGCACCATATGACCTCAAGCAGAACCTCAATAAGCTCCTTCATGAAATCCACAGCACAGCAAGAACAACCTGGTCATCATTATGCACCAGTACTACTGGGGGAACTGGGGAGCGACCACTGAGGATGTAGCTATTGCATGTCTTACCTGTCAAGACTGTAAATGTGGAGCATGAATGGTACAAAACTCCAGAGTCTATCTGATATTCAAGATGGGATTTTACTTTTTTATTCTGGTTGCTGCATGCTTGTTTTTAGATCGTTAAAGCTGTGCCTTGTCAAAAGACAGCATCCTTTCTCCCCTTTTTTAAATTGAAATATAATTGACTTACAAAATTATAAGTGATTCAAATTTTTTGCATTTTGAAATGATCATGACAATAAATCTAGTTTACCATCTATCACAATAACCAGACAAAGATAGACAATATTATTGACTATACCCCCTATGCTGAACATTACATTCCCTTGACTTACTTTATAACTGGAAGTCTGTACTCCTTAATCTCCCTAAGCTATTTTACTCACCCCACCCCCATCTGCCTTCCCTCTGGTAACCAGCTATTTTTTTTTCTCTATATCTATAAGCTGGTTTCTGCTTTAGGTTTGTTTTGTTTTGATTTTTAGATTCCACATATAAATGAAATCCTCTGGTATTTTTCTTTCTCTAACTTATTTCACTTAGCAAAATACCTGCTAGGTTCATCCATGCTATTGAAAATGGCAAGATTTCATTCTTTTTTATGTCTGAGTAATATTCTATTGTGTGTATATACCATATCTTCTTTATTCATTCAACTATGGATGGACGCTATGTTGCTTCCCTATCTTGGCTATTATAAATAGTGCTGCAGTGAACACTGGGGTGCATATATATTTTTGAATTTTTTTCATTTTCTTCAGATATACACCCAGGAGTGGAAATGCTAGATCATATGGTGGTACTATTTTTAATTTGTTGAGGTACCTCCATATTGTGTTCCATAGCGGCCACAAAAATTTGCATTCCCATCAGCAGTACATGAGGGTTCCCTTTTCTCCACAAACATACTAGTACTTGATATTTGTTGTCTTTTTGATAATAGCATTCTGACAGGTGTGAGGTGATAGCTCATTGTGGTTTTGACTTGCATTTCCCTGATGACCAAGGATGTTGAACACATTTTCGTGTATCTGTTGGCCATCTATGTCTTCTTTGGAAAAATATCTGAGTCCTCTGCCCACTTTTTAACCGGGTTGTTTGTTTTTCTATTATTGAGTTGTATGAGTTCTTTGTATATTCTTATATCAACCTTTTATCAGATATATTGTTTGCAAATATCTGTTCCAAATAAGTAGGCTGCTTAATTTTGTTTATAGGTTTTTTTCACTGTACGAAAGTTTTTGGCTTGATATAGTCCCATTTGTTTATTTTTGCTTTTGTTTCCTTTGCTTGAGGAGACACATCCAAAAAAATATCACTAAGACCACTGTCAACGAGTGTACTGACTATGTTTTCCTCTAGGAGTTTTATTATTTCAGGTCTTAACATTCAAGCCTTTAATCCATTTTCAATTTATTTTTGTCTATGGTGTGAGAAAGTAGTCCAGTTTGATTCTTTTGTGTATAGCTGTTTTCCCCACACCACTTCCTGAAGAGACTGTCTTTCCCCATTGGGTATACCTTGCCTCCTTTGTCACAGATTAATTGCTCATATAAATGTGGGTTCATTTCTCGTCTCTCTCCTATGTTCCATTTGACCTAGGTATCTGTTTATGTGCCAGTACCACATTGTGTTGATGAATGTAGCTTTGTGATTCCTCTAGTTCTATTCCTCTTTTTCAAGATTCCTTTGGCTAGTCAGAGCCTTTTGGAGTTCTATACAAATTTTAGAATTATTTGTTCTAGTTCTGTGAAGAATGCCATTGGTATTTTGATAGAGATTGCAACAAATCTACAGATTGCTTTAGGTAGTATCATTGCTTTAATAATATAAACTCTTCCAATCTATTTTTTTTCATTGTAGCTGTTTTTTTTAAAATTCTTCCAACCTATGAGTATAGTATATCTTTCCATTTGTTTGTGTGTCTTCAATTTCTTTCATCAGTGTGGTACAGTTTTCAGAAAAGAGGTCATCTCAGAAAAGAGCTTCTTGGTTAGATTAATTCCTAGGTGTTTTGTTCTTTCTGAGGCAATTGTAAGTGACATTATTTTCTTAATTTCTAATTTGGATAGTTTATCATTAGTAAATACAAACACAATAGATTTCTATGTATTAATTTTGTATCTTGCAAGTTTTACTGAATACATTTATTAGTTCTAATTTTTTGGGTGGCATCTTTGGCAAAGAGCAGCATTTTTATAGCATAAAAAAAGCTATTTAGGAGTTCCCGTCGTGGCACAGTGGTTAACGAATCTGACTAAGAACCATGCAGTTGCGGGTTCGATCCCAGCCCTTGCTCAGTGGGTTAACGATCCGGTGTTGCCGTGAGCTGTGGTGTAGGTTGCAGACGCGGCTCGGATCCCGCGTTGCTGTGGCTCTGGTGTAGGCCGGCAGCTACAGCTCCGATTCGACCCCTAGCCTGGGAACCTCCATATGCCGCGGGAGCGGCCCAAGAAATGGCAAAAAAAAAAAAAAAGCTATTTAGATTTGTGTTTCTTCTTTGGATATATATATTATATATATTCTACCTATATAATAAAAACTGTACTCCTACTGGGACAGTCATCAAAGAGCTCTGGGAGGTATCACACCTAAGACATCCATTCTATGCAGGCAAATTTAAAAGGACAAATAAAATGATCAAATTAAAGTTAGACAAATTTTTGAAAATGTTTGGATTTTATTAGCCAAGAGCCTACCCTTAGCCTAAAGACAATAATATTGATAACTTCTGAAGCTCATTAATCTCTTTTCTTGTGACTTAATAACAAGCCAACCATGCACCTATGCATATAACTTATACTCTTAGGCTCTGTCCTGATATAAGTGAATATGGCTGAAATACTGCAAGGGACTCATGAAGTACACTCCATATTATCAACAGATATGCTCAGCCCTCCTCAAAGTCCATCCAGCAATTCTTGCTTGACCAAAAAAGTTAAAGAACTGGTCTGAAAGAGGAGTTCCTATTGTGGCTCAGTAGTAACAAACCTGACTAATATCCATGCGGACCCAGGTTTAACCCCTGGCCTCACTCAGTGGGTTAACCATCCAGCATTGCTGTGAGTGTGTAGGTCACAGACATGGTGCAGATCTGGTTTTGCTGTGGCTGTGGTACAGGCCGACAGCTACAGCTCCAATTCGACCCCTAGCCTGGGAATTTCCATATGCTGTGGATGCAGCCCTAAAAAGACCAAAAAAAAAAAAAAAAAAAAAAAAAAAAAAAAAAAAACTGGTCTGAAAGAGATAAAGACATCCTTTGAACTCAAATGGAAAGAATTTTATCGGGTTTGGTCAACAATTAGCAAAGCAGTAAAACGCCAAAGTGTGGCTTCTTGGCTCCATGTCTCACAACCCTAAAGTCACATCTTTTCTTTAGAACACAGATAGAATATTCCAACTGAAGAACTCAAGCTCTGAATCCTTAAGAATTCTCCAGAAGCATAAGATCTTCAGGAGAGTGCTAACCCCTAATCCAAGACGATAACAGCAAAATGAGGACAGTTTCCACCCAAGATCTTCGGCCTAGTTCAGACCAATCAGATGCCCAGAGACACAGGGTAACATGTTACCCTTTATCTAGCATTCTTACTTTAGTGTTTGCCTATTTCTTGCCATGTTGCTGATTTTCAGTCATAATTGCTCATAAAAGGGCTTCTGCATCATAGCCATGTCAAAGAGAATTCCTCTAACCATATTCAAATACCATTTTGCTCTGGATGAAATTATATGACACTATCATAAGATTCTTATAGACTATGACTATAGCCCTAAATTTATAATGATTTGGGTTTGCTACAGATCACCCAGGACTTCAGATTAAAATCTAATCGCTATTCATCTAATCATACAGAGCCATTCCACTGAACCCTTTTGGTACCTAAAATATAACCACAACTGTAACATTCAGTCATGTAAAAATAGGACCTGAATGTATAACAGCAAAAATACTTCTATAAAAATAATTACAATGCTGTTAGTAGAAGCCAGAAACACAATAAGGATAAGAAAAAATACTGAGGCTATATTTGTGTAGTAGGCTACTTGTTCTCAGAGATTCTCCAATATCTTTACACAAGTTCTTTAACTCCATTTAGAGGAAATGTTTTTCCAAAGGAAAAGATAACTGGCATAATCCTATTATGTTAAATATCTACTCTCATAGCAAAATTTGTGCTTCAGTAGAGTACTCTCCTATGAAGTCCTATGGCCACTGCATATGTGGCCATAAAATCCTCACTTGTTAATTTACCATAAACAAATTCTACTTGTATATATCAGGTAATTGGTCAAGATGAAAGTTACTACATAGAAAGTTTGTATAGAAATACAAAGTTACTATATGCTACTCTGAAGAATAATCACTGATTCACTTTTTATATGCACCATCTGAGCAACAATTTATATAATAAAGGTTATGGAACTAGTGAAAGTAATCAGAAATTTATCATTAAATATAGCCAAAGTTACAAATGATATTCTCCCAGAGCTCAAGCCTTGGAAGGCAGGTTTAAAACACTTTAGTCCAAGTAGAAGTAATAATTTTAAAGCTTTCACTTTCCATTAGCTACCATGGTGGTAATCTGTCATTTCTAATTCTTCATGTTGAATTTGGATAAACACAATTGTTCAGGTAGAACAATTCATCTCTAAACCGAAGGTAATGGCAATTTGCCTCTCCAAGGTAGACCAAAAGGAAGTCTGGGACATGTTTTACTCCATGGATTTTGGTATTCGGGGATCATAGCTTCAAAATATTCAGTCTCTTATTCTTTATGTATACTATAGTTATCAAGTGTGGCTTTTTTTTTTGAGTCTTAAATGCTGCTACACAGCCACTGTCATGCAAGATGACCCAGTCACTGATCATCTGACAAAGGAGCAAGAAGGTCAGACCCCTGGTTTGACTCTGAACTGCTGTGACTGAGATAAGGACAGGGGTGTATATCCAGAGTGAGAATAATTTTATAGTTGACCCGCTGGCCTAGCCAGAGGATGGATAAAAGATAGAGGTCTTACAACCAATACAACAAGCCCCAGACTCAACTAGTACAAAATTAATCCAAAATGATAGATACGTACGGACATGTGGATCAAAGTAGACAGGAGAAACAGGAGTATATTTAACCTTGATGCTGTAAGCCAGCTATCTGGCTTGCAAAATAACAGGAGAGAAGTTAATTAGAGACATACATTTCTCTTTTTAGATGCAAAATCATTAACAAGGTGATTCTAGGAGTTCCTGTCATGGCGCAGTGGAAATGAATCCAACTAGGAACCGTGAGGTTGTGGGTTTGATCCCTGGCCTTACTCAGTGGGTTAAGGATCCGGCGTTGCCATGAGCTATGGTGTAGGTTGCAGACGATGCTCATGTCTGGCATGGCTGTGGCTGTGGTGTAGGCTGGCAGCTATAGCTCCAATTAGACCCCTAGCCTGGGAACATCTATACGCCTTGGGTATGGCCCTAAAAAGCAAAAAATAGATAAAGAAAGAAAGAATAAATAAATATGTACTTATAGAAATGTATCAAATCCATACATTGTATACCTTGTACTTACATAATGTTATGTGTCCATTGTATCTCAATAAAGGTGGAAAAAATTGATTTTGAGCACTGTTCAAACTGCAAACCAAATATTAGCGAAGCAAGAAACAAAATACCATATGGATTGTTAATTACAACAATATAAAATAAATACCTATGAAAATGTCCTGGAATGAAATACAACAAGTATTAATAGTAATGACAGCGAAATAACATGAATATCAAGCTAAGGTCATAGATATTTCTTCCATTCAAATTAACACAAGCCCATATCCAAAGAGCCATGAAAATATCAGCCACTGCAAACAAATAAAATAAATAATCAAATGAATCTCTCTTAAAACATGTATTTGAGAACATAGTGAAAAGTTGGCTTAATACCTCCACAGGCCACAGACGGTTTCTGGCAAAAAAAAAAAAAAAAAAAAAAAAAGAAAATCAGAAAGAATGTGAGGGACATATGAAGAAGGTCCATAAGTCAAGTAAAAATGGAACATAGGCTATCTTTTTAAAGTTTGCAAAACTGACATTTAACTACAAATAACCTAAGGTCTGGTTCAGTAAACCCACCCCAGGTTTTAGCAGGCCCAGTCTTTCATACCAAAGTTGAATTCATTCTTCTATAGTCCGTTAATCTTTTAGTATTGGCTCTCAGTAAAGATAAAGTTACAGTCCTTTAAAAAGTCATAAATGTATAGCAATATATAGCATTATATTACAGTAGAATTTTTAATATTATTTAAAACAAAACATGACTGTAGATATTTCTGTCTTCTAAAAGTCTGGATGAGGTACATAAATCATATTAATGGAGGAGAAAATGACTCGACCATGGTTCCTTCCACTTACCGTGAATAAGCGAGTAACACCTAAAATTTCTTATTTTTGACTACTTCCGTATTGTTAAAGAGTAAGATGTAGGGCAGATAACACCTTTTCATCGGAGTCCCTCAATTAATTTCTGGTTTTGAAAAGCATGCTTGGAGGTGAATAAGGGAATGGAAAATTAAATTGTTCTAATTGTGAGAAATTAAGATGTAACTGTGTCTTGAAGATTGAAAGAGAGGAATCAGACTAGCAGAGAACTGAAACTCACTGAGAAATTTGGTCAGTTCACTGTGGTGGAGGGGTAGAAGAACTCTTCGAAACGGAGATGTCTACTCTTGAATTTTATGATATTTTCAATTTCTGCATATAAAAATTCCTCAATAAATAAAGTCAATTACAACATAAATTGCTTTTGTGAATGGTCTAGGAGGAAATTAAGAAAAGAGGACTGTTTCTCATTCGAGCTGATGGCAAGAAACAGTTAAATAAGAAGAGACAGTACATTTCTTTTATTGAGACATAAATAGTTTTTTTATTTATGTGTTCATCAAGCTGTTAAGCTTTGGGAAGGTGGGAACACGTCTGTCTTATTCATCAATGCCCAGAGATTGAGCCCCTGACTGAGCAGATCTCCAATAAACATGTGCTGAGTGAATTAACAAATTATGCTGTCAATATACAAACACTAAACACAGTAGTGTGAAAACCCATGGAAGAAAGTGCTTAACTCTTCCCAGAGAGTTTAGGAAAAGAATTCCAAAGGTGTTTAATTAAATGAGATGTCATTTGAGCAGTCTTGAGTTCACCAGAACACAAGAGAAGGAGTGAATTCTAGCCACAGGAGACAAAATGTGCAGAGGTATAAAATGACCAAGGCTGTCTGGGGACCTGCAGATTGTTTGGTGTGGCTCGGTCTCTGTGTGTGTGAGAGTGCTAGGAGTAAAACCAAAAAGGAAGCCGAGACCAGAGCCTACAGATGTGGTGTGATGCACCATGATATGAAGACATTTACTATACCAGCAGATGACTCTGTGTGTGCAAAGAATAGGACTGTTATCCCTTTTGTTCAGGACACCACTCTCTTATGAGTACAACTCACTAAAATAACCAATGTGGTAATTTGGAGATGCAGTCTTTTGTCCCTGTTAATTGAGGAAAGCAGCCATTTGTACCATTGAAGATGCATTCATTTAGAGCCCCAGAGATGTGGAGGTGTTCCAGCACATGTACGTTCAGAGACAACACAACACACTGAACACTGAGGCTAGGAGACACTCCCTGCCTGTCACTGATGAATCGACAGAAGAGATTAGATGATCCACAAGATGAGATGTAATTCCTTTCTATTCATAAATTGATACACATACAATCATAATTGAAAGCCTAACACATATGGGAGAAAAACCTAATTAGGACCATCAGAATGTGCATTTGAAATAACACTGAGATATAAGGAGATTGGGAAAAGAACCTCCAGGCCTTTTGATTATCATATGCCTAAAATCTGCATATTCATGCTCATCTGGAAAGTTACCACAAGCTATGTGGTCCTTATGTTCCATCTGCATTTGCCATCTTCCTTTCCCCACCCCTTGATGCTTCCAGTAAAAAAATTTTTAATGCAAGAAATTACAAGAGTAGGCAAGCAAAATTTTATCACTGGATTTTGCAGTCCCAAGCCAGAGTGAGAGCTAAAGCTTCATTATTCTTACAGATGCTGTTGATTTATTCTAATATTAGTGACATTTCAAGATATTTTGACAAAACTATGTGACAATGAGGAAGGCATAGAGGGCAGGTCACAATAACTGAGTAAAGACATTAGAGAGAGAGGACAGCTGACAGAAGTCCTAGGATATGGTCTTCATTTGGAGTCCAGAAATCACCCACAGGACTATTAAGAGATTTCTGGGGTTCATGGACTTGGAAGTGAAAATATAATGTGTATTATTTTCATTCATTTCTAACTAAAATGTGGCATTTTCTGAAGCTATGAATGTAAGTCATAAAGCATTGTAATGCCAGCCATCTACAACCCTATTTACCAAAAGAAATAATAGACATTTTCACATAACATTAGTTATGGTAAATGCGCCACTTATAAACACCACTAATTTGAAACTACAGTATTATTTAGGACACACCTCTAATTGCCCTTTATCATTATCTTCCTGTATACAGGAAGAAACTGTCTAACTATAGGGCAACTCTGCCCCTAGCAGTTACTGAACCCCTAACGATGGAGATGTGTGTTCTCACATTGGTAACCAAGATATGGTCATTGCTCTCCAGTGCATTCTGTCTAAAATTGTTTACAGGTTAATACACTGAAAGGTGTGAGTCATGTAATATTTCAGCTCCTTTGTTTCAATATAATTGTTATCCTCTGTCATTTTATGTATGTTATTGTCTGCATATAAAAACTTCAGTCTGAGAATTGGTCTCTAAGCTTTACCAGACTGCCAAAAACAAACACTAAACAAACCAAAAAAGGTTTTAATCCCTTGGCATAGGTTATATTGCCTTCTAGAAATTAGGAGGAATCAATTCTTGGCTTCCTTCCTTCCATTACTCTACTTGGTGTCATTAAAGGGTGGAATCTAGGGAATGGGGGGGAGTTTGGTGGACTTCACTGCTTAGAACAAAAGTAGTAGGAATGTTAGCTTTCAGGTCAGGAAGGAGTCAAGTCTGGAATTCAAATTTTGAGAACTTCCCAAGGTCTAAAAGCTTGTTCTTTTGTTTATATTCATTGCTTAAAATTACTTGCATTATGCCGTCATCAGCAACTCCTAGAAACCAGAAGGGTTTCTGGGTTTCCCTACAGAAGTAGATAGGAAGCAAAGCACTAACACAAGAACAGACCCAAACAACAGAGTAGGTGGCAGAGGTGTGGGGAGGAAAGGAGAGATAAGCATGCTGAGCTTCCCCAGTTGTCATAGGAAGGGAAGAGGGCACACACCTGCAGCTATTCTATGACTGGAGAAAGGGATGCTAGGGCTGGATCCATTGATTACTCCCTCAGGCTTTCTCCAGAAACTTTAAGAACATAGAACAATTGCTGAGGAACTGTTGTGTATATATGTTGGGTATATACCCATGTTCTGAGGCCAGGATCTATTAAAGACTCCTGCAGAAGCTAACCTCTGTGATCCCCTTCTAATTCTGGAACGTGATCATGGATTTTAAAGATTCAAAGCCTGTCTGCAATGCTGCCATCACTATATCACCCAATTCCCACTAAGTCCTACAAAAGGAATAAAGCATTTCCACCCTGCTTTAAAATGCTGATTCCACAGGAAACAGTTCCATCCTTAAGGGTACTGGGTCTCTGAAGAGGGAGGAGTAAAGGAAGGGGGTAAGCGTTTCTTCAGTGCTAGGCCTTGTGCTAGAAATTTATTTCATGTCACCCTAAAGGCAACAATTAATTAATATACTACCCCAATTTTCGGCAAAACAAACCTCAGAAGGATTAATTCACTAGCTCACATTCACATAAAATAATCAAGGCTAGTTGGCTCTAAACCTATTATTCTAAATCTACCACACAGTATCATGCAGAATCATAAACAAGAGTTCGTATTATGGAAATAAATCCAAGCATCTTCAGTTTTGGTTAGATTTCTATATCCCTCTGTGCCTCGATCCCGTCATCTGTAAAATGCGGATAACAGTATCTACCTCAGCACCATGCACTTAGCACATAATAAATGGGTGGTAAAAGTTCGTTATTTTCATCATGGCACAAAAAAAAAAGAACAAAACTCATAAAGGAAAGGAGGAAAAAAACTAAAGCAGCAAGGAAATGACCTAGCGCTTCACATGATTTGCAGCATTTTGTCTCAATTTTAATTCAGGAAACATTCATTGCACATCCAATATCCAAAGGAACTTTAGAAAATACAAAGATGACTTGGAACCAGATTCTATTTTGAAAGATTTTAGTGCCTAAAAAAAAAAAAATTGTTGATACAAATGAATTTATTTGCAGAAGTGAAACAGACTCACAGACTTTTAAAACAAACTTATAGAGTTCCCATCATGGCTCAGCGGTTAACGAACCCAACTAGCATCCATAAGGACACAGGTTCAATCCCTGGCCTCACTCAGTGGGTTAAGGATCTGGCATTGCCATGACCTGTGCTGTAGGTCACAAACATAGCTAAGATCCCGCATTGCTCTGGCTCTGGTGTAGGCCAGTGGCTACAACTCCACTTGGATTTCCAGCCTGGGAACCTCCATATGCCGCGAGTGCAGCCCTAAAAAGACAAAAAATAAATAAAAATAAAAAAACTTATAGTTACCAAAGGAGACAGGTGCAGGGGAGAGATGGACTGGGGGATTGGAATTGACATATGCACACTGTGGTACACGGAATGACAGCACAGGGAACTCTACTCAATGTTCTGTGATAATCTATATGGGAAAAGAACCTGAAAAAGAATGGATGTGTATAACTGAATCACTTTGTTGCACAACAGAATTCTCACAATATTGTAAATCAACTCTGCTTCAGTAAAACTTTAAAAATTTTTTAAAAAGTAAAAAGAAAACTGTTGAGGTGCTACCCTGAGCCAGATGGAGGCAATAGATACAATGCAACATAAAATAAGACCTTTATGGGGCTTAACATACCCATCTCCATTTATGCTGCAAGCGCCTTACAAACAGCACCCCTTAGTCTCCATTGTCTTTCCAGAGATGATCCCAGTGCCCTGAACACAAAAGTTACATAATAAATGTTCCAAGGAAGGAGAGAGGGAAAGAGGAAAGCTGGGAGGAAGTGAGCAGAGAAAAAGGATGAAGAACAGAAGTAAATAGGAAGGGAGAGGGTCTACAAAGAGGCACAATCACAGGAAAGGGACTTGAAAGGAAGGCAATACTAACTGGGTGGGAATATTTACGGCATTTGACATGTATTAGGTGGCTTGAGGGATGGGTTGGGACATAGTTTTGTTCATTGTACCTGATATAGAGGAGGACCGGCAGTATGTGCTTGTGGATTGAACGAGTTAATGAATGATAGTACAGGCGTGGGAGAGGGTCCTGGGAAACCATTGCAGGAATCTGAACACGCCAGATGCCTTTCCTGGTCTCAGACTGCTCACCAGACAAAACGAAGGATGAAATCAAGCCTTTTGATGGTTTCTACTAACATTTTCATCTCAAAACTAATTTTGCCACTTTATCTTTTGAAAAACATAAAACAGAAATTTTACTCTCTGTTACCTGGTGGCTAACCCACATTTTTGTAATCCTACACTAAATTCTGGCTCCACATAAATAGTTCCCAACACCAGGGCATGAGTTGTAGGCTCCACAACTTTTTACAATGTCTGAGACTCATTAAGCATGTGAAACCAGAGAAATGTATCTAATGCCTTTTAAATGGTGTGGTTTTATGTCTCACGGAACTAGGAAGGCATGTACAGTAAAAACCAAGAAGCTGACAAGTTACATGAACAACTTCCTTTGATATCTTTTCTATACCAGCAGCTCAGATGCTCTGCCTCATTAAGTAGAACTACTCTCTACTCCTTGTACTACTATTGAAGAGCGAGGTCCTGGCACTTTTGAACTGAGTGACATTCAGAGATCCTTCTCCCACCTACAAATGCTGAGCAGTTAGAGCACAGCCTCACGCAAAGATTGGTGGGCAAGGAAAGATGAGATAGGAACGAAATCAAACACTCCCCTGGCAGAACATCACGATCCTCTCTCAAATGTTAAGGTTCCTGAGAGGAAAGGAGGAGGAAGAGAGAGGAAAAGGAACTGAGGAAGGAAAGAGGAAAAATAAGGAAATGATATGGTAGGTAACAGCTTGCAGTTTTCAAAAAGGGGATACTTATTGAGATGTATTCTGTGTGAAACACTGCCAGGCACTGCAGATAGAAAGATAAATGAGGCAAAAGCTCTGTCCTTGAGGTCCTCACAGTAGACTGAAGACAGGTTAATAAGCGGGTGTTTTCAGTGTAATACAAGGGTCACATTAAAGTCATACCCACCATGTATGTGTGAGGACCCTCTTGGAGCTCTCAGTATGTCCACAGCATGAAAAAGACAGAAATCATGTGAATTCCAGCACTGCCTCTTACTATCTATGTGACTTTTGGACAAGTTACATAATTCCACTTAGATTCCCTATATAATAATTATATCTACCTCTAAGGACTATTGAGGATATCAAATGAGATAACATATAGGGAAGTTTTTATTTCAGTGCATGACCATAGAAGTTATACTACGTGTTTGCTCTCTTTGAGAATATTTGATTGTTAAATAGCAAGAGTCATGTTAAATAGCAGTAGTAATTACGCTAGTAACAAATCAGATAAGTTAAGAAACATTAAAGACGGATAAAACAGTGGAATATGTGAAAGAATAAATAAGAGTGTGACTAATAAATAGAAAAAAAATAAAAAGACAAATTTCTAAGGTGTAGTTATGTGTCCTCTGGGCTGACAGCTATGTCATCTAAATATCAGCTACCCAATATGGGCCCAGCTTATTATTTTCCCAAGTAACAAAAAATTCCATAACAGTTCATCAGGCTAATGTGTACTTGTACCTGCCTCTCTATAAAAAAAACAGACGATGTGTTTGGGCACCAGGTACCTTCTGTTTATTGAGTCCCTTTGTTCAAACCTCAATTCTGGTCCTTGCATATCCAATATCAGAAAGGCTGATGCAGCAAAAAGAGAAAGACAAAATATAGAACATAGCACATTTGGGGTTTTGTGGTTCATACATCTTGTTTGCATCTTAGCCTAACTATATTAGCCAGATCTCTCCTTTTGCTTCTCTTTACTTTGCATTACATATATGTTTTAAAGTGACTTGATAAACTATGTGATTTAAGCATCTTAATCTGATATATGAACTTTTCTGTCCCATGAGCTCTGAGATAGCTTGCCTGGTTGCATAACTGGAGGCTGCCATTGCTTCATGGTGGTTTCTTACATGTCAGAAGTTGTGCATATTAGCAATAGCCAAGACATGGATACAACTTAAATGTCCAACAAGAGGTGAATGGATTAAGAAGAGGTGGTACATATACACAATGGAATACTACACAGCCACAAAAAAGAACAAAATAATGCCATTTGCAGCAACATGGATGGAACTAGAGACTCATACTGAGTGAAGTAAGTCAGAAAGAGAAAGACAAATACCATATGATATCACATATCTGAAATCTAATATACGGCACAAATGAAACTATCTACAGAAAAGAAACAAATTCATGGACCTGGAGAACAGATCTGTGCTTGCCAAGAGGGAGGGGGAGGGAGTGGGATGGATTGGGAGTTTGGGGCTGGTAGATGCAAACTATTTCATTTGGAATGGATAAGCAATGAGATTCTCCTGTATAGCCCAAGGAACCATATCTGATCACTTGTGATGGAACATGATGGAGGATAATGTGAAAAAAAGAATGTGTGAATGTGTGTGTGTGTGTGTGTGTGTGTGTGTGTGTGTGTAACTGTGGTACTTTTCTGTACAGCAGAAATTGATAGAACATTGTAAATCAACTATAACAAAAAATTTTAAATAAGAAATTGTGCATATCAGTTCTTTCCTTCTTTTATCTTATTGAGAGATAACAAAATAATGAATCACAGTTCATTTCATAATGGGTATGGCTTAATTAGATTTTTCCATTTGACTCAACTTCTACAAAATGTCTATCATTGCATGTCCCACTCAAAATTCTGGCTGTATAAACATCTGCTCACATGATGCCGCCTCTCTGGCAGAAGTGCATTGGACCAGCGGTGATCGATCCAATACTAACCAACCATAGGCTGGGCCAGTGACCTGAGACTTGTAAGAGACATGCCTGAGAATGATCAGTAAGGCTGGTTAAACAATGATGTTGAGAATTTGGACCTGTTACACTGAAGCCAGTATCAGTTATAAAGTGGCATTAAATGCACAGGTCATGCTATGGCTAAGGCTGGTGTGGACTGTGGGTGAAGAGATGAGCAGGATCTACTGGCCACGGTCAGGATGATGGGAAGGGAAGAGAACACTAGTCTTTGGAAAGAGGACACAGATGCACAGGAAGAAGCAGAGATATCACTGAAAAGAGACAACAAACTCCCCAGGAGGAAAAGGGATGGGGAAAGTCACTTTACCTGCAGTTTTCCATTTCCAGCTTTAGTCGGACCTAATTATTCAGAAGTTCCCCGCATCAGTACAGTCTACAAGAAACTTCCATTTTTCTGTTGGGAGTGGGGGTTGTTGGGGTTTTTTTGTGTGTGTTTACCACCTCTATTTCTTACAAACAAATAAATTAAAACTTCCATCAGGATGCGATGTTCATTTTAATGTTCACAAATAACCTCATTAGAAGCCACTTACATGTCTTACTTTAAGAGTATGTATTGATGGTAAAACTATATGATTCAATTAATACAATGTCACTCACATATTTTAGTACCATACTTAGTAGTTATGTCATAAAAGACACCATCTGTGCACACCCTAGTAAATTACAGAACTTGCTGATGACTTGGAGGCAGCCAACAGAACCATGGTTCCCTTACACCTATCCCATCTAGAAGAATGAATCCCAACTATGTTGGGATTCATGCTACTAGACAAGCTAATGATAGACAAAACTTGTCTAGTAGCTTTATGCTACTAGACAAGTTAATGATAGACAAAAATGTAGCATATCCCCAAACTTACCTAATTTACAGAAATGCCAACAAAAATTGTCATCAATTAGCCAGCAGAGTGCAAGAGACCAGTAACATTGCTTCTCCAGAAAAATTATTCTATTTGATAGTTGGATCACATTTAGCCTAGATGTAATTATATCTTGGTGAAAAATTAATTAGCAAAAAACCTAATCTGCCTGTCTCATAATTTTATGAGACATGAACCATCAAGGCCTGACAAGGTCACATAAAAATGTTTGTAAGCATGCCACAATCAGGGAATCTAAAAATGAATGCCTCAGCCAGAGTTTTATTATACACATATTAACCAGTGAAATGATTTCCAGCTTTAAAAATCAATTCTAACTAAAAATAATTTTATATGGAGGCTCTAATGTTGCTTTAACTCCATTGCCCCTCTCCTATGTTCCAAGCACCACATTTCAATCTATTTGATAGGGATGGAGTAGAATAGTTAGTTACACAGGTAGCTGTAAAAGTCCCAACAAGGGGCCACAGATAGAGAGGGAAACCTAAAGAACTTTGGGAGACCACTGTAAATTAATAATTGCTCAAGAAACCATCAGAATGAGGCAGGTTGCTTGACTAGTGGAGGTGTGAGATTTGCCTCAGGTCACTGGGTGGGGATGGGCTAAGACCTGCACTCAAATTCAGACCAAGGGCAGCAGTTTAAGGACTGCCCTTCTGCTGATTTGAATAAGCAACCATGACAGTCCTAGTTAGACCTTACAAGGTCAAATACTCTCTTACCGGATACCAAGGAGGAGCTACTACTCAAAGAAACAGGAAGAGGTGGTCTCTTCCTACCTCCACTCCCCTTGCATCATGAAACTGTAGCCCACCTGATCCTCAGGGCAGAGCCTCCTTGCTGTCCACTTGCATCTCTCATAAGCATCCTATCTTAATAAATCTATTTTTTGCCTATCACTTTGTCTCTTGCTGAATTTCTTCTGCATGGAGGCACAGAGAAACTGAACATCAATAAGTCCAGACACTGGGTAAGTGATTCTAACTTAAAAACCATGCATTCAAGTCCCAATCTGGGTTTAGGCTGGGTTCAAGTGCTGTCAGATGGGCTCTGGATAGGTTCAAGTCCTAAGTGCTGTCAGTTTCATATTGACAAATAGATTGTTATCCCCATGAACAAAAAGCAAGCTGAGGAGTTCTCTTATGGCATAGCGGGTTAAGAATATGGCATTGTCACTGCAGCGGCTTGGGTCGCTGTTATGGTGCAGGTTTGATCCCTGGCCCAAGAAATTCCACATGCTGAGGATGCAGCCAAAAAATTTAAAAATACAAAAATAAGCTATTTTTTTTAAAAGTAAACTAAGATTTGGAAAAATTATATTACTTGCTCAAGGATACAGCAACTACAGAGCTCATTTTCTGTAAATTAGACCATGTCTAGCTCCAAATCTAGCTTTTCCATTTCATCAGACTACTTTACCTCAATAAAAATGTGTTAAATTGATGCTATTTAAGCAATAAAATGTGTTTTACTTTAATCATTTTTATGGAAACATATTTGGCTCTAGCCTTATTTAAACACAATAAACAGTTTGGGCTTTTTCACTGATTTGGCAAGACAATGAAGATCACTATTTTGAGTGTAAAAAGGTGCCAATAGGAGGTTCTTCAAGATAAAATTTACCTTTGGAGTTCCCAGCGTGGCGCAGTGGTTAACGAATCCTACTAGGAGCCATGAGGTAGCAGGTTCTATCCCTGGCCTTGCTCAGTGGATTAAGGATCCGGCGTTGCCAGTGAGCTGTGGTGTAGGTTGCAGATGCAGCTCAGATCCCGCCTTGCTGTGGCTCTGGCATAGGCAGGTGGCTACAGCTCAGATTAGACCCCTAGCCTGGGAACCTCCATATGCTGAGGGAGCAGCCCTAGAAAAGGCAAAAAGACCAAAAAAAAAAAAAAAAAGATAAAACTTACCTTTAAAAGAAATGGCCTTCAGTCATCACAGAGGCTGTCCACCATAGGTTTGTTAAATGGATCTTAAAAAGTCCCTCAAGCACTTGCTCTGCATCTCCAACACTAAACACATCTTTCTTTTCCAAAAATAGAATAATAAACAAATCTGCCTTGCACTTCCCCATATGAATGGATGGTATCACCGTGTCTGGTTTCCTACACTAGAATCCTAGAAGTCATCCTGACTCCTCTTATTTCTGATGCCCTGTATTCAGTGTGGTACTGTGCTAGACAACTTCCAGACCCCCTCTCCAGATGTACTTCCTTCTCACTCCTTTCTTAAGTCAGCTTCAAAGGGAGGGGATCATGTGGCTTACATTTAGCCAATGCAGAGCCCCAGGAAGATGTGGAAGAAAGAGAGTGAAGTCAGCAGGTTTTGCTCATGGCTCCACCCCTCCTAGGACCCTATGAGCTAGCTGTGACTTTAGGCCAGTGGGAGCTCTTTCTCACCAGGTTGGAGGAACTACTTTCTTCTCTGGCAATTTAAGCCTAAGGGTAAAAATAGCTCCCCATTGTATCAATCTTCCTTTAGCATACCTACATTCTGCCCCCACATTTGTAGTAGTTACTTTACTCACCTGCAAAGAACTCCTCTGCCTGTTCCCTGTGTTCTGACTAGTACCCTCTTATGATTCTGTTTATTTTAGTTTTTTGTTTGTTTTTTTGCTGCCATTAAGACACATGTAAGTTCTCGAGCCAGGGATCAAATCCAAGCAAGAGCTACAACCTACCCCACAGCTACAGCAATGCCAGATCCTTAGCTGTGCCCCAGTAGGAACTCTTATTCTAGATATTTCTTAAATCTGTCCATTCCTCTACCCAAAGCCTTTGCCTTAATTTGGAACTCCATTTGTTATTTTTGGATTGCTGCAATGCCCCCTTGACCAGTTTTTAATCCTTTCTCCATAGTCTACTTAGTGAAATCTTTATAAAAGATATTTTATCATGATCCTATTTAAAGCCCTTCAATGATTGACTGACTCCTCATGTACCATGGTAACTGCAAACTCCTCAGGATGTCCTACAAGTTTATTTATCAGCTGGACCATGTTTACTTTATCAGACTCATCGCTCAACACTCCTCCTTTCTGCCACCTGGAACTCTTTGCTTCAGCCATGCTGGTTAGTAGGTCAGCAGTTCTCCATAATGTACTATGCTTGATTCCCTAACTCCAATTCAGTCCTCAACAATTCATTTCCTCCATCTAGACCAACCTTCCTAAGACTGGCTGGAACCTGGGACCTGGATCCTTTGCTGCAGTGGTTGCCATGCTTGCACCTAGACAAACATCTCCTGGAGCAATAAAATACAAAGAAACCATCAGGGACTAAAAATAACTGTGGACATGTGCAGTTGGGGCAAATTGTGGGCAAGAAGATACAAAAAAGTCTAAAAACCCAACTGCCACTTCTGAAGAGCCAAGAGCAAAAGCAGGGTAATACACATGCCCCCTGCACACAGACCACCTGAGTCACCCCTCTGGCCCATCTCCTAGACCCGGAGCTTACCCTTATGCTATATAAGGAACCAGCTTGCCTCTCCCTACACTCCAGTGAGGGAGCAAGCAAGGGAACCTGTTACTTTTTATCACTCCCCTCCTTACAACAGATGCCCCAATTAAGTCTTGCCTTTAGTTTCCTTCTGGCTTTATTGTCTAAGAAAGGCCAAGCACTCAGATGGGTAACTTTCCCATTCAACTTCCACTGGCTAATTCCCACTGCTCCTACAGGATAAGAGTTGGCTCCCTCATCTCTGGGAAGCCTTTACTGAGATGTTTTCCCATTCTAGGTTAGTGTTCTTTCCTGTGTTCCTGTCTTGGTCATGATCCTAAATCACTCTGCTGGCTCCCACTAGACAACAGCTTCCTTGAATGAAATAACCAAGTCTATTATCTCTGTATCCATAGCTTCAGGAACATACTTGACATAGAAGAGGGACTCAATCAAGATGTGCTGAATGAATTAATTTAGCCCCTTGAATATACCTCCCAGCAAAACACAAACCCCCACAAAATATATTTTCCTCTATTTTCTTTATCAAAGTGTCTTTGGTACAAAAGTGTTTGTGATATGCATGTTTATCTGAAATATGAGGTGATATTGATTTGTATGCATATTTATATTTGAGGCAGTCACATTATGCCATGCTTTGGTAATAGCTGCATAATTCTCCCACTGGGAGAGCAGTTTCTATAATCGCAGCTGATGATTTCTTTTTATAGACTTTATATTTTATGCACTGCTTTTTATTGTCAGAAATCAAATTAAGAAAAAGAATTCTTCTAAAATGAGAGCTCTGGCCCTGAAAACTATAAATTCAAAGGTGGAACTTATCTATCCCAATGAAACGCCAGGTAAATTACCACCAGGGATTGCAAACTGCTTGAGAAAATAAAGTTTCCGATTCACTGACACAGAGTGGGAGAGGATATAAAATCAGAACGAATATGATATGGAAAGGAAGTTTCACAGCACTGAGGATCTTGAACCTTGTGGATTTAATTGTGGATACACTACAAATGAATTACACCTACAGCTACCACAGAGATCAGTTACAGTTCGTTTTTTCGTTCTCTACTCTTTTTGTTGATGGGTAGACTCCGTAGTTATAGACTGCAGGAACTAAGCTCTGGTTGTTTATTCTTCCCCTATCTATAATAAAACACTAGCTGTTATAGAATCTCTGGCACACTCCCATTGCTCCTCTCCAGTGGAGGCCATAAAATTTCCATTTTGTGAAAATGGATACTCCCTATTTGTCAGTTATCTACTGCTCCATAATATACCACCACAACTATGTAGCTTAAGACTATCATGTAATTCTATCACAATTCTGTTGGTTGGTAATGTGGACTGGGTTCAGTGGAGCCATCCTTCTGCTGGACTCCACCATGGGGTGGATGGTCAGCTGGTGGATCAGTCACAGATGGTTAGATTATGAAGGCCACCCTGAGATTCTGGGATGACCAAAGCCTCACTCCATGTAGCACTTCACCCTCC
The DNA here is from genome assembly GCF_054392235.1 of Sus scrofa. Taxonomy (NCBI): domain Eukaryota; kingdom Metazoa; phylum Chordata; class Mammalia; order Artiodactyla; family Suidae; genus Sus; species Sus scrofa. The sequence continues at coordinate 16,827,727 of NC_139391.1, forward strand.
AATAGCCTCCCTGCTCTCGTTCACATGGAGGTCAGAGTTCCAGGAGCGAAAAAGAAGGGCAAGCCCCAAAGCACAAACACTCTTCAAGCTACAGCTTCGGTCATGTTTGTTATTTTCCCACTTGCCAATGTAGGGCTCATGGCCAAACCCAGAGTGAGTAGGATAGGAGACTAGTGAAAGTTATGGATACAGGAAGGCATGAACAAATTCATGGCCATGACTAAAATATTCAACCATGCCATTCCTGGGTATTTCCTGCTATGTGCTTGAGGCTGAATTACAGAATACTCGCGGCCTCTCCTGCCCCTTCACTCATTCATCACCAGGAGAAAAGCAGTGATTTTTTTTTCTTGGAAATTTGGGTGAGAAAAAAGCAAGCAAGCTAGGTTTTCTCTTTTTCCCATTTGGGTGGGCCAGCCTAATTCTGTAACTTAAGAGTTGCCTGTGTCTGTTAAATTTAAGGGCTCAGTAATAAAAAAATCCATTTGTCTACAGGCAAAAGTCATATTCTCCAATACCTAGATTTTGCCAATAAAGAAATTTGAGGCCCCATCTATTTGCTATTCTGCCTTATTTCTCAATTGGTTCAAAAATCAGTGTAAGACCCTACCCTTTTTATCCTAATTCTCTGCAAGCACATGCACACGTGCACACATGTGCTTGCGCGCACATACACACACACACACACACACACACACACACACACACGAGCAGTTGAATGGGAAACATTAGCTACTGTGCCAAAATGAAAGTTCTCTTAACTAAAAAAAGGGGGGGAAATTGATAAGATAATTCCTGGGAATGACTATAGAGTAATGAATATAGAAATTCCATCATTGAACAATGGACAACTTGATAAAGTGTTTAAGAAAAGACTTCATTCCCATTGTGGATCAGCGGGTTAAGAACCTGACATACTATCCATGAAGATTTGGGTTCAACCTCTGGCCTTGATCAGTGGGTTAAGTATCTGGCATTGCCACAAGCTGTGTTGTAGGTCTCAAATGCAGTTTGGATCTGGCCTGGCCATGGCTGCGGCGTAGGCTGGCAGCTGCAGCTCCAATTCAACCCCTATCCTAAGAACTTCCATATGCCATAAGTGTGGTCTTAAAAAAGAAAAAACTTCAGCTTTAAGCATAGAAAGACTAGAACAAAGCTTGAAGAGATCTAATGCCATTACAGAACCCAAATAAATATAATGCATCAGTGCACTTAGACAGGAAAAAGACCAAATCTAAGGTTTCTCAGTGAGGGTGATTAAGGCTGAGTTTATCAAAATAATTGGCATTGGAAACAAAAACAAAATTAACAAGAGTGGGCTGGCAGCAACCCCATGTATGTAAATGAAGAGACTGGTAAACTACAGGAAGAAGAGTGGCACATTTTCCACTTTCTACTGCTGTAACCCTAAGTAGTTTATATACTTCAGCATTAATCTTCGTATAATAGCCCTGACAATTACATATGATTAGTCTTGTTCTATAAGTGAGGGAATAGAGATAAATGTAGATTAAGGGACGTTCCCCAGTGTGTCGCCAAGAATTTCATTTTGCTATAAAAGAGATCTGGCCTTTGTCCTGGCCTACTGGGAGGGAGAGTGTCCATCTTTGCTTGAGGGTAGCCAAAGAGGAACAGTGTGAGTTAACGAAAGGGCTCTACTCACATCAACTATGTGATTTAGGGTAGGGGGTTTGGATTTATACCTGGGGGTGGAGACTAGAGAGCAAGATCAATCATATGGGTAATCAATCAAATAATTATGCCCATGTAATGGAGCGCCAGTATGAATAGCAAGGCTTGAGTGAGCTTCCTTGGTTGGCAATATTCCACACATATTGCCACACATCATTGCCAGAGAGTAATGCATCTACCGAGCATATTGAGGAAGCTTCGTATTTGGAACACTCCTGGACTCTACTCTTGGGATCTCTTCCTCTGGCCGGTCTTAATCCCTGCAATAAACCATAACTGTGAACATAACAGCTTTTAATGAGTTCTGTGAGTCTTTATAGAAAATTATTGAAGCTTGGGGTAGATTTGGGAAACATGGCCTCACCCCAAATTGGCTGCTGGTGTCAGGAGTGAGGGAAGTCTTACGGAGTGTGCTCTCTAATTCTGTAGCTGACGCTAACCTCTCACACCAGCATAACCTATGAGCTACCACGTGTGGCTCTGCAATTTGCACCCAGAAATCTCTATAATGTGCCACTTACACAGAGTACAACTAATACCACCAACGAGATGGATAAAACTACTGCTCAATAGATCCTTTAAATAACAGATATCTTTACTCTTCTCCTTAGAGTTGAAGATTACAAAAATAATGAAAAATCCAATATTAATTGTTCGGTCTATGTAAAAGCCTTATTGGTAATAAGCTATAAGCAAGTCTAGACAACCAAAACTTGGCATCACAAAGTCAAGTATCTTGGGGTAACTGTGTAATACTTGACACTTCCTAGACCTGTGTGCATATCTGGATGGCCCTGATAACTCAGCTAGGAAGTAGTAAAATCATAATTCAAACCAAGACCTAGCATGAGATCAAAATTGGCTCTAGAAACCAGGCTAAAAATAAATCCATAGGAAGGGAAAAAATAAATAAATAAATTAGACCAGAGTTCCCATCATGGCTCAGTGGAAATGAATCTGACTAGTATCATGAGGATACGGGTTTGATCCCTGGCCTTGCTCAGTGGGTTAAGGATCCGGCATTGCCGTGAACTATGCCATAGGTCGCAGACATGGCTTGCATTCTGTGTTGCTATGGCTGTGGTATAGGCCAGCAGCTGTAGCTCTAATTCAACCCCTAGTCTGGGAACTTCCATACACCGTGGGTGAAGGTGTAAAAAGACCAAAAAAAAATTTTTTTAATAAATTAAACAGATGTGCAAATAGTTAAGATTCAAAAGCTTAGCGTTTTATAGGGCTTAACTCTAAATAATAAAACATTTTAATGTTACCAATAAGAGAAAAAATAATTGTTCCCAAGATGGAATGATGATCTACTACGTAGTCTATGACTAGAAATTTGGGGAGTACCTTAGGTTACTCTCTGAGCAAATAAATATCTACAGTATATCTACCCATTGCACGAAAAAGTTAGTGGAAACAAGTTAAACATGTAACAAATAAAAACTGGATAAATACCAGTACCTGGGAAATGGTCAAAGTATTTTTTTAAAAGAATGGTATCACACAAAGAAGTATCCATTTTAAGTTTGGATTTTAAGAAAAGAGTAAAATTTTCTCCCAAGAGGCTTGTAAACACCTTTTCTAAAAGGTAGAACTGTGTCTTATTCTTTATTGTTTTCTCAACTTTTCTCATGGGGATAGAACATAGCACTCCATAAAGGATTGTTGCATTTGTTAAATTAATGAGAATAAGTGGGAAGGGGTACCGTAATCAGGTCTTGCTGCCTGAGAGACTCTTCCCCCTCTCTGCCCTCCACCTTTTAAATTGTCCAGCTCCCTCTTAGTCACAGAAGGGACTGCAGTGCCATGGAAAACAATAAAAATAATAGTAACCTCTAATATTCCTTCAGCTCTAGAAGTACAGTAGTTCTGACTCTCTGTCTTGTGCAGTTTATATTGCCAAGTGAAAAAAGATAGAAACTCTGTAAAATAGACTTCTGAAAAAAATTTAGATCCTCATTATTTTTATTACAGCTATTGATGAAAAGAAGCAATTACGGGATATGGTTAAAAATTACCTTAATGCGTTCAACATCAAAATCTAATATTAGTTGTTCTGCTCATATAATAGTCTTATTAGTAACAAGCACTAAGTCAAATACAATCCAGGGCAAGGCAAAGCAAAACTTTGCACCCCATGATCAAGTCTCTTGAGGCAGCTGTGCAAAACTTGACATTTAATTTAAAAAGCATGGAGGCATGATGGAAAAGCATCTCTGTGTGGAGAGTGGAAAGCAGTGGTGCATTTTATTCGACATGGTGGATTTGCTTTCCTTTATTTTCATATTTTAATAAGTTCAGCTCATGAAAGCATAATGAAAATAGAAAGATCAGCTATAATCAGGATGCATGGACATTTGGGGATCTTGATTTAAAAAGCAGTTGCCTTCCTAAGTCTTTCAACAAAATGTAAATTAAACAGATGAAATTGCCTAAAACATCACTGATTCCCAAGGGAATGTAATCATGCTTAAATGCCAACACTAAATTAATCAGAGGAACAGAATGTGGAGATGAGAAATTTCATTTTAAGCAGCTTCGTGTTTCATTAAAGTAAGTGGACATGGCAGGTCAGGTTAAGACTTTGCAAAGAATGGTTTGAAAAGCAAAAGGCAAAGGTTTCCATCTCAAAACTGTGCAGTCACAAAGCCTATTCAAATAGAACTGAATGTTAATTCATGTGCATAGTATACTCCCCAGTTGATCATTTTCCCAAGATATTTATTTTTTCTCAATGCAGAATTCTGGGGGAAAATGTTAATATTTGTGTAACTATGTTGTTTTCTTCACAATAGCTTAGTTATAGTTTTATATACTATACTTACATTGCTTACAAATAATCACAATCTTCCACACTAAACCAGTCTACAGAAAGAAATTGAGCTGCCAGTCAAAACACGTATGTATTTAACTTGAACAAGCAGAGAAAAAGATTTGGACAGGATGGTAAATGGACAAAAATTTTATCAGAAATCTTTTATTTACTCAACATATTTTTTTTTTTTTACTTTATCACAACACCTACAGCATATGGAAGTTCCTGGGCCAGGGATCGAATCTGAGCCACATTTGTGACCTAAGCCACAGCTGCAGCAACAAGGATCCTTAAGCCACTGTGCCAGGCTGGGGATGGAACCAGCAATGCCACAGAGAGAAGCCAATCACTAACCCACTGTGCCACAGCTGGAACTCCTTAACACATTTTATGAGTGCCTATTCTGTACCAAGCATTGTTCTGATGCTTGGCATATACGTTGAACATGCACACACGCACACACGCACACACACATACACACACACACACAAAGAATTTAAAATTTTGAAAGGTAAATTTTGTCTAGTAGAACATAATAACTGGAATAAAAAAAGGGTAGGTTGGGATAAAAAGAAAAGGAGGGACTGAGGGAAGCAGACGACTGTAGCATCATTAGCATCATAGGAGATCCCCAGGGCAGGCTTCATTATAAAGGGGATTTGAAAGAGACAGGAGATTCCTATGAGATCACTGTAGACAGAAGTGGCCTTCAAAGGCTGTGAGGCTGAGATATGCTTTTTGAATAGAATTGAATGTGAGAGGTAAAAAAGAGACAAGTCCAAGATGCCTTCAAGATTTTGGGCAGGAGCTACTGAAAGAAAGGAGCTGAGTTGAAGAAGCTTGTAAGTGTGAGAAGCTTAGGGATGAGGAAGTTCAAGTTTGGACATGTTGAATTTGAGATGTCTCGTAGAAAGCCACATGGAAATATGGAGAAAGAGATTAAATACACTAGTTTAGAATCCAAGAGAGAGATCTGGTCCAGAGATCCAAATTTGGAAGTTCTTAATGCATAGATGAGAAATTATAATGGATCTCCAAAATTAGGGCTCACTTATACAGACTTGTCAAGAATTATAAAATTTCCTAATTTTCAGTCTTTGACTTTGATCTTTTCCCTCAACATTATATTCCACCTGTTAAAGCCAACTAATTCATTCAGCTCAAATGAAATCTCCTCTAAAAAGCTTTACATAAACATAACAGATTAACTGACATAATAGATTAACATCTATTCTTGTTATATTTTCAGTGCTCTTGTTGGGCCCTCTATTCCTATCCATATCATAGTCTATCTTACAGGACAGCCCTTATGCTCATGTCTCCCCTGCTTGACTGTGAGAAGCTTGGGAAGAAAGATTTATTTTAGTCATTGTTATGTTTCTAACCCAATGCCTAACCTATTGCCTAACACAGTGCCTAATGTATTAGGTGTTAATTGAATATATAAGGTCAAAGGGAATTTAAGTTTTCAGGACAAAATAAAAAATAATTTACATGTGGAATCAAAAATATGGCACACACGAACCTATCTACAAAACGGAAACAGACTCACAGACTGTGAGGCTGACAAGGAGAGCAGGGAAGGAGTGGGATAGACGGGGAGTTTGGGTTTGGTAGATGCAAACTATTATGTTTAGAAAGGATATGCAATGAGGCCTTACTGTATAGCGCAGGGAACTGTATCCAATCTCTTGGGATAGAACATGATGGAAGATAATATAAGAAAAGGCATATGGGTCACTTTGCTGTAGAGCAGAAATTGCACAACATTTTACATCAACTATACTTTAATTTTAAAAAGTAAAAAACATTTAAGTGAAAAAAGGAGAGGAAAGTCATGTTTTAACCAGTTTGTGTGCAGCTTGAGATGGAATTTGGAGAATTAGAGAAATTTCTATCCTGCATGAGTACATTCCTCATATGGGGACACATACAAAATTATTTAGCATGTACTCATGTGAAGCCCTTTAAATATACTGTCTCATTTTATTTATGCAATAAGCTCATATAGTTGTTAGAATCTGGCCCATTTTACAAATGAGTAGACTAAAAAATAAATCAAAGAGCAGGAATTTGAGCCCAAACGTATCTGACTCAAGAGCTCACATTTCCTATACTGTCCCACTGCTGGGCACAGGGTTGTCAGAGCTCTGAGCATAACAGCAAGAATCCATGACACCACTGCACTTCCATTAACATGAAAATGAAGCAGTGCCCTCGACTGTTTTCATCTAGATATCACCATCTTCTCCATTATCCCTCCCTCACCACCCACTTTAAAAGTATCACAGTTTTGGAGGACAAAGGAAAATTAAAGCCAAGCAAGGACGAAAGGGAAAACTCAGGGTGCTGAGCTAACCTGTTTTTTGTTTGTTTGCTTGTTTGTTTTTTTGGTGTGTGTGTGTGTGTGTGTGTGTGTGGCAGGGATTGCTGTGCCTATGGCAAGCAGAAGTTCTATGACCAGGGATTGAACCTGAGTCTCAGCAGCGACCTGACCCACAGCAATGACGATGGCAAGTCCTTAACCCACTGAGCCACCAGGGACTTCCTGGACCAGCCCTTAGCTCTCTCCCACAGTGAACTATGACCTTTGTCCAGGCCTCTGGCCCAGGCCACTACCATGCCTCTTCACCTAGAGCCCAAAGTTCTAGTTTGAGAAATATTATATTGGATTATTTGTGACCAGTAGAGGAAATAAATTTGCTCTTAACATCAGCCTGAAACAAGCCAGCCAGCTAGAGACAATGTGCACAGCGAATCAAGAGATGGATCTAAATCAGACAACCTGGGTTCAAACCTCAGCCCTACCACTTACATAATTATGGAGTCTCTCAGAAATTATTTTAATTCTCTGAGCCTAAATTTCTACATCAAGTAAAAGAAAGCAGTAACAACTGCCTTGCCTCTATCATAGGACTGTTGTGAGAATGGAAGAGATCATGAAGGACCAAGTGCTTCAGAATCTAAGGATATTATTCTTGTTTAGTTTACCTACCTGGGTGCATAGTAACTATTTCTAAGGTCTAATTTGCATAATTTCTGCATACAGTGTATGAGAGACACGAAGAATGATCTGAGTTTATTATCAAGGCATTTATGTATCTGAGATAAGACCCAGGAATGACCCAGACATGAATAAGAGGCTTAATATGATAATTCCATAGCAGGGTTCATTTAACCACAAAATGATTCAATGGACTTCAAACTGATAGAAGCAAAACCTTAAAACAAAACCATAATGGATACCAGATGGTAGGTTGCAAAAACTGCCACTATTATTTGCTATTTTTTCCTGTCAAAGGTGGAATGTATTTTCTATCCTAAAAATCCATCGGTGGAGCTCCTGTTGTGGCTCAGTGGTTAACAAATCCAACTAGGAACCATGAGGTTGCGGGTTCGATCCCTGGCCTTGCTCAGTGGCTTAAGGATCTAGCATTACTGTGAGCTGGGGTATAGGTCACAGATGCAGCTCCAATCCCATGTTGCTGTGCCTCAGGTGTAGGCCAGTGGCTACAGCTTCGATTAGACCCCTAGCCTGGGAACCTCCATATGCCGTGGGAGCAGGCCTAGAAATGGCAAAAAAAGACCAAAAAAAAAAAATCATGACATCACATAAGTTTTGAACCTAAGCTTCAAGAGGCTTTGCACACTTCTATCTGCTCCCTTGGATCCTGGCCTCAGCCACCATGTACAAGTCTAGGTTTGTCTGACAGAGGCTGAAAGACCACATAGAACTAAGACAAGCTCTCCCACTCTGCCATCTTGGACCAGTAAGACCCCAGCCAATCCTGCTATACAAATCAAAGAGTCCATCCAAGATCAGTCAAACCTGGCCCTAGGCAACTAATCCCAAGCCAAGTTGCTGACCCATAAAATCATGAGTTAAATAACTATATTTAAGCTCCTAATTTTGGAAGTGATTTATTACATGGAAAGTAGTAACTGTTGCAACAACTGAGCTTATAAGAATGGGAATTTGCAGTAGCATTTGAGTTACTGCCATGCTCTCATATCGGATCCTCTATTTGTAAAGGTTAGATTTGCTCATCATGAAAGTTGGCTAGATAAGGACAAAGGAGATAGAACTCTCCTTTGCCCCTTAACAAGTAACCTTGGTAGTGTGAAAAAAGTTGGAAGGTCCAATTTTACCTGGTCATAATTGAATCTCTGAGATGGAAAAGAAATAAACTAGTAGAACAAGAAGCAGGAAGAAAGAACAGTAGACTCTATTTGAGCTGAAATTTTAGTGACTTCCTAAAAAGAAACCCAATAATTCAGACTTCATTGGCTCACTTTGTTCACATGGATGGGGATTCAGCACAAACACTAATCTCACAATGCAATGAGGCAGAGCCCATTTTCTGCCTATCCAGTGGAAAGTGAAATTGCAGTCCACCTCCAGTGTAAATCAAAATGTCTTTCTAAGCTCAGTTGTTAATGACAAATGTATATTTCCCATTTCACCACCAACTTTTTAGAAATCACATATTAAGAGACTTATTTCATACAATATCTTACTTTGCTCAAATTGATTTCCAAGACTTTTCCCAGAGGCCATGGAGCTGCTTGTCTAAATAGATTTTTTTTATAAGTTATGAAGTTTAGATTATTAACAAAGAATCTAGAGATGTGATCCTTAAGGTGCCTGACAAATCCATTTTAATGTTTTATAAATAACATTTGTTCAAAGAATATGCTTCTACTTTTATTTTCCTGCAACTTTGATTCCAGTAAGAGCATTTGTTTAGTGGCAATAAAAGAACAGAAAAAAAAAAATCAAGATAGAAAGTGAAAATATCTGTAAGCTGCATTTCATTTCAGAAGGTACAGACATGTTGGCTTTGTTCTACTCATTGATTTTGAGGCTTACCATAATTGACCTTCAACCTAAAAGCTGATCCATCTTCTGCCCCCAAATTTATTAGAACTAACTTGCCCTGTCAGCACCTATTCATCCCACTGTCAGGGATTTTCCTGGGATTTAGAAAAAAAAATAATCAAAGGACTCCCTCATCAAAAGAAGCATAGGGGCCATCATTAGGTCCCAGGAAGTGTTGTGTGAAATACATAAGTAGTTAAAGTATTGCCTCTATTCTCAAAGTGCTTAAAATCTTGTCATGTGTTAATACTAACACATGAAAATGTTGATCAAATAACTAAATGCTGAATTGAAAGGTAGATACGGAAGTGCCATCACTAGGAGAAACGTCATTTATGAATCTCATCCTATATTTTAATATGCTTCAAATAGTATCTCATTTAATCCTGCCAACAACCCAACAATCTTCTTTTGAAATTATTACAACTATTTAATAATAAAAAAAGTTGTTTAAAAATAGGAAAGTAAGAGTTCCTGTTGTGGCTCAGCAGAAATTAACATGACTAGTATCCATGAGGGTGTATGTTCGATCCCTGGTCCCACTCAGTGGGTTAAGGATCTGGCATTGCCTCAAGCTGTGTGTAGGTCACAGACATGGCTCAGATCTAGTGTTGCTGTGGCTGTGGGCATAGGCTGGCCCCTGTAGCTCTGATTCAACCCCTAGCTTCGGAACTTCCATATGATGCAAGTGTAGCCCTAAAAAATAAGTAGGTAGGTAAGTAAATAAATAAATAAAGCTGAAGATGAGAAAAGATAGGGAGCTTCTCCAACGTGTAAATGGTAGAGTTTGTCTACTCAAAGACAAACTCAAGTTTGTCTGCCCAAAGATCACATGCCTTTTCTTTCTACCTTGCATTGCTTCTCAGGTTCAAGTGGAAAGGAAGCTGCTTTATGCCTCTTCAAGTCTCCCCTAAGACTATACTTGTATGCACCTTTATTTATGATCATTACTAATAAGGACCAGTCAGTATATTAAAATCAGAATAAGCTTTGGAGTCAGAAAGATCTGATTTCAAAATCTCCACTCTGTTTCTTATTAGCTAAAAGAATACAGACATGTCACTTAACCTCTAATGACACCAATATGAGTAAGAGGTAAAATAAATTTACTCTCAACAAATACTGAGTATCTTCTATGTGCTAAACATTATTCTGGATTTTGATCACAACAGTGAACAAAAGAGGCAAAAATCTCTGTTACCTTGGTGCTTACATCATCAGTGAAGGAGACAGATAATAAGTTAATAAATAGTATAAATGTAAGCAGTGGTAAGACCTATAAAAGAAAAGAAAGCAATGTAAGGGGAACAGGGTAAAATGTGTACATTCATTAAATATACAATGGGCACAAGTCATTAAACCAATCATGTGGAGGCTCATATAAGCTCATGCTTGTCTTCAAGGAGTTTGTGCTGGGAAAGGTGGAGACAACATTGCGAGGGGGACTCATACCACACATACAGACTGTAGGCTATACCACCACCAGGTGAGCATGCCAGGAGAGCTATGTACAGGTACTTGGGAAAACAGAGAAGGCAGAGATCAGTTCTGCCAAGAGAAGAGAAGATGAAGACTAGTGATAACAATATGAAGAACTCACTGACAAAAGAAGCCACCACTTTGTGCCAAGCAGTATAGACATAATGTCCTATTAATCACCTCGGTATCTTAAAGAGGCATTATTATCCCCATTTAACATTTGAGGAAAAGGAGACTCAGAGGGTTAAGCAAATTACCAGTCATTCCATAGCCTGAAAATTGATATTCAAACCTAAGTCTTTAAAGCAAAGCCCTTGATTCCTCCTCAAGGTCATTTGGTTTGCCCCCAACATAAATCAGTATGTAAATGTCCAGGGGATTACGTGTTGGAAGAGCTAACCTCACAATTAATCAATTTCTATATCAGCTCCTTGGTATACAGAGTAATCTCCTATCTGGTCTCCCCAAGCTTTCCATTATTCCTCTCACTCACAGGAGCCATGGCATTCTGCAGTCTTTTCCTAAGGTCCTTGCCCACAACCTTCTAGATAAACAATGTGCTTTCTGGTCCAAAAAGTGTTTTCACACCTTTTAGGGTATTTTGTGTTTATGGTAATTCTGTGTGTTGGCTGGAAGGTGCACCAAACCCATTTAACAGATAAGGAAACAGGCTCATGCAGGTTAAGTGATTCTCTGAGAACCCACAGCTGGTAAACGGGTTTAATGAGGTTTTCAATGTAGGCTGTTTGGTTCTCCATTGATCACCCTTTCCACTACATTACCCACATGGGGAAAGAAGAGGAGACCAAATTCAGGTAAAGGCAGTTCCTGAAGCTCCCCTTTATCAAGACAAAAAGAAAAGGAAGAGGCAACAGAATAGGGAAGGAATGTCTTGAAAGATCACTCTCTACTTCTTAGAATTCTCCTAAATTCTTCTTTCTGCTTGGTTTTCCAGAATCACTTCTCCCATCACCCCTCATTGGTATGAGCTAGTCCCATCACCCTGGGTCTAGGGAGAGCACCCCCTTGGGCAGGGATTCCATTGAACCTAGAATAACCTAGAAGCAAGAGAAAGTAAAAATCTAGGCCTTTGAAAATTTTGTACATATAGATTAGCCATTCTATACTAGACATTGTGCTGCACTCTGGGGACAAAGATAAGAGTCGGGGAGAGTTTCTGAACCTGAGCAGATAACATCATGGAAGGAAGAATAATAAGTGCTCCAACAGCAACAGTACAAGGAAGAATGAGGCACGAGCTCTGAGATGATACAATCTAAGGTCTTCCAGGATGCAAACTGAGAGCCTTCCATTCTGTGATGTAGGACCAGGGAAAGCTTGATCCCTGGCTGAGAACTTAACATGGAAGGACCTGATATGCACATCCGTTCAGTATATGCTAGTGATTAAAAGTCGTGTTGACAGGGGGAAGGAGGAGGAATTGAGGAATAAGCAGAGCACAGAGGATTTTTAGGGCAGGGAAAATATTCTGTATAATAGCAGACACATGTCATTATAAATTTGTCCAAACCTATATAATGTAAAACACCAAGAATGAACCCTAATGTAAACTATGGACTTTGAGTGATGATGATGTGTCAACGTAGGTTCATTCATTGTAACAAATATGCCACTCCGATGGGGGATAATGATAATTGGTAAAACTACGTATGTGGGGGGGCAGGGGTTATATAGGAAATCTTTGTACCTTCTGCTCAATTTTGCTGTGAACCTAAAAGTGCTCTAAAAAAAGTAAGTCTGGGGAAAAAGCTCTAGGAGTTCTCTGGTAGCTCAGTAGGTTAAGGATCTGGCTTGGGCTGCTGCTATAGTGTGGGTTCAGTCCCTGGCCCAGGAAGAGTCACATGCCACAGGTGAAGCTTTACAGAAAAGGAGTTTAACTGGAACCCCAACTCTGTCATTTTATAGTTGTGTAAACATGAGCAAGTTACTTTAGCTCTTCTTGTCTGACTTTTTCACTCATAAAATGAGTATCATAATACATACTACACATATAGATGTTCGAAGACTAAATGAAAGTAAATGATGTCATATTTAGGTAAAGTGTTTTAGCATGTGTCTGGCTGTTACTGCCCTAAGTAAATGAGAGTCTCTTTTTTCTTTTTTTTGCCTTTTTGCCATTTCTTGGGCCGCTCCCGCAGCATATGGAGGTTCCCAGGCTAGGGGTCTAATCAGAGCTGTAGCCACCGGACTATGCCAGAGCCACAGCAACGTGGGATCCGGCAATGCCAGATCATTAACCCACTGAGCAAGGGCAGGGATTGAACCCGCAACCTCATGGTTCCTAATCTGATTCGTTAACCACTGCGCCACGACGGGAACTCCAAGAGTCTCTTTTTTAAGATCATATATACAATAGTGAAGAGTTGAAAGAGAACAATCCAAAGACAGGAAAGCTAGCTGGAAAGCTGAAGCGTGAAATCCAATGGGAAATGGCAGAGGGCTAAACAAGATGTTAATGACCTTCTGAATAGCTCCCCAAGGCATGTCACTGCATGGGAGCTAATAAAGGCAGTGTATGTAAACTGAATTCATTGTCTTTCACTCTAAACCTGCACTTCCTCCTGCCTATCTAGATGAATGACACACCCACCCCTCAGGCACCTAAACCAGAAACCTGGAAGTCAGATTGACTTTGCTCTCTCCTTACCTCCAGTCACCAAGACCTGTAGAATCTACCTACTTCACATCTTCCTTTCCTCAGTCTCAGGCACTATGTGTCAGCCCTCTGTTGGCTTAGTCCTCCATCACCTTTCCTGTGGATTAGGCTGTGATGGCCTAAGCAGTCAACCTTATTCTGTAGACAGGTAGGGTTCTCCAAAGAAAGAGCACCAGGAAAGACTTTCTTGACATAACAGAAGCCACTTCAGGTCATTCTGGGATCCAAGCCTGGCCATGATGCCTGCCCATGCAGAAGAACAGGTCTCAGGAGCCAATGATTTTAAGGGAACAAAAAGATGTAGAAACAAGCAGATATCGTCAAGCCAGAGAAATAACCATACTGGAGGCAATAAATCAGTTGCTAAGACTTCCAGTTCCATTTCAAAGGTAAAGAATACCATGACGCATATTCTTAAGCTATTTTACAGGGTCTGAAGCCCCATGAACAATCAGCCAGAAAATTAATGATGCTCACTTTTGCTGGGCCTTATGACTTCAATCAACTAAAACCCGGGTTTTGTCAACCCAGGATGACTCTTGCCCCAATTCTATGTCAAATTCCTCCTGGTGCAAGTGCTTTTATGAATGAATATATCTGCTCCCTTAGCTTAGAACTTCCCCAATTTTGCTTTTCTGGGAGACACTGCTTTGGGAAAGGTCCCCAGCTTTCTCCTTTCTTGTTGCAAGTAGTCAAATTCTTTCTCCTCCTTCTCTTTGATTTGGTTGTGTCTTTCAGCTTGACACCCACTGAGAGGCCAACCCAGTTCTCAGGTAACAAATTTCTCTAGGCCTCAGCCCCTCAAATATAATTTCCCCATTGAAGCCTCACAGAGCAATTTTTCTAAAGCATTAAATCTGATCATTTGTCCAGCCTCCTAATAGGTCTCATTGTCAAGGATAAAGTCTAAACTAATTATAGTGCTCTATATTATCTAGCCCTTGTTCTATCTCCTCCACACACCACAACTATGGTGGCCTACTGACTTGTCTCCAAGCCTGGCAGGGTATTTCATGCCTCTGTGCATTCACGCATACATTTCCAAAGGGTGGTTCATGAAATACTAGTCCCCAAAGATTCTCCCTGAAACAAATGACCATTACTCAAATGAGTTTTATAAAAACTGCACATTTTTTCTGGAAAATCTAAGATGTCCTATAATCAAAACATCTACTTAACTTTGTTTAATCCTTGTGCTATCGTGATTTATAAAAAGAAATATATCTTTGGTCTTTGACCTGTTCCTAGTACAGAGCTCCTAAAAATGTTGGAATTTCCTGTAATAGGAATACTAAAAAAGTGTCTTTTGTTATGTTAATTGTGTTGATTAGTGACTTTTAGAAAGCCCTTAGTTACCTAAGGATGGGGGCTGGTTGACAAGTGAAACAACCTGGTGATCAGAGGACTGGATGTCACAGTCCCATCCTCTCCCTAGGTGGGAGGGGAGAGAGGTTAGAAACTGAATCAAGGGCCAGTGGCCAATGATTTAATCAATCATGGCTATGTAACGAAGCTTATGTAATGGAAAAAAACTCAAGAGAACAGGGTTCAGAGTGCTTCCATGCTGGCAGAAGTGCTGGGGGAATGGTGCTCAGGAGAGCATGGAAGCTCCACGCCCTCTCCCCATGCTTTGCCCTATGCATTTCTTCCATCTGACTATCAAGGGTTAAATAGGAGCTGCAGCTGCAGGCCTACGCCACAGCCATAGCAACACAGTTGCAACATACGTCACAACTTGAGGCAAAGCCAGACTCTTAATCCACTGAGCAAGGCCAGGGATCAAACCCACGTTCTCATGGAGACTATGTCGGATCCATAACCCACTGAGCCACAATGAGAATCCCCACCTGACACTTATTCAGTTACATCCTTTTATTATAAACAAGTAATCCAGTAAGCAAAATATTTTTTATAAGTTTTGTGAGCAACTCTAGCAAATGAACCAAACCCAAGGAGAAAATCCTGAAATTCTTTTTTTTTTTCTAATCATAATTTCAGTTTTTATTTACATTGTTTAATATTAAAATCTTTTTATGAAAACAAAAACAATATACACATCTTCAGAGTTCAAATTTTATATAAATGCATTACTTTAAAAATTAAAAGACAACTTTGATCTTTTCACCCCCTAGTACTCCAAGATAACCAGTATCAAGAGTAAGGTGGATTTTTTTCTAATCCTTTTCCTTGGAATGCTTTTTTTTTCATTTTATTAAAGTTTTACTGAAGTCTAGTTGATTTACAATGTTAATTTCTGCTGTACAGTGAAGTGATTCAGATATACATATATACATACTTTTAATATTCTTTTCCATTATGGTTTATCATAGAACATTGAATATAATTCTCTGTGCTATACAGTAGCATCTTATTTATCCATTCTAAATGTCATGGTTTGTATCTACTAACCCCAAACTCCCAGTCCATCCTTCCTTCTCCCCTCCCCTTTGGAAACCACAAGTCTGTTTTCTATGTCTATGGGTGTGTTTCTGTTTCATAGATACGTTCATTTCAGTCACATTTTTTAGATTCCACATATAAATTAAATCATATGGTATTCATCTTCCCTTTTCAGTACCAGAATCTATTTAATCCCTTGTTAAGGTATTTGATAATAGAACTCTTTTTTGAAGTAGCATTTCCTAGGACTTACATATCCCAGAAGAAGCATTTTGTGAAACACATATTAAAAACTCCATTCCTGGAGTTCCCTGGTGGCCTAGCAGGTTAAAGATCTGACATTGTCACTGCTATGGCTCAGTCACTGCTGTGGCACGGGTTTGAACCCTGACCTGGGACCTTCCACATGCTACAGCTGCAGCCCAAAAAAACAACTCCATTCCTATATATGTATGGTTATATGTATGATTTTGAATCAGATCTTCATCTTGTTGGCTTCTGAGTCTGATAAATATTTAATACTTTGATTTCCAGGAAATAATAGTGGCGCTTCCATTCTAATTTTTTTAATTCCACCTGTCATCAAATTAAATAGATTTTGCAAAATCCAAGAAAATTCGTATCAGTTTTGAGTCTTGCTGATCCTAATGGTATGTTCTTAAGATTAATGCACAGATAATTTTTTACATCAGAGGAGCAGTGAAATGTGAACTATCCCTTCCTAAGTATGCACTCAAATCCTCTACTCTAAATTTAGAATTTACCTGCTGTGTCATTTGTTTGAAATAATAACCCCATTAGCTTCAATAAAACATGCAAACCCAAATGAAATTAGATATTACCTGCTGCTGTTCTTTCTATCAACCATTTTCTTTCCTTTGAAGAGTGGATATGTCTACAAGAAGAGAGATTGCTAATATTAACAAGACTCAGAGAAGCCAAACGCTGAATGTTATAACTGAATTTGAGTACAATAAAGGATGAAAATATTGAGCCTCTCCAATTTACCCTAATTTGCATAGTCAGCACATCTTACTGTGGTTGGGACTCAGAAAAAAAACAAATGGAGAAAAGTAAGACATTTCTGTTTGGGAAAATGGGGACTAGCATCAAAGAGACCTAGATTCAAAATCTAACTTATTCTTTGCATGAACTTGAATTTCTTAATCTCTCTGGGCTCAGTTTCTTCATCTGTAAAAACGGGGCCAATAATACAAACCCTACCATACTATTTTAAAGTTTAAATAAGAAAACACACATTAAACACCAAGAGTAGTACCTGTAACATAATGTAACACAGTAGATGCTCAATAATATTGGTTTTCTTCTTTCCTCTCTAATCTACCTACAATTCCCATTGATAGTTGCTCAGCCCTTCATTCTGTTATCAGACATCCTTGCCCACAAAATACACTTAACTTTGCTGTAGATCATAAACCAGGAGGTCAGAAAACTGTCTTCTACAGGTTAAATCTGGCTGACCACCTTGGTTTTGTAAGTAAAGTTCCATTTGGACACACCAATGCCCATTTTGTTTGCATTTTGCCTGTGGCTGCCAGGGACAGATATGAGCTGCTGTCAGTGACAGATTTGAGCAGCTGTGACAGAAATTATACTTACTAGTTGTCTGTTGCTGCTATAAGAAATTACCATTAGTACTTAGTGACATACACATTCATCATCTTACAGTTCTATAGGTTCAGGGTCTGACACAAGTCTCATTGGACTAAAATTAAGGTGTCAGTAGGACTATATTGCTTTCTGGAGCCTCCAGGAGACACAATTTCCTTGGATTCTCCAACTTTTAGATGCTGCCTGAGCTCATTAGCTCTGGCTCCCTTCCTCTATCTTCAAAACCGGAAACAATAGGCTTAGGCCTTCTCACATCTCACATAATATCACTCTAATCTTCCCTTCTGCCTCTTTCTTCCACTTTAAGGAAATTTATGATTACATTGGGCCCACTCAGATAATCCAGGACAATTATAACCTTCCTGGATCAGCTGATTAGCAACCCTGATTCCATTTGCAGCCTTAATTTCCCTTTGCTATGTAACACAGCATATTCCCAATTCTCTGGGTTTAGTAGGTGGATATCTCTGGGGGACCGCTATTCTTTCCACCACACCATATAATCCACAAAGTCTAAAATACTGTCAACCCTTTACATATGAAAAGTTTCTGACTTCTATCCTAAATTTTAACCCAAGCCTAAGAACCTAAGTATATATAGAACAACTATTACTATAAAAATAAGAGTAACTTTTCACCAGGTAGCTATGATAAAAAGACGAGCAAGATAAAGTTCCTGACCCCATGGGCAGATAAATACACAAGAACTCCTAATAAAAATCATAAATCTGTATGTTCATAGCATTACTATTTACAATAGCCAGACTTGGAAACAACTTAAATGTCCATCAACGGATGAATGGATAAAGAAGATGTGGTACATACACACAATGGAATATTACTCAGCTATATAAAAAGAATAGCATAATGCCATTTGCAGCAGCATGGATGGAACTAAAAATTATAATACTAAATGAAATCAGAAGGATAAAGACAAATACCATGTCATCTATGCATGGAATCTAAAAAATGACATGAATGAACTTATCTATGAAATGGACTCACAGACATAGAGAACAGTCTTGTGGTTGCCAAGGGGGATGAGGGTGGAGGCAGGATGGATCGGGAGTTTGGGATTAGCAGATGCAAAGTATTGTACATAGAATGGATAAACAACAAGGTCCTACTATATTGCACTAGGAACTACATACTCAATACCCTGTAATTAACCATAGTAGAAAATAATATTAAATGAATAAACAAATAAATCACTTTAAAAATTTAATAGTACATGAAAGTTAAGAGTGAGAACTTAGTAGTGGGATAAATCCAAGTTTGAATCATAGCTCTTTTAATTACTAGCTGGGTCCTTTTATAAATCAACCACCCTGTGCATGAATTTCTGTATCTGTTCAAATATGTCATATGGTTGCTATGAAGATTAAATGCATGTAATGTGATTAGCACACAGGCACATCTCAGAGATATTGCTGGTTTGGTTCCAGCCACCACAATAAAGCCAATATGGTAATAAAGCAAATCACATAAACTTTTTGGTTTCCCAGTGCAAATCTGAACTATGCTTACACTATACTATAGTCTATTAAGTGTGCAATAGTATTACATCTAAAAAATAAAATACATACCTTAATTTAAATGCACTTTACTGCTAAAAATGCTAACCATAATCTGAGCCTGAGTGTAATCGTTTTGCTGGTGGAGGGTCCTGCCTCAGTGTTGATGGCTGCTAACTGATCAGGGTGGTGGTCGCTGAAAGTTGGGGTGACTATGGAAATTTCTTTAAATAAGACAAAAATTAAATTTGCTGCATTGATTTACTTTTCCTCTCACCAACCATTTCTCTGTAGAATAGAGTGCGGTTTGATAGGATTTGACCCACAGTGGAACGTCTTTCAAAACTGGAGTCAATGCTCTCAAACTCTGCTGCTTTGTCAACTGAGTTTATGTAAGTTCTAAATCTCTTGTTGTCATTTCAACAGTCTTCACCAGGAATAGATTCCACCTCAAGAAACCATTTTCTCTGCTCATTCGTAAGAAGCAACTTCTCATCTATTATTTTTATGATGAAATTGTAGCAATTCAGTCACATCTTTAGGTTCCACTTTTAATTATAGTTCTCAGGCTATTTCTAGCACATCTGCAGTTACTTCCTCCACTGAAGTCTTGAACCCTCAAATTCATCAATGTGGTTGGAATCAATTGATATTTTAACTTGTTCCCATGAATTACAAACGTACTTAGTGGCATCTAGAATGGGGCAAATCCTTTCTAGAAGGATTTTTAACATACTCTTGTTTGGATCCATCAGAAGAATCACTATCTGTGGCAGCTATAGCCTTATGAAATACATTTCTTAAATAAGTCTTGAAAGTCAAAATTACTCCTTGTTCATGGGCTGCAGAATGGATGTTGTGTTAGGAGGCATGAAAACAACATCCGTCTCATTGTACATCTCCATCAGAGCCCCTGGGTGACCAGGTGCTTGTCAATGAGTACTGCATTTTGAAAGGAATCTTTTTTTTTTTTTTTTTTTTTTTTTGCCCAAGTGGCAGATCTCACCAGTGGGCTTAAAATATTCAGTAAACCATGTTTTAAACAGATGTACTGTCATTCAGACTTTGATGTTCTGTTTATAGAGCACAGGCAGAGTAGATTTATCACAATCCTTAAGGGCCCTAGGATATGTGGAACAGCAAATGAGAACTGGCTTCAGTTTATAGTCACCGGCTGCATTAGCCCCTAACAAGAGAGTCACCCCGCCCTTGGAAACCAAGCATTGATTCCCCCTCTACAACTATGAAAGTCTTAAATGGCACCTTCTTTCAATAGAAGGTTCTTTGTCTACACTGAAAATCTGTTGTTTAGTTTAGCCACCTTCATTAATTATCTCAGATAGATCTTCTGGATAACTTCTTGTAGCATCCACGTGGGCACTAGCCGCTTCATACTCTACTTTTATAGCAATGCCTTCTTTCCCTTAAATCTCATGAACCAGCCTCTGCTACCTCCAAGCTTTTCTTCAGCAACTACTTCATCTCTATCAGCCTTCATAGAACTGAAGAGAGACAGGGTCTTGCTCTATATTAAGGGAAAGTTGCAGCTGGTTTGATCTTCTACCCAGACCACTAAAATTTTCTCAATATCAGCAATAAGGCTGTTGCACTTTCTTATCATTCATGTGTTCACTGGAGTACTTTTAATTTCCTTCAAGAACTTTTCCTTAGCATTCACAACATGGCTATAGCAGTTTGGTGCGAGAGGCCTAGCTTTTGTCCTGCTATAGCAGTTGGTGCAATATGCCTTCCTCACTATGCTTCATAATTTCTAGCTTTTTTAAATCATTTTTTTAAAGTTTTAGCGAAGTATAGTTGTTTACAAGGTTTTGGTAATTCCTGCTGTACAACAAAGTATTCAGTTATACATGTACACATACCCATTCTTTTTCAGATTCTTTTCCCATATAGACCATCACAGAATATTGGGTAGAGGTTTAATATAAACTGAGAAATGTGAGACCTCCCTTTCCACTTGAACACTTAGAGGCCATTGTAGGGTTATTGATTGGCCTAATTTCAATATCATTGTATCTCAGGAAATAGGGAGGCTTAAGAAGAAAAAGAGACATAGGGAATATGGTCTGTCAGTAAAGCTGCTAGAAAATACACATTTATCAATTAAGTTCACCATTTTATATGGGTGTGGTTCTTGGTGACCAAACCAATTATAACAATAACATCAAAGATCACTGGTCACAGATCACCGTAACAAATATATAATAATGAAAAAGTTTGAAATATCACCAGAATTACCAAAATGTGACACAGCAACATGAAGTGAGCAAATGCTGTTGGAAAATGGCACAAATATGGAGTTCCCTTGTGGCTCAGTGGGTTAAGGATCCAGCTGCAGTGGCTCAGGTCACTGCTGGGGAATGGGTTCAGTCCCTGACCTGAGAACTTCCACATGCCACAGGTGTAGCCAAAAAAAAAAAGTGAAAAACATCACCAATAGAATTGCTCAACACAGAAATGCCATAAACCTTCAGTTTCTAAAAAAAAAAAAAATGTAGTACCTGCAAAGTGCAATAAAGTGAAGCACAATAAAACAAGGTACCCCTGTAGTTTCTGGCACATAGTAAGTTCCATAAATCTTAGCTGTAAATGTGATAAGATAGAGGTTCCAAAGAAAATTGGAAATTAGGAAAATTGCTCTGTTCTCACTCAAGGATCTATCTGAAGAGACATCTCAGAAAGATCAAAGAGTATGGCTGAATTATTTTCTTAAACCTAGTATTCTTAACCTCCTGCTGAAGATGCCAATCAAAGTTACCAATTGAAACAACCAATTCATCCTTCTTCATGCTGCCTGAAGTCCAGCCAGTAGATGATTTCACCATCCCATCCATGGCTGCTTACAATTAAAGGAAAATTTATATTACTGGCTTGGACTAACCAATGAGTAAGGGATTGGGAGATAGGACTAGAGGGCAGCTTCAAGTTATTCGGATATCCTAAACTGAAGCCACCAGGGGTCCCAGGTCAGGACATAGAGAACTACATTTACCCAGGCAAAAGGATCTTCTCTGGGTGTTGGAGGGCTCCATATTATTCCAAATAGCAAAACATAAATGTTTGCTTTTTAATCTCATAAGAAAGATTTTTCCCTTAAATATGAGTAATTTGTTGAGCTAACAGGAATTATAGAAGAGGATCATATAACCCAAGTCCCTTCTCCCCATTTCCCACCAAGAACAGAAGACACAAGGCTGAGAGTATGTGCAGAAAAAAAGAGAACACCACTGCTTCTTGCCTGGGAAACTAAATAAAGAGTAGCTATTTTTGCTTAAGTTTGACCACCCCACATTCACCCAAAGTGGGTATCTAGGCAGGCCAAATATTCCTGATAACTCTTCTTCCCTATCCTTTCTGCTCAGATGGTTTCATTTGGGGAAGTGCCTAGAATGATCTATTATTCCTCAGATGGAAAAAAATGAGAAGAAAAACTTAAGGAGAAACTGCCCATCAGCCCCCTGAGGAGTGTGGTCAGGTCAGTCCCCATCCTGGGTTCAAGCTGATCCAGTCACCACCTAAGCATCTCAAGCTCTGACCAAGATTCTACTCTGCCTTCTTCGGCAGATTTGAGGCTTTACAGGGGGACAACTGTCCTGGGAGAGAATGTAGAATCTTTAGTATACAGGTCTCATGAACAAAACCCAGCCACAGGGCTACAGTGCCCTAGTGGAAATCTACGCCAGGCTGTGGGCATAGCTTGATTTATAACTTTTAAATATGTAGACAGGTGGTTGGTGAGCCTCCATCTATACCCTTGCCCTGGACTTTGCAAATGTTAGAGGAGGATCGCTCACATGTCGCCTCCCTGCAAAGCACCCACCTCTGAGTTCCCTTTCTCAAC
This sequence comes from Sus scrofa, assembly GCF_054392235.1. Lineage (NCBI taxonomy): Eukaryota > Metazoa > Chordata > Mammalia > Artiodactyla > Suidae > Sus > Sus scrofa. The sequence continues at coordinate 16,850,677 of NC_139391.1, forward strand.
TGCGCTACTAGGGATGGATTCTGAACCAAAAATGACTATACCTCTGACACAAGGAGGAAGTAGTGACTGAGATCATGATGGTTTTCCAAGGCCGACATTCTGCATCTTTGCTGACACATACACCCTTATAACAAGCATCCTGTTGTTTAATAGCAATCCAGCTCTTCTTGGTTGGAGGACAGATTAGGATTGTTACCTTTGCTTTTAGCAAACCTATAAGAGGAAATATGAATTCATGTCAGCTGGAAAGTCAAACACTAAAAGCAAAATCTAATTCAATACGGCCAGACCGTAAATATGTACTGAAGAAATACGAACAGTTGAATTTCTATGATCAAAAATGTGTTATTTTCCATATATTGAAGGTGGGCAGTGGGGAAAAAAAGGGAAGAAAAATAAATATGTTTAAAATAAGAGGCTGCCTTGCACTTTCAGATATGTCTTCAGCTATTAATTAATTGCTTCATCAATGCAGTAAGATCCAGGCAGCTTAAGGGAAGAAAATTAGCCCTTAAGAGGTGGGTGGGTCTCTACAAAAGGATTCTATCCTGCTGATATGTCAACAACCCTTTCAGCTGCAGCTGCCTCAGTGGGTTCAGGAGAGGAATCAGAATGGAACTAAATACAAGGACATTACAGAAAATTGACATCCAAAAGATTCTAGAGAGAGATTAAACTGACTTAGTCCTTCAAAACTATAATCTGAAAAGACATATTCACCCCTATGTTCATAGCAGCACTACTCACAATAGCCAAGACACAGAAACAACCTAAGTGTCCATCACCAGATGAACAGATAAAAATGATGTGATACATATATATAATAGAATACCACTCAGATATTTAAAAAAGAATTAAATAATGCCATTTACAGCAACATGGGTGGACCTAGAGATTATCATACTAGGTAAAATAAATCAGAAAGGGAAAGACAAATACCATATGATATCACTTATATGTGGAATCTAAAATATGACACAAATGAACTTATCTACAAAACAGAAACAAACTCACAGACATAGAGAACAGACTTGTGATTGCCAAGGGAGCAGGGTTGAGGGAGGGATGGACTGAGAGTTTGGGAGTAGCAGATGCAAACTATTTCACATAGGCTGGATAAACAACAAGGTCCTACTGTATACAGCACAAGGAACTATATTCAATATCAATGGAAAAGAATATAAAAAAGAATATATAATGTACATATAACTGAATAACTTTGCTACACAGCGGAAATTTCAACACTGTAAACCAAATATACTTCAATAATTTTTTTTTAAATGACTCAATCCTTGGTCCTAACAATGGTCTGCCAATAGAAAGAGAGCACTTTTAGAAGAAATTTTGAGAAATTTTTTCAAAGTATTTTTACATTAAGATAAATTTAATAGCCTTGGTAAAGGCTATTTAGACTTTTAAAGGATTTTGAAAAGATTATTTTTGAGTTATACAATTTTACTTTGGTTTGTTCAATTCGCAAACATCTATTTGAACACCAACTGGATAGCTAAAATGTGGGCTTTGTGATTTAAAACACCACAAATAACATAAGCCCCTACCTGCAAGGAATCCATTTTCTAACAGGAAGTGAAGCCCAGAGCTAAGTAGAGAGAGAGAAAGACATGACCCAAGTGAGGTCATTTAACCTAGTCTGACTCCTTGCCATATGGACAGAAACTAATAAAGGGTTGAGCTCACTATTGTTTGTGTGATGGAATAAACTAACCAGACCTCCTTACTAACTCCCATCCACCAGTTTTAATCAGAAGCAGACTTCGAGAGATGGGATTAAGATGGCAGAGTAGGACTGGAGCTCACCTTCTCTCATAAAAGCAACAAAATTATAACCAACTGCTGAACAACCTTCAACAAAATAGACTGCAATCTATCAAAAAAGATATCCTACTCCAGAAGACAAAGAGGAGGCCACATCAAAAGGCACAACTATACAATATAACCAACCCCATACCCACCAGGTGGGCAGCCCACAGACAGAAAAGTCACTGTATCACAGAGACACACCTATGGGAGTGAGAGTTCTGAGCCCTACATCAGGTTCCCATGCCTAGGGATCTGGCATTGGGAGAAGGAGACCCCAGAGCATTTAGTATTGAAGACCAGTGTGGCTTGTGTGCAGGAGCTCCACAGGACTAGGGGAAATGGACACCCCATTCTTGAAAGTTGCACACAGGCTTTCATGTGCACTGGGTTCCAGGGCAAAGCAGAGATTCCATAGGAATCTGGGTCAGACCTGACTGCAGTTCTTGGAGGATCTCCTGGGAAAACAGGAGGTGACTGTGGCTGGTTGTGGAAGAATGACACTGGAGGCAAGGTCTCAAGAATAATCATCAGTATGTGCTCCTCTTGAGGGGGCTGTTTTCAAAATATCTGGCCCCACCCATCAGCAAACAGGCTGCTTAAAGACTTCCCAGGCACACAGTTGACTCACCTGCAGACAAAGCCCCACCCACCAGAGGGATAAGAATCAACTCCACCTACTGGTGGGCAGGCACCAGTCCCTCCCATCAGGAAGCCTACAGCAAGCTCCCCTACCAATTTCAGCCACAAGGGGAAGCAGACATCAGAAGCAAGAGAAGCTACAACTCTATTGTCTGCAAAAAAGGAGACCACATCAAAAATCTATACAAAATGAAAAGGCAGAGAATTATGTCTCAGGTAAGGGAGAAAAAAAAAAAAAAACAGGTAAGTGATCTGGAGATTATCAACCTCCATGAAAAAGACTTTAGACTGATGACAGTGAATATGATCCAAGATCTTGAAAATAAACTGGAGGCAGAAATTGATAAATTATGAGAAACACTGAGTAAAGAAATACAAGATTTAAGTACTAAGCAAGCAGAGATGCAAAATAAAATAACAAATAAAAAATTCATTAGAAGCAACAAAAAGCAGAATACAGGAGGCAGAACAAACAGGCGAGGTGAGAGACAGACTAGTGGAAATCACTGGTGCAGAACAGAAAAGAGAAAAAAGATTGAAAAGAAACAAAAACTAAGAGAACTCCGGGACAAAGTTAAATGCACCAACATCTGTATTACAGGGGTGCCAAAAGAAGAGAGAGAGAAAGGGACAGAAAAAAAAAAATATTTGAAGAGATAATAAACAAAAACCTCCCTAAAATGGGAAAGGAATCACTCACTTAAATACAGGAAGCACAGTAAGTACCATATAAAATAAACCCAGTGAGGAACACCCCAAGACACATATTAATCAACCTGACCAAAATTAAAGACAAAGAGGAAATACTGAAAGTAGCTAGGGAAAAGAAAAAAATAACATAAAAGGGAACCCCAATAAGGTTATCAGTCAATTTATCAGCAGAAACTCTGCAGTCCAGAAAGGAGTGGCACAATATACTTAAAATGATGAAAGGAAAAAACCTCCACCCAAGATTACTCTACCCAGCAAGGCTATCATTCATATTTGAAGAAGAAATCAAAAGCTTTATAGACAAGCAAAAGCTAAGAGAATTCAGCACCACTAAACCAGCTTTACAACAATACTAAAGGAAATTCTCTAGATGGAAAAGAAAAGGCCACAACTAGAAACAAAAATACTACAAATCACAAGGATCACCAGTAAAGCATACATATAGTAAAAGTAGGAAATCATCCACACACAACTATGATACCAAAATCAGAAATTATGAGACGAGGAAGATACAAATGAAGAACACTGGAAATGCACTTGAAACTAAGAGAACGACAACTTAAAGCAATCTTGTATATATAGAGACTCCTATATTAAAACTTCAAGGTAACTGCAAACCATAAATCTACAATAGATGCAGACACAAATAAGAAAAAACAATCCAAAGACAACACTAAAGATAGTCATCAAACCACAAGAGAAGAAGGAAAAAGACCAACAAAAACAAATCCAAAACAGTTAATAAAATGGCAATAAGAACATACATATCAATAATTACCTTAAATGTTAATGGAATAAATGCCCCAACCAAAATACATAGACTGGATGAATGGATACAAAAATAAGACCCATATATCTGCTGTCTTCAAGAGACCCACTTCACTTCTAGGTACACATACAAACTGAAAGTGAGAGGATGGAAGAAAATAGTCCATACAAATGGGAATCAAAAGAAAGCTGGAGTGGCAATACTCATAACAGACAAAATAGACCTTAAAATAAAGAATAAGAGATGAGGAGTTCCTGTCATGGTGCAGTGGTTAACGCATCCGACTAGGAACCATGAGGTTGTGGGTTTGATCCCTGCCCTTGCTCAGTGGATTAATGATCCGGTGTTGCCATGAGCTGTAGTATAGGTCACAGACGCGGCTTGGATCCCACGTTGCTGTGGCTCTGGCGTAGTCCAGTGGCTACAGCTCCGATTAGACCCCTAGCCTGGGAAACTCCATATGCTGCAGGAGCAGCCCAAGAAATGGCAAAAAGACAAAAAAAAAAAAAAAAAAAAAAAAAAAAAAGAATAAGAGATGAAGAAGGACATTACATAATGATAAAAGAATCAATCCAAGAAGAAGATGTAACAATTGTAAATATATATGCACCCAACATAGGATCACCTCAGTATACAAGGCAACTGCTAACAACCTTAAAAGGAGAAATTGACAATACGATTATAGTGGGGGACTTTAACACCCTGCTTACAGAAACGGACAGATCATCCAGACAGAAAATCAACAAGGCTACACAGGCCCTAAGTAATGCAATACACCAGATGGACTTAACAGTTATTTCTAGAACATCCAAAAGCAGCAGAACACATATTCCTCTCAAGTACACATGGAACACACTCTAGGATTGATCATATTTTGGGCCACAAATCAAGCCTCAGTAACTTTAAGAAAATCGAAATCCTATCAAGCATCTTTTCAAACCACAATGCTATATAACTGAAAATCAGCAAAAAGAAAAAAACACTGCAAAAAACACAAACACATGAAGCCTAAACAACATGCTACTAAACAACCAATGGATCACTGAAGAAATCAAAGAGAAAATTAAAAAATACCTAGAAGCAAGTGACAACAAAGACACGACACTACAAAACCTATGGGAAGCATAGGTTCTAAGTAGTTCTAAGAGGAAAGTTTATAGCAATACAAGCCTACCTCAGGAAATAAAAAGTTCAAATAACAACCTAACTTAGAAAACCATAGAAAAGATCAATGAAACTAAGAGCTGATTCTTTGAAAAGATCAACAAAATTGCTAAACCCTTAGCCAGATTCATCATTGACAAAAGAGAGAGGACTCAAAATCAATAAAATTAGAAATAAAAAAGGAGAAATTACAACAGACATCGCAGAAATACAAAGGATCATAAGAGACTACTATAAGCAACTATATGCCAATAAAATGGACAACCTAGAATAAATGGACAAATTCTTAGAAAAGTACAATCTTCCACGACTAAACCAAAACAAAATAGAAAAGATGAAGAGACCAATCATAAATAGTGAAATTGAAACTGTGATTTAAAAACTTCCAGGAGGTCCCTTTGTGGCTCAGCAGAAATGAATCTGGCTAGTATCCATGAGGAGGCAGGTTCAATCCCTGGCCTTGCTCAGTGAGCTGAGCTGTGGTGTAGGTCACAGACACAGCTCAGATCTGGGGTTGCTGGGGCTGTGGTGCAGGCTAGCAGCTACAGTTCTGATTTGATCCCTAGGCTGGGAACTTCTGTGGGCCATGGGTGCAGCCCTAAAAAAGACAAAAAAAAAAATTTAAATAAAAAACTTCCAATAAACAAAAGTCAGGACCAGGAGTTCCTGTCGTGGCTCAGTGGTTAACAAATCCAACTAAGAACCATTAGGTTGCAGGTTCAATCCCTGGCCTCACTCAGTGGGTTAAGGATCCAGCATTGCCGTGAGCTGTGGTATAGGTCACAGACACAGCTCAGATCCCACGTTGCTGTGGCTGTGGCATAGGCCAGTGGCTACAGCTCTGGTTAGACTCCTAGCCTGTGAACCTCCATATATCATGGTGCAACCCTAGAAAAGAACAAAAAATAAATGAATAAATATTTTTTAAAAAGAAAAAAAAGTCCACAACCAGATGGCTTCACAGGCAAATTCTACAAAAAACATTTAGAGAAGAACTAACACCTATCCTTCTGAAACTACTCCAAAAAATGGCAGAGGAAGTAACACTTCTAAACTCATTCTATGAAGCCATCATCACCTTGATACCAGAATCAAAGATACCATGAAAAAAAGAAAATTACAGGCCAATTTCACTGATGAACAGAGATGCAAAAATCCTCAACAAAATACTAGCAAACCAAATGCAACAATATGTTAAAAGCATTGTACAACATGATCAAGTGGGATTTATCCCAGGGATGCAAGGATTCTTCGACATCTGAAAATCAATCAGTGTGATACACCACATTAACAACCTGAAGAATAAAAACCATATGATCCTCTCAATAGATGCAGAAAAAGCCCTTGACAAAATCCAACACCCATTTCTGATAAAAACCCTTCAGAAAATGGGCATAGAGGACCATACCTCAACATAATAAAGGCCACACAAGACAAACCCACAGCTAACATCATTCTCAATGGTGAAAAGTTGAAAGAATTCCCACTAAGATCAGGAACAAGACAAGGATGTCCACTCTCGCCACCACTATTCAACATAGTTTTGGAAGTCCTAGCCACAGCAGTCAGAGAAGAAAAAGAAATAATCCAAATTGGAAAGGAAGAAGTAAAACTCATTATTTGCAGATGACATCTATACCTAGAAAATCCTAAAGATACTACCAGAAAACTGTTAGAGCTCATCAATGAATTTGGTAAAGGTGCGGGATACAAAATTAATACACAAAAATCGACTGCATTTATATATGCTAACAACAAAAGATCAGAAAGAGTGATTTGTGAAACAATCCCATTTACCACCACATCAAAAAGGATAAAGTACCTAGGAATAAACCTACCCAAAAAGATGAAAGACCTATACTCTGAAAACTATAAGATGCTAATAAAAGAAATAAAAGATGATACAAACAGATGGAAAGACATACCATGCTCTTGGATTGGAAGAACAACAAAATAAATATACTACCCAAGGCAATCTACAGATTCAACACAATCCCTATCAAATTACCAAGGACATTTTTCACAGAACTAGAACAAAATATCTTAAAGATTGTCTGAAAGCCCAAAAGACCCAGAATAGCCAAAGCTAACCCAAGAATGAAAAATTGAGCTGGAAGAATCAGGCTCCCTGGCTTCAGACTATACTACAAAGCTATAGTCATCAAAATAGGATGGTACTGGAACAAAATCAGATATATCGATAAATGGTACAAGATAGAAAGCCCAGAATTAAACTCACGCACCTACAGTCAACTAATCTGTGACAAAGGAGGCAAGGATATATAATGGAGAAAAGAGAGTCCCTTTAATAAGTCATGCTGGGAAAACTGGACAGCTACATATAAAGAATGAAATTAGAACACTTCTTAACACCATACACAAAAATAAATTCAAAATGGATTATAGAGATAAATATAAGACCAGACACTATAAAACTCTTAGAGGAAAACATAGGCCAAACACTCTCTGACATAAACCCCAGCAATATCTTCTCAGTTCCACCTCCTAGAGTAAAGACAACAAAAACAAAAACAAATAAATGGGACCTAATTAAATTTAAAAGTTTCTGCACAGCAAGGGAAACCCTAAACAAAATGAAAAGACAGCCTACGAAATGGGAGAAAATATTTGCAAATGAATCAACTGACAAGGGATTAATCTCCAAAATTTACAAACAACTTCTGCATCTCAATACCAAAAAAGCAAACAACCCCATCAAAAAAGGGGCAAAAGATCTAAACAGACAATTCTCCAAAGAAGACAAACAGACGGCCAAAAAACACATGAAAAGAAGTTCAACATCACTAATTATTAGAGAAATGCAAATGAAAACCACTATGAGGTACCACATTACACCAGCCAGAATGGCCATCATCAAAAATTCTACAAACAGTAAGTGCTAGAGAGGGTGTAGAGAAAAGGGAATGTTGGTGGGACTATAAATTGGTGCAACCCAGTATGAAAAATAGTATGGATATTCCTCAAAAAACTAAAACCAGAATTACCATTTGATCCAGCAATCCCACTCCTGGGCATCTATCCAGAGAAAACCATAACTCGAAAAGATACACATATTCCAATGTTCATCACAGCACTATATACAACAGCCAAGACATGGAAGCAACCTAAATCTCCATCAACAGAGGAATGGATAAAGAAGATGTGGTACATACACACAATGGACTATTACTCAGCCATTAAAAGGAAAGAAATCATGGCATCTGCAGAAACATGGACGGACCTAGAAATTATCATGCTAAGTGAAGTTAGACAGTGAGACACCAACGTCATATGCTATCACTTATATGTGGAATCTAAAAAAGGATACAACGAACTTCTTTGAGGAACAGACACTGACTTACAGACTTTTAAAAATGTATGTTTTCTAAATGAGACAGGTTAGGGGTTGGGGGGATGGGCTGGGGATCTGAGGTGAAAATGCTGTAAAATTGGTTTGTAATGATCATCATACAACTATAAATGTAATAAAATTCATTGAGTTCTATAAATAAATAAATACATAAGCAGACTTAGAATCAAAAATTTAATCAGATCCATTCAATCCAAGTTGTCACAATTCCCCCTCTCCCTTAAGGTAGTGAAAAGAATACCCATTAGTAGAAAGAAGGGTCAAGAAAAGTCAAGAGATTCTCAGCACAGTAACTAGAGAGTTTGTATTTCACAAGATCAAGGACAAAACCCTGCTGAAAGGAAAAATGTCATTTCTTTACTAAGAAACTGTACTGTACAAACTCTGGGGAAGAATAAGGTTTATATTTACAAGGCCTGCTTGCTTATAGGTGACATCATAAAGAAAATTATTCAGGTCAAGATTCTCAGTGGTCTACCATATGGCAGTGGAATGCAGCAATCCCACTTCTGGTTATATAAACAAAGGAAATGAGATCGGTACCTCAAAGAGATATCTGCATTCCTATTTCATTGCAGCATTACTCAAAATATCTGAGATATGGAATCAACCTAAGTATCTATTGATGAAATAATGGATTTAAAAGTCGTATATATATTAGGAATATTATCCTAATAAAGAATGAAATCCTACCATTTATGACAATATGGTTGAACCTGGACGACATTATGCTAAGTGAAATAAGCTAGACACAGAAATAAAATGGTGATATCACTTATATGAGGAATCTGAAAAAAAGCTGTACCCAGAAACAGAGAGTAGAAGGGTGGATACCAAGGTTCAGAGAGTGGGAAATAGGGAGATGATGGCCAATGGGTCATACTGTTGGTTATAAGATAAATAAGTTCCACAGATCTAATGAACAACATGGTAATAAAGCTAATAGCAATGTATCGTATACTTGAAATTTTCTAAGCAAGCAGATATTAAGTATTTTCAAAACACACACAAAAAATGTATGAGATGAAGGATATATTAATTATCTTTATTGTGGTAATCATTTCACAATTATATAATAAAGCATCATGCTGTACACCTTAAACAAACCAAAAAAAAAAAAAAAAAGATTCTCAGTGGTTGAAGGACTAAGGAAGACCTGTATTACATAATTCAGGAGACCAGATCTCACCTCCTTTCTAGAGCCTGTTTGGATCATAAGCATCAATATGCATCAAGCTGTAGTCTGTAGTGTTGCTCAAATTTGCAAGCTACAAGAAAATAGATTTGTAAACTCTAAGGAGTAGGATCCATGTAAGATCCATCCCTCTGCATGGGATAAGTAGAGTGTTCTGAGTGAGGAGGTTGGGGGTCACACACCTGAGAAATGTGAACAGAACAGTTAGCAGCATAAGAAAAGGTGCCCAAGAGGAGAATTAGTTCAGGAGGACCCCATGGTGACATGCTCACCAAGGCCCACACCCAGTAGAAGAGAGGTCTATGTAACCTGGAATTTCAGGCTCTGCTCTCCCACCACAGTGATGTATTTCCGACATCTGCTTGATTCTTTACTAAGGAACAGTTAAGTCTGTGTGCCTGAAGCACAGTGAGGCCAAATAATTCCGAAATGTCAGAGTTCGGAGCAGGGAAAGGTTTATTGCAGGGAGACAGGTGGCTCAAGCCTTAGAAAGGCCAAATTCCTTGAAAGCTTTTAACAAAATCCATTTATAGGCAAGGTGAGGGAGTGGTGTAGTTAGTTGGTGCAAACTTGTCTATCCTTTGTTCTTGCAGCTGTCCACATAGGTCAGATCATGGTCAGGTCATGATGTTCCTGTAAACCTCCAACAAAACCAATGTTATTCTCTACTCTGGACACTTAACAAATCTCATAAGCAAAGCAGCAACCATTACCCCTCATTTCACTTGTTCAGGGACCCAAGGATGGCCTTTTGTCCTCTGAGATCTGGACCCAGGCTAAGAGAGAAGTGGTGCTGGCTGGTCCAGTGGAAGCACTGGACCAGCACTCAGTCTGGGTCCTCCATCCAGTGCCCAGGCCTGGCTGAAAAGGGAGATCTCAGCTGACAGAACCCTCAGGGCAGGGCCCCATACCCTGCCCAGCCATCATCACCTGAGGAAGCAAGGTGCCCAGGACCCAGCCAGCCCTCAGGCTCCCCAGGCCACACAAACAAGGGATCTCACAGACTGTGACCCAGGGAGACTGACTCTGCCATTAGGTCGTGGAGGCGAGGCATGGCCAGGCCCTGGGCAACAGTGGTGAGAGCTCTAGAGCTCTTCAGGTCCCCAGCTCACCTGCCAGCCCAAGGCCAGAGGGCCTGGAGAGCCTTGCCCTGGAGAAAAGGTCATGACTGGCTTATTACCATACTTTCTGCCCTGAGGGCCATGGCAAGACTCACTGTTGATGGAGCAGGATCTCTACCTGTGCTGCACTAACGGTCATAGCTAACGACCTCACAGTAAGAGTGTGCACTAACAGCCACCAGCACTAACAGCTACATGCCTTCCCTGCCCCTATTACAGAACCTTGCATGGGTGCCTTGAAATCCTGGGTGCTTAGGATAGAGAAAGTAGGTGGATTTGGCAAGACAGCCTGGGAAGGGGATGGACCCAGTCCTCCCACACTGTCTTGAGAGGTTGGATAGCGGTAGCTTAAGGAGCATTAACTCCTTTAGTTGGAGTAGGGACTGAGATTATTGGGTCATCACAGCAGCAAAGAGACCTGGGTAGAACAGAAAAGATTCAAGATGCCCAAGACAGAAAGACCACAAGTTGTCTGAAGAATGCCTCTTCACAACTGAAAAAGGGAGGAGGTCTTGACTCATCAATGCTATATTTAGACTTGTGCAAGAGTATAAATTCGGCAAATACCAATGAAAATCTTTTCTTCACACTCCAGTTTACCTGAAGTTACTGGATCCTCGGATACGAACAAAATAGTCCTAGTTGTGAACACCCTGGATCTGATCTCAGTAGGTCAGGTCACAATCAGAGCCAAGCTGAGGGCTGGTCAGGTATCTGAATTTATCTGTTGAGCCCCTTCAAGACTCGTTCCACGCATCACCATCTTGTGAGATCTTCTCATTCCGTTCCAAGCTAAGATACATGGGATAGTCTCTTTGTTCTCATAGCAACTTACAACATTTTCGATCATTAATACTTCACATGACTCTGTGACTATTTTCTGATCTGCCCTGGATTGAGGGTTTGGTCTTCTTCAGGAAATGATTTGAGTTTGTTCTTCCTGTATTCAGAGCATAGCAGTTAAAAAAATGTCTGAGGTTCAGTAGGTTACCACATGTAGCAAGAGTCACTGTATTTTTTACATTTCCTTTTTTGACTACAGCAACATTCCACTGGTAATGATGCTACCAGTCCTTGTTACTACCTAGGATCCTGAACAAGTGCCTTCATGGTTAATCCACAAAAAATGTTAGTTCCCGCTGTCCACCCCCAGCAGGGATGTACCCATGTTGGTTGATCCATTTCTATCATCTGGAAGCTCCAATGCCATCTCAGTTCAGAAAGCATAGACTGTGAGCTCCTTGAGGACAAGGATTTGCCTTTTATCTTTCCATCCCTAGACTGTAAAAAATAGTGGGTGTTCACTAAACATCTGTTGGTCGAATAGCATTCTTACTAATGGTCTATCTTATTTTCAGTTGCATTTCTATTTGTCTTTGGAACTTACTACTTCAGAGAGGTAAACTAACCTGCCTGTGGTCATCTGGCCAGTAAGGTACAGGCCAGGAATACAATCTTCTGTCTGTATGGGCCAGAGACCACACTCCCTCTGCTGCCCCACATTGCTTCTCGAAGAACAATTACATTAGCCAGAGTCATTCATATTGGACCACAATGGAATAATTTAGAAGTTGGAATAAACAAAATAGTGAGGAAGAAATTTTTGATTAGGAGGACTTTCCCTGGCACTTCTCCCATAATAATAGCAAGCTTACTACATTTGTGGTGAGCTTATTCTACTCTAGACACCATGCTAAGTATTCCACATTGATCAATCCATTTAATACTCATAGGAGAGGCTGGTGCTATCATTCCTATTTCATGGATATGGGAACTAAGGTTCAGAAAAGAAAAGAAGATTGCCAAAAGTGTGAGGCATGAGGCTATCAGAGTCGATGGAACTGTGATAGAAAACCAGGTCTTTCTGGCTCTTTACAATACTAAAAGAAGTCCAAGTACATACCTAACTCACTTCTCAGAATAAATATAAAGTTCTATGTTATTATGATATACTCTGATGAACAATGAGAATCAATAATTAAATGCACAGGCAGGGAGTTCCCGTCGTGGCGCAGTAACCATGGGGTTGCGGGTTCAATCCCTGGCCTCGCTCAGTGGGTTAAGGATCCGGCATTGCCATGAGCTGTGGTGTAGGTTGCAGATATGGCTCAGATCCCACGTTGCTGTGGCTGTGGCGTAGGCCGGCGTCTACAGCTCCGATTCGACCCCTAGCCTGGAGACCCCCATATGCTGCAGGAAGCAGCCCAAGAAATGGCAAAAAGACAAAAAAAAAAATGCACAGGCAATCTTCAACTGGGAGGAATGATAAATGCATTCTAAAGATGTTTGAAATGCTAGATTCATTCTAACTGATAAAATGCCAACACATTCACTGGGAACAGTAACAAGTGAGCTACTTAGAGGTTAAAAAATGTTGTGGGTCAGGGGATTACAAAGTGAGATTTGCATTCAAAGCATTGCTCTAAATGCTACATGAGGAATGACTTAGAAAGGGCCAAGAATGAATACAGGTGGAAGGCCTTTGCCATGATCCCAGCAAAAGCTGGCCACATTCTGAACTAGTGCATTAAGTTCAAATCTAGTATTTCATATGAGATACCAACATCAAATGCTTTCACTGACATGTGGAATCTGAAAAAAGGACAGACTGAACTTCTTTGCAGAACAGATACTGACTCACAGACTTTGAAAAACTTATGGTCGCCAAAGGAGACAGTTTGGGGGGTGGGGGGATATGCTTAGGTTGTAGGATGGAAATCATATAAAATTGGATTGTGATGATCATTGTACAACTATAAACGTAATAAATTCATTGAGTAATAAAAAAATGTAGTATTTCAGCCCATATATTAACATCCCATCTCTGCTTTGTCCCAGGAAATATCTGATAGAAGACACTATAAGACAAAACAATGTCTTCTCTATCCAATATTTTCTTGGGGGAAAAAAAAAAACCTGAAGAAACAGATCATTCAAGGATCTATAACATCTGGGTGTGGTAGGGAACTTCATTTAGAGAGAAGCTTCCTAACAATTAATCCATGGCATCCCAGAAGCCCTTGAAGAATAACTTGCTGGGGAAGCCCTAAAGGGACCATGAAAGGCAAGCAGGAGTTATCTATGGCCTTAATAAGCTACACAGAGAGCTAAATCTCAGGACCATGATAAGGACTGTAGACATTACAACACACACACAAAAAAAATATGGCTGCCCCGCCAATAGCAGGTGTCTGAGCAAAGTTAATGCAACTGTACACCTGGGAGCAATTCAGAGTCAATGGGAATGAACCTGGACAAGTGAAAACAAATAAAGTTAATGAAGAGAAGAAGAAATAATGTACTCCTAGTTCTATTTTTCAATTAATAGCTAAGGAGCAGTAGCCATCAATCCCATTCATCTTCGACCAAGCACTTTCCTCATAAAATAATGTGGAAATAGTTGAGCAATTCTCATCTTAAGTTTATTTTAAATTGAACTCAAGAATTTATTAAGGACTCGCCTTGTGCTAGGAAGCAAAGCAAAGATGCAAAAATGAGTCAAATGTGATTGTGACCCTCCAAGCACTCACAATGCAAAGAGAAAGCAAGGCTATAAACTGTTAATTATAATAGTAGCAGCTATAATTTTTTCAGGCAGTTAACCTATGTCAGACAGTGTGCCAGGGGTGTCCATCCATATATTATTAACCTAATCCTTAAGCAACTCTGAGAAGCAAGTATAATTGTTCCCATTTTCATGAATGAGAAAATTCAGACCCGAAGAGGTCATAGAGATCACCTAATATCATATTTCAGATGATGATCAAGTCTTACTACAAGATTCATATTCTCTCCATTCTACCATACAGCCTTTCCAAAAGTATAGGCTAGGGAATGAAATAGACAATACACAGGATCAAGATGTCCAATGATACTCTGAGGATGTCTGGGACACCAGCTAGACTGTTTAAAAAATTAATTATTTTTCAAAAATTTTTAAAGTGGCATTTCAAGCTGGGTCTTATTGAGAAATATTGCAAAGCAGCTAGAAACTGAGAGAAGATGAGGCTGAACTATGATGTAAGCATTGCCAAGGATCAAACCTAAGGGCCAAATTCTTTCCCTAAGTCTAAATAAAAAGGCAACTATGGCAGTAAGATTGATTAACAAATCAAAATGGGAAAGTAGCAGCTAGACACCTATTGTGGAGCTGGGAGACACATGCTTAGATTCCTTACTTGTAAAATGGAGGTACACCTTCTAGTAGGATTGTTGTGAGACTCAGATTAATAAAGGTGAGCACACATCATAAATGGTCAAAGTTCTGTATAAACATTAAAAATCATTGTTATCACAAAGCACTTTGTGGTAAACAGAATTCTAAAGGTGTTCCCCCCACCCCCAGTATTTCTGTTCCCTGTTTATTTGGTCAAACACTAATCTGGGGTCTGCTGTGAAGGGATTTTGCAAGTGGAATTAAGCTTACTAATCAGGTGACTTTGAGGGATGGATATTGGAGTTCCCTTGTGGTACAGCAGGTTAAGGATTTGGTGTCATCACTGCAGCAGCTCAGGCTGCTGCTATGGCACAGGTTCGATCCCTGGCCTGGGAACTTCCATATGCTGTGCCCACAACCAAAGAGAGAGAGAAAGAGAGAGAGAGGAGAAGGAACATTATCTTGATTTTCTAGGTGCAATGTAATCACATAAGCCCTTAAAAGAGAAGTAGAATCAGATGTTTACAAGAAGAAGGTAGGAGAGACCTGCTGTATAGTACAGAGTACTATACCCAATATTTTGTGATAATCTATGTGGGGAAAGAATGGATGTGTGTATATGTTTAACTGAATCACTTTGTTGTACAGCAGAGATTATCACAACCTTGTAAATCAACTATACTTCAAAAAATGAAAAAAAAAAGAATGTAGGAGATACGAAGCAAAAGAGGAGGTCAAAGAGATTCCAAGTGTGAAGAGATACTTGATTTTCTATTGCCAGCTTTGACTATGGAGGAAAGAGACCACAAGAAAGGAATGTGCACAGCCTCTAAAAAAGTAGAACACTGGCCAATAGCCAGCAAGGAAAAGGGGACCTCAGTCCTACAACTGCATGGAACTGACTCCAACAAAAATCTGCAAGAAAGCCCTGCTCACCACTATACCACCAGTGTACATTCTACCAACAATCTGAATGAACTTGGAAGTAGATTCATCCCCAGAACTTCCACAAAGGGGTAAAGCCCTGCCAACACCTAGGTTTTGGCCCTGGGGACTCTAAGCAAAGAAGCAGCTGAACCCCATTATGCTTGGACTTCTGACCTACAGAAACTGAGATAATAAATTTGTATTGTTTTCCAGTGCTATGTTGCAATAATTTGTTACAGCAGCAAGGCAAAACTACAGCTGCTGGTCTACATCACAGCATCAGCAACATGGAATCCAAGCTGTGTCTGCAACCTACACCACAGCTCACAGCAACGCCAGATCCCCAACCCACTGAACAAGACCAGGGATGGAACCTACCACTGACCACATTACCACTGACCTACAATGGGAACTCCTCACACTGATTATTATTCATCCATCTAGCTAACTCCTTATCTAGACAGTATCCTGGAATCATTTTTACCCATATTTTTTGCTAATGAATTCTAACTTCAAGAGTCCCAAAATTGACTCCCAAAGACATTCAAAAATTCACCCGCCAAACTGCACAGACACATATCTATACGTAAGCAAGTGAATGGTGAGACTGATTGTTTACACTGACAAATACATAGACATTGAATACTAGAATTGCAAAGAGTTAAATGTTTTATTTTAAAATATTAAGTATTGATCTACTTTCAAAAAATTAAATTTCTACCTTCACTTAAATAATTTTGATTAATCCTCCAAATATTGCTCAACATTTAGGTACAGCTCTTGGGAGTATCATGCTGATTCATGACAACCTCTGGAACCTCATATTAAAGCACAAAAATAAGCGTTTCCTACTGGATCCTGGGCAATACTAGAATACGAATGGCTTGCTGGGCAAAAATCTACTGCATACGTTACCTAAAGAGGAGAGATTTGACATTAGAATTAGTTTGCCTTTTCTTTTTAGCTAAAGTTCCTGCTACTCAAATCCTCCTGCATTGGAAAGAAGACTCCATCGCTGACATGAATTGAAGCAAATCCACAATACTTCAAGTATTCATATACAGTTGTCTCTTGTTTTGAGAACATAGTGCAAGAGATATGAAGGGGTATTTCCCTGAGGCCTGAATGATGGTAGTCACAGAAGCTGATGTTTGAGATAATGGTTCACCATGTGCCAGTGCTAAAGACCCGATTCTACATAGCCATCCAGTGCCTTTAAGTAAGTTTTATTTTGGTGTGTTCTTCATCTGCAGGGCCCAATAAAGCACAGGGCCCTGCAGAGGGACTTTTCTTGCCCCAGTTTCAGAGTGATATCCTTCCTAAAAATATGAAACCTAAAGCCAAAGATGCTGATTACTTTTATTATCTTCCTGAAAATCACACCATTGTGAAGGTTAAATAAACATCTCTACAATAAAACACAACAGAAATTTAAATCTGTGTCCCTTAAGCCACACCTGCATAAACACACACACACACACATTTCTATAAATATTCTGAAACCAGTAGGAGGTGCCTTCTTAAAATTGAAGGGTGTTCAGTGGTTTTCTTTTAATTTAATCAAAGTTTGCATTATCTTGGGGGGGTCAAGAGGTGAATTCTTTATTGATCAATAAAGGTCAACTGCAATATTATGTAACCACTATGTCATTGGAACCATGCAAATTACAAATAGAAGTTGTAAGCACTGTGTCTAGAAGAAAAAAATCTTAAGTTCACAGCAGACATAAAACTTGAATAAAAGATCCATTAGAAAAATGTGCCTTCAGATTGATGATAAATGCTTCACTCATCACTTTTATTGCTAGATTCAAATGATTACCAGATGGTTTTAGCAATTAATTTGTATTCAGCACACAAGTATTGAGCAGTTAACATGCATTCGGTGCATTTTTCTCTGATACTTTCTCAATAAAACGGATGTGGGTTTAAATAATCTATGCTCTGTTTTTCTTCCCAAAGATCATACCCCCAAAGACCTACTCTATAACTTAATCTTTCTTTACATCATATGTTCCTTTTTTTTTTTTTTTTTTTTTGGCTGTGCCTGCAGCATGCAGAAGTTCCTGGACCAGGGATCCAACCAGAGCCACAGCATGACAATGCTGAATCCTTAACCACCAGGCAACCAGCCTAGGGGTAAAACTGGAGCTGCACCTGCCAGCCTACATCACACTCACAGCAATGCCAGATTCGAGCTGCATCTGCCACTTACGCCACAGCTTGCAGCAACATCAGATCCTTAACTCACCGAGCAAGGCCAGGGATTGATCCCTCATCCTCATGGATACTAGTTAGGTTCTTAACCTGTTGAGCCACAGTAGGAACTCCCCCATTCTTGTTTTTATATTACAGTTGATTTTCTATTATAGTTGATTTACAATGTTCTGCCAATTTCTGTTGTACAGCAAAGTTTTTGTTCTTTGAAATGACTGTCTGAGATGGAAGTTTCCATTCAAAATCCCTTTGGCCTGTCCTCTAGCACAGAAGGGTGAGGTATGAAAAATCATAGCATAGTATTTTATACATGATATGTCAGAGGCTATGTGTATGTGTAGGTAAGAAATAGTGATATTCTTTGGATAGAGATATTCAAATTCACACTCAAGTTCAAGCAGAAGAAAACATGGCACCATGGCAAGAGCATGAACTTTAGAAACAGACAGCCCTGAGGTTGAATTCTAATTCTTTCCCTTGCTAGTTATATGACATCAAAGAGTTTAATTAAATTCTCCGAAACTCAGGGCTTCATTAGTAAGATGTGCATAATTAACACATGTATTTTAAGCTAGTCTAAGGACTGAAAAAGACAATGGTTATAAATCACATAGCACGATGTCTTGCAATACTTTTGTTGTGCAATACTCTTATTTTCCTGTCCTATGCTCTTTATTTTTTTATTTTTTTTAATTACTTAATGAATTTTATTACATTTATACATGTACAGCAATCATCACAACCAAACTTTATAGCATTTCCATCCCAAACCCTCAGTGCATTCCCCCCACCCCTCAACCTGTCTCATTTGGAAACCATAAGTTTTCCAAAGTCTGTAAGTTAGTATCTGTTCTGTAAAAAAGTTCATTGTGTCCCTTTTTTAGATTCCACATATAACTGATAGCATTTGATGTTGGTGTCTTATTGTCTGACTCACTTCACTTAGCAGTACTCTTAAGTATCCACAATGGATACTTAAAAACCTTTGGTCCCTTTCCCTAATAGTTATCAAACTGCTATCACATATCATGCACTCCACTACACACTCTTATGTGTATATTTCTGAATGCATGTTTCATACAGGCATTGTGTGGAGACTTTCTGAAGCAGCCTAATATAGGTATCCATTACAGTAGTGGGAAGTTGGTGGGGAAGCGTAGGGGTCAGCTCAAGGTTCTGCTTGCTGCAGAATGATATACATTTTAACACAGTCTTGGAGTTGAAATTCATAACCAATATAGGGAACAAAAGCCTCCCCTACTTCTCAGAAAGACTCTCAGACAACAGATTTGTCCTGAAACAAGAAATAGCTAAAAGTGAGGCGGAGCAAGATGGCAGAGGAGTAGGAGGTTGTGCACACCTTATCCCACAAACACATAAAAAAAAACACATCTACATGTAAAACTACTTACACAGAACATCAACTGAATGCTGGCAGAAGAACTTAAATC
Source organism: Sus scrofa (assembly GCF_054392235.1). Lineage (NCBI taxonomy): Eukaryota > Metazoa > Chordata > Mammalia > Artiodactyla > Suidae > Sus > Sus scrofa. The sequence continues at coordinate 16,870,218 of NC_139391.1, forward strand.
TCCCAAAAGGGTAAGAAACTCTTAACATAACTGGGTAGAACAAAAGAAAAAAAGAGAGAGAAAAGGAATCAGGATGGGGCTAGCATTCCCAAGTGGGAGCTGTGAAGGAGAAAAGGAACCCACCTCCTGTTAAGCCACCTAACTGATGAAAGATCAGCTGAGTTGATGGGACCTCAAAGTCGCCAAGAAAAGTGTTGCAGCTGGACTGAGAACAGCAAAGCAGAGTGAGAGCTACACAGACCATCTGAACCACCAGCCCGGACCCCACAGCCTGAGATGCTCAGGCAAGGGCTGGGTGCTGAGACTCAGGTTCTGGAGGTTCTTGCTGCTATTTAGAGCCCAACGACCAGGCACTGACTGCTGGCCCCACCGATTGCCTCCTTCTCCCTGAAAACACACTGAGTTTCCTGGGAACAACAGCCTGCTCACATCAAAGAAAGAGAGCAAATAGTCAAACTCCCACACCAAAAATAAATGGTAAATGGTAACCCCCCCAAAAAAATACAAAGGGGTATTCTTGCATAGAAGTAGCCTTATAAGACTACAGTTTGGCTTCCCAGAACTCACAGAAAAAGAAAAACACAAGCAAGATGAAGAAGCACAGAAGCCATTCCCAGTTAAAGGAACAAGAGAATGCACCTAGCAGACAGCAATGAAACAGACCTCTGCAGCCTGTCAGACATGGAGTTCAAATGGGAGGTATTGAAAATACTGAAGGAATTAAGAGAAGATATTAACAGTAATGCAGATTCCTTTAGAAAGGAACTAGAAAACATAAGGAGGAGCAAAGAAAAAGTAGAAAATTCATTTGCAGAGATACGAACTGAGCTTAAAGCAATAAAGAACAGAATGAATAATGCAGAGAAATGAATTAGTGATGTGGAAGATAAAATAATGGAAATCACCCAATCAGGGCAGCAGATAGAAAACCAAATGAAAAAACATGAAAGCAATATAAGAGGCCTACAGGATAATATAAAGCAGGTCAATCTACACATAACAGGAATTCCATAAGGAAAAGAAGAAGAAAAGGGGGTTGAAAATATATTTGAAGAAATTATGGCTGAAAACTTTCCAAATCTAAAGCATACTGATAATAAGATACAGGAAGCACAGAGGGCCCCAAATAAGCTAAACCCAAACAGGCCCACACCAAGACATATTACAATAAAAATGGCACAAATTAAAGATAAAGAGGATTCTAAAGGCAGCAAGAGAAAAGCAAAGCATTAATTATAAGGGAACCCCCATAAGGCTATCAGCTTATCTCTCTACAGAAACACTACAGGCCAGAAGGGAGTGGCAAGATATATTTAAAGTGCTGAAAAGAAAAAATTTGCCACCTAGAATACTCTATACAGCAAGAATATCATTTAAATTAGAAGGGGATATAATTTCTCCAACAAACAAAAGCTAAAAGGTTACAACAATACTAAACCCATTCTAAAAGAAATACTGAAAGGGCTTCTCTAAATTATAAAAAAGATAGAGAGAGAAAAGAGGAAAAGAAGAATTATGATGGAGGAAACCATAATTGGAAAGCAATCACTTAAATAACCCAGCATACAGATCTAAATATGAAGATGTTTAAAAAAAAAAGACATCAAAATCATACAATGTGGGGAAGGAAAGTAAGAAAATATATATTCTTTGTTTATTTTAATGATGTGTCTGAGCCTATATGACTATCAGGCAAAAGCAAGCAGATATAGGAAGGGCTTAACGTGCTTAAAAAACAAGGTAACCACAAATCAAATCCAAACATTACATTCACAAAAACTGAAAAGTATTCAAGCATAAAACAAATGGAAACCATCCAACCCAAAAAAGAAAAGAAGAAAAGAGAAACATAGAATCAACTGGAAAACAAGGTTTAAAATGGCAATAAATACATATCTATCAATAACCACCTTATGGAGTTCCCGTGGTGGCACAGCAGTTAATGAATCCGACTAGGAACCATGAGGTTGCGGGTTCGGTCCCTGCCCTTGCTCAGTGGGTTAATGATCTGGCGTTGCCGTGAGCTGTGGTGTGGGTCGCAGATGCGGCTCGGATCCTGCGTTGCTGTGACTCTGGCATAGGCTGGCGGCCACAGCTCCAATTCGACCCCTAGCCTGGGAACCTCCATATGCAGTGGGAGCGGCCCAAGAAATAGCAAAAAGACAAAAAATAATAATAATAAAAAATAAAAAAATTTTAAAAATTAAAAAAAAATAATCACCTTAAATGTCAATGGACTGAGTGCTCCAGTCAAAAGACACAGCATGGCAGATTGGATAAAAAAGCAAAAAACCTTCAAATGCGATGTCTACAAGGAACTCACCTTAGGGCAAAAGACACATATAGACTGAAAGTGAGGAGATGGGAAAAGGTATTTCATGACAATGGACAAGATAGGAAAGCAGGAGTTGCAATACTCATATCAGACAAAAAATAGACTTTAAAACAAAGGCCATAAAGAAAGACAAAGAAGGACACTATTTAATGGTTAAAGGATCCATTCAAGAAGAGGATATTACAATCATCAATATATACGCTCCTAATATAGGAGCACCCAGCTACCTACGACAAATACTAACAGACATAAAAGGACAAATCAATGGGAATACAATCATAGTAAGAGACTTTAACACCCCACTCACATCAATGGACAGATCCTCTAGACAGAAAAATCAGTAAGGCAATAGAGATCCTCAAGGACACAATAGAAAAGTTAGATTTAATTGATACTTTCTGGACATTACATCCAAAAAAGTCAGAATATATATTCTTCTCAAGTGCCCATGGAACATTCTGAAGAATTGATCACATACTGGGGCACAAACCTCAACAAATTTAAGAGTATAGAAATTATTTCACGTATCTTCTCTGACCACAATGGCATGAAACTAGAAATCAGCCACAGGAAAAAAAAATGAGAAAAAACTTACTACCTGGAGACTAAACAACATGCTACTAAAAAACCAATGGGTCAATAAGGAAATCAAGAAGTAAATTAAAAAATACCTCGAGACAAATGGCAATGAAGACACATACACTAAAAACCTATGGGATGCCATAAAAGCAGTGCTCAGAGGGAAATTCATAGCAATACAGGCCTTCTTCAAAAAAGAAGAAAAATCTCAAATTGGCAACTTAACCCAACACCTAAATGAATTAGAAAGAGAAGACCAAACAAAACCTAAAGTCAGCAGAAGGAAGGAAATCATAAAGATCAAAGAGGAAATCAATAAAATAGAGATTCAAAAAACAATAGTCAAAATCAATAAAACCAGTAGCTGGTTCTTTGGAAAGGTAAACAAAATTGACAAACCTCTGGCTAGACTCACCAAGAAGAGGAGAGAAAAAACACAAATAAACAAAATAAGAAATGAAAAAGGAGAAGTCACAATGGATACTACAGAAATACAAAAGACCATGAGAGAATACTATGAACAATTGTATGCCAACAAATCTGACAACCTGGAAGAAATGGACAACTTTGTAGAGACTTAGAGCCTGCCAAAACTGAATCAAGAAGAAATAGATCAGCTGAACACATCAATCACTAGAAATGAAATTGAGTATGTCATAAAAACACTCCCAACAAATAAAAGCCCAGGACCAGATGGAGTCTCAAGTGAATTCTACCAAACATACAAAAAGGAAATTATACCCATCCTCCTTAAACTTTTCCAAAAGGTTGAAGAAACATCACACTAATCCACACACTAATCCATCACACTAATTCCAAAACTAGACAAAGATACCACCAAAAAAGAAAACTATTGGCCAATATCTTTGATGAATATAGACACAAAAAATTCTCAATGAAATTTTAGCCAACCAAATGCAACATATAAAAAAGATCATACACCATGACCAGGTGGGATTCATCCCAGATGCACAAGGATGGTTCAACATACACAAATCAATCAATGTCATACACCACATTAACAAAAGAAAAGTCAAAAACTACATGAACATCTCAATAGATGCAGAAAAAGCATTTGACAAAGTCTAACATCCATTCATGATCAAAACTCTTACCAAAGTGGGTACAGAGGGAACATACCTTAACATGATCAAACATGATCAATACCTTAATATGATCAAAGCCATTTATGACAAACTCACAGCAAATTTCTCAATGGAGAAAAGTTGAAAGCCTTCCCACTAAAATCTGGAACAAAACAAGGATGTCCACCCTCACCACTGTTATTCAACATAGTACTAGAAGTCCTAGCCACAGCAATCAGAAAAACAAAAGAAATAAAAGGCATCCAAATAGGAAGAGAAGAGGTAAAACTGTCACTGTATGCAGATGACATGATACTATACATAGTAAATCCTAAGGACTCAACCCCAAAAACTACTTGAACTTATCAACAAATTCAGCAAAGTAGCAGGATATAAGATTAACATTCAGAAATCAGTCACATTTCTGTATACTAACAATGAAACATTAGAAAAGGAATTCAAAAACACAATACCTTTTAAAATTGCACCCAAAAAAATAAAATACCTGGGAATACACCTCACCAAGGAGGTCAAAGACTTACATGCCAAGAACTATAAAACATACAACAAGGAAATTAAGGAAGATGTAAAGAAATGGAAAGATATTCCATGCTCCTGGGTTGGAAAAATTAACACTGTAAAAATGGCTACACTACACAAAGCAATCTACAGATTCAATGCAATCCCTATCAAATTACCCAGGACATTTTGCACAGAACTACAACAAACAATCCAAAAATTGACATGGAGCCACAAAAGACCCAGAATTGCCAAAGCAATCCCGAGGAACAAAAACCAGGCAGGAGGCATAACTCTCCCAGACTTCAGGCAATATTACAAAGCCACAGTCATCAAGACAGTGTGGTACTGGTACAAAAATAGACATATAGACCAATGGAACAGAATAGAGAACCCATAAATAAACCCAGACACCTATGGTCAATTAATCTTTGACAAAGGAGGCAAGAACATAATATGGGAAAAAGAGTCTTTTCAGCAAGCATTGCTGGGAAACCTGGACAGCTGCATGCAAATCAATGAAACTAGAACACACCCTCACACCATGCACAAAAATAAACTCAAAATGGCTGAAAGACTTAAATATAAGACAAGACACCATCAAACTCCTGGAAGAGAACATAAGCAAAACATTCTCTGACATCAACCTTACGAATATTTTCTCAGGTCAGTCTCCCAAAGCAACAGAAATAAGAGCAAAAATAAACCAATGGGACCTAATCAAACTGACAAGCTTTTGCAAAGCAAAGGAAACCAGAAATGAAACAAAAAGGCAGCTTACAGAATGGGAGAAAACAGTTTCAAATGATGCAATGGACAAGGGCTTAATCTCTAGAATACACAAGCAATTTACACAACTCAACAGCAAAAAAGCCAAAAACCCAATGGAAAAATGGCCAAATGACCTGAATGGACATTTTTCCAAGGAAGAGATACAGATGACCAACAAGTACTTGAAACAATGCTCGACATCACTGATTATTAGAGAAATGTAAATCAAAACTACCACTAGATACCACCTCACACTAGTCAGAATGGCCGTCATTCATAAGTCCACAAATAAGTCCACAAATGCTGGAGGGGGTGTGGAGAAAAGGGAACCCTTCTGCCCTGTTGGTGGGAATGGAAGCTGGTACAACCACTGTGGAGAACAGTATGTAGGTACCTTAGAAAACTATACATAGAACTACCATATGACCCAGCAATCCCACTCTTGGGCATATACCCAGACAAAACTTTCCTTAAAAAAGACACATGCACCCACATGTTCATGGCAGCTCTATTCACAGTAGCCAAGACATGGAAACAACACAAATGTCCAGTGACAGATGATTGGATTAGGAAGTGTGGTATATATGCACAATGGAATACTACTTGGCCATAAAAAAGAATGGAATAATGCCATTTGTGGCAACATGGATGGAACTAGAGACTTTCATCCTGAGTGAAGTTAAGTCAGAAAGAGAAAGACAAATGCCATATGATATCACTTATATATGGAATCTAATATAAAGCACAAGTGAACCTTTCCACAGAAAAGAAAATCATGGACTTGCAGAATAGACTTGTGGTTGCCAAAGAGGAGGGGGAAGGAGTGGGTGGTTGGGGAGCTTGAGGTTAAGAGATGCAAACTATTGCCTTTGGAATGGATTAGCAATGAGATCCTTCTGTATAGCACTGGGAACTATGTCTAGTCACTTATGATGGAGCATGATAATGTGAGAAAATAGAATGTGTACATGTATGTGTAACTGGGTCACCATTCTGTACAGTAGAAAAAAAATTGTATTGGGGAAATAACTCTTAAAATAATAATAAAATAATAAAAATATATATATACCCCCAAAAAAATAGCTAAAAGTGGACAGAATCAGGGATATTAGCTAAGAGTCAATGAGAAGGAACAATTTAGAGCATCACTAACGCCATCTTACCACAAGTCCTCAGAGAACATGTCTCTAGTTTCCGATCGTCTTAGTTTGTCTTAGGCTGCTATAATAAAAATGTCATAGACTGGTGGCTTATAAACGACAGAAATTTATTTCTCACAGTTAGGAGGAGGATTAGAAGTTCAAGATCAAGACACTAGCAGAGTCAATAACTGGTGCGAGCCTACCTGTTCAGAGACAGCTGTCTTCTCATTGTAACCTCACGTGGTGGCACTCTCTAGGGCCTCTTATATTAGGGCACTAATCCCCTTCATTAAGCCATGTGGAGCCCTCACATCCTAATCACCTCCCAAAGGCCTCACCTCTTAATACCATCACATTAACTTAGGGGGGCACATATGAACTTAGGGAGGACACAAACATTCAGACCATAACACTGATGTATGGAACTCTCTGAAAAAATGCAAAAGCAATAAAAGCTTAATCAAATAAAAGTGAAACAGTAGAGGCATTGTAGGAACCAGAGTGTAAAGTCTAAATAAAGGGCTAGTACAGAAATGGCTATTTCCTCGTCTCAAGAAAAGCAATTACGAGAACAAAGAAGCAGGGAGGATCACTCAGGCCCAGGAGGAATGATGACAGGTTAGCAACTAGAGAAGAGGAGGAACAGCCCAGGCCTCAGGGACCACAAGAGCAACGTCATCTGAGCTACCATTCAAGCCACTCAGGAGCAGCAATGGGAGCCCCAGCCAAGATAAGAAACAGATATGACCAGCAAGTGGTCATAAAAGGCCACCAACATGAGAGCAAGCCAGGACAAGCCCAGGAGAAGGGAAGACCTTCAGCTGACCTTCAGCTGAGCTGGAGCTCACTAAAAAAGACTTCATCACACCCTCTTCTCTCCTATTGATTATCTTCATCCAGTTGTTTGGATGGAGGATGAAGGGACAGCAGCCATTTCAAAAGAATACACAAATCAGGTATACATGTATAATTATAGCAGACAATTCCTATTTAACAAGATAAACATTTGTTGGGTAACTACTATGTATCGAGTAACCTACTAGGTGGAAAGGGTGCAAAAATAGATACATAGACAATAAACTATGGTAATAAAAAGCAGAGACAAAAACTTAGTAGATGGAGAAGAGGAAATCAGTAATAGTGGATTTCAAGCTGTCAACTAGAACTCAGTTATTTACTGCACATATTTTGGATAAATAAAAGATTTGCATTTTAAAATAATGTGTGTGTGTGTGTGTATATATATATATATATATATATGACTGGGTCACTTTGCTATACAGTAGAAATTGACAGAACACTGTAAACCAACTATAAGTGAAAAAATAAAAATTATTTAAAGAAAAGAAATAAATACATGAAATTGAAAAAAATTTGCATTTTCATTCAATAATTCCTTAAATTTTTTTTCTTCTCCTGTGAATTCCATACACATACTAAATGTTGTTGAGTAAGTTGAGACTGCCTGGCCTGTTTCCCCCACTATATGCAGAATGCTAGAAGCCAGACTTACACCACTGTATTGGCCCATGTGGTATGCCACCTAGATGCCTCTTCAGGAGGCATATAGGAGATAGATAGATAGATAGATAGATAGATAGATAGATAGATAGATAGATAGATAGATGTTATATATATAGATGTTATATATATATAGTTATATATATATCTTTGTTACAGGAACTGACTCACACTATTATGGAGGCCAGGAAGTCCCGTGATCTGCTATCCACCAACTGGAGGACCAGGAAAGCTGATACTATGATTCAATCCAAGTCCAAGAGCCCAAGAACCAGGAGTACTGATGTCCAAGGGCAGGAGCTCAAGCAAGGAGAGCAAATTCTCCCTTCCTTCAACTTTTTGGTCTCTTCAGGCCCTCAACAGATTGGATGGTGCCCCACGACCCATTAGTGAGGGCAGTCTTCTTTATTCAATCTAGCAATTCAAATGTTAATCTCTTCCAGAAACACTCCCACAGAAATACCCAGAAATAATGTTTTCCAGCTATTTAGGCATCTGTTAGTTCAGTCAAGTTGACACATAAGATTAATCACTTCAAGGACTAAAGAATGTCCCTCAAGGGCCAGAAGTTCTGATGGCAGACAACTCAGCTGTCAGCCCTATTCAAGAAATGTCTCAGCTGAAGAATTGCCAAGGCCATGGCCTCTGTCAAGAGCGACTACACCCAATGACTGACCAACATGAAGGTATACAGATCCAGCTGTTCTCATGCCAATGCAGATAATTTAGAAGGGCCATCCCAGTTTCAGAGTTCCCATAGGGTCAGCTGAGGCCTTCACTGACAGTGCATCATAGCCCAAATTCCCTCTGTCAAGTGCTGTTTTTTTCCTCTTTATTTCCATAAGTGTTGATCACAATGGTATTCTCTAATAAACTTTTTGCGTCTTAATCTCTGCTTCCCAGGGAATACAAATTATAATACCTTCCAGGCAATAAATGGGTAGATACTTTTCTGGGGAATCTGAACATTCTAAAGAAAGCCCTAAAGATATCAACATCAAGGGCTCCCCAGTGAAACTATTCAGCCAGATTTCTCTATGGTAAAACTCACAGTTTACAAGGAACTCATCCACAGTTGAAAAAAAAAAAAAAAGCCCTACCCATGCACACAAAGCTCATAATTACTTTTTTATGTCCCATTCTTAAATATGAATGACCAACATTAATCACTTAATGATTGTTTAAGAAAAACATAAAAATGAAAGACAAAGGCCAAAATAGAAATTAACAGCTTAATAAGGAATCAGACTGTGCAGAAAGATAGAACCAGAAAAAAAATATTTTGGGAGAGATAAGAGAACACATTCCATCCATAAAGCAAAAAGCTTATTAAAACTAAAAATGAATATTCAGAAGACATAATGACTGGAAATTTCAAAATAAGATAACAGGAATGAAAAAATTAATAGTGGGCTGGAACACAATGTTGAAGAACTATCCCAGGAAGCGGCTTTTTTTAAAATATGAAATTGAAACACTGGTTCCATTTTTGGACATCCAAATACTAGGAGTTCTAGAAGGAGAGAACAAAGAAAATAAAAATAAAGACATTATCTTAGAAGAAAATTGATAAATTTTATGGTAAAACAGTTTTGTGCCCAGAATAATAGATAAAATAGACCTATACTAAAGCATGTCAACAAGAAAATTCAGATCTGCAGGTATAAAGAAAAGATCTTAAAAGTTCTATAGGAGTTTCATACAAGAAGATACTGAAGGGTGTAGACAAAAGGGAGGTTTCATACGATGGAGTCAGAATGGTATTGGACATCTCTATGGAAACTAGAAGAGAGCAATACTTTCAATATTCAAAGGGAATTTTATTTCCAACTGAGAATTCTATACCCAACTGAGTTATCAATTAGGTGTGAGAGTAAAGGTGTTATTTGATATGCAATGTGTCAAAATATTCACTGCTGATGCACCCTTTATGAAGTTTTTGGAGGACATGAGTTTTTAAAAATAAAAGAACATGCTATAGAATCACAGAAATAAGGAATTCCACATTAGGGAGAAGCAAAGGGAACACTCATGATGATGGAGAAAGAAACACCAGGATAAAAATTCACAACAAGCACAGACACCAATGGGAGTTCCCATTGTGGCTCAGTGGGTTACGAACCCAACTAGTATCCATGAGGTTGTGGGTCGGATCCCTGGCCTTGCTCAGTGGGTTAAGGATCTGGTGTTGCTGTGTGCTGTAGTGTAGGTTGCAGACAAGGCTTAGATCCTGAGTTGCTGTGGTTGTAGTGTAGGATGGCAGCTGCAGCTCAAATTTGACCCCTAGCCTGGAACTTCCATATGCATGGGTGCAGCCCTAAAAAGAAAAAAAAAAAGAAAAGAAAAAGAAACATGGACATCATCGATAGAAGATTCTGAGGTAACTTCTTTGAGAGGATATAATTAATAAAATACCCAATGTGTTTTAATGTGTTGAGAGGATATTTACTCAACTTGAGGTGAGTTGAGAGATAAATTAGTTATAAATACTTAGAAAACTAAGCAAATAAAAATCAAGACCTTGATTAACCACACAGAAAACAATCAGCTGAGCAGGAAAAGAAAAGTTTACCTTATTTCTAAGGTCTGAATAGAACTGACATAGTCATAATAATGTAAACTCTGAATATTTACCTAGCTAAAACTGCTAGGTATTTTGGGAAACTGGGAGATAGTAAGTGCATATGTGTATGATGAGGCCAGGTTGGGGATGAGAATTGAAAAAGAAATAAATTCTTATCTTCTATAGTGGGAAGTTGATAAACAAACATCAAAAACTAAAGAAAATCTGGAGTTCCCTTTTTGGCTCAACGAGTTAATAACCTAACACAGAGTCCATGAGGATGGAGGTTCAATCCCTGGCTTCTCTCAGTGGGTTAAAGATCCAGAGTTGCTGCAAGCTACAGAGTAGGTCACAGATGCAGCTCGGATTCTGGGTGCTGCAGCTGTGATAGAGGCCAGCAGCTGCAGCTCTAATTTGACCCCTAGCCTAGGAACTTCCATATGCCGCAGGTGTGACCCTAAAAAGAAAAGAAAAAAAAAGATCAAAGTGTAGCAAAATAGGCATGCTATTCAGGAAACTGGAGATAAATATCTAAAATCGATCAAAACTGTTAAAAATGGTTACTTCTCAAGAAGTGGGATGAGGGGGAGTTATTTCCTAAAGTGAGAAAATGGTGTAGTTTGAAGAGCTGGAACTGGTTTTTTGGGGGTTTTTTTTACAAAAGCACTGTAGAATAAATTGACCCTTTAATCATGTGCATATATAACTTGATCAAAATAAAAGCTATTTGAAAATCCTTTAGCAACTCTCCATTTCTCTTAAATTACAATCTAAATATATGAAAATTATTTACAAAATCCTTTCTAATCTGCACTCTCACAGATTTCTCAGTCCCTTTTCTCATCTCTCTCCACACTCACATTCTGTGTTCCAACTGAACTAAATGATGAAGAAATGGTTCACATGCCATGAAAGGATGTTTGGCTTTATTCTTTAATTGAAGAATGGAAGTTTATGCAGAGTTTGAGAGAGAGTGGTGTATCAGTATGAAGACTAGATTAAAAGGAGGCCAATCTATAAACTCCAAAATCACATGGAGGACTATTATTGCCATGGCAATGAAGAGGAGGAAGAGAAAATGAACAATGAGAAGCCCAGAAATCTAAATTTTGACCACCACTAATTTGCTCTATAACCTGAAACAACTCACTTAACTCCTCTAATTCCTGGGCTCCTTAGGTGCAAGATATGAAATATGGGATGGTTTTCACATGAACCTGGTGCTTTTTCAGGGTCACCATCAAACACCCAATACTCAGAACTCTGTGACATCCTTGACACTTCTCTCCTCCTCTCCATCTATACATATCCTATCAATCACCAAGTCCTTTTGATTTAGCCACTAGCATTTCTTTGGTCTATCTCTGTCTGTCTTACTAGTTTTACCCTAGTTCAAGCCACTCTAGCCTCACATTTGAACTATAACTATTTTCTTATGCCCTCTCCAACCCATTGTCCACAGTGTATCTGGAGTGGTTTTCAAAAAAAGTAAATCTTATCATATTCCCTCCCCTTGCTTAATATCTGTCAATGGTTTTCTTTTGCTTTTAAGATAAAGATCAAAATCTCAAACATGGACTTCCATTCATGCATAATTTGCCTCCTGCCATTCTCCTCTGTTCTCTAGTCACAGTTGCTTCAAAAGTGACATGCTACTTCCCATTGGACCTTTCCACATGATGATCCCTCTGCTCTAAATAATTTTATAGTCCTTTCTTTCATTCCCCTTGCTTATTGCCAATCATCCTTCAAATCTCAGCTCATTCATTCCTCTATAAGAAAATATGAGCCTTCAAAAGACATAAATTATGCATTTTATTTAACACAATAGATACTCTGCATCCCTAGGAAAATAAATATTTGTTATATGAATAAGTGAGCAAATGAATTAATGAATGAAGTGGATATATGGAATTCTCTGTTCTGTTCATCTAATTTAGTTATTCTTCTTCTCTACCTTGTAGGGAAAGAGTCTTGTAGCATCATAATACAACAATGCTAGTTATAAAATGTTGTCAGCATTAACAAGAAATGGTCAGTTTGTCATAGAGACTTTAGACTATGAAAAAAAGAAAAAAAAAAAGAAGATCCAAGCCAGGCCAATCAATTAGTTTTTCTGGCATTAGACAAAAGAAATGAATGGTTTTAGTAATCTCCAAAAAGATCAAAAAATGTATATAGATAGATATAGATATATAAAGACAGCTTATAGGAAAGGGATTTGCAGGAAACCAGAGGAGGTCTGAAAGTGACACAAAGAAAAACAGTGAGAACATATTGGCACTGTGCTCTGGATTGAGAGTAGGTATATGATGAGCTGCAAATAAGATTGGGTTCTTGACTACATGCACCCCAGTGTTCTTTGCAGTACTATTCACTATAACCAAGAGATGGAAACAACCTAAATTTCCACTGACATGTGAATGGATTAAGATGTGGTACATATATGCAGTGGAATACTACTTAGTCATAAAAAATGAAATAATGCCATTTGAAGCAACATGGATAGACCTAGAGATTTTCACACTAAGTGAAGTAAGTCAGAAAGAGGAAGACAAATACCATGTGATATCACATATGTGGAATCTAAAATATGGCACAAACAAACTTATGTAAGAAATAGAAACAGACTCACAGACATAGAGAACAGATTTGTGGTTGCCAAGGGGGGACGGGTAAGAGAGGGATTGACAGGGATTGATAGGGAGTTCAGTAGATGCAAACTATTATATACAGAATGGAAAAACAACAAGGTCCCCTAATATAGAATGGGGAACTATATTCAGTATCCCATAATAAACCATAATGAAAAGGAAAATAAAAAGAATACATATATGTATGTATATATATATATATATATATATATATATATAGTATGTGTATAACTGAATCACTTTGCTGTACATTAGAAATTAACACAACAATGTAAATTAATTATACTTCAATATTTGTTTAAATATTGCTTTATTGAAAGTAATGTACTATGCCTAACACTTTCCAAACCTTGTGTGCATGATGACAGAATTATACATTTTTTTTAAATGTTAAAGCCTACTCATTCTAGAACTTGAGAATTTTGTAGTCAAGATCCAACTTTAATTTCCAGCCTTCCTATCGCATAATTCCAGAAACACTAAACAGCTCACAGTTTTCCTCAGACGCACAGCATACACTCTGACGCACCACTTGAGATCAGCTCCACTCCCGCTTTGCCTCCTTGTCCGCCCCCAAAACAATCCTCAAAACCTAGCCCAATCATCCACTCTCCTATGAAGGTTTCCTCAAGCCCTCTAGTCAGAAACCATTTCCCTTCTTTTTGCTGAACCCTAGAGTCTTTCATTTGCTGTCATTATCATTAGTTATAACATATTGCTTTGGTTCTTTTAATCAATGATAAATAAACCTGTAAACTGCTGTATTATTCACAAAGCACTTTTACACCCAATATCCCTTTTTGCTATAACTCAGCAGCAATAATATAAAGCAGGTGATTATCCTCACTTTATAGAAAGAAATTAACTCAGTTTAAATGGAAAGATGAACCAAAGATCATCCAAAGTCACACTGCTAATACATGGCAGGCCTGAGACTATGTTTCCTCTGGGAACCCAAGGAACATTTTTTGCATACTGAGTCTAGGAGTAAAAACAGTCTGAGTGCTCACAAAAAAATGTGTAGAGATTTGGGGGATGCTATTGTGCTTTTGCACATGCTTCTCCCCTTGTTTGGAATGTCTTGTCTCCTTCTTCACATAGAAAACTCCTATGTACCTATTAAGGGCCAGTTCAAATGTCATCCCTGTATGAAACCCTCCTAGATTCTCCAAAGCAGAGTTCACACTAAATTTTCAATGTTCCCATAGCATCCTGTTGACTTGTATACTTCATAAGGAGCCCACATCTCCAATGCTAGTCAGATAAAATCTTTTTAAATGAAGGCAATTCTTCTTTAAATGGTTCTCCTTTTTCCTTTCGAAAGCCCAAAATGCATTAGATACGTTCCTGAACATGTTTAGGAAAAGAAAACGAACTAAAAGCTTTTACGAGATGCCTTTTCATCACTGCATGGCAGAGAATAAAATCAGTTCTTGTTATTCCTTAGACAGACAACCCTTTTTTGCCTCCTGGGTTCTCTAGGCTTTCAGTTCTTCCTATTGTTATAAACCATGACACAGCATGTGACTCACAAAATTACTTTTTCAAAGAAGGCACTGAAGCTGCCCTTGTGAAGGTGATGCCTCCAGTTTGTGAAGGTCAGTTTGCTGAGGGCAAAGTCATAAGGCAATCTTCTCAAGCATTTTGGGGACTATCTATCATCTATGTGTTCAGACCACGCATAAAAACCTTCATTACAACTCATGGGCTGGAGAGACAGCATCTAACGAAACCCCTCCTTGATGACAAGGCAACAGAAAAGGAAATGGCTGCAGTCTGATTAAAGCCAGCCCATTGAGTGAGTTCTCAGAGCTCTAAAATTCCCATTAGAAGGCACGACCCTGTAGCTGTCCAAAAGAAGAATGAGAATGGCTGACTTACTCAAAAATACTGTATATCTCAATTTTTCAAATGGTTCAATCTCTTCTTCACTACTGTGTTGACATATCTATCCCCCTAAAATACATAAGGCACTGCACTTATGTTTAGAATTTGTCTTTGTTTTGGTTTCACCCAGATGGAGCTGCTCAAACCCTGAAAACTTATAGAGGGTTCTCCTATCATCCCCCTGTTCCTGTTCTATAACCCCAAAATCCTGGGTCATGAAACATGCTAAACCTTAATGTGGTTAGAAAAGAAGAATGGAGTAAGTCAACCTACTGTTCAAAGGGGCTTAGAAAACACAGGTCTGTTCCAGACTGTGCTCAGTAGGAGGAGGGTGCAATTTCATGAGATGGGATAGGACAGCAAGAGCCTATGGTTATTCATGGTACTAATTCACTGCCTCTATTTATCTAAGTCTGGGTTGAAGAGGAACTGAAGATTGATGAGTGGAGAATGTGGATCCCAGCCCCAGGCACAGGAGTTGTCCAGTGTTAGAGATCTAGGGGTTTGCTTTCTTGAAAGTTCAAGGAACCTCATGGGAAATAAATATGCCCTAAAAAAAAAAAAAAAGAAATTTTCATAGTACAGTCAGTCCTAAAGCCTAAGTGTACCATATACACAGAGTGTTGGGGACAAGGTAAATGCCTAATAGACAAGCACAACATATAAAAGTTGATAACAAGATCAAGTTCAAACTTCACTTGTGTTTTGTGAGGGAAATTTCAGCACACCACCCAACCCGGCACTCATCACCTCACATCCAAGAGGTGCTGAGCCTAGAGGCTGAACATCTCTAATAAGTGTATCTAACTGAGCTAGAGGAGTAGAGCCTGGACTCCTGAACCCCTACTTCCACCTCACTTCCTTCTGACAGGTAAATCTTTTTATCCCACCAACCAAGACTGTCCAAATGGTATCATAAATAGATTTAAGTAGATATGACTCAGTGTTTTCTGCGATGATTAGTTTAATGTGTCAATTCTACTGGGCTAAGGGATGCCCAGATACCTCATAAAACAATATTTCTGGGTATATCTGTGAGTTTCTGGAAGAGATTAGCATTTGTTTCAGTAGATTGAGGAAAGAGAGCCACCCTAACCAAAGTAGATGGATATTGTCTAATCATTTGAGAGCCCAAACAGAACAAAAAGCCAAAGGAAGAATGAATTCTCTCTCTCTCTCCCTCTCATGCGTACTCTCTATCTCTCTCTCTTACTGAGATGGGACATCCATCTTTCCCTGCCCTTCAACTTGGAGCTACTGATTCTCAGGACTTGTGACTCAAACTGAAAATGATACTTTCTGGTTCTCCAGATTGCAGACAGCAGACTGGGGCACTTCTCAGCCTCCATATACATGGGAGCCAATTCCTTTAATAAATATTTCTCTTCCTCTCCTATTCATTGTGGATCCTTGGAGAACCCTGACTAGTACACTTTCAAGTATGTACTGAATACCTACCTTCAAAGTGGCAGATACTCAGTTAACTTGAGAGTGGCAGCTCTCAAGTTACAAAGATGCGATCCTTCAAAGAGTTCACAGATTAGTTGAAAACACACAGATAAAATAAATAATTATCATACAGTGTGAGGAGTATATTAAGATATGCAGAATATTATGGCTGGGTATCAAAGAGGTCCCTAACCCAAATTAGAGAATTCAGGGAAATCTACACAGTTGAAGTACCTCAATAGTACCCTTTATTTGGTTCCAGTATTTTGAGTATTTTGGTTGAGTACTAAACAATGAGCAGGAGTTAGTGAGGGGAAGTGTAGGGAGTAGGCATTCTAGACAGAGGGAATGGTGTAAGGTAAGCAAAAGCAAGAAAACAATCATGTGCACTAGGAGCCATAAGCAGTTCCATGTTGCTGGAACACAATGCATGAGGCAGGGAGGGAAGGAGATAAAGCCAGAGAGGTAGACAGAAGTCAGAATATGAAGGGCTTTGCAAACCATGTCTCTGATCTTCGACTTTCCCTAGTGAAAAATGGAGCACCAATATGACCCCTAATTATTAGCATATTTAGTCAGACAGATATTCAAAACAAAATAAGAATATGCATTCTTCTTTCTCTGGAATCAGTTTTTGATCCTAGATCATTCAACCACTTACTGTGTGATTTTAGGAAACTCAACTAATTTCTTTAAGGCTCCTTTTCCCTTGCCAGGTGCATCATCAACAAGTATTTTCTCCCATTCCATTGGTTGTCCTTTCATTTTTTTATGGTTTTATTTGCTGTGCAAAAGCTTATAAGTTTCATCAGGTTCCACCGGTTTATTTTTATTTTTACTTCTACTGCTTGGGAGACTGACCTAAGAAAATATTTGTAGGGTTGATGTCAGAGAACGTTTTGCCTATGTTCTCTTCTAGGAGTTTTATGGAGTCTTGTAATCTCCAAAATATACTCCAAAACAACTCATACAATTCAACAACACAAAACAAACCACCCAATCAAAAAATGGGCAGAAGACCTAAATAGACATTTCTTCAAAGAAGATATACAGATGGCCAACAGGTACATGAAAAAATTCTCAACATAACTAATCATTAGAAAAATGCAAATCAAAACTACATTGAGGTACCACCTGACACCAGTCAGAATGGTTATAATTAATAATTTCACAAATAACAAATGCTGGAGAGGGTATGGAGAAAAGGGAACTCTCCTACACTGTTGGTGGGAATGTAAATTGGTACAACCACTATGGAAAACAGCATGGAGGTACTTCAGAAAACTAAATATAGAACTACCACATCATCTAGCAATACCACTCTTGGGCATATATCTGTACAAAACTTCATTCAAAAAGATACATACACCCCTTTGTTCATTGCAGCACTATTTACAATAGTCAAGATGTGGTACATATACACAATGGATTCACTTTCCTTTACATCAGAAATTGACAGAACATTATAAATCACCTATAATTTTTTTTTTATTTTTAAAGACTCTTTTTCCCTATATCTAAAATGTGGGCCAACACACCTTACAAAGTTTCTGAGAGAATTAAATGACAAAGTATTTAAATGTGGTGGACTCCAAACTCAAACCCAGTACAGATTCAAGACTCTTTGCAACTGTGACTACTGCCTATTCTGTGGGTTTTATGACAGAATAAAATAAGTCTTCACAGAGAATATTATTAATGGAGAAACTCTTCTTCACTATCTTGTTATATTGAATAAGAAAATTAAGCGAGATTATTCTTCCCCACAGTTTCATCTGTAGGTCATCTGTACTTCCTACAGCGGGTCATCAATAACTTGCAGTATATAGGAACTGACTGAATGAAAAGTTATATTTAATTGGGAAATCAATGAATAGGAAGAGGGCATGAAGGTCGCAGAGACTGTATCATCCTGACCAATCTCGCTCCTTTGCCCTTTCTCTGGGTCTTCCATCATCATATCACAGTTGCCAATTCCTCAGCAGTCTTAATTATGGGCACAGTCATTTGTCTTCAAATATCACAGCTCTGTGAAATCTATGCATCGATAAATACAGCTCAAAAGCTGTTTTCCACACTGCTGGAGAGTTAATTGCTTCTGTGGTTAAAGCAAATGTGGTCATTCTTTACCTTTGAGGGGGACTTTCAAGGTCCCCAAAGCTTGGCTGGAAGCTTCCAATAAAGTCAGAATAAAGAACATCTAGTTTTAGTTGAAACTTGAAGTTGTGCATCAAAAAAATCCACACTTTCAGATTAGCTCTCGGTAGCCAAAGAATAGCAAACCAGACTTCTAGGGTGAAACAGAGTCAGATAATCAGTTCTGTGTCTTAAAAGAGTCCTCTTCTTTATGCCAACCCTCATCTCTTAACCCACTTCCCCTTTTACAGAAGTATTTTAGAAAGCAATGATGGAGTAGTAGAGATATGTCAGATATTTGGAGGGAAAACAGAGTAAAACAAGAAATGGCAAAAAAAATAAAAGGAGTTCCTGTTGTGGCTCAGCAGATTTAGAACCCAACATAGTGTCTATGAGGGTGTGGGTTCGATCCCTGGCCTCGCTCAATGGGTTAAGGCTCTGGGATCGTCGCAATACATGGCATAGATCATAGATGTGGCTCAGATCTGGTGTTGCTGTGGCTATGGCACAGGCCTGCAGCCACAGCTCCAATTCCACCCCTAGCCCAGGAATGGTTCATATGCCACAGGTATAGCCCTAAAAATAAACAAACAAACAAATAAAGATTAGTGGAGAAGGCAAATACTTTTTTTTTTTTTTTGTCTTTTTTTGCTATTTCTTGGGCCGCCCCTGCGGCATATGGAGGTTCCCAGGCTAGGGGTCGAATCGGAGCCATAGCCACCGGCCTATGCCAGAGCCACAGCAACGCGGGATCCAAGCCACATCTGCAACCTACACCACAGCTCACGGCAACGCCGGATCCTTAACCCACTGAGCAAGGGCAGGGACCGAACCCGCAACCTCATGGTTCCTAGTTGGATTCGTTAACCACTGCGCCACGACGAGAACTCCCTTTAAAAAAATTCAAAACAAGCATAAGGGCACATGACAAAAAAGCTTATCAGTACATAGGAGACCCTATATACAAAGAATGGAGGATTAATTCTACTACAAGATGGGCATCATAGCAGAGGTATAACTTACAGTGAATCTCAAGATGAATATGTATTCAGCAGTCAGGAATGGGGATTAAGGAAGAAAAAGCTTTCCATACAAATGTAGCAGAATAAATGAAGGGACAGAAATGTGTTGAACACATATGACCAATCCAGGGACTGCAAATCATTTGGTATGGATGGCAGCTGGGATAGAAATGGGGACAGAAAGAGAAGAGAGGCAGAGGATGAAAGAAAGACACAGATCATAAAGTGTCCTGTGCAGTTTTAGTTCAAGAAAGCTACAGGGGTCACTGATGAACTTTAAGCAGGAAAATTGCATACTCAGATGTATTTTAGAAAAATCATCCTGGGTGCCAGTATGAGTAATGAATTAGAGGGCAGAGAGACTAGAAGGAAGACAAATTAGAGGGCATTTGCAATAATTCAGGAAAGAGAGAGACCATGAGAACAATAGTGCGGTAGGAGCAGTAAGGATATAGGGGAGTGGACAAATACAAACGAGGATGACAGTTCCAAAGACAAGGCTATGGGCAGGCAGAGAATGAAGTTCTCACTGACTTCTTTCCAAGAACAGATGAGAACAGGCTTGGAAGTTAGTAAGATGGAGACTAACCAGACCAAAAAGATGCCGAGATAAGATAATGGAGAATTTACTCTATTAAATTCATCTGATTTTTCAGCTATGTATGCAAAAATTCTTTTGTGTAATTTATGCAACATTTTCATAAATTTGAAGTAGGAAGAGCAGTCACCCATTTCATGTCAATTTGCCATATTCATGACTCCATGATTCTGAAAGCAATAACTGTAGTTTCAATTTTCGTTGTGCAAGTTGCAAAAACTTATATCTATTCTTCTTCTTCTTCTTCTGCTTCTGCTCCTTCTGCTTCTTTTTCTGCTTCTTCTGCTGCTGCTGCTTCTTCTGCTGCTTCTGCTGCTGCTTTTGCTTTTTAGGGCCACACCTGTGGCATATGGAAGTTCCCAGGCTAGGGGATCTCATCAGAGAGGCAGCTGCTGGCCTACATCAAAGCCACAGCAACCTGTGTTCTGCAACCTATAACCACAGCTCATGGCAATGCCGGATCCTTAACCCACTGAACAAGGCCAGGGATCAAACCCGAATCTTCATGGCTGCTCATCGGGTACGTTACCACTGAGCCACAAGGGGAATGCCTAATCACTCTTCTTAAGTCTTTTATATAACCTGAGGTGATGTATTCATTTTTGGATATCAAAGTTTCAGTGGGAAATTGACAGTATGATGTACTTCTGGAACATGTACTATTGAACATGATGAAGAATCTAGAAACTTGGCCATGATAGAAACACTTGACCAGTAAAACTCTGCTTTGCCTGAAGAAGATTTGGGGGCACAGAGCACTGCCACCACATATTTAAAGGGCTGTCATATAGAAGGAGAATTAGTCTTTTTTCATGTAGTTCTAGGGAACGGACCCAAGATTGTGCTGCAGAGAGCTAGGACGCTGGTGAGCAAACTCTGACATTGATTCATCACGGAACAACCTTGGACAAATCACCTTCCCCTTATGGACTCCAGAGAACTCATCTGTAAAATGAGGAGGCTGCATCACACGAGTGCCCAGTGCCTTCAGCTCTAACAGATTTTGGTTCATTTCTCATCAAAGGTAATGAGCGGGATTTTTCCAGCAATGAATCAGTGGGCACACTTGATAGATGAGCTTGACCTCCTTTACTTCATCCTCAGTCAAGACAATATATTGCATTTTTTTTTTAACTTCACCGAGACTACAGACCTCAAGCTAAGCCTCCATCACACCCTTGTGGGCCAGAATCTATAGTTTAAGAATGCTTGAAAGGCAGAATGGGATGAGGAAAAGACTATGGGTTTTGGTGTCATACGGACCTGAGTACCCAGCCAAAGTTTCCCCTTCCAACCCTGTGGCCTTGAGCACGATTTAACTTCACCATTTCCCCTTCCATAAAATGGAATAATATACATTTTAATGGTTAATGATTATTAAATGTTTTAAAACCACTATAAAAATGTCTGACACATGATAGGCATTCAATAAATGTTAGCAAAATCAAAAATCAAAACCAAATGTTCTGTATTGACAAGGGATGGAATGGTGCCTATGACAACAGGATATATTTTAATCCTTCCAACATGTTACACCATCATGCCTTCATATTGCAAAATATCTTCTATCCCCATCTCAGTTTTCATGCATTCCAAATTCTAATGATTAATTATTTTCATACAAGGTATAGTTATCTGAATTACTCAATATCTGGGGCATTTCTAGAAAATTATCTTCCCCTTGGATTGTTAAACCCTGGGTAATCAAATCCCAGTCTCATAAATATTTGATTTAGCAAAAAAACAACTGCTCTCCCTCTTGGTAACCAGCATTTCTTCCAACTTATCTCGGGCCTCCTTCATTATCTCTTAGCACAAAGGGATTCCAGCTTCTCATATTTCTGCTATCACACCAGAGCTGCACTTTATAAGCTGGCATCTATGCATCTATCTCCTGACATCTGAGAGGATCTTAACTTGGTAAACAACACAACTGGATTCATTAAAAGTTTCTGACTCATAGCAACTCCATGAAAACTTCCTTTATTTTCCTGATGAGAGTTCTTTCCTGGATTCCTTTGTCTTGAGGGTTTCAGTTTGGTAATGCTGTTCTTGTCTATTTTTAAAAAGGAAATTAAAATCATCTACACACCCTACATATATAGGAGCAACTCTAATCATGAGGGATGGAATGAAAATGTTGAAGAGAAACCAACTGAACTAATAGACTATAGTGATTAGCAAATGGGTTCGAGGAGTTCCCATTGTAGCTCAGCAGGTTAAGAACCCAACTAATATCCATAAAGATGCGGATTTGATCCCTGGCCTTGCTCAGTGGATTGAGGATCCAGCTTATGCTGCAGATGCAGCTCAGATTCCATGTTGCTATGGCTGTTGTGTAGGCAGGCAGTTGCAGCTCCAATTCGACCCCTAGCCTGGGAACTTCCATATGCCACAGGTTATGGAAAAGGGGGGGTGGGGTTTGAACTTCAGTTCTGAAGTTGACTGAGTTCAATTTCAAGCTCCAACACTCACCAGTTAGATGATACTGAATAAGTCAAAAAAGCACCAAGCTCTAATGCCCATATCTGCATAATGGGCACAAAATTCTGTCTACGAGTATGCAGCAAGAGGGGAAAAAAGAAAATGCTAGATCCCCTACAGTAGCAGAACATACATGAAAATCTGTCCCTGGAAATATCAAGAACAAACTAGAAAAATATAAAATAGTAAAGCCGGAAGTCCCTCAATCAGAGACGGAGAGGATACAAATAAATTTGTTTCACCATATTTTTTATGCTTGTACTAAAATGATCTGCAAAGCAAAGATCACATTACTATATTAAGACTCAGCCTGTAAATTCACAAATAAGATGTGTGATATAGACACCAGAACTGATAATGCAAGCCCATGAGCAGAAGCAATAGCCACATTATAAGAAGTGATGCTTCTTGAGCACTTACCCTGTGCTAAGGACCATGCTCTGCATTTTACATGGACACTTGCATGCATACCTCCTTTGATCTCTATTGTGTTATTGCATCTATACCTCATTTAACAACGCACAAGGAAGGTATAACATGAGCCCCACTTAAAAGACAGTCTCAGCCTGGCCTCCACCTGAAATTATGTGCATGTAATTTGGAAAATGATGACAGGCAGCAGAAGTGATGGATGAAAAGAAGGAGGAAACTCAATACAAGCAGACACTATCCAGCTGACCTCCGCTGTGGTCTCATCCTGCCCCCCTGTCTGCAGAGTCCCTGCTTTCCTTACCCTTGGGTTGAGAAAAGCTCACAGGCACCATCTCTCTCCTATGTCCAGGGTACCCATGTGTGAGTACTGAGCAGGCTCTTGCACACACACTGGGACAGAAAGCAGCACATGTCCTCCTGAGGTGCTATCAACAGTAAAGCCAGCAGAAGCTTGAGCAGAACTGTTTATAACAGCTCTAGCTGGAAGAGAGAAGAGGCCAAGAGGATGTGAGGTAGTGGATGCACAAGAGGAATCCTATTTACGGGAAGTGACCAAGACTTATGGAGACTGTCTTGCCCAAAGGGACACAAATTGAAAACCCAAACCTGATCTTCAGTTATGGATGGAAGACTTTAATAGTCTTTCTAGCCCCCCAAACATGAAAAAAAAAATAGGCGTAGATATGGAAGAATGATTATTCAGAAACAACATTCATGAATTGAAAACCCCTCTGTGGAGTTCCCTTGTGGAACAGTGGGTTAAGGATCCTGTGTTGTCACCACAGTGGCTGTGGCGCAGGTTTGCTCCCTGGCCTGGGAACTTCCACATGCCACAGGCACAGCCAAGGAAAAATTTTTTAAAAACTTTCCATGATATATTTTCCACTGGCCCCTTTGGTCTCCCCTACCTCTACTTTCCTCCTCACCCTCCATGCTTCAGCCACACCACAACGCTTGGCATGTCCTCCAAGAGGTTAAGTGACTTGTCCGACTTCACTCACCACCTGGTAATCTCAGTCTGGGTGGCTCCAAAGCCCAAGTTCCCATCAATATTCCACACTGTATTTATGCTGCTTCCATTAAAGCAACCTAAGATTGTATCAGTCAACCTATAGATTTATATACTTGACAGCAAGTGGGAAACTGAAAATCAGCACAGCCCAGAGTTTCTAGTTATTGGGAGAGAGGTGACTAGGAGCCTGGAGCCCTCAATTCTAGTCCTGATTGCATCTAGCTCACTGTGAGACCTTGGGCCTTCCACAGCACTGCCTTGTGCTAGGCTTTAGTTTTCTAGTAAATTATTGAGTTGAGACAAAGTCTTGCCAAGGTCCCGTCCAACCATAATAGTTTGTACATCTGGGACTATTATAAAAATAGATCAGATTTCTTCTTTTCATGTTCTCTTCTCATTGTTTTCCTTAAGGATGAGGTAAAAGTCTCTGTCTGTATTAAACAGAGAGGCAGAATCAGATCAAGCCCCACATTTCAGGCTTGTCCTGGGCAGGCTTGTCTGCAGATACTGAAAGTCAAGACTGCTGGGGAAAGGCCTGCAAAGTCAGGAAACCAGATCACTCCATACTTGAAATTCATCTCATAAGTTTCTTTTCAAGTCAGGACAGCCGTCCAATGAAAGCACATCCTTAGACTCTTTCAACACTGTAAGAGTATGTGCCATAGACACATGGATTGTCAAGGCACGAAGATACCAAAGAAGGCATCATGTCTAAGCTTCTCACTTTACTATCAAATTCCCTGAGGCCCAGAGAAAGGACATGACTCTCCAAAGGACCCACTATGAGCCAGTTGCTGTGATTAGAGCCCCAGTCATCTGACTCAAGCTCGTGCTCTTTCTATAGCATCACACCTTCTCCTTGAGGAAGAAGATTGTTGCCCAAAAAAAAGTACTGGACTGGGAATCCAAGACCTGAGTTTGAATCCTGGTTACACTGCTTTCCAACTTGTCCTTCATCAAGTGTTGAAAATGAAGATTACAAAAGAAAGTTATGTGGAAGTGTCTAGTGACCAAACATAACGTATAGTGAGGGTTTAATAATAAATGCCTTTTCACAAATGAACCAATCTACAAAACAGAAACAAATTCGTAGACACAGAGAACAGATTTGTGGCTACCGGCAGGGGAGGGGGGAGTGGAATGGACTGGGAGTTTGGGGTTAGTAGATGCAAACAATTACATTTAGAATGGATAAGCAATGAGGTCCTGCTGTATAGCCCAGGTAAATATATCCAGTCTCTTGGGATAGACCGTGATGGAAGATAATATAAGAAAAGGAATGTGTGTGTGCATATATATATACACACATTCCTTTTCATGTATATACATGACTTTTCAATATATATTCACATATTTTCAACATATATTCACATATATATATATGTATATATATGTGTATGACTATATATGTGTATATATGTGTGTGTATGTGTATATATATGCATGACTGAGTCACTTTGCTGTACAGCAGAAATTGGCACAATATTGAAATCAACTATATTCTAATAAAAATTTTAAATGATAATAATAAATGCCTTTTGACTCTCAATCCCTCAAGGAAATATAGTAAGATTTGGCTGAGGCAATTCATGTGAACATATTACATAGCATGTAGAGTGGTATGGAAATGGAAAGAGTTGTTATATTTTTCAGTAGTAAAACAAAGACCTTTTTAGATAGGATTGCAATGGATGACAGAAGTTATTACCTTCCATCTCATAGACAAGTTGCAGCAATATTTATGCTCTTAAACTACCATTGCTTGCAATTCTGCATCAAACTCGGAGTCTTAGACATAAGCATTCATACTGACTTGAAAATAAATCCATTCTATCTGGACCAACAGGAAAGACCCAGTGCATAGCAAATATACTGAAATAAATAGCTTAAGTGTTGGCTATCACCTGCTGAACAGAGCCAACTGAGCCAGCCAATCTCCAGAAATAATTCAAGATGCCCTTGAAATAAGAAAACACTTCTTTCAATACTCCTAAATATTTTATGGATACCAAAATAAAATATATTGATGTTACAGTAAAGTTTTACCCCCTTAAAGCTTCTGAAAGAAAAAAATCTGTGAAAATACCTACTAACCTCTCATGGGGTATGGCAGTTGGGAGGGAAACTAACACTACAGATGCCTAAATGCCAAGCATTCTGCTGGGTATTTGATTTATACTGTCTCATTTAACTCAATCTTGAGCCCTATTATTATCTCCACTTCAGAGACATTGTCAAATTTCCCTAGATTCACATCCAGGTCTGTCTACCACATACAGTCAATCCACTGTAAAACACGCAACCTTGCACGCACCACAGGACGTGGCTTTCTTTTTTTCTTTTTTCTTTCTTTTTTTTTTTTCTTTTTTTGGCCTTGCCAACAGCACATGGAAGTTCCCAGGCCAGGGACTGAACCTGCACCACAGTAGCAACCTACACTACTTCAGGGACAAACGCTGGAGGCTTAACAGAAATCTAAGCCCTCAGAATACTCTTTGGGAGTTAAGCCCATCTAGATAACTAGATTTCTTTCTTTCTATAACAAAAAGATAATAAAGTTCTTTACTATTGCAAAGAACTTTAAAAAGTATTTTTCATAAATGGCACAGCTAAGATATAAATCCAAGTTTCCTGACTCCACATCTAGCCCTTTTCCCGCTAAAGCCTGTTTCAAAGGAAGCTAAACCAGAGCTCAGGATAATACACAGTCCTCCAAAAAGAGCCCTCCTTGTTTACAGAGTACACTTCCAAAGAAGAAAATAATTCCACTGGTATGATCTCCAGGATGGGGCCATTATAGAAGCTAGTGACTTGACAGGAAAATTGACAAGCAAGAGATAATGATTTATTGTTTCTAATTTCTGTCTATAAAATATATGTTAGCCATTTGATGAAACCATCCCAAGCCATAAACAAGGGCAAAAAAAAAAAAAGGAACCCTGTTTATTGAGTCATAAAAGATTTTTTCAATCAGTAGAAACACTCTTGGGAATTGATATTAAGAAGGGAAAATCTCTAAAAAAGAAAAAGCTGCATATGCAAATTCACTTCAATGCCATGTAAACAGTGAAACACTGAAAATAATCCATAAACCCAACCACAGGGTAATTGCTGCATGACCTATGCACACCAAACAGATGGTATTTTATGTAACTGTTAAATATTATATGTCTAAGTACTAGATAAAGCTAAAAAGTTTAGTATATATTAAGTTTAAGAAGAAAAATTGCTATGCCATGCAAAAATAACATGTGCATATAAGCAAAGAGTAGAGAATATTAAAATGACAGCTATTAATTTGTAAGTGTAACATGATTATAGATGATTTTGCTCTTCATTTTTTAATTTCCAATTCATTTATTATGATATAACTTATTTCAAGTAGAGTTTAGCATTGTTCTAAATTGACTTTCTTCTAGGCAAATAACAGTTAAAGACAAGATATTTAGAATTTCTTTGGGGAACCAGTGATTTTTCAATCCAGTGTGTGAAAGTTCTTATAATTGATCTTAGTCATTCAATTCAATGTCACCCAAATTTACAGATCTTTGTTTCAAGATAACGTAGATAAATGATGCTCATGCCAGACTATTGACATTATCTTGGCACCTGGGCACATCAGCACTTTGGGTGTTTGATTAACACATAATCCAGGCTTGGGGAAGCTAAGAACTTGATGTAAGAAGTCTTCTTTTCTAATTTTCATGGCAGCATCAAAGGAGCAATGGGCTCAGAACTGAGAGACCCGAGATCTATTGTGTCCCAGTTCTACAACATACTGCTTATATGAATCACTTAGCTCCCAAGTGCCTAGCTATTCATCTTTAACAGAATGAAAGTGGGGATCCCAGCCCCACTCACATTGCAGGGTTGTGGCAAGACATAGATTCTCTCATAGACAACACAGGTTATGCAAAGCTGTAGGCAGGGGCATCCAAGACAGGAGCAGCTTTTCAAATGTTGCACAAATAATACAAATTACCATTTACTCAATGCAGTCTATATGTCAGGCCCTGTGATCAGACATTTACATGCATCATGCATTTATTTTAAAAGTATATATCAGGAACTCCCCCTGTGGCTCAGTGGGTTATTGATCCAGCTTGTCTCTGTGGAGATGGCAGTTCGATCCTCAGCCTTACACAGTGGGTTAAGGATCCAGCATTGCTGTAGCTGTGGTGTAGGTTGCAGCTCCAGCTTGTATTCAGTTCCTGGCCAGGGAACTTCCATATGCCATAAGAGTGTTGCTGCGGCTGTGGAGCAGGCCTGCAGTTACAGCTCCAATTCAACCCCTAGCCTGGAAACTTCCATATGCCGCAGGTGCATCCCCCAAAAGAAAAAAAAATTTTTTTTAAAAAGTGTTGCTTATATAGTCAAGTAACTTATTCAAAGTAATACAACATTTTAGCTGCAAAGCCAGGATGTAAGCCCCGGTCTATCTGACCCAAAGTCTAACCATTAAACACTGCATTTTGTTGCTTTCCAAATCAAAAGCCAGGAGTGTCCACGTTTTCCTGTGAGTGGCCATGGGATGAGAATCCCTAAATGTTTTATGAATATGACATACGAATATTTTATTGATAACAGTGATAAATGGAGACGGGTTTCTCATACTGATCATGATGTGAATGAAGTGCCTAAAGAGACTTGGCTCATTCCTGTTTATCCTTTAGTCACTGAGCCTCCACGATGCGGCTTTATAATGCAGCAAGCAGGATTAGATATGAGTCCGACTCCGTCTCAATTATAATAACTAATGAATCCCGACATGCTGGCCCAACACCTGACAGCTGCGGTTACGTGGCTGGGTCCCATTAAGATCAACTAGGATGCCTTTTAAAAATACAGATTCCAGAGTTCCCATGTGGCTCAGCAGGTTAAGAATCTGACTGGTATCCATGGAAATGTAGGTTCAATCCAAGGCCTTGCTCAATGAGTTAAGGATCTAGTATTACCTCAAGCTGCATCATAGGTCACAGATGCGACTCAGATCCTGCATTACTGTGATTGTGGTGTAGGCCAGCATCTACAGCTCCAATTCGACCCCTAGCCAGGGAACTTCCATATGATGCAGGTGTGGCCCTAAATAAGAGGGGGAAAAAATACAGATTCCAAGCTCTGCTCCTCACCTACAGAAACAGAATCTCCTAGGATAGTTTCAGGAACATGTATTGTTACAGTTCACTTTTCTTCCATTGATTCTTCTGCCATCATACAGGCACCAGCTGGTTAAATGGTGCTTGAGAATTTCTAAGTAAGAGCAGCAGGGAACAGGTGGGTGGACTCTACTGGTTTCCTAGGTAGGACGTTCTCACTAACGTTAAAAAGCACCATGACTCAAAACATGGCCCCTGAGCAGCAGCAGCAGCATCACCCAGGAGATCATTCAAAATGCAGAACCTCAAACTGCACTCTAGACCTACCGATTCTGAGCCTGCATTTTAATAAGATTCCCAGCTATTTTGTAGACATGGTGCAGCTTAAAAAGCACTGGAAAAATACTTAGCAACAAACCCTAAGTAGGGGTCAGGTAGGATGCAGGCAGCTTACTAGTCATTTGTTGGACAGGTGATATTTATGTACCACCCAGCTGGTACATCCTGGGTGCTTTACATACATTATCCTACCTGCTCCTCACAACAACACTTTGAGGTGGATATTATCCACTGTGCAGGTGAGAAAGCCAAGGCTCAGAGTTATAGCAACGTGCCGAAGGCCATTCAGTTTTTAAGAACTTGCACTGGGATTTGAATCCAAGCCTATGTCCTAAGCATAGTTCACCCCACTGTACCATATTGCCTAAAATGAAGAGCACATCAGAGGCTCAGCCAAATTAGGAAAACTCACTTGGGCAATCAGGGGGAAAATGGAGTTAGCTGTCCAAGAATGTCTATAGCGGGAGTCAGAACAACATGTCATTGAATCAGGGTTGTTTGCCCAAGCCTTAATCGCATTAGATACCTGCCATTACATTTCTGTAAGACAGCAGGCCTGGCTACTCTCTACTGCACACATAGGGTGGCATCTGGCATCTGCCTGGCTCTTGGGATGGAGTAGGCTGTGTTCTACAGCAGGTGGAAGGCACCCAGTGCTACCTGCAGCAGTCTCAATCCAATAATGAGTAAACTATTCCCTTGGAGTAAACTGTTCACCCATGTGCGGCAAACAGAACCAGAACAGCTGCTCCAGGGTGAGGGGAACGGTGCCATCCACATACCATCTGATTCCTTAGAACTTTGCAGGTAGCAAAAATCATCATAGCAAACTCTTGCAGCATGTCTTGGAGTCTTGAAAAGACCACTGACACGGATATCTGTTGGTTTATTTGCCCTATAGAGAAGTCCCATGAGTTAGTTTCCTGATGAGAAAACAGATTCAGAAGATCAATGCCTTCTCCAAGACCACACAGCTAGCAAAAGGCCAAGCATGTACTCAAACCCATGTCTTCTAATTTTAAAGCCTTGGTTGTCACCCTAAGAGAGTGAGTACGAAATAACTGAAGAGCTGAGCCCCAGAGCTATGGGAATCAGGAAGGATTTTTCAATATGGACAGGCTGGAAGCTGTCGCTCAGTGGGGGAACTCGATGACCAGAATCTAGATGTGACTTTTTGAAGAAGGACAAGCCTTTTCTATCCACTGGCCAGGGGACATCCTTTTGCTTCCCATTTCCTGAGGTCTTTACAATGAATTAGTTCAACAAAACAGAAGTGAGGGTTCGGCCAACAGCAAGGTTGGTTCACTAACCCCCTAGCTGAACTCAGGAGGCTCCTCAGAGTTACTTCCTGGACCTAAATCTCTGCTACAAGGAAAACTAAGTCCCTTCCATACAACTCCTTGCTTCCATCCCTATAAATGTGTGCTCTTCTGCCAGAGTGCTTTCCACTGCACTGTCCCCCATTCACACCTCACTGTATAACTGTGCTGGTTTGGGGATCCTGTGCACTCTGCTACCCCTGTGCTTACAGGTCGTCCTCCGTGTATCTTTGCAGAGTTGATTCCATGTGGCATTAGTGGTGTGGGTTACCTACACCGCATATGAAGTGGTATCCAATGGGGGTTCCTTCATTCCACCAAAAGGGAATTTTGGAAGACAGAAGAGAATTTTACCCGAATGACGTCATCAGAAAACCTCACTGTTGGGGACAGTGGCGCATGATCAGCCAAGTCGAGTGGTCACTGACTGGATAGTTGGGAAGGTTATACCCTCAGACTTAGAAGCTGCAGAGCAGGGGATCTGCAGTGAAAGGGAATCTAAGGAAGATAAGGATGCTCAGAAAACATGAACATTTTTATTAACTTGGAAGCTTTTTTGAGCTCTCAGCTCTCCTGGATACAGTCAGGGCATCCTACGCCACTGCGGGACTTTGACGCAGCTGCCAGGGCATTTGACTCCCTTGGAAACAGGGAAAGCACATCCAGAAGGGAAAGAAGAACATGCGCCCTTTATGACTCTGTTAGAACCATAAATCACCCCCTCAAGATGTGTGGCATATCTAACAGGGGCCTGAAGAAAGCAGCAGCGAGTGTGTTCATGCACAAAACTAGACTGAGACTGTCTCCAGGGTGGCTATCCTAAGTCTCCAAGCCTGAGAAATCTTCAGAGGTCCGAATGATTCGTTTGCATGAAGAAGTATGCCATCAGCTTGGCTGAATAAAGCCAAATGCCCGCTATGGAGGATTTCTACTATAAACTCTACTACAGAATGAGTCGTCTGGGTTGACTAAGATAGAAAGGAAAGGTTTTCCAACTTGAACTGGGTACCAGTGGAACTGTGTATACATACTCCTTCAAGGAGATTTCCCCAAAGCAGTGGAACTGGAGGACACAAGGCCATAGCCCCTCTAGGAAAACAGCCCTGATACCCTTGGTTATGCAAGACCCAGGGGCATCAGGAAGGAACTCCAGGCAATATGGTTTGACTCAGGGAATGCTGGATAATTTGATATGGGCAGCCCTCCCCACCCACTGGGCAAATGGGCAATGGCCTTGCATTTGCTCCTGTGCTCTGGAATAAAGAGGTAAAGTCTGATACTTCCTCAAAGAGTAATAATAGACCCATCTCTATGGATAATCTAGAGGGTGAATAACTTCCTCCATTCTTGTTATGGATATGGTCAAAGGACCCCAAAGAGTTCTTCCTGGAGAATTCCAGACACTGGATTGGAATGCAAACTCACATTCTGTTGACTATGTAACTCACCAAACCCCATGCAGAGAGCCCTTTGGACACCCTACCACTAAGCATTGCCATAGAATCAGCTGGAATCAAGAGAGAGACTGCCATAAGGCCAAGGGCAGGGCAGGGGATAGAATAAGACAAATCCTGATGATTTGGAGGTTGACTTCCTTCCCCCTTTTGGTAACTTAATAGCGCTCTGGCTCAGAAGGTATGGTTAACGCCAAAGGGGGGGAAACCACTATGACTAGTTCCTAAGCTTTTCTGAAGGCTTTTTGTTCAATCATTCCAGTTTGCATGAGAATACGGGATTTTACAAGATGCAGGACTTTGAGTGCTAAAACCTGGACATCAGTCCCAGGCAAACCAGAATGGTTGGTCACCATACCAACCAAGGACCTTCTATCCTAACAGCAGGCAGATGTCTCCTGGCTCCATAGTCTGCAAATATATAGAGCACTTTGGAGGTAGAGATAGGATCCTTCTGTATTAGAACTTCAGCTGTGGGTGTTCCCATCATGGCTCAGCAGTAAAGAAGCCCACTAGTATCAATAAGGATACAGGTTTGGTCCCTGGCCCTTGCTCAGTAGATTAAGGATCCAGCACTGTGGTGAGCTATAGGGGAGGTCACAGATGAGGCTCGGATCCTGCAATGTCGGAGCTGTGGTGTGGGCCGGCAGCTGTAGTTCCAACTCAACCCCTAGCCTGGGAATTTCCATATGCCACAGGTGTAGCCCTTAAAAAAAAAAAGACTTTTAGCCATGGAACCCACACTGAGCCCCTCTCCCTGTGGGGTAATGAGAGTGTGGGATATGGCCCGTCAACACCACTTCTTGTAAATTTTTCCCTAATAACATCCTGTTTCTATTTGCCAGCGTGGCATGAATATGTGCCCAGCCCTTCACAAATGACTGTTCCTGCCAAAGGAGTGGGCTTCTAAGAGTCTGCCTCTAGCTATTGCACAGGCAACAGACAAGAGCAGTTAGGAAAGGGGCATAAAGTTGCAAGTCTATTCCAAGGTAAAGAAAATACATGTGCTACAGAGTCATGGATCTGAACAACTGAGCACGAATACAGAGCACCAGCTCACAGGCATCTATGGTTTGGGGCGCCTGGGGGTTGATTTTTCTCTAATGGACTCTAAATGTCTAAAAGGCCTAGTAAGAGCTCTGCAGGTCATCAGGACACTCAAGCCCTCTGCTGCCTCGCACTTGCCGCTGCATCTGTTCACTGCTCCTAGACACAGAAGTGCAAGGCTGGATCCTCTAAACTGGGCAGTCACAGGCACTTCCAAAGAACAAAAGAAAGCTTTAGCTTAGGGTATAGCTAGGAAGGGGAAGTTTAACACAAGGTAATTAAATGCAGAATCCTAGAAGGTGTGGAAGAAAGAGTTTAAAATGTTGCTTGACAACATGGTTGGACCTAGAGGTTATCATACTTCAATTATTTTCTGCAAGTAATTACTTTCTGAAGTCAGAGAGAAAGAAAGCAAATACCATATGATATCACATATATGTGGAATCTAAAATATGACACAAATGAACTTATCTAGGAAACACACTCACAGACATAAAGAACAGATTTGTGGTTGCCAAAGGGAAGGGGGGTAGGGAGGGATGGATTGGCAGTTTGGGGTTAACAGAGGCAAACTATTCTACATAGGATGGATAAACAAAAGGTCCTTCTGTGTAGCAGAGGGAACCGTGCTCAGTATCCTATGATAAACCATAACAGAAAAGAATATATATATTATATATATATAATATATAATATATATATATTATATATATATGTAGCTGAATCCCTTTGCTGTACAGCAGAAATTAACATTGTCAATCAACTATACCTCAATGAAATAATTTTTTAATGCTGCTTGATAGTATTGTTCCAGATATTGCCACTTCACGTCAGGATGACTAAAACCTACTGCTCCCCCGTCTCCACACATGCAGACATCCTTCCTCACAACTTACCCCACACACAGCCATCGAGGGCCATTCCGCACATCCCTGCCTTACTCATCTGCACACCCCTGCGGCCCAGCAAACAGTAGTGCAAGCACACAACAGTGATTTATGAATCTAACTCACACAATGACTTAAAACTTTAATGGCTCCATCATCACTACTACCGTGACTTTTGGTCTTTTTCTTCCCACTGAAATCTTTGATAAATGAGTTTGCCTTTGGAAACCCCAAAATGCAGAGGAAATAAAGCAGAGCTGGCTAATGTGGCTGGGGAGGCCTGGAGTGTTTCTCCCTGTTCCTCATCCTCTTCCTCCTTAGCAATGGTCTCGAGAGGTCGGACACGTCATGAACTATGCCTTGAAACCCACTTGCTTACAGGATGAAAGCTGCCCTGGAGGGCCCTTCACAAGCTATATCCACAAGGCTCCTCACCCACACACTCCTCTCCAGCGTGAACCTGCTTCCGAGTGGTCCATGTCCTCAGAGCTTGTCCTACTCCCTTTCCCTTCTTCCTGCAGTGACATCTCCCATTGGAAGTCCTTCTGCCTCTGTAAACACCACCTCACCCTTCAAAGCCCAGCAGCAGCCCATCTCCATCCCTCATCCCCACCAGCGAAGCCCACCTTGATCCTTCCCTTTAGGAAAGGTACTGTTGTTAGTATCTATGTCATCATTTTGGAAGGTTCATTACTTAGTCTGGCATGGTTGACTACCTCTTATGCGTGTATCATGAATTCTAACCTAATCTATCAGCTCCTGGAGGTCAGGCATCATACCTTATATTTTCATAGTATCTGGCACATGGGAGGTGGACTACACATACAACCAGAGATGTGTGACTGTTAGGTTATGGGCCTTTTAGATCAAGAGAATAGAGTCCTATGGCCCAGTCTCCCCCTGTTACTGTAGAGTCATGCCTATAGAAGGTGTTATTATAGGTGTGTCTGGTTTGTGGAGCCTAAACACTATGAAAGAAAGGAGATTCATAGATGAATTTCTTTTTCTTTCTTTCTTTCTTTCTTTCTTTCTTTCTTTCTTTCTTTCTTTCTTTCTCTCTCTCTCTCTCTCTTTTTCTTTTTAGGGCTGCACCTGCAGCATATGGAAGTTCCCAGGAAGCTAGGGGTCAAATCGGAGCTGCAGCTGCCGGCCACAGCCACAGCCATGCCAGATCAAGCCACATCTGCACCCTACACCTCAGCTCATGGCAATGCCAGATCCTTAACCCACTGAGCGAGGCCAGGGGTCAAACCCACATCCTCATGAATACTAGTTGGATTTGTAACCCATTGAGCCACACCATGAATTACCCATAGATGAATTTCTGTGAGATTTAGAATAAGCCAGGAACTCTCCAGATAAGCCACCAAGACCAGATTCTCTGTCCTAAATTTATGTATCCATGTTTTCCCATCTAAAGAGCGAAGTGTCGGAACTAGAAGGAATCTGACCATTGAACAGCTTTGATGACACCTGTCAGAATCATCACCAATATGACAGCACAGTACGAGGTATTACAACTTAATGTGATAGGCCAAGGCCCCAAGGGTAGGAGACACTGCCATTGCTCCCCCTGCACCCTTCAGATCCCCTCACTATTTACTTTCATGTCAGCACCTCTTTTTCTCAGAGAGCTAGTTTGGGATAACAGAACTCATTCTGTCTGCCCAAGGCACAGGCTAGAACCCCCAGCACTGAAGACACACACACCCTAGAGAGGAGAGGGTAGGCAGCCTTTAACCAATAGATACCCCAACTCCTTCTCCCACTGACCAGGGGAATTCCAAGACATGTGTTTCATAACATTTTCCAGAGTTTCTCCATGGGATTAAGCAACAATTGCCACTGTGAAAACTGGCTTGAAGCCACATGGATGGACCTAGAGATTCTCATGCTTAAGTGAAGTACATCACACAAAGACAAATATCACATAATTATCATATAATATCACTTCTATGCAAAATCTAAAAATATGATACAAACAGAAACATACTCAAAGATTTCAAAATCGAACTTTTGGTTACCAAAGGGGAAATATGGGGGAGGGATAAATTCAGAGGTTGGGATTAATGCATACCCACTACTATAAATACAATAGATAATAACTAACAAGGACCTACTGTATAGCACAGGGAAATCTACTCAGTATTCTGTAATAACCTATAGAGGAAAAGAATCCAAAAAAGAATAGTTGTATGCACATGTATAACTGATTCACTTTGCTGTACACCTGGAACTAATACAACATGGTAAGTCAACTATACTCCAATAAAATATTTTTTTAACTGTCTTAATCATTGTATGCACCACCAAAATGCCATACAGAAGTGTCCCCTCACCCTCAAAACGTTCTTGGAATACCTTTTTGTAATTAAGCCCTCCCACATTTTGCCAAACTTTGCCACCAGTGACCTGTTTTTTGATCCCTATATTTTGTTTTTTCCAGAGTCTTACATTAATAGCTTTTTCGGTCTTTTTTTTTTTTCACTTAGGAAAATATGTTTATGATTCATCTTACTTTAGCATGAATCAATAGTTTGTTTCTGTTTATCGTTACTATTATTTTCTCTGCCCATAATTTTTTAAAGAGAATTCAAATTCTATATTTTTAAAAATAAAAACATTTCAGTATGTTCTGGAAAAAAAAATTGGCTTTATAATTCACCCTTTAGTGGCTGACTTCTCCCTCTCACTTCCCTGTTACCTGCACCTTCCAATAAACTGACTGCATACAAATCCTTGGTTCAAGGGCTGATTCTGGGGAACCCAAACCAGAATACCAACACCACCAATGTAGAACTATGTGAGCGTGAACATCACCATGAGATAAGGTGGCCAAATAAGCATGTGCTCACCTCCTTCCTGAGGAAGAAAGGTGTTTCCACAGACACTGTGGTCCCTCCCTCTCCTTCCAGGTGAGGAGAAAAGAGCACAGCAAAGGAGACATCTGCTGGCCCATCCCACAAGGACAGAGGCTTTTTTTCTGACTCCTGGTGGGCTTCTACTCCGATTTAAGTTCTCCACTTGCTGCGTAACGCATTTCCTAGGAAGCCTTCTCTGACCCTTTCCTTCCTCTCCCTCTTCCTCCCACAACACCCTCTACCCGCCCTGTCCTGGCACCAACTGCCCGCTTGTCACTGCCACTTGCTTTGCCCCCCACTCCACTGTGAGCTTGGTGGAGGCAGGGACTGTGTTTCATCTTTGTGTTTACCTTTACCCACAAGATAAAAGACAGTGTCGGGTGTAGAACAAGTGCTCAAAAAATACTTGTTGCATGAGTGAATGAATGAATGAATGAATGCAACTTTCCACACACCATCCTAATCCTGACCACTCTTGGATCCTATTTCCTTCCAGTTACCAGAGTGACGGACCTAAACTCACGGGACATTTGGGTTATAAAGAACCAGTGAGATCCCTTCGGAGGTCATTTTTACAAGTAGAAAAACTCAGACCCAACATGTTACAAAGCCAAAATTCAGAAAAACTGGCTTCTCCCCCTTTAAGATAAGAGACCTTGAGCAAATCTCAACAGACTTCTCTTACTCGACAACCCCCCTGGATCTGTTTCCCTATCCATAAAACTGGAATAGTTGCATCTGTCTTACCTACTTTGAAGAACAATATTTCTTCTTTCAATATTTACTGAGCACTAACTAGGTGTCGTGTCCTCTGCCAGGGACTGAAATTGTAACACTCAGTACTTAGACAGCCTCCTTAGGAAGCTGACATTGGTGATGATCCAGTGAGATGACGACTGCATCCTACAAAGGAGGAAATTGATGTTCAGAATGGTCTATCACCTGTCCAAGTTCACACAGCTAGTTAACAGAAGAGCCAAATCTCAAACTCAACTCAGTTCTAAACAATACACTAGCTTTCCAGACCCTAGAGTTTCAGTGCCCCCTCTTCCACCTACTTCCAATATGAGGTTCACACGTTCTTGCCCTTGGTTTAGATTTTAGGGTAGCTCTATATTTCAGTGTACAATCTAATTTTAGCAACAGCTTGGGTGGTATGGTCAAAATTAGCTAAATAGAAAAGAATAAAAGGTCAGGCACTCAGTAAGTGCTGGCCATCCTGAACCAAGTTGAATAGTTTTGATAATTTGGTTTCATGAGACTTGGCAAGTCCGAAGATCTGGACCACTTCAAGCCCTCCAGCTGCATTTAATCAGGTCAATCCCACTCTAACCCATTCATAATTCTTTATTGACTACCTAGGATGGCAGGACCCTACACTCACAAGGATGGGTAGATAAATACAAGGACGCAAAAGACTAAAGAATTTATAATTGGGGAGTTCCCATTATGGCTCAGTGGTAACCAAGCTGACTGGTATCCATGAGGATGTGGGTTTGATCCCTGGCCTCGCTTAGTGGGTTAAGGATCTGGCATTGTCGTAAGCTATGGTGTAGGCTGCAGATGTGGCTCAGATCTGGCGTTGCTGTGGCTGTGGTGTACACTTGCAGCTGCAGCTCCAATTGAACCCCTAGTCTGGGAACTTCCATATGCCATGGGTACAGCCCTTAATAATAAAAAAAAAAAAGATTTTGTAATCAGACTAATCTTAAGTGAAGGCAGCTGTTATCACACCCAGTGCTTATATGCTGCCTGCCTTGCTGAGTGGATAAGTTCTTACATTTCAATTCTATTTGCTTTTTTAAAAGAGCAGATGCTCTGAGTCACACAGACCTTTATTTGAATCCTAGCCACACCACTTACTATCAGCTGTAACCTGGAGCAAGTGTGTGGTCCCTCTGAGTCTGTTTCCTCACCTGTAACATAGTGACACTACTGCACGTCACACACACACACCCCTTTTTTTTTTACAAATAGTCTCTTGAACATTTATAGTAACCATGGTTTTGAGAAAGTAAGAGAGAATTTGGTACTGGCTGCACTGCTAAGTGACAGGTTCTTTTTTTTCATTTGCTTGGTTTTTTTGTTTTTTTAAATGTTTGCTTTTTTTAAAGCTGCTGTCTATACTTCTTCCCAGGTTTTTGTTGTTGTTGTTTATTTGTTTGTTTGTCTTTTAGGGCCACACATGTAGCATATGGAAGTTCCCAGGCTAGGAGTCAAATTGGAGCTGCAGCTGCCAGCCTATGCCATAGCCATAGCAACAGCAACACTGGATCCAAGCCACGTCTGCAACCTACACCATAGCTTGCAGCAACATCAGATCCTTAACCCACTGAGTCCAGGGATCAAACCGGCATCCTCACTATGTTGGGTTCTTAAACTGATGAGCCACAACAGAAACTCCCTTCCCAGGTTTTTGGGATCTGGTCCTTGGAGCATGTACTGGGAAGAATCCTGGCTGCAAAGCTGACCTGTTTAGTGACTTTGAGCAAAGTGCCTTCATCTCTCCAAGGCTGAGTTTCTTCATTTATGAAATGGGGACAATAATAGTAGCTAAGTTACAGGTTTATTGTGAGGACTAACTAAGATGACATGGGGAAAGCTCCTGTCTCCACGGCTGGCACAGAATAACCATTCAGTAAATAATGGTTTCTTTTCCTTATGCTGCTTCCTCTTTGCTGCCTCAACCCTACACACCAGGGTCTCCTGGCTTATCTACCTCTCGCCTTTCCAGGAGGAAACTTCCAATCCACAGCAAGTGCTCCTGCCTGCACCACAGCAAAATCAGTTCCAGGAAGAGCTCCACCCCACCTGAAATCTATCACTGTTTATAACTGTGCAACCACCCGACAGCACAGGAGCCCCATTCAAACTGCCAAGGAGGAAGACCCTGTTACCAGATCCAAATCATGAAAGGGAGAGGAATCACACAGTGCCTTCTTTAACACAAAAGACAACAAACACAGCTGTGCCCCCACATGGTAGTTCAGAACAAACATAGCAGAAAATCCCATCTGCTCAGGGAGGCTGATTCTGCACCCAGGTCCTCAGAGGCACTTGTAGGCGCGCTAGGTGCAAAGCTGATCCATTGCTGAGCTCACAGTGCCACCTGGTGGTAATTCTGCACCACTACAATTACTTTTAATCCCACGGTCAAAGATACAGGTTTTGATCCCTGGCCTCACTCATTGGGTTAAGGATCCAGGGTTGCCATAAGCTGTGGTATAGGTCACACATGCAGCTCAGATCTGGTGTTGCTGCGGCTATGGTGTAGGCCAGCAGCTGCAGCTCTGATTTGACCCCTGGCCTGGAAACTTCCACATGCTTCCCTAAAAAGAAAAAAAAAAAGACACTTTTATTTCCTTCTGCCTCACTGTGACAGGCCACACAGGGATTTATGTAAGAGACAGCTTAAGCTTGCAAAGTTTCAACAATTATTTCACAGAGGAAAAAAAGTTACATTAAATACAAGGAGTTCCCTTCATGGCTCAGCAGAAACGGATCTGACTAGTATCCAGGAGGATGAAGGTTTGATCCCCGGCCTTGCTCAATGCGTTAAGGATCCGGTGTTAGCCTGAGCTGTGGTGTAGATCACAGATACAGTTCGGATCTGGCATTTCCATGACTGTGGTGTAGGCCAGCAGCTACAGCTCTGATTCAGCCCCTAGCCTGGGAACCTCCATATGCCAAGGGTGCAGCCCTAAAAGTGATACAGGCACTTTAGGGCTCCAGGTGATCCAGGGCTCCATATGCCAAGGGTGCAGCCCTAAAAGTGATACAGGCACAGCCCTAAAAGTGATACAGGCACTTTAGGGCTCCAGGTGATCCTGTCCCCACAAAGGGCTGAAAAAGACCCAAGAGGAAAGAGGATCTGATACCACGATGGCACTGTGGCATCAACATCCAGTGTTGAGATGGGAATTTAAACATTATCTCTCCCAACCCTTCCTTTTACATGGGAGTAAGGCCCTTAGGATGGGCTTTGCAGAAATCCCACAGAAATTAGTGACAGAGTTGGGGGCAAAAGCCAGATCTCCTAAGTAGGGAGTGTGAGAACCTTTAATATAGGAAAGAGGAGGCATTTCAAATCTGCAAGGAAAACAAGGATTAGCCAATAAACAGCCTTGCTCTAATTGACCAGCCATTTTAGAAAAGCAACGAAAGCTAGGTTCCTCCCTCACGTCCAAATTCCAGAGAATTTCTTTCAAGTAAATACTTCTTCACAAGAAAACAAAGTCAAGAGAACACAAAAACTTAAGAGAATATTGGCCTTCATTTGCAAGACAAAGGGCCAATTTCCTCACCATAAAATGAGCTTTCACAAATCAATAAGGAGAAGCCACACAACCCAATAGAAGAGCTAATGTTCAATAAGTAGACTTTAATACGCTCAATTATACTCATAATTAAGAAAATATCAATTAAATCGACATTGGCTACCACGTCACATTCCTATCAGTTTGGCAAAATATTTAAAGTTTAGTAACACTCACTGCTGTCAAAGAGGAGGGGGAATTAGCCCTTTCGTGCACTGTGGGAGCATAAATCGGTCCAAGCGTTTAGAAGAACATTTGGGAAAGAACATTTGGGACATGTTCTGCACTTGTCCCACAGCTCGAGGTGCAAATACCAGCCAGCATCTTTTGTTGTTTTCATATACATAAGCTCTCAGGGGGAGGTCCAGAACCTCCTTCCTGCTGGCCTGCGACAATTTTCTAAAAGTCCAAGTCTTCTCCTTCGGGAGAGTGAGGCTGTCAGCCCCGCTCACAATTTCCTGCAGCACAGTTAGCGGTGCCTGCTCCTCCCCTTGCTTCTCATCCACCACAGCTCCCCATCACTGATGAAGGCTAATTCGGGAACGCTCCTCGGTCAATTCTTGCCCACTGCTCCGGGTGCCCTGGTGGCCCCTGCCCCAGTATTTGGGTTTCTTCGAGAGCGGGGCAGGTCCACCTCCAGGGTCAGCTCAGTGAGGAGAGCTGGAGGCCTCGAGGTCAGGGCTCACAGGTTTTCCTCCCGGAGCTATTCTGCTTCCGCGGGGCTGGCCTCTGCCTCTGGGGCGTGGAGGGGTGGGTCTGGGGTCTGTCCTTCACGGGCCGGGAGGGGCGGAGCTTCCGGCAGCCGTGGAAACTTGCCCCAGAGGATTTGGGTTGGAGATGGCCCCGAGTGTGGTGGCTCCGAGGTCCGGCCCCTCACGGAGTGGCTGGGCTTGCAGCCTCTTCTTCACACGGTGCTTATGTAAAGTCTGTGAGCCCCTGAGTTACAGCCCCACCAGAGGGCTCCACCCAGGGCCAGGGGCTCAGCCGTCCTCGGAGCTCTCAGCGCCACTGCCCCAGAGAGCAGGGAGCCGCAGGGGCGCTCACACTCCTTCCTCTTCCTCATCGTCAGGCCAGGGTGAGAGCCACCAACGTCCACCCTCAAAGCCCCCCCTAACTCTGAATTTCAGACAGAAGATGAGCTCGGGAAGAAAGAGGAGTAGAACTCTCTGCCTCCCAAGAGGACCGTTTACGGCCGTCAGCCTAACTCCTTCCAGAGCTTCCCACCGGCTCCATCACTCCTCACCCAGGGCAGGGACCCGGCCTGGGGCACAGCTGCGGATTTAAGATCTCTCCCTCCAAAGGATGGGACCGTGAAAAGAACCTGAGCTTTAGAAAACACAGGTCATCTCTTAATCATCTCTCTGTGGCTGGAGACAGTATCTTAACGTCTCTACCTCAAAAATTCTAGACTTAAACATCCTTTTCCCCTATCTCTGTCCAATCTTGGTGGGCTTGACTAAATACAGGGCTGTATAAATATTTTAAAAGATGTAAAACTATTTCTAAAGCCTCAAGATGTGATAAAAACTGAAATTACTTTTAGAAAATAGTTTCAGAATAGTTAGAAATCTTAAGATTCAGAGGGTTTTTTGATTTAAATTAGGCTAAATATTTGTCTTCTGAAAATATGCACATTTGGGGTTTTCTCCCTTAACTGTACTGACATCTCAAGATGACACATTTTATGTTTGTGGTTGTTGACCACCTAGAACATATACATGTACGGTTCATCAAAATACATTTTGTGGAATATTATCTAATGATTCTTCATGTAATTATCCACCCAGTATATATGTTGTCTTATAGAGGCACCAAAGAGATCAGTTATATGAACAATGTATTTTTAAATAACAGCAACCAAGGAGAAACAAAAAGATCTGTTCCTCGAGATGTGCTTCAGGGTGGGAGCAGCTGACAGCTGCTTTCACTGGGAAAAAAAAAAAAAAAA
Organism: Sus scrofa; assembly: GCF_054392235.1. NCBI lineage: Eukaryota > Metazoa > Chordata > Mammalia > Artiodactyla > Suidae > Sus > Sus scrofa. The sequence continues at coordinate 16,913,674 of NC_139391.1, forward strand.
GAAAGAAAGAAAATAAAAGGAAACAGTTTGAGAGTTCCTGGTGTGGTGCAGCAGAAACAAATCCAAGTAGGAACCATGAGGTTGTGGGTTCGATCCCTGGCCTCACTCAGTGGGTTCAGGATCCAGCATTGCCGTGAGCTGTGGTGTAGGTCAAAGACACAGCTCGGATCTCGAGTTGTGGTTGTGGTGTAGGCCGGCAGCCATAGCTCCGAATGGACCCCTAGCCTGGAACCTCCATATGCCACAGGTGTGGCCCTAAAAAAAAAAAGAAAGAAAAAGAAAACAGTTCTCTAGGATAGGGCTCTTCCTTATACCAGAAATGTGATTTGTAGGCATTTGCCTTACAGAAATACTGGGACAACTATACAAAGATAGCCATTGTGTGTAGCAATGCAACATTGTGTGCAAGAGTGGAAAACTGGACACAACCAATAAACACGAGAGTGGTTAAATAAATTATAGTATAACCATACATACAGCGCCACCATGCAGCATTAAAAACGCAATGAGGTGGATTTATGTTTACCGAGGTGGAAAGATGTGCCAGATTCTTTAGTGAGAAAAAGCACACTTGAAAGCCACACTAAAATATACTTCCGCATCACCTTTTAAGAGATGCTCTGTAAAAATCACCACCGCTGCGTGCCAGGGACTCTGAGTTCAGTGCTTTACATTTATGAACTCCTTTATCCTCAAAACAGCCCTATGGGGTGGGGGTCCATTTCATATATATGAAAACTGAGGCACAGGGAAGTTATATAACAGAGATAAGCTCATAAAGCTACAGGGAAAAAGAGTTACCGCAGGAACCCAGGCAGGCCGGCTCAGGAGTCTAGCATCTCAGCACCACACTGTGTTCTTCTGTGTAGATGGGTCTGCCTGCACTTGTTTGGAAAGAAACCCAAGAAAATTCTTGGAGTTCCCGTCATGGCTCAGTGGTTAACGAATCCGACTAGGAACCATGAGGTTGCAGGTTCAATCCCTGGCCTTGCTCAGTGGGTTAAGGATCTGGCGTTGCCATGAGCTGTGGTGTAGGTCACAGATCCCGCGTTGCTGTGGTTCTGGTGTAGACCAGCAGCTACAGCTCCGATTCAACCCCTAGCCTGGGAACCTCCATATGCCACAGGAGCAGCCCAAGAAATGGCAAAAAGACCAAAAAAAAAAAATTCTTAGCACTAGTTACCTCTAAGAATCAGGACTAGGAGATGATGAATGGAAGACATTTTACCTTTTCACTATATGGCTTTCTGTACTACTTGTCTTTGGTTTTTGCTGAGGGGTTTGGGGGATTTTTTTGTTTTGTTTTGTTTTTTGGCCATGCCTTCAGCATGTGGAAGTTCCCGGGCCAGGGATCCAATCCATGGCACAGCAGCAACCCAGGCCACAGTGACATCGCTGGATCCTTAACCAGCTGCGCCACAAGAAAACACCCTACTTGTCTGTTTTTAAGAGGATGCATTGCCTTGCAAACACACATCAGGTACATATACACACACAAAAATATACTGATATTTGTTTAGAATGAGTCTCCAGACTTGGCCTGATGCCATCATCCACCTTAGGCCGAATCCCAGTGATGCTCCCTACAATGACTTGCTAAAATCCTACTCCACTTTTACATGCATCCATTAACCCAGAATCCCCTCGGGGTGTCAGGCCTGATCCCCGGAGACACCTTTCTGCTTAAAACCTTCCATAGCTTTCAGCAGCCATGACAAAATCTGAGACCCAGGGCCTCCCCAGCCTAAACCCTTAGCACTTCACGCTCCAACTTTATGCTTTGGCAACACTGGACAGTTGGTCTCCCCCTGCTCACAAATTTCTGTCACTGGCATCCCTTCTGTCCCCTCTCCTGATTGCTCTTCCAGCCACCCGGCCCACCCTGGCATGTTGAACTCCCAATTACCTTTTAAGGACTCAGTTCAAGAAGCACCTCAGCTGGAAGCTCTCCCCAAGCAACTCGCTGAGGCCCCTCCCCACCGAGACTGAGTTTGGTGCCCCTCCTGCCCCCATTAACCCTGTGTGTACCTCCTCCTAGGACTTGGCACCTAGATTTTAACTGCCTGACATGCACACCTGTCTCCTGTGAGCAACATGGGGCTTCGGTGACCATCTTTGTTTCCCAGGCAACTCGCACAGGACCTGGCATGGCACAGATGCTCAAGAACATTTGAGAACTAACAAGAGAATATTCAAAATAACAGCAAGCCCTGTCATGCCAGGCATTCATCTTAACCCTTTATATGTATTAGCTCTCACTGAATCTTCACAGAGCCTTATCATGGAGGAACAACCATTAGCTTCCCATCCAAGAGCTTTTTAAAGACACAAAGTAACTGTATCATTTGCCTAAATTCATACAGCTGGAAAGTAGTAGGGGTCAGAGGTAGATCCAGGTGTTTGACCCCAGCACCAAGGACTTAACCCCTGTGCTAAAGCTGCCTCTTGAATGGAGAGCTAAGAAATCTAGCTCCAGGCTTAGTTCTAACTCGTCTTCAGCCACGGCACCCCTCCCCTCATCACTCCCTAAGTTCTGACTTAGGAGTACAGCACCCATGAAACCTATAAGTTAGGGTACAGACAGATGGCATTTCATTGCTTCATTAAAGCTCCCATAGGGGAAGCCAGATGTTGTTCATTTGTGTTACCCCAGTGAGCAGCCAGAGCCCAGAATCCAGAAGCAACCACTAAGGTGCATAATTTCTAAAGGCAGGAAGGAAAGACCGAAGACAGAGACGGCTCCCATATATATCCCCACCTCCTCCTCCCTACCTGTTGATGGACTCACGTGTGTGTGTGCGCATGCACACACACACACACCCTCTCACACTCACACACACTGACACCTTAGATCTCATGTCTTCTGAGTATCTCAGTAGTCAGGGGGAAAACGACTTTAAAACAGCATCTCAGGCTCTTTCCTCTGGTTTTTCTTTGTAAAGAGAATGAACCATATGATCCTCTCAATAGACGCGGAAAAAGCCTTTGACAAAATCCTACACCCATTTCTGACAAAAACTCTTCAGAAAGTGGGCATAGAGGGAACCTATCTCAACATAATAAAGGTCATATATGACAAACCCACAGCGAACATCATTCTCAATGGTGAAAAGCGGAAAGAGGTCCCGCCGAGATCAGGAACAAGACAAGGATGTCCGCTCTCGCCACTACTCTTCAACATAGTTCTGGAAGTCCTAGCCTCAGCAATCAGAGAAGTAAAAGAGATAAAAGGAATCCAAATTGGAAAGGAAGAAGTAAAACTATCACTATTTGCAGATGACATATACCTAGAGAATCCTAAAGACTACCAGAAAACTGTTAGAGCTCATCCATGAATTTGGCAAAGTCGCAGGGTACAAAATTAATACACAGAAATCGATGGCATTTCTATACACTAACAATGAAAAAGCAGAAAGAGAAATTAGGGAAGCAACCCCGTTTACCATCGCATCCAAAAGAATAAAATACTAGGAGAATGACAGTCCTTTCTTCGCAAGTTTCAAGCAGCATCAAAGCGCCTCAGAACTGACACTGCAGCGCCACCTTGTGTTCAAAGGTTCAAAATGTCACCCCAGTTGAACCAGGTAAACAGGGTCAAAGTCTTTTTCTAGTCTAAACATTAATGACCACATACACGCTGTTATAGACACCCCACCCCTTATAAAATACCATTGTGTGGTGGACACGGCGTGCTCTGCTTACATTCCCCTCGTTAAAGTACTTGTCACCTAACTGCGGAGAGTGTTCAGCTGCGGACAGCCTCCTGGTGCCAGCCCCAGGAATTGCCTCTGCTGCAAAGAGCTTCCTGGCCCCTCATGCCCTTCCCAGGGCGACCCACATGCAATGACCAGTTGATGCAGTTGGGTAAAGGTCTGACCAAAAGAGAGACACCCCTGAAGAGCTATTATTGCTCCACAGCTCCTTATAGGTTGGCTGTAGCTGTCCTTAGACTGCATTGCAGCTCCAGGTCCCTCCGCCCAGTCCTGCTCCATGTCCCCTCTCCCATAGGTGAAGGATACACCCCCCCTCACAGAATCTGCTTCTTTCGCAACCTGAGATGCAGAAGTATCTCTGAGATGCAGAAGTATCCCTGCTTACTCATCTATTCAAGCATTTATCGAGCCTGCATGTATTAAGGAATGAATTAGATGGAAGACCTAACTCTACTTCTGTAATCTGGAGCTCATATTCGTCTAAATGCAGCTCCTGATCCTCTCAGCTTGTTTGTAGGCAGGTGAGACTAGAAGTAAAGCAGGGGAATCAGTTAATAGCACCAAAACCCTTTTCGAGGTACTGGAATAACCCAAAGAAATAAAGTTCGGGGCCACATAATCTTGTATTTTACCAGTCATGTGGCCATTCACATGAGCACTTACCCCTTACTCATGGGGAAGAAGGAATACACATTTCCCACACAGTTTCAAAGAATGCGTTTTGAAGATATTTGTTTAAGTGAGAGCAGGGAGAAAAGACCTTTCCTATGCCAGCATTTCATAACGCCCTCCTGGCGTTAGCCCCTTTCCATAAGCACAGGAGTTAAGGCCGTTCTCATAGATGCACACCAATACTCTGACCCCTGATTCAGAGACACAGGTCCTAGGAGTTCCCCACCCATCTTCTAACTGTGAGCTGCTGGCATCTTGCATCACGCATTTCAGCATTAGGGCGCCAAAGCATCTTTACTCATGGCCAGCCTCATGAATATTGATATCGTATCTACTCTCCATTACACCTAAGTGGAGGAGAAGGCCAGGCGTCCTAAGGGCATGCGTGTTGTCACTAGTCGCTCTGAATAGCTAACAAAATGCAGAACTCTAAGAGCTCTAATGCTACTGGGTGGACACCCGCTATTCTGCCTAAATAGACACATGCAAACTTTCCGCCTCTGAGGAACATCAGCTTCTTCTTCTGGAAAATATTCTCCCATTGCTCTAACCATGAGGCTCACAGGAATTATTATGCCTGAACATGATGCAATCACCTCCATCAGCACCACATTTGGGCAGCGACCACACCTAACCAAAGAAGCATAGGTTCACCACCCCCTGCAGGAGAACTACATCAGAGTGTCTTCTAGTAAGAAAGAAACATGGGAAGTAGTAGCGGGTGGTTTTGTTACACTCTAAACAAGTCACTTACCTCTCTGGGCCTTTTTCAATTGCACTTAGAGATGAAATTGTAGCCATCTGGTGGCCTGTGATGGGTCCAGTGCTGAGCTTTGGGCTTTACTTAACACTGCTGCCCTTACTTCTCTCAACTACTCAGCCAGGCAGTTATTCTTGATTCCCATTTTACAGATGAGAAAGTGAAGGTTCAGAGAGGTGAAGTAACTTGCCCTAGGTCACACAGCTGGGAACCAGCAGAGCTAATATTTGAACCTTGATTTATGTAATAATGAAACCCAGCATCCTTACCCCCCACATTGTCCTCTCAGTAGTATCACATGAGTTCCTGAAAGAGCAAATGAGAAAGCCCCTCCCAGCAGAGCACCTGCACATCATAGGCACTTAGTAAATGCCCCAAGGGAATGAAGCTGAAGCTGTAAGATGAAAACTTGCACAAAGGATGGTACCGCACAGCCCGCTGCCATCACGTGCTCGAAGCTATCGGTCAAGATGGTTAAGCTACATTGAATGTGGAAGAGGCAGTGCGCACTCCCTCACCCAGACCGTCTCTCACAGAAAGAGTCTGTCCTCCACGTAGTTTCAGGGGCTACCTAGACCCCAGCATGCCTGTTACTCCAGGGCTTTGACTCCATGAACACCAGCTTCCTTTGCCTCAGGCACAAGGTTTATAGGCCTCTGTGTCTTTTCATCACATCCCTCCACCTCTGTGATTGAAGCTTTTAGAACAAGGATCTGTCCTTCAGCCACTAATTGCCTGGGTTTCAGGAGTATCTTCAGTGGTCTCAGGAAAGCCAATGCGTCATCTCTCACCCCCACCTCAACCTCCTTCCAAGGCGAACCAAGGCAGTTTTCTGAACAACAGTATCTTTTTTCGACAGGTTGCTGCCAAGATGGTGATGCGTCTCTTAACTGACCTAAGAAATCCGCGTAGGGAAGAGGATGGTATTAATGATCTACTCCCGGCACGTGTGACACTTGATGAGGGTCATTTCTAACACCACCCTCCTCCATAAAATACATTTATTCGCAGTAATAATTACGAAAGGGGGCGTTCCCATCGTGGCGCAGCGGAAACGAATCTGACCAGGAACCATGAGGTTGTGGGTTCGATCCCTGGCCTTGCTCAGTGGGTTGAGGATCCGGCATTGCCGTAAGCTGTGGTGTAGGTTGCAGACACGGGTCAAATCTGGCACTGCTGTGGCTCTGGCGTAGGCCGGCGGCTGCAGCTCTGATTAGACCTCTAGCCTGGGAACATCCATATGCCGCACCTGCAGCCCTAAAAAGACAATTATTATTATTATTATTATTATGATGATGATGATGATGATGATGAAAGAAAACAAATAATAAGAATGAGCAGACAAGGAATTCAAGGAGTGAAAAAAATTTTCACCACATACAGGTGTGTCTCTATATATATGTATTCATAACAATAAAAAAATTTAAACTGACGTAAATATTAAAGTAGAGAAGGGGGACGATATAATTACATTAACTACTTTTTCTTTAAAGAAGAAACACTTGAAGAAAAGCTTCCAATAAAGCGAACTCCGTGTTGTTCTAAGAATGATTGGCACAGAGAAGGAAAAATTGAAGTAGCTCAGGTTCTGTTTCATCATTTTTCAACCACTATACTATCTATTTTTATTATTAATCTACTTGCTTAAGTGCCAAAATATGTAGGACCACAGGGAACTATGCCCAAAATGGGCTGGAATGATTCCATATCATTATGAATTACTTTCCAAACTCACCTCTGTAGCTGAGTCCGCATATGTTAGGAACTTAGTGAATAATTAGAAAGTCTCCAAATTAACTTCCATGTAAATTATAATTTTAAATAAAAGATAAGTGACAAAAATGTATTAGATTAAGCATAAATATATGCATTCATTCAACAAAAGACATCATCAACGAAATGAAAAGACAACCTACAGACTGGGAGAAAATATTTGCAGACAAGGGGCTAATCTCCAAAATAAACAAACAGCTCATATAGCTCAATATCAAAAAAAAAGAACCCAATCAAAAAATGAGCGGAAGACCTACAGAGACATTTTTCCAAAGAAGACATAAGATGGCTAACAGGTGCATGAAAAGATGTTCAATATCGCTATTAAATGCAAATCAAAACTACAAAGATATCACCTCACACCAGACAGAATGGCCATCATGAAAGTCTACAAAAAATAAATGCTAGAGAGGATGTATAGAAAAGGGAAACCTCCTACATTGCTGGTGGGAAGGTAAGTTGGTACAACTACTATGGAGAATAGTATGGAGGGTTCTTTAAAAAAACTAAAAATAGAGCTACCATACTATCCAGCAACCCCACTGTTGGACATATACCCAGAAAAGAATAAAACTCTAATTTTAAAAGATACGTGCATGCCAATGTTCATAGCAGCAATATTTACAATAGCCAAGACATGGAAACAAGCCAAGTGCCCTCCATGGATGATCCATTTAAGAATATGTGGAATAGGAGTTCCCTTGTGGCTCAGTGGGTTAAAGACCTAACACTGTCATTCCAGTGGCTCTGGTTGCTGCTGTGGCATGGATTTGATCCCTGGCCCAGAAATTTCCACATGCCATGGGCACAGCCAAAAAAAAATTTAAATTATAAAGACTTTAAAAAAGATGTGGTGTATATATATATATATATGTATATATGTGTTGTGTACATGTATAAATACAATGGAATATTACTTGGCTATAAAAAAGGAATTAAATATTGCGACTTGCAACAACATTGATGGACCTAGAGAATATCATAATGAGTGAAATAAGGCAGACAGAGAAAGACTGTTTTGTTATCACTTATATATGGAATCTAAAATATAATACAAATGACTCTCTATACAAAACAGAAACAGACTTAGAGACATAGAAAACAAACTAATGGTTACCATCGGGGAAAGGGAAGGGGTGGGGATAAATTAGGGGTACAGAATTAACAGATACAAACCACTATACATAAAATAGACAAGCAACAAGGATTTACTGTATAACACAGGGAACTATATTCAATATCTTGTAGTAACCCATAATGGAAAAGAATCTGAAATATATATATATGTATACACACGCAACTGAATCCCTTTGCTGTACACCTGAAACTAACACAATGTTGTAAATCAGCTATAGTTCAATAAAAAAAAAAAGTGTGTCTGCATATTGAAATTATTCAACCTCTACAGGACCCACAGCAAAAGTCTTTTTTTCCCAAGGACCAATATTTTGTAACTGACATTGTTAAAATTGCTAGTTTATGGTGATAATAAAAAGCAAACCAATTTCCAGACAGCTTTATTTCTGTTTATAAATTCTCCACAGAAAAGCCACCCCTTTTATTGCTGATGCATACAGCAGACACCCCAACGCCACCACCCTTGGACCACTGTTAAGGGATACTGTTTCTACCTGCTTCGTGCCACCAACTGTGCTACAAACGTTAAATATATTAGCTCATTTAACACTTACAGCAATCTTATTAAATGAGTTAATATACTCAGAATGTTGCCAAGCACATAGCGAGGGCTCGAAAATGTTCATGCTCATCTTTATCCTCATCATTAATAATCCCACCTAATCACTTGAAATCAAGGCACAGAGAGGCTAAGCAACTTACCCAATATGACCCAGCTAGTAAAGAGCAGAACCAGAATTTGAATTTCAAACTACCCGACTCCACAAGTGAGTTCTGTCTGCAACACCGTTTGGCTGAACATTAGCAGAAGGAGAAGTTGCCTGCCTGGCAGTCATGCAATAGATTCCTCCAGCTTCTGTCTGCTGTTCAGTCCCTCTCACACCAGCCTTTGGAAATATCTGGAATTCAGCCATTCACCCCTCTTTTCCACTTTAAGTAATATGCTTGGCATTGACAAGAGTGTGATGTTAAGTAGGTCAGTGATCATTGGACAAAAGCATGTCCCCCATAGGCTGACAGTTGCAAGAAGACAGGGTGAGACCACATCTGCTTTGCTCCTAGTGTCTCCAGCACCAAGCTTAGGTCCTATGACATCATGGGCACCAAAAATGCCTATGAGATGTCCAAACACTGGCACTTAAGTCTCCAATACTGACATGTCCCTCATTCAAAAGATCCAAGAGCCTCAATGAAATTCAATTCAGCATTTATTGTTAGGAGACTGTAAAAGCAGATGCAGAAAATAGTAAGCAAAATCGCTGCTCTTTAGAAAACTTGCATTCTAGCAAGAGACAAGAATATACCCAACAGAGCTGGATATATTTGCCTTCAGTCAGTTTCATGTGCCAGTTAGCACAACATAATTTCTTTGCCATGCATGGTTCTAATGGCCAGGGTGGGTTATGTTTTGGTTTGGCTTTTTTTTTCCCCCCAGGGCCGCACCTGCAGCACATGGACGTTCCCAGGCTGGCCTATACCACAGCCTCAGCAATGCCAGATACAAGCCATGTCTTCAACCTACACCACAGCTTGTGGCAATGCCGGATCCTAAGTGAGGCCGGGGATCAAAGGCGCATCCTTGAGAATACTAGTCAGGTTCTTAACCTGCTAAGCCACAACGGGAACTCCTGGCTTGGCTTTTTATTGAAGTAAAGTTGATGTACAGTATTACAGGTTACAGATTACAGTATAGTGAATCATAATTTTAAAGGTTATACTCCATTAATTGTTAATATAAAATATCGACTATATTCCCTGTGTTGTACAATATACCCTGTAGCTTATTTTATACCTAATAGTTTGTATTTCTTCATCCCCTACCCCTATGTTCCCCCTCTCCTCTGCCCTCTCCCCACTGGCAGCCACTAGCGTGTTCTCTATATCTGTGAGTCTGCTTTATTTTGTTGTTGTTGTTGTTGTTATATTCTGCAGTTCTTTGCACTTTTTTGGATTCCACATATAAGTAATATGAGTCCTGGTTTCTTGCCAGTCTCCATGCTTCTTTCTCTCTCTTTCATTAAGAGGGTAACTACTCTGAGACCATCTGAAAGAAAAGATTTGAGTGGACAACACCTTTAATCTGGTACTTGTTTAGCATCCCTTTATTTAATGACAAAATCGTCACGTGATAAATAATGCAAACTTTCTCATCCATACAGTCTTCTGTTGCATAGAACAGAGTCCCCTTCCGTGGACCCCGGGACTATTCTAAGAACAAGAAAGAAACAATTGTGTTGAAGCCTCACATGTATGGAACTTTTTGTTGCCAGAACCTAGCCTACAAACACTAAATTTGAAACTGACTATAATACACAGCAGAGTGAAGTAAAAGCTAGGTAGAGATATAAGTCATATATTTAAGAGAGCACAGATGAAGAAATTATGATATTTTCTGCTTAATATTTATTGTCTGGCATATCAGATTTTATCCTCACAGTAATACTGCTGAGTATATTGCATCTCCTTTGTATAAGTCAGGACACAGAGATTAGACAAATTAACGAATCTGCACAGTAGCACAAAACTATTTGTAGAAGTGGGATGCAAATTTAAGTGTCACTTCAAAACTCTCAGTCTTTTTAAGACACCATATTACCCCTTGCTGTGATGGTCAAAGATGACTTGAGAGGGAGCTGGCATATGAACTGGGCCTGAGACAGTGAAAAGGGTATAATCACCCAGAATCAGAAGCTCCCAAATTACGCCATCAATATCACACTTCTGTTCAAATTAAGCTTTGCCTACGTGGCCCAAAATTATATTATGGTGATTATGAAATTGGAAACAAAACTTCTTTAATACCTAAAGCCACTTTCTGGAGGGGCAATATTCTCGAGCTGAGTGTGCATTTGTCCTCTTCTTCTAGGTACTCAAGTCATTGGGATGACGGGCCCATTCACCATCTGTCTGGATAAATAATAACTGCCAACAGCCAGGGGCTGAAGCTCCTAGCAGAGCAAGGACACGCAGGCATCAGCAGTCGGCTTGAGCCTCCTCGTACAGAACATACCAATTAAGGGGACTAATTAGGCTTCTGTTAGATTCCAGTGGGATTCATTAAAAGAAAATCTTGTAAAATATTTTATCCCAGAACGTGTACTTGGATAATCTAGAAGAGTGATTTAATTAGGGGATTAAAAGCTCATTGAAGTAGACTCCAGGACAGAATTGTTTCTGTCAAAACAACATGGAGATCACTGTCCAGGGTGGAAAAAAAAAAAAAAAAAAAAGGGCATACCAAGCATCTTCTGCCCTCCTTTTTAATGGGCAGATGGCAGCAGTGATTCATTTCTTAATCACTGTAGGTCCAAACACATAGGAGTAATTTTCAGTGAGTCTTTCCTGCGATGATTAAACTGTATTGACCTTACAGATCTCAATTTCTCTTCCCCGTGTTGCAACATTAAGGACCCCAGATCCTCTGACAAAATCCATGTTCAAGGTCATCTTGGTACTGGATGTTCTGTGTATCCCCTTCCCAATTGGGAGCAAGGCACAAGCTGGGTCACACATTAAAGCCACCCCAGTGTCTGGTATATTGTGACATAATCCAGAATCAACAACTGTTCCAGGCAATGGAAGGCTGTACTTGAAATTTTCCACATTGCCCCAAGTTTCAAACTCTACCTATGAGTGAGGTTCCAGTCACAGTAAGAGTCAAAATCCAGATTCCCTAATATACAGCGCAAATGAAACTTTCTGCAGAAAAGAAAATCGTGGACTTGGAAAACAGACTTGTGGTTGCCCAGGGGGAAGGGGAGGGAGAGGGATGGACTGGGAGCTTGGGGTTAATAGATGCAAACTATTGCCGTTGGAATGGATTAGCAATGAGATCCTGCTGTGTAGCACCGGGAACTATGTCTAGTCACTTATGATGGAGCATAATAATGTGAGAAAATAGAAGTGTACATATATGTGTAACTGGGTCACCATGCTCTACAGTATGAAAAAAAAAATGTTTTGGGGAATTAACAATTTTTTTAAAAATCCAGATTCCACCCTTTCCTGTCTCCATGTCCATATGTAGAACCTCCACTTCTGCAAAGCCTTTCTACGAATTTCCAGAACGTGTCTCACCTGTGCTCAGGAGCAAAATCAGGTAACTCCCTTGTGGGGACCACACTTCTTTCCTCTTCCTATCCTGTCTCCACTTTCTAAAAATTCAGATGCAGTGGGGACTAGATGAGGAAATAAACTGAAATAGCAGATGCCACACTCGACTCAAACTTGCCCCTCTCGACCTATTACCAAGACCTCCAGGTTGTGTCTAGTTCATCCAAGCTGGGTCCTTTTCCCATCAGGCAAGGTCTTGTTTAGAAGGCTCTTCAGACCACCACCCCCTCCCAGCAAACAGGCTTCTGATGAGCTGGACCCTCCCAGGCAGCAGACAGGGCTGCATCTTCTCAGACTAGTTCAGGCTGGTGATACTCTCACACTCTCACACCATGTGTACTCTACCTCGTGACACGTGTCAGAACCCACGTCATATTATTTATTACATCATTGATTAAAATAGGATCCAGGGAAGAGAGGGCTGTGTGCCTTGCTCTCACCACTATATCCCCACTGCTCGGCACTGAGCCCAGCATGGAAGACATTGGATAGACACTCACGGAGTGAAAAGACTCAGGCTTGGAATGCTTCCTCCTCCCTCTGTACTTCCCTGGCTCCTAACTGCTGGTGCTGGAGAAGAGCTAGTCGGTCCATGAATCATTGTAATGAAAAGAACTCCAGATTTCCTGCTGTGGCACAGTGGGTTAAGGATCCAACTGCAGCGGCTCAGGTGACTGCAGAGGCTCAGGTGACTGCAGATCGATGGGTTCGATCCCTGGCCTGGTGCAGTGTGTTAAATGATCTGGCATTGCCGAAGCTGTGGCACAGGTTGCAACTATGGCTTCACTCCGTGGGTTAAGATCTGGCGTTGCTGTGAGCTGCAGGGTAGTTTGCAGATGTGGCTTGGATCCTGAGTTGCTGTGGCTGTGGCATAGGCCCGCAGATAAACCTCCAATTAGACCCCTAGCCCAGGAACATCCATATGCCACAGGTGTGGCCCCAACAAAGAAAAAAAAAAAAAGAACCAGCTGACACCTTGATTGCAGCCTTATGAGATGCTGAGCACAGAACCCAGTTAAGCCCACTTCTGACCTCCAAAATTGTGTTGTGATACATGAATATTTTTTAAGCCACTAAATGTGGTCATTTGTTATGGCAACGATAGGAAACAAATATACAGCCAATGAGGAACATAGCCACTGCCAAAACCAGAGATCCATGTGGGGAGGCAGGGGAATAACACCCCAATCTCTATTTTCTGTCTACTTTCACACTGTAGTGACATTGAAAAAAAAAATAACATAAAACTCAAAATGTACCATTAAGACAAGAATATCGACAGCAAACTGGTTAATGAGCATAACAGATCAAGGATGGTTTAAGACTAGTCACTGTGACAGTCTTCCTGGACCAGGCACTTTGGAACAGATTCTATGACAGTACAACCTCTAACTGTGTACCCTCTCTTAACAAATGCACAGTGAATACATGAGTATTCCTGGAAACTATGGTAAACCCATCTCTAATTCCCACTGTTGATCGGATAAGCACAACCAGCACACACCTGTACTGACTGACTTCACTCTAACAAATGCAAAGATGTGTTACAGCTCAAGCCCAAAAGAGGTTCACTTCCTGCTTGTATAAAGTCCAAAAGTGGTTTCCTTCATTGACTGGCAGCTCTCCTCTAAATGATGACCTGCCAACCCAGATTCCTTCTATCTTGTGGCTCCCCCTTCCACACATGAATTCCAAGGCTGCCATCTCCATCTGCATCAAACCATAAAGGAGAAAAGGCATGGGGAAGGGTGGCATTGGGGAATCACACATGGGAAATTTGGGGGGCCCAACCCACCTGCAAGGGACGCATATAACTTTCGCTCACATTCTTCACCTAAAACTCCATCACATGCACGCCTCTGCCTGCAGACCAGGAGCTGAGAGTAGAAACCGTGCTTTGTAGCAGTTCAGGTCCTTGGAGGTTCCCAGCTTTTATCTAGCATCACTCTGTAGTCCAGTTTATAAGCAGATAAAGTACACAGTTACATCAGTCTCTGTTTGGTGTTTGCCAGGGGAGGCGCAAATTTAAGAGAGGAAGAAAACAAATCCATTCCTGCTACCTCTATGCCAATGAAGCTACCGACAAAAGACAGAGTCCTGTGCATGTGTCATCACTAGGTGGCTCTTTAGGCCTTTGGATTCTTCAAGTTTTGATCTGCGATGCTTTTCAGTGAAGCAGGATAAAAGGATTTTCCAGCCATCTGAGCAGAGATTTAAATGGCCCTATTCTTCCTGGCCTCACCCAAAGAATGGGTCTGGGCCTGCCCATGACTCTGGAAGATTAGCAACTGGGAGAAAAGAGAAGTCACCACAGTTAAGCAGGGCCTGGGGGTGTCCGCTGGATGCAGAGATGCTGAGCCCACCAGGCCTAGTCAGAGCCGTAGCTCCACTCCAGATGCTCAAGGGGACATTGCCTCACATAAACTCCGTTTCAGCATCATGCAATGGAAACTGTAATACTGTAGCAACTTAATACAGTGTTCTGGCTTTTCCAAGCACTTTCACAAACACCTTCAACCCTGTGTCATGACAGTCCTGTGAGGTCAGCATTAGGTTCCACGTTGCAGGTGGGGAAGCTGAGGGGCTAAAATGAAAACTCGCTTGCCCACGGTCACCAAGCAAGTTAGGGGCAGATGCAGAACTTGTGGTTCTTTCCACTGTTTGGTGCTCCGAGTCTTATAAAACAGTCAGGGAATTCCCACTGTGGCTCAGGGGGTTAGGAATCTGACTAGTATCCACGCGGAGGCAGGTCTGGATCCCTGGCCTTGCTCAGTAGGTTAAGGATCCGGCATTGCTGTGAGCTGTGGTGTAGGTCACAGATGTGGCTCGGATCCCATGTTGCTATGGCCGGCAGCTGTAGTTCTGATTTGACCCCTAGCCTGGAAACTTCCATATGCTGTGGATGTGGCCCTAAAAAAGACACACATACACAAAAAAGTCAATTATATGATTCTGGTGTGCCTCACTACAGCATAATGAAGTAAGCAGGACAAGTAGTGTCATCACTATATTCATCTCACAGAGGAAAATACTGAGATTCAGGAATGTTTAGCAACCTGCCCATTTGGGCAGAGGAAAGGCTATATCTCATGATTCCAGATTTCCTCTTAAAACAGGCTTTTTAATCTTAACACCAAACAAGGCCAATTTTCTCCACTTGCTGCCACATAGAGGATAAATGTTTAAATTCATTTTAAATGTTTAGGAAAGTCCTTTCTCCTCTCGCCCATCAGACATGATTGTATAATTCTGTCCAGTGTCAAGGTTAACCCTGTCTTTTACATCCTCTCATTGTACATTTTTTCAACTATATGAATCAAGAAAATAGAAAAACAAAAAAGGCATTGGCAGAGGCTGAGGAACAAATGGGTAGTAGAAAAAGCAGCCAGTTCTCCAGGGCCCCTGTGAGAAGCATGCGGCTCAGAAGAGTGGTTTTCAAACTGGGCTCCAACGCTGGCCTGGCAGCACCAGCCACTCCAGCGAGTGTCAGTGGAGCTGTTTTTCAAGCCCTCCCCTCACCCCAGGTGACTCGGAAGTTCAGCTAGGACTGAGGACCATTCTGCTCTCCAGGGTTTGCGCTTCTGCTTGAAACTTTTCCCTTAGCCAAAAGGAAATGACAATCTCATGCAGAAGAAATAAGAGCAACCTGACCTAAAAGTCAGCTACCAGCATTAGCTTAGAGTTGGGATCCATTAAGGAGCCAACAGGACTTTGATCTTCCTCAGACTCCAGATGAAATGAAAATATAGTCGCAGCTAAGGAGGGAACTGTGTGCTCTAACCACGTGATTTTCAGATTCCACTAACATCTACTGAAGTCTCCAACACGGCAGGCACTCTGCTGGAGGCTTAACAGCCTCCGAATGTAAGCCACTTGTTCCTCCGCCTCTGCCAGTGCCTTTTTTTTTGTTTTTCATTTCACAACCATCATGTGGAAATACCAGTGTCCCTGTCTTATAGATGATACTCAAAACTAGTCAAGTGACTGCCCTACCTAGTGCTTGTAAGTAGCAGAGTTCGTTACATCTCAGTTAGAAATAAGGATACCTACCTACCATGGTCTGGGAGTCTGCTATGTGCCTGGCCCTTTGCCAGTAGCTATATACATGATTTTATTTTTATTTTTACTTGTATTTTTTTGCTTTTTAGGGCTGCATCCATGGTACATGGAATTTCCCTGACTAGGGGTCGAATCAGAGTTACAGCTGCCAGCCACAGCAACGCAGGATCCAAGCTGCATCTGCAACCAACGCCACATATATACGATTTTTAATGGTCAGAACCACCCTTACCCGCAGAGTTATGTTTTTATTCCTGTTCTCCAGATGAGAAACCAACACTTGGCAAGGTTCTATCACTACCCATGGCATCACTAGGAAAAGGCGGGAGCAGAAGTCAGTGCAGGTCCCGGTCACTGTAATGGTAGCTGTGGTTGTTTCTTCATTTTCCACTGTTTTCCAGCTTGCTCTCGAAGTCAGTGTCGGTGTCTGGTGACACCTAGGAGCTACAGGTACGCTCCCCACCCCCACCTCGGCTCAGAGAAAGGCTGGTAATTAAAGTCAGGCTGCAGGCTCCCTGTTTCCTCGCCCGATTGTGTGGACGAGAACGGCTGCTCTGGCAGCCACCCATGACCCAGGCCTGTGCCAACATGCTTCAGATTCTGCCTGAGTTCTGGGCGACTGTTCAAACGTGTCCGGGTTTCTCTGGGCCATTTGGTCCCCTGCCATGCAGTGAAATCCTGTCGTTCTGGAAAGAACTGATTGAGAGATAGGAGTCGAAGCAGCAGTCTACACCCAGGTCTCCGGTGTCCTGGACTCTCTGGACACAAAACTGCCCACCCACCCTTCGGCCCTCGGCGGAGGCCTGCTCCCTGTGGGCAGAAGGATCCAAGCGCCCAGCGCGGGAAGGACACGCCACTCCCGCTCCCCACTCCGAGGGTCCTTTGTGCCAGTTGTGTTTTGTCTTCTGGGGTAAAGGCTCCGGCCACCATCGCTCCTTTAGGAACCAGCTCCTGTGAAGGGGCTGGTTAGTCACGGATTCCAAGTCATTGTGGGGGGACCGGGCGTTTTCAGTGCCGGGGCTTCCAGTGAACTTTTAAATCCTGAGATGAAAATACAGGGGCATCCAGGGCCCTTCCTCACTAAGTGCAGAGAAGAGAAGGAGCAGGAAGTTCAAGGCTCTTTGCCTGCCCTCTGTTGAGGCCTCTCTGGCCCATGGTAGTAACAAAAATAGTTACAGGTTTAAAAGGGTCTTTCTATAACACCTGGGTCTCTACACATGTCATCTAAGGCATCCACAAACCTGTGTGATACCATTACTACCATATGACAGAAGAAAAACCTGAGGCTCTGAGTTACTATTCTGCCCAAGGGCAGCAGCTGAAAGGACAATGCAGGTCTTGACATTCAGTTCTGGAGTTCCCGTTGTGGCTCAGTGGTTAACAAATCTGACTAGGAACCATGAGGTTGCAGGTTCGATCCCTGGCCTTGCTCAGTGGGTCGAGGACCCGGCATTGCCATGACCTGTGGTGTAGGTCACAGACTCAGCTTGGATCTGGCGTTGCTGTGGCTGTGGCGTAGGCTGGCAGCTACCGCTCTGATTAGGCCCCTAGTCTGGAATCCTCCATATGCTGTGGGGAGTGGCCCTAGAAAAGGCAAAAAGACCAAAAAAAAAAAAAAAAAAAAAGGACATTCAGTTCCATCTGACTGCGAGGCTCCAAAAGTGACCCTCAACCTTCAGACCATCTGACTAAGATATCAGGGACCTTATCAGTGGCCCTTATCAGAAGATAGGAGTTGCCAGCTAGACAAGCACAGGCTGAAATAGGCAATAACTGTGAACTTTCAGGGAGCCTCCCTTAAAAGTGAGGAGCCCCATTGTCTCAGCTCGGGCCGCTGTAACAAGTACCACAGAACGGGTGGCTCAAACAACAGACATTTATTTCTCACAGTTCTGGAGGCTGAAAGTTTGAGATCAAGGTGCCAGAATGGTGGGCTTCTTGGTGAGGCCCCCTTTCGTTCTGTGTCCTCACACGGAGGAAGAGAGTGTGCCAGCTTTCTGGCCTTTGCTTTTAAGAGCACTGATTCCATTCATACAAGCGCCATCCTCGTGACCTAATTAACTCCCAAAGGCCCCAACTCCAAATACCACTGCACTGGGGGTTCAGGTCTCAACCTATGGATTTTGGGGGAGACACACACATTCAATCCATACCACCCACAATTCAAGGAAAGAGTTTAAAAGGAAAAGCTCATACCTAAGTAGACCCTAGAAAGAGAGGAAAAAGAGTGTTGATGGTGCTGGGGCCCCCGGGGTGATGGCTCCAGACCAGTCCTGACCTACTGCTCCTGGGAGGAGATCGCCCTCCCACAATGCACTTGGGACCTTCGCAGCAAATGCAGTCAGCTGTACCAGCTGGTCTGTTCCTTTGAGTAAGACCAGTTTTCAAGATTGTCACCCAGGGTCAGAGCTACCTATACAGTGCCTTTGTGCAAATTAAAAGAAGAAGAAGAAGACAGCCCCTGTTTGATGCACAGCTTAGTGGCTCTAGAGTAAGCATGGGCTGGAATTTAGTTTCCACTCATCTCTATGGCTGTGCAACTCTATGATCCTGAGTTTCATGACAAGCAACAGTAGCAGAATTATCAGACTGCAGTTCTAGATTCACTTGAATCACAAAACCAGTTTGAATCCCTCTTTTGGACTTTATGTTTGTTGGACTAGGTAAGCCTCCAGGTTCTGGCATGCTCTGGGGAGAGGGGAAGCCTCTAGCAGAGAAAGACATTAAGAATTCATGCAAATAAGGCAGTAGGTGCTGGAACAATTAATTAAACATAAAGAAGCCTAGCCGTAGTTGTCCCCAGACTGGATCCCTGTGTTTTTGGACAGCACAAGTCAGTCTTCCAGCACTGGATCAGTTCTGGGGCACTGACTCAATGCTAGATTGAAAAACAGGTTTTAACCTGGGCAAATGGCAGTAAGTGAGACAAAATTCAGGGTCAGAGCATGAGCTTGCCCTGAAGCGTTAGCAACATCTGCCTTGACTGCAAGAGTGAGGGGAGGTTCCTGCCACACATGTGCCAGCTCTGGCTCACATCCCATTTCTGCAAACTCCTCTTATGTTTGCCCCTCTCTATTCCTGAGGGTGTGTGGTCACTCTCTCGCACTGTCCTCATATACTACTGCTGTTGCTTGAAGTTAACCAGAAGCTCTGTTGGGGCAGGGAGACTCCAGGTTTCCATGTCCACCTTTCTAGCTATCACATCCCCATCACTGAGCACAGTACCCGCCCTCAGTAGCAACTATGTAAAAATGTGCGACATGAAAGAAAGAACATACAGCTCATTGGAGCCACTTGTGATACGTGCCAGCAGAGTTAGAACCTTCTTTTTGTTCCTGAAGGACTTCACTTATGCCCTAGTTCCAGCGCCTAACACACAATGGTTGTCTGTCTGTCTCACTAGGTTATGTACCACTTGAAGTTAGGACCTGTGGTACATTTATCTCTGCATCTTCGTGCCTGGCACATAATGGGCACATTTACAGAGCTATATATGTGCTATAGAAAAGGTATTTGAATAAGAACTAAATTAATGTTACATGAATGAATACCTTCCCTAAGGCAGTTTCTTTCCTTCACCAGAAATATCCTCTTCCTCCAAGTACTTCTCCAAATCTTACCCATTCTTGAGTTCCTGCTCCACACTCTGAAAGAGCTCTGATTTCACATGTCCCAACAGCCGTGGCCACATAGGCGTAATGAAAATAGCAGGTTGGCATTAGATTTGTTGAAAAGTTTTTCTGCGAGATGAACTGACTTCTTTTCACTTTTATTAAGATCTAATTAACATGTGACATTACATAAATTAACAGCATACAACATGATGATTTGATAAGTATATGCATTGCAAAATGATTTCAAGCACCTTCATCATTACATATGGTTATCATCTTTTATTGTGGTGGTAGTGAAAATACTTAAGATCTACTCGCTTAGCAACTTCCTTTTTTTTTTTTTTTTTTTTTTTTGGTTGCCTCACAGCATATGGAGTTTTTGGGGCCTGGGATCAGATCTGAGCCACAGTTGCCACCTAAGCCACAGGTGGCAATGCAGGATCCTTAAACCACTGTGCTGGGCCAGGGTTCGAACCTGCATCCCAGCACTCCCAAGATGCCACTGATCCAGGTACACTACAGTGGGAACTCCTTAGCAACTTTCAAATATACAATTCCGTTTTGTTTACTATCATTGCCATGATGGACAACAGATCCCTGGAACTTATTCATCTAATAACTGAAAGTCTGTACCCTTTGACCAACATTTCCCGTTTTTCCTCATCCCGAGCCATCCCCAATCTACTCTGCTTCTATGTGTTGACATTTTTAGATTCTACATGTAAGTGAGATTATACAGTATCTTTCTTTGTCTGACATATTTTATTTAGAATAATGCCCTCAATGTTCATTTATAGTGTCACAAATAGCAAAATTCCCTTCTGTTTTTAAGGGTAAATAATATTCCATTGTAAATACATTACATTTTCTTTATCCTTTCATCTGTCAATAGACATTTAGGTGGTTTCCATATCTTGGCTATTATGAATAATGCTGCAATGAACGTGAGGGTGCAGAATCCCTCTGAGATAGCGAGTTCATTTCCTTTGGTTATATAGTCGAGAGTGGGATTGCTGGATCAGATGGCAGTTCTAGCATTACATTTTTGAGAAAACTCCATATTGTTTTCCATAATTACTGTACCAATTTACATTCCAACCAATACTGCACAAGCATTCCCTTTATGCCAATACTGCGTGTCTCTTTTCTTTTTAATAACAGCCATTCTGATGCGTGAGAGATGATAACTCATCGTAGTTTTGATTCTCATTTTCCTAATAATTAGCGATGTTGAGCACCTTTCCATATAACTACTGACCACTTGTATGTCTGGAGCAATGAGCATTCAGGTTCCTTACCATTTTTTTTTTTTTTTTTTTTTCCTCTCTTGGCTGCACCTGCAACACAGGAAGTTCTGGAGCTGTGACCTATACCACAGCTGCAACAAACTGGATCCTCCACCCACTGCCTCGGGACAAGGATTGAACTGGCACCTCCACAGAGACAAGCCGGATCAGCAACCCACTGCACCACAGTGGGAACTCCTCTTTGTCCTTTTTGTTTGTTTGTTTTTGGGGCCACAGGTGTGGCATATGGAAATTCCAAGGCTAGGGGTCAAATCAGAGCTACAGCTGCCACCACAGCCACAGCCACAGCAGTGCCAGACCCATGCCTATACCACAGCTCACAGCAACACCAGATCCTTAAAGCACTGAGCAAGGCCAGGGATCAAACCCGCATCCTCATGGATACTGGTCGGGTTTGTTTCTGCTGAGCCACAGTGGGAACTCCTCTTTGTCCATCTTTAAATTGAGTTACTTGGGGTTTTGTCATTGAGTTACTGGAGTTCCTTATGTATTTTGTATATTAATCCCTAGTGAGATATACGGTTTGCAAATATTTTCTCTCATTTCACAGGTTGCCTTTTTCTTTTGTTGATTCTTTAGTTTGATGAGGTCCTAATTGTTGATTTTTCTTTTGTTGCTTATGCTTTTGGTGTCATATCCAAAGCTTCGTTGCCAAGCCCATTGTTAAGAGGTTTATCCCTATGTTTTCTTCTAGGAGTTTTATGATTTGAAATTCTGTTCTTAAATATTTAATACATTTTGAGTTAATTATTGTGAATGGTGTAAGATTGGGGTCCAATTTCTTTTGCATGCAAATATTGAGGTTTCCCAACACCATTAATTGATGAGCTCACCCTTTCCCCACTGAGTCTTTGTGGCTCTCTTGTCACATATTAGTCAACTGTATATGTGTGGGTTTATTTCTGGGCTCTCAATTCCATTCCATTGGTCTATGTGTCTGTTTTTATGCCAGTAAAACATGGTTTTTATATTACCATAGTTGTGTAATATAGGCTGAAATCAGGAAGTGTGACAGGTATAGCTTGTTCCTTTTAAGATCACTTTGGTCAACTAATCCACTACAAAGGAAGCAAGACCATACAATGGAGAGAAGACAATTTCTTCAATACACGATGGTGGGAAAACTGGACAACTACATGTAAAGGAATGAAATTAGAACATTCTCTAACACCATATGCAAAAATAAACTCAAAATGGATTAAAGACCTAAATGTTAGACTGGATTCTATAAAATTCTTAGAGGAAAACATAAGCCAAACACTCTCTGAAATAATCTGTAGCAATATCTTGTCAGATCCACCTCCTAGAGTAATAAAAAGAAAAACAAAAATAAACAAGTTGGACCTGATTAAACTTTAAAGTTTTGTATATAGCAAAGGAGATCATAAACAAAATGAAAAGGCAACCCACAAAATCAAAGAAAATATTTGCAAATGAAGCGATTGACAAGGGATTAATCTCCAAAATATACCTCCTGCAGCTCAATGTCAAAAAAAGAAAAATAACCCAATCAAAAAGGGGTAGAAAACCTGAATAGACATTTTCCCAAAGAAGACATAGAGATGGCAAAAAAAAAAAAATGAAAAGATGCTCAACATCACTAATTATTAGAAAAGTAGAAATCAAAACTAAGGTACCACCTTACACCAGCCAGAATGGCCATCATCAAAAGTCTACAAATAATAAATGCTGGAGAGGGTGTGGAGTAAAGGGAACTCTCCTACACTGTTGGTGGGAATGTAAATTGCTACAACCACTATGGAAAACAGTATGGAGTTTCCTCAAAAAACTAAATATAAAACTACCATATGATCCAGCAATCCCACTCCTGGGCATCTATCCAGAGAAAGCCATAATTGGAAAAGATGTGTGCACTCCAGTATTCGTTGCAGCACTATTTACAATTGTTAATACGTGGAAGCAACCTAAATGTCCATTGACAGATAAATGGATAAAGAAGATGTGGTACATATATACAATGAAATATTACTCAGCCATAAAAAAAGAATGAAGGAATGCCATTTGCAGCAACATGGATAGATTATCATATTAAGTGAAGTTAGTGAAAGGCAAATATCGTATATCACTTTTATGTGGAATCTTTAAAAAAGCATACACATAAACTTATTTTCAGAACAGAAGCATCCTCATAGACTTTGAAAACAAATTTATGATTACCAAAGAGAACAGGTGGTGGGAAAAGGGTGGAGTAGGAGTTTGGGATTGGCATATGCACACTGGAGGATATGGAATGATTGGCCAACAGGGACCTCCTGTATAGCACAGGGAACTCTACCCAATATTCTGTGATGGTCTATATGGGAAAATAAATTGAAAAGGAAAAAAAACATTGCTTTGGCTATTTGGGGTCTTCTGTGGTTCCATGTAAATTATAGAATTGTTTCATCTGTTTCTGTGAAAAATTCCATTGGAAATTTGATAGGGATTGCATTGAATCTGTAGAATGGTCATTTTTATAAGTTTTCTTATCTTTTATTTATTTATTTTTTTCTGGCCATGCCCACAGCATGCAGAAGTTTCCATGCCAGGGATTGAACCCAAACCACAGCAGTGATAGTGCCAAATCCTTAACTGCTAGGCCACCAGGGAACTCCCATGGGTATTTTAACTATCTTAATTCTTGTGATTCATCCATGAATATAGAATATCTTTTCATTTATTTGTGTCTTCTCCAATTTATTTCATCAAAGCCATGATTTCAGTATATAGATCTTTCACTTCCTTGATAAAATTTATTTCTCAGTATTTTTATTCTTTTGGATATTATTTTGAATAGGACTATTTTATTTATTTCATTCTCAGAGAATTCATTCTCCATATACAGGAACGCAACTGATTTTTGCGTGTTGATTTTGCATCCTTGAATTTTACTGTATTTATTGATTCTAAAAGTTTTTTGCTGGACCTTTTATGATTTTCTATATAGAAGATCGTGTTATCTGCAAATAGAGACAATTTTACTTCTTCCTTTCCAATCTGTTTGTTTTTTATTTCTTTTACTTGCCTAACTGCTCTAGCTAGGGCTTCCAGTACTGTGTTGAATAGGAGTGGTGAGAGCGGGCATCTTTGTCTTGCTCCTGACCTTAGAGGAAAAGCTTTCAAACATTTGCTGTTGAGTGTGATGTTAGTTGTGGGTTTTTTATATATGGCCTTTATTAAGTCAAGGCATGTTCCCTCCATATCCACTTTGTTGAAAGTTTTCGTCATGAAAGGATGTTAGATTTTGTCAAATGATTTTTTTCTGATCAAATGATTTTAATCCTTCATTTTATTAATGTTACATACATTAGTTGGTTTACATAGGTTGAAACATGCTTGAATCCCTGGGGAAAAAAAACACTTAATTGTAGTGTATGATCCTTTTAATGTACTGTTCAATTTGATTTGCTAATATTTTGTTGAGGATTTTTCTTCAGTATTCCTCAGAGATGTATTGGCCTATGATTACCTTTTCTTGTAATGTTATCTGGCTTTGGTATCGGGGTAATACTAGCCTCAAAAACTGCAGCTGGCTTACTATATGATGAGACAGGGCCACAGGCTGTAATCCACAATTGGACAGGCCACTAGCTGTGCTCTGATGTTGGGCTGGCTCCCTGATTGGGTTGGACCACTGAATATGCTCAATAATTGACTTGGGCCTTAGGCTCTGAGACTGGGCAGGTTTGGTGCCCAGCCTCCATGGTTGGACAAGGCCACA
This sequence comes from Sus scrofa, assembly GCF_054392235.1. Classification (NCBI taxonomy): domain Eukaryota; kingdom Metazoa; phylum Chordata; class Mammalia; order Artiodactyla; family Suidae; genus Sus; species Sus scrofa. The sequence goes on from NC_139391.1 coordinate 16,938,543, forward strand.
AGCTGTGCTCTGTTGCTAGGTAGGACTGATGGCTTGCTTCCCTGCCCAAACAGAGCAGTAAACTGGGCTCAGAGGCTGCTCATGGTCTCTTGCCAGGCTCTTGCCAGGCAGGACTGGGGGCTTGGCATCCAGGGTGGGTAGGGTCATAGTATAAGATCTTCGGCCAGACAGCCCCTTGGGTGGGGACCCAAACTGTGCAGAACTGCCCACAAAACCCGGCCAGACAGGGCCTCTAGCTCACTCTGTGGGTAGGCAGGACACTGGTCAGGCTCTCTGCTCAGGTGTCATCACCAGCAGGAACATAATTGGCCAAGACCCACATGTTCTTTGCTGTGAGCCTCATCCCCTTCTCTGTCTCTAGCTGATCCCTACTAGTCTACCCTCATTGACTCCCCCAGTGATTCCTGTGAGGCAAGGCTGAAGTGGCCCTCCTGGAACGCATCCTGGAATGCTGGGGAAGCTGGATTTTGACCTTGAGCTCTCTTTATCCCACAGAAGAGATTATAGGCCCTGAGAAACCCTCCAGGAACAGAACTATGCCTGCAGAGGGGAGGGGCCATGCAAAGCGACATCGTGGTCTCAACCTTTCCAGTGCAGTTTTTCTTTGTTTCTGTACCTTGGATCCAAGCGTATGCTTCAGCCTTACTCCTAGGATTTGGAATCTTCCCAGAGGCATCTTGTGCACAGTTGCCATCAGGTCTTTCTGTGAAGGAGACTGAAGCCAGGACCACTTGTTCCACCATCTCATTAACATCAGTCCTCCTGACTGATATTTCTTTATTACCATATTCAACCTTGAAAAAAAAACAATTATTTTTATACTGTGGCCAAACAAATAAAATCATGACTTATATAGTTAATTTCATGCCTTTCTAATAATCCTACAAATTTCTGATTTTAACAAAAGCTTCTCCTTTGGAGAAATGACTAGTGGGAGTCTTTCATGGGGTAAATATTACCAAGAAGCTGGAACAGGGCTAGAAACATTGAGTCGGATGCTTTCCTAGGGTCCAGGAAAGAAGCTTAGTCACAAGGTCCCAGAGGCAACTGGAACTTGGACTTGGATACACGTTAGGGAAAAGAGAGGACGAGAGGGACAGGTGAGACATTCCGAGCTGTTAGAATCCAAGCACAGCAATCACATGAGAGGCAGCATTTTAGTTCCAAGGCCTCTTCAAAGGCATCTTGAAGCAGTGGCTGGAGCCAGCAGAGAATCTGATATCAAGAAAGGACAGAGGCCTGGAGTTCCCGTTGTGGCGCAGCGGAAACGAATCCGGTTAGGAACCATAAGGTTGCAGGTTCGATCCCTGGCCTCGCTCAGAGGGTTCAGGATCTGGCATTGCCATGAGCTGTGGTGTAGGTCACATATGTGGCTCGGATCTGGCATTGCTGTGGCTCTGGCATAGGCCGGCAGCAACAGCTCCAATGAGACCCCTAGCCTGGGAACCTTCATATGCCATAGGTGCAGCCCTAAAAAGACAGAAAAAGCCAAAAAGGGGTGGGGGTACAGAGACTTGCCAGTAGCAACTCGGAGGGCTGGCAATTTATTCACATAATAAGTATTTGAGCCCCTGTATGTCAGACCCAGGTAGTCCCTGGAGGTACAACAACAAACAGGGCACACACAATGCCTGCACTCACAAGCCTTAAGTCTAGAGCCAAAGACAAAGGGCCAGGCCTCAGCTAAGTGAACTGGATGCCCCGATGGAGCTCCAGACCCAGCCAACCCTGAGCAGAAGACAGGGCAAAAGCAGTGCCATGCAGATCAAGCACACACCAAGGAGGGCAGAGGAAAGGCCGCATGCTCCTGAACTCACAGAAGCTTGTTAGATTCCCCACACCACCACTGGGCCAGTAGACTCACCTCTTGGTGAGGAGCAGATACCCTCAGCACTATCAGGCTCTTAGCAGCCCAGATGCTGAGTATTTGCAGCTCAGGGAAGTTGGATGCAGTGAGGTTCAACAATAGCCTCAGAGTGCCTAACAAATAGCCAGCTTCAGCATCTCTGCCAGACGCCCCTCATTCTGACCAAGCCTGGGCATGAACTGAGCTGCTCAGTCTGCTTGCTAGCATTATTGGCAATGGAGAGCCCATCCCTTAAATTGTGGACAGCTTCTATAGGTTGTATTATTTCTGTTGAGAGTCCTTTCCTACCATTCCCTAAAATGAAATGAAATGGAATGAAATGAAATATGGCATGTTGCATAAGTCTTATTTAAGCACACAAAAGATTTGTGTGACATGGTAATAGGATTTAATTTTGCTTGTTATAGTGTCCATTGTTTTATTAGTTTCCTAGGATTGCTGTAACAAAGTGCCACAAACTAACTGGATTAAAATAATATAAATTTATTATTGTACAGTTCTGGAAGCTAGAAGTCTGAAATCAGGGTGTCAGTAGGGTCCATATGAAGGTGTTAGAAAAAGATTCTTCTTTGCCTCTTCTCGCTTCTGGTGCTGATGGCACTCCTTGGTACCACTCCAGTCACATGGCTGACTTCTCACTTCAGGTCTTCATATTGTTGTCCTCTCTTTGTGTCTCTCTCTGCATCTAAATTTCTCCTTGACATCAGTCATATTGGAATAGTTCCCACTATAGTGACCTCATTTTAACTTGATAACCTCTGATTAGATAAGACCTTATTTCCAGATAAAGTCACTTTCTGAGAGCCTAGGAGTTGGGACTTCAACACATCTTTTTGAGGGAACACAACCCAACCCATAACATTTATTCTAGGTAATAAGTGGCTCTTGAGCCAATGGCCAGGAATCTTAGCCAATCTAGCCACATATCACCACCACCACCATGCCCTCTGTCTCCCCCTTCTTCCCCCCACCCCCACTGCCATCGCATTCTATGAATAAATAAATATGATTTTTCTCAACTTGGAATATGTTTTTAGAAACATCGCATTGGGGGGAAAAAAACCTGCCTATATGATTTAGTTAGCAATTAAACTATCTAGTACTTTGTGACATATCTTGGATTCCTACATTGTTTCTTCACTCTCATATTGGCTCTAAACATTTCTTGTCCTTATAGTCTTAACTGTTTAACTCAATTTTAGACCCTCTGAGAACAGAGCTTCTAGTTATTGTTAATCTCACAGAGAAAGATTTTGGTCACACTCTATGGGGGGAACAAATGATTGAAAGCATATCACCATACATTCTATGCCTGCCACCAAACATACCACTCCAGGCAAAGTAACTGTGCCCTTTGGCCCAATAAAATTATTAGTATGGTTGTTCTTGCCACATACAAAATTCCTACCACAATTAGGGTTTCCACAGAAAGCTGGCTGTCTTGGCACAGTAGGTCCTTAACAAATAGTAGCATATATGGCCAGTGGACAAGTTTGGGGCAAAGCTCAAATGTGAAGTTCCTTCTTCAACTTCAAAGCCTCATAAAATTCATCCAGCAATCACTTATTACATGTAACTATTGCTGGATCCCAGAAAATGATAGGGATGCAGAGGTGAGTATCTGCCCGTTAGAGAGCAGGCAGAGGAATAACTACTCTTACAACAATATAGTTAACTGTAACGAGAAGATAAGCCTGGGGTCTTGGCATATCATAGATGAGTCCAGAGTAGAAGCACTTAACTGATCCAGAGAGGCTTAAAAAGGTGACACTTAGGAGTTCCCATCGTGGCGCAGTGGTTAACAAATCCGACTAGGAACCATGGGGTTGAGGGTTCGGTCCCTGCCCTTGCTCAGTGGGTTAACGATCCAGCGTTGCTGTGAGCTGTGGTGTAGGTTGCAGACACAGCTCGGATCCCGTGTTGCTGTGGCTCTGGCGTAGGCCGGTGGCTGCAGCTCCGATTCGACCCCTAGCCTGGGAAACTCCATATGATGCAGGAGCGGCCCAAGAAATAGCAAAAAGACAAAAAAAAAAAAAAAAGGTAACACTTAGGGTGAGAATGATATGTTTAGTAGGAATTAGCAAGCAGAGAAAAATGGGGAGTGCATTCTAGGTAGGTGTAGGTAGTACAGAAATACATTCATGAAGTGACATGGATATGGAACATTCAAGCATCTATCTACAATTAGTCTATATTCCTGTAACATAGATACTATAGCGAAGTGGTAGTAAGACAAGAGAGGCTGACAGGAGCCATATGTTTAAGCTAACTTTGAACTTTACCTTGAAAGTGACAAGGAGGCACTAAAAGATTTTAAGAAAAGGAGTAATGACCGGAGTTGCTTTTTTAGCAAGATGGCATCAGCAAGCAATGAGGAGGATGAATTAAAGGACCATGAGTTTAAAGACAAGGAGATCATTAGGACATCATTGCCGGAGGTGAGGTGAGGGGTGATGAGGACCCAAATTAAGGAAGGGATATTGGAGGCTGGAGATATAGGAGACTGAGGATAACTGATGGAGCAGCATCTTGTCTTCATGAAACAGGAGAGCAGGATGCTGAGCTCCGAAAGCAGGTGAGGGTCCCACCTGCCTGAGAGAAAATCCTTTGTGGAGGGGAGGTTACAACAGAAGCAGTCTTGTCAGAACATGGAATGAAGAGGGGGTAGAGTGGAGGCTTGAATGGAGATGAGCAAAGGCTTGGAACAGTTATTTAGAAGATGGAAGAAGACTAAAACACACTCCAAGAACTCAGGGATGCCCAGCTGAGATGGGGAGTCATAAATATGCAGCATATAATGTAATTATTATCACCAACTAGGCGAAGTCTTACAACTGCAAGCACATTATAAATCTGGTCCTGAAAAATAGCTACCATTATACTTAAAAATCATTGTCTATGTATGGGCAAGTACATAGCTAACCAGGAGACAAAAATACCTCATCACAGACTGCGGGATAAAATGACATTCGAAAGCCTGCAACAATCCATTCAGCCTTTGGCAGGACTATTGTTAATGGGCACTCCTTACTGTACTATGGTAGGTGGCACAGTCAGACACACATGACCTCAGGCTGGAAAGCAACATGTGGAGAGGAAGAATCAGAGACGGAATCATTTGGAGGCTACACAGGGGCCAAGCACACATTGTTGGCATCCTGGATAACAAGGCAGTTTGGAAAATTGACCTAATGCCAAACCTTAGCTGCAGGGTACGAAGAACTATCTCTCCCTCTTGGTGGCCATTTATACAAACCCTATGCCAAAACCCCATGAAAACCCTTTGGGATAGTTACCCAATTTTGCCCATGGGAAGACTGCATTTCAATACAATTAAACAACTAGCCCATGGCTGGTAAATTAGCAGAGATGAGATGTTGCTAAATTGATTGATTTAGTCCCTCCCCTTGTCCTTACATTCTACCTATAAAATCGAAGATAATAATAACACCTTAAGCAGAGATCTTCGTAAGCATTAAATGCGGTCATATGTGTGAAAGTGCCAGACACCCACAGCAACTGTTTACATATTTATCTAGCACAGTGGTTTGCAACTGATAGCAATTTTGCCCCCCACGGCATTTGTGGTAATGGAGACATTTTTGATTGTTGCTCTAGGAGAATGCTATTGGTAGCTAGTGAGTAGAGGCCAGGGATGCTGCTAAACATTCTATGACACGAAGGACAGCCCTCCTAGCAGAGACTTATCCCACCCAAAATGTCAATAGTGGTGAGGTTGAGTCCCTGCTATCAGAATAATGCAGGAGCTGGGAGCCACACACACTAACAAAGCACAGCAGAGCCTCCCAAGTAACAGGCAGGTCTTGGTGACCCGACACTTGTAGATCTGGATCTTGGGTCCACAACTTGCTTGCAGCAGTTATTTAACCTGTCTGTGCCTCACTTGCAAATGAGGATAATAACAGCACCTACCTCATGGAACTGAGAGAGAGGCTCATTGAGTTGGTCCTTAGCTCAGAGCTGGCACATGGAAACAAGCAGTGGTGGTGTTATCATTAGTAATGAAAGGTATGGCAAGGAAGATGCTGGGAGAAAGACACCTTGTTTTACTAAACTGGGTAAGAAGAGGAAATTAAGAAACATTGCAGTGACACTAAAGCCTTAGTAATTGTCCCAGGGTTATTAATGTTTTCCTGCTGTGCAACTCTACCCTGGATTGTACTCATGGAGGGGGAGAGAGTGGGAGGGATCGGCAGCTTGGGCTTATCAGATACAACTTAGAATAGATTTACAAGGAGATCCTGCTGAATAGCATTGAGAACTATGTCTAGATACTCATGTTGCAACAGAAGAAAGGGTGGGGAAAAAACTGTAATTGTAATGTATACATGTAAGGATAACCTGACCCCCTTGCTATACAGTGGGGAAAAAAAAAAAAAAGATGCAAAAAAAAAAAAAAAGAAAGTAGTTTCAATAAATTAAATAACTGCTGAATAACATTCTGCTAACATAATGGAATGAGTTGCTCGTCACCATCTTGAAATTTAACAGACACCAAGTTTCCGAAGTTGCAAAAGTTCTTTTCATAGTTAACAAGACTCACCACTGTATTTCCTGTGGTGTTTTCTTAAGACAGGTTTTATTCAGAAGACTATCACTTAGGGATAGCATTTAAAGTTGTCTGCCATGGCTTGATACTATTTGTTTGCTTTTTCACAAATGCTTTTCTGAAAAGACTGCAGTACTTTTGACTTATACAAATATTGATCTAGATTTTTATAACTTTAACATAACACAGAGTTTCAACTTTCTTACATGTAGCTATTTTGATCATCTATCTTGGTGTCTGAACAGAGACAGCTCTTCTCTGCAACTTAAACAGTAAGCAACACCTTATATTGTCTGCATGTAGGTCTCTCTGGACATTTTCACCAGCAAGTCTGCAGAACTGAAGGGCTCCCTTTATTTCCTTCCAGCAACTCATTTCCCACATCTTTCTCTACCCCTCAACCATGCTGATATGCCATGAGTCCTCTCTGCTACGTCATGTCTGGTTAAAACATTTCTGACTTTTCGCAAGTCTCCCTCAGATTAACAGATCAGACTCCTCTCCAGGGCCCTTCAGCACAGGTGAGGTCCGCAGTCACCCACCAGTCTCCTGTCCACAACTAACACACACCTAACAAGGCAGGGAGACCACACAGAAAACCGTCCTCTAGGAAAATACCCCAAAACACCCAAATCAATAACAACATACCTCTGCTCCATTCTTTTCAATATAGGCTTTAATTCATAACACACTCAAGGGGAGGGAAGGGGAAGGTCCAGGATACCGTTTGGAAGGGGCAATTACCCTAAATACACTGGCCTTGTGATGAAAAGTTGGGAAAGGAACAGGTGGCTACAGAGGCCACTTCCTGTCCCTTTCGCCATCCCACCCTATTCCCTAAACGACGAAGTGGTTTCTTGGTAAGAACCTACCAACTGCTTTAAAAAAAGAAAAACACCACACAAGGCTGTGATTAAAACAACCCCCAACTTCTCTGCATTTCTTTCTCCGAAGTTTCTTTTATTAATTGAATTTTTAAAACCCCGTTTCAACTCCATGTGCATTTTCCCATCGTTCTTTAGGCTTGGGAGAGACCCAGAGGCAGGAGTCCCCCAGAGCAGTCTTTTATTGGGAGAGAAGAGTACCTCGAAGTCAGTCCCGGGGCGCCTCCTCCTCTCCGGGCGCCCCTTCCCAAACCCCATCAGGTCTCCAAAGGCTGGAGTACGCGGAGCGGCTGTAGCCAGCGCTGTACTCGTAGGACACCTGTTGGGGCGGCGGCGGGGGCAAAGCGCAGTCTGAGAAGAAAGGGGCGAAAGAGGCCAAAAGACCAGGCCCGTCCTCCCCGCCCGGAGAGTCCGGGGCGGCGGGGTACAGAGGGCGCAAGGGCTCGTTCAAGGTCAAGCCGCCGCGAGGGGCAGCGAGGGGCGGCTTCTTGGGCGCTGGGCAGCCCGGAGCGCTCCAGGGCTCGGGATACAGTAGACTTCCCACCATTGCGGGCGGAGGCTCAAAGAGGCCGGGCTCCAGCTCTGGGGATCCCCGCACGACCGCTGCTCCGGTGGGGAACACATCAAGAGGCTCCGCAGCCAGCAAGACGCCCGCCTCGGTACCCTGGCAGTAGTCGGGCCCCAGCAGCTCGAAGAATTCCACTGCCTCGGCGCCCTTCTCCAAGTCGCCCAAGCTCACGCCGGGCCCCGACGGGCCGCATCCGCCGCTGACCGCCCGGGACGGCTCGGTGAAGAAGGACGGGGGCAGGTTGCGGGCCCGCAGCGGGACCTTCCTGGCACCGGGGACCACCGGACATCCCGCGGTGCCGGCCGCGTCCCCTCCGGATCCCCCAGCGCCAGCTCCGCCGAGGCCGCCCGCGGTCGCCGCCACCGCAGCCCCGGCCGACTCGGCGCCCCCAGGGACGTGGCGCAGCGAGTCGAAGAGCGCGGCCAAGCTCCGGCTTTGCAGGCTGGCGGCCGCCGCAGCTTGCGACGCCTCCCGCCGGGGGGCCGCCTTGCCGTGAGTCGCGACCGCGACGGTCTGGGCGCCGGCAGCGGCCAGTGGCCGTTTGGCGGGCGTGTCGGTGGCGCCCGGGGAGGGCGGGCAGGGGGGCGCGGCGCCCATGAGGCCGCTGCAGCGCTTGATTTGCTTCTGCAGGTACTTGCGGTGGTTCACCTTCCTCTTCGACTTGCCCGGCTTGTCCAACGCCAGCTTGATGTTGCTGGACGCCGAGTCGATGAAGCTGAGCAGGTCGCGGGTGGCCTCGCGCACGTCCCCGCCCTCGGCACCCGCCAGCAGCGCTCCGGCCGGAGTCCCGGTTTCCTCGTCCTCGAAACAGCAGCCCTTGTCCAGGGCTCCGAAGGCGCCCCCCAGCCCATCCGGGGAGCCCCCGAAGCCGAAGGGGACGAATGGATGCGTGCTGAGGAGCGCCGCCTGGACTGCCATCCCCGCGGCTCCTCGGCAGCCCGCACCGCGGCCCACACCTCCGCCCGTGCGCCCCCGACCGGTTTCCGCCCGCGGCCCAGGCCCGGCTCCCGCCCTGGCGCGGTGCGAGCAGCGCAGCCTCCTCGCTCGGGGCCGGGCTCGCTGGTCGGCCTCCCGGGGGAGCTCATTAGGTCTTGTAAGCGAGGGGCGGAGGGAGGAAGCGCAAGGCGACCGCCCCGGTGGCGGAGGGGAGGGGCTTATTTAGCTGGGCTAAGCTGGAAGTGGGGGGGGGGTCACTTTTCCAGCTTTCTAGGCTTTCTCAGACTCATCACCTTAACCCCTTAGTTTCCCTTCACCCCTTGCATTTTTCTTGGCCAGCTCCAACTGCAAGACTTGAGGATCCTCAAGTCCAGCTCCTGCATAACCACGCCCTGGCGAGGGGTACTCTCCTGGAGGCTAAGGCAAGTGTCCAGACACGTGAGTTTCAGTACCAGCTCTGGTAACAGTAATAGCCATCAGCTGCTGGGCACTTGCTCATGCTAGGCACTGTCCACGTACTCATCATTGAATCTTTGAACAATAGTCCTATAAACTACGTCTTATTATCACCATACAACAAAACAGGAGACTGAGCCTAAGAGAGTTTCAGTGTGTTGGCCAGAGGCTATATCCAGACCAGTCTGACCCCAAAGCCATTCCTAAGCCCTTGACAAAACTGAAGTTCTCTCTTGGCCGTGGATTCCTCACCTATCCGATGGGGAAGGAAACTAATGTCTCTCTTCAAGTTCTAGCCCTGCTCCTAAGATTCCAAACCGAGTTTCTGCAGGACTCTCAACTCTGGTGCTCCTTCTTCTAACCCTTAATTGTTAGAGCAAATCCGAGCCAGCACTTGACCCATCCTTTATTAACAGCAGATAGACAGCAGGAGGCAAGAGAGAAAGTTGCTCCCACTAAGCTAGCTGGTGAGAGAGACAGCAGAGCAAGAGAGCGAGAGAAAAAGTCTCAGCATCTTGGGACAAAATATGGATTGGAAACTCTCCCCTACCTATCATGCCATTTAGGTTGATCTTTTGGAACTTTTATTGCATTTCAGGAATCACCCTGAAGTTCAACCCAGTTTCACCTGGGTAAGCTTCTTGGGATAGAGAAAATGAACAACGGCAGAGGTAGAAGATGATTCAGAAAAGACTTGGTCTCTGGTCTTAGCCTCACCACTCAGTAGCTCTGTGATGGGTTGAAATCTTTGATGAGTACATAGCTTTGGGCAAGCCAGCTGACCTCTCTCTGCCTTAGCTTACTCAGGCTAAATGCAGGTAAGTGGCCCACCTGACAGGGCACTTGCAAAACATCTTATGAAAAATCCTTATCTGTTGGCTGTACTATAGCCTGTGATGAGTATTTGCTCTTATTTCTCTAAAACACAAAAAGGTGACTATGTTTCCTTATATGAACACCTAATATGTATGAACACCTCAATCAGAGTGTTCATGGGGATTAAGTGAAGTCACATATATGAAGGTACTATGTGTGATAGAGTTTTCTTTAAGTTATTATAGTTTAAGTGCAGAGTCTACTCAGGGAAGCTATAGACCATCCCTTTCAAAACTCTTTTCTTTAAGCCTCACTTTTCAGGATGTGGCAAAACCATTTTTGAGCAGCCTTACCAAAGAAGAAGGTGCCCTATGAACACTTTATCTGGGAGATGAAGTACTTTTCCCAAGCTAACATGGCTGAAACACGCTTGTAAAAAACAAACAAACAAACAAACAAAAAACCCTTAGGTTGGCTCAATTATAATATACCTTTCATTTGAGTTACACACAGGATTTTATCTTGCATGATAGGACTATTTTATTGCTGATGACCGTGCACTCAGAAAACTGTGTGGGCCTGTCACCAGGTTGTGCTTCTCGCACCCCTCCCCCTGCCCCACCACCCTTGGATGTGAATGCCAGAACTTCCCTTTTGATTTTGGCAGGATCATTCCATTGACCTCCGGGTCTGGCAGCCAAGAGCACTAACTATTTTTTTTTTTTTTTAACCATCTTTCAACTGAGCAACTCTTACAGACCCCCAGACGGAGACTGCTGAGAACAATACATTTAATTGACATCTTTAGTCTGAAAAAAATCTCTTAATCCCCAGAGAGTTAGCTAAGTCCTCAAGTAATCATATTCAAAATAAATGGAATATGAAAAGACTTATAGGTAAAGTCTCTTTACTTACACATCATTGGAGCTCTGAGCATCAAAGATGATTGGGAGTTAGATGAAGACAGATTCAAATTCTGGTGAGTGCCCTTAGACAAGTCAGCCTATCTTCCTAAGGCTCAGTTTCCTCATCTGAAAAATGAGAATGGTCCCAACTGTTCTCAGAGTCTTTGTGAGAATTATATAACCTCACAAACAAATAATAGCTGCAAGTCCTATTTGATTTATCTGTGCAATGGAGAGCATCTCAACTCCTCAGGGTTGTTGTGAGATGGTATATACGACAGCTCCTGGCACAAAGTACCAGCTCAACAAATGTCCATGTCTTTGATTCCTTAGGCTCCATTAATTTCTTACCAACACATCACCCTATAAAATCAGCATCATTTGTTCTTTCCCTCAGCAAAGTGAGTGACTATTTTCAAATGCAAGAGAGCAGTAATATTTACACGTTGTAGAAACTAAGAAAAAAGCCGTGTAAGAGTATAGAGAGAGTGCTGAAATTAGAACCATGGATTGAGACGGAGTCCAATATACCCTTTCATTATCCAACTGACTATAAAAATTAACTTAATCCCCTGTACCTCAATAGTTCCATCTATAGAATGGTAATAATCATGAATCTATTTGATAAGGCTATTGTGATACTCAGTGAAATAATGGAAATGGAAGTCCTTTGTCAACCATAAAGATCTATATACAAATATATTTCACAGCTTAGAAGTTCTACAGCCTGATTCACAAAATTGACCCTTACACATAAAATATCCATCCAATCACTTACTTATTCAACCAAAAGATCCTGACACCAACAATGTGCTCAGCACTGTGCTAATACTGAGGATAGAGATAAGAAGCCATTTTTCCTACCCTTTCTGGTGGAAAGAGATGCATGCAAACAAGCCACTGTAATATAAGGTGCTACTTCTCAATGGAAGCAAATTAAAGGTACAATAGTTGATGGGATAAAACACTTTCACATTCCCCAGAGGAATTGGGGGACCCTGTATAAACAGGTACCATCTGAGCTAAGATTCAAATGAAACATTTGAGTTTGCCAAGAAAACAAACAATATCTCTGGTAACAATCAGGCAGAGGCATGGTCAAATGAAAGCTCTGGTGTTTATGGAAAACTATAGACAAGAAGGCAACAAAGAGAGAGTTCCCATCATGGCTCATCGGAAATGAATCTGACTAGCATCCATGAGGACACAAGTTCAATCCCTGGCCTTGCTCAGCGGGTTAAGGATCTGGCATTGCCATTAGCTGTGGTGTAGGTAGCAAACGGGGCTCAGATCCCACGTTGCTGTGGCTGTAGTGCAGGCCAGCAGCTAAGCTCTCATTCGACCCCTAGTCTGGAAACCTCCATATGCCGCAGGTGCAGCCCTGAAATAGGACAAAACAAAAAACAACAACAAAAAAAGGGCAACAAAGAACTTCCGCTTGAAATAGCTCTATACCTGAGACTAAAACAAATCCTTGGCGCTTCCAATATGCAGCTAAATGGCACATGTGGGCCCCAGCTCATGGTCTCAGCTGCTTTTCCCCTTTCCTTTGGGGAAAGATCTCCGTCTCAGATGAATTGAGTTTCAGCAGTCAGTAGCCTGCTCCTGGCAGCCCATCAGCCCCTCCTCCTACACCCTGAATGAGCAAGCTCGTTTGACTAGCTTTGACATCAATCCATTCCACTTCCTATGGGGCGGAGGAACCCAGCTCCAGCCTGCACTAGGGCCTCTCTGCAGATCTCCAAGCTAGAGCTCTTTTGCTCCACTGATACCTAATGCTGAGCAAGTAGGATTAGTCTCCTTGGGAACCAAGCCCCCCAGGGACTCAAGGGCTGAACTCGCCCCAAACCATTTGGGAGAATTGAGATTTCATATTGTTCTTTTACACTTGGATTTCGGGACATTACTTAGACAAAAGCCCACCTGAGAGCTGCCTCCTTTCTTGTGGGTAAATATAGCAGCAGGATCAAAAGCTGACTTACTTATTTTGTTTTCCTCTTTGTAACTTTAATCATACTCCCTGCAGGACAATCTTAGTTCTCAGAGATGTCAGGAATGCACATTCATAAAAGGAAAAATAATTATGCATCATTTTCTCTCTCTTTCTTCTCATGCCAATTGCTTGTCATTCACTATCTTTGAAATCTCAAATAACACAAATCGATTCCTCAGTTTCACCACACAATTTATAGTGTCAGTTTCATCATAAAATAATGTTACCTTATGAACTGTGTACCTCCCCAAAATGTATCTCTTATTTTCTTTCTCATCCTTTCCTCCCACCCTCTGATCCATGTAACATCGACAATAGCTGGTCTCTAGGATCCAAGATGCATCATTCATATGACTGCACCTGTGCCTAGACATGCTGGCCTATCCAGTAGGCGTACTCAGACTTCTTACCCGGAGGCTCAGGAATCCCAGAGACAGTGTTCCAAGAGGACTTGTGGGGCATCTGTCAGGCTTCGTATAATCCAGCTCCAGAATTCCCAGAACATCACTTTCACTACATTCTATTGGTCAAACAAGTCATTAAGGCCAGTTTAAAAGGAGGGGAATTAGAAAATTCCCTTGTGAAGCAATGGGTTAACCATCTGGTGTTACTGCCCAGCATGGCCAAAAAAAAAAAAAAAAAGAGGAAAACTAGAATCCAGCCCCAATGGAAGAAATAGCAAAGAATTTGCTTGGTATGTCTCTTAAATCTCTTTTCATCTACATCACCCCTTCTTTGTTTTCTTTACAGTTGGTTTATTGAAGAAATTGGCCACTGCCTTGTCATTTTGCTCCTACCTTCTGGATTCAGTTAGTTGGATCCATCTCCATGGTGTCATTTAATATTTCTCTGGCCCCTGTGTTTCCTGTAAATGAGAAATAGATAGAGTGGCTTGGTCAGATTCATGTTCTTTTTTATGTTATGGTGTATGCATGAACACATGCGCGCACGCGCACACAAACACACACACTATAAAGTACATGCTACAGGAGTTCCCCTCATGGCTCAGTGGTTAACGAATCTGACTAGGAACCATGAGCTTGCAGGTTCGATCCCTGGCCTTGCTCAGTGGGTTAAGAATCCATTGTTGCCGTGAGCTGTGGTGTAGGTGGGTGGCTACAACTCTGATTAGACCCCAGGCCTGGGAACTTCCATGTGCCGAGGAGGGTCCTAGAAAAGGCAAAAAAAAAAAAAAAAAAAAGGAAAAGAAAAAAAATTAAATTAATTAATTAATTAATTAAAATAAATACATTCTACAATATGGCAGTTCCCATCGTGGTGCGGCAGAGACAAATCCAAATAGGAACCATGAGGATGTGGATTCGATCCCTGGCCTTGCTCAGTGGGTTGCCGTGAGCTATGGTGTGGGTCGCAGACTCGGCTTGGATCTGATGTTGCTGTGTCTGTGGTGTAGGCCGGCAGCAACAGCTCCAATTAGACCCCTAGCCTGGGAACCTCCACATGCTGTGGTGCGGCCCTAAAAAAACAAAAGACAAAAAAAAAAAAAAAATATATATATATATATATAAATACATATATGCTACAATATGTATAATGGTTTCAGAATAACAATGCCAATATTTTTACCAATAATACACTGAAATTTTATTTTTCCCCTTTTTTCCATTATTGTCCTCAAAACTTATCCTACTAGTGATGAACAGTCTAATTACTGTCTTAAATTCACTTTTTAAAATTCTTCTCTGTGTTGTTGTCCGACCAATTCAATACACAGGTAGGTTTGTTTTGTTTTATATAAAATTTCTTTATAAATCTTTAATTTTGTTTTATAATTTTTAAAATATTTGCATGGTTTCAAAGTCAAAACTATACCAGAAGACATACTCAGAGAGAACTGAATTGTGGTCCCTTCCACCCTATTCTCTCACCCTTTCCTATAGGTAATCATTGTTGTTGTTTTGTTTTGTTTGGGTTTGGGCTTATCCTTTTTAGATAATCATATTTTTATTATAAATTTTCTTCTTTCTTGTTTTGTTTGCTTAACAACAATACATGTTCATTCACTTTTTACGTTGTGTAGTATTCCACTGAGTGAGTCTACCATAGTTTATTTAACCAGTTCTGTTATGATTAACTTACTTGGGTTTTTTTTAGATCTTTTATATTATAAATTGTGCTTTGATGTAAACCAGTATCTCCTAACTACTGGTCTGGTACTCCTTTTGTAATATTTATGTAGTTATGAAAACAAGGCATATACTAATTTATATTTATTCCTCATTTCATTTATTTAACAAGCCTTTATTGAACTCAGACTATGTCAGAAAGTGTATGATTTTGGAGAAATATAAAGATGCATAAAGCAGAGTCCAACTTTCAAGGAATTCATAATGTAGTAGACAGTACAGACATATTCAAGACATGCAAAGCTTTACAAAATAAGGTATAAGCAAATCACTGTGAGTTCAATAGAAAGAGAAATCCACTCAGATAAAGAAAATTAGGAAGTCATCATAGGCAATGTGACATTTCAGTAAAGTTAGAGGAGAACTGGAATTCCCCAAAGTACATGAAGACAATATAGACCATATGGAAACTTAGTCTTAATGTTTGTCCTTACCTAGGACCTTTTCATTTGTCACATGGAGAATGTATTCATGTATTATTTATTTATATACATTACAGACTTAGTTAAAATTTCCGTTTTTCAAATGAATGTGGATGGCGTTTTCAGTACGTAATGAGTACCCCTGTGTTCCTGGATATGCGTGGGAAAATACTTGGACACGATGCTGTCTGGGCCAGGATTATCAGATACTAAATGTCAAGGCAAGAAACAGTGGAAACGCTGGAGTATGTCTCTGCCTTTCCATATCTCTTGAGATATTGTTGAGCTTGGTTTATGCCAAAGAAAAATAAGACCCAGAGAGAAAAGACCGGATTTAAGTTTTGGATCTACATTTTAAATGCATCTTGTTTATTTATGCTAGTCTACTTCATTTCAGAAAGGAATTTAGACCATTTATTAGAGTACATAAAATGCAATAAGGTAATACAAATTAAAAGCAAAATTGCAACCCAGTGCCCAAATCTTGGTTCTTTATACCATTCTCCGGTAAAAGGAACTAGCCCTTGTTGGAGAAATGATTGATTCTAGGACTGCAGGTAGAGAACAAACAAGATGAGTCTGGAACATCTTATAGTGCCAGTAAGTAAAGAAGTGCTCAAAACACAAAATGACGGGCTAAGTCAAAGAGACACAGGAGCCAACCGAAAGAGCTCCCAATGACCAAAGCTGGAATAATTTAAGCAACAAAATAAATAATGTAATAATCGATTATAAGCCAAAGAATAAATAAATATCCATTAGTCCATACTGATGTAAACAAATGATTTAAGAAATAAATAAATGAGGATAATAAATAAATCTCCCATGAGGAAGAATTCCAAGTAATTTATATACACTCTGCTGTCCAGGAGGTGAAGCAAAACTTCTCACTCTTTAAATGTGAGATGTGCAAGATGAGCTTTTTTCAAAGAGAATAGCATGGAAAGAAGTGGAAAAGAGTAATTTTACAGTAAAGAAACCTGGCAGATAACACTTCAGCCAGGCAATCAAGGTTAACAACAGTGCTGTCATACAGATAGTATAAACCCTTGATAGGACAGCATGAGAATGGCACTTCTGTGGTTTTCCCAAAAACCTATTGCTGCCATCTAATCATGAGAAACACATCAAACAAACTGCAACTGAGGGGAATTCTGCAAGAATACCTGACCAGTACCTCTCACCACTGCCAAGGACACCAAAAACAAGGGAAGTCTGAGAGGCTATCACAAACAAGAGGACCCTGTGACAGAACTGAAATGTAGTCTCCTAAATGGGATCTCAAAGCAGAATAAAAAGAAACTACAGGAGTTCCCATCATGGCTCAGTGGTTAACAAATCCGACTAGGAACCATGAGCTTACGGGTTCGATCCCTGGCCTCGCTCAGTGGGTTAAGGATCCAGCATTGCCATGAGCTGTGGTATAGGTCACAGACGAGGCTCAGATCTGGCATTGCTGTGGCTCTGGTGTAGGCCGGTGGCTGCAGCTGCAATTAGACCCCTAGCCTGGGAACCTCCACATGCCGCAAGTGCAGCCCTAGAAAAGAGAGAAAGACAAAAAGAAAAAAAAAGAAAAGAAAAGAAACTACATAAGCAAAGGATATCTAAATTATAGACTTCGGTTAATAATAACATAAAAATATTGGTTTATTAGTTGAGCAAATGTGCCATAGTAACATAAGATGCTAATAAGAGGTAGGGCAACTGGGTATAAGATGTAGAGGAACTTTATACTATTTTTGCAATTTTTCTGTAAATCTAACTCTATTCTAAAATAAAAGGCTTATTTTAAAAAGAAAAAAGGGGAGTTCCCATCGTGGCTTGGCGGTAATGAACCCGACTAGTATCCATGAGGATGCAGGTTCAATCCGTGGCCTTGCTGAGTGGGTTAAGGATCTAGCATTGTGTTGCTGTGGCTGTAGTGTAGGCCAGCAGCTGCAGCTCTGATTAGAACTGCAACCTGGGAACTTCCATATGCCTCAGGTGCAGCCCTAAAAAAGCGAAATAAATAAATAAATAAATAAACAAAAAAGGGTAGGAGGATGTCATGAAGAAATAAAAATATAAAGCATGGCAGTGTGCTCAGTGGTTCCTCAGATCTGCCTCTTGCTTCAACAGTGTTTGGATCGAACAGACCCAGGGACGCCACTTGTTCCAGCCTCCCACCACCCTCCCAACATTTTTTTCCAGTCCTTCTAAGTTAGCCACTCAGCTACCCTCTGCCTCCAGGACCAGCCAACACCATTTGTTGAGCTTAACTTCTTATTACCAATCAGCCATGAGCTCCCAGATTTGCCAGAATTAGTCCACCAAGTCGGAAGCTATTGTCAGCTACCTGGTCAACATGCAGCAACCGGCCCCCTTTACCTACCTCTCTCTGGGCTTCTATTTTGACCATAATAATGTGGTTCTGGAGGGCATAAGCCACTTTTTCCACAAATCGGCAGAGGAAAATCACAAGGGCAACTTGAAAATGCAAAACCAGTGCAGCAGACAGGCCCTCTACCAGGAAGCCATTTCAGGATGAGTGGAATAAGAACCCAGGACGCTCTGGAAGCCACCATTCTCATGGAGAAGAACCGGAACCAGGCCCCTTTGGATCTGCATGCCCTGGGTTCTGGCTGCGCAGAGCCCCACTTCTGTGATTTTCTGAAGAGCCACACCCTAAAAGAGCAGGTGAAACTCATGGAGAAGATGGGCGATCACCTGACCAATCTCCACAGGCTGGCTCATCTTCAGGTTGAGCTGGGCTGGATGCATGTCTCTTCAAAAGGCTCATCCTCAAACAAGACTAGGAGCCTCCGGAGCCTGTGGCCTTTGAGGAACCCCTCTGGTGTTGGGTCTTCTGCTTATAAGACCCTCTCTACAGCCACTAAGCAGCTTTTTAACCACCCTGGAGCTCTCTCCCAAGGCTTGGACCAAATGGAAACAATAAAGCTTTTTGCAGAAAAAAGTATTAAATGAGACCTGAGACCTAGAATAAGATTAAGCCTTAAAAACATATATTATATCCTTGCGAAATAATCACAAACTTGGCCCTAATCTTCGTAAGAATCAATGGGAAAAGCAAGATCTGATCAGTTATCATAATTAACATTAGCCAGAAGATAAAAGGAAACCAATTTTTTAGGATAAATAGAAGGATCTTTGGTACTAGAGACAGTCAGGTATTTCTCTCAAGGGTCCTCATAAAGAGGAAATTGTAAAGTGGAATGAACAATGTTCATATACAATAGCTGTGGCTGATCATTGCAGTAATGGCCCTATTGGATGACTGATCCCTGGGTCCCCCTTTGCTATATGTCATTGCCTCTCCTTCCATCACAAGCTGGAGTCTGTTTCTCCACACCTTTGAACCTATGCTGGAAATAGTGTAAGAATTCCAAACTTTTGCAACCTTAACATAAAAGCCCTTACAAGGATAACTTGATCCCCTTGCTGTACAGTGGGAAAATAAAATAAAAAACTTTTAAAAAAAGCCGTTACAATATCATTGTGCTATGCACCTGAAATTAACATGATATTGTACATCAACAAAACTTCAGTTTAAAAAAGAGAGACTTTGTAGTTTCCACTTTCACAGTGACCCCATGCTATGAACAATCCCAGGGGAACCAAGGTGCCCCTGATGACAGCCTGCACCACTGCCAAATATGCCTGTGAGACTGTTCTGCACCCTCCAAACCTAGTCAAATCATCAGACAACTGAAACCACATGAGTGGTTCCTGTAAAAGAATCCCTCAGATTGCCAACCCATAGCATCATGTGAAGTTTTACATTTTGATTTTAAGCCAATAAATTTTGGAATGGTTATGCAAAAAGCTATTTTTAAAAAATAGCCTTCACTGTAGAAGAAAAGCACCACACTCCAATAAATCTATCAAAAGCAACTGAACAGAAACCCTTCTTTCTAACTGAACACCTTGGAAATCTCTCTTGAGCAAGATAACCCCTGCCCTGCTCACTTCAACTGAGATAATGGTTGTAAAAGTGCTTTGCAAACTGGAAAGCATCCTACTTTGTTGGACAAAGAACTTTGTCCAACTTTTTTTTTTTAATTTCCAAGGTTGTATAAGTTTTCTGTTTATTTGCTATTAACGGGAAGTCTGAATTCACAAGGAAAATATACAGGGAAGATTTTTTTTTCATTTATAGTGATTTTTTTTCCATTATAGCTGGATTACAGTGTTCTGTCAGTTTTCTACTGTACAGCAAAGTGACCCAGTTACACATACGAGTATATATTCTTTTTTCTCACATTATCATGCTCCATCATAAGTGACTAGATATAATTCCCAGTGCTACACAGCAGGATCTCCTTGCTAATCCATTCCAAAGGCAATAGTTTGCATCTATTAACCCCAATTCCCAATCCATCCTACTCCCTCCCCCTCCCCCTTGGCAACCACAAGTCTATTCTCCATGTCCATGAGTTTCTTTTCCATGGCAAGGTTCATTTGCGTCATATATTAGATTCCAGATATGTAATATCATATGGTATTTGTCTTTCTCTTTCTGACTTACTTCACTTAATATGAGAGTATCTAGTTCCATCCATGTCGCTGCAAATGGCATTATTTTGTTCTTTTTTATGGCTGAGTAGTATTCCATTGTGTATATATACCACATCTTCTTAATCCAATCATCTGTCAATGGACATTTAGGTTGTTTCCATGTGTTGGCTATTGTGAATAGTGCTGCAATGAACATGTGGGTGCATGTGTCTTTTTCAAGGAAAGTTTTGTCCGGATATATGACCAAGAGTGGGATTGCTGGATCATATGGTAGTTCTACATATAGTTTTCTAAGATACCTCCATACTCTTTTTCCATATTGGTTGTACCAATTTACATTCCCACCCACAGTGCAGGAGGGTTCCCTTTTCTCTACACCCCCTCCAGCATGTGTTATTTGTGGATTTATGAGTGATGGCCATTCTGACTGTTGTGAGGTGATACGTCATTGTAGTTTTGATATATATTTCTCTAATAATCAGTGATGTTGAGTATTTTTTCATGTGCTTGTTGGCCATCTGTATATCTTCTCTGGAGAAATGTCTATTCAGGTCTTTTGCCCATTTTTCAATTGGGTTATTGGCTTTTATTTATTGTCCAACTTCTTAAAAAAGGCTATGAGCTTTCCAGAATATTGCTAAACTAGGATAGTTAACAGTACATGCATAAAAATAACACTGGATTCTCCTTACCCTGGACAATCACTAAGTCAGTTTTCTAAACTATGCTCTCCCTCCAATGCTTGTCACCAATGATCATTCAGATGGTCCCCAGATGGCTTGACGTTTTCAAAGGAAAGGCTGAAATCAATTTTGAAGCTTGAAAAGTTTGAAACAATTTTGTGTACATACATTTCAAAATCTTTAAATTAAAAATTATGGTTTGGTAGTTCCCATGGTGGCTCAGCAGTATTGAACCCGACTAGTGTCCATAAGGACACAAATTCAATCTCTGGCCTCACTCAGTGGGTTAAGGATCTGGTATTGCCATGAGCTGTGGTATAGGTCACAGATGCAGCTCAGATCTAGCATTGCTGTGGCAGCTGCAGCTCTCACTGGACCCCTAGCCTGGGAACTTCCATATGCCATGGGTGTGGCCCTAAAAGACCAAAAAAATGGCTTTTGCAGAAACTCAGTTTTTTCTTTATAATCATATCACAATGGTTACACATGTATTTCAAAGACTATAGATTTGTTCCACTTAAACTACATGATCAGTCACTTAATAGATGCAGGTTTCACCTCAAATTAATGTAATTTACACATTACAGTTTTTCTTGGTTACATTTTCATTTTGCTCATTATTAATATATTGCAATTATATCTCAAATTTATGAAAGCAAATTAATGGCTTTGAGGCAGTTTTGTAGTACTAAATTAGAAAAATATTTAAAACACTATAAATATATAAGTAAACAAGATAAATTAAAATCCAAAATATACATGCTGGTGTAAACACATCTGTAGGTATAATAATTTGTATAAGCACTACAAAGAAGAAGAAGAGGAGGATGAAGAAGGGGGAAGGATGTGGGAGGAGGAGGAGGAAAGAGAAGGCGAAGTTGGAAACTAGCTGATTTCAACCACAGAACACAGGAAAGCTTCAGTACTTGAGAAAGTAAGAGTGAAGAGAGGTAAAGTAAGAGAATCGGTTGAAAGCCAATTAATGGATTAAGAAGATGTGGTACATGTACACAATGGAATACTACACAGCCATAAAAAATAATGAAACCATGCCATTTGCAGCAACATGGATGCAACTAGAGATTCTCATACTAAATGAAGTCAGAAAGAGAAAAAAAATACCATATGATACTGCTTATATGTGGAATCTAAAATGTGGCACAAATGAACCTATCTACAGAACAGAAACAAACTCACAAACATGGAGAACAGACTTGTGGTTGCCAAGGTGGGGGAGTTTGGGGTTAGTAGATGCAAACTATTACATTTAGAATGGATAAGCAATGGGTTCCTACTATATAGCACAGGGAATTATATCCAGTCTCTTGGGATAAAACACGATGGAAGATGGTATGAGAAAAATAATGTATACATATGTATGACTGGGTCACTTTTCTGTACAGCAGAAATTGGCACAACATTGTAAATCAACTATACTTAATTTTTTTAAAAAAGAAGTAATTAATTTCAAGCTCCCCTCCCCCATCCCATACAGCCACATAGCAAGTTTTCTCCCACCTGGATTGAAAACGAGTTTTCTATTATCTATGGAATTGATTCAGAATGGTTCTAGTCTAGGGTATTCCATGTACAACATAGAATGTGCAATTAGACACTGTACTGAAAACAAAGGGATTAAATGAGTTTCTATGTTATGAGTAATGAATAACAACCGTCAACCTTGTCTCTCCAGTCAGTTTCTAGAATGTTTGCAGCAGGTCATATGCTCCTCCATCAGGAAGTTTGAGTCTTCTCTGAAGAGTTAATAGCACAAGAGAAAAGACTGAGTGGATTTCCAATAAGCTTTTTAGTTATCCACTCAAATATAAATTGACATCCAACATTGGTCAACTATTTTGGCAATGTCTCCAACATGGATGACAGAAATTAAAAAACAAAAACAAAAACGGCGGTGGTGGCGGGGGGAGAATCCAGAGTAAAGA
The DNA here is from genome assembly GCF_054392235.1 of Sus scrofa. Lineage (NCBI taxonomy): Eukaryota > Metazoa > Chordata > Mammalia > Artiodactyla > Suidae > Sus > Sus scrofa. The sequence goes on from NC_139391.1 coordinate 16,961,248, forward strand.
GCAAAGAAAACTTCAATATAAATTATAATTTAAAGAAATAAAATAACATTAAAGAGGTAATAGAAAATACTGCAACCATGAAAGAAGAATTAGATGCTACAAAAAAAGAGGGGAGTAAACAAAAATAAGAAAGCACTCAGAAATTTGTGGTAATGTATTTTTAAAAGTCAATAAAGGGATTGGAAGATAAAGTTAAGGGAATCTCCTAGGATGAACAAAAGGTCAAAGAAATGTTCAACTTTAAGCCTATAGGAATTTCATTAAAAAAGAATGATAAAATGGGGGAGAAAATACTATCAAAGAAATAAAACGAAGAAATGCTATACGACTGAAGGATGTCGATTTCCAGACCAAAAGAATCTACTAAATACCTAGTAAACTTAATGATAAGACCCACACCAAAGCTCATTAGTATAAAGTTTCAGAATATCATGGAAGAAAGGACTCTTAAAAGAGATAAACATTACGTACAAAAAAATAAAAATTGTCAGAATAACATTATATCTCTCATTAGCAATGATTGACAATGAGGTACCACCTCACATTAGTCAGAATGGCCATCATTAATAAGTCTACAAATAGCAAATGATGGAGAGGGTGTGGAAAAAAAGAACCCTCCTACACTGTTGGTGGGAATGTAAATTGGTACAACCACAATGGAAAACAGTATGGCGGTTCCTCAGAAAATCAAATACAGAACTATCATATTATCCAGCAATCCCACTCCTGGGCATGTATCCAGACAAAACTATAATTCAAAAAGATACATGCACCCCTGTGTTCATTGCAGCACTATTCACAATAGCCAAGGCATGGAAACAACTTAAATATCCATCAACATATGAATGGATTAAGAAGATGTGATACATATACACAATGGAATACTACTCAGCCATAAAAAGAATGAAATAATGTCATTTGAAGCAATATGGATGGACCTAGAGATTATCATACTAAGTGAAGTTAAGTCAGAAAGAGAAAGACACATACCATTGATATCACTTATATGTGGAATCTAAAATATGGCACAAATGAACCTATCCATAAAATAGAAACAGACTCAAGACATGGAGAATAGACTTGTGGTTGCCAAGTGGGAGGAGTTGGGATTGGGAAGGACTGGGAGTTTGGGGTTAGTAGATAAAAACATTTAAAGTCTCTTGGGATAGACCATGATGGAAGATCATAAAATAAAGGCAGTGTGTGTGTGTGTGTGTGTGTGTGTGTGTGTGTGTGTGTGTGTGTGTGAGAGAGAGAGAGAGAGAGAGAGAGACTGGGTCACTTTGCTGTACTACAGATATTGGCACAATATTGTAAATCAACTATAATTTAATAAAAATTTTTTTAAATACTGGAACTTGAAAAATGGAGCAATGCCCTTAAAAATTTGAGAGAGAAGTATTTCCTACTTAATGATTCCTCAAGTATAAGGAAAGAATAACATTTTCAGATGTACAATATCTTATGAAATTGCCTTTCAAGAAACTTTTCTCAGGGAACCACTGAATAATATGCTTCATGAAAAAAAGAAAAGGGTAACCAGAAAACAGGGAAGCCATCATGGGATAGAGTCAGAGAATTCCCTGGTTCGTGACAGAGAGAAGTATCACCACACCCATAGAGCAGGCTGAGTGGTGACCATCAGTCTAAATCGGAACAGGAAAATGGAGAATTCCTGGAGAAGGAGGGGCATGTCTCCAAGAAAAATAAATGACAGTGGTTAGTTTTCTTATGCATTTGACCATCTCGATAGGAGCTGGCAGGTACTCTTTCCACTTTGAAAAGCCTACCCTTATTCTTTTTTTTAATGATTTTTATTATTTCCATTATAGTTGATTTACAGTATTCTGTCACTTTTCTACCATACAGAAAAAGTAACCCAGTCACACATACATATATACATTCTTTTTCTCACATTATCCTCCACCATGCTGCATTACAAGGGACTAGATATAGTTCCCAGTGCTATACAGTAGGATCTCATTGCTTATCCATTCCAAAGGCAATAGTTTGCATCTATTAACCCCAGATTCCCAGTCCATCCCCCTCCCTCCCTTTCTCTCTTGGCAACCACAAGTCTGGTCTCCAAGTCTATGAGTTTGTTTTCTGTGGAAATGTTCATTTGTGCCATCTATTAGATTCCAGATATAAGTGATATCATATAGTATTTGTTTTTATCTTTCTGACTGACTTCACTTAGTATGAGAGTCTCTAGTTTCATCCATGTTGCTGCAAATGGCATTATTTTGTTCTTTTTTATGGCTGAGTAGTATTCCATTGTGGAAATAACCTAAATATCCATTGACAGATGAATGGATTAAAATGTGGTATACCTACCCTTATTCTTACTCGACAGAGCACACCTCCCTCTGTGGAAACTGAAAGTGACAGAGAGTTGCATCTCCCTTTTAACCACGGTAAGAGCATGAGAGCTAATCTTGGTCAATGAGACTTTAAATCTACTCTTGTAATTCTATGAAAATCCTCACCTACACATTTTAAAAGGAAATAAAAGGAGAAAAAGTAAGAAGAGAGGAAGAAATGTTCCCCTCCTGCCTTCATTATGTGCAAGTGATACTTGGAGCTGCAGCAGCCATCTTATAAGCATAAAGAGTCAAGTCTAAAAGCAAAATATCAACATCCTGAGGTTGGCTGAGCAGAAATATGAAAAGCAAAATGTAAATGTAATGTATACATGTAAGGATAACTTGATCCCCTTGCTGTACAGTGGGAAAATAAAATAAAATAAATTTTTTTAAATTAAAAAAAAAGAAATATGAAAAGCACATGAATCTTCAACAACATCATAATGTCACTGAGTCAACCAACCCCAGATCCCTAGCTCTGGACTTCTTTAAGAGTATGATAATAAAACTATTTATGCTTGGGCTACATTTAGCTGGATATGATGCTGCTTTGCAATCAAAAAGCATATTAAGGAGTTCCTGTTGTGGCTCAGTGGTAATGAACCCAATCAGTAATCATAAGGATGCGGGTTCAGTCCCTGGCCTTGCTTCATGGGTTAGGGATCCAGCATTGCCATGAGCTGTGGTGTGGGTCACAGATGCAGCTCGGGTTCTGCGTTGCTGTGACTGGCAGCTCCAACTCCAATTTGACCCCTCGCCTGGGAACTTCCATATGCCATGGGTGCAGCCCTAAAGAATATGAAAAGAAAAGTATTGTAAATTCTATAAGAAGTTGCTAATCTTCTGTTAATGTGCTTAGGGAAGAATAAAGTGAAATATACATGGAAAACTAAGTAACTCCCCCCCCCAAAAAAAATAAGGCAATTATTAATTTCAGGCAAAACAAAAAGCTGTACAAGAAATTTTAGTAAAATGTAGAATTGTGAATGAAATGTACATAATAATAGAATAATCAATGAATATTCATTTAAACAAACTATGTTATAGATATTCTGGGAGGACTGGGAAAGGGAAAAGGAGGAGTACTCCATGGGTGGAAAAACTGTTCTATAAGTAATAGAGTTTTCAGGGCAAGTAGTTTTTTTGAGACTAACATTTATGAAAGGCAAAAGGGGGAGAAAGTAGAATTGGACAAGGAAAGCCTTCAGACTACAATGCAGATCTGAGACTTGTGAAAAGAAAGGAAAGGGAGGGCCTCAGACGGTCCCACAGACGCTGACAAAGTCTCTGCAACTACTGCGTAGCACAGGGAAATCTACTCGATATTCTATAATAACCTACATGAGAAAACAATCTGAGAATGGATATATATATGTGTATAACTGATTCACTTTGCTGTACACCTGAAACTGACACAACATTGTAAGTCATCTATACTCCAATAAAAGTTTTAAAAGTCTCTGCATGCCCAGAGGGGACATTTGGAGCAAAAATGATTCAGGAAAGGAGTACTACACTAGGCAGAAATGGCTAAGCCTGTGTATGGCCATGTCGCCCCATTATTCAATGGAGTCACCTGCAGAAGAGTGTGGCCTCAGCTTAGAAGAACAGGAAGCCTGTACCAGGTAACATCTGAAGGCTGTCAGCTCACCACACTTGCGGCAGCTGGGCAATGAGTCCTTTCCTGAAGAGGGATCTGAGCATGTCCATGCCTGCCACATAAAATTATTTTGAAATATGTAGGTAAAAATAGAAAGAAACAACAGTTAAAAATATTTAAAGTGAGAATCAAAAATAGGGATAATGGGGAAGAAAATTCTAATATTTTTCTTTCTAAACTATGCACATATTTTATTAACAAATTAAAATTTTACATGTAAAAAGTCATTCTATAAGAGCTTTTCCACAGTTACTCTATTCTAAGTAGAAATAATTACACCATAATACTAATAAGGACATTTGTAACAATGTTAAGAGTATTTCTCAAGTGTCTTATCTTAGCAACATATTCAGTTTCCTGAATAGCCAGGACTAATCTTGTTAGAGCTGAAATATCAAGATTGCTTTATTTCGAGGATAAGATAATGAGATTTTCAGGAATAAAATTGTGGAGAAAGCAACTTGATTACTTACGGATTGGTTTTTTGTTTTTTTTTTTTCTTTTTAGGTGATGGTTTTCTTTATTCATCCAAGAAAGTAATTAAAGGCACATTATTGAGAAAGAATTCAAAACTATATCAACAAACTGCAATGGAGCATAAAAAAGTACTTTCTAGATCCATATAGTGACAGCCAATAGCAGAATTAGAAATCCATTCATCTCTACCACCCAAATTAAGAAGTTCAAGCTTGTTAGGCTTATAAAAAGTAACATCTCACGGGATGTTTTGTATGTGTATGTCTTTTTTTTTTTTTTTTTTTTTTTTTTTTTTTTTTTTTTTTTTTTTTTAGTGCTGCACCCACAGCATATTGAGGTTCCCAGGCTAGGGGTCAAATCAGAGCTGTAGCCACTGGCCACAGCAACACCAGATCTGAGCCACATCTGTGACCAACACCACAGCTCAGGGCAACACCGGATCCTTAAACCACTGAGCAAGGTCAGGGATCGAACCTACGTCCTCATCCATGCCAGTCAGATTCATTTCCACTGAGCCATGATGGGAAATCCTTCATGGGATGTTGAGTTAGAAATCTCTTTTTAATTTCTTGGTCTTTATAATTGGACTGGTGGTCATAGAAAATTAGGTAGGTAGGTAGATAGATAGATAGATAGATAGATAGATAGATAGATAGATAGATAGATAATTGATAAATAAAGTGTTCCTAATGTGAGCAAATCCTGACATTGGTTCAGCTCCACATTGGTACTACCATGAGGCCAAACTCCTAAATATGTTCATTTTCATCCTTAGGTAGATGCCTCATGGATGCAAGATAGTTGATCCACTTCCAGACATCACACCCCTATTCCAAAAGGGCAAAGGGACTTTTCCTAGAGGCTTTATGATTTTATACAGAAGGAAGTTCTCATATTCCTAATGAGCAAAATATCTCATTACCCAAAACCAGATTACCTGCTTACCTAATACCACTCAGTGACCATGGGGAAAGCTGTTATGATGATGTGTTCAAGACAATCATAACTTACCTCTGGATCACATAGGCATCTACAATCACTGAAATGGAGGGCTCTTTCCTCAACACCTAAACATATCACCTAAACAGATCAGTGTTCTGCTAGCAGAAAAAGGGGGGAATGGCTTTGGATGTATAACGTACGACATGACTCATTTGATCCATGTATCCTGAGCTAAGAAAACCACCAGACATTTGTGATCATTCCCAACAAGCTATAATTGGGAGTTAGAACTTCTAATTTGGTATAGAGAGTAAGAAAAATTGCCTAGGTATAGAATCTTACCTATAACTGAAGCCATCTGTTAACTGATCTGGAATGAGTCATCTTGCTAAAAAACTGCATATGATTCACTCCTCTGCCTGGTATATTTTTATTGCTTTTTAAAGCTGCATTCTTGTGGTTTAATCTGTGATTACTGTTTTAAAATTTAATATCATTCGCCTAAAATTGATGATCTGTATTAATAGGTGTAGAGTTTGTTTTTGAGTAATAAAAATTTCCTGGACCTAGATACTGGTAATGGTTACACAACTTTGTGAATATATGAAAAACCAGTGAACTATACACTTTAAAAGGGTGAATTTTTATGGTATGTGAATTGCATCTCAAAAAAAAATTAGTGACATGCATGTGTGCTGAGTTCCCACTGAGAAATTCTCAGATGTTGCAAGTTTGAGACGGAGCCACCAGGGGCTAGAGATGGGCACTAGGTATCCGACAGGATGGGGCTGGCAGTGAGTAGTCTACCTGCATTGCCTGCTTTTCCAGCCAGTTTCATAGACTGTGAAGACACCTGATTTGTGCTGGCTGTTAAAGCTGTACTACATAACATTGAGCAACCTGATTCCTTATCCAACCAATGAAATTATCAATTTTCTATCTGAAAATCCTCTCTTTACAGACCACAACACTCTTCTGATCCTAGGACTGCCAATCTAAGTTGTGAATTATCCCATTCTCAAGGACCCCAACATCCAGTCTGTAATTGTGGGATGTATAAGGGGTCATGGGCACACCAAGGACAGAAGAAGCCTAGGAGGTAAGGGAAGGTGTCACACAGACTGTAAGGCTATGGAGGAAACTGCTGGTGGTGGGTGGTGGGTGGAGGGAGCAAAGAACATTTAAGGTGAGGACACAGCCAAGTCAGAATACATGGAAGTAGAGACGATGTATTACCAGAACAATGAGATGTGTACATGGAATAGTGCCAGGAGATGAGGCTGTGGTCGGAGGAGAGGGACTTGAATGCCATCCTCAAAAGTTTTTACATTATTATGTAAGCAATGGGGGACTGATGAAGGACTTTATAACCAAGAATGTTCAGTTCTTTATTTTAGAAAGATTATTTTATACACATATAATGGAGCATATATATTTGTGTTTATATATGGTATATACTTTTTAATTGTACATATAGACACAGTATGCAGTTGTATATGGAATGCATATACATGGAATATGTATGTGTGTATATACATATACATATATGTAATAGAATACTATTAGTAATAAAAAGGTACACATTTTACAACACAGGGACTATAGTCAATGTTTTATAATAACTATAAATGGAGTAACCTTTAAAAATTGTAAATCACTATATCATATACTTATAAGTTATGTAATATTGTACAGCAATTACACTTCAATAAAATAAATTAAAAAATTTCAACCATCTTGTATTTCCTTTTTATTGAAGTATAGTTAATTTACAATGTTGTGTCAGTTTCAAGTGTACAGCAAATGATTCAGTTATATATATTTATTCTTTTTCAGATTCTTTTCTATTATAGGTTATTATAAGATACTGAATATAGCTCCCTGTGCTATACAGTAGGTCCTTGTTGTTTACCTATTTTTTATATAGTACTGTGTGTATGTTAATTCCAAACTCCCAATTTATCTCTCCTCCCTCCCTATTCCTCTGTTGGTAACCATAGGTTTGTTTTCTATGTCTGTGAGTCTGTTTCTGTTTTGTAGATAGGTTCATTTGTGCCATATATTAGATTCTGCATATAAACAATATCATATGATATTTGTCTTTCTCTGTCTGACTTACTTCACTCAGTATGATATCTCTAGGTCCATTTGTGTTGCTGCAAATGGCATTATTTCATGGCTGAGTAATATTTCATTGTATATATGTACACATCTTCTTAATTCATTTTTCTGTTGATAGACATTTAGGTTGCTTCCATGTCTTGGCTATTGTAAATAGTACTGCTATAAATATAATATTTTTAATTAAAAATATTACAAACTACTGATACAACAACATGGATGAATCTCAAAAACATTATGTTGGACCCAAGAGTTATGCCTCCTGCTTTGGTTTTTTCCTCAGGTTTGCTTTGTCTTTCATGTTCCATATAAAATTTTGGATTATTTGTTTTAGTTCTGTGAAAAATGTCATGGATAATTTGATAGGGATCACATTAAATCTGTAGATTGCTTTGGATAGTATGGCCATTTTAACCATATTAATTCTTCTAATCCAGGAGCATAGGAACATCTTCCATTTCCTTGCTCGATTAATGTTTTATAATTCTCAGTGGATAAGTCTTTCACCTCCTTGGTCAGGTTTATTCCTAGGTATTTTATTTTATTTTGGGGGGGTGTGATTTTAAAAAAGGTATTTTTAAAATATTCTTTTTCTAATATTTCATTGTCAGTGTAGAGAAATTCAACTGATTTCTGAATGTTAATCTTATATCCTACTACTTTGCTGAATTTGTTTATCAGATTGAGTAGTTTTCTCTCTATACTATCATGTCATCTGCATAGAGTGACAATTTTACCTTTTCTCTTCCAATTTGGAATCTTTTATTTCTTTTTGTGTCTGATTGCTGTGGCCAGGACTTCCAATACTATGTTGAATAAAGGTGGTGAGACTAGGCATTCTTCAGACATGACAGATCTTAAATGTACAACACCTCAATGAAGATACACATTTCTGTCATCACAGAAAGTTTCCTTGTGACCCCCCCCTTTCAGGAAATCCCTTCCCCCATTGGCAATCACTGTTCTAATTATCAGCACAATAAAGTAGTTTTCCTATTGTAGAATTTCATATAAATGGAATCATAGTATATGCACACCTTATATGTGCATGTAAATCAATGAAACTAGAACACACTCTCACACCATGTATGAAATAGTTGCAAACCATGTAACTGACAAGGGCTCAATCTCCAAAATATACAAACAATACATACAACTCAACAACAACAAAAAAACCAAACAAGCAAATTGAAAAATGGACAGAAGACCTAAATAGACATTTCTCCAAAAAAGACACAGATGGCCAGTAGGCACATGAAAAGATGCTCAACCTCACTAATTATTACAGAAATGCAAGTCAAAACTACAATGAGGTACCACTTCACACTAGTCAGAGTGGCCATTATTACTCAGTCTACAAATAACAAATGCTGAGGAGGGTATGGAGAAAAGGAAGCCCTCCTACACTATTGGTGGGAATTGGTGTACAACCACTATAGAAAATAGTATGGAGGTTCATCAGAAAATGAGATATAGAACTACAATATGGTCTAGCAATCCCATTCCTGGGCATATATCCAGACAGGACTATAATTCAAAAAGATATATGCACACCTGTATTCACTGCAAGACTATTCACAATAGCCAAGACATGGAAACAACTTAAATGTCCATCAATAGATGAATGGATTAATAAGATGTGGTACCTATATACAATGAAATACTACTCAGCCATAAAAAAAAATACCATTTGCAGCAACATGAATGCAACTAGAGATTATATACTAAGTGAAGTCAGAAAGAGAATGACAAATATCATATGATATCACTTATATGCGGAATCTAAAATATGGCACAAATGAACCTATCTACAAAATAGAAACAGGCTCACAGACATGGAGAACAGATTGTAGTTGCCAAGGTAGGGAGGGGAGGGAGTGGGATGGACTGGGAGTTTGGGGGTGATAGATGTAAATTATTAACTTTGGAATGGAAAGACAATAAGGTCCTATTGTATAGCAAAGGGAACTCTATCTGATTTCCTGGGATAGACCATGATGGAAAATAAAATTTTTTAAAAGAGTGTAAAAATATATATATGTGTGTATATATATATATGTATATATCACTTTGCTATACAGCAGAAATTGGCACAGAACTGTAAATAAACTATGCCTACACTTTCCCCCTTTTTTGGCCACACCCACAGCAAATGGAAGTCCCTGGGCAGGGGATCAAATCTGAGCCACATCTGCAACCTACGCCACAGGTGCAGCAATGCCAGATCCTAACCCACTGTGCCACAGCAGGAACTCCCAACTACATTATAATAAAGAATAAAAAATAATTTTTAAAAGATCTGTCATGTCTGTGTTTGTAAATTATACATAAAAAACAAAGAAATCACACTAAGGCGTGAATGTGAAGGATGGGAAGGCGGAGAGCAAAGTTGAAGATGAATCTGCTTTTCCATTGCTTTCTCTTTTATTAACAGCTCACGTGACAGTCTGCTGCAGGCCCCCACCCGGCAGAGGAGTCCAGGGTGCAGGCTGACAGGCTTGATTTCCAAAGAGCAATTGTGTCCCTTTCCTTTCCCTGGAAATGAGGAAAATTAAACCAGACCCTCCACGTGAAATCTTCTTTTGTTCAGATCCATTCAAATACCTGATATCTTACTCCTCTTGGAGAGGCTGGACTTAAGTTGAATGAATGTGGAGCAATTCTATCAGAGCACAGCAGAAGGCTGCTCTGAGCCTAGGGTGGTTTACAACAAAATGTGACAATTGCGGACACCAGGGAGACCCAGGGCCTCAGTGAGGCTGGGTAACTTGAGCAGCCCTCAGTCCAATATCCGGTGTGCCAGACAGAAATGCTTAAAGACCTAGATCCTATTATATGAGGCTGAATTCATTCAATTAAACAGCTTAAGCAGCTCCGATCAGCCGCTGGAACACTTCTCTTCGGAGTGCTAAAACAATGGCCTGGGGGGCAGCTGAAGTTTGCTTTCTCTTGTGTGAGGCCAGCTGGAGTTGCCCAGCACAGGGCCACACTGGGGAGGGCCAACTCGGCATAATTGCATTAAACTTGCCTGCTCTTTCCGGAAAGCACTTCCTGACCATTTCAAGGAGGAAATGAGTTAAGGGGGAGATTTTGAGTCTTAAGACATCACATCTATCTTTCAAATCCCTCATCCAACCCTTCAAGATCACTTTTATGAGAAGAGAATCTAAATTTAGATTCCCCTACCTAGGGTTAGTTTTGCTATGTTACACCTGGTCCTTCCTCCTTGGCATTAAGGTGACTTTTGTTGGGTATAACATTGGGGGCAGCAGAAAATAGATTAGATTTCTCTAAGGTAGAACCAGGGTATCACTAATTCCATTGCAGTTCTGAAGATCATAGTCTGATGTCAAAATCCACGTAAAAGGCTAATCTCTCTCAAAAAGTCCTCCCAGATCTCTGTTACCAATTCAGGCTGTCATATCCCCCGCCCCAGCTCCCACCCTGTGTGTCCTTGATACTTTATCTCTTCTGTGGCACTTCTTTTTTTTTTTTTTTGCTCTTTGGGGCCACACCCGCAACATATGGGGAGTCTCAGGCTAGGGGTTGAATTGGAGCCGTAGCTGCCAGCCTACATTACAGCTAAGCCGTGTCTGCGACCTACACCACAGCTCAGGGCAACACCAGATCCTTAACCCACTGAGCAAGGTCAGGGATGGAACCTGCATCCTCATGGATGCTAGTCAGATTTTTTGTTGTTGTTAACTGCTGAGCCACGATGGGAACTCCTGTGGCACTTCTTTATTCATCTCTCCATCAACTCAACAAGCATTTATTGAGTCCCCCCATCTCCGATGTTCGAAACAGTTCTGGGCACATTCCCATATTATTCATTTAATCTTCACAATAATCCTTTCAGGTTGCTGATGTCATCCTGCTTTCACTGAAGATACCTATGCCCACAGCATGCCGAAGATCTAACAGCCAGTGTTGACACTGAGTTGCTTCAAATCTAACATCCTATCCCCCAACTCAGACTGCTATGAATTGTCTACTTGTGTGTTTGTCTAGCTCTGTCACTTAATAAATATCTACTGGAACCTACTGTGTGCTAGGCATCATCCTAATCACCAAGGATACACACTAAGTCCTGGTCCTGTTCCCGAGGATCTATTTGAGTCCAATGGTCATGTCATTTATTTATTCACTAGCCAGACATATGAGGAATACTTGCTGTATCCTAGGGGCACCCTGCTCTAGGCATGGAGAAATGGCAGAGACATGCTTCCTGTCCTCAGGACAGTGTCCAAACAGAGGCATGAGCAGATCGTCACTGGAATACACAAGAGGGAATGACTTGTTGCCTGTGAAAAGTTCTGAGACAGCTTCATAGAGAAGATGCCATTCAGTTGGGCTTAAAGATAGGGACAGTTTTAATAGATTTCTTTTTTTTTTTTTTTTTTTTTTTTTTTTTGCTTTTTTTTAGTGCCACACATGAGACATATGGAGGTTCCCAGGCTAGGGGTCTAAGCAGAGCTACAGCTGCCCAACCTACACCACAGCCACAGCAATGCAGGATCTGAGCTGCATCTGCGACCTGCATCACAGCTCATGGCAATGCCGGATCCTTAACCCACTGAGCAAGGCCAGGGATCGAACCCACAACCTTATGGTTCCTAGTCGGATTTGTTTCTGCTGCACCACAATGGGAACTCCCGGATTTTTTTTCTTTCTTTCTTTTATTTTTAGGGCCGCAACTTCAGCATATGGAAGTTCCTGGGTTAGGGGTTGAACTGAAGCTGCAGCTGCCGGCCTACATCACAAACACAGCCACGGCAACACTAGATCCAAGAGCAGCATCTGCCACTTATGCTGCAGCTCGAGGCAACACCAGATCTAGTTGGGTTCTTAACCCGCTGTGCCACAAAGGGAGCTCCAAGTTTTTTCAAAAACTGGGGAGGGGTTCTCATTGTGGTTCAGTGGGTTTCCGTTATGGTTTCATGAGGAATCGGGTTCGATCTCTGGCTTCCCTCAGTGAGTTAAGGATCCACTGCTGCCGCAAGCTGCAGCATATGTCACAGATGTGGCTCAGATCCAGGATTGCGGTGGCTATGGTGTAGGCTGCAGCTGTAGTTTCAATTCAACTCCCAGCCCCAGAACTTCCATATGCTGCAGGTAATGCCCTAAAAAAGAAAAAAAATAATAATAATAAGGAAAAAAAATTCGGGAAGGCATCCTAGTGAGAGTCCTCATGAACCAGGACATGGAGGTATAAAACGGCAGGGTGGCATCAGGGTGACTTAAACAGTAACATGTGGCTGGAATTCAGGGTGTGAGGCAGGGTGTGGAGGGAGATGAAATTGAAAAAGCACCTTGAAAGTTACGTAAACGAGCTTAGACTTGATCTCATGAAAATGGAGGGAACCACTGGAGATTTCTGAGCAAAGGAGCTTATTTATCTTTGTGCCCCATGGCGTGTGGCACACTGCCTTGTTCTTGGTAGCAGATTTTAGCATTTGTCACTTTCCTGGCACCAGAGAGGACTCTGGCCCCCAACATGATGTCATGCTCTGTTTACACAGGAAAAATAATGCCTATGCTCTTGCGTATAGCAATTTTCTTGCCAGCCCCTCTGCCAAGTCATCCCAGGTCTGAGAGCAATCTTTCTCTTTTATCCAAGGCCAAATTGCTGCCTCCATGTAGTTGTCGCTGCTATAGACCCTGCTTATTTTCTCCTTGGAGAACAGAAGGTGGTCCAATGGAAGTAGTACTGGCCTGAGAGTCTTAAGGAACCGGAGACCTGGTCCTGTTCTACAAGTTCCTAGAATGCGACCTTTGCCTGTGGCCCTTCTGTGAAATGGATAGATGATTTCTTTTTTTAAGTTTCATTGCAGTATAGTTAATTTACAAGGCTATGATGATTTCTGCTATACAACAAAGAGACCCAATCATACATAAACACATGACCATTTTCTCTGTGATTCTTTTCTCACATAGATTATCACAGAATACTGGGTAGAGTGCCCTGTGCTATACAGCAGGTCCCTGCTGGCCAATCATTCCATACGGTCAATCCCAAACCCACAGTTCATCCCCCCCACCCCTCGACCTGACCCCTTTGGTAACCATAAGTTTTTCAAAGCCTGTGAGTATGTTTCTGCTCTGCAAATAAGTTAATTTGTATCTTTTTTTTAGATTCCACAGAGGTGATGTCATATGATGTTTGTCTCTCACTGCCTGACTAATTTCATTTACTATGATAGTTTCTAGGTCCATCCATATTGCTACAAATGGCATTATTTCATTCTTTTTTATGACTGAGTAATATTCCCTTGAATATATATACCACATCTTCTTTTGGATAGATGATTCCTATATTCCCTTCCAGACTTAAGAATTTCTTTCTTTTTTCTTTTATGGCCACACCATATGGAAGTTCCCAGGCTAGGGATCGTATTGGAACTGCAGCTGCTGGTCTATGCCACAGCCACCACAACATCAGATTTGAGCCACATCTGCAAGCTATGCACAGCTTGCAGCAACACTGGATCTGTAACCCACTGAGCAAGGCCAGGGATTGAACCCACATTCTCACAGAGACATTGGGTCCTTAATCCACTGAACCACACTGAGAACTCCAAGAGTCTCTATGTTTTTTTTTAATTTATTTTGTCTTTTTTGGTTCCCAGGCTAGGGGTCAAATTGGAGCTGTAGCCGCTGGCCTATGCCACAGCCACAGCAACACGGGATCCAAGCCATGTCTGCAGCCTATACCACAGCTCACAGCAATGCCAGATCCTTAACCCACTGAGAGAGGCCAGGGATCGAACCTGCATCCTCATGGATACTAGTCAAATTCTCTTCCACTGAGCCATGACTCTTCAGCCACGAGACCCTGAAGAGTCTCTCTTTTAAATGTAGGGTCGACATGACTTCGGCCAGGCCAGATGGTAGACTTTCTACTACTGGCAGAATAATTTTCTTTGGTTGCAGCCTGTTTTATTCTCTCTTTACTTTGTCTCACATCTCCACACTCCACCCACTCCTTGCCCATTCAAGGAAGGTTTTCAGGGATGTTTGCACCTAAGAGAGATTTGTATTGCTTAGCTGGAAATACAAGTTGCTAAAGAAAATTCTCAAATAAACAAACAAAAAAAATTGGAGTTCCCATCGTGGCGCAGCGGAAACGAATCCAACTAGGAACCATGAGGCTGAGGGTTCCATCCCTGACCTTACTCGGTGAGTTAAGGATCCAGCAGCGCTGTGAGCTGTGGTGTAGGTTGCAGACGCTGCTTGGATCTGGTGTTACCATGGTTCTGGTGTAGGCCGGTGACTACAGCTCCAATTAGACCCCTAGCCTGGGAACCTCCATATGTCGTAGATGCAGCCCTAAAAAGACAAAAAGACAAAAAAAGAAAGAAAGAAAATTCTTGGAGTTCCTGTCATGGCTCAGCAGCCATGAGGACGCAGGTTCGATCCCTGGCCTTGCTCAGTGGGTTAAGGATCCGGCACTGCCATGAGCTGTGGTGTAGGTCACACATACCACTCAAATCCCACATTGCTGTGGCCATGGCACAGGCTGGTGGCTACAGCTCCAATTGGACCCCTAAGCTGGGAACCTCCATAAGCCATGGGTGCAGCCCTAAAAAGACAAAAAAAAAGAAAAAGATAAAGAAAAAGAAAATTCTCTACCAGTCTTCTTTGAAACCCTCAATACACTGAGGATATGAGGTTACTTGTCCTAAATGGGGTACAGAGAAAAAGGGATACTTTTCAGAAGGAATAGCACGATTGAGAAGTATATCTTTCTTAGAATAAACAAAATCAATCTTCTGAAGGAAGATGTTTTTGAGAATAAAAGGTAATATTTATTAAAAATTTCTCTGGGAGTTCCTGTCATGGCTCAGTGGTTAACAAACTCAGCTAGCATCCATGAGGATTCGGATTCAATCCCTGGCCTGACTTAGTGGGTTAAGGATCCGGCATTGCCATGAGCTGTGGTGTAGGTCACAGACGCTGCTTGGATCCCATGTTGCTGTAGCTGTGGCTGTAGTGTAGGCCAGTGAATACAGCTCTCATTGGGCCCCTAGCATGGGAACCTCCATATGCCACAGGTGCAGACCTAAAAAGACAAAAAAAGAAAAAAAAAATTCTCTGAAAGCATAAGCATAAACCAGGACGGTCCCAACTAACTATGAAGCATAGTCACTCCATACACCATTAAATCCAAAAAAACAAAACAAAAAAAAAAAAACAAAACAAAAAAACATGGCATCACAACCTTACTGTCCTATAGATATCACTAATCAATCCCCACATTTTTTCCACTGAGCCCAGATGAGTCTAGAACCCTTCTGAACAAGTGCTCCTGACACTGCTAAGCCATCAGTGTTAGCCTTTGAGTTGAAATCTCTTTATTACAGTTAGTCTTGTAGTAGAAGCCAGATGTAATAGTTACCATGGTGCTCTGCCCAGATCCCCTCTGTAGGCTGAGGAACTCATCCCTCTGCTGCCAGATCTACTGTCTGCTAATGGCCTGACAAATGGACCCCTCCCCAAGCACTGCCCACAGCTGAAGGACACTGCCTTTCCCAAGGTCATGTCCTCTCCCAAGTGCATTGAGACCAAGCACTGGTTGATGAAAGGATACAACGGCCAGACACCCCCTCCCTCTCTTCCTTCTATTTGAGTCAAATCTGCAGGGCCATCCAAGCTCCAGAGCTTTCTGTAAGATCAGGTGAATAGTGACTTCTCCTTCTGCTCAATCATGACTTCCTCACTTCCCCACAGAAGTATCTCCCGGGAATCCTCCTCTATCAACCTTCTACGCACAATTCTCCATCTCAGGATATGTTTGCAGGGGTCCCTACCCAAGGAACCAAACCACCTCTGTGCATTAGTAAGAAGTAAACCCAAGGTTAACTTCCTAATTTGTGCCTCAGTAACACAGGTCAATGAGCATACATTTTTTGTTTTTATGCTTAATTGATCTCAATTTAAAAGCTGTCCTGGAAAATAAAATGCCCCTTCACTCTTTGCAATCAGAAGATGCCAAGTCCTCTTCTTCTCTAGTCTCTAGAGGAAGAAACAGGATTGCTATGTGGCTCCACAGCAATAAAATGGAGCAAGTACTTTCAGGGGAACAGGAGACCTGGGTTTTAGTACTGGCTTTTCCACCGATTCATTATCATGTGAGCAAATCATTTCCTTTCTCTAGGTGGATCCAAATTTACCTATCTGAAATATAGAGCTTTTCAGAAAAATTACCCAAAATTTAGAAATAGGGCAGAAAGGTACGTCCCCATTCTTTCACTGTTATGTGGGAACAAAGATTGTCTAGGTGAATGTATGTAATTTCTCTCACCATTTGCTATTGTTTGTACACCCCTGATTTAGTGAAATTACTTATTACCTATTAGATTATGTCTCATAGATATGCAAATAATTTCTGTCCATGGAACTTAAAACCACAAAGATTTATACATAACCAAGTTTTCTACCAGTAAATTAATTCTAATGGATATAATATATACTCAGCTTTTTAAACGTTCTTTGAACCAGTCATACCATCATCATGGTTCCCTCACTAACTCATGAGTTAAAAAGAATCTCTTACACGTGGTTTATTTTATATTTGCCTGAGAGGAGGGGTTCTATCTTTTTAAAAATTATACTTCAGTAGGCTTGATCTGATCCATGACACTGGAAAAACAAAAAACAAAAAAACAGTCCACATACACATCTTGGGAACCCATGGATCACAGGATTAATGTAACACAGGACACTGAGGACTCCTTTCTAAAGAAATCCTCTGGACACTATTACCCTTCAGAAAGCAGTCAGCAATACCAGAGTCTCCAGAGCCATCATCCCTCCATCGCTGTGTGGCTGGGATGGCGTGTGGAGAAAAGCAGCCCAGCCAAGGCTTAGTGAGAGGGATTTCCCCAGGGTTTCCCAAAGTCTGGAAGTTATGACAGTTACATGGGGTCAGAGCTGGGATTCAGACCCAGGCCTGTTTAGCACTAAAAGCAGCCCGGGAACTATACTCCTCATACTTTCATGCCATGCCTCACCTGCCTATATCCCCAGGGTAGATCACATTTACCTGGCACAGAGCAGGCACCCAATGTATACCCCATGCAATTAAAAACCTTAAGTATTCCTCTTGGCTAGAGTTAGAATATTCCCAAAGGACCAAATCTATTGATAAGTCTCATTTCAGAGCATTCGAAAGACAAATGCCTGGGAGCCAGACAGGCCTCTGATCCACCCCATCATTGCCATTTCATGGCCAATTAGCAGCATAACCTTGAACTGGAATGAAATCATATGAGCCTCAGTTTCCTCGCCTGTCACATGCAAATAATCCTCATAGGCTGGTTATGAGGCTTAAAGGAGAAAACAGGATGTGAAAGCACTTAGCCCAGGACCTAGCCCAAAGGTGCCCCCACTGCTAGTGGTCTTTTGGTCTTTCCTTTCCCTCTCAGAAGTCCCTGGAAGCCTTTGAGGCCTTGGCTGTGCTGCTGCTTCTACCAGCCCCCATCCCAGCCACACAGTGATCAAGGGATGGGAAAATGCTCTGTTCAAACAGGTGTCACTGTTCTCAACCTACAGTCTCATTTCCTGATCGTGTCTTAATCTGCTCGTCGGTGGTGAAAGTTGATTTCTTGCACATTCTTATATCAGTGGGAATTTCTGCCCTTGGCTGACAGGCATTATGGGCTGGCTTTGACATACAGCCCTACAGGGCCTGAACAGCCCCTATTCTTTCCCAGTCCTGAAAGGGAGCTTTGTGCCAAGGATTCATTAAACTGCACTGCACAGCCCCTTCATAAATGGGGCTCAATAATGAACAGTCGATTTAACTGGAAAAGCTGCTGGAGCTGTTAAATTAAAGGGAAATAAAGTGCACTTTAGACTCAGTCTGCCAGAAGAAATGGTGACCTAAAAGGAAAATCTTCATTTTTATTGAAGTTTTTTAAAAAGTTTAAAATGTCCAGGAAGCTTCTTCGTGACAGGCACTGAGACATAAAAGCTCAGAATGCAGGGTTAAGATAGTGATGTTTTTCATTCGCCATCATCATCCCAAAGT
Organism: Sus scrofa; assembly: GCF_054392235.1. NCBI lineage: Eukaryota > Metazoa > Chordata > Mammalia > Artiodactyla > Suidae > Sus > Sus scrofa. The sequence goes on from NC_139391.1 coordinate 16,979,846, forward strand.
CTATCTTGGGTGCTTAGAAGAGACAAAGGATTGATCTAATTTCGAGAAGCGAATATGAGGGGACGCTGCAATATGCATCAAGAAGTGGTTTTCTGTTTGTTTTTAATTTAAAAAATTTTTTCAGACCAGGCTTTCTCTGTCATTCTTGGAATATTTGGAGACCCAAGAGCCTTGCTTATCAGATTTTTTTTGCTCTCTTTCAGGAATAAGGAATCTTTCCAGGAGGAGATCCCATTGTTTCTCTTCCTGCTGCAACTCAGTTATATTTGATTTCAGAATTGACATCTGACTCCATAGTCTCTCTCTTAGGTTTGAGACTGTCAGCATTATACATACGTGAGTCCAAGAACTTTCTGTTCAACTTCTTCTGCATTATATCACTTCTGAGCATGGTAAGGTAGAACTTCTAATATCTGCTGCAGTGTTATAATTTGCAGTAACCCTCATGTGCAAGAAGCAGAAGCCACTGTGCTTTGGCAGATGAAATAACCCTACAGTGGTTTTAGCTTTTCTCTGCTAAGCCTCTGTGAGCTGTGAATTCTTCTTTACATCTCCCCTCTCCTTCGCGTTTTCAAATCTTTATACAGAATCGGCTTCTGAGTATGTCACAGGCTTCCCTAGTCAAGGCCTGGTTTTCATCTCTAAGCATCGGTTTACAATCAAAAACGACAAAAGTCACTCATCACGAGGATTTTAAAGAGAAATCTGAAAGGCAATGTGAAATAAATAAAGGCCCACTTCCACCCTCATTGTTCAGGGTCACTGGAATCCAAACCCAGATTTTCAGTTGCAAAGCTGTATAGAAAAGGCAAAACTTCCTTTCTAAGAAGTTTTATGCTCTCTTTTTGGAACCTGCTTTATTTTTTCATTTTGAATTCTAAGCCATAGATTTAATATTTTTAGGATTCTTTATTGAGCAATTCAAAGTCACCTTGAAAATTCCCTGAAGCTGAAAAAAAAATAAATCTCTGTATGTGTTCATTTTTAATAGTAACTATGGTGACCCACTAAATAGTATTGTTTCATTCTTCGTCCATCTACCACCAATGAGTCACGGTTGACCAATGTAAATCATGGGCTCTCCACACCATGAAATTCTGGGTTCATAAAAAACTGCTGCCTGTGACGACTTCTGGGACGGACTTTGCTCAGTGTAAGCCCCAATGATTCTTAGAGTCTGCACCTATATCAAAGTTTCATTCACTTTCCATTAAAGATTGCCAGCGTCCAAAATGGCCATGCCATCCTGTGGGAGCCTTATTACATTTTGACATTTAGAAGTGTGGTAAATATTCATTAGAAAATACGTATTAGATCAGTCCAACTTTTAGACATGGCATGAGCCATTCAGATGTACTTGCCCAGTCATGACTTATCCTACATAAACCACAGTCTACCTATTCAAAAGACATTTAGCCTTAAAGAGGGGAGATAAGACAACTTTCTGGATCTCACCATAACAAGACTACAAGTTAAGGAGAATGTTAGCATGTCACAATATATCTGAAGAAAAATGACTGGGAGAGCGATGCTGATCAAAATCAAAACAAAAGAGGAAGTATGCCTGTATATGATTCAGAATATCCCTGAATTCTTCTATTTATTTTAATAAATAAAAAGTTATGTGCCTTTTTTTTTCTACCAGGGTATAATCTCTCTTAGGAAAGGAAAAAGGGTATCCTCAGTGCCTGACAGAAAGTATGAGGGGTAGAGGTTTAAGAAATATTAGACAAGGGTGCAAAAGAAAGGGGAGCAGAAAGAGAAGGGAAGAGAAAAAAGGGAATGTGAGACAATGAGAGGAAAATGTTAGCCCAAGGAAACTTAGAAATGACACAATAGCTTTTCATTTAGAAAAGAGACAAAGGGGAGTTCCCATTGTGGCACAGGGGAAAAGAATCCATCTAGTATCCATGAGGATGAGGGTTCGATCCCTGGCCTCACTCAGTGGGTTAAGGATCTAGCGTTGCCATGAGCTGTGGTGGAGGTTGCAGACATGGCTGGATGCTACACTGTGGCTCTGGCGTAGGCTGGCAGCTACAGCTCTGATTCGACCCCTAGCCTGGGAACTTCCATATGCCACAGATATGCCACAGGTACAGCCCCAGAAAGCAAAAAAAAAAAAAAAAAAAAAAACCACTGGAGAGAAAGAGATTAAAACTTACTCTTTCAGAAACCAAATAATTTAGCTATGAATAAAAGGCTAACAGATTTCTGGGTCCTGGATGTAAGGCACTTAGAAATTGCTACCTTGTCTAAGCAAATAAAAAGCTAAAAAGAAAACCTGAAAAATTAACAACTTTTTCCAGCTCTGTAAGATAATTAAGGTAAATGAGTTCACAGGGCAAATACTGACTCCAAAATTGGAGAAACAGGTGAATACAGAGAAGCACAAGTTATTGGAAATGAAACATTCATGGAAACTAGAGGGGGCACATATTCAAACCACTGTCAATATTTTTCCCCACTAGGCTTCCCATAGGCCAATCTCTCCTGCTTCCCCTTTTACAAGGTCTCTCTTCTGCCTTTGCTGTTGTGGTTGGACTGTCCCTCTAATCAGATGGCCTGCTACAAACTGCTATGAGCCTAAACACAGATCAAATTCCTATGTATATGCAGTTATGATTTTGGCATATCTTGAGATATATACATGTATAAGGATATTTACTTATTTATAGTTTTAAATTCATGGATAGATGTTTGGCTACAGTATCCACTTAACCTATGAGAACATCTTTCTAGTAAATGTGTGTTTTTTGTTTTTTTTGGGGGGGGTTGTTTTTTGTTTTTTGTTTTTGCTGTTGCTGTTTTGGCCATGCCCATGGCATATGGAAGTTCCCAGGCCAGAGATCAAATCCGCACCACAGCAGTGACCAGAGCCATAGCTGTGACAACAGAGATCCTTAACCCCCTGAGCTACCAGGGAACTCCTCTAATATATATTGATTATCTTTTTCTCCTTTTCCATATATAATCTTTGTATTGTTGCCATTTCAGGTTTTCTGTATTACTAATTTTTTTTTCTTGTCTTTTTGCCATTTCTTGGGTCGCTCCCACGGCATATGGAGGTTCCCAGGTTAGGGGTCTAATCGGAGCTGTAGCCACCAGCCTATGCCAGAGCCACAGCAACGCGGGATCCGAGCCATGTCTGTGACCTACACCACAGCTCACAGCAACATCGGATCCTTAACCCACTGAGCAAGGCCAGGGACTGAACCTGCAACCTCATGGTTCCTAGTCAAATTCGTTAACCACTGAGCCACGAGGGGAACTCCTGTATTACTAAGTATTACATGCACTGAATTTTCCTGGATCAGCTATTTCCACAAGTTTCTTGTGAGGCAGAGTGTAATCCTTCAGAAGAGCTAATTTTCACAATCCGACTACTGCCACAGAGACAGGCTTCTTCCTATAAACATGGCTCATCTGTGTGAATATTTTCATAACCCATTCCTTCTGATTCTCTAACAAAATAAGTCTAGAACTAAATACCCAAGTTCTTGAACCCTTGGTTGCTTTTGACCTTCAAGATGTGCCCCTCATCTTCAGTAAGTATATTTCTGCTGGTGCTGATATTTGCCATTACATGGTTTTCTCACCATTCTCCAAGCCCCTCATTTTCTGCCATGTGGCTTTTATGTGCCCCCAGCTGCTTTTAGCAGATGTATTTTGAATACCGACATATGCAGCCATATTCATATTGGAAATCTAAAAGTTTGAATTGAAGTCAGACGTGGAGCAATTCTAGATGATAAGTCCAGAATGTCCATGAGAGTTGGTAGGAAAAACAGGAGTCAAAATGAAGGCCTACAAGGACCAGCATAACTTGCCCTCTCTCAAGCTCTCAAACTTTATCCCAGTTAATCTCTCTCTCTCTGTCACTGAGTTCTGAGCACACTGGCTTTAACCAGTTCCTTAATGCACTAACCTGTTTCTTATATAGGGCCTTTGCTCTTGCTGCCCGCTCTGACTAGAATGCTCTAGTCCAGCTTTCTTCTTAGAATTTATTTACAAAATAACATGACATGGAGGGATTATACCAAAATCCTGCTTTGTCCCTACCTCCAGCCTCCCTCATCCCCTCCCTAGTCACTACTCATTTCTTCATCCCTTCCTTCCTGAACTGTGTGCTCCCACCCAACACTGAATTGTTTTCCTTCTGTTATAAAGGACAGTTCAGCTTTCTCTACCTCCTACCTCCAAAGTTACCTATCTAAACCCATCATGCTCTCAGCTGAACTAAAGGGCTTCCATCCAGTAACCACACTCCTTAGAAGGAAAATAAAATAAAAGTAGTATGAAAATAAAGTATCTCTGCCATTACAATATCCTCATCATTCCAAAGAGAAAGTTAGAGAAGCTGACATGTAAAAAGGGAATAAGACTTGCCTAAGGCAATTTATCAATCCAAGCCAGCTATGGCTGATCACCAAACTCAAGTTCTATGTCTCCCAGGCCAGAGCTATTTTCATCAGAACCCAGAACATTGTACCCCATTTCTATGTAGTCATTTTTTCTTTCCTTTTCTTTTTTATCTTTTCTTTTCTTTATCTTTTTAGGGCTGCACTCACAGCATATGGAAATTCCCAGGCTAGGGGTCAAATCGGAGCTACAGCTTCTGGCCTACACCACAGTCACAGCAATGCCAGCCAGATCCTTAACCCACTGAGCAAGGCCAGGGATCAAACGTACATCCTCATGGGTACCAGTCGGATTCATTTTCACAGCACCACAAAGGCAACGCTGGTAGTTTTTCAATTATTCTCTCCATTCTCTGGATAACTCTGGCTTGTTCTTCCATACTTGGAGAAAACATTACTTTCTTAGGGAGACTTTCTCTTACTGCTCCTCCAGCTGAACAAGATTCCAGCATTATTCTCTGTCATAATACCTTGCTATTTTCATAACATTGGTACCCATATAATGCAATTATATGTCCCCTTGTTCATTTATATTTAATGTCAATGTCACCCAGAATAGAGTAAGTTTCATGATAATGGGAGGCATGAGTTTTTTAAATCATTCTCAACTCACTGTGTATTATAGTAAATACTTTGAAACAAAGTATTCAATATAACATTCGTGATAAGGAGTTCAATAAAGTCAAAGGTTTTGGATGGCTTCTCCTTGTGGACACTAAAGTCTCTAAGGATGATGATAGACCTTAGCCTAGAGAGCAGCATGGAAGCCAGCACCTGGCGCCATCATTGAGCGGGGAGGGTGACCATGAGACCAGGCAGGGGGAAATAAAGTACCATGAAACTGAACTCAAAAGAGAGAGTTTTTACATGATCAAATTTTAAGTTGTAATACAGCTACTCATCTCCACTCATCCTCTAATTTGGATCAACCTCTTACTCATCCCAATTCCCCCAACCCAAACTTTTCCTCAGGGCCCCCTAGAGGTTTATTCCATTGAAAGTAGCTCCCATAACATCCTTCAACTCTTTCCTCAATTTCCTTCTACCATCTTGCCTTAACTAAAGTCTAGATTTACCCTAAGGATCCTATTTTGCCTTGCACTGCAGTTTCCAGAGCCAGCTCCAGCCCTTTCTCCTCTTTCAATCATGCAAATACTTCCTGTTTTTTAAAGTTTTTATCACAAGCCAGATACTTCCCACCATTTATTGAAGACCGAGTCATAATCTGCCTCTCCACTCTAATAGCCGCCATTACTTTAGTTTGCTTGAATTTTCAAGGAGACAGTTCATCTAACACACTAGCATTTCAGTTCTATGAATGCCACATTTCCACTGCAATGCATTTACCCATACATTTAACCAACGAATATTTATTGGGCAACTTTTGTGGGCCAGCACAATGCTAAACACTGAAAATGCTGTGATGGCAAAGACAGAGTATTTATACTCAAAGGATTTACACTCTGGCAGGTGGAGAAGGCCATGCAACAGAAAAAGTCCTTGAGGGCTGGACCACGTCTTCCTTGTTCCTCATGTATCACTCACACCTATCACTGTATGTGTGAGGCATCTAGGAGAAATTTATTATATATCCTTTGAATGAATGAAACTGATAGTTATAATACAATGTAAGGAGTAAGCACAGGATATTATGAGAACAGAAAGGAGAGTAAGATAATGGGAAGAGGGGGAGAAAGAAAGTACAATTCTCAAAATGTTAAAAATGTAATTCTCATAAAAATACCTAGAAACTGGGTGCCACAGTTTTAATTAACTCATACATGAGGGAAGAGTAAGATAACAAAATCAGTTCAAAATCAGTTAAAAAAATGGAATCCTAAAATAAGTTAATGTTCCACAGGGCAATATGAACATAATAAAGTTTTATTTCCCTAAGTCAGATGATCCTAGACAAATGTATCAGATAATATTCTGATTACTTTTTTTTTTCTTTTTAGGGCTGAACCAGCAGCATATGGAGTTTCCCAGGCTAAGGGTCAAATCAGAGCTACAGCTACCAGCCTACACCACAGCTCACAGCAACGCCAGATCCTTAACCCACTAAGTGAGGCCAGAAATCGAACCCACGTACTCTGGATGCTAGTTGGGTTCGTTAACCACTGAGCCATGACAGGAGCTCCCAGATAATGTTTTGATACGACATTGAAAAGATAGACATCTTTTTGCCTTGTTTCCATGTTTTAGACACTTTTCCTCAACAAAGGCTTCTTCAAGATAACACTGTAGCTGATACCTGAAGACTGGGTAGAAATTGGCCAGTAAAAATGGCAAAGGGAGAGGTGACAAGTGTGCCAGGGAAAAGGGGAGGCACAAAGACCCACTTACTTCACTTCAGTCACCCCTGCCCTGGTCAGACTCTGGGCTTGATCCAAATGGAAAAAAATATTTCCGTTCTGAAATATTAAACTCTAATATCTCACTTTTTGACAACTTCCAATTTTTTCAAATTTTATGCCTTACCTCCTCTTTCACACAGGCTTTTCTGCCTCACAGAGACCTCTGGTCACTTGATTCTTCCCTGTTCTCCCAGGCTACCAGCCTCAACCCCATCTAAAATCCATGGGTTGACCCTCTGACCTACTCTTTTGTTAATACTCTCAACGCTTTTACATTGTTACACTGTTATTTTCTATTGAAGAAATGAATTTACCTGCTTAAATTTATTGGCTGAACAAGTAAGCTGAGTAAGATAATATTTGAATGCAGGTTTGTTTGAACTTACTAATTAACCATAATTTGAAGGGAACTGGAGGTAGAGCCCTATATATTTCTAGACAAAAATGCCATCTGATTCAAGAGCCCTATTGCTCTAATTTGAAAAAAATCAGCCCTTCTTACAAAGATATTTCTGGGAATTCGCAGTGTGTAAGATGTATAGACAGAAACAAGTCTCCACAGATCTTTTACCACCTACCACATGAGTCAGTCTATAAATTATATTTTCATAGTCATAAAAAGACTAAAAATTAATTTCACTAAGAAATTATATATGAAGTCCAAAGATGATATCTAAAGCCGCAAAAACCTATAGCTAATATCACATTTAATGGCAAAGTGGACTGTTTTCCCCTCCTAAGATTATGAAAAAGGGAAGAATATCCCTCTCACCTCTTCCATTCAACAGTGTACTAGATACTCCAGCTAGAATAACTAGGCAAGAAAACAAAATAAAATGTATCCAGACTGGAGTTCCCTGGTGGTTCAGCACGTTACTGCTATGGCTCAGGTCACAGCTGTGGCACAGGTTTAGTCCCTGGCCCAGGAACTTTCACATGGGCCATGGCCAAAAAAAAAAAAAAAAAAGACATTTGGATTGGAAAGGAAGAAATATATCTACTTGCTAATGACATAATCCTATGTATAGAAAATCCTAAGGAATCCACATAAAAACTATTACAACTAATAAACAAGTTCAGCAAGACATGCTACAAGATCACCATGAAATATCAGCTCAGAGTTCCCATCATGGCTCAACGGAAACAAACCTGACTAGTATCCATGAGGATGGAGATTCAACCCCTGGCCTCATTCGGTGGGTCTGGGATCTTGTGTTGCCACGAGCTGTGATGTAGGTTGAAAACGCCGCTCGGATCTGTCATTGTTGTTGCTCTGGCACAGGCCAGCAGCTACAGCTCTGATTTGACCCCTAGCCTGGGAATCTCCATATGCCAAGGGTGTGGCCCTAAAAGGACAAAAAAATAAAATTAAATTAAATTAAATAAATAAAATATCCACTGTATTTCTATACACTAGAAATGAACAATTCAAAAGTGAAATTAAGAGAACAATACCATTTCCAATAGCATCAAAAAGAATAGAACACCTAGGGTGTTCCCACTGTGGCTAAGGGGTTAACGAGCCTGACTAGGAACTGGGAGGTTGCAAGTTCGATCCCTGGCCTTGCTCCACTCCTAAGGATCTGGAGTTGCCATGAGCTGTGGTGTAGGTTGCACACGAGGCTCAGATTCCATGTTGCTATGGCTCTGGCATAGGCTGGCAGCTACAGCTCCGATTAGACCCCTGGCCTGGGAACCTCCATAGGCCACAGGTGAGGCCCTAGAAAAGATAATAATAATAATAAAAAAAAAAAAGAATAGAACACTTAGGAATAAATCTGACAAAAGGAGTGCAAAATCTATAAATCACTGCTCTGAAAACTACAAACCATTGTTGAAATAAATGGCAGATATTCCATGTTCATAGATCAGAAGACTTAATATTGTTAAGTTACTAACCAAATTGTTCTACAGATGCAATGCCATCACTATCGGAATTTCAGCTGACACTAAAGGGAGTAGAGAACAGGAAGGCATTCCCTCCCCCTCTCTTCTCTGGGTCCAATTTCCCACCAGTGCCTCCCATCGGCACAACCAAACTGAAGGAAGTCAGCTAGCAAGGAAGTCTAGGAAAAGCAGTTTACTGAGTCCCAGCCCCAGCACCACAGTACAGAATATAGGCTAGTAGGTTACATCTAGGAGACAAAAGATAAATAAAAAGAACACACAACATACCCCTCTACTCAGTATCCAATCAAAGATCTCTACTCACATTTAAATTTTTATACAACAGTAAAAACTTCATGCTGCCTCCTAATAAGATGCAACTAACATTTATACAAAGGATGACATTCTTACCCCAAAAGGGGAGACTGAATCCTAACAACCAACATATCCATCTCTGGATGAAGTTAACTTCTGTTTTAGTTCAGTCAAAATTCCACCTGAATATGTTTTAACCTAAACATTAAATTATAGTTATCCCAACAAAAAATTCCATAAAATAAGAGAAAAGCAGCAACACAAAATAGTTAACATATACTAAAATTCATACAAAGCAAAGAATAAAATAATATCTGCTATACTTTCATTTCTCTAAATGATCACCATGTTGGAGTTCAGTTTTATACTTTCTTTTTTTCCGCTAAATTTCCATGCTCCTCTTTCTTTCAGCCAACAGTTGATCAAGGTGTATAACCTTGTGGGATGACCCAGATCTTCATTCTTAAAGGGTGTGCACATTAGCAATCCTACCCTTTCTGGGTCACTGTAGTGCAGCTAGAGAATCCCCTACTTCCCAGACATTGGTCTCTTTTCCTCATTTTGTAGTAGCTGCCCAATTTTCCCTTTGAGAAAGCATCAGAGTGGCTGAGAAAAAAGACACACTGACTTCTACAAAATTGGGTTCTTGTGCTCCTAAAGTACATTTCTGCTGGAGCCAGTAGAATATGTGGGACCATATGTAGAGCAGGCTAGAATTTTCTTCCTTTGTCAAGTGGTAACAGAATTCCCCTTGAAGCCAGGGGTGTGGGTCATTGAGGTCACACCACTAGTTTACAGTGGAACTAATATTTAAATCTGGTTCTGACTGACATCTAAATCTATCCTCTTTAGGACAGCAAATTAATGACAATTACGTGACTCTTTCTCCCAAATTTCATTGCTGCCAGCTGAAGTTTTTATTAGGTCTAGCTCTTTGATAAGCCCTAAGCTGAGGAAAGACTTACAAAAACAAATACATCAATGCTTATGAACATCAGAACCAATTTCATTACAGAATGTAGGCCTCCTAGAAGTTTCTCTTGAACAAGTTGAAGCTCTTCAAATGAAGCTCTTCAATATCATGAGGGAAAGATTTCGAAGGGTCAGTTTGGGAAGTAGACAACTTAATCTGAACATTTGGGTCTTGTAAGCCTCTTTCTTAAATTTTTTTAAATTTTTTGGCTGCAACTGCATCATGTGGAAGGTCCAGCCAGGGATCAAACCTGTGCCACAACAGTGACCTGAGCCACAGCAACGACAACACCATATCCTAACCCACTGAGCCACTAGGGAATTCCTTGGACGCCTCTTTAAAGCAGATTTACTCACATACTGATTTGAGATTTTTCCAAAGCCCCTATGTGTGATGACTTCCCCAAACAATATCCCAGTAAAAAATTTAGCCTTGTCAATGGGAAAGGACTATCACCCACTTCTATTTTGATGCAAATTGTCCCAGCAGAATGAAAAAAGGGACAGTGAAAGTGATGACACTGATCTAATTATCTGCAGGCCAATATCACCAAGTTTTTGAAAGGAACCCACAGAATGGCCTGACACAGACACACAAAACATAGCCAGGAAACAATCAGGACCTTAGCAACAAGGCAAAAACTGGCTCCTCTCTGCATAAAGAGCTGTTTTATGAGCATTTCTTGTTACTTTCCATTAAGTCCCACTACCTCCCCCAAAGAAGGTTGCAGTCAATTTTTAATTGATGCCCCATTGCCCTGTAATCATTGACATGCACCATTCCACCAACTTCTGCTTCCCAGGCCTATTATCCACATGTACCATTTCAAGCCTGTTTTTATAGAAAATGTAACATGTAAGAATAAGACCTCGGTGGATTCAGAGCCCCAGCATCAAAACAGTGTGGCACTTTATAACATGTTTCTCTAACAGTATTAATCACAAAGTGAAGCCAATGGTAAAAGCTCCACGTTTAAAAGGAGGAAAAAGAAATCGAAAAAGAGAAAGCCACTCAGCAAAGTGCTCAAAGCTAGCAAGGAGAAAGAAGGAGCACCTAAGTCTAGGATTCTTCACACTGCACCCCACCGCAGCTGCGTTGTTAGGATAGCCACAAAATGAGGAATTGAGAAGTATACCCTAAAAAGCGACCTTCAGGGCAATTTAACAAATAGTTTCCTGGTTTGCATTTTTGTTTCCTGAATCCAGCCTCCTTTACCTGGGTTCTAAGGCCCTACCAATCTTTGCTAAGGAGCCAGCCTCTCTCAAGGGGCTGGGGTCCATCCTATTTCTCTCACTACTGCCCATGCCTCTAAATCTGCTGATAGCTATAGCCCTATTTCAAATCCTGGCTGTCTTATCCCCAACCTCTATTGTCTATATATCATCACCACTTAGGTCCATATCTGGCCCAGCTTTGTGTCCAAATAAAAATCTTTGCCTCTTAATATCTGTTCAGATCAAATCAAGTTCATCCCAACCCCTTAGGCTCTTAGGCACCCACTCCAGGGACCAGGCCTACAGACAGGTTACTTCCCATAGCCTTGACCCTGCCTGAGTCCAGCTCTATCTATTTCTCCAGGATCTTACATAAAGTTCCATACCCTTTAGCAGAGGTAGTGTAGGGTAGGCAGTTATCATAGGCTTTGGAGTCAGGCAGACAGACCTGGGTTTGAATACCATTCTGAGTTTGGCAAGTTATTTCAGCTCCATAAACTTCTATTTTCTTATCTGCCAATGGAAAACGATACTGTTTATCTTGTGAGGAATCAGCACACAGTGATTGTTCAATACAGGGCAGGTGTGTCTAAGTCATAACTCTCCTTTATATTTAATCAAAATTCTTCCTACTATTATTGAAAGATAACTTTGCATTCAAATTAAGTGCTGATAAACTGCCTTACTACTTAAAATAGCTAACACTATTTAAGGAGTGAATAAATGGTTAAATGAATGACTACATAATTGGATGAATCAATCAAGCCATTGGATGTACTTGGTATAACTGAATCAATTCCATTTTAAACAAATATATCTTAAATATTATTATACCTCAGGTGCTGTGCTAAGATCAAGGTAAATAAATGAATAAATATATAGGATCTTGGGAGTTCCCACTGTGGTGCAGCAGAAACAAATCTGACTAGTATCCATGAGGATATAGATTCGATCCCTGGCCTCGCTCAGTGGGTTAGGGATCCGGTGTTGACATGAGCTGTAGTATAATTTGCAGACTTGGCTCGGCTCCCATGTTGCTGTGGCTGTGGTGTAGGCTGGCAGCTGCTGCTCCGATTTGACCCCTAGCCTGGGAACTTCCATATATCATGGGTGTGGCCCTACAAAGCAAAAAACAAAAGTAGGCAGGATCTTTGCTCTCATAGGTCTTAAGAGTCCAACAATTACTCTCCCATTTGGCTTTTGATATGAAATCCGTTATAATGTTGAACAAACTGAATTGGAACTACTTGTTTTGGAAGGTACCTCCTCCATGAAGGTAAAAGCTGAGTCTTGATCACCTGTCTCAGGGCCTGGTAGTGATTTTAATGGCTTTATGTACTAGTTTTCCATTCCTGACAGAGAGAGATTTTACTGTCTCCCCTGGACTTTCCTTAATTGTGCACATTTCTCTTTCTCTTCCCTGACAAAAATTCAGATAAGAGGCTGCCCTAGAATTTATTCCTCAACATATGGTGGGAGTGAAGGTTTTGGTGGGGAAAAACTTTTTCGATCAGTTGCAATATATGGATGCAGAGAGTGAATTTAAATGAGAGAGAAAGAATATGTAAGTAAAAGGATGACATTGGACAGAAGAATGAGCCCAAAATAGTACGTCAACTGAAGAGAGTCAAGGTACGGATGAGAGACAAATTGGGCACCAGGGACCAAGGAACTGGATTGGAGCGAGATCGCAACGGCACCCAAATTATACCTCGTGAGACTAGAAGCCAACCCTGCTGCTCCTTTTAAGTCCTCCTTCCCACCACGGATTTGAGTATGTGGCCCAGGTTCGGTAAAGAAACAGAACTACATGGGCACTGTTAACCTGTGGTGCCTCAAACCTACCCAAGAACCAAACGAAATTTAGGCAAAGATTGAGGAAACTTAAGAGTGACCACCGTTTTCCTACCAGGAAAATTAATTCTATCTTCAGAGACTTGGGGCTTGACTTAAAAATGACTTCAATTAGGTGTCAGATACCTGCACGAACAGGATGTGCCAGGGTCCCTTCACCTTCTTTCTGGCGTCACAGGTCGGGGAGGACAGATAATAAGGACTAACAATGATTTGCACTTACTTATGCAATGGGTGGAGAACAGGAAGCCTGAATGCAGCTGCCTCACCCCCGTCTGGACTTGTAGCTGGAGATCACAAACATCTGAGCGTGTGTGGTTTTCCACTTTTCCACACGGGAACCCTTCAGAATAAACTGTGCCCAGCAGGTCATTTCATACAGCAGACGGCAGCAGAGCACCTGTGTGTAGAATGAGGATATGAGGTCTGGAAAGCCACCTGCTTATCCCCCTCCTTGAGCCATGCAGTTCTCAGGGGTGAGGGGAAGGGAGAAGGAAGGGAGAGAGAGCTGGAGAAATGAGGTCGTGGCTCATAAAGAGAAGCCCACAATGCTGCTGAGCACTGAGGATATTCTTTCAGGGTTTGTTTTTTTTTTCCCCCCAGGGTTTTATATCCCAAAACAATAGTGAATGAGAATGATGAGGAATGAATAATAACTGGCTGCCAGGATCCTTGTTAACCATGGTGATTATCTCTCAGCCAAAGTCAACAGGCAGCAGACCGATAAGAGACACATCAGTTCTTCTGTTCGCAATTCATTTAGAGCTTTTTTTTTTCCAACGTGTAAGCCAATTTATTCAGACTTCCAAGCTAGATCTCCAGTCATCAAGAAAGCATTTTCCCTTGCCCCTCACCCTCTCTGAGTCTTCAAAACCAGAGAGGAAAAGGTGCCAAACCAGCTGGTCAGAGAGATCTGTATACAGGCAGGAGCTGCCTTCAGAGGTTTTGGAGGCAAAAGCCTGTGTAACTGCATCTGCCTGTGGCCAAGCATCTTCGGAGGCCCCCTTTCCCACCACATCCCAGCTTTGGGCAGCTGCTTCTCAGATGCAGCGGTTGCCAACCCTCAGACTGCAGAAAGGGAAATAAACCACTGCCATTTATCACTTGTCAAAAATTCAGCCTCCGCTAATCCTGAAGAGCAATGGCGGACACAAAGGCTTTCTCTTTCATGGATGCTGATGTCTTTGGGAGAAATGCTCAGGCTTTTGACCGTCTCCTCCTTCCTCTAATCCACCCCAGGAATGGCATTTGGATGTGTGCGGAAGAGTTACCTGGGCCTGTGGTGGTTGGGGAGGAGGAACCTCCTACCTCTTCAGGAAGTTCCTTATGCATCACGCTCTTGTCTGGTCCCTAGATGAGTACACACAGAGGCGTTCCTGATCCCATCAGATCTTTAGGGGATATCACACCAGTACGTACTAATGATCAGTTCAGTCTGCTGGTCACTTGGTGGTAGCAAAATGTCAATTCCTACCTGGTCCTTTCTCTATCTCGACTCCAACTCTTCTAGTCCACTAAGCTTCTCAGCATGCCTAAGTCCTAAGACCAAGCTAAGCAGAAACTTAGAAATTCTCCATGTGCTCTTCACAAGCCAAGGGAACCTGCAGTGCTGTCTTACACCATCCAGTTAGACGGCTTCTCAGCCACTGCTACACTCTGCAGCTTCCAACTGGTTAGGCTCAGTATTCATTCAAACCCACAGCTTCTCCTAGAAGCTTAAGCATTCCCAGGCCCCGAGTACGGGCCACTAGTTTCCACACTTTCAGTTCCCTCAAATCTGTCTGAAGACTTCGATGGTACATACACACAGACCCATGCGCGTGTGTGCCACACACCTCAAGGCTGCACTCTAAAGGGGCAAGAGGTCCGGATGGGGATCCTGGTGTCTCTCTTACCCTGCCTCCTGCATGGTCTCTCTTCTCCTTCCAACATTAGCAATACTAAGGCAGGTGGGATTCTTTTCAGTTTCATGAGTCAGAGTCTTTCCCTACGTACTCTATTCCCTGCACTATGATTTACAGTAGTTTTTGTTACATGTTTTAAATTATTGGTGTGTTGCAAAATCAATTAGTGGGTCAAGACCAGAATTTTATTTTATTTTTGTCTTTTCATCTTTTCTAGGGCCACTCTCGTGGCATATGGAGATTCCCAGTCTAGGGGTCTCATCGGAGCTGCAGCTGCCAGCCTACGCCAGAGCCACAGCTACGCGGGACCCAAGCCGCATCTACAACCTACACCACAGCTCATGAAAACACCAGATCCTTAACCCACTGAGCGAGGCCAGGGATGGAACCCACAACCTCATGGTTCCTAGTCGGATTCAGTAACCACTGAGCCACAACGGGAACTCCCAAGACCAGCATTTTAAATGAAATAAAATAGAATTGGACAGAATAAAAAATATTAGGCCCATCCTCTAAGAGCAATACTATTTTCTGAATTTTTAAAATTTGAAGTATAGTTATTTACAATTGTATGATGTAGTACATTAATATTTGCATACATCATGAAAAAATCACCATGATGAATCTGTTTATTCTCCGTCACCATACAAATTTATCACAACATAAAAAAGACGAGGGATGTTCCCATCGTGGCTCAGCAGAAACAAATCTGACTAGCATCTATGAGGATGCAGGTTCAATCCCTGGCCTTGCTCAGTGGGTTAAGGATCCGGCACTGCCGTGAGCTGTGGTGTAGATCACAGACACGACTTGGATCCCTCATTGCTGTGGCTCTGGCCTAGGCCAGCAGCTACAACTCCCATTTGACCCTTAGCCTGGGAACCTCCGTATGCCGTAGGTGTGGCCCTAAAAAGACAAAAAAGAAGTTATTATGATATTACTGACTATATATGTATATGTGTATATATGTATGTATGTATGTGTGTATGTGTGTGTATATATATATATATTTCCTATGTTGTACATTAATTTTTCATGACTTATTTTATAACTGGAAGTTTATACCTCTTTATCCCCTTAACCTATTTCACCCATGCCGTCTCCTTTGTGGCAACCACAAATTTGTTCTCTGTTTCTATAAGCCTGTTTCTATGCTATTGTGTTAATCATTTATTTTGTTTTTCAGATCCCAAATATAAGTGAAATCATATGGTATTTGTCTTTGATTTATTTCATTTACTATAATACCCTCTGGGTCCACGCTGCAAATGGCAAGATTTCATTCCTGCTGAGTAATATTCCAGTGTGTGTGTGTGTGTGTGTGTGTGTGTGTGTATGCATGCCACATCTTCTTTATCCATTTATTTATTGAAGGACACTTAGGTTGCGTTCATATCTTGGTTATTATAAATAATGCTGCAATAACATAGGGGTGCATGTATTTTTCAAATTCATGTTTCTGTTTTCTTCAGATATTACTCAGGAGTGGGATTGCTGGATCATATGATAGTTCCACATTTAATTTTTTTTTTTTTTGTCTTTTTGCTATTTCTTGGGCTGCTCCCTCGGCATATGGAGGTTCCCAGGCTAGGGGTCGAATCGGAGCTGTAGGCACCGGCCTACGCCAGAGCCACAGCAATGCGGGATCCGAGCCGCATCTGCAACCTACACCGCAGCTCACGGCAACGCCAGATGGTTAACCCACTGAGCAAGGGCAGGGACCGAACCCGCAACCTCATGGTTCCTAATCAGATTCGTTAACCACTGCGCCATGACAAGAACTCCTACATTTAATTTTTTGAGGAACCTCCGTACTGTATTCCATAGTGGGTGCACCAATTTACATTCCCACCCACAGTGTAGAAGGGTTCCTTTTTCTCCACATCCTTGCTAATACTTATTTCTTATTTGTTAAAAATAGCCATCCTGACAAGCGAGGTGATATCTCATTGGGGTTTTTGTTTGCATTTTCCTGATGATTAGTGATGTTGAGCATCTTTTCATGTGCCTCTTGGCCATTTGTATATCTTCCTTAGAAAACTTTCTATGAGGCCTTCCGCTTATTTTTTAATTGGACTGTTTGTTTTTATTTCCTGAAATTTCTGTTTCAGTTTTACACAAATATAGGCACG
This sequence comes from Sus scrofa, assembly GCF_054392235.1. Classification (NCBI taxonomy): domain Eukaryota; kingdom Metazoa; phylum Chordata; class Mammalia; order Artiodactyla; family Suidae; genus Sus; species Sus scrofa. The sequence goes on from NC_139391.1 coordinate 16,996,900, forward strand.
TGTGTGTTGGGTGATAATTTTATAATGTATTTCTTTCTTTCTTTTTTTTATCTTTTTTTTTTTTTTTTTTTTTTTTGAACTGCACCATGTGGAGGTTCCCTGGCTAGGAGTTGAATCAGAGCCGTAGCTGCTGGCCTATACCACAGCCACATCAACATGGGATCCAAGCCAAGTCCACGACCTAGACCACAGCTCATGGTAATGCTGGATCCTTAACCCACTCAGTGAGGCCAGGAATCAAACCCGTGTCCTCATGGATACTATCGGTGTTCATTAACTGCTGAGCCAAGACAGGAACTCCTATAATGTATTTCTTATCATGAAGTGTGGTCAAAAGTTTGAAAATCAGTGACTAAAATTAAATGTTCATGTTAGGAAATCTAAGCTTTGCTTTTGACACACTTAGGTAGCTTAAGACCTTTAGAAATCAATCTTTTCTTTCAAAAATGCCTGATTCTCAAAACTATTATCATTCTAAGAATTCATCCAAGAGTTTAAATCTGAAACAGAAAGCTGAATAATGGACAATTTGCTCTTGATGGTCATCTGCCCTTCCAATGAAAGAGTCGTTGAGTCATTGAGCAAGAAGCTACAAGGCAACAAGATTTATATTAAAATTCATCTGAAAAAGAAAATGAATTCACGTTGTGGCACAGCAGAAAGGAATCTGACTAGTATCCCTGAGGACACGGGTTCAATCCCTGGTCTTGCTCAGTGGGCCAAGGTTCCAGCATTGCTGTGAGCTATGACATAGGTCATAGACATGGTTTGGATCCCACATTGCTGAGGCTGCGGTGTAGGCTGGCAGCTGCAGCTCCAATTCGACCCCTAGCCTGGGAACTTCCATATGCCACAGGTGTGGCCCTAAAAAAGCAAAAATAAAATAAAATTCATCTGAATAGTCCAAAAAGTATGCTTTTAGAAAAGCATGTGCACTACTAGCAGATCTGACCCAAGTAACACATCAAGATTCAATGAACTGTTACTTCCTAGTGTTTTGTCAGACATCTCATAATCACAGATATCTTGGCTCAGTTATATGCTATCACTAATGACGATTTTAATCCAGTGATCCTCAGTCAAACTGAGTTAATCATTATTTTTCAGGCCAAATTTAGGGGTAGGACAGCGAAACCATTTCCTAAGACCCCAGTTTATAAAGAGAGCTAAAGCAGGCCTAGACTGTCTCATGTCAACACAGATGGTTTTAAATAAGTCACAGCAGTCCAATTTCACCAGAAAAACCCACCAACAGAGTCAGAAGAAAGCCTCAGAGCACTTCATGTTTTATAAAGGAAGAGTGCCTTGGAGTCTGAGCTGATCCAGACAAGACCATTCTAAGAATGGTCAGAATTCTGTGCTCCTGATGGGATCCTGACCTCACCCTGTTCTTTCAGCCCAATGCTCACAGCCTCACACTACTATCTGCCTTGAGATCAGGGTTAATCTCAAATGCACTTTACACCTGTTTAAGTCAGATACCTTTGGATCAGGGCACCCTCATCCCCTGCTTGGCTCTCTATCTCCATTTTTCTGATGCCTTTGACTTCAGGAGATTCTGGGGGAAACCCTTCCACTGTATCCCCCTGGAAATCAGAAGAGGCATCAGCAAATCCCTGTATGTCCTCAGTCTAGAATTTTCCCTTTGCCTCTGGCTCTAATAGAAATCTGACCCTCTCAGGAGGGCACTGCTTATCCAGCAACCCTCTCAAGTGATTACTGTTTTATCGCCAAACTCCTTGTACCACAGACCCAGGTGAAGTGAATATTCTCCTTTCCCATCACAGTGCCTCTTGACCACTCTTACCCCTTCCTCCTAAAACTCCCAGCTTAAATAATATTGCCAGACCCACTGCCCTTTCTTGGTTGCTGTCATCTACTGACATTTAAGTCATGCTCCTTCATTTCTTGGAAACTGTATCTCACTTTTACTCTTAGTTATAATTCAATTATTTCACTGAGATATAATTACAATAATGATACAGATGTTCTTCCCCCTGTCTTGGCTTCTCTGTTCCTTGATCTCCTCTCCTCCAGAGATTTCTCTTACAGGCTAACCTCATCACTCATTGCCATAGTCATATCTTACACCTTCTTGTCACCAGTAATTGCAACTTTTACCTAATCTCAGTTCCAGGCATGCCACTTTCTGATCACCACCACCTATTATCTTTCCAGGTTTGATACTCCATTCCAACAACTCTTTGACGCCACAGAGCCCTGCCATCTCTAGATCGCACTCCTTTTCACCGTCTCCCAAAACAGCACCCTGCTGTCGCTTCCCTCCCCTACCTACCCAGCTTAGAGTCTGCAATTCGTCATTATAATTTCTCACTTACATGCACCTTCAGCTCTCTTTTCCTCTCTTGCTTCATGGTACTCTTCTTGAAAAACTCCAGCCTCAGTGAGACCCACCTCTTCTCTTCTCCCAGCCTGCGCCTGAGCAGATAAACTTGGTTAGAGATAAACACACACCTGTGCTGACAGGCTGACCTTAAGGTGGTGACTCCTAAACTTGGGCAGATCTTTGGAGATACTCAGAAATCATCTCCCTGATCCCTTCACTCTCCCACTTTCTGAGATAAGTATTTCATACATTTTCCTCTGTATAAACCTCCACCCCCCTTCCCTCATTACTGCGTCTTTCACTGAGGAAGTAGAAAGAGTCACAGAAGCTGTATTTTCCCTCACATATGTGTCTGTGCCCACACTCTCTGCCTCCCTCTCATTTCTGTGAATGGGCCGTCTCCTCCTACCGAAGGCCAACTGTCTACTCCTATACTGATGCCTTCCCTTTTCCTTAATCAAGGGTATCACTCCAGAAATTCTCTTCTCTCTCTTTTATGTTATTGATGAATATCTCTCCATAAAAATCATTCCCATCTGCATAACTAAAATTCTTCCATTTATTAAAATATTGATTTATTTGCTGTAAAGAAAAATTCCTGAAAAGGTTTGTCTATGTTCATTTTCTCCAATTCCTCTCTTTCTGTTCACTAGAGAATCCACTTCAAACAAGAATTCACTCCTACCGTTTCATAGATACTACGTTCATCGAGGTCTTTAGTAATCAATGTTGCTAAATCCAATGACTATTCTTAGTCATAGCTCACTTGTCAATCAAGAACATTTGATCTCTTTGGTTCCTCCCTCCTTCCTTTAAACAGTATGTTTACTTGGAAGCCAGAAAACTGCAATCCTCTTCATCCATCTCACTGACTGCTCCTTCTCACTCTCCTTTTCTGGTTCTTCCTTATCTTCCTGACCTCTAAACACTGGAGCACCGTAGGGCTTAGCCCTTAGATCGGTTCTCTTTCCTTCACATATTCACATCCTGTAATCTTATCCAATCTCATGATTTTATTTATTTATTTATTTTTTATTTTTTTTTTTAGGGACGCGCATGCAGCATATGGAAGTTCCCAGGCTAGGGGTCAAATCAGAGCTGCAGCCACCAGCCTATGCCACAACCACAGCAACATGAGATCCAGCCACGTCTGTGACCCACACCAAGCTCACAGCAACGCCAGATCCCAGACCCACTGAACAAGGCCGAGGATCGAACCCTCATCCTCATGGATACTAGTCAGACTCGTTTCCACCACGCTACAACAGGAAGTCCACACTCTCATGATTTTAAATAGAATTGCCAGGCTGACAATTCTTAAATTATAAGCCTAGTACAGATTCTCAACTGAACTTTAAATATCCAACTGTTTAATCAACTAATTCTATTTAGAATTCTCATAGACATCTGAAATTAACATGTCTGAAGCCAAACTCCTGATCTTCCCCTAAAACCTCTACTTCCACAATTTTCTCTTTCTCAATTAATGAAAACTCCAAACGTCTGGCTTCTCAGGTCACTAACTTTTAAGTCAACATTGTCTTCTTTCTCTAATACCAGACATTGAATCCCTCACCAAATTCTGCTGGCTGTGTTTTCCAAACGTCTAAAATCCAAACTTTTCTCCATACCTACATTATGAATTCTCTGGTCCAAGAAAACAAACCTGGTTTATTGCAATAAACCTACTGAACAATGTCCCTATTTCCTCTCCTGCCTCACTCCCTAAATCTATTCTCCAAACTTTTTCAAATGTGTGAAACTATGTCACTCCTCCACGCAAAATTTTCCAGTGGTTCCCATCTCACTGAGTGAAAGCCAATGAGTTCCATGTGGAGAAAACGGGTCTCTACCTCCTCTGAATCCCATGTGTACCGGTAGTAACACATCACACTGAATGCTAATAAGCTTGTTACCAGTCTACCATTGCCTACTCTGTTAATTCCTTGAGGACAGGGGTTGAGGGCATTTTTCTGTCTTTTTCATTTCAGTATTCCCTATGCCTAATGCATAGAAGACCAATACATAGATAGTGGTTTAATTCTAATTGCACGTGACCACAGTGGGTCTTACTAAATACCCAATTTTTCTTGAAGAAAAGGCCGAGGTACATTCCCAGATAGATGATAACCTCCATGAGGGTAGAGGCTGCCTCTGCCTCTTTCGTTCTTTCTTTTGTTTGTTTTTTTAGGGCCACACCCTTAGCCACACACAGAGTTTCCCCGGCTAGGGGCCCAATCGGAGCTATAGTCGCTGGCCTACACCTCAGCAACAGCAACGCCAGACTGGAGCCATGTCTGCGACCTACACCACAGCTCACGGCAACACCTTAACCCACTAAGGGAGGTCAGGGATCAGACCTGCATCCTCATGGATACTAGTTAGATTTGTTTCAGCTGGGCCACGAGGAATCTCCTACATCTGCCTCTTTCTCAGTTCTGTCCTCAGTACGTAGTGTGATACCTTCTACACAGCAGGTGCCTGGTAAATGGCTACTGAGGGAACGAACGTATGAGTAAGGAAGTAAAGGTCCCACAGCTCGGGCTGACTACCCCCGCCCCCCCCCCCACAAATGCCACTGTCATCTCCAGAACAGCTCCCTGTACTTTTCTGAGAGAGGGCTTCGAGCTCTTAACTTCTTTCAGCAGTGCCGAGTTGGCAGAGAGCAACAGCTAGCCTCGTTTCCCCAGCTCAGCTGGCTGGGGTCCGAGATGCGCGGCTGGCCCTGGGCTGGGGGAGAAAGGGAAGGGCAACTATAGATCACCGTTTCAGCGAAGTGAGCAACACTTGCTTCCGCAGAGAAAACATCTTCTTTATTCACCTTCACCTCGACTCCAAAGGGCTCCCGACCCGCCAGCTTTGTCCCCAGATGCTTCCTCCTCAATCTCAGGAAGCCAGGAGCCAGGGCCCACTCCCTCTTTTCTGGTGTGTGGTCTGAGTTTCAATTCCGTCTGGCAGACAGTATGGAGGACTCCAGGTCAGCAGGGTCATCAGAATGCTAAGAGGAAATCTGATTGATGAGCAACTGTCAGCAGGAATGAATGGGAGCCTTAATTAATGACTTCTGCCCCGTTTCAAAGAAAGGTTCCCTTACACCCAGTTCTCTCTTCTCTCTGAAAAAAAATTGGGGTGGGGTGAGGAACTGAGGAAGAAAAGGAGGAAAAAACACCCCTATAATCCAAAGTTTTCAAAAACGACATAAAGGAGACTTCAAAGACAGACATGGTCAGTTTTTTATGTGTGAGACTGGTTCAGTGATTCTCTCCTCTCTTTGTTTCCACGGACAGCTAGGCTCCATTCCAAAGCTAAAATATAAAAGGCCACATTGTTCTGAGGGGAGCTAGCTTTTACAAGAAATTTCCTCCTCACCACTAGGGCAAATTAACTGCCTTGGCCCTGGGTGCTCCGGGAGCATTTCTTCCAGAGCTGGCCCAGCAGGCCAGCCTCCCACTCCTGCCTGCTCAGGGCAGAAGAGAAGTATTATCCATCTAGTCTACACAACAGACTTAGAAAACTCACCTGCCTGGTGGAAGAGCACAAGTCAGAGAGGTAAATGTGGTAACAGAGGTCTGATCAGGATTTACATGCAACAAAGAGGTAACATTAGGGTACAGGGGATACCTAGAACAGGTGGTATCTAAACTGAGCCTACATTCAGGAATTTTAGCTTGCCCTTAGCACTGAACACCACTGAGTTGGATGATATAACAGAATACAAAGAGGAAATTTACAAATTGCAGCTCAGCAAGTCTCTTAAATTCTCTGTTCTTAGAATCCTCCCCTCTAACCTGGATTTCATGTCTATTTCTAGGGGTTGCTGAGGAAGGGATACAATGAGATAACATAGCTACAACTTTTCTATAGAACTTGGCACATAGAAGCTCATCAATACATGATAGTTTCCAAAAGGGGAGAGGGCTTAGTCCTGTCTGGAGGATCTCCCAGCCTAGTGAGAACAACAAACATGAAAAACAAGTAGTTACATTGTGTCTTGGTTGACAAATTACCACAGACTGGGTGTTTTATAAACAACAGACATTTATTTCTCATGGTTCTGGAGCTGGAAGGCTAAGATCAGGGTGCCAGCACGGTCAGGTTCTGCAGGAGTCCTCTTCTGGTTGCAGACACTGCCTTCTCTCCATGCGCTCATTCATGAGGGCTCCACACTCATAACCTAATAGTCCCCAAAGGCGCCACTTCCTACCCTGTTGAGACTAAGGATTTCAACATGTGAATTGGGTGGGGGTTACAAACATTGAGTCCATTGCACAATGTGATATGATGAAGGTTACAAGAAGGGTATACAAAATATAAATATGAAGCAGAGTGTACTATAATCCTCAAGGGGAATTTTCAGCACAGATTTAATAAAGAAGCCAAATTTAATCTGAGTGTTAAAAATCAGGTAACACTAAACCAAATAAAGGAAGCTGGGAGGATGATCTGAGGAGTGGGTCCAATGAATCCAGTTCAAGCTGCTGCTATGAACTGTATGATTGGAGATGAACAGATGAGAGAGGCATTGGGGTGACAGAAGCAACTTGGCAAAGGGTTGGATGTGGGGTTTGGGGGCAGAGGAAGAAGTCAACTGGGCTTGATGGTGGGAAGCTGGTGATGCTCCAAACTAACCTCACAAGGAACAAGGCAGGGATTTCCCAGTGTGTCTCAGTGGTAACGAACCTGACTAGTATCCATAAGGATGCAGGTTCAATCCCTGGCCTCACTCAGTGGGTTAAGGATCCAGGATTGCCATGAGCTGTGGTTTTAGGTCACAGACGTGGCTCGGATCCTGCATCACTTTGGCTGTGGCTATGGCCAGCAGCTGTAGCTCCAATTTAATCCCTAGCCTGGGAACCTCCATATGCTGCAGGTACAGCCTAAAAAGAAGAGAAAAAAAAAAGGCAGGACAAAAATGAAAGAGCAAATTGAGTGGATCACAAAGTACAACCCAATGGGACAATTTAAATGCTCTCCTTCTTCTGGAAATGATGAGCTGGAGGACAGTCTCAAACGGTAACAGACCCCATTCTGCAATTCCATCACCTTTACAAGTTACTGCTGAAACACCGATCAGAAATTCCTCTAGCAACTCTTTCAAGCAGGTAAACATATTCACTGTCATCTTATAGATAAGAAAGCTGAGATAATGAGTAGTCTTACTGAAAAATTATAGGTCTTCTTTTTAACTTAACTGACTTAACTGATTGTGTCTGAGCTAAAGTCCAGGGATTTAGCTTACTGAATTTTGCAAAAACACCTAAAAAAAAGTAGTAAGTCAAATGGTTTTCCAATGATAAATTAAGTCTAAAGTTAATATAAAAAATTTACTTTTTTAGGGGTACATGCTGTAGCATGGTGGGTTAAGAATCCTACTGCAGTGGTTTGGGTTGCTGCAGCTGTGGCATAGGTCAAAACTGTGGTTCAGATTCAGTCCCTGGCCCAAGAACTTCCATGTGTTTTTTTGTTTTTGTTTTTTTTACTTTTTACAGGTTTGTTTTGTTTTTGTTTTTTTGTGGGTTTTTTTTGACATTTGCACTTTTTTTATGACTAGAAAATGTATGCTCCTGGTTTAAAAAAAAAAAAAAATCTGTTGTGGGTTAAGGATCCAGCATTGTCACTTCTGTGGCTGAGGTCACTTCTGTAGCATGGATTTGATCCCTAGCCCAGGAACTTTCTCATGCTGTTGGTACAGCCAAAAAAATATGTTAAAATTCTAATGGCATGAAAGATTACAGTAGAAAAGAAATCTGCCTGTCCCAAACCACCTCCGTTTATCTCTAAAAAGAATATTTGTGTATATCTAAAAAGAATATTTTATCTTGGATAATATATTCTAAACTAATAAAAGGCTGTTTGTATTGTTCTTTTGTTTATACAAATGACATTATACTATACTCATAGTTCTGTACCTGTATTCTTTCACTTAGCAATATATATTAGACATTTTTCCATATCATTATAGAGTTGTTCTTTCCTTTTCATTATTTTACAATTACAAAAAGTGCTTTATGAAATATTCTGGTATATAGGTTACTTTACAGTTTGTAAAATAAAGTCTAAGATATGCTATTGCAGAAAAAGAAGTTATGTGCATTTTCACTTCCTATAGTTCTTGCCAAACTGCTCTCTGGTTAACATTCTCATTAGCAATTCATGAAAATATCTAATTTCCCTCACCTTCACCAGTGCAATGTGTCGTCAAATATTCCCATCTTTGCCAATCTGATAGACTAAAAACGCCTCTTATTATGAATGAAATTGATTATTTTTTCATATATTTAGTAGCAACTTGTATTGCCTTATCTATAAATTGTATATTCTGATTATTGGTCTTTCTTTAGTGAGTTGTAGATATTTTTTTATACACTCATTTTATGCCAGGCACCATTCTAACCATGTTACATAAATTAACTCCTTTGGTCTTCATAATAACACCATTAAGATAAGTCCTAGCATTCCCGTTTTCTTAAATGAGGAAACAGAAACACAGAGAGGCTCAGTACTTTGCCCAACGTCACACAACCACAAAGTGGCAGAGTATGTATTTAAATGCAGACAGTCTGGCTAGAACCTGAGAATTAGCTAAGCATTATGCAGTAGAGTTTCTTAGATTTGTACCCCTCTTCTTTAACTAGTGCTGTCCATGTACTATATGACACTGTATAAAGGAAGGCACAAATGAATATTTGACCCAGTGAGGAGTCCAAAATAGGAAGGATAAGGCCACTCAGAACTAAAAAGATGCCTGCCCTTTGTACTCTATCAAAAAAAAAAAAAAAAATGGAGCAGGTGATTGGTCAAGATGGTGAAGTAGGGAGTTGTCGATGTGGTTCAACTGTAACGAAGCCAACTAGTATCCATGAGGACGTGGGTTTGATCCCTGGCCCACTCAGTTGGTTAAGGATCCAGCATTGCTGTGAGCTGCAGTGTAGGTTGCAGACGCAGCTCACTTCTGGCTCTGCAGAGGCTGTGCCGTAGGCTGGCAGATGCAGTTCCAATTTGACCCCTAGCCTGGGAACTTCCATATGGCACATGTGCAGCTCTAAAAAGCAAAAACAAACAAACAAACAAACAAAAAAGAGGATGTGGAGTTCACCTCCCCCCAGGAACACATCCATATATAGAACAATTCTCACTGAAAACAGAATTGAAACTAGCAGAAAGACTCCAGTAGACCCAAGGCTATTAGAAAAACACACACACATAACCAGTAGGAAAGGAAGAAAAATAATCTGATATACCTGGGCCCCTGGAAAGCGGCTCAGAGGATAAAGGAAAATACACAGACTGACATCCACCCTGGGGAATGAGCAATGAGTGCCAGTGATTGGACACCATTGTCCAGGGGTCCCACACAGGGAAGACAAGCCCTCTTGGCTAGGAGGAGAACAATTGGGAATAACAGGAGGGCAGTGGGAAGCCTGGACTCTACTCATGAGAGGGTGCATGCTGGTTAGCCCCCAAGGCAGGGCTGAGAGAGGTCTGCTCTAGCAGTTAATGAGTTTCCCAGAACTACCTTGGCAGGCACCCCAGCCAAAGCTAAGCAAACACTTGGGCCCTGAACACTCCACAGCACAGAACTGGGTCTGGAGCAGCCACAACCAGAGAAGACCCAACTGTGGGACATAGAAGTGACCCAGTCCTGGGGCAGTGGCTATTGTTGGCACTTAACTCAAGCAGCACATAAGGAGCAGTCCAGAACTCTGGGTGGAAAGCCCATTCCACCACAACTCACACCCTGACACATGCAAGAGTCTACATAGGTTCCTCCAGCTCTGCAGTGTGGCTCTACAACAGAGTTGGAGTGGGAGAGGCTAGGGGCCGTGATACTATATGAGAGCCAAAAGAACTTCCACACAAGGCTTCATCTGAGTGGAGTGAGAGAAACAAATAAAGGCACGCATACAGGCAGCACATCAGAGACAGCTAACACAAGCTGAGAATCCACACGGGTCCCACTTGTTTCAGCACTGTCCCTTTTTAGGTCAAAGGCCCCAGTGCAGGGAGAGGGGAAAACATAGGGAAGAGAGCCAGCCCAACCCTCAGGGCTTCTGCTCTAGCAATTAGGGATTAAATCCCACTCCCAACAGAGTGGTTACAGCCACTGAACAGAGGAGAAGTCTTGCTTCACGAATGGCTCTGGCTGTGGCCCCTTCATCGCCAGCCCTACCCTCTACCAAGGTCATAGCTGCCAGCACACCTTGAGGAAAGACATAAGTTGGGTCCATATCAAATCCAGCTCTCCCATCAAAGGCACTGGGTATATGCAGTCTATATAGGAATGCTCCCACATAAGAACACCTCTTCAAGACCACCATAGATAACTACTCCACCTAAATTCATAGCGGCAGAGAAAGTTAAGCAAAATGAAAAGGCAGAGTAACCGCTCTCAATTGAAAGAGCAAGAGAAACTCCCTGAGAAAATAAGTAATGAAACAGAAATAAACAACTTACCAGATAAAGAATTTTCAAAGCACTGTAATTGAATTAAGGCAAAGACCAGATTTATACTGTGAGGATATTAACAAAGAACTAGAAAATATTAAAAGACCAAATCACACATGAAGAATTCAATGGCTGAAATAAAAAAAAAAAAATTGGAAGGAATGAATAGCAGACCAAAGAATGCATAATTGATCTGGAAGGCAGAATAATGGAAATCATGCAATCAGAACAACAAAAAGAAAATCAAGTTTTTAAAAAATGAAGACAGTCTAGGAGACTTCCGAGATAACATTAAGTGTACGAACATCTGCATTATAGGGGTCCCAGCAGGAGGAGAGAGAGAAGGAGATTGAAAGTGTATTTGAGGAAATTATAGATGAAAACTTGCCATACCTGAAGAAGGAAACGTATACCCAGATGCAGGAAACACAGACAGACACAAACAAGATGAAATCAAACAGACCTACCCCAAGGCCTACATAATTAATGTGGCAAAATTAAAGAGAAAATTTCAAAGGCAGCAAGAGAATCATGAAGAGCCATATATAAGGGAATCCTCTTAAGGCTAGCAGCTGATTTCTCTGCAGAAAATTTGTAGGCCAGAAGGGCATGGCATGATATATTTAAAGGGCTGAAAAGGAAAAACCTGCAACTTAGGATATTCTACCCACAATATTATCATTTAGTACAGAAGGAGAGATAAAGAATGCCTTAGAGTTTCTATTGTGGCAGCTATAATGGAAAAAAATAAAATCATTATATAAAAAAATAAAATAAGAAGATATAACAATTGTAAATATTGTCGTACCCATCATAAGAACACCACATTACATAAGGCAACTGCTAACACACATAAAAGGAAAAACTGATAGCAACACAGTAATAAGGAGGGAATTTAAACCGCACTTATATAAATGGACAGATGATCCAAACAGAAAATCGATAAAGAAACACAGGTTTTTGGAGTTCCTGTCGTGGCGCAGTGGTTAACGATTCTGATTAGGAACCATGAGGTTGCGGGTTCGGTCCCTGCCCTTGCTCAGTGGGTTAATGATCCGGTGTTGCCGTGAGCTGTGGTGTAGGTTGCAGACGTGGCTCGGATCCTGCGTTGCTGTGGCTCTGGCGTAGGCCAGTGGCTACGGCTCCGATTGGACCCCTAGCCTGGGAACCTCCATATGCCGTGGGAGCGGCCCAAAGAAATAGCAAAAAAAAAAAAAAAAAAAAAGAAACACAAGTTTTAAATGACAAATTAGACCAGATAGACTTGATTGGTATCTCTAGAGTATTCCACCTGAAAGCAGCAGAATACACATTCTTCTCAAGTGCACACAGAACATTCTCCAGGATAGATCACATCTTGGGCCACAAATCAAGCCTCAGTAAATTTAAGAAAATTGAAATCCTAAAATTCATATGGAACCATAAAAGATCATGAATTGTCAAAAAAATATATATATATATATTGAGAAGGAAGAACAGAGCTAGAGGTATCACCCTCCCAGACTTCAGGACATTTGGGATTTTGACCAAGTCAGTGACATAGGAGGCTTCTGCACTCCCCTTATCCTGTGGACACACCAAATATACAGCTACAGACAGAGTAATTCCTTCTGAAATAAATACAGAAACCAGCTGGGCAACTCTTACACATCAAGCAAATGATAAAATACCTACATCAAAACAGGTAGGAAAGACTGAGACACACACTGACCATAGATTCTACCCCCAGAACAGTACCATGCACTTGGAAGGGAATTCACAAATCGCAGCTTCTACCTAAAGTGCAAAGGGTTTGGATCCACATTTATGCTCTAACTTTTAAACTGAGGGATAGGCCCTCAGAACACCAGGCTCTTAAAGCCAACGGGGCTTGCATTCAAAAGCCCCACAAGACTAGCAAACAAAGATGAAATTCTTTTTTTTTCTTCTTCTTCTTTTTAATGGTTAGGGGGTTTTGTTTGTTTGTTTGGTTTGGTTTTGGCTGTGCTTGCAGCATGCAGAAGTTCTTAGCCCAGGGATCGAGCTCACACCATGTCTATGACCAGAGTCACAACACTGGGTCCTTAACCTAAAGCCACAAGAGAACTCTTATTTCCTTAACTCATGGTTAAGGATCCAGTGTTATCACTGCAGTGGCTTGATTGTTGCTGTGGTGGAGGTTTGATCCCTGGCCTGGGAACTTCCACATGCCATGGGCATAGCCAAAAAACAAAACTAAGCTAAAAATAGAGCTACTCTATGATCCAGCAATCCCACTCCAGGGCAGATATATCCAGAGAAACTTTAATTCAAAAATATACATGCACTCCAGTGTTTATAGCAGCACTACTTTACAATATCCAAGACATAGAAGCTACCTAAATGAGTAGATAAAGAAGATGTGGTGTATCGGAGTTCCCGTCGTGGCGCAGTGGTTAACGAATCTGACTAGGAACCATGAGGTTGCGGGTTCCATCCCTGCTCTTGCTCAGTGGGTTAACGATCCGGCATTGCCGTGAGCTGTGGTGTAGGTTGCAGACGTGGCTCGGATCCTGAGTGGCTGTGGCTCTGGCGTAGGCCGGTGGCCACAGCTCCGATTCAACCCCTAGCCTGGGAACCTCCATATGCCGCAGGAGCGGCCCAAGAAATGGCAAAAAGACAAAAAAAAAAAAAAAGATGTGGTGTATCTAAACATGGAATACTACTCAACCGTAAAAAAGAATGAAATAATGCCATTTACAGCAACATGGATGGTCCTAGAGACAACCCTACTAAGTGAAGTAAGTCAGTCAGAGAAACACAAATATCATATGATATCCTTTATATCTGGAATCTAAAATATGTTACAAATGAACTTTATTTACAAAACAGAAACAGACTCACAAACATAAAAATAAATGATTACTAAAGAGGAAAGGGGGGAGAGATAAATTAGGAGTTTTGGATTAGTAGATACAAACAATTATATTTAAAATAAACAACAAGGTCCTTTTGCATAGCCCAGGGAATTATATTCAATGTCTTGTAATGAACCGTAATGGAGAAGATTATGAAAATGTTGGGAAAACTAGGATCCACATGCAAAAGAAGGAAATTGGACCCCTATTTAACACTATACACTAAAATCAACTCAAAACACACTAAAAACTTAAAGATAGGACCTAAAACTGTAAAACTCTTAGAGGAAAATAAAGGGGGAAAGTTCCCTGATATTGGCTTTGGTAATGATTTTTTTTTTTTGATATGACACCAAAAGCACAAGTAGCAAATGAAACAATCAACAAAATGAAAAGGCAACCTATGGAATGGGAGAAAATATCTACATCCAAAACACACCCCAAATATCCAAGAAACGTCTACAAATCAATAGTAGAAATGCAAATAATCTGATTTTCAAATGGACAAAAATCTGGATAGACACTTTTACAAAGGAAATAATATTTAATGATCATAAAAATTGGAGTCCACTAAAACACAAGCCAGAGACATGATGCATGGCAACCTCTCTCAACAAGAGTCTCCTAATAAAATTAAATTTTATAGAATATATTTTGAATGACTTCTCAAAAAATTCTCTTGCAGAAATGCAAATCAAAACTACCATGAGATACCACCTCACACCAGTCAGAATGGCCATCATTAATAAATCCACAAATAACAAGTGCTGGAGGGGCTGTGGAGAAAAGGGAACCCTCCTGCACTGCTGGTGGGAATGTAAACTGGTACAGCCACTATGGAGAACAGTTTGGAGATACCTTAGAAATCTATACATAGAACTTCCATATGACCCTGCAATCCCACTCTTGGGCATCTATCCCGACAAAGCTGTACTTAAAAGAGACACATGCACCCGCATGTTCATTGCAGCCCTATTCACAATAGCCAGGACATGGAAACAATCCAAATGTCCATCGACAGATGATTGGATTCGGAAGATGTGGTATATATACACAATGGAATACTACTCAGCCATAAAAAAGGATGACATAATGCCATTTGCAGCAACATGGATGGAACTAGAGAATCTCATCCTGAGTGAAATGAGCCAGAAAGACAAAGACAAACACCATATGAGATCACTTATAACTGGAATCTAATATCCAGCACAAATGAACATCTCCTCAGAAAAGAAAATCATGGACTTGGAGAAGAGACTTGTGGCTGCCTGATGGGAGGGGGAGGGAGTGGGAGGGATCGGGAGCTTGGGCTTATCAGACACAACCTAGAATAGATTTACAAGGAGATCCCGCTGAATAGCATTGAGAACTATGTCTAGATACTCATGCTGCAACAGAAGAAAGGGTGGGGGAAAAAACTGTAACTGCAATGTATACATCTAAGGATAACCTGACCCCCTTGCTGTACAGTGGGAAAATAAAAAAAAAAAAAAAGAAAGAAAAAATTCTCTTGCAGATGGTGCCACTTTCAGATACAATGGAGAAAAGTTCATTCATTACACACAATGGATATTTTAAGCATTTGGGGCATATTTTTTTCACTGAATACATTTAAATGACTTGAACTGAAAGTCTGAGGAAGAGAGAAGGATCAAGAAGGAAACCTGGGCTTCAGGCTTGACACCTGAGATGCTGGGAGTTCTATTTATTGAAACAAGAAACAGTACTCCACCCTCACCTTTCTGGTTGTAGTAAGTTCTGTGGCATCTAGAGAAATATTTCTTGTCCTTTCTGCCAGATCTGCCTGGACGTTCCACAACCAGAATCACACCTCAGGGCTCAAAACCAAGTTCTCATTTGCCATTCCCATATATCCCCTTTCTACCCTCAATTGGTTGGACTTTACCCTGAAGAAGACAGAAAGTCAGTGTTTTGCAATCATCACTTCAAAGGCAGGATCTATGCCGATGTATCTGCAATCTCACAGTACCTGCCACAGGGCAAGTGCTCCATATACTTTGAGTGAATAATTAGTTATGCACTTAAAATGACTAAACCATTTGGAACTTTTTTGGCTGTGCCCATGGCATGCAGAAGTTCCCAGGTCAGAGACTGAACCTGACACACAGCAGTGACAACGCCAGATCTGTAACTGCTCGGCCACAAGGGAACTCCTACCATTTGGGAACTTTCTAAGCAAGAAAGTGACTTAAGATTTGTATTTAATAGGATTACTCTACCTGCAGTATGTAGACTATCCTAGAGCAAGCAGGTTTTCTCAGCCTTGGCACTATTGATACTTGAGCTGGTTAATTCTTTGTGGGGGCTGTCCTGTGCATTGCAGGATGCTTAGCATCCTACATCACTGACCTCTACTCACCAATTACCATTAGCTTCTCCCCTCCCCAACTATGAAAGCCAAAAATGTCTCTTCAGACATTGGCAATGTTCCCTAGGAAGCAAAATTGCCCCTGGATGAGAACCACTGTCCTGGAGGGATAAGAAGATGAAAGATCAGTCAGGAGGCCATTACCAGATAACGTCATAAGAGGAAGAAGAGGGAAGTACACTCTCACTGAAAATGTCTACTATGCACTGAGCACTTTACATGTTATAATATTTTAACGAGTTATACAGGATAAGAAATCCCCATTCCCATACCAACTGCCCCTGAAATCCCTTCAGGGTTAACTGAGGTCAAGCTCCCAAGTGATTAAACCCTAGAACAGACACCATCACTTTCCCTGGCCCCATATGAGCACAGTGAAGTCTAATTCCCACGCCATGTCAAAGAGGAGTGTTTGACATTGCCCCACGGATATTAATTTAGGGTATTCTCGGGAGGCCTCAAAATCACTTTCCAGTCAGCTCCAAAGGGGAACAGGGCAGAGGTTCTTTGCACAAACTCATGAAACTCCAGAACTCGGGTGTCTTATTCCTTTGCTCAAGCCCTCAGCCACCCTTGGGAGCCTCTCCCTAGGGACCACGCAGCAGCAGCTGGGCTAAGAGCTGAATGCTGGAACTGACCAGTTTTCTTGGTGAGGTCCAAAGCTCAGAGGGCCCTGGCAGGTGCCTTTGCCTTCACTCAGCAGCCGGAGGACTCAGTTAGCTCTTCTCTGCTCCCACCAACGCCTGCTGATTGTTGCTGGTATTAATAACATAAGCAGCAGGAGGCTTTGCACCAGAATCAGGGCTGTCTGGATAATTATCTAGTGGCCTAGGACCAGTCAGTAAATTACTCTGTGACCTGAGAATTCAGCAGGTTACCACCATCACTCAGGCCTGCTTACTTTATTGCTCTCCCCTCCTGCTGCACTGACATTTATTTGTCTAGTTTACATTCAGAACATTGATTTCATGCCTTTTGTTTTCTGTCTTAGAGGTAAGAAGTAGCTCCTTTGGGAAGGCTGGTTCTCAGGTCAGTGGCTGTAGTGACGCAGGGAGGGGGAATGTTAGAGGTTTTGTTTTTTTGTGCAATCATTTAGTGTGCTCCAACACCTGCTCTCTGTGGTACTCCCAAATGCACTAGAGCTTTTTTGTCAGAGTTGTGACACTCTCTAGTAAACTGCCTGCGTATGTAACCTTGCATATTGGAGAAGGGAATGTCAGAGAAAAACGCTCATGCCACTCCACTCCACAAACTACATACACTTCAGCTATATCAAATGGAAATGGTATATTCAAGTTAATTTTGCCAAATACAATGGTCCCTCTCCTTGGGTATCTGCTTCACTGTTCCCTCTGCCTACAGCACATTTCGCCCTCTCCTGCACCACACTCTTATTCATCTTTCAGGTCTTACCTTAGCTGTCACTACCACCGCTCCCCCACCACCTCCCCAAGGAAGCTTTTCCTCACCCAAACAGAACATACTCATGCCCCTTCTGGACCACCACAGCACCCTATAACTTATTTCTATCAATAATTCCACTTGGTGGCAATTACCTGTTTCCTTGCCTGTCCCATCTTTTAGACTGTACTAATAAGAACCAGCTCACATGGTATCAGGCCCCCATTTAAAGTAGTCAAAAATGTTTAATCAATAGGTAAGGAAGATATCCCCAAACTCTTCTTTCCAGGCAAACCCAATTCCCAGCTTCAGCTCAGCCAAGACACTCACTCACATATCCAATACCACTCTCCAAAGAGAGCTGTCATGAAGTTTCCCAGTGGGGAAGCTACAGCTTCAGCTAAGGACTTTATTCCTATTCCCTGGAATTACCTAATTCATCTCTCCCTCTTTTCAATTCACTCTATAAATGCACCTGAAGATAATCCTATAACTCTCATTTACTGTTCACTTTAACTCCATAATCCATCTTTTTAACACAAATATTCCTGGCTCAGCTGGTTAAACTGCTTTATAACCTTGATTAAGACATTTACATGTGTTCAGCCTTGATTTCCTCTAGCATAGAATGAGTTCATGTTCTTTTAAATGCCTTCCATCATGAAAGTTTTCTTATTCTAAAATTTGCAGTATATTTTGGGATTCTGCACCATAAACATGACAATCGTTCCCACTTTACTGCAAAACCCCTTTAGATAAGCAAAATATAAATCAATTAATTACAATAAATAATTTACAAATTTTTCCACAAAGGTGCTGTGCGAGAGATCATAACCTGACCCCTACTTACTCCTCCAACCTGCCCACTCCACTGTCATCACAAACTGCCTCTATTTCCTCTCTGCACAGATGCTTTTCTAGCCAATGTGCTTTTTACCTATGCTATTCCATCTGCATTTTTCCTCCATCCACCTAGAAAACATCTAATTCTGTTTTGAAACCTAGCTACAGTTAACTCCTCAGGGAAGTCTTCCTTGACTTGAGATGCAACACAGCAATATGAGTAAGGGTTTAAAGTGTCAAGTCAGACAGATTTGGGATTCTAATTTGGCCTACCACCTACCACTGTGGAAAAGCGATCTAATTGATCTGACCAATCCTCAGCCTCTTCACCTGTGAAATGGGCATAATAGTTCCTACCTCATAAGGCTTTAAGAATTGAATGAAGGAACTTAAGTAAAACATTTGACTCAGCTTCTGGCAGATAATAAGTACTATATGAGATTTAGCTATTATTATTGACCCCAGGTTAAAATTAATCACTTCTGATGCATATTTATCAAGCTGAATCTTATACACCTGTCTCCCCTACAGACTGTGACCTCCTTAAAGTTCAGAAACTTCTTCATATCCGTATTCCCAGAACTGTGCTGAGCACGTAGTAAGTAGTGAACAAATGTTTTAAGTTAAATTGAATTGTACACTTAGAAAAGAAAGGTATTCTTAAAAAAAATAAGAATTCAAATACTTAAAACTTACGGTTACCATAGGGGAAACTGCTGCGGGGGAGTGACTGAATTAAGAGGAAGAGAATAACATATACATACACACTACTGTATAAAATAGATAATTAACAAAAACTTACTATATGGCACAGAGAACTCTACTCAATAGTTTGTAATAACCAATATGGAAAAAAACTTAAAGAAAGAAAAAAATATATATATTATCAATTTAGGTATAAAAGTAATAGGTGTTTAGATGAAGAAATAAATTACAACATACTCTAAAAAATGGTACGTATTCAAATGTTAAAAAAAGAAAGATATTAAGGGACTCAAAAATTAATTAATACTTAAAAGTGTACAACATGTTATCTGATCATGCTCTAGATTGGCTGTGACACTTTCACATTCGTGTTCACATTTTCACTTTCTCACAGTGAGTTTATGTGGCAGGTTCACAAATGACACAAACAGACCCAGAGGAATTTGATTTTGCACCAAAATCAGAACAATTTGCAGAACCCAAACCTGTATCACTCTTCTTCCTTATGCTTCCTGTGTACACCCCACCCCCCAAAAAGGAGTAGTTCAGCCACTCTTAAAACTCAGGCGTTAGATTTTAAGTTTCCACACGTGATCCTTCACCTAGCACCCAGGGAAAGCAGGCACCAGGAACAGGGCCCTTCTCTGAGATGCCATTCCCACTGGTTACGGCAGCCCCCATTTCTCTGCACGCTGGTGGAGAAAGCATGCATGTGCTGGACATTTTGCCCTCGGCATTCAGGAGACACTTGGTTTCTGCCAGTGCTTTGGGCTCCTCCAGGCTTTTCCTGTGCTTTTGTGTAGCTGAGAAGGTGAAGCGTAAGGGTATCAAAAGCTGCAAACAGGCCCTACCTCTGGAGACAGGCATTTACTAGGAGAGAGAAAGGACCAATGGCTACCCAGAGCATTGTTCAGCCACATTAGAGAAAGGATTAAGCAGATACATTCAGCTATTCTAACAGATTTTCTTTAAGCCTTGAATACGCCTCTCACACTCACTCAGATAATCACATTAGTTTTGTCATTAAAAGATCCCTTTTATAGAAAGTACCTAAACCGCTTAAACCACCCAGAGAGGTTGCATACATTATCAAACACCAAGACCAACAAAAGGGATTTTCTGTTCCAGATCTCAGTTTTCTTTATTCCTCAAAAAATTTAGGAAATCAAGGTAGAAATTATTTTGCAAATGGACAGTGGCCAGACAGCAATTCTCACTCATTGCTTCCCTTGGCAGTCCCTCAGCAATAGGAACTGGAAAGACTGGAAGATTTCTTCAGCATTGAGGTCAGCAGAAAACAAAAGTTAAGACAGAGATGAAGACAGCATGGCAAGGAGGGGGGTAGAAGGAAGTGTGCTTGTCTCTCTGCCACAGGAAATTGCATTTGGAACCAAGAGGAGAAAAGCATAGGATCTGGGATCAGACCACAGCCACTTCCTAGATCTGTGGCTAGTGGTTGGGGGTGGAAGAGTCATTTCATTTGTCTTGGCCCCATGGTCTTCTTTATAAAATGCAAGTAGGTACTACCTGCTTTGCCTCCCACACAGGGAGGCTGAGAGGCTCAAGTGCAAAAAGACAGGCAGGAGAGCTCTGAGGTCTATGAACAATGGTACAAGCATTGCAGGGGAGGTTGGTTCCTTCTGGCTTTCTTTTTATAACCCCCATAATGACAGGAACTATGTTTGTTTGTTTGTTTTCCCACAGTAACACGACTGGCACCTAACCCTGGGTAATAATAGGTGCTTAATATTTTTTTTTAAGTGCTTTTATGGCCTTTTTCACCAAGCTCCATCCATTCTGCAAACTTACATCCTCTAAGCCTCAATTCAAATGTTACTTCTCCTTTAAAGGCCTCCTCAGACCTTCTGGATGAATTCATCACTTCAGCTTTCATGCTCCCACAGCATCTTGAATGCGACATAGATTCTTAGCCCAATGTACTTAATCATCTGACATTGTGACCATTTCTCCCCATTAACACCGAGCTTCTTGAAAACAATAGAGCTTTGCCTTTGAATTCCTACTACCTAACTCTGTTCTGCATAAATCTTTGAATGAACAGATAATAAATGAACAATCCAAAGAATTGGAGTTATTTGACACAGGGAAGAGAAATATAAGGAGTAACTTAAGAATCAGACTTCAAAATAAAGGTGATTAGATTTAAAGAATGTGTCTGTATTATACATTGTGCCATTGTGTTGTTTAGAGTATAAGACTACAAGATGAAATGAATTAACAATCAGTTTCTCATCTCCTTTGCACGGTAAAACTTGAGGAAAGGGCCTTAAATTATAATGGAGAAGATTTAGATTAGACTAGAATTTTTCAACACCAACACTATTGCCATTTGGGGCCATTTAATTCTTTGTGGTGGGAGGCTGTCCTCTGCACTACAGGATGTCAACTAAATTAGATGGCAGTCACCTGCCACCCCCAATACACACACACACAGAGTTGTGATGACAAATAACATCTCTAGACATTGATAAATGTCCCTGGGCAACAAAATTGATACTGGTTGAAAACCACTGACTTGGACCTAAAGAATAAACTCCTGCAGGTCAGGGTTTTGTGGCATCAGAAAAGGAGAAACATGGTGTAACTCTGACCATGAGTTCCTTAAAAATAAAGCAAATGGGAGTTCCCGTCGTGGCGCAGTGGTTAACGAATCCGACTAGGAACCATGAGGTTTCAGGTTCGATCCCTGCCCTTGCTCAGTGGGTTAACGATCCGGCGTTGCCGTGAGCTGTGGTGTAGGTTGCAGACGCGGCTCGGATCCTGCGTTGCTGTGGCTCTGGCATAGGCCGGGGGCTGCAGCTCTGATTAGACCCCTAGCCTGGGAACCCCCATATGCTGCGGGAGCGGCCCAAAAAAATAGCAAAAAAGACCAAAAAAATAAATAAATAAAAATTAAAAAATAAATAAAGCAAATGGTTTACTTGTTTATATTGTACCTTTCACTCTGAAGGCAGAGAGATTAACCAAGTGAACTGACATCATGATAACATATGAAATGTCCTCCGTAGATCATGAAGTGAAATTTCTAAAACAGGAATAATCTGAACGCGTTTGTTGGTGAAATAGGAAGCCATTTATCAAATCATCCGGCTACTTCTACTTCAGTGTATTACACTTATTCACAGCAACTTACATATCACCTGAGCAAAAGAGTTCAATATCGTGGAGTTACTGATAGTTTTCTGCACACCATTCTTTGGCTATTTACATCTACAGTTTAGAAGCTACAAAACAAAGAAAAATGGTTAAAGCCACTGTACCAAATCCAAGTTTGGTAACATATGCAAACATTTCCGCACAGAAACATCTGACGACCCTGTCTCTGCTCTGCCTCCACGTGGCTAGTGAGCTACCATTGGTCCCCTAGGTCATCTGCGAGCCAAGTGGGGTGACAGTAGATGCAAATATGAGTAGATTCAGAAGTAATTTTTCAAATTGTTTCATTTGTGTTATAAAACAGCATTCCTCCCCCCATTCAGCTACCTACAATGACATTTGAACTGGCCAATAAACATCTATCTGGCAAAATTTTGGCTGTCAGTGTTCCTCCAGACTCTGTAAGATCTATTTCTAGATTAAGCCAGATAAGCAAATACATACACACACACACCAATATATGTACATGCCAGTAGTATATTTCCCTAGTTTATCAACTAATAATTGAAATTTGGTTATGACTTTCCTTTATGCTGAAAGATCACATAAGGATGAATACAGGGAAATTTAGCAGTATGTGTAGAAAAATTGAAGATCTTATTACATTTTTCTCCTTTCTGAGGCCCTTTTAGGAAGTTCCTGCCTGGAACTCTCCAAGTTGATCAGTCTGGTTTTATCTTAAGCAAAGTGAACAGTTTAACTGACTTTGTTTTCCTCTTTGCAGATGGCTGATAGAAAGCTTAAAGCCAAACTTTTGTGGCCTCCATCTTCAGAAAATATATAGAATTTCATGGCAGTATTTCCTAGCAGGTGTTTAAACAGAGCACTAGCACCTCCAATGTTGTTGGGAAAAAAAGGGTTCCAGATGAAATAAGTTTGAGAATTGTCACATTCTTTTAATTCACAATGCCCATGGCATATCAAAAGTTTTGAGAGACTCTGTAGTAAAGATAAGGTGTTTAAATTTATTTCAATTATGTTCAAACACTTTGATCATGTACCTTTTTTATGTAACACCCACTTACATTTGGCCTTACTAGCATTCTGTGGAAACTATTTGGTAAATGCTGCTTTATGGTTTGCATTCCTAGATTCATTTTACATCACTAACCATCTTAAACCTCTTCTGGTCCACTTATGCTAGACTTAATATATACCTTTAGATCACCTGAAATCCTTTCAGGACCAGGTGTGACAAAAAAACTAAAACTAAATAATAAATAAACATGCTAGCTGTATGACCTTTGGCAAGTAACTTTCACACTCCAGGCCTGAGTTTCCCTTTTTTTTTTTTTTTTTTTTTTTTCCATTCAATAAATGTTTATTGGCCAGTGACAGTGTCAGGCCCTGTATTTGCTTTTTTTTAATTAAAGTATAATTGATTTACAATATTGTGCCAATTTCCGCTGTACAGCAAAATAACTCAGTCATACCAGGCCTGAATTTCTTAATTATGTTAGCCATGTTAAACACGTGTGTAGAGCCAATGACCCCAAAACTGCTTTCCAGCTCTGCTATCGTAAGCTTCTATCATCCCAACTCCAATATTAGGCAGCAAAATCTATTGGAAGCAGCCCCTTCCTTCACCCCCTTGCACTGAAAGGTGACTCCAGAGAAATCTGTCCACTTGAATGGCTCTGTTTCTAGTCAGTGTTCTATTCCCACCTAATATCAGGGGAGCATTATATTGGGCTCCCTTAACAAAAAGTGCCAGGCTGATGGAGTGGAAGAGGGAGCCTGGGGCGTGTATAGTTGAAATGAGGGAAAATAAGTAAATCCAAGTTATAGAGGTACTGGGTACTTGGACTCCCTTTCCAAAATCTGGGGAAGGAAGTCACATGAGCACATCAGATGCTTGGATAGAAAGCTTGACCCAGACACCTATGGTCAATTAATCTTCAACAAAGGAGGCAAGAATATAAAATGAGGAAAAAGTCGTCTCTTCAGCAAGTGGCGCTGGCAAAACTGGACAGCTGCATGTAAATCAATGAAACTAGAACACACTCTCACACCATGTACAAAAAATAAACTCAAAATGGCTTAAAGAATTAAATGTAAGACAAGACACCATAAAACTCCTAGAAGAGAACATAGGTGAAACATTCCCTAACATCAACCACACAAATATTTTCTTAGGTCAATCTCCCAAGGCAACAGAAATAAAAACAAAAATAAACCAACAGAACCTAATCAAACTTACAAGTTTTTACACAACAAAGGAAATTAAAAGAAAAAAAAAAAAGACAAACTATGGGATGGGAGAAAATAGTTTCAAATGATGCAATGGACAAGGGTTTAATCTCTAAAATATAAAAAAAAATTACACAACTCAACAGCAAAAAGAACCAACAATCCAATTGAAAAATGGGCAGAAGACCTAAATAGACATTTCTCCAAAGACGATATATAGATGGCCAAAAGGCATATGAAAAAATGTTCAATGTCACTACTTATTAGAGAAGTCAAAACTATGAGGTACCAACTCACATGGGTCAGAATGGCCATCATTAACAAATCAACAAATAACAAATGTTGGAGAGGGTGTGGAGAAAATGGTACCCTCCTGTGCTGTTGGTGGGAATGTAAACTGGTACAACCACTATGGAAAACAGTATGGAGATGCCTCAGAAAACTAAATGTAGAACTACCATTATGATCCAGCAATCCCACTTCTGAGCATATATCTGGACAAAACTTTCATTGAAAAGGATACATGCACTATTCACAACAGCCAAGACATGGAAAAAACCTAAATGTCCATCAACAGATGAGTGGATTAAGAGGATGTGGTACATATATACAATGGAATGTCAAATATATTCAGCCATAAAAAAAGAACAAAATAATGCCATTTGCAATAACATGGATGGAACTAGAGACTCTCATACTAAGTAAAGTCAGAAAGAGAAAGACATAGTATGATAGCACTTATATATCTATAATCTAATATATGGCACAAATGAACCTATCTGCAAAAAAGAAACAAACTCACGGACATAGAGTACAGACTTGTGGTTGCCAAGGGGGAGGGGGAGGGAGTGGAATGGACTGGGATCTTGGGATCTGTAGATGCAAACTATTGCATATGGAGTGGATAAGCAATGAGATCCTCCTGCATAGCACAGGGACCTATATCCAGTCACTTGTGATGGAACATGATGGAGGATAATGTGATAAAAAGAATGTATATATATGTATGACTGGGTCACTTTACTGTACAGCAGAAATTGACAGAACATTGTAAATCAACTATAATAAAAAAATTTTTTTTTTTAGGAAAGCTTGGCCTTTCCACTCTGGAAAGTATTCATTCATATAAATTACCGAGGGCCAGGTGAGACCAGCTGCCAGGCCCCCGTGTCATTGCTAGATGCTGATTAATAGAATAACTACTAAAATTAAGGTATAGCCCCTGCTCTCAGAGTGCTTGGTCTTTCTAAAAAGAGAGTGAGACCATTTAGCAATCTATTACAACTTGGGGTATGTGTACTAAATTAGAGGTGGTCAGGCACTGTTGAAAAATACTAGAAATGCAGAAATGAACAAGACAATTTTTACCTTGATTTAGTTTACATTTTAACTGTCATACCAGGTGTGAACCTTGTTCTGTGAGAGCACAGATTTAAAAGGACTACTCCTTTAGGAAAGCTGAGAAATTTCACAGGCGAGATAATCAAGTTGATCTGGGCTTTGATGGATGCAAAGAAGTTTGTCAGTGAAAACATACTAGAGGGTTGTTTTCTTAGACAAAGGAATAGCATTTTAGAATAATATAAAGTTTGGTGTGGCTGAAGTGCAGGGTATTAGAAAAAGTGAAAGGCAGCAGTTTAAGGACAGGAAAACAGTTTTAGGAAAGTCTGTACCAGGGAATAAGCGGTGAGTTGGCTCAGTGGCGTCAAATGTACTACAGCTGTAGGAGAATTAGGATGTTTGGGTTTTCTTAAAAATGTATCACGGTGGGTATTGTAGCAGCTCCTGAAGTATATTTCCTGAACACTAGCTCCTTGAGCTCACATCTTATGCTTTGATTTCCATCTATTCACCATGGCTCTCAAGCCTCGACTGGTTCTAGATCTTTACATCCAACAGTCCTACTTGACAGCTAGCTCCACTTGGTTATTTCAAAAGTGCATAAAACTTAGCATGACAAAACTGAACTCATAATCTTCCTGCCAAGCCTGGCCACCCTGTGGGGCTCTCTTTCCAGAGTATGGTACCACCATCTATCCAATCACCCTTGACACCTGCCCAACTCATTTCTCATATAGAACCCATCACCAAATCCCATGGACATTCTTTAGCAAATCTCTCTCAGAATTACACACTTTTCATATCCACCTCTACCACCCTAGTCAGAGCTCTCCTTCTCTTACTTGGACAACTGCAGTAGTGGCCTCCTAAATCACATGCTTGCCTCCTCCAACACACACTCCAATCCATTGCCAGTCATCTTTTTATTCATTTATTTATTTTGTTTCTTTTTTTTTCTTTTCTTTTTTTTTTTTTTCTTTCTAAGGCTGCACCCGAGGCACATGGAAGTTGCCAAGCTAGGGGTCAAATTGGAGCTGCAGCTGCCGACCTACGCCACAGCCACAGCAATGCAGGATCCGAGCCTCATCTGCAACCTACAACAGCTCACAGCAATGAGAGATTCCTAACCCACTGAGTGAGGCCAGGGATCAAACCCGCACTCCCACGGCGACTAGTCAGGCTCACCACCACTGAGCCAAACAGGAACTCCCAGAGGGTCATCTTTTTAAATGAAAATCTTTTTTTGGTCACTCCCCCTGAATGAGGATAGTCCTCGGTTTCCCATTCTTTATCATGACTCCTTATCCTGGTCTACTTGAATGAGCTTCCTCCCTGCCCACGTCTCACATTCAACTTATGTCACTTTTTCTGTGGTCATCTGCTGCCATACAGAGGCCTTCTTTCAGCTCCCTGAATATGCTACACTCAGGGCTTTAGCAGATGACATTTTCTCCACTCTTTTTCTAGGATAGCCTCCATTTATCATTTAGATAATGCCAGAATGTCACATCTCAAAACATCGTTCTCTTACTCCCACAGACCAGCTCAGACACTCCCTGCTAAATTTCCTAATAACCCCCGCTCTTCATAGAACTTACAACTGTACCAAGTGCTTGCAGAATTTGACACTTCCTATCTTCCTCCCGCTAGAATGTAAACCTTAATAGGACAAACACTATATTTGTTTTCTCACCATTGTATCTTCCAGGTTCCAGAACAACACCTTCTGCATTGTAATTACCTGTTAAGTAATTACCTGTAAGAGTAGGAAAAGCCGTATTCTTGAGTACCATTTTAGAAAGTTACCATGTGTGTTTACAGATTTAAATACTATTTAATTTTGTTTAACCCATCAATTTCTAAATTGGCTTAACTGTGGATCTCTCTGCTACATAAATCACTGGCTTTTTTTTTTTTTTTTTTTTTGGACACCTGTGTTCCCAAAAACACTGTTTGATGGATATATACTGCATTGCTTGAACTGCTTTTTCTCCATTTTCACCCTAAATAGTGCATCTCTGAAGCCATGTTTTTATGACCTTGTCCCTCTATAACCACCTGAGACTTGTATGCTTGTGAGACGGTACAGCCTCAGGGGTCTGAGGACACCATTTGGGGAAGTCATCGTAGGCCTTTTACAAGCAGAGAGCAGGAAGCTGTCTGCAGAGATGAAGCAGCCATGGGAAAAGGAGCGTTAGGCAGGGCTCTCATACTCAAATGGGATCAGGTAGGATAAGAGGAGTGAGGAGAACTGAAGAAAGGTGCTCTGAAGAAATTCAGATTCAGAATTCTCCAAATTAGTAGTTCTCAAAGTGGAATCCTACGGCATCACCTGGAAATGTGTTAGAAACGTAAATTCCCAGGATCCACCTCAGGACATACTACAAACTCTGGAATGGGGCTCAACAATCAATGTTCTAATAAGTCCTACAGGTAATTCTGATGTACATGCACATTTTAGACTGCTAGACAAACTATGAATATTTGAGGAACAACTCTTACCCACGGGCTGACAAGTGGTGACTTCTGTTATGAGAAAAACAGAGAGTAGCAGTCTTGTCTTTTAATGAATTTCCAGACCCCAATTCCATTCCTTCAAATTCCCAGTTATCCAAGTTGGAAGCTATTCCTGCATAGCTTAAAGAAATTCCCTCTTTGATTAAACTGGCTTGGTAAAGTTTGGATGCTTGAATTCAAACAAAGATTTAAGCTACATAAACAAAGTGAAAACAACAAAACAGTAGCAACAACAAACAAACCTGTATTCAAAGCTTGGTTCTGCTCAAAATGAGCTTGAGGTCTTAGATAAGTCCCTTCTCTCTGGGCTAAAATGCCAACACCTACAAATAATGTGGTTGGACTGGATGACCTCTGAGATGCCTTCAGAACTCTCTAATACACTAGACTAGACACTAGTCCCTGGGATAATCTCTTGACCCTACAGATCCCTTAAGAAAGATCTCTAAGTTTCTTTAGTTCTACCCATTGACTATAGGTAGTTAGAGTAACAAAAACAGAAAATAAAAGACACCTCAACTCTCTGTGTCTCTTTCTAGGTCTTGCAAAAGCATTACCTATTAGAGATCTGCTTTAAATAATAAGGCTTATTTGATCCAATTTAAAATTTAATTTTAGCGTATTTATAATTAGGCCAACTTTAGTTACAGTTGCCATCTGTCATGAATGTACATAGAACCAAATTATTCTTGCAGAAAGATGGTCATTTTGGCAAGTTTTCTCTTCACAAAAATGCAATTCATCAAACAATCAACATTAAGTGAAGTGGCAAAGAATTTTAAAGGTTTTAATTAAAAAAAAAATGTTTCAAGGAAAATATCCTAAAATCAATAGTAAGAATATCCTCCATTAAGCCCATAAACCCTTCATTGCATCACTTCTTAGTTGACAAAGAATAAAAACTATTGTTTTGACCCTTAAATTCCCATTCCAACAGACTTTTCTCTGATGCTGAAATGAAAATAGTGACCAAATGCTTTGATGGACAACTCATTACAATGAGAACTGAAGGCTTCTGAAACTAGACAAAGATTTTTCTGTTATCTCCCAGATGCCAGGGAAAGTAAGGGAAATATTTCAGTCCCCCACACAAAAATGAACTTTATACCTACTTTTTATTAAAAAAATAAGTGCTTTAAAAATAACTGAGCTCAAGAGACAGTTTTTTTAAAAAGTAGAAAATGTTCCCAAGGCAGAGTAAAGGGGAAAAAAAATTTGAGAGAAAATAAAAGGAACACGGGGAAAGAAATCTTTCAACAGTGTAGAAACTGTTAGTCTCTCTCTCTCTCCCTGAAAGGTTTTGATCCAACCCTATTTGTTATCCTAGAAAAGCTCTTCTGAAGAAAGGTCTCAGTGTAAGAACTGCTTGAAAGAAGCCAACCCCTTGGAAATAGGAACGGCTCAGCCATTTATTAATGTCAAATATGCTGCCGGCATGAATTAGTCAGCTTGTCTTTTGGAAGCCACACAGAAAAGTTCTTGTGCACCTGCCTCTTAGTGTCCTGACACTTGTAGCTTTAAGGACAGCAGTAACAACCACGAGAAAATAAAATTTAAAAAACAAAATGCTGAACATTACCTTCTACCTTCTGAACAGCTGAATCATCAACTTTTAAAGGCTTCTTATGAAAGTATCATCAGTGACAAGAGAATATAAAAGCTTGTTCAGATGCAAAAAGAAAAGGAAAACAGAGTCATTTTCCTGAACTGGCAAAATATAACCAAATTACCACAAGACTGACCTTAGAAACAAAGAGGAATGGGGGAGAAAAAAGGCCAGATTTCTTACTGGCAGTACCATAATGGCAAATATCCCAGAACTAAGAAAAGCTGCCAAATAGAAGAGAGAAAATTAAAGGACTTTCCAAAAACAGCCAAGCCCAGTACACACAGCATTCCCAACAGCTGGAGTGAGCGTCAGAAGCAACACACAGGTATACGGTCCAGCCTTATTCTTTATTTACAGCACAGTTCAAAGTCATTAAATGAAGCACAAAAGAAACGGCCCCCATTTCCTGGCTTGGCATCGAAATCCTTCCTACCAGCTGCAATTACTTCATTTTTATCCATCTTCTGCTTTTCCTTTTGGAGGATACAGGAGGGGGAGGGACAAATGAGCCAAAGAGACTTCAACTTCAAAACCAAGAGAAATCCCTGCTTTCAGAGAAACAAAGGAAGTGACTCTCCCTCTTGTGAAAGGCAGTCAATGCTCTGCTCCAGTTATGAAGGCCACTGATGGTGTGGGAAAGCTGTCATGGAGAAATTCTTCCTGGGGGTGGCACAAAGACGGCAAGGACTCAGGTTAGGGGATGGCTGCTACCACCACCATGATGTTCTCTTCTATCCCAACCTTCGCCACACCAAATCTAATGATAAACAAGGGAAAGTAATTAGACATAAAAAACCAAA
The DNA here is from genome assembly GCF_054392235.1 of Sus scrofa. NCBI lineage: Eukaryota > Metazoa > Chordata > Mammalia > Artiodactyla > Suidae > Sus > Sus scrofa. The sequence continues at coordinate 17,027,540 of NC_139391.1, forward strand.
ATGAGTGGACATGGGGGGTAGAATGAACTTAAAGGAAGAAACTGAAAATGATCAAAAGTTACTCAGTGCTTCCTTCTCAGACTGGCATAGAAATCTTTGATCCACTGCTTCATATATCTGACTTCCAAGGAGCGGGCTAAGAGCACAGTGGTGGGATCAAAGGCAGTGTTGGCTCGGAGATCTAGATGATGGGCTCCCTTTGGGATGACAATCGCAACTAAGGTGTCTGTAACATTCTTGGTTACACCACCTCCTGACCAGGGGTCTAGTTCACCATTGCTAAAGTGAGGGAAAGGAAAAAAAAAAAAAAAAAAAAGAAAGACGGTTAGTTTCTCATATCTACACCCAGGTAAGATAGGAGCAAACTATTATATGCATAACATCTAAAATTATAAGCTTATAACCCAGGGATTTGATCTGAGGAACTTCCAAACGCCACAGCCACAGCAATGCGGGATTTGAGCTGAGTCTGCAACCTACACCACAGCTCAAGGCAATGCCAGATCCTTAACCCACTGAGGGAGACCAGGGATCAAACCCGCATCTTCATGAATCCTAATAGGGTTCATTAACCGCTGAGCCACAAAGGGAACTCCTCACTGTGATTCTGATATGCATTTCCCAAATGACTGAGAGTACTGAGCATTTTTTTCATGTGCTGATTGGCCACTTGCATATCTTTTTTGAAAATGTCTATTCATATCCTTGCTCATTTTTAAACTGGATTATCAATTAAATAATTTGATTTGAGTTCATTGTTTTTGTATAGTATGAAATAGAGATTCAGCTTCAGTCTTTTGTATGAGAATATCCAGTTTTCCCAGCATTGTTTCTTGGAAAAAAAAAAAAAAAAAAAAACCTATTCTTTCCCCAATGAACTGTCTTAGCATTAACTTACTGATGCTGTTGTGAATCAAATTTTTGCCTAGTACTATCAACTCCACACATGCACAGACTGATTTAGAGTTCACAAAGCCTTTTGCATTTGACCATTACAGCAATTGTGTGAGGTTAAGTTTAATTATAACTCTTTTATAGATGAGAAAACTAATGCCTAGAGAAGTCAGAAGCCTTACTCAAATCAAGCCTCTGAAATACAAACTCAGGTCTTGTAACCCTATTCCAATGTTCACTTTATACTACATTGCATTTCATGGACACATGATTGCTGTTGGAAATAAACAGAACATATTCTTCTTGGCTTGTTTGGTGCAGAGTAAGAAGAGCACAAACTTTGGGATCAGACATACCTGGGTTCCAGTCCCAGTTCTGCCTCTCATCTTCCTAATCTCTTGGAAGTTTAGATTCCTCAGGATAAAAAGGGGTTGAAACACTTGGATTTAAGTACCTGACTCATGATAGGTATTAGGTGACTTTGCCCTGTACAGCACTTCTTGGTATATATATATCTTTATCTATGTATCACTGGAAATCATTTACAGAATATTTTAATGTTCTGGCACAATACACATTCCATTTTGCTGATATGGTCACAAAGCCTGAAATTACAAATCTTCAAGATCACATTATCAGATATATGAAATTATTTCCATAATTAGCATAATCATTTTTTTTAACTCTCTCATGGATAAGTACAAGCTATAGATAGATGACTATCAAATAATATCTCCAGCCAGGACCTCTCCCCTAAACTTCAGAACCAAAGCTCAACCGTATACTTGACATTTTTCATGGAGGTCTAATTAGACATCTCAAACTTTCAGGTCCAAAACAGAGCTTTTGATACTCCCCAACTCCCAAACAGCCCTGCCCACTATCTTCCCATTCTCTGTTAATGGCAACTCTATCCTTCTAGCTGGTAGGCCCCAAGTCTCTTACTCTTTAATCTCCCTCTTTCATATCTAATCTGTTGACAAATCCTGTCAGCTATACATCCGAATATATCCAGAATTTGAACACTTCTCACCACCTCCACTGCCACTGCTCTGGTCTAAGTCACCATTTTCTCTAGCCTGAATAGCTACTCTTGTCTCCCTACCATCTAACATCAATAGAGCAGCCAGTCTGATCCTCTTTGAAACCTGAATCAGATTATGTCACTCCTTCGCTCAAACACGTCAAGTTTTCCCATTTCATTCAGAGTAAAGGACAAACATGTAGGACCTACAAGTCTCTCCATGATCTTGGCCCCCTGCTGCCTCTCTGATTTCACCTCCTGCTACTCTCTCTAGACCTCATTAACTCTGCTCCAGCTACACTGACTTTTCACTGTACCTGGAAGAGAACATGCCAGGACATTTATCTCTCAAGGCCTTTGCCCTTGTTTACCTCTCTTGTTCAGTGCATTCTTACCCCACCAAACTCATGGCTGGCTAGCTCCTTCCTCTAGATCACTATTCAAAAGTCACCCTTTGGTGGGAGGTCCCATCGTGGCACAGCAGAAACGAATCCAACTAGTATCCAGGAGGACATAGGTTCAATCCTTGGACTTGCTCAGTGGGTTGAGGATCCGGTGTTACCGTGAGCTGTGCAGGTCACAGACACAGCTCAGATCTGGCAATGCTGTGGCTGTGGCATAGGCTGCAGCTAGAGCTCCAATTGGACCCCTAGCCTGGGAACTTCCATATGCCAAGGGTGTGGCCCTAAAAAGACAAAAAAAAAAAAAAAAAAAAAAAAGAGAGAGACCCTTTGGTAAGGTCTTTCTTAGTCACGTCATCTAAAACTTTAAATTCATTATAAACTCATCTCTGCTTCCCACCAACATTTCACAGCCTTCTTCCTTGGTTTACTTTTTCCCCTTAGCACTTATCTCCTTCTAACTTATTTATAGGTGCTATCTTGTTTATTACCTACCTCTCAAACTAGAACTCCCCAAGGGCAGGGATTTTTGTCTATTTTATTATAGTGCCTGGACAAAATAGGAGCCACATAAAGTTATTGAATGAATGAAAAAAGAATGTAAAAGTATCTATCTGAAGACTTTTATCAGATGCCCTACATGAAAAAAAATCTCTAAGTCAGAGTTCTCATCATGGTGCAGCAGAAACGATTCTGACTAGCATCCATGAGGACACAGGTTCGATCCCTGGCCTCCCTCAGTGGGTTAAGGATTCAGCATTGCCGTAAGCTGTGGTATAGGTCACAGACACAGCTCACATCCAGTGTTGCCATGGCTGTGATACAGGCCAGCAGTTGTAGATCCGATTAGACCCTAGCCTGGGAACCTCCATGTGCTGCAGGTGCGGCCCTAAAAAGCAAAAATAAATAAATAAATAAATATGTAAGTATATGCATGCAAGTTCAGGAACACGTAAATCACTTCAGTACATTTTACATGGGAAAGCAAAGTTCACATAAGTGATTAATACAAACATAGAGACTGACCTTCAGCTATGTGTAATATTGGCAAGAACAATGAGCTAAATTGGCAGATAGAAGTTTTATATCCTAGTAAGCCACATGACTTTGAGTCATGTGATCCCTCTGAACCTCAATTCCCATACGTATTACTAAAAAAAATTTTTTTAGGATACTGTGAGGCCCAAGTTGAATAACATATGTGGAAGTAAGGTATAATCTATAAAATACTACATGATGTACAGTATTCCTATAATTATTATCATATTCTATAAGCATGAGAAGTGTTAGTACTTTTGAAAAGTAAATGAATCATGAAAAGGGATTGTGACAACACTTCTCACAGAAATTTGATCAGAAATTTTCAGTCAGAAAATGAAATCAATTTTCTAGATAAATGTACAAATTAAAAGAGAAATAAGCATGTAGGTACATTAACTATATATCTGTTCAAAATACAAGTTCAAAATCCCTGTTCTATCCTCACCTTACTTTTTACTAGATTTTTCTTTAAAAAAATTAATTCAATTACAACTTAACAACATCACTCTTTGGGGGGAAAAAAACACCCCAAAAATGTACTTTTTTTGATTTTGTTAAAAACAAGAGAAAACTCATATGCAAAATAGGATCCTTAGTTTTCAACTATCAGATAAATTTTTAAAGTAAACTATACAAGGGGTTGGATTCTTTTAAGTTAACAAATGGCCTTTATCATTATTCCAATTTGGCAGAACCAACCCAGATAGGAAACTCTCCATTATTTGCAAAACAAAAAACTATCCCAACAGCTACATAATAAGCAAACTGCATTTGATTTAAAAGGTCATCCGAATCAGCCTAGTGGCTTAGCAACAGTGTTTAGAGTTGCTGAGAGACCTAAGATGCACATGGACTTGAATTTCTTGGTCCTAGATATGTGAAAGCTAAACTAGTCACTGGGAAATTTACAGGAGAAAAAACACTGGCTCTCATGAGAGACTCTAGATGCCTGGATAAAATTCCCAACAGTGAGCTTTACTTAATTGCTGGGGACAATTAATTTGCCTGAGAAATGATGTTAAACTAACCAGGTTCTCAGGAACTCCTTTTTCAAATGTATTTAAATAACTGAAAATGACCATTGGTAAGATAATTTCTTACCAACTGAGGTTTGGGGGGAAAATAAATCCTTCCCACAAAACCATTTGGAATAAGAAAATCTGTGAAGTGGAATTATTAAGAGCTACCATTAAGTCCTCATTCATTCAGCATGCTTGCTGAGTGACTACTAGACATCAGGGACTGACTGGACACAGGCAATTCAACCGTGAATAGACAAAATCTCTGCCTCCACCGTGCTCACTTCTGTGATAATCTATTTCTCAAAGTAACCCTGTCAGGTACTCATTATTTCTAACTTATATTAATTGGCAATTTGCCTGAGGCCATGAGCTAATTCAGTAAAGAAGCAGAATGGCACCCAGATCTCCCTGGCTTCAAAGCCCAAGCTCTTAACTGGCAAATCTCCAATCTAAGAACTAAAAACAAACTGAATTTTCCAACCAGAAAAGCAGTCACGGTTGGATTTGTGTGAGGTGACTTAAGGAGAGAAGCATGAACATAAAGAACAATTTCCTCATGGTTTTGGGGAGAGTTTCTTATTCACCAACCAGAAATGTTTTCTAGCTGGTAGCTACTAAGACAGAATTAGAGACACCTAAGGCTGCTCCTTTACTTTAGGAATGTATTTTCCTCAGAAAAGCAGTAGAGTTTTTAATTTTTAAATAACAAATTTTACATTGAATTTGTCACAACTAGCAGCATATGAGAAAATATTTCTTTTTAAAAGTAGACTTGCCAGAAAGATAAAGCAGCATCTTCATATTGTCCTGCCTTTAAATTTTCACATGTCTCTGAAGACTTCCTGAACTTTCTATCATTCCTCATCCTCATCAACACATAAATTTACTAGGCATCCATTACATGCCAGTCATTGTAGTCGGTGCTAAAGGCACAGGGATGATTAAGACAAAGTCTCTGTCACTGAGAAGTTTACAATCTCATGGGGCAGACAGACATGCGAACAGCTAACTTCCATACGGAGTGCTAAGGGATGACCACAGGCCTTAGGGAAGCTGAGAGTGTAGCAGCAATGTAATCTCCCTGGCGGAATGATGGAAGGTTTCTTGAAGGATGCCTGAGTCTTAAGGTAAAAAAGACGAAGGGAAAGGGACATTCAGAGACAAATAGAAAGTCCCCTGTTGGCTAGAAGGTAAAGTGCAAGGCTGAGAGTGTACTTCCATTAATTCATTAAATAAACATTTTTTGAGCATATATATTTGCCAGGTCCAAGCCAAGTACTTCACTTGGGTAACTTTTAAGCATCACAACTCTATGGGGTAAGTAGTATAGAGTCTATTCGATGAACTCTGATGTGAACAAATATCAAATATCTAAAGGAGCAACATAAGAGAAGTACAAATGTGGGTTTTATAGTCAGACAGGCCTAGGTTGAAAATTGGCTTTATCACTTAGTAACTAAAACAAAGCTGGATGAGTTTTGGCAAGGACTAAACACAGCGACCTTCACTTTCCTCCTCAGTAAAAAAAAAAAAAAAAAAGAGAGATGATAACAAATTGCTTCCCAGGGTTGTTGTGAGAAATGAATGAAGTAATTTATTTAAAGTGCCTCATACAGGGGCAGTTCTGGAACAGAACAGAGGGCACTTCAAAAGTATTAAATATATACTGATATTTTTTATTATCATTAATAACAATAGCAAAAATAGTAAGACAAATTGAGAACAACGAATGATGCTTAACTTTGTGTTGGAGAGTATTTTTTAATATATTTTAATTTTGCTGCTGTTGTTTTTAAGGCTTTAAGCCTGCTGGTAATAAAGCATAAAATCACATCATCTCTCAGCATCTTCTGTCTTTCAAGGAGTGGAAAAACATGATAGATACTACTGCTGTATTCTGCATTGTTTTAACCGTGCGGCATTTTCCTGGTTCTCTTTTCTCAGCTATGCTACAAATGTCTCCATTAACCAAAGTTTTCTTTGTGTCAGCAAAAATTCACCTGAAAATGATGTTCGTGTGTGAACTGATGTTTTTGCCTCCATATACAGTAGTGATCCAGTAGGGCCTTGGTCTCACACCCCACTGTCCAAAACAGTCATCAGAAAATTCCTTCAAGTCCCATGAGTTAGGTTCAAACATGTCATCAATACCATTAGAACAGAAGGGCATAACCATTTCTGTGCAGGCCTGAAAAAGCAAACCAGGAGAGACTCCAATGAGAAAATGAGGTACAAATAGTTAAATTATCCAAAGTCATACAGCTTGTAAGCAGTAAAGCCGGGGTTTGAACTCAGGCAGTCTGGCTTCAGGGCTCCTGTTCTTTACATCCATGCCCTATCACCTCTCATTATTCCTGGAAAGGCTCAGCTTAGAAGTCATAGCAGTTGGGGCTATACATTCTTTGTCAACTGCTTTATTTCATATCCATTATCATACTTAATCCTCAAAACAACTCTGGAGGGAAATATTACCATTATTATTACTAGTCTCATTGTATAGATGAAGGAATGGAAACTCAGAATCAAGTTAGATGATTCTTTTCTGTGTCCATAAAATGCTTCCTTTATAGGATTCACCAAGATCTGTATTGTAATATTATTTTAGTTACCTATCTTTAACACCAAGCTATTTTGATGATTATACCATATCTTATTTATCTTTTGTCTTTGGGGCCTAGAACAGTGCCTGGCATGTGGTAGGTACTCAGAATACTGAAGTTGGTATTTAATGAATGAATCAATGAATGAGGAAACTTATTATGGTCTCAAAGATAAGGTAACAGATCCAGATCTGAATCCAGGTTCGGTGACAAAATCTTGTGACTTCTCTGCTATAGCACAACCATATCAGTGAAAAGTAAGTTCCACATGGAAAAATTATACACACTTACTTGATAGCTCCAACCCAGGGCTCCCAGACTGCTGGTTGCTGTCTCTGATATATTCAGGCATCTAGCTTGGCCTGAATAATTATAATATACATTCAGAGCTTGGAAAATATTCTGCACTAGCAGTGAATCAGATACATTGGGATTTTTCAAATACTGGCATACTACCTGTCATTTCAGAGAAATAAAAGGGAGAAGAGTCAAATATAAATATAAAATTACAGTTTAAGACGACAAAGAAGAAATACAAGTTTCATTTGATCATAAAACAACTGTAAGCATCTAACTGCTCTGCTTGACAATGTCTACCTATTGAGTACAGCCACCTTCATAAATGAATAAACCTTTAAAATTACTCCCCAGGCGATAGAAATAAACTGAAGTCATGGTTTGCAAAGTCCTCCCTACTTACCATTCTAGCTTCATCTTTTGTAACCTTCACTCTAGCCTAGCAAAACCATTTCTACCACATCAACTTCTTTCCTTCATTGCCTTCGCTCACACGAAAATGCCCTTTCCCCACTCTCCCACTCCACTAGTGCCTGGCCAACACCAACTTGTCTTCCTCAGCACAGCTCAAGAACCACCTCCCCTATGAGGCCGTGGTTGCCTATGCCCTTAACTCAGAGAGAACTAAATCACTCCCTTTACTGCACTTCCACTGTGTGCAGTGCTTATTTCTATCAGAGCCCCTATAATGCTACTGCCATCATTTGATTCCAGAATGTCTCCCTCAGCACTTAACAAGGCAGCTGGCAATGAAACATTTGCTAAAGAAATGGCTATATTTTTATAAAAATGCAAAATTTATAAAACTTCTCTTGGAAAAACTACACCAAGCTCCTATGCATACGGCATGAAAAGAAGCATGTCAGGCACCTCTCCAGTTTCCAAGTAATCCTCCTAACGCTCAACTATAATCAGTGCTAAAAATGACAGGTAACACTCTGGAATTGAGAGTGAAGGCCAGACTGACTAGTCAGGGGCATAGCGAACTTTCAAGGACATGAAAATATTTCTTCTCTTCATAGGGGTCTGTTTATACAACAAATAGCACACTTAGGATGTGTGCATAATCCTAAAAAAAAATTATAAACAAAAAATGAACTCTAGATAATGATGTTAAAGCTTAAGTATACAGTCTATACTTCATTTGTTTCTACTCTAATCTTTATTTTCTTCCTTTACTAACTTTGAGCTTCACTTGTTCTTTTTTTTCTAGTTCCTTGGGTGTAAAATTAGGTTATTTGAGGCTTTTCTTGTTTCTTGAGGTAGGCATTTATCACTATGAATTTCCCTCCCAGAAGTTCTTTGACTGCATCCCATAAATTTTGGAATATTACATTTCTATTTTCATTTGTCTCAAGGTATTTTTTATTTCTCTCAATTTCTTCTTCGACTGACTGGTTGATCAATAGCATGTTGTTTAATCTCCATATATTTGTGAATTTTCCAGTTTTCTCATGTAATTTATTACTAGTTTCACACTACTGTGGTTGGAAAAGATGCTTCATAAGATTTCAATCCTCTTAAATTTTGAAATTTGAAAAATCACAGGCAATAGATTCATAGCTGAATATCAACAACAGCAACAATAGCAAGAGTAGCAACTGATTATTGATCACTAGGTTTACAACCATTACATATTTAATCCTCAAACAATCTCATCAGATATATTTTTGTCTGCTAGTTCCCACAAACAAACTGATTCTTAGGCTATCATTTTATTCATAGTCATCCACTTAGTAAATGGTAGAACCTAGATTTTTTTTTCCAACCCCAGGTCTTTCTGGTTGTGAAATATACATTCTATCCTTTATGCTACAGAGCTTAGGAAGTATCCCCTTGTAAAACTGCAAATACCTCCAACGGCAAAGAAAATATATTAAGGAGTTCCTATTCTAGCTCAGCAGATTCAGAAAGTCTCTGTGAGGATACAGGTTCAATCCCTGGCCTCGTTCAATGGGTTAAGGATCTGGCATTGCCACAAGATGCAGCTTGGATCCAGTGTTGCTGTGGCTGTGCCATAGGTCATAGCTGAGGCTCCGAATCAACCCCTTGCCTGTGAATCCCATATGCTGCAGGTGCAGCTATTTAAGAAAAAGAAGAAGAAGAAAGAAAAAAAGAAAAAGAAAATACATTAAGCTTGCATACTCTATTAATACTGTGACATAAATTCAGTGATCTTGTCCCTTCTATTTCATATGAAAAAGATATATACAACAAGGCAAGTTTTGACAAAGAAGAGGCAAGTTCAGAGAAGGAGGAGCTAGGAAAGAAAGAGTCCAGTTATCCCATTTCAGAGAGAGATTCTAAGCAGCAGGAGCAACCAGGCCTGGCCTAGGGACATGCTTCTAGTCAGGTAAGGCGAGTACTGAGAAGGGAGGTGAATGGCCACAAGCAAAGACAACTTCTCATCACAGTTCTGCCTAGGACCAGCTTCCAGCAACACCTTCCTGAAAAAAAGGGAAACTTGAAAAGACAGAGGAAATGAATTATGAGGAAATTTTAATACCTTTCTCCAAATATATTTGGCACAACAATATTTCTATGAAATGTTAAATATTATTTTGTGAATGAAGATTTCATAGTCAAATAATTTTAGGAAACAAAGCAGCAAATGTGAACAGTTTTCTTAACGTCAGAATTTCTCAGAGCCTTTAACATGCTGAACTATGATATGACTTTGCAAAAATGAGATAGAATGTGCATTCTTCTCCATAAGTTTTTGGAAATGCTGAGTGTGAGAAGTGTCTGCATAGCCATTTTCTCAGAAAATGTTCATGAGAAATATGCCAATGTGAAATACCAAAGAAACAAACATAGAATTTATCAAACTATCCACTGCCAACAATTGATCAGCATTCCACCCTGCATATGGACACTCTCAGTGGACTTAGCTCTTTCAAAATGCAGCACAGAACTCTGGAGTAGACCCACTGAATTCAGAGAAAGGCATTATGTTCAAGCGCAGCATGGTAGATGAGACAGGATGAAAATGCAAGCTGGGCAGGGGGAGAGGGGGTGCTGATATACAGCAACAAGGAGCTTAAAACTCTGGAAAAGAACAGTACCAAGTGAGTGTGACTCAGATGCTGGCATCAGATCCCCTCTCAGAGCTAGAACACTGGGCCTCTGTCAGGCAAAGAAAAGGAGTCCCCATGAATAGCCATCTCTGCAAACAGCAGTTACTGTCACTCCCTTGAAAGACACAAGCATGGCTGGGGACAGGCACTGGCTGACAATACATGGGTTTTGGCAGCCCCACTTACACAGAGAGAACATCATGCTCAGAAACTCAGCCTCTGCTGATAGTAATTCCTGGGCCAGATAAATGCCAATCCTGGGCCCACTGTCCTCTGTGAGGTCAGAGCACCCTTAGAGTACTGGGTCCAGTTCTGAGCACTACATTCTACTAAGGACAATGACCAACATGAGAAAATTCAGAAGGGAGCAATCAGGAAAGGGAGCTGAGAAATAGCTGAAGAAACCCTACAACTGGCCATCTGTGTCACTCCCAAACTTTTATTATTACAAGTAAGGTTACAATAAACATCCTATGTGTGTATACACATACATATATGCCCTTAATTGTTTTCTTGAGATAAATTTTTAGCGGAATTACTGGTTTGAAGGAAATAAACATTTTTAAGTCTTTTGCTCTATCATGTCAAACTGCTTTATAGAAAGGAAGTACCAATTTATAATTTACCAATATGCTAAATAGAAGGCCTGAAAGATACCACTTAAAATTTGTTTGCAAAATATTTGCAGATTTACTAAGAGAATTTTATCTTAGGTGTTCCTAAAGTTCTTTTCTAGCTCAAAAATTCTAAGAGTCTAAGTATCATCCTCTAACATAAAAGACACACTCTCTGGATATCTCTATTGTTTTTATTGCATTTAAGTTGACCCTTGAAAAACACAGGGTTGAACTGAGTGGGTCTATTTACACACAGATTTTTTTTTCAATAAATATACAATCAGTCCTCTGTATCTATGTGCTTGGCATCTGTGGATGGAAATTTCCATCTGAGGTTAGTTGAATCCATGGATGGGAGACCCACAGATAGAGAGGCCCACTGACTATACTGAGTGTAGTAACCTATAAAAGACGTGAGCATCTCTGGATTTTGGTATACAAAGGGACTCCTGGAACCAGTCCCCTACAGATACCATGGATACTGAGGGAAGACTCTATTCCATTAAGAATTTTGGGAACAAAGAGGGAATAAAGTTTTCAAAAAAATACTTATGCAGGCAAAACCTAAGTACTATTTCCATGCTTATTCAAAGACTAGTAATTCAGAAGGAGCTATTCAAATACCTTTATTAAAGATCTACAGGATGCACAAAATACCAATGTAAATGTTAAGTTGAACCATATGAAACTGCCATGTTTATAAGTCAAACACAGATATTGGCATACTTGGTTCAATCTCAAAATACTTCAGCTAAAGCCTGGTAATTTGCAGATATTACCTACCTGATGGAGCAAGCATTTGGTCTTGATTATTTATGTGGGGGCTATGATCTAATCGGATAAGGAAAAGGAAACTACCAATCAAGTTCCATCCAAAATACTCAGTACTGAGGTAGGTAAGCCCCTGTACTATATGCCCTAATTATTTTGTTGACACTAGCAAATAGCATCTTCTAAACAATTTCTCCATAAAGTACAACATTCCTGCTTGGGCCATAAATCCACTGATATGTAGGCAGCTGGGGCTGAGCCGGTCAGTAAAACTACCAACTGTTCCTTGAGATCAGGTGCTTTCCTTACAATGACCCACGAAGAAACATATAATAACCACCCTCATTTCACAAGGAAGGAAACAAGCTTAGAGAGGTCTGGCTACAGATACATATATTAAAAACCATGAATATAGGTTCTGAACCCAGACTTTGGCTACAAAGTCCTATATAACAATGCCTCCTTGATACACATAACAATAATAATATTTATTGTTATTATCATATAACTAGTATCATTTAGTGTTTATTATACACCAAGTCCTATTAAATCCCCATAATGACTCCCATAAGCATTACATTGATTATTATCCCCATTTTGCAGATGTGCTTTAGGAAACTAAAGCAGAGAGAGGTTAAGAAAATTCTTCAAGGAGTTCCCATTGTGCTTCAGCAGATAGGAAACCCGACTAGCATCCCTGAGGACCTGAGTTCGATCCCCGGTCTTGCTCAGTGGGTTAAGGATTTGGCGCTACAGTGAACTGTGGTGTAGATCGCAGACGTGGCTCAGATCCTGTGGTGCTGTGGCTGTGGTGTAGGCTGGCAGCTGTAGCTCCGATTGGACCCCTAACTGGGAACCTCCATATGGCCGCGGGTGTGGCCCTGAAAAGACAAAAAGATTAAATAAACACACCAAAAAAAAAAAAAAAAAAGAAAGAAAGAAAGAAAGAAACTTCTTCAAAGCACATAGCTAGGAAGTAGCTGAACTGGTATTTCAGATCGACCCCTAGCCTGAGAACCTCCATATACCACAGATGCAGCCCTAAAAAGAACAACAACAACAACCAAAAAAATGCAGACTCACTCTGAAGCTTCCATTTGTAACCACTACACCATGACACTACATACACACACTTAACTTTGACGTTATAGTGTAAGAGACAAATAACAACACAAACAGTACCTGAACATACCTGAAGCATCATGCTTAATTTTGTAAACAAGTAATTTTTATTTTTAGATTATATTTTTTCTGTTTTTTTTTGCTTTAGGTAAAAACTTAGAAGGAATTATGTGGCAATACAAAATTATGAAACTTGTTATCATGCAATAGTAAAAAGCAAACTGTAAAAGTAGAGTAAAATGAGATTCAAGAAATGTACAGACCTATTCTAATTCACTTCATGTTTCCTAGAACAATTCAGGAAACATTCAGAAAACCATAAAAAGACCATAAGAGAACCATTCTAATAATTCTGTTTTTTAAAGAGTAGAAATTATGGAGATAGTAGAACATTCTAACCTTAGTACTAATCTAATCAGCTCTGTACCCAAATATTTAGGTTCTGCCCTTTGACTCATGTATACTAGAAAAAATAAAGATAATGTATTGTTTAGTGTCCCTCTACCTATGAGGATAAGCATTTGAATAAGAGAAAGAACAAGAAGGTAAAGAAAATATTTTTTAAAGAAAAAGGAAAGAAGATAGGTTAAAAAAAAAAAAAAGACCAATTTCTTCTCAGAGAGTATGGTCCATCCACATTAGAGAAAGGATTAAGCAGATACATTCAGCTTTTCTAACAGATTTTCTTTCTCTAAGGCTTCAATACCCCTCTCACACTCACTCAGATAATCACATTAGTTTTGTCATTAAAAGCTCCCTTTTCATAGAATGCACCTAAACCGCTTAAACCACCCAGAGAGGTCGCATACATTATCAGACACCAAGACAAACGGAAGAGATTTTCCATTTTATGTCTTATTATTTCACTATATCTATCTGCATGCTCAGGAGACTAAGCCAAAAGACTTGATGAGTTATCAACTGAAAATGATTCCAAAATAAACAAATTCTACAGTATCCTTTAAAACGGCTCTTTAAGCTGAGAACTGAAAGCTAGTAATTTTTATGCTGACAGAGCAGTCAAATGACAGAGGGGTTTTCTATTTCCCTTTTCTCTTCTTCCTTGTGTTCTATCAGCCAAGTCCATGATTATTTCTGCATGAATGTTGCAGCTTCTGTTAACAGTAAACAAAAGCAAATGGAGTCCGAGTGTGCATGGTCCACAGATAAATCAGAAAGAATGATACTTGAGGTGACATGGAAAATGGCATTCAGTTGCTGCCTATTGATACTTCAGAACCGTATGAGATCCAGGCAGAATTGGAAATCGTCTGCTTTTTTTTCATAACCCAACTATAACATATTATCTCACCATCCTAAGCCTGAGTTACAGACTCAGAAAAGGACGGCTGTTTGTCAGCCCTTTAAAAAGGAGGAAGTGTATCAGAGGGAGGAGGAGTCCTGGTTAAATGGAACTATCCAAGTGAAAGAGCGCTCCCCAACTGGGTAGTGTTCCAGGGATTAGGGGGTTGGGAGAACAGAGAGAGGGTCAAGAAAGGAGAAACAGAATGAACAGTGATAAAAAGTGATCTTACGCTAAAAGTCTGAGAGGAAGATAAGCAGTGGAAAAATTCTGAAATCGGATAGGATGAAATTAGAGATAGATGTAAGCAATAGAAGTTTCTCAAGTAAAAGCCAAGGAAAAATTACTTTTGGTAGGGTGCAGACAGGAAACAGAATTACAAATATATCATCAGCAATCGAGAATTCTTTAATATGTCAAAAGATAAAGTTGGTCAAAAAAACATATTACCTAAAGGAAATGACAAGAACAAGTCCTGGATAAAAAAAAGTAAAAGGTAAATGTGAGGCAAAAACATAAAGTTATCTTGCCTTAAAAATAAACTTTTACCCGATAAATAAAATATATATTTAAATATATAAGTACAATTGTGTTAAAGACAGATGGCAAAACATCTTAAATACACTCCACTAGTTCTGAATGATTATTTAGGAGAAAGGATAGGATATACATTTACATTTAAGACTCAAAAGCAAAACATCACAAAAGGAACATTAAAGAAACAGAGAAAAAAATGGTTAGACTGTTCATTGTTCCAAATCATAAACAAATGAATATTAAAAGCTGTATTCCTCTGGCATTTTTTTCTAAGCCACATCAGCAAACTACAGGTTCCAGGCCAAGGCTAACCCACTGCCTGTCTTATAAACAGTATTATTGAAATATAGTCTTCCTCATTCATTTATATACTGTCTATGGTTATTCCTTGCTACACCTACAGAGTTGAGTAGCTGTGACAGTGTATGGCCTATGAAGCATAAAATATTTACTATCTAGTCCTTTGCAATAGTTTGCCAAATCCCAGTCTAAGTAACAAGGAAATTCCCCAAGTGTTTTTATCATTTGACAACTCAGTTGTTCTCCAAGCAGGCATAAAGATGCAAATGTAATTCTCACTTTATACACAGAGTGCAGAGTTAAATCCGATAGTTGTCACACTGTGGCAAGCAATCCACCCAAATCTTCAGTCAAGTCTTCTCCTAGTTCAGTGTAATGTGGGAGATCACAGGCTCTCAACAATGGTAGACTCAGATTCAAATCTCACTTCCACTTCCTCTGAGTTGAGCTTAAATTTCATCAACATAAAACTCAGATTATAACTCTTTTTTCCCCAACAGTATTTTTGTGGGGATTAAATAAGAGCATGTATATCAAAGTGTTTTATAAAAGAACAAAATAATGCCATTTGCAGCAACATGGATGGAACTAGAGACTCTCATACTAAGTGAAGTATGTCAGGAAGAGAAAGACAGATACCATATGGTATCACTTATACCTGGAATCTAATATACAGCCCAAATGAACCTTCCCACAGAAAAGAAACTCATGGACTTGGAGAATAGACTTGTGGTTGCCAAGGGGGAGGGGGAGGGAGTGGAATAGACTGGAAGTCTGGGGTTAATAGATGCAAACTATTGCTTTTGGGATGGATAAGCAATGAGATCCTGCTGTATAGCACTGGGAACTATATCTAGTCCCTTGTAATGGAGCATGGTGGAGGATAATGTGATAAAAAGAATGTGTATGTGTGACTGGGTCACTTTGCTGTATGGTAGAAATTGACAGACCGCTGTAAACCAACTATAATGGAAAAAATAAAAATCATTAAAAAAATTTTTAAAAAGAAAGTGTTTTATAAAAAGTAAAATAATATAGAAAGATAAGATGTTATTAGCACATACACATTTATGGATACTAATTGGTTCAGGTTTAGTTTGTTCTCATTATTTTGATCCAGGTTTTCTTACCCTGAGAAAGGTTTGCTCTTTAAAATAACTGTATAGGAGTTCCTGTTGTGGCTCATTGGAAATGAATCCGACTAGTATCCATGAGGATGCAGGTTTGATCACTAGACTCACTCAGTGGGTTAAGGATCTGGCGTTACCATGAGCTTGGTGTAAGTTGCAGATGCGGCTCAGATCCTGAATTGCTATGGCTGTAGCGTAGACTAGCAGCTGTAGCTTGGATTAGATCCCTAGCCTGGGAACTTCTATATGCTGCAGCCCTAAAAAGCAAAAAACAAAACAAAAAAACTGTGTAGTGTCAAAATTCAACTTAATTCAGTATACATTTACCTCTAGCCTGCTTTATATAAGATACTGGTCATTCCATTTTTGTTTGTTTGTTTGTTTGTTTTGCTTTTTCTAGGGACACTCATGTGGCATGTGGAAGTTCCCAGGCTAGGGGTCAAATCAGAGCTGCTGCTGCCAGCCTACACCACAGCCACAGCAACGCAGGATCTAAGCTGCATCTGCGACCTACACCACAGCTCACAGCAATGCCGGATCCTTAACCCACTAACCAAGGCCAGGGATCAAACCCACGTCCTCATGGATGCTAGTCAGTTTTGTTACCTGCTGAGCCACAATGGGAATCCCCATTCCACTTTTTAGATGAAGAAATATATCTCTAATAGCAAACAATCTTGTTCCATTATAAAGTTTCAAGCAAGGTTTGTATTTAATAATTAAAAGGAACAGTTAAAAGTGCTTTGGGGGAGAAGGCTCAAATCAATTAAGTTAGAAATGAAAAAGGAGAAATTACAACTGACACCACGGAAATACAAAGGATCATAAGAGACTACTACATGTAACTATACACTAATAAGGCGAACAAGCTAGAAGAAATGGACAAATTCTTATAATGGTACAACCTTCCAAGACTAAACCAAGAAGAAATAGAAAAGATGACTAGACCAATCGCAAGAATTGAAATTGAAACTGTGATTTAAAAACTTACAACAAACAAAAGTCCAGGACCAGATGGCTTCACAGGAAAATTCTATCAAACATTTAGAGAAGAGTTAACCCTTATCTTTCTGAAGCTCTTCCAAAAAATTGCAGAGGAGAGAACACTCCCAAACTCATTCTATGAGGCCACCATCACTCTGATACCAAAACTAGACAAAGACACCACATACACAAAAAAATTACAGGCCAATATCATTGATGAAGATACATGCAAAAATCTTCAAACCAAATTCAACAAGACATTAAAAGGGTCATACACCATGATCAAGTAGAATTTGTCCCAGAGATACAAGGATTATTCAATATCTGCAAGTCAATCAACATGATATACCACATTAACAAACTGAAAAATAAAAACCATATGGTTATCTCAATATGATGCAGAAAAATAGATGCAGAAAAAGCTCTTAACAAAATTCAACATCCATTTCTCATAAAAATTCTCTGGAAAGTGAGCATAGAGGAACCTACCCCAACATGATAAAGGCTATATATGATGAACCCATAGCTAACATCATTCTCAATGGTAAAAAGTTGAAAGCATTTCCTCTAAGATAAAGAACAAAACAAAGATGTCTATCCTCACCACTCTTACTCAATATAGTTTTATAGGTCCTAGCTATAGCAATCAGAGAAGAAAAAGAAATAAATGGAATACAAATTGGAAAAGAAGTAAAACTGAAGAAAACCCTAAAGAAAACTACTAGAGCTCATCATGAATTTGGTAAAGTTGAAGGATACAAAATTAATACACAGAAATAACTTCCATTCCTATCTATACACGAACAACAAAAGATCACTTACAATCACATCAAAAAGAATAAAAAACCTAGGAATAAACCTACCTAAAGAGGCAAAAAACCTGTACTCTGAAAATTATAAGACACTGATAAAAAAAAATCGAAGGTAACATAAATAGACACAAAGAAATACCATGTGCTTGGATTGGAAGAATCAATATTGTCAAAATGACTATGTTATCTAAGTCAATTTAGAGATTCAGTGCAATTCCTATTAAATTACCAATGGTATTTTTCACAGAACTAGAAAAAAAATTAAAATTTGTATAGAAACACAAAAGAGTCCGAATAGCCAAGGCAATCTTAAGAAATAAAAACAGGAGTTCCCATCATGGCTCAGCAGTAATGAACCCAACTGGTATCTATGAGGATGCAGGTTCAATCCCTGGCCCTCCTCAGTGGGTTAAGAATCTGGCGTTGCCATGAACTGCAGTGTAGGTCACAGACATGGCTCAGATCTAGAGTTCTTGTGGCTATGGTGCAGGTCAGCATCTACAGCTCTGATTTGACTCCTAGCCTGGGAACTTCCATATGCCATGGGTATGGCCCTAAAAAAGAAAAAAAAGAAAGAAAGAAAGGAAGGAAGGAAGGAAGGAAGGAAGGAAGGAAGGAAGGAAGGAAGGAAGGAAGAAAGAAAGAAAGAAAGAAAGAAAGAAAGAAAGAAAGAAAGAAAGAAAGAAAGAAAGAAAGAAAGAAAGAAAGAAAGAAAGAAAAACAGAGCTGGAGGAAACAGGTTCCTTGGCTTCAGACTACAAAGCTACAGACATCAAAACAGTATGGTACCGGCATAAAAACAGAAATATAGATCGGTGGAACAGGAAAGAAAACCTGGAAATAAACCCACGCACCTATAGTCAATTAACCTATAACACAGGAGGCAAGAATATACAATGGAGGAAAAAGAGTCTCTTTAATAAGTGGTGCTGGGAAAACTGGACAGCTACACATAAAAGAGTTAAATTAGGAATTCCTGCTGTGGCTCAGCGGCAACAAACCTGATGAGCATCCATGAGGATGCGGGTTCAATCCCTGGCTCTGCTCATTTGGTTAAGGATCCAGTGTTGCAGGGAGCTGTGGTGTAGGTCACAATGCACAGATTCCACATTGCTGTGGCTGTGGCTGTGGTGGCAGCTGTGGCTCTGATTCGACCCTTAGCCTGGGAACTTCCATTTGCCATGGTACAGCCCCCCCAAAAAAAGAGTGAAATTAGAACATTCTCTTATGTCATACACAGAAATAAAATCAAAATGGACTAAAGGCCTAAATGTAAGGCCAGAAAGTATGAAACTCCTAGAAGAAAACACAGCCAAAACACTCTTTGACAGAAATCACAGCAATATCTTTTATTATCTACCTCCTAGAGTAATGAAAATAAAAATAAACAAGTGGGGTCTAATTAAACTTAAAAGTTTCTGCATGGTAAAGGAAACCATAACCAAACAAATAAAACATCAAAACGACATCCTATAGAATGTGAGAAGATATTTTAAAATGAAGTGACTGACAAGAGATTAATCTCCAAAATACATAAACATCTCATAAGGCTTTATATCAAAGAAAACAAGCAATTCAACCAAAAAATTGTCAGAAAATCTAAGTAGACATTTCTCCAAAGAAGACATATAGATAGCCAAAAAGCATATGAAAAGATGCTCAATATCACTAATTATTAGAGAAATGCAAATCAAAACTACAGTAAGATACCCCCTCACACCAGTCAGAGTGGCCAGCATCAAAAAATCTACAAACAATAAATGCTGGAGAGGGTGTGGAGAAAAGGGAAACCTCTTACACTGTTGGTGGGAATGTAAATTGGTACAACCACTGGGGAAAACAGTAATGGAAGTTCCTTAAAAAACCTAAATATAGGAGTTCCCGTCGTGGCGCAGTGGTTGACGAATCCGACTGGGAACCATGAGGTCGCGGGTTCAGTCCCTGCCCTTGCTCAGTGGGTTAACGATCTGGCGTTGCCGTGAGCTGTGGTGTAGGTCGCAGACGCGGCTCGGATCTAGCGTTGCTGTGGCTCTGGCGTAGGCCAGTGGCTACAGCTCCGATTGGACCCCTAGCCTGGGAACCTCCATATGCCGCAGGAGCGGCCCAAAGAAATAGCAAAAAGAGAAAAAAAAAAAAAAAAAAAACCTAAATATAGAACTACCATATGATTCAGTAATCCCACCCCGAGAATCTATCCAGAGAAAACTGTAATTCAACAAGATGTTCATTACAGTACTAGTTACAATAGCCAAGACATGAAAGCAACCTAAATGTCCACTGACATAGGAATGAATAAAGAAGATACAACAGAACATTACTCAGCAACAAAAACATGAAATAATGCCCTCTGAAGCAACATGGATGAACCTAGAGATTATTGTACTAAGTGAAGTTAGACAGTGAAAGACAAACATCATATGATATCACTTATGTGTGGAATCTTTAAAAAAAAAAAAAAAAAAAAAAGAAGGATAGAAATAAACTTATTTGCAGAACAGAAACAGACCCACAGACTTTGAATAACTTCTGGTTACCAAAGAGGACAGGTGGGATGGGGAAGGTTGAACTGGGGATTTGGGACTGGCATGTGCACACTGAGGTAAATGGAATGGTTGGCTGATGGGAACCTGTTGTATAGCACAGAGATACTCTGTAATAATCTATGTGGGAAAAAAATCAGAAAGAATGGATGTTTGTTTATGTATAACTGAATCACTCTGTTGTGCAGCAGAAACTATCACAACCTTGTAAATCAACTGTACTTCAAAAAAAAATTTTTTTTAATGGGAAAAAAAGATGCAGTATATATATACAATAGAATATTATTCAGCCATAAAAAAGAATGAAATAATGCCATTTGCAGCAACATGGATGGACCTAGAGATTATCACACTGAGTGAAGTAAGTCACGCAAAGACAAATATCATATGATATCACTTATATGTGGAATCTAATAAAAATTGATAGAAAAGAACTTATTTAAAAAACAGAAACAAACTCACAGATTTCAAAACCAATCTTGGAGTTCCCATTGTGGCTCACTAGAAACAAATCTAACTAGTATCCATAGGCCGAGGATTCAATCCCTGGCCTCACTCAGTGGATTAAGAATCCAGCACTGCTGTGAGCTGTGATGTAGGTCGCAGACACGGCTCAGATCTGGCATTGCTGTGGCTGTGGTGTAGGCCACCAGCTGCAGCTCCGATTGGACACCTAGCCTGGGAACCTCCATATGCTACAGGTGTGGCCCTAAAAAGACAAAAACAGGGAGTTCCCGTCGTGGCACAGTGGTTATGAATCCGATTAGGAACCATGAGGTTGCGGGTTCAGTCCCTGCCCTTGCTCAGTGGGTTAACGATCCGGCGTTGCCGTGAGCTGTAGTGTAGGTCGCAGACGCGGCTTGGATCCTGCGTTGCTGTGGCTCCAGCGTAGGCCGGTGGCTACAGCTCCAGCTGGACCCCTAGCCTGGGAACCTCCATATGCTGCGGGTGCGGCCCTAGAAAAGACAAAGAAAAAAACAAAAAAACAAAAAACAATCTTATGGTTACCACAGGTGAAACCACTGGGGGCAGAAAGAAACAACTGGGAGGGTAGGAATAACATGTGCACACTAACAAGAACCTACTGTATAGCACAGGAAAAATCTACTCAATAGTTGGTAATAACCCATATGGGAAAAAAGAATGGATATATTTATATGTATGACTGAGTCACTTTGCTGTATACCTGAAACTAATACTACATTGTAAATCAACTATACTCCAATAAAATTAAATTTAAATAAAATAAAATAGATAAATAAAAAGGATCTACTGTATAGCACAGGGAAATCTATTCAATACTCTATAATAACCTATATGGGAAAAGAATCTGAAAAGGAATAGATATATGTATATGCATAACTGATTTACTTTTCTGTATACCTAAAACTAACACATCATAAGTAAACTATACACTAATAAAATTTAAAAAAATGAATAAACGAAATGAAAGTACATGAACTCTCTTGTGGCTCAGTGGGTTAAAGATACAGTGTTGTCACTGCTGTGGCTCTAGTTACAGCTGTGGCACAGGTTCATTCCCTGGCCTGGGAAGCTGCACATGCTGCAGGTGCAGCAAAAAATAATGAATAAATAAATAAATATGCTTTTTAAATCTGGTTCTTGTATTACTAATTCTATCTACATTTACAGTGCTCATTCTAGATGTAGAGTCCATTATATTATCTAAGTTTAATAACCATCAAGTTGGCCAGCCTTTTTTTTTTTAAACTAAGAGAAGTGCTCTTTACAAAGTAATACTTAAAAAGAATACATACAATAAAGAATTTTAGCATGAAAACAACCTTAAAATTTATTGTCACGTGTCTTTATACTTTCCAGAGTGTTTTCACATCCACTATTTTATTTGATCCTCAGCACAATCCTATTGAGAGCCTAAGTGTCATTATCTCATTCTGCAGAGGAAGACATGGAGACCCAAGGAGAGACAGCTGGTAGGTGGTAGTTCTGGACAAGGGTCCAGAGTCAAGTGCTCTTTCCACTCTACTTTACTATGTGGGGAATCATGCTTTAGAATGCTTTAGCAGTTGAATGAATCACAGAACTATGATAGCAGCTGCCATAAGCTCTGACCATGTATTACCTGTTCTATGGGTCTCACATAAATAAACAGTGTGTATGAAGTGCACAGAAGATGAAGCAGCATATAGCAGTTATTCAATCAACAGCAACCACTGGTCTTATTTCTTAATAATGAGTCAGTTCTTAGTTCTAAGAGTTGTAATTCATATCACTCTGTAATCTATGAATTTTATCTCCATTATTCAAAAGAGGAAATTGAGGTTCAAAAGAGCTAGATAACATTTCCAAGTCTGAGTCATCAGTAAGTGACAGAAGCCAGGATTCCTGCCTAGGCTTGAAGTTTGACTAACTCTGGAGCCCCTTTGTCACTGAGACATCCTCTGATGCTAAAAGTCAGAGAATGCACCAAAAAGACAGAGAGAGAGAGGATATTATTTAAAGTGATGAAAGGTCACTTTGCTGTTACCTTGATAGGCCAAGCAGGCAAAGGCTGCAGAAAGTCAGACTCATAAGGGTAGTCCACCATTGCCAGATTGACCCAAGTTTCAGAAATCCAGTCTTTCAAACGCTGAACATCCTGAGAATTTGTTAACGGAGTGCATAAGTGAAGGACTTCAGAAAGCCAATGCAAACCAGTGCCTGAGAATAGAATCACATTGTTGGAATATAAAAAGCACTGCTCAACAGAAGGGCTTTACAGATCATTTATTTCTCACTTGGTAAAATGAGTTTTAGAAAACTCAGTCTTCTATACAATTTCTCCAAGAATGCTTTTTCAACATTCAACAAAATATTTTTAGAACAAGTAGATAATCCCATGGTAGATAAGTTGCCTATCTTCATGGAGCTTACGAGAATTAGTATTCTGAATCATTCCCTTTTGTAAATAAAACAAATGGAACACTACAGAGCAATGACAATGCAAAAATTACAACTAAAGAAAAACAAATGGATTTGACAAATGCAGAGTTGCGCAAAAGACAGAAGAGGAAAAAATATATACTATGCAATTCCAATTACTGAAAAATTCAAGAGAAAGCAAAATTAACCTATGGTTCTAGAATTTAGGATAGTGATTATCCTGACAAATGCAGAGGTAGTAACTGCAAAGAACATGAGGGAATTTCTGAGGAGATTTATTGATCAGCATGCTGATTATGCTATATATTTGCTTTGCTAAAATTCACCAAGCTGTGTGTCTTGATTTATGTACTTTTCTATATGTCATACTTAAATATATATATTATACTTAAACAAAAAGTTTACTTCAAAAATGGCAAGTATTAAATTTAATGCATAAAAGGTAAAAATACACACACACAATTCCATTCTCTTAATTAAACCTTACCCTTTCTTAAAAAATTTAATTTAATTTAATTTAAAGAAAACAATCCATCACTGCCATGAGCTGTGGTGTAGGTTGTAGACTCGGCCCGGATCGGGCGTTGCTATGGCTCTGGAGTAGTCCGAAGGCTACAGCTCCAATAAGACCCCTAGCCTGGGAACATCCATATGCCACGCGTGTGGTCCTGAAAAGAAAAAAAAAAAAAAAAAACTTACCCTTTCTTGCAAGTCGATTAATGGCATCCCAGGACCTGCGGATGGTCTCTGAACAATTTGGGCCACTTTCCCTAAAATCTTTAGTTACAGTCTTCATAAATATACCACAAGGTACCAAATTCTCAAAGTGCCAAATGGGGGCAGAGGATGCAAGAGCTCTAAATGGTAAGAACAAGGAAGGATAAAAGAAAAAAATATAACTCATCAAATTCAAGTTTTAAAATTTAAACTGATGCTGAACAAAAATGGTGAGAAAAATGACAGGTGTTAATGAAACAGAAATTAGAAATCTCAGTACAATAGAATAGAACATGTTTGCCTTGACAATTATTAAGAAGTGCTCATGTCCAGTGTAAATGCATTTACCCAACCACCATATGAGGGTACTTCATCCTGAACCAGGCTGCAAGCATGCCACCGTAAGAGCCCCCAAGAGCAATAACAGGTTGATTTTCAGTTCCTGGGATTTTTCTTTTCAAGTGTCTGATTAACTCTGCAAAATCAGCCAGAGCTTGTTCTGATGTCAGAAAATTCAAGTGTCTGGAATCCTAAGAAAAATAACAAAGAACATGTGAATAAATGTGCACATTATAGCAGCTTAGGCATAACCTAGATCCAGAAAAAAGCCAGATAAGCTTTTCGCCAAATAGAATTTCTAGGCAACTGAGTTAAAACACCCAATCAAAGCAATAGCAAGGCTGATTTAAACAACTCATGAAAAAATGATTTTAAGTTTGTGGGAAGAAGAGCAGGTATTTTGCATTCAAATGTAATTTCTATTAAATGCTATTTATCAAAGATCTTATTGAGATAATAGAAACAACAGAGATAAACTATGAGTAACATTTGACAACAAATATGATGGAATACAATACTAATCTTAACAGACAACTACTCTTAACATCTATTTCAAATCTGGAAACATAACACAATGGCTACCATATAAGCAAAGGTAAAATAAATCCTGTGGGAAATTGCAGTAAGAATCATCCGTAAAATCATCCTTCCTCATCAGAAAGATTATGTTTGATATACCAAAAACTGGAAAAAATAGTCAGCCTGTTGTACAAAATTGAGTTAACAAAAAAAAAAAAGCAACTGGAGTTCTTGTCGTGGCTCGGCGGTAACGAACCCAACTAGGATCCATGAGGACACGGGTTCAATCCCTGGCCTCACTCAGTGGGTTAAAGGATCCAGCGTTACCACGAGCTGTGGTCTAGGTCACAGACATGGCTTGGATCCCGTGTTCCTGTGGCTGTGGTGTAGGCTGGTAGCTATAGTTCCTATTTGATCCCTAGCCTGGGAACTTTCAGATGCTGCGGGTGTGACCCCAAAAAGACAAAAAAGAAAAAAAAAGAAACCTATTGAAAAACTATTTTCAGACACTGGAAAAATAGGTAACACAAGACACTGATCCTGAGAGAAAGATACTCAGCAAAAAAGTTTCATGATCATGTAGTTCTCTGCTGAGGGAGAATTTCGTCAATGCAATGTAGGGAGGTGGAAAGGAGAGTGCTGCTAAGCTGAGGAGGCTAATGAGGTGTCTCTTTTAAAAGGGGAAGCCTAATTCTCTCCCTTTGAACTTGGGCTGGACTTAGTGACTTGGTTTTAATGAATAGAATATGGCAGAAGTGATATGTGACTTCCAGTGTCAGGTCATAAAAAGCACTACAGTTTCAAATGGGAGTAAGGGATTAAAAGATACACACTACTGTGTATAAAGTAAGCTACAAGGATACATTGTACCACACAGGGGATATAGCCAATATTTTATAATAATGATAAATGGAATATAACATTTAAAAATTGTGAATCACTATACTAAAAAAAAAAAAAAAAAAAAAAAAAAAACAAGCCACTGCAGTTTCTACCTTGCTCTCTTGTACTGTGAACTCTGAGGGAAGCTAGCTGCCATGTCATGAGGTCACTCAAGCAGGCCTTTGGAAAAGCCCTGGAGGGGATAAACTGAAGCCTCTTGTTAATACCCGGCACTAGTAGTTTGTCACTCATGTAGATCCTCCCTATGCAGAGAAGGTCCTCCAGCCTAAGTCAAGCCTTCAGATGACTAAAGCACCAGCTGACTTCTTACTGTCATGAGATTCCCTGAAACTGAACCACCTCACTGAGCCAGTCCTAATTTCTTACTCATGCGAACTGTGAGATAACAAGTATTTATTATGGTTTTAAGCTACTAAGGTTTGAGGTAAACTGTCATGTAGCAATAGACAACTAATATAGCTACATACACATATTAGGCTACCCTACTTGACCTTCATGCTTTGGTCTCACCACTCTGATGGCTCCCACCAGCTGGTACATTTCAGAACCAGAGATTTCCATCTTTCCTCTTTCCTATGTATGTCACCTATTTTTAACCTTCCCCTTCATCCAAGATGTACACTATCTGACTTCCTACCTTCACTCTAATTGTCGGTCACTGCTGTTTACTTCCAGTTTTCACAGCACTATGTTTAGCTGAGTGCAGTTTTTTCCCAATTCTCACAATATATTTGTAATATTCCCCCGTGCTACTGACAAATTCTGTGAGCACATGAAGGGAAGAAAGACCCAAAGTGAGCCCTTAGCTCCATTTGCTAAGAAAGTACGAACCACAGGGACCTAGGAAAGGAGGTTATGTTTCCATCTGCAACAAACTACTTCCTCACGGTTTCAGGACCTGTCAGCTCCCCTAATTAGATAATTATGCAAAATAATAAGCTAAGGAATAGAGTTTTCCATGCCGCTCTGCTTTTCATTTATAACACAAGGACTTTACTTATTTATAATATGAGATAATAAACTCTCTGAAAACAAAAATAACCTTTTTCAAAACAAGCCTAGAAAATGACTGGCACCAAGTTCTTCTGACTCAGAGTTCTCCAAAAGCATGGTATGTGTATACTGATGGTATACATGGTGATCTTAGGCAGTGGGTAAGCATTTTTAATTTAATACTTGTTTTATTTTAATGTAATTTAGAAAAAAATAGTACATAAAGCCCTTATTAAGATAACACTGTTTGAAAAGCAAGGTGTTTAAAGAAAACTAATCAGTAAATAATAATACAGATGGCTAATTCATACAGCCAGAATCATAAGGATAGTACATGAGAGACTCAGTTAAGGAAAAAGGTATCCTGGTTTACTAAGTGCAGATCTATGGCCGAGGCCAAAGGTCCTTGTAAGAACAGAAAGGGCAGAAGGGAATCCAAGTGGACAGTTGGCCTCACGGAATGATAGAGAAGATTTGTCCTTATTTGATTGAAGAACACCTTATTAAACAAATATTTGTATTCTCATTACATTTTTTCCAGGGGTAGACCCAATAATTTAAGTGTGTAATTTATAAAGCAGATTATTTACTGACAGTTTAAACAACAAAAAGTTCCCTCCACAGTCTCTTCAGCACAAATTAATATTCACTTGGAAAAGGCTAGCCTCATCACACTGAGTTAAAGACTGAGTTAAAAGCCTCAATCTGTTCAAATTATATATAAAGAGGAAGGATTATTCCCTTTTATCCACACCCTCTCCTGCATTTGTACACTGTTGGTGGGAATGTAAACTGTACAACCACTATGGAAAACGGTATAGATAGAAACATCTCAGAAAACTAAATAAAGAACTACTTTATGATCCAGCAATCCCACTCCTGGGCATATATCCAGACAGAACTATAATTCAAAAAGATACATGCACCCTATGTTCATTGCAACTCTTCACACTAGCCAAGACATGGAAACAGCCTAAATGTCTATCCTCAGATGAATGGATTAAGAAGATGTGGTATATATACACAATGGAATACCACTCAGCCATAAAAAAGAACAAAATAATACCATCCGCAGCAACATGGATGGAACTAGAGACTCTCATACTAAGTAAAGTAAGTCAGAAACAGAAAGACACATGCCATATGATATCACTTACTGGAATACAATATATAGCACAAATGAACCTATCTACAGAAAATAAACAAATTCTTGGACATGGAGAACAGACTGCAGTTGCCACGGGGGAGGAGGAGGGAGTGGGATGGACTGGGAGTTTGGGGTTAGCAGATGCAAACTATAGCATTTGGAGTGGATAAGCAATGAGACCCTGCTGTATATCTAATCACTTGTGATGGAACATGATGGAGAATAATATGAGAAAAAGAATATATATGTAAAACTAGTCACTTTGCTGTACAGCAGAAATTGACAGATCATTGTAAATCAACTATAATAATTTTTTTAAAAAGAGGAAGGATTAAATACAAATTACTGTAATTTCAGGTTAAAGCTACCATTTCTTTCTCACAGGGGGACATGTAATTAGAAAATGTTCTAAACCTAACTTTTTTATGAGAGAAAATGTTCTAAACTTAAATGTAGAAAGTATACTTACTTTGAATGAGTGGGCACCAAAGGGGAGGGACTCGCCATAGTATCGATGTTCAGCAAACACCAACATAGCTTTCAGTTCCTCAGCTACATCCCACATGAACCCCTAGGAGGAATTTGCAAATTCACAGGATAAAATCAGGATGCGAAAAAAGTCTGAATCTTTTTGCAACTCATATGAAATGAACATTAAACAAGATCAAAAAGAGGTCTCTGAGAAGCTCCACAATTCATACTTGTTCTACAGATAAGTGATATAATTGTCTCTTTGTTGCACTCACTCTCACAACACATTAGAGTGAAACAATTAAAAATAAGGAGCATGATAATGGGAGAAAAAAGAATGTATACATGTATGTGTAACTGGGTCACCATGCTGTACAGTAGAAAAAAAAATGTATTGGGGAAATAACAATTAAAAAAATTTTTTTTAATAAAATAAAATTTAAAAAATAAATAAGTCCAAGTTGCTCAACTAACAGTCATTCCAACTCTCCTTATTCCAACACTCCAGCCTCCCAATCAACACAATAAAATAGCCTTCAAATTGCACTGTATGCCAACGAACCTAGGAAAGAACTGAGGATAACTAAGTTATCGGTCTACTCACAGATAACTTTTAATTACACATAAAAGAAAAGAGTAGAAATAAACATACTGGACTCCTTGGGGTTTTATATTACTCTTATTTACATGAAGATAAATAGTAGCTAACAATAACTAATATTAATTGCTTACAACTTGTCAGACACTGTTCTAAACACTTTATACATATTAATTCACTTAATTATCACAATCTAAGAGATAGGCCCTTTCTTATCCCCATTTTACAGACAAGAACACTGAGGCACAAGAGTTTAAATAACCTGTGACAGTCACACAGCTAGAAAGTAGCAGAGCCAAGATCCAAGCACAGGCTGTCTGGCTCCAAACACAATCATCAAGTGCCATTAGAACTCCTTATTTCCACACATAATGCTGGTCATTAATCAACTACTGCATTTTTTTTTTTCACTTACCTCATGTTGTGCCTTCAGAATCTTTCTCAACAAAGCATTCTAGGTGGGCAACATCAATCAACTAGATTTAGATTTAGCACAAATTAAAACTACTTGTCATTCCTAGTGCATATTATTGCTTTTTAATGAGCTACTGCTCCCTAACAAGGACTAAGAACCTCTAAAAGTTTTTGTTTATTTTGACCAATATCATGGACAGTTAAAAGAGCTGTAAGCATGTGAGGATGGAGAATTTAACCTGATATCCGTCATGGTTCCAGTAACCTCCATCTTCTCTCTTAACACCCTGCCCATTCCCTGCCATGTATCTCCAGATCCTGTCACACCAGACCCTGTCACACCATGCCCTCCTCTGCCTGCCCTACTATGGCTTGCTGATCCCTGCCTCCTCTCAACACCACTGAGCTAGGTACCAATCTCTACTGCTTTGCTGCAATATTTGCTTAAGTGTATGTCTGATCCTACCAGACTATGAGCTTCTTAAGGGTAAGGATCATCCATCAAAACAGCCAAACCTCTGTATAGTTTTTGTTTGTTTGTTTGTCTTTTTTTTGCCTTTTCTAGGGCCGCTCCCATGGCATATGGAAGTTTCCAGGCTAGGGGTTGAATCAGAGCTGTAGCCACCGGCCTACACCACAGCCACAGCCACGCAGGATCCCAGCCGTGTCTGCAACCTACACCACAGCTCACGGCAATGCCAGATCCTTAACCCACTGAGCAAGGCCGGGAATCGAACCCGCAACCTCATGGTTCCTAGTTGGACTCGTTAACTACTGAGCCACCACGGGAATTCCACAGACCTCTGTATAGTTGATCTCAGGCTTTGAGAGAAAACAACTGATTTGTATCGTATAAAGTGATTATTTGCCCTGCATCTATTTCAGGGTATTTGATTTTTCAAAAAAGGTGCATGTAGGAGTTCCCGTCATGCCACAGTGGTTAACAAATCCAATCAGGAACCATGAGGTTGCAGGTTCAATCACTGGCCTTGCTCAGTGGGTTAAGGATCCGGCGTTGCCGTGAGCTGTGGTGTAGGTTGCAGACGCAGCTCGGATCCCGCATTGCTGTGGCTGTGGTGTAGGCCAGTGGCTACAGCTCCGATTAGACCCCTAGCCTGGGAACTTCCATGTGCCGTGGGAGTGGCCCCAGAAATGGCAAAAAGACAAAAAAAAAAAAAAAAGGTCCATGTAACATATTAACATTAAATAACATTATGTGCCAAGATGCTCTAAGTTCCTAATTCTTATTTTCCCTCATAACAACTCTTTGAACTAGGTATTAGTACTATATACATTTAACATGTGAAAACTGAGACACAGAAAAAGAAACTTGCTTCAAGGTACCAAGAACAGTGGCAACATCAGAATTCAAACCTCTTCAGTCTGTCTGACATCTTCACTCTTGAACACTAAGCTACACTGTTTCTCTCTCTCTTTTTTTTTTTCTTTTTTTTTATTCTTTTGTGGGTGTGGTATCTGTCCATCCATTCATCTATTTTTTCTTTCTATCTATCCATCCATCCATCTATCCTATCTAATCTATCATTTATCTATTAAAAATGACCCACATACCACCTATATCAGAGACATATATCACAGTGACTAAATTTTCTGAACCAAAAATTATGACATTATTCTTTGACAATAGAAAACTTTTTGAGACCAATGCAACAGGATCTTTAAAATCAAGGCTAAGTCAGAAAATCCAGGACATTTCATTGCTTAACATACTATCTGGGTTGAAAAATTAGAATTACAGAAAGACTAAAAAGTACAGCCCTAGAAGAGATAGACTGGAGGAAATTTGTCGTACAAGTCACTCCCCTGGGAACCTTATAATCTAGTCTTAACCTAGAAATGGGAACTGACAGCAGTAAAAAGTGAGAATAGATTTTTGCAAACTGTATGCAACACATTCCTCACATATCTTATTGTCCATTATAGCCTTATTCCTTCATCAAATTTTTTCTCATTCACTTAATAAATCTTTTTGTTTTTTATTTATT
Organism: Sus scrofa; assembly: GCF_054392235.1. Lineage (NCBI taxonomy): Eukaryota > Metazoa > Chordata > Mammalia > Artiodactyla > Suidae > Sus > Sus scrofa. Next base: position 17,059,023 of record NC_139391.1, read on the forward strand.
TATTTATTTTTAGCATTACACCAGGTACAAGGATCACGATGAGAGCAAAACAACCTCTTCCTCTTAACGTTTATCCAGTGGAGGAAAGAGGCTTTAGTCAAATAGTCTTATAAATTAATATGTAATACAGCTCTGGTAAGGGCTGTAAAGGCAATTATAAAGAATACACATAAGGTTGTGTAGGAAGGACCTGATCCAGTTTGGGAGGGTCAGAAAAGGCTTCCTGGAGGGAGAGAGTCTGAACCACAGAACCAGGGTTGAAGGAAATGACGAGGTAATGGAGGCAGGAGGTAGATACAGCTTTCCAGACAGGAAGGGCGTCCTGTGCAATATCCTGGAGGAAAGAGCAGTAAAACACATTCCATAGGCTCTGCTATACTTCTTTCAATAAATAAATGTCCATAGTATGTGAATATGCAACCCAAACATTTTAGTATGTAAGGAAGCTGAGACTAGAGCTGGGAAGGGGCAGACTGTCCTTCTAGGATCAGCTTTTGTTCTCCTCAGTTACCTGGAACTGTTCCTACCCTCAGTAGCATTTCCTTTCTACTACTTCTGAGGTCAGAGATTGCCAGCAAGACTTAAGTTATGCTGCAGTGCCTGTCAGAGCAGTGGTCTGTGGAGGCAGGAACAGCTGCCTATCTATGCTAAAGAACTGGAGCTGGGAAAATAACTACATAGGAGAAGCCACCCTGGCCTTGACATAAAAAAGAAATCATATAAGAAAGAGAAAGGGAGACAAGGCAGCCTCTGTTGTTTCACAGAATAAAAGAACAGGAATCTGATGGAAAATAAGTCTTGATTTTTATCTATTACTTACCTAAGAGAAACAGATATCTAGGACCTCAGTTCTTGGGGCATTATTTTATTTTTAACTAACATATTTAGACTACTAACATTCCTAAGGAAATAATCATAAATATGGAATATAATAACACATATAATTGGGTTCATAACTTTGTTTTCAATGCAGTTCAAACATTTATTGAGACCTCCTGAATACTAGGCACTTATGCAGGACATTACTGGTGGAGAAAAAATATGATCAGTCCCCACTTTAAGGTAATTTACAGACTAACCAGTTTTTGGCAGAAAGTTGGTACTTTCTTTATTATTTATTTTTTGCCACTCCCACAGCATACAAAAGTTCCCAAGCCAGGGATCGAACCTGCACAACATCGACCTGAGCCACAGCAGGGAGGATGTCAGATCCTTAACTGTTAGGCCATCAGGGAACTCAGAAAGTTGACATTTTCTAGTCTTAGCTCTGGCAGATTAAAAAGGAAAATTTCTTCCTTTCATGTGTCCTTTTAAATTAAGTTTTGGTAGTGGATTTAAGCATTATTATAAAAGATAATAGAACATATAGTCAGGGAAGTAAGCTAAAATTATATTATTTTTTATCCTCACAAATATAAGAAAAATGATAGAATAAGAAAGCTAAGCATATAGCTACAACTTCACCTTTGTCCATCCTATTTGACAATCAAAATTTGTACTTTTTAAAATTTGAATTGTTTTTACTTAGATTTTATCCATTTATTTAACAAATATTTATTTTAAAAAAAAAGCATATTTATTGAGCAACTACTATACGCCTAGCACAGTCCTGGCTCTGAGAATACGACACTGTACAAAATAATTCCTGCCCTTGTGTTTATGTTCTAGAGACAATCATAATAATAAACTATAATATTTTATAACATTCCTATTCACATCTCCCTCATATTCTTGTTCAATTGTGAAATAAGTAGAGATCTTTTTCATCTTTTAAAATTCAATTGTCGAAAAATAGCATTTCATTCTTTTCATGTGTAATTCTTTAAGACTAAACAAGCTTATTAGATATCTGTGTTTATTCTTTTGTGAACGACTTATTCATGTACTTTTGCTATTTTTCTATTATATATGAGTTCATCTTTTTGTTATTTAAAGAAATTCACAATACAGAAAGAGTTGGTCATATATACTGCAAAATACTTTTTTCAGTTGATCATACTAAAAAGGAAATTGAGCGCAAGAGTTCCACAAATCTGCACATACCGTATTATTGCAAAACCAGATAATGTCCCCTTCATTACCAGTGTAGAAAAGTATTGATCCACCATCTTTCCGCCAGTGTGTATCAGCTATTAAATACCGCTGTTTAAAAGTTTTATCAGTATTAAATCCAAAATGATCAACCTGTGACAAAAACAAAATAGATAAGACATATTTCAAAGAGAAGTAAAGATTAAAAAGTAATTATATTTACTCTTTCATTAAAACCAACCTATTTCCACAAAATCACAAAAAAAAAATTTAAACTTCATTTGGTTTATTTTGAATTTTTTTTATATTGTAAGATAGGACTTCCTTGTGGCTCATAATATATTGTAAGATAAAGCTATGTTACTGGTGGTCAAGATTTTCAGTGTAAGAGAAAAGATACAATTATAAAATTAAGTAGCTACTTAAAAACATAATAATGTTGGAGTTCCCATCATGGCACAGTGATTAACGAATCCATGAGGTTGCAGGTTCGATCCCTGGACTTGCTCAGTGGGCTGGGGATGTGGCGTTGCCGTGAGCTGTGGTGTGGGTCGTAGACGTGGCTTGTATCCCACGTTGCTGTGGCTCTGGTGTAGGCCAGTGGCTACAGCTCCAATTAGATACCTAGCCTGGGAACCTCCATATGCCACGGGAGCGGCTTGAGAAAAGGCAAAAAGACAAATAATAATAATAATAATGTTAAAACTGAATTGAAAACAGCAATATGACCCTACTAATTTTTAAAATACAGACATTCCGGAGTTCCCGTCGTGGCTCAGTGGTTAACGAATCCGACTACGAACCATGAGGTTGCAGGTTCGATCCCTGGCCTTGCTCAGTGGGTTAAGGATCCCGCATTGCCGTGAGCTATGGTGTAGGTTGCAGACGCCGCTCGGATCCCGCGTGGCTATGGCCCTGGAGTAGGCCGGTGGCTACAGCTCCGATTCGACCCCTAGCCTGGGAACCTCCACATGCCGCAGAAGCAGTCCAAGGAATGGCAAAAAGACAAAAATAAAATAAAATAAAATAAAAATACAGACATTCCTTACTCTCTGAATTTTCATTATTGAAACTTTCAATATCAAAATTCAAAGACTAAAGAGACCACTAAAAAGGTCTATAAACATTGTCATCCCAACAATAATTAACATTCCAAGGGCCAGGATTTTGAAATCTAATACTGTTCCCCACTAAAAGGAACTAGGGATTGTTAGTGAAGTGGCTAACATTTGGGACAAGGAAGCTGCAAGATTAAATCAATGCATTTTGCTATGCAAGGAAGCACTCAAAAATTAATGGAATTATGTCTAACAAACATAGAAACCCACTACAAGGGGCAATCATTGGTTCTAGAGTTTTAATAAGCTGAACATAGAACAACCTGAACATAAAAAGAATAATGATTATAGTTGATTAAAACATTCAGTTCATGAAAATCCATTACTCCATAAGGATATCAAAAAAGGGAAAGCAAGAATAATATTCATTTGTCACCACTTAAAGTATCTATTAAATCAACTCCTCATTTTGAAATCTGAATAAACAGGTAAAGAACTCAGAGTTCCTGCTGTGTTGCAGTGAGTTAAGAATCCAACTGCAGTGGCTCAGGTCGCTGGGGAGGCACAGGTTCAATTCCTGGCCAGGGAACTTCCATACATCTTGGCCATTAAAGAAAAAAAAAAAGTAAAGACCTCAACATTTAACCTGCCTTTCTAAGTGTATTTCAGGGTACCAAATCGTCTCAATTGATGAAAAAGAACTCTTTCTTATCAAATGTCAGCTAATACAGAATTAGAAAAATCAGGCAAACCCTAATGAAGTTACAAATTTAGGAAAGAATTACCAAATGGTGTTAAAAGTATTAGCAGAATGGATGATAGGTAAATGAACATTCATATTACTACCAAAGTAATATAAAGTGTAGTGTCACAAGATCAGGCTATCATCACCTTAACCTAGTGACCAAAGTTAGCATCACTAACGGTGGTGTGGGCAGGAAGTATGTTATCTCCTCATATGGTACAACCCAAAGCATATCACCTATGATGAATTCTTGCCAAAAATGTTAAATTTGTATCTTAGTCCAGCCTTTAAATCTTTAAATACAAAGGGTAGAAGAACAAGGAGTTCCCGTCATGGTGCAGCAGAAACAAATCTAACGAGGAACCATGAGGCTGCAGGTTCAATCCCTGCCTCACTCAGTGGGTTAAGGATCTGGCATTGTCTTGCCTTGAGCTGTGGTGTAGGTTGCAGATGCAGCTCGGATCCTGCATTGCTGTGGCTGTGGCATAGGCCAGCAGCTGTATCTCCAATTAGACCCCAAGCCTGGGAACCTCCATATGCCGTGGGTGCGGCCCTACAAAGCAAAAAAATAAAAATAAAAAAAAGGCAGAAGAACAAGCTGAAGATACTTTGAAAAGGCAAATCAGACAAATCCAAATGTGAGACACTTATAAGACAACAGCAAGGCAATGTCTGATAAAAGGACTGTTTTAGGTTAAATAAAGTTTAAGGAACGTAACAACCTGATGCAATGCATGATTCCAGATTGTATCGTGGTTTGAGTAAACAGAAATAAATGACAATTTAGGGACAATTGGATTAATTTAAATATGGACTAGGTATTAGGTGATTCTAAGTGCTTAATTTTGTTATAAGTAATCATACTGTTTTGACTACATGAGAAAATGTTTTTCTTTTATTATAGCAATACATTGAAGGATTTAAAAAGAAAATGTCATGCTGCCAGCAAATTACTTGAAAATACTTCCGCATAAAAAAGTAAAATGAGGAGTTCCCGTCGTGGCGCAGCAGAAACAAATCTGACTAGGAGCCATGAGGTTGTGGGTTTCATCCCTGGCCTCACTCAGTGGGTTAAGGATCTGGCATTGCCTTGCCTGAAGCTGTGGTGTAGGTCACAGACGCAGCTCGGATCTGGCGTTGCTGTGGCTCTGGCGTAGGGTGGCAGCTCTGATTCGACCCCTAGCCTGGGAACCTCCATATGCCGCAGGTACAGCCCCGAAAAGACAAAAATGTCAAAAAAAAAAAAAAGTAAAATTAATTTAAAGGGAAAAAAATTATATTGAAAGAGACAAAATACACTGGATACTGAGACGTTGCAAGATAACATGAAACGTCAAAAATGACACAAATAATACAATTTTAAGCTTAAATTGAACTTTAAATATATTTTTGAGATTTTTTTTACCCTTCACTTAATAAATTCATCATTTAAATAATAGAATTATTAAATCCTGTAATATGATGAGGTTCATACACAACTGCCTGAATTTAAAGAGTTACCCAGCAGTACAGAGCCTAATGAGCCTTTGGGATAGCAGGGCTTGATTCCTCAGTGCTTTGGAAGGACAGGGGTAAGAAAGCAGGGTCTAGGCTGGGGCACACATAGGCTGATCCAGGGTTGCTCCAGTCTCCTGGTTCTGAACTAAACCGGACCCCTACAAGATTTCCCTAGGCTATTCTAAAGCAGTTGGAACTCCCCATACCCCTTCCATCTACACACACACACACACACACACACACACACACACACACACACACACACACACACTTCACGTCCTTACCATAAGTTCCAAAATGCAAGTTTCTCAAAATTGCACCTAATTTCATATTTCCTGATGTCCACAATCATCAGCATATACAGTCCTAAAATATAAGCTATTCTAGACTACATATGCCTTTCAGTAAAATAGGCAATTTTATGGAGCAAGTATATAATAATGACAAACAAAAAATTTTTAAAAATTAAAAAAAAAAGCTCCCAAGACATATGTTAACTCAATCTACTCAATGGGTCAAAATACTTGTTCTAGGCCAAGCAGTAAGCTAAGCAACAGGATAAAGAGTTGGCTGAACCACAGCTCCTTCATTTAACTTAAACAAATTCAGCTACACCCACTAAGCGTAAAAGTAAAAAAGAGCAAGAGAAACAGTCAGACAGTGAAGGAAAGATAGACAAGTGACTCCACTTGCTTCTATTCAAGTTAGTACAGTGGTTCTCCATGTAAGGTCCCTGGATATCAATGTGAGTTTCATCTGGGAACTTGTTAAACATGTAAATTCTCTGGCTAAGTCCCAGGCCTAGTGAATTAAAAACTGTGGGGAATAGAACCCAGTGTTTTAACAGACCCTCAAGGTACTTCTGATTTGTATCTAGTGTTCTGAGAACTGGTGAGTTAGCATAAGCCCCCAAATAAGACATGGATCTGCTATTCCTTCTTTTGATCTAGCTTTCAGAATACTTCTAATACTGTAAGCCTCTCACCACAATGAATGAGACGCTGGTGTTTAAAGATGTGAATTACCACCTAATATGGCCTCTAAATACAAGCCAAAAGGAAAAACTGATCTGTTTCAACAAAGGAGAAAGACTGGCTGTACTGGACTTAAAGAAAGGAAGTTCATGGCTCTCTCACAATATGTCTTCCTGTGATATTCTCAAAGATAATTCTGCCATAGTTATTTCCAACTTACCTACTGACTTTAGATCCTAGCCTTCCTGTAAATGAGATATTGTTGTTCCCCAACTCACAAAAAACATATTTCAATGATCCAGTTTAAAGGTTTCAAATTGGAAAATCGGTATGTGTTTGTATACATCATGTTAAGAGTCCAAAAAATTGCCAGAGGAAAAGCTTCCATCTAGAATTTCAAGGGCCACAAGAACTTTAGACAGAGAAACCCAAACTTCCTTGCAGAGCCACTCTCAGGGCACTCCTCCTCCCAGCAGGAGTTTAGATTAGGGGAAAGAGGATGGAACTCTGGTAAGGCAGAAAGTAAGTAGGTTCAGAAGTTAATAGATCTGAAGTTGAATCACTACTGTGGGGCCTCAGGCAAGTCACTTAACCTCTCTGTGCCTTGTTGTTGTCCTATATAAAGATAATAACGCACAACTGAAAAGATTGCTGTGAAGATTAGAGAAAATGTACCTAAAGTACAGGCAGTGTCCCTGATATATAATACATGCTCAGTGTAGGTTAGCTTTCCTCTCCATCCCATCCGCACACCAATCCTAAGCATGGAGCATTAGATGAAGCATTAGACGAAGTATTAGATGAAGTAAATGAGGTAGAGTGATAAAGCACTTCACAGAATTATAGGAAATGCCCTTAGAATGTCAAAATCTCCTATTTCTTGAGTGCTTCATCTAAATATTAAACAGAAATTGGTAGTGAAATATCCTTTGCAAGACATTAATATACAGAATATTCTTGATTCAGCAAGGATATCAACTTCAGGCTACATAAACATAGTTTCCATTACCCAACCGTCAGGCATACTAGATGCAGTGTGCCCTCTGCTGCTAAGAACTGAGGCCTGCATGCCACTTCCAGCTCTGTGCTCCTGAACAGAGATTTGATAAATCACAACATAAAAGGAGACAAGGACCTTAGAAACCATTTGATCTGCATTGTTCAACTGAAGAAACCAGGCTCAAAGAGGTCAAGTGACTTGGCCAAGGTCACAAGTCAGAGGCAAAGTTGGAATTTTTAATTATTTTTGCAATTTGATATACTGAGATAACTAAAATAATAGCTCAGTAAAAGCAACACAAGCATGACCTCTGAAAGGAAATACACCTCTAGTCACCCACAGAAATTCTTTCTAGAATGTGGTTCAAGACATTTCAAGAGATGCATCCCCCCTTCACCTTGTAGAGGAGAAAAATATCCTTGAGAATAGGTGGGTGGTCAAGAAGAACAAAGGAAAAAACATCCCTTAGTTTATTGTGGCAAAAATAACTATTTGGACTTTAAAACCACTCAGAAATAAAATCTATATCCATAAAAGCCTGTAAGAAAATCACGTCTATTAGAAACAGTTTTGGTGGCAGTGTGGGGGGAGTGAGAGGGTGAGGAGACAACACAGAACCTACTCTGTTTTCTACTGTGTTGGTTCTTTTCGCTGATCACCTCACCCTCCTTCCAATCACTCTGGGGCACGTTCATTACATCAGTCTTATAATAAGAACACTGAAGCTCAGAGAGGTCACATTTGTCCAAGGTAATAAACCTAACAGATAAAAATCAAATACAGTTCTTTTTCATGTGCTTTATTTGCTACCCAACCCTACATCTGACAAAATCCAGTCTGCTTTTTTTCACTTTAACACACTATTGCAGATAGGGCTGGCTACAAAATTTAACCTTCAGCAGGGGACACTAGAGTTTCTTTCTCTCAGATTTGCAAAATAAAGTACATATATCCAACCATATACTAACAGCTATACTGAAAAATATGTGGAACATTGGTCTTTTTACTGACTTGACCCAATAATTGTTACTATATTATTTTTAACTCATTTAATTAGGCCACTGATTTTTTTTTTTTTAATCACATCAAATCCTACGCAGTAGCCTTTAGTTTTAGGAAACTCAGTATATAGTTGGTCTTATTTACATACTCAGATATATGAGAATAGCTAGCTGAAATTTTACTAGACATATGAAGAGTATATTGAGAGATAATGCAGGACAAAAAAATGGACTCACATCTCCAATAAATTAAAGCACCTTTAAAGAGGGCTCTCTGGTCTCCAATTCTAATCCAGACAGGCTAAAATGAAATAAGACCTCCTTTCTTCCATGTCATATGTGTGTCCTATATTAATTTTGGAATTATGGCATTACATTCTGTTAGCGTTCCTAAATGGAGACTGACATAGTTTCTTTGAAAGCTTGATCTTGCCTGATGTGATAGACAGCTTCATCTTAGAAGGATGTAAGTTCTAATGAGGGAACCAAAATCTGAAAGGAAGGCGGGATTTAGGCAGGTCCTCGGTCTACAGTTGGAGAAAGGTAGGGTCCTATCAGCGGGACCCTATCAAGTTGTTGTCCCTTGCCCAGGTGTAGCCCCAGAGCTGGGACAAGATGAAAAATCCAGCCATGTCTTAAGAGTCAGATCATGGGTGACTCTTGGTTTATTTCTACTTTATTATTTCAGAACCTTTCAAGAATCCTTTGAATTTTCTAACTTTGTTCATCTTTACTATGAAGATACCAAGAGGGACTGGAGAGTAAATTTAACTTAAAGAATTAAAAGGGAGGAGTTCTCGCTGTGTGCTTTGGGTTAGGGATCCGGCGTTGCTGCAATCGGGGTGCATGTCACAGCTTTGGCTCAAATTCAATCCATATGCCTCAGGTGCAGCTGAAAAAAGGAGAAAAAAAGAATAAGCATTAAAAGGGAAACAGTACCCTTTGATGACAGACTGGTGGTGGTGACAAGGGAAAGGATCACAAGGTCCTCCAGGAGGAAAGTGAGCCTAAGAAAGAAGACTGTCCTCCCCTTTCTACAGGGAGGCTCTCTTCACTGCCCATCTTAGCAGGACTTGTTCCCATTTTAGCAAGGAAGGTCGAAGTTTTATTAGAGATACCCTTCAAATGAAATCATCCTACTACGTAATAAGACACTGCTCATCTTCACACACATTTCTGTCCATACTAACAGAGAGAGAGAACTGAATTCCTTCCTTCTGCATATTATTTGTAACCTGTTCCTAATCTCAAAAAGGAAATTCATAGAAATAAATTATAAAATAAATTATAAAATGACTGGGGAGGGAAGAAAAGACTATGGGAGGATTCACCATGGGAAGAAATTGGCTATCCAGTCTCCTATAAATGGATCATTAGAAAGGCAAGAATAGAGTATCTACCACAGTGCTGCTGTATAAGATGGATATTTATATACAAAGTACTTAATATAGTTATTAAAATGACTGTAGTTCAAATCTTCCAAAACAGTGGCTCCCCATATTTAGGTCTTTCTTGTTAATGTTGAAATTCCCATATATCTTATGTTATATCAAGCCAATGCTTGAAAAGATATAGAAAATATAAGAGAAGCTATTATAAATTCAATAATGGTATAAATAAGTATCACAACATAACCTAATTACATTTTTTAAAATAGTACATACTTGGTAGGAAGATGGATTAAACACAGTTCCGCAGTGCTCAAGAAGCCCCTTCTCCTGACAAAGGATTTTGGGCCCCAAAGAGAGGATCCCATTCAAAATTACCAGAATAGTATAACATCAAAATACTACCTGCTCTACTGATAAAACAGAGGTGGAAATATCCTGCCCTTGAGAACACCTAAAACATTCCAGTAAATTAAGAATAACATGTTTGGTCAAACAATAGTTAAGTGTTTCATCTGAGGAAAATTCTGGCATCATTTGTTGTCTAAACAGCTCTGTGACAGCACCGCTTGATCAATAACTTCCTGTGGCTTAAGGAAGCTCTGTAGCATTAGAATTACCTGACCGCAATTTAAACTCTCGAACTTAAGGAAGTGTTACATCGCCAGAGGGCACTGTTGTATAAGTAGAAAAGTGGGAGAACCATCAGGTTTTAAATATTAGATTCGTAAAATTTTAGGACAGGAAGGGAACTTAAATCTCACATCCAAACTCCTAAATGAAAAAAAAAAAAAAATGAGATACAGAGTTGTCAATCATTTTAAATCTTTCTTTTTAAAATAAAGATACATTCAGAGTTTAAAGTCAAGGTTCAAAATACATGCTGCTAAAAGTCAGAATAGTGATTACCCTTGCAGGGGGAAAGTGACTCTAAAAGATAATGAGGATATTCTGGAGTTAGGGTGATGCAAATTTTTTGGACCTGTAATAATAATTAGCAAAATTAAGATCTCCTTTAAGATACATATGTTATTTTATAATGTACATATGATATTTACTTTTTTATTTCCTTCTAGTCATATGTAAATTATATTGTACTAAAGCACATCTATATTAAATGTTTCTTTCATTTAAAAATGTGTATGGGGAGTTCCCGTCATGGCGCAGTGGTTAACGAATCCGACTAGGAACCATGAGGTTGCGGGTTCAGTCCCTGCCCTTGCTCAGTGGGTTAACAATCCGGCGTTGCCATGAGCTGTGGTGTAGGTTGCAGATGCGACTCGGATCCTGCATTGCTGTGGCTCTGGCGTAGGCTGGCGGCTATAGCTCCGATTAGACCCCTAGCCTGGGAACCTCCATATGCCGCGGGAGTGGCCCAAAGAAATAGCAAAAAGACAAAAATAAATAAATAAATAAATAAATAAATAAAAATGTGTATGGGAATTCCCCGTCATGGCTCAGCACTAATAAACCCAACTAGTATCCATGAGGACATGGGTATGACCCCTGGCCTCACTCAGTGGGTTAAGGATCCACCACTGCAGTGAGCTGTGATGTAGGTCACAGATGCGGCTGGCTTGGATCTGTGTTGCTGAGGCTGGGGTGTAGGACAGCAGCTGCAGCTCCAATCTGATCCCTAGCCTGGGAACTTCCATATACTGCAGGTACAGCCTTAAAAATAAAAATAAATAAATAAATAAAATCATGAGACTGGATAAGAAGTGGCAATGATTTAAAGATGGAGGTGAAAGTGTAGCACAGAACAAGGATGCTTATAGGCCTCCATAGGGTCCCTGAGTTTAGAGGCTAAATTTGCAGGAACAATATTCTGCCTAGTTGTGGGTTTGTTTCAGCATATGCCCACCACCCAGGGTATGAGTAGAGAAGTTAAATGGCTGGATAAAACTAGGATGGGATTTTCATAAAGAGCCTATGACAGCACAGGAGGAAACAGAGCTGGAGTCATCCCTGATGTCCAATCAACCATGAATACCCAAAGCCAAGACGTCCTCTCCATCATAGGCAAATAATTCCAAAATCTGTTTGCTGAACTGCAAGGGAATCTAAACTACATTACATTTATTTCATATGAAAAAGTGAAATATCTTGCCAGAATTCATATACATATACTCATCCATTCATATACTCATCCATGGGGAATATGTTCCAAGACCCCCAGTGGATGCCAGAAACTGCAGATAGTGCTGGATCCTAGATAATCAGCAAACCCTATATCAACCCTCCATATCCATGGATATGGAATCTATAGATATGGAAAGTCAACTGTATTAGGCCATTTTATATATAATTATAATATAATACATATATATATAATTTTATTATATATATATATATATATATACACACACACCTTAAGTCTCTGTGGATTTTGGTACCCATGGAGAGGTCCTGGAACCAATCCCCTAAGGGTAACAACAGAGCATATTCTGTTTTTCCCTATTCCAACAGATGGTAGCATATATAGCATGGATACCCTGGACATAGGGATGATTCAGGTCCTAGCGGGACAGAGCAGCAGGAAGTGTGAGATTTCATCACACTACTCAAAACAGCACACAATTTAAAACTTATAAATTGTTTATTTCTGGAATTTTCCATTTAATATTTTTAGACCAAGGTTGACTGTAGGGAACTGAAACTGGAAAGAAAAACCACAGATGAGAGGGACTACTGTACACAATATATAGGGATTTTAATAATAATCTTACAAAAATCATGTAACATTATCAAACAAAACTTTATAGGTTTATATGCTCCTGCTTTGTTAAATACAATATGATGGACTACTAATACTTATCATCCTTTATGTTTTATTGTTCCGAATGTTTCTGTGCATGTAATATATTCTCCTGGTAGTACTTTATAATCATATACAACACCAGATCTTCCGGGAGATGGAGACTGGCATCTGGTAAAATGTGAAAGGATAAAGGCCCCATTCCCACCCCCAAAAAAGCCGTACTTCTCAAGTATAGGACACAGACCTGTGGTGTACGTAATTTACAGTCACATCTGTACTCCCCCTCTTCTGAAGGAATGGTTCTCCTGCAGAGGGCTGTGATGACTTCCTACATCTTCTCTTCTCCAACGAAGCAAAACCTCAATTCTTACCCATAAAACATGATTTCTAAAATCTTCATAACCCCGTTCACATTCTAGTTATCTTCCCTCTCATGGATGGTGCACCCAGAATTGAGTACAATGCATGAAATGTGGTCTAATGAAGTACCTTGCTCACCAATGATGAGAAATAAATAACTTGTATGTGTATAGATACAGCTCTACTAACACAGCCAACTTTAAATTGAGAGTTAGGGAAGGTGTACTGGGTTGAAAAATGCCTCACCCAAAATTCATGTTCTTCCCAGAATGTCAGAATGTGACTTTATCTGGAAATAGGGTCATTACATTAGTTAGAATGAGGTCATGCTGGAGTAGGGTTAGCCCTTAGCCCAATATAACTAGTGTCCTTCTAAGAAGAGAAGAAACATAGAGACAGACAGCGAGAAGGCCACTTGAAGGCATAGGTGTACAGAAGAAAGACAACCGTGTGCTGACAGGAGACACTGGAATTTTGGCAGTTACAAGCCACTAAGGATTGCCAGCAACCACCAGAAACTAGGAAAGATGCAGAACAGATTCTCCCTAGAAGGAACCAATCACATGGACAACTTGATTTTGAACTCTAGCCTCCAAAACTGTTAGACAATAAACTTCTGCTGTTTTGAGCCTTCCAGTTGTGGTACTTTGTTACAACAGCCTAAGAAACTAACATAGAAGGCCTCTCAGTGGAGCCTGTATTGGAGGTAAAGCCTGAAGGAGTCAGCAAGGGGACAAATTCTAGAAAGAAGGAGCAGAAAATACAAAGGCCCAGACCCTTGACATGTTGTAGAAACGGAAAGGCGACCACGGTGTCTGGAACGTGGTAAACAAGGGGAAGGGTGGTGTGGGATAAGACGCAGGGCCAAGGAGGCTACTGTAGGGAGTTTAAACTTAACACCAAGAACAGTGGGAAAGCCTTAAAGAGTTGTAAGACTTATTCTGATCTATGTTTGAAGGAGATCACCTGGCTGTTCTGTGGAGACTGGACTAGAGAAGGAGATGATAAAGAAAGGGGAAAAGGGAAAACAATGAAAGTTGCAATAAATACATATTTATCAATAATTACTTTAAATGTCAATGGACTGAATGTTCCAATCAAAAACATAATATATCTAAGAAAGATCACAATGAAAAAGGACCCAACGTATGACATCAGCAGTATTTGCATAAATATCAATCAATAAAAGGAAGTCTTCTGAACAGCTGTAACCACCACTATTGTCCTTTATTTAATAACTGATTCTGCAATGACCCTGACTCTCAGTATTCTAAATAGCAGAGTTCCAAGACCATCACACTCCCTGCAATGGAAGCTAACAAAGTACATTTTATTTCTATCCTTTCCTTCCAAATATTCTTCAATTAAATAATACAAAGTGAAAATCTAACTGTTCTCAAACTTGATGGTCTCTGCTCCTCTCTGGTGAGACAAAAGACATCAGGGAACAACAATTTTTACCTGGTTACCTCCATTAACTCAATAAACTACTTTTTTTTAAATAGCACATACAAACAAGATAATACAACACCATGCTAAAATACACCTCCTCCTCCCCACAAAGGATCTTCTGTGAATCACATTGTGAAAACTGCTGAAAAAGAAAACCACAGCAGTCTCTCTTTTAGAGACTGCTTTGAAGGAATTATTTTTATGACATTGACTAATACATGGTTTTAAAGGCTTTTAGCATTCCAAAAAATTAAACTACAAAATGCCCACATGAAGATCATCCACAAAAGGAAGTAACTTAAGAAAGTAGCAGCCTGAGCTTTTTCCTCCTGGGGAACTCCAACCTCCAATTTTTGGTTCTGGTTTCACTATAAAATGGCCTCTAGAGACCCTTAATCATCAATGTAAAAATACACTCCGTAGAATACTCATTGTTTTCAGCATTCATCCAGTCTGAATGATAAGGGCACTGTCAGAAAGATAAAGGAAGGGAAAAGGATATCCTCAGCTGAAACCAAAAAGCTCAGAACAATGACAGCAAGTTCAAACACTACCGAGTTGCTCCTTTGATTACTTTCAGGTGCTTTGTCACTGTGCCACCGTCTTGTATAGCAACTGTCAAGAGCTAATAGGATACAGATAAAGTGCAGTCAGTGGTTACAACAGTTGTTCATTCACTGAACAATTATTTCTGAGTGCCTACCAAGGGTTAGTGCTAGAGACAAAACAGTGAACAAGCTAGATATGGTCACTGGCCCCACAGTGCTTGGTCTAGTGAAAGAAGCATTTTAAAATAAATAAATAAATAAGCAAATACACAAGTAAACTCTGAGAAATTGTAACTGTGCAGGTTTTACTCTGACAGAGAGTAACAGAGACAGACCTAATTTTAACAGGGTGATCAGAGAAGGGGTGTCAGAGTAGGCCATAGCTAATTAAGCCTTTCATCACCACAGCCTTCTAGTTAGGTATGCCAACTGTGTGAAAAGGTCTAGGAGATTCTATTCAATGCCACTTCCTACAAGAAGCATTCCTTGGCCTTCCTGCCTTCTTTGTGCTTCCATGGTATTTTAGCCCTTTTATAGTGATTTTCAAATGTAGACTTTGCACTATAATTACTTATATACATTCACTGTACACCTGCTATACTATTATAAACCCTACACCAAAGTAACCCTACATAAGATGTTAGAACCTATTGATCAAAATTATGTATATTATCCACCTCACCCCACCCCTACCCCTGTGAATAATATAAGGGTTCCACTAAGGGTCAAAATGTGCATTCTCTCATTTGTTCATCACAGGAATCCTATGAAGAGGAGAGGCTGCATTTTTTCCCACCATGTCATTCTGCTTTTCCTTTCTTGCTCATGTCTGAACCTCCACAGCACAAGGTACAATGGGCACAGGACTTGCTCCATCAGTAACTGCTGAGTTGAACTGAGCAGAAGTAAGAAGTGTGATAGGACACCAGAACACCAAGTAATCCAGCTGGACTTGGGCCACACCAGTTAACTCTACTCTGGGCCCTAGGGGCCACCTGTGAGACTCTTTCCATCAGGTGTGTCAGCCTCAGAAAATCTGAACAGATTCTAAAATTATCAACTTTGAAAGAGTAGGAGAGCAGCAAACACAGAGATGACTATGGTTAATAGTGATTCTCCTTAGCAAGGGCAAGGCCCTTTCCTCCTTCTACCACTTCCTGAGTGCCTATTTCATGTGCCTGGCTACACTGAATGCAAGGATAAAAGGCACAGTCTTTGCTCTCAAAGAGGCCACAGTCTAGTGGAAACAAGCAAGCAAAGAAATAATGTCACACAGAAGATGCACATTATGCACAGGATGTTTGTTATGGCAACCAGGAGGAGATACAAGCCAACCAACTGCTGGTAAAGGAGGCTACAGAGGAGGCAACTCAGAGAAGCTGATACTGCCTGTGCTGGGCCCTGCCCACCTCTTTCCCACCTGCATCTTCTGCCACTTCCTCCTCTCCTAGTCCATAATTCAGAAATCATATGGATATAATATGCTTTCTCAAGGTTCCAGGCTGCTGCACATGGATTTCCCCCCGCCTAGAATGTCCTCCTCCCTCATATCATTACAGAACAGCCCTATGTCACCCTCTATTCATCCAAGTATTCACCCAAGCACTGCCCCTTCTGCAAAGCTTTCCAAGACAACCCTAAGATCAGAGGTGCTCCTTTAATGGAAAGAGCCTTGCCTTGCAACCTGGAAATCCTGACTGGAAATGCTGATTGTACCACTTTCCAATGAGGTAAGGTCCAGCAAGTTTTTCATATCTATGAACCTCAGTTGCCTTATCTCTAAAAGGGTTTCCTAATATCTTCCTGATAAGGTTGCCAGGATTCAAGTATTTGTCCAAATTCTTGGCTCGAAATTTATTGGAATATAGAAAAACCCTCTGAGGATTGACAGTCACCAATAATTTTATCTTGTGACATTAAAAGTACATCACAACCAACCATATGGTTATTTTTACAACATTTGGAATGTGACCCTGGAGAACCTAAAAAGCAATGTAATAATGCATTTTCCACAGGTACAATTCTGTCTTCATGACAGCAGTAAAAATCATGTATAACAGCCTTTACATAAAGCATCTCCTATAAAAGAGCTGCCACAAAGAATATAACCAAGAAAAGCTTCATTGCAAAGGTTTATTTTATTTTTAAAAAAGAAAGAAAAGAAAAAAAATCAATGGAAAACAAACAGCCACTCTGAGGTAAATTATTCAGGGCTAAGATTTATAGTCTGCCAACATTACTTACCACAGAACATGCTCTCCCTTTAAAACTATAATTCAAGAAGCCTACAGTGAAAAGGTAATTGCCACTATTTGCAAGTGATGGCATTTTCATTTCATAGTCTAGTACCTCTTCCCCTTCCTGCCCCTTTCCTCTGCTTTTTTTAGGGTGGCAACCACATCATATGGAAGTTCCTGGCTAGGGGTCGAATTGGAGCTGCAGCTGCCAGCCTACGCCATAGCCATGCCAGAGCCAAGCTGTGTCTGCGACCCACACCGCAGCTCAGGGCAGCAGCAGACCCTTAACGCACTGAACAGGGTCAGGGATCAAACTTGCATCCTCATGGATACTAGTTAGGTTCGTTACAGCTGAGCCATAATAGGAACTCCAATCCCCCATTTTTAAAAACAGTCTTTTTTGGGAGTTCCCACTGTGGCACAGTACAGTGGCTTGAGGTCAGTGGTGAAGTGCAGGTTCAATCCCCCACATGGCACAGTGGGTTAAAGGATCCAGCGTTGCCACAGCTGCAGCATAGGTCACAGCTATGGCTCAGATTCAATCCCTGGCCCGGGAACTTCCATATGCCACAGGTGTGGCCAAAAAATAAATTTTTTAAAAGGTTTTTTTGTTCATCCCCAAAATGAATGATTATTAAACAAGAAATAAGTCTTCTCCCCCATCCTTCTTTGCTCATTAGTATTTAGAAATACAATCTCGTCAGGAAACCTCAATTACAAGCACTGCTAATATGCAAGCACATAAAGGCTGAGGAGGAAAACAAGATGGTGAATAAGAGGAAATGAGTGTGTATTATTCCTACCTGCTTTTACAAAAGAAAAACGCTCTGAAAGAAATGCTCTAACTACCAAAGGAAAAATCTATAAGACTATTAAGGACCCTTCTTCCCCAAACAGAATCATCTTCCTAAAATAGCAAGTAGTTTTCACTGTGCGTTTCTCTCTCCTCTGAACGCTCATGCTATATACCTCGCCCTATAATACATCACACTCACCCTCTAGTGAAGATTTTTTGCTTCTAGGGCTTACAGGAGAAAAAGTTATCTTTGTAAAGCCCATATAGTGTTTTATATAACGAAGGATACAGTCCATTAGTGGGTTACAAACTCAGTTTAGTTGGTCACAGTCAGTATTTCTCTTTTAAAAAAATTGCATGGAACAGACCGAACACTAGAAATGAAATTGAAGAGGTCATAAAATCCCTCCCTACAAATAAAAGTCCAGGACCAGATGGCTTCACAGGTGAATTTTATCAAACATATAAAGAGGAATTGGTGCCCATCCTCCTTAAACTCTTTCAAAAGGTTGAAGAAGAAGGAATACTCCCAAAGACATTCTATGATGCCACCATCACCCTCATTCCAAAACCAGACAGAGATACCACCAAAAAAGAAAACTATCGCCCAATATCATTGATGAATATAGATGCAAAAATTCTCAACAAAATCTTAGCCAACCGAATCCAACAACATACCAAAAAAATTATACACCATGACCAGGTTGGGTTCATCCCAGGTTCACAAGGATGGTTCAACATACGCAAATCAATCAGCATCATACACCACATTAACAAAAAAAAAGTCAAAAATCATATGATCATCTCAATAGACGCAGAAAAAGCATTTGACAAAGTCCAACATCCATTCATGATCAAGACCCTCACCAAAGTGGGTATAGAGGGAACATTCCTGAATATAATCAAAGCCATTATGGTAAACCCACAGCAAATATAATACTCAATGGGGAAAAACTGAAAGCCTTCTCACTCAAATCTGGAACAAGACAGGGATGCCCACCCTCAGCATTGCTCTTCAATATAGTTTTGGAAGTCCTAGCCACAGCAATTAGACAAACAAAAGAAATAAAAGGCATCCATATAGGAAGAGAAGAGATAAAACTGTCACTGTATGCAGATGACATGATACTATACATAGAAAACCCTAAGGACTCAATCCCAAAACTACTTGAACTGATTAATAAATTCAGCAAATAGCAGGATATAAGATTAACATTCAGAAGTCAGTTGCATTTCTGTATACCAGCAATGAAATATTAGAAAAGGAATACAAAAATACGATACCTTTTGCACCTCACAAAATCAAATACCACGGAATACACCTGACCAAGGAGGTAAAGGACCTATATGCCGAGAACTACAAAACTTTAATCAAAGAAATCAAAGAAGATGTAAAGAAATGGAAAGATAGTCCATGTTCCTGGATTGGGAAAATCAATATTGTGAAAATGGCCATACTACCCAAAGCAATCTACAGATTCAATACAATCCCTATCAAATTACCCAGGACATTTTTCACAGAACTACAACAAACAATCCAAACATTTATATGGAACCACAAAAGACCCAGAATCGCCAAAGCAATCCTGAGAAACGAAAACCAAGCAGGAGGCATAACTCTCCCAGACTTCAAGAAATACTACAAAGCCACAGTCATCAAAACAGTGTGGTACTGGTATCAAAACAGACAGACAGACCAATGGAACAGAATAGAGAATCCAGAAATAAACCCTGACACCTATGGTTCAATTCATCTTTGACAAGGGAGGCAAGAACATAAAATGGGAAAAAGAAAGTCTATTCAGCAAGCATTGCTGGGAAACCTGGACAGCTGCATGCAAAGCAAAGAAACTAGAACACACCCTCACACCATGCACAAAAATAAACTCCAAATGGCTGAAAGACTTAAATATACGACAGGACACCATCAAACTCCTAGAAGAGAACATAGGCAAAACACTCTCTGACATCAACATCATGAATATTTTCTCAGGTCAGTCTCCCAAGGCAATAGAAATTAGAGCAAAAATAAACCCATGGGACCTCATCAAACTGAAAAGCTTCTGCGCAGCAAAGGAAACCCAAAAGAAAACAAAAAGACAACTTACAGAATGGGAGAAAATAGTTTCAAATGATACAACCAACAAGGGCTTAATCTCTAGAATATATAAACAACTTATACAACCCAACAGCAAAAAAGCCAATCAATCAATGGAAAAATGGGCAAAAGACCTGAATAGACATTTCTCCAAAGAAGATATACAGATGGCCAGCAAACACATGAAAAAATGCTCAACATCGCTGATTAGGAGAAATGCAAATCAAAACAACCATGAGATATCACCTCACACCAGTCAGAATGGCCATCATTAATAAATCCACAAATAACAAGTGCTAGAGGGGTTGTGGAGAAAAGGGAACCCTCCTGCACTGTTGGTGGGAATGTAAACTGGTACAGCCACTATGGAGAACAGTTTGGAGATACCTTAGACATCTATACATAGAACTTCCCTATGACCCCACAATCCCACCCTTGGGCATCTATCCGGACAAAACTCTACTTAAAAGAGACACGTGCACCCGCATGTTCATTGCAGCACTATTCACAATAGCCAGGACATGGAAACAACCCAAATGTCCATCGACAGATGATTGGATTCGGAAGATGTGGTATATATACACAATGGAATACTACTCAGCCATAAAAAAGGATGACATAATGCCATTTGCAGCAACATGGATGGAACTAGAGAATCTCATACTGAGTGAAGTGAGCCAGAAAGACAAAGACAAATACCATATGATATCACTTATAACTGGAATCTAATATCCAGCACAAATGAACATCTCCTCAGAAAAGAAAATCATGGACTTGGAGAAAAGACTTGTGGCTGCCTGATGGGAGGGGGAGGGAGTGGGAGGGATCGGGAGCTTGGGCTTATCAGACACAACTTAGAATAGATTTACAAGGAGATCCTGCTGAATAGCATTGAGAACTTTGTCTAGATACTCATGTTGCAACAGAACAAAGGGTGGGGGAAAAATGTAATTATAATGTATACATGTAAGGATAACCTGACCCCCTTGCTGTACAGTGGGAAAATTAAAAAATTATATAAAAAAAAGAAATTAACTATTAAAAACACATGTTCAAAATGCTGTAAAAATTGCATGTTATTCAGCAACCTAACTACAGAATTTATGTCTATCAAAAAATTTTAAAAATCTAATAGCCTGAATCATTACGCTCCTATGGGTGTATTAATTCTAGGGCTTTCTACTCAAGAGATAACTACCTATTAAATCACATTCCAAGATATAATTACAGTTCAGCCAACAAGAGCCATTTCACAAAGTTGAGGACAGTTAACAGCAAAACGAATGCCACAGGCATAAGGTGCTAGAGTAGCCTGGGGAAGGACAGCTCACGCTAAATCAGATGGGGAAGGGTTCTCTGAGGAAGTGAGACTTAAGCAGGGCCCAGTAGGGCCCCTGGATTGGAAAAGAGAAGAAGAAAAAAAAATGCCAGCTGGCGTGGACTGAGGCCAAAAGAATAGAGGAACACAAGAGGTTACTGTAATAGTTTACTCTGGGCCTATAAAAGGTATTAACCCTGAGAATGTAAAGGAAGGGGCAAAGACTAGGAAGAAATCATGGAAAGTCCTGGTGATTGATTGGATTTTGGCCTGAAGGTGAAAGTGAGGGAATCAAACGATTCAAAAGTTTTCTATCCTGGTGACTAGGAAGAGAGTAGTGCCACTAACAGCGATGTGAAAGAAAAAAGAAAAAAAAAAGAGTTGTAGAAGGGAGTCTTATGTAATATGTAATAAAAAATTAATACTTGTTATAAAAGTTTATCTTGCTCTAAACCTCTGAGTTGTACCTAGGTATTATTATGAGGGACACTAAGCAATACAAGCAGCATTCTATTCTTAAGGTACTCATTACCTGGAAGAACTGAGTCCAACACTCAGCCAGTTCTTAAAATACTGAAACACTTCCATACCTGTTGGCAAATAATTACCTAGCATCCTGATGGATGCCCACCCCCTCTCTATGCCTACCTTCCCAGCTGCCTCAGTCTCTTCACACCTACAGACCTAAAGAACCAACCTACACCATTAGCTCTACGACCAGCTTCTGCTTTGGTTGGGCAGTGTCTATTGCCATATTGATAGCACTAGGCAAAACATAATAAAAGTGCTAACAGCTTTCAGAAGAGGGTATAATCACTTCAGCTTGGGCCATTTATGCATTCAAACAGCTAGTGAGGGCATACACTGAAGATACACTCATGGATGTGGTCCCAGCATTCCGGCTGCTCATAGTCTAACAGGAACACCAACATATAAACAAATCACTGCAATTCAGAGTAGTAGCACAGAAGTATCTTTAGAGTGCAATGGGAGACACAGAGAAGATAGTCAATTACCCAGCCCATGGGAAAAAAGAAAAGCAGTCCCATAAATTTTCACAGAGAAAGTAATGCAAGACTTAATCAGCAAAGGAGAACAGGAATTTTCCAAGCAGAGATACCAGCACTACATAAACCACATCCCAGCATACAAAACAATGAGATGACCAAAGTGTAAAGCCTGGCACACAGTGTCAATAATAAATAACAATAAATATTAGAGTTTTTACTTAGCAGATTTATGCTTTTAAATGTTGAACCTAGGAGTTCCCGTCGTGGCTCAGTAGTTAACGAATCCGACTAGGAACCATGAGGTTGCAGGTTCGATCCCTGGCCTCACTCAGGGGGTTAAGGATCTGGCATTGCCGTGAGCTGTGGTGTAGGTTACAGACGCGGCTCGGATCCTGCGTTGCTGTGGCTCTGGCGTAGGCCAGTAGCTATGGCTCCGATTTTCCCCCTAGCCTGGGAACCGCCATATGCCATGGGTGCAGACAAAAAAAAAAAAAAATGTTGAACCTAAAATTCATTTCCAGTGTCTAGGCCAACACTAGCTAAGCAAGGGATGGAGCTGTCAAGATATCCTGAGACACATGGGGTCAGTCAGCTTGGAAATTTTAAATGAAGCATATGGAATCTGTACATCACCTAGAGTTGCCTACACTTGTTAAATACGTTTAATCAAAGATGAGGGAAGGACAGTAAATGAGTTGGAATATAAAATAAATGAGCAAAAGAACAGAAGACCTCATTATTTTCCCAATTAACAAAAGAGGGCTCCCTGGAGGGGACATTTTTTTTTAACACTAGAGGACAAGTGAGTATCAAACAGGCCAGACACCTTGAAAACTGAATAAGTACTTAAAGAATAAAAAGAATAAAGCTTGCAGGAAGACCAAGAAGAAAGTGTACATACATATTTGCCTGGAGTGTGTAATGCAAAAAGGTCACATGAAGAACAGAGACTGCAGACAAGTGACTATAAATTCAAATTAATAAAAAGGTTTGGCAACGTTACAGAATTTGACTGCAAAAAGCCTTTCTAGAAATCTTTAGAAAACATGATTCATATTTTTTGTAAAATAATTCCCCTGGCATCTTGGTCAACATCCATCCATTCACTGTGGTAACAGACATTCTTCACTGATGGTCCAAAGCACTGGGGGTATATAAGTAATAGCAATAGGCTCTTCTATCCTTGCCTAAGGTCAGATATTAGCATTTAGTGTTTACAATAAAATAGAATATAACATGCATTGTCACTCCATCAGCTCAGTCCCACACGTACAGAGCTTGGTACAGATGAGTAAAACCCAAGGTTACTACCAATGAAGAGATCACAGAGAGTTGTTCAGTAAATACGAATTCTCTTCTCTTTTAAAGTGTAACCTTTTTCTAGATATTTATATCGTCTAGACTATATAAAAAGGCAAACAAAAAGCCTATTTTGGTCTGCACTGACTGCACCAGTCATTGTCATTTAAAGCCAATTGTTCAAGAGAAAGGAAGCATCCGACGCCAAGAAGGGAGTCATCACTACAGCTTTCCAAAACCGTTGTATGAACGGCTCCCTCAAAGGAAGAAGCCATCAGTGCTCAGGAAGCAACAGAAGTTTCCGACAGTTTTAAAGCACAGTGTCTGCAGTGTGACCCATGGTTCAAACTGCATAAAAACAAAAATTAACTGACAAATGATAACAAGTACTTCCGCACTTTCCTATCTGATGAATCAGAGCCATTGTTTGGGTTATGGTTCCTTGTTTAAATTAGGTTATTAAATCACAATGATGCTGACCAAACATGCTAGTCATATGCTATCAGGAAAACTTATCAAAAATGCCAATGTGTTTCAAGGTTTAAACACACACACACACACACACACACACTTTTGAACTAATAAAACCTAACCAGTACCAAAGGCATCTTTCAAAAACTTTGTGTTTTTTTTTTTTTCTCCTGTGATCTAGCAGAAAGAGAAGGGAATTAGAAGATAGAGTTGAGGTTGAGTGTCACTTCTGCCATCTATTACAGCTCTCTGAATTTGAACAAGTTACTTCATGTTTTGGGGCTTGTTTTCTTACATGTAAAATGAAAACTAAAAACAAAACCCTATTCCAGCTGTGTCTTGTGATGATTAACTTGGATAATGCATTCATGCAAGTAACCAGCAATGGCCTGCAGAAAGTGAGAGCTTGGTTATTAACACATTTTGTAGTATATTATTAGCATGCGCCTCCCAAGTCTGAAACTTCCAAACACACACAAACATACATAAGGATTTATATTCTTTGTTACAAACATATATAAGGATTTATATTCTTTATTATTGCCACTTAGGAGAAAGAAAGTAGTATATGAAACCTCAGCAATTTGTTCTGAGTGTTTACTTAAAAAACCATGACCTTACAAAGTAAAAAAAGTTTTTTTAATTCTTTTCGGCTCCCTTGGGACTGAGAACAGCCAAGAGGGTAGTGACTTGGTGACAGTAATTGCCTCTTAGACACCAAATACATTGCAGCCTAGTATGTAATATGCCTTTGCTTTCGACTTTCTTTTCAGTTACCAGTTACTAGTACTATGACAGGGCAATGTATTTATAGTACATATTCATTGCTACATAAATTAAGTAGCTCTGCAGGAAAGGTACACATTTGGAAATCTCATTTACAAAGAAATTTTAAATCGGAGTTCCCATGTGGCTCAGTGGGTAAGGATCTGGCACTGTCACTGCTATGGCTCGGGTCACAGCCATGGTGTATATTCAGTTTCTGGCCTGGGAACCTCCACATGCCAGAGGTGAAAGAAAGAAAGGAAAGGAAGGAAGGAAGGAAGAAAAGAAAGAGAGAGAGAGAAAGAAAGAGAAAGAAAAAAAAGAAAGGAAATTCATGATGGTGGTTAGCTTTTGGAAGATTTATAATCTTCAGCTTATGAAATGATGAAGGGGATATCACAGACTATTCTATTTTATTTTTTCTTTCTTTCTCTCTACCAGGTACTGGCAGACTTTCAAAAGCAGAGTGCCAAACGGTGACCAACCTCTGTTCTCTGGAGTTATTGGGTAGGAGGGGGGCATACAAGGACCTCTGCAAGTGGAGTGGAAACTAAAGATATGGCAGGGACTAGTCCAAGCAGCACAGACTAGGGACCTTTACATTAACTCCTATTAACGTATTCCAACCCAAATTTTGTACACGGACTGTTGGGAAAGCCTAAAATGGAGGATTCACTAATGGAACCACAGTAAACTGTATTAAACACCAAGCTTAAGGGAACAACATTCTAAAGTAGTGACCTCATTCATCTGTTCCTTTGGAGACTGCATTTTTGGTGATCATCAATGGTGGTCTCTTAATGTCTTTTACTCTAGAATGTATAGAGCCACACAAAAATATCTCCTAGTATGTCTTGTCTTCGGTCTCATAGTCCCCTTCTGCTGCTAACACAGTCCCCATTTACTTAAATTCTCTTTCCATAACACAAAGCTAAAATTAGATGAAAGTTCTATATTGCTAAAAATCTCCATTATGATTTTTTTTTCACTCTCCAAAATTACACAACTTGATGTTAGAACTAAAACTTCTCTTATTCCTCAACTTTATTACTGTCTAACCTGGATTTACTTAACAAATGTGAATTCCACAAGTATCTTTAAATCAGGGCATAAATTACAAAACCTTCTATCTATTCCAGAAATACAGCTAGTTCAGAGGAAAAATGGAGTAAGGGGTCTGATGACAACAGAACTTAGTTTAAATTCTGGTGCAATCATTTATCAGCTATGCGATCATAGATATGTTACTTCATCTCTCAGCCCTTTATTCCTCTATAAAATACAGGTAGTACCTCTGTTCAGGGTTAAAGACAAGTATATGAAGAGCACTTACGCAGAACCTATCACAAGGTGAATGTCAAACTCTGGTGAACAGAGCAGTGCTCTGCCCCACACCAGTTCAACACCAAGTCATGTTCCTAAAGTCAATGAAAGTTTCAAAGAAGGAACATCCAGACCAGGAGGGTATAAGCAGAAATAGTAACAACACTGACTTCACAGTGTTAATGGCCCATCTCCTGCCTCATCATCTGTGCCCCCTGCCCCATCATCTGTGCCCCCTGCCCCACTTCTTATGACAGCTACTGACACAGTATATGGCACATAGGAAAAGTAAGATAAATATTTGCTAAATGAATAATATAACTTTGTTGCTTTACTACATAAATGTTAGACATCATGATACTTCATACATATAAATTGTATCCCATAACCAAATTGCAGGTCTGCTCTGGGAAAGTTCCTAAAGAAATCTGACTTTAATAAATCTGCTTTTCCTAATTCCATGTGGGCCATCCTCACAATATAAGCAGCAAGAAAGAGAACATCATGAGCCTGACAGACACTTGGCGGCTGCTTCCCTCCAGTCACAGCACCTCAGGGCAACTTGGAACTAACTGACTCACACAAAACAGATAGCAAGGATCCACAAATACACAGAGTTAATTAGCCTCTGTTTGCAAATGAAAAATCAAAACCATAAAAAAGACCGCCTTTACTTTAGCTCTCTAATAAACACAGGCAGTACACAGTCACCACAGACGTAGCTTTTAAGATATCGTTCCTATTATGTTCATTCTTCACCCTTCCCCTAGCCCTCATTCATACACAAGACAGAAAAAACAGGGACTGCTGCACTCCCTCCCACAACCCATTCTCTGCAGATACGTCAGGAGAAGGGTCGGTACAGACAACCAGCTTTCAGATCATCAAAATAAGATGAGAACAAGCAGACTTGTTTTTATTTGCCTGACTTCCTACTTTATTCCCCCCAAGCATTTTAGATAGTTGCAAATCAAGTTTCCATACTCTCCCGCTCTCCCCTTTCCTAATTCATGCATATCCCTTCTTTACCTCAACATGTAGGAAAGCAAGAAAAGGGAAGGGGGGAGATATAGATTCAAAGAACATTTGTGCAGATGATATTCTAAGTAAAACAATGTGCAGTATGATGTAAAGGGGTATGGAAACTTACAAGACAGACTTCCTGCTTTATAGAGGGAAGAAAAGATTTTAACACAAGACTGTTATAGAGGTAGAAAGATCTGACCAATCATATACTTTCCTAGGAGATTAAGAAATGGCTCCTGGAGGAGACAGTGTCTGAGATAGGGCTTAAAAAATAGAAAGGGTTCATAAAGGAGGGAAGGGCCAGGGGAGAGGCATTCCAGGCAAAGGGAACAATGTGGGCTAAAATATAGAAACAGGAAAGGAATGAGCATGTGTGGAGAATAGATTAGCAAACTGAGAAGATGGGTTGGAGCCAAAGGGTAGAATGCCTCAAACACTACAAGATTTTGTTCTTAATAAAGCAAACAATAAGGAATCATTGCAGGTCCTGAGCAGAAGAGTGGTTTGACTGGAGAAGAGGTGATTAATGTAGCACATGGGGACTGCCATGGATGGGGTACTGCAGGTTACACGGGGGACCTTTTAAAAGACTCTTCCAGTCCAGGAAGGCAGTAATAGGAGCCACAACAAAGCAGGATGACTAGAGTGAAAATAACAGATATACTCTGAGAATGGAATCCATCCAAATTGTTGTTACAAAGAGTATGAGAGAAAGAAAGGGAAAAAGAAGACCCCAAAATAACTAACACTTCAAGCTTTAGGGATTTTATACTTTCTGCTCCCTCTCTGATGCAATGTCTCTTACTCTGAAAAACCTTCCTGAGATACACATTTCCCATCTGCCGTACCCTATATTTACACATACATATCACCTGGCTTATTTCTCCAAGGTAATCATTATAATCTATAATTCTTATTTATTTAATGTATATTTGCTTATTATCTTCTTCCTAACCAGAAAATAAGCTCCACATAAGCAGTCCAACAGCTGTCTCAAGGACCATGCCTGGCATATATGCAGACCTTCAATAATTTTTTTAATGATAATAGTGTCATCAGGAAAAAGTAATCATCTAACCAGATTACTCTGATTCTGAGACAGAACTACAGATCCAAGTAGAAACATCAGGAGGCAGAGTGAGATAGTGAGTAAAACATACTCAGGGCCTCAGTTTCTCTATCTATAAACTGGCGATAGCAGTACCAAGACCTCAAGAGGTCACTGTGAAAACCAATAGCCAATGTGTGGAAAGTATTACTTATGTTATGTTACTTATGTGTTACTAGGTATTAGCACATAGCAAGAGCTCAAAAAATACTGCCTAGTACTATGTAAAAAGTGAGAGAGAAAGAAAAAGATCAATCTGCAGTTATGGGTTTGGGAATGATTTGAAAAGCAGCCCTGAGAGGAACCATGGGCTCCTATCAGGGGAAAAGTACAGATAGGAGGGGTTGGAGAGTTGGGGAAAATACATGCCCTGGTCCTATTTAGGTGGCCTGAAATCCTCCTCCTCTCTAACACAAGTACAAATTCTTCCGGAAACCTTTTTCCTTTCCTCCCACCCTCTTTTCCCTTCCATTCAATAAAACCTTAGGTTGAAAAGGGGCTAAAAAGGAACATTGTTCCAGTCTCTCAAAGCAATAGAAATAAGAGCAAATATAAACAAATGGAACATAATCAAACATATAAGCTTTTGAGGAGCAAAGGAAACCATAAACAAAATGAAAAGACAACCTACAGAATGGAAGAAAACATTTTAAAATGAAGCAAACGACAAAGGCTTAATTTTCAAAACATACAAACAGCTCATACAACTCAATAACAAAAAACAACCCAATCAAAAAATGAGCAGAAGATCCAAGTAGACATTTCTCCAAAAAAAAAAAAAAAAAAAAAAAAAAAATACAGATGGCCAATAGGCACATGTAAACAGATGCCAATCATCACTAATTACTAGAGTTATGCAAATCAAAACAATGTGCCACCTCACACTGGTCAGAATGGCCACCATGAAAAAGCCTACAAATAAAAAATCCTGGAAAGGGAACCCTCCTACAGTGTTGGTGGGAATGTAAATTGGTGTAGCCATTATGGAAAACAGTATATAGGTTCCTCTAAAAATAGATTTGTCATATGATCCAGCCATCCCACTCCTGGGCATATACCCAGACAAAACTGTAATTCAAAAAGATGCATACACCCCTATGTTCAGAGCAGCACTATTCGCAATAGCCAAGACATGAAAACAACCTAAATATCCATCAACAGATGAATGGATAAAGACGATGTAGTACATATAAACAATGGAACAGTACTTAGCCATTAAAAAGAAAGAAGTAATACCATTTGCGACAACATGGATGGACCTAGAGGGTATCATACGAAGTAAAGTAGGTCAGAAAGAGAAAAACAAATATCATATGATATCACTTATATGTGGACTCTAACATATGACACAATGAACATACTATAAAAGCGAAACAGACTCACAGATACAGAGGCTTGTGGAGGCCAAAGGGGATGGGGAGAGGCTGGGAAGCTCGGGATTAGCAGGTGCAATCTATTATACACAGGATGGATAAACAACAAGGACCTACTGTATAGTACAGGGAACTATATTCAGTAACCTGTGACAAATCACAATGGAAAAGAATATGAAAAAGGATAGGTATATATATTCTTTCTTCTAAACATACACACACACACACACAAATAACTGCATCACTTTGCTGTACAGCAGAAGGTAGTAACACGATGTTGTAAATCAACTATACTTCAATAACTTTTTTTTAAAAGGGGATATTGTTCTTTTTTCCCTCCATCTCCACTCAAATGAGTTCTTCATCCTTGTCTCAACTGTGTATGGAAGATAGGGTGTAAAATATTCAAGAAAGAGATGGCAAAGCAGCCATAGCAAGGTAGGGAAATGAGGAATAAGAGTACTTTAAGTGTTTACCCAGATATGTGGGGCTGGGTGGTGCAGCCTGGACTCATTTTTAACACTTAATAATATTCCATTTAATGGTTATGCCACAATCATTTATAATGATGTACAATTATGTATTTACAATGAAAAACCAGGAAATTGACAAGTGGAATATTTTGGATGTTTCCTCCTTTAATCTTTTTGAATCTTGGTAGTTTTACATCTAAAAATGAGGATAGTAGGGAGTTCCCGTCGTGGCGCAGTTGTTAACGAATCCGACTAGGAACCATGAGGTTGCGGGTTCGGTCCCTGCCCTTGCTCAGTGGGTTAACGATCCGGCGTTGCCGTGAGCTGTGGTGTAGGTTGCAGACGCGGCTCGGATCCCGCGTTGCTGTGGCTCTGGTGTAGGCTGGTGGCTACAGCTCCGATTCGACCCCTATCCTGGGAACCTCCATATGCCTTGGGAGTGGCCCAAGAAATGGCAAAAAGACAAAAAAAAAAAAAAAAAAATGAGGATAACATCTACCTCAGGACTGTCATAAAGACTGAACATGGAATATAAATAGATACAGAGATGTCAGTTTTGTTACTACTGCTTGCAACACAGCATCCTGGTGTCAACTAAATGAAAGATCATAAATCTTGGAAGCAGAGATTAAAATATAACTCAGAATATTGTCCCTCAATAGTTTGATTAACATACTTAGCCTATATGAACCGCCATTAAACCATCTATTTTTAAAAGTGACTATAATAATTAAAAATAGATATATAAAAGAGTTCAGCATAATATCTGGCCCAGATTAGATAATCAGTATATTTCAACGTTCACTGCTCATAAATAGTAACTGGGTCTTTTCTTAAATTGTGAACCAGAAGTAAAAAAGATTTTTGTATGTTCTTGGAGTTCCCTGGTGGTTCAGTGGGTTAAGGATCTGACATTGTCATGCTGTGGTGTGGATTCAATCCCTGGCCAGGGAACTTCCACATGCATCGGGTGCAGCCAAAAAAAAAAAAGGATTTTTACATGTTCCCAAACAAATATATACTATCAAAGCAGAATTTTTCCTTTTTTGATGAACAATTACCCAATACTTATAAAGCACAAGTAAGATTTTTATATAAATCTCTATATCAGTTTTATTTTTTAAAAGATAGGTCAAAATAAAATTAAAAAGAAAAAAAAGAGTCATCAAAATCATAAAATGTGGGCAAGGGATGTTAGGAAATAAATAAACCCTTTTTGTTTGTTTGTATGTTTCTCTTCTTAATTTTAATATAGTAATGAAGTGTTTGAACCTACAGGACCATCAGGCTAAAACACACAATTATAGGAAGGGGTTAGCATACTTAAAAAACAGGGCAACCACAAGCCAAAACCAAATATTGCATTTGCAAAAAATGAAAAAAACAAAACAAAACACTCAAGCAGATAATAACCAGAAACCATCCAACCAAAAAAAAAAAAAAAAGAAAGGAAGGAAGAATGGATGGAGAACCATAGAATCAATTGGAACACAAGGTTCAAAATGGCAATAAATAATCATCTATCAATTATCACCTTAAATATCAATGGACTGAATGCCCCAATCAAAAGACACAGAGTGGCTGAGTGGATAAAAAGGCAAAAACCTTCAATATGCTGCCTACAAGAAACTCACCTTAGGACAAAGGATACATATAGATTGAAAGTGAAAGGGTGGGGAAAAATATTTCACGCCAATAGACATGACAGAAAAGCAGAAGTTGCAACACTCATATCAGACAAAATAGACTTTAAAACAAAAGACATAAAGAAAGACAAAGAAGGACACCACTTAATGATTAAAGGATCCATCCAAGGAGAGGATGTTACTATCGTCAACATATATGCCCCAAATATAGGAGCACCCAGATACATACAACAAATACTAACAGACATAAAGGGAGATATTGATGAGAACACAATCATAGTAGGAGACCTTAATACCCCCCTCACATCAATGGACAGATCCTCTAGACAGAAAACCAATAAAGCAACAGAGATCCTAAAGGAAACAATAGAAAAGTTAGACTTAATTGATATCTTCAGGACACTACATCCAAAAAAATCAGAATACACATTCTTCTCAAGTGCACATGGAACAGTCTCAAGAATCGACCACATATTGGGACACAAAGCTAACCTCAATAAATTTAGGAGCATAGAAATTATCTCAAGTTATCTTCTCTGACCACAACGCCATGAAATTAGAAATCAACCATGGGAAAAGGAAAGAGAAAAAACCTACTACATGGAGACTCAACAACATGCTACTAAAAAAACCAGTGGGTCAATGAGGAAATCTAAAAGATAGGAAAAAAATTTAATTACTGAATGATAATAAGAATAAATTCCCACTTTTATTATGTGCTCCAATGTGTATATATATATATGCATATGCACATATACACATGATTATGATAGGCTGAGCAAGAAAATATTAAGTAGAACAGTCTCACTTTGGGGATATTTTTTGAAGCAATCTGTGAGTTGCAGCCATATAAATGCCATGATATCACAAATTTATCAATGCTTTTCCATATGTTTTTTCTTCTCCTTTTTCTTTCTTTTTTCTTTTTTCTTTTTTCTTTTTTCTGCTTTTTAGGACCACACTGCAGAACATGCAAGTTCCCAGGCTAGGGGAAGAATCAGAGCTGCAGCTGCCAGCTTATGCCACAGTCACAGCAAGATGAGCTCCAAGCCACGTCTGTGAACTACACCACAGCTCATGGCAACACCAGATTCTTAACCCACTAAGTGAGGCCAGGGATCAAACCTGAATCCTCATGAACACAGTCAGGTTTGTAACCTACCGAGCCACACTGGGAACTCCCCATAATTTTCAGATACAAGTTTAAGGGTGTGCTACTGGAATGGTCAACAAATGTAATATGAAGTCCTTCAGGATGCAATCATCTCTGCTTCCCCAAGGAACTAGCCTGGTACCTGACATAGAAAAGAAACTGGATAAACACTGAGTAGGTGGATGGGTGGGTGGTTAAGTGACTGGTTGAGTATGGTAGTCATTAGTGTTGTCTCTCCTTCTAGGCACTCAAAGTCAACACTTTTTGTCTCCCCACCCTGTAGTTAGATGAAACAATACAGCCTGTTCTGGCCAATGAGCTGCAAAAGGAAGCAACATGTCATTTCCAGGATGGAGCCTTTATAAAGACACAAGTCCTTCTATGTTCTTTCTCCACTGCTTCAGTGATCATGAAAGCATAGGCTAAGAAGAAGCCTTCAGCCTCTAAGTGAATGCAATGCACAGAACCCTCTGCTCAGCTCAATGGAAATACACTACGAGTCATAAATTTTTGTTATGTTAAGTCACCGAAATTTGGGAGTTTTGTTACCACAGTGCAACCTAGCCTATCCTGCTTACTACAACAAGCAAGGTAATGACATTCATTTTAGAACTAGAAACTCATGAGTTTAGTTGTGTTTTTTGTTTGTTTGGCTGTACTTGCAGCATGTGGAAGTTCCAGGCCAAGGACTGAACCCACATCACAGCAGTGACCCAAGCCACAGCAGTAACAATGCCAGATCCCTAACCCTCTAGGCCACCAGGGAACGCCTCATGAGTTTATTTTTAGAAAAACAAAAGGGTACAGATAAGTGGTTTATCTTGAACATGTAACTTAACCTCTCTGCATGATAGTTCTCTCACCTATAAAGCTGGACAATAATAGCATCTACCTCATAGGATGGCTACAGGGATTAAATCAGAGAACATCTATTAAGAATTTAGCAGAGGAGTTCCCGTTGTGGCACAGTGGTTAACGAATCTGACTAGGAACCATGAGGATGTGGGTTCAATCCCTGGCCTTGCTCAGCAGGTTAAGGATCCGGTGTTGCACTGAGCTGTGGTGTAGGTTGCAGACATGGCTTGGATTTAGAGTTGCTGTGGCTCTGGCACAGGCCAGCAGCTACAGCTCCAATTAGACCCCTAGCTTGGGAACCTCCATATGCCGCGGGTGCGGCCCTAAAAAAAAGAAGACCAAAAAAAAAAGAATTTAGCAGAGTACCTAAGGCATAAAGCTTTCAACAAATGGTAACAGATTATTATTATTACTATTACTAATTCATTAGACACTTATAAAAAATTATAGCTAATTTTTTCCATTCAAAAAATCTTTAAGAAATACTATGTAGAGAGTACTATGCAAGACATTAGGAATGAAAACAAATAAGACATACCATCAGTGATTCTTCTTGCCTATGATTCTTCTTTCTTCTCTAATCCACCCACAACTGAGCAAACTTTAAAATCATAAACATAAATATAATGATCTATATTATAAATATTGTAGAGCTAATTAGAGAGCTAATTTTTTTCATTTATTTTTTTGAGAGCTAATTTTTAATTTAAAAATATTTTACATGATTTGAGGCTGCATCTTATTCAAAGTTGAGATGGAAAAATTGTTTAGGTCTGATTTACTAAAGACAATTAATGGTAGGGCAAAAATAGAACTTGGGCTCACATCCCCACTGCTCATAATATAGTGCCTTATGGACAGGTGGCACTTGTAAACAGAATTACAGATGCATCAGAGATCAGCAGATCTAATCTTCCTATCTTACATGTTTGTACACTGAGATGTAGAGTGAAGCAACTTGTCCAAGGTAGTAACACAAATTAGTGGCAGGGCTGATACTAGCACCCAAATTTTGAAAATGTTGTGTTTTAAGTGCCTGAAACACAAAGTCCCTGCAATATGCTCATGGATATAAACATGACAGTATAAAACCTACAATTAATTTTTGCTGAAATCATATTTTAGCATTAACTGAAAAAATATTCAAAACTTGGCAATCAGAAAGAATGTTAGATTTCGTATAATTATGGAGAAGGAATTTGCAAAAACCTAAAAGGATACATTTATTACCATATATTTTCCCCTTCACAATTTATTAAAACTCAAAATAGCATAGAGAAAAATAGAAATAGCTTCCTTTTTTTTTTTTTTTTTTTTGCTTTTTAGGGCCACACACATGACATATGGAAGTTCCCAGGCCAGGGGCTGAATCCAAGCTGCAGCTGCCAGCCACAGCCACAGTAAGGCAGGATCCTATCTACATCTGAAACCCAAGCCACAGTTGGCAACAGCGCCTGATCCTTTACCCACTGAGTGAGGCCAAGGATGGAAACCACATCCTCATGGATACTGTTCATGTTTGTTATCAGTGAGCCACAAAAGGAACTCCAATCACAGCCTTTCTTTTTTTTGGTTTTTAGGACCACACTTGCAGCATATGGAAGCTCCTAGGCTAGGGGTCAAAGTGGACTTGCCACAGCCACAGCAATGTAGGATCCCCGACCACTGTGCGAGGCCAGGGATGGAACCCACACAGTCCTGGATGCTAGTCAGATTCATTTCTGTTGCACCACAATGGGAACCCAATATGCCTTTCTTCCTTTTTTTTTTTTTTTTTTTTTTGGCTTCTTTTTTTTCAGGGCCGCACCCACGGCATATGGAGGTTCCCAGGCTAGGGGTCTAATCGGAGCTGTAGCCTCTGGCCTATGCCAGAGCCACAGCAACACCAGATCTGAGCCGCGTGTACGACATACACCACAGCTCACGGCAATGCCAGATCCTTACCCCACTGAGCGAGGCCAGGGATCAAACCCACAACCTCACGGTTCTTAGTCAGATTCGTTTCCGCTGCACCATGACAGGAACTCCCCAATATGCCTTTCTTAATGTATAAGTATTATGTAAAAGAAGATGATTTCAAGTGAGGAAAAAATTCAATTTATATGTCTTATTTATAGATGTATTATATCATATTCCACTGATAAAAAGACACATATGTACTACTTATATAACAGAAAAGAATTCACAAAGATTTTCATATTTTTCAGAATAACTATTTTAGGTACGATAAGGAATGATTTAAATATTTTAATCTGAGTGGAGAGGACGTAAGTTAAAGCCAGATACATTAGGAAATTGTAAGATAAAATAAAAATAATATTTACCATTTACTGAATATTTACCAAGTGATCTAAACTGCTAAATATACACTTTACACATACCAGCTCATTTCACATCAAATCTGTGAGATGAGTTGCATAATTATCCCTATCTTGCTTATTATAAAAAGGAAAGCTGAGAGAGGATTTCCTCTGGTGGGGCAGCAGGTTAAGGATCTGGCATTGTCACTGCTGTGGCTCAGATACCTGCCGTGGCTTGGGTTTGATCCCTGGCCCTGGGAAATTTCACATGCTCTGAGTGTGCCCCCCCCCCTCAAAAAAACCTGGGAGTTCAGTGTAACTTGTCTGAAGTTACCTGGTTAGTGTTAGAAACAGAATTCATTCCCAAACCTGTATGGTAATCAAGCTCTATCAAGTTCCTAACCCTTCAAATTTCAATCAAGGTCACCTTAGATACCATGAATTGACCATGACCAAAATTTGAAGGGTTAGGAACTTGGTAGAGCTTGAATACCATACAGGTTTGGGAACCACCCCATCTGACAATGATTCTTCGAGCAAAAACTGAAATCAGTTCAGAATTCACATAATATTTGTGATGGTATATACTCCAAGCCTAAGGGGAAGGCCAACAATAGATGAACAAATAAGAAAAAGAGGAGAAGAAAGAAAAAATAAAAAGAGGAAGAAGAGGAAAAAAAGCAATAGGCCCTTCCAAGGAGCCTGACACAGCTCCATTTTACTGAACATCAGGACTACTGTGACAGGAAAGGGAAACCCAGAACAGGAATTGAAAGTACAAATGTAAGGGATATACATAAATCAAAATGGCTGTGATGGTCTCACAGCAGATAAGGAAAGAGGTGTGGGAAAGCCTTGCGGGAGTCAGCAGCTATGAGCTCAATGCTGGGCCAAGACGCAGAGTTCTCACGTAAACACTGGTAAGAAGTTAAATAAGAGTAGTTGAGTATACATGACTGACCACTAGGTTTCTAGAAGAGGCATTACCACAACTGTCATGCATTTGGATCAATCCAAAATGTATAGCACTATGGAGACTGCGGTTTTAAGACAGAGCAGGGGAGGAACCAGCATTTTTTTTTGTTTTTTTTATTTTATTTTCCCACTGTACAGCAAGGGGGTCAGGTTATCCTTACATGTATACATTACAATTACAGTTTTTCCCCCACCATTTCTTCTGTTGCAACATGAGTATCTAGACATAGTTCTCAATGCTATTCAGCGGGATCTCCTTGTAAATCTATTCTAGGTTGTGTCTGATAAGCCCAAGCTCCCGATCCCTCCCACTCCCTCCCCCTCCCATCAGGCAGCCACAAGTCTCTTCTCCAAGTCCATGATTTTCTCTTCTGAGGAGATAGGAACCAGCATTTACTCTATTAAGTTCCTTAATTCCCTTATGTCCAGGCACTGTGCATGTGCTTTCCCATATTACCCTATTTAACCTTCACAACAACCTTGGTAGGTGAATGATTAATTTTACATGTCAACTCAGCTGAGCCATGGTGCCCAGATATTTGGTCAAAAGTATTCTAGATGTTTCTGTGAAGGTGTTTGGGGATGGGATTAACATTTAAGTCAGTGGACACTGAGTAGCAGCTTTACCCTCCATAACATGGGCCTTTCTATTCAAGGGAAGGCCTAAATAGCACAAAAGACTGACCTCTTCTGAGCAAGGAATTATGCAAGTCAAAGGCCTTTGGACTCAAACTGTAGCTCTTCCCTGGATGTCCAGTCCACCAGTCAATCCTGCAGATTTTAGGTTTATCAAGGCTGCACAATCATATGAGCCAAATTCTTTTTTTTTTTGCCACACCCATGGCATGCTGAAGCTCTCAGGCCAATGACTGAACCCCCAAGCTGCAGCAATGACAATGCCAGATCCTTAACCTCAAAGCCACCAGGTAGCTCCCTGAGCCAAATTCTTACATCAGTCTCTCTCTGTAGAGAAAGACACACACACACACACACACACACACAGAATGGACACAGACACATCCTATTGGTCCTATTTCTCTAGAGAACCTTGACTGATACTATAGATAACTGCTTTCCATTTTCACCACTGAGGAAAATAACAGCCTGAAAGGACCCATTCTCTTTCCCTACAACATCACATGATAAAATACCCTCTGGATTCCCATTCCAGTTTGAGGGGCTAGGGTTGCCACAGGAGGTTAGAGAAGCAGGGAACCCTCATAACTATAAGCTATGCATCCGAAGGAGCCCTTTACAACACTGGTATCACACATGTACCCAGAGCCTTGATGTGCCCAAGTAACATTCTATCTTTTGGTCTTCTGATTCAGTTATTTTGGATAAAGAAATCAAGTATTCCTACTAAATCAACAACATGTGAAGACTTTGAATGAAGAAGAAGAATATAATTGCTAAAGAATAGAAGTAAAAGGGAGTTTCAATTGTTGCTCAGTGGTAATGAACCCAACTAGTATCCATGAGGATGCAGGTTCGATCCCTGCACCAGCTCAGTGGTTTAAGGGTCTGGTATTGCCATGAGCTGTGGTGTAGGCTGCAGACATGGCTAGGATCTGGTGTTGCTGTGGGTGTGGCCAGGAGCTGCAGCTCTGATTCGACTCCTAGCCTGGAAACTTCCATATGTGGCGGGTGAAGCCCTAAAAAAGCAAAAAAAAAAAAAAGATTTGTGTCAATTAAATGATGGTAGTCTGCTTTGTTTGGACTTTCTTTGGATAGCCATCCATGCATTCCCTCAACAAATACTCATTGTTATGGGCTCTTCTGGGTGCTGGAGAGTGCAATCTAGCTGAGGAGACACACACAAAAGAGTTAATGTGAATATGAATTAAATTTAAGCCCAAGGGCAAAAAGCAGATCATGCAAATCAGCAAAAACATTTTTAAAAAAGGCCTTAACTTATATTTCTAAAGAGTAAATGGTCAAGAAAGGAATCTGCAATGAATGAATATAAATTAGGACCAAAGAGATCATTTGGTCTCTTCTACCCTTTCATTCTCCCCCTTTTCCGCTGACAGTTCCTCTTATCATTCCTAAAGGATTGTAGAGATCCTAGTTCCAACAGTACTCCTTCCACTTAACTTTAGTTATTAAACTCTGCAAAATTCCAGAATATAAAACAGATAACAAACATAAAGCTCAGGATGAAAGGGAAAGAGGGGGTTCTGGGACACCCTAACTTGGCTTCCACTTGGGCCTTGACCATCCCTCTGAGACAGCTCCCGAAGAACCCTGCATTTTCCTCAGTAAAGTGTGAGACACACTGGTCCTCGTTCAAACTTCTCAATTTACAAATGAGGAAGCTGTAGCCTAAAGAATTGCCTGAGAAAATACCCGTTTCCTGGTATCCCTGCTAAAATTAGAAAGCTTTCTCTCCCTCATTATTTCTAATTTAAATTTCTGGATTAAAAGCCATTTCTTATAAATTATTCTCCAAGTTCACGCCATCTCTCTATGTCAAATTCCTATTCAAAATCCACATAGGTCCGTAACCATGAATTTAGTAAGTGCCTACTAGGGACATGTCATCTGCTCTCATGATACCATCATCAAATCACCAGGAGATCAAGAATCTGGCTCAAAAAGATACTGTAACCTTCTGGAAGTCACTGAGCTAGCAGATTGGAATTGCAAGCAAATTGGTCTATGTGACTCCTAAAGCCATACCTCAGACTCTTGCATCTCTAATCCCAACTTTCCCCAAATCTTTGCCTATCTTTTCAGAGGTTCCCAGAAATACAGAACTCTAAAGGATCCTGTCATTTCACACAGGATGTACTTCATCCAGGCTTCTCAGGGAATACCTATCTCAAGCTTCAGCCAAGCACAAAGGGATCCTGACTACATTAAATCTCTACATTCAGGGTTCAGAACTATAGAGATGCTCACACCAATTCCCACCTCCAAATCGTGACAGACACCTGCAACTTCCTTTACAAGCATGACTTACACATACTGTTCAGTTTTATGGAGAATAGGGACGGTTTAAAACTTACTAAAAGGGCTACAAAATCAACTCTGAGCTGAGCATGAGATGACAGACTGGTATTTTAGATTGAATAAATATTAGATATTATCTAATAAGATAACTGGAAATTTGAATTTAGGGGCTGCTTTGGGACAAAGAATGACTATCACCGCAGAGTAGGGGCCAAAGCTGGCAATAAATAACTTGAATTTGGCGGGAGGTCAAGAGAATTTTAATTAGGGAATCCTCTGGGAGCAGAAAGGAGTTGAAGTGACTGCTGTGACCAATCACAGAAGAGAATGTAGAGCCAGAACTGATGTTAAATTATTGGTAATAGGAGGAGAGAGCTGAAACAGATGGGGACTTGGTGCAACCATCTGTAAAGTCTAAGCCAAAGATTGGATAAATCCTAGGCTTTAGGAGTCTGAAATTCTGGGTGAGTTCCGGCACCTGCGGACTACGAGGCCCCATTCCCGCCTCTGCACACACCCCCCCCCCAAACCCCCGACATCCCAAACCCCTTCCGCCTTACCTTCTGTTGGACGTAGTGAATCGAGTACTTCATGGCCACAGCAGGACCGGAACTGAAGCTGCTTGACAAGTGCAGGCTGCTGAAGGCCCTCAGGGCCGGCGGTACTGGGGTGGCGGCCCCAAACATCAGGAAAGCCAGGAGCAGGAGGCGTCCCATGGCTCAGGCTGGTGGCTGCGGAGCGGGTAGAAAGGGTATAAGCGACGAGCGCAGCCAGAGCCTGGCCCAGCCCCAGCTCCGCCCACCTCAGACAGGCTCCTCCTCCCCGGGGAAATCCAAAGGCACTTGGCCCCTCAGCCCAGTCCTGTCCCAGAGGGCACCGCCACATTCATTTCCCTCTGGTACCACCCCCTCTTTAGAGCCCACATTTATTGCGGTCACATGCTAGCCTGCCTTTATCATCCCAAGGCTCCTCCTAGCAGACCGGTGAATCCCTTTCCTAACTGTATCGCACCCACCCCACTCCCCCAAGCCCACCTTCTAGCCCAGTCACCCTACACGCTGGCCTTTATCATCACTGCTAAACCCTGCCCTGTCCGCCTCACTTCCACTGTCACACCCCTGTCCTCCACAAATCGCCATCTGCCTCTACAAGGTTTAAGACACTAGTCACTTCAACTACTGGCCTTCAACACACCCTGAGAGGAGTTGAGGGTGAAGATCAGGAATGGGGCACTCTGTGCTCTGGGAAAAACGGGAGGAACAGGCATTCTGATAGTGAGCTATTTTCAGGAGGTTTTATGCGCCCCAATTTTTGCATCTTCTCATATCTAGCGCTAAAATCATTAACGGAGACATCTGCTCCTCCTGACTAGCAGCAAGCCTCTGATGAAATGTGTGTTTGATTGCACATACCCTCTTCGTTAAACCTATGTATAATACTGACCTTTCCCCCACGTCTTTGAAGCAGTTCCTCAGAGCTGAGAAGCTGTTACCGGCACTAGAATCCTCGTTTTACCCCAAATAGAAGTTAACAGTTAAGTCACAATTTTCACGTTGTGGGGTTTTTTTCCCCAGTCAACAGTACCGTGGTAATTTATTGATTCACTACAGAATCACTATAGCACTAGGCTTAGTGGCACACACATCATCTCTCAACCATCCCACCATCTCGTGCGTGGTGTATGATGGTTACTCCCATCTATAGCCGAGGAAACAGGCTCAGAAAGGTGCTGGGGGTTGCATTGGGTCACTCAGAGGGAAGTGTGGAGCAGGGCTTCAAAGACTGCTGAGTCTGGTTCCTTTGCACGCTCTCTCGATGAAGCCACCCTAACCACCTCCTATTGCACTGTCGCTGGGGCACCTCAGACCTCGGTGTAGCCCACACCGTCAGTCCTTCAACCGAGGCTGCCCTGTAATTCCACTAGGTCCGGGTCCCTCCTTCCAGGTTACGCCCTCTTTCTTCTCCCAGCAGCCCGCAGCCCGCTTCAGGCCCCGCCTTCGCCCACGCCACCCCATCCACAGCAGGCAGAGCCCCTTCCGTGCTCGCGGCTCCCGCACCATCCAGCGGCTCCCCCACCATCCAGCTTCGCTCCTCCTTCCAGGCTGTCCGCAGAACCCCGGCCCGAGGGGCGCTCCCGCCCCCTCCCACTCCTTTCCGGGGTCCTTACGCCCAACTGGCTCAACACCGCCCCGAAACCAACTTTACAGACTGCACTACTAGTTTTTTCTCCACTAGTCGAGAAAAAACACTTGCCAACACCGTCTCAACCCCCAGTTTGACGAAAATGGCTGTTCCCAAATGCTCACTGGTTGCTGTGCTAAGTCGCCACCCTCGGCGGCACCTTCTTCTGATTGGCTCTGAGAAAGGACGGCCAGAGCGTCACTTCCGGCGGAAGGGGGCGCGGGAGATTCGATTGGAGGGCGCTTAGTTTGCTTCTCAGTCCTGAGGGCCTTGTCACTAACTGAGCTTCGTCCGGGCAGGTTCCCGGCGCTCTGCCCAGGTGAGTTGCTGCGGGAGGAGGTCCTGGGGGGGGGCAAGCGCCGGAGACTCCTTAACGAAACCCTTAACGTCGTTATAAGTGAGACTCAGGGCATTCTATGTTGTTTTTTTCAGGAGCCTTCTTTAAAAGGGCGGCAATGAGGGTAGAAGAGTTAAGAAGGTCATTTTTAATTTTAGACAATGCTGTTGCAATCGCTCAGTGAGCGTTAATCGAACATTTAGTATGCCATCGAGCTGGACGCCGGTGAGCGTCTGGAACCGGAAATACGGAGAGGAAAAGGCATCACTCTAGCTTTTGAGATGCTCAGAGATACATATGCAACCGGCTGCTATGCCGAGTAATACCTGTTGAAAAGGGGTCCTTTCCAGAAGTGCTTTGGTGACCCAGAGGGGAAAGTTCTTAACTGAGTAGTGTGTTTAGACCAGAAACTCGAAAGCTGTCTAGATGCCCTTCTTCTCTCTCACAACCAGCCAGTCATACCAACCTCTTGAATATCTCAAATCCATACGCTTTTCGCCACTTTTACTGTACTTACCTTGGTTCAGCACAACTGCCGCGTAACTGTGACAGTAGCCTCGTAGCTGGTTCTCCTTCCAAACCAGTGCCCATTTCCAGGCTGATAAGTGCAAATCTAATCAGGGTCTCCCCATTAACCTTTCCTTTGATTGCTCTTATTTGCCCTCAGGTTTAAGTCTAAATTCCTTACCGTGGTTAATAGGGCCCTTTTTGTCTTTTTGAGTTCCTCAAATGCGTCATCCTCGCTTACCTCCAGACCTCTTCTAAATCCCATCCCCAACCCAGCTAATTCTACTCATCCCTTAGGTCGCATTTTATAAAGCCTTCTAAGTCAGGAAGTCTTCCCTGACCCTGAAAGATTGGGTCACAATGCACCAAGTACTTAGTTACTCGTGCTACAGGTCGTTTTTAAGTGCTTCCCTCCTCTGTGCCCAGAACTGCTAGGTACTAGGATTACACTGGTGAGCAAGACATGAGATTCCTATTCTAATGGAACTTAAACCTTTTATGGGTGGACTTAAGAATAAAGTGGAATCTATTTGAGTTAGGTTGGTCTGGGAAGGCCTTTCTGAGGAGTTGGCACTTAAATTGAGGCCAAAAAGTTGAGAATGATCCAGCCATGCCACAGAGGAAAGGAAGAATCTTCCAGAGTGAATAGGTTGTACAAAGGCCTTAAGGCAGGAAAGAGCTTGGCATCTTAGTGTTCAAGAATCTAAGAAAAGACCACTGTTGCTGGAACATATTCAGAAAGGACAGTTGTATGAGATGAGCCTGGAGAAATGGTCAGGGACCAGGAGTTCCCGTCGTGGCGCAGTGGTTAACGAATCCGACCAGGAACCATAAGGTTGCGGGTTCGGTCCCTGCCCTTGCTCAGTGGGTTAACGACCCGGCGTTGCCATGAGCTGTGGTGTAGGTTGCAGACGCGGCTCGGATCCTACGTTGCTGTGGCTCTGGCT
Source organism: Sus scrofa (assembly GCF_054392235.1). NCBI lineage: Eukaryota > Metazoa > Chordata > Mammalia > Artiodactyla > Suidae > Sus > Sus scrofa. Next base: position 17,102,991 of record NC_139391.1, read on the forward strand.
TAAGCTGGCGGCTGCATCTCCGATTCGACCCCTAGCCTGGGAACCTCCATATGCCGCGGGAGCGGCCCGAGAAATAGCCAAAAAAAAAGAAAAAAAAGAAATGGTCAGGGACCAGATCACACAGTACGATGTTAATACAGCAGCATAAGCAGGAGATGGTGGTGGTTTGGATTAAAGTGGTGGCAGAATATGGGGGGGGGGGGGAATGTGAGTGGTGGTTTTTAGATATGGAAGTAGACTCAAGGGTATCTAAAAAACATGGATAAACATGATATGGGACTTGACAAAAAGAGAGGAATGAAGGATGACATTGCTTCTAGGTATCTGGCTTTAATTACTGGTTGGAGAGTACAGCCATTTACTGAGATGGAGAAGACTGCAAGTAAAGAGATTTGAGAGGAAACTAAGAATTCAGATTTTTTGCCTTGTAAGCCTTGAAATGTCTGTGAAACACCCAAATACAGTTGGTTCTTGAATCGGCAGTTGAGATATGTAGGTATAGAACTTGGACGTACTGTGTACCTTTGTGTTGCTTCATTGGTAGTTACACATTGTCTATCTTAGCCTTATCCCTTGAATTTAAGAGCCTGTTTTTTTCTGTTACTCTGTCCCCTTCCCCATCCCTAGAACAGTATCATAATGATATTATAGAACCTATCATAAATACAATGAACAAACTGCATTATTCTAAGAATTTCCTGGGTAATGTTCTTAAAATATTTTTCTCAAGTACTTCCCCAAACAAAAGAGGTTTTTTCTGTTTTTTGTTTATTTAAATTTCTGTCTCCTAACTGCCTCTCTCTTCCCTTTCTAGGATTTTCATGTTACTATCAGTAAATCATTTTTCAGGGAACTGTTATGATTGTCTTTAGAAAACTTAGACAAAGCATGCACCTTTGGAGAGGACACCCTTAGGTAGTTTTAACAAAGTAACTCAAAATAGCCACCCTTTGTGTAGTGGAGGCCACTTGTCCTATATATATATAAAATGGGAAATCTGAAAGCAACAAAGTGACTATTTTTTTGCTAAGCAAGAGGAGTTTAGAGAATAATGAAGAAAAGGGAGAAGAGTTAGTCCTAGCTCCTTTGCTATATACTCTTAGAAGTAGGGCTAGGTTTGTTGTTGTTGTTGTCGTTGTTGCCTTTTCTAGGGCCACTCCCACGGCATATAGAGGTTCCCAGGCTAGGGGTCCAATCAGAGCTGCAGCCCCGGCCTAGGCCAGAGCCACAGCAACGTGGGTCTGCAACCTACACCACAGCTCACGGTAACACCGGATCCTTAACCCACTGAGTCCAGCCAGGGACTGAACCCACAACCTCATGGTTTCTAGTCGGATTCGTTAACCACTGCTGCCACAATGGGAACTCCTAGGGCTAGGTTTTTCAGGAGTGATTTCATCCTTTGGCCAGTCTTTAAACAGATAAAAATAGGTTACATGTGAAGCTTGAGCAAACAATGTACTTGACTAGAAAGACTGGTGAGGGGAGTTCCCGTCGTGGCGCAGTGGTTAACGAATCCGACTAGGAACCATGAGGTTGTGGGTTCGGTCCCTGCCCTTACTCAGTGGGTTAACGATCTGGCGTTGCCGTGAGCTGTGGTGTAGGTCCTGCGTTGCTGTGGCTCTGGCGTAGGCCGGTGGCTACAGCTCCGATTCAACCCCTAGCCTGGGAACCTCCATATGCTGCGGGAGCGGCCCAAGAAATAGCAACAACAACAAAAGACAAAAAAAAAAAAAAAAAAGAAAGACTGGTGAGCTATTCATCAGAAGCCATGAATTTCAGGCCTGATTCTGGCTGCTTCTTGACCTTTAATTAGTTACTTAATTTCTCCAAATAGATCACATAATGTTGTAAGAGCACATTGAAAACTGTAAAGCGTTCAAAAGAAATTAGAGCCCAACCTGATTATAAACTTTATTAAAATAGAATCTCCATCTTATACTTCTCTTCACTATTCTCTCCAGATGTCAATTCACACTAAATACTTAATTTTCTTTCCAGTGGTCTAATATTTAATAAGAATTATTCTAGATTCTCTAGTCTAATTTTTTGGATTTTCTAATCTAGCCCAAACATATATGCAGGCATATATGGGCATGTTTTGTTTTTTAATAGGTTATTAAGATATCTTCTACACCTTCGTAATGAGGAAGTTAAACTGAAAAGTCACCAGATAATAGACAAGAGCAAAGAATTACAAAGTAATATGAAAGATATTGAAATGCTCTGAGACTTTACAATTTCACTATAACCACATTAATCACAAGTATTGTTTACCATCAGACAGCCGAAATGGCTGGGCCAGCGGTTTTCTTGTGTAGAAAACACAAGCCTTATCTGGAACTTGAGAGACATGCATATTTTCAAGCCCTCATTCCAGACTTAATGAATCAAACTGTGAAGTGGGCGGGGGCCCCAAAATCTGTGGATTATCATCTCCCCAGTGATTGTGATGCATGCATGCTAAAGTTTGAGAACACCTTGGCGCGAATGAAAATGGGATGCGGGGGTGGGGGGTAATCAGTGAGCTTATATCTGGGCTGGTGGCCAAAAACATCTCTAGCGTGATAAGGATACATCAACTCTATTAGCCTGATTCCATTGAACATTTGCTTTATGTAGTGCCCCTTCTTCAAGTAACTTTGTTTATAATTTGTCTTAACATGTAGTTATATCCAAAAGAAAATTTGGGCTTAAAATGAGTCCCTTCCCTGTGATAGCAATTTTTCATGGTTACTTAGTAAAGCATCTTGTATTAATGGTTGATCTCTCACGTGGCTGACTAAAAAGAGATAAAGCAAGTACTCCAGAATATTTCATATTAAATTTAAAATGTACTATAATATGTCCACCTGGACTCCACGTATTTTCATGAAGTGTCAAGTGAAATAGACTCTTCGTTCTTCATTGACTTGAGCAATCTCCAGTCTTTCAAAGCAAAAGCCAACTGAGGCCCTAATTAATTCCCTAATATTTATACTTTCCTCTCTCTCTCCATCTCCTCCTTGTTTCTACTTCTCTATGTGAGAAATCAAGAGGACCCAAGGTTTTCTTTTATGTTATTGCTAAGTTCCCTGCCTAGTACTTTTATGATATTTATTGTTCTAATTATAGAAGTAATGCATTTAGAAAATATTTTAAATATATAAAAGAAATAAAAGTCACCTTTAATCTGACAACTCTGAAAAAAAATACTTCAAAAGATTATTTATGTGCCTAACTATTCTCCTCCCTCTCCCCATCTCCTCAAGCCAAGACTCGATCAGTCCCCTTGTTAGATTTTCTCATGGTATTATGTACATTTCCTTTATAGAATTTTCCACAATTTCAGTTTTTTGGTGTGATAGTCTGGTCTGGTCTCCTGCACTAGACTAGTGACTAAGTAGGGCCCTTGTCTATTTCGTCTGTCAAATATATTATTCCCGTGACCTGGTATGTCTCAGCTGCACAATAAATAAATTGATAAATAAGTAAATATATTGAACTTATTAAGTTGGAATATGGTTTTCTCACTGTGAAGGAACTGAAAGAAATGTAATACTATAGCACCATCCTTCCCAATAAAATCAAGGGGAAAGATAAATTGCAATAGATACCACATGTGAAATTGTTCCCATGTCTGTGACCATATTTTCCTAATTTAAGCATTTGCTCCCTCCGATGCTTCATGCCGTTATCTATCAAACATGAATTCAACATACTTCTTGTCAGGCAGTAGAGAGAGAGAGACAAAACAAACCAGAAGACAAGTATAATGAAATACTGTGCAAACAGCAGAGACAGTAGCTAATGCCTAAAAGGATCTTACTGCATTTTTTCCCACCAGCCAATGAATATCTTTTTGCCATTTGCTGGAGTTTACCAAGTGAAACACCATAGTAAAAATACTTCAGTGAGCTTTTTCTTTTCAGTTCTCAAACTTACCATTGTTATAGTTTTCCAGATATACTTATTTCTCCACTAGAGGGCAATAAATGCTTAAATAATGACAATTTAACCACCCTTCCTCTAAAAGTAAAGCAATTAGTGCTCGCACATTAATTCAGAAATTAATTCCCAAGTATTTCTGCTCTTGTATGCTTTTCATTTATCAATGACTTATAGACCAGATCCCCATCTTCGTGAAACTTTCAGACTAATGGGGAAGAACCAATAAAAATAAGTTAAAAATAAGTAAGCATAGGAATTTTTTGGGGCTCAGCAAGTTAAAGACCCTGTGACACCTGAGGATGCAGGTTCAATCCCTGGCCTGGCTCAGTGGGTTAAGGATCCGATGTTGCCATGGCTGTGGCATAGGGCAGCAGCTGCAGCTCCAATTCAACTCCTGGCCTGGAACTTCCATGTGCCATGGGTGTGGCCATAAAACGGGAAAAAAAAAAAAAAGTAAGCATGTATCATCTAATATATACATTTTCATGATTGCATATATCATGAGCATGATGAGTACCATGAAGGAATAAAATGGGTGATATAGAAACTAAGAGGAAGCAGGTGTCTACTTGAGATAAAATGTGGCTTTCTGAGGGATAACATTAAAGATTGAAGGATGAGAATGAGCCAGCTCCTTGAAGAACTAAGGGAAGAGCATTCTAGACAAGCACAGAAACCCAAGAAGAGAAACTCTTTGGTGTGTTTGAGGAGCAGAAAGAAGGCTAGCATGGCTTGAAGTGCAGTGACTGGGGGGTAAGTGATACAAGGTGAGGTCAAGGAGGTGGGGCTAGATGAACTGGGGCCTCACAGGCAGTATAAACTATTGAGGCTTCATTCTAAAAAGCAGGATTTTTAAGCAAGTAAGAAACCACATTTTTAGGAGGGAGTTTTGCCCCATTTTATCTCCCCTAGCTCATAGGCAGGTATAGCACCATGTTATGCCCTACCCCAAACTGAGTTTTAGACATGTAGAGGGAAGATGCCTTTGCTGACATACGTTCCATCATTTATTGTATTGGCAAGGAGGAACTTGAAGTTAGTAGTACAATGAATAGCAGTGTTCTCTAACCTTTCTTTCTGCCTCCCCTTGTACCCTATGTCTCCTCCTCTGCCTTGTCCTTAGATTGCCACATGGCCTAAGGTGACAGCCAAATCTAGGGATACATAGCTGCTCTTCTTCATAAAACCTTACTAGTCACGTATGCCTAAGAGTCTAAAAACAAGAATAACAAGAATTAAAGCAGGATTAGATTTTTTTTTTTTTTGCTTTTTCTATATCCCCCTTTAATAACATAAATTTTGATAAACTAACATTTGGATTTTTAAAAAGAAAGTATAAAAAGGTGAACACTGCTGGGAGTTCCCTTTAGGGCTCAATAGTTAGCAAACTGACTAGGATCCATGAGGATGCGGGTTTGATCCTGGCCTCACTCAGTCTGTTGGGGATCTGGCGTTGCCCTGAGCTGTGGTATAGGTCACAGATGTGGCTCAAATTCCACACTGCTGTAGGCCAGCGGCTGTAGCTCTAATTTGACCCCTAGGCTGGGAACTTCCATATGCCACAAGTGTGGCCCTAAAAAGCCAAAAAAAAAAAAAAAGGTGGACATTGCTAATTTTTTTTTTTTTTTTTTTTTGGCCACACTCTTGGCTTGTAGAAGTTCCCAAGCCAGAGATCAAACACCATGCCACTACAGAGACAACACCGGATCCTTAACCCACTGCACCACAGCAGAAACTCCCCCTCTGGTATGTTTTATACGAGGCTCATAAAGCACTTAGAACTCTCCTTTGAGCTTGCAAATTTTTATTTTTTACACACACTAAACTGTTGTTTTTTTTCCTCTTCAAGCTGTATAAAAATGTAGAGTTCCCACTGTGGCACAGTGGGTTAAGAACCTGACTGCAGGGAGTTCCCGTCGTGGCGCAGTGGTTAACGAATCCGACTAGGAACCATGAGGTTGCGGGTTCGGTCCCTGCCCTTGCTCAGTGGGTTAACGATCCGGCGTTGCCGTGAGCTGTGGTGTAGGTCGCAGACGCGGCTCGGATCCCGCATTGCTGTGGCTCTGGCGTAAGCCGGTGGCTACAGCTCTGATTCAACCCCTAGCTTGGGAACCTCCATATGCCGCGGGAGCGGCCCAAGAAATAGCAACAACAGCAACAACAACAACAGACCAAAAAGACAAAAAAAAAAAAAAAAAAAGAAAGAAAAGAAAAAAAGAACCTGACTGCAGTGACTCAGGTTGCTGCATAGGCAGATTCTGATCCTCAGCCTAGAGCAGTGGGTTAAAGGATCCACCGTTGCCACAGCTATGGCTCAGTCTCTGGCTTGGGAACTTCTATATGCTCCAGTGCAGCCAAAAAAAAAAAAAAAAAAAAAAAAACTGTATACACTGAAATCTAATAAAGTTAATTTTTTTCAGCTAAAAAGAACTATTTCCCACAGACATAGGTTCTTTAAAACATTCATGTAAGTTCATTTAAAGTTCCTTCCTATTAATAGTAGAAACAAATTCTATATAACTCCTAATACAGATGTTGAAAGACGATAAATGATACCTATCCTGAATTATTGAGATGGAGCATTTATTCAAAAATAGAGTATTTGCTGTTTTAAATCTTAATTAAGCAGAAAAAGAAAATTAGTCCTCCAGTATATTGACATGAACTATGAAAAACATCCATTGGCTTTGCAGTGGAGGTTAAGTGATTTTCCTAAGAAATGAATTATGCACATACAGTTGAAGATTTGCCATTCATCCCATGGTTGTTTGTTTTGCAGGCCACAGTGAGAACACATGAATAGAAGAAGAAAATTTCTTCTTGCCTCAGTTCTTGCTCTCCAGAACACCAGTTTTATATATCCTTCATGTCAAAAGTGCTTCTCTCGGATAATCCTGGTCTCCAAGAGGTAAAAATAAAGCCTATAAGTGTGAGAACGGAAACTGAAGTGTACTCTGTAGATTTCCTATTCACTCCAGGACCTAGGATTCTCTTAGGTTGGTTCTTCTGTTAAATCCTAGAATAGAGTTGGCTGGCAGTCTTCTACTGCTAGAGGGACATTTCAGATTTTCTCAAAGTCTTTGCTAAGTACCAGATTCCGTGAAAAAAATAATTTCCCAGAGAATAAGTCACAATCCTGATGCAAAACTCAGCCCACTTCTGGGATATCCCCAGAAATAGTATAGGGGGTATTTGTTTGTTTTTTGTTTATTTTTACATAATCTCCATATTATTTTTTAGTAAATAAATAAACTCTTTGAGAAAGAGACTATATTGTAATCTCTGTAAACTTCAGCAGCTGGAATAGTGCTCGGCACATAACACTATTACGGTGCTCAGATTCAGGCCAAGTATACCTGAGGGCCTAAGACTCTTCTCTGATCTTTATCGGGTACAAGTGAGAGGTTAGGGTCGGAGTTTCTTCAGAAAACATTCTCTCTACCTGGAGAAGAGGTAATAAGAACCTAGTAGTGTATAAGTAGAGTAGTTGGTCAGCAATATTCTCAACTAGTCTTTTTGTTTAGTTAGCATTGGATGGGGAGGAATTGACAGTTCCAGCCCCCACCTGGCCTCTTAAGTCATCCTTCCCATAGTTGTCACTGTTCCTTTATTAAGCCATTCTTTCAAGTACTCATTTGTAAACTCTGAGAGAAAGAACCTGTCTGTGTTACTCATCATTAAAATTCTCAGCATTCAGCCTGTGAGTAGTTCATAGAAAATATGCAATAAATATTTGTTAAATGAATGAATAAATGACAATATGATAGTGTCTAGGTTGTCTTAGATCTGGACTTAGGTTCACTCATTTTTAGGTTCCTACCTATTTTCTGAAAGAACTAAAACCCAGGGACTGTTTGCTTTTGATTTGGACCTATTCTTGGAAGCAGTGTGGTATCATGGAATGATTTCAAACTTTGGAGAACACAACAGGGTTGCAGAGAGTCTCTGACACTTGATAATTGTGTGATCTTGGGCAAGTATATTTTACCTATTCATTATGTCCTAGTGATTAGAAAGTACAGTTCTCTGCAACCAGACTGCCTGTGTTCAAATCTGAACCCTGCCACTTAAAGCTTTGTAGTTATGGGCCAGTCAATAAAATTATCTGGCTCTCTGGAGTTCCTGTTGTGGCACAGTGGTAATAAATCCAACTAGTATCCATAAGGACAGTGTTCAGTCCCTGGCCTCGCTCAGTGGGTTAAGGATCTGGCATTAAAGGCATTAAAGGATCTGGCACTGTGAGCTATAGTGTAGGGGGGTAGCTACAAATCCAGTTTGACCCCTAGCCTGGGAACTTCCATATGCCACGGGTGCGGCCCTAAAAAGCTTTAAAAAAATTATCTGGATTTCAAAATGGGGAAAGTAATAATATCTGCTTCATAGGGTTGTTGTAAGGATCAAATGAATTGATAAATGCTTTAGACCTTATGTGATACATAATCAGTAATATATAGATATATAGGATGTGAAATATTTTTATTTTTTAATTTTAATTTTAATTTTTTTTTTTTTTTTTTTTTTTTGCTTTTTAGTGCCGCGTTCATGGCATATGGAGGTTCCTGGGCTAGGGGTTGAATCAGAACTATAGCTGCTGGCCTATGCCACAGCCCCAGCAACACTGGATCCAAGCTGTGTCTGCACCCTACACCACAGCTCACAGTAGTGCCAGATCCTTAACCCACTGAGCGAGGCCAGGGATCAAACCCGCAACCTCATGGTTCCTAGTCAGATTTGTTTTCACTGCACCATGACAGGAACTCCATAGGATGTGAAATATTTTTAAAACTGAGTTTTCCCCCAAGTCATTTCTTCTTTTTTTTTCGGTGGGGTGTGGGGAGGGCACCCATGGAACTTCCCAGACCAAGGATTGAACCCACGCCACAGCAGCAACCTGAGCTGCTTCACTGATGATGCTGGGTCCTTAACCTGCTATTATTGCACAAGGGAATTCCATCCCAGGTCTTTTTTTTTTTTTTTCTTTTTTGACCGCCCCACAGCATATGAAATTCCTGAGCCAGAGATTAGATCTGAGCCTCATTTGCAACCTGAGATCCTTAACCCACTGTGTCAGGCTGGGGATGGAACCTGTGTCCCCAGACTCCAGATATGCTGCAAATCCCATTTTGCCACAGCGGGAACTCCTCCCTGCAAGTCATTTCTTTTAAAGATAATTTATGACAAACAATTAGGTTGACCAGTACAGCCATTTTTACCTCTTTAGAGTGGTACTAACAATAGATGACATTAATGAGTATTTACTGTATGCTAAGCATGGTCCTAGAAACTGTGTAAGCATTGTATCTTTTAATGCAACAGTCCTGTGAGGTGATGCTATTGTAAATGCCAACTTTCAAAGGAGAAAACTAAAGCTTAGAAAAGTTAAATAAGAAAAGTTAAATAAGTTGCCTCAAATCACATAGCCAGCTCGTTAGTGGCAGAAACATATTCAAGCCTAAACAATATGACTGCTGTCTACATATATAATCATTATGTTACCTCTAAATTAGCAGTGGAATTTGTATCCAGAATAACACCTCCCCCTCACTTTCCCAGGGTTTAGGATGCTTCCAGAAAAGTGAGCTCTAACTGGACCATTTAGGCTTATAAAATCCACAGCACTTTGTCCTTGCCCACGGAAATGTCCACAGACATATAGCCTGTCCTCTGTAGATATTACACTGACAATACTACAAAAAGTCTATTCCCATAATTTCCAGTGCTTGTCTTTCCTGTTATTTCTGCTTTCCTTTTTTCTTACCTGGAGTCAGTTGTAAGCCAGCATAAGAAACAGAAATTCCTTGCTGCAAGCAAATTCCTTGCTCAGCAAGTTTATGACAGAGGAATTCCACACTCCAGCCTTTGTAGACTTTAGAGACAATGAAGAGAAAAAGACTGCTCTTCATTGTCTCTAAAATTTCCCTGAACCCCAGTCCTTAGGTTTTGTGTTTTATGTGATCACTTTTTTGTCTTTTTAACCTCCAATACTAGAGCAGTGGTAGTTTGAAAAGCTTTGATCTATAATACTCCATACTAGCATTTATTTATTTTAATCCAAACTTATTCCTAAAAGGATTAAAGGAAGGTACATAAATAAATAAATATCTTCAGACATTCCCTTGCGGCTCAGTGGGTTGAGGCTCCAGCATTGCTGAGCTGTGCCACAGGTTGCAAATGCAGCATAAGTAAGATTCTTAGCCTGGGAACTTCCACATGCCACAGGTGTGGTCATAAACAAACAAAGAAACAAAAAATAAATATTTCCATTTTACATAGAAGATCAAAGTATGTATAATTTAAGTGTGTATATGCATTAATACTAATAGACTTGGTCTTTATTAGGCTATTATTGATATTCTCTATTTGCAACATAGTTCATTATTAATCATACTGTTTGTATAGTTATCATACAGAAAAGAACTCTAAAACAGGAATCCAAAGCCTTGGATTTGGTTATAAAATTCACTAACTTTGTCACCTTGGGCAAAAATTTACCCCAGTTTCCCAGTTTGTAAATGGGAGTAAATGCCTTGTTTACCTATCAGAATGAAATAATGTATGTTGAAAATATTTGTATGCATATTGATTACTTTAAAATTTGCTAAGAATTTTACATTAGACCTGAATGCATTATTAATACATAATCTTTAAAGAAGTTCTAAGATACATTTAAAACGCTTAATTCATTTCACTAGAGCTTAATACTAATGAGGTTTTATGCCCTAGTGACTCGATTACCTTCACTTTATGCTATGGTCAAACTGCAGCACAAACTCCAGAAGATTTGCTTAAGATTATATGAATGGACTGATACACATCCATCCTCAGTGTGTGAAGAATTAACCTTGGTTCAAAATAATTACCTTTCCAGCTATGGAATTTAGGCTCCCCCTAGTGGCTATCTGGCATCAATTAAATTTATACAACTATCTTTAACTTATTTTCCGTTTGCATGTTTCAGTTCATTTTTAAGCCAGATTGTTAGCGACGTTAACAAAAAACAAAGTTCTAGGATTGACCATTACCATAAGATGTCTTAAGGGTTCAAAAAACATGCTAAATTAAGAATGTGAAAGATGGATATAGTTCTAAGATATTGCAAACTAGAAAAGAGGGAAACACTAGTTAGAAATGATGCTAACCATCACAGTATTTAATATAATTATAAGAGAAAAGCAGGCTAAAGCATCAATTTGATGAGATCTGTACTGGATCTTTTTTTTCTTTCTTTCTTTCTTTTATACTTTGCCTCATTTTATCTGTCTTCAATCCTGGATTTACAAATGAGTAAATCTAGGTTTAAGGGATTTAGCATCTATATCAAGAGCAGACGTCTAGTACATAGCAGTGGTGTTACACCTGACACACAGTAGTGTTTGATGAGAAAGCCATTGGCCATAATTGCCTTACAAACAAGTTAAACAAGATGTTTTGTATTTAACTTTTATAATTAATAAATTCTCAACATGTCTTTTTTTTGGCTGCACCTGCCTCATGGAAAAGGGCATGGGATGTGAACCAAGCCATATCAGCACCCAAGCCAACAGGAGATCCTTAAGCTGCTGAGCCAGGGAACTCCTCACATATTCCAATGAATTAAAGAAAGTAAACCTATTCTTACAATAGAGAAATATAACTAGGTACTTTGTGTATAAATATTTGTTTTTAAAAGTATTTATTAAATGTTCTGAGATTATTCCTTGTTCTCTTAACAGATTATAGACATTAAATTTCAGGACTTCTGTTGGTGTGATGCTCACTTCGTTATATTTAGTTTGTCCCCACTCCAGCCTCAGACTATAATATGCCACAATTTGTTAATGATGATTCAGCTACGCAACAACAACCCACCAACCTCTCTCTCTTTCTCTCCCTTCCTCCCTCCTTCTCTCTCTCTGTCTCACATACACACACAGTTTTCTTCCAGTTTCCATCAGTTTGGTGCTGTTTAATTTAAATCAGCGAAAGTAACTGTTATGAATAGACAAGTTCAAGAGAGGTTGATGTGAAATTAAGAAGAATATAAGTTATATAGGTATATTTATACACACAATATCATTTGTAATTGTTACTTTTCCAAATTCATTTTTATTTTTCCAGATTTGTGTGGCACAGTGGGTTAAGGATCTGGCATTGCCACAGCTGTGGCACAGCTCGCACCTGTGGCATAGGTTTGATCCCTGGTCTGGGAAGTTCCACATGCCACGAGTGTAACCGAAAAAAAAAAAAATTAGTGAATATCTCTATGCTTTTTTCTTCCACTTTTCCAGGTCTAATTGTCCAAAATGTGGCTTTACTGGTAAAGCTGAAAATGCCAATTACAGATATAAACTTTCCTTAAAAGTTGCAGAATCAAACAGATTATTTGGCATTACTGTATTTGGAAGCTGCTTGGATGCATTTTTTGGTCTTACAGCCACTGGTTTGCACAGGTAAGAATGTTTAAAGCATTATTTTTCCTAGCTGCTCCTTTAGTACATCAGTAGAATTTGAAGACGCAAGATGATCACTCCACCTCAGGTCATCACTTCCTTTAAAAGTTAATCAAATGAGGAATAGAAAGATGTTTATTTCCTGAATATATATTGTGATGTTGTCAAATCATGTTCCTTTTATTCAGGCCAACTAAGCTGTAATTGAGTTGGGTTTTTGTTTTGTTTTGTTTTGTTTTGTTGCTTTTTAGGGCCACACCTGCATGTGGAAGTTCCCAGGCTAGGGGTCAAATCAGAGCTGCAGCTGGTGCCACAGCAACACAAGATCCGAGCCCCATCTCCGACCTACACCATGGCTCACAGCAACACCAGATCCGTAACGTACTGAGCAAAATCAGGGATCAAACCTGCACCCTCACGGATACTAATCAGGCTTGTAACCCACTGAACCACAACGGGAACTCCTGGAGTTTTAAATTACAAAACTCTAATCCAAGTTAAAGAATTACAGAATAAGAAAGTAAAATCGTTTCAAACTGAAGGATCATTCATATCAAGGGGCTGTGGTCCCTTGAGATAGAAGAAGCTATTTAAAGGAATATTCGCAAATCAGAAGTTGAAATTTTGTCATTTATTTCCTTTGCATTGTAACTTCATCTGCATGGCTTGACCTGTTAAAATATTGTCCTGAGAATGTAAAAAAATATATAAATGATTGAAGCTTTTTCTCCCCTTCAATCACCTACCCTCTTCCCCTAATCACTTAACAACGGAAATCTCTTGTCTCCTTATAGTTGAGAACACACTAATTTGAAGAAGGGGAGAGCCTAGGGGCCACAGCCAGGATTGCCAGCAATGAGGAAAGACATCCCTTTGCTTTGAGGAGAGGGATTAGAGATCCCACCACTACTCCCACTGTCACTTTCAGAATAATTGCTGGGCTTGATTACTAGGCAGGCATCTACTTTATTCACACTTGATCAATTGTTTTTGTCTTTTTAGACTATGAGAACATAGAGGGAACAAAATACCTAGCTCTTAAAGTCAGTTTTCTATATGTAACCCAAAAAGTTCATGCTGCATTTTCAAACTAATTGTATCTTCTGACTTTATGGCAAGTTAAAATTTCAAAGCTTATCTTTTTCACATTTTTTATTTTCTTTCTAATCAAGGTACATTCAGGATCCTAATGAAATTCCAGAAACACTGGACAGTGATACAACTCAGAAGCTATTAACTAAAGCAGTTGAAACTTGCTTTGTTGGACAAAGCTTTATTTTCGGAGTGACGGTAATTGATACTAGCTTTCTTTTTAGTATTATGCTAGTATTTCCATTGTAATGAAATGATGTGAATTTTGTAAAGTTATCAGGAATCATCAACACAAGGACCTGTAGAAGCACTATAAGCTGTGTAAAAGTAGGCTATAGGTGATCTGTTAAAACACCATGTATGACAACTTCCTATTACAACACTGAAAATCAACTATAATTTTTAAAAAATTAAAACAAGAAACACCATGTATGACAACTTCTTTCAAAAGTCAGAAGAGCCCAGCTGAGATACTTTCAGTGCTTTAAAAAAGTCTGAATTTATTATAAATTCATAAGTGTTTGGGGTTTTTTTAATATATATTTGGAATTTATTATACCCTCTAATTTTTTTTTTTTTTTTTTTTTTTTGTCTTTTGTCTTTTGTCTTTTGTCTTTTTAAGGCTGCACCCATGGCATATGGAGGTTCCCAGGCTAGGGGTCAAATCAGAGCTGTAGCTGCCAGCCTATGCCAGAGCCACAGCAACTCGGGATCCGAGCCACGTCTGCAGCCTACACCATAGCTCACAGCAACACCGGATCCTCAACCCACTGAGCAAGGTCCCTAGTGGGTTAAGGATCTGGCTTTGCTGTGAGCTGTGGTGTAGGTTGCAGATGTGGCTTGGATCCCGTGTTGCTGTGGCTCTGGCGTAGGCCAGAGTCTACAGCTCTGATTAGACCCCTAGCCTGGGAACCTCCATATGCTGGGGGAAGCGGCCCTAGAAAAGGAAAAAAGCAAAAAAAAAGAAAAAGGAATAGAGCATTCTGCAACTGAAAAGTGAGAAAAACCCAAAGGGAAGGTGAAACCAGGAGCCACAGAGGTTTGCTCTGTTAAAATCTTAGATGGCTATTTTTCTTCTTTTTTTAACAAGTGACAACATTCCTTTAAACACTCAAAGTTTATGCAAGCTAATGAGAAATGTAATAGTAGCTACCATTTATTGCTAAGCACTGCGGTTTTTTGTGTTAATTGCTAGTACAGTAATCCTGCGTGGTTTTTTGTTTTTGTTTTTGTTTTTGTCTTTTTGCCTTTTCTAGGGCCACTCCTGTGGCATATGGAGGTTCCCAGGCTAGGGGTCTAATCGGAGCTGTAGCCACCAGCCTACACCACAGCCACAGCAATGCAGGATCCAAGCCATGTCTGCGATCTACACCACAGCTCATGGCAACGCCAGATCCTTAACCCACTGAGCAAGTCCAGGGATCGAACCTGCAACCTCATGGTTCCTAGTCAGATTCAGTAACCACTGCGCCACAACAGGAACTCCAGTAATCCTGCATTTTTATCCTTAATTTATGAATGAGAAACCTAATAATAACTTGTCCAAAGTCCCAACACTGGGAAATGTTAGAACCCAAGATCTAAGGACAAGTCTCTTTACTCCAAGGTTTACTTCCCCATAATTTCAAGTCCTCTAGCATTTTAGGTCTTTAACACTAGAGGAATTGAAATTACGGTGGTGAGGGTTATAGCTGCATCTGTTTTAACCTTTTAAATCCCTGTTTCACATTTGAGTCAAAGTAAGAAAATTTTATTCTCATTTAAATTCCTTTACTTCTTTCACAGAACTTTGAAAACCAACACAGACAAGGTTCAGATTCCAGCAACTTCTTACAGCAGTTCTCCAACTACAGAAGAGAAGTTAAAGCACTAGTAGCTTGCCAGATTGTTCTACCAGACCCCAGTGTTGTAGGCTTCACTGTCCTTGACTACTTCCATCAGCTTTTGCAGCTTTCTGATACCAGGAAACTTGGCTGTGGCTCCCAAGCACCTAACAGCCACTTCCTTGCTTTAGAGCATTCAGATAGTGATCTCAGCAGCATATATGGCCCTGACAGCAGTTCTTGCTGTTTTGAGTCCCATGGCAGAGATAATTTTTCAGGATTCTGGCAGCTATCACTTGAACTCACCTCCATTGTTTCACAACTAACGGATGATAATGATTTTTCAACTTTAGAACACAGCAAGGCCACTGGGACTCTCGAGGAGAACAGAAAGTGCATCTCCTCTGCAGAGGCCCCTGGTTCCGACAGCTGCCATGACACAATTCAGGGCTCATGGAGCCTTGTTTCATATATGGATAAAAAGAATGCAACACAAAAGTTACAAGCTAATCAGCCAAGTACAATTCATAGTAATCCTCATGAACTTGGAGTTCCTGGCTCTCATTTCTTCCCTCTGAAAGTGCAAGAGACACCTGAGTCAAGTAATACAAAATCCTTCCACAGTGCAGTAGAAATTAAAAATACATATTCCCAGTGGGAGCCAACCTGTCACCAGCATGATGATGTAGATACCCCCACTAGCCTTCAGGAGAGATCTTTATGTTGTCCACCTTCATCACTCAGACTTGAAGAGATAGATGGTGGTTCCCAGAACTGTGACCCCGAGATCTGGGATGATCTGCCATTCTCTGAAAGCCTAAACAAATTTCTGGCAGCTGTCGAAAGTGAGATTGCTCTAACCCAGACAGATGCCAATAGCAGGAAATGGCATCTAGATAATGACATCAGTAAATTCAATGCAGACCACAGCAGGTTATCAGTCACACCCCAGAAAGCTACTAGAGCCTTGCATACACCATCTCCAGCCTTAAGATCACCACAAGCAAGAGTCAAAGCGAACTCCAGCAAAGATAACTTCCCTTCCAACTGTGAAGCAAATCCAGGTCCTGGTATTCCTAAGGCGTCACAACCAGAGAACATGGCAGAGAATGGCTATGTAAGTGGTAGTAAAAAAGATACTTCTGAAAATTTTCTACCAAATGTTTATCTGTCAGCTCTTTTTCCATCTTCAAAAGGCTCTGGCACAACAGTTACTCTTAAGTCTACCAGAATTCCACCACATAATGCTGAATTTTCACTTAAGCGCAGCACCTCAGAGCGTGACCATTCTTGTCTCAATAGCAAATATTTGAATGGATGTGCAGAAAAATCATTTTCTGAAATGAGTGAAAAGTTGATGGCTTTGCATTATAGGAAGTATAATGTTTCCAAACTTTATAACTTAGATAATAAACATTACTGTAAGTGGCCAAAGAACCAGGGTGACAGTTCTACAATTTGCAGGAAACTTACATATCCTTTAGAAGCTCCTTGCAGTAGTCCCAACAGAAGTACAAATACATTAAAAGAAATGACTTATGAACACACCAGTAATAACCTAACAGAGAACTGTTCTACTGGTCACGAAGGTGGCTATGATGCTTCGGCTGATCTCTTTGATGATAGTGCCAAAGAAATGGACATTGCAACAGAAATGACCAAAAAGTCACAGGATATTTTGTTAGAATGGGCAGAAAGTCATCATACAGAATCTGACTTTCCTTTGAGATCACCTTCTGAAAACTACAGCCAGCTTTCACAAAAGTTATCCTCGCAAATCACACCTGCCTCTCTGTATCCAAGAACATGTTCCTCTCCACCTCATTTTCCATCAGATTCAGAATGTGATTTTGAAGATAGCCAAGACTTTGTTCCTTGTTCACAGTCAACTCCCGTTACAGGATTCCACCAAACTAGAATTCATGGGATGAAAGGAATGTTCGAAAAACTACCTGCCTTTTATTCAGACCTTGACACTAACTATAAAAAAACAAGGATTTCCTCTGAAAATGAAGCAAAGCAGGCCATCCCTAGCTGTCCAAAAAATATAACGACCCCCAGCCAGAAATCCAGAAGCCCTGCTATATCTGGTGGAACACAGCCAGAGGTTTTCAACGACTGTCCTATTGCCAAGGGCCTTGGCACTGATGTTGACGAATGGGTCCCTCCAACCACACAGAAAGTCTTTCCCTCAGAAAAACTTGGATTCCGGGCCATGGGTCTAAGGAAATGCCCTGCTGCTTATAATTCTCCTAATCAAAAAGAGTTACCAAGAAAAAAACTGAAATACATCAAACAAAGAACTGATAAATATTTAGCTAAGAAGGAGTTTAATTTAAAGAATACATTTACAGCAACAGTTACAAAACAGAAAACTAACTGTAACACTACGAGGTCAGGCTGGATTTTCAAAGAGTCGGTTTTGGGACTTGGTTCTTGTTCAGAAGTCAAATGTTTCCTTCCATTTTCAGAAAACTGGCCACCTTCAGTGCCTGAAACTACAAGTGCTTGGTCTCCTGAGTTGTTTTCACAGAATGTCCCCTGAACCCAATTATTGAACTTTTAAATGTAAGTCTGTTTAGAAACTCTTACCTCCAATGGCATGGAAAACTTTCTTACCACTTTGAATACTTGAAGAGAAGCAAATAGAAAAGAGGTGATGGTGTGTCTTTTTAAATGTGGGAAAGCCATTGTTTTTCCCAGTGTTTTACCCAGATCACTCTGATTTCACGTAATTTGGCACTTTATCTTATATTGTTGATTGTACTTAAGTAATACTGTTGATTTTGCTTGTAAAAAGTATTTGTTAAAATTGCACATACATTCAGAAATAAAGCCTTTGCAAACCAAAACTTAGTCTTAATTGTTCAGCGTAAATCAAAAAATGTCTGCCATGTATTAAGCCAACTATTGTGATGAGTTTGTGATACAAAGCTACAGGATCACTGATCTCAAAAGATTTTAGTCCACTGAGTAAGATAGAAATAGAAGACTGTTTCAGTACAGTGCAGTAAATGAAATGATGAAAGTTTTTAATGGATACTACATTTATGTTGCTCTGGGAGAATGGCAGAGAATCAGTTAACTTAACAGCATCTATGGGTTGGGATAAGAAAGGGTCAATAAAAACTTACTATTTAGAGTCCAATGTGAAATTATCACTATTTTATTTAATAAGTACTCATTGAATGCTTACTAAATGCATTGTGCCAGATGCCAGGAACTCAAAAACGAAAGTCAAGCCCCTTACCTCAAGAAACTCATGGTCAAGAAGAGTAAACACTTAGTAACCGGGAAGTTCTGCGATAGAAAGATAAGCTTGAAGGGCTAATAAAGAACAAAGATGAAAAGTAGTTCTAGACAAAGCATTCAAGTCCTTAGCAGTGCCTCAGCTGTACCCCGTAAAATCTCCTATGTACCTGGTCAGCTCCTTTGCCATTCCCTACAACAGCTATTCCAAATCTTCACTCTCTTCATGCCACTGAGCTCCCTACTCCCTTGCCTGGTCCTTCATGGAACTCACCTGGCATTCCCTACCTCCCCACTTGTCTGTATCTACTCCCCCACAACTTCTCTAATCTCAGCAAATGATGACACCTCCTATTTAGTGCTAGTCTTTCTGTTTGGGCTGTTGATGCATTATACCTACCTTCTTTACCTTCTCTCCTGACTTTTTCTCCTTCCCCTGCTTTTTATTTTGAAAATTTACAAACAAAAAATTTGAAGGAATGATACTCATGAGATAGCATCTGTACATACTACCTCGATTCAATCATATGTATTTTTATTTTTTTGTTGTTTTATGGCCCACACCTGAAGGACTCGGATGTTCCTGGGGCAGGGATTGAATCAGGATCCTTTAATCCACTGCGCCAGGCAGGGGATCCTGCGTCTCCACAGCAACCCAAGCAGCTGCAGTCAGATTCTTAACCCACTGCACTACAGCAGGAATTCCCACTTTCAATGTTTTATCTTTTATGTATGGATGTATTTGTTTCTAATGTGGGCTTGTAGATAAATATAGTTGTTTTTGTTGGACCTTTTGAAGATAAGCTGCAGAAATGACATTTTACCGCTAAATACTTCATGAGTTTTCATAAAATAAGGACTTTTTTGGGTACAAAACTACAATATCATTATCACATTAAAGAAATAGTAATTCTAGGAGTTCCCGCTGTGGCCCAGTGGTTAACGAATCCGACTGGGAACCATGGGGTTGCAGGTTCAATCCCTGGCCTTGCTCAGTGGGTTAAGGACCCGGCATTGCCGTGAGCTGCGGTGAAGTTTGCAGACGCAGCTCAGATCCTGAGTTGCTGTGGCTCTGGCACAGGCCGGCGGCTACAGCTCTGATTAGACCTCTAGTCTGAGAACCTCCATATGCCACGGGAGCGGCCCTAGAAAAGGCAAAAAGACAAAAAAAAAAAAAAAATAGTAATTCTATAATATCATCTAATGTTTAGGCCATATTTAAGCTCTTTTTTTTTTTTTTTTGTCTTTTTGCCATTTCTTGGGCCGCTCCCACAGCATATGGAGGTTCCCAGGCTAGGGGTCGAATCGGAGCTATAGCTGCTGGCTTACACCAGAGCCACAGCAACGTGGGATCCGAGCCATGTTTGCAACCTACACCACAGCTCACGGGAACGCCGGATCCTTAACCCACTGAGCAAGGTCAGGGATCAAACCCGCAACATCATGGTTCCTAGTCAGATTCATTAACCACTGAGCCATGATGGGAGCTCCTAAGCTTTTCTACTTGTCCCTAAATTGCCTTGTAATTGGTGTTGATGTTTAACCAGGATTTCATTAAGGTGACTCTGTGGTGTTCGGTGGGTCTCTTGTCTCTTTTTCTAAAACTTCACCTCTTATTTTCCACCACATTGTCTTAATGAAAAACTCAGACCATTGTTTTGTAGAATGTCTCACATTCTAGATTTTGTATTTGCTTGTTTATAGTTAATTATCTTGTCTCTCTATCCCCCAGGATTTCCCATAAATAAGCTCTAAAGACTCAGTCAGATTCAGGGTTTGGGCAGAGATTTCATGGGTTTATGTCATGTGCTTCATGTTGTATCACATTGGGAGACACAATGTCAAGTTTTCTTACTATTGATGCTAAATGAGATTCTTTAAGATGTTGCCCACAAGATCTCTATTGGTTGGGTTTTTTTTGTTTGTTTGGTTTGGTTTGTTTTTTTGTTTGTTTGTGGGGTTTGTTGCTATTTAGGGACACACCCGCAGCATATGTAAGTTCCCAAGCTAAGGATAAAATCGGAGCTGTAGCCAGCCTACACCACAGCCACAGCAATGTTGGAGCCAAGCCACATCTTTGACCCACACCACAGCTCACGGCAACGCCAGATCCTTAACCCACCGAGCGAGGCCAGGGATCAAACCCACATCCTCACAGGTCCTAGTCGGATTCGTTAACTGCTGAGCCGCAAAGGGAACTCCCTAGATCTCTATTGTACAGGTACTTTCCTTACTTTTTAAGAGTAAAGAGTCAGTATATAGTTGCCTACCAGCAGTGTTGAATGAGTTTCCTTTTCCTGCTCTCTATCACTGTGTACTTAAGAGTCGTGTTTTCTGGTTTCTCCTAGTCTGATCAAGCAAAGCATGCTTGTAGGGCAGGGGGGGTTTTTTGTGCTTTTGGTTTTTGGGTTGTTTTTTGGTTTTTTTTGTTTGTTTGTTTGTTTGGTTTGGTTTTTGCAGAGCCCTATATAAACAATCATTTACTTATTTATTTGGCCGCACCCACTGCATGTGGAAGTTCTCAGGCCAGGGCTGCAAGCTGCACCAGAGCAGCAACCCAAGCCACTGCAGTAACAATGCCAGATACTTAACCCACTGCGTCACAAGAAAACTCCAACAACTTGATTCTAAATGGTCCCACGTTAGGTAGTCTGTCAGTGAAGATTTAGAGTAATGGATAAGGAAATGTGTGTATTTATTGCCCAGTCAGTGCATGTGAAAATTCTTTATAGGCAGCATCTCTTTCTCAGGCCAAGGAAATAGTCTCTTTATGTTTGTTTGTTTTTATTTTGTTTGGTTGTCTTTTGTCTTTTTAGGGCCACACCCATGGCATATGGAGGTTCCCAGGCTAGGGGTCAAATCAGAGCTGTAGTTGCTGGCCTATAGCACAGCCACAGAGACACAGGATCTGAGCCAAGTTTGCAACCTATACCACAGCTCACAGCAACGCCAGATCCTTAACCCACTGAGCGAGGCCAGAGATGGAACCTGCCTCCTCATGGATCCTAGTCAGGTTTGTTAACCACTGAGCCACAACAGGAACTCCTCTTCACATTCTTTATTGTCAAATGTGCCACTCCTGGCTAATTTCATATGTCCCATGATGATTAAAGAGTAGCAATGCAGTTACTATTGTATTGAACTATATAGGTATTGCCTCTACAGTTCCCTAATATTGTTTATTTAATGCTTGTTACATCTTTACTCATGATGCTGCATTCATTGTGCCACCATGAATACTGGCTTCCAGTAACTCTCAGATGTTACTCTGCTTCATTGATGATTGCCAGAAATGCAAGTCTTATCCACAGTATGCAGGAAAATGTGAATAATATTTCATTTTCTGGTTATATTAGATTTAGCATTTGGGCTTTTCTAGCATAAATGTAGAATGCATATTCTAACCATATCTTCTCCTGAATTTTTTAGGCTGCAATTATTGCATTCCTAAACTGTGATCTCTTAGCCACACCCTGGAAGAATAGGCAAGAAGCCCATGGGTGGAGCAAGAAGAGTGGTTTCATTTATGCAAGGAATGTCCATTCCTCCATCAGCATGGCTTAAGCCCAGATCTGGGGAGCACAATGTCACTGTCAATTGGAAATGAGAGGACAGTGACTGGAAGATCCAGTTGGCATAGTGGAGCAACAGTCTTTAAAGGCCTCAGATGAGATGGGCCTGTCCTGATACAGTGCAGAACCTGCAGAGAGGGGTAGAGTGACCTCCCTGGTGCCAGTGGTGGGAGGTGGACAGGATTAAGAACAGTGCCACCATCCTCACAAGCCTCGGGGTCTTCAGATCAGAGACAGTACCATAGTTGGAACACAGATCAGTGGGAGCCAATGCACAGACCTACACACACAACTCAATCCCAACAGTAAATCGTTTAGTAGCCTAAAATCCTGAATACATGCTGTGTCCAATATGAGAATCACCTAAAACCAGAGATCCTGTCATGGCAGAGTGGAAACAAATCCGACTAGGAAACATGAAGTTGTGGGTTCAATCCCTGGCCTTGCTCAGTGGGTTAAGGATCCAGCATTGCCGTGAGCTATGGTGTAGGTCGCAGATGAGGCTCGGATCTAGCATTGCTGTGGCTGTGGCGTAGGCCAGCAGCAATAGCTCCCATTAGACCCATGGCCTGGGAACCTCCATATGCCACAGGTGTGGCCCTAAAAAGTCAAAAGACAAAAAAAAAAAAAAAAAAAAAAAAAAGAGAATCACCTAAAACCATGTCAGTGCCATTCTGGCAGCTAGTCTCATACTATTATGTGAAAAAAAAAATATTACTTCAGCCAGTGGACATGGTCCCCTCTTTGGAACCAGGGAAATTCCATAGACACAAGACCCAGAGCTCCTCAGAGCATCTGTTCCACACCAAGAGTGGTTAGAGGGTCAGAGATACCTCAAAGGAGAGAAATGGTACCTGTCCCAGCACCAAAGTGAGACTTAAAATTTTTTAAGAGTCATTCTGGTGACCAGGGTTCACGTGGGACCAGATCTAGGCTCAGGATACCTTCCTTAGTCCCAGGAACTGGAGGAGTGTTTAGAAAATCTTGAGGAAGATAACTCCAAAGCATTAATCTCCCTGAAACATGGTGCTGGGATAGGGTTCCTTCTTACTCAGGTCTTAGGTGTATGTCTGATCATCCCTCTTACTGTCCTTGACTGCCTCCTTATTTGCCTGCCTTTTTAAAAGGGGTGTCTCTTAGTCTTCTATCATTGGCCTTTCTGCATATACTCTTTAATTTATCCACTTATCTACAGTTACTCTGTAATTTATCCACTTAACTACAGTTACTCTGTAATTTATCCACTTATCTACAGTTACCTTTCATAAGCTATTTAATTCAAAATCTATCCTTTATATAGACCAAACTTGTATGTCAATGTTTTTATCATTCAGCTCAAAATGTTCTCCTTGGTAAATACTGTAGGTAAATTAAAAACAACAGTTTACATATACTTTACTCATTAAACTGTAACAATCTCTTAATGGACAGAGGTTGGAATAGGTTTTTTAATTTACATACAAAAATTCACTTCATCCAAATTTATCTAAAGGAGAAATTTTAGCTACATAGTTTTTTCAATCAGCATTTTCATTTTATCAATTTATTTGATAACTGTCAATTATGAAAGCCATAGCTTTACCTTTTGGATGACTGATTATGCCCAGGGACCAGAATCTAATGTGGTATTGTGGCCAACCAAACTTTTCTTTTAGTTTCTGTCTTTAAAGAGTCAATAACTATTTCTTGATAACCGTTAACTTATGTGACAGACCCAGTGTTAAGTTCTATCATTCATTAAAAGTATTCAGCAAATTGCTAGGCACTGAGCTAGGTTTAAGATAACTACCCTCAAGAAGTGCACAAATAGATGGTATCACACACATTATATCATTTAACCTTCATTTAATTCTATGAAATAGAGAGTGTTGTCCCTTTAGCCTCTACTTTCTTATCTATAAAACAGAAGTAATACTTCTTACTGTGGGAATTAAACAAGATAATAACTGTGGAGCATGTTTCCTGCCATCAAGTTCTTTCCACACTACCACACTTGGCAGTACCAGAATTTTCTGTTTGCTTCCACCTACCCCTTTATTCTTCAGATACATTTCAAATAAGTATCTGCTCTGTAGTTGTAATTCGTTACCCAGTTCCAGCTCCTCACCTCCACTATGGCTTTTTCCCATCTTTCTCCCTCTATTAAAATCCAATCCTAGGCTCAGCGCTCCTGGTTGACTGAAGTTTTTTGACTGCTGAAAAAACCCAAAAGAGGTTAGGAGACGGAAAGATACATACGTGCTTTAAAAACACTTAGCTCAGAGGTGTCCTGGTCTGCTGTGCCCTGTCTCACCTGACCTCATGCAGAGTTACTTCCCACCAGGAGAAAGGGAGCAAGGGAGAAGCCCCATCAACACAATAAAGAACACGCTATAAAAAACCATCCCCATAGACCTAAAAATATTCTATGATGTCTCGTCTTAAAAAATAAATGAACTCAGAATGGGATTAAGATGGCAGAATAGAAGGACTGGAGCTCAACTTCTCTCCTAAAAACAACAAAATTCACAACTAAAGCCTGAGCAATCTTCAACCAAATGGACCAGAAACTTTAAAAAAGATAGCCTACTCCAGAAGACAAAGACATCAAAAGGTAGGAGGGGCAATTACGTGATATAAGCACCCCATACCTCCTGGGTGGGAAGCTCCACAGACTGGAAAGTAACTGGTTCACAGAGACTCACCTGCAGGAGTGAGAGTTCTGAGCCCCACATCAAATTCCCACATGTGGGGATCTGGCACTGGGAGAAAGAGCCCCCAAAGAATCTGGCATTGAAGGCCAGTGGGGCTTGTGCACAGGAGCTCCACAGGACTGGAGGAAATGGAGACCCCATTCTTAAAAGGTGCACACAGACTTTCATGTGCACTGGGCCAAAGGGCAAAGCAAAGTCTTCATAGGAATCTGGGTCAAACCCGACTGCAGTTCCTGGAGGACCCCTTGGGAAAACAGGGGTGAATGTGGCTTGTTGTGAGGGAAGGACATTGGAAGCTAAACTCTCAGGAATATTCAAATATTCAGCAGCATGCCTTTCTCTGGAGGTGACCATTTTGGGAAAATCTTGCCCTACCCATCAGTCAGTGCTGAGAAGCTTCAGGGCAAACAACAATCCAGGTGGGATCACAGTCCTGCCCATCAGTAAACAGGCTACCTAAAGACCCCCCAGGCACACAGCTGCCTCTAATCCCATCCAGAGACTAAGCCCCACCCACCAGAGGGATAGGAATCAGTTCCATCCACCAGTGGGCAGGCACCAGTCCCTCCCATCAGGAAGCCTACAGCAAGCCCCTGTACCAACTTCAGCCAAAGGGGGGCAGACACCAGAAGTAAAAGAGGCTACAACTCTATTATCTATAAAAGGTCACCACACCAAAATCCTATAAAAATGAAAAGACAGAGAACTATAACTCAGATGAGGGAGAAAGAAAAAACCCCAGAAAATCAGCTAAGTGATGAGGAGATTCTCAGCCTCCAGGAAAAAGACTTTAGACTGTTGATGCTGAAGATGATGCAAGACATTGGAAATAAACTGGAGGCAAAGATGGATAACTGACAGGAAACACTGACCAAAGAGATACAAGATATAAAACTTTTTTTTTTTTTTTGTCTTTTTGCCTTTTTTTCTAGAGCTGCACCCACGGCATATGGAGGTTCCCAGGCTAGGGGTCTAATCAGAGCTGTAGCTGCCAAGCCTACACCAGAGCCACAGCAATGCAGGATGCAAGCCACGTCTGCAACCTACACCATAGCTCACGGCAACTCTAGATCCTTAACCCACTGAGCAAGGCCAGGGATCGAACCCACAACCTCATGGTTCCTAGTCAGATTCGTTAACCACTGTGCCACAATGGGAACTCCCAAAAATAGATTTTAAAATGAAGAATATTTTAAGGGACAAGGAAGGTCACTACCTAGTGATCAAAGGATCAATCCAAGAAGAAGATATAACAACTTTAAATATCTACACACCCAACATAGGTTCACCACAATATATACGGCAACTTCTAGGAGTTTCCATCGTGAAGCAGTGGTTAATGAATCCGACTAGGAACCATGAGGTTGTGGGTTCAATCCCTGGCCTTGCTCAGTGGGTTAAGGACCTGACGTTGCCATGAGCTGTGGTGTAGGTTGCAGACGTGGCTTGGATCCCACGTTGCTGTGCCTCTGGTGTAGGCCAGTGGCTATGGCTCTGATTAGACCCCTAGCCTTGGAATTTCCATGTGCCATGGGAGTGGCCCTAGAAAGGCAAAAAGACAAAAATTTTAAAAAATAAGGCAACTGCTAACAACCTTAAAAGGACAAATCAACAATAACACAATCATAGTGGGGGACTTTAACACCCCACTTACAGCAATGGACAGATCATCCAGACAAAAAATCAATGAGGAAACACAGGCCCTGAATGAAGCATTAAACCAGATGGACTTAATAGATATTTATAGGGCATTCCATCCAAAAGCAACAGAATACACATTCTTCTCAAGTGCACATGGAACATTCTCTAAGATTGATCACATCCTGGGCTACAAATCCAACCTCAGTAACTTTAAGAAAACTGAAATCATATCAAGCATCTTTTCTGATCACAAGGCTATTCAACTGGAAATCAACAAGAAAAAAACTGCAAAAAAACACAAACACGTGGAGACTAAACAACATGCTACTAAACAACCAATGGATAACTGAAGAAATCAAAGAGGAAATTAAAAAATACCTAGAAGCAAATGACAACAAAACACAACACTCCAAAACCTATGGGATGCAGCAAAAGCCGTTCTAAGAGGAAAGTTTATAGCAATACAAACCCACCTCAGGAAACAAGAAAATGCTCAAATAAACAAGCTAACTTTATATCTAAAGCAGCTCAAGAGAGAAAAACAGACAAGACCTAAAGTTAGTAGAAGGAAATAAATCATAAAGATCAGAGCAGAAATCAATGAAACAGAAACAAAGAAAACCACAGAAAATATAAATGAAACGAAAAGCTGGTTCTTTGAAAAGATCAACAAAATTGATAAACCCTTAGCCAGACTTATCAAAAAAAAAAAAAGAGAGAGGACTCAAATCAATAAAATTAGAAATGAAAAAAGAGAAGTAAAAACAGACATCACAGAAATACAAAGGATCATAAGAGACTACTATATGCAACTATATGCCAATAAAATGGCAAACCTAGAAGAAATGGACAAATTCTTAGAAAGGTACAATCTTCCAAGACTAAACCAAGATGAAATACAAAAGATGAATGCACCAGTCACAAGAACTGAAGTTGAAACTGTGATTAAAAAACTTCCAACAAACAAAAGCCCAGGACCAGATGGCTTCACAGGCAAATTCTATCAAACATTTAGAGAAGAGCTAACACCTCTCCTTCTCAAACTATTTCAAAAAATCACAGAGGAAGGGATACTCCCAAACTCATTTTATGAGGCCACCATCACCCTGATACCAAAAGCAGACAAAGATACCACAAAAAAAAGAAAACTACAGGCCAATTTCACGGATGAACATCGATGCAAAAATCCTCAACAAAATACTAGCAAACCACATCCAACAACACATTAAAAGGATTGTACATCATGATCAAGTGGGATTTATCCCAGGGATGCAAGGGTTCTTCAATATCTGCAAATCCATCAGTATGATACACCACATTAACAAACTGAAGAATAAAAACCATATTATCCTCTCAATAGACAGAGAAAAAGCCTTTGACAAAATCCAACACACATTTCTGACAAAAACCCTTCAGATAGTGCGGATAGGGGGACCCTGCCTCAACATAATAAAGGCCATATATGACAAACCCACAGCTAACATCATTCTCAATGGTGAAAAGCTGAAAGAATTCCCGCTGAGATGAGGAACAAGACAAGGATGTCTGCTCTCACCACTACTCTTCAACATAGTTTTGGAAGTCCTACCCACAGCAATCAGAGAAGAGGTAAAAGGAATCCAAATTGGAAAGGAAGAAGTAAAACTATCACTATTTGCAGATGACATGATACTATACCTAGAGAATACTAAAGACTCTAACAGAAAATTGTTAGAGCTCATCAATGATCTTGGCAAAGTTGGATACAAATTTAATACA
Source organism: Sus scrofa (assembly GCF_054392235.1). NCBI lineage: Eukaryota > Metazoa > Chordata > Mammalia > Artiodactyla > Suidae > Sus > Sus scrofa. Next base: position 17,131,178 of record NC_139391.1, read on the forward strand.
CAGAAATTGACAGCATTTCTATATACTAACAATGAAAGATTAGAAAGAGAAATTAGGGAAGCAATCCTGTTTACCATCACATCCAAAAGAATAAAATACCTAGGAGTAAACCTACCTAAAGAGACAAAAGACCTACTCTGAAAACTATAAGACACTGATGAAAGAAATCAAAGATGACACAAATAGATGGAAAGATATCCCATGCTCTTGGATTCGAAGAGTTAATATTATCAAAATGACTATACTGCCCAAGGCAATCTACAGATTCAATGCAATCCCTATCTAATTACCAAGGATATTTTTCACAGAACTTGAACAAAATATTTTAAAGTTTGTTTGGAAGCACAAAAGACCCAGAACAGCCAAAGACATCCTGAAAAAGAAAAGTGGAGCTGGAGGAATCAGGCTCCCGGACTTCAGACTATACTACAAAACAACAATCATCAAAACCACATGGTACTGGCACAAAGACAGAAATATAGATCAGTGGAACAGGAGAGAAAGCCCAGAATTAAACCCACGCACCTATAGCCAACTAATCTATGACAAAGGAGGCAAGAATATACAATGGAGAAAAGACAGCTTGTTCAATAAGTGGTGCTGGGCAAACTGGACAGTCACATGAAAAAGAATGAAATTAGAACACTTCCTAACACCATACACAAAAATAAACTCCTAGTGGATTAAAGACCTAGGTATAAGACCAGACACCATAAAACTCTTAGAGGAAAACAGGCCAAAGACTCTCTGGCATAAACGACAGCAACATCTTCTCAGATCCACCTCTTATAGTAATGACGGTAAAAACAAAAATAAACAAATGAGATCTAATTAAACTTCAAAGTTTCTGCACAGCAAAGGAAACCCTAAACAATACAAAAAGACAACCCATAGAATGGGAGAAAATCTTTGCAAGTGAATCTACTGACAAGAGGTTAATCTCCAAAATTTATAAACACCTGCAGCTCAATACCAAAAAAACAAACAACCCCATCAAAAAATGGGCACAAGGGGAGTTCCCGTCGTGGCGCAGTGGTTAACGAATCGGACTAGGAACCATGAGGTTGCGGGTTCGGTCCCTGCCCTTGCTCAGTGGGTTAACGATCTGGCGTTGCCGTGAGCTGTGGTGTAGGTCGCAGACGCGGCTCGGATCCCGCGTTGCTGTGGCTCTGGCATAGGCCGGTGGCTACAGCTCCGATTCAACCCCTAGCCTGGGAACCTCCATATGCCGCGGGAGCGGCCCAAGAAATAGCAACAACAGCAACAACAACAACAACAGACAAAAAGACAAAAGACAAAAAAAAAAAAAAAATGGGCACAAGATCTAAACAGACACTTCTTCAAAGAAGACATACAGATGGCCAAAAAACACATGAAAAGATGTTCAGCATCACTCATGATTAGAGAAATGCAAATCAAAACTACTATGAGGTATCACCTTACACCAGCCAGAATGGCCATCATCAAAAAGTTTACAAACAGAAGTTCCCGTCGTGGCGCAGTGGTTAACGAATCCGACTAGGAACCATGAGGTTGCGGGTTCGGTCCCTGCCCTTGCTCAGTGGGTTAATGATCCGGCGTTGCCCTGAGCTGTGGTGTAGGTTGCAGACGCAGCTCGGATCCTGTGTTGCTGTGGCTCTGGCGTAGGCCAGCAGCTACAGCTCCAATTCGACCCCTAGCCTGGGAACCTCCATATGCCGCAGGAGCGGCCCAAGAAATAGCAAAAAGACAAAAAAAAAAAAAAAAAAAGTTTACAAACAATGAGTGCTGGATTATCATGCTAAGTGAGGTCAGCCATACAATGACACACCAACATCAAATGCTTTCACTGACATGTGGAATCTGAAAAAAGGACAGACTGAACTTCTTTGCAGAACAGATGCTGACTCACAGACATTGAAAAACTTATAGTCTAGTCTCCAGAGGAGACAGTTTGGAGGGTGGGGGGATATGCTTGGGTTGTGGGATGGAAAGCCTGTGAAATTGGATTGTGATGATCATTATACAACTACAGATGTGATAAATTCATTTGAGTAATAAAAAAACAACAATAAGTGCTGGAGAGGGTATGGAGAAAAAGGAACCCTAGTACACTGTTGGTGGGATTGTAAATTGGTTCCACCACTGTGGAAAACAGTATGGAGATTCCTCAGAAAACTAAAAACAGAACTACCGTTTGATCCAGCAATCCCACTCCTGGGCATCTATCCAGAGAAAACCATGACTCGCAAAGACATACGTACTCCGATGTTCACTGCAGCACTATTTTCAACAGCCAAGGCACGGAAACAACCAAAATGTCCATCGACAGAGGAGCAGATCAAGAAGTTGTGGTACATATACACAATGAAATATTACTCAGCCATTAAAAGGAACAACATGGATGGACCTAGAAATTATCATGCTAAGTGAAGTCGGCCATACAATGAGACACCAACATCAAATGCTTTCACTGACGTGGAATCTGAAAAAAGGACAGACTTAACTTCTTTGTGGAACAGATATTGACTTGCAGACTTTGAAAAACTTATGGTCTCTGGAGGAGACAGTTTGGGGGGTGGGGGGATGCACTGGGGTTGTGGGATGGAAATCCTATAAAATTGGATTGTGATGATCATTGTACAACTATAAATGTAATAAATTCATTGAGTAATTAAAAAAAAAATCCAATCCTTTTGGGTTCCCCCTTGCAACCCATTTTTTTTTAAAAATGCCTTATCAATGATACGCTGTTGATGGCAATATAATTGGTATGCAATCTGTGGAAGATAATTTGGCATTATCTATGAAAATTTTTTTTTAATTTTTTGTTTGTTTGTTTGTTTGTTTTTTTGTCTTTTTGCTATTTCTTGGGCCGCTCCCATGGCATATGGAGGTTCCCAGGCTAGGGGTCAAATTGGAGCTGTAGCTGCTGGCCTACGCCAGAGCCACAGCAACACAGGATCCGAGCCGCATCTGCAACCTACACTACAGCTCACGGCAACACCGGATCGTTAACCCACCGAGCAAGGGCAGGGAGCGAACCCACAACCTCATGGTTCCTAGTTGGATTCATTAACCACTGCGCCACCACAGGAACTCCTCTATGAAAAATTTTAAAGCAGAATTTCCACTTCTAGGAAGTTATCCCACAAATATATTCACATATAAGGCAGTATTAAAGAAAGTATTCCATATAGCATTGTTTTTAATAGCAAAATAGTGAAAAAAAAGCCATCAACATTTATAAATAATTTCATATGTGTAGAATATTACTGGAAATATACACAAAAACCAGTGAAAAAAGTAAAGATCAGAGTATATTATATTATACACACACATATATATGGATATATATATTTCATGAATGTAATGAAACTTTATAAACACTAGTCAGCTTCAAATGATGACAAAGAACCAATTCATTACCTTGAAAACTGATAAAAAACAAATGGAAAAAATAAGCACTTATCTTTCTTTTCTTATATGAACCGTATCGCTGGATAAACAAATAGATGTGGGGAAGTTCTTACAAAAATATTCTGACTAATACGTTTCATAAATGAAAAAATAGAATATCACCATTTTGCAACCTTCACTGAATTATGGACGTCACTGAGCATCAATGGCTGCTAACATTCCCCAAAAAAGACAAAAAGCACTATTTAGTAGATGAGCTGCTACTTGATTCATGAATCATTCAAAAAAGCCAATTAGATCTTCCAAAAAAACCCCATAGAGGCAAGATACTATATACTTCCCGATAAAAGAATATATCACTTCCTTTAATCTTGCCAGAGGGATTGAACCAGAATCTGATCTTGCCTCTGTATCTAGCTGTTAATTGCAAAATACACAACTGACCAAAGAGCATGCAGATCTATACCAATACAAATTAAATCAGCAAAATCCAGATGAGGAAACTGCTTATCAAACAATGCATGTTCTTCAACAGATGATTTTAAGGAAAAGAAAGAGAAAGAGACTATCAATCATTTAAAAGGCACATGAAATTTTTTTTAACAGGCAAAACTAAAATCCGGTGCCTTGAGATGTACACATGTGTGTCACTTCCTTGATTACCATGAAAGTCAAGATAGCAGTTCCTTTGAGGACGAGAGGAGATTCAGGAATGGCTGGCAGAGTACTATTTCTTGACTCAAATACAACTTATAATAGTTTACTAAATGATATATTTGTTTTCCTGCATTCATATTTTAGTTTATATTTTTTAAGTGTTTTAAAAATAATTGGAAAATGGAGTTCCCTTGCGGCATATGGGTAAGGACCTGGCATTGTTACCACACAGGCTTGGGTTGCTGCTGTGGTGTGGGTTTGATCCCTGGCCTGGGAACTTTTAACATGGCCCAAAAAAAGAGAAGAAAAGAATGTGAGGAGGTGCATTGTAATGCATGAAACAATGACATGCAGAGCATCTCTCTCTGGGCCAGTCCTCTTTGTCATTTACAGAAGTCAAGTAACTTACTCAAGGCTAAGGCCACACCACTAAGTGGCAGAGCCAAAGCCCCGATTTTTCTAGTGCACTGCACTGCCTCTCAGGGCTTAGGGGGAATGCTGCATGAGCCCCCATCTCTCAGGCTAGGCATTTCTCTGTGAAATACCTTCTGCCTTCTTGTTGACCATCAATGGCTATGGCTACTTGAATAATTTAAGGTCAAAGGTAGATGAAGCATTCTGCAGTGTTTTTATCTGATCTACCACTTGAACTTGCAGCCTAAACGAATCTGTGATGTGATTAAAAAGAACATTGTCTTTGTGGGAGATAAATGAACTCACCTACAAAAATCTTGCTTTTTCTGGGAGTTCTCATCGTGGCACAGCAGAAACAAATCTGACTAGGAACCATGAGGTTATGGCCTCGCTTAGTGGATTAAGGATTAAGGATCTGGTGTGCCGTGAGCTGTGGTATAGGTTGCAGACACGGCTCAGATCTGACATGGCTGTGGTTGTGGCGTAGGCTGGCAGGTGTACCTCTGATTTGAACCCTAGCCTGGGAACCTCCATATGCCCAGAGTGCGGCTCAAGGCTCTGTGGTAACAATGCCAGGTCCTTACCCATATGCCACAAGGGAACTCCATTTTCCAATTATTTTTAAAACATTTTTAAAAAAGGCTTGCCTTTTCCCTGATAGAATTCAATCTGTTTCTTGCAGTTCCCTTTAGGTGCCAAACTGAAGTATATGACCACTTGGCCTATTGCCCTTCCTCACAGCTCCTTCATTGGCCAAAGCATTTTCTGCTGACTAACTAGAGGCACCAGCTTTTCCAAGAGCCAAGTGTTTGTCCATCCCTTGCCTGCCTTGAGTGGGAAATGATAACTTGGGACATTGCAAAGCCCAGGGCTGACCAGTAGCTTTTTCATTTTGTATACAGCAACTACAGGGCTCAGAACCTGGGTCCAGAGACACAACACCTATAATTAGCACCTATAATTAGATTTCAGTGCTATGTACACCGGCTATTGACTGTGACTTCAATAATTACAAAGTCAACTAATCAAAAAGCATCTTGAAAATAGATGTTATCCAAGATGGCTAAAAAAGAGACCTAAAAATTAGCAGGGGCTGGCGCAGCATTTTCCCAGTCTTTGAAGATCTAAATTTAAGATACATGTGTTTGCTAAAATAGGCATTTTTCACCAGGCCTTAATCAGATTACTTCTCTCAGGGCTCAGTTTGACTGGTGTCAGATAAAGAGATTTATTGAAAGCATTTGAACAAATAATAATTTGAGCAAGCTTAATGGACATGATTAAGTTAACTGAAATCCATAAATCCCATTGACAACATGTTACAACTCTCCTAGATCTTGGGATATTTCTTACATAACAAAGGGGAAGTGGACATGGTAACTCTCATGTTAAACCTACAACTAAGCAGCCAGCCAGCCAGTTAACTAACCCCATGTGCTATGGACTGAATGTTTGTGTCTCCCCCCCACCCCCAATTCACCTGTTGAAACCTAATCCCCACAGTGATGCTATTTGGAGGTAGGGCCTTTGGGAGGTGATTAGGTCATAAGGGCTGCCGTCATGAATGGGATCAGTGCCCTTGTTACAGAGGTCACAGAGAGCGCCCTCATCCCTTCTGCTGTGTGTGAACAGTGAAAAGATGGCTGTCTATCAACCAGGAAACATGCCCTGACCAGATATCAAACCTGCGGGTACCTTAATATTGAACTTCCCAGCTTCCAGAACTGTGAGAAATAAACTTCTGGTGGTTATAAAGCAAAGAGTCTATGGAATTTTTTTTTGTGGTGGGGGGGCTGCACAGGCAGCATGTGGAGGTTCCCAGCCTAGGGGTCAAGTTGAAGCTGTAGCCTCTGGCCTACACCAGAGCCACAGCAACACAGGATCCGAGCCGCGTCTGTGACCTACATCACAGCTCACCGAAACGCCGGATCCTTAATACACTGAGTGAGGCCCGGGATTGAATCCAAGTCTTCATGGGTACTAGTCAGGTTGGTTAACTGCTGAGCCACGACAAGGAATTCCTGACGCCATCTCTTAATAGCCAGCTAGATGACTAATTTTTATTTCACATACATAGTACTAATTTATTATGTGCTGCTCATATGTCAGAAACTATGGCACTGCCTCAGAGTAGCAGTGGTATTCTAAGCACCAGCATTAGGTTAACTTTCAGGAAGAGAACATTGAGATAAAATAACTCGTTCAAGGTCACAACCAGTATATGATAGAGCTAGGATTCAAACACAGACCTTTTGTCTATAAATCCATGCTCTTCCCACAAATGCAAAGGCAAAGATTGCTAACAGCCTACCCTAATATCCATTCTCTGCTTCCTCCTTTGTAATAAAACCCTTATTTTATTCAAGAGAGAAACATGCTCTATTTGTATTTCCCAGCTTCCCTTGCAGGTCAAGTTCTGGCCGAGAGATATAAATGGATATGTTGCCTGAGCTTCGAAGAAGTCTCCTTAGAATGAAGGCACAAGGGCCTTCTTCCTCCTTCCTTCCTCTTTCTCCCTTCCTGCTGCGGAGACTGGCCATGATGTCTAGGCTGCTACCAGCCACCTCGGACAGTAAAGCAACCTCGGAAACAGAGGCCAGAGCGAGAGCCCAGGTCACAGATGACACCATGAAACCATGAGTCCTAGACTGCCAACTTCTAGACTACTTTAACAGGAAAAAAAGAAACTCCCTCTTGTTTTCTTGGGTTTATTATATGTAACCAGATAATCCTTACCAATATGCCACAGGTATCAGTATTCTACACACATTTTGCCTTGCACAATTATCTAAAGCCTCCTGCCACCTAGGAGTTCCTGTCATGGCTCAGAGGAAACGAATCTGACTACTATCCATGAGGACGAAGATTCAATCCAGGGCCTCGCTCAGTGGGGTAAGGATCCAGCGTTGCTGTGAGCTGTGGTATATAGGTCCCAAACGCAGCTCAGATCTGGCGTGGCTGTGGCTGTGGCGTAGGCCAGCGGCTGCAGCTCCAGTTCTACACCTAGCCTGGGAACCTCCCCTTCTGCTGTGGGTGCAGCCCTAAAAAGACAAATAAGGAAACAAAGCTACCTAATTCTGCTTTCAATGACCCACGATTTAGTAAAACAGCTGTCTGCTGCTCCAGGTTCTTTAACTCTTTATTTAAAAGGCCCAAAGAGAAGAGAGCATCTGTATACTTTCTACTCTACGTGTTAAGTACTCACATAAATTATCTCACTATTTCATTCCATGTTCATGCCCTTCAGCACTAATATATCCTACTTTAAAAACAGGCGTTTCAAAAAAAAAACCCAGGAGTTCCTGTTGTGGCACATTGGGTTAAGAATCTGTTTGACTGCAGCAGCTCAGGTTGCTGCAGAGCGGCAGGTGCAATCCCTAGCCCAGCACAGTGGGTTAAAGGATCTGGCATTGCTGCAGCTATGGTGTAGGTCGCAGCTATAGCTTGGATTCAATTTCTGGCTGGGAAACTTTCATGTGCCATGAATGCCGTTTAAAAAAAAAAAAAAAGTTCTTGGAGTTTCCTCGTGACTCAGTGGATTGAGGTTCTGGGATGTCAGTGCTGTGGCTTATTGTCCCTCCTGTGGTCATGTGTTCCATCCCTAGCCTGGCAACTTCCACATGCTGTAGGTGCAGCCAAAACACAAAACAAAACTCTTTTTTGGCTTCACATCCCTTTCAACACACCTTATCAATAAAAATTCCCAAAAAGAGTTTATATTATAGTCCTGTTCATCTCCTCTCTTCAGATTCTCCTGAACTCACCCCAGGCATTCTCTCATCTGCATGACTCTGATAAAATAACCCTATCAGCGTCACCCATGACCTTCATGTTGCTAATTCGATGGTCATCTCTTAGTCCTCGTCTTTCTTAATATGTTAGTGGCATTTGACACAGTCGATTGCATCCGCCTTGAAATACTTTCTTCACTAGCTTTCAGAATACCACTCTTTGCTTTCTTCCTGTTTCACTGGTTATGTGTTCCGTCCCTTGCTGGTTCTTTCTTATCCCTGAATAAATATTGGAGTGTCCCAGGGTTCAGTCCCTCTTCCACTGATACTCACTTTTTGGTGCTGACAGTTTTATGACTTTCAGTACTACCACTGTGCTGTCAACCCCCAAATCTCTACCTCCAGCCTGATCTCTTCCCAAATTTCGGAAACATATATATAACTGCCAACTCAATATCTCTATTTGGATATTGAATAGACATTTCAAACTGGACAGGTCCTAAACCAAACCCCTGGTTCACTCTACCCACCCTACCCACTACTCTTCCAGCAGTGTTTTCCTTATAAATATCAATACAACACTGCCAATTGCTTAGGCCAAAAACTTCAATGTCATCCTTGACTCCTCTTTCTCTACATCTAAACCATGAGCAAAACCTATAGGCTTTATCTTTAAAATATACACAGAATTCATATTGAAGGATATAAAAATTATTTAAAACTTTTTAGATATGCTTATAATACTATGGGGGGTTTTGCTTGTTTGGCCTTGCTCATGGCATGCAGAAGTTCCCAGGCCAGGAACTGAAGCCACTCCCCAGCAGTGACAACACTGAATCTTTAACCACTAGGCCACCAGGGAACTCCTTAAAACTCTTATATTTTAATGAAATATTTTAGGTGAAATTATACGATGTATAGGCCTTGCTGTAAAATAATACAGAATGGAGAAAATGGGAATATAAAAGAAATAAGATTGGCCATGAGTTGATAATTATAGATGGTGAGTGATATCTACTTTAAGGTTCATTAGACTAGTCTACTTTTATCTATATATGACATTTTCTATAATAAAAAGTTAAATAGTTCTCATCACACAAACAAAAAATTGCTTCTATGTGTGGTGATGAATGTGAACTAGTGTTATTGTGGTGATCATTTTGCAATATACACATATATCAAATTATTATTTTGTACACCTGAAACTAATGTGTCAGTTATATCTCAATTAAAAAAAAAGTTAAGTAAAACACAGCCAGACTATGAGCCCTTCCCAGAGTCCTCACACCTCCTCCCATGTCCTAAGTCACCTTCCTTCACCTGGATTACAGCAGTGATCTCTACAAATGGTCTTCCTGATTCTATCTTTGCCCCTTTATAATCTACCTTCAAGAGAGCAGCAGAGTGATCCCATTAAAATACAGGTCAAATCATTCCTCTACTCAAAACCCTCCAGGGGGTGTCAGCTCACTCGAAAGTAAAAACCAAAGTCATTGTGTTGGACTCCAAAGTGCGAGGTTCTTTGCCACCACTCCCCTCAAACCTTGGCCCCCTCACTTTTCCATTTTGTTTTAGCCATGTGGGCATGCATGTGCCTTAAGGTCTTTGGGCCTTCTATTCCCCTGCCTAGAACACTTTTTACCAAGCTATGTACACCATTCACTCTATCATTTCTTTTGGGTCTACTATTAAATGACATTATCAATGAGGCCTTCCCTTAACTATGTTATATAACGTAGCAACACACCACCATCACTGCTTCTCTCCCTTGCCCTGATTTTTTTCCCCCACGCTAATGATCACCATCTGACATTATTATGTGTGTCTTTATTTTCTACCCCTCCATGCAAACTCAATTCCACGAAAAAAATTTTAACAGTGTTCACTGCCATAGTTGCAGTGACCAGAACACTACTGTGACATAGAGGTGCTTGACAATAAATAAATGAATACAGTATTGAGATCCTCATTTTATAATGAGGAAACTGAGGTAAAAAGAAGTAACTTGCCCCAAGTGATTTAAATACTATGTCCTAAAGCCTTTGTACTTTCACTGCTTTTGCCTAGAATGCTTTCCAGGTTCAAGGCAGGGTCTCAATCCTTGTCTTCCATCAAAACTTGCGCACGTTCTACTCCACAAGTGCTGAAAGTACTTCACAAGGTTATAACCAGGATTAAACATGAATATGAACATCAATAAACTTCATAGAATTTTAGGCCCCATACAAGTTGTTAGTTCTTGTGGTTTCATCTCTAAGTTCAAAGTCAGAAAGACTAGTTTGTTTCTTCAAGCTCATTTTTATTTAGATGTGAAAATACAACTATTCTCTGGGAAGCCAGGTATTAAAATTTCGATAGGCCATCTTATGTTACTAACATGTGGTTTCCTGAAGTAATGGAAATAAGATATTTTGGTTCTTGAAATATTCAGAGGTGAGCACCTGGCCAAAAGCATAGACACATGATTGTGGTTTTAAAATAGCTCCAGGTTTCATCTCTCAGCTGCAGATGTGTTGCAGAGAATATAGATAAGCATGTAGGAGGTATAGCCTTCCATTAACAGATATGAAATAATTGAGTAAATTAATGAGTGATTCTCAAGGTTTTTCAAAACTCTGATTTCCAATTTGCCAAAGAATTGTGTATCTGAAGCGATACACTGCCCAAATGGGAAGCACAATGATCTAAATATTTAGATATTTGGAGAATAAACCACATTTAAGTTTTTCTTCCAGTGAATGGGACGCACAATGATCTAAATATTTAGATATTTGGAGAATAAACCACATTTAAGTTTTTCTTCTAGTTTGTACATGAATAAGCATTTAAAAATTCTATTCCAGTTTACAGTTTGTTCCATTTAACTAATGGAAAAAAAAACAAAGTGCAAGTTGAAATAACTTGTCAAAATTCTCTTAGTGGCAAAAAAAAAAAAAAGAAAAAAAAAAAAGCAGAACGAAAACACTTTATCAAAGTTTCCCCTCCAACTAGTGGTATTTGCCTCCTGGTCTTTGCTGCTTATGACTTACTAAGTCATATTAGAATCATATGAAAGTGCCAATATCTGATTTTGACTTACAAAACAAAATTTCGTGTCGTTCAAATTAATATTATTAATAGAACACTTAAAACCACAGCATATGTAAATTCAGAAGAGAAATTTCTGCAAAAAATTTTTGCAGAAAATATCTTTTCTTGGCCACGCCTGCAGCATGCAGAAGCTCCCGGTCCAGGGATCAAACGCATGCCACCACATCAACCCAGGCCACTGAAGTGACAATGCTGGATCTTTAACCCACTGAGCCATATGGGAACTCCCAGAAAACATCTTTAAATGAAGCTGCTAAAAGAGCAAAATTATTATTACTTACATTATTTCTGATTATTAATTAGAGTCTCATACCAACTGTAGAGAAACTATCACTGGACAAGAACAAAATTATAGTGATTTTGTCAAGTTCAATACTTTATGAATGCTAAATGATAATGTCAAATAATGTCAAATACATACTGCCTACGGTCAGTTAACTAAGAATACCATGCCAGGGAGCCCGAGGTCGTAGTGTGCTTCCTTTGTTATCCTGTTAACTCTACTTCGTTCCATGACCTACTGTACGGACTCTTAATCCCTCAAATGCATATCCCAAGGCAGAGGGTGAGAAACAAGGATTAGGTTGGGGATGAGTTTCAGGAAAAGGTGCAAATCTGTTACTCTGGCAGTGGAGGTAGGAGACATCTAAAAGCAGATTTCTGCCCTATAGTATATGCTCAATAAATGGTGAATAAATTAATAGGTGAAAGAATGAGGGCCTTATTAGTAATGATAAGAGGTCCCATTCCTAATTATGAAATAATATTTTAATGATTAAAATATTTAAAGATATTTTAAATGATATCTTTAAAAAAGTAGAACCATATAAAATGTGTTTTAGGACTTCCCACTGTGGTGCAGTAGGCTAAGAATCCAACTGCAAGTGGCATGGGTTGTGGTGAAGGTGCAGATTCAATCCCCAGCCCAGTGCAGTGGCTTGCTGCAGCTGTGACATAGGTGGACGTTGTGACTCAGATTCAATCCCTGGCCCAGGAACTTCCATATGCTGAGGGTGTGGCCATTAAAAAAAAATGTTTTAGCCAGATCTTTTTTTGTTGTTGTTGTTGTACCCACAGCATGTATAAGTTCCTGGGCCAGGGACTGAACCCACTTCACAGCAGCAACCCAACGCACTGCAGTGACAAAGTGACAATGCCAGATCCTTAACCTAGTGTGCCACAAGGGAACTCCCAGCTGGGTCTTAAAGATATCTAGTGTCCAGATTTTGTAGTTGGGAAAATTAAGGCTTGAAATTAAATGATTAACCCAAAGTCGCACAGCTTCTCAGTGTCAGAACTGGAATTAGAATTTGACTCCTGTTTCTCAGTGCAATACGCCTTCTAATATGATAGGATAAAGCATCTTTCTTACCATTAGAAAAATCAGCATATAATTTTCACATCCTGAATACAGCAGAAGAGTCTTATTTAGTGTTACAATTGGAGGAGGCCTTAAAGATTACTCAGTCTAGGCTCTATTTTACAGGGAAGAGATTCATGGTGCAAAATGTTAAATGCTTTGACTAAAGTTAGCCAGTTAGAGAATCGCCATTGAAACTCAAATCTCCAGATGCCCAAATCCAGAGCACATTCTACATCAGGCTGAAGACAGAGTGTATTCAAAGCTTATCTGCTTCTTACATACTTTGATGGCACATGTTTGTCCAAATGTGGGCAACAGGAAATGTTTATTTATATACAAGTACATGGGAAAGCAATTTCCATTCATCTTTTTAAAAAATCTGTTACAAATAAAAAGTTATTAATACATTCATCCTTTGCACACAAAATACATTCTTTTTACTTGTACTCTCAGTATGAATTATTTCTTAATAATAAAAACCAAAGCTACAATGGACAGTCAAGTGTTTTGGCAATTTGACAATCTTTTTTCAAGAAGGAAAATCCGAACTTTAAAAGACAGTCAATATACACAAAGGAAATTATATATTAAAAGTGCTCCTCCAGTGAATCCTAGAAGATTAAATGAGTGCTGCTCTCTAGCGCGATTTGTAGCCGTCCTTTCAAACAACACAGAGGATTCAGAAATTCTCTATGTGATGACAACTCAATTTCTACAAGACTGAAGCAGTCTTCATGAATGATAGGCTCATAGAAAGATTCTTACAGACATATTAGGGAGTTAGCCATTATTCAGGAGTCTCCTAATTGACCCAATGATCTAAGATGATAAGTTGCATTCTCTAAGTAGATTTGAAGAGGTTCTGCTTAAATGAACACAAGTGACTTGATGTGCTGGACTAACTGCTTCAAAAGGAGATGTTAAAACATATGCCCACATGGAAAGCTTATACACAAATACTTATAATAGCATTATTTATAATAGCCAGAAAGTGGAAAATAACCCAAGTGTCCATCAAATGATGAATGGACAAGTAAAATGTGGTACATATATACATACAATGGAATATGCTTGAGCCATAAAAAGAATGTACTTATTCATGCTACAACAGGAAACATGCTATAACACAAAAATTGAAAATATTATGCTAGAAGCTGGACACAAAAGAGGATGTACCATATAATTCTACTTATATGAAATGTCCAGGATAGGTAAATCGGTAGAGAGAAAATAGAGTAGTGTTGCTAGTTACTGATGGGGAAGCAGGGAGAGAGACTGCCAATGGGTACAGAATTTCTCTGGGAGACGATGAAAGTTAGATAATGGTGATGGTTGCACAACTTTGTGAAAATACTAAAAAACCACTGAATTGTATACTTTAAAGGGATGAATTGTATAGTGTATGAATTACATCTTAATTTTGAAAAGAGAAACTGCAACTCTATTTTAAAATACTTTGCTCAGATTCCTGTTCCCTCTCCCTCTTTTTAATGTTGATTGAAGTTTTCAAACAATCACCTTTCTACAGAATGTTCTCAGTTAACTGCACTCAGGTCACCATTGGCTTGTATTTTTCTAACGGGCATTTTATTTTTTAAAAAACACATAAGACATAATACAGCATACTGTTAATATCTGCATATTAACATTTAAAATCAAGTATTTTGCTTGTGTTGAAGCTAACAGTTAGATTTTATACACCTGTGTTTTCAGATATTACTGAGAATCTATGCTTGAAACCGATAACCAATTAAGAGTTGAGTTCATAAGATCTGATGATGAACTTGTTTGTTAAAACTATGTGTATGTTAAAGATCCATGTTTCAATAGAAAGAGACAGAAAAAGGGAAGTCAGGGATTCTCTAAGTCTTCATAAAACAACTTCTCTAAATATTTTAATGAGCTGCTGAGAAGACCTCCAGAAGTATATATTTTGTATTTTATTTTATCCCTATACTAAAAGTCATGCATTAAAATGCAAGCAACAATATATAAGGGGCACACTTTTTCCCTTTAGATTATCAAAAATCTTTCTTTATTATCTAAAATTTTGAGCAAAGGCTTTTTTGCTGAAAACAGCAATTTTACCCACTTACATTTTTGTAAGTGTATTTACATAAATATATTTATGTAGCTCCCTTACATATCATCAAAGAAGCCCCAACCATCTGGTATGTCTAGAGGACACTTCAGTGAGCAGAAATTAGAAGCCAGCATTCCAGTCATTTGAAATTTTCTACAACAGGAATATGAAAGCCCCAACACGCCTTAAAGGGATAAAAGGATTCACCCCCAAATTTTTTTTTGATAAATCTACTGACATTCATTGTCAAGTAGCCTATAAGAAAGTTCCACTAACCTTCTTCAATTGTATAGGACAAGAGGATATTTGTTCTTAATGATTACTTTCCAGAAAGCAGTATGTTTAGCAGCTGTTTTTCAGAAGGCTTATCAAGTTTTGCTATTGTTATTTAATCCAGGCATAACTATGTAAACTTAAAAGCTGTGCACCATTCAACCGACTAGTAACAAATTATCCTAGCAGATTCTTACCTTTTGTTATTCTGTGCATGATTTTTTGCATTATTAGGCATTTGGTATTTCAATTTTTATTTCAGAACTTAATGCACATGCAGAAAGGGAAACCTTGCTAAATTTAGGTGTTGAGAATTAATGTCTAACAAATAATGTCATATATGAAATTAAATTCTAAAAGCAGATGACAAAACTGGGATGAATGACTCCATTTTTACCAAGAGGAGAAAACAAGAGCCATACAACCAGAATAATTCTTCAAAAGCACACTTGGTTACCAATTATATGTTAACTAAAGAGGAAATACATAGATAATTGAAGAGTTAATTAGATTAAGCTTGTGATCCACATCTGATATCAATAAGAAGCTAAGCATTTATGAACACCTAGCTTGATATTCCCCAAGGGAACAATAATTATCACCTTAATGCGCTTTTTCTGACTGTCAATTAAAAAAAATGAGGCAAAAGGGCAATAATAAACAGCAAACATGGCCCCTTAAAAAGACAAGATCAACCCATTTTTCTTATGGAAAATGGGGTCAAGAAGAAAGAGGTTTAAACTGCACTCTGAGGTATTTCAGTAATAAGGTTAAGTTTCCTGATAATGAGTTTATAATCCTGGAATTACACATTGGGAGAGACGGGAGAGAATACCCCCCCCCTTTTTTTGCCCCCGCCGGTTGAACCCACAGCATGCAAAAATTCCCAAGCCAGTGATCAACTCTCACCACAGCAGTACAATGCCAGATCCTTAACCCACTGAGCCACCAGGGAACTCTGAAAATAGCTTTCTTGAAGTAAAGAAGTGGAGTCTCTTGGGTAACAATTATGCCCTAAGACAGAATAGATGACTTTGTATTAAGGCCCTTTCAGAAATGGAGCTCTTTTTGAAGTAGGGGGATTCTTTGTTTTGTTCTAAGGATGTATTTTTGTATTAGACCATCGAAATCTACTCCTGAGGGAGAAAAGAACTAATATTTGAGTGCTGTTTACCAAGCCTTGTACTTTCAATTTATCTAATTTTCACAGTAATCCGGACAGGTATTATTAGTTTATCTTGTGGATGAGGAAACTATTTTTTTTTTTTTTGCTTTTTTCAGCTGCACACATGGCATATGGAAGTTCCCAGACGGGATCAAATCCAGGCTGCATCTGCAACCTACGCCACAGGGGAAGCAACACAGGATCCTTAACCCACTGCGTGGAGCCAGGGATTGAAAGAGCTGACCTCTGTTCTTTTAAAATCATTTCCAGATCACGTTTTTTCCAAGAGAATCAAACCAACTAACCAAATGTCATGTGAGATTTTTCCATAATAGATCTTGGGGATCGCTTTCTGCCAGTGACCACCAGCTCATCTATGATAGGAGCTGCAAAACTTCATGTCGGTATATTTATGGAATCTTTAGCTGAAGATTTTACTCTGCTAAAAAGACCTATCCTGAAACTCTGAAGACACCAATTAGTTACTGAAACTGAGCCTGGCCTATGTTTGGCAAATAACAAATACATAATTTCCATGATTTCATGTAACTTCTATTAAAAATAATACCTGTTTAATCTTTAACTCAAGAATTAGTTTGTGATTTCAACAGGACGTCAACGAATGGACTGGCAAAGCAATCCCAGCCTAGGGCATAACGGCAAGCCAGGCTCTTCAACTAATGACATGTAATCAACTTCCTTCCTATAGGATGGGATGCACTTTGGGCAGAAGGGCGAAGCTTGAAAAAAAAATCATTAGCTCTGGGTCACAGATATTTAATTCAACATGTTTTGAGGAGCATATTACTGCAACATAGAATTTTAATAGGTCATCTGGTCTACCCCAACAAATGCTGGGATCGTCTCCACATCATCTTTGCTAAGTTCTTATCTAGCCTTTGCTTGACAGAGACTATCACCTAGAGCAGCCCCTTCCGTGGTGAAACAACTTTTTGAGACGTTCTTCCTAGCATGAAGTTCAAATAGAGGCCCGATGACCTCTATTCTCTGGGCCTCATTCTACCCCTTTGAATCAGAGTCTTGCTCTCTTGTACTAATGATATGCCTCTCTCTTTCCCAAACCACATTTCCCCAAATCCTTCAAATATTCTTCAACTGTCTTCAATTTTAAACTCCTTCACTATCTTCATTATGCCTCAATTTATTTTGAAACTATGGCTCCCCAAAATGACTGCAATGTTCTAATGTCATCTCCCTTGCTCTAACATTATTATACTCATGAGCTATTAGAAGAGAAGATAATTTCTTAATTCAGTATGCTGTCTCCCCAGTGTGAAGAATGTAGGGGAAGGCAGTTTTCCCTCCAAACACAAATAGGCTCATGTCACAGATACAAAATCCAAAAAAAAAAAAAAAAAAAAAAAGGACAAAGAAAACACATCCTTCTCTTATCCCAAAATTGGTGTTCAACCATACTCATATGTGGAGCACATTCTGTCAGAAGGATGAGATACACGTTTTTTTTCACTGCTTTTGATTTTCTGGTTAAGTCTCAAGAGTATTATAGTTGCATTAAAACACACCTGTCAGGGCCATGGTTGAGGAGAATAAGTAATCAGTTGCAGGTAAACAGAAATTCTAGAGGCGTTCCCTTGTGGTGCAGCAGGTTAAGGATTTGGTATTGTCACCGCAGCAACGGGGGTCGCTGCTGTGGTGTGGATTCCATCCCAGGCCCAGGATCTTTTACATGCCATGGGCGCAGCCAAAAAAAAAAAAAATCTACAAAAAAGAATGTATAAACCGTAGAAGACCTCTTCCAGAGGCTAAGCAGAGATCACTAAAATACTTGTGATCATGAAATACAGAGAGTTCTGCAGGATAAAGAAACATCTTTAACAAAATCTTTAACACCATTGGTTTGATACTTGGGGGAAAAAAATAGTCCTGTCTGATTATAATATGATCTCATTTACGTAGCGTGGTTTATTTTTTTAAAAACAATGTTTTCATTTTAGTCAGAGGACCAATTCAAAATCACTTGCAACTGATATTTATCCAGAAAGACTCATTAACTGAAAGTGGATGCTGGGCCTGGGAAAAATTATGGGTGAGCTCAAAGGGTAAATGAGGCAAATCATTATCTAATACTGGAAGTCACCAGTGTCCTCCAAAGGCATACGCTCATGAACAGAAGAAAAAAGAAGAGTCCAGTCCTTGTTAAACTCTGCCTCCTCTCTCCAACAAGTCTAAACTGCTTAAAATAAGTAACCCCAATCCAAATATTTTACTGTGGTCAGTGGTTTTTACCTTTCTTAGCAAACTCTCACTCAGAAATTGACACAAGGTCAAATCAATCCATTTCACTTTCATTTTTGGTTATTGATTCTTTACTCAGGAAGAGGTGCTAATATGAAATGACTTTAAAAAAGAGGGGAAAAAAAGCCAGGAAGAGCTAATGGCCTACTCCAAGTAATCCACAGAAAGGATAATATGGCCCCATATAATCCTAATTTAAATGTTAACATAATTCAGTACATGTAACAAAAGCATACAAAGGAATAAACAGCCTTGCACAGGTAAGGGAGAAAGCCTAAAATCCTTCGAGGATGCAGTCTATATGGAGCCATATCATTCATATGAGCGAGCTATGTGATTTTACAGATTCTCCAAACCTGACTCTATGACATGAATATGATGCATTGGGAACTGAAAAGTTTTGCCATATATTAAGTAACTTTATTTTAAAAAAGGAAAAGATCTCATCAAAATGGAAGCAGGCATGGTCTCTGGTAGTCTTATGAGTCAGATTAAGCCAAAGTGAGTTATGAAAAGCAACCCTCTTTTTCATCAACCAATAAAAGAGAATTCATTTTTATTTAAGAAGGCTTGTCTTAGCAAATATTACCATGACAAAGGTGAGTAGGCAAACCATTAAGGTTAGATTCTGGCCTGGGTTAAGATCACCCCATTTAATTAGTGTCCTTTCTCAAGTTCTATTTGAGAAATTTGTTTAACCAGAAGAGCTCCTCTTGGCACTTAAGTCATTTATTCCACTAATATTTATTAAGCACCTACGATATTGTCAGGGCTTGTTCTCAGACTTGAGCTTCATCAGTGAACAAGTGTCCAGAAGGCCTAATCTAAAACTCATACAACTAAGAGAACAGCCAAGAGAAAAAAAGAAACAAAGCCCTACATTCTCCTGTGTCCTTGCCTACACACCATGGATAGGTCACAGAAAGACTAGGAAGAATGACAGGGAAGAAAGGGGTCAAGGGCAGAGCTCTCTAATCCCCTTCTGAGTCTGGCCAAGGGTGGATAAAGAAGGCTGAGGCCTAGGACATAAGAATTTCAGAACACAGGCATGGCCTTAAGACCTGTTCTTATATCGCTAAATCTGCCCCAACTAACAATATTCTATTCCCTAAGCACATAAAACAACTTTATTTTCAGTACACTTGGCTGCTGTGAGACAAAGTTCAATCATGACATGCTGGGGACACTGGATTTTTGCCCCAAAGGAAAGATGATAAACCTCAACTTAGGGACATTTCCTCGCCATTTAAAAAGGGTTCTTCTGCCCACTTTGATTAACGTGTTTTCTGAATACCTTTCACTCGCTCACTTGGTGGGGAAAATGGGGAGGGAGAGGTGACATGATAAATTATTTGGGTTGGTGTTTCTTAAAATGACATTTCTTTCCTATAGAGATAGATTCTAAAATTTAAAAAAAAAAAAAAAAAAAAAAAAAAGCCATTTGACCTCTGGGATCTCTCTCTTACCCACAGGATCAGGACAACCGTGCTGAGGCCAGCCATAAGTAGCAGTCCCTTAAACAATATGTATGGTCTCCATGTGCAAATGATGGGTGACTCTGAAACCTGCTCCAGGAACACTAGAAATGCTTCACCAATACCATGTCTCCACATGACTCATTGCTTTAAAACTCAACAGCTTTTACACATCAATGTATCAGGGCTGAGATTGCCACTGTCTACAGCAACAGGAATTACACATCATCATAGCCTCATCCCGTTACTCATCCCTTGGTTATGCTAAGCAACTAGCTACAGAAACATCTGACAGCATCAACAGCAAACAGGTTTAATTATCTTCCCAATGTGCATGAATATCAGTGAACAAACTAGAAGGTATCAACGTATGGCACTGAAGAAACAGTAACATATTCAGTAGCACGGCTTCCGTCTTGAGTTCTGCTTTTAAATTGGCTAAGTAAAGGCATATCATACACCTCCATTTGAATTGGAGATTTGCAGTAACACATGCATAGGAAGGGGAGGAAGGGAGTTAGGAGGAAAGGAGATTAAAAAAACAAAAACAAAAAAAGGTGGGGGGGGGAGACGGGGAAAAAAGAGGAAAAGATAAAGAAATGGGAAACAATGTATGGTCATGAGTCTGAGAGTAACATTATTATAGAAGATGACCAATGACTACAATCTGCTTCCACAAGCAGAAGTTTTCTAAGGTTATCACTGCAGATACAAAAATGGTTCGTGAGACTTTTCATCTGTTGCTATTCTCACTTACCATGCTAAAAACATCTACAAAATCCTAAGCCTTGGTCTGTCCAAGTTGGATAGTACCAGGTCGTAAAAGATGTGACCTGCTATCAAGGACTGTGCTCTGCTTGGAACTCTGCACTGCAGTCCATTATTCCACAGTATTTTGGTCAGATTGGGTCTATTTTCTCATACTTTTCATGAAGTCTTTTATAGTAGAGTACCAACCATTCTCTCTTTTTTTTTTTTTTTTTTCATTTTTCAAACTTTTTCATTTACTTAAAGGGCAGGAAAGATGGGAGAATGGAAGAATAAAATGGTAGAGGTTTAGAAGGGAACATGAAAGGAAATTATTCTCTTTTCCAACAAATCCAGCCTCGAAAAGGTCATACTGAAATTTTGAGAAAGAGTGCTGATTCATGGACTTCTCTTTTTTTTTTTTTATTTCTAGGTAATGTATTTAAGGACATCAACGTATTAAAACGTTTGGTCTGAAAGAGTGGATTCATTAGCACCAAAAGGAGTCATGGAGCTTGTATCTATTATTAAAACGATGATTGTTAACTGTTGTCATGGGTAAAGGTTTCGTTTCATTTTCACATCCCAAAGTTCTTGAAAGTGCCCGTGGAAAAGAGAAATAACACTTTTCAAAATCTCCATGGAGTCATCAATATGCACCACAGAGACAGGACTTGGCCTTCCCAGTTTTGGTTTATCTGGTAGATAAAAAAACCCCCAGGGCCCCCAGAAGCCCTAAAGAGCAGTCCCCACATGCACCCACTGACGTGCAGGAGGGATCTCTACAGTGCACTGCCCCATGGACTGTGTTCAGGAATGCGTTTTACTTGCTTTTTTATTAAAAAAAAAAAAAAGAAAAAGAAAAAAAGAAAAAAAAAAGCAACATGCTCTGCAGATCACGGAGTGCCTAGTGCAATTTTCTCCTTGATCCAACTCCAGACTGCAAAAGGGTGAAACCATTATGTGTTCTGCTAATGCTGGCCTGTGGATGAGGCCCTCGGCCTGCCATGCTTTGTAAGCTCAGGAGCCCACAGGAGTCAGAAGGTCCCAGAGCGGGAGCCAGAGTCAGCGCCAGATCTCTCCAGCAATTCCGGGCCCATCAGGGCAGCTGCTGTTTCCTCTTGCTTCTCCTTGCCTCAGCCTTCAGTTGAAATTACAACAAGTCAAATAGCTGATGCTTTTTCCTTCTCCAGGTAAGGGTGAGGATACATTGTTCACAAGCGTGTTCTGCCTGGCTTCACTGATGAGGCGGCATGCTAAGTCAAGGAAGAGTTTCTCCACGTTATCGGATTCCTTGGCTGAGGTCTCCAGGTAATACATGTCCTGAGCTTCTGAGAATTCTTCAGCTCTCTGCTGGGAGACCTCTCTCCTTTCAGCCAGATCGATCTTGTTGCCTAAAACAGCGGTAAAGTCAAAGAAGGCATCGTCATTTGACTCTTTTGCAAGTTCGGAAACATCAAGATTCAGCTCCGCATTCGAAGTCAAATCAGACAGATGGGCAAGTAAAGCAGAACAAGTGTGACTGTGATTCCTGGACTGTTTGTTTTAAAATACCAGGGCCATTTGTAATAACAAAGGACTGGAAACAACCTGAATGTCCATCAGTTGGGCACTGGCTGAACAAACTACGTTACATCCGTAGGTGTGTAAAGCAGCAAGGAATATCTTTATAGCCTCCCACAGAATGAGACATTAGGATATATTAAGCAAATAAAGCAAAGTAGAAAAAAGTGTATGTAATATACAACTGTCTAAAAAAAAAGAATAAAAAAATACATTCAGTTTATCTGCTTATTTTTTTTAAGGAGAGAATAAAACAAAATTTTAATTTTAAACATAATGGTTACCTATGAAAAGGAGCAAGGTTGAGGGATGAAAACCAGACCTCTCTAAATATACTTTGTTTTATAGATCTGACTTCAGAACATTATCAATGTCTTATGAGATTATACAGTTCATATGAAATTAAATATAAAAAGCACTTCCTAAAACTGAAAGCAAAATTAAACAAATGAGCCTGTTTATCACAAAGTGATGTCATCACACAGAGAGGAACCACTTCAGGTGAGTTTAAGATAACTTCACCAGTAATTTAGCCAGGCATCCCCAGTGGCATATATCCCAAGGACAAAGAGAATTGAAGGAAAAAGTCCTGAACTGTTGCCGTAATCATCTTGCAGGTGGCGGTGCTGACATTATTATTCTGGGGCTGCTACACATATTACAGGGGAGAAGGCAAATCAGTAATTATGCCACGGCACTGGGGTAGGGAATTCTGGCACAGGAGAAAGGAAATCCAGTTATAAGATTAATGAGGTTGAGTGAAATTTCTGTAGTCATGAATTACAAACGGAAGTATCAGTGAGAATCATTCATGGTGTTATTTTATCTTTAAAAAAAAACTGTCTCCTTCTAGTCTGGAAATCTGACAAAGGTGATATGTCAACTGTGTCACACAGCAATGTTGTTCACGGTAAAAGTGACCCTTGATTGATCACTTCCAACTGGCCTGGGAATCCCAGGTAGAATTATAAATATCTAACAAGAGAGCCTTAACTTTGGGCTTCCCTGAGGTTGGTGATTCTTCATTTGAGGAGACCCTGAAAGTTAGGCCTACTGGGTTGTTACAAGAAAGACTGGCTTCTATGGGGGCATTGAGGCTTCCAGCCAAGACAGATTCTGCACCTGCCTGAAGTGAGCCTTTTTTCCTCAGACCGGAACTGTCCCGGGAGGTCCTGGACAGGTCTGAGGACCACTATGAGGGCTGCTTCCACTGAAGAGGAAGCATGATGCTGACCTGGTGTGTTTCCTGTCCTGTATCCTTCTAAGTGACTGTGATGCCCTGTGGCCAATGGTAGCCTTGTGAGTCAAAATGTTTAACAGAGCCTAATAAGGTAACCCCCTGTGGGTGCTACAGGACTCCACACACACACACACACACACACACACACACACACACACACCCACACACCCACTAGCTCTGTCCACTGAAGAGCCTAAATGCCATTACCGATCACCCAGTAAAGATGATTCCTATCACCTTGTAGCCTCTAAATACAACTTCTCATTGAAAAGAAAGAGTGTCTTTTCCAGGTCTGGAGCAGGAAATGCATCAGGTGTGCCTGGAACACTCATACCAGAAAGCAAGAAAAGGATCGAAGATTCCTGGGTTATGTCAAAAGGACCCAGGAGCCCATATGAGGAAGCTGCCAGTGTCAAAGTTCGAACGCCTGGGGCATCAATAATAATAATTGCAAGGTGGAGTTCCCGTCGTGGCGCAGTGGTTAACGAATCCGACTAGGAACCATGAGGTTGCGGGTTCGATCCCTGCCCTTGCTCAGTGGGTTAACGATCCGGCGTTGCCGTGAGCTGTGGTGTAGGTTGCAGACGCGGCTCGGATCCCGCGTTGCTGTGGCTCTGGCGTAGGCTGGTGGCTACAGCTCCGATTCAACCCCTAGCCTGGGAACCTCCATATGCCGGGGAAGCGGCCCAAGAAATAGCAACAATAACAACAACAACAAAAAAAAGACAAAAGACAAAAAAAAAAAAAAAAAATAATTGCAAGGGACTAAAATATATCAAATATGTCAAAATCTGTAACAATATTTGAAATGTAAATAAAACGTCAAGAGTTACTTTTGGAAGACTAAGGAACCAACACAATACTTTGAAAAGCGATAAACGAAAGAATCAAGCATTTTTCTTGAATATCCTATGAGAACTTTATCTCTGAATACCAACTATGAAGTGTACTTGCTAAAATGAAAAACAAACAAACAAACAAACAAAACCCTGAATCTGACCAGGCTCTAAATTTACCCACAAACCTGTGAGAAATACAGGTGATAGAGCAACATATCAAATGATACCACAGGGGTGAAATAACAAAATTCAAACTTGAAAACTCCATAGGATAAACAAATGGTTTAACAAATTCCCAGGGAGCAAAAATGGAGGGGAAACTTAATAGCTAAAAGGAGAATTAAAAGGTATAAAATTAATTATAACACGTGGATCCTCTTTGGATCTTCAAATATATTTTTTTCACATAAAAGTTGATCAAGGAAATTTGAACATTGCCTAAATTTTTGATGCTATTAAGAAATTAATATTTTTTTAGGTGTGAAAATGACATTGTGGTTAGGTTCTCTTTTTTTAAAAAAATTATCTTTTAGAGACACACACTGGGAGTTGCCTTGGTGCACAGTGGGTTAAGGATACGGCCTTGTCACTGCAGTGGCTCAGGTCACTGCTGTGGCATGAGTTTGATCCCTGGCCTGGGAACTTCCACATGCCATGGACACAGCCAAAAAAAAAGAAAGATACACAATGAAATAATGTAAATTGAGTCAATATGCCATCTGAAATTTGCTTCACAGTAATGTGAACGGGAGGGCAGACAACTGATAGGGAACAAGCAAAATAAGACTTGCTATGAGTTGATAATTTTCAAAGCTGAGAGATGTGTATGTGGGGATTCATTAGACTGTTTTCTCTATTTTGCTTACGTTTAAAATTTTCCGTAACAAAAAGCTAAAAAAAAAAAAAAAAAAGAAAGTCAGGGCCACTTTCATACTGAGCCAATTACATCCCCTCATATCCTCATTTCACTTCCCTAGACAGAATCCCAAGTAGCAGTGCTCTGACTCAAGTTTTCGAGGGCTTTCCGTGGAACAGAGAGCAAAGCCCAAGTCCAGAGTGGAGGACTTTCAAGCTCTTCACGGTAAAGGTTCTCCTGTGTGCAGGAGGGGTTTTAGGACAGAGCCTGGAGCACTCTCTCTCACAGAGAGTCAGATACTTAAGCCAGCTGCCTGAAGGAAGAATCCAGCAATTTGTTACAAGCCAGTACATCACAGTTGGACAAACACAGGGTTTGGAGTCAATCGTACATGCTGTGTGACCCTGGGCAAAGAACCTCACCTGTCTGGGGAGCCTTGCTTTCCTCAACAATAAATATGAGCTCACAACACCTAATGTTCCTAATATGATTCCTGGTACATATATGCTAGCGATAATGCTTTTTCTAAAGTGTTGTTTGTTTAGTTTACCATTAACTATGATTTGTAATTTAATGTTTCTGAGGTTCTTTAAGCGGATTTCCAAAATTCAGGTCCTTCTAGAATACACAGTAATGTTCCTTCTTAGGAGAAAAAATTTAACAACCATATCTTATTAACATTTTTTTCCATCACCACTAGAAGATTTTTAATAATCTGGTCCATTTCACTGCAATTCCATTTTTAATGGGTTTATTTGTTACCACAGAAAAAGCAGAAAACTGTGGGTCATTTTCCGCTTTTTCCCCATACTAAATAGAGGTTCTACTCTCTTACAAGATGAAACTGCAGAATTTCCCTTAGTGGATTCTTTCTGAAAATTAGAATTTTTTGAATTAGTATAAATGTAAGAAGGGAAAAACTAACCAAAGTCCATTTTCTAGGCAAAAAAATAATTGCTTCACTAATGAATTCTGTATTAACTTAGATATATTTTAATTCTAGACCAATTTCCATGATCTTGTAGTCATATTTTTTTAAATGTCTTGCAGTCCACCTTCTTTCCTAGAGTCTGTACTAATAGGAAAATCAATCAGCAATATTTTCTATTTTACTTTTCTAAACCATCACCATGGAATAGAATCTATTTCATTTTCTCTTCAATTGCATTCAGAAGAACTGAATGAATTCATGACTGCATGGATTATAGAGCTGTTGACTATACTCTTGGAAGGTACCGAGGCACAAGCCTTGTGATTATAAATTCTCTGATGCTCATAAATCGATTTCCCTCCGGGTTTGTCTTTACTTACCAACTAGCACAGTGATGACCTTGTTGCTAGCATACTGTTCTATCTCCCGCAGCCACTCAGGAAGGCAACGGAAGGATTCCTCACAGGTTATGTCATAGGTGAGGATCAAGGCATTGGCGCTTCGGTAATAGCTCTGGGTGATAGACCGAAATCTCTCTTGACCTGCTGTGTCCCAGATCTGAAGCTGAAAAGGCATTAAGAGAAGCATCAGGTTGTAGAGGCAGAAAAGAAAGCAAGCAATGGTCTTGCTTTTGTTGAGACACAGAAACACCTTCATGCAATTAATTTCGTAAAATAAAATAATTTTATTTTCTGCCCTAAGAAAAAGGCACCCGGAGCTCCTGCTGTGG
The DNA here is from genome assembly GCF_054392235.1 of Sus scrofa. Taxonomy (NCBI): domain Eukaryota; kingdom Metazoa; phylum Chordata; class Mammalia; order Artiodactyla; family Suidae; genus Sus; species Sus scrofa. The sequence continues at coordinate 17,158,011 of NC_139391.1, forward strand.
TGCAGTGGGTTAAGGATCCAGCGTTGTCTCTGCAGCAGCAGAGGCTCAATCACTGGCCTAGCTCAGTGAGTTAAGGGTCTGGGGTTGCTGCAGCTATGGCACAGGTCACGGTTGCAACTTAGATTCATTCCCTGGCTTGGGAATTTCCACATGCCAGGGCTGTGGCAAAAAAAAAAAAAAAAAAAAAAGAAAGAAAGAAAAAGGCACCTATAATTAAAAGAAAACAAATTTGTCAGATGTTTCTGATTAGAGGGACTTGCTTTATTTTTTTTGTTTTCTCACTCTGATAAATCATTCAGAGTTTCCCCTTTATTCCTTTTTTAAAAAGGCATTTAGGGAGTTCCTGGTGTGGCACAGTGGAACCGAATCTGACTAGGAACCATGAAGTTTCAGGTTCAATCCCTGGCCTCGATAAGTGGGTTAAGGATCTGGCATTGTTGTGAGCTGTGGTGTAGGTCGTAGATGTGGCTTTGATCCTGCCTTGCTGTGCCTGTGGCGTAGGCCGGCAGATGTAGCTCCAATTCAACCCCTAGCCTGGGAACCTCCATATGCCTCAGGTGCAGCCCTAAAAAAGCAAAAAAAAAAAAAAAAAAGGCATTTAGTTCATTTAATAACTTTATTTAACAGGTGAAATTACGAGCCACTGATGTGGCACAGTAGGTTAAGTATCTGGTGTTGTCTCTGCAGCAGCACAGGTTAGACCTCTGGCCCAGCATAGTAGGTTAAGGATCCAGTGTTGCCTAAGCTGTGATGCAGGTGGCTGCTGTAGTACAGATTCAATCTCTGGCCCAGAAAATCCCACATGGCACAAGTGCAGCCAAAAAATTAAAATTAAAAAAAATCAAAATTCAAATGAATATATTAAAGTATCACTTTTGTTAATGAAAACAGGAACAACACCATGGCAGACAAAGAAAATAATTTCCTCTACCACTTGTAAGCTCTGTGACCTTGGCCAAGTCACTTAATCTCTTTGGGCTTCAGTGGCTTCTTTATAAAGAGACTAATAATATGCAAACCTGCCAAAGTCATTTACCAGACCTAAAACTGATGGTTCTAATAACAAAGAAGGCAAAACACTTCTCGCTTCAACCTGAATTTCCCTGGGCAGAGCAGACTTCTGAAGGAGAACTGCTCCCCAGAGAGACCTTCTGAGTGCAGAACAAACCCGAGGCCTTGAGAAGTAACATCCACGGTGATCTTCCCTTGTAACTGCATCAACTGCACATGGCACAGGATGCCTTCACCCCCATTAACAGAACATCATTTCCTCAGGGAAAACCTTCTAGAACCTTCCGATTAGGCCAGGTTCCCCATCCCCCGCAGCTCCCCTATCATCTCTCCCTCACAGCACCTGACACGCACTTGAATCGCTTATTTGTAATAACTTGTTCAATAACCACCTTCCTCACTAGACTGAAAGCTTCATGAGGGGGGAAGGTGGGGTCCATTTTACTGGCAGTTATTCCCTCCACCAGATGCAGCATCTATCAAATAGTCAATGTTCAAATATTTATTCATGGTCTCATTTGATCCTTACAACAACCGTAAGGCAAGTGTATGCCTCCCTTTCATTAACAGGTTAGTCGCAAGGCTGGGACTCAGATGCCAGGCCTCCCCGACTCCCAGCAGAGGACTCGGTCCATATGCCATGCTGCTCTGCTGCCGGAGACTGATTTAATGTCCATCTGCATCTGAGGAGGATGAGGCAGTCAGTGTCACCCTCTGTCCATACCAGCTTAGCTGAGGAGACCGATGAGTGACCGGTGGTCCCTGCCACCAATCGGAGGCACACAGGCTCTCCTTTGATTTGAGGGTGCAGCTGCCCTTTGATGATGTACATGAAAAGCCTGTGGAGGCTGAAGGCGACCATACAGATGTTACAGCTTTTTTCCAGGACAAAAGCTATTTCTCTTCTCAGCCTCAAACCTAGAGATATGGTTCCTCTATGCCCGCATGTGCCTTAGGACAAAAGACTGTTATTTTAATGCCACACTGAGATGCAAAAAACACTTGTGATTGAATTTAATACGGCCAATCATTAGAAATCGGTATGTTCTCATGACTGGCCCATCTTGAGAACAGCTTTGAGAAGTAAAACCACTGAAATATCTTCTAGAATTGCAATTATATGTCTTGGCCAAGATGTAGGCTGCTTTCTCAAGGGGTGGGGGCCACCTCTTGTTAGCCTCATAGTTCATTCTTGAGGAGATCCATATTCCTTTGCCTTTCCTATTCAACTTGGTCTCACTATTCTCTCTGCACTTCATTTGCTCTTTTTCAGCATAGATAGATCAGTAATGGATGCAGAACACTGCGCTAAGCATAGGGAGGACACAAAGATAAATAAAGCATGATCCCTGATCTCAAAGAGCTCATAGTACAGAGAGGACTAACCATAGTAAAACATGAGGTCCTCTATGGGGCCAGCAGGAGAAGTGTCTCCTGGTGTCGGTCTTATGTCCATCAATTTATGTTCTCAATACCACAACCCTGGGCTTTCTAATCACTGTCACCTCCAGCACGGGGCTGTGCCATTGTCCATTCTTCTCTGCACCAACACTTATACCTCCATTGCCCCACTGCTGCAATAACATACAACAATCACTGGCTTACTAGGGTGCCCCTTGTTAGACTGAGTTCTTTGAGGGGAAGGGCTGCCTCTTATTTAACCTCATACCCTCAGTGCCTTCCTAAAACAGCCCATGGTTCGTGGTGGACACATCTGAATGATGGCTAACTGACTCAACAAAGGCTGGTAGAATCACAAAGGAAGGATTGATTCATTTTGCTTAAATGATAGTAGACTATTAAAAAAGGCCTCCCAGATAAAATGTTGGAGCAAGTTGACAGTAATTAACTCAGGAGCAAAGATGCTTTACCTCACACAGTGCCTGGCACAAAGCATCTACTCTACCATAAGATGGTTTGATGAAACAAATGGTTGAAAGAGCAAATACATGTGCACATTTTCAAGGCTTTCCTAGCTATGCAATATATACCTGATGAGAGGAAAATCCAGGAAATCTATTTCTATTATAATTAATCTCCTAAAGTTAAAATGTTGTAGACTGAGCTTAAAGATCTGCTTATTACTCATTAATTTATGATAGGCTAAAAAAAATCAATGGACAGGAGAAAATTCTATATACGTTTCAAGTATATTTTCTACCCAAGGTCATCGTCATAATGCAGACTACTTTAAGAGAAGAGCCTCTTCCTCAGCTTTGCCTCTACTGACCTGGCACTAAGCCTTAATAACTACGAGAATCTTTCGGGGTTTTTTTGGGCCACACCTGCGGCACATGGAAGTTCCCAGGCTAGGGGTCAAATCAGAGTTACAGCTGCCAGCCTATGCCACAGCCACAGCCACAGCAATGTCAGATTTGAGCCAGGTCTGCAACCTAGACCACAGCTCATGGCCAAGCCAGATCCTTAACCCACTGAGCAGGGCCAGGGATCAAACCTGCATCCTTATGGATACCAGCCGGGTTCGTTACCACTGAGCCACAACAGGAACTCCAGCTACGAGAATCACTCTAATACCTCTGATGAGCTGCCTTTGATCCTGGGAGCCACCTTAGAAAGAACGGGATTTGTAGGGGAGACTAAGGGAGGATGATGAGAAGTCAGGAGAGAAACTGGGGTTCTGGTCCTCACTAGGTGGCTGATCCTGCACAAACCACTCTTGGATTCTCTTCCCATTGACTCTATGGGGCCCTGAGAAAGCCTGAAAACTCTCAGCAAGAAGATACTTAACTCTCACCAGAAGAGCTAAATATTAAAGAACACCAACAATAAGAAAACAACCATTTCCTTAAGTGAAGCGTGGACTGCCTTCCTCACATGTCCAAGTGTTAACGAGACCCTTGGATTAATGTGGTTGAAGACGGTCATTTGGGATCTTGATTCTACATATATGGCGAGAAAGGATCACAGGTAAATTCATTAGGACTGGATTTGGGAGATCAGTAAACTCTCACTTCTTACAGATGAAGGTCCAGAGGCCTAACGTGATGACAGGAACGGGAACTGTGCTGTGATACAAAGATGAGTGAGACATAAACCTTGTTCTTGGGGAGCCAGTGGTCTTGTGGTGGAGTCAATGGTAAAGGTGGGTTTTAGGAGTTCCCACTGTGGCGCAATGGGATTAGCGGCATCTCTAGAGCGCTGGTTCACAGGTTTATCCCTGGCCCAGCACAGTGGGTTAAGGATCCAGCATTGCCACAACTGCAGCTCGGATCTGATCCCTGGCCTGGGAACTCAACATGCTGTGGGGTGGCCACAAACGAAGAAGAAGGAAAAAAGATGGATTTTAGCTGAATGTAGTAAGTACTTCAAAATGAGGCTGTGGTTCACAGACAGTGGAATAAATGTAATACCTAGACCTGGGGATTCAGGAAAGAAAAATAAGCTTGTTCTTTAACAATGGGGCTAATCTTATTCACTGCTATTTAATCCCAGGGCATAGGGTACATAGTAGGTACAAAAGTTTCTAATCAAAGGAATGAACTCATATGTATATGTGCATATAAATGAGAAGCACTAGCATGTGGAGATAAAATGCCTGAAACAGAAGTTATCTTAACTCAGCTCCTTGGGATGGCAACCCCCTCTCTCGGCTGGAACAAGAGAGAATTATAGGAGGCTCTTCCTGCCACCGTCCCTTGAGTGCCACTCTTGGCTCCCTCCTTTCCCCACACCCCAGCTCCTTCTCTCCATCCCAATGCACTATTTTTCTGAGCTTTTCAGCTGGCATGTGTGTGGATTTCACACCCTGCTTTTGTCTTCCAGAGCCCCCAGTCCTCCATCACTATTGTATTTGGTGTAGATGTGTCTGCAGTAAGGAATTCCTTTGAGACACTGGGAAAGCTTCTGTCCTCTCAGAAGCCTCATCTTAAACACATCTGTGTGCGTCTGTGAAATGCTGTAAGAGCATCCTGGAGCTTCTCTGCCATTTCTGAAGCATCCAAAGGCAGGAGTGCAGGTACCCATGGGAGAAGGATGCAAGTGACATGGACTCAACCTCGGGATGCTGATTTGGGGATCTGGCTGGAACTCTGTTCTCATTGCACCCCTGATGACAGGGTCATCCCTTCTTTCCATGGGACCCAGCTCTGAAAGAACTGACAGTGGAATTTCACTAACTGAGGGGCAGGCAGAGCACAGCGCCAAAGATCAGTATCTCTACCCTTCTTCCAAGTAATTTAATTGTACTGCACATTTCTGTCCATCACCTTCCTCTTTCCTTGCTCCAAGGTGATGGGCTTATTATGCCTTATGCCCTTCTTGCTCTCACAGCAGGGCAGACCCTGGGGGCGGGGGGCAGTGGAGTGCACTGGTCCACATGAAACTGGTTCAGATCCTGCCTACCTCCCTTGTTAACTGTGTAGCCATGGATAAATAAGTTACTGCATCTCTCTGAAAACTATAAAATGAAGATAAGTTACCACTGACCTCACAGGGTTTACAGTAAAGATTCAGCTAAATGTAAAGCCAATAGCAGGGGGACGGACACATATTAGGCACTTGAAAACATTGCCTCCCTTCTGTTACTGAACACACCATAGCTCCAAACCATCCAAAAGGCCACAAAGGGGAGGAAGGACATCATGGATCCCTCCTGGACCCCTCACTTAGTATTTCTCCCTTACTGGGGTAGGGGAAAGGTGGGAGACAGAGTAATTCAAATAAATGATTCATGTGACAGAATGACCCATAATGAATATGGGAATCAGTAAGCTCTTTCATGATGCGGCTATTAAGAAGTACCTCTGCTTACTGGCCCAACTCAGGAGATCCCCAAAAAACATTTCATCTTTGTCTTATATCACGTCTGACATGATAGGGGACAGGACAAGCTTACCTTAGCTCTTCTCCCTCTGTCTTCCAATCTGTAAATACATCACCCACAACACCTTTCTGCCCCCATAAAAGGAAGAGAGGGACTCTGGAAACAAGCTGCCATGGCTAAGTATGTTATTTTCAATGTGGGTTTCCATTAGGTGATTTAATAATGTTATGAAAACACGGCTGCCTCTAACATAGTACAATGGAAGTTTTTTGGGGTTGGTTTTTTTTTTTTTTTTTGGCTGCCCTGAGGCATATGGAATTCCCAGACTAGGGATCAGATCTGAGCCACAGTCATGACCTAAGCCACAGCTGTGGCAATGCTGGATCTTTTAACCCACTGTGCCAGGCTAGGTATAGAACTTGTGTCCCAGTGCTCCCAAGATACCGCCAATCCTGTTGCACCACAGCAGGAACTCAAGTACAATGAAAGTCTTATTGAACACTTAGCATCTTACCTTTACTTTTTCACCATTAATTTCCACTGTCTTAATCATAAAATCAACTCCAATCGTGGCGCCTTGTCCTGGGGGGAAAAGACCCTAAAGCAGAAATAATGGAAAATAACAATAAGCAAAGCTTTCAATTAAATGAAATTCTCCACCCCTCCACCTCCACCTTCTATCACTATCATCACCAATCCCTTCCTTTGGCTGAGTTAACTGGTAGAAGAGAGATCTCTGGTTAGTGTCAGAGAAGTGCTATTGAATTTAACTTTGTGTGTATGTTTTGAGGGGAGGGGGGAGGGGGGTGAATAGAGGAGAGAGAAATGCTGAAAGAAGGAAGAGGAAAAGGCAGACAGAGAGGATAACAGGAGAGAACTGGGACAGGGTTGGGGCCCTGATTTCAAAGAATGAAACAGAAAAATCAGATAACAAGGATGAGACTGAGAAACATGGAGCCACAGAGATGAGGTTGGATGGTTAGGGTGGACGCAAAAGGAACAGGTGCTCTGAAAGGTAAGATCAAGGAGGGTGAGGACTGGCTGATTAGTCTAGGACATGGATAGCCAAGGGTAAACAACCAATAAGAAAAAACAAGCAAAAAAAAAAAAAAAAAAAGGAATTCCCGTCATGGCGCAGTGGTTAACGAATCCGACTGGGAACCATGAGGTTGTGGGTTTGATCCCTGGCCTTGCTCAGTGGGTTAAGTAAGGATCCGGCGTTGCTGTGAGCTGTGGTGTAGGTTGCAGATGTGGCTCGGATCCCGCGTTGCTGTGGCTCTGGCGTAGGCCAGTGGCTACAGCTCCGATTCAACCCCTAGCCTGGGAACCTCCATATGCCCCGGGAGCGGCCCAAGAAATGGCAAAAAAGACAAAAAAAAAAAGCAAAAACAAGCAAGAATTCAACATAAGAAATAGGAAGGAGACAGTGAAATTCTGAATTTTCCTCTGCCCTGACAGTGATAATCATTTCCCCCACTGCAATGTACCATACAGATATAACCACATGAAATCAAGGCCAATGACCCTGGGAAGATAACTAAAGAAAATAAAGTCATCCAGGGAGACAGTGTAATAGAAATAGCACCAAACAAGGAGGCAGCAGCCTTAGGATCTCTGGGAGACCTCAGGCAAACTCGACTCTCTCTCTCCAGTCTGACTTAAGTATTTCAAAGCAAAACTTTACATCAAACTGGAAGCTGAACTAGAAAGGTATGATCTTAGTAGAACTACATGTACAATGTAATTTACTGTTACATAGTATTTCCTATAAGCTTAGAGAGGGAGTTGGAGGTGGGAAGGAATTCTATCAAGAAAGAACCCTTTAGGGAGTTCCCATTGTGGCGCAGTGGTTAACAAATCCAACTAGGGACCATGAGGTTGCAGGTTCAATCCCAGACCTTGCTCAGTGGGTTGGAGACCTGGCGTTGCCGTGAGCTGTGGTGTAGGTTGCAGGCCAGTGGCTATAGCTCCAATTAGATGCCTGGCCTGGGAACCTCCATATGCCATGGGAAGTGGCCCTAGAAAAGGCAAAAAGACAAAAAAAAAAGAAAGAAAGAAAGAAAGAACCCTTCGGGGAGTACCCATTGTTACCACTCAGTGGTGACGAATCTGACTAGCATCCATGAGGACTAGGGTTCGATCCCTGGCCTCGCTCAGTGGGTTAAGGATCCAGCGTTGCTGTAAGCTGTGGTGTAGGTGGAAGATGTGGCTTGGATCATTGCTGTGGCCATGCGGTAGGGCAGCAGCTGCAGCTCCGATTCAACCCCTAGCCTGAAAACTTCCAAGTGCCATGGGTGTGGCCTTAAAAAGAAAAAAAAAAAAAAAAAAAAGAACCCTTCACCTAGTTTCTCTTTCCTTTTCACATTCATATTCCAGAACCTCTAGAAATTAAAGTAAAATAGACTTTATTAGCTCTGGGAGCTAAGACTGGGGCATCTCTAATTAAGCCCATTCCCTAACAAGAGAGTTCTTTAAAGTATGAACTTAAAAGCCTGAACATCAAAAGAAAATGTTCCATTGCATGTCAGCAAAAGATGTAAATATAAACATTCATAACTTTACTTACAAATATTGAATCAATTTTCTTCTATTTTGATTTGGCTCAAACATAAGGCTGCCAAGTTTCAAGTTTACAGCTCCAGCTGTTTAGCAGTGTAACAAATGCCAAAAAATAAAACAAATTCGTCCCAATGCCTTCACCATCATTTTGTTCCCCAATTCCCCATGCCTCATTAAACAGCTGAATCCAATTCATTTTAACTATCCACTAAATAACAACACAAAACATAGTCTTGTGTATGAAATATGAACTTTGGGGGAAGATGAGAGACTGGGAGAGGTAAAAAGCAGACAGAAAAGAAAAATAATGGGTGGTATGTTCATTGGTTAAAAAAAATCAGTGTTTAGAAACTGAGGAATTTGGGAGTTCCCGTCATGGCTCAGGGGTTAACGAACCTGACTAGGATCCATGGGGATGCAGGTATGATTCCTGGCCTCATTCAGTGGGTTAAGGATCGGGCATTGCCACGAGCTGTGGTGTAGGTCGCAGACGCAGCTCGGATCCCGCATTGCTGTGGCTGTAGTATAGGAGGCCGGCGGCTACAGCTATGATGGGACCCTTAGCCTGAGAACTTCCATAAGCCGAAGGTGCAGCCCTAAAAAAGCAAAAAATAAAAATAGAAGAATTTTTACCCCTAAAGACAACAATTATGCTTTTAAAAAGAAAACCCCAAAGTTCCTGTTGTGACCTAGAGGGTTAAGAACCCAATGTTGTCTCTGTGAGGATTCAGGTTTGATCCCTGGCCTCGCTCAGTGGTTTAAGGATTTGGCATTGCCATGAGCTGTGGTGTAAGTTGCAGTCGAGGCTTGGATCCTACAATGCTATGGCTATTGCATGCACCAAAAGCAGTAGCTTGGATTCAACCCCTAGCCTGGGAACCTCCATATGCTTCGGGTGCAGCCCTAAAAAAGCAAAAAACAGAAAAAGAAAAAGAAAAGCCAGATTTCTATGGTCTCAGAGGTTAGATAAAAATGATGGGCTGTAAACCAGAAAACCTGGGTTCTAATCCTAGCCTTGCCACTAACATGATATGAGATGCTAATAGGTCATCTCATTTTTCCGGACCTGAGGTTTTCACCTGTAAAATGAGAGGAGTAGGCTGAAAAATCTGTAAGGGAATTTCAGTAATAAGACAAAGTCAAGAGAACTTTTGATAAAGGGACTGAAAACTTCTTTCCACCTCTGTAGTCTTGTCCTCCTGCTCAAAGCAGAAAAGATTACTAACGTTAGGTGGAAGTAAAACCAGCTGGGGTTTCCAGTATTACACCATGGCGGTTGACTGAGCTCAGAATCCTGTTAGCTTGTTACTTTTTATTTCACCAGGCCATGGCTTTGACAAAACATGACTTCTATTCTGCTCTCATTGTCAAGGGAAAAACCTTGACATTTCCAAAGGTGACTCGGCCCTCAAGCTGTTTGTGTTACCCAACATGCCTCTCCAGTTTTCCACAGAGCCAGACTATCAGAGCGGGAGGGGGTCTTGGAGATCACAGGCCCCTGGCAGGTGGCAGGGAGGCTCGGCACAGGGGCGAACCTCCCCAGGCTCACGGGGTGAGTCAGGGCAGAGCTCGGACGAACGCCCTTGTCTCCACTCACTAGCCAGTGTTCTTTCCCTGGCACCAGGCTACACTTTGGCTTAGACAGAAAAGTTATTCTCAACTTTTCCAACCAGCACTTGCCATGCAAGATGCATGCATGGTAATCCTGAAAAGGCCATTCATAATTTTCTGGGAAAACACAAAAGAAGGTCAACTCAGAATGATTTCCCACCCATTTCTGTATAAAAATCAGGTATATAATCTCTGGCAGTAATTCTCAAAAGAGCAGCCCAAAGGGAACTTGTACTTAGAACATACAATAAGGACTCAACCCAGAAGGAACACTTAATTTAGTTCAAATAGTCCTTGCCGTTTAATAGATTAGAAAAATCAGCATATTTGGTTCTAAATCAAAGTGATTTAGTCAGTTTTCTGGGAGGAATTGAGAGGGCATCAGCAGGGTGCTTGAGTGGTTCAATTTGTACTTGATTTTTAAATTTATTTTTATTTATTTTTATTTTATTTTATTTTATTTTGTCTTTTTGCCATTTCTTGGGCCGCTCCTGCGGCATATGGAGGTTCCCAGGCTAGGGGTCCAATCAGAGCTGTAGCCACCAGCTTACGCCACAGCCACAGCAACTCGGGATCCGAGCCACCTCTGCAACCTACAGCACAGCTCACAGCAACGCCAGATCTTCAACCCACTGAGCAAGGCCAGGGATCGAACCCACGACTTCATGGTACCTAGTGGATCCAAGCCACATCTGCGACCTATACCACAGCTCATGGCAACACCGGATCCTTAACCTAGTGAGGCCAGATATCAAACCAGCACCCTCATGGATACTAGTCAGGTTCGGTACCACTCAGCCACGACAGGAACTTCCAATGATTATTTCTTATACAAACACAACTTGACTTCAAGATAAGAAAAAGGTTAGGCAGATTATACAGTAACTGGAGAAATTATTCATCTCCAAATTATGTGACAGTGCCTTTACAACTTCTTTTTAAGAAACCTTAGGCATTCAACAACAAAGTGAGTTTTTTTAAAAGTGAACATTTAGGTTGAAAGTCCAGATTCATTTGTTTCTACCTTTGGATGATTATTAATGAGTAATCTATCTTTTTTAATCTAATAAGCCATTTTTGACACTTCAGACTGAAAGTAAAACCTCTCACCCCTTTCACTAAAGGAAGCCACGAGAGGCATGGAGGGCTGGTGGTCACCCACTGAGCCTTGCTCCCTGGGGATGGTTTAAGAATTCTAGTCTACACAAACTATTACGTATAAAATCAATAAGCTGCGCAGATATATTATACAACTTAGGGAATACAGCCAATACTTTATGATAACTCTAAATGGAGTATAACCTTTAAAAATTGTTGAATGCCTGGAACCATGTGCTTCAATAAAGAAAGAGAAGGAAAGAAAAGAGCAGAGGGTATTCCACAGAGAAAGGAAGGATCATGTTCATCGTTGCTGAGATTCCAAATAAAATGAAAAAATTTGAATGTCCAAAAAAATCCAACCCTCTAGTCTAAGCTGTAGAGCTGGAGCACTTGCAAAGGGCACATGAAGGACTGGCAGCCAAGGGGCTGGCATGGGTACCACTCACCCATCCTATTAGGATCCCCCAACCCTGCAGGCCAGAGAAACCCGACCCCAGACCTCGGAGCTCTTACCTGAGTAAATCGTCGGACTAGGCACGTCTTCCCCACACCAGCATTGCCGATTAAAACAATTTTAAATAGGAAATCATAATCTTCCATACTCATTTACACAGCTGCAAGGCAAACACAGGCACGAGTGAGATGGGCCCAGTCAGACCTGCCTACAGAGCTCAAGCCCGTCTCCTCGGGAACAGGGAGTCTGACTCATTTGAGGAGCAATTTAACGCGTCCCTCCAGTGACCCTGCCAGCCAGAGAGGAACACAGGTGTTTGGTCACAGACGGACTTTACTCCTTCTTGTCGCCTCATGCCACAGAGCGCAAATGACACAGATGTCCTTTCCCCCAGTAACCTTTATTCTTCCAAGCAGTCAGGTCACACGTCGCTCACGTGGTAAGATGTTTTAGCATCGTAAGATGTTTTCGTTATAAATTGACGTGCAGAGAAGCTGGAAGTGCAAGAAAGCAGAGCGAAGGGCAGCGCATCCAACGCCTGGGTGCGCCTCTGCGAAGAAGGGCTAGAGACCGGGAGACTAAACGAAGGCAAGGAGCTGGGGAAGAAGTCTTCGGTCTCCGGCAAGTCCTGGGGGTCTGGGGGTCTGAGCCGTGGGAGTTACTGCCCCCTTCCCTCCTACTCCCACCCCATTGCTATACACCTCCTGCTGATGCTGCAGTGGCTCCCAAAGTGCCAGTCTTTTCATTCCCATGGGCTGTATACAGGGCATTTCCTTGGTATGGGATGCCCCCTGTCCCCCCTTTTCTGCATCGTGGAGCTAAGCCTTTAAGGACTAATGAAAGCATCGCATCATCTTTCTGAACTTTTTGCTGATCTTCTCCAAACAAACCCCATTCCTCTGTCCTAAAACTTCATGCAATTATTTGTTCAAATGTCTGCCCCCTCCTTGAAGGAAGGGATAATGTCTTCCAGCTCTATTTTCCTAGCCTGTGGGACAGAGTTACACTTAGTATCTACTCTACAGAATTAAATAATCAATTAACAGGCCGATTAACTAAGTAAATGTAGGCCTTAGTTTCTCAACTGTGCTAAAAGGAATACTACCTGCTCTGTCTACTCCAGAGGACTGTTGTGAAGATTAAAAAAAACAGCTAGGAGTTCCCTCGTGGCTCAGTGACTAATGAACCCGACTAGGATCCATGAAGATGCCGGTTTGATCCCTGGCCTCGCTCAGTGGCTCAAGGCTCAGGTGTTGCTGTGAGCTACAGTGTAGGTCTCAGATGCAGCTCAGATCCGTGTTGCTGCGGCTATGGTGTAGGCCAGCAGCTATAACTCTGATTCAACCCCTAGCCTGGCAACTTCCATATGCCACAGGTACAGACCTACAAAGCAAAAAAAAAAAAAAAAAAAAAAAAAAACCCATTACACAGAAGAGTCTCAGTACCCATAAAGCCCTATTCTGGTAAGAACAATCATCCACTGAGTACCTACTGTGGCTCTGTGCTAATCACTGTAGGAAACAGAGATGAGACAGTCTCTGTTATTGAGATCAACATGAGAAAAATTAAACAACAACTACGTTGAGGGGTTCCCGTCGTGGCACAGTGGTTAACAAATCCGACTAGGAACCATGAGGTTGCGGGTTCAATCCCTGGCCTTGCTCAGTGGGTTAAGTGTTGCCGAGAGCTGTGGTGTAGGTTGCAGATGCGGCTTGGATCCCACATTGCTATGGCTCTGGCGTAGGCTGGTGGCTATGGCTCTGATTAGACCCCTAGCCTGGGAATCTCTATATGCCGTGGGAACGGCCCTAGAAAAGCAAAAAGACAAAAAAAAAAAAAAAAAAAAAAAAAAAAAAACTATGTTGAATACAATTCAAACCAGCAGCAGAGCTCATTTCATACGATGGAAGCAGAACAAGCCCAATGGGCTTTGGAGTTAGAGGAAAAGGATGATCAGCGAGCCCAGCTGGGGAAGGGTGCTTTGGAGGCAAGAGCAGCCTTAGTGTCACTCCTACCGTCTTGGGTTCATAGAGCTGAGGGCTGCAGGGTGGAAAGACAAGAGAGCCCAAGGCACTGAGACCTGTTAAGGATTCCTTGCATTTAAAGGTCATTTTTGTTTGTTTGTTTTCTTTTGTTTTTGGCCCATGCCCATGGCATGTGAAGGCTCCTGGACCAGGGATTAAACCCATACCACAGCAGTGACAACTGCCAGATCCTTAATCCACTGAGTTACCAGGGAACTTCCTAAAGGTGATTTCTATGCAGATTCCTACGATCCTTGGAGAGATGACTGACAGTCAAGTCAAGGTGCAGATGGCAGCTCAGGGGGTTCCATCTCTGTTCACTGGGACCATAAATATATATATTATATATATATACTTCTCTGTCCAGAATCTGGGTCCCTAAGCAGTCATTGAACTCACAATATACCAGGCACTATACTTGGCAATTGATGTCTATTTCCATTTGGGTTTTTTTGTTTCTTTTTTGGCCAACCAGAGGCATATGGAGTTCCCAGGCCAGGGATCTGATCCAAGCCACAGTCTAGACCTAAACCACAGCAGCAGCAGCAATGCTGAATCTTTAAACCACTGTGCCAGGCTGGGGATTGAATTTGCATCCCAGAGTTCCCAAGATGCCACTGACCCTGTTGCACCATAGCAGGAATTCCAAGTTCCATTTGTCTTTAAAAGGCTAGGAGCCTCGTATTTTTTTTTTTTTTTTGTCTTTTTTTGATTGTTGTTGTTGTTGTTGCTATTTCTTGGGCCGCTCCCGCGGCATATGGAGGTTCCCAGGCTAGGGGTTGAATCGGAGCTGTAGCCACCAGCCTACGCCAGAGCCACAGCAACGCGGGATCCGAGCCGCCTCTGCAACCTACACCACAGCTCACGGCAACGCCAGATCGTTAACCCACTGAGCAAGGGCAGGGATCGAACCCGCAACCTCATGGTTCCTAGTCGGATTCGTTAACCACTGCGCCACGACGGGAACTCCCGTATTTTTTACATTACCTATCTTACAGGTGAGTAAATTGAGAGTCACTCAAAGGCATAAAGCTAACAGCCAGACTTCAAGTTCAGAAGGTATACATACCATCAAAAGAAGCCTCCCAGCTACATGCCCCCAGAGTCCTCTCCCCTGCCTTACAGCAATACTCACCAAGTTTTGCTGCGCTTAATTATTTATATCTGTCTCACTTTCCAAGTCCATCCCTCAGCACCCAGGCACATGACTGTGAGCAGCGTAAGAGCAATGAGTGTCTGATTAAGTCCTGATCCCAGCCCCATCCTCACTGTCATCATTATCACCACCACCATCATCATCATCTCATTCTGTATCATTAACTCATTTAATCCTTATGACATTCCTATGAGGTGGACACTACTGGCATCCTAACCTGACAGATGGGAATACGGAGGCAGAGGAGAAATTAAATAAGAAGCTGTTAATAAGGTCCTACTTACAGGTGGGTCTTACTTCACCGGTGGAGCGAAAATTCAAACCCTGATAGCCTGGATCCAGCTCCCGTGTTGCTGAAGCACTGCCCTACAGCGCCTTTCACAATGCCTGGCTCACAGTAGGCGCTTCAGAAAGATCTGATGAATTGAATGGTGAACAGCAAGACTCAATGTGATTTCCTTTTTCTCTTCCCCTCTGGCTTCAAAACCAAAACTTTTTACCATACTGCAGTAGTTTAGGATCAAACTTAGACTCCAGCTAAAAACTCAGGGATGAAAACTCAATAAAGCTATTAAAAGTGAAAAGAAAATAAATCTCAGGGCCAGACTCAAGGAGAGCAGGAAGACGCAAGACTGTGTGGCTCACACGGGGACCACAGCTCACTGTTTCCCAAGCCAACGAAAAGAGAAGACAGCACTGGGCTGCATTCTTTTTCTGTACTTAGGTCATTTGCAACACATTTATTTCTCCATCTTTGGCAGACGTTAAAGAGATAGACATTAAAGAAATGAAGCAGAGAATCAAGAGACCTGAGAAATGGCTCCTAAAAGAAGGTCAGCAGGGCCCAATTTATACACCTTCAGGGAAAGAAGGCGAAGAGTTACTTGGTCAGAGTCAAGTTCATAAACAAGTCATATGGGGTGACCACATGCAGGGAGCCACAAACTAAAAGTGAAGGCCCTTCTCCTTTCTATAAAAAATGATTTTAATGCTCTGATGAATGTTTTTTTAGATACTCCCCTGGTGGGGGGGAAGTGTTTGGTCTCTTTAAAAATGCAGGCTGCCTGTGGCTAAGGCTGAACTGTAAACTCTGGGTGACTGGCTGTGGTTACTGCTCTGTTTCTAATAGAAAACACATTGCTGGATGAAAAGTGCACAAGACTCTCCAGCAACTATGCTCTGAGAAAGCCTTTCTGTTTGGGAAGTAATGGAACAAACAGGTCAGGCATCACCGGTCACCATGTGAAGAGCCAGCATCCCAGGAGGCGGAACCTACTCAGAAGCCATTAGTTAAACACAGCCGCGAGACTGACAACAAAAGCTGCAGTCTGCCTGGGGTGCAAACACATTGCAAAAGACATACTAGTAGCCAAACACAGTTCTAGGAATTTTATATTCTATTCCTGTTAATAATAATATCAGTTGACGCTAGAAGTTCCCAATGTAGCTCAGTGGAAACAAACCTGACTAGTCTCTATGAGGATGTGGGTTCAATCCCTGGCCTTGCTCAGTGGGTTAAGGATCCAGCGTTGCCATGAGCTGTGGCATAGGTTGAGGACAGTGACTCAGATCTGTATCTGGTGTTGCTGTGGTTATGGTGCAGGCCTGCAGCTGTAGCTCTGATTTGACCCCTAGCCTTGGAACTTTCATATGCCACAGGTGTGGCCCTAAAAAGCAAAAAGAGAGCAAAAAAAAAAAAAAAAAAAAGCTGACACTTAATTCAATGTTTATTATGTGCCAGGTATTCTTCTACATGTATTCACTCATTTAATCCCTCACAACAACCCTATGAGACATGCACTACAATGATCATCCCTAACCTACAGCAGCGGAAACTGAGGTACAGAGAGGTTATCCTCAAGGCAC
Source organism: Sus scrofa (assembly GCF_054392235.1). NCBI lineage: Eukaryota > Metazoa > Chordata > Mammalia > Artiodactyla > Suidae > Sus > Sus scrofa. Next base: position 17,174,576 of record NC_139391.1, read on the forward strand.
AAAATAGTCTCAGGACCAGGATTCAAACCCAGATCCAGCTGACTCCAAAGCCCAGCTCCTTCAGAAATAAGATGCTGCTGCCCCGCCTCCTGGTTGACATGCTATAACTGCCATGAGGGCTGGAGGCTCAGTTGATTGGTTGTTTTTCTGTTTTTTTGGGGTTTTCTGTCTTTTTGCTACTTCTAGGGCTGCTTCCTTGGCATATGGAGGTTCCCAGGCTAGGGGTCGAACTGGAGCTGTAGCCACCCGCCTACACCACAGACATAGCAACTTGGGATCTGAGCCGCATCTGCAACCTACACCACAGCTCATGGCAACGCCAGATCCTTAACCCACTGAGCAAGGCCAGGGATCGAACCCGAAATCTCATGGTTCCTAGTCAGATTCGTTAACCACTGAGCCATGACGGAACTCCTGGAGGCTGAGTTGAATGGACTCCGTTGGGACTACAGTGCTCTGGAATCTCTCTGCTCTGGGAGCAAAAGGGGCACACACCGATTCCAGGTCACACAAGCACAGCTCCTCACTCTGCCCTCCAAGCCCAGGTTCCTTTTTAGGAGCTAAACCCAGTCTTTTCCCTGCCAACCACACCCACAAATAAGTAACCATTTGTCCCTATAACCAAGTAGCACAGGGGATATAAACAGGAACACTACTAAGATAAACAAGCCAAACCTCAAATGTCGTCATCACTACCATGGCTCTAAATAAATGGATATGTACAAAAGATTTAAAAAAAAAAAAATGAGGAAAAGAAAAAAACGAGCTTAAAAAAATTTGGAAACAAGATGTACTAAGGAAATCTCAAAAAGAAAAAAAAATTCTAAGCAATGTGATTTTGACAATATAAACCATTTATCAACGTGACCTTTAAAAAAAAAAAAAACAACACTATATTCACTGCTGTACCTCAGAACATCTTTCCCCTTGCCCTTTTGGGCTCAGTGTAACAGATAGAGTCAAGGCTTCTGGAGAACACAGCTCCAGATCCCTGTCCTGCCTTCTGATTCCCAGCTCCTGCCCAAGAACATGGTATCTGGAGGACTTGTTCTGATTCAAAAGCCATGTGTCTCATGCAGCTCCTTTTCCCTTACAAGGAGGAAACTGTAAGGGGGCTGGGTGGACAGATGCACGGCCCCTCCCCAGAACTGCCTGTGTTGCTGCCCTTCTCTAACCCAAAGAGGCAGCACGAGTGCTCTCAGGAATCCAAGAGACCTGGGTCAGCCAAAGGGCTATGGAAAGTTTCCTCATCCATAAAATGGGGATAATATTAGAACCTATATCACTGAGTTGCTTGAGAAGCAATCAGGTAATACACAGAAAAGTGACCCTTTTATTTATTTATTTATTTTGTCTTTTTACCATTTCTTGGGCTGCTCCCTTGGCACATGGAGGTTCCCAAGCTAGGGGTCTAATCAGAGCTGTAGCCACCGGCCTACGCCAGAGCCACAGCAATGCGGGATCCGAGCCGCGTCTTTGATCTACACCACAGCTCACAGCAATGTCGGATCCTCAACCCACTGAGCAAGGCCAGAGATTGAACCCGCGACCTCATGGTTCCCAGTCGTATTCGTTAACCACTGAGCCACAACAGGAACTCCATGATCCTTTTACAAACATAATAATCTAATGTTCTTTTTCTCCTAACCCTCTCACAAGAATCATATATTCTGATTGCAGAACCTACAGCCAAGCAAAAAGGAAAAACAATTACGTTGGGAAAAATCTCTTCCCTACCCATACTCCCTCCTGGGAATAATTACAGTTAATATTCTGGTATATATATAGACTTATAGTTAAATATATATTTGCTCACTCTATGGGTTTATTTTTTTAATTTATGGATTTTAAAAACAAAAACAGAATCATAATATTATACAAATTTTTTTTTTTGTTTTCTATAGAATGGTATTTTCCCAAAACCCAGATTCAGAACTCATGGTCTACAAACAGGACCAACAACTACAGAGGTATCAGCATTCATTCAACATTTGCTCCCATGACCCTAAATACTCAAAAAGGGGGAGGGAGAGGACAGTGACATAATTTTGAGAAATACTAAATACTACAACCCAATGTTGGCAATTTTAAAAGTTCTGAAAATTCCCATAATAAAGACAACTGGCTAACTGTTTAATCCAGGATTTACCAAACATGATTTTAGCTGAGAATTCTTTTTTAACACCTTGTAACATCCTTTGATACTAGGGCTCCATGAAAGATTAGAGTAGGAAATGCTATTTTATAGCACTTGAAGTCAGGACTTCACCCAGGTGTGTTTGCTGGAAGAAGGAAGGAAAAAAGGGAGGCAGGGAAGGACACCCAGTTAAATTTCAATTTTGGATAGCAGCAAATACATTTTAATATGTTTATTCCAATTTTTTAGTATATAAGTATGACCCAAACATTGCATGGGACATAACTTACTAAAAAATTATCACTTATATGAAATTCAAATTTAACTGGGCATTCTATATTTTATCTGGCAGTCCTTCCTCAGGGAAAATTTGATTCATCAGGTCTGGTAGAAATAGAGGCTCTAAGCACAAGCCTGGTCCCTCCACCCAAATGGAGGGAGATGGGCAGGGCATGAGAAAAAAATTATGACAAATTTGTCGTCTGAAATCCAGAACAACCAAACGAGGAATGAAAAAAGGCAAAAAAGATGTGATGTCTGTATATATCTATATCTATCTATTGATCAATCTATATCATGGAATATTACTCAGCCATGAAAAAGAATGAAATAATGCCATTTGCAGCAACATGAATGGACCTAGAAATTATCATATAAGTGAAGTCAGTCAGACAGTGAGAGATAAACATCATATGATAGCACTTATATGTGGAATCTAAAAAAAGAAAGGATACAAATGAACTTATTTGCAGTACAGAAAGAGATTTACAGACTTTGAAAAACTTATGGTTACCACAGGGGACAGGTGCCGTCAAGGAGGGGGTGGACTGGGGGTTTGGGATGGAAATGTTCTAAAATTAGGTTGTGGTGATGGTTGTACAACTATAAATATAATAAAAATCATTGAAAAAATAAAATAATAACCATGGTGGGGGAAACTTTAAAGACTTCTCTTAGAGAGGTATTGATAGAAACTTCAAATAAAATCTTTGTTTATAGAGGGAGAAAAAAAGAAAAAGGGCAATAAGTAACATTTGAAGAAGGCATTACTGAGCTGAGTGAGGTTCTTTAGAATCTGGCCAGACTCAGGGACCAGGTTCAGACTGGCACACAGTGTTCAGCAGGTGAGTCTCTCCCTCCTGGACAATCCCAGGGCACCATGGACCTTCCTCCAAGTACATCTCCATCCGCGCACGGTCTGGTGGAGGAGGCCATGCTCTATATGTCTGCTCCTGATGTCTGTCCTCAAAGACAAGGACCACACTTCAACAAGATATTCGTGTCTGCATCCTCCACTGCTATGTTCAAAACGTATCCACTGGGAGTTCCCGTCGTGACTCAGGAGTTAATGAATCTGATTGTCCTGACTCAGGGGTTAATGAATCTGACTAGCATCCATGAGGATGTAGGTTTGATCCCTAGCCTTACTTAGTGGGTTAAAGATCTGGTGTTGCCTTGAGCTGTGGTATAGGTTGTAGACACGGCTTGGATCCTGCGTGGCTGTGGCTGTGGCATACGCTGGCAGTTACAACTCAGATTGGACCCCTAGCCTGAGAACTTCATATGCCACAAGTGCAGCCGCAAAAAAAAAAAAAAAAAAAAAAAGGTACATTGACTTGGAAGCGTTTGATCCGTCTTTTGCTCTAACAAGGTTCCGTCTCAGGAAGCTCATTATTGCTTAATTACTAGAAGGCAATTACTAAACATTACTATAATCAACTGCTTCAAGCTCACTTGCTTTTACATCAGCTGCTAATTTCAGGTTATTGCAAGTTAATTATTCTCCTTGGCCAGGGATGGCAAACACCCACCTGTGCCGTGGTTGCTTCTCATTCATCACACCATAATCCCCAGCGTTTTGATATGGCCGTTCAAAGCTTTCACAGATGTGGAAAGTGGAAAAAAATCCGACTAGTATCCATGATGATGTGCGGTTCGACCCCTGGCCTCGCTCAGTGGGTTAAGGATCCGGCGTTGCCATGTGCTGTGGTGTAGGTCGTAGATGCGGCTCGGATCTCAAGTTGCTGTGGCTGTGGTGTAGGCCAGCAGCTCCAGATGATTCGACCCCTAGCCTGGGAACTTCCACATGCCGCCTATGCGGCCCTAAAAAGCAAAAAAAAAAAAAAAATCTTTCACAGATATGATCTAATCTGGACCTGTCAACAAGAATTGGTTCATATCACTCATTATGCAGGTGAGGAAACCCAGAGTTTGAGCAATGAAGTGATTCACCCTCAGTCACACACTGGTGAGTTGCAAGGTGACCTCTGTAACCTAGCCACCTAGAACTTCTCCACCTTGCTGGAACACACTATATTTTCCCAGGTTCCTGGGTATTTGGACCATGATTTGAACACTTACTATGTGCTAGGACCTGCGCCGTTTCCTTATGTAATCTATTTTACCTTTTCAAAGCCTCTTTAAGTAGGCATTGTTATTATTCCTATTATATAGCTAAGGAAAGGAAGGTTCAGACAAGTTAACTTACTTGTTCAAAATTACATAGCTGGCTAATGAGTAAAAGCGCAAGGATACAGAACCAATGTCTTTCTTTAAAAAAATTAAGTTGGAACTCTATCTCATTCCTTATACTGAAAAAAAAAACTAGATGAATTAAAAGATTTGGATTTTTAAAAATGAAAATATGAAAGTGCTAGAAGAAAGCACGATGTGGAGTTCTCTTGTGGCACAGTGGGTTAAGAACCTGGCATTATCACTGTAGTACCCTGGGTTGCTGCTGTGGCATGGGTTCAATTCCTGGCACAGGAACTTGCATATGCTGCAGGCATGCCCAAAAAGGAAAAAAAAGCAAAGAAAGCATGATATACCTAACATCTTAAAATGAGAAAGGCTTTCTAAGAATTGCTCAAAATTGAAACCATAAAATAAAGATAATGACCAATTTGACTAATTATTTTATTTTTATTTTTTGCCTTTTCTAGGGCCGCACCCATGGCACATGGAGGTTGCCAGGCTAGGGATCTAATTGGAGCTGCAGCCACCGGCCTACGCCAGAGCCACAGCAACATGGGATCCGAGCCGAGTATGTGACCTACATCACAGCTCATGGCAACGCCAGATCCTCAACCCATTGAGCAAGGCCAGGGATCAAACCTGCAACCTCATGGTTCCTAGTCAGATTCGTTAACCACTGAGCCACGTCAGGAACTCCTGACTAATTAATTTTTAAAAACTCTGCATGGCAAAATAATAAAAGATTTAGGAACTAACTAAAATGCCTGAAATGCATATAACTAATGCATACAGATTCCCCACAAATCAATCAGAAAAACTGAATAACCCAAGAGAAAAAATGGGCAAAGGACATGAACAGATAGTTTACAAGAAATGAAATTAAAATCGTACTTCTATTTTTTTAAAGAAATAATCACCCTCAGTCATGAGTAAATTCAAACTATAATGAATTTAGAATTATAAATGATAATTAATAATGAAAACTATGATGAATTTGTAACCAGAGGCAGTTTTTCATATCAGATTGGCAACATTCACTCTATTGGACCTCGTGTGGAGAAATACTGCTGGTGGGAGGCAAATCAATGCAACTTCTATGGAAGGCAATATTGATTTAAAACTAAAAAAGGCTATTATAAGCCCTCTGACCCAGCCTTTCCACTTCTAGGAATCTATCCTAAATTTATACTGCTACACATGTATGAAGACACATGGAGTAGGATAGTCATTACAACAATGCTTGTAACAGCAAATATGAAAAGAGCCTAAAGTCCATCAGCGGGGAAATGGATGCACAGATTATGAAAACTATATATTAATGTACCACACAGCCTGCTATGAACATCTACAAGATGCATTAAGTAAAAGCAGCAAGATGGAGAATGGCGTGTATAGTAGGAAAAGGGAGGCATATAATTATTTATCTGTATATGAATAAAATATCTCCAGAAAGATACAAAAGAAAACTAGCAACAGTGTTTGCATCTGGAAAGGCTGCAGTATTTAGCTCTTTCTGGGAAAGGAGACAAGCTCCAACTCTTAATAAATTATACTCTGCCCTTCCATTCAGTCTATTACAGTGCTTGGAAGGCAAGGTGATTATCCTAACATACAGAGAAGGGCCCTTTTAAGAAAATCTATTTGGGGAGTTCCCATCGTCCCTCAGTGGTTAACGAATCCAACTAGGAACCATGAGGTTGCGGGTTCGATCCCTGGCCTTGCTCAGTGGGTTAAGGATCCGGCATTGCCATGAGCTATAGTGTAGGTCACAAATGCGGCTCGGATCCTGTGTTGCTGTGGCTCTGGCGTAGGCCGGCAGCTACAGCTCCAATTAGACCCCTAGCCTGGGAACCTCCATATGCTGCAGGAGTGGCCCCAGAAAAGGCAAAAAAAAAAAATCTATTTGGGGTGCTCTGTTTATTATCTTTGTCTGCCTTGCTGCACCCCTTCTTGTGACAGAGCCCCAGGAAGGAGTGTCCCACCCAGGCGCTGGAGTTGCTTTTTCCAGTTCCTGGTGTGTATTAAGCCGTGTCTTAGCACAGGGAGTCCCTACATGGTGGACTCATTCTTCCACACCAACTTCCCTCAAAGGCAAGTATCCATCGTGTGACAGCCAAATCCAAAGGACAGAACAACAGTTTGTGTCACTAACAAAAATAAACTTTCATCCATGTGTATCATTACTACTCAGAAATTATTCTCACTGCCCTCTGACACAGAATATTCCTGAGGACGGAGGAGGAGCCTATCTTTTTCTACCCATTTTACAGAAAGTAAGAGAGTGACGTGCCTCAGGCCATGCAGCAAGCAAGCAACAGAGTCAGAAGAGCACATGAGGGTCTTCTGACTTTAAATCAGAGCTGCCGCCAGGACAAATAACATCTACAAATACAAATTCCTGCTGGGCAAGGTCACAGGTTAAGCACCAGGAGAGCCTGGCATGGACCCATTGCTGGGAGGGAGGTCAAAAGCAGCCCTTGGAAATATTTTTGGGAGGGGACTATTTTTTAAAGACATGGAAAAAATGAAAATAGAAAATAAAGTGGAGTACCCACTGTAGCACAGTGGGTTAATGATCTAGCTTGTGTCTGTGGAGGCACAGGTTCGATCCTGGGCCCAGTTCAGTGGGATAAGGATCTGCACTGCTGGAGCTGTGGCGTAAGTCGCAGCTGCAGCTCGGATTCGATCCCAGGCCTGGGAATTTCCACATCCCACAGGTGCGGGCAAAAAATTTTTTTTAATTTAAAAATAAAAGATAGGAGTTCCCGTCGTGGCGCAGTGGTTAACGAATCCGACTAGGAACCATGAGGTTGCGGGTTCGGTCCCTGCCCTTGCTCAGTGGGTTAACGATCCAGCGTTGCCGTGAGCTGTGGTGTAGGTTGTAGACGCGGCTCGGATCCCGCGTTGCTGTGGCTCTGGCGTAGGCTGGTGGCTACGGCTCCGATTGGACCCCTAGCCTGGGAACCTCCATATGCCGCAGGAGTGGCCCAAGAAATAGCAAAAAAAAAAAAAAGACAAAAAAATAAATAAATAAATAAAAATAAAAGATAAAAATAAAGTAGGCCTGAGAGCTCCAGAATATTACTTTCGAAAAGTAAGACAATATAAGATTTTGTTATCATATTCTTTGTACATCCTTTTTATATTTTCCTATTTCCTCAAAATACAAAATGGATTTGGGATATCAGACAGGGAAAATGATCGACATTAACCAAAGCCAACGTCCCTCTGAATTATCCTGTAAGTAAACAATGCTCTTTCACCTTCCTCAGTGAGAGCACATCTGGGCTCCTGCGCTGAGCCCAGATGTGTTTTCCCACAGAGAAGTGAGAGGAGGGGGAAAAGGCCACTGTGTGGGACCCACTTGGGCCCCGATTCAGTTGACTCCCCAGGCAGAGCTAATTTGTTTTGTACCACACAGCACATGGGCACAGGTGCTTGACAAAGAGTCTTGGATGCGCTCAGAAGCATTGGCACCTTGTTTCCTAGGGGAAAAGATACCCTTCCCACTCATTAATCCCTTTCCAAGATAGGTAGCTTCTATCTGCAAAACATGTTTGTTCGAATGATCTAAAAAAGGCCCTCCCAGACCTAACTTGCTGTTTCCGTCTTCTGCTCAAGCTGGCCAGGCTCCCTCTGTTGTCCTCCTCTAACAACAAACAATAGCACCTCAAAGAGCTTGGGGGTGGGGAGAGGCGGGGAAGGTTTGTCCTCCCCTTGTGTTCTCTAAATCGGGAGCTGCGTCTAATCTTTCCTCTGCAGAAGCTTTCCTGCGCCTGTTTGGCTGGACAGGAAGGGCCTCATTATCAGCATCTTTAGGCTCCTCCCCCAGGCTAAGCACACAATGCAGCCAACGCTGGCCAGAGGTCAGGGCTGCAGCCCCACGCACTTCCCTCTGCTTTAGGGACCCATGGCAGACCAAGGACAGAGAAGTCTTCTCTGTCACTCCAGGCTGGACCCTACTTCCAGCTGTTTAAACAGAGCTGCTCCTTGCTGGAAGCAGGAAGAAAAGGAAAAGAGAAACAAGGGTCTTCATGCTTTACGATCCAAGTGGATAAAGATAAAATCTAGCAATTCTCCCAAAAGTGGGTAAAGTCCTTTGTCACTGTGGAGAGTGACTATCTGTCTAGAGCCTGGGGGCTTTACACACACAAGCCCATTTCATCCTTGAAACAGCCCTGCTAGGTGGAATTTCTCAGTTATCATTACTATCAGTAAGCTTTTACATCCAGAGAGCACCTCAAGTTTGCCAAGTGTTTTTCTGTCAATTATCTTATCTGCATCCTGGCAAATTCCTATGCGGAAGACGGGGTAGAAATTCTTCCCCAGCCTGGTCCCCCAACACGCACACTGCATGCCATGAGCCATGTCCAAGGTCTGCAGATGTGCTGTCAGAACTGTAGCTGAAATCCCCCTCTGCTATGCCTTTATCTCTACACTCCAACCTGGCTCAGGCCCTGATGACCTCTTCCCCAGCCAGTCTACCACGGGCTGCTAACGAGGTGAAGTGTAAAGTGGCACAACGTTCCTCACCAGCAAGTTTCCAGTGTTTATCAAAAGCCTTAACAACATCCGTACTCTGATCTAGCAATTCTGCTTCTGGGAATTTTCCTAAGGAATGATTCCAAGATGAGCATAAAGATGTATTCACAATAGTGGATCAAGAAAGTTCATACCAGTATTACTTAGAAGAGACCCCTAAAAAGGAGGGAGAAAGTCTTCCATCCAATAATGGAGATGTGGTTACACTTTTACTGAACCACATGATGTAACATTATGAAATATACACTTGGAAGAAAATACATTTTAAAAATGCTTACTTCACCAAGGAGGTGAAAGACACATATGGTGAGAACTATAATGTATTAAAGAAGATTCAAAGAAATGGAAAGATATTCTATGCACTTGGACTGGAAGAATTAATATGGTTAAAATGGCCATACTACCCAAAGCAATCTACAGATTTAATGTGACTGCTATCAAATTACCCATGACATTTTTCACAGAACTGCAATAAACAATCCAAAAATTTATATGGAACCATAAAAGACCCAGAATTGTCAAAGCAATCCTGAGGAAAAAAAAAAAAAAACAGGAGGTATAACTCTCCCATACTGCAGGCAATATTACAAAGCCACAGTAATTAAAACAGTGTGGTATTGGTACCAAAACAGACATACAGACTAATGGAACAGAATATAGAACCCAGAAATAAACCCAGACACATACGGTCAGTTAATCTTCAACAAAGTAGGCAAGAATATAAAATGGGGAAAAGGCAGTCTCTTCAACAAGTGGTGCTGGGCAAACTGGTCAACTGTATGTAAATCAATGAAACTAAAACACACCCTCACACCATGCACAAAAATAAACTCAAAATATCTTGAAGACTTAAACATAAGACACCATAAATCTCCTAGAAGAGAACATAGGCAAATCATTCTACAACATCAATCATACAAATGTTTTCCCAAGTCAGACTCCCAAGGCAAAAGAAATAAAAACAAATGCAAAACAAATGGAACCTAATCAAATTGACAAGCTTTTGCACAGCAAACCATTAAAAAACAACAACAACAACAAGACACCCTACACAATGGGAGAAAATAGTTGCAAACGATGCAAGGGACAAGGGCTTTATCTCCAAAATATACAAACAACTCATACACTGTGAAAACAAAAAAAAACAAACAACCCAATCAAAAAAGACATAAACAGACATTTCTCCAAAGAAGACATACAGATGGCCAACAGCCTTGTGAAAAAATGTTCCATCTCACTAATTATTAGAGAAATGCAAATCAAAACTACATTGCAGTACCACCACACACCAGTCAGGATGGCCGTCATTAGTAAGTCTACAAACAGCAAATGCTGGAGAGGGTGTGGAGAAAAGGGAGCCCTCCTACACTGCTGGTGGGAATTGGTACAACTACTATGGAAAACAGTATGGAGGTTCCTCAGAAAACTAAATATAGAACTGCCAGGAGTTCCCATCATGGCCCAGTGGTTAACGAATCCGACTAGGAACCATGAGGTTGCGGGTTCGATCCCTGCCCTTGCTCAGTGGGTTAACGATCCGGCGTTGCTGTGAGCTGTGGTGTAGGTTGCAGACGCGGCTCGGATCCTGCGCTGCTGTGGCTCTGGCGTAGGCTGGTGGCCACAACTCCGATTAGACCCCTAGCCTGGGAACCTCCATATGCCGCGGGAGCGGCCAAAGAAATAGCAAAAAGACAAAAAAAAAAAAAAAAAAAAAAAAGAACTGCCAGATGATCCAGCAATCCCACTCCTGGGCATATATCCACACAGAACTATAATTCAAAAAGATACATGCACCCCATGTTCACTGCAGCACTATTCACAATAGCCAAGACATGGAAACAACTTAAATGTCCAACCACAGATGAATGGATTAAGAAGATGTAGTACATATACACAATAGACTACTACCCAGCCATTAAAAAAAAAAAAAAAAAAAACACAAAATAATGCCATTTGCAGCAACATGGATGGAACTAGAGACTCTCACTCTAAGTAAAGTAAGTCAGAAAGAGAAACACAATGATATCACTTATTCTGGAATCTAATATGGGGCACAAATGAACCTAGCTACAGAAAAGAAACAAACTCATGGACATGGAGAACAGACTTATGGTTGCCAAGGGGGAGAGGGAGAGAGTGGGATGGACTGGGAGTTTGGGGTCAGTAGATACAAACTATAGCATTTGGAGTGGCTAAGCAATGAGATCCTGCTGTATAGCACAGGGAACTATATCCGATCACTTGTAATGGAACATGATGGAAGATAATGTGAGAAAAAGAATGTATATATATGTATAACTGGGTCATTTGCTGTGCAGCAGAAACTGACAGAACGCTGTAAATCAACTCTAATAAAAATGTTTTAAATGCTTACCTCTGGGTGGTAGGATTATAATGTATTTTCTTTATATACATCTTCTAAATTTTCTTCAATGAACACGACTTACTTAGAAACAATACACTTTATTAAATACAGGATCTTAATACTAGTGAGGGAAATATGAGACAGGTACACACGTACCCAGCTAGTGACCATCCACATTCAATTGGCTCTTCTAGAAAGCAGGATCTGCCTTGATGCAAGTCAAAAGCCATAGCAGAGTTCAAACATTTCGTGCTGGGAGCTCACTACTGGGAATGCACTTTAAGGAAAGAACCGAACAAACTCAAAACATGAAATGAACAAAAATGCTCACTACATCGTATCTAAAAGAACTGGAAACAATCCAAATGTCCAAAACATGAAATATCAACACAATGGAATGCAGGGCAGCCATTAAAAATGCCAACTATGAAAACTATGTAGAAATATGAAATAATGTTGAAAATAGGCTGTAAAACTAAGAACACACAAAGCTGCATTTGTCAGGACTGTAGATAATAAAAAATAAGCATGTAAGTGAACAAGGGCATTTGAAAAGCAAGAACACATACTGTGTTTAGATTATGAGATCACAAGGAGCTTTTTGTTTTTTTCAAGTATCATCCTCCCCTTTTTAAACAAGTTTTTAACATTTCGTATGTACCATAGATACATTTTTTAAAGCTTAGGAAACACAGAAAATGGGAAAGAAATTACAAAAGGAAGAAATCCCTGTCAGCATTTCGATGTGTTCCTCCCCCGTCTTTTTCCTAGGCTCTAGGTGGTTTGGTTTGGTTTTGATCACTGTAATCAGATCAACATTTTCTTTAAAGTAGTTACAAAATCATTTCCATTTTTAAAAACCAAAGAACATAACATAAGACCTTTAAGTACATATACTGACAGGTTTTTTCAAGTGCTGTCAAGAGACCTGACCTCATACAATGACTGTCTGTAAGTGAAAAACAGCAACATTGCACCACTGTGATAGACTAAATGGAATGATCAAAGTTCCTAAAACCTGCAGAAAAGTCTTAGGCCTCTATCAATAGCCATAAACTGGGAGCATGGAGAATGCTGTGTTACTAAAGCTGACATCATTGGAAATTGGAAGGAATTCCTTTTTTTGGCATGTGGAAGATCCCAGGCCAGGAATCAAACTCATGCCACAGCAGTGTCCAGAGCCATGGAAGTGATGTTGGGTCCTTAACCCACTAAGCCACCAGGGAACTCCCCAGAAGGACTTTTAACAGACTTGTATATAGATACAGCAATGTACTAAGTTTTCAGATGAGAAAAAGCTTGAAAGAGACAAATGCAACGAGTTATTTGATCCAAAATATTAGCCTCCTTGATAGCGCTCATGCCATTATTCTCTGGTCCACCTGCCCTGGCGTTCTCTGAGGCTTCTCTTTTGTACCTAGGCTGCAGCTACCCTCTCCTGCCTGCCCTCTCTTCCCTCTCCCTCCTGCTTCCCTATGTGCATCCCCACTCTGCTACCATCATTGGATGAGTGGCCCGATCCGCATAGACCTGCCCTGGGAGAGAAACAGGGACAGGGAAAATCACTATCTAAGCAGTGCCTGGGCTCTGATGCCCACTGAGTGAGTGGGGGCCCTGGAGAGAGTGAGAGGGAGGCTGAGTCTGCTGTCCTGCTGTCACTGTTTCGAGGGGCTCAGTTTCTGATGGGGTGTGATGCTTTGGGGCTTTTCTTCTTTTTTTTTTTTTTTTTTTTTTTTTTTTTTGCTTTTTAGGGCCACACCCACAGCATATGGAAGTTCCCAGGTTAGGGGTCCAATCAGAGCTACAGCTTCAGGCCACAGCCACACAGGATCTGAGCTGTGTCTGTGACCTATACCACAGCTAATGGCAATGCTGGATTCTTAACCCATTGAGGGAGGCCAGGGATAGATCCCGCATCCTCATGGATCCTAGTTGGGCTCGTTAACCACTGAACCACGACAGGAACTCCTTCGGGGCTTTTCACACAACAGGGCTGCTCAATACAAACTGACTATTCATCTCTTACATGCACAAGGCTGGGGAAAAGTGCTGGGCTGTGCTGATTGAGACATGAGATGCCACCGCTCAAAGAGCAAACCTCACTCAGATACTCCCCACTTCAAGGAAAAATGTCACGCTGTATTCTTTGCCTTAGGACTTTTAGAAACTAACCCCTGTTCAAGATGCAATGCGACTCCACTGCAACATTTTCAAAGAGCTAATCTGACCATGTCATTCCCACACCAAAATCGCAGGGCTCCCGGCTGCCTGCACAAGCCCTCTGCAAGAGGAAGGACAGGGCCCTGGTGAAGGGGGCCAACTTAGGAGTCAGACTGCCTGAACCCAAGGCCTGCTTCTCCCCTTCATGAGCTGGGTGACCTTAGGCAATGTGCCTATCCTCTTGGTGCCTATGTTTCTCTGTAAGTAGGGATAATAACAGTACCTGCTGCATCGGGTTATCGTGTGGATTAAAAGAATGAATGTAATAAAGCACGATAAAGAGAGCCTGGCACGTAGGAAGCCCTAAAATAAATCTTACGAGTTGTTCTTATGACTGTCATTGTTGGAGAAAGTTCAAATTCCCTGGCAGGGCATAAAGAGCCACCCGTGACCCAGCCCCCTGCTCATCCCTCTGGCTTTGTTTCTGGTGACCTCTGAGTTACACTATGATGATTACACACACAGCCAGGCCACGGTCCCAGAGCATGGCCCCAAGGCAGGTTCAGCTCTCTACACCTTTACTCACAGGGGGCCATCCCTCCTGGTTGCTGATAGCTCTGGAACCTCCCTCCCCACCCCCCCACCCCCCCCACCCCCCCACCCCCCATGTGAATTAGCCACTCCCTACTTTGGGCTTCCACTATGTTCTATGGAGGTTCTCCTCCTGGATAGATACCTTATTATTCTCACTGGCTTAGTTAGCCTGCTTTCCCCACTAGACCCTAAGGACAAAGGCTCCTATGAATTCCTATCTATATCCCCAATGCTTGGCATTCAGTAGATTCTAAATAAGTATTTATTAATAAATGCCAAAGAAATGTTGATCAGAACATGTCAAAAGCTAGGAATACTTTTCAGAGAACCTAAACACCAGGATGAGGAAATCAAATCCCAAAACATAGTGTTCTTAAGAAGAGTTAATTGGCAAAGATCATATAACCAAAGAGAAGAAAATTTTAATTTCCCAGGGGAAAGCCAAACCTTGTTATAATGCAGTGTCTTTGTGTGCACTGACAGGGCCAGGGAGTGACAATAATAATGGTTCGACCTAGCTGATATTGACTATTCATTGAATAGCAGTTTTTAAACCTTTTCTTAAGGAAAAAAAATATAGCTAATTGGGAAGTATTTTTTCACTTTGTCCATAGTACAGTTTACTTCAATATAAAATACTGCGGGGGGGGGGGGTGCTTCTCATTGTGGCACAGTAGGTTAGGGGCATTGTCTCTGTAGCAGCAGCTTGGGTCACTGCAGAGGCATGGATTCAATCCATGGCCTGGCACAGTGGGTTAAAGATCTAGTATTGCCTCAGCTGTGGCATAAGTTACAGCTGTAGCTTGAATTTGACCCCTGCCTCAGGAACTTCCATATGCCACGGGTGCAGCCAAAAAACCAAATAAATGAAATGAATTAATTGATTAATTAATTAAATGCCGCAGGGGACCCGGATTGCAAGAAAAAGAGAGAATTAATCTTTGCTGAATGTTTATGATAAGCCAGATACTTATAAAGTGATGAACAGGCAGACAACCCAATGTTCATAAAGCATACATTCCAGCTGGGTGGAAAAGAAAGCAATGAATGAATGGGAAAATGAGCATATACATAAAAAAATAAGAAAAATATCAGATAGTGACAAGTTCTTGAAGAAAATAAAAATAAAAGGAAGGGACAGAGAGTGGCTAGGCATCCATTTTAGGGTGGGCTGTCCCAGAGGGTCTCACTGAGGTGGTTCTACCTAAGACGAAATTTGAATAAGAAAGAACCAAGCACTATAAAGATTGGAAGAAGATCACATGGAGATGAAGGAATAGCTAGTGAAAACGGCCCTAAAGCCAGAATGGACTTGGCATGTTAAGGAACCAAAAAGAGAACAATAAGGCTGGGTGCAAGGTCAAGGAGAAGAGGGCTAAGAGGCAGGCATGGGGCAGGTCACAAAGAGCTGGGCCAGCAGGGTAAGGAGTTTGGATTTCATTTAGTGCAAAAGGAGGCCACCTCAGGGAGTGATTAGGAATGTGACATAAAACAACTAACATTTTTCAAAGATTTCTCTATTCCCTATAATGAAGGGTACTATGATATAGATACAATTGAAGCAAGGAGACTAGTTCGGAGGTTATTGCAGATACTCCAGGTGAGAGATGATGTGGCTCAGACGAGGGTGCTGGTAGTGGAGATGGAGGGAAGGAGATACACTGGGGAATATCTTTGCAGACAGAGAGGATGGAGCTCACTGAAGAACTGGATGATGATGGTGAAGAAAGCAATCAAAAATCATGCCTATGGAAACAACCTCAATGTCCATCAACAGATGAATGGATTAAGAAGATGTGGTATATATACACAGTGGAATACCACTCAACCATAAAAAAGAACAAAATAATGCCATTTGCAGCAACATGGATAGAACCAGAGACCCTCACACCAAATAAAGTAAACCAGAAAAAAAAAGACAAATGCCACATAATATCACTTATATCTGGAATCTAATATACAGCACAAATGAACCTTTCTACAGAAAAGAAACAAACTCATGGGCATGAAGAACAAACTTGTGGTTGCTGGCGGAGGGGGGAGGAGGATGGACTCGGAGTTTTGTGTTAGTAGATGCAAATTATTGTATTTGGAACAGATATGCAATGAGATTCTGCTGCACAGCACAGGGAGCTATATCTAATCACTTGTGATGGAACATGATGGAGGATAATGTGAGAAAAAGAATATATATATATATTTATATGTATGTATGACTGGGTCACTTTGCTGTACAGCAGAAATTGACAAAACAATGTATAATAGGAAAAATAAAAACCTAAAAAAAAGTTATGTGTAGAGATTTTGGCTTGAGCACTTGTGGGGAGTACTAACACCGCCTACCGAGGTGAGGAAAACTGAAAGGAGAAGTTTGCGGTAGAGACTAAAGAGTTCTCTTTCAACCACGTTAAATTTGCAATGTCTCTTAGACATCTATCTGGCTAGGAGTCTGGAGTTCCAGAGAAAGTCTGAAGATGAGCTGTAGGCTTGAGGGCCATTAGCAAATGGATGTTACAGAAAGCTGGGTTAGAAGAGGACATCTATGGAGGGTGAATAAGCAGAGGAGAGAAGGGGGCCTTTCAGATTATGAGGTACCTCGCCATTTAGAGGTTGAGGAGAAAAGGAGACCAGAGAGGCAGGAAGAGACCCTGGAAAGTTGAGTGTCAACGAAAACAGAGATCTGCCTTGTGAAACGCTGCTGAGAGAGTAAGATGAAAACAAAGCAGAGGCCTTTGACTTGGCCACATGGAGGTCACTGGCTGACACAGACAAGAACAGTCCCTGTGGAAGGACAGAAGAGATTAGAGTGAGGGGAAGCAGTCAATGTCAAAACTATGGACAAAGTTCCACTGAAAAAGGGAACAGGGAAATTAGAAGATGGCTTGAGGGGGAAATAATGTGAACAGAGTTTTAAAGTAAGTAATACGCTTATTTTTGTAACATTTGAGAGACAAAATGAGAAAACATGCTGGAATTTGGGGGAGGGCAGTGATGGTGTTTTCAGGTAAGAGATCCTAGAGATGTTTATTTGCTACTAAGGATTATCAGAGATGATAGTAAATTCTAAGATCAAAGATCTATAAAACTTGGTCTTAACACAGTTATTAATGTGCCAAAAGGTAAAGGAACTGGTAGGCAGGGAGCTGGGACACCAACCCAGGTCTGTTTTGACCCATACGTGCATCTTCATTCCACTACACCATTGACTGTAATATAACAGGGTAGCATTTGCAATAGATCCCGACTCCAGGCTCTGAAGATAATCAAATAGAGTTAGAAGAAATCTTAGGACAACTTGGGAGAGCTACCACAGATACACAGCTCCTTCTTCATGAGCAAGGTCTGTTCACCATGAGAATTCCCCTGTTGCATTTTCTCTCAAATGTCTTTTATGTGTGAACATCTGGCTGAGGTCCTACTAGCGGCAGAGGCCTCCACTGTTGCCCTGTCATGTACAAAGTGGGTTTGAGGAGAGGATTAGGACACTGAGACCACTCACAGTGCAGAGTAAGGGAGAACACTGCAGGGAATAACCTATCTAGTGACTATAACAAGGTAGTAAAAATACTTTAAAAATTTAGTCCTGGAGTTCCCGTCGTGGCGCAGTGGTTAACGAATCCGACTAGGAACCATGAAGTTGCGGGTTCGATCCCTGCCCTTGCTCAGTGGGTTAACGATCCGGCGTTGTGGTGTAGGTTGCAGACGCGGCTCGGATCCCGCGTTGCTGTGGCTCTGGTGTAGGCTGGCAGCTACAGCTCCGATTAGACCCCTAGCCTGGGAACCTCCATATGCCGCGGGAGCGGCCCAAGAAATGGCAAGAAGACAAAAAAAGAAAAAAAAAAAAAAAAACAAGTAAAAAAAAAAAAGTTTATACTCAGCAAAAGCGAAGATGGAAATGAAGGTACATGATCATTTTCTCTCTCTCTCTCTCCCTCTCTCTCTCTCTCTCTCTCTCTCTCTCTCTCTCTCTTTCTTGGCCACCCCATGGCATATGGAGTTCCCAGGCCAGGGATCAGAT
This sequence comes from Sus scrofa, assembly GCF_054392235.1. Taxonomy (NCBI): domain Eukaryota; kingdom Metazoa; phylum Chordata; class Mammalia; order Artiodactyla; family Suidae; genus Sus; species Sus scrofa. The sequence goes on from NC_139391.1 coordinate 17,192,867, forward strand.
CTGAGCTGCAGTCACAACCTATGCTGCAGCTGCAGCAATGCCAGATCCTTAACCCACTCTGCAGGGCCAGGTGATCGAATCTGCATCCCAGTGTTTCAGAGACACCGTGCCACAGCAAGAACTCATTTTGTTTCTTTCCACTTTAAATAGCTATCTCAGGAAGCAAATGACTATGGCTGTGCTAGGAAGTGGCCTCTTGTCTTCTGTTTCCCATACCTACTCCTGCTCTACCACATGGTGGCACAACCCCACCCCTTTCGGCCTCATCCTTCTCTCCCCTGGCTTCTCATTCTCTGTTCTAGTTTACATCTTCCTTCAGAGCAACACAGATGCCATCTCCCCCATGATGTCCTCCCTGATTTCTCCTTCCCTGAATCGTTACGGCACTAAGTACTACTCCCGTGTAAATTTAGCTCTTGATAACATTAAGCTATTCTCTTTTGGAGGTGGGAAGGGGATGGAGGGGATGACAAAGAAAGGTTTACTGCAAGGGCCAAGCAAGAAGAACAGGTGGCTCCTGCTCCAAAGACCTGAAGTCTCTGACCACATTAAGTTTTAAAACTATTCTCTGATTCAAAAATCAGAGTGAGCATAAGAGTACCTTTGGAGTTCTCATCATGGCTCAGTGGTAACGAACCAGACTAGTATCCATGAGGATTCGGGTTCCGTCCCTGGCCCTGCTCAGTGGGTTAAAGTCCAGTGCTGCTGTGAGCTGCAGTGTAGGTTGCAGATGTGGCTAGGATTCTGTTTTGCCGTGGCTGTGGCTGTGGCTGTGGCAGGCAGCTGTAGCTCCGATTCAACCCCTAGTGTGGGAACTTCCATATGCCAAGAGTATGGCTCTAAAAAGCAAAACGTGTGTGTGTGTGTGTGTGTGTGTGTGTGTGTGTGTATTATTATTTTTTTTTTGTACGAAACTCAATGAAATCGTTGGCCACTGTTACTTTGAGAGGCAGCTCAGTAGTGGAAAGACCAATATGGATTTGAGTTGAAATTGTGGCCTTGCTCCACCTCTGATAAGCTAAGTGATTTTGGGCAAGTCACTTTCTGAGCCTCAGGTCCCCAATCTAGAAAATGGAAATAATACTACCTAACACACCACCTGGGTATGGAAAGCTGGCTCTTCTACTGAAGAGAAGGAAGCTTCTACTGTAGGAAGCCCTACAATGGCTTCCATGGTTTTCAAAGTCAAGTTCAAAGCTCTTCAATCAGTTTACCTCCTGGTGACTTCTCCATCCTCACTGCTCATCTACTTCATACTTTCTACTCCAATAACAATTAATTCCTCGTGAAATTTCTCACCCCCATGTTTTAATTTTTCCGTCCCTGCCATCGCCGCATTCTTAGCCCACCCTGCTGAGGTATCGCTCTCCTCCTGGAAGCTATCCTGGATTTGTCAGCTTCCACCCCTTCTCCACATACACTGATGGAAATTATTTATTTATAGGACCACCTACTCCATACAGCAAAGGTTTCTTGGGGGAAAAAACTGGGCTTTACTCATCTCTGTATCCCTGGCAAAGGTACTGACTTCCATTTCTCCATCTATGAAATGGGAAGAATAACACCTCCTCAAAAGGTCATGATTAAGTTTAAATATTCAAAGTTTACCAGGGTGTCTGGCACACAACAGGCCTTTCATACAGTTGATCTGTATTCCAACATGTCCAAATTTGGCTTTTCTTTTCTGTCCTCCAGGTCCAGGCTCTTACACTGGCCCTGTGTCTTTGCTATGAGCCCTCTCCCTGATCCAGACCCCTGAGTGGTGAGGGTCCCAAGCTCCAGACCTGTGTTGGGTTCCCACTCCTGCCAGGGCTCTTTGAACTCTGAGGATGACTCAGTGAAGGCACCAATGCAGTACTGCAAGCATTTCTTGAGCACCTCTGCGCAAGGCAACATCCCAGATGCAGTGGAAGTGACACAACATGTACAAGGAATTTATGATCTGCTAGTGGTAAGAAAGAGGTAGGGAGACAATTAAACAAATAAAGGCAGTACAATTCAAAGACGAAAAAGGCCACATATCTCTGGAGGAAGATGGGAAGGCTTTCGAGGAAGTGGCCTTCCAAATGGATGGACTTAAGCTGGCTGAGGTGTTGTTTCCAGGGTTGTACGTGGTCGACAAAACACAAGACTGAAATGCTCCTGCTCCGCAGATGAAACGTAAAATAAATTTAGGAAATTGAGCCTATGCACACCCCTCTAGAAGACTCACAACCCACAGTAACAAGGCTGTGAGAGGACTTGAAGGAACCCTATTTAAGCTTGTTTAATTCAGCATCCCAAATTTCTTTGGCTACAAGTTCTCTATTTCTCTACCTCCCCCCCACCCCACCCCATCCTGCAGAGGATATTTATAGCATCTTGAGGATCATACTTTAAGAAACAACCAGTTGAAGTTCCCTGGTGGCCTAGCGGTTAAGGATCCAACCTGATCACTGCTGTGATTCAGGTCCGATCCCTGGCCTGGGAACTTCGGCATGCTACAGGTGCAGCCCAAAAGAAAAGGAAATGAACGAGTCGCGTTACCCTTTCAAAGTTATATATTTGCATTTTTAACAGAACTTCTTAAACACAGTATCTTAACAGTAGATTTTTTAAAAAACTATATAGTCGGCAATTTAGTAAATTCTCCTGGCATCATGTCCAAAAGAAAAAGGCCATGGAAGACCCTGCAGAACTAAGTAGCTGTCAAGAGAAGAACAAATTCCCTCCTTCTCTAGAGAGAGGCACGACACAGATGACAAGCTTCTCCATCAAGGGAGGGAAACAGCGGATCTCTGAGTGAGGCTATTCCTTCTTTGGTAGGATGTTTACACCCCTAACAGGCGTCCTCCCGCCCTCTCCAACCAGCTGACTGGGGAAAAAGAAAAAAAAAAAAAAAAACCAGACTTGAAAGCAAAGGGAACAACGTTGCATAACAAGCGGACAAGGCATGTTTTGCTCCTAATTATCTACCAAACAGTCATGCCCGCAAGAAGGAAAGGGACATTGTTGGCTTGTCCCCACCCTGGAAGCATAGCGTTCAATTACCCAATGTGGGGGTTCACAAGTGTTTGCCAGGAGCAAGGCACTGTGCTCATGGTACAGAGGAAAACAAACCATAGTCCTACTCACAAGTCCTTCCCAGGGCAATACAGAAGAGAGACAGGTAAACAAACTGCAATGCAGCACAGAGTGCAGGCAAACAATGCTAGAAGGAGAGGTGCATGCAAAATGTTAGCAAGGCACAAACACGGGGACTCCTTAATTTTGCCTGGGATTAAGGTCAGAAGAGAGACATGTTAAAACATGTTGATTCCTCTTAATTCTCACAAGATTGGAGAGGAGTTTTCCAGGCAAATAAGTCAATCATCTGTACATAAATAAGTGGGTTCTGGGTTTGAGAAGAATAGGGTTGGGCAGACCAAAACTGAAAGAAAGAGAAAGAGCAGCTGATCTTCCCGAGAAGGTGGTATACTGCACAGCTGCATCTAATTTCACCGACTACTGCTTTTTCTATCTTTTTTTTCTTTTTTGGCCACCCCACAGCAAATGGAGTTACCAGGCCAGATCCTTTTAACCTACTGTGTGGATCCAGCCTTCGTTCTAGTGCTGCGGAGACGCCGCCCACCCCATTAAGCCACAGTGGGAACTCCCCTGCTTCTTTTTCTTTTTCTTTCTTTCTCTTCTTTTTTTTTTTTTTTTTTTTTTTTTTTTTTTTTTTTGATGCACTTGTGGCATGTGGAAGTACCCAGGCCAGGGATCAAACCCAGGCTATTGCAGTGACAACGCCAGATCCTTAACCTGCTGTGCCACAAGAGAACCCCACATCCCCTGCTTTTTCTCTTAATAACAAAACCGTTCCGGACAGAGAAAGAGGGGAGAAGGTGATGGTGTCAAATTTGAGAAGGAGATGAGTAAGTAGTAACAGACTCAGCAGACTCTAGAAATCTGAATCCTAAACCAGATGCAGGGAAAGCTGAGAATTCGACTGATTTAAACCTCAGAATCCTTACCAAGCCCAGGACTGGCGGCGCCAGGTATTCAAAGAGTAAAGGGTATAAGATGCTAAAATAAGGACAACAGTGAAAGCTGCTCGAAAAGAAGTGAGAGTTCAAGGTTCCCCCTCCTCACTGACAGAACTCTGGGGGCTTAGTCTCTGGAAAGCATAATAGAGGAATGTCTAATATTTGCTTTAACATAATCTGGGGGACGGGGAGGGGATACAGATGAAAGGAAAGTGTCCATGAAGCAATCATGCTGAACCTGGGTGATAGAAGCATGGGAGCTGATTGCACTACCCTCTTGACTTGTGTAAATCTTTGAAATTTTCCATAATAAAAAGTCGGGGGGTAGAGATAAACTAGTTTAGCATTAACATATACACATTACTATATATATAACTGAAAAATAACAAGAACCTCCGTACAGCACAGGGAACTATATTTAACATCTTATGGAATTCCCATCATGGCTCAGCAGAAACAAACCTGACTAGCATCCATGAGGATGCAGGTTTGACGCTGGCCTTGCTCAGTGGGTTAAGGATCTGGCATTGCTATGAGCTGTGGTGTAGGTCACAGATGCAGCTCAGATCTCACGTTGCTGTGGCTGTGGTGTAGGCCAGCAGCTACAGCTCCAATTTAACCCCTAGCCTGGGAGCCTCCCTATGGTACCAGTGTGGCCCTAAAAAGACCAAAAAAAAAAGTCTTGTAATAACTTATAACGGAAAAGAATCTGAAAAAGAATATATATATATACACACACATATATACATACATATTTATATTACTGAACCACTTTGCTATACACCTGAAACTAATACAACATTGAAAACCAACTATATTTTTCAATTTAAAAAATGGTTAATAAAATCATTTTATTGGAGTTCCCTGGTGGCCTAGCGGTTAAGGATTTAGCAGCTGCTATGGCTCAGGTTTAATCCCTGGCCCAGGAACTTCTGTGTGCCATAGGTGTAGCTAAAAAAAAAAGTCATTTGAATCGGAGTTCTCATCATGGCTCAGTGGTTAACGAATCCGACTAGGAACCATGAGTTTGCAGGTTCGATCCCTGGCCTTGCTCAGTGGGTTCAGGATCCGGCATTGCTGTGAGCTGTGGTGTAGGTTGCAGATGCCGCTCAGACCCCGCGTTGCTGTGGCTCTGGCATAGGCTGGCGGCTACAGCTCCGATTCGACCTCTAGCCTGGGAACCTCCACATGCCATAGAAGCGACCCCAGAAAAGGCAAAATGACAAAAAAAAAAAAATCATTTGAATCAACAAAAGAAATTTAAAAATAAATAAATTATATCTGTTGTAAACAAACAAACAAAAGTAAGACTGTCTCTGGCCAGGAGTACCCAGCACAGCTGAAGAGGAACAGAAAAAGAGAACACTGTGTCTACTGGAGGTGAAGTGAAACATTTTTATGTGCTCTCTCCTCTTGACTGCCAGAATGATGTCAGGTGGAACCACACTCTGCAAAGAGTATGGAGGGAACAGAACCAAGGGAAAAACCTAAAGATGCTGCCCAGGAGGGTCCTAGCAGGCAGCCCACCCAGATCATTGCTAAAGGGAAGCTCATAGTTAATAATCTCCATCCCATATGGAGTTCCTTGAAAGCCTGTTTTTGTTTTTGTTTTTTGTTTTTTTTGATAGCTTTTAAGATATAACTCACATACTTAATTCATTCGTTTATTTATTTATTTATTTATTTATTTATTTATTTTTGCTTTTTAGGGCCGCACTAGCAGCATGTGGAGGTTCCCAGGCTGAGGGGCGAATCAGAGCTGTAGCCACAGCCACAGCCACAGCAACTCGGGATCCAAGCCATGTCTGCAACCTATACCACAGCTCACAGCAATGCTGGATCCTTAACCCACTGAGCAAGGCCAGGGATCGAACCTACCACCTCATGGTTCCTACTTGGATCCATTTCCGCTGCGCCACAACGGGAACTCCTCAATTCGTTCTTTTAAAGTGTACAATTCAGAGGTATTTAGTATATTCACAGAGTTGTACAACCATCGCCACAATCAATTTTAGAATATTTTCATTACCTCCCAAAGAAAACCCTATACCCATTAGTAGTCACCCCACTCTCCAGCCCCAGGCAACAAGAAATTCATTTTCTGTCTCTATGGATTTGCCTATCCTGGACAGTTCATTTAAACGAAATCAAACACTACATGGTATTTTGACAGTGGCGGGGTTTTTTAGTCTTTTTGCCTTTTCTAGAGCTGCTCCTGCAGCATATGGAGGTTCCCAGGCTAGGGGTCGAATCGGAGCTGTAGCCACCAGCCTAAGCCAGAGCCACAGCAACGCGGGATCCGAGCGGCATCTGCAACCTACACCACAGCTCACAGCAACGCCGGATCCTGAACCCACTGAGCAAGGCCAGGGATCGAACCTCATGGTTCCTAGTCTGATTCATTAACCACTGAACCACGATGGGATCTCCAGTTGTGGGTTCTTTCGCTTTACCATAATGTCAAGGTCTTGACAGATTTTTTTTTTTTTTTATCTACACCCTCCACCCCCACTCCTATGCTGCTTTTAATCAGAAGCAATGCAGCCAAGGATCACATTCAGAGGGACACATTGGGAAGGCTGATAATGAAGATACAAACCACAGTGCACACATAAAAGCAACTTGAAGGAAACAGCTACTATGTGGAGGGGAGTGGGGGATGGGGGTGGGCATACCATTAACATTCTCACAAAAATGACATAAAACGCTACACATGAAACAAAAATAGGATACTATATAAAAAGAAACACTAAGAGAACAACAGCAAAAAAAGGAGCTCTTAGAAATTGACGACTTGATAGCAGAAAGTTTAAAAATTCTGTAAAGGGGAGGTCCCGTTGTGACATAACGGGATCGGCAGCATCTCTGGAGAGCTAGAATGCAGGTTCAGTCCCCAGCTTGGCACTGTGGCTTGAGGATCCAGTTTTGAAACTGCGTCTTGGATCGCATCCCTGGCCCGGGGAACTCCATATGCCTATACCCTGTACCCATTACCCACTGGGTAGCCAATAAAACAAAATGAAATCCATGATACTGTTGAAAATAAACAAAGAAAAAAATTCAACAAAGGGATTGAAAGATCAAGTTAGGGAAACCTCCTCAAGAGTAAAATAAAATGACAAAGATATGGAAAACAGGTGAGAGAGAAGTTAGGAATACTCTAGAGAACCAGTACAGGAGATCTAATATCTGAGTAAGAGAAATTTCCAAGAAAAGAAAGGGAAAAAAAGAAAGAAAAATTACAACAATATAGTAATTAAGTAAAACTTGGAAGAACTGAGGCACGCACGTCGCCAGGTTGAAAGGGTCCAGCACACCAAGCATAGCGTGACATTTCTGGGAAATTTCAGAAAAATGCAGACAGAAATTCTATAACCTGCCAGAAAGGGGAAATTAAACAAACAGACTATATACAAAGGATCGGAAATCCAAATGCTTCCAACCTCTCAACAGCATCAATAAAAACAAGAAGACAATGGAGCAATGCTTTTAAAATTATGAAGAACAATGATTTTCAAATTCGAATGAAATCTAAGATCCCAGCCAAACTATAGTATGAGACTAGAACAAAGACATTTTCAGATATATAAGAACTCAGAAATTCACATACCATGAACCTTTTCTTTTTTGTCTTTTTAGGGCCACACCCAGGACTTATGGAAGTTCCCAGCCTAAGAGTCGAATTGGAGCTGTAGCTGGCAGCCAGCCTATGCAAAGCCAGATCGGAGCCGTGTTTGCAGCTCACGGCAATGTAGGATTCTTAACCCGCTGAGCAAGACCAGGGATTGAACCCTCGTCTTCATGGATACTAGTCAGGTTTGTTACTGCTGAGCCACAATGGTAACTCCCCCTGAATGTTTTCTTAAGAAGCTCCTGTATGATGTCCTTCAACAAGTTTCACACAAGAAAAAGAGGATCTAGTAGAGACAGGCAACAGAGGATGCCAAGATGAGCACATAAAAAAGCCAAGCAGACTGAAGAAATAAAACTTAAGGGGCAGACATGTTGAAGACAGTTATCACCAATGACCCCACTGCTATTAAACCTTCTTCAGTATTGCTGACCCCCAATTTTTTTTTTTTTTGACCATGCTTATAGCTTACAGAAATTCGTGGGCTAGGGATCAAACCCGAGTCACAGCAGTGACAATGCCTGATCCTTTAACTGCCAGGCCACCAGGGAACTCTGACTAAATATTTTAAATATATGATTAAAAAATCTTCAAACATACTCTAAAGTAAGCCCCTGATACCCATCTCCCAGATTCAAACATTCTGAACATTGTGGCCTATTCTCGTTTTCCTATTTTTCTTTAAATATTTTAAAACAAATTCCCCATATCATTTCACCTCTGTATACTTCAGAAGCCATCTCTACCTTACCCATATTCTTTTTTTTTTTTTTTTTTTTTTTTGGCTTTTTAGGGCCACAGCTGCAGCATATGAAAGTTTCTACATTAGGGGTTGAATTGGAGCTGGAGCTATAGCTGCTGGCCTACACCACAGCCACAGCCACAGCAGTCTGGGATCTGAGCTACACCTGCGACCTACACCACAGCTCATGGCCACACACCAGATCCCTGGCCCACTGAGCGAGGCCAGGGATCAAACCCACATCTTCATGGATACCAGTCCAATTTGTTTCCGCTGCACCACAATGGGAACTCCTATCCTACCCATGTATAATATCACAATATTGCTATTATACCTAGAAAAATTAATAATTCTTTGATATCTGTTCATAACAGAATTTACCCACTATCTCAAACATGACTTTTTTCTAACTTTACTGAAGTATAGTTGAGTTACAGTGCTGTGATAATTTCGGAACAGCAAAGTAATTCAGTTAGACATACACACATATCCATACTTTTTCAGATTCTTTTTCCATATAGGTAATCACAGAATACTGAGTTCCCTGTGCTAAACAGCAAGTCCCCATTGACCATCCATTCCATATACCATAGTGTGCATATGCCAATCCCCCCCAAAATGCCCTTTTATAATTAGACTGTTATGAAGTAGATTAGAAAATACAGAGAGACACTACGGATGCCTTTGTGCAGAGGAACAACCACGTGAAGAGATAGGAAGAGGGCAGACATCTGCCAGACCTGTTAAGAAGAAAGGCCTCATAGGAAACCAACCCTGCTAGCACCTTGACCTTGGGCCTCCAGCACTAAAAATGTCAGAAAATTAATCTCTGTTGTTTAAGCTACCCAGACTGATATTTTGTTACGGCAGTTGTAGCAAAGTGATTCATATACTATTCAAATCAAAACAAGTTTCCAACATTATATTTGGTTTGATCCTTTTTTTCTTTTTTCTTTGTTCTTTTTTTTTTTTAAGGGCCACACCCTTGGCATATGTAAGTTCCCAGGCTAGGGGCCGAATTGGAGCTGTAGCTGCCCATCCAGGCCACAGCCACAGCAATGCCAGATTCCCACAGTAACACCAGTTACGAGCCAAGTCTGTGACCTACACCACAGCTCATAACAATGCCGGATCCTTGATCTCCTGAGCAAGGCCAGGGATTGAACCCAACTCCACATGAATATTAGTCAGGTTCATTACTGCTGAGCCACAACAGGAACTCCTGGTTATGATTCTTAAGTCACATTATTTTTGGCCACGCCCATGGCATGTGGAGGTTCCCAGGCCAGCGAATGAACCCGCAGCACATCAGTGACCTGAGCTACTGCAGTGACAACACCAAATCCTTAGCCACTAAGCCACCAGGGAAGTCCACGTTATTATTTTTTTCATGCTATTGATTGCTGCAAAAGCCAAGTCAGTTGTCCAACACACTGAATTCATCTGTTTACTCTCTTAGAATGTAATTTGTCATCCTTTCCCTTGTCTTTCTAATAAACCAAAGTCAGCACTATAACAGAGTTATTCTTGCTAACTTCTTTTTGCTTGGGAAAATACAGTTTTTATTTATGTTAACATATGATTCATTGTTATTGTTATTTTAAAATTAGTGATTTGGAGGAAAAAAAAGCTCTAGAGGCTGAATGATTTACGGGTGAACTTTTAGGCAAGAATATTCCACAGGTGGTACTGCACACTCTCTTTTTTTTTTTTTTTTTTTTTTTTTTTGGTCTTTTTTGCCTTTTCTAGGGCCACATCTGTGACATATGGAGGTTCCCAGGCTAGGGGTCCAATCGGAGCTGTAGACGCCGGCCTACACCAGAGCCACAGCAATGCGGGATCCCAGCGGCATCTGCAACCTACACCACAGCTCACGGCAACACCGGATCTTTAACGTACTAAGCAAGGCCAGGGACTGAACCCATAGCCTCATGGTTCCTAGTCGGATTCGTTAACCGCTGCGCCACGATGGGAACTCCCGCACACTCTCTTTTTAACCTGACAAAGAATGACAGGTAAACTTGGTCCAGGCTCCTTTCTGGCCCTACTGGCCTTGACCATGTGCTAATGAAGTATCAGCTCACCCCCTCCATGCTGTCCATCTAGGTTAGCTGAGGGCATTCACTTCATCTCACAGAAGAGTTTTGCTTTAACCTACTCTGAGAGCTGGAGGTAGGCCTCAGAGAAACTAGAAGTAGAAAAGACGTAGCAGCCCATTCTCTGTGACCATATCCTACCGGATGTCCAGTGTCTGGCCCACAGTAAACCCCATCAGATGCCCCCATGGTGTTGTGTCTTATATTTCCTAGGATTCACTCACAACCTTGTCCACTGACTTTCCCCTCAGGACCTTTTGTAATCTCCAGGGAAGCTAAGACCAGACTATGAACCTGAACCCATTCTGCTTATTTTTAGATTTAAAAGTGGCAATGTTGCCCTTTTTAAAAAAAAAGTCTGCTAGATTTGTGCTTGCTCCTTTGTTTTAAAGAACTAAATAACGTATAGTTTAGAAATACAAACAGAGGTGGTTAAACCATGGGAGGAGTTCCCATCCTGGCTCAGTGGAAATGAATCTGACTAGAATCCATGAGGAAGCAGGTCTGATCCTTGGCCTCACTCAGAATTAAGGCTCCTGCATTGTCATGAACTGTGGTGTAGGTCGCAGACACGCCTCGGATGTGGCATTGTTGCAGCTGTGGCGTAGGCCAGTGGCTACAGCTCCAATTCAACACCTAGCCTGAGAACTTCCATATGCTACGGGTGTGGCCCTAAAAAGACCAAAAAATGCAAGGGAATAATCAGCACAAAGAGTCAGGATAACCACTGTCTTTGGTAAGAAGAAAAGGGGACATGATTTGGGTAGAGGGTACACCCCAGCCTCTAAGGTACCAGTAATGTTCAATTTGATAAATTGGATGGTGGATATACAATTTTTACTTTATGGTTCTTTAACTGTAAATATATATTTAAAGCATCCTTTGGTATGTATGACAGATTCCAAATGAATCATTTTTTTGTGAGCAGTCTACTGTGGCTAGAACATAGGGCTTGACGAGTACAGTGAAAGAAGAAAAGAGTGGAAATAGAGTTAACTCTGAAGGCAAATGGGAGCCTCACTGATGCTCTCTTGGGAGGACCTTTAAGGACGTTTATACCCATGATCAAGTAGAATGGCTTTCTCACAACCTATCCATCGAGAACGAAAACTCCCTTTTTTTTCTACTACGTTACCTGAAGATAAAATATCCAATGTTGTAAGCCTCTCACTGGGAAACATAATAATGCAGTTTTGATGCATTTTTCCAGTGAAAAGAGATTCAGTTTGCCCCAGGGAACATACGTGCCTCAGATTCTTAAAAGACAAAAAGCTGAGAAGGATGCAGAACAAATGTTTTAGATGATAGAACTGGGATAGATCTTGGTGAGCTGGAGTGACAGGTCAACTCTAGCCCAATTTATATCAACATCTACCATCTACTCAGAACATATGATGTGCCAGGAGCTTAAGAGAGTTTATCTCATTTAATCCTCACAACCCCACTGGGAAGCTGAGACCCAGGGAAGTAATATACCCCAGGTCACGAAGCAAGTCAACAGCAAAGTCATGACTTCAAATTTAAGTTTCAATCTTGAGATTTCTTCAGCTACTGGAAATTAACATTTAGGAGTTCCCATCATGGCTCAGTGGTTAATGAACCCAACTAGGATCCATGAGGACGTGTATTTGATCCCTGGCCTTGCTCAGTGGGTTAGGGATCCGGTGTTGCTGTGGGCTGCAGTGTAGGTCGCAGACACGGTTCAGATCTGGCATTGCTATGGCTGTGGCCTAGGCTGGCAGCTATAGCTCTGATTTGACCTGTAGCCTGGGAACCCCCATATGCTGCAGGTACAGCCCTACAAAGACAAAGACAAAAAGTTTTTTAAAAAATTTAAAAAGAAATTAACATTTAAAAACTGAATCTTCTTTACTCACTGCAGTCTGTCACCCTCAAGAGAACTGCCACCCAACTCCAACTCCTTGGGCATTTGAGGGTATCAGCACCTCAGAAAAATGATTCGCCCAGACTCACTGCATTCACTATACATTTGGGGACCCTCTGACAGCTGCCAGAAAACCTCACAAGCAAGTCTGTCATCAGGGGTAAGCCACACCAGGATTGTCTCTGCTACCCATTTCCAGCTCAGCTATGTCTGCCTCCCTATCTGTACTTAAGACTTAGCAAAACTCAAGATCTGTAAAAGGGGTTCCCGTGCCACAAAGACTGCTGAGTAAGACCCCTTAGCCAGCCTATCCCACCCCCTTCAATTTTTTTTATCCTCAGGACCACTGTGATTTGATGGGTGTATAGCTTGGAGAACAGCACAACTGGCTCCAGTGCAGAGTCATAGCCAAGACAGCCAGAGAATTTTAATGAAAACCAGAAAACTCTAGGCCGCTAAGTCCAACTGCAGCCCAGCCCCTCCCCCTGCAGCTAAGAATCCCTGAACCAGCGTGGCCCCAAAGAGCAGGGAGGAAGATCCATTTTGTATTCAGCAACGCCTTCCATGCAGCCACTTTCCAGGGTCGTTAAGGTGAGAGGCAAAGCACATGCTAATTGCTGCAGGACCCAGGGACCCTGAGAAAAACAGGGTGTGGCAGCAGCAGATCTGAGCCAACAGATTATGAAACAGTCATTTAAAAAAAAAAAAAAAAAAAAAAAAAAAGAGCCTCTTTCCTTCGCCAGAGCAATCTGAACACAGCTGCATACAAGGCTAGTGTGGAATCTTAACAAGCTTAAAGGGACCGTATTTCAGATACCAGCGAACCAAGGGGAAGGAAATGAATCTTCTGATCATTAAGTACGTGTCAGGCACTCTGCTCTCATTCCACTTTGACTATAAGATAGGAATTATAAACTGCATCTAATGATAAAAACACTGACTCAGAGAAGTCAGATAGCTTGTCCAAGGAATAGAGCTGGCAAGTGGGGAACCATAGCTCAGAGTTCAATATGGGTGAGGCTTAAATAATAAACTCAAAAAATAAAGTCAAAATCCTGACTTGTTCTGTTTAATAAAAGGAATGACCATTTACTGAACATCAAGCTATGTGCCCGGAAGTAGGCTAAGATTTCTATACAGAGGGCATTATCTAATCCTCACAGCACCCAGACAAGATAAGAGTCATTAGCTGCATTTTTGATGAGGAAACTCAGTCAAGATGTCAAGTAACTGGAAAGGTCCTGACAGCACCAGGTTTTGAATCCAGATCTATCTAATTCTACAGCACCCACGTCCTTCGTGTGAAAACCCTCACCCTAACAGCTTATGCTCTCACGCCAGGCAAGCAAGCTGCACAGAGTCTTCTGCCTGATTCTCAGCAGCAGGTAATTCTCGTTCTGGGGTTACCTTTCCATTCCTCCTAGCACTGCTCAGAATCATCGCTCTGGGTAGGATGTCAGTGTTATTTCCATTTCCCATAGACCATGGACCCTGCTGTGCATGTGCGAAGGAGAAGGCCACCAGCAAGATGGTGTGGCCTGTGATACCTGTGCATACACACCTGTGCTCCTTGCTGCAGCTCTGTTTCATAGGCCCACACACCTCACAGCAACCCCCCTCCTGCCCCCATCACAGGCCTATTTTGTATTCTTAGCAGAACAACTGTGCCTTCTCTTAGAGCAACTGTGATTTCCCAAGGGACTCTACTGTCTAGACAGAGCATCCCAATCCATCTTGACGAGAAAAGGGCCACAGAATGTCAGGTTTGCTCATTTAATTTTGCTGGGGGGCTGGAAGGGCTGAGTCTGCGCTTATCAGCCTAGAGAAGGTGCTGGGCTCGACACCTCTGTGTTGTAAAAATGAACATTACTCAGTACAACAACTGATATAAAGGGTTAGAACTGTTATTCCAGCCAGGCAAGTGTCACCCGAGGGGGGGGTGGAGTCACAGGCAACTTACACCCAGGCTACAGGTCACACACACACAGGCACACCACACAAACATTTCCATTAGTCAGGCTGAAACTGGACAGAGCTCAGCTCCACATGTTCAGAATTAAGCATCAGGCTTGAGGGAGGACTGAACACCTAACATGTGCCAGGTACCATGGCAGGTACCTTCACAGCAGCTACTTTTTTTTTTTTCCTTTTTTTAGGGCCGCACATGTGGCACACGGAGGTTCCCAGGCCAGGGGTCCAACTGGAGCTACAGCTGCCAGCCTATGCCACAGCCACAGCAATGCCAGATCCTAGCCACATCTGTGACCTGCACCATAGCTCACAGAAACACCAGATCCCTAACCCACTGAGCAAGGCCAGAGATCAAACCCACAACCTCATGGTTCCTAGCTGGATTTGTTTCCACTGCTCCACGACAGGAACTCCCATAGCAGCTATTTTAATCAATCTTCACACCATGGTATGAGGTAGATGAGATGGCTGTTATACAGATGAGGCACCTGAAGCCCAGAGAGGTAACATAACTTGCCCCAAGTCACACAGACAGTGGCAAAGCTCAGATTCAAATGCATTTTAATAGGACTCCAACATTCAATCATGAAGCCAAGCACTGATTTCTCAGATATCTATTGAGTGCCTTTTATGGGCAGCTACTGTGTCACTTGTAGAAGATCAACTGTTAACGTGTACTGCAGGTCCAGCCCCCAAAGAACTTACATTTCCATGAGGAGAGAAGACAAAAGGATCTGAATGGCAGGTGCACATGATGAGATGAGAACCACAGGTGAGTGATCAGGTCAGGCCGCTCTAAAGAGGTGGCATTTTAGCTGAGTCCTGAAAGATGAGAGTGAGCTGGGCATTTGCAAAAGGAGGATAAGGAGAGCACAGGCAGAGGAACAAGAACGTCAAGGACTGCCTGCAGGAAAAGGCTTGGCATGCTTGAAGAATATAAAGGATATCAGGCCCAAGGATGCGTGAGCAACAGGGAAGAACGTTTGAGATGAGGCAGGGCCTTGCTCTGACCACAGAATTTGGATTTTGATGGGAGGTTAATGGGAAATGAAAGAAAAGGGTTTTGTAGGGTTGTTTTTTTTTTTTTGCCTTTTTAAAATTGATTTATTTATTTATATTGTTATTTCCCCCAACACAATTTTTTTTCCCACTGTACAGCATGGGGACCCAGTTACACATACCTGTATACATAATTTTTTTTTCCCAAAAGAAGAGTTTTAATGAAAGGAGTGACATGATCTGATCTGTGCTTTAAAGAAATAATTCTGGCTGCTGTGTGGAGGAGGGCGCGCAGGGAGGGGGCAAGAGTGAAAACCAGGAAACGGAAGATGGTGGCTGGACCAGGATGAGAGTAGTAAAGGTGGATTTTATATTTGGAGATGGGACTGAACAGACTTGCTGATGGACAGTATGTGAATGGGGGAGGGGACAAGTCCTGGGTTTCCAGTTGAAGAACTGGGTAGATGACAGTACCGTGGATAATGGAAAAGCAAAATGCTCATGAGATGGCCACGCTTTTTCTTCTTTTCAAGTCAAGAAGAAGAAAAAAAAAAGTAGACTCAGTTGTGTTTGTTCTAGGAGAACTGGGAATCAAAGGCTTGAAGCTACTTAACTTGGTGAAGAGAAGGTGCTGGGGGTGAAAATGGAAAGTAAACAGCAAAATTCTGAAAGGTTGCTTTAGGAAACAGGGGTTCGTTCCACTTACTTCACAGGCCCTCCACCACTGACGCATTGGGAGCAACGGAAGGAAAGGAGACGTAGGAACAGAATTCAGTTAGATGAAAGAAAGGACTGTCTCGGGGTCAGAGCTGGGAAAAACGGAATGAGGTTTCCCAGGGTGATGAAGGGTCACTGGAAAGGTTAAAGAATAAATTAGATGACCCCCTGGCTCAATGGCTAGAGAATTCAATAATTGGGTGGGCAAATCCTCCTAAACCTAAAATCCTTCCAAACCCTAGAATTCTATGATTTTAAGAATTCCAAACCTTTATTAATCTGACCTACAGGACCGGAGTTTGCCCAACTGGGCAGAGCTTCCCTCCAATGTCTTATCTTTTAGAAGGTAAATGAGAACAATATTAGCTAATTTCATTCACTATAAAGTGACTCCTCATTTACTTTTAAGTGTCATATGAGATGATGAAAGACTTTATAATAGGCAAAAGACACAAGCTACAGAATCAAGATATCCTAGATCTGTAATTTATTAGCTCTGTGACATCTGGCAACATATTTAAATCCTCTAAGTCTCAGCTTCTCTCTTTGAAAAATGGGAAAAACAATGCTTAATTTAGGATGCTTGCTGTGTGACCCCAGTCCAGCATCCAGTGAGAATAATGATAACTAACAGTTATTGAGCCATTACTCTATGATAGGCATGCGCTATGTGTTCTAAGTGCGTTTTTTTTTTTTATCCATCTAATCCTTACAACCCAGAAGGTAGGCACTTATTATCCCTGTATTAAAAATTAGAAAACAGACACCAGAGGTTAAGTAACTTATCCAAGAATCATAGCTAGTAATTGCTTAAGTCAGGAAAAAACAAGCAAATAAAGTTCAACAAAGGTTGAGGAGTTCTCTGGTACAGCAGGTTAAGGATCCAGCATTGTCACTGCATCAGCTTGGGTCACTGCTGTGGCACAGGTTCAATCTTGGCCCAGGGACTTCCATATGCCCAGGCGCAGCCAAAAACAAAAACAAAGGCTGAAAGAAAAAGACAAAGCCATATCTCAATAATTGGGGGAAAAAGTAACTTACTGTTAAATTTTGCAAATAATTCATTTAGTAAATATTTTTGAACATATAAATGAATAAATGAATAAATTATTCCAACAAACTTTTAAGGAGTTCCTATCAGGCAAAACATCAAGAAACTAAGGTCACAGAGCATTTACATCAATTTAATTCAGAGTTTTCCATTAAAAATACAAATTTAAAACTGCAGATAAACTGCCAACATAATGACCTATAGTCCTAAGAAACGTCATTCTTTTTTTATGGTCTTTTTAGAGCTGCACCCGTGGCATATGGAAATCATCAGACTAGGGATTGAATCAGAGCTACAGCTGCCAGCCTACACCACAGCCACGGCAACGCCAGATCCAAGCTGCACCTGCAACATATACCAGAG
This sequence comes from Sus scrofa, assembly GCF_054392235.1. Lineage (NCBI taxonomy): Eukaryota > Metazoa > Chordata > Mammalia > Artiodactyla > Suidae > Sus > Sus scrofa. The sequence goes on from NC_139391.1 coordinate 17,210,329, forward strand.
CCCATGGTAACACTGATCCTTAACCCACTGAGCAAGGCCAGGGATTGAACCTATGTCCTCATGGATACTAGTCAGGTTCGTTACCGCTGAGCCATGACAGAAACTCCAGAACTGTCATTCTTACACAGACCAAAAGAAACTGTTCTTCTTTCTTTCAATTAGTTAATTAATTAAAGTATAGTTGATTTACAATGTTGTGCTAAGTTCTGCTGTACAGCAAAGTCACTTATACACATATATGCATTTTTTTAATACTCCTTTCCATTATGGTTTATGGGCTATTGGATATAGTCCCCTCTGTTGTTTTCTCTGGGAAGTCCAATTAGAGGGACACTCAGCACAGTAAGCAGAAGACCAAGAGCACACAATAAATGGCCACTGAGGGAAGAGATCATCTCAAAGAAAAGATGAGTAAGCCTTCCAAAGGGAGCAGAAATCTAAGAGAACGAAGGCTGATTTAGTAACTCGGAGTGTGCTGATGAGCGTCCCCAGAATTGTGAGAAAGAAACCAAGTCAGATAAGGCATTTGGATGAATGGGTTAAAGAAGAAGAGGAGGCAATCTTTTAAGAAGTTAGGGGATATTATTTACAAAACAGAAATAGGCTCAGACATAGAAAACAAACTTATGGTCACCAAAGGGGAAGCGGGGGAAGGGAGAGGGATAGATTTAGATTTGGGGATTAACATATACACACTACTATATGTAAAATAGATAACCAGCAAGGACCTATTGTATAGCATTGAAATTATACTATCTTGTAATAATCTATAAGGAAAAAGAATCTGAAAAGGAATATATGTATAACTGAATCACTTTGCTGTATACTTGAAACAAACACAACATTGTAAACCAACTGTACCTGAAAAAAAATAAATTAATTAAAACAAATTTAAAAAGAAGGAATGTGAAGATAAAAAAGAGAGAGGGAGAGAACAGTAGCCTGATGAGAAGAAGCAGGACCACTGATAAGTACAGGTTAGGGGCAGGAGTCAAAACAAAATGAGAAGCCAGAGACAAAAGACAGGAATTCCTATTGTGGAGCAGGGCAAAATGAACCCATATCCACAAGGATGCAAGTTCCATCCCTGGCCTCACTCAGTGGCTTAAGGATCTGGCGTTGCCTGGAGCTATGGTGCAGGTCACAGGTGTAGGTCACAGATGGGGCTCACATACGGCATTGCTGTGGCTGCGGTGTAGGCTGGCAGCTGCAGCTCCTATTCAACCCCTAGCCTGGAAACATCCATATGCCTCATCATCGGCCGTAAATTAAAAAAAAAAAAAAGTTTTTATAAACCAATCATTAACTAAGAATCACTACTCCTGTACTCTGTGCAGTTTGGAAAAGAGTAACTCAACCTCCAACTACACATTCCCTCCAATGGGCAACATTCCTTACCATCCTCTTAGATAGTACTCAACAGTACTCAATTCAAGACAAGATACACAGTAGGGATCTAATAAATACACACTGATGTGATTGGAGAAACTTTAGCACCAGATGTTCAGCCTTAATATAAATCCATCCACAGGAAACAGCAGACCCCACCTTAGCCAAGTGATTACACTTGAGCATCACCAGTAATGGGGTAAACTGACACGACGTGCCTCCCCTTGTGAAGCAGTGGGAGGTATACAACATTAGCTATTTAGAATTCTTGCCAAAAAAAAAAAATGGCTATGAATATAATCATAAAGAAATAATGAGACAAATTCAGATGGTGAGATATTCTTAAGAAAACAGTCCTGGAGTCTTAAAAAATATCAATGTCATAAAAGAGAAAGAGAGATAATTAAAAGAAGCTCAGAGACACAGAGAGAGAGAGACACACACAAAGAGACACAGAGACTAAAGATACATACCTAAACTTAATGTATAGTCCTTGATTAGCTCTTGGATTAAAAACAGTAACAATTACTGACATTATAATATTAACATTATTATTAATATTATTTGGATAATAGGGCTATGATAGATGTTTGCAAAAATGCCTGCAATGGTTTGTTCCCTTGAGCAACATGACTTTGCAGCTCCTCCCTTCAAAAGAGCTTGTGACTTGCTTTGGCAAAAAGACTGCAACAGAAGTTATGCTGTGCCAGCTCCAAGCCTAAGCCTCAAAAGTCTTGGCACAATTCCACTCTCAGAATCTGCTGTGTGCCACAGAAATAAGTCTGGGCTATACTGCTGCAGGTTGAGAGATCCTCTGGAACAGAGACAAGCCATACAAACTGAGGCAATATAGACCAGCCCAGCCCCTACTGGATCCAGCACTGATTTCAGACTCTAAGGGGCCCCAGCCAAGATCAGCTGAGCCTGATCCACATTAGAAGAACCACCCAGCTGACCCACAGAATTATGAGCATTAATAAATAGTGGTTGTTTTAAGGCACAAAGTTTTGGCAAGATTTATTATGCAGCGAAAGGTAACTGATCAAAAGTGAGATTTAAATATAGACTGTTTGGGAGTTCCCGACATGGCACAGTGGTTAATGAACCTGACTAGGATCCAGGTTCGATCCCTGGCCTTACTCAGTGGGTTAAGAATCCGGCATTGCCATAAACTGTGGTGTAGGTCACAGATGCGGCCCGGATCCTGCGTTGCTGTGGCTGTTGTGTAGGCTAGCAGCTGTAGCTCTGATTCGACCCCTAGCCTGGGAACCTCCATATGCCACAGGTGTGGCCCGAATTTTTTTTTTTTTTTTTTTTTTTTTTTTTTTTTTTGTCTTTTCCTAGGGCCACACCCTCGGCATATGGAAGTTCCCAGGCTAGGGGTCCAGTCAGAGCTGTAGCCACGGGCCTACGCCAGAGCCACAGCAATGAGGGATCCGAGCCACATCTGCAACCTACAACCACAGTTCATGGCAACGCCGGATCCTTAACCCACTGAGCAAGGCCAAGGATCGAATCCGCAACCTCATGGATCCTAGTCAGATTCGTGAACTACTGAGCCACAACAGGAACTCCAGGGGTGGCCCTAAAATGACAAAAGACCAGAAGGGGGGGATAAAAAGTAAATAAATAAATAAATACAGACTGTTTACTAGACAATGTTATGGAATCAATGTAAGTTTCTAGGGCATGACAATGGTCTTGTGGTTACCTAGAAGAATGTCCTTATACTTAGAAGAAAAATATTGACATATTTAGAGACAAAGTATTACAATGTCTGTCCCCCTAAAACAAAAATGTGTATATATATATATATGGGGGGGGGGGCGACCAGAAAGTAAATGCAACAAAATGCTAACAATGAATAAATCTAAGAGTTTTGTTTGGTTTTTTTTGCCTTTTCTAGGGCCACTCCCACGGCATATGGAGGTTTGCAGGCTAGGGGTCTAATCAGAGCTGTAGCCGCCGGCCTACGCCAGAGCCACAGCAATGCAGGATCCAAGCCGCATCTTCAACCAACACCACAGCTCATGGCAATGCCAGATCCTTAACCCACTGAGCAAGGCCAGAGATAGAACCTGCAACCTCGTGGTTCCTAGTCAGATTTGTTAACCACTGCACCGCAACGGGAACTCCAAATCTAAGAGTTTTTGAATGTTCTTTGCAGGAATTTGTTCATTAGAAAGTTTTCAAAATAAAAGAAAGAAAAACTACACACCCACCTCCAGAACACAGTGACCCTGAATATTTATCTGGCAGCCCAGCACACCACCACGCAGCGAACAGATCCTTTTCATCCTTTTTTTCCATTCTCCCTCCTCACCCCTTTGTGCTGACAGTGATTACTGTTGCTAAACAGGGAGGTAGAACAGACAGAAACTGCAGTAAACCCGAGGTATGCCCTGGTATAGTTATAAGAAAAACTCATTCACAGATAAATGTTTTGAAGTAGCAAGCAATCACTATGAGGTTTTCTCCCTGATATATAATCAGGGGGGGGAAAAAAAAGGTGGTAAGCTGGCTAGAGCATAAAAAAAAAAAAAAAAAAAAAAAAAAGCTTTGGCAAGAAACATAGGCAGGTCTTTGAATTATTTTGTGTTAGAAAACAAATATTCCTGTGTTTCTCTATTTTAAGAGATTTCTACGCCTACAAACGAGAAGAGTATCTTGTATTACATCTCTTCCCCCTGAAAATCCCTCAAGATTCTTACCAATAGAGCCAAAATCTGTTTTTCACAACTATATGAAAGACTCCTTTATTTAATTTGAATTTTCCCCCAAGTGCTATGCAGCAATTATTAATGCTGTGTACTGACTTCTATGAACCATGCCAGGGGCCTAAGTTCAAAGGATATGGCTTTCCAAGCTGGACTCCAAGGACCCTCAGCTTTCCTATGCCATACAGAATAGGGCTGCTTTACAATGAACAGCAGACAAAGACCACACTGTTCTTTACATTAAAAACAAACAAACAAACACAAAACCCAGTAATCTAGACAGAGCAATTATTATTTTTTAGAACAATCTCTCAAAATCTATTAAAATGTCTTTGACTTAAAAAAAAAACCAAAAACAAAAACTCAAGCACTCCCATGTGTTCCCATGTCAGGTGAGAAAAATATTCAATTTTCTTTTACATAAGAAAAGAAAGAAAATGTCGCAAGTACTGGACTTTTTTATTTTGGGCAGCACCTGCAACATGTGGAAGTTCCCAGCCCAGGGATCAAACCCTTGCCACAGCAGCGACTTGAAGCCACTGCAGGGACACCACCAGATCCTTAACCTAATGAGCCACAGAGGAACTCCAAGGTACTGTACCTTTAATGAATTGGCTGTTTTCATCTGTCAAAACTGAAAGTTTAGAGCAGCAAAAACATTTGCTTTAGGCATTATTTGGCGGAAAGCCAAATCTCCATGTGCACTTTTTCTTACAGAATCCCTCAGTTCTCTAGCCTACAAAACCTTAGGATGCCTCAGACTATAAATGTGACACTAGAACTTGAAATTAAAATGGTTGTGCAAAAGGAAGAAGATACCACACAGAGAGAAAATCTTCCAATTGGCTTCACAAACTTCATCTAATTCAGAGAAAACAACCAGGCTGTCACGTCTTTGAAGGATCTTTGATGTTCAAAGAGAACCCTACTGTGCACATTAATCCTCCAAACCGTTCATTGACCCTGTAAAGACAGCTGCAGAACTATAGCCTTTCCAGGCTCATATCTGCATATTAGCATATCTGTCTGGTGGAAGGACTGGACATCAGCAGACCTGGCCATGGGTCTAGCTCAGCCACTGAGTTCCTCCTGTTCACTTGTTACTAGAAGCGTTAACTTCTTAAAGCATGGTTTGATCGCTTCATTCGTTCATCGAGAAAACATCTGTTGAGCAAAATTTGACAAGCCAAACCCAGCACGGGGAAACACAGCAGAAGAGGACATGGCTGCTGCCCACAAGGAGCTCATAACCTAATAGAGAAATACAGTCTAAACATTTAAACAAGTTGGAGGAGGGCTCTGAACAGGTTCAGCACTTGAGCCTGGACTTGAATCCTGGCCCTGCCATTTGGCTGGGTGACTTTGGGCAAAGTTTACTCAATTCCTTCAAGCTTAGCTTCCTGAACTATAAACTGGAGACAGAGATCATACCTCTTACAATGAGTTATTGTCAGAATTAAATGAGATAATATATATTATTGGACATGTCAACAAACTTTATACATGTTGGTTGTGATTATTATTATCATCTTATTAGGTCTTTTATAACCCTGAGATTCTATTAATTAGCTGTGACCCAGAGTAAGAAATTTAAGGAGTTCCCGTTGTGGTGCAATGGTTAATGAATCCAACTAGGAACCATGAGGTTGGAGGTTCAATCCCTGGCCTTGCTCAGTGGGTTAAGGATCCGGCGTTGCTGTGAGATGTGGTGTAGGCAGCAGACACGGCTCGGATCCTGCGTTGCTGTGGCTCTGGCTTAGGCCAGTGGCTGCAGCTCCAATTAGACCCCTGGCCTGGGAATCTCCATATGCCACGGGAGCAGCCCTAGAAAAGGCAAAAAGACAAAAAGAAAAGAAATTTAACAAACTCTGGGCCTCACACTCCTTATATGTTAAATGTAAGGGTATACAGCTAAGGGATCTCTAAACTCCCTTCCAGCTCTAGAATATTAAAAAGCTCTATGACTCATTTACACGATTTCATATGTGTCTCAATAGCACAGCTTATATAAATTGGTTCAACAAAGCAACTGTCAAATAAACCATCTTTCTGAGGTAGCTGTTTGAATCTCTGTTCACTTTTGTTACTTTAACCTCATAAACTACCTATGCATAAATAGGATGTGCACAAGAGAGAAAAATAAGCAAGTATAGGGGAAGACAGGTCCCTGTCCCCTTCCTTGAGGCTGGGTTGTGGCTTCCAAAATACAAGAGGGGAGGTGCAGTGAATGAATAGATTCCTTCATTCACCCACACAAGCATCCCACATCCTGAAGGAAGAAGACCCCTCCTGTGTGCCCATGGCACCCACACTTGTCCCATATGCCACTCTCCACACCCGTCGTCTTAACCAAGCTGATTGAGGGCTGGGCCTCTGTCATGCTAACTTCACATCCTCAGTCTCAAACACAGTGCCCTGGAAGGTGATAGATGCCTAATGACTTAATAATTAACTGAAATTCATACCTGCCTCTGGCCCAAAGGTATACATTTGCAAAGTGACCAGGCATTCTGAGGTGTGTCTGAACCTCTGGGGATCCTTTATAGAGGGTCACCATTCCAATAATGTCAAGAAATAGGAGTTCCTGTCGTGGCTCAGTGGAAAAGAATCTGACCAGTATCCATGAGAATGCAGGTTTGATCCCTGGCCTCACTCGGTGGGCTAAGGATCAGGCATTGCCGTGAGCTGTGCTGTAGGCCACAGATGCCACTCAGATCTGGCATTGCTGTGGCTGTGGTGTAGTCTGGCAGCTACAGCTCTGATTCGACCCCTAGCCTGGGAACCTCATATGCCTTGCGTGCGGCCCTAAAAAGACAAAAAGAAAAAAAAAGAGAGAGAGAGAGAGAAAGAAAAGAAATAGCTATGTGACCCTGGGTGGGGATCATTTCAAACTTTTTGGCTCTCAGTTTCCTCTTGGATAAAATGAAGGGAATGGATTAGATCAGAAGTTGGCAAACTATGGCTCCTGGGCCAAATCCAGTCTACGGCTTGCCTAGTTTAGAATGATTTCTACATCTTTCAAGGGTTATATTTATCTATTTACTTATTTGTTTTTAGGGCCACAATCATGGCATATGGAAGTTCCCAGGCTAAGCGTTCAAATAGAGCTGCAGCTGCTGGCCTACTCCACAGCCACAGCACTTTACAGGGTTATAAAAGCAAACAAAGAATAATGGGCAGTAGAGACCCCCCCCTTAGCCACTGTGGTTCTCTAAACCTTGTATATTTACTTTCTGGCCCTTTAAAGAAAAAGCTTGCTGACCTTGGATTGGACGAGCTCTAAGGTCCCTTTGAACCCAGAAATGTTAGCATTCTAATTCTGCTTGAACAGTCCCATTCTGGCTCTGTGCACAGAGTATTCCCAAGTATGAATCAGTACGGAAAGCACAGCAGGAGCGCTTCTGTTATTTGTCTAATTGAATAAATGGATTCTGGAGCAGTAACCCTAAGAACTCAGGCCCCCACTAAGAGGGTAAATTGGGTCAATGTGTATCAAATGACTGCCTGATAGATGACCCCAGCATCGGCTTGCCACAACAAGAAGACCGTGCAGAGGCTCAACTGGCCTTTTGCATGAGAGTGGCACGAAAAACAGCCCAGAGCTCAGGTAACCAGGATTAAGACTTACCTTGTTCCACCAAATAAAAAAAAGCCATCCCCTGAACAAACCCCTTGGGCAAATTATAAAGCTATCTAGAACTCACTATCAGAAACACAGATCATCTAAACAGATAATCTTAATAGCCATGGACCCAAGAGAATAAATCCCATCCAAAATAAGGCATAAAGACTGATTTAGCTCACAACATTCTGTTTCTCTCTCTGTGTGTCCTTAGGAATACATAATACACACAACAAGGAATTCAAACATTTATGTCAGGGCAATAAGCCAAGGAAAGTCTAGAATATATGATCCTATTAACACTAATGGAAGTTGGAACAAGGTAACTGAGACAATAAAGCAGGCCTCCACTCTCACTACATAGACTTTTCCAAAATAAACAGCCAACAATTATTCTTTTAATGTTCCTTTTCTGTACACACATAAATCACTCCTGGGCGTATATACCTTTTCTGATTTCAAAGAACGAGCTTCTGGTTTTTCTTCTCTTCTCTTTTCTTTCCTTCCTTGCCTTCGCTCTTCTTCTTTCTGTATGCTTACAAGGAGTCCTCCTGAACAGGCCCTAGAGGATGCTTTCCTGTGATCCCTCAGTTGAGCACCTTCCGTACACAGGCAGCAGACCCCAACCCTGTGCTCCCTGGTCAGACTGCTCCTCAGAAATCACCAAGTTGAGGAGTTCCCGTTGTGGCACAGTGGTTAACGAATCTGACTAGGAACCATGAGGTTGCGGGTTCGATCCCTGGCCTTGCTCAGTGGGTTAAGGATCCGGTGTTGCCATGAGCTGTGGTGTAGGTTGCAGACGCAGCTCGGATCCTGCGTTGCTATGGCTGTGCTGTAGGCCGGTGGCTACAGCTCTGATTAGACCCCTAGCCTGGGAACTGCCATATGCCGTGGGAGCGGCCCAAGAAATGATAAAAAGACAAAAAAGAAAAAAAAAAAAAAAAGAAATCACCAAGTTGGTATCTGGAGACTCTGGTCTTTCTAGTCTCTTCTAAAGAACCTACTTGGATATACTCGGTATTTGGTTTTTTGTTGTTGTTTTTGTTTGTTTGTTTGTTTGTCTTTTTTGCTATTTCCTGGGCCACTCCCGCGGCATATGGAGGTTCCCAGGCTAGGGGTCCAATCGGAGCTGTAGCTGCCGGCCTACGCCAGAGCCACAGCAACGCGGGATCCGAGCCACGTCTGCGACCTACACCACAGCTCACGGCAACGCGGGATCATTAACCCACTGAGCAAGGGCAGAGACCGAACCCGAAACCTCATGGTTCCTAGTTGGGTTCGTTAACCACTGCGCCAGGACAGGAATTCCGATACTCAGTATTTGTAATAACCTAAATGGGAAAGAATCTGAAAAAGAATATATATCTATAAATAGATATATATATGTATGTATATTTGTGTATAAATATATATATATGACTGAATCACTTTGCTGTATACCTGAAACTAACACAACACTGTAAATCAGCTATACTTCAATAAAAAAGAAAGAAAGAAAAACAAAGAAACAAAGAAAAAAGAAAGCAGGCAAGCTACTTGGAGCTCTCTTTTCTTCCAGCTGACCAGAAAAATCCAACGCCCCGCAAAGCCAAAGATGGGGTGGATTCACTCACCCAGCCCCAGGCACCATGTTCCAAATATACCGGCCTAAAAGGCTAAAATGACAACAACAACCTGTACATCTCAATGCTGATTTCCAGACTCCTACAGAAACCAGAGGAAAGAATTGTTTAAATTTGGATTATTTTCCTGACTCATTCGGTCAGCTTTTTCCAATAGCCGGAACAGACAGATACTAACCCTCTGCTGAGCTCTGCATGAACTTAAAAAAAAAAAAAAAAAAAAAAAAAAACTGTTCCATTCCTTCTTGCAGCCTTGTGGTTTTCATGAAATTTTCAACCAATAAAAATGAGTTCAATCTCAGCTGGCATATATGCTTGAAAAATAAAAATCCAACATTAGGATTATATTACCAGAGCTCGAGACTCCTCCTTCCCCCCCAAAAAATAAACAAGGAAAAATCCTTCAGTGACTGTTCTCTGATCCCAGGACCAAACAGTCTTATCCACATTTCTTCCAAATCCCACCACTGTAACCCCTGCTGTGGGACCCAGCACAGCCCTAAGCACCTGTTCTTAGCTCTGCTCCCTGCTGGAGCATGTGATCCAGAGCATTCATCCACCAGAACGAAAAAATTCATCACATGATTTAAAAAAAAAAAAAAAATCCCTGGAATGAGGCTAAGTAACTAATAAACAGAAATGCAGACTGACTGCCTTTACCGTAAAATAAATCTGATATCTACTCACTTTGTCTCTATAAAAGGTTTTGCAGACTATACATTAATATTTGCACATGTGCCTTTTGAATGTGAAGTTTAATAGCAAGTTTGAGATGATTCAAATAGGTATTGGAAAACACACTGGACTACTCAGATAGTATTATCAGGTCTATATGGAAAAACTGCATATTAATACCCAAAGCACACTCCTGCTTATTCTTTTAACTGTGCACAATTATCTTAGCAAATATAGTACAACCATTCTCACTCTTCAAAGCAGAATTCACCATTCCCTCTACTTTGTGTGCCCACTGGACCCTGTAAAGATGTTAATAACTGGACCTGAGACCCTCTATTTATGCATTTGTTTATATGATCATCTCCCCATGCCCCACAGCTTCTACTACCCAGGTTGTAAGTCCCTGGAGGACAAGGACCCCATCATATTCCTTCTTGAGTTCTCAGTGCCCCCACAGACTGCCTCATACCCAGCAGGAACTTCCTAAGACCAGAACAGAAAAGCAGGAGAGGCAGTAGACATTAAGGAAGCAGAAACAGCATCTGTCGCATTTATTATTATTTGGCCTATATTTTCTGAATTAATGGATGTACTAAAGAAATAAAAGAACAGTGGTACCAGGGCATGAAAGTATAGCTGGCGCTTGGTTGTGGAGCAACAAATAACATCTTCCATCAACTCTAAAAAGATGCTTTGACAGCTTGTAAATTAGGATGCATTTTATAATGGAAGGCATCCTGGCATTGTGTCATTAGTTTATTTGGAATCTTATCTTCTCCTTCTTTCTCAGAGGTACAGAGAACAGTCATACATGATAAAAAAAAAAATTACTGTCATAGATTCAGTGAAATACAATCATTTGATGTATCTGTGGTAAGAAGGGTTGGAAAGATGACTAAAACTGCACTGAATTTTCCACAAGAGTAAAAACAAAAAGAGCGGTTGGGCCATTTTCATGGCGGGCAAGTGGAGTGGCTCTTTCTCTCACAATGGTTAGCCTTCTCTAAGAGAAACCCAATGATGAGACTATGCTGAATGACCCTGTCCTTCTGTCCAGCACTGATTGATGCAGAGGCAGTCAGATGATCCAAATAAGCCAAACATTACTCTGAGATTTTTGACTTGGAGCCAAGGAGAGCCTAGGTCAGTTTTTCTCCCGTGTTAGCAACAGTGAGATTTAGAGTTCAGTTCATGCTCCCTTCCCTGCAAAAGAGAGGCAAAAGCAAGAGACAGAATCTTGACATCATCCGAGTGTCCCTACGTGACTCAAACTAGCTACATGCTCACCAAAACCCACTGCTTTTCTTCTTAGGCCATATTTCTCAGCCTCCTTTACCATTAGGTGGAGTCATATAGGAGCAATAACTGAAGGAATGAGGACAGAAGTCATATAAGCCACTTCCAGACCTGGCCCATGGAAACTTCCCACATGAGATCCTTCAATCTTCTTCTCCATCTGCAGGTTCAAAGGAGAGAACTCTGAGACACCTAGAGAAGGGAGCCGCAAGATGGCAGGAGACATAGAAGGTGGCCTAACCAGGAAAAACCATGTTAGGAATTCCCTGGTGGCCTAGTGGTTAGGGATCCAGTGTTGTCACTACTGGGGCTCAGGTTCCATCCCTTGGCCCAGAAACTTCTGCATGCTGCAGGCACAGCCAAAAAAACCCAAAAACAACCATGTTGAACTGCTGTATGAACAAGAAATAAACTTTACTTGTGTTAAGCACTGAAATTCGGGGAGATTGTTAAGGCAATCACCTGCTCTAAAACTTCCTAGTTCTAGGTACACCCATCTCTCTTATGGTTATATGAAACACTCCAGTATTCATCCCATAAATTCCCTCTTTGCCCCAGCTAGTTTGAGTTGAATGTCTTTCATTTACAACATGAAGAGTTCTGAGAAACACAGCCAAGAAGAATGAATTGCAATCATTTGAAGTGGCAAGAAGATAGAAGTAAGCAACAATCCCTAAGTGTCCAAGGAACACCTAGAAATTTTCTCAGAACAGAGTACTAATTCCAACAAACTGATGACAAGCCACAAAAGACTCTTTTCAGTGTCTAAGGGCTTCTAGCTCTAAACTCATAAAGCACTTACAGTAAGATACTCTCTTCATTCTCATTTTATCAGCAGAGCATGCATGAAGTGTAATAGCCCTGCCTTAGGGTATACCCTCCTGAGTTCTCTCCCATCTAGAATCCTAGGACACAAGATAAACATCACTTATCATACATAGCCAGCCTTGCTGTCCCAGGACTTACTGGGAAATGGATTGACATGCAACTCAAAGAAGTCAGATAATTACTCTGGGGAGCAGAGCTCTGGATTTGAGTATACATATCTGACCAGTTTCGAAAATAAATGTTCAAGAATCACCAAAGCTTAAGGAAGCATTGATAAGACTACAAATGAAAAGAGTACAAAAATCAACAGAGAAGTGACACCATGAATGCTTACATGAGCAATAAAGCTTTGCTCCAACCAGGAGCCAGTGATGACAGAGCATGCATCCTGCTCAGTTTCCAAAAATGTCTCTCAATGAGCCAAGTGTGTTTTATAACGACAAGCCCTAACATCTATAGTGCATTCTGCGGGCTAGTTACAGAGCATTTTACAGTATACATCGAGTTATCTGACTCTCACAACGACAGCAGGAAGCTGGGAGTGTCATCCCTCCTTCATTTACAGCTAAGAACACAGGCTCAGACAGGTCAAGTGCTCACAGCCCCAGGATTTGTCATTTGAGGAAAGACTTGAGCTCCAATTTCCTGACCCTACATCCTCTGCCCATTTCAGTCACCCAAACTATGGAATATCAGGGCAGAGAAACTGGCCGGTTGAAGGACATCTGTCCCCACTGTCATAAATCATCAACCCATTTGGAGGCATTTTTCTGTTTCATGCAGCCACATGTGGGAACTTTCTGGGTAGTGGGGGGAGGTAAAGGGCCTGGGATAAATGCCTGGTCTATCTCCAAACCCAGCTGGGAAAATACTCCCTGACAAGACACCAGAGCTTGTGCCCAGAGGGAGGCCTTGAGAGAGGAGGAAGGAGCCTGAAGCAGGGGGTCAAGAGTGCTGAGGACTCATGTGATCCTGGCAGAACCTCAGGGTCGGAAGCCTCTGAGAACCAGGCAACAAGCTCTCTCAGGACCCCAAAGATAGAACCTGGGGCAAATGAACTGAATCATCCTTTGCTGGGAAGGGATAGGGGATCAAGCACGTAAACTTAGCTGGGCTCAAATAGTATTTGCTCAGATGATTTTTTTTTTTTTTTTTTTTTTTTTTTTTTGGTTCACTCCCTTGGCATGCAGAAGTTCCCAGGCAGGGACCGAACCCACATAATATCAGTAACCAGAGCCAGAACAGGGACAACACCAGGTCCTTAACCCACTGAGCCACCAGGGAACGCCTCACTCAGATGACTGTTATAAGCCGCTTCTGAGAGACAAATTGCCAAGATCAAACACTCACATGTTACCTGGGAAAGGTGAAAAAGGGGAGGAAAAAATAATGGTTTAGTAAAAGCCACTTATTTCTGGCAGCTGGTGATCTACCACCATGGAAGGAAGACACAGGAAATTGAGGGAGCTGCCCTTTGGGGTGTTGGAAAACTTGAAGAGCAAGCCTCTCCTGAGTATCACTACTTCCCAGACTGCAAGGATGAAAAGGAGGTCCTTACCCTAGGACAGTTCCCCCTGAAAAGGAAAATCCAGGATCCTGAAGAGACTTGGGGTAGTGGAAAGAGCAAAGGTTAACAAATTTGGGCTTGAGCCCCTGCTCAGTCTCTTGTTAGCAAGTCACAACCTCTTTGTGCATCAGTTTCAGTATCTGTAAAGCATACAACCCACACCTTATAGAAATGTAAAAGGCTTTTGCACAGCACCTGATACGTAGGTGCTCAATAAACGTTAACTTTCCCCCCTCAATCCACACTTCGGTTCCTTCATATTGGGATTCTAATACTTAGTAATTCACCAGTCCTTATACTGTCTTGAGATAATCTTATCTATTACCCAATATCTCGGCCATTTCACTTGCCTCTTTGAAATATAACCACCTGTGACTTTAGTTGTGAGTATCTCAGGGCCCTTGGTCCTCTTACTAATCTATTTCATGCTTCCTAAATTCCCTTTAAAAAACAAAAACAGGGAGGGAGTTCCCCTCATGGTTCAGTGGAAACAAATATGACTAGCATCCATAAGGATGCAGGTTCGATCCTTGGCCTTCCTCAGTGGGTTAAGGATCCGGCGTTGCCGTGAGCTGTGGTGTAGGTCACAGACATGGCTCAGATCCTGCATTGCTGTGGCTGTGGTATAGGACAGCAGCTACAGCTCTGACTCGACCCCTAGCCTGGAAACCTCCATATGCCCCGGGTGTGGCCCTAAAAAGACAAAAAACAAAAACAAAAATAAACCCAAAACACCAAACTGGCAACCATATTACCTTTCTTCACTCTGAAAGAGAATCCAAACCTTATGGATATCTGGCACATAGCTGCACATAACAACTGTCAAGTTCAACTATACTTTCCACAGAGCTTAACATAAAAAGGAGTTTTGGGTTCACCAAAGCTTTAGTGAATTTAACCAATAGGTATTGTGCCTATGACCACAGGGACAAGAGGAAGGATGAGGTTCTGCCGTCTTCGTCATTATCTTCTTGGTCTTTAGAAGGACCATTTCCTTTTGACATCCTCTTACCCAAGACAAGGTCACACCCACCCTCTTCACTCCAGCCTTCTGTAGACATCACCATCAGTGTTTTGACTGCACTACAAAATAATCATCTATTTTATGTCTCGTACAACTTCCTTTCAGGCGAGAACAGTGTTCTGCAAAATCTCTATCACCGGTATCCACCAACACAGTCTCTGGTATGTAACAGATACTGAATTAACAATGGATGGACATGTGGATAGATGGATTGATGGATGAATACATAAATAGGGTTTTTAGATCTGGGAGAAACCTTTGAAATAATCTGATCTAATACAAGGTCTTCATTTCACAGGTAAGGAAGCTGAGGCTCACAGCTGTATGATGACTCAGCCAAGTAGCCTCAAAGGCAAGATGACAAGTGGTGGCAGTCACATGCCACTCTGACCATGAGTTCAAAGGCAGACATCACGTTACACTCAGCCCCAAAGAGAGGCAGTGTGGCTTGGTGGACACAGCATGGGCTCCCCAGGTAAGGTCTTGCTCCTGCTACCTATTAGTCATGTGACTCTGAGCAAATTGCTTCATCTCTCTGAGTCACAAGTGCTGCATCTGCTATTGGGGCTATTAATAACTTCAGAGGTGTTGGGAGTATTAAATCTGCCAACATACATAAAGCGCCCCACACAGCACCAGCACTATGTGCTAAACAAGTGTTTGCTGAATGAATCATGAATGAGTCCCTGTCCAGCGTACTGCGACCTCATGAACCTGGATTAGACTTTGCATTTAAATCTCTGCCCACAGGGAAGGTGGCTAAGACACCTATAATTATAGAGCTATGTACCTGGGGTTTGTTTCTTGCCAGTATTAGATCCTATGGCAGCACCAAGTAGCCTCTAAAATAATGCTGTTCACTGTTCCCTTCACCAGGGGTTGCCCTCCCACCTTCCTCACTGCCACACTAATCTTACCCATATTCCATTGCCCGGCCAGATACACCCTGTCTAAAGCCAGCTCTGATTCCTACGACATCATCAGTCCTCCCTGTCTCACTAATTACCTTCCACCATATAGTAGAGGGGTTATCTGCTTATTTTTTTTAAATTGTGACGAAACACACTTAATGTAAAACTTCCCATCTTAATCATTTTTCAGTGTACAGTCCTGGAGTGTTAAGTATATTCACAATGCTATGCAGCCAATCTCCAGAACTTCTTCATTTTGTGAAACCAAAACTCTAAACCGATTAAACAACTTCCCAACTGCTTCGTCCTGCCAGCCCCCAAGCAACCACCATTTTATTTTCTGTCTCTCTGACTTTGATTACTCTAGGTACACCTCATATAGGCGGAATCACACAATATTTGTCCATTTGTGTCTGGTGTACATCACAGAGCATAATGTCCTCAAGGTTTATCCATATTGCAGCATGTGTCAGAATGCCCTTCCTTTTCAATATAATTACTCAATATTCCATTGCATGTACATACTACATTTTGCTTATTCATTTGTCTGTTGATGGACATCTGGGTTGCTTCTACCTTTTGGCTCTTGTCAATAATGTTGCTATGAATGTGGGTGTATGGGGGTATACCTGTTTTATCTCCTCTACTTAAGCAGGAACTTCTCAGTGACAAACAATGTCTCATCACCTCTGCAGTTCTAAAGGTGCCTGACACATGATGGGCACTCATTAAACACCTACCAAGTAAATAAGACAGTACTCTACTCCAAAGATGAAGTAAAAAAGTAACACTCTTCCACACAAATTTACAAAATGGCAGTATCATACAGTAGAAAAGCACAGGCTTTGCAGTTAGACAGTCTTGATTTCTGGTCTTGGACCTGCCTCTTACTAGTCATGCAAGATCTTAATACATATTACTTATTAAGCTCTCAGAGCTCCAATTTCTTCATGTGGTTTTTACAACAGTTAAATCCTGTAACTTATGTAAAGCAGTTAGCACAGCACTTGGCACACCATAAACTCAAAAGATGTTTGCCAATATCAGGATTATAAACTGATTGCCCATACAAATGCGCCATTTATTTATTTATTTATTTTTTGGTCTTTTTTGCTATTTCTTGGGCCGCTCTCACGGCATATGGAGGTTCCCAGGCTAGGGGTCGAATGGGAGCTGTAGCCGCCAGTCTACACCAGAGCCACAGCAACACGGGATCCAAGCCGCGTCTGCAACCTACACCACAGCTCATGGCAACTCTGGATCCTTAACCCACTGAGCAAGGGCAGGGATCGAACCCGCAACCTCATGGTTCCTAGTCGGATTCGTTAACCACTGCGCTACCACGGGAACTCCCAAATGCGCCATTTAGTGTCTTGGCTACGATAATTTTAAAAACAAAGAGCGATCAGAATTCTGAGACTAAAGAATTTATGACAGGTAACAGCCAAGACAGAAAGACACTACACAAGAGTAACAAGAAATCCAGATTGGTATCACCAAATGTAGAAGTTTTGTCACTTCAAAGGGACACACTTAAATGTTGTCCGAAAGATCAGTCTCACTCGGCAAAGCAGCCTAAGATCTACAAACATTTTTTAATCAGGATAACTTGAGGGATTTTTTTTGGTGCCAGGGCTAAATCTCTTCTGAATTTGATTACTCATATGGAGAACGCTTTAGTGAAGTGATGACAGAAATAAATAGATCTTCACTACTATTTCAGACAGAAGTATTTCTTTCGATCTGTCTCAAAGAAAAGTAAGCTCCCCACCCCACTCCCAGTTCCTCTAGGACATGAATTCCTATTGAGGCTGCTCTCCAAATTTTCCAGACCAGAAACATTCCTTCCAAAGTTCGCTCTTAGAAAGTAGATTCTTAAGTCTTAGAAGGAAAAGCTTATTCAAGTTTCTTCTTTCCCGAAACAATTAACATTTGCTATGGCTAATTAAAATGGCTCTGAGACAAAACTAGAAACGTGGTTGTGGGACGGAGGAGAGGGAAGGAGAAAAAGGAAAGATAAGAGAAAGTTGCTCCAATGTTAATACTGGCCCCAAATGCGGCCCCAAGGGATCATAACTCATAACTTTCCTAGGACAATCATGACCTCATGTGAATTTAACTCTCTAGTAAGATGATATGTTAAATGGATGACTAAATGTGATTTTCCATTTTTTTTTTTTTTTGGCTGCCGAGTGCAGCAGCTTGATACTGGATCTCGGTTCCCAGACCAGGGATGGAAACTGGGCTGTAGTGGTGCAAGCACTGAATCCTCACCACTAGAGCACCAGGGAACTCCCCTAAATGTAATGTGATATATATTTGTTGATAAGACATTGCAATAAAATTTATACATAAAGGAAAAATTAAATCAAACAATTTAAAACCTTCAAGAAAATTACTGAGTTTATACATACACACTCTTCACCCAGATTACCCAAATATTAATATTTTACATTTGCTTTATTAGTCTATCTCTGTACATAGATATTGCTTTACTGCTAAATACTTAAAAATAAAAGTCTCTCACATTTTCACAGTATGATTTTCAAAATCAGAAAATTAATATTGACATTGTATTATAATCGAATCTCAACCCTTATTCAAATTTCACCAATTGCCCAAATAATGCCCTTTTTCCCCTTTCCAGAAAAAAATTTTTTAAATTGAGCTATGGTTGATTTATAATATTAATTTCAGATGTATAATACAGTGATTCAAAATTCTTATAGATTACACTCCACTTATAGTTATTATAAAATATTGGCTACATTCCCTGTGTTATACAATATATCCTTGTAGTTATTTATTTTATACACAGTAATTTGTACCTCTTAATCCCCCACCCCAATCTCATCCCTCCCCTCTCCCCACTGGTTACCACTAGTTTCTCCTCTATATCCACGAGTCTGCTTGTTCTGTTACATTCATTCATTTTAGTCCTTAGAGTCGACATATAAGTGATAAATAATGTTCTTCATGTCAAAAGAAAAAAAATCTTCTCTGGTCCAAGATCCAATCTAGGATTATGTGTTGTATTTAACTTCTATTTGCCTTTGTCTCCTTGAAGCTAGAACGATTCCTTAGTCTTTGTCCAGCATGACCTTGGCATTTTTTTTTAAAAAGTACAGTCCATTTGATTTGTAGAATGTTTCTCAATTTGGGTTTATCTGCAATTTCCTCGTGATTAGATTCAGGTTATGCATTTTCTGACAGGAATACCACACAAGTGATGGGTCCTTCTCAGATGTTGATTTGTCTCATTACTAATATTAATTTTGATCGTTTAGTTAAAAATGGTGTCCATCACTGTAAAGTTACTCTCCTCTCCCCCTTTGAAATTATAAGTATCTTGTGAAGAGAAACTTTTTTTTTTTCTTTTTTGGGCTTTTTAGGGCTGCACCCTCGGCATATGGAGGTTCCCAGCCTAGGGGTCCAATCAGAGCTATAACTGCCAGCCTACACCACAACCACAGCAATGCCAGAGCCAAGCCAAGTGTGTAACTTACACCTCAGCTCACAGCAACACCGGATCCTTAACCCTCTGAGTGAGGCCTGGGATCGAACCCGCATCCTCATGCATCCTAGTCGGGTTCATTATCCACTGAGCCACAACGGGAACTCCTTGTGAGGAGAAACTTTCATCTAGGCTTCTCTACTATGGAAGAGGATTCTGAGGCTCAGAGAAAATGCCAGAACATACATTCAAACTCCAGAGCGCAGGCTCCCACACTCAGGGTCTTCTAAAGCAACCTACTGCCTCCTAGACCAGTCACCAGGGGCTAAAGTATCTTTGTCTAATGCCCTCATCATATGCCCTGGGGAAACCAAAGTGAGCATGACATGGCCCACAGAATCCTGGTACTTCCTCTGGTCTTAAGAACTAACATGGGGGGAGTTCCCGATTTGGCTCAGTGGTTAACGAATCCGACTAAGAACCATGGGGTTGAGGGTTCGATCCCTGAGCCCTGCTCAGTGGGTTAAGGATCCGGCATTGCCGTGATCTGTGGTGTAGGTTGCAGATGCGGCTTGGATCCCACGTTGCTGTGGCTCTGGCATAGGCCTGCAGCGACAGCTCTGATTTGACCCCTAGCCTGGGAACCTCCATATGCCATGGGAACGGCCAAAGAAATGGCAAAAGACAAAAAAAAAAAAAAAAAAAAAAAAAAAGAACTAACATGGTCCTAACCACTCTGTCTGTAGGGCTAGTTCTAAAGTGCAAGAAATCTTGAGGCCAGCACACTATACCCAAGAACCCTACTCTCTGGGCAATGAACATGGGAGAGCACTAAAAGAAGAAAAGTCACCTAGAACCCAAAAGCAGAAGTTGTAAATCTATACACATCAGGACTGAGGCTGACCAAGGAAAACCTAAAGCCATTCCCACACTAAGGCCACCTTGCCGCATCCTGACCCTCTGCTGCTCATCTAAAACTTTCTTTTTGGGCTATTACTTCTAAATTATTTTATTTTATTTTATTTTGGAAGGTATTACAATTGTAAGACATTTATGTGGGTCAAAACTCAATGTGATATACCCACTAGAATGGGTATAATAAAAAGATAGATAATAGCAAGTGTTGGCCAGGATGTGGAGAAATTAGAACCCTCCTACATTGTTGAAGGGAACACAAAATGGTGTGGCTTCTTTGGAAAACAATGTGGCAGCTCCTCAAAAGTTCAAATAAAGTTTCCAGTTGACCCAGCAATTACAATCCTAGGCACCAAAAACATGGAGTTACAATCATGGCACAGTGGGTTAAGCATCGAACAATAGTGGCTCTGGTAGCTGCAGAGGCGAGGGTTCGATCCCTGGTCCTGCACAGTGGCTTAAAGGATCTGGCATTGCCACAGCTATAGCTCAAGTTCAATCTCTGAAACTTCCATATGCCACAAAAAAACAAAAACAGGAGTTCCCGTCATGGATCAGCAAACCCAACGAGTATCCATGAGGACGTGGGTTCGATCCCTGGCCTTGCTCAGTGGGTTAAGGATCTGGCATTGCCATGAGCTGTGATGTAGGTCACAGACACGGCTTGTATCTGTCACTGCTGTGGCTATGGCGTAGGCTGGCGGCTACAGCTCCGACTGGACCCCTAACCTGGGAACCTCCATGTGCTGCTTGTGTGGCCCTAAAAAGACCAAAAACAAAAAAAACCCCAAAAAACCCTACAATTCTTGGAGTTCCCGTGGTGGTACAATGGGATGGCGGTGTCTCTGCTGGGCCAGGATGCAGATTTGATTCCCAGTCCAGGACAGTGGGTTAAGGATCTCTGGCCTGGGAACTCCACAGGTAGCAGAGCAGCCAAAAAAGAATAAAAAAGAAAGGAAAGAAAAGCAAATGTCTACTTAAAAACTTCTATGCGAGTGTTTATAGCCACATTATTCATAACAGTCAAAAAGTAGAAACAACCCAAATGTCCATCAACTGACAAAGAGATAAATAGGATATGTATGTCCATACAATGGAATATTATTTGATAATAAAACATGAATGAGTAGTGCTCCAAGTGAGAACAGGAATGAATCTTGAAAAGATTATGTTAATGAAAAAAAAACAGTCACAAAAGACTATGCACTGCCCGATGCTATCTATATGAAATGTCCAGAAGAAACAAATCTATAGAGACAGAAAGTAGATTACTGGTTGCCCCGGGGCTGGAAGGCCAGGGTGAAGAAGACAGCAAATGACTGCTAATGAGTACAGTGTTTCTTTCAGGGATGATGAAAATGTTTTAAATTGATTGAGGTGATGATTGCAAACTGTGAACATAAGAAGAACCACTGACTTGTAGGTACAGTTTAAATGGGTGAATTGTGTGGTGCGCATTATATCTTAACAAAGCTATTTAAAAAGTCAGCATTATATTAAATAGGAAATCTGAAGAAATCTCACCACACACACACACTCAGTCCTACTACCCTGTGCCAGTAACCATTTCGTTATTTTATATCCTTCCAGGATTCCTTTGTGCGAAATCAAAAGTATTTTTTTATCCCCACTTCTTTCACAAAATACGCACTCTACTGCAGCATCCTTCTTTTTTCTTTTTTTTTTTCTTTTTCATTTTCTCTTTTGTACCATCCTTCTTTCACTTAATATATCCTTGGAGATCTTTGCCCAACAGAACTTAGAGAAACCCTAATTCTTGTCTGTGATGTAACAGTTTTCCTTTTCGTGAAGGTACCTCTTTATTTACCAGTTTCCCACCCTTGCACACTTAAGATGGTTTCCAAACATTTGCTATTGGCAACAGTGATGCAATGCTTGTGCTTTCTAACTTATTTTCATCATCATCCACTCTTGGACTGCCAGGAGACAGCACCAATAGCAGGGACCACTTTAGAGTTAGTTGAAGTGGTTCTGCATCTGGACTTCTCTGCTAATTAGTGACTAGCCACATGATTTGGAAAGTTACCTGTGTGTCTGAGCCTTGTATTTCCTCACTTCGCAAAGTGGGCAAAATCCCACCTATTTTATCAGGTTGTTTTTAGGGCTAAATAAGGCAGCCAAATTTGGGGCAATATGTGTATCAAAAAGCATTAATATGTTGGGAGGGAAAGTAGAACGTTGGTAATGGATTATTATAACACATTGAGGGGAGGGGCAAGAATACAGGAGTCCAAGTGATAATTAAAAAAAAAAAAAATAGGAGGGGAGCTGAAAATTAATCAGAAAAATGCCAGGAAACAAATAAAGAAGGAAGAGAGTTCAAAAAAACCATGCTTTTACAGATATTAATTGATCTAGGCCAAGATTATCAATCAGATGTTTAAACCATTGGATAAAAGATTTTGAGGAAAAGGATAACCAAACAATCTCAAAGTATCACTCTATAGATAATTTTATCAATTACAAAGAGAAAAAGCTACCTTGACAATCCAGAGATCAGGCAGTACCACCTTACCCAAAATACAAACCTCATGTCATCAGTGATGTGACAAACTGATACTATGCGTCACCTAAGGGGAAGTCATACAGCAAATGTTCAGCCTGAGTCTAAGAATGAGAAAACACTCAGAAAAATCCAATTTACAGTCGACAAAGCATCTTGAAACTGTCACAGTTTCAACGTTATGAAAGACAAAAAACAGGCAGGGGAACTTTGCTACATAAAAGGAAACTAAAGCATCACAACTATATGGTATAAGCAATCCTTGATTAGACCCTAGGTCCCCCTCCTCCCCCAAAAAGATTATAAACCATTTGGAATCACTGGGGAAATCTGAAAAACACTATTGTTTCAATGTAATCAAACTGTGGTTACAGGAGAGAATGTCCTTGTTCTTTAGAGATACATGATCCAGTCTTCAGAGATAGTGTTGTGGTGTCTGCAACTCACTTTTGACTGGTTTAGAAGGGGAAAAAAAAGTGTGTATGTGTGTGGATGCAGAAAAAAGCAAGCAAATAAATCAAGAAGGAGAGTGTAGGAGTGTTCACTGTAATATTTTTTGCAATTTTTCTAGATGTCTGAAACCTTTCAAAATAAACTGGGGAAAAAAAATCAAAGAAATCATGTAAACCATCTGGCACGCAGTAGGTGCTATGACAGTTCCCACCCTGGCTTCAGCTAATTCAATAGATCTACAGAAGTCTCCTTTCCATAGCTCACAGGTGAAATAAACCAATTCAAAGTAAATGCCACCTGCCAGCTAGTCCTGCCTTCATAAAGCTTACACTTTTGATCAGAAGGCAAGGCAGGAGTTCCCATCTGGGCGCAGTGGAAATGAATCCGACTAGGAACCATGAGGTTGCAAGTTCGATCCCTGACCTTGCTCAGTGGGTTAAGGAGGCTGGCATTGCCGTGAGCTGTGGTATAGGTTGCAGACGTGGCTCGGATCACGCGTTGCTGTGCCTGTGGCATAGGCTGGCAGCAACAGCTCCGATTTGACCCCTGGCCTGGGAACCTCCATATACCGTGGGTGTGGCCCGAAAAAGACAAAAGCTGAAAAAAAAAAGAAGGCAAGGCAAAACTAGGAAGCAGCTGGAGATGTGCTATGTATAAAAATCTACCTAGGACCCACATCTGCAAATTTTCATAAGTTAAGTAACTTTAAAAAAGAAAACAGAACAAGTTAGATTTTAGCTCCTAAGAACTGCATCCTCATTTACAGGGAAAAACAGAGCTAAAATCTACCACCTAGGTTGAAAGAATAAAACAGCACACATTATACATCTTTATAAAGCATATTTTATTGAAGACTCTCATTAAAGATTTTAGTCTCCTAGAATAAAAGAGGAAAAAGAAGGAACTCTCCCAGATGGTCCCACCTTTGTTTCCCTATCAGAACACTCAGCAACAGGAATTTAGCTTATGCTCACAAATATTGGAAGAAGAAATAACAATAAGACATTATGAGACAGAATGCCTAAACAGTCTTTTGCGTTACAAATGCCACTTGAATTAAAGGAAAAATCAATATGAGCTGGCCCAGCCAGAGGTGGCAGCATCTTAACAATGCACATACTTAGGTGCACGTAAATTTGGCAAAGTCCCATTATATACACTATTCATTTGTGCCTTACAACATTCCCCATATTAGAGATGAATAAACTGAAGCCTGAAAAGACAATTTACCCACCTGGCAAAAAGATCAAATTTGTGTTTGCTCAACCCAGCTACAGAGGAATGAGAATAACTGACGAGAAGGATGGAAACTGACAGCTCAGTGATCCCAGGTCTCTGTTGGGACAATGAGTCACTAAGGGCTCCTCCTAAACTCAGACATTTTCTACAAAAACAATGCCAAAAATCTGCCTCAGGATTGCTTCTGTGGATATTCAGAAAGATGAAGAATCAGGTCTTTTAACCACCTGCTTCAGGTATTTTAAAAGTGGAGCTTAAATTCCCCTTTCTTGTGTGGTTGTGTGACTGAGGTGGAGAGGAAGTGAGCAGGAGAGGTTATTTTCATCTCAGGGTTGATGGTGTCCACATTTTAGTGAAGTTAATCATAACTCAAAAATAAAATTTTTCTACAGAATTTTCTGGGGAAAACTCTTGGTTGCTTTACTGTTTCAGTTCACTTTTTAAACATTATGCTGCACTGCAGACTGGGATAATGTATTTTATTTCTCTCTTGCAGAGGTTTCCATGTTATTTACAGAGCAACCTTTTCTACAGCCAGCACAAAACCCAGCAGGAGCTTTAATTCCTTTTTTGCCCACTTTCTGTCTGCCCATCGCAACTTCCTTCCCTTAGTAAAAGAGAATAGGCCTAGTGGCCTGTGAACTTGGCAAAGATACGTAGAAATGGCATTGTCAAAGACTGTGATAAGAATTTAAGTCACAGGGCAATTAAAGGGAAACTGTTCATGCCCTTTGACCCAGCATTTCTGCCCCTAGAAATGAATCCTAAAGAAATATTCCCACAAGTTCATTACAAAAGGATGCACATTCAAATTTTCACTGCAGCAGTGTCCAACAGACACTAAAAAGGGTTAGAGGAATATGCAAATACGTGAAGCAAATGCCCAAAATATATTAAGTAAAAAAGAACAAGCAGAATATGCATTACAATACTATCATTAGCATATGTTGGGGGGGGTGACAGTACACATCAAAGTCATCAAAATTGCAACAGCTGATTATGTGGAGTGGAAGTAAGGGTTCTTTCCCTTTTGAGTTCACTGTATATATATATATATATATATATATTTTTTTTTTTTTGTCTTTTTGTCTTTTGTTGTTGTTGTTGTTGTTGCTATCTCTTGGGCCGCTTCCGCGGCATATGGAGGTTCCCAGGCTAGGGGTCTAATCGGAGCTGTAGCCACCGGCCTACGCCAGAGCCACAGCAACGCGGGATCCGAGCCGCATCTGCAACCTACACCACAGCTCACGGCAACACCGGATCGTTAACCCACTGAGCAAGGGCAGGGACCGAACCCGCGACCTCATGGTTCCTAGTCGGATTCGTTAACCACTGCGCCACAACGGGAACTCCCACTGTATATTTCTATAGTGAATTTTAACTGATCTTACATCTAGCTCAAAACACTAATTTGTTTGTTTGTTTGTCTTTTTAGGGCCGTACCTTTGGCATATGGAGGTTCCCAGGATAGGGATCAAACAGGAGCTGTGGTTGCCAGCCTACACCACAGCTACAGCAATGCAGGATCCAAGCCTCATCTGCAACCTATACCGCAACTCATAGCGACGCCAGATCCTTAACCCACTGAGCGAGGCCAGAGATCGAACCGCAGTCCTCGTGGTCAGGTTCATTAACCACTAAGCCATAATGGGAACTCCTCAAAATGCTAATTTAAGATATATATTTATGTGCTCTTTGGATTTTTTCCCCTTCACTTTGGAAATAGCTAGTGTCCCACCTGCATCACTACCTCTAGAAATAAAGAGTGCCAGCTGTAGATGTTTGAGCTGAGGGAATGACAGGATCGTGATTAGAAAGGGCAGACATCACTTACAACAGCCCCCAACAAACAATATTCCACCCCATAAGCTCATTAAATACTTGCAGTGACCAAGAAAATCACTACTTTCTTTTTTTTTTTTTTTGCCGCTCCTGCGGCATATATGGAGGTTCCCAGGCTAGGGGTCGAATCGGAGCTGTAGCCGCCGGCCTACGCCAGAGCCACAGCAACGCGGGATCCGAGCCGCGTCTGCGACCTACACCACAGCTCACGGCAACACCGGATCATTAACCCACTGAGCAAGGGCAGGGACCGAACCCTCAACCTCATGGTTCCTCATCGGATTCATTAACCACTGCGCCACGATGGGAACTCCGAAAATCCCTACTTTCTGAAGCAAGCCTTGATGTTCTCTAGCTTTGCTGTGATATTCCTAAAGACAATTTTCAGACACAGCAACTGACCTGGACACCAATATCCACAATATGTCAGGCTAAGCAGATGGAATCACTGTCACATTCAAGAAAACTAACATTGTTTTTATTTTTATTTATTTATTTATTTGTCCTTTTGCTATTTCTTTGGGCCGCTCCCGCGGCATATGGAGGTTCCCGGGCTAGGGGTCGAATCGGAGCTGTAGCTGCCAGCCTATACCAGGGCCACAGCAATGCCGGATCGTTAACCCACTGAGCAAGGGCAGGGACCGAACCCGCAACCTCATGGTTCCTAGTCTGATTCGTTAACCACTGTGCCACGACGGGAACTCCGGAAGAAAAAAACAAAAAAAACTAACATTGTTACTGATTATCTCCTATGCAGTTCCCATTCAAATTTCCCCAACTCTCCCCCCACTTGTTTTCTACAGATTTTAAATCCAAGATCCAATCAAGGGTTGCATGTTTGCATTTGGTTGTCCTAAACTTCAGTCTCGTTTTAGTCCAGATCAGTACCCCATACCCTGTGTTTTAGTTCGTTCTGTTTCTCATTCATGACATTGACCTTTTTGAAGATCTCAGACCAGCTGTTTTGCAGAGTGTCCCACAATCTGGATCTACCTGAGTATTTCTTCATGATTAGATTTAGGTTAAACACATCTGGCAAGAATTCTACCTTGGCAATGTTGTGTACTTCCCATTGTATCAAGTTCTCTAGTTACACTAAGAACTAAGGAAAAAGAGTTATCTTTTTCTTCATTGTGTCTCTGTGGGTAGTAAGAAAGCATCAGCCAATAAATAAAATATTTAAAACAATAAATAATGTCAAAAACAACTTTCATGAGCACCAGCTATCCCAGGCATAGTGCCAGACATTTAAAATGAAAGTACTTCTTGAGTTCCTGTCATGGCTTAGCAATTAACGAACCTGACTAGTGCCTAGTATGCATGAGGATGCGGCTTCAATCCCCGGCCTCACTCAGTGGGTTAAGGATCCAGCATTGCCATGAGCTGTGGTGTAGGTTACAGATGCGGCTCAGATCCCTATGTTGCTGTGGCTGTGGTGTATACAAGAAGCTACAGCTCCAATTCAACCCCTAACCTGGGAGCCTTCATATGCTGCTGTTGCAGCCCTAAAAAAGACCAAAAATAAATAAAGTATTCTGGAGAAGAGATTAAGAAGGTGGAGTAGAAGGACTAGAGCTCATCTTCTCTCATAAAAGCAACAAAGTTACAACCAACTGCTGAACATCCTTCAAATAGACTACAGGAGACAGTAAGAGAGGCAATTATACCGCAGAAGCAACTCCATACCCACCAGGTCCACAACCCACACACTGGAAAGTAACCATATTGCAGAGGCTCAACCATGGGAGTGAGATTTCTGGGCCCCATGTTAGGTTTCATGTCTGGAGATCTGGCATTGGGAGGAGGAGCCCCCTGAGCATTTGGCACTGAAGGCCAGAGGGCTTGTGTGCAGGAGCTCTACTAGCCTGGGGGAAATGAAGACTCCACTCCTGAAAGGCACACACAGTGTTTCATGTGCACTGGGTGCCAGGACAAAGCAGAAACTCCATAGGAATCTGGGTCAGACCTGCCTGCAGTTCTTGGAGGATCACCTGGGAAAACAGGGGGTGACTGTGGCTCATAGTGTGAGGGAAGAACATTGGAAACAAACTTCTCAGGAGTAATCATCAGCGTGAACTCCTCTAGTGGGGGTCATTCTGGAAAAATCTGGCTCCACCCATCAGCAAACAGGATGCCTAAAGACCCCCCAGGCATAGAGCTGCTTCTAATCTCACCCAGAGACAAAGCCCCACCCACCAGAGGGATAAGAATCAGCTCCACCTACCAGTGGGCAGGCACCAGTTCCTCCCATTAGGAAGACGGAAGCAAGTCCCCATACTGACTTCAGCCATAAGGGGGGCAGACATCAGAAGCAAGAGAGGCTACAACCCTACTGCCTGTAAAAAGAAGACCACACCAAAAATCTATACAAAATGAAAAGGCAGAGAATTATGACTCAGATAAGGGAACAAGAAAAAACCCCAGAAAAATAGCTAAGTAATCTGGAGCTTATCAAGCTCCACAAAAAAAATTTCAGACTTATGATAGTAAAGATGATTCAACATCTTGGAAATAAATTAGAGGCTAAGGTTGATAAATTACAAGAAACACTGAACAAAGAAATAGAATATTTAAAGATTAAGCAGATACAGATGTGACATACAATAACTGAAATAAAAAATTTACTAGAAGGAACCAACAGCAGAATACAGGAGGCAGAAGAATGAATAAGTGAGGTAGAACACAGACTGGTAGAAATCACTGATGAGAACAGAAAAGAGAAAAAAGATTGAAAAGAAATGAAGACAGTCTAAGAGAACTTTGGGACAACATTAAATGCACCAACATCTGTATGATAAGGTTGCCAGAAGGAGAAGAGAGAGAGAGGGGACAGAAAAAAATATTCAAAGAGATAATAGTCGAAAACTTCCCAAATATGGGAAAGCAATCACTCACTCAAACCGGGAAGCACAGCGAGTACCATATAAAATAAACCCAAGGAGGAACCCCGAGACACATATTAATCAAACTGACCAAAGTTAAAGACAAAGTTTTTTTTGTTTGTTTGTTTGTTTTGTTTTCTTTGCCTTTTTGCTTTTTCTAGGGCCGTACCTGCGGCATGTGGAGGTTCCCAGGCTAGAGGTCCAATCAGAGCTGTAGCCGCCGGCCTACACCACAGCCATAGCCACAGCCACAGCAACGCGGGATCCGAGCCATGTCTGCAACCTACACCACAGCTCACAGCAATGCCTGATCCTTAACCCACTGAGCAATGCCAGGGATCAAACCCGCAACCTCATGGTTCCTAGTCGGATTCGTCAACCACTGCGCCACGAAAGGAACTCCAAGACAAAGTATTGAAAGCAGCTAGGGAAAAGAAACAAATAACATACAAGGGAACCCCAATAAGGTTACTGGCTGGTTTTTCAGCAGAAACTCTGCAAGCCAGAAGGGAGTGGCACGATATACTTAAAGGAATGAAAGGGAAAAAACCTCCAACCATGATGACTCTATCCAGAAAGGCTCTCATTCAGATTTGAAGAGGAAATCAAAAGCTTTATAGACAAGCAAAAGCTAAGAGAATTCAGCACCAGTAAAATCCAGCTTTACAACAAATGCTAAAGGAACTTCTCTAGCTGGAAAGAAAAAGGCCACAGCTAGAAACAAAAATATTACAAATGACAAGGCTCACCAGTAAAGGCATACATATAGTTAAGGCAGGAAATAATCCACACACAAATATACTACCAAAACCAGAAATTGTGAGGAGAGTACAAATGCAGGATACTGGAGATGCACTTGCAATTAATAGAACAACAACTTAAAACAATCTTGTATATATAGACTCCAGTATCAAAACTTCATGGTAACTGCAAACCAAAAATCTACAATAGATACACACACAAATAAGAAAAGCAATCCAGGAGTTCTCATCATGGCTCAGGGGTAACATATCTGACTAGTGTCCATGAGGACACACGTTAAATTCCTGACCTCCCTCAGTGGGTTAAGGATACTGCATTGCTGTGGCTGTGGTGTAGGCCCGTGGCTGAAGCTCTGATTCGACCCCTAGCCTGGGAACTTCCATAAGCCGTGGGTGCAGCCTTAAAAAGCCGAAAAAAAAAAAAGAAAAGAAAGAAAGAAAATAAAAAGAAAAAGCAGGGCGTTCCCATCATGGTGCAGCAGAAACAAATCCCACTAGGATCCATGAGGTTGCAGGTTTGATCCCTGGCCTTGCTCAGTGGGTTAAGGATCTGGCGTTGCCGTGAGCTGTGGTGTAGGTCGAAGATCAGCTCAGTTCTGGCACTGCTGTGGCTCTGACATAAGCTGGCAGCAACAGCTCCAATTTGACCCCTAGCCTAGGAACCTCCATATGCCTCAGGTGCAGCTCTAAAAAGACAGACAGACAGACAGAAAGAAAGAAAGAAAGGGAGAAAGAAAGAGCAATCCAAACACAACAGTCCAGGGATTTGGCCAAAATAATAATAAAAAAATTTTTGAGTTAAAATAGTGCACTTTCTACTTTTGATATCAAATGTCCTTTATTAAAGTGAACAAAGACTTTCTTATTTATTTATTTTATTTTATTTTTAGGGCCACACCTGTGGCGTATGGAAGTTCCCAGGCTAGGGGTCAAATCAGAGCTGCAGCTGCTGGCCTACCCCGCAGACACAGCAGCACTAGATCTGAGCCACATCTGTGATCTACGCCGCAGCTCGTGGCAACACCAGATCCTTAACCCACTGAGCAAGGCCAGTGATTGATCCTGCATCCTCATGGATACAAGTCAGGTTCTTAACCCACTGAGCCACAACGTAAACTCTAGAAGGACATTTTTAAAAATAACTTTACTATAGAAAAATAACCATTGACAAGAGCCTACCCAATTGTATCTTATTTTTTGTATTTTTACTTATTTATAAAATTCAAAAGTCAGAAACCCAATGATTTAGGGAACTCCATACAATCAAAATTATTTTTGAGAAACTAATTGGAATAAAGGAAGTTCAGCCCCAAAAGAAACTAGATCTGAAATACTTTTAAATTTTCCCTGAAAGTCATTCACAAAACATCTCAAAGGCTGCTGGTCTCCTTAGCTTCAGGTCTCATTTTGATCCATTCGTTAAAAGCATTTTACATGTTATATTTGCCTTACTAATTTCCCTCTTCCAGTATGTTGACATTTCCTGCTTTTGAATGGACCCTTAGGATTTAGGTTAGTTTACTTAATCGACAAATATTCAGCATCTCCAATTTCTGCTAAGCACTCTCTTTTGTGCCTGAGAACCCCAGTATGGAGTTTCTCCTTGCCTCCCTGTCTCAGGCCAAGAGTCACCAACCACTTTGTGACACCCTTGTAATGGAGTAGTGTGCCCTGTGAAGCTCTTGGGCACTCAAGGCGTTCTGTGTCCTCTATTTCTTATTTTTAGGGAGTAAGCCTCAGCTTCCATGACCTTCCCCAAGTTCCAAAGGGCAGCTGCTAATCGGGGAAGAGAAAGGATGCAGAGACCAGGGAGAAGGAATCAGGAAGCTATAGTGCAGCCTTGGGGCAGGGTCCTGGTTCATCCTCGAGGAAGATACATAACAGTGTCCTTGAACCTTTCTGCAGAACTAAAACCCCAAGGAATGGAACTACTTGATGAAGCATTCTTCATTCCAAGAAGGAGGACCCCTTAGAACCAGTCCTGGGGCCACTAAACACCAGCTTTGAGAAACAAAGCTACCTTGCCTCTATCCTGATCCTGTCTACCGCCCTATCGTCCACTCCCCAAACCATAAAACCACCTCCTAATCTCTCCCAAGGGGGGCACAGTCTTTAGGGCATTAGCTTGCTGTGGCCCCATCTACCTAGCAAAGCAACAAAGCTTTCTTTTTCTCCTTCACCCAAAACTCTGTCTCCATGTTTCTATTCGGCAACACCCGGACCCCACAAGAAAGCAAGAAAGCCTCCAGGGAGGCTGTGCTCTCCTAGCACCACCTATGGACTTCTCAATGTGATTATTTTTTATCTCCCTCACCCAGCAAACACTCTTAAATGCTATATTCCTAGCACAGTGTACATATAGCTGATGACCATAGATAAATAAATAAATAAAATAAACAGAATTTACAGATGAGGAAACTAAAGCTCAGAAGAAGAATATGACGTGCCCAACACACAGCTAATAAATAGTACTCAGTCTTAGAAAGCCTCATCAGAGCTCTCCACTTTTCTCCCATGCTGCATCCTACACATGGACCCAGTGAAAGAAAGATCTTAGATGGCTTCCTGGAACCTCAACCTCACTGTGTCCAAAAGTCTCTCCTCAAACAAACAAAAAATCTGGTCCCCATTCAGGGGACTCTTTCTCTGTAAGTAGCATCCCTAGTGGTTCATCTTCACTTCCCCTTCTCCTTATCCCCACATCTAATCAATCAGCAGTCTTATCAATTATAATCTTCAAACTTAGTTTCCTCCAATCTCTTCCCTTCTCTCAAGCCTCCCTCCACCAGCCTAGACCCAAGCCACCACTGAAACTTAGCAGGACCCTGGGGGGCCCTCCTGGGTACAAAAGCCTTTCTAGTCCTCTGGGTCTTATTTGCAGGATAAAGGTCTCCTAGACCTCCCCACCTTTCAAAGAGCAGATTCAAACAATCAGGGAAGAGAGGGAATGCAGAAACCCAGGAGGAGCGATCAACAAAAGAAACGATAGTGTAGTCATCCAAGCAGGATCCCAGGTCCCCCTCAAGGAATATACACAACAATATCTTTGAGTTCTGCCGCAGGAATCCCCACCAAGTGAAGGAAGGCAACTTCAGGCTTATCACAAGACAGTTGGAACAGTGCCCTGTTTCTTCACCATCAACCAGTCAGAAGAAAGCCACATACCTCACAGCCCTCACCCTAGAAAAACTTCTCCCTGAAAACCATCAGGGAACTTGGGGGTTTTTTTGAGCGCGAGCCATGCGTTCTCCTTGCTTGGTCCTGCAATAAACCTTTCGATGCTCCAAATTGTGACGTTTCAGTTTGGCCTCACTGTGTGTCAAGCACGCGAACTGTCATTCAGTCACGCCACCATTCCACACGTAGACTACAGAAATGACTTGGTACTTCATCTCACTTTCACTTCCACCAATTCCCTCCAATACTTTGTTCACTTAACAGCCACAGTGATGGCGTTAATATCATTCTACTTGCACATGTAATTCACCTTGCAAATTAAAGCTCTCACTTAGGCTAAAGACCAAATTCACCTGTGGCTCAGCAAACTGCCCACTAAGACTCTGCTCCCCTCTGCAGCCTGCTTCATTCTGATCTCTCTCCCCATGCTCTGCCCCCATATACTGACTAACCTTTCAAATCCTCATATGCATCACTCTTTTTTTTTTTTTTTTTTTTTGTCTTTTTGTTGTTGTTGTTGTTGCTGTTGCTATTTCTTGGGCCGCTCCCGCGGCATATGGAGGTTCCCAGGCTAGGGGCTGAATCGGAGCTGTAGCCACCGGCCTATGCCAGAGCCACAGCAACACGGGATCCGAGCCGCGTCTGCAACCTACACCACAGCTCACGGCAACGCCGGATCGTTAACCCACTGAGCAAGGCCGGGGACCGAACCCGCAACCTCATGGTTCCTAGTCGGATTCGTTAACCACTGCGCCACGACGGGAACTCCTCATATGCATCACTCTTTACATTGTACTTTGAACGTGCAAGTTCACCCAGTCAGAATTCTTTGTCCCCATCTCCCATTGCCGTCCTAAATTATTTCCACTCACTTTCCAAGTTTCTTGAGATGTCCCTTCCTACAGGAAGGTTTCCCAGATTGCTCCAGACAAGGGCAGCACACCACATTAGGCACTCCTATCCCATCTTGTAGGACATCCTCCTTTGGTAGTAGCATTCATCACACTTGCAATTACTTATCCAATAATTATCTTCCCTGTTAGAACATAAACTCCATGAGGGCAGGGGAAGCTTCTCTTTTCACTGAGGAATCCAGTCCTTGGAGCACAGTAGTTGCTCACAATATCTGCTGTCAGAAGAACAGGCGGGGGGGCCACAACATCAGGCCAAGTAAACCCAATGGGCAAGGATCCTTATCCCTTTGCAAAGGAGTTAAAAGAAGGGAGAAACAAATGCATAGTTATTCAAGGTCACAGAGATAGCAGTGACGGGACCAAAACTAACCTTTCATTCAGCTCATTTCTCCTCCTTAAAACACTAAAGAGCCTGAGTAGGAGAGGGAGAAACTTAGAAGGAGAAAATTAGGAATGAAAAGGTGGTGAGTGAGAGATCTAAAATGACAGCTTCTGAATCTGCCTGTCACACTCGTTGCCTCCAGATGGGCGGCAGTTAGACTTTTCATGCCCAGAGAAGCAGTCTTACACAAACAAACATAACCACCACCACACCCTCCTTCTTAATAGAAGGGGTATAAAATAACAAACTTCTTTCATCCACAAAGAAATAGAAAGGACAGGAGTGAAAGCTGTTGCTGTTTCAAGCATCTTTAAAAAAAACACACACAAATGGGTAGTTTGGCCACCTGGACCTGCTCCTCAGCAATCAACAGGGAAGGGAGGGGAAAAGACACTTACTGAAGCAAGAAAAGAAAAAAAAAAAAAAAATACTAAGTGAGGCAGAAGCCATTCAAAGTCTGCTTCTTCTTTGGGAATTATGAGAGCATTTCGTTTATTTTAAAACCTTGCTAACCCACTGGCAGCTCTCAATACAGGTACCAATGAAAGGAAAAGTGGCATGAGCTCAACTCCAACAGTTCACTATCCAAATCATGTCTGTCACAGTAGCCACAAACCAGGCCAAGGGGTGAGGTACATTGCCGTTCATCCTGCCAAGCACCAACTGCAAGAAAAAGAAAAGGCAAAAAGCCTCTTCAATGATGATTCCGTAGAATAAATATTCGCAGTTTCATTCACCCTGGAGTTTCTGCGTGAGGTAGAGAAGGGATGGGAGGGTATTCAGAGACTGGAAAGAGACTTAGAGAAAGAGATGCAATATACTGCTGATAAAAGAGGGAGATTTCAAAACACAGAGGAAAAATGAGAATTACAAATGGAAAGACAGGGAAAGAAACTAGAAGAACTTTAAGAGACCTAGAAGGGTGGGGAAAGGAAGGTGGGAGGGGCAGGGTTTGGGGGGTGGAGAAGGGTGCTCATAAAAGCACAGAGTAAGCAACAGAGAGATGCAGAGAGGAAAAGCCAGACAGTCCATCTTTTCCCAAATCCCAAAGCTGCTCATTGCCTCCCAATAAATCACTCTACCACAAAGCCCATACAATGGACTGTCCTTTGCATTCACTAACAAGCAGCATTTAACGAAGCATCGCCCAGCTGCAACTTTAGAGACTTAAAGGTCTGAATTAAAAATGAACAAATTGGTTCAGCAGCAGAAGACAACTAGTAATGACTTTCCCCCAATGCCTGACTTGG
Source organism: Sus scrofa (assembly GCF_054392235.1). Classification (NCBI taxonomy): domain Eukaryota; kingdom Metazoa; phylum Chordata; class Mammalia; order Artiodactyla; family Suidae; genus Sus; species Sus scrofa. The sequence goes on from NC_139391.1 coordinate 17,245,776, forward strand.
TTATGAAAAGGTTTGGCATTTTGGAGTTAAGCATAAAACAGTCTGGCATTTCTCCTTTTGACATTCCAAGAGGGGGTGTGGTTGACCCCAGGTCCATTCATTTCCAAGGTTGTAGATCTCTCAGCTAAGACTAGCCCCATCTGTTCTGGAGTCAACCAGCTGTGTACTTCAAAATAACGTATTTATTGCACTAATCATCCTAATAACTCTTACAAGAAGAGAGCCAATATCATACAAATCAGGATGCTCTCTGTTCTGTTAAACGTGTCAGTTTGTTTAAAAACCAAAACCCACAAGCCAAAAAAAAAAAAAAAAAAACAAAAAACCAAAAAACTCTACTATGCCTCTCAGTTTCCCTCAGCAGGATCACTCACTCCTCCTGTGTACCTTTCAGCAATGGCAAATGAAGGTTAACAGCGCTTCTAACTTTTCCTTTCCCTGATGCGTTAAAATGAACCCGAGTGTCCCTAATGATCCCTTCTCCGAACCGTTATTTGTGACTGGTGATTGTGCCTCAGGAAACAGCAGCTCATTATGGTACCACTGTCAGTGGCAAGGAGCCTATTGCAATGTAATTTAAAACACTCACACAAGCACAAATCTGTCGGCTCCACTTCCAAACAATCCTGAAATCCTGCAGTCGGGAGAAGAAAAACACTTAAAAAAAAATGTTGCTTCTAGCAGCCTAAGAGAACCTTCCCCAGACACGTGAAACGTTTGTGACTGGCATAGTGCACCATTAAAGGACACTGTCACCTCAAATCAGCAGAAAAGGCGAGACAAACGACATGGACACACGCACAAAATAACGCCCCACAAAACTTAACCTACTCAGAAGCCCGCTCGTCTTAAAAATGAATAGTGTGTGCTCGCCCAAGTGGCATAGAAATGTTCCAAAGTAGTGCGACCACATTAAATCACTGTCTCCATTTCTCCCCACGCATCACCCCTTCCCACTCAAATCTCAGCACTCGGGCCGTATGTGACAGGACTGCAGTCTCCCACCTCTGCCTTCCCCTGATTTTCCAAGAGCACTTCCCAACATCCACCCCAGCCCAGCCCCCTCTCCCAGCCTCCGAAAAGGTTGAGGGGAGTTGCGACTAGGGAACTGGCAGGCATCGGTCCTCTGGTGGGGGAAGGTTGCTGGAGTTGTTCTTTGCAGTGACCCAAATTGTACAGAGCTTTTCGCTTAGCAGCGCTTTGCGAGCACCTCCCCAATCCTCCCGCCCCCATCTTCCCAAAAGAAAGCCTTGAGAACTAAGCGGGAGGAATAACTTGGTAGAACCTATTGAATAAATCACTTCAACTCACCTGGTTTGGGATTTTTCTCCCCACCCCAGGCATAAACAGAAAGGATGTGCGAATGAGTCACGCACGCAAGGGAAGGTGTTGCGGAGTCCTAAGTCCAAGGGCTGGAGTCAGCCCCTGCCCTGGTGCTTGCTGCTACTCTTAGCTCAGCTGGAGCGAGCGGCAATAGCAAGCCTAGCAGCAGCAGGGGGGAGGATAGACCGTAGCACAATGAATGCAGTGGGGTTTTTGCAATGACATCATCCCTCTGTCCAAAAGGCCCCAATAGCCATGCTCAGAAGCGGAGGGTTCTGGGAATTGTAGTCTCCTCACGGACTGGCGGGACCCAGAGGCTATCGCCGGAACTACAAAGCCCAAAATGCGCCAAGGTCAGACGCGCCCAGAGCGGGCCAAGGGAGTAAAGGGGACTCGGCCGCCATGTTAGGAGCGCGGGGAAGGTTCCGCCGCGCCGGCTGAGGTTTTTAGGGAACGCGGGAGCCGAGAGGTGGTGCAGAGGGGACGGTGAGGAGGAGGACAAGCGGGCCGAAGAGCCTGGGGTTCCGAACCTGGGTACCGGGGTGGGAGGGGCTGGAAGCGGTACCTGGGGACTGAGTCGGACGAGCCCGGCTAGTGGCGGCATCAGAGGCCGAGTGGGCCTCGGCCTCAGGGTCCTGCAGGTATTGGTCCCTGTCACTTGCACCGTTTATAATTAAGGGATTGAGGGAGTTTGTCTCCTGGTCTCAGAGCACCGTAAACAGGATAGTCGGGGCGGTTGTGTTTTTTGGTAGATGCGGGGACCCGGCGTGGCCACTCTCACCTTTGGTCGGAGAAGATTCCACCTACAGAATTGGGCTGCCCTTCCCAAATTTATTTTTTATCTTGTCATTCATTCTCCAGCCAGCCTTAATCCTTCCCAAGGTGTTGCACCTTCACTGGTTTTTCATACAGAGATGATTTGGAAAAGGTTCCAAAGAAATCGATGTTGGAAGATAGCTGAGCTGGAAAAAGGACGATGCTTTGGGCCTGCAGTAAAGAAGTGACAGGGACTGAATCCTACGGAAGTAAATAAACTTGGTTTAAAACATCTTCATACGTGCCCGCGAAGGCAGGGAGATGTTGTAAGGGAATACCTGTTTAAGGCTGGCGTTTGGTTCCGGAGTGTAGCGGCATTTGAAGAAACTTAGGGTGTATGCTTAAAAATACTGCGAAGACTGGATCTTCGGTAGCATGGATCGCTATTTTAAAAATACATTTAGTGTTTAATTTGTAGAACTCCATATATACGACTACTTTAGGAACTGATTTTCTTTTAAACTAAGTAACTGAGATCAAGTAATTTTGCCCAGTGTCTCAAATGAACTGTGATTTTTTTTCCAGTTACTAAAACAATGCTGTGTGTTTTTTTTTCAGAGTCTATCTACACTATGAAAAGATGGGAAATTTCTTCCTGAAAGTGTCTGAAGGGCTAAAAATGCTGATATATTTGTGCTGTTAAACGTTTCATTTTGCATGTTATTGTGAAAACAAAAGTAACGAATTACTGGGTCGGTAGAGCTATGCACTTCACCTGTTAGGAGTTAAAATTATTGCTGATAAATGGATTATATCAAAGAAAGGCTAGGCAGAGTGATTACAAAAGACAAAAACATGGTAGAAACATCACCCAGATGTATGCAGATGACAATTACAAAAAGAGTTTTATGAAGAATGATCTTATATATGTCATGCTGCAGATAAATCAGATGAGTAGGTTTGTTTCTTTTCTTTTCTTTTCTTTTTTTTTTTTTTTTTGCTTTTTAGGGCCACACCCACAGCACATGTCAGTTCTCAGGCTAGGGGTTTAGAGCTGTAGCTGCTGGCCTACATCACCTCTGGGACATAAACTGCAGTTCACGGCAACACCCGATAACTGACTTACTGAGCAAGGCCAGGGATTGAACCCGCATCCTCATGGTTACTAGTCGGATTTGTTTCTGCTGTGCCACGACAGGAACTCCAGGTCTGTTTTTTGTTTGTTTTTTGCTTTTTAGGGCCATACCCGTGGCATATGGAGGTTCCCAGGCTAGGGGTCGAATCAGAGCTACACCTGCCAGCCTACACCACAGCCATTCCAGATCCCAGCCAAGTCTGCAACATACACCATAGCTCAAGGCAACGCTGGATCCTTAACCCACTTAGCGAGAAGTCCAGGGATCAAACCCGCAACCTCATGGTTCCTAGTCGGATTTGTTTCCAGTGTGCCACGATGGGAACTCCTGTTTCATTTTTAAACAAAGGTAATATGTATTAGTCTCACTTGTCCATGAATACAATAATGAGAAAGGCTCATGAAATTATTTGTTATCCAGAAATAACCTTTGCAAGTAATGTTGGTAAGTATAGGAAAAGGAAAAAATCTTTACCATTTTCTTTCTCATCTTCAGTATAACTGTGGTATTTTAAGCTTAATAGAGATAAACTGAACAGATTTACATTTAGACTTAGTTTCACATTCTTACAGATTATTTTTAGGGCTTGGTGAATCAGTGTTTTTATGTCTTAGACAAACTTTATTTTGTAAGATACTTCTTTATATAAGCAATAACCTCAATTTGAGTTACTGTGGAAGACAAATTTGTGAAGGAAATGGAACCCAGCAGATTTCTCAGAAATAGTATATGTGAGAAACGCGACTTGTATAATGCAGTGATTTCTTTAATTCGTCATATGTTTGGGTAATTAGAAATTTTTCCAGCCTTATAGTCATTGAACATCTAACCATAAAGAAATGAGACAAATCTAGTTAATAGCCCTAAAAACAACCCCATGACTCTTTTAGGAAAAAAAAATCCTGGCACTCCATAGCAATTTTATTTACAACACTAGTATTCGAGAAGTTGGTGATGCCAGCTTCTGAAAGAATAACCTCAGTGTCCTGGAGAAAACTTGGATTAGGAAAAGTGAAATTAGAAATGCCTTCAGTAGATAAAGAAACCTACCTTCTTTCTACCTCTCAAAATTTGATTTGTATTATAAATAGCTTGTTAAAAGAGTATTGAGTTACTTCTGTTAGAGCAAGGGTTTTTGCAACGGGGCTGAGTGTCTGGATTGCCTATAGAACTCTAGAAGTGTTTAGCTTATTGCCCACGCATCCTAGCTGAATTATTCTCCAGGGTTGTAACCAGCTGTTGTGTATTTTTAAAATACTGTAGGTGAGTGTACAGAGGTAGAGTAGAGCAGCCCTCCACATCCCGTATTTTTTGTGGTGTGTCACATAATAACAAAAGTTTTAGCAAATATTTTATTACTAATTGTACTCATAAATGTATTTTGAAGATGTATAGATGACCTAAGGATCAATTTATACATGGTAGTTCCTGGAGAAGATGGTAGCTTCCTGGAGATTTCTTAGAGTGAAGGTTTAGTCTAATACTAAGAAAGTCTGATCATAAGAGACACTTGGTCAGTAAGAGTGCAAAGCTGTGACAGTTATGGTAAAGTAACAGATATTTAAAAGAAACAAGTATCTGGACATGAGAATTTTCTGAAAATAATTTTGCTTTAGTAACTCCTTGCCCTAAACCCTGATTTTTAAAAACTTATTGATGTTATTGTAGTATTTGTGTTGTTTGGGTGCATGATATATAATAATATGAGTGTCCTTTTTTTAGCTCCAGATATTTGGACTCAGTTACTAAATTTGTGATCTTTATATTCAAAATTCTTAGCAGTCTTTCATCCATAACTGCTGAAGAATAAAAACATGAGAAAGAGAGCAACTATATAAAAATTTTAAAGCAGCCCCAAGAATCCAACCCTTAATGAATCCTCCTCCTTTAGAGGAGGAAGGTCCTCTTGGAAATGGTTATGTAAAGCTGACTTTAGTGTCTTAAACCATATTGGTGGCCTCTGGATTCCTGCTGCTTCAGTTTCAAATCTATATTAAATGGCTTGCTAGTTTTTTACAGAAATTAGTAACATTTTAAGCTTCAGTGGTAGTAGCAGCCTCTTGGTGAGGATTAAACAGAGTTATGCGAAGCATCTAGTAGAGGACCTTGGACCTTGGAACTTGTAAGTTTGTTGTGGATTTTTTTAAGTTTTTAAAAAGTTGTCTCGAGTACTTAGGACATAAAGACAGGGATTACCTCAGATGAACTCTTAGTGAGTTATTGGTAAGTCATACTTCAATGACCGAATTCTTAGTAGAATACATTTCCAGTTTTTTCCTCTGATAAAGTGATACAGGGCAGCAGGGGTTTTTTTTAACCCATACCACATAAGGAATGTAAAATTCCTGTTACTGAGATCATCTTAGGGCCTGGGGTGGCTGAAGTGGAAAAAATTACATAACAATAAAATTTTGCTTGTGTACCTGTGTAGTTCAAAAAAGGCCCACAATTGATTATGAAAATTAGACCCTGTCTCCCTTCATTAAGAATCACTATAAATTCTCCAAAAGATGATATTTAGAGTTCCCGTTATGGCTTAGCAAGTTAAGGACCCGTTGTCTCTGTGAGGTTGTCGGTTGCTTCATAACCTCATTCACTTGGGTAAGGATCTAGCATTGCCACAAGCTACAACTTAGATCACAGATTCAGCTATGTCACAAGCCCCAGCTGCAGCTCTGATTTGACCCCTAGCCTAGGAACTTCCATATGCCACAGGTGTGGCGGTAAAAAGAATAAATAAATAAGATGATATTCTAAATCATAAAAAAAATGTTAGAATTGTTTCATGCCTCAAAAAGTTCTAAAATAATGCTTTTATATTTCAGGCTATTCAATGCAAGAGAACTATTAGTTATCTGCCTTTCTGTATCTCTTCCCAGATCAAATCAATTTTCTTAACATTCTCAGAAATGAAAGGTGATGTAAACCCAGCAGTTAAAGTAAAAATTATTTTAACCTGATCACAGAATTGAGTTAAGATAACCAAACTTAAGGGAGAAAATGAAGAACATTTTAACAAAAGTTCTCATTATATCGTAACCTTATGGGAGTTCCTGTTGTGGCTCAGCGGAAACAAATCTGACTAACATCCATGAGGACGCAGGTTTGATCCCTGGCCTCATTTAGTGGGTTAAGGATCCAGTGTTGCGGTGAGTTGCGGTGAGCTGTGGTGTAGGTTGCAAACATGGCTTAGATCTGGCGTGGCTGTGGCTGTGGCGTAGGCCAGCAGCTACAGCTCCAATTAAACCCCTGAGCTGGGAACCTCCATATGCCTTGGTTGTGGCCCTAAAAAGACAAAAAAACCAACATGTATATGTATTATAACCTTATATTGAGTTAAGTTCTGCTATGGTGTATATTTCTGGAGGGTTTTTTGTTTTGTTTTGGCCCTTGCCTGGGACATGTGGAAGTTCCTGGGCTAGGGATCTCAGCAGTGACATCCTGGAGTCCTTACCCTGCTGTGCCACAGGGAAACTCCTATAGTATGTATTTCTAAAGTGGACACAGATGAGCATGCCAAACAATCAGCAGTTGGAGTTTCTCCAGAGAATACCTTTAACTCATTCTGAAAACTATAATATTTCATATTTTGAACAGTTTACTTTGTGTTAACGATATTCAGAAAACTAATACTTGTTTTCTAATCTTGTTTTAGTTGACCCACTGTTGTGTTTGTAAGAAGTTGACATAATTTTAGCTCCTGGATTTAGTTGCTGCAAAAGGTAAATGCAGTAAATATCCCAAGGTCAAGATGTAAAATCGAAATGTCAGTAGCTAATGATTAATCAGAAAAGTGAGCCCTCCTACAGTTTTTCTCAGTTTTTAATGGGTTTGGATAAAGCGGCACTGGAAATCATTTCAAGAACAAGTATATAAATTTAGTCCAATATAAATATGTTCGTGAATATAGCCACTCATGGAAACTACAGAGATACACAATTGTAAGCAGTTATGTAAGTAGGTACTATTCGTAATTAATATGATATGGACTCTGATGATGCCCCATGTTTTTGAACTTGCTGTAAAGGTGAATCCTCAGTTCTGTCTTAAACACTTTAGGAAATGCTCATCAGTCACCCTCCTTACCCTTAACTCACGATTTGATGAATTTGGCACATAAGTGGTTACAAATGGAATAGCCTAGGGACTTGTTTTGAGCAACTCCACCACCAGAAGGTAAAACTCAGGAACCATAATCCTTGACATAACCTAACCTATTTTTTTCTTCACTTTGAGCCAAAGAAAAACTCAGCTTTACTCCTTCTTTACCCTGCATTACCAGACTTAACCATTAATGTTGTATTACATTGGATCTTTCATAGTTTCTTAGCAATTGTCCCCAAAGTTTATTTTTTTGGCTTTGCCCACAGCATACAGAAGTTCATGGGCCAGGGACTGAACCCACGCCACAGCTGCAGCCAGTGCCACATCAGTGACAACACAGGATCTTTTCCCAGCTAGGCCACCAGGGAACTGCAATAAAAACTTATTTTAAGTTTTAAACATGCTAAAATAAAGCAGTTGCTTAAAGGGTAACATACAAAAGTATATCTTAGCTATGGGCATGGCCCCAAAAAAAAGGTTTGGCTCTGAAAGAGGTGAGAAATAATAGTTTACAGAGGGCATGTGGCATCGAAAAAATTTTATATTTAAATCTTCTCCTTCCAGATCAAAGTCAGGTTCTACTTCAGGACATTCTTATCATTTCCCAGAGGAATTAGGACTTAAAATTTTACTTTGGCTTGAAGTCAAGTCAGGGGAAGATATGGAAGATTTCTGAAGTACTTTTGTGGTTTTTTTCTCCATGACACTCAGTGCTTTTCATTTGATTTATTTTTTCCTTCCCAGTTTTCAATTCTTTGTAAATCTTTCATTTAACCAAATTTGTACTCTTAAGAATAGTGGTTTTTGGAGTTCCTGTCGTGGCGCAGTGGTTAACGAATCCGACTAGGAACCATGAGGTTGCGGGTTCGGTCCCTGCCCTTGCTCAGTGGGTTAACAATCCGGCGTTGCCGTGAGCTGTGGTGTAGGTTGCAGACGCGGCTCGGATCCCGCGTTGTTGTGGCTCTGGTGTAGGCCAGGAGCTACAGCTCCGATTCAACCCCTAGCCTTGGAACCTCCATATGCCGCGGGAGCGGCCCAAGAAATAGCAACAACAACAACAACAACAAAGACAAAAGACAAAAAAAAAAAAAAAGTTTAAAGAATAGTGGTTTTTATGACGATTCCCAAAAACACAGCAATGACCACTTTCTTGAAAAATGACTTGTTCTAAAAGATAATGTCTGCCCTTGGTACCTGTATCATTAATACTTTCTAGCCAGATTGACTGGGATCCTTACAGGCACTTTCAGAGAAAATAGTTGATGCTCATTTGAACCAGGAGTTTGGGCTTGAACAGGACTTGTCTGTTTCTTATCCAGCTATGATTTTATCAGTATTCTTTACCTAGAGGAGGAGAAATCTGAGATGGGCCAATTCTTTAGATTACTTAAGTGAGGAGGGTTTGATTGTGGAAATGCAGAGAAAAGCACATAACACCTTAGGGCAGCCAAGCCCTCCACAAAAAAATAGAAAATCCAATTTTGACAGTATGAACTAAATTTTCCACTACCTGAATTTGCATTCCAGTAATGTAAATGATCTGCTCTTTCCCTTTGGGAGTTTAATTGGCAGGATAAATGGAAAGATGTCAGCAAAAGAAAGAATCTAAGGCAGATGAGATTTGGTATAATCAAAAAATATATCAAAGGAAGTTGAATCTTGGCACAGTAATTTAGTATGTCCAAATGTGATTTCGTTGCTTTTCATGAGTCATGCACCAGAAGGAATAACCTGAGTAATTTTCAAGAAAAGACACACTTGTGGCTACCAGTGAATTGTCCTCTGCTCTAAGTTACATCTTGGATTGCAGTATATAGTGCAAGGCTGTGTACATTCAGCCTGATGCCCCAATTTAGGCCGACACTTGTCTAGGCTGACAACCTATTTCTAGCAAATAAAAGACTATCCCACAATCTCCCACTTTGACCACTTAGAAGGAAAGAAAGAACAGTGTTAACAGAAGTAATTGTTTATTGTCATGGACCAAAGTTATACCCAATTCAGAAAGTTATTTGACACCCTTGTTTACTGCTGAGTTAATTATTTAAGGTAGTTACTCATTTAATTGTTAATTATTAATACCTGCTGAATGATCTGGTAAAGATACAAACTTCATATAGTCTGGTCATTTGTGTACCTGAGACCATTCTGCTTTTCAGTAATCTAAGTAGAAACTCAGAAGTTGTGTGTGACCCATTGTAGCTTGAAACAACCCTAGATTTCTAGAATATATCTTGATACTGTGTAGAGTTCACTTAAAATACATTTAGCAATTCAGATAACAGAAAGGTAATTCTCCCAAGAGCGCTAGCAGGAACATGCTGTTAAAATATTTTTGTGCTAGTTGAGGTCAGAGTAGACCTACAGCCTATCTGTCATATTGTATTTGTTTATATTGTGCATTATGATAGTTAAATCCACATAGGATCATCTCTGTAGGACACTGAGCATTTGTTTAGTTGTTGAGAGCATGGGCTTTAGCAACAGACCTGGGTCTGAATCGCAACACTTAATGTGACCTTTGGCATAACCATCAGTTTGAGATTTTGAATTCTATAGAAAATAATATTTGACAGCTTTATTCAGTTTTCCTGAGAATTAAGGAAGTAATTTGAAACTTAATAAAACACTCAAAAGGTGGTATAGTGTAGAGTTTAGAGGATGGTCTCCAAGCCAGTCAGCCTGGGTTGAAATCACACTTAAATTATGCAAAGTATGACTGTGCTTTGATGTTCTAAGTTAATGACCCATCAGTTTTTAACTGTTTGCTACATACCTAGTTTAGTAAATGGTACTTTATATACTGTATAAATATTTTGTGTGTAACCTATATGTGATTTTTTCTTTTCAGCTGTATCCACAGCCTATGGAAGTTCACAGGCTAGGGGTTGAATCAGAGCTGCAGCTGCTGGCCTATACCACAGCCACAGTAGCACTGGATTCTTAAGCCATTGAGCAAGACCAGGGATTGAACCTGTATCTTCATAGGTACTATGTAGGGTTCCTAACCCACTGAACCACAACAGAAACTCCTATATGTGATATATGTACCATGATTTACAATTAATTGTGGGACCCCATGGAAGAAGGTGAAGAAAATTTGTCTAAAATAAAACCATTTTCAGAGTTTGTAAATACCTAATGTTAGTTCAGGCTTTATGGCCCACTTTAAGAATATTAGGTCTCTAAAAAATTCCAGAGGCATAGCTTGAATTAACCTTGTAGTCAGGCCTGGGTTCTAGATTCCTGGTCAAATATATTGGTAAGGTGTCAGCTTAGGCAGTTTAACTTTTTGAATCTGTTCCTTTAAAAATTCGGTAACACAGAACGCCAAATACATAGCTTTCTGTAATGTTAGTTGTATAGTGTAGTCTACAGGCTTCCAGCATCAGAATCTCCTGGGACACATGCAAAAAATGCAAATTCTAGTGTCCCAACCTAGATATGCTGCTTAAAAAATCTGTGGGTGAGATCTGGGGATCTGTAGGCTTAATAAACCAGATGATTCCGGAGTTCCCGTCGTGGCGCAGTGGTTAACGAATCCAACTAGGAACCGTGAGGTTGCGGGTTCGGTCCCTACCCTTGCTCAGTGGGTTAAGGATCCGGCGTTGCCGTGAGCTGTGGTGTAGGTTGCAGACTCGGCTTGGATCCCACGTTGCTGTGGCTGTGGCGTAGGCCAGTGGCTATATCTCCTATTCGACCCCTAGCCTGGGAACCTCCATATGCCACGGGAGCGGCCCAAAGAAATAGCAAAAAGACAAAAAAAAATAATAAAAATTTAAAAAAAAAAAGCTAGATGATTCCTCTTCACTTAGTTTTACTTGAAACATCAAGGTAAAATAACTTTTACCAAAGTCAGGCCTCTATAAATAGACTCCCTCGCGTTTTAGTGTTCCTAATTCACTCTTTACACTGTACTCAGTACTTGCTGCAGTTCTAAGACACCGATGACCAAACTTTGTAGATGTTTCTTTGTACATATATTCAATGAAAAATATAATCCAACCACATCAACAAGTATTGCTTAATTCAGGTGTATAAGAAAGTTTATTTTAGGAAAGTGAACAAACTATATGACCCATCTCTTCATCTAAATTGTTAAATTAAGGAGTTCCAGTTGTGGCGCGGTGGTTAACGAACCCGACTAGGAACCATGAGGTTGCGGATTCGATCCCTGGCCTTGCTCAGTGGGTTACAGATCCAGCATTGCCATGAGCTGTGGCATAGGTCACGGACGTGGCTCAGATCCCGAGTTGCTGTAGCTCTGGCATAGACCGGTGGCTACAGCTCCGATTAGACTCCTAGCCTGGGAGCCTCCATATGCCTCAGGTGCAGCCCTAGAAAAGACCAAAAATAAATAAATAAATTGTTAGATTAAAATTTTTTTAATGAAAAGAAGCCCTACAGTGCTCTATTACAGACATCCAAAGTATCACTGTTTGGGGATGGGGGAAAGTTTCAACCAGGTCTAAATCCATTTCTTTGATTCTGTGCATACGATTGAGTAGTTACTCAGTAAAGGTCTGTTGAGGTGTAAAGACGACTTTGAGAAGTTCTCGTTGTAGCTCAGCAGAAGCGAGTCTGACTAGTAACCATGAGGATGTGGATTCAGTCTCTGCTCTTGCTCAGTGGGTTGGGGATCCTGTGTTACCTTGAGCTCTGGTGTGGGTCCAAGACACAGTTTGGATCTGGCATGACTGTGGCATAGGCTAGCAACTGTAGCCTCAATTAGACCCCTAGCCTGGGAACTTCCATGTGCCACGGGTGCAGCCCTAAAAAGCAAAAAAAAAAAAAAGATGATTCTGCCGTTCCCATTGTGGTGCAGCAGAAATGAATCCTACTAGGAACCATGAGGTTGCGAGTTCGATCCCTGACCTTGCTCAGGGGGTTAAGGGTCTAGTGTTGCCATGAGCTGTGGTGTAGCTTGCCAACATGGCTCAGATCCTACATTGCTGTGGCTGTGGCATAGGCTCACAGCTGTAGCTCCGATTTGACCCTTAGTCTGGAAATCTCCATAGGCTGCAAGTGCAGCCCTAAAAAGAAAAGGAAAAAAAAAAAAAAAAAAGCAAAAGATGACTTTGACCCTCTAGACCATTAAACTCAACCTTTTTAGTGTAGTGGCGTCAATCTGGTGAGGTCACTGGATCACTTTTCAGAAAAAGATGTTTTTGGAAAGCTTAAAGTACAGTACATTGAATTACAAAGAGAGACTAATTTTGAAATAATTATCAGAGTTTTTAAACTTAATATGTTTTATTGACTCATTAACAAGATCTAAGAGTGGCTGTGATTACTACTGTAATTTCAGCATAGTGAACATAAGTCATTTCAGGTTATCTGCAACAGTCGTAATAGGGAAAGAGCAGAATTCGGCTATGATAGTCACATTTACTGTGGGTAGTTCTGTGATCTGTTGCCTGCATTCAAGTTTTTTTAGAAATTATTGAAAATAGAGAGGTAATTCTTCCCCTATCGAAGTTCATGGACCCCAGATTTCTGTTTATAAACCCCTGATTAAGAACCCTGGCTAACCGTTTAATGATAGAAACTTTCTTTTCCACGGTTGTATGCAATGCCTGATAAAGTGTTTTGTTTTTTTTTGGAGTTCCTGTCTTGGTGGAGCAGAAACAAATCCAACTAGGAACCATGAGGTTGCAGGTTCCATCTTTGGCCTTGCTCAGTGGGTTAAGGATCCAGTGTTGCCATGAGCTGTGGTGTCGGTCGCAGATGCAGCTTGGATTTGGTGTTGCTATGGCTGTGGTATAGGCCAACAGCTGTAGCTCCGATTGGACCCCTAGCCTCGGAACCTCCATATACCGAGGGTGCAGCCCTAAGAAGCAAAAAAAAAAAGTTTTTTTTTTTTTTGCTGCACCCCTGCCATGCAAAAGTTCCTGGACCAGGGATACAACCTGAGCCACAGCAGTGACAATGCCAAACCTTAACTCCTAGGCCACCAGGGAATTCCTAAATCTTTTTTCTTTTTCTTTTTTTTTTTTTTTTTTTGCTTTTTGCTTTTTAGGGACGTACCTGTGGCATATGGAAATACCCATGCTAGGGGTCGAATAGGAGCTACAGCCATTGGCCTACACTACAGCTCATGGCAACACTGGATCCCCAACTCACCGAGTGAGGCCAGGGATTGAACCCTCATCCTCATGGATATTAGTGGGATTTGTTTCCTCTGCACCACAATGGTAACTACCTAAATCACGTTTTTAAAAGTCTCTTGAAAATAATTATTTTTAAAACTTTAAATATATATAAGCTACAATTTATGCTGCAGTATTCTCTGCTTTGTTCACTGTTCTTGGTATCTTTTCTATTCTACCCTTTAAGAAAAACATTTCAAGGTTTCTGGGGTTTGTGTTGGTAGTTTACAGCTTAAAGGATTTTCTGATGCCCATTCTCTTAGCTACACCCATCAGTATCAGTGGGTATGTTTTCATATAGCTTGTTTAGACTAAGAAGATGTTCATGAAAGTGAAATGATTTTCAGGTGCTTTTGATTCATGTGGGGAGCACTAGAACAATATCTCAATTCATGATACAGATGCATATTTCAATTCTGATTCAAGCACTCAAGTTGGTCAATCCATAACTTGGAGAAGGTAAATAGAACTTCTTTTACATGTAAAGAAATTGGGTATCAGAGAAGTAAAACCTGGCTTTGCCTGTACTGAGATGAAACCATTTATAGGCTTTACCTGTGCTACATAGTGTGAGCATTCATTCACTTCACTACAGAAATAGGTTTAGATCACAGCATGCTGCCCCAGAGCCTGCTGGAAACATTCTATGATACACAGTATCCATATGGACCTTACTGCCATAAACTCTGAATTCTCAGTCACACCTGGTCCCAAGGATTTTCAGTAAGGGATTGTTGACCTATAGTTATTTTCTTTCCAGAATAGTCATTCAGGCAATTTGGTACTTAGAAGCATAAATATAGTGATGATATATTCTAAATATTACAGAACAATTCTGATTTCCAGAATTCCTTTTTAACTTGTAGTTTCTGTGCAAGCCACAGGACACGATTTTATATTTTGAAAGTTATGAATATACTTATTATTAGACCTACAATTCAAACCAGTGTGTAATTGTACACCATTAGAGAAAATTAGAAAACATTTTTTAAAATTTACGCTGTTCCCCAAAAGCCGATGACAATGTCTGGGAAACAACTTGATTCTACCTTCTAATTTTCCTTCCCTTTTATTAACAAAATCACAACATGACTAGGTCACAAACCAGTAAATTGCATTTGGCAGCTGAATGTCACTGTTACCTGTAGGTAATGGTCTCTTCTGCCTGGCACATATACAGTAGGCATGTAGCAATTATTTAATGGATAAATAAATTATAACACTTTCATGGCTGGCTTAATCCTGTAAGTAATAATTGACTTATATTACCTCTTATCACCTGATTGTTTTCTCATGATTGTTTTCAGCTAGTGAAGTGGTTTCAGACATTGGAAAGAAGTAGAGTATTGTTTATGAAACCATAGATGGCCTGGATGGGAGACTGAATTGGAATCCTTGATTCCCAGTACAGAGAAGGCCCTTGATATTTAAGAATAAAAATAACAGCTGAGCTTTATGTCGTGTGTTTAATGCCATGACCATAAAGCCATTACTGTAACGCCTACGTTTATTTTCTTAAGGAAGCCGCTGAACCGCCCTCAGAATGGCTTAGTTTTTAGTGACTATGGTTTTCCTTTGGGACCTCGATTCCAAGAAGACGCAGTTTTGTCAAAGGCTCTTTCATCCTGTTTCTTTAAAAAAAAGTACCCTGCAATAGGTAAAACATCTTTAGATAGAAAAAGTAGTCAGCCTACACCAAATCTTCCCCTACCTCCTTCCTCTTTCATTTCCCACTTGTGCTTGTGTACTACTAACTATATTGAGGGTACATGGCCACTAAGGTTTAAGGTTTTTTGAGAGCAGGGGCTGTATCATATTTACTTTCACTTTTCCTTCTGTGCTTAAAACAGGACTTCTACTTCTTCAGCAAATATTCGTTGAGTATCCACTAGGTGTCAGATATACTAGGTAGAGTCTGGGGATACCAAGATAACTAAACAGGGACACAGGGAGATGCCCTTTGGAATCTAACAGTCTTATGTGGGAGAGGGGAAAAATGGATCTGTAAGCCAAAAAAAGCTACAGTATAATACTACAGTGGATAGATGATTTCCCGGTTTAAAAATTCTAAAATCTCTGAAAATATCTCTCCACGAAATTTGATTGAGCAACTAAATTTCTACCACTAGAATATTATTCTTTATAAGACCAGCGTTGCATTTTGGTTGCCCCTAAAGGTTATTAATGGGCTATAAAATGATATTTTCCCCCCTCTTAAAACATTTTAATTTTTAAATTTACATAGTAAGATTCACTCTTTTTGATGTATAATTCTGAGTTTTCACAAATGCCAAATCATGTAATAACCATAATTGAGATATGGAACAGTTCTACCACCTCCCAAAATTCTCTTGTGCTGCCCCTTTTTATAATTTGTTGTGACAAAAAATAATTTTATTCTTCAAAAATTATTGTTTGAATGTTCCATGTATTCAAAAAAAAATATGTGGCGTTCCCGCTGTGGCACAGTGCATTCAGAATTCAACAGCAGGGAGTTCTCGTGGCACAGCAGAAACAAATCCTACTAGTATGCGTAAGAATGCTGATTTGATCCCTGGCCTCACTCTAGCATTGCCGTGAACTGTGGTGTAGGTCACAAATTCGGCTCGAATCCCACATTGCTGTGGCTGTGGTGTAGGTGGATTTGCCCCCTGGCCTGGGAACTTACATATACTGCAGGTGTGGCTCTAAAAAAAAAAAAAAAAATCAACTGCAGCATCTCTGTTGGCAGCAGAGGTGCAGGTTCAATCCCTGGTCCAGCACAGTGGGTTAAGTATCTGGCATTGCCAAAGATGTGTATGCAGCAACTGTGGCTAGGATTCGATTTCTGGCCTGGGAACTTCCATATGCTGCAGTGTGGCCGTTTTATTTATTTATTTATTTTTTTTAAGGTATGTATTTGAGGACAGTACCTTTTCTATTAAGCCTCTTTAGAAACACAATTAGCCAAGGAGAGGCTGAATCACGACACCATTGTTAGTCATCCACACCTTAGTTTGTAGATCAAGCTGTTGAAAGGAGTTAGGACTCCAAAAAGGTAAAGGGTGTGTGTCTTATGTAGTGTGTGTCTTAGGTTAGAAAGAGGATAGGGGTCAGTGGGTGGAATTGGAGATTGGGGCCTGACAGTGGAACAGTGCATGGAAGGATAGATATGCGTCATGTGTTTTGAGGAGTATAAGGGCCATGGGTTCCCAAAGATAGTGCACACCTAGTAAAGAGATGAGCCCTGATTAGGAATGCCCTTCATGGAATCTGGAGCTGCAGAACTGGGATGCTAGTACTGATTCTGCCAGTAACTTGTTCTCCGTCACATCCCCTTTCTGGGCCTCAATTTCACCATCTATAAAAAATAAGGTTCTTAAAAAGGTACAAGCTCCTAAGACTTACCCAGGAAGAAATAGAAGATATAAGCAGATCAATTACCAGTACTGAAATTGAATCAGCAATTTTTTTTTTTTTTTTTTTAGGGCCGCACCAGTGGCATATGGAGGTTCCCAGGCTAGAGGTTGAATTGGAGCTGTAGCCGCTGGCCTGTGCCACAGCCACAGCAACGCAGATCCAAGCTGCATTTGTGACCTACACCACAGCTCATGGCAACTCAGGATCCTTAACCCACTGAGCCAGGGGTGGAACTTGTGTACTTAGAGTTACTGGTCGTATTCGTTTCCACTGAGCCATGTCAGTATATCCGCATCAGTAATTTTTAAACTCCCAACAATCAAAAGTCCAGGACCAGATAGCTTTACAGGCAAACTCTACCACACATTTAGAGAAGAGTTAACACCTATCCTGAAACTTCCAAAAGACTGCAGAGGAAGGAACACTTCTGAACTCATTCTGTGAGGCCACCATCACCCTGACACCAAACCAAGTTACCACAAAAAAAGAAAATTACAGGCCAGTCTCATTGATAAACACATGATCCCCTAAAATTTCATATAGTTTGATGTCAGAAGCTGCAAAGTTAAGGCTAATCTGATTGTGCTTTAGTGATAGAGTTCTCTGACCTTCAGCCTTCTCATTTATGGAATGACTAGTTCTCACATTTAATGATTTTTGAAACCTCTCAAAACTTACCAGTGTCATTTCTGTTACTTCCTCTGGGTCTGCACCTGTTCTGACTTTGATTTTTGTTTGTTTATTTGTTAGTTTTGGGCACACCTCAGCATGTGGAAGTTCCCAGGCCAGGGATCAAACCCATGTCATAGCTGCAACCTGCACCATAGCTGCAGCAACGCCAGATCCTTAACTGGATGCACAAGGGAACTTCATTGTTTTGTTGTTTTAATTTTAATGAGCCACTATTCATTCAGTATCTTCTACGTGCCAGAACTTTTTTTATGACATGCAGAAGTTCCTGGGACAGGGATCGAACCCAAGCAACAGCTGTAACCAGAGCCGCAGCAGTGACAACACCAGATCCTTAACCCATGAACCATGAGGGAATTCCCAGAACTTTTGTTTTGTTTTGTCATTTTGCCATTTCTTGGGCCGCTCCCGTGGCATATGGAGGTTCCCAGGCTACGGGTCGAATCGGAGCTGTAGCTGCCAGCCTACACTAGGGCCACAGCAACGAGGGATCCGAGCCGCATCTGCGACCTACACCACAGCTCACAGCAATGCCGGATCGTTAACCCACTGAGCAAGGGCAGGGACCGAACCCTCAACCTCATGGTTCCTAGTCGGATTCGTTAACCACTGCGCCACGACGGGAACTCCCAGAACTTTTAATACAGGGTATTTTACCTATATTATTTTAAATTTTTAATTTTTTTAAGGTCACCCCT
Source organism: Sus scrofa (assembly GCF_054392235.1). NCBI lineage: Eukaryota > Metazoa > Chordata > Mammalia > Artiodactyla > Suidae > Sus > Sus scrofa. Next base: position 17,264,031 of record NC_139391.1, read on the forward strand.
GTGGAAGTTCCTGGGCCAGGAGTCCAATTGGAGCTGCAGCTGAAGCCAGATCTGTAACCCACTGATCAAGGCCAGGTATCAAACCTGCATCCTCACAGAGACAATGTTGGGTCCGTAACCCACTGAGCCACAATAGGAGCTCCTATTTAAAAATTTTTATAATGTTACTGTCCTTTTTATATATACAGATTTGGGAAAATCACACCATGCCTCTTTCGCTCATCCTGGATAACATATTCCTGGATATTAAAGGTCTCATTTCACTCAATGAGCTGGAAGTTCCCTTTGTGGCTCAGCAGGTTAAGAATCTGGCTAGTATCCATGAGGATGCAGGTTTGATCCCTGGCCTCGCTCAGTGGGTTAAGGATCGGGTGTTGCCTCAAGCTACGGCATAGGTTGCAGATGTGGCTCAGATCAGGAGTGGCTGTGGCATAGACTGGCAGCTGCAACTCCAACCCCTCTCCTGGAAAATTCCACATACTGCAGGTGTAGCCCTCAAAAGAAAAAAAGTGCTAGAGAGGGGAAGATGTATATGGCTGTAAATTGATAAGTGAGGGGAAAGGAACTAACAGTTGAGGCCCTACTATGTGTTAGGCAGTTTATACATGCCTATCTTCTATAGGTCACTGAGATAAGTAGATAGGTATACATCACAAAGGAAGCCCATTTGTCTTGATAACAAAAAAAGGAGAAAAACCCATGCCATAACTCACTGCAATTATTCAGAATATTTGTTTTACATGTCCAGTATGAGAGAACAGACAGCATAGTTCCTGTACACAGTTAAGTGGCAGATGTTTGCTGAATGAATAGGGATTTAATTCATGCCCTAGAAATTTCTGGGCCCATGGCCCTTTAAGAATTTTAGAAAATCTATGGACCCATCTAGGATGTCACCTCTCCCATTACACACAGAAAGAAATAGCTAAGTTCCTCTCCCTGTGCTAATCACCTCCACAATGCATTTGTGCAAAACCCATACTTTTGAAATATATTCAGCCCCTTTGCAGTCTGTTCATGTGCTTGAGTAAGAACTCAGCCCTGGAAACATCTCTGGATATCTATGCAGCTTAGGCACATAATCCATTAACTTGTTCTTATAGTACTGTATAGTGCTACCATCCTTTATTAGTCCTTTATAGATTTGAGAAAATTACTCCATGCCTCTTGATTATTCATCACAGTCATGTTCAGTTTTCTATGAGCAGAAATTGTATCCAGCTTGCTTTTAGGCTCATTAGTATGTGCTATAACCAAAAGATCAGCATTATATTTTTCATCTTTTTAAGGTGTTTGAATTAGAGGTTATATAATTTTACAGATGAAGAAATTAAAGTTTGTCCCAAAGGTTATTTTATGTTAGTAACATATCTCTTCTTTCTGGATGGAATGATTTTTTTAAAAAAAAACATCTCTATTCAGAAACCCACTTAAAACAATTAGGTTGGTATGCTCATCTGAAGTTTTATCTGGGTAGAGAAAAGTGATGAAAAAATTATCCTTGTCTCACAGTTGAGGAGAATGACTTGTAAAACAAACATTCTAAATCCAAAATGGAATTGTAACTACCCCATAAAGTTCTAAGGGTCAAATTGGTTAAATGCCTTGTAAACAATAAAGTTTCTAAACACATCTAGCCATTACCTTTATATAAAATTCTTCAGGGCCCAGTAAACTGTAACCAGAGAAAATATTTGGATGCTTACCTAATCTCCCAATAGTATTGTTCCCTTTTTCATGATAGCAAGACTGCAACTAACCCAGGCTTGTGATGGAAGAAACTCAAGTTGTTTGCTAGTACTATTAAACTAAAACAGAGAGGGAGTTTCTTGATCAAATGGATCAATGTTTTGAGCACTTACTATCTGCCAAGGACTTTTTAACTAACCCAGGAACTTTCTAGATGAAGAGTAATTGAGTTTCCACTGTTCACTCACCCTAGGCTACAGTTATAGGTAATATTTGAGTGCTTGCCTTAAGCAAAGGCACTGTTCCAAGAGCATTACATTCATCCCATCTGTGTGTTTCTCAATCTTTATAACAACTCCATAAACTGTTGCTAATATTGTCTCGCTTATTTATCAATGAGAAAACTGAAATTTAAAGAGGTTAGGCAATTTGCCCAGCAATATTGCAAAGCTGAGACTTTGAACCTTGGCCGATTTGACCCCAAAATCAGTATTTCATTCTAATCCACTACCAAAGCTTCCAGCATTAATTGCCACTAATACTATTGTCACTTATGAAGTAAGTGTAGCCGTCCATGGCGGGAATGGTGGGGAGTCAGTAAGGAGGGATACTAGGGGGTGTTGCTAGGCAATTTCTGAAAGAAGTGGTGCCTTTCCCCACAAGTTTCTTGTGATATCAGGTTGGAAGGATAAAAAGATTGAAGGAGGTGGCGCGGTTGACTCTGTCCAGGAAGTGATTACATCTGAGCCACAGGCCCTTTTGCCCGTCAGCTGACTCAGAGCTGGGGGATTGGCCAAAGCCCAGGCAGGTTGATTTCATGGGCGGTGTACTTCAAAGGATCTGATTCCTGGCACTGCTGTGGACATTGTTTTTCAGAAGGCACAGCCTTATGGGAGAAGGAACAGGATAATCTCCAAGAAGTGTTTGCAGAAGGCCTAGACAGTGATTTCTCTAAATCCAGATATATTATAGCTTGTTCTGGGTTTGGCAGTAAAAACCACAGGGCCAGGCCTGAGCATGGCTGAAAATTGGTATTAAATCTTAAGTATTCTGCAGTAAATAAGCAATTAAGGAATTCCCATCGTGGCTCAGTGGAAACGAATCTTAACTAGCATCCATAAGGACTCGGGTTCAATCCATAGCCTCTCTGAGTGGGTTGAGGATCTGGTGTTGTGGTGGTCTGTGGTGTATGTTGCAGACTCAGCTCGGATCCCATGTGGCTGTGGCTGTGGCGTGGGCCGGTGGCTACAGCACCAATTTGACCCTTAGCCTGAGAACCTCCATGTACCACAGGTGTGCCCCCACCCCCAAAAAAGACAATAAGCAGTTAAAAACATGGGCCCTATAGTAGATGGACCTGGATTCCAATCTTGGTTCCACCACTCAACTGTAGATAAGGCCTGAGTATTCTCATGTGGGATTAAGGTAGTACCTGCTTTATATAATTGTTTGTGAAGATTAAATGAGTATAAAGCATGTACCATAGTACCTAATATGTAGCAAATACTCTGAAATATTAGTCATTATTATTTAGAGAAAAGTCTTAGAATCACAGGGCTTAAACAAAATTAATTAATTTGACTTTCTTTCACTTAACATACATCCAAGAGGCATTTATTTTTGTGTTGGGTGGGAGGGATAGAGAAAATAGTAACCTTTCTTGCTCTGGGCTTCCAAGCACCAAGTACAGTTGTCCTTTGGTGTCTGCAGGAGATTGGGCATACTGTATATAACTTCACTATTATAAGATGTCCATAATGAACTGTTGATACAATAAAAAATTATAAGGGATAAAATTGAATTAAATTATTTTATCTCAGGGCAAAATACATACTTAGGATTCTGTACCTTGTCATTAATAGTGAATGTAAAGTAATATTTCAAATACACTGCTTACTAGTTTTAATTTTTTTTTTGTCAAATTGTCAGATTTGTTTCACCATTGCACTTACCCTCATAATGTGACTGACACTAAAAAGAAGTATCAGTTCCACTATTCTTTTTTGTCCTTTTATGTATCATCTTTAAAGTTCTCTCCTGGCTCAGTGGGTTCAGGATCTAGCGTTGTTACTGCTGTGGATCTGGTTACAGCTGTGGCACAGACTGAATCAAAAAGAGACCAGAAGTTCCCGTCGTGGTGCAGTGGTTAATGAATCCAGCTAGGAACCATGAGGTTCAGTCCCTGGCCTGACTCAGTGGGTTAAGGATCCAGCATTGCCGTGAGCTATGGTGTAGGTCGCAGACTCGGCTCGGATCCCGCATTGCTGTGGCTGTGGCGAAGGCCAGCAGCTACAGCTCCGATTGGACCCCTAGCCTGGGAACCTCCATATGCCTCGGGAGCGGCCCTAGAAAAAGGCAAAAAGAAAAAAAAAAAAGGCAAAAAGAAAAAAAAAAAAAAAAAACACACAAGGAGTTTTTTTGTTGGGTTTTGGTTTTTTTTGTTTGTTTGTTTGTTTTTTGTCTTTTTTTTTTAGGGCCGCACCCGAAGCATATGGAGGTTCCCAGGCTAAGGGTCTAATCGGAGCTGTAGCTGTGGCCTTCGCCACAGCCACAGCAACTCGGGATCCGAGCCGAGTCTGCGACCTACACCACAGCTCACGGCAATGCCGGATCCTTAACCCACTGAGCAAGGCCAGGGATCAAACCTGCAACCTCATGGTTCCTAGTCAGATTCGCTAACCACTGAGCCATGACGGGAACTCCACAAGTTTTTTAAAAAGCAATCTTTTTAAACCAATTGTTCATTTTGTGAAATTTAGTTTAGTAAAAATTATATTTTTAAAAAATCCATAAATCCTTTTTTTGGATCACAGTATGTCACTAAATGCTGAAAGTTAAAGAATACCAATTCATACCTCATGTGACATTGAACATCAAATGTAGAGACAATGTGGAGATGCCAGGCACAATCCATATTAATAGAGGTTGATTTTTTTTTTATGAATAGCAAAAGTGTAGAAGTTACAAAAATTGTTGCCACACCTCAGTGTGTTGACAAGCATACCTCTCAAGTGAGCACACTCCACTTTGGAGATCCAAGGTCAAAGCAACAGGATTGGCAGCCATGAAGTGGGAACTCCCAACCTCATTTTTAGCAGTGATTGGCCAGATCATTTATGAATGACAAATGGGAAGGGTAGGACAGATATGCTGAGCATAGCTGAACCTTTGAAAGTGTGCCCTCTCTGTATAAAGATAGAACCTACCTACATTCATTATGTGGCTCAAAGAAATATATTTTTAACAAAATGGACCTTGTCAGCTATTTAGTTTAAATCCCAACTCTGCTACTTAACTACTTACGCAGTTTGGACGCAGTAACAACTTAAGAATCTGTTTCTCAGTCTCAAATGAGGATGGGTAACATACCTCACTGAGAAGAATTTAACATGGTACTGCTGAACTGTCACTGTGTGCTCAGAGATACTGAGCTAAACTATAAGAATTCATTTAGGGAGTTCCCTTGGTGGCGCAGTGGTTAACGAATCCGACTAGGAACCATGAGGTTGCGGGTTCGGTCCCTGCCCTTGCTCAGTGGGTTAACGATCCCGCATTGCCGTGAGCTGTGGTGTAGGTTGCAGACACGGCTCGGATCCCGCGTTGCTGTGGCTCTGGCGTGGGCCGGCAGCTACAGCTCCGATTCGACCCCTAGCCTGGGAACCTCCATATGCCGCGGGAGCAGCCAAAGAAATAGCAAAAAGACAAAAAAAAAAAAAAAAAAGAATTCATTTAGCCTTCCTAGTATACTAGTGGGGTAGAGACTAACTAACTAGTTCATCAAAAATGGGCAAGTGAAAGGACTTCTACATTTCCTGGCCTCCTCTGTAACTATTGTTTTGGCCAATGAAATATGGGCAGAAGAAGTGATCAACACAACCCCCAGAACCAAGCCATGATACTTTCCCATGCAATTCTTTATGCTCTCTTCCCTCATATATCAGAGGATCAAGCAGAACTGTCACCTACAAGCTCTCTCTCTTCCTCCACCCACCTCCAACCCGGGCACGGATTGAGTCAGAAATTCACTGTGTGAAGTCATTGAGAAGTGGGGCTGTTACATCAGTTAGTGTAAATAAAACAACAAGGTTTGACAAGAACCCAGAGAAGGAAGAGAAATTGTTCACAGTGTCTGGCACATTTTGTTCAATAAAAAGGATGATTAATCATATTAAGAGAGATGAAGATTACTTTTATGAGAGAGCTTATGAGCAAATAGCTGTTAAAGTCTTTTGGGTGAAGTGTGAAAAAATGTCAAGATTTACATTCTGGCTTCCAAAGTTTTTCGTTTTTCTTTTTTTTGTTTTTTTGTTTTTTTGCCATTTCTAGGGCTGCTGCCGCAGCACATGGAGTTTCCCAGGCTAGGGGTCTAATCAGAGCTGTAGCTCCTGGCCTACACCAGAGCCACAGCAACGCGGGATCCGAGCCATGTCTGCAACCTACACCACAGCTCACGGCAACGCCGGATTCTTAACCCACTGAGCAAGGCCAGGGATCGAAGCCACAACCTCATGGTTCCTAGTTGGATTCGTTAACCACTGCGCCACGACAGGAACTCCCAAAGTTTTTCATAGATTCCCTGAGAACACCTCAAGAAATGAAGATAACACTCCTGCAGTACCTTGTGTTTTGTAGGGTACCAAGTTATTCGAACACTTTATTCTAAGTCTTATAAAGATATATAACAAGTATGAATACTTTTTTTTTTTTTTTTTGTCTTTTGTCTTTTTAGGGCTGCACCCATGGCGTATGGAGGTTCCCAGGCTAAGGGTTGAATCGGAGCTGTAGCTGCCAGCCTATGCCAGAGCCACAGCAGCGCGGGATCCGAGCCATGTCTGCAACCTACACCACAGCTCACAGCAATGCCCTATCCCCAGCCCACTGACCAAGGCCAGGGATCGAACTTGAAACCTCATGGTTCCTAGTCGGATTCGTTCCTGCTGTGCCATGATGGGAACTCCTGAATGCTTTTTTTATGCTGCTCTGAGAATCCTTCCTCCATCTTGAAGTTTTTCTCTTGTTTATTCAAATTCAAGAGCTGAAATGTAGGGGGTTTTGTTTGTTTTTGTTTTTTGTCTTTTTAGGGCCACACCCGTGGCATATGGAGGTTCCCAGGCTAGGGGTTCACAGCTCACAACAATGCCAGATCCTTAACCCATTGAGTGAGGCCAGGGATCAAACCTACGTCCTCATGGATGTTAGATTTGTTTCCCCTGAGCCATGATGGGAACTCCTGAAATGGAGAGTTTTTTATCTCCCTTAAGTTAGCCTGTATATAATCAGTAGTTTCCTTTACTCTAACACATATTCTGGACATTATTTAGCTGGAGTCATTTTTATCTTGAGAAATTGAATTTCTGTGATTTGGTTTACCCTTGGCCTCTGAATGATCTCACGTCGTATTTTTGATCTGGAAACTTGCTATGTTTTCTCTCTTTCTTTTTTATGCTTATTTACAAAGTTGATTACTATGGAATTACATGAATAGCTACATGGTTCTTGGCTTTGCATTTTCTCCTTAAATGCAGATAAATTACTTCTTCTTGGCTTTGGTAAATCAGAATATTAGCACAGCCTCCCAAGACTCTTTGCTGCTATTACCCTTATCATGCTCCTCTCCTCAGTCTTATGTTTTCAAAACATTCAGGAGCTGGGCAATTGGTTTTGAAGCCTATAAATGTTTATGGAAGCTATGTGGCTTAGAGAGATAGGCTTTGGTAATAGTCGGATAGACCTGATTTCCAGTCCTGGCACAACCACCAACTAGCTACAAATAACATTGGTTAGTTATTAACTTTTTTTAATTTTAATTAAAAAAAGTTTTTTTGGCCACACCAGCAGCATGTGAAGTTCCTTGACCTGGGATTGAATTGTATCACAGCAGTGACAACATCAGATCCTTAACCTGCTGGGCCATCAGGGAACTCCAGTTATTCACTTCTTAGGAGTCACAACTAAAATTCAGATGATAAAACCTACTTTGTAAGATTGATGAGAAAACTCATTCTGTAAAGGTAAATGGGATGTATAGGCTGATTTCTTTTTTGAATATGGATACAAAAATCGTAAATAAAATACTAGCAAACCATAGCCCAGAATATACATTGTAACCATGTATTTACATCAGGATTTTAAGTTTTGTTTAATATTTTAAAAAATCAAAATGTAGTTTATAACTTATCTGATTGATAGAAAAAATGCATTTGGTTATTTCAGTAGATGCAGAAAAAATTTTAATAACATCCCCTCATAAAGACAAAATTCTTGCAAAATTGGAAATAGAAAAGAGCCTCAAACTGATAAAGGATATCTATTTTTTTTTAAACTTAATGCTTAAGGAAGCAAAAGCTGTCTTAAGTTGATAAAGGATAACTTTTAAAGGTATATAGTACTTAAAAGATGAAAGATTTCCCTTTAAGATTAAGAATAAAAGACTTATTTTATTCATCATTGTTCCATAGATCCTAGCCAGATCAGTAAAGCAAGAAAATATATAAATAAAGGTATTAAGGATTGGGAAGAAAGAAAATCCAAAGACAACTACACATAAAATATTAGACTTAATAAGAGCTTAAAAAGTTTATTGTAGGAGTTTCCGTCGTGGCGCAGTGGTTAACGAATCCAACTAGGAACCATGAGGTTGCGGGTTCGATCCCTGCCCTTGCTTAGTGGGTTAACGATCCGGTGTTGCCATGAGCTGTGGTGTAGGTTGCAGACGAGGCTCGGATCCCGCATTGCTGTGGCTCTGGCATAGGCCGGAGGCTACAGCTCCGATTCAACCCCTAGCCTGGGAACCTCCATATGCCACAGGAGCGGCCCAAGAAATAGCAAAAAGCCAAAAAAAAAAAAAAAAAAGTTCATTTTAAATGACTAATTTTAAAAAATCAATTGTATTTATATATACCAGCGGCAAATAGTTTTTAAAAGTATATGAGGAGTTCCCTTGTTGCACAGTTGGTTAAGGATTTGGTGATGTCTCTGCAGTGGCTTTGGATCACTGCTGTGGTGCAGGTTCAATCCCTGGCCTGGAATTCCACATGCTACAGGCGTGGCCAAAAAAAAAAGTATCTGAAATAAACAACTTATAATGCCATTAAAGATATTAAGTACCTAGGAATAACCTAACAAAAGATGTGTCTATCTCTAGCGAGAAGACTAAAACTTTATTCAGAAACATTAAAGTGACATAAATGGAGAGATAGACCTGGTTCAAACAGTCTTTCACCCCACTTATTTTTTATTTATTTATTTATTTTTTGTCCTCGACCAAGGCATGTGGAGGTTCCCAGGGTTGGGCAGGGATGGACCCACGGCACAGCAGCAATGAGCTGCTACAATAACAATGCCAGGTTCTTAACCCACTGTATGACAAGGGAATTCCTTACCATACCTCTTACTGCTCTGAATATAGTACTCTTTCTGGAACCTAAGTCCCGGTGCTTCAAGAAACCTTCCTGCCTCTAGTTCTCTGTTGCCGTAAACAAATGTCTGCATAACAAGGAACAACTAAAACTCTACACATAAATAGCTCTTAACATTCTCAGCACTGTTGTGTCCAATCCTGGACACAAACTTCTGTCACCAGCTCTGAGGACAAGGAACACTGTAATGGGGCTGTAATGTCAATGACCTTTGAGAGTTCTGGAGAAGCCCAGCTCACCTCCAAAGAGAAGAGGAATAGTCAGCATTTATAGACGGAGTTCACCCAATCCAATTCACATACTTTCTTTTGATCCCTAGTACAGGCCCGTGGGGAAAGGTTTTGTGTTATCCCTATTTCATATGTGAGAAAGCAGAAGCTCCTCAAGGTTAATGACAATCAAAGACCCCCTGTCGGTCATAAAGCTGAGATTCAAATCCAGGGCTTTTGACATCAAATTTGATGCATTCTCTTGTATAAAAACAGTATATTTTCTTAAAGCAGTCTTGGCCTATCACATTCTTCAGGGCAAAGGCAAGGTCTTGTGGATTCTTGAGGGGTTTGTTTTTTTTTTTGTCTTTTTGCCTTTTTTAGGGCCGCTCCTGCGGCATATGGAGGTTCCCAGGCTAGGGGTTGAATTGGGGCTGCAGCCACCAGTCTACACCACAGCCACAGCCACAACAGCACAGGATCTGAGCCATGTCTGCAACCTACACCACAGCTCACGGCAACGCTGGATCCTTAACCCACTGAGCAAGGGAAGGGATCGAACCCGCAACCTCATGGTTCCTAGTCAGATTCGTTAACCACTGCGCCACCACGGGAACTCCAATTCTTGAGTCTTTTGACTAAGGAAATCTTTCCCTGATGCCTCTAGTCTCAAACAATTGTTTCTCTCTCAGTCTCTCTCTCTCTCTCTTTTTTTTTTTTTTTTGGTTTTTTGGTTTTGGGTTTTTTTTTGCCTTGCTCACAGCATGCAGAAGATCCCGCATGCCAGGGATTAAAGTACCTGGGCCAGGGATCAAACCAGTTCCACAGCAGTGACAATGGCAGATCCTTAAACGACTAGGGCACCAGAGAAACTCTACAAACAATTGAGTTTCTGAAAGCATTATATTTTAACTTCTTAGAAGGAAAAGAAAAGAGAGAAAGGAGAGAGAAAAGTAGGGACTTTATAGTATTTGCCTCACAAATTGTCAGTTGATGGTTTTTTTATTTTTTATTTTATTTTATTTTTTTGCTTTTGGTGGCCGCACCTGCAGCATATGGAGGTTCCCAGGCTAAGGATCTATAATTGGAGTTACAGCTGCCAGCCTGTGGCACAGCACAGCAACACCAGATCTGAGCTGCTTCTGCGAACTATACCACAGCTCACAGCAACGCTGGATCCTTAACCCACTGAACGAGGCCAGGGATCAAACCCACAACCTCATGGTTCCTAGTCAGATTCGTTTCTGCTGCGCCATGATGGGAACTCCCAAAATTTTTTAATTTTATATTGGAATATAGTTGTTTTACAGTGCTGTGTTAGTTTTGGGTGTACGGCAAAGTGATTCGGTTATACATATACATACATATATTCTTTTTCATTTTCTCTTCCCATATAGATTACTACAGAATATTGAGTAGAATGTCCTGTGTGATACACCAGGTCCTTGTTGATTATCTATTTTATGTATAGAAGTGTATATACGTTAATCCCAAACTCCAATCTCTCCCCCCTACCTTTCCCCTGTGGTAACTGCAAATTTGTTTTCAAAGTCTCTATTTCTATACTGCCAAAAAGTTCATTTGTATCTTTTTTTATGTTCTACATATAAGCGATATTATATGATATTTGTTTCTCTGTTTGACTTCACTTAGTATGATAATCTCTAGGTCCATCTATTTGTTGCTGCAAAAGGTATTATTTCTTTTTTATGGATGAGTAATATTTCACTGCATATATGTACCATATCTTCTTTATTCCTCTGTCAACGAGCATTTAGTTTGCTTCCATGTCTTGGCTATTATAAATAGTGCTGCAATGAACACTGGGGTACATGTATCTTTTCAAATTATGGTTTTCTCCAGATAGATGCTCAGTAGTGGGATTGCTGGGTCATTTGATAGTTCTATTTATAGGTTTTTAAGGAGCCTTCATGTTGTTCTCCATAGTGGTTGTACCACTTTACATTCCCACCAACAGTGTAGGAGAGTTCCCTTTTCTCCACACCCTCTCCAGCATTTATTGTTTGTAGACATTTTGATGATGGTCATTCTGACTGGTATGAGGTGATAACTCATTGTACTTTTGATTTGAATTTCTGTAATAATTAGCCATGTTGAGCATCTTTTCATTGTTTTTTGACCATCTGTCTGTCTTCTTTGAAGAAATGTCTTTTTAGATTTTCTGCCCATTTTTTTTATTAGGTTGTTTATTTATTTATTTTTTTTTATTGAGCTGCAAGGCTGTGTATTTTGGTTGGCAGGTGATGTTTTTAATGAGCCAAAAACTTTCTTGACCTTACCTATGGTGTGAGATAACCGCTTTACGTCTATTTCGTAGGCTTTTTGCGGTTAAATAAAGTAAAACATGAAAAGGGCTTAATAGTTTCTGATACATAGTATGCTCTCAATAGCTTTTTGGCAGCAACTATACCACCAGAAGATAATCCTACAGGCTCTATGACAGAATATTGCTCAAATCCAGGCAAAAGAAACACAACACCAGACTAACTGCAGCCTCTTTGCCAGGTCTTTTGTGCTCTTCCTTTTTTTTTTTTTTTTTTTTTTGGTCTTTTTGTCTTTTTAGGGCTGCCCCCACGGCATATGGAGGTTCCCAGGCTAGGGGTCGAATCAGAGCTGTAGCCATAGGCCTACACCACAGTCATAACAATGTCAGATCCGAGCCGCGCCTGTGACCTACACCATAGCCCACCACAATGCCAGATCTTCTACCCACTGAGCAAGGCCAGGAATTGAACCTGCAACCTCACTGTGCCACAACGGGAACTCCTTTTGCTCTTTTTAAAGAGACATCTTTTCCTTGAGAGCTGCAAAGGGGAGGGAGACTCCCCCCAGAAACTACTACGTGTTTTTGGTTCTCAACATGTGATTCCCAGGGAAGCTAGATTGTTTAAGATGTCTCCTTTGTTCATTTGTTTATTCTTTTATTTTTTACTCAATGGACCTTTATTGTACCAAGCATTATCCTAGTCACTGAGAGTGAAGAGAAACACAATATAAAATAGCATTGTAGAGGGAACTCTGGGGCAATCATCTCAGGAGTCAAAGTTTTGAGGGTCCAGGACTGTTCATTTGAAGGAAGAGTGGGCAGACGACCAGTTATGGTGGGTTTGGTATCAAAGGGATTAAGGTTTCAGTCAAGGTGCTGCTTACTCTCCCTGTGAACTTGAACAAATTTCTTCATATATCTAACCCCCCATTTCTCCATCTGTGAATTGGGAACTATATACTTACCATGAGGGTTATTTATAAAGATTCAGTGATGTCATTTAAATAACATGCCTGGCCTTTAGTAGCGCCTTCTCATGAAATTGATTGGCCCTCTGCCCCATTCCAACTTGCATTTTTCCCTTTTGTGGTTTCCTTTACTCTTTAAACCTGACTTTAATTTGCTGTAAAACTGCTCTCAAACCTATAATAATCTATAATAATAATAAGATAAATGGAGAAGTGGGTGGGACATGCAGTGTACTTTGCCCCCAACCAGGAAGCCAATCTCCCACTTCTCCTCCCACACAACCATCGTGCTTTCAAGCATAAACTACTGGGTCTCAAAAGCCAATCATCCCTAATTGTCCATAACCAAGCATTTGAGGCCATCTCTGATTAGTACATCAAAAAGAACCCATTTAGTGCAGTGGATTCTTTCCACATATGTTCTTTATCCTTAAGTACTAGTGAGACTCTTCAGAGGCGAAAAGGATCTTGAAAGGTTGTTGACTCTCTGCAAGAATGCTGAGTATGTTGTCTTGGGCTCTTGATGCATCAGGACAAAGATCCTTTGTCTTCTCCTGGACAGTGATGGCATAGCTTCTTTGTGTCTACTTGAACGCTGCTCTAAACACTGGGGGATTTGGGCTTTTCACTTATTTACCTCATCGTTTATTCTTTCATTCACTTACTAGACTTTTATTGACCATAAACTGTGTGTCAGGCCTATGCTAGACCTTGCGTATATAGCAACAAAGAAAGATAGACTTGATCCCAACCTCATAAAGCTTATATTGTACCCAGGTAGATCAAAAAAAAAAATCATGTTATCAAATAAATTAACAAGAAAATTGTGATAGATGAGTACTGTGAAAGAACTAAACAGCAAATGTATAAAAGAGTAATCAAGTAGGAGTTCCTGTTTTGGCTCAGTGGTAAGAGACCCAACTAGTATCCATGAGGACACGGATGATGGTTTGCTCCCTGGCCTTGCTCAGTGGGTTAAAGTTCCAGCGTTGCCTCAAGCTACGGCATAGTTCGCAGATGTGGCTCTGATTAAGAGTTGCTGTGGCTGTGGCCTAGGCCATCAGCTGTAGCTCCGATTGGACCCCTAGCCTGGGAACTTCCATATGCTGAGGGCGCAGCCCTAAAATGACAAAAAAAAAAAAAAAAAAAAAAAAAAAAAGCAAGTAGAATGGGCAAACAGGGTAGTCAGAGTGGGCCTTTCTGAGGAGGGAATATTTAAATTGAGCCCTGAGGTACCAATATGAGAAGAGCCAGGAAAAAGCTTTCTCAGCAGAGGGAATAGTAAATGCCAAAGCCTGGGGGCGTAGGGGGTGGGGAGGGCTTGGTATGTTTAGAGAAATTAAAGGGATATGAAATGAAAAATTAAGCAGCATTTTAAAGCTTCAACTGTGGATTTTACTTTAAGTGTAATTCATTAACTATTCAACAGATACTGATTGGGTCCTAGTGTGTACCAGGCACTGTTCTAGTCTGGATATGCAGCATTAACAATGAAAGTAATTCTTGAGATTTACATTCTCATGGGGGAGACAAGGAGTAAACAAATACGTAAAATAGATAGCATTTTTAGATAGTGTTAAGGAGGATATTTTAACAAACTAAGGAGTTAAGTGTAGGGCTGAAATTTTAGATAGGAGTAGCCAGGTAAGGCTGCACTGAAAAATTTACGTGTAAGAAAAGATTTGAGGAGTTACCATCGTGGCTCAGTGTTTAAGAACCCGACTTGTATCCATGAGGATTTGGGTTCCATCTCTGGCCTTGCTGTGGATTAACGATCCAGTGTCGTCACTTCAGCGGCTTGGGTTGTTGCTGCTGTGGCACGGGTTCAATCCCTGGCCCAGGAACTTGCGCATGCCATGAGCATGGACAAAAAATAAATAGATAACTAAATAAGGACTGAGACACAATCATTGGATTTAGGAGCATGGAGGTCATTGGTGACCCTGAGAAAAACAATGTCCCTGCTGTAGTGGAAACAAAATCCTGATAGGAGTATGTTCAGAGAGCTCTGGAGGAAGGGAACTGTAGACGCTGAATATAAACACTTTCAAGGAATTTTGCCATAAGGAAGGGGTGGGGGACACAGAGGAAATGAGGTAGTAGCCACAAAATAAGTTAGATCAAAAGATTGCTTTTCCATCAACATTAAAAAAATGTTCATTTACAGAAAAGTTGAAAGAATAGCACAATACCTATATATTCTTCATCTAGTTGCAGCAGTTGTTGACATTTTGCCATATTTGCTTTCTCTCTAGAGAGGGGAGTTTCTTTAAACCTTTTTTCAAACTGAAATACAATGCACATACAGAAAAGTCCACAAAACAAAACATATAACTGTGAAGGATCACAAAGCAAACACTCATGAACCACCACCAATACCAAGAACTAGTACACTGATCTCATCCTCACAGCCCCCTTGCGCCCCCTCCCTCCCATCAAAAGGTAACCACCATCGTGAATTTCCTTTCTTCCTTCCTTTTTCTTTTCTTTCCTTCTTTCTTTCTGTCTTTCTGTTTTTCTGTCTTTCTTTCTTCTTCCTTCCCCTCCCTTCCTCCTCCTCCCCTTTCCCTCCCCTCCCCTTTTTCTTCGCCTTCTCCTCCTTCTCTTTATTCTTCGTCTCCTTCCCTTTCCTCTTCTCCTTCCCCTTCTCCTTTTCCTCTTCCTCCTCCTTTTTTTTTTTTTTTTTTTTTTGGCAAGCCTATGGCATGTGGAAGTTCCCGGGCTAGGAATCAAACCTGAACTTGCACCACAGCAGAGACCCAAGCCAACAGAGTGACAACACTGGATGCTTAACCTGCTGCACCACAAGAGAACTACCTGAATTTTTTTTTCTTTTTACAGCTGCACTGTGGCATATGGAAGTTCAAGGGCCAGGGATAGAATTGGAGCTGCAGCTGCAGCTTACTCCACAGCCACAGCAACACTGGATCCAATCCATAACTGCGACACCGCTTTAGGCAATGCTGGATCCTTAACACTCTGAACCAGGCCAGAGATGGAACCCATACCCTCATAGAGACAACATCGAGTCTTTAACCTGCTGAGCCGCAATGGGAACTCCTCCCTGAATTTTCATAGCAATAACTTCTGGCTTTTCTTTATAGTTTTACTGCATACCAGTGAATTCCTAAACACTGCAGAATTGTGTTTTTGCCTGTTTTAGAGCTTTAAGAATGGAATAACATATGTAGTGATATTCTTTTATATCTAACTTCTTTAGCTCATATGTTGTGGGTTTATTTCTTCATTGTATAGTATTCTGTCATAAAAATACACCACCATGGAGTTGCCTTCATGGCTCAGTGGTTAACGAATCTGACTAGGAACCATGAGGTTGCGGGTTCGATTCCTTCCCTTGCTCAGTGGGTTAAGATCCGGCGTTTCTGTGAGCTGTGGTGTAGGTCCCGGACATGGCTCAGATCCCACGTTGCTGTGGCTGTGGTGTAGGCCAGCGGCTACAGCTCCGATTCGACCCCTAGCCTAGGAACCTCCACATGCCGCGGTAGCGGCCGCAGAAATGGCAAAAAGACAAAAACAAAAAACAAAACAAAACACAAAGAAACGCCACCATTTATTATTCATTGCACTGCTTATCATCGTATTGACTATTTCCAATTTTTTGCTTTTATGAATAATGCTGAATGCTGCCATGAATGTGCTTGCATATGTCTTTTGGTGCGCATGTAAATGTATTTCTATTGGGTAGATTCCTAGGAGTAGAATTGCTGGGTCTGGAGTTCCCGTCGTGGCACAGTGGTTAACGAATCCGACTAGGAACCATGAGGTTGCGGGTTCGGTCCCTGCCCTTGCTCAGTGGGTTAACGATCCGGCGTTGCCGTGAGCTGTGGTGTAGGTTGCAGACGCGGCTCGGATCCCGCGTTGCTGTGGCTCTGGCATAGGCCGGTGGCTACAGCTCCGGTCAGACCCCTAGCCTGGGAACCTCCATATGCCGCGGGAGCGGCCCAAGAAATAGCAACAACAACGACAAAAAAAGACAAAAAAAAAAAAAAGAATTGCTGGGTCATAGGTATGTATATAGCTAACACCAAACTTTGTCCATTGGTTGTACCAATTCACATGCCAATCAGCAACATATGAGAAGATGTTGCTCCACGTCCTTTTCCTTTTTTTCTTTTTTAATTCTCGCCATCTTAGTGGGTATGCTGTGGTAAATCATTGTTGAATTTTAACATTCCCCTGAGTACTGATGTTCTTTGGCCATTTGGATATCTTCTTTTATGTCATGACTTTGAAGATTTGAGCCCATCTATAAAATTCAATTGTTTGACTTGTATGTAGGTCTTTTTCCTATATAGTAGATACAGGTTCTTGTGGATTATGTGTGTTGCCTTTCTTTTTTTTTTTTTTTTTTTTTTTTTTTTTGTCTTTTTTGTTGTTGTTGTTGTTGTTGTTGTTGCTATTTCTTGGGCCGCTCCCGTGGCATATGGAGGTTCCCAGGCTAGGGGTTGAATCGGAGCTGTAGCCACCAGCCTACGCCAGAGCCACAGCAACGCGGGATCCAAGCCGCATCTGCAACCTACACCACAGCTCATGGCAACGCCAGATCCTTAACCCACTGGGCAAGGCCAGGGATCGAACCCACAACCTCATGGTTCCTAGTCGGATTCGTTAACCACTGCGCCACGACGGGAACTCCGTGTGTTGCCTTTCTTCTCTCTGTCTGTGCTTTGCCTTTTCATTTTCTTTCTTTTTTTTGTCTTTTTTTTTTTTTTTTTTTTTTTTTGTCTTTTTAGGACCACACCTGCAGCATATGGCGGTTCCCAGCCTAGGGGTTTGAATTGGAGCTGTAGCTGCTGGCCTATGCCACACCCACAGCCACGCCAGATCTGAGCCATGTCTGAGACCTACACCACAGCTCAACGCAACACTGGATCCTTAACCCACTAAGCAAGGCCAGGAGTCAAACCTGCATCCTCATGGATGCTAGTCAGATTCGTTTCCATTGAGCCATGACGAGAACTCCCTTTTCATTTTCGTAATGTTGTCTCTGGATGAATAGAAGTTCTTCTTTTTAATGTAGTGAACTGATCAATCTTTCCTGTATTGTATTATGCTTTTTTTGGGTTCTGTTTAAGAAATTTTCATCTATGTCAAGGTAGATACTCCCCAGTGTAGTGTCCTAGAAGTTGTATTGTTCTGCTTCCCATGTTTAGGGCCATACTCTACCTGGTTTTGAGTTTTGTATATCATCTTTACTTTTTTTAGTATATGGATATCAAATGACCCAGCACTGTTTATTGAAAGACCATCCTTTCTTCACTGTTTTGAAGAGCCACCTCTATAATAAATCAGGTGTTCCTATGGCATTTCATTCCTGAATTTCGTGGTCTATTCCATTGGTCTATTTTCTTTCCTTGTACCATCACCATACTGACGTAATTACTATAGCTTTATAATAAATCTTGATATCTGATGGAGCAATTATTCCTACTTTTTTTTTCAAATGTGTCTTGGCTGCTATTGGACCTTTCTATGTCCCTATAAACTTTAGAATCAGCTTATGGAATTATCATAAGCAAAATAAAATAAAAGTTTTTTGCAGATTTGGATAGGAATTGCATTGAAATCTACAGATAATAGAGAATTGACATCTACAAAATTACTGAGCATTCCTTTTTTTTTTTCAAGTTCTTTAATTTTTCTCAGTAAAGTTCATAGTTTTCTGAATATAATATAGCCTTCCTTTTTTTTTCAAGTTCTTCTTTAATTTTTCTTAGTAAAGTTCATAGTTTTCTGTGTAAAGATTTGCACATTTTGAGGGGTATGAGTTTATTTCTAAATATTTGAAACTTTAAAAATTTTACACTTGATCTTAGCCAAAAGGCAGAGAAGCGATGAAACTTTAAAAATTTTAATTCCTGACTGTTGTTGGTACATAAAAATGCAGTTGATTTGTAATATTTGGCCCTTTATCCAGCAACCCTTTTTTTTTTTTTTTTTTTTTTTTTTTAGGGCTGCACCCATGGCATATGGAAGTTCGCAGGCTAGAGGTCAAATCAGAGCTGCAGCTGCTGGCCACAGCCACAGCCACAGCAACACAGGATCTGAACCACATCTGCAACCTCCACCACAGGTCAAGGTAATGCCAGATCCCTTAACCCACTGAGCGAGGTCAGGGATTGAACCCACATTCTCATGGATACTAGTTAGGTTCATAACCCCCTGAGCCACAATGGGGACTCCTTAAACTCACTTTTTACTTCTGGAAATTTATCTGTAGATTATCTTGGATTTTCTATATATATAACCATATCATGTGTGAATAATAACAGCTTATTTATCCCTCTTCTTCACTCTGAAATTATAAAATAGTCCTTGTTTCTGTTAGCAATTTGAAAATAATAATTAAAATTTTGATTTATCTGCAACTTATTTTGGTATATGGTATGAGATATGGCTCCTAGCTAATTTTTTTCCCAGATGGATATTCTGATTTTATTTAACAGTTATTGAATAAACCATCTTTCCCTAGTAATTTGAAATAAGACCTCTATAATAAACTAAATTCGTATGTGTATTTGATTGCATTTTTAATAGTTTTTCTCTATTAATTGATCTTTTTTTGTCTTAGTTATTATAACTTTAAAATGTTTTACTATCTAGTGAGACTTTTATTTTTAAAGTATTTATTGCTATTCTTTCTAATTTTATTTATATGAATTTGAAAATCAGCTTGTCTATTTCCAAAAGAAAATTCTGTTAGGATTTTTATTAGGAAAGATTTATAGATTCTGTTTCTGATGTTGAGTCTTCCTACCCATGAACAGGGGCTGCCTTTCTAGTTGTTCAAATCTTTTGTGTTCCTTAATAGTCTAACATAGACCTTGTGCATTTCTTACAATTTATTCCTAGACATTTGTCTTTTTGGTTGATATTGGCTTGGGTTACAAAATTAATTCAAAGAAATTAATATGAGTTAACTAAATTCTTTTCTTGTCTGTAATAGTTATTCAGTTGATTCTCTTATTTTACCCTAGGTAAGCAACTCTAAACGACATACAGTATATTTCCTTCTTTCTACAGTTTATTTCTTCCTTTTTTCCAGTAAGGGGCTGTAAGCAGGAAAGCTATCTAATCTGATTGCAGTACTAAAGTTTACATTGTCTGCAAAAGTAGAACCAAGGAAACATTTTAGGGGTCCAATATGGTAGTTCAGATTTGAAAAGGCTGAGAGAGTGGCAGCAGAGATGGACAGAAGTCAATAAACCAGAAATACGTTTTTTGAAGTAAAATATGTGGCAGAGAGCAGGCTGATCCTATTATGTGAAAGCTTTGCAGACATATTGGAAATCTTAGAATATAAGAATCATAGAAGGAACCATAATTTAATCAAGTGTGTACACTAGGAGTTCCCTGGTGGCTCAGTGAGTTAAGGATCTGACATTGTCACTGCTGTGTCTCAGGCCACTGCCGTGGCACAGTTTTGATCCCTGACTCAGGAACTTACTTCCATGTGCTGCAAGTGAAGCAAAAACAAACAAACAAACAAAAAAAAGTGTTTATTCTAGTCCTGTATTTTCTTGGATTCACTCCAATTTCCTAGCTACCTCCAGTGATGGAGAACTCACTACTTCCCATGCATCCCGTTCCATTTACTCAATTTGTTCCACAACCCTCGTCTGTGTCAGGTGTTGAATGGGGCCCTAAAAAACATGGATAATCAGGATTCACTCCCCTCTCTGGGGAAGCTCAAAGAAAAGGACAGCCTTCTTAGAAAGTATTTTTCCTGGCAGACTCTGCCTTACAGTTTCCTGTCTAAATTCTCTTATAGAGCAAGGCTGATCTCACTCCTCAGATGTTTGTAAAACGAATCTACCTAGCTTTTTTGGTTTCTTATCCCCTCTTTCTTTCTTCTTTCTTTTTCTTTTTTCTTTCTTTCTGTTTGTTTGTTTGTTTGTTTTTGTTTTCTAGGGCTGCACTGGCGGCATATGAAAGTTCCCAGGGCAGCGGTCAAAGCAGCGTTTCTTGGCCTACACCACAGCCACAGTAACACAGGATCCCAGCTGCGTCTGTGACCTATACCTCAGCTCATGGCAGTGCCAGATCCCCAGGCCACTAAGCAAGGCCAGGGATCGAACCGAATCCTCATGGATACTAGTCGGATTTGTTTCTGCTGTGCCACAATGGGAACTCCTCTTTTTTCCTTTTTTCACCTGATCTGACTCCAAGTTCCTCTTTTCTTTTGATCCAAATCTGAGAAACTTAAAACTTGTACTTTTGTGTAATTTTTCTGAAGAGTTACTATGTCGTATCTTTACCTTTATTCCATAATTCAATACCTGGGGAGTTAGTGTTCATTACTTACAGTTAGACGTTCTCGTTCATATTTTGTTTGTTTGTTTTGGCTTAGTGGGGTTTTTGTTGTTGTTGTTGTTGTTGCTGTCTTCATTAAGGACCTAGTATATGAAGTGTATAATTAGTTTAGGAAGTAATAGACTAAGGAGCCATGTAATCAATTACCTTGCCAGGCTCAGTGAACACTAGCTGGTTACACTGATGAAAGCATATATCCAGTGAAGAGACAGATTAAAATAATAATGCATAAGGAAGGAAGCTAACAAGGTGATTAGGGTTAAATAAAATAAAATATAAATATATGATTTATCCAAGATAAGAAATGATATGGAGTCTGCTTTTACAGGTACTGCATAACATCCAGCCCAAATAATAAGGATTTTTTTTCTGATAGCCCATTATTCTTCCAAGATAGTTATGTTAATTATCTGTTCACAATCCCCATCCAATTTAACAGTCAGTATATTTAATGACTATGTTATCTTCCTGGCAAGGCATTTTTGTGTAACATTTGAATATGACTATATTTACAGTATCAAAATCTTAATAAAATTTGACATGTTTTCCCGAATGAGATGAAGAAAGGTGACAAGAAGGAAGGGAAGAGGTTTTCTTTCTTTAAAGAGGGTGACCTTGTTCAGTTCAGCTTGGAGACAGCTGTGAATCATAATGGGTTCCTCTGAGAATTGTCATATTTAAACTAAACTGATGATGTGATAGCTCAGGGAATAATGCCTGGTGCTTTGCAAGTGTTGTGGGCAGTTTGCATCCCTGCATGATGTAAGATAATTTTTCTCCCTAAATCTTTTCTTTAAGCCTGGGTAACTTGGAATAGTGTAAAGAGCATTGGTTGTTTTTGTTTGTTTGCTGAAGCCAGTTCTTCTTTTTTTTTTGGCTGCTCTTATGACATGTATAAATTCCCTGGTCAGGGACTGAACCTGCACTACAGCAATAACCAGAGCCACAGCGGTGACAACACAAGGTCCTTAACCTGCTGAGCCACTAGGGAACTCTAAGAGCATTAGTGTTGCAGTCAAATATGTCTGACTTTGAATTCTGATATAATCAGGACAATTCAATAGTTTTTTTTTTTTATTTTGCAATTACTTTACTTTTCTAATTTGGCTTTAAAATATTTAAATAAATTATAGTATTTCCCTAATAAGGTTATTGTGAAATTGAATCAATGCACTGTGTGTGTATTATTGTCATTGTTTGATTTATACACACATATATATAACCAACTAACAAAAACCCTTACTTAGTCGGTGTTGAGTAATGTTAGAGGCCAAATTCCCTGCCATGTGTTCCCTTTCTTTATAATCCACTCATTTCCCTAAATTACTTCTCTCTTTCTTTCATATCTGACATTTATTGGGACATCAAGTTTTATTTCGTTTCGTTTTGTTTTTGCCTGCGCCCGTGGCATGTGGAAATTCTCTGGCTAGGGACTGACCCCGTTGAGCCAGTGACAATGCTGGATCCTTAACCTACCAGGGAACTCCATGTTTTTCTTTTTTTTTTTTTTTTTTGTCTTTTGTCTTTTGTCTGTTGTTGTTGTTGTCCATGTTTTTTTGATTCTGCTTCTGAAATGCTTTTCAAATTGGTTTCACCATCTCCATTCTTTTTGGCATTGCCTTAGTTCAGGGTACTATTGTTTCTTGCCTAGATTACTGCAACAACTTTTTAACTAATTTATTTCCCTCCCTCCAGTTCCCTGGTACTTCCAAGCCATCATCCACACTGCTCAGAGATTCTCAAAACACAATTTTGACTATGAGTCAACTTCTCTTGCCTAAGTATTTTTAATGACCAAATTTTATTGCACAGATCTTATCTTCTTCATCTTTCATTTCCTTCTTCTATTACTGTTTTTAATTTTCTGTTATTGCATCATCATGGAAAACTTTCTGAACAAAAAGTGGCTTTTGAACATGTGATAAAGTTGTTCAGTTTCATTTAAATAAAAAATCTGAAAATTAAAACTAAGTGAAATATTATTTTTCATGTTTGGCAAAGATCAAAAGGATCTTTTTGGGTAGGGTAGGGGGGCCATTCTCATACATTGTTGATGGGATCATAAATTGGTACCATCTTTTTGGCAATTAATTTGACAGTATCTATCAAAAGTGACTATAACTTTACTCCAGAATCCCATTTATCCTACAGAACTGTACATACAAAGATATTTATGAAGAATACTTGTTGCAGTATTGGAACAGCAAAAGATAGAGAATAACCAAAATGTCTATAAACACGGTAATGGTTATATAAATTGCAATATATATACAAAATGTAATTCTAAAGAGCCATTAAAAAGAATGATGCAGGAGTTCCCTGGTAGCCTAGTGGTTAAAGGATCTGGCGTAGTCAGTGTTGTGGCATGGGTCACTGCTGTGGCATAAGTTTGATCCCCGGCCTGGGAACGTCCACATGCTGTGGGCGGGGCCAAAAAAAAAAAAAAAAAGATGCAGTTTCTGTCCAGTGATATTAAAAAAATCTCCAAAATAAATTAAAAACCAAAATGCAGGGAGTTCCCATCGTGGCGCAGTGGTTAAAGAATCTGACTAGGAACCATGAGGTTGAGGGTTCGATCCCTGCCCTTGCTCAGTGGGTTAACGATCCCGCATTGCCGTGAGCTGTGGTGTAGGTCGCAGATGCGGCTTGGATCCCGCGTTGCTGTGGCTCTGGCGTAGGCCGACAGCTACAGCTCCGATTAGACCCCTAGCCTGGGAACCTCCCATATGCCGGGGGAGCGGCCCAAGAAATGGTGAAAAGACAAAAAATAAATAAATAAATAAAACAAAATGCAGAGAAGTATATATAGGATGCTAACAGCTGTATAAAATGTTATTATTATAACATGTGTATTAAGTACTAAAACATCTCTAGAGTAACAGACAAAGAACTGAAAATAGTGGAAGCCTCCAAGGAACTGAAGTAGGAACAAGAAGTAGTAAGGAGATTTACACTTTATACTCTTCAGTACTATTTGAACTTTTTTCACCAGGCACGTGTATTATTTTTCAGAAATAACGGAGCAATGGCTGAGCGAATTATGGCAGATCACCTTGATGTTAAACGAGCCTGACGTTGTGCTGCACCTCAAAACAGGCCTATGAGATGGCATTGCTCATCTCTAACAGAGGGCTAAACTTATGATGGATGAGATAGACTATCTGGCCACGGTCCCTGTGTAATTAAGAAGCAGAAGGAATATGAGCCTGGTCCTACCTAGTGCCAGCTCCCTGCAGCCTGCCTTGGAAATACCTTAACTGAGAAAAATACCCCATTTTATTCTGAGTATGACTCTGCATGTTTGTGCTGTTTTCCCACTAGACTGGAAGCTTCTTGAAAGCAAGAGCCATTTATCACTTTATCATCACCTCCTATCACAATGGCTGGTATGTGGTAACTACTCAGTAAAAGTTTGTTGACATCAACAGGTAGATGATTTTTTTTTTTTTTTAGCAATTGGATATTTATGATATATAAATGCTAGAACCTGCCATCTTTTCCAAAAGTTAGACTATTTTTTTTTTTTTTTTTTTGTCTTTTTGCCATTTTTTGGGCTGCTCCGGCGGCACATGGGAGGTTCCCAGGCTAGGGGTCTAATTGGAGGTGTAACCACCAGTCTATGCCAGGGTCACAGCAACGCAGGATCCGAGCCGCGTCTGCAACCTACACCACAGCTCACAGCAACGCCGGATCATTAACCCACTGAGCAAGGCCAGGGAGCGAACCCGCGACCTCATGATTCCTAATTGGATTCGTTAACTACTGCACCACGATGGGAAGTTCCAACTATTTTGAATTCTGTCTTCATTATACCAAGCAATTTAAAAAGGGGGGAAATAGGATTGTAATGGTAACACTGTAGCCGCAGAATTCATTGCAAGCTGTTTTCTTTGATGTTTGGTTTTCCAGTGCATAAGAGAATAGTTTAAAAAGTTCTAAAAACATGTGCCTCTCCACAGAGCTGAGAGGATAAAGCTTGAGAGTGACCCTGTGGATTATCGTGTGAAACATTTCACTGGATGCCTCTTGTTTCAAGCTCCATTTGGACTGCTCTGAGCATGAGTTGCTGGCTTCAAGCCTATTTGTGCCTGGAGGGTATCTGCCCCATGTCAGAGGATTTCTGGCCCTATTACCTGCCTCTGAGATGTGCAAACACTATGCTCACTGCAATGCTTCCAGCCTTTGGAAAATTGTGGTATTTAGACTTTCCAGAGTATTCAGCAACTCCTAAAAGGCATTTGTTCAAAGCCAAACTAAAAGTTACTAGAAATTTTCCAAAATAGTGCTTCAAGCAATGCTTTGTTTACTGAATCTATAAAAAAGGTTTCTTAGAGAAATCTTTTATTGGTCTTAATTTCCCAGCTTCTCTGGTGGTATGAGTCAACCAGTTTCAAACAAGGGTTGAGGGGACAGGATGTGGTTTGGGCCTATCAACTGAAACTTAGGCTTGTTAACTTGGAATCTCAGAGAATTCTTTTCTTGGCATCACCTGGGCAAAGCAGAAAAGTAATGAAAATAGCAGTCTGAAAGCAGGCTGACCAGAGTTTGAAACTAGGTTCTGTCAACAACTGGTCATGTGAGGTTGGGTAAATTACCTAACTTCTTTGAGGTTCTTTGTCCTCATTTTGCAATGTTGTGGTAACAATTTGATAGATCATCATCAACACACTTCCAGGCATGCAGTAGGTGCTCCGTAAGTCTTGTTGAGTAAAATAAATTGAATAACATACTTAAGATGACGGGCATATAGAGGAGTTTGATAAATATTAATTTCCTCCCTACTCTCTGCCCTTCTCACTTTCATTTCAGGCTATATGTTGCCCTTTGGTGAATTTTTCCCCTTCAAGTTTACTCCCAAGGGTCACCAAAGACTTTTTTTTTTTTTTTTGTCTTTTTAGGACTGTATCAGCGGCATATGGAGGTTCCCAGGCTAGGGGTCAAATCCGAGCTGTAGCTGCTGGCTTGCACCACATCCATAGCAACATGGGATCTGAGCAGCATCTGCAAACTACACCATAGCTCACGGCAATACTGGATCCTTAACCCATTGAGCAAAGTCAGGGATCAAACCTGCATCCTCATGGATGCTAGTCAGATTTGTTTCTGCTGAGCCACCTGGGAACTCCCACCAAAGACTATTTTTAACTAGAGAAAAGTAATTAAGGAAAAAAAGGAGCATGCAGTGGAAATGTATTCACTTTAACTTCCAAGAATAAATCTGGCTAATGCTGTTGATCAGAGAAAAAAAAAAAAAAAAGATTTTTGGCTACATCTGTGGCATGCGGAAGTTCCTGGGCGAGGGATCAAACCTGAGCCACAGCAGCAACCCAAGCCACTGCAGTGACAATGCCAGATCCTTAGCCTGCTGGGCAACAAGAGAACTCTGAGAATTGTTAATTTTAGTTTTAAACACTGTTCATAGTTGCAAAATGAATTAGTCACTTATTTTCCTTGTAAGCTTGGGCAATTAACCAGTCTGATCTTCAATATGCTTATCTGTGAGATATGGCTAATAAGAGTATACACCTCATGATTTTTGTAAGGATTGAATTAAATAATCACTCTGCTTACAATGGTGCCTGGTCTAGGGCTCACTTTCAACAAATTGTAGCTACTATCATCATCATCTCACTTAATATAACCTCACAAGGCAGGTACCACTACCGCCTCTATCTTACAGACAAGGAAACAGAATCTTAGATGATATTTAAGCTAAATGTTTAGCTTATCACCTGGAAAATATTAAAAGCTTAAAGTATGTGAGCTTAAAAAAAATGAGGCATTCTCTTGTAGAACAGTGGGTTAAGGATCTATTATTGTCACTGAAGTAGCCCAGGTTACTACTGCAGTGTGGGTTCAACCCCTGTGGCCTGGGTAATTGCACATGCCATAGGAGTGGCCAAAAGAAAAAAAGAAAAAAGGAAAAAAAAAATCAGTGGTCCCCAACCCACACATCAGGATCTATGATTAGAACTTAAAGTTGAGCACTGATCCTTTATGAACTCTGCAGACACTGTGTAGAAAGAAACTAAAATGCCCTATTAACTTGTCTGTCTACTCCCAAGTGCTGGGAAGATATGGTCAGGGTTCCCATATGGTTAGCATGTGGGTGTTGCACCTGCGCAGTAAATATTTGCTAATCTATTAAGTGAAGCAGTGAGCACACAGAGAGAGGGGCCTGTTTCTGGGTCTTTCCCATCTGGAGCTGTTGTGCCAGCCATATCCCCTCTCTTCGTTGTGACCTGCTTCCTCATCTTAAAGCTTTAGGAACATGGACACAGAGCCCTCCTCACTGAAAAGGGAGAGGTGGTATGCCTTCAACAAAACACTTGAGTACTCCTGGAGATGTCAACTCTGCAAATTTCACCCAAAGTCCAAAAGCTGGGCCAACCACATCTAGTTGAGAAACTGTGGTAAAGTCTTTATTAAAAGCAGGCACTGGAAAGATTGTAACATTGTTGAGGACAAGCAGCACTCCTGTTGTTTTGCAAAGGGACAGGTTTAAAGCCTGAATAGTTACATAGTTAGTTACACTTTGGGGATCTTGCTTAATGATGCATAGTACACAGAATGGTAGTTTTTATTGTAAGGGAAAGAAGGGTTGAGGCCAAATCCCTTAGTAATAAGTTCTCATATCCAAAGGCTCAAGTCCTCAGAAGATGGTCTTCAGAAACAGGATTTTATTGGTATGTTTACAAGGAATTGTAAACACAAGCATCTCTGATGTGAGTAATTGTGAGTTTTAGGAGAGAAGAATTTTGGCCCTAAATCATAACCCTAACATTTTTAGGCAGTGTGAACTTGGACTAATCACCTGTAATCTCTGAGATGTGGGTTCCCTGTCTGAAAGTAATTCTCAAGATTTTTCTGAGAAACAAGAGAAATATGTGGACTATTGGCCTTTATAAACTGTGAAGTACCCTAAAAAACACTAGCAAGTTCTTTTTGTCTCTAGCCATGTGCAAGCCATGTCCTAAGAAAAGAAATATGGTGCTATGAGTAAGGTGCCAGGATTCCCATCACCACCTCACAGGCACTGTTTTATTGGATGCTGAGCTACTGACATTTTAGGATAGAAGGGGACATGGAGGGGAGCTCAGACACAGGAAGTTCCAAGATAGCTTTCCCAGGTCTGTCTAGCAAGGAGCCCTTCACCATCACTCACCCTTATCAGGAAAACTCATCTGCAGTCTCAACTTTCTCACAGAAGAAATGCCTCTTACAAAGAATCCAGGAACTTGCTGGAGGAAGAACATTATGCTCAGCACCTTGTTTTCAGAATATTCCTGCAGTGACTTTTCATCTTCATGTCAATGCAAACTGTTGGCATGTTTCATGAGCTTTCTTACAGCAGCAGTTTGGTGTCATACACAGAGCTTTAGAGTGACTCCAGGCTTGGCTCCAAGGCCCAATCACTTCATTAATGTGTAACCTTCAGCTGATCACTACTTCCCTTGAACTATGGCTGCTTCTCAAAGCTAACTAAGCAAAGCCTTGAAGATAAAGGGAATATCACCTCTTAGCTCACTCTTTTGCTCTCAGAAGCCACACTTTTAGTTCCCAATTAGATTGCCTCTTGAATTGGTCTCCAAATGTTTTTTCCTGAGTTATTCTAGTGTCCTCAACTGTTGTGAACTCCAACATGGTCTTCATCTGAGAGCTCAGTACCAAGGCCGGAACCCAGCACACAGTAGGTTCTTAGTACATGCTTGCTAAATGACTGACTATAGGAATCAACTTAAAACTCATTTTAATCTCCTTGAGCGAAGCCCCAAAGTACCCAGCACAGCACAAAGCAGGCGCTCAAGAAACACGAACTGATTAATTCATCTGTTCTGCATATACCATCTCTTCCTCCTGCTTCATTTGTATCTTCTCATATTTGGGAAGTTGAAATTTCCAGCTGTGTTTTCTATTTCCTAATAGCCACCAACATCTAGTACAAACTGCGAGTACAAGGGGAGATTGTTGGAAATTCTTCCCTTATAGGTAGGGTTTCCAGGTTTAGCAAATAAAAATACATGACACCAAGTTACATGTAATTTCAGATAAACAGTGAATACTTTTTTTAGTATAAATGTGTCCCATACAACACTTGGGTCATAGTTATACTAATATTTTTCACTGTTCATCTTAATTCAAATTTAAGAGATCTATATTTTATCTGTCAGCCCTACTTAGAGGGTCTCACCCCAAGCACTGACACCAACATGGAAGCTGTCATTTCTCAAAATTATACCTCTTAGAGCGCTGTGCTCAATAATTAGTCAGCCCCCAAAGATGCCTAAGGAAATAGCAAGCTGCTTTATTTTCCTTCAAATTCAGGCCTTGCTTAGGGTCATATGTTGGGGAAGAGAGAATCAAGTCCCTCAGTTTCCTTCCTTGCTGATCTCAAGCTTCCTTCCTTCCACCTGTGAGCTGCTTTCTCTCTCATCTGTGGGATAGGTGCTTGCAGCTATCCTCTCAGCAGCCAGAAATTAGAGTATGCAAATACAAGCTTAGGTTTCCCCTTTTAGTGACACTCCCAGAACCAGTTTATCCTTCCAAATATCCCTGCTGCTGTCATTGAAACAGAAATCTCACCTCCTTCGCTAAACACAGGAGACATTTCAACCTCTACTTTTTCTATGTCTCCTGGTATGTTAAGTCACAAAATCTTGGGTTTGTTCTTGTTACTGATTTATTTTTTTATTTATTATTTATTTATTTTTTACTTTTTGTTGCTTTCCCTGCAGAAACATTTCTTGGACCTGCCTATTCCATTCCACTTCTCTAACCAGCCCTGACAATTTAGTATGTCATCACCTGGGGCCTGGATTGCAGCAACAGTATCCTAGCTCTTCTGGATCCCTGCATCTATGCAACTTCTAGTAAATTTATCATTATGTAGTTCCCCTTTCCCCCTTGGGGCTCCCTTTTGGGAGAAGCTGGCATGAGTCTCTATTTCCTTTTTAATAAATCAATACCAGGCTTAACAGCCCAGCATTCAAGGCCCTAAATCTATATAGTTTCTTTACCATGTCTGTCTTCCATAGACTGGTACAAAGCAACTTCTGTTTGCCAATCCCTGGCCCCATCCATGCATCTGGCAGCACCAGCCCCATAACTGTATTTACTTTGAGTCCCTCATCTTTTCCTTCTCCTCCTCTGGGTCAGTCCACGTTCCTTGCCTCCTTCAGAACCCAGTCCATTAGAAGATAACAAAGTCAATTTGGGGTGAAGAGGTCTTTCCGTATGAAAGAAAGCAAAAGAAGAAAACATAAAAGAATTGTGCAATAAATTTGGTAACACAAAAATGAAAATTTTCTTTATGTCAAAATCTCCTATAATCAAACAAGAGGAACTAGGGAAAATATTTGCCATATACAACAAAGTTAATATTCTTGCTATAATTTTAAAAATCAGTTAGAAACATTCCAAAAGAAAATGAAGTAAAGATACTAGTGTCTGACACACACACATAAAGTAGAAGAGGCCAAGGCCAAAAACTTGAGAAACCATAAAACATCAGTAGGAATAGAGAAGTGCAAATTAAAATAGCAATGATTTTCCCTTTCCCTTTATCAGATGGCATTTTTTAAAAGAATGATACTCAGTGTTAATGTTCAAGAACAGGATCTTTCACACTTGCTTTAGCAATCATTTTCAGGATGTTCTAATTTCTTGTTCTTCTTTAAAGTTGCATAGATTTGAAAAAAGTCTTACTTAGTTACCTTATTAACTGTTTCCCAATTTTTCTACAATAAATATCTACCCTTTTTACAGTTAACACTATATTCAAATGCATTTTTAAAAAAACCTATATAAATTAAAGGGAAGATGAGGAGAAAGAAGGAAAATACATTTTCTTAACTCTGATAAACCTGGTTTGGGAGCACCTGATGGCCACTAACTACCTGTGATTAATCCTCACTTCAGAGAGCTGTTGTTAAGATGAAAACAAACCCCCCAAAATATGTGTAACCTGTTGCCACAGTATGTGGCATTTTGTAAACATTCAACAAATGGTGGTGTCTATAATTTTTCTTTTGTATCCTCAGCATAGAGTTTTAGTGTTTGGGATGTGGTAGGCACTAAATTAAAATATCTACCTGATGATGTGCTTTCATTTGGACCTCTAGTATTCTTCCTACCAACCCTGGACTCTCTTTCCCCTTTTCCTTTCTTCCTGCTTCTTCCACACCTGTCCATCCATCCCCTTCCTCCTCATCACACTCCATGTCTTGTGGAATAATCTTCCCCACGTACTCTGAACAGCATTTTTCAAAATCTTTCTCCAAAATCCACTAACTTGTCAGCCTTACCCTAAGGTTAGCAGCAATGAAATGGGTTGCAGTCTTTTCTTCACTCTTGCTCCTTATTTTACTAATACCTGGCTTGAAACTCACCTGTCCTCGGGATGCCTCCTACACTTGACTGCACCTGATTCACATGAGTGCTTCCTGATGGCCTGTGACATGTTTGTCTGCTGGCCATTCTTTCCTCCAGGTAGAAGCTAATTCTATGTTTCTTATGCTACTTCCTGCATATCTGTGTTCATCAGTCTTGCAAATTGTTTACAGCATTTACTAGTCAGCAAAATATCCTCCTTTTCTTTCTTATCTTCCTCCCTTTCATGCCTTCCATTCTTCACCCTCCACACCTGAAAATATAATTATTAATTTTGATTTCTTTTTCTCTGGCATAAATTTGTATAATTTGGGAAAGTAGGGATTGGGAAAACAGGACTGTACCTATGACCCATAGGTACAATATTGACTATATGTCCTTGTATTGTTTCAGAAACATACTCTAAACACTTTAGGGCAACTGATAAGAATGTGTTCCTGCAGCAAACCCTGGATTGTCCCCCTATAATGTCATAACTTTTTGTGTATGATTATGGGGTGTGTCATTAGACCATATATGAATTCTCTCTCCAGTACTGTACCACCGTAGGCAATTCACCCATCCTCTTTGAGCTTTGTCTATTAAAAAAAAATGATAACATTTATCTCAAAAGGTGGGAATTAAATGTATATAAAGTATAAAGAGACAATCTAATATAATAGGAATAGGGACACTCTCTAACACAAAGGGAAATGTCATTTCCCCTTTCTCTTCGCAAATTCTTAATCTCTCTCTCTTTTTTTTTCCTTTTTAGATTGCCCTCACGGCATATGGAAGTTCTTGAGCCAGGGATCAAATCTGAGCTGGAGCTGTGACCTATGCCACAGCCGCAGCAAAGCTGGATCTTTAACCACTGCACCAGGCTGGGGATCCAGGTGTTTTTTGTTTGTTTGTTTTGTTGGTTTGTTTTATTTTTTGCTTTGAGGGCCCCACCCATGGCATATGGAGGTTCCCAGGCTAGGGGTCAAATCAGAGCTACAGCTGCTGGCCTACACCACAGCCACAGAAACGCCAGATCCTTAACTCACTGAGCGAGGCCAGTGATCAAACCCGCAACCTCATGGTTCCTAGTCAGATTCATTTCCATTGTACCATGACGGGAACTCCAGGCTGGGGATCTAATTGCACTTCCACAGAGACAAGCCAGATCATTAACCCAGTGTGCCACAGCGGGAACTCCTCATTTAATCTTCACAACTGTTTTAAGTTGAGGAAACTGACATCCCTACAGGCCTTACAGTTAGTAAGAGTTGGAGCCCAGACAATTTGGTACCAGTTCCATGCTCATAATCACTGAATATTATTCTTCTCACTCGTGCCTGGCACATAGTAGAAACTGAAGAAGTGTCTTCAAGTATCTCCTAAGCTTTTTGACCAAAGCAAAGAGCAATGCCCACACATTCCCAGAAAAGTACCCTTTACCTATTCTTTGATCCAAACAATTGGCTGCTTTGCATAGAATTTAAATTATAAATACCGTAGGGTGTGAAGAGGATGATGTTTTTCAAAGATCCCTTTGGACTCCACAGTTTCTTTCAGAGACATCATTTGGTAAGCTTTTATATTTTTCTCATTTAATTCTCACAAATACCTTATAAAGTATAGTTTATAGACCTAATTTATGAGAAACTGGGGCTCATAAATGTTCAGTTCCCCAAGGTCACCCTTGCCAAGACGCTTTTAGGATTTGAACTTTGGATGTCCAAAGCCACTGATGTTTCCGTTATCCTACTCTTAGTGATGGCAGTATCCATAAGGCTGGGCTGGGGGTCTTCCCCTTCTCATCACTGAGCCCAAACACCTTACCTGTGGACTCAGAGTTCTGACTACTTGTGTGAACCCAGGTGTGCTCATTTGAAAGAACTCTTTGTTCTCAATCAACAATGAAGGAGTAACTCTGGGAATAACATCTCCTGAAACAAAACATTTAAAGTACGTGTTCAGGACACCAAGGTATTAGCTCTGATTTAAAGCCACGATAAGGGGTAAGAACATTTTGTTCTAGCCATTTTGTAGACTCTATCCATCAAATTAATGATACCAAAATACTTTGAAGGTTCAGACTGCTACAGAAAGACAAATTGTTAAAAGTCCTGGACTTTGATTGTATTTAACCATGATTCATCTTGCTGATTATGTTTTGTTGTCAGTGCCTCGGAGGGGAGTTCCCTGGTGGCTCAGCAGGTTAAGGATCTGGTGTTGTCACTGCTGTGGCTCTGGTCATTGCTGTGGTGCAGTTTCAATCCTTCCTTGGCCTGGGAACTTCTGCATGCCATGGTCACAGACCAAATAAAAAAAAGAAAAGATATTTGAGGATGTGGCTAGGCATATGGTTGAATCTCCGTTGTTGATATTTCTTATTGAAATCATTATGGACACTGACTTAAAAATTTTTTTATTGAGGTAAATATTGATGTTCAATATTATATATTTCAGGTATACAACATAGTGATTCACAATTTTTAAGTTATACTCCATTTACAGTTATTATAAAATCTTGGCTATATTTCCTGCATTGTACAATATATCCTTGTAGTTTATTTTATTTTATTTTTTACTTTTTTTTTTTTTTTTTGCTTTTTAGGGCTGCACCAAAGGCATATATAGGTTCCCAGGCTAGGGGTCAAGTCGGAGGTACAGCTGCTGGCCTACACCACAGCCACAGCAAAACCAGATCCTTAACCCATTGAGTGAGGCCAGGGATCAAACCCGCATCCTCATGGATACTAGTTGGATTCGTTTCCGCTGCGCCACAATAGGAACTCCTAGCCTTTTTATTTTATACATAGTAGTTCGTATTTCCTAAACTCCTACCTCTATCTTGCCCCTTCCCCCTTCCCTCTCCCTACTGTATCTGTGAGTCTTCTTTTATTATATTCAGTAGTTTTTTTTTCTTTTTTAGATTCTGCATATAAGTAATATCTTACTGTATTTCTCTTTCTCTGACTTATTTCACTTGGTGTAATACCCTGCAGTTCCACCCATATTGTTGCTAATGGCAAAATTTTATTCTTTTTTATGCCTGAGTGGGCATAAAATATATCTACCACATCTTCTTTATCCATTCATCTGCTGACACTTTTACTGAGGTAAACAACGTAAACTCTAGGAGTTCAACAAATTTGTGGGTTTTTTTTTTCTTTTTTCTTTTTTATTCAGGGAAGTTCCTGGGCTAGAGGTCAAACTGGAGCTGCAGCTGCCGGCCTCCACCATAGCAATAGTAACACCAGATCTGAGCTGTGTCTGCAACCTGCACCACATCTCATGGCCACACTGGATCCTTAACCCACTGAATGGGGCCAGGGATCAAATCCCTGTCCTCATGGATACAAGGTGGGTTCGTTACCACTGAGCCACAATGGGAACTCCCCAAGCAGAACCTCAACACTTCACAAAGAAATTCCAAAATGATTCCATCTCAAGGTGTATTTTTAATGAGAAAATAATCTAGTTCCAAGGTGAAGATCAAGCTAAACATAAGAACAAATAGATTTTGAATTCTCATTAACCTATATATCAGCTATTTTCACTTGGTGGTAATTTTGACTGGGTTTAGGGTAAATTTACCTAGCAAACCCTTTCTTCTTAAAACAATCTCACAGTATGGGGATCCTGGATACTTAACAGATCTGTGACAGTGGTAACAGAGGTTTCAGAATAGTTTCCAGCTTCAAGGGGCACCCATCAAGCTAGCTTACACGTTGACTTTGGGGTTGTAATGATGTACTGTGACAAATCAGCTCTAATGGGAAGCCACAGATAATCTTAACTATTAAAAATACAGTGAGGGGAGTGCCCGTCGTGGCTCAGTGGTTAACGAATCCGACTAGGAACCATGAGGTGGCAGGTTCAATCCCTGGCCTTGCTCAGTGGGTTAAGGATCCGGCGTTTCTGTGAGCTGTGGTGTAGGTTGCAGACACAGCTCAGATCCGGTGTTGCTGTGGCTCTGGCGTAGGCCAGTGGCTACGGCTCTGATTAGACCCCTAGCCTGGGAACCTCCATATGCCGTGGGAGCGGCCCAAGAAATAGCAAAAAGACAAAAAAAAAAAAAAAATATATATATATATATACACACACACACACGTATATATATATATACACACACACGTGTATATATATACACACACACACGTATATATATATACACACACACACACACACACGTGTATATATATATATACACACACACACACACGTGTATATATATATATATACACGTATATATATAGTGAGGAGTTCCCATCATGGCTCGGTGGTTAACGAATCTGACTAGGAACCATGAGGTTGCGGGTTCAATCCCTGGCCTTGCTCAGTGGGTCAAGGATCTGGCATTGCCGAGAGCTGTGGTGTAGGTCACAGACACGGCTCAGATCTGGCATTGCTGTGGCTGTGGCGTAGGCTGGCGGCTACAGCTCTGATTCGACCCCTAGTCTGGGAACCTCCATATGCTACGGGTGCGGCCCTAAAAAGACAAATAATAATAATAATAATAATAATAATAATATAGTGAAACAATTATAATGAATTATTATAGTTTGATTAACAACATTTTTCAAAATTTGGGATCCATGATGTTAGGGGGTAAGGTCTATGTGCACCAAAAAAAAAGTCCTTGATGGTGAAAAGTTTGGAAATTACTGTCCTAGAACGTAAATTAATGAAATCGGCAAGATGACGGAAGGATGTGTAAAGTATAGTTTTACGTATATTACCCAAAATATTGAATGGGAATAACTAAAATGTAACAGTGGTTGTTTTTAGTTTAGACTCTACAAGTAATTTATCATTTTATTCTTTTCTGTATTTTTCAGATTGTATTTAATGAGTGTGCATTAATTTATAAGTATAACTATATATAAGATTTGTAATTAAAAAATTAGATCGTGATTTCTAAGCAAGTAGAAAATACTAATCTAGACACACTTATGTATTATTCTCATCAGTTTTGTTTAAGCAGGTTCTTGACCCCACTGACGTTTCCCCTATTTTACCTAGCTCGGACCTATCTTCCTCATTCAATGCCTTTAGGTTAATGATGAATGACCTGTTGGAGTCTGAATGTTGATATTGGCTTGCAACATTCAGAAAATCATATCAAATCTGTCAATTTATTGGGAATAATCTAAAAGGGGGTAAGTGAAAATTTACCCCAAGACAGGGCTACAGATTCTTTTTAAGAAGTAATTCTTGGACTTTCCTTATGGCTCATCAGGTTAAGGATCCAGTGTTGTCACTGCTGTGGCCTGGGTTCAATCATATCCTCAGGCCACAGGTGTGCCCTCCCTCCCAAAAAAGGAAACTCTTAAGGTTGTCTCAGTATCCAAGAGAATGAGTCAAAGCTCTGGACTTCATGGACAAAGCTAAAATCTACTATTCCAGGACATAGCCTGGAAGACTTGTTTTTAATAAACGTATTTATTTTTTTCTTTTCCGTTTAAAAAAAAAAGGAATATGTGGTCAGTGTAGAAAAATTTTAAAATAATTCTAAGTTATAATAAAACAAAATAATTTTTTAAGAATCACCTCAGAGTAGTTTTTCTTCTTTTTCTTTTCTTTTTTTTTTTTTTTTTTTTTTTTTTTTGTCTTTTTGCCTTTTCTAGGGCTGCTCCCATGACATATGGAGGTTCCCAGGCTAGGGGTTGAATCAGAGCTGTAGCCACTGGCCTACACCAGAGCCACAGCAACACGGGATCTAAGCCACACCTGCAACCTACACCACAGCTCACGGCAACACCGGATCCTTAACCCACTGAGCAAGGCCAGGGATCGAACTCACAACCTCATGGTTCCTAGTCGGATTCGTTAACCACTGAGCCACAATGGGAACTCCTGGGATAGTTAAGAAAAAAAAGGGGGGAGTTCCCTGGCAGGTCAGTGGGTTAGGATCCAGCATTGCCATTGTGTGGCTTAGGTTGTTTCTGTGGTGCAGGTTCGATCCCTGGCCTGGGAACCTCCACAGGCTGCAGAACAACAACAACAACAACAACGAAAATAACAAAAAAATCCCCCAAAACCCAAACCAACAACAACAACAAAACAAGCTCATATATTCAGAGAACAGGTTGATGGTTGTCAGCAACTCCCTTGCTGGTACAAATGCAAAATGGTACATCTGCTTTGGAAGACAGTTTGGCAGTTTCTTAAAAACTACACATACTCTTACCAAACCTCTAGCAACCATGTTCCTTGATAGTTATTCAAAGGAATTGAAAAACGATATCCTCACACAAACCTGCACACAGTTTTTATAACAGCTGTATTCATTATTGCCAAAACTTGGAAACAACCAAAATGTTCTTCAGTAGATGAATGGATAAATACACTGTGGTACAGCCAGACAATGAGATGTTATTCATCCCTAAAAGAAATGACTTAACAAGTCATGAAAAGACATGGAGGAATCTTAAATGCATATAAGTAAGTGAAATAAGCCAGTCAGAAAAGGCTAATACTATATGTATGATTCCAACTATATGATTTCAGAAAAGAAAAAACTATACAGACAGTGAAAAGATCAATTGTTGCCAAGGGTTATGGGGAAGGGAGGGATGAGTAGGCTGAGCACAGAGGATTTTTAGGGCAGTGAAACTACTCTGTATGGTACTATAATGGTGGATAATGTCATTATACTTTTATCCAAACACATGCATAGTAGATACAACATCAAGAGTGAAACCTAATGTAAACTATGGATTCTGGGTGATAAAAATGTATTTTCATCAATTATAAGGAATATACCAGGAATTCCCGTCGTGGCGCAGTGGAAACGAATCCGACTAGGAACCATGAGGTTGCGGGTTTGATCCCTGGCCTTGCCCAGTGGGTTAAGGATCTGGCATTGCTGTGAGCTGTGGTATAGGTCGAAGATGTGGCTCGGATCCAGCGTGACTGTGGCTGTGGTGTAGGCCAGTAGCTGTAGCTCCGATTCGACCCCTCGCTTGAGAACCTCCGTATGTTGCATGTGAGGCCCTTAAAAAAAACAAAAACAAAAAAGCAAAAAAAGAAATATACTAATTGAAAGTTCCCTTATGGTGCAGTGGGTTAAGCATCTTGCATTGCCATAACTGTGGCACAGGCTGCAACTTCCATGCATGCATGCATTCCATCCCTGACCCAGGAAATGCCACATGCTGTAATTGTAGTCAAAAAGAAAGAAGGGAAGGAAGGAAGAAAGAAAAAATGTACCACTATGGTGGGGGAATATCGATTATGGCGGAAGTAATGCATGTGTGAGTGAAGGGGAAATTTTTATTTATTTATTTATTTTTTGGGTCTTTTTTGTCTTTTTAGGGCCGCACCAGAGGCATATGGAGATTCCCAGGCTAGGGAATGAATTGGAGCTACAGCTGCCTTCCTACACCACAGCTACAGCAACTTGGGATCTGAAAACAAGCTGCGTCTGTGACCTACACAGCTCACAGCTATGCTGGATCCTAAACCCACTGAGCAAGGCCAGGGATTGAACCCATGTCCTCATGGATGCTAGTCAGATTTGTTTCCGCTGAGCCATGATAGAAACTCTGAAATTTCTGTCTTCCTCTCAATTTTGCTGTGAACCTGAAACTACTCTGAAAAATAAAGTCTATTTTTCAAAAATGAGAGAGAAACCCAAAAACATGATTTAGGGCTTCAAAAAAATGGAACTCTGTTGATTAAGTATGCATGCATTCATTTGACATTTATTGTGCACATAATTATCTAATAAGATACTGTGCTAATAAAGAGAAGGAATGTCTGGGCGAATTTTTTTCTTTTTATGACCACATCTGTGGTGTATGGAAGTTCCCAGGCTAGGGATCAAATCGGAGTGCAGCTAGGGCCTACACCACAGCCATGGCACCGCCAGATCTGAGCTGCATCTGTGACCTTCCCCAAAGCTTCTGGCAATGCTGGATCCTTAACCCACTGAGGGAGGCCAGGAATCAAACCTGCATCCTCACAGAGACAACATCAGGTTTTTAACCTGCTAAGCCTCAAGGAGAACTCTGGAGAAATTTTTTATTGAGGTATAATAGTGACATATAATAGTGGAGATATTGTTTGACAATAATTTCTTCCAGGACTTCAAAATCTGTCTGTCCAGATCTGATAGGAAATGGATGTGTTGTAGTTACAGAATTTTACATCACATAATAAAAATTTCATGAAGGATGGAGGAAAAAATAGACATTTCTTGAGTGCCTACTAAATGCTAAGCATTATTATACCAGTCTTACAAACTACCTCACTTAATCCTGACAACCTCTGAGGAAGTAAGTTTTGGTTTTCCTGGGGACAGTGCAGGGAGTGGGGATGGGCTGAGTTTTTTGTTTTTTGGTTTTTTTTTTTTTTTTTTTTTGATATATATTCTTCTCATGTGCAAGGCATATGGAAGTTCCCAGGCCAGGGATCCAATCCGATGCTCAGCTGTGACCTGCGTCACAGCTATGGCAACACAGGATCCTTAACCTGCTACACCACAGTAGGGACTGCAGGAAGTAGATGTTTTTATCTCTAATTTATAGATGAGGAAACTGAGGCTGGAGTTGAAGTAATTTTCTTGAAGTCACATAAAAACTAATTCTACTAATTCTGTTCTAAGTTCATTAATACTGAAGTTTTAGTGGTGGTTTCTCTATAGAAACAATAGTTATGATCTCAGGATTGGCTAAACATTTTTTTTAAATGACTTTATTTTTTTTTTTAGCAGGAAAAAATCCCCAAGCTTTGGTGGTGGAAGCTGTAGTTACTAGTGCATACAGAGCCCACAAAAGCCAACTATAAAAAAGGAAACTCAGAGTTCCCATCGTGGCTCAGTGGTTAACAAATCTGACTATGAACCATGAGGTTGCGGGTTCCATCCCTGGCCTGGCTCAGTGGGTTAAGGATCTGGTGTTGCCATGAGCTGTGGTGTAGGTCTCAGATGTGGCTCAGATCTTTTGTTGCTGTGGCTCTGGCGTAGGCTGGCAGCAATAGCTCCAATTAGACCCCTAGCCTGGGAACCTCTATATGCCTTGGGTGTGGCCCTAGAAAAGACAAAATAAAAAATAAAAATAAAAAAGGAAACTCTCAGAAATGCTTGACTCTTGATTAAAATCCAAGCTTTTTATCTTAGGCTTTGGGGTTACCCTATATGCCTTGATGCTCCCCTGATAATCAGATACAGTGTCTGGGTTGACTGCCCTGTTCCAGGGTTTATTTATTGAATTCATCATAAGAATTTTTTTTTTTTTTTGGCTGCACCTGCAGCATATGAAAGTTCTTGGGTAGGGATCAAAACTGTGCCACAGAAGTGACCCCAGCTGCTCCAGTGACAAAGCCAGATCTTTAACCCACTGTGCCGCAAGAGAATTTCAATCATCAGTAGCTTCAGCAGGAATCATCGAGACAGAGATTGTTAAGCTTAAGGGAGTATTTACATTTTCTATTAGCAGGACCCTGGAATTAAATTAGACCAAAGGAGGAGACCAGCAGAACACTCCACTTAATAGCAGATTAGGAATAAAATGCTAGGTACAGAATTGGGTGACTAAAATTCTGAAATTATGCATGTTGAGCATTGCAGCCAAAAAGTGAATTTGCATCATTATTCATGAAATTCTCTGTATTTCAGATTTTGCGATTTTCTGTGAAGCTTGAACTATACCTACTGTGGGGACAGAAATAGACTGAGGGGAGTTCCCGTCGTGGCGCAGTGGTTAACGAATCCGACTAGGAACCATGAGGTTGCGGGTTCGGTCCCTGCCCTTGCTCAGTGGGTTAACGATCCCGTGTTGCCGTGAGCTGTGGTGTAGGTTGCAGACGTGGCTCGGATCCTGTGTTGCTGTGGCTCTGGCGTAGGCCGGTGGCTACAGCTCCGATTCGACCCCTAGCCTGGGAACCTCCATATGCCACGGGAGCGGCCCAAGAAATAGCAAAAAGACACACACACACACAAAAAAAGAAATAGACTGAGGATAATTTCTGAAAAGAGTGCTTAGTACTAGATTACAAGGTTGCAAGTGATTGAATGAAGTGTTGTCTGTTGGAAAGGTAGAACCATGGTCAGGAATTGTCAAGTCAGTGTGATTAGGAGCAGGCAGGGAGAAGGCCTAAGGCTTATGAGAGAAAAGAGGGGAAAACCTGTGAGAGAGAATTAGGACTGAATGCATTTGGAAAGGGGGTGTGGTGTTCCCAGACCTATTCCTGTGGCCGAGAATGCCACTACTCCTTGTGCTTAATGTTTCCTGTCTGGCCCCTAGATCCACACTTTGCTTTCCTTCCCCAACCCATGCCTAGGGCTTCAGTGCCCTCAAGTTTTTTGTTTTGTTTTGTTTCCCTTTTTATGGCTGCACCTGCAGCATATGCAAGTTCCCAGGCTAGCAGTCAAAACAGAGCTGCAGCTGCTGGCCCACGCCACAGCCACAGCAACACAGGCTCTGAGCCGCAACTGTAACCTATACCACAGCTCACTTCATGACAACACCGGATCCTTAACCCACTTAGTAGGGCCAGGGATTGAACCCACATCCTCATGGATGCTAGTCAGGTTCTTAACCCACTGAGCCACAAGGGGAACTCCTAGTGCCCTCTGGTTTTCAGTTAAGTTAAAAGAAACTCCTGGCCTGAGAGCAGAAGTGGGAGGGTAGGGAGAGGCAGGAGGGGAGAGCAGGGTGTTTATTTCCTTGGCTTCCTCCCTGCAGCATCACTTCTGGCTGGCTAAGTCCCTCAACCAAAGTCACAGCTCCTCTCGAGGTCACCAAATCTACACATCCTCTCTCCTGTGGTTCTGACTCCTCACTCCCCTTGCCCCTTTGGGCCTTTGGGATCTTGACTGTTATAATTCTTAATATTAGTTTTCCCCTTCTTTGGAAGCAAAATGCTCATTTTTACTTCAGTTCGTTGTTACATAGCTGAAAAACTATTTGTCAAGTTTCCCTTGTAGCTAGGTAGGATCACAGTAAGTAAAAATGCTATATGGTTCTTCTTATATCTGTTAAAAGGCCCACCCTTCCCTATTCCTCCATCCTGCGTCTAGATGATGATGTGATTCTTGGAGCTCTAGCAAATATGCTGAAATAGGAAGATTAGAGCCACACCCTAGATATTGTGGAGCAGAATGTGAGAAGCCTGGGTGTGTGACAACTTGATGACTGGCCCTAACAGTTGTGAACTGTTACCTCTTTTACATGAGAAATAAACCCTATGTTGCGTGTTCCTGTTATATTAGGTTTTTCTGTTACGTACAGCCAAACAAATCCTAAATGAACTGAAACTTTGTACTATGATAGCTACCAGTTTACATAACCCTTATCACCCCCTAATGTGATTTTTTTTTTTTATTGTCTACTTCCTTTCTCTAGAATGTAGGTTCCTTCAGAGCAAAGACTTGGCTTATTCTGTTGTATACCAGCTCCTAGAACTAGAGTTCACCATCTAGTAGAGGCTCAATAAATATTTGTTGAATGGTCTCTGGTGCAAAGTGCAGAGGTGGGCACTGCTGAGTGACACCAGGAAATGTTACTCTTATATTCATTAGCTTATAACAATTTAGTCATACTGTTTCACACCTCCATGCCTTTGTCTGAGCTGCTCATTCTGCCAAGAACGCTTTTCCCTTGTCCACCAGTCACAGTCCTACTTATATCTCAAGTTTTAACTTAATCACCGCCTCCTCTGGGACACTATCCTCTTGTCACCACGAGTAGCATTGATCTTTCCTCTTTATTTAACTCTATTTCTAATTCTCAGTTGAATTATAGCACTTACCACACTGCACTGCAATTAATTTTTTACGTTTGCCTTCTTGACTAGACTCTGGGAACTTGAG
This sequence comes from Sus scrofa, assembly GCF_054392235.1. Lineage (NCBI taxonomy): Eukaryota > Metazoa > Chordata > Mammalia > Artiodactyla > Suidae > Sus > Sus scrofa. Next base: position 17,307,113 of record NC_139391.1, read on the forward strand.
GGTAAAGTCTGCAACTTGTCTTTGTGTTCCCAGCACCTAACCTAATTCCTGGTTCATGATCAGGGTCAGTATATGTTTGCTGAGTCATTAGCAAGATGACAGATCTGAGGCTGTGATGTGAGTAAAAAACACCAGTGGGAGTAAAAAACAGAGATACTTTTGGATTACTTGTTTTGTGGGGAAAAAAATACTGTATTGGACCAGGCGAAGGACAACCTGGATTCTAGTCCCAATCCTGGAACTTCCAACGCAGTGAGCTCACTGAATGCTTTTAGCTTCTTTGAACATCTACACCCTCATCCATAAACTGGAATATGATGACCTCACAGGGCTGTAATGAGAATCAAGTGAGCAATTGTGGGTGAAAGCTTTGGGTAAATGAATTAGTAAGCTTCAGGCAAGAACAAATTTAAAACTGCTCAATTATAGAGTTTGTCCTTTTTTGTTTTTTGTTTTTTTTCTTTTTTTGGCTGTGCCTGTGGCATGCAGAAGTTCCTGGGCCAGGGATTGAACCTTCGCCACAGCAGCAACCTGAGCCACTGCAGTGACAACATGGGGTCCTTAACCCACTGAGCCACCAGGGAACTCCCAGAGTTTGTCCCGCCCCCCATTTTTTCCTTTTTACAGCCACACCTGCAGCATTGGGAATTCCAGGCTAGGGGTCAAATAGGAGCTGCAGCTGTGGGACTATGCCATAGAGATGGCAATACCAGATCCTTAACCCACTGAGGGGGACCAGGAATCAAACCCACATCCTCATGGATACCAGTCAGGTTCTTAACCTGTTGAACCACAGTGGGAACTCCAAAAGTTTTAGCTTTTTTTTTTTTTTTTTTTTAAACAGCTTCACTGGCAGCATTTGGAAGTTCCCAGGCCAGAGATCATGTCCGCACCCCTCTACTATCCCCAGCTTTTCTTTTTCTTTTTGGCCCACAGCAGTGACCCAAGCCACTGCAGTGATAAGGCTGGATCCTTAACCCGCTGAGCCACAAGAGAACTCTGTGTTTGTCCTTTTTAAGGCAATAGTAATCCCCATTAAATTCTCCTCCCAGTCCTCTGGGCACAAAGATAACTAAGCTGTAGTTTAGGTCTCTCCTCCTTATTCTTAGACCTTGAAAAAGCTTCCAGGAGCTGAGGCAGCTTTCAAATTTTGAGACCTCTCATCTTGAATCAGTCTTCTCCCTCTGATGTAACTAGCCCTAGAAATACCTAAGTTTCCTTTAGGATTGGCATTTATGAGAAGGTCCTTTGTTGCTCCTTACAGATTCAACTCTAAAGAGCAGCCAGCATCTGATGACTCCTTGTGCTTGAAACCTGGGCCAAATGGCAACAGCATATGGAAGACCCCTCTCCTCAGCCTCTGCAAATTGTCTTAGTACCGTGAGGAACAATTTAACGCTTTTCCTTTTTTCTGTCCTTTGAGTCTCACCTTGATTTGCGCTAACAGGCTAAAGAACTTAGCAACTCAGTCACCGAGAGGGAGTCATTATGATTTAAAGACTTTGGGGAAAGGTAAAAAGGGGGGCCCAGGGAAGATGAGGAATGAAAGAAGTGCCTTCTAACTGGTTAGTTACCCTTTGGGAGGTTTTCATGGGCCTCACCTAGGGCTACACTTAGGATCAAACAGAAAGATGGGATCATTAACTCAGCCCTGGAATGCAGTCTAGCAGCACTGATGAGATGATTGCTACTGTCTGACTCCTTCGGGCTGGCTGCTCACAGAGGGCCCGAGTTATTAGGGGATGTGAGCATTTTGCAAGTTTCTCCATTGCTCTATTGCTTCCATTTCCATTTTTCCTTTATGGTGCCTATAATCTCACATTCGTTTTTTGGACTTTAAAGATTTCCTTCGCAGGCCGTAAGTGTCTCACGAATATGCCAATAGTTATGAGATTCGGTTTTTCAGACCTGCCCCATTTGGATGATTTCCACCATCCTTGCCACATCCTACCTTATACTTCCTCACCTTTGCTACCACTATGGCTCCCATCTAGAATGCTCTTCCCAGAGTTCCCGTCGTGGCACAGTGGTTAACGAATCCGACTAGGAACCATGAGGTTGCGGGTTCGGTCCCTGCCCTTGCTCAGTGGGTTAACGATCCGGCGTTGCCGTGAGCTGTGGTGTAGGCTGCAGACGCGGCTCGGATCCTGCGTTGCTGTGGCTCTGGCGTAGGCCGGTGGCTACAGCTCTGATTCAACCCCTAGCCTGGGAACCTCCATATGCCGCGGGAGCGGCCCAAGAAATAGCAAAAAAAAAAAAAAAAAAAAAGAATGCTCTTCCCTTGTTAATGTTAAATCATCCTTCCATATGCAGTTCTCAAAACTCATCTCAGTTTAAGCCAAACTTACTTCAACTCCTACTGTCTACTATGTAATAAGCTTTGTGTTAGATTGTGGGGACGCAAAGACACAAAGGTTAAGGAAACGAGAATGTGGTTCCTGACCTCATGAGGCTCACATTCTTGGAGGGAAGAAAAGCTGGAAAACACATCCAATACAATGTGATCAGAGAGATCACTTAGCCGTGTGGAAATAAACAAGCCTAGAAGTGTTTAGGGCAACACATATATCTTGTATGAAATGATTTTGAACCACTCAAACTCATATTTATGTATATTTACTGGGAATTCATTCTACTCAGAGTCAGTTTAGTTCATGTTATTTTGGTGTCACAAACAGATTTAAGCCCCTTGAGTTTAAGAACCATATATATATATATTTTTTTTTTTTTCTTTTGCATCCCACCTATGGCACATAATATTCAATAATACTGATTTAGCTTAATGATTGGTTGCTTGACTTGGGGTGGAATGGGGTTGGAGAAAGCTTGGATTGGGGGAATCAGGCAGCACTGGATTCTAATTTTAGCAGTGGCATTTGTTAGTGGTAGACTTTGGCAAGACATTTAGCCTCTCTGAGTCTCAGCTCTTCTTAAAATGGAGATGAAAGCATCTTTCTTCCCCTCAAGTTGTTATGATTTAATTAGATAAGTGAAGTGTTTGGTATTAAAGTAAAATTCTTTCTGGAGGGCTGCTAGGAAAGGTAAGATACTTGACACCTCTTCACAGTTAACACGACCATATTTTTAATTTTTTAAAAATATGAACACATGCTTTAAAAACTTTATTTCCAACTTGTGAATTTATTCACGTGAAGTCTTGCAAAAACATAAAAGTTAAACCATATCTAGTGAGTAATATAATTACAAGATTGTAAGCATCACAAGGGCAGGGATTATGTCTGTCTTACTCAATATTGTGACTTATACTAGGTTTTCAATATAAACGGAAGGAAAGGGGAGTTCCTGCTGTGGCCCAATGGGTTAAGGATCCAGCCTTGTCCCTGCAGTGGCTCAGGCTGCTGCTGAGGCTTGAGTTTGATCCCCAGACTGACCCACTGGGTTAAGGATCCAGCATTGCCACAGATGTGGCATAGGTTGCAGCTGCAGCTCAAATTTGATCCTTGCCCTGGGAACTTCCGCATGCTTCAAGTGCAACCAAAAAAAAAAAAAAAAAAAGAAAAGAAAGAAAGAAGGAAGGGATAAACTGATAATAATAAATTGACATAAAAAGAAATATACCAATTCACAAAAATCAGCTTAGACTATCTGGGATATTTGAAATTTTGACTGTCTCAGAAAATCCAGATCAAATCTCTATACCTCTGATCCCAGTCTGACTGCCTGTGGCACAAACCCACAGGTCTAATGGAATTTGAGTCAGGACGACTGGCAGCAGGATTCCACACTGAAGCCCTTGTTCCTGAACAGTTTTCCAGTTGCAAGCAGAATAGGCACGTAAAGGGCAGTTTCTCACAGAATGAAGTCTAAAGATGCCTCAAAATACTGATTTTGAGAAGAACAGAAAGTGTGACACCACATAGTCAACAATTTTCTGAAAAAAAGTAAAGTTTTGACCAGTCAAGGGGACAGATAGGTTTCTATAGTATTTTCTAGTTTTCAAAACACTTTTATATATGTTTTATCATTTGATCTCTGCAACTGTGTAAATTAGGTAACATAATAAACATTTGAGCATTTTCTAGGTCCCAGGTACTGTGCCTAGTACCATGAGACATAAATACGGATAAGTCATTGGTGTTTTTCCTCAGTAATAATAATAATTGCCTTTTATTGAGCTCCTACTACTTGCCAGGCACTATACTAAATTATTTCTTGGAATGTCTCATCTCATTTAATCCTCAAATAACTGTGAAATTGGTATTATTTTTATTATTTGCTTGTTTTAGAAATAAAATGATGCTTAGAGAAGTTAATAACTTGTCAAGGTCACATAGCTGATAGGTAAGATTAACAAGTAAATTACTAAGTAAGATATGGGATTCTAACCTGGGTTTACCTGATTCCAAAGGCCCTGTTATCTTAACAAGCTACCAAAACGTCACAGTTAATGTACTGGCTAACAGTAGCTCACTGCTAGAAATGTGTCTTAAGTCCAAAGTGAAATAAAATAAGATATGGTCATTTAAAAGTTAAAATATTTAGATGGTCATTGTTAAATAGGCATTCCTTGTACTAACTTTTTTGGGGAGTATTAATAAAAATTTGAAATGTTTAACCTTTGTGCCAGGAACTCTACTTTAGCCATTATCAAATGAATCTAAGTAAGCAAATATAATATTTTAAGTTGAGTTTTTCCTGAAACAGTCCTTGAGACAAGGATTTGTGTGTAAGCAGTTTATTTGTGACCTCAGCATCATTCATGAGGGAATGGAGAAAGGAGAGGTAAGGGAAGCTGCAAGATTAATAAGCAGATCACTATTGTGGGCAACTGGTGCTGAATCCTACTCAGGGACACTACATAGAAGTTGCCTCAGAGGCATCTTTACTCAAGAAAGTTGAGGTAGTTATCCACAAATTCCCATCCACCACTGGACAGTGAGCTACTAGGTTGTTAATGCCTCACCCCTGCATGATCCAAGCTCTCTCCTTCCATTCAGAAAGGCTAAGGCTAAAAGCCACAGGTGTCTGAAGCAGAAGAAGATCCCCTAGTGTAAAAACAAACAAACATCGAGGCCAAGGGACAATCTGTGGTGTACAGACAGCTCTGTTGTAGTATATCAATAATATACAATAATATACAAAGTCATCATATATAATAGCCAAAGACTATAAACAACCTAAATATACTTTAGAAGGGATTGGCTAAGGTTTTCTGAATAACTTTCAACAAAGAGATATCATTTCTATTAAACGCTGTTTTCACTGTGCCCACAGCACAGGGAAGTTCCTGGGCCAGGGATCAAACCCTTGGCACAGCTCTGACAATACCTGATCTTCAACTTCTACGCCACCAGGGAGCTCCTATTAAGCTTTCTCAAAGACTTAAAACTGGGGGTCCTTAACCTAGTCTGGAAGGTCAGAGACAGCCTCTTTAGGAAAGTGGCTGTAGCCATACATATGGTGTAGGGAGGTTACGCTGAGGGGAACAAGTCAAGAAGAGCAACTGGAATTGCAAAGCCCCCAGAAAAGAAAATGCTTGGAGCTCTGCTTATAGTAACTGCAATAAAGAGAATCAGAGCTGACTGGCTTCCTGAGGCTCAGGGAAAGGGAGGCAAGGGCCAGGGTCAGTGGGAACTTGCTGAATTAGGGGCTTGATTCTGAGGCAGTAAGAAGCCATGGGAGGGTTTAGGTTTTTTCAGCAGATATTTAGCAAGATGGCTCTGGCTGCAGAATAGAGAAAGTAGGAACCTACATTACACTGCTTGGCCTCTAAATTCTTTGGCTAAATTAAGAATATCATGCTTTCAAGGAGTTCCCATCGTGGCTCAGTGGTTAACGAACCCGACTATCATCCATGACGACGCGGGTTTGATCCCTGGCCTTGCTCAGTGGGTTAAGGATCTGCGTTGCTGTGAGGTCTGGTATAGTTTGCAGATGAGGCTCCGATCCTGAGTTGCTGTGGCTCTGGTGTAGGCCAGCGGCTACAGCTCCAATTTGACCCCTAGCCTGGCAATCTTCACATGCCGCTAATGCGGCCCTAGAAAAACAAAAACAAACAAAAAAAGAATGTCATGCTTTCAAGAATGTATTCTAAGGTCTCTAACAGCTGATTATTGTTATATTTAAACAAAAGTATGATATATTCATTTCAGATCATCAGAGATACTTTCAACTTTTATTATCTAACCTGACTAAACAAAGGATTTTGTTAATGTGAAAGTAAACAAATATTCATCAATTAAACCTATTTCCAACTTAATTGCATTTTTTAAAAACTTGAAACTGTATTTATAAACTCAATATTCTATTTTTTTCAAAAACTTTTTTTTTCTTCTTAGGGCCACACTTGCGGCATATGAAATTCCCAGGCTAAGGGTCTAATCCAAGCTGTAGCTGCCAGCCTAAGCCATGGTAACACCAGATCTGAACCACGTCTGGGACCTATGCCACAGCTCACGGCAACACTGGATCCTTAACCCACTGATCGAGGCCAAGGATCGAACCCACATCCTCATGGATACTAGTTGGGTTTGTTGCCACTGAGCCACAATGGGAACTCCTGATTTTATTCATTTTTAAATTGTTTATTTATTTATTTATTACTTTTTAGGGCCACATCTGTGGCACATGGAGGTTCCCAGGCTAGGGGTCGAATCAGAGCTGTAGCCATAGGCCTACACCACAGCCATGGCAAAGCCAGATCCTTAATCCTCTGAGTGAGGCCAGGAATCGAACTTGCATCCTCATGAACACTAGTCATGTTTGTTACCGATGATCCACAATGGGAACCCCTAAATTTTTAATTTTTTGTTTGTGCCTCTGGTATGCAGAAGTTCTGGGGCCAGAAGTCAAACCCACATGATATCTGTGACCCGAGCTGTAGCAGTGACAGCACCGGATCCTTAACCCAGTGAGCTACCAGGGAATTCCACATTGAGCTCTTTTTAAATGATATGATAGGAGTTCCCATTATGGCTCAGCAGAAACAAATCCACCTAAAAACCATGAGGATGCAGGTTCAATCCTGGCCTCGCTCAGTAGGTTAAGGATCTGGCTTTGCCATGAGTTGTGGTGTAATTTGCAGGCTTGATCCTCCATTGCTTGATCCTCCATTGCTGTGGCTGTGGTGGAGACTGGCAGCTGCAGCTCCCATTCAACCTCTTTGATTCAAGCCTGGAAACTTCCACATGCTGCAGGTGCTGCCCTAGAAAGAAAAAAAAAAAAAAGATATAAGCTGAATCATTGCTCCCAATGCTTCATGACCTTCCTGTATTGCAATTCTACATCCACATGCTTGTAATTTTTTACTGTCTCCTACTAGAGAAGGCAAAGGACATGTCCTCTCACCCGAACTGATGATGAACTTGACCTTGTAACTTATTTTGGTCAGTGAGATGCGGGCCAAAATAACAAGTGTGCCAGTTCCAGGCCAAGACCTCAAGAGGCATCTTATGTTTCTGCTTACTCTCTTGGACTCCAGTGACCCTACATGAGAAGAACATGTCCCAGGTAGCCACTGGTCCAAGGAGAATGAGGAAATATGTGGCACAGGCTTGAATCCAACCAGCAGCCTGAAGTCAAGCCTAACCGATTCCAGTCAAGCCTGGCAGAGCCACATCCAACCTACAGACCAGTGAGAGAGAAAATTATTATTTGCTGCTGAAAGCCCCCTGAGAATTTAAAGTTGATTGATATGCAGCAAAAAGCTGTTTCAAACCAATGGTTAGTAGTAAATATTTTTTATTAAAAGTTTATGCTGATTTGGTTTTGTGAAATTTTCTAATCTGTTGATTTCTTTGTTTGACTAATCAGGTAGCTCATCTATTTTCTGCCTGACTGAACTGGTGTTATTTTCAGATTCTTGTTTTGTCTATTTCCATGATTGTTATGATCATTCTAATAACAAAATCAAAGTAACTGCAATTACTAGGGTGTTTAGATTTTGCGTATTTAATTCTGAGGCAGTTTAATAAGAAGGTGTACATTCCAATAAAAGATTTTTAATTGTTTTACATTTTTCTTCTTGTTAAAAAAAGCTTTTTAAATAATGGTTTTATCTCAGGATTAAAAAAAAGCGCTATATATATATAATTGATTGAGCATCTGCCAAGCGCTATAGAAAATATATATATCATCTCTTTCTTTAAAAACAAATTTAACTTTTTGATTAGTTAACACTTTCAAAAGGCAAAAAAGAGAATGAAGTGAAAAGATTTCTTCTTACCCTATTTCCTAGGCTGCCCTGTCCAAGAGTAATTAATGTTACCAGTTTTTGTATATTGTTCCAGTGATAGTGCCTACATATTGTGTTTCCTGATTTCCAAAAATGGGTGCAGTCAAAATATAGTATTATAGGGTTCTTTATCTTGCTTTTATTTATTTTTTTCTACCTTAACAGTGTATCTTAGAAATTATAGCAACACATAAAGCTTTCTCATTCTTCTAAAAAGCCACATAGAGAAGTTCCTGTGTGGCTCAGAGGGTTAAGGATCCAGCAATCTAGCAGTGGCTTGGGTTGCTGCTGTGGCACAGGTTCAATCCCTGGCCCAGGAACCACCACATGCCACTGTTGGGGAAACAAACAAAACCATGTAATATTCCAATGCAGTGGTTCTCAAAGTGACATGGGGTCTTGAGATCAAAATTATTTTTGTAATAAGATGTTATTTTCCTTTTTCAGTCTCTTTCACTAGAGGACAATGGAGTTTTCCAGTGCCTACATGTCCTATGTTATAGCAACAGAATGAATGCAGAAGCAGACCTAAAAAATCTGGCTCTTTTTTTTTTTTTTTTTGGCCATGCCCATGGCATGCAGAAGGTTCCAGGTCAGGGATCAAACTCATGACACTACAGTGACACTAGCCACAGCGGTGACAATGCAGATCTTTTACTTGCTGAGCCACCAGGGAATTCCCCAGCTGTCTTGTATTGAGCTAGACCTTAAAGAAATTTGCAAAAATATGGAGTTCCCATTGTGGCTCAGAAGTAACAAACTTGACTAGTGTCTATGAGGATTCAGGTTCAATCCCTTGTCACATTCAGTGGATTAAGGACCCCATTTTGCTGTGAGCTGTGGTGTAGGTGTCGCGGATCTGCTGTTGCTGTGGCTGTGGCTGTGGCTGTGGAGTAGGCTGCCAGCTGCAGCTACAGTTTGACCCCTAGCCTGGAAACTTCCATATGCCATGGGTACAGCCCTAAAAAAAAAGAGAGAGAGAGATTTGCAAAAATATAAACCATGCTACCTTTCCACTGATTTTTTGTGTGTGTTTGGAAAATGTAATTATTTTTAATAAATGTTTTTAACATGTAAAGGGTTTATTACTGTTATTTTAAGTGAATAAATATTTTTATAGTGTCTAAATTCCAATTTCTAAAATGATAAACACTAATAGATGTAATTCATATAAACTAAAGCAATTTGGGGTTCTTAGTAATTTTTTTTTTTGTCTTTTTTTTGCTATTTCTTGGGCCGCTCCAGCCGCATATGGAGGTTCCCAGGCTAGGGGTTGAATCAGAGCTGTAGCCACCGGCCTATGCCAGAGCCACAGCAACACAGAATCTGAGCTGCGTCTGCAACCTACACCACAGCTCACGGCAATGCCGGATCGTTAACCCACTGAGCAAGGGCAGGGACTGAACCCGCAACCTCATGGTTCCTAGTCGGATTCGTTAACCACTGCGCCACCACGGGAACTCCTTTAATAATTTTTTAAGAATGTACCATGATCTTGAGACTAAAAAGTTTGAGAACTGCTATTCTCTTGCAGAGATGTACCATGATTTAGCCTGTCCTCTGCCAATGGTCATTTCAATTGTTTTCGATGTATTGTTACTTCAAGCCATGCTGAAATGAATAACCTGCTACACAGTTTTTTCTCACATGTGAGTAAATTTGTCTTGTGTCCTTAGAAGTAGAACTGCTAGATCAACATACCAGGACAAAGTTCACAATAATATCTATCATCTCATTTCATCCCTGTAATTGCCTTATGAGGTGAGACTCATCATTAATTCCTTTTTACATATGAGAAACTAGAAGCTTAAAGACATTAGACAGGAGTTCCTGTTGTGGCTCAGTGGTTAACAAGGTATCCATGAGGATATGGGTTCGATCCCTGGCCTTGCTCAGTGGGTTAAGGATCCAATGTTGCACTGGTTGTGGCGTAGGCTGGCAGCTGTAGCTCCGATTCAACTTCTAGCCTGGGAACCTCCAAATGCCATGGGAGCAGCCCTAAAAAGACAAAAGACAAAAAAAGAAAAAAAAAAAGGCCTTAGATAACTTTCTTAGAGTCATTGGGCTAAGAGGCTGCTACAGAGACACCTGAAATAAAACTATGTTATCAGCCTCCCTGCTTTGAACAACTACTCTGAGTTACACTTTCTGCATATAGTACCTGTATACACTCCTTCAGTTTAATTCACTTACCTGATACCAGGCTCTAGTCTTGCCTTGGCCTAAGTTATTTCCTGGTACAGAACAGTCCTGAAATTAGTGGCACTGGTCCTCTCAAAGCAAAATCAGTACCAAGAAATGACTTATGTGATAAGAAGGAAAGGGCTCTTTATTTGACCCACAAAAACTTCAACCACTAAATTATCTGGGAAATGAATTTTAGAATGTGATGCAGTTGAAACTAATTTGCATAACGATCAGAGTAAACTTTATAACCAAAATATATCAAAATATCTTGAAGTATATTCACTGCCCCTCCCCCATGAAACTTATACTTTACTGTTACTTTTTGTTTAAATCATTTTCTGCTTAAATACACAAAAAGGACAACCCTAATTTTTTTGTGTGTATTTTTTTTTGTTGTTGTATTTTTAGGGCTGCACCCATGGTATATGGAAGTTCCCAGGCTAGAGGTCAAATCAGAGTCTATGCCACAGCCATAGCAACACGGGATCCAAACCACATCTGCAACTTACACCACTGCTCATGACAATGCCAGATCCTGAACCCACTGAGAAAGGCCAGGGATCAAACCTGTGCACCTCATGGATACTAGTTGGGTTTGTTACCACTGAGCCACAACAGGAACTCCGTCCTAAGTGTTTTTTTAGATGTAATTAAGTTTTTATAAAAACTGGTATTGCCAGAATTATTTTTTGATATAAAAATCTGGCCACTCCCCCATAAAAATCCTTTGGTGAACTCACATTTCTTGTACTATAAAGTTCACAAGACATCATTTGTGATTGTCTCATCTCACAAATTCTCTTGCACACATATTTTCATTGTTTTTTTTTTAATCTTTAATTTTTTGTCTTTTTTTTTTAGGGCTGAACCTGTGGCATATGGAGGTTCCCAGACTAGGGGCTGCATTGGAGCTGAAGCTGCCAGCCTATGCCACAGCCACAGCAACTCTGGATCTGAGCCATGTCTGTGATCACCACAGCTCACAGCAACGCTGGATCCTTAACCCACTGAGCGAGGCCAGGGATCGAAACTGTGTCTTCACGGATGCTAGTCAGTTTCATTTCTGCTGAGCCACAATGGGAGCGCCAATTTTTTTTCTTTTTTTTTGTCTTCCACACATATTTTTTACCTGTTTTAAAATACTTGCAGATCTCAGAGATCTATTTCCTTCTTTGAACGGTCTCTTCAAATAGTTGGGGATACAGTGAAACCTCACTTACATGGGCCATGAAATTTTACATATATAATACTGAGTTCTTTTTCTCCAAGAAGATCTTCTAGTTTCTGTTTGCTTTGGGACCCACAAAACCTGGATCTACCTCTTTTTGCCTAGAATGGACTTTTCTCCCTTAATCTAGTCACTTCCATTCACTCCTTTGAAACCAGCCATGAATCTGACTAGCATCCATGAGGACGCAGGTTTGATCCTTGGCCTTGCTCAGAGTGTTAAGTGTCCAGCGTTGCCGTGAGCTGTGGTGTAGGCCATCAGCTACAGCTCCAATCCAATTTGACCCCTGGCTTGGGAACTTCCATGTGCCATGGGTGTGGCCCTAACAAGACCAAAAAAAAGAAAGAAGGAAAGAAAGAAAGGAAGAAAGCAGCCAGCTCTCAACAATTCAGGGAGTGTTCCCCTGTCCACCCCAGTCTTTCCTGCTCACAGTCTATCCTGCTATCTTGTCATGGTGTGTAGTATGGCTCTTTTCCCACTGTACAGTAATTGTTGGTTTAATTGCTTATCTCACCCAGCAGACTATGACACACATACACTCTCTCTGTCTCTCTCTCTCTAATACAGACTGTATACATACTGTGTAAATATCTCCACGAAAAGAAGGGCCATGTTGAATGGACTAACAAGAAAATCTATCTACCTCTAATTTCTTATGAAATAATACTTGGGAAGTTTTCTGTTAGTATTTGCTGCATATTCTTTTGCTTTTTTCATGTACAACTGGAAGGAACTTCCATATGGTTAAGATAAATATATTGGAGCAAAACTCAAATTGAGAAGTTCTATGAAGTTACATTTTTATGCAAATAAGTGAAAAGATTGCTAGAAGTAGAGTTGCTGGCAAAATTTCTAAGGCCCCAAGCTATGAATTTCTTTTTGGAACAGGGTAGTCACACCCATTGAATTGCTAGTCAGCCTCTCCCCTCTGATAATCTGTCTCTAAACTCCAGAACATCAAGTCCAACCTCTATCCTAGGTTCTCAACTGACCCTGTATTTGCCTATTTGAGCTAGTGGAATACAACAGTGGACAAGCAAAGTGAAACTGAAATCAGGAAGTTTGGATCAGTCAAAAAGTATTCATTGAGTTTATACTATATCCCAATTTTAGAACTTCCCTTAGAGCTAACACTAGATGTGCTTCTTTTTTCTTTTTTAAGAATCGTTTTATTCTTGATATCTAGCTTTCTAAGCCACACACTTTAAAAACAAATGCTTTGAATTATATAGCTTTAGATCTGCTCATGAAAGGATGTCCATTGTACCTTGAGTTTAAAAAGCAAGTAATAAACAAACTTCCCAGAAAGAGACATCTCTGATGTGATGAATATTAACAAAAGACCCTTAACAGTAAAAAAAAAAAAAAAAAAAAGCAAGTAATAAACTCTATATAGTGATCCCCTTTTTCTAAAAATCAAAAATAAAAAGCTGTACACATCGTGTTTGTGTGTGTGTTTGTTGAAAAAGACATGGAATAATACATAATAAACTGTGAAAGCGGTTATGGCCAGGGGCAGAGAATGGGAACTTTCATTTTTTATTTATATATGTATTTGAATTCTTAAGAATAAGCATGCATTACTTTTGTAATTTTGTATTTTAGCCCTTCTGATACCATCAAACATTTACATCAATAAGACACCTGATTGCCTAAAACAAAGGTTTTTTGTTTGTTTGTTTTTGCAGGGGGAAGTAAGTCCTCTTGTAAACACTCTTATGAACCAAGGGAAGAGTATAGTTATTTTCCTCAAGAAAACAAACAAAACAACAACAAAAAACACCCCAAACTAAACATATTAACCAGTGGGCTTGATTTTTAAAAATAGCTCTGGGATGTGCACTGTTTTTTGGTCAGGTGTAATAATACTTTTTTATATTATTCCATGAGATTATAATTTGGCAATACATTTCATAAAGGCCACTCTAAGGGCTTGTTATGGTCACCACTGAACTTGGCATGGAGAGGTTTAATGTTGGTGCATAGTGTATTTGTTGCATATTCTGTTGAAAGAACTGGCATTGAAACTATAATGGGAGAAGCTTTGTGCATTCATTTGTGTATTTAACAAAACTGATAATCTAGTTTGTTTTCTATCCTGAGGATGTAAAGTAAAAGTATTCTTGTAATATAGCACAGCTCAAATACAATTGCTACTTCGCTTTTTTGAATCTTTTGTGGGCACTTAGATTTGCTCATTTATATGCTAAGCATAAATTGTTTACTCTCTGTGTAGTTCAGAGGGATACAATAGAAGCCAAATCAAAGCTTTGAAAATTTACTTTTCAAAAGTTTACTTCATGGTTAGGATGATATAAAAATAAGGCAAAGCAGATATTTTCAGCAACAATTTAGCAACTAAATTCATCTTTAAAATTACAAGGAATGGGAGTTCCCACCATGGCTCAGCTGAAACCAATCTGACTAGTATCCATGAAGACGCAGGTTCCATCCCTGGCCTTGCTCAGTGGGTTAAGGATGCCAGTTGTGGTTAGCTGTGGTGTAGGTCCCAGAGGCAGCTGGGATCCCGCATTGATGTGGCTGTGGCACAGGCCAGTGGCTACAGCTCCAATTCGACCCCTAGCCAGGGAACCCCATATGCTGCCTGTGCGGCCCTAAAAAGACAAAAATAAATAAAAATAAAAATAAATAAAATTACAAGGAAAACTACCACAAGGACTATTTTACAGTGGGCATTTCCTTTCAGAAAACATGAACTTGGACAGTTGCTTAATTTAAAATGTGTCTATAATATCTACGTATCATCACTAACAATGGCGTGAAATTGAGATCCGTAAGTACCTATACAACAATATTTCTTAGCCTCAAATAACAAAGGACAAGTTCTCCTCCCCAGGTTTTACCTCTCATTCATATGTGGTATCACATTAAGAATAAATGAAAAATAAATGTGAACACAATCTTGTACACTTTAAATATGTGCAGTTTATCGTATCTCAATTACTTTCAATAAAGCTCCTAAAAACCCAGAAACAAAACAAAAATAAGTGAAAATGTTACTTTATATGGGAAAATAAAGGAATTACTTCATTTATTTCCTAAGAGCGATTTCTTCTGAGGAACAAAAAAGTATCTCTACTGAGCCTAGTAGCCTAAGGAGGACAATGAAGCACATTTTACGTAATTAATATCTAATTTTTTTAGCCTAAATTTAGTTTACTATCTCAATGAGAAAAATACCTTTTTAGTTTGTGTTATGTTGCAGCTTCAAGGCAGAACTATTTGAAAGCTTTGTGTTTTGAGAGCATCATTTCCAAGCTCCAAAAAGGGATTTTAGAAACCTTGGAAAAGATCCCTACAAGTAAAATACGTAATTCTTCCTATTTGACCCAAATTGCATATTCTAAGGGTGTTTCGAGGTGCAGAAGATCGAGAGAGAAGAGTTATCACGCTCCGGGGTGGGTGTGGCTGTTGTGAGCAACCTTTCCTAGAGCTGAGTGGGCTTCCCAAAGATTTCCTGAAAACCCTTATGGAAAAGCCTTACACACACACACACACACACACACACGCACCCCTTCTAAATAAAGGCATTTTCCTAGGGGTTCAACTCTAGAAAGCTGGCGGAGGTGTTTTTGTTTGTGGAAGTGGCAAGCAGTGTATTAAAGCTGACTCTAGTGGTCCTTCTCAAGGTTCCGGTTGAAACCGGCGCCTCCCTCCAGGTCTCAATCCCAGGCCGGGTATGTGGGCCGCGGCAGCAGGACCCGCCCAGGCTCTCGGGAGCACCTGAGTCGAAGAGGGGGGGCGGGGCCGGCCAAAAGCCTCCTCCTCGCTCAACCCCCACCCCGCTCAGGGGCCGCCCGGCAGGCGGAAGGGAGGATGATTGACGGAGCAGCTCAGCTGCTAGGACGTTGCAGAGGGAGGGTCGAAGTGGAGCCGCTGAGCTTTCTTGTTAAACTGGTTGGGTTTTGCCTCGGGAACAGCCTCCCTCAGGACTATTGGCCTCCCTGAGTGGGTTGTTATGGTAACAAATGACCGAACAGTCCCTTATGAATCCGCCAATGAGAGGGGCAGTCTTTTCCACCCCACCTCTAAGCCGTAAGTGTTGCGAAAGTCCGGGTAGGATCCCGACAAGAAGGCGGTGCCAGAACGTTCAGCGGAAGGGCTGTGGGCGGGGCTTGTGACGTTTCAGGACGAGCCAATCACGCCCGGCTTTATCAACGGCCCGCCCTTTTACCGCACATTTCCCCTCCCCTAGCTCATTTCGCACGACGCAGCGGTTGGGAACACAGACATTTTCGGAGCTGGAGCCGCCACTGCCGCCGCCATTTTGTGTCTGTGGAGAAAGAAGCGTCTGTGGCGGCTGGAAGTGGACGGAGACCACCCGTGAGACGGCGGCGTTTCATACCCGAGGTTCCCCCTGTGTCGTCCCCCAACCCCCCTCCGCGGTCAGCATGTGGTGAAGCCGGAGCCGCGAGAGACCCGGGGAGAGGAAGAGGAGTCGGAAGGGAGGCGGGGTATCGAGAGCGGCTTCAGCTTCAGCTGCGGCGGGCCTCGGAGGGGGGCCGCGGCGCAATGTCAGAGCAGACGCCGGCCGAGGCCGGTACTGCGGGGGCCCGGGAGGACGCCTGTCGGGATTATCAGTCATCACTCGAAGACCTGACCTTCAATAGCAAACCGCACATCAATATGCTGACCATTCTAGCCGAGGAGAACCTGCCCTTCGCCAAGGAGATCGTCTCTCTCATCGAGGCCCAAACCGCCAAGGTTTTTATACACCCCGCAGCCTCCTATTCTTCTAATACTCCCTGATTTTAGTGTCAGCCTCATCCCAGGTCTCGCTTCCGTCCAAAGGGGGACAGTGTTCCTCCTCTCCAACCCCCCCCCCCCAACTCAGGTTCGGTCTTTGGCCCAGGCTTCGAGCGTGGGCCTCGCTTGAAGGGAGGGAGTGGGGAGGATAAAGGGTGGAGTTCCACTTCCGCTTACCAGCTCCCTATTTAGGCCACCGCACCGTCTGTCCCGAGGCACACGCTTTAAGTAGAGCCGTTTGGGGAGGGGGGAGGCTTAAAAGGCAGTTTGCGATGTGGGAAAGTAAGTGTTAAAACCTTTCTAACCCCCTGGGAAGGTGGGGAGTGGATCTTCCTCCGTGCCCCCCGCCCCCGTACCCTTTTGGGTAATTGTGTCTGTGGGTTGGAAGGAGGTGAAGGGGGACCTGGGAGCGAGCTGTTGGCGGGTGGGAATAGGGCACTGGCCCCGAGTGGAGCAGCCGCCTGTTAGGAGCCCAACATGGCGCCTGAAAAGCACATGATGCGAAAGGGAAGAGAGGAGAATCCATTCCCTGCCAGCCAGGCAGCTGCTCACACCCGTCAGCCCCGTTTTGGGGTGGGGGCGGCTAGGTATAACTAGTATTCTCCTGTCGGAGGGTCTCATTTGCCCCCAAATACGGGAAATTGGGGTTGAGGGTGGGGCGTGGGGGTGGGGGTGGGGAGGAGATCTTACCCAACCTGTAGGTGGAGAACCGGCCCACTGGGTAACAAGTACTTGTAGGTTTTTTTTTGAAAAGTTCAGTCCCTCCTCCTCTTCCTTTTCTCTTTTTTTCCTCCCTTCCCTGAGTGAAGACGTGCTTTGCCTCACCCCTTGACAGCAGTGGTCCTCTGCCACCCTATATTTCCCTGTAGTCCTCCTCTTCTGTGGATTCATGTGGGAGCGATATGTCATTTAAGTTACTGTTAAACTTAGTTATCATAATGAGTTTTAATAGCTTCCCAGTACTACGTTTTAAGTTATTTTTCAAGCTTGTACTTATGGTTTAGTTTTTTTTTTCTAGTTGTTAGTGATTGAAATGATCAGGATGAGCCTCCTTTTAGCAGAGTGAACCCCTTTTAAAAGGCCACTTTAACAACAACCACCAATATATTGTTTAGAGGCGGTTTCTGTCTAGTGTAAAACTGAGTGGTCTGACTTTAATAAATGGTTTTGAAATGTGTGACTGGTATTATAAAATTTGTGAATAAAACATATAAAATATGTATTTGTCTTTTTTATTTACCTTTGTAAGGTGTAGATTTGTTTCCAAGATTTATTTTTATCTACGTGGTTGTGTGTTTTAAACAAAGTCTTTAAGTGACTTGGGTTCATTCTTTAGGTTCCATCCACTGTTTTGGGTAAATCTGTTCACAAGATACACGGTCTCAGGTGGTCCTTTCATTCCTTAAAGAGGACAAAAAGTGAAGTTTTTTTTTTTCTTTTTCTTTTTTTTTAAAGGCCCAGCAAGTTTGTCATGCTCAGTCTGACAGCTAAAATACAAGTCCTTATTCACCTTTCCCTGAATGTCTGTTTGAAACAGCTATTTTTTTAAAATACGAGATTTAAAAAGGAAGCATTCCTTATACTCAACATCGTTTTTATACCACAAACATGTTGGACATGAAAACTTAGTGTTTGCCTTGTTGAAGGCTTAACATTAAATGGCTTTTTAAAAAAACCAAATTTCACTTTTTTAGAAGAAAACATTGATTTTTAAAATCCTACCTAGCATTTTTGAGATTACTAATCTTCCACAGAGACTAATATTTAGCAGATCAGGTTGTCACTCAAAGAACCGTTTCCTTGCTGATTTTTAATGGATCCAGAAGATCTTCTGAGAAGTGAAAACTAAATGCTGAATATAGTGACCACATTAAAATTTGTATTGTGTATGGCTACACAGAGTGGTGAAAATAGATGGACTATTTGCTGATGAAAGACAGCTGAAATTATTTTGGCACACGTTTCCTGGTTATTTTTGTAAAGCCAGATTGAGGAAAAGATGTAAAAGTCACTGGGGGAAATAATCAGGGTTGGGCTTGAGGGTGAGGGGAGGGATTTTCTGTCCTTTGGTAGCAAACTGGCTTGGTTTTGTGTTTCTGGAGGTGAATGTTTGTGTCCTTATTCTCTAGCGTCTCAGCATTACTAAACTTAGGAATTCACACTTAATTTGACTCCTCCCATGAGGCAGTAGTAGGGAAAAAATATTACATATAAGGATTCACTTGTACAATAAAAAGTTAGGCTGCTGAACAGATTTTGGTTTTAAAGAGATCCTGTTTATCTGCATAAGTACAACAATGACTAAAATGATATAAAACATGACATGGTAAGATAAAGACACAGCAATAAAGTAGTTAACATGTTGGTACTTAATAGTTTACCCACATGCAATGGCCTTGTGAAACCCTTTTATTGATAGTACCGTGGAAGAAAATTTTCATACAAAGTTATTCAAAGGTTTCCGTAGTCAACTTTGGTTGTAAAGGTGTTATCAGAAGCAAGAGCACTTCCACACACTTGTATGGGCAATTGATTTTGTGAAATACGGCATTGTGTACTGCAGAACTGTGTGCTTACCCTAGCTACAGGTAGCTATGGGTAAGAGTTGTTCAGGGTTAAGTTTCCTATACACATGGGGAGGGTAAATGGGGCTAATTTTGTTTTTGTTTTTAAATCGTGAGTGCTCCTGTGGAATGGGAGTTAACAGTTTATATGGTGTGTCTTAATGCTTCTCAACAAGTCTGTGAACCTGCTGATGCTTTCTGGAAACTTGCTGTGCTTTCTAAAAGCCAGAGATGGATAGGCATTACAGTTGAGCTGGGGCAACATTGCTTTGCTTTGGAAAGGGCCACCTGTATCGGCATCATCACACTGGCTCTGCACAAATTTAGAACCCCTGGTTTGTGCGTGTCAGAGGAAAAATTTCGACGGAGTCTGTGCTGTGAAGAAAATCTTCAGGACAAATCCTGGTTTCCAGAGTCAAGTTCAACCTGACTTACATGACTCAGCGGCTGCTCCATCCAGTTTTTCTTGTATCAGTAACAACTTGCACCTTCCTGCATGTTCATGTGCAAGTTTAAAATTTTTTTTGCCATTAACTTCATATGCGAAGTGTATTTAGCTTCTTTATTCATTGGATTATAGAGAAGTAATCCTAATGATTTTGCAGGTAACAAAAGCTTCATAGACTTTAACATATAAAGTATGCCTATGGAAATTAGGATTTCTTTCAGAAGTCTAAAAACTTTTGTTTCATTGAATCTAGGTACATTATCTTAAGTTAATGTGAGTCACAATGCTTACACTTAGATTACAGAAAATACCCTCTCCCTTTTTTGGTCACTTAAAAAAAGTTTGGTTTTGTTTTATTTAACCATAGGAATCTGAAATTCCATTGAGTGTTAAATGAATGTATTGGAGACTGGTTTTTCTTTCTAATAGTTCTGACCTTAATTTACTCTAAAGGTCATTCTAAGAGGTGAGAACTTGAACACTTACGTTTCATAAAGGTTAATATTCAAAAGTATATCAACAAAATAGAGGTCTGTATTTAGGTTAAAAACTCATTTTAAAAAATAATTCTTTGGTGGCAATTCTCTATACTAAACTTCTCAGTTTCTTTTTTATTACTTTAGGCTCCTTCCTCAGAGAAGCTTCCTGTTATGTACCTTATGGATTCTATCGTGAAAAATGTTGGAAGAGAGTATCTCACTGCCTTTACTAAAAATCTAGTTGCAACATTTATTTGTGTGTTTGAAAAGGTATATATACATTTAGAAACATTTGAATTTTGAAAAAATGTTCCTGATTAAATAAATACTTGCCTTTGTGTTGGGTTTTCTTGGGTGGTGAAATGTTTTATTGTCTTGGACATTTGCCATGCTAAAGTTGGTGTTTTATGTTTAAAGCAGAGTCTAGGTGTTTTGCATTAATCCAAGAATAGGTGGGTTTGCTTTTAGAATTTTTTTGATTGGGTTTATTCACTTAATTGGCAGATACGTTTCATCAGTAGAATATATGGGCAAAAAGATCTGAAGCTATCTCAAGGGTACTTCAAATTTCATTGTTTAGGTTCCTGGCTTTAGGATGTTGACTATTTCTACCAAAAAAAAAACCAAAAAACAAAAAACAAACCAAAAACATTCCTATAGGATATGTCAACCTACGATTGATGCCTGAAACTTTTGTGATTTTTTTTTTCCCCCTGGAAATGTTTCCTTTTATTATTTTGTTGAAATGTATTTTATGTGAAAGTTCTAGGCATGTGTGAATGTTGGATCAGTGAATTGCTTTAGGTTAATATGGAAATACTCCCTCTCTACCCTTCTTAGTATTTAGAAGAAAGTCTTGTGAGTTCCTATACCTAGAGATTGTGAATTCCTTCTGTAACATTGTATCTGATGGTTTGGTTAGTATTACATTGAGGAAGACAAAGGATTTGCAGAAGGAATTCTCTTCCTGTCAGGCTTCATCTTTTCATGCTGAGCAAAAAGGCATTTACCAAGATACTTGGGTTTAAAAGTTGTTCCCTAACAAAAAATTGGTAGTCTTATATTTTAGTAGAAGCACCTTTTGTGTTTGGAGAACTCTTACAGTTGTTGGACTTGGAGGGCTGGGATTATTATCCGATTTTGTTTGTTAGAACAGAAAATGTAGTTGCTACTTCAGTAATTTTTTCCCTTTAAGTTCTTAGAGAAAAATACTGCTGAATAGGTATGTGCAGAAGAAGTTTGGAAAGCTGTAATTTCAAATTGTATTATGGATTTTGTTTTAGTGTATGGTAGACCTCTGGTAAATACTGCTTACCTGAGACTAGTTTAAGGAGAAGCCAGTTTTGTGTTACAGAAATTGGTGTGCTAAACCAGTGTCTTGTTTGCAGTTTCAGTATATTCAAATTTATTTGGATGTTTGGTAGAATACTTTTACTGGCTGACTGGGTCTTAGCATTGCAGAAGATGAAATTGACCTTGTAGAAAATAATATCTAAAGACTCAAATATAGTCAGAGCCTTATTCTAAAGTTAAAAAAATTGAATTCAGTTTTCCCAAGTAGTAGGTTTCTCTGGTGGGTAATTTTAAAAGTACTGTTGTTGTTATGCCCATTAGAAGCATGAGTGGATAAGTTATTTAAAACTAAAGCTCATCAGTGGCAAAGACTTTGTGAATTTCAATTATTCAGATGCCTTCCATACCACAGGTAGCTGGTTCATAGGTACCAACCATATTATATTGCAGAAGATTAGTTAGTGAGATAGTTGTCTTTAACTTTGTACTACATGTAAACTTTAAGCTATCAGATAAACTATTTTCTAGTTTTTTAATTTTTGTTCAGAGTAAGTAACAATAGGAATGCCATATCAAGCTCTAAAATTTGGAAATAAGTACTTTTAAAAATTTAGACCTGCCCAGTTTCTTTCATGAAAGCTAGGTGACAGTAAATTTTTCTAATTTTTTTGGACAAATTTAATAACTTCTCATCTGCAAATATTCCTTTAATTATTACTGTTGTATATATAGTTACAAATGAGTAGTACATGTACTATATGTAAAGTAGACTAGAGATATGTAGCTTTATACTTGATATATAAAACATCCTATAGTACCTTAACAAGCCATAGAACTGTTCTGTTGTTCTAGGTGGATGAAAATACTAGAAAAAGTTTATTTAAATTACGTTCCACATGGGATGAAATATTCCCTTTGAAGAAACTTTATGCCCTGGATGTCAGAGTCAATTCATTAGATCCTGCTTGGCCTATTAAACCTCTGCCCCCCAATGTGAATACATCTAGCATCCATGTGAATCCTAAATTTTTAAATAAATCGGTAAGTTTTAACATGAATGGTATATAACTAATACTTTAACTGTCAAGTTTTGAATTCTAAAGTTTCTTGCCAGAAAAAAAGTAGCAAGAATATCCTGTGCTGTTTAATTAATAAAAAAAATTCCCCCCTCAGCTTCACAGTGCATTTAAAATAAATATTCTGTTTGTTCAGGTTTCTATGATATATGTATTTTGGTTTTCAAATTCCTGAAAATTTTCTACCTGTTTTTTTTTTTTTCTGCCTGTTTTTATACGATTGGCCATATACGATTATGAATAGTATTTATTAAGAGAGAAGCTGAGAATTTTTAGTTATCCCTTAGCTGCTTCCTTTTTAGCTGTGGTTTCTTTTTGTTTGTTTGTTTGTTTAACAAATTTTTTTTTCTTGTAGCCCGAAGAGTCTTCAACACCTGGCACGGTGGTCAGTTCCCCTAGCATCTCCACTCCTCCAATTGTTCCGGATATACAAAAGAATCTTACCCAGGAGCAACTAATAAGGCAGCAGTTACTGGCAAAACAAAAGCAGTTGTTAGAACTTCAGCAGAAAAAGCTGGAGCTTGAGCTAGAGCAAGCTAAGGCGCAACTGGTAAGTGGAGGAGATTTGGCATTTTAAATACTTTTAAACCTGTTTCAGTTGGAGAAGGAATTATTTTGTGTTTTAATTGTATTAACATGTTACTTTTATTAGTGGTGTATTTTTTCCACTTTTATTTATTTTGCAAAGTATTGTGTATTTATTAGACCAAAATTTTATATCCTTATTGTAAAATTCACTTGAATATAGACTGCACTATTTTTTTCAAATACTTTGTATTAGATTACTATCTTAAATGATAGTACCTTAGTTTTCTTAAAAATTATATCATTTGGGAGTTCCCGTCATGGTGCAGTGGTTAACGAATCCGACTAGGAACCATGAGGTTGCGGGTTCGGTCCCTGCCCTTGCTCAGTGGGTTAATGATCCGGCATTGCCGTGAGCTGTGGTGTAGGCTGCAGATGAGGCTCGGATCCCGCGTTGCTGTGGCTCTGGCATAGGCTGGCGGCTACAGCTCCGATTTGACCCCTAGCCTGGGAACCTCCATATGCCGCAGGAGCAGCCCAAAGAAATAGCAAAAAGACAAAAAAAAAAAAAAAAAAAAAAAAAAATTATATCATTTGGACTCAGTATTAGTCTCAGGATGGTAGATGTGTTGTGGCAAATGTTTTTGCCTCATCTTTGATATTTTATGAGTTTACATTTCATTTTGTGAGCAGAAATCCTCAGCAGTTCCCTAGAAGCATACCAAAAAAAAAAAAAAAAGCCATTACAGAATTAAGGCAGCCAGGAAGATTATGTATTTCTGTGCATGAATGACCTCATACTGAGTTACTTTACTTAGCACTTGATGTTATTTGAAAGTGAGGGAGTACAGGAAGGCAGAATTTTGTAAGTTCAATATTAGTGCCACTTCGAGAGGAACTAAATTTTATGACACAGTTCAGCTGGAATGACTTTGACTCTTGCATTTGGAGTGCAGTGATTTATTTAGTAGTGTTTTTCAAGTATCAGTCTGGCTCAGAATTGAGTAATTAGGAAGAGAGGATTTTTTTTTTCATTCTACCTAGAAGTTACACAATCCCAAAGTAGAGGACTAGTAAGAAAGAACAATAAGCATTATACACTGTAAATACAGTTTCTTGACAAATAATCTGCATGTTTTACAGTTTTAACAGGAACATTTATTTTATGTTTTCAGGCAGTTTCTCTTAGTGTTCAGCAGGAGACATCCAACTTAGGTCCTGGATCTGCGCCATCCAAATTACATGGTTCACAAATTCCCCCTATGGCAGTTAAAGCTCCCCATCAGGTTCCTGTGCAACCTGAAAAAAGTCGCCCAGGTCCATCTGTACAAATTCAGGATTTGAAAGGGACTAACCGGGACCCTCGTCTTAATAGGATGAGTCAACATTCCTCTCATGGAAAAGATCAAAGTCACAGGAAAGAATTTGTAATGAGCACATTGAACCAGTCTGATATTAAGACAAGTAAAACTATGCCCTCTGAAAAACTAAATTCATCCAAGCAAGAAAAAAGTAAATCAGGTGAAAAAATAACCAAGAAAGAACTTGACCAATTAGATTCTAAATCCAAATCTAAATCTAAATCACCATCACCTTTGAAAAACAAGTTATCGCACACAAAAGACTTAAAAAATCAAGAATCCGAAAGCTCAAGGGTTTCTGATATGAGCAAGAGGGATCCAAGATTAAAAAAACATCTTCAGGATAAGACTGATAGCAAAGATGATGATACAAAAGAGAAGAGAAAAACTGCAGAAAAAAAAGATAAGGATGAGCACATGAAGTCATCTGAACACAGACTGGTGGGAAGTAGAAATAAAATCATTAATGGAATTGTACAAAAGCAGGATACAGTAATGGAAGAATCAGAAAAACAGGGGACAAAACCAGGGAGATCGAGTACGAGAAAGCGATCAAGATCACGATCACCCAAGTCTCGGTCACCAATTATACATTCTCCCAAGAGAAGAGATAGACGGTCACCCAAACGAAGGCAGAGGAGTATGTCTCCAACCTCAACACCCAAAGCTGGGAAGATCCGCCAGTCAGGAGTTAAGCAGTCGCACATGGAAGAGTTTACACCACCTTCCAGGGAAGACAGAAATGCGAAGAGAAGTGCTAAACAGGATATTCGAGATCCAAGGCGAGTAAAAAAGACTGAAGAGGAACGGCCACAAGAAACTGCAAATCAGCATTCTACCAAGTCAGGCAATGAACCAAAGGAGAATGTAGAAAATTGGCAAAGTTCCAAGTCTACCAAAAGATGGAAATCTGGTTGGGAAGAAAATAAAAGGTAGGATGTTAACACTTTTAATCAAGTAGAATAATGTTTTAAAATTCAGTGTAAATTTTAATATTGGATAGTATTGGGTGCTATAATTAGTGCTTTTTTTCTGTTTAATTCTTACAACTCTGGGTTAACTACTATTATTATTGCTATTTTATAGATAAGGAAACTAAAGTTTAGAAAGGTTCTGCCTAAGGCGGCACATCCAGGACGGGCACAAATCAGAATTCATGTCTGATTTTCCTGACTTCAGAGTTTGTGCTCTTAATCATTTAATTAACTTTTATATTCATTTTATCCAGATTCTGTTAAGGATCTTTAAATATGGTCCTGAGAATTTAAAAATTTTTTGTGAAGTAACATGTTGCTTTTATGGTTTCAGTTTACAACAGGGTGATGAACATAGTAAAGCTCCTCATCTAAGGCATAGGGAGAGCTGGTCAAGCACTAAAGGAATCTTGTCACCTCGAGCCCCAAAGCAGCAGCATCGATTAAGTGTAGATGCCAATCTTCAGATTCCTAAAGAGTTAACTCTTGCAAGCAAAAGAGAATTACTTCAAAAGGTAGCTACTATGCTCCTATGTAGTCATTATTCTCCTCTTGTCTGTAAGTTTTTTCGTAAGCACTTTCTATATTTAAAATATTTGATTTCCTTTTATCACCCCTATGCAGACGAGTGAACGTTTAGCATCTGGTGAAATTACACAGGATGAGTTCCTTGTTGTTGTGCATCAAATTCGACAGCTATTTCAGTATCAAGAAGGTAAACATAGATGCAATGTACGGGATAGTCCTACAGAAGAAAATAAAGGTGGATTAAAAAAGAAACCTCTCTTATCTGATGCTGAATTAACCTACTATGAACATAAAGCAAAACTGAAAAGGACACAGGTTCAGCATTCATTTCCAAGACTTGATCTCTTAGATCCTGATATTTTTGACTACCCTTTGACTGATGCCTTGTTGTCTGGAATAGAATGTGAGCCATCCAAAAGTAAACATGCAAGTAGGAATAGTGGAGCACAGTTTGACAGAAAAGAACAATTTAGTGAAAGAGCAAGACGTCTTTCTCCTATATCTGGGAGTCGTACTTATGCTGAGAATCTTTCACCCCATGAGGGCCGGAGAAGACATGACGAGCAAGTCTCTGCTAAAGGTAGAAAAAGTTAAATCAGATTATGCCTATTGAATCACACAGCAGTGAAGGGAAAATGAACAAGCTAAGTGGGATGGATTTTTGTGACTGTTCAGATTACTGGTTTTTTTGTTTGTTTTGTTTCATTTTTTTCCCTCGAAGGGAAGGGAGCTAATATTTGTAAGGCCAACTGTGTTGCCAGGTATTTTACTAGGTTCTGTATGTGATCTGATTTAATCCTCAGTGACCCAGCGAAATATATATTATCCCAGTTTCGCAGATAGGAAACAAGACAGAGAGGTTAAATAACTTGCTCTCCAAGTCAAATAATTAGTAAAGTGACCAAATGGGGATTTTTTTTTTAATCAAGGTGTGTCTGACTCTAGAGGGCATTCTCTTACCTACTGCTTGATGCTTTCTTTTCCCTCCTCTCTAATAGAGTAAGATAGTTACGGATGTTTTGGATAAACATTTACAAGAATATAGAAAGAAGATTTTGAGATAATTTGATATAAATTATCAGATTCAGGGAAAATAATTCTTTTTTTCTTTTTAAAAGGTGTACGAGAAGAGCAGAGATCACCATTCAATGATCGTTTTCCACTTAAGCGACCTAGATATGAAGATTCAGACAAACCATTTGTAGATAGCCCAGCATCAAGATTCGCCGGACTTGATACAAATCAGCGGCTTACAGCTTTAGCTGAAGACAGACCATTATATGATGGACCTAGTAGGCCATCAGTACCAAGAGATGGCCCAGCCAAGATGATTTTTGAAGGACCTAATAAATTAAGCCCTAGAATTGATGGACCTCCTGCACCAGGTTCTCTTCGGTTTGATGGGTCACCAGGACAGATGGGGGGAGGTGGCCCTTTGAGATTTGAAGGACCGCAAGGCCAATTAGGAGGTGGGTGTCCTTTAAGATTTGAAGGTCCTCCAGGACCAGTAGGGACACCTCTGCGGTTTGAAGGGCCAATCGGTCAAGCAGGAGGAGGTGGTTTTCGGTTTGAAGGATCCCCTGGCCTGAGGTTTGAGGGATCTGCAGGTGGTTTGCGATTTGAAGGACCAGGGGGCCAGCCTGTGGGTGGTCTGAGGTTTGAGGGACATCGGGGTCAACCTGTGGGTGGTCTGAGGTTTGAGGGACCTCATGGTCAGCCTGTGGGTGGACTTAGATTTGATAATCCCCGAGGTCAGCCTGTAGGTGGACTTAGATTTGAGGGAGGTCATGGTCCATCAGGGGCTGCAATTAGGTTTGATGGACCTCATGGCCAGCCATCAGGTGGGATCAGATTTGAGGGCCCTTTGCTACAGCAGGGAGTTGGAATGAGGTTTGAGGGCCCCCATGGTCAGTCACCTGGAATGAGGTTTGAAGGACAACACAGTCAACTTGGTGGGAACCTTAGGTTTGAGGGTCCACATGGTCAACCAGGGGTTGGGATCAGGTTTGAAGGACCTTTAGTCCAACAAGGAGGTGGAATGAGGTTTGAGGGTCCTTCTGTACCAGGAGGTGGCTTGAGAATTGAAGGGCCTCTGGGTCAAAGTGGTCCAAGATTTGAAGGTTGTCATGCTTTAAGGTTTGATGGACAGCCAGGTCAGCCATCACTGTTGCCAAGATTTGATGGATTACATGGTCAGCCAGGGCCTAGATTTGAAAGAACTGGTCAGCCAGGCCCACAGAGATTTGATGGACCACCTGGACAGCAGGTTCAACCAAGATTTGATGGTGTACCTCAAAGATTTGATGGTCCACAACACCAGCAAGCATCAAGGTTTGATATTCCTCTTGGTCTTCAAGGCACACGGTTTGACAATCATCCTTCACAAAGACTTGAGTCTTTTAATCAGACTGGTCCATATAATGATCCACCTGGCAATGCTTTTAACACCCCATCCCAAGGACTACAATTCCAAAGACATGAACAAATATTTGATTCACCTCAAGGACCAAATTTTAACGGACCACATGGCCCTGGAAACCAGAGTTTCTCAAATCCCCTTAACAGAGCTTCTGGACACTATTTTGATGAGAAGAATCTTCAGAATTCTCAATTTGGAAACTTTGGCAGTTTACCTGCTCCAATAACAGTAGGAAATATTCAGGCATCTCAGCAGGTAAGTGTGTTATTGTAAAATTATATTGTATGCAGATATGAATGATTCTCTAGTGTTGGAGGAGTATTTTCAGGAGATAAACCATAGGTTGGGAAGGTTTTTAAAGAAATTTATTTTTTTTTAATTTAAAAAATTTTTGTCTTTTGTCTTTTTAGGGCTGCACCTGTGGCATATGGAGGTTCCCAGGCCAGGGGTTCAGTCGGAGCTACAGCTGCCAGCCTACACCAGAGCCACCATAACGCTACATCCAAGCCGTGTCTGCGACCTACACTACAGCTCAAGGCAACACCAGATCCTTAATCTGAGTGAGGCCAGGGATCGAACCCACAACCTCATGGTTCCTAGGTATATTCGTTTCTGCTGCACCACAATGGAAACTCCTAAAAAGTTTAATTTTCTAGTATTTTTTGTGTGTGTGGGTTGGGGGCAGTTTTCAACGTATTTCAAAACTCCACCTGCTAGAGAAGTGGGATGAGAGTCTTTTGGGGCTGAAATTTGCAATTTAAATACAAAGTTGATCTTAGTTCTTCCAGGATCTAGAGAAATCTATCAGCCGCCCCCACCCCCCCGTCTTGTTTTTGTTTTGTTTTATTTTTTCGTTTTTTGGTTGCAGTTGTGGCATGTGGAAGTTCCTGGGCCAAGGCTTAAGGCTTGAACCCTTGCTATAGCAGTGACAACACCAGATACTTAACTCAGTACACCACTAGGGGAACTCCATCATGTTTTCGTTTTTGTCTATTAAAGACTTTATGTTTTAGAGTAGTTTTAGGCTCATAGCAAAATTGAGCTGTGAAGTACAGGGTTTCCCCATATATCCCTTGTCTTCACATATGCATAGCTTCGCCATTATGGAATCTGTTCTACACAGTGGCCTAAGCCAGTGCAGTGACAATGCCAGATCCTTAACCTACTGGGCCATAAGAGAACTCCTGGTTTTTTTTATTTTGTTTTGTTTTTGGCTTCAAAGGTAGTAAAAGTATGATACAATTAATGTGTTTCATAGATCTCTGCTACATTGTACAACTGTTCAGCCCTGATAAGCTTAAAAGCAACAGTATAGCTGATTATTTATAGACTGTTCTTTGATTAGGAACTTCCTTACCCTGATTTAAACAAGTAAGAAAATCAGATTGCCCATGCTTTTACAATCTATAATTGTTTCTCTTCCTCTCCTGCCTTTTACCACCTTTCTATCTTTCTGGTCAAATGCAGTTGTTTGATGTTAATGTCAACACAGCAAGCTTGAATCTTATCTGCTAAATGTATTCATTATGTCACCTAAACATGTATGGTCAGTTGTTGGTATTCTTTTGCACTTGTGCTGCATACATGTAAAAATGCTTATTGAAATAATGTTAAAGCAGTATACTTATAATTTGTGATTAATTCAGTCAATACTACTTTTGCTTGCTTGGTGAAATTCTCCTGGGCTAAATTTACTTTTTGCCAGGTGCTGACAGTTTCTTGGTCAAATTTATTTTATGCTAGAACATTGCGTACGAGAAATTAAAAAACAAGAAGATTTTAAAAGCATGTTACAAACTGTTGATAGAAAGCAGTCTTCTGTTGCTATCCAGTGGTTTGAGAAAACAACCTGCTTATTATATGTTTGTTCTTAAAAGGAATGCTACTGTAAATGATAAGATATTCTAGAATGGGATTTGACTTCATCTTGTGAACATTATACAGAGTGGATGGGGTTTTTATTATGTACACATACTGCTGAAGGTTCATACAGATACAGAACAAGGCTTATAGGTGGATATTTTTTTGCACTGTAACAATAGGTAAAAGTCCTACCTTGGAGTTCCCGTCATGTTACAGTGGAAATGAATCCAACTAGGAACCATGAGGTTTCGGGTTCGATCTTTGGCCTTGCTCAGTGGGTTAAGGATCTGGCATTACCGTGAGCGGTGGTATAGGTTACAGACACAGCGTGGATCCTGTGTTGCTGTGGCTGTGGCTTAGGCTAGTGGCTGTAGCTCTGATTTGACCCCTAGCCTGGGAACCTCCATATGGTGCTAATGAGACCCTAAAAAAAACCAAAAACAACAAAAAAAGGCTTACCTCACTCTTGACTACAAATACAATATTTGTATGATTGTACAGTATTTGTTTAATGACTTTTATTCTTTAACATTCCTTTAAAATCTTTACAATTTCCTTTGTAACTCAAAGTTTGTTAGCAAAAAAGATGATCATAAAGAAGTTCAGATTGCTAATTAAAGCATGCTTTTGGAGTTCTCATCATGGCTCAGCTGTTAATGAACCCGACTAGTATCTATGAGGACGCGGGTTCAATCCCTGGGCTCGATCAGCAGGTTAAGGATCCAGCGTTGCCATGAGCTGTGGTGTAGGTCACAGATGTAGCTCGGATCCTGTGTTGCTGTGGCTGTGGCGTAGGCCAGCGGCTATGGCTGTGCTTCGACCCCTAGCCTGGGAACCTCCATATGCTGCAGGTGTGGCCCTAAAAAGACAAAAACAAAAGAAAAAAAAACCAGGCTTTCAACATCTGTGTAAAGGGGTCAGTTCTGGAGTTCTGGCCTCAGCTTTGCTGTTTACTGGCTATTACGACAGTGTATAGGTCACATCTTGATGCCAGTTTTTTATTTGTAAAATAAGGTAAAGCCCTAGTAAGGTAAAGTGAATTGTATAGGGTCATACAGTTTAGTTGTTGGCCACCTTATGTTTGCATGGTATCTGCAGCTTTTTAAAGAATTTTCATATCCATTCTTAGTTCCTTATAATTTTGCGAAAAAGACCAGGGATATTGTTCCTTTTAATGAAAAGCCTGGAAGTGAGGTGATCCAGTCAGGTTATACTTATAAATCTTTATTATCATAGAAATCAGGCCTTACGATATCTGTGAATATATTAATGTAATTCAAGTGTTAAAGTTTTACTTAAAATATAGAAAGAATGTTTTTAAAACCAAGATTTCTCTTAAAGGTTCTGACTGGTGTTGCTCAGCCAGTAGCATTTGGCCAGGGACAGCAGTTTTTGCCCGTTCATCCACAAAATCCTGGAGCATTTGTTCAAAATCCTTCAGGTATGTACTTTCTGAATTTTGTTTTTCAAAAGACAGTTATTATAAAATGACAAATTTGAGAGGACATAAGCTATATAGAGAAATGTAATTTGGCTAGAATGTTTTGTTTCTGTGTTTGTTTATATTGTTGATGTATATTCACACTGATCCCTTTTACAACTAGAGGTGTTTAGCCAGGACTTGTAGACCACAAAAAGAGAAAATAAGACCTATCTGGTGGAACCTGGAGGGTGAAGTAGGAATGTGGTGTGACTTTTGTGTCGAGGTAAAATGAAATTAATGACAAACCTCAGAAATTTCAATTATTTGGATTTTTTAAAAAAATTTGCTTTTTAAAAAGGGCCACGGTATCGCAACACAACAATGGGAGGAAAAAGTATGTATACATGTATGTGTAACTTGGTCCCCATGCTAGAGAGTGGGGGGGGGAGTATACACACACACACACACACACACACACACACACATACATACACACACACACACACACATACATACATACATATATATACACACATACATCCATATATATACACACACACATACACACATATATACACACATACACATATATATACACATACATACATATACATACACATACATATATATATACACATATATATACACACACACACATATATATATATATGTATATATATAATTCTAGAAGCATTAAAAAAAAAAAAAGGGCCACAGGTGTGGCATATGGAAGTCCCCAGGCTAGGGGTCTCATTGGAGCTACACCTGCCAACCTGCACCACAGCCATGGCAATGCCAAATCGTGGCAACATTGGATGGTTAACCCACTGAGCAAGGCCAGAGATCAAACCCAGATCCTCATGGATACTAGTCAGGTTTGTTTCTGCTGAGCCGCAGTGGGAACTCCTGTTTGATATTTTGAATTTTTGTTTTGTGTGTGTGCGATGATCCAGTAAACATTAAGTGAGTACTAGAGACATCACCTTATAAGTTGATTCATTCATGTCTTTTGGGGCACTCAAATAATAACTGTACACAGCATGTTAAAAATAGAAAAACACTTCTGTGATTTTCTTACCAGATGTCCATGATAAGCATATGTGGGGTGAGGCATAACAATAATGTTATGAATATAATAAAAATAGTAGACACAGGGGCTTTATAAATAAATTTTAGTATTTTGTGAAAAGTGGAAAGTATGTAAATTAAAATTACTGCAAAATCAATGTATTGAGAACTAACTCAATCAAATGGTAATGGTACTTGCTTTATTTTTGAATCATTAAATTGGCCATCTTTAGAAACATGGCTGTAGTGTGGCGCTATTTAGTTTACATATGTAGAGAGTTTTCCAAAAGTTCTGAAGTAACTAGGGAAGTTCTAGCTAAGATCTAGTTTATGCATTAGGTTTTCAACTGTATCATCTCAAGAAATTCACTCAATTAATTTGAAAACAGTGTTTTTAATTCCTAGATTGACAATTAGGATTAATATTTTTCATATTTTTTGTTTTCACTGTAATGGAAAGGGAAGGAAAGAATTTGGGGTCAGAAGATCAGGGTCAAAATTTCCATTCTGCTACCTTATAGGCGGGTGGGGTATAAACAAGCAAATAGAGTCTCTGGGGTTCGGGTTGTTTTTTCCTCTGTAGATAGTATATGATAAAAGTCAATGTTTCCCTGAGAATTTTTTCTTTTTTTTTTTTTTTCTCTTGGACACTCAAATCAGACAGTGTGTGCAAGAGTACTTTGTTAACTTGTAAAGTGCTACAGTAGTGTTTTCCTGTAGAACTCACTTTTTCTGAATTTTTCTTTTAGGACTCTTTTTCTTATTGAGTAGAGGATTTGTTGTATCAGAGTTGATAGCATGAGATAATGTAGCAACTGCAGATTTTGCCCTTTTCTGTATGAGTTAATATACAAAACCACCTGCAGATTTTTGCCCTTTTTTGTATGAGTTAATATACAAAACCTGCAAATTGTTCTTTTGCTTTTATGGCCTTGGGTGTTTATGTAGACAGGGCATAGCAATGCCACAGAGGAAGTCATATTTCCTGGGTTGGAGGTATCGAAATGAGATGTTAGCTTTGCCTTCCTTCTTCAAGTTTTACTTAAAGAGATATGAGAAGTTTTCAGTGTTCTGTATTCAGCTTCTCTCGAGGCTTTTCCTCAAAATTGAAAGTGAAAACCTCCTTTTCCTAGTGGTAAATATACTAATGTTCATTATTCATCCAAACAAATACTGATCATTTTGCTATATGCTAGGCATTGTGGTAGAATGACTCTAGTAAAGGTTTATCTTTCTAAGAACTTGATAGTATAGCAGGATCTATGGACTGTTTCATTTTTCCTAAACAGCTATTCATTTCTATCTATTGATAAGCTAGTCACCATCATTGGGTACCAAGTATGATATTCCAAGTATGGTATTCTGAGACTTACCTCTTATTCCTATTTCTAAATGCATAAAAAATCAAATCAAACTGAGTATGTTATGTCTAAGTTTTTTTTTTTTAATTTTTTCTGTTTTTTAAAAATCATATGTTACAGGTATGTAATATAGTGATTCATAATTTTCAAAGGTTTTACTCCATTTATAGTTATTATAAAATATATTGACTATATTTCCTATGTACAGTATATCCTTGTAGCTTATTTTATACCTAATAGTTTACCTCTTAATTCCCTACCTTTTATTTATATTTGGGGTCAGAAGATCCATGTCTCCACTGGTAACCACTAGTTTGCTCTCTTTTTGTCTGCTTTTTTTTTGTTATATTTACTAGTTTTTTGTATTTTTTAGATTCCACATATAAATGATATTATACAGTAATTGTTTTTGTCTGACTTATTTCACTTGGGCTGTTTTTTTAAAAAGAAAAACAAATATTATATATACTACTGAATACCATGTGCCTTACAAATATTGATTCAGTTAATTCTTATAACAACCTTAGGTAGGAAAGATATTTATTACCCTTTTACAGGTAAAGAAAACTGAGGCAACATGATCATGTCACACAACTAGAAAATGAAATTTCTAATAGTATCCCAGGAGTTTGGTTCTATAGTTAATGCTCTTGATCATTAAACTTGGGTGCCCGAAGACATGCTATTAGCTAGTTATGAGTCTTGGACATATAAATAGCTAATTCTGATGAAACATAAATGTTGAACTAGTGTGTGAAATGGCTGTTGTAATTGTCTGTTGAGGTTGATTTGTTCATGTAATCAGACATTTCATTTCAACAGCCTACTGTGTACAAGGCACTGTGGTGAGTGTAAACAATGCAGTGTTTAGGGGCAGGGATTATTGTTTTCAGGTTGCAAGTTGAATTTCTGCTATTAAGAGGAATTTTTAGTGGTTCAGAACTTTTTATAGAGGTGTGGTAAGATGCATAGTAGTGATATGCATATATATTAATATTCTTTTTATAGTTGACTTAAAGAATTGTAATTATTAGATTAGTGCTTAGCAAAATATGGAATTGGATTGATTCCTCACAAGTGACCTTAAGGGGAAGATTGTTATCTATCCTCGTCTCATTTATTCAAATTATTGAAGCTGTAGTAAGCCTGACATCTGTTGAGCAATAGCTTGATCTGCTTTGCAAAGGCAGTAATTCAGCAAAAGGTCAGAGGGGCAGGTATAATCCTTGCCACTTGGTTCATCTCTCTGCATTAGTTCCCCTGGGTAATCATGGGGGCTGGGTAGGAATATTTCCACTTAGACTTCGCTATTTCTTTTTCCTAGAAGTCTGTGCTAGGAGATCTACTTAATCTGTACAAAACTTCCTTTCCCAATATGGTTAGATGAAGAATAGAGAATTAGAAGGGTGAAAAGCTGAACCTAGAGGTGGTGCTGCATTGCATAGAAGGGAGCATGGAACTCTCTGCCCTCTGTTTTCTGCTTTGCTTTGGCATGGAATTAATTGGGCAACAGTTAATTGCTTTTTTAAGATCACACATATGTCCTTATAAAGTATTAGTGTTTTTTAAGAGGTGATGATTTGCTGACCTAAATGCAAAGTTCATTTTTAGGAGCTTTTGATAATGACACTCATCTTAAGATTTTTGTCAAATTTGATGTTGATAGGACATCTTGAAGAAAATTTTAAAAATGCTTAGTATAATTTGCACTTTTAAGTTCATTCATTTTAAGTGTTTTTTTTTTTTTTTTTTTTTTTTTTTTTTTTAAGGAGCCCTTCCCAAGGCATATCCTGATAATCATCTTAGTCAGGTGGATGTAAATGAATTGTTTTCAAAACTGCTGAAAACAGGAATTCTTAAATTGTCCCAGCCTGATTCAGCTACAACACGTAAGTATGATTCTATTATTTGTCTACACAGAGCTTTTTCATTTTTATAAAGATAATATGATAAAATATAATGATGTATTCTATGATAAAAATTTTTACAATAATTGAATTCTTAGGTATACTTCGTTTTTTTGAAAATCAAATATAACTGGTTTATAATGAAATTTTAAAATATTTTCAAACATGGAACTTGTACCTTTATAGTGGACATTGTTTCAGTTAACATTCCTGTAAATATCAGTGCAAAGTTTTTTCTAATTATTCTATGTTAGTTTAGCTTATAAAAAATGAGAATATTGATGAAATAAAATTTCTTGAAGATTGACTTTTAAGAGATCAGATCTAATATCACTAGTCAAAATATAAAAGACTTGCATTAGGTTCCTTGGCTAGTAATCAGAAGCACTGAATAGGCAACATGGGATTCTCCATATGCTTTTAACACTATAGTGTTCTCTATAAAGAGTATATGGAAACTGGTATTGAGGAATTTGTTATGTTTCATTTCAATTGAAGAAGTAAACGAAGTTGCTGCTCAGCCCGCTGCTGAGGAGGAGGAAGATCAAAATGAAGATCAGGACGTCCCAGATCTTACCAATTTTACAATTGAAGAATTGAAACAGTATGTAATATAATTTTTTAACTTTCTAAGGTACTTTCTAGGTAAAAAGGACAGTGACTTTAATTTAACAGTGTACGTTATCATTAGTGCTATTTGTTTTAACCCCCCTTCACTGTTTTTAAAATTAAGGATGCCTGGGAGTTCCCGTCGTGGCGCAGTGGTTAACAAATCCAACTAGGAACCATGAGGTTGCGGGTTCAATCCCTGCCCTTGCTCAGTGGGTTAGGGATCTGGCGTTGCCGTGAGCTGTAGTGTAGGTCGCAGATGCGACTCGGATCCCTTGTTGATGTGGCTCTGGTGTAGGCCGGTGGCTACAGCTCCGATTAGACCTCTAGCCTGGGAACCTCCATATGCCGTGGGAGCAGCTCAAGAAAAGGAAAAAAGACAAAAAAAAAAATTTAAGGATGCCTATTTTATCTTTTTTAATGTGGTAAAATACGTGTAACAAACTTAAGCCTACTTAAACAATCACGTTTGCGCATATGTCTGCTGCACAAGTATTTAGGCCAGAAGTCTGCCCCAGCATTTCTATTTTTTATTATCTCTGTTTGGTATAGGGAGTTTAAATATTAGGTATTGATAATCATGTCTTCCTTTTTATCTTTATTTTCTCATATTTGTCACGTTTTTCTGTATTGACTTTCTCATGCCTTTGAAGATAAGAAAATGTGATTTTTGTGGTCTGGTATTTAAAAAATTCTTTCATTTTATAGAAAATACAAATAAAATCAAGGAAATAAAATTACCTACAATTCCGCCTTTATTAATAACCACTGTTACATTTGGTGCATATATTTTCTTAACTTTTACTCCCTATATTACTTATAAAGAAAACATTTAAAGTTGCTTTATGGATTCGTTATATTGTTATGAGTACTTTATAAAAAACAGAACTGCTAATGGGATTTACCCTTTTAAAGGCAGTTTTTCCCCAAGTGATGCTTTCACATAAAGCTTTATAATGAAAGTCCTAAAGGATCATAATGAAAGATGGCATCTTTTTCTCCAAGTACTACTATTTACTTACGGCAACCATTTAGTAACTCTTTTAAGTGTGGTTCCCGGCATTTACTTCTTTATTTTCAAAAGATAGTTTTCTGATTTATTACATTTTGCTTTAACAATTTCTAGACTTTCTGAAAGTAATTTAGCTAGCTCTTTTACTATCCTACCAGGTCTCCTCCATGTAGTTATACAACCATTTTTCATTAAATCGTTATTCAGTATTATTATTATGACTCTAAAGTTTTTTTTTCCTGGTATACAGAGTACCTGGTGTACTTGTTTTGCCTTATTCTACACTGAAAAAGTTTTTGGGAGTTAATAACTGCCCTGTTTATTCATTTACTTGGTCTGCATACCTGTTTCTTTGGAGAGCCCAGAATTTAAAAAACTGATTATTGGCCAACCTCAGTTTCCCATTAGTCTAATATTTTTTCTTTTTAGTTATCCATACTATTATTTCTTCTGTACCTGTTTCACTATTCTTTAGACCAGGGTGGTGGAACAATTGAGTTATTTAGAACTTCAGAGATCTGGAGAAGTAGAATCTGATTGTTCTGCCATATCCCCCTTGATACTGACATTAATATAAGAACAGGCCAGCTATTGCCTTATTAGTTAGCAGATGATCATTCCATTATTATATCTAAGGAAATAAGTAACCAGGCTAGGCCTATTGATAAGAGGACAGACTCTTTGTTCCAGAATTAACTGAAGTTAAAGAGAGTCAGTGGCACTACTGGAGAATAATATTGATCTTTGGATATTAACTCAGCTAGCTCTTAGGCTGGAACATTATTTTGTCACATAATAATGGCTTCACCATGATTAAAATATGGAAAAATGAAGTACTTATAACTGCCCCCTTTTTTTAAAGGCCATGAAGCCATGTTATCAAAACTAAAGATTATTTCTGTGTTTTTCAATATAGACGTTATGATAGTGTTATAAACCGACTATACACTGGTATTCAGTGTTACTCTTGTGGAATGAGATTTACAACATCACAAACAGATGTATATGCAGATCACTTGGACTGGCATTATCGGCAAAATAGAACTGAAAAAGATGTTAGCAGAAAAGTCACTCATAGACGTTGGTACTACAGCTTAACAGTAAGTAATCCACATGCCTCTGAACTTTTAGCCTTTAAATTGTATCATTCTAGAAGTATATTAGCTTAATTGCTGAATGCTAACTAGCATGTTTTTTGGATAAAATTTGACCCCTAGAATATAAAAGATTTTTAAAATAAATTTGAAGAGTACGCATTTACTTTTTATTGAGATTAGAGAATACAGGTTTCTTCTAGCTCTAAAACTCCAAGGTTCTATGACTGGTTTTTTTGTGAAAAATTGTACATGAAATTTATGTTGTTTACAGTAGTAATTTTAACTCTAGAGGTAATGGAAAGTAAACATTAAGATCTTATTTGGGAGTTCCTGTCGTGGCTCAGTGGAAACAAATCTGACTAGGAACCATGAGGTTGCAGGTTCAATCCCTGACCTCACTCGTGGGTTAAGGATCTGGTGTTGCCGTGAGCTGTGGTGTAGGTCACAGACATGGCTCTGATCTGCTCTGGCTGTGGTGTAGACTGGCAGCTATAGCTCCGATTGGATGCCTGGCCTGGGAACCTCCATGTGCCTCAAGTGCGGCCCCAAAAAGCAAAAAAAAAAAAAGATCTTAATTGCTCGTTGATTGCTTAATGTTGTCTACTAGTTATGGGACTCAAAGGTATAATTTTAAATAAAGCATATTGTAGAAGAATGTATCCTTATGTTTAAATGGCATTATATTGAATGTGTGCAGAAAAATTTAGAAACAAATGAGTATACTCTTTGTAAATTAACTCTTTTTAAGGACTGGATAGAATTTGAGGAAATAGCTGATCTGGAAGAACGTGCAAAGAGCCAGTTTTTTGAAAAGGTGCACGAAGAAGTTGTGCTCAAAACTCAGGAGGCTGCTAAAGAAAAGGAGTTCCAAAGTGTACCTGCTGGACCAGCTGGAGCAGTTGAGGTAAAAGAAAAACGTTACATTTTCTACCTCTTATAGACCCTTCATGACCTTCACTTCCTTTAAGTAAATAATCATAAATTTATAACTTTATTTACATCCTTTTAATGATTTTTAAGGTTTTTTGGGAGTTTCCTGGTGGTTCAGTGGGTTAAGGATCCAGTGTTGTCACTGCTGTGGTTCTGGTTACAGCTGTGGCACAGGTTCAGTCCTTGGCCTGGAAACTTCCACATGCTGCGGGCATGGCCAAAAGAAAATGATTTCTTGTAAGCTCTACTCTTTAGTTTTACCCTTATGATCTGCCTTTGGGTTTCATAACCACTATAGTTATTACATAATTATCAGTGACCAAGAGCAGTGGTTGCATGGACCAATTTTGCATGGAAGAATGCACAATCCTTAGAACTTATTTTATATTATATTTCAACCGTGTTTGAATTTTCAGAAAAATTTTAAATTACTTTCTCCACTCAACAAAATGTTTATGTACTTTTGCTTTTATGGGATTAAATATGTTCTGTTTTGTAAATTTCATTTTATATGATTATTTTAGAGTTGTGAAATTTGCCAAGAACAATTTGAACAGTACTGGGATGAAGAAGAGGAGGAATGGCATTTAAAAAATGCTATTAGAGTCGATGGAAAGGTAATTTTCAGTTCTTTATAGAGTACTTTATAAGGAAGGTGTTTTTTTTTTGTTTTGTTTTATTGTAGGGGTAGCTCACCACTTTGAAAGAAAAATGTTAATTGTTTTTGATTTTTAATAAAAAAGGTATTTCTAAGTATTGAACTTCAGTCACAGAGTGAATTGGAAGGGATTTTAGCAATCATCTGGTCCTATACTCTTTTTATGTAAGAGGTTACATAACTAATGATAAATTCAGGACTCAGTCTTCTGAGTCTATGGAGTCTGCTTTCTACATAACTATAGTATTTTGATTCAATTTATATTTCATTATAAAACTGTTTCTATCTTGAAAACATATTCCGTGTTATTTACTTATGTAAAGGAAGTTTAAGGAGAAATCAGGATGAAAATTTTGTTTTTATCCATTTTTTGTCACATTTACAAAGATAGTTTATCTTCTGGTTTAAATTTTAAAAGAAAACATTATCACTATAGTCCACTAGAAATGAATATGCATGTGAATACTTAACTTTTTCATTTTTGCTTCAGATTTATCATCCATCATGTTATGAAGATTATCAAAATGTAAGTTCTTTTTGGTTGCTGTTTGTTCTCATTAACATTAATAAATTTTGTTATTTTTTGCATCAGAACAGCATTGTTATTTTAATCTTGATATGTTCAGCTGTTTTAGTTTTTATTTATATAGCATTTTGATTGCTCACTAAATATTGGTGCTAGATTAATAAGATCTGATTTAAATTCCGAAATTTTTGTATCATTCTTTGCATTCTCTTCTGTTCAATGTTGATGATGTCTTCTACCAGGTCACTAGGCTTAGAGAAATGTGAGGAAAACTAAAGATGAGGTTTATGATGGGAGTAGTTTTTGTAAAAGTTATGGGTAGTGTTTATTGCTTTTTTTCTTACATACTCCACTCAGCCACGTAATACAGGAATAATTTTTGAATGCTCATACATGAAATCTGAAAATCAGCCCGTAGACCCTTAGAAGTTCAAGTTTTCATATTTGTAGCATGACCTTTTCTTTTCTTTTTTTAATGGCCTAATCCATGGCTTTGGAAGTTCCTGGGCCAGGGATCAGATCCGAGCCACAGCTGTAACTTGCACCACAGCTGTGGCAACGCTGGCTCCTCTACCTGTGCCATGGTAGGAACTCCATGACCAGTTTTTTTAAAACCAAAGAATGGAACAAATTAGCTTCCAAAGAATATTTGTTTCACAAGTTCAAGGGACAGTTTAGAATATTTACTTAGGTTATCAAAAGACTAGACTTCATAGGATGTTTTGATGGTTTGTGGGGATTTTTAAAAAATCTGAGTTTTTGAAGTTAGGAGTCACACATCCCAGGATATTTATTTCTAGGTGTTATCATCTAGATATTGGGGTTAAACATACAATCATGTCTAATCAATCGATTTCTTTTGGCCTTACATTGATTACTGCTTTTCTACCTTAGCACATTGCTGAGTACATATCAAATGCTCAATGTACATTTTATTAATTGGCTGCCTTTATGGCATGTTTTGTGGAAAAGAAGGGTTTTCAGTTGCATTTGGTGTATGTTTTTTCCCCCCATACAAGGGTTTTACAAAACTGTCATTTCATGTGATACTTTTGAACTTTAATCAGTATTTAAAGGGCTTTTCATTTTATAGACGTCTTCATTTGATTGTACACCATCTCCCAGCAAGACACCAGTTGAAAATCCCTTGAACATTATGTTGAACAT
Source organism: Sus scrofa (assembly GCF_054392235.1). Taxonomy (NCBI): domain Eukaryota; kingdom Metazoa; phylum Chordata; class Mammalia; order Artiodactyla; family Suidae; genus Sus; species Sus scrofa. The sequence continues at coordinate 17,348,777 of NC_139391.1, forward strand.
TGTCAAAAACGAATTGCAGGAACCTTGTGAGAGTCCCAAGGTTAAGGAAGAACGAATTGACACTCCACCAGCTTGTACAGAGGAAAGCATAGCAACACCCACTGAAATTAAAACAGAAAACGATACAGTCGAGTCAGTTTAAATAAAATGAGAAAGGTATGTTTTTCTTTTTTTAAAAAAAAAAGCTGCTGTTGGATCTAGAAGGTGAAGAATTTTTTATGTATATATAGACATATATCTATATAAATTGGCTGAGGCAGGGCCTTCAGCTATCATTTGGTTAATAAATACATTTTAGTATTTGCATTTCCTACTGCCTGCACAGTTTCAGGTGCTTGTCGTGTGAAAGTTCTGTAGATGTGTGCAAATTTAACAAAATGAAATTGTATATGTAAAAAATGTACGATTTTCACTTGTGAAACTGTAAATTATAAATAAAAATATTTTTGCTACATGGAGTGTAATATTTATGCACACCATCAAATAAAGACAGTGTTTCTGTAATTTTTATTGGGTGAAAATGGAATTAAACAGCAACTTCAACATAAGATTTTTTTCTAGTAGCTTCCCATGATTAAAGAAGCAAAGTCTGAGTTTTATCCTTCAAAAGGGGGTTGTGAGAGCACTGCAGGACTTTTCTCAAACTGAAAAGCCAGGGTCAAAAATTTTTTTTAATAAAAGGACATATTTGCATATATATATATCTATATATCTCCAGCTATAGAGAACCATCCAGATGTTCATTTTTGAAAACTATCTAATGAAGCAACTTTTATTCTTAAACTTTGACACTGATGCCATCAAACGATTAACAAATATATTTAAGTACTAAAGCTGATTTTTTTTTTTAATGACATTTTTCAAATTTGTCCAACGATTTAATGGACGTGAACATATTTCTATTTTAAGTTACAGGGGAATCTGTAAGAATGTTAATTTGAAACATGGTTAACTTTTTTCCTTTGTTGGTTTTGACTGAATTAGATGGATGCCATGAGATGTTAATATTCACACATGTAATAAATAGAATGATGATGAAATTCCAGTTTCTATCTCTTTATTTCTTGAGTGGTTTTAGAGTGACGTCTTATGTCTTTCATCACTCTGTTCTTTAAAACATGAATGAGTGCTATGAGCCAGGCACTCTGAGATGCAGGCTTTTTCTTTTCTGCTATTTATTGGAGGAGATAGGCATATAAAACAATCAAAATTAATGTGTTGAGCACTTACTATATGTAGGCATTGGCAAAAAAGTATATTTTCTCTGATACTTACAAATAATCCTAAATGGTAGATGTGGTCTCCAGTTTACAGATGAAATTGAATCATTCACTTAAAAAGCTGTAAACAAGAATGTGAACCTGGTTCTGCTTCACTTTACTCCATATTATTTACACAATTTATAAAAATAGCCTAAGAAAAATGCTAGCTAGAAATAGGCACACCAAACTGTCTGGGGGCTGGCTGACTTTATAGAGGTGGTAGTATGTAAAAATGAGCAGTAAAAGTGAAAACTTAGGAAAATACTTCATGTGTTTTCAAAAGTTAATTTTTATATGGTTAAAACAGCATTGAATAGATTATGAAGAGTCTTCTTGGTCATGTCAAGTTTGTATTACATTTATGAACACTGGAGCCAGGAGATGTTTTAAAGCTGTTAAGGAGTTCTCTGATGGCCTGGTAGGTTAAGGATCTGGTGTTGTCATTGCTGTGGTTCAGTCCCTGGCCTGGGAACTACTGCATGTCTTTGGAAGTGGTCGAAAAATAAACAGAGGTAATAGTCTACTTATGTCTAAGGTTGCTTTTTTGTTTTTTCAGGGCCACACCTATGGCATGGAGGTTCCCGAGCTAGGAACTGAATCAGAACTATAGATAGCTACTGGCCACAGCCACTCCAATCTACACCACAGTTCACAGCAACACCAGATCCCCAACCCACTGACTGAGGTCAGGGATTGAACCTGTGCCCTCATGGGTACTAGTAAGATTCGTTTCCACTGAGCCATGACAGGAACTCTTTAAAAAAAAAAAAAAAAAAAAAGAATCAAGTAAATATTTAAAAGATTGTCTAATGCTATAGAGAGGTTCAGTAAGAAAACTGGTGTCCACTGGATTTGAGGGAGATAAACACATTATGTGACAGCTGAATTTATGAATATTCATGAACAATGTCACAGAAGAAATGCTGGGATTGGAATTAAAACACATAGGCAAAACTTTCTGTTGTTCCTTTTCCAGGGATGACTGTCTATAAAAGTATGTCACAGTCAAGAGGAAGGTAACATTCAAGCCTACAAGAGTATTCTATGGAGGAAGAGGTCCAAGGACAGCCTCCTAGGGAACAAACACTGGAAAACAGGGAGTTAGTTCCATGGTGGTTGAGCAGGTTGAGGATCTTTTAACTGCTGTGGCGTGGGTGGCTACTGCGATGTGGGGTCAATCCTGGGCCCAGGAACTTGTTTGCTGAGGGTAAGGCCAAAAAACAAAAACAAAACAGAACAATGTACTGCCCCCCGCCTCCCAACCCAGTAATGAATGGAAAAGAGCCTTTCTTTCAAATAGGTAGTCAATATAAAGTCGAGATTAAGAAACATCCCCTAATGACTAAAGAAACAGTTGAGTATGGGTGAGAGGTGACAGAGAGCTCCTCTTTTACGAAATTTAATTGGGTATTTAACCAGTTAGGCAACAGGAGGGATGTTAGCCTCTATGTTAAAAAGAGCTCATTAGAGACACAAGACAGAGATAACTGATAGGCCAGTCTCAAAGCTGGAAAGAGATACTGTCAATAGCACAAGAGTAATCAGTTGGAATAGAGGAAAAGTACTTTCCCTGAGATATTTGCAGTTGGAATTGAGAACAATTCCTAGTTTTCATTTGATGTAGATGTCCGGCATTTGTGAATTAGAGTCACAGTGAATGCTAAGAACAGATGCTTATTTCCAAAGAGTCTCTGGTAGTCTCATTCAGAGATATCTCTAATATTTAAAAAGCTCCAGATAAACTTGAAACCAATGTCTTAAGACAATTACATCTCAATCAGAAAAAGCTCCATAGTTAATCCTAACAGATCCGACAACTGATCTGGAAATTGGCAACGCTTAATTTTAGAATCCTAAGAAAACAGAAAATAGTCAACACATATCATTGGGAACTAAGACCATTATCCCACACAAAAATGTATAGCAAGGATAGCTAAAGAAAGTCTCAGGGAAGATGGAACACTGTCTTGTAGTAAGAATTGAAGTTTGTGAGAAGAAATAAAAGGAATATTGTCTTCTTAAAATCTACAAATTTCAGGAGTTCCTGTCATGGCTCAGTGGCTAACGAATCTGACTAGGAACCATGAGGTTGCGGATTCGATCCCTGGCCTTGCTCATTGGGTTAACGATCTGGCGTTGCTGTGAGCTGTGGTGTAGGTTGCAGATAAGGCTCGGATCCCGAGTTGCTGTGGCTCTGGTGTAGGCCGGTGTCTACAACTCTGCTTGGACCCCTAGCCTGGGAACATCCATATGCTGCGGGAGCGGCCCAAGAAATGGCAAAAAGACCCAAAAAAAAATACAAATTTCATTGCTTATACCCTCTTGACAATATCCTTATTTCAACAATTTACCTACTTTTAAACTTCCAACTATCATGTTGTGTTAAATACTACAAAGTAATTTGTTAAAATAAGTTTTGGGGAGAAAAATAAGGACCTAATTATAACTTGCAAATTTAACAAATACTGTGTGAATCTTAAAAAAAAAAAAAAAAGACTAATGAATATAACAAAAAAAGAAAATGACTCAAAGATAGAGAACTAGTTATCAGTGGGGAGACAGGGAAGGGAAGAGGAAAGGGCAAGACATGAGTAGAGGAAAAAGAGGGATAGACTATGTATAAAACTACACAGCACAGGGAATACAGCCAATATTTTTAAGTTATAAATGATATAGTCCTTTTGAATCACTCTGTTGTACATCTGAAGCTTACATATATCAACTACACCTCAACTAAAAAATTTAAAGATTCTTACAGAACAGTTTATCTGAAATAGACAATTTTAGATTTTAGTTATATTTACCTGGCTGGATTTCTTCATGGCCTACCTGGCACCTAATGAATGCTTTGGAAGGTTTATACAAAATATTCAGGGAGATATACAGAGGTATCTAAGCATATCTCCAAAGGGAAAGATTTAGATTTGGAGGTAGAAATGGAAAATCAGGCTATTGTCAAAAAGGCCTGAACTTCTATTGTAGCAGTATATGGGGTCAGCTCCCTGAAATAAGGGACATTTTGTTGGGCAGAGGGGGAAGAGCAAGTTAAGTAAGAGCAAAAATGTACCCCTGGGGTGCCCTAGTGAGGGTATAGAGGTGAGCACCAGAGGGAAACCAAGACTGCTTGGGAAGCAGGAGGGTATAAGATAGAGAAAGGAGTGACATCAGTTCTCTTGGGTTCCCTTATCCTGCTGCTCTCTACCTTCCCAAGTCTTGCTTTGTTAAAAAAAGAGGGAGGGGGAAAGGGAGAGGATAAAACCAAACTGCACTTAATTCAGTTTTTGTCCCGGGGTTGCCCCTACTCTCTCCTCTGGAACTAGATGGAAAGATGAGAGGAACAACCTGATCTATCACCCTACCTTAGAAAAACTGAGGTAGAGGTGGATGACTAGCTATTTTTACTAATTACAACCACAAGCTTCCTTCCTGCAAAGGGTTCTGATTCTCTGGGATGCTGAGATGCCCATGTTGGTGCATTCTGAAACCTGTTTCACTTGATGGACTTTTGTAGTCAGCCCATCACTTACCTTGAAATCCTGTGCAATCTGGTTTTTACATCTTGACTATTTCATTAAAATTGCTAAGTATTATCAATGACTACTTGCCAAAACCAGTGTGCTTTTTTTATCCTCAAAGTATCTTCTTTTGCTTTACGTGAAAGTACATGTTTTCCTATGCTTCTGTATTTTAAGAATTTTTTTTTAAATTAAAAGATAAAAAAACAAAAAGACTTCCCTTCGTGGTGCAGCGGAAATGGATCCGACTAGGAACCATGAAGTTGTGGGTTTAATCCCTTGCCTCGCTCAGTAGGTTAACGATCCGGTGTTGCCTTGAGCTGTGGTGTAGATCGCAGATGCAGCTCAGATCCTTCATGGCTGTGGCTGTGGCATAGGCCAGCAACTGTAGCTCCAATTAGACTCCTAGCCTGGGAACCTCCATATACCTCGGATGCAGCCCTAAAGACAAAAGACAAGTAATAATACCTGAAGTATAGAAAATAAAACTTCCTTTCACATCTTCTTTCTGGTTCTAAAAAGTAACCACTGAGTTAACAATTTAGTATAGATCTTTACCAACTCTGGGAAAAAAAAACTCTTACGAAGTAATTTTTAGAAATTAAATGACATCACATATGTATTATTTTGTCTTTTCATTGACTCTCTACAACTACTTCCACTTTGACTAATGCATGTAGATCTACATTTCTACCCCTATATATTAATATGAATATAGCATAACTGATTTAGCCATTCTTTCACGGATGTGTATTCAAGTTCCTATTATTTACAATTACAAAGTATTGCAAGGACTATTCTAGTACATACAGCTGAGCAAGTTAGTTTTGATTTTACAACTGAATAGTTGCTAGTTCAAGGGTGATGTGTATTTAGAATTCTGACAAATGCTGCCAGTTGTCCTTCACGGGTCACTCCACTTTAGTCTTCACCAGCAGGATCTTCAGAGAGCTTTGTTTAGCCAATCCCTTCCAAAGCTCATTATCCATAATCTTTTAGTTTTTATTATTGTGAAGGTGATGTATAAACGGCCGTCTTTCTTTGTAGGGTTGCTCTTGGTATTTTTATCATGGTTCTTCCTCGTTAATTTTCCTATCAAGTTACTCTTTATCACTGACTTAATAAATATAATAAATATTGAGCCTATTCCTGGTCTCAACTTCATGGTACTATTTCTTGCAGCTTAAACCTTTAAGTTTACATAGTAAAACTTTTTTTTGTGGGGCTTAGCTTGTTTGGGAAGTCCTTCCTAAGATTTCTAAATCAAACGTTCTTTAACATTTTATATTAGTATCTTTTAATTCTAAAATTTTTGTATATGAAAAATCTGAAGACCCCTCATTTCTCTATTTGAAATGCCACCTCTATAGTAAACAGTTATTTCTGGATTTATTTGTTCCACTAATCTATCCAGTCCTGTTCCAATACCACTCTGTTCTAAATACTCTCACACTATAGTTCTGATAGGTATTTGGTTAAGTCCTCATTAGTTCTTTTTCAAAAATATTTTGGCTAACACAGTACATTTATTCTTCCAGATAAACTTTAAGATCACCTTGTCAATTTCCACTACAAATTACATTAGAATTTTTACTTGTAATGCAACAAATTTATGGTCTAAGAAGAATCATCTTTATAGTACTAAGCCTACTCATGTAGGGAACATACGTTACCTTTCCATTTTTTTAGATCTTCTGTAGCATCCATAGGTGAAGTTTTTATGGGTTTTTTCATTTAAATTTTATTTCTTGATAAGTTTATTTCTAGGATATTTCACTATCACTGCTGCTACTGAGAACAAGATTTTCCCTTACATATAAAATTTGATTATACGGAGTTCCCGTCGTGGCGCAGTGGTTAACAAATCCGACTAGAAACCATGAGGTTGTGGGTTCAGTCTGTGGCCTTGCTCAGTGGGTTAACGATCCGGCGTTGCCATGAGCTGTGGTGTAGGTCGCAGACGCGGCTCGGATCCCTCGTTGCTGTGGCTCTGGTGTAGGCCGGTGGCTACAGCTCCGATTCGACCCCTAGCCTGGGAACCTCCATATGCCGCAAGAGTGGCCCAAGAAATAGCAGGGAAAAAAAAAAAAGACAATAAAATTTAATTATATAATCTAGTATATAGGTAATCTTAATTCTGTATGTTGCTCTGATAGTTTATCATTTTACTACTCTTTATTCTAATATTTAATGGTATCTAAAAGGTGCCTTAGATTTTCCAGGTATACAGTATCATTTGTCTTATATTCCTCCCTTTCTAATATCTAACCTTATTTTTCTTATTATACTGGGTCCAAAATTCTCAGAACAATGCTGAATTGCAGCAGTGATACCAGATAACCTGAAGTATGACATTAAGCATGCTGTTTATTCCTAGTTGATACCTTCACCCAGTTAAGCAAGCTTCCTTTTATTTGTTTAATACGAATCTTATTCTTTTTGAATCAGTAATAGGTGCTAATTTTTCAAATACTTTTTAAGATCAATTTTTCTCTTATCTATCGATACTGGACATTTTCATTACTATATTGTCTACTGCTGCCTCATCCTTGTACTGCTTGAATAAACCCAACTTGGTTATGACATTATTCTCTAAATGCATTGCTGGCTTCATAGTTTCCTTGGGTTTTTTGCATATTTATTCATAAGTGAGTCTGAGGTTTAAGTTTTTTTTTCCATTATCCTTGTTTATATTCTGTTAGGGTTATGCTACCTCCAAAATTGTTAAGTCCTTGTTCCAAGTGATTTCTGTCAGGCATACATATGATGTTCTTTTATGATTACCAGTTTATTAAAGTTTTTTAACCCTTGAGCCAATTTTTTAAAATTTATATTTTCCTTAAAAATATTTCACATCCTATGTCGTGGCTTAGGGGTTAACAAACTCGACTAGTATCCATGAGGACATGGGTTCGATCCGTGGCCTGGATCAGTGGGTTAAGGATCTGGTGTTGCTGTGAGCTATGGTGTAGGTCGAAGATGTGGCTTGGATCCTGCATTGCTGTGGCTCTGGCACAGGCCGGTGGCTACAGCTCCAACTGGACCCCTAGCCTGGGAACCTCTGTATGCAGGGGTGTGGCCCTAGAAATGACAAAAAAAAAATTGTCCAAGTCAATTTTCAAGATTATTAGTATAAAATTACACTAAATAATTCACTTCTATTTTCAAAGTCTCTCATATCTGTAATATATTCCCTTTATTTCCAATATTTTCTCTCTTCAGATTTGCTATTTTTCTTTTCAAACACCAGTTACTATTATGATCAATTTTATTTTCTATGTCATTACCTTCTACTTTTAAGTTCTCTTTAAGTTAATTTTGGGCGATTTTTTTCTGCTTCTCTGTGTCTATTTCCTTTTCTGATCTTGCCCATCAAAAGTGTATCCTTTAAGAATGTGCTGCCTTATTACCTCAGGGTGTTTACCCATAAAACAAAGCAAAAAAAAAAAAAAAAAAATAGAGCCTTTACGTTATTATCTAAGTGGCTACACTGTACTAATTTAGAGTCAGTCATAGTGGGTTCCAATTCCCCACCTCCTAGTTATGTGATCTTGGCCAAATGTGATTTCTTCATCTGTAAAGATAGAAATAATAATACAGATTAAGCTTATTTGCACATTAGTTAGCACAGAAACAGGCCCATATTCGTAACCCAAGAGACATCTGATTAAGACAAAGGGCCTCAGTTACCCAGTTTTTAAAAATGAGGGAACTGGGCTGACTAATCCCAAATTCCCTTCCAAATGAAAAATTTTACTTCAATCAGTGCATCCTGCAGACAATCAACCCACCCATTCACCCACACAATAATTAGTAAGCCCTTCCCTTGAACTAAGTATTCTAGATGTTAGGAATGCCACGATGAATACAAACATAGTTCCTACCTTCCAGAAGGACAGAAGGGGATGTAGGTGTGAGGATCAGCTGTTAAATAGGTAACTACAATGCAAAGTGGTAAGTGGTCTAACAAAGGCTGTGGGAATTCAGAGACGGAGGAGTATGTACAACAAAACTCCAAGAACTAGGATGGGGAAGTTCCCTTGTAGTGCAGCCGGTTAAGGATCTGCTGTTGCCCCAACTGTGGTGTGGGTTTGATCCCTGGCTGGGGAACTTCCACATGCCACTGGTATGCCCCTCCCACAAAAGGTCTAGTTGGAAACCTAATTTAGGGACTTACTACTTAGTAGCTGTGTATAATCAGGCAATTAACTTTGGTGCATCTATCTGTAGAAATGAACAGTAATACTATCCAGGTAGTTTATGTTAAAGATTAGACAAGAAAACACAAAGCATTTGCCAGACTCAGGAACGCAACAAATGGAAACTATTGTTATAAAAGGCTAAAGAACGGTATTTGCCGTACTTCAAGAAAGGAAAGGCAGGGGTCAAGGGAATTTCCCAAATGTGTTCACAAAACAAAATTTGTTGGAAGGCAGTAAGGATGGGAAAAAACAGGGTGAGAGAAGAATCAAGGTGGGTGATGCTCTTGGAGGGCAGAGAATTCTAATTTCTCTAATTTCAATTGCTAGCGCAAAACCTGACCCATATACTTGCTATAAACATCAATGGAAGAACATACCTTAAGCAACAGGGTTGGAGAAAACAATCTGGGCCAAACTGCTGAAAGTAAACATTTTATAGTGAAAGGAACCTTGGAATCACGACACCTGGTGCGGTCTTTCGACCAATGACCGGTGTTTTATACTGGCTTTACAACTTACCTGCTGTTCAGCCTTAGCAAATTACTGATACCTTGAATCCCCTCACCTGTAAAATGGAGATTACACCTACCTTACAAAATTAGAGTGAGAATTGGTACCAAGCGATTATCAACGAGCCTGGCAGTAGTAAAACTCAATAATGTTAGCGCTGCAGCTGCTAACTTCTCCTTTAGAGCTGTTTTCCATACTTATGAAATGAAAGGGTAAAGACACATTTTCTCCAATGCTCCAACCAGCACTAGGTTTGCGAAGGACGAAAGGCCCCGCCCGGCCAGCGGCACACACACACACTCAGGTCACCTACGCCGACTGCAGTCCTGAAGCCTCCATCTGCGTCGCCGAGCCATGGCGGGCCCAGCGGATGCCTGGCCATTACACAGATAGGGTCTAGACAGAACGGGGGTGAAACTGAGTGGAATTTCACCAAACACGAATCCACACCACCATCTCTAGAGGCGAAGCCCCGGAATAAAAAGGGGAGGGAGCTAAAGCGGAGAAAGCGCGAGAGAGCGGGGAGGCCGGAAGTGACGCACGGCTACGAGGAACCGGAAATGACCGCAGCACGCCGGAAATTCATTCGTTTCCAAGGCATCGGCTTCAACACAGCTCCAGCCGGGTAGCTGGAGTCGGGACGCTGGAAAGCGACTGGGAGAAGAGGGTACCCGCCGACGGCGGTCGCCGCCACAGCGAGTCGCGGGGAGTAGCAGCCGAAGACGGCGGCCGCCGCACCAGCCATCGCGTGTGGAGGATAAAAGGCCACCACGGCGACCAGTCCAGGGAAAGGGTTAGTCGTAGAGAAGACAGTGACCACCGCTGCAGGGTCTCGACGGGAAGAGTAAGTGAAGATGTCGGCTTCTCCCGCAATGATTCGAGAAGAGTCAGTGAAGACCTGGGTCACCGCCGCAGTGTCTCTCAGGAGAGAGTCAGGAGAGGTGGTAGCCACCGTCCCAGCAACTCTTGGGAGAGAGTAAGGGGAGACCGCAGCAGTGACGTGAGTTTAAGTGAAGTCGGAAGCCACCCCACTAGTGACTCTGGGGGAACCGTCAGAGAAGACCGCGAACTCTGCCTCAGTGGGACTTGGGAGGTGATCAGGGAGGTCCGGGGCCCCCGAACCAGCGACTCCGGGGAGAGAGGCAGTGACGACCGGAGCCACTGCCTCAGCGGCTCCTGGGACGGCGGGAGTGTGGATGGCGGTCGCAGCCTCAGCAGTTCCTGGGAAGGGGTAAGTGAAGACCGCGGCTACGTGGCCAGCGAATCCTCTGCGCTAAGCGTCCGCGAAGACGCCAACCACCGCCGCTTCTGGGAGAGAGAAAGTGAAGACGAAGGTTCCCGCTGCCTGGGCACCTGGGAGGGATCGACGCAGGACGGCGGCCCCGGGCCTACAGACGAAGAGGAAGACAGCCGCTGCTGCAGTGGTTCGTGGGTCACAGCAAGCGAAGACCGCCGCAGCAGTAGAGGCCTGGACTCAACTCCTCCCCGGAGTCCAGGGGATCACACCATGCCTGGGGTGTCCGATTCAGGCCCCTCCACCTCCTCCACGGAAACTGCGACCCCATGTGAGTCAGACAACTTCGCTGGTCCTTGTCTGCCACACACCTTTTCTCACTTCAGCCGCAAGGGAGCCTTCGCCCCTTCTGGCCATTCCCTTTCTCACCTGCCACCCCTCATGACCCCTAATTGACCTATTTTTAGTGTCCTAAAGCTGTTCACCTGGCCCGCATTCTAACTCACTTCAGCTGTCCTTACTTTCCATCTGCCCCGCATTCTTGAGACTTCTTTCCCAGCTGACATCAACTCTTGTTAAAATTAATGGACCCTTTTAAGTTCCTGGCATCTCTGCAGCATTTGACTCCGTGGATATTGTTATATTATATTATATATTGGACTTACCTAATTTTCTTCCTTTGACTCTATTGACTCTCCCTTATCTGTCTATCTTTCTATCTATCCATCTATCCATTCATTCATGCATGCTGACTTTTCTTCAATCCTCTTCTAAAATGTTGCTTTTTTCCATGGATAGTGCCATCATTGATGCTTTTTTTCTTGTCATGTATCATGACTTCAACCCTACTGAGGACCTCCAATCTGTTATTCATTCGGTAAATGCTTATTGAGCGCCTATTGAAATATGAAATATTTTAATTAATGGAGTATGAAAATATGAAAAATATTGATAACATATATCTGCCTATGTGAGATAAGATGTGCTTTGTGTCAAGGATATGTGAGCAAAGAAGACGAGCACATTCCTTACCTTCTAGTGGGGAAGGTACATACTAAGCAAATAATGATTAATGTGGTGACTATTATAACACTCCTCTGAGTAGAGCGACCTTAGCGCCAGTAGGGGATGAGGTTGAAGATCAGAAAAAGCTGCCTAATAATGAGACTCAGCTAATAATGAGATCTCAACTCCAGATCTCTCCTCAGAGTATTATGAGGCTGCATAGGGTAACTGCCAGAAGTGTTGGCGAGCTCTTTACAAATCATTTTGATGTTGGGGAGCTCCCTGGTGGTCTAGTGGTTAGGATTTGGCACTTTTATGGGCACAGCCTGGGTTCGGTCCCAGGTCTGGGACCTAAGATACCACATCAAGCTACTGCATGCCATGCTCCATCTCCTCTCAAAAAAAAACCCTAACAATTTGAGGTCAAAAATTGTGCCTCTTTGTTTGGTTTAGGAAATGCTTTGATTGAACTATTTACTTCTTCCTTCAACAACTGTCTGTTCATGCTTAGATATCTTTATTGCTTCTGGTTCACAATGCACATCAACATATTTCACAGAACAGTAAGGCTGACAGTGCAGTCTTGATGTTTGGAACATTAAATCATAAAATATAAGACACTAAAATGTTTGAAGTAAAAATTGTGACCCGTCATTCCTTTCTTAGTGTAGGACATATGAAAAATTTATGAAAAACTTGATATGAAAAATATGAAAATATGAAAAATATTGATAACATGTATCTGCTTATGTGAGATAAGATTCTGGTAAAGCCTTTTCCCTGGAGAGTGGGCCTTTTTTACAGTGGGCCTTTTTTACATTGGGCATATTTCAAAATGGCTACTTCTCTACTTTACCAAAAACATGAAGTGATTTTTCTTGATTTTTCACTGTGATAACTTGGTGGGGTTTTGAAGTAAAAAATCTATGAAAATGAGGGGGCATCCTAAGACCATGGCCTGAGGAATTTTTCACTCAGGCCAGTAAATACCCAGCCCCTAGCAGTTTATCAAAATCACCATTTAAGTGTTTCTAGAAATTTATGGTTCCTGTGGCTTCTGCTCCAGATAAGCTGAACTTGATTGTGTTTCTCTGTATTTGCCTGTCTGTTCCATTTCAGGGTGACTGTTTGCCCTGAGACCTTAATTCTCTGATGAATCTAAGAAAGCTGTTTTCAGTTTGTTCAGCTTTTTGCCTCTATGTATGGGGGTGATAACTTCCATGCTCTTTACATACTGAAGAGCTAAAATCAAAGTCTGATTTTTTTTTTTTTAGGGCCACACCTGCAGCATATGGAAGTTCTTGGCCTAGCGGGTCAAATCAGAGCTGTAGCTGCTGGCCTAAGCTATAGCCACAGCAATGCAGGATCCAAGCTGAGTCTTGACCTACACCACAGCTCACGGCAACACTGGATCCTGAACTCACTGAGCGAGATCAGGGATCAAACCCAATCCTCATGGATGCTGGTCCGGTTCGTTACTGCTGATCCACAATGGGAACCCTTGAAGTCTGATTAAGATATTAGTCACAAACATCTCGGCAGTAAATTATTTGGAAAGCCAAAGTGATTTTGTGTTTTCAGTTCAGTTGTTGCTTTAGTCTTTTTTTTAGTTTTGTAATGTATTTTAAGCAGTTGGATTTTTGTCAGTAGGTGCCAGGAAGAAGGTGCATTTTGGTAGTATACATGATGCAGTCCGAGCTGGAGATGTAAAGCAGCTTTCAGAAATAGTAGAACGTGGTGCCAGCATTAATGAAGTTGATGTTCTTCATAAATTTACCCCTTTACATTGGGCTGCACATTCTGGAAGTTTGGAGGTAAGAAACTATATAAATTATTAAACTGAGATTAAGTCTGGAGCTGTTAGAAGTTTTGTAAATTTAGCAAACAGAACTAAGTCCTTAGGCTAGGCACTGCAAATATTTTTCTTTTCAATTCAGTCTAACATTTGGGTGTTTTGGTTACTATAGTTTTGTAATCAATTATCCTATAACTTGGTGGCATAAAATAACTTTTTTTTTTTTTTTGGCTGCTCTCATGGCACATGGAAGTTCCTGAGCTAGGGATTGAACCTGTGCCAGAGCAGCAACCCCAGCTGCTATAGTGACAATGCCAGATCCCTAACTCACTGTGTCACAAGGAAACTCCTATAATAACCATTTATTTATGTCCAGGAGTGAATCAGCAATTTGGATTTCAGGGACAGGCAGTCTCTGCTCCATTATATCTGGGCTTCAGTTAGAAGTTTTCAAAAGCTGGGGCTGGAATCTTCTGAGTGCTTGTTCATGCAGACGTCTGGTGATAAATGCTGGCTATAGGCTGAGCACCTTAATGGCTTGCCATGTGGGCCTTTTTGTGAGGTCTCTACACCTGTGCTAGCTTGTGCTTCCTCACAGTGTAGTGGCCAGGTTCCAAAGGCAAGCATGGAGGGTAACTTACAGAGAATAACATAATACATTCCTGGCTCTATCAAATCCTAATGTTTTTGCTGTAGTTGTTTCAGATTTTTCAAAAGGAAATATGGACTTCAAATGTATCTGTGATATTCTGAGCACCCCTTCCAGCTATCATTTCCCTCCTTCCAACTCCAGAGATAACTATTACTCTGAATTTGGTGTTTATTATTACTTTCTATATCTTATGCTGCATTATATATGATTATCACTGTTCTAAATGAAATATAAATGTCATCATATTTTGTGTATCATTCAGTGGCTTTTTTTTTCCAACAGCGTGTCTTTGAGTTTTAACCACGTGGTTACATATATGCACTCTAATTCATTTCTTTCAGCCATGTTGTAATATGCTATTCTTAGGTGAATATCAGAATTTATTCCTTTCTTTTTTTCTTTTTCTTTTCTTTTTTCTTTTAGGGCCACACCCGCATCATATTGAGGTTCCCAGGCTAGGGATCAAATCAGAGCTACAGCTGCTGGCCTACATCACAGCCAAAGCAACAGAAGATCCTAGCCACGTCTGTGACCTACAGCACAGCTCACGGCAATGCCAGATCCTTAACCCAGTGAACAAAGCCAGGGATTGAACCCGCAACCTCATGGTTCTTAGTTGGATTTGTTTCTGCTGCGCCAGGATGGGAACTACCAGAATTTATTCATTTTTTGATTGATGAATATTTCATTGGTTTCAGTAGTGTGGGAAGTGCTTAGTGAGTATTTTATGCACAACTTCTAATTCTTGGGCTGTGTACAAAAGCTAGATGAAATTTTTCTTATGATTCATGGTTGCGTGTGGGGAGCTTATTTTAGCTATTACATTTCCCCAGCCTGTAGGGCTGCAATAGGTCTATTCACTATGTGTCTCTCTTTTTGCCCCTGCTGCACAAACAAAAACTGCTTTCTGTGAATATAAATTTCTTGTTTAGGCTTCTCTGCATCTTGGAACCAAATCTGGTTCAAAGAATCTCTCTCCACCAGTCTGTGTGCCCCATTTGAAATGTAGGGATTTTTGCTTTGGTCTGTTTGTGGCTTTCTTTTCACCTGGGAGAAGTGTGTCTTAATGGGTCTTTCTGTGCTTGCAGCCGTGCATGGCTATTTTCTCTTTGGTTTTCTCCCACATCCCTGTTTGATCTACACATTGGCAGCTTTCCCATCTGTTTGGTGGTTTCACATGTCTCCAAGTTTCATCAAGTTGGGGTTTTCTTGTCCTTTAAAAAAAAAAAAGATTTTGAAGCGAGGAGGAAATACTGATTTTACTCTGCCACTTTCAAATAGGATTGGACTTCTTTCTATATCATTTATTTCCTCTCTTTCCTGGGATCCTTTCAGCTTCTCTGGTACTCTCATTTAGTCTCTTTGGTTAACCTACTCTGCCTTCCCTAAAATTAGTGTTATTCTTTTTTGTTTTTTTCTTTTTAGGCCACGCCTGTAGCACATGGAAGTTCCTGGGCTAGGGGTCGAATCAGAGCTATAGCTGCTGGCCTGTGTCACAGCCATGGCAACACCTGCTCGGAGCCACAGCTGTGACCTACCCTGCAGCTCAGAGTAATGCCAGATCCTAAACCCACCAAGCAAGGCCAGGGATTGAACCTGTATCCTCTCGGAGACAACATCCGGATTTTCACCTGCTGAACCACAACAGGAACGCCAAATTAGTGCTACTCTTTATGCTTCTGCTAGTGGCCTTCTCTCTCACTTTACACACTCTCCCCAGGCCATTTTTAAATTTCCTTGGCTTTATCACTTCTACATAATAATTCATTGATTTGCTTTCCCTCCAGAATTTGAATTCTGGCTTATGCATCTAGTGCTTATCCATAGCTCATGCATATCTGACCTACATCTCAAATTCAACTGGTCTGAAACTAAATTGTTACTCTTTTCCCTTCCTTTCTTAGATTTCTAGGCTAATGTCCTTGGCATCATTATTGAGTTGTCTCAGTGTTTTGTAGAGGGTGTCAGCATTTGTCTAGATGAAGTTCACTTCATGATGCACACTGATGTAGTGAGAGCTGATCACTCGGTTGGTTCTGTTCCATTTTTGTCTCTCAGATTTGTCCTCTCCATCCTCATTTCCAGTCCTCCGCTGCCTTAGATCTACTTGATTTCCTTGTTTTCTGTCTTGTCTACCTTTAGTTCATAACCAACACGCATAATTACTGTGTTAAAATATAAATCTGATCTTGCTTAAGTCCATATGGTGACTTTTTCTACCCTGTAGGGTAAAGTTGAAATTGTTTAATATAGTAGACTTGTCTTTCCAGCCTCATCTCCCATCATACTTGTTTTATGCTGCTGTATTGGTGGCTACTGTCATTTCCCAAACTACTGTTTCATATTATCATAGACTTTGTACATGCATTTCATCTTCCTAGTCTCACCTTTTCCTTGTGGTTAGCTGGTTGAAATCCAGGTCAGGTAGCACCTACTTGGCAGAGCCTTCTGGGGTTCCCCCCTCAATATCTTTCAACTAGCAACTTTTTCTTCAATTTTATACATATTTTAAAATTGTGTTTATCACATTGAATTGTATCCTCTATTAGATTTTGAACTCTTTGAAGGTACAATTTGGGTTTTATTTATCTTTTTTTCCCCACAGCATCTAGCACAGTGTCTGGAATATTGGAATAACATTGCGGATTCTCAACAAATGTTTGTTGTATTGTTGAATTAAGTTTATGTTCTAGTGTCTAGCACAGTGCATGGCGGACGTTCAAGAAATGTTTGCTGAATTTGAGCAAAAATAAGTCTAAATCAGAAGGTTTTGGTGCTTTTCTACTTTCTCATTTAAGGATCATTAATTCTCTTTTGAGTATTGCATTAATATCCTTACATTTTGTTATCCTTTCTGAAATTTCTTAAGACTTGTGGTACTTTGATAGTATAAAATAATCACGAAATTGAAGTTCTCTTGTGATGCAGTGGCTTAAGGATCTGGCATTGTCACTGCAGTGGCTTGGGTTCCCTTGCTCAGGAATTTCCACATGCTGTGGGTGCAGCAGAGAAAAACATCACTAAATTAACAACTGCTGAAAACTATGCTTTATTAGACTTCATTTTTTTTTCTCCTGTTGGATTGTTGCTGAAATATTGGCCACCTCTCTACACCAGTGCCAAATAGAAACACAGAGGCAGAGTTGGAGGAAACAGAAAAAGTAGCTTTCGTTGCCAGGCAAAGAGGGGAACACAGCAGCCTAGTGCCTCAAGGACTGTGACCGCCCCCTTGGAGGAGGTAGTGAAGAGTCTTAGAGTGTTTGAGGAACAGGGCATGATCAGCTCCTGGACATTTTCTTGGTTGGTGGCTAGTGAGGTCATATGGAGTCAGCGTCATCAACCTTCTGGTTCCAACCGGTCTGGGCTTTACGTGCTTGTGGGCAGCACAGAGTTGATTTCTTCCCCCGGTGGGGACTTCAGCAGCTGCAAAACACCTTCAAGGACATGGCTTGGAGTATTATCTATAGTCTTGGAAGAACTGAAAGTCCTCGACTTTGTTGAATGGCTGAATTATTAATACTGTTTTCTTTTTTTCTGTTTTTCTTTTTTCACTCTCTGATAAAATTGGTTCTTTGACTAAAGTTTGTAGAGAAAAAGTCAGGTGGAGGACATGAGTTGGGGAGATCCACTCTGAGAAGGCCTCAAGGGTACTGCTCAGTTACGAGAGGAAATATGAAAATATTGAGCGAGGCCAGGGATTGAACCTGCAACCTCATTGTTCCTAGTCAGATTTGTTTCCCCTGTGCCACGACGGGAACTCCTGTTAAACAAATTCTTTAAAAAATCATTTCTTTTAGTTCTCTAAAGGGCCGCTCCTGCAGCATATGGAGGTTTTCAGGCTAGGGGTTTAATCGGAGCTGTAGCCACTGGCCTACGCCAGAGCCGCAGCAATGTGGGATCTGAGCCGTGTCTGTGACCTACACCACAGCTCACGGCAACACCGGATCCTGAACCCACTGAACAAGGCCAAGGATCGAACCTGTAACCTCATGTTTCCTAGTCGGATTCGTTAACCACTGAGCCACGACGGGAACTCCAGTCTCTTTAAGTGGTTGTTTTTGACAACTCTGTCTAGCTTTATCATTATTTCTTGGGGGCGATTTGCCAGGTTCCTCACTTAGCCACTCTTGAAGTCCTGCTGATCGGTCAATTGTTTTTCAACAAACACGCAATGCAGTCCAATGGTGAACAGTATTTTTATTAAATGGTGCTGGCACCAGCTGGATAGTCACATGTAAGAAAACGAACCTCAACTCATAATTGATATCATATGTAAAAATGTACTGAAAACAGGTCTTGGACAAGTGTAAAACTTAAAAAATTTCTAAAAAATATATATGAAAATATCTTTCTTTTTTTATGATTTTCTTCCATTATAGCTGGTTTACACTGTTCTGTCAATTTTCTCCTGTACAGCAAGGTGACCCAGTTACATGTACATGTATACATTCTTTTTTCTCACATTATCATGCTCCATGATAAAGTGACTAGATATAGTCCCCAGGGCTATACAGCAGGGTCTCCTTGCTTATCCGTTCCAAAGGCAATAGTTTGCGTCTGTTAAGCCCAAGCTTCCAATCCATCCCACTCCCTCCCCCTTGACAACCGCAAATCTATTCTTAATGTCTATGATTTTCTTTCCTGTGGAAAGGTTAATTTCTGCCATATATTAGATTCCAGATATAAGTGATATCCTATGGTATTTGTTTTTCTCTTTCTGACTTCACCTAGTATGTCTCTAGTTCCAACCATGTTGCTCTGAATGGCATTGTTTTGTTCTTTTTTATGGCTGAGTAGTATTCCATTGCATATATATACCACATCTTCTTAATCCAATCATCTGTCAATGGACATTTACGTTGTTTTGATGTCTTGGCTATTGTGCATAGTGCTGCAATGAACATGTGGGTGCATGCGTCTTTTTCAAGGAAAGTTTTGTCTGGATATATGCCCATGAGTGGGGTTGCTGGGTCATATGGTAGTTCTAGGTATATAGTTTCCTCCATACTGTTTTCCATAGTGGTTGTACCAGTTTACATTCCTACCAGCAGTGCAGGAGGGTTCTCTTTTCTCCACACCCTCTCCAGCACTTGTTATTTGTGGACTTATTAATGGTGGCCATTCTGACTAGTATGAGGTGGTACCTAAGATTTGTATTTCTCTAATAATCAGTGATGCTGAGCATTTTTTCATGTGTCTGTTGGCCATCTGTATATCTTCTTTGGAGAAATGTCTACTTAGGTCTTTTGCCCATTTTTCAATTGGGTTGTTGGCTTTTTTTGCTGTGGAGTTGTATAAGATGTTTGTATATTTGAGAGATGAAACCCTTGCCAGTTGCATTGTTTGAAATTATTTTCTGCCATTCTGTAAGTTGTCTTTTTTTTTTTTTTAATGGTTTCCTTTGCTGTGCAAAAGCTTGTCAGTTTGATTGGGTCCCATTGGTTCATTTTTGCTTTTATTTTTGTTGCTTTGGAAGACTGACCTGAGAAAACATTTGTAAGGTTGATGTCAGAGAAAGTTTTGCCTATGTTCTCTTCTAGGAGTTTAATGGTGTCTTGTCTTACATTTAAGTCTTTAAGCCATTTTGAGTTTATTTTTGTGCATGGTGTGAGGGTGTGTTCCGGTTTCATTGATTTACATGCAGCTGTCCAGTTTTCCCAGCACCACTTGCTGAAAAGACTATCTTTTCCTCATTTTATATTCTTGCCTCCATTGTCAAAGATTAATTGACTGTATGTGTCTGGGTTTACTTCTGGGTTCTCTGTTCTGTTCCATTGGTCTGTATGTCTGTTTTGGAACCAGTACCACGCTGTCTTGTTTACTGTAGCTTTGTAATATTCCCTGAAGTCTGGGAGAGTTATGCCTCCTGCTTGGTTTTTGTTCCTCAGGATTGCTTTGGAAATTCTGGGTCTTTTGGAGTTCCATGTAAATTTGGATTGTTTGTTGTAGTTGTGTGCAAAATGTCCTGGGTAATTTGATAGGGATTGCATTAAATCTGTAGATGGCTTTGGATAGGATGGCCATTTTTACGCTATTAATTCTAACTCAGGAGCGTGGAATATCTTTCCATTTCTTTGAGTCCTCTTTAATTTCCTTGATTAATGCTGTATAGTTCTCAGCATGTTAAGTCTTTTGCCTCCTTGGTCAGGTTTATTCGCAGTATTTGATTTTTTGGGGTACGATTTTAAAAGGGATTGTATTTTTGTATTCCTTTTCTAGTATTTCCATTGTTAGTATACAGAAATGCAACTGATTTCTGAATGTTAATCTTATATCCTGTTACTTTGCTGAATTTGTTGATCAGTTCAAGTAGTTTTTGGGTTGAGTCCTTAGGGTTTTCTATATATAGTATTATGTCATCTGCATGCAGTGACAATTTTACCTCTTCTCTTCCAATTTGGATATGTTTTATTTCTTTTGTTTTTTGGATTGCTGTGGCTAGGACTTCCAGTACTTTGTTGAATAAAAGTGGTGAGAGTGGGTATCCCTGTCTTGTTGCAGATTTTAGTGGGAAGGCTTTCAGCTTTTCTCCATTGAGTATTGTATTTGCTGTGGGTTAGTCATAAATGGCTTTTATTATGTTAAGGTATGTTCCCTCTATAAGCAGGAAAAAATCTTTCCAAGTCATAAATTTGACTAAGAACTTGTTGCTAGAATATATGAGACTCTCACAAATCAATAGTGAAAAAATTAAAAATCCAATTAGAAATGGGCAAATGAGGAGTTCCCGTCGTGGCGAAGTGGTTAACGAATCCGACTAGGAACCATGAGGTTGCAGGTTCGGTCCCTGCCCTTGCTCAGTGGGTTAACGATCCGGCGTTGCCGTGAGCTGTGGTGTAGGTTGCAGACGCGGCTCGGATCCCGCGTTGCTGTGGCTCTGGCATAGGCTGGCGGCTACAGCTCCGATTTGACCCCTAGCCTGGGAACCTCCATATGCCGCGGGAGCGGCCCAAGAAATAGCAACAAAAACAACAACAAAAAAGACAAAAGACCAAAAAAGAAATGGGCAAATGACTTCAAGTAGATTACCTTAGGTAGTATAGCCATTTTGAAAAAAACTTCTTGAAGGTAGAATCTACAGGCTTGAACGTATAAAGACAGTAACACTATATGTAGTGCAGAACTCTAGTACTGTATTATATTGAGACTTAGTTTAATTAAATAAATCTTAAATGCGGAGTTCCCTTTGTGACTCCGCAGATTAAGAACTCAACATAGTTTCTGTGTGGAGGTGGGTTTGATCCCTGGCCTCACTCAGTGAGTTAAGGATCTGGCATTGCTGTGGCTGTGGTATAGACATGCATCTGCAGCTTGGATTCTACCCCTGGCCCAGGAATTTTCATATGATGCAGGTGTGGCTGTAAAAAAAAAAAGAAAATTTTTAAAATTTTAAAAAGCTTAAATGGATATGTATATGACTCCCTCCCTTTTTAAGATATGCTATTTATTTTTTTTTAGAAAATAGTAGAAAAAAACAAACAAACAAACAAACAAAAAAAACAGAGTTCCCATCGTGGCTCAGTGGTTAACGAATCCGACTAGGAACCATGAGGTTGCGGGTTTGATCCTTGTTTAGTGGGTTAACGATCCGGCATTGCTGTGAGCTGTGGTGTAGATCGCAGACGCGGCTTGGATCCTGTGTTGCTGTGGCTCTGGTGTAGGCTGGCAGGTACAGCTCCAATTAGACCCCTGGCCTTGGGAACCTCCATATGCTGTGGAAGCGGCCCAAGAAAAGACAAAAAGACAAAAAAAAAAAAAAAGAAAGTAGTAGAATAACAATATTTGCTCTGATACAGAAGTTTCTGAGCCCATTTAATCTATGGCAGAGTTTGTAAATTAGCAGTCATTCAGTGAATTTGACCACACATGCGTTTTGTTTGTCTTGTAAAGTATTAGCTAAATGTAAGATTGGGACCAGTATTTCAGTCATCTCAAAAACTGGCTAGGATTCAGTAGGATTTCACCTTTTGAGCAAGGAATGTGGTCTCCTGTTTGCCCCAGCTCCTACTTCTCCCTGTTGTTTACCTAACAGTAAGACCAAATGAGGGTCACCATATCATAATGCCTGTGCTTTTGTTTGGGGTATAGCTGGCCCCCCCATTTACTTACGATGCTTCTCAGGCTGTAGTATTTCATGAGTACAGACTAACCTAAAGATATTAAAATGTTAAAAATGTCTATTAACATGGTTAATGTGTATTTTCTTAATGTAGTGTCTTCATTGGCTCCTCTGGCATGGGGCTGATATCTCACAAGTAACCGGGAGGGGTTGGACAGCAGCTCACATAGCCGCAATCAGGGGACAGGATGCTTGTATGCAGGTAATAATAACTTTGGTTACTTTTTAAAAATTTGGTAGGTTGAATTATTTTGGCATACTCCTATTGGGCTGTTGCCTTTCTTCTAATTAATTTCATAGATTGAGTTCTGTGTTCTAAACAAAAACGTACTGGATTCTAGGACTCATATATTTGGGCACCAACTGTCACTCAAACACATTGTCTAAGAACAGAAATAGGAGTTCCCGTCGTGGCGCAGTGGTTAGCGAATCCGACTAGGAACCATGAGGTCACGGGTTCGGTCCCTGCCCTTGCTCAGTGGGTTAAAGATCCGGCGTTGCCGTGAGCTGTGGTGTAGGTCGCAGACGTGGCTCGGATCCCGCGTTGCTGTGGCTCTGGCGTAGGCCGGTGGCTACAGCTCCGATTCAACCCCTAGCCTGGGAACCTCCATATGCCTCGGGAGCGGCCCAAGAAATAGCAACAACAACAACAACAGACAAAAACACAAAAGACAAAAAAAGAACAGAAATAATTTTATCTCTTAAGTAGTTGGATGTTTGGGTTCTTTTAAGGGATGTCATAGCATGCCTAGATGATCTTCTTTATAGCTTGCCATGCCTAAAATTCCTTTTTTATGTATTTCCTGGCCAGAGTTATACATAAATATGTGGCAGGCTCTAGTTTATTAGAGTAGCTAGATTTAATCAGTATGGTGAAATGGACTGGAACTTGGAGGAATACAGAATTGTGTATGTGAACTGTCCCTGCCTGTAAGAAGCCTGAGACTATGGAATGACAGAAGCTCTCCCCAGTGAGTTAAAAAACAGTGCAAAGTACAGTCTGTGAATAAGGTTCTCATGAAAAGTATAGACGAGAATTGCAGAACTTACAGGGGAGCCACAAATAGAGGAAATAAAACTTCAGCTAATCCTAAAAGAATGGGTTGATTTGAAAAAGATAAATAGTGGAGTTCTCTTGTGGTGCAGTTGTTTAAGGATCTGGTGTTGTCACTGCAGCTTGGGTCACTGCTGTGACTCAGGTTTGATCCCTGGCTTAGGAAATTCCATGTGCCGCGGATGTGGCAAAAAAAAAAAAAAAAATAGCGAAGAAGCATTGTGGGAAGGGAATGTGGTTTCAGATGCAAATAAAAATAATGATTTTCACTTGTTAAACCGTTTTTTCATAGTCTTCCATGTATCACTTCATTTAATACAACAATCTTATGAGTTCCCGTTCTTGAAGACTAGGAAACAGATTCTGGGAGTTAAGTACTTTGTCTAAAGTGACAAAGTCAAGGATTGAACCTAGACTTTGTCCTATTAACCTCTATGCTATATATATATATATATATATTTTTTTTTTTTTTTTTTTGGCCACTCCTGCTACATATGGAGGTTCCCAGGCTAGGGGTCCAGTCAGAGCCATAGCTACTGGCCTAAACCACAGCCAAAGCAACGCAGAATCCAAGATGCATCTGTGACCTACACCACAGTTCATGGCAACGCCAGATCCTGAGCAAGTCAGATTTGTTAACCACTGAGCCACAACGGGAACTCCTTTAAGCTATAATTGTATGAGAAGTCTTTTTGTTTTTGTTTTTGTTTTTTTGTTTTTTGGCCATGCTGTGGAATATGGAAGGTGAAGTTCCCAGGCCAAGGATTGAATCTGAGCGGTGGCTGCGACCTATGCTGCAGCTGTAGCAACTCCAGATCCTTAACCTGCTGTGCCACAAGGGAACTCTATGAGAAGTCTTTAAATTGAATAAATGAGATGTGTTCAGGGAATATACCATTATATGAGTTTGATTGAGTGTAGATGGTTTGTTATGTGGAATGTTAATGAACTAAATTTGAAAAAGCCATATTTGTAAAACATCTTAGAAATAAAATAAAGGTTCATTTGTATAGGAGAGTTATCTATGAATAGAGTATGTGCGTGTGCAAATGTACATACACATGGACGTTAACAGGGGAATATGTTGCAGGAAATTATTTAAGCTAGGTATACCTAGGATCTAAGATGAAGAGTTTGGAAGCAAGAAGACCAGTTAGAGACTCTTGGTATAATCACTAACCATAGAGGGTGAGATTTTTGGTATACAGTTATAAAAAGAAAGAAAATCATTGAAGACATCTTGCAAAGCAGGTATTGACAAAGCATAGTGAGAATGTAAATTTCTGAGTCAGAATGACAGGTAAGGAGTTCCCGTCATGGCGCAGCGAAAACAAATCCAGTTAGGAACCATGAGGTTGCATGTTCGATCCCTGGACTCACTCAGTGGGTTAAGGATGTGGCGTTGCCGTGAGCTGTGGTGTAGGTCACAGATGTGGCTCGGATCTTGTGTGGCTCTGGTGTAGGCTGGCGGCTGTAGCTCCAATTGGGCCCCTAGCCTGGGAACCTCCATATGCTGCAAGTGCAGCCCTAAAAAGCAAAAAAAAAAAAAAAAAAAAAAAAAAAGACAGATAATTATGGCATTATAGATAGGGACATTTGAGAGGCAGGGGAGATTTAGAAGGAAAGATGCTGAGTTCAATTTGGCACATTGTTGAGGTTAAGGTGCCTATAGGTCGTTCACGTGCAGAAGGTCCAGGCAGTTAAAAGGGTGCTGGAGACAAAGATTCAGGAGTAAAAAGCATAAAGAAGAGTGTAGAGTATTGAGGACTGAATGTTGACAAAGATTACTGATAGGAATGGGAGGAATCAGAGAAATTAGTGAAGAATGCCAAGGAGAAAGACAGGAGAGCCAAGATCCATTAGGACTGTGCAAGTGAAAATAGAAGTTTAAGAAGTTAGGCAGGATATCTGTTCCAGGATAAAACACTTAAGGAAATGCTGGTGAACTAGAGAACTCACCCTAGGGGAGGATGGCTATATTTCTATGCAATGACAGGGATGGCACTCAGTTTGCAGGTGGATTTGAAGTTGAGGCAGTGAGGCATTAATTTGAGAAGTAGGCCACAAAAGGAAGGAGCAAATAAAACAACTTAAGGGGATATCAGGGTCAAATGAAACATTACTTGATGCTTTTTTTCCTCTAAGTATTGGTTTAACTCATTCCCTCTGCCTTGATTGGCCTCTTCCCCAAAGTGACCTCTTCATTCTTAGAGCTTTTGTGAAGCTTTTTGTGTACTATATTGTGTTATTGTTATCTTGTCAGGGACTTCTTTGTATAGTTTATTATCTTTGTCTTTATACATATCCTAATTCCCTAAATTGATATGTCTTCATATACTCTGCAGTGACACAGTAGGCACTCAGTATATGGTTTGTGATGACTATTGGCTAATTTGCTAGTGGGAGTCAGACAGAATCATGGAGACTCTTCTTCCTAAAACACTTGATAAGAATTATGACCAAGTAAACTTTTGCTGAGATACTGGTAGATATAGGCTGGTTACAAAACAAAAAAATGTTGGAGAGAGATAAAACTAAAGAATACTAGCTAATAATTTTTTAAAACAGTTACTCTGTGTATTATATAAAGTGGCATGTTATGTATCTGATATAGGAGTTCCCGTCATGGCTCAGCAGAAACAATCCGACTAGCATCCATGAGGATGCAGGCTCAATCCCTGGCCTTACTCAGTGGGTTAAGGATCTGGTGTTGCCATGAGCTGTGGTGTAGCTTGCAGAGGCAGCTGGATCCCACATTGCTGTGGCCGTGGTATAGGTTGGCAGCTGCAGCTCCAATTCGACCCCTAGCCTGGAAACTTCCATGTGCTGTGGGTATGGCCCTAAAAAGACCAAAAAAAAAAAAAAAGTCTCTCAAGCATTTTTTTAGGACTAGCTAAATATTTCTCACTTTTTTTTTTTTTTTTTTTTTTAATGTGTCCACAGGTTGTGGAAGTTCCTAGGCTAGGAATTGAACCATCACCATAGCAACGACCATCACCACAGCAGTCACAACCTCAGATCCTTAACCTCCTGAGCCATCAGGGATCTCCAAGAATTTCTTAAACTTTGCATGTAGCACATATGCAAGAACTTATATGATAACTTAGCTATAGTTTAGTAAATGGCTTGCCTTTAAATAATCTGCCTCTGCTTTTATGATTTAACATCTATATTCATATGAGCTCACTTTTCCTTTCTCTTCTTCTAGGCTCTTCTAATCAATGGAGCAAATCTGGCAGCTCAAGATGATCGTGGATGCACTCCTTTACACCTTGCTGCAACACACGGACATTCTTTCACTTTACAAATAATGCTCCGAAGTGGAGTGGTGAGGGATTCCTGTTAATAAGAGAGAATGTATAACCATATAGATGGACTAACATTTGGTACTCTGGCTATCACTTCCTCACTTTTAAAATCCCTTATATGACTTTGAGCAATTTGATCTCTCTTTAGCTTTTCCATCTTAAAATATGGGAGCAATAATTTAGACAAATCAACAACAACAAAAACACCCAGTTTACTGGTACAAAATATTTTGGAGGCTGTCAGTTTAGAGTTTAATAGGGAAGATTCTGAAGCTTCCAAACATATCTTAACCAGGGATTGTAAGCCTTTCTGAATTGCTGTATTTACCTATGGGTTTTTTTGGTTTGTTTTTTGTTATGTTGGGTTTTTTTTTTTTTTTTGGCTCTTATTTCATACACTAATTTAGAAAGTGATTTACATCTCCAGAAATTTCATTTATTGTGATAGTTGTTTTTAATATTACCCGGTGTTGTGGAAAAAAAAAAAAAACTCTTTATACTCTCAATATGATTTGATCATTTGAATCCATCTCTTTTCATTTTATAAATCTAGAACTTGTGACCAGTAAAATGTTGCTTAAGCTCCTCTTTAAAAACTAGTTTTTGGGAGTTCCTGTTATGGTACAGTGTGTTAAGAATCTGACTGCAGCAGCTTGGGTCACTGCAAAGGTGTGGGTTCAATCCCTGGCCCAGTGCAGTGGGTTGAAGGATCTGGTGTTGCTGTGGCTGTGATGCAGGTCACAGCTACAGCTTGGATTCAGTCTCTGGCCTGAGAAGTTCCGTATACCACAGGTGTGGCCCTAAAAAAAATTTTTGGTTAATTATGTTCTTTTAAAGACTTTAAAATTTCATTGCTATCTTATTAGCTCATATGTCCAAATCATTGGTTGCAGTAAATATTTCTGTTATAGTTAATATTTGCCATATAGCTTTAAGAATAGCCTCCAGTTTTCATTTGCAGAGTTAAGATGCAAGACTGTTTCCCCTACAAAACAGAAAGAAACTAAGTCCTCGTGAAATGTTACCTCTAGGATCCCAGCATGACTGATAAGAGAGAATGGAAACCTGTGCATTATGCAGCTTTTCACGGGCGACTTGGCTGTTTGCAACTTCTAGTTAAATGGGGGTGTAGCATCGAAGATGTGGACTACAATGGAAACCTTCCAGGTAGGTATTTGAAAAAGCAAATATTTGGTCTTTTCTGTTAATGTAAACTTTTAAAATGTTGGGTCATGTTTAAGAAATTTAAGCTGTCATCATTCTAATAGCTCCTAAAAGGACTGAATAGGTTGGCATGAGCATTTATCTTGCATTGTGTTTGTTATGTACCCCCCTCGAGATTGTTTTTTGTTTTTGTTTTTTCCTGGGACCATATCAGCAAAGGAAAAATTGGCAAAGTTAAACTTGGATTTACACCCCCCTCCAGTTGTTTGCTTCATCTACTGTCCAGTGTTATTGTTTAACTTCATAGGTGTCTGTTCCACGGACTTCTTAAAAAAAAATAGTACAAATAGTGGACACTAGTGTATTTGATTTAATTTTCTCATTGCAGTTGTCTAGCTTGTGATCAACTAGATTGAGAAAGAGGATAGTCTCCTTCATGTCCTTTTTCTGGTTACTACCAACTTCCAAAGTTAATCACTACCCTCAATAATACACTAGTGTCTTTTTGTGTGCAGCTTCTTTTGATTTTTCAAAGTGGTCGTTAGCAATTTATACACCCACGAGCTGTGTATAAGGCTTTCAGTCACTCCTCTTTCTCATTAACTTTCTTTTTTTTTTTTTTTTTTTTAGGGCTGTGCCTGTGGCCTATGGAAATAGTTCCCAGGCTAGGGGTTGAATCAGAGCTACAGCTGCCAGCCTACACTGCAGCCACAGTAATGGCAGATCTGAGCCACCTCTGTGACCCACACCACAGCTCACAGCAATGCCAGATCCTTAACCCACTGAGCAAGGCCAGGGATTGAACCCAAATCCTCATGGATACTAGTTGGGTTCATAACCCACTGAGCCACCCGTGGTCGGAAATCCCTCACTAACATTTGATACTATTCGTTTTGTTAGTTTTAGTCATTCTTTTGAACATGCGGTCATATCATGTGGTTTTAATTTGCATTTTCCCTGATGACTAGAGATGTAGAACATTGTTTCATATACTTAATGGCTGTTGGGTTGTTTTCTTTTGTGAATTACCAGTTCAAAGCTTCTGCTTTTTTTTTTTTACTGTCTATTTTTAAAAAAGTGAATTGTAAGGGTTCTTTATATATTCTAGTGATAAGCTCTTTGTCAGTTACATTTATGGCAAATATCTTTCCCACTTAAGTATCTTTTCCACTCTCTGCCTTGCCTTTTCATTCTTTAGAGATTTCTTTTAACAAATGGAAGTTTCAATTTTAATGTAGTCCAGTTTCATAATCTCTTCCTTTGTGGTTAGTGCTTTCTGGATCCTGTTAAAAAATCTTTCCCCACTCTGTCATCATGAAGACACTCTTTTATATTATCTTCTAGCAATTTTTATTATTTTACTAATCATTTAAATCTCCCAACCTCCTGCAGCTGACTTTTCTGTAACAAGGTTTGGGGCAATTACATTCTTTTTTAGTTCTTTATTGGATTTGCCTGATCACTTTTTAGTCTCTTACTGTCTGCTCATTGAAAAAAAAAATTCAACTCTTACTTCTTTAAACATATATAAATAGTTTGTAACCATGTGTAGTATATTTTTAATAGTGTAATGTAGAGGTTAAGAATAGCCTCAGGAGTTCCCATCGTGGTGCAGCAGAAATGAATCCGACTAGGATCCATGTGGTTGCAGGTTCAATCCCTGTCCATGCTCAGTGGGTTAAGGATCTGGTGTTGCCGTGAGCTGTGGTGTAGGTCGCAGACACGGCTCGGATCCTTTGTTACTGTGGCTGTAGTGTAGAATGGCAGCTGTAGCTACAATGGGCCCCCTAGCCAGGGAACCTCCATATGCCATGGGTGCAGCCCTAAAAAAAAAAAAAAAAAAGGCGAAAAAAAAAAATGTAGCTCAGAGCTAAGACTGCTTATATTAAGACTTCTCTCTTAAAAATTATTAATTCAAAATGTATTTATTAAGCATCTGTGTATCAGTCTGTCTCCTAGATTCTGGGAATATCACTGCAAATAAAACAGAAAAAAGTCTCTACCTTTGTGTGGTGGTGAAGGGGAAGACAGACAGTAATAAAAGTTAATGAACAAAATACATTTATTAAATAGGGATATGTGTTTGGATTAAATAGCAAAAAAGAGTAGAATGTTATAGATATGAAGTTTAAAATAAGGTCATCAGGGAAGCCTTCACTAAAGAGGTGAAAGTTGAGTGAAGACCTGGAGTTGAGGAAGCAAGTCTTGTGGGTGTCTTGGGGGAAGAACGTTTCAGGAAGAGATAACAGCAAATGTAAAACTTCTGAGGCAGAAATGTGCCTGGTGTTTTTGAGTAACAGCAAGTCGTAACAGCAAGTCAGTGTGATCGGAACGGAAGTGAGGGGGTGAATAATAGCTGATGAGCTCAGAGACGTAACAGGAGCCATTGAAGGACTTCGAGCATGGGTGTGACTATGATCTAACTATATTTAAGAGCCCCATTGTGGCTATTATGTTTATAATACTAAATTGGAGTGAGGGCGTGGGCATGCACTGTCAGGCACTTGAGGCAATAATTAGGCTACTGCTTGGTTGGGCCAGAGTAGAGGCGGCAAATATAGTGAGAAGTAATTGAGGTTCGTGTAGCTTTTAGAGATAGAGCCAATAAGACTCGTTGATTGATTAGAGGTGAGGAATGACAGAAATAGGAATTAAGGCTGGCTCCAGGGTTTTTGGCCCAGTCTTCATGGAAAGAAGAGTTTCCATTAACTGAGATGGGGAAAGCTGTGTAAGGAACCTGTATACAAAAAGGGTAAGGAGTTCAGTGGGTTTTGGGGTTTTTTTTTTGTGGTTCCCCCACCCCCATTTTCAGCCACACCCATGGCATATGGAAGTTCCTTGGACCAGGGATTGAATCTGGGCTGAATCTGTAACCTAAGCCACAGCTGCAGCTATATGAGATCCTTAACATTTTGTGCCAGGGAACCAGCAATGCCACAAAGGCAAGCCAGATCATTAACCTACTGCGCCAAAATGGAAAGTCCTTATTATTGTTATTATTTTTGGTCAAGCCCACGGCATGCAGAAGTTCCTGGGCCAGGGATCGAATCTGTGCCACAGCAGTGATCCAAGCCACAGTAGTAACAAGGCCAGATGCTTAACTGATAGGCCACCAGAGAACTCCAAGAGTCCAGTTTTTGATAAGGTAGTTTAGAAATGCCTATAGCTCATTTCAGTTTATATGGTGATTAGGCATATAGAGGAGTCTGAAGTTTCAGGAAGAGTTTTTAGTGGAAGGTTCAGCTGAGAAAGTGTGGAGTGGCCTGTGCTAGCAGCCTGCCTTTAGTTGGACATTGTGACTTGTTTCTCCTGAGTTGTACTGGTTGCTTGGGCACTGCCCACTTCTCCAGAGATAAGATTTGTGTATCAGTTGGGCTGTTTCCCAGTCACTTCTCAAGAGGTGTAAGGGCTCTCTTGTTCTTTGTAGTCGTTGCCTCTAAGCTTGTGATACCTTAGGGCCATTCCTGTTTTTTGCAGATTTTGGGTTATGGCCCTCAGTCAGTCTGATTCATTATATTTTCTTTCAGGGATTCCTTAACATTTCTTGTTTGTTCATGGTGTTCTTGTGTATTTTTCTCGTTCTTTATGGCTTTAAAATACAACTTTCCTGGAGTTTCCATTGTGGCTCAACAGTAACAAACACGGCTAGTTTCCATGAGGATGCGGGTTCAATCCTGGCATCACTTACTGGGTTAAGGATCCAGCATTGCTGTGAACTGTGGTGTAGGTCGCAGATGTATCTCGGATCCAGTGTGGCTGTGGATGTGGCCAGTGCCTCCAGCTCTGATTGGACCCAAAACCCCGGTAACTTGCATATGTGGCAGGATCAGCCTTAAAAAGTAAAAACAAAAAACCCAGCAACTTTCCTATTACTTTGAAGAATTTAAGAGGAGAAATAGATAGTGTGTGTGCTTAGTCGCAGTTTTGATCCAGTCTTCTTGTTGACAATAAAAATGTTTATGGAAAAGTGACAAAATACATATTGATAAAAATGACACCACCCATATTTGCATAGTGACTACTTTGGTTTACTTCTTCCACTTTTCCCCCAAAATATAAAGATAAATCAGCCTATATGTCTATCGTCTATCTTATATGGCAAACTTTTTTTTTCATTGTAATTTTAAGCTACAAAATTGGTATTTCACTTTCCAAGAAAATGTTCTGGGGCCTGCTTTTTGGTGACCCTCACCTGGCCTTTCTACATTCACGGTAAGTATAAGTACTTAGCCATTTT
Source organism: Sus scrofa (assembly GCF_054392235.1). Taxonomy (NCBI): domain Eukaryota; kingdom Metazoa; phylum Chordata; class Mammalia; order Artiodactyla; family Suidae; genus Sus; species Sus scrofa. The sequence continues at coordinate 17,380,834 of NC_139391.1, forward strand.
ATTTATTGCTGTGGTGTGACTGGAAGGCTACCTGAGTAAGGGCCTTAAGCTGGAAAAATGGTCTGTTAGCTCTGCATACAGTACATCCCTGTTATATGGGTTAGGGATAGGCATCTCCCTAAGAGGATCAGAATAAGTGTGTTATTTCTTTTTTCAAGTTATTTTATGGTCAAGTTGAAAATAAACTTATTTCTTTTTTGTCTCACCTGTAGTTCACTTAGCAGCCATGGAAGGCCACCTTCACTGTTTTAAATTCCTCCTCAGTAGGATGAGCAGTGCCTCCCAAGCTTTAAAAGCCTTCAATGATAATGGAGAAAATGTGCTAGACCTGGCCCAGAGGTTCTTTAAGCAGAACATTTTACAGTTTATCCAGGGGGCTGAGTACGAAGGAAATGATCCGAAAGATCAGGAAAGTAAGTACTAAACCTAAAGTGTCTTAGCATTTAATAAGTAGAATAAATTGAAAAGGAAGAGAAGTTAGAAGGCAAATGCTATATTAAAACATGTTACATATCATTGTCCACACTTTCATCCAGATTTTCTTCTTTATATGAAATATTACAATCAGAAATAATATAGATACTAATGTAGTAAACACTCATCTATCACTGGACTTTTTTCTTGTCTTTTCCTTTTTTTTAGGACTGCACCCCACAGCATATGCAAGTCCCCAGGCTAGGGGTCCAAAAAGAACTGCAGATGCCAGCCTATGCCACAGCCATAGCAACTCGGGATCAGAGCCACATCTTTGATCTACATGGCAGCTCACAGTAGCGCTGGATCCTTAACACACTGAAAAACGCCAGGGATCACACCTGCATCCTCATGGATATTAGTTGGGTTCATTACTGCTGAGCTACAAAGGACTCCTCTACCACTGAACTTAAGAACAAAATATTATCGATACAGTTGAAGTTTCTTAGTTCTGTCACTCCCTTTTCTCCTTCCTCAGAGGTCTATAGATTTATAATTCCATTCTTTGGTTTTATAGTATACACACACATACACACACACTTGAAAAATATGTAGTAGTATTTTGTGTATTTTAGAGTAAGAGACTAAACAGTTAAAACAAGAAATCGTAAAATTCAGCAACTTAAATAAGTTTATTTCATTTATATGGTACCCCATGTTTGAGAGTGACTGTTCTGTGCAGTCATTCAGGGACCTACTATGTTCCCAGCTAGCTCTCTTTAGTTGTTGCTGATTCTGCCAGAGATGGAGAGAGAATAAGAGTATAAGCCAGGATTTTCAATATCTAATTTGCATTCATCACTTTTTTTTTTTTTTTTTTTTTTGCATGCATGCATGCCCACTGTATGCTGAAGTTCCTGGGCCAGCAATCAAACCTGCACCATAGTTGCAATCTGAGCCACTGCAGTGATGACACCAGATCTTTAACCTGCTACTCCACACTCATGAATTTTGCTTACTTCCTTTTGGCAAGAATTTAGTCATATGGCCACACCAGGCTGCAAGGAAGACTGGGGAACTTAGTGCCTAGTTGAGGGGCCTCAGCTCAGCTGCAGCTCTCTTACTATTGAAGTAAAGGGATTGTAGCACACAACTAGTGGTCTTTGAAACTTCATTGAAGACTTTATAAAAATGGAGTTCCCATCGTGGCTCAGTGGTTAACAAATCAGACTAGGAACCATGAGGTTGGGGGTTCGATCCCTGGCCTTGCTCAGTGGGTTAAGGATCTGGTGTTGCCGTGAGCTATGGTGTAGGTTGCAGACGCGGCTCGGATCTGGCATTGCTGTGGCTCTGGTGTAGGCTGGTGGCTACAGCTTTGGCTAAACCCCTAGCCTGGGAACCTCCATATGCTGTGGGGAGCGGCCCTAGGAAAGGCAAAAAGACAAAAAAAAAAAAAAAAGACTATAAAAATGGCCTAAAACAGTATGTATCCCCCTTCTATACTTGGTTTTTTCACAAGATAGTATGCCTTTTGAGATTTATTAGATAGAAAGCTGTATCCTAGTTTTTCTGTTTGTGTAGTATTGCATTTTATAAAAAATATTATTCATCCGTTCTCCAATTTGACATTTTGATTGTTTACAGTTTTCAGTATTACAGTCAATATGAAATGGATATTCTTGTATGTGTCCTTGTGTACATGTACAAGAGGTTCTTAAGAGAAGTGCTCCACTACCTTTTTCACACACAGCCCACGTAGAAAATGCTATTTGTGTGCACACTGGGGTCGTTGATTGAAGCTTCTTGAGGTGCTGCCTCTTTTCTCTGAAGGTTAAGAGTTAAGAGCTCTGCCTTGGTAAATCGTTGAGAAACTACTTCAGTTTTTACTTGATGAGATATGCCCGTCTTCAGCATCAAGTAGATATAAATGCTGCATTCTTCATGAAAGTGTTTGTAGAAATTTACGCTCTCATCAGCTGTGTTTGGTGAGAATTTAGAGAAACAATATTCAGTATTGTCAGACTTTCAAAATTTCTGAAGAGGTTTAATTTGTGTTTTGATTAACCCTAACCCTAACCTTTTGATTTACTAATGAGGGTGAACATTGTTTCATATTGGCTATTTAGTTGTCTCCTCTATCTGTAGAACTGTGTTGTCTTTTTTTTTTTTTTTTTTTTTTTTTTTTTTTTTTTTGTCTTTTTGCCTTTTCTAGGGCTTCTCCCCACGGCATATGGAGGTTCCCAGGCTAGAGGTCTAATCGGAGCTGTAGCCACCGGCCTACACCAGAGCCACAGCAACGCGGGATCTGAGCCACGTCTGCAACCTACACCACAGCTGACGGCAATGCCGGATCCTTAACCCACTGAGCAAGGCCAGGGATTGGAACCCGCAACCTCATGGTTCCTAGTCAGATTCATTAACCACTGCGCCATGATGGGAACGCCTCTTTGTCCTTTTTTAAATAATTAGAGTTCTTTCATATTGTCTTATTATCAATCTTTATTAAATTTATCTGATACAGATATTTTCTCTCACACTATGGCTTGTTTTTTCACAAATGATATCCTTTAAAAAAAATCTAGGAAGCTCATGTGTGGTGCAGCAGGTTAGAGATTGGATGTTGCTGCAGCTGTGGCACAGGTCACAACTTAGCATAGGTTGGAACCCTGGTTTGAGAACTTCCACAGGCTGTGGGTGAGACCCCCCCCCCCAAAAAGCTACTTTATTAAAGTATTGTTTACATACAGTAGAGTGTGTTTATTTAAATTATGCAGTTCAATGAGTTTTGATATGTCATGAACCCACCACCACAGTCAAATACAGAACACTTCCATCACTTGGGTTTTTCATACCCCCTTGCAGATCGTCCTTCCTTTCATCCTGGACCCACACACCCACTGATTTCTTTTCTATCACTGTATGTTAATTTGAACTTTCTAATGGAACTCGATTCATTCGTGTTATATATATCAATAGTTCACTCCTTTTTTTTTGTTTGTTTTAGGGCTGCACTCGCAGCATATGGCAATTTCCAGGCTAGGGGTTGAGTTGGAGTTGTAGCTGGGGGCCTACGCCACAGCCGAAGTAACATGGGATCCAAGCCATGTCTGTGAGCTACTCCACAACTCACAGTAATGCTGGATCCTTAACCAACTCAGCGAGGCCAGGGATTGAACCTGCATCATCATGGATGTGAGTCAGATTTGTTTCCACTGAGCCACAACAGGAACTCCGATAGTTCATTCCTTTTTATTGCTGAATAATAATCCTTTGTGTGGATTTTGTTTATACATCCTGTCTTATTGATGTCTGTTTATTTGCCAGTACTACACAGTTTTGATTATCGTAGCTTCATGCTAAGACTTACAGTCAGATAGTTTTTTTTTTTTTTAATTATAGTTGATTTAGGAGTTGCCATTGTGGCTCAGTGGATTAAGAACCTGACATATATCCACGAGGATGCAAGTTCAATCCTTGGTCTTGCTCAGTGAGTTAAAGATCCAGCATTGCCAACAGCTGCGGCATAAATCACAGATGTGGCACAGATCCCACGTTGCAGTGGCTGTGGTGTTGGCAGCTGTAGCTCTGATTCAACCCTTAGCCTAGGAACTTCATAAGCCACAAGTGTGGGCCTGAAAAAGCAAAAAAAAAAAAAAAAAAAAAAAAAAAAAAAAAAAAAAAAAAAGGCAAAAATTAGTTGATTTACGATACAGTGCTAGTTTCTGCTGTACAGCAAAGTGACCTAGTCATGCGTGTGTGTGTGTGTATGCATACACATTCCTTTTCTTATGTTATCTTCTATCGTAGTCTGTCACAAAGACTGGATATAGTTCCTGTGCTATACAGTAGGACCTCATTGCTTGTCCATTCTAAATATAATAGTTTGTATCTACTAACCCAGAACTCCCAGTCCATCCCGTTCCCTCCCCCATGGGCAACCACAATTATGTTCTCTATGTCTGTGAGACTTTTAAGTGGTAGATAGGTTCATTTGTGCCAAATTTTAGATTCCACATGTAAAGTGATATCATGTGGTATTTGTCCTTCTCTTTCTGACTTCACCTAAGAGAATCTCTATTGCATCCATATCGTTGAGAATGGCATTATTTTGTTCTTTAATATGGCTGAGCAGTATTCCATTGTACATATGTACCACATCTTAATCCATTCATCTGTAGATGGACATTTAGGTTGTTTGTATGTCTTGGCTATTGAGAGTAGTGCTGCAGTGAACATAGAGGTGCATGTATCTTTTTGAATTATGGTTTTGTCCAGATATATACCCAGGAATGGGATTGCTGGATCATATGGTAATTCTATATTTAGTTTTCTGATGAATTTCCATTACTGTTTTCCATAGTGGTTGTGACCAATTTACATTTCCACCACTTGTATAGGAGGATTCCCTTTTCACCACACCCTCTCCAGCATTTGTTATTTGTAGACTTATTAATGATGGCCATTCTGACGGTATGAGTAATACCTCATTTTAGTCTTTCACCTCTGTGGTGAGGTTTATTCTTAGGTATTTTTTAAAGTGTTATTTGAAAAGGTATTTTTTTTAGTAAGTTGATTTACAATGTTCTGTCAATTTATGCTTTTCTTCCACCCACCCTCCCTCCCCCCATCCCCCCATCCCCCCATCCCCCCCTTTCTTCCTTTTTGGCTTTTTAGGGCTGCACATGGCATATAAGAAGTTCTGAGGAACTTTAATACTGTTTTCCATAGTAGTTGTGCCAAATTATATTCCCACCAGCAATGTAGGAGGCTACCCTTTTCTCCATACCCTCTCCATCATTTGTTATTTGTGGACTTACTAATGATGGCCATTCTGACAGGCATGAGGTGGTACCTCATTGTAGTTTCGATTTGCATTTCTCTAATAATTTGTGTGTTGAGTAGTTTTCATATGCCTGTTGGCCATCCATATGTCTTTGTCTATTCAGGTCTTCTGCCCATTTTTCAATTGGGTTATTGGCTTTTCTTGTCAGCTTATATGAGTCATTTATATATTTTGGAGATTAAGGCCTTGTCAGTGCATTGTTTGTGACTATTTTCTCCCATTCTATAGATTGTTTTCTCCCATTCTGTAGGTTGTCTTTTTTTTTTTTAACGCTTTCCTTTGTTGTGCAAAAGCTTATCAATTTGATTAGGTCCCCTTGGTTCATTCTTGATTTTATTTCTGTACTCTGGAAGACTGACCTAAAAAAACATTTGTAAGGTTGATATCAGAGGATGTTTTGCCTGTGTTCTCTTCTAGGAGCTTGATGGTGTCTTGTCTTACATTTAAGTCTTTAAGCCATTTTGAGTTTATTTTTGTGCATGGTGTGAGGGTGTGTTCCGGTTTCATTGATTTACATGCAGCTGTCCAGTTTTCCCAGCACCACTTGCTGAAAAGACTATCTTTTCCCCCTTTTATATTCTTGCCTCCTTTGTCAAAGATTAATTGACCGTATGTGTCTGGGTTTACTTCTGGGTTCTCTGTTCTGTTCCATTGGTCTGTATGTCTGTTTTGGAACCAATACCACACTGTCTTGTTTACTGTAGCTTTGTAATATTCCCTGAAGTCTGGGAGAGTTATGCCTCCTGCTTGGTTTTTGTTCCTCAGGATTGCTTTGGCAATTCTGGGTCTTTTGGGGTTTGATGTAAATTTGGATTGTTTGTTGTAGTTCTGTGCAAAATGTCCTGGGTAATTTGATAGGGATTGCATTAAATCTGTAGATGGCTTTGGATAGGATGGCCATTTTTACGCTGTTAATTCTAACTCAGGAGCATGGACTATCTTTCCATTTCTTTGAGTCCTCTTTAATTTCCTTGATTAATGCTGTATAGTTCTCAGCATGTTAAGTCTTTTGCCTCCTTGGTCAGGTTTATTCGCAGTATTTGATTTTTTGGGGTATGATTTTAAAAGGGATTGTATTTTTTTTTTTGTCTTTTGTCTTTTGTTGTTGTTGTTGTTGCTATTTCTTGGGCCGCTCCCCCGGCATATGGAGGTTCCCAGGCTAGGGGTTGAATCGGAGCTGTAGCCACTAGCCTACGCCAGAGCCACAGCAACGCGGGATCCGAGCCGCGTCTGCAACCTACACTACAGCTCACGGCAACGCCGGATCGTTAACCCACTGAGCAAGGGCAGGGACTGAACCCGCAACCTCATGGTTCCTAGTCGGATTCGTTAACCACTGCGCCACGACGGGAACTCCGGGATTGTATTTTTGTATTCCTTTTCTAGTATTTCCATTGTTAGTATACAGAAATGCGACTGATTTCTGAATGTTAAGCTTATATCCTGTTACTTTGCTGAATTTGTTGATCAGTTCAAGTAGTTTTTGGGTTGAGTCCTTGGGGTTTTCTATATATAGTATTATGTCATCTGCACGCAGTGACAATTTTACCTCTTCTCTTCCAATTTGGATATGTTTTATTTCTTTTGTTTTTTGGATTGCTGTGGCTAGGACTTCCAGTACTTTGTTGAATAAAAGTGGTGAGAGTGGGTATCCCTGTCTTGTTGCAGATTTTAGTGGGAAGGCTTTCAGCTTTTCTCCATTGAGTATTGTATTTGCTGTGGGTTAGTCATAAATGGCTTTTATTATGTTAAGGTATGTTCCCTTTGTACCCATTTTGGTAAGAGTTTTCATCGTGAATGGATGCTGGACTTTGTTAAATGCTTTTTCTGCATCTTTTGAGATGATCATGTGATTTTTTGACTTTTCCTTTGTTCATGTAGAGTATGATGTTGATGGATTTGCATATGTTGAACCATCCTTGTGAATCTGGGATGAATCCCACTTGGTCGTGATGTATGATCTTTTTTTATATGTTGTTGGATTTGGTTTGCTAAAATTTTGTTGAGAATTTTTGCGTCTATATTCATTAAAAGATATTGGCCTATAGTTGTCGTTTTTGGTAGTAGCTTTGTCTGACTTTGGTATTAGGGTGATGGTGGCGTCATAGAATAGAATGTCTTTGGGAGTGTTCCTTCTTCTTCAACCTTTTGGAAAAGTTTAAGAAAGATGGGTACAAGTTCCTCTTTGTATGTTTGGTAGAATTCGCCTGTGAAGCCATCTGGTCCTGGACTTTTATTTGTAGGGAGTGTTTTTCTAGTGGTCAGTCTGTTCAGTCAATCTATTTCTCCTTGTTTCAGTTTTGGCAGGCTGTAAGTCTCTAGAAAGTTGTCCATTTCTTCTAGGTTGTCAAATTTGTTGGCATATAGTTGTTCATAGTATTCTCTTATGGTTTGTATTTCTGCAGTATCCATTGAGATTTCTCCTTTTTAATTTCTTACTTTGTTTATTTGGTTTTTTCTTTCCTCTTCTTGGTGAATCTGGCTAGAGGTTTGTCAATTTGGTTTACCTTTTCAAAGAACCAGCTCTTGGTTTTATTGATTTTTTTTCTATTGTTTTTTGAATCTCTATTTTATTGATTTCCTCTCTGATCTTTAGGATTTCCTTCTTTCTATTGACTTTAGGTTTTGTTTGTTCTTTTTCTAATTCATTTAGGAGGTGGGTCAAGTTGTTGATTTGAGATTTTTCTTCTTTTTCGAGGAAGACCTGTATTGCCATGAATTTCCCTCTAAGCAGTGCTTTTGTGGCATCCCATAGATTTCTAGTGGCTGTGTCTTCATTATCATTTGTCTCAAGGTATTTTTAAATTTCCCTCTTGATTTCCTCATTGACACATTGGTGTTTTAGTAGCATAATGTTTAGTCTCCATGTAGTCAGTTTTTTTCTCATTTCTTTTCCTGAGGTTGATTTCTAGTTTCATGCCATTGTGGTCAGAGAAGATACTCAAAATAATTTCTATATTCTTAAATTTGTTGAGGTTAGCTTTGTTCACCAGTATGTGGTCAATCCTTGAGAATGTTCCATGTGCACTTGAAAAGAATGCATGTTGTAATTTTTTTGGATGTAATGTCCTGAAAATGTCAACTAAGTCTAAGTATTCTATTGCATCATTTAGGATCTCTGTTGCCTGTTGATTTTCTTTGTAGATGATATGCCCATTGATGTGAGTGGAGTGTTAAAGATTCCTACTGTTATTGTATTCCCATCAATTGCTCCTTTTATGTCTGTTAGTATTTGTTGTATGTATTTGGCTGCTCCTATATTGGGGCTTATATATTGATACTGTAATATCCTCTTCTCGAATGGTTCCTTTTACCTTTATATAGTGTCCTTCTTTGTCTTTTTTTATGGCCTTCTCTTTAAAGTCTATTTTGTCTGGTATAAGTATTGCAACTCCTGCTTTCCTGTCTTGTCCATTGGCATGAAATATCTTTTCCCATCCCCTCACTTTCAGTCTATATGTATCCTTTGCCCTAAGGTGAGTTTCTTGTAGCCAGCATATTATAGGCTTTTACTTTTTTATCCCATCTGCCACCTGTGTCTTTTGATTGGAACATTCAGTCAATTGACATTTAAAGTAATTATTGATAAATATGTATTTATTGCCATTTTAAACCTTGTTTTCCCATTGATTGTATGTTTTTCCTTTGTTCCTTTCTTTTTTTGGTTGGTTGATTTCCTTTTATTTTATGCTTGTGTCCTTTTAGTTTTTGTGAATGTAATATTTGGTTTTGATTTGTGGTTGTCTTGTTTTTCAAGTATGGTAACCCTTTCCTGTATCTGCTTGCTTTAGCTTGTTAGTCCTATAGGCTCAAACATATTATAAAAAAAATTATAGATATTCTTACTTTCTTTTCCAACATTCTATGATTTTAAAGTCCTTTTTTAGCCTCTTCATGTGTGTCCTTTTGCTGTTCCTTATGTTTATCATCACTTTTTACAGTAGGTTTTTTTTTTTAAATAAATCTGTATATTGGCTTATTTAAGTGATTTTTTTTTTCCAATTTTGATTTCCTCCATTCTGTTTCTTCTTTTTTATTTAGAGAAGCAATTTCAGGAGTTCTTTTAGAATGTGTTTAGTATTGCTGTACTCTTTTAGTTTTTGTTTGTTGGAGAAATTCTTTATTTTTCCTTCTATTTTAAATGATCTTCTTGCTGGGTAGAGTATCCAGGCTGCACATTTTTCCCTCTTAGAACTTTTAATATATCTCGCCACTCTCTTCTGGCCTCTAGTGTTTCTGTAGAGAAATCAGCTGATAGTCTTATAGAGGTTCCCTTATAATTAACACTTTGTTTTTCTCTTGCTGCCTTTAGAATCCTCTCTTTATCTTTAACTCTTGCCATTTTTATTATAATATGTCTTGTTGTGCGTCTCTTTGGGTTCAACTTGTTTGGGGCCCTCTGTGCTTACTATATCTTGATAACTGTTTCCTTTAGATTTGGAATGTTTTGAGACCTAATTTCTTCTAATATATTTTCAATCTCCTTTTCTTTTTCTTCTCCTCCTGGAATTCCTATTATGTGTAGATTGGCCCACTTTATATTATTCCATAGATCTCTTACATTGTTTCATGTTTTTTCATTTGGTTTTCTGTCTGCTGTCCTGATTGGGTGATTTCCATTATTGTATCTTCAAGTCACTGATTCCTCTGCATTATTCATTCTGCTGTTGAGTGTCTTTAACTGAATTTGTGTCTCTGTAAATGAATATTCTCATTTTTCTTGGCTCCTCCTTATATTTCATATATGCATATTATCTGCATTACTGTTTATATGTGCTCTTAATTCCTTCATGTTCACCCTTAATTGCTCCAGTATTTTCCCTATCTCCTTTTTGAACTCAGTGTCTATGAACCTTTGAACCCAGAGGCCTATTTCATTGTTGGTTCAGCTGAATTCTCCCTTTAACTGGGAATTGTTCCTGAGCTTCTTCATTTAGCTTATGTTTTTATTTTTCTATGAGTTTAGGGAAACCAACTACTGTAGTCTTGGAGGGCTATTTCTATGCAAGAGCACCTGTTTGTATTTTGGGGAGGTTACTATTTATTTTTGGCATGGGAGTTTAGATATTTGCTGTCTCTTTCTTCAGTGTGAGCAGGCTGTTATCCCCTTGATAGGGTACTCAGTGTGTTTCCAGGGAAGAGGAGGCAGTGGACAGGGCTAGTAGTCAGTGCCTGGTTGCTGGGCTCTTGAAAGTAGCAAGGACCTGCAGGAAGGTGGCTTAGGCTACTCCTAGTTGCAGGGCCCTGGGAAGTGGTAATGGGCCTCAGGCAGATTTAAGTTTTGCCTGGAACATTTGGCAGTGGCGATGATAGGGTGTGTGAGTTCCCAGGGGAGTGAGAGCAACAACGGGTGATGTTCTGTTGCAGTGCCCTCCTCTGTGGTGCCCTCTGAGATGATTGGGGCCACAAGTGGTGCCTGTTTATGGACCCCTAGTGGTGGTGGGCCGTGCCCCCTTCTGGTGTCAGAGATAACTGTGGTGGTTTGCCCCTGCCACCTGTAGACCATGAAAGAAGCACCCCATCCTGCTTAGCTCACTCAGGAGGTGCTGCACAGGCTGCTTCTAGTTGTAGGGTCCTGGGAAGTGACAGTGATCTGACATGTGTAGGAAGTGCCCAGAGTGTTTGGCAGTGGCAGCAGCAGGGCAGGTGTGTTCCCAGGAGAGTGAGATCAACAAAGGGTGGTGCTCGGTTGCAGTGCCCTATGTTTTGCTGACCTCTGAGATGACTGGGGCCACAGGTGGAGCCTGTTCAGAGACCTGGTAGTAATGGGCCACACCCTGCTCTGGTTTCTGAGATGACTGTTGTGGTTTGTCTTTGCTGTCTGTGGATCATGCAAGAAGCACTGTGTTGTGCTTAGCCCCCTGCTGCCCTTAGCCCATACAAGAGGTATCCTGGCACCTATAGCCTGCACAAGAGGTGCCTGGTCTCCTGTAGCCAAGCAAGCGGTGTCTTTCCACCCTTAACCTGCGCCAGAGGTGCCCCATCCTCTGAGAGCCTGCATGTGTGCAGGGAAAGAGGTTCCTATGGTGATCTGTCCATCCTCCTATTGCCCTCCCCAACAATGGCACCTTACTTCTCCTCCATAGGACATGAGCTCAGACCTCCTCCTGGATTCCCACGGCTGTAGTGTTTGGCTCCCCAGCCCATGGCACACTGCTCCCTAGCCCCTCAGGCTTTCTCCACGCAGTTCTCCAGCCCTAGTCCTCTCCCTGGAACTGACCTCTGGAGCCTGAGTCTCAGCACCCAGTCCTTGCCTAAACAACTCAGGCTGTGGTGTCTGGGGGCTGTGGTGCAGATATCTGTGCAGCTTTCACTTTGCTTTGCTGCTGCACTTTTTTCAGTGACTTTGAGGTCCCTCCATCTTGGCTGATCTCCCTGTTGGTAAGGTGACTTCCTAGGGTATGGGTTCCTTTTCTCTATAATAGCTCCCCTCTCAGGAGTGCTTGTCCTGTCCTATTTCCTTTTCTCTCTCTACATGTCTGTCTTTTTTTTTTTTTTCTTTTGATCGACCCAGTTATGTGAAGGGTTTCTTGCCTTTTTTAAAAAAATGATTTTTATTTTTTCCATTATAGCTGGTTTACAGTGTTCTGTCAGTTTTCTGCAGTATGACAAAGAGACCCAGTCACACATACATATATGTACATTCTTTTTCTCACATTATCCTCCATCACGCTTCATCACGTGACTATATATAGTTCCCAGTGCTATACAGCAGGATCTCATTGCTTATCCATTCCAAAGGCAATAGTTTGCATTTGTTAACCCCAAATTCCCAATCCATCCCTGACCCTCCCCCTTGGCAACTGCAAGTCTGTTCTCCATGTCCATGATTTTTTTTTTCTTGCAGTTAATTTTTAATGTACTTGGAGAAACAGCAGTGTTCTAGCTAAAAGCCTGTGTTTTGTGTGACAAGTGTATATCGTCTCAACAACTCTTTGAATCCCTTTCCTTTTTATTTTTTTAATAATGGTTTTTATTTTTTCCATTATAGCTGGTTTACAGTGTTCTGTCAATTTTCTACTGTACAGGAGCATGATAATGTGAGGAAAAAGAATGTATACATGCATGATTTTCTTTTCATTTGTGCCATATATTAGATTTCAGATATAAGGGATATCATATGGTATTTGTCTTTCTCTTTCTGACCTACTTCACCTAGTATGAGTCTCTAGTTCCAACCATGTTGCTGTGAATGGCATTGTTTTGTTCTTTTTTATGGCTGAGTAGTATTCTATTGTGTATATATACACTACATCTTAATCCAATCATCTGTCGATGGACATTTATGTTGTTTCCATGTCTTGGCTATTGTGAATAGTGCTACAATGAACATGTGGGTGCATATGTCTTTTTTTTTTTTTTTTTTTTTTTTTTTTTGCCTTTTCTAGGGCTGCTCCCACGGCATATGGAGGTTCCCAGGCTAGGGGTCTAATCAGAGCTGTAGCCACCGGCCTATGCCAGAGCCACAGCAACACAGATTCTGAGCCGCATCTGCAAGCTACACCACAACTCAGGACAACGCCGGATCCTTAACCCACTGAGCAAGGCCAGGGATCAAACCTGCAGCTGCATGGTTCCTAGTCAGATGCGTTAACCACTGCGCCATGATGGGAACTCCACATGTCTTTTTCAAGGAATGTTTTGTCTGGATATATGTCCAAGAGTGGGATTGTTGGGTCATATGGTAGTTCTCTGTTTAGTTTTCTGAGGTACCTCCATGCTGTTTTCCATAGTGGTTGTACCAGTTTACATTCCCACCAACAGTGCAGGAGGGTTCCTTTTTCTCCACACCCTCTCCAGCATTTGTGATTTGTGGATTTATGAATGATGGCCATTCTGACTGGTACCTCACAGTAGTTTTGATGTATATTTCTCTAATAACCAGTGATGCTGAGCATTTTTTCATGTGTCTGTTGGCCATCTGTATATCTTCTTTGGAGAAATGTCTACTCAGGTCTTTTGCCCATTTTTCAATTGGGTTGTTGGCTTTTTTGCTGTTGAGTTGTGTAAGTTGTGTATTTTAGCCCTCGCCAGTTGCATTGTTTGAAACTATTTTCTGGCATTCTGTGAGTTGTCTTTTTTTTTTTTTTTTTTTTTTTTTTTTTTTTTGTCTTTTTGTCTTTTTGTCTGTTGTTGTTGTTGTTGCTGTTGTTGCTATTTCTTGGGCCGCTCCCGCGGCATATGGAGGTTCCCAGGCTAGGGGTCGAATCGGAGCTGTAGCCACCGGCCTACGCCAGAGCCACAGCAACGCGGGATCCGAGCCGCGTCTGCGACCTACACCACAGCTCACGGCAACGCCGGATCATTAACCCACTGAGCAAGGGCAGGGACCGAACCCGCAACCTCATGGTTCCTAGTCGGATTCGTTAACCACTGCGCCACGACGGGAACTCCTGTCTTTTTTTTTTTAATGGTTTCCTTTGCTGTGCAAAAGCTTGTCAGTTTGATTAGGTCCCATTGGTTTATTTTTGCTTTTATTTTTGTTGCTTTGGAAGACTGACCTGAGAAAACATTTGTAAGGTTGATGTGAGAGTATGTTTGCCTATGTTCTCTTCTAGGGGTTTGATGGTATCTTGTCTTATGTTTAAGGTTTCTTGCCTTTTTTTTGGAGGTTTTAATTCTTCTGCCAGTGTTCAGTAGATGTTCTATGTGAATCATTCTACATGTAGATGTGTTTTTTTGATGTGTTTGTGGGAGAAGGTGAGCACCATGTCTTACTCCCCCGCCATCTTGATCCTTCTCCAGATCTTGTTTTTTAATCCAATCTGCTACCCTGTATCTTTAGCTTGGAGCTTTCAGTCCCTTGACATTTCTGGTAATTAGTGATATATATGTTTTAATTGCCATTTTAAACCTTGTTTTCCAGTTGACTCTCTCTCTGCTTTGCTCCTTTCTTTTTCTTATTGTGCTTGGGTGATTCCTCTTCCTTTAAGCCTATGTCCTTTTCTTTTTGTTTTTTTGTGAATCTGTGTTTTTTTTTTTTTTTTGTCTTTTTTGTCTTTTTTGTCTTTCGTCTTTTGTTGTTGTTGTTGTTGCTATTTCTTGGGCCGCTCCCCCGGCATATGGAGGTTCCCAGGCTAGGGGTTGAATCGGAGCTGTAGCCACCGGCCTACGCCAGAGCCACAGCAACGTGGGATCCGAGCCGCGTCTGCAACCTACACCACAGCTCACGGCAACGCCGGATCGTTAACCCACTGAGCAAGGGCAGGGACCGAACCCGCAACCTCATGGTTCCTAGTCGGATTCGTTAACCACTGTGCCACGACGGGAACTCCCGTGTTTGTTTTTGATTTATGCTTGCCCTGTTTTATCAAGTATGTTAACCCCTTCGTATAACTGCCTGCTTTAGCCTAGTAGTCATATAGGCTCAAACATATTCTAAAAAAAAAAAAAAAAAAAAAGAGTCTAGATTTTCTTACTCTTTTTCCCTACATTTTATGATTTTGATGTCCTTTTTTACACCTTCACATTCATCCTTTTCCTTTTCTTTGTGATTATCATTGCTTTCACAAATAGTTTTTTTTATTTGTATGGCTTATTTAAATGATTATACTTTCCAATTATTATTTACCCCGTGCTTTATCTTCTTACTCCTTTCCTATATGGAGGAGACCTATCAGTATTTCTTTTAGAATAGATTTAGTATTGCTGTATTCTTCTAGTTTTTGTTTGACAAATTCTTCGTTTCTTCTTCTATTTTAAATGATAATCTTGTTGGGTAGAGTATACTAGGTTGCACATTTTTCCCTCTTAGAACTTCAAGTATATCTTGCCATTCTCTTCTGGCCTGTAGTGTTTCTGTAGAGAAATCAGCTGATAGCCCCATGGGGGTTCTCTTCTAATTTACTCCTTGTTTTTCTCTTGTTGCCTTTAGAATCCTCTCCTAATCTTTAAATTTGCCATTTTTATTATAATGTGTCTTAGAGTAGGTCTGTTTGGGTTCAACTTGTTCAGGCACCTCTGTGCTTCCTGTATCTGGGTATTTGTTTTCTTTAGATTTGGGAAGTTTTCAACCACAATTTCCTCAAATATATTTTCAACCCCCTTTTTTTCTTCTCCTTTTGGCATCATGAGTATGAATATATTGGCCTGCTTTATATTATCCCATAGATCTTTTATATTCCTTCCTTTTTTTTTTTCATTTGTCTTCCTGTCTACTGTCCTGATTGGTCCATCTTCGTTATTCTCTCTTACAAGTCACTTATTTGTTCCTCTGCATTATTTATTCTGCTGTTCAGTGCCTTTACCTCAGCTTTTGCCTCTGCAAATGAATTTTACAATTTATCTTGGTGCCTCCTCGTGGTTTCTAGTTCCTTTTTAAAATACTCTCTGTTACTTTTGATAGCTGTTCTTAATTCCATCGGTATTTTCTTTACCTCTTTTTGAACTTGGTGTCATTAGACTGCAGAAGTCCGTTTCATTGTTTGCTCTGTCAGGGGAATTCTCTCGTTCTTTTAACTGGATGTGGTTCCTGTGCTGCTTCATTTTGCTTATTTTTTTTTTTCTCTGTGAGTTTAGGGAAAACGGTTATCTGCTGTGGTCTTGCAGGGCTACTTTTATAGGGTGAGTGTCCCTGAATATCTTGTGAAGTCTTATTTTTTTGGTGTGAGAGCTGCTTTTCAGTTTGGAGTTTGCTGTCTTTTTCTTCAGTGTATACCTCTCAGTAGGGGGTGTGCCAGTGTATGGCCTGTGGGTGCTTCCAGGGAGGTGAGGGCAATTGGTAGCACTCAGTTGCAGGGCCCTCCATGGGGGCAACCCCTGAGGTGACCAGGGCTGCAGGCACTGCCTGGTCATGGGACCCTCAGTGGTGTTGGGCTGTGCCCACCTCTGGAGTCCCAGATGGTTGCAGTGGTTTGCAGCTGCCCCCAAAGCTGGTGAAGGAGGTGTTCTGCTGCCTGAGAGTCTGCACATGCACAGAGAAAGAAGGACCCAAGTTGGTCGTGTTCCCCACCCCCACCCCCCCGCCTTTAGCCTTCCCCAGCAATGTGGGCTTACTTTTGCAGGCACAGGCCTCCTCTTCTCCCTTGGCTGTGGTGCGTTGTTACCCAGCCTGTGGAGCACTGCTCCCCAGCACCCCCAGGCTGTTTCCACACAGACAACCCTAGTCCTCTCCCCAGCACTGACCTCCAGGTCGCAAGTCTCAGAACCCACCCCTGGTGCAAGTGTCTGAGGCTGCAGTATCCTAGGCGGTGGTACCGATGGTCTATGCAGCTTTCTCTCTGCTTTGTCCTTCTCAAATTGGCTGCGCTGCTTTCCTCCAAGGCTTTGAGGCTCCACCTTCATCCCACCTGATCTCCCAGTCAGTTAGGTGGCCTCTCAGAGTGTGGATTCCTTTCCTCTTTCACAGCTCCCTCTCAGGAGTGCTGGTCCTGTCCTGATTCCTTTTATCCCCTTCTCTCTCTCTCTTTTTCCCCATTTGTTCTACCCAGTTGTGTGGAGGGTTTCTTGCCCTTTTTTGGAAGTCTGAGATCTGCCAGTGTTCACCACATGTTCTGTGTGAATCATTCTGTGTGTGTGTGTGTGTGTGTGTGTATTGATGTGTCTGTGGGAGAAGGTGAGCTCTATGTCCTACTCCTCTGCCATCATGATTCCTGCCCTGCCCCTCACCCCCCATAGTTTAAGGCTCCAACTTTGTTCTTTTTATTTTTTTGCCACACCTACAGGCATGTGAAAATTCCTGGGCCAGGCATGGAATCTGTGCCATAGCAGCAACCTGAGCCATTGTAATGGCAATACTGGATCCTTTACTCAATTCACCACAAGGGAACTCCCAACTTTGTTATTTTTAAAATACTCTTTGGGTGTTCCAGATTGTGTCCTTTCCATATATAAAAAAGAGGTTAGCTTTATCTCAGGGTTGTTAAGAGGATTAAAGGAAGGAATCCTTACAAGTGCTTACTGCTATTCCTAACATTCAGTAAGGGCTCAGGAGTTTCCATCATGGCACAGCAGAAATGAATGCGACCAGGAACCATGAGGTTGCAGGTTTGATCCCTGGCCTCGTTTAGTGGGTCAGGGATCCGGTGTTGCTGTGAGCTGTGGTATAGGTCGCAGACGTGCCTCAGATCTGGCATTGCTGTGGCTGTGGCATAGGCCAGAGGCTACAGCTCCGATTTGACCCCTAGCCTGGGAACTTCTATAATGCTGTGAGTGCAGCCCTAAAGAGACCAAAAAAAAAAAAAAAAAAAAAAGAAAAAAAAACATAGTAAGGGCTCAATATATGTAGTTGTTATCATTAAAAACATTTCATTAAGTATTTCCTATATGCTAGGTACTAGGTCAGGTGCATCTGACCTAGTACATGTATATGTATACATGTATGTACACACACATATGCACACACATGTACTTTATCTGCTTCTAGTTCTTTTGCTTTCTTCACTTCCTTGTAAACAGAGGAAGTGGTTTGTACAAATGCAGGACTTCAGACGAAGTATGTCTCTATACAAAGGGTTGAAAAATGACCATCTGCTTGTGTTTTGTGGTGGCCCAAGGGAAACAGGGAATATGGCTGAGACTAGTTCTGGTACAGTATATTCCTGTCATGTTGGAGATCCTGAGGGATGGGAAGCCTGGATCTTATTAATAATCTTACTTTGTGATCCTCTTTTTATTACTTGTCATTGCATCAGCTAAACTAATTCCAATATAACATAGTCATACTTGAGTTAATGTTGAACCTGATATGTGTGACTGATTAAGGCAGGGAAAAAGAATCAACTCCTGTGTTTACTGAAATGCTGATTTTTTTTATCCATAGCTTTAGCGTTTCCAGGTCATGTGGCTGCTTTTAAGGGTGATTTGGAAATGCTTAAAAAATTAATACAAGATGGAGTAATCAATATTAATGAACGTGATAATAATGGATCTACTCTTATGCATAAAGGTGAGTTATGTTTCAGTTCTGATACAATTGCTATTATTTGCCTTTGAAAATAACTGTTCTTCAGAAACACATGAGAATGTATGTGTTTTCCGATACCCTATGTGATGTCAGTTTACCTCATATGGTATATATAGTGCTTAATTCTCGTAAATGTGATATTCCTTTTGTGATGTCAGATGTTCACACATTATTATATTTAAGGGTAATTCCAAAAGAAATTCTCTTGCGACACTGCCATATTAGTTAAGATGTGGAATTCACTGCCAGAGAAGTTTCTGAGGACTAACATTTTCTTTGGACTAACAATACCTACTAATTCATTAAAATGGAAACTCTCTCTCTTGAAAAAAGGTATAGCAGAATTTTCTTCTGTCTTGCATTCTGCAAAAATGTTTGTACTTTCATAGAAATATCAATGAACAATAGATTTGAATGAATTTTCAAAAGGTCTGCCACTGCTCTTTGTACTCACTTTCCTTTTACATGGAATTCTAAAATACTGATCTTTTGATTATTTTTTAATCACACTTGATTAAATTTTGAACTCAGGGGTTCCCGTCATGGCTCAGCAGAAACAAATCTGACTGGTATCCATGAGGATGCAGGGTTGATCCCTGGCCTTGCTCAGCTGAGGTGTAGGTCGCAGACATGGCTCGTATCTGGCATTGCTGTGGCTGTGTGTAGGCCAGCAACTATAGCTCTGATTCAACCTCTAGCCTGGGAACTTCCATATGCCTCAAGTGCGGCCCTAAAAACAAACAAACAAACAAAAAAAAAACAAACCCAAGAACAAATTGTCAACTCAGTGTTGGAAATATTACACTCTAGGATTTATTCTTGACAATCATACTTTTATTTATAAAATCAAAAACCAGATTGTTAACCTACTGCTTGTATATTCCCATCCTACTTCATTCATGATATTGTACTATAAGTTTCTTCATAATCAGTGGCAGATAATTCTTTTCAAAGTCTTAGAGTAAAAAGACAGTAGGTTTGTTAATACAGTCTTGTGTTTGAATTGGACTTTATTTCAGAAGTAACTTCTGATAATCCCAATCACAGATTATCTTCCTGTTGGCTCTGTTCTTAATCATTAACATTTACTTAATTAACAGTGTATCTCAAGTATAGAATCTAAGCACCATGTGTATCAGTAGTTTTATGAGCGAGAGGATGGGTGGAGCAGGAAGAAGAGGAATGTGAAAGGAGTTTCTCTTATCATAGAGAGGTTGCCACTTTGGTAAACAGCGTACCCTAGACTTGGAGAATTTCCCTACATCTATTTTTGCTGACTGTCTAGGCATAAAACTCTTCACTATGAGATTTATGAATGAGGAGGAGACTTAAAATGTGCATAAAATGTCTTTTTTTAAAAATTGTGCCTGTGGCATGTAGAATTCCAGAGCCAGGGATTGAACCCATGCCATAGCAATGACCCAAGCTGCTGCTGTGACAACAGTGGGTCCTTAACCCACTCTGTCACCAGGGGAGCTCCTAAAATGGATTTTTTTTTTTAAATGTGGGGGTTCCCACTGTGACATGGTGGGTTAAGAATTTGGCTGCAGTGGTTCAGGTCGCTGCTGAGGTACTGGTTGGATCTCCTGTCCCGTGCAGTGGGTTAAAGGATCTGGAGTTGCTGCAGCGGCCACCGAGGTTGCAACTATGGCTTGGACTCGGTCCCTGACCCAGGAACTTCCATATGCTTCAGGTGCAGCTGTAAAATTAAAAAAAAAAAAATATGGTGCCCTGGAGCAAAGCCCCCCAATTCATATGCTAGATATAACCTGTTTTTATTGCTGATGTGTATGTGAGGTGTCATTGTAGCACTGTAGCAGAGGATAGGCTCACTTGTGGTTGTTATAGAACATCTTTTAGGAACAGTCAACTTCACTGATGGCTGGTTTTAGCCTCTCTCACCCATTTATCTACCACTTGAGCTGAGATGGAAATGAGGGTCTCGGAAAAAAGTTGTGAAGAGGTTGATGTACAACACGGTGTTTGGGATGCAGCCTTTGTGAGAAAGTGGGAGAGTGAAAGTAAGGAGGAACCAGAAAGGTTTGCCCTTGACCTGTTCTCTAGCCTCTCTGTCCATTAAGGACTCCTGGGTGGAGTGGGTCAGATGCTGTGGTAGAAGGGTGACAAGTGGCCACATCTTGGGGGAGGGGTATTTTGTGTACATCACTCTATTCCTAGGGAATATCTATATGTTTAGGTCATACCCAAATTGGGTGAATAGCAGTTGATGTCTCCGTGTAACTTAATTCATATTTCCCATATCTTGTCAATCTAGCTACTCTCTACTTCGTTTTCTTTCATTTTAATTGATTCATTAAATAATTGTCTATGATTGAGGCATTTGTCTTAGTCACTTACTGATTGTTAAATCCAATATGACTTCTCTTTTCATTCATTTGTTCTTTTTTTTTTTTTTTTTTTTTTTGTCTTTCTGTCTTTTTAGGGCCACACCTGTGGCATATCGAGGTTTCCAGGCTAGGGAACAGCCATAGCAATGCAGGATCTGAACCGCATCTGTGACCTACACCATAGCTCATGGCAACACCAGATCCCCAACCCACTGAGCAAGGCCAGGGTTCGAACCTGTGTCCTCATGGATACTAGTCAGATTCATTTCTGCTGAGCCATGATAGGAACTCCTCATCCATTTGTTCTTAAGCCATAATTATTTCAAATAATTTCTTAAAATGTCTCGCCACTGCATAATTTTATTTTGTTAAATTAATCATCAGCATATCTTAATCAATATACAATAAGGATTTGGGGTAAAAATACTTTAATTGTATTTCATTGTAGATAAATTAACCTTCCCCCGACTCCCCATTGTAAACATTACCTATGAAAGTACTGGGTTACACTCATACTGTTTTATAAAACTCACCATTATCTGTGATTCATAAATATGACCGTGTAACTCTTAGGGACAGAGTGTGTCGCTCTTTTTGTCTAAAGTGGGGTTATTTCTAGAGATCTGGAAATTCCCCTAGTATTCTCTGTTAGCTGGTTTTGGATTTGCTTAGAGAAGCCTCAGGCTCTTCAGGAGCCAACTGTGAATTTGGCCAATGGCTCTGAGTCAAGCAGAGGAGAGCAGGACAAGAGTTCTTAAAAGATCTTTCGTAAGCTGGGCTGCGGGGCCGTAGTGAGAGGGTTCCTTTGTCACTGGGTCTGACTTTGTGTCCTTTCCTCTCTGTTGCCAGCATTGGAGGTAGATTGACTTTTTAAGGCATCAAAATCATACCAAAGTTCATATTCTTTGATTCATTTTACTGAAGCACATGTATATTCTGCACCAACCATGTGCCTGCACCATGAAGAGAGTATGGGACCCAGACCTTACTGCTAAGGAGCTACATACTTATACCATACAGCTAGGGAATTGTAAAAGTCAGGATGTGATTAGTGGCAAAACTTATCTGGCTATTAAAAAACATGCAGTAGTATGGAATTCCTTTTGTGGCACAGCGGAAATGAATCTGATTAGCATCCATAAGGACAAAGGTTTGATCCCTGGCCTTGCTCAGTGGGTTAAGGATCCAGTGTTGCCATGAACTGTGGTGTAGGTCGCAGACATGGCTCGCATCCCTCATTGCTGTGGTTGTGGTGTAGGCCAGCAGCTACAGGTCTGATTTAACCCCTAGCCTGGGAACTTCCATATGCCACATGTGCGGCCCTAAACAAACAAAGAAAGAAACAAACAAACATGCAGTAGGAGTTAAGGAGTAGCTATTGAAGAACAGAAGATCTTGCTAAGGGTTAAATCATAGGAATTCAGAAATAGTACCTTATGTTTACATGATATTTCACAGGGTGTAAAATTGCCATCACATTTAATCCTTATTGTAGTTTTATGAAGCAGCAGTGTATTCTCCTTATAAATATGAAATCATCTCTGTAAAAGATGAGGAAATTGGGATCCAGAGGGATCAGGTTTATTTTTTTATATATTTTTAAATTACAGATAATTTACAATGTTTTAGATGTAAAGCAAGGTGATCAATATATTCATATACCCACACACATATTTTTTTCAGATTCTTTTTCATTATAGGTTGTTACAAGGTATTAAATATAGTTCCCTCTGCTATACGGTAGATCCTTGTTGTTTAACTCTTTTATATATAGTGTGTATCTGTTAATCCCAAATTCCCAATTTTTCTCTTTCTCCTCAGGTTTCTTTCTTTCTTTCTTTTTTTTTTTTTTTCTTTTTAGAGCTGCACGTGTGGCATATGGAAATTCCCGGGCTGGGGGTTGAGTCGGAGCTATAGCTGCCAGTCTACACAACAGCCACAGCAATGCAGGTTCTGAGCCGTGTCTGCGACCTACACCACAGCTCATGGCAACGAACCTGCATCCTCATCCTGGATTCGTTACCACTGAGCCACAACAGGAATTCCTTCTCTTCAGGTTTTTTGACTGAGGTCACACAGCTAATAGAGCAGAATTAAGATTTCATTCACTTTTTCATTCACTTATTTTTTTATCAACTCTATAAACATTTATCGAGGGTCAGTGTGTGAGCCACTTGCAAAGTTCTCTCCTATCCTCCAGTTTATCGTTTAGTAGACCTACACTCAGATCTTTTAAGTTTTTTGAGGGTTTTTTTTTTTTGTTTTTGTCTTTTCTAGGGCCGCATCTGAGGTATATGGAGGTTCCCAGACCAGGGGTCTAATTGGAGCTGTAGCCGCTGGCCTACGCCAGAGCCACAGCAATGCGGAATCTGAGCCACGTCTGCGACCTGACCTCCACCACAGCTCATGGCAACGCCGGATCCTTAACCCACTGAGTGAGACCTAATTGGATTTGTTAACCACTGAGCCATGACGGGAACTCCAGTTTTTTGAGTTTTTTATGCATGGCTTCCCTGAGTCTTGAGATGGATCTAGAAGGATGGGTAGAAGTTAGATGAGCACATAACTGAGTGATAGGCACTGGGTGAGAAGACGCATAAGCAGAGTATAGAGGTGAAAGTTAATATTGAGTGCACGTGTTTAAGGAGAGGTGGTAAGCAGTTTAGGTAATCAAAGAGGGGCCTGTGAGTTTGTGGTGAGGGTCAGAGGGATAAGCTATTTATACAAGATGGCAAAAGTTTTCAAAGCCTTTCATGTTCACACAGACTGCTTTCACATTCTGGCCTGATACAGGGCTGGTCAGGAGCTGTGGATACAGCAGATGAGCACTGAATTAGGATTCCAAAAAACCTAGGTTATGACTTCAAATCCCTTGCTTATTGGCTGTGTGGTATTGAATAACCTCTTTGAACTTCACCTTTTATATTTTATTATTATTAATTTTTTTTGTCTTTTTGCCATTTCTAGGGCCGCTTCTGTGGCATATGGAGGTTCCCAGGCTAGGGGTCTAATCGGAGCTATAGCTCCTGGCCTACACCAGGGCCACAGCAACACTGGATCCGAGCCACGTCTGCAACCTAGACCACAGCTCACAACAGCGCCAGATCCTTAACCCACTGAGCAAGACCAGGGATCGAACCCCAACCTCATGGTTCCTAGTCGGATTCGTTAACCACTGAGCCACGACAGAGACTCCCAACTCTTATATTTTATGCAAAATTCTCTGCTTAGAGGCTGAGTGCTGCAGATATTTGATTAAATATCTGTCTAATGAATGAATAAATGAAAGAGAATAAAACATCTGTCCAACCTACTTTTGTTGATTATCGCAGGGACAAGTATTTGCAAAAATACTCTGTAATGGTACTGTCCAAAATTTTAGAAAATTGTTACTAGTAACAGTAACTTTTGGTGTGCATTTACTGTTTTGTTTTTACAGCTGCTGGACAAGGTCATATAGAGTGTTTGCAGTGGCTAATTAAAATGGGAGCAGACAGTAATATTACCAACAAAGCAGGGGAGAAACCCAGTGATGTGGCTAAGAGGTATCCCTATCTACTTTGTTTCTTTCTTTTGTTCTTAAAGTTTTGCATTTACTCTGCTATACTCAGAAGTCTCTGAAGGTTTCTGGAATTATAGGACTTGGTTAAGTGCTGATGGAATGATAATTTTCAAGTTAAATCAACATTTGAGAGTGTATCAGCTCTTCTCTCTAAAGCTGTGATTCTCACCTGGGAGGTAGTATTGTCTCCTTTGCTGGGGGCGGGCGGGGCATTTAGAAGTGTGGAAGTTGTGGGGGGAGTTGTCACAGTGACGGAGACCTTCTCTAATATTTACTGAGGTCAGGTCCAGGGATACCAAACATTCTACAGTGCTCAGAACAGGGGGGTACAATGAAGAATTGTCCCATGCAGAGGTTGGGAAATACTGTGTGATAAAAAAGAAGTAAATAAAAGGAGTCACACGAATTTTTTTTTTTTTTTTACAACTTTGAATCTTTTTTCTTGAAGTATCTTCATTAGCAGTGTTGTGTTAGTTACAGGTTTATACCAAAGTGATTCAGTAATACATATATATGTATATCTTCATCTATTTTTTTCAGATTCTTTTCCCTTATAGGTTATTAGAAAATATTGAGTATAGTTCTCTGTGCTATATAGCTCTTGCTGGTTATCTGTTGTGTACATAGCAGTGTGTATTTGTTAACCCTTACCTCCTAGTTTATTCCTCTCCTCACTCTTTCCTCTTTAGTAACCATAAGTTTGTTTTCTGTCTGTAGGTCTATTTCTGTTGTGTATGTAAGTTTATTTGTATCATTTTTTTTAAGATTCCACAAATAAGCAATATCATATGACATTTGTCTTTCTCTGGCTTACTTCACTTAGTATAATATCTATGTTCAAAAGGAAAAAAAAGAAAAGGCGAGTTCCTGTTGTGGCTCAGTGGTCAACGAATCGACTGGGAACCATGGGGTTGCAGGTTCGATCCCTGGCCTGGCTCACTGGGTTAAGGATCCAGCATTGCCGTGAGCTGTGGTGTAGGTTGCAAACGCAGCTCGGATCTGGCATTGCTGTGCAGAGGCTACAGCTCCCATTAGACCCTTAGCCTGGGAACCTCCATATGCTGCGGGTGTGGCCCTAGAAAAGACAAAAAGCCAAAAAAAACCAAAATCTGTGTTCATCCATGTTGCTGCAAATGGCATTATTTCATTCTTCTTATGGCTGAGTAGTATTCCACTATATGTGTGTGTGTGTATTCCGTTTTTATATGTATAAATCACATCTTCCTTATCCAGTCCTCTGTTGATGGACGTTTATGTTGCGTCCATGTGTTGGCCATTGTAAATAGTGCTGGATTGAATACTGAGGTGCATGTATCTTTTCGAATTACGGTTTTCTCTGGATATATGCCCAGGAGCAGGATTGCAGGATCATATGGTAACTCTATTTTTGTTTTTTTAAGGAACTTCTGTGCTGATTGTACCAATTTACATTCCCACCAACAGTGTAGGAGGGTTCCCTTTTCTCCACACCCTCTCCAGCATTTGTTATTTATAGACTTTTTTGTCTTTTTTTTTTTTTTTTTTGGACTGCTCCCGCGGCATATGGAGGTTCCCAGGCTAGGGGTCGAATCGGAGCTGTAGCCACGGGCCTACGCCAGAGCCACAGCAATGTGGGATCCGAGCCGGGTCTGTGACCTACACCACAGCTCATGGCAACGCTGGACCCTTAACTCATTGAGCAAGGCCAGGGACCGAACCCACAACCTCATGGCTCCTAGTTGGATTCATGAACCACTGCGCCACGATGGGAACTCCAATTTATTTATAGACTTTTTGATGATGGCCCTTCCAACTGGTGTGAGGTGATACCTCATTGTAGTGTTTTTTGTTTTTTGCTATTTTTTTGAGTTGATTTATAGAGTCACATGGATTTTGAAACAAATTTTAATATTTACATTTGAATTAAATATAACACCTATTACTGAACATCTCCAGCTCATTCATGTCAGGTCCTCAAGGAGTAATTAGTCCATTCATTTGTTCATTTGGTTGTTTTTCGTTCAACTTCCTGTATTCTTACCATGTTCCAAGTGCTTTTAGCATTAGGATTATAAAGATAAAAAAACATGATCCTTGCCTTCAAGAAACTTAGAGTCTTGTGGAGAGACAAATGTGCAAATATAACTTTTAATAATTATCATTATGTCATATTCCTTGTTATGCATAAGGTACAGGAAGAACATAGGAAAAGTACCCAAGTATTCCTCATTGAAATTTGTGGGGAAGAAATATTAATACAGAGGATGTTAAGGGTTATAAAGAAAAGTTTGGCGGGGCGGGGGGGCGGAGAATTTACGTAGAAGTCAGGGAAAAGTTTTTTGATTTTTTTTTGGGGGAAGCAACATTTATGCTGACACTTGAAGGAGGAAGAGTTGTAAGTTAACATCTCGTGTGTCTGCGGAACACACGTGATTCAGAACTGCTGTAGTCTAAAGTAGGAGTGTGGATTAAAATTGCTTATGAGGCTTGATAGGATGCAATGGCCTAATTACTCATTACATTGTCATGCTATTTTTTCTTTGTGAGTTCATGTTCCTTAAAATTTTGTCTGTGGTATCTTTCTGAAGCTTGGAATGTGATTTTGTTTTACCACATACTAGTATCATTATCAATTCAGGCCCACCTTATTTGTGTTTTTTGTTGTCTTTTCTAGGGCCGCACCTATGGCATATGGAGGTTTCCAGGCTAGAGGTCTAATCGGAGCTGTAGCTACCAGCCTACCCCAGAGCCACAGCAATGTGGGATCCGAGCTGCCTCTGCAGCCTACACCACAGCTCACAGCAATGCTGGATCCTTAACCCACTGAGAGAGGCCAGGGATCGAACCTGAAAACTCATGGTTCCTAGTCAGATTCGTTAACCATTATTTGTATTTTTAAAAAGATCTTTATCAGGATATGGTTAGCATACAATAAAGTATGCATATTTGAACAGGACAAACCAATGGATTCTGATATATGTATACACCTGTGAAATCATCACCACAATCAAGATAGCGAACAATCACCCCCAATTCTCCTTGTAATTTCTCTCTCTTCCCCAAGCAAACACTATACTAATCTGCTTTCTGTCACTGTAGATTAGTTTGCATTTGCCAGAATTTTATATAAATGGAATCATAAGTAGTTTGTTTTTTTTTTTTTTTGGTTTTTTTTTTTTTTTGTCTTTTTGCCATTTCTTGGGCTGCTCCCGTGGCATATGGAGGTTCCCAGGCTAGGGATCGAATCGGAGCTGTAGCTGCCAGCCTACACCACAGCCACAGCAACGCGGGATCCGAGCCACATCTGCAACCTACGCCACAGCTCACGGCAACACCAGATCCGTAACCCACTGAGGAAGGCCAGGGATCGAACCCACAACCTCATGGTTCTTAGTCTGATTCGTTAACCACTGAGCCATGATGAGAACTCCGTAAGTAGTATTCTTATGTATCTGGCTTTTTTTTACTCAGCATAATTCTGTGTTAGTGGTTTCTTTCTTTCTTATTGCTGAATAGTATTCCATTGGATGTCGAATTCCATAGTATTCCACAGTTTGATTATCCACTAACCTGTTGAAGTACACCTTGATTGTATCTGTTTTTGGGCTTAGGAATAAAGCTGCTATAAACATTCACAACACAGATTTTTGTGTGAACTTAAGTTTTACGTTCACACGGGTAATACTTAGGAGTTGGATTACTCAGTCAGATACTAAGGGTGTGTTGATAAAAAACTGCCAAAAGTGCCTTCCAGAGCAACTGCATCGGTTTGCATCTTCACCAGCAATGGATGAGAGTTTCTGTGTTTTTTTGTTTTTGTCTTTTTTAGGGCTGCACCAGTGACATATGGAAGTTCCTAGGGTAGGGGTGGAATTGGATCTGTAACTGCCCACCTATACCACAGCCCCAGCAGTGTGGGATCCGAGCTGTGTCTGTGACCTATACCACAGCTCACAGCAACACTGGATCCCCGACCCACTGGGCAAGGCCAGGGATCAAACCCTTGTCCTCATGGATACTAGTAGGGTTCATTACTGCTGAGCCACAGCGGGAATGCCCCTGTGGCTTTTTATCTCAACAGCATTTGATATTGTCAGGCTTTTTTGATTTTCATAATTTCAGTAGGTGTGTAGTGGTATCTCACTGTGGTTTTAATTTGCTTTTTCCTGGGAATTCCCATTGTGGCTCAACGGGTATCATGAGGATATGGTTTGGTCCCTGACCTTGCTTAGTGGATTAAGGATCTGGTGTTGCCATGAGCTATGGTGTAGGTTGCAGATGTAGTTCAGATCCCATGTTACTGCAGTTGTGGCATAGGCCAGCAATCAGATCCCATTTGACTCCTAGCCTGGGAACTTGCGTATATGCCAAAGTTCCTAAAAGAGAAAAAAAAAATTTTTTTTAAATTTGCTTTTTCCTAATGAGAAATGATTCTGGGAAGCTTTTCATGTACATATTTGCCATTTGTATATTTTCCCTTGGTGAATTGACTGTTCAGATCTTTAGTCCACTCTTAAAAATTGGGCGGCTTTCTTATAGTTGAGTTTTAAGAGCTCTTTCTATATTCTGGATACTAGTTCTTTCTCAGATTTTTGTTTTGCAAAAGAATTACTCCCAGTTGTGGCTTATTTTTTCATTCTCTTAACAATGTCTTTTTTTTTTTTTTTTTGGTCTTTTGTCTATTTAGGGCTGCACCCGAGGCTTGTGGAGGTTCCCAGGCTAGGGTCTAATCAGAGCTGTAGCTGCTGGCCTACACCACAGCTACAGCAACACCAGATCCTTAACCCACTGAGCGAGGCCAGGGATTGAACCCACGTCCTCATGGATACTAGTCGGGTTTGTTAACCACTGAGCCATGATGGGAACTTCATAACATTGTCTTTGGAGAGCAAGAATTTTTATCAACTTGCTGTTTAATGAGTTATGCTTTTGGTATTATAGCTAAGAAATCTTTGACACAAAGCCACAAAGATTTTCTCTTACGTTTTCTTTTCGCTGTTACATAGGTTTTACATTAAGGTTATTGTCCCTTTTGAGTTAATTTTTGTATATTGTATTATAAGTTATGCATCCAAGGTTTTTTTTTTTTTTATATGGATATCTAATTGTTCTAGCACCATTTGTTGAAAAGGCTGTCCTATCAGTATCATAGGGG
The DNA here is from genome assembly GCF_054392235.1 of Sus scrofa. NCBI lineage: Eukaryota > Metazoa > Chordata > Mammalia > Artiodactyla > Suidae > Sus > Sus scrofa. The sequence continues at coordinate 17,410,039 of NC_139391.1, forward strand.
TAATTTAGGTCTGTGAGTGTATTTGAAGTTACTCATAATTTCTGGTCCACATTTCATTTATGCACCAAAATGCTGAGTGTGAGTATACTGTTATAGAAGAAACTTGAATCTGGTGTAAAGCAAGTACTCAGTAAATAATAGAGGTTGAGTTACAACCTAGTAATAGAGATAATGAATTCTATTAATCTTACAACTTCCTATGATAATTATTATAGTTAGTGAGTTGCCAGTACTTGGTGAAAGGTAAGAATATATGTGTGCATGTGGTTATATAAGTGAGAAAAATAGGATTTGAGACTTTTGTGTTTAGTAATGCTCATTTACTAAGACAGAGTATTAAACATTTTGGTTAGCAAAACTGTGGGGAAAACATGCAGATTACATATATATATAATCATAACAACTTGAAAACCAAGGGTAAATTACTAGAAGCTTCATGAGATGTGGGAAAGATAAAATAGAAAATGTGGATAGGAAGCACATTATTTTTCCATTAAATTTGAAAGCCATGCTGAGTACTTCGAGGGTTGTAGAAGGATGATGATTAAGGGGGATAAAGCTGTAGTTTGCCCTAAAACTGGAACCAGAATTAATTCTACAAACTAAATTTGGCCTGGGAGTTCCCTCTGTGACACAGTGGGTTAAGGATCTGGTGTTGCTGCAGCTGTGACTTAGGTCATAGCTGTGGCTTAGATTTGATCCCTGGCCCAGGAACTCCATATGCTGAGGGTGTGAACAAAGAAGAAGAAAAAATAAATTAGGCCTTCAGGAAAAGGTAGTAAATACAGGTAATCAGGTAGGGTGGTTTTGTACTTTCTACTCAGTTGAGCAGCTGTTTGGGGGCACACCAAATATGCGTTTGATGTTGGTTCACCTCTTCCAGTTGGATTTTTGCCAGTAAAAATTATGGAGTCAATCTGTAATACGACTGCTTGTCTTTAGTTTCCAGTGACTGAATTTTCCACATAGCTGGATATGGGTCAAATTGTCACTGACCATCAGGTACAGTTTTGCTTTTTTACTGGTGAGTGAGTTGGTGGCCTAATGTAGAGTGTAATTCCCTAAATTAAATGAAAACTGAAATTTCAACTTGAAAAATGTTGTGCATCTTGTTAATTAGTAATTCTTTTCTACAGGTTTGCCCATTTAGCTGCAGTAAAACTATTGGAAGGACTACAGAAATATGAGGTAGATGATAATGAAATTGATGAAAATGATATTAAGTTTTTTATAAGACATGGTGTTGAGGGAAGCACTGATGCCAAGGATGATTTAGGACTCAGTGAGTCGGATAAAACAGATGCCAGAGGTAAGTGCGCCAACTGTTTCATGATTTGTCCTTTAAAAAAAATACCGGAGCCAGGGAGTTCCCTACTGGCTTATCAGTTAAGGACTCAGCATTGTCACTGCCTGTGACTTGTGTCACTGCTGTGGTATGGGTTCCATCCCTGGCCTGGGAACTTCTGCATGCTGTGGGCACAACACCCCCCCCCCCATTCCACAACCATTTTTACCACAAATTTGGGAATTACTCTAAAAACAACTACTGTCTGCAAAAATAAAATAATATTTTTTGGGGAGCCAGAACTAGTACAATTTTTTGTACTAGGGATTATTGAACATGTAAAGAATATAAGGAGTTTCCTGTCATGGCTCAGTGGTAATGAAGTTGGCTAGGATCCATGAGGATGGGGTTCCATCCCTGGCCTTGCTCAGTGGATTAAGGAGCTTGCATTCCTTTGAGCTGTGGTGTAGGTCATAGATGTTGCTTCCATCTGGCATGGTTGTGGCTGAGGTGTAGGCTGTAAGCTGCAGCTCTGATTTGACCCCTAGCCTAGGAACTTGCACATGCCACAAATGTGGCCCTAAAAAGACAAAAAACAGAATAAAACAAAATGAAACAAAATGTGAGACCTGGTTTCTGTTCTTCAAATAGGAAAGGGATGTTTTCATGCTACAGTACCCTAATTTCACTTCTCATGATAACTCTCAGAGAGCCACAGTTCACATGAGTGGATGCGAACTGTTTCATTGGCCCCCTTTCATAGAAAAAAGGTGAGAAGGATCTGTTTGAACAGAGACTACTGAAAACAGAGGCAGCTGTAGTAAAGTAAGCAGAGTTTGGGTACTGGATTACTTATCAGAGCTTTACTTCTTTCTTACTGTGTTACTCTCTGAGCCTTGGTTTCCTTATCTATAAAAATGAGAATAGGAGTTCCTGCCATGGTGAAGCAGAAATGAATCTGACTAGGAACCATGAGGTTGCGGGTTCGATCCCTGGCCTCACTCAGTGGGTTAAGGCTCTGGTGTTGCCGTGAGCTGTGGTGTAGGCAGCTACAGTTCCGATTAGACCCCTAGCCTGGGAACCTCCATATGCCATGGGTGTGGCCCTAAAAAGACGAAAGACGAAAAAAAAAAAGAATATTAGAGGGTTCCCTGGTAGCCTACTGGTTAAGGATCTGGCTTGGTCACTGCTGTGGTACAGGTTTGATTCCTGGCCCAGGAACTTGCACATGCCATGGGCACGGCCAAAAAAAAAAAAGGAAAAATATTAATGTAGTGTCACCTCCACAGAGTTATTATAAAGGTTAAATTAATGCACTAGAGAATAGGAAGGCTTAGCCCAGAGTAGAGGCTTAGTAAATGTCAACTCCCTTCCTCTTGATCTCTGGTAAGTATTTTATTTAAAAATTTAAAAATTTATTTATTTTTTAAAAATTTTATTGGAATATAGTTGGACTTACAATGTTGTGTTAATTTCAGGTGTACAGCAAAGTGATTCAGTTGTACGTATACATATATCCGTTCTTTTTCAGATTCTATTCCCATGTAGGTTATTACAGAGCGTTGAGTCATTTTCCCCTGAGCCGAACAGTAGGTCTATGTTACCTATCTATTTTATACACAGCAGTGTGTATATGTTAATCCCAGCATCTTAATTTATTTTTCCTGCTCCACATTTCCCCTTTGATAGCCGTTAGCTTGATTTCTAAATCTTTGAGTCTGTTTGTATTTGGTAAGTTTTTTGTATCATTTTTTATTAGATTCCACATTTTAGTGATCTCATATGATATTTGTCTTTGACTTATTTCACTTAGTATGATAATTTCTAGATCCATCCATGTTGCTGCAAATAGCATTATTTTGCTCTTTTTATGGCTGAGTAATATTCCATTGTGTATATGTACCATATCTTCTTTATCCAGTCCTCTATGGACGTTTAGGTTGCTTCCATGTCTTGGCTATTGTAAATAGTATTGCAGTGAACATTGGGTGCATGTATGCTTTCTTATGGTTTTTCTCCAGGTATATACCCAGGAATGGGATTGCTGGATCATATGGTAGTTCTATATTTAGTTTTTTAAGGAACTGCCATGCTGTTCACTATAGTGATTGCACCAGCTTACATTCCCACCACCAGTGTAGGAGGGTTCCCTTTTTTCCATACCCTCTCCAGCATTTATTGTTTATAAACTTCTTGATGGTGGTGGTTCTGGCTGGTGTGAGGTTCTAGAAAGTATTTTCATTATTTTGGCAGGAAGAATTCTGACAGTTGTTCCAAAACTACATTCTCTAAGGGAACTTCTAATTCATGTCTAAATTAAAAAAAATTTTTTTTGGACTTCCCTTGCAGTGCAGTGGGTCAGGGATCTGGTATTGCCACTGCTGTGGTGTGGGTTCAATCCTTGGCCTGGAAACTCCTGCTGTGGATACTGGGGGAGTGTGGTCTGGGGGTTAGGCGAAGAGCTCCCAGAGCCCTGTCAGCCAGAACCTCACTCTCCAGGGAATGGTGGAAGCCTCTTCCTTGGTGAATGCAACCAGAAGCTGCTCATGTCAGGGGCTCCCAACAGGCAGCCCACCTAGGTCACTACAGTGAGCTCAGAGTCAGTGATCCCTTCAGAATTTCTTGATAGCCTTATTGTATTTTTGTTCTTTAGATCCTGGAAGTTCCTAGGCTAGAGGTCAAATCAGCGCTGCAGCTGCCAACTTGCACCATAGCCACAGCAACACGGGATCCTTAAGCCACTGAGCCACAATGGGAACTCCAACAGCCTCATTTTAAATAGCTTTATTGAAATATAATTGATGTATGATTCAGTTAACTCACTTGAGGTGCACAATGAACAGTTTTAGTATATTCAGTTTTGTGCAACCATTATTACAATAAATTTTGTAACATTTCTATCACCCCAAAAAGAAACCTCCCATTAATAGTCAACCCCTATTACCCTACCCTCCTCTCCAGTCCCCCAGACTCCTCCAATTAGATCCTGTTAATCTACTATCTAAGTTTGCCTTCTCTGGGTATTTCATACGAATGAAATGATACCATATGTGGTCTTTTGTGGTTGGCTTCTTTCCCTTAGCACAGTGATGTTTCAAGATTCATATGCACATTGTAACATGGATCATTACTTCATACTTTATTCCTTTTTATTGCCAAGTTATATTCTTGTGCAGATATGCTATATTTTATATATCCATTCATCTGTTGTTGGACATTTGAGTTGTTTCACATCTTGTCTATTAAGAATGCTGCTGCTATGAACATTCATATACATGTTTTTGTGTGAACATATGTTATCATTTCTCTTGGATGTATACCTAAGAGTTGGAATTATTGCATTACCTGGTAAATCTATGTCTAACATTTCGAGGAGCTTCCAAACTGTTCTTCAGAGTGACTGCACCATTTAATTAAATTAATTAATTAATTAATTTTATTCTTTGTCTTTTTGCCATTTTTTGGGCCGCTCCTGTAGCATATCGAGGTTCCCAGGCTAGGGGTCTAATCAGAGTTGTAGCCACCGGTCTAGCCACAGCCACAGCAACTCGGGATCTGAGCTGCATCTGTGACCTACACCACAGCTCACGGCAACGTCAGATCCTTAACCCACTGAGTAAGGCCAGGGATCGAACTTGCAGCGTCATGGTTCCTAGTTGGATTCATCAACCACTGAGCCATGATGGGAACTCCAATGACTGCACCATTTTATTATACATTCCCACCAACAGTGCAAGAGGCTTGCAGTTTCTCCACATCCTTGCCAATACTTGATAGCATTTGTCTTATTGATTTTAGCTGTTTTAGTGAGTGTGTAGTGGTATTTGGTGGATTTGATTGGTGTTTCCATAATGATTAATGATGTTGAGTATCTTTTCATATGTTCATTGATCACTTATATATCTTTTTTGGAGAAATGTCCATTCAAATCCTTTGCCTATTTTTCAGCTATGTTATTTCTCTTCTTACTATTGAGTTGTAAGAGTACTTCCTGGTGTTAGTCCCTTATCATGTGTATGATTTGCAGGTATCTTCTCCTATTCTCTAGGTTATCTTTTAACTTTTTGCTTTTGGCCACTCCCGCGGCATGCATAAATTCTTGGGTCAGGGATTGAACCTGCACCACAGCAGCAGCCTGAGCTGCTGCAGTGACACCACCAGATCCTTAAACCACTGTGCCACAAGAGAATTCCCAAAAGTTTTACATTTTGATGAAATCCAATTTATTTTTTATTTTGTTTGTGCTTAGATTTCTTTGTGTTGGTTGTACTGAGAATTAGCAAGGATTTCATAGATCAGAAAATGAAGTTGATTTGTAGAATTTCAGTGTCTTCTGAAGTTAAGTAGGAGAGATTTTTCAAGTGATCATTGTTGGTGAATCACAGAATTTTTTTGTCCTTTTGTCTTTCTAGGGCCGCACCTGCGGCATATGGAGGTTCCTATGCTAGGGGTCCAGTCGGAGCTGTAGCTGCCTGCCTACACCAGAGCCACAGCAACGTGGGATCCAAGCTGTGTCTACGACCTACACCACGGTTCACAGTAACACTGGATCCTTAACCCACTGATCGAAGCTGGGGATTGAACCTGAGTCTTCATGGATGCTAGTTGGGCTCATTAACTGCTGAGCCATGACGGGAATTCCGAATTTTTAAAGGATTTTTCAGGAAAGACCAGGAAGTAAGGACAGTTTCTTACTGTGGTGTGTTTGACACAAATGTATTCTTATACCCATGCCATAGAGTAAGACTCTCAGTGGTGCCCAGCTGGGGGTGCTTGCAGCTAGTGAAGGTACTAGATATGGAGTCATGTGCTATTTTCTTTTTTTTTTTTTTTAATTTTTTATTACTCAAATGAATTTATCGCATCTGTAGTTGTATAATGATCATAACAATCTGATTTCACAGGATTTCCATCCCACAGCCTGAGTACATCCCCCCACCCCCCAAACTGTCTCCTCTGGAGACAAAAGTTTTTCAATGTCTGTGAGTCAGCATCCGTTCTGCAAAGAAGTTCAGTCTGTCCTTTTTTCAGATTCCACATGTCAGTGAAAGCATTGGATGTTGGTGTCTCATTGTATGGCTGACTTCACTTAGCATGATAATGTCTAGGTCCATCCATGTTGCAAAAATGCTGATATTTCGTTCTTTTTAATGGCTGAGTAATATTCCATTGTGTAAATGTACCACATCTTGATCCACTCCTCTGTCGATGGACATTTAGGTTGTTTCCATGTTTTGGCTATTGTAAATAGTGCTGCAATGAACATCTGAGTACATGTGTCTTTGTGAGTCATGGTTTTCTCTGGATAGATGCCCAGGAGTGGGATTGCTGGATCAAATGGTAATTCTATGTTTAGTTTTCTGAGGAATCTCCATACTGCTTTCCACCATGGTTGCACCAATTTACAATCCCACCAACAGTGTACTAGTGTTCCTTTTTCTCCACACCCTCTCCAGCACTTCTTGTTTGTAGACTTTTGGATGATGGCCATTCTGGCTGGTGTGAGGTGGTACCTCAGAGTGGTTTTGATTTGCATCTCTCTAATAATGAGTGATGTTGAACATCTTTTCATGTGTTTCTTGGACATCTGTATGTCTTCTTTGGAGAACTGCCTGTTTAGATCTTCTGCTCATTTTTTGATAGGCTTTTTTTTTTTTGATATGGAGCTGCAGAAGGTGTTTATAAATTTTGGAGATTAATCTCTTGTCAGTCGATTCACTTGCAAAGATTTTCTCCCATTCTGTGGGTTGTCTTTTCGTATTGTTTAGGGTTTCCTTTGCTGTGCAGAAACTTTGAAGTTTGAGTAGGTCCCATTTGTTTATTTTTGTTTTTATTGTCAATACTCTGATAAGTGGATCTGAGAAGATGTTGCTGTCGTGTATGTCAGAGAGTGTTTGGCCTATGTTTTCCTCTAGGAGTTTGATAGTGTCTGGTCTTTTATCTAGGTCTTGAATCCATTTGGAGTTTATTTTTGTGTATGGTGTTAGGGAGTGTTCTAATTTCATTCTTTTCCATGCGGCATGTGCTGTTTTCTTGTCCCTATTTAAATTTTTTTGGGGGGGTCTTTCTGTCTTTTCTAGGGCTGCACCAGTGGCATATGGTGGTTCCCAGGCTAGGGGTCTAATTGGAGCTGTGGCCACTGGCCTACGCCACAGCCATACCAACACCAGATCTGAGCCATGTCTGCAACTTACACCACAGCTCACAGCAATGCCGGATTCTTAACCCACTGAGCGAGGCCAGGGATCGAACCTGCAACCTCATGGTTCCTAGTTGGATTCATTAACCACTGAGCCATAATGGGAACTCCTTGTCCCTATTGAATTTTATTCCAAGGCAAAATACAAAGGACTGGACAATCTCCTTGGAACTCTAAGTTTTGCCAGAGCACCTCCAGGGGATTAGTTGGATTCCTTGTCATCCCAGACTCCTGGAACTGAGCCTCAATTCAGAGCATTCTTTAGTGAATTACATGTAGCGTCATCACATGATCCATAACCACTTGAGGTTTGACTCCTGGATGTTACTATCACATGACATCCAGCATCCAGTTCACTTCAGGGACAAGGCACTCAGTGTTGTTCAGGTGGCCACTTCTATCTTGACAGGACTCTTGTGAGGGTTAAAATGTATAAAATACTTAGTGTAGTGTCTGCAGATCACGGGCACTGCACAAATACACGATGGCTCTTGTTTTTGATGAAAAGGTTTATCTTTGTTAAGATCTCTCTCTGTGGAGCTAATTCCAATTAATACTAGCTCTTACTTCCAATGACCCCGTAGAATAGCTCTTTCAAAACATAGCCTTCAGATATTAAGAATTATATAAACATAACATGTAACATTAAAAAAAAAATCTGCCTTGCTTGCTTGCTAGTAGTTACCATGGTTCCCAGACCTGTCTGTCAGAATTGTCTGAGGAACTTGTACTGAGTACCAACCAATACCAGAATCTGTAGGACTGATATGGGTCTAAAACATACACATTTAAAAAAAAAAACAAAAAAAACCCGGAGTTTCTACTGTGCTCAGCAGGTTAAGAACTTGACATAGTGGCCATTAGGATGTGGGTTCGATCCCCAGTCTTGTTGATTGGGTTAAGAATCTGGCATTTGGAGTTCCCTTTGTGGCTCAGTGGTTCACGAACCCGACTAGGATCCATGAGGATGTGGGTTTGACCACGCTCAGTGGGTTAAGGATCCGGCGTTGCCGTGAGCTGTGGTGTAGGCCGAAAATGTAGCTCAGATCTGGCCTTGCTGTGGCTGTGGCCTAGGCCGGCAGCTGTAGCTCTGATTCAACCCCTAGCCTGGGAACCTCCATATGCTGTGGGTGTGGCCCTACAATAGAAAAAAAAAAAAGAATCTGGCCTTACCTCAAGCTGCAGCAAAGGTTGCAACTGTGGCTTGGATCCGGAGTTGCCATGCCTGTGGCATAGGCTGCAGTTGTAGCTCTGATTCACCCCCTAGCCTGGGAACTTCCATTTATCCCAGGTGCAGCCCTTTAAAAAAAAAGGAACCTTTAGTTGGAGTTCCCGCTGTGGCACAGTGGGATCGGTGCCATCTCTGTAGCACTGGGATGTAGGTTCATTCGCGGGCCTGGCACAGTGGGTTAAAGATCTAGCAGGTGTGGCATTGGTCGCAACTGTGGCTTGAATCTAAAAAAAAAAAGTACCCCAGTTGATTCTGATGTATGCAATTTGGATCCTCCAGCTCTTAGCTACTGAGGGATAAGTCAGAGTGTTAAGTATCAGGGAGAAGAGGCTGTGATTTGTGAACCTGGCCATAAGGCAGTTTTTCAACTTGTACACTGAGGACATTGGGGCCAGATATTTCTTTGTTGAGGGGGCTTCTCCTGTGCATTTTCAGATGTTAGTAGCATCTTGTGCCTCTAGGTGCCAGTCACATACTTCCCTCCAAATCCCGAGGTTTGACAAGTAAAAAGGTCTCCAGATGTTGCCAGTGGTCCTTGGAGAAGACAGTCACCCCAGGTTGAGAACTAGTACCACAAAGCATAGAAAAATCAATTTGATAGTTGGAGAATAGCTAAAAGGAGCTCTCAACACACTTCCTTCTCAGTATTCTCTTGCATGGATATTACAAGTGACTGATGATCAAATTTGGGAGCTGGATTAGTTCTGGTTTATTTTAAATAAATCAAGAATATTTCAGGAGTTCCCGTCGTGGCGCAGTGGTTAACGAATCCGACTAGGAACCATGAGGTTGCGGGTTCGGTCCCTGCCCTTGCTCAGTGGGTTAACAATCCGGCGTTGCCGTGAGCTGTGGTGTAGGTTGCAGACGCGGCTCGGATCCCGCGTTGCTGTGGCTCTGGTGTAGGCCGGTGGCTACAGCTCCGATTCAACCCCTAGCCTGGGAACCTCCATATGCCGTGGGAGCGGCCCAAGAAATAGCAACAACAACAACAGACCAAAAGACAAAAAAAAAAAAAAAAAAAAAAGAATATTTCAGTTTTTCTATCTTTCTGACATACAGTAATTATGCGTGGTCCTGTAATATTGCACCAGTCCTAAAACACTGATAGCCAGCCCGCCTGCCTTCCTTCCTCCCTCCCCTCTCTGTTCATGGTATTAATAGTCATACCCATCTGATGTAATCTCTAATAGCAGGAAAAAAAATCCCCTTTAGGTATTTCATTGCTTGCTCACCCTAATATTCTTTTACTGATATTTATCCTTCTGTGTAGATGCTACCCTCCCTCTATCCCCTTCCCCAGGCCACACAGACACTGGCTCTCGAGGAAGAATATGCTCCAGGACCAGCATTCTGTGAACACATGCACCATTAATCTGTCTAAACTAGATTCCCATTCAACTCTGTCTTGCAGTGAGAGCTTATAAGAAAATCATAGAATTGAGACACCTCCTGGAAATTGCTGAGAGCAACTATAAACACTTGGGAGGAATAACAGAAGAAGATCTAAAGCAGAAGAAAGAACGGCTTGAGTCTGAAAAGTAATGTCCTCAAAATTTTAACATACTTACGTTTCTAAATGCCATGTGAGAGTGTGTTGATGAACCGTCTATTTTTTCAGCCCTACCAAAGAGTGTGAGTTCCCAACCTGCTTTCCTCCTAAGCCCCTAGATGTTAAGATTTTTCAGATATTGTGGTAAAAGATACATAAGCAGAAAATGGATCATCTTAACTGTTTTTAGGGTAGAATTCAATGGCCTTAAGTACATTCACATTTTTGTACATTCCCGTCTTAAGAATTCTTTTTATCTTGCAAAGCCAAAACACTATAAGTAGCGTTTTTTTTTTTTTAGATTTTTTTTTTTGAGACCACAGCTACGTAGAACTTTTCAATTAACAGTCTATAGCCATTCCTATCAAACTGGTCTGCTTGATCACAAGTCTGCCACCCAGTCCTGTGTTCACCCACGGTGGCCCCCCTCAGATGCTCCCAGTCATGGGGCATGAGTGCTTGCACAGTCCCTCAGCCCTTACTTCCTGCACCTGCCACTGGCTCTCCGCACATCTGATAACCTTGTTAATTAATGGTATTTAGGACAGAGGAGACCTAGTTCCTGTTTCCTCCCACTGCCTCTCTGCTTGTCTCTGCTTTCCACTGTGGACAGGGAGCACAGGACACAGGAGGGGCGACATCTGGTGTAATGAAGAACAGTGCACGTGGCTTCTCCGCTTTCCCTGCCCTTTCCTTTGGCTGGGTCTTTTTGCTTCATACTCTTAGAACCTCTTGTTTGCCTTTCATTCACCTTTTTCTGAATCTAATCTCAGTAAGAGGGCTGGTAAATATGCTCAGAGGAACATCTAAGTCTTTGATAAGGATTAACATGGGTAGTTGGGAATTTGAACAGAAGACAAAAGATCAAGCCAGGATACTCTATCTTGTGATGGGGTTTTAGACACTAAGAAATTGTGGTAGACCAAAAAAAAATTTTTTTTAATGTTAGGAGCCTTTTTGGTATCTCACAAATTGCATCATATAAGTAGCTAGCTGTCCACTGGCTCAATACTGATTAAAGTGTTTGAGATGTCAAATATTTTTAGTATTGGCTTTTGCCCAGGACCCTAGCTGAAAGTTCTTAAATCCCTTGTAGTCTAGAACAGTACTTCACAGTGAAACAATTATTTCCTAGATAATGAGCTTTAATTTTTGTTCCCTTGTCTTTCAAGGCAGATGACTGTACTGCTGCATACATTGCTTCTGCACACACTGTTAAGCTAGGTGCTAGATAAGCCTTTTATATATATTTCTTGCCATCTTCACAGCTCCATGGGCTATTATCTTACTACATGGATTAGTAAACCAAGACTAACCTTATAGGTTAAGTAACCTGTATAAAGTCACAAAGGGAGGACTGAGGGTGGGAGGCGGAGCCAGGATTTGAGCTTGAGTCTGTAAGACGCTAAACCTACTAGCCAAGGTCATTGCAACTCCAGTAGTCTTTAATGGAATTTTTAATTCTGATGTTCACATTTTCAGTGTGAAATGGTTATACTATTGATGTAAGTAATGTGAACAGAATTTTTTTTAATCATTGCTTTAGTCTTTTTGCTAGAATGTTTCTTACTAGTTGAGACTGATGTTTCTTCTCCGTAAGCCTTAATTCTTCTCTAGCGTTTCTTTCCCGCTTTGTTTTGAGTACATTTTAAGACATTTATTCTTGGGTATGAACTCCTCATCTTAGATCTAATGGTAAAGAAAACCTGGATAAGTATTGGTTTGAGGGATATCCTTTTTATTTTGTTATTAATAGGTTAGCTGAAACTCAGAATACAGGAAAACATGGTCGTATTACTCTGGGGCTGATTTTCTTTTCTCATTTGCTGAATTCTAGGTTTCCACAGTAGCATTCTTCTTCTCTCTGCCCAACCTCAACCCCACTCCCTTGCATACCACAGCATACTACTGTATGCTCTTAGATTGCCTTCTTTGGGACCGGACGTCCAACTCTGCAGGCCTTGGGAGTTCTGTTCCCTTCACCATGGGGCAATAAAGCAGAAGAAAACCCTGGTTCAAGTCATAGCATCACTTGTCTGGATTTATTTTAACATTTTCCTGTTATGTCTCCCAATTTCTTGTCTCTGCTCCCTAACTCCCCACCCCCATACCCTGCAGTCTCTTTATCATGGTAAAATGTAAGTCAGATAAATCTCATACATTGTTGATTGAAAGAAAACAGGCACACAAATGTATATAATGTACAATTTCATTTGCAAGCAGAGACAAAGCTGATCTAACATGATAGGTATTCTGAAGTGTGATCGCCTGTGTGAAGCAAGGACTGCCTGGGAAGGGCATGAGGGAACTCTGTGATGATGGAAGTATTTTATACCTTGGTAGTGGTGGTGGATGCAAGGGTTTGCACATTAATGGAAACTCACTGAATTGTGCACCTAGTACTTGTATAATTCACTCAAAGCAAATTTTACATCCTAAACAAACAAAAAAGCTGAACAAAGCAAAAGAAATCTACGTCAGATTGTGCTGTTTCTCTGCTCCGAGCCTCTGATGGCTTCCCATTTCACTGAGTTAAAGCCTAGTTCTTGCTGTGACTTACAAGGCCCTCCTTGCTCTGGCCCCCTTTTACCTCTGACTCTGTTCTAGCCACACTGGCCCCTGCCTAGGGCCTTTGCACTTGCTCTTCCCTCTGTCTGGAATGTTCTTCCCCTGAAGTCTACTTGATTATCTCTCTTATTTCCTTGGGGACTTTGCTCACAAGCCCCTTTCTCAGTAAGGCCTTCCCTGGCCAGGTATATGAAGTATTATTTCCCTCCTCAACATTTTCTATTACTTTCTTGCTTTATTTTTTTCTCTCTTAGCATTTATCACCTTCCAACATACATATATTTACTTATTTATTTTCTTTGCTGTCATCCTCCACTGATAAGGTAAGCCTCACAAGGGCAGATCTGACCTGTTTTGTACACTACGCTGTGTCTAGATCATAGTAGACTCAATACATATTTGTTGAATAAATGATTTCTTATTTGCTTTAAATATAATGTATGAATACTTCACTGTTATAAAAAATAATTGCTAGTTGGCACTGGAGATTGACTGGAAACAAATTTTCTGGACAGGACTATCAAAGAACTGCAGGGCCAGCTGGAGTATGAACGGCTACGTAGAGAAAAATTAGAATGTCAGCTGGATGAGTATCGAGCAGAGGTGGATCAACTCAGGGAAATGCTGGAAAAAATTCAAGCCCCCAACTTTGCAGCTGTGGTTGGTATCCTTCATGACACATTTGTCTTAAGAAGTAGTATACAAAAGTAGCTAGGAGTATAAACTTTGGATGGGGCTCTGTGGGTTTGAATACTGGCTACAACCCATTTTGACCTGGAAGAGTCATTTAACCTTTCTATGCCTTAGATATAAACTGGAGATAATAATTTTGAGTGTTGTAAGGATTAAAAGCATGCATGTGTGTGTATATTACTCTATAAACTTTATACACATACACACACACATCTATCTATCAGCTATAATTGCAGCCTGGCTCTTAAATGTACAGTAAGTTTTTTTTTTTCTCTTTTTGACCACACCCATGGCATATGGAAGTTGCTGGGCCAGGGACTGAACCCGAGCCACAGCAGTGACCTGAGGTGATGCAGTGACAAAGCCAGATCTTTTAACTGCTAGGCTGTCAAGGAACAACTACAGTACGTTTTTTGTTTATTTTTTTATTATATAAGGAAAAAACTTTTCTTTAAACTCAGTGAATTTTATTACATTCATAATTGTTCAGCCATCATCACGACCCAATTTTATAACATTTCCATCCCCAGCCCATCCTTACCCTCATCCTGTCTCCTTGGGTAACAATAAGTTTTTCAAAATCTGTGAGTCAGTTTCTGTTCTGCAAATAAGTTCATTGTATCAGTCTTTAGATTCTACTTATAAATGATGGCATATGATCTTTGGGTCTCACTGTCTAACTTCACTTAGCATGATATTTCTAGGTCCATCCATGTTGCTGCAGATGTCATTATTTCATTCCTTCTTACGGCTGAGTAATATTCCATAGTGTACATGTACCACATCTTTATCCACTCCTCTGTTGATGGACATTTAGGTTGCTTCCATGTCTTGGCTGTTGTATATAGTGCTGCAATGAACATTGGGGTACATGTATCTTTTCGAGTCATGGTTTAAGGTGGTACTTCATAGTCTCTTTAATTTGCATTTTTCTAATTAGTGATGTTGAACATCTTTTCATGTCTTTTTTGGACATCTGTATGTCTCCTTTGGAGAACTGTCTGTTTAGATCTGCCCATTTTTTGATGGGGTTGTTCGTTTTTTTTTTTTTTTTTGGTATTGAGCTGCAAGAGGTATTAATATATTTTGGAGATTAATCCCTCGTTGGATGCTTCATTTGCAAAAATTTTGATTTTATGGGTTGTCTTTTTGTTTTGTTTAGGGTTCCCTTTGTTGTGCAAAAACTTTTAAGTTTAATTAGTTCTCTTTATTTTTGTTTTTATTGTCATTACTCTAGGAGGTGGATCTGCGAAGATATTGCTGTGGTTTATGTCCAAGTGTTCAGCCTGTGTTTTCTAGTAACAGGTCTTATATTTAGGTCTTTAATCCATTTTGAGTTTATTTTTGTGCATGGTGTTAGGGAGTGTTCTAATCTCATTCGTTTACATGTAGCTGTCCAGTTTTCCCAGCACCACTTAGTGAAGGGACTGTCTTTTCTCCATTGTACATTCTTGCCTCTTCTATGAGAAAAATTTTTATAAGCAGAGTCATCAATAAGAATTCTAAGACAACTGCAGAGGATGTATATTTTAACATCCTAAATATCCAAAATAAACTGCTGTAAAAAGAAAGAGATATGAAAAACGAAGAGAACAGACACACAAAAGCATCTGGAGGATAGAGAGTGAAAGTGACAGCAAGAAACCCCCAGTGGTGCTTGTCTTTCAGGCCATCTAGTCAGAGTAGAGAAGGAAGAAAGTGTGTCAGGGAGGCTTTGGCCCTCATGTTCCTCTGCTAGTAAGATGTGGCCCTTGTGGACAGCTGTGTGACATAGTGTGGGAGCTCACGTACATTTCATGTTTCCCTTCCATAGGGAAATTTTTCTTTAGTTCTTGTGGGCGAGTTAACTTTGCTTTAGATCTGTATCACCTCAAACATGATCTATAATAACTTCCTAGCTCCTTTTAATGTTGTACAAACTAACCACTAGTCTCTTTATTAACTACTTTAAAAACATTACAATGATACATGTGCTTGTTGTAAAGTGTTAAAAACAGGGCAGATGCTCCTCCACATAGAGTTCTACTCTCTAGAGGAAGCTACTGGTAACAGTTTGGTGTGTCTCATATTAGACAACATTCTGTTCATCTGCAGTGACATATGTGTATTTCTATATGCAAATTCAAACCCATTCTCTGGGTTTTGGTATCTCACCAGTGCTTACTTTTCCAAGGGACATCATGAAGCATAATAATTAATCCATTCTCTCTGCTTTTGCAGTGATCCATCTGATACCAGTTTAGCCCCGAGGACACTTAGGTGTGGAGAAGCTAGCAGGTGCAGTCTGGTGGTGTTGGCTAGCAGACACACACCTTTTATAAACCATGGCTGGCAGTTCAAACCGCTCCCCCTCCCCCTTGTGGCAGGAACTCTGCTAGCTCGGCTCCTCAGAGGCAGGAAGCTATGTTCTTCACCAGCTGCCTAGATTATTTGGAGATCACGAGCTGCACACCTTTTGAGTTAATCCAAATTGATTTTCTACATAGAAAATTTTGGTTTTTAGCTATTTAAAAATACTCTTTTCTTGCCTCAAAGCGTTTTTGTTCCCAGGGTTGAGTTCCATGTCACACTCTAGAGCACTTCTCCCTAAAACCTTGCTCTCTAACCTAGGTTCTCAGCGCTGTCCCTGTCCCCTGGGCAGGCCTGCTGTAGGTTATACCAGTTTTTGTAAAAGAGCAAATGGCACTGACTTGTCATGCCAGCTGTTTATTTTCTCTTCTCCAAAAGTCTCTGGGTCTCAATTTCCTCATCTTTAAAATGGAGATAACACCTATCTCATGGGATTGGATTGCTATTAGATGAAATACAATGTAGAAATGCTGAGGTGGTTTCTGTTTCATAGTATTTGTAGTATATTCTCCCCTCCTCATATCCTTTTGTCGTTTTTCTTCCTTTCTGTTTTCTACATTTGAGTTGTATAAACACAGTCAGTAGATAAATAAATGTGTAGAGCCCTATGCATCTGACAGTAGGAATTAATTTATTTTGGAGTATAAAATGAACTTTTGATTCAATGCATATTTATATTGTCTGCAAGAGAGTTCTGACTAAATCTTTCTCCTGCCACCTCCTGGTAAGGAGCTATGATTGCAATGTATCTTTAAGACTTTTTACCCTGTAAAAGAATCTGTAGTAGTGTAATTTTTAGTGAGAAAAAAAAAATTCTAGGATAGTTTGATATAATGCACTTAAATAGTTTAATAATAGGAACTGGTTTTGATAATAACTATTTCTATAGTGCCTTCTCAAAACATAGTGTTATCTCAGCCTGCATTAACCTACCTCAGCAGCCTTACTTTCTTCTATTCTCCTGCATGTAGCCTACCTTTTGTGATCTTGCCCCACACTTTCCCACCCCCAAGCCTTTGTTCATTTTTTCTGTATACCTTGAAGGCTGTCAATTCTGCTTCTCAAAATAACTTTGGGAACCATCTTGTTTGTCAACCTTGTCCTAACCCCTCTGGCCACATACTTCTCCTTTCAGCAAGCACTTTGTACCTCTCTTAGGATACCTCATAATTTGTATTAGTTTGATTGGCTACTTTACCCACAGCACTGAAAATGCAAGTTCTGTGAGATCATCTAACTTGCCTCGAGGAAGAACATCATCATCGACAACAGTTACTGAGTATCTGTTATGTGTTGGGTTCAGTACCAAGAACTTTATATCTGGCAGATGTTATTATCTTAGTTGTACAAATAAGAAGCCAAATCTCAGAGAAAATAAGGAATTTCTGTAAAGTCACACAGCTTGCTGGAGGGGTAGTCATGATTTGAATTTAACTGCTTAACCCCAAGTCCATGCTTTTTTTTTGGGGGGGGGCACTTCCACAGCATGTGAAAGTTCTTGGGCCAGAGACTGAACTTGCATCACAGCAGCAACCCAGGCTGCTGCAGTGATAACACTGGATCCTTGCGAGAACTTTCAAGTGGAACTCTTCTTCATCACTGGTGGTAGTGTAAATTGATCTTAAATCACTTTGGAAAATTGTTTGGTCATATCTGTTGAAGCTGAATGCATACATACCTCTGACTCAATTCCCACTGTGGAATAAATACATGTCTCTTGATGTACAGACGGGCACCAAAAGACATGTACAAGAATGTTAATATAAGCACTATTATAAATACCTCCCAAACTAGAAAAAACCCCACAAATATTCCATCGACAGTAAGAGTAAATACATTTTGGTATAATCATACAATGGAATGTTATAAAGCATGGAACTGTATGGATTACTGCCTTACACATCAGTGAGGATCAATTTCACAAACATAATGCTGAACAAAAGAAAATTAGACAATAATACTGTGGAATTCCCATCATGGCTCAGTGGAAACAAATGTGCCTAGCATCCATGAGGATGCAAGTTCAATCCCTGGCCTTGTTCAGTGGGTTAAGGATCTGGTGTAGCCGTGAGCTGTGGTGTAGTTGACAGATGCAGCTTGGATCTGGCATTGCTGTGGCTGTGGTGTAGGCCAGTGGCTACAGTTCCGATTTGACCCCTAGCCTGGGAATGTCCATATGCAGATGCAGCTCTAAAAAAACCAAAAATAGTACTGTATAATGTCATGCAGTCCCAAAATAGGTAAAATAAATAAATCAAGGTAATGGAGGCAAATGGTTGCTTCTGGGATATGGGTAATGTTCAATTTTTATTTACTTATTTATTTTTTGGGGCCGCTCCCGCGGCATGTGGACATTCCCAGGCTAGGGGTCTAATCGGAGCTACAGCTGCCAGCCACAGCCACAGCAACGCCCAGATCTGAGCCGCTTCTGCAGTCTACACCATAGCTCACGGCAACGGCGGATGGTTAACCCACTGAGGCCAGAGATCAAACCCGCAACCTCATGGTTCCTAGTCGTATTTGTTTCCGTTGCGCCATGATGGGAAGTCCTCAATTTCTTGATCTCAGTTTTGGTCACTTTGGGTATTTTCACTTTGTAAAAATTCATCACACTGTACACTTTTTGGAGTGTTCTTTGTATATTGTACTTAACCTGTGGTGTAGGTTGCAGACGTGGCTCAGATCCTGAGTTGCTGTGGCTGTGGTATAGGATGGCAGCTGCAGCTCCAATTTGACCTCTAGCCCAGCATCTTCCATATACTGCAAGTATGGCCCTAAAAGAAAAAAAAAAAAAAATTAAACTAGATGGAAACTATAATAGCTTTGTCAGAGATACCTGTCCACAGATTGAGGCAGCACTGAACTCCTCATAACTTCTACCTCTAAAACCAGTATCATGCGTGAAGTCTCTGGTGTTAAGCTTTGGGTCATGTTTGCCAATCAAGAATGGCCAACCCAGAAGTGGTAATATCCCATAAATCTTTAACTTACCCTTGTTTTCTACCTATACAGACATGGAACTGGGCTGATAGTCTCTACCGGGCTTCTCTGTCCTCTGACAGCATAGCCTCTGAGCCTGCAATGGTCCTTGGAGCAGTCTGAGAGCTTATGTGAATTTATCCAAGCTAAGCTGTTAGTCTAGGGAAATTCCCTAAGTTTGTGATTTCCCTCTTCTTGTTCTTTTTTTTTTTTTTTAAATCGGTTATACTGTTTTGACACAGTTAAGAGACTGTTCTTGTAATCACGAAGGTGGGATTTATCTCCTTTTAGTTGCATATGCTTTCCAGAACTTGTCAGTTTGCATGGAATTTTTTAAAAAAACAATTCCATATACCCAGGCAATAATTTTAGACACATAATCTCTTTCAGCAGTTTCATAAACAGTATTATTAATCTGTCTAACACATCTGTAAATTCCTTCAGATGGAAACTAATATATATTTAAAATACATTGACTTGGCACACAGGGGTTATTGTTTAACACTTAGAATTGCTTCTGGTGCCTAAGAACCATGATTCATGCATTAAGTATGTCAGTATTGCAGTATCTCCATCCTCTTTTCCCCAGTTTGGTAAAAACACATATTAGGGAGAAATGTGTTTCTGGCTATAATTTATAGTGAGGAAATGAGTAATCTTGAAGAGTGTTCCCCAAAGGCAAAAATGTCTAGAATTTGGAAGTTTGGAACTTTTAGTAAACACTTACTGGAGGCCTATCAAGTGCCAAGCACATATTTTTAACTAGTTTACAGTAAGGCTTGGTTTGATAGAACAAGTTTCCTATTTGGTGCTAATAGAGGCTTTGGTATTCCACCATTTCTAGAATATTTGGGATTTTTAACCCCCCCCCCAAAAAAAACCCTACATGGGAGTTAGCATGTATGAAAAGCAAAGGGAAAATATTACTGTTTCTGAAAGTCTTGTAATGCTTTTAAGCACTAGAAAATTGGCTATCTCTGACAAGTAGCTTTCTCTCTTGCTAATTTTGTTCTTTCTCTAGCTCCATTCTAGTTGGACAGGGTTAAACTCCTGCCCTACCTCAGGGTCTTTCTTCTGGGGACACCTTTACATTCATCCCCTAAAGATCTTGAGGACCTCCTGAGACCTGGGGGGTGAACTGAGCACTTTTATACCTGCTACCCCAGCACTCCATTCTCCGGAGTGGGAACCAGATCTCCTGTCTTCTGTGTACTACAGCATGGTATACACAGTGTACAGGACTCTCAGGAACTGAAGGAGCCAGCACAGCTTTGGCTGGAAGACAGGACTAAGGAATGGTTTTAAAACGAAACCTTTGGTGTCAGACAAAATCCATTTAATGCTGTGACCTGGGAGAAGGTTGTTTAACCTCCTTGACTTCTGTTCTTGCATCTCTAAAATGTTGGTAACATGACTGATTTCACCTTGTTACATATGTA
This sequence comes from Sus scrofa, assembly GCF_054392235.1. Lineage (NCBI taxonomy): Eukaryota > Metazoa > Chordata > Mammalia > Artiodactyla > Suidae > Sus > Sus scrofa. The sequence goes on from NC_139391.1 coordinate 17,430,331, forward strand.
ACGTGTGAAATATAGTGCCATCGAATGCTAAGCCCAATAAAAGGTTTGTTGTTACTGGTCCTCAGACTGGTTGGCAACCTTTTTCAAAGGAAGGGACCATTATATTACCTTAGGTCTTCAGGGCCCGGCCACGAGGAGGGAGGGCTAGCAGATTCTCTATCTGTTCCTCAAGTTTGCAGCTAAGTGGGGGAGGGAACAGTCATGTGGTTGTTTTCCCAGGTGGTGTTGGAATAATGGGAGCTAGCTTCTACGTTTCTACACTACTGTATGAGCTAAGCCGACTGACCTCATTGGCAGAGGTGTAGGCGGGAGCATTTTGGGGAATGCTAAATCCAGCTGTGGGCTCTCCTGATGGACAGGTGCCTTGTGATGTTCCTCAAACTCCTGCATTCAGATCTGTCCTGCCCAACTGGGTGCAGAGCATTTTTTGACCAGAAGAATTCAAAGGTGGTTGACATCTAGTGAGTATCGACTGTTTCTAGTGTTCTCTTGCTCCTTCCCATAGCATTTCTGTAATGAATCTTCTGTGCTGAGAATACCAGAACAGATGAGAAATACTCAGAAACAGGTAGCAGGGCAAAGTGGAACATGAGACAGGAGCAGTCGAGGGATGTGTGAACAGAAGAGGAAGTGCAGGACCCAGGAAATCTGATTCCTAGCACAGTGGAGCTGCAGAGGATCCAGAGGATGGCATGCTAATGCTGTGTTATTTTCTTTGGTTATATGTTGTGAAACGTTGGTCTAACATAGAAGCAGAAATAGTAAGGTGTTCTGTGTGTTGGATACATGAGGTAGAGGTGGGAGTGGGTGATCTCTCAGGGTGCCTCCCAGGCTGATGCGTCAGCACAGTGTGATGCCCGAGCACTTCAGACATAAGCATTGATTCACACAAAATCCTAAAAGAGTTACAAGCCAAGAGTTGAAAGTATTAGCATGGTTAATTTTTTCCTTTTGGAACAGACAATGTAGGAAGATGAAGATGTGTCTAGCATGGAAATCTTATTTGGCTCTTTTTTCCTCTGTAGGAAGATGACTCTTCTTGTGAGTCAAGCAAAGAGAAGAGGCGAGTGAAGAAAAAGGTGTCTTCTGGGGGAGTTTTTGTGAAAAGGTACTAATCAGTGAAATAACTTTAAACTTGATTTAAAAAAATTTTTAAATTGATATAAACGTACATCTGTATAAATTCTTCTCAGAATTACTCTGACATGCTGTTATTCCAATTCTGAAGGCAGAAATATGTCATATAATGTCAAAGGGATTAAAATTACAGGGGCTGTTGTATTACCCCTCCCAACATACTTTTTATGTATTTAAGTAGTAGGCAAGTCAAGATGCTGGATTTGAGTAATTAATTTTGCAAGTATTCACATAAACTTTAAAATAATACAGTGTAATATTCAAAAGGTCTATTTATAGATAATAAAGACTAGAAGTTCTATTATAACTTCGTAATAGAATTATATATTTTTTACTTTCTAAAGTAGAATTTTAACTAGTGTAGATATAGCTCCCCCCGTGTTTCGACTTGATACTTTATAAGAATTTTTAAAAAATATTTTATTGAAGTGTAATTGGTATATAATGTGTTAATTTCTGCTCTACAACAAAATGATTATTATACATATACACATTTTTTCATATTCTTTTCCATTAGAGTTTATCATTGGATATTGAACATAGTCCCCGATGCTAGACAGTAAGACCTTGTTGTTTATCCCTTTGATATAGAATAGTTTGCATCTGCTAATTCCAAACTCAACCCATCCCATCTCCTTTCTGCTCCGGCAACCACAAGTCTGTTTTCTATGTCTAGAAGTCTACTTCTGATTTGTAGGTAAGTTCATTTGTGTCATATTTTAGATTCCACATGTAGGTGATATTGTATATTTGTCTTTCTCTTTCTGACTTACTTAGTATAATCTCTAGGTCCATCATGTTGTTGCAAATGGCAATTATTTCATTCTTTTCCAGGGTCGAGTAGTCATTCCATTGCGCATATATACCACCTCTCCCCCCACCCCCTTTTTTTTTTTTGGCCATGGCCATTGCATATGAAAGTTCCTGGGCCAGAAATCAAACCTGTGCCACAGCAACAGCTGGAGTTGCTGCAGCTGACACTGCTGGATCGTTAACCGCTATGCCACATGGCAACTCCTGTTTCATTCTTCTGTGTACACCCATCTTCTTAATCCATCCGTTGATGGACATCTAGGTTGTTTCCATGTCTTGGCTGTTGTGAACAGCATTGCTATGAACACTGAGTGCTGAGTGTCTTTTGGAATTACAGTTTTGTCCAGACATGTGTCGGGGGTAGAACTGCTGAATCATATGACAACTCTGTTTTTAGTTTTTCTGAGGAACTTCCATACTGTTTTCTATAGTGGCTGCACCAGTTTACACCCCACCAAGACTACAGAAAAGTTGTTCCCTTTTTCTCTGCACCCTCTCCAGCACTTTTTTTTGTAGATTTTTTTGATGATGGTCATTCTGATTGGTGTGAGGTGATACCTCATGTAGTTTTGATTTGTATTTCTCTAACAATTAGCAATGTTGAGTGTCTTTTCATGTGCCTGTTGGCCATCTGTACGTCAAATTACTTGATTTTTAAAAAGCATCTGAACTCGGGAGAAAAAGACCACTAAGTTTTGGAAAAGGACAACTTTACAATAACAACAAGATAGCTCACTAAGGAAAGTTCATATAGAATGGAAATCAGCTGTTGAAGATTTTTTTAAAAAAACCCCATAATGTGTTTGCTGAAAATACACATTTAAATAATCTGTTTTAGAAATCAACCAGTGTTCTGTCTTGCAAGCTTTATAAGAAAGGAATAATAGGACAGGCTGAAAAACATGTGGCTTTATTCTTTTTCCCCTGTGACTTTGCTGATCAAAACCCAACCATGGCTTTCATTTCAGTTCTGCCTTCAATTCCGTCACTTTTTTCACTCCACCTATTCCTTTCTTGAGCTAGCAAGTGAGTGGCTCTCTTGGGGCACAAGTCTAGATCCTGCCTCCTCCTTCAAGATTTGATTACTGGCTTTGGGCTTGCTTCACTGGCAACAGCCTTCTCACCACACACCAGACTGCCCCTCTTTAGACCCTGGCAGGTGTCTCACATGGACGCTAAAGGCCATTTTGGTCCAGTATCATTAGGACCAGTTTGCCCTGACATGAGTGCATGTGATGGTTAAGACCAGCTCAGCCTGGTCTGGAGCCTATAAGCAAGTGTTCGTATCCTTTTGGTAACCTTTATAGTCATATTGTCAGCTTTTCTGTGGTTTCCCATAGGCTTTCAATCTGCAGTAAAAGTAGTTGTCAAGATCTACTGGGCACTTACTATGTGTGATCTGTGCCAAGCCCTTTACATGTATTATTGCTTAATTCTCCCCATGGCTCTATGACAGGTATGCTAGTCAATATGTGGAGATTAAGTAATTTGCCAAGAGTCCCTCAGCAATGTGGAGCTAGGATCCTAACATTGGGAGGGAAATTTCAGAGTCTGCATTCTTCTTGGAATTCCCAAATCCAGTATTTCCCTCAGCTTCTGGAACTACACACAGCCTTATTTTTTCCTTCTAGCCTGGGGACCTTAAAGTAATCCCAACCCTGGAAATAGTTTGTTGTACTTGCTCCAGTTTTATCAAGGCCTTATCTCTAGTCTCTGTACCAGTGAGGTAGGAAATACCAGTGAGGTAGGAAATACCAGAAGAGTGCTGTAATAGAAGCAGGCGCCCTGTGGCAGAGTTCCCTGGCTGTCTCCCAATAGCTCTTCTCCCTCTTTTCCAGAGTATTAGTATGTACCTGGCTTGTGGGTGCTCAGGATAAGGACTAGGTTCCCAGTCTCCTTTGCACGTAACAAACCAAGTTGTGGCCCACAGAATGTGAGCAAAAATGGTGTGTATAAACTTGGTGTCATGTCCCTAAAGGGAAAGGGCTTTCCCCACATCTTGCCCTTTTCTTCTGAAATGAGTCACTGAACCTTGTGAATGAGGGCATCACCATAAATGGTGGAGCAGTAAGAATAAAAAGGAGCCTGGACCCATGAAAAGATGCTCAACATTGCTAATTACTAGAGAAATGCAAGTCAAAACTACACTGAGATACCACCTCACACCAGTCAGAATTGGCCATCATGAAAAAGTCATAACAAATGCTGGAGACGGTGTGAAGAAAAGGGAACAACCTTCCTACATGCTTGGTGGGAATATAAACTGGTGCAGCCACTATGAAATACAGTATGGAGGCACCTCGAAAAACTAAAAAGAGTTACCATATGGTCCAGCCATCCCACTCCAAGGCATGTATCTGGAAAAGACGAAAGCTCTGATTAAAAAGACAAATGCACACAATGTTCATAGCACCACTAATTACAATAGCCAAGACATGGAAGCAACCTAAGTGTCTATCAACAGATGAATAAATAAAGAAGATGTGGTATATATACAATCGAATACGACCCAGCCATAAAAAGAATGAAATGATGCCATTTGCAGCAACACAAATAGATTTAGAGTGAAGTCAAAGAAAGACCAATATTACATGCTATCACTTATATGTGAAATCTAAAAAATAGCAAAGGAGTTCCTACTGTGGCGCTGGGTGTTGAGATCCAGTATTGCTGGAGCTGTGGCACAGGTCACAGATGCAACTTCAATTTAATCCCTGGCTTAGGAACTTCCATATGCTGTGGATGCAGCCATTAAAAAAACCAAAAAAACATATATATATATGAACTTATTTACAAAATAGAAACAGAGTCACAAACCTAGAAAACAAATATATGGTTACCAAAGGGGAGGGATAAACTGGGAGTATGGGATTAACAGATGTGTACAACCATGTATAAAAGATCAACAACAAGGATTTAGTGTGGACCACAGGGAACTGTATTCAATATCTTACGGTGTTCCCGTCGTGGCTCAGCAGAAATGAATCTGACTAGCATCCATGAGGATACAGGTTTGATCCCTGGCCTTTCTTGCTCAGTGGGTTAAGGATCCAGCGCTGCTGTGAGCTATGGTGTAGGTTGCAGATGCAGCTTGGATCTGGTGTTGCTGTGGCTGTGGTGTAGGCTAGTAGCTACAGCTCTGATTTGACCCCTAGTCTGGAACCTCCATATGCCACGAGTATGGCCCTAACAAGACAAAAAAAGATATATATCTATGTATAGATATATCTTGTAATAAACGGTAATGGAAAACAATTAAAAAAAAAAAAAGAAACCACTTTGCTGTACACTTGAAACCAACAGAACGTTGTAAATCAACTATGTCAATTTTAAAAAGAAAAAGTGGCCTGGACCCTGACGCATACTTATGCTTGAACTAGGTAAGAGAGAAATAAAGCTTATTTAAACTTTATTATTTTGAACCTAATGATGTCCTCAAATTATGTATATTTATTTAATTAAAAATCACATATACCCATTATTTTCATAGTAGGTGTGTTTTGCAAGACTAAAAACTAACTGTTGAACACCAGATACCAAGTGTTCAACAATTCAATTCTGACACGACCCAGAGTGTGACTTACAGAACTCAGGAAGCCACTTTACTATTACTAGTTTATTTAGGATCCGGATACATTTTGGGAACAGCCAAATGGAAAAGGCCAAGTATGACGTGAGAGGTAGGTGGGAGGTGTGCTACTCTCCCAGCACCTGGATGTGCATCAGGTTGGCACTGGTGGTTGAACTCAACCTAGAGCTCCTCCCCTTTCCCGCCCCTTCCCAGAGGTGGACATGGGGGCTGAAAGTTCCATCTCTGTAATCATGATTTGATCTTTCTGACAGTCATCCCCAAGCTGAAGCTATGCACGGGGTCACTCCTAAGAGTCTGCGAATTTTAGGAGCTATGTGCCAGAAAAACAAAAACTAATCACCCTATCATTCAGGATATTATGAGTTTCAGGAAATCTGTGCCACGAACTGGGGACAAAAGCCAAATATTTATCATGCCATATTTTGTTAATACAACATAAAAATGGAAGTGGAAAAGGTGTTAGAAAAGAGATATAAACAGAAATTGTACCTTTTTCCATGCCTCAGTAGATAGCCCATCCCTTGAGATAAGTCAGCTTGGAGATGACTTGGGTATTAAGTAAGCAAATGAAATCTAGAGTGAAAAGTCTGACTTACCTGTTGTGTTGTGTGATCTTGGCGACTTCACCTGGGTGAAGTTACCATTGTGTGACCTTAACTTCACTTAGCTTGCTTCTTCTGCTATAAAAATGTGGATAATATCATCTATCTAAGAAGACTTCTACGAAAGATGGGTGAGTTGATATATATTATTTAGTATATTTGCTGCTGTATAGTCAATGTAGCTATTATTCTACAAAATGACACTAATTTCAGTGTTGGTCACCAGAGACTTTTCCATTGCCTCATGATTTTCCTTTGTATTAAAAAATATTGGGGGAGTTCCCATTGTGTTAATACCCCTGAGAATGCAGATTCAATCCCTGGCCTTGCTCAGTGGGTTAAGGATCCAGTGTTGCCGCAAGCTGTGGTGTAGGTTATGGATGCAGCTAGGCTCTGGCATTGCTGTGGCTGTGGTGTAGGCTGGCAGCTGCAGCTCTGATTTGATCTCTAGCCTGGGAACTTCCATACACTGCCCACAGTGGGGTGCAGTCCTAAAAAGAAAAAGAAACTGGGGACTTCTGGTCCAAGACGGCAGAGGAGAGGGACACGGAGCTTACCTCCTCCCACAAATACATCAACAATATATCTACATGTGGAACAGTTCTCACAGAATACCTACCAAGTGAGAGCTTGGAGAAGATCTCCTCCAACCAAAGCTGTAAGAAAGAGCCCCCATGTGACCTAGGCCAGACAAAGGGAAAAGGGAGAAGAGGAATCAGGATGGGACCTGTAGCCCTGGGAAAGAGCTGTGGAGGAAGAAAGCTTCCCTCACCCTGGGAACCTCCTTCATCAGCTGGGCTGTCTGCAAGGACAGACGGGGAGCGTCAGAGGCTGGTGAGGGCATGGGAGCTGGTCTGTGGCCCTGCAGGTTAGGGAAAGATGAACACAGATGGTGGTGGTCGTATTGCTGTACTTCCTAGGCTGCCCAGGGACTGCAGCTAAAACTGAGGCTTCAGTGGACAGACCCGGGGAAGAGGACTCTGATTGTATGGAGGCTGCCCAACAGCACATGGGGCAGGTGCAGGATGGAGCTCAGATCTGATACCACAGCCTCATTATCAGCATGCTTAGGGTGGGGTGTGAACTCTGTGGGTGCCTGCTTGTGGAGGCAGAGCTGAAATCTGAGCTGACTGCTGGCTATCTCACTGTGGTTTCTGGGGCACAGCTTTGGCAGCTCTGGAAGACTTCTGGATTGGGACCATATGGGCGCCTGAGGGCCCTCTGGGCGGACTGTCTGCAGGCTAAGGGATGTGGCACCAGTGGATTCATGAGCTGATGGTCGTGCATGCTCCAAGCCAATTCCCAGGGCCCAGCTGAGGCAGCCCCAAAAGGGCAAAGCCAGCAACCGTGATCTTTGTGGGTACACACACTGAGTGGCAGGAGCCATCAGAGGATCTCTCACGTCCCAGTGGGCAGCCTCTGGGGAGGAATACACAATGGCTCTTTTCATAAAAGGAGCACTCCAGTCCTGCCTACTTCACACCACAGAACTGGATCTGGGGACTTCTAGTACAACTAGGGAGCAGACCCTGCTCCTGACAGGGCTGTGACATCCATAGAACAAAAAGAAGCCCCACTCAACATCGAGCGCAGGCTCTGGTCACCACACAGCCAAACACACCCCCTGTCAAGGAGACAAGGGCCAGCACCAAAAATACTGGACTCAAGCAGGCTACATAGGAATGCTCCCACATAAAAACCGCCTTTCAAGACCTTGGTAGAAAACTGCTTCTTCTAAATTCAGAGTCAGAGAAATAAAAAAACAGGGGAGTTAGTCCCATTAAAAGAACAAGACAAAGCCCCTGAAGGAACAATGTAACAGACCTCTCCAGTTTTCCAGCTTCAAAAGTAGGTAATAAAAATGCTGAAGGAATTAAAAAAGGCTATCGATGGAAATGTGGATCACAGTAAGAGGAACGATAAAGAGGAGCCCATCAAAATTAGACAACTCAATTGCTGGGATGAAAACCAAACTAAAGGCAATAAGGAGCAAACTAACTCAGAAGAATGAGTGAGTGATCTGTAGATAATAATGGAAATCACCCAATTAGAATAGCAGACAGAAAGACAAATGAAAAATGAAAGCAACACATGAGATCTATGGAATAATATAAAATGTGCCAATCTATGCATAATAGGGATCCCAGAAGAGAGAAGGGCACTGAAAATGTATTTGAGGAAAATTAAATCCCAAAACTTCCCAAAGTTAAAACAAATAGCCACATACAAGCACAGAGGATCCTAAGCAAGATAAACCGAAACAGACCTGTGGCAAGGCATATCATAATAAAACGGCAAAAGTTAAAAAGAGGATTCTCTAAAGGCAGCCAGAGAAAACGAGGCAGTTACAAGGGAATCCCCATATCACCTGATAGCTCTAGAGAAACTCTGCAGGCCAGAAGAGTGTGGTAAGATGTAGTCAAAGTCCTGAAGAGGAAAAACCTGCAACCTAGGATACTCTACCCAGCAAGATTATGATTTAGAATAGGAGAGAGAAAGAATTTCTCAGATAAGCAAAACCTAAAAGAATACAGCAATATTAAATTTCTTTAAAAGAAATACTAAAAGGCCTTCTCCAGAAAAGAAGCAAGAATCTATAGGAAAGAGAAAATCATAATAGGAAAACTAAATAAATAAAAGGATTGAAAACAAATAAGCCAATACATAGGTTAAAAAACAAAATCTGTGAAAGCGATTATAGCTACAATGAACAGTAAAAGGGAAAAACATGAAGATGTAAAAGGGGACATCAAAAATCACAAAATGTAGGGAAGGGAGTAAGAAAATATAGGTCTTTTAGAATGTGAGCTTATACAATAACCAGCAAGTATAAATAGAGTAATGGGTTAACATACTTGAAAACCAAAAATATAAAAGTAGACTTCACAAAAACCAAATAAAGGTTCTCGAGCATAATACAAAAGAAACTCATCAAACCACAAAAGGAGACACACAAAAAGAAGGACCACAGATGAAATACAAAGTCACAAAGTCAACTGGATAAAAAGTTTTAAAATGTCAATAGATACTTATCAATATTTTAAATGTCAATGCACTAAATGCTCTGATCAAAAGAGAGTGGCAGATTGGATAATAGAACAATAAGCTACAATATGCTGCCTACAGGAGACCCACTTTAGAGTGAAGGACACAGATGGAAAGTGAAGGGATGGAAGAAGGTATTTCATGAAAATGGAAATGACAGAAAGTGGGGGTCGCAATAATCCTATCAGACAAAATAATAGACTCTAAAAGGCCGTAAAGATAACACCATGTAATGATAAAAGGATCAATACAAGAAAAGTATAGTACACTACACTTGTTAACATCATATATGCATCCAACATATGAGCACCTAAATACATAAATCAAATACTAGCAGGCATAAAGGGAGAAGCTGATGGGAACACAATATTAGGAGACTCTTATACCCCACCGTATCAATGCACAGATCTTTCATATGGAAAACCAGTAGAGCACCACACATCTTGAATGACACAACAAAACACTTAATTGATACTTATAGAACACTACATCCAAAAAAACCAGAATACATATTTTTTTCAGGCACACATGGAACATTCTCTAGGGCAGACACATACTAGGACACAAAACAAGTTGTGACAAATTTAAGAGAATAGAAATTATTCCAAACCTCTTTTCTAATTGCACCTCAGTCCATTTTTCACAAAACTAGAATAATCCTAGAATTTATATGGAACTACAAAAGACCCAGAATAACCAAAGGAATTCTGAGGGGGAAAAAAAGCTGCAGATTTCAGACAATATTCAGACAATACTAAAAAGCCACAGTAATCAAAGTGTACTGATACAAAAACACACACATGGATCAATGGAACAGAACAAAGAGCCCAGAAATAAACTCACATATTTATGGTCAATAAATTTTCAATAAAGGAAGCAAGAATATACAATGGAGAAAAAGACTGTCTCTTCAGTAAGTAGTGCTGGGAAAACTGGACAGCTACATATAAAAGAATGAAATTACAACATTCTCTAAAACCACATATAAAAATAAACTCAAAACAAATGAACTGATATAAAGACCTAAATAATACCTTTATTTACCAATAAAACTGATATTGGAGAATATGGCTAATATCATCAATACAGTAAACCTATCACTGAACCCACACACTTACTGGACAGACTTACTCACCTTGTCCCAAGCATCACTGTACTAGAGCAGGCCTCACCTTGCAGAGGCTGAGCTTGACCCCACAGGAGCAGAGAGCAGAATGAATGCTCTCTGTAGACAGGTGGATTCCAAACAGGAATGGGGAGAAATGGTGGGGCTACTGGGGCCTTGTTTCTCCTCTCACCTCACTTAATCACCTAGGGCAGGGCGGCTGAAGGAAGATTACAATGTTACACTACTGGAGCTTCCCTTCACATAGAGGAAAGAAGTATTCCCTCTCGATATTTTAGCCTATTTTAAATTGTAACAAATGAATAATTTACTTGTTTACTGTCTATCTTCTCCTTCTAAGACTGCCAATTCCATGAGAAAGAAGCCATTTTCACTCTGTACACATGGGGACGAGCAGGTGGTCTGGCTCATAGCAGGAATTCTTACTGAGTGAACAAATGCAGAATTTGTTATAAAGGAACCTATATGGTCTTTATTAATCCAAAGTAAACTAATCTACATGTGTGGCACGAATTTTCTTACACCAGAGGATTCCGATATAAAAATGAATCAGAATGCAACTAGATAATGTTAAAATACAGAGTTGGTTTTGAAAACAATTCAGGAGTTAGATCTTTGAAGAAAATTTAGTTGGAAAGCCTCTGGTTCTCCCTTGCTGGGCCATCTTTTGATGCTGTACACTTCAGATTCCCCATTTATAAATAAGTGATAGGGATCATTGAGTATCTAATAATAGATTATGAAATCTTTTCAATGATTAGCACTTTTTGGTCTTGGACTCTTAATTTGGACAAAACTGAAGGTCTGAGATAAAAATGTTTTGTACTTTCCTTGAAATTACATATATACTATTAATAGATGCTATTATCCAAGACAAAAAGTAGAACTAGTAACAACAACACAAAATACGAAATTCCCTATGATTTTCTTGAGTAGGGATTTTATATCAATAGACATAAGCTGAATTTTAAAAAGCTTTGTTTTATGTATTAATTTAAGATGGGTGCTTGAAAAGCATGGATAAACGGTTTCTATATAAAAAAAATTGTTTTTTGTCTTTTTGTCCTTTTTAGGGCCGCACCCGCAGCATATGGAGGTTCCCAGGCTAGGGGTCTAATCAGAGCTGCAGCCCCGCTGGCCTGTGCCACAGCCACAGCCATGCAGGATCCAAGCCGTGTCTGCAACCTACACCACAGCTCACGACAATGCCAGATTCTTAACCCACTGAGCGAGGCCAGGGATCGAACTGCAACCTTATGGTTCCCAGTCAGATTCATTTCTACTATGCCATGATGGGAACTCCAAAAAAATTTTAAATATATGTAATGAAGTTCAAGAGTTGGCAACTCTACAGCTTTCATACTGAGTGTCATATACTTGTCCTAGATTATGTATTTTAAAATTACTGTTTCAGTTCATTACCAAAAAAAAAAAAAAAAAAATCCAACTCCAGCTATGCGGTAAGTTGCTTTTAAAAATCCAAATAACTTTGTTATAATAATATTTTATATAAAAAGGTAACTGCAATAGTTATCAGAAAAGGTGAATACAATAACAAGTATATAGGCTTGGGAATAGTTTTCAAATTTGCAGCAGATACCAAAGCCTGTATAATTTACAGTTGTTCCTGTGAACACAAGAAAAACACTGGTTCAATTTCGATGAGCTATCAAGAGGATAAAGAGAAAAAGCCCTTCTATTTCAAATCAATCTGGTTTTGAATGGCATGTTTTCAACATAAAATAAAGACATATAAAACAACAGAAAAAATATACCTTCCCATTCTAAAACGTTTCCTTTTAGTCCATATGTACTTTAAGTAATCTTGTATTAAGTTTATACTGCACTTTCGGTGTTCAAAGTAAATCCATCCTGGCAGTGTTCGAAGAGGTCAGCAGCAGCAGGAGTAGGAGCATAATATAGAACGTTCCCTGTTATTTCCAGAGTCTATAAAATCCCAATGCTATTGCCAGGCAAGTAAACACTGAGGCTGTGAAAAGAAGAAACCAAGTTATAGGTCCTGCATTTGTGATGATCTTGAAGAGACAAACAGAATGATGTCATCTTAAATTTTAAATGAAAAGCAAATAACAATCCAATCAATTTTCTAAGGTTTTTCATTCCCTGGAAAATTAAGCTAAGGATAAAGGATATCCGTTAGGACAGAATTAATATCATTTCTTCTTAAAAACTTTCTGTATTTTAAACCAGAATAAGGATGACAGTAATTTTAAAGTATAGATTATATGTCAGTTAGAATCTATAAACAGTATTTAAAGTCATTAACATTTGCATTAATAACAATGACTTAATTTAGATATAATTTTTAAGTGAAAACCTACTTTCCTTACCTACATTAGTAAAATAGAATCTGTGTCATCCATGAGGAAATTTTAATTGCCTTTTCAGTACATTTGAAAATGATTTCAGGGGATTCCCTGGTGGTCTAGTGGTTAAGACTCAGTGCTTTCACTGCTGTGGGCTGGGTTCATTCCCTGGTATGGGAAGTGAGATCCCACATCAAGCTGCTGCATGCTGCAGCCAAAAAAAAATCATAACTGCTAAAAGTTTAAAAATAAAAAATGAAATATTAATGAAAATCATTAAAAAAAACTCAGTGAAGTAGAAGAAAAGGCAGAAAATGCATCAGGCTTTTTAATATACTGCCTACTCTTTATGTTACATCATTCTAGATAGAAAACCTTTCCGTTCTCCTTAAAAAAGGAAATCTGGATGAAGCTTTTATCTGGATGAAGCTTTTAAGGACTCCTTAGTTTCTAGTTTGTTTAACTAGCCATGACTTCCTAGATTAAAGACACAAGAAGTAGCCTTTAACCCTATTTTGAATATGTAAATCTAATTATACACTATCCCATTTGATCCTACTACTTACTGAATCTTGGTTAATGATTATTTCCTTAATTTTAAGAAATAGGATTAGGTCTATGATACAGTGGGAAGCTGCACATTTGAGAAGAAAGAATGACACTAAAGAGTTTGTCTTGTTGCCACTGGTCAAGTATTCATTCTCTTATTTGATCCTGCTTTTACCATGTTCCAGGAAGTACGGTGAAGAATTGCATACTCAAAACCCTATGAGGTTGGTGACAGCTTTCCCGCTGTAAAGAGGAGGCAACAAGCCCAAAGTTGTACTGCTAGCCAGTGGGAGAAGCAGGACTCAACACCATGTATACCTGACTCCAAAGTAGTAGTAATTGTTTTTTAAAAATAAAGAGTAGTGCCTTCAGAACTGTTAGTTGTAAATCCTCAGTGAAAAAAAGAAAGGAAGGTAACTCAGGAACAGTATTTTCCTGAACAGATTTGCTGATTTCCATTCCCACTGCCACTAAGTCTGTAAGTCTGCCTTGTATATATCCACGACTGAATGAAAACTTTCTAGAGCCCATCACCATGTTCAAACTGAGGGAAAAGGGACTTTAACTAAGATACTGATTCTTAAGAGAAATACACTAGAAGAATCTGAGTGGAATACAAAACACTTCCAAACCTGAGTTGCCTGGAGATCTATTTTGAAAGTGGGAATCATCACTCTAAACTGGGATGATTTGGAATTTCCCCCAAAAAGATCTCCAGTACTTCTAGACTTTGCTAGATAGGGGCTTTCAAAACTTGTTTTAGCCTTAGAACATTTTCTTCAAAAGGATCTTCAGCAGAGTTCCCCGTCGTGGCACAATGGTTAACGAATCCAACTAGGAACCATGAGGGTGCGGGTTCAACCCCTGGCCTTGCTCAGTGGGTTAAGGATCCGGCGTCGCCATGAGCTGTGGTGTAGGTTGCAGACGTGGCTCGGATCCCGTGTTGCTGTGGCTCTGGTGTAGGCCGGCGGCTACAGCTCCGATTAGACCCCTAGCTTGGGAACCTCTATATGCCTCGGGAAGAGGTTCTAGAAAAGGCAAAAAGATAAAAACAAAAAAAACCAAAAACAAAACCCAAAAGGATCTTTAGCAGAAACCCAGTATTTTAAAGAGATAGAAGCTAAGCCATTCAAATGGAAGAGAGAAAGAGGGTGCAGAGGTGTGCCTCAGCTGATGGCTCCCCCTTTACTCCGGCTGCCACTTCAACATAATTATTGGCTACCCAGAAAAATCACTGATGGTAGAAATCAGCAATTTTATTTTGGACAACAATAATATAGAAAATTTTAAATATGTACATCTTTGGACCCCAAATTTTAGATGTGCAGAAACAATTTATTATACAGAAATATTAGCATGAAGGCACAAGGGTATGTGTGTGTGTGCAATACTGTTTTTAATAATGAAAAAACTGAGAGCAAAATGTCTGGTAATAGAGATTTGGATAAATAAATTTTGGTATTTTCATGCAATAGAATACTGTGCTTTCCAGTAAAAAGATGTCTATATATGTATTCGTGTAGAAAGATAGTCAAGATATTTGATTACATTTTAAAAGATGCAGTCTGTAGGGTCTAGTTGCTACTTAAAAAATCTGTATCTGTAATGTTCACATACAGAAGGAAAAGCCTATAAAGATATATGCTAATAAGACTAAATACATATGGGGAAGGAGAGGGCTTTCACTATTACTATAATGCTTTTGAATATATGAACAATTTAGAAAGAAAATATATTAATTTTTTATAAAAAGAAAAAAGAAAACTACTACCTGACTGGGGCATTTTTCCTAACTTTGGGCTTTGTAAATGGGTCGAGTCACACAGTACTTGAACTCAATGTGTGACAAAAAAATCTAATTTTAGGTAGTATCTCTACTCTGTCAGCTGGATTCAAGATAGGAGGTAATTTTCACTCCTTTGCTTGTGGTGGTTTTTAATGGCCTATATCAATGTTAGTGATCTTTCTCTAAAAATTTTCTTTTTTCTTCATTGTGGAATACCCAGTTTATCTTTGTATCATTTTGTACTTGTGTTTATGTCTATCTTTGACGTCCATATGCTTTTTACTATTAGGAGGATGCGGATATTGCATGATTGGTTTTTTGGTTTTTTTTCTTCCATTTTTGGCTAGCCTGTGGAGTTCCCAGGCCAGGGATCAGATCCAAGCTGAAGTCGCAACCCAAGCCACAGCTGTGGCAACACTGGATCCTTAACCCCTGTGGTGGGCTGGGGATCGAACCCAAGTCCCAGTCCTCCCAAGATGCCACCGATCCCACTACGCCACAGCAAGAACTCCAGATACTCCATGTTTTACATCCTAAACTTAATGCCTATTAAACTTTCTCCAAGCATAGCCAGGGACCAAAGAATAAAGGAAACCTATTACAGCTTCTTTTGTTTCTTCTGTGCCCCATGACTACCTTGGGAAGTAAGGGCTAACAGATTGAGAATCAAATGACAGTACTATCTTTTTCTGACAAACACAGCCTTACCTGCAAGATAACGAATTGTCTCAAGCTTGTTAGATTCCATCAGCGTTTTTAAAGAAGCAATTTCAATGTCAATTTTGTTACTGGTCTCTGAAATAATACCTCTGGTTTTGGTATCCTGTAGTAATTCAGAGTAAGATAATTAAAATTTGTCCCTACATATTATGGACAAAAATTTACTTTAGAAACCTTCACTATGGGCTCATTTTGTGTTAAGAAAGTTTTAAATGGGGAAATACGGTAAAAAGGGGCAGTGATATTAAGAAGACATTACAGGAACATTAAGAACTGGCAAAAAATACTCCTTCTACTTTGATATTTGGAAACTACTTAGGATTATTCATATTCTGGACACATCCTACTAAAAACCTTAATAAGATACAGGCATACCTCATTTTATTGTGCTTCGCAGATACTGCATTTTTAAAAAAAATTCAGAGTTTGTGACAATCTCAAGATAACCAAGTCTAACCAGCATTTTTCCAACAGCATTTGCTCACTTCATGTCTGTCACTTTTTTGGAGGCCATGCCTGTGGCATGCGGAAGTTCTCAAGCCAGAAGCAAACCTAAGCCACAGCAGTGACAGTGGCAAATCCTTAATACTAGGCCACCAGGGAACTCCTCTTCATATTACATTTAAACTTTTCCATTATTATTATACTTATTACGGTGATCTGTGGTCAGTGATCTTTGATGTTACTACTGCAAAAAGATTACCACTTGCTGAAGTCTCAGAAGACGGTTAGATCTTTTCAGCAATTCTTACTTTTTTTTTCCTTTTTAGGGCCGCATCTCTAGCATATGGAAGTGCCCAGGCTAGGAGTTGAATTGGAGCTGCAGCCACTGGCCTACGCCAGAGCCACAGCCATAGCCACATGAGATCTGAGCCAGGTCTTCAACCTACACCTAAGGCTCATGGCAGTGCCAGATCCTTAACCCAATGAGTGGGGCCAGGGATTGAACCCACATCCTCATGGATTCTAGTCAGGTTCACTACCACTGAGCCACAATGGGAACTCCACAATTCTTAATTTTTAACTAAGGTATGGATATTACTTATTTAGACATAATGCTGCTGCACACTTAACAGACTACAGCATAGTCTAACTTTTATATGCACTGGGAAACCAAAAAATTTGTCTGACTCAATTTATTGCAATATTTGCTTTATTGCCATGGTCTAGAATTGGACTTGCAATATCTCCTGTATTTGAGACCTAAATATATGAGTATAAACTAAGAAGCAAAAATATTAGTCATAGAACTATCATTTTATATGTATAAAGTCCCTAGAATATCATGGTTAAAACTTTAAATAAATTTTCCAAAAGGAAAAACCAACCAGGTTTGTAATATGAATTGGCATCAGTATTAAAGGAAATGGCAGAAATGTTTGTTGGGTAACACTAAGTGCCAGGTGCACAGGGATTAAGTGGTAGGATGAGAAATAAGATAAATTTAGAGGTCAAAAATTACCTGTGAGAGAATTTGTTGACTTCCTTGTTTATCTCCTCTATCTGCCAAGAAGTAAGAGAAGGGAACCGGCTACTTGGCAAGGCAAATGGGGGGTTCTCTGGTGCTGCAACGGGTTAAGGATTTGGCATTATCACTGCTGTGGCATGGGTTTGATCCCTGGCCTGGGAACTCCTGCATGCTGTGGGGGCAAATGGGACCTTTACTTCTACTGAATTATAATCAAGAGCGATGTCTCATGTTAGAATATAGACCCAGTGACTTTTATTTTTAAGGAGAGAACAAGCCTGAGTCAGAAAGCTGGGTTTTCCTCAGCCATAGAGATTAAGTAATGATTACAATTTAGGATTACTGTGAGGTTAACAGTACTTAGGAGTATGGAGATTAGAACACAGGTTCATATACCAGCTCTACTGTTTAGCTGTGTGACCTTAATGTCCTCTGCTGCATATTCCAAATTGGTAAAATGGAAGTAAGAGTGCCTACCTCACCGAGGCTGATATGAGGATTAAATAAGTTAAGACAAAAAAGTGAGTAAAACAGTATCTGCTATATAATAAGTGCTCAATAAATATTTACTATTATTTTTAAATAAAGGTAATTATTTGATCGAACCTAGGCACTCATTTAAATACTAATTATGATTCCATGTCTTTAAAAAGTTTTTTTTCCATATCAAAATGGCTTAATTAAAAAAAAAAGTATGCTAAAGACTGGATTCTCACTCAGAAGTCACAGATCAGATATTATCATCCACCTGGTGGCAGCTTCCCTCCAAGGAGTGGTTAACTATAATAGCCATGAGGAAATCAGGGATTCTATAGGGCTAGCTTGTTAAAGTCAAAACTTATAAAATG
The DNA here is from genome assembly GCF_054392235.1 of Sus scrofa. Taxonomy (NCBI): domain Eukaryota; kingdom Metazoa; phylum Chordata; class Mammalia; order Artiodactyla; family Suidae; genus Sus; species Sus scrofa. Next base: position 17,448,344 of record NC_139391.1, read on the forward strand.
ATACACATAAAGGCAGTTACCACACAAGGTGTGAGAACTATACAAAAGAAGACAAACTTTTACACAGTAGCTTACATTTTTGGTAAACTCTGTGGATGCTTCCATAAGTTTCTTTTCTTGATCTGTAAACTAGAGGATATGGTTTATCAGGAGGTTAAAAAGAAAAAAAGACCAAAAGGAATTAAAAAAAGAGTAAGTAATCAAGAAAATACATTTAAAAGCACATTACCATGTCTATTACTCTGCTCCTTTCTAGGTTGATATCCAGTTTATTATCTGCTCTGATTCGACTAGTTTCATTCTTTAAAGAGAATAAAAATATTTAAAAAGTGATCTTGTAATGAATACTTTCCCGGAATCAGTAAAATATTCTGAAGGGGGGAAAATTTTTTTTCACTTACCATCAGTTGTTGCTTAACTTGTTCTAATTCAATTTTCATTTTCTAGGTATAAAGAAAGATCACATAGAATTGGTGTTAAACCAAAATTCCTATTATGATTTAAAAAAATTCTGAAACCCTGCATAAGCAAAAAAAAAGGACAAACCTGGATTTCTAATACAAAAGTTGATTAAAAATAAAGACAAAAAAGAATAATAATTCATCTTATTCAGAAAGTAATTCTTGTGAATATAATATTAGAAATACATTTATATTTTAATACGTGGTTCCCCCTTTATCCATGGGGGATATGTTCCAAGACTCCCAGTGGATGTCTAAAACCTCGAATAGTCAGTCCTGACCTTATATGTGTATAGTTTTTCCTTATATATTAATCAGTGGGATGCATGCACAGTATAGATACACTGGAAAAAGAGATGATTCATATCCTGGGGGGATGGTAAAAGATTTCATCATGCTATTCAGAACAGTGTGCAATTTAAGATTTTCAGACTTCAGTTGATCACAGGTACTAAAACCGTAGCAAGTAAAAAAGCAGTAAGGGGGGAACCTACTGTATTCTACTTGAAAAAAAATAATTGATATTCTAAATTTTAAAATATTTAAGCTAGTTTATAACAAAGTTCTGACTGAATTACAGGAATATTTTTCTCTTAAGTAACAGAAATAATTATTACATCATCCAAACAAGGGCCACACCCACAGCATATGGAAGTTCCCAGGCTAGGAGTGGGATCCGAGCTGTGTCTGTGACCTAACCACAGCTCAATCCCCGACCCACTGAGCAGAGGCCAGGGAACGAACCCGCATCCTCATGGATTCTAGTCAGATTCATTTCCTCTGTGCCACAAAGGGAACTCCCAACAACTAGAAATTTTATAAAATACAACTCTTATTCTTCAGTATTCAAGAAACTATGATATATACATAAGAAAGATTAGGTATGGCTAAACATGTATATTTTTATCTAAAAGCTTGTAAATCATTACTTATTAACCACATTAAGTAATTCTTTGAGTCCTATGATTCACTAAGTATAACACTTGTGAAATCAGTTGTTTTATTAATAATAATTTGAGACTTGATTACCTGGTTCTCTGCTCGTAGATTTGCAAATTCACTTTTTTCTAGGATGACCATGTCTTTTCTGATGGAGTCCAAATGAGCCATTAGTTGTTGTACTGTTATTTCCTAGAATGCAAAATTAAAATTACCTACTGATCTAGGTAAGGCTATGCCCTTACATGGAATTGTTCATGCAACTTTAAAAGAATTTTTTATCTTGCTACAAAGCATAATGAATGTTTCTTGGCTAAAAAAAAAACCCATAAAAATATATGAAACCTATATTTCTGAAATATCAAAATGAAAAGTAAATGCAGCAGGAGATTCAAGGAAGAAAATGTTATCTCCCACTGAGGAAAAACAAATATCCAGGTCTTTTCAATGAAAGAGTCCCAATAAAATGCAGTTTACACTTGTCTCTAATAGTTCTTCAACAAATAATTTTATTTATTTATTTTAAAACTATCTACATGAGAAAGCTTTTAACTGTTCATTGCTTTGAAGGATCTTCTACCATCAGAAATTAATAGGATATTGAATGAGACTTGGAAGTCAGGCAGTATAAGACAAAATAGGTTGAAGTATGGCTTAAATAAGTACCACTTGTCAGTATAAAAATTAGTTTTGTTTAAATTTCTGAATATCCTTCCTATATTTGGCACCTCAAAGAGTCTATGAAAGAAAAAGTAGCCCCATCTGATAGATTTATAAATTTTGGCTTCTTTAGGGAGGGACATTTTGGTAGAAATGATTTAAAACAGCCTCACAGGAGTTCCCGTCATGGCTCATCGGAAACGAATCTGACTAGCATCCATGAGGATGCAGGTTTGATTTCCTGGCTTTGCTCAGTAGGTTAAGGACCTGGTGTTGCCATGAGCCGTGGTTTAGGTCTCAGAAGCAGCTCGGATCTGGCATTGCTGTGGCTGTGGCATAGGCTGGCAGCTATAGCTCCAATCAACCCCTAGCCTGGGAACTTACATGTGCTGCAGATGTGGCCCTAAAAAAAAAAAAAAAAAAAAAAAAAAAAATAAAAAAAAAAAAAAACGAGCAGCCTTACAATGAAAATAAAACCACTAAATTCAAAATCATGTAGCTTATTGACTCATCTTTTATCCCTCATTATCAAAAGAAAAAGCAGATGAACGTATAACCTTGAAAAAGGGTTTACAAACAAACAAAAAAAACCCACAAACAAGAACAGTATCACTAGTGGAATAAAAAACCCCAAAGTGGAGTTCCCCAATGTAGCCCAGCGGAAACGAATCCGACTAGTATCCATGAGAATGTGGGTTCGATCTCTGGCCTCAATCTGTAGGTGGGAGATACAGTGTTGCTGTGGCAGTGGTATAGGCCAGCAACTATAGCTCCAACTTGACCCCTAGCCTGGGAACTTCTATAAGCTGCAGGCTGGGCCCTAAAAAGCAAACAAACAAAATCCTTAAAGTTTAGTAGTAGTATTCCTACATCCAATCCTACATTTTAAATGTAAGATTAAATGGTCTTGGCAGCATTAAAAATTTGTTTTAATTCATTGCTATTATACTTAAAAATCTGATTTCAGAGTAAATAACTATTAAAAGTAGTTCAAGGAGTTCTCTTGTGGCACAGAGGGTTAAGGATCCTGTACTGTCACTGTAGCAGCTTAGGTTCCTGGTGTGACATGGGATTGGGGCAAAAAAAAGTAACTCCACTAGCTCTTTCAGGGTATCACAGAGGTTTGGGGAATTAAATGAGTGGCCTTTTCTTTAGTAGATGTAGTAGTCTGTTATGATTCTGAATAAATTTATCTAAAATAATGCACAAATTTGAGTTAAATCTAACGGGTCAATGCTATTAATTCTAAATATATAACTAATTGGAGGTTATAGTAAAAATCTTTATAAAGCTTTTGCTCTTTCACGACCTTTAAAGTAATAAAATTTTATGCAAGAAACAATGTAACATAATTTTATGTAAGAAAGAAACCCATTTTTCTCTGCTATGAAATATTTATTTGGGGAAGAAACCCTGAATTTGAAAAATTAAAATTAAAAATATAACCATAGAAAACATATTCTTAAACACACTGAATTCATGACTAACAGATTATGAATTATTATTCCACAGTTAGGCTTATTTTATTCTGGCCTTTATATAAAATTGCTTTTTGTCCATAGCATAATGATAACTCTTGCAAATTACTCAACAACTCCAGTCCTCTCTTTCACGGCAAAATAGAATAATTAGTTGGTATTAAATAAGAAAATACATGATAAGAGCTCAGTACTGTGTCTTTCACTGCTTAAGTTTTAGTGAATGGTATTATCTGATGTTTAAAGATTTGAGTTACTGGTCAAATTAGAGCATCTTAGACAGGTGATTTAGGAAGTCTCTCCAAGTCATGTAAATCCTTTCCAGCTTTCCAGTTTATGAAAATTAACCAAACACACATGATTGTAGTAAGGTAGTCAGCCCTTCTACTATGGTGGGCTTTCTATGGGGAAAAAGTTGTCTCACTAACAACCTATCACTATCAGCTGTCAGTCAAATAATGTAATTATACAATGAAAGATGTGACAAAACTGCATTCTCTGTGCTACCATAGTTTTGTGATAACTCTTCACACAATTCACCTCCTCAATCTCTCTGGATACTGACTTCAATAAAGGTTGTTTCTGTTTTTGGTCCCTTTCGAGAGAGTAAGAAGACACAGGTGTGTTTGCGGGGGGGGGGGGGGGGGGGGGGACGGTAGACAGAGATGCAGTTATGAAGAAAGACTAACAAAACTGTCATGAAATGATAAAAATAAAAATATTACCTGTTGAGCTTGAGTGACCATCTCCTTATAGAGAGTATCCAGGCTGACATTTGATAATGTGGTTAATACTGATACAATTGTTTCTGCTTGTGCTTTGTCAAATCCTATAAACAGCAAATAGGTGTTTATATTTTTTTTAAAAAGTGAACATCCTCTCAGATATAACTTTCATCATTTAAACTGCCACATAGTTGACTCTTGAAAAACATGGGTTTGAAATGAGTGGGTCCACTGAGATGCAGATTTTTCTCAATAGTAAACAGTATCATACCACATGATCTGTGGATGGTTGAACCGTGGATGTGGAATTGTGGACACAAAGGGCCACTATACAGATTTTTAAGTGTGCTGGGGGTCGGTGCCCCATCTCTCGTGTTGTTCAAGGGTCAATTGCAGTCTTTAAAAAAAAAGGTTACAATTAAAAATCAACAGATTATGCTAAACTACTCTCTAAAAGCACTTTCCAGTTTTAATTCCACTGATCCACTACCTCACTTCTTTTTTTTTTTTTTTTTTTTTGTCTTTTTGCTATTTCTTTGAGCCGCTCCCGTGGCATATGGAGGTTCCCAGGCGAGGGGTCCAATCGGAGCTGTAGCCACTGGCCTACGCCAGAGCCACAGCAACGCGGGATCCGAGCTGCATCTGCAACCTACACCACAGCTCAGGGCAACGCCGGATCGTTAACCCACTGAGCAAGGGCAGGGACCGAACCCACAACCTCGTGGTTCCTAGTCAGATTCATTAACCACTGCGCCACGACGGGAACTCCCCATTACCTCACTTCTATATCAAGATGGGCATTCTTAGTCTTTGAGTGTATAATTGGCATAAAAATGGTATTGCATTATTGCATTGTTATTTTAATTTATACTTAACATCTACATTTCCTTGGTCAAGCATCTTTTTTTTTTTGGCTGTGTCCCTGGCATGTGCAAGTTCCCTGGCCAGGGATCAAACCCATGACATAGCAATGACCCAAACCGCTGCAGTGACAACACAGGATCCTTAATTCACTGCACCTCAGGACAACTCCTCAAGCATCTTTACATATATTTATTGGTTATTTATATTTATTCTTCTGTGAGCTGTTTGTGCCCTTTGTCCATTTTTTCTATAAAATTGCACAACTTTTCTTAGTTCATATGAATTCTTTGTGTATTAAAGCAACAGGCTCATTGTCATATATGTTGCTAACATATTTTTAACATAACATTTAACATAACATTTTTAACCTCACAGAATGGATTATATCCTTCTGATACCGAGATTTAAGTATTTCTGTAGGTCACACCTGTTAGTCTTTATTTTCACTGCTTTTGAGTTTTATGTCTTGCATTCTTACTCTAAAAGTCTCAAACTATTTATACATTGTATTTTTTATAGTTTTTCCTTTCCTTTTTTTTACATTTAGCTTTTAATCAACCTGGAATTTATTTTTCAGTAAGAGGATCTATGTCTTTTTTTTTTTTCAAATGGCCAGTAATTTATCACAGCTCACTTCTAAATAGTCCTTCCTTTCCCTACTTTGCCTTTATTACTTTCTAAGACATATATTACTTTCTAAGGTACATAAGGCATTCTATTCCATTAAATCATTCTATTCCAACACTTCTATTCCCACAGTATCACATAATTTAAATAACTGTTACACTATCTGGTAGTTTTTTTTTTTTCCAGCTACACCCCAGGTATATGGAAGTTGCCAGGCCAGGGACTGGATCCGAGCTGCTGCTGTGAAACATACCACAGCTGTAGCAACACCAGATCCTTAACCCATGGGAATTGAACCTGTGGTGCCTCAAAGACAATGCCGGATACTTAATTTGCTGTGCTACAGTGGGGACTTCAGTATCTGGTAACTTTTTTGTGCTTGCTCTTTGGTTTTCTTTTCTAAAACATTGTTCTTTTTAGTATCAGCCTAGTTTTTTTTACATAATTGGAATCATTCTGCACATGTATATTTCTATAAAGCTTTTTCAACTTACATTTCTTAAGCATTTCTGTTATCAGTAAATATTCTTCAAGCTATACCATTTTAATGACTAAATTATTCCATTGTATGGATGGCATTTATTTATTTATATTTTAGGGCCGCACCCACGGCATATGGAGGTTCCCAGGCTAGGGGTCAAATCACAGCTGTAGCTACCGGCCTATGCCAGAGCCATAGCAACACTGGATCCAAGCCGTGTCTGCAACCTACACCACGGCTCATGACAACGCCAGGTCCTTAACCCACTGTGCTAGGCCAGGGAATGAACCCGCATCCTCTTGGATCCTAGTCGGGCTTGTTAACTGCTGAGCCATGAAGGGAATTCCTGGATGGCTTATATTTAACTAATGACTCTTAACTGTTCATAATAGGTAAGTTGTTATGAGTGCTATTAAAATTTTCAAGAGGGACCCATATGACTCACCATGAGTTTCCAAGTTCTGAACCAATGCATGGGTATCAAAAGTTAATTTCCTTTGTTCTAAAGGAGTTATGTCCACTCGCCTCATATCATATCCTTCCTTGGTTGCAGTGGTTAAGAAGTCTGAAAAGATAATTTTTTGTTGTTATGAACTATGAGAAGCATCACACTTTAGTTTCTAAAGCATTTCCCCCTCTTTACAATACACTTCCAGCTCTTCTCTCTAGGAATTCTATTATTTCAAACAAGATAAATTACTCCTTTGAGCCCCCTGATTCTTTTTTTTCCTGGATGTTTAGGGCCACACCCAAAGCATATGGAGGTTCCCAGGCGAGGGGTCGAATTGGAGTTGCAGCCGCTGGTCTACACTACAGCAACGCCAGATCCTTAACCCATTCGAGGCCAGGAATCGAACCTGCATCCTCATGGACACTAGGGAGATTTGTTTCTGCTGAGCCATGATGGGAACTCCCTCTGATTCTTTTATTTGAAAGATCTCTAATATTCTGTAATAGCAAACATTCAATGTTTCCTTTTAGCATTTCAAAATTTTAAGAGTCAGTGTTAACACTGTAACATATATCAGAAGTTTTGGATATCAGTGCCACAATCTTTAATTACTGGAGAGTAGAAACCGCCCAACTCTCCTGAGTGCTCAGAGGTCTTTTACTGAGTTATGATAATTTTTGTACATATATTCCTGTCTAAAGTAGCTTTCTGTTCACCCACTCTTATATAAATCTACAGTTTATTTCCTACATAGTTCTTGGTTCTAATTGGAAATTATGTTTACTATTTGGCTCTTTGAACCAGAATCTAAGTTCCATGAGGCCTGGACTGTGGTTTCCCTTACTGTAATTTTCAGTACCTAAAACAGTGCTTGGCAAATAATTGGGTCACAATATTTTATTGTTGAATCAATCAATGAATTGGATTTTAAATCCTGGATTACTTAGTAGTGTGAACACAAAAGAGCTAGGAAGTTTTTCTCATTTTTGACATAAATGTCTTATTTCAATAAATTCTCATGATGGGGTCACTTTGCTATATGGCAGATATTGGCACAACATTGTAAATCAGCTATACTTTAAGGAAAAAAAGAAAAAAAAAGATTCAAAGAGATGCTAAAAAAAAAAATCCCCAATTTTTAAACTAGACACAGGATGGTCCTTTTCTATTGGTGAAGAATTGTATTTAAGAAGTATTTTTGGGGGGGAGAACTTTGCCCACATAATAACTTTATTACTATTATCACGCATTAAGTAAAATAACTGCTAATAACTACAAACATAAGATGCTATACCTCCAAGGCAAGGTGGTATTAGCCACCTTTTTTAGATACCAAGCCTAGGAAAGGTAAAGCCTGAGGTTTTGCCTAAGGTCACAAAATCTCTGGTGGAATCAGGATTCAGATCCAGGTCTTCTGATGCCAAAGCCCATGCTGTCACCCCAGACTGTCTCTTTTTTATCCTAAGCAACCTAAGACATCTAAGTACTTAAAAGACCAACTTCAGGTGTTACTGCTGCAACCTCAAGTATTGCTTTTCTGCTAGTATAGTATAACACAAATGTGATCCCTTCCTAACTATTTTTCCAGCCAACATCTGAGTGCCACGTACTGTTAGGGATGATGAGCAAAACCAGACATAACAGATGCCTTTTTTTTTTTTTTTTTTTTTTAGGGCAGTACCTGCAGCATATGGAATTTCCAGGCTAGGGTTCAAATCAGAGCTGCAGCTACTGGCCTACACCATAGCCACAGCAATGTGGGATCTGAGCCACATCTGTGACCTATACCATAGCATATGGCAACACTGGATCCTTAACCCACTGAGCCAGGGATCAAACCCGCATCCTCATGGATACTAGTTGGGTTTGTAACCCACTGAGCCACAACTGGAACTCCCAGATGTCTTCACTGACATTACAGACTAGTAGGCAGTAAATAGATGTTTTAAATCTAAACATAAACTCTAAATTCAGACGATGAAAAAGTAATGTCGGAGTTCCCGTCGTGGCGCAGTGGTTAACGAATCCGACTAGGAACCATGAGGTTGCGGGTTCGATCCCTGCCCTTGCTCAGTGGGTTAACGATCCGGCGTTGCCGTGAGCTGTGGTGTAGGTTGCAGACGCGGCTCGGATCCCGAGTTGCTGTGGCTCTGGTGTAGGCTGGTGGCTACAGCTCCGATTCAACCCGCAGCCTGGGAACCTCCATATGCCGTGGGAGCGGCCCAAGAAATAGCAACAACAACAACAACAACAACAACAACAACAAAAAAGACAACAACAACAAAAAAAAGAAAAAGTAATGTCCAGTCCTTTAGATGAATTCTGGTTAACAAGATTTAAGAGGAAGCAGATGTAAAGGTGGATCAATTTTGAACACACACTCATTAGCACAGTGATTAGCAATCGTTTTGGCTTTGAGTGCCATCTAGAAGAGTTAAGCAGTGTGCTTCTGTGTGTTACTATTAGACCTAAGGAAGGAGAGAAAGGAAAAATTAGAGGAAAAGGGGGCAGACTTCAATGGTAGGTTCAATAACAATTGCATTAGGAATAATGACTGGTACTCTTAATTCCCTGACTAGAGGTTTTGTCTTTTATTTGGGGTTTAGTGGAAAAAAATCACTAGTAATATTCTATGTTACTATTTTCACACCGATTATTCATCTTAAAATTCTCATGTTATGGATGAGGAAAACCGAGGCTCAGAGGAGCTAAGTAATTTGTCTGACATCTTATGGTCTCAGAGTAAGGCAGATTAGTATACAGTTCCTCTGACTTAAAGTCAACAAACTATGAATATCTTGTGCGAAGAGAAGCTTCCGACTTGTTGACTGGAGAAAAAAAAAAAAAAAAGCAGAACCTAAAAATTGAGAATTATGTTTTATTTATTTGGCATATTTTCTAAAAATTTACACTCAGAAGACAGCCTCTCAGATCTCTGAGACTGCTCTGAAGAGTAAGCGAAGACTGAAGATATATATGAGTTTTGCAACAAAAACCAGGTAAAACATCAGGTAATAGATTACTATTAAAGAAAACAAGCTCAAGTTAATGAATTTAGTACTTTCATTTCTCCCTCCCCCCCTTTTTTTTAAGTGATTTTCTATGTATGGGAACATAAAAGGTCCTGGGCTCATCAAAATCATTCCTTTGATGTGTACTTGAACTATCTAGGGCCATAACCTCCATCCTGAATCCCCTCAGGGCACAGAGATGGGGCAGCTGCAGTGGCTGAAGGCTGCAACAGCCTTTCTTTACTGATATGGCAGGCAACACTTTTCATCCACAATGCCTCCCCCTTGGTCATAAATTCAACCAAAATTCAGGGTGCATTTCATGACCAATTTTGTCCCATGGTGCTAGGAAGGCTCATTCCTAGATGAGGCAAAAATTCTGTTGATATGCCATTTAATGTGTTACCTTCTGGATTAGACCCTGTTGATAATCTAAAATTCTCTGGATTGCCTATTAGTTACTAGTTTATTATGATCCAAGAAATGTTTTCCCTTACTGCTTCTTCCCATATTTAGAGCTATACTATTATAATTACTCCATGTAGGATATGTAGAGATGATCAATCAGTTAGTAACATTAATGAAGTCATAGTATAGCAGAGAGCGACACAAAGCATAAATAAAAAACAAAGAACTAATTAAAACAACGATTAGTATAATTAGTTGTAATCTGGTTGCAATAAACCATCATATCCACAGGGGAACCAGCTGGAGAAGCCAAATTCTGGAAGTTCAGGAGAGAGAAGTGACAGATGTTTCATCTTTGTTTACAAAGGTATATACTTTATCAACTCGCAGGTTATAGCATAAGAGGAAAGGTTTTTCTGGAAAACAAAGACTAAAAGCCAATATATTTCAGAAAAAGGCATAAAATTATAAATCATGTTTATCAGTTAATGGAGCCTCATATAATTCCTGAAAATCTGAATGAAGTCATCAGTTTTCCCACTAGGGTTTTCTAATTTCTTATTCAGTTCAGTGGTATGATCTAAAAATTATCAGAAACTTGTATTTGTCAAAGAGTCCTTTTTATGAGTTTTCTTTAAGATCTTCAATGTACAAAAAGCATGAGAGTAAAACAATGATTGTCCACAAATAGCAAGACTTAAGATCAGGCGTGGTTAAAGATGTGATTATATGACAAGAAACTCTGACATATAACATATGACATCTGTGACACATAACATTTCAAGATAATAATGAATTATAAATGATAACACTACACCAGGGAATACCAGACTTTTAGGAATTCCAGATAAAATTTCGAATATCTATATTAATGACAGGGCTGTCTATACAATATAACCTAAGGTTCATCTCCAAACACATGACAATGCCTGTCAAGTAATTTAACATACCAAATAAGCCTATTAGTTTAAAACTCCTCTCTGAGATGTCTCAGTGTTCTTTCAAAGCATCCCAGAGTTAGCGGGAGATCAAAAGAACTTTAGTGAGAATTTGATATTTGGGCAGTTTGTCAAAAATATCAAAAAAGGGAGTTCCCGTCATGGCTCAGTGGTTAACGAATCCCACTGGGAACCATGAGGTTGCAGGTTTGATCCCTGGCCCCGCTCAGTGGGTTAAGGATCCGGTGTTGCTGCGGCTGTGGTGTAGGCCGGTGGCTATAGCTCTGATTAGACCCCTAGCCTGGAAACCTCCATATGCTGTGGGAGCGGCCCTAGAAAAGGCAAAAAGACAAAAAACAAAACAAAACAAAAAATCAAAAAACGTTTCAAAACATTTGGTCAAATAGGATCATAGGTCACTGTGAAACAATACTCATTCACTTAACCAAAATGACAAAAGATTTCAAAAAAAAGTACAGGCCAATTAAAGGCAAAGAAACACAGGCTGTACTCCAAGAAACTATGTTCCTTAACAGAGAGAGGAAACAAATCCAGTCTTGTACCAGCCTACTTTTAACAACAAAATTCGTTTACCTAATTAAATTTAATCTAATCTCAGCCTGACAATGTACAAAACTCCTTTTTCAGAGCTCCCTTTTTACAAACCTTCCACAACTTTTCATATGCATATTAATTCGTCTTATTTTCCATCCAAAAATAACCAGCTCTAGGACAAAATCGTACTTTCCCTTTAACAAAATGTATTTCAATTCCTCATACCTTCCTCTGTTGTAAATACCCATCCTACTTGTCCTGAATACTGAAATGTTTCCCTTATTATTTTTGTTAGCTTTAATTATATATCACAATTTTAACCCTTAAAAACCTTAATCTCTAGCAAAAACTGACAAGCAGCAAGTAATTATAAACTGACAGTCATACCAGCATTTCCTCCTTGGAATATCCCATAACCTTCAGAAACATGTAATTTCTTTCCCCAATGTGGTATAAGATGTGTCTAATAAACCCAAATATCTTTAGTTTCCCTCTCACAGAGAGATAAAAGCAGGAAAATTTACATCAGTTTTGCAACTAATTTTCCAATATTTCATCTTATTTGAAATGACCCAGATATTCAATAAATTTCCATCATGTAACTTAACAAAACTCAAGTTAACCAAAACCTGGAAAATATAATTATTCCTAAAGAGTTGACCTGAAAACTATTCTCTCATTTACCTTTGTAACTTATAAAAATATCACCACACCAAGGTTGTTTTTTTTTTTTTCCCTGACAAACTCTGTAATAGAAGTAACATGGACATATTGACCTTCAGTAAACTTACTTTTATAGTAAAAGATACATCTATACTGATTAAAGCAGCAAACTTTAGCTGGCTTTAATACTAGATGTTAATTTAATATTGAATAGTTCCTGTATCACATGACCTGAAATTCATTGTGGCCACTTTCTTTCATATTTAGAAATATTTAATTTGTAAGCATTTAAAGTCAGTTAACAGAGCTCTTTAATAAATTTAAATTTGATAACATTTCTCAGAGGTAAATATATTTCATATGTATAATGTGTACACATATATATAAACAGACAAACCAGAGATTTCATAGCTTCACTTTAAAAACATAGTTATGCCCACAACTAACATCATACTTAACAGTGAAAAGCTGAAAGCATTTCTTCTAAGATCAGGGTGAAGGATGTCCACTCTTGCCACTTTTATTCAACATACTTTTAGATGTCCTAGCCACAGTAATCCGAGAAGAAAAATAAAAGGAATCTGGAATTCCTGTCGTGGCTCAGTGGTTAATGCATCCGACTAGGAACCATGAGGTGGTGGGTTCAATCCCTGGCCTCGCTCAGTGAGTTAAGGATCTGGCGTTGCTGTGAGCTGTGGTGTAGGTTGTAGAGGCGGCTCGGATCCTGCATTGCTGTGGCTCTGATGTAGGCTGGTGGCTACAGCTCCAATTTGACCCATAGCCTGGGAACCTCCATATGCCGCAGGATCGGCCCAAGAAAATGGCAAAAAGGCAAGAAAAAAAGAAAAAATAATAATCTGAATTAGAAAAGAATAAGCAAAACTCACTGTTTGCAAATGACATAATGCTGTATGTGGAAAATCCTGAAAATGCTATCAGAAAACTTATTAGAGTTCATCGATGAATTTGGTAAAGTTGCTGAATACAAAATTAATATATAGAAATGTGTTGCATTACTATACACGAACAATGAAATATCAGAAAGAGAAAATTAAGGAAAAAATCCCATTTACAATAACATCAAAAAATAAAATGCCTAAGAATAAACCTACCTACCTATGGAGGCAAAAAACCTATCCTTGAAAACTGTAAGACACGGATAAAAGAAACTAAAGATGCTACAAACAGATGGAAAGATATACCATGTTCCTGGACTGGAAGAATCAATACTGTTAAAATGATCATTTTACCCAAGGCAATTTATAGATTCAATCGCTCAATCCCCATCAAATTACCAATACCATTTTTCACAGAACTACAACAGATTATTTTCAAATTTGTATGGAAACACAAAAGACCCTGAATAACCAAAACTGGACAGATACATATAAAAGAATGACATTAGAACATTCTCTGACACCATACAAAAATAAATGTAAAAGGAGATTAAAAAAAGTAAATGTAAGACTAGATACTATAAAACTCCTAGAGGAAAACACTGGCAGAACATTCTTTGACACAAATCATAGCATATTTTTTTTGGATCTGGCTTCTAGAGTAATGGAAATAAAAGGAAAAAATTTAAAAATGGGACCTAATTAAACTTAAGAACTTTTGCATTGCAAAGGAAACCATAAACAAAACCAAAAGACAACCTATGGAATACAAGAAAATTTTTGCAAACTCTGCAACGGACAAGGGATTAATTTCCATGATTTCCAAACAGCTATATAGCTAAATATCAAAAAAACCCCACATAATCAAATCAAAAATTGGGCAGACGATCTAAATAAATTCTAGACTGAGAGCTTGCTCTCTTTCAGTTAATTTACAGATGGTGCCTCACTTGCATTTTTTTATAGGAAGAAATTTGATGTCAGGCTCATCTTTTTGCTCTATACTTAGCATGGCTATTTAATTTTTTTTTCTGGATGTTTTTATTAGAATTATTTTGATCACTACTTTATTTTTTTATTTTTATTTTTTTTGCTTTTTAGGGCCGAACCCACAGCATATGGAAGTTCCCAGACTAGGGGTCCAATTGGAGCTGTAGCCACTGGCCTACACCACAGCCACAGCAACGCAGGATCCAAGCCATGTCTTTGACCTACACCACAGCTCACTGCAATGCCAGATCCTTAACCCACTGAGTGAGGCCAGGGATCGAACCGCAACCTCATGGTTCCTAGTTGGATTCATTTCATCTGAGCCACGATAGGAACTCCTGATCACTACTTTAAATAAAGTTTATAATTAGTGCCGTGGTTTAGTTTTCTTCGTGTTCCTCGTACTTGAGTGTTGAGCCTCTCGTGTCATTTTACATTTTCTCTCACATCTGAAAATATTTCAATCATTTCTTCAAATTTTTCTTGCCACTTTTGACTTTTACACAGGTATTAGGCCTGTGTAAATTAAAATGTCTCAGAACTCACTGGAACCTTTTTCCTACCTCCTCCTCCCCCACATTTTTACACTTTGGATAGTTTTTATTGTATTTCCAAAGTTTCTAATCTTTTCTTCTGCAAGACTAATTTGTTAGGAATTCTATCTAATGCAGTTTTCATCTAAAACATTTTACTCTTGATATCTAGAAACTCAAATTGATCATTTTCTTACTTCATCCATATCTTCTAAAATTTTAAAGATGTACATGTCTGCTAATTCTTACATCTGTCAGTTTTGCTTTGGTTTTAAATGACTGATTTTTTTTTTTCATTATGAGTTGTGTATTCCTGATTTGCTCATGCCTGGTGATTTTTGATTGGATGCTAAATAATATGATTATTACCTTGTTTGATGGTGGATATATTTATAATAAAGATTCTTTTTTTTTTTTTTTTTCCTGTCTTTTCTAGGGCCGCTTCCTGCGGCATATGGAGGTTCCCAGGCTAGGGGTCGAATTGGAGCTGTAGCCGCCACCGGCCTACACCAGAGCCACAGCAATGCGGGATCCGAGCTGCATCTGCGACCTACACCACAGCTCATGGCAATGCCGGGTCCTTAACCCACTGAGTGAGGCCAGGGATCGAACCCGCAACCCCATGGTTCCTAGACGGATTTGTTAACCCCACTGAGCCACGATGGGAACTCCCTCCCCCCGCTTTTTTTTTGCTTTTTAGTGCTGCAATTACGGCTTATGAAAGTTCACAGGCTAGGCTCAAAGCTACAGCTGCCAACCTATGCCACAGCCACAGCAACATGGGATCCGAGCCACATCTGCAACCTACACCACAACTCAGCAACGCCAGATCCTTTAACTCACTGAGTGAGGCTATGCATCCTCATGGATATTAGTTGGGCTCGTTACTGCTGAGCCACAATGGGTACTTCCTATAATAAATATTCTAGAGCTTCATTCTCAATGTATGGGTATTACTTAGAGTTCGATCTTTTTAGGTCTGGGTTTTAATATACATTATTCACAGGTAGGGTACTGCTCAGTGAAGCGTAATTTATCCCCCACCAGTGAGGTAAAACTCTTAAAAATATTCTACCCAGTGTCCCATGAATCTGAGTTTTTCCCATCTGCTGACAGAAACAGACATTATTCCTGGCCCTGTAGGAGTGCTGGATACCAGTCCCCATTCACATGTATGTATTTTGTATGTGTGTGTGTTGGTGGGGGGAGATAGTTCTTTCTCTAGCCTCAGGCAGTTGTCTTATATGTATGCACTGACAGGTATTCAGTTAAGTACTCTAAGTGGATCCTGTGCTCATCTCTGAAGTTCTCTCTCTATGCAGCATTCTCCTCTAGTGAGTCTGTTCTGTGAACTCTAGTCATTTTGGTGTCCACAGACTGTCAGCTCCATCTCTTCAACTCTAAGAATGTGCAGGGATGGTAACCATTTTATTTGGCTTAGAATGGAAGCATAGTCCAGGGCAAATCAGACTATATTTGTCACCCTATCACTAGGCTCTAGCTGAGCTCCCCTTCTCTGTACCACAGCCAGAAGCTCAAGATAATAAGCTAGGGTAATGAAAGTCTCCCTAGAAGGTAAATCTGGTGCCTGATATTCCATCTTAGCCAGAAGACAAAGACTAGATTAGATAACCTTCCTTATACATAGATATTTCTTCAGCACTCTCCACAGCAGCCAACTCTTAACAAGGATACTTATGGTTCATACCTTTAAAATTAAGCAATTAAAAAAAACCCACTTCTTGAGTTGTGAAATGGATGGATCTGGTAGGTTGGGGATTTTTGTAAAATCATGGGGTCTCAAATAAGATCCATTCTAAAGGGAAGAAACTGGAAATGGAGAAAATGAGGGAAATGTAAACCTGCTGCAAGAGAGCAGATGCAGGGTATAGGGATAATGGACAGAAGGACAGTTTGACTCAGTCTGTGAAGATCATGGCCTGCAACGCAATGGTATTTAAAGTTTATCCTGCAGGCTAGTGGCTGTCAACCCTATCTATATACCAGACTCCACCATGAAGATTTTGAAAAACATCTATATCAAAATACAGCTTTTAGAGTTAGTTGTGTAGTAGTTCTGAGGTACAGTCCAAGCCTCTAATGCTTTAAAATCTTAAAAGGTAGCCCCGATGCACAGATTTTTATGTCAAAGCATCTGGTATAGGTCAAAATTGCTATAAAAACAGTAATAATAATAAATATATTCACTGGAACGCACCCTCACACCACGCACAAAAATAAACTCAAAATGGCTTAAAGGCTTAAACATAAGATAAGACACCATCAAACTCCCAGGAGACAACACAGGCAAAACATTCTCTGACATCAACTGTACAAATCTTTTCTTAGGTCAGTCTCCCAAGGCAACAAAAGTAAAAGCAAAAATAAACCAATGGGGCCTAATCAAATCGACTCTCATACTAAGTGAAGTAAGTCATAGACAAATACCGTATGATATCACTTAAATCTGGAATCCAGCTCATGGCAATGCTGGATCCTTAACCCGAGCAAGGTCAGGGATCAACCCGCATCCTCATGGATACTAGTCAGGTTCAGATACTACTGGCTGCGGTGAAGGTGGACAGCTGCAGCTCCAATTTGACCTGTAGTCCGCAAACTTCCATATGCTGCAGGGGCAGCCCTAAAAAAATAACAACAACAACAACAACAACAAAAAAAAAAAAAAAAAAAGAAGGAAAGAAAACATAAAACTGAAGTAAATTGTACAGTTCATACATAGCTGCCGCTCTTCATTTACCTCCCTTACTGTCAAAATAGTTTGCTTTCTTTCCTCTGATTAGGAAACCTGCAGAGGCAGCTGGCTTGTGATATTCTGTGTAGGCATGTTATATGTAAATCATGTACAGAAGCTAGGAAATCACTTCTCATATGGCTCAAGTCAAAAATATTTGTCTCAGGTGAGATCAAGATGGATAGAAAAATGTGGATCTTACTTCCTACTCATACATCAAAAACACATCTACATGGGAAACAATTTCATAGAATACCTACTGAATGTTGGCAGATCTCATACAATCAGAACTGCAAGAAAGATCAACCATGAGGCTGGGCAAGATTAAAGAAAGAAAAAAAAAAAGGAATCAAGATGGGACCTGTACCCCTGGGAGAGAGCTGTGAAAGAACAAAGCATCCCTCACTCTGGGAATCCCTTTTACTGGCTGGGAGATCAGCAAGGGCAGAAAGGGAGGCATCTTCAGAGCCTCACAGGAGTGTGCAACAAGCTTGCGGCAGGTAGAACAAAGAGAGACCCGTACAGATGGTCCTGGCCACCATGTTGCATTTCCCCAGCCTGAGACATGCATTTGCTGCTGCACACAGGGACCAGGTGCTGAAACTTAAGCTTCAGTGGACAGACCTGGGAGAAGACTGGTTGTCTGAGTGGAGATGATGGAGTGTGGTCTGGGCCTTAAATGGGAGTGTGTGCTAGATTAAGCCCAGGTCTGCCGCAGATGACTCACTGTTAACTCCTCTGAAGAAGGAGGAGTGGGGCCCCCAGCAGCCTCGTTTTCAGCATGCTCACAGTGGTGCAGCTCCAACTCTGGGAGCATGCATGTGCCAATGGGTTGCCCATACCGGGAGGAGTTGAGCCAAGCCATGTATCTGAGTCTGTGCGACTCTGGCAGATTTATGCCACTGATGCCTGTAAGCTCAGAGCCTGTGGGGAATCCAAGTGGATTAGTGGTCCTCCTGTGGCTGGGGTAGGTCCAGCATTAGCAGCTGACAGCTTTGCAGATGCACATATGAAGAGGCAGAGCAGGGGTATGGGCTGACTGCTTACTTAGCTCCCGTGGCAGAACCAGTGCCTCTCTTTCAGCAGGTCTGTGCTGATAGCTTTATGATCATAGTACCTGAGAGAAATCTAGGCTCACTGCCTGCATTCCCAGGGCTGAAGTGGGGCCAAGGGCAGTGCCAACAACAGTGTACTTTGTGAGCCCTTAAAACAGGTCACAGGAGACACCATGGAGCACATTTCCTTGGAGAGCTCCGGTGGAGGAATAATCAATAGTCCTCTCCCAGGACAAGGGCTCCAGTCCTGCCTACCTCACACCACAGCTCAGAAATGGGTCTGAGGACTTCTACTAAAATAAATGAGGAGCAGACCTTGCCCCTGACAGGTCTGTGACAACCACAGAGCAAAGAGGTCCCGCTCAACATTCAGTGCAGTTTCTGGTCACTACACCACCAATCACATCCCCTATTAAGGGGATAATGGCCAGCATATACAAGGCAGGCTCCAAACTAAAAGAGCCCTGGCATCAAAAATACTAGACTCACTCAGGCTACACAGGGATACTCCCATATAAAAACAGCCCTTCAGGACAATAGATAACTCTTTCTCCTAAATTCATAGAGTGAGAGAAATGGAAGTAAAATGAAGAAGCAGAGGAACCACTCTCAATTAAGAGAACAAGAGAAATACCTTGAAAGAGTAAACAATGAAACAGACCTCTCCAGTCTACTAGACCCAACACTGAAAGAATTAAGAAAGGCTATTGATACACATGCAGATCACTGTAATAAGGAATTAAGAGTCTATAAAAGGAGCCAATCAAAATTAGTCAACTCATTTGCTGAGGTGAAAACCAAACTAAAGGCAATAAATAGCAAACTAAATAATGCAGAAGAATGAATAAATCATCTGGATGACAGAATAATGGAAATCACCCAATAAGAAACTGCACCACGAAGGGTGCAGCAGAAGCGAATCTGACTAGGAACCATAAGGTGGAGGGTTCGATCCGCGGCCTTTATATAGGTTCTATATTTATATAGAACCACAAAAGACCTAGAATTGCCAAGTCATCCCGATAAAAAAGAACAAAGCAGGAAGCACAGCTACCCCACACTTTAGACAATACTTCAAAGCTACAGTAATCAAAACACCAAGGTAGTGGCACAAAAACAGACCAAGGGATCAGAGAGCCAGAAATAAACCCACACACCTACAATCAATTAATCTTCCACAGTGGAGGCAAGAATATACAATGGGGAAAAGACAGTCTCTTCAGCAAATGGTTTTCGGAAAGCTAGACAGCTTCACATAAATCAATGAAGTTAGAACACTTTTTCACATCAGTGCACGAAAATAAACTCAAAATGGCTTAAACACTTAAACATAAGATATGACACCATAAAACACTTAGAAGAGAACATAGGCAAAACATTTTCTGACATAAATCATACCAAATTTTTTAGCCTCCCAAGACAATAGAAATAAAAGCAAAAATAAACACATGGAACCTAACTGAATTTATAAGCTTTTGCACAGCAAAGGAAACCATAAACAAAGTGAAAAGAAAACCTACAGAATAAGAGAAAACATTTGCAAACAATGCGACCAACAAGGGCTTAATTTGCAAAATATACAAATAGCTCATATAACTCAATAACAAAAAAACCCCCAAACAACCCAATCAAAAAATGGGCAGAAGATCTAAACAGACATTTCTCCAACGATACAGATGGCGAGTGGGCACATGAAAAGATACTCAACATTACTAGAGAATGCAAATCAAAACTACAACGAAGTAACACTTTACCCTGGTCAGAAGGGCCATCTTCAAAAAGTCTACAAATAATAAATGCTGGAGAGGGTGTGGAAAAAAGGGAACCTCCTTCACTGTTGGTGGGAATGTAAATTGGTGCTGTCACTATGGAAAACACTATGGAGGTTCCTTAAGAAACTAAAAACAGAGTTACCATAAAATCCAGCAATCCCACTCCTGGGCACATATCTGGAGAAAACTGTAATTTGAAAAAAATACATGCACCCTAATGTCCACTGCAGCACAATTTATAATAGCCAAGATGGAAGCAACTTAAACATCCATCAACAGAGGAATGGATAAAATGTGGTATATACACAATGGACTATATTACTCAGCCATTTAAAAAAAATGAAATAATGCCATTTGCAGCAACATGGATGGACCTAGAGATTATCATACCAAGTGAAGCAAGCCAGACAAAATCTCATATGGTATTACTTACATATGGAATCTAATAAATTATACAAATGAACTTATTTACAAAACAGAAACAAATTCACAGACTTTGAAAACATATGGTTACCAAAGGGGAAAGGTTGGGGGGAGGAATAAATTAGCAGTTTGGGATTAGCAGATACAAACTACTATATATAAAATAGATAAACAACCAGGTCCTACTGTATAGTTAAAGCAACTATATTTAATATCTTGTAATAAGGTATAATGGAAAAGAATATGAAAAATACAGATATACATATATATCTGAATAACTCTGCTCTATACCAGAATCACGATATTGTAAATCAACTATACCTCAGTTCAAAAAAGCACAAATATTTACTGCTAAATTTAGACCTGCAACCTCAGTGACATGACTCATTATTAATACATATATTTCCACATGCTGGTCCATTGATATGTGCTTTGCTAGTTGCATCAGAATTACTAGGATTCTTTTTTTAAAAGCAAAAACTTAATTGGAGAAGGGCAGATTAAGAATGCATTCCCTGATGGCCTAGTGGTTAAGGATCCAGTGTTGCCACTGCTGTAGTGAGGGTTCAATCGCTGGCCTGGGAACTTGCACATGCCGTGGATGTGGCAAAAAAAAAAAAAAGAAAAAAAAAAAAGAATGCATTTGTCCACAGGCACTTCTATAGGTGTTTAAATCTGATTTATGTGAGTGAAAATATTGGGATAATTAAGGAAATCCTCTGTAGTGAAGGATCCTCGGAAACTCTCAGGTAAAGAGAGCTTGCAAGGGATGGGTAACACAAGTTTTGAGAGCTATTTATAAAAAATTTAAGGACTGTTCTGTTTTCCTTTATTAAAGATTTAAGGGTTTTTTTCATTTTGCAAAAAAAAAAAAGCTACAAAAGCTTTATAGTCACAACTTTGTTCATTTTTTAAAAACTTCTGAAATAATTAGGTATAGCCATGTTATGTGGTTATGTTTTGCCATAATTTGAAAATGTGATGTGTGGTAAATCTACTGTTTGAAATTCATAATGATCTCAGATATGCTTGGAGTTTTTGGTAACTTTTAAAATAGTTATTTTTTTTCCTTTTAGTCACAAAGTCAACCATGGATTTTTACGGTTTTTTTTTTTTGGAATGCTAATTTTCCTACAAAATGTCTGAGGTTGACCAGTTTAAGAAAACTTAAAACTTGTAAACTCTGTACTTTCATAAAATTTAAACTTGAAAACTTAAAAAAAAAGAGAGAATTACCAGGATTAATCTATTAAATAATAAACTAACACAGAGATTCCTGGGCTCCACCTCTAGAGACTGACTCAGTGATTCTGGAGGAGAGAATAAAAATTTGTTTTTTTAAGATACCCTCTAGTGTTTCTGATATTCTGCCAAGTTTGGGAAGTAGTAGTGTACTAGGAATCCATCCTACTGGTCATAAACTTAGACAAATAAAATCACCTTCCTGTACCTTCTTTTATCTTTAAAAACAGAAGTGCACTAGATGATAAGTAAGATCCTTCCTTGGGTATGAGGTCAAGGTTTCCTAACTCCTTGATTACTGATATTACTAGGGAAGCTTAAACTACCTGTACACAGTAAACAATCAATAAACATTTGTTAGTAATGAAGGACACAAATTATATTAGTTGTAAGGAGCCACTTAGAATTTCTCCAAAAACACTCAATTGGGTTAAGGGAACAAATAACGTTAAGACATTGTTTACTTATGGTGATGCATTTTCCAGTATGGTAAGTACTTCAAAATTCATTCTCCATAAAATTTAATATTGTGTTTTCATGTGATTATATAAACAAAGCATAGCTCCAAATGTTTTCAAAGGATTGAAACTGGACTGATTTCACAGGGTTCAAAAAACGCTCTGTCCTTACACTAAGTAACTATGTAACCAAATATCTTGTGGAGGACCCTGGGAGGTAAACAGCATCTTACAGATGGGGGGTCAACAAAAGCAGACTTGCTGTGTGACTAAATCAAAACAGAGCAAGAGCACAAGCAGTGATACCGGCGGCTCAGCTCACCCAGCAGGAAAATTTTAAGTGGAATAGACAATGCTGAGGTTAGTAAATGCCTACTCGGCACACCACCTCAGAGTCTAAAAATTAGGGGAGGAATTCCCCTTGCGTCTCAGTGGTAACCACCCCGGTAACCAGACTAGGATCTTCCATCTCTGGCCTCCCTCAGTGGGTTAAAGATCTGGCAGTTGCCGTGACCTGCCTGTGTTGCAGACACTGCTCGGATTTGGTGTGTTGCTGTGATTGTGGCGTAGGCCCGCAGCTGCAGCCCAATTTGACCCCTAGCCTGGGATCTTCCATATGTCAAGGGTGCGAGTCTAAAAAAATCAAAACCACAAACAAAAATTAGGGGAAAAATATTCCGTAAACATCTCTCAGTAAGGCAGCTTTCCAGGAACACACTGCTAACAGGTGTGCGGGCCAGTCAACACACCTGTAGATTTGGGCAGTCCCGTTTTCTTTTCTTTCCTTTTCTTTTTTTTGGAAAAGGCTACCAGGTGATTGCAGAGTACTGAAAACTATAGAGGACCTGAAATGTACGCTGTAGTTTACCAAAAGTCTGGGCCCCAAGATACCACCTAAGTACCACAGTCTAAGTTTTAACTGGCCGCAAAGGCTATCTGCGAACCCAGATTACCTTATGGTTACTCCAGAGGGCTGCATCGTCAGCCACATTTGATAATTAAAAGGTTCGGAAAGACGCCTGGCGGGGCTCTAATGGTGGAGCCTGGCTTTCAGAGGCGCGCTTTAAGAGGAGGAAGGTCCTGCCCAAACCCCCGGAGGCGAGGCCCTGCAGTAGGGTCGCCCGGCCCTGCAGTAGGGTCGCCCGGACCCGCAGGGGCCTGGGAGGAGGGCGTGGCACCCTCGCCTCCCGTTCCCCGGGAGCAGACAGAAACCCCGGGTATCGTCTCCCTACGGAGCACGGAGGCATCCGAGATACGGTGTCTTTCCTCACCTCTCCGTAGGGCTGACGGGAAACGCCTGCGGGGAGCTGAATCCCAGCGGCGCCCGCTGCCTTCAGAACGCAGGAGCAGCCAAACCCTGCGACTCCACATGTCCTCAGTCTTCCGGTAGGCGGGAAGGGGTAAAGGCTGTCAGAAGCGCGCTCGGGTTTTCGGGCAAGGTAGTTCTGGTGCCGCGAGGATGCTGGGAAATGTAGTTCCCGGCCTGTAACACACGCATACGCCGACGAAGGTTCCTAGCGCACCCCCGCAAAGCCGGGCCTCTTCACAGGCTGACCCACGATTCATTAGCATGGCTCAGAGCGGCTCCGCTTTTCCCACCGTCCCTCCCCAGCCCGAGAACGCCGTTACCACCCTAAGAAAGCGGAATCTTGTTTGAGGACCTGCCGGCGCCCATATCCTGGCAATGAAGTGTACAACTCCACAGCCAACTCCCACCGGAGAGCCTACGGCCATTCCGAGCTTGGCTCGACCGGAGACGGAAGTCTAAGGAGAACGGCACTCTGGGACCTGCAGTCCTCGGCCGCTGAGCAAAGGAGAGGGGGCGGTATCGCAGAGGTCTTCTGGGAAGTGTAGTCCAGCCAACGCGTCATTCCTGCCCTTTCGCCCTCTCGTGGACAGGAAGACGAAATTTCTTTGTTTTAGTTGCTCTCTTCAGGAAAATTGAATTCCTCTGTTTCTAGGGTGGAGCTGATTTTCACCATTTATCACTGTCAGACCTCAGTTACTCCAGACTTTGCCCCACATGGTAAAATGCTGAAAATAACACACAGGAGTTGTGAAGTTCAAATGTACCAGTATATTCTTTGTGAATTCTAAAGTGGTAAACAATCATTAGGTTTTAGTGGCTTAATTATTCTTGCAAGGATGTAAACAGTTACCACTGGATTACTCAGTCTACAAATTGGTTGTCATAGCTTTGTGAGCCTCAGCTGTATGACAAACACCATCCAAAGCAGTAGGCACATTAAAAGAACATTTGATTCCTGCCAGGGCTTTAACAAGAAGAGGAAATATAAATGGCTCTTTAAAAATTGAAGAAAGGAGTTCCATTCCTGGCTCAGCAGGTTAAGAACCTGACTGGTATACATGAGGATGCGGGTTCCACCCCTGACCTCGCTCAGTGGGTTAAGGATCCTTTGTTGCAGTGAGCTGCTAGCGGTATAGGTTGCAGAGGCAGCCCAGATCTGGTGTTGCTGTGGCTGCGGCATAGGCTGGAAGCTGCAGCACCAATTCGATCCCTAGCTTGGGAATCTTGATATGTCGTGGGTGGGGCCATAAAAGACAGGGAAAAAGACTCCCTCTCTAAAAGCAGCCTGGTTAATCCATACCTCAGAGGCTAATAAGGTAGCAGGAAGTGGGTCCTGATTTATTCACTGTGGAGGACTGCTTTTATTGCATTTTTACCCTTATGAGCCCCCAATCTAAACATATCTTACATTCCTCACCAATCACATGTATGAAACCATTACATATATCCCTATTTTCAATTAATTCAGGACATAACTACTATTCAGGAAGTGGCAAATCAGCAGTGACTATCCAACATCAAGGGGGTGAATTCCAGCTGAACGCAAAGATGCTTGTCAATTGGCAAATTGTTTCCAGCTTCATCTCCAATGGCAGCACAATTTCCTTAGGCATTCTGCAATGCCAGAGCCCTCCTGAGGATCCCAAATACTCTTTCCTCTGATGCCAGGAGGTCAGAGGTCCCGGGGTGGACATAGTTGCATGAGATGGCCAGATTTCCTCCAGCTCTGTGAATGTAACTCTGTTGACTCCAACGAGAATGGATACAGCCTGGGCCACTTATATCAGTCATTTCTTTTCTCTCGGAATAGCTAATATGAAGAAATCCCAGTTTTTTTTGGGGGGGGGGCTGCATCCACGTCTTGTGGAAGTTTGTGGGCCAGGCATCAAACTCAAACCACAGCAGTAACAACGCCAGATCCTTCACCCACTGAGCCGCTCCCCACCTCCTTTTTAAGATTGTTGAATGAGGCATTGAGAGAGACAGACAGGTGGGACTCCGTTTCCTTCCAGAGCGTCCTTGGGAGTTCCTGACACTAGAGGGCGTACCTGGACCTAACAGAAGATGTTGCCCTTTTTCCTGCAATGAATTTTCCAAGTTTGTGTAACCTTCAGTGAGAGGAGCCCATTCTCACCAAAGCTTCGTGTTATTTTATGTTAATATCACATTCTTCATGGCTTGAAAATGATCGCCACCCCCTGTCCTCCACAAATCTGGGGAGAAATTTTTTTTCTGATGGAACTAGGGGGCTGACAATGAAAACCCATCGTAAGTTTGCTAATTACACTGAATCAAAGGAAAGAATGATGAAAAGAAAGGGGGGGTGGGAGAACTGTGAAACTTTTTATATCTTGCAATGTTACATCATCTTTGGTAGTGTCTCTCATTGATTTTTTTCCCTTTATTCCTTCAACTAATCCTGATTGAGCAGTGCTTACTTAATAATGCCAGGCACAGTGTTAAGACATGAGAATCCAGACAGAGTCCTGCCTCCCCTATGCAGAGAATACCCAATCATGTCTCTGGGTCTGCCATAGGAAAACGTCCACTACCTTTCACAAAGAATTCCCCATCCACTTCAAAAAGGAACAGGGAGTTCCCTTGTGGCTCAGCAGTTAAAGAACCTGACTAGGATCCATAAGGATGTGGGTTTGGTCCCTGGCCTTGCTCAGTAGGTTAAGCATCCAGCATTGCTGTAAGTTGTGGTATAAGTCACAGATGTGGCTCAGATCCCAAGTTGCTGTGGCTGTGGCGTATGCTGGCAGCTGTAGCTCTGATTCGACCCCTAGCCTGAGAACTTCCATATGTT
Organism: Sus scrofa; assembly: GCF_054392235.1. Taxonomy (NCBI): domain Eukaryota; kingdom Metazoa; phylum Chordata; class Mammalia; order Artiodactyla; family Suidae; genus Sus; species Sus scrofa. The sequence goes on from NC_139391.1 coordinate 17,474,844, forward strand.
GCAGGTGTACCCTTAAAAAAAAAAAGTCTTCCCTCAAAAGGTTAAACACAGAATTACCGTATGACCCTGCAATCCCATTCCTAGATGTTTATCCAAAGAATGAAAACAGACTCTCAAGCAAGTACCTTGAGAGCAGAACTATTAATATTAGGCAAAATACAGAAAAAGCCCAAATGCATCTATTAAAGGATGAATGGATAAACAAGTGGTGATATATATGAAAGAGAACATTTCTTGTGGAAGACTCAGAGGTGACAAAGAGTATCCTCTACGGATTAATGGAATTTGTTTAGACTGGATAGGAGAAAATTGGAAATGGAGAAACAACAACACTGAAAACTCCTATGGACAGGAGGGGATGTTTGGAAGGCAGGAAAAGTAGCCTATGACGGGGGACTCCAGGCGGTGGGGGTTCCTGAAGATGGCACTTCATCTGGAGGTTGGCTTTTCCTGAAAGCACGAGGGACACATGAAACACTGCTCAGCTCTAAGCAGCTGCAGAAAGGCAAGCAGGATTGTGAACCTCTCTTAAGTTGGAGCACTTTATGGATATTTGCATTGGATAATTAGGAATAATGGCCACTAGAACCAGAGAAATATTGATTTCATGATTCTCTGAGCACTGAAGTCCTGAATGTGGTACCACTATAGAAACAGAGACTGAGCATTCTCAAAACTTCAAGAGTAGGACGTGGGCCCTGTGGGGCCTAGAAAAGGATTATGATGCAGAATCAGGATGACACACGAAGACCTGGACAGGAAGAGGGCAGAATGTTCTTTTCTTTCTTTTTTTTTTTTGTCTTTTGTCTTTTTAGAGCCACACCCATGGCATATGGAGGTTCCCAGGCTAGGAGTCTAATCGGAGCTGTAGCTGCTGACCTACACCACAGCCACAGCAACTCAGGATCCAAGCCTCATCTGGGACCTACACCACAGCTCATGGCAACGCCAGATCCTTAACCCACTGAGCAAGGCCAGGGATCAAACCCACGTCCTCATGGATACTAGTGAGGTTCATTAACCACTGAGCCATGATGGGAACTCCCATAATGTTTCTTTAAGACATACTTGATGGAGCATCAAAGGGTTTCACCATTCCTGAAGTTACCTTCCCATCCCACAGTGGTGGCTATAATTGATTTTATGTATACCGATGCTTAAATAATTTGCATAGTCATCTGTATATAGTTTATTCCATAGGTTCGGTTTGTTCATTCTCAACTTTTTTTTGCAGCCTTGGTAAGATTCCAAACTTTGAGTCATGAAGATAAGATTCTGATGTCCAGAATGGGCAGCTCAGTTATGCAGACTACAGGTGCAAAATGCAGAGTGAATATATACAGCTTTTTTCTGTATTCAAGACCTTGACCTAAACACTATTTATGTTGCCAATGAGGTCAAGTGGATGCCAAGATGTCAGTATGGCATCTGACAAGAAATCCAGCTCTTAAGTTGATGGACACATGCAAAAGGTCTAGTCCTTCTGGTTTAAATTATCCAGGCAATTCCTATAGGTCACTCCTAAATTTACAGCATAGCACAATAGAAATGTCTGAATTCATTTCCTTTTGGAAAGGTAGGCACCGGAAGGCATTCAAATCTGGATCTGAACTATGAAGCCCATGGCTCTGGGAAAATAAGCGGTTTCTTCCCAGAACGTCCCACCAAGGAGAAGAAAATCTTGGAACCCATCTTGCTTTTGCCTACAAATGATCAAACTGTCATTATCACATTTAAGGGGTAATTGTTCCAATTGTACCAGAAGGGGAGGCTCCAGCCCTCGTTGTTCTGCTGACACAAATAGAACGTCTGTGAAGATGGAATAGTGCTTCCAGAACAGCTTGCTTTGAGCTTGTTCTTTTTATAGTGAATCCAGGGTCAGGGAAAGGTGCTGTGTGGGCAGGCCTTGTTGGGTCTATCAGGGATCAGCTTCTGAGACTCTTTCCCCTTCACAGCTAAGCCATTTAATACCCACCTGCAGCCACAAACCCAGCCCCCGAAGTGGCACCCATATTGACCTAAGGCTTTAGGACTTGAACCATTCTTATAGGATCCTAGGACTTGGACAGGAGGCCTGGTAGTTCTCAGATACCCCACAGGGCAGATGAAGAGGTGGGGAGGGGGTGTCTATCCTGAGATGCTTTCATGGGGGCTGGATGAGGACCGTAGCATTTTAATAATAGCTTCCTTCCTGCCTCTATTCCTCATATGGGAACCTATCAGAGGCTGAGCAACTCCTGTGTTCTAGGCATCACACAGGGTACTTGCTTAGATGCCATTTAAGTTAGGCAGTAGAATCCCAGGTAGTTGGAGCATAGCGGACAGAAATGAATGGGATAGAGTGTTTGGGAGTTGTCCAGGTGAGCAGTACTCATCTGGGAGTACTATGGGCTTGAGTTCTGCTGTTGGCTTTCTGTCTCTGGAGCAATGAAATAGCAAAAACCAGTTGGGGATGATTGGGGGGGGGCGGGACCCAAAGAAGACACCAACCCTGAGAACTACTTGTGAGCAATGGGGGTGAGCCTAGAGAAAATGATGGTGGGATGATGGGGCTGAGACCGTACGTGGGGGCCCAGGAATTCCTGTTTCTCTGCCCAGTCACAGATCGCTGTGGGAACGGGGCAGGGAAATGGTGAGAAGTGAAGCAGCCCAGAGCAGCTCTAACGTGGGCAGGTCGGCAGAGGCCGTCTTGCTCTGCCCTTAGCAAGTGGGCTCTTTTGTTTGCCTGGGCTCTTTCTACACTGGTCTGTCCCTCTCACTTGAGGTGTAAGATCTGGGGTTCTCAGGTGGACTGACAAGGAAGGCGCAGAGGAGGCCACTCAGGCAGCTTTTGTTACAGAACCAAACTTGGGTCCACTACTTGAGGTGAAGTAGGACCAATCTACTGACACCGGGCTGGGGTAAAGGAAAGTGCAGTGTTTATTGCAAGACACTCCACATGGGTCCAAGCACGAACAGGCAGCTCAGGCTCAAAAGACCTGAACTCCCTGATGGCTTTCAGGGAAGGGTTTTTAGAGACAAAGTGAGGGAGAGGGTTGCAGGGTGCCTGATCAGCTTGCGGATATTCTTCTAATTGGTTGGTGGTGAGGTAAAAGGGTGGTATTTCCAGAGTCAACCTCAACAACCCGCTGGTTCCAATAGGTCTGGACTGGTGGTTGGCATGCAATTAACTTCTTCCTCCTTATGGGGATTTTGGTGTCTGCAAAACAACTCAAGGATATGGCTTAGGATATCATCTACAGTCCTTGAGGAGCAACAAAAGTCCTTGACTTCCCTTTATGGCTAAACTCTCAGTATTTTCTCTTGCTTGGTGATTATCCTTTGCTTCTGCCTTTCCCTCATTTTTCTGATTAAATTTGCTCTTTGAAACTCAGGGAAGGCCTAGGAGGCTAAAGCTTTTCTACAAATAAGGGGCAGGGGTCATGGGGGTGCTGTTCCTGGGAAAGCTCCCTAGGGTCCAGCTGAGTTTTACTCTGAACCCATGATCCAGGGTGTGTAGACGAAGGAGTGGTCTGCGTGCATTAGTGTTTATGACCTCCTAGCAGTAAAGGGTGTTCTTTAGCCAGACCCTGCCCCAGGCTTTTACTTCGCTCAGGAATCCTCTGGATTGATGGGAGGATGGGATACTGTGTCCAACCGTCTGGTTTGATAAATTGTTGAAAATACACACCCTTTCTCATTTATTCTTTTTACAGTTGCACCTGTGGCATATGGAAGTTCCTGGGCTAGGGGTCAAATTGGAAATGGAGCTGAGGCTTATGCCACAGCCATGGCAACAATGGATCCAGGTGGCATCTGTGACCTACACTGCAGCTTGCAGCAATGCTGGATCCCTAACCCACTGAGTGAGTCCGGGGATCAAACCTGCATCCTCACAGAGACTATGTCGGGTCCTTAACCTGCTGAACCACAATGAGAATTCCTCATTTATTCTTTGCAATATTTCTATAGCTAAGTATTCTTATTCCCATTTTACAGATGAGAGAACCGAGGCCTAAAGGAGTTAACTTGGTCAAGGTCTTATCTAATCATGGTCACAAGTGGAATCAGAGTTCCAGTGGGTCTCTTGGGCCCTCTTCACCATAGCCAGCAAATGACATAAGTAAAGGAAAATGTTCTCAAGAAGCTGTTTGGCAAATTATTCCTAACAAGATATTACCCTGGATGTCCTTTTAATATTTTTATCTTCTTCTGGTAAAAACAGCACAGATTTATAATTTCAACTGCAAGTTCTGTTCCCAAATGAAAATAGCCATGACATCTTTTTATACAAATATATATGCATTTCTCACGAACTGATATGTTTTTACCAGGCTCCAGATACTGGAGTGAAGTGGTTTTAGGAAAATTGTTTTTGGCAGCACTCGCTTTTGAAATAAACGCATTATTGTTATATTTAAAATCCATTTGATAAAATTCCTTAGTCAAAGCAAAGATTTACTTAGCTGAATTTTCCGGCGGAAGTGTTAGATATGTCTGCAGCTGCAGCCTCCCGGAGTATAATCACCATGTGTTCTTTCAGCTGAGGTGAAAAAAAAAAAGTCAAAATAATTCCACTATCTCAAGAAAACAATTATTTACATCTTGGGATATTTACTTATAATCTTTTTTCTTATGGGTTCTTTTCTTTTTTTCTAATTTTTTTTTAAAAAATTTTGTTTAATTTTTTTGTCTTTTTCCAGAGCTGCATCTACCACATATGGAGGTTCCCAGGCTAGGGGTCTAATCAGAGCTCTAGTCACAGCAACACAGGATCTGGGCCATGTCTGCGACCTACACCACAGCTCATGGCAATGCCAGATCCTTAACCCGCTGAGCAAGGCTAGGGATCGAACCTGCAACCTCATGGTTCCTAGTCAGATTGGTTAACCACTGAGCCATGACAGGAACTCCTGGGTTCTTTTCTTTAAAGCATAGTTGCAATAGAAAGCAGTGTATGTATAATTTTATAGTTAACTTTTCAAAAATGTAATACTAGCTGCTTATTAACTGTTTAAAATAAATTGTATATTATCATTTTCTCATGTCGGTACAGAGACTTTTCATTTGTTTCTGTTTAAGTTTTATTGAAGTATAATTGATTTACAAGGTAGTGATAATTTCTGCTGTACAACAAAATGATTCAGTTTTACATGTACACACATCCATTCTCTTTCAGATTCTTTTCCCACATGGAATATCACAGAATATTGGGTAGAGTTCTCTGTACTATACAGCAGGTCCCCTGGTACAGACTTTTAAATCATTATGTTAGATGATATAAAATGAATTGTTTAAACCAATTTCTTATTGTTGGCCATTTGAGCCTACTTTCACAAACAATATAACGTGTTCGGAGTTCCCGCTGTGGCTCAGTGGAAATGAATCTGACTGGCACCCATGAGGATGCAGGTTCAATCCCTGGCCTTGCCCAGTGGGTTAAGGATCTGGCATTGCTGTGGCTGTGGAGCAGGCTGGCAGCTGTAGCTCTGTTTCGACCCCTAGCCTGGGAATTTCCATGTGCCATGGGCGCAGCCCTAAAAAGGCAACAAAACAAAACAAAAAACCCACCTGATATAACGTCTTTTCTTTTCTTTTCTTTCTTTTTTTTTTTTACAAGCAAGCAAAGTTATTATTAAAGGAAAGCAGATAGCTCCCAGGGTTTCTGGGAGAGAGGGAGAAGAGCCCCCCTTCTCTACTGTCCTATAGGGTTTTTTATTCTTTAAAGTTGGTGGGGGCGGGGTACCAACATGGGGTCCAGGGAGATGTGGTCTTCTCCCATTGGCCTTGCTCAGTTACCTATATCAGTCCTTGTCCAACATGGTCCTAGAGGTGGGAATGTCCTATAAGCCTCATAGTTCCTTTGACCTTTTCCTCCCATAAACTGACTCACAGGGGATTAGGGATTCCTGTCCACCTGGGTGTAGGCACACTCCCTAGAGTAAACAAGGCCTGTGGGGAATAGCATTTCTTATAATAAAACAAGGCTTGTGGAGATGATACTCCCTGGAGCCCTTAAGCCATAAATGTTAATCAATGGCCACATCAAAGAATGCATCAATCCCACTCTTGGGCATCTATCCGGACAAAACTCTACTTAAAAGAGACACGTGCACCCGCATGTTCATTGCAGCACTATTCACAATAGCCAGGACATGGAAACAATCCAAATGTCCATCAGATGATTGGATTCGGAAGATGTGGTATATATACACAATGGAATACTACTCAGCCATAAAAAAGAATGACATAATGCCATTTGCAGCAACATGGATGGAACTAGAGAATCTCATACTGAGTGAAATGAGCCAGAAAGACAAAGACAAATACCATATGATATCACTTATAACTGGAATCTAATATCCAGCACAAATGAACATCACCTCAGAAAAGAAAATCATGGATTTGGAGAAAAGACTTGTGGCTGCCTGATGGGAGGGGGAGGGAGTGGGAGGGATCGGGAGCTTGGGCTTATCAGACACAACCTAGAATAGATTTACAAGGAGATCCTGCTGAATAGCATTGAGAACTTTGTCTAGATACTCATGTTGCAACAGAACAAAGGGTGGGGAAAAAATGTAATTGTAATGTATACATGTAAAGATAACTTGATCCCCTTGCAGTACAGTGGGAAAATAAAAATAAATAAATAAATAAATAAAAATTAAAAAAAAAAAGAATGCATCAAAGCCTATGCTTCTACACTGATGACCTGAGTTAATATTCTGCCCCAATCTCCCCTCTAGAGTTGGAGACTGTAACTGCCGGGGAGCGGGGGGAGTGAAAGGGGCAACCGCTCTGATTGCTTCCTGCTGAAAAGGGGAAAGCAGTTAGGTCCCCACTCATGGGACGGCTGAGTGGGCTTCGAAACATTATTTTGGATACCCCGTCTGTGACCATCTGAAGGTTGATAGCTTTTAATCGGGATGTAATGAAATGAGAAATACAATTAATTATACAGGGTCTAAATTAAAGGACCAGGATCATGATGATGGCTATGGTGATAAAATATTTCCACCAGGAGGAGGAGGTCAGCCAGTTCCAGAGGGCGATTCCAAAAGCTGGAGCTGAATCTGACATCTTATGAATCTGCTGCTGGAGATCTTTAGTTTCTCTGTTTACTAACTGATGTCTCAGTGTCTCCTTTGACTTCTATTAAACCTTGTGAGCACAGATGTATTGGATTGGATCCAGGATGAGCCCCCAGAAAGATGATGCCAGAAAGATGGTACTGGAATCTGGTTCTTGTTCACGGAGGTTGAAGAAGGAACTCTGCAAACACACGGGCAGCAAGCAACCAAAGTTTTTTTTTTTTTTTTGGTCTTTTTTCTATTTCTTTGGGCCGCTCCCGCGGCATATGGAGGTTCCCAGGCTAGGGGTCTAATCGGAGCTGTAGCCGCCGGCCTACGCCAGAGCCACAGCAACGGGGGATCCGAGCCGCGTCTGCAACCTACACCACAGCTCACGGCAACGCCGGATCGTTAACCCACTGAGCAAGGGCAGGGACCGAACCCGCAACCTCATGGTTCCTAGTCGGATTTGTTAACCACTGCGCCACGACAGGAACTCCCAAAGTTTTTATCAAAGGAAAGGAGATAGCTCCCAGGGTTGCTGGAAGGGGGGAGAAGAGCCCCCCAGTATAAATTTTTTTGGGGGGGTCTTTTTGCTTTTTCTAGGGCTGCACCCGTGGCATATAGAGGTTCCCAGGCTAGAGGTCTAATTGGAGCTGTAACCAGTGGCCAATGCCAGAACCACAGCAACGTGGGATCTGAGCCGCATCTGTGACCTACACCATAGCTCCTGGCAACACTGGATCCTTAACCACTGAGCGAGGCCAGGAGTGGAACCTGCAACCTCATGGCTCGTAGTCAGATTCATTAACCACTGAGCCATGACGGGAAGTCCTGTTTTCATTTTTTAAAGATAAACTTAGAGAATTCACTTTATTGGATCAGAGTATTAACATTTATTATTACTCTTTAGATATATTGCCACATCATTTTATTAATAAGTTGTATAAATTTATTCTACCATTTATTTATTTATTAAAATTTATTTACTTTTCCTTTTTAGGGCCGCACTCAGGGCATATGGAGCTTCCCAGGCTAGGGGTCCAGTCGGAGCTACAGTTGTTACAGCTGCCGGCCTACTCCACAGCAATGCAGGATCTGAGCCGTGTCTGCCACCTACATCACAGTTCACGGAAATGCCAGATCTTCAACGCACTGAGCGAGGCCAGGGATTGAACCTGCAACCTCATGGTTCCTAGTTGGATTCATTTCCGCTGAGCCATGATAGGAACTCCCCAACATTTATACTTTGGAAGCACCAGTTTCCCTGTACCCTCACTAGCACCAGACCTTATCACAACAAAAAGTTCTTTTTCCTTTACTAATTTTACATCTAAAATAGTACCTCACCATCATTTTAGTCTTTATTTCTTTGATTATTAATGAGGTTGATTATTTCTAGTTCTAAATCTTCTGCGTGAATTTTGGGCTCATATCCTTTGACCAATTATCCATTGGGTTCTTACATTTAAAAAAAATTGTGTATACAGTATATGGTATAGGATTTTTAAATGTATATGCTAGAGATAGTAATCCTTCCTCCAATATAATGCTATGAATATTTTTTCATAATCTGTCATTTCTTCTTTCTATGTCAACTCTTTAGAAGTATGTATCATTTAAAAAGAAACAGCTACAAATCCACGAGCTATTAAAATAATCATGCCACAAAAGATTGCATTGAAGGGAGGGTGCAGTGCAACCTGGATAAGACCTGGGGACAGGACTGGAGAAGGAATCCAACTTACTCTGCTCGGTTGGAGAAGGCATAACCAGAGTAAACGACAGGAAGTTGTAGGTAGTAAATAATAGGTGACCTTGATTATGTGTCAGGATCCATTAATCCTCACCACTTTAAAGGAAGAACAAGTACAGCTCTTTCCAGTGAACTTACAGGACCTGCCTAAGGTCATACAGACAACCAGCGGCAGAGCTGGGCTTGAGCACAGGCCTGAGCTGGACCCTAGAACCCAAGCTCTTTCCATGGACTGTGGGATGGAGGCTGGTCACTTCCTCCAGCAGGGCCTCAGTTTCCTCCTAACATGAGGCTTGGAGCAGATGTCCCCCAGGGTCATCTTGAGTGGTTGAAGGAGGAATGTTGGGGGCTAGAGCTGCTGCTCCTCACAGGCTCTCCCCAATCCTGGGAGACCAAAAAGCTCAGAACTAGAACAAGCCCCCTGCTAAACACTCTTTCTGCTAAGGAATGCTGCTTTTCTTTCTTTTCTCGTGCTCCCATTCGGCCTCCCCTAAACACCGAGACTTATGCCATAAAAGGAAAGCCCTGTCTAGTACCTGAAATGGTCTAAGTGAGAGGTCCAGTCTTCAGGTCATATGAAACCTTAGAACTGTTTGTATTTACTAGATCTGTATCTTAGAGAAGACCCTCCCCACCCGGGTCAGAGCCTAGTGCTTACACAGTGGGAGTTGGGGAGAGGCTCATGTGGCTTAATGTCCATTCCTAGGTCTCTGGTATATTGGTGATGCCAGACCTGGGTCCTGTCATTTAACAGGAAGGAAGCTGGCAGCAGTCTCACCCCTGTGACTTTTTCCATCATTTAAAGCGGAGACAAAGGACACTCACCCAAAGAGAAAAATTAGATTAGGCAATTTACCAGTTCACAGAATCCACTCAACTGTTCTGTCCTTTTCTTTTCTACAGAGCCATGTTCCCATCTGCCTTCTGTGGGCAGTGGCTGGGCAGGCCAGCCTCCCTGTCTGCAGAATCCCTCGCCATGGGAGACCCTGCCCAGGACCTGGGATGCCCCTGAAAGTAAAGGCAGAGGGCTGTTTCTATAGTTCATTGATGTACCTGCAGTTCATTTCCACTCTCTCGGTCTCAAGGGGGCTAAGAGAGAGGCAGAAGCAGCTTCTGATGTCAGAGTTCTCCCCAGCTACCTGCCTCCTGCCCCAGCTGTTCTGCTGGGCCCTCCCCATTCCCCCAAAATAAGCAGAAGAAGGGGCATGATTGGCAGCTGGGAGGGAGCAACACCCAGAGCTGTGCCTCCCTCATGGAGTACCTGCTACAGCAGCTTCTAGCTTTCCTAGCCTGTGAGAGCATTCAGTTGGGAAGCAAAAGCAAGAAGGGGAGGCTTCTGCTTTTTTTTTTTTAAAGCATGCATTTTATTATAAATGTATGGCTTGTTTGGAAATAAAGTATGGAAATATATAGAGTTCAGATTGAAATTATTCTCTAATACTATGTCATAAAGACAACCACTGTTAGTGGTATTCTCTTCCATTGTGCTGCAGTTTTCTTTCATCATTTATAACCATGTAACCAACTATCTCAAACATCTTTCCAAATCAGTAATACAGGTCTATTTTATTCTTCTTACTAACTGAAGAGTATCACAGGTTTGGGTAAAACATTCTCCTTCTAACTGGTATTTCTATTAACGGATTCTTCAGTTACATCCAATTTTTTTTTTGCTATTAAAAACAGAACTGCACCAAACATTCTTGTAGATATTTCTTAGTGCACATATGTGAGAACGTCTATGGGAAGAATTCCTAGAAGTGAACGGCTGAGTCAACGGCTGAGTAAAAGAGTTTATACATTTAAAATATTGAAATCTATTGTTATTTTGCACTCTAAAACGTTTTATTAATTTGCATACTCTTATGAGAGTGTTCCTTAACTTTCAGTAGCTCTTACCAGTACGCAACATGTGAACTGCCTAAATCAATAGCTCCTGAGTTCTCCAGAGATTGAACAATTCTCAATAACTCTTTCAATGCACGTCAATACACCGTTTTCTATGCCTGGCATGGATGCTATAAGCCTGGGTATTCAAGGGTGTCTAAAGTTTAAATAACACTCTATACCCATCTTAGAGGAATTTACAAGTGGGAGAAAAGACAAGTAAATGAAAGTTTAAAGATAATGTGCCAGGTATCAGGATAGGAATACATTCTGAGCAGGTGTGGAACAGTCTCTGGGGACCTTTGGGGAAGGCTTTCCAGAGGAAGTGTGTTGGAGGCATGAATATGTGATGTGACAAAGAATGGAAAGAAAAGTCTGGTGCCACAGAGTGGCTGTAGAGGTCAGTCTATACTTTACAAAGTCTTGTGACTCTCTCACTGACCCTTGAGGCAAAACAAATGAGAACAACATCAAAGATTGGCATCTTGAAAACAAGATTGCTGAAGCATTGATGTTGCTGATGGAAAACCATCAGCTCTGACATTCTCAGGACTGGAGCCTCGGGGGATTTTGGGGAGAGGCCATAGATGGCTTGAAGCAAACAACAAATTACAGCCTGGGAGGGCTAAAACATTTATGATTACTTTATGTGCTTAGGAATGGCTGTGCTAGCATATCTTGCTTCCAATCTATTTGAAGTAAAATACCGATGTATCCCCTGCATGTACAAGGAAGAAGAAAATAGTAAATAAAAATCATGAGTTGACTCAGAGGGTTGCTATTGCCTCTTGAAGGTGGTAGCCCCCTGATCCCCTCTCTATTTCTTTGTCTCTTTCTTCTTATTTCTGTGGCACTGCTGACTTGAGGAGCTGGGTTGATGAGCAGGTCTCATCAGAAGTGGCTCCTGAAAGATTAGTAGTTTTCCTGGGTAAGAAGTAGGGAAGGGCATTCCAGGCAGAGGGACACATATGAGCAAAGCTGGGGGTGTTCATGTGCTGACTGGGGGGTGGTTGCCTCGACCTGTGGGATGATCGGGGCAGTGGTGAGAAATTCATCAAGAGAGCTGGGCCGTGCTGTGAAGGACCCCAAAAGCACAGGCAGGGGAGAATGTGCAGATCAGGTGCAGAAAGGCTAGAGGGCAGAGAGCCTAGAGTCTCAAAGAGTGATTAAGAGATGGAGAGTGATTAAGTACAGGACGGGGAGGAGAAGGCAGGAGGATGGAGAATGTTTGGATACATCCCTCTGAAATTGCAGACTCTGCCTGGACCTGCAGGAATCGGACCTAGAAGCTGTCATCTTGGGCAAATTTATTACACTGGATGGCTAATAAAACTGTATTGATTTCATTTTGTTTTGTAACCAGCAATCCCTCTGCTGGGAGAAATGTCAAATCTGATGTGTCCAAGTGGAATGAACAATAAAACTTCTAGCTTGGTTCAACTGAAAACTGCTGTCTCAGGCTCAGAGCTGCTTGCACTCTGTGATGGGCCAAGGTGAGGCCTTTATTGGGCTATAATTCCCTTCTTGATTAGAAGCCTTGACACTGATGCAGGCTAGAGAGATTGGAGAGAATGCAGGGCAGAAAACCACAGGTAGGGCAATGACCTTATCTTAGACAAAACCAGGAGTTAGTGTGGGCATATGCATTCATTCACTCATTCGGCAAAGCTGTATGAGAATTTACTCTGTGATCAGCAGACTGCTAGCCATTAGAGACAAAAAATCTCTGTTCCCCAGGGACCCAGTGCAGGATCAGAGCCCAAAGAAATGTTTGGCTTGGCGTGGCCAGATCCTGTCTTCAACAAAACAATGGAGTTTGAGATGCTTGTCCTGGGAACCCTCTTCCTTTTCTCTATCTGATCCCACCCTGGGCTTCCCTGTAGTAGAGGGTTTGTCCCATTCTCCTCAGCTGACTACCAGCTTGACCTCATTAAAGCACTGACTGATGATCAGAGAATTTCTTTCTTTTTTTTTTTTTTTGTCTTTTCTAGGGCTGCTCTTGCAGCATATGGAGGTTCCCAGGCTAGGGGTCTAATTGGAGCTGTAGACACAAGCCTACACCAGAGCCACAGCAAACTGGGGATCTGAGCCACATCTGCAACCTACACCACAGCTCATGGCCATGCCGGATGCTTAACTCATTGAGCAAGGCCAGGGATTGAACCCGCAACCTCATGGTTCCTAGTTGGATGCATTAACCATTGCACCACGATGGGAGCTCCTGATGATGAGAGAATTTCTAATAATAGCTGAAGGAACCATCCTGATTTATTTTCCAATGTATGTGAGAGAAAGCTTGGGAAAAATATCTGGTCTTGGTTCCGGCTGGTCCTGGCCTGATTGCTCACTAGCTTTGTGACTTTGGAAAAATCACTTTTAGCTTTTCTGAGGCTCATTTTATTCACCTGAAAGTATGAGGCTTCATAATTCTTGTTCTGCTCTCCTCCTGGGATGACTGGAAGGCTCAGTAGATGTGGATGTGCTTTGAAAATTGTGGAGTGCAATACAAAAGCAAGAGCTTGTAACGACTCCCTGTGCTCTCTGCTGCTCAGAGACAGAGACCGGGATTGTTACTGCCGGGGGGCTCACAATTCACAGGCTGCCCCTTTCTTTACCTCAACTCTGAAGGGAGTGACATACCACACTTGGGCTTACCTCCTCCCATTCAAAGATGGTGGGCTCTGAGGCTAGCGGGCTTGAGCCAATTTCTCTCTGAAGATTTCTATGTAGATGGCAGGATAAGAGCAATTATGCTTGGGCTCTAGCAGGAGAGATTAGGTCAAACATTGGGAGGAATCAACCTGCTTTTAAGGGTTGAGACACTGGCCTGTGCAACCTTGGAACTTTCTGAGACCTGGGGGTTCCCCCTTCTGACCTCCTGTGTGACTCTGGGCAAGTTGCCATTTACTAAATTACCAAGGGCCTCTGGATCTCAGTTACTTCCTAGGGCTTGGCTGTATCAAGGTAATATAGTGTGTGTGCCAAAATGTGGGCTGAGTAGAATCTCCTTTTTTTGGAAACTGTTCTGATAGGAAAGATGGAGGCAGCTTGTGTTGTTTAATTTGTAGGGCAGGAGATAAGTTAGGGAACTTTGCTAGGCTTCTGCAAAGCCCCTATGGGGAATTCACATTGCAGATGGTACAAAAATTTGGTAAAATCTACTTAGTGGATTCTGGACTGCTGAAATGCTCTCATCTGTGCTCAGTTGGAGGAGAGAAAAAAGGCTTTTAGCAGGCTGCAGGTAACCATCTTGAGCTTTTCCCCACGGAACTTTTGGCAAAAAGAAAATTTTACTCAATTGTTTAGGACAAAGGGAACTAGTAAAGGAGATAGAGAAGTAGGCTTAGGTGTGAGAGCCAAGTTAATGTGCTATTGATAAGCATGTCTTCATGGAAGAGAAATGAATGTTTCGACTGATTATTCACATCAGACAGAGAGAGGCGCCTGTCCTGTCTCTCATCAGGAGCGCTGGTGCCGAGACCTTCCTAAGTCACAGTCACTGAGGGACATCACAGAGGATGTGATGGTTGTGAATGCTGATGACAAAGATGAAGACGATGGTGCTGGGAGCTGACCTTCTCTGGAAACTACCATGTGCCAGGCCCTGTGCTAAGGGCTTCATTATGGATTACCTCACTGAATTCTCATCATCGTATCATTCATTCTTTTTTTTTGGCTACATTTGCAGCACGCCGAAGTTCCCAAGCCAGGGATCGAACTCGTGTCACAGTAGCAGCAACTCAAACCACAGCAGTGACAGTGTCAAATCCTCGAACCACTGTGCCACCAGAGAACTCCCATGTAATGCATTCTTTTTTTTTTTTTCTTTTTTTTTCTGGTCTTTTTGCCATTTCTTGGGCCGCTCCCACGGCATATGGAGATTCCCAGGCTAGGGGTCTAATTGGAGCCATAGCCACCAGTCTACGTCAGGGCCACAGCAACGTGGGATCCGAGCCGCGTCTGCGACCTACAGCACAGCTCATGGCAATGCCAGATCCCTAACCCACTGAGCAAGGGTAGGGACCGAACCCGCAACCTCATGGTTCCTAGTTGGATTCATTAACCACTGCGCCACGACGGGAACTCCCCCTGTAATGCATTCTTATCCTCACTTGACAGACGCAGAAACTGAAGTTAGTGAAGGTAAGTACGTTGCTCAGAGTTGCCTTTCTAGGCAATGAGCAAACCCAGGCAGATCTACCCAAGAGTCAGCAACTTAATATAGTTTCTTAATTTGAATTATTTTCCAGCTCCTGCTCTAATCATTTCTATAAGTTATTAGATACACGGATTAAACTGAAGCAGTGTATGGAGAGTTCCTTTCTTCTAATGCTGCCAGATGGCTGAGTTTTAAACCTCCTTGAAGAGAATCTCTGAGCTTCCAAATCAAAGCATTTTTATTGCTTGCAAGATAGCTTACTCTTAAATTTGGAACAGTCTCACAAGGGAGGTACTATTAACCCATTTAATAGTTAAAGAAATTGAGGCTCAGGCAATTTAACTCAGTGTTCCTCAAACATTAATGTATATATAAATTATCTGGGAATTTTGTTAAAATCAGATTGTGATTCAGTAGGTCTGGCTTGCAGCTTGAGATTCTGCATTTCTGACAAGCTCCCAGGTATTGCTGAGGTTGCTGGTCAGGGGACTGGATCTTGAGGAGTAACGTGGGTAACCTGGGGAATTGTTAAAGCCTAGTTTTTTTTTCTCTCTCTCTCTCTCTCTTTTTTTTTTTTTTTGCCTTTTAGAAGTGGAGGTTCCCAGGCTAGGGGTTGAATCAGTGCTGCAGCTGCTGGCCTATGACACAGCCACAGCGATGCCAGATCTGAGCCATGTCTGCAACCTACACTACAGTTCACAGCAATGCTGGATCCTTAACCCACTGAATGAGGCCAGGGATCGAATATGGATACTACTAGTCAGATTCACTCCTGCTGAACCACGACAGGAACACATTGGGATTTTGACTGGGATTGCATTAAATCTGTAGATTGCTTCGGGTAGTAGTCACATATTAGCAACATTAAGCCTGCCAATCCGTGAACATGGGATGCACGCATTTGTGCCTTCTTTACTTTGTTTAAGCAATGTTTTGCTGTTTTGAATGTACAACTCTTTCACCTCTCTAAATATTTAAAAGGTATTATTTAACCTTTAAAATGACCTTAAGAGGTAGGTCTGTTATGATCAATATTTATAAATGAAATACTAACGCATAGATTTTAACTTGCCCAGGATCAAATGGCTAGAGGTGGAAGGGCTAGAATTCAAACCTTGGCAATCTGGAAACATTTAGCATTCCTCTGAAATGCTTTATTATTTAGACAACTTTAGGAAACCAGCAGAGGGAGATGACAAGAGGCAAAGCTAGTTCAGTAACTCCAGAAAGGCTCAGGAAATGGAAGTACCAGATGCCTCAAGGTGAGGGATGAGGTTAAAAAATGGGATTATATTTGGAGAAGGAAAACTACCAGATTCTCTACTGCACCTTAACCAGGCAACCACCTCTGACATCCCAGCAGGCAAGGGGAAGCAGTTTATTTTTTGGAGAAATTGAATCAGACAGGCTCTGCATTCAAGACACCAAGGACAGTAGAGGACAGGCATCTTACTGAAAGCAGTGGGATTAAATGAAAGTCTACATGTTGGACAATGAGGGAAAAAACCCTCTTATTCCCACTAGGCTACTAGAAAGCAGACTGTCAGACAAAGATGGATTATAGAGGAGAAAAAGAAATGAAATTAGAGGATCAATCAAAAGATCCAGTAGCTGACTAACTGATGTCTCAGTAGTAAGTGAGGAGAGGGAAGAAAATTATTCAAGAGATAAAACAAAAATTCTAAAACTGAAGGATGAGTTTTCAGATATAAATAATTCATTGAGAGCTCAGAAAAATGAATTAATATAGCCCTACGCCAGGCATTTTATTGTGAAATTTCAGAACTCCAACTGTAAGAGGCCAATTGTTGGGGCCCATTTTTTTTTTATTCCACTGTATTCTGGAGGCACTGTCCTCCGGCAAATAGCCAAGTTAAGCAGAGTAGTCAAGACTTTGCCTTCAGGTCACATTTATGTGTACTGTAGGATAAATGGAAAAGAATGATATGAAAATATGCATATTCATAATAGTCCATTGGCTGGAACGGATATATGGGTTGTAACAAGTACCATGACACCTGCATACATCATGGAAAGGTAGACTTTAAAGGGTTTATAGTGATTTGTGTAAAGTTTTTAGGAGTGAGTAGTAATACACCCTACTTCCTTGTCCTACACAGAGCAAAGTGGCTATAGCAGTGTTCCTTAGATTGATTTTTATTCTCTTGCTCTCTGTCCTACAGTGGTTACTCAGATACCCTCTGACGAGAAGATCCTGGGACACTCATAACTATTCTTATCATAAGATTCTGTTAGGCTAGGAGTTCCCACTGCAGCTCAGCAGTAATGCAAACAAGTAGCATCCATGAGGATGAAGGTTCCATCCCTGGCCTTGCTCAGTGGGTTAAGTATCTGGCATTGCCATGAGCTGTGGTGTAGGTCGCAGACACGGCTCAGATCTGGTGTTGCTGTGGCTGTGGCTGGCAGCTACAGCTTGGATGCGACTCCTAGCCTGGGAACTTCCATATGCCATGGATGTGGCCCTAAAAAGACAAAACAAAACAAAACAATTGTCACGCTAAACACATCCAGGCTTTCTATTTGGAATTCTACTTCAGAAATAATAAATATGTAGTTCATTCTGCAAACAAGAACTTATAGGGATTATTTGAGCTGTCTTTGACAGTCAGGACAAATGAAGCTAAGAAGATTCCCTTTACAAGAGAATTGTCTGGTAACCTGTTGAGATGGAGATAAATCAAGTAGAATTATGATTTAGGAGTATGGGCTATCTTGTTTATTAAATTATTGTCTCTCAGCTTCAAATCCAACTTTCTATATTCTGTGATGCTGGACCTCTGCTTAACATTTTTCTCCATTGTAAATTGGCACCTTTTGAAGTTTCTGCCACTAGGGGGCACTAGAAGGTGGTTAAAAGGCTGGAGGGAGAAGTGACTTCCTGTTTGGTTGTGGTTCTGGTCACTGTCATTCCAGCCAGGGCTTTTTGCCCCAGGGGGAGCAGGTGATTGTAGCCTCCAGCTTCTTTTGGAACTCCCAGCTCTGGTCTCATCCTCTCCCATCAGTGCTATCAGCAGTAGGTAGGTTTGCCTCTCCCAGGGGTCTGAGCCTAGCTCCATGAAGCACCTTGTTTAGTCTTTTTGTTTCCTCAGTCTTAGCTTCCAACTGCAGTTGCAACCTTTGGATACCTTAAATGTTTCTTTTTCGCTCTTTCAGTCCTCCAACATCCATCTGACAGATTAAGAGTTGTTTCTCGGAGTTCCCATCGTGGCGCAGTGGTTAACGAATCCGACTAGAAACCATGAGGTCGCGGGTTCAGTCCCTGCCCTTGCTCAGCGGGTTAACGATCCGGTGTTGCCGTGAGCTGTGGTGTAGGTTGCAGACACGGCTCGGATCCCGCGTTGCTGTGGCTCTGGCGTAGGCCGGTGGCTACAGCTTCGATTAGACCCCTAGCCTGGGAACCTCCATATGCCGTGGCAGCGGCCCAGTAAATAGCAAAAAGACCAAAAAAAAAAAAAAAAAAAAAAAAAGAGTTGTTTCTCTTTTCCTGACAGATACAAAGACTGATATAAAAACAGACCTGTGGACTCAATCTGGTTTTCTTATCAGATAGCTGAGAAGTGCTGTGTGATCCTTCTGGATAGAACTTCTTATCCTTCTCTCACTTCTGATACGTAAAATATGATTTAGTAAATTTTAGAATATATGGTTTTTCAGAAAGGCCACATGATACCTGATCGGATAAAAAACAGTAATAAGGGGGAATTTTTGACCCCTTTCCCTTACTGCTCACCTCTGGAATCTGGCCGCTGGAATCTGAGGGAATGCACTTCTATACAGTTCTACACTCTGTTGCATGTAATTAAAACCCAATTCAAATGAGAGTAAACAAAAAGAGACAAGTATTGCTCATGTGCTGGAAAACGTGAAAGCAGAGCTAACTTCAGGTACTGCTGGATTCTGGAGTTCAGACATATTAAGACACAGTCTTTGCATGTCTGGGTTAGCTTTCCTCTATTGGCTTAATTTCCAGACAGGGTTTCTTTTTTTAATGAAGTATAGTTGATTTACAATGTTGTGTTAGTTTCTGGTTTCTGCAAAGTGATTCAATATATGTACATATATTCTTTTTCATATTCTTTTCCATTATGGTTTATTGCAAGATATTGAATATAGTTCTCTGTGCTATACAATAGGACTTTGTTGTCTATTTCATATATAGTAGTTTGAATATGCTAATCTCAAACTCCTAATTTATACCCCCCGCCTCCTTTCCCCTATGATAACCGTAAGTTTGTTTCCTCTGTCTGTGAGTCTGTTTCTCTTTTGTAAATAAGTTCATTTGTATAATATTTTAGATTCTAAATATAAGTGATGTCATATGGTAATTGTCTTTCTCTGCCTGATTTACTTCACTTAGTATAGTATAATAATCTCTGGATTCAACCATGTTACCGCAAATGGCATTATTTCATTCTTTTTTATGGTAGAGTAATATTCCATTGTGTGTGTGTGTGTGTGTGTGTGTGTGTGTATTATATACATAATATGCCCCACATCTTCCCTATCCATTCATCTGTGGATGGACATGTAGGTTGCTTCCATGTCTTAGTTATTACGAATAGTGCTGCTATGAAAATTGAGGTGTGTGTATCTTTTTGAATTAGAGTTTTCTCTGGATATATGTTCAGGTGGGGTCTTTCTAGGTAGTGATAAAGATGGCTATACAGTTTGTTTTTAGAGTCTTAGGTCATTCTTAGAGCTTATGATTCTGAAGAAAAGAAAGTGAAATCTCATGTCCCATCTTCCACTTTCAAACATCATAGACATTGAACTTATTTGTTTTGCTTAGGCCATGTGCCCATTTGTCTAATTACCGTGGCTAGAAGGAAAAGATGGAACAATTGGCTGGGTCTGGGTATGTGCCCATCTGCCCCTAGGTTGGAGGACCAACAGATGCAGATAGAGAAAGAAGATGAATGAGAGTGATACTTGCTACTCTGGCTTATTTCATTTAATACACAAAAACTACCCGGCTGCGGTCTGAATGTTTGTGTTGGCCAAAATTCATACATTGAAATCTAATGCCCAATGTGATGGTATTTGGAAGTGGGGCCTTTGGGAGATGCTTAAGACATGAGGGTGGAGCCATTCTGACTTATAAAAGAGGCCTCAGAGAGCTCCTAAACCCTTCCACCATGTGAGGACACGAGAAGGAGGCGCTATCTGTGAACCAGGAAGTGGGCCCTCACCAAACCTTGAACCTGCCAGTGCTTTGATCCTGGGCTTTCCAGCCTCCAGGACCATGAGAAATAAATGTTTATTGTTTATAAGACACTCAGTTATGGCATTTTGTTATAGCAGAACAAATGGACTAAGAGACTCTCTATAGGGTAGGTATTACTAAATCTACTTTAACCTATTAAGAAACAAGGGCTCAGGAGGTTAAGCCATCCCAGCTAGTGGGTGGGATTCACATCCAAGTCTGATAACTCCAAAGCCCCTGCTCTTTCTATTCAAACACTCTGCTTATCCTAAAAACCATGTTCAAGAGAGTCACACTGGAGATGTCATAGTTTTTAGGTCCTGGAGGTTTGATCTTGGACCTAGAAAGAGAAGACACTGTCAAAAGGAATAGAAATGAGGAGCCAAGGTGAGAATGGGATATAGGAGTCCAGGACTTTAGCTGTTAACGTGACTGGGAGGATGCCCAGAACTCTGATCAAAGATTGTTGTGTCCACACAAAAACTACTCGAACTGATCAATGAATTCAGCAAAGTAGCAGGATACAAGATTAACATTCAGAAATCGGTTGTATTTGTGTGTACTAACAATGAAATATTAGAAAAGGAGTATAAAAATATCTTTTAAATCACACCCCCCAAAATTAAATACCTAGCAATAAACCTGACCAAAGAGGTAAAAGACTTACATGCTGAGAACTATAAAACATTAATCAAGGAAATTAAAGAGGATTCAAAGAAATGGAAAGATATTCCATGGTCCTGGGCTGGAAGAATTAATATCATTAAAATGGCCATACTACCCAAAGCAATCTACAGAGTCAATGTAATCCTTATCAAATTACCCATGACATTTTTCACATAACTACAGCAAACAATCCAAAAATTTACATGGGACCATAGAAGACCCAGAATTGCCAAAGCAATCCTGAGGAACAAAAACCAAGCAGGAGGCCTAACTCTCCTAGACTTCAGACAATACTACAAAGCTACAGTAATCAAGACAGTGTGGTACTGCTACAAAAACAGACATACAGACCAGTGGAACAGAATAGAGAACCCAGAAATAAAACCAGACACCTATACTCAATTAATTTTTGACAAAGGAGGCAATAATATAAAATGGGGAAAAGATAGTCTCTTCAGGAAATGGTGCTGGAAAAACTTGACAGTTGCATGTAAATCAGTGAAACTAGAACACAACCTCACACCATGTACAAAAATAAACTCAAAATTGCTTAAAGACTTAAACATAAGACAAGACACCATCAAAGTCCTAGAAGAGAACATAGGCAGAACATTCTCTGACATCAACCCTACAACAGTTTTCTTAGGTCAGTCTCCCAAAGCAATAGAAATAAAAACGAAAAGAAATCAATGGGCCCTAATCAATCTTAAAAGCTTTTGCATAGCAAAAGAAACCATAAAAAAAGACAAGCCACAGAATGGCAGAAAGTAGTCACAAGTGATGCAACTGACAAGGGCTTAATCTCCAAAATATACAAACAACTTATACAACTCAACAACAAAAAGCAAACAACCCAATCGAAAAATGGGCAGCAGACCTGAATAGACATTTCTCCAAAGAAGGCACACAGATGGACAACAGGCATACGAAAAAATGCTCAACTACACTAATTAGTAGAGGAATGCAAGTTAAAACTACAACAATGAGGTACCACCTCACACTGTTCAGAATGGCCATCATTAATAAATGTACAAATAACAAATGCAGGAGAGGGTGTGGAGAAAAGGGAACCCTATTATACTGTTGGTGGGAATGTAAATTGGTACAACCACTCTGGGCATATATCTGGACAAAACTTTCATTGAAAAGGTACTCATTGCACCCATATGTTAATTGCATTACTATTCACAATAGCCAAGACACCAAAACAATCTAAATGTCCATCAACAGATAAATGGATTAAGAAGATGTGGTACATATATACAACGGAATACTACTCGGAATAAAAAAACCCAAAATAATGCCATTTGCGGTAACATGGATGGAACTAGAGACTCTCATACTAAGTGAAGTAAGTCAGAAATAGAAAGACAAATACCATATGATATCACTTATATCTAGAATCTAATATGGCACAAATGAACCTAGCTACAGAAAAGAAACTCATGAATACGGAGAACAGACTTGTGGTTACCGAGTGGGAGGGAATGGGATGGACTGAGAGTCTGGGGTTAGTAGATGCAAACTATAGCATTTGGAGTTGATAAGCAATGAGATCCTGCTGTGTAGCACAGAGAACTATATCTAATCACTTGTGATGGAACACGATGGAGGATAATATGAAAAAAAGAATGTATATATATATGTGTAACTGGGTCACTTTGCTGTACACAGGAGTTGACAGAACACTGTAAATCAACTATAATAAAAAATTTAAAAAATACTGTTGTGTAAAGGGCTTATCACCAGCCAGATGCTGTTTACCCAAGAGACACAGATGAGTTGCTTGGCTCAGGGTGAGCTTGTTGGTTTTTGATTCCAGATGAAGACACTGCTTCCCTTGCCTTAACTAATTCTTGTTGGCTCTGGCTTCATTTTAGTCCCAAGGTACCTATATGGGGCTCTCTTCTTTCAGCACCTTTCTTCCCTCTGACTCTTCCTTCCCTCATCCTTCATCTAAGCATCAGGATGAAATATAATCCTCTTGGAGAGTATGGGTATGTGTCTTCTGGAAATGTGTACAGATTAATTATGAGACATGTGCTCCATCTCTCCTGCACAAAGGTGACCTTGTATAGATTCACTCAGCCTGATTTTCTCCAGTTTATTACACTAGGTTCAGGGATAATTTTTCTATGGGGAAGCTCTGATTCAGAGAAAATAATATGCAAGTGTAAAACCTATTTATCATTTAATGAGCAAGTATTAATTGAGCCTCTAACATGTACTTGGGCCTGTGCCAGGCCCTAGGATGGGTGGGGGAAGAGAAAGAATAACAAAAAAAGAGAAGCCTAGTCCATGCCAATGAGAACCTTTACACCTAGCTGAAGACTTCAGGACAAGGAATAGAGAGAATATGTGAAGTTGAGATGATCAAACTTAATAGCTAAGGTGCTCATTCATTAGAAAAATCTTTATTAGAACTCTCCTATATGCCAGGCACTATGCTGAGCACTGGTAAACCAAAGAGACATAAATTATTTTCTTTAAAGAGCGTAAGTCTAGAAGGAGATATTTATAAATAAATAAAAAGGCCATTGCAAACATTTATTGGATGTTTGCTCAGTGATGGGCACCATACTGGATTTTGTCTTTTGAACTGAGGCTACGAAGATGAATAAGACCAAAACTAATTCTTTAACAAGACCACAACCTCATTAATTAGAGAAATGCAAATCAAAACTACCTGAGGTAACACCTCACACCAGTCAGAATGGTTATCAACAAAGAGTCTGCAAAGAAGGAGTTCCTGTTGTGGCCCAGCAGTAACAAATTCAAATAGTATCCATGAGGACATGGGTTCATCCCTGGCCTTGCTCAGTGGGTCAAATATCTGGTGTTGCCATGAGCTGTGGTATACGTTGCAGATGTGGCTCGGATCCAGAGTTGCTGTGGCTGTGGTGTAGGCCAGCAGCTGCAGCTCCAATTTGACCCCTAGCCCGGGGACTTCCATATGCTGCATGTGCGGCCCTAAAAAGCAAAAAAAAAAAAAAAAAAAGTCTACAGACAATAAATGCTGGAGAGGGTATGGGTATGGAGGGTACTGTTGGTGGTAATGTAAACTGGTACAACCACTATAGAGAACAGTATGGAGGTTCCCTAAAAAAAGTAAAAAATAGAGTTACATATGATCCAGCAATCCCACTTCTGGGCATATATCCAGAGAAAACCATAATTTGAAAAGATACATGCATCCCAGTGTTCACTGTAGCACTGACATGGAAACAATCTAAATGTCCATCAACAGAAGGGTAGAGAAGTTATGGTACAAAAATGCAATGGGCTACTACTCAGCCATAAAAAAGAATGAAATAACTCTACTTGCAACAATGATGCAACCAGAGATTATCATACTAAGTGAAATAAGTCAGACAGAGAAAAACAAATACCGTATCACTTACATGTGGAAACTAATTTAATAAATGACACCAATGCTCTTATTTACAAAACAGAAACAGATCCACAGATTTTGAAAACAAACTTATGGTTACCAAAGTGGAAGTGTGGTTGAGGGGGTGGTGAGATAAATTAGGAGTTTGGGATTACCATATACACACCAATAAAACCAACAAGGACCTACTGTATAGTACAGGGAACTCTACTCAATGTTCTGTAATAACCTATATGGGAAAAGAATCTGAATGACTTTGCTGTACACCTGAAACTAACACAACACTGTAAATCAACTATACTCCAATAAAATAAAATTTTAAAAAGTCAAAGAAAAAAAAGATCACGTAGCAATGGTGATGGAAAGCATGTAAATAGATATATTTTTCATGTGTACATGAAATATGATTGATAGACGTATGAACTGAATACCATGGGAACTCAGAAAAAGGAAAATGTAACTCCGTATTATATGAAGTGTCTACAGTAAAAGTGGGCCTGATGGGAAGAAGGTAAATCTGTGATGTGAGGATGGAGGAGTAGACATTTGTCATATGGACAAGACATGATTAGCGGAGGGAGCAGCATGTCAACTATTACGGCAATATGAAAAATTTATGAGGTGCTTGGCCCCTGCAAGTAGCTGTCCAGGTTTGGGGTAAGGATGAGTGGAAGGACCTGAAGGCTGAGATCAGTCAGGGGGCAGGTCATGAAGGGGCTTTAGGACATATTTTAGGGGCTTGGATTTTACCTAGAAAACAATGAAGAATCCCTGAAGCATTTTAAGATGGAAGATGAGCTTAATGGTTTTGAACTCAAAGAGGAGGATAAATTTGAGGCAAGAAGATCTATTAGGGGACCATTGTAATAAAATAGGTAAGAAACAAAGGTTTGGCAGTAGGCATGGGGTTGAAGAGGAAGGAACTAAGTCTAGAAATATTTGGGAGTTAGTATTTTTAGGACTTGGGTTTGTGGGGTGAGGGAAGAGAAAGGACCTAGAAAATTCCATGCTTCTTACTTGGGCATTCAGGTGCACAGTGCTGCCATTTACTGAGATTTGGGATAATGAGAGAAGTGACAGGTAATTTTATGTGTCTACTTGGCTAGGCTGTGGTACTCAGCTGTCTGGTCAAACACCAGTCTGGATGCTGCTGTGAAGGTTTTTTTCTTCTTTGTTTTTTGGTTTTTTTTTTTTTTTTTAGATATGATTAACATTTAAATCAGTAGACCTTGAGTATAGAAGATTGCTCTCTATGATTGAGGTGGATGGGCCTCTTTCAGTCAACTACAGGTCTGAAGAGAGAAGACAGATCCCACAAGGAAGACGGCTTCCTCCACAAGGAAGAAGGCCTTCACACTCGAGAATGCAACCTTAACTCTTCCCTCAGACCCAGGCCCACCAGCTTGTCCTGCAGAGTTTGGTCTGGCCAGCCCCAAGATGGCATGAGCCAATTCCTTAAGTCTCTCTATGTACATCCTATTGGTTCTATTTCTCTGCAGAACCTTGACTACTACAAGAGGATACTTTTTGTTTGTTTGCTTATTTTATTTTGTTTTTTTAGGGCTGCACCTGCGGCATATGGAAGTTCCCAGGCTAGGGATTGAATCGGAGCTACTGCTGCTGGCCTACATCACAGCCACAAAAATGTGGGATCTGAGCCACATCTGTGACCTACACCACAGCTCATGGCAATGCCGGATCCTTAACCCACTGACTGAGGCCAGGGATCAAACCCACGTTCTCATGGATCTTAATTGGGTTTGTTACCACTGAGCCATGACGGGATCTCCAAGAGAATATATTTTAATTCAAGTTTGTGACTCAGAAATGCTTTACTGAAACAATGGTTCAGGATTTTTGAAAGAGAAAGTGAAGGCTTATTTTTGCTCTTTATGCCAGGGGATATTGCGGTTCAGTATCAATGTGTTATTTTTTCATTTGAGTTGTTGAACAATATGTTCCTTCTAGGCTGTTGTATATTAGAGAAAGTAGGATATACTTGTGTAATTCTTACTAGTAATAAAATCCACTACACCCAATAACTTCTAATTATTTTATTGAAGCCAGAGTTGTTTGGAGGTTTCTTTGGAAGTTATATAGATGGTTTTTACCTATAAGAAAGAATTAGAAATACTCCAAAATGTGCATCACTTGAATTGTGTTGAAAAGGATACAAGTTCAAGACTATTACTTTACACTTATTACCCCTCTGGGGGAGAAGTGGGTTTTTCAGCAGGTCGTGGGAGGCGGTAGAATAGATTGGATTCTCCTACAAAACCACAACTGGAGAGATCGGAAACAGGGAGAACTTTATATGATTTCTTAAATCTTTATTATTTCCTAATTTATTTTTTATCCTCTCAAGAGAAGCTTTGGGATCAAACAAAACTAGGTCCTTCACTTATTATCTTTGTGAGTCTGGGCAAGTAAATGCATTGTTTCAAACCTTAGTTGCAATGTCCATAAAACAAACCACTACTGGTTTTTGCAGGGATTCACTGAGATGTTATGTATAAAGTGCTCTGTCCACTTTATAAATGCCACTGCAGGGTTGCATTCAAGTAATGGGAACTATTTTTATTATCTTTTAAGTTTACTATTCCCTCTAGGCTTTTAAATTTCAGAATCCCCAGGATAATTAGATATACTTGGTCTGTGGGACCTTGTGGAATTTTCTTCTGTCCAAATGGACTTTGTAGATTCTCAAAACCTAAAAATTTCTTAAGAATGAAGGGACCTGATAGGATGTAGACATGACATCTTCATGGTTAAATATTTCAAGCTAAAGAATAAATCTTATTTCATGTGGAACAAAACTGTACCTTCATGTGCATGTCCCTTTTCCTCTTTTACATGGCTGGTTCCTACTCACTCTTCAAAACTCGGGTCATCAATACCTTCTAATAGAGCCTTTCTGCCCTTGCCTAGCCCTTCCTTGTATTTCAGCAGCATCCTAGGTCCTCCTAACACACTTCTCCAGGGAACAGCAGTCAAATTTTATTTTGTAAATACATAGCAATGGGCGGCCTTTGTGTTTACTCTGTAACAACACTTATTACCTTGTTTATAACCATCTATTTTGTTTTTTGTTATCTCCTACTAACAGGGTGCCCTTTTAAGGGCATGGACCACATCCAACTTTCTACCTCCAGTGTCTGGCACTGTGCCTAGAACATTGTCTAAGGAATGAATGAGTGGATGGAAGGATGGATGGATGGATGAAAATATGCAGTGAGTTTCAATAAGGACCACGTGATAAATATAATTTTCCTTCATTAACTGTTTCTAATCACGTCTAAATGCCCAAGTACCACTGAGGGCACTACCATCTAACTGTAAAATGTATGACACTTAAGAATTCTGCAATTCCATCCTCAGGCTGTACCCATCACAGTCAGATTCAATAAGGCATCTTCTGTGTACAAAAGTATGATGAGGTAGGGGGACTGTGAGTAGAAATTGTGATTAGTTTTTAATGAGGATAACTGTTCTGAATGTCAAGTTGGTTTGTATTCTCATTAGCAATTCTCATAAATTGTTTGAAATGCTCATACATTCAGGGTTGCAAATTTAGAATGAATCATTTATACTCTGGCTTCCTGTTGACTGGAGAATTTTAATTGCACCCTTTCTCATCAGAGGTCCCCATACAACTACAGCCTTTATTTTTATCCCCTGTTGCCAGCTTCTATCTGAACCACATCCGCTATAGTCTAATCAGGGCATGTGAGGTTAAATCTAGGACAAAGGGAGAGGAAAATCTAGAAAACAAAATCTACGGTCCTGATAGACACAGGTTCAATACTATGACTTTGCAAAGAAGTCATTGTTGGAGGTCTATGGCAGACCCCCAAATACAAGAGTCCATAACCCCCTCTCACACTCCAACCAGCTCTCCTCGAATGTTCTCTTAGTGGCTCCAAGTGGGTTCCTTGCCTGCAGAGGCTTTAACAAGCATCTGTGCCAGGGTGCTACCAACACACTACCTACTCCATCACTTTTAAACTGTGGGCTCCTCTGCTCCAAAGAGGAGCCACCACTCAGGACATGTTTATGATTCCTTTGCTTTTAGTTACTGGTACAATGTATACCTTCCCAAGCAATACAGTGATAAGTTTGTTAGCATTTGAATTTTAGGAAACATGTATCGTACCAAATGTTTTCTTCTGTGACTTTTTTCCTTTGTTCTTTCAAAAAATTTTTATTGAGGTACAGTTGATTTACAATATTTTTTTTTTGCTATACAGTTAATGCATATGCACACATCTACACACCCCTTCTGTGTAGGTGCTCATGAATTTTGAGTAGAGTTCCCTGCGCTATATGGCTAGTCCCTGTTGACCATCTGTCCCATATAGCATAATGTGTATATGTCATCCTAAGTTCTCAATCCCTCCTTCTCCCCACCCCGACCCTTTCCCCTTTGGTAACCATATAGGTTTGTTTTCAATGGATGACTTTCTTTCACTCACCATGCTTCTGGGATTCATCCATGTTGATATGTATATTTGTAACTCATTCATTTTTGTTGCTGGTAGAATGAGTATACAGGTCCTCCAGGCTTTAGTAAAAGTCCTTGGGGCCAGAGGTATTTCCAAATATGGCCTTTTTTGCTGGTTTTTATAAAGGTAATGGGATGTTTATTCTATCAATTACGTACCCTCTCCCATCCTAGAGTTAAGGTCTTGAGAGACATTTTGTAATCAAACATATGAATATTACTGGTTAAAATGCAGGAAATATTCACATTAAATGGAATAATAAACATACTAAATAGCTTGATGTTAGTTCAGGTCAGGCCCTGCTACCAAATCAGTTATGAAATTGCTTATAGTTTCCAAAGTTTAGGGTTTATGGGCCTCCTCCATGATTATTTTTCTATGCTCTCTTTGATGGAGATATTTGGTTGGTTTCCAGTTTTCTGTTATCACAGATAATGCTACTAAACCATCTGTATATGGCTGCCTCCCCTCACAGGCTCTTTGAATGTGGAGGCGGGGCCTTAGTCAACTTCATGGCTGAGCACAGGGCTCCCATAAATGGCTTTGACTGAATGAAAAAGTGCTCAGACACTTTGTTCTTCTTCACAACCTCAGTGCCCTATCAAAAACACAAAAATGAGTCCCAAGGTGAGACCTAAATTCACTGATGTCATTTTAAAAGGCTGCAATAAATCAAATCCCCAAACAACTCCAGGATCATATCATGGTTCTATAGAGTGCTCACATGTGTCTATCTGTTATATCATTATAGACACTGGTCTTTCAAGGACATTCTATTACTTTTTTTTTTTTTTTTCGGTCTTTTGTCCTTTTAGGGTTGCACCTGTAGCATATGGAGGTTTCCAGTCTAGGGGTAGAATTGGAGCTATAGCCGCCAGCCTACACCACAGCCATAACAACATCAGATCTGAGCTATGTCTGTGACCTACACCACAGCTCACAGCAACACCGGATCCTTAACCCACTGAGCGAGGCCAGGGATTGAACCTGCGTCCTCATGAATGCTAATCAGATTTGTTTCCACTCAGCCACAACGGGAACTCCCATTCTATTACTTTTAAGTATAATCTTAGTACAATTTGTAGTGGCACCCCCAATCCCCTTCTTTTCTCACCCTTCCTTCAGGGACTATATAAAAAGTTTGAAGAGTCAAACACAGATCAAAGGATGGGAAAGTGGGGTGTGGCCTCTCTGAATTTACTGGACAAAACCTTGTACTCCATCTATTACAATCTGTACCTGTGATTCATGTGGCTTAAGAGCAATAGAGATGGAAGAGAAAGTGCAGAGTATGCCCAGGGATTAGTCTGAAAGTCCTTGTTGGATGTATTTCCATCCTCACTCAGAGGCCCAGGGAAGAAGAAGAGCCATAAATGGAAATAGCACCTGGTTTTAACTGTAGGGATGGACATGACAGAGCCTTTCTCATTCCTGGACACAGGCTTATGTTTCCCTTTACAGGATTTGCTCGTAACATTTCTGTCTACAGGTCCAGATTGTCCATCAATCTCTAAATGGGACACAGCTATTTTATTTTTTAAGGGGTTTTTGTAGTTACACTGGCAAGTCAAAAAGAAAATGTCAGGTCATACTAAACTGGATGTTTCAAACCTCTGAGAATGTTTTTTTCTCTCTTCATTCATTCAACAAACGCCTTTTATATTATGCACTTGCTGGATGCTGAGGATGTCAAAGATAAATGAGATCTAGTTCCTATGATGATTAATTTTATGTGTCAACTGTTCTGGGCCGCTGTGCCCAGATATTTGGTCAAACATTGTTCTGGATGTTTCTACGAGACTGATTTTGGATGAGATTTACATTTAAAATGATGAATTTTGAGTAAAGCAGATTGCCCTCCATAATGTGGGTGGGCCTTGTCCAATCAGTTGAAGGCTTGAATAGAACAAAAGACTGACCGCCTACCCAGAGGGGAATTTGTTGGCAGATGACCTTCAGATTTGATCTGCAACACCAGCTATTTCTGCTTCTATAGCAGGGTGCCTCAAACTGTAACTCTTGCCTGAATCTCCAGCCTGTCAGCCTCCCCAATCGGATTTCTAATTCACCAAGCCTCCATCATTACATGAACCAATTCCTTCAAATAAATTACTTTGAAAACACACACGTGTACAACCTATTGGTTCTGTTTCTCTGGAGACCCTAATACAGCAGCTGTTTTTAAACACCTCAGTGTCTCTTAAAACAGACATGTAAATAAGTGATTCTAAACCAATGTGAAGACTTCCCTAAAGGTCTGTCACAAGTACAAAGTATAATGAGAGCACAGATAAAGAAGTATTTGCTTTTCTGGGGAAGCTCAGGGGAGGCTTTCTAAGGGATATTTTCTAGGAGAGCAGTGTCTTAAACAGAGAGATCAATATGTAAATGTCCCAAGGAGTGGGAACACAGACTGTGTTTTGAGGACCATCTATGCAGAAGGAATAGGTACCAAACAGAAAAATCCAAGGGGTAGCCATTGAACCAAATGCTCAACAGTTGAGAAAAGCAATGACATGCTGATGTACACCTGTGGGGAGACAGATGCCCCTTGGGGCCAAGACTAGAAAGGGAGCTCAATTTGCACTAGAGTCCTGTGCTGAAAACAAGGCAAGCAAAGGTTGAGGCAGCGCCCAGATGAAACTGGCCTGCCTTATAGAATTCAAGAGCTGGAGGGAGCTCCGAGTACACGTCGTGGCCCTGCCATAAGCCCCTGTGACGAGGATGGCCGTCTCGTTGTGGCACTCCAGGGCAGAAGCTCACTGGCAATATTTATTAAAAAGCACTGAACTTGACTACACTTTGCTCATTACCTCAAATCCATCGGCACATGATTTAGTGAAGCAAGGGCTCATTCTCATAGCTATGATTACATAATGTAAACACACAGGCTTAAAAAAAAAAGAAGACAGGGAGAGGGAAACGGTAGTCCATTAAGACACAGAGTCAGCTGACAATTCTGCCCCATTTTCTGAGGGAAGCTGAAGAGAAAAAGCTGAAAATAGATACTGAGAAGGAAATAAGAGAAATGCAAATCAAAAAAAATCCAACCCTCTGGGCTAGAGATTGATAAGGATTGACAGTACATACACTTGGTATGTGTGGAACTCAATTACTCTGTTGTATGACAGAAATTATCACATCACTGTAAATCAACTACCCTTCAATAAAACTTTAAAAGAAAAAAAAGCAAGCAAAGACACTTAACCCAATTACGATGAAGTGACTGTAATTAGGTTAAGGGAAACTTTGAGTATAAATATTTCAAGGATACCTGGATCTGTATTGTCTCCAAGCAGAGATGTTGAGCAGAGACTGAGCACGGCTTTGGGTCTTATTCATCGTAAGTATAATTGTGAGCCTGGAAGGAGTGCTTTGTCTTAGTAGGGTCCCTTCTGAGCACCTGATCCACCACCCCTGGGTCTGTGAGCCCCTCCCAATCCTTGTATTTATCCCCTGTCCAAAGGCCCTCCCTATGTCAAGCTCTCTGCCCTGCCTGGTTTCCATCCACAGCCTACAGCAATGATCATCCGTCAGCTCCAGCCACACTCCAATGGACCTTTCTCCTTCCCGAGGCCCGCACTCTGACAGAAGCAATTTTTACTGACATCTCAGAGTAAATGGAATGGAGCTTGTAACAGCAACATTACATGATTATACCTTTTGTGGTCATGTTTCCAGAGCCTGTGGCATATAGAAAAGGGCTCTGTGTGGTAAACTATATCCTGTAGAGATGGCGAGGAGAAAATTCAATTTGTCTTCAGTTGTCAGTACAAATGGTATCTATCAAGATGCACAAAAAAATCCATGCTGGGGCTGCTGGGGCTTCCTTGGCTGGGCTGGGAAAGGGGCACAGTCTTGGGGAGATGACTTAAGACCATGGTCCTCCATCTCTGGCTTGCCTCAGAATCACCCCGAAGGCTTGTGAAAAACAGACTGCTGGAACTACCCCCAGGTTCTTGATTTAGTAGGTCTGTGGTGGGGCCTGAGAATTTGCATCTCCAACAAGTTCCCAAATAACTTGGATGTTGAGAATCCAGGTGCTACTCTTTAAGAATCACCGATTTAGGAGAAGCTTGATTGACTTTATTCCTTTTTGGTAGACTTCCTTCTTCCTTTTCCCTACACCCTGTCTCTTACTCTTGCCAGGGTCTCCTCATTGTTTCATTGTTGAGTTTGTTTTCCTTTCTAGGAAAGTGGGGTAGAGGAAATTCAAAATCAGGCAGCCACCACTCTTCCAACTGAGAAGAGCTGCTGGATGGACAGCTAACCCAAGGAGAACTGTGTATAAATATTGGCCCTGCTCTCTGAGCTCTCTGAGCTCTGAGTGTATGTCAATTGGCTCTCCATTTTTGCTGGTGGTGGACTGAGTTCAGCTGTGTCAAGATGAAAATTTAGGCTGTCTTCAAGTGCTATAATGTCCTGTGTTGCATTTCTACCAAGCAAATAGTTCCCCACTTTGCATTTATTTTCCTCTGTCCCCTTTTCTTTATCCATGCTCTTGGTGAGCTCTCTTCTGAGCCTTCCTGCTTCTTTCCAGCAGTAATGCAATTGTCAAAAGTAGATCATGCTCTTGGAGCTTTCAGTCACCTGATGCCATCCCTAAGGCTTATCGACCCCACATCCTTACTAAGGTCTATTTGATGGCTGAAGTTTCTTAAAGAATTCTCAGACTGGTACAGGGACTGAAATTTATGGATCGGCTTTGTGCATAGTTAATATTAGATGTATGTGCTTGTCTGACCTGGGAATGAGTTCTGGCCATTTTTGACATTTTCCCAAGGTCAAGAAAAAGATGAAAGTAATAATTTAGAATGACCAGCTTCCAAGCACTGTAGATGCAAATGAGGGCTCAAGGTGTTATTTACATTTCAATACAACCGTTGCTATGGGTTGCCCAGCACAATTAAACCTCTGGGGACACATCCAGCCAGTGCATCCTTTGATTCAAGCAAATTGAATCAATATAGAGTGAGTTCCTGTATTAACATGCAGCTTAGGAGGCATTTATGCCAAACCTGAAAATCTAATTAGTGGTTTCCTATTTGGAGTACAGTGACTGTTTATTTCATTTCCAGTTCACCTGGGTCTGTAATAACTTCTCAGGCTTAATTTCCCCTCAGATGGAGACACTGCCTTTCATCCCCTGCCTTTTCAGAAAAAAGCCCAGGAACCCAATGTACCAGAAACAAATGGCAGCGAGAATTCAAAATGAGGACTTCTGATTAAAATGCTTAGGTCCCCACATCATTAATAGGAAGGAGCTAATAAAGTTCATTATATCAATAATAAGAATACATTTGCAATGCGCTTTTCTAGGAGTTTCCTTCTTGAAATGGGATGAGCAGAGTGCTGGAGGAAAAGTTGACCAACTGTAGCTCCTTTTGATGTACAAGGTCATGGCTGGTCCTTGTTAATGAAAAACTGCAGTTCAAAAGCCATTCTGTGAATGGAAAAAGGACACCTAGGAAGCTGAGGAGCTAAGAAGTGACATCGTGGTTCCTGCAAAGTCAGCTTCATCCAGGAATATGAGAATGTAGCACACTGGGCCTGGACGTTGACAGAAGTGACATGACTGTCTTGAGAAAAAGAGCCACTTTATCTACCAGGACTTACATGGAAGTCCAGCTTTCAGAATTCTGCTCATGGGCCATTGCTGGTGCAAAACCACTGGTGGCACTAACTGAAAACTGTGAAAAACCATTTTTTTGTACCATGTGATCCAGGAGTTCCACTCCTGGGCATATATCCAGAAAAGATGAACATTCTAATTCAAAAAGATACATGCAGGAGTTCTCTCCTGGCGCAGTGGGTTGAAGATCCAGAATTGTCACTGCTGTGGCAAAGTTTCAGTCCCTGGCCTGGGAACTTCCACATGTTGTGGGCATGGACAAAAAGATACATGCACCCCAATGTTCACTGCAACACTATTTACAATAGCCAAGACATGGAAGCAACTTAAATGTTCACTGACAGATGAATGGATAAAGATGTATACACACACACACACACACACACACACACACACATATATACTGGATACCATTCAGCCATAAAAAGGAGTTGAATAGTGCCATTTTCAGCAAGATGGAAGCAACCAGAGATTATCATACAGAATGAAATAAGTTAGATATTATATATGATATCATTTATATGTGGAATTTAAAAAAATGATACAAATGAATTTATTTACAAAATAGAAACAGATGCACAGACTTAGAAAACAAATTTATGGTTACTGAAGGGGAGAAGGGGGGAGGAGGGGTAGATTAGGAGTATGGGGTTGACATACACACATACTACTATATATAAAATAAACAGTAAGCATTTACTGAATAGCACAGGGAACTATATTCAGTATTTTATAATAACCTACAATGGAAAAGAATTTGAAAATGAATATGTGTGTGTATGTGTATTTGAATCATCGTGCTGTACACATGAAACTAACACAACATTGTAAATCAACTATACTTCAGTTAAAAACCCAAAAACCCAACTTTGTCATTCTTGTGTCTTGATCAACCAACAAAGTCTTTCAGAGGAAGCCTATTAAGTTCACTATTCTTTGCAGGGCTGAAATGGTGATTCCAAAGTGTTATAACATTGCTTTGATTGTAAGATTCTGGAAACAACAGAGCACAGCTATCTAAATCTAGTATCACCTATAGACATGAGCAACCAAAGGTCTGCCCTGGACCCCATGACCTAGAGCACCCCACTCCAGCCTTCTTCTGGCCAAGCCCCTCTCCATTTCTAGACCCATTTTTGGAAACACAGGACCCCAGAATTTCTGGTCCAAATGGTCCCACTCCTGCCTTCAGAGCCTACACAGGCCGGATCCCAGACACATTTTCTGGAGGACTGCACCAGAATGTGTTCACTCCTAGGCCTGAGGGGTGGGAAGGGAGGCTGTTTGCAGGGAGGGGAGGGTGCACAGAGCTTGGATGGACCGTGGAGATGGCCTCATCCTCTGTGAGAAGCCCCACAAAGTGCTGACTGGAGCTGGGAATGGAAGACAAGGAGGGTTGGCCGGGTGGTGGGGGCAGGTGCAGGGCAGATTTAAGGGGGTACCACCTTTTGTTTATCCAGGCATCAGTTGATACATATTTAAGCTGTTTCTACCTGTGCCTATCACGCTGCTGTGAATATTCATGTACTGTTGCTTAGCTCTTCAGGATATGAAGGAACTACAGTTTAGTACATTGCTGAGTGTGATAGATAAGTGTCTCTTTTCTCCCTGCTAACTAAAGTTTGCAATTGGAAATGTGTCTTCTTGTGCACATTTGCAAAAAGTTTCTCTAGAGTATGTAGTCACCTTTTAAAAAATGAATGAGAGTATTTTTTTATTGTGATAAAATACACACAGGATAAAATTTACCGTTTTAGCAATTTTAAAGTATATAATCCAATGACATTTAATGAATTCATAATGTTATGCAACCATCTCCACTATCTATTTCAAGAATGTTTCCACCACCTCAAAAGAAAGGGAACCCCAGTAGGAAGTTCCCTTCTTGGCTCAGTGGTTAACGAATCTGACTAGGATCCATGAGGATGCAGGTTTGAGCTCTGGCCTCACTCAGTGGGTTAAGGATCCAGCACTGCAGTGAGTTGTGGTGTAGGTTGCAGATGCAGGTGTAGGTGTAGCTCCGATTCAACCCCTAGCCTGGGAACTTAACTTTCATATGCCGTGGGTGTGGCCCTAAAAACCAAGCAAGCAAGCAAGCAAGAAAACCCTGTATCCATTAATCTCTCCCCTCTTCCCAGTCCCTGACAATCACTAACCTGCTTTCCGTCTTCTAGATTTGCCTATTCTGGACATGTCATAGCAATGGAATCATATGATATTTTGTGTCTGGCTTCTTTCGCCTAGCAAAATGTTTTCAAGATTCATTCATGTTGTAGCATGTTACTTCTAATGTAGTAATTATCATGGATGGGATGTTTCTGCCACCCCCCAATTCATAGGTTGCAACCCTAACCCCCAATGTGATGGCATTAGAAGGTGGGGCCTTTGGGTGTTTGGTTTAGATGAAATCCTGGGGTGGTGGAAACCATCTCATCTAAGTCTGGCGGAGCCCTTACGATGGGATTAGTGCCCTTATAGAAGAGAAAGAGATACCAGGGCTCCCTCTGGTCACCATTCTAGAATATAGCAAAAAGGGGACCATCTGTGAGACAGGACGAGGGCTCTCACCAGGAATCAAATTTGCTAGAACCTTCATCTCAGACTTTCCAACCTCCAGAACTGTGAGAAATAAATGTCCCTGGTTTAAACCACCCATCTCTGGTATTTTTTTATAGCAGTATTAATACTTCATTCCCCTTTCTCCTTCAATCTTTTTTTTTTTATTAATGGACTATTTTTTTCCAGCTGCCTCTTAGGAAAATTGAATGGAAAGTATAGAGTATTCCCACATACTTCTCTTCATTCTTTATGGTAAAAAAAAAAAAAAAAGTTTCCATTGAATAGATTTGCCACTTTTCATTTACATATTCATCAGTTAATTGACATTTGGGCTGTTTCTACCTGTGGCTATTATGAATAATGCTGCTATGAATACTCATGCACAGGTTTTTGTGTGGACATGTGTTTTCACCTCTCTTGAGTATGTACATAGCAATGAAATTGGTGGATCACATGGTAACTCCATGTTTAACTTTTTGAGGAACTGCTAGACCATTTTCCAAAGCAGTTGCACCATATTATATTCCCACCAGCAGAGTATGAAAGTTCCAGTTTTTCTCACCCTTATTTTCTCTTTAAAAAAAATTGTTTTTATGACAGTTATGCTAGTATGTTTGAAGTGGTATTTCATTTTGATTTTGATTTGCATCTCTCTAATGACTAGGCATTTTAAGCATATTGTCCTGTGTTTATTGGTCACTTGTATATCTTTTTGAGGGGGAGAAAGATCTATTTAGGTCCTATATCCATTTTTTTTCTTTAAAGTTTTTATTCTTTGAAAACACTTTGTAGCAACAAATACAGAAGAAAGTTACCCACAACATTACTACTCTAATAATGTAGCAAATGTTTTCCTGTTTCCAAGTTTCTTATTTATACACATACTTTCTCTTTTTTTTTTTTTTTGTCTTTTTGCCATTTCTAGGGCTGCTCCTATGGTATATGGAGGTTCCCAGGCTAGGGGTCCAATCGGAGCTGTAGCTGCCAGCCTGCGCCAGAGCCACAGCAACACAGGATCCAAGCCGCGTCTGTGACCTACACCACAGCTCACGGCAACACCGGATCCTTAACCCACCGAGCAAGGCCAGGGATCGAACCCGTAACCTCATGGCTCCTAGTCAGATTCGCTAACCACTGCGCCACGACGGGAACTCCCATACTTTCTTTAATTACATATTTTTTTCTTTTTCCTTTTTGGCTGCCCTGCAGCATATGGAGTTCCAGGCAAGGGATCAGATCCGAGCGGCAGCTGTGATCCATGCCTCAGCTGCTGGCCTATGCCAGAGCCACAGCAACGCTGGATCCGAGCTGTATCTGCAACCTACACCACAGCTCACAGCAACGCCAGATTCTTAACCCACTGAGTGAGGCCAGGGATGGAACCTGCATCCTCATGGACTAGTTGGGTTTGTTACCACTGAGCCACAATGGGAACTCCCACATTACCGGATCCTTTAACCCGCTGCCTGGGCCAGGGATCAAAGCAGCATCCTGGTGCTGCAGAGATGCCCCTGACCCCACTGCACCACAGCAGGGACTCCCTTTAATTCTCTTGTTAAAATAAATAAAATAGCACATAACTTAGATTAGCCACACTTTGAAATGGCATTAGCTATAGTCACAATAGTGTGCAACCATCTCTACTTGCCGTTTATAGAACTAAACTTCCCAAACGGAAACTTCACAGCCTTTAACACTAACTCCCTATTTACCTCTCCCCAGCCCTGGGCAGCCACCACTCTAAGTTCTGTCTCTTGTGAATCTGACTATTCTAGATACTGCGTATAAGTGGATATCTGACCTTCTGGGACTGGCTTATTTCACTTAACCTAGTATCTTCAAGGTTCATCCATGTTGTAGCATGTATGATAATTTCCTTCATTTTAAGGCCAGTGTCCCAATATGTGTATACAACACATTTGGTTTACCTAACGACATTTCTAAAATTCAAATAACTCGATTTTAGGTTCTCTTGGGATTTCTGTGTAGACACACACATCACCTATGGATACTGACAGCTTTGTTTCTTCCTAGCTAAACCTCCAAGGGACTCATGGCTCCAGATTTCCTGTCCTGCTTCCTCTGTACACAGACTGCAAAGCCACACTCTGCTAACCTAATCACAGCTTTGCTGCTTTTTGAGGACTCTCTACACACCCACTAGCTGCTCTTCTCAGTGGAAAAGCTGTGCTGCAGTGGACACGACCCTCCCTGGTCAGGGTTAGCCCTTGTCCCCTGCCTCCTTCTCCACTGCCTACACCTCAAGTTCATGCAAACCACATGGCTCACATTTCACAACGACTTCCTGAGCTAATTTACTTTTGCTCCTGTGGTCTCTGTGCCATTCCAGACTCTCATTCTATCCCCACAGTTGAAATCCCACTGGTCTTTCCATGGATCCCCTTAAGTAATGTATTCTCATTGAGGTTATGCTATAGTTCCCTTCTGCCTCCTATGAACTGGAGTTTGGCACTTGCTGTCACTTGCCATCTGCCTCTCCATGGATGAAATCATGAGCCACTGCATCTGTTGACCCTCAGATCAGGAGTGAAACACTCTGTGCTCTTTGAAAACTCAGATAAAATATCTTCAGATAGTCAGACATTTTTAAGAGAAGATTTTATGTGCCCAATTCTCGCCTCTCCTCACTGTTAGAAAACCATTAAAATCCTTCATGGTGATGTCTGTTCCTCATGACTAGTAACGACCTTCATGAGACCAGCAGCAAACTTCTGTGAAATGAGTGCAAGGCTGCATCACCTCCCCCTTCACCTTTAACACATAAATCCTGATATTCCCTCTTTCCTCTTTGGGGTGGTAATTCAGAGCGATCTGAAATAGCACCCTTGGGCTATTCTTTAAAAAAAGCCACAGTCATTTATGAGTGCAGCCACTCCCCAGGGAGAGCTGGTGAGCCCTGTGTGGATTCAGGAAGGAAACAGAGTAGTCCCATAGCTGAGGTGCGTATCAGAGGAGGGATTCCAGTAAGCCCAGACCTTTGCATCTGCCCATAGAAATGAGCTGAGTTCCTGATGGCCAACAAACACATGAAAAAATGCTCAACATCGCTGATTATAAGAGAAATGCAAATCAAAACTACCATGAGATACCACCTCACACCAGTCAGAATGGCCATCATTAATAAATCCACAAATAACAAGTGCTGGAGGGGCTGTGGAGAAAAGGGAACCCTCCTGCACTGTTGGTGGGAATGGAAACTGGTACAGCCACTATGGAGAACAGTTTGGAGATACCTTAGAAATCTATACATAGAACTTCCATATGACCCCGCAATCCCACTCTTGGGCATCTATCCGGACAAAATTCTACTTAAAAGAGACACGTGCACCCGCATGTTCATTGCAGCACTATTCACAATAGCCAGGACATGAAAACAACCCAAGTGTCCATCGACAGAGGATTGGATTCGGAAGATGTGGTATATATACACAATGGAATACTACTCAGCCATAAAAAAGGATGACATCATGCCATTTGCAGCAACATGGATGGAACTAGAGAATCTCATCCTGAGTGAAATGAGCCAGAAAAACAAAGACAAATACCATATGAGATCACTTATAACTGGAATCTAATATCCAGCACAAATGAACATCACCTCAGAAAAGAAAATCATGGACTTGGAGAAGAGACTTGTGGCTGCCTGATGGGAGGGGGAGGGAGTGGGAGGGATCGGGAGCTTGGGCGTATCAGACACAACTTAGAATAGATTTACAAGGAGATCCTGCTGAATAGCATTGAGAACTTTGTCTAGATACTCATGTTGCAACAGAAGAAAGGGTGGGGGAAAAATGTAATTGTAATGTATACATGTAAGGATAACCTGACCCCCTTGCTGTACAGTGGGAAAATTAAAAAAAATATTAAAAAAAAGAAATGAGCTGAGTCCCTTAACTTGAGATATCTGGGTTTCTGTCATCTTTTGTTCCTGCTACCTGCCTATATATTCCTAGCTTTCCCTCCTGGCCTCCTCAGAGCAGTTTTCTCAGGGCTACCTGAGATGCTGTCTCCCAGGCTTAAACCCTAATTTTGCCCCAAATAAAACTTAACTCTCAACTTTCAGGTTGTGCATTTTTTTTGAGTTGTCACTCCCTAAGTCTGATGTGATCTCTCAAAAAAGTTCATAATGGGAATTAGAATGAGCCAAGTGCAAATCCTGATTCTAATGTTAACACACCCCAGAAGCTTTGTGAGGGTTAGCTGTAGAACACAGTTCCTGTTCCCAACTCCGAGGAAGCATCAGTGAGTGCTGGCCCTCTTCTTTCGAGTCTTTGACCATCAACGAGACAGGAGGGAAGGGGACAGGGCACAACCTTTGAAAGAATGACATAGCCCTTGAGGATTATGGTTAGATCCAACTAGATGGTGGAAGATTTGGCTTCCAGTGGACCTTGAGTCTCGTTGTACACTCACAGTAACACATGCCACGCTAAAGGACATGCCCACAGGTGCTGAGACTGAACTGTCTTGGAGGCCAAAAAGTCGGTGGTGGCTCAATTCCTGGAAATCTTCACCCTGTCCCCCAAATAGTTGGAATAATCCTCTCACTCATTAGCCTCTGAAATGACCCAGCCCATAAAAACAAACTACCCCATATTTGGGGGCCAGTCTTGCCTTTTGAGCTGCCCTGTGTTCTGTCTATGGAGTGTGTATCTCTCTCAATAAATCTTCTTACCTATCACTTTTCCTCTCACTGAATTCCTTCTGTGTGCTGACACATAGAGAACCCGAATTTCATTAAGTCTTGAGACCAGGTATGGGATTTCAATGAAAAGACATTGGGTTTAAGTCCCAGCTCGTGGGTTCAAGTCCCAACCCAAGTTGTGGCTGACTCTGAATCCCATCTGAGGTGCGAATGGGTTCGAGTCATGATCTGAGTTGTTCAGTTTCAGCTTTATTAAGTCCAGAGTTGTGTGGTTTCATTTGGAAGATTGTGGGTTCGAATCCCTTCTGAGGTGGGGTTTCTCCAGTACCTCCTCCTTTTCTGACGCATTTGCCCCATGCTGTTTTGCATCACAGGGCTATGTGTCCTGTGTGACCCTCATGCAGGTCTGAGTGTTCTCATTTCTTTCTTTTTCTTTTTTTTTTTTTTTTTTTTGTCTTTTTGCTATTTCATGGCATATGGAGGTTCCCACGCTAGGGGTCCAATCGGAGCTGTAGCCGCCAGCCTACGCCATAGCCACAGCAACTCGGGATCTGAGCCGCATCTGCAACCTACACT
This sequence comes from Sus scrofa, assembly GCF_054392235.1. Lineage (NCBI taxonomy): Eukaryota > Metazoa > Chordata > Mammalia > Artiodactyla > Suidae > Sus > Sus scrofa. Next base: position 17,516,911 of record NC_139391.1, read on the forward strand.
ACAGCTCACGGCAACTCCGGATCCTTGGATCCTTAACCCACTGAGCAAGGCCAGGGATCGAACCCACGACCTCATGGTTCCTAGTCAGATTCGTTAACTACTGCGCCACGACGGAAACTCCAGTGTTCTTATTTCTGAAGGGAAGAAAGCATAGGATTCAAAGCTGGACAAAACTGGTTCACTTCAGGGCACCCAGTTACCAGCTGTGTGACCTCAGTTTACTCATCTGGAATGGGAACTTTTGTAAGGTTTAAGTGGAATAAAGTCTGTAAAAGCCTTGTTCATTGCCTGGCACAAAGTGATTGGACTAAACACACATGCTGACCTGATTTGAAATTTTAAAAATTCCACTTTTAACCTGCTTCTTTCAGATACAAATCTATACTTTCTTACATGAGCATTGCTGGGCAAGGGGTCATACTATTCACTCTGTCGTCTGGGTCAGTGCTGATGTCCTCAGTAATGTGGCAACACCTAGGGTGGGACTTGCAGTGTCTCCTAATCCCTGGTTTCTCTGGCAGCTGCAGGAAGTCAAGCAGCATACAGAATGCAGTCAGTCTCTCTGGCTGGCAAATTACCTTCCCTCAAATAAATCCCACCAGTCCTCTCCAAATGTGCTTGCTCTACACCTCATGGGACCCATCGTTGACATTTCTTAGCTTTGGGTCTCTCTCCACAATTGTGCTTACAACTGGCTTTGCTAGATTTTTTTTTTTTAAAGAGGACAGGAAGATTTTTGTTTGGGGCCTGAGAGAGGCTAGGTTTGCAGAATGAAATTGATAGCTTGCCCTCAGGACATAGAAAGGTTCCATTTTGCCTTTCTTCAACAGCTATCATTTATTGAATATCTTCCTCAAGTCAAAGAACAGAAAAGCATTCTAAAAACAACATTCGTCTTATAGAGACTGGAGCCACAGGGGCTGATATCGGACTCATGTCCAAAAACAATTTCAAGTGCAACAGGTGGCTGGAGGGCAGCAGGATGGAGAGTATGAAGGTCCTAGACCTCCGGGGTTTTCCTCTGGGCCAAAAACATAAAAAAAAATTTGAAAGAATTAGGAAAAGAAACAGACAAAGCTACAACTACAGTAGGAGATTTTAACACACGGCTATTGGAACTGACAGAATAAACAGATATCAAATTAGTAAGAGTTGAACATTTTGAACAACAGAATTAAAAGTTTACCTAAGCCAAGAGTGGCAAACTTGTTCTGTAAAGAACCAGATAATAGTAAATACTTTAGACTTGGTAAGAAGGAGGCATAACTCTTCCAGACCTCAGACAATACTACAAAGCTACAATAATCAAAATAGCACAGTATTGGTATAAAAACAGATACACGGATCAATGGCACAGAATAGAGAGCCCAGCAATAAACCCACACACCTACAGTCAATTAGTCTTTGACAGAGGATACGAGAATATACAGTGAAGAAAGGACAGTTTCTTCAGCAAGTGATGCTGAGAAAGCTGGACAGCTGTGTGTAAATCAATGAAATTTGAACACAACCTCACGCCATGCACAAAAATAAATTTCAAATGACTTAAAGACTTAAACATAAGACATGACATCATTAAACTGGAAGAGAATATAGGCAAAAGATTCTCTGACATAAATTGTGCAAATATTTTATTAGGTCAGTTTCCCAAAGCAATAAAAATAAAAACAAAAATAAACCGATGGGACCTAATCAAACTTATAAGCTTTTGCACAGCAAAGGGAAGCATAAACGAAATGAAAAGACAACTTACAGAATGGGAGAAAATCGTTGCAAACAATGTAACTGCCAAGGGCTTAATCTCCAAAATATACAAACAACTCAGAGACAACTCAAAAACAACAAAATAACCCAAAAGAAAAATGGGCAGCAGGCTTAAATAGACATTTCTTTAAAAAAGATAAATGGATGGCCAGTAGGCACACGAAAAGATGCTCAACATCACTAATTACTAGAGAAATGTAAATCAAAACTACAATGAAGTATCACATCATACTGGTCGGAACGACCATCATTAATAAGTCTACAAATAACAAATGCTGGAGAGGGTGTGGAGAAAAGGGAACTCTCCTACACTGTTGGTGGGAATGTAAACTGGTAAAACCACTATGGAAAACAGTATGGAGGTTCCTTAGAAAACTAAAAATAGCATTACCTGGATCTGTGAAAGACCCAGAGTTGCCAAAGCAATCCTGAGTAACATAAGACAAGCAGGAAGCATAACTCTCCCAGACTTGGGGCAATATCACGAAGCCACAGTAATCCAGACAGTGTGGTATTGGTACCAAAACAGACATACAGACCAATGGAAAGAATAGAAAACCCAGAAATAAACCCAGACACTTATGCTCAATTAATTTTTGACAAAGAAGGCAAGAATATAAAATGGGGAAAAGATAGGCTTTTTAGCAAGTGATGCTGGCAAAACTGGACAGCCACAGGTAAATCAATGAAACTGGAGCACACCCTCACACCATGCACAAAAATAAACTCTAAATGGCTGAAAGACTTAAATGTAAGACATGACACCATCAAACTCCTAGAAGAGAAAATAGGTAAAACATTCTCTGACATCAACCTTAGAAATGATTTCTCAGGTCAGTCTCCCAAGGTAACAGAAATAAAAGCAAAAATAAACCAAAGGGATCTAATCAAACTGACAAGCTTTTGCACAGCAAAGGAAAGCATAAAAAAACTAAAAAGACAACTTACAGAATAGGAGAAAATAGTTTCAAATGATGCAACTGACAAGGGCTTATTCTCTAAAATATACAAATAACTTATACAACTCAACAGCAAAAAAGCCAACAACCCAATTGAAAAATGGGCAAAGACCTGAAAAGACATTTCTCCAAAGAAGACATACAGATGACCAACAAGCACTTGAAAAAATGCTCAACATCACTGATTTTTAGAAAAATGCAAGTCAAAACTACAATGAGGTACCACCTCACACTGGTCAGAGTGGCCATCATTAGTAAGTCTACAAATAGCAAATGCTGGAGAGGGTGTGGAGAAATGGGAACCTTCCTCCACTGTTGGTGTGACTATAAACTGGTACAATCACTATGGAAAACAGTATGGAGGTACCTCGGAAAACAAAATATAGAACTACCATATGACCTAGCAATCCCACTCTTGGGCATATATCCAAACAAAACTTTCCTTGAAAAAGACACATGCACCCCTATGTTCATAGCAGCACTATTTACAATAGCCAAAACATGGAAACAACCTAATATCCATTGACAGATGAATGGATTAAGAAGATGTGGTACATACACACAATGGAATACTACTTAGCCATAAAAAAGAATAAAATAATGCCATTTGCCGCAACATGGATGGAACTAGTACTTCTCATACTAAGTGAAGTAAGTCAGAAAGAGAAAGACAATTACCATATAGATATCCTTATATCTGGAATCTAATATATGGCACAAATGAACCTTTCCACAGAAACGAAGCTCATGGACATGGAGAACAAACTTGTGGTTGCCAAGGGGGAGGAGTAGGGGAGTAGCATGGACTGGGAATCTGTTTTTTTTTTTTTTTTGTCTTAATTTTGCCATTTCTTGGGCCGCTCCCATGGCACATGGAGGTTCCCAGGCTAGGGGTTGAATTGGAGCTGTAGCTGCCGGCCTACACCAGAGCCACAGCAACTCCAGATCCGAGCTGCATCTGCGACCTACACCACAGCTCATAGCAATGCTGGATCCTTAACCCGCTGAGCAAGGCCAGGGATTGAACCCGCAACCTCATGGTTCCTAGTCAGATTCATTAACCACTGAGCCACGACGGGAACTCTGGAATCTGAGTTTACTAGTTGTAAACTATTGCCTTTGGAATGGTTAAGCAATAAGATCCTGCTGTAGGGCACTGGGAACAATATCTAGCCACTTGTGATGGAACATGGTGGAGGATAATGTGAGAAAAAGAATGTATATTTATGTGTGTGACTGGATCACTTTGCTGTACAGTAGAAAATTGACAGGACACTGTAATCCAGCTATAACTGAAAAAATAAAAATCATTAAAAAAAATAGAATTATGTATGTTCCAGCAATCCCACTCCTGAATATATCTGGATAAAACTATAATTCAAAAAGATACACGCACCCCTAAGTTTGCTACAGCACTATTCACAATAGCCAAGACATGGAAACAACCTAAATGTCCATCGACAGATGAATGGATTAAGAAGATGTGGTATGTATGGAATACTACTCAGTCACAAAAAAGAATGAAATAATGCCATTTGCAGTGACATGGATGCAACTAGAGACTCTTACTAAGTGAAATAAGTCAGAAAGAGAGAGACAAATACTATATGCTATCACTTATATGTGGAATCTAAAATGGGGCACAAGTGAACCTATCTACAAAACAGAAACAGACTCATAGACATAGAGAAATGACTGTGGTTGCCAAAGGGAAGGGGGGCAGGGATGCACCGGGCATCTGGTGTTTAGTGGATGCAAATTCTTACATTTAGAGATACCTATAGACAATAAGGTCCTACTCTGCAGCACAAGGAACTATATCCAATCTCCTGTGACAAACCTTGATGGAAAAGAATATAAAAAGGAATGTACATGTATATGTACAACTGAATTACTTTGCTGCACAGCAGAAATTGGCACAACATTGTAAATCAAGTATGCTTTAATTTTAAAAACCTAAAAAAAAAATACTTTAGGCTTTGTGAGTCACATATGGTCACATATTGTTCCTTCATCTTTATAGCATAAAAGCAGCCATAGACAGTAGCTAAATGAAAGAATGTGACTTGGTACAAATGAAACTTTACAAAAACAGGCTGCAGGCCAGATGTGGCACTAAGGCCATAACTTCCCCCCAACCTAGTTGATAAAGTCTTTACTCAACAAATGAAGAATATATATTTTAACCAAATACCTCTGAGCCATTTAAAAAATTAATCAGGAGTTCCCATCGTGGCTCGGTAGTTAACGAATCCAACTAGGAACCACGAGGTTGCGGGTTTGATCCCTGGTCTCGCTCGGTGGGTTAAGGATCTGCTGTTGCCGTGAGCTGTGGTGTAGGTTGCAGACACAGCTTGGATCCTGTGTTGCTGTAGCTCTGGCATAGGCCAGTGGCTATAGCTCCAATTAGACCCCTAGCCTGGGAACCTCCATATGCGCGGGTGCGGCCCTAGGAAAGGCAAAGAGACAAAGAAAAAAAATTAACCAAATAAGAGGAAGAAAGAAAACTTTATCACATTTCAGGGAGAGTTGATAACCAATGACTATATCTCTGATTTCAATATAATTAAATTAGAAATAAATAATAGAGTATAAATAATAGAGTAAAAAAATAGAGTATATATTTTGAAATGTACTTTTAAACAGAACTGCCAAACTATTCTAACAGCAATAATTTGCAGGAGCAAAAGATTTAGGAAAACTTAAATGCCCATCAATAGAAGATTGGATAAAAAAGGAAAACTGTGATATAGTCATACAATGGAATATTCTACACATGTAAAATAACTGGTACAAATTTAAATAGATCAAAAAACTAATGAGAAGGAAAAGCAAGCTTTGGAATACCATTTATATAAATTTTAAAGCATTCAGATATTGGGATTTTTTTTTTGCTTGTTTTTGTTTTTTTTTGCTTTTTAGGACCATACCCATGACACATGGAAGTTCCTAGACTAGGGGTCGAATCAGAGCTGCATCTGCTGGCCTATGCACAGCAACACGGGATCCGAGCCTTGTCTGTGACTTATACCACAGCTAATGGCAATGCTGGATCCTTGACCCACTGAGCAAGGGCAGGGATTGAACCTGCATTCTCACAGATACTAGTCACATTTGTTTCTACTGTGCCACAACAGGAACTCCCAGATATTGTTTATGGATATTATTATTTATGGATATTATTGGGATATTAAAATGGGATTTTTCCTATTTATTAAATGGTGACTACATCTCCTAAGACGAAAACACCATCCATGCTAAAGAGATTATTTGTGTGGCAAATCATGTTCTCCTAGACTGTGTCTTTACCTTAATTTTTTTTTAATGGTAACTTTTGAGAAATAATCATTAAACATTTTTAGGTTATTGAATTTAACAGTCCTTTTTGTGTATATATCTGGTGATAAAAATAAAATATTCTCCTAAATTTTATATATAAATATAATATATATATAGGCTATAGACTGAATGATGGTATTTCTCCAAATTTGTCTGTTGAAACCTAATCCCCAAAGTGATGATATTTGGTGGTGGGGCTCTGAGATGTGATTAAATTAGGAGGGTAGAACTCTCATGAGTGGGATGAACGCCCTTCCAGGAGTTCCCGTTGTGGTGCAGTGGAAACGAATCTGCCTAGTGTCCATGAGGATGCAGATTCAATCCCTGGCCTTACTCAGTGGGTCAGTGATCCAGCATTGCTATGAGTTGTATTGTAGGTCGCAGACCCACCTCAGATCCCATGTCGTTGTGGCTGTGGTGTAGGCTGGCAGCTGCAGCTCTGATTCGACCCCTAGCCTGGGAACTTCCAAATGGTGTGGGCATGGGCCTAAAAAGCAAAGAACAAAAAGACCCCAGAGAGGACCCTTGCATCTGCCGTGTGAGGATACAGTAAGAAGATGGCCATTTATGAACCAGGAAGCAGGCTCTCACTAGATGCATTGATGGTGGAACTCCCATCTCCCAAGACTATGAGAAATAAATTTCTGTTGTTTATGAGCCACTCAGCCTATGGTCATTTGCTATAGCAGCCCAAATGAACTAACACTGTATATATATATATACATTTTTTTCTCCGCACTTTCTAATTTATTATTTTTATAGCCTTCTTCAGCTTGTTTTAATGTTATTTCATGTTCTTTTTTTAAACATAAAAGTCACTTTATCTCTGAACATTCTAAACATGTATTTTAAAATCTTAAATTTCTGTAAAACTTCATCTTTTAAAAATTTCATCTGAGGAGTTCCTGCTGTGGCTCAGTGGGTTAAGGACCTGACGTTATCTCTGTAAGGATGCAGGTTTGATCTCTGGCCTTGCTCAGTGGGCTAGGGATCTGGGATTGTCAATAGTTGCCATGTAGGCTGCAGATGTGGCTTGGATCCAGTGTTGCCACGGCTGTGAGGTAGGCCTGCAGCTACAGCTCCAGTTTGACCCCTGGCCTGGAACTTTCATATACTGTAGGTGCGGCTGTAAAAAGAAAAAAAAAGTTTTCATCAGAAATTTTTGTTTTAATTATTGATTTTGCTAGCTGTCTTAGCAATAGATTTGGCACATTGATTTATAGCCTAATTCTATTTATTGATTATTTATTTATTTATTTTTCCTTTCTTGGCCGCACCTGCAGCATATGGAAGTTCCTGGGCCAGGGATCGAGTCAGAGCTGTACCCTACACCACAGCTATGGCATGCCAGATTCTTAACCCACTGCATTAGGCCTGGGATTGAACTGACTACGTCACAGAGAAGTCCCACTGTGCCACAGTAGGGACTCTATAGGCTAATTTAAAAAAAAAAAAGGTGTTTTGGTTTGCTTTTATTTTAGTTGCCATTTATTTCTTTCTCCCCTTTGGGCTTAATCCTACCTCTCTGTGGAGTACTTCAGCATTTTTTTTTCCCCCAGTGGGTGCTGATTCTCCGAGCTCAGAATCAGGCCGTATGATGGATTCTGAAGCTCTTTTTCCACACTTGTTTTTGGACTATCACAGGTCTAATTACTGGGGGGTTGGTTCTTGGGCTGGTCATGTCTTCCTACTTTCTAAGCTCATTATCTGCTTGAAAGCCTTAGCCCCAGACCATAATTTGGCACGAGTTTTGTCATTTTCTTTCGCAGGCATAGGTGCTTTTAAATCTTGATTCTGATTTCCTATCTTGCATGAACAATTTTAGTCCTAGTGTCTTTTAAGGTATCACCTTTTCAGAGGCCAGGCTCTTGGCTGCTGCTAAGAGTTCACAGACTAGACTCCAGTGGGCCTATGACATTAGAGATAGAAATGCAGAAAAATACCTGGCACATAATAGGAACTATCGTTCCAATTACAATGTCCTAAATAGTCATTAAGTCCTGCTTGGACCTTCAGAGATGACTAACCACTTAAGTGAGAAACCACGTAAAATGCCACACTTAGCATCGCGAAGTTGTATATGTTCTGCCCAAAGATGCTTGTGCAGTTACTTAGCTAAGTTGTCACCCTGTTTGATCCCAAATTCTGTTGTCATCATAATTCTCCGCAGTGACAGGAAAAGGCGGCATTTTGTCGGTTGGCACAGCGCTCCTTTCCCCAAAGGAACCCTTCTTTTACCAGCCATTTCTCCATCTGCTCTTCTCTGCAGCAGAAGCTTTCCAGTGGGATGTTCTCAACTGGAACGGGAGCACATGGCTTGGATAAATGTAATTAGTGCATTCCTAAGGAAAATAGAATGAGCTATGCAGAATCCAAATGCTTTGCATATTTAGAGACGGGTTGTAAGGTATGTGCTCTAGTGCTGCCTCCCTCATTAAAGAAAAAAAAAAAGCAGATGGAGATTATGGTAATTAAAATGTAAAATCATTACAAAAAACAAAACACAACAAAAAAACCAAAACCAAAACCAAACCACCAGGGACAATGGTCACACTTTCTGATTTTATGCTCAGCCCTAAACATTTGCAATTTCTTTCATCAGATACAAATGTCTACAAAGAAATCCACAGATCAGAGGAACTCCGGTTAAGAAAAACTACATAAAAACCTCACAGTTGTTATTCTTAAAACTGCTCTTCTATGCCCTCTCAGATAGAGGCAGCAGGAAGATGGGGCTTTTTGCACTGTCTGTGCTGTGACACCTCCCCAAACACCCAAGTGCCCAGGTGGAAGGCAACTTACAGGAGCACATTTGAGAGCTTGGTGACTTTGAGAGTCAGCTAAACTCCTGGGCCTCAGATTTCCACTAACGAAACTGGAATAAAGACTTTTTAAGAATTTTTATGGTTAATATGAATGTAACTTTTCTAGAATGGAGAAGGACATCAGAGGCATACTAATGATCATTAAGAGCTTTATACGTGTTATCTCATTCTCTGTCTTCACAGCAACTTGGTATGATAAGGGCCCATCATCCACACTTTCCTGAAGAGCATGCGGAGGTTCAAAGTCACGAGCTGCTTAGCCTCAGACAACTATTAAGGGGTCAAATATGAATTTGAACCCCAGTCTGTCAGAGTCACTAAGTCATGTTTTCCAATAGGATTAGGAAACGGAATTGCTGGTGGTAGTTGTTAAGTCTTTCACTTACGAGATTTTTATTAAGCACCTACAGTTGTCAGAGCCTGGGCCATGAGGTAGGAATACAGCGGGAATACCCATGTCATTGACTGTCCTGCAAAGATTGAAGACATTATTACTCCTTAGTGGTTAAAATGAAAAGCAAAAATACATTTTGATCTTTCTTGGATTTATGCAGCCTTTTATAACTTCCAGGCTCCTCATGTTCCTTATTGTTTTTTGATCTTCACAATGAGTGAGAGAGGAAATAGAGCAGATAATATTACCCCCACATCCCAGATAAGGAAACGGAGGCTCAGAAAGTTGTGTAGCTGAACTTGGGTCTTCCCAGGCCATGTCCAGTGCTCTTATATGATACAAGGCAGTCTCCTGCATTCAGTAGAAAAGCATAATTACATAATAGAAAAGAAAACCAATGATTCTTTTGTTCATTTGTTTTTCTGCGTGATGTTAAGTAGCTTCAGTGGCAGTTTTCATTTGCCTCTGCCTTTTGTAGGCACAGGCAGGACTGCCTTAAATGTCCCTGGGCTGAGGCCCACGCTGGCTGCTTCCAGGTTGTAGACAGAGCTTCTATGCTGGTGCCTCATAACCCAGGGAGTGTTAAAGGGCCCAGCTCTCACCACCTCTTAGCAAGTTCACAGCATTTGGGATAGGACATCTCTAGTTCAACTCAACCTGCATCCACATTTACGTGTGGGAAATGAGTTCAGATATTAGGACCACAATTTAGGGACATTTCATTCAACCCACAGCCCTTCCCCAGGTCTGGGCACCATCTCTGAAGAGAGGCACAAATGATTAGAAATGAACAGAGTGGGGACACATCTCAGGGTCCACGTAGGCTGAGATGAAATTCACACCAGGGAGGCTTCACCTGGAGAAGAAAACAAGGGTGGGTGAAGGAGGCGGTGGTGAAAATAAAAATTAATAGTCATACGTGTCAGGCACTGTGCTATGAGATAGGTAAGAATGATGTCTGGAGGGTCTGGAAAAAGAATGACGTTCTTGCCCTCATGGAGCCTATCCTAAATGAAATACTATGATGACTTACTTTTTTTCTGATGGCTTATCCTGGCTAGATGCTGACCTACCTCGTGTAAATGATTACATTTAATTCCCCCAACACCCTTGATGAGGCAGCTATTATTACCATCATCTTCATTTTGCAGCTAAGAAGACAAGCACAGGAGATTAAGAATGTACTCAGTGGTCCAATCACTAAGTGACAGCTGGGAGCTGACCCTGGGCATTTATTAGTGTGGCAGAGCTTGTGTGCTCAGCCGCTAAGCACACAGTCTCCTAGAGTCTGAAGAAGTGGCGGCTGCAGTGTGTAAAGTCCTGGCATACACACTGCCCCGTTATGCTTACAACAGTTCTGAGAGGGCTGTGTGGTCACCACCATTCTACAAGCTGGGGATCTGTGACTTGGGGAGACCAAGGCATTTATTCAGCAGATTAGCATCCAGAGCCTGGCCTGGATCCCACCTCAGGACCTGGGCTGCAATGTCTCCTTTGTGCTGTATGGGAAAATTTCCTTGGACTGAACAGGTATTCTTTTGTCACCATGAAAACAGTTTTGAAGCAGAGAGAATGGTTTCTCCTCCTTTGCATTTCTCATGGTTAGCTCTGAGGTGTGAGGGTTACCAGCATTTCAGGGGTGGCATCTGGGGTGCTTTGTGATCATGCCATCTGGGGGAACCAGGTACTCTTTCAAGTCTAGACTCATTAACAAGTTTAGACTTGGAATTGTGTGAACTGCGTTGCCACAGCATCAAGAACCATCCCAGCATTTGTGGTCAGGGGGGCAGTCACTGCTGTCTTTTCTTCTTGGTACCCCAGGGGCTTGTGGGAATCTCAGAGGCAGCACATACCCCCCTCCACCCCCTCACCCCCTCTCTCAATTATCCACTCATCTTAGGGCAGGTTGCCCTACTGTGAAAATAACATCAATTGGACCCAATCACTCACTTTATTCTCTTTCTGCAGTTTTGCTAATTATCTCTGAATGCTACCAGCAGGAGGGACTTGATTCTGTGGCTTATAGAGCTGGAGGAGGTGAGAGGCCATTTGGACCAACTGGAAAGGAACCTGGAAAAACTGAGGGACTAAAGGGAGCATGGTTTGCTCCTCTGGTGAGCAGTGTCACCTCCTGGCTCTCTTTCTGCTACTGCAGATACTCAGCTCTCCTGTCATCAAGGAGGATGCTATGGGGCCTTCCTGGGACAGACCCTTCCCCCTCTCTGCTGTAGCTCTTCTCCGAAGTATCCAGATAATAGTATCTCATGCATATGTCCTCAAGTTTCCAGATGCTAAAAACCATCACTGAATGGAAGAAATTTAACTACTTGATGATCATTCGTGGGTAGCCCCTGACCTGCTGGGGCCTAAGGACTGACCACCATCAACTAGCCAAGAATTATGCCGAAGCTGATCACATGCCCTGCAACCACCGCCCTCACCTTCAAAGATTCTTTTTTGATTTCTGTAGTGGCAGCACCAATTTACATTCCTACCAACTGTGTAAGGAAGGTTCCCTTTTTCCATACCCTCAAGCACCTACTGTAGAGCAGAGGGAAATCTACTCAATACTCTGAAGTAACCTATAACAGAAAAGCATCTGAAAAGGAACGAATATATGTGCATGCATATGCATATGTATGTGTATAACTCATTCATGTTGCTGTACACAATGCTGTAATCAACTATACTCCAATAAAATTTAATTTAAAAAAAATGCTCTGCTGAAACCTTTTCGGGAGTTCAGGGGTTTTTTGGGTTTGAGCCACCTGTTCTTGCTCAGCCCTGCAATCACATTTTCCTTGCTCCAAACTCTGATGTTTTGGTTTATTTGGCTTCGCTGTGCCTCTTGCACACGAACTTGCCTGCAGCACTGCTATTCCACCTCCTCTTTTAAGAGGTAATGAAAGAGATGCCAGAAATATACACAATCAAGGCTACTAAGTGAGTGATAAAAGGGACCAGAGGCCAGGCCTTCTAGCTCTCGATTTCAGCAGCTGGGTACTAACTGGGCGAGGACAAAATGGGCTTTCTACTGCCCTGGTGTTACCCTGCTTAGCTTCAGCACATGCTCCTCACAGAGGAAACACACATGGAACAACCAGACGTATGAGAGAGGAGAGCAATGGAGAGAGCAAGAGCCCGCGAGAGAATATTTTTCTAAAAGTAGGTACAGAATTCCGCTCGGCAAGAGAGCAACTGTTGTGGGAGGAAACAGTTCTGGGCTCTTTAGGAAAGCTGAGTCCCTGTGAGCATCCGCTGCCTCCAGAGAAGGGAGTGAACCATCTGACCAACAGAGAACAGAAATTCTGAGTCTCTTTCTTTTTTTTTTTTCTTTTTAGGGCCGCACGCAGCATATGGAGGTTCCCAGGCTAGGGGTCGAATCGGAGCTGTGGCTGCCGGCCTATGCCATAGCCACAGCAATGTGGGATCTGAGCAGCATCTGTTACCTACACCAGAGCTCACAGCAATGCCAGACCCTTAACTCATTTAGCAAGGCTAGGGATTGAACCCATATCCTCATGGATACTGGTCGGATTCTTTTCCACTGCATCACAATGGGAACACTCTGAGTCTTTTTTTTTTTTTTTTTTTTAATAAGACTTTATTTTTGAATGATAGCTGATTTACAATGTTTGTCAATTTCTGCTGTACAGCAAAGTGACTCAATCATGCATATACAAGCATTCTTTTTCTCATATTATCTTTCATCATGTTCCATCACAAGTGATTAGATACAGTTGAGAAGGGAAATTCTGGAGCACCAAAGGGAGTGACTGACTTTGAGTTCTTCCAAAACCCATCCCTGAGACAAGGGCTTGGGTGTAGCCTGTTTATCTAGGAGGTAAGGCCAGGGAGCACATGTGAGGGAGTGGCGAGAAGGGAGAAAGCCCTAGAAGTGCTTTACTGAGGAGGTTCCATGTGGCAGCAGTTTTCAGGGACTGAAAAACTGGATTGAATGTACCTCAGAGTCACCCCATCTGGAATCAGGGAGGCTGGAGTACTTCTAGGGCTTTTGTCCCTCATTGGTTGAAGTTAATTCCCAGTTGACACTCCTGGGCAGCCCAGGGTTGAGTCAGTTTTAGGTCCTGGAGAAAGCTCACAGGTGGAGCGGAGAGACATAGGTGGAAAGCTGCAGAGTTCTGGAAACTATGTATTGCAGCTGTTGGTGGACTCAGAAGTTGTGGGGGCTGGGGTCTCAGTAGGGTCTGTTACAGGGCACGGTCCATTTTGGAGCTGCAGAGGGGTGTAAAAGCACTCTGGGCTGGGCTACCTTCCTCTCAGCTCTCTCTCCTTCTTTTGGGGGGTGCGTACCTGCAGGATGTGGAAGTTCCCACGCTAGGGATTGAGCACATACCACAGCAATGACTGAGGTGCTGCAGTGACAATGCTGGATATTCCATCCATTGTGCCACAAGGGGACTGCCTCTTCCCTCTCTTAAACTCAAAATCTTCTTGGAGAAACAAGTGACGGGATTGAGGCATACACTGGGGTGATGTGGGGCACAAGTGAGGCGTCTGCACAGTCCCATCTATATTGAGATGGTTGGGTCACTTTGTTGTACAGCAGAAATTGACAAAACATTGTAAATCAACTGTAATAATTTTTTTTTTTTTTTAAAGCCTCAGTCCTCCCACTAATTGGCTCTCTAGGCCTCTCTGTCCTTGTCCGCAAAGCCAGGGAGTCGCCCAGAAGTCACTCTCTCCTCTTCTACATCGGGAGAGGATGCTTTCTCATTTTATTTTTCCCTTGGAAGGAGAGCTGAGATTGAAGATTTACTTGGAGAAAAGGCTTTGTTACTTACTCGAGCTGCTACTTTGGCCTCATCTCTAAAATCAGGGTAACAAAGCTACTCCTCCTAATTCACAGGGAGATGATCAAGTGAGACAATGACTACAAAATGTTATAAATATATGGCATGTCAGTCATTCATTCGGTCATCAAATGATTATAAGCATCCGTGCCTGTGTAGAGTCTCTGCCCCCGTGGAGCTTTCAGGGTGATGTGGGTTTCAACAAGTAAGCACATAACTAAGTTACTGTGACTCATCCTAAATAGCAACTAGAGTTAACCAGGATATGAGAACAGAGAAGACCTGGTAGCGCCCAAGGACAGGGAGACACACACACCTAACGGGAAAGTGAGGCGTTTTTCCAGTTACCAAATGTTTCTAGAATTCCTACTCAGGACATACGTATCTCTCCCGGTTGAGGCCATGAGCATGAGCCTCCCTGGCTCCTATGTCACTGTTTGTGCTCTCTGTCCCCTGTTGCTTGACCTGCTTTGGCATGCCCTTCTCCCCAGGCCACAGTCCTTTCTTGGGCAAACATCCCACAGAGAGAGTAGGGCCAGCTTCCCAGGAAGTACAGGCTGTTCTCGTGTGCACATGGCCTCAGGGACCAGAGGTCTGCCAAGCCTAACACGCTTCTTTGCATATATATTATTGCTGAAGGCATGGCATGCATGGCAAAGAAGTCCAGAGATCTCCACTGCCCCTCTCCTCCCATAAACTGCAAAACGGCCTTCTGTCCAGCCGGGCATATAAAGAGCTGTGCATGGACCAGCCCCATGGCCACCACTACCACCTCCTACCCGATGGCAGGACACAAGCCTGCAGGAGACCAGAGAAACTGCCTCTTTAAGAACCCTTGAGGAGTTCCCGTTGTGGCACAGTAGAAACGAATCCGACTAGGAACCATGAGGCTGTGGGTTCGATCCCTGGCCTCACTCAGTGGGTTAAGAATCCGGTGTTGCCGAGAGCTATGGTGTAGGTCGCAGACTTGGCTCGGATCCTTCATTGCTGTGGCTGTGGTGTAGGCCAGCAGCTGTAGCTCCGATTAGACCCCTAGCCTGGGAACATCCATATGCCGCTGGTACAGCCCTAAAAAGCCAAAAAAAAAAAAAAAAAAAGAACCCTTGAACTTATAGTAAAAGCCAGGCAGTAAGACTGCCCACTGACCACCAGTGGTCTAGGAAGGCTCAGAGGAGAAACCTCTTCCCCCAAGAAACTTTTTTGTCCAGCTCTAGCCACTTCTGGTAGTGTTACTGCATCTAATCGACTCATCTTCCCTCCCCCCCACAAAAAGCCCCCCAATGCCTCCCTGTGCCTTTGGTTTTTATAGCAGATGCTCTCTTAACTAACCTCCATGTTACTGCCTTGTCAAGTAAACTGGGGCTATTTCTTCTGTACGTGTTCTGATCGAGAGCTGTGGGAGGTTTGCAGCTAAGAAGCTACTCTCTGGTTTGCATGCAGACTTTCACTCCCACTAATTAAATGACTAGTTATCACTAGTTATTAGTTACTGCTTCCCGAGAGTCAGTTCTATGTGATCCTAAACTGTTTACTCCTACTGTGATGGTTCTTTCTGTCACTTAGTTCAACAAATCATTATATAAATTGATAAAATAAGAAACAGAACTTATTTTCACACAAATTGGGTTATATTTTTTGGAAAGTTTCAATAGACATGAGTTTATAAAAATTGCTATCAAATCTGCAGGTGAAATGACTGGACATTTATGTGATGAGAGTTGCACGTGTCACTTTTGCTCATATGTCACTGGCCAGAACCTGGTCACATGGCCATGCCTGGCTAATACAGTCTGGGAAATGTAGTCTTTATTCTTGGAGGCCACATGCCCAGCTAAAATCTGGGTTTCCTCTTTTTTTAACTTTTTTCCCCTGATTTTTTTTATAGTTGATTTATAATATTGTGACACTTTCTGGAATACAACAAAATGATTCGGTTATACATGTACACACATCCATTCTTTTTCAGATTCTTTTCCCATATGGACCATCACAGAAGTCTGCTCTGGGTCCCTTTTTGGGGGTTGCCAAAACCTGTCGACTTAAAAAAATAGGCACAACTTAAAAGTTGAGAGTTAAGTTTTTTTCCCTTATTCTATGGATATTTGGATTTGTTCTCTTTTCATTTATTAGAGTTAAGTTTTGTTTGGGGCAAAATGAGGACTATAGCCTGCAAGGCAGCATTTCAGATAGTTCTGAAATACTGCTCCAAAGAGGCTGGGGGAAATGTCAGTTTATGTGTGATTTTGTTGAGGAGGGAGGTACCTGCAGACATGCACACATTTTACAGAAGGATGCTGGTGGTCACAAGGAGCAGACATCACATGAAGGACTGTGGTGCTTTTCCAGCTATGAGGAGATGCAAGAATTGGGAACATAAAATCTTCTCCTGAAAATATCTATCTGAAGACCTGTTCTGCCAGTTTTACCAGAGCACAGAGGGTGTCTCACTCCTGGTCTCCACCCTGAGCTCCTTTCAGAGGGTGTGGAGGGTCAGCAGCTGCAGCAGCTCATGATTCAATCCTGTAGATGTGACAGCCAAGTGCCAATCTCCAGTTCACAGTAGAGAGGTGAAGCCTTCTTGGGAACAACTGGCAATTTCTGCAACAGTATACACATGGCTATTTTTCCTATAATTTTCTGATGATCTTTTTTTTTTTTTTTTTTTTTTTTTTTTTTAAATAAACGACAGACTCTTGGACCAGATATCCTGAGATAATTGGCCTCTTACTGTATGACTTACCTTCCTGGGACTCTCTCCTTACCTAAGTCCCAAATCCTATTCAGCCTTTGTACATTCATTGTATTTTTCTATGCATTTGTTTAGTTCACAGACAATTCTTACTGTGCAAGACTTCAGCACTGAAGAAGTGGCCACAGGCGAGGAAGACAGAACCCCTGCCTTTGGGGTTCAGGAGAAGAACTAGCTGGGGACATGGGGCTTAAGGACACTGAGCAACTGCTACGGCAGGGGTGTGTACAGAATCCGGTGGAAGCCTACAGAAGGGGGTGGGCGTTAGGGAAAACTCCCAGGAGGGGAATGTAGAGCTGGGCAGGCAGGTGGGTTGTGGCAATGAGGAGAGGGTGAGATGAGGGAGTACTATGGCTGAGATGATGCTGCTCTGACCTCATTCGGAAGTTAGCACTCACTAGGCCCTGCCCCCCACTCCCTGTGCCCTCCCCCTGCAGGACGTTTTTGCTTCCTCTTCACCTTGTGACACCATTTTCCTGACTAGGCCTGCTCTCTCTTCCATGCCTCTGCCCACGCTTTCTCCCCTGCTTAGAATGCTTTCCCTCATCCTACACCAACCATCTTCTACTCATCCTGCCAGGACTGGGTCAAATCAGCCTTGCGCAGGGCACGCTCCCCTGACTCTGCCTGCAGGGGGAGCCTCTCTTACCTTTGGGCTTTTCTAGCACTTTATAGACTCCTCTAGAATATTACCTGTCTTATTTTCTCATTTGCTTGCTGTCTCCCCCAGCACAAAGCAAGCCCCTCGAGGGCCATCCTGTGCCTTATTGCTGTCCGAGATGAGCACGTATCCAAGTGCATGATCTTTCATGGGGGCTCAGCAATGTTTGAGGAAGATTCCAGAATTTGGGGGAGTGGAACGAGCACTGGACTAGGAGCCAGAGGGCTTGGTTTGGCTCTGCATTTTCACGTAGTGTATGCCACTGGATAACTCGCTTTCTCAATTTGAAGCGCAGTTCCCCACCTACACGAGAGGGTCGGGTTTCATAATTGCTGTGATGGTTATGAAACCATAATTCAAAATGTTTACCACTCTTGCAGCTGTCTTCCTAGGACAGAATTTGCCAGGCTTTGAATCATGTGATTTTGCAAATGTGGCACGACAGAAGATTGGAGACTAGATGGATGGGAAGGAGGCCAGTGGCTTCTGAGGTGGCCTGGCCCGAGATCTGTGCCAGGGGGCGGGGCGGGGGAGGGTCACAGGTGAGTAACTACGTTGGTTCAATGAGGAAATTGAAGGCAGGGTGTGGTAGGTGGAGAATTTCAGGGACTTAAGCCATTGACTGAAGAGAGCCTAGAATGTCAGCAATAGAAACAGATTTAGGGGGAAGTGAGAAGGTGCCCTTGGGTCGTTGGAACAGTGGTAGTGCCATGAGTGACTATGGCTGAGATGGTTCCCTCCTTCTGCTTCCTAACCTCCCACCTGGCAGTTTAGATAATATATGAGCCCTTTGCAATTTATTCAACCAACACTTAACTGTTCTAAGTATTTTAAAATCCTTAGAATAGTCACTGTCATTATCCCCACTCTGTAGAGAAGAAACAGACAGGATAAATGACCGTCCAGGACACACAAATAAGTGGCAAAGTCAGCCAGATGTATCCCAGGCTGCCTGGAACAGGGTCCAGGAACTGAGTCCTTCTACCAGGATGCTTCTTAGAACTAGTCAGCAGTTTCTGAGCACCTATCCTAATGCTAAGCCCCAAGCAGGCACTTTACTATTAATTTCATTTTATCCTATGTGTGTTTTCTCATTTAATTCTTGCCACAACTCTGTGAAGTAGATATCAATATACCTATTCTGAAGATGAAAAAATAGAGGCTTGAAAAAGTCAAATGCTTTGTCCAAAGTCACACAGCTGGCTGGTGGCGGAGTCAACCATGCCTGCCTGGGATGGTAAAGAAGTAATTCTCAACAATTCCCTTCTGAATGATGGAGGCCGCTGAGCCCCCAGCCTTTGGATCTGCTATTCACAGTGACAACCTGTGCACTATCTGTCGTTTCAGGAACTGTGAAATATGAGACAGAGCTTCAATATGTTAAGAATTCATCAGCATTTCTAGAGGCTGCTGCTGAAGCGGGATTTGGGGGAAGGGAAGCGATGGCACAAAGAATATAGGTTGCCTTACTTTGAAATGAGCTATTTTTTCTCTTTCATCTTTTCTGCCTTCTGTTCAATTGCTTTATAGAGATAAATAAAGCTGGAGAAAATTACATTTGGCAGCCTTCAATTGGGCTTGGATTCGTGGTTCTTTCTTCACAGCTGCCCAAGATGGTGACAACTATTTTGTTAATGGCAGATTTGTTAATTAAGATTTTCTTCTTTTATACTTGTATTCTTTTTTGGATGGTATAAGAAAATGATATGCAAGTGATACCCTAGCCCTAGGCAAACAAACAGATACATAAAAACATATGCATAAGAATATGCCAATAGGAAATAAACCTCAGGGCTAACTAGCTTTGCCGTCTAAAACCGTTTACTTAACCTGTGTGCACCTTTGCTGTATCTTTCATAAAATGAGAGATAAGAAATCCAACCCAAACAACATGGTTGCTGGAAAGATCCATAAGATAAAAATACTTTCTTGATTTTTTTTACACTGTTGTGTTTTCAGATGCATCTCTGAGGTCCTCTCACTGATTCCAGGAGGTGGGCAGTTTTTTTGTTGTTTGTTTGTTTTAATTTTATGGCTGCGTGCATAGCATATGGAAGTTTCTGGACCAGGGATTGAATCAGCCACAGCTGTGACCTACGTGCAGCTGTGGCCTTTAATCCACTGTACTGGGCTAGGGATGGAACCCATGCCTCTGCAGCAATCCAAGCCATTGCAGTGGGATTCTTAACCCACTGTGCCACAGCAGGAACTCTGGAAGTAGACAGTTTAATCCCCATTTAACACATAAAGGAATAAGCTTCCAGATGTTAGGTGGCTGGGCTATTGTCACCCAGCTAGTAAGTACAAAGCAGCATCAGAACTCTAAGTGACTCCCTGCCTGGACCATGTGGTTAAGATAATTACACAACAATACTGAACACAGAGGGGGAGTCCCATTTTGGTGTAGCAGAATGAATCCGACTAGTAACCATGAGGTTGTGGGTTCTATCCCTGGCCTTGCTCAGTGGGTTAAGGATCTGGCATTGCCGTGAGCTGTGGTGCAGGTTGCAGACACGGCTCAGATCCTGTGTTGCTCTTGCTGCGGCATAGGGCAGCTGCTGCTGCTCCGATTTGACCCCTGGCCTGGGAACCTCCGTATGCCACAGGTATGGACCTAAAAAGCAAAAACAAACAAAACTAAAAAAAAAATTAAACACAGGAGGGGTCACATTATTTATTTTTTTCTCTTAAGTCATTTTTCTGGCACAAAATTAATGTGAGTCGATTGTTTTAAATTCAACTTCTTAGAAACACAAATCTAAGAAAGTATCTACTTACAATTTTTTTTTTTTTTTTTTTGGTCTGTGCCTGTGACATGCAGAAGTTCCTGGGCCAGAGACTGAACCTGCACCACAGCAGGAACCTGAGCCACAGCAGTGACAATGCTTTTGGCCTTTAACTGATAGGCCACAAGGGAACACCTGAGAAAGAATCTTTTAATCTTACCTTTCAGATATAAATGCTGCTAATAGTTTGCTGTGTATTTTTCCAGATTTAAAAAAAACCATCATCGCTATTAACAATAATGTAATGAGTCACATTCTGATTGCATGCAACAGTTGCAAATCCTTTTACAAAAATGATCTCAAGGCACACATCTGCCATAATTTCCTTTTCCTATTAGAGGGGATGTTGAGTGAGCCATTGGTGACACTAAAGAGTCATTGAGTGAGCTGACACTAAAGAGTCAGTGAATGAGATTACAAATCTGCCTGAGGTCATAAGGGTGAATATTTTGGCCGCCCTCTCTTCAATCGGCCCTGCTGCATTTTTGACAGAGCTCAGCGGTTGTTTGGACATTTTACAGGCACAGCCTCAGCCGCTACAGACAGAAGGAAGTCAGCCATCTACCAAATTCTCAACAGCTGGGATCCACAGGATTTTAATAAGTTAATTTGCGAAGATTTTTAGGGCTGCACCAGCGGCACATGGAATTCAAAGTCTAGAGGTGCAATTGGAGCTGTAGCTGCTGACCTGCACCACAGCCACAACAACACAGGGTTTGAGCCATGTCTGCCACCTACACCACAGCTCATGGCAATGCCAGGTCCTTTAATCCACTGAGTGAGGCCAGGGATCAAATCTGTGTCCTCATGGACACTAGTTGAGTTGTTACCGCTGAGCCACAATGGGAACTCTTAATTTGCAAAGATTCGAATGACTAAATGAACTGAGAAACTGAATATTTAGACCTTTCACACCATCAGGGACCTAAGTTATATCTTATATTTTGTAGTGAAGAAAACTGAGCTCCAAAGCTGGGAAGAGGTTTAACTTGCAACTAGTTCTATTTGGTTGGAACGATGTTTTCCGAGCACCAATCATGTGTGAGCTTCTTGTGAGGTATTTGGGTTAGATCTGTTTCCAGCCTTCAAAGAAATGACAGTCCATGATTCACTGTTCAAAATATAGAAGACTGAAGGGAAATAGTCTAAAATTTTTCAGGAAGGAAGAGAGGTCAACTGGCTCTCTCGTCACAGCTCTGAAGCACAGTTGACCCTTGAATGATGTGGTTACAGGGGCTGACCCCCAGGCAGTCAAAGAGCCCCATAGAACTTTACAGTTAATTCTCCATATCCCTGGTTCTGCATCTACAGAAACAACCAAGCACAGATCATGTAATAATGCAGGACGTATTTAGTGAAAAAAAAAAAAAAAATCTGCATATAAGTGGCCACACGCCATTCAAACTCTTGTTGGTCAAGGGTCCATTCTATATACCAATAACTGCTTTTCTTAGACAACCACCTGTAAACCCCTGCCACTCACAAGTCATTCTCCACGACCTGACCTCCGCACGCCTTTCACCTGGATTTCATTTGTAACCTTTGACCTCTCCATCTCACATCATAGTCCCTCCCTCATCAGACTGCGGCTGTTTCCTGATCAAAGGCAGTGTCATGCTGCTATTTTTATTCCCAGAGCCTAACGTGCAGGTTGAATAAATGCTTGTCAATTGATGAATGAATTTCTGCTTCTTTAAGACAAATTTCACTCTTCATGGTCTTATACACAGCTTTCAAAATAAGTATTTCTGGAGTGTTACATCAGATGGGTGTACAGACTGGAGAATGTAAATTCCATGCATAGGCATACCGGCCTCCACGTCACACTCTCCTCTCAGGATTGTAGCCCCTGTATTCATGCTCTGATTTGGGGCAATAGGCCTGGGGTCATCTACTAAGGTCAAACCTGGGACTCTTCTTTCTTTGTGGAATGCCTATAGAAGCAGTATTTGGATGGTCCCATGACCATGGCTAAAAATGTGTATTAAGTTCCTACAGTGCATGTTTATGACATTTATGCTGGCTCACATCCAAACCCTCCTTTCTTTTTTTTGGCAGTTCCCATGGCATGAAGAAGTTCCCAGACCAGGGAATGAACCCACACTGCAGCAGTGATCCAAGCCACAGCAGTGACAATGCCAGATCCTTAACCTGCTGCACCGCAAGAGAACTCTGTACACCCGCCTTTCTTTAATCCCTAGACTGGAAGCTGCAGTGGCAGGTTATCTGCTCTTAGTTCTCCGACAGCCAGAGAATAGATGTGGCCTGGGGGTGGTGAGTCTAAAGTAAGTGACAGAAAGAAGCAGAGGGGTTGAGTTCATCCTGAGGTGGTAGAGACAAGACAGCCAAAGTACATAGTGTTTAGCAGTTAAGGTGACAGCTTTAGCCGCCAGGGCTAGGACCAATACCCATGGCACCAACTTAAAATTTCCACGTTTTTTTTTGTTTGTTAACCCTTTTTATTTTGCCCAATCCTATTATGTATATTTTTTTTAATGGAGGTAATTCTGAGTAAAGAAAATCTAAGACATGGTTTTGCTCTCACAAATCTGGGTCTTTTCCATAAGAAAAAGATGAGGATATAAGATAGAAATCTGACCTGTTTTAAAACATGGAAAAGAAAATTAAAAACCACGAAGGAGTATTGCTAGCATTCTTAAGTCTATGCTTCATTACCTAATGTCTTACTAATGACTTTCCCCCTATGTTTTATGTCTCAATCTGAATGTAGCATCATTTTTTCCCTGACATTGAGTTTCACTGCAGTGAGGATCACCCAAAGAAAATGACTGCTTCAGATATCTCAAACTCATCTGTTAGAGAAAGTTCACCCACAATAAAGTGGGTTAAAATTCTGCTCTTGGAGGAACGAGAAAAGACTGCGTAGTAAAAAGACCTTGAGCTCGCCTCCTCTTACAAGCACAGCAAAATCACAAATAACTGGTAAACAACCATTGATAAAAAGACTGGCATCTACCAAAAAAGATATTCTACATAAAGATATAAAGAAAAAACCCTGATGTGGCAGGAGGCATAAACAAATCCCATATCTTTCGGGTGGTAACCCACAAACTGGAAAATAATTCTACTGCAAAAGTTCTCCCATAGGAGTAAGAGCTCTGAGCCCCATGTCCAGTTCCCCTAGAGGTCTGGCATCTAAAGAAAGAGTCCCCAGAGCATTTGGCTTTGAAGGCCAGCAGGGCTTGATTTCAGGAGTTCCACAGGACTGGGGGAAAGAGAACCTCCACTCTTGGAGGGTGCACGCAAGGTCTTATATGCCCTGGGACCCAGGGAAAAAGCAGTGACATCAAAGGAGCCTGGGCCAGACCTACCTGCTGGTCTTGGAGGTTCTCCCAGGGAGGCAGGGGGTGGCTGTGGCTCCTCTGGGGTCATAAAAATTTGGTGACAGACATGGTGGGGACCTACAGAAACTCTAGCTGGAGACAAACATTTTGGGTCCTTTGGACAGAGACCTGGCCCCACCCAACAGCCTGTAAGCTCCAGGGCTATGATGCCTCAGGACCCACAACCAACTGAGTAGGAACACCCACCAGCAGACAGGCTGCCTAAGGACTCCCCAAGCCAACAGTCACCTCTAGACATGCCCCCTGACATGACCCTGACCACCAGGCCAAGACACACCTCCACCCACCATTGGGTAGGCACTGGCCCCTAGTGCCAGAAAGCCTGCAAAAGTTTGTAGACCAGCCTCACCTGCAAAGACACCAGAAGTAACTATAATCCTATGTCACAGCTTAACCCACTGTGCCAGGCCAGGGATTGAACCTGTGCTGCCTTAGAGACAAGCTGGATCCTTAACCTGCTGAGCCACAGTGGCAACTCCTAGAATTCTACATCTATTTCTTCTGTTTTTATTTATTTTATTTTATTTTTTTTGTCTTTTTGCCTTTTCTAGGGCCGCACCTGTGGCCTATGGAGGTTCCCAGGCTAGGGGTCTAATTGGAGTTGTAGCTGCCGGCCTACACCAGAGCCACAGCAACGCTGGATCTGCAACCTACACCACAGCTCACAGCAATGCCGGATCCTTAACCCACTGAGCAAGGCCAGGGATTGAACCTGCAACCTCATGGTTCCTAGTCGGATTCGTTAACCACTGAGCCATGACGGGAACTCCAACTTCTATTTCTTCTAGAAAAGATGTAGCACACACATCCTCCAAATTTAGGGTAATTTATCTTTTCATTAAAGTTTCTCAAGCTCAGCTTTCAGGGCTTAGCAGACCCAGACCTGGAGTCAGAGAGACCTGGACTGAAGAAGCATCAATTCTGCCTTGGACTAAGGAATGTGTATTATCTGAGTAGGTCACAAATCTTTTTTAAGCAGCAGTTCCTCATTTCCAAAATTCTGATTGCTGATGATAATACATTCGAGAATTCTTGGAAAGACTAAAAACTATAGTGACCATGGAAACACCTTAAAAGTGGCAAAATGCCTTGTAAATGATAAGGCATATAAAACCCTTTCTGCTGCAGGTTTTGTAGAAGGTCCAGATTGTTAATTCTGCATCTGAATGACTTGTCTTTTTCTCTTCTTTTGTACTGCCCACCAAGAATAGAAATCACCTAATAAAGGCTGACTGAATGACTGACATTAGGAAATCACAGGATTTGATAAAAGAACAATTGAGTATTCTCTGAGAAGGTGGCATCTCATTTGAAATTCTAAGTGAGGCTGAGCTGAGAACACACAATCCTTCAAGGGTTTCTGAAGTTTAATTGGTTTGTCTGAGGGGACTAGAGCTGTAAAGAGAAAAATCAAAGGAAAACTGAGAAAGGTTAGGTGTCATCACAGGATTCAAATGATTTAGATGAAACATATAATATAATGAATTAACAGTTTACTGCCTATTTTCCCTTTTTCCCATTCTCCCACCCAGTATTTTAAGAATCTGACTTTTGGGGACAGAGGGAGAATTACAGAGAAGATGCTAACAAGCCTCCTTTTAAAAAATAAATGTGTTTCTGGTATGTCATGTGTAATTGAATTTCTATAGATTGAACACTATAAATTAGGTCATATTTAAATACATTCCGACAGCGGACTCTTCAGCAAATTAAGATAAAAAAATTTGTGTAATAGTAGATAGCATTTACCATGTTAACTACTGAACATGAGACCTTTTGTTTATATTATCCTAATCTTGGAATAACCCCACAGGATAGGAAACATTATTTCTGTTTTACAGATGATGGAATGGAAGCTGGAGGGTAAGAAACTTACCCATTATTACAGAAATAATAAGTGATAAAACATTTAAACTAGTTTCAAGTACAGTCTACTATACCACAGCTGACTTAAAATGAGAAAGTTTTTGAAAAGTTATTAATTTTCTTCTAAATTTTTAGAGAAAATAATTGAAGTTTGGTGACTAGCAATTTTTCTTGAGTTAGCATCACATCAGCCTTTCAGTCTGTTCTTCTAAACCTCACCCCTTCTTCCACACACCTGAGTGCACTTCTGAGTGTGGGCCAACAGGCTCTCTCAGCGACCAAGTGGATGTATTACCTCTTCACTTACTTTTACTGGTTTTCAGTGTCTATAGGATCATGTCAGTTCCAATTCCAGTCAAAGCCTTATTACATAACCAGATTAGGCTCAATATGGAGTCACTCATGCTCAGCCCCATGACAGCAAAGCAAGGCTTAAGTAAGTTTCTATGCTCAGTGCTCCCAAAAAAGGAAGGAAGGTCTAGGTCAGCCAATCAGCATTTGCCTGCTCAGCATAAGCTACCTAACCATGCTCTAAGACTTCCCTGTGCTCCATATAAGGAAAGTTACCCTGCTTTAACCAATCAGCAAATGCCCAGGATAACTTCCTTATTCCTGCTCATGTTGGTCTATAAAAATCTCTTGCCTTTTAAAGCTCTTCTGACCTCCTTTCAATTAACTAGATTGGATGCTACCTGATTCATGACTTACTAAATCAAGGAATAAAATCTTCAAAATTTACTGTTGAATTTTGCTCCTTACAACCTTTTGGTGAGATCTGACCACGTATTTCTTGCCTGTTCTCCTCACCTACAAATCCTTAACAATCTGTGGTTTTCCAAATGCTCTAGGCTGTGTCTCACCTCTGCCTGGAATGATGTCTTCCTCTCATCAGTCTGGTAAAGTCCTCATCAGCCTTACCTCAAAGATTAGCTCTAAACTCACCTTCTCTGGGAAGCCTCTGTGACCTCCCCATACAAAAGCACCTTCCCTTCTGTGACACCTCTGTTTGAGTGCTCTTTTCTTTCCTAGGTCATTGCTGTATCCTTGCTAGACTTGAAGAAGATGAGTACTGGTATCTCTAATACCCAGAATAATGTTGGAATAAACCAGTGACTAATTAATAATAACAAACCCTCCTGAAGTGGTAGTTGGTAGCTCCTGAGGCTACCACCAGCCCTGGGACTCCATTAACCTCCAAATCTGTTTATTTCTCTTCCTTGGAGAGGTCTTTTTGCAAATAGCAGGTGCTCAATGTCCCCTGGATGCCAGGATGAATGATGGGGCTACCAGGATGTCCCAGAACTTCTGAGCTTCATACAGCCTAACACTTACTCAGACCCTTCCCACTTATTATACACAACCACTCCTTATCTTTCAAACAAAAATATTAAAAAACCAAAGTACATTTTTTGTAGGTGTCTTAAATTTGCTTAATCACTTGACTCCCTCTTAATAGGTGTTGCCTTGGGCAGCTCTTAACCTTAGGAGAGTCTCTTAATCTAGCTTTCTAGTGTCCTCCCAAGATAAGGGAAAGACAAGCTATTAGACTGCTAGGTATTTTCCATAAAAACCTCATTTTATTGTTACCCTCTTCCTGGTTTCAAAGATAAGGAAGTTGGAGGGTTTAGAAAAGTTAAGAAACTTTCCCAAGTTCTTTGGACTTAGGAGTTGAGCTGGAATTTAGCCTCAGGCTCTTTGAGTCCAAAATCCAGGCTTTCCCCAGTGCAGCAAGAGTGCATTTTAGGGGTTAATCGTGAAAACTGAGTGAGTTAATGACAGTGAGCTTGCTTTGCACTGTGTGAAATGCTATACAGATGTTAGATTTTTTAAAAGTATTCATCAACATGTCAACAATGTGCAATATTTACACCAAGTACAAATCCTAAGGAGGATCACCCCCTAAAGGCAACAACAACAGCAACAAAAATAAATAAAGGCGAAAAAATGCCTTACAACAAACAGAATCAGCAGACAAAACTAATTAGAATGGGACCTGAAAAAAATAAAAATGTGACCTGTACCATTCCATTTGCTTTGCTTTACTTAATTCTTTGCAAACGTCCAGAATCAATCCCAGGGCTATACAACAGTGTTTCAGCTATAGGTTCCTAAATGGTCAGATAGCCCTACTCTCTCATTTTATTGAGGCTAAAATGGAAAGGGAGAGAAAGGGAGAGTGGCTTGTGCATAAAGCTATCTCACAGCAGTGTCTGGAACTAGAGCCCAGGAGTTTTGGCACTGAATCCAAGCCTGTTCACGGTAAAAAGGATTCACCTTGGAGCACTGTAAAAGGAATCTGATCTGTTCTGATCACAGCTCAGGATGTACCTAAGGAGAGCCCTTTACCTTATCAGTTATAATGGATTAAGCATATCTCTTCATTTTTGGAAATGTACGTGAGTGCACTGAATCCTCCTTTCCCAAGCACAATTATCTCTCAAAATTGAGTTAATGCTTCTGAAAATACCTTGATTCTTAGTAAGAAAGAGACTCAAATGGTTTTGTACCTGAAGCAAATGAAGTATGCAGCTTGGAATGCTAAATTGTATCTTCAAGGGAGAACAGCTTCATGTTTTACTTAGATGCATGTGCTTTTCCTCATTATTCCTCTGCTAGTCAAAAAAGCTGCTTTAAGTTAATTTCTTTCTAAATAAAATCTTTCTAATAAGATTTTTCCACCCTATATAGATTTCATATGACAATGATCCTTATCCTGAAAATTAAAAATATTTTTCCCTGTATTTCAATGTTCCATGGAGCCATCAGCCTACAAGGCCTTAAAGCAAAAGACAGAGTGACAGCTGATTCATGTGAATTTGTTATAGCAGACAATTATAGGAAGCAGGTTATGTATTTGACATGCCAAGGCGAAAAGAAACAGAAGAAAGGGGTCTTGAACCAAGAACCCAGGATTTGAGGTCAGGTTTGAGTTCCTGCCTCAGTGCTACTACCATTACATTGTTACTCTAGGTAAGTTCTTTAATTTCTCCTAATTTCTTCAGTTTCATTTATTTATTTGTTTGTTTGTTTGTCTTTTTAGGGCCACACCCACATCATATGGAAGTTCCCAGGCTAGGGGTCAAATTGGGGCTATAGGTACCGACCTACACCACAGCCACAGCGATGTTGGATCTGAGCCACACCTGTGACCAACACCACAACTCATGGCAACGGCGGATATTTAACCCACTGAGGGATGTCAGGGATCGAACCCACATCCTCATGGATACCAGTTGGGTTGCTAATGCTGAGCCACAATGGGAACTCCTGTTTTCTCTTTTTAAAAGCGAGGATAAGCATTCCTGTCATGGATCAGTGGTTAACCAATCTGACTAGGAACCATGAGGTTGCGGGTTTGATCCCTAGCCTTGTTCAGAGGGTTAAGGATCCGGCATTCCTGTGAGCTGTGGTGTGGGTCGCAGATGCGGCTTGGATCCCGTGTTGCTGTGGCTCTGGTGTAGGCCGGTGGCTACAGTTCCAATTCGACCCCTAGCCTGGGAACCTCCATATGCCGCAGGAGTGGCCCAAGAAACGGGAAAAAGACAAAAAAAAAAAAAAGTGAGAATGATGTCATCAGTCTCAGAAGGTCACTGAGAGAAATGAAGGAGAAATAAGAGTGGCTAATATTTAATGAGTACTTAACTATGTGCCTGGAAAAGTGCTAAGTCCTTTACATGCATTATCTTATTTAGCCATCACAACAACCTTATTAGATGGGTTCTATTATGGTCTTCATTTTACAGATTAAGAAATTGAGGCCTAGGTTACTTAACCTACAGATTTGCCCAGAAATTATGGGTGGGGATAGGGCTTGAGCATGGATGTTTGACTTGAAACTCCATACTTTTTCCAAACCACTATGCTACCCATCTCAAAGTTTATGTTTACATCTTTGTTTACTTCTGTATCTATGTATATGCATTACTATATCCATTTTTATGTCTCAGATATATCTGTCTCACATCATCCCTCTTCCCATAACATCTGGCACATAAATCATACAGAAACTAGTACAGCGCATTCCAAAAGCACTTTGGTAATTATGATAAAATTGCTTCAAGAAAAAGATGAAACTAAATCTGAGCCTTGAAGCATAGTGTGACCAGCGCTACTGATTGCCTGCCCTCTCATCCATTCTTCCTTTCCTCCTCAGTAACAGAATGATATGGTTACCAGCCTCCCTTGCAGCTAGATGTGGCAACTAGAAGTGACTAAGTTTGGTCAGAGATATGTCAATGAGTATGTTGTATAGTACTCCCTTAACTTTCCAGCCTCTTAAACATCTAAGTCCAATAAATGGTGTCCATTATTATCATCCTCTCTGCTGGTGATACCTTCTGTGACTAGAGGTGATTAAAATTTTAGCACTTTGGGTACTGGAATTATAACCAGAAGATCTAGAATAACTTTTTCCAATTGTATACTTGTTATTTAGCTTTGGACAAGTCACCCTTTTGAGCCTCGGTGTCCCTGTCTGTAAAACAGGCATGATAATCTGCTTCTCCTGAGTCTTTTATGAGAATCAAATGAACTAAGATGAGGGATAAGGCTTTGAGAGGGTACAACTTCCCTCATGATCGCTCGAATTTGAATTCTGCCAGTGAGTGGTATATGCTGCCTTATCCAGCCAACTGGACACTGGCACCAGCTCTGGACAGTCTTCAATTATCTTCCAGATTTGGGAGACTGGATTGCTGGTGAGTCCCTGGTACCTTGTCAATTCCAGGAATCCCATTTTCTCCAAACATAGTGCTGAGGTCTCACTGTAACCTGATTGAATTAGGAGGCAGTCACACCTAATGGTTAGACATAGGCTTTGAAATCAGACTTGTTTTTAAATGGCTGCTTTCACACTCAAACTTTGTGGCTATAGAAAAGCCTCTTAATTCTCTGAGCAGAGCTTCAGTTTCCTCATCTATGAAACAGGGATAGTAGCAATCACTTCCCCAGTTGACATGAGAATTAGATGAGCTGGTGTAAGTAATAGCTCACTACAAATGCCATATGTTATACTTAATGTCATTTCCTGGTTCCCTGTCTTCGAGTCAGGTTTTACTAGGACTCTGCCCCACATTCACTGGGAGTTAACCTGCATAGTCAGGAGTAGTCTGCACTAAGAGGGAAAAAGCTTTCAGAAGGGATGCTGTTTCTATAGCAACCACTTATTAAATCTCTAGGGACCTCAGAAACAGATCTAGGATAGAGGAATTGGCAAAGAGGAGAGGACAGATCAGATAATCTGCCTCTGGGAGAAGAGAGGGTCTTTGGAATCTCCTTGTGTCGGGTGCATCTGCACTGAAATACTGCAGGTCTGGGCCAGACCTGCAGACAACCTGTGGTTGTTGTAGGAACTGCTTGACATTTAGTAGCCCTAAAATCTACTCCTTCTGACACTATGGAATAATGGAACTTGAGGGCTTGAGCACATGGAGCACACATGGGGAAACTAAGGCTAAAAGGGGGAAAGCTTTGCTAAAGGCATTCAGTGCCTCAAGCTCTATAATACCTACCTAGTCTAGTGCCTCTCCATGAACTTATTCTTTCAATAAATATTCATTGAGCACTTACTATGTGTAAAACCCCGGTTAGGTGTAGAGTTTACAGAGATAAATGAAATACAGTCACCTAGGCCAGGTCTAATCATGGAGAGAGACATATGGCACGAAAAGGGAAAAGCTGCCCTATTTCTCCTGCTCACCAACTAAAGGGAACCTTCCGTTTTTTCCTCTACTACTCTCAACACTCTGACAGGTGTCCATCCCTCCCCCCATCACCTGTAGATGTGTAGAATTTTTCATACCAAGCAATTCTTCAGTTCTCAGTGGAAACTGAAGGGGTATCCTACAATTTAACTCAATTCTGATACTATCTACCTGGAGTTAGCATTAGATCGCACAGGCTAAGGGCTCAGTCCCACAAGACCGCTCCCTCAACCACATCCCCAACTTCGGACATCAGTTTCAAGTCCTAAAATTTACCTGTACTTCTGACTGCCTGGCTATAAATTGGGAGCTGCCATGACCTCTCCTCAGGTTTGATAATTTGCTAGAATAGCTCACAGTACTCAGAAAAACAATTTACTTATAAAAGGGTACAACTCAGGAGCAGCCAGATGGAAGAGAGGCACAGGGTAAGATGTGTGGAGCTTCCAGTGCCCTCTCTAGGTGTATCACCCTCCTAGTGCATAGCGTGTTCATCAACCCTGGCAGCATTCTGAACCCCTTCAGTTAGGGTTTTTTTTTGTTTTTTATTTTTAGATAGAGGTTTCATTACATAGGGATAATTGATTACATCATTGGCCATTAGAAAACGACTCACCCCATCCTCAGCCTTTCTCCCCACCCCTGGAGGTTGGGTGTGAGGCTGAAAATCTCAATCCTCTAAGGACATGGTCCATTTCCCTGACAAACACCCTCCATCCAGGGGCCCCATTGGCCAGCCATCTCATTAGCATATGAGAAGATACTTATCACTTCAGGGTGTCTAACAGTTTTAGGAGCTCTGTGCTGGGAAAGCGGGGCAGAGGCTGAATACATGTTGCTTCTTATGTCATATCATGTTTTAAGAGCTCTGATGGGGGCACTAAGAAAGCTTGGGGTAAAAGTTCCCAGGTAGGAGCCTGAATGTATCAGAAAGGAAGGAGGGAGAAGATATTTAAGTTTAGAAGCAAAGTAGGAATTAGCCAGATGAAGGTAGATGGAGGCAAAATGTACCAGACAAACGGAACAGCACATGCAAAGACCCAGAGGAAGGGGAAAGAAAGCTGAACACTGAATTTAAAGCAGTTCAGGCTGGAGAAGAGGATGAAGTAGAGGGGCAGTAACAAATAAATTTAAAAAGAAAATTAATAAGAGCCAGATCACAAAAGGCCTTGAAACCTTCCATAAGGGATCTGGTCTTTAATTCTTGACAATGGAATAACTTTTTTTTTTTCTTTTTTCTTTTTAGGGCTGTACCTGCAGCACATAGAAGTTCCAGGCTAGGGGCTGAATCGGAGCTACAGCTGCCAGCCTACACCACAGCCACAGCAACACAGGATCCAAGCCGCATCTGTAACGTACACACCACAGCTCACGACAACACCAGATCCCCGACCCACCGAGTGAGGCCAGGAATCAAACCCACATCCTCATGGATCCTAGTGAGATTTGCTCTGCTTGCACCACAAGGGGAATTCCTGGAATGACCTTTAAATGCCTTTTTTTAGATGCCCTCTTTATATAAAGAATGTCTTTTTATTAAACATGACAGCTATTTAAAAACACCTGCAAATCTTTATAGATATCTATAAAGCAAATATGGCTAAATATTAACAATTGTCAACATTATATTACTTAGCTTTATAGGTATACAGATGTTCACTCTACTATTTTTTGGTGTAATGTTTCTTTATGTATGAAATTTTTATAATAAAAAAGTCTAGGAAAAAAAGTGAGGTCATTCCACTATGACCTTGAAATCCTTGGGCCCTTAGCCATTCAAAGCATAGGTATTCTGTGCTAATTTTTACAAATGATGTGGTCAAATAGGGACATGAAAAGGTGTTCAACACCGCTAATCATTAGAGAAATGGAAATCAAAAACACAATGAATTATTACCTCGCACTTGTGAGGCCATCATCAAAAAGAATACAAACAATGTTGGTGAAGATGTGAAGAAAAATGAGCCAACGTTTGTACACTGTTGGTAGAAATGTAGATTGGTGTAGCCACTGTGGAAAACAGTATGGAGCTTCCTCAAAAAATTTAAAAAAGTACTGCCATGTGATCCAGCAATTCTACGTCTGGGTATAGATACCAAAAAATCCCAAAAATATTAATTTGAAAAGATACATGCACACTAATGTTCACAGCAGCATTATTTATAACTGCCAAGATATGGAAGCAACCTAAATGTTCATCAACAGATGAATGGATGAAGAAGATATTGTATATATACACAATAGAATACTACTCAGCCATAAAAAAGAATGAAATTTTGCCGTCTGCAACAACATGGGTGGAGGGTATTATTTCAAGTGAAATAAAGCCAGAGAGAAAAAGATAAATACTGTATAATATCATTTACATACTGAATCTAAAAAATACAACAAACTAGTGATTTTAACAAATAAGAAACAAACTCACAGATACAGAGAATGAACTAATGGTTACCAGTGGGGAAAGTGAGGTGGGGAGGGGCACTATACAGGTAGGAGATTAAAAGGTACAAACTAGTAGGTAAAGATACATGCACCCTTATTTTCATTGCAGCACTAGTCACCATAGCCAAGACATGGAAACAACCTAAACAGATGAATGGATTAAGAAGATGTGGTACATATATACAATGGAATATTACTCAGCCATAAAAAAGACAAATTAATGCTATCTGCAGCAACATGGATGGAACTAGAGATTCTCATACTAAATCAAGTAAGTCAGAAAGAAAAAGGCAGGCGTTCCCGTCATGGCACAATGATTAACAAATCCGACCAAGAACCATGAGGTTGCGGGTTCAATCCCTAGCCTTGCTCAGTGGGTTAAGGATTTGGCATTGCCGTGAGCTATGGTGTATGCTGCAGATGCAGCTCAGATCCTGTGGTGCAGGCCGGTGGCTACAGCTCTGATTTGACCCCTAGCCTGGGAACCTCCATATGCCACAGGAGTGGCCCAAGAAATGGGAAAAAGACAAACAAACAAACAAAAGAACAGATCATGGCCAAGGAGAGTAGACTTGGGGTTCCCAGGGGGGAAAGGGGAAGGAATGGGATAAATGGGCATTTGGGGGTTTTTTTGGATGCAAATTGTTATATGTGGAATGGATGAGCAGTTGAAGCCTACTGTACAGCTCAGGGAAACCTGTGTGATTGGGTCACTTTGCTGTACAACTGAACTTCAAGAAACACTGTAAATCAACTATATTTTAAAAATAATAATAAAAAATAAACTACAAGGATATATTATATAACACGGGGGATATAGTCAATATTTTATAATAAATATAAATAGAATATAACTTTTAAAAATTGTGAATCAATACATTGTACACCTGAAACTTATGTAATATTGTACATCAACTATACTTCAATAAAAACAAACAAAAAAACAAATGATGTGTGGCCAGTTCACAGTCATTTTTATCTTGAGTTACTTTTGACAATCTCAGAAACTATGGCTTCTAATTCCACTTTGGAGTTCCTTCTGTGGCACAGTGGGTTAAGGATCTGACTGTGGTGGCTCAGTTGCTGCAGAGATGTGGGTTCAACCTCTGGCCTGGTGCAGTGGATTAGGGATCCATCATTGCCACAGCTGTGGTGTAGGTTGAGGAGGTGAGTGGCTTGGATTCAGTTTCTGGCCTGAGAACTTGCGTATGCCACAAGTGCGGCCAAAAACAGAACAAAACAAAACAAACATGCCCAACTCCATTAATTCCTCTATTCTAGGCAATATTTATTTATTTATTAATTTTGGCCACACTGAGGCATGCAGAAGTTCCCAGGCCAGGGAACCCATGCCACAGCACCGACCCAAGCTATAGCAGTGGCAATGCAGGACCCTTAACCCACTGAGCCACCAGGGAACTCCCAACAGTTATTTACTGAGCACCTGCTCTCCTCTAGGCATAAGGACTAAAGCAAGAAATAAGACATAATTTCTGCCTTCAAAAGATTTCAGTCTAGGAGAAAAGGTAATTAAGTAAACAGATCATTAGAATATAGTGAAGTAGAATATAGAAAAATGTTCAGTCTGCTGTTGGAACACACACAAGGGAAGACTGTGCTGATTAACCTAAGAAATTTCACTCCTATGATCTTTGATGGAAAAATGCTAGTTGACTGGATGAGAGGCACTTAATCTTCAAGTGTCATGTCAGTGACTGGAAGTTGAAAGTGGGTAGACTGTTCTGAAATTTCTGAGCTTGAATGAGCAGGATGTAGATCATGAAATGAGAAAGTATGTATTTAACTGATTTCTACCCAACACCCTTTCCCCCAGAAAGAAGAAACTGTCTTCTCACGTAATAGTTCTGATGTTTATGGGATATAAATTTGTTGTTGTGATGCAAGATGGGTCTGAATCGAGAAGAGACTGCACAAACATTTTAACTGGGACAGGGAATTCTTTTTTTTTTTTTTTTTTTGGCTTTTTGCCTTTTCTTGAGCCGCTCCCACGGCATATGGAGGCTCCCAGGCTAGGGGTCTAATCAGAGCTGTAGCCACCGGCCTACGCCAGAGCCACAGCAATGCAGGATCCAAGCCGCGTCTGCTACCTACACTATAGCTCACGGCAACGCCGAGTCCTTAACCCACTGAGCAAGGCCAGGGATCGAACCTGCAACCTCATGGTTCCTAGTCGGATTCGTTAATCACTGCGCCACGACGGGAACTCCAGGACAGGGAATTTAATTATGAAAATATATGGTATTTAATTCCCTGTAACTGGTCTAAAATGACACCCAGACTACTTCAACGTAGCTACTGGCTTCTTATCATCAGCAAGCAGAGATGGGAACAGAGGCATAGAGGTGGGTTGTGGAAAACAATGACATATTTAAAATTTTTTAATCTACTTGGGATTGGCTCTGGAGGCAATATTAAGTAAATTTCACCAATTTTTTTTAAATGCCACAAACTTTAATACATTTGCTAATCATATTAGTTTACGTGGTCAGTCACCTTGGTCTTATAATTTCCACCCTTTCCCCAACCCCCATCACCATAAATCACTTAGCGTCTAAGGATTTGCAATTTTGCTAACAGTTGATCAGAGGAACAGGCTGGCCTCTGAGTACAGATAAAAAGCTAAAATGTGTAGTGTGGGACTAACTCATAAGACCTCAAGAAAAAAATGAGCTGTTTGGGACCGCAATCCCACACTCAGGCCTTGGTTGGGAGGGAGGGAACCTCTGCACGTGGGTCAGGAGGTTTCCCGGCCTGGCCCGCGTGATCTTCTCAGCAGCTGGCGGGTTGGTACCACAGCTCAGGCGTGAACCCTCACTGGCTTCCCTGGGCACCTGGCGGAAGCAGCGGGAAGCAGAGCTGCAGCTGGTTGCTGGATGGGATGGAGAAGCGGGTAGTGGAGCCTAAGGAGGAGGGTGGCCACGTTGAGGAAGAGGTAAAGGCTCGGGCCATGGAGCGGGTGGAGGCGGGAGCAGCAGGCGGCTCAATTTCACCAATATTTAAAAGTGAGGAATTTAAAAACATAATTCCTTATAGTTTAAGAAATTTGTTTCCTTCAACAGATGATTGGATTAAGAAGATTAGTATATATACACAATGGAATACTACTCAGCCATAAAAAAGAACAAAATAATGCCATTTGCAGCACCATGGATGGAACTAGACTCTCATACTGAGTGAAGTCAGAAAGACAAAGACAAATACCATATATCACGTATATCTGGAATCTAATATACAGCACAAATAAACCTTTCCACAGAAAAGAAACTCATGGACTGGAGAACACACTTGTGATTGCCGAGGGGGAGGGAGTGGGATGGACTGAGAATCTGGGGTTAATAGATGCAAACTATTGCATTTGGAGTGGATAAGCAATGAGAAGGCCCTTTATAAGAAAGGCATCAAAATTGACAGATACCATTTCCATAAGTACTAATGTTCTTACAAGGAGAGAAAAATGAGAAGATGGCTTTCATAAAGGGGGAAAGGATATCTCATGGAGAAAGTCACACATCTGGCCTTGGCTTCTTAATGCATTTATTGCACTGATGCTTCTACTTGGGTCAGAGACCTTGGGTTGAAAGCACAGCTGCCTTGAAAGAACAGATCATTACTCAGGAGAGAAAGCTGCCTTCACAGTCCCCCCAGTGGATGCTTCTCCATCCATCATTCTTCAGCAACTAGTCCAAGGTCAACAAATAAATGGCTCATTAGGGCCAGCTGTGGAACGAGTGCACCAAGCAGCAGGATGGTTGTTTCCCTGCTCCCCCCTCCCCGCAAGAGCTGCCCCTGATTCAGCCAGATGCTTACTCACAGTTTTAGCTGTTCATGATGAGATTCCAAGGCTTTGGAATGGTTCCAGAAGGATCACAGGTGTCCACAGAATGTTGACTAGCATGAGTAGGGATATCAGGCCTCACACTGGCCATCGGTCTCTTGCTGGATGACTGTAAGAATAACCATATTTTACCACCTCTTTTTCCATTAATCCTGCCCCCCACTGCTGTCTAAATATAGAGAAGAATGATATAAAGTGCTAGTTTCTTCCTGCTCAAGGCCTGAACAATCCCAGCCCAGGCACTAATACATTAGAAGTCTCACCAAATAGAAGCAGGGAAGGTCTAGAACTGATCCTTCTGCTCAAGCTGGTACCAGGTGGCTGGTAGGGGAGCCATGGGCACCTATATGCTCACCAAGTAGTTCTCAACCACATGATGGGCATTAGCTCTGTTACCACAGATCACTTAAACCATACAAGGGCCCCCTTGCTCAAAATCCATGCTTGTCAAGTCTTCTGGTTATGATTCAGTTCACATCTGTGGGCCTGGAGGACGAACTGGTCAGATGATTTTGACCTCTAAGCAGCCATCATTTAAATTTAAAAAAAATGAGATAAGTGCACAGAGCATTAAAAAAAAATCACCATTCTAGGAGTTCCCATTGTCGCTCAGTGGGTTAAGAACCCAACTAGTATCCACGAGGATGCAGGTTTGATCCCTGGCCTCACTCAGTGGGTTAACGATCCAGTGTTGCCGCAACCTGCAGTATAGGTTGCAGATGTGACTTGGAACTGGTGTTGCTGTGGCTGGGGCATAGAATGGCAGCTATAGCTCCAATTCAACCCCTAGCCTGGGAACTTCCATATGCTGCAGGTGCAGCCCTAAAAAGAAAAAGGAAATCACCATTTAAAAATGTAAAATTGAGGAGTTTTTATTCACAAGGTGGTGCAGCCATTACCACTAAGTCCAGTACATTTCCATCAACTCACAAAGCAACATTTACCTGCTGACAAGTCACTACCAATTCCTCCCTTGTCCCAGCCCCTGACAACCACATATCTTTCTATCTCTATGAAATTGTCTATTCCAGACATTTCACATAAACACAGTCATACAGCATGTGGCCTTCTGTGTGGCTTCTTTCACTTGGCATAAATCTTCAAGGTTCATGTAAGTACTTCATTCTTTTTTATTGCCTAATAATATTCCACTGTATGGATAGCTCACATTTATTTATCCATTCATCAGTTGATGGACATTTGAGTTGTTTTCACTTTTTGACTGTTAGGAATAATGCTGCTATGAGCTTTCATCTACACGTTTTAGTGTGGACATATGTTTTCAGGTCACTTAGGTAATCCACCTGGGAATGGAACTGCTAGGTCATATGATCATATCTCTATGTATGTCACTTTACTTTTCAATCAATCAATTGATCTTCTCATTACTTATCAGTCTCTTATGAGCTTATCTGTATGAGTTCCTACCAGAGAGATGGCGCTACCTGGTGAGCTGACAAAAATCAGGCCGGAAACTTGCAAGATCAGAGTTACCAAGTTCTCCTGGCCACAAGCTTTGTTTTCTGAAAACTTTCACAGACATACTGAAGATCATCACACAGCCCACAAACTGCCCTTCACTGAAAGAGGCTTTAAGATAAGGTCTATGTTTGTTCCCATGGAGATAGAGCAGCCAGACTTAGCTTTGCACAGAGATGCCCTTGAGCTTCTGTCTGGGGAGGCGTCTCCAGATGCTCTGTTCTACCTTCTCCCAGAGGCAGATGTGACCTAGAACATCTTGCTGTCATTTGCTACCTAAAATGAGTTCAGTCACTTGCTTTTTCTCGCTTCCCTTCCCTTGCCCTCCACGTGGCTGCTGCTCATGTCAACCACCCCCTTGGCTGCATCTCCCCTGGAAGAGCTGGTGTAGTCAGAGTTACTGCGGGGACAGGTGCTGGAGAGAAAGGAGGATTAGTCTGATGGGCTGAGCTGGTGAGGACCCCATGGTGACACTTTGGGAACTAGAGGAGCAGCTCAGGGCACAGGTGAGCGTGAATGGTGATGCCCTAAAGCCCCTGGGGGGCTACTGAGGGCTACTCACTATCTGGGTTAGGTTTCACTGATTTTTCTTAATTTTAAAAACTTTTACTTAAAATAATAATATGTTAGGAAGTACAGAGACAAACAAAAAAAATCATCAAGCTTCAGAGATAAACATGGCTAATTTTTTTCCCAGATGCATGCTCTTTCTCTCTAAATAAGCAGGATTATCTGTAACATTCTAGGCAATTTGCATCCTGCTTATTTTGTTTCCCCATGTCATTCTACATCCTCAAAACACCACTTTAAGCAACTGTAAATGCCATTTTGAGTCAGCCGTTTGGAGGATCACTATTTAAAAATTCACTCTCCCATCCCTGACTAGACCTAGCAGTCCTCTTCCATTATGATTTTCAGGATTAAAATAAAATTCCAACTTCTTTGCAGAGAGAAAAGAAAGAAAAGGAGATTTACAAGGATTAACATAAGAGTTAGGCTAAGTTACCACCAAAATAATTATCCACTGTGGCTTTGTTGGGTGGCCTCAGCCTACTTCAGCCTTCCTGCCTCCTGTCCACCCCTACCCAGCCCTCTGTCCTCCCTCCTGAACCCACCCCAGAAGGAAGTGGAGACTGGGTCTTTTCTGATGGGCCATGTGAGACCCTAGTCTCTCAATTAGACAACTTTAAGGGATGATGAGCATTCTTATTTCATGGTTTCTGCTGAGCTAAGAACTGCTATTCAAGATGGCTGCTGCCCTCACCCTTTGGCTAAACTGGATAACACCACACTACTTGCTGTGATGAGATACATCTATTTTGGTACATAAGCTCCCACTTGTTGTCTTCTCCACTTGTGAGCAGGATCCTACTTGCCATACCAACTCTTGGCCTTTCTACTGGGGAATCCGGAGAAATGAGGAAGAGGGGATTATAAGAGGTATGTGGCAAGGAGGCTGACTAGAAGTGGAGTGAAGGGTTAAAGGAAATAAATAGGACCAGCCTTGGAATGAGGGCGGTGAATAAGAGTGAATGATGGTGGATTTTTTTGGGTTTTTTGGTCTTTTTTTTTTTTTTTGCCATTTCTTGGGCCGCTCCTGCAGGATATGGAGGTTCCCAGGCAAGGGGTTGAATCAGAGCCGTAGCCACCAGCCTACGCCAGAGCCACAGCAATGTGGGATCCGAGCCGCGTCTGCAACCTACACCACAGCTCACGGCAACGCCGGATCCTTAACCTACTGAGCAAGGCCAGGGATCGAACCTGCAACCTCATGGTTCCTGGTCGGATTCGTTCGCCACTGCGCCACGACGGGAACTCCAATGATGGTGGATTTTTAAAGACTAAGGTTCCAACTTTGTGTTCCCTTATAGTATTTGAGATATACAAGTAAGAGACTTCAGTTATTTCAAAATTACTTTTAGTTTCACAGACTGTTTCTTCACAATGTTTCATTAGGTGTGTATCAACACATTTTGTAAATACTGTGCTAGGAAAAAAGAGGGGCAGGGAAGCCCATGCCCAGTCAGATAAATAGTGTTCAAAAGCAGGTGAGGTTTGGAACTGTTTACTTTGATATTGTTTGGGGAGGCTGAGAAGAAAGATAATAAAATTATCGCAACCGGGGTACTCAATACTTATTGTCTTCCACTAGTTGGACTGTAGGAATGGATGTATTTGCTGGCTAGAGAAGTGCTAGGAGATAAGACCATGGACTTCATGATGGCTTGACCTGTGACCCACTTTCTTTTCTCGTTCTTTCTTTTTTTTTTTTTTTTGCTTTTTAGGGCCACACCTGTGGCATATAGAGCTTCCCAGGCTAGGGGTTGAATCAGAGCTAGAGCTGCCAGCCACAGCCACAGCTTCAGCAATGCAGGATCTGAGGCATGTCTGCAACCTACACCACAGCTCATGGCAACGCCGGATCCTTAACAACTGAGTGAGGCCAGGGATGGAAGCCCGCAACCTCATGGTTACTACTTGGATTTGTTTCCACTGCACCACAGTGGGAACTCTGTGTGACCCAATTTCATAACCTTTCTTATTCGTGAGACCCCTTTCCTCACGGCAACAATCAGAATCTGAATTTATGACTCTGATAAGTACATCCAAAGCTGACAGTGCTGTTACACTAATGCGGTCTGGGGAAGGCAGAGCAAGATACGGAGAAAAGGAAATGGGGCATGATGAGGTGGAAACACTTCTGGTTATATATCAGAAAATGAATTTCTATTTCTCTGAACTAACTTGACATACTATTTTTCAGAAACACTCAAGAACAAGCCAAATGAAACATCAAAGACAGCGGTTTTCCGTGTCCACACAGTATATGATTTGATGGTTTCAAGAAGAGAAATTGTTGCTGTAAAATCAGAATTTGGGGGCAGAGGCAAGTCCTCGTGACTAATAACTGATCTGATTTCTAAATAACCGGAGCTAGTCAAACTGTCTTAGAGGCCTCTGCTGTAACTATATTTTTATTTTATTCAGCCAGGCTCACTCTTTAGTGCTGGCAACAAAATGGGTCCTGAGGGACTGGGGATCCTGGTCGTTAAATGAGTCAAAGGGCAAATGAGTACATACCAGGGTGGGTGTTCGGAAGAGAAAAGAACGGGAGGGATGTCTTGCGTGTGCGTGTGTTTCTGTGCATGTGAATGCACATCTGTGTTCGGAAGGGATCCTTCAGTGACACCGATAGGCTATAGGTTTTAATGTAATCATTTCTTCCATTTTCAAACTGTTTTTCTCCCCCTAATTTTCTACTAGTATCATAATGTAACTGTGAATATCATATAACAATCTTATGAAAGGTTTTAGATAACACGGTTTAAAAGCTGGTTTTCCTACCTTAACAAACCTTACTTGGAGTTCCCGCCATGGCGCAGTGAGTTAAGAATCCCACCACTGCGGCTCCAGTGGCTCTGGAGGTGTGGGTTTGATCCTCAGCCTGGTGCAGTGGGTTAAAGGATCTGGAGTTGCTGCAGCTGTGGTGCAGGTCGCAGATGCAGCCTGGCTGGCAACTTCCATATGCTGTAGGTGTGGCCATAAAAACAAAACGAAACAAAAATAAAAAACTTATTCTTACAACAACCTTCTTAAGCAGAGATGATGATTATTCCCATGAGGCAGACAAGGGAACATGTACAAACATGCAGAATTTTCAAGGCCACAAAGCTTTCAGATGCTGGCTTGGGGAGAATCCAGTTTGGTCTGACTCCAATGATTGCATTCACACTATGAGATTCTATCCCAGATCCCAGCACTCCCTGTGCACCAGGAGGGGCACACATAAGTTTAATAAGTAAGCTGGATGCCTCAGGGAGGATGAATAAAAAATAATTCTAACCTTTATGGGGTGTTTGCTTTGGCAATACAGACCGAAATGGTCAGGTTAAATAAAATACAGCAAATGCTACAAAATCAGGGCTTAATTCTGAAGGCTCATGAAGTTTATGAAGGCTTATGAACTTTGTATGTGTGTGTGCCATTTGTAAGGGGTTGGATTAAAATTTATCTATAGATTAGATTGATTTTGGAATACTAGGTGTTAGAGAGTAAATTATTTTTTGAAAAAAATCAACTATAAAATACATGAAGGAGAAAAGCTGTCCTTTGTTTTTTTTTTTAGGGCCACCCTACAGCACATGGAAGTTTCCAAGCTAGGGGTTGAATTGGAACTATAGCTGCTGGCCATAGCCACAGCAATGCCAGATCTGAGCCTCGTCTGCAACCTACACCAGAGCTTACAGTAATGCCAGATCCATAACGCATTGAGTAGGGTCAAGGGTCAAATCTGCATCCTCATGGATACTAGTTGGTTCATTACCACTGAGCCACAATGGGAGCTCCAACCTGTCCTCTTTTAAAGTCATTTCTCAATTACAGTAAT
The DNA here is from genome assembly GCF_054392235.1 of Sus scrofa. Lineage (NCBI taxonomy): Eukaryota > Metazoa > Chordata > Mammalia > Artiodactyla > Suidae > Sus > Sus scrofa. Next base: position 17,560,299 of record NC_139391.1, read on the forward strand.
TTTTCTAAGTAGCCAGCTCACTTTATTCATAATTGGGCAACTTGTTCCTTCTGTCCAATAGCTTCCTATCAAAAGAGGTGAGGTATGAAGAAGGAATTTGGGAAGCTAAAAAGAAACATAATTTCAAAAAAAAGTATGGCAATTATTGTGACTTGTCCTGAGCCTGGGTTAATTTGCTTCTCCATCCAGTTAGCCAAAATTTATTTAATATCTTGTATATGTTGACATTTTGCATACATTACTCCTCATCCTCAATAACTCTCAAGGCAATAACATTCAAAATAAATATTATTTTCATTTTCCCAATGAAAACACAGCATGCAAAAAGGTGACTTTAGCTCTGACAGGGGAATTAGCTTGCCAAGCTAGACTGTACAAGTAGGAAATGTTAGGGCTGGGAGTTCATGAAGGTAGGTCTTCACTCTTCCCATCATGGTTTAAGAAATGCTGTGGTATCCCATCTCCTAGGGTGGTATTTCCTCTCCTTTCCCTGGCTCTGACTTGGTGGAGATGGCTTACACACAGGAAATATGCTCCCCAAAGTATACTTTGGAATGTAGGAAATTTCCACGATCTGAGGCAACTCCTTTCCTCTATTCATAAAAAGTGTAAAGTCATGAAGATGAGCAAGAGAAAGTGATAGTACTTTAGAGTCATATCTTAGAATCTGCTCTAATTTATAAGAAGTAAATGTTTCACAAAATTTGGTTCTTTGACAATTACAATCATGATATCAAATTACTTCTGCTCTACCTCATGCCTGCGAATTATGTCAACATGCTTGAGAGCCAGTGCCCCAGAGCGTGGTCAGAAAGGCTCTCCAGAGGGTCCCGAACTGGTCACACATGCCACTCCCAATGGAAGAGTGACGTCAAACTACATAGATTTCCATTTTTATATGCAACCATTAGCTGACTTGAGTTTTCAAGGGTTATTAAAAATCAGACAATAAACCAGAGTTTTTTAAAGAATACAATATTCCACTAAAAAGTCTGGAAACTATAGAAAACCAAGATAAATTATAAAACTACTATTGCACATATATACTTGCAGAGAGTTAAAGACTCCCCTAATTCAAGGAAGAACTTGTTTATCATATCCACTGCTTTCACAATGTCTGTCCTATAGCTATTCTAAAAGCATTCATCTCAATTCTTGTGAAATGAGAGGCTTATTGCCAAATACGATAAAGAAGAATCACAGTTTGTGTTAAGGCTAGGTGGACAGGTAGCAAAGGCTGTTTTACCGGAATGGTGGATTAGCAGGGACTTAGTAAAATGTATGAAACAATGGTTTTCAGATGATGGACATTAGACAAAGTAGAACACTGATCTATGAGAAAGACAGAACAAATAGGATGAGCCTTATGATTGTCCCAGCCTTCTTCCCAGAGGGTTTCCAGGCAGGAATGCAGGGAGAGAGCATCCAGGCAGAACCAGAGTCTTCTTGAGTAGAAGGAATTGAGTGGGGAATCCAGAGAGGCCAATGTAGCTCAAGTTTGAAGGTCAGACTATCAGAGAGGATGGACCTGTCCAGCAAAAGAGCTCCTGAGGTCTGCACAGGGTCCCCCTTGCATCTTTAGCTGAGTAATGATCAGCACATGCATGTAAGGAACCTAAAGAAACAAGGGAGGTTGAAATACCAACCGCCTGAAAGAGTAGAGGGGAAAATCCATGGTAACCACACTAAGCTTAAAGTAGTTTATGGTCTCATGAGCCAGAATGGATAGATGGGACACTGAGAAGAGTACTCAGGTAATTGCCTCAGTAGTAGAGAAAAATCAGCCCTAGACTACAGGCTGCTCTGATTCCACCTAACAATGCTTAAAAGCAAGTCTTGGAAGGATCAAATTGTCTCCAAGTAATTCAACTGTGCCCTGAACAAAGCTTAAGTGTATCTATAGGTATACAAGACACTTAGCACTGAAATAGAGCAGGGCCCTGTGGGACTCCTGGACACAAAAGCCTTTCTCTGTCCCCCATTTGTAGTCTGTAGGAAACATGCTTCATTCAGCCTCCTTGACTTTCTCTGAGTTCCAAAGGGTAGGTTCAAATAGTTGCTAATCAGAGAAGAGAGAGGATGCAGAGACCAGAGAGGAGCAGTCAAGAAACAATAGTGCAGCCTTAGGGTAGGGTCCTGGCTCCCCCTCAAGGGATACACATAACAGTATCTTTAAGCTCTTCTGCAGCACTAAGACCCCAACAAATGGAAGATACTAACTTCTTGATGAAGCATTCTTCATTCCAGAAAGAAAGTCACAGTGTGATAGATTCAAGAACCACCAGAATCCTTCCCTAGAACCCCTGACCCCAGATTTGAAGAATGCAAGCTTGCATCTACCCTGATCCTTGTCTGCAACCCTATTTTCCAATCCCAAATTCTCTCCTATTCTCTCTCAAGGAAGGCCACAGTCTTGAGGGCATTAACCTGCTGTGGCTTTCTTTTACCTGGCAAAACAATAAAAGCTACTCCTTTCTACTTCACCCAAAACTGTTACCACTTTTCCATTTGGCACTGGTGGACAGAGCCTGAGTTTCGATGACAGCATCAAACAAAGTAAAATTTACAATTGCTGAGAGTCAATTGAACAATGCCAGGAAAACAAAGAAGAAAAAACAACACCCCCAATAAAGATAACAAAATTAATCAGTAGAAACAAATCTAGAAACCACATAGATGATAGAATTAGAATAGGAATTTTAAAAGTTACTGTCTATATTCCATATATTCAAGAAGGAAGATTGAACACAGTAAGTAGCAATATGCAGATATAAAAAACTCAAACTTTTAGAAATGGGAGTTCCCTTTGTGGCACAGAAGAAACGAATCTGACTAGGAACCATGACATTGTAGGTTCGATTCCTGGCCTTGTTCAGTGGGTTAAGGATCTGGCATTGTTGTGAGCTGTGGTGTAGGTCGCAGATGAGGCTTGGATCCTGAGTTGCTGTGGCTGTGGTGTAGGCCGAAAAGCTATAGCTCCAATTAGATCCCTAGCCTGGGAACCTCCATATGCCATGGGTGCAGCCATAAAGAGATAAAAAGACAAAAAAAATTTTTTTAGAAATGAAAACTACATGTGCGATATAAAAAATATCCTGAATAGGACTTTCACTACTTGATTTCAAGATTCAATATAGAGGATGAGATTAAGATGGTGGAATAGAAGGACTGGAGCTCAACTTCTCTCCTAAAAACAACAAAATTCACAACTAAAGCCTGAGCATTCTTCACCCAAATGGACTGGAAACCTTAAAAAAGATATCCTACTCCAGAAGACAAAGAGGAGGCCACATCAAGAGGTAAGAGGGGCGATTGCGTGATATAAACAACCCCATACCTCTGAGTGGGAAACCCCACAGACTGGAAACTAACTGGTTCACAGAGACTCACCTATAGGAGTGAGAGTTCTGAGCCCCACATCAAACTCCCATGTGTGGGGATCTGGCATTGGGAGAAAGAGCCCCTGGAGCATCTGGCATTGAAGACCAGAGGGGCTTGTGTGCAGGAGCTCCATGGGACTGGGGGAAACAGAGACTCCATTCTTAAAAGGCACACACAGAGTTTCACATGCACTGGGTCCCAGGACAAATCAAAGTCTCCACAGGAATCTGGGTCAGACCTGACTGTAGTTCTTGGAGGATCTCCTGGGAGAACAGGGGTGATTGTGGTTAGTTGTGAGGGAAGGTTATTGGAAGCAGAGCTCTTGGGAATATTCAGCAGCTGTGCCTTTCTCTGGAGGTGGCCATTTTGGGAAAATCTGACCCCACTTGTCAGTCATCCTTGAGAAGCCCCAAGGCAAAAAACAATCCAGGTGGGATCACAGCCCCCCTCCACCCCCCCATCCCCCCCCATGCCCTTCAGTAAACAAGCTTCCTAAAGACCCCTCAGGCACACTAATATCATCCAGAGACAAAGCCCCACCCACCAGAGGGATTAGAATCAGCTCCACCTACCAGTGGGCAGGCATCAGTCCCTCCCATCAGGAAGCCTACAGCAAGCCCCCATACTGACTTCAGCCACAAGGGGGGCAGACACCAGAAGTAAGAGAGGCTACAAAAAAGTCACGACACCAAAAATCTATAAAAATGAAGACAGAGAACTATAACTCAGATGAGGGAGAAAGAAAAAAAAACCCAGAAAATTGGCTAAGCGATAAGGAGATTCTTCGCCTCCAGGAAAAAGACTTTAGATTGTTGATGCTGAAGATAATGCAAGACATTGGAAATAAACTGGAGGCAAAGATGGATAACTTACAGGAAACACTGACCAAAGAGATGCAAGATATAAAACTTAAACAAGAAGAGATGCAAAATACAATAACTGAAATAAATTCACTAGAAGCAGCTAAGAGCAGAATACAGGAGGCAGAAGAACACATAAGCGAGGTGAAGGACAGATTAGTAGAAAGTATGAATGCAGAACAGAAAAGAGAAAAAAGATTGAAAACAAATGAAGAGAGTCTCAGAGAATTCTGGGACAACATTAAACACACCCAAACCCATATTATAGGGGTGCCAGAAGGAGAAGAGAGAGAGAAGGAGACAGAAAAAATATTCCAAGAGATAATAGCAGAAAACTTCCCCAACATGAGAAAGGAATCACTCAAATCCAGGAAGCACAACGAGTACCATATAAAATAAACCCAAGGAGGAATACACTGAGACACATATTAATCAAACTGACCAAAATTAAAGACAAAGAGAAAATCTTGAAAGCAGCTAGGGAAAAGAAACAAATAACATACAAGGGAACCCCGATAAGATTATCAGCAGATTTTTCAGCAGAAACTCTGCAGGCCAGAAGGGAGTGGCATGATGTACTTAATGTGATGAAAGGAAAAAAACTTCAGCCAAGATTACTTTAGCCAGCAAGGCTCTCATTCAGATTTGAAGGAGAACTCAAAACCTTCACAGATAAGCAAAAGCTAAGAGAATTCAACAACATTAAACCAGCTTTACAACAAATACTAAAGAAACTTCTCTAGGCAGAAAAGAAAAGACAGCAACAGGAAACAAAAATGCCACAAATGACAAGGCTTACCAGTAAAGGTATATATACAGTAAAGATATGAAATCATCCATGCACAATTATGCCACCAAAATCAGAAATCATGAGAAGAGGTGGGTACAAATGCAGGACACTGGAGACGAACTTGCAATTAAGAGAACAAAAACTCAAAATTCAATATAAAGCAATGATAATCAAGACAGTATGGTAATGGCATGAAGAGAAACAAACAGATCAACAGAGATTCCAGAAACAGACCTTACACATATACAATCAGAAGATTTTCAACAAAAGTGTAAAGATAATTAAATGGAGAAAAGCTAAACTTTTAAACAAATGGTGTGTGATAGGTGAATATCCATATTCAAAAATAAAAATAAATGAAACTTGATCCACTCCTCATGCCATATGCAAAATAATACAAAGAGAATCATAGTTCTAAAAGTAAAACCTAAAACCATAAAACCTCCAGAAGACACAGGAGAAAATCTTCATGACCTTGCATTAAGCAGAGCTTTTCAGAAATATAATACCAAATGCACCAGCTATGAAAGAAAAAATAATAAATTATGTTTCACCTAAATAAGAATTTCTAGTCTTCAGAAGATTGTTATGCAAAAGACAGGGAGAAAACATTTGTAAATCACTTACCTAACGATGTATTTGTATTCACAACATAGAAATAACTCTTCAAACACAGTGTTAAGAAAACAAACAATCCAATTTAAAGAAATGGACAAAGATATGCATAGAAACTTCACCAAAAATACATATGGAAAATGTGTGTATGAAAAGAAGTTGGATTTCACTGGCTATTAGGGACAATTGAGACCTACTCCGATGGCTTTGAGCTGGTGAAGCTGTGGAACAAGTATAATTTTTTTTTTTTTTCTTTTTCGTCTTTTGTCTTTTGTTGTTGTTGTTGTTGCTATTTCTTGGGCCGCTCCCGCGGCATATGGAGGTTCCCAGGCGAGGGGTCCAATCGGAGCTGTAGCCACCGGCCTACGCCAGAGCCACAGCAACGCAGGATCCGAGCCGCGTCTGTAACCTACACCACAGCTCACGGCAACGCCGGATCGTTAACCCACTGAGCAAGGGCAGGGACCGAACCCGCAACCTCATGGTTCCTAGTCGGATTCGTTAACCACTGCGCCACGACGGGAACTCCCAACAAGTATAATTTTCATACATTGCTGGTGGTCGTATAAAATGGTGCAGTCACTTTAGAATGAATTTGACAGTTTCTTACAAAGCACACTTATCAGGAGTTCCCGTCGTGGCGCAGTGGTTAACGAATCTGACTAGGAACCATGAGGTTGCGGGTTCGGTCCCTGCCCTTGCTCAGTGGGTTAACGATCCGGCGTTGCCGTGAGCTGTGGTGTAGGTTGCAGACGCGGCTGGGATCCCGCGTTGCTGTGGCTCTGGCGTAGGCCAGTGGCTACAGCTCCGATTGGACCCCTAGCCTGGGAACCTCCATATGCCGCGGGAGCGGCCCAAGAAATAGCAACAACAACAACAACAACAACAACAACAACAACAAAAAAGACAAAAAAAAAAAAAGAAAATTTCAAAAAAAAAAAAAAAAAAAGCACACTTATCAGGTGATGCTACTATTCCATGACTAGTTATTTACTGAAGGGAAATGAAAGCATATGCTCATTCAAAGACTTATGACTATTCACAGCCATAGTAGCTGAAAAGTGAAAACAACCCAAATGTCTTTCAATAAGTGAATGGATTAAACAAATTAGGGCACATCCATAGAATAGACTGTTTTCATTAATAAAAAGAATAAGTGATACACTCAGTGGTGAACATGAATCTCAAAATAATTATGCTTCATGAAAGAAGCTAGACAAAAAAGAATAATCCCATAAGATCTCATTTATATAAATTCTAGAAAATGAAAATTAATTTATATTGACAGAATTAAAGTAGTGGTTTTCAGTGACAGGGTAGGGATGAAAAGGCGGAGGTGAGAGGGCATAAGGAAATTTCTGTAGGTAGTAGATATGTTCATATCTTAAACATATATTGATGGTTTCCTGACATATACATATGTGAAAATTTATCAAATTGTACCTTTAAATATAACCTGCTTATTACATAAATTACTCCACAAAAATTACCATACATGCACTGCGGTAGAAAGACATAGAAAAATCAGTCAATAAAAACAGACCCATAAGTGACTCAAATGATGGAATTAGTAGACAATGACATTAAAAGTTATTTCAATTAAATTCTCTATATTTGAGAAGTTAAGCAAAGACATGAAGGTATAATAAGTACCCAAATTGAGCTTCTAGTGAAAAATACAATTCATAAGCTGAAAAATACACTGACAGAATAGAAAACTAGGCACTGCAGAGTGAAAGATAAGTAAACGTGAAAAGACAGCAATAGAAGCAATCCAAAATGAGACTTAAAGAAAACTCTTAGGGATTATAAAGTTGCAAAAAAAACTTCATGCAGTCAAACTGAACTTGAAGTTAAATCTTTCAGTTAACTCTCTGAACTTAAATCTTTCTCATTACCCTTAGATCAGTCTGGGGCTGAGGCAGCTGCTTGGCTTGCTTTCTTTATCTAGTCACCATTTCCCCTTTTTTGTATTCAGTCCCCTCTTGGCTAGGGTTCAGGAGGAGAGGGGCTAAAGGGAAAGGGGAACATGATAAATGCAGAGTTATTTGACATCTCTGATTTGCAAGTATGCAATTACTGATTCTCTTGTGGGCCATTTCTGTGGGTACCCATGGAGGCTCTCCAATGGACTCTTTTTCCCCACAACCTTGTCTCATAGGCCTTGCACCCCCAGTCTCTGATGTTCCAGAGGTGCACTCCAACAGACTTGCTGATGAGACCTATCGTACCCACTAGTATGTTCTATTTGACAGAATTGAAAATGACTCCAGAATGGCATCTTCTGTACGTTTGACATCTGACCCACAGGAACTCTCTACTCATCAAAAATCTCAGGGAATCTAATCTGATCTCAAAAGCTGCAGCTTTTCTAGCTCTCCAGTCAATAGTCCTTACCAGCCCATTCCTCTTGGCGCCTCGAGTCCCTGGGTGGGACTTAAAACACCATATCCCTGTGTCCCTAAACTCCAGAGAATGTATCTGTGAGTAATCACACTTAGACCCTCTTTTTTTTTTTTTTGGCCGCCCTGCAACATATGGAGTCCCAGGGCCAGGGATCAGATGCAAGCCATAGTTGAGACCTAAGCTGCAGCTGCAGCAACGCTGGATCCTTAACCCACTATGCCTGACAGGGGATCAAACCTGCATGCCAGCGTTCCCAAGACACCGCAGATCCCATTGTGCCACAGCGGGAAATCCTTAGACCCTCTTTATTAGGCTTGAGTTTAGAGAGCAAGAACGCCCCCCATATTCCCACATAGGGGGCTCCCAGCCTTCCAATAATCCCCCAAATCCTCTTCACAAAATCAATATTCAAAATCTTGTCTGTTGTTCGACAACCTGGCTCTTGATCCAGACATGCTAACCATTTCTGGGTCACCAATTTTGAAATTTCTTCTAGCACTATTTAGTATTTGATATCTATCATTGACTTGGTTCCTTAGTCAAAACCTCAAGAATGCAAAATATGCTAAAACTGAAGTTTTTAAAAAATTTTATTGGAGTATAACTGACTTACAATTTTGTATTTCAAGTGCACAGCAAAGTGAATCAGTTTTACATACAAATACATCCATTCTTTTTCAGGTTCTTTTCCCATACAGGTTATTACAGACTATTGATTAGATTTCCCTGTGCTGTACAGTCGGTCTTTGCTAGTTATCTATTTTATATACAGCAGTATATAAAACAGTGTGTATATAGTATATAAAGTAGTGTGTAAATGTTTCTCCCATCCTCCTATAAAATTGAAGTTTTAACTAAGGAACTAAGGTGATAAATATCAGATATTAAATAGTGAAGAGATAATATGTAAAGCAAATGACACAAAAGAGCTGACACCAAAGGACACTCAGAAATTATTAGTCCCCTTCTCATTTCTTCCCTTTTAAAGATTCCATGATAAACATACAGGGCAGAGGGGAAATAAGAGCACAACCATTCAAGAAATATTTATTGATCACAGTTTCTGCTCTATAGAGGTTTGTCATCTAATAGAACAGATTATCTCCCTCCGTTAATAGGACACTGCACACTGATGAACAATTTATTTATTTACATGGCTCTCCACTGGATGGTGGGTACTTAAAGAGCATTTGGCAAAATATTTAATAAATTTTTGTTGAACTAACCGTAATAATAATACAGGCTTGAGTTTAGAGAGCAAGAACGCCCCCCATATTCCCACATAGGGGGCTCCCAGCCTTCCAATAACCCCCCCCAAATTGGCCTCCTATTATGTACCAGGTACAGCATTATTTTACCAGGCTGGATACCCTTCATTTATTCTCCTGTTTACCTACTCTCTCTTTCCCACCCTACTCTTTGCTCCAGTAGACTGACTTGTAAGGGCATCTTTGCCCTCTGACATCTGGCTGGTTTTACCTTGGAAGGGGGTGGGGGATGGAGGCCCTGGAAGAGAGGAGGAGAGTGAGGTTAGGCATTTATTGCCCTGGCTCTCTTTATCTTCTATCCCTTCCATTGCAGTGTTCTTCCACCGAAAAGGTCATGGTACCTGTCAACGAGGTCCTCTCTTCACAACCTTCTCCCTCTCACTGTCATTTTGGACCTAGAGGTGATAATAGCCATGGGGTTCCGTAAGATGCCTTATGGTTTCCCCATGCATGCTCCTGCTGGTAAATATGTTAATAGCTGGGTTTCTGGGAGCTGGAAGTGGGGGAGAAAGCCCTAATTTATAGCATTGCTTAAGTTCTGTGGTGTAAGTACTCCCACCATTGCTGATTTCAAAGTACCAATGGGCTATCACTCAGTATAGAGTTGAGAAAAGATCCACTGTGGCTTGCCATTATATAATATTCCTACCACACAGATATAATAGATGTTAAGTGTCTTCAACAGTGTTTATGACAGTACAATGTAAGAAGATAATTAGGAAGTGATGATCTTTAAGTATTTATTAGCTTCGTTTTCAATATAATTTATTAAACTTTTTTTTTTTTTTTTTTTTTTTTTTTTTTTTTTTTTTTAAGAGCTGCACCTGTGACATATGGAAGTTCCCATGCTAGGGGCTGAATTAGAACTGCCCTGCAGGCCTATGCCACAGGTATGGCAACAGTGGATTCGAGCTGCATCTGCAGCCTCCACTGCAGCCTGTGGCAATGGGATCCTTAACCCACTGAGCCACAATGGGAACTCCAATTTATTCAACGTTAAATTTACACCATCTAATTTTCAATAATGCCTGTGTTTAACAATTGTCTTGTAAAATATTCCTGAAAATTTAAATATCACCTCTTCTGAGCTGGTTCTAGCACACCAATTACTATTCTGCCCTCATGGTTTGTAAACTCTCTCAGAATTATCTTAATACGGCTGTACTGTCTGGTTCCTGCAGGGACTCCGACTAATTCACTTATGATCGTTTTCTTATTTAATCTCTGTAGCAATTGTTATTTGTCAAGTGCTATTATTATCTGTGTTTTATAGCGAGGAACCTGGAGGTTTAGAGAGATTAAGTAGCTTACCCTATCACATATGCAATAAGCGCTGGAACTGAAATACAAACCCAGGCTAATTCAAAGTTGGGGGCTTTACAGTGATATGAATACCAGGCAATTGGTTAAAAGTGGTTGAAAAGCATTCACAGTCAACTTGGAGGAAGGAAGAACAGATAGGACTTGTACAAATGAGGATTATTTCATGGAGATCTGGGTACAGTGGGTTGAAACTACTTATGGAGTTTGTAGAGCAATATGGAAAGTTTAATAACCAAGGATGTGGAGGCTATTGGGTTTTTTCAGTTTAATTTGAAATTGAAAGGGAAAAAATAGACTCATCAAGCTGAGTCAGAAAACATCTCTTAAACAGGAAATGAAAAAGACCTGAAAACAAATACCAAACCACAAATGTCAGAGTACATCACTCTGGCATTTAAGTCCCAAAAGGAAGAACAAAAACCCTATTACTTCATGAAAAAATGTAGGCATTGAAATACTGATGGATGAACTTTCATTTTTAAAGGTTATTCTAAAAGGCTGTGGTTGTTAATGGAATTTTTAAACTGTTGTCTGATTGGACACTTAGCAACCAGAGACTTTAGTCATGCCATACCCTTGAGATACTGTCCTTTCCTTGGACGGTACTCACCTATCCTTCTAAGATCAGCTCTGGAAGAAAGAGCTGATCCTAGTGGCAGACGGACACATATCTTTATACCTGGAAACAGAGCCACGGACCTGCAGTCTGCCCTTCACCGTGGAAGCACACTCTGGTCATCTCACTACAGAGAGTCCTATTCAGCCTTTGGAGGGATGGGGGCCCAGAGAAGTATCTTGGAAGCTTCAGCCCCTTTGGCAGAGGATTTTGGAGGGAAAGAGGATGTCTATAGAATTTGAGAACATCAGAGCTGTAAGGGCTATTCTCCGGAGCAGTGCCTCCTTAGGGGTCACTGTAAATAATGATAGGAGACCTCAAGTCCTTACTAGTATCTCCCAACTCAGAAAACATTAACCATTCGCATTAATCGTTTTCCTTCAGGCGAACACACAGGTGAACCAAGACATTAATCTTGTCTTTTAGCGAAATTTATTTTAGCTCACAGTCTAACACAAGTTACCTTGTGATGATCACAAGTCCCAGTTGGTGGTTTGACTTTGGTTAATAAAAAAATGAAAAAAAAATTTTGTGATAAAATAATAGAGCAAAACAAAATAAAAAAATGAATAATGAATGGGCAAGCATTTTTACATCCTCATTTTGATAGGTATGGAGTAGGATGGTTATACAAGTAGTTGTAGAAGTCCCAGTAGGGGACCATAGATAGAGAGGGAAACCTAAGGAACTTTGGGCGAACACTGTAAGCGATTTCTTAATAATTGCTCAAGAAAGCCATCAGAATGAAGCAGGCTTGCTTAACTATAAAATCATACATCAAAGCATGAGATATGCCTCAGGTCATCAAGTGAGAGGGAAAATGATATAATGACCCTTAAGACTAAGGACAGGAATTTAAGGGAAAGATGACATTTCAAAGCAGGACACCCTCATTATACAGACACCTGAGATGATTCAATATATTTTAGTATATGTTGCCACCCTTCTACCGATTTGAATAAAACCCATAACAGTCCTAGTTTGTCCTCATAGGGTCAATATTCTCTTAACAGGTACAGAGGAGCTACTGATGTAAGCCTGACGTCTACTTGAAGAAGGAGGAAGAAGTTGGTCTTTTTCCCCTTCCCACTTTCCTTGGATTATAAAAATGTAGCCCACCTAATGTTCCAGGCAGAATTTCTTTGCCTGCTCGCTTGTATCTCTCACAGGAGTCCTATTTTAATTAACCTATTTCTTGTCAATCACTTTGTCTCTCTCTGAATTCCTTCTGTGCTGAGACACAAAGAACCTGAACTTCAGTTAAGTCCAGACACCAGGAGAGTGATTCTAAATAAACCATGGGTTCAAGTCCCAATCTGGGTTCTGGCTAGGTTCAAGTCCTAAGTGCTGTCGTCAGTTTCAATTTTGATTGATGAGGACATTGAGACTCAGGTGGGTGAACTTGTCTAAGCCTGTTAGTGGAGTTGGACTTCAACTGAGTGATTGATGCCAGAATATAAGCTCTTCACTAACTGTTATCATGGGAAGAGTTAGAAAAGTAAATAAAACCGCTGTGACAAATTAGATCGAACTAGATGGTTTCAAGATTCTATGAGTCTCTAATAAGTTAAAATCCTAATGTGTTAAACCATCCATGAGGTCAGGAACCTTCACTCTAAGAGGCAGATTGGTGGCGGAACGTGTTGTGAGAGTCCAGAGAGTGGGATTCTGGCCCAAGTAGCTACATGATTTTAGGAATGTCCCTTCCCAACTGGACCTTTCTCTTCAGTAGAATAGTTGGACTTCTTTCAGGGTAGCCAGTTTCCCAGAGAGAAAAAGAAGAATCTGACAGGCCTTTTAGGGCACAGCATTCTCTAGCCATATCCTATTGAACGAAGTAAAATCACAAGGCCAGCTTAGACTCAAGGGGACAGGAGACAGCCTGCCTTATGATAGGAGGAGCAGCATGTGCACACAAGGACTCACTGGTGGCCACCTTAGGTCACCACCTACTACAACATCATGAGCGGAGTTCCACAGTCAAATTAAGTTTGGGAAACCTGGATTAAACACAAAAAGTTTTCTTGGAGTTCCTGTGGTGGTACAGCAGAAACAAATCTGACTGGGATCCATGAAGACTTGGGTTGGATCCCTGGCCTTAGTGGCCTGGCGTTGCCCTGAGCTGTGGTGTAGGTTGCAGACACAGCTTGGATCCTGCATTGTTGTGGCTGTGGTGTAGGCCACAGCAATGATTTGACCCCTAGCCTGGGAACTGCCATATGCTATGGGTGCGGCCCTAAAAAGCAAAAAAAAAAAAATTTCTTAGCAGCAAGATTTCTTAGAGTTGTTAAAATGCTAATTGAAGTGCCAAGAATGATATAAAGTCACAAGTGTAAAAGAAGTGAAAGAAGTTGTTTAATGATTGCTTTCTAGCCTAACTTTGCCCTTCCTGACCTTCTTATATACATCAATAGGAAAGAAGAGGATAAGAACATAGCCAATCTAACAGGAAGCATTTATGGTTAAACTGGTTACCACAAACAGTCCCAGTCTTTGAAAGATAAATGATGTCTTCAGGCTGTTACAAAGGACCTGGACCGACTTCAGTATTTTCTCCATCCATTGGGGAAAAAGCCACTGTTCTTGTTAATTAAAGCCTCCTTCAGCATAAATTGAGATTCTGGACTTCCTGTTGCTGAGAAAAATCAATCCTGTTGCTCATTAAAATGATTTCTTCCTGCCTTTAGAACCAGGTTTTTTTTAATGAGTTCCAATTAGGTGTGGGAAGATAATAAAATCAAGGATGACTTTTCAATTCTTTGTCTCATAGTAAGCAACTGGCATTTTCTTGGCTGTCTGGTTAACTATAAAGCAAAGAAATGACTCATTGGGGTGACTGATGCCTTGGACAGGTGGTATATGTGGAAGTAACCTGGTGTGGAGGAAGAGAGAAAGCTCTGGAACCTGCCTGATCTGACTTTGAATTCCTGCTTCTCTACGTATACCTTGGAAATCCTTTAGGAAGTTACGTTAAATTCTTGGATCTTCAGTTTACTCATCTATAAAACCCAAGTTATAGGGCTTTTGAAGAGATTAAATGTGATATTGTTTGCTTATCTATTTATTTGTATCACTCACTCAACAAACATTTAGTTATTGTACCTAATGTGTGGCAGGTAGTAACTATGAACTGAGTATGTAAGTTTGGAAAGGAAAAAAACCATATGCATGTAAACTAGTGAATAACAAATTTGCAACTAACATTTTTTGCCGAGTATTGTATACTCAGGTCATAATAAGACATGAGCAGGATGCTGGGATAGTTAACAGTAGGAAGCAGTGTCTTATCTCAGACTGGGTTACAAAGGAATGTTCCTCTGAATTGATATTTAGGTTGAAATACGATGGATGAGAAGGAGCCAGTCATGTGAGGAGCAGAGAGAGGAACATTCCAGGCAGAAAAATCAGCAAATGGCAAATTTCTAATATGATATAAAACTTAATGAGTTTGAATGTAATGTGAACTGACAGAAGACTAATTTGGCTGCAGCATAAAGCGAGGGGAAGGCTGGAGAGCCTGGCAAAGGAAGGATCATGTAAAGTATAGATAAGAAGTTTCGACTTTATTCTAACTGCGATAGGGAGGCATTGTGGAACTGTGAATGGAGAAAACACGACCCAAATTCAAAATAGTAAAAGATCCCTCTGGGTCCCTCTGTAGACCAGAGGGAAGGGGAGCAAGAGCGGAGAAAAGGGAAACAACTAGGAAGGCATTGTGGTATTCCAGAAGAGAACTGATGGTCATTTGTGCTGGGCTGGTGGCTCTGGCAATAAAAATAAGCTGACAAAATATTGTAGTTGAACTGGTAGGACGTGGTGATGGATGGGATGTGGAAAGTGAGAGAGACAAATGGGTCAAATGGATTTTTCAGGGTTTTGGTCTGGAAACCAGATGAGCAGAGATTCCATTCGCTGAAAAAGGGCAAGTTGGGGAAGGTGTAGGTTTGAGGTAGGGGTCAGAGGATCTTAAGACTTTCAGGGTGGGCATGCTGAGTTTCTGAGAGAACCAGTTTGAGATGCTAGGTAGGTTACTAAATATATGAGACGAGATCAGAGATGAGGTCTTGGCTGGAGGCAAGAACTTGGGAAATCATCAGTATACAGAGAGTATTTAAGGCCATGGGACAGAATGAGAACACTTAGGAGCAGAGAGAGAGAGAAGACAGGCTGAAGGAAGCCTCGAATAAGACTGAACAAGGAGGAAGGAGTCAGTGAGAGAATGAATGGCTGGTGGGGTGGGAGAACAAAGTAGTTGAGGAAGCTAAGAGAGAAAGAATAGTGTTTCATAGAGATATTTGAATGCTTCTGAGAAGTTGAGTATGAGGAAGTGTGGTCTGTCCATTGGATTTAGCAATGTGGTATGATGCAGGTGGAACCCAGACTGATGGAAGAAAGAATGGGAAGTACCAAAGTGGAGGTGGTCTGTTTGGTATTTCTTTTGTGAACTCATGTTAAGAAAAACGAAGGTGTTTTAGAAGGCTATCAAAGGAAGTACAGCTGAGTTTCCTGCTTGTCTACCTCATACCCACTCTATCCCTACTCCTTATTAACTTTTTCTTAGGGCAGCAATATGTTTAGTTAACAAACTGGACTTCCTCCCTCAGTATTTGGGGAAACCAGTGAAACTGAAGGCATTCTATAAACATTCTTTTAAAGTGACTGACTCACCTATCTTTCCCCCTTCTTCTGCTGAGATGGCTGATAAGAGGGTGAGAACTACACTGGCCATATTGCAACCATGAGAAGAACCTGAAAACAGAAGCCCCAATTCCCTAGTTTAGGCAGTTGAATAGCAAGATTGGACAGTGGACAAGGGAAGCAAAAATATTTTTAGACCCGAGGGATACCAGAGTATATTGGCAGACTGGGTAAAGAAGAACCTAGGGCATAATGACAGGACTGTAGCCCTTGAAAAGGCATATGTAGAGAGGGCCTGGATATCTATTGATGAATTGGCCTTTCATAGGCTTCTGCAGCAGATTTAGGACATGTACCAATTTTTTTTTTTTTTTTTTTTTTTGGCTATGCCTGCAAAATTCTCCAGGCTGGGATCAAACCTGTGCAGAGCAGCAACCCAAGCCACAGCAGTGACAATGCTGGATCCCTAATCCACTGCACCGCAAAGGAACTCTATCAAGGCTCTTTTCTGAGGAAAACTCCAACAACTCTGGCATTCCATTATTCCTTTCACCCTTCATCTTTTCTCCAGGGACTAGAGTTTCCTGTCTCTTCCTTCCTTCTTTTTTTTAATTACTCAATGAATTTTATTACATTTACAGTACAACGATCATCACAACCAAATTTTATACCATTTCCATCCCAAAGCCCCAGCCCATCCCCCCTACCCCCAACCTGTCTCCTTTGGAAGACAGAAGTTTTTCAAAGTCTGTGAATCAGTATCTGTTCTACAAAGAAGTTCATTGTGTCCTTTTCTTTTTTTGTCTTTTCACCTTTTCTAGGGGAGGTTCCCAGGCTAGGGGTTGAATTGGAGCTGGAGCTGCCAGCCTGCGCCAGAGCCACAGCAAAGTGGGATCCGAGCCGCATCTGCAACCTACACCACAGCTCTACCGCAATGCCGGACCCTTAAGCCACTGAGCAAGGCCAGGGATCAAACCCATACCTCATGGTTCCTAGTCAGATTCGTTAACAACTGTGCCATGACAGGAACTCCACGTGTCCTTTTTTTAGATTCCACATTTGAGTGATAGCATATGACATTGGTGTCTTACTGTGTAACTAACTTCACTTAGCATGGTAATTTCTAGGTCCATCCATGTTGCTGCAAATGCCATTCTTTCTTTCCTTTTGATGGCAGAGTAATATTCCATTGTGTCTGTGTACCAGTTCTTCTTTATCCATTCCTCTGTCGATGGACATTTAGGTTGCTTCCATGTCTTGGCTATCGCATATAGTGCTGCAATGAACATTGGAGTACAGGTTATCTTTTCAAGTCGTGGTTGTCTCTGGACAGATGGCAGGAGTGGGACTGCTGGATCAAATGGTAATTCTAGTTTCAGTTTTCTGAGGAATCTCCATACGGTTTTCCACAGTGGTTGTACCAAATTACATTCCCACCAACAGTGTAACAGGGTTCCCTTTTCTCCACACCCTCTCCAGCATTTATTGTTTGTAGACTTTTTGATGATGGCCATTCTGGCCAGTGTAAGGTGGTCCCTCAGAGTAGTTCTGATTTGCATTTCTCTAATTAGTCATGCTGAACATCTTTTCATGTGTTTTTTGGCCATCTGTATGTCTTCTTTGGAGAACTGTCTGTTTAGATCTTCTGCCCAATTTGTGATGGGATTGGTTAATTTTTTGTTTTTTTGATTTTTTTGTTTTTGTTTTTTTGTGGGATTTTTTTTGGGGGGGGGTATTGAGCTACAGGAGATGTTTATAAACTTTGGAGATTAATCCCTTGTCAGTTGCTTCATTTGCAAGTATTTTCTCCCATTCTGTGTGTTGTCTTTTCATTTTGTTTGGGGTTTGCTTTGCTGTGCAGAGACTTTTAAGTTTAATTAGGTCCCATCTGTTTATTTCGGTTTTTATTGTCATTACTCTAGGAGGTGGATCTGAGAAGATAGCGCCGTGGTTTATGTCAGAGAGTGTTCAGCCTATGTTCCCCTCTAAGAGTTTTTATAGTATCTGGTCTTATGGTTAGGTATTTAACCCATTTTGAAGTTTATTTTTGTGTGTATGGTGCTAGGAAGTGTTCTCATTTCATTCTTTTACATGTGGCTGTCCAGTTTTCCCAGAACCACTTACTGAAGGGACTGTCTTTTCTCCATTGTGTGGTCTTGCCTCCTTTGTCATAGATTAGTTTACTGTAGGTGTGTGGGTTTAATTCTGGGCTGTCTACTCCATTCCATCGATCTGTATTTCTGTCTTTGTGCCAGTACCATATACTTTGTAGTATAGTCTGCAGTCAGGGAGCCTGATTCCTCCAGCTCCATTTTTCTCTCTCAGGACTCCTGTCTCTTCCTTTCTAAATTGATTCCCCATGCTGCTGCCAGAGTGAACATTCCAAAATGTAAATATGATTTTAGAAGACTGCCTAGCTCCTTGTTACCCACAGAATAAAGCTGCACTCATTTGCTTCACATTTAGGACATTCTCTAAGACAAATACCATAGAATATCAATTATATGTGGAATCTAAACTATGACACAAATAACTTATCTACAAAAGAGAAACAGACTCATTAACACAGGGAATACACTTGTGGTTGCCAAGGGGAAGGGAGGGTGGATGAGGGAAGAATTGGGAGTTTGGGATTAGCAGGTGCAAACTATTATATGTAGGATGAATAAACAACAAGGTTCTGCCATGTAGCACAGGGAACTATGTTCAGTAGCCTGTGATAAACCGCAATGGAAAAGAATATGAAAAAGTATACATACATATGTATAACTGAATCACTTTGCTGTACTGTATAGCATAAATTAATATAACATTGTAAATCAACTATACTTCAACTGAAAAAAAGACATTCTCTTTCTGCCTTTTCTTTCCATCTTCCTATCCTCAATGTTTTATTAAGCATTCAGCCTGGTAGCAATGCCTGGCTATTGGCACTTCCCTAATGGTGCACTATTTTTCCCACCTCTATACCTTTCTTTATATTTTCCCCTCTTTTGGTGCACTATTTTTCCCACCTCTATACTTTTCTTTATGTTCTCCCCTATTTCTGATATTCTTCTTCCTTTCTTTCTCATTAATATACTTTCAAGGCACAGCTCAAATGCCAGCTGTGATGCCTCCAGTGAGAATTAACCCATCTTTCCTTTCATTCTGAGAAAAGCAGTTTGTCTCCCTCCCATGATGCTTCTCTATCCTTCAGATAGGTGATTCAGCTTTTCCTTCCCACTGGATCATAAGTTCTTGAGGCCAAGGGCTCAGGGACTGATTCAACTTTTGTAGTCTTTCTTTTCTCCACTCAGCTCAATAAGTATTTGTTGAATGAATGAATGAATGAGGACCAAGCCTCCCTGTTTACTAAGAGGAAACCTGTGAACATCTGTTGTGTTGCCAGTTTAGCATCCTTTCTCTGTTCCTAGTAACCGTATCCTTCCTTCCCTGAGAGGCTGAAGCTTTTCCATTCCCCCCAGCTCCAGTCCTCTCCCCACCAGACCCCCGGCTCCTGCTGTAGCTCCTCCTTCAACTCTATGAGCTGCCCAAGAGTGTTCTACAACGCTTCCCTTCTTGACTAAGTTGGTCAGAATTTAGGAATCAGAGGGACCACATGAAATAGAATTTTATTTTAGGACAGTCTTGATGAATTAGTCCCTTGCAATCCTTTTGATAATTCCCTTTAAGTCGGGCTTTTGGTTGTGGTGAGATAGGGTGTCGGGTAGGGTCCATCCTTCTCTGCTGAGTCGCCCCTCACTGCAGTAGATCTCAGCTACCTCCTGCTTTCCCATTGCAGGGTACAATGGATGGTTCTGGGTTCCAACACATCCTGAGGTAAGAGAGGGCAGCTTGGGAGAGCTGAGCTCTGGCTGTCTCTTTCTGGCTGTACCAGAGAACTTCTTTCACGTGGCCAATACCTAATTATTTATTTAAATTTATTTTTTGCTTTTTAGGGCGACACCTGCAGCATATGGAAGTTCCCAGGCTAGGGGTTGAATCAGAGCTGTCATTGCCAGCCTATGCCAGAGCCACAGCAACTCGGAATCTGGGCCACATCTGTGACCTACACTATAGCTCACAGCAATGCCAACTCCTTAACCCACTGAGTAAGGCCAGAGATTGAACCTACACCTTCATGGATACTAGCTGGGTTTATAACCTGTTGAGCCACAACAGGAACTCCCCCCAAGTTCTTCTGGTCATGGTATCTGGCCCACCAGGTGATCTCCTCCTAGGGTCCCAAATAGGGAGTGGGCCAGGACCGCTATGCCCTAATTGTTCTCTTCAACTTGTCAGGGTTTCAGCCCAGGGAGAGGAAAGGAGCACAGTTTGACTGTCTACCTCTTCACCTCTGTTTCTTCTCTCTGCCTTCAGCCTATCCTGTCTTCAAAAGCCTTCTTTCTTCTCTCTGCCTTCAGCCTACCCTGTCTTCAACAGCCTTGGTTTATAAAGTGTGGGCTTTTCTTTTACTTCTATTTTATATTCTTTATTTTTTGCATCTAGTGTTACGGCTATCTCATTTACCCCAAGGAAGAATTCTATGTCAAGTTGATATGTAAAATGGGAACAAAGAAATTCAGACTTTCAAACCTATTGCCTCACTTTAAAATGTCAGCGCTGATGGTTACCGTTCTCTGAATTCCTTTGGGAAGAGTCCAACTTCCCCTCTGCCTACCCTATTCCCCACCTGCAGCCACGAAAGGTGAGTAACTTGGCTGACTATGGAGAAGATCAGGTAATGTGCATGTAAATCTACGTCAATATTTTTCAGATATTTCCTTTCGATCTTTGATTAAAGAACCCTAGGTGATACAAGTAGCGTTACATACAATTCACAACTTGCCTGTGGATAATTTAACCTTTCCTTTTTGCTAAGGCCTTTCCAAGAATTACCCAAAAGGGATTTGATCCAGAGTAAAAACAGAAACAGATAGGACCATCACACTGGCAGAGAATGGGAGCAGGAGACTCAGGATAGACCTGGTGAGCAGAAGCAAAACCTTCCTCCTGATTTCATGAAGTGATGTAAAACACCCTGAAACACAAATGTCATCTGTGGAGGATGTGGGAAGCAGGGGCAAGAGATCTGACAATTCTAGATCACTGTCTAAATCACTACATTTGATTGAGCTTAATTAAACATGATTAGGATATGAGGCAAGTTGAGGGCTTCGAATTAATAAATTAAAAATGGTGAAGATGGGATTAAGATGGTGAAGCAGAAGACCTGGAGCTCACCTTCTCTCATAAAAGCAACAAAATTACAACTAACTGCTGAAAAACCTTCAACCAAACTGCCAACTATCAAAAAAGATATCCTGCTCCAGAAAACAAAGAGACCACATCAAGAGGATAGGAGGGGGGGGATTATGCTATATAAGCAACCCCATACCTGCTGGGTGGGCAGCCCGCAGACTGGAAGGTAAATGTATTACAGACACTCACCTACAGGAGTGAGAGTTCTGAGCCCCCACATCATGTCCCCATGCCTGGGGATCTGGCACTGGGAGAAAGAGCACCTGGAGCATCTGGAATTGAAGGGCAGTGGGGATTGAGCACAAGAGCTCTACAGGACTTGGGGAAATGGAGACCCCACTCTTGAAAGATGCACACAGGCTTTCATGTATAATAGGTCCCAGGGCAAAGCAGAGACTCTGTAGCAATCTGGGTCAGACCTAATGGCAGTTTGTGGAAGATCTCCTGGGAAAACAGGGGGTGACTGTGGGTTGTTGTTGGGGAAGGACACTGGAGGCAAAGGTCTCTGGAATAATCATCAGCATGTGTTCCTCTAGAGGTGGCCATTTTGGAAAAATCTGTTCCTGCCCATCAGCATTGAGAAGCCCCAGGCCAAACAATAATCCAGGTGGGATCAGAGCCCTACCCATCATCAAACAGGCTGCGTAAAACCCCCCAGGTACACAGCCACCACCTCTAATCTCACCCAGAGACAAAGCCCCACCAGAGGGATAATAAGAATCAGCTCCATCTACCAGTGGGAAGGCACCTGTCCCTCCCATCAGGAATTCTACAGCAAGCCCTCCCCACCTGCCACAAGGGGGGCAGACATCAGAAGCGAGAGAGGCTACAACTCCACTGTCTGCAAAGAGGAGACCATACCAAAAATCTAAACAAAATGAAAAGGCAGAGAATTATGACTCAAACAAGGAATCAAGGAAAAAACCCCAGAAAAATCCAGTGAAGTGATCTGGAGATTATCAGCCTCCATGAAAAAGACTTTAGACTTATGACTATGAAGATGATTTGAGACATTGTAAATAAACTGGAGGCAAAGACTGATAGATTATAAGGAACACCGAGCAAATACAAGAGTTAAGGATTAAGCAAGTAGAGATTCAAAATACAGCAACTGAAATGAAAAATCCATTAGAAGCAACCAACAACAGAACACAGGAGGCAGAAGAATGAATAAGCAAGGTGGAGGACAGACAAGTGGAAATCACTAATGTGGAACAGAAAAAAAGAGAAAAGATTGACAAGAAATGAAGACAGTCTAAAAGAACTCTGGACAATGTTAAACGCACTAACATCTGTATTATGGGGTGCCAAAAGGAGAAGAGAGAGAGAAAGGGACAGAAAAATGTTTGAAGAGATAACAGCCAAAAACTTCCCTAACATGGGAAAGGAATCACTCACTCAAATACAGGAAGCACAACAAGTAGCATTTAAAATAAGCCCAGGGAGGAACACCCCAAGACACATATTAATCAAACTGAACAAAATTAAAAACAAAGAGAAAATATTGAAAGCAGCTAAGGAAAATAAACAAGTAACACACAAGGGAACCCCAACAAGGTTACCAGCAGATTTTTTTTAGTAAAAACTCTGCAGGTCAGGAGAGAGTGGCATGATATAAAGTAATGAAAGGAAAAAAAATTCCAACCAAGATTACTCTACCCAGCAAGGCTCTCATTCAGACTTGAAGGAGAAATCAAAAGCTTTATAGAAAGCAAAAACTAAGAGAATTCAGCACCATTAAACCAGCTTCATGAAAAATACTAAAGGAACTTCTCTAGGTGGAAAAGAAAAGCCCACAACTAGAAACAAAAATACTACCAATGACAAGGCTCATCAGTACTGGCATACATACAGTAAAGATTAGTAAAGGTAGGAAATCATCCACACACAAATATGTTACCAAAATCAGAAATCATGAGAAGAGGAAGGTACAAATGCAAGACACTGGATCTGCACTTGTAATTAAGAGACCAAGAACTTAAAATAATCTTGTGTATATATATATATATCCCTATATCAAAGCTTCAGGGTAACTGCAAACAAAAAATCTACAATAGCTACCCACACAAATAAGAAAAAGCAATCCAAACACAACAATAAAGACAGCCATCAAACCACAAGAGAAGGGAAGAAAAAAGAAACAACAAAGCCAAAACAGTTAATAAAATGGCAATAAGAACATACATATCAGTAATTACCTTAAATGTAAATGGACTAAATACCCCAACCAAAAGACATAGACTGGCTGAATGGATACAAAAACAACATCCATATATATGCTGTCTTCAACAGACCCACTTCAGTTTTAAGGCATACAAACTGAAAGTGAGGGGATGGGAAAAAATATTCCATGCAAATGGGAATCTCAAGAAAGCTGGAGTAGCAAAACTCATCAGACAAAATAGATCTTAAAATAAAGAATATTATAAGAGACACAGAAGGACATTACATAATGATCAAAGGATCCATCCAAGAAGATATAACAATAGTAAATACATATGCACTCAAAACAGGATTGCCTCAATATATAAGGCAACTGCTTACATATTTAAGGCAACAACCTTAAAAGGAGAAATTGACAATAACACAATAATAGTGGGGAACTTTAACACCCCACTTACAGCAATGGACAGATCATCTAGACAGAAAATCAACAGAGAAACCCAGGCCCTAAATGAAGCATTAGACCACATGGACTCAATAGATATTTATAGGACATTCCACCCAAAAGCAGCAGAATACACATCCTTCTCAAGTGCACAGGGAACATCCTCTAGGATAGATCACATTCTGGGCCACAAATCAAGCCTCAGTAACTTTAAGAAAATTGAAATCATCTCAAGCATCTTTTCCAACCACAACACTATACGACTGAAAATTAATGACCAAAAAAATGCAAAAAACACAAATATGTGGACACTAAACAACATGCTGCTAAACAGCCCATGGATCACTGAAGCCAAAGAGGAAATTAAAAAATACCTAGAAGCAAAGAACAAAGACACAACAACCCAAAACCTATGGGATGCAGAAAAAGCAGTTCTCAGAGGGAAGTTTATAGCAATACAAGCCTACCTCAGGAAAAAAGAAAAAGCTCAAATAAACAACATAACTTTACATCTAAGGAAGCTAGAGAGAGAAGAACAAACAAGACCAAATGTTAGTAGAAGGAAATAAATCATAAAGATCAGAGCAGAAATCAATGAAACAGAAACAAAGAAAACCATAGAAAAGATCAATGAAACTAAGAGCTGGTTCTTTGAGAGGTTCAAAATTGATAGACCCTTAGCCATACTTAGGAGAAAAAAGAGAGAGGACTCAAATCACTAAAATTAGAAATGAAAAAAATGTTACAACAGACATCACAGAAATACAAAGGATCATAAGAGACTACTACAAGCAACTAACTATATGCCAATAAAACAGAAAACCTAGAAGAAATGGGTAAATTCTAGAAAGTACAATCTTCCATGACTAAACCAAGATGAACAGACCAATCACAAGTACCAAAATTGAAACTGTGATTAAAAAACTTCCAAGAAACAAAAGTCCAGGACCAGATGGCTTCACAGGTGAATTCTATCAAACATTTAGAGAAGAGCTAACACCTATCCTTCTGAAACTATTCCAAAAAAGTTCAGAAGAAGGAACCCTCCCAAACTCATTCTATGAGGCCATCATCACCCTAATACCGAAACCAGACAAAGATACCACAAAAAAAGAAAATTACAGGTTAATATCACTGATAAAAATAGATGCAAAAATCCTCAACAAAATACTAGCAAACCCAATCCAAAAACACATTAAAAGGACTGTACATCATGATTTATCCCAGGGATGCAAGGATTCTTCAATATCTGCAAATCAATCAGTATGATACACCACATTAACGAACTGAAGAATAAAAACCTATGATCCTCTCAATAGAGTCCGAAAAAGGTTTTGATAAAATCCAACACCCATTTCTGATAGAGACGCTCCAGAAAGTGGGCATGGAGGGAACCTACCTTAACATAATAAAGGCCATTTATGACAAACCCACAGCTAACATCATTTTCAATGGTGAAAAGCTGAAATAATTCCTGCTGAGATCAGGAACAAGACAAGGATGTCCACTCTCACCACTACAATTCAAAATAGTTTTACAAGTCCTAGCCATGGCAATCAGAGAAGAAAAAGAAATAAAATAAATCTAAATTGGAAAGGAAGAAGTAAAACTATCACTGTTTGTAGATGACAGGATACTATACATAGAATACCCTAAAGATGCTACCAGAAAACTGTTAGAGCTCATTGATGAATTTGGCAAAGTCGCAGGATACAAAATTAATACACAGAAATCAATTGCATTTCTATATATTAACAATCAAAGATCAGAAAGAGGAATAAAGGAAACAATTCCATTTACCATTGCATCAAAAAGAATACAATACTTAGGAATAAACTTACCTCAAGAGACAAAAGACATGTACTCTGAAAACTGCAAGATGCTGATGAAAGAAATCAAAGATGACATAAACAGATGGAAAGACATACCATGCTCTTGGATTGGAAGAATCACTATTATCGCAATGACTATATAATCCAAGACAATCTACAATTCAATGCAATCCCTATCAAATTACCCAGGACATTTTTCACAGAACTAGAAAAAAATATTTTAAAAGTTTGTTTGGAAGTGCAAAAGAACCAGAATAGCCAAAGCCATCCTGAGAAAGAAAAATGGAGCTGGAGGAATCAGGCTCCCTGACTGCAGACTATACTACAAAGCTACAGTCATCAAAAGTATATGTACTGGCACAAAGACAGAAATACAGATCGGTAGAATGGGGTAGACAGCCCAGAATTAAACCCACACACCTACAGTAAACTAATCTATGACAAAGGAGGCAAGACCACACAATGGAGAAAAGACAGTCCCTTCAGTAAGTGGTTCTGGGAAAACTGGACAGCCACATGTAAAAGAATGAAATGAGAACACTTCCTAGCACCATACACACAAAAATAAACTTCAAAATGGGTTAAATACCTAACCATAAGACCAGATACTATAAAAACTCTTAGAGGGGAACATAGGCTGAACACTCTCTGACATAAAGCACAGCGCTATCTTCTCAGATCCACCTCCTAGAGTAATGATAATAAAAACCGAAATAAACAGATGGGACCTAATTAAACTTAAAAGTCTCTGCACAGCAAAGCAAACCCCAAACAAAATGAAAAGACAACACACAGAATGGGAGAAAATACTTGCAAATGAAGCAACTGACAAGGGATTAATCTCCAAAGTTTATAAACATCTCCTGTAGCTCAATACCCCCCCCCAAAAAAAATCCCACAAAAAAACAAAAACAAAAAAATCAAAAAAACAAAAAATTAACCAATCCCATCACAAATTGGGCAGAAGATCTAAACAGACAGTTCTCCAAAGAAGACATACAGATGGCCAAAAAACACATGAAAAGATGTTCAGCATGACTAATTAGAGAAATGCAAATCAGAACTACTCTGAGGGACCACCTTACACTGGCCAGAATGGCCATCATCAAAAAGTCTACAAACAATAAATGCTGGAGAGGGTGTGGAGAAAAGGGAACCCTGTTACACTGTTGGTGGGAATGTAATTTGGTACAACCACTGTGGAAAACCGTATGGAGATTCCTCAGAAAACTGAAACTAGAATTACCATTTGATCCAGCAGTCCCACTCCTGCCATCTGTCCAGAGACAACCACGACTTGAAAAGATAACCTGTACTCCAATGTTCATTGCAGCACTATATGCGATAGCCAAGACATGGAAGCAACCTAAATGTCCATCGACAGAGGAATGGATAAAGAAGAACTGGTACACAGACACAATGGAATATTACTCTGCCATCAAAAGGAAAGAAAGAATGGCATTTGCAGCAACATGGATGGACCTAGAAATTACCATGCTAAGTGAAGTTAGTTACACAGTAAGACACCAATGTCATATGCTATCACTCAAATGTGGAATCTAAAAAAAGGACACGTGGAGTTTCCATCATGGCTCAACAGAAATGAATCTATTATCAGTGAAGAGACAGGTTTGATCCCTGGCCTTGCTAGTGGGTTAAGGATCTGTGGTGTAGTCGCAGATATGGCTCTGATCCTGAGTTGCTGTGGCGCAGGCTGGCAGCTCCAGCTCCAATTCGACCCCTAGCCTGGGAAACTCCTTATGCTGTGGGTGGGGCCGTAAAAAGACAAAAAATGAAAATAGAAAGGATACAATGAATTTCTTTGCAGAACAGAAGCGGAATTGAAAACTGGCAGTTTCCAAAGGAGACAGGTTGGGGGTAGGGGGGATGGGCTGGGTCTTTGGGATGGAAGTACTATAAAATTTGTTGTGATGATTGATGTACAACTATAAATGTAATACAATTCATTGCGTTAAAAAAAATGGTAATAGATAAGTAAAGACAGAGGCAATTTGAACCCTCACATTTTTGACTGAAAATTAAATCTCTCCTATGTGGTTGCTTGCATTTCCCTTTTAATCAATTCCGCACTATTTTTCCATGCTTTGGAAATCCTGCAAGAATTATAATAAAGGTGTTTCTCATCAAGTTTGGAAAGAAGTAGCAGGAGCCCGAGGTAATCATGAGACAATTAAAGGCCAAAATGTGAATGATGCGAAGCTTCTTTAGGATTTCTCCAAGCAGAGTATCCCACCCTGGATCAGCTCGAATGAAATAAAGTTAGGAAGAATGGGAGTTCCCGTCGTGGCGCAGTGGTTAACGAATCCGACTGGGAACCATGAGGTTGCGGGTTCGGTCCCTGCCCTTGCTCAGTGGGTTAACGATCCGGCGTTGCCATGAGCTGTGGTGTAGGTTGCAGACGCGGCTCGGATCCTGCATTGTTGTGGCTCTGGCGTAGGCTGGGGGCTACAGCTCTGATTCGACCCCTAGCCTGGGAACCTCCATATGCCGTGGGAGCGGCCCAAAGAAATAGCAAAAAGACAAAAAAATAAATAAAGTTAGGAAGAATGACTGGCATTGGGTTTCTCACGGTTGAGGTGGGTGGTTATAGTCAAGCAAGGGGAGAAGGCTAGAATGATCCATGCGGTGGTAATGGATTAGAGTGGAGACATCAGTGTGTTTAGCTTAATACAGAAATGGATAATTACATACAGAAATATTTTAGGTATGTATGGCATACAAATTAATATATACGCATTTAGGTCTGTGCTCTGTCAGCCTGAGAAATACCTCAGTAGCTATGAGTGCATTAAATATTTATGTATATATAAGTATACATGTTTTGAATTTCATTCTCAATATATGTATATTTATAAACCTAAGTGCAAAATATGCACACACAAAACAGACCTCAGATTAAATACCTCCACCCCTGCCCACCACTGAAACTGAGCAGGACCCTGTGGGGCTCCTGGACTGGGATACATGTAACATTAACTTTGAGGTTTTCTGCAGAACTAAACCCCTCCAAAAATGGAAGATGTTAAGTACTTGAGGAAGCATAATTAGAGAAAGTCACAACGTGATAACCTGAGAACCACAGAAACGCATCAGGAGATCCTTTGAGGCCAGATTAAAGGAATATCGCATCTACCCACCCCACAGGGCGCCTCTCCACCTGGTCCTTATCAGCAACCCTGCCCTTGAGCCCATTTGCTATAAAACTCCTCACCAAATCCTCCCCAGAGCGACACAGTTTTTGAAGGCATGAGCTCCTTGTGTCTCCCTTTGCCTGGCAGAGCAATAAAAGCTATTTTTTTCTTTCACCCAAAATTCTGTGTCCCAGATTCAATTTGGCCTCAGCACACAGAGGCCAGGTTTCGGCAACACAGCCATGGCAGGGGTCTATAAAAACAAGAGTCCAGAACACACACCTCCCCTCCCCAGCATATTCAGAATTGCTTCCTGTGGGAGGCGGCTGGACAGGAAGCGAGAATCTGCCACTGGGCACAATGTCACCTGGCTGGGTCCCCTCGCTCATGCTATCAAGCAGCAGCAGACGGAGTTGTCGAGCAGGCATGCAGTCAGTAGCAATCGGTTCTCACATTAGAGTCTCAATTGTGGAGTCGGGGTCCACTGCACAGCTGCACCTCCCAGTTGGTCTCTCTCTCTATGGATAGGGGTGACCCAGGTCCCAGATAAAGGTTGAGGGGAGAGGGCCTAAGCCTGGAGTCCACAAGCAGCCTCTAGCTGCCTCCGGGCTTCAGGATGACTGGCATCCATCCCTGCAGGTCCAGGCCCCCACCACACAGACCCCTTTCTTCTGTTTCTGAAACCTAGCAGGACCCTGTGGGCCCTCCCTGATACAAATCCATTGTTTCTCCCATTTCTTTCTTTCTCTCTTTTTTTTGCTTTTTAGGGCCACACTCATGGCATATGGAAGTTCCCAGGCGAGTGGTGGAATCTGAGCTGTAGCTGTCAGCTTACAGCACAGACACAGCAATACAGAATCCCAGCCACATCTGTGACCTACACCATAGCTCACGGCAATGCCAGACCCCTGGCCCACTAAGTGAAGCCGGGAATCGAACCCGCGTCCTCACGTATACCGGTTGGATTTGTTCCCACTGCGCTACAATGGGAATTCCTCCCCAGTTCTTATTTGGAGGCAATGGGCTTCATTCAGCCTCCATGACCTTCCCTGAGGTCCAAAGGGCAGGTTCAAACAGTTGCTAATCAGGGAAGGGAGGGGATGCAGAAACAAGGGAGGAGCAGTCAAGAAGCAACAGGGCAGCCTTGGGGTAGGGTCCTGGTTCCCCCTCAAGGAATATGCAGAGTATCTTTGAGTTCTTCTACAGGAAAGACGGACCTCCACCCAGGGAGCAGGTAACTTCAGGCTGAACACAGGATGCCTAGCGCTCTGCCCTGTTCCCTCACCAACAACCATCCGAAGAAAGCACACCCCCTGCAGCCCTCACCCCCAATTTTGCCTATAAAATCTTTCCTCCCCAAACGATGGGGGCCTTTGAGGGTTTTGAGCGTAAGCCACTGGTTTTCCTTGCTGGGTCCTGCAATAAACCTTTCTCTGCTTCAAACTACCACCTTTCGGTGTGGCCTCCCTGTGCGCCCAGCCTGTGCACTTGGTTCAGTAACACTCCCCAAGGCCACGGGCGACCCAGGACGACCCCCGCCGTCCGTGGAGGAGAGGACGTGCCATAGGCCACCCCCACCCCAACACCGACCGCCTCAGACACAAAGCCTGCCCTGGGCTTTGGCTTCCTCACCTCTGGGACCCGCCAGCGGCTGGGAGGGTAGCGGGCGAGGAGCGCTGCCCAACTCACGCGCTGCTGCAGAGGTTCCCGGACGCTTCCTCTTGCTGCGGGCGCTGCGGCGCCTCTCGCCTTTTAACTGCGGGTCGCCTTTCCGCCCAGGACCGCGAGATGAGGCCGGGAAATCAAAGGAAATCAAAACCACCGGCAACAGCGAGGGCTCAGGTGGCTCCCTTTCTGTTTCACGCCTCCTGCGGCCCTCGGGTCCTCTCCAGGCGCGGTGGACACCTCCAAGCCGGACCTCAGCTTCTGAGACCATTCTCCAGTGACAGGAACCAGGGCCCCTTGGAGAAAGGGTTCCTTCTCGGATTCCAGCAGGAAATGTGCAAAAACATGAGGCCGAGCCCCTTGTGCACCTAGGAAGTAAGATAATGCTTAAAAAAAAATTCGCAGTGTTGTAGGTATGTCAAAGGAACACAGGAACCAAATGAAAGAGTTCCCGATGGCCCAAACGGAAACAACCTGAGCCACAAAACAAAGTGTTACTGGATTATAACTCCAAGTGTGGAATAGCCACAAGCCGCTGCTGATGGAAACAAGTTACGGAATAAATTAGTGGAGGAGAGTAGACAGATCACCTGTGTGCTACTTTGCAGGGCTCCAAGGACTCGAAGCAAAACTCCTTCTAATTAAGGGTGGACTGTGTTCAGTGCCAAAAACTCCTCATCCGAGTCTAATTGTGAGAAAACATCAGACAAATCCCAAATGAGGGACATTGTATAAAATACCTTATCGGTACTCCTCAAAAATGTCACGGGCATCAAAAGCAAGGTGAGTCTGAGAAACTGTCACAGCCAAAAGGACGAAGGATGGAATCCAGGAGGAGGAAATGGTAAAAACTAAGGCCCTCTGACTCAAGTACAAACTCTAGTTAATAATGTATCAACATCCGTTCATTAACTGTGACAAGCACTTCATAGAGGAAATTGGCTGGAGGGTAAATGGGAATTCTCTGTATGATTTTTGTAATTTCCCTGTAAATCTAAAACTGCTGTAAAATGGTTTAAAAATGACTGGCTTTGAAACATGTGGCAGGGTGAAAAAAATTGCTGATAAACTGGAGTGATTTTTTTGTCTCTCTCATGTGATAGCTGGGGATGTTCCTTTTATTCGCCAAGCCTGTTTATTCATTGCATGGGGGTGACAATGCCCATGTCACAAAGTTGTGGCAACGGTGAAGTGAGATAATACACCTGAGGCGCTCCTTCCCCCTTGCCACCCAGGGCTGCATCCACCGCTCTATAGTCCATCTGCCCCATTTTTTCTTTTCTTTCTTTTTTTTTTTTGGCTTTTTAGGCTGGCCTCCGTGGCATGTGGAAATTCCTAGGCTAGGGGTCAAACTGGAGCTACAGCCGCTGGCCTACACCACAGCCACAGCCCACCAGATCCAAGCTGAGTCAACGACCTACACCACAGCTCAGGGCAACGCCGGATCCCCGACACACTGAGTTAGGCCACAGGTCAAACCTGAGTCTTCATGGATACTAGTTGGGTTCATTACCGCTGAGCCACGACAGGGTCTCCTCCAGTCCATCTCCTTTTATTTATTTATTGTTTGCCATTTCTAGGGCCGCTTCCATGACATATGGAGGTTCCCAGGCTAGGGGTCTAATCGCAGCTGTAGCCACTGGCCTTCGCCAGAGCCACAGCAACGCGGGATCCGAGCCGGGTCTGCAACCTACACCACAGCTCATGGCAACGCCGGATCCTTAACCCACTGAGCAAGGCCAGGGATTGAACCCGAAACCTCATGGTTCCTAGTCGGATTCGTTTAACCACTGCGCCACGACAGGAACTCCCAGTCCATCGTTTTTTTTTAAAAGCCTTCCTTTTCTTGCTCTTGGGCCTCTGCTCTGGTCACATCATTTGAGATGTTAATTCTTGGATTCAGGCTTGCTGAGAGGCCCTTTCCTGATAACATCTTTGCCTTTTGACAAAGTGACTCAGTCATAACTTGGGGCACAGGGCAGGGACCCAGGTAGAAAGCAGATGGCTGTCTGCTTGTCCATCAGGCTGGCCTTCTGGCCCTTTCCTGGTAATCACTACTCTAGAGCAGATCCTTAATTAACATTCATGGAGCCTGTCTGATCAGGAGCAAAGGACACTGAATGAGAGAGGCTGAAACTGGAGCCTGAGACCCAGATCTGCCACCAGCCCTGTGATCTTCAGGGGGAGGGAGGGGTCTCTGCTTCCTGCACCCCTGATTTATTCATCACTAAGATGGGGAAGTAAATAGCCTTGTTTCCTTCATAAGGTGTGAAGACCAGTGAGCAAACATAGTAACAGCCAAGACTTGCTGAATGCTTACAGTACACCAGGCAATTTCCATGCATTTTTCACAACAGCCTGGCCGAACAGGTGCTGTTATTATCACCAGGTTGCAGTGAGAAAATCTGTCCTTGGATATGTGAAGTCCCTTGTCACATGTCACTTGGCTAGAAAAGGATGGAGTCAGGATTTGAACCCAGATCTGCTGAAGTCAGTCCCAAATCGGTGCTCTTACCCCTGACTTTGGGTTGTCACTTAACCATCTTTAGAGGCTCGTGACTAGGGGTCGCCTTTTCAGTTGGAGAAATGGACATAATCAGTCCTGGATTTAAACATCAATCAAGGCCATGAATCAGTACTTCCTCTATATGAGGTTTGCAACCCTTCCCTGCACCGTGGAATAATAAGAGACTGGCTGGGTTCCTACATTTAAAAATGATGCCACCAAGCTATATGCTTATTCCAAGAGAACTCTCTCTTCGCCTTTAAAAAACTGGTTTTTTATTTTCACCATTGTAGTTAGTAATTGATTATAAGAAACTACTTTTTTTTTCAAGGCCCTTTTCTTCACAGTTGACTCGGTTTGGTAAACCCGTGCATTACAAATTTTAACATGAATGGAATCACTGGGTAATGTTGTCAAAAGGCATATTCTGATTGAGTCGGTCTGGGATGGGGCCTGACAGTCTGCATTTCCAACAACAAGCTCTAGGGGATGCTAATGCCTCTGGTTCCAAAACACATTTGAAGGAGAAAGTCTTTGTTTGACATTCATGGCTGTTCAGGGCTGGCTGACTTGCTGGTGCTTCAGAGGGACCCCTGAGGAGTTAACAGGGGGAAGGAGGACATGGAGTCTATGCGTAGCCCTCTGCAGGCTCCCCAGGTCAGCGGGCACCAGAGCCCAGATCTTGCCACTCCTCTGTGTTACTCTTTTTCCAATGGAACTATGACCAAAGAAGAAAAAAGAGTGTTGCTCACCACCCAGTTCTCCAAGGGTTAAGTCTCAACCCACTAAGGTCACCCACGACCATTACACTCTGGAAGGAATTCAGGAACAAAAACAGGATGAGGCCCTGTGTGCTTTGGATAAATAAGCCCCTAGATAGTTAGATGCATATCCCAGGAAGAAGTTCAGTGACCCCAGATTCTCGCATCTTCCCATCCACAGAAAAGTACTAAAATCATTAACCTGGCATATCTCTTCTTTGTGATTAGCAGTAATCTTTTACCAGAGATGTATGCTTGACTGCATGAATTTCCTAGCCAAAAAAATTCACATATAAAGTGGCGTCTCCTCTCCCTCTGCCGAGGAATTCCTTAGGGATGAGTGG
This sequence comes from Sus scrofa, assembly GCF_054392235.1. Lineage (NCBI taxonomy): Eukaryota > Metazoa > Chordata > Mammalia > Artiodactyla > Suidae > Sus > Sus scrofa. Next base: position 17,594,308 of record NC_139391.1, read on the forward strand.
CTGTCTCCCCAAGTACAGTCCTCTGCATGACCCTGAATAAAACTTAAACTCACAAACATTTATGTTTTACGTTTTTCTTTAAGTCAACAGAACACAATAACAAAACAAAACGGAAATTTCCAGTCCCAGTATAACAGACCTTTCTGTAGTCATTAGACCACAGCGTGATAAGGGGATGAGCTCTGGTAAACTAGTGCTTGGGGATGGCACTGGAATTCTCTTGTTGTGAACTTCCTTGCTTGCGTTCATTGGGTGAAATGCAGGGCATCAGTGAGGGCAGACCCCGACTGCTTCTTCCTCCTGTCTCATTTCCTTCTGCAGCTGCCGTTCATCACTTGCCTCCGTCCCTCACTCGGAAGAAGCACTAAGCCACCTATCCGACAATATTGTCCTTTGTCTGAGGCTCTGGCCAAAACTTCAAGGATGTAAAGTGATAAACTAACAAGGGCTTTGGAGATGGGTTTCAATATCAAGGTCATGTCTAACATCAAATCACTGAGAACGTATTTTAGTAAATACCAATGATAGGCATATTACATTAATTTCCTCTTTCAGCCACCTCTGCCTCTAAATCTTCTTAAAATATCTCCTGGGTTGAAGGCAATAGCAGACAGTGCACAGAGGATATTCTGCATTAGGGTGCTGAGTGGACGAATGATTGCCAATAACCAAATGGCATGATTTATTTTTTGAAAACCTTGGAGCAATTCAAAGGAACACTAATATAAGGGCTAAGCACTTCTCACCATCGTGAAAATGCTCCTTCCATTTCAACCTTCAAACCTAGGGTACAGAGAAAACAAACTGGCTGGATGAGTTTGATACTGGACTCTCAAATTTCTCTCAGTAGGATTTGCTGATAATACAGGGTGATACTGAGACATATCATAAAAGAGATTCAGCAACCCTGGCAGGCATGAGAAATAGACATTCTGATTCGAATTTCTGGGTGTTTGTGTCCTGTCATAACATTGAAGTAATCATGCAAATCTGGAGGGAAGAAAGAAGGTGGTGGCAGAAACAGGCAATTTATCTCATAGGTTTAGACTCCACATTTACTCTTTAAAAAATCGAGTTTAAAAAAAATGAAAAGTTGAGTTTAACTTACCCTTATAACATGCTTTTGATTCAGGTCTCCGGGCCTGGAAACTACCGCCTCCAAGGAAATAAAACCCTGCATGTGGTTCTGAGGAATGTGTGTTAATGCTCCCGTTGTAATCACAGAAAAGGACTTGTTGCACCATTTTCCTTTGAAGTAAATCTTTGGTGCCTCGGATGCTCAGTGTATTGCAAAGAAAATGGAAGCTTTCCATCTCTGCAGATTTCCCTGATGAGCATGTAGATTGTCCTGAGTTTGGACCACTTGTTTGAGTTGTTTCTTGCTTCCTGAAATTCTTGCAACCTATTAGGCATACCGGTTCTGGAATACCAAGCTCCATCTCCTGTCCGTCTTATCTGCCCCTCTTTATTCACCTGGCCAGCTAGGCTGGGCTAATTGTCACCTTAACGGGATATAGGTAGGCCAATCAGATAGTCAGTGGGATTGGATGGGGAGGGGTTTTGTGTGGATCTCAGCCTAGGGATGGTAATGCTGTCGGCTAGAAATGCCTCGGGCACTCACCTGGGCTCACAGCTGTTGCTCTTTCCAGAGCCAATTTTGGACTGGCCCTTGTGGTTGTTACTATGATTGCAAAACATCCCTGAGCAATAATCACGGGAAACTTTGAAAGGACAAGTTTTATTACGCACAGATCCCAGAAGGCACAGCGCACGCATGGGGCTACACAGTGGGGCTGTGTGTGTGTGTGTGTGTGTGTGTGTGTGTGTGTGTGTGTGTGTGTGTGTGTTTGGAGAGAGGCAGGGGAGGAGGGGACAGGGAGAGAGAAGGGGAGAATCTGGGGTTCTGCTTTTATTGGCGTTTAGGGTGGGGGGTGGGGTAGGTTCACCCGGTATTGCTGAATTTAAAACAAGAGCAGAAATTACAGCAAGAAACGGGAAAAACAGGCAAAGAGTCAGTTATCAGAGTCAGCCAGAGAAGCCTAAAACGAAGGAAGCTTTGGAGGTGGGCAGCCTGGCTCTTTCTCTAGTTGAGTCGCTGGCGGTGTGTTTACTGAAGATAGCAGCCTTTGAAGTGGGTGCCTGGGCAATCAAAAGCTTAATGTCAGGCACTTGCATGAAAATGAAAAAACACAACTGTCAGGGCTTCCGGCATAGGATGAAATCACAGGGGGTTGACAGATTCAGGAATGCCAGCAAAAATACTCAGTTTTGTTGTAAAGGTTCTTCCCAGGGTGTGAGCAATGGGGCAAACCCTGAGCAGGAGTACGTTTGACTCCTAGATGTCGAGGTCCCTCTTCCAAAGTCTTTATGCACTCACTGGTGTGTTTTAGAGCTTCTGTGTTTTAATGCTCTCTCCCCCCCCCCTTTTTTTTTGCCATTTCTTGGGCCGCTCCCATGGCGTATGGAGGTTCCCAGGCTAGGGGTCCAATTGGAGCTGCAGCTGCCGGCCTGCGCCAGAGCCACAGCAATGTGGGATCCGAGCCGCGTCTGCAACCTACACCACAGCTCACGGCAACGCCGGATTGTTAACCCACTGAGCAAGGGCAGGGACCGAACCCTCAACCTCATGGTTCCTAGTCGGATTCATTAACCACTGAGCCACGATGGGAACTCCTCTCTCCCTCTCTTTTTAAAAAACATCTCTGCTCCTACGCTTGCCTTCCTTTAGAAAACAGGTTGTGCCCCATGAGTTTATTTTTTATTACAGCATCTAAATAGAGCCTGGCTCCAAGCAGGTGGTTATTGTTGGCTGGCCAAATGCATAAAGAATGATGCCTAGATAAATCAACAGTAAAAAATGTCAGCTTCTTTGCAAATGTTTTTCTTGTGGGGCATTTTATTTTTACTTTTTTTTTCCCGTATTAAAAATTTTTATTGAAGTCGAGCTGATTTACCAGTTGTGATCATTTCTGCTGTACAACAAAGTGATTCAGTTACACGTACACACATCCATTCTTTTTCAGATTCTTTTCCTGTATAGATTATCACAGAATATTGATTGCATAGAGTTCCCTGTGCTATACAGCAGGTCTCTTGTGGGGCATTTTAAATTAAGCAACGGCTAGCTCTTCCTTGTTTGAAAATTTGGCTTAAATACTGCAAATTGTAATGGCAATGCATTGGTTGACCCAGGTTTAAAACATGACATACATTCCATTTCAGTCAGATACACGTTTTTGTTTGTGTGTTTGTTTTATTGGCTGCCCCTTGGCATATGGAATTCCTGGGCCAGGGATCAGATCTGAGCTGTAGTTGCAACCTAAACCTTGGATGCTGCAAAGCTGGGATCGAACATGCGTCCCAGTGCTCCCAAGAACTCACGGATTCCATTGCGCCACGGCAGGAACTCCAGGATGAGTAATATAAAAAGAAACTGACTTGAAAAGACCAAAGGGAAAGATTCCCCTCACTGGGCTGGGTGGTGAGGGGGGTGTATTATTCATACCTGAACCACTAGGTGATGGAGCATGAAGGCACACAGATTTCTGCAGAAAGGTTATTAAGAATATCAAAGAAGCAGGCGTGGCCCAGGGAAAATTAATGCAATTGGGATCTGTGGAAGAGGGAACTACTTCCCATCCCCATCTGCACCTTTCATCCCTCTTGGGTCTTTCGATGGCTGAATAGTTAAAATGACATAAGGAAGATTAACAGAAGAAAGCCAAATTTTATTTCCTCCATAGAGGGAATTCACGTAAACATGGAGAATTCCAATGACAGGCAGGATGAGACTTATATGTCATTTTGGACAAAGGAGAAGGAGGTAGGCCTCCGGGACTTCAAAGGAAAGTAAGGTAATTCCCAGGAAAGAGTTAGTGTTTGGTAAACAAATGTTTGCTGGGCCATCTAGGGACAGTAGTCACAGAGGGGACTTTGATCGAAGGTCCTTTATGGGTTCCTCTCTGTCACACTTAGTTCAAAGGTTATTTATGGTCATAGCTCCTTCCTGGAAGAGGTCTATCTTCTCTTCCTTTCTCCTTTCAGATGGAAGAAGTGTCAATTCTATTTTGCTGACAATGAAGCCTGATAGATGTGCTTGTCTCATTATTTGGATGTTAACTTTCTATGTGCTACGTTAATAGAGATAGATCATCCTTCTGAAGCCTGGAAGAGCAGATGAGACCTGAGTCAACTGACCATTTGGGACGAGGAACTGGAACCAGGAAGATGGGCCTTAGACAGGAGCATGGGAGAGAACTTGTGTCTCTCAAGCCTTTTCTTGCCTTTGACGAGTTTAGATCATTGTTGTTCTACTGATGTGTGGGTACTGATTGTGAAGTATGTTGCAAATCATTTGTCCTTTTTTTTTTTTCTCTCATCTCCAAGAATATTTCAAAAAATTTCATGCCATTGGTGGAATTATTTTAGGCAAAAGAGGGATTATTAAGAAAAAGGACTAAGCAATAGTATCTAAGCCATGGATCACTAGGCCATGCTTATTTTACCTAGAATCTTAAACTAATCCAATGAAAGACTGTGAGAAATTATTATTCTTATTATTTTTGACTGTGCCCACAGCATACAGAAGTTCCTGGGCCAGGGATTGAACTGGCACCATAGCAGTGACCCAAGCCACAGCAGTCACAATGCCAGGTCCTTAACCCACTGTCTAACAAGGGAAGTCCAAGATTGTGACAAATTCAATTCAAGTTTTAGATTTCTCTTGCGAAGGATGTGGACCAGGGCTTTGGAAAGTGAAAAGGTGTATGTTCCCATTTGGAAAAAGTCATCAGTTCTTCAGTTGCTTTACTCCAATTTAGGGCCCCGCCTTAGACCTGGTTCTCTTTGGTAGGTTCGAGGTGGATGTTTCCAGTTTCACGGGCTGTCCCGGTTGAGGAGGAACGTCTGTGCTGTGGTTCATGTGGCTCTGAAGCTAGGACCAGTGAGGAAATCTAAGGGGTGTCACGGAGAAGGCCTTACAGTTAGCAGTTCTCAGCAGCTAACTGAGCACCCCATCTCCAGGAGGAGAGAGGGCCCTGGGAGCTGGCTGAGTGCAGGTCAGGGCCGTTTCTCAAACCGTGGCCATGACCTACAGTAAGAAATACATTTTACATGTGAGACAACAGGAAACAATAGTCACCCTTACTACACTTTTCATTTTTAAAAAAGTGCTGGTTTGTGACCCACTGGTGGGAAAAATTAGGAAAAATTAGGTTGAATGAGAGGCTGGTGATGCAGTGCCAGCATCCCCAGGGAGCTTGTTAGAAATGGGGGCTCTTGGCTCCTCCCCATACTCACTGCATCAGAATCTGCTTCTGAGGCAATTTCACAATGAAAGAGGAATGGAAGTTAAGCACCATGATTCCATCCCATTTGTATTCAAGCTGGTGGGAGCAAAGGGGATGGAGACAGCAGGCACTTTTCACCTGTAGCTGATGCCGCAGGAAAGCAGTGCTGAGCCAGGCTCGGATTCTGGGTCTCTCAAGTGTGCTGCAACAGAGTAAATGTTCTGATCTAGGGTCCAGCTGTGTCTTATTGACCCCCGGAAGGTGGTGGAGAACAGCCCTCTGCCACATGGCACTGTTCATCCCATAACCCAGATTGGCCGTTATTTCCCTTTTCTTACACCCTGTATTCAGTTGAGTTTGCACAAGTATTCCAGCTTTGTCCCAACTGTGCTAAAGGGAATTAGGACAAGTTTTGAACTTGACACTGGCTATAACATTGGAAGGGGGAGGGGATCAATTTCATAACAATAGCACCTTCTGAGATGTCCCCAAAGGGAAGGGTGAGTCATAAAAGACAACTAGGGTTATAAGACCCAGAAATCCAGCCCCCGAGAAGACATTGTCCCTTGACAACCTCGGAGACTCTGAGTCTGGTTTGTGGTGAGAAAATTGGTGGCCCCTCTACAGATGTTCCTTAGCTTTGTGCTCCACCAGGGCTTTTAAATTTTGTCACTGGATGTTTAGTCTCAGAGTATCTACAATTCCATGGGTTCATAGCTAGGACCTCTTAGGTTCAAAGATGTGCAGTCCACTTCTAACTTTGGAGACTTCTAGAATGATCATGTTTTAAAAATAGTTACAAAGAAATGAAATAGGACATGAAGGTCAAAAATTCTTCTCGACTTTTTCTCCCTGAATAAACACACCCATTACTGAAGGAATCTGGCTTTCGTGTAGTGTTACCACTAATGTTAAACCTGGTGAGACTGTGCAAATATTAAAGATTGAATGACTGCTGGAATTTGAGGTCTGCATTGGCCTTGCAGCCTCAGTGGATGCTTTTTTGTGCTGCCTCTAATGGGCTGAGCTCACTGCTGCCAAGCAGCAGGGACAGACAGGGGACCGGGGGTAGGGGGATGGGGGTGGCATGCCTCCTGGGGGCTCAGAGTGATGGCCAGGACAGTGTGACAAAGATCCTATTATATGATAGTTTATCCTGAAGCAAAATGTACTTCAAACTGATGACTTTGATGGCAAAATTTCACCCCCTCCACAGGAGGAATTTGTTTTGGTCCCCCGCTGTCAGACCCGTGCTCCTTGAATGTCTATATGACAAGGTATCTTTTTAAGCTGGAGGGAAGAACTATCTCGCAGATTCAGGTTTTCCAACCTGGCATTTTTGGTATGCTCGGCTCTTTGGACCCAGTATGTATGGACCCAGTATGTATGGAAAATGACACTTTTCCAATGTATGCCCTTCTTTGCATCATTAGTGTCAGATAAGAAAAAGATATTTTCCTCTATTCTTAGTAGCTTCTGGAATCTCACAATTTTAAAACCGGAGAATTGATTTTTTTTTCATGCAGATGTGAGGGTCTTTAACAAATCTATCATCTAATACATTGTTCACTCTTGGCAAAATTCTGATTGCAAGCAGGCAAGATGGTAATCAAGTATTTAAAAATATTCAAAAGCACCACTTTCTGCTCCTCTTAGCAGTGCCAATATTTCTCAGAGCAATTCTACTCCGACTACACTTTAGCTCTGAAATCATATAAATTTGATAAAAATAGAAATGAATGGTTCTATTCTTTGTGAAATAAGACAAATTATGCTTTGGGAGAAAATAATTTGCTGTAAAGTATAAAATGTTTTAATATTTATATCTTATAATAAAACCATGACATGTTTATAAACACTCTATCAAGCATTTTTACAATGGGGCCACCGCTGACAACCGTAAACGCAATAAATATGCAAAGACACACTGAGTAGGAAATATACATCTTGATTTTATAATTGTGTGTGCTTTATTTTTTACACAAATGGAATGGAAGTGTGGAATATTTACACTTAACAGGAGTGTAAGCTGTGCAGTGTCTCTGTAAACGCCAGCCCAGGCAAGGAGCACGTCCCCCTCCCTCCCATCCTGCACTTCAGTTCCATGGAGAAGCATCCTGTCAGGGAGAAGCACAAAACTGTCCTACTGAAAGGATCTCACGCATACAGCCTGGTGCACTCCTAAGTTAAGACGCATTTAGGAAACACAGATTCCAAAAGGAGAGAAGGAAAGTTTGCCACCTCAGTGGGAGTCAGCCTTGCCATTTGGTCTGTCCTCACGAGTCGCTAGGGAGATTCTGTACTCCATCCTTCCAAGATCTTTGTCTACATCGCTCCCCTGTGTCAGCTTGTCCTCAGCTGCTACAAGAAACTGCACAGCTGTACAAGAAATGATTTCTGAAGCACAGTTTTCAGTGAGGAAGGATATTTACAGACTAAAGTGTGTGTGTGGTTTCCATCCACGTCCATTTGTACCCAATGTAGTATGATACATATGTATCATATGTACATGTACATATGATATACATACCACACATACCATACATACACAGAAGTAAAATGTATAGCCACAGAATTCTGGGCGGAGTCCTCTTTCAAATCAGTGGTCATGGGAGGTACTCCACGTGCTCTAAGGGAAATGTCCCCTTTTGTTCCCTTAGGAGTGACAAATTACTATGATCAACTTAGGAACTAGCCTGAGTCTTTGACTCAAATATTTTTGTAGGAATTTAGGCAGGACCAAGACAGGAAAAAAGAGATGTGATTTCACCAGCAAGTCCATTCAATCTCACCAGAGCAATCGCCAGCTGAAAAGCAGAGGGAGCCTCACATGAAAATAGAAAAAAGAAAGCTTATGAATGGGGAAAAAAAAATTCTCTCTCTCCAAACCAAGGTGATGGCAATGGCTTCCATGAGAAGGAAAAGGTTTGCTGTCAGAATAATTGTTGGGGCCAGAGTCTGCCTTTATTGAAAAGAAGTGTCCTCAGAGCCGTGGGACGGTGCTGGGAGCAGGCTCGCTTCGGACCAGACTTCAGGCAGAGAGGCACCCAGGTGCCGGCAGGGCCCAGAGCACGTGCATCATCACTGCCGGGGCAGTGGTGCAGGCTGGCTCAGGGAGGCGGGCTGGAGCTGGCGCCAGCGCAGGACCTCGTTCATGCTCAGCTTTGCTTTCTGGGCTGCCTGGGTGAAACAGTGACCCAAAGAATTTGTGTCATTCGTCCAGCATATGGACTTGCTGTCTGAATCAGCCATGAGCCCTTACAGGACCAAAAAATTCAGGAGTGGGTTATGGGAGAGGAGACGATCAGAGATGTGAGAAGAGAAAAACTAGGAAAGGTGGAGAAAAAGGAAGAGGGAGGGGAGAGACTGAGACTAAAGGAGCGACAGACAGACTGGAGGGTTAAAGGAGAGGGAGTAGAGAAGGGATGGAGAAGAAAGCCAACAACTCAGAGAAGACAGGAAAGAAGGATAAACAGAAATGTATACAAAAGAGATGGAATGAGAACTAGGAGGGAAAGAATGAGAAGAAAACAGGCAAGAGCCATAGGAGTGGAGAGATTTTCCCTGGCTCGGAGTCCTGAAGGGCTGGCAGTAGGATCTAAGACAGCTCACAGGCACCTGAGTGCAGCTTCATAAAGATGGGCTTACTCAACAGAGCCAACCCAAGAGCTCGGGGCTGGGAGAAAAGGCCTGCAAAGAAATGGCCATCAAATCCTGTGGGAAGAGAGCAAAAAAAACAAAAAACAAAAAACAAAAAAAAACCAAATGCCCCTGTAATTAGCTGACAAATAGGATTTAGATTTTGGTAAAGCTGAGACCCCTGTGGTGCTACACATTGTACCAGAGCATGAAAAATAGCACCAGTGACACGATCTGGCACTTTTCTGAAAGGGCCCAGCATGTGGAAGGTGACGTTGCGCCCCCAGCAAGCCTTCAGAGTGGAGAGAGCTCTCGACAAAGTTTGCAGTGTTAGCACCAGTCTGGCCTCAGGCTCCACGTACATTTGCACCAGTTACAAGCTGGGTAACTTTCATGCCATTTCCGTACATACAAGTCATCAGATTTGCTGCAAAATACACCAGTTCGTTGGAGCCATAGAGACCTCAACATTGGGAAGCGCAAGACAACACAACAAATGGAGGTGGAAATTCTACAGGAAAAGACCCTCTCACCAATTGGTTTGGTGATTCTTCAAGCAAATATATATGTATATATATATTTATAGAAATCTACATAAAAAAATCAGTGCAAATGCCAATTCTAATCCAGAAGCATCTACACTAGGAAAATAAATAATTATATTACTACAAAACCAAGGGTTGGTGGTTCAATTTGATTGTACTCAGCCACAGCAATACTCAATATTAAATGGAAAGCACATCACACGACCCGCGGAAACATCTATTCATTAAAGACAGTCCTGTAAATAAATGGTTGCATGCTCAGTTGAGAAACCAAAGAAGTTATCATGGTGGCCTGAAAATAGAGCTGGGATCAGGAATGGCATTCTGGTGGCAGAAAACTTCAGGGAGCAAGATTGATGAAAGTAGGTCTTGACCTGAAACTGGCGAATTGCAGACATGGACACATCTTTGACATTTTTGAGCATTTTAAGGACGTCTTGGGGAATTTAATTTTCATCAGAGGGAAAATGCATTGCTAGCCCTTCCACTGGTAAAGGCAGCCTCAAGACTGTAGGTAGATGCATGATTTTGCATTTCTGTGTTTGTTTTGATGACTGCAGCCAGGCAGACAGTGGTACTTTAGTGTAAGATGAAGAACACTTGCTTTTGGAAAGAGACCCTCATTCTGAGCTCTGATGTTCTTACTGTGAAGAAGCCCCATCACTGCTGATGGCTCTATCTCTTGCTCTCCCATCCCAGCCTGCATGCTGGTTTGCTGCACAGTGTGGCAGAATCCCTGCCAGGTCTGGATGTACCCCAGAAATAAGGCGATGGGGCTTAGTCTGGGCGTGCATAGAACCCAGAGTTGAGTAGTTATTGAGATCACTGAAAAGTCTCTCTCTAAACACCTTGGGCACAAGCAATGCTGATGTCACCATCAGCTCTAAAGTGGGATATAGGCTTTGGGAGGTTTCTTTTTTAAATCATCACTATTATAATTGCTAAAAAATAAACTTGGTCCAGGTACAGCCCCCAAGAAAGGCAGTTCAATTGGTTGAGCTCAAAGTCATTAATGGTCTTTCATTATGGTTCCTATCTCTTTGTCCTGTATATAGAAACAAAAGTCTGTACTCCTCACCCCCCAACCAGATACTTCCTTTCTCTCTCTTCCTCAAAGAAATAGTGCATCTTGGGACAGATCTCTCCATGGCTCCGTACCTTCCTCTCAGTTACTTGTGAAACAGGCAAAATAAAAAAGTCCTAATTATTCATGATGGCCAAAATACTAAGCAATCCTTTAAGAATTCTATGTAAGTAACTAGGAACGATGTTATTCAGCTATTTGCACAGCAGGCTCAGGTTGTTCAACAAGAGAAAAGCAAAACTTCCCTTTACAACATTTGCATGAGTTTGTCTCTGAAAGCCATCAGCTTAAAAAATGCATTAACCAAACGTCCTCCAAAAATATCCATGAGGGCAACTCATTAAGGGATGTGCTCCATGAGAGTTTATCACTAATGTGGAAGGGAGATCATGGGAGGTAAGTGAGGGAGAAGTCTTTGTCAGGCTTCAAAAGGAACTCAGATGCTCTTAATGGATCATTGGCAACAAAAGGGAGAGTGCAACTTTCTGTTCTTGAATTGGATCATCTGCAGATAGTGCATACATTGAGTCTTTCAATTAATTCGTCTTTACAAAATATTTCACAAAACTTTTTTTAACCTATAGAAATTCGTTTCTATACATTTAATATATTTTTATTGTATAAATTATTCTCATCTTTAGTGCCTTCTTTCAGTTTATAAATGGCAAAATAGACAATAAACAATCATAAAGCTAATCCCAGGTGGAATCCCCTCCTCTCAGTGAGGTCAGTCCTCCATACACTTGTGAATTTTATGAAATGCTCGTCTTTGCAGATGCCAGGCAAAGAAACTACACACTTATCCTTCCCTGATACTATGCCGTCTCCAAAGGGGTTCCTTTCTTTTTTTTCCTTTGTCCTTTCTTTTGCTTGTTAGGAAATCAAAGGATGTGCATAGTTATAAAATTCGAAGTATACCAATTACAGATGTGGGTAATGGGAAGGTTGGTGAAGTTCAAGTGCTGGCAACTTTTCTTTAAAGCAAAAAACACAGAGAACTCAGCAGCTAAATCAGCTCTGGACATCTGCTGGGTGAGGAGGCTGCCCATCTCTTGGGCACAAAGCCCGTCAGAGGTTCATCCCTACACCTGGCACTTTGAGCAAACCCAAAGCCTTCCTGTGTACTGCAATGTCTTTTCTGTCCCACCCTTTGGCCCCTCCGTTTCCTTCATGGCTTCACACAGTTTGTGTTGTACATTCATAAGAATTCACATTGACTGCAAAAACATAAATGCAACAAAAACATAAAAGCCTCCAAGTAGTATGTTATATATATTTTGTTCTTCTAAATGCTCTCCTGTTGTTGTCGGAGGTGCAGTAGCTAATTTATAACTTCTCCTTTGAGGGAATCCAGATGAAAGGCCCAGACTGCTCTTCAATAACAAGCTTGCATTGGTTATAGATATCTTCTAAGGTGTCACCTTGGACAATAGCTGGAATAAGGCAAACATGGAAGTTAGGAATCAATGCCCGGCTGGTGAAGAACAACCATCAGTCATGCAGCAGAAGTTCAACGAGTGACAGACAAACTCATCAGGAAGCTTAACATTACTTTTCATTAGTAAGAAGAAGCAGAAATTCACTTAAGCAGGGTCATATCAATGATCACAAAAATGCTTTCAAGGCACGTCCTAAATCAGTGATAAATGCATCATAGCCTCTCTCTATGTCTTTCTGCAGTTCTGGACAGTGAATCATTCATTTATTTACTCTGGGCTAGGCACTGAACTTGGCATTGATCAACTTGCAGATTGAGAGCTCCCTATTACCAAAGGAAGTTGCACTTACATATTCTCCATATTGAACTTACAAAGTAAGTACTTACAAAGTAAGGTGCAGAGATTCAAATATTTTAGACACAGAAGAAATAGCAAAGATTTTAGAAGATATTTTAGTTAACCTCCTCCACTCCCAAAACCTTTAATGGGAAACACCAATGATTTGCCAAGTAATCTGGTAAACTGAGAATTTACCATTGTGAGACTACCTTATGGCAACTACTTTTTTTTTTTTTTAATTTATTTAAACTTTTTTTTTTTGTCTTTTTGCCATTTCTAGGGCTGCTCCCGTGGCATATGGAGGTTCCCAGGCTAGGGGTCTAATCGGAGCTGTAGCTGCCGGCCTGAGCCACAGCAACATGGGATCTGAGCCGCATCTGCAACCTACACCACAGCTCACGGCAACGCCAGATCGTTAACCCACTGAGCAAGGCTAGGAATCGAACCTGCAACCTCATGGTTCCTAGTTGGATTCGTTAACCACTGAACCACAATGGGAACTCCATGTCAACCACTTCTAAAAACATAAGTAGGAGGAAACATAAACAAACTATGTATTCCCTAAAATACCAAGTCACTTAGAGTACATTTAAGTATATTTTATTATCTCCGTTGAATAAGAGCTATCTTGTAGACAGATCTCCCAAACACATCAGTACTACCTATATGACACTAAAGCTTAAAAATTAAATTGAACTGAAACATGGTTTAGGTCTTCAAAAACAATCTTCACAATGTATTGATTACTATATTTTATTTCTGAATATAAATTACTGGCCGAAAGTACATTGTTTTGATTTAACGTTCCATCCTAGATGTTCTTTTAGGATGAAATACAACTCATATCTTTGCCACTGATCGAAATTGTACTTAAGATTTACTGATTCAACATATTTGCAAAGTGCTAAACCACTGGCATTTGCATAATCTGAATGAAATACAAAAGAAAACCCTTAACGTCATGTAAGGCAACCTAGGAAGAATGTTCTTGTTTTTATTTTTATTTTATTTTATTTTTTTTTGTCTTTTTGCCATCTCTTGGGCCGCTCCTGCGGCATGGAGTTTCCCAGGCTAGGGATCCGAGCCACATCTGCAACCTACACCAGAGCTCACGGCAATGCCGGATCCTTAACCCACTGAGCAAGGCCAGGGACCGAACCCGCAACCTCATGGTTCCTAGTCGGATTTGTTAACCACTGCGCCATGACGGGAATTCCTGTTCTTGTTTTTAAACCATCAGTTAGTTGTCAGGCAAACTCCACTAAGTCTGATTACTCTTTGGATTTAATCAGTGTTTCAAGAAAGCGTATAAGAATAGAGAACCCATGTAACCCATGACAAAAATATCCGCCCCCCCCAAATTCATGTTTCTAAAGAAATATTTAAAAAAAAAGTTTTGCATTGAGACTTCACGTGGAATTAACTGAAACACAGGAAGTGTTTCAAGCATCTTCTTCAAGTGTTGCTAATGGGGAGACAGACCCTGAAGTAGAGGCCAGAGGCCCTGGGATTGCTTCCCAAGAGTAACTGCTTTGGACAGTGCACATTTTGAGCCTTAAAAGCGTCTTTTTCAAAGATGATATCAGAGAGAGTTGAATGAGTTATCAATGCTTAAAATGTTCTTTTTTAAAAATTTTATTTCATTTTTTTCTGGCTGTGCTCAGGGCAGGTGGAAGTTCCTGGGCCAAGGATTGAACCCGAGCCACAGCAGCGACCTAAGCTATAGTAGTGGCAATGCTGGATCCCTAACTACTAGGCTACCAGGTAACTACTTAAAATCTCCTTAATAGTAGGAGACATCTAAGAGACATTTGCCACTCATGGTTTTGGCTAAGGCCAATAATGGGAACCCGGAAGCTGAAACCAGAGAAGAACGAACCCAGAGTTTTGGATCAAATGCAAGAAGTAGAGAGAAATAAGGGATTTTTAGCAGGGAGGTTTTAGGGTCCAGGGATGCCAGGCCCTCTCTATGTCAAATGTCAGACAATTTATCTCTTTTCTTACAGTATAAACGTAAATGAACTTACCTGTAAAATATTCTCCAAATTCTTGTTCTAGCTTAATTGCACGGTCATAAGTTTTCTTGGCTTGTTCCTCTGTTAGACGCTTGTTCATTTCCCTGGAAAAATGAGGGTTTGGTATTTGAAACACACAGGGAACATGCCAAATGCTGAGAAACTACAAGACATGGCACAAATGAGTCCTGCTGGAAGCCTAGTGTAATCTTAGCAGTAGCTTCCTAGCGCTCATTGGGACTCCTCTTCACTGGGACATTTTCAGCCACAAGGACCCCCTCCCCGGGGGCTCACTCTCTCAGAAGGCAGGCAGTCTTTTGGTCCCTCGCTGGACCGAAGCTGAATCTGTCTCATCACGATTTCCAGTCGCTCGTTCTGTTCTCTGCACCTAGCAGAGTAGGACTAACTTCTTCCGTGACAGGCATGCGGTTCTTCACGTCAAGTGATGATGTGTCCCTTGACGCGTCCACACTTTCTGAAAAACTGTCCTGCATCCTTCGTCTCTCTCTCTCTCTCCCTGGCTAAAATTTCCACATCCTAGCCTTCCTGGCCACCCTTCCTTAGACTCTGTACTCTGACTCACTCTTTCTTAAATATGGGACATAGAAATGAAGGCAGTCTTCCAGGGGTGGCTGGAGGGAGGAGAGGAGATGGAGAGATGGGAAGATACATCACAGAGTTTCGGAGCTCATTACATCTAAGAGAACACGACTTGTCTGTTCTCAGGTCCTGACCCTGCAGAAGGCTTTGATTTCTTGATTCTCCTATCCTCCCCGAGGGCCCCTGTTCATCTTCTGTGTGGGCAGGAGACGTGTGGCGTGGAGAAACAGAGACAATGCTTCCGGAGAATTATAGAAAATGTGACAGGCCCCTCAGGCATGTGTATCTTTCAGGCCAGAAAAGTGTTCTGTAGCTTGTGCGGCTCAACTTCTGTGAGCTGTGAGGCACGTCTATAGCAACGAGAGCCCTGAATCTCCTCCGTTTTTACAATCAGATGGAATTTTAAGGCACTGCTAAAGGTGGCTTGAATTAAAGATACAGAGAGAATGGGACAATCAAAAGCACTGAGACCACAGTATTTTCAAACAGACGCTAAGTAAATCCCGTCAAATAGTGAGCCAGGAGAGATAGGCTTGGCAAGAAGGAATCTCAATGCCTTAATTGTTTATTTTTGTTTCAATAGGAGAATGTACTGGAAAGGAATTATGCCTGGGACTCTATGTCCTTCTTTCTGTTAGTCTGTCAACCACTGGTGTATCATCAACTATAGGTGCTGATGAATCACTGTAAGATTATTTAAATGCAACCTAGTTTCAAGGACAAATGAAGAGGGAGGAAAATGGAGAATAACCTGAACTACTGATTCCCAACCAGTGGCTGGTTTATCCTCCTATATTTTCTAAGTGTTAACATTTTTTTTTTTTTTTTTTTTTTTTTTGCCTACCGAACTGCACTTGTTGAATAAGAATTATGTCATCTTCTCATTTTTTGGTTTTGCCTTTTTTTGGCTATGCCTGCGGCACATGTAAGTTCCCAGGCTGGGTATGGAACACACACCACAGCAGAGACCTGAGCGGCAGCAGTGACAATGCTGGATCCTTAACCCACTGAGTCACATGAGAACTCATTTTTTTCTTAACCAAGATATTTTATTAATCAAAGACTGACAATCATTGCTTCTGATCATCATGAGAATATTAGTGTGACTGCACTGAGCTGATACAACTTTAGCCAAGAGCAAAGACATTTTGGTTGGTCCATCAGGATGCACTGCAGATGCAGGTAGGATTTTGAAGGCATTGCTGCCTTTGCCTGTCACTTTACAAAGCAAGAGTCTGCATCTGTAGCATGTAGTCATTTTTTTTTGAGGGGGGGCAGCATGCAGAAATTCCTGGGCCAGGGATTGAGCCCACACTACTGCAGTGACAACGCTGGGTCCTTAACTGCTAGGCCACCAGGGAACTCCATGGAGGATGTAGTCTTGAGTAAAGGGCTTTTCCAGAGCAAGTATAACTGAGGCCCGAAGTAGTAAAGGGACTTGTCTAAGGGAAAAGAGTGAATTTGATGTAAGAAATCAAAGTTTTTGTTTTTTTTTTAAACCAATATTTAGTGAAACAGACTTTCCATTACACCAAGACTTTCTTTTAAAAGAGGCCCTTGTTTAGAAAAATATGAAACAAAACTCAAGTCAAACATTTGCATGATTCAGGACATGATATCGAAGGCTGCAATATACAGAAGTGGGACTTTCCTGAAGTCCTGTTGTTGAAATAAACTCATTACCTTGTCTGAGGGATGGTATTTATAATTCTCTTCCCAAATAGCACTAGTTCTTGAAGCTTTGAGTGGCTGTCACTCTTGGGTGCAAAAATGCTGGGCTAAACCAAGGACAGTTCTTACAGAAGGACAGGGTTTTGCTTCAGATGTCAAGAAATCATGTAGTTTTGCATCTTCTTTGACTTCCTTGGCCCATGCTGGTCTGTCTTCTCTGAATTCCCTCTGCATTTATTGTAGTAATACTCAATTTAGATTTTTTTTTTTTCTTTTTAGGGCCGCATGTGCAGTATATGGAGGTTCCCAGGCTAGGGGCTGAAGGGAAGCTGCAGCTGCTGGCCTGCACCACAGCAACACAGGATCTGAGTTGCATCTGCAACTTACACCAGAGCTCACTGCAACGCTGGATCCCCAACCCACTGAGCGAAGCCAGGGATCGAACCTGCATCCTCATGGATACTAGTCAGATTTGTTCCTGCTGTGCCATGACGGGAACTCCTGAATTTAGATTTTTTTTTTAAAATCCTCTAATACCTGAATTTGTTTTGTCTTCCCGCCCAATCTGTGGGTTCTTAGAGGACACAGACCATGGCTTGTTCATCAGCATGTGGCATAGGGCCAAGTTAATGCTTATTTTATCGAATGATTAAGTGAATGAATGAATGAATGGAGAGCTAGACAGATAAACATAATTATGAAGACGTAAACACAGGCCATCATGGGAGCAAGAAGGTACAAGCAGACGGGGGTGGCAGGGTGGGGACAGAGGAAAGCTCCTCGTGGCCAGGGGGTCTGGGTGGGGAATGGAAGTCACAGGGTAATACAATATAAAAAAAGCACCCCTTTCACACATGCCCCTGATTCTATGTTCCTCTGAAGAGTCAGCTAGGCATGCGCTAACGAGCTCTGTGGTTTGATGTGGATGAGGCACGTGAGAATAACGTGCGTGATGATGTCCCAGTGCCTGAATGTGACAGCTGCCATGCTCTTGTTCGGCTGACCTAGCATTCACCCCTCCCTGGGGAATGGGCAATTCATGCCAGCTTTGCTCCTGCAGTAAAACCCTCAGAAAAGAGTGAGCCGGAAAGTAAACATCCAGCACTTCCTACTAAGATCACACCGGTCTGAATGGCACCGCGACTGAACCCAAGGCCTCGGCATGCGGCTGCAGCAAACGACGTCAGACTGGCCGTCTCATCGTGGGATCCAGCCTTCAGCGTGTTTGATTTTCCGTGGTGATAAGTGGCTGCGACAGGGCCCTCAGGCAAAACTAAATAAGTCATCTCCTCGTTGCAGAAGGAAGTAAATCATCTCCTACTGAGCACCAGATGGGGATGTCCCCCAGTGTCGCGCTGAACCAAATGTGCAGCTGCTCCTTCCCCCTCAGGCCTCGCTTCCCCGGGAAGCCACTGCATGCTGATGATCCGAAAACTTAATTCCCTATTTCTGAAACGGGCCTTTAAGATTATTCCCAAGATGTGAGGGCCCTTTTTCTAGTCTTCTTCTTAATATTATTAGCATTACTAATAATATCTATGAGGCTCTTCACAGATTATAAATCACTTTTATGTAAGGAAATCTGTGGTTGCTTAATTTATTTTGCTTGATGCCCAACACAGAGGCCAACATGAGGACGAATTTAATACATGCTATCAGTAATAGCTGACAGCAAGAATACTGTTAAGAACCATTGTCTTATCATCAACCCATATTTTTCCATGTGCTAGCTTTGGGGAAAGCACTTTATGATACAATTTATTTATTTATTTATTTTTGTCTTTTTGACTCTTTAGGGCTGCATCTGCAGCATATGGAGGTTTCTAGCATAGGGGTCCAATCGGAGCTGTAGCTGCCAGCCTATGCCAGAGCCACAGCAACACAGGATCCGAGCCATGTTTGTGACCGACACCATAGCTCACAGCAACACCGGATCCTTAACCCACTGAGCAAGGCCAGGGCTCGAACCCACGTCCTCATGGATGCTAGTCGGGTTCGTTAACTGCTGAGTCATGATGGGAACTCCTATGATATAATTTAATACCTAAATTCATGAGGTGGAAAGTATTAAGAGTGACCTCCTGATTTTATTTTTTCATCCTGATAAGAATCTTTGTCTGTCTTTTATTTATGGGAACATATTACACTTTTAAGATAGATCTCTGGCAATTTCCCCAGAGACTTGACTATGTTTTTAGCTCAATTCTCTTAGATGGCTATTCCAGCTACTGTAGCTTCTTCCTCCCAGAGAAGAAATTGAACGATTGGTCGATATCCTCTTCAGGTAACCGCTTTCACCTGAAGTGAATAAAGTGATTTCATTTTCTTTGGTCTTTCCATAAACATTGATTTCCAGCACTTTGTGGTTCACTTCTGAATCCTGTCAACTGCTCTCATGTCTTGAGGCCCAAATGGAGGCATATTTGAGCAAAGCTCTAATAATGGACACACTGATTTATCTCTTATGGCCTCTTGGAAAAATGTGCTGGTTATGGGTTCTGTAATGATAAAGTAGTTTTATTCCTTTTCCAATAAAGTAACTTCAAATCCTTCATAGTAATAATAGCTATCCTTCAGTGAGTGCTTACTATAACCAAAGAAGGCATGGAGGACTCAACATTCAAAGACCTTGTTTAACCTCTGCACTGGCTTTATGAGGTCTGTATGATCAATGTGCCTAGTTTAGAGACGAGGAACTAAATCTTACAGAGGTCAACCACATTGCCTGAGCTCATGTAACTGAACAGTGGCAAAGGAAAGAACCAAACCTGGCCTGATCAACTTGGACTCTTTGCTCTGCTACCTTTAGCTACTGCAGCTCCACTTTCGTGTGGGAGTTGTCTATAAAACAATGGCACCAATTTCGATCACCAAACTGTCACCAAAAACATGTTATTTCAAAGCCAGATCATGAATATCTGCCTAATTTGTTTACTGATTTTTGAAGGAAGATATTTAACAAGTCCTCTGAAAAATAAAAACAACGTGCATTTTCCCTTGTTCATAAACGTGCATGGGTCTGGAGCTCCTGGTAAAGGTTGTACAAGTTTAACTGTTGTACAAGTTTACCTACCCTGCCAGGACACTAAGAAAACTCCCTACGAAGGATAGTGGTCTATACACATGAAGTTTTAAATAAGGAACATGAAATTTCTATGCTTAACAACATGAAACATTAATGGAAAGAGTCTAAAATATTGTCTTCTCCTGCTATGCAAACCCACACATTTAAAAAGATTTACTGATGGAATTGCTCTCAGAAGTAAGAGACAATTTATTATTTTTTTTTTTTTTGTCTTTTTTTTTTTTTGTCTTTTTGCCTTTTCTTGGGACGCTCCCGCGGCATATGGAGATTCCCAGGCTAGGGGTTGAATCAGAGCTGTAGCCACCGGCCTACGCCAGAGCCACAGCAACGCCAGATCCGAGCCGCGTCTGCAACCTACACCACAGCTCACGGCAACGCCGGATCATTAACCCACTGAGCAAGGGCAGGGACCGAACCCGCAACCTCATGGTTCCTAGTCGGATTCGTTAACCACTGCGCCACGACGGGAACTCCGTAAGAGACAATTTAAAGATGATTGCTTTCTATTATTTGGAAAACGAAGCAAAACAAAAACAAACCACACCAACTTAGCTTCAAAACAAGACAAAATGAAAAATAAAAAATCACACACACATAAAACCCACCTGTGAAGTGAAAATAAAAGTCAAGAAATATTGTAAAGATATTTTAAGGAATTACTGACATTATGTCTCCAGCAGTTCAAAAGAACTTTAAGGTTTCATTTAAAAAGGGAATGCTTAAAAAAAAAAAAAACAACAGCAGTTCCCATTTGCAAGCATGTTTGACAAAGAACTGTTAATAATTTGCTGTATCGTATGGAACAGGGGGTCAGATGAAGGCTGCCACTGCCCTCCACTTACATCAGAGGTTCCAGAGACTTGGGTTTAATGAAGATGGCAATGGGATAGAGCTGGGCAACTTGTAACCGCTTGATAGCATTTCCTGATACATCAAGTATACAGTGTTTGCCCTGGAAGAAAGAAAAGAAAAACATAGAATTAATCCAGAAAGAAGGATGATAATCTAATCAAAATGTAATGTTTCTGAGAAAGGTAAAAGATACTAGATTCTAAATTTGAAAAAGAATAATTTCAAAGGATAAATAAAAGATGATACAGCATCATCACTGAATGCTTGCAATAACTTGTATCGATTAACTCCTTAACTGTCTGCCACTGGGATAGACATTTCATTTGTGGTGTCTCAATTAACTTTATTTCCGTAAATAGATACCTGATGCTTTGCACAAGGAAGCGATGTAGCACTATGTAATATGACAGTCCATTCTCATGAAACTATTAAATCATCTCTGAAAACGACTGACAAAAAGAAATTCCCAGGAATTCCCTGGTGGCCTAGTGGTTAAGAATCCAGCATTGTCACTGCTGTGGCTCAGATTTGCTACCTGGCCCAGGAACCTCTGTGTGCCATGGGCATGGCCAAAAAGAGAGAAATTCCCATACTGTCAAAGAAGAAATTCCCTGCCTATGAGGTACATATTATCGACAGCATTTTATGGAAGACTAAAGCTTAAAAATACTAACTTGCCCTAAGTCTCAGCGCTAGGACTCAAACCCACGTCTTGTTGGTTGGAATAAACAGATACCTATTGTCTCACCCTGACCAATGTCAAATCTGGAAGAATGGTAATCTCATGAGTTTAGCACAATTTCATAAACATTTGCCTAGTGTTTATATGTATCCTGCCCTCAATATGTTCAGTCCTGTATAAAGCAAGGACAGAAACAAAGAGGTGCCTTAAATATTTAATCTTAAATGCGGAGAGAGAGGCTTGCATAGTTTTGTAACCTTCTTGTTTGTTAACAAATAAAAGCTCTATTACATTCTAGCACACCTCATTTAACTTGGCTTCCACAGCAATGAGTGCTCAGAGCAAGGAGCTGCTTTATAAAGTATTTCTGGAAAAGTAGACATAATTGCCATACATCATATTCTACCTCCTGGAGAGAAATGGCTTCATTACCCTGAGGCTCAAAGAACTTTACATAAGAAAAGAAAAAGCACACTATGCAGATAGAAGCAGTCCTAAATCAACAAAAGGGGATTAAAAACTCATCAATAATATCCACATAAAAACGGAGACTCCAGTGAATAGTTGAGCTTTTATAAGAGAAATACACTAAGACTGCTCAAGCCTTTATCATTTAAGTAATAAATTCCAAGTTGCTATCTGTGAGATGCAGCAGCTATAAAATATCTAAATGTAGTTTGATTTGCCATCATTTCTAGTTAACAAAAGATTGCGTCTACACATTCAGGGAGGAGAAAAGACGCAATTATCTAGCAGGCTGATTCAAAACAGTATGATGAAGCTTAAAGAAGCTAACTTTCCAGAGAGAAGAAAATAGACCCAACTTCTTACTGTATTCTCAGATAGACATTAACATTTCTTAAATTTTTTTGGCTGTGCCTGTGGCATGGAGAAGTTCCTGGGGCAGGGATTGAACCTGAGCCACAGCAGTGACAACATCAGATCTTTAACCTGCTGAGCCACTGGGAAGCTCCCACTTGTATAATCTTTTTTTTTTTTTTTTTTTTTTTTTGTCTTGTTGTTGTTGTTGCTATTTCTTGGGCCGCTCCCGCGGCATATGGAGGTTCCCAGGCTAGGGGTTGAATCGGAGCTGTAGCCACCGGCCTACGCCAGAGGCACAGCAACGCAGGATCCGAGCCGCGTCTGCAACCTACACCACAGCTCACGGCAACGCCGGATCATTAACCCACTGAGCAAGGGCAGGGACCGAACCCGCAACCTCATGGTTCCTAGTCGGATTCGTCAACCACTGCGCCATGACGGGAACTCCCTGTATAATCTTTTTTAACCAATATATTAAAAGGGGGGGCAAGGCTGTGTTAGATCAAATCAACCCAACAAATATTACTTATACAACAAATATAACTGACTCCTAACTTTTTTTTCTTCTATGAAACTGTGCTCATAGGAGATTAGGATTTTTTTTTTTTTAGGTAGATCTCAAAGCCATGCTCAAGTGCCTTCCTAGTCTGTTCTCTCTTGAATATGCTTCTCATTTCCATGCCCTGGAAATGATCAGCAGGAGGAGATCACAGCAACTACAGCGCCTCTAAGTTAGAACATCTGCCAGCCACAGGCCAGGCAGGCCTCCTCATCTACCTACCCACCATGAGGATCTCAGGTTTTCAGGGAGATAAAACGTTAACTCCTGTTAACAAAAAGAACTGAGGATTCTGATCTAAATAATCAAGAGTAGAGTTCCCATTGTGGCGTGGCAGAAATGACTCCGACTAGGAACCATGAGGTTGCAGGTTCGATCCCTGGCCTTGCTCAGTGGATTAAGGATCTGGTGTTGCCGTGAGCTATGGTGTAGGTTGCAGACGTGGCTTGGATCCTGTGTGGCTGTGGCTGTGGCTGTGGCGTGGGCCGGCATTTGTAGCTCCAATTCAACCCCGAGCCTGGGAACCTCCATATGCCTCGGGTATAGCCCTGAAAAATAAAAGGAAAAAAAAAAAAAAAGGAAAAAGTAATCAAGAGTGACAAAATTTTTTAAATCAATGTTGTGCCAAAGATTCGTGAATCAAGAACAAAGTTAATCTCCTAAACTTCAAGCTGTTAATTGCCTTTAGGTTTATAAGCCCCTCTTCCTCCTCTCCCCACCAGGTCAGTCAGCATACTTTAGTGAGATGAGAACAAAGATGAATGACCTTGCTCTAATGAGGTTCTCTGCTAAGAGGCCTTAAAGGAATATTTAAACAAAATTAACAACTGAAATCAGAAAAAGAGTAATAATTCAAAAATGCAGTTTGCCACCTGGGAACCTTCTTTGGGGGAGATGGAAGGTGACTGGTGAACATACCCTTTCTGCTACAAATCTCACAGACTGCACACTGGTCCCATATAAGTTGTCATTGTACTGGCCAGCTTCTATAAACTTGTGCTCTTGGATATCCTTCTCCATTTGTTCTCTGGAAATGACAAAGTGATAGTCTCTGCCATCCACCTCGTAGTCACGCTTCGGCCTCGTAGTATCTTTATAAAACGAAAAAAGACGAAAAGAAGGTAACTTTCTACTCATAAACTTCCTTTATACATACATATATATATATATGTTTTTTTTTTACCACGCCCTCAACATAGATACACAAAAATGTGTACTATGAAGGACCTTGACATGGAAGCAGGTACCAGTCTTGGCCTCCCTCTGTAAAGAATCAACTAGACAAAATATATGGAAATATATTTTCAGGCATCAGTCAGTTGGCAGAGCTGGGCTATATCTTTAAGAGAAGACAAACCCAGGAGGGGACTCTGCAGTCACTCCACTTCCATTTCTAAATGGAGAATCCAGAGGTTGTATATACTGCTAGCAGACTCTGAGGTTCAGCCAGACTGTGCATTTTGTTGAGACCTGGAAAGGCCACATTTTAGAAGGTTATTCTTGACTTACTCTAGACTCTCCGTCACAAAGGCTAAAACCAAGCCCTAACTAGAAGAAGCTGATTTGTCAGCAAATCATTACCTGCCAGGACAAAAACTTAATGTTCTGTAAAGATAAAATCTTGGTTCTCACCAATGTAGCATCACAATGTCTAGCACATGGTAAAAGATTATGGGACAAACAAAGAAGTAAAAAAAAGTCTCATATGAAAAAATGGACATGCAGTATAAATATATTCAGGAATTTTTTTTTTTTGTATTTTCTAGGGCTGCACCCTCAGCATGTGGACGTTCCCAGGCTAGGGGTTGAATTGGAGCTGTAGCCACAGGCCTATGCCAGAGCCACAGCAACTGGGGATCTGAGCCATGTCTGCGACCTACACCACAGCTCATGGCAACAATGGATCCTTAACCCACTGAGCGAGGCCAGGGATTGAACTGGCAATCTCATGGTTCCTAGTCGGATTTGTTAACCACTGAGCCACAATGGGAACTCCTATTCAGGGATTTTTAAAAGATATAAAATCAGACTATCACAGTTAAGAAGGGACTAAAAGGCATCAGCTCTAATCATAGTTAGAGGTGGTTCAACTTAATGTTAAGAAGAAAAGGCAAAATAATTTCATATTATAAATAACAAAGGTAAAGTAAATACTGTATAGTATCACATATGTGGAGTCTAAAGAAACAACAAACTAGGGAATATAATAAAAGAGAAGCAGACTCAGCTATAGAGAACAAACTAATGGTTACCATGGGAAGGGGAAGGGGCAATAAGGGGTAGGGGAGTAGGAGGTACAAACTACTGGGTATAAAATAGGCTCAAGGATGTATTATATTAACAATTGTACAAAAATTAAAAATTAAAAAATAAGAATACAGGAAGGAATAAGACACATTCTATGCCTGCAGTGCTCAGTGTAGTCATTGTAGCCCCATTCAAGAGCACTTAAAATGGGGCTGGTCCATATAGGTAAAACACATATCGTATTTCTGAGCCTTAGTACCAAAAAATGTAAAATAGCTCATTAAAAATTTTAACACTGATTTAATATTGATTACTATTGAAATTCTGTTCCGATATATTGGGTTAAATAACATTTATCATTAACATTAAACATGTGGAGTTCCCGTCATGGCGCAAGGGAAACGAATCTGACTAGGAACCATGAGGCTGCAGGTTTGATCCCTGGCCTCCCTTGGTGGGTTAAGGATCTGGCGTTGCCGTGAGCTGTGGTGTAGGTTGCAGATGTAGCTCGAATCTGGCATTGCTGTGGTTGTGGTGTAGGCCGGCAGCTACAGCTCCCATCAGACCCCTAGCCTGGGAACCTTCATATGCCACGGGTACAGCCCTAAAAAGACAGAAGACAAAAACAACAAACAAAAAAGACCATTAAAAATGTTAAAAAACCTTTAATCACTGGCTGAGATATTCTTTCTAGAAATCTATCCTTAAAAATTATCAAGGGAGTTCCCATTGTGGCTAAGTGGTTAACGAATCCGACTAGGAACCATGAGGTTGTGGGTTCAATCCCTGGCCTCGCTCAGTGGGTTAAGTATCTGGTGTTGCCGTGAGCTGTGGTGTAGGTTGCAGATGCAGCTTGGATCCTGTGTTGCTATGGCTCTGGCGTAACCCAATGGCTACAGCTCCAATTCAACCCCTAGCCTGGGAACTTCCATATGCTGCGGGAGCAGCCCACAAAATGGCAAAAAGACCAAAAAAAAAAAAAAAAAATCAAAACTTCAGATAAAGTTTTATCCTTAAGGATGTTCATTTATATTAATTTGTTATAAATAACTATAACATCTAATTATAATTGTATCTTAATTATAATTTATAATAGTTTAAAAAGTAGAGAAAACCCAAAATACCTATAAATGAGAAAGGATTAATTATGACATAATTATCATTTAAAATATTTTTGTAACATTTTAAACAATATTAAGCAAAAAATAAAAGGTTTCTATCTCATATGGACCCACTCACAGGAGAAAATGTATGAAAAGAAAGAACAGGTAGAAATGTATGAAAATATTAGCAGTGATGTTATATCTGGCTACTGCGTGGGAGTATGTTTTTTTTTTTTTCTTGGCTTCAGTGTGCAGTGGCTTCATGTGGGATCTCAGTTCCCAGACCAAGGACTGAACCCAGGTCACAGCAGTGAAAGTGCCAAGTCCTAACCACTAGACCACCAGAGAACCTTCTATTTTTTATTCTCTTGTTTAACTTTCTTTTTAGCACTTTCCAAGTTCAGTACAATGAACATGCATTGATTTTTCATAAAATAGTGCTATTAATTAAAAAAAGAGCATATGTAAGTGGAGGGGAAGTAAAAATGGTGCCTAAGGACTGCTTTTTTGCTTTTCTTTCAAAAGTGGAGAAACAAGCTGGGAGCTGCTACAAATGTTACAAATGCTACAAATGGTTTGACTTGAACATTTCTATCTGGAGTCTCTCTTAGGATATGTTCTACCTCAAGATCCCTTCCCAGAACCCTTGCTGGGAAGTTTCATGAGACAGCACAAGCGTCCTAGTTCCTTCCTGCCTAAGCACTGCACCCTCGCAATTTTTGCTATTCCTCAGTATTTCAATTTTTGCTATTCCTCAGTATTTCCTCAGTATTTGCAGTCCTGAAATGTAAGAGACACTTCAGAGCATAAAGCTTACAAAGTGTAGAGTGAGAAAGAAATATTTGTTGAGATCAGACTTGAAGAGCTCAATGATCCAGTAAATTAAAATTTCCTGATGGGTTTATCTGCATGCACAGAAGGCCTCTGTGCATTTTCATGTGACACAGTGGGAGCAGAGATGGCAGTGGGGGGTGGGAGGTGTGGTGGGGTGGCAGGAGGGAAGGCGGGTAGGCTCTTACAGGGCGTGTAGCCCTGAGTGCATCAGAGGGACCAGGAGACCTGATGATGGTCTATAATGACAAGAAAGCAGATTCAAGTCTGCAGTCGCCTAGAGGATAGATTAAATTTCTTATTTTCATCCTCTCAACACCCGAGACTTAAAACACTTGGGAGAGGCTTTTTTGTTTGTTTGTTTGTTTGTTTGGATTGACACATGGCCCGAAGACATCCTGAGTTGCTTTTAATAGATGGCTTTGTTTCTGATCTCTTATTGTAATGAGGGTGACCATCAGTCAGATCCATGAAACTTGTAACTTATCTTCAGTGCTCGAGCTTGCTGTAGCTGGTGCTACCAAAAAAAACCCTTGCATGTCTTCCAAGCGTCACACAAGCCTAGATGATGTGTTTGCCTGAGTTATTTTTCAGGAACCCAGAACTAGCAGAGTCTAGTTTGAGCTTGAGCTAGTTAAGACTGGTTAGGACCATCGACCCTCCAGCTGGGCATGTGCCAGTGTCCACGAAGGGCCCAAAACGCTACCCTCAGAACATGCTAATGCTGCTGTTTTCTGAACATGCTTCCCATGAAGAAATGTGTAGCTTCCCTGCACCTGCAGAGTGACAATTACCTCAGCTTCTTCTTATTTCCAATCACCTTTCCTCACACTCCCCACACCCTACTCCTTTATCGCACAAGTATCTCGAGCCCCTCGCCATCGGGGAGGTTGACCTGAGATTCGTTCTCCAGTCTCCACACTTGGCCGCCTCGTTAGTAAACCCTTTCTCTGCTGCAAACCTTGGCATCTCAGTGTTTGGCTTGCTGTGTGGTGGGCAAACAAACCTGGTTCGGTAACATTGTTCCACGGGAAAAGAGGCCTTGGCGGCATTTCTATCAATCTCTCAGAACATACGGATGCCTATCAATACTCCTGTGCTATTTTAAATGCTATGGGAGTCACAAAGCAACGATTCATCCTGTCCTCTAAGGGACTACATCACTTAACTAAATAGGGAACAATACATGGCAGCAGAGAGGAAGTGTGTTCGGCAAAGGAAATTAAACGCGACCCTCAGATCCGTAGCTAACTCACAGTATTTGAATCACGGGAGAGACCAATACTGGAGGAACAGCATTACATTGTATCATCTGGAAAGGAGCCAAGCTATTTTTTTTTTTTTTTTTTCCTGGAAGAGAGAAAGGATACTTACGAGGCACACAGGAGCCAAACTTGTCAGGGAATTCAGATATCAAGTCATCATTGATCCGATCCTTCATGGGGCCCAGGATAATCACTGGCCGAGTATAGTTTACTGCAGAGAGTAAAGGAAGATGCAGATGACGAGAAAGGCTTGTAAACCATGGTGGTTCTTAAGGCAAAACTGCCAAACACTAAGAACTGCTGAGGGGATTACTTTGGTGGATAAATTGCCTGTATAGCCTTGCATGGGGGAAACTGAAGTTTAACACTCAGTTATGTTGGCTGGGTCTTTCTGGAATTTACTAACAGGAAAAAGCGACTGCAGTGTCTGACAATGAAAAAAAAAAAATATTCACTGGGGTTTTGCTTACTCTCCAGTTATGCCTACACAATGTCAAAACAACCACTGAATTTAGTCAATTGAGTGGGAGAAAAAAGATTCCAAAGGAGCTGTCTGACCATGGTTTAGGCAATGACTTTAAAAAGTAATCATTAGTAGTAAGGACACCTTATGTTTTTATAATTTCTTTTCCTCAGCTGAAAATAATCTCTATACACTGCTAGGATTTTCCCAAATCCTTTATGTCAGGGGTTTAGAAGGAACTCTAAAGTTCACTTGGTACAACTCCTCCTTTGATGCTTGAATTTTCTCAGCGTTATCCTTGTCAATAGGCATAAGCCTCTGGATAAACTCCCCCCAGAAAAAAGAAAGACAGACTTCTGGAGCAGCCCAGAAAATGGCTTGTATCTTAGGATAGGTCTGTTGGAAAGCCCTTCTCAATACTGAGTGGAGGTCAACCTCCTGAGAGATTTTATCCATCAGTCCCATAGGAGAGGTTCTTTATGATTTGGATGTACTCCTCTCCATTAAGGACCATTCATGTGGAGGGCCCCTCCATCCCCCTGGGAGCTGTCACTGCCCATGCTCAGCAGGAAGTTGTCTGCTAGGTCGCAGGGCCAAAGGGAGAGAGAGCAAGGAACCTGCTGGCCTGGGGACCACTGGGTATTAACTAAGCACATCATTTTCCTTGGTCCTTCATGCTTTCCCTCCTGCAATGGTGTCACTTGCTATGGTCTGGAGCTCAGGAACCAGAGCACGCTGGGAAACTTACTTTCCTGCCTTGCGACAGGCTCATAAGAAAGAATGAAGTCTTCTTGCCCTCCTGAGAAGAGAAGAAAGGAAGATTACAGTGGACTAACAACCAGTCATAAACCACAGACACAAGCCCTGCTCTGCAACCCAGGATTCAGACCCAGTTCAGGGTTAATTTCTCTGCTCTCTCCCTCCTTGAACCACTCCCCCGATCCCTTTATCCTCATAAAACTGTTTAGCCTTATTACAGCGTCAGGTGATTGATGTCATAAGTCTAAGGCACAATCGGAGGCTGGCTGTCTGCAATTCAGCAGGGTAGTGACCTACGAGACGGCCTTCCTCTGACACTGAGAAACGGAGCACCACTGCCTCACAGTCAGCATTCGTACTTAAAAGGAACCCATTCAGTTCAAGGAGAGGGTCCATCCAATAGTTTTCGGCTACATTATCAGAATTCCCCCATTTATTTCATCTTCCATTTTATTTCCCCAAAGCAAGTGTCTGCTTGTTTCGTTTTTGAGGCAAAAACTTCATCAGCACACATTACAGGGTTCTGAGCATTTTACTCTAATGTTAATTCATCAAGAAAATACTGGGTCAGTTGGGAAGATTAAAAAAATGGAGGAGGACCCAGTATCACTGGTGCTAACTGCTGCTCAATCTAGCCTTGAAACTTTTGAACAGAGAAGTTAGAAAGACAACGTAGTGTAAGTGTCAGCCCCTCCAGCATCACTTGCTGCAAGCTTTCTAATTCATGGTGAGCCTCAAGTCAACACACAGCATGGAAAGTAAATTGGTTTTAGGCAATTATTGTTTTCAATCACCTATTTTATTCCGTTGATGAACTAGGTACGAGATTAGTCTGATTCAGCCGCAAACCCAGAAGGCTCTACTCCCATATGCGTTGGGTTTCGGACTATCTTTTGGTGGGGAAATAGTTTAGGGCTGTTGAAAAGGTCTTTTTGAGAAGGAGTGTAAAAGGAGGTAGTCTTTGGTTTTTCCTGAAAGCAAAGGGAGAGGAGTCTCATTGCCTTATCTCCTCAACACCCCCCAAACACATTCAGTCAATGTGCTCCTCCTTCAGAAACCACAGCCTTGGGAGGGTGAGTAAATTTCATAAAAGGTGTTAGCATCCCAGACAATTTTGATAATCACTGATTTGGGGAAATCAAGCAATATATGGATAAAGCTGTGGAGTACAGATGTCTTCCCTGAGTGGGGTGGGGTTCCTTTTCTGGTCTTCGTCCCTTACCTCCCCTCAAGCAGGGCCCACTCTCAGGAAGGCACTGCTAGGCTACTTCCTAGTCATGGAAAATATGCACTGGCGCTCCTTCTAAGTGGAACCAGCGCTTGGCTGCTCTGAAAGTGTTCAGGGGACTGTCCCGCATCCAGGCAGGGGTTTGCTGTGCAAGGAATCAGATTTATAATTTTTTTTTTAATTCAGGAAAAAATGACTCCCTTTTAAAAAAAATGAAACTGGTGAAATTTACAAAAGCTAGTCCAAAAATAATAAAGGCAATTGATTGCTAAGCTCCAGTTATCTCAAGCCTGAGATGCATAGAGGTCACAGGAATTCAAAACAAGTGTAAAAATGGTTGTGAAAAAACCGTAACTTTAGAGATTGAAGTATGGCAGACTAACACTGCAATGTTAGACTAACTTTCTGGGAACTCCCCACGGGATGATTAACATGCGAGAGGAGAGTCCTCACCATGGGATAACACAGGTTTTATTTAAATAAAATAGGTGATACTAAGCCTCTGCACTAGATTGGGACCCCCCCCCCCCCCC
This sequence comes from Sus scrofa, assembly GCF_054392235.1. Lineage (NCBI taxonomy): Eukaryota > Metazoa > Chordata > Mammalia > Artiodactyla > Suidae > Sus > Sus scrofa. The sequence continues at coordinate 17,625,357 of NC_139391.1, forward strand.
GCCAGTTACTGCTGTTCCCCAGTACTTAACATAAGGATGCCAATGAATCTGCATTCTGATTTTAGTGGTAGGAAACAAGATGAGCAATGAAGTCAAAGATAGATTCTACTTTGCATTTCTGCCTATTGGGCTTTCACTTTGGGAAGTGTGGTTTTCTCTAAATAATCTAACACCTCACGTTCCCATGGGGATCTCTTTCCAATGGCCTTGCACATTATTCTGATGGGATGTTCTAAAGGCAAACCTTAAAATATTTGGTGTCAGTATATATAATCTGTGATTCAGAAAACTGGGACAAAGTGACACAGCTTTGATTAACTTTGTTAGGGAGTTCTGTAGTTCTTTGTTTATTCATTGCTTTTTGGTTTACTCTCACCTACAAAAGGCTGGTTCTGGTTCAGAGCAGTAAGACTGGCAGACACAGTGACAGCATCCCTTACGTCAAGGCCCATGCCAATTCTAAAGACCCTGTGACAATCAGGGGCTGGCCTACGGAAGGAAGCCTGCTGGGATGCTCTGGCGGCTGGTGTTACATAACAGCTGTGAACTCAGCAACTTAAACCACTTTTCACTTGCAAGAATGAAAAGGCCTACCACTAATGGGAAGGAGACTACGAGGGGGAGAAAAAAAGTCATAGCAATGAAGGAAAGATAGTCCATGTCTGTATAGCACTTTATAGGCCATAAAAGGCTTTCATAGCCATTGCCTCCTATTTTTCACAGCCATTTCTTTTGAGGTTGGTGCTTGGATGATCACTTTACAGATGAAGAGGCTGAAGCTCAGAGATGGGGCTTGTTTCCTCATTGAGTAAGGAGTGGAGTCAAGATTTAAAAACCCCATCTTTTTTTGCTTCCTTGTTGAGGATATGTCACTGTCTCAAAAAAGCCAGAGACGTCGAATTCTCAGTGGGGGCTGGGAATGTAGGGGCAGAACTTTGAAATGAACGAAGGGTGGGTGGCAGAGGTAGGAGCTGAACCCAGGTCAGATTCACTGACAGGCCATAAGGTGCTCCATCTGCAGACACCAACTTTTTTTTTTTCCTTTTTTTTTTTTTTTTTTTTTTAAATGCTGCTGCGTCATCTCCACAAAACAATCATCCTTAGTAGTTTTTCTATTTTTCGCTTAGGAGGTGTGGGCACTTAGGAATAACAGCTGACACAAGGGTACAAACAATTACTTGGTCTTGTTTTGGCAACTGCATGGCTGGAAATGGGAGAGCGGTACAGGGCTGGGGGTGGATGACGGCAGCCGGCAGAGACTCAGCAGAGGCCTCTGTGACAATCTCCACCAAATGCCACCATTCAACTGCAAGCAAGTCACAATAAGAGGGATTTGGAGTAGGGCCCCAAGAGGCCCTCATAATAGGGAAAAGCAAGTTGTTGTTCCTTAGAACTTTTTCAACAGTAGAAAAAAGAGACGAGGGGAAGTGAAGACCAGTGGCAGGACATCTAATGCCCGAAATTTGGCATTTACTGCTTGCATTTGATAATTATGAAGAACAAACTAGGTTCCTAGAGTTATTGAATATTAGTGCCAAGAAAGGGTTTGGAGTTCACATGGTTTATAGATGGAAAGTGTGTAGCAAACGGCGTCGAGCTCCTTGCTGCATCCTCGACCTGCATCACAAATCTCTCACTGTTCGAGTGAACCTCACTTGGCCTCAATATTTTCCCATACAATTCTTTGGGCAGCCATTACCAGTTGGTCAAAGGTGCAATCTTGATTAAAATCTGCTTCCTAAATCTCTGCTCTAACCCAAGCTATTCATTTTGCGTGGGAGAGAACCGAGGTGCAAAAACATTCAGTGATTTCTTCAAGGTCACATGGTGAATTAGTGATTCGGTGTCTTCAAAGGATCTTCAAAAGATTTAATCTGTTACTATACACAGAGCCCTTAAAATCAGGCTTAGTATGGAGTTAATGCTATGCTGCTGCTTGTATTAATTTTATAGATGGGCTGAAATGGTTGAAATGTACTAGGTAAAATGTAAAATGTGAGGTGGCTCGGATTATAAACTTTAACAAAGAGAGAAGATGTATGTTTCAGAATGAAAATATCTTGGTTGGACTTGCAGGGTCATCATATTAATGAGATATGAAGCTCTTTGGAAACTCTGTGTCCTCATCTGTAAAAATGGGATATGAATATAAGGTATAACCTCATAATTTTGTTGCACAAATCAAATGAGATAATAGATACAGTAAAAATGCTTTGAAAAGGCTAAAGAACCAGAGGAAATATAAGGGCAATACTTGCGAAGAATGGAGATAGAATAACATCCGGGCCATTTTGACTGTGTCCAGACTTTCGGGAAAGTCTGGGAGCACCCTCATTTCAGTACTTAAATTTCACTCAGCTCATTTCTTCAAGATCCTTCAAAATCCCACTTAACTGATGAGCACCAATGGGTTAGAAGGGTAATCATCAGCTCCCCCACAACCATAATGACATATAAAGAGCTTTCCTGAACTTTGGGGAAGGTAGGTCTTCTGCTTGCAGAGATTTGCAAGGTCTCTGTTCCAGTTACTTGGTCTTTACTGCCTCTGCATATAGGGCCGATGGAGAGGGACGATGCAGAGCAAGCACAAATGTATGCCTGCACTCTGCTACAGAGCTGACAGACAGAAATCTGAGATTACCCTTAATTAAGATAGTTTTGAGATGGTGTTTTGCACAACGAGACAGTTATTACATTGTAACTAACTGCATGCCCTAGTGCTCTATATATAGTTGGACTTTGGAAAAAGAATTTTTCTATAGTTCTTGAGATGGTGCAGCAAAGGTCTGAGCTATTTTTTAGAAACTGAGGTTGGTGTAAGTTTATGTGCGTATGTGTACTTTTCGTAAAATATATGCTTGACATAATCTGTGCCTCCAGAATGCACTGTGAATGGTGCCCTCAGAAGCTGTGAAACACATGGGTTGCGTCTTTGTTTCTAACCAGTGACTATTTTTTTAAGCCATTTTTTCCCCGAGCAGACATGGATGATTCTATGAGTAAAAAAATAGCACCCAGACATGAGTAGAAAAGGGTCTTTTTTGTTTTTGTTTATACCGCTATTCACAAAACATAAAAAGTTAGTCAGCAAACTAACTGACTACAGCAAAAGCCAGGAATTCAATAGAAAAATCTAGCCTGTTTTGATGTCACAATGGCACCTTCTGGAAGCTGTATGTCCTAAGCCTCCCTGTCTTTGGTGTTGCCACTGACTTTCCTAGAAAGTTTCTTCTTCAGCTTACTGAGCTAACAAATGCCTCATCTTTCCAAAGATCAGCTCAAAGGCCTCTCCCTCTTTGAAATTATCTCTAAGACCCACTATTCTTGGGCCAGATTTTCACTTTAGAAACGGCCACACTTTGTGCATTTTTAATGTACTGATCTCTCGCTCTCATTCTATGTGTGCTGAGCTCAGAATTCGTTGAGATTCACATTGGGTCTTAAGATGCCTGTGAGAGAGCATGACACAGTGGATGCTGAATGAACTAACGAACACTCTTCTGTAATTCCTAATATTTCCATCCTGGAGAAACGAGTATCCTTTTTTTCTTTCTAAGTTACAACAAAGTCTCTTCTTGCTTTTGTTCATTTGTTAGGAGGTCAATCTGAATGGCTAATCTTTTGTACCCTCAGATGAGACCCAAATCAGTATAGATTACTAGCCTCCACATTTGTACAGTTGTTCTAGTAATATCGCAGAGTTCAGTTCCAAGTCTTCTTGCCTCGCATGAATAATCTGAGCTGTTTGCAAGTATTTCCTTTATTTACTCAATAAAACATTTATGTGCTCCTAATATTTGGGAATGAAAAGAATTATTGATATTACTTTGGAGCATTGCAATCAAAAACCTATCATACAACTGAAAGCCTTGGTGCAATTTTTGTAACTTAATAATTCTGGGAAGAACATTCCCATTTCTGAAGAAGAGAGAGGCTTCTAAAATCTTGTAAAAAAGATTTCTGAAGGAAAAGGTAGTTCTTATGTACTTTCCATAAAAGAGATTGAAAGTACAAGATTTGATGTTTTGCCTTTCTCTACCTGAGTCTACAGAATGAAGGCACAACACTTACAAATTGGAAATTGAACATCAAAGAAATTAGGTCCAAGGGTCTCCATGAAACCCAAGAAATAAGTTATATTTTTTCCTTTTACTAAATTGAGGGTACCTCAGGCACAGGGAAAACAATCTTTCCTTAACCAGGTTTCTTTGTTTTAAAACAAAATGAATTAGATGGGGGAGGCAAATGCCTTCCCAACTTGGGATAATCAGAAAATTATAGAAGTAGGAAGAATGTAAAAATGTTAAAGATTACACTGAGAAGAATCCTTTAATTTTCTTTCATCAGTAGGACTTGTCATCCTGTTGAGGAAGAAAACGAGGGTGTTCTACTATTATTTGGTTGATCAAGGGTATCTCATCACAATTTTTTTTTTTTTATTTCATTCTGTGGTGTGTTTCATCTTCCCCCTCTGGCCCCTACCTCCTCCATCTGTGATCTTTCCTCGTGTGTGTGTGTGTGTGTGTGTGTGTGTGTGCGTTTTCATATTTTCCCACCAATCTAATTATCCGAAGACTTTTTCTAAAGATCCAAATTGAATCTGTCACGCTCTAAGAACATGATTTGGCATTCTACCTCAAAAAAGCCATGGTTTTGTAAAGTACCCATTGATTTTGAATAACCCTTTTCACTAAGGAGTATAAATAAATATTATAGAAATTGCAAGGATCCCAGTAATAATGTGTACTTATTTGCGTAACCCAAAACCAGTACGTAAGTGGTAATAACCACAAAAACAGATTAAAAAGGATGCGCTTGGAATTTGGTGAATATTTTTATACACTAAGCAAATGGCTTGAGGTGACCAAACAAAAACCAGAAATAATTTTTAAATAGTTACCTACCTTTTCAGTTAAGCTCTCTGATCCAAGATTTGTTCACTTTTAAGCCAAATATGAGTTCCTTCAACACTAGAGGATGAAACTTTTTCATCTCTTCCCAACCATCAAAATATTGTTAGATATATAACGTACTATCTACCTTAAAATGTTAATCAAGGAGAGAAGAGATATACAAGGTTCATGCTCCATTTAAAAGGAATAGTATAATTTATCAAGATTTCTCTTGTAAAGGGGAGCCAGGAACAGAAAAGAAAAGGCAAAATGAAAAGGAAAGTAAAACCATGATGACTTTTCAACTTTTCTGCAGGGAGTTTAAATTATTTTGGGGGACAGAATGTCAAAATCCACCAGGCTGAACTTTCCCCCTACTTTCTCTAGGAGAATTGTATCACCAGGCTACAGCCAAGTGAGGATGCAATCACTTATTAGCAAGACTGCTATCCCTTGTACAAATCACATGAGTCTGCCCATGGCCCTAGTGTCTTTTGTATCTTTCCACATCAAATGATGATTTCATTTCAAGCCATTTGCTTTGGATGAGGATGATAAAGGGCAGCAACTGAAAAACAACAACAGCAAAAATCTGAAATGACCACCACAGGCAAGGGGGCAAATGCAAAGAAAAGAACCACAAACCAAAGCAATAACTTACGGTAGCTACTTTCGCTATCGCTGGCATTAGAAGAAACATGTTCTGCAAGAACAGCACAGCAAATTAAAGAGATACCAAGCATTGGAGAGCAGCCAGAACTGAAAGGAACACCATGCAAGGCTACTAGAAATGTGAGCGAGAGGCAGGTAAGAGGCGGCAGAGGAGACGCAGTAAGAAAACTCAGATAAGGTGAAAACTTTATCTCCATTTTCCAGGAAGATACTACTTGATAGCTGTGTCTTCTTTTTTAGCAAACAGGAAAGTACGTTTAATTACAAAAAAAAAAAAAAATGCATAAGGCCCATCTAGGCACTTTTCCTTTTTATAAAATTTTGACCCATTCAAGTAGCTCTGATTTTCCAGATCCATTACAAAGATCAATGTGTCTCAACTGAATGTTCTAGACTATAAGTTCAGGAGCTTCTGGTATGCAGGGATTGTTTTCTTGTAGGCTTTTTGTTTCTCTATTTTGCTTTTAGGTATTTTGTAGGAACACTGCATTTCCAACGACCAGTTGATCCCTGGAATCCCCTGAACTTGATTTCTATTTCAATACTTCCTAAACGAATTCCCAAGATAAAAGGGATTGTTGAAGATCTTTCCTGCTTCAGTGAGTGTGCAGGAAGTCTTGGAGGAAGAAATGAGTCACTGAAAAACGTTTTATGAATCAGTTCAGTATTTCCTTGTGTTTATTTTAAGATTCTTGCTTGGATAGCAATTAGGCTGAGGAATGGAACAGGCAGGAGATTAATGGTCTGGTACCAAGCACAGGTCCTGGCATGAAGCATGTTTTTAATTCACGTTGAATGACTGTACAAGTAAACAGCGATATTTCAATTTTTTTTTTTAAAAAAAAATGCCGTCTAAGTAGCAAAACAGGGATATATTGGTTATGTTCCAGAATTAGGGCTTTTATTTCCAAAATCATTTCCTTTCATCTGTACTATGTATTAAGTTATCAAAGATAAATTCATCAACTTACCAATTTTGTCTATCAGGCTAATTGAATGAAGAGTACGTGACTATTTGATTTTTTTTTTGACGTTCATTAGCAATAACGTCGGCTTTTTAAAAAGCTGTTTAGCATTTTTAGAAAAAAGAAAAAATATATAATATTATTCTTTTAACAGTAAAAAATTTCTTTAAAATGTATTTGCTATTATAGATTCTTGCCAATTGGATGGATTAGTTTTCACTGTTTAACTTTATTAAGGTAAAATTGACAAATAAAATTGTAGTATATTTTAAAGTGTACTGCGTGAAAATTTGATAAACATAATAAACATTATGAAAGGATTCTACAACTGAGTTAGTTAACATATTCTGGATGGATCAGTTTTAGAGCATGAAACTAATGAAAATCAAAGCATGGGTTAAATTCCCCTGACATAAGATACTTTTCAAAAAGCATCTATTTTGTAAGTTAAAAAAAACTGAACCTGTTCCAGCTAAAGTCCAAATTAGGCCTACCAACAGCATTAACTGGCAAATAACTTTACCTAGTAAAACATGCTCAATTTCTTTCTTTCTTTTTTTTTTTTTTGGCTGGGAAGTAGAAGTTCCTGGGTCAGGGACTGAACCTGAGCCACAGTTGTGACCTGTACCACAGCTGCAGCTGCAGATCCTTAACCTGCTGAGCCACAAGGGAACTTTCACCAATTTTTAAGGAGTAAACAAACTTCTGCATATACTGGATTTAAAAGAGCACTGTTTTTATTTTTGACTCTCTAGTAGCAACTACTTTTTCGTGACTGTCATTTACTATTTATTTGTTAAGAATATATTAAAATACTCTCCCCAACTGCAAATTTAGAAATTCTCTCTGGTGGTACTTGATGCTTTCCAGGTAATATTGAAATTAATATTTGATCTTCAGCCACTAATTCCAGAAAAATTTCATGACACAATCCAAGTACAGACTCAAAGATAAAGTTTTCATCTTTAAGGAGATCAGTAGTTTACTCTTGATCAAATTTTGTTTTCTAAATATACATATCTAAGAAAAAGTGCAAATTAACAATCTGAAGGATGAAGTGTATCATTACGCAGGGTTATATAACCAGCTCTTGAAAACAAAGTCCAACTCAATGTTATTTTGTTTTATAGAAATGAAATGAACAGCTTCTAAAAATATTGCCCATAGCTGTTAAATTAAAACAAAATGAAACAAAAATGAACATGTGATACAGCTGCAAAAGACACAAAACTGTTCTTATTTCGTTGGTGCCTACACAATGGAGTTAGTATTAAAGAAGAAAATCATAGTATAGTACATTAATACACAGGATTCTTAATTTTTATTAGTGCAACGAGACACAGACTAAAGGCATTTATAACTAGAAAAATTTAAACTTTAATATGTTTTACTTTCCACTCTACACTATAAAATGAAGATGTGATTATATAATGCAGCTAATAAATCACTGATAGAAAAACATATTAATGCATATCTAAAACTTTATCATACAAACGTTTCAAGCAGGATCACTGCAAGTCAGAAAAAAAATCAGTCAAAGTTAATAGCAAAGAATTATTCATGAAAGATCAAATAGCTTAATATTTACTTTTTGAGAATGCATGTTCCTTTTGACTATAAAATAGCTCCTTTACTAATAGCAAAGTACAATCCAATTATGGAATTTGGCAAGGTCATTAAATATGTCTGGGTGAAAAGCCAGAGGAAAGAACATAAAGTACATTTCTGCGTTCCTGATCTAGAAGAATTAACTGGCCCTTTCTCTCAACATGGCTTCTTGCTCTCTGGGAAGTATGAGCGGCAGAGCAAGGAATGCCACAGGTGGCATCAGGACCATGTTGCGTCATCACGGTCAGAACGGGAAGGTGTGAACTGCAACAGAAGTTACAGTGCCTGACACACTTTGCTTTTAAATGCTGACATGCAGAACAAAACAGTTGAAAGTTACTTTGGAGGAGCATTCACAGCTAGGTAACAAATAAAACTCGTATCTTGTGCATGCTAGGAGTGAAAGGCCCTCAAGAAAAGGAACAAAAGCCAAACTCAAAAGGAAAGAAAAAGAAAAGAAAAGTTACAGTGACCATTCCTGGGAACTTACTCAGAGTCTTTGTTCCATAACCGTCGTCACCTAATCCGGGGATGTCCTGCATGGAAGTCCCCAGAGAGAGCAATGAGAGAGGGAGAACAGCCACGGAAGAGGAAGGAAGAAGTCAGTGGAGTTGAAATGGATACTACCATGACAGACCGTGTTGCCTAGCAATCTGGATCCCACGCTCTCTTCTTCTGAAACAACTTTCACCCCAAACTCCCAAGGCGGGGACTCAAGGATTCATAATGCAACTCGAAAGGTTTAAGCAGAAGGTTGTTAGAAAAAAAGAGAAAAGAGTCCACAAATGCCATTTTTGCCCACTGTCAGTACTGTCACAGCAACATACCACTGAGAGCAGTGATGCACTCCAGGTTTCATGGCCGATTCTTAGATCGAGCATCCACTCAATACCCGCTCACTGCTCAGCAAGGAGGTGTTTAATGTTTGCTGGGAGGGAAAGAAGGAGCAAATGCTAGTAATCAACATGGGAAATTTAATCGCTCCCAGTTAGCTAGCATTCCAAAAAATAAGCGTGGCAATGGAATCTATAAGTCTGTCCAGCAAAGAACTTGTCTCCAGCCCTTAGAGAGTTGCATGGTAGAAATGGCAAATCAGACCCAGGCCTGGTCACAGATAAATGCTGTTTGGAGGCAAAGTCCCTGCTTCCTCAGGTCCCTCTCCAATGTGTTCTGCAAGAAGAGCTCCATCCAGGAAAGGATCCAGACTGCAGCCAAACACTGGTCACAGTAGTAAGCCCTGACCTGCCTGCCTGCCGTGTTTGTTTGCCTAGGCGTGTGGCGTCGGGGAGCCTACATCATGCGTGTTGCCCGTGAAGGTTTTTTTTTGCTCTTGTGTTGCAGGTGATATTCTCTTCGAGAGTCTACTTACGTTCAGGATCACTGGTTTCCTGCTCACTCTGCTCCTTGTTCTTGTAGAATGGGAATTTTCGTGAAAAGATGAAGCTCTTTTTACGCTTGTCATTGAATGACTGTGAAGGAGAAAAGGCATGGGGCAAAAACAGGGGACGTCTAATTGTTGTCACACTCATGCTGACAAAACAACTAGTTTGTAAAAGCAGAGAGAGCTGTAGTGACGCAAGTGGATAGTCTAAAAGGGTGTGGGAGGACCCCTAAAGGCAGATTTTAGTTTCCAGAAGTGTAAATTCTGAATAATGACACCTTAGAAAAATTGTCTCTTAATTAAAAGACTGGCTGCGGGTAAATGATGATGGAGAAAATAAGTATTACATGTGAAGCCAAAGATCCAGAGTGTCTGTCTGGCTCTGCAACTTGCTAGTCCCTCACCTTGGACAGGTACCTGCACCTCTCTGGACCTCAGTATCCTCTCCATCTGCATAATGAGGATCGCGACAGCAGCCTTTAGGTTGTGAGACACATGTAAGGCAGTGTAAACATAAAGTGTCATATAATCAAAAGTGTCTATCATCACCACTATCATCAAAAAAGTCTTTACTAGAGACACCAAACACATCAGCGTCTGTGTCTTTTTAAATAACTTGAATTTGAGTTACTTCAGCTTGAATTTAATTAAAACCTCACAGGGATGTGTGTAGGTTTATGGTATATGATAATTATAGTTCACACACAGCTATGTGATAATTACTGTATCATATTTTCATTCAAAAGAGATTTTAATAGTAACTGACCTTCAAGGCCTCATTTGTAGACAGGGGGTCAGAGAGTCTGAGTCCCCTGCCAATGTCACTGAGCTAGTTGGTGACAGCCAAGACACCATCAACCAAAATCTATTAAAACTGCTGCTAAAGAGGTATTAACTTGATAGCCACTCAAGCAAGGAAGATACAATGACCACTTATCTATATTCTGATATGATAAGAAATAATGGAAGCAGGGCTGTCCTTAAAAATGCAAACCACCCCATTAGCTTAAACGAAGTTGAATTTAAAATAATACAGACAGATATAATAGAATATAAATATATATTAGAACTTATTCATTCATTCAAGTGAATATCAGATGCATGCCTGAAAGACTCCTTAAGAAAATTTCATTTATTCCCACTGCTGTTATGTAAATGCTTTTCTGGAGTTTCTCTTTGGGAAATGTGTTCACAGTCATTTTATAAGCTACATTTTATATGCCATGCAAGTCCTGGTAATTTCATATTCACATATCATTTTAAAAATATGTTTTGCCAGCTTATTAGACTGACTTGGCTCTGAGAATCTCCCTCCAAGGAACACGATTTGTTACCACAAAGGTATTAAAATGAATGCGCCAAAAACTCTGAAGGTAATTTGACAAGGGGTATTCTAAAACTATTTTAGCAATGACAGCTGATAGGAATAAATGTAGAGCCAGAAAGGTGACGACTTGGAAAGAACAGCACCTGTTTGGATAGATGTATTTTGGCCCATTGGTGGGAATCAATTACGTGCTCTTATGGAGTCAACGCTTGCCACCAAGGTGTAAATTCCTTGTATACTCATGCACTCCTACATGAAATATCCATTTTGGTAGTCATGTTCATTTAGGAAACATTAGGTACTAAAATGTTGGTGCTGTCATTCAGTAATTCATTGCTTTTTTAGTTACTAGGAAATTGCACCAAAGTCAGTTGAGCTTAATTTTATGTACCATTAAGAAGGCTTTAAGAAAAACAATAAATCAACTATTTAATAAATTCTGAAATTAGAGAATGGATTCATACTTCATATTTAAGAACTAGAAAAACATTATCAGGGGAAAAAAAGACGTATCACTTCAGAATTTATTACTCTGTTGACAGCACTTAGGTTCAAAATTGTTTTATATTAATTTGTAATTGAGGGATTGGTATCCAAAGGCAAGGCTGGGAACTCCTCCCAAATTTTCCCAGTTAAAAATGGTAAGTCTTTAAAGGAACATTAAATATTCTTGCATCACTCCAGTTTCATGCCACTTTTACATTTCAAGCATATTTAAACTTCAGTAACTGAAAATAAAAGAAAAAAAATGTAAGAATTAATGACACGTGATATCGCAAGATATGTTAGACATTTAACTTCAATCTTATGGGTGACTTGTCATGCAAAAAGAAAAAACTTACACATTTTCATGCAAATACAAAACAATGCCAAGAGGAGTAAAGCCTGAGGTTAAAATGTAGACACAAATGGACAATGTGGAGGCCTTTGTGGGCCATGTGGGGTCGCATGCAAACCACATTGTTTAAATTGTCTCAAGGGGTCAAAGGAAAATGAAAATGTGCTGTTTGTGATTCATTCTTTTATCTTTTCAAAGCAAGGACTGTAATGTGTTAACATTTCCCAGTTATGAAAATGTGTGTATCATGAGTCATCTGATTGGGACATCATAATATTTAGCACCACACTTTTTAAAAGAACAGAAAATGCATAATAATTCCTCAAAAATAAAATTATCTAACACATCAGTCGTATCACCCAAAGCCATTTTGTACTAGAGTTAAAGAAAAGGAAATGGAATCATTCATCGGTGTCACACTGCCTTACATTTATGGACACAAAACCAAAGCACAAATTCAGTTCACACGCACAGATTTAAAAGTCACACATTTAAGGTCTTAGTTAAACACTTTGACTAGAAGAGGTCCTATGTAGTTTGTAATCCTCTAACCTAGTCTTTATTTTATAAGACACCTATAATGCCATTACATAAGCTTCTTTTTCATTGCTGTTAATTTTTTCTTTCAATTTAGAAAAAGGAAAATCTGGTACATGAGTGTTAGGTGAGAATAACAAATTAACACTTTTACTATTCATGGAACGCATGGCTCTAAAGCAACTGAAGCTCTATTAATCATACTTGATCAATGCTATTTCCATGCTATTTCCTTCTCTACATTACAGTATCTTAAATTTCAATCCATCAGGGCAGAAAACTTCTTAAAGATTTTCAAAATAACAATCACCTGTGGCAAGTGGAAAGCTGTGTATCTAAGAATTCCACTGTGGAATCTGACCTGAACTACTGAGTTCCTATGAACAAAAGTGGTAAAAAGACCACAACTAACATTTATCGAGCACTTATTATGTGCCAGGCTTGGTTCTGAAAGTTGTGCATATGCGAATCTCTAAGCTAACTTTATGAGGTTGGTACCATCATTATTCTCATATTGCAGATGAGAAAACCAAAGTTTACAACTCTTCTGTTACTTGCCCAGAGTCACACTGTTGGTGAGCAGTGAAGTTAAGATTTGAATTTGCAAATACTGCAGTTCTCAGAGCAAGAAAAGTTTCTGCAGCTCAAGCTTGTTTCAAGTTTATATTTAACATCATTAGCATTTGACTCTCTTAAGTGATACTGTAATCTGTCTTCATTCCCACAGCATCACTGCCTGGTAATTATTTATTTAAGCCATCAGATGCTATTGGCTTCAATAATGTTTTTGTGGGATATCCTGCTACAATTTTTTTTGAGCCCCTTTCATGTTTTTGAGGGCTCTATTCTAATCTTCTTATGATAACATAAAATAATAACATAAAAATTTCAGTGGGGCAGGTTATGATTGGCATTTAAAAGGCAATTGCCCATGATAGGCAAATCTACAGACAAAGTAGATGAGTGGTGTGTTGCAGCTAGGGGTAGAGGGTGCAGAGAATGGGTACAGTGTTAGTTTTAGGAGAGATGAAAATGTTCTAAAATTACGTTGTGGTGATTGTTGCATAACCCTAAGAATATACTAAAAAACACAGAACTGTACACTTCTCTGTGAATCGTGTGTGTGAATCATATACTATGTGAATTATATCTCCAAACAGTCTTCACAAAAAAAGGGAAGCCCTCTATAATCCCCACACTATGAGAATGAGAGGAAACAATCATAGCATGTTTTCAATTTTTGGTGTAAATATTTTTTATTTTTAATTGAATGAAAGGAAACCTCCCTCCCTAATTCTTGCAGCCATTTTTATCTGATTCTCTCATGTCTCCGTTAAATGAATACCTTTCGTGTTGTGACAGACATTAGCACACTCATTCTAGGAGTCAGCATATTATTACTGCCACTCAGATGTCTCTAAGTTGTTAGGTCAAATGGCACCAAATTGCCCAGTCCAACCGCAAGATGTAATGGCACCGGTGGACTGGCCAAAGATAAAATACATGATTCATGAAGAAAAGAAACAACACAAAAAACTCAAATTACTCCTTCTCCCACTCAAATCCCATGTTCTTAAAAACACATGAATGAATCTTGATGTATTTATATGCTTTTCATTCAGAAAACTTTAAAATGAGGGGCATTGTTGAGTTTTTCTTCTAACCTTCCTGTTCCAATTCTTCAAGCTTCAAATGTTTCATGGTTCTAAGAAGTCATCTTCATGACATGAATGTTCTCTGGGCAGAAATCAGGTGAAAATGTACACTGAGCTCAGATACACCTTTTTTGTGACTTCCTTACCTTTTACAAATACTTCTTTCCTCTTGACTCATTCTTTTTTTTTTTTTTTTTTTTTCTTGTCTTTTTCAGGGCCGCACCTGCGGCATATGGAGGCTCCCAGGCTAGGGGTCTAATCGGAGCTATAGCTGCCGGCCTACGCCACAGCCACAGCAACACCGTGTCTGAGCTGCATCTGCGAGCTACACCACAGCTCATGGCAACACCGGATCCTTAACCCACTGAGCAAGGCCAGGAATCAAACCTGCAACCTCATGGTTCCTATTCAGATTCATTTCCACTGAGCCACAATGGGAATTCCCCTCTTAATTCATTCTTGTCTCCCCACCTCTAAAATAATTGTATTCGCTTTGGAAAGCTGTTATTATAAATTTGGGCCAACACTTTGTATGATACACATCATGTTTTCACACAGAAAAAGAGAGAAATTTAAACCAAAAAAGGTTGTTAAAAGACTAGAGTTGGCCTGAGATATGTCTGTTTCCAGAAATGTGTCAAATGGATGTGTGTATACATAGATGTTGATAATACTGTCCAATTCAAAAAGTGTTCTGTTTGGCAGTCTAATGAATTAGTGGATTTAGGCACTGAGCATAACAGCTGGTAGCATCACACATACAAAAAGACAGTGAGATGATATGTACTTCCTGTTGGAAGAACAAAAAATTACTGTAAAGAAACTCTCTAAACTCTACTCTCAAAGAAAAGAAAAGAAAACCCTCCTTTCTCCCAATGAATTTGAATCTAATCAAACCTCTAGATCCAGCTACAAGCTTAGAGAAATAAAGAGGACAGAGATATCGGTTAAATTATACTACAAAGAAAATCTGGAATGAACTCTGTAAGACAAATGACCTGGTTTCTTAAATATAAAAATGGGAATAAAGCAAATGAACAAAAAGGAGGAAAACATACAAATCAGAAGAGACTTAAGAAGGATCAACCAACTGCAATAGACTTCATTTCTGGTTCAAATAAGAAACTATAAAACAAAGCAACAAAAAAGCATTTCTGATATTTTTGAACCAATTTAAGACCTGAAAAAGGTGGAATAGTTGTTAATCCAGTAACTGTTAATTCTTATGTGTGATCAATGGCATTGTAATCACACCATATTGAAATCATTACAGTTGAAATGATCTGACACACTGAATTTGCTTCAAAATATGGGAGGAACACAGTATTCTATTTACCCTTGAAATATAGTCTACAGATAGAATTATAAAGAAAGCCTGAACTTCACTTAGCAGGTTTATTGTTAGTTGAACTGTGAAATTACTTGGCGTGTGAGTGAGTAATAAGAAAGAGAGTAAACACACTGAAGTTGCTGGGAAAGGGTTGTCCTTGTGAAGGAAAGATCGAGTACAACCATGGAAGGAGGTAAGAAGAGGAAAAATCTTATGATGATGAATAAACTTACGATTTTCTAAACAACTTTATTTCTTCTCTCTGTCCATTAAAGGAGTTTAGAGGTAATGATCAACCAGAAGCAAAAAGCACACCTAGCACTCAGATTTTGTTTTCTAAATACCACTTCCCACAAAAAGGAACTACTATTTTTCTTCTAGAGAGATGACAGATTCCATGAACAGGTCAAGTATAAGGTGAGCCTGGAACATTTTTGTTGGACTGGAAAGTAAAAAGTACTAAACATAATAAAAACAAAAATAACACAACATTTAGAAAACCTAGAACAAATGGTGGTATGTCAAAAGGATACCAAAGCCAGTTTAGAAGGAATCACACCAGCCAAACATAGACAACTTGAATATTAAAATGAGTAATGACAGAAATGGAGTACAACACATTAAATTAAAAAGAAAATCATGAGTCCAGAAAGATTACTCAAAATATCTAAGTAATTAAAAATGGAGAAAATGAGAACATCCTGTTATTGCAGAATGCTAATAACTATAGAAGAAATAATAAAAAGTCAGGAAATCGCCATTTTCCAACTGCCATTATAATAATAAATTCAGACAAGAATTGTCAGTGGTTACTACAACTACTAATTAAGGATCTGTTGGGGAACAAGATATTTACCCTAAAAGGCAAGTTATTAAAAAGGTGCGAAACGCACCTTTATGGTGGAGTCATCTGACAGGTACCACCTTAACCACGTGATCTAACTTAGCATCACCAAATAGCAAGACAACCTAACACCATGTGGCTTCTGATGGAAAGTTATGTGAAGGAGACAGTATCGCTGATAAAGCATTCTTGCCAAAAACATATTAGATGAAGCTAACCATGAAGAAGTAATAGGCAAACTAAAATTAAGACATTCTTCTAAAATATGTCAATGTCATAAAAAACATAAAAAGTTAAGGAACTATTCTAGATTAAAGGAGATTAAGAAAATAGGACAAATGAAATGCAATACGTGGTCCTGGATTGAATTCTGGATCAGAACAACAACAAAAGGTCATAATTTCTATAACTTCCTCTCTAAATATGTCAAGGGAGATTATCCATCTATCAATATCTCATATATTTGAGAATATATGAAACAAGAATGACCAAGAGTTGGTAATTGTTGGAGGTGACTAAAAGGTACAAGAGGTTTAAATTCTATTCTTTCTACATTTTTATGTTTGAAAATGTTCATAATAATGAAGTCTGTCTCATAACTTACACCACGTACCAAAATTTTCTTGAGATAGATTTCAGACCTAATTCTAAAAGCATAAAGTACACAATTTCTAGAAGAAAACATAGAATATATTTGTAATCTGAGGTAGGCAATGATTTTTTTGATTAAAACATAAAAGTTACATTTTAAAGATGGTAAACTGGATTTTATCAAAGTTAAAACTTTTGCTCTTCAAAAGAGGTCATTAAGAAGATTAAAAAAAATTCACAAACTGGGAAATAATATTTATAATGCATGTAACTGACAAAGGATATTTAGAATATTTAAAAATTCCTACAACTAACAATAAAAAGAAAAAATCCAATTAAAAAGGGTAAAAGACTTGATTAAATATTTAACATGTTATATGTAAATGGTCAGTAAACACATGAAAAACATCATTACTCCTCAGGAAAATGCAAATTAAAGCCAAAGTGAGATACCACTTCATAATCACTCAAGTGGCTAAAAGTAAAGACTGACAATATTAGGTGTTGGTAAGGATGTGAAGCAGTTGGAACTCTGGTTTAACTGTTGGCAGGAATGAAAAATGGTACAGCAGCTTTGAAAATAGTGTGGCAGGTTCTTGTAAAATTTATCATTCCCTAACCCAATGATCCAGAAATTCATCCTTAGATATTTACTCCGGAGAAAAACATGTTCACAAAAAGGTGTGTACAAGAATGTTCATAATTCCCCAAACTGGAACTCTCATGTCCATCAACAGGTAAACTGATAAACTGTGATACACTGATACACACAATATATTGCTATTGCTACTCAGCAATAAAAAGGACTGAGCAACTAATACAAGCATTAACATGGATGACTCTCAAAGGCATTATGCTGAGTGATGGAAGGCAGACACAAAAGAATACTAATGTATGATAACAAACATAAGAAGCTCTAGAACAGGAACTGGTGGCAGAAATCAAATTTTGACTGAAAAGTGAGAAACCATGTGTTTTTCATATTTATCATGATTAGAACCATGATGCTTCCCCAAAATACACTTCTAGTCTAGGCTACTCTCCTCAATGTATACAGGTATATCTTCTATATCTTGACTTGGGTGCTGGTTATAGAAACACTTACCCCTTTGTCCATTTCAAGAACACTGATATTTATATTTAAGGTTATGGGCAGATGTTCTATCCAAGGCTGTCACAGTGAATCTACTCATTTTTACACAGTTCTCTCCTACCACAGTATGATCCCAGAGCAGGTACTAAAAATCACTTTCACTCCTGTATCTAGGATCTAGAGCATGATAGGTACTCAATAAACATTCGTCAAGTGAATGTGTAAAGTGTGGAGGGATGATTCCTAATGGAAATATGGGAAGAAACTTTTGAGAAAAAAAAAAAGAGAAGAAGGAAGAGAAGAAATAACAAACATCTGGAGAAAAGGGGAGAAGTAATGGAAGAATAAGAACCATAGCCACATGAGAAATGTTTGTTTTTTTAATTGCATTTCTTGGCAGTTATTATTTCCTAGAATTTGTTTTGCTTATAAAGTTTTATCTCGTGATTCTATGCTTAATAATCTGATTTAGTTGCCATTTGCTATTAATAATAAACATGTGCTGATTGCTTATATACATTTTTGCACAGTATTGCACTTTTAGCTCTTTTGGTCCATAACTGAATAATGGAAAAGTTCAAAAGACTTTAATAGTATTCATAACTTCAATAAAATTTACCACTTAATTTTCCTTTTCTAACTGTCTTATTTATTTTTCTAATAGGTTAGTTTGTTAAAAATGCTTTTTCTACTAACAAATGAAGCATGCCTCTTTTAGAGAAAATTTGAAAGAAATAGAGTGGGAAAGTGACTTGTCATCCATTTCAAGAAATGGATTTGTTTCAAGAAACAAATTACCTTTAGTACCATTGTTTTTTTGTTTTTGAAAAAAAAAGTATTGTTTAAATTTAGCTGTATTATATGGTTTATAGAATTTGAAATTCTGGCATTCCCGCTGTGGTTCAGCTGGTTAAGAACCTGACATGGTGTCTGTGAGGATGCGGTTTTGAACCCTGCCCTTGCTCAGTAGGTTAAGGATCTGGCGTTGCCACAAGCTATGGATTTGATACCTAGCCTGGGAACTTCCATATGCCACTGGTGCAGCTGTAAAAAGGAAAAAAAAGAAAAAAAAAAAGAATTTAAAATTCTGATGTACTTTTTTATTTATTACTGTAACACAGAGTGAGGTGTTATGGGAAAGTGCTTTGGAATTTAGCTGTATGACCTTAGGAATGTAATTTAATCTCTGAGCCTCAGTTGTAAATATCTAAATGTGATAATGTATAAAAAGCCTATTCACCTTTATCAAGTGCTTGACACTTAATAAAGGTCAATAAACAGGAGCCAATCATTTTAATGGTGGCAGAAATAATTTCCCATGTAATTAGAGAATATTTGGAAGCATTAGCTTTTAATGAATGCTTAATAATGGAATTAAACTAGAAAACTACAACAAAAAGAAATTTAGGGATCCCCAAATATGTGGAAATAAAAAAATCTCCAAACACTATCTTAATAAATGGTTTGAAAAAGAAATTACAAGGAAACCCAGAAAACATTTTAGATGAAAGAATAAAGGCATAGATATTAAAACTTACAGCAGATAAAGCAATATTCAGAGGAAAATTTATAGCTATAATATTAAAAAAGGTCTCAAATCAAAAGTCTAACCTTCCCCCTTAAGATACTGGAAAAAGAAGACCAAACTAAACCTAAAGCAAGCAGAAAAAGGCTTAAAGATTAGAGCAGAAATTAATTAACTAGAGAATGGAAAAACAACAGAGAGAAATTGATAAAACCAAAAGTTAGTTCTTTGAAAAAGATTAACAAAATTGATAATTGTTAGACTGGTTAAGAAAAGAAAAAAGAAGACTTGTTACTAAAATTAGGATTAATAGAAGAGATCATTATTGACCCTATAGAAATAAAAAGAATTGTAAAGGAATACTATGATCAGTTGTAGACCAATAAATCCGGCAATTTAGATGAACTGGACAAATTCCTAGAAAGTCACAAATTACCAAAAATGACTCGAGAAGAAAAATAGCTGAATAGACAAATAAAGAGATTAAATTATCCACAAAGAAAAGCTCAGGCCCAGATGGCTTCATTGGGGAAACCTACTAAACATTAAAAAAATTATATATTATACACACACACACACACACACACACATATATGTATATGTATAAAACTTCTTCATAAACTCTTCAGCCGGCCTATGCCAGAGCCACAGCAACGTAGGATCTGAGCCAGTCTGCGATCTACACCACAGCTCATGGCAACACCAGATCCTTAACCCACTGAGTGAGGCTAGGGATCGAACCCACAACCTCATGGTTCCTAGTCGGATTCGTTAACCATTGAGCCAAGACGGGAAGTCCATGAACTCTTCTTAAAGATAGAATTCATTCCACGAGGCCACCATTACCAGGTAACAAAACTAGAAAATATATCACAGTAAATGAAAACTATATACCAATATACAAGTGTAATAACTTAATATTTCATCAAGTTGGATTTACCACAATTGGCTTAAACATTCCCATAATGTTGGGTATTTCTGCAGTTTTCCATTTTTAAGTACTCTATGCTGCAATGAATATAATACTTTTTGTATTTCAAACTAATTTCTTGGGATAGACTTCTGGAACTAAATGGAAATTTTGACAGACTGTCAAATTGCTTTCAGAATGATCTCTAATAACTGACATCTCCTCTAGCAATCATTTATTCTTAGTTTATAACTAGTCCCAATGATGTGTCCTGTCTCCTTTTTTTTTTCCCATTTCTGACATCCTCTACACATTCCTAATTACCCCATTGCAATGTATGGCTTCTATGAAAAAGCTACATTTTAAGTCTGTTAGCCAAGGGCAAGATTTATGTAATCAAACTGAAAGAGAGGACTGATATATTCTACAACTGGGAAATTTAGTTCTCTCTCTTATTTTCATTTTATGGCTGCACCCATGGCATATGGAAGTTGTTGGGCCACAGGTCGAACTGGAGCTTCAGCTGTGGCTTACACCACAGCCATTCTAACTCTGGATCTGAGCCTCATCTGTGACTTATGCTTCAGCTTGCAGCAATGCTGTTATCCTTAACCCACTGAGCAAGGTCAGGGATCAAACCTGTAACCTCACAAAGAAAACGTCAGGTCCTTAACCCACTGAGCCACAATGGGAACTCCTAGTTCTCTTTTTTAAATTATCAAATCCTCTGCTTGAAGATCAATTTTCCAAGAGAAATTACCCATCACAATGGTGTAAACTTTATATTAAAATCTGAAGCTTTGGGAGAATAAAAATTATTACAAAAATAATACATTTACAACTCAGGGCATCATATCCAAAAATATGTTGAAATAACTAGTCAAACTATTATTCCTGAGTGGTTCATGAGTACTGGACCAGCACCACACTACTCTAATTAAAGGAAAAGGAAGATTTTGATCTATTACTGTAGGCAGTGTTCTCTAAATGGCCTGAAGACTCAAATCTGCTCCAGATTTTTGTGAGTGTGTGTGGTTGGGGAAGGGAGGTTCTCATTGTGGGTACAGGGCTTTGATACTTGGCTTAGCATGAATCTATCTGCTAAGATCAAAGTATTCCAGCCTAGATGTGGATATGACCTCAACTTGGGAAAATCGAAGTATCAGAGAATCAAACACCACAGATGGTACTGTTGCACTGAATTGTCTACTACAACTGAGTTTCTTTCTTTTTTTTAAATTTTTTATTTTTTTAATTCTTTTTTTATTATGAATTTTTTTTTTACAAATAAAATACATATATTTAAACACAATTACATTCACACAGATTATTATATCATGGATCTTAAGAAACAGATTAAGTGACTCCCTCTAGAGAAGTGGAATGGAAAATATGCTGAGACAAATAGGAAATTTATTCTATACTTTATCCCATTTTGTATGGCTTTCAACTTTACTATTTAGTATTGCCTATTACATTTTAATTCTTCTTTAAAAATTAGCATTATATTAAAATTGTGTATATTATGCAACTAAAATTTATAAAGAAGAAAGCCTTATATACTATTAAATATTTTATATAGCATAATAAAAAGAATAACTTAACTGGTAAGAATAACAAAAATAATACACCCTCTGAAAATAAGTAAAATATAAAATGCATAAATTGGTTAAAAAACAGTGTAACTATATAAATATGTCCTCACAATTTGTTACATCTTAGTGATTCTTCAATATAGGTATTACACCATTCTAGGTGATGTGATAAACAAGACATTAAGACCTTACATTGTACCATGGAGAAAAATGGTTATTAATAATACAATTGTAGAACTGTATTATTTAATAGTACAGTGGCATTATTTAATTACAATTATCATAAATTCTTTGATGGAGAGGAAATCAGAATCAGATCTAAGAAGACTTCAGCATTCCAAGAATGGTGTCAAATGACCCCCTTCATGGTGGATTATGCACTTATTTACTATGAGATATATTTCTTCTTCAGACATTCCTTGTTTGTATATCAATTGTAGATTTTTGGTTTGCAGTTATTCTGAAGTTTTGATATAAGAGTCTATATGTATATGAGATTGTTTTAAGTAGTTGTTCTCTTAATTGCACGTTCATCTCCAGTGTCCTGCATTTGTACCCACCTCGTCTCATGATTTCTGATTTTGGTGGTATAATTGTGCATGGATGATTTCGTATCTTTACTGTATATGTACCTTTACTGGTAAGCCTTGTCATTTGTGGCATTTTTGTTTCCTGTTGCTGTCTTTTCTTTTCTGCCTAGAGAAGTTTCTTTAGTATTTGTTGTAAAGCTGGTTTAGTGTTGCTGAATTCTCTCAACTTTTGCTTATCTGTGAAGGTTTTGAGTTCTCCTTCAAATCTGGGTAAAGTACTTTACTTGCTGGGTAAAGTAATCTTGGTTGGAGGTTTTTTCCTTTCATCACATTAAGTATACCTTGCCACTCCCTTCTGGCCTGCAGAGTTTCTGCTGAAAAATCTACTGATAATCTTATCGGGGTTCCCTTGTATGTTATTCGTTTCTTTTCCCTAGCTGCTTTCAAGATTTTCTCTTTGTCTTTAATTTTGGTCAGTTTGAATAATATGTGTCTCGGTGTATTCCTTCTTGGGTTTATTTTATATGGTACTCGTTGCACTTCCTGGATTTGAGTGAGTGGTTCCTTCCCCATGTTAGGGAGGTTTTCTGCTATTATCTCTTGGAATATTTTTTCTGTCTCCTTCTCTCTCTCTTCTCCTTCTGGCACCCTTATAATACGGATGTTGTTGCATTTAACGTTGTCCCAGAGTTCTCTGAGACTCTCTTCATTTGTTTTCAATCTTTTTTCTCTTTTCCGTTCTGCATCCATAATTTCCACTAATCTGTCCTCCACCTCGCTTATTCGTTCTTCTGCCTCCTGTATTCTGCTGTTAGCTTCTAGTGAATTTTTTTATTTCAGTGATTGTATTTTGAATCTCTTCTTGTTTAAGTTTTATATCTTATATCTCTTTGGTCAGTGTTTCCTGTAAGTTATCCATCTTTGCCTCCAGTTTATTTCCAATGCCTTGCATCATCTTCAGCATCAACAATCTAAAGTCTTTTTCCTGGAGGCTGAGAATCTCCTCATTGCTTAGCTGATTTTCTGGGGTTTTTCCTTTCTCCCTCATCTGAGTTATAGTTCTCTGTCTCTTCATTTTTATAGGTTTTTGGTGTGGTGACCTTTTTACAGATAATAGGGTTGTAGCCTCTCTTACTTCTGGTGTCTGCCCCCCTTGTGGCTGAAGTCAGTATGGGGGCTTGCTGTAGGCTTCCTGATGGGAAGGGCTGATGCCTGCCCACTAGGTAGGTGGAGCTGATTCTAATCCCTCTGGTGGGTGGGGCTTAGTCTCTGGATGGGTTTAGAGGCAGCTGTGTGCCTGAGGGGTCTTTAGGTAGCCTGTTTACTGAGGGGTGGGGCTGTGATCCCACCTGGGTTGTTGTTTGCCCCCGGGCCTCTCAGCACTGACTGATAGGTGGGGCCAGATTTTCCCAAAATGGCCACCTCCAGAGAAAGGCATGGCTGCTGAATATTGAGAGCTTTGTCTTCAATGTCCCTCCCTCACAACAAGCCACATTTGCCCCTGTTTTCCCAGGATGTCGTCCAAGAACTGTAGTCAGGTTTGACCCAGATTCCTATGGAGACCTTGCTCTGCCCTGGGACCCAGTGCACGTGAAAGTCCATGTGTGCCTTTTAAGAATGAGGTCTCCGTTTCCCCCAGTCCTGTGGAGCTCCTGTGCACAAGCCCCCCTGGTCTTCAATGCCAGATGCTCCAGAGGCTCTTTCTCCCAGTGCCGGATCCCTGCACGTGAGGGTTTGATGTGGGGCTCAGAACTCTCACTCCTGTAGGTTAGTCTCTCTCTGTGAACCAGTTAGTTTCCAGTCTGTGGAGCTTCCCACCTGGGAGGTATGGAGTTGTTTATATTGTGAAATTGCCCCTCCTACCTCTTGATGTGGCCTCCTCTTTTTCTTCTGGAGTAGGGTATCTTTTTTAAGGTTTCTGGTCCATTTGGGTGGGGACAGCTCAGCTTTTAGTTGTGAATTTTGTTGTTTTAGGAGAGAAGTTGAGCTCCAGTCCTTCTATTCCACCATATTAATCCTTTTACAACTGAGTTTCTTCCACAGTCCATCCTATCTTGCAAACTTGAAACTTTATGTGGTCCCTTGGCCATAGCTACAGTTGTTAGAAAAAAATCAAAACGGCTTTCTTCAAATTCACTGTAGTTGATGGAACCTTCATGCTGCTGTCAGCTGGGGGTGTGTGTGTGTGTATGTCACTCACTCATTTATTCACTTTATTTATTAATTTATAATTTTAATTATTCGTTTTATTAATTATGATTTTTATTTCTTGAATAGCTACTATGTCCTTCTATGTGCCAAGCCCTCTGCTGAGCCCTTAGCAATCTGACATTCACTTAAATAGATACTGATATTTGTAACTAGTGTAAGAGATAATAATATTCACTAATAGATTCTGACAATATGTTATTTTCTTTGTCAATCTGTGCACCATTTTGTGTGGCAGACTCCAGAGCAAATTGCCAGGCTTTGTGATTCCAATTAATTGCTTCATAATTCTAGAATTGTCCAGCATTTCATCATTAAGCCACAAAATACTAATGGCTTATGCTACAATCCATTGGATCTGAAACCAAAATAAAACTAAGCAAAAAACCCCCCAAACTTTCATTCCTAACTTTACTCATTTTCATGATATCCTCATCAATGGGACACACTGAAATGATTTTTAAAGTCTCAGGTATTAGATAGAAAAAAGGGGTCTGAATAATTGAATGGATCCAGTGTTGATTAACACTGCAAATTTCTTGATTTCTAATAGGTTAATGTTTTTTTCCCCCCTTTCCTCTCTCCCTCCCTTTCCTCTGATTGCTATTTGCTACAACCTAAATGTTCTTGTCAAAGCCTAGAGGGCTAAGCCTACAAGATATAGCTGTCAGCATACAACTGGCTACAAGCAAGTAGAGCAGGAAAAGCTCTACCTGATCAGTGTTGGACAGAAAGAATGCCTTTCAGGAGCCAGAGGAGCCAACATGTGTTTACAGGGAGCTGAGAATCAGACCAAGGTGCAAGAGGAGGTGACCTGGGCTTCTAGTTCGACTTGGGTAAGTCATCTCACGTCTCTGGGCCTGTCTCTCCAGATATAGAACAAAGGTGCTCTGTCCAGCCAGTCGCTGAGGCTTCTGTCTTGTCCATCATCCACAAAATTTGAAACCTCACTCAAGTTCAAGTTAAATCATTTTCTTCCCTTCTATTTTAGCATTCTCTAAATGCACTGATAATTGAGAGGGTTCTTAATTATTCCTGTTTTTTTTTCTCTCTCTAAAATCTGCAGTTTGACACAATAGCAGATACCATCCTAACCCAAGTGAAATCTCATTTTAATTATATTTTATGATCCTTACTTGAGCCCTCACGAAGTTTTCAGGTTTATTCTTTGACGATTCTTGTTCTTTCCCTCCTCATCACCGAGATTCACTCAGTTTTCTGACTGCCTTGCTGATGTTAGTTTCATCTTTTATCTTCAGCCTAACTCTGTAAGGACTAGGATCTTATATAAGTTTTCTTTTGCATTTCCACAGTGCCCCAGAGCAATGTGTGGAACAAAACTGTTAACACAGACTTGCTAATCGTAATAGCACATCCCCCCTAATACTTGTTAAATGCTTACCCACTGGGGAGGCATTTTTCTAGGTGACTTACATGCGTTAGCCATTCTAAATGTGTTCCACATATCATCAGTTTCTATTTGGTGGCTACAAGTTTTGTCTACATTTTACATGTAAGGAAACTGAGGCACAGAGCAGGTGGTTACATGCTCAGGTTTTACACAACTGTGAGTCAGGAGCCAGGTTTCATACCCACGCAGTGGGCTCCAAAGTTGAACTCTTCGCCACTAGGCAATGCTGCCTTTCTCTGATTGCTTGCCAAGATCCAAGCGTGCATTCCAACCTGCTTGCAGCAGAGAGGCACTTTAACCATTGCTGAGAACTTCTCCAGGCAAATTACTTTCTGTGGGACTTTATGCTTTATTTTTGGAACATAACCTTTCTTACTTTATTCTTTTCAAATGGTTCATGCAATTAGATTTCTGTGATGGGTCCCCTAGGGTCACTGATAACAATGAATGCTTTCCACTATTATGTAGTAAGATGCTCATCTGCCCTTCCTCAAATTCATTTCCTCATTCCCAGGAGTGCCAGTTTTTTCACAACTTCCCCATGGGCTCTTTTCCTCTTTGGCAATCCCTGGGGGCAGTCTTCCCTGGCTGATTCTGCACACCTACCCTGAAGGTGATGTGCTGCCATGAGGCCAGCAGGGAAGTGGTAAGTGATTTCCCCTTACCTATGTGAGGTAAAGACCCTCACTCAAATCAACAGAAAGTAACAGAATGCTGTCTTTCCCTGTTTCCACCACTGTCTGTCCAAGCACTTCTGAAGTTATTCATCTCTCATGAACCTTTCTTGAGAGAAGGCTTTCCTAACTACTCCAGGTCCCTTCGTCCTAGGCAGCTGCATCCACTTATCATGCACCAAATATACGCTTATCATGTATAAGCCAGGTGCTGTGCGAGGAACTGGAACTGTAGTAAACTCTCAAGGACCTCTTATTTCTGTGACAGAGAGAGATTCTTAAGTTACAAATACAATATGACAGTGTGTGTAGGGTACTGGAAAGGCATCAGGAAGGCAGAGTAAGCTCTGCTGTGGAGGGGAGCAAGAAGTGAAATGTGAACTAGATACTGAAGGATAATTATCATTCACCAAGTGAAACGGGGTTATCTATTCCACCAGCAAAAGGAATGAGGCAGAGTGTTGACTATTCCCTGGTAGCTCAAGTGTGTCTTTTCTCCAATTAGAATATAAACTCATTGACGGTAATAACGGCAAATAAGATTTATTGAGCTCTTCTCTGTGCCCTGGTCAGTACACATCTTATTAAACATTTGTACTAATTATCTCATTGAATCCGCCCCACAATTACATCTCACACATACACACACACACATTTTGTCTATTCTATTACACATACACAAATGAGAAAACTGAGGCTTAGAGAGGTAACATCATTTGCCTAGCTGGGAAGTGACAAAATCTGGATTCAAACTGAGCTCTCTCAGACACCAGAGCCAACATTTCGATACTAGTTTGCTTCCTGCTTGCACTTTTCCAGGGCTGAGTACAGAGCAGTTGCAGAAGCAGTGTTGGCTGAGGCAAGAACTGGCTGTTTGCTAGTCCTCTGCGGCAGGGAGATCTGAACTATGTCCTATCGCAGACAGGAGGGGAGGGACCAAGGACTTTGTTTCACAGTCTAGTTTGTTCAAATGGAGGCATATAATGCCACAGGGCGAGGCCAGACTCACTAGAGACACCAGGTATTTGTTCAGTGAGGAGTAGCACCGGGAAGAGATAAGAGCCCAGTCTTATCTCTGGGCGTCAGACAGGCCCAGATACACCACTTCTCTGCTAGACACATTTTCTTTCTGAGAGTCTTCTTTGCTGGAATGTTTGATTCAATTCACTAGCCTATGCGGCCTTGGGGCAAATTATTGAATCTTTCTAGGATTTATTTGCCTTATCTGTACTATGAATTTAATTATAATCCCTAGTTCCCAACCACCATCATCATCACCACCAATGGTAACATGTGAGGCTCAGAGAGGTAACTTGCTTTGCTTATGGGCTTACTGTCCAGTGGCAGACAACAGGCAGATAGTCCGGATATACCCACTACGGAAACTCAGAGGAGAGAATCCTGGCCCTGGCCCCTCCTATCCCTACGAGCTTAGGAAAGTCACTTTGCCTCCCTGAGCATCTGCTTCCTCTTCTGTCAATCAGGGAGATAAATGAGATGACCTCAAAGGTCCTTTATGCTGTGAAGATGTTTCCTCTTCCTCCCGCCACCTGTTCCCTCCTTTTCTTCCATCCTTCAACTAGGAGAGGTGCTCAGCTTCATCCTCTTGGATGATGACTGAGTTTTAGGAACTGATGGTGCAGCCTTTGTCTCCCACTCTCTGATGTCACCTCCAGACCCTGAGCACGAGGTCACTGGCAGCATTCAGGTCTCAGGGGTGATTGTGGGCAGACCAACAAATAAATTACAATACTAAATAGTATTCTTTGTAAAGTTGTGCCTGGTTGAGTAATTCTCACTTTATGCTTGAATGGAAGGAGGGGTAACTCACAAATGGAGGCAAATGCCTTACAGCTGAGACTGCTGGCCCTCAGCCCATAGCCCCATTTTAGTAGGACGAGCCACAGGGATTAGGACTCTCACTGGAAGTTTGGTCATGTGGCAGGAGAGTGGAGAGGTGGTCTGTGTCGCATTTCTGTCTAGCTCACACCGCAACGTCCATCCACACATTTCCTTTAAGGTGCATTTCCCACTTTTCTAAGACAAGCAGAGCTCATCAGAGTCATAGATCACAGTTCTGATGTGAGTGGCCTAAGGGTTTCTCAATGGTTCTATCTTTGGAGAAAGAAAAATCGAAAATCACTTGCGAAACTTTGAACAGCAGATGATAAAAATATAGATTTTTCACTTAGCTTGGATTTGAATTCCTCTAAGGTTTTAGAATGCAGAGATAAAAACCATGAAAATCCACACACACACCCCAAGGGAATAAAAACATCTTCAAAACCCCCAGCACTTCCTTTTAAGTACAGTATCTTCCTCTCTGCCCTTCCCTCACTCCTTTTCTCTCTCTCTCTCTCTCTCTCTCTCTCACACACACACACACACACACACACACACACACACACACACACACACCTTTCCTATTCATGTTTAAGTCACAGCCCAGCAGGTTCATTGTTATTTCTGTGCTAGACACTAGGGACCGCTGAGTGAGTCTGTTTGTTTAATGCCAAAGAGAACACTTTTCATACGTGGGGAGGAATTTTTTCCCCCAAGCATCCACCAGCAAGTCTGCCACCATCCTTAATCCCCTCCTTGTGCATTTTGGGGTCATTTTGCCCCATTCCTTCTGCTACTACCCTGGTTCAACGGGAGGGATCTTAGTGCTGTTCATGCAACAATTATGTTCCATTTATGAGAAAACACACTTGCATCACTTAGCATAGTACCTAGGAAATAGCATCTAAATAAACAATTATTACTCTTAATCCACTCTCAGCCCTCATTTCAGGAGTTGAAGAGTGCATTTTCTAGTAGAGGATACTACATTTGACAGCAATATCCATTACTGGAAGATTCCCAAGGAATGGCATACTACTGCCTCTATCATAGCCTATTGTAGTTGTGGATGCAACCAGGCATGTGTGGGCTTAGCCATGGTAAGTGTGCAATAAATCATAATTCTTTTTATTCCATAAGCATTTGCTGTTTTTGCCAAACATTATATTTAGGGCTCCAAGGGCAAAAGTGTCTGGTGCAAATCAGAAAATGGCACCCCCTGCAAAAGCTCTTTCTCTCAGGCAGGCTCTTGCTGAATGGTATGTGGAATGAGTTTCACCCCCCCTGCCCCCCAAATGTGTGTCCCTTGGCAACAATGTGGCTATAATAAATACTAGGGACACAAAATGAGGGGCTCACAGTTTAAGCAAATAGTTACCACACTGGTAGAGTCCTAATGATGGAGGTATTTATGTCAAGCTGGGAGGGCAACAAAAGAGAGCACAGCTGCTAGAGAGGCTGGAGAAGGCTCAGGTGCATTGTTTAAGCTGGGATTTAAAGACTGAGTAGGAGCTACAGCAAAACTCAGTTCGGGCAGATGGAAGTTCTGCCCAATGGGGGCGCAAGACTACCTCTTTTCCCCTCCACCCTTCCCCAGTCCTGTGGGACAAAGGAATGTGAGAAGCTTTAAGGATGGAATGGAGTTCTTAGCGGAGGGTGGAACTCAGAGAAGGGGCAAGAAAGACAGTTAAGAGGCAGCGCTGGCCTGCACTGGAATCTTTCTGTTCTACATGATACAATTAATCTATTGAAGAAATAACTGAGGAGTTTCCGTTGTGGCTCAGTGGCTAATGAATCTGACTAGGAACGATGAGGTTGCGGGTTCGATCCCTGCCCTTGCTCAGTGGGTTAACGATCTGGCGTTGCCGTGAGCTGTGGTGTAGGTCGCAGATGTGGCTTGGATCCCGCATCGCTGTGGCTCTGGTGTAGGCTGGTGGCTACAGCTCCGATTCAACCCCTAGCCTGGGAACCTCCACATGCCATGGGAGCGGCCCTAGAAATGGCAAAAAGACAAAAAAAAAAAAAAAAAAAAAAAAAGAAATAACTGAGCACTTGAGTGAGCAGTATACATTTTCCTGTAGAAGTCATGTATAGAGTCCAGAAACCATTCTGTCATTTAATCAACCACTTCAAGTACCTGGATTAGAAATTCTGCAGGAGGAGCTGACAGAGAAGTCACAAAATCTACCCATCAAAGTCCTGTGTACTTTCATCACAGGGAAGTCTACTTACTTTAAATGGGGGAATCTACTTATTCCTTGGGTTTCTCAACTCACAGTAGATTAAAAATAGCAGGGTTCAATTTGCAGGAGGGCTGGGCAGAGGCACTGCCCCAGACACGTATCTGAGGACAGTGCCCTGGGAGGAGAGCTGAGTACGGCAGAGGGAAGTGGGCAAGGAAAACTTTCAAGTTTGGACTCAGCCATGGACGGCATCTGTAGTACAAGAGATAAGATTAAGGAGGTCCATACTTATTCATTCAGTAAAGGGTCAGAGCTAGGGGCAGGGTAGATGAGGAGTGAGAGGCAGTCTGGGGCTTCGGCAGTGGTTTCTCGGTGAGTATAGCAGTGGGAGAGCTGAGTCTTCACGGAACACCCAGCAGGTACAATTCAAAAGAAACTTCCACATGGCAGGACAGCCACTCCCATGTTCACATTGTGGGTGAAGAGGTAGTGGTACTAAAGCATCATCAGTCAAATTTATGTTGTGATTTGGAATTCTGTTGCTATAACATATAAATGCTAAATATATTTGGCATTTAATTTGTGCGTTTATTTTAACTTTATAGATGATAAGAGCTGTGAGCATATTTGTACTTAATTTTGTGTTTATGTATATTTAGGGAACATCATCATAAAATGATTTAGTCAACACTTAGGGAGACAAGAAGGATGGTTCTACAGAGTCTTCACTTCATAGGGTTTTTCTGAGAATTTAATGAACCTCATAATCTATTTAGCAAAACTCCTGGTTTATGAATATTAGTTATAGAGTTATCACAGTTTAGAAATTACGGTCAAAGTCACATCCTTTGTTTACCAAATGTGGACTCTGACCATGACTAAGAACGGGGCAGACGCAGCTCAGTCAGCTCCTGGGGATCAGCTGGAGGAAAGGAGAGCTCCCTGCCTTTCACCAAGCAATGCTTGCATGGAGTAGCAAGTATAAATTCACCTATTTATTTTCTGACTGTAATGTGGGCTTGTGTCCCAGCACACCACCTCCACGAAGGCCTGTGGGCATGGGAGATGCCACAGAATGCTTTCTCCATGAAAGAGGGATGGTGAACTCTATCATTCGCATTGA
Organism: Sus scrofa; assembly: GCF_054392235.1. Taxonomy (NCBI): domain Eukaryota; kingdom Metazoa; phylum Chordata; class Mammalia; order Artiodactyla; family Suidae; genus Sus; species Sus scrofa. The sequence goes on from NC_139391.1 coordinate 17,657,091, forward strand.
ACACATGCTGCAAATTCATTACGGTGTTAATTCCTCGTGACAGGTGACTACAAGTCAATTACAGAGAGAGACAGTGCTTTCCTGGGACTTTCCAGGAAAAACAACCAGTCGCATCAAGAATGCCCGAACACCAGTTTCAACAAGTGGTAACAAAATCTTGACAAATATTCATGAAGTTGTCAACACATGAAAGGCAAACAGCACTCTGCAAGCTTTTTGCTTCTTTTCAAGTGAGACAGGCTCTAACTCAGACTGACAAGTGCTGGCTGTAAATTTGAGACAGCCACGGGGAAAGCTCTCCCTTGGCAGCTGGGTCACCCAAACTGCCCAGCACTCTGTAAATGAATGGAGACTCTTTGCATTACACTCTATGACTACTAACAAATGAAGGGTGCTTCCCTTAGACTCCTCACTGGTACCATGCATAGCAACTGCCAGCCTCACTTGATGGAAAGAGTCCCCCCCACCCTGCCCTTTCCTTAAATTGGACCCCAGAATTTGATAAGTGATCATCTTTGGTCATGATATGCGTCTCATTGTTTCATACCTTTATGTCAGGTGGGAGATTCATGGTGCTTGTTACATTATGATAGATAGATAATGAGTGGGCTATTACACATGGATATTTTCTTTGAAAAGTGTAATTTTCTTTTTAATGGCTTCACCTGTGGCATACAGCAGCTCCTGGGCCAGGAATTGAATCCGAGCCACAGCTGCAACCTACACTGCAGCTGTGGTAACACTGGATCCTTTAACCTACTGTGCCAGGCTGGGGACTGAACCCCCACCTCTGCAGGGACCTGAGCCGCTGCAGTCGGATTCTTAACCCAGTGCGCCACAGCAGAAATTCCTGAAAAGTATAATTTTGATTTGAATAAACATCCTTTATTACCATGTTTCTTTTTGTTAGTTTATCTCACGTCTTCATGAAACAAGTTTCCTGGTAAGCATTCCTCTTACCAGTCTCATTTTCAAAGGAGTATTATTACATATTGATAGGGCCACCTTCCAAGGAAGTCCCAGTTTTGCCCACACCATCCAATGTTTGCCAGAGCAAGCAAAGGCTTATGCATCTTAGTTTTCCCCAAGCCCTAGCACAGGGCTGGACATGAAAGACACCTTGTAAACCTTTGCTCAAAAATTGAAATGGTCTTCATGTGCCTTTTCCAAAGGACAGCACTTGGCTGTGTGACTGTGGATGGGTCACTTAATCCTCTGACTCTGCTTCACCTCTAAAAAGGATAACTTAACAAAGTGGTCGGCATATTTGAGGACAGAATACTAGTATCCATGAAGAATTTCTTAACCCCAGAGGAGTGGATCCCTTATAATACCTTTCTGCGTTTAACCTGGCAATCAGTCTAAAGTTGGTTTCATTTTTTAAAAACACAAGTTTATTTTAGCAATAATTTTACTGAATCAGCCCTGGATTGATTTTCAGTTCAATTCAGCGGTTATTTCAGTATCACACATAGACTGAGCTAATTTCTAACAGCACACAGCAATTACTTAGTGCTGGAGAATTCCACCAGCAGGCAGGGCAAACATCTGGAAGGGGGGTGTTAGGGAGTCACCTGCTTGAGGCTAGGCCTACAAGCACAGGCACAGTTTAAACTTCTAGTGTGGGCTCTGCCAAGTTCATTCTCCCTTCTACTGCCATACATGTGGGCTCAGTTTCTTTGCACGATTTGCCTTTTATCCCTTTCTCTACCAATTAATGACTCATTCGTGCTCCTCCACGTGTTCACGGATGACATTTTTAATATTCTTTGCTAACCACCATTGCCATCTGTGACCTCCTTTCAGTTGCTATGATGAAGCCTCTGTGACATGGGTCCTTCCAAGGCCCTCCCGCAATGTGCCCCCTATTCCCGACTCATCCTCCCAGCAACAAGACCCACTCTCTATTTACAAACAAGTCCAGTCACTACTCTGTCTAAATAACCTTTAAGGGTGCTGCAGAGCCTAAACAGCCTCCTTGAACCTTTTAACTCAATACTCAGTACCTTCCATTCTGGACCTTCCAGCCTTACTCCCTGTACCGCCTCCTTGTGTGTGTTCTATGTTCCAGTCAAATACTACTTGCTGGTTATCACACATCCTCAACTCCTTTACTGTTGCTTCTACTATTTTCCAAGTGTGAAAACTGCATTTATTCTACAGTTGTTGAAATCTTTATTCTCAAAGACTTAGCTAAAATGTTATGTCTTTTTGGAATCACTTCTTTTTTTTAAAAAAAAAATAATTTATTTATTTGTTTATTTATTTTGCTTTTTAGGGCCGCACCAGAGGCATATGGAGGTTCCCGGGCTAGGGGTCCAATAGGAGCTGTAGCTGCCGGCCTGCACCACAGCCACAGCAACATGGGATCTGAGCAGCATCTGCCACCTACACCACAGCTCACGGCAACACTTGATCCTTAACCCACTGAGCGAGGCCAGGGATCGAACCTGCAACCTCATTGTTCCCAGTCGGATTCGTTCTGCTGTGCCATGATAGGAATTCTGGAATCACTTCTTAATTACTCTCACTCAGATTGGTGGCCCCCCTCTTCTGAATCTCCATTAAGACTATGCATTAGAGTTCCTGCTGTGGTGCAGTGGGGTAAGAATCTGACTGTAGCAGCTCTGGTTGCTGTGGAGGCAAAGGTGTGATCCCTGGCCCAGCACAGTAAGTTAAAGGATCTAGCATTGTTGCAGCTGTAGCTCATACTCAATCACTGGCCTGGAAACTTTCATATGCTGCAGGGGTGGTGATATATTAAAAAAAAGAAAAAAAAATAGGAGTTCCCATTGTGGCTCAGCAGTAATGAACCTGACTAATATCCACGAGGATGTGGGTTCAATCCCTTGGCTCAGTCAGTGGGTTAAGGATCTGGTGTTGTCTGTGTAGGTCACAGACATGGCTCGGATCCCTCATTGGTGGGGCTGTGGTGTAGGCCGGTGGCTAAAGCTCTGATTCAACCCCTAGCCTGGGAACTTCCACATGCCACAGGTGTGGCCCTAAAGAGCAAAAATAAATAAATTTGAAAAATAAATAAATACATTAAAAATTCCATTTCCACTCTCACTAAACGTTTCTACCTCATGGAATTCCTGTTGTGGCTCAGTGGTTTAAAACCCAATTAGTACCCCCGAGGATGTGGGTTTGATCCCTGGCCCCACCCAGTGGGTTAAGGATCTGAGTTGCTGCAGAGCACAGGCAGCAGATTGCACATGGATCCAGGGTTGCTGTGGCATAGGCCAGCAGCTGCAGCTCAGATCCGGGAATGTCCATATCCTGCAGGTGGAGCCCTAAAAAGAAAAACAAAAAACGTTTTCACCTTATGCTAGCCTGGTGTGTGTGTGCGTGTGTCTGTGTACTAGAACGTAAGCTCTGTGATGGCAGGGGTGGGGCCTTACTTACTTATCCATGTTCCCACTCAGTGGCCGAAACAGTTTCCTGTACATAAGGGACACTCAACACCTATTTTTGAAGTGAAAGAAAATAACACTTGGATCAAGAGAATCTTCCTTTAACGGCAATAATTAACTGTTCAGTTCTCCATTCACAAACTACAGCAAAAAACATGCAGGCTGTGACCTCTAATTTATGTACCTTTTTACCTAATATATTACCTCCTCTATTGTCACATTATTTAATTCAAGAATTACTGGTTGAGTGCCACGAACTATTTATTTTAGGCCTTAAAGAAATCACACTCCGTGCCTTCAAAGAACTTGCCATCTACGCCCTAGATTTTATTACGGTTGACAAATCAGAGTTTCAGAAAGAGAGGCTACTGGTTCCAGATCACACAGCTAAGAACAGAATCCAAGACAGTCTAATTTCAGAGACTATTTTTTAAAATAAAAATGGCAAAGCTATTAGGTTTTTTTTTTTTGAATTTTCTATTTTTATTTTTATTTTATTTTTTGTCTTTTTAGGGCCACACTCATGGCATATGGACCCCCTCCAAGGGTCTAATTGGAGCTGTAGCCCCCTGGCCTACAGCACAGCTCACGGCAATGCCATATCCTTAACCCACTGAGCAAGGCCAAGAATTGAACCTATGTCCTCATGGAAACTAGTCAGATTCATTTCTGCTGAGTCATGATGGGAACTCCAGGTTTTTTGTTTGTTTGTTTTTAGTGACTTAGGAAAGTATCAGAAGCTGTTGTTGAAACTTTTCAGACACTACATGATCTGTCATTAAAAAAAAGACTTTCTACCCACATAAAAACACAGTGTACAGTTCAAAAGAGGCACGCTATACTATTTTTGCTTGCTGAGACTTTGGCTATAATTACTATAGTGAGGAAGTCAGATGATTGGATAGCTGCTTCTGCATCTTTATCTTTCAATGTTGATGTTTTAGCTTTTAGTGAGTTAAAAGCTTTTGCAGAGTGAAACCTATAAGCTCCAAGGTGTGATTCTGGGTCTTCTACCTTAAAGAGTTAGGTTACAGAAAGCCTAGAGTGAATCGGAATTGATTCATGAATAACTCCAAAAGTAGAAATGGGTTTGAGCCAAATTTTCTGCATAATACTTAACATCCTGAATAGCGGGAAGAAAACTGAACAAAAGCTCAGTGTTCTCATGATGAAACTATACTCATTATTTATATAACCACAAATTATACATCTCCTATTTATATTACTTTAGCCTTAGCACCACTAATTAGATAGGATTAACTATGCTAAAAACATCTAGAATGAGTTCATAAGTAAAAATGCCTTAAAGAATCAAATTTTCTATTCTGCTCATACAATATGTCATCACGCAAGACCCAGCCCTGCCACTTACTAGCTCTATGGGCGTGGGTAAGTTATTCATCCTTTCTAAACTTCAGTTTTTCTCATCTGTAAAAGGGGTATATTAAGATTTTTTATAAGGGGCAAACAAGCAATGCCTACAAAAATAACCTGTAAAATGTAAGGCAGTCTACAGATGTTCAGAGTAACTTTAGTTCTCCAGGGCAATGAGCACTGATCCAATCTGTCCTGGACTTCTTCACAGGTAATTTATGCAATATGGTAGAGAACTCAGAAACAATTCTGATTTTTAACCAAGGGCAGCATAGGATTGGGGTACTGATAACAGTCTGCTGCCACCTCCACCTTCCTGCCCAAACTATGTCCGCAAGCACATAGCCAAAAAACACCCCTGTGCCAACAGGTGTAGGGCAAGGTTGTGCCAACTCTCCCTTCTCCTCTGTCCATAGCACAGTGTGTGTGTGTGTAAGACTAATATTTCTAGGTACTTTATATATATTATCTCTTTTAATATGATTTCCATTTTTACATATCAGGAGATTGAGGCTTAGATATAGAACTCTGGCAGAAGTTGGTCATTCTGTGTGCTATCAAACCTTTACACAAGGCCTGGACATCTCAAATTTTAGCAAGCCTATAGAACTCCCCAGGGGAGCTTGTTAAAATGCAGCTTTCCTGTCTGATTCCACAGGACTTGTTTAGCCTGGGCATTTCCATTACTAATAAAGAGCCTCAGCTGATGTTGATGCAGGTGCTCCAGCCCCCTCCCTTTTTTTTTTTGCTAAAGATTTTCTGGTCTCTTCTTTCTTGTCTGCTGCTACTCTGTGGTGCTAGGTCATGGTTCTCCATGTCTCTCCTGAATTTAATATTAAGGTGGACTCCAGCTTTCCAGGGTTGCCCTCTTTTGGAAATTTATTCCACAGTGAGTGAGCAATCTGCTAAAGTTCTAATCGTGCTCAACTCCTTCAAAGGCTTTCCACTGCCCTTGGGACCTGGGTCCTGACATCCTCTCTGCCTTAGCTGGAACTTGCAGCTCTGTACTTCAGCGCCTGCATTTCAGTAGCATGAAGCTTCTTTGGCTCTGCAGCACACACTGGGCTGCTTCCTGTCATTACCTGCCCTCCTGTCTGCCCACAACAGTCTCCTCATCTTTTTAAACTTGATTCCATTGATCCTTCAAGGCTCATTTGGGACAGTATCTCTTCCAGGAACTTTCCTTTGAACTCCAAGAGAGGCTTAAGTATTCCAGGTCTAAGTTCAACTAGTATTATTATTATTTTTTTTTGTCTTTTTGTCTTTTTAGGGCTGCACCTGCAGCATATGGAGGTTCCCAGGCTAGGCGTCTAATCAGAGCTACAGCTTTTGGCCTACGCCACAGCCACAGCAACGCCAGATCCAAGTTGTGTCTGCAACCCACACCACAGCTCACGGCAATGCTGGATCCTTAATCCACTGAGTGAAGATCGAACCAGCAACCTCATGGTTCCTAGTTGGATTTGTCTCCACCCCACCACAACGGGAACTCCTTAACTAGTATCTTGACTGCACGTCCCACTCGGCACTTTGTTAACCCCATTTGTTATTTGCTGATGTTTACCTCCCGAGAATATTTTCTGACTCCTACAGCCTGGAACCCTGTCTTATTCATGGTCTATTTCCATTGCCTATATTGGGATGTGGCACATAGCACGGCCTCAACAGACATCTGTTAAACTGAAGTCTAAAAAACTGAAAATGTTAGAGAGGAGGAAGCGCCATGAGCAAGTGAATTTATTATGCTTCAATTTACCACTTTACCTCCAACATTCATGCAGTGAAAGCTTTAGCCTAATTAGGCAAGAAAAATAACATTGGACTTCAAAGGTATTTTTTAAGAATTTATACCTGCCTTCCTGGTGGCTGTGGAGTGGGCAGTGTGGCTCTTCTTCCACACCTCGTCTCTGGATCCCTAGGTCACCTCTTCACATTTGAGCTCCTCACTGGGCTCTGGCCGCCCAGACTGGCTCTATTAAGAAGCTTTCTTTTCTTTCCTTTTTTTTTGGTGAGGGCAGTAATGACCTTTTCCTTGAGACTCAAAATGTCACTTTGAGGCTGTTACAAAAACCGTCCTCATAACTCATCCCGGTGAAGCAAACATAATTCCTAACTTGCTAATGAAACACTGACTGTCAAGTCAGTTTTTTGATAAACGATTCAGTGCCAGGCTCTGCTACTAACTCCATGTGTCCCAGAGAAATGATTCTCAGTTTCTTCATTTATAAATGATGTAGTAGGACCCAAGGACCATATGGAAATTTCCAAGAATGTATGAAACAGAACTGAGACTCCTTACTGCCGGCTCCAGTTGATTCAGGGGGACTGCAATGATCCTGCCACCAATGGCTTCATCTGCACAAGTCCTTTCTCACAGGCAAATCCCCTCTGAAAGGATGCTCAGGCTTTAGAAAACAGAATATTAGGTCAGATGTCCAAGGATGATGATCCTCTCTGATCTCAGCAACAGTCTCCTATTTTCCTTTCCTTTTACCACCGCATTTTTTCTTTTTATAGCTGCACCTGCATATAGAAGTTCCTGGAGCTAGAGGTTGAAGTGGAGCTGCAGTTGCCAGCCTATACACAGCCACAGCAACACCAGATCCAAACCACATCTGTGACCTACACCATAGCTCATGGCAATGCCAGATCCTTAACCCACTGAGCAAGGCCAGGGATTGCTCATGGATACTAGTCAGGTTCTTAACTCACTAAACCACAATAGAAACTCCCTTTTGCCACTGTTTTAAATTCAGATTTTCAGAATCTCACACCCAGGGTACTGCAATAACTTTCTCAACATCTCCGCCTGTCAGTTTTTCTCCACTCCAATATGTCTTTCCCATGGTTGCCAGATTGATCTCTTGATCATTCACCTACTTTTGATCATTCACTTAACTTTCCTCTAAAAAGGGTGGATTGACCAGCCAATATGTGTCTGGTAGACACTGTACTTAGGTGCCAGGGGCAGAGAGATGAGCAAGTTTGGACCTATGCCTGAGAGCAACATTTGGGCAGCAATTCAGGACATTAAGGGTGGAGCCTAGAGGACATCACTAGGGTGGATTTGGTCATAACCCTTAAAATTCTTCACTGTCTACAGGATAAATCACAAGTTTCCTGGAAAATTTCAGGCTCCAGAACTGACCTGAGTTTATTAACTTTCCAGTTCTGAGGCCTCTCATTCTTCAGAAACTGTTGTGTGCAATGAAAGCAAACCATGTTTTACTTCCTACTTGGCGTCCTGTATCTTATTCCTGCACCACTGCCTGTCCCTTGCAAATTTTACTAATCCTTCGAGTCTTTCTAATTCAAATTCCCCCAGCTTCTAGGCCAGAATCAAGTTCAGGGAAGCCTGAACTTCAGAGCAAGTTTCCTGTTCCTCTTGTTTGGTTTTAATCACCTCCTCCCTGTGGGGACCCATTCTCGCCCCTAGCACCCCTGTTCCTTGAGGGCAGTGACTGTGACTTACTTATCGTGCTACACACTGCCTATTATTAGGTGCTTAGCAAGCTGCCTAGCAAGGCATGAATAAAGGTTTATTAAATGACTGAATAAGCATGTTTTTCAAGACTTCCTTTTATTCTGGCAGACTGCAACAGAGAAAGTGTGCCCCTGAGGTGCCTTCAGAAATATTCTTAAAGAGAAAGATGCGCATCATTGAAGAAACCTGTTTTCCCCATCCAGAATTTAAATTTATATCCAAGTTAGTTTTTGACAAAGCAACGTCCAATTCAATTCATTTCTTCATTTTTCTTAAAATGCACAAGTGCCCAACATGCCTTGAACAAGGAAGAGAGGATGCCACAACAAATAAATACAGTATAGCTTTTGGAATAAATCAGGCATGAGTTCAGATTTGTTCCCCTCTCCATGCCTCATTATCTTCAAATCTATAAAGAGGGAATAAATGATTTCCCTTCAACTTTTGTTGTGATTAAGAGAGGTATGTAAGCTGTCTAGGTTTCTACAGTGGCTACTCCTACTACTTTGAATAACACCTATTACCTCTGTTTTGTACCAGCCCATGGATAAATATGACTAGCTATTTATTTACAGCCTACCTCACTACTTTAGAAAGGATTTACAGTACAAAGGATCCCTTTACTTTGCACATCGTTGACATTTAGTAAGAAGAATATTAATAATTCTCCCACACTCTTCCGGGTACCTGTTTTCCTTCTTTAAATTACAGGAATTTTGAAATAAAAATAAAACAAAATTTAACATAAATCACTAAATACCATTGATTTTTCAATGGAAATCAGCTTGATTCTAAAAGATTATACAATTTTTTAAATGTCTCAGTAAACAGCAGAAGAGCTGATTAGAAAACTGATTTAAAAAAAAAAAAAAAAAAAAGAGAACAACGACAGTAATTAAGGTGGTGGTTAAGATCTCACCAGAAACTTCTTAGTTTGAATGGAGACTCCTTAGGAATTTGGCTGACATTCTCTGGAAAGCTTGGATGCCCTAAGATCTGGGGAACTGAGGTGGTTTTCAAGGAGACCATCCAAACAGACAGCCACTTTGAGCCTGGGACTGAGTAGGCTGGAGTTATCTGGGTTACAGACAAAATTGTCCAGTTGTTTTGCATGTATAGACACAGACTTTGTGGAGGAACACAGAGTGGGCAGAAAGCCTGGGCATTTCATTTGCAGCAAATGGGTACTTTTGAATGGAGAGCCTGAGATTTCCTCATGGACACTTTCCCAACTCAGTAAGCCTCAAAGCTCAGAGCTAGGCTTTCTGTACTAGCTTCCCAGACTCCCAAATCTTCCTGGTCAGCCCCATTAGCTACAATTCCCACTGCACCATCCACACCACCCCATCTGGTGCCCCTGATCTGAGTGGCCTTACTCCCACATGCCTATGGTTTCCATCTGCATCTTCGTGCTGTTTCCTATGTGTGGCAAACTCTTATCCAAACTTCAAGATCTCATTCAAGTATGACCATCTCTTTGAAGCCCTCTCTCTTACACAAGGCATAATTAGTAACTCCTTCCTGCTTCTGACCTCCAACAGAATAAAGGACAGTGTAAAAAAATGAAAAGGGCAAATGTTCTACTCTCAAAATGATTTGAATTTAAACCTGACTTCTGTACTTACTAGTTGCATGATCTTAGCTAAATTAGTTAATCTTTCTGAGGCTCAATCTCCTGATATTTAAAATAGAGACGAATTCGCTAAATTTATGGGGATCATCAGTAATTATTGTCTTGTCATTTTTTGCCTGCTTATATTTCTCTTTGTGAGTGCCGCAGTATGAAACACTTTGCCTTTTTAATCAATTTGCTGTCCCAGAAGCCACCTCGCACAGTACCTGGTGTTTTGCAGCATTGAGTTTTTAAAAATTAATGAATAGGTCTGGAAAAGTAACTCAAACACTCATAGGCCAATTAAAGTCTAAGTTCTCCTATGAAGGGCCCCTGGTCATTCTCATATCCACTAATGTGCATCCCCACAGCTCTTGTACATACTACTAATAAGGCTCTTTTCATAGCTTGCTTCATACATACCAATTGATCTAAGATCCTCCAGGGCAGCGACCATGGCTTTCACTCCAAACTCCCATCTCATAATGCTCGGTTGGTCAATGCCAGCTAATGATAAAGTTACTTAAAATACCCCATTCTCTTTCCCCTTCCAAACAGTTTTCCTCTTCAGTTTATCCTGAGTTTACCCCAGGGTCCCAGAGACTGAGTCTTTGGGGGCAATGACTTATTTCTGTAGTCCCTGTCCAAGGCTCAAGTGAGTGGCATCTCCTGACTTTCCTAACTCTCCACATAGGTGGTCTCAGTGCACATTCAAACAAATGCAGTTTATGTACAAAAGGGTAGGATTTTTCATTGATTCTTAGTGAGAATTTAAGGATAGATTTCCAGTTTGTTTTGTATACATAGTTGGATATGTAGAGAGAATTTTTGTTGAATACCTGCTGTGGCCCGATACAGACCTAGAACGTGTGAAAGATACAAAATATACAAAGTATGCACATTCTCAGTGCACATTCTCTTAACTGTCCTCTGCTTTCTACTTCGAGTGAGAATCTTCTCATTGATACAGTGTTCTTGAGAGGACTTGGAAAACTTTGGTTTATAATTTCTTAATTCATTGGCTCATAGAGAGTTACTGCTGGAAGGCACCCTAAAAGCCACTGAATCTGGGACCTCAAATGGAGAACATTTCCCATTGTTGTGCTAGGCATGACTAATCAATGAGGACCCCCCCCCCCCCATTTTTTTTTCCTGCTAAGGTCATATACGGCCTCAGAATCATTTTGAATGCAATTCTCCGGTTAGAGGCCATCAATTCATCATCCACACAGGAGATGAAACTTGTTTGACACCCTGATGTAGTTCAAAGCTGCTATTTTGCTAATGAGACCCAAAGAGCAGTGGTGACTTCGTAATGAACTGAAACCAGAACCCATGCTACCCTACTCTCATGACTTTCAGTCCAGGGTTTTCCTTTCTACCTGATCACTGCCTCTCCTCCAATGGTCATTTGGGTCCTAGGATTTATATTCTATTCATTGGGTGATACCTAATTGTATTCAATAATAGGATTAAAAGGCACATGGGTTTTAGCCTTATCGAAGAGACATCTGGGCTCTCCATGTTATAAGCTCTTAAGGGGAAGGGCCTAGGCCATACTTTGTATATTTTGTATCTTTCACACGTTCTAGGTCTGTATTGGGCCACAGCAGGTATTCAACAAAAATTCTCTCTACATATCCAACTATGTATACAAAACAAACTGGCAATCTATCCTTAAATTCTCACTAAGAATCAATGAAAAATCCTACCCTTTTGTACATAAACTGCATTTGTTTGAAAGAATTCCATGCATGATGACATAAACCTCCACTTTCTTTAAGAGTGACAATAAATTCTCATTTTACCCAAATGTTTTAGGGCACAGTAAATTATCATGTTGATGATTAGGTTGCCCAATGACACTTCTACTTAAAAATACAAAGGGCAGTGTTGTGGTTTAGGGTTCAGAGTCCTGAGAAATGGTAGCTTTTTTTCTTATTGTTTTTCATGGTGACATCTATTGACCATAACCTGTGCTTCTGTGTGATGCTCATAAGCCAAAACTGCTAGGACAGAAAAGTAAAGGAAAGGAGATAAAGAGACAGAGAAAAGGAAGGCAGAAGACGTGGAAGGGTATTTTATAATACAGCAATAAGATACTAGCATGATCACTTAAAAAAGATTTAAAAAGCTATACAATTCACAGCTAACATCATTCTTAACTGGAAACATTAAATGCTTTCCTCCTAAAATCAGGAATAAAACAAAGATGACTATTCTTGCCACTGCCATCCAACACTGTACTGGAAGTTCTAGGCAAGGCAATCAGTTGTGATAAAGAAATAAAAGTCATCCAGATTGGAAAGAAAGAAGTAAAACTCTCTCTTTACACCTGACATGATCTTGTAGATATAAAAACCTGAGGAATCTACCAAAAAAGCTATTAGAACTAGTAAATGGCTTAGGCAAGGTAGCAGGGTAGAAGATTGATATACACAATAGTTATATTTCTATACACTTGGAATGGACAATCCAAAAATGAAATTAAGAAAATAATTTATATGCAAAGGATGAAATTGCAACCCTATTTCATGTCATATGTAAAAACTAACTCAAAATGGATCAAACATCTAAATGTAAGAGCTAAAACTATAAAAAGCTTAGAATAAAATATGGACATAAATCCTCATGACTTCGGTTTTTTAGATCGGATATGAAAAACGCAAGTAACAAAAGAAAAAATAGATAAATTGGATTTTGCCAAAATTAAAAACTTTGTGCATCAAACGACCTATCAAGGGAGACAATTCAGAGGCAGAATGAGAGCAAGTATTTGGAAAGCATATACTGGATAAGAGATTAATATACGGAATATACAAAGAGCTTCTACAACGGAACAACAACAAAGGAACCCGATTTTTGAAGAGGGCTGCGGATCTAAATAGACATTTGTCCAAAGAAGATATACAAATGGTCAATAAGCATATGAAAACATGCTCAATACCAATAATCATTAGGGAAATGAAAATGACAACCACAATACCACTTCAGACCTAAGAGGATGACTCTAAGGAAAAAACATCATAACAAGTGTTGGTGATGATTTATAGAAATTGGAACCCTTATACGCTGATGGTGGGACTGGAAATTGGTACAGGCATCTTGGAAAACAGTCTAGCAGTTCCCCCAAATGTTAAACATAGAGTTATTATATGACTCAGGAATTCCACTCCTAGCTATATGCCTAATGGAAATGAGAGTGTATGTCTACACAAAAAACTTGTGTACAGATGTTTATAGAAGTATTATCCATAAGAGCCCCAAAGTGGAAACAATACAAATGCTCATCAACTGGTGATGAGTGGATAAATTAGATAAGGTACATCCATACAATGGAATATTATTTGGCAATGAAAAGAAATAAAGTGCTTACATATGCTGCAATATAGATGCACTGTGAGAGCATTATGTAAAGTGAAAGAAGTAGTCATAAGACTACATAGTGTATGATTCCATTTGTATGAAACATTCAGAATAGGCAAATCTATAGAGACAAAGTAGATGAGTAGTTGCCTAGGGCTGGGTGGCACTGGGCTGGGGTTGAGGGAGGGAAAAGTGACTGCTACAGGATTTCTTTGCTGGGTGATGAAATGTTCGAAAATCGATTGTGGTGAGAGCTGCGTAACTCTAAACATACTAAAACTTTTTTGTTTTTTCAATTTTATTGATGTATAGTTGATTTACAATGTTGTCAATCTCTGCTATACAGCAAAGTGACTGTTACACATATAAATAAGTAAACATACTAAAACTGGATTGCATACTTTAAGCTGGTGAATTATAAGATACATTGATCATATCTCATTAAAGTCATTTTAAAAAGATGTACATATGAGTAAATATTTGAATTTTGGTGGTTAAATTTCATTTGTCAATTTTCTTTTTTTCTATGTCTGTCACAACATTCCATGTATTCACTTAGATGGTCCTTATGTATATTTCCCATGACTGCTGTCTTAACTCTATAATGTGTGAAAGACTGGACATATTTTATGATGAGCAGGTATCTTTTATGGCATCTATCCTTTTAAAATATTTAATTTAAAAGAAAAAAATTAAAGAAATAAAAACACTTAAACTATCTTTTTTCTTCTTCATTGCAATCATTACATCACCCTTATGACACATCATTTCCACTGGTTGCCAGCCGCTTTACCCTCAATATTTAATATATTTATCCTAAATCTACTTCATCAGAAATTACATCATTGCTTTTTGTAATACATTTATAGCAGGCTCTAATGACTGGTAGCTCTGTACTTTGTTTGCTACTGAAAGCCTAAATGTTAATTATAGTTAAATCCATGGCAACCAAGAGAACTTAATGTTTCCATTATTTTGTACTTACCCCTTTTGAATCAATCACTCCAGGTTTTGCATTAAACTTCACTGTCTTCAATCGGGCACGTTCCTTTCTTTCCACCCTAAAGAAAATGGAAAAGAGTATGTCACATGGCAAGGCATTTATGATTAAGTTCCTTATCAAATGAAGAACTCTTCTACTTCTTATCCTTCAGCTCAAATAAAATGTGTTTTAAATATTTCTGTTCCTTTGTTCAATATAAAAAGTCTTGGTATAGTATCTCTAAGCTGCTAACAAATCCCTTGCAATTTCTGTGTTAATGGTACTGAAAGTCATGTGTTTGGAAGGAAAAAAAACAAACAAACCCAATATTTGTTATTTAAATGCCTAAATCAATCAGTCAAAATCTATTTCAAGTTTTCTTGTGGTACAGCAGGTTAGGGATCCTGTGTTGTCACCGCAGCAGCTTGAGTTGCTGCTGTGGCACGGGTTTGATCCCTGGCCCAGGAACTTCCACATACTGAAGCTATAGCCAAAAAAAAAAAAAAATCTATTTCCAGAAATCATAGTCCACAGAAATGAATATCTAAGGTGAGGACTAAATAAACTTCTCTCCCGTCCTTTCCTGATATTTCCTTCTCTTTTCTTTTTTGTTTCCTTTTTCTTCCCTTCCCTTTAAGAGTGCTACGGTATTTACCTTCATCTCAAAACCAAACATACTATACAGATACTCTTGAATTTTTGATTTTCCCCAATGTCTTTGTCTTGCCATCCCTGGCGTTTTCATTATTTTGCCTGCCACTTCGCTCATTCATCAAACATTTATTGAATGACTATCCTGTATCAAGAAAGGGGTTGGGGAACAAAGGAGAAAATTTTTAAAAGCATGACTTCAATGAACACACAGTAATGCGTTCTTGAAGGGGACGAAGACAGACAGTGCTGCACAACAAGACTGTTGAAGTGATGTGGGCACATTTATCTCATGGGACACTGATAAGAAGGGGTGAAAAGCAATGGTGTCAGCTTCTTGGAGGAGGTGTCAATTTATGTGAGACGTAAAGGATGAGAAAGAGCTTGTCAGTGGAAAAAGTTCACCTTTTTAGAGAGAGAGGGAGACTCTCCCAGACAGAGGAAAAAGATGTACCATGACCCAATGGTACAGCTAAAGATTGCAGGAAGATCCTTGTACACGGTACGTACAGCATGGAGACACGAGGCTGGAGAGGTGGTGGAGCCTCCTTATAAAGAGTATCCACCCACGCTAAGGACATGGGGTTTTCCCTTGGGGAATCCTCATGAATTATTAGAGACCATAAAGCTGAGAAATGATAGACTAGATTAGCATTTTAAATAATGACTCTGGATGAAGAAGATGGATTGGAGGAGGGAAGGAAGAGTGGGGGTCAGGAGGCCTATTTAGAAGCTATCGCCATAGTCCAGGGCAGACATGATGAGGAGTGATAATGAGGTGGAGGAGAGCGAAGAGTTCGAGAAATACTAATAAAATAAAATTGGCATGACTTGTGCCTATTTGAAGGATGGGGTTGAAACGAAGAAAAGAGAAGTTAAATATCTCTCTGATTTTTTTTTTTTTTTTTGGTCTTTTTGCTATTTCTTGGGCTGCTCCCGCAGCATATGGAGGTTCCCAGGCTAGGGGTCCAATCGGAGCTTTCGCCACTGGCCTACGCCAGAGCCACAGCAACGCGGGATCCGAGCCGCGTCTGCAACCTACACCACGGCTCGCAGCAACGCCAGATCCTTAACTCACTGAGCAAGGGCAGGGATCGAACCCGCAACCTCATGGTTCCTAGTCGGATTCGTTAACCACTGTGCTATGACGGGAACTCCTGGTTTTTTTTTTTTTGAGACTTTCCAGTTAGGCATGATCATTCCTTCCTCTAAACTCCATGACATTTATTTGTATATCTGTGTCGGTATTACTGTTTCCTCTCTTTATTTTCTCATCTCACATACAAGGCTGTATGTTCCCTGAGGGCAAGTCCACATATCACTCAACAGAATATTACAGCAAGTCCTCAATAAATAATAGTTGAACTAGAATAGTATTCATTGCATTGTTATAGCATCACCTTTTGTTTAAACATGGCTAGCTCTAGGGTCATGGCTCGGCAGTAACGAACATGACTAGTATCCATGAGGATGGGGGTTCGATTCCTAGCCTGTCTCAGAGGGTTAAGGATCTGGTGATGCTGTGGCTGTGGCGTAGGCCAGCAGCTGTACCTCCAACTTAACCCCTAGCCTGGGAACTTCCATATGCTGCAGGTGTGGGCCTAAAAAGCCAAAAAAAAAAAAAAAAAAAAAAAAAAAAGTGTGTGTGTGTGTGTATGGCTGGCTCTACTTTCAAAAATAGGGAAAGAAAAAAGAGGAAAAACCCTGGATCTACAGAAACTTGATGGCTTACGAAATCTGAGCTAGTCATAGGTCAATAATTAATAAGAGATTCCTTTTTAACTAAGAGCTCTTTTGTGTTTCCAGGTGAAACACAGTGAAGATCAGGGTTTCTATAGTTACAGAATGGAGTTTCAGAATATATTTATTTCAGTCAAAGAGTACAATATTTGAGTGGAAACAGATGAACAAAATTCTTCAAATCTAACCCCAGATATTAAAGCAATATGTTCCACTGTGAGTTTCTACTTGCACCCAACATACAGCAGTTGGGAGGAGAGCAAGGAAGACTTTAGATGAGGTAAGCTGCCAAGTGGAAAGATGCTCACTGAGAAAATGCCTGCTCCGAGCTACTTCAGCTTTTCTCAGTTTTAATCCAAGTGCAAATGTTAATTCATATTCATCTCTTTGGATCCTTCTAAAATTGTTATTACAGCCCTGACTTTATCCTAGCTTCTTTTGCATTAAGCAGCCTAATTGTGGGAAACACTAGTACATCAGATGATGCTGAATGACTGCAGCATGCAGAGAATACATGGTTATTTGATTAGGTTATGCAAATAAACTCTGCACAAAGTGGAGGAACTCACATGGGTCCCAAACATAAATAATATTAGTCTGAACTCAATATTCTAAGAATTGCTTAGATAGAGCATTCTAACTACCCCCACGCCCATTTTTAAGTTAATCCCTTTTATATTTTTATTTTTATTTTATTTTTTTTGTCTTTTTTTGCTATTTCTTGGGCCGCTCCCGCAGCATATGGAGGTACCCAGGCTAGGGGTCGAATCAGAGCTGTAGCCACCAGCCTATGCCAGAGCCACAGCAATGCAGGATCTGAGCCGCGTCTGCAACCTACACCACAGCTCACGGCAATGCCAGATCGTTAACCCACTGAGCAAGGGCAGGGACCGAACCTGCAACCTCATGGTTCCTAGTCGGATTCGTTAACCACTGCGCCACGATGGGAACTCCCCTTTTATATTTTTAAAGAAATGTTTCCATTAGGCCATTTTGGTGTTTCATCACTTAAATCTTAAACAAGTTGCAAAGAATAAATCATATGGACAGACAGACACACACACACAAACACCCCTAAAATTTGCTATGATTTATTACTAATCTTCAAACACATAATAGAGAAAGTTAACCAAAAATTAAAGCCTTACTGTATAGGTGGCAGGTTTTGGTTCACTCAAGAAGTCATAAAGGTTTTTTTTTTTTTTGGTCTTTTTGCTTTTTTCTAGGGCTGCTCCCATGGCATATGGAGGTTCCCAGGCTAGCGGTCAAATAAGAGCCGTAGTCACAGGCCTACGCCAGAGCCACAGCAACGCGGGATCCGAGCTGCATCTGCAACCTACACCACAGCTCACGGCAACACCGGATCTTTTAACCCACTGAGCAAGGGCAGGGACCGAACATGAAGGCTCATGGTTCCTAGTCAGATTCCTTAACCACTGAGCCACGACGGGAACTCCAAGAAGTCAGAACGTTTTGCTTTCTACTTCAGTTCAAAGTTTCATAAATAATAATAAGGGTGACACAAGTGGTAGCTGAGGTTTTCATATATACTTATTAATGAAAAATTCCGTCATATTTACAGCATCTCATTTGGTCCTGACAATAACCAAGTGATGCAGGTATTGTCAACCCCATTTTATGGATGGAAAAGCTAAGACTTGAAGCTTGCCAAATTAGAAAGCAGTAGAAAAATGGCCTGAGTAGAGCTAACTTCAGTGTCTGGCCACATCCACTCTGTTTGGGAAACAGTGTTTAAGGACCTTCCATGTTTCCCTTATTCAATGAAAGTATCCAATGAAATTTTCAACAAACCTGAGATTTTAGATGGTTACCCCTAACTTTAAGACCAATATAGTTCCTTAGAAGTCTGGGCTGAGCTCTTCACAAAGGATAACCACGCCCCTCCTTTGCATCCCCAATCCTGAATGTCCTGAATTAAATAAACCATAACCAAATTCAAGCACAGAGTCAATGAGATAATACCTGTTACGACAGGCTGGCCTCAAAATGCAGAATAAATTTGCTTTTAACACTGAAATTCAGGTTAGATAAGTGTCTATTTGCAATATTACATCATAAACATGATTGATTTCTTTCCTCTGCAGTCTTTTTACCTTCACTGCATCCAAACCATAGTTGTGTTTTTCCATTTCAGAGGCCAGTGTTGACTGCCTCTTAGGAAGGTCTCTGCAAACCTCTCTCCTGGGTAGCAGGTGGGGTGGCTTATCTTTTCTTTCTCATTTGCCTCAGCCTGGTCCTCTCTCTTAGTGCGTCAGGGATGCATGTGGATAGTTCAGATTAGTCAGGGCTGAGAAATGGGGCCCTATGTAATGCTGTGTTTTTTTGAGCACCAAAAGCTCAAAATGTGAGGGAAAAAATATATATATATAATTTGAGTATGCACAAAAGTATTAGAAGCTGTGCTAACCCACCTTATCTATATTATCTTTAATCTGTACAATGATCCAGGGCTGAAGATGGAGCTGGGCATAAAGTGGGTGCGTAATGCATCTTCCTTGATGAATGAATACATGGAATCATCGAGGAGACTACTGGTTCCTCACCTACGTGTGAAAACCAAGGCTCAGAGAGTTGGAGAGCACTGCCCCCCAAACCAGTGTTTCTGATAAAAAATTGTTGGCTATTTCATGGCTTTTTCTTACTTGGTAAGAATCTAGGTGCAAGTTTAGCATCATTCTTCTCCAATTATTTTAAGTAAGACTCCTTTGGCAGAAATAGATGATATGAAGATCCACAGAGCTTTACTTAAGGAAATGGTGGGTCATGTGTGCAGAGAGACAGAATTACCAAGAAAAGGACTGCATACTTCTCTCCCACTCAAGAGGCGAGCAATTAATTAGACTGTTTAGGCAGAAATAATCCTCTCCGCCCTAGTTTGGTCACTGACCAGAATACTGAAAACATAAACTAAATGGCAAAACTTGAGCAGTCAATTCTGACACCCAGCATCTCCAGAGAGGACCAAATGGTCATGCTTTAATGAGCCCAACTGTTTTCTTCTGCTCTCTCACCTATCTCCCATATGGCATTTTCAGGGTCCCGCCAAACACAGAATGAGGTTAGGCCTGGAGCAGTGGATGGTGGGAATACCATTTGGTGCTGGGTATTCCTTTGCCTGTGTTCCACAAGTCCCTGCTGTAGGGGGAACTGAAATGCCATACAGGTTAGTGGCCACTGGCTTGCAGGGAGGCTAAGTAAGTAAACCCTTATGCAATGCTAGCTGCAAGATGCTGTCTGAGAGCCCAGGTGACAGTCTCTATGGGGCAATGAATAGAAACTTGAATTAAGAGACAGTGGAACACGAGTTCCTGCTGTGGCTCAGCTCAGCAGTAACAAACCCTACTAGTATCCATAAGGATGCGGGTTTGATCCCTGATTCGGCTCAGTGGGTTAAGGATTCGGTGCTGCCGTGAGTTGCGGTGTAGGACGCAGACATGGCTTGGATCTGACCCCATAGCCTGGCTACAGTTCTGATTCAACCCCTAGCCTAGGAACTTCCATATGCCACAGGTGCAGCCATGGGAACAAAAAAAAAAAAAAAAAGACAGTGGAACAAATCCCAGTTAGGCCCTTTGGAAACCATGCAATCTCAAAAAACAGAGATTCTCTGCTGGGTTTTGAAATCACACCAATCTGGGTTGGAATTCTGCACCTGCCACCTACTAGCTCTGTAACTTAGAGTAGGTCACTCAACCTCTCAAGTTTTATGTTGGTGAAATTAAGATATTAACATAGACTTGAAAAATTACAGTGAGTATTAAATACTACAAAAAATTGGTTAGTATAGTATTTGAAACACAGTGAGAACTCTTTAACTGGCAAGGGCTTCTAGGATACCCTAGGGGTAGTGAAAAGCCATGCTATGCAGAGACCTGGGTTCAGCCAGTGGCTGGCTGTGCAGGCTCAGGCAAGTTACTTGACTTTTCTGACCCTCAGGTTCCTCATGAAGCTTTTGTGAAAATTAAATGAAATCTTGTATTTGAAAACACCTGTGACAATACAGAGTCTATTATCAGATGGATTCATTCCTCTGTCTGCTGCCCTTTCACTTCTCTTGATACCTGCTATGGACTGAATGTTTGTGTCCAAACAAAATTCATATGTTGAAGCCCTAGACCCAGTGTGGTGGTATTTGGTGGTGGGTCACTGGGGGGTAATGAGGTCATGAGGATGGAGCCTGCATGAGTCAGGTAAGTGGTCAGAAAGAAGTGACATGAGAGAGAAAGATCTCTCTCTTTCAGCCATATGAGGACACAGCAAGGAGGCTGTCTGCAAACCCGAACCCAATCAGCCAGTACCCAGATTTTTGAACTCTTTAGCCTCCAGAATTGCAAAGAAAATAAAGGTCTGTTGTATGAACCACCCGTGTATGGCATTCTGTCATAGCATCCTGAACTAAGACACTGCCTTTATTTACAATTTAGCCCTCATTGTGCATCACAGTGTAGCTGTGTCATAGCTACATGTCAATCCCACAAACGTTGTGACCTGATAACTGTGCTTGGCTCACAGAAGCTGCTCAGGTAATGCTTGAGGAACTGAATTTTGTCAATTCTTATTTTAATAATTTAGGAGGCAGGACTGCATATGAGTTAAGAGCACTATTGTCTGGGATCAAATTCCAGTTATGCCAGTTATTAGTAAATTTACCTCCCGTGCTTCAACCTCCTGGTTTGTAAATTGTCGATAACCCATACAGTTGTAATGAGGTTTAAATAAGTTAATTGCAAAGGGCTTAGAAAAAGTGTTTAGCATGCTCTAGGAGAATTTATTTAAATAAAATTTATTGACCATATTCAAAAAAGAAGGAGGGAAAAGGCGATGATTTTCATGGTCTTCCTCTCATTGTTTTACGGGGATGAGTAAGTGGAATCATCAATAAAGAAACATTTTAGTCAAGGGTAAAGTCATACACTGATGTTTTCCACTATGAGATTTTTCCAGACCAGCTCCATAAGCTGAACTATACTCAGGAAAGGGGCTAGAGAGAGATTAAGAATTGAAAAAAATAACCCTAATCTAATAATAAATCATATTTGTACCAGCAACCATTTATTCTGAGCTATAGTTGTAAGATGTTGAACGCAGTGTAAAAAAACCCTGCATTTTAACACTGCCTCCTTTAGGAGTTAAGCATTAAAGAGCAGCCCTGGGGAAGACTCATGATAATTTTAAATTGCATTAAAATAAGTGCACAAAAAGGCTTTGTGGGGTATGATTATAAGCGACTTTTCTAAAGTTTCCCACTTTTCTTCAATGAAATGTGTTACTTTTACAAACACATAAAACAATATGAGTAAAATTTTTGGAAAGAGTTAAAAATCGTTAAGGAGAAAATTTGACAGAAATTCATTTACAGTCATAAACACACACCCCCACACCCCCACACCCCCACACCACAGGAGATTTGGGGGGGGGTGCTACCGTATCCTTCATGAGAGAAAATGCAAACATCAACACCAGAGTCACTACGCAAACTTCTTCCCTAGGCTGAGGCATGGTTTTTAAAATGGTTTTCATCCAAAACGGAAAGACAGAGCCAATTCAAAAATGATACCGGCAGGTGGAAAGATACCACTGGAGGATGAGCACCGAGGATGTTCCTTAGGGGGGAAACGATGTGCAGCTGAACAAATGAAGGACTACTGGCAAGACTGGTTAGAATCACAGAACCCCAGGACTGGAAAGTGCCTAAAAGTCATAGAGTTCAACCGTCCCATCCGAAACTTGAATCCCTTCTACAATACTTTCTGCCACGGATTCTTCTATTATCAGAATCACATGGAGGAACTTACACACAAACATAGGTTTCCGGAACCCACTCCAGACAGACTGAATCAGAATCTGTGTGTGTGTGTGTGTGTGTGTGTGCGCGTGTGTGTGCAGCCCAAGTCTTCACAATGTTCTCTTGGTGTGAAAATCATTATTCTACTTCACTGTCTTCCCAGGTCATCTATACCATCTCTAGGCAGCTCCAGCTGGTAAAAGGATTACTTTAAAGTGAGCTGAAATCTATTCCTGCATGGTTTTCCTTCGCTGACCTACTTCTACCCTTGGGGTCATATTCAACAAGATGGCTCCTTTTACAGGACAGCCCCTCAGACAGCTCTGATTAAAAACATCAAAGCAGGAGTTCCCGTCATGGCGCAGTGGTTAACGAATCCGACTAGGAACCATGAGGTTGCGGGTTCGGTCCCTGCCCTTGCTCAGTGGGTTAACGATCCGGCGTTGCCGTGAGCTGTGGTGTAGGTTGCAGACGCGGCTCGGATCCCGAGTTGCTGTGGCTCTGGCGTAGGCCGGTGGCTACAGCTCCGATTGGACCCCTAGCCTGGGAACCTCCATATGCCGCGGGAGCGGCCCAAGAAATAGCAACAATAACAACAACAACAACAAAGACAAAAGACAATAAAAAAAAAAAAAAAAAAAAAAAAAACATCAAAGCAAACTGGAATGCATGCTGCCTTGACTTTTTAAAAAAGTAAATAGAAATGGAGAAGCACAGAACATATACTAGTCTTGAGAGTTACTGCTTTGAGCACATAACCTTTAAGAAAACACCATAAACTACAGATTCAGAATGCCCTCTCAAAGCAAAGTCAGGCAATTAGGCATGAGCCTAAACATTTAAAGAACTGTCTGCTGATGGGAGATTCTAGGTGTGGGCTTGGAGGGTGGGGAGGGGGTGGCTGTGGAATAGTCAGCCTGCTGCCCACTTTCCATGTTCACCCCAGGCTGTGTGGCCACAGGCAGAGAAAGATGGGGGGCCAGAATTCTCTGGGTTGCAAATGCCCCAGAGTTATTCTTGGGTAGAACTTCCACATTCCCACTATGGTTGGGGCTAACTCGGTCACTGGACCACTTCGCGTGTGGCAGCACTTGAATGCTTGGCTTTGTGAAGACTTTGTACAAAGGTATTTGGGGTGTATGGATGCAGCTCATATTCCAAGCATCTAAATTTCGAATGGAGGTTTTTAGCCTTTTCCGTCAATATCTGGAGGTAATACATAGCTGAGATCTTAGCTGAGTAAATAGTTCATTTGGCTTTCACCTGGCTTTTGTATAACATTATCTGGTAAATTTTTTTTTCTTTTTTTTTTTTTTGCTTTTTAGGGCCGCGCCCACGGCATATGGGGGTTGCCAGGCTAGGGGTCTAATCGAAGCTACAGCAACGCCAGATCCAAGCTGAGTCTATGACCCACACCACAGCTCACGGCAACGCCGGATTCTTAACCCACTGAACGAGGCCAGGGATCAAACCTGCAACCCCATGGTTCCTAGTCAGATTCGTTTCTGCTGTTTCACCGCAGGAACTCCTATCTGGTAAATTTTGAATAACTCCTCTGAATTTGCAAATCAGCAATAGATCTGATAAGCATAACCTTGAACCTAAGAATGCTGATACATTTTAGAAAAGCAGTGTAAGCAGATCCTCTTTCTTCTTTTTTTTTTTTTTTTTTATCTTTTTGCTATTTCTTTGGGCTGTTCCCGTGGCACATGGAGGTTCCCAGGCTAGGGGTCGAATCGGAGCTGTAGCCACTGGCCTACGCCAGAGCCACAGCAATGCGGGATCTGAGCTGCGTCTGCAATCTACACCACAGCTCACGGCAATGATGGATCGTTAACCCACTGAGCAAAGGCAGGGACCGAACCGCAACCCCATGGTTCCTAGTCGGATTCGTTAACCACTGCGCCACGACGGGAACTCCTCCTCTTTCTTCCTTGATGCCTTATCATAGTTACCAGTTTGGGTAAAACCCTGATATAAGAAGAATGAGAATATTTAATTCGGGTCACCTGTCACCACGGACAATTTCCCTGCCGCCGACTGACTCTCCCACTCAAACAGATATTTTGTGAAGAGCTTGCCACACGTTCATCTTCCCTCACCTCCACTCCCTGCACAGCTGGAGAGCAGTCCCTCTGACACAGAAAAGGCATCTTACCTCCGCTTGCTGGGGATGACCCCCATCTCCTCGCTGTCTCCCTCCAGTGTGACTCTCCTGGCTTGCCACCACTCATCGTCAGAGGCGTTGATAACGTGGAGAATATCTCCATACTTAAAACTAAGTCCTTGACTTGGCAGCCCGCTGTCCTTGCTCTTGTCATAGTCGAACATGGCTCTGGGGGAAACGACAAGAGAGAGCACTGTTAGGCATCTGGCAGCACAGGTCTCGGAGTTCTCATTTTGATTATTCCCCCTTGCCCCGGAACCCCTTCCACTGGATGCCAACTCCCGAGAGGAACCCCTGGAATTGCAGACAACATTCCCATTGCTTTGGTCACAAATCAAGGTTGGTTCTTACTTCTCCTTGGAGGGCGCATGGGCAGCCTCTAGGACCTTAAACCTGGGGTACTGCGTCTCTTCTTGGAGATCAATATGTGACAAGGTGATAATAGAAGATGATAAAGGCAGGTTAGTACCTAAGGGAGGTTTTTTCCTCTCTCGCTACGATCAAATTTTACAAATCGCTAGAAAGAAGGAAATAAAGAGAAACTTAAGACATCTTTCTGAATGCACTATTTTGTGTTATGAACAAATCCTCTCCGATGTCAGTCTATAGAACTCTCTCCTTTTAATAGAAAAAAATGGCAATAACTTCTATATTCACCCACAGGTGACTGTGACCTTTCCTCTCACTGGAATATTGGAGCATCACTGAAATTGGATGGTTACAGAGGTTAATGTAACGACATGAATAAATGCTCACAAAACAATAACAAAAATACACCTTGTTCATGTGTGTGTGTACAGACATAGATCAAAATGATATGAACAAGAGAAGATGCTTCCATAGAATACCAAGCCTACTTCATCACTGCATTTATCACTCCAAAATGTAATTCTTGTTTTACATGTTTTCCCCACTAAAGAGCCTTTGCTGAGCCTTTGCTAAACCCAACACACAATATAAGACTGGTGGGGTGAGGGAGCTGGAAGCAGAATTACAATGATGACCAAGACCTCAGTGACCAGCTGCTGCCCCAATCAGCTGAGAAGTTGTCTCCAGTCCCACACTGCCCGCCTCCTCCCCCTGCACCTCCACTCCCACAAGCCACCACCACACACATACAACATGCGATTTCCCTGGAGGAGCAGATTTTGCCACCTATTTATTCCCCTTTGATTCCATTCTGAGAATTTCCTAGCAATTTTTCTAGCAAGCAAAACTAACTAGCTCTGAACAGATTTGTCTAAAATCACCAAGGACCAAGTGTGATTCTTTCCCTTCCTTTTCTTTTTTCCTCATGAAAGAAATGTCACATCTGCTGCCATGGCAACCAAAAAGAGCTGAAGGCAGCATCCACAGCTCTCAAATACTGCAGGAAAAGCTGAATTACTTGCAATACAGCCCCTTCTTCCAATAACTCTGTGCCCAAGTGGTGGAATAAGGTGTGTGGGGGGGGTGGGGGGTGGGATTTTTTTCTGTTTCAGCTCCTAGAGCCACTCATTTCCACCTGGACCATTTGCAGCTTCTCTTCCAAAAACTGAGCAAAACCCCAGCCAGGAAAAGGAGAGTGAGAAAAGGTAGAGACCCACTCCTGACAGTCACTTCGCTGGCTGGGTGATATGACACAAATTAACATTCCTGAACCATGGGTTTCTTACATGCAAAGTCAGTCCAATAACTTACATGGAGCTGCTGCGAGCATTAATGACATAACACAGAGGACTCATCCAGGCCGTGGCAGGTGCAGTTTACACTGTGTAGTATGGTAGTGGCTAAGAAAACAGACTCAGGAGCCACAATGCCAGGGCCATGTCCTGGTCCTACTACTTCTCTTCTTACTAGCCATATAGCTGGATACCCAGGCAAGCTCCTTACCCTCTGAGGCCTCAGTTCCTCACAGTGATGAGGAGAACAGTGATGATAACAGCACCCCTATCATGGAATTGTTATATGGATGAAATGCTACCTGAGGTAATACATGTAAAGCATCCATAAAAGTGCCTACTTTTGATCATTAAGTATGAACTATTGTTACTGTTAACATTATTATCCCTTTTTCCCCTTTTGAGTACATAGATATAAAAATTTCTATGGATTCAATCTGCTCTGTGCAAAAAAGAGTTAATGCAGAAACCCTGAGACTGTATCCTTTAAAAAGCCTACTTACAAGGAAGGCTAGTCCTTGGCTGACATCTGGGAACTTAGCTTTTGGAAGGGTTCTTACAATTTCCTAGTAAGAATGGCTCGTTGTGCCTAAACTGCATAAACAGTGTCACTTAAGCTGACTGCTTGCTTTTCACCTGGGAGTCTGGAACTGAGGTAGGTGCCAGGCAGAGGGATCCTACGTGACCAGCACCCAATAAAATTCCTGGATGTTGAGTCTATAAGGCACTTCTCTGGTAAAGAGCATTTCACACCTGTTGTCACAATTGGTTGCTGGAAGAATTAGGCATGTCCCGTGTGACTCCACTGGCACAGGGCTTCTAGAAGCTTGTACCGAGTTTCCTGTGGACTTTGTCCCCCGCTCCTTTCCCTTTGCTGGTTTGCTTTGTATCCATTTGCTGTAATAAATCAGTCACAAGGATGACTAGGCTGAGTCCTGTGTGCCTTCCTAGTGCATCACTGACTCAAGGAGGTGTCCCTGGGACCCCAACACTCACTCTGTAGACTGGAAAGCATATTCACGTACACTTCTCACTTGTGATTCAAGGTATTCCTACAAACAGGTACAATGGATATAGTACTTACTGCCCGCTTACTTACTGCCCGCTTTTACAGAGGAGCCGTATATAACGAGGCTCCCTGACTAGCCCCAGGATACATGGCTTAGTGGCAGCAACTGGGGATGGCATGTAGGGCTGCTGATCCCAAGTCCTAGTTCAATGCTCTTCACCTTGTCTCCTCTTCAATCTGAGAGGTGGTCAAGGTGGTGACAAGGTGGCAAGGATGAGAATCACAGTGACAACCACTCCTGCTGCCACTATTACTCATTGTCTTTGGCATCATAACAACCTAAAAAGTTGTTTTGTAAACTAGTATCCCTATTTTACAGATGAGGGAGGAGGCTCAGGCATTTAAGAGACCTGTCCCAGGTCACAAGTACACACATGGTAGAGGCTGAATCTAGAATAAGGTCTGATTCCAAAATCCACATTCCTGCCATTTTATCATCAGGCTCAATTTCTAGCATGTATCCCTCTGGCTGTGCTCACGATTTAGCAGTACCAGGAACTTTTAATCTTCCCCTCAGAGCTGACCACCTCTTCCACTCCCGCTCCCCTCCCCATTCCCTGAAGTTCCCTTACAGCTCAGTTCTTGTTCCAATATTTCTAATCTTAGCGCCTTCAAACCTCTGGTTTGGCTCCGGATGCTTTCTGGATGTAAAGTGTGGGGTATGGAGGTAGAAAGCCATCAGGAAAACTGAAAATTGGCAGGGGGTGGTCAAGAAGGTTGGCTCTAGGGTCAGCCTACCAGCATTTGCAACTTTCTTCCTTCCTTTTTTTTTGTTTTTGCTGGTGGCACGTGGAAGTTCCCCAGCCAGGGATCGAACCCACGCCACAGGAATGGCCTGAGCTACTGCAGTGAGAACACTGGATCCTCAACTCTCTGTGCCACAAGAGAACTCCTGGGTTTGCAACTTTTTAACTGTGTAATCTTGAACAAGTTACCTAACCTCTCTGGGTTTCAAGTATTCTTAAGTGTAAAAATTGGTATAGTAATAACACCAGCTTCTTCAAAGAATTGTGATGAGGATAAATGAAGTACGTTTAAAGTACTGTAACACCAGCCCGACAAGTAGCCAGTGCTAAATGTTAAAATGTTAACTATTATTATGAATGACTGTTGTTACTATAATTATCATTCTGAAAAATACAGT
This sequence comes from Sus scrofa, assembly GCF_054392235.1. Taxonomy (NCBI): domain Eukaryota; kingdom Metazoa; phylum Chordata; class Mammalia; order Artiodactyla; family Suidae; genus Sus; species Sus scrofa. The sequence continues at coordinate 17,685,560 of NC_139391.1, forward strand.
GGGATTTGAATGAGGGGATCTGGGTCTCAACTGTGCTACTTAGTGTCTGTCTTGTGGTTTGTGTATGAAGGCATCTAAAATACCTCTCTATCCTCAGGACCCAGTACAGGGCTGGGTACAAAGCAAACCCTCAAAAGGGACTGTGGAAATACTTCAGACAACCTTTGAAAAGTCCCACTTCTCCCAAGCCTGATGGTCTCTCCCAGGTCAGATGTTCATTCTGCTGGCCTCCATTCTATTCTCAGGAATTTCTGAGGGGAGACTCCCCCAAAGCCACCGCCCCCTGCCCCATCAGCAACCCCTCTTCAAATTCTATCACCTTGGACAATGTGCCCCTCCAGGATTACACAGATTCAGATCCTCCCAGTCCCTAAAAACAAGCAGCTGACACATTTCAGCAGCTTCTGGCTCCTTTGGATATTAATGGATCATCACGTCTGGGAAAAATGTTACAGCGCCCCATCACCTATTTTAAAAAGCGATAAACTGTTTTTAATTTGCTTTATGTGCTATTTCATCACAGCAACTCTTATAAAATGCCATTAAGACTCACACTTTCCACCCAGGGTGCTTTTAGCAAGTCCATTAGACAAGTACAATGAGACATGAATAATGCAACAACTCTCCCATCCCTCCTGCCCCTCCCGCATTTCAACCTGTAGTGGCCCCTGGTCAACCGGGGACGTCAAGGGAGGGAAGGGAAAGCAGCTACTTGTCCTCAGGGCTGTGGAGACCTGGGGAGCAGACAGAAAGTGTGCTTATTTAGTAAGTGTCCCACAATGTGCTAGACTTTATATTCATTGTCTACCTCAATTTTACTGGGTAGGCAAGCCAGCATATGGGTTACATGCCTGGCTTTGGAGATGGAAGAGACCTGGGTTTAGTCTCAATTCTGTTATTTCTTTTCTTTTACTTTTTAGTTTTTTGCTCTTTAGGGCTGCACCTGTGGCATATGTAAGTTTCCAGGCTAGGGGCTGAATCGGAGCTGCAGCTGTGGGCCTATACCACAGCCACAGCAACACGGGATCCAAGCTGCATCTGCGACCTACACTACAGCTAACGGCAACACTGATCCTTAACCCACTGAGGAAGGCCGGGGATCGAACTCGCCTCCTCATGGATACCAGTTGGGTTTGTAACCCACTGAACCACAAGAGGAACTCCTCAATTCTGTCATTTCTAGTTGTGAATTTTAGGCCTGTGACTTAACCTCTTGGATGACCTCGTAACCTCAGATGACCACTCCCTTCATCCATGAAACGAAGACAGTGATGGCAACAACACACAAGGTGGCTATGGAGACACAACAATGGGGCAGTGCATGTAAAGTACCCAGCACCAGCACAGAATAAATCCCACTCTGTTATTATTTCTGATTACCATCCTGCCATGGAAGCATTTCTGAACTCATAAAGGAAATGAGAGTCAAAGAGCTGAAATGAAAAAAGCTAGGAAGTGCAGAACTACGATTCAAACAGGTAGATGTGCCTGAATCAAGCCTGTGCTCCTTCCTGACTGTGGAATTCAGCTTGGGGCTCCTGATAAGGAGTGCTGTACTTTGACCTCATCCCCAAAGATTTCATGACTGGATGATGGCGCTGATGATGGTGCTGTAGACCAGACTTCAGGAGAGAGGCACGCGTAGTTTCCTGAGCACACATTTGGTTCTCACCCCAAATGCATATTCGGTTCTCACCTGCAATGCACAGTTTAACCTGGTGAGGCAGATGAGGAAGTAAAACTTGGATAAATTAAGCAACATGTCCAGTGTCACATCAGCTACTGAGGTGTGTTTCAGCTGCTCTGTTCTATGCCTTTGTTCTTCAAGACACTCTGGGGAAATGAGGTAACTTTCCACATGGCTGTTTTCTCATAGGACTGTGTTTGTGTTGTGAAGGTTATTCTGTGTCATCTCCCTCATCAATCCCAGAAGTCCTTCATATACTCTTACCTCACTCTGTACTGAGATTTTTAACTTTTGCAAATTCTTTTTTTTTTTTTTTTTTTTTGCTTTTTAGGGCCACACTCGTGGCATATGGAGCTTCCCAGGCTAGGGTTCCAATCCAGAGCTACAGTCACTGGCCTATGCCATGGCCACAGCAACATCAGACCTGAGCCACATCTGTGATCTCCCCCACAGCCTCACGGAAATGCCGAATCCTTAACTCACTGAGGGAGCGCCAGGTATCGAACCTGCAACCTCATGGTTCCTAGTTGGATTCACTTCCGTTGTGCCATCACGGGAAACTCCAACTTTTGCAAATTCTTGCTTGTATAAGCATGGGGGGAAGTCCATATTCCTCCTATCCAAAGAGTCTACCCACTAACAGAGGCTCAGTAAGTTATTTCCTCTTAGTCTGTCACCTACACTTGTCATAGGGCAATCCCTGAAATTCAACAGTTTATCTTCTTTCTTATAAAGGCCTGGGCAGTTGGAAACAATAGGTAAGGAAGGCCTAAGCAATACCCAGCACAGGCCTTCCTATATTTCTTAGGCAGTGATGTACATATGTGCATCATACCTGCCTCTCAAGTCAGTACATACCCATCCCAGGCTAAGGGCTACAAGCAGCTCTGTACCAATTACTTCTCACATCTCCTTGATACACCTCCCCATGGACAAGTCATCATATCCAAACTTACTGAGACCTAGCAAAGCCATTCATTTCCTCATTCATTTAAATAATGAATCGCCCCCAGTGAAAAGGGTGGCTGGTGCCACCATCATCAAATCAGTCTTAGTGGATGGATCACATTAGCCTCTGTCAATCCTTGCTAAGAGGCCACTGACCACCGTGCCATTGTTTATTGAGTGACCGCTGAGCATACAGTAAGCCTTCACCATGTCAGGTGCTGTTCTGGGTATTTATTTATTTATTTTTGTTTTTGTCTTTTTGCCTTTTCTGGAGCTGCTTCCCACGGCATATGGAGGTTCCCAGGCTAGGGGTCGAATCAGAGCTACAGCTGCTGGTTTACACCACAGCCACAGCAACCTGGGATCTGAGCCGCGTCTGTGACCTGCACCACAGCTCATGGCAACGCCGGATCATTAACCCACTGAGCAAGGGCAGGGACCAAACCTGCAACCTCATGGTTCCTCGTCAGATTCGTTAACCACTGAGCCATGATGGGAACTCCTGTTCTGGGTATTTATTATCTGTGATTCAAAAGATACCCCTTAAAATGCAGGCATTGTTCCCATTTTTCAAAAGGGTAAATATACCACATGCCATGGACTATGTGTGGTATTGCATGGATTATACCATTCAGTCATTAATAACCTTATAAGGCAGATTTGTGCTCTTTAAAGATACTCTTCTTAACACAGCAGTAAGTTAGAGGGTTGTTGGGAAAAAGTAAATTTCTACTGGACCCAAGGAACCAGACAGTCACTGCCCTAACTCAAGATGGAACTAACTGGGCACCAACAAGAGGTCCTCATAGTCTGGGCCTCGCTGCAGCTGTGACATTTTGAAGAAAATTGGGGAAGAAGCATCATTTCCAGGGGCAACAATGCTCTCTCTCTCCGTCTCTCCCGAGTCTCCAGCATTCCCAGATCCCCGAGGGACATGGTGTTAGCTGACTTCACATGTCTGGAGGTCTGCGTGTTGATCATTTTGGACAACTCATCATCAGGGTCTCCAGGGAGGTGCCCGTTCCAGGCTGCCTTCTCTCCCGGGATGTCCTAGCATCTGTCAGGTCGGTTTATACTGCAGTGCAGACTGACAGGCCCCTTATCTGAGGGAAGCAGAGGCAAATCTGAATATGCCCAAAGGCAGGCTTGACAGACCATGATGGATGGGACTTCAGGTTTCAGGGATGGGTGGGGCTGTAAAGATGAATCATCTTAAAATCATGTCTTTTTCCCCCAAATGCCATCAGTTGGCTACTCAGAAAATGAAATATGGGAAAGCGGAATGTGGCCAAAGATGAAAGACTCAGGTTTTTGACAGTGCTAAAAGCTCTTACATTTTGGCCTGTTTATCAGACAATCAAGACACATTAATCAAGATATTGCAGAAAGGCTGACAAAGCCCCTACTGTGGCCTTTTTCAGCCACACCCTTGACATATTGAGTTCCGAGGCCAGGGATCGAATTTGAGCCATAGCTGCGACCTATGTCACAGCTGTGGCAATAACCCACTGTGCTGGGCTGGGGAATCAAGCCCACACCACTGCAAAGTCAACGCTGGATCCTTAATTGCTGCACCACAGCAGGAACTCCCTGATGTAGTCTTTTGTTTCTGATTTGAACTAAAAATGTAGAGCAAACTGTGGCTACCTTTTAGGGCCTCACTGGCACAAATTAATAAGCCTGAAGTAGAGAAAAAGAATATCCTGATATGGAATTTCATTACTGCTGATACACGATTATCACCTAAGTATTTAAATTTATATACAGAAGACCCATGTCAAGATCATGAGACATGGACATCAGATATTCCTGGCTTCAAATAGTGGCTCTGCCATTTAAGCAGCTGTGTGATTTTCATGTCTGTACCTGGATCTCCCAAACTGTAAAATGAGGGGCAAGAATTCCTGCCTAGGAGTTCCCGTCGTGGCTCAGTGGTTAACGAATCCGACTAGGAACCATGAGGTTGCGGGTTTGGTCCCTGGCCTTGCTTAGTGGGTTAACGATTCGGCGTTGCCATGAGCTGTGGTGTAGGTTGAAGATGCGGCTCGGATCCCGCATTGCTGTGGCTCTGGCATAGGCCGGTGGCTACGGCTCCGATTCGACCCCTAGCCTGGGAACCTCCATATGCCAAGGGAGTGGCCCAAGAAATAGCAAAAAAACAAAAAATAAATAAATAAATAAATAAAATAAAATAAATAAAAGAATTCCTGCCCAACAGAGTCGCTATGATGATTACATAGAAAAGAGCTTTCAGAAGCCAGTAAGAGCTCCGGGGTTGCTCGCTGAGCGTAAAAGCTAAATTTCTTCCCTGTAAATTCCATCCCTTTCTTCTAGCATTGCTTACTGACGCATAAACAAAGTAACCCTACCTGTGCTTTCCAATAACACTTTCAAGTCTTTACTGACTGACAAGTGATACCAGCTGACATGGGGCCTGGCTTAGAAGGTGCGGGAGAAAGTTCATTTCTCTCATGAACAAACAAAAGAGGGAAGAAAGACATCCAAAACAGTCCACACAATTACCTCCAAATCCTTAGTGGCAGTTTATCAGGGTCAGTGATGAAATTCACATACCACAAACCAGATGACTGGATAATCACCTCAGCTCCCCCAATACTGAGTTTGGGGGTTTTGTTTGTTTGTTTGTTTTTGGTTGTTGATTGTTTGTTTATGAATTTCAGAAAACCGAATGGAAGCTACTGGCCTAGGTTGAGGTAAGAGAAGATTGGGAGTTAGGGAAAACTTTGCCTCAAAATCTCACATATGTCCTCAAAGGCTCCCATTGTTGAATGAGGGCAGCCAGAGAAGACAGAAGATGATCCTTCCCTACCCAGGTGAAATCCCTGAGTTTAGGATGTGATTTAACATACACAAATGAGATGACAGTCATTAAATTAAAGGCAACATTAGTTACAGACTGCCTATCATGTACCAATTACTCTTATTTGCTGAGGACTCAGAAATAAACAAGAGGTTTGCTCCTTGCCCTCAGAGAGCTTAATGCTTGGTTGATGATACTGGTAAGAGGTATATATATTCATTCAGCCCTTTGCTTATTCATTTATTCATTCGGCAAATATTTATTGAGTATGTACCAATGATGATTCTAGGAGGCTGGGGTCTATCAGTGAATGAAAACAAAAATTCCTGCCTTCGTGGAGCTTATACTCGAACGAGAAGAGACAGGCAAAACCCAACAAACCTAAATGTTAGGTTAGAAGTAGGTGGTATAGAACAAGTCAAAAACAGGAGAGTCAGGGGTATCAGGATTCTGAGATGCGGGGGTGGAGGCGGGGGAGTTGCGGTGGTGGTGAAGGCTGCATTTGTAAATAGGGTGGTTGAGGTAGGACTCACTGAGAAAGACAGGCGAGGCTGGAAGGAGGTGAGGGAGTTAATCATGCAGGCATCTAAGGGAAGTGTTCTAAGAGGGAACAACCAGTGCAGAGCCCTAAATATAGTTAAAATTGAGCACGATATGTAATATTAAAAGAATTAGTGTGGGGTGCCACAGGATTGCAGAGCAGGAACCCCCATCAGGTGCTGAGAAAATAGGTGACGCATGAAGGGACAATTCTCCCAGGTCCACGAGGTCAAGGGTGGTAGCACTCCTCCCACCCCACCCAATCGAGCAGTCATGTCTTTCAGGCTTTCCCCTAAGGAAAAGGTGTTATTACCACCCCAACCCCTGGTAATAACAGCGATCTCACATCCTGAGGGCCCAGCTTTCTTCCCTTCACCTCTCTCCCTTCCTGCACTTCCTTGGACACATGCAGCTGAGCTGTGCCATGGAAGACCTTCCCTTCTCCTCTCAGACAGGCTACTCACAGCTCACACAGTGCTGACAGAATTATTCAGCCAAGGATTTTTCTTAACATTGTTTAAAAACTCGAAGTATTGACTGGATATAAAGAAATAAGCATAAAATCATTCTGCAAATCTCAATCTATTCTTTGAAATGAGTGACTTTCTCTGGGAGACCCCTGAACCTATGCAGAGAGGCAATCCATGACCCCTCTCTGTGCCAGGTTGCAGCTGTGTACCTGGTCTTGTTCTTGCACTCAGCAGGCTGTATTTTAGTTGATTTGCCCATGGGTCTCTTTCTCTGCTAGACAGCTCAGGGCTTTAGGCTTAGGACAGAGTCTCATTTGTCTCTGTGTTTCTCCTACAGAGCACACAGGAGGAGGTACTCACAACACAGGGCTACACTGAACTGAACCAAATTCAAAACCCACACTCTGTGACCTTGGGAACATTACTTCATCTCTTTGAGTCTCTTGTCGTTGCCGCATGTGAAATGGGACTGAAAATACTACATTTTATCAGTTTTAATTTGTATCCTCATATCTCTAAAGTTAGGATGTATCTTACCACCAGGACCATCTTGTAATTTAGTGGATGGCATTTTTCTTGGTGACACAAAATGTGTATCTTGGTGACACAAAATGTGTATCTTACAATCAATGACAACCTAGACTCACTGAAACATGGTAGGAAACATCCTACAGTTTGTGAGGATGAATTAATTGCAGATAAAAGACCCTCAGATCAGTGTATGCACATACGGATATATTTGCTCCTCTTGTGTTGTTATATATTGCGGATCCCGCAGGGTCACCCCCATCTTTCTCTTTTCCTCCTTTGCACACTTGTTTTTGCAAAAAACAAGTTTGTGGTACTCTCTGCTCAATCACTGTCTGAAAAGTGCTGACAGGCCAAATGCCGTGGTATAGCCTGACTTGCTCAGGAAGAGTTCTGTTCAGCAGTTCTGCTTAACTGAATAAAATATCTGCAGGGAATGTCTCAGGTTTGGCCAGTAGTTCAAGAATTTAGGGAAGGAAAAAGGAACTAACAATATCTGGAATACTATTGTTTATCAGTTTAGTTTATAAAATCCATGAATAGTATTAGCATTCTATTCCAACAGCACAATCTTTTAACTTTAGCACTAAAGTTTTCATGCTGGAGCATTTTCCATGGACCTAGTGTTAAGCCATTCATTCATTCCTTCATTCATTTGTTAAATACCTACTATATGCCAGGCACCGGGATAATGGAAAGTGTCAGACCGGGGAGACTTACCAGCTCTGCCATCTACTTCCTCTGTGGCTGTAAGCAGGGTCCTTAAATTAGCGTAAAGACTAATGTCTGCCTGTTGTGGACTGAATGCGTCCCCCAAAAAATTCATATGCTGAAAGCTTAAGCTCAATGCGTGGACTTTGAGGATAATTAGAGTTAGATGTGGTCTAGATGAGGGTGGATCAGTGTCTTCAAAGGTCATGAGAGAGCTTGCTTTTTCTTGCTCTCTCCACCATGTGAGGATACCATGACAAGCTGGCCATCTGCAACCCAGAAGAGGGCCCTCACCAGAACCCAACTGCACTTGCACCCTCTCTCAGAATTCCAACTTCCAGAACTGCAAGAAATAAATTTCTGATCTTGATAAACTACCTAGTCTACGGTTCTTTGTTGTAGCAGCTTAAACTGACTAAAAACCCTGCCTAATAGATGTTACTGGGATGAAATAAGGTAACACATGTAGAACTCCTACTGCATGGTGCCTGGTGCATAGAAAACTGCAATAATATATACTGGCACAGAAAATGATGTTAAAACTCAGCTTTTAGGAGTTCCGTTGTGGTGCAGCAGAAATGAATGCGACTAGGAACCATGAGGTTGTGGGTTCGATTCCTGGCCTCTCTCAGTGGGTTAAGGATCTGGCATTGCCATGAGCTGTGGTGTAGGTGGCAGACGCGGCTCGGATCCCATGTTAATGTGTCTGTGGCACAGGCCAGCAGCTGTAGCTCCAATTTGACCCTGAGCCTGGGAACCTCCATACGCTGTGGGTGCGGCCCTAAAAAAAAAAAAAAAAAAAAAGACCAAAAAACTCAACTTTTATGGAGTGCAGGAATGAATTAGTCCCAATTTTCATGTTTTAGTATCAATCAATCAATTTAGTATTTACCTGGCTCTTCCCAAGTGCCAGGCTTGGGGCTAATGGTTGTACTGACAGTAAATGCTAGGTGAATTTGGAGAAGAGACATTTCATGTGGATTGGAGTGCTGCGCAATGGCTTGCTTTCCCCAGGGCTGTTCTCACTCCCTTTGGTAAAGAGGACAGATAGTCCTGTGGGAAAGCTCCAAAACAGCCAGCACTCATAACTTTTAGGTGCCTGAAGCCATGCATTCGTTCTTTCAGTCATAGTTAATAACACCCATTCTGTGCCAAGCATTATGCTACCTAGGGTTTTAGTGGCGAACAAGAAAAACAAGGCCACTTTTTGAATTTAGAGGAAAGACAGATGTAGAAGAAATAATTACCGGTATGATCTATCTTAAAAAGCAGATGGGCAAATAACCCATGAGAGTATTCAGTAGAGGAAAATGGAACACACTCTGGGGAGAACGGCTAGGGAGGCTTCCAGGAGGAGGTGCTGTTAATCTGAGACCTGCCGAATGAGCAGATGCAGGCAGAGGGAACAGGCATTCAGAGGCTCTGAGGGAAGAAAGAGCAGGCAATGAACCTGAAGAAAGACCAATGCTCTGGATGGCCCAAGATGAGACCACGGAACGAAGGAGGAGCCAGGTTCTGGAGGCATCTTGTGAAACCGGCTTTCTCCTCCTCCAGCACTGAGAGGCCATGAGACAATCTTAAACAGGAGAGTGAGTTGATCAGATCTGTACTGCAAACAACTTTCTGGATGTCAAATGCAAAGAGGACTTGATAGCAGTGCACTGGGTCAGAGCTGATGCCGAGACGCCAGGTAGTAAGCTGAGATATTCATCCAAATGAGGTTTGTTTGACCAGGGTGGCAGTGGGGTGGACAGGGCTTCTGTCTGTCCATCTCTCTCACCGTAATCTAAGTGCAATGTTTTCCAAGTTTTATTACCAGAATAAATCTTTTTTTTTTTTTTTTTGAAAGGAGACTTCTAGAGACATAATAATTAAAATTCTGATTGAAAACAGGCAGGGAAACAGAACTTCTGGCCTCTCTTTCACTGCAACTGCACAGCAGCCCAAAGGCCCCTCAGAAGAACTCTGGGGCTCCTTAAATCAGAGCATGAAAATCTCCAACCTAGACCATTAGTTCCCAGACACTTTAAAATTAAGAAATCTTTCTCTTCATTTATTGATGTTAGGACACTCCCAAACCACCTCCAAGTCTCTCAGCTGTCCGTTTGCTTTCAAAGTGGAAGCTGGATGAAAATACTCCTTGGAGCATTTTGGGGGAAGTTAGCAAGGCCATCCTGAACTAACTAGATGTACACCAGGGTGTTTCAAATTACAGGAACTCTGCCGGATGGAACTGTGATTAGTTCTCTCAAAGAGTAAAGAGCATCGTGCAACAGAATGCATTTCAACAGATTTACTTCATGTGTTTTGAGAAGACTCTTTCTGTTTTCAGAAGTTGTTCATATTGACAGATAGAAGGCAGTTCTTCTTTAGAAGAACAATCTTCTTGTTACAATGTCAGTACTTTCTTAGAGAACGAGAGAAAGCTCTGGGGCAAATCCAGTGGAGCGTGTCTATGGACTGAGAGCAATTTGACAGGCAGAGAAACATTTCTTCTAATGAGAGGCGGAAGGAATGATACCAGTTTTCATGTTAGCCAAGGCTGAACTTTGATAACGTAGATGATAGAAAACCCTGAAATTGGCCAATTGGGTCTGAATGAAGTGTGTAAACTGGGCAGGAAAGCATGAGAAGAACTTGGCCATGATAGTTATTCCTGAAGAGTCAGCATCGAGTGGAAGGTAAGCTGGGATGATGCTGGGGAAGATGCCTGGATAAACAACCAGAGGAGAAAACCATGTAGGCTGCCAGACTGAACCCTGGACAATGGCCCCTTGAGCCAGCGAGATCCACAGCCCTAATCATCAGTCCACAACGTGACGCATGACTGCCCTTTCCTGTCCCATAGTCTCATTCAGGGAATCATAATATTGCCTGGGGACCACCTGGGAACTAAGTCCTTTACTTGCCTTTGTTCTCCGGCTGTTATCTCTTCTTACCTGGATTCTATTATTTATTAAGTGCTTCTTTTTTTATTATTATTACTTAACAGTTATTTCCCCAATACAATTTTTTCTTTCTACTGTACAGCATAGTGACCCAGTTACATATACATGTACGCATTCTATTTTCTCACATTATCATGCTCCATCATAAGTGATTAGACATAGTTCCCGGTGCTACACAGCAGGATCTCATTGCTAATCCATTCCAAAGGCAATAGTTTGTATCTATTAACCCCAAGCTCCCCAACCACCCCACTCCCTCCCCCTCCCCCTTGGCAACCACAAGGCTATTGTGCAAGTCCATGATTTTATTAAGTGCTTCTTAAGTACCCCCAATACTGTGTTCAGTGCTAAAGCTATAAGATGAATAAGATGGTATCTTTGCCCTCACACAGTATGTCTAGTAGGTTAGACAACACTATAAGCAAATCAATTACATTTAGCTTATTAAATGCAATGGTAGAAGCAGGATAATTTGTGGAGGAAACCAAGGGCTGCCACCCTGAATGATGAGTGTGACACTCTCTGATAGCTACCTACCCACTTCCAAAGCCCTGGCTGGATCTCATGCTCTGTAAGACCTCGGGCTGCTTCTGATAGTGCCAAGGGTTGAAAAATGGGACAAAGGAAAGGTTTGAAAATGCAAGCTCTGGGAAAATAACTTTTAAAGCTGGAACTTCAGCTGCTTTTAGCAGGGATATTTGATACAAATGTCTAAGAAATATTAATCCTCTAGACTCTCTCTCATGGCCACACATTTGGCTGATCTGCTTCTTGCCTTGAATCAAAGGTTTAGAAATGACAAACAAAACCCACAAACAGGCTCATGTTGCTCACAGGTATTTCATCATTGAGTTTTCGGCATAACAGCAACTGGCAGTGGAATAATTAGTCAAGATGAATGCTTGATTCCCGTCAAAATTGCCAAAAGAAAGCAGGTATGGGGTTTTGAAGAAATGCCTGGCAGACTGGTAATTTGGGGTAGCAGGGAGCAAGATTTCCTGTTTTACAGATGGGTGAGCATCCTAAGGGAACTAACTTGTGAAATTAATCAAAGTAGACTATTTGGCAAGGAAGAGGCTCATTGCCTAGGACAGATTTAGATCAATTCTGGCAGAGAAGAATATCCACAAGGGGCCATTTTCAATTTCATTTAATCAGCTAGGGAAGATGGAGTTACCGACATCAAGCGGGGGAAGGATATGAAATCTATAAAATAGGGAAAGAAATATTTGAGCGAAGTAATTTGTTTGATAATCCGCAGAGATGTGGGCTTTTGTAATTTCATGGTAAAGTCACAAAGTTCATGATTTCTCTAAATTGGCTCTAGAGGTAGTCCTTTATTTACTCCAAGTCTCTCCCTGGGGTTTCTTATGTTTCCTTGCTCTCTCTCTCCCTCCTTTTGTGATTTTCAAAATCTGATACATTGGATAAATAACTCTTTTGTGGCTTTAACCAGTAATGTTGTTTTGATAAACTAAGAGAAGTTTAAAACGTTTTAATTTTATTGTTATCACTTGTCAGTCTTTTGACATATGACATGAAAATAGCAGTTACAGATTCTTTTTCCAGGTAAAGATGCCTTGGTCTATTACCTGATAGCATGGCATTCAAAAGGAGGAAGAAATGAGGAGAGAAACTAACAGTTATTGAGCACCTACCACTGGGTAGCCATTAGAGTGGGCACTTTACATATGTTGGTGTTGAATATTAAAAGCACTGTGACTTTCTTATTAATCTCTCCATTTTACAAATTGACAAAAATGAGGTTCAAAGATATTAACTAGTTTGATCATGGTTAACTAGGAGGCAAATGGAGAAGCTAGGAATTGAATCCAGATCTGTCTCTCGTGTCTGGACTGTCCACTGTCTGTGTGCCTCTGAAGGGCCTCTTTTCTCCCAGAGAGAAGGATCACATCCTTAGATCCCAGGACACGACCAATTAATTCAAGCACCTATTTTCATGTTAACATCCATTTGTTCAAATTACACAAGTCAACCACTTACCACATGTAAAAAACCATCACTGGATGCTGTGTGTGTGTGTGTGTGTGTGTGTGTGTGTGTGTAAAATCTGGCCCCTTTCATCAATGAGATACTAGTCTAGTGTAGGGGTAGTGCACAGATAATTACAGGACAAGGCACAATGTAAAGGGTGCATCAAAGGGTAATGAACAACATGCTATTGAATAAACTGAAGAAAGATTAACATTAATTCCAATGACAAGACAAGGCTTCATGGAAAAGATGGTGTTTGCAACGAGCTCTGAGGAAGGCACGTGACTTGGACAAAGAAAGGTAAAAATAAAGAGCATTAGAGGCTGAGGAAACAGAATAAACAAACGCATCAAGTTACAAAAGAATGGTTTGGTTTTAGAGTATTTTCCACTGTCCAGAAGCCCTGGAGATTACTGAGTTTACTTGGGTGGGTGGTGGCAAACAAGGTTGGAAAAATAGATGGAGGATCGTGTATGAAGGAATTTGAAAGTCCTGATGAGGGGGGGTTTGGTGTCATTCTGTATATAAAGAGCTTTACTCTCATCATTTCACAATCCTGGTGTGTGTATGGGTAGACCTGAGGGCAATCGTAGCCATTTATTCCTTTATGCACCACTTCAGGGAGTGAACTTTGCTTTGGATATGGTCAGTTAGTGGAGAAATCAAGCAGGTGAACTGGAAATGAGAATTTATAATACTTACGAGCAAGTCAAGTCTAGAGATAGATTTAAGTTGTCAGAGTTGGTAACTGAAGCCATGTTTGACCTTCTACCTTTCTCTCTCAAATTAACAGGGAATCCTAGGTTTTAGCCAAGTATATTGCTATGTAGCTAAAAGATGCTACTTCTCATATTTTCTTGCATCTAGCTATATCCATGAAACTACAGTGTGACACACGAAATGTAACCAGTAGTGGTATATGGTACTTCTGGAAAGTCTACCTAAAAGGAAGAGGTCATATTCTTCTGCCCTTCCTACTTTCAGCAAAGCACACGTGATGCATGGTGCTCCAGCAGCCACACTGGACATTGAGGACAAGGGTCTTACCCTAGGAATGGCAGGACAGTATGCTAGAAGCAGTCTGGAGGTTCTTGACATATCTGTGAACTGCCAATTGAGCCCTGACCAGCCTACCGTGATGCTTCATATAAATATGAGATAGAAAGCAACTTACTGTTAAAAAAAAAGGCAAAGTAACTTTTTAAGTCACTTTTTCAAAAAAAATTTTATATGTAGCTAAACTTAATCATTTCTGATATACAATGGTATTAGCAGAAACTGCCAAGTGAGAGTGTAGTAGGCGAGAGGAGAAGGCTGAGGACTGAACCTTAGAAAGGAAGGAAGTTCAAGAACATGGCAAGTTGAAAGTCAAAGACAGATTAAAGGTGTACATGAGCTGGTGTGTGTGGGGGGTGGTGTGCAGAGATAGTGGTGGAAGTTCTACCCAGTATAAATGTCTGTTCCCAGAAATAAAAAATAAAGGACTGATGGTGGAGCCACTAAAAACCAGGGTGATCCAGGCTATTTTTGAGGGAGAGGACTGGGTTAGCATTGTGTATTATTCTTGAAAAGTAGCGGAAGGCCAATTTCCGCTACTAACTTTCCAATCATTTAATTCACTCCATCTCGCCTGAGGCAGAATTATTAGGAAGGACAGGACCATCTACGGAATTTCCAGAATGTCAAGTAGGGGAAAAAAGTGTTCTACCACAAATAAAACAGGGTCTTTAATTATAGCAATACTCAAGACTAAATCTACCTTAAATCATGCATTTGGCACTGTAAATGAATGCCCCTTCTCTGTTCTAGCAGAGGCTATGTGAAACCAAACCCACCTACTGGTGACTGGAAGAGGTGAGGGGTGAAGAAGTGTCCCCTGCCCCCTCTATTTGTGGCTCTGCATCCAGCAGACCTTTAGATCCAAGCACAAGGTGGCCATTTGCAAGGAACTTCACCAGGTTCTACAGAGAAAGGGTAATTTTTCTTTTCCTCAAAGATGATAAGCCCTATTATTTGTACTGTAGCTGAGGGGTAAGGGTTTTGCAGATGCTCAAGTCTTTGTTAATTATTATTTTCAAGAATAATACACAATGCTGACAAGTTGTTGACAAAGCATCTTCACACATGTTATTCAGTCCTCATGATAGTCCCATGAAATAAGCAATTTTATTCTCTTTGATTTTTTTTTTTTTTTTTTTTTTTTTTTTTTTGCTGTGCCTGCAGCATACAAAAATACCCAGGCCAGGGATCAAACCTAAGCCACAACAGTGACAATACCGAATCCTTAACTGCTAGGCCACTAGGGAACTTCGATTGATTGATTGATTGATTGATTGATTTTAAACGAGACCCAGAAGAGATACAGAGAAGACAGATGAGGAAGATGATAATAATATAAATAGCTATCATTTTTTGAATTATTACTAAGTACAATGCAGAGTGGTAGGAACATAATTTTTTTAACATTCATAGCAATTCTGTAAAGTTGGATTTAGTAGATCCATTCTATAGATTAAAAATTGAGATTTTTAAGGGTTGAAGTGACTTAAAGGTCACACACTAGTACATGGTTGAGTCAATACTCAAACTGACATCTTCTGGCTCCAAATTCTTGGGCCTCTCCCCTACACCACAGTGAACACACTGCTAGGGAGCATTTATGGTACACAGAGACTCAACCCCCTACCTGCCCTTCTCTTCACATAAGCATCATAGCTGACCTTGTGACACCCCAAGAAGCTATCATTTATCCTTCTCTACCTTGGGAAATTGTTAGATGATGAAGATAATGGTATAGACACTCAGTTCATTGAGACCCCTGAAAGAAGTCTGAGCTAGAAACATAAAGCTATAGCTGGTGATCATTATTAAGGCTTTTATTTGAATAATGAGAAGAATGTTTAAAGAGCAGGGAAAATAATGGGATTTAATTAGTTTATTTCTTATTATTATGTCAATAGAATTATTTTACAATGTTTCTATGCAAATGGGTGCACAATTTTGTTCAATCTCTGCTTTCAGTGCATTGAAAGAATAATTAAGGAAAACAAGAGAACCATTTGGTGAGGTTTAAGTAGGTTTTTCCTTTTCTCCAAAAACTTTGATGTTCTTTCATGCTTCTTTTTATTCTAATTATAAATCAAAGGTAAACTAACATGGACCAAATGTGTAGAGCAGACTTCAGTTCTTCATATTTCTTGTTTATCTTACTAATCTGCATTTGGTCTGTAGGATCCCATTAGTGGGTTGTTCCCTCCGTATGGTGAGTTAGCAGTAATTTCTTTCTCTCCAATTCTTTATTACTGGGTTTAACTTTGAAACTTTTAAATTAAATGTTTTTTGATCATTCCCTTCATTGAAGCTGTGAAAGACCTTTTAAATAAAACCAGAAAGGGTTTAGGATGCTTCTGAGGCTTCTTAATAAAGAAAAGTCACTTAAAGTGCTAACAGAGCACTAAGTGAGGCTTTTGGAAGTTCTTGCTTCATCTTAACCTGCTCTGTGTATTCTAAGAGCTGCAGAAGAAATTCTAAAATACAACCTCTGTGAAACTTGATGAGGGCACTGGAGAGAAACAATCATACTAAGAGCTACTTTTTTAAAGCAACTACTATGTGATGGGCTCCTGCAAAGCAGTTCATAGCCATTATTTGAATTCTCACAAGAACCCTTACAAGAGAGAAGACTTTTTTTTTTTTTTATTATCCTTGTTTTGTAGAGGAGGAAATTAAAGTCTAGAGAAGCTGTCCATTTTCAGTCAAGATTCACTGATTAAAAATGAGAGCTTATCTTTTGGAGTCATTGTGAGGATTAAACAAGGTAGTATGTGATACAACGCAGGGCTGCTGTTTAATCTGATATTCATCTAATCTTGATCCTCTTTTCAATATTAGTCTCAAGCATTGTACTGTCTCCTTAGCATTTGGGTTCTTGAAATACTTCTGAGAGAAAACTGTCAGTGACATGATTCACTGTTTCAATTTAATTTATCAACCAGGAGATACTGGGTTTCTTGGCCAGAATCTGTTGGTTGTTCACCATGGACAAATTCCAGGATATTCTTGGAAATTGCTTGGAAATTAGCAAGATCATCCTAATCATATGTATGTCTGAGCGTCTTCTGTGTTAAAATTACCAGTAGATATGTCCATGTCAGGTAATCTTAAAAATGTATGACTGTCCTTTTGTGACAAGTTGAAGTGTTAGTTTGTGATTGTTTTCAACTTCCACTCATTTATTCATTTCAGCAACATGAAAGTCAGTAGCTGAAAACTGTAAACACTTTCAAGTGTCCCGAGACACCACAGGCAGGAATGAGACGGTAAGACAGAGCACCCTGGAATAGGACTCAGAAGTCCTAAATCTCAGTCACAACTCTCTCCCTGACCATGCGGGTGGCCTTGCTCAAGTCACTCCTCCCCAGGGTCCTTCTCAAAGGTGGCCACTTGTCAATTGAGGATGGTGTACTCCAGCAGCTAAATTCCCTTTTCTCTTTAACCTGGCATGATGAATGAGAATCCCCTGGGGGAAATCCTGCTACTTGGCAGGTAATATTAGGGCTAGAAAAGAACCAAGTCTGGTACTTGTGCTTCTGGACCTTACTGAGGGACCTAACCTCCCACCCACTGATAAAAAATTTTTTTAAAGTGAAAGATTGTTTGCATTAATTATTAGTGGGTTATTTACTTGTTTTGAGAAAACTGATTCTCTTTTTACAGAGATTAAATAATATGGCTCCATCTCTCTTAATGACTCATAATGTGCCCCTTTCCACACCATCACCATCATCATGTGGCCAAGACAGAAAGGCCACAACACAAGAACAATTTATTAGCTTTTGAACCGACTGGATCAAGGAAAGGGACTTGACTAAATATCTTTTAGTCATATAGTCCACGAGGAATTTCAAGTTGCCATTGCACTTTATACATAACTGTACTCCAAGGAAATTAGATAACTGTAACATTGCTGTTATTGATCCCCCACCAGCATGGGAGCTCCTTGAGGGCAGGGACCCATCTTAATGAACATGGTATCGCCTGTGACTAAGAGTCTCTGGCAGAGACCCGTCATTACAGACTAATTAAATTAAACCATTTCTAACTATTATTTGATCCTGAGACCACAAACCCAGAGGTCACCTTCAGTACTCAGTTACATCAGAGGTTAATATAACTATAATATACTATGACTGTGCTGAGGAATCAGTTCAGATTGTAACCTGAAGCCTTCAGAGGTGCTGATAGCTGCATCCTTAACTCACCTCTCAACTGGTTACTCAGCAAGTGAACCGAAACATCTTATCTCCTCTTCCTACCTCACTGCCTTTAGAGTTACCTGCATCCGGAAAATGGAGAAGGAGAACAAGGCAGACAGTATAATCTCACAGAAACTTTATGAAGTCCTTGTACAATCTGTAATCTCCAGGAACGCAGGTTGAGAATATGATAGTTACAACCTATAAATCAGACTGAAAGCAAACTGAAGTTTCTCAGAAGTGGTAGGAATCACTGTTCAATGCAGAGTGCACAGTGGAACATTTCCCAGTGTGTTTTATCACTGAATAACTATTTAAATGCTGGGTTAAACAATATTTGTTTACTACAGGGCCCGTTAGCGTCTATTAATCATCTGCATTGTGAAATCTGTAAGAAGGAAAATGTGCAATTGTTTCACAAATATTTGTAGTAAATGATTTGGAAGAGCACATCTTAGAAAACACGAGTTGAACTCAACTTGGAAGGAATACTATTGAATGGTTTACCAAGTTAGAAGACTTATTTAAGGACATTCAGTTACTTAACGTACAGGAGTGGATTTTAGGTAATTTGGTTTCCAGTCCAGAAAGAGTATAGCTGTTTCCAGGAGGCCATATTGCAGGCCTCTACTAGCCAATGAGAGACCCTTCTGCAGTAGCGATATCATCTTCTGTGTCATAAAGCCCTGTCTGTTGCCCAATAATTAAGGGCATTTTTAGTGCCGTGGGCTGCAATTTCTGAGGTATTTTTGATTTTTACTACAAAATGATTTTCCTAGAAATATCATTTCTCAGAGGAAGACTATACCAGAGAATATAAGTTAAAACTCACCGTTTGGGCATTATATAATAACTAAGGGGTAACTGCTTAGCTGTTGAACAGAAACATCTGGTTAAAACAAACAAACAAACAAACAAACAAACAAACCCACCAATACATGGTGATAAAGAATACTGGGAACAGAGGAATGAGGTCATTTTTCAAACAGTGAGCAGGATCTGTCCTGTCTATGGATGGCTGTCCTCAAGTCTAAGCTCTAGCCGACCTTCCCAGAATCTCTTCCTTTCTGTCTATTTAATCCCAATCATCGAGTGTTTTCTGACAATTTCACTCCCATAGTCCTCACTGATCTCAGCTGGTGGAATGACCATGTGATGGAATTGGAAGAGTTAAGCAGACCAGACTTAAATCCTAGGTCTGCCTACATCGGACCATCTAGAGAACCTCAGAGTGTTCCAGTGAGGAGCTACCCCTCCACACCCACTGAAATATGATGCCTAACATAGTGTCTGGTATAAAAGTGTTAAAAATACTTCTCTTCCTAAGTGCTTTTATATCAGACCAATCTGCCCAATGAGACTAAGAGCTAAGGGCAGAGGGTATAACCTACATTTTCTCTTTCTCTTTCAATCTCCACGATGCTACGAATATTCTTTCGTCAAAAACCAATCTGTTAAACGCCTCCTAATAACTGATGAACCTCTCACAGTAGGTGCTGACAATTTACTTATCATATGGTAAGGCTTATATAAGAATAAATAAAATGAAGTATGAAAATTTCTGAAAACAGTGGCTAAGCAACAAGTAAATGCCAGTATTATCACCATTATAGAGCATATAAATTTGGAGTTCTCTTGCGGCACAGTGGGTTAAGGATCTAGCATCGTCACTGCAGAGGCTTAGATTGCTGCTGTGGTGTGGGTTTGTTCCCTGGCCCAGGAATTTATACATTTCTACAAACATAAATCTGTTTTATTGCTGTGCTAACACTTGGGGAGAGCTATTTCCCATATCTTGCTTGACTCTTTCTCAATGGCTAGTGAATTCTTCCCAGGAACAACAATCCAGTTGAATATATTACCTCCTATACCACCTCACACCAGTCAAAATGGCCATCATTAAAAAATCTACAACTAACAAATGATGGAGTGGGCACGGAGAAAAGGCAAACTTCCTACACTATTGGTAGGAATGTAAGTTGGTACAGCCACTATGGAAAACAGTACGGAGGTTCCTCGAAAACTAAAAAGAGACCCATATGATCCAGCCATCCCATGCCTGAGAGTATATCTCGAGAAAACTATAATTCAAAAAGATACCTGCAGAGTTTCCGTCGTGGCGCAGTGGTTAACGAATCCGACTAGGAACCATGAAGTTGCGGGTTCGATCCCTGGCCTTGCTCAGTGGGTTAAGGATCCGGCGTTGCATGAGCTGTGGTGTAGGTTGCAGACGTGGCTCGGATCCCGTGTGGCTGTGGCTGGTATCTACAGCTCCAATTAGACCCCTAGCCTGGGAAACTCCATATGCCGCAGGAGTGGCCCTAGAAAAAGGCAAAAAAAAAAAAAAAAAAAAGATACCTGCACTCCAGCATTCATAGTAGCATTATTCACAATAGCAGAGACATGGAAATAACCTAAATGTCCATTGACAGATAAATGTATAAAGATGATGTGCCTTGTATAAACAATGGAATGCTACTCAGCCATAAAAAGAATGAAATAATGCTATTTGCAGCAACATGGATGGACCTAGAGATTTTCATACTAAGTGAAGTACATCAGAAAGAGAAAGACAAATGCCATATGATATCACTTATATGTGGAAATATAAAATATGATGCAAATGAACTAATCTATGAAAGAGAAACAGACTCACAGATAATAGAGAGCTTGTGGTTGTCAAAGAGGAGGGGCTAGAGTTTGGGATTAGCAAAAGGGAGCTATTATATATAGAATGTATAAACAAAAGGTCCTACTGCATAGCACAGGGAACTATATTCAACACCCTGTGATAAAACATAATGGAAAAGGATATGAAAAAGAATGTACTATGATGGAAAAAATAAAAATCATTTAAAAAAAGAAAAAGAAAAAAAATATATATGTATAACTGAATCACTGGGCTATACAGCAGAAATTAAGACAACATGTAAGTCAACTATACTTCAATAAAATTTAAAAAACCAGCAAAGTATGACCTCCTAGAAGTGGCAACAGGGCAACATTAAACAGGAAGAAGCCAGCTGGTTCTTAAGTCTTGGGTGACTCACTGTAAGCCTGGAGTAAACAGGTATGACAAACCTCAATAAGCGCAACCTTAGAAGGGACGCACAAGGATGAGTCACATCTAAATGGATTCCAAATTAGAACTTGGTTTTGTTTCCACCATGTACTAATGGGAAGATTTTGGCCTTTGTGTGCCTTGATTTTCTCAACTATAAATGTTATTTCATCCAAGGAACATGAAGTATCTTCTACGTGCTAAGCATTCACCGTTCTAGGTGCTGGGGTGCTGAGCATAAGAGGACAAGAAAGGCAGAGGCTAGCGGGGAAGACAAAGTAAACTGATGACTGAGGAATGGGGAGGCTTAAGCAGAAGCCCTGCTTCATCATCATCTTCCTTTCATGTTTCCTTCATTTATTAGTGAGAAAATCAAACACGAAGAGTTAAATTATTTGCCATTGTCACTGGTTTTCACAATATCCCAGTTTCAAGCGTGATCATCAGACTCATTCAAAGATCTGAAATACAGGCTTTTCTATCCTTGAGCAGTAAAATCCCTGAAAAGTCACTGATGAATTATTTTTTAATCTATTTTAAGTACAATAAAATAGGTTGCTATTGAAAGATTCCTACTCTCTACGTGGTGTTCTAAATTTGATTTGATTAAAGAATGAAGTACATCTGAATTCTTAAGATGGTCTCTGAAAACCAGTGTAAATCACAAGGTTTTTTTTCTCACATCTTACGTCAGAAATCTTATATGAGGGGGTATATGGTAAGTGGAACAGTATAGAAAATTGGAAAGAGAATGGCTTAGATATCAGAATAAAAATCCAAGCAATGGTGGCCACCTTATTGTTTGTGATATGCCAGTTCCCTTACATATGTTACCTCATTTTATCCCCTCAATCTTTTTATTCTCACTTTACATGTGAGGAAATTGAGGATCAGAGCAGTGAAATGGCTTGACTAGGTCACACAAGAGACTCTGGATGAGATGCCAATCTGGGATGCAAACTCCATTATATAATGGTTTTGTTTGTTTTGGTTTGGTTTTGGCTAGGATACGGTGCAAGGGAGATGAAGAGAGGGTCAAATCCAGGGATATCTCCTTTCATCCTTATGAGCCAGGTAGCAAGAGATGGAAGAATGGAGATTTTGGGTAAATAGAGGACACATAGCCCAAGAAAAGAGAAAACACTGCCTAGAGTGGGGCTGGCTTAACAAAGCGGGATGTTAGGAAGATCTCTGCTAAGGCAGAGGTCACATGGAAGGAAGGACTTGGCCAGGTCAGTCAGAGAAATTCATCCTGTCTGAAAAATTCTTCAAGCTGCAGGAGAGCCAGGCCATCTGTTTAAACAGGACAGCACTGTGGGAGGAGCTTCACGAGGAGACGTTAAATAAGATCCAGACTTTCAAGCCATGTTCCTCTGCGAAAGCTGAGACTGACTTGAGCTTATTTTCCCTTGTCTGCAAAGGAGCAGTTTAATCTATGGATGGTTACTTCATGTAGCCTTTTTTTTAGGATCAAGCACTTGGCACAGTGTCTGGGACACAGTAATTGCTTAATACCTACTTGCTACTATTATTCTAAACACCTGTAACTGACAAGCACACTGGACACGGGTCCCACCAGTCCAGCACCTTAACCTGAACTACCCTGAACCCATATGCCAATTCCAAAAATCCACTGGCGCATGAGAAGCACACAAGCGAAACGCTCAGATATTTGACAAAATGGGGATAGCAATTCCTATTAATTCCCAGGATACCTGTGATGGATCTAACAAGATAATATAAGCTCTGAAAGCTGCAAATGGCTATCCAAATGTGAAGGAATGTCAATACTGTCACTACTGTTACTCTTTATTGCTCTTTTTAGAATATTCAGGAAAACACATATTCTCCATAAAATACTTGCGAAATAGCTGAAGTCAATTCTTCTTATCATTTTATTCAGAGGAACTTCTACCAGCAGGTAAATAGTAATGGGGACAATGGAGAAACCAATGCTTTGGTGAAGTAAATATTTGCTGGTTTTGCTTTTGAAGCAAATCAAGTCTGGGTTGGTTTATTTAATTACTTAATTTACTTCAAGTAATTCTGTCAATAAATATTCACTAAACCAAATTACCATGCAAGAGGCCACAGAGTAATATATTAAGAGCACTGGAATTTGAAAACAAAGAATGTGGTCTGAATTCTACCTCTTCTACCCAGGCACTTTCAAACCCCCTTCTCTAGAAAAGAGCTGTTCAGCCCTGTTAGAAGGTGACGGTGACCTGGAACAATGTATGTATCCTTCTGAGCTTCCTTTTCTTCATTTTTGAAGCAGAAATTGTACTACCCACCCTCCCTACTCAAGGGAATATGTGAGGTTTAAATAAAGTAATGGACCATGCCAATGTCAGGTATTGTTCTTTGGCAGAAGAGAAATGGGCGCATTGCATTAATAAACTAGAATGTAGGCTTATTATATACAGTGAGAAGTATTACTCATTAGTGGATGGAGGCTGTTCACTGCACTCTCTTTCTGTAGGAAATTCTAAGTTAAAAGCTGATCATAGTCAGAAGGGTGATAGAGATTGACATGGGATCGTAGGTAGATTTTAACGGCTAATGTTATTGATTTGATTGCCTGATGTATTGATCTTAATATATTCAATTTCTTGATTAAATTTTATTGGTATCAAGTACCCATTTAAAAAGTTATATATCTAAAATATATGTAATAATTTGAGGAAATGATCACACAATATAATAGTATTGGCTGACTTTTTTTTTTAAAATAGCCACAACCACGACATCAACACCAGATCCCTTAATCTATTGCAGCCAGCTAGGGATCAAACCCGCACTTCTGCAGTTACCCTAGGCACTGCAGCTGGATTCTTAACCCACTGCACCACAGCAGGAACTCCTGGCTGATTTTTATTTGCTACGATCTGATAGTTTCTCCAGTCACTTTTATAAGTGCCTATACATTTTCATGTTGCCCTGAACAAGCAGAACAATCAAGATATTATAGATTCACTCTACCCTAAACTGAATAAAACCCTTGTGATTCCAAACCTGGTGTACAAGTTGCTAACTCTGCCATAAGAACCCACCACCAGAAATGCTGTCTCCAAGAACACACCATCTTGGCTACATTCCAGGAATCAGGAGTTCACCACTGAAGTTCTTGGCTCCACGGACAAAATATAGCTCCTACATCAGAACTAGTGAAAGTGGATGCCCTAAGTCCACCCACTTGACACTCATGAAGTTAGAGACAAAATCATGGAAATTACGGTAACACAGCTCAGAAAACCCAATTTATCTCTATAAACACTGTGCCTGACAGAAAAAAAAAATAGCATATGCAAAAGAAATAAAGCTTCCAACTCATTTACATATCCCAAGACTTGATGGAGTGCATATTACTGGCTGAGCCTAAGTTACATCTGAGAGCCTAGAGACATGGCATCTGCAAGGACATATGGGATATGTAGTGTGTAGCTTTCAGCTCTAAAGATAGGAGAGACTTTCATTTCCATGAAAGATGAATGGAATAACAGAAATCAGAGGTACCTCCTGCCCCAAATAACCAAAATGAAATAAAATCAGACCAACGATATAAAACTACTATTTTCCCAGACACTGGACATCAGGCAATGAAGGACAGTGACCCTTAAGACATGGGAAACAAATGAGATAAGCCGTATAATTGCCCCACCTTACTGCCTTGAGAGCTGTCAGGCTACCAAGCAAAGAGAAAAGAACTTTGGAAGAACCTGGAGACTCTATCAGTTGAAGAGATGGTACTGAGACGCGTGGAGAACAACATGGCTAGAGTTTGCTGGGCAGGGTACCAGAGAGAAGAAAGTTACACAAAAAGAAAATCCAGGAACTATGCAGAGTCACCTTTGAGTATTTACCAGAGTACCAACTGGCACATACATGTGCAAGGAAATGACCAGAGGCCATGGAAAGGAACCATTTCAAAGAATCGGAGCAGTTTATACTTAGCAATCATAAATGTCTGGAAGCAGTGACAGTTTTCATCGGCCTAATGAGAAGTCCTCACAATGCATGGGGCATTGAGCAGCATACTCAGAAAGGTCTTACCTCTGTAATGGGATGTAATTAGTCTCAGACTAAATGTTGCTCCAAAATCTTAAAATCAATACTAGATAGAGCACACTCTACAGGAATGCAAAACTATCTGGCCCCCAAAAGGTAAAATTCACAATGTCTGGCATGTAGTCAAAGATTACCAAGCATTCAAAGGAAAATATAACCCAAACTGAGGAGGAAAATTAAACAATCAAAATGAACCCAGAACTGGCATAAATGTCAGGATTAACAGAAAAGGACATGAAAGCAGTTACCACAACTATGTTCCAGACGGTCAAAAAGTTAAACAGAGACATGTAAGTTTTTTTTTTTTTTTTTTTTTTTTTTTTCTTTTTAGAGCTGCACCCATAGCATATGGAGGTTCCCAGGCCAGGGGTCAAATCGGAGCTACAGCTGCTGGCCTACACCAGAGCCACAGCAACACCAGATCCAAGCTGCATCTGTGAACTACACCACAGCTCACGGCAATGCCAGATCCTTAACCCACTGAGCGAGGCCAAGGATCGAACCCGCAACCTCATGGTTCCTAGTCAGATTTGTTTCTGTTGTGCCACAACAGGAACTCCCAAGATATTTTTAAATGACTCAAATTGAATGTCTAAAGGAAAACAGAAAGTGGGACGGAAAATACACTAAATACGATTAATATCAAATTAGCCACTGCAAAAGAAAAGCTGAATGAACATGAATATATAGCAAAAGAAGCTATCCAAAGGAATCAGAGAAAAAAAAATTTTACATGAAATGAGTATCATTGAGCCAGGGGTCAATTCCAGCTGGCCTAATATATATGTGATTCGCATCCCTGAAGGAGAGAGGGTGGGAAAGAAAAAATATTTGAAGAAACGTGGCCAATAATCTTGCAAACTTTTTGAAAACTACAAACCCACAGGTACAAGAAGCTCAAAAAACATACACTCACAAGAACTGAGAAAAGATACACACCAAGATACATCATAACAAAATAGGTAAAAACTTGTAATAAAGAGAAAGTCTTTGTGCCAGAAAAAAAGAGACACATTTATGTAGAGAGAACAAAGAAAACAAGGATGACAATGACCTCTCAAGAGAAATGATACCAAGTAAGAAAACAGTGGAATAACATCCTCAAAGTATAAGAAAAAGAATCAACTTAGAATTCTGTATACAGAGAAAATACCTTCTAAGAATAAAGGCAAAGTAAAGATGCTTTCAAACATAAGAAAGCTGACAGACTTCAGTAGCAACAAATATACACTAAAAGAAATGGTAAAGCATGTCCTCCAGGCAGAAAATGGAATAGAAGTCTGGAACTTCACAAAAGAAGTGCATTGGGAATGGTAACTGTGTGGATAGATATGTAAAGAGTTCTTTCTTATTATTTAAATCTCTGGTTAAAACAAAACATTAGCCGTTCATCATGGAATTTAAATTTTTGTATGTAATTTATATACACAGGCAGAAAAAGAGAAAAAAGAGAACAAAAAATAATACCAAGATAATTAGACAAGCCTAATCATATTAAAAGGCCTAAATAGCTCAATTAAAAAACAATTTTCAGAGTGAATATAAAAGAAAAATGTAGCTATATGCTGTTTCTAAGAAACTTACTTTAAATCTAAAGACATTAAAAGGATAAGAAAAGGTATACCATACTAATACAGGTTAAAAACATTAATATCAGAAAAAAGTAGATTTCAGAGCAAAGAATATTATCAGCTTAAAGGAAGTAATTTTGTAATGATAACAATGCAAATTCATGAAGACTGCATATGTATGCATGTAATAACAGAGCTTCAAAACACATAAAACAAAACTAGAACACAATCAACTTGATTTAATTAACATTTATAGAATACTCCATCCAATAACAGCATAATACAGTTGACCTTTGATCAACACAAGTGTTGGGGTACTGACCCCCCCCCCCACGCCTCTGTCAAAAACCCACATACTACTATCTCTGCCTCAAAAACAAACAAACTGATTAATGGCTCACCAAAGGGCAGGAAGCTGAAACAGTCTGGAGAGAACCAAACTGCATATTGTGATTTTAATCAAACACACACTTTCCCCACATTTAAAGATCCATAAAATGAAAATACAGGTACTGTATTTATTGGAAAAAATCCACATATAAGTGGGTCTGCACAGCTCAACACATGTTGTTCAAGGGTTAACCACACATTCTTTTCAAGTCCATATGAAATATTTGCCAGGAAAGATCATTGTCTGGGTCATAAAACAAGTCTCAAGCCTTCAGGTCTACGAACATTCTTGACCATGTAAGCAGTTAGCAGCAGAATTCGCATTCATCACGGAGGCCTGCTTGGCACCCCAAATCTGTGTCTTTTCCTACTGTGTTTTCCTTCCTGCCGCCTATTGTTGTTTTGATTTTTCTCTGACCAACATGGCTATGAGCTTCTTTCCTTGCCTCAGTTGTAGCAACAATCTGATAGGGAAGAGGTTTCCATGGCCCTCTTCCACCAAACTTCCAGATTAAGCACTTTCTTCATGATCAATTAATGAAGCAGTGTGGTGTGGCAAGTAAAATTCTTAATGTAAGACACCTGAACTTTAGGACTGTCTCAGAAATACTTCAGGTTTGGTTCCAGACCACCTTAGCAAATCAAATATTGCAATAAAGCAAGTCACATGATTTTTTTGGTTTCCCAGTGCATATAAAAGTTACGTTTACAATATACAATGGAATACTACTCAGCCGTAAAAGAGAATGAAATAATGTCATTTGCAGCGACATGGATACAACTAGAGATTCTCATACTAAGTGAAGTTAAGTCAGAAAGAGAGGGACAAATACCATGTACCATCACTTAGGTGTGGAATCTAAAATATGGCACAAATGAACCTATCTACAGAACAGAAACAGATTCACAGACAGAAAACAGACTTGTGGTTGCCAAGGGGAGGCAATGAGATGGACTGGGAGGTTGGGGTAAGTAGATGCAAACTATTACATTTAGAATGAATAAGCAATGTGGTCCTAATCTATAGCACTGGGAACTCCATCCAGTCTCTTGGGGTAGATCATGATGGAAGATGGTATACGGAACACAATATATATATTCACAATGCACCAAAGTGATTGGGTCACTTTGCTGTATAGCAGAAACTGGTATAGCACTGTAAATCAACTATACTTTAATTTTCAAATAGGAGAGAACGGTTATGTTTACACTATACTGTAGTCTACTAAGTGTGCAATACCATTGTCTCTGAAAATGTACATACTTTAATAATGATGCTAAAAATTGCTAACCATCATCTGACAACATACAGTTGCCACAAAACTTCACTTTGTAAGGGAACCCTCCTGCACTGCTGGTGGGAATGTAAACTGGTATAGCCACTATGGAGAACAGTTTGGAGATACCTTAGAAATCTATATGTAGAACTTCCATATGACCCTGCAATCCCACTCTTGGGCATCTATCCGGACAAACCTCTACTCAAAAGAGACACATGCACCCGCATGTTCACTGCAGCACTATTCACAATAGCCAGGACATGGAAACAATCCAACTGTCCATCGACAGAGGATTGGATTCGGAAGATGTGGTATATATACACAATGGAATACTACTCAGCCATAAAAAAGGATGACATAATGCCATTTGCAGCAACATGGATGGAACTAGAGAATCTCATCCTGAGTGAAATGAGTCAGAAAGACAAAGACAAATACCATATGATATCACTTATAACTGGAATCTAATATCCAGCACAAATGAACATCTCCTCAGCAAAGAAAATCATGGACTTGGAGATGGGACTTGTGGTTGCCTGATGGGAGGGGGAGGGAGTGGGAGGGATCAGGAGCTTGGGCTTATCAGACACAACCTAGAATAGATTTACAAGGAGATCCTGCTGAATAGCATTGAGAACTTTGTCTAGATACTCATGTTGCGACAGAAGAAAGGGTGGGAGAAAAAACTGTAACTGCAATGTATACATCTAAGGATAACCTGACCCCCTTGCTGTACAGTGGGAAAATAAAAAAAAAACAAAAAAAAAACTTCACTTTGTAAAAACGATAATATCAGTGACAAGCAAAAAAAAATGAGATATGGCAGAAGATTTTGGAGAAAAAAAAGTATTTCTTTCCATACAAATTCAAGTCCACTTACAAAAGCTGGTGCAATTATATTATATTTCTATTTGCTCAGCTTTTCTCATGTGCTATTTGATCTTTGTAAAACTACCTCTTTCTGACTTGATCCCTTCCTTAGACCATGCAGTTGTGGCAATTTTGTTCCTGACAAAACTAGCGTAATGGATGACATTCTTCTAAGCCACATTCCAGTGGCTGCATCCAGATTTTGACCAAAAAGTAAAAAGGCACAAATAATAGAAATTATTATTATTATGCAGATTTTTTGTACTTTCTATGTGTTGCATTAGATGAGAGCATTTTATAAGTCTATGTAAAGTGAAAGCAGACATTAAAAGTGATTTTATTGGAGTATAACTGATTCACAACATTGTGTTAGTTTCAGGTGTAACAGCAAAGTGATTCAGTTATAAATACACACACACACACACACACACACACACTCTTATTCAGATTCTTTTCTCATATAGGTTATTATAGAATACTGAGTAGCATTCCCCTATACTGTACAGAGGTTTTTGTTGCTTATTGACTTTATATATAGTTTATATAAATGTGTCGAGATATATATACATATGTTAATCCCAAAGTCCTAATTTATCCCTTCCTGCCACATTTCCCCTTTAGTAACCATACATTTGTTTTCGAAATCTGAGTCTATTTGTGTTTTGTAAATAAGTTCATGTATATCATTTTAAAATTAGATTCCACATGTAAGTGATATCATATTATATTTGTCTTTGTCTGACTTACTTCACTTAGTATGATAATCTCTAGGTCCATCCATGTTGCTGCAAATGGCATTATTTCATTTTTTGATGGCTGAGTAATGTTCCATTGTGTATATGTACTACATCTTTATCTATTCCTCTGCTGATGGACATTTAGGTTGTTTCCATGTCTTGGCTATTGTAAATAGCGCTGCTATGAACACTGTGGTGTGTGTACCTTTTCAAATTATAGTATCCTCTGGATAGATGCCCAGGAGTGGGATTGCTGGATCATATGGTAGTTCTCTTTTTAGTTTAAGGAATTGTTATACTGTTCTCCATAGTGACTGAACCAATTTACATTCCCACCAACAGTGCAATAGGGTTCCCTCTTCTCTACGCCCTCTCCAGCATTTATTGTTTGTAGACTTTTTGATGATGGCCATTCTGACTAGTGTGAGGTGATATGTCATTATAATTCTGATTTTCATTCTCTAATAATTAGTAAGGTTGAGCAACTTTTCATGTGAATTTTGGTGATCTGTCTGTCTGTGGAGAAATGTCGATTTAGATCTTCTAAAGCGGACAGTTAAAGATTTACAAAATGGTCATTTTATAATAAACAATAAAAGAAAATAAATCTGATAAGCATGTGCTAATGAAGGAGAAATAGCTACAACCTATATACTTTTCTCTCTTTTTTGGTCTTTTTGTCTATTTTCTACGGCCGCACCTGCAGCATATGGAGGTTCCCAGGCTAGGGGTCTAATCGGAGCTGTAGCTGCTGGCCTACACAACAGTCACAGCAACACCAGATCCGAGCCGCGTCTGCAACCTACACCACAGTTCACAGCAACGCCAGATCCTTAACCCACTGAGCGAGGCCAGGGATCGAACCTGCAACCTCATGGTTCCTAGTTGGATTCCTTAGCCACTGAGCCACAACGGGAACTCTAATTTATATACTTTTTAAATGACAATATATAGAACTTCTTACTGTTTGTTGTTATTTTTGAGCATGATTCCTGCAAATTTCATTTGCATCAACATATATCTTTATTTGGCAACTTTTCTACTTGTCATTACTAATAGGAATAGCTGCCACATTATTGTACATATGTATAATATATTTTTTTTCTGGCTGCACCTGTGGCATATGGAAGTTTCCGAGCCAGGGATAGAGCCACAGCTACTATAGATCTACGTCGAGTAGTTATGTTGTGGGCCACACGGGAAGTCCTACATATGTATAATATAGTAAGGAACTGGACTCTTCACACTTGCTTTCTTCCTTATTAAAATATATGCCAATGGTTAAAATGAAAAGTTACTATGAAAAAAGTAATTCTTAATCTCTAAAACACTTACTAAATACCACAGCTATTAGAAAAAACTACTCACCATAAGCTGAAGTATGACCTTGGATTGATAATTATTACAGTGAATACTTATTGAGCATTGCTTTCTAATAGGCTCTGGAGCAAATAAAGGTAGCTATGTACTCTTTGCTCATGCAACCAGAGGCCAGATTAGTACAGCCCTGCCTGTCTCCTACTCAAGACAGCCAAGTTGGAATGTAAGCAAGGGAGGAGGTTATCACTAAAAGAGCAACTTCAACTCTGATCCAATTTATAAGAAAGTAAATCTGAAAAACTTACTTCATTAATAATAACATATTACACTGAATGATATACTGGGCCCCCTCCATGTTTTCAATACTAAAATTCTCACAGGAATTGCTGTTGGTCTTACTTGGACTTGCACCCTGGTTTCTGTGGAAGGCACCTAATCAAGTCCAAGGCCAAGGGAGCCAAAGATCTCCTTTCTTCCTTCTCTTTCTGTCTCTGTCTGTCCCTTCTTCCCTCACTTCCTATCTCCATATTTCCTTCTCTCCCATCTACCTTTTCCTTCTTTCCTTTCTTTCTTAATCACCCTTTCTCTCATTTTGGGATCACTATGAGCAGAAGACAAGCTTTCTTCTATGGCAGAAAGTCAAAAGGTACAACTTAAAAACTTTGAGAGACAAATTCCTTATTTCATGGACAAATCCCTAACTGGAGAGACGCAGAGATGGGTGGCTGAGAGTTTGATGGCATTTATGTGTATGGTTTATGTTCCTTTTTTTTTTTTTTTTAAGCATAGTTGATTTACAATGTTGTGCCAATTTCTGCTATATAGCAAAGTGACCCAGTCATACATCTACACATATTCTCTTTCTTATATTATCTTCCATCATGGTCTATGCCAAGAGACTGGATATAGTTCCTTGAGCTATAGAGTAGGACCTCATTGCTTATTCACTCTAAATGTAACTGTATGCATCTACTAACCCCAAACTACCTGTCCATCCTATTCCCTCACCCCTGCCCCTTGGCCACCACATGTCTGTTCTCTATGTCTGTAAGTCTGCTTATGTTTTGTAGATAGGTTCATTTGTGCCATATTTTAGATTCCACATAGAAGTGATATTATATGGTGTCTGTCTCCTTCTGCCTTACTTCACGTATGAGAATCTCTAGTTGCATCCATATTGCTGCAAATGGCATTATTTCATTCTCTTTTATGGCTGAGTAGTATTCCATTGTGTATACGTACCACATCTTCTTAATCCATTCATCTGCTGATGGACATTTAGGTTGCTTCCATGTCTTAGCTATTTTGAATAGTGCTGCTATGAACATACAGGTGCATGTATCTTTTTGACTTGTAGTTTTGTCTGGATATGTGCTCAGGAGTGGGACTGATGGATCATACGGTTGCTCTATATTTAATTTTCTGAGGAACTTCCATCTGGTTCGTGTTCCTGACACATAGCTCCAATCCTGCCCTTCAGCTGGATCTATAAGACATACAGCCTACTTTTTGGCCCAAGTTTGTTGAGCTCTTTCTTTTTTAAATCATTTGCAAACAAAAGGGCATAAGCCAGTGGATTATGACAATCTGGGTGGGAGCTGC
The DNA here is from genome assembly GCF_054392235.1 of Sus scrofa. Classification (NCBI taxonomy): domain Eukaryota; kingdom Metazoa; phylum Chordata; class Mammalia; order Artiodactyla; family Suidae; genus Sus; species Sus scrofa. The sequence goes on from NC_139391.1 coordinate 17,718,362, forward strand.
TGCCTTAAAGAGAAGAATCTTTCCCCATTGGAAAGGCTCAGGTTTTAGAGTAAGAACAGAGATTTACAATGTTAGGAATTTTAATAATAATTCTATGAGCAAGGTGCTCTGTGAATCGCCCCTAAATAACGGTCAAGAGGAAATCACATTTTTTCAGCTAAAAAAGACACTATTTCAAGAAGACTCAGGAGCTACCTTAAATTGGAACTAAGGTAACACTGACTTGCTTTACTACTAAAGGTGAAAGTAAGATTCTAAAGAGGAGTCTTTTTGTTTTTTCCCAGCCTGCCTTGCCCCTAATTCAAATGGAAATAAAAAAGGTCCTATGTGGAAGTTCTGAAACTATATAAAGTTGAATCTGGGATATGCTCCCAAGTAAACAGTAAGACTACATGATTCAGAACAAAAGGCACTTCAAGGAAAAAGCTACTGTCCTTTCGAATGAGCCCCTTTCACTGATCCTAGTCTGGCCTTGCCTAAGGCTACTAACACGGGATAAAAACACTGACAGAAGAGCAAGTGAAACCTGGTTTAGAGAATCTTACATACTAGGCACTCTATTTTACCTTCCACTTCTCGGATGTGCTTAGACTTGGTATCCTGACTTGGACTCCTTGTCCTGGCAACCACGGGGATTACTGCCTCTGCTAATTGTGCTTTGGCTCCAAGGTTGTCCAGGCCCACGTTACCTGGTTAGACCCTAAACCTTTCTGATCCAAGGATGAGGATCTGATAGCCAAAAAAGGAAACTTGTCAACTCAAATCTGTGTACAGTTCCCAAATGGCTACCATGTCCCAGGCACGGTGCTTGGTGCTGGGAATGTGATAATGGATTCAGACATTGTCACTGTCCTCGAGGTTCTCAAGAAGGGGAGGGATGTTCACGGCTCAACTGTGAAATCACAGGCTGTTCCACAGATACCATTTAATCCTGGCATGCCTACCTACCCATGGAATAAAATCAATAGACTTCTTGCCTTTGTTGGATCTGTGAATCTTCCATAGACTTTAGTAAATAAAATTCTGATTTTTCAAAGAAAATGTGATGATAATAGTTTTTCAAAGGAAGATTAGGTAATTTATTAAAGAAACACACTGCTATTTTTCTGTGCCAAGCACTTTTTACAGCTATAGAGAAATAATGCATGGAAAATACCAGGCCAGAGATTGGCATGCAGAGGCACTATTATCATTATTGCTACAGATCATAATAATCTAGCAAAGGAGATCCTTAATATTTCCACAAAACAGAGGAAGAAGGGAAGGCTCAAAGAGGCAAAGTGACTTAGGTGAGTCTCAGAGCTAGTGCATGGCAGAGCAGGGTACCAACTCAGGGTGTGTGTGGGGGGGTGTCTAGCTCCAAAGCTCTTGCTCTTTCTACTCCAGTGCAGTTGGATCAGAAAATAGTGCAGAAGCTAATTTGCATGCTCTCTCATTTGAAAGTTCCATTTAAGCAAGGCATACTGATTAAATAAGGATGAAATACTCCATTCTGTTCAGCTACCATTTGCTGAGACTCCATTTGGCATACAGCAAGAAGTGTCCTTTGAATGTTAAATATTCAGTGTTGAAAAGTTAGAAATCACTTCTTTAATCTTTAATCATGTCAGATGGAGCAGATCTGTTTCAGAGAGGACTGGCCTGCCCTGCTGCCTCCCTGTACATCTTCACATTCACTCATGCAAATGTTATCAGAGCCTGCTTTCAGACCCAGGCAGCACTGGACAGCACCATTCACTGCACCATCAGCAGGGGCAGCCAGGTGCAGCAGGGAAGAACACCAACCTGAGACATGGATGCTAGACTCACCTCTGCCTGTTATTCTTTAGGGCCTGACATTAATTCTTCAACTTTTCTGACCCTTGATTTCTTTGTCCATGAAATGGAAGTTTTGCAGTGGTTTATCTCTAAGATATCTTGCAGCCTTGATGTATCATAGCTCATTTTTTGGGTCAAAAATAGGCTTAAATGATCAAAGGATATAGTTTATTGTAGGGATTTTAGAGACGAGTCTTGTCTCTTCTTGAGAATATAAGTTTCGAAAGAACAAAAACTACATAGCCTCAACTGTCTTGAAGCCTCTAGCAAAATAACTATCATGTAATAGGTGTTCAATTGACAATTTTTATTAATAAAGGAATAACTGAACACTTCATAAACGAAAGTAAAATAGATGAGATTTCAAATGCAAAAGTCAATAAAAATGTGTCTGCAGTGTCTCCGAAGTGTCAACAAATCTATTCCTTAATCTGCTTTAAGAATAACAATTCTGGCTGTCTGGTCAGATACCTTTGAAACATGAAAAAAATTCTATAATTATTTTTACAATTGAATCTGAGTGCTAGGAAGTGTTAACAATGAAAATTCAGGCCTAATTACACCTGATCTGGGTGTAACCCACATCCAAGGCCAGGAGAGGTACCATTAGAACAACCTATTATCCATTCTGCTACTTTTGGCTTGTTTACAGATAGCTTTATCAGCTTAACTAGAACTGTACCAAGATGGGAGGGAAAGACAAATACCATATGATACCATTTATATCTGGAAACTAATATACAGCACAAATAATCCTTTGCACAGAAAAGAAACTCTGTGTTTAATATTAAATTTCTAGAATACTTGTGAAGGAGAGCATCAAGCCATTTGCATGTGCTTCTGAGAAACACAAAACGTAAAAAGAACGAGGTCTCTATTCCCTATAACAAACTTCTGAACTCTGAGCCACTTGTCCAGGTGTTAGAGGATGGATTAAAAAATCACAGTGAGCAAGCCAGGGTCTATGATGGAAAAGACTACCTTACTCATTTTTTAATTCCCTGCACTTGACACAGTGCTAAACACTTTGTAGTGCTTATAAATATTTGTGTGTATGTGTGTGTAGATGAACCTATGAATAGATACCTAATTACAACGTTGAATTTGCTCAGCTTTCAGAATAAATGTTTGATGCTATATGTTACAAAGCAAAGGGGCTGGTGACCTAGTTTCATATAACAACACTGCTAGCATGAGAGAGGGATCACTCTGAACCTACTGAATTCAACAACAAAAAAATCTTAATCCTGTGAATGGCTTAAGGCTCAACTAGCAACTCTGAGAGTACAAAGAGTTACTGAAGTTGACCCAAAATCAGGTTATATACTGGAAATTTCCTCAGGTGAAGAGGGGCTATCAAACTGGAATAACGTTCACAGAGAAATGAGGCTGGATGATAAACAAGAGAATTCTGTATAAAATAGACAGGTCCCAGCTGCACATGGAAGCAGATGTTAGAGATAATAGAAAGGAAACTCTAAAGACAAAAGATTTTTGAGGACTGTGCTGCACGGAGGTGAAGTAGCAGGATTGAGCCATTCCAGAGGATGTATCCTGTCTTAGACTAACCGTTGATAGGAAGCAGAGTTTGAGAATGAAGGCACGAAGGTCAGGGGACATGTCAAAATCACTAATCTAAGCTAACGTCAAGTGACTATAGCTTGTTCCTTTATTCAGTCAAAAATAGGTGCTGGGCTCCGAACTGGATGTTATAAGAAATAAAATAAATGCAAGTTAGATGAGATTCTTACCTTTAGGTAGTTTAGTAGTAAAATCTTTCCTCTACTTTTCAGGACTGAAATAACAAGAACATCATGTACTTGCTTCAAATTTTTCATCTGTAAAGTGAAGATACTGCTCTCTGACCAACCCACCTAAGTAGAGTTTGGAGATAAAACAGTAACACTATTGTAAAGATGCTTTATAACCATAAACTACATAGAAAAAAATCAGATTCTCCTTCAACTGTATGATGACAAGAGCAGTAGTAGTAGTTAAGCAAGAATTCTAAAAATACATATAAATGTTGAAACAAGTTTTAAAAATAGTAATAAAACTGGTTTCCCAACAGGATGAAGACACTGATCTGGGTGTAACCCACATCCAAGACCAGGAGAGGTACCATTAGAACAATCTATTATCCACTCTGCTGCTTTTGGCCTGTTTACAGATAGCTTTATCAGCTTAACTAGAACTGTACCAAGATGCGGGGGGGAAGACAAATACCATATGATACCACATATATCTGGAAACTAACATACAGCACAAATAATTCTTTTCACAGAAAAGAAACTCATGGACTTGGAGAACAGACTTGTGGTTACCAAGGGGGAGGGGGAGGGATGGACTGGGAGTCTGGGGTTAATAGATGCAAACTATTGCATTTGGAATGGATAAGCAATGAGATCCTGCTGTACAGCACTGGGAACTATATCTAGTCACTTGTGATGGAACATGACAGAGGATAATGTTAGAAAAAGAATGTATGTATTTATGTGTGACTGGGTCACTTTGCTGTACAGTAGAAAATTGACAGAACACTGTAAACCAGCTATAATGGAAAAAATAAAAATTAGAAAATTAAAAAAAAAGAACATAAGTGTTTTTCTACTGAATTCTGCATATGAAAGTAATGATGTTCTCCCTCCCAAAGGAGAATTTCTAAGTGCTGATTATTAGCCTTGTTTTAAAAATTCTGAAGCTCTGAATACCGCTATCAAATCAAACTAGAAGAAACAGAAGAATCAACATTCAAGGCTTGAAAATTCAGGAGACTAAGGTAGCTCAGGACCATGGTCTATAACTACACCATGGACGTGGTGGGGCTTTGCAAGTCCAGCAGTTCCTGAGGAGAACAGGAAGGAGAGGGAAGAAATGAGAAGACATCAAGAGGTAAAGGAAGTGAGATAAATTAAGACCAACCCCCCTCTAGAGAAACCAGCGATGGCTCTTTAAGAAATAAGACTTGGAAGAGTTCCCGTCGTGGTGCAGTGGTTAACGAATCTGACTAGGAACCATTCATGAGGTTGCGGGTTCAATCCCTGGCCTTGCTCAGTAGATTAAGGATCCAGCGTTGCCGTGAGCTGTGGTGTAGGTTGCAGACGCAGCTTGGATTCTGCGTTGCTGTGGCTCTGGCATAAGCCGGTGGCTACAGCTCCGACTGAACCCCTAGCATGGGAACCTCCAATATGCTGCGGGAGCGGCCCTAGAAAAGGCAAAAAAAAAAAAAAAGAAAAAGAAAAAAGAAAAGGAAAGAAAAGAAAAGAAAAGAAAAGAAATAAGACTTGGACAGGGGGCATGACCTGTAAATGCTGAGCAGTAGGTGGAAGAACAAATAAGAATAGGGACCCCGGGTCAGCTGGAGAGCCTGGGGAATGCAAGCCCTTCTGCTTCAGTCAAGAATGGGACTTTGGAATTGCCAGGACCAGAGACACAGCAGGGTCAGGAGCTAGAAAATAGGGCTTTACCAGCCTCTAAGTATCAGTGCTGATAAACTTAAGTTTAATTCTGTGCTCATTATGCTTGTCAGTTTAGGGGAACAGAACAATAAATATCCTGCTGCAGCACAGACAGACCTGGGATAAACTCCTGGCTTTGCCACTTACCAGCTGGGTCACTGGGGTAAATTGTTTTACTTCTCTGAGTCTCAGATTTTGCTCCTCTATGCAATGAGGACAACCCATTTAAATACAGTTGTTGTGAGGACTAAATGAAATAATTGTGTGTGTATAATGCTGGCATATTAAGTTTTTAAAAATATTATTTCTTTCCTTCTTTTCACCTATATCCTCAAAGTGCCCGATAAAAATCCAAAATTAACAGCCAATATTTATTGAGTTCCACTATTCGATATTCTGTGATAACCCACATGGGAAAGGATCCAAGAACAAATGGATATGTGTGTATGTATAACTGAATCACTGTGCTGTATAGCAGAAATTAAGGCAACACTGTAAGTCAACTATACTTCGATAAAATTTAAAAACGAAAAAATTTTTGAGTTCCATCTACTGTTCTAAGTATAAATTGTAACAGCTACTTAATTTGTACTACAGCACTGTAGGACAGGTATTATTTTTATTCAGATTTTTCAGAGGGGGAAACTGAGGCACAGAGAGGCTAAAAAGCAGCTTGCCCGAGCTCTCATAGATAGGCAATCACAGAGCTGAGACTCAAATCCACAAACTCAGGCAAGCCAGGGTCAAACCTGGTGGTCTTTTTTTTTTTTTTTTTTTTTTTTTTCGTTTGTCTTTTCAGGGCCGAACCAGTGGCATACAGAGGTTCCCAGGCTAGGGGTCAAATTGGAGCTATAGCTACCAGCCTACACCACAGCCACAGCAACGGGGGATCTGAGCCACGTCTGCAAACTACACCACAGCTCACGGCAATGCCAGATCCACTGAGCGAGGCCAGGGATCAAACCTGCAACCTCATGGTTCCTAGTCGGATTCGTTAACCACGGCGCCACGACGGGAACTCCCAAATTTGCTACTTTTAACAGGAGATAGTGAATGAGAATCAGTAGCTAACAGGAATGATACACATAAATCTGGTGGAAATTCCATACTGGTAAGTATGAAATTGAGATTGGTAAAGGTACAAATATAAAATTGCTTAGATAATAAGAATAAAAATAGAACATTCTTAGGTCATAATGTCTCCACTGCTTAGAAAACAAACAGCAGTGTCAGGACACAGGTTTGATTCCCTAGACCAGCACAGTGGGGTTAAAGCATCCGGCGTTGCTGTGGCGTTGTCAGAGGTTGCAACTGTAGCTCGGATCTGACCCCTGGTCCAGGAACTCCATGTGCCACGGAGCACCCAAAAGAGAAAACAAAAAGTTAAAAAGTTGAACTGCTGCTTCCTGAGCCACGGTTACTGATGAAATGCATAGTGCCTTTACATAGTGACGGTACTGAGTGTCTCAACACTTCATGCAATACAGGTATTTAGGTGTATTATTTTACTGAGGTGTACTGGATAAAGCTCATTTGGACTACAGAGGTTCTCATATAAATTACTTAATATATTTAAGGTTACCTCAAGGCAAGAAAACTTGAGAAGCCATAAATCTAATTACTTCTGGGAACTTTTCTCTCTGTCCTTCGATTTCTCAAGTGTGAATGGCAGTATGGGCTAAGTTTCCTCCTAAATGGTGAACTAAAAGAAGTAAAGCATTGTTGCCCTTGGTTTTCACCTATTAGTGAAAGTATTAAGTGCTTCTGTGCTAAACACTGTATTGAGTGTTTCATGTGTCTTTCTCTTAGAATCGTCAAAATCCCACTGTGTAAGGACTATCATCATTCACCATTTTTAAATGAGGAAACCAAGGACAATTGCTGGTAACTTACTAAGTTGTAGGCACCAGGTAAAATGAGATGAGCAGGCTGTCTTCCTCATTTTTCTCACCTTGAAGAATCCATCTAAGAATTCTTAATCCTTAATAATCCAAACTCACGGCGAAGACATGCATTTTAATTAATGTTCCTGCACAGGTGGCTGTGTGACTATAATTAAATCGAGCTCTTCAGTCTGATTTGTTGTGGCTCTTTTCCACAACCAAGTTACTTTGCAGGGAACTAGGAAGAGCTATTACGAATGTGTTCTAAGGCGAGCTGAATCACTCACATTTTCTCAGCCTTTAATCTGATTCCCTTGCTTCTTCCCCACCTCTTCACCATCTAACTGAAATGCAAGTCCCCAAAACACACAAAATGTTGTTGAGATCATTTTATAAAAGAAGCTAGTGAAAAAAGTGAGTGACAGAAGTTCCAAAAAACAAAATGTCTGCCATTATCAATTTGCTGGCCCTTGATCTCACAGCTATGCCCTTGACGGGGTAGAGATGATGCTGCATTAGGCACATCATAAGACAATACATCAAAATGTTATTCAGGTGGAAAAAAATGTGCAGGTATTAAGATAGGAATTTTATGAAACTCTTAGAATGCATTTATTCCTTTGTTTTGCATATTGACAAGAATATGTTCTGATACAAAGAAGTCTAGCAGCCCAATAGCTTTCTCATGTTAACCCTAAAATTAACTTTAAACTGTAAAACAAAGCAAATAAAATATGCAGAATAGTAACGAGATTTACAGAAGTGTGACTCTGGCTCTTTGGTTACCATATCAACAACAAAAGTTGTCTCTCATGATCTGAGTGGAGGATGTCACTTTCTCCCTTTATCTAAGTCAACATAATAAAAAATAACTTTCCTTCCATTTTACCAGTTTCTTCTCCTATATTCTCTTTTCCAATTAATGGTACCATTATTTATCTAATTACCCAAGCCAGAAACCTCAGGCTCATCTTTGAGGCTCAGTTTCTCCCTTTCCTTCAATCTTCTAGTGTTGAATCAAGTTTAAAATGTTGATCCAATCATCTTCACCCATTGTCTTTCCCTTGCACAGGTTCTTTTTAATTTCTGCCTGTGCTATGTAATAGTCACCAGTTGGTTTCCCAACCTTTGAGCTCAACCACCTATAATTCATCCTCCCCACTGCATTAGTATAATTTTTTTTTTTTTTTGGTCTTTTTGCCATTTCTTGGGCCGCTCCCGTGGCATATGGAGATTCCCAGGCTAGGGGTCTAATTGGAGCTGTAGTCACCGGCCTACACCAGAGCCACAGCAACACGGGATCCAAGCTGCGTCTGCAACCCACACCACAGCTCACAGCAACGCCGGATTGTTAACCCACTGAGCAAGGGCGGGGATCGAACCTGCAACCCCATGGTTCCTAGTCGGATTCGTTAACCATTGCACCACGACGGGAACTCCTGCATTAGTATAATTTCTAAATCACTGACATGGTTACATCCTCTTTAGTTGGAAGGAGCCCTTATCCAATATACCTCAATAAAAGAATCTGTCTAAATATCTGTATGGCATAAAAAGCTGAGAAACTCAATACTGTCACTATGTTAAAGTGTTAATTATGAATTTTATCAGTTAGTATGGTTCAGGCATGTCTTCCTTTCAAATTTAAGCTCAGCTCAGCTGTATGGAACCCCACCTAATTTCTTTCCTGAAATCTAGCCCTGTGCTTAAACTCCTCACAGTTTAAAGGGAGTCCCAAATTATTTAAGGTGATGTTCAAGATCCTTCACACATGAGCCCACTATTAAAAAAAATTCAATCAATATTTAATTAAAATTTTTTCATATTCTGGAATTTCCCATCATGTCTCAGCAGTAATGAACCCAAGTAGTATCCATGAGGATGCAGGTTCAATCCCTGGACCTGCTCAGCGGGTTAAGGATCCAGTGTTGCCGTGAGCTGTGGTGTAGGTTACAGATGCAGCTTGGTTCCTGAATTGCTGTGGCTGTGGCATAGGCTGGCAGCTCTAGCTCCGATTCAACCCCTAGCCTGGGAACTTCCATATGCTGTGGTGTGGCCCTAAAAAGCAAAAAAATAAAAAAATAAAAAAAATTTAAAAAAATCATATTTTAATCACACTATATTCATTGTTCCAAACATATCATATACTTGCCTAACTCCACATTTTCATTCATGTTCCTTCTGCTATCCAGAATGACCTCTTTTCTCACCCATTCTGGTTATTCTCTCAAGTCTATTTCCAGCATTTGTTCTTCTGGGAATATACGCTGAGGATACAGACCTAATCTAAAACGAACTGCTCTCCTCCTTAACTCCCATGGCTCTTTGTACTAGTCAGATTTATTTGGAAGCCCACTATGAATATAGCTGTTTTCGCTGCTGAGACAGTGAAGCAATTCTGTGATGATGGAGAGAGAGCCGAGTTTGAGGACTTAGAACACCTGGGGCTTTAATACCATTTCAGTCCCTTCCTAGCTCAGCAGTCACATCTAGAAGTCATGGATGGACAAAGCCCTACCTCAAATAAAGATTAAATGAGATAACATAAATGACAGCATTATAGGCTTGTCACATATTGGGTAGCAGGACCATGAACTCTTTGAAAGTGGAAACACGCCTAATTTACGTCTGTGTCTCCCCTACACTAGCACACAGTATGTGCTCAATGAACGTCTGCTGAAGAAAATGGGAGGAGTAAGATAAAAATTTTCCACTTTTATCCAGGAGACTGAAAGAAAAAAATAAACTCCACACTTAGACAGAATATTTGACCTTTAAAAGCACTGACGTTTCTTATGCTTGTCTTTATGATATCCTGAAGAAGACAAATATTGTCCTTTTCCTTTTGCATCTGAAGAGACTGAGGCACAGAGCAATTAAATGGTTTGACTGGGCTCTTACAGTTAGTTCAGAGCTTGAAAGAGACTGGAACCATGGTCTGATGCTCCTTATCTGAGTCTGGAAGACGAGGCTGCCTAGTAATAATGATTTGATATTTGCTCCAGGGTGGGAATTAATTTACATCTCAAAATCATTTCAGAGGATATGTGTTTTGCATGGGCAAGATGGTGCACATTTAATTCTGCATTTTTGAGAAGGAAAAAAAATTAGATCAACTGTCTGCAAATAACTGTTTCAGTTCTACACATGTAGTATCTGTTTTCCTTGGCTCTTCTTTCAGAGAAGTGACCATCTTTTGCTTTGTCCTATGAAAAACATCTCAGAAATTCTTCAGCATCATCTTAAAGTGAAAGATGGGACAGCACATATCTGAGTTTGAATGATATGTAATAGCTTCTCTATTCAATCAAAATATGACTGCTCACTGAAGAAGATCAGGCTAGTGATAGTGTAGTAGAAACAGCCTTTGGAATCAAAATGACCCTAACACGTCTAGATGTGCAGCCCTCCAACATTTACTTTCTCTGTCGGAGCTTTGGATTGTTCATCTGCATTTGAATTCAATAACACTTTCCCATCAGGGTAACTCTGAGATTCAAATGAGGCAATATACCTATAGAGACCCTCAAATACTGGTTACTCAATAAATGTTATATCCTTACATACCTTAAAACTCATTTATTAGAATCACTGGAGAATCAAACATTAAACATAAGTGAATTATTCAGATATAACTCTTTCTAAAGCAGATGTTATACTTCCCTGCTTTAGCAAAAAGAATACACTAAATATAATTCAAAGTCTCCTGAAGACTCATGACTTTCATTCCACACAGCATTTATGGCACTGTGCAGAATGCAGTGATGTCTTCGAGGATACTGAGTGGTATAGAGCTGTTTGCCTTCGCCCTAAATCTGCCACACATTTTTTTTTTCCTTTTTGTCTTTTTAGAGCCACATCCGTGGCACATGAAGGTTCCCAGCCTAGGTGTCGAATTGGAGATACAGCTGCCGGCCTACACCACAGCCACAGCAATGCGGGATCCAAGCTATGTCTGTGACCTACACCACAGCTCATGGCAATGCTGGATCCTTAACCCACTGAGCAAGGCCAAGGATCGAACCCGCATCCTCATGGATGCTAGTCGGATTCGTTAACCAGTGAGCCACAATGGGCACTCCTGCCACACATTTAAATCCTGTTGTGATACCTCCTTGGTATATGGTTTGCATCTGCCTCCTCTTCTCCTGTTCCACTGCTTTGGCCTTCTCTTAGGGCCTCATGATTTCTAGCTTGGATTTACTGTCACAGCTGAACTAGACTCCCTATTTCCAGGCTCATCACTCTTAAGTACTTCCTCTGCACTCAGCAAGAACCATTTTTCTAAAACCAAACCTGACCACATCACATTTGTTTAAAAAACAAAACAAAACACCTCCTAAACCACAAAAGTTCCAATGGCTCTCCCTACTATAGCCTAAAATGTCCACGTCAGCTGGCGCGCACATAAATACCTCCTTGAGCTGACCTACCGCCACCCCTCTAGCTTCACTTCCTGTCTGGTACCTAACCTCTCATGACCTAAGCTATAGTCAGGCTGAGCTGCTCCTTGTGTGGCAGATTCCTGAGCCTTTTCACCTCTTCTTACTCTTGCTCCTGTTGCTCCCTCTGATGTGAAAACTAAGGCTGGTTTTCTGATAAACACCAACCGTTCAAAAGATGCCTAAAGCAACTTAGGTTTTAGGCAGCCTGTCTGCCCTTCCTTCCCCAGTTCTCTGACTGGAAGAAGTGACCACTTACCCCTTCCTCGTGACAGCATGGCGCCCTGGGCGGATATATGCCACACGTTGTGGGATTGATTACCTGGGTGCCTCCCACACTGTTAGACTGTGTGCTTCGGGAGGACATGACGGTGCCTCCTCAGGCACAGAGTAGTAAGTACTCTACAATCCCCGGGTGTTATCATTCTGAGTCTTCAGTTTTCTGTCTCTTGCTCTATCAGGTTAATTTTTAGCTAATATCCTTGCCTTCATCTTATTCTACCAGTACTCTACAGTCAGAACTAAACTAATGCTAACTAGGCTTTGCATGAGAGACTGTACAGATCTTTTTGAGGCAAATCTATAAGCTTGAAAGTTCATGCTCCTACGGACATCTATTTTGGCTGTTAGCTAATTCTCAGTGATATTCTGGATCCTTGAGACTTGACAGATAAGCTGTCCACAGGGAAGTGGAGTTTAATATAATGGTGATTTATTTAACCATTAACCATATTTGGGAATTACAGCGACAAGGTAATATGGTTCAATGGCCATTTACTGAACACTTTCCAGGCTCTGAGTCAGAAACTGAAGACAGAAAGACTTGGTAAGCAAGGCTTACCAGGAAGACTCATGTGGATTACTTATTATCATTTAAAACAAGCTTATCATATAGATATATTATTAACACATGCAACACTATGTCTTTAAAGATGAGTTTGCACCGCTAGCTATAGTGGGGGAGGGGGTTGATATTCAAATCCAGGTCTATCTGAATCCAGTTGTGCTGTCATTTCACTATCTGTTCCTACTGAAACTTATCTCTGATGACAAGGAAGCAATGTTTCTTTTGGGAAATTTTCTACACCTCATTTCCTCCTATCACAACTGAACTTTTCATTTCTGAATGTATAAAATCAAATTGCAAAGTGAGGTAACCCCAAATTAATGGGACTTTTAGAAAACTTGTTCTGTCCTGGTGAGTCAGATTCCATTCTCAATGACTTATTACAATGCAATGACTTATTACAGCAATTAACGGGGACAAGTAAGGCAGTCATGGGTGGGGGGAGAGAGAGAGTAGAGTCTGAACTCAAAAGCCATTCATGTCCTCAGTTCAGCAAGTACACGGCCTTCTAGTAAAGGAAGAGAGGTGGGCTGGGGCATCTGTCCTGGGGCTCAGTACTGACCACTGACCCATCCCATGATTAACTGCTACCTCTGGAAAATCCTTCCTTTCTTCAAGTCTGAGCACAAGTTCCATCACCTTGGAGGATGGAGAGAGTGGCTGTTAGACTGGGCTTCTCAAATGTGGTCTACAGCAGAGACTGCAAACACGCTTGGGGTCATGTGCCAAAGCAGGCAGCATTACAGAGGCCATTGAGAAGGAGTCTACAGTTGTCTCCAGCCTCAGAGGAAGAATGTTGGGAACAATGTCTGTTTTGAGACCGAGAGAGGCATATCTTGCATTTACCAACCTTGGTAGAAGTTTCAATTGTCATTTATTAGAAGCCAGCTTGTGATGCTACTTAATTGAGAATTCTGTTCTAGTTCCTAAATTCAGCTGAGAGCATACAATCAAGAAATGAGATACAATCTATCTATTGGTTCTTGCACATAGTGGATGCTCAATAATGTTCACTGACGGAATGAATGCAAAATCTTACGGCTTTATGTTAAAAAAAAGGATAGACTCTCCCGCCGCATGTAATAATCAAAGGTGGTGGGTATAGTGAGGTCACTTTGCAAAGAGTTCTGGATGCCGAGAGTTGAGGGCATTGTACTATATGAGCCAAGAGCTCACAAGCGTGGCTGAATTCACTAAGATGTTATATACAAACAGAATGCCTTGTCCTATCTTCCGATGTTCTGACTGAAGTTTAGGGCAGAGTCAAGGATTCTCTGGTTTTTGTCTGTTTAACCACTTGCTAGCTTCCTAGGCAATTTGTATGATCAGCCAGATTTGGGAATTATAGCACAAGGTAATACGGTGCCACTGAAGTTCTGAAGGAGAGGAATGACTTACTCCCACCAGAGAACTTTGTCTGCAATTTTCGAAACCCTGAGTCCTGCCTGTGCATTGAGACCAGGCCTGTCCCTGCCTTTACTGAGATCTTAGACCTGCCAGACTTTGTCCTGGTGAGTCAGATTTCATCTCAAAGAGCTTTGCCACAGTGCCCTCTCTCTAAGGAAGAAAGATGAGGACTGAGCACAACTTCTGCAGAACAGCGATGAGATTAATGTGCTGCAGTGGGAATAAATCACGGATGGAAGAAATGAATGAACAGCATGTTTCTGGGTTTCAAATAGCATTTCTGGAAACGAATGAGTTGTTCTGCCTTCCCAGTTCAATTAGTTTTCTTATGAATTCTCCCTAGCATTTTTCATTGCAGTCAATTATCTAACATGTTCCAGTATGAAAATCTGGTCATTACTAAAAACATAATTGATTTGACCCATGTGCTGACACAACACTTTGCAAAATACATGTGCGTTCATACTGATTAGTCCTGCTGGGCTATCATTTTTCAGGAAAGCACAGCACCATGCTGGCAGTGGCTAGTGCGCTAACATGAAAATACGAGCTCCTTATTTCTGTGCAAAGTAAAAGCAACCAAAGGATGGATGAAAGTCCAATCAGGACATCATTTGTCCTACTAAGATGAGGACTAAGACTCTGTATATCTCCATCACTGTCTCTCTGCAAGGAAAAAAGCTAAACTAAGAGAGAGGGAGCAGGGCGGAGTGGAGAGAGCAGGATGTGCACCTGAGAGACCAAATCTGAATTTCAGGGTGGCCACTTGCCACTTTCCAGGACTGGGAAAATTCCTCAGCCTTCTTGATTCACGGTGCACTTGTCTGCAAATTTTGGCACATTATTACCTACCCCATACTGCTACCATGAGGAAGAACGTAAGTGAAGAGAGTGCCTGAAATAATATTATTAAGGGAATAGTGGCAAGGGTGCAAAATTGCTGACCAATTCACAAAATTAGTTTGCCATTTTTTGGTTCCAATTTTGTTGATATATATTTAATTCAATCTCACTAAAGAAAAAAATTAAGGCAATATGATCATATATTAAGGAACTTTTTTTTTTTTTTGTCTCTTTGCCATTTTCTTGGGCCGCTCCTGTGGCACATGGAGGTTCCCAGGCTAGGTGTCTAATCGGAGCTGTAGCCGCCAGCCTTTGCCAGAGCCACAGCAATGCGGGATCTGAGCCGCGTCTGCAACCTATACCACAGCTTATGGCAATGCCGGATCCTTAACCCTCTAAGCAAGGCTGGGGATCGAACCCACAACCTCATGGTTCCTAGTCGGATTCGTTAACCACTGAGCCACAATGGGAACTCCAGGAGCATTCTTATTGTTACTTTAATGCTTCTATTTTCTATGACTATACAGTTGATTTAGGCCCATAATCTCTCTCTCTTTTTTTTTGGTGAATAAAAACGTGTGTGTGTGTGTGTGTGTGTGTGTGTGTGTGTTGGGTGCAGAAAGGGAGAGAGGGAGGGAGAGAAATATCATGCATTGAAGAAATTTTATAAAATCTATAGAATTTAGAGAGAAATAAATGGCTGTTCCACATAATCCACCAAGGCAAAAAATATTAACAATAACTTAAGAATCCCTTTGGTTGCCTTTCTTTTTCTTTTTTTCTTTTTAGGGCTGTCCCAGGATAGGGGTTGCATTGGAGCCGTAGCTGCTGGCCTACACCACAGCCACAGTAGCACCAGACTTGAGCCACATCTGTGACCTGCGCACCTTGTGGCTACAATGGATCTTGAACTCACTGAGTGCAGCCTGGGATCAAACCTGCATCCTCATGGATACTAGTCGGGTTCTTAACCTGCTGAGCCACAACAGAAACTCCCTGGTTGCCCTTCTGAACAATAGCATGTCAAACCTAACCACTCTCTGTCCAGGGGTAACTCTCCTGAATTTAGGGCAAATCATCCCGTAATTATCTTTACAGTGTTCACATACATATGCATCCCTAAAAATATAGAATATGGGTATAGAATCACATTTTCCTATGACTTGCCTCTTCAAGCCCATATTATATTCATTGCATAAATACAACATAATTTCTACATCTTTTCAAATGCTAGACATTGGATTATCTTTAGATTTTATTAACAGTATTGGTGTAAATATATAATTATACATATCTCCGACATATATGTACAAAATTCCCATAAGATACATATCTAACAAATGAGTTACCAGGTTATATTTTCATCTTGACCTTATAAGGTTAAACTGTTGCCCAAAGCAGGTGTTCTAGCTGACACAGTGGATGAGAGTTCCAGGAGTTCTATATTCTTTCCAACACTTCTTAATTTTTGTCAATTTTGGTGAATATGAAGTGGTGTCTTACTAATTTAATTTGCAATTCCTTGATTACTGATTTTAAGCAATTTTTCACATGTCAATAAGTTATGTGTGTGTTTAACTCCTTGCCCATTTTCCACAGGGCCGTTTGCACCTTTCTCATTGTGTTGTAGTTCACTATATATGGTATTCTAGATAATGATCTTTTATTAGCTACACAATGTTGAAAAGATCTGTTCCTTCTATTTTCAATTCATATCACACTTCACCTCAGAAAAGTCAGATGCAGGATCCAAAGGTTTTCATTTCTCTAAAAGTGCTGATATCAATAGCTACAGATATAGACAGATTTCGAGATAAATAATTCATTAGCGTTTAAAAGAAATGTATTCATATCTTTGCCCAAGCTTGCAGAAGGTGCTTGAAGAGCTTATTAAAATAAACCAAGCTAAATTAAAAAAAAAAAAAGGCAGCACTGTGATGATGAAGGCTTCCATGTCAAGACTCCAAATACACTAAAAGTTGATCTCCAACTATATTCACAATGACAATACTTCAAACGGCTTCTTTCACTC
This sequence comes from Sus scrofa, assembly GCF_054392235.1. Classification (NCBI taxonomy): domain Eukaryota; kingdom Metazoa; phylum Chordata; class Mammalia; order Artiodactyla; family Suidae; genus Sus; species Sus scrofa. The sequence goes on from NC_139391.1 coordinate 17,735,092, forward strand.
ATAAAGCATTCTATTTATTTCTAGCGTATTTATCACCCAGCCAGCATAGACAAATTATACCAAGTTTACCACTGAGTTTCAAGTGCGGTCTTAGCGTAAAGCTTTTTCTTTAATACAATTGTCTTGGAGTCATATTTCTAGTCAATTCATCTTTGGGTTTATGAGGAACTTAAGAATATACTCTATCAAAAATGTAGGTTTTTTTAAGGGCAGTGAAACACTCCAGATGATACTATAATAATGATGCATACATACATCATTATATATTTGTCAAAACACATAGAATGTACAGCGCCAAGAATGAACTGTAACGTAAACTGTCGACTTTGAGTGACAGTGATGTGACAGTATAAATTCATCAATTCTAACAAAAGTACAACTCTGCTGTGGGAGTTTGATAGTGGGGTAGATCACACACAGGCAGGGGCAGCAGGTACATGGAAATTTCTGTATCTCCTGCTCAACTCTGCTGTAAACTTAAAACTGCTCTAAAAATAGAGTCTATTAAAAATAAAAAAAAAATAAAAAGAACTTTAAACACAGAAATGAGCCTTTTAAGTCCCTCTAAGAAGTGAGTTCCCAAGGGTATTGGTGGCATTTCTGGAGTGCTGGGATGCAGGTTCAATCCCCAGCCCAGCACAGTAAGTTAAGGATCCAACACTGCTGTAACTGCAGCACAGGTCGAAATTGTGGCTTGGATCTGATCCTTGGCCTGGGAACTCCATGTGCCTTGGAAGATCCTCTAAGAAGCATTACTGGCTAATGTAGGGGGCAGGGGAAGCAAACAAGCAAAGAAACATGAAAATCCCAACTAGTTTCTATAGCAACAGAACCGGGAAAATAATAATGTTTGAAGAGACAACAATGGTAACAGCAACATCAAATGCTTACTGAATGCCAGGCAGTACTCTAAAGAGTTTTACCCCAATAAACTCAAGTTAATATTCCTAAGAACCCTATGGGATAAGAACTGTTACTAACTTCCTTTTAAAGATGAAGTGACTGAAACTCAGAGTTTAAGAACATGTTCAAGATCACACAACCAGTTAAAGGCAGCAGATTTCACTGGGTTGCTGTTCTTACCTCCTATAAGCATCACTCGCCTTCTACAGCAGTACAGAATCAGGCTAGTGAGCGGATCACAGAACAGTACACCCGAAGGTGCTTCTACAGAGTTACATGGGGGCAGGTATTGAATGTAATAACACAGTTTGACGTTCAGAGTTCCACTATGATACATTAATGTGAGAACATGTTTCTCACATTTCCTGTATAAAAATTAATAAACTCTTAATTAAATAGACTTGTGAGACCAAAATTGGTAGCTCTCCTGCACTTGGACAACAGCATAGCCCAACAGGAAGAAGAAAGACTCCTCTTCTTTCCTGGCAAGGACTCAGCCAATGAAAAGCCATGGACTTTTGTTTACTCTAGCCCTCCCGAGTTCCTTTTTCCTCCTATAAAAGAGTTCTCCTCCCCTTGCTGTGGGGGGACTTACACATGGCTCATCATGGTTGCAGACCCTGAACTGCAATTCTCTGTTAATCCCGAATAAACTCACCTAGGCTGGAGACACAGCGGGCAGTCTATGTGTTTTAGGTCAACACACGGCTGTCAGCATCTTTCTGATATCAAGCCAAGAAAGGTAGTAATAAAAGCACTGGCATCAGTGTTATGCACAGCATTTACTCTAGACTGTTGTTATGTTGTTATCTGTGCACTTCATTTGACTGGAGATCCTGTGCGAGACGGGGAAACGCACATTTGTTGAGTGTCTTTTCTATGCTAGATATTATGCTGCCCTTTGGAAATGTCATTCTCTAGTCACCAGTATCTCTGTGGTGTTTAACTTCATTTCAAGAGACAGAGCTGCTGCCATATAAAAACATAAGTGAGTTACCTTCCTGCACCAAGAGAATTATGCAAACGTGGGATCCACAGAGGAATTAACCTCTTTGTTAACAACCAGATAATTCACAGCCAGGAGAGAAATTTAAAGACAATGTAATGAACAGAAAAAAAAAAAATTAGCTAATCCATATCCATCTATCTAAAGCTGCAGGCACTTTCTGTTTTGTTAAGAGGAGGGAAGCCTTAGACGGGTACAGCCTGATGTGAAAGTGTAACCTTATCATCGCGCAACACTGATCGGAGGTATTGAGAGCCTTTGACATCTCCACTAGCATTTATTATCTTTGAAATCAAAGAATCCATTTTAGCCATCCTTTAGAAGCATCAGCCCATCACAGCTGTCAGTGTCTCCATCGAGTTGAGTTTACCTCCATTTCAAGCAAGAGAGGGGGCTGTCACTCGAAAACCTAAGTGTCTGAATCTCACTCTCTCCAAATTCACAGAGGGAACCATTTCGGCTAATGTATTCATGTAGTAATGAGTTTGATGGCAGAGAGGACTAACTGTCCTCCAGGATCTACTTTTCCCTCCTCCCTTTCAGGAATACAACACCTTCCCTCCAACCCCCATGGAGCTTTAGGAAGGCATACTCAGGGAAAGACTACATTTCCTGCAATCACCTCGAAAACCCTTTAACAGTTTAAAGTATTTGCCTACCTAAGACCCTGAAGTTTCACTTCAGTATAGAAAAGCAAGAGAGGCAAACTGTTTTCTTTTTCCTTTTTTTTTTTTTGTCTTTTTAGGGCTGTGCCCGTGGCACATGGAGGTTCCCAGGCTAGGGGTCTAATTGGAGCTGTAGCCGCCAGCCTACACCACAGCCACAGCAACGCCAGATCCGAGCTGCCTCTGGGATCTATGCCACAGTTCAGGGCCACGCCAGTTCCTTAATCCACTGAGCGAGCCCAGGGATCCAACCCGCAACCTCATGCCGAAACCATTTTCTTTAAAGGACTTGTAGAAGAAGGTTTACAGCAGCTTTACTGAAACTATCCCCCAATTGGAAACAACCTGAATGTTCTTCAAGAGAAGACTGGAAAAACAAAGTGTGTTATATTCATGCAATGGGGTAATGTGTAATACAAAGTGGTAGACTACTGAAATACAAAACAACATGGATGACTCTTTAAAACATTATGTGGAGCCTAAGAAGCCAGACATGAAAGACCACAGACTCTGTGATTAGATTTATACGAAGTTTAAGAATAGGCCAATCTAATCTATGGTGAGAGAATTCAAAACAGTGGCTCTCTCTCAGGGTGGGATTGAAGCCTAGTACTGACGAGAAGGGAGCATGAGGAAACCTGGGGTGTTGGAAAGTTCTGTATCTTGATATGGGTGATGGCTAAACAGATGTGTACTTTAAAATTCATTGATCTGTGCACTTTATTATACTTCAGATAAATAGATCAGGAGGAGGAGAGAGAAAGAGAGAAAGAGAGAGAGAGGGACAGAGAGAGGGGGGAGGGGGGCAGGAGAGGGACATATCCTTAGCAGTGTCAATCAATGGGTACAACCTGAAACCTCCTCTGTAGAATAAAACTAATACCAAATGTGTTACACTTTCGAGGCAACCGGTTCTTAAATTTACCAAGGCCAAGAGAAGGTCATCTGTGCTCCTTCCCTAGTTATTATTTGTTTCTTACTTAAATTATTTGGTTTTGGCATATACCAGTTGGAAGTCAGAGAGAAAACAAACCAAAAAAATAGTCAATTGAGGGTTAAAATGCGTGGTTAATCTGCCTGGGTGTAATCAAATGTCAACAATAACCTCGAACTTCTCTAGTAATTTGGAAGGAGAATCTGTGCACTCACCTAAATGGTACAAACTTGGGAGTCAGAAATACTCCTATTTCATTCTTGACTGTATTTGATCTGTATTGATATTGTATCTGTATTGACTATTACTCAAGAAAGTGATTGTCTGTACATGTTTGATTTCAGCATTTAATTCATTTAGTCATTTTCTGCCTTGTTCACAAAACGTTCAAAGTACTAATAATACATTTATTACTAAGTGAAATTACTACTTTATTCAAAGCACCTCTGCTACCTTTAATTCAAAAGGCCACAGAGAACATGCGACAGGCAAGTGGCAGTGGCCAACCTCTCCCAGGAAAGTTGGGTACTCCAGGAAGCCATCTCTCTCCTTTCCATGTGTTTATACCCAAGCACCTCCTTGCGTAAATTTTAGAACATTTTTTAAATGGTGCACATGGCTTCTGTTTCCCTGAGCAGTGGAACTGATTTAGCAGTCTTTGGGTCAACCTGACATCAGACAAACCTTCAGATACCACAGCTTATTCTAACACAAGAGCTAAAAGCAGAGTTGGTTATGCTGTTTGGTGAGTGGCAGGCTAATGGAGGATGTGTTTTTCTTTTATTTATAGCTCCATTATTATGACTTGAAATCCAACAAACCATGGTGGGCTTCTGTTACACAATCAAGGGTCTTCAGTTAGTTTCTTCAACACAACAGACTGTTCACAGAATCACAGATAGGGATGATGCACACGTTTCCCACTTTGAATCCCCTGCTGTCCAAGAACCTGTTTTTCTGCCAACAAAGTGACAGCAAGCAGCCAGCATATTCAAACAGAAGTCCCCTTTTAAAAAGTAAAATATTAGGTGAAACCATATGAAACATTGACAATTTCATATGGTTCAATCTAATATTTACATCAAATCACAGGATGAGTTAAATGAGAGATGAAAATGACCAAAAAGGAGCTGGCAAGATTAAGAGTAATTCTTCTAGTCCAAGTTCTTCCACCAGGGGCACAAACTGGCGACATCCGAATGAACTTAGAAAATAACTTAAGCCAGGCAATCCCTTAAGCCTAGACATGTCCTGCTACCTCAACACAGTTTTTTTTGCAAAACCTTCATGGGCTTCAAAGTCCTAAGACAACTACTGCCAACCATGCATCCAACCTGCTCAGCAGGCTCCATGCGCCCCCATCCTCACAGTCCAACAGGTTACTGCCAATGAGAAATCTGGCTCTGCTCCCTTCTGGCTCCAAGCATAGCTAAGGCAGATGGAGAAGCCCTGGGAGCTAGCGGTGGCAGAATTTTGAAATTTCCCATTAAGCTGCCTTGATTTTTATGCCCACAACATACAAAAACAAAAACAAAAACAAAAATTTTAAAAAGCATCAGATTTCGTAAAATCATCTAACAACTTTTTTAAACTTCAAAATAAAAAAAGCTGTAGTTTCCTATTATTCACAATATCATAGGTTGTATATAAGGGCAGGTGTAGATCTTTGCATCAACACGCCTTTCTCCCCACCCCACACCTCCCTACTCCCATCCTAATGTTGAAATAAGCTAAAAATTGAAATTCATAAAGTGCAGTCTCTTTCTATGCCCAAGCAAAGAACATCTTATCAGGAAAGTTTATTTCTAAAGTAGCCATGCTGAAGCCCTATGGTGTTCTACTCAATTTTCTTTATTAATCCAGAATTACCTTTTCATGTGCAAGAGAACTGACATTTTCAGGGGGAAGATTGTCATATGGATGCAGACTGGATACTGCTCTGTAGCAAATGTGGTCAAGTTTTAAACGCGTGGTTCTTAAACTCACATGCTTGCACTTTTGACAAAAATGGGGATTATTTTCATGGCTTCAAATTTTGAGTGTAACCCCAGGTTTATGTCCCTCAAACACGTCATATTTGGTTAAAAATTGAAGTAACATTGTTTAGAGTCTATTGTTTTCACGCCCCCTCCTTAAATGTACTCATTGCAAATAGCAGTTCTCTAAGATCTAAACTTCTGTCCTCTGGAGCTTCCCCAAAGACTAGTTAATCCAGAATCTGAGAGACAATGGATGTCAGGCAGGAAGAGAGCTCAGAGATGACTTTGTTTATATATAAAAATCTAGGATCAGAGGTGAGAGAACTTTGTACCAGGTTGTGGAACAACTTGAACCTGGGTCCTCCAATTTTCCCCAGGCTGCATGGGTCTATATCAAGGTGAGAAAAGGAATGTCCCTACCTGTGACTGGAAACAGAACAAAAGAAAAATGGGAAGGTAATCAAACATTTATGGAGCCTTGCTATCTTCTTGGTACTGAAGTAAACAAAGCAAAGACAGGTAAGCGAACTTGGGGAATAGCAGTATAGCTGCCATCTATGGAACAGTGACAGGAAAGCAAACCAAAGGTAACCATAGTGATACCTGATTTTTTAAGCACATTCTACCTTCCTAAAAGTAATGCATTATTTCACTTAATCCTTACGACAATCCAATGATAGCAATAATAATAATAATAATAGTTAATAGCAGTGGCTACTATTTATTGAGCATCTCTTTATGTGGGCTGAACATTGTGCATTTTATAAATAGTATTTATTTTATTTATACAATGTGATAATGAGTGTGTTCTCCATAGTATAAAAGTGAGCAAACGGAGACTTAGAGAGTATAAATAACATGTCCAAGGTCACACAACTAGTAAATGAAGGAACATCTAGGTCATCTGAACAAAGGACTTAAGCTTTTAAGTGCACTACTATTCTGGTTCTCAAAAACAGGCTGGTTAAACATTAACATAAAACTCTTGCTGTATCAACACGCTTGGTCTTCTTGATTTTCCTCAAGAATAAACCAGATCTAAAATAAAAGTCGTTTTACAAAGAATATTCTAATTATCTAATCTTTTTATGTTACAAGCTGTAGTGAATCACAGTTTTGATATTATATCTAGAACTGTTACTGGCTGTGGTCATTTAAAATATCCCGTGTTTTAACAGTGGGGAAAGAATTTCATAGCCCTTTTGAGTGTAAAGGGAATTGGGTTTAATGCATGTGTATTGAGAGAGAGGTGGGGGAAAGAGAGGGAGAGACGGAAGGCAATATGGTGGAAGGAGGTACTATTTATTCAGTGCTTTTAGGGTTCTGTTGGAGACCATGCTGCTTAATAATTTCAGCACAATAATTTTTTAAAAAAGTAGCCCTGGTAACAAAATCTATGATTGAAGTATGCTATAAAAAAAGAAACACTGTGTGGTGGCTGGTCCTAGACAAACTGACAAGCTTTGTTCTATCCTTTTGAAACCCAAGGCATTATTTACATACACTCAGCTGCAACACAGAATCCCTTTATTAAAAGAGCTTTTTACACTTATCTGTATATAAAAATAGAAATAGTTGAATAAGACCATGTATTTTTTTCTTGTGCTAAATTACTGGTTAGAAAAGAAAATTGTAGAAATGTGCTGAATGGTACTGAGTGATCTGCACTGAAATTGAACTATGTCTCCTTGAGGGGCACTCACTTGACTGTCCTCTTCTTTGTTCCCCAAGCAGTTAAGGTGCTGTGACTCTGAGCTGAAGGACCGAAACAGGGGACACTGAAGGTATTGGCAACAATCAAAGCAATTTAATAGCTCATCATAAAGCCATTTCCCCCCCTGCCTTCCAGTTCTCAGGGATCCAACCTACCTTCAGCTTTTGGAGTGGGGGGCAGTGGTTCGTGTGGGCAGGAAGCATGTTTTTAGAGTAGTATGCAGATATAAACATAGGTGATAGATGCCTTTGTGTTCTTGAGCTTAGCAATAAGCTTGTAGAAACTGTGCACATCAGACTTAAACCACAGGAGAAGGTTTAATTTTCCATTTGGATCCCCACGGTGAGCACAGGATTATGCTTCTTCTAAGGCAGTTTATCATTGATCCATCCATCTGGCCACCCAGCCCTTCCCAACTCTCAATGGAAAGCACAGGGTTAGGTGCTTTAGATACATACAGAGGCACTAGAGCAGAATAATGAGTCGTCAGACCTGTGCTTGAATACTGGCTCTGCTAACACAGGAGCTGTGCAGATTTAGGACAGATTTCTTGACTCTTGAATCTTAATTTCCTCATTGTAAGAGGCTGTCAATAATATTGCCTTACTTCTCAATGAATTAGTGTGGGGATTAAATAAGATAATGCACCTGACACACAACCAGCACCTGATAGACAGTAGGCATATTAGGTAGTATCATTCCCATTTGAGGTATGAGAAAACTAAAGCTCAGAAGAGGTAAGTGATTTGTGTAGGATCTCAGACCTAGTAAGTGTTGGTACCAAGACCATACCCTAGGAATATGAGAAACATACACAACTCCTCAAGTAGCATGCTTCTCCTTTCATGTGCTCATGGTCTGGGGAGGAAGACAGTTACCTAAACTTGGGGTTTCCTACAACCCTTATAACTGAAGCGCTACAAGACGAGGCAGCAGAGGTGTGGGCCAGGAAACCTCCTAGGAAGATGTGATGCCCACAATGAGTCTTAAAAGACCTTCCAGAACCTCTTAGAAATTCAGAGGAGGAGGAGACTGTACTCAGATTGAAGAAAGGGCCAGTGCAAAGGAAGAGAGAGATGAAAGAGCAGGGTGTTCTGAGGCTGCAGCCCAGGGTCTGTTATGGACGCCAGCACGGGGAGGGCAGAATCTAGACCAAGATAATCTTTACCTAGATCAGGAGCCACAGACAGCGTTTAAATAGATGGATGAACTTAAGAGTTAAAATGGCTGGAAGGGAATCACACTTGAATCTTTTCCATTTTCACTTGGAAACAGAACATCTCTCCCACCAGGCAGGCTCATCCAATGTTTCCATGCCAACCGACTGCAGAGGCCTGGGATAGGCTAAGCCCCAAGGCAGGGAGTGATGTGGAGTGGTGCAGGGAAAAGAGGAGAGCAGGGTCAAAGTGTGGGGGTGGGCTGTAGAAAGAACGGGGAGCAGTCACTATAGAGTAGGGAGGGGGCAAGAGTAAGAACTAGAAATGAGGACCGGTAACCCTAAACTTATGGCAAGCCTGGTCACTACTCCCCCCACACGCACAGACATAGCATTCAAACCAGCGTTTTTTGAGCTCACCTATGCTCTGAACATATTCCAAGGGACCTCATGCAATTTAAGAACTTCTAATCAGTTCATTCGGTCACTGGAAATCAAAATAGGAATGTTAGAATTCTCTCTCAAGATAATCTTTCCAATCTTTTCAATATGCTTTCCAAAGTTACTTAGTCTTGAATTAGGAAATTTTATTTTTGCTAAATGTTAGCATCAGGTTCAAGGTTGGTTTCCAGATTCTGAGTCTGGATGGAATCAAAGTTGAAAAGTCATCCCAGGAACCTGTCTTCCCATTAGCTGCAGGTTGGCATTAATTAGACTTCCATGTGAGAAATCTAAGACTTTTTAAGCTTTTGTTTCCAGGTTGATGAGGAGGTAAAGTAAAAGAAAAAGAAAAGATGAAACAATGGTTTTTAATGTTACTGCATATTGAAATCACTAGGGAGCTTTAAAAAATACTGATGTCCAGGACACATTCTCAGATTCTGACTCAATAGGTTTAGGTTGAGCCTGGATATCAGGGTTTTTAAGAGCACTTGTGATACTCTTATTTATAATAAGACTTGGTCTTTGTCTCATTCTTGGCACTGAGCTCCTAAATGCCTGGAATGTTCTAAGTGGTAAGAGCCATAAAGGTGTCTCTTATTATTCATAATAAGCTTTTTCAACCACACCCTAGTTTCTGTTAATGAGTTGACTTTTAGAAAGTCCCTAAGGATGGGAGCTGCTTGCTCAGGGAACCATGTGATTAGAGGGCTGAGCTTTCAGCTTCACTTCTCACCTCTTGAAGAAAGAAGAGAGGCTGGAGGTTGAAATAATCACCAATGGCCAATGATTTAATCCATCATGCCTGTCTAATAAAAATTCTAACCAGCGGTGTTGAAGGAGCTCCTGGGTTGCTGAAAACATGGAGATGCTGACTGGGTGGCCCTCACTGAGAGGCGGGGCATTCCCGGAGAGGCTGTGGAAGCTCTTGCATCTTCCCCATATTTTGCCCTGGGCATCTCTTCCACTTGGCTGAGTTTTATTCTTCTATAATAAAGCAGTAATCTACAAAGTAAACTGTTTTCTTCAATACCATGAGTTACTGAACCCAAAGAGAGGACTGTGGGAACCTCTCTGACTTACAGCCAGTTGGTCAGAAACAGAAGTAACAATCTGGATTTGGGACTGGTGTCTGAAGTGGGGGCAATCCTGTGGGACTAAGCCCTTCACGTGTGCAATCTGACACTCCTTGCACGTAGAGGGTGTCAGAATTGAGTTAAACTCAACGCAGCCAGTGTTGGAGAACTGGTCAGTGTGGGGAAAAACCCACACATCTGGTGTCACAGGTGAAGTATTCAGTGAGTGGTATAAAGGAAACCCAAAGTTATTCCCTTCAACTCCCCAAGTGACTCTAACATGCAGCCCAAGTTGGCAAACACTGAGATAAAGCATGAAGAGTCAAGCAGTAAAACAGATTTACTTTAGAGATTCTTCTTGGCTCTTCCCGGGAGAGAAAGCCAGTGTGAACTGGTCACGGGGGACATGGCCTATCCTGGCAAGTACTCCGATGCTTGAGAAATCCCTCTCAATCAAGGGAGACCAATCTAAATTCAGTGTAGGCCGGGGAGGTGGGTTTGGTCACCAGACTTGGACGTACTTTTATTGCTGGTCCCCCCTCTAAATGGGCAGAATGCTAAAGCAAAGACTGAGTGTATTTATCCTTGTATTCCTTGAACCCACCTAAGTGTCTGGCACATGGGCTATCAACAGTTGTCTTCTAAAATGAATGAATGGAAAAGCATGAGGCACAAGTGAACGGAATGAATGTCAGACCTAATTTTCCCCAGACTTTCTTCTTAGCATTCAGTAAGTCATGGGCAACAGCAGCTTTAAAGAAAAACAAAATATAACAAGAAATAAACAACCAGACGCCCTTTGTAATTTCGAATTACAAATATTCCCAGAATGTCTTCCTACTCAGACTTTATGCTACACTGAGCCATAGACTGAGCCTTCCAGCAAAAGACTACGTTTTAAAAGAACTGACTACTGGTTCTATGTCAATTGGTAATTAGTTTGCTGTTTTAAGAACTCCTTACTTTAAATTTTTATTACTATAATTTGGGTTTGTGCAGCCTAAAAAGCACAGCAAGCAGTATTTTGGATGGGGCTGGAGCAGATCATTCAGCACTTCCTGTAATTTCAGCAATGTTTCAAATAAATTCCCAAGATCATTATTTCCCAAATTTTCTTTATCCCAAGTAGCACGAGGAATTCTTGCTTAAATCCACATTGCTAGAGGACAGGCAAGCACCATCACAGAGGGTCTGTAAATCTTCAGAATACCTTAACCTGCAAAGTCCTGAGTACAGCATTTTTACAGGTAAAATGATAAAGATGGAGAAGGGAAAAAGAAGGAAATAGGACATAACAAATACTATGTCTATTCCACAGCAGACCTTTTGGAAGCAAATAATACTCTTGCTGGATTTAATACCTGTAACAATCTTTTAAATAGATATTTATTCCTGTTCCACATCAGGAATGTGATTCCAAAAATACTTACCCTCTTCTATCATCATAGGTTAATTTTACCTGTTTTTTTAATGTTATATGAATGGAATCACATTGTAGTAGGCAGAATAACGGCCTCCTCCAAAGATGTCCATACCTTAATCCCTGAAATCTTTGAATATTACGTGTCAAAAGAAGACTTTGTAGATGTGACGAAGGTTAAGGACCTTGAAGAGGGAAAATTATCTTGATTTAGCTGGGTGGCCCCAATCTAATCACCCAAGTCTTTGTAAGTGTAAAAAGTGCAGAACCTTTCCTAGGTAGGTGAGAGAAATGCACGTGAGAAGGAGTGAACTTTGTACTCAGCTTTTAATAGGAAGGAAAAGGGCCACCAGCCATAGAATGTGGCAGTCTCTAGAAGGTGGGAATGCCTCTCAGCGGACAGCCAGCAAGAGAGCAGGGGCTTCAGTCCTACAACTGCAAGGAAACAAATTTTGTCAACAATCTAAGTAAACAAGAATTAGGTCTTCCCTTAGAACTTTCAGAAAGGAACATAGCCTGCTGATACACTGATTTTAGTTTGGACTTCTAACCTACAGCACAGTTTAAGACAATAAATTTGTGTGGTAATTTGATACAACAATCCCAGAAAACTAATATACATGTAGCTTATGTGTGTGGCTGCCTTCTTTCATTCAGTATTATATTTATAATACTCCTATCTGCTATTATATGTAGCAGCTGCTCATTTTCATTGCTGTATAATATTCCTTTGTGTAAATATACTACAATTTATTTGCCTTGGGTTATTTCCAGGTTTAGGCTACCACAAACAACCTTGCTATGAATATTCTTTTATGTGTTTTTGCTGAACACATATAAATATTTCTATTGTGTATATACCTAGGAATGAATCACAGGGTACAATATGTTCAACAAGAGTTAATACTGACAGCCTTCTGAGGTGGCCATACCAATTCAGAACCATGAACAATGTATGAGATGCCCATGAAAGTCTCCACATGTTTGCCAACATATGCAATGAACAGTCTTTTTCATAATTCTGATGGATAGATCATGGCATTAGGATTTGAGTCTGCATTTTCATGATGACCAATGAATTGAACACCATTTCATATGTGAACTCACCATTTACATATCCTCTTTCATGAAATATCTGTTCAAGTCTTTTGACCATTAAAAAAAAAAAAAAGTGGTCTCTATCTTGCTCTTTTTTTTTTTTTTTTGCCATGCCCATGGCAAGCAGAACTTCCTGGGCCAGGGACTGCTGGTCTCTTATCTTTTTCTTAATCATTTATGACAGTTATTTATATATTCTGACTATAACTGATTCTTCCAGATCTCTGTCTGCATTGTACATCTATTCCTATGCTCTTTTTACACTTTCCTATTACTTGTGGTATCTTGCTGAACAGAAGATTTTAATTAGTTTAATTTATCAATATGATAAAATTTCCTCTATGATTAGGGCATTTTGTATCATACCCTCTCAGAAGATTTTAATTAGTTTAATTTATCAATATGATAAAATTTCCTCTATGATTAGGGCATTTTGTATCATACCCAATTTGTATTTGTTCTCCTTCCTTTGCTGTGTCATGCTGGGTAATAACATATACTCTCTAACCTTGGTTTCATTAACTGTAAGAGGGGTAACAATGATACCCACTGGAGTCACTTTGTTAATTAGCATTTTATTTTGCATTTTTTATCTTGTGTTTATAAGAGAGATTGGATTGTAAATTTCTTTATGTTACCATGTCATGTTTTGGTATCAAGGTAATATTAACACTGTGAAAGAGCTAAGAAGTCTTCTTTCTTTTCTACTTTCTGGAAGGGTTTGTATAAGATGCTGGGTGATTTACAGACATTATTCTTCATAAAACCTTTTGAGTTGTGTACTTATTATCCTCATTTCATAGAAGAAGTTGAGGCCTGGAGGGAGACGAAATGAATTGCCAAAGTCACAACACAAGAAATAGGTGGCAGAGCCAGGATTCAAATCCAGGCACTTGTGAATCTTAAACCCAGGCTTTGTGTCTGTTCCATTAGGCTGTGGACTCATGCATGAATGGCTGAATGAGTTGGTATTCTAGAGGAGTTAGCATTTCATTCCATTACAGTGCCTAATTCCTTCCCACAGAGAGGAAATACACTGCCAAAGATGACCAAAAACAAACAAACAAACAAACAAAAAAACCAAACAAACAACAGCTTTGCTTTTAGAATCTCTCCTATTTGACCTTTCAAATACCTATTTCCTAGGCCCCCTCCCCTACCCAAAACACACACTGTCAGATCTTGGAGCAGAGTCTGGATTAAGAATAACACATTATTTTCATCTGTTTTTTTTTTTAAAACTAGCTTTGACTGAATCCTTGAGGGCATATCTGATCCACCTTTTCGCTCCGTGACAGCCTTCCACCCAGAATTTAGTAATTAAGACACCAAAGAAAAACCCAAACCCTTATCCTTTCCACACAACCACACTTGCTATGGGTTCATCAAAAGGTTCTGCAATCTTCCCTTCCTGTATGCAGCAGGAAAGTTCACGCCTCTTTGCTGAGGATGCTGGATCCAGGAAGGGTGTCACCCTATGGTTTAAATTTGAGCCATCATAAACCCACGTCAAGGATCCACTCACCAACCACCTTTTTAAGGTACTCATTTATTATTGAAGGAGATGCACTATATATTAAATGATTATATTTTCTAGTGTAAAACTTACACGCCTTTCTACAACACATCTAAGTACCAGTAGGAATGAGGGAGCATATATGACATCTAGCCTATCCAAGAAAGTGTGGTATTTTCCAGAACCCTGGACATAAGGTTAAGAGCAGGGATTTAGCATCAGACAAAACCAATTTGTATTTGTTCTCCTTCCTTTGCTGTGTCATGCTGGGTAATAACATATACTCTCTAACCTTGGTTTCATTAACTATAAGAGGGGTAACAATGATACCCACTCATAGACGTTATGAGACCTAAATTCTCATCACTGTCCTCGTCCCCAGGATACCTGGCTCCGTTATATAATCAAGGACTCATCAGAAGATCTGAGTGTGTTGTGGAGGTGGGCATAGTATGGGGGCATCCATTTATGAGGGAAGGTGCAGGAACAGGGAATTTTAGGAAAAGAGGACTGTGTTATTGTCTTATAAAGGGCCAACAATGGGGTTCATTCAGCAGAGGCCTCTGATAAATGGGGAAACTCTCCACGGACCTGGACTCAGAGCAATAGAAACACAGAGACCTTCCTGCTGGCTAACTTGGAGACCTCCTAACAGGAAGCTGGGGATTCACAGAAGCCACGGGAGCTGGTTTAAGGGCTTTGTCTGGAGAGTAAGAACTGCAAAGTTAATTTACAAGAGAATTTATATTTTCGTGATAGAGGTCACGAGACACCACCAAATATCTTATTTACTGTGAAGTTCTATTCAGTTCACATTGTATTTTCTCCTTATTTTACCCATGAAAACACATTCTTTTTAAGTGTGGCATCTATCATCTCAAAGGCCAAATCTGCATTTTTGAGAAAACTAAGGGGGAAAAAGTATATGGAGTAAGCCCTCTGTTCTAAAACAATATAGCATACAACAATGTTTAAAAATACAGTGGAAGACACTAGAATGTGATATCTTTTAAAGAGTCTTTTTTTTTAAAGGAAAGATGCTGTAAATGTTTTAAATATATGAAAATACAATTTTAGAAATAATAAAAAAATTGATATTGGAAAATTCTTACTTTTTTTTTTTTTTTTTGCCAAAAGCCATAAGTTTATGATAGAGTATGGGCCTGGGCTTCCTATTTATTGAGAAAATGGTATAAAAAAATGAAGAAAGTACATAAGGAAAAAGAAAGTCTAAAAGACGGCTTTCTCTGTGAAAAAAGGACAAAAGTAAAAGGGCATCCCAGGCATTTTATAATTATTTGAAACCAAAATATTGAGGGATTAAGAATTTAAATAAAGTAGCTATCACAATGCTTGCCTTAATTTTCTTAGCTATAAAGTAGAATTATATGGATAGAAGATGGAGATGTACCTAGTGGGATTTAAAATATAAATTTTAAAATTTGGAGTACTCTTCTTGATGCTAAGATTTTGATTCTATTTTTTTATTTTTTGTTTTTTTTGTTTTTTTTTTTTTTGCTATTTTTTTGGGCCGCTCCCATGGCATATGGAGGTTCCCAGGCTAGGGGTCGAATTGGAGCTGTAGCCACCGGCCTACGCCAGAGCCACAGCAACTCAGGATCTGAGCCGCGTCTGTAACCTACACCACAGCTCACGGCAATGCCGGATCGTTAACCCACTGAGCAAGGGCAGGGACCGAACCCGCAACCTCATGGTTCCCAGTTGGATTTGTTAACCACTGCGCCACGACGGGAACTCCTGATTCTATTTTTTTTTAACATTAAAATGCTCTTTCTTATATAAAATGATGGCAATAATAAAGATCAATCAATTTAACATATAATTTGTATGTGTGTTTTTTTTTTTTTAGACTTCTTAGTTGGTAGAAATTAAGTTGTCAATCCCATATTAGGCCCTTGATTTTCAAAATTCTAATGCTATTTGTCAGGGAACTCTCTAAGGAATCACACATGGAAAGGACTCCAACACCCAAGAGGTTTCAGTGATTTCAAAGTCCTTTGAAGCACTTCTATACATTTTCTTAAAAATTTAGACCTGAGGAACATGAAGGGCAGAAACTTTTGCAGAAGAGTAAGACTAAAGGGTACTGCAGGTGCTCACTAAAGGTGAAGTAATGACACCATGTAACTTTTGAAAGATTTCCTACAGTGGGAAGAGATGACTGAAAGTAGGCCACCGAATGCTCAGAGCAAGTGGGAATTTCAAGTTTCTCAAGCACTGGGAAGGCTGAAAGATAATATTTCTACATGTCATAAAAGGAGGCATATGGTACTTTACATAAAGTACTCTTTTAGGTAGAAGACAAAGCTTGGCTCCTTGAAAATCTTCCAATGCAGACTTCCTGTTTCTTACACTTGCTGTGCTACATACTAAGGGAAACACACATGCTTCCAGTTTTGAGCAAACTGTCCTAAACCAGGTGTCAGCAGGACTGGCATCATGGGTGTAAGTGGGCCTGTGTGGTCGCACAGAGTACTGCCCTTAGGATTATTCTCTGCTCCTGCCATCTTGATGTTCTCATTTTTGAACACAGAGATCCATTTTCATTTTGCACTGGGCCCCCCAGTTTGTGTAGCTGGTTGCAGATCCCAGGCTGCATGTCTCCCTATATGCGGGGCATGATGTATGATAGGCTCTTCGACTCTGTTCTTTGATATGGGCTTTATACAGTTAGGGCTACGCAGGCTGCAGTATCTCCTGGCAGAAGAGGGGCAGAGAATTTGTTCACACCATTGTCACGGTTTCAGCTCAGGGGGTCTCGCTCAATTTAACCAAATCCACAGGCTCTGGGCATCTTCAAACTAGAGTATAGGATCTGAGGTGACTGGATGATATTCATTCAGCTGTCCATTTAACATTTAATCAGGCACAAAGAGTTCTATAGAAATCACGCAATGTGTAATGTGGCAGCAAATGAAATATGAGGCAAACACTAGACAAAATGACATGTGAGTTGTGGGTTCACACACCTTTAAAGAGTGGACTGAGGCAAGGGCTCGGTACTATCTATGCTTGGAGAAAAGAGTAGATAGCTCAATGCTTTGTGCCTGATTCCTCATTTGAAAACTATGGGAAAACAATACCTACTTAACAGATATTTTATATCAAATCAAATAAAATGTATGAAAGCCCTTTGGTAAAGCCACATGACACCATCGGTAGGGGCAGAGGACAAATGGCTTAAGTTCTAGGTCCAGTTAGGCCTCTTGTAGGTAAACTTCAAACCTGGTCTCCATTTTCTCTTCTTTACCATGGGGCTAAAAATAGCCCCTATCTCAGATGGTTTTTATGAGAATGAAATAAGATAATCCACATAAGGTCCTTAGCAAACTGTCTGGCATAGAAGAGGATGCAATTATAATTAGCTGTTGATTATTAAGAAGTATTTTAAAACAACTTGTGAATATTTGTTATTTTTTTCTGTTCTTACTGATTTATAATAAATAGAAATGTGGATTTGAAGTCTAACCTATATTAAATATGACATTTGCTTGGCTAAGTGAATTAAAAAGAAAACATGAGACAATTATCACTACTGAATAGGACAGCTTACACTCTGATCAAGAAGAGACAAGGAGCTCTGCTAGGCAGGGAACCACTTGCAAGCCGTGAGGCAATTAAATAAAATTTTAATTAAAAGTTATATGTTCTCCAGTGTAGTAACATCCATAATTCATTAACATGATTGATTCAACGGTTATTGGATGCTAGACGGTGCAGATACAGACTGTCCCCGGGCAAATCTCCATTCAAGAGGTGAGGGGCTCACCATCCAGTGGGGGGACAGGTGAGTCAGGAGGTGGGAAGTGGAGCAGGTGTAAGGTGAGAAGAGAGCTTCTGTGCAGAGGAACACAAAGGAGCATGTGCTTAATTAACTCAACCCAGCATCTATGAGTCGATGGTGATTCTCCTAATATTTTGTTCTGTTTAACCATGTTCAATTGCTACTCAAAAAGTTCATTCAATTAAGTATTTAAAGAATTCCTGTAATGCATCTGGCACTGGTTAAATGCTGAGATAAAAAGATCAATGCCTTGAGGCTATTTCTGTGCTCACAACCTAATCTCATGGTTTAGGGTGAAGAGTCTCTCAATATATATATATTTTTTTTTATTAAAAAAAAATTCTTCTTAGGGCTGCACCTGTGGTATATGGAAGTTCCCAGGCTAGGGGTTGAATCAGAGCTGTAGCTGCTGGCCTATGCCATAGCCATAGCCACGCCAGATCTGAGCCGCATCAGTGACCTAAGACACAGCTTGCGGCCACCCAGGATTCTTAACCCACGGAGCGAGGGCAGGGATTGAACTAGCATCCTCATGGAGATTATGTCAGGTTCTTAACCCAGAACAGGAATTCCTCCTTAATTTTTCTAGGCCTTTATTTCACTTCTTCTCTCCTGTGGTCATCTGTGCAGTGCCTTTTATTGTTTTGCCCTATTTTCTAGCTAGAGTTATTTGGTTTGGATTGTTCCTGGAAGTAGTAATTTTGAGCTAAGAGGCTACGTACCTCCTCCGGAGACATCGAATTTCTGGAAATATGATTATCATGGGGTGGGGGAAAGGAGCAGAAAACAGACTGGCAGAGTGACTCTTGGTGCCTTAAAGGAAGAAATGACACCCTATTAATCTTTTTATCCCCAGGGCACAGTACAGTGTCAGGTGGGTGGTTAGGGCTCTGAAAAAGTTTTCTGGATGAATGAGTGAGTGAGCGAATGAATGAGGGTCCACCATTAATAAAAAGGCATCTGGGGAGTTTCCTTGTGGTGATGTGGAGAGTTAAGGACCCAGAACTGTCACTGTAGTGTCTTAGGTTAGATCCTGGGCCTGGGAACTTCTGTAAGCCATGGGTATGGTAAAAAAGAAAATGCTATCTGGATTCTAGATCTTGGGATAAAAAATGTGATGGTCAATGTAAGGGTTCTCCATGGTATGTTTTCTCTCTCCCTATAGAAATCTAGAAATTAAAAACCCTTTAAAATCAGGGCCAGCCTATGATTTCAGGGGAAGGAGAACCTCCTCCAGATCCCCAATGACTCCTCCTTCTTTCTATTTTCGGCATAAAATTAGCTGCCTGAAGACAAAGCCTTTTGTTCCACAATTAAGGATGCAATTAAAAATGCAAATGCCTGAAAGAGTGTGCATAATGCTAATGAGAATCAGTATAAATGAAGAGAAAGTCTATTCTGCTTTAAAGGAGACACCAGCTTAGGAGGCAGGCTCTGAGCACTGGAAGGGGTAAAGGGACCTCCCTTCTACCTAACAGGGACCATCTGGCAGGCTCTTTCACACACTTAGTGTGACTTAAATCCTAACAACAAGCCTATGAACTATGAATTCTGTCCATTTTATAAATGGGAAACTCAAGTTTTGGTTAACTGATCAACTGTGAAGTCTGGACCAGAAGCTAGGTCTACCTGGAGGAAGTCAGTATGAAGTATAAACCAAAGAGGACATCTATCAATATGAATGTAACCTCTGTCCCTACAGGATTAACCTCCTCCCCACTGTAACACAGTACAAGGACCATGGGCTTCAGTGACAGGCACACCTGGGTGGAGAATATGGCTTGGCCAACACAGCAGCACGTGTAGGTTATTTTTAAACCTCTTTGGCCTTCTACCAGGGTCCTTCTCTGTAGAATTGGGGATAATAATGACATCGGTGCCATAGCAGTGTTGTAAGGTTTAAATGAAGTCATGAGCAGAGCACTGGTGCATGAGCCCTGGTCCCTCGGTGTGGCTCTGGCTGCCCATTCTGACTTTGCCACGCCCTCTCCAGATCTTTGTGGTTTCCCAAGCCTAGACCTTCTCCAGACTTTCTGCCTCATCATGTTAAACTGTTTCAGGTATCTGGTCATGTTTCCCCCAGTTAGGTTTTAAGAGAGATAGGAAACTGAATCCAAGGTGTTACAATACCTCATGTTTCTGAAAGAATAAATGATAATTTTGCCAAATAAGAATATGTGAGTGAACGAAGGAGAGGCAGTTAAATGCCACTGTTGGCCAGCCCTATGCCCAGCCCTGGGAAGGGGATGCATGCAGCTAACTATATCGTGTCCTCTGGGGGTGGCTACTGAGAGCGTGCTGGGTCCAAGGTTGGAAGGGAAGAAGACAAAAATCTGACTTGTAATGAGGTCCCCAGATTTCACAGCTTTGCCTTAAATGACTGTGAGAAATCCACAGCCAAGGGAAATTGGAAGAAGGCGTGCCCTGGAGCAAAGTCCAGGGACCAGTTCCATTCCACATTCTTCCTTTGTACCCTAGTTACTAACCAGCAGGACAGGGGAATGGGAGGTAGAGTGGAAGGATATGCTACTGCTTAAGAAGAAAGGAAAAAAGACCAGACTCTCTTACTTACATGATGATGTAGCTTGCCCCTCCCACCAAAATCAATCTGGTGAGAACATGTTTCCTCTAGAATAAAAACCCAACAGGATGAGGAATCCTGGGAGAGATTCTGTTTTTGCATGACAGAGTCTACTTTTCAATGATTATGAGTACAGTATCAGTACACTACGTGGTAACATGTAACAAGAGCTGAATTCTATCATCTAGTAAGTTCGATTAAGAGAAACTAATTTTAATTATACTAGTACCCACTGTTCTAACCCTTAGCCAGAAAGGACTGTTTTAAGGTGGGCTGCTGCTTCACATAGGTTACAAATAACTATTAACTACTTTTTCATAAATAAAGCCCCTAACCTTGAAGAAAGATTTGGTGAAAAAAAATTTTTTGTCACTTTCTTTTTAAGAAAATTGTTTGTTGTTTTTTTTTTTTTTCAAAAAAGCTATATCTACCAAGAAAAGGTCAGCATATATTGATATATATGTTGCTTGAGTGGAAAGCCATAAGAGACCACATATACGCAGTGTAACTTCCAGCCCTATGTCCCTGGAAAGGGAAAGGGTGCTGAGAATGAGACAGGCTGAGGTTCCCTCTGAACCCTGCCCCGACCCCAGGTCCTCTCACCGGGAGGGTATAGGCTGTGTGTCATGGTCTAAATCTATTATAGAATTAGACCCCAGCTGAAAGAGGGTCACAGAGGTCAGCAGGAACATAAAGCAGCCTGAAGGGCGCTGCAGAGCCAGACGTGTCCTGGAAACCCCAGGCCCAGGAGGGAGTGCCTGTGATCTCAGCACACGACCAGACTCCATGCACTCTGGTACTCGACCTCCATAGGATTGACTGCTCGAAGATCTTGGCTTACATGCTATTTTTTTCCTTTCACATCTGTATAGGAAAGAGTCTAGGAATTAACTCATTAAATAAATTTTTAACAAGGGCACTTCTTCATGCCAAGCACTGTGGCATTAGGCACTAAGGATATAATACAACTAAGACATTAACTGGGATTTGCAGGTCCAGTATCGAATGGTATTTCCATTTCAAGGAGCTTTACCATGAAGCCTTAATAAAGACCAGAGTAATTATTATTTTAATAGATGAGTTTTAAATACCAGTGGCCTTCTGGGTGGGGATCACTGGAGGAAGCCTTTATAGGCATGGTGTAAAGATGAAAATAGGTTAATAATTGCAAGGCATGTAACACATCTGGTATCATACAAGGACAGTCATAATAATGATCCGCAGACTATTTGAGCTGCTTACATATATGGACAATGAGAATCTTGCGAGAAGGAGGTCTGCATTCTCACTCATCTTGGAATCCTTAACAACTACCCCAGATTGGTGCACTGGAGGTAAGTATGTGAAATCTTGTTCGTTGAATGAAAGATTCAATGCCCTGATGAATCAATCTACAAAAATCTTATGTTAAACAAAGCCGCGAGAGGCAGACCTGAGCCTCTGTCATATTATACAGGCTTTGAAGCAAAAACTGTCACAAAAAGTAGAAAGTCTGAACTACTATTTTAACATGTGGATTTAGAACTGTTATGAAAAGAAGTAAGTCCTGAGTATATATACAGAAAAGATGAAAACTCTAATTCAAAAAGATACATGCACCTCCAATGCTGAGAGCAGCACTATTCACAAAGCCAAGACATGAACGGAACCTAAATGTCCATCAACAGAAGAATAAAGATGCGGTACATACAAACAATGGAACACTGCTCAGCCATAAAAAAGAATGAAAGAATGCCACTTGCAGCCACATAGATGGACCTGGAGATTAACATACTAAATAAGTCAGAGAAATACAAGTACCATACGATGTTACTTATATGTGGAATCCAAAAAAAAAAAAAAAAAAGATATAAATGAACTTATTTACAAAATACAGAAAACAAACTTATGGTTACTAAAGGAGATGAGGGGTGGTGTGGGTGGAGGTGGTGGTGGGACAGTCGTTCAACTCCAGAACAGAAAACTGAGCAGAGGGCTTAGAGTGGGTGAAGAATGCAGAGGGGCAGTGGAAGGAATTGGGTGGAGAGGGACATGATGACGCCTGTGAAGAACTGGAAGCAAAGTGGCCCTTTCTTCTTAGCTGTGTCTCCAAGTGAATTTCTTCCAGATTCTGCCTCTGGGCAGACCCTACTGGGGGACGAGAAATGCCTGATGAAGTGACAGAGCTGGGCATGCTGAAGCCATGGAATCCTGACCTTCCCCTTTGGCTTTCATGGGATCTCGAGAGGTGAAAATATAAAAGGTCTCCAGGAAGTCTGTCCTCCTTCCCTTGCTAAAGTAAAGCCAAGGGACAGGGAGGCGCGTCCACTGCTGAGAACAGAGTCTCATTCATAAATAATTCTACAGTCTCTCTGTCCTGCAGGGGATAGGTTGTCTTTCTCATAAATGATACAAACCACCGACATCAACTGATTCCCATGTGCCAGGTATTTAAATGTACTAGTTTATTTAATAATCCTCAAGACCACTTTATGGCATCCTATTATCATCTCAATTTCACGAAGAGGCTACGGCCAGAGAGACTGACTTGTCCAGCAGGAAGTGGCAAAACCAAGTTTCAAATGTTTATCTATCTGGCGAAACCCAGCAAGGGTGCCCTTAAATAAGCACTGTTCTCTACTGCCTCACACACAGGACCTGAATGTCTAGCTCGCGTCCAGCCCAGCTCTGTGATCTTGAGGGCAAGTGTTTAGCTTTTCTGAGTCTCACTTTCTTTACCTGAAAAGTGTAGGAAATAACCCCTGACTGTTAGAAGGGCTGTGAGATTCATATGGGGACATGTATGCAGAAGAGAAACATTACGGGTGACCCACAGAAGGTGCTTGACAAATGCTTCCCTCCCCTTCTCCTTCCTCATCTGTGTCAGG
Organism: Sus scrofa; assembly: GCF_054392235.1. Classification (NCBI taxonomy): domain Eukaryota; kingdom Metazoa; phylum Chordata; class Mammalia; order Artiodactyla; family Suidae; genus Sus; species Sus scrofa. The sequence goes on from NC_139391.1 coordinate 17,758,253, forward strand.
GAGAACTGCCTTCCACGCTGGCTAGACCACCATGCGCCTGGGGATCTCAGACATGCTCACTGTGATGGACTGAAGATGCGTTCCCCTGCCTATCTGCGCCCTATGCCATTGGCCTGGAATGCTCCTTCTTGTTTATTCCATTGGCAAGCTGTGGATCAAGACCCATTAGTAAGTTATTACGTCAAGTTGATGACGTTAATCAGGTATGACTAATTTTATTTTAAGAGGACAAATAGAAAGGTAAAGAGCAAAATTTTACTGCACATAAAAATGTGTTGGTGGACTTCAGTGAAATTTTTCTTTCATCTTTATGTGTGTATGTATTTACTGGGTCATGATGAATAATGAATTTCTTACTTTGAGTAAAAGGACTTGAAGGCCTCTGGGCTAACTCATACAAAATCTTCAAAAATCAATTCAAATGCCCTTGCATTACGCAGCAGTAAAGCCTCCCGGACTTTCTAGAGTGAACTTTTCACATTATGCGGCATTGTGCTTGTCTTCACCTCATCTGACTCTCCCACTAGATGTAAGTTTCTTGGGGACAGGAAATATGACTTTTACCATTGGGTCCTCAGAGTCCATTATAGGTCCTGACATAGAACATAGCTTCTAAAAATGCTTGATGACTGCATAAATAAATCAGAGTAACTGACTTTTAAACCTAAACTCAGGACAGAAAGGTTATTCACTTGAACTCTCAAAATCGATACCTTTTATTAACAAATGAACATGGGCCAAGCTTCTCTTTTGTATTCTTTCCAGTGACCTTTTTTTTATTCCCCTTTGGTAGACTTACCTGCTTTCCTTTCTTCCTCTCTCCGTTCTTTCAGTCCTGGGTGCTCTTGCTTTCTTTTATCAAAAGAAAGGATCTCTCCTTAGCCATCTGCACTTTTGTGTGAATTTAATCCCCTCTCTCTCTGACCTTTCTTAGTAGCTTTTGGATATAAAGGTGCATCCCTATTAGTAGCAGGAAAAGCCTTGTTCTGCTACAGGGATGCTTTTACCAATTGATAAGAAGATAAGAGAAGAGCATATTTTAGAGGCAAGGAGACCTCAAAGAAGTACAAAACCCTTACTCCAGGGGTTCAGGAGCCCAAGTGCATCTATGGCTAAAGAATTGATAATATACTTGTGGAGCATTTTGAAAAATATTTTATTCAAATTTTTAACACTTTATTTACTTTAAAGGTTCTACAACTATATATGTTTCACAATGCAGGAAATACACAATACACATAGCCCAGTAAATCAAATATTTCCAAATCATTGGCATAGAACATGTGCAGTATTATCATTAGTGACAATCAACTCCATGTGCACAGCACTACCAAAGCACTTCAAGCACCTTACACAAAAGATTAAAAGAAAGAAAATAATTACAAGCAGATTGGAAAACAGAGAGGGTTGGCTCAGGTTTACCATACCACCTGGCTCAGCTGGGCTAGTCCCCACCTTCCCCCTTCAATTCTGTCAGACAAACAGATCGCTGTCACCCAGGGGGATCATTTCTAGTAGGGGATGAGGCCAGCTTCTGAACGATTCTAAGATGCATCCTCTCTGTCATGGGTCAGGGCAGGAGTAGGGTGGGGAACAAGTGTGTGCACGTGCGCATGTGCATGTGTGTAGAGAAGAGGAGGTAACTCCAAGAGGAAGGGTGGTTTTGTGGTGTCGACAAATATTTTACTAAGTCAGCTAAACTGTTTATTACTGAACAAAGAAGCTGCTTGCTTTCTGGTTTAGGTTTTGGTTTCACGGAAACTCATGAATAGTACTAAAGAAATACCATATGAAATCAACTAGAGTGCAGTTTATCCTGTGTAAAAACCCCAAAGAGGTTTATGTTTGAGTTTCTCCTCTCAGCTAATCTGTTCCTTAATCCAAGAGGGCTGAGAGAAGCACTTGGCGATCCATAGCCAAACTGCATTCAACAACTGATACACACAAGCTGAACCTGAGGCAGGTGGGGTGATGTATGGGAGTGGGGGCTAAGAGATCTGACTCTGTCACCAAATGGCTGTGGGGTCGCAGGAAATCCCTTCACTCCTGGGGCCTCAGCTTCCTCTTCTATAAAATAAATAGTGGGCCTGATTATAGCGAAAGTTCCAGTTGTAGAATTACATGAAACCGATCAGAATAAAGAGAGTAATGTTCTAGAAGGTCATTCTCAGATTAAAGACATGTTCATCATCTGATATTTACACAATCAGAGAAACTCTGCCACTAATTTGAGAGAGCAACTAGTTGACTTTCTAAATAAGCACAATCAACTGGCACTAGTTCTATTCAAGCAAACTAGATGAAACAAACATCTCTATGAAAATCTTAGTCGAAATTGGTGTTTAAAAAAAACTCATATGACAAAGGGACAAACATACCCAGTCACTTTTAATAAGGATTTCATTTAGGCCTTGCTATTTCAATTCATTCTATAGCTTTAGTTAATTATTTTAAATTAATTTGTCACATTACATAAGGACAAGTCCAGGGGATTTTGTAAGTTCTTCCCTCTGAATTTGCTCTATTCATTGTCCATTATGTCTTCCAATTCTATGCCTCAAAGAGTCATTTAGATGCTGAGGTCATTTAGATACTTTGGGTATCTTTTACAGGAATAATTTGGTAAAATTCCCATGAAGTGTCAGCTATTTTTGAGCCTCATTTAAAAGAGGCTCCCCCTTTCAATACAACCTCCAACTATTGGAATGTTAATAACATTCTTTATTACATTAAATCTTCATCTCTTTTGTATGTTAGAGTTTTATTTACCACTTTAGAGAATAAAGGTCTGATTCTGGTTTACACTACTATTTCAAGTGAGTATATTAGGTTTACAAAATATCATCATATCACTTCATTTAATTTTCCTAATCTCCCGTAACTTAATTAAAAGAACTAAGGTACTGCCCGAATATTGTCAGCAAACTTCTAGTGCATTAACATTTTTATGCATTCTTTTAACAAGACACCAACAATATGGACAGTTATCCTTCCAGTTATATTCTTTTAACCATTTCATTTTCATTAGCTGATTTATCTCTATTCTATTAATGTAATTGGCTTTTCCAAATTTGCTATCCAAGACTAAAACATTTTAAGATTAGAAAATATTTTGCATCACAAAGACCAGCAGTATAACACAGGAGGAAGAGCAGAAACAGCTACTTTCCATCATATTTGTGTTATCACTATGAGACATGTTCTATGGGGGTTCTCAATAGTTACTTTCACAGATTACATGGAAATGAATCAAGAGATACTTCCAAAATGCAGTTGAACAAATTTGGGACAGTGATATTCTGACTTCTTTTGAATTTAAAATCTCAGGGCTTCTGAAGTAGTGGAACTCTCTGGAATAAGAAGGGACTCTATGCTTGTCAGAGAGGGCAGCAAGTCAAGGCCCTCGAGAACCTTGCCGCCTTCTGGAATCCCTGCTCCCTTCTCGGCCCTGCTGTGCCTACCTAATACACACAAAAGATATCTTTACAGCCAAAGCAGAACCTACAGGACAAGTCAGTTCAAGTACATACATTAATATCTATAACATGCACCTTGTGTCAAGAAGAGACAGTGACATTTCAGATAAAGAGAATATGATCCTGGGGGGAGGGAAGAGAGTGAGGATGACTGTACCTGGTACCTGGATTCATTTTAACCATTAATTGGGCATTGCTCTCCCTCTTTTGGCTCTTAATATTAAACTCTGAATAGTAAACTATATTATTACAGTTTTGTAAGTCATCATTTCTGTTTTAATTGAATGGTAGTGGAATGAGGAATAGTTTCCAATTGGAATCAGGAAGGGCTTCCTAGATTTTATGAAATAAGAGGAAATAATTCCTTAATGGAATATAAGATCCTCAAAGAAATATGATCAATTATTTTTAAGAAAGAACTGGCTATTTCAAACTTAAGGAGTTTTTACAGTTTATAAATGTATAGTTTTCTATTTTTTAAAAAGTATAGTCAGCACTGATGAAGTACATTTTGGAAGAAACATAGGAAGGGTATGCTAAGAAGAGGCGCACGTTATAGTTCAGTGATGATGGATCTTATTCAAGAGTTCAAGAATTAACTATGGGAATGAAAGACCAGAAGGCATTGCAAGTTCAATCAACCATCTTTTTTTCTGGTAAATTAATGACTTTTGTCAGACAAGGAACAAGTAATTTTTGTGGTTTGAGATACAACTGGTAATGAGATGCCACAGACAAAAGTCATTCCACCAAAACTTTAAAGAAAAAAAAAACCACTTAACTCATTGAGAGAGTACCTCTGACTTCCCACAACACACCAAAGTTAATGCGATACCTATCAAGCAGGCCAGGAAGCAATGCGGCAATGTTTTCTTCCCATACTGATGATAAGTAAATGTCCAGGGCTTTGGCCCACATATTCAATTTAAGATGTATCAGAATTGAAAATATTTCTTCTCATTATTTTTACTGCAACCTGTGTTGAGAACTTTATCCTAGATCACAACATAGCCACAGAACTTGTTAAAAGCAGGGGCCTTTGACAATTTAATTTAATTAACGTCATTTAATAACATTTCTTAGAATAGCCCCCGTCCCCCAACACATTTCTTCAAAGTGGTTAAACCTAAAGTCTTACAGTGGTGTATTGACAAGCATGGGTCAGTAGAAACACACTCTTGGGTGTTGCCTTTGTCTCCGCAAGCCGATCACAGTTAAGAAATACGCCGTGTCCTACCTGACATAGAGGGAGCGTTTCTGATTGGTTCGCAGGGACCCGGACCCGGAGCTCATGCTGTGGTTCATCATCTGCTCTCGTAGGTCATGGATTTTGGCCTCAAATCGAGCGTAATCTGGGAATGGAAATAAAGGTGGCAAATTTGGTTCTGTGCCTTCAGCAAGTTAGAAATGCTGCATGCATGCTCAAGGCCGCCCTTCATCCCTGTGGTTGGTTCCTTTGCCAAGCTTCAGGGAGACGCACAATGCAAGATGGTGGAATACAGAGGGTTCACTTTGGTACTATTTATTTGCAGGCAGTCACAAGAGGGAAAGAAAAAATCAGTTACTTCCCAAGAGGTAAATCCATACCGCCATCAAATCCCTAGTATGAGAAAAAGTCCATGAGGGAGAAAGTGAGTGTTTTTATATTTTATATATGTATATTTTTACTTAAATTATTAAAGTATAGTTCATTTACAATGTTGTATTAATTTCAGGCATACAGCAAAGTCATTCAGTTATACCTATGTATATACCTGATATTTTTCAGACTTTTTCCTTACAAAAATTTTGAGTATAGTTAGTTTCCTGTGCTATACAGTAGGTCCTTGTGGGTTATCTATTTTATATATAATACTGTGCATATGTTAATCCCAGACTCCTAATTTAGCCCACCCTTCCTTCCCCCTTTGGTAACCATATATTTGTTTTCTATGCCTATGGGTCTATTTCTATGTTGTATATAAGTTCATCTGTATCATTTTTTTTTTTTTAAGATTCCACATAGAAGCGATATCATATAGTATTTGTCTTTGTCTGGCTTACTTCACCTAGTATGATAATCTCTAGGCCTATCCATGTTGCTGCAAATGGCATTATTTCATTCTTTCTCATGGCTGAGTAATATTATATTATTGGGGGGGGTATATATATACACATACCACATCTTTATTCATCATCTGTTGATGAATATTTATGTTGCTTCCATATCTTGGCTATCGTAAATACTGCTGCAGTGAACACTGGGGTGCATGCATCTTTTCAAATTACGGTTTTTTAGATACATGCTCAAGAATGGGTTTGCGAGATCATATGGTAGTTCTATTTTTAGTTTTCAAAGGAAGCTCCATACTGTTCTCCATAGTGATTGTACCAACTTAAATTCCTACCAACAGTGTAGGAGGGTTCCCTTTTATCCACACCTTTTCCAGCATTTATTATGTATAGACTTTTCGATCATGGCCATTCTGACCAGTGTGAGGTGATAACTCACTGTAGTTTTGATTTGCATTTCTCAAATAATTAGCGATACTGAGCATCGTTTTATGTGCCTTAGGTGGGTGTTTTTATAAATGTGCTACAAGATCCTTGTGGGGATGGAAATGTTCTGTCTTGACTGTGGTCACACATACAGGTAGTTGCACATACGATAAAATGACACAGAACCACACCCACACCCACAAATGATAAGTCAAACCCGGAAAGTAAGAACAGATTTGATGGATTATGTCAATGTCAATATCCTCCCTTGTGATAACGTGCTACAGATTCATAAAATGTTACCACTGGGGAAAACTGAGTAAGAGCTCATAAGATTTCCCTTATTATTTCTTACAACTGCATGTGAATCTATAATTATTTCAAAATAAAAGGCTTCATTTAGAAAAGGGAGGTTAAAAAACCCCCAAAGTGCGTGGAATTACCAATGTTACGGGGGTTGGGGTGAATCTCCTGTTACCCTCAGCCTGACAGAACAGAGAATCAAGTGTCTGCGGATGAATTGCGTAAAAAACATGTTTAGTTTTACTAAGTGTTTTTTTTTTTTTTATTTTAAATCCCTGGGGGCTTGGGATCATACCTCAATTTTGCCTTGTAGCTTTAATTTAAAACACACACCAAACTTCATTAACTCTAGCATACACAGTATATTTAAATCAGCTTCTCAGGAGATTAGAGTTAGAAACGGAGGTAGAGAACATTCTCAGACTAAATCTGTTTTAGAAACAGTCAAGGAAAAATACATGGATCTAAAAAATCAAGGAAATAAAAGTATTAAGATATACTACTTTGCCTCAGGAAATTTTTTTTTGCCATGTCACTCCAATAAAAATAAAGATAAATAGGTTTTAAGATACTTATTAACAATTAGCCTGTAAAAAGAAGTAGCTTTTAAAGTTTCAATATTCTTGATCTGAACTTGCTCTAACATTTTTGTACAAAAGTGTCTTGCTTTTAGGAAAATCCCGTAGGGTGAAAGGCTCAATTTATCCACAAGATAACTGTGAACATATTAATTCAAACTATAAATGGTTCTTTTAATTACAAAGAAATTCATCATGAGCAATTTTAACAGAGGTCTACAATATATTTCAGAAAACAATTTGATTTCCAATTCAGTTCATTCATAACTTTTATAAAACCAAGAATGACTAAAAGAATATAAATATGAGATGATCTACTTTAGAGTGTGTTTCAAATTCTTTATTATAAGAAAGAGTTCCACAAAATTAAATTTAAATTCAATTTACTGAATATCTATTAGTTGTTGTGGAGTGGGACTAAATAATGGAAATGACTCGACCCTGGCTTTCAATAATAGACAACAACGAATTCTGAATCCTAAATATTTTTAAAGTTTAGTGTTCTAAAGATAAAGCCCTAGTGGCTGACAGGAAATTTTTGGTGCTTAAGCAAAGTCTGATTTTACCTAGATTTGGAAGGCTTCCTTTGAATAATTAAATCATAAATGATTTAATAAGGAGAACGCATATTTAACCAAAAATCTATTAACCATAATTTAAGATATTTATTTCATTCCATTTTAGCAGAGAGAGAAAAGACTTATTTACAACCAATGCTATGATGCCATATGCAGTTTTAAATCATTCTGAGCAAGTCATATTTTCTTTGTCCTATTAATATCATACTAATATTATTTGCTGGCCGCATGGCAGATGCTGTGCTCAGGGCCACATGGACATTACTTCATTGATTATTTATATTACAAAATGAAGTTAATGGATGTTGTAAAAACGTGAACTATACAGAAAAACTGAGAATAAAAAGATGAGAGGTCCCCACCCCCCTTCTTCTCTTGCTGCTGTCCTTCCCCACAGCTTAGCCTGCAGATACAGAGATGGTGGGTGGTGGACTTCACAGACATCTCTCGATGCTTTTGAATATATACATATACCCACACACATATGAGATCATAATTATATATCATGCTAACGCTTTTCCTCCCTTTTTTCCATAGTGTAACTTGGATCTTTTCCTCTCTTCTCTCAAATAATAAGTATCATGTTTCTTAATACCCTTAATCACATTCCATAGTTGAGACGGTAATTTATTTAACAATTCCCACGTGGGGAGATGTTTGGAGCCCACCCAGCCTTTGCTGTCAGACAGGGGGGAATCTCGGTGTACGTGAGCACATTCACGGAAGGTTAGTAGAACACTGCAGCGCAAGCACCAGGCAAAGCTTTGCACGGGCTTCACACGGTGCCCATTTGCATTTTTCAGAGAAAATAATCTAGCCTGGAACAGCATGGAAACTCTCGGTTTCTTCTGAGCCATGCTCCACACTGGCACTTGCTCAATACCATGCATCATCACCCCTAAGAAATCACCAAATCTCCCATCTGTTCCCAGGACACCACCCTTTACTGCTTTGATTACTTTGCTACCATGACAAAAACCAGAAATCCCACCTCCAACAGTCCCCCTGAAACACCTAATTCAGTGCCAGTCCTTGACCCCAGACGACCACTGTGCTACTTTACTGTACTTGTCACACCCAGCTGAAGTCATCTGTGCCACTGCCCATCTTTCCCAATGGATGGAGCTTGCCAAGGCTTTCCTTGTTCCTAATCTAGTGTCCAGTATGCAGGAAACATTTAATAATAGGTGAACATTCAGTAAACATTTTCTGAATGAATGAATAATAAATGAGGAAGTGAGCAGAATTGAAATGAATTCAGTTCTAAAATGCATGTAGGTACCGAAATTGCCCATTTTCAACATCAAGTTTTTTTTCTTTTTTTTTTAAATGAAAAAAGACAAGATGCTTCTCCTCTAGGACTTCCTTTTTCAAGGCTAATTATTCTGTCTAATTTCAAGACAATTCCTGTCTAATCACTCCCAAATCCCACTGTTATTCTGACTCTCAGCAGTGTCTGTGCCCTCTCCATCTCAGCCACGTTGTACAATGGAAACACTTCTCTGATACTTAACCTAATGTGATCAGCACTTTGTTAGGCTCTTCCTGTGTTCTCCCTTCCTGTGTAGCTCATTAGAGCCCCAAAATGTTTTCTGGCATTTGAGATGTTTGTTCTACGCCATATTCTATGGTGTTTGCATTCCCCACTATTATACTGTTTGCATTGTATTTGCCTTAATTGGAACCTATCTTGTTCTCAACTTCTCTACTTTGACAGCTAGGGTAAACTCAAGTCCTGTGTTCAAAAGTGTTGATCCCTCTCTGCTCCTTTTTGAACAGCAAGGCTTTACAAGTAATTTCATCAAGGCAAAAACAATAAGATCTGAGTTCGCAAATATAAATGGGGGGTGTGTGTGCATGTGTGTGAGAGAGACGGAGACAGATAGGAGAGGGGCTATATGTTCAGCTTCTCAGAGATAAACACATTTATAGTTAGAAATGCTCTAAAAATAAACAAGAAAGCAGATAAATTGTGAAGTATGTCTTATGTTTTATAATATGCTGAAAATTATATTTGCAACAAGTTAAAACAAAAATCTAATACTATCAGTTCCATTTAATATTAATTCCCTCTCCTTTCCCCAAATGTTTCATTCACATCCATGCCTTACCCTTTGGGACATTTTCCAATAAATTCCTAACATTCAGAACACTCAAATGAGATTTAAAAGGGTTCAATCTTTATATATGCTAAAGGGAAATTCATTTTTACTGAGCACTGAAACAGACTAGTTTCTGTGCCACATAAACTTAAAAATTATGTTATTTCTCCTAACAAAGCTCTGAGTTAGGAAGATCATTTTAGAGGTGAGGAAACAGGTTCAGAGAGGTTGACTAACTTCACTGAAGTCACAGAGCTTCTAGCTAACAGAGTTCATTGGACATGGAGATAGCATTTGATCTTGGATTTCTGTGAGGCCAGTTTGTTTCCACCACATCACAGTATCTACAAGAACACTACAATTCTGCCTCAGAACCTAAGACCTCAACTCTCTACCCCTCCCTCTTAACATCTTCTCTCCTTCCTGTTCTAATTACATGCCTGCTGGTCCCCTCCTTTACCTCTCCATAAACTACCCCTTAGAAAGAGAGTATGCCTCATTCATCTCTGTTCCTTCAACTTTGAGGTTTCTCATTCCTTCTTCCTTACGCAGAGGATTGTACTAGGCCCATGGGATACAGTTGTGGAAAGGAATTTGAAGGAGTTTGCTTCTCAAAGGGAACACTGACAAGGAAATTAAGCAGGACAATGTGGAGGTGGGGGACTGCATTACAAAAGCAGCACCTTACTTTCTCTTGTTTTGCATGAAATAGGGGCTTGGTAAATGCTTTTTAAGTTACAAGTCATCTACTTGATGTTTCTTGGGGTGTTCTGTAACAAGAAGCAAACCACTGAAAACCAACTTCTGGCAAATGTTTTAGAGTTTCAAGAAATATTACCTCTGGTTAGTTCTTTCTTCCCCTCTATAAATGATAAGGCTGATTTAAAAAAAAAATTCCAGGAGTTCCCATCATGGCACAGGGGTTAATGAATCTGACTAGGAATCATGAGGTTGCGGGTTCCATCCCTGGCCTTGCTCAGTGGGTTAAGGATCCGGTGTTGCTGTGAGCTGTGGTGTAGGTTGCAGACGTGGCTCAGATCCCGCATTGCTGTGGCTCTGGCTTAGGCCGGCGGCTACAGCTCCAATTAGACCCCTAGCCTGGGAACCTCCATATGCCACGGGAGCGGCCCAAGAAATAGCAAAAAGACAAAAAGACAAAAAAAAAAAAAAAAAAAAAAAAAAATCCACATTCTTGGGTGTCTAATCTAGTTGTTCCTGACCAGAAACTTTCATACTGGGATTACATCATTTGCTTTCACTTAGACATGATGGGTGATGATAGGGTACATGATGTGGATTATGCAGATGGGGTCAGAATCCTGGCTCTGCCATTTATTAGCTGTGCATCACTGTGCAAGTTATCAACCTTTCTGAGCTCAATTTCCTCATAAGTAGAATTGGAATCATAATTGTACCTACTTCGAGATATACTGGCAGAGTTTCCGTCGTGGCACAACAGAAATGAATCTGACTAGGAACCATAAGGTTTCGGGTTCGATCCCTGGCCTTGCTCAGTGGGTTAAGGATGTTGCATTGCCGTGAGCTGTGGTGTAGGTTGCAGACGCGGCTCGGATCCTGCCTTGCTGTGGCTGTGGTGTAGGCCAGTGGCTCTAGCTCCAATTTGACCCCTAGCCTGGGAACCTCCATATGCCACAGGTGCGGCCCTAAAAACAAAAACAAAAACAAAATAGAGCAAGAAAGATATTGGGAAGATTATAAGAACTATGGACCTAAAGAACTGGTTCTTGGTAATGACTGTAATTTTCACATGTAATTCAACATGCATTCTTGTTCACCACTTGGAAGTCATAACCCCTTTCTGCACCAGGTAAGATGGAAACCTCTTAGTGCCCCCGATACAGCTTTATTCTGCCTAATATGAACTGACATCTCTACCAGGCCTAAGGGTAACGAGCCACAGATGGCCATACTCTGGAACACTTAGCACCATGATGGGCAACCAGTAAGCACTTCTAGGGGTCCACTCACAAATCCACAGTGATTTGGAGGTCAAGGGAATGACACCCAATTCCAACACTGGTGATTTTCCAGGAATGTCAGTGACCTCATCCATTGGGATCAGCTCAAGGCTTGGAGCTACTGATGGACACCTGGATGGAACAAGGGCCAGGTATGAGCGCCACATACTACACATAAGAGGGGGCTCTGCCATATACTTGCTTCCTTTGCTATTTGTCAAGTGTGAACACGGAGACCCAGAAACAAATCCACCCCATCATTCATACAGGAAGGGAAACACTGCCTTCTGTGAAGAGATCGGGATTGTTTAATGTAATAGGATTAATACATATTGATTAAAGCTGCCCAGCTGCTCACATCTCAAGACTCAGATGGTCAGCCTTACGTCTGAGAGAAGGAAAAAATAAACTTGCTGGGTGGGACTACAGCATGAAGCCACGGGCCTGTCGTCCTCCAGGAGCTGGTGGGCGGCATACCCCTCCACAGTCTTGACCTCAACCAGCTGACTCAAGTTTGTCAGTTATCAGAGAAAGCAGTGAGCACAGCAGGAGTGGGAACTCTAGGCTAGGAGGGCAGCTTTAAATCTCAATCCTGTCATTTATTACCACTGGAGCTTTGGGAAGCTTCTGAGGTTCAGTTTACACATCAGTAAATTGTGAACTTCCTCTCACAAAGGGGTTTGAGCATCAGAATGAGATCTGACATGAAGCATTCTGTAAATTATGATGGTTGTTTCTGTTGTTACTGTGGTGACCCTGTTAGGACAAATGCACGTCCAGTCCTTGGTCACACTTATGGGGAGAGTAGCATCCATTCCTACTGCTCATTACCGACATGTATGCAGCTTTAACAACTGGTAAGCCACTGGGCTGAAAGCAGGATTCTGCAAGTCCAAGCGGAACAGGCTGCTTATCCATTTCCACACTCTGGGGGAAGTAGTCTGAAAAGACAATTTGTTGCTCACCCAGGATGACGTTTTTAAACCCGAGCTAGAAGTTCTTGGTGGCTTATAAGCTAAGGAAGCCTAAGCTTTGGGGTACTTCCAATGGGGCTGGGGCAAATTTCAATGGTGTGCAGTCTACTGAGGTCACAATATTGTCTACCTGGACGTGACCTTTGTTGTCACCAGGGCCCAGGAAGTGTGCATGGGAAAAATGCAGGTGGAATAGTTTCCATTTCTTAGCACAGCATCTGACCACTGTTCCAGCAAGGAGATGGAGGTGAGCAATTGTAAATGCTTCTATTTCTTTGGGGGGAATACCTTCTTTCATTTATTCAGCAAACATTTCTTTAGGGCTTATTACATGCCAGGCACAATGATAACTGCTAGTGATATTTAATCCAATGGACAGATCTTTGCCTCAAGGGGCTCACAGGCTGGAACACAGGCTTTAATTTTCTAGTTTCTTGGGGTTTCATAGAGCATCTGGCACTTAAATATCTGTTCCTATTTGAGTAGCAAGCACTTTCTCAACAGTAACAAGATAGTACTATGGTGGGAAGAAGCCAATGCATTCATCTTTGTGGTACAATGGAGAAACTGAGGCAGGCTCAATCTTTGTGAAAGACTATACAGTTACTGGTAGAAGGAAAAGAGCCACTAGGGTATCAAATCGAAATTGAGTCAAAGTTGCTGTATTTGAGCGTTGGCTCAGAGTGATGATGGGAAAATCCCTCCTGCTCTTTGAGATGCTGCTTCCTCCTTTATAAAATGGGGACATCTTCTCTGCCCCTGTACAATGCTGTTCTCAAGATCTAATACAGTGTGCTTCATTTTAATCATTTTAAGCAGTACTGATTTTAAAAAGTTGCATCAATTAATAACAATAGCACTATATTTAGAGAGGGTGGGCTCAAGACTCGTTCAGATTTCATAAGCTGAAATGTATGTGTACAGAAGGGGGACGATGTCAGCCTTATAAGCAACGTAATATGATTAAAGTGCTTACATTAGAAAATTCCAAACAAATATATCATTGTTCTCTCTCCTCTAGACTCCTAACAAAAGAGGCACATACAGGAGGATCACTGCAGAATATACTGGTTATGCCTCAAGCCCAAGAAGCAATACTTGGTCAAAATTCTTTTGTGTAATGAATAATAATTCTATTTATTAGGAGCTCAGAAAAGAATTAATAGTACCCACTTTACCACCTCTTCTTTTCTTAGCTGCCCTGAAATTTCTGAGCCAAACAGGCACAGAAGAGGCCCTGTCATGTTTCATCAGACTTTAGAGACAGCCTTAGAGCTTTCTGACTCTGGCTGTGTTTCAGGTAGTCCAGCTAGGAAGGCTGCTGTTTCATGGGGTACTACAGAACACTGGCTTTGCCCATGTATGTATTGGCCCACCTGCCACCAAGAAAGCTGACCTCTGGTCACTGCAAGGATTTTCAGTGAATCTCCTCAGGCTGGTTTTTCTGCCTAAGGATTTTATTAGCCTTATACCCCAACTCCTGACATAACTCATCTCTCAGGCTACCAACCTCCTTCTAGCGACATGGAATTTTCCACTGCTAAATATTTACCTACGTTGTTTGGCTTACTTCTGATCCAAACTAGTGTGTGTGTGTGTGTGTGTGTGTGTGTGTGTGTGTGTGTGTGTGTGTGTACACATGCGTGTGTGTCAGTGTGTGTGTTGTGCACGCATGCACATCTGTCTGTATCTGTGTGTGACAGAGGGAGAGAGAGAGACAGGGAGACCAAGAGATGTTGAGAAAGAGATCAACAGATTTAAAACTAAATTCATTAGAAACCAGCTGTAACTGGGAATACTAGATAGCAGGGTGAGTCTGTTACCTTTTCTGAACTCCACAAAGTAAGAGATCTCTAGCACTGAGCCTTAAGGACTTAGTTATGGATACCATGAGGGCAAAACACCGTCATACTTTTTCTGTATCCCTAATATTTCGAACAGAGTGTGACACATAGTTATCAGTTAATAAGTGTTAGTATGAATACTTGCTGAATTGGGCAAACTAAATAAAGACTTCAGGGGAAAACACTGATCCCTTCATTTGCCACATCTACCACAAAGTAGATCAGACCTTTAAGAATAATTTTTAGTAACACATAACGTTAAGATATGTTGTTTTTTTCTCTTTCTTTTTTCTCAGTAGAACTGGGATCATTTGTTTTGACTAGAACAATTTTCTGTGCAGCTTGTTTGGAGACCCTTTAAGATGCTTTCAGTAAATGCTCAGAAATTCTTTAATGTGTGAAATGAAGTAAGTTATAGACAAACAACCGTCAGAATCCCCAACCAGCTATTCTATGCAATATGAGCATAACGCTGAAAATTAGACACATCGAATTTCAATTTGGCTTCATGCAAGCTTTGTTTTATGACTTTATAAAGGCAGATTTTCTACCATTATCAAGATTATTGCAAAGTGGAGTCAGCGTAGAAACTTTCTGAATTTGGCAAAACCTGTGTCCTCAGACAACTGGGAGTATCCTGGTGGAAAGTTATTTTGTTAAAAGGCTCTGAAATAGGAGTACCCATTGTGACTCAGTGGTAATGAACCTGACTAGTATCCATGAGGACATAGGTTTGATCCCTGGCCTTGCTCAGTGAGTTAAAGGATCCAGCATTGCCATAAGCTGTAGCGTAGGTTGCAGATGTGGCTCAGATCTGGCGTCGCTGTGACTGTGATGTAGGCCGGCAGATGCAGCCCTTATTTGATCCCTGGCCTGGGAACTTTCATGTGTTGTGGGTGCAGCCCTAAAAAGACAAAATAAAATAAAATAAAATAAAATAAAATAAAAGGCTCTGAAATAAATAGAATCCTGCTCAAAATCTTAAGTTCACCACTGATTCTCAGTATGAATCTTGTACAAGTTATTCAACACAGACAAGACTTGGTTTTCTCTTATTTACAAAAGAAACATCAGAAACCTGCCTCATCAGATTGTCTGGAAATTAAATATGACAGCATCTGTAAATGGCAGAGTTCGGTGCCAAGAACAGACTAGGTACTCAATAAACAGAAAAGAAAAAAGATTAAGATTGCTTGAAGCTTTATATTCTTTATTTATAAAATGGGGATAATATGAACAACCTACTTATACTACAAGGTTGCTGTGAGGATCAAGTGAAAACAGATATAAGTATATTTGATAAACTGAATGGTACCATTTGAAGTGATAATAACAATTCATATCAATATAGTCTGTTTAAAAATTCCACTCTGCCTAGAATACTTCCTCGGTATCTGAAATTTGTCCCCAAAGACATAAAATTTGACTTCTGCCTTGGCTATGGAAATAAAGCCACACAGGAAATCATGCTTAAGAGAAGAAACGTGAAACTCTGAGGGGAAAATGGAAACCTGTGATATCACTGGTGCCTAGCTGCCGATGGCGATTCTCTAAAGGTTCTGCTGGCAGGCTGGGTGAAAGGTTCAGTAGTTGGGATGCACAGGCTGTAGTTTAACTGGTGTGATTCATAGCCAGAGGTGCATGAGAAGAAGGATCAAGGAGCTGCCTTCTAAATTAAGGCAAAGCGCTTAAGAGTACATCCAACCAGATAAGAAAGGCTTCCTTGGCAAATACAAATATTAAATCTTTGCTGGATTTGTCCTATTCCTTCTTTTGTATTAAAATCATGGAGCTAGAAGCTAAAATAATAATGTTCAAGCTTTCTATGTTATTCTGCAATAATAATCAGTTAGATCTTGCCCAATGAAAAGGGTGATATTCTTGTTTAATTATAGACCAGCACAGAGAAAGAAGATAAAGCAGTCTGGCTCTAGAGGTAGGCAGGTTGGCAGTCTCCTTGGATGCGGCATACGGGGAATAAATATCTGTCTTGCTTCCATGAGATTCCTATCTGATTTATCCTTTAATAGCATCTTGAGAAATACATACACACACTATGTTAGAGCATAACCCACCATTCCTAGATAAATAGAAGCACAATGAGAAGAACACTAAGAAAGTGGAGGCTTAGAGAGGCTAGACAATTTGCCCGTCACACAGCACAGCCGGGACCTGAATCCCAATCCTCTAGTTCCAGCCTCATCCAGCTTTTTTTCACTGCATTGAGTCTACACTTTCCTCTCCAAGTGACTGTGCTCTTCCCCCTTTTGCTCCTGACATGTCCAGGTCCATGGATGTCTGGTTTGGTTACCCTAAACTATTTAACAACCAATTTCTGATACAACTTACAGATTCACACCTATAGTGAATTCTATAAAGTAGGTTGGTAAGATAAATATTGATGAGATTTTGTTCAGTCTCACCAACATGCTTCCTAAATGAATGCTTTGCCATATGTCATTAGTATGATTCTGGGTTTAAGGGTCCAAGTCAACCAGGAATCATGGTGCCGATTAGAGCAGGTTTACTAGACTTGGGGCTGACTGTCAGGTTATTTTGCTGCCCTCTACCCAACAAGACACACTGGGAGGTAGGAGATGCTCAAGAGAGACAGCAATCAGGAGTTTCCGTCGTAGCGCAGTGGTTAACGAATCCGACTAGGAACCATGAGGTTGTGGGTTCGATCCCTGCCCTTGCTCAGTGGGTTAACGATCCGGCGTTGCCGTCAGCTGTGGTGTAGGTGGCAGATGTGGCTTGGATCCCGCGTTGCTGTGGCTCTGGCGTAGGCTGGCAGCTACAGCTCCGATTAGACCCCTAGCCTGGGAACCTCCGTATGCCACGGGAGCGGCCCAAGAAATGGCAAAAAGACCAAAAAAAAAAAAAAAAAAAAAAAAAAAAAGAGAGACAGCAATCAGTCCCGCCTCTGATACTGCAAAGTTTGCAACAATTTGGGGCAGGGATTCCTAGGAGAGGCTGCAGAGAGCAGAGCCGTGTCATGGCATGAAAAATTAGGCTAAGGGTGTGAGTGCTTCATAACTCTAAGCTTGTATAATAGACTATGGGTTTTTCTTTCCTTACTTTTTTGTTGTTAAAAATGTCCTTTTTATATTTAAGAGGAATAATCACCAAATGTAATATATAGTGCTTATTTAGATCCTGATTTTTAAAAAGGAATTTTTAAAGTCATTATAGAATGCATATTAGAGAATAAGTCTGTTGGGTGTGATAACAACCTTGTAGTAATATTAGGCAATGTTCTCTCTTTTCACTTTGTAGTTTCTTAATATTGTAGGGATGAAAAGAAATGCTGCGATTTGTTTTAAAATATATCAGCAGAGAAAATACTTTAAGTGATATATGAAGCAAATTGGCAAACTTGGCCGTTATTGAATATGGGTGACAAGTACCTGAGCACTCTTTGTAAAATTCTATTTTTTAATGTTTGAAAATATTCATTTTAAAAAGATTTATTATTGTTGATTTACCACGTTCTGTCAATTTCTGCTGTACAGCAAAGTAACCCAGGTATACATATATACACATTCTTTTTCTCAAATTATCCTCCATCATGTTCCATCACAAGTGATTATAGTTTCCTGTGCTATACAGCAGGATCTCATTGCTAATACTCATAATAGAAACATTTAAATGGATTATTTTAAAAGAGTAAACATTTTGACTTGATAAAATTAAAGAGCTGGCAACACTACATCGGTCTTCCTCAATGGCTCTTCCCCCGGGGACCCCAGGTGTGTCATTCTGGGCCCTGGTTTGCTCATAGTACAACAGAAACAGTACACCTAGACCTAGCATCATTTCGAGACTTCACTGGCATAATAACCATCAAAGTACCATGCTGCTCAAAGGCTTCTGATCAATTAGCAAACATTTCTTGAGCATCAACTGTGATGAGGCTTTGTGTTAGACACTAGTGATATGATTAAAATACGGTCCCTGCACCCAGGGACTTTCCATTACTGCCGTCTAATGTCAAGGTTGATTTCCACACTGATGGCAATCCCAGAACTAGCTCCTAGTTTGAATGCTGTCTACAATTCTTAGTCAAGGCAAGAAGGTCCCTGCTTGATTCTCCTACTAATCATTTTCTTAATCTCCTTTCTCTTTTGGCTTCCTCAGATTCTAGCTTTTGAGATTTCCTCAGTTCCATTCTCTTCTAGCTGCAAAATATCCAGGCTATTCCCTCTGCCTCGAACACCTTTCCCACTGGTCTTCATCTGGCTTCTCCTCTTTCCTTTCTTGCCTTCAACATCATTTCCTCAGACAGCTCCCTGACTTGTGACAAACACAAACGACATTTCTCCTTTGCAGTACTCCACATACCTGAAACTATTTAATTATCTGTAGGAACTTGCTTACTACTTGTGAGGAACATGGCAGATGTAAGGAAATGCCTGAGAACTGATGGACCAGAGCTGCTGATGTGACTATTCCTCTCCCACTCCAACGAAAAAGTGGTCTAGCCATTTTGAAAATGTTGAGACTTTGATAAATATGTTCTACGCCTCCATGGCTCTCCCACTAAAAGAATTTCCATTTTCCAACTGAAGTAAAAGGAAGAATTGCCAAAGATATAGAGTAAGAGAACTATTTACTCTTCACTTCTTTTTCATCATAATTATCTATTTCTGAATCCTAAAATCACCTGGCTAGATTCTTCTCCAATTCTAAGATTACCTTTTACTTCTTGAGATGCTGTGTGTATTCCTATTTATTACCTTAATATTGCAAGTATTTTATGGCATATAACTGGGAAAATCACATAATGGGAAATTACCCACAGCCCCCAAACACACAAACAGGAGCTGAAGAGAGCTTCAGCACAATTTACAGTGACAATTTCATGCTCTGTTTAGCTATTTTTACAGCACAGGAAAAATTATTTTGCTTATTTCACTATCTTTTTAAAAATAAATTTGTTTCCCTTTTTTGGCAAAAGATGAGAAAGTGAAGAACCCCCCTGGGTGTACACAAAATTGAAACTGTCATTTAGGTAAGGACAAAGTGTAAACCCTACACTAGTCTCTGCACAGTATCATTTGCAAAGAAATCTGAACTCTAAAACAAAGAAAATATGGAACCACTAGGTGATCTTTAAGGGATATATCATAATTGTCCCTTTGCAGCATTCTGATAAAGAGATGGGATCAGAAGACCTGAAAGCCACTTATAGGTCTCTTTCAATGGTCCAGGTGAGAGACGGTGAGGACAGTGGGAGTGGAGAAGCGTGGACAGACGATCGAGGGGTGTAAATAAGAGGCTCTGCTGATTAACTCAATGTGGCATATAAGAAAGGGTGGAAGTGTCCAGGGTTCTCCAAGCTTTCCAGCCTGAGCAACTGACTGGGAATAGAAAAGGAAGTGCCACTGAGAGAAGCAAAGAAAATGGCAAAGAGTCCGTGTTGGTGCACTGATTTTGATGCGACATCATTACAGCCCTGTGTTCTTGTGCAGGCTTTCGTAATTCCAGGGACTGGAAGCATGTGGAGACACATCTTTAACAAGTGAGGCAATTTATAAACCAGATACTTTCCTGGGTCTAAGGCACTGTCAGAGATGAAGACTGTGCTGCAGCTACAGTGAGGCAGGGCTGTGTGAAACACATACTAAGCTGATCATTCCATCCTCTAGACTCATGGAACAGTGAGGAATAATAAAAGTAAGTAACCATTAAAAGTGGCCTTTATGGACAAATAAATAAAAATATGCTATGGGAAAACTGATCCCCACAGAACTGAATCAGGCAAATTTATCTTCCTTTCGATTAATAATTTAAAAAGAAATCCCAAGCCTGCTGCCTCTGGAGATGTAGGAGTAGCTCTTATAATTAGACTCTAATCTGAACCGTGAGGGTGAGGATCAGAAAGCTGACTCAGCCTGGTGTCAATTATCTGCAGTGTGCATAATGAAAGGCTAAAAATTTGGAAGATGTAGGATGACTTAAGCCCGATTCTGGGGGCTGCTTCAGCACAGTCACATGGTAAGGTCTTTCAATTAGCATTTGCCAGCAAATTTATTCACCATCTCCTTTAGTCTGGGCCCACAAAATATCTATGGGACTTGCTTTGTGATGGTATTTGTGCTCCCAATTCAAGAGCTGGAAATCAATACCCTCCAACAACCTTCCTCTTTAGTTAAACAAAGTTGGTTTTTACAGATCAATCCAAGAAATAACCCTTTTAAAAAACAATCTAGTTATGTTTGTCCTACCTCAGAATGAATCAATGGATCCACAAAAACTCACCAAGCCCCCTTGGACCCACAGAGAATGGCAATGGACCAACAGGTTTCCAGTTGGGCCCTTCTGGATTCATCAGGACACAAGAGGGTGTGAACAGAAGCCAGTTTTCAACCGGAGGTGAATAACTCTTGTCCACCCTCTCTCCCTACTTTACCAATTTATCATGAAAGGCTGTCATAAAAGACACAGTTGAGCATCCAGATGGAGAGATGAGTAGGGAAAGGTATGGGGAATGGGCATGGCACTTCCATACCTTCTCTGGATGAGCCACGTTCACAGCACCTCTGTGTTTTCACCAATTGGGAAGCTCTCCACACCTTATCCTTTCAGGATTTTATAGAGGCTTCATCACAAAGGCATTATTGATCATAAACTCCATTTTCAGCCCTTTTTCTTTCTCAAGGGCTTGAAAATTCCAAGCTTCTAATCATGGCTTGTTCTTTCTGGTAACCAGACCTCATCCGGGACCCTGCCCAGAGTCACCTCATTAGAACAAAAGACACTCCTTTCACCCAGAAAATTGTAAGGGTTTCAGGAGCCCTGTGTCAGGAAAAGAGGACAAAGACTACTGTCAGAACAAGATGTGCTCCTAGTAGTCTTAGAACTTAGGAAATTAGAAGGGTTTTAGGATCTCTGTGTCAGAAACTGGGGGCAGAGACTAATACATATCTTTTCATGTTATCTTACACCCTATATATTGAATTCATGCTTTTTTACCTCTGCTAAGTCATTTTCCACTAACCCGTCTTCTTTCTAGCTTCCAAAATTTGAATCATATTCTTTACCTATGTTGTCAAGACTTATTTCTTCTTTTATATCATAGATTTATACTTGTTTAAATGCCTTAATTGTTACTTTGGTGGAATACTGGAAGGGAACAGAAATATATGCAGGTATTCAAACTGCCATGTTTAATAGGAAGCACAAAATTTATATTCAACACTATTACATCTAATCTTTTTTTTTCTTTTTTTTTTTTTTTTGTTTTGGTCTTTTTAGGGCCATACCCATGGTATATGGAGGTTCCCAGGCTAGGGGTCGAATTGGAGCTATAGCCCCGGCCTACGCCACAGCCACAGCAATGTCAGATTTGAGCTGCGTCTGCAACCTACATCACAGCTCACAGCAACAGTGGATCCTTAACCCACTGAACGAGGCCAGGGATCGAACCCATGTCCTCATGTCTGCTAGTCAGATTTGTTTCCACTGAGCCATGATGGGAACTCCTAATCTTGGTGTTTTCTTGCCATCAGTCTATCTTTTCAAGATCACATGGACCCCAGCTCCATCATTATTATATGTTCTGTATCTCCAAATCTTTCGACATCTGCAAAAAGTACAGGAGATCTCAAGAGGAGATAAGGTAGGATTCATTTACTTTTGTATCTTTCATTCAGAAGTTATTGAAGTTTTTTTATCTTTCCAGATTGACATAGAATTACTGCATGAATCCATCTATCCATCCATTTAGAAATGTGCTGGGGAATAGAAATAAAGGATTAAACAATATGATCCCTGCTTTCAAAGAACTCACTATGTATTAGTGGATACAAGCAAGAAAATTGACAATACAAATAACCTTGTTAAGACATAAACAAGAAACTGCATGAGTACAGAGAGGTTCCTAACCCAGCTTGAGGGGAAGTACAGAAAGGATGGTGTTGGAGGGGAGGCAGCACCAAGACATAATCTTAGAGGATGAGGAAGCCTTGGGCAGGCAAGGAAGACTAGACGTCGAGGTGGCAGAAGGCAGATCAAAGCAAAGGGAGCAGCTGTGTAAAGGCAAAGGATCATGCCTCTTTTGCCTCTAAAGAGGAGAAATACCTCTCAATCAATAGAACATGCGGGACAAAGGGCACTGAGTCACTTTTTGATGAGGTAACTTGATGCCAGTGTCCTTCCAGGAGAAAATGAAAAGCAGTCCATTTATAATGAGCTCTTTGGCTCTTGAATTACCGAGTTAAACCGAGGTATCAGCAGTCTTGGCTGAGTGGGAAACTTGCTAATAGAACCCCTGCATTAGTGAGTGGGGAGGAATAAAAGAGCTTTGGTAAGTATAAAAGCACGGTGTGAATACAGGAGATTATCATCATTACTACCGCACTGCCAACCACCACCATCCCCAGCCCTGAAGCACACTCTACAACTTATAAAGGGAAGCATTTCTCCGTGGATTGGCGCAATGACACTGTTCTGGTTTTGATATTACACCATAATCATGTCAGATGTCAGCACCAGAGGTGGGGAGGTGATGGCTGAACAGGGTTTCCTTGTGCAACTTTTAAAAGTGAAAGAAAGAGGGAGAAGAAGAAGGACAGAAGAGCAAGGAGGAGAAGCAGCAGCTTTTCATGGCCAAAGATGGGGAGCATTTTGTCTGAACCGCTATTCAGGACTGTAATGGACTGAACTCAGTGTACTGCTGCAGGTTACTGAAAACTTAAAATCCAATTAGGTTGGTGCCACGGGCCTGGCAAAAGGGTGTATTAGAGCTCTGGCACAACCCTGGGGCTCAGTAATAGGCTGAGCAGGGAATGCAAAGCATCAGCCTCTAAGCATAGAAACCACAGTAACAATTTTTAAACGTGCTTTGGAGAGTTAGCATTTGATCAAAATCCACTGTGAAGCAAGATGTTTTTCTATTTTCTAGTTCTGCTATGTGTCCCAATCACTAGTGCATAAACGTGTCCTACCAGCCCGCAGCTTCTCCCAGCTCCTACGCATCCCTGGTGCTGGAAGGTAGATGGTAAGAAATTCCAAGGCATGGTCCAGAAAGCAGTCTTGAAATCATACACAATGAATAATGCCGTCATTAATGACTCAGGGTGTAAGGAACCTATGGAGTGAGAAATTGCTTTTAAGCAAACGAGTATCTGCGTATTTGGACAACACTGAAGGGATGAGGCAGGAATAACCAGTACAAGCTTATTTAGCAATCACTTCAGTCCTCAATTTTCTGAGATTCAGTTTGTGTGCTGGTCATTTTCTCTCATATTTGATTTCCACACTTCCCCTGCTCTGTTTTCCATTAAAAGGGTTGACTCCATGCCAATTACATTGCCTAGGCTCCCTTCCTAGCCCAATGGGAGACACTAACAGAAGACTGGATGGTGGGAGGAAGGGAGGAGCCACATATTTGGGGTTTGCTGGAGAATAATTATTTGGTCCCAGTGATCCTGATGTTGTTAAGGAGGCAGACCCTGAGAAGACTAAGTTAGCACTGCCATTCTAAAACTACCAGCTAACACACTCGGTAGGCAGCACCAGGGCAAGTTTTAACTGTAATGCTTCCAAGGAGGCTGAATAACGTCCTCCTTCCCAAATATCCATGTATTAATTAACCTGCAGGGCCTATGAATGTTACTCTGCATCGCTGCAAAAAAGGACTGTGATGGAGTGATTGTGTTAAGGATTTTCAGATGGGGAGATTATCCTGGATTATCTGGGGACCCCTAAATGTCATCACAGGGCTCCGTATTAGAGGTAGGCAAGAAATCAAAGGAGGAGGTAGATGAGGCAACAGAAGCAAGAGGCTGAATTGATGGGAGGAAGGGATCACAAGTCAAAGAGGACAAGTGGCTTTTAGAAGCTGGACAAGGCAAGGAAAGGGATTTCCCGTAGAGTCTCCAGAGGGAACCAGCCCTGCCAACATCCTGATTTTAGCTTAGTGAAACACTGCAGGCTTCTGGCCTCCAGAGCTGTAAGAGAATAAGTCTGTGTTGTGAAGTCACTAAATTTGTCACAGCGCCAATAGGAATCTAATACAATGCTCTGAATACGCACAGATTCTTCTTGCTTTAAAAATGCCACATCTTGGCTATCAGCAAAATCCACACATGAATTCTAGCCTGCTACAAAAATCCTTAAGATGATGCCCATATTTAAAGTGAGCGGCACCACCCCGGGCCCCTCCTCCTTTCTGGGGGCAGCCTGCATGTAGTTAGTTATTGGGCAGTGAAGGGGTTCCAAGGCCCAGCCCCTTTATCCCAACTCAGGACAACTCTAAAGGGCTATTCCTTTAGACATCTCTGTTGAAATGGTATCAACACCCAACTTTTCCTTCTGCCCAGTTCTACTCCTTTCCCCTGAGTTCTGATTCCGAAGCACTTTCCCCAAGATTTCCCATCTGCCAATCTCCAGCTGGGTGTGCTTTCCCAGGGACCCAATTAGGAAAATGGATGTATCTATATTTAGTCAAAAGCACTACCTACTTGGGTAATTTCTCTTTGTATGTGCTTATAATTATCAACCCACTCTCCTATAATGCATCCAACTAAAAAAATTGCTGATAAGATGAAAGATCCTCTCCAAAGAGAATCTGACCATTTACGGTGTCCTTCAGCTGAGGTCTTAGGTGCGGAGTGGGTTAGGAAGTAAGGACAGAAGAAAGCAGCGGGAAAGGGGGGAAGACGGTGTGTCAAGCACTGACGTTTATTAAGGACTTACACAGATCTAGGAGGACGAGGGGTGTGCTGTCATTCACTGCGCATTTCATTCTCGCTATTGCCATTTCTGTTATCTCCATTTCACGGGTGGGGAATCTGAGGCGCAGAGAGGTTAACTGATACAGCTGGAGAAGAGTTGAGCCCTGAACTGAATCCAGCATTGTTTGAATACATGCCCATGTCTTTCCATGCCATTAGGAGTAAGAACTGTTCTTTTTTTTAGGGCTGCTCCCGAGGCATATGGTGGTTCCCAGGCTAGGGGTCCAATCAGAGCTGTAGCCACCGGCCTACACCAGAGCCACAGCAACACCAGATCCAAGCTGCATCTGCGACCTGCACCACCGCTCACAGCAACACCGTATCCTTAAGCCACCGAGCAAGGCCAGGGATCGAACCTGCAACCTCATGGTTCCTAGTCGGATCTGTTAACCACTGAGCCACGATGGGAGCGCCGAGTAAGAACTGTTCTGACAGAACTGAGGGAAAGAGTGTAAGGAGCGCTCCTCTGCTAACTGTTGAGGACAATCACCAGGGGAGGCCGAGGCAGGGGAGGGTGCTGCTGCTGGGTGCACAGGAGGAACCGCCCCTCCAATTCCCTGGAAAGCCTGTCGGGTTTGATCCTCTCCTTCAGGCATGCTCCCACTCTCTCAAGCTTTCTTCTTTTCTGGATTCTTCGAGGAGCTTTCCCACCTCAGGGCTTTTGCTCATGCACAGTCCCTCCACCTGGAATGCTCTTTTCTTGTTCTGTCTTTCCTTCCAGGTCCAGCTTAAATGCTACTCCTCTGAGCCTTCTTTGATCACCCCAAACAGAAATCATATCTCCTGCCTGCATGTCTAAAGGATGTAGCACCTCTACTACTTCTATGAGGGTTACCACATCAGATCCCCAGTACTGAATCGTTTTCCACACTGAACTGAAAGATGAAGGAAAGCTGGCATAGATAAATTTGAACCTCTCCCAAATCAGCATAAAATTATTTGTTGCGGTATGTATTTACTGCTTAAAGTTCTCTAGAAACACTCAGTTCTTCACGCTCCTATTTCTTTTAACAGGCAAATGGCCTGCCTTTAAGATTCATTTTTTATCCTTATCTGCACGGCAAATTCCTTTCCTTTAAATTCAAATTCTATATTCCCTTTAATAGTAAGTCTTCTCTAGCCCCTTTAAATGGAATTAATCATGAGCTTCCTTATCTTAATCTGGGTCTCACAGATATATTCACTTTGCATTTATGACACTGTTATAATTGTTTGCATTTTTTTTGGGGGGGGGGCTCCCCCTGCTAGGATAATGCTCCATGGAGGAAGGTACGATGTCTTACTTAACTTTGTGCACTAAGCTCCTACTAGAGTACTTAACACATAATAGGTTCTTAATAAGTACCAAGTGAATTAAGAAAGAAGACAGACTTTGAGGCCAAATAAAAAAAAAAAATCTCAGAAGGAACCCCAGAGGTATATACTTACTGCCAGTATGACCAGGAACAAATTACTTAACTTCACTGAGTTAGAAATAATGCCAAGTACAATTACAATACCACGGTGAAGATAAAGAAGATGACAGGAGTGAAAGAGCTGCATAAAGTGGGGCCCAGAAAATGCCCTTTCTCTTCATATTAAATTGAAAATTAATTTGTGACCAAATTGTTCATGCCTTTTATGTGCTCAGGGCTTAGCCGGGCCTTCTGAATTCATTCAGGACACCACAGTGCCTGGAGTAACCCTTTTGCAGATCTGCGCTGTTATCAATATCTGATAATGCTGGTGATGATGAAGAAAAGAAGGATGAGTAGGAGCTGGGGGAGGAGAAAGAGGAAAGCACCCAGTGTACTCAATTTATTCTAATTAAACTGCTAACCGGAAGGAGAGTGCCCCAGGAAGTCTAATTTATAATGCTTTTTGGTTCTAAAGAAAGAGCATCTAATAGGGAGACATGTAAATCCTGTCTCCAAAACACACTTCAAGGTTAGATGATGTTTGGAGTTTGCTCCCCACACGGCTCAAAGTTACCAAGGTCACTTTGACGGTCTCAGGACATGGCTTCTGCCTGAAGAAAATCCTGCTGAAATATCATGGGATATTGGCACCTTTGCAGCAAACAAGAAACAAGCCACCTGACTCTACACATATTAGTAAAGCCAGCCTGTGTTGGCCCAATCAAATCTGGCCCTTTTAGAGAACCGAATTCCTCATGGCAGGGAAGAGCAGTTTCTCCTCAACCGAAATGCGGACTCATCAGTGTTCATTCCAAAATGCTAAACGCTTTCCTAAGTGGTGTTATTATGTTCTTGTTTGAATCTTTGCAGTACAATTGTACTCCAGCTTAGGGCCACAGAGCAGCAATTGCACATGAGGGAGGAGGGTATCTATCTGGCAACACCGCACTTGGTTTTTTTTTGTTTTTTTTTTTTCTTTTTCTTTCGCCATCTGCTATTGAAAAGGGGGAGAGCACCAAGATTTAAAAGCTAATTATTCACTTCGAAATAGGATTATTAAGATGAATAGTGCTCCAGTGCATACTTGAAATGTAGCTGTGTGCTTTTTAGGCATGTTGTCTTAATATTATAATGGTTTGATTAAAGATTAACTCCATTCAAGGTCAGCCCTTCTGAGTGTATCATATCATGGATGAGTTGTCACCTCCTTCCAGGCTGATTTTCCTTTGATAAGAATTAATAAACTACATTTTAGTTTTCCTTCCTCAGGCTCTTCTTTTTGAGTTTCATATCCCATCAAAGTTATGCATGACTAACCCACATCTGTGAGGTTTTATATGTGCTTTTTTTGTCATCCTTCCAGAAGCTCTGTGTGAAAGATTCTCATCCCAATGTACTTATGTGAAAACTGGGGCTCAGAGAAGTCTTGGAAGGTGCTCAAAGTCACACAGCTGGAGAGTGGTGGCAGCAGAAGTGGGACTCAATCTAGTAACTTCCCAGTGGGATCTGCTGCTTTAGGTGTGGACACAGAATGATTGTCAATATGAGAAACTGCCTGAACAGCAAAGAGAAGACAAGAACTTTTCTATCACAGGCCCAGTTATTATAACGATTTAACATTCGCTGTGGGCTACATCGTATCCCAAAGCAACAACTACAAACTGAACAAACCTGAAACAGGGCTGGTAACATCAGTGGGTTTGCAGTGAATCACCTCGGCTCTCATCTTCTCCTCCAGAGAGAGACACAACTCACAAATGAACCATCTTTCAATGCCAGTGACAGCCATTCCTCTCTCTCCCAAGTGTCCATACATAATGCTCTTAATCAGCATAAATCTTTCTGATACATGTTACCACCACTTTTTCTTTGTTCTGAGTTCAACATATTTTGTCCATAAATCCAAGAAGGCCGCCTGAGAATTCCTAGATTTGTGAGCATCCTAGATTTAAGATACATGTCATATCCACTCATAAAACCCCATAAAATACTAGTCACTTCATTTTCATCATAGGAGGAATTACTTTGGGGGACCACTTTCACAAAGAAATATTTTGTTAGTGAAAGTGACCAAGGACATCCAAGTGGTAGGAAAATAAACCACACTGAGGGGGAGGCCGAGAAATTCCTCCTAACTGGTGAATATTAAATTTTAGAAGGCTGAATTTATAGCAATCTTTGGAAAAGGCAAGGGGTCCATCTGACTGAGAATTCCTAAAGCAGTGATTGAGTTTTTTCCATCCTATTGCCACCTCTCACCTTTATGTGATACCATTTTTATTTTATTTTAATTTTTTTTGTCTTCTGTCTTTTGAGGGCCATACCCATGGCATACGGAGGTTCCCAGGCTTGGGGTAGAATCGGAGCTGTAGCCACCGGCCTACACCACAGCCACAGCAACGCCAGATCCGAGCCGCGTCTGTGACCTACACCACAGCTCACGGCAACGCCGGCTCCTTAACCCACTGAGCGAAGCCAGGGATCGAACCCGCAACCTCATGGTTCCTAGTCGGATTCTTTTCTGCTGTGCCACAATGGGAACTCCAACGCAATTTTTAGGAATCAAGTTAAAGGACCGTTTGAGGCCCTCTCTTTAGATGAGAATTTTCTTTTTTTAAGAAATTTACTTATTTATTTTTTCTTTTTGGCTGAGCCCATGGCATGTGGAAGTTCCTGGGCTAGGAATCAAACCGATGCCACAGCAACCTGAGCTGCTTCAGTGACAACGCCGTATCTCTAACCCCCCTGCCCCACAAGGAAACTCCTCTAGATGAGAATTAGATAGCAGAGAATGTAAATGTACCACAAGTGCTTTAGCTCATCACTCAAGGCTTGTGATCTCCCCCAGCCTCCCTTTTTTCTTACTGACAACGCTCCCTAACAAGAATCCAAGCGCTTAAGTGTTTTTAAAACATACTGTTGTTTCCCACTCGTTTCTTTCAATTCTAATTTTTCCTCCCCTTACAATGATGCTGCTTCTCTCTTTACTTACATTCTAACCAATCTTCATGACCCAGAAAAATGACTACTTCCTCATCTAAATATCTCCTGATTCCCCTCAACACGAAACTGCTTCACTCACACAGCACAACCTCATGATGCCGAGCCCTACTTTGTACTTGGCTGGTTATATATCTGTTCTCCTCCCACCTGGAGGACACAGCTCCACAAGAATAAGAGAGGTGTCCTGGCTATCCCTCTAACAACTAATGCCCCCGCTGAATTTCGTATCTCATGGATACTTACAACATATTTAAAGGAACTGAAATAAGAGAAATCATCTGATTTTAATGTATGGCAGCATTTCCTTAGGATATTGCTGGTAGCTAGTTAACACATTTCATAAGGGGATAAGAAGCCAGTTCCAGAATTTGGCTCTTGTGGTCAGCCTGGAGCGACTAGAGAGGGGCAGTGTGAGTGAGAAGGCTCAGGGATTGATTTAGGCCCAGGACAAGGGGACCAATTAGCTCAGACAAGCGCATCTGCATTCTGCAGCAGGGCGTGGTGCGATCCAGTCCCTGTGAGGGTGGATGACGCCTTCATGCCTGGGTGGCCTGGCACAGAGTAGATGCTTAGTAAATAAGGTGCCCACTGTGCACTCACACAGCCATCCAGTACTTCCCCACCAAACTGTGCTGTAATGGGTGACTACTCTGTCCCTCACTGCTAAGAACCAGGATGGGACTGTTTATAAACAGAGCTTCAGCACCCAGTTCAGTGCTTAGCACAAAACCAGTCCTAGATAAACAGATTAAGTATCTGTTGAATAAATGAAGGGAAAAATGGAAGAAAAGAAGGAAAGACAACAGACATGCACAGGGACGTTTCCAACTTAGCTTTGCAGGAAAAGTGGTGGAAAGCATGAACCTGACGGGACAGCCGTTGTTACTGGCTTCACCACAATGTGCCTACCATTTCCTGCTAAGAAGAAGCCAGCTGCCCAGGAGAGGCTTTGTCAGCGAGCTCCTATTGGGTCAGCTGGGACATGCTCTGGGAGCAGATGGATGAGTCCCATCCCCTGCCTAGACCTCACCTCAACTGCTCTTTATCCTGGGGGCATGTGCATGTACGTAGATTTAAAAGAAGCAAAAACAAATTCTCTAAACAGTCTTGAGATATTTGATTTTGTAACTCACATTCAATTCACTTAGAGAGAAAATTAAGAAGGTGTAGGTCAATTAATACCACACAGCAGCTCCCCACCTCTCCATACCCTTGTCTACCACTCCTCCCTAATCTGAACTGTCAAAGTTTTCACTGCCCAAATTCAAATCTGAAAAGATCTAGTCCATTACTCCAAAATACATTTTTCCTAAATTGCCATCACATAGGATTTTACTGTCTCAGCAGTGAGCTGTTGGCATCCTAGTGCCCTGGGGAAGCTGTGCTCAGCCGAGTCCTAGCATCTCCTCACAGATGCCTAAACAGCGCCATAGGAATTCTGCAGTTGGTGCAGGTGGGACCTGAGCCTTCTGGGAGAGGCTCTGCCACAGAGGCACCCTGGCCAGCACCCAGCTCAGTTGCCCAGAACCTGCCTGAGACCACACAGATCAGGGAACTTCCTGCAGCACTTGCTGGCTGTGCAGAGAACTCAGAAATGCTAACAGATGGCACAAAAAACACAACCCTGAACAGTCAGCAGGGTGACACTCATTAGGGGTCACCACTGAATCCACTTTCAGCAGAATCGCATTCCAGTGAAATACCATTTTCCATAAACTGTCAATCTGCTTGAAGAAAAGTGACCATAGGGAACTGTGATGCTGGGCCTGGCAGAAGCTCTGCAGGTGACAGAGACTCTTTCCATTCACCACTTTCCCTAGGATAGGTCCTGACCACCTGTGCCCTCTAGCCTTGAGGGGCCGGATGCCAGGCAGCACTCAGGGCTCCCCTCCCTTCCCTAATACTCATCACCCTGCCTACCTCCTCCCCAGCAGAGCGAAGAAGGAGAAGGCAGAGAAGAATGCATGGAGGATTTGGTCCACGGTGGAAATGTATTTATCTTCACATTTTAAAGGTATATCCCCAATTCATTTCTCAAGAAAAATCATTCCCTCCCTCTCTTCCTTCATCATGGAATACAACGATCCCAATGTGGGCTGTAAAACTACATGTTATTGTACTTCAAATGCCATCAATGAATTAAAATAATGATATTTGAAACTAAAACTAAGGTCAGATGGACACAACACCAACACTGGATAATGATTCTTAGGTTGCTAATTCCAGACTGCTTTGTGCTCATTGACAATAGAAGCCAGCATGTCCCCCTCACCACCTGTTCCCCCAGTCCCCACCCCAAGAGGTAGAACCTCCAACGGTCACAGATTTTCATGCCTTCAGGCCTCTTGGCTACAAGGGCCCTTCCACTTGTACCTCCTGAAGTCCTACTTATGCTCCAAGACCCAGTATGAATGCCACGTCTTCTACTCAACGTTTCATGAAGCCTCAGTCAGCAAGAGGTGCTCTTTCACCTGTGTTCCTGTAGCTCTTTCTTATAACATCTAGGCTGGGATTTATCTTTCTCTCTCTGTGGTTTCTTACAGCTACAACTCCAATGAAAAGGAAGAAAACATTACACTTAGAGCCCAGCATGGTGAATCAATTAAGGGCTTAACAAAAGGACAGACCTCTTGAGTTGATTTCTGAGTTTACTAATCCCATTCTTAGAGATCAAGTGAGGAATCCCAAGAGAGAGCACCTGACACTGAACAGATGAAAGGCTGAGATCCATGAGCTGGTTGTTAGCCTGGGATCTAGGGGACCTGGCTTCTATTCTCACTCTGGCATTAACAATCACCCCCCATCTCACACCATGTTTAACCTTTGGTTTACCATTTACTTACTTAGTAAACTTTTCAGTAAACATGGTCTTTGTTACACTGTTTACCAAGCGTACCCACACTTTCACATATAGTTTCCCCTTACACTCTTCTCACTACCAAAGACATTAGGCCAAGAGAACACACACAGTTGCCTACAGAAAATAAACTCAGATTTCTTTGGATGAACACACACATAACTGTGGAGACATGGCTGCACAGGAAAGAAGATGTGGCTGTGATATACAACCTTGAGCAAGTTCCTAAATCTCTGGGAAACAAGCCTAATACCCATACCTGCTGAGACTGCATGATCACAGGCACACAAGAGCTAAGGTCTGGAAAACACGTAGCAGGAAGTAGCCTCCAAATATTACCTATTTCTAGTACATCTGTATGAGCTCTTAAGTATAGTCCAGTTGTATAATGTTTC
The DNA here is from genome assembly GCF_054392235.1 of Sus scrofa. Taxonomy (NCBI): domain Eukaryota; kingdom Metazoa; phylum Chordata; class Mammalia; order Artiodactyla; family Suidae; genus Sus; species Sus scrofa. The sequence goes on from NC_139391.1 coordinate 17,790,956, forward strand.
TTTATTCTTGTTTTTGATAGTAAATCCCCTGCAAACTTTTTCAACCATTTAAAAATTGAATTACAGTTACTTCACCATGTTGTGCTAGTTTCAGGCACACAGCAAAGTGATTCAGTTATATACATATATATTAAATATATATTCTTCTTTTCAGATGATTTTTCCATGATAGGTTATTACAAGATACTGAATATAGTTCCCTGTGCTACACATTAAGTCCTTTTCGTTTATCTATTTTATATAGCTTGTATATAATAACTCCAAACCCTACCCCCCATACCCTTTGGTAACTGTAAGTTAAACTCAACACTTTCTGTATCTGAAGGGCTTTCTAAAAGATTATCTTTATGGTTACAAACACACGGAGATAGCTTATTATTTCTCAAAAATGCAGCTGTACTGTGATAATCTAAATTTCCTACAGACACATGACAGAAGCAAAAAATTCTTGCCAAAAATGACTGGTCCAACCAACCATAATTATGTTAATTTTATCCAACTGCCAGCAAAGAGATCAAAGGTTCAATCTGTTCTCAACTCCAGAGGATGATAATGATAATAAACACAGCTATTCTTAGTAGCTAAAGTATATTTTGCAATTGTAACTGACACCATTTGACTTTCATTTTTAGTAAGCTAAATGACTTGCAATTTATTTTGTTTGAAACAACAGATCCTTTAGCTAGTGAAATTCACCTTTGCCCAGTGCAATCCACCTTCTCATTCACAATTTGCTCTAATGCTTAAGAACATAGCATTAAAAATGTAACGAAGGGCTCGGACTCTGAAAAGTATCTTCTCCCTTAGAAAGCCCTGGTATTGTACACCTTCTCCAGCTCCCTACATTTTATGCACCTTTGAGTTTCCCTAAACTTTTCTCTGATGTTTTCATTGATCTTTCCAGGACTGAGCATTTATTATGTGCCAGGAACTATATACTCAATGCCTTATATACAGCTTTTTCTAATTTCTTCCTTCAACAACCCTATGGTGGGGGTTAGCATCATCCTTAGTTTACAGAAGTCGATATTTGCTCCAGTTGATACAAGTGGAAACTAAATGATGAATCACAGATTTGAAACCAGGTCCATGTACCCAGATGCTACAGTTGCAGCTGCTATCCTGTACTGGCTTGGCTGCCCGTAACTTTCTTCACTGCCACATCTCAGTGTTTGTCACAGTTCATGGAATATATCAGGAACACAATAAATGATTATGGGATAATAGTTATGATGATAGCCAACTTTTTTTTTTTTTTTTTTTTTTATCCATGTAGTTGCTTTTATTAGTAATTCATCCCTGGGGAGTTTTCCATTAAATAAATGTGTTACAATTACTTTTTTTTTTGTTCCCCCAAGAAAATATGTTTTTTTCCCAACATGCTCTGAGCATTTACCTGTGCTAGACTACATTCCAAGGGCTTTACATGTATCGACACGTTCAATCTTAACCAGTCTATGAGCTAGGCACTATTATCTCATTTTACAAATGATGAAACTGAGGCACACAGGGATTAATTAATGACAGAGAGAATGGCCTCTACCTCCTATTACCTATCTATCCTTGATCCACACTCAAACTAGAGGGTCTGCATGAGTTCAAGTAGTCACTCTGCTCAGACATGAGTTCAAGTAGTCACTCTGCTCAGTATCATTCACTTCCTTGAGTTTATTCCTTTACCCTTCTCTGCCCTATTCTTTTTTTTTTTTTTTTTTTGTCTTTTTGCTATTTCTTTGGGCCGCTCCCATGGCATATGGAGGTTCCCGGGCTAGGGGTCGAATCGGAGCTGTAGTCACCAGCCTATGTCAGAGACACAGCAACGCTGGATCCAAGCCGCGTCTGCAACCTACACCACAGCTCACGGCAACGCCGGATCGTTAACCCACTGAGCAAGGGCAGGGACCGAACCCGCAACCTCATGGTTCCTAGTCGGATTCGTTAACCACTGCGCCACGATGGGAACTCCTCTCTGCCCTATTCTTAATCTTTCCTCCAGGTAATTACTTCTCCCAGGTGCCAGAAGGCTACTTGCTTGGCAGGCCAAAGGTTTGGTTTTCTTCTCACAATCTTATCCATCCAGTGTGGCATATCAATGAGGCTCTTGTGTAGCAAGGATCACCCTCATTTTATAGACAAGGAAGCTAAGGATGAGAAAGAATAAGTGAACCACTGATCTGGAATGGGACAGACAACCTGGCTCCAGAAACTGGCCTTTAATCCACACACTGCAAGATCAAGGATGAATCACTTTCTCCCTTCTCCAAATTCCACAAAGATTGCCATCAGCCAATATGATCCTATGAAAAACTATAGTGATCTACATTGTATTGCACTGTATCGATCTTATCTAAATTGTATGGTTATGCATTTCTTTTTTTTTTTTTTTTTTTTTTTTTTGGTCTTTTTGGGGCTGTACCTGGGGCATAGGAAGATTCCCAGGCTAGGGATTGAATCAGAGCTGTAACTGCTAGCCTAGGTTACAGACACAGAAACAGCAACTCTAGATCTGAGCTGCGTCTGAGACCTACCCACAGCTCACAGCAACGTCGGATCCTTAACCCACTGAGTGGGGCCAGGGATGAAATCTGCATCCTTATGGAGGCTAGCCAGATCTGTTTCCACTGAGCCATGACGGGAACTCCTGTAATTGCTTTCTAATATGTGGCTTATTTGATTGTAAACCTTTCAAAAGATCATGCCATCCCTATTGCTATTGTGGCCCTGAGAGCCCCTCTCTCAAAGCTGGACTTATCATTACTTGCTGGATCCTACTGTGGAAGTTCTGTCCCAGACTGGAATGTCTGCTCAAGTAGAGCCAGAAGATTCCTATAATCCCAGCCCACCAGGAAGAGTTTTCCACGTGCTAATCAGAGTTTTTCATTATTCCTTGCTCTTGTCCCTCTGCATTCTCCCCTGAGCTCTGTTCTCTATTTAACTACCACTTCCATCTCACATCTCTCTTCCTTAGCCCCTCTGATTTGCCTGACTTTCCACATGCCTCCTTCTGGATGTTCTTCAGACACCTTAGCTTCTTAAGGCTAAACTCGTACCTCCAGAAATTTGTTCCTCCTCCCAGACTGCACTGTGGATCACCCAGTTTCCCAAGTCAAAAACAGCAGGAGTCAGCTTTTGAAGTTTGCGTCAAAGGCCTAATACATGTTAGTGATAACAAAAAAAAACACCAGAACTGTATATCGAGCTTGCACATTCCACTCTATTCTTCTAATTTTGGATAATCAACCAGAGAAATTTTGTTTCTCCATATGTGTTAATCATTTTCATTTCTGCTTAAAAAAAATATAGCCCTACCTCCTATGTGTATATCGACTTATATGACTCAAAGATGTGAGACAGTGAGATGCCCTTCCCTTCCCAAAGAAAGAACATTTATTTAATTTCTATTGTGTATAAGATCACATGTATATTACTTAATGAATCCTTACAACTATCCTAATGAGGTAGCTATTATTATTACTTTTTTTTTTACAGATGGATACACTGAGGCTCAAATGAAACGAGTTGTCCACATTCACATGGCTGAAAAACGACAGTGACAGGATTTGAATCCACATTTGCCCCTAGAACCTGTAAGCCCTCTTTTTATACCATGCTGTCTCCAAATAAACCAAACCTGAAAGCAGGACCAAAAAAAAATGTGCTTATTGTTCTTACATCAAGTAGCCTGTAAGTTCCTTAAAAGTGTTAACTATCAAGTTTCCAAACTAAAATATTTAAGTAAGTAGTTATTACTATTGTGGCTTATAATGACTCACATTGGGATTTTACAGAATAAATACTGTATATTTGAGAAGATTAAGGCACAAAAAAAGATTGTTCTACAGAGTGAACAGAGGCTGACATTTGTTTAAAAACATCTACAAAAAGCATAGGGTTTTGTTTGCTTGTGAGTACCTACTAGGTACTAGAAACCATAGTAACTGACAGTCTCGGAGAAATACGACACAGCCAAGCCCTCAAGGGCTTAGCTCAGTGGGGAGAGTACGTAATAAATATAATAATGTGCAAGAACATTGTTCAGGTTCTAGACAGAAGATATTATGAAGCAAGTCACATATCAGCAGCAGGCAAACCAAGTGTGACCCACGATTATGTCTTCTTTAACTTTGTGGTGTTTTAGGAATATAAATCAAGGGTTAACTAACAGTTAAAACATTTTACCTCAAAATCCACATTTGTGGCTGTCCCCCAAAATGAAAAGTCTAATGACACTGAGCTCTGGTTCCCATTTGTTCACCATCAACTCGAGCCCCAGCAGCTGCTGTCGCCAAGGGTGGTGTGTATATTTGTATATAAGGACCCATGTTTCTTTAAACTAACAACTTTCAGGAAAGCTACCTATAGGTATTTTTTTTACCAGGAGTACATCTGATGTAGTATTTCACCTTGGTAACACTGCTTATGTGACCCTAGACAGATAAAGTCACATGGTGACATTTAAGGTGGCACACTCAAAAATGATCAGGGCAGAACTGACAGGAGCAGAAAGGATGGAGGTACCTAGTGTGTGTGTGGGTGCAGGTGGAAAGAAGTGATGGGAAGGTAAGAGAGAGAGGCGATAAAACTGTATCTGACCTCCCTCCCTCTCTCCTTCCATCTCTCCCTATGCATACACTCCGCAAGACGTCTCCAAAGCTCATGCTCTCCTGCCGTGGCTCACAGTCTGGATTAAGGACAAAGGCAACCACAAGTGCTTGAGACGGCTCTGACCCCAGACTTGGCAGGGCACCGCACAGCTGCCTCAGCAGGGGGTTAAGTGAATCAACTCTACCTTACATGCCTGGATCAAGACAGGGTACAAAATACAGTGGACCTCCTGCTGCAGGCAGATAGGAAGGTGACTGGCAAATCCTCAAGACAGAGTAAATGAATCTTTCATGTAAAAGCATACATCAATGGATGCCCTGACATGTTCATCTCTCATCCTCAAGCCTACTGTGAGGAGGCAATGTTTGCATCTCTGTGGGACATTAGTATTTCAATATATTTGGACTAAGTTAATATAAACCTCTACTGATAAATGTCTTGAAAGATGGTCTATATTATCTATTGAGAGAGTATATGTATGCTTCGATGCAGGTCTAAATGGCTTTCAAAGTCAATACAAACTAAACTGTATGGCTCTGTATGCAAAAGGCAAGCAGTGTCAAATAAAACCTCACTATCTGGCCCTAAAGCACACCCACAGCTCTCCCCTTTCTAATCTGTGAATTATTTACCTTGTCAAAAATCTCAAGGAGAAGTTCCCCCTGTGGCACAACATGATCAGGGGTGGCTCTGCAGCATCAGGATCCCTGGCCTGGGAGGGACTATGTGCTAAAGGATCGGGTGTTGTGTTGCTAATGCTGTGGTAAATAATGCAACAACAACTGGGATCTGATCCCTGGCCCAGGAACTCCATATGCCATGAGGCGGACAAAAAAGAAAAAAAAAATTTTTTTTTGAAGAAAAGAAACCTCATGAAGAGGAGACAGAGTGGGCCAATGCGGGACTTAAAAGAAGAAAACAATTATTTCTAAGGTACCTACCCTATGTCTGGTTGTAGTAAATGTGTTAACACAGTAACTAATTTAATCTCCTATAATTAAATGTGAGCCACCTGAGGGGACTGTTTTGTCCCTTTATTCCCCCCTCTACTGGCAGAACAATCCCTGGCACATAAGAGGTACCTGTTCTGGCTATCATATATTGGTCCTCAGCACCAATCCTTAACCCACCCTCTCCCATGCTCTCAGGCTGGAAGCCTGAGAACCATATTCCCAGAATCTCTTGTTAGCACGATTAGAGTCTCAATTGTTCTAATCAGAGTAACATGCATGAGTTTGGGGATGTGGAAGGGTGGTAGTGCAGGATTCTGCAATGCTATAGCTTCTTAGTTTCTTAATTTAGCTGCTGTAGTTTCCTTAGATTCTACAATTCGATGTCAGCCTCCAGCTTCAGGGCTGCAAAAAATCTATGGCTCAGGCAATGCTTTCCTGAAATTTCCCAGTTTGGATGTATCTGGCCTCACCCTCACTATCATTCCTCCAATCCTTCCAACAGTTTCTAAGCACATTAATATCACGAATTACATCCTTTATGCTTAAAATACGCAAGGCGGAGTCTGTTTTCCTGATTTAATGTTCCATAAAATTCGTAATGATTAAGTGAAGACCAACTCAACGGGCAGCAATATCCCTAATTGCAGAACTGAGGCTTCAAGAGATGAAATCATTTAAGATTACACAGCAACTATTAAGTGTCAGAGCTGAGAGGTGAGCCCCGGACAGCTTGATGCCAAAGTGCTTTTGCTTTTTCCACTCAGACAGACACCGCCCTCAGTAGGTATAACATTCAGGTTGCTGCCAAAATCTTCTCTCAAAGGTTCAGAGCTGTTGTTTTCACTGTTCCTCCTGCTATTGCACCACTGCAGCCAGAAACCTCCCTATAAAGTGGAAAGGTACAGTAATTCCCAAGACAAGCTGGCTATTAAATACGTATGAGACCCAGAAGGATACCCTCTTAGAAATGTATATTGTATTTACATTATCAGTGCAGATACTCTATGCGTGGCACAAAACAGAAGCTCACAAAGTACTAACTGAGGGAGTGAATAAATGAAGGAAAGTTCACTGGTTTTGCTTAGCCAGACGCTCCTTTGCAGATCCTGTGCTCTGAGTCAGGTGTCACCTGGATCATAAACCACTTGTGGGCTGGTAATTCCATTAACCTTCATGCCTGGATCCCTCCTACTCTTCAGCTAGAGAACAATACCTCCCAGGCTGTTGATTTTCTTTGAGAAACCTCAGTTGTCAGGAGCATTGTAATTCTAAGGCAGACAGAGATGAGAATCTATCCCCACTTTCCAAACGAAAGATCCAAATGGAAAACTGAGGCAATGAAAACTATTAACCTGTTTCTGCTGTAATGTAGTAGAAAAAGTACTGCGTTTAGAACCAAACAGATCTGGGTTCTCATACTGATTCCTGCCGCTTACTAGACGTCAAATCTTGGGCAAGCTGTTTCTGTGACCTCAGTATTTTCATCTACATAATGACAGTAGTGAGATCTCTAGAGCTATCAGAAGGAAGAACTATTATAGACAGAAAGCACCTAGCATAGCATATGGCCCATGAGACACAGTATTGCCGTCATTAATACTGAGAAAGGGTCTGCAGACTGGTCCATGTTAGCCCACAAGGCTCTCCAGTCCCAAACTGGCAACGCTGATGTGGAGGAATGCTTAAAATATGTTTTTCACACTTACAAGTGTACTACCTAGAGAGGTTATGTAACAGCAAAGAATTGAATGTCCGCACATTATAACTTTTGGAGGTTTCATGGTCTCTGGTGCCTTCGGGTGGGGAAGAGTGGGAACAGCCGGCACAGAGTGGGTGGACCAGATCGTCACACCTCACTTTCCCTTAAGATGAGATCCAAGATTAGACTCACTAGAAGATTCTGGGGGTGGACAGGTAGAATTGGGTGCCTTTGCATGCCAAAAGGTAGTAGTTAAAGCTGTAGGAATGAATGAGGTCATGGGTAGTTTGGGATTAAATGAGGGAAGACCAAATCACACCTGACCTCAGAAAACTCCCAGGTACCAGTCTCTAGCCTGGTGCTGGCACAGAGCAGATTCTCAATGAAGTTTTGTTGAAGTAGTAAATAAATATCAGATTGGAAAGTATATTGATCTTCTTTAAAATTCCTGTGTCCCTCACTTCTCATGATCTCACTCAACTATCTTTGAAAAGCTAACTGAAGAATGTATATGTCCTGAGTATTCTGAGTCTTTCAGTTTGAAAAGGTTTTCTGAAAGCACCGACATCTATTAATCATTTACCGAAACCCGGCAAGCATTGTGAGTTTTCCCATCCTACATACATTGCCTAAATTCCAACTAGACTTCGAGGACAGAAAACATGGCTTTTTTGCACAGCTGGAAATTTCTCAGTGTCCAGCAGGGTGCTGGGCCACTAAGCTCTCAATAATTAGGGACTTAATGCTTGATTAATCAACTAGTTTTCAAACCATTGTCAGAGAAGGAAGAAATATAAAGAAATTCTTTGGAACCTTAGAAGTATTGAAAAATAAAATACGTGCACATAAATGCCACTCAGCTTGGAGAAGAAAAGACTTAAGGAACCAGAAAGAGCACACGGAGCCACTGGTAAAAGCAGAAGCGGGGTGTGAAGGAGAATCTTGCACGGAAGAGGCTGGCAGAGTTGGTTCTAAGAGAGAAAAGACGGGCTCCTCTTCATTCCTCAATGTTCCTGGGTTACCTTTGTGCGTCCAGTACTGTGCTAGGCAATCCAGATACAACAACAGATGAGGCACAGTTTCTGCTTTGACGGACTTTATGTTGTAGAAATAAAACAAGGATACAGCTACAACATAGCACACAGCTTGGAGCAAAGAAAACTACAAACTGGGGGTACTCTTGCTAAAGATTAGATTCCTGGGTGCTCTATCTCTGCCAAGGATGATCTAAGGGATGTGACAGATATTGTGATCTGGGGGTTAAACAAACTTGAAAAAAGAGAGATCAGAGAGAATTTCAAGACTAAAGGGTTTGCCATTTCCTTTTATCATTTCAAATGCATGTGTTGTTTACACTACAATCATAAAAACCCAAACCACTGCATTCTAGAAGACAAAAGAAACCCAGATCTGGCATGCCTTTGTTCAACCATTAGGTAAATTGCCTTAAAGAAAATACTCTCTATTGCCCTTGTGGCAGTTCTCTGGATGTTTTTTGGAGAATGAGGAGTGCACTGCTATAGAAAGAGGGGGATGGAGTTCTCTGTCAACTGTGTAGATCTTAGGAGTGAAAAAAACAAGGAGAGGGCATACACAGGGGCGCATGTGTTGGGAGACAAGTCAAGCACTCTTACATTCCACTGGGATTTTTCTCAGGCTCCTGCCCAACTTGATCCACCACCTCCCCCATGATTTTTATAAACATTTATGTGTCAGATTGTCTGCTTAATGCGTTCACCAGCACTGTTTTTTTAGATCATTGTTAAACAAGAACTCACTCTCAAAAAGTTCTTTACAGAGAACTGAAATTTCTTTCTTTTAATTTCCTCCCCCCAAGAGACTTACTTCTGCCCTCTGCAATTATACTAAGTTCATAGTCACGCATCTCCTTAAAAGGCTCTCTTGTTTGAATAATGTTATCATTGTAGTTGCTCTGCTAAATTGTGAACCTATGTATACATCCCTGGTTTCTTTATCTGATCTTTATCTAATAAGATTTTCAGATTCTTGTTCCCCAAGTGGCTTCCTCTAGAAACAATTGTAACCATCTAAAGAGTGATCCCCGTACTGGGCACAAGGTCCTACCATGGGCTGAGAAGATACCAAGAAAGGATCATGACTTTCCCAAAGTCACGTTGCTGGGAAATGGAATGCGCACAATTCAAAGCCAGAGCTTCCGTCTTCTAGGCCAGTTCCCATTCAATCTATACACACAGATGACAAACAGTCTCTTTTATTCCCTCTCCAACCAGATCTTAAACAACACAATAATCTCATTCCAGCCCAGTTTGCCTACAGTCAGTAATCTTCTTCCACTGGAACTGGCCTGGGCAACCTGGGACATACGGTCACGCTTGTATATCTCCTTAGGCAATTTGCCTTTTCATAATTAAAGCTGCATGGGTTTACAGGAATAAATCAAGAGAATATAAACACACTGAATACAGAAGGCTTATTTTAAAAGATTTCTCAAAATAAGCTTTTGTCTTTTTTTTTACATTAAAGGTAAGATTTACTTTTTCTCCGTGTATCCAATGAATTTTCAAGCGCATGTTTCCATTCATTTGCCCTTTGAAATGGAATTATTGCCATTTAAAGGTGATATGCAAACTCTGTCATATCTACTCTTCTCATAGCTGCCCAATATATGATATTCAAGCTGACATGCTGCGCTGGAGGCTGGTGGACACAGAGCTGGTATGACATCAATACATTCTCTAATTCACTTATAAACAGAATTCTGTTTTCATTTCTGTCAATCCTGAGGTTTAGACTGAATTTTAGTTTCCGAGCCCCTGGGACACAAATAGGCGTATCTATATGGTCTTTACAAATAATCATCCAGAACACGAAAAAGACTGTGTGCCAGTTGGTCCAAAAATGGAAAGGGTTTGTCTAAAATTTTTAGGGTTGTGCTGGAGAAATTAGTGCTTTCTTCATAATTAGCTGACTTCTTTCCAGGTGGTCCAGGGTCTGTTAGCAGGCATATGCAGAAATTAAAGAAAGTGGGGGAAGCGTGGTCCCTGCCTCCTACTCACTTCACAATCTTCTAAAGAAATGAAGTGAAAAAACAATGATGAAGCTCAAGCTAAAGTCCATGGAAGAAAAAGAGACTTAAATGGATAGCAGGTCTGGCATCACAACATAGTGGGCATCAATGCACCGTAGGACTTCCATAGAAAGAATGGAGGGCCTTTCAACTCATGTATAGAACTATCCAATCATTAATCTATATTGTGCTCTTACTTTTTTTCAGACCATATGCTGGGTTCTCAACATAAAGAAAGAAAAATGAATACTCCATTGAAAGCTCTGTATCTGAGTATCAATACTTACTACTGGACACCATAATAGGTTTAAAATACATATTTATTTGTTATTTAGTACCAGAAAGTGTATCTCCATCACAGAAGGAAACAAATCTCTTTGAGTTCTCTTATATGAACATATTCATTAAATTCGAAGTTTGTGTTGTCACAGATGAAGAAATTCATTAAAAAATCCAGCAAATTCCATCTGGTCTCTGAAACAGGTTCTCCAGGGGATATCATGCATGTTTTTTACAAATTCATCTCACTGGCTTGCTCCTGAGTAGATAACTAATTATCTAAGAATTCTGAGGGACAGATGGATTCCTTTATATTGTTAACACATATACTCCCAATAATTTGAGAAAAAAACTGGCAATATAAGCAAATTAATATTTCCAATAATAGTATACTGCCGAGGAGTGATTTGATTAAAATCTTCTCCTTAAAACAATTTTTCTAAAAAAGAGGCAATTTTTTTTTTCTTTTTAGAACTGTACTTGTAGCATCTGGAAGTTCCCAGCTAGGGGTCAAATAGGAGCTGCCGACGCTGGTCTATGCCACAGCTGCAGCAACACAGGATCTGAGCCGCATCTGTGACCCACACCACAGCTCACAACAACGCCGAATCCTTAACCCACTGAGCGAGGCCGGGTATCAAACCCGCATCCTCATGGATACTAGCTGGGCTCATTACTGCTGAGCTGGGAACTCCAAAAGAGGCAGATTTTTGTTTGCCTTGGCTGCTTCAGTATAATCTGAATCAAAAGCAAGAGTGGTGGCCGGCAAAGCCCCTTCCAGTCTTTCTATTCCATACTTTTTATACAGTAATTTCTACTGGTAGAAAATAAGCAACTGCAAAGAGCCAAGAGTGTTTACAAGATTGTAACAAGAGCGTTGATGAAGGGATCCTCAAAAGTTTTGTAAATTTACATGTAATAATAAATTAGGTTCCGATAACCACAACTTAATTAAAAATTTTTTAAATAGAAGGAAATGTTTTTCTTCCTATTTTATCTCTATGACAACTAAATAGGCTTGGAACAATGTTATCTTATACTAATTAAGAATTATGGCCATACAACATGGCCTTCTATGAATATTAAATGCAAATGTGTAAATTATCTAGTTTCAATTAGACTGCTGCATTCCTGGCTTTTGGTTATGAGCAAACACTCTTTCATACACAGAACATGAATTGAGATTTGTTTCCTAAGACTTAGATAAAAGTAGGGGAAATGAAGGGTAAACCCAGTGCTTGAATCACACACCCTGATGCAGAACTTGGAGATCTGCATCCACCCATTTATCTTTTCATCTTTCTATCTGATATGATTAAGCCAGGCAATGGGAGGGCAAAGAAAAATCTCTGTCCATACTAATGAGCTCCCTTTGGTGATAACATCCCATGTAAACAGAGAATTATGAAACATGCCCAGAGCACTCAGGATATAACAAATGGGGGGGGGGGGTGTGCAGAAGAACATCTAGGAAGATACAAGACAAACATACTTATTTATTTATTTTTATTGTTTATCTATATCTCTACTCATTTTCCATCTCTTGAACTATTTTGATGGAAATCATTTCATCTGTGACTATGTCAGTTCGTATCTCTAAAAGTTAGGCACTTTTTTTTTTTTTTTTTTTGCCACACCTGCGGCATGCAGAAGTTCCTAGGCCAGAGACTGAATCTGTGCCACAGCAATGACTGTAGCAACAGCAGTGACAGCACAGGATCCTTAACCCATTAAGCCACAAGGGAACTTCCATAAGGATTTAGTTTTAACATAAACAGAATACCATTATCACATCTAAAATATTACCAATAACATCACCAAATTTCTAGTTGGTATTCAAATCTCCTATCGTCTCATAAACGTCATTTTTTTTTCACATTTTGTTTGAATCTGGATGCTATAGCTTCAGTTATTACAGTGTTTCCGCTATGTTTCTTTTTTCCTTATTACTTATTTGCTGAAAAAGTCTGAATTTTAGTTTATTTATTATTTTTTATTTTTTTGCTTTTTAGGACCTCACCCATGGCATATGGAAGTTCCCAGTCTAGGGGTCGAATCATAGCTACAGCTGCCGGCCTACACCACAATCACAACAACATCAGATCCAAGCAGCGTCTGTAGCCTACACTGTAGCTCACAGCAACACCAGATCCTTAACCCACTGAGCAAGGCCAGGGATCAAACCTGCATCCTCATAGAAACTAGTCGGATTCGTTTCCACTGAGCCACAAAGGGAACTCTCAAGTCTGAATTTTAAAGGATGATTTGAGGGATAAGACAAAAGAGAGATGAGTAGGGAAAGAACAAAAAAATACTGCCAAGGAACTGAGGCCTTCCTTGCCTTCCTTAAACATACAAACTCTGTGATAATTTTTATTTCAGAAGTACTGCTCAGTATACATTATCTCCTTGCAATGACTTCTTCATGTAGCTAGTAAATTCCTACATCATCTTCAAGGCTCAGCTCTAGAAATTATTCCCCAACTTCTCAATCTCACGTTGTCTCTGCCTTTTCTAAAAGGACATATTATCTGATGTCTACCAATTAACAGTGTTAGATACCAGGCATACAAGGATAAATGAATTCAAATCCCTGCCCTCAAGAAACTTACTGGGAGTATTTGCGGCAAGAAAGGAGGTGATGCCATACTCTGGCCCATAAATGTACATTTCCCCATATAATTTAGTCATAGCAAATATATGCTCATTGTTGTATAAGACACAGGCTGAAAAGCAGATTTCTAAAAAGTTAGATTTCCTATAAAATAATTAATAAACAGTCTGGCACTTTCAGTTTCCATCGAAAGATGGAAAGCATGACTTTGTCAATAGGCTAAATACTTAGACTGTGCATTTTATTGCTTTTTCTAATGTTTCTGTGTTATGGTTATAAGGTTATAAGAAGACTAATATTGGAAGATTATATAATCAAATTATAATGAGTTTAGCCAGTTCCCTATGGCTCACAGTTCCACTTTTTATACCGCTGTTAAAGCAACTGAAGCAAGCAATATAAAAATGTATTACCCAGTTATATTTTTAAAATGATGGTCCTGATGGTGGAAGGCCCAAGAACACTCTTTCATTCACTTAAAGGGCTGTCAATATTTCCTTGGGTTTGCAAATTTTAGCCTCTATAAGTTAAAAAAAAAAAAAAAAAAGTATCTTCATATTCACCATGCCAGCACCATGCCAGAGTCTTGTGTATTATGGTCAAGACTGGATAACACATGGGCTTTCCTGCCACTTTCTAGCTGTGTAATCAAGCCTTACATTCTCCTCGACGGGTAAAGGAGATAATGTGTGCGAAGTGGTAGTAAACATATGGGAGATTTAGTTATTGTTTGTTAATTAAATGTATGAAAAAAATCTGTATGTTCTTTCCTGTCCTTTATTCCTGTCCTACCCAAATTTCTGGCCAATCTTCCCAGGCAATCTCACACAATATCTCCTTTATCAACCGTTTAGAAAGTATACAGGGCAGTCTGGACCATTATAACAATTATTCATACACTGTTTCTGTGTCTGAATGTTATTCTCTATTGTAGCCATAAGTTTTTAACAAATAAGATGGATCTTATATAGAAGAGATGTTAAAATATTTAACAACTGGCTATGCCAGGCTTTAACTCTTCAGTTAATTTTCAATTAATCAGTTAGCTCTTTAGCTGCTGAATCATGGAGATGTGTGAAGCCTGAGGAAGGGAGTGGAGTTGGAGGTGGCCTGAAGAAGTGGGGAGAGGAAATGCTCAGAGGACACAGGGGAGATGCTACTTACCAATTAGAATGTAAGTATTTCAGTGGTGTAAGAACTCGGAGTACTGTATGCACCCCAAATATCAGCATGGGTCTCTTTGATACCTCTTTGGCATCCCCTATTTGTCAGGAACCCAAGACACTAATGAGGTGAGAAATTCAGTCAAGAAATAGTTTCTCTTCCCATTTCTCTACTTGTACAAGAAAACCTCAAAACTAAACAAAGAAGAGTTGATCTGGTTTGTGCTATGGGAAGTAAAGTTATGTCACAGCATAATGGTACCTTTTAATTCTGGGATGACATATGTGCTTTTAAATCACCATTATCCGTCACCCTTCCACTATTTTTAGTGCTTCTTTCTCTTGCACTGAAGAGCTGTCTAATTTGAAGAAGAAGAAAGCAGTGCCCTGGGGAGCATTTCCTATATGATCACTGCTGCCTTCTCTTACTCAAGCATTTTTCTGAGTAAGTCTCAGGTTCCTGACACAGCTGGGCTGTGACCAGTGCCACACCTGGCTCTGCGTTTTCTGAACAGTTTTGCTGCACCAGAAGCAAATGGCAAGAGAAGATATACTTTGATTCTGTTTGTTGCCATTATTTAGTGTTCTTTGGAAAGAAATTAGGTGAATGAGTGTTTAGGACCCTGCTTCTTAGGTAGGTGGGTTGACAGCATTTAAGGAGCTTCACGAGTAAAACAAGAGAATGTTTTACGATTGCATTAGTTGCCAGAAAATTATGAACAATATGAGCACGCTTCCTATAGAAAGTAAACAATAGTCTTGTCACTTCTTCTATGCTACAAAACTGGAGAAACAATCCAAAACATCGCTAATTAAATTTGGAGTCAGGAGTTTTAGTAGAAACTGTCACAAAGCCCATCCAGTACAATCTTATACAGGAAGCACTTCACTTCTTCAATAAAAAGAAAAAGTATTGACTAAGGAACTGATAAATTATAATAAAGTGTGAATCACACAGACTCAAAGTTTAATTTTGCTATGGAGCAGTACTATTTGGCTAATAAAAATTTTGTTTTAGTCTATTTCATTCTCAATGTGATATACACTACACAACTAGCAAAGTAAGTATATCTATTCAAAGGCACCCCCATGTACCTTATACCATTTTTTTTTTTAGTATCACAAATTTCAGTATATCAAAATCCAAATAAATGTGAGACACTGGTAAGTCATTAAACTTCCTGAATAGGTTTCACAGAAGGAAAAAAAGGAGAAAAAAAATAAAAAAGACAACAGTATTGTCTAGCTCTAAAATACTCTACTTTCGAACCAGGGGATATATATTTAAGGTTCATATTGAACTGACTCCAAATCTATACCCACATTATAAAAAAAATAAAGACCTGTGACTGTGGTTTAGCTTAAAATCCAACTGCTACCATCTAACAGCAGGTTTTGGTGAAACTGATATGTTGGGTTTTCTGTTAATTATACCACTGGGCAGATGGCTTCTTGGTGGTAACTTATGCAATAGTGCCAAAGTAAAGATAAACAGAGAGTTAAACAATTACCTGGTTAGATTCTGTGACTGCGGAAAGCCTTGTTCTCTGCTTCAAAGCCTGGTTCCCTCTTTCTTATCTTTTGGCAAACCCCTACTCATCACAGAACTCCATTCAAAAACATGCACTACAGTATGCTTGCCCTTCTCCCTTTTGTGGTATGGACTACTTCCAGTGGACACCCGTACAACATGCGGTGAACGTATCACAAGCTGAAGATCACAGCGCCCATCACCACCACCAAACCCCCTCAAGATTCTTAATAATTACAGCTGCCAGATATTGTTCGGGGATTCATGAGGTCATATGGAGGCTTTCTTTATCCTGTCTACACTTCAGAATGGGCTGGTGATTTGGCTTATGTTCATGGGTAAGCCAGTCCATTCAAAGAAAATTTTAGGAACCATTTTCAGGCTCTCTTTCTGGATGAATATGACTAATTAAACAACCTGTCCAAGAGCCAGTGACAACCATTCTGAGAACACGAAGGCAGTTAGTCTTAGCATGCAGCTAATACCCAAACAAGCAACATGACAAAACAGAAAGAAACAGATTTCTTGACAACCTTGAGACCCAGTGGATGAGACCTCTTGAAGCTGGCTCTACTGCTGTACTTTTAGGTTACAATCTACAATCATTCCCTTTACTGAGTAACCAGTTTGAGTTATGGTGTCTGTTCCTTGCAACGGAAAGGAACCTCGTCTGCACCTGTTATGGAAAGCACACTGTGTTAGAACTGTGGGCTCACATGTCATTTCTCTTGGATTATAAACACCTGGAGCTCAAGGATTCCAACTGTTCACTTTTACCATCTCGGCACCTAGTAGAACATCTGACACTGGTTTATGCTTAATAAATGATTCATAACAGAAAAATAAAAAAGCAAACAATATATAAATCAAGCTAATCTGAATCACTCCAACCAGAAACCATCTCTTTCCCAAGTATTTTGTACATGTTAAAAAATAAAATGACCAGACTTTTCCTATTGAGTTAGATATCTACAGCACATCCACAGCCATTTCCTACTCTAATTCAGCTCCCTAAAAATGTCTTTTCTCTTTCTGATTCTTAATTACATAAATAAGGTATGCGCATTACAAAAGTTCAAATAATACATAAAGCATAAAAAAGAAAGTAAAAATCAATGAAATTACTAGCATCCAAAGCATACACTATTAAGTTTTCAATTCAGAGTTTTGTCCTGTTTCTTGTTTAAGAAAAAAAAAATTTCCCTATACCATCCCTATTATCACCTTTGCTACGAAACAAATGTGGCACATACCTTAGTAGTCAGAGAGTCATTAATTTAACTGCTCTATTTTCAGATCAGAGGAACACCTGACATAGGCACACTATGTGCTGAGTTTTTACTGTACCGGGTACTTTTAATGTGGCTGAGGGAACAGCTATTTACCGGGACATGCGTTATCTCATTTACATTTTCCCAGCAGTCTTGAGATAGGAATCACTTTACTTGCATTACAGCTAAGGAAAGCAAGGTTGCAAGATCTGGAAATACGTCCCAAGATGCATTGTGCCTTTTCAATTAGAAAACTACTTTATGAAAATAAAAGTAACAAATACAAAAAGAAAAAAAATCACTCTGTTAATTGTGTGGTAGCTTTCACTGCATTAAAAACAAAACAAAACAAAAAACCCCCTCAAGATTCTTAATAACTACAGAGGTTTTGCTGCCTGGAACTCCTGGCTGCTAGTTCTCCTTAGGTGGGTCTTCATCTCCAATAAACAGAAGACAGAAAGAAGCCACTGGGAGAATAAGGCACTGGGCAGAATAGGCTATAATAACTGTAGAAGGCCACACAAAGGCACTGAAACCTCTCTGCTCTTCGTACCAGCCTGCAGGACAGGGTTCCACTGAGTTCCTTCAGGCAGCCTTCATCAGCTCCCAGCTCCAAGGGCTACAATAGCAATTTAAAACTAGAGATAAGAAAAGGGCACCTGAAATTAGCACTGGACTCTCTGGGCAACTACATTTTCAAATGGCAAAAAGGACAAATGCTGGAGTTTTAATCCAGCCGACCCTAAAGTCACCTTCTAAAGTCAGCCTATGCCTCTAAACTAGAACAAAGGCCAACACGTAGTCTTGTTGGATCAGGATGCTGTCAGTTTCAAAATGGAACTTAAAAAGCTTTTAGTCTGTGATTTTCATAGCTCTGGCCACTTTCTTGTTTAGGTGATATCTTTTGGTTTAACGGGAGAAGGGTCAAAAAAGCAAAAACAAACAAAAGCCCACACAAAACCAACCCACTGGAATTTTTTTTTTTTTTTTCCTTTTTGGTTGCATCCATGGCATGTGTAAGTTTCCAGGTCAGGGATCAAACCCCACACCACAGAAGTGAGTGGTGCTGCAGAAGTGCTGGACCCTTAACTTGCTGCACCACAAGGAAACTACCCCACTCGGTTTTTAGCTTCACTACTCTAAAATACAGGTAAACATTCTTCAGCGAAAAGTAGGGCCGTCCCTAACATTTTGGGTGTCCAGAGTAAGAATACAAGTAGAGGCCCCCAGACCTGAGTCAGTCCCTCTTCTCTTCCATAGTTCCCCATGCACCACAAAAGGCCTTTACTGCAGATGTATGGATATCCCAACTCTCAAGTCCAAGCTATGATCATCAAAACCCCACCCTCTGGCCTCACCCCCAATCCCACGCAAAGAGCAACTTCTTGGATTTCCTCACATTCGGGGTAGGGACACAGTACAATCCTTGGACGCTGACTCAGGGTTGTTTAGGGAAGAAATTCTGGGATCCTATTGACCCTGAATGTGTCTAGAAAGCAAGATCCAAATGGGACCCTCCCCTTGGCCCAGAGACTCCTCTAAAGACAGAGGCACAGAAGAAGGTTGTCCAGGGCATTCAGGGTAACTTAACTATCTTGAATTTGGTACATTTATGACCTTTTAAAATTTTATGTCTTTTTATACTAAATTATGTTTTGGTGAGAACTATAAAGATGGCTCAGGAAAATGTGATCTTAGTTAGCAGAGTCCCCAAATGAGAGCAATAAAAATCTCCAACTTCATTTTTTCATACCCTCCTAAAAGAGGCAAGAGGAATCAAGGCAGTTACAGGATCAAGGTCCCGAAATGGAGCCATGTAGAGCTGGGCAAATCCTATTGGTTATACAGTTTAGATTCTAAAATCAGGTAGGCATGAGTTCAAATTCTAAGCACTGCCATATACCAATTTAAATTGGTAGTATTTAAATAAACTTTTCTCTAATTTCATTTCCTCGTTTGATAATGAGAAGCAAAATAATACTTAGCTGGTAGGGTTGTGATGAGGAGTAAATGAGAAAAATGCGTGTAAAACATACAGTGAAGTGCCTGGCGCATAATGAATATTATTTACTATTATAATCAGGTACTTTAATGCAACGTCAGGGCTGGAATTATGGCCTGATCATTGTTCAGCAAATAATTTAGACAGCTATGATACATTATTTGGCATCACTTTATCTCCATGCTCCCCATCTGAAATCAAGTTTATTCTTTGAATAATTACGTAAGGACTTCAGATGTCATTCTAAGAATTAATGAAATGTGAACTGAAAGATACTATTTTAGTTTTTAATAGGTTTTCAAAATAAACCTAATACAGCATCCAAGGAAAGAAGTATATCTTGCTAACAAGAAAAATTTTTTATAATTTTCCTGTTTACTGTGCATATTTCTTTCAAAACCAGTTATCAAAATGAGTTAATATATTTTATTTAAATTTCTAACAGTAACAACTACCTTTAACTGGGTCCCCTTTGTGCCAAACAGTATACAAACATACCTCACCTATCTGCTGTAACCTTTCTAACTTCCTCTCCCCCATTTTACAGATGAGGAGAGCGAGGTGGGAGCTGAGGCAATACTAAGCCCCTGCCCTTTCTGTTTGCTAACTGCTGGAGCCAGGTCTCAGAACAGCTCCTTTAAACCTCTCTCTCTTTCACCCCACAACCGCTCTCAAAGAAAATCATATATGTCACGTAGGCAAAATATTAATGCTCCTTTGGCTTTTAATCCTTTTTTGAGAGACATGTTTTTGGGTGTGTATGCGTTCTTTCAGAAGGCTCTTGTCACAGTTCATATTTGTCTTGCTGTAAATTTAATTGAGAATAACTCATGCTAAATTTTCTTTTGTTGCTATAAAAAGAGCTTATTCTTGGTGGGTGGAGAAGATGGAAAAACCACCCCCAAATGAGAAGAAACTCAGTTTATGGAGACTGGTACATTGGCTTATTTCTCCATAAAACCACGGTGAATCAAAACCCAGATGCTGCACAAAATAAACCAGGGGCTCCAGCAGGAGATTTTTTTTAAATGGGGTACAGTAAAATTCAATGTACATTGCAAAGGTACTTTACAACTACATTGTTCTTGGCATTAAGATATATTAACACTTTAAGGAACCTTCTGCTGTGTATTCTGAGCTTTATAAAACATCATGTGCTGGCCAAACCATCAAACACAGATGTTGGTTTATACCTGCAATGATGTGCTGAATTTCCTATCTTAATCATTATTGCTGTAGCCGGGAGGCTTTGAGCTGAATATAAGACAAAAACACAGTTTACAAACCCCTTGTGGGGCAGCCCTTTGCAGATTAGAAACCAAGTTTCAGGTTACACACCCTTATGTGCCAACCACAATACATCATTCTTCTGCTCTTTAAGCAGAACTTATTCAGAGAAATGGAAAATATGGAAAAGCTATTTATGGACAAAAGAAGTATGCCCGGAAAATGTGTTCTTGGAAAAAAAAAAAAGATACAGTCTATGTTCCAAATTCGCCAAGTTTTGGTGCAATCAGAAAGTGTACTAGGAAAGGAGAAACAACTTTATTGGAAGTATAGTTGTACTGATGACCACAATATTTATCAGGAAAAAGCAAAGTGCAAGCTGATAGAAAAAAAAATGCATACTTTTTTCAAGGAGATGCTAAAAGAAGTTGCTTTTCTTGAGGATAAAGAGGATGTTCTTGTCAGATCTACAGATGTCACATCTAAAGAGAAAAGTGCAATTATGCATAAAGTAAATGCTTTGGACAGACAAACAATCAGAGGTTCAGAAGACAGTAAGTAGTTCCTTGCCTGTGAAATAAAGCAAATATCAACAAGCCAGACACACTCGAACATTCACAAAAATGTCTTGTTATTCCTCTCCATACATAATATGCCATATGACACCACAGTTAAATCTGCTACTGCAAAAAAAAAAAAAAAAAAAAAAGAAAAGTACGTCAAGCTGTTGGTTTCCATGAGATTTGGACAGAGGCAAACAAGGCAGCAGAAAGGAGTCCGGGGAAGGTACAGCTTTCGCTTTTTTCCTTCTGAGGAGGAAATGACTTCCTACAGCGAGCTGCCCAGGAGTTAGCGCTCACCCTGCGTGAAGCCAGGACCCGGAGCACACCCAGACGCGGACCAAAATGCAGCTTCAGGTAATCATTAATGGGCATAGGAAACTAGAGGAAACAGTCCCAAGTTACGCAAATAAAATGGTCATGCTCTCTGCATTTGTCTGTCCTGCGGGTGGGCTGTACAGCTCTTGCTATAATGATCCAGTCTTTTCTTTCCCTCCTTCTCCCGCACCACAGGCATGCCACATGCAAATCTGCCCACATTCTGATCCCATGCCGGCAAAATGCAGAGACTACCACCATTCCGAGTTTCACAATAATCTCCACAATGACAATTACTCACAGCCCCTCAGTTCTGTTCGCACAAAAGATTGCAATTTGAATCTTGCCTTGCATAGGTTCAGCTCTGCCAGAGCTGGTTACCAGGCAAAAGGTCTGTTTTAAGATTTACCGATTGCTGAGGAGGGTAAGCTGGGGGGTGGGGATGGACAAACCGCCCTGTACATACCTCCTTTTGGCAGCTAGGAAAAACAATTTCGCGACAAAGAGACTTGTTCTTTTCAAAGCGCACTCAACAAATGAAACTGACAGAATGAAACCTAAGAAACTTTAGCAACCAAAGAAAGCAGCCTTCCAAGGATCAAGGTGAATAATTGATTTGGCGGCTTTTGTTTCATCTTTTAAGCTATTTTGCTCATTAAAGAGAATTGTGAAATTTGTCAGAAGCCCAAACACTGACACACACTTCTGACAGCAAGTGCATATTCTAAACTACGGATTCATTTGCCAAGCCTAATCAACAGCGATTAGCTGAAAAGCCAGGGGAACTTACCGAGCACAAAATTATTGGAACAAAGCAGGGAGGAGGCAGGAGGCACCAAAGGCAGCTTCTCCGTCTCCTTGGTGCCAGGTTCTCCTATCTGCCGTCCGGTTCACACTTGCCTTTATAACTAAGACTCCGGCAGAACTCACTAGCGAAACCTGATGAATTATAAAACAGCCCCTCCTAGACTCTCATATTTTACATCACAGGGGGTGACCATACAGCATCCTCGCTCCCTGGGTACATATATTTCTTTGTAACTCATCCTGATAAATATATCAGCCTTAGAAGCAGTGACAGTAATTGGTGTTTGGGATGTACCAGCATTAACCAATAAGATGCTTTCCCACCATCGGTACTGCACCCCCATCCTCCACTCGTGTCCCCCCACACCTTGTAAAGGTGGATGCACCCAATCCAGTGGGGGGTAGGCAAAGATGGCAAAACGTGGAAGAAAGCCCCCGAGTCTCCAATGCACACAGAGCGAGGCGTAGTACTCAGGTTTAATTCTCACAGTAGTACTGTAAAGATCAACCTTCATATTTGCATAGCCTGTCACAGTGCACCAAACACTTTCGCTCTCCCTGAGCCCCTCAGCAACCAGGAGAGGTTCAGCAGCACTACAGTATGAATGAGCCACCTGAGAAGTTAAGTGACTTTGTCCGGTGCTCACAGAAAGGGAGGGATGCAAGGAGTCCTAGAGGTTCGGGAGGGAGTTCGACCTGATTGCTGCGCAGATGAGGAACCCATAGCAAGAGATAAAGAGACCTGTGCAGGTCACAGTTTCCAAGTGTGACAGGAGCTTCACCCCCAACCCAGGTCTTCTGATGTCAAAAGAGTGCCTTTCTATCCTACCGTGCCACCCCTAGAGCATGAAAGCTCCCCAAATGGGAAGACATGCAGAAAACAGAAACAGTGTCACTGACTGGACAAAAATCATAAGCAGGTAGGCAGCGTGGGGAGGGGGGGAGGTGCCTGAGCTTTTAGTTTCTTCCCTGACAGGGTCAATATAACCTCTTTAGGTTCCCTGAATATCCACACCAGAAGTCATGTTTTTGATAATAATAGCTGTAACCGAGCACTTCTCATGTGCCAGGCAGTGTTTTAGGTGCTCGGGCTCATTTAATCTTCATTTAGTCTTCAAAACATTCCCATGAAGTAGTTATTATCATGAACAACATATTGCAGATGAAAAAACTGAGATTCTGAGAGGTTAACACATTCAGTCAGGATCCCAGCTGCTAAGTAGCAGGGCTGGAATAGACTCCAGGCAACCTGGTTTCAGAGCCCACATTCTTAAACATATTATCCTACCCCAAGCAGTGTTTCATACTCAACTGTAAGGGCAGATGAGAGATGCAAGCAGATTTATTTACTATGCCCTTTAGTAAAAATTACAGAAAGATCATAGGTTTTGGAACCAAACAGCCTTGTGTTTAAACTCTAGTTTTGCCACTGATTTACAATAACATGAGTTGCTTTACTTATAAAATGGGTATGCTAATTTTTACCTTGCAAGATTAAGTGCATCAGGAAAATATAGTGCCTGATTTATAATGCATATTCCCAAACTGCTATTATTCTTAACACACTTCTTTTTGGAAAATGGATTTCTGCCTCACCTTTTCTTTAAACTGTCTTTTAAAATGTAAACTGGTATTTGCCAAGGAGTCTCCTCACCTGCCAGCCTGCAAAGAAGGGGAAACAATCCCAGAGAGGTCCATCATCCAGACTGCAGTGTCACCAGGAATATCCGGTCTTTCTGCCCGAGAACAGCAGGCCTGGGGGCTCTCCTCTGGGCTGCTGTTTGGTCCCATATCTACTCCCTACTTCCACTGCTACTCCAGTGAACTCACCAGCCTGGAAAGCATACTTACAGCATGACTGCTATTCACAATGACACCAACTTGGCTTCCTTTACCTGTTTCAAACAAGCATTTGCCATATGACAACAATGAAATTTTGCACACAGCTATACATCTAGTGCCATTAAGTCAAGGCATGCCCCGCAAGGAAACAGGGGCCCGTGTCCCAAAGGTTCCAGCACAAACTCCTTTCTGAAGTCAGTATAAACTAGGATTTGGCCACCTGCAAAGGTCCCCATCAGGTGAACTTTATCCATATAAGAAAATGCTACCACCCAAGGTATGCAATCAACATTCCTTGAGAGACATCAGCAATAGCCTTCTGTGGGACAAGGTGATGCTATAACGTTCCAGGCCATGCAGATTTAAACATGCAAGATTTTCTCAGCTGTGTGTGTCAAGAGAATGACTGGGTGGCTAACGTCACTTGTCCACACACAGACATCCTCCCTTTTTTCCCTCTAAGCATCTTACCAGGGGATATGGAGTACATGTGGACGAGGAGCCTCCTCTTTCATGACTATACTTAGTATCAGGGACTGTAAAAGAAAGCAATGCCACATGATCGGGGGGTCACGGGGAGGACGGACTAGGGTTTCTAAATGGATAAGAGTGCCTGATGTCAACACCATGTGCAGCAAGGATACAATGGTAACTATGAGGAGTTCCTGTCGTGGCGCAGTGGTTAACGAATCCGACTAGGTACCATGAGGTTGCGGGTTCGGTCCCTGCCCTTGCTCAGTGGGTTAACGATCCGGCGTTGCCGTGAGCTGTGGTGTAGGTTGCAGATGCGGCTCGGATCCCGCGTTGCTGTGGCTCTGGCGTAGGCCGGTGGCTACAGCTCCGATTCAACCCCTAGCCTGGGAACCTCCATATGCCGCAGGAGCGGCCCAAGAAATAGCAACAACAACAACAAAAAAAAAAGACAAAAAAAAAAACAAACAAACAAACAATGGTAACTATGATTACAAGATAAATGGGCATTTCAGAGATCAATATGTGGGTTCAACACCTACGGCCTGACATGGCCTGGCCTATTCTCTCCAAGTCTTCCCATGATTTCCAGCTCCTTGATCCACCACGATCTCAGAAAATTCCCTCCAGAGAGATTTCCCCCCCTGTCACCTGGTTCTTCCACCGTTAGGACACACTCCATGAAAAATTAGGACAGCTGAGTCTTCATACAGGCTTTATAACGCATTGTTCTGTCCTCCCGTCAAGGATAATCATAACACGCCTTCTGTCATAATTACCACCTCAGGCCACCAACTGCTCCTGGACGTAGTAAACTATGTGGAGCCTGAAAGCTGTGCCGGTATTGTGCTTACATTAGTGATGGTGCTAATATTTACTGACATTTAGTATGGGCTGGCATCTCTCATTCAACCCTCGCAGCATTTTGAAGTGAGCTGTACTACTACCACTACCCTGCAGATGAGGACTCTGTGGCTTGATAGCAAACGGCACAAGTTGAAATAATGACTGAAGTCTAAGACTTCAGGGCCTGCTCTCGTAACTATGACATCCGCTTCTTAAAGAAACTGAGGTCCCAGGGAATGTGAGATAGGATTCTGTTCTCACCGTTTTCACCTCTTCACAGCCCATTCTCGCCTTAACTGACTTCAGCCAGGTTTCACCCTCCACTAGAGTCACTTCTATTAAGGGAAATGATAACCTGCTCACCAACAAAGGCAGTGGCCAGAGTAGAGGCTTCATTTTACCCCATCTCTCCACACAGCTTTTTGACAGATTTACTTATATCTTCCTTGAAGCAACCTCTTTTTAAACATGGTTCCCGAGACCACCTCACAAATCCCTCTTTCTGTCTCCTTTGTGGAGTCCCTCTCCACTTCCTGATCTTTCAAATTTCTTGTGCCCCTGGGCTCACCCTTAGACCTCTCGTTATACTCACTCTCTAGGTCACAACACCCAGAATCAAGGCTTATGTGCCATCTATGGACCAAAGAGTATCACATGTGCACCTCCAGTCCCAACCTGTGCCCTGAACGTCAGACCTTCATATCCAGCTGCATTCAACATCCAAGCATCTCCATCTGTCTAACAGGCTTTCATATTTAAAGTGTCCCAAAGCAACCCTGTGGATCCCACCCCACCCCCCACCCCTACTGTACTCCTAAAAGGTACCACTTCAAAAAAGAGCATAATCATTCACCAAGTTGCTCTGGTCAAAAACTTGGGAGTCATTCTTGGCTCTTGTTTTAAAAACAATATACCCCACATCTCTTCACAGCCCATTCATCAGCAAAAGTTACTAAATCTGTCTTCAAAATATATCTCAAATCTTTTCTCCATCACCACATCTGTTCCCTAGTCACTATCATCATCCCCTCTCGCATGGACTTCTTTTTTTTTTTTTTTTTTTAGTTTTTAAAAATACTTTTACTTTTTGGCGATGCCTGGGGCATGAGGACGTTCCCGGGCCAAGGATCTAACCCACACCACAGCAGCGACGATGTTGGATCCTTAACCCAGCAGGGAATTCCACCTCTCACATGGACTTCTGCCATCACCTCCTAAGTGGCTGCTTTGCTTTGACTACTGCCTTGCTACCAATCATTGTCTACATAGCGGCCAGACTCTTAAAACAAAATCAGGCCCCAGCAATCCCTACTCAGCTGCCTTCTGTGGCTCCCTTGTCACCCAGGATTTGCTTCTTCCCTACAGTCGAGATTCTGTTCACATAAGGAGTAACCCCCTGACAGCATCCTCCATCCCTCCATTGGTCTCCACTCTCTTACTGGACTGCATTTTTATCTATAATACCTATCTCTACTTAAATTAATAGTTTTGTTTATTTTATTAACTTTTGCTTCCCTCCTCTAGGATGTAAGGTTAGGGACCTTGTCTGGTTCCTTCATGGCTGAATCTCCAGCTCTAGAACACAGCCACATACCAGGTGTTGGAAATATTTATTAAATAAGTGTGTTCAATGTCCTATCTTCACTACTTCTTAGTTACATATCCTTGCATAAATTGCTTACTGTCTGCTCCTAAATTATAAATTCCTCACTTGTAAATTTTCTTAAAAAATAAACCACCTTATATTCTCTGGTACTTTACAATGTATTCAGCCTATCCTCAATGACTTTGATACAATTCTATGAATTTGGTTAGTGGTCTGAGTTAACTTGTGTTCCTCTCAAACTTACATGTTGAATTCTTAAATCCTCAATACCTAAGAACGTGACCTTATTTGGAAAGAGAATTGTCTCAGCTGTAATTAGTTAAAAAGTCATACTGGAGTAGGGTGGGCCCCTAATCCAATATGATGGACTGGTGATCTTATAAAAGGGGGAAACTGGGACACAGATCTGTGCACAGGGAGAACAGTATGTGAAGACTGGAGATATGTTGCCCAAAACCAAGGAACTAACTATTAGAGGCTAGGAGAGTGGCCTGAAACACACCATGCTTTAGTGCCATCAGAGATAGATGGCCTTAGGCACTTGGATTTCAGACTTCTGGGTTCCAGGACTGTGAGATAAAACACGTCTGGTGTTCTAAGCCACCTAGCTTCTGGTACTTTGTTATGGCAACCCCAGGAGATTAATAGTCAGATATTATCCTCATCTGACACATGAGGAAACTGCAGCTCAGAAAAATTGAGTAACTTGCCCCAAGTTTCACAGCTAGGAATTGGGAGGGCCTGGAATTCAGTCAAGATCCGTGTGACTTCAAACCCTGCTCACAGCAGTAGCAGTGGTTCTTGGAGGCTGGTCCCCAATCCTTGTTGGTCCAGGCAGAATGGGAAAAGCAAATAGAATGCAGTGATTTTTCATCGAGCTAACATCTCCTTCCTTTATTATAAGATTATGCCCTTTCTACTGTTTGTTTTTTCATCTTGTTTTTGCTATGGTTTTTTCATTTCCGAAATGATGAAGAGAACAGATGATGCGGGGGGAGGGGGGGAGGTTATCTTTTTTTTTTAATGTCCTTTATTTTATTGGCAAGATAGAAAGCTGGCAATTCTGTTTGCCTATAAAATTTTTTTTTTCTGAAATGTTTCTGGTCTGTGTAATGTAAAAACCTGGGAACAACTGCGCAAATGCTGTCCTTTTTAAGCAGGTAAGAAAACCCTTCGCATGTCACATTGGTGGTAGGAAGAAGAAAGCTTTTCTCTCAATCAGCTGAAAAGGCCCTTCCCTGCTCATATATAAATTGTCTGTGCTAATGGTCACAAATTCGTCATATTCCCAATAAATTATTTTGGTAAAATCCTATGTGATAAATTTGTATAAGAATTTAACAATACTGGAATTCCTGTTGTGGTGCAGCAGAAACGAATCTGACAAGTATCCAAGAGGCTGTGGGTTTGATCCCTGGCTTCATTCAGCGGGTTAAGGATCGGTCATTGACTTGAGCTGTGGTATAGGTGGCTGGGATCCGCGCTGCTGTGCCTGTGGTGTAGGCCAGCAGCTATAGCTCCGATTCAACACCTAGCCTGGGAACTTCCATATGCTGTGGGTGTGCCGCCCCCCGCCCCCCAAAAAAGGAATTTAACAATATTCATTCATAACTGAATTCATCAAAATTCAAACTTTTTCTTAGTCCTGTCCTCTCCTGCTTCCTTCTTTCTTGGCAAAGATTTTCTATTTCACTAAATTTTTGACTTGTTTTTGACTTGAAACACTTTCTTTTGGGTTCAGGACCCGTGGGTTTGTACAAATGTCTGAGGATTAAAGAGATCACCTCAGTTAAATATCTGGAACACTGCAAAAGCTCTCAATAAATACTAGTTGCCTTCAAAGAAAGAGGTAAAAGCTTTATGCATCCAGAAGGGAAATGGCTTTAGGACCAAGGAAGATTTAGTGCAACTGAATGACTCAGCAAGATGGGCCAATCTGGAGTTCCCGTTGTGGTGCAGTGGTTAACGAATCCGACTAGGAACCATGAGGTTTCAGGTTCGGTCCCTGGCCTTGCTCAGTGGGTTAATGATCCGGCATTGCCATGAGCTGCGGTGTAGATTGCAGATGCGGCTTGGGTCCCGCATTGCTGAGGCTCTGGTGTAGGCCGGTGGCTACAGCTCTTATTAAACCCCTAGCCTGGGAACCTCCACATGCCACGGAAGCGGCCCTATAAAAGGCAAAAAGACAAAAAAAAAAAAAAAAAAAAAAAGATGGGCCAATCTGAAGTGTTAATGAACTTGATCCTTCTGTTGACCTTTCAGTGATCCATAAGAGAGGTTATAGAAATTGCAGTCATCTGTTTTTATGAACTTATACTCATGAATATGTGTGGGCTAATATATGTGTCCCATATATATAATTTGAATAGACTGATAAATCATTAATATAAATTTGATTGGTGTGAGTGTGTACCCTCTTCAGAAGGAGAAACTCAGAAGAAAAAATCCTTCATACATATAAAAGTTAATTCCTTTGTTTTAGCATTATCTGGCCCCCTATAATCTAATTCATGTTCACCAATTTGCCCTATCTTGGGAAACCACAATAAAAAAAACTTCAACCCATCTCTTTGCCAAAGCTATCTCAGACTCTAAATCAATACTGGAGTAATTTCTTCATGCTAAGAATATTCATGGAGGGTCTAGTGTGTCCCAGACACTTTATTACCATGTTGCATGGCAGAAGGTCAATACAATCAAGGTCAGATTTTCTATTCTCTAAGGGGCCTTCAGTCCAGGGAGTAACGAGGAAATAACAACTAACTACACAGCTGCAAGCATATTTTATAAGGACTCATTAAGGTGCTACAGATGCCTAGAGGAAGAGCATCTCAGTCTGGGAGGTGAAGTTAAGAAGGCTTCCTGGAGGAGGTGATGTCTAATTTAGCCTTGATGGATGACTAGAAAATATCTAATTAAGAAGATTTCCAATCAGAGTGAGAAGCATGTGACATGCAGACAGGGGGAAAGGGGTTGATTAAGGATCTCTAGGAGAGTGGAATTTTATCAATTTACCACTCAATTAAGTACCTATGATGGAAAAAAGACTAACTTCAAAGTTTAGAAATACCAGAGAATAATCCTTCCTTTTCTGTGAACTTCTTCAATGCAATGAAGGTTGAAGTGGTAAATGTCATGCTTTATAGTTAGTCCTGATTCACTCAAGCTGACCTTTACAAGCTGCTTAACTTCCATAAATTGAACCTTGGTTCCTCGTCTATAAAATGGAGATAACTGTACTTATCATACAGCTGTTATGTGTTATTATGAAATTAAAAATGTAAGATATATTGCTTCCCTCCATCACAAAATAGATATGAGTAACTATTACTTCTCATCCCAAAAACACTTAACTTGCCTCATTCTGAATAAGGCCAACATCACTCACAATATCTCTGGTTTCCCATTGGGATATATTTACTTATTTTCCTTCTCAACCAGTTTTCTCAAAACTTTGACTGTTGACATCATCATTAAAAAAAATATAAGCATACTTGCCATTATCTGAATATTTATATATTTAAAAATTATTGGATGTATATATACCATACAACTGTGGCACAGTATACACATTATAAATCCTAACCCAAAACAAAATTTAAAGTCTGAGATGAAAGTTAATATAAAGAAAAAGGCTGTCATCTTGCCTACCCTTAGGATGCATATACCCATTTTGGAGAATACTATGAGCTTAGACAGAAAAGACCTAAACTCATTTATTCAAACGGCACAGACCAAGTACAGCCGTTTATATCTGTGGGTTCCACACACATGGTTCAACCAACCGTGGATAGAAAATAGTTGGGAAAAAAAAGTTACAGAAAGTTCCAAAAAACAAGACTTGAAATTACCACACCAGCAACTACTTACATAGCACTTACCTTTGATTTACAACTACTTACATAGCATTTACATTGTATTAGGTATTATACGTAATCTAGAGATAATTTAAAGTATACAGAAGGATGTGCATTGGTTACATGCAGATACTCTGTCATTTTATATAGGGGACTTGAGCATCCTCAGATTTTGGCATCCATAGGATTCCTGAACCCAAAGTGCTAACCAAGCAATGACTGCACTAAAAATTATCTACAAATTAAAGAGAGAACACTGGGCTGTCAGGGGAAAAATTATAAAACTGGGGGGGGGGGGCGGAGAGAGCTCCTAATGTCACCACCTGTCCAAATCAGTTTTTTGTGGCTTTTTTCTTTTGTTTTGTTTTTTTGTCTTTTTAGGACTGCATCCATGGCATATGGAAGTTCCCAGGCTAGGGGTCAAATTGGAGCTGTAGCTGCTGGCCTATGCCACAGCCACAGCAATGAGGGATCTGTGTCATGTCTGTGACCTACACGAGCTCACAGCAATGCCTGATCCTTAACCCACTGAGTGAGGCCAGGGATCAAACCATGTCCTCATGGATACTAGTCAGGTTCATTACTGCTGACCACGATAATAACTCCTATCCAAACCAGTTTTTAAGGTTTTAATTTTGATTTTTTTTTTTTTTTTTTTTTTTGTCTTTTTGCCATTTCTTGGGCCGCTCCCACGGCATATGGAGATTCCC
Source organism: Sus scrofa (assembly GCF_054392235.1). Classification (NCBI taxonomy): domain Eukaryota; kingdom Metazoa; phylum Chordata; class Mammalia; order Artiodactyla; family Suidae; genus Sus; species Sus scrofa. Next base: position 17,822,366 of record NC_139391.1, read on the forward strand.
AGGCTAGGGGTTGAATCGGAGCTGTAGCCACCGGCCTATGCCAGAGCCACAGCAACGGCGGGATCCGAGCCGCATCTGCAACCTACACCACAGCTCACAGCAACACCAGATCATTAACCCACTGAGCAAGGCCAGGGATCAAACCCGCAACCTAATGGTTCTTAGTTGGATTTGTTAACCACTGCGCCACGACGGGAACTCCTTTGATATGCATTTTAATAATATGAAAGCTGCATATAGTAGAAATGTTAAGTAGCCAAAATGTAACTGTTTCCCTTTCCAAATGTCCATGGCAAGTAGTTGACACATTTATTTTTTCGAGGGCAAATAATAATGACCACTTGCTGAGTACTTGTAAGGGATAGACACTATGCTAATCACTTTACATGTACTCTTATTTGGTTCTTGCAGCAATCAGGGCACTGCACTGAATCTCTCTAGAGGACACTGAACATATTTTAGCGTATATTAGGGGCCTGCAAACCATGGCCTGTGGACCTAATCTGGTCCACTGTCTGACTTTGTAGAGTCTATAAGCCAAGAATGGTTTTTGCATTTTAGACCGGTTGAAAAAAAAAAAAAATCAAAGGAAGAGTAATGCTTTGTGGCATGTGAAATTTATATAATATTCACATTTCAGTGCCCATAAATGAAGTTTTATTGGAACAGAGCCATACCCATTCATTTATGTATTATGTATGGCTGCTTCTGCAGGACAACAGCAGGCTTGATTAGTTGCAGTAGAGACCAAACGGCCATAAAACCTAAAACATTTAGTGTCTGACCCTTTACATATTTACAGTATGCTGACACCTAGTGTATGTGAATGGAGCCCCCTGAAATTATGCAGGTTGTAGCTGGCAGGGTTTTAAGTCACCGTCCAGGAAACAATCCTATATGGAAATAAATGGAGGCTCAGAGAGATTAAGTCACTTGTTCATGCTACTAGGAAATGGCAGAACCAGAGGCTTTTAGGGCAAAGTTTTAAGGCTGAAATTTGTCCTTAATTCTACCTATAGCTCAGACCCTTTTTTTCTGATGGCTTCCTCTGGGTATATGACTTAGCAAGCCACTGCCAATACCACTTCCCCACTGCCTCCACAGTCTTCTCTGTGCTCTCATGCCCAGATTTTAATGTCTTTACGGCTAAGGACAGGATAGTGGGGAATGCGTCAACGGAACAAAAGCACAATTCACTCCTTCTTATAACTACCTTCTTGAGGCTCTCAAAGCCACACTTGGCCCCTGAGTCTGAGGTTTTGCTGTCTCTGGCTGAGCTTAAAGTGATGAAAAAGACACGTGATGGAAGGCTGGAAACCTCATTACTGGCTCTTTGCCTACAGAAACTCAGCCAGCTTTATCTTCTTTCCCAAGGAACTTCAAACTTACACTGGCTCAGCTGGTTCTTTCCAGGTGCCTTTAACAAGCTGTTCTGCTCAGATGAGATCAGAAGTCAATAGACCAGAATCTGCCTGTACCTTCTATCCTAGAGAATATGTCCCTTTTTCCTAACCTTCATGGTTAGAAATCCTCCTAGGATCTCGGCCACTCCTGAGTTGTATTCTGGATACTGTAAAATGCCAAATTACAATAATTTCTTCTTGGACAGTATCCTGGAGGCCCAGATACATTAACATAATTTCTGTGGCTGCCCAATTACAGTCAAAATTTCACTTCTAAGCAAGAACAACTAACACTGGCGAGGCATCAACTATGTAAAGTTTTGGGAACAGCTTTCATATAGGCTAATCTCATTCAATCCTCCCAGCAGACAGAGATTCATTATTCCCATTTTACAGATAAAGACACTAAAGACTCATGAGGAATTAAGCAGTGCATTTTTATATGCACCTGCTAAGCCACAGGTCTGGGCTTCAAACCTTGAGCTGACTTCTAAGTGCCTGTCACTTCGGTAAAGGAGCCCTCCAAGAAATTAGGGTTTTTCTTGCCACAATATTCATTAAAAAGCAAATAACCACCTCTTCCACTCTCTTTCCCCAAATCACTGATTATTCTTGGTGTGGTTATTCTTTATAATTGGGACAAAGCACACTATAATAGAGCTCAGTGAGCAGCAGGTTTTAAATTTATTAACAGGTCATTTAAGCAACCTGATCCTTTGTAAATCTGTGAAATGGGAATAACAACTTGCCTACCTTGTAGGGTTGTTGTAAGGATTATATAAAAGAAAATAAGCATTCTATGTATAGGAAATGTTCAGAGCAGGCAAATCCATGCAGACAGAAAATAGATTGGTGGTTGCCTAGGGTTGCGTGTAGGAAGGGAACTGGAGGAAATGGGGAGTGACTGTTAATGGGTGTATGATTTGGAAAGGAAGATAATGAAAATGCTCTAAAATTGATGGTGGTGATGGTTACACGCCTCTGTGGATATACTAGAAACCAATGAATTGTATACTTCAAATGGGTGAGAAACTAGGTATATGAATTTAAAAATAACATAGATAACGTGCTTAGCATGATGCCTGGCACAAAATAAATGCTTTATAAATGTGCGTATGGGTCATAATTATTTTGAGGCAGAGACTGGTTTGTTCACCAAACTCATTTTCTCTTCTGGAGCACAAAACTAATCTCCACCCTAGAAATTAGGTGCGGCCATATGTCTGAGCTCTGGCCAAGGGAATGTGAGTTCTGGCCAATGAAATGGAATGGGCCTGGCCTATAACAATATTTCCCCAGCAAGTCTTCAACTTCTCTTTCCCTCCCAACAGCCTGATGCAAATGAATCCTTTGAACTTGAAAGCCCCATCTTGAAGATGGAAAGGCCCCCGCATGGACAAAGTCCCTGAATCACTGCCTAGAGGAGACTTAAGGCAAGTTCTGGACTTCATGAGAAAGAAAATAAACTTCTATTGTGCTTAAACCATCATTCATCTGAAGAGTTGATTGTAACAAGAGCTTGTATTATTGTAACCAATACTTTATGGTTACACATACTCTTCCAAATTGTCTAAAGTAAACTGACTGTGGAATGGTTGACTGAGCTGGGTCTGGGGTCCTGAGGATATACAGGAAAGGGTGTCTGGCAAATACATCCATCCCTTTAATTCTGTCAGACAGCCACTGGACGATGTGGAGAAGGTACATAGCTTCTAATTAGAGGTTCCACCCTAGGGAAGCCAAGTCCTTGTTCTGCCCTCCAGTCCCTTTAGGACCAGCAGGCCACATGCAATCAGACCATGAGCAGCAGCAGGGTGTGGAGAAAACTCAGGCTACCCTGGGCCTGCCACTCTGCACTGCTCTCCTTCATGGGGCACAGGTACCCCACCCTCTTCTTCCTCGATAGAGGAGAAAACAACACAAACCGAAGATGTGACCTCAATCAGATCACGAACCTCTGCTGCTCAGTGCTTTCCAAAGCAGTACTTTTGTGCTCTAAATGTGGAAGGCAAAGTGCGATGAGCTCTCCTTGTGAATAACGCCAAAATATTTGATTGTTATTGTCTCTCATTCAGGAGATTCGCTGTTGGAAGGAAGAGCTGTGAGTCATGGCTTAGATAAGGTGAACAGAGGATATGCAACCACAATCGAAGGTGGCAGAGTGGAGAGGGAACACTCACTGGAGGAAGGGGCTCTCGGGTTTAGGAGCCCCTTCTCTCTATCAAATGTGGCCAGCAATGCCTTTCCGGGCACTGTGAGCATCAGTGGTAATGAATGTGAAAGTGCATTCAGATCTTAGAAAACTAGGTAATGGTTCCCAAGTACTCACTGTGAAGTCCTTTTACATAGCTGGTTTAATCTTCTCAACAAGCTTTAACAAGCTTATTACATAAGTAATAAGCCTCCCTTAAGAGATAAGGATACTGAGGCTCAGAGAGGTTAGCATCCCCACCATCACCCAGGTGGTGAGCAGCAAAGCCAGGACTCTAACTGGGACCTGAAAGATGCTGAAAGCCCCCATCTGTAATCACCATTCTTTTCCTGACTCTGAACCGATGAAATGTACTGTCAAGGGGAATGAATGGCTCTTTTACTGGAGAATCCAGGACGCCCAAAGCTGATGCCTATCCTTGCTTACTGCACAGGCAGAATGTCCCATGATGCTGCTTGTGTCTCAGGCCCAAGGGAATTAAAGACACGTATAGGAAAAGGGAAGAACAAAGGCCACTGTCGTGAGCCCCAGACACCAACCTGCCTAAACAGGATTCATAAAGTTATTCACAAACTCAGGCCTCACAGATGTTGAATATCAGATCAGTGCAGGTAGAAATGTGAACTTCCAGTTAGAAAGTACGTCTTCTGGCTGAAAATAGCTTCCTTCCCCCAGCACAAACTCATAAAAAAAGAGAAAAGAATTTGACTTTCTCCCTGCTTCCTATTTGCCAAGCGGTTTCTTTTTCTCTTCAACCTCACAGTCCCCTTGTTTCTCTCATTTCTTCTTAACATGCTCTATTTAAACCAGATGGAGCAGTAGCATTTTGAAGCTAGTTCTGAAGCCCAGGGGACATGCACCATAAATAAATAAACAAATGAACAATTCAGTAATTGGTAAATCAGGCAAGAATGAGTTTAACCACTGAACTGGAAAAAGAGCTGCAAATCTACTCCCTGATGAAAGATCTGAATGTGACCCAAGTTCTCTTTACTCAACAGGTAACCACACTGACTTCTTTCAGTAAATCAGGGGCGAGAGAGCCATCGGCATGGGAGGCAGTTACAAAGGACTCCGCAGAGACATTCAGTGGCCCTCTGGCCACTCTGTGTTACCAATATGCTGAAACCAATACCCCACGGGTTGTGAAATACCCATTCACCACCTATAAAAGCAAGACATTTTCAAGTGCTGCTTTTCTTTAAATATACTCTCCTTCCCTTTAAGTGTTACATAACACAACTATCATCCCATGTGAGGCTTAATTTAAAGGAAACCATAAGTTGAGTTAATTCACTGTGAAGGGTTATGGAAGTTATATTTATTCCAGAAAGTCAGCAGCTGTGTAATGGGGTGTCTATAATATGCCTGACCTACTGCCAGATTCTGGGAACACAAATATGAATAGGATCCAGTCTCTGTCCTTAAAAAGTTCTATGGCCTCCTCAGAGAGAGATGTGCTCAAAAAGTAAGTGAAAGCAGCGTTACAAGTATTAAGGAAGAAGGAAGTACATGAGGCGTTTAGTCATCAGCTCTAATGAGGAGGGAGTTATCTGTAGGGAGGGGCAGAGGACAGAGGTTGCTGCTTGATAAAAGAGACCCTGTCTGCCCATCAAATAAACCCTAGAAGCTGCTATCAAGGAGACAGGCTGAGACCAAGAAGACCCTAGAAGCTGCTGTCTACCAAGGAGACAGGTGGTCTGGTCAGAGAAAGCAGGAAAAATAGGGGCAGCCATACACAGTGGCATGAGACAATCAAGGTTAGGGTCACTGGAGACACCTGGACTTGGCTGAGAAATGGACTCCAAGGGAGAGAAATGAGAGGCAGGCCGGGGGTCGGGATAGTGCCTTTGCTGCCCAGTGGGTCATGTGAAGGATGCAGACTCTAGACTGAAACAACAGAGTAAGCATGATCCGATTTGCACTTTTGAAGATCACCGTGGCAACCATGTGGAGGACGAGCTGGAGGTGTAGAGGCTGGCAGCGGAGAGAACAGTCAGGAGGCGAGAGCAGCCGTCCAGGTGGGAGGGATAGGGCCTGATCTCAGGCAGCAGCAGTGGGGATGTAAAGAAAGAGAAAGAGGGCAACTGTTAGGAATGCAGAACTCTGGGCTGGAAATAATGAAATCTGGATTCTGGTACAGTCTCTCTAGGGGACCTCAGAAAGTCATTCCTTTTCAGGACCCTGTCTCCCAACTTGTCAGGTAAGAGGGAGATGTTTTGTGGCTGTAGGAAAATGCACCTTATTCATGTGTTTTGTTATTATTTAGTCATTGGGTAAGTCAGTCAGGGAAAGCACTCATTCTTTGATTCAGATTTGGGGGTCTTTCTATGAAAAAGCAAAATGGTAGTACAATCAACTAAACGAACGGGAAGAGGAGACTTGAAGTCCATGAACATTTGATGATCAAGAATTAGGTGCAAAAATGTGCATCACCACGTGCTATAGATAAAATGGAAATGACAAAGACATGGTTTCTGCTCTTTGGGAGGGAAATGAAGCAGCTTGTGATTAATTCAACAAATTCTGACTGAATGCCATGCCCATCTATCACAATAAGGAAACAGAGGATTAAGACATAGTTCCTGACACGAAAGAGCTCAAAGCCACAAGTGGAAGAAGTGATACTGCTATTATTCGACAGCTGCAAAACATCTGGGAGCCCAGAGATAAGAGAAGCTGTTCTAAATCCACCTTTGACCTGTGTCACAGAAAAGAGAAGTACGAATGCCCCTTTCCATGATCCAGAACTGCTAAGAGCTCCCTTCATGAAATCAGATAAGTCATTCACTTTAAATGAATAAGACCTTTCCACAGGTGAGGCCATGTATTATGTGTCCATATAAGAGCAACAAGACATGGTCTTTGCCCTCAAAGAAACCAGGCTGGTGTGCAGAACATTTTGTACTGTAGGAGGAGGAAGCAGAGAAGGTTGATTTCTACTCTCTACCATGCGATCCAAAGTGCCTTGAACAGTGTCGAGCATACAGTAGGTGCTCAGTAAAGACTCAACTAAAGTGAACTATCAAATTTTTACTTAAAGAAAAAGTGTTTGTTACTTAAAGAAAATGAGGTTGACTCTAAAATAACAACGCATACTTGACATTTAATTATTTAGAGAATCACTTAGGAAAAAAATACTTTTATGTAAGAAGTCATGAGTAATTAATCAAACCACAGGCAACGTACTATAATACTAATTCAAAGAGGTCTACATTCCCAGAGTCTTGAGAAGCAGATGGCACCTAATTTGCTTTAAGAGGCTTTGATTGACCACACTTGGTGCTTTCCTCCAGGGTGAGTTCAGTTTTGGGAGGTCTCATTGTAAGACATTAACGCCCAACCCCTTAAATAAAGCTTCTAAACATCTAATCTGTAAAAACCATACCTGGGAATGAAATGGAGTGTGTTTAGAAAGAAACGGAGTGTGTCAGGGGTAGGGAAGGAGAGTTCCACCAGCAGCCTGGCTGAGAGAAGCTGGTGACTTGACAAATGAGAAAACATATGTAAAAAGCTTTGAAAAAAATTAAAGGTGTTAACAATGCAGGTAGGATTAAAAAAGAACATGCACCACACTACTGGTTCTGTTTGTTTGTTTGTTTGTTTTCCTAAACAGACCCAGAATACTGAGATCCAGCTGGTAAGAATCACAACATGTAATTTAAATCTTTGACCAGTAAGAAATGATTCTAAAGACTCCCAATAGAGTTGGCTCATGGACTCTGCACCCTTTTATAAGTGCAAAGATGGCCACCCTGCTGCCTACCATTGGGGAGACAAAGCTATGGTGGACACAGCAATTTCACCTAAGGGTTTTTGCTCACTTCTGGCTTGGGTTGACATCTGCCTTCTGTCCCCTACTAAGCTAGCTGTTAAGACCTTGGACAAGTCGCTTAACTTCACTAAAGCCTCAATTCCCATCTGTAAATGACAACAATAATGCTTATCTCATAAGGTTGTTAATGGGTAGTACATGAGATATTAGACCTAAAAAGCTTTGTACAGTGCCTGGTATATAATAAATATGGTAACTTTTATTAGTTATTACAGTTTCATAGTTAACCATTAGTGTTATAATTAGTATTACTGAAAGGGAAATTTTCTTTCCAAAATTGGTTAAAAAACTTGTTTCAAGCATTTCTAAGACTGAAATAAAATATATGGGTGATGGATTTGCAGAGATGAGAGTGGGCGTTTCATTTTAATATAATTGTAATGTACTGAAGAACACAGCTGAACCTTGTGCCAATCACAAACCCTTTCTCATAGTAACATTTTTTTGTGAGTTAACCTGGACTATGCGTACAATGTCTTATTAACTATGTACTTAAATGTGTCATTTGCTAACATGGGTCTCCTCTGAATGCTATTTAATAATATAACACATCAATAAATTACATTAGCCTGGAAGGACCTTGATTTGGATCTCACCTCTGTCACTCAATGACTGTGAGTGCTAGCAAAACAAAAACTTTGCTGAGCCTAAGTTATCACCTCTGTAAAAGAGGGATAATAACTATAGTTTGCGTGACTTTGAAAGAATTACATGAGATCATCATCACAACCATTATCATCATCATCATTTTCACTAAGTTTCTGTTATGTGCCAAGTTCTGGCAGCCTTACTAAGTTATGTCATCCTTGCCACATCCCATGTGGCCTTCCAGAAGTGTGACTGTAAAGTCAAGGTCTGTAGCCAAAAGTTCAGAACCAGCCAGATGGGATCAGTTGAGCTGACAGGCAGAGGGATGCTAAATGATGACCAAAAACCATCAATCAGTAGCTCTCACAGCTTTAGAGGACAGCCAGGTTTTTGACAAGTGAGCAGTGGGCCGCAGAGAGCTGTCTAGCAGGGCAGAGAAAATAGTTCTGAATGTACACAAACATCAGACACTTTGGCACCTGCAGTCAAACCTCAAGTTTCTAAGGCTTGTCACAAACAACTACTGCCAAAGATGTCGAGAGCAGACATCTAAAGGGTTCCATTAAAGGCAAACATGAGCAGAGGGCTAGGACCCCAAATATGTCAAATGGGATGAAAAGGATGAAGAGGAAAAACCAAAACACATCAACCTACTCCATTCTAAGCAATACTCAACAAGAATTAGAACAGGGCCTTAGGGAGGAAGCATGAAAGTGAGCAGAGGCAGGGGGCTGCCAAACTGTGGGAGCACTATGGCCTTTATTTCTGTCAAATGATCAGATTTCTGTGACCTTGAGGGTGAAAGGTAGGTGGCATAGGGGAATTCATTCTTTCTCTTGATTTTAAGAAAGTTATTTAACCTTGTGGGCTCTGGTTTCATCTTTAAAATCAATATAATAAAATTATGGCACAATTTACACTGAGTTATTATGTATTTGGAAAAAAGAGATTTCTATGTACTGGTATAAAAAGCTCTCTAAGACACATTAATAAGTAAAAAAAGAACAGCGTAGAAGAGAGTGTACAGGATACTACTTTTGGTGTGAAAAAAACAGGGTAAAAAGAAAAAAAAAAGCATGGATATGTATACATAATTTGCTTTATTTGTAAAGGAAACTCCCAAAAAGATGCACAAAAAAACCCCTTAAAATAGTGGTTAGCTATGTGAGGTGGATGAGAATAGGAGAGGAAAAAACTTTTCAACAAAACTCTAGAAAAATCAAATGCTTAACTTATTTTAAATAATAAAGACAGCAATTAGTATATATCTCATAACAGTTTTAAAAATTTTAAACACATTAGGTGAATTAATATATTTAAAGAGCTCAGTATGAAGCCTAATTCTGTAGCAAGCATTAACAACACATTCACGGGGGATTATCATCTCTTTTTGAGAGAGGAGGGAACTCTTCTTTGGACTCTACTATTTTTTTTTTTTTTTTTTTGTCTTCTTAGGGCTGCACCCACGGCATATGGAGGTTCCCAGGCTAGGGGTCAATCAGAGCTGTAGCCGCCAGCCACAGCCACGTGGGATCTGAGATGCGTATGCGACTCACACCACAGCTCGTGGCAATGCCGGATCGTTAACCCACCGAGCAAGGCCAGGGATCAAACCCGCAACCTCATGGTTCCCAGTCAGATTCATTAACCACTGTGCCATGATGGGAACTCCTGGCCTCTACGTTTTAGCTCAAGGGCCAAAAGAACTGGAGACAAGCTGCAGGAGCCTGGCTGCTGGGGCTCTCACTGGGGCTTAAGGAGCAGAAAGGCCACAATGACTTGCTCTCCGCCTCAGTCGTTTAGCTCTGTTCCCCCAGGTTCAGGGCAAAAGGCCCACCCAGAAATAGAGACGGAGGCTCTACCCAGGAACTATAACAGTGGACTAAAGTATGAAAAGACAGAGAACTACAGCTCCAATACTGACAAGATCTGTCCATGACTCCAAGAGTTAGAAATGATTTAAAAACAGGCATGCTTCAGAACAAAACATGAGAAAAGATGAACAGATGTCAATGAAATGTCACTTTCTTCTACTGTGTTGCTAAAAAAAAAAAAAGAAAAGAAAAGAAAAGCTTCAATGTCCTTAAAGCATACATCTCAGTGGATTAACTGGAAACTGGAAGTGCCACAATAGAATGAGAACAGTAAGAGTAAAAAACTGACTCTGAATAGGCCCTTTTATGAAGTCACAAAATTAATAATGTACATCTTTTTCCCCATCTATACTGAAAAGGAAGATCAAATAAGCAGAAACAAAAGGTAGGAAGTTAGGAATCACAAGTGTTCAGATATTGTAACCCAAACAATTGTTCTAGTATTGCCTATTTTACCGAGGGTTATGATAAGTGGCTGGAAAAAATAAGGACTCCAAATCTTAGTTCCTTTAAGATTAAAACACATAGCATTTAAAACACAGAGAAGTACCATTTTAGGCACTTGTTAGGGAAATAGCACACAAAAGGATGTCTTGATTTTGTTAGATGCTTCCTTTAAGTAATAGGTTTTACAGTAGGAGCAAGTAGGCAGGGGCCTGGGAGATGGTGATGAGGCACCCCTTGTGTAACTGCCATATTGTTACCTTTCGTAAAGAATTCCAGCTCAGAAAGTAGACAGATTTGAGCACAAATCCTAATTCTATCAATCATTCGTTGAGTAACTATGCAACTCAATTAACCTTACTTCAATTTTCCCATCAGTAATATAGAGATAAATATAACCTCTACCTTATAGGGATGTTTTGGGGATCAAGAGATAATAAGATGCTTAGCACAGTACCTGGCATATAGATGTGCAGGAAATGTTAGCCCTTATCATTATCATCTTTCTTTTCAATCATTCATCTGTCCACAAAACTATTACTGATGAGGGAATATTTCAGGTCAAGCTTTGGGTTAGGTAAAGGAAGTCCAGGAAGAACAAGACATAGTCCCTGAACACAGGAAGTTCTCAGCCCAGCATGGGGAGATGAACAAAAGAAGGCAATACAGCCTAAGGAATATTATGATTGAAGTCAGCATCAGGCAACTGAAGCATAAAGATGAGGATGAGGAAGGAGCTTCATGGAGGAGTTGATGCTTAATGCAGTGTTTAAAGCAGGTGTACATATAACGCCTTGGGGACAAAAGTAACAGAAGAGTAATGACACTGGTAGGGAAGGGCAAGAAGAATGGTGTGAAGAGGTCCCGGGGAATGAAAAATCAGGCTGAGAGGTAAGGTCAGAGAGGGCCAGGAGGCTCATCACCATCACATAGAGCTGAGTATACAGAAAAGTTTGTGTAATTTGGTGTGCTTGACAACTCTTCTTTAATTAGAAGTTGAGAGACAGTCAGCATGGCCCTGCCAGGGGAGTATCTCAAGAGTGCTCCATATCATTATGGTGAAAAGATAATGTACTACCTTTGCAAACCTTAGAATTTACCTGCTGAAAGAGTACCTTGCCTGATCTTGCCAAGCTGCCTTTGCAAATTCAGTGTTGGCTTGAGGTAAGATCATGTCAGCAGATCCCACGTCCACCCCACCCCCACCGATTTATTTTGCTTACAAGTCGTCTCTTAAATAGGTAGTTTACTTCAGTATGAAAGGATTAACTGTGTCAGTACTGGTTAAAATGGGGGGGGGGGAATGTTGTGAAATGGAGAGGAATGAGACATATAATTTCAGATATCTTTTGCTACTTAACAATAATGTAAAGTTGGGAATTTTTCTTAACCTTTATGAATTTCAATTTCTTTATCTATACAGAGGTAGAATTCAACCTATCCCATGGAGTGGAATAATTAATGCCAAGTATCTACTACCAAGCCTGACACAGCTCTACAGATGGTGGCTATCATTACTGCCTGTAAAAGTAAAGTAGGTGATTTGGACAGCAGCCCTGAAAGACAGAAATCTGAGTCTGTTAGGGCAGAAAGATGCCAGGTGTGGGTGAAGGAGGAGGAAGCCAGGTCAACTTGCACTTGTAAATTGTGCCATGCTCTGGCTAGGCTGGACCCCGTGAAAGCTCTAACTCCTGTGTATTAAATGGAGGTTGGAGACACTCTGATCTCTTTCTTGGTTCAATGAAGCTTCACTTAGCTAAGTTGAGCTTCATGGACCAATAATGGTTAATGAAAGTATTTTCTTTTAAAAGTTTTTAACTTTACTTCAGATCTCTAGAGCTGGAGCAGTAAAAAGAGTTAACAAATGAAGCTTGCTAAATACAAACAATTTTTCTGTAGTCCATACAAATGTACTTAGGAGAGGATGTGATGGAAAGAGAGCAAATGTACTCTGCTGGTAAGAAATTGTAGTTCTTCCCAAATGCACTATAAATGATCATATAATGATGCATCAATCAAGGCCCCAGTGAGGAAAACACATTATCCTCCATGGTACATCTGTGATGTTCAAGCATTACATAGACAGGACTGAACAACTCTCATCTAGCCCAAGGAAAGCCACATGCTCTTACCTTTTACTCCAGTATCTTTTAACTGGTAAAGCTCATTACTCTGTAGTCTATAAATGTGTTTATAATGAAGGTCACTTCTGATGGACTATAAAGAGAATCTCTCTTAACACATCACAGAAATCTCATAATCTGGATCCTGTAAACCTACTGATGAAAATAGTGACCAAGAAACAAAACGGTACTTTTTTCACCTAGGTACTTGAACTGCAATATTTAATTAAATGTTACACATGAAAATCTCAGCCTCCCAAAAATTAATTCTAAATAATCCATCTTTTCCATGCCAACTATCTTGAAAAGCCTTAATTTTTAGAGAATGATAAATGCTATCATATCATCCAACATAAATGACCCATTACAAACTAACATCCATCATGATAATATTACTTAGTGAAAAAAATCAGAAAAACTTAAGAATGGCAAGTTGGCTAAATTAGTAATGTCAATTCCACATAATGGAATCCTAAATCTCTTTAAAAGTCACTTTTACTAAAAAAATTAAAAAGTAAGGACATAAAGAAGTGCTCACAAAACATTGGTTAAATGAAAAAAGAGGTTATTTTACTATAATGATTCCAATTTCATAGGCTATAGGAAAAAAGTTGTAAAAAACACACAGCAAAGTCAATAGTATTATTTTCCATTTTTTCTTTTTTTCGTATTTACTTTTATAATTAGAAAATCCCAATAAACTAATCTTTTAAAAATCTAATTTTCTCGGTAAAACTTTGGTGGGTAGTGGAGGCATGAAAAAGAATGCATCTGAGAACAAGAAAAATTTTGCTATTTTAAAAACGTTTGTAACATATGTTACATAACATTGTTAAATACTTATCGAAAATGTTAACTAAAGTGAACCAGGATAGGGAGGTTACATATAATATAACCCACATCATAACCCATGGACAGAAATAGGACTAAAATAAAATGAGCCAAGATATGAAACGGTGTTGCCTCTGGATAGTAGAAACTATGAATAATTTCTTTTGTCCTTTCTTTTTTTAATATACTTCTTTCTCTTCCAATTTTTTTTTTTTTTTGTCTTTTTGCCATTTTTTGGGCCACTCCTGCGGCATATGGAGGTTCCCAGGCTAGGGGTCCAATCGGAGCTGTAGCTGCCAGCCTACGCCAGAGCCACAGCAACACGGGATCCGAGCCGCGTCTGCAACCTACACCACAGCTCACGGCAACGCCGGATCGTTAACCCACTGAGCAAGGGCAGAGACCGAACCTACAACCTCATTCCTAGTCGGATTCGTTAACCACTACGCCACGACGGGAACTCCGTCTCTTCCAAATTTTTAACTGTAAACATGTAATGTCATTATAATCACAAAAAAGTTATTTTTAAAAAAAAGTTATAACTCAACAGGAAAAATATTATCCTAACCCTAAAGTCACCAAAACATTCAGTCATACAGACTAAACTTCTGACTCTCTGACTCCCTCCAAATCTATTTTACTTTCCATATTGCCAATATTTTAAAAATACTATGTAAATCTAAGGGGGAAATGCATACACAAATAAGATATAAACATTCAGTTTCTACTTAATTCCATTATTATTTTTAAAAGTGCATCATTAAAAGACCTACACATCCCCTGGTAATTAATTCTATTTATGAAAACAAAGACTCAAAAGCATATGAAGGTTTATGTTATATGGACAACAAGATCCAATGCTTAAAGGCAAAGAGGAAGGTAGATTTGCAGTCATTATACAAACCAACAAAGTTTTCTTCACTTTTAAAAATTCATTCAATGTTTACTAGGCTTTTATTCCATGTCAGGTATTGTTTGAGGTGCCAAGGATATAAAGGTGTCTATACGGGATTGGAGATCATGCATTCCTTTCACAGAACATATTAGAGCAGGGGCTGGATGATCAGTTGGCAAAAACACAGAGGAGGGATCCAAATACGTTGAGAGGCAATGATCGAGATGACCCATTTCTTAGCCTGAAAACCTATCATCCCCACTCCCTGTTCTCATTCCCTCTCTATGCCCACTTCCACAGTCCTGTAGAAAGCAGAGCCTGATTCAAAGCCTGGCATGTGACAGTTCATTTTGAGTAGAGATCCCAGGGAAGAGGAGTAAGGAATCAGGGAGAGTGAACAGGGCAGGAGGGAAAGGCAATACCAGGGTGCGCCACTGGACTATTTGTTGTTGTGGGCAACTGAGATACAATCTGCCAGGACCTTTTGCGGAACATCCATCATGCCACTCAGAACTCTCTCTCCAAGGAGTGAGGAGGGCAGCCTCTACGCACCAGTTCCCTCCTGCCCCCAGACCTCCAACTGTCAAGACTTGCCACATGGGGTGTCAACTCCCTTGTGCTTCCAGTTTATGCATGCCAGAGCAGTGAGTGGACTCCTGGGCAGAAAGCTGGGATAGGTGTGGCAACTGAGGCACAGCGGTGTCAGGTTACATCTGTGTGAAGGTGGTGGCTGCAGCAGAAAAGATGTAAGGCTGAGCATAGAGATGGCACCACCTGCAAGGCTGCTCTAAGCCATGTGAACATTTACGAACATTTACTGAACATATATAAACAGTGTCTACAGTAATGAACATTTACTGAACATATATAACGAACATTTACTGAACATATATAAACACTCTGTCTACATTTTATCATATAATCTCCCAAATAAACTCCGTAAAGTAGATTCTACTTTCATATCCATCCATCCTGCCCTCCTTCTCCCACTCTCTCTCTCTTCTGTTTGGCTTAAACAACAGAAATTCTCAGTTCTGGAGGCAAGAGATCCAAGAACAAGGTGTCAACAGGTTTGGTTTCATCTGAGGCCTCTGTCCTTGGCGTGCAGACAGCCACATTCTCACAGTGTCCTCACATGGCCCTCTCTCTGTGCACATGCCCCTGGGGTCTCCTTGTGTGTCCAAATTCCCGCTTCTTAAAAGCACACCACTCACACTGGATTAGCGTTCATACCGACGACTTCCTTTTAACTCAACTGCCTCTTTAAAGGACTCATTTCCAAATACAGTTACATTCTGAGGTCTTATGGGTTTAGGGCTTCAATATATGAATTTTGGGAATGACACAATTGCATGTCCATAACAACATGCCAGAGAAGAAAGGACTGAGGGGCAGCATCTCAGACCGCAGCAGTTTGTAGACGGTTCAAGCTGGGCTTATAGGTAGTCCTTCAGCCAAAGCTACTCAGAGGAGTCCCAAACACTGCAGCAATGAAGCTGCATTAACACTCCTGCCATATGCAGTCAGTTATAGTCAGACAATTAGAGGTACATGAAGAATTCAGTTTGAGCATCAGTTCCTACTCATTTATTTAGGTAGTATCTCCAGTCCACCCTGACTATTCTGCCACACTTCATTTTGTTCCCAGATCCATGTGGCTAGCTCTCCAAGGTGTGTAGATGCCTTTTCAGCTTCTGAATTTGGCTCATTCTCTCATGTTTTACTATATTCCTTTCCTTTCTGTCTTCTATGGCTCCTTTATTATTTTTTTCAAAGGGACACCTGGTTCAACTTTTAATCAAATAGTTATTTATTGAATTGTGTTGATTGGGGGCAAAAAACAATATTAGGTGCTAGATTTTTATGCCATAATGGTCTTCTTTCTTGGGAGAAAGCAAGATTTCCCTTAGACACAATCAGAGCTACATGTGGCTCCTTTTCATTTATGATATATAGGGCGCAAACACATTTACTCAGAGGAGTCTACATTCCAAGTAATTTTGTGAGACATTCACCATCATATCTGGTATTAGTAGGAGCTGCAGAGCACCCAGCATCCTAGGTGTTCAGGAAATGTTATTACACTCAATTATCTACATAGGTGTATAAGAACACCTGTGTAGGTATAAGGTCGTTACTCTATAGTAATTCCAAAAGAACATCAAAAGAACAAGCATTTAAATTAAAAGTGAATTTAATAACATTTTTCAATAGAGAGCCAACATTAGCTGACCAGAAACCTAGGGGATACCAGTCTTTCTTTGCCTTTTCAGCCACACCTGCAGCATATGAAAATTCCTGGGCGACGGGTCAAATCAGAATTGCAGATGCCGCCAATATCACAGCCACAGCAACACCAGATCCAAATTGACCAGCTTGCAGCAATGCAGGATCCTTAACCCACCAAGCAAGACCAGGGATGGAACCCACAACCTCACAGAGACAATGCTGGCTCCTTAGCCCGCTGAGCCAAAATGGACCTCCAGATACCATTCTTTTCTCAAAAATCTAACAGATCCTTTAGGACTGCCACTTGAAATTTCTCCTCAGTTTTATTAATGTCACACTTCTTTCGGCTAGGGACCACAAAATTCCTATTGAATTCATGAAGGCAGGAAATAAAGAATGGGAAAAACAGATATCGATACACCATTATTCCTACATTTCTCCTACCACTGAAATGCCTTAGTCATTTACAAACCTAGTCTAGGGCCAAGTTCTGAACATGAACTTGACTTTAGAGATATAGGCTGAAGAGGTTAAGGCATTGACCGGAGGTAATATTTCCTTTTTTTTTTTTTTTTTTTTTAATTTTTGGCAAGCCAGGGATCCAACACGAGCTACATCCGTGATAATACCAAATCATTAACGGGCAGGCCACCAGGGAGCTCGTGACCTCTCTTTTCAGTCATATACTGCCCATTCAATGACTTCTTAAACTGGCTATCCTTTTTGAGCACACAATTCATTTACAGTTCTTCTATGAAGCTGTTAGGTTTCTCTCCTATACCTAGGGAAGCACAGAAAAAGACGACACCAGTAAGCTAATTCTTTGTGAATAACAGAAAAATCACTGAACAATTTGAATTCCAGACCCACAGGTCTAAGGCTTGTACCGGGCGCAGGGGTGGGGAAGAGAAGTGGAAGGAAAGGCTAGTAAAACTACCTGGACCACGCAGAAATTTGGAGACTTTACTACTGACTAAATCCCACCGGCTTTTCTCAACAAATAAGCAGTGGGAGAGAGGTGGGCTGAGGCGAATGGACTCGCCCAGGGCGGCCCTGAGACTCACCTTAGCACCCCGCCACCGCCTTGCACGTGGAGTCGCAGAGCCTGCGCATGGCACGAGAGGAACGAGCACACGTGGGAGCTGGAAGCCGGGAATCTCGCGAGAAGCTGGGGCAGCGGCGATAACGAGGAGAGACTGGCGCCCAAGAGCCCTACTCCACCGGGAGCGACTTGTCGAATCAGGGTTCACGCAGCCCGACTCTCCATACCAGTTCCCCCAGTTGCCAATCTTGGGACTGGTTCACACCTTCCCTAAAACGCGAGCTCTCCCCACACGCCTTCGGTTCTGAGCACTCCTGGCAACCACCTGCGACTGAAAGCCGAAGAACCTCACCTCTTTTTTAAATACGAAGACACAGGTTGCGTTAAGCAGCTAAGCTGTCTGCCCATGTGCTTCAGTAAATGGCAGCCCGAGCACTGGCTGCAGAGCCCATGTATAACACTGCTTCTGCATGCCTGGGAGCCCCGAAACAGCTCCGGAGTGGGAAAGCGGAAGCAGGAGTCGGTGGCCCTTCGGGGTTCCTGTTTCTGTGTCTGTCTGATCAGCGTGAGTTCCTTGAGGGCAGAGAACATGCCTTACTCATGCTTCTCTCCGGTGCCCAGCAATGGATGAAGTATAACAAGGCACAGTGCTTATTGAGAGCCTAGTTGAGTGTCTGTTCCCTATGGTGGACGGGTGCTGCTTGAGAGCAGAAATCATGTCTTACTCATGTTTCTGACCTGGCACCCAGCCCATGTTTGTATCCTTCAACAGAAGGGAATTTACTGGAAGGCAGAACACATCCTGGTTAAGAATGTGGACTTTCTGTCACAGGAACTTAGGTTAGAGCACTACCTTTGAGACTTACTAGCTAGAAGATCTTGAACAAACCATGTAATAATCTCTCTAGGACAGTGTCCTCTTCTGTAAAAAAAGCATAATACTAAATTGTATTTTTTTTTTTTTTTTGGTTGCTATTTCTTGGGCCGCTTCCGCGGCATATGGAGGTTCCCAGGCTAGGGGTCGAATCGGAGCCGTAGCCACCAGCCTACGCCAGAGCCACAGCAACGCGGGATCCGAGCCGCGTCTGCAACCTACACCACAGCTCACGGCAACGCCGGATCGTTAACCCACTGAGCAAGGGCAGGGACCGAACCCGCAACCTCATGGTTCCTAGTCGGATTCGTTAACCACTGCGCCACGACGGGAACTCCCCTAAATTGTATTTTCATTACAGGGTTGTTGTGAAGATTCCGTGAGATACATACAAAAACATCCATCAATAAAGCCTGGCACATGGCAAACATGCAATAAACATTAGCTATCATTGTCATTATTGGAAAGTCTATACTGCTAGTGTTTACACTACATTTGAAGTTCCTAAACTATTCAAGGACCTTTGGAATATCCACAATGGCACATACCAAAAGCTCTAGAACACAAGGAACCTAGTAGATGGGCAATATCCGGCACATAGTTCATGTTCAATAAATAATTTGTTGAATGTTAAATAAAGCAGTGAGCCACATATACTTTGGGCAAGAATCATCAGCCCCCACACTGAAAATGAGTAAATGCATTAAAGGTTGCTAACTAACATCTGACAGAAAGAAAATGTCAGTGTCCTACCTTCTGACTGTAAGCAAAGGGGGAACACTGTATAACCTACGGAAGGTGTGAAACTGCAAAACAAGGCTGAACATTAGAGACTCATTCTTAATACAATATCATCACAAATTTCTTTTATTCAGCCTTGTATATTCTTCCAGATTAAATATCACTTGTATTTTATGGTCAAAAATTGCTTACTTTGTAATATTTCCTGTCTTATTTTTATTACATATATATTTTATTACATATTTATATAAATACACAAATATATATTTTATTGCATATATAAATATATATATTTATTACATATATAAATAATTAATATATATTTTTTAAAGTACTTGCTTAGTTAAAATCAGTTAATCATTTGAGTTTAGATTCTGAAGACTTTAAGATTTTTTCAGTTTTTTTTTTTGTGTTTGTGTGTGTGTGCTTTTTAGGGCCACACTTGCAGCATACGGAAAGTCACAGCTGGTCTAGCCATAGCCACAGCAACACGGGATTCAAGCCTACACCACAATTCACGGCAACACCAGATCCTTAACCTACTGAGTGAGGCCAGGGATTGAACCTGTGTCCTCATGGATACTAGTCAGGTTTTTAACCCACTGAGGCATGATGGGAACTCCCTAGAGACATTATTTGATGAGATGCCCTCAGATTCTGAGGGAGAAATTAGATGAGTGAAGGTGGTGTGGTGATAGTGGACGCTCTCTCTGGGTCATGGCAGAAGGATCTAGTTTGCACCCAAGCTCTTCCACATATTAGTTGGACAATTTATTTCCTGTCTCCGAGTCTTTTTTTTTTTTTTTTTTTTTAATAATTTCTATGGAGTTCCCGTCGTGGTGCAGTGGTTAACGAATCCGACTAGGAACCATGGGGTTGCGGGTTTGGTCCCTGCCCTTGCTCAGTGGGTTGACGATCCGGCATTGCCGTGGGCTGTGGTGTAGGTTGCAGACGCGGCTCGGATCCCGTGTTGCTGTGGCTCTGGTGTAGCTCCGATTAGACCCCTAGCCTGGGAATCTCCATATGCCGCGAGAGCGGCCAAAGAAATAGCAAAAAGACAAAAAAAAAAAAATTTCTAATATGAGGTTGCTGGTGCAATATTTCCTTAACTTCACCTGATGGTTTATTATAAGGACATTTGTAGAGTTCTGGCTTGTGGCATTTATTCAAGCACTACCAGTTGCCTTAAAGGTAAGAGATGAGCATGAGACCTAGGGTACTGCCAATAATACTATTCTCTTAAGCTCCCCTCTCAGTCTAGCATATACAATCCTTTATCAAAAAAGAGTCTTCTTGGGAGTTCCCTGGTGGTCTAGTGGTTACGACTCAGCACTTTCACCACTTTGGCACAGGTTTAATCCCTGGTCCAGGAACTGAGATCCCACATCAAGCCACTGCCCACCATAGCAAAAAAAAAAAAGTCTTCTTGAGGGGAGGAATCATTTTTCTCAATCAGAAGTGCATATGACCAAGTTTTGCAAAATAATTTTTTTTTTTTGTCTTTTTGCCTTTTTTAGGGCCGCTCCCGCGGCATATGGAGGTTCCCAGGCCAGGGGTCTAATCAGAGCTATAGCCACCGGCCTACGCCAGAGCCACAGCAACTCAGGATCCAAGCCACATCTGCAACCTACACCACAGCTCACGGCAACGCCGGATCCTTAACCCTCTGAGCAAGGCTAGGATCGAACCCGCAACCTCATGGTTCCTAGTCGGATTCGTTAACCACTGCGCCACAATGGGAACTCCTGCAAAATAATTTTTTTTTAACAAGATGGCTCATTAAGCAACAAACCACAGTGTAAAGTTCAGCTCAATCTCAGTGTACTTTTAGACTAGCTAACCTGGGCAGACTTTTAAATCATATTGGCTGGAAGATGAATATAGTGTTTCATTCAGTATCAGTACAATCTCGACCCTGGTGCTGGTAATAGTCTTTAGACTGCCCGTTATGGTTGGTGGCTGGGTGGCTGCAAGTCAAGAGTTTAATTTAGCTTTCTGAGCATCTGCAGGTCTTGTTTTCAAAAGAGAACTTCAGGTTACGTAACTGTTTTGGCTTCTGCTTCAGAAGGTGAACTTTACCTCTCTAAATTAACTGTTAACACAGATCCTCAGGAACAGAGTTTATTGTACCTGAAAGCAAATTCCCCCCAAATCATTTGGAAGATAATGAAATGGCTCTTGTCTTCTCTAGATACTAGGCAGAAGAAGCAGGAGAAAGAACATCCTAAGCATAACTAGGTCGTCACTGAAAGGAGAGATGCAGTCTGAAAATCAAGCTAGGCTTTCTTTTTCCAAACTTTACGTTATTGCTATCCATACTCCACTAGATTGGTTTGTTCCCTTTTACCAGTCATTGTTCTGGATGGGCATTTTGCCAAGGGTTTCAACAAAAGGAAAAGTAACGTGATGAAAATGGGGCTCCTGGGAACATAAAGAAGCAAATGAGAGAGGGATATAAAATGAATACACTGAACCGTTGTGTGAAATCAGGTTTGAATTAACACCTAGCCCCAGCCCACAAGGTACTTTCCATCTGCACAAGGGGAGGACACATTTCGGTGTAAGGTGCAAAGTGCTAAGATGAACAATTTTTAGGAACCCAGAGGATGGATATTGGAAGGATAAAGGGGTAACTAAAGACTACTTAATAATATATAGTTCATATAACATGGATCTATTTGCAGCTATGGATGTTGGAGTCAACGCTTATAGGAATTCCTGCTGTGGCGCAGTGGGTTAAGGATCTGGTGTTGCTGCTGCTGTGGCATAGGTCAAAGCTGTGGCTCAGATTGGGTCCCTGGCCTGGGAACGTCCATATGCTGTGGATGTGGCTGAAAAAGAAAAAAAAAAAAGCTTATAATTGGTGTAAGGACATTCATGTAGTTAGTGTAATTCAAGGCTTAGGCTTCTATCTAAATTTTCTGACTTCAAATCCTATGTGTCCTTCCAGTAGTGACAGGAAGCTTAGGGCATGTGGAGTGGTTTAACATCAATATACTCCAGAAATGGAACTAAAATGTAAAGGTTTGTTGGGTGAGGGTATTTGTTTTCGTTAAGAATAGAATTTCTGGAGTTCCCGTCGTGGCGCAGTGGTTAACGAATCTGACTAGGAACCATGAGGTTGCGGGTTCGATCCCTGCCCTTGCTCAGTGGGTTAACGATCCGGCGTTGCCGTGAGCTATGGTGTAGGTTGCAGATGCGGCTCGGATCCTGTGTTGCTGTGGCTCTGGCGTAGGCTGGTGGCTACAGCTCCAATTGGACCCCTAGCCTGGGAACCTCCATATGCCGCGGGAGTGGCCCAAGAAATGGCAACAACAACAAAAAGACAAAGAAATAGCAAAAAGACAAAAAAAAAAAAAAGTTTAAAAAAAAAAAAAGAATAGAATTTCTGTGTTGCAAGATGAAAAAGCTCTAGAAATCTGTTGTACAACCTGAATGTACTTTAATGTTACCAAACTCTACACTTAAAAAGGGTTAAGGTGGCACATTACTGTTACGGGTTTTACCACAATAAAAAAACCCTAAAATTCAGTACTATATTAATAAAGCATTAAAATAATATAAATATACCAATAACTGCCATCAATTATATAATAAATATAACTGATATGTGTGGAGCACTGACTGTTTGCCAGGATCTGCGTTAAACATTTGACCTGGACCATCTCAATTATTCTGACAGCCCTTTTTGACAAATGCAAAGCCCAAAGTTCTGATTAGATAACATGCCTAAGATCCCACACAACTAGAGTGATAAACAGGCCTGACTATAAAACCAGGGCTTCAACAGTTACCTCCCACACCAACTTTCCTTTACTGAACTGTCCAATCAAAGTACACAATTCAAAAAATCAGATAAACATTCCTTCTTGTCTTGTACACACATAGAGAACTACATAAAACATGACAACTCATCAAAGGTCAAAACGAAGTCACTGATAAACTGTTTAAAGGGGAGATCACTTAGGACAGGGTCTATAGATGACGTGGCCACCCACTCTAGTTGGTAGAGGCTCTGTACTGCTGAGGGTTAGTCAGATAACCAGCCTCTCACTGTTTCTCCTCATTTAGACACTGCCGTGGCATCATCTGCTGCAAAAGGAGGTCTTCCCAGGTAATGAGATGACGTCTGTCTGTCTGTGACTTGACGTCAAATGAGTCATTTCACTGTCATCATGTAGCAGGCATCTCAGTGTATATCAAGTTTACCCTGTGGGAGCCTCGCAAGTTTCCTGAATTTTCTATTTATTCTGAAGTAACTGCATTTGACACCCCAGGATGACTAATATTTATGTGTGACCAATTTAAGTACTAAGCTAGCCAGCTTTCGCAGTTGTGAAGCTATAGGCGGAAAAACACAATTGGATGCTGAGAACAAGGTCACGGAGTTCCCGTCACGGCACAGTAGAAATGAATCCGAATAGGAACCATGAGGTTTCGGGTTTGATCCCTGGCCTCGCTCAGTGGGTTAAGGATCTGGCATTGCCATGAGCTGTGGTGTGGGTCACAGATGCAGCTCACATCCTGCATTGCAGTGGCTGTGGCCAGCAGCTGTAGCTCTTATTAGACCCCTAGCCTGGGAACCTCTATATGCTGTGAATGTGGCCCTAAAAAAGCAAAAAAAAAAAAAAAAAAAAAGAGAGAGAGAGAGAGAGAGAGAAATTTACAAGGCAAATACCATGTCTAGATTCCAGGCAGAGAGGGCAAACTAAGAGCATGTGTTTCCATCACGCCTTTGTATCTGAGCTTACAGGGAGCCTTGCTATTGAAAGTATGGTCCATGGGCAAACAGCAGCAGAAGCTCACCTGGGAGCATGTTAGGAACACAAAGCTCAAGCTCCATTCCAAGAGAGCTACGGAATCAGAATCTGTACTTTGAAAGGATCCCCCTGTGATTCATATGCACAGTAACATTTGAGAAACGCTGATATAAAAATGTCCACATTCTTACTTTTAAGAATTTAGTGTTTACTAAATATGTTTAATTGCAAGCTAAATTACTACAGAAAAAACAAAACAGTAATTGAATATATTAGGTAGGATTACCGTAATAGTCACACAATGCTTTCCCATGGTTTTTCTTCTTTAATCCTTTATCTCACCTGTCTTCTTACCAATAAAGATATCATCCAAAGAGGGTAAAAAGATGGCATTCCAGGTCTAGATCCCCAAACTTTCCCTGTAAATTTTACTACCTCACTTGAGGAATTCAGATCACTTGAGGAGTTCCCTGGTGGACTTCTGATTAAGGATTCAGCATTTTCACTGCTGTGGCTTGGGTTTGATCCCTGATCCCTGGCCTGGGAATTTCCATATGCTGTGGGGGTGGCAAAAAAAAAAATCACTTGAACTTGGAATGGTCAGAAAAAGTAGGACTTGAACTGAGACTTGAAGAATAGGTGAGGTTTGCAGGAAAGAAAGACTTCCAGAGTAGAGAGACAGTAGGCACACTAGTACTTGGAGATTGGCATGTGAAAGGAGAAGGATATTTTCAGGAGAAGGCTGAAGAAAATATTTCAATCTAGGGGTCATGTCCCCACAAGAGAGACAGGAAGAAAGAATGAAAGAGAAACCAGATCCTGGAGGGCCTTGAAAGCTAGGCCAAAAGGTGTGGCTCTTTGGTAACTCAGCACAAGGAATGTATTTTCAGAAGATAAATTATTCCGGTTTTTATTCATTAGGCTTTTCTTGTAGATTTTCAAAAGATAAATTATTCTAGTTTTATTCATTAGGGTATTCTTGTCACTTTTTGTGCGCCATGGTAAATATGCCATAAAAATAAGAGATGGATAAATTCCAAGAAACTCTTTGGAAAACTCTTCACTATACCCCTGCACGTGGCAATTGCACCTTCTGTAATTCTGCACCTGCTTCATCAACCACTGGCTAAATCCCGGGAGACCTGACATCACCGCTTTCTGACAGGAGCGGAGGATTTGCCACAGCACTTGAGAATGTGTGAGGATGAGGAGAGCACTGGCTAAGCACACAAATGTCTTTTAAGTAGGGCATGTGGTGGATGATTCATCTCTGGAGTATCAAAAGAATGTGGAGTAAGTAACGTTGCCAGAATGGACTTGAAAATCTACTATAAGGTCAATAAAGTGCGAAGGAGAATGTTTTTCCACGAAGGGTGATGTGTACAGAGCAACTTGATTCCTGAGCCATTTAACAAAACATAAATGGCTGCTTTTAAAATTAAGAATAGGAAGCACAAAAGTAACTATCACTGAAAAATATCAGTTTAATAAAATGTCAAGATTTTATTCTTCACAAAAGAAAAAAAAGAAAAAGAATGGTGAGTTCCCTGGTAGTCTAGTGGTTATGACTTGTTGCCTTCACTGCTGTGGCTCAGGTTCAACCCCTGGTCTGGGCACTGAGATCCCACATTAAGCCACCACACACTGCAGTCAAGAAAGAAAAAGAAAAGAAATAAGGGGAAGGAAAATTGAGAAACTAAGCAGATGCAGAGGAAATGAAAAGATAAGGAAGGAATAAGAGAAGTTACAATGGGAAGACAATTTATTGAAAGTTATCAAGGTTTTAATATCTATTACGTACTATAATAATGCTCTAACTCCATGTGCTAGATATTATACCCATTTCACAGACAAAGAAACTGATAATATTAGAGACTGAGTAATTTGCCTGAAATTACTTTGATGCTAAGTGTTAGAACTGGAATTCAAACATTCAATCCCCTTAACCCCCACGAAGTACTGAAATAATGTCACTCAGAATCCAAAACATGCTCCTGACTTCTTTAACGTCTGTTTCCCCATCCGTAAAATGAGCTAGTCCCTGTAAAGCTGCTGGATACAGTAAGCTCAACAAATAATAGCTATCAACCTTTTTTTTTGTCTGTTTAGGGCTGTACCTGTGACATATGGAGGTTCCCAGGCTAGGGGTAGAATCGGAGCTGTAGCCACTGGCCGACGCCACAGCCGCAGCAATGTCATATCCGAGCTGCGTCTGCAACCTACACCACAGCTGACGGCAACACCGGATCCTCAACCTGCTGAGCAAGGCCAGGGATCGAACCTGCAACCTCATGGTTCCTAGTCGGATTCATTTCCACTGTGCCACGATGGGAACTCCAGCTATCAATCCTTTATAAAGGATTAGTTAACATACAGACTATTGATAACAACATTTCTAAGTCCTCTTTGCCTCTGGGTCCAAGTTTGAGGATCAAACACCTCCTCAAGAATCCTCGATGTTTTGGCAAAGAATCCTCAAATCCACCAGGTACCAAGCATTTCCTAGACTGAGTCAATACTATCTCCTACATATACATCCTATTAAACATTAAATAGGTTACATTATACAAATTAAATATACATTAATTAAGTTTAAGTCCATGGATCATTGTATCATTAAGTACTGTCTCTAACAAAATCTAAAAACCACTATCACGTAGTTCAAAAAGGAGCATTCGCATTCAAAAACCCTGGGAATGACCAGGAATATAAACCTTACAGCATTCCACCCAGAGGAGGGTAGTGAAAGCAGCCAGCTGAGATGGACATCTGACCTCTCTACACCTTAGGCTAAGGACCCAATCCCTGTCTTCTTAATGACTGTCCTACCTCCTACCCATTCATTTCACAGCGGAGATAAGTGATTTTTTTCTAATGGCAGTATTGATCCTGTCACCTCCCTGCTTAAAACCCTATAGTTGGCTCCTGGGCCTTCAGAATGAAAGGTCAAACTCCAGTTGGGCATAAAGAGCCTTGTGTGATCTGGGCCCTCCTTAGCAATCCAGGCTCCACTTGACACAGGTCTAAGCTCCAACCTACTGAACTGCTGTCACTTTCAGGGACAAGAGCTCCTTGCTGTCCTCTTTTTCTACTTAATATTCCTCCTTTCTACACTTCTGGGCTAATTTCTCATCCTGGCTTTGATACTTTTTCTGCATGGAGACTTCTCTGATCCTCTTGTCAAGGTGAGTTAAAGCTTCCTCCCTGGGCAGCCTATAAGACCCCAATAGCATTGCTTACATTAAAATCACAATTGCCCCATAATTGGATTCTAATCTCTGTGAAAATGGAGACCATGTCTAATTTGTCCTCCAGTGCAGTGCCATGCGTGGCACATGGCGAGTACTCAATAAGTACTCAAAAGATCTGCTGACTACATTTTAAAACTCCCCCCCCCAAAAAAAAATCCTATCCCCAGAGATAGCAGCATAACTTTTTGGGTGTTGTTTGTTTTGTTTTTTTGTTTTTGTTACATTTTAATTCCCCATTGAAGAAATATATGCATCAATAAATCTATAGCCAGAGCCCCAAGCACAGAAAAAAGGAATTGAAGAGAGCAGGGTCATTAAAAGTGACAGCAAAAAGTCAATAGCTCTGGAAGCAAATCCCGGGGTTCTTGGCTGGGTCCTACCTTTCCTGTCTTTCCCAACCTAACCAGGGGAATTAATTCCAGTTACTCAGTTTTCCTTTTCTATGAGAACTTCAAGTTCCCTCAGTAGGTTTTATATGCAACAGGTGACAAATTTTAATTGATAGTTCAATGGGCATTGCTTAAAATGTACTAGGTTTTTAACATGGCATCTATATAATACCTAACCCTGGGGTTACACTAACTGTTCATAATCCTTTCCAATTGCTCTTCAAAATGTGTTCCAAACACAATAAGGTTACTGGCATGGATTATACCCATTTTGCAGACAGAAACCTGAAGACAGAGAGGTCAGGGGTAATTTGAGTACGTAACAAAAGGTTTTTGGAAAAGGGATGCTTTTTGTCACTAATCCCACTTATTCCCTTTTGCCATCATACAGACTTCTCTCACACCATCTTTAATGCTTATGGTGTTTGATTTTTTAGCAGGTTTTTCTTCTAGACTTTACGCTCCTTGCAGGCAGAGGTGAGGTCTTACTCTTCTTTTTGTCCCTAGCTTAAGTTCTGGACTTGTGCCAGCATGCCAAAAGATATTTGCCCAACTCTTAAAAGCATTATTAGGTTTACTATTAGGGGAGCATCTCTGTCTTGTGATTTATTGAAGAAAATTCTCAGTTTCAAAAGAAACAAAAATTTTCTTGATTTTTTTTTTTTTTTTTTTGCTATTGACTTTAACAACAGAATATCTACTTAAATATGTTTTTTAGGTAAGTAACTCCTAGTTATTAATGAACATAGATGATTAATGGGTTACTAGCACATTTTTTTTTTTTTTAAGGGCTGTACCTGAGGCATATGAAAGTTCCCAGGCTAGGGATCAAATCAGAGCTACAGCTGCTGGCCTAACCACAGTCACAGCAACTCAGGATCCGAGCCACATCTGCTACCTAAACCACAGCTCATGGCAACGCTGGATTGTTAACCTACTGGGCAAGGCCAGGGATTGAACCCATATCCTCATGGATACTAGTTGGGTTCTTAACCCACTGAGCCACAACAGGAACTCCAGTTAGTAGCACATCTTAAAGGAGGCTGCTCAAGAGAGAGGAGTAGCCGAGGATTTTGTAGGGGCTTAGTCACATGGTTCAGTAGTGACAGTTGGAAATGAGTAGAGAGGAGAAACAAAAATAAATACAAAAGCAATTATTCAATTAGTCCAGATGGAGAAAAACAGCCCATAAGCTAATTGATTATAGCTATCATGACAGCTGATTACAGTGTCTGCCTGTAAAAACACAGAGCCAAAAAAAAAAAAAAAGAGAGAGAAAGAAAAAGAAAAAAAATCACAAACACGAAAATGCACAGCTCTGTTTGGCTAAAATACCCTCCTAATAGGTGACGCAGTGCAATCCAGACCTTCTTGCATAATAAAGTGAACCCAGTGCTGCTATGGTGGGTGGTCTGGTCTCCGGAGCATAGAAATTTAGTCAGTCTTTTCAGCTATGGTTTGGATTGTCCTGGGAGCTGAATGCTACATCAATCACACTTCTCTATATAAAGGCAGAGCCTTTGGGATCCTTCTCTTCTGTACCCAAATGCCTTACAAAACGACACTGTTAGGGCTCATGATCCACTGTCAAGAGAACCATCTGCATCCAGATGTTTTTTTAGGATTGAAGATGCTTTGCCCTCAAGCCTGCTCCCCATCCTACTGGTGACTCATGACTGCTGTGGCCCATTCTGCTCAAGTGATTACAAAGACAAAGGCAGCACATGCCCTTGGGAGAAAAGATAGATCATAAACAGCAAATGACAATGCAATACACTGAATTCTTTGCTGGGGCTCTCGGGGCCCAGAGGAGGAACACACTCTGCTGTGGGGCAGCTGGGGGTAGAGAAATCTTCTCAGAGCATGTCTACACCTGGGCTTCTAAGGTCAGTAGGAGTTTGTCAGACATATATACATGTAAAGCACATAGCACACAATCTAAGAAAGAGAAAAATCTCTCTTTTTTTTTTTTCTTCTTTTGGCATTGCCTGAAGCATGTAGAAGTTCCCTGGCCAGGGATTAAACCTGTGGCAGAGTAGCCACCCAAGCTGCTGCAGTGACAATGCTGGAACCTTAACCTGCTCCATCGCCAGGAAACTCCAAGGTTAAATTTTCAAATAAAGAAATATTTTGTTATGTTTGAAAGTAATACTATTAATTGAGAGTGTTCTGACAGGGAAACAAGACGTATGATGGCATTAACAAATGTTCCATGCTGTAAACAAGGCACGGTTCTTTGTGGCTAGAAGAGCGGGCCAGTGACAGTGGAATTTTGGATGCAGCAAGACTTTGTGGGCAGAGTGGAGAGGAGATTGCAGGTTTGAGGGAGGGAGGTGGAGTCAATGAGACCAATTAGGCAGCTGTTAGAAAAAGTTCAGTCAGGATGAGTCGGGTGTTCCCTGGTGGCCTAGCAGTGAAAGGGTCAGGCATTGCCACTGCTATGGCACAGATTCAACCCCAAGCCCAGGAACTTTTATATGCAAGGGGGGAAAAAAAAGATGATTGGAACTACTCTCTGAGGGGACTACACAAGGAAACGTTGCCTTGGGATAAGAAGAATCAGAAGTGACCAGGTTTCTAACACACTGCAAGCCCAGCTTGCGCCTCGTGGCCAGGCCGGTCTCCAGGCAGGTAAAGGTCATAGTTATGTCCAGAGAGCTGCAGCCAGGGCTGATTTTGTTCTTAGACTCTGACATCTATAGGCCCTTGAGCCGTGGCTCTCAGCTCAAAGTGCACCTCACCTGGGAACCACTTTTCCAACGCAGGGGCCTCGGTTCCACTTCAGACCTACAGGATCAGAATCCCTGGGCAAAGCTACGCTTGTTAAGAGCCTCACATGGCCATGGCGCATTCAGCAGTCAGGTGCAACGCTGACTTTTCCTCAATGCCTTTCTCAAAGAGTCTCCAAGTGTGTGTGCCTGGTTGAGAGGACGCATGGTAACCAGATGGGGATGCTCCTGGGCCAAGCTGGTCATTCCAGCGGAGGCAGCACTGTCAGCAGAGGAGCAAGCAGGGCCCTGCCACTATGTGACTTGAGTGTCTCACTCTGAAAAGCTTTGAAAATGCCTCTGAATTCCAAAGGAGGGGTTCCAAAGGAATTTAGGGGGCCGGCACCACAAAGGCAGAATATAATATAGCTTCTCAATTACCCAATGACCATCAATAAAGAGGCAGGAGAAAGCACAGGTCCTGGCCTTGGTCCCTCATGAACAGGCTGGCTAATGCCCATAAGTTCCCCCTGTATATTATACTCTGACTCTGCAACCAGAACTCTACACACTGCAGACAAGACAGTCAAGTGGAAAGAATGACATCCCTCTGAGTTATGTCTCGGTAATTAAAATCGTTTCTGTTTCCCAAGCTTTTAATCTGCAAAAGATACTGCTCTAAGTACACCGCATTCCTTATCTTGCTTAAGACTCTCCCAACACTGGGAGATAATCCCTACATTCTACAGCTGAAGAACTGAGTTTCCGAGAGTCTAAGTCACTTTGGGAAGCTTACCGAGCTAGCAAGCAGCAGACCCAACCCTGAACCTGGGTCGGATCAAACTAATGCTGATAACCACCGTTCTTCCTGCTTACATGTCCCTAGGATTCATAGCCCATTTTGGAATATAAACTCCCTGAGACTAAAGGCTAAGTAAAATTTACGGTTGTCTTTTTTTTTTTTTTTTTTTTTTCTTTTTTCTTTTTGCCATTTCTTGGGCTGCTCACACAGCATATGGAGGTTCCCAGGCCAGGGGTCCAATCGGAGCTGTAGCCACCAGCCTACGCCAGAGCCACAGCAACACAGGATCCGAGCCGCGTCTGCAACGTACACCACAGCTCACGGAAACGCCGGATCGTTAACCCACTGAGCAAGGCCAGGGATCGAACCTGCAACCCCATGGTTCCTAGTTGGATTCGTTAACCACTGTGCCACGACGGGAACTCCCCGATTATCTTTGAGTGTCTCCCCTAGACCTCCTCCACTTTTTTCTTTTTAATTACTGGATTTTTGGACAGTGAGAGAATTAAGTCAGGCAGGTTCTGCCAAAAATAAGAC
This sequence comes from Sus scrofa, assembly GCF_054392235.1. Classification (NCBI taxonomy): domain Eukaryota; kingdom Metazoa; phylum Chordata; class Mammalia; order Artiodactyla; family Suidae; genus Sus; species Sus scrofa. The sequence continues at coordinate 17,853,904 of NC_139391.1, forward strand.
CCCTTTCTTCTCTGACCCCTGGGCCTGCACATTCCTAGTGAAGGCAGCATTCAAGAGGCCTCCTCTGCCAAGTGCTGATCCTCCTCTCTCAGGGAAGAAAACAAAACCATCCCGGGAGTCTAGACTCCTTTTTGCATGTAGTGTACAAATATGTTGATCGTACTAGTTTGTTCTAGAAGTGCAGCTGGGCACTCAGGGAAAATTTTGATAAGAAGAGAAGCAGCTGGGCCTTTAGCACATGAGACTCAGTGTTCAATGACTTGTTCAAAGCCAGCTATTAGTAGACACGTTTTACCTGCTATTTTGGATATTTTTTTATGTCCAGAAGAAAGAGAGGGAAAGGCTCTAAGGACCCTGAGACTGCAAAACTGAGATCAGGGTGAATGCATGAGTCCATTCATTCATTCAATAGGTATTTATTATTTAGCAACTATCCATGGGCAGCTCTTTATTTGCACGGTTGCACCATGCATGAATTTCCATTACTATGGTTTAATCAAGCAACATCAGTTCCCTAACAAATTTCAGTTACCACAGTATATGAACTGTGAATGAGTAAAGCATAAACGTGCTACTGGCTCTTTGGTCCACAAATCACTGCATAATAACAGTGGCCCATCGTGATCAGTGACTCATCATGTCACTTCTCAAAGTCTGTCAGACTGAGAACCTGTTGGTCGGCTCACACACAGACAGCAAAGCATGTAGTTTTTGGCCTCCTTGTCTCCTGGTGGTAAATCCGCATGACATCTTATAGAAATGGATAATCCGAAGAGGGAATTTGCCAACAAAGATAAAAGAGCAGCGTAGAAACAAAAAGGGATAATGCAGTAAGTGAGATACAAATGGATCATGAGGAAAATTAATCAGAAATGTAGGTAAGGGAATAAAATGAATGACATGAATGTAGCGGGAAGTAATGTGTTTTTGCCTTAATAAAGGCGGCCAATCCTTAAAAAAAAAGAAAGAAAGAAATTCAAATGGAACAGTGGAATTACAGAAGACAAAGCTGATCTTGGCAATGCTGAACTACCACCCTTTGGGAAAGATCAGTCCAGGGAACTTAGTAAAGGCAAACTTAGGAATATGAGTGAGAAAAGTCGTTGGGATGAAAACGAGGAATATGTCCCAGAGGAAATAACACTGGCAAAAAAGTGCACATTAGAGGAACTCTGAGAGATAGTTCATAACATTGAAAGCGCAAGAGATAAAAGGTTCGAAGCTGATCCAAACCTAGAAAGGACTGCGACAATTCACAAAGGCTTAGACAAGCTGCTTGCTCAGTATCTTAGGCAATGGTATTTTTTCCCCATTGATTATGAACATGTCATTTCCATGGTCTTTCCCTCTGATGCAAAAGCGAGGACTGCCTGTATTATGTGCCAGGTGTCAGAAAACAGAGTTCTTGCCTTCTTGGTGGTTTTACATCAAGCAAATTGTAAAAATTTTGATTAATTTTTCTGTTTAATGGAGGTGCTAGCTTAGCTCAGCGCACCCGTAAAGGGTATAGAGAGGAAATGCGGGAAATTCTTTGGGGGGGGGGGCATGGAGAAATTAAAATAGCAAAGCAAAGGTTGCTGGGAAGGTGCTCCCATTCTGAGGAGAATCCAAATCCCCCAGCCCAGTGAGCCTACTTCCTGCCCCAGAGGCACACTGAGGAGTGACTCTGGGCTGGTTTTTAAACGGTAATATCAGATGCATACTAAGTGAGGTAATATCAGATGCATACGATGTGACACCAGAATGCCGAGATACGGGTTAAGATTCCTTCTCAAAAAATAATCCAGAAACCGGAAATGCTACGAAGTGCCGCTCTTGGGTAACTTGTGTGAATAAAGTTTCCAAAAACCAGTGCAAAGTGTTTAGATGCAGATCTCCATGTCCCCAAAGCTACGGACATGCAAAGTAACATCTGGGGCCGCGAAAATATATTCTTCAGGAAATCAAGTCCGTATATGAAATGACACATCTGGTTTTAGGCACTGGCTATGATTTTTAAGCTCCAAATATATATCAGGTTGAGCTGTTTTTTCCGTCATAAAATAAGTTTGAATTTTCAATTCGTGGCCTCTATCAAGGAAGATGTAGGGCTATGTGCCAGGCACGTGGATGCTCCTAGGAACACAGCTGGTGTGAGGTGGACGGCTCCTGAGGGTTCATTTTGTCCAACCTTTGCATTTAAATTTTTAAAATGAGGTGCATTTAAGGAGGCCACGTGTCTAGCTCCAAAGTCAAATTTCTGCCTCATAATAACAACAGCCAACATTTCCTGAGTACTGTGTGCTAGGTGCAGTGCTAAGGGCCTTATATATGAAGCATTGCCTCTCGATTCTCACAGATCCAGGAAATAGTTATTGTCAGTGTTTTACAGATGGGGAGCAGACTTATGTTATTCAGCTAACTTAACCACAAAGGAGCTGGAATCTGCAATCAGGCAGAATGGTCTGAGCTGCCATTCTTAACTACTAAGATTATTAATAAATCACCTTTTCTGGATACTTAACCATATGTCCCCAAATAATGTAACCACAATCCCTGTACCTCAGAGGACCTTAGTGTCCAGCTTTCCATACACAATTACTCTTTTTAAACAGCTCTACTGAGTAAGTAATAATTCCCCTCTTACAGATGAGAAAACTGAAGACACAAAGTTCGGTGGTTTCCAAAGTTGCATCGCTTATAACTGGTGAAAGCATAGTTCAATCCCTAAGTCAAGTTCTTTCAGACCCATAAACTTGGCCTCCCTGCATTAGAACTACGCTTTCCTTCAGCGTGCTCTGGCTATTTGAACAGAACTTGCAAACATCAAATATCTGATCTGAAATCAATGTGGATACAGGCATTTCTGGAACCCATTTAAATCAGCAGCAAAAACTTCACATTCCTAAATCTCTCTCTGTGATATACAGCATCTCCCATGAGGCAGACTTATTAGGCAGAGGCCAGTGGTGAATTAAACATGTGGCGTGTGGTTTAGGGGCGGCACTAAGGTGGAGGAAGAGAAAGATGCAGTGATTGCTATTGCCCCAGAACACAGACAGAGACAAGAAAACAGAGCAGCCTTAAGAAGCTGCCTGCAAGCAGTGGGTGCTAAGAAGAGGCAGGCAGTGCTGTTCTAGGAAGGAAAGGGGAGACGACTTTGCCATCCTCTTCCTATTTTCTGGCCACAATTGATTCCCCACTGCACTGTCAGGAGAAACGGGTCTGAGAAAAGCAGCAGGATTCTCACCACAGCTCCTCAGCCAGTTTCCAGAGGTTTTCAGCATAGCAGGCAGCTGCTTCCCCAATTCAGTCTGCTCCCTTCTTCCTGGCTGAGTCTATCGTATCAACTCCGCCTGCCAGCACACACTCCTGACGCTCTTGAGTTGGGGCCAAAGCCTCTGAGGATTGAAGCAGGTGGGGCTGCCTTCTCAGGCTAGTGGCAGAGCTAGTTTGAGATGCTTTGCAACACAAAAGGGCCAATTTAAGAGAGAGGATTATTACTCTCCATTCCACCCTTTTAAAAGCAGTAACAAATCACTTTCCAGATGTTGACTCTTTCACTCACCTCTCTCTCTCTCTTTCCAGCCAAAACCGCCTTAGCACTGGAAAAACAGTGGATATGGATGCCTGCCTGAGGAGTCTGACGAAGGGGAGCCCAGAAGCCTTCTCACCCCAAATCCCATCCCACCCTCCAGCTTAGCTGCTGGTGTTTGAAATTCCAACACTTAAGTGTTAGGCCAGTATCCTCTTTTAAAATGCAGAAGAGACTAAACAAAGTTACTCACACTGTAGAGTTAATTCTTCAGCTGGCTGGCTGGAATCTGCCAGCTCCCCCCAGGCCAGGAAATGCCTGCTTACCTCAGTCTTTAGGCAGGAAGATTTTTCAAAAAGAGATGGCTTAGAGATGCAGAACTTCTCATTTCACCTTTTTGTGTGGCTACAAAAGGATGAGAAATTAGGTCCTGCCAATCTGAGAAATCAGGCCCTCTTTCCATTTCTTTTAAGCTTGGAAATCCCCTAATGCCCAAATCAAGACCTTGTAGTTGAAATTTATCTTGATAGTCTGAGGATGAGTAGCTAAAATTTGGAAATTAGGATGATTTTTATCCTTACCTAAAAGTATTTACCAAATATGATTTAAGGACTCAATTTTCACATAGGCTGCAGTTTTCTTTCTGTGTTGATTTGTACGGTATATGCATGAGAAGCTAAGGTGGAAGTACCGACTATTCACATATCGATTGATTGATCAGTTGCTAAGTGGAGCCTAGACATTTAAATGTCCTCTCTCAACTATTGATCATCATGGCAATTCAGTCAGTGTGGCGCTGTTTCCCTGCCTTATCTGTTGTTCCTCACATCAGATGCCGTGGTCACCATGGTAACCACCTACTCTTTCTCCCTGTTAGTTATCAAAGTTAAAGTGCACAGACTAGAAAATCCTCTCATGTAAAAAAAAAAAAAAAACCAACCCTCAAATAGGAATCAATCAAACTGACCTAAAATGGGGAGTTATTTCAGTGTAAATGTCTTTCAAAAATCAGCTGAAAACATGTTCATCAGAAAGAAATTATCACCAGGAAAACAAAACTAAGGGATTGAATTGGCTCAATTGCTTGGAGATTGATTGACTGATTGATTGATTTTTTTTGTCTTTTTGCCTTTTCTAGGGCCCCTCCCACGTGGCATATGGAGATTCCCAGGCTAGGGGTCTAATCGGAGCTGTAGCCGCCAGCCTACACCAGAGCCGCAGCAAAATGGGATTCGAGCCGAGTCTGCGACCTACACCACAGCTCATGGCAACACCAGATCCTTAACCCACTGAGCAAGGCCAGGGATCAAACCTGCAACCTCATGGTTCCTCGTCGGATTCGTTAACCACTGCACCACGACGGGAACTCCGAGAATTTTTTAAATGTTCAAAGTGGTTTTCAGGGATAAAATGGGATTATCACCAACACTTCTAACTGGTCTTGGCAGAATGGCTGCCTTGGTGGCCTTGAAAGCTGTGGGAATCTCAGAGGTTTCAGGTTGTAAAATGAAACGAAGTCTTGGTTAAACCACACCTATGGGTGCCTAAGTGTATGAGTCTCTCTCCCTCCCCCCACAAAAACATTAGAGAGAACATTTTAAAAGTTTTTTTCCCTTAAAAGTAGTACTTTGCATTTTTTTTTTTTTTTTAACACTTAGTATTGACTGTAAATCATAGTTCTAGATGGCAAGGGAACTTGCTGCAATCAGAAGAGTCCCTATGACAGGGATGGAGTAGGCACAGATAGTTTTAAAAGTCCCAATAAAGGACCATAGATAAAGGGGGAAACTTAGGGGACACTGGAAGAGCACTATAAGTTAATAACTGCTCAGGAAATCCATCAGCACAAGGCAGGCTTGCAGGAGTAGCGAGGCTTGAGATTTGCCTCAGGTCGTTGGGTGGGGGATGGGATGAGGCCTGCATTCAGATTCGGACCCAGGGCGGGAATTTTAGGACCGCCCTTCGGCTGATTTGAATACACACCTTATCAGATACCGAGGAGGACGCACTACTCCCAGAAAGGAAGAGGCGGTCTTTTCTGACCCCCTCACTCCCCTTGGAAGATAAAACTGTAGGCCCCACCCACCCACCCAACCCCATCCTCGCCCAGAGCTTCCGTGCCTGCCTGCTTGCACCTTTCACAAGTGTCCTATCTTAATAAGTCTATTTCTTGTCTATCATTTTGTCTCTTGCTGAATTCATTCTGTGAGGAGACATGAAGAACCTGAACCTCAGTGAGTCCAGACACAGGGTGAGTGATTCTAGTTTATTTATTTATTTATTTATTTTGGTCTTTTTTTTTTTGCTATTTCTTGGGCCGCTCCCTCGGCATATGGAGGTTCCCAGTCTAGGGGTCGAGTCGGAGCTGTAGCCACCGGCCTATGCCAGAGCCACAGCAACTCGGGATCCGAGCCGAGTCTGCAACCTACACCACAGCTCACAGCAACACCAGATCGTTAACCCACTGATCAAGGGCAGGGACTGAACCCGCAACCTCATGTTTCCTAGTCGGATTCGTTAACCACTGCGCCACGACAGGAACTCCTGATTCTAGTTTAAAACTGTGGGTTTAACTCCCAGTCTAGGCTTAGGCTGGGTTTGAGTCCTAGCATGTCAGCTCAAGTCCCAATCTGGGTTTAGGCTGGGTTTGAGTCCTGGCACATGGGTTCAAGTCCCAGTTCGTGTTCCAGCTAGGTTCAGGTTCTGTCTGTTTCACCTGAGGCTGGGGCTAGGAGTGGAGGCTGGGAGACAATCAATGGAACCCCCAGAAGGATGGGGGCTGTACAATCACAGAGTGTGTCTCCACTAAGCACCGTTATTTGACCTCCATTTCCAAGGCAGTTGCCCACCAGCGGGGGTTGATAGCTAGAGCAAGTCGGTTGCTGCAGATCCTGTGAGGGGCCACATCTGCTTTGAAAGGAAACAGTGCATTGAGGCGTTTTCATCAAGAATACTCTCTTTCTCTCTCCCCAAACATCCTGAAGTCTTTGCTCCTTTTGGCTCCCTGAAACAGACAGTAAGATCCCTTCAGATGAAAACTCTCTTCCTGTTCACAAATGTTTAACTTGTTGAAGACAGGTGTTCTGCCTCTCCCCTGTCACCAACATGGATGGGAGATAATTGAAAAATGTCTCTCCAACCATGGCAAAATGACTCTGTTATTTCTGTTATTCTGGTTTGCAGGGACCAAGACTCTCCATTTCCACTTCTCACTGAAGTTGAGATTCCACTTTCAAACTGAACAGGTTTTTTGTTTTTTGTGGGTTTTTTTTTTTTTTTTTTTATAGCCTCTGCATGGACAATCTCACGCAATATGATCAACAGATTTACTTATTCCTTGGTTGAGACTGCCTGGTGACAAATTTTGAGTGTAATGCTGATTGGGAAGCCACACAAGACTCTCTGAACAGACTTCAAGGACCCAGGGACCATCCTAAGTAGAGGCCACTGTGATTGCCATTCAAAGCCACTACCAGCTGGCTCCTCCCCACCTTCCATTCCCTACCTCTCAAGGCTCATATGTTTTGCAGGGATGAGGTTTATAGGGAAACTAGTACAACAGGATGCCTTTGTACTATGAGTGATGCAAACATTGACATCTGGAAGGCTCGGAATGCTCATTGTCATTCACTGCCCTTTGCCCATCTGCTGACTGCCTAGCCCTCCCCCAAAGCTCCCAAGATTTCTTTGGGGCCTTTCCAAGGCTTCTAGCTTCCTCTTCTATTCAAAGGTCTTTCCAATTCTAATATCTTCTATGCAAAATAGAAAAAAGGGTGAGGGGCAGAGAATGCAAAACCATCAGATTTGGGATTTGATTTAAAACTTATGACTAAGGAGTCTGGAGACTTGACTCGAGTCTCATCTCAGCAAAATTTGACTGGATGATTTTACTCAAATCACGTTTAGTTTTCTCATCTGTCAAAAAGCATATTTAATGAGTTCCAACAAGAGGAAGTGTTCTGGAAAGTTAAATATTTAGTACAAGTGTCAGAACTATTATATAGTAGAATTCATACTATTAGTTTTGGGAAGGTTTCAGACAAACTCATGGATTTTAGAGGGTGTAAAGCCTCTAAATCATGGTATCACAGTCCTCCTGGTGATCCAAGAAACTGCAACCTCAAACTTTGATTCCACATCTACTCAGTTGATCCCATCAACTCTGCTCCCAAACTCTCTCTCTAGTCTGTGTGTGTGTCCCTCTTTGCTGCCGCTGTCATGGGCATGAAGGAGGGTCTGGCCAAACTGGCTCCCTCCCTCTAATCTCACTTTCCTTCAATGCAAGAGCTACCCCTCAGTTAGAAAGCTCTTTCTGAAACGGTCACCTGATGTTGTCTCTCCTCTGTTAAAATATTTTGCTGACTCCTCATCCGCTGCAGCACGAAACGCATGTTCTTAGTGAAGTATGTTACTCTTTCTACAAACTTGCTCTCCTGACTGCCTCTCCCCTTGCTGTCTTCCTTCTGGAGAACTGGTGACTTTGCACAGGCAGCTCCCTTTCTTCCTGTTTGTCCACTGTCTCCATTTGTTCAAAAACACCTTCAAACACTGTGGCCACTGGGAGTCCTTCTGAACTTCACTGACTGTGTTAACGACCACCCTGCTTTGCCCACAGCACCTTCTACCTACCTCTTATTCTAATATTTCTCACATCACCCAATAATGTTTTGGATCCTCGCTTGGCTGAAGGTACCACTGCTATGACCCAACATAGCATTTCTGATGGCCTAGTTTTACTGAATCATGAAAGAGACTCTGCACAACTCCCCGGACACATCTGACAGTTCTGGGGCAAGGAGCCATCCCTACCTTTCTTTCGGTAATGGCCTATGTCATAATGGCAACACCCTTGGCTTAAGCCTGACTCACAGACTCCTCCTCCATGAAACAAATTCAGTTTCTGGGAACCTATCTGGTTTCTCCACTTTAAAACTGAACTGAACGGAGACTTCAGAGCTTGTATAACAGAGATGGCAAAATAGTACTGCAGTGACTTTGCCCGGGAGTAAATTAAGGTTGGGAGAATACTGTTGCCCTGGTTTTGGTTCTTTCCTTCTACAATGCCAGGATGTTCGTTGTAACTTTAGGTAGGTAGCTTCCAGGTTACTGTACTGTGAAGATCTCTGAATAAATTATTTTAGACAATGCTAGGTTAGAAATCATTCCACCCAGGAGAGGGATGTATAAGCATACCTTTCTGTTCATCAACTGCTTAGCAGGCAAAGTTAGAAGGCTTGAATTCCCCTGATGTTTTGCTCTAGTCTTGTTCACTCACTGCTCTAAAGGATACTAGTAAAAGTCATTCTGTAAATGATTCTAAATACAAAGTTTAATGCTGAGTAACTTCTATTCAAATCCAAAGTCAAAAAGGAAAGGGGACCTTATCAGGCCCAGGTTTCATGTGGCACTTAAGTGACAATGAATCTACAACAAAGGAAGGTAGAGTTTCCCAAAAACATGGCAAACAATAACAACCTCTGTGTGTGACAGCCCAAGCTTTTCTGAAAAAGAAACACCCCAATCCTCGCCGGGTTAATCATGCTTACTCATACAGAATTACTCTTCCTTCCAGCTTCCCTGAAGCTGCACCCAGACAACCCAAGGCCTGGTGACAGTTTACACTTAGAAGGACTTGCAAAAATTGACTATGTAGCACATCACTTTGCATTAAGTCCTCCAAACCAGCCCAACCAGTCTTCGCCATTCTCTGTGAGTTGAAAAACACAGGATCATCCTTCTCAAAGCTACTGATAAGAAACTCAGCAACAGTCAATTCGGTGGAGTTCTAGGCCTTTAGACTCCACTCTTGGCAAAGTGCCTTAATAACTGGGTGTTTTACATTGAAGGTGAGTTGCCCATTTCTATGCATATTCACTTAATGCTAAATGAACATATGACCATTTAATGATATCTTCATTTAAGAAGAGGAAACTTGACACTCTAAATAACATTAATGTCAGATCAGAAACCATGCAACTTGTATCTGAGAGTTAAATTGCTTTTCAGAACCAAAAATAAAACAAAACAAAGTTGTTTTTTTTTTTTTAAAAAAACTGCAGAAACAAAATAAATTCATTATGGAAAAAAATAGGAGTTTTATTTAAAGAAAAACTATTAGAACAAAATATATATTACTACCCAGGGTCAATCATTGAGAGTATTTTGGTTATCTCCTTCTATGAATTTTTTAAAAATAAAGTTGAGATCACACTGCACAAAAATATTTGCATTCTGCTGTTTCATATTCTGTAATTGCACACATTTGCCTGTGTCTTAACAGCTCCTTGTCCAGAGCATTTTAATGGTTTCTTTAAGACTTTGCTAAGTAGACATACTATAAATTATTTAACATTTCCCCAAAGTTGAAAATTTGTGACATGGTATTTCACATTTTAAGATTGCATATTTAAGCTATGAGGTACATAAATTCCCAAATAATTAAGATGACTAAACACATCAGCAAGGGTCAGAACCACCTAAATAATAGTCATTGCATGTAGACTAGTGGTTATGAGTTTATTCTCCAGAATTAGTATACTCAGTGGCTTCACATTCTGGTTCTGTCTCATCCAAGTGCCCTTCTGAGTTATGCAATCTCCATAACATGAAGTTTTCTTTCTTTTTTTTTTTTTTTGTCTTTTGTTGTTGTTGTTGTTGCTATTTCTTGGGCCGCTCCTGCGGCATGTGGAGGTTCCCAGGCTAGGGGTCAAATCGGAGCTGTAGCCACTGGCCTACGCCAGAGCCACAGCAACGCGGGATCTGAGCCGCGTCTGCAACCTACACCACAGCTCACGGCAACGCCGGATCGTTAACCCACTGAGCAAGGGCAGGGACCGAACCCGCAACCTCATGGTTCCTAGTCGGATTCGTTAACCACTGCGCCACGACGGGAACTCCACATGAAGTTTTCTCATCTGCTAAATGAGAATAAAAATTACACCACCTAACAGGTTACCACTAAACTAACGTCATTAAAGCACTTAGCACAGTGCGTGCCATACCATAGTCAATAAATATTAGCTTGTTGAAAAATATTGAACATTATTATTCGTAACTATCGTTATTACTAGCAACTGACTATTAATCAGTTGATTTTGCTGGGCTGTGGCACTGTTATCAGAAGAGACAAAATGACACTGATTAATTTAGACCTAACCAATTCTTTTAAAGCAAATTCATTTCAGGAGAAAGTCCTTTTGTATTTTGGAATGTGATTTTAGAAGGCAGATACAGAAAGCTCTTTCCTGAAAAAGAACCCAGTTAAGGCGAAGTCCTTGTTTAATCGAAACATTCTATCTCGAAATTGGAAAGAGCTAAAGGATAATTTGGAGCGACATCTCTCCCTTCACTCCAACCAGATACCAGGTGACCTTCCACTCTTCTTGAAGTCTCACACAACGGGGAACTTCTTACCTACCCCGGTAGCTCTTACACTTAGAAAATCCACTTTGTATAGAACCAGAATACGTCTCTCTGTAGCTTCAATATACAATAAACTCAGATCACCTCCAGCAAGATTTAGCATTTAATTTTCAATACAGTGAAGTGATAGGGACCACAACTTCCAGGGGATTTATTTCGGAGTTTAAAAGAGATTGGTTAGACCGCAGAGGCAGTAAACCTCGTTACTCAGACTGAGCGACAAATTGAGTAGATGTGTGTATTCATTATCATGTGTGCTTTCCTGCAAATTGAATAATCTAAAATAAAAGGAAAGTTTAATGATTTTCTCGAGAAAAAAAAATTCTAAAGCTAGAATTCTAAAAATGCTAAAAATGCTTTTTTAAAGTTCAGATGGAAGCACTTGTATAGCTTCATGTTTCATCTGGGGAGTGGAATCGGGGAGGGGCAACCTTTGGACAAATTGTGACTGGGTTTGTAGCTTTGCAGCTCCCCCTCTTCATAACTTCTTAGGGGCATCTGCTTCATAACTGAACCAATTTCTGCACAGAAGTGAATGCTTAAAAGCATTTAAAAATTGACATCAAATGGCAACCTTGGTAAACAAGAAGCTATGTGAATCACAAAAGCCACTCAAAAGAGCTTAACAGAATTCATTTGTCTCTTAATATTGAGGATCGTATCTCTGCTGATGTGTGTTAGCCATCAGGCATGCTTAACTGCCACATCATTGGGAAAGCAGTTTCTCTGCATAAAGATTACCTGACTATATTTGCTATTATTTTTCTACTTGCAGTCTTTAGCACAGAAGCTGGCAAGAAGCTGGTACTCAATAAATACTCAGGCTGACTGAGTGACTATCCATCCCTAGAGTCATAGACAAATGCCTAGTTCCTCCAACATCTGGGTACTCTGGTAGCTGCCCAGATATTGGAAGACTGCCATTTATATTCTCAGCTCCTTCTTGCCCTTCCATTCCATCACTTTTTTCCTCTAGGCTAACTATCCCCAGTTCCCACCATCTATTCTTTTTTTTTTTTTTTTAATAGTTATTTCCACCATCTATTCTTATAGTCTGCAGTTTCAAACGCAACCATCCAAGGAACTTCCAAATGTGCTTTTGTTTTTAAAGAGGGGAAATCTTCTCTCTTTCTAAGACAGAAGAAGAAGAGGCCCCTATGCACCTCTCTGTGAAGGTGATGGTGAACTAACATCTGGACAGCATTCTTTAAGTGTAGTGTTTTTCAAATTGCAAGTCACAGGGCATAAAATGGTTGTGAAATCAACTTACTATATCATGATCGAAATTTCTCTTTAAAAAACAGAATAGAAAATATCAGAGGGTATTGAACATAGTAAGAGTGTCATTTCATAAATTTTTAACTTCAATTTTCTTATCATGGGTGCCTGTGTACTCTTATGTATATATATTAATATATTTACACATATTAGTGATACATACACACACATGCAGGGCATCCCAGTGCATGGAATTTGGCCGAGGTATTAGCCCTTGCTCACCTGCTTGTCCTGGCACCTTTGTGTAGGGCTCAAACTGCACTGACATAAGGGGCGACTTTGTGTATGGGTGCCCCAAGTTTTAGAATAAATATATTACCGGAGCTTCAAGAAACAGTTGGACACCAATCAATACTGGCCAACTGGTGAGCGTCAGGAATGGAAGGTGAGGGTGTCACAATCAAGCCGCACAAGTCCTCTCTTTGGCTCTTTTGCAATTTCATATGTATTCATTTTCACATTCAACCAAGAGCTGCTGACCAGTAACTGCTGAGTGAATTATTAAGGATTATTAATTTGGTACTCAAGTGAGTGCATTATGAGAGTTTATTAAGCACTTTAATTTGGCATTCCTCCAGGAAGACTAGCTGCCATATGTTGTTTGCTTATGTCCACAGCTTCTAGTGCATAGGCAGAGAGGTAGAAATCCTGAAATTTGAGGCCAAGTTGCTTTTTCAAAATACCACAGCATCCTCAATATTTTCTTGAATTGGTCATCATTGCCACTTAGTACTATTCTTGCTTTTAATTATAAATTTAGTTTAGTTTTACCATAATCCCTTCTATTTGCTATGAGTAATTTTGTTAGCCCTTAATAATAATTTGTACTAAATACATTTTGGCTTAACAATTTCTAATAATTAGGCTGCAAGGTATATGTGTACTTAATGATAAATTGTCTCTAAATAGGGATAAATATATCTTTATTGCTAAAGCATGAAACAATCTTCCCTACACCCACGACTTGTTTTTATAGACACATTCTTCATTACCAGTAGTTAGTTTGCCACTGGAAATGGACAGTGATTGGGGTAAACGAGACCTAAGTTGTTCTGGGACTAAGTGGACTGAAGTCTAAAAAATGTGAGATTCACCCATTTTGCAGATAAAAAGTCTGAGGTCCAGGGAGATGAAGTGATTAATTAACATGAGTCAAGGTACTTGGACAACAACTCAGTCCTCTAGATTTTCTCTTTCTCTGCCCTGAAATCACTCAGACTCTGGGTATACCCCAGAACAAATAGCCTGACCTGGAGCAGAAGCATCACGAGTATGTTTTTGGTAACTCACTGTTCTTACTATGAGGTTGAACAATATAAAACTACAGATTTGTCAGGTCAAAACTTTCATATAGTAGCACTTTCTTATGCTTCACGCTAAATAGTGAGATCTTGCTACTCTGAGATCATGAATTTCACAGAAGGAGCAGCATAGAATATTTTTAATATCAAAGAGATGAGCCATACTGCCAAGTTCAAGACTCAGATCTTCTACTGCTTGGCCATGTGCCCTGAGCCAGATGACTTAGATTTTTTGGTCTCTTAGTATCCTCAAATAGGAACAGAATAATATATAAAATATTTTATTATTATTATTATTATTCCTAAAATTCAACATGCTTACTAGTTAGCCAAATGGTCTGACCAAATTTGGGTGGCTTTATACACCTGTTCTGAAGGATGTTTTCAGGCACGGAAGTCTTCTGTAGAGACAGAGATTATTGGAATTTCTTTCCCTGGCAAGATTGGCGATTTATTTGTTTGACTGGCATTTGGCTTTATAGTTTCCAATGTTTCTCTCAAAGGTCCTATTTCTCTCTGCAGACAGCATGGGTTAATAAATAAAACAGAGAGGCTGAAAAATCCTAGCAACAGAAATCAACTGTGTGTATGATTTGTTGCTCTGTTTTTACTTCATCTATTTTTGAAAATATGGTTGCTCTTTAAAGTGCCCGTTTCTTTTCCAGGCAGTTAAACTAAAGTATTACCCTAAAGAAGAAGAAGAAGAAAAAAGAGGGATCCAAATTTGAAAAAGAGCTTCATTTAGCTCACGACATAGAGAAAAGACAATGAATGAAGGGCTGATCAGAGGGCAGCAAAGTGATTCCAATGTAACCTGATGTTGGCTAATTACTTCTCTATAGATGGTGGTGTTCAGTTCAATGAGCATCTGTGCCTGTCAGAATTGGGGACACTGTGGGTGGTACAATTCCATGATATCTACAGTAACTCAGTAGTTGTTGAATAGTCCGTCCATAAGCATCATTTTATTAGGTGAAATAAAATACAAGCACAAAATCTCATTTTGCAGTCAAGTGATGGGCCATGTTGTAGGGTCCCCCAAATCAGACCTGCTTGGATGAAAGTAAATGAACAGATCAGGCCATTGAAGCTGGCCTAAACCCAACTAGTATCTAAGAGGACACTGTGGACACTAAAGAGAGAATGGAATTTAGAACAAGGTTTAGAAGAAAGATGCTAACTGAAGTCACTTTTCTGTATAGCAGAACTTATCATGACATTGTAAGTCAACTATGCTTCAATACACCTTTAAAAAATGAAAGAACAGAAGAGAAGAGAAATGCTACAGTGATGCTGGGAAAGGTTCGTTACCTTCCAGATTTTAGGTGTAGGGCTGGAATAAAGTTAGTATGACTCTCTTACCAGATGAATTGTTAATGGGATTACTTCTTACTATACTCCTATAATTTCCTACCCAAAATGTAAGTTCTCATGAAGAAAAAGTGATGGAGCAGAAGAAAATCAATTAATCAGACAAAAAAAGATGAGAGGGTTTGTTGATAAATGAATTTCATATTGATTGATTTCATTATTTTAAACCATGCTTTAATTAACAGTCTACGTCTTTCTACTCTCTTGGACTTAGACTTTTTCTCTCCCTTTCTCTAGAATCTAAAAGACATATTTCCTACTTAAGATGCATTTCAAGGAGTTCCCATTGTGGCCCAATGGGCTAGGAACCTGACTAGTATCCCTGAGGATGCGGGTTCAATCACTGGCGTTATTCAGGGGATTAAGGATCTGGGGTTGCTATAAGCTGTGGTGTAAGGTGGCAGGTGCGGCTCTGATTCGATCCCTAGCCTGGGAACTTCCACATACTGAAAAAAAAAATGCATTTCAAGTACCAATATATTCAGTGGTAAGGTATTTCAAAGTGCACTGTCTCAGGGAACATCAATTGTAAAAGGATAAACAATAGAGCTATAGGATTGGTCCATAGTCAGCCCCTCTAGGTAAGTGTTAAATAAATGATTAATAAAACGATATATTAATTAATAAAAAACTCATGATTAGGAATAAAAATTTCTTCTACTCACGTACTGCTTTAACTACGTGATCTTAAGTCACATTTGGATCCATTTATTTGACATTAAATAATTGATTTAATACTTCCTTTATATCTTTCTAGGTGGTGGATATACCTGATTTCATGACATTCACGCAATCTCAGCTCGGAAAATTTCGAGCTGCCTTTAATCTATTCTTGGTTCTCTGGATCCCTGGGGTTTTCTCCTTGGCCATTTCACTTCATCTGCCAATTTTATCATCTACAAAAATAGGAGAGAAATACCTGCTCTATCCGCATTACAGTGTTGTGAAGAATGATTAGACCGGTTTGTGAAATGACTTGGGAAACACTGGGGAAATTAAAGGTGGTAAATACACATATATCACACGTTGATGGCAGATCACTGCAGTAAAGAGCAAAGGCTCTGGATGCAGCCTGTCTGGATTTGGATCCGAGTTCTTCCAGTCAGTAGTGTGCTGTCTTGGGCAAGATACTTAACCTCTCCACCCCTCAGTTCCCTCCTGTGAAAAGAAATAGTAGTAGTACGGACCCGTATTAATTGGCCACCATATAAAATGCCCTAGACTCGGTAGTTTAAACGGCAGAAATGTATTTTCTCACAGTTCTGGAGGTTAGAGGTTTGAGATCAGGTTGCCAGCACCGTCGGGTTCTATAGGGAGCTCTTTCTGGCTTGCAGACAGCTGTCTTCTCGCCCTGCTCACATGCCTTTTCCTTAGTATGTGCATACACAGAGAGAAAACTCTGGTGTCTCATTTGATTTTTTTTTTTAATTAAAATTTTTCTTCTTTTTATGGCTACACCTGTGGTATATGGAAGTTCCAGGCTAGGGGTCAAATCGGAGCTGCAGCTGCTGGCCTATACTACAGTCACAGCAACATTGGATCCAAGCCGCATCCATGACCTACACTGCAGCTTGCAGCAACATCAGATCCTTAATCCACTGAGGAAGGCCATGGATTAACCCACATCCTCACAGACACTGTGTTGGGCTTTTTTTTTTTTTGTTGTTGTTGTTGTTGTCTTTTTAGGGCTGTACCTGCGACATATGGAAGTTCCCAGGCGAGGAGTTGAATTGGAGCTACAGCTGCTGGCCTATATCACAGCCACGGCCATAGCAACTCGGGGTCCTTAACCCACTGAGCAAGGCCAGGAATTGAACTCGTGTCCTCATGGATACTAGCTGGGTTTAACCACTGAGCCACAGCAGGAACTCCCAATGTTGGGTTCTTAACCCAATGAATCACAATGGGAACTCTTGGTGTCTCATTTTATAAAGGCACTAATTTCATTGTGAGGTCCCCACCTTCATGACCTCATCTAAACCTAATCATCTCCCAAAGGCCCCTATCCAAACACTGTCACACTGGGGCTTAGGACTTCAACATATGACTTGGGGGAAGGGGGTGGCAAAGTTCATTCCTTGGCCTGACGTTTTTTCTAAGGGTTATGTACATTAATCTGTTTAAAGCACTTTAAACAGTGCCTGGCACTTGGTAAGTTCTCAATAAATGTTTACTCTGGAGCCAAGTGAATAAAGAGGTCAGCCATTTAATTTACAAAGCAAATTGTTTAATACACCTGTTTCTAGAACAATTCTAGAAACCAATTCCAGGGATCTTTAAGCTCTGGGGGGCCTGTGTGTGGGTATCCTCAGGTATGTCCACACAACTGACTAAGCAATGAGTCAAGGGACCTTGGGTCCAATCTTTCTTTTTTGTTCCCTGAGTTTGCACCATCCTCCTTTGAGGAGTCCAGCTGGCTCATCTCTGAAAGCTTCTTCCATGTCTGGAACATTCTGATCCTCTTCCATCTTTGTTCCACTTTCTGTGCTGATGGTGTGGGCCGAGGAGAATAGGAGAAATGGTGAGGCTAGTATCTCCAGTCTCAGCTCCATAACCACAGAAGGCCACGGTTATTGACAGAAGCTCTTTTTAAAACAAAAACTATGTTCAGGGTCTTCTCTTTGAGAAGGTTACCTACCTAGAGGTCAACTAGTCAGCCTGCCTCCAATCATCCAATGTAATGGTCTCCTTGGAAACAAGCCTGTTTTCATACTTGAGTTGTGAGAATCTCACCGTAACACAGAACTGTTCCTTCTGTTTTTGAACAATTCCGTAGATGAGAAAATTCTTCTTTATTTTGAGTTGACATCCACTTCCTTATAATGTCTACCCACTAGTCCTAATTTTATCTTCTGAATCATAACGTTGGACACCTAGTAAATTTCTTAAAAGGGGTATAGGTGAACTGAGGTATTCTTCTAGACTTACAATTTTCTCATCTTATTCTTCCAGTGATGCTGTCCTAAAAAAACTTCCTTTTTTTCTTCTTAACCTTCACATCTGTCTCATTTGCTCTGTTCCCTCTGCTCCCAGCTCCGTATTCAGGGCTCCCAGGGGGAGACAGTAGAGGAAGTGAGAGGATGGCATTGAGTAGCTTATGGAAAATTGTTATGGATAATACAATTTTCTTCCTCCTGGTCCTTCTGTGAGAAAAGGAGGTTCGTATCAAGTGCAGGTTCCAAATGGTCTGTGATTTCTGGGGGGGGGTTAACTACACCATCACAAATTATATACTCCTGCACTTTAACCCCAGCCAGCTCCCATTACAAAGTTTACCAAAATCTACATTAGTGAGCTGCTTAGTATCGACATTAATACTATAATTTACTGATTTAGGCTGTCTGGTGATGATGTGATGTGCAGTACAGAGTTAAGGCTTCCTCCCTGCCCCCAGTTGTTACATTTTAAAAGAGGGCAGGCTTATCCCTGGGGGTTGTCCTCCAAAGGTACACTTCAGTGACGTGTGGGCCACTGGCATTATTGTCCAAACAAAAGGTACCTGTCTAGGACAGACCAGCTGGGTTGGCTGTGCTTTCTTAGATGCATTAGGCAGAAAAGCTTTGAAATTTCCTCCTGCCTCAAAGTAGGAAGAGATACAGTCAGACTGGGAAGCTGTGCTTTGTACAAAGGAGAACAGAATTCCAAGCCATCAGCTATCACCAAAGGTGTCATCCCCTTCTGCATTTCTTGAATCTGCTCTCCTCAGAGGTCCTCTATCCACCCAAATGCCTGGGCATCACATCTTATTTATCAAGTCCCGTCAAGCCTATTTCCTGAGAACTTGTCCAGCTGCACTGTGATGCATCTCCACTGTCTCCTACCTGGACCACGACAGTAACCTCCTTGCTTTATTCTGATCTATTCTCTTTATTGGTATCACAAATCCTACTCACAAACCCCATCAAGGTGACCCACTGTTTGGCTCCACAGTGTGAGGGATGAGCTCAGCTCATGGAGGATACAAGAAAGTGCACGTCAGGGAAAAAGTAACAGCAGTTCTATCCATATTAACTTTTTCTCTTAAAAATCACAGATACCAGTTTTGTTATATTCGATAGACAGATTGCCGCTGGTGTGTCCCCTCGGTCCTTGAGAGATGAGTCAGTACATCTCTCCTCTGTTTGAGAATTGGAGGAAAGGTGGAGAAAAAGGAATTTTCACAAAGCAGAAGAGCTGGAGTGTGCGCCACTGGTTTTTGTGGGCCCAGTCAAGAGGATCTGCATTATAGACTCTTCATAGTAATTGGCAAAAAGCTAGAAAGTAGGCATAAGACTCTTGTGCACTACACAGAGATTCACTAGCAACATTGTCAAAGTACTTAAGAGATGTTAAACCTAATAAATTAAACATTTTTATTCTTCAGTAAGCATCCAAATTTTGTTTCTTTTCTGCGGATGATAATTTGTGATCAGAAGTATGCCACATAGCAAATGCTGGGGTTTGGGAAATAGCAGGGGCAGGGAGGACCCTCTGATCTTTCCCTGAGGCAGGTTTTAACCCCCATCTGTGAGAGGTGCCTTCCTTGAACCTGAAGCATCCTATCTCTGAAGACACAGGGATGCTGAGAGGGATGTAAACAAACCCGCCTTTACGTTTCCCCTAATTTACTACACGTAGCTCATACCCTTTGTCCCACCACATCTTTCTCCAATTTGTACTTTTCATCAAATCTTACAGCATAAAAACATCTTGTTCAGCCCCTTCTTCCTGCCTTCATCTCCTTAGAGAGGCTCTCATGTCACATAAAACTTAAATGAATTTGTGTGTTTTCTCTTGTTAATTTGCCTTTTGCTCCAGGGGCCCCAGCTGAGAACTTTGAATGGTAGAAGGAAAGAGTTTAATTCTACTACACAGATATATATATATATTTTTAATTAAGCACATTCAGAATATACAGAGAAAAATACAAATCTGGGCTTAAAATCAATTCAACTCATTCCAAAGTCCATTTCAAGTGGATTATAGATCTAAATTTGAACGGCAAAATAAAGTTTGTAGATGATAATGTAATAGCTTCATAATGCTAACATAGGTAAATCCTTAAGAAATAAAATACGGAGTTCCCGTCGTGGCGCAGTGGTTAACGAATCTGACTAGGAACCATGAGGTTGCAGGTTCAATCCCTGCCCTTGCTCAGTGGGTTAACGATCCAGCATTGCCGTGTAGGTCGCAGACGTGGCTCGGATCCTATGTTGCTGTGGCTCTGGTGTAGGCCGGCGGCTACAGCTCCGATTCGACCCCTAGCCTGGGAACCTCCATATGCCGCAGGAGTGGCTCAAGAAATGGCAAAAAGACAAAAAAAAAAAAAAAAAAAAAAAAAAAAAGAAATAAAATGCAAAACCACTAACCTTAAAGAAAGAAAGAGATTGATAAATATGATTGTATTACAGTTAGGAATTTCTATTTCTCAAAATACATCACTAGGAGGGTGAAAGGGCAAACCATGGCAACATAAAGCCACAAAGAGCTGCTCTAGAATATATTGCTAGTGCCTACAAATCAATAAGGAAAAAAGAGAGATAATTCAATAGAAACAATCAAGGATATTCAACAACTGATAAACATTCGAGAAAAGTTTAGTTTCAACTCATATATTATTAGGGAAAAGGAAACGCAATTTAAACCAAAATGATATTTCCTGAGGAAGATGGAGTAGGCCAAAAAAAAATTCTTTCTGGAGTTCCCACAGTTGTACAGTGGGTTAAGGATCCAGCATTGTCGCAGCTGTAGTGTAGGTTGCAGCTGTGACTTGGATCGGATCCCTGGCCCAGGACCTTCCATAAGCTGTGGGTGGAGCCGAAAAAAAAAATTCTTCCCTCTAATTACAACTAATAACTTTGGATGTTATATATAAAACAAACATAAGAAGACTCTGGAAGGTAGAGAGGAGGCAGCAGATTGGTTAGGGACTTTGAGACACAGCCCAGTGCTGAATTTCCAGGGTTCTCTTACCATCTTGTAACTGGGTGCTGAAATCAGAACTGGGTGCTGGAAAAGCCAGCAAGAACAAAAAAACAGACACAAGCAGAAACCCCCCTCAAAAACCTGCACTCTCTGGTCAAAAGACTAGGAAAGGAGCAGTCTAGTAATAGCAGCTCTATCCCAGTCAAATACTACAACAATCCCTGCAGCCCCATCACCACCATCAACAACAAAGGCTGAAGGGGGAGCCAGGATTTTCATCCCCAAGGGGGGTTAAGTGAAGACTGTGGTGTCAGTGCAGACTGGACTTTCACCCCCTTCAGGCAGTTAATGAGGAACCCACCCCTCCACTGGGGCTGGTGACAGGGGAGGCCTGGTGGGGAGTCCTGAGCTCCTGTTCCCACTCAGTAGCAAAGTAGTAACAAGAAGCTCTCCTTCCAAAGCCCATGCTCTAGGAGGCCCGAGCAGAGTTAGACTCCATCCTCTCCTGGAAGTTACAAGGTCCCATTTCACCTGTTACAACAGTGTCAGAGGAGGTTTACCAAAACATAACATGTGAACAAGTTCTAGAGTCTTATAACACCCACCCCTCTGATTTTGAAGACAAAATCGCTTGTCTTATCAAGAACCAGGAAACTGAATGAGAAAAGACCAAAAACAGACACTAACATTGAGATGATACAGATGTTAGAATTTTCTTTTTCTTTTTTCGCTTTTTTAGGGTTGCCCATGTGTGCGCATATGGATATTTCCAGGCTAGTGGTTGAATCAGAGCTGCAGCTGCTGGTCTATGCCACAGCCACAGCAATGCCAGATCTGAGCTGCATCTGCAATTCACAGCTCATGGCAATGCCAGATCCTTAACCCACTAAGCAAGGCCAAGGATTAAAGCTGCATCCTCATGGGTACTAGTCGGATTTATTACTGCTGAGCCACAATGGGAACACCCGAGATGTTGGAATTTTCTGACCAGGGTTTTCTTTTGACTACACCCTTGGTATGCAGAATTCATGCCACAGCAGTGACCCGAGCCACGGTAGTGACAATGCCAGATCCTTAATCAGTTGAGCCACTAGGGAAAGCCTCTGACTAGGATTTAGAGCAGCTGCTGAACTTCACTGAACTTTATTGCCTCACTGAGCAATTACAAACATGCTTGAAACAAATGCAAAAATAGAAAGTCTCAGCAACGAAATAGATGAAAGAAAGAAAAGGTAAGTGAAAATTTTAGAACGAAAAACCATGACTGAAATAAAACAACTCAATAGAAGAGCTCAACCGCAAAATGGAGAGATGGGTAACCTGAAGATAAATTTCAAGACAAACTTGAAGATAAAACAATTGAAGTTCTCATCAAGTTGTATATATTAACTGGCTATGGCTTTTTGTATGTCAATCATATTCCAATAAAGCAGTTAAAAACACAAAACAATAGAAACTATCCCATCTGAACAACAGAGATAAATAGACTAAAAGAATAAAAATAAAAAACAAAAAAGCAGAGCCTCAGGGACATGTGTGGCTCTAACAAAAGAGCTAACATTTATGGCATCTGAGCACCAGAAGAAGAGAAAGGAGTGGGGTGGAAAAAGTGTAGTGGATCTGCCCTAAGAGAATGACTGACACAGTTCAAGAAACAGGAGGTAATGATAAAAGGAATCTGAACATGGCGAGAGCAAAATTGTGAGTAAATACAATACACTTCCCCTGTCCTGAGTTTCTAACTTCTGTTGGGCATTTGAAGAAAAATTGCAGCAATGCTTAATGTGGTTCTTAATGTATGCAGAATAAAGCTAAGACAATTACATTACAAATGGGAAGAGTAGAGGGACATCAAGGGAGGTAAAGTTTCTACATTTCTTGAGCTGGAAATATGTCGACACTAGGGGACTTTGATGATATGTCATGCATTGTATATAAAATATAATACCTGAGGCAAACAATAAAAAGCTATACAAAGTGATAAAAAACACTATAGATAAATCAAAATGGAATTCTGAAAAATGTTCAAGTAACCACAAAGAAGGCAGGAGCAAATAAACAGAGAAATGAAAACCAGAAAGCACCAAAAGCACAAAACAAAAGCCAAAATATACAGCAAAATAAAACGCAGCTTCATATATAAAAAAAGAGAAATGAAAGCTGGCTTTATAAATTTTCCCCGTTGGCTATTCTCCTTTAAATGCATAGCCTTCTGTGAAGAAGTGTCACTCTTGAATGCTAGGGCCAAAACAGTTTATAAAATGCTGAAATTTTATATCTAGTTGAGTAAAGCAGATTGTGATTTTATTCAAAACTGTCTTTTTCTTAATTTGATTTTGAGTGTTAGAGCTGCAAAATAAAAACAAAGCAAATAACAAAGAAACATTTGAGTGCATATGGATATTTTTAATGATCAAGATGATTAGGTTCAGGAAAATTGCTATTAGCTATGGTAGATGAATGGAATTGATGGATACCTCAAACTAATTTTGTTTTGCAAACTATTTGCAAACAAGAAATAAAATATCAGTTCTATAAACTACACCCACACACATCCACCAACGCTGAGACGATTACAATGAAGAAGACTAGTGAAGTCAAGTGTTGGTGAGGATGAAGAACTCATATGTGATGTCAGTTCACTTTCACTTTGGAAAACTGTTTAGCAGTATCTGCTAACACTAAACTAATCATACCCTATATTCCAGCAATTTCATTCCTAAATATATTCCTTTGCTTGAAAGGATATGTACAAAAATATCCAGAGAAGCATTATCAATAATAATCAAGTACCAGAAACAACTTTAATGATCATGAACATTAGAATCAATAAAACGTACTTAGGACATGGAGGGAATATTCCGAAGACAAAAGTTTGGAAATTTTTTCAGAGCTCTCTGCACACTAAAAAACCATAGGGTAGAGTATTTATCCTGTTCGAAATCTTCCAAAAGAGAATTTTCAGTGGATTTCAAACTGTTATTAATAATGCCAATGTGAATACTCTTGATTTAATACTTTGTGACATAGTGATTCGAGAGATGTCTTAGACTGTTCATGCTGCTCTAAGAAAATACCATAGACGGGGTGGCTTAGAAACACAAGAAATTTATTCCTCACAGTTCTGGAGGCGTGTATAGTTTATAGGGACAACTGTGTCCCTTTTTGCCACATCCTCACATGGCAAAAGGGGTAAGGGAGCTTTCTGAGGTCACCTTTATAAGGGGACTAATTCCATTCATGAGAGTTCCACCTTAGGACCTCATCACCTCCCAAAGGCCCGTCCCCAAATCTCCAAATATGATAAGTTTTAACATATGAATTCTGGGGGACACGAACACTTAATCTATATCAAGTAATTATTAATTTAGTAAAACAATAATAGTAATGACAGCTAGTAATTATTGAACACTTTTTATGTGCCAAGCACCTTTTTAGGAGGCTAATGCTTTATCCAATAAGCTACTGAGGCTTCTTGCCAAGCACCTTTATTTATTTATTTATTTATCTACTTATTGTCTTTTTAGGGTGCACCTGTGGCATATGGAGGTTCCCAGGCTAGGGGTTGAACTGGAGCTGTAGCCACTAGCCTACATCACAGCCACAGCAACACCAGATCTGAGCCACGTCTGCAACTTACACCACAGCTCACAGCAATGCTGGATCCTTAGCCGACGGAGCAAGGACAGGGATCAAACCTGTGTCCTCATGGATGCTAGTCAGATTAGTTTCTGCTGAGCCACAATGGGAGCTCCCCAAGCACCTTTTAAAAAAAATGTTTTCTACATATTAACTCATATAACTCCATGAGGTATCACTATTATTATTTCTATTTTATAGATAAAGAATTTGTCCAAAGTCACACAGCCAGTAATTGGTAAACCCAACACAACGTATGTGCACAATAAATAAACCTACAAAAAAGGAGAGGACCCAGAGGTTATTTATTGATAGAAAAGGATTGGAGACAAATTTCAGAGCTTACGATTTAAACTCCACTGTGTGTCCCAGTCTGGTTCCTATAAAACCTGTTCAGTCTCCCTCCTCATCAGCGCCAGTCTCATATTTGAAGCTCCTTGTGGTTCCCAGAACTCCTCACATGCCACGTACCTGGGATTTCCTTGACAATGTTAACTGTAGAAAGCCCTCCCTCTACCCGCTACATTTCCTTTTACTCCCTGTCTCTGCTGAGAAGCTTTCCCTGACACTTCAGGCTGACACACCTGTGCTCTTTCCTCCCGCATTGGATGCTCACCTAAAGGACTGGGAATTTCTCTCTCTCTCTCTCTCTCTCTTTTTTTTTTTTTTTGTCTTTTTGCCCTTTTCTTGCTCCGCTCTCGCGGCATATGGAGGTTCCCAGGTTAGGGGTCGAATCGGAGCTGTAGCTGCTGGTCTGCACCAGAGCCACAGCAACGCTGGATCCGAGCCGCGTCTGCAACCTACACCACAGCTCATGGCAACGCCGGATCGTTAACCCACTGAGCAAGGCCAGGGATCGAACCCGCAACCTCATGGTTTCTAGTCGGATTCGTTAACCACTGAGCCACGACGGGAACTCCTCTCTCTCCCTCTTTTTTAACTCAGTGACTTTTATCATATTTACAGTTTTACAACATTTCCATCCCAAACCCCCAGACCATTCTTCTGCCCCAACCTGTCTCCTTTGGTAACCATAAGTTTTTCAAAATCTGTGAGTCAGTTCCTGTTCTGCAAAGAAGTTCTTTGTATCCTTTTTTAGATTCCACGTATAAGTGATAACAAATGATGTATGTGTCTTGGGAATTTCTTGAAGGCAAGGGCAATGTGCCTTTCAATTTCTGTATTCCCATGCCCATGCTTAGGACCTATTTCAGTAGAAACTCAACAAAAATTTTCTGAATAAATAAATGAGTTATATAAGCTAGAGAAAATGATTAACTTTGCAGGGGAAGGATTTCATTTTCCAAAGTCAGATTCCTATCATTTGAGTGGGTGGAAAGAGAAGGCCACCAAGAGTCAGGAGGCCTTGACTCTGATCCCAGCTCAGCACTAGCAGGCTCTGTGACCTTTCTCAAGTCCTACTCTCCTTCTCTGTACCTTTATTTCCTTATCTAAAGGAATAGAACTAGTTCAACTCTGGGTTCTTTCTACCTTTAATGCTCTGTACTTTTCCTCCTGGATATTCATTCTGAAAATAGTGAATCAATGGTATTTACTGGGCACAAACCACATTTAGAGTCTTCCCAAAATGTTTTCATCCTGATCAAAAACTGTCTCTCTCTCTCTCTATATATATATATATATAGTAATTTTTGCAGTAATATTAGAATTTTCTGTCTTGTAGATTCAAATTCCCTGGCCCTAGTCTACCACTGTGTCATGAAATTCCATTATAATTAAAGTATGTGTTTGACATTAAACATCCAGAAATTAGGTAAGTGAAGTCTCCATTTCTGCCTTAAAATGCCATAGAATTTAGTGAGAAAGGTAAAACAACAGAAATAAATAAAATGTGTCTTTGTCGATTTATGTAACCATGTTCTTAACATGAGTCGGTAATTCTATGTTTGGGTACATTAATAGTGACCAAAAATAAATGGATCCATTCAACCAAGGTCAAGGTACTTTTCCTACTTGGGCCAGATCATAGGTGGGCCCTATGTTTAGTTCTACAGTTCATGCTTCAAAAGCAAGCTTGACTAACTCCAAGGATGATATAGTTTTATCCATCTCTACGGATGGTCTACAGTCCTCTAACCTAGAAGCCTCTAATACTCTTGTCTCTTTTCATAACTGCTGCATGCAGTAGGTCCCCAAGTCCTGTCAGTTCTACTTCAGAAATATCTCTCCAATCCATTGCTTTTTCTCTACAGTAAGTTGCTTATTTTACATTAGGTCTCTCTCTTTCTGCCCTTCAACCCCTATCTCTCTGTCTCTCTCTTGCTCAAACTATAGAAACAGCATCCAGCTTTATTTTTTCTAACTCAAATCAGATCAGGTTTATCCCCTGCATATTCTTCATCGGCTTCTAGTTGCCTTCATGATTAAGTTGCGATGCCTTTATGTGGCGGTGTCCCCCCTCATTAAACCTTCTTCCTCCCATTTCTCTTTGCTCAGTTCTGTTTTTACCCTATAGTCACTTGGATCCCTATGCCATACCTTGAAGATGTCCTTCAGGACTCCAGCACTTTTTCTCATGCCCTTTCTTCTGCCCGGGATGCTTCCATCCCAAACTCCTACACTTTTACTCATATCAAGTATTACCTCCCACCTACTGTCCCAGTAGTGAATGCATTTGTGTATGTGTGTGGAGGGGGGGTGGAGAATGAATGAGGTGGGGGGGGGATGCAGCAAGTAAGAGAGTGTGTGTAGATGTGTTTAGGAGACCAAGAAGGATAGAGTGGTATCTGGTAGTGGTGGAGAAATTGGTAGGAAACTTTGAACGTGTATACATCCCAGGAGTGATGTTAGATTCTCAATTGAAGACCATTTGCTTTATTTTGTTTTGTTCTAATTTTTGTTTTTCTCTCTCAGATCCAGGAGCTGATCTTAAGAGTATTTCCTTGCTAAGATCATAGGGTTCTATTCTTTTATAATCAAGGGAGATCCATCCATTTGACATACAATTTCAACCACGAAACCCCAGATCTCTATTCCAAACTGTAACCTAGTTGATTGCATTGTAACCTGGCAGTCAAGCCCTAGTAAAAGGATTGTGAGTCACAAGATGTGTATAAGAAGTCGTCCTGGACAATACAAAAATTGTTAATTTATTTTATTTTTCGGCCATGGCAGGGCATGAAGATGTTCCCGGGCCAGGATTGAACCCATGCCACAGAGTGGGATCCATGCCACAGTGACGATGCCAGATCCTTAGCCTGCTGAGCCATCAGGGAACTCCACAAATTGTTACTTTTAGTAGTTCTCCTACATTCCCCACCTGACCAACCCATATCTATTTATGACCTCATGGTATGTCCGCCTTTCTAGTAGAGGTGAGGTTATCATGTTATTGCAAATGACTCATGCAAGCTCATTAAATAATTTGATTAAATCCTCCTATACTAACTCCATGCTCACCCTAAGGCTTTCTAACAACGTCTTAGTTTCCTGTGAAGATTTCTCATCTGCTTGGAGATAAATTTTTCGTAAATTGTTTTGTACTTTTAAGTCTATGAAACAGTAGAAAAGTGTTGCCTGTTATATGAAAGGCAAAATGTCAGCTATTATATAAGTGGCAATTCCGTGGAGGGTTAGGTGTTAATGGAGATAGATTGCCTGGTTTGAATCCTGGAACTTCTGCTTTTAAGGTATATTATCCTGGGCAGGCTAACTAATGTTCTCAATGCTTATTTCCTCATCTGTAAATCAGCGATAAAAACAGCATATACCTCATAATGTTGCTGTGGGGATTACGTGAGAGAAAATAGGCAGAGTACCCAGGAAAAGGTGAATGCTCCGTAAAGGCTGGCTATTTTTATCATGATGCAGTGTATGATCAATTGGCCCTCAGCATCTATTCCTACTTCTTCCTATGGAACTTCATTACTCCAGAGGCTGGAAAGCTAAATACCACATTTCCTAGACTTCCTTCCAGCTAGGGTTCATGATGCAAATTAAATTCCCACTGTTAAATGCCCTTCTGCTGGATTTAGAAGGCAGGAGTAAGAAAGAGGCCATCTTTCTGCTGTTACCAAGATCATCCAGAATTGAGTGTTGAGAGGCAGTTCTGTGGTGGTGGAGGATATAGCAACTGCTTTCTAATTCTTTTCCCCTTATCTCTAGGTTGCAAGGATAGTGGAATGTTCTTGACTTCAATCCAGGGACGGTCTCCTAATTCCTACTCTTGCAATTCTTTAGCAATTCTATATTTAATTCCATGTATGAGATTTCTCTCTTTTTAAACTTCAGGAGAAAGTCTCTATTTTCCTCATGAACTCTGAACTACAGGGCAATCTGTGGATTTACCCATGAGTACAGGGCTGGAATACAAACCAAGCTCTGTGCTTTATAAGGAATTCAACCTGTAAGGTATTGCTTTTTGGAAAACATGTGAACTTGTTTTCTGTGTTGAATGTGGAAGTCAACATCCCCACCTTCTCCTATCATGAAATGACCAACTTTTTTTTTTTTTTTTTTTTTGTCTTTTTGTTGTTGTTGCTATTTCTTGGGCCGCTCCTGCGGCATGTGGAGGTTCCCAGGCTAGGGGTTGAATCGGAGCTGTAGTCACCAGCCTACGCCAGAGCCACAGCAACGCGGGATCCGAGCCGCGTCTGCAACCTACACCACAGCTCACGGCAACGCCGGATCGTTAACCCACTGAGCAAGGGCAGGGACCGAACCCGCAACCTCATGGTTCCTAGTCGGATTCGTTAACCACTGCGCCACGACGGGAACTCCATGAAATGACCAACTTGGGGACACATAGTTTTTGAAGCCAGGAGCCTGCCGTGCCCCTTTGCCTGGCAAAGCAACAAAGCTATTTTTTCTCCCCCCCCAAAAGAAATGACCAACTCATATAAATATGAATGTATATATATTTAGTATATAGAAATAGACATATTTCACTAGCCATAGTCATTCTCACATAACAGAGAGTGATTTTACAGTGTGTTCTGGACCTAGATGGTTTAATCCTGATGCAGACATCAAGTACTTTTAGAATTCTGGAAATTCTAAGCAGACTTTTAGTCTCTGGATCCATTGCCACTTGAATTTGATGGCTGAAAATACTGACACAGAGAATGCCTCATGAATGTTTATGATTCATCACCTCTGGGAGTCTGGGACACCTGTTTGGCACCAGGCTTTGGTATAAACAAGGGTTTCAGCAAGTTTTTTTTTTTTTTTTTTTTTTAAATTCCACCTACATAGCAGCTAAAACTATGTTAAGTCAGCTGCCCAGGCCTGTTCTGTAGTCATCAGATTTCATTCTGAAGTAAAATGATTAATTTCCAGAACCTTTTATATTGAGGGAAAAAATAACTCAATTTCCTTGCTTTGAATGTTAATCCAGGTTGGCTCCATGCCAGCTGTCCTCTTAGGAAGCTATAATATACATACCTGTCATTAGCAATTAGCAAAAACAACCGAAAATACTAATCTGTTCCCAAACACTCCGGATATCAACATTTTCTTCTGCTTCCCATATATCTTGATCAACTCATCTACTAATTCTGGGGTTCTTTTTATAGGAATTAATGAGGACATACATTCTCAGTGCTTGTGACACACACTGTAGAGTAAAAGCCTGGCTTGATACTGTCAAATCAGATCCTATTGGTTGTGTTCTTTATGTAGAAAGAAGTGTTTAAATTTGGAGGGGGGTGGGGTCCAGCAATCTCACTCCTGGGCATATACCTGGACAAAACTTTCATTGAAAAAAAATATATGCACCCCTATGTTCATTGCAGCACTATTCACAATAGCCAAGACATGGAAACAACCTAAGTCATCAATGACAGATGAATGGATTAAGATATGGTACATATACACAATGGAATACTACTCAGCCATAAAGAAGAACAAAATAATGCCATTTGCAGCAACATGGATGGAACTAGAGACTCTTATACTAAATGAAGTAAGACAGGAAGAGAAAGACGAATACCACATGATATCACATATCTGGGACCTAATATATGGCACAAATGAACCTATCTACAGAAAAGAAACAAACTTGTGGACATGGACAACACACTCGTGGTTGCCAAGAGGGAGGAAGGAGTGGGAGGGACTAGGAATTTGGGATTAGTAGATGAAAACTATTGCATTTGGAATGGATAAGCAATGAGATCCTGCTATATAGCACAGGGAACTATATCTAATCGCTTGCGATGGAACATGATGGGGGATAATGTGAGGAAAAAGACTGTATATACGTGTGTAACTGGGTCACTTCGCTGTACAGAGGAACTGACAGAACATTTTAAATGAACTATAATAAAAAATTACAAAAAATAGATAACTAAAAAAGACCTACTGTACAGCACAGGAAAATCTATAATATTCTATAATAACCTATATGGGAAAAACAATGGATATATGTGTATATATATATACATATATATATAACTAATTCATTTTGCTATACACTGAAATGAATACTTGTAATTCAACTATACTCCAATAAAATTTATTAAAATTTTTTTCAAAGAGAAAAATAATAAATAAATTTGGGGGTGGGGGAGATAGATATGCAAAGCTATCTCTAAACCAAATTTACAAACTTGCATTGGATTTAGTTTTTTCCTCTTCTCCCCTAATCCTTCCACTCTGATTTTGATCCCAAAACCTCCTGTCTCTTCCCAGATCTTACTCTCCCAATTATTCACTCACTTTATCTTTAACCTCTCCCTCTTTGCTAGGTCCTTCATCAACAACTAAATGTGTTCAAGTGTTTTCTTTCTTAAAAGTTTATAGCACTGTTCTCCCTTCAGTTAACACCTATGTCTTTCAAGACAACTCCTTACAACTTTAGTTCTTAGACTGGGCATCAGGTGATATATTAAGACCCATGAGTTCTTCCTAAAAATATTAAGCTTATGTTTTCATTTTCAAGATTACCTTGAATAACGATGTAAGCACGTTTTAGATTATCTGGATGACTGCCCTAGAACAAGGTAGTACCATGAGATTTCGGTGCCTTTCACCTTTTGTATATGTCAATATCTTGACACCAGATGGTATTGCTTTAATTGTCCAACTGAGGGATGGACATGTTATAAGCTTCGTGTCTTGGGGGCACTATACAAAAACGGAAAAGTGGTGGGAGGCCTGAGTCATGGCACATGGAGGTAGGCGTGTACCAAACCCAAGACAACCTGTAATCAGTACTGTAATTCATACTGAGAATGGTTAATTTAACAAAATAACATAAGCTATTGCATTAAATTAATATTATAAGTTTCAATTTAATTTGTTTATAACTTTCATGATGTTTAATTTATAAATATGATTTGGTTTCATGCTTATATTAGTGCTATAAGTATAATTCATACGTAATTTATATTTATAGATATGAAGTAATTTTAACAAAAAATTAAGCCAACTTGGGGTAATTCTTTTCTTAAAAACATATAGAGCATACTATATGCGGACATTGCTTTACGTACTAACTCACTTAATTATTACAATAAACCTTATGGTGTAGGTATTATTATTAGCCCCAGTTTACTGAGGAAGCTTTTCTGAGGCACAGAAAGATGAAACACCTCCCCAAAGTCACACAGCTAGAAGCAGGTGCCGCTGGGATTTCAGTTCAGGCAAGCTGGCTCATGACTCCCTGCTTTTGTCCATATGAAATGCTGCCTCCTTTTGGATAGAGTCCGTACTTTCTCTGTTAAGGTTTGAAAAATATCGCCTTAGAGTACATGACCTGTTTTTGACATATATATTTATGAGGGTTCTGCCTTTGGGTTTTTTCTCTTTCTACTTGGTACGTTCTCCCAGTCTAACATCTATGATTGCTATAGTTTTAACCATCCACCACACCCTGACTGTTTCCAGATCTCTAGTTCTAGGTTAGAGCATTATTCTTTTCTCATGATACATATAACTGATTGGACATTTTCACCCGCAAGTATCAGAGGTACTTCAGGTTCAACCTAAATTGAACTACAAGATAAGATTTTTTGTTTGTTTGTTTGTTTTTTAGGGCTGCACCATGGCATAAGGAAGCTCCCAGGCTAGGGGTTAAATCAGAGCTATAGCTGCCAGCCTACGCCACAGCCACAGCAACATGGGATCTGAGGTGCCTCTGTGACCTATACCAGCATTCATGGCAACGCCAGATCCCCAACCCACTGAGCGAGGCCAGGGATCGAACCTGAGTCCTCGTGGATACTAGTCAGATTTGTTTCTGCTGCACCACAATGGGAACTCCCGAGATAAGCTTTCCTTTTTTTTTTTTTTTTTTGTCTTTTTGCCATTTCTTGGGCTGCTCCCACAGCATATGGAGGTTCCCAGGCTAGGGGTGGAATCAGAGCTGCAGCCAAAGGTCTACACCAGAGCCACAGCAACGCGGGAGCCAAGCTGCGTCTGCAACCTACACCACAGCTCACGGCAATGCCGGATCGTTAACCCACTGAGCAAGGGCAGGGACCGAACCCGAAACCTCATGGTTCCTAGTCAGATTCGTTAACCACTGCGCCACGACGGGAACTCCCCAAGATAAGCTTTCTTATTCCTCTACTCCACTCCTATTCCATTAAACCTACCTTTTCTAATCTATTATCTCTCTTCGTTAACGGCCCTGCTTATTACTCAAGATGCTCATTGCTTAGTGGGGGAGAAAGACAAGTAAACCAATCATTATTGCAGACATACGACAGTACAAGGATATGTCCAAAAGGCCAGGGAGCCCAGGAGACATGACTCTGCCTGAGAGACAGGGATCGAGGACAGCTTCTCTAAGACGGTAATGCTTAACTATCTCAATATGACTATTTGCATCTTCCTTCTTTCTTTTGCAAAGAGTTGAAGGGTAACTTTTGGGTGCACTATTTATATTGGTGTTAGAAAATGCACGATAGTTTTTTATTTTACCTCCCAAAAAGCAATTTCTATGTTGTTCCCTTTTTATCCTCGTCTTCCCCCCATTAAGAAGCAGTAATAGTGCAGCGTTCTTAGTTTTCATTTTTCATTTTAAATGAAATAATAAAAGATAATGCCTTCTTTATGCTTTGAATAGATCCAATTCGATTATCTGCAAAACATTTTCTAACACTCTTAATGTTTTAGGGGAAAACTACCACACAGATTTTGGACAGTTATGAGGTTTTTGCCTGACTCTACAACAGCTGCCGACCAGTTCATTACTGTCATGGCTCTAAATTTGGCTTTTGTGGGGCTGACCATCACAGGAGATAGATCCTTCTAGAAGGCATGGCTGCCGAAGTTCTGGCAGCTCAATGATGATAAGAGGTAGCAGCGATGACTGGAAGGCCATAGGATTGTGTCATAGCTGCCAGAGAGGCACCTTTTTTTGTCTTTCTTCTTGAAAGTATAATCATGCTATTATCTGTTTTAGGAATAATTTTATTATGAAAACAATCCTCATTCAAACTGCTTAAGCTAAAGTGGGAATTTTACTGTTAGGATATAGGGGTCAGCTTCCAGGGGAAAGATGTGGGAGTCTTTAAAACAGTCTTGAAAGAGTCTAGAAACAAGGCCTTTTCAGTTATGGTCTTCATCCTTTGTCTCTCTCCCCTGCCACATGGTTTCCTCTAGTTTCTCCCGTGTGTCAGTTACATTCTTCTTTCCCTCTGAGGACCCCCATTCTCCACACACACGGCCAGACGCAGCAGCTCCAGCTGCAGTGGCTGACCCAGCTTTATGGCATTTCTGAGTTTAAGCACGAACACAGCAGAGAGATAAACACCTCTAAGACCCCATTTCAAATCCCGGCAGGGAGTCTGATAAGTTCATTTTGGTTCATATCTAACTGGGCATAGTGAGATAGGCTCATTTATTATCACAGTGTATATAGGGATCTATATGGAGGAAACTGGCAGATACCTTTAAAGTGTCTAATATAGGCATGTCTTGTAAGCATTTTATTCCCCGCAAAAGTTCATTTTATTCCAAAGAGAGAATGGCCATAAAGCCTGACCTCATGAGACGCAATAAGAGAAGCATTTCTTTGCTTCCTAGTAAGAATTATGTTGCTATTAATCACAAAGACTGCCCTACTTAAAACCACCTGTGTTACTGCATAAACATGATTCTCTGGGATCAGATTGTCATGAACTAATTAGACCCCTGTTCCCTTTCACTCTCAGGAAGGGAGAAGTCTGATTTGTGCTAAGGAAGAATCATGGACAAAGTCCAAAAGAGGTCACCGGAGAAAATGCTCAGGCTTGTCTCTGCTCTAGTTTTTCAGTTAAAGCATCAAGAGGCACCCCCAAGATTTTCATATGATCCAGATTACTGTCCCTAGGTTTTAAGGCTAAAACTCATTTAGGAATAAAGAATGCGACGTTGCCCACTTTCCCTATGTTCCTATGGTAAGTCCCTCTGGAAGTCTAGTCAGCATTTCGCAGCTGGGACTACTAACCACATATAATTCTAGTAACAATTATGAGTAGTACTTCCTTAACATTCCTAGTAATAATGATATTGAAGACAGGTAAAGAATGAATTCTTGTTAATTATTCAGGCCAACAAGAATGATCATATGTAGAATAATAGGTCTTTTTGAATAAATGATTATAGACTCCTGTTACTTTTAAACTCTGCTCTGAGGTGTCATAGAAGCAATTGAGAGAGGCTTTATTCCCTGCTATACCCTACAATCATCCCTGCTTTCACCTGTTCCACATAATAGGGCTTTCAAATAATATTTCATTTGAACAAATATTTTTATGACTTTTATATATACACTCTGTTGTCTTCTCAGGAGAGAATTGAGAGTCCTATAAAAGTTAAATTTCCAACATTGATCTTTAAAAAAAATTGAAAATAGAGAGAAAACTAAATATGATTTTGTTTTTCAATAATAATTCAAAAGATACTTTGGGACTTATTGTGCCCTGGAGTCATATGACTTCTAGCTTATAGTCCAGGTATGGTGTGGACAGAATTTACTTATTCCTTTATGCATTTAATAAGCACTGTTGATCACTCCCTTCGTCATTTACGGGGTAATTTACTAGGCACTAGACATTTAACAATGAGTAAAATCGATAAACTCCTTGCTCCTGATGAACTTATATGCTAGTGAGGGAGCAGACAAATATGTCAGATATATACAAAATGTGTTTGAAAATGATAAATGTAAAGAATAAACACAAAAAGCAGAAAAGTAGAATATAAAGTATCTGTGGAAGGAGGAAATTCTCACTGAGAAGCTAATGTTTCAGTAAAGAGTTAAAGAAAGGTGGCCATGCAGATACTTTGAGAATAAATATTCCTGGCTAACCCTCTTTACTGGGGCCAGCAAGTTCCTGAGGTGAAAAAATGTGCCTGGTGTGTTAGAGAAACAGCATGGAGGCCAGTAGGCCATTAGGACCAGAGAAGATAGAGAGAGAGGGGGAGAGAGAGAGAGAGGGAAGAGAGAGAGTAGCTAGAAACAAAGTCAGAGAGTTAACAGGCAAGACCTTAGAGGTCAATAGTACAGAACTGGCTTTCTATCTGAGTGGGATGGGGAGGCGTGGTATCAAGCAGAAGAGCTACGTTTCTGTTGAGAATAGATAGGAGGGGGGCGTAACTAAGGAGACCATTAGGAGTCATTTGCAATAATTCAGGCAGTGATAGTCATGCGAATTAGGAGGGAAAGATAAGGAGGCTAAGAAATGGTAGAACTGGTCAAAGTCTGGATATAGATTTAAGGCCGACAGAATTTGCTTATGGATCAGATGTGAAGTGTGAGAGACAGAAGAAGACAAAGATGACACTAAATTTTTTGACCTGAGCAGTTGAAAATAATTTTTTTTTTTTTTTTTTTTACAGAGGTATGAAAGGTTTAGGAGCTGCTGATAGTAGGAAGTGAAAGATCAAGAGCTCGATGTTATATTGGACATGCAATTAGACAAGAAAGTAGATAAATTAAATGAGAAGCTGAACCTGGATCTGGAGCTCTTGGGAGATTTCCAGTGTCCAAACTTTAGAGTGCAGTAAGAATCATCAGCATGGACACGGAGCTTAAAATCATGATTCTGGATGAGATCAATCAGGGGTCAGGTACAGGTATTGCAGAGAGGACAAAACCCAGGGGCACTCCAAATCAGAGGTCTTCAAAATGAGGGCAAATCCTCCCACAGAAAGTGAGAAAAATCATACAAGTGTGGGTCATATAAACCAAGTGATAGAAGTATTTCTAGGAGAAAAAAGTTGGATAACTATATCAAGTGGTGCTGATAGAGAAGTGAGGTAACACTTAAGAAGGGACAACAGAAGTCATTTGTGACACTGAGAAGACAGAACTTTGAGGAGTGGTGGCCCACTTTGGGAAGCGATGGTGAAAACTTGATGGAGTAGATTCAAAAGAGTAGAAGAGGAGAAACAGGACACATAAAGAGAACTTTTCCAATGAGCTTTGCTCTAAAGCGAGTTTGTTTTAAGATGGAAGAAATAGTGTGATCTTTCTCTGCAGGGGCTGATCCAAGGAAGAGAGAAATACTGATAGAGCAAAAGAGAAAGATAATTACAGAATCGATGCTTGAGGAAGAGAAAGGAGAAGGCCTTGGCCAGACACACAGGGAGTTCATCTACAGTTCCAGAGGCAGATGTGGTGGTGGGAGGTTATGGAAGTTCTCTTTTGCTTAAAGTTTCCACCCCCCCCCCCCAGGAAAATAGAAAACAAGCTCATCAGCTGAGAGTGAGAATGAGAAAGGCGTTCTTAAAGGTTTGAAGTAACTGGAGAAAGAAAATAGTCATCCAGGGGAGAGGGAATTTCCAAGGGAAGTGTAGTATGATTTCCATGTAGCATTAACTGAGACTCAGAAAGGATAAATGTCACGACCAAGGTTATTTATCCAGCAACAGAATAAGGATCAATACCCAGGTCTCTCAACTCTTGGTTCCTGATCAGACTATTTTCTTTATACGGTAGAAAATAGATGTTTGTTTATGGAGTTTCCAGTAGAAATGCAAATCTTTATATGCAAACTATAATGAAAGTCTACTTCGATCCTGCACAAGTCATTGATGATTTAATATGTCTAGAGTCTGTTTCTCAATTTTAAGTTACGGAGTTAGGTGCCAAGTGAAATAGAGAAAGACAGGAACACAAAATTCAACTGACTCCTGCCTTTGCCGCATTCTTCCCCTTTCCCCTCCCCTGCTACAAAACGTGTCTTTGTTCTAAACACGGAACTTGTCTTGTTAAAAATGTTGGGTTTGTACTTGGGGGAGATTTATCCTGAATTATTTGAATAACTAGCTTAATTTCCCCTGGCAGACATCTTAGAAAAATACTAGTAGAAAAACCATTTATTAAGATCAATGGTGGCACTTTTCATGGAGAAGGGTAGTGTTTCTAAATTAACTTTATATTGAGTATCCACCACATTATAAACACTCATTTATAAACATTCACTGGAAGACAGTGGAGTTCCCACTTTACATTAAATGTCAAGTATATTCAATAAGAGGATTGGAATCACAAATAATGAATTTGACTTTTGTCTTGCCTAATTGTGTTTAATTTATTGTGTTGAAATCCCTCATGCTCAGGACACCCATTATGGAAAAGCAGTGCATCTGCTAATTAAAGTGGGTGAATTGCAAGAACAACATTAATCATTTACATTGAGAAGGCAAAGAACTCTTGTCTTCACTGAAGTTAACAAAACATGAAGCCTATTGCATATGATCACTTCACATTTCTCACTTCGGTGCCTGCTTGTCTGGCCTCTGATTTGATAAGTAGAGAATACTGGGGGGAACCCAGTGATTAAGGGCCTTGCCTGTGATTCCTAAAATGTGTCAAGCAAGAGTATGAGTATCTCACTGAAAGACAAGATATAGGAAAATAATTTTCCATGTGAAAAAGAAGTACTAATGAGAAAGTATAGAGAATGATGTAAGGTAGTCATAGGGACCCTGTTGACAAACATAAGATCCAGGATGGAAAATATGTAATTAGCATCAATGATAATTTAATGTATAATTACATATACTTCTAATTGCTGTAATGGTTTTCAATGGAAGAGGAAAAAAAGTTAATTTGCTTCTAGAAAAATGTAGTATTACTTTAGATGAGTGCCAGAACATATTTTTAGATGTTAAATACCAGGATAGTTTAAATGTCAGATTTATTTGTTTATGTGAAAATTTAATGAACATCTCCAATGATTAACATTCAAAAGGTAAACTGCTGTGTTGCAAGGTCTTATCTACTTTTACCTTATTTCAAAGAAGATTATGTAAACAAAGTAATATTTTATTTAATATAGATTGCTAAAATAAGTAAATGCAACAAACAACTAAAACAGTTAATGTTTTTAGCCAGTTAATGTTTTTTTACAGAACCAGGTCAAGTTATGTCTTGGATGAGTGACTGTAAAACCATTTTATTATTTATTTATTTATTTATGTTTGCTTTTTTTTTTTTTTTTTTTTAGGGCCGCACCCACAGCTTATGGAGGTTCCCAGGCTAGGGGGCGAATTGGAGCTGTAGCTACCGGCTTACACCACAGCCACAGCAATGCCAGATCTGAGCTGCATCTTCGACCTACACCACAGCTCACAGCAATGCTGGATCTTTACCCCACTGAGCGAGGCCAGGGATCGAACCTGCATCTTCATGGATCCTAGCCAGGTTCACTTCTGCTGCGCCATGATGGGAACTCCCTGTAAAACTATTTTAAATTGCTCAAAATCAAGCGCAATCTGATGCCGAAAATATGTGATATGTTTGTCAGGTCAATCTAGAGGAAGATGTTCATAAGCAAATAGCAAATAGTAGGTATGACTGCGTGTTTTCAACTTAATATTATCACAAATATTAATATAAATGTACACATACACATATATCAGCATTTTCTTTTTGCCTTTTTTTTTTTTTTTTTTTTTTTTTTTAGGGCTGCACCTTCGTCATATGGATTTTCCAGGCTAGGGGTCAAATCGGAGCTGTAGCTGCAGGCATATGCAGGATTCGAGCCATGTCTGTGACCTGCACCAAAGCTCTCAGCAACGCCGGATCCATAACCTTATGAGCAAGGCCAGGGATCGAACCTGTGCCCTCATAGATGCTAGTCAGATTCGTTAACTGCTGAGCCATGACGGGAACTCCTATATCAGCAGTTTTAATGTAATAAACTCCAAGCATCTAGAAAGTATATTTAGATTTATAAACAAAGGGTAAGTGTAAGGATATTCTATTACTTTTCCAGACTCAACAAACATTGTTTTGATTTCCAAATTTTCAAAATTCAATGGTCATTGATTAGATAGATTAAAGGGCGCATATTTCTACCAAGCAGGAGTCTGAGCTATCACAATAAATATGTGAGTGGACATGACATGGTTAACCACACAGCCCCAGGGGTAAACTACACAACCCCCGTCTCCGTGACAGAGAAAGACAAACATCATATGATATCACTTATATGTGGAATCTTAAAAAATGACACAAATGAACTTCTATACAAACTGGAAACTGACTCGCAAACTTCTAAAACAACCTTATGGAACACCAAAGGGACAGGGGGTGGGGAGGGATGGACTGGGGGTTTGGGACTGGCATATGCACACTGAGGTATATGGAATGGTTGGTGATAGGAACCTGCTGTATAGCAGAGGGAACTCTACCCAATATTCTGTGATAATCTATATGGGAAAAGAATCTGAAAAAACAAGTATATGTTTATGTGTATAACTGAATCATTCTGTCATACAACAGAAATTTTCACAACATTATGACTCAACTATAATTCAACGAAACTTAAAAATTCAGCTCTTTCTGAGAGGAAGGAGAAAGAGAGAAGACAGTGAGGCCTGGGAAATGACCAAAAAGAAAATCTTCCAGGTAAGGAAGAGGTATAGAGGAGAGACTTTTCTGGTGGCATCTGGAAGGGAACTGATTGTCTTCCTAGCTGAAGTCAGGGTTTTCTATACAGCATGTGCTCCCATAGTCTCAGCAGAGGGGGAAAAATGTGTTTTGCTGTGGAGAGCTACAACAGAAATATCAGCAGAACTAGAGGAGAGAAGGCTGTAACTACTCAGTTCTCTAGATTGCACAGCTTGTGCGATGGCAAGCAGAAACCTAACAGTCAGCGCTAGCCAAACATGGCAGTGAAGTCCACCTCAGTCTTTGTATCCTCTGATCTGATTCGCAAAGGCTGAGAATTCTCCGGAGTGCATGTGTGCAGGAAACAAACCAGGGCAGAGAAAGAAGGGAAGTGGGAAGATAATGGATAGGCAGCCGGGGTCCAAAACCAAGGCTAAGTTGACTAATGGCTAATTCATAATGGCAAGTCACAGCATCAATCAGCAGAGGAGTAGTGGACCCCAGAACTGCACCACAGTTACAGCTGAGAGGAGCCATCGGTTTTGTATTTTTCTAGAGAATGGACTTTTGGCATTCCTCAGCCAGCCATCCCTAGGATACCTACAATCCCCAAGTCAGCAGATAACATTTTAGCCCATAGTAGCTGTTCTGCCCACCCTTCCCACCATAGGAATTTTGCTTTCTGACGAGGGACAATGATTTTCCCAGTCTCTTTATATTCTCTTTTCTGAATTTCTTTTTCTTTTTATTCTTCTTTTTAGGGATGCACCTGGGGCATATGGAAATTCCCAGG
The DNA here is from genome assembly GCF_054392235.1 of Sus scrofa. Lineage (NCBI taxonomy): Eukaryota > Metazoa > Chordata > Mammalia > Artiodactyla > Suidae > Sus > Sus scrofa. Next base: position 17,894,919 of record NC_139391.1, read on the forward strand.
CCAGGGGTCAAATCTGCAGTTTCTAATCTACACCACAGCTTCTGACCTATGCCATAGCCCTGGCAACACCAGATCCAAGCTGCATCTGCAACCTACGCCACAGCATGCAGCAGCGCCAGATCCTTAACCCACTAAGCGAGGCCAGGGATTAAGCCAGCATCCTTATGGCTACTAGTCGGGTTCTTAACCTGCTGAGCTACAATGGGAACTCCCAGCCACAATGGGAACACCCCTGAATTTCTTTTCAAAATTGTTTGTTGTTGTTGTTGTTGCTGTTTCACAAAGTAGTATGGGAGTCACTATGTAATTAAGGATGAGAAAAGAACAAGACTAAATTGTTTTACTATAGACCTACTCTTTTTTTTTTTTTTTTTAATAGTTGTACCTGCAGCATATGGAAGTTCCTGGGCTAGGGGTCAAATGGGAGCAGCAGCTGCCAGCCTAAGTATGCCACAGCCACGGCAATGCCAGATCTGAGTCACATCTGTGGTATGGTGACCCATGCCACACCTTGCGGCAATGCCAGGTCCCTAACCCACTAAGTGAGGTCAGGAATTGAACTTGCATCCTTGTGCACACTGTGTCGGGTTCTTAACCCACTGAGCCACAATGGGGCTCCTGCTGTAGACTTACACTTAATAAAGAGTTCCTCTACATCCTTATAACAAAATTACAAATTACTATAAGCCACGGACTTTCTGAGACACACTTAAAGAGTTGAGAATTAATTTTGAAAATTTCAAAGTTCTACTGTATATATTTTTGCTTCAGTAAAAGATTAAACTGTGTGTTATTCATTACTCAGCTTGTTTAGTTCTTTTCAATGAATCCCATGGTTAACTATACACACTCTAGAGCCATAAGAATATCTCCAAGTATCATTATGGAGAGGCACCCTGGCTGCAGGCTTCTTTCCCAAGTGGGGACTTAACAATATTTCCTGAGCTAAAGTGAGCAAATAGCTATTCCTCCAGGGTAGTTTTATAGTTGCCAAGTATGTAATTTCCCAAGTGCATTTATCTTTACCATACTTTGGAAGAATAAGGTATGTTGCCAACTTTGATAATTTTTATGTTAAAACAAATGAACAAACAAAACAACAATAAAACATATGGAAAGATATTACAGTAGTTTCAAGTCCAGGACCTGAAGTGAGACTTCTGGTTTGAGTGCTGGGTCTCCCTCTTAAAAGGTGTAAGCCTGAACTGATTCCTCATCATTTGTACAAGGAGACAAGAACCTCCCAGGTTCTTGTAAGGATTAAATGAGCTAGTATATGCAAAGCCCTGGAAGAGTGTCTGACACCATAGAAAACACTCAAAATAGTTCTGAGAAATATATAAACAAAAACAATATTTTCCTATCTTTATAGTCTAATACTAGGGACCATCGTAAAGAGTTAGCATCCTTACGGAGTCTTAGACTTTATTCTTTTTTTTTTTTTTTTTTGTCTTTTTAGGGCTGCATCCATTGCATATGGAAGTTCCCAGGCTAAGGGTCAAATCAGAGCTGCAGCTGCCGGTCTATGCCACAGCCACAGCAATGTGGGATCTGAGCCTCGTTTGTGATCTACACCACGATTCATGAGCGAGGCCAGGGATCAAATCCAACCCTCATGGATACTATTTAGTTTTGTTACCACTGAGCCACAATGGGAACTCCCTTAGAGTTTATTCTTAATCAAAAAATACATTATTTGTATGACAAAGTAATCATTATATTTAGCCTTTCAGCTTTAAGCAAATTTTTTTGATTATATACTGTGTGTTAGTTCAGCTTTGTTAAGCAAATTTTTTTGAGCATATACTATGTGTTAGATTATGTCTTAGGCACTACAGATATATAAAGAACCACTATAAAAATAATAAGTTATAGATTCTGTATTAAACATATTTGCATAAAGTGCTCATGCGCCAAATGTACCTATGATGATAGTTTTCATCAGCGCTCCTGTTCACTGAGTACTTATTTTGTGCTTGCTTATCTCCCCGGAAGTTCTGTCTGCTTTATCTCACTTACATAGCTTACTTTTGGTATTTTTATATGATTCCCAATTTCATCCTGAGAAAAATGAGGCTCAGAGAGGTTAAGCAATTTTCCCAAGGTCTGCACTCTAAGTAGAAGAGCTGAAATTCAAACCCAGGTCAGTCTGACTCCAAAGTGGAGGCTCTTCTGCTTCCTGATATTTTCTTGGCTCTTCCTGACTGAATTTCAATGAATTTATGTATTTTGAACAATTTGGATTAAATATATACAATATTCACATTCTGAGACTTTTTTAAATCTATTTTTTTCATTATAGCTGGTTTACAGTGTTCTGTCAATTTTCTACTGTACACCGTGTTGACTCGGTTACACATACATGTATAGATTCAAAAGAAGTGACTAGACAAAGTTCCCAGTGCTATACAGCAGGATCTCACTGCTCATCCATTCCAAAGGCAACAGTCTGCATCTATTAACCCCAGACTCCCAGCCCATCCCACTCCTCCCCCTTGGCAGCCACAAGTCTGTTCTCCAAGTTCATGATTTTCTTTTCTGTGGAAAGTTTCATTTGTGTAGTATATTAGATTCCAGATATAAGTGATATCACATGATATCTGTTTCTCCCTCTCATTTTTTTTTTTTTTTTGGTCTTTTTGCCTTTTCTAGGGCCACTCATGTGGCATATGGAGGTTCCCAGGCTAGGGGTCTAATTGGAGCTGTAGCTGCCAGCCCACACCAGAGCCACAGCAATGCGGGATTCAAGCCGCGTCTGAGACCTACACCACAGGTCACAGCAACACCAGATCCTTAACCCACTGAGCAAGGCCAGGGATCAAACCCACAACCTCATGGTTCCTAGTCAGATTCGTTAACCACTGAGCCACAACAGGAACACCTGTCTTTCTCTTTCTGACTTACTTCACTTAGTATGAGAGTCTCAAGTTCCATTCATGTTGCTGCAAATGGCATTATTTTGTTCTTTTTATGGCTGAGTAGTATTCCATTGTGTATATATACCACATCTTCCTAATCCAATCATCTGTCGATGGACATGTGGGTTGTTTCCATGTCTTGGCTATTGTGACTAGTGCTTCAATGAACATGTGGGTGCATGTGTCTTTTTTAAGGAAAGTTTTGTCTGGATATATGCCCAAGAGTGGGATTGCTGGGTCATATGCAGTTCTATCTATAGTTTTCTTAGGTACCTCCATACTGTTCTCCATAGTGGTCGTACTAGCTTACATTGCCACCAACAGTGCAGGAGGGTTCCCTTTTCTCCACACCCTCTCCAACATTTGTTATTTGTGGACTTATTAATGATGGCCATTCTCACAGGGGTGAGGTGGTACCTCACAGTAGTTTTGATTTGCATTTCTCTAATAATCAGTGATGTTGAACATTTTTTCATGTGCTTGTTGGCCATCCACATATCTTCTTTGGAGAAACATGTACTTAGGCTTTTTGCCCATTTTTCAATTGGGTTGTTGGCTTTTTTGCTGTTGAGTTGTATGAGTTGCTTATATATTTTAGAGATTAAGCCCTTGTCAGTTGCATCATTGGAAAGTATTTTCTCCCATTCTGTAAATTGTCTTTTTGTTTTCTTTTTGGTTTCCTTTGCTGTGCAAAAGCTTGTCAGTTTGATTAGGTCCCATTGGTTTATTTTTGCTTTTATTTCTGCTGCTTTGGAAGACTGACCTGAGAAAACATTTGTAAGGTTGATGTCTGAGAATGTTTTACCTATGTTCTCTTCCAGGAGTTTGATGGTGTCTTGTCTTAAGTTTACATAAGTCTACCTTCTGAGACTTTTTAAAGCTAGAAAGTCATCACTGATTACTTCAGGTTGCAAAGTGACCCTAAAAGTGTCACAGAGGTGACCTAGGGACTCAGTGGGATCCAAGACAGCCCCTGCAAGTATAATGGTAGGGCCAATAAATAGAGGCTGAGGAGAGTAGGTGGAGCCTTTCAGACCCTTGGAACAAAGGTGCAGACACCTTAAATAATTTACACATTTCGGAACCAGGGATTCCATAACTCAGAGTTGTTCAAGCCTTCATGAAGGGTTTACAGGGCTTCTTGGAGACTTGCTCTGACCATACACACACATACACACACATACACACACATACGCACACACTCATATAACACTCTCACACACTCTTCTTTTTCATCAGACAGAAAAACTGGAGCCAGGTCATTTATTTGAATAGTGATCACCATGTCTATAGCCACTATTGACTTTGGTCAGCATGAAAGAGGAAGCTAGCATCTGTGGCCACCAATTATGAGTCAAGGATACAATTAGGACATAACCAAGAACACAGTCAAGGACATAAATAGAATTTAGGCTAGAAGATGGCTCTGTGGAGGTAATCATACGGAAACCCAAGCTCAAATAAAATTTTTGCTGGTTCTAAGCTTTTCTTTTTTGGGAGAAAGACTCTGAAGTGCTTAATAAAAAATTCCGTACCCTAGCTTCTCTTTGCTTCCCATCAACTCTGCCTGCTATTGCCAGACTAATCTTCCAAATCTGCCATTTCTGTTGGTTAGTCTCCCACTTATTTCCGTCAGGACCCAGTCCAGGCTTCTTAGTCTGTCATTTAATGCTGTTTATTTTCAGGACCCAAACTCCTTTCTACATGAAGATTCTGGTCACCAGTTCTAAGATGTAGATTTTTTTTTTCCCCTTATCAACAAGCAATTCTCAAACACCATGTGGGGCTCCTACAGTTCAACTCAATTCTGAGACTCTACTTGGAGATAGCGTCAGGTCCCACAGGTTAAAAGCTCACGGGTCAAGTCCAGGTTGTTATTTTTACTTCGGATTGCCTATAAAGGTTGCCACAACCCCCTCCTTGGGTTTGATTAATTTGTCCACAGAACTCAGGAAATCAGTTTAATCACTAGATTACTGGATTATTACAAAGGACATTGAAGGATACGAATGAACGGCTGAATGAAGAGGTACGTAAGGCGAGGTCCTGAACAAGGGAGCTTCTGTCCTACTGGAGTTTGGGGCCTAGCACAGTGGCATGTGGAAGTGTTCTGGTTCACCAATCTGGAAGCTCTCCCCAGGCCTTTTTTTTTTTGAGGCTTCATTACAAAGACATGATTGATTACATCATTGGGCATGGAGGATTACACTCAATCTATAGCCCCTTTCCCCTCCCTGGAGAACAAGATAGGAATGAAAATTCCAAGCCCTCATTCTTACACGCAGTACAAAACCATTCCTTTAACATAAAGAAAGAGTTAATCCCGAGAGTTTTAGGAGTTATATGCCAGAACCAAGGATGAAGGCCAAATTTATATCACATATATCATATTTTATTACCTCCCCCAGATAAATGCTCCCCCACCTCAAACCACCAGTCCACTAGTGAACTGGAGGCTTTGGTCCTTATTTCACACCTTTGCAGATCTGGACTCAGGCTACTCTCTCCCACTCACTCTGGTCAGGTTTATCCAAATCCTACTGGACTCCATAGCACAATACAGCATAGATGAAGCTGTGCATGAATCATGTGTGAAACCCAGCTCTGATACTTAATGGCTGGTGGTCTAGGGTAGATTACTTGCGTCTAGTCTCAATTTTCTAATCCATAGAATGGAGAGAATACAAGTATGTGTCTCACGGGCTTGCTTCGAAGATTATCTAATACAATGCAGTAATCTGTCTAGCCGAATGCTTGGCATATCGTAAGAGCTTAATAAAAGTACCTTAAAAATTAATTATCATAGTTCCAATCCTACTTCCTATGCTGAACACTTGAGTTTTGATTATATCTCCCTCTTCTTTAATCATAATATTGCTTGCAATTGTACCATGTATATAATGTCTGAGGCGTTTCATCATTTTGCAATGTAATATCTTTATGGGTATGAATGATGGCCTTTTGATGGAGAAGAAATCATAAAATTGATGCTTCCAATGGCTGAGGAGAAAGTACACTTCAAAGGATGTGTTCATTTTTGTTTTTCTTTTTTGGCCACACCCATGGCCCCGGGCCAGGGATCGAATCTGAGCCAGAGCTGTGACCTATACCACAGCTGCAGCAATGCCAGATCCACAGGGCCAGGGATTGAACTAGTACCTCCACAGAGACGAGCCAGATCATTAACCCACTGTGTCGTAGTGGGAACTCCAAAGGATGTTTTCATTTATTTTCATTGATTGATTAAGTGGTTAGTTGATTGCTTCATCATTTATTCAACAGATATGCATTGAGTAGCACTGAGTATTTAGCGTATTCCAGACATAGAGATGAATCAGAAAGATTCTGCATTAAAGGAGAGAAAAAGAAGTGCACAAATTACTATGACACAAAGTAAAAAGTTGTAAGTGTCTATATGGATAAAGCACAATGATGGTTCCAGAGATACAAAGTTGGCAGCTACGAAGCTTTACTGAGGCATAGCTGTTTTTGGAAGGCAGATTGTATGAGGTGATTAGAAACTGAAAGGTGAGAGGGGCTGGCTGAGTGGCAGAGGGCACATTCCCAACCAAGTCACATGCACCAGCACAGGCTTGGGGCTGGAGTGATCAAGCACCCATGGTGAACAGCAAGGGAACATCAATCAGATGGGGGCATCTAAAAGCTCTTTCCAAAATTCACTTGACCCCCTAGGCTTTCTTTTAATTAACACAACTGTGACCTTGGGTACTTCAGTAAAAGCCTTTGCTTTCTAGCTGTTTTTTTTTCTTTTTTCTTTTTTATTATTGATTTTTGGTTATAGGACTTCAATTTTCAGTGGGTCCTCCCTGGATTCATTGTTCGCCAGTTACACTCATGCTGCTGTCTTGTTACACTACCTATTTCTTTAAGAAGTGACTTCTCTTAGAGAGGTATCTCTTACCTCTAAATTATAGAATATTAGAGAAGACCTTAGAGGGCTTTGTGTTCATAGCAGTTTTAAATACATAAATGTCTCAGGTAAAATTTATACCAGCAGTTGAGGTAGACCAGCCAACTTGCTGCTCTTCACTAGGGGAAGGTTCTATAAAGGGCACCCAGAACCCCAATTAGTAATTACAACACTGGTAATAATTACCAGCTCTGTCCCAGATTTCAAAATTCACAAATAGGGCATCAGAAAGGGAGTCCTGAAGTTCCTAAAGATGTTCTATTAAATCATTCCAGCATGACTGATACCCACCTTGGTCTGTGATTTTTGGAGGGCAGAGAGGATGTACGGACTTTCTCTGCTAAGGAGGTTTCTCTTCATTTCCATAAACACTAAGGCATCGACAGTGGAATCACTTAATAAATAAGGTCAATACCCCCAAACCCCTTCACTGGGCAATGTCACCAGGACCTTCTTTCGAGTCCCTGAAGTTCACATGTTCAGGACATGAGTGTGTGGACACGCTCAGTTCACTAAACTCCATTCCATACCCGGCAGTGTAGACACTGTCTCCAGACTGAAGTTGAGTGAAAAAGAACAGAATGCCAAATTTGAGAAATCCAGTTATAATTCCCATTATCAACAGACAAAATTGAGACTCAAAAAGATTAAGTGACCTCGTCCCATAGGTGCATAAGTACAAAAACTGAGACCCAAATCTCAAACCCATGCTTTTTCTCCTTTTGAGACTTCCAGCTCAATGCCTGCTCACTCTCTTCTCTCATCTTACCAACTCCATCTATCCTAAAAACCTTTTCCAAATACATCAGTCGCATATCCAGTCCCTTCTCTCCATTTCCACAGCCACAATCTTTTTACTCCACAACTGTAGCAGGTAACTGCTCTACCCATCTCCAGTCTTGTCCCGACTCTGTTCACTCGGGATGCACTGTAGTCTTTTAACACCTTTGCAATGTTCCTCATTGTCCTAGGTATAAAGGATAAACCTCTTTTTTTTGGGGGGGGGGCACACCTGTGGAATATGGAAGTTCCCAGGGTAAGCGTCGAATCAGAGCTACAGCTGTTGGCCTACACCACAGCCACAGCAATGTGGGATCCCCAATCTACTGAGCAAGGCCAGGGATCGAACCTGCATCCTCATGAATACTCGTTGGGTTCATTAACCGCTGAGCCACGAAGGGAACTCCCTAAACTTCTTAATATGGGTATGACTCTTCAAGGTTTAGCCAAATTTTGCCAATTCAGACTTGTGCTGTATAACTTTTGTTTGTTGATCTCTCAACCCTGTTTCACCCTACTTTACGCTTGGAAGCTGATAAACGTGAATCACATACGGCTTCTGCTTGGATCTGGCAAGGGGAGAACACTGACAGCAGATCAGAGGTAGGGAAGCAGAGTGGGCGTTTGTTCTGCTGGGTTTCTCACTGCAGGGTCCTAGTTCTATCAGATGACTCTTTCCCTGTGGGTCCATGTAACTGCTTCCTCCCCTTATCCCTTTTAGATTAGGAGGGATAACATCTCCCTGCGGTTTATAGTCCTGGAGTCTCTCTTAGGTTTTATGTATCTTATCTTCTCCTTTGTAAATTACCCTTGTGTTAAACTCTCATCAAATTATTCACTTTGAGTCTCTCAGATATTTCTGGCTAGGACCTCAACTGATATTTGGCCCATATCCAGCTTATAACTTAGTTCATAATTCTATTGAATAATGCTAGTCTCTGGAATACATGTTCCCTGCTCACTCTTTTCTGAGGCTTTGTACATGTTTCTGCCTAAATTGCATTCCTTCTCCTCAGGTTCCTGCTGCCCACAATCTCATCCTTCAGGTCTCAATTTCAATCACTAACTGCTCCCAGACTCCTTCCAGTTGAATGCAAATGACTGTGCTAGAGTCTACTCCCCCCTGTGCTGCCCCCTGTTGTACTATTCTAGGAATGCATTGATGAGAGCTCCCTACTGGACTTGGCCTCTGAAGTCCAAGAGCTGTGTTTATTCATTTTTGTAACCTCACCACTTAGCACAGAGCCTAGGACATGGCAGCTGCTCAGTGAATCTTATTTCAATAAAATGTACTATTTGCATCTGGAGATTTTTACTTTGGTTTGAAACTTGGAATCTCACAGGGAATTATTATAACTGCTACATGCCGGGCAGTGACCAAGTGCCAAAAACCTGTGAAAAGGATATTGCTCTCATCTTTGAGAGACAGATCCAAATATTAGTTAAAAGTTTGAAGAAGGCATCACAAAGACAGATTCCCTTTCTTAAGATTTCCCTGGAGATGGAGTTCTCATTGTGGCTCAGTGCGTTAAGAACCTGACATAGTGTCTGTGAGGATGCAGGTTCGATCCTTGGCCTTGCTCAGTGGGTTAAGGATCTGGCGTTGCCATAAGCTGCGGCCTAGGTTGCAGATTCAGCTCAGATCCTGCATTGCTGTGGCTATGGCATAGGCTGGCAGCTGCAGCTCTGATTTGGTCCCTAGACTGGGAACTTTCAAATGCTGCAGATGTGGCCATTAAAAAAAAAAAAAAAAAAAAAAAAGATTTCCCTGGAGAATCAAATGTCTAATCCTTTATTCCACCCATTACCAAATATCTATTAGCTGCTGCTGCCTCAAAAACAAATTTAAGATGTCCTTAATCAGCCTCTGGTCCTTAAATGTCGTTGTCTGATGATAGTCAGCAGAACAAGGAAGACCATGCTGCAGCTGGGCCATCCTGTTCCAATTTTAATAGCTTTCTCACAAAATTATGGAGCAAATGGCATTCAAGCTATCATTACCTTACATTTTGTTCAGAAGATTTCACTGACGATCCCATGCTAGACTCTGTCATGAGTTCAGGAGTTCAGTAGTAATTTTCATGATAGTGATGATACTAACTTAAGTATGGAGAGCAAGTATTGTCATGTGGCAGCTTTTTAGAAACTTTGAAAATCTGGATCAGGGTCTGTATATAGTTTAGAACAAGAGGTTTTTTTTTTTTTTTTTCTTTTCTTTTCCTATCCACCAAATTGCCCTCGGAGCAGCCGACTTCATGTCTAACCGCAAAGGCAAAGTCCCCTATAAAGGGCTTCCAATAATACCCTCTTACTGGTCTGGGATATCAATTGTCATCCATGACGTAGTTACACACTGATATGTCACCATGGGTAGTGAAACGTAGCATAAATAACACTCGAGTGATTTATTTAAAGAACTGAAATTTGGGATGGATTTTTAATAAATTACTGTAAATCAGCAGTGTTTCTATAGTAACTTCATTCTTTCAATGATTTGCATTCAAATTGCTCCCTTGATTAGGAGTGCTCTGAGTGAAGTTATCCTGAGTTCTTAGAGAGGCCCACAGAATTACAACCCCTCTCACTTACGCCAAACTCCAAAGTGTGTCAAGTGTCTGTCCCCTGTGTGAGTTTCAGGGAAAATGTGAATGATCACCATATTTCATCAACTGAAAAATGAAATTTTTTTCCCACATTTTCACATCTTTGAATAAGGGATGCGTCTTAACAGTCAATGGTGTCTTTTAATTGTAATAGGTGGGGTTTGTTCTTTTCTTTCTTTTTTTTAATGGAATGTAAAATAACACTGCATCTTACATTAGTTGCATTTTATTATTATTATTATTTTTGACTTTTTAGGGCCATCTCTGTGGCATATGGAAGTTCCCAGGCTAGGGGTTGAATCAGAGCTGCAGCTGCCAGCCTATGCCACAGTCACAGCGATGTGGAATCCGAGCTGTGTCTGACCTACACCACAGCTCATAGCAACGCCAGATCCTTAACCCAGTGAGTGAGACAGGGATCGAACCTGAGTCCTCATGGATACCAGTCGGGTTTGTTGCTGCTGAACCATGATGGGAACTCCCACATTAGTTGCATTTTAGACTCAAGGTTAATTATACTAGGACCTTACTTCAAAATTTCTCTCTAGTCTATCTCATTGGTTCCCACAATATTGCTCTCAGGGTTATAGTCTTCCTCTCTTTCTAGATCTTTCATATCAATAACTCATCTTAAAAAATATCGAGTGTCCATTTTGTGCCAGATCTCATATTCTTATAATAAAGTATTTACATTTATAAAGTGGGCATTGCATCTTGTCCAGGGCATTCAGACAGAATATAAGCCAGCATGACTAAATGTCTGGAGAAGAGCCTCTGAAAACCATTTTGGGGGATTCCTATCTGCAGATGAGTTGTTTAGGAAGGAGAGGACATTTCTAAAGGAATAGGAGAGTGCCTTGCACACACCAACTTATCCAAAAATCATGATAACACTATCACAAGGTCAACTAGGCACTGGCTACAGGGTCTCCTAGGGCAGGTGCAGAGCTGGGAAAATCAGAGTGGGGGTCGTGATAACGGGGGTGACGATTAGGGGAGCAATTTGCTGACCTACCCTCCGCCCCCAGTTCCTGGGCATAGATGATCAATATATGGTTGATGCATAAATGACTACATCTATGCAGGCAAAATCAGATGAAAGCAATTTGAATGAGTGGTGCTGAAGAGAAATGGAAATCGCAAATGCCAGTTGCCCTAGAAGAGTCTGCAGGGGAGGTAGAAACCTCATGTCAGGGATAGTGCCTTGACCCGGAGGAAGGATGGGGGTCACTCTATCTCTGTATCAGTGTTTAAGACTTTTATCTTTGAGGCAGTTTTCTAAGAGTTTTCCAAAAACTAACTCATTTCCATCTTCATAATAATCTTATAAAGTAGCTACTATTATCAACTCCCATTTTACTAATGAGGACACTGATGCACCAGGAGGTTAAGTACCTCGCCCAAGGTGTCACAGCTAAAAAGTGACAGATTGAGGATTGGAACACAGGGAGTCTGGCTCCAGAATCTGCACTTTGACCCCTCCACTATAATGCCTCTTTATTCACCCAGCAGGTGTTTTCAAAATATCTTAGCCACAATAATCATAGCTTTTTTTGAGGTCACATGTCTACAATCTGTCTCAGCTTTGGGGAGAAAGTCAGCTCTCAGGCTGCAAGAAGTTAGACTAGTGAACCTGCCCTGTAGGTGTTGGCAAATAGGAAGGCACACATCTTGGATTTGACTTGGACATGATTCAAAACTTTACCCCAAACTGTTAGTATTAAAATGACATCTCCTTCCTTCTTCTCCCCTGAACCTTTTCTAGGCTGGAAAGAACTAATGTTAGGGAAAATACATTGACTTTCTTTGTTCCTCTTTTTTTTTTTTTTTTTGGTCTCTGATGTTGTAAAATGTAGCTGAAAGAAAGCCCTACAGAAATTTTCATAGTTACATGTCAACCAATTCCTTTAATCAAATTGTTTAAAACAACTTTTATTTATTTATTTATTTATTTATTTTTTGTCTTTTGTTTTTTTGCCATTTTTTAAGGGCCGCTCCCACGGCATATGGAGGTTCCCAGGCTAGGGGTCGAATCGGAGCTGTAGCCACAGGCCTACACCAGAGCCACAGCAATACGGGATCCAAGCCGTGTCTGCAGCCTACACCACAGCTCATGGCAACACCGGATCCTCAACTAACTGAGCAAGGGCAGGGACCGAACCACTGAGCCATGATGGGAACTCCTAAAACAACTTTTAAAATGTCTTTATTTTCTCTCAGACTTCTGGGATGGAAAATAATAAGCATCTTAACAGGACACAGAATCAACAGCAAATACTTTTTTTTTTTAACATACTGTTAAATAGAGGAATTAATTGAAATGCTTAGAGGTAGCAGATTTGTTTTGTTAATTCTCCTTCTATATTAGTTTCTGTCTGGAAAAGGAGATTTACCTTTTTAAAATTCACAGTAGTACTACATTACTTTGATTTTTTTCATTTTAAAAAGTTTTATTGAAGTATAGTTGATTTACAATGTCGTGAAAATTTCTGTTGTACAACAAAGTGAATCAGCTACACACATACACACATATATTACTTTGATTAAAAATGCTGGGTCCTGCATTGTTATTTCACACCCAGAGAGGAAAAAGTCTTTGAATTTGGGCTTGGGTTTGAACAGAAATCACACAACTGTCTGTGTATAGGAGCCCAAATGTGGGCCCTGGTATCTGCCACTAAAGCACAGTCTTCCCTTCTAACAGGAGGTTAGAAGAAGTTTCCTAAATACAGGATTAAGATCCAGTATGTAGACAGGTACCTCAGGCAAATATGGTAGTCAGCCTTTGATAGTGAGGAATCTTAGTTCCTAGCATCTAGTAAAGGGCTGGGACAAAGGCAGCATAATACATGTGTTATGGTAGGAAAATGTTGCCCGATCCCACCATGCAAAGAAAAGGCATCAGAATCAGAACTCAAATACACACAGTGACTTGATTAAGTATGCTTGCCTGGGCCATAGAAGTGATAAAAAATGAAGAGTAGGCCCACGTGGAATCTTGAGAGCACTTGGTAGCATATAATGTCTACTTTACTTCCTTGACGTGGTGCTTTGCTGGGCAACTTGGTTGTTGGCAGATGCAATTATCATCATCATATTTTCTTCTTATAAACAAGTACAGGCAAGATTAATTTGGGGGTATTTCATTGAATAGTTTCTTTTACAATAAGTTATGAGGTCAGACTATTTGTGGCTGGTATTTCTTCTTTGTGCTCCCTAGCAATGCTGGCTTCTACTGCGTTTCTTCTTCTGATCAGTTTGTAAAATGAGGAAAAATGAGACTGTGTGCCTGTCTCAAATTTTGTTATCAACAACTGAGGGAAAACATATGTGCTTTGTATTTTGCCAAGGCTATCTTTTGTAAATAAACTGTCATTGTTAATTTGGGGGAGAGTTTCTAATTCATTACTGGCAATGATTTTACATATTATTGTCTCTTAGAATCTTAATTTTTTATATATATATTTAAAAAAAATTTTAATTCAATTTGCTCATCGTCTTTTATGGTTTCTCAACATTCTTTTTTATCGATAGTAAATACAATTACAGTTGAACATACCATAAATAATTTTATCGAATACATGCCTAGCAGTATTCTAGTTGCTGAAGATAAGAGTAAAAAAAAAAAGCAATCTAGATTCTTGCTCTCATGGAGCTTATTTTCCTTTTTTTTTTTTTTTTTTGTCTTTTTGCCATTTCTTGGGCCGCTCCTGCTGCTTATGGAGGTTCCCAGGCTAGGGGTCGAATCGGGGCTGTAGCTGCCAGTCTACACCAGGGCCACAGCAATGCGGGATCCGAGCCGCATCTGCGACCTACACCACAGCTCACGGCAACGCCGGATCCTTAACCCACTGAGCAAGGGCAGGGATCGAACCGACAACCTCATGGTTCCTAGTCGGATTCGTTAACCACTGCACCACGACGGGAACTCCTCATGGAGCTTATTTCCAAGGAGGAGGAGGAGGACCGTAACATTACATGTAGTGATGAGTGCTATGGAGAAACTGAAAGAGGCTATCTTTCAGTATGAACAGGTTGCATGCTACGATGGTCAAGTACAGGGAGATCAATGCTCTACCACTATCCTGCTGTGTGATCTTGGATAAATTATGTATCTTTTCTGTGCCTTAGTTTCCTTATCTCTAAAACGGGGACAACACATAGCCTCCATCTCAGGGGCTTGCTTTAAGGATCACATGGCTATATATGGAAAGCACTCAGAACAGTGCCTGGCATTATTAGGCACTTTGCAACATTTTGCTTTTATGATTTTAGCGGTTAGCATTTGCTGAGCACTTTCCATGAGCCAGGTGGTCTGATTATGACTTGCTCATCAAAATTACCTTATGAAGAAGGTGCTATCAACTCCTTTTCACAGATGAGATGGTAGAAGATGCTAAATAACTTTTTTGAGGTCATGCAGCTAAAAGGTAGCAGATGCACTCTTTGACTTCCGCCCGTCCTCAAACATCTGTCTCTCTTTATACAAAGTATTTTTTCCCCAGATGTTTACTTTCCACTGGCTCAGTAATTAAACCCATTATATCTATAATTTCATGTTTGTGACTAGAAAGATAATACATATTTTCTGATGATAAAATTCCTTCTTCTCAGGTTTTTTCTTTTCTGATTCTGATCATTTTTTTCCTTTTATACATCTTGGTTTTGCCACAGCCTAAAGTTCAACCTTTCGTTTTCTTATCAATATATTTTATATATATTTGATGTTATTTCATTCAAATAGAATTCATTAATTATCAACCGAATATGTTGCCCCTCAGAGTTTAGAGATATAGTTTTCTATGGGATTTGTACTTTATTTATTTATCTATTTTTTGTCTTTTTGCTATTTCTTTGGGCCGCTCCCGTGGCATATGGAGGTTCCCAGGCTAGGGGTCAAATCGGAGCTGTAGCCACTGGCCTACGCCAGAGCCACAGCAACGCGGGATCCAAGCCGCGTCTGCAACCTACACCACAGCTCACGGCAACGCCGGATCGTTAACCCACTGAGCAAGGGCAGGGACCGAACCCGCAACCTCATGGTTCCTAGTCGGATTCGTTAACCACCGCGCCACGATGGGAACTCCTGTACTTTATAGATTAAATGCTTTAGTGTAGAGAGCTTTAGAAAGTATTTCCATTTGTGATGCCCCAGATCTTATCCATTTAGTTGAAATTCAAAACTGCTACTATTTTTCTTTTCATGACCTTTTCAGATGTCTTTTTTCTCTTCCTCATCACAGTTCCATTTAAACAAAATGACATGCAGAAATCCTCACTTCAGTGGTAATATGCTTTCTTTTTATATCCAGTTTTAAACCATAATCACTACTCTCTTCCTTCAATTGCTCAGACATTTGGTGTGTATTTTACTAAGCAACATCTTGCCAGATTTAAGAAAAGTGCTCTCGTAGAGCAAAGGGGAGTTCCAAAGCCTCAGGGCTTAGCAGAACAATGTAGCTTTGCAGATTTTAAGACCATGCATACAACATATCTAATGAGGCTTTGGCTTTGAAGAAAAGTGCTATCAAATCTATGAACATGTCTTTTTTTTTTTTTTTTTAACTTAGGGCTGCACCCATGGCATATGGAGGTTTCCAGGCTAAGGGTCAAATTGGAGTGGTGGCTGCTGTCCTATGCCCCAGGTACAGCAACACGGGGTCTGAACTGGGTCTGTGACCTACACCACAGCTCATGGCAACTCTGGATCCCCAACCCACTGAGCAAAGCCAGGAATCGAACCCACATCCTCATGGATACTAGTTGGATTCATTTCTGCTGTAACACAATAGGAACTCCCTGTGAATATGTCTTATACTAGCTGTGTGACCACGGACTTTTTCACGCTTATAAAGAAGTGGGGAATAGCTGAGGACACAAAAGGGTGATAGTTGAAATCTGACTGTTGGCCTCTCTTGGAGACATGGGCTGCTGCAAATGGGCTTCTGAATCAGGGAATTTAGTTTCTGCTACTTAATTGTGTAACTTCTCTGATATTTTACTCCTTCACATGAAAAATGGAGATAGTAGTGTAACAGTGTTTGTGAGGATTAAATGGCATAACATGTAAATGTTGAGACACACTAGCCATAATGATGACAATGATCATTATTGGTTGTTACCTACTGTATGTTCATCTGTGATTTTTTTTTTTTTTTGAGTTCTTGAACCTGGTTCACTTCTTAATATGTGGGCAATTCATGGTGGTATAAAACACAAACTCACAACCATTTATTTTTAAGTTATTGTCTTTAGAGCCAGCATCAGCTTCTTTACATGGTCCAACTCATTTTTAAGATGCTTAGGCTTAAAAAAAATCACCAGCACTCAAAACATCATTGATTGATGACTTATTCATTACACATTTACTGACTACCTACTGTGGTATCTCTTTTTGCCCACGAAGCTCATAGTCTGTGGAGAGATTGGACATGAATTGCAAGACTGAGAGAGAAATGCAACAATACATGAAACTGAGACAGCATGTAGGAAGCAGTGTTACTCTACCGGGGATGGAGTGGAATCCAAGAGGGCTTCCTGGAGGAGATAATCTCTAGCTTAATTTTGAAAGAAAAAGAATTTGTCAAGTGGACAAAGGAAGAAGGGAGTTCTGGGAAGAGAAATTAATAATTGCTAAGTCACAGAAAATGAAACATGAAGACTGGTTAGGCAAATGATAAGCAATTTGATGTTATTAGAATATAAAGTGCAGGGAGAGGTATGGCTGGGGATGTGAGAGGAGACATACATGGAGACACATGTATTTAGATGAGAAGTACCTAAGAAAACTGTGCCAGGTATACATGGCTCAATAAGTACATTTAAATTTAATTCTAAAGCCTGACACTCATTTTATACAAATAAGTAGATTATATTTTATATTCAGAGTTATATTTGAATATATAACTTTTTATACATATCTTTTTATAGCTTGTTCTACAGTCTCAAGCTCTCTTTAAATTTTGGGGGGGGTGCTTATAATGAGGAAAGACAAGGATAGAATTGCAACGAAGAAACACAAATTGTGAGAGAAAACTCAGAGGGAAAATGGCTCAGAGGGAAAAACTATAATAATGCATACTTAATATTTCAATATCATCGACAACCACGAAAATGATCAAATAAAAGTTCAGCAAGAAAATCCACTTTCTTTGCCTCCGATAAGAAGATTAAGTATGCATTTATCAGAAGACTATTGAAACTGTTTTCTCTTGAATCTACTAGAATGAGAGAAAAATGTGTTCCTAACTAAATAGAAATATCCACGTTGAAAACGTTTGATTTTCCTCAGCAGTTTTCACTGCATCTACTTCCTGACACCCTCCTCCCAACCTCAACAATCTCTGCATCTTCATTTCTTTAGATTATACTCGCTGTGTTTTTGGACAATTGTGTAGATACTCTACTTCCATTATTTCTCACCGATAGTTACTATTCATCTGTAATTTTAAGGGTAATTGTGTTTCTTAATATCCTTTGTGTTTTCCCTGCTCATTGCTAAGTCACAACAGCTGGGAATTAACACTAAAACTCTACTGTTCTTCCTTTTGAGTCCTGGAAAAAATGCTCCCACAGTGAATGATAGCCATTTTTAAGAAATTTAAACATCTAAAAGAAAATAAAAATATTAAAAATTTGGATAAAATAAAGTGTGATTATTTACATTACTGAGAAATCAGTCACTTATAAAGAATCTTCTGAGTGACCTTAAATGTAGGGGAATTTATATATTCACTACCCCATAATAAAGAAAGATTATTAAATATCTTTATATGAAAATGTCTATTACATGAAACTAGGTGACTCTGGGCATATTTCCAAGGGAATGGGCTGGCTTTAACCCTGATTTAAGATCCCTTCAGACTCCAGTGACCTCTTTAAAGGATACTGTGTTCCAAATTTTTCTAGGAAAAAAATCATGCCATTTAATGAAGAACAATTGCATGGAGGTTTTTTTAGGAATTGTGATCCCTTGGCAATTTACAGAGCATACTGGATATTACAACAGTCACATTGAAAAAAAATGTAATATTTATAAAGTTACTTTTGATTTGAGAAAATATCTTAATGTATAAGGAGCAGATGTAAATGGTAACCCACCTAAGAAATAATTTTATCCCTTAATTCTCTAGGCTATTAAGCATTCTCTTGTGAAGCATTTTTTTCCCCCTTAACACACTGCAAATAAGACTTACCTATATTCCTATGGTCTAGTTTCAATTTTTACTTAAATAAGTTACTCATTAATTAAATGGCTGCCTATAATGACAAAAGGAAATGAGGTCAATGGAAATGAAGTGGAAATGAGACTTCTCAGTGTACAGGTTTTAATATTATTTTGATTTTTGAACCCATGTAATTACCATTAAAAAGCAGAGTTAAAATGATGTACCAGCAAACATTCACCCTTAAAAAGCATAAATATGGTTTATCAAAATATGTCTATTTAGCAAACTTACGGAAAGCCTGATCATTCTAGTATGATTCAACTCTCCTTATTTTAGATATAAGAGTTATAAAACTGTATGATGCTAAAGAACATTTAAAAAACACAAGAAATAGAATCAGAGGCTCTGGGTGCAAGTTCAGCTGACGGCACTTACCAACATGACCTTGGGCAAGTCTCATAGCTTCACTGAGCTTCACTTTCCTACGACAATAATGTCACCTGTCTATCCACCTCTTGGAGTTGTTCTGTACCTCAGATGAGAAATTAAAAGGTCTTACATCTGTGCTAGTTAATATTTTAAATTTTATTAAATGTTTCCAAGACACAAAGATGTACAATGCCACTATTCAGCGGGAAAAAAAGTCTATTTGGTTTGCTTAATTTTTTGTTTTGACACACCAACCAAAGAAAATAAAACTGAGAGTGCCTTTGTTTTTGGCAGCCTGGTCAGCGGGATGCCAGAACCAATGTGGGGACCACACAACCTATTCCTATAGATTGACAATTTTTTTTCGGCAAGCAGAATCAATGTTTGGGAGCTCTAGTTAACTAACATGACTCCTGATAGGCTTTTCGGGGGAGGGAGGGTATGAATTTGCTCTGCCACCTACAGTTCAAGAGAAACTACAAAGCATGAACATTTGTTTAGCTCATTCATTCATTCTACAAGTATTTACTGAATACCCACTGTGTTCCAGGCACTGTTCTAGGCCTTGAGGACACAGCAGTGATTAAAACTGACAAAACTTGATGCTCTCATGGAGTTCACCTTCTGGTGAAAAAATTAACTGAGATTGTGGCTTTTTAAGATCCTAACCACACACACACATACACATCTTAATTTGAACAGCTTTTCTTGCCCTCTGGTAGGACAGCATAAAACTGATTTAAAAGTAGCAGGATCTTTCCTATATCTGAGACATGAAAAACAGCACTGGCTCCAGCTGGAGTGAAGTGAGGCCAGGACCCAGGTCTTCTTCTCCATATTCCATGACCCCTGATCCTGCAATTTCTTCATCAGACCACAGGACTCTTCAAGAGAGCAGTGTGACACTCCCACCCAGGTAGTTATTTCCATATCAATTCTTTCTTTGTAGGGCCATACCTGCAGCATGTAGAAATTCCCAGGCTAGGGGTCAAATTGGAGCTGCATCTGTGATCTACACCACAGCTCACAGCAACACCAGATCCTTAACCCACTGAACGAGGCCATGGATCAAACCCATATCCTCATGGATACTTGTCGGGTTCTTTACCACTGAGCCATTATGGGAACTCCTCCACATCAATTTTATTACCTGAAGAAATCTGTTATACAGCACAAATGAGCCTTTCCACAGAAAAGAAACTCATAGACTTGGAGAACAGACTTGTGGTTGCCAAGGGGGAGGGGTAAGGGGAGGGAGTGGGATAGACTGGGAGTCTGGGCTTAATAGATGCCAACTATTACATTTGCAGTGGATAAGCAAGGAGATCCTGCTGTATAGCACAGGGAACTATATCCAGTCACTTGTGATGGAACACGATGGAAGATAATGTGAGAAAAGGAATGTATGTATATATATGTATGACTGAGTCAATTTGCTGTACAGTAGAAATTGACAGAATACTGTAAATCAACTATAACGGAAAAAATAAAAATCATAAAAAAAGAAATCCCTCAAAAGCCTGTAACCAATCTCCCAAGGCCTTTCTAACTTTTCTTTTCACACAGTCACCCGCATGTTCATTGCAGCACTATTCACAATAGCCAAGACATGGAAACAACTGAAATGTCCATCAACAGATGATTGAATTAAGAAGATGTGGTATATATACACAAGGGAATACTACTCAGCCATAAAAATGAACAAAATAATGCCATTTGCAGCTTAAGAAGATGTGGTATATATACACAAGGGAATACTACTCAGCCATAAAAAAGAACAAAATAATGCCATTTGCAGCAACATGGATGGAACTAGAGGCTCTCATACTAAGTGAAGTAAGTCGGAAAGTGAAAGACAAATACCATATGATATCACTTATATTTGGAATCTAATATACAGCACAAATGAAACTTTCCACAGAAAAGAAAATCACGAACTTGGAGAATAGACTTGTGGCTGCCAAGGGGGAGGGGAGGGAGAGGGAGTGAGGTGGACTGGGAATTTGGGGTTAATAGATGTAAACTATTGCCTTTGGAATGGATAAGTAATGAGATCCAGCTGTATAGCACTGGGAACTATGTCTAGTTACTTAGGATGGAGCATGATAATGTGCAAAACAAGAATGTATACATGTATGTGTAACTGGGTCACCATGCTGTACAGTAGAAAATTGACAAACACCATAAACTGGCTATAATGGAAAAAATAAAAACCATTATAAAATTAAAAAAATGAAATTAATGTTTCTTTTCCCCTCTGGGTCTGCTTCTCTCTTGACAAATAATAACCACACGATAGAGTTTTCTGGCCTTTCTGAGAATTCCCCCTGTGATGATAATTATCACTTACTGAAGATGTGCTATTTTTTAGGAACAGTGCTTAGCATTTTACATGCATTGATTCTCTTAATGCTCAAATTGCCCTGCGTCATGACTGTGAATCCCCTTTTCACAGTTAAAGAATGACATTCTGAGAGGTGAAGTGATTTGCTGAAGGTCACACAGCTGTTAATGGTAGAGCTGGAATTCAAACCATATCTATCTGATTACACAGTACAAAGTCTTTACTGGTAAGGCTTTCCACATTCTGTGTGGTTCTTGGACTCTCTTGGGGATAATTTTCGGGGATAAGTATGGTGCCAGGCTCTGACTGGAGCAGAAAGGGCCCAGGGTCTGCTAAAGCAAGCCGGTCGTTGAGGGTTGTGATGCTAGCTGTCATTTATGCCGCTGTCTATACTCCAGACATTCTAAATCCATTTCCGCCAATCCTTCCAGAAACTTCGGAAGGTAAATGTGATCATCCCTTTGTGACAGGTGAAGAATTTCAAGCTCAGAGAGGTTGCCTTTCACTACAGCCCTCACAGGTAGCAGTGATGAGCCCTCTGCCCACCTTTATGCTAATTTGGTGCCACAACGATTCTCAGAGCTGAACCACAGGCTCCAAACTCCAATATTCTGAAAAGAACAACGCCAGATTTTTAAAAAGAGAATACATGCTCTTCACTTGAATCTGCTGCCTAGCCCAGGGTCTGTTCCAAGCCAGGCCTACCTGTCTCTGTTCTTAATCACACCTGGTTTCTAGACTCCATGATCCCACCTGTGGCCCTGCCTAACCTGAACATTCCCATCTATTTCCCCATCTGACTCGTTTTTGTCCCCTCTACCTCACGCTTCGGGTACATGGCATCTTGCCTTCTTTGGATGCTTCATATCCTTTCCATCCTTTCCCATTTCTCTCTCCAACCCTTCTTCCCCGGAAATCATGGGTGACGTTTCCTCTCTCTCTGTGAGAAGCAGTCTAGTGCAGGGGTTGCTTTGGAGTCTTTTGGACTGAGATTGAATCTTGCTTTTACCCTACTGGTTAGCTGTCTGAACAAGGGAAAAGCTCTTCTGCTTTCCGAGTCTCAGTTGCCTCAGCTGTAAATGAGCAAATGGGCAAAGCAGTGGAAACTATTTCAGAGGTTTAAAGACGCTAACATAGGCAGAGATTTTAGAATGTCGTCAGGCCCATAGTGAGTGCTCCATATAGCCTCGTTTTAATTATTCTCTTTCTTGCAATCCTCTCTCTTTCTCTGTCCCTTCCTTTTTCTCTTATCAGTATTCTGTTTTTCTTTTGTTAAAATTAAAAAGTGAACAGAGAATCTCTGTAAAATAGATACATTCACTCATTGGCATCATTCATTTATTTTTTTCCCTTTGGTCTCCATTTATTAAATGCCTACTCTGAGCTGGGCACTGTGCTGGGATCAGGGATATAATGATGGATAAAATATGCTTTTCCTTGAAGGGTTTATTTGCCTTGACAGTAATAAAAAATGCTTTGCCATAGTTTAATAAAAGGGATGAATTTAAGTATTTTAATCAGCCCATCTGTTGTGTCAATTGGTCTTGTCACCTACTCCCCCGCCCCGAATCTGTCTACTTCTCTCCACCTCTCCTGCCACGACATGGATTCCACCACCTTGATGAATGCCTTTCACCTGGTCCTTCACAAGCCCCTTGAGAGCTCTCTAGCCTGTTTTCTCTTCAGCAGCCAGATCCATCTCTTTGAAAAGCAAACTGGACTCCGTTAGCTTCCTGCTTAAAACCTTTCAACACTGCTGCTTTCAGGAGAAAGAACCAAATACAGAACAGAGTCCTGAATGATCTGCCTCTGTCTCCTGCTTCCACCATCAGAGGAAGTGTTTCTCCTACTTTCTCTGGTTTGCTTTCAGTCCTTGCATCACCCATCCTCTCTCCTCCGTGGGTGGCTTTGCATACCTTCCCTTCCTCTGCCTTACAACTCCTTCCTCTGCTTTCACAAATTAATGCTTACTCACCCTTCAGAGTAAAGGCAATATTATTTTGGGGGGATGCCTTCTTAATCTTCTACCTAGTTTTTTGTTTGGGTTTGATCTGGTTTGGTGTCCTCTAAGGGTATACTTGAGTTTCTAGACTGTTAAGAGTCTAGATCCAAGGTCCTTTCTTCTTCTAGAGCACAGCTTGTGAGTGCTTATAAAGCAGCTTGTGTAACCCACTAGTGCGATTTTACTTGGCCGACGGCAGGTACATTAGGGAAAGGTCATGTCTGTTTTGCTCATCATTCTAGCTCCAATGTCCAGGGCAGCATGCCACTCATTGGAAGTATTTAATAAAGATTAACTGAATAAAAATTGAATGAATGAATTTTGGTTCTGTTACTCCTTAATTTTCATAATGCATCAGCAGCTCTTTATTAAGAAAGCAAATTATCCTTAGCAGTGGGAACTAAATGTGAGGAAATGGAAAGAGGGAATAAGAGAAGATTATCCTGAACCAAAGTGCAGTTTGGATACTTTTGCCTCTTACAGACTTAGTCTACCAGGAATCCTACTTGGATTATGAATATATAAAGCATATTAAAATTGCATACTTTATATTTCCTTAGGCTCGATTTTTCTACTCTAAAGTTGCTACAACCTGTGATTCTGAGAATTTAAGACAGTCCTATTTTAGCTTTCTGTGCACTTGATTTCCTGCAATTGATTTTTCATATTACTTTCTTTCAGCCTCAGTAAGTCTATTTGTAAGCTTGGTAATTACAATTTAATTTATGAAATAGATAAGATTTAGGCTACAGTGGGTCTATAAACAAAGAGACCATGTACAATAAGTTGTTAATCTTGAAAGCCCCCACAAGCAATAAGTGCTTCCACTTGAATTAAACTTAAAATTATTATTGGAGGGTTCATATCCTATTAACACAGGAAGGGAAAAATACGCAGATATAGATTTCTCCCTTTCCCACAAGTAGGTGAAAGCAAAATTTCCATGTTTTAAGATGTGTTAGAATAAAAAGAGAACATTTAGAAACTACTTGCTTGTGATTATTATTCCTTGATCACAAGTTTTAATTAGAGGACACAGTAAACTGAATTTCACAGAATATTAGCTGGAAAAAGCCTTAAAAATGATCTCTTTAACTATCTTAATTAACAAACAACGGAATCAATGTTGAGAAAAGTGATGTAGCTTAGATATGGTCAATAAAGCATTGGTTACAGAGTTAGGGAAAGGAGAAGAAAGATGTCCCATTACTCATTATTACGTTTGAGGATTGGCTTGAATAGGGGGATATTCAAACAGATGAGATGGCAAAGTAGACTGGGAATCCAGAATATAGAGTTAAGTGAATAGGTATTTTAAATTTATCTTGGTTTATATTTTTCTTTTTGTTTCATAGAGGTAGTTCTTTAACATCCTGAAATTTTGTATTAAATAGGAGGGTTATTTAACAAGGATCTGTGTTAATTTTGCAACACTTGTTTACTCAAGAAGATTAAGACTATTTCCACTTGTTTGATCTGGATGTTGTGAAAGACAAGTATGGATCTAAGAGATCTTCTTGGCTGTCAAAATGTCTCGAGCACAAGGATTTACTTAGCCTCTTTCAGTACCAAAGAGTGAATGCTTTTTGTTACTAGATGCCAAGAGAACCCCAGAATAATATAACATGACTATAGAGATGATATTTATGAATATCAAAATATTTAATTATGGAATGACAGTTGCAATGGGGATGGGAAGGTGGATGGGATGATACAGTAGGAGGAGGCAGGACCTATCCCTTTGATATGAGTTTGGAATGTTATATTCCCAGGATAGATAATGAGGTCAAGAGAGTTTTCTAAGAGGCAGAAAATGGTACCCTCTTTGTTTTCATTACATTTCTCCAGGTCTAGACTGGGGTGTCTGCATAGAGAAAGAGATACATCATTAACTATTAAAGTTTCTGGAGAGAACATCCCATGAATCTGTAGATTCTATTTGCAGGAATCATCTTCTAGGATATATTTTATGGTGCTATGTGTTAGATGGAGGCTGAAGAGAAAACAAAAGTAACTAGCAGAAGGCCAGGAAAAGGATGTATTGAAGAGACATCTGGGAGATTTCTAGTTGAAGGAGGTGGTAGTATCTGTTAGTGCAACATGTATGTAGGTGAGAGAGTTGTACTTAAAGACACAGCTAAGCAGGATGAATTCTAGAGTCATATGAAGTTTCCTTCCTAATATTTTGGTGAAAATTAGAATATACCAACCAGGTCAATTAACACAGGCTGAATGCAACATATTTGGAGAAATCTGATAAATGGCAATATAGACAATTATCAGATGGACAGATTGATGATGGATGGACAAAGGGTGCTTTAGGAAGAAGTTAGGATGAAGAAGAGGAAGATCATGATATATTTGAACTATTTACTGAACTAACAAAATTTCAAGATTGGTGATTATTTTTAAAAATTAACAACAATTGTTTATACTTTTAAAGCTCTCATATATGTTATTTAACTGTGATACATGAACAACAGTAACAAGCTAGAGAGTTTTGAAAGTGAAGTTGTGTACATGAGAAAGCCCTAAGCCACCATGAGAATTTTTGTTTGTTTGTTTGTTTGTTTGTTTTTTAGGGCCAAACCCATGGCATATGGAGATCCCCAGGCTAGGGGTTGAATTGGAGCTGCAGGCGCTGGCCTACACCACAGCGAATGGCGATGCCAGATCCTTAACCCACTGAGCGAGGCCAAGGATGGAAACTGTGTCCTCATGGTTACTAGTCAGATTCGTTTCTACCCAGCCATGATAGGAACGCCCCACTATGAGGATTTTTAAAAAATTTTGTTATGTCCATTTGATCATAATCATTTTGTTGGGTGATTCTTTGGGGCTATTTAAACCATCTGCCATCATGAGCTGCTAGATTGAATTAAAAGAATTAAGGCATTTACTAGCTGCTCAGCTAGCCTCAGTTTTAGTAGCTATGACAACATTTAATGTATTGAACTGCTTTTCTATCTGGAGGCTGACTGAATTCCAGCTCCCTCATCTGTGCAATGAGGAAGCTGGACAAGATGATCTTAGAGAATTCCTCCAACTCTTCATTGCTATTTCTCAATGATTCTAGTTAAGCCACACAGAATGCATTTAGTTTACACTGTGCATTCATTCATTTCTTCTTAAATCCTGCAAAAAGTGCAAAGACAAAAGATGATATATTAGTGATAAAAATTCCAGGTAATGGGATTTATGCTTCTATACCACCTGATATCAGGGATCATGTATTTTTCAGTCTATAATTTAATAACTGAAGGGTTATTCTGATAATAGCTTACTCATCCTATTTTTTTTTTTCAGGTAAAGAAAACTGAGACTTACGAAGGTACTTAGAAACTAAGACTCCTACAAGGTCACACGGGCAGTAGAGAACTGGTCTCTTCGCAGTTCAGAGCCCTGCACAATACAGTACTTTCCACTCCAAAGCTCATCTGTTCCCTGATGAGGCTGATGCAATTTCTGTAAGACCTGCAGCTGGACCTTATGACTCTTGCCTGGGCATTTACGATGCAGTTAATTTGCACTGAGAAAATATTTCGATATCCACAGCTGCTCATTCATATGCATAAATCTATGTAGACAAAGATTTAAATACAGAAATATAGCTTGCATTGCAAGTAAGTTTCTTGGATGTTGTAAATACTCTCATTTCTGAGAAACTTCAGGTATAGAAAGTGGCCATATTCTTCCAAAGTTAAACTGAGTATTAATTTCAAGCTTTTGTCTATCATATCTTTGAGCCCATAAAGAAATGCACCATGGTTTGCAATGGTTTAAGCTTGATGACTTAATTCACAGTTGTTACTCTGAAGAAGATCAGAGTTTCACTCCATGCTAAAAAGAATATTTACTTTTCTTTCTTTCTGGATTAGCTACACAATTAAATGAAGTAAAAGTTGTTTAAAATAATTTCTGCTTAAAAATACAGTGAGTTATTCAAAGAAATTTTATAGTGATGGTTGAATGAACTTTTTTTTTCCCTCTGCCTGTGTCTGTAGCATGTACAAGTTTCTAGCCCAGGGATCAAAACTTATACCATAGCAACAACCCAAGCTGTTGCAGTGACGATGGCAGATACTTAACCTGTTGCCCTGCAAGAAACTCCCTGAATGACTGTTTTTAGTTCACAGAGCCATCCATGAGGATGTAGTTCAATCTGACCTTATTCCACCTCACTGCTTCTTTAATTCACCTGCAGGAGAGGCCTTAATTAACGAGAATGAAGCCAGAACAGGTTCATTGTGTTACTGACTGAGGAGTACTAGCAAGGTGTATGAATTTTCTTGATAATCTATATTTAGAGTGGAGCGGTAGGCAAAGCAATGGTGAGTGACACATGAATTTAGACCTCCTGCAGCTTGATATCGTCCTAGTAATACCACTGAGGTATGACCAACCATTGAGTGACACATACCAGCATCCTCATGTGACTTTGCCCAGTACTCTATGTAGAGGGAATCTCACCCAAAGTGTCAAATGGCAATTTTTGCAAGGTCCCTAAGTGTTTAGAGCAGTACTTCTCAAACTGTAATGTATGTACAAGTAATCTGTGGGTTTTTTTGGTCTTTATTTGTCTTTTTAGAGCTGCACCAGCAGCATGTGGAGGTTCCCAGGCTAGGGGTCGAATTAGAGCTGTAGCTGCCAGCCTATGCCTCAGCCACAGCAACTGGGGTTCTGAGCCACGTCTGCGACCTACACCACAGCTCATGGCAATGCTGGATCCTTAACCCACTGAGTGAGGCCAGGGAATGAACCCACATTCCCATGGATACTGGTTGGGTTCATTAACCACTGAGCCGCAATGGGAACTCCATAATCTGTGGATCTTGATAAAATGCAGATTCTGATTTAGTTAGCCTGGGTTGGGGCTCAAGATTGTGCCTTTCTAACAAGCTCTCAGTTGCTTATCTACACTGCTGGTTCAGAAACCTCACTTGGTAGATGAAAACTCTAGAATAATTCATCTTTTCCGCCAGCTGTCCACACAGCCCATTCTGCCACTCCTTTTATGTCTCTGCTGAAATACCACCTTATTAGCAAGACCTTCTGTATCCACTATATATTTCTGTCACTATCACTTTTACCTATTTTTTAATATTTATACTACTTATTACCACCTGAAAAAAATTTTATATTTATCTTAGAGGGTCTTTTTGGTTCACTGCTTTATGGTTTTCCTAGAACGCTGCCTGAGGCATAATAACGGTTTGGCAAAAAAAAAAAAAAAAAAAAAAAAAATTCTATTAACTGAATGAATATGGCCACTCTGCCACAATTCCTTAAATCAGACCATACTTATGAGTCTTCAGGCAATAATCCACTCTGTCCTTTGGAATTTTCTTTTTGAACTCAAGTATTCTGTTCAAGCACAAAAGGAGGAGAAAATCAGTCCCTATCCACTGTCTACTCAAGTCCCTGCTTGCTGATGGGGACCACTGACTTCCTCCTTCCTACCTGAGGCCCTTCTGAAGTCCTTGCAGTGTTCCCAGCAATCCTCTACTTAGCCAGGTTAAAGGCAAGGAGATGTTGGTGGCTTTCATGGGGACAGCTTGGCAGTTAATTTTCTCCATTTTTTGCTTTATGCAACATTTATATCATTCACTTGATTCTCCTAGCGAATATTTGGTGGTTTATTATTTCAACATCAGGCAGTAATCTCACACTAAATACAGGTGCTATTACATTAGCGAAAAGGCAAAAAATTCTGTAAAGACTTGCCCCAACCAGACTCTTTCTGAAAAATGTACAATTAGGTTGTAATCAATGTCTTTTTTATTCATCGATGGTGTCAAAGTTGAGTTACAGAGCTTTAAAAGATATGAAAGCTTTGATGATCTTTTCTTTGTTCTATATTAAAGAGCAATAGCTGTAGATCTTCTGCAATGCAGGAGGAAGGGAATTTCTCCACTAGGGTTGCTAAAGGTTTCATAAGAAAAACCCAGAAAGGCTCCATGTAGAAACAGCATCAACACCAAATGTCAAATCTAGGGATTCATTTACCATTTCTGCATCTAATATCGAGACTTGTGGTTGCCTGATGGGAGGGGGAGGGAGTGGGAGGGATCGGGAGCTTGGGCTTATCAGACACAACCTAGAATAGATTTACAAGGAGATCCTGCTGAATAGCATTGAGAACTATGTCTAGATACTCATGTTGCAACAGAAGAAAGGGTGGGGGAAAAAGTGTAATTGCAATGTATACATGTAAGGATAACCTGACCCCCTTGCTGTACAGTGGGAAAAACAACAACAACAACAACAACAACAACAAAAAAACACTAGGTCATTCATTTGATATTCGCTCAGCAAATATTTCCTAAGTATCTGCTATTAATATTTGTCAACACATTAAAGATATTATAGTGCACTTCTAAAATAAGGGGGATGCATTTGATAATTCTCTAAGAGAGCATAGTCATATTCATATTGAACAAATTAACATGGGAGATAAAAGTGAGTGGTAGAGGGTCCTTGCCCTCTAGAAGCTTACTAGAGTGGAAAAACATTCAACTCATACCAAGGGATAAACCAAGTGTAAGACTAGAGGTCTAGGGAGCTCATAAAAATAATCAGTCAGCAATGATTCAGCAGAGTAAAGATGGCTTCATCATGAAATGGGCTTCTGGGGGCCTTCAAGATGCGTAGGAGTTCTATGGGTGGAAGGGGAAAAAGGGAATTCCAGGAGGAAGAACTCACATAAGCAAAGGCCTGAAAACATGACAGTTTAGGACCAAGTGCAGGGGCAGGGAGGAGTCCTATGCAGCAGAGAGACAGGGAAAAAAGATGATGGTGATGGGTATTGGTAGGGGAAAGGGCTTGGAAATTGCCTGGGACAGTATTGTGAAAGCGGTGGAGTTTGTGTAAGGCATTGTGGAGTCACAAAGGAGATGGGTGTGTGTGTGTGTGTGTGTGTGTGTGTGTGTGTGGTGTATGTGTGTGTAGGGGGGTGATAGGCATTATGTTTCCTTTTTCCAAGTAGTGTTGCAGTAACTTCACCAAGTGAATACAGGTAATTGAAATTTTTATAAGACATAATATCCCATATTGCTTAAGTAGAATTTTTCCCTAAAGTATCAGATACATGATCCTTTCAAAAAAGAGAAAATAACTATTATGTTCTTTCTATCATTAATGTAATACGTGTTAATTTCAAAGCAAGCATGTAATTCAAACTGGATTAAAAAAGATGATAAGAAGGAATCACAATCACACTGCCAGAAAGAAACATCGTTTGTTTGTGACTCTTTAAATCTGGCTTCAATCCCACAACCTAGAACTAGACATTGAATAAGACTGATGATGTATAGAGTTATTCAGACAACTAGGACCAAGCTCATTTTAGGCAGAAGTGAGTATAACAACTTTGGCCTTACCCTGTGCAGTGAAACTTGTCGAGGAAGACATTTATTGACACATGACGATAATTATAAACTACTGATCATGATTTCAAAAAATGTGCTAAGTACTATGAAAAACACAGGTGGAAATGGTTTTATTATTTTTCAGTACATGCTTGCTTAGCACTTAATTTTTGCTTTGAAGCAAAAATGAAAAAGTAGAAGTAAAAATGAATCCCTTCAGTCTTCCGTTACTGTCAAGGGGAAACTCAAGTACTAAAAAAGGTAGACTTTTCTTCATTAGGTCAACAACTTTTTAAGAAACATCAATTATAATATAACACTGAATATAAATTTATCAGTGAACAAAAAATAGCTTTTGGTATCTGCATGCTTGGAACTCACAATCTTATGAGCTTAACAAGATGTTCTTTCTCCCTGTTCTCTGGAATAGAATTCCCACCCATTTTTCAAAGTGTGGTTCCAGTTCCCTATTTCCATGAAGTAATCTTGCACTGTTCTGGCTCTTGCAGGTTTATTCCTTCTCTTACATTCCATAATCCTTAGAGATGTGCCATTATCATAAATTTTGATCACAGGAACTGATCTCCATTGAATGTACCTAAGTCATTTCTCCTCAATAAGACAAAAAAAAAAAAAAAAAAAAAAAAAAAATCCTTGAAGACAAAGACCTGGGGTGGAAGTAGAGGAGGGGTTTTCTGAGTATATAGTAATACTGAGCAAGGTATCTAGAATATTCCTGATAAAAGAATTCAATGTAAATGAAAAAACATATTTACCAAAAGCCTGGTACTTGACCACATCAAAAGAAACGTCATATCAGCATGGATACCTGACAATACCGGTACAAATGAAGGAGACTTTGTGAGAATTTCCTAAAGGAAGCTCATGACATGCTCTTCTTTTCACTTGTTATTTTAGAGGTAAAATTTTCACCATTACTTAAATGTTGTTGAATTTAAATATTCCGCAACGACCTAAACAATCACAATCCGGTAAGTTTTCCATTTCAAACAACAGTGAAATTAAAGCTCAGTTACACATTAAATTTGCAAAGCGGGAAAATCTTTGCTTGATGTTGCATTACCACATTTCCAACTGATTTAAGGCCATGACAAATTAGAATGCAGTTAGACTATTAAAATAGTGTAGTCATTCTGTAAATCTGATTTGTACTTTGGCATTTTGAAACACTAAACTTATTGTTGTTATGTGCAGGTTTCTTTAGAAGTACTTTAAAAATCAACTTATATGATTTATAAGACATGCTTTGAACAGGCATCTTGATGAAGTATAGCACAGTATCCAAAATGAGTGTATTGCTTAAAGAAAACAGGGCTGTGAGGAAGCTTACGATGAAGATTTATGCTGATAGAATTAGGACATACTTGTCCCTTATTGCAACTTTTAAAGCTTGGAATCATTTTGTTCGAGGTTATTTGAATGGATGTCTTCACTATCAAGAGCTTCTAATTGGTGTAACAAAGTTCTGACCATCTTATCAGTCTGCAGAATTGTTTGAGATGAAATTTTTCAGAAATGGGAATACAGTCAGGGACATTCATGCCTGTGTCATATTACAATGTAGGGCATAGACGTTTGAGACGTAAAGAAAACAGCTATCAAGAAAATGGAAGAATCTCATGAATCAAGTTTTTGCTCTACATGAAGTAGAATTTATTCATCATGTGTTAACTCAGATCTTTTCACTTTCTGTTTTACAATGGGTAATTTTAGAGTTACTTATTCCTATTAGAAGACACGTCTACTAATGTTTAAGAAGTAGAAGGACTTCTCAAAACTGTCAGGGGAGAACATATTTCCTTGGTATGGTCATTATTCATCTTTGACAAACACATATCTCCACTTTTCAGATGGCTCTCTGGCCATATCTGGGCTAGGCCGCTAGAAGAAAACATTTCATACTTTGTTTTGGTATAACTTAATTGCAAATTCTAATTCTAAGGTCAGGCTAAGTGAAAGTAACATACCAAAACATACACAGCAGAATGTTTTTTTCTGTTCTCTCATAAAACATGGCTGGCCACCATTAATGGTAAAATCTAAGAGGTCACGGAAAGAACTCAGACCTTAATCTTCCAAACATCAAGAGACCAACTGATGTTAAGAAAGAGTCATTTGAAAAGGCCAAAGAAGCTCTTTATATCCACATGCATAGAAGCGCTTCCTTGAAGGCATCTTGTACTTTCATGTTTAGCTGTTCAATACTCCTCTCTGCTAGCCACGTGGACCAAAAACAATTGACTACATTTCTTGAAGGTAGAACCACCTTCCTCTGTTTTTTGTACAAAGTCTAGTTCTACATTCTTCACATATGTTTAATAAGACATCAACTCCATAATAGGTAACATCCCAGATGTCTCATTGAGCCTTATTCTGATCACAGAAACAGATGTTGAAACAAATAAAAAAGCAGGGTTTGGTTAATCCAATTTAGAGTATCTTATCAAGTTTCAGTTGACTAATTCAACTCCTGACATCTCACCAAGTCTCAGGGTTTACAGTGGTATATTCCAACCAAGGATAGTGTGGCAGTAGAGACAAAAAAATAAAATAAAATAAAAAATAAAATAAAATAAATAAAATAAAATAAAAAACTCATCAAGGAAGAATATCCAAAAAACCATGTTAGTGGGTTTTTTGTTTTCATTTTTATTTTTTTGGCCATGCCTGCCACATGTAGACGTTCCTGGGCCAGAGATCGAACCTGAACTGCAGCAGTGACCTGAGCTACAGCAGTGACAATGCCAGATCCTTAACCTGCTGGGCCACCAGGAAGCTCGACATTAGTATTAGTAAGAGTACATAATGCCACAAGAAGAGAAGATGGACTACTGGGTCACGGTCTATTTCTGTAGGTGACATCTCTTCACCTTGCTTCCTAAATCTTGCTTGTATAGTGTCTATTGCTGACCCAAAGTGTACACCAGGTAAGAATATAAATGAAATAAAACTGATGCCAGTTGTTATTTAAATTGGTATTTTCTTTTTTCATTTGGTCTTTTTGTCTTTTTAGGACTGCACCCGCAGCACATGGAGGTTCCCAGGCTAGGGGCCCAATTGGAGCTGTAGCCGCGGGCCTATGTCAGAGCCATAGCAACGCGGGATCTGAGCTGGGTCTGTGACCTACACCACAGCTCCCTGGCAACACTGGATCCTTAACCCACAGAGCGAGGCCAGGGATCATCGAACCCACGTCCTCATGGATGCTAGTTAGGTTTACTAACCACTGAGCCATGATAGGAACACTTAAATTCATATTTTCAAACAAGGCTTTCTAATTGACAGATGTTTTCTTTGGAGTATTGAGTAACAAAGCCTCATGTTCTCTGGATATGAACCACCAAATTTTCACCATAGATAGTTTTAAAAAATCTTGTTGGCAGAGACTGGTTAATACCAATACCGGTGATCAGAAACACAGCACCCCCTCGCACAGAAACATAGCAGAACATTGTAAGTTTGAGTTCTCACTGACCTTCAGGTTGGTATTGTGCTATAATCGTCACCGTCTGTCCAGCCCCTTTTAGTGCTGCAGCAGCCTGTTCATGGGATGCTCCACGAAGGTCAATGCCGTTCACCTGAAAGAGAGGAAGTTGGAGAAATTGGTATTTCATAAGGCATGTTTTTCTGATAGACAGAGGGCAAAAATTTCCCCAAACGGAGAGGCCATTGAAGATTATGTTATCTGCCTCAAAACCCATCACCAGGTATTTGAGGGCTAACTTAGCAAATTCCATGCTATTCAAAACTTCAGCTAGCTGAGACAGGAACTTTCTAACGTGGATGTTTGTGCCATGGTCTGAGTGGGTTGAAATTTTTGTCTACCCATGTCCACTAAGATTTTAGTGTGTGTAATGTAATATGCTTCTATGAGTTCCCTAGATTTCTGAGATAGATAGGAGACTTCAAAATTAGAAGGAAAACAGGATAATAAAGAGAGACACATGTAATATATGTAGACAAGTATGTGCTGACAGAATAATATATTCATATGAGATTCTGGGGAGACCATGTGGAATGGGGCTGGCTGCCTGCCAAATCCCTCTCTTTGGTCAAATGCCTGGCCTGTCATCCTGAGCTTGGTTTGACAGCCCTGAGCCTTGTTCCAAAATAAACTTGACTGCTCCATTTCTTATGTACAATTCCAGAATGAATTGTGACAAAATGAAATAGAGAATGCCAGGAGTTTATGTCGCTCTTGCTAACTCCCATTTTGGGGCTTGTGCCAAAAGAGAAACAGAGCATCTAAAAAATAAGCACAGAAACTGCCGAGAGGGAAAAAAAAAAATCACTCTGAAGTCAAATTTAATGAGAAGCAAAAGCTAAAAGCTTTCTTGAATCAATTCTGTATAAGCCAACACAATGTAATTACTGAATCCTTTCCAGTGACAGGACTCTGCGTCTGCTCCAAGGAAGGACGGTGGGTGGGGGACACAGGTGAACAAGACAAGCCCCTAAGAAGCTTTTCCAATTCAACTGAATACACAGAAAGTCCAGTTTTCCAACTTACACAACTGATACCAGAATTCTGCTTCCTTTTCCTTATAGAGAAGATGGTTATGGACCACGAAGAAGAATGAAAGAACTGATCAGCTTATCTACATGTAAAATATAGAATCCTATTTGGCTTCTCATAAATCCTCACTGACAGTGACATTGGGTGGTGGATGGGGGTTGCCACTGTGTTTCCCTTGCAGGCCTGCAACATCTGTGACCTTCAATTCCATATGATAGGCCTCTCATCATCACTTCGTTAAGTTTCCTTATTTATTTCTGTAAACTTCCTGGCTTTCTATTCTGGTGAAAGCCCTGGTCGGCTTTCTATGCTTACCAAAAGCATTGATTACATACATGGTAACACCAGGAAGTTCACCGGGCTGCCAGGCCACTCCTCACCTCACCAGCTCAGTGACAGTCAATCACCTCTCTGAACCTCAATTTTCTCCTGCCTCAAGGGAAGGGACTATTTGGCTCTTTGAGTCTAAAGCCCCTTTGAATTATAAAATTCCAGATTTAATCTGTTAAATGACAGTCTTCAGAGACCGTCTAGGGATTGATGAGTTCACAAGTATGACTCAGAGAGCCGGAAGAGATAGGAAAAATAAACTGACCCAGGTTCTTGCCTACAGGAAGCTGAATGCACAAACATAGATCCAATGATCTTTCTTCTGTTAAACAATTAACTTATTATTAAAAAATAATGTCGTTATGATAATGATTTCTTATGTTCCAGAAAGGTATAAAAAGAAAAGTTAAAAGTCCCCTCACCATATTCACTCCCAGAGTTAACCACTGTTAGCAGTTTATTATGCATGCTTTTTAGAAATCTGGTACATACACGTGCAAGCACATGGCTTTATCTCTATTTGTTCCTTTCTCTACTTATTATTGACTTCTTATTTATATGGATAGGGTCATATCATATACACAATTCTATAACTTGTTCTTGTTTAGCTTTTCATTTAACAATATATCTTAGACATCACCCATATCTGCTCATATCATTCTATCTTTCAATGAGTAGCCTAGTATGGATGTACCAATATTTTTTCAACAGGATCCCTACTGATGTGGTTAAGACTGGGTCCAGCTTTTTGCTAATATCAACACTTATAAAAGTGTTTCTGTAGAATAAATTCCCTGGAAACATACTTCTTAAGTTAAAAGGTATATGCATCATTTGTTTCTTTTAGTTTGCTGTTGTATGTTTTAAAAATAATCATTTATTTACTGAACAAACAGAAACTAATAATGAAGAATACAAAATCAGGCCATAATCTCATTGCATAATGTATTAAGATAAAAATATAATTAATATTCAGTTAGTCCTCCATATGTGTGGGTTCTGCATTGGCAAATTCAACCAAACTTGGGTTAAAAATATTAAAAAAACAATTTCCAGGGAAGTTCCTATTGTGGTTCAGCAGTTAATGAACCCAACTTGTATTCATGAGCACACGGGTTCAATCCCTGGCCTTGCTTGTTGGGTTAAGGATCTGGCATTGCTGTGAGCCGTGGTGTAGGCTGCAAATATGTCTTGGATCTGGCTTTGCAAAGGCCAACGGCTACAGCTCCGATTGGATCCCTGGCCTGGGAACTTCCATATGCCGTGGGTGTGGCCCTAAAAAGACAAAAAGAAAAAAAAATCCAGAGTGTTCCAAAAAGCAAAACTTGAATTTTCTACATGCCTGGCAACTATTTACATAGCATTTTCATTGTATTAGGTATTATAAGTAATCTAGAGATGATTTAAAGTATACCATAAGAAGGTGTGGTACATATATGCAATGGAATACTACTCAGCCATAGAAAAGAATGAAATAATGTTATCTGTAGCAACATGGATGGACCTAGAGATTAAGTGAAGTAAGTCAGAAAGAGAAAGATAAATACCATATATCACTTATATGTGGAATCTAAAATATGGCACAATGAACCTATCTGTAGAACAGAAACAGATTCACAGATATAGAGAACAGACTTGTGGTTGCCAAGGGCGGGGGGAGTGGGAGGGACTGGGAGTTTGGGGTCAGTAGATGCAAACTATTACATTTCGAATGGATATAATAAGGTCCTACTGTATAGCATAGGGAACTATATCTAGTCTCTTGGAATAGAACATGATGGGAAATAATAAAAGAAAAAGAATGTGTATATATATATATTTATATACATGTATGACTGAGTCACTTTTCTGTACAGCAGAAATTGGCACAACATTGTAAATCAACTATACTTTAATATTAATAAAAATAAAGTGTAAGGGAAGATGAGAATAGATTACTCTGCCATTTTATATAAGGAACTTGAGCATCCATGGATTTTGATGTCTGTGTGTGTGTGTAGGGTTGTTCTTGGAAAAACTGTATGCAGATAAAGCACAAACATGAAAATTAAAGCAATACAAAAAGCATAAAAGTAAAAGGTTTATTCTAACTCTTACTATTCTCTATCAAAGGCAACCATATTGATGGCTTCTTATATATACAACCAATGTTTTCCTCTTATGACTGTAAGTAGGTTTATAAAATTATAAGTAACTTAAAATTTTGTATAAAAGATATTTCACATAAATATTTTAGGTATTGCTTTATATCTTGAGTTCCTTACATTTACTAACATATCAGAGAGCATTCTTTTAATTGCTGAAGCGTAGTTGATTTATAATATTATATTGGTTTCAGGTGTACAACATACCGACAATATTTTCAGAGACTATATGCCATTTAAAGTTATTACAACATAATGGCTGTATTTCCCTATGTTGTATAATATATCTTTGTTGCTTATCTATTTTATACAGAGTAGTTTGTATCTGTTAATCCTGAGAGCATCCTTCATTCACATCTTCCTATACATTATCTCATTCTTTTTAATAGCTATGGAGGGTTCTATTAGTCAATGTAAAACAATTTACTTTATCAGGGCACAGGTGATGGGTGCATAGGTTGCTCTAGTATTTTGCTATTATAAACAATTTTTTAACATATATCAACTAACAATAAGTAGTTGGATAAAGGGTATGAGTGTTAAATTTTGATGGGTATTGCCAAGTTTGCCTCCAAAAACTTATACTTCATTAACTTATACTTCAACAAATAAGACTGGTTATTTTCTCACACTTTGTAAAAATTGTTCATACCCCAACATTTGACCTTGGCCATTCTGAGAGGTAGACAATTACATTTTTAAATTTTGCATTTCTTCAATTATGAGGTTAAAAATCTTTTTATATGCTTGTTGGTTATTTAAATTTATTTTTGTATAATATACTGATTGACTTACTTTGTATTTGCCTTTTTTTTCTTTGATTTGGATAATTTACTCTTAAAAAAATCTGTCTGGCATTCCCATTATGGCTTAGTGGGTTAAGAACACAACATAGTGTCCACGAGGCTATGGGTTCGACTCCTGGCCTTGCTCAGTGGGTTAAGGATCTGGCATTGCCTCAAGCTAGGGTATAGGTTGCAGATGCAGTTTGGATCTGATATGGCATAGGCCTGAAGCTGCAACTCTGATTTGACCCCTAACCTGGGAACTTCCATATGCTACAGGTGTGGCCGTAAAAAGAAAAAAAAAGAAAAGGTAAAAAATTTATCTGCACATACTAGGAATATTAGTGCTTTATCAATTGCAAATATTCTTACTAGTTTGCTACTTGTATTTTTTATTATTGTATTTTAAGTATTTAAAGTTTTCCCTTGCTATTCAGAAGTTTAGAATGTTTTACATAGTCACTTTTTTTCCTTTTAACTTTTGAGTTTTGTGTATCTTCCCCTTTCCTATATATATTAAACAAATTACCCATATTTTCTCCTAGTTCAACCATGGTCTAATTTTTAGCCACTTAATCTTTTATCTACTGGAGTATATTTTATTTTGTTATTTTTTTATTCAAGTGTAATTGATTTACAATGTTGTGCCAATTTCTACTGTTCAGCCAAGTGACGCAGTCATACATATATATACATTCTTTTTTTATATTATTTTCCGTCATGGCCTATCCCAGGAGATTGAAATAATTTTAGTGTTTGATGTGAGAACCAGGTAAACACATTTCTTCTTGGACCTTTTCATTGCAGCATCAGACATCTACATCTTTCTTTTTCTTTTTTTCTTTGCCTTACAGGGCCACACTTGCAGCATATGGAGGTTCCCAGGCTAGGGGTCCAGTCGGAGCTGTAGCCGCTGACCTACGCCAGAGCCACAGCAACGTGGGATCTAAGCCGTGTCTGAGACTACACCACAGCTCACGGCAACGGTGGATCCTTAACCCACTGAGCAAGGCAAGGGATCGAACCCACAACCTCATGGTTCCTAGTTGGATTCGTTAACCACTGAGCCATGACGGCAACTCCTACATCTTTCAATACTCTAATCATCCTCTGAATTTTTTTCTCAGTTAGTACACTAAGGGGGCATGAAAAAGTGGAAAAGAACAAAAGATTTGGAGTCAGAGATGACTAGGTTTGAATCTTGAGTCCACCAATTATACCTAAGTAACTTGGGAAAGTCATTTAACTCTTTAAACTTCAGCTTCCATGTCTGTAAAATAGGCACAATATGTATCTACCTATCAGGTCTGTTGCATGAAATAAAGGAGACCATATCTATAAAATCCTTAACACAGAGCCTGGCACAAATAGGCATTAAAGGAATAGTATCTATTATGCTGTGA
The DNA here is from genome assembly GCF_054392235.1 of Sus scrofa. Lineage (NCBI taxonomy): Eukaryota > Metazoa > Chordata > Mammalia > Artiodactyla > Suidae > Sus > Sus scrofa. Next base: position 17,934,660 of record NC_139391.1, read on the forward strand.
GTATGTCTTCAAAGAGCTGTGATTATAAGTGATGAAATAAAATCTAATTGCCATCGTGGCTCAGTGGTAACGAACCCAACTAGCATCCATGAGGATGTGGGTTCGATCCCTGGCCTCTCTCAGTGGGTTAAAGGTTCCGGCGTTGCCTTGAGCTGTGGTGTAGGTTGCAGACACGGCTTGGATCCCATGTTGCTGTTGCTGTGGCATAGGCTGGCAGCTGTAGCTCCGATTTGACCCCTAGCCTGGAAACTTCCATATGCCACGGGTGCAGCCCTAAAAAGACAAAAGAAAAAAAAAATCTAATGGGAATAATGGGACTCAACTAAATTAACTTGTCCATCCAGGACTTGCACATTAAAGACGGTCTCCATAGGGGAATGGACCTGCCTAAAGTCACATCAGAGTTAGCATAGGATCAGCACCAGCCAGGGTTTCTTGCCCAGCCTAGGCTTCTTTCTGCCCTATTATGTGTGTCCATGTGTTTTCCACTGGGCCAGTAATAATCAAATCTTTTTTTTCTTTTTTTTAGGGCCACATTCGTGGCTTATGGAGGTTCCCAGTCTAGGGGTCTAATCGGAGCTACAGCTGCCGGCCACAGCCACAGCAATGCCAGATCTGAGCCGCATCTGCGACCTATACTACAGCTCACCACAATGACGGATCCTTAACTCACTGAGTGAGGCCAGGGATCGAACTCGCAACCTCATGGTTCCCAGTTGGATTCGTTTCCGCTGCGCCACAATGGGAACTCCATCATCAAATCTTGAATCAAATCTTATTCATCTTGAACCCTATTCTACATGGGTCTCCACATCTGTGGAGCATTGGGTGCTGATGTTTTCGTGAGCAATACCACATTGCCTGTCTCCCTGTTGATTTTCCTCTGGGTTTTAGTAAACGTGCTTTCCTCCAGGCTTTCAAACTTTTCAAAGTCACTTTGATTCTTATTTCTATCCTTGAGGTTTGAGTTGTTATCAGCAATCTTTTTTCAAATAATATTTTCACAGGGATTCAAAAACAGTTCACATTATTGGTCCAACACTTTACCCAGTGTGACACAGTCTCAGATGTTTATTATTTCTATTTTTCTACTTCAGTTTTAATTTTCTCTTCTTGAAGTATGGACTGGAAGATGAGATGCTGTTAATTATTGTTGAGATTAACAATGATAATCATTGCTAATATTCACTGAATATCAGGCATGCTCATATACACACATGAGATATTTATACACTGTCTCATTTAATTCTCAGGAGGCTGTGATTATTTTTCTGACTTGACAAATAGGAAAACAGAGCCCAGAGAGAATCACTAGCTTGTTCAAAGTTAAACAATTGGAAGCAGTTAAGGATTTAAAATGTTCTAAAACTCTTGAGCTCTTTACCAATTTCTACTGCTCTTCCTTTAATAAATAACCTGTCCAATTCTGAACATCTATGCATTTAAGATGCCAATACTGAAACTTGCCTTTCAAACTCCCTGAGACTGCAGTGCACAATTGAGTGTGGCTGGTCTGTTCTTCAACAGCCTCAAACTTAGACATTTTGGCCCTGCTTATAATGATCAGATCATGTAGCACTAAAGCAAAAGGCTTTGGATGCTAGAAAATTCAGTCTAGTGCTATCTCCTTATATATACAACTGCCATTAAATTGTAGAAAAAATTAAATTCTATGTGTTATGCTATCCTTTTTCACAACCATGTTGGTGACAGAAATTTAGCATTTCTAGTGGATTTAAGCAGTTGTAGGGTTTTTTTTTTTCAGATGCTAATGAGAAGGTGAGTGGTGGACCACGTCCAGAATCAATGTTTTTTTTTTGTTTGTTTGTTTTTGTTTTTTGTTTTTTTTTTCTCTTTGTTTTTAAAAGATGAGCACTGAGTTTGCTATTTCAGCCACTAGGGCCCCTGGCCTGGTGCTCCAGGGATTCCCTGGATAAAGGACTCAGTGTTCTCCAGAAACATTGGACTGTTTCTTAGTATTAGAGAGAGGATGACATCAGAATCAGAATTTGGGCAATCAGGAGAGACTTTGTGACTCTCTCAAACCCCTGATCAAAATGTATATCTTTAAGCCGATTCAGCCATACTGTTCTCCCATTGAGTTGACCTTTTTCATTTCTCTGATTCAGGCATTTCTGCATCCCTGCACACGCTATTTTCCCTACCTAGAGTATAATTTTTCATCTCTTCCTCACCTGGAAAACCTCTCCTAGTCCTTAAAGATTCAATCTGAAAAGCTTTGGTTTCTCCAGCAAATCTGAATGAGAGCCTTGCTCTGTAGAGCATTCTTGGATGTGCTTTTTCCTCCTTCACTTTTCTGTATATCATGTCACTCCTTTCTGACCTGAAACCTCAGCTGCTAACTGAGTTTATTGGGCTTCCCTTGAATGCCATTCATTGCTCTTCTCTAGCTGCTATTAGTGTCCACTATCTTTAATGCTTGTCGTTTTGATTACAATGTGTCCCAGTGTGTTCCTCTTTGTGTGAATCCTGTGTGGGACTCCCACACTTCCTGGACTGGGGTGACTCTTTCCCAGGTTAGGAAGGTTTTGAGCTATCATCTCTTCAAATATCTTCTCAGGCCCTTTCGCTCTCTCTCCTCCTCTGGGACCCCTATAATGTGAATATTTGTGCACTCGGTCTTGTCCCACAGGTCTCTTAATCTGTCCTCATTTCTCTTCCTTCTGTTTTCTGCTCAGTGGCAAAGATTTCCAACGCTCTTGTCTTCCAGCTCACTGATCCATTCCTCTGAATCATTTAGTCTATGATTGATTCCTTCTAGTGCACTTTTCGTTTCAGTTATTGTATTCTTCATCTCTGTTTGGCTGTTCCTTCTATCTTCTAACGTTGACTTAAAAACATCTAACTTCTCACTCTGTGCCTCCATTCTCCTCCTGAGTTCTTTGATCATCTTTAAATAGATGGCCTGTCTCCACTTCACTCAGTTCTTCTTCTGGGATTTTACCATGTTCTTTCATCTGGAACACATTCCTTTGCTGCCTCATTTTATCTAAGTTGCTGTTGGTATTTTTATGCATGTGGTAGGTTCGTTATGTTTCTCACCTTTGTAGGAGTTCTATGGGTCCCAGCAATGCACTTCCTCTCTCATTAACCAAGCTAGAAGCTCTAGGGGTTCTCCTAAGAGAGCTGCGTGGTCCTTCTTTTAAGGCTGACTATGTGGGTGGTCTGGTAGGCTTAGTAGGTCCCTAGTCTGGTTGGCTGTCAGGCCCTGCCTTGTGTGGATGCTGCTGGTTGCTGTTTAGCAGGTCCTGGTCACAAGGTGGCTGGTTGCAGAATCTTAGGGGCCCTGGGGCTAGTGCTGGCTCACTGGTGGGTGGAATCAGGGTCCCAAAGACTCTGGAGTCTGTTGTCTAAACACTGACAGGTGAAGACAGATCCTAGGGTTACTGTTGGAATCCTGGCAGGCAGAGCCAGTGCATGGGAGGTCAATTATGACAACATAGAAGCTTTCTTACCGCTATTATTCTTTAATGAGCACTTAGTGTAATACCTAGAGCTAAACACAGTGCTCACACAAATTCCATTTCTTTAAAATATCCATTTTTGTCATTTCCTTTTCCAGCTTAAGGGAAGGAGTGACAGATAGCCATTATCAAGCCATTATCATTTATTATTCAGTGGTGGGCAGTGACAGGAACACACATGATTAAGCATGGACTGGCCAGTGCTATGACAGGATAAGGTCAGACTACTCTGAGACCCCGAGGAGGGGTCCCCACCCAGGCATGAGGAGGTATGAGAAGGTCTTCTGGAGGAAGTGAAATCAGAAATGAGATCTGAATGGGTTATCCATGAGGATGGGTAGGGATGTCCCTGGAGGGCTGTGGAGAGAGGGACAGGCTGAGGAGTAGCAAGAGTATCCCAGGCAGTGAAGGAGGGGAAGGTCTGGAGGTGAGAGGGGGGACTGGCTCATCCGAAGAAAAGCAAGTTGTTACTAAAGAGCAGAGAAGGGGAGAGATGAGTGGTGAGGCAGGAGAAATGAAGGTCGTGGTGATGCTAATGATGAAGATGATGGTGGTGGTGGTGACAGCTCATGTGGACATACTGACTCTGCGGCAGGCCCCATTCTAAGCATTTCCTGTATACGATTTCCTTAACCCTCATGACAGCTCTACGAAGTAAGAACCCATGCCTGTTCACTGTATAGAGGACCCAGGGGCAAAGGCAGGTTAAGTACTTATCCAAGATTCCCCTGCTAATATATGGCAAAGCCAGGAGTCAAACCCAGGCGATCCGGTTTAAGGGTTAGCATTCCTAACTATGACATATTATTATTGCTTCTCAAGGATCTGGAGGTACAGGACATAGTAAGCCAGTTAAGTGAATTTAGAGTTTTTCATGACTACAGTGAGGAGTCATTCTTCAGCTTAGAATTGAGGAATATTATCTCACCATCTCTACCGTACCCCAGGAGTACTTACAGCTGGAGAGAATACAGACTATGCAAGAGACATGTACTATTACCAGCCCTACTAAGAGCCTCCCAAGTTGAATTGATCTCTTTGGAGATGCTTCTCAGAAGGCAGCAGCACCGCTCCTGGCTGCTAAAGTTTTCCATTGCAGCTCATGTTCTCCACCTGCTCTGAAAACTCTCATGGGCACACTGGGTTCAGACTTGGGAAGACCGCAATTCAAACCTTGGTCCCATCAGTTACCAACTCTATGACCTTGGGTACTGTTACTTAACCCCTTTGAGCTTCCGTTTCCTCATAGGCAACTAAGATATTAACTCGTATTTTGCTGGGCTGTTGGAAGGAAGACTAAGATAATACAAATAAAGTACTCACCAGAACACCTGGCACATATCCATTATCTATTAAACGAGGACTTCTAAATGGACTTCATCAGCGATAATGAAACCAAAGAGTAGATCTGGTACATGATGGTTTTCGAATAAGAGTAGCTAAGAACTACACATCTGACTAAATTATTAATTGTAAAAAAAATACAAAGGAGTAACCCGGGGGAAAGGGCTGGATAATTGGCACCAGATTTCAATTAAAATTCGTCAGGTGCAGAACACAAGGGACTGTTTCAAGCAAATTATTTCGCAGTTGGGGGTCTGATTGGTATGTGGCAAGGGGTGGTGGGGGCAACAGGGAAGAAATTGGGGCAGAGTCCAGACCGTTTCTACTTTATCTGAGGGAATAGGGGCAGTAAAATGAGCAGCTCTGTTACCAGGGAATTAAATCAAACTAGAAGCCTCCACCTCTTCTCAAGAGGGAAACAAAAGATTTATTTTTATTTGCTGAAGTGCTGTGATAGAGTGGGGTGGAAATGTGGGTTCTGTGGCTAACCCCGCCACTCATCCTCAGGCCAGCTAATGAGTCACTAAGGAAAGTAGAAGGTGCTAGGCCTCCACCATTTCTAGGGTCCCCTGTGGCTCAAAATTCAATGATTTCCATGGCTTAAAAATAACATCTCAGGAGTTTCCGTCGTGGTGCAGTGGTTAACGAATCCGACTAGGAACCACGAGGTTGTGGGTTCGATCCCTTCCCTTGCTCAGTGAGTTGAGGATCTGGTGTTGCCATGAGCTGTGGTGTAGGCTGAAGACGGCTCGGATCCCGCATTGCTGTGGCTCTGGCATAGGCTGGTGGCTACAGCTCCAATTAGACCCCTAGCCTGGGAACTTCCACATGCCGCGGGAGTGGGCCTAAAAAGACAAAGGAAAAAAAAAATCTCAAAGTACTTTACAGTTAGGAAACTGCTTTCCCACCTCACATCTTTTTTTTTTTTTTTTTAAATCAAGTAAGGTGAGACATAAACAAATGAATGTAATAAAAGCATTTATGTGTATTAAGTGATCCTTATCACATACTTGTGAAGGTGGCAAGGAAACTATAAATATCCCATTTAATCTTGAATTGTGAGCAGGCTGGGGTGGCTGGCATTGCGAATGAGAGAAAGAACAGGAAAACGGCACCAGCAGGTGTGGACCTTGAATGCCACTTTGAGCTGAGGAAGTTTTGTCAATGAGTGGCCGGGGAGGGTTTTGCAAAGGCATTTAGTACAATTTGACTTGGGTTTGGGGAAGGATAACTATGGCAACAGTGAAAAGTTGGTGTTGGAGAACTAAGCCATCAAAAATAGGATAAGCAGATGGGAGACTATTGAAATATTATACGTGGTAGATGATGAAGGCCTGAATTAGAAAGATGAGAATGGAATTGAGAGTGGGAAACAAGCATAGACTTGAGAGAGGACATGGAGGGAGGTTCTATATCACTATTCTCCTCAAATATTTCTGGGAACCATATAGGGTTTAAATAGTATTTATAGTGTTCAGTGGAGGGGAAACAGGTGATGAGAAAGGTGATTAGAAGGGTGATGATACCCTTAATTAAAATGGGAAGGCAGGGTGGAAAGTGGGTCTGGACCAGAGGATAATGCATTTTGTTTTAGTCCCATTTTTTTTGCCACACCCGTGGCACGTGGAAACTCCTGGGCCTGGAATCAGACCCGGGCCACTCCAGTGATAATGCTGGATACTTAACCTGCTGCACCACAAGGGAATTCCATGCATTTTGTTTTAGACACATTGCGTTTGCTGTGTCTGTTGGACAGCTACAATTTTACAGGCAGTTGGAAAATATCTGAAGCTCAGAGAAATAGTTAATGTTAATAATCACTTTCTTCTTGTTATTCCTAAGGTTGGTCCCCTAATCTGATGAAATGTGGAAGAGGCTTGCTGTACAAAAATGGGAGTAATAAGAGTACCCACTTCTCAGAGTTGCTATATGGTGGGTTAGTTAATACATGTAAAATTTGTATAGCAGTGCCTGGTATATAGGAAGGACATAAGATTATGAACTATGACCGACCTCTCTCCTGACACTCCAAGTAAGAAGATGACCTGAACTAGTATAAAATTATCTCAATAAAGAGTTAGCAGGCCAAGGGAATTCCCATTTGGTGCAGTGGAAACAAATCTGACTAGTATCCATGAGGATGCCGGTTCAGTCCCTGGCCTCGCTCAGTGGGTTAAGGATCCAGCGTTGCCATGAGCTGTGGTGTAGGTTACAGACTTGGCTCGAATCTGGCATTGCTATGACTGTGGTGTAGGCTGGCAGGCTGGCAGCTGCAGCCCTGATTCCACCCCTAGCCTGTGAACTTCCATATGCTGCAAAAAAAAGAGTTAGCCGGCCAAGAAGTGTTAAGATGATAGGCATGGAAGAGGAAGCATGGTACTCTGGAAAGCACTGTCCTAGGAGCTGGAAGTCCTGCGTACCCGTGCTATTCTGCTTCGCTTATTTCACATGGCCAAATCCCTTTACCTCCCTGGGCCTCAGTTTCTTCATCTAGAAAGAGAGTGATTACTAAACAAATATATTCTATGCTTCATATGCATTTTGTTGACAGCTTGAGAAAAACAGTTCATTCAGCATTAAACTTTTCAAACACCCTTGAGCACGTCTCAGAGTGAATGAACTATAAATTGTATTTGAAGTGGAAATTTCTAATTAAGTTTCCTTCTCCTCCTGGAGGCTGTTGCTCTTGGTTGTGAGTGATAACACTGCTGACAGTTGCTGCATGAAAGCTCAAGACCAGAATCCTCCTGGAGCAGAGGCAGAATGAAAAATTGATATGGGATATTTACACGTCTTGGCAGTTAAAATTAACATCCCTTTTAAATTTGGCTTGCTGATGCAAAAGTAGGCATATATTTTTAAAAAAGGAAACCTTTAAAATGGTTTGGTTTACTAGGGCATTTGTAGAGGACTGATCATTTTGAAGTCTTTAATTGAAAATGGTAAGGTATAATTTGCCATCCAAATCCAACCTACTATAGGCCAAAACACAGTAAATAACTTCTAGGATTCTTGTGTTTTGAGTAACAAAGCAACTATCTTTATAAGAATATGTAAGCAAAAAATGTTGTAACCTTATATTATGCCAATATAGGATGATATTAGTATCTCCATCTCTGACTTTTCTCTTAAATCTAGACCTGTAAATCTATCTGCTTATTTGACATTCGAATGTCTAGGATTTTTCAAACTCATTATGCTCAAAATCAAACTCTTAATTTTTTCCTTGTTTATGGGGAATTTTTCCACTTTCAGTAAATAGTAATACCATCATCCACCACTCAACCAAGAACCTAGATAATGGAGTTCCCTGGTGGCCTAGTGATTAAGGATTCAGCATTGTCACTGCTGTGGCTCGGGTTCGATCCCAGGCCTGGAAACTTCCACATGCCTCAGGCATGGCCAAAAAACAAACAAACCAAAAAACCCACAAAAACAAACAAAAAACCCCTACATACCAGTCAACCTTAATTTGCTTTTCCTCTCATCTCCCCCATACAGTCCATCAGCAGGTTTCTTTGTAGGTCCAAGCTGTATTTCAATTCCATCCAGTTTTCTCCAACTCCACCCCATCCCCCTTGGCCAAGCTACCATCTCTCCAGGAGATACTGCAATAGGCTCTCCTTTTTCCTCCCAATTTTGGCCACACCAGAGGCATTTGGAAGTTCCTGGGCCAGGGCTCAAATCCGAGCCATATCTGGAACCTATGCTTCAGCTGCGGCAACACTAGATCCTTCACCCACGCTGCCATGCTGAGATTGACCCAGCGACACCACAGAGACAAGCCAGATCATTAACCCACTGTGTCACAGAGGGAACTCCTGCAACAGTCTCTTAACTGGACTCCTTGCTTTCACTCTGACTCTCCCACTCTCTATCCATCTTTAACCCAACAGCCAGAGTGATCATTTCAAGATATATTTCAGATTATGACTCTGTCTTGCTAACTTTTTTCCCATTGGTTTCTTGTACTTTGAATAAAATCCAAACACCCAACCTTGACCTCCACTTGTCCTTCTGAGTCCACCTTAGTCCTCTCTTTGCCCCTTTTGTTCTACAGGCACAAGGACCTTCATTCTATTTCATTCAAGTTCCCTCCAGCCTTAGGGCACTTGTATCAGCTGCCTTTCTGACTGAAGTGCTCTTTCCTAGCTCTTCTCATATGGGCTCCCTCATTTCACAAGTCGTAAAGGCCAATTCCTCAGAGAGGTCTTTGTTGACTACCCCATTTAGAGTAGCTTTCTCGCCTATATTTAATATCCCATTTTAATTTCCTACAGCACTTAGGCCCACCAGATGTTTTGCTTTTGTTTATCGTCTCACCCACTCCCAGAAAAGCTTCCTATGAGTAGGGACTTTGTCTCATGTCCATCCATGCCTCTAATACCAGGAACACTGCTTAGATACCCAATGACGTTTTCTGAATCAGTAAATGATTACAACTATTAGAGCACATTGTTTTTATTTTAATCATTAAAATGTATTTGACAACTATTTATTGCATACTTATTATGAGCTAGGTACTAATCAGAGTCCTTTTCAGAAGGAATTTGTCATCTAGGGGGAGAATGATTGATTAAACTGGATTCCCTGAATCACAATTTTTGAGGGTGAGCCCCAAGCATCTTAATTTTTAAAAAGCTCTCTAATGACAGATGATCAGTTAGAGGTGGGCACCTCTGGTGGAGATGTAACTCTTTGCTCTCCTAGGCACTCTTGCTTGCTTTTCATTCGTATGAAATTTGATCTCAGTATCAGGCTGTGCTTTGACTTACAAATGCTCTGGCCCTTTGGGTCTCTATCACCAATTAGGACTTGGCAGAATGGCTTGGGAATTTCCTTGAAGATATACTTTGGAGAGGAGTACATGAACACGACAGGAGTGACTCATACAATCCATGACAGACCCATTCTCTTAACTCTAGGGCTCTGTCCACCTTACTGCACTTTGTGCTTGGGTCGCAGTTGATACGCATCTCTCAGAATTGTGCTGGGCAGAGGAATCATGGCGGAGGTGTCCTTGAAGCCTCCAGGCCATGTCTCAGTGCCCTTGAAAACACTGCTGCTGAACTCACCTCTACATCACTCAAGTGCCAAAACTGCTTAGGTAAAGGGTCAAACTCTGGGGCATGAGGCTAAATTCCTGCCATCAAAGATCTGCTTCTCATCTCACACTCTCCCTCTATTCTGGGATAGATGTGTGTGTGAGTGAGAGTCCAGGCTGACAGATTCTTTTAGGTTTGAGTCAGATGGGAAGCTGAAGCCTTTCTTTGATGGATGGCGGTAATAAATGCAGCTGCTTGTGTTTGCTCAGCATGTTCTGCACTTTGAAATCAATGCACTGATGGCAAATACTCAATTATTTAAAGAAAAAATGTATTGTTCTGGGTTTCTGATATTAAACTCTCACTAAATTTAATCTCATGTTCAAAAAGACCATCGATGGGGAATTGAATAAATAAGTATGAAATATCCACGCAATGGAATACTATGCACCCATAAAAAGCAATCACATATATGTCTAATATTTTGATACTGAAAGATATCCATGATATATCACTAAATTAAAGGAAAACAAGTGAAAAACTGTATGTATACAATCCTGCTGTTAGAGTAGAAAAAAAGAAAAGGCTATATTATAGAGAATGCATGAAAGGTTACACAATCAAACGCTAATGGAGATTTCAAAGGGCTAATATGTCTTGATGATGGATGGGGTGGGGGAGAAAGGCTGAAGAAGAGAGAAGGGATTGCATTTTATTTTATAGCCTTCAGTAGAACCTGAATCATTTTTAGGTGAACATGTAAGAACAATTTTCAATGTTATTTAAAAAGTTTTAACTATTGGATTTGAGGTTTATGGTACTTTGACAATAAAAAATAAAAAGGGTTACCAAGGCAGATTAAAAATACAGTAATGTTCCTAGGAAAACTGAGTAAATTTGACCAAATTTTCAAACATTACATAAATCCATTCGCTGGATATTTACTGAGTGTCTTTATTGTAGTAAGGTTTGGGGATGCGTCAGTAAAAATAAGAAATGGCTTTGCCCCTAGTGACCTAGAATCTACCAGAAATTCTCAGTGGGGTATGGAAATGTGGGGAAGAAGTAGGTGTTTTTTTTTTTTTTTTTTTTTTTTTTGTCTTTTTGTCTTTTCTGGGGCGGCACCCTTGGAATATGGAGGTTCCCAGGCTAGGGGTCTAATTGGAGCTGTAGCCGACGGCCTACGCCAGAGCCACAGCAATGCCAGATCCAAGATCCGAGCAGAAGTAGGTGTTTCTTGTTCTTAAAATGTCAGAGTTTGGGGTTAGTGTTGGCATTAATCCTGCAAAGTTCAGGCATGTTAAGTGGGGCATAGTCATACACAGTAAAAAACTGTCCTTCCAAAAATGCAATAGCACCTGTAATAAAAAATACTTGATCTACGCCATTTTTCACCGATAAATAAATTCCAAAAGAACCTTAATGAAATCATAGTGTATCTGAAAAGGTTCTCGATTTTTTTTTTCCCCTCCTGCTCAGTTGACCTCATTCATAAGCACTAAAATCAGTTTTAAAGGAAGGAAAGAACTGTCTCCAGAGACCTACCTGTCAAATGGTCCATTCCTAAAGCATCTGAAAGTTGAGTAGGAATAAGGTGCTAATTGGAATCATCTTGGTCAAAGTCCATTAATACAAAACTCAAACTGGCTGCTGCAGGCAGGACTCCCCGGATGTTTGTTTCACTATAGCTCCTCTGGATAATGTTATTTTTTTACGCTGGGGCTTCTGTGTATCTTGGCATCTGTTGTCCATAATTACATCTTAGCATTTGTCTTATTCCTCATCTAAAAATAAGGCCATCATCTCGTTGCCTAAAAGCTCCCAGAAACAATTTTTTTCTGAGTTCAGGTAAACTGTGTCAAGGACTTTTAAATTCTCTCTTTCCAATTGTTTCATCTGCTAAAAGGAGGAGCTCTGCACAGGCACCAATGCTGAAAACTGAACTGCAATTTACCACTTTTGTTGAGAAACGATATTTATTAATTTATTTTACCCTCAAAATGTCTTTTACTTTTGTTTTTTTTCTAATTAACTATACCAGCCCTAAGTCTTAGTCTAGACTATCGCAACAGACCTCCCTCCCAATATTTTGAAAATCTTCAAACTACAAAAAAATGGAAAGAACAGTACAATGAAAACCTACATATATATATATATATTTAATTTTTTAATGATTTTTATTTTTTTTCCATTATAGCTGGTTTACGGCATTCCATCAATTTTCCACTGTGCAGCAAGGTGACGCTGGAAAACGTATATTTTCATCAGGATTTAACAGTTGCTAATATTTTGGTATGTTCACTCTCTCTCTTCCTACTTGTCTCTCTCCAATCTGTCTCTGTCTCTATCTATCTATGTATCTATATATCTATGTATCTCTATCTTAGAAGATACACACACACATAACCCCTCCAACACACACATTTTTTTTTTTTTTCTGAACCATTTGAAATGTATGGCAGACATCAGCCCACTTCCAACATTATGTACCAGTGAGGCATCTCAGGATAAAGATATTTGCTATAAAACCACATTACCATCATGACACTTAAGAAAGCTAACAATAATTCTATATAATCCAATATACTGTACCTATTTAAATTTCTTTAATTGTTCTTTTTTTTTTAAATAAAGTTTTTTTTTTTTTAAAACTAATGCCTTTATTTTTATTTATTTATTTATTTTTTGGTCTTTTTGCCATCTCTTGGGCCGCTCCTGCGGCATATGGAGGTTCCCAGGCTAGGGGTCGAATCGGAGCTGTAGCTGCCAGCCTACGCCAGAGCCACGGCAACGCAGGATCGTTAACCCACTGAGCAGGGGCAGGGATCGAACCCGCCACCTCATGGTTCCTACTCGGATTCGTTAACCACTGAGACACTTTAATTGTTCTGAAAGTGTCTTCGATAGAATTTTTTTCCCTATCAGTCCAGGATCCAAGCAAGGTTTACTCATTGTATTTGGTTGTTATCATGTATTCAGTCATTATTAATCTAAAACAGTACTTTTTTCTTTAATGACATTGACTTTCTCTCTCTCTCCCCCCTTCCTTCCCTCCTTTCTTTTCTTTCTTTCTTTTTTGTTCTTTTCCTTCCTTTTTCCATTTTCTTCCTCCCTCCCGCCCTTCTTTCTTTTCTTTTTTAAGAGTTCAAACCAGACACTTATAGCAATATCTCCTTTCTAACTTTCAGGTAACCACTGATAATAAATTAAATATATGACTTCTACATATTTTTTCCACACACACATAAACAATATCCTCAGCTATATCCCTGATGTTAGAATAGTGCCTAGCACATGCAAGTGATTGAATATATTATATTTATATATTATATTAATATAATAATATACTTAGGTAGATCCATATAGTTCAAACCCATGTTATTTAAGAGTCAACTCTATCTAGGTTCAAAAACATATATACTTACTTACATATATAGTTATTATCTAAAAATAGATCAAATGGTACAGTGCTGTATAATTATTTGCTTGCTTTAACCATTAAAATGACTTTTTTATGAATAAATGTCCCTGATTGGACTCTAGGCCTTATGAGGGCAGTCCTAACCATTGTTTTAGCCCTCTTGTAGTCCTAAGATGTGGCACAAATTCCCTTCCTCACAAATCATGATGGCAGCTGATTGACATGTGCCCGATGAATCTCTTCTCTACTCTGAAGAGGCATTAGGGCTCCTATTCCTCTAAAAAAAGCATTATTTACCAGCTTACTAAAAAACTGGCGGACAATTCCAGTGGCTAATAATGAAGGAAAAGAAGACAAACTAGAAAGGAAAGTGATGAGAGAACCAGTGGAGGAGATATGCAGGACCCTGAAAAAAAGGCACTCAGCTTTCCTTAAAGGGTGGCGTTTTCCATGCTGAAGCTGCCATCTTGAATGTGGCCTCTTTTGTTAGCTGGGTCACACAACAGATAGCTTCAACTCTAAGAGTCAATGGTTTTATTAAAAAGTTTCTTTGTGGTCATTTGGAGAATTGGAAGAAGCAACAGAATGGGTTGAAAACTTTCCTGAAAAAACAAACTGCATGAAATCAAAGGACGTCCCTCATCTGGAATCACCTACCCTTCCTCACTGCCTTTGTTCCTTCAAGCGTACATCAGGGCTTCATAAATCAGCCAAGGCTGTGCACAGCCTTTTACCATCAATCCCAAGTGAATATTGTAAACATCAGAAAAATTTTCCATTTACACAGTCAGGGAGGTATTTTCAGTCATTTAACTTTTTTCTAATTACTAACAAATTCCCTCCTTTCAGCCCTCCCAATTTAGCGCACAGAAAGCAGTTCCCTGCAGAGAACAAACTCCCCAGCGAAGCCTGAGTTTCCATGGTTAGTTGCTGGGGCTCTGGGTATGAACAGAACTCCCAAAGTTAGAGGAAAAAACATCAAGAAATCAGGTGTCGCTGCCATGGTGTGCTTCCTAGCACAGAGCAGATGTTCAGTGAATAATGGCAAGGAGGGAGAAAGAATCTGGAGACAAGATATAAAAGAGAGAGGGACCAAAGAGGGAAGAAATTCAGTGAAACTGGTTTTCCTTAAACTGTGACCAGAAATTTGAATATGGAAGGAAGACGTTTACTAATAAAGATAATACTAGTAACCAAATATTGAGCAAGATGATACTGTGCTGGATTTATTGCAAATCCTCCCAAGAACTTTGCGGAGCTTAACTTTTTTTTTTTTTTTTTTTTGTCTTTTGCCATTTTTTGGGCCGCTCCCATGGCATATGGAGGTTCCCAGGCTAGGGGTCCAATCGGAGCTGTAGCTGCCAGCCTACGCCAGAGCCACAGTAACGCAGGATCCGAGCCGCGTCTGCAACCTACACCACAGCTCACAGCAATGCCGGATCGTTAACCCACTGAGCAAGGCCAGGGATCGAACCCGCAACCTCAGGATTCCTAGTCGGATTCGTTAACCACTGCGCCACGACGGGAACTCGAGCTTAACTTTTAAAATCAGGAAACAAGCAGAGAGAGGTTTAAAAGCTTCCAAGCCAACAGCTGGGGTAAGAGCTCTGGTTTGTGATACACAGACTATGCTTTCTCCCTATACTTTCTCCTCCTACAATACTTACTGGCTGCCTCCAGCCTCAGGCTGCAGGTGATGCTCTCTGACAGACACCTGTGCCAGGGTGTGCTGAATGGATATGTCTCCCTCCTCACCTATGCCCTATGCCCTGTATCACGAAAGAATGCCTCCTAACGGCAGTCCCAGCTCCAGCTAGTGGCTGTCATCACAGTGGGTCACTTGGCCTTTCCATCTCCCTAAACAGCCCCCTCCAGGCATATTATCAAAGTCCTGGTCTCGAGGGGCTGCTTCTTTCAGCCCTAATTGGTCAGTGCAGGGGCCAGCCACCCCTTAGCAGCTCCCCCACTTTGGTTATCAGAGCGAGCTCAACGATCCCCTGAGCATCTTAATCAAAACCTTTTACATTCCCGTGGTCAAGTTCGGCCCCTCTCCATCCAGCTCACTCCTTGAACTGTATGTACTTCACTCCACATTTGGGCTAGTTCCATGAAAGGCTGGCTGCAGGCACTGACTGCAGCAGGCTCGGCCACATCTGGTGAGAATGACCAGCACTAAATCAATATGGGGTGGGGGTGGCAGCAGAAGAAGGAGCAGCAGCCCTGGACGCTGATACTCTAACTCTCAAAATCCATCCGCCGCCCTAACAGTTGCCAGTATCAGAGGAAAATCGACAGACAAAACTAGCCCTTGCTGTTCTTGGCACTGGGAGCTCTAAGGAACCCAGACATGTAATTCCAGATTCTTTTAAATTTCCTTCTATCTTTTGCCTTTAAGATTTAGTTTTGCATGCAGCTTTTCTTTTGCCAAACACTCAGCCTCCTGGAAAACTTACCACACCCACTGCCCTGCGAAGTTGGGGTCCCTTATTCTCCATCCCCCCCACACACACCCCCCGCCGCCTCCCGTCCCCCTCAGGGTCTCACCTCCGAGATCCTCTCCAGTCCCTCAGCATCTGCGACTACATTCCCTTTGCTTCCGGCTTCCTTACCTTTCCTCTGCAGCTGTCTCTACTCCCTTCTCCTGCCGCTGATCTCTCTCGCCTTTCTCCTACCCCCTCCCCCTGACCAATCTGCCTTAATTTTCTTGATACATCCTTTTCCTCCCTTCTCTGGTTGATTTCTCCTGCTCTGTTAGGACGACAGACTCTGCGTTTACTACCTAATGCAGAGTTTCTGGAATTGGTTGCCCATTTGAAGTCTAAACTGACTTGCTTCGAGAGAGCCCTTTAATTATGCTAATAAAAAATAAAAAAGTTTTCTCATTCCAACATTAAACCTTGGGTTAGCTGTCAAATACAGGCAAATGGGAGGAGCTTGCTTTCCAACTGAAAGAAAATGTTCTCAGTTCCCCATTTCGAAATGTCATCTCAGGCTGTCTTGTTTATATTTAATGCTCTGTGACTCTGAGTCAAAGCCTTAAGTCAGGGTTTTTCTATGCTGGGCTTCTGGGAAAGCTCCCTAGGAGTTATAGGGTTGCAGAGCTGCTGTAAAACATTTTAAAAAACCCATTTGTTCTTGCCTAATGTAGAGCCCTGCCATATATATATATACACACCATGCATATATACCATATATATATATATTAAGGGACTGCCTGCATGTTCATCTTCCTTCTTAAAACAATCATTAGAAGCTGAATGTTCTAGACTTCAAGTTTGCCTCTGCATTTGCCCCTTGTTCCTTACCTGGCACCAGCTTGTCAATAACAGCTTAACTCTGGGTTTTGGAGCATATATGTGCAGTGTCCAAGGTTATATCACCTCTACGGTAAATTTTTTTTAAATTTATTTATTTACTTTTATTTTTTCCCACTGTACAGCATGGGGATCAAGTTATCCTTACATGTATACATTTTTCCCTCACCCTTTGTTCTGTTGCAATATGAGTATCTAGACACAGTTCTCAGTGCTACTCAGCAGGATCTCCTTGTAAATCTATTCTAAGTTGTGTCTGATAAGCCCAAGCTCCCGATCCCTCCCACTCCCTCCCTCTCCCGTCGGGCAGCCACAAGTCTACTTTCCAAGTCCATGATTTTCTTTTCTGTGGTATGGTAACTTTTATTTCTTACCCATCCTTTGTCAACAACTCATGCCTCTTAAAAGCATGAAAACATCACTGTGCTGATACAATTTCAGTTTGAACTTCAGATAAAACAAATACAGGGTTAAAGAAGCCCTTGGGGAAGAGTCACACTGCAGACACGTGAAATGACTGATGGGAAATGATGAATGTTAGATTAGATTATGCATGCATGCCATACGTTTGCTGGGAATGTATCAGTTCTAAATATCGCATCTCCTTAAAAATCGGGTATAATGAGAAAGTCAGGGAAACTAGGGAAAAGGTGTGTTTTTTTCCCCTCGATGAATAGGAGACAAAATAAATGTGCGCAAAAGCATAAATCCCTAAGGAAAAGTATGTGTGATTGTACAATGTGGTTTTCAGGATCATGTGCATAAAAGTATCTACTTATGTATGAAAACTGAGCTTTTGGTTTTCTGTTTGCTGGTTTATGGGTGTCTGGCCATGTAAATTTCCTTTCTGCAGCACTAATTCATTTTAGGATTAGTAAATGGGTAGGGTTCTCAAAGCAAAAAGCTTGTATTTGGCTTTCTGCCATCTATAAATTCCTTGCTAATACTGATGTTTATTAATGTTATTTCCTTAAAGAAAGTGAATTGTTCTGCAATTATTTATTTGTATGTATATGTATATTCACATATGTACCCTATGTATCAAAAGATAAATAGGTTAGATAATTCACTGTTTTAGATTAGTGCTTTTATGTCCCATTAGATGGCAAAATCCAGGCATAAGTGTATTTTAAAGAATGCTCAGTAGATGTGGCTCTGGCTCCTTCATTTCCTTTGGAATTTTGTGCTTTAGTCCCTCCATTTATTAAATAAACAAATATTGTGTGAGGTAGTCCATGAAGTCTCATTCAGAGTTGTAACTGTGATCCAGTCATGTGGTTCAAAAATATATATATACACATATATACTGTAAGATGTTTGATTCTGCAAAGATCTGTGTACCTATTTTGCCTCCCTCAATTTTAAAAGTCATTCATGTATTTACTTACTTGAATATTCTAGAAGCACTTCTTTGGGACTTAGCTATGTTTCAGGTCCAATGCCATGTCCCCGGGATACCAAGATCGCTTAGATACAACCTCTTTTTGAGGAGCTCAGGGTCTATAAGAGGATCTCCTACTTTATAAGATTTCATCTCAAAGACCTAATTGTAGAAAGTTTAAGTTTCCATGCAGAGAACTCGACATGTATCCATACCATTAAGTGCTGATAATAACGGGATATTTCACTTTGAAGAATTGTTTCCCTTCCTCTCTGTCTCCCTCCCTCTTCCTTCATCCACAGGGGGCAGTGCAAAAGAGGGACAAGGGTATGGGTTTTGTCCAGAAGATTTAGGGTTGGAATTTTGGCACTGTCTCTTATGCGCTGTCTGATCCCAAGCAAGTGACCTGCTCTGAGACTTCACTTTCACATCTACCAAGTCATGATGGGAATATCTACTTCAAAAAAGTTACAGAATCATATTGACTGAATAAATGATACATATAATAACCTACTCAATTAATGGCGGCTGTTATTTTCAACATGGGAAGCTGGAAAATACACTGGCTTTGTTTGATATATTTTTTAAATGAGTAAACCAACAGGGGCAGCTTTTTTGATCTGAACCTTCTCCAGACTCTTTAAATACTATCATCTGTGGCTGGAACCTCTGCTCAAGAGTTCTAAGACCAAGACATCTATGAGGATTCTAAGGGTACTAGAGAAATATGAGTCTGTATTAATCTGAACCATACAAAATTGGGAATATTTGACTTGACCTACAAAAATGGCAATTTTATATGGTTCACATAATACCACTACTGATACCACCAAAAGAAAATTTCAATTCTGTGCTTTTTAAGATGAATGGCATGTGAAATTTAAAAATTGGATTCTTTGGGGTAAAATAAATCAGCTTTTCCAGAGTAGTTTCAGAAGGTTCAAATTTGAGTTGGATTTTGTGAAAAATTTCAGCCTCAGGCAGTGGGGGAAGGGACATTAAAAAATCCATACATGTTGTTGGATATTAAGGAAAAGAGCAGATCTTTGACTATTTTAAGAGAATGGCATTAGGACTGTCAACTAAGGAGCTGAAAGTAATTCTGACTGTGATACATTACTGAGCAAAAAATATTAGAGGAAATTTAGTATAACAGCAAAAGAGAGAGACCCTTTTTCCCCCCCTCTATGTACTAGAGACAGAGGATTGGGAGTACGTAGGAGAAGTGGGAGAGGATGTGTGGGAGGAGAAGTGTTTAAAATGTTCAGAGGAAACTAAAATGAAGATAGGAAAATGTATGCTGGGGTACAGGTTTCCAAAAGCAGCTATTGAGACAAGTGCTTCCAGTGTTGTCATCAGCACTGGTTACTAGTAGCTTTTGAACTTCATCTATGCCGTCTGCTGGGATGGGGTTACTCTATCTTCTCAGTAGCCACATGTCATCCTGTCACCCTAGCCTTGGGAAGACCAGTTCAAATCCTACTTCTTCGATGAAATTTTCCTTAGAAAGTAAAGGGAATTTACTTCCTCTATCCTCAAACCTAAAGCAAAGACAAGTAGTTTTATTTCTTCTACTCCCTCCTCCCAAGTGTTTTGTAAAATGGATTATGTATGTGTCTAGGAGTAATGTGTGGGCTAAGAAATATATTTATACATCTGACACAGCCTTAGACTGTCAAGGCTACATTTATTGAATGCCTATAATGTGCCAGAGGCTGTGCCATCTATTGGAATCAATAAAAATTAAGACTTAGGTTTGATATCAGAGAGGTTACAGCCTTATGCAGTCACCTTTGAAATGTAAAATGTATTGATGCTATGAAAGACTCTACCATGCTTCTGAAATTCTTTCCTCATAGAGGATATTGGGAATTCTTTAATTCCACCATTTGAGATTCATTGCTTTGGCTTTAAGTTTCTAATACTATTAAAATCTCACTATCATTGGGATAAAGCTTTGCCTTTTCCCTGACATGCAACTTCAGTGTGAACTGCTGCATCTGATTTTTTTCAAAAATAGCTTTTCACTGAGGGAGGACAGAAAGAGTGTGAGGACCCTAGAATCCTAAGTACACACAGAGTGTGAAGAGGGAGAGAGTTCATGGATCAAAATTGTGGGAAATGGTTCAGAGGTCAACTTTCACCTGGCAGGGGCAGTGTCACGGGGCTGAGATGGGATGGTCACCAGAAGGCCAGTGTCCATTGCCTTTAGAGCAGTTCGAGGCTGGCTCACAGAGCTGTGAACACTGGCACTGCTAGTGTTACTGCCAAAGAAGACAGGACCACCTACTACCCCCTCTTGTCAGGCACCATGCTGAGTGTTCTAAATCCTGGCATATTTAAGTCCCATACTAATCCTTTGAGGTAGGAATGAGTCCTATTTTGCAGATGGGATGATTTAGTTTAGGGAGACTAAGAAAATGTCGAAAGTTCTCATAGCTAGTTTAACCAGCTAGTTCTCAAGCTGGGTTTAAACATCTTTCTGGTTGCAAAGCCAACATTTATCCCTCTTTTTGCTCTTTGGGAAATAAAGGAATCTAGTCAACTTTAACAGCCAAATGCTATTCCAAGGGAAATAATTTCAAAGGAATGGCCACATGAGGACAAGCTTATGACGCAACAGATGAAGAAAACTTGAATGTGAGAACAAATTTTATTTCCACCATTTTCAAGAATAGAAACAAATATTCTTGATAGGATCCTTGGAGATTTCATAAAAAAGTCTATCCCTTGCAGGAATACTTTCTCCCAAGCCATATGGTTGGTCAGCTGAACCCTGCTGACTACCTACCATTAGCGAAATGAAACCCTATCACGCTTACCACCCACCTCCCCCTGCCTCTTCCTTAGCACAGGGAAGGGCTGCAGCAAATGCTTCATAATATGAGAAAAGGGAGACTCTGAGCTGAGTGATCTATTTAAGATACCTAGGCATTATGTGGTAGAAACAGGATTTGAAAACAAACCTGTCAGATTCACAACTCTTTTTTCTAGCTACTGTCTCTTTGGATTATGATACATTTTCTGGGGCAACATAAATAAGTCAATATTCATTTCTACAGAAAGGCTTTGCAAATGCTTTAACAACACAGCAACAAGAAACAGCCAGCATTTATTAGACCCTTTCATGTGCCAAGTGTGATGCTAAACACACATGCATTATTTTGATTCTTCTCCCTAACAGCCCTGTAGGTAGACGCAGTCAGCATTTTGTCAATGAGGAAACTGAGGCCAAGAAGTAAATTGCCCAAGTCCACCTAGAGTCAGAATCCAGATCTACTTTTTCCTCTCTGTGTATATACTCTTATTTTTACATTACAGAAGCAGTTACAACTTTTTTATGCTATATAATTGAACAGAGGTATAAGCTGGCCAGAACAAAATAATTGGTATGTACCTAAAAGAATTAGGATTTGTTTCTTTTTTTTTTCCCCCAGGCTAGGATAAGAATTTCTATAACACAATAAACACCTACCTCATAGATTCTTTTGAACCAAATGGCAGGTACATATATATAGAAGATAAGTGCTCATACATTGGAGGCACCAAAAACACCTCCTTTGATGCAATTTCTTAGGATTGTAGAAAAATAAGTATCATCTGACATCTGGATGCTAAATAAAAGAGCTGGAGGGCTAAATAAACGGGGGGGCACACTACCCACTTTCCTGTTTCCAGCTTTTAGGGTTCAGGCTTATTTATAGGTTTAACATATACAGTCCCATACCTACTGTCTCTTCTTCAATAGCTTTAGGATGTAGTTTTAAAAAGCTTGAGCGCTTGAGGTCCTTCTGAAGTTTTTAGGTGGTTTCTGCACCTTTTTTTTTTTTTTAATTTTCAAGGGGTTTCCTTGTCAAGGGACAGCTTTCCCTTTATAAGGTCTATCATACCATTCCCTCCCAGGGCTCCTGGGATACTGAGGAGCACTTCTTCCGTAGAGGTCCTTCATGGTGGTGAAAACTGGATGTGCTCTTCCACGAGCCTTCCAGATCCTTTGGGTGAAATCAGCTACAGCGAGGCCAGTGGCCCGAGAAATAGTTAACCCTTGAACACTGTGGGGGTGAGGGGTCCTAGCACTCGGTGAAGCTGAAAATCCACCTATAGCAAACGGTCAGGCCCTCCATATAGGTAGTTCCTCCTTATCCATGGTTTTGCATCCAAGGATTCAATCTGCTGTGTGTAGATAGTGCAATACTGCAGTATTTACTAGTGAAAAAAATTCACGTACGAGTGGACCTGCAAAGTTCAAACCCGTGTTGTTCTGGGGTCACCTGTACTACCTCTGCATTCTAATAATCTCACAGGCATTGAACATTTTCCCACGCTCATGATCTTTATCCGTTCCTATATCTGATTCAGATCCTTCAGGGGGCCACCAGCAATGTGAACTCCACCCCCCCCCCCCCAGGAACACTTGAGTCTCCAAGCTCTCCATCATCCACCCATGACAGCTGTTTGAGTGGATATCAAGGTTCTGCCCCGTCAAGGAAGGGAAATTGGGCAATGTCCAGGTTACAGCCACTTATAACACAGTGCTGGGGAAATTCATTCAATTGCCAGGCTATGTAAGACATTCACCGGTTTAGAAACAAGAAACAGTTTGCCATGGGGACTGTATTGGGTAGTATGGGAAATCATTAAAGGTAGTCTGGTTTCAACAGATTAAGGGATGTGTCTCCTTTTTCCTGGTGTGTACCTGCCATGATAATCATTCAGCTGGAGTTTGCAGTGGCAAGATAATCTTGCTGGAAACAACAGTGGGCATTTTCATAAAATGACTGCCATGTTTAAGATCTATGGTCTCACTCTCCTGTTTGCCTCTGTCAACATCCACCAAGGCAAATTCATCTCTCAAGCCTTAGCAAAAAATGGTGAAGGCATAGCCCATGTTGACTGATTCAGTTCCTATAACGGAGAATTTTATTCTGATGAATGACCTCCTTGGAAGTAAAATTCATTATAAATTCATGGGCAAAGGGGGTGAAGGGCAGCGGGATGCCTGCTGCCTGCAGGGGACACTAAGCCATCCCCAGGTGAAGAAAATCTGTCCCTGCAGTGCCCACTCTCCAGCTGGCCCTTAGGGCTCCCTGGGACCAGCTCATGTCTGCTTACGCAAGAGGTGGAGGAAGAGACGGGAGACTGGCTCATTGAGTGGGAAGCAGGAAGTCTCTGAAAATTTAACATCCCCTCATCTTGTTACTGTGCAGGGCCATGCCCACCACGTGGGGTGCAGGGTGGTGGTGGGGAGACCTCCACCAGGACCTCATTCAGGCTTACGGAAGGACTTCTCCCATCTGCTCAAATTAAGGCAGTCAAGGGGCTTCTTCTCTAGCAAGGGAATCCTGGAGTGACTGTTTTATGAACCCATGTTGGCTTCCACATATTCCATGTGTAATAAGCCAACCCAGGTCCCTGGAATTACTCATTTTCTATTTGTAGTGTGGATGCCAAGTCATGCCCACACTTTCTGATTCCAGAGCCAAGAAGCTTAAGCATGTCTATGTCTAACGCCATCTCCCCTGATCTCACTTTTTTCAAGATATCCCGGTTTCTCTTTCGCCCTCTAACATATCTTGTACGTTCATCCTCTTGTGTTGCTTCTTGATTCCTTTATAAACATGCAGCAACTAGAATGGAACACATAACCCTAGGAAGGGTCTAATCAATGTGAAGGCCAGAAGCTTGTCCCCTTTCTCGGTGCCAGCATCATATTTCTGTGAATACATTCTAGGTAAATGTTTTGACATCATCATCAGATGGCTATCTTTGGCTATCTTATTTTATTTTATTTTATTTTATTTTATTTTTTGCCTTTTGTCTTTTTAGGGCTGCACCTGGCGCGCATGGAGATTCCTAGGCTAGAGGGTCAAATCGGAGCTGTAACTGCTAGCCTATGCCACAGCCACAGCAACGCAGGATTCGAGACTCATCTCTGACCTGCACAGCTCATGGCAACGCCAGATCCTTAACCCACTGAGCGAGGCCAGGATTGAACCCACGTCCTTATGGATGCTAGTTGGGTTCGTTAACCACTGAACCATGACGGGAATTCCCAGATGGCTATCTTGAGGTCACCTAAAGCCACAAGATCACCAGCTAAGGAGCTGCTGCCATATGTCTCCTTTCTAAATTGGTGCAATTAATTTTGAGAACTGTATTCTCCCAGACTGTCTGCCTTACAAAGACAGACAGTCCTTGTATGTGTATGTGTGGTAAATGTAAGCACTCAACAGGTATTTAAAGCAGTTTGCTTTCTCATGGATACTTACTAGATTAACACCTCTTGAACCTCAGTTGTTTTTTTCATTGGAAAATGGGAAAAGAATATATTCTCTGCCAATGCTGTGGGAGGTTGAAATGAGATAATGTGCAAAATGTGAGATGATGTTATTATCTCAGATAATCTAGGTTTTAATATCACATCAGAAAGGTAATTATAACTTGCTAAACCCATAATCACAGAAACTAAAGGCTTTAACTATCCCAAACATAAGATCATCTGTCCAGATTTTAACAAGGAATATATATTTATAATTCTTTTTTTCCCTTTAAAAAGATGTTTTGGGTTGGCTTTCATGCCCTCTAGTGGTTGGTAAATGGAAGACATAACTACAATTTTTACAATTATATTTTTAAGATGCTAGGCACAGTCTTAAGACATTCTTCAAATACTGTTAGGTTACACGCATTCCTGTCAGCTGTAATCCTTAGGGAGTCAACGTATAGGGACTGTGTCTAACATTGTATCCAGCACAATATGGATATACAATGCCATGCATTATTTTACTAGGTCTTCACTCAGAATCTATTGATTTAAAAATAATCAACTTTAGGGAGTTTCCTTCATGGCTCAGTGGTTCACGAACCTGACTAGGATCCATGGAGATGCAGGTTCGATCCCTGGCCTGGATCAGTGGGTTAAGGACCCGGCATTGCTGTGAGCAGCGGTGTAGCTTGCAGATGCGGCAAGGATCTGGTGTTGCTGTGGCTGCAGCTGGCAGCTATAGCTCCGATGGACCCCTAGGCTGGGAACCTCCATATGCCATGGGTGTGGCCCTAAAAAGCAAAAAAAAAAAAAAAAAAAAAAAAAAGAAGTTAATCTCATTCTTTCGTGAAATATTTATAGGAGAGCTATCATGTGTCAGGCAAACAAGAGAGATGTGGTCCTGGCTTACAATCTAGGGAGGAAAACGCAGTGTCAAATATGTCATCACATGTTAGCGGGGTAAGTGCTGCAATAGGGCGAGTACTGGGTAAATGAGTCCATTAAGGGGATCCCCAGCCTGGGGGCACTTCTGTGTGTGTGTTGAGAGGCTGGGGTGGAGATCGTGAAAGAGGGTGTCTACAGAGTGTAACAAGTAATCCGAGATCTAAAGGATGAGTAGAAGAGAGTTATTCAGGAGAAAGGGAGGAGAGGGGAGAGGGTTTGAAGGATTAAATAAGGGCAGGTAATGGAGGAAGAAGGGGGTTTTAGAGATGAGGCTGGACAAGCTAAAAAAAAGCTGTACTGAGGAATTTTGGCTTTATATTCATGGTTAAACGATAACCAGTAGACTCTGAAAAAGCATGAAGGCATGCCTTTGACTTTTCAGTTTTTGTTTTTTTTTGTTTTGTTTTGCTTTTTTAAGGGCTGTACCTGTGGCACATGGAAGTTCCCAGGCTAGGGATTGAATCGGACCTGCAGCTGCCAGCCACAACCACAGCCACAACAACGTGGATCTAAACTGTGTATGCAGCCTATACTACAGCTCATGGCAGCACCGGATCCTTAACCTACTGAGGATGCCAGGGATTGAACTGCATTTTCATGGATACTAGTCGGGCTCATTTCCACTGAGCCACAACGGGAACTCCCAACTTTTCAGTTTTTAAAAATTATGATTATTTAGAGGAAAATCTTTAGTTATTAGTCATAGATTAATTGTTTGAAACCTTCAGCACCTTTCAAATACATACATTCCTAGAATGTAGGAGCTGGAAGGGACTTCTGACGTCCTGAATTTCCATCCTCTCACTGTGCAGGTGTTGGAAGGAGGGGGACGGTCAGGGGGCATTGAGGGGCTGCCTTGGGAGCTATTCACTTTTTCCACCCTAGCCTAGTGCCCAAATTCCTCAGTCCAGGTCAGAGGCCTGACAAGTCTCCTACATCTCCTGGCTTGCTGATTTGGATTCTTCAGAATTCTCAGGCACCCCCAGCTTTTCACCTCTGCACTGGACTTGATGCTCTTCCTTTGTGGCCTGATGAAAAGGTGGTTTGTCTTAGACTTGTCGCAGGGAGGGTCTCAGGGGCCTCTCATTTCTCAGGAATCACCCATCAGGCTTTGCCTCCTCTATGAAGTTCCCCTGTCTCTCTGTACTTTTTTTCTTCACTCTGTGTGACCTACTCATGCTTCTCTTAGACTACAAAGAGTCTTGTGGACATGACACATGGCTTAGGGTTCAGCACATCCTGGAGAACAAGGTCACACAGGCCCTGACAACCTCTATCAAGTTTCCTAGAAACAGGGATTGGTGGAGAAATGAAGGGAGTGGGATGTCATATTTCCTAACAGAAGCTTTAAGTGGATGTCGGTAAGGGAATGAAAGAGTATTACCTTAATAGTAAGTATCAGATCTTTTTCTCAGGGGAATGAAAATGAGTTTAGAAAATACAATGATGAGCTACATTAGGTGAAAGGAGCTGTATTTTTAATGAGAAATGACCATGAATTGGAAGGTAATATGAGATTAGAGAAGCAAGATCTGGAAGCAGAGGGGTGGGGGACGGCTGGGAAGAGAGAAAGCTGGGCGGCATGGCGAGTGCCCTAAAGATTTTAAAACCAGAGGTCTATGATGCTTGTTTTAAAATGCTACATGTTTGATGCAAACATGGCCATCTTTTTGAACTGTAAGCACTGTCTAGAACATAAAGGAGATGCTAACAAACACTCTGTAATAGTTGTTCTTGATACAGAGAGTGCGCTTTTCTGTGATGTCTAACTAACACCACTAACTACCTCATACCCATTTATGCTGATCACGGAGGTGGATTAAAAAAATGAAAGAAAAATAGAGTTTCTGCTCTCTTGAATTCCATCATAAATCTGTGGGAATGATAAAAATACATGACAAATTGGTCACAGCTTAGTGCAGTGTCTGTTGCACATGCAATCCAAGAGATGCAGGCAATAAATGTTTCTACAGTTTGGATCACAGCCTCGTTTTCAGCGGGGTCCGTCAGGAACATTTCCCTTCAGGGTAGATTTTGAACAGAGCAAAAATAACAAGCAATTAAATTATATGGGAGATTAACTATTGGCCCTTCACTGACCCCTCTTTTTCTCTCCTTCAAGCATGAGAGTCATCGATCAGTTTATGTTCAAGAAGGAGCAATATTTTTCATTTTGAGCTTTTCTCAAGCAATCTTGGCTCAACAGGGCTCCTGGCTGATTCTCGGTGCTTTGTTACTTTGAAAAATGGTACTCTCAATAAAAGGAGAAAAAAAAAAAGGCAACAAAGCCATAAATGTTACTTTCATATTTTAATTCACTTTTTATTCTCTGAATTATACTTCAAAAGCCTAGCATTAGAAACAATTTTAATACAAATAAAATCAATGGTACAAAACCTCAGCAAACAGGCCAGACGTCACTGATCTATGCAAAATCTTTTACTGCCATCTTGTGGAATCTCAGGGAATAACCCCAGTCGCTATGTTACTCGTATCTTGGAGTACTAGCCAGGGCCATAGGCCACAGTATATGAAAATAATTGAGAGAATGTATAAGAGAAGCTAAATATCCAGGTTCCCATTTAGTTTTATCATTTTGGAGGCACTATTTAATTTCTCTGTGGCTCAGTTTCTTTGTGAAAGTGAGTATTATACATAAGGGTGCATCCCTTTTCTGTGTCAAGATTGCTTTGAAACTTAAAACCATAAAATCCCTCCGTAAATCATAAAGCAACTATCCAGGAACAGTGACTTATCATCCTTGTTATCATGTAGTACTACTAGACTGATGATACCTAAGCATTCTGCTTTTAACAAGGTCAAGGCGATTCAGACTGAGTATCAGACCTCATTCTGAAAGCGCCATTTGTTCTCAGTACATGAAAATAGAGTAGCAGGAAAAAAGTGTCTAAGAAAAGAGAGGCTGGAGTTCCCATTGTGGCACAGTGCTAACAAACCCAACTAGTATCCATGAGGATGTGGATTCAATCCCTGGCCTCACTCAGTGGATTAAAGGATCCGGCATTTCTGTGAGCTGTGGTGTAGGCTGCAGACATGGCTCAAATCTAGTGTTGCTGTGGCTGTGCTGTAGGCCAGCATCTGTAGCTCCGATTCAACCCCTAGCCTGGGGAACCTCCATATGCCATGGGTGTGGCCTTAAAAAAAAAGAGAGAGAGACCACATATCCAGGCTTTCATTTCATTGTATCGCTTTGGATGCACTATTTGACTTCTCTGGCTTTCAGAGTGATTTGTCTTATCCTTGGAGATCTCAGGACAAGAGGTGCTCCCAACAAAAAGGATCCCTGGAGGCTGTTTCTCCAGAAGCCTCTCTGGGGCCTGGGGACTGCAGAAAGGGGGTCTTTTCTTTTTCCTGCTTTGCTGATGTGCAGGTGGGTCCTGACATTCCAAAAGTACAGCGGATATGCAGTCTGGAAAGAGCTTCTTCCAGAATAAACCTTGGGGTACCCTCCACCGATCCATACCTCAGTCATTCTCTTAGAAGCTCTGCATCTTGGTTTTCTCTCTTTCAAACAACACTTCCCCTGGAGAACTGAGGCAATATGTTGGCTCACAGGTGGCAGAGGCAACTTCAAAAAATCATCTGAGATTTCAGGGAAAGACCTGGAATAAACCTTTAAAGGCTTTCCCTTCCCCCCAGGGAATGTTTCTTCAAGTGCTTTCATTCACTAAAATATCCACCCCTCACAAACACCTCTGTGTGCCTAGCACTGGGTTAGACCCTGCGATGCAGTTGCAATCAAGACACACCACCATCCTCAAGGAACTCACAATCCGTTAAGGAAAATATTCATGAAGACAAGATCAAAAGAACACAGGATATCACTGAAACATGGAGACAGAGGGTTGGGAGGAAGGGGAGGCCTTTTCTTCCTATTTCTGAGTCCTACTTATGGGACTTCAGTAGGCCCTTTGGTTCTGCCTCCTTCCTAGTCAATAAATTTCTCCCTCCTCTGAACTCTTGAAGTTCTTAACTAGAATAACTAATTCATCTCAAGTGCCTTGCCTAGTTAGTTCTCACCAAACCCGTCTCTAGTCTCACTTCTCTACCTGGAATTTGATTTTAATAATTAAAATGACATTTATAATTGATAATCACATTATGATTTCAAACATTACTTTTATTCTTCCCTTTCTTTCTTTCTTTTTTTTTTTTTTTTCTTTTTGCTTTTTAGGGCTGTACCCACGGCATATGGAGGTTCCCAGGCTGGGGCTGAATCAGAGCTACAGCTGCTGGCCTATACCACAACCACAGCAAAGCCAGATATGAGCTGTGTCTGTGACCTGCACCATAGCTCACGGCAATGCCGGATCCTTAGCCCACTGAGCAAGGCCAGGGATTGAACCCACAACCTCATGGCTTCTAGTTGGATTCATTTCTACTGCACCACAATGGGAACTCCTATTCTTTCTTTTCTGATAGTAAAAAAAAAAGTTTAATTAAAAACATGATCTAAGCATTTACTATATGTGAGGAATTCAGGTTTTAGAAATTCTCAGCCTTCAGTTTTTGGACATAATTTCAGAACATAAACTCCCTCCCACCAACCTCCACCTGGTTTCAAAATGGGAATTTCCATGGGGATAGCGTGAAACAGCATTTTCTACAGGTGAACAATTTTATCACCTGGAGCAGTTGGAGCATCTGTCTGGCTTTGTTCCCTTCTCCTGCCCAAGAGTCTCTTCATCTCCCCTGCATCCTCTTGCAGTTCCTTTGCCCCTTCACATGGTCTTACTTAGGAATTTGTCTTCATCCTCTTTGCTCCTATCTCTCTAGCCTGGAGGCCCTGGAGGGCAAAGATGCTGCTATCTAACTCTCTATTCCTGAGGCCTGGCTTGTCGAGATCTTCATAGGGGTCTCAGAGGGGTTCCATTCCCATTCTGGACGTGCCTTTCCTCTCCTTTCCAGCAGCCTGCATGAGTCAGGCGGGTGCCCTGACTTACACACCAGCTGGGAAGTTCACATGTCATGACCGTGATTTCTTCTGCTTCAGCTCCTGCAGTTGCCAATGCTCTGAACTTGGGCAGAAGTTAGGAAGCCAAGCAAGGGCCAAAGCTGCCCTTGGGACTTTGGGGAGGTAGAAAGAGAGAAGTCGAGTGTGCCTGGGCAGAGTGCTGCTGAGGGGGCGCTCAGTGACCCCCTCACGTGTCAGTCACGAGGACAGTTACTGCATGTCTTGAAGTGAATGGTGGTGGCGGGAATAGTAACAATGATGCTGGTGAGGAAGACAAGGGGATACTTGATACCAAGGAATCCATCATTGCTGCCTTTAAACAACACCACAGCAGGACGAGAAGCCTGAAACAGGTGGTTGTTCCTTTCTATCACATCAGCCGTGCATTATAGCCATGCTCTTGTCCTATCTCTCCTCTCAGTTATCACCCGTGAAGGCGGGGGTCAAGGTCTTATTCACCTCTCTCCTCCCTACAGCACCTAGCATAGCACTTGACAGTCATGTTTTCATTACCGAGCACTTATGAAGCGCCAGGTCCTGTTCAGGCTCTGGGAACACAGCAGTTAATAAAACGGATCACTAGGAGACACTGAATAAATCAAAGAATTAAAAAATAAGAATTGCAGTCATGTACATGAAGTATATTCCACCTCTTCCCCTCCTCCCATCTCTCTTTCTCTAAATATGTATATATGCATATATATTCACATGTATATGTACGTGAACTGATAAATAAAACAGCAATTTTCCCCTTTCTACTAGATCATTCCCACCAACATATAAACACTGTTATAAAAACAAACTCTATCCTCCAGTGACCATCCTAATTCATTCCCCTTTTCAGCAAAACTCAGAGGAGGTATCTGTACTCATTGTCCTTAATTTCTCTCCTTTTATTACCATCAAAATCTGCCTCATGCAGATTCCCATCCCACTGTGCCACAGAAACGACTTTTTCATTCCATCAGTAAGTTCCATGCTATTAAATTCCGCAGTTAATTTTCAGTTCCCATCTTAAAGTGACTCACCAACAATGTTTTTAAAGCAGTTGATTCCACTCTCTGGAAATACTCTCTGTTGTTAGCTCCCAGGGTCCCACTTGATTTCTTCCTACTGTACTGGCTGCTCCTTTCAGTTCCCTGTGCTGGTTCTTCCTCTCCTCCCTAAGGATGGCCTTGGCACACACCAGCGCTCAGTCTGTCTCTACCTCCGTGACCTTCTCCACCTGTAGGAGCATCTCTTTTCAACTACCAGTATCTCTGTGTCATTTTCAGTAAGCAACTTACTTGGACAACCCTGGCGTCATCCTTCACATCTTCCTGTCTCCCTTACCCCACATCTGATCTTTTAGGAAACCTGTTAATGGTCCCTTCTCAACCTATCCAGAATCATTCCTCACCTCCTCCACTCCACCACCACTGTCCATCCTCCATATGCTCTCTAATGCGGATGGATTATTCAGGCAGATTCCTAGCTTGCCTCCTGCTTCCAGCTTGTCCCTGGATATCTGTGGTCAAGCAGCGGCCAGAGTGATCCTCTTACAATGTAGGTGAAATCATGTCCTGTCGCTGTGCTCATGATCCTCCTATAGCTCTTCCTTCTCTCAGAGGAAAACAAAGCTCTTACAGAGTCTGTGCTCTCTGTGACCAACCCATGAATTCTCTGTTCTCACCTCCTACCTCCCTCCTCTGCCTCCAGTCCCACTGAAGTGGCTTCCTCAAATACACAAGGTAAGCAACTTACATGGAGCTCTTTCTTCTGGAATTGCCTCAGAGATCTGCAGGGCCCACTTTCCCTCTCTTGACTCTTTGCTAAAATGTTCTCTGAGTGACATCTATCCTGACCGCCCGACTTAAACTTTCAACTCCTCTCCCAGTACCCATTAGAATGTGAGAATGTGAGGTGACAGTTTTCTTTCTTTTCTTTTCCTTTTCTTTCTCTTTCTTTCTTTCTTTCTTTCTTTCTTTCTTTCTTTCTTTCTTTCTTTCTTTCTTTCTTTCTTTCTTTCTTTCTTTCTTTCTCTCTTTCTTTCTTTCTTTCTTTCTCTCTCTCTTCCACCCTTCCTTCCTTCCTTCCTTCCTTCCTTTCTTCCTTCCTTCCTTTCTCTCTTTCTTTGTTTCTTTCTTTCTCTCTTTCTTTCTTTCTTTGTACTTATATTCCTAGCATTTACAGTAGTGCCTTGCATATAGTGTCTGTTGAATAAACTTGTTGCATGAATGAATAAATGGTCAGTACTCATTAGGCTCTGTGCCAATGGCTTAAATATATTATTTTACGTAATGGTCAAAACCAGGCTGATAGGGGTTAGCATCCCTGTTTTACAGATAAGGAAATTAGTGTCCTAAGAGATTATACTGATCAAGCTCATAAAGCTGGGAAGTAGTGGGATGTGAGATTTGAATTCGTCTGAATTTCAAGGTCAGCCTTTCTCTACTCCCACTTGTTGCCTCTCTAGGCTTAGTTACCTTACAACCCAGCTGTACGTCAGTGAATATGCGGCCTGATTCTCATTTTTATATGTTTACTTTGATCTTAATGGCAGACCGTTCTCCTGTCTACAGCTTGTCACGTCTAAGCCATGGTTATCTGTGTTCATACTGTGCGTAGCTGCTCACACCCCAAAACAATGAGAAGGAAAGGCTTTTCGTTTTCTCCCATGCCCAACCCCCTTCCAAACACCCACTGGAAAAGCTTACACCCAGCCTCTGTGCCTTTGCCTACACTGTTCCTTCCAGCTGGAATGTTTGCCTTTCTTAATTCATGGCAACAAATGTCCCTGAGCAGCATAGGGCTTTAGGCACTGGGGCCACTGTCCCTTCCCTCAAGAAGTTCTTGGGCTTTATCTGGAAGAAATAGACAGGAGAATAAATAATTCACCTACTCTGTGCCAGGGACTTCCTTAGAGGAAGAACCACAGCACTGTAGGGCTCTGTTTATGGTGGGGAGGGAAGGCTTTGAGGGGAGGAGGCTGCCCAGGAAATCATGCCCCTCCCATCTGTCTAACTGCAGGGCCCTCTGCTGCTTCTGCACTTCTTTCAGAGTGTGTCACACAAAGTGTTACATGGCTGCTCTCTAAAGCTGTGAAGTAAGGATGCATGGGTGGGTGGGTGTGCCTGCATGTGTGCATATATGTACATGTGCTCTGTACAGTGCTGGGCCCATAAAGGCCATCCATAAATGCACCTTAACTGGCAGAAAGGTCAATGGAATTCTCTCCCTCCTGCCTTTAGACCCTTTCGACATAGATATAGTGACAAGGAGAAGAGTATTAGGCAGTGTGTGTGTGGGGGTGTAGGGAGAACGTGGATGCTCAGACCATCCCACTGGATGCCCAGTGGGAACCCCCAGCAGCGCTACAGCCAGGGTTGCTTGTCGCTGGAAATAGATGGTGGTTCTCTTCAGATGACTGATTCCTACCTGTCTTTAAAATACAACCCACTATTAATTTTCCTGGAAATCTTCCCTGGATTTCCCAAGAGACTAATTCAGCAAGCCTTTTGTGGTCAATCCTGGAGAGAAGACTTTGAATTGAGTGTGAGAAGGGGCAAGGGGAGGGAGGTATTTATTGTGTACATCTAGGGGTAGATACTTCACATGGTCTGATTTCTATTATCCTACTGGGTAAAATTCAGGAAGTTTATATAACTTGACCAAGACCACACAGTGAGTAAAAGGTGAAGCTGGGGCTGGACCCTAGGACTGCCTGAGTGTTGTTTTTCTTTCTTTCTTTCTTTTTTTTTTTTTTTACTTTTTAGGGCCATACCTTTGGCATATGGAAGTTCCCAGGCTAGGGGTCAAATCAGAACTGCAACTGCCAGCCCACACCACAGCCACAGCAAAGTGGGATCTGAGCCATGTATGCAACCTACACCACAGTCCGTGGCAACACTGGATCCCTGACCCACTGAACAAGGCCAGGGATTGAACCTACCTCCTCATAGATACTAGTCAGATTCATTTCCATTGTGCCACAGTGGGAAATCCTGCCTGACTTTTAAGTCAATATTTTTTTCACCTTCCATACCAACCTCACAAACTTTATCAACTCTTTTTCCCTGTGAGATATTGTGAATTATTATAAGAAATATGTACTTGGCCTTTGTTCCCAATTCTGGCACAGAGCTCCTAAAACCCTTCGGATTTCCTAAGTGAAGAGAGACAAAGGTGTCTTTTGTATGTTAATGAGGTGACTTTTGGACTCAATCTAAAGATGGGGGCTGGTTGCCGGAAAAACCAACCTTGCTGGAACTTTCTTCACACCCCCAAAGACCTCCTGGGAGAGGAGAAGAGCTGGAGACTGAGTTCAGTTACTTATGGCCAAAGATTTAATCAACTATGCCTAAGTAATGGGGCCTCCTTGCAGACTTACAAGGAGAGGGTCTGGAGAGCTTCCAGGCTATTGAACACGCAGGGATGTGGGGGTGTCCCCGCGCCTAGAGAGGACAAGGAAGCTCTGCGTCTTTTCCCGCCTCCCTTGCCCTGGGCATCGCTTCCGTCTGGCTGTTCCTGAGTTACAGCCTTTTATAATAAACTGGCGATCTGGGAAACAGAATGTTTCTCAGAGTTCTGTGAGCTGCTCTAGCAAATTAACTGAACCCAAGGAAGGCGTCATTGGAACCTACAATCTACTGCTGGTCCATCATGTGGTCAGAAGCACAGAAACCTGGACTTACAACTTGCTTCTGAAGTAGTGGGGTGGGGTTGGGACCATCTTATAGGACTGGGCTCTTAGTGTGTGGAATCTGATACTATCTCCAGGTGGGTAGTGTCAGAACAGAGCTGCACTGCAGGACACCCAGCTGGTGTCAGGGAATTGCTAGTTGGTGTGGGGAGCACCTGACCCCACCTGTACACATATCCGCATGTTGAAGTTGGTGACCAGAACGTCTGCCTTGCTTAAAGCCTTTCCACCAATTTCTGCCGCCCTTTTGATTCCCTTTTAAGGCCTTGGAAGGCATAGGAGATGCCTCCTGCATGCAAATCTCACCAAATTCCCTCTCACTCCCTCCATGGGAAGCACCTCACACATGGTGTGCTCTCCCTGCTTTCTGGGCCAGTGGACAGGCTGATCTCTGCTTCACTTTCCTTTCTTGCCCTCCCTCCCACCCCCACCCTGCCCCAGTCTGGCTCTCCTTGCTACGTCTTTCAGAACTGAGTTAATACATCTGTCCCTCAGATCTTTCTGGTCCCCTGATCCTTCTGGCCCCCCTGTGTATTCCCCAGCACCTGCAGCTCCCCGTTGGTAGCACACTCAGATATCAAATTTGCAAATTCCATGAGGGAAAGAAAGGGCCCATCCTAGTCACCACGGTATCTCTAACCCCTGGCCCTGTGTCTTGTTCAGGGTAGGACAATATATTTTTAATGTTTTTCTACCTATATGTTCCTTATATATTTTCTCTGTAATTTCCTTTATTTTTCCTTTCTCAACCAAAGCAAGAATAATAGAATTGGAGGCCATGATCCATTTGATTCGATCCTCATCTTTCTCAAAGACTAAAATGTGGATTCAGTACAAAAGAACTGATGATTCATTTATTCATTTATTAGAGGGTGTCTGTAGCTGTTTAACAGAGCAATACAGACTTTTCAAGACAAGGTGCATCGGTTTGTGAATCCCTTTATCTCAGGAAGGCATTTTTAATGACTTTGGGACATGACATGCTGGAAACAGAAAAGCACCACTAGAAATAAAGTCCATGGTCCACAGACCTTGGCAGAGTAGATATCGTGTCCTTACCTGAGTCTCTTGTTGATGTGATCCTGGAGCAGAATTAGGGAAGGCACTGTCAGCTGCCCAAATGCAGGCCTAGCCCTCTCATTGGAGGCCTCGCTCTCTCCAGATAGCATTTCTATATTATTATTATTATTATTTTCTTTTTACAGCCATACCTGTGGTATATGGAAGTTCTCAGGCTAGGGGTTGAATCAGAACTGCAGCTGCAGACCCATGCTGCAGCCACAGCAATGCAGGATCGGGGCCACATCTACGACCTACACCACAGCTTGCCTCAATGCTGGATCCTTAACCCACTGAATGAGGCCAGGGATCGAACCTGCATCCTCATGGACACTACGTCTGGTTCTTAACCCACTGAACCACAAGGGAAACTTCTATTGTTTAAGAAACTATCATGTTTCTCAAGACCTTAGATATGAAAAATTCCTCATATAGAATTCAGTGAGCCAAATGATCTCGAATGGCCATTTATCACTGGGCTGCTCTGTGTCCAAATACCTTCTTATCTTGGAGCAGGAATCCGAGACAGGAAGGAAGCACAGTCTCAGCTGCATTGGAAAGGGGGAGGGGTCAGAGATTCCTTTTCCTCACCCATCAGCAACTAGAGCCTAGACAGGTCGAGCAGATATTCCCCTTGGGAACTTGGAATTCCCACACTAAGGTGTCAGCTACATGGGGGGAGAGAGAGAGAGAGAGAGAAAGAGAGGAATTTTTTCAAGGCCCCTCCAGCAGTGTGGCCTAGCTGTAAGTAGCCTGCGGTAATGACCTCAAGGGCAGCAGAATAGACTGACTGTCAGCAGAATTTCTTTCCTGCTCTGAGCCTGGCTCCCCAGCCTGCCTGGTATTCACCGAGCTATATTATTTCTCCAGTAGATTCTATTTCCACTTAAGCCACCCAGATGTCGTTGTCTGGAGTTCAGAACTCTGGCAGGTGAATCCACCATCTGAGCTTCCCTTGGCGCATCCCCCTTGTAGTCTGCATTGCAGGCAAGGAAGCTGGTTGTGGCAGAAGGAGACCTATGTCTGGAGTCTAACCAGCTTCAAGTTAGAAAATCGCTGAACTCTTCCTGTGTAAGAGGGCAAAGTGATTCTCCTCCTCCTCATCTTGAAGGGATGCTCTGAGAATCAGGCGAGATAATGTGCACAGTAAGGGACTTTGTGCACAGACATGGTGATGCAGATGTCACGGTTATTAGGGGTTAGCTGGCCAAACAGGTTGGAGGCAAAACAAGTGGGAGCTGAAAATCAGTCCACTTTCGGATGCAGGTTGCTCCTTCCTCACCACTTGAGATATCTCTGCAAGGCTTCCCTTTTATCGGGGCTCAGCTGTGAGAGAGCATTTCAATGGTGGCACGGGAAAGACTCAGGATCCAGGGTTAGTTCACCCTTTGAGGCTTGTAGAGGGACTCGTTATCACTTAAACATCTTTGGTGGAAGAAGAGGATATCTTTTTTTTTTTTGTCTTTTTTTTTTTTTTGCTATTTCTTGGGCTGCTCCTGCGGCATATGGAGGTTCCCAGGCTAGGGGTCCAATCAGAGCTGTAGCCACCGGCCTATGCCAGAGCCACAGCAACATGGGATCCGAGCCGCATCTGCAACCTACACCACAGCTCACGGCAACGCCGGATCGTTAACCCACTGAGCAAGGGCAGGGACCGAACCCGCCACCTCATGGTTCCTAGTCGGATCCGTTAACCACTGCGCCACGACGGGAACTCCCGAGGATATCTTCTAAACAGATTTTAAACAGTGTTTATTTAGCATTTAATATGTAATAGGATACTTATTCAATATTGGTCTGATCTATGGGGGTTCCTATTCATCAGTTAGAAAAGAATCTCTTTGATATGGAATATATTCCATTGGCTGGAAAGCTAACCGCGTCAAGATATTCTAAATCTTCAGGGCAGAAGGGGTTCTTAGGGCCAAGGGCGCAGATGAATACAAGTGAGAGGAGCCCTGCAATTATTCCCAGCTGCCTTCAGAGAAGTGAGCAAGGATGGGTCTTTCACTCATTGATTCACCTTTCTCCCAGTAGCTGCGTCCTTTGTTACTCAGTGGGATACAGGGATGCTAAGCCACGGTCCTTGCCCTCAGGGGAAGCTTCAGAGGATGTTGATGTGGCTTTTAAGTCTCCTCACCTTTAGAATCTATGTGTCCTATGGCTTCCTGTGATGGTTTGTATTTCTCCTTGGAAATGCTTTATATTTCAGGCATTTATGTTTTTCTCACTAACTTGACTTAGAGAGCAGATAGACTCACAAGCAAACTGCCAAGTTCGGTTTTCTTTCTGAAGGCTGGCATTACAGAAAAGTGTGGCTTTGAAATCAGAAGCTGTAGTGGTTCAGAAACCACTGTCATTGCTGATTATCTGTGTGATCTTGGGCAAATCACTGAATTTCTCTGAGCCTTCAACCCAACAAGGTTTCTGTTAGGATTTAGTGAAATCGTATTGCAGTATCCAGCACCACATTTGGGGCTAAGCAAATACTCACAGGTATTAAGCATTTTATCCCTAATTTTCTACTGTTCCTGACTCTTTGGGGTCCTCTTGTTGAGAAGCTTTTCCTGCAGGAACCTTCCCATGTTTCTCAAGCTGGGCAATGGTAGCTGCTTCTTTGTGCCCATGTGGTCCCCAGAATTTACCATAAACACCTCCCGTGTTATTTTGGAAATAACCTAGTTGTGTGTTTGTCTGTCCTTGTGAGGCTGTACATTCACGAAGGACACAACTATTTTTTTCAGCTCGTATCCTCAGTGCTCAGTCGTTTTTGCCACTTAGTGAATGCTTAGGAAATGTCTGAGGATTGTTTTTGTGCAAACGGGTTAATAAACTGCATGTAAAGAATATCCTTTCTCTAATGCTCTGTGTGTCCCCTCTGATCTGCTCTGTTGTTTGAGGATGATCTTTCTAGATTGAGGAGGATATTTCCTCAGTCTTAGGTATTTGGGTTGCACCCTCTCTACACCATCCCCTGAGCTCTGCAAATAATATTTATTTTATTTTATTTATTTTGCTTTGCTTTACCTTAGTTTACTTTACCCTACTTTTTTTTTTTTTCCGCTTTGCTTCTTAGGGCTGTACCAGCAGCATATGGAAGTTTTCAGGCTAGGAGCTGAATTGGAGCTACCTTGCTGGCCTACGCCACAGCCACAGCAATGAGGGCTCCAAGCTGTGTCTTTGCTCTACACCACAGCTCATGGCAATGCTAGATCTTTAACCCAGTGAGCGAGGCCAGGGATCAAACCCTCATCCTCATGGATACTAGTCAGATTTGTTTCTGCTGAGCCATGATGGGAACTCCTGCAAATAATACTTTAATATGAAAATGTTTATTTCTCCTAAATAAAACACCTGCATGAGTTTTTCTGGAGATTAGTTTCAGGCAGAATTTCTAAAAGTATGTTCGGTTAGATAATAACTCATACTCCAGAGGGAAAAAATGCCCTTTAATTAAGATTAGATGTTTTAATAACATTTTTTTGTTGTTCTTTATTTGATCATGAACTTTTTTTTTTCCTTCATGGAGAATTTCACACATGTGGTGTTATGTAGCACACTTTTCTAGAACTATCACTTTGAGAAAAGCTGGAACTGATATCACCGAACTGAACTCAGACTTTTGAAGTCGGCTTAAAGCTGAGTCCTTGAGTAGAGGTCCTTTGGGTTGTCTATCTGAGATCTGATTTCACATGTTTCCCAATGTATTATTTTTGCAGCATGATTACAAGTTGTGATTTTATATATACTATATATATATATATATATCCACTATATATGTGTGTGTATACACACACACACACACACATCATGTTAATGACACTGAATAAACAATACTTAAACATGCATTAGAAAATAGCATTAACTATTAACTGGCAACTTTGCTTTCCTACTTTATGCCCATAAAGTTTATTACGTTTATTCATTTGACAGGTATTATTAGCCAGAGTCTATGTCAGATAATGGGGGTGCTTCCTAAGTGGAGCCTGGGGTAATCCATGAGTTCTCTGGTCCCCTTTAGATAATAGAAGGCCCTGGTTCACTCTAAGTTCCTTTGCAGAGAAAACTCAGTACCTGCACAGGCCCCTGGAGGGAGTCCCACACCCATCAACCTGGCCATTCCTTTGTTAAAACAAGGCAGCCGTTCTGTGTGGATTATCAGTAGATAACTGCTGTCCTGAGCCCTCTCGAGTGGCCCCCAAGACCTCCCCTCCCCACAATCCTTCAGCTGCAGCTGTGTGGTCATTCATTGTGCTAAGTCGTATGTGCTAAGCTGGTAAGTATTTGGAACACTACCCTTGACTGGAGGGAAAGAAAAAGCCAGGGTGGCCAGCGTGTAAGTGAGAGGAGGGAAGTGGTGTATACAAGGCCAGCAAGGCCGGCAGGGGCCTTGCAGGCCATGTCAAGAATTTTGGACTCTGGAGTTCCCTGGTGGTCAATGGATTGAGGATCTAGCATTGCCACTGCAGTGGCTCAGGTTGCTGCTGTGGTGGGAGTTTGATCCCTGGCCCAGATGCAGTAGGTACAGCCAAAAATAAAAAGTTTTGGATTCTACCTTAAGAACAACAGAAAGCTCCTGAAAAGTTTTAAGAAAAGGGGAGAAAATGACATGATCAGATATGCTTTTTGAAAGACTTGCTCTTCCCAAAGCCTGGAAGTTTGTATGTGATGGGGGATGTGTGTGTGTCCTGGACAATTTATAGGAAAAAAGGATTTATAGGGCAGAGCTAGGCCCTGCTGAATCCCTACCCTTTGGGGAGTGGGCCAGGGGTCAGGTTAGATGGTGGGGCTCTGAAGCTGAAGCTGAGCAAAAGTCCCTTCCCTGGCCGTAACATTTTTTTTTTTTTTTTTTTTTTGAGGTGGTCCCTGAGCAGGAAAGCTCTGGGCGCTGCACTGCGTTGATTGGAAAGACAAATCCAGTAAGATGGGGAGAAGTCTGACTGGGTTTCAAAATTGAGAGGCAAAGCCAGAGCCTGAAAAGTCAGTGAATCTAGACAAAGTGAGGTTCAGCCGAGAAAGCAATGCCTGGAACAGGCACACAGGTTCAGGGAGGAGGCCTCCCTTTGCATCGTTTCTGGCTCAGAAACCTGAATTTAACTGAATTTAACTGGGTTAAGGCTCAGAAACCTGAATTTAACTGGTCTGGGTTAAGGCAGGAAGTTTTCATCTTTTCAAAAATATCATCAAGTCTAGCTCAGTAAGCTTTCAATTGTAAGTTGTTTAATGGGGTCCTGGCTGACACAGGCACCTTGATGAGAAGAGGGGAGCAGTATGGGAATGCCCCCAAATTGCACACATTTTTCCTTTTATTGAAGTATGATTGATTTATAAGGTATCAAGTACACAAAGTATGTATGTTCTTCAGATTATTTTCTACTATGGGTTTAAAAGATGTTGGATAAAAGATATTGGACATAGCTCCCTATGCTATAAGTAGGTCCTTGTTGTTTATTTTATGCAGAGCAGGATGTATCTGTTAATTCCAAATTCCCAATAACCCGCCTCCCCCATCTTTTGTGTCATGTCTTTTAAGCAAATACTGTTTCTTTCAGCAAAATGGTAAGACAGGCTCTTGGTCTACCCACAGTCTTGGGGGAAGATGTGACATCACCGTTAACCAAAATGCAGATGTAGAATCATCTCTGTTAGGAAATCTATCCTGCTGTGTTTAAACTAGTGTTGGTCTCTGAGTCTTGTTGCTCTTCTTTTGTTGGGAGTGGTGGAGAGGACTGAAGCTCAAGCAGAAAAAAAAAAAAAAAAACACAAAAAAACAGTAAAAAACAAAAAACAAAACACTCTCGGGCCAGGAGAACCAGAGTTGGGGCTTGCCCCTGAGGGAAGGGTGGAAGTTTCTGGAGTCTGAGCAATGCCAAGAGGATGACAGGAGAGAAACTAAATGCACTTTGAGACTTTGTAAAATTTCCAGTTTAGGCTACTGTGCTTCTGGAATCAAGGTTTTGGAAAAAGCAGCACAGAGTTGGGGAGGTGGTTCTTGACCCCACCTTGGCATATTCCTCAGAGCCTCTCTGGAAGGTGGGTTTCAGGGGCCCTGAGAAACAGTCCATTAAACAGACACTCTCAAGCACTGAGAATGATGAAAGCAAGGATCCTTCATGGGGCTGGGGCAGAGCTGGAGGGGAAGGACATGGCCCATATACCTGGACACTGGAAGGGATGAGGTTGGTAAGTTCCTAAGAGGACCTCCCAGGGAATCAGAAATAATTTGGGACTGCAGTTTATTTTTATTTTTGCAAGAGGCAGGAGGAGGGCTGGATTTTGGGTATAACACTAGAAGGGATTAAGAGTTGTCATTTGAGGTAACAATATAAGCGTGACTTTGTACCTCGGGATGCTGAAGAGTGTATAGTGTTTCCATTCCATCTGAGCAACTTGACAATAAGAATCTAGCAAATAAAGCCCTTCTCTTCTGCCTGCTCTAAACATGAAGATAGGAAGGAAACCTGGGAATTAATGAAACACCCAGGTGAGCTGTGATTCATTTTCACTCTCACTAAACCCACAACGCAATTTCAACTTCAATTTGAAAATTCACCGTCATCTGCACAGCTGCAACACATATTCCCAACCATGCGTCTTGGAACACAGTTTGTTAAATACTTTGGAGCTGGCAAGGTCAGCTCGGATGATCTGTTTTAGACACCTGAGGACCGAACAAAACTAAAATCGCTGGGTGAGACAGGAAAGAATCTCTTTCCAGGGGTACTGCTTCTGAGTGCTCTGCTCCACATTTTTTTTTTTTCATAACAAAGCACTGAAACAAACAAACAAACAAAAAAACCAGAAGCATTTGTCTTTCCCTCTGCAGAAAGAATGCCTGAGGAGGCTACTGCACTAGTTTTAACATGACTGCATGCCGTCTGCCCTAAATTCTCCTCCACAAATACCTCAAGAAGATGGTTCAATTACTGGAAAAGACTTTCCATAACAAATCCCTGAGAGATAGAATCCAAAAAGGAGAAATCAGAGAGAAAATCAGAGAGAAAAGATCACTCACAATGTGTGTATGGAATGTAGCCTCAGGTGATGATTTTTTTCTTTTCTTTTTTTTTTTTTTTAGCATCTTAACTACTTTAGTTCTGTTGTTCAGCCAGGGAAGAGACATTTAGGATAAATTCCTGCAATGGAGCTTGGGA
Organism: Sus scrofa; assembly: GCF_054392235.1. Classification (NCBI taxonomy): domain Eukaryota; kingdom Metazoa; phylum Chordata; class Mammalia; order Artiodactyla; family Suidae; genus Sus; species Sus scrofa. The sequence goes on from NC_139391.1 coordinate 17,977,729, forward strand.
ATCGTCGATCTTCAGGTTACCAGGCAATGTGTTTAGACAATATATGAACACTAGATGGCGCCAATAGTCTCAAAACGTTATGAAAAGCTAGTTGGCCTGCTTTACAAGCAAGCAAGTATGGCTACCTTGCAGGAAAACAGTCAATGATGGGAACCGTAAACATATCTACTCAAGCATTTTCCACTACTTGTGTCCTCTGAGGTGCTCCTCATGCAATGGTTTGGTGGTCAAATAAATTTGGGAAAACAATATCCTTTCCTTCTCTAAGGAGGTTCCCAGTGCACACTGGTAAACTCATGTTTCGGAAAAGCTCTTCACTAGGGAACCCTTTCTCTCGGTAGCAACCTAATCCAATCCTGCTGTTCCAGAGTCCTGTGAACTCACTTTGGGAAATGCTCATCGAGTCCAAGCCCTGCCTCAAGGAAGAGCTCAAACTCTCTAAAAGAGGCTTTCCTTAGACATGGTTGTCTGACACACTTCAAAAAATATCAGACATGTTCTTAAGGCAGAGTGGTTAATAGTATTTTTGTTTCATTTGTTTTGTTCTTTTCATGGCCGCTCCTGTGGCATATGGAAGATCCCAGGCTGGGCATCGCACTGGAGGTGCAGCTGCTGGCCTATGCTGCAGCCATAGCAACAGGGGATCCAAGCTGCATCTGCAGCCCCCACTGCAGGTTGCAGCAATGCTGGATCCTTAACCCACTGACTGAGGTCTGGGATGGAACCTGCATTCTCACGGATTCTGTGTTGGGTTCTCAACCTGCTGAGCCACAACAGGAACTCTAGAATGGTTACTAGCAGTAGTATTGATTGAGTACCTGCAGTGTGACATGCTCTATTCTAAGTATTTTCTCTCCTCTCTTTCCTCAATATCTCTATCTACCTATGCACTCACACACGAAGATACATTGATATATACTTGGCCTTGGCTTTGCAGTTGGTTGAATCCATGAATGCAACATCTGTGGATATGGAGGGCCAACTGTATACGTCATACTATGCCATTTTATTTGTATTTATTTATTTATTTTGGCTGTGCCTGCAGCATGTGGAAGTTCTCAGGTCGGGGATCACACTTGAGCCAGAGCAGAAATCCAAGCCATAGCAGTGACAACACCAAGTCCTCAACCACTAGGCCACCAGGCAGCTCCTACACCATTTTATATAAGTGATGTAAGAATAGCAGGTTTTAGTATACCTGGTATGTTCTGGAACAAATCCCCTGTGGATACTAAGGACAACTCTATCTGCTTTCAGGCAGTGAGCATTTTGAGATCAGTTTATCTCATTCATCTTTGAGATTCCAATTCCTAGTACAGAACCTGGTGCATAGCAAGCCATTGATATAATAATTTATCTAAGAAGAGTCTATTATCTGTATAGAAGAATAATTCTGGAAAATAGGAATGGAAATTACACCCCTGAATAAAAAAGTAATAGTCTATTATATGGCTTCCTTCTCTATGAAGATCAGTTGTGAGCAGAGATCTACCTTCCAGCCTTCTTCCCTGGCGATTCTATTTCTCTTCTCTAAACTTACTATGTTATTGTTGGCATAACTTATTTGCAAATTAATCTTATATGACTTATGAATCTACGTACTGAATTTTTATTTAGAATTTTTGTTCTTGTGTTTTCCAGGAAGGTACAGTTTGTCCTTACCTGCCCAGGGCAAGCTGTAGGTACAAAATATTATTCTCTATATTCCATTGTTAATAATTCTATTGTGTCATTTTTCTTTCTACATTGTAATATTCTTTGAGCTTCTCAAGCCTATTTATGCTTTCCTTGTACTGTTAACCAGTGAAATTCTAATACTGAGATTTTAAGCTTGCCACAGTTTATATAAACTTTCACAAGGTAAAAACGAGAAATGTTCCCTTTTCCTTTTCAATTGCAAAAAGCAGATGATATCTTCATTGATGAACTCTCTTTGCAAATGTTTTACATAAAAGAGGATATTAAATTTGAACTTCAGCGATTGTTGTTATGTTCTAAAAATTGTAATCTCTAAGAAAACTATAATTCTGATTGGTTGCCTTGCTTACTATGTGGTCCCAGCAATAATATTTAAATAGATACAGCTACTTCTAAAAGCAAAAATACTTGGGGGTTTTCCTGGTGGAGCCATAAAAAGGTTATTAGCTCATCCTTTTTTCTATGATATACATAGAGATTAAAACAAATAAAATACATGGATTAGAGTATTTCTCATTTAAACAGAGTTAGAAAGTCTAATACCTCTATACCTCAGTTTATTCATCTTTCAAATGAGCATAATAAGGCATAGGACTGTTATAAAATTAGATTAGCTATGACTATGGCTGACTCAAAGGCACCCTGTAAATATTATTATTTTTTTTTACAGTTCTGTGTGCTTCTGAGTGTGGTGTGCACACAGAGCTATGTGTACAAAGAAGGTGCAGAATGAAACCTCTGTCAAGGTTTTGAAGAGAGATTGTGTTGTTTGGAAAAAGAACACTGATTTGGGGTCAAGAAACCAGCTTTTGAGTTCAACATCACAATCAGTAGTGGTGGAACTGTGGCTAAATCATTTAGTCATTCTGAATCCTTTTCCCCTGATGTGGAAAGTGAGAGTAATAATGACCTATCCTGACACCTAGAATTTCTTCGAAGATCCTCAGAATCAATGCAGGTGAAAGCGCTTTGTGTCTGGGAAAGCTCTGTGACAACGCGAACGCTGACGGAGAGGAAATGACTGGGTGGTCCCCCAGCAGACAGATTTTGAGCCAGGATGAGGAAGCTATCTAAGTAGGTTCTGAAAAGAGTTTTATACTCAGTCTCCTAGTCTACAGTGACTTTTTAAGGCATCACTGTTTTTATTCAGTATTTTTTCATCAATAAACATATTTTGGAGGGACTGCTAGGTACCAGGCACTGTGCTAAATGTTGAAGATCCAAAATCATAAGAGATACAGTATTTGCTTTCAGGGAGATTTTTGCAACTGAGTTGAAAAAAGACAGCTATGTTAACAAATATGGGCAGAGAGGTTTAATAATTTTTAAGCCTTTTAAGTTGTAATCTTATATATCAGTCAAATATAGAAGAAGTAGGTGGGGGCAAGTAGTTGAAAGCATGACATTGGATGGCAGAACAAGGGCCTGACATGGGACTGTACCCTATTTCTCTCATACTCATACTTCCAGACACCTGCTAGTTAATGAGCTCCCAGGAACCTGCATGTGTGGGAGAACCACAGAAACACAGGGCCATGCATGCAAACCACTGGACACTTTGCTCAGGCAATTGACTATGTTACACAGGTAAAGTGTGTGTGCAGGGGTGGGAGGTGGAGTGATGGCTGGCAAATGTAAGGTCACTTGGAAAATTCTAGCTATAAATCACAGCTATAAAGCGAAGACAGTTTTTCTCAGTACACAATGAAAACCACGAACTAAATGTTTCACTGAGTGATGAACCATAACCTCAGCCATAAAACTGGGTTCCTGATAGAGTTCTCCTTTAGTATTTGCATGATTACCAAAATTCCAGTATGGCAATGAACAGTCACAATGGATTAAACTACTTCTCTTAGAATTTATCATAGGGAGGTAGCTTGGTGTCGTAGAAAGAAGCAGTCAATAGATAATAAAATAGAAGAAAGGACTTGGAGAAGAAAGGAGGAAGAAAAGAAAGATGGAAGGAAAGTTGGTTGGAAGGAAGGAGCAGAGGGAAGAAGGCAGTAGGTGTGATGGACATTAAAACTGAACATTTAAATTCCAGCTCTGACTCTCTCTAGTTGACATGTTACTTAACCTCTCTGAACCCGATTCATGTGGTCACAGGGCAATACATTTCAGAGTGATCGTGAGAACTAAACATTACTTTTATAAAATGCCTGGTAAATAATAAGTACTTATTAACTTGTTGCTAGGAATTCTCGTATTTAGGTAAATGGTTATGCTACCACTTATCAACGTCACAAAATTGTATATAGCATTATTTTATACATTATTCTTATGTAGTTATATGCAATGAACTATATGGATTACAAAGATGCAGTTTTTAGAGTATAGTGATGGATTTGAAAAAAATTTGGCATTATGAAAAATAAGTAGTATACCTTAAAAAAGTATGCTTTTTCTTTTCTATTGGGTGTAAATACATCTCAGAAAATCTATTTTTTTTTTTTTTTTGGCCACACTTACGGCATGTGGAAGTTCCTGGGCCACAGTTGCAGCAACGTTGGATCCTTAACCTGCTGTGCCTCAAGGGAACTAACAAAATAACTAACTTCCTCCCTCCGTCTCTCCTCTCTCTCTCTTTCTCTTTTCCTTTCTTTTCTTCCTAGAAATTTTTCTTGGCCATTTTTTTTTGGGGGGGGGGCTGCATCCATGGCATGTGGAAATTCCCAGCATAGTGGGACCCAAGCTCCTGCAGTGACAAAGCCAGATCCTTAACCTGCTGTGCCGTAAGAGAGCTCCTCAGAAAATCTAAATGAAAACACTAGTTTTACCTCTGTATTTGAGGGAAGTAGGTAACAAGCATTAAACCCCTGAAAATCCTTTAAATCACATCATATGCCTGCAGTCATGGTACTCTCCTCCATTTTTCTTTCGTAATTAAAGTGCTTTTGGAGTTATAACTGGAATCAACCCTTTGTCAAATGGTGTCAGGCACGCAGGAAAGGAAGATTAAGAAGAAATACTCACAGACAGGATCTGGTCTCCTCTCTGGAGCTCCCCACTCAGGTCTGCTGGTCCACCAGCCAAAATGAAGGATACAAAAATTCCTTCTCCGTCTTCCCCACCCACGATGTTGAAGCCCAGGCCGGTGGAGCCTTTGTGCAGGACCACTTTGCGGGGCTCCCTGTAGAAAAAAAGTAGAGAACACAGTTCATAGGGTGGCCCACTCAAGATTTACGTTGGTTTTCATTGGGATAGATGACACTAGCAGTTCTCTACCTATGAAAGTGGCTCCCCAGATTAATATAAATTTGTATATCAAAAGATGCTAAGGCAGATGTCTGAATTCCTCACTGTAACAAATACCAAAATAGCATGCAAATTTATTCCTTAATTCCAAAACATTTTCTTAAGCTGGACTTACTTCTGATTTTCCTTTGTTTAAAACATCTGTTCTTGTACTGAGCACCATAGCATATTCAATAGCATGGATATATCCAAAAAGGGAGATAATGTGAGGGACAAGAGACAAGGTCAAATAGGCCAGGCCATGAAATACCTTGCATACCAGCTTGTGGGTTTGTTGTTTGTTTGATTGTTTTTGGTTTTTAAACTTTTTTAAAAATTATAGTTGATTTATAATGTACCAATTTCTGCTGTATAGCAAAGTGACTCAGTCATACCTAGACTGAGTTCCTTTCTCATGTTATTTTCCATCATGCTCTATCCTAGGAGATTGGAAGTAGTTCCCTGTGTTACACAGTAGGATCTTACTACTTATGCATTCTATATGTAATAGTTTGCATCTGCTAAACCCAAACTCCCTGTCCATCTCACTCCCTTCCCTCTCCCCCTTCGTAACCACATGTCTATGAATCTGTTTTGTAGATAGGTCCATTTGTGCCATATTTTAGATTCCAGATATAAGGTATTCATCTTTCTCTTCCTGACTTCACTTTGTGTAATAATCTCTTAAGTCCATTGTTGTTGCTGTGAATGGAATTATTTTGTTCTTTTTTATGGCTGAGTAGTATTACATTGCATATATGTGCCACATCTTCTTAATCCATTCATCTGTCAATGGACATTTAGGTTGTTTCCATGTTTTGGCTATTGTGAATAGTGCTGCTATGAACATAGGGGTGTATGCATCTTTTTGAATTATAGTTTTGTCCTGATGTATTCTCAGGCATGGGATTGCTGGATCATATGATAGTTCTATATTTAGGTTTCTGAGGAATCCCCATACAGGAGTTTTTTTTGTTTTTGATTTGCCAAAAGATTTATTATTAAGTCAAGAGACTCAATCACTTTCTCAAAAACAACATTTTGGCTGGCATCCCAGAGATTTGTGGGCCTGGGGCATGCATGATAGTAAGAAGAGTGGGAGAGGGTACTGTCTCTTGCCTTTATGAAGTGGTCTTTGTAGAAGAGGAGACCTTCAATTTGTGGATCTAGAGGGTTTTTTTGTTTGTTTGTTTGTTTTTTTTAATCCATGTACTGATGTACCCTTAGCAAATCTTCACACATTCCCAAGGATGTGGGTGCCCATATGTGAAGGCATCCCCTGGGAACCCAGAGTGGTTGCACCCACTTACATTCCCACAACAGTGTAAAGGGTTCCCTTTCTCCACACTCTCTATAGCATCTGTTATTTGCAGACTTTTTAATGATGGCCAATCTGACTGTTGTCGTACCTCATTGTAGTTTTGCTTTGCATTTCTCTAATAATTAGTCATGTTGTTTCCATTTTATAAATAAGTTCTTTTGTGTCATTTGTTATTAGATTCCATAGATAAGTAATATCATATGATATTTGTCTTTCTCTAACTTATTTTACTCATATGATAATCTCTAGGTCCATCCATGTTGCTGCAAATGGCATTATTTCATTCTTTTTATGGCTGAATAACAATTACAAAACAGAAACAAACTCACAGATTTCAAAACCATTGTTATGGTTACCATAGGTGAAACCACTATGGGGAGGAAAGAATTGGGAGGGTGGGAATAACATACAAACTACTGTATAAAATAAATGATTAAAGAGAACATACGGTATAGCATAGGAAAATCTACTTTATAGTCTGTAATAACCTATATAGGAAAAAAGAATGGATATATTCATATGTATGACTGATTTGCTTTGCTGTATACCTGAAACTAATGTAACACTGTAAGTCAATTATACTCCAATAAAATTAAATTAAGAAATTAGTGATGCTGAGCATCTTTCCACGTGCCTACTGAGCCATGACGGGAACTCCTTGTCTCATTTCTTTTTCTGTTCTTAATTGCTACTTTCATGCTTTTTTGGTCAGAAAAGATGCTTGCAATAATTTCTGTACTCTTAAATTTGTTGGGGCATCTTGTGTCCTAGTATGTGGTCAGTCCCAGACAATGTTCCATATGCACTTGAAAAGAATGTATGTTCTGTTTTTTTTTTTTTCTTTTCTTTTTGGATGTAATGTTCTAAAGATATTAAGCCTACTGTATTATTTAAGATCTCTGTTGCCTTACTGATTTTCTGTCTTGAAGATCTGTCCATTGATGTGAGTGGGGTGTAAATTATCCTAATTTTATTGTATTTCTGTCAATTTCTTCATTTATGTCTCTTAGTATTTGTTTTATGTATTTGGATAATACTATATTGGGTACATAAATGTTGATGAGTGTAATATCATCTCCTTGTATTGATCCTTTTTTTCATTATATAGTGTCCGTCTTTATCTTTCCTTATAAACTTTGTTTTAAGTCTATTTTGCCTTATGAGTTTAACAACCACTGCTTTCTTGTCATTTCCATTTGCATGGAATGTCTTTTTCCATCCCCACACTCTCAAACTATGTGTGCCCTTTGCCCTAAAGTGGGTCTCTTGTAGGCAGCATATTGTATGCTCTTGTTTGTTTTATCCAATCTGTCACTCTGAAACACATCATTCTTGAGTGTTGGTAGCTTTTGTTTACTTTCCTTGGACAAGTCTTTAAATCAAATTATTTGGAAATTTCTCAACTTTTGAGATTTAAATGTCTTTTAAAATAGAATTTTATATTACAGTGAATTATAATGATTATTTTAATAATAGGGACAAATTATAAAGAAACATCTATAAAATGGTGTGCAAATAAAATATCCAAAGCACACTCCAAATGATTTACTTTTTCTAATTTAAACTTCTTATACTAACAACCCATTATGTTAAATGGTAGATTTTGAACAGTTTCCATGTAAGAAATGAAGCAAATGGATTCAGATAAGAAAACAGAAACAGAGTTGAAAATATAGAGAACAAACCACTGGTTATCATTGGGGCAAGGGGTGTGGGAGGGCAAAATAAGTGTATGGGATTAAGAGATACAAACTACTATGTATAAAATACATAAGCTACAAGGATACATTGTACATCGCAGGGAACATAGCCAATATTTTCCAAGAACTTTAAATGGAGTATAACCTATAAAAACATTGGATCACTATGTTGTACACCTGAAACTAATCTAATATTGTAAATCAACTACACTTCAATAAAAAATTACAAATAAAGGGTTTTCATGTATGTTTTTCTTGTTAGAGGATCAAAACTGAAAAATTAGAAGTTCTATTTTTCTGATGCTTAGGTAAGTCAGCTTGTTTAAGCTAGTTACTAAGTTAGTTTATTGTCTACAGGGCTAGTAAACATAAGAGCAGATCTTCTTTTTTAAGACAATTTTTTCTCCATTTTGTTGAGGTATAATTGGCATATAATACTGTATAAGTGTAAGGTATATAGCATAAAGATTTGAGTTACGTGCATTACGAAATATTTAGCACAATGTTTAGTAAACATCCATCATATCATGTAGATACAAAAATAAATAAAAAATAGTTTATTCCTGTGATGAGAACTCTTAGTATTTAGTCTCTTCACAACTTTCACATATAACATCTAGCAGTGTTAATTATATTTATCACGTGGTACATTACATCCCGAGTACTTATTTATCTTAAAATTGGAAATTTGTACATTTTGACCACCTCATTCCCCCTCCTTCCAGCCCTCCACCTTGGCCAACCACAAATCTGATCTCCTTTTCTATGAATAAGACAAAACCTTTTTTTCTTTTTATAGCCGCACCTGTGGTATATGGAAGTTTTTGGGCCAGGGGTTGAATCTGAGCCACAGCCACAGCAACACTGGATCCGAGCCACATCTGTGACCTATGCTGCAGCTTGCAGCAATGCTGGGTCCTTAACCCAGTAAGCGAGGCAAGGGGTTGAACCTGCATCCTAATGGACACTATGTGGGGTCCTTAACCCACTGAGCGAGGCCAGGGATTGAACCTGCATCCTCATGGACACTATGTCAGGTTCTTAACCCACTGAGCCACTGAACTCTGTGAATAAGATAATTTTAAAAGAGCAGTTTAGGGTCAAACAAAATTAAGAGGACAGTACATAGATTTCCCATAAACATCCTGCCCTTGCACATACATAGCCTTCCTCATGCTCAATATCTCCTAGCAGAGTGCTGCATTTTTTACAACTGAAGAATCTACATTATTACTCAAAGTCCATACGGACCCTAGGTTCATTCTACGGGTTTACACAAATGTGTAATTACATGTATGCATCATTAGTGTCATACAAAGTGGTTTCACTGCTCTTAAAATACCCCATGTTCTACCTATTCATCCCCTTCACACATCCACTGACAATACTGATCTTTGTACTGTCTCCATAGTTTTGCCTTTTCCAGAATACCGTGTAGTTGGAGTCAGACAGTATGTAGCCTTTTTGGACTGGCTTTGTTTACTTTGTAACACAGTAGTATGCATTTATGATTCCTTCATGTCTTTCTGTGGCTTGATAGCCCATTTCTTTTGAGTGCTGAATAATAGTCCATGGTCTAGATATACCATAGTTAATTTATTCATTCACCTGCTGAAGGATATCTTGGTTGCTTCCAGGTTTTGGCAATTATAAATAAAGCTGCTATAAACATCCATATGCAGGCTGCTGTGGGGACATAAGTTTTCAGTTCATTTGGGTAAATACTAGAAGTGAGATTGCAGGATCATATGGTAAGAGAATGTTTAGTTTTATAAGAAAACATTAAATTGTCTTCCAAAGTGATTGTATTATTTTGAATTTCCGCCCAGGAATGAATGAGAGTTCTTCACTAGCATTTGGCATTGACAATGTTCTAGATTTTTCCCTTCTAATAGCTATGCAGCGGTGTCTCATTGTTTTGACGGAGCCGGTGTCTTTACTACAAGTTAAGCATTTTGTCCATTCAATGGAGAGAGAGCTTAATGAAAATTTAAAACACTAAATTCAGGGAGTTCCCTGGTGGCTCAGCAGGTTAAAGATCTGGCTTTGGCACTGATGTGGCTCTGGTTACAGCTGTGGTGCAGGTTCAGTCCCTGGCCTGGGAACTTCCACTTGCCGAGGGAGTGACTAAAAACAAAAAACCCCAAAAAACCCCACCTAAAGTAAAACATAATTTGCATAAGCTGGAAGAGGGCCTGACTTCAAAAAAGTATCAAAGATTCACTTTAACTGCTCTTAGCGTCTTTCGTTAGAGCCATAAACCTCAGTACTTCATCACGTGTTGCTTTACACTCTTCTCTTTCTGAATGACATGGTATCCTCCCAACCTCACTGTTTTCTCTAGTTCAGGCCGAGGCTCTTTGGAGAGCCTCCTAATTTGAAGATTCTTTGATTCTAGTTTCAATGTTCCAAACACACCTTTCCACTAGAATCTGATTCTCTTCATTCTCTGCTAAAATGGCCCCAGTCACTCTATGCTTCAGTCATATCAAAATCCTATGCTTCCTTGAGTCTGACATACTGCTTTCTGTCTCTACTCCTTGGTTCGGTCATCTCAAAACCTAGTGCATGTGCTATTCCCCTGGCCCTCCAGGTACAGGCAATCACTTGCTCCTTGGGTCCACACTGTGTGTTGTGCACATAACTCTATTGTAGCATTTATCACAGTGGCCAGTGATTGTTTACTCATATAACTTTCTCCCTCAACAGACTGTGAACTCTGGGATTCCAGGTACCAGCACATCCCCAGCAGCAGCAAGATGCCTGACAAACAAGAACCCAGGAAATAGTTATTGAATGAATGAATCAACTCCTACAGTGATTCAGACTTCACTTTACCCTCTACTTAGTAACTATTTATGAGAATATCTTTCCTTTTTGCTAGATTTTAATCAGGGATGGAAAAATATAAGTCCTTAGGGATAGGGCAGGTAACACTAATGAATGAAGCCAACTGAAGTGGGATTGTACCTGGGAATATGTTCCCTCTAAGGGCAGCTTCTGCTCAACTCTGGACAATCGTTCCAAGCAGGAACACTGACTAGTATTGACAGATTCTCCAATTTCTACAGATAAGAATCTAGATTTTATGTGAATCATCCAGAATTTTAAGGTGACAATGATGGAGAATAAAGTATAGTGCCAGTCACACCCACATATTTCTGTTGTGGATCCAGCAATGGGCTGCCAATGAGATGCTGCACTGTTTGCAGTTTAATGGGACACTTGATGGCTACACATTTGTCTCCTCCATGATGCTCAGTGTGGTACTTGGCCTGTGATAAGTAATTCTCTGTAACTTTAAGCTGATTTAATATTCCACACTCAGTCCCACCTCTGTCCTTCCAAGTTCTCTCATGCTTCATGCTGAAATATCATTTTATCTTTTTTCCCTTTTGTCTTAATTTTTACTTTTATGTTATACCTGCTCAAGGGCAATTTTCTTCATGATGGCCCATTCCCAAATATCTTGAGCCACAGCTCTCACTTCTGCCTTGGCCAATGACTTTGGGTCTGCTGAATGTAACACCCTGCATTTCTATGCACTTTTCCATGTATGAGGGCATTGTGGCCTCCGGAGAGATTATAATCTCTTGAAGATGTGGTGTCATGGTTTACATTTCTAGGTATCCCTCGTATACCCAGAAGAGTGCTCAGTAAACACCTGATAATTGAATCAAGGAGCACACACCACCAATTTATAAAGAATTGACCCAAGGGCCCACTAGTAGTCATTATTACACAGGATTACATATGAACAAAGGAAAGAAATTCTAACTCTTGTTCCTCATTCAGGATGCAGCTCAAGGATCAGAATCTGGAAACTGTCCCTCACGCACTTGCTTCAACCGCATAGAGTCTCTGATGGGTGTCTTCCTAGCATTTTCTCCATGTATCCATCATTATGCTTTGACACCGAGTTGGCAAACTTCTCTCCCTCTCCAGCTAAAATAATCATCTTGAAACCCCGGAACCTGTCATTTGATTTTTGTCCCCAATATCTGGAACATAGTAGGTGCTGTCTACTAATTTTAGCTTGCGCATTAGATTTTAAGTTGTAAGCTGTAGATGATGCAACCTAGTTATTCATTATATCTATATCTATCTATTAAAAAAAACCCCATGTATCCACTTCAAATACATATTTTGTGTATCCAAACTTTCAGTAAATATCTATGGAGTACTGACTTTGTGTCAGACACTGTGACTATAAAGAGCCTGGAGTGGGAGGAACCACATAGTTATAAGAACCCATGAATGAGACAAGTGCTAGGGCAGGAACTTGGGTACAATAAGTAAAACCGCCAAAGAGCAAAGAGCCACCAGTCTTCTCCTAAAAAGATTTAGTCTTTTCATCATCACCTGGATGAGATATACTGTACTCAATTATTTTTATTTTAATGTGATATAAAAAGCTTTTATAATTATAAAGACCTTCGGAGTGGATAAGCAATGAGATCCTGTTGTATAGCACAGGGAACTATATCTAATCACTTGTGATGGACACGATGGAGGATAATGTAAGAAAAATAATACATATATATATATATATATATGCATGTATAACTGGGTCACTTTGCTGTACAGTGGAAATTGACGAAACACTGTAAACCAACTATAATGGAAAAATAAAAATAATTTAAAAATAAAAATAAAAAAAAATTAAGCAAAACCAAACCAAACCAAATCAAACCAAACCACGCAAACCCATGGGTGCTAAGCAATTGGGGAGATGCCAACCTGACTTGCCCCCAGCTGTTGCAGAATAGCAGCAGCAGCATTTGTTTAGCTGGAATATGGAGGATGCTCTCAGCCAGCTGGGATATGTTCAGCAGAGGGAAGCAGGGTGCTATGGGCTATTTTTTTCTCCTAAACCAGATGGCTTAAGAGTGGTCAGGATTCAAAAAAAGAAGTGACTACTTAAACCTGAAAGCTTTCTCAGGGTCATTAGTGGGATGCTTCTTAAGCTTTGAACCTCTGAGGTATGTGAAGTCTAATCAACTGCCAAAACATCCATGGTGAGAAGTAAGCTATGAAAGTATTTCTGGTCATCTTTCAAAAATACATATCTGACTCTAATACTGTCTTGTTCAAAGCCTTCCAGAGATCTGTATGCCCTCAGGTTAGAGCCTAAACTTCTAAGCATATAGAAAGTTCCCCATCCTTTGACTTTGAACTACCTCTCTAATACCTAATGGCACCATGTCGCCTTGCACCACATGTTCCAGCCACACAAAACTGCCAACCACAACCACAAATCTTTCCTTGCATTAGGTTGTTCCATGTCTTATGGTCTCTGCCCAGGCTGTTCTCCTACTCCGGGCTGTTCTCTTTGGCTAGAAAGATGCCTTCTCCTGCATCCTCATCTCTATAATGAAATTATACTTCTACTTTGCCTTCAAGGCTGAGGCCTGGTGCTATCTCCTCTCTGTTTTCTTATCCACCCTTGCCTCTAGAAGAACTGATCACATCTTTTTTGAAACCACATTATATTTTCATTGGTATAACCACTATTGTTGCCTTTACTGTTGTGAAATTACTTTGATTACCTGTATATTCTGTGAATCTAATGGTCCTGAAGGATAAAGACTATGATTTATTTGTTTCTATAATGTTGGGAAGTAGTATGGGCTGAGCCTACAAGACACACACACAATATATATATATATATTGCATGAATAAAGAAAAAAATAAGGGGTTGGTGAAATGATAGTGAATTCTAGTTTCATCTCTCTAGTAGTGTGAGAGAAGTTGGGCATGTCCTCTGTAGGGCGACTTATTGCTTAAGTAATAACTTGTAAGGGAATAATATTTGTGTTGAGGAGTGCTAAAATTCAGAGTAGACAATGATCTAGAAGCATCTAGAAAAGGATTAGAGTACACACAGAGATTCTATTTCCAGCCATTTGGCAGATTAGATGTCCTGAAAACTTCGCTCATTACAAAGCAGCTAAAAATTCTGAATACAACTCCTATATAATACTTTAAAATGACTACTAAGCTTGCAAGTAAATCTTTAGAGGCCAAAAAAAGAAGTGAAGTACAAGTTCAGAGAAGAAGGCAAGTACTGAGACCAGTCGTGAACTGAGAACTTTTGCAGGTTCCAGGGTCCAGAGTTGATTGCTTCATGGAGAGTTGGACTGCGTGGGCTCTGAGGTGGGGGTGAGATCAGAGACCACTGCACAAAATCAGAACCCTGAAAGGCTACACCCTAAACAAAAGGAGGAAGCACAAAAATGTTAGCCCCGTGGCAATGTCAAGGATACGTATGTGACCTGACCTTGGCTCAAAGACAAAGGGTCTGTTTTATCAAGGCATATTAAACAAGGCATGTTTGAATGAGGAAGAAGTTGCTCTCTAGGAATAGAATGCACAAACCTATATACATTGGGAGAAGAAGGGAAGGGCAAAACTTCTTGTGCGCTAAGAGAAGGATTTTGGCAATGTAGCTCCAGGATAAAGGGGCAGAGGTGCCCTCCAGCTCTGGCTCCAAGTTTCTGATATAAACGTGTTAGCTGGTGGGGGTAACCCACAAGATGGGTTCATGTGACTGTCCTAGTTTAATGACAGCAGCCATTCAGATCATAGGGCTGGCTGATTTCCTTCTCTAAGAGTCTAGGCTCACCAAGCCACATGCTCATTAAAATACGTTTTTTCCTAATAGAAGGGACTGTGCTAAACAGCACATTCTGTTATCTTGACCACATATATGTCTTACTGTAAATTCATAACTTGGCATCAAGGCAGACAAGCTTGGCTGCCCCTGGAAACACTGACAAAAAGTGAGTTTCAGAGCGTGTGGTCTTAAGGCCTAGATTTAGTACCATGATAACCCAGTAGGGGACTAACTGTCTGAGGTCATGTGTAAGGAGACAGCTAGTCTTCCTGAGCCCCCTCTTCTTTATTTCTCTATAAATGCAGCTGTATTCATGTGAGCAATGTTGTTAAGGAAAAAACAGTGTTGGGGGTCAAAGAAAGTTTTCATCAGGATGGGAAAAAGTATATTAGTTTAAGAGTGAACAGGGGGCACTGTGAAGGTGATGGCTTGGCGTGCAAACCACAGAAGGCTTCAAAGCTGTGGGTTGATTATGACTGAGGTCTTCTATCCAGATGATCTAGCTCGTCAGAAGGCTAGTGCAGTGAATTCCTCATATTCAAATAATTAGTTAACTTGTCCAAGAGGTCAAAGAATCAGTCCAGGAGATTACTGGACATCATGTACATTTACAAAAATAAAGTTTTGTTAAACTGCTGTTATGAGGCTACGTTAAGATAGTATGTAAGAAATCAGGCATCATAGAGGAAGACCTATGTCTAGACTTTCTGCAGTAGAGAGTAGGCTGACTTCAGCAAAATAGTTGCTGCACAGATATTGAGTATGTACCAAGTAAACTGTGGTTGTTACTGTGTAAGACAAAAGGAATTCCACTCGATGGGGATAGTACAGTATGGCCACTGGAGCTAGAGAGATGTAGGCTTAAGGACAGTCCTATCAATTAATAGCTGATTCACCTTGGTGGAGTTTTTTGAGTCTTAGTTTTTTCAGCTGTAAATTGTGAACAATAATATATATGTATTTGGCAGTTTGAATTGAAATAATATAAAAAGTACTAGGATCATACAGAAAGCATTCAGTAAATGCTAACTTAATTCTTTTCCCTTCAGGGAGTTACCATTTCTGGAAAACAAATAGACATCCATAATATAATAAATCACCAATGCAAGGCCATATATGTTAACTACCAACTGAGTATTGTGGATAATAAATCTCAGTAAGGAAAAATGATTAACTCATAGAGAAGACAGAATCTGAGCTAGATCTTTTAAAATATAAATATATATTATTATATATTTATACAAATATATATATATACACACACACACATACATACACATACACACACACACACAATTTTTTTTTGGCTGCATCTGAGGCATGCAGAAATTCCTGGGCTAGGAATTGAACCTAAGCCATGGCAGTGACAATACTGTATCCTTAACTGCTAGGCCACCTGGGAAATCCCTGAGCTAGACCTTGATGGATGAGTAGAAACTAGTTAAGTGGAAAGGAAAGGAAATGCTGTTGCAGTAGATGGCATGAGCCCAGGGCCAGAGGGGAGCATATGTCAGATGTGTCTGGAGAACAGGGAGTGTCTCACCCTGAATGGAGTGTAGGATCTGTGTCGAGGAAAACTGGGAGACTGAGGCAGATTGCAAAGGAACATGGATGCCAAACTAAGAAATTCAGACTTTATATTTGGATACCATTCAGGCACTGAATGTAGTAACTTCTGTTTGTAAGCCTCAAGTGTTTATGTCATGTTGTACCGTGTCCACTACCTCCCAAGACTGCCTGCAAGGAACTTAACTGGACATTATAAAGGTCTCTAAAGACAACCTTGCTTGCAAAGTGAGGGGCTTCGTTTGAGGCTGTAACATATGGCCTGGGATTTAACTGCCAACATCTAGTGTGTACTCTTTGTAAAACTCTCTCTTAGCTCTCCTCCCTGGAGAAAAGGTTTTGGAATTAGTTACGTGTCTGAGACCCCATATAATATCCTTAGGAAAGGAATCAACTAGACAAATGAAATAATTTTCTTCCCGCAAACATAAATCAACTATAGATTTGCTTCTATCTAATCTTGATTAGCTTGAAATATTTGGAGTTTTTACCTATTCCTCAAATATAATAATGCGATAACCATGTTTCTCAATTTGCTTTTGTCTAAATTTCTCAAAAAAGGCAAACAAGGAAGCAGTTAAATTTTTCTCTCACATATGTTCTCACTTTTCATATTCACACCTCCTAATCATCATCTCATCTCCAAAGCAAATGAAAGCAGATTATCCCTGTTGTTTTCCTTTATATCAAAATATTTTGGCTGAAAACTTCCCTATTAGGTTGTCTGCACCAACCATGATGACAGGTATTTGCTTCTGCTTCCTGTTGCATTTTTTGAATTTTTAAAGAGTAGCTAATTGCAAAAGGAATACTTTTAGCAATCTTGTTAAATAAAAGATAACCATTGTACAGAGTTAATTGTATATAGTTGCATATTTGCCCTCAAGTTTTCATGGCTGGTGAAATATTGTTTAAAAACATTATGAGGGCTGGGGTATAAGCAAAACTAATATTTTATAATCAGATTAGAGAAAATCCTGCATATTCTTCCTTAAAGGCAAAGCACATTTTAGGAAAGATTTTTTAAATTGTCTTTTGAGCTAGTGCTCTATGGTATTATGGAATTCCAATTAATTACCCAATGCTCAAATCCTCTGCAATTAATGTGATATGGGGGAAGTGGCTTGGGTTAACCAAACAAAAATTTTTTGGATTCAAGTTTTATAGGTCTTCTCTTGATTAATTTGGATACAGCCATTTTACTGTAGGAAAATTTTAGACTGAAATTTGTTTCCTACTTCTGACTCCAACATTAACCCTCAGTGTCCTTGAAAACAGCCTCTTTGAAGAACATTTTCCATTTTGTGTGATAGAGGGCGTGGTGAACTGCCATGAATCCTTCCATTTCTCACATTACACATATTTGCTTAATGAAAACCAGAAATGGCATTTCCCACTTCTAAAATCACAATTCCATTTGATTATTCACTATATATTCAATAGTCACCTTGATGAGAGTAAAGAGGACAGGAATGGCTTTATTTTTAGTTCCTCTCCAACTTGACCTCTCTTTAGCTTTTGACACTATAACCTTTCCTCTAGGTCAGTACTGACAACAGAACTTGCAGTGAGAAGGAAATGAATGTTTCCTGTGTGTGTTGTCCAGTATGGCAGCCTCTTGCCACATGTGTTCTTATGCACTTGAAATGTGGCTAATGAGATTGAGAAACCTAACTTTTCATTTTACTTAATTCTAAGTAATTTGCATTTAAATAGTCACATGTATCTAGTGGCTACCACAGCAGACAGCACAGGGCTAGAGTCCTTTCGTCATATCAAAGATAACTCATTTTGTTGTTGTTGTTTTCTCTTACCTCTCTGTTCCTTCTTAGGCTGCTTAAAGGGCTGGTTCCCCTTATTTATTTGACGTTAATAAGTGGTATTTCCAAAAATTGTATCCTTGGCTGCCTTCTGCTGTCATGCCTTTCCTCTAGCTCTTCCCTACAGGCAACTTTTCTTCCTTTAGGGCTCATTTAAAAAAATTATTTTTACTTGTTTCCATTACGGTTGGTTTACAGTGTTCTGTCAATTTCTACTGTACAGAAAAGTGACCAAGTCACACATATATATACATTCTCTTTCTCACATTACCTTCCATCGTGTTCCATCATAAGTGACTAGATACAGTTCCTTGTGCTATACAGCAGGATCTCATTGTTATGTACTTCAAATGCAACAGTTTGCATCTACTAATCTCAGACTCTCAGTCCATCCCACTCCCTCCTCCCCACCCCTTGGCAACCATAAGTCTGTTCTCTATGTTTATGAGTCTCTGTTTTGTAGATAGATTCATGTGTGCCATATTTTAGATTTCTCATGTAAGTGATATCTTATGGTATTTGTCTTTCTCTTTCTGATTTGCTTCCATAGTATGATAATCTCTAGCTGTATCCATGTTGATGCAAATGGCATTATTTCATTTTTTAATGGTTGAGTAGTATTCCAGTGTGTGCATATGCACGCACATGTGTGTGTATATGTGTGTATACATTCCACGTCTTAATACATTCATGGGGTAAGTTTTATAACAGGTAGGAGAGCCCTGATTTGATACAGAGAGGTGGGAAGTAGGAGAATGTTTAATGCATAAGGAAAAGCATGCATGAAGGAAATGAGAGAATATGTGGTTTTTGGAGAAAAGCAAGTATTCTTGCTCCCCAAGAATGGAGGGTCCTAGTACGGCTGTGGTGACGACCTGGAAGCAGAGGGCAGACCTAGAAGATGCTCTTAGATAGGTAAGGAGACACTCTATTCTCAGTTCTCAGGAGAGCAGCGTGGAGTACTTGCACATATCTCCATTCATTTAACAAAAATTTACTCGGCAGCTGCTGGGCCAGGGACATACCAAGCTATGCAAGACACATTTCTGTTCCTGAGAGGTTTACCTTCTGTGTTATGGGTTGAGTTATGTCCCCCCACCCACCAAAAGGTATGCTGAAGTCCTGTCAGTACCTCAGAATGTGACATGATTTGGAAACAGGGTCATTGTAGGTGTATTAGTTAAATTAAGGTGAAGTCATACGGGGGTAAGGCAGGTCACTTCTCCAAGCAGACAGGTCTTCTGATAAGTAAACGGGCGTGTGAAGACACAGGGACACAGAGCAAGAATACCATGTAAAGATGGAAGCAGGCATAGGTGTTATGTGTTAACTACAAGGCAAGGAATGTCCCAGATTGCCGGAAAACCACCAGGAATGAGGAAGAGGTGAGGAAGAATTCCCATACAGGTTGCAGAGGGAACACAACTCTGCCAACGCCTTAACTTCAGACTTCTAGCTTCCAGTATTGTGAGGCAATGTGTTTCTGTTATTCTAAGCAACCCAATTTGCGGTAATTTGTTATAACAGCCCTATGAAGCCATACATGCTAGTCGGAACTGCATGAGCCAGTGCAAGACTGATGTGAGCATAATCTGTTAGGCAAGGGCAGGTCACTAAGGCTGATCCAGTCCCCGTAACTGCTGTCACTTTAGAAAGTGCATGTGAACTAAAAGGCTGGTGATATGAGTAAAGGGTCATTACCACCAGCTGGCTGGGCAGTGACCTTAGTATTCAAATGGCAAGACTTCTCATTAAATTCATCAGTAGAATTCCAAAAGTTTTCACACACTTAAGACATCTGTGTAAGAATTACTGTAGAAAAACATGGCAAAGCACTAACACGAACACATCATGACTTATTAGGAAATTTAATTTTTAAAAATAATGTATAGGGAAACACAAACACCTCACTAACCTTTAGCTGTAGCTGCACCCTTAAAAATTTTTCTCTTAAAAGAAACATTCAGCTGTTCTCTTCTGTGGGGGTATGGCAGGTGTTAGCTTATACAAATGTCCCTATAGCTTTTTCCTGCTATGGTTCTGTTTTCTGCTAATTCCTGGGGAAGCCTTACATAACGATTAGTTGAGCCCTGATCTTCTGATTCCTTTTTTATTCCTCATCAGGTGAAATATTGGCAGATCATTGCCTCACATCATGGTTTTTCCAAATGAGAAATTTCTTTCTTTTGCTGACCTACTTCTGCCCAGACACATGCCCTTAGAAATACAGATTGATTCCAAACCTTCTTGTATATGGCATTCTTGAAGTTACTCATTAACCCGTTTTTTTTAGTCATGATAACATCTGAAAGCCAACTTGGGATATTGATACTAACACAGAGTGATTTTAAAAGAATCATAAACATTTTCTTCCATGAGCAAACATGTGTGGCCTCATCTCCTGGGATACCCTCAATATGTTCTCAATTCCAATCACATTAACACTCTTTGATTTTCTCTGACTTACTAGTTTTTCCTCAAACACCCGATTCTTTCCCTCCCTTGGTTGTTGCATGTATGGTCTTCTCCACCTACAGCTATGAGCTTCTTCCTTCCCCTCTGTATGCTTGGGAAGCTCCCCCTCCTTATTCATGACTGCTTGAATATTTGCTCTCCTTAGCTCTGCAGCACACTAGCTCTTGTAGGGTTCCATTGCACCAGACTCATATGGACTATCCTAATCTTCATACTTTACCTCTTTATCCTTTTAATGAGAATCTGTTGAGAGTCCACTGTACTTCAGGAGGGCTTTTGCAGGGCTAGGACTACAATTACAAAGCAGGCAGTCTCTGCCTCCCAGAACTGGACAATATAGTGGCAGATTAGAATAATAAACTGGAAATTTAAACCAGTAAGCTAAGATTGCAATCTTCTACAATGATAATAATTTATTTGCATGCTTGCCTTTTTTCCACTTGACTCTGAGATTTTTGAGTGCTATGTTCACTTTGCGATTTAGTGTCTGGCATCCAAAAATTGTGAGCCTTTTCTCTCCTCTGTTCTTGTGTTCTGGATATCTGGTAAAACACCTGGCACAAAGAACGTGCCCAGGAATGACTGCAGAAGGTAAACTTAGCAGTCTCAGTGTGAATGAGTTGATCCTAAGAGCTGGTTATGATAAAAGGCAGATTGCCTCACTGGGAACAAAAAACAAAGGGAGGGTGGCTAAGGGATGAGAGGACTGGGCCTAGAAGGGGTGGAGATGAGGCACCCCAAACACTCCACATGTCCATCTGCTGAGTCTGACTTCTGTTTTACGAAGGCCAAACTAGAACCCTTCCCAAGCTTGAACTGCTACTTAAGATTATGCTGAAGAAATTCCTGTTGTCAGACAAGACATGGCTTCATGGGTATGTCACAGGGTAAGCACAATACAGGGCAAGAAGCTTTCTGATATTTTATACCCCTTCCCATCATCTTTCTCTTAAAGGGACTCCTTTTCCCCCATATCACTCCTTCTACAAGCAAAAGAAGCCCTACACAAACAAACAAAAACAGCAAGAAAGAAAAAGCTCTAAGTGAATTTTTCATTTTCATCCTGGTACATCTCTATCTATAGTAGGGTATTCAAGGAGCTTAACTCACAAACTCAGTGTATGACTCACTATGATGCCACACTCTAGCTCAATTTGAACTGGCTTTTCGGGTGCTTGGATGTGGCACTTAAGCCATAATCCTTACCCCTTAGCACTAAAGTCAGACATTTCTAGAAGAGTCAACGTATCTCATTTAAGCCTCAGATTGAGGGTAAAGCAGCTAAGGCATGGGAAAGGGAAAAAATAATAACCACAGGAATGAGAACTCTTTTTCATCCTTATTCTCCTCTTCAAAGAGAGGAATACTTGGCCAGGACATTAGGAGCCTAAATTTTGGTCTTGACTTTGGTGTGGCCTTGAAAAAATTTCCTGCCTGCCTCTGGCCTCAGATAGTTTTTTTCCATATGGAATGCAGATGACTTGACATGACAATATTTTAGATATTTGGAAACTCTAATTTTCATATTAACCCCCTTTCCAACAATTAAGGAGAGCAAACAAATAAGCTAAAATGAAGATAATATTACAAGGCAACTCCTTCAAAGATGGGCGTTTTGCTGACAGACAAGGTCAGGTAGTGATAATGATACTGCCTTTTACAAAAATCACATGTGCTATTAAAGATAAGACTTGACCTTTGATGGCTGTGACTTGATTCTATGCCAAAGGTAAAAGGTACTGATGTAGCTTCTAGTGTTTCCTATGGCCCAATCATCATTTGTTAGCATATATACGTATCTGTATGTAGAGAAAAATCCTACATACAGTGATCTGGCACTCCTATAGCTTTGTAAACTGGAGCACATTCAACCCACTTAAATATGTCAGGAATTACACAATAGAATTGGTAAGAGGGAATAAAACCACTCCCATCAACCTTGGTCTTTTTCATACCAGAACATAATACGAACTTACTATTTGGTTAGTGAGAGAAGCTTTAGTTTTAAATTATAATCACTAATGTTTAATAAGACCTATGGCTATTTAAAGCTTATAACATCCTTTCAAGTTAAGCATTATTTCCCTCATTCAAAGATGAGAGAAGAAAGGTTCAGGGTCTTGTTCAAGGTCGACCCATTAAAAGTGGCAGCAGCAGCATTCATACTCCTAATCGCCTACAAAGCCTTTGCTTCTTTACTACCTTATACCTTGTATGATCAGTTGGTCTTTCTCCTCTAGCAAAAAAATGGCTTGAAGCCAAAAAAGTGAATCCCAGATTCCTTAGATCACAGTAGGACCAGGAACCTTAACAAATCATTATTTGTTCAACATTGTCCATGCTTGGGAGTTTGCTTCCTAACTATGTGATAGGATAGATTCTAGGGGCCATCCTTAGGAGTTTTGCATCTAAAGCGGAGAGAATCTCAAACATGAAACAAGATAAAAACTACAAGCATTAAGTTGTGTGGCAGAAATTTAATCTGTTATACAGGCAATCAAGAAGGGATCCTAGAGGTATGTGTGTACAAGTTTCCTATAAACCCTTTTAATATAATGGTAATCAATGGAGACCCAGGGTAGGGAAGGAGTATCTGCGTGTGTATGAGCGTGAGCTGGCACACAACTGCACAGGCTCTGGTCTATCCTATCATGTGTAAGATAAGGAGGTGAACTCAGGTGACACTATACTGAAAAGTATCCTTTTTTCATCTGCAACTCTTTCAGAAAGTTTGTCATTAAGAATTACATTTCTTTGGGTCTAGAAGGGTGTTTGAACTCTTGGTGTCTCTTTCTAAATGGGCACACGCTCTCTTTTTCCTTTGTTTTTCTACTGTGTGCTGTGTTCTGTCTTCCATGCTGTTGACACATGAGAGGCGCACGGGAAGTGGTTGTGAAATGGACAATGCATAGAGAATTCATTTGGTTGTTAACTGATTCCTGGTGTGGAGCAAGAGGGCAGAGGTTTTCACACATTAGAAAGAAAAGATGCAGATGGAATACAGGGAGGAAAGAGAGAGAGTGCTCATTCCTATTATGCTAGGATATATACATGTTTTTCAAAAACCAAATTCTCAAAACATTCTTATGAAGTAGATATTAATCCCTTCTCTATAGATGAAAGAAACAGAATTTTCAGTAACAGCTCAAGGTGATGTAGCTAGTAAGAGCCAGTTTTTAAATGAAGGTAGAAATAAATCACAAGGCTGTGTTCTTTAAATTACGCCAGGCTGCTATACCAAGGAAAGGGACTTGGGGACAAGCAAATATCTCAGAGGTGAAGAAAAAGCACTGTAAGCGGAGAGGTGTTTACACATTTTAATATCATGCAACATTGAGACTGAAATGCAGTTTTCTCATCAATGTGCATAGTTAATGCTCTACAACAGAGGGATTATCTATTTGCAAAATGGAATAGGCTGTGAAAAGCATAGTTCTCTTCCACACTTCCATGTAGCTTTTATAGACCTGGAGAAGGGAAAATTTCCAATTCTTGAAACCAGCCCATGAGGAACCTGAAAATTCCTCAGTCTGCAGAGGCTGCTCTTTTCCTTTGGGGTTTGGGTCACTTAATAAAAACTCACTGGACCCATATCTGAAAAGTACTACTAGTTTCCCCCAAATCACATGCTTGTTCTTTGTCCTGACATTCCAAAGACGTAAGCTCAGTGAGTTACTGCAATTTTCAACATTCTGTCATCCCCACTAGACTGTGTGTTCCTCAAGGGCAGGAACTGGGCCTTTTTCTTCCTGATTTTCTCAAATGCCTAACTAGAGTGTCTGGCACATATTGGGCATTCAGAAAACACTTAGTTGAATGGGAAAATAAATGAGAAGTTCATCAATCAAATCACTGACTAACTGAATGAATGGATGAATGGTGCTTGTCTCCTACACAAGTCTTCTCGAGCAGACTGATTTTTCCATGTAACAAGCAGACGTCCCTACCAACTGTGATCCATCAGCCAATAAAGGTTGCTGACCCACATCTTAAAAGCATACTTCAGTGGAGTAAACATTTATCAGAACTAGAAATCAACAGAGAGATTAAATCAAGGATAAAGACTACTGACTGTTTTTCTGGTAATAGAGGGGCATCTGGCTTGTGCCATAGGATATAGACGGGCTCTTTCTTTAAACTCTTTTATAATTGGCCAGGAGAAGGAAGCAAACAGACATCCTGATGAAATTTGAGGGTCTCTGAGGCATTAGCAATGCATGCAGAGAAGAACACCAGATTCAGTTTGGATATATAAAGATGGATGTTTCAAGATGAGTAATCTAATGAAGGCTGGCAAATGATACTCGAAGCAATCCTCTTTATTTCCTGCCCTGTGCAGCCAAGCCACCTTCCAGGTCACAAGCAGGCAAGGTAAAAAATATAATAAAAATAATTTTTTATGAGTGGTTCAGGTCAAGGTCAAATGCAATATTCAGTAAATATTTATCAGATGACACTGAGGCTTTTCTACCCATGTGATGGATAAACTTCTCATCCCCATCCCCAACCCCGGCCATGATTTCTGTCTAGACTCATTTTTGTGAAGTACAGGAGAGAAGGACCTACTCTGTCCATCAGTCTAAAAGATGTGGTTGGGCTGGCTTTGACATTTCTGTTGAGGCAAAATGGTCTAGTGCTGAGATTATGGGGAGGGAGACAGGTGTCTGGGTTAGAGTTAAGGCTCTTCCTCTTCCCAGATACATGACCTTGAAAAAGCCTCTTAGCTTCTGACACATTTGTAAACAGAATAAATGATTCTTCCTCAGGCTCCCTTAAAAAGTTGCTATTGGGACCCAATGGAATGATGTCCTCGATGTGACTTTGTAAATTGCGATGTACTATACAAACATAAACTCAGTACCTTCAGGACAAACAGCAAAAGAGAAGAAAGACAGAAAGAAAAAGAAAGAAATGAATGGAAAATACAAGGTAAAAGAAAAGGAGAAAGTTTATAGGGAAAAAAGGCAGAAAATAAGAGGGGCCAGAAGAAAGAGTTGGGAGATAAAGAGTAGCAGGTGGCAGCAGCAGCAGCAAGGATGAATCTTAAGTTCTGGCATACAGGCAGATAAGCAAGCAAACAAATATATCAAACAAACAAAAGCAATGGAACTGCAGAACTGCTCAGACATGGGATTTAGAGAATCACATCTATACAGAGATCATACATTGCTGACAAGCCCTGGAAATCTCCAGCAAATGGACTCTCTGGTGGAGACAGTCAGCCATGAGTCAGCCTCCTTATTATAAATTTCTAAATGGCAAGTTCTACTGAGTTCAAGTTGTCCTTCTAGTCTTGCTCAGCTCAGAAATACCTGCAGACACATTGCATATGCAACTGTTGATGACAGCCCTTTCTGTTGCCTAGCGAACACGTACTCATTGTTCAGAGACTTCCTGGACCTCCTTGATCTTCCTGAGGAGGTTTTATCCCCTATTCCAGAAACTCAGAGCATCATGGCCACTTTTTCAAAGCACTTGACCCAGTTGCAGATTTACATTTGTTTGTGTGATTATTTGATTATCATCTGCTTCTTCCCATCAGACTGAGGGCAGAGTTGGTGTCTGCATGGCTCATCTGTTATAATCCCCATTGAATTCATTGATTGGTCATAAACAGACTCAAGAAAGGGCAGTTCATCCAGTGTATTAACTGGCTTTTCTTTTTATATTTTTCTAGGGCTGCACCAGTGGTATATGGAAGTTTCTAGGAGTCAAAAGGGGCAGCCTTGGGGTTCCTGTTGTGGCTCAGGGGTAACGAACCTGACTAGTATCCATGAGGATGTGGGTTTGATCTCTGGCCTCACTCAGTGGGTAAGGGTCCATTGTTGCTGTGAGCTATGGTGTAGGTCATAGTCGCAGCTTGGATCTGGCATGGCTCTGGCTGTGGTGCAGGCTAGCAGCTGCAGCTCCGATTCGATCCTTAGCCTGGGAACCTCCATATGCTGCAGGTACAGCCCTAAAAAGACAAAAACAAACAGACAAAACAAACAAACAAACAAACAAAAAAAACAAACAAAAAAAGGAGGGCAGCCTTAACACTAGAAAAATACTAAAAAAGAACAGTATTCAAAGAGGGAAAGAAGGCTAATGGTACAAATATAAAGAGCAGGTTAGTGCTAGGACAACAATTAAGAGGTTAGTGACTGATAAATCTTTCTGACAGTTTGGGCAGTAAATATCATTGTGGAATATTGTTTCCTGCTTTCATTTTTACTAGTCTAACAAACATGCAACTGAGTCCTTTCTTTATTCCTCCTTGGTTCATTCAGTGTATTAACTGGCTTTTCTTTTTAAAAATTTTTTGGGTTGTACCCACGGCATATGGAAGTTTTCACGGGTTAAATTGCAGCTGCAGCTGCTGGCCTATGTCACAACCACAGCAACGCCAGATATGAGGCGTGATTGCAACCTACACCACAGTTCACAGTAGCACTGTATCTTTAACCCACTGAGCGGGGCCAGGGATCAAACCTGTGTCCTCATGGATACTAGTAAGGTTCTTAACCTGCTGAGCCACAGTGGGAACCCCTTCCGTAGCTTTTCAGTGTCACCTCAGTGTCATGGCTATTCATATTATTTTTGGCAAATTATCATGAGAATTGATTAAGAGGGGCAATTTCTAGTGGAATATTCTGCGGCACACTATTTCAAACGTTTAATTATACAATAACGAGGATGAAGTTTGTTCACAATTTACTTTGAGTCCTTTATTAAACCAATTTGTTAAAATAAAAAAGTTTTGCAAGGAAGAGATGCAGGGTAAGTAATCATGTTGGCATTGAACTATGCACAGAAAATAAAGACTATTTATAGAAAATCCCTAAACCACGCTCCCCAGAGGATTCTGCGGCAACCCCCTTAAGGTGAATTCCAGGTGTGTGGCATTGAGCAGCCTCCGTGCGCAAGGCCAAGGCACAGACTAGCCCAGCAGCTCTGGATAACTGGACTCCTAACCCGTCACTTCTGGGTTTCTTCCTAGTTCTGCAGGGCAAAACGACGGCCAATAGTGGGGAAACATTCTTCTTCTACTTCTAACTTGGCACATTTCAAGCATAGTGCAACCACGTCAGATAGTCATTCTACTTTTGTTAATTTTCTTATATTAACCTGGACTTTTGACAATGACTAAAATAACAAAAACTTCCAAAACCCCAGGAATCATACTGAATTCCACACTGTACTTCAGTATCTTACTGAGGCCTCAAATTGTCCAACTTGTTTTTTGTTTGTTTTACAGCTGCACCTGTGGCATATGGAAGTTTCCAGGCGAGGGGTCAAATTGCAGCCGCAGCTGTGGCCTATGCCATAGCCATGGCAACACTGGATCCTTAACTCACTGAGTGAGGCCAGCAATCGAACCCAGATTGTCGTTGACACTATGTTGGGTTCTTAACCTGAGCCACAACAGGAACTCTTAAATTGGCCAATTTGTAATAAACTAAACACATGTAATTCTGAGGAGGCAGGAGAGGGTAATGAATTAAAAATATGGGTTTAAATCCCAGTTCTGCCACTTATTAGCAATGTGACCTTGGGCACCACTCTTAACTTCTCTTAGCCTCAGTATCCCCATCCATAAGGTGGAATAATGCTCCCATATGTCATCATAACAATTGTCACAGAACCAAATGAAATCCATGTAAAATACCTACAACATATCAGCTACTGTTAAATATGTACTATTTAATGTTATATTTTTAGCATTTGAACTAAGAATATATCCTTTTTGAACTTTACTGTCTTATGTTTCTAAACTGCCTGCTTTTATACTGGAGTGTTTTACATTTCTTATTTTATATCTTTCCTATTTTCTTGGTTTTAAGGAAGGCTTTTTCAATGGAATAAGGATGATAGTGGTTAATGTTTATAAAAGCCTTTATTTAGAAAATTTGAAATCTAGATTCTTAATGTGGTCTTCGCAAATCTTTTTTGATATTTTACTTGAAATTCCAAGTTTGGAAATGTCTGTGTCCTATACAAGGAATTGGACAAAAAAATTTTTTTAAACACTGTTGTTAAGTTCAACAGCAGATGGCGTTAGAAATCCAAGCCCTGTGAAGGAATTAGACTCTCAAGTATTGGTAGCTCTTAAATATTTTCTAGCTCTCTGCGGCCTCAGCATTTTTTTCAACACTGACAAATTTTTGGCAATCCTTAAAGTCTGCTGTGATGACATCTTTTATATTTTCAGCTCTACACATGTAAGAAAGAAAGATTACAAGTTCTAGGAAAGGATGTCTTAGGAGTAAAGAAATGGAAAAAAGAAGCAGTAGGCCAATAGAAATGGGGTTAAGAAAAACGAGCTGACAGCCCAACTAGGAGCAGAGTGGAAACTGCAGGGACAGGAGGAGAAATGAAAACATGACGGTGAACTGGGGGGTGAGGGGTGGGGGGTACAGAGATGGTCTGGGGTTATCTGCTGCTTTGATTATTCTTAATAAAACCCCTGAGGTTTAACTTCTGAAGGTTCCCCTCTCCTTGTGGGATGGAAGGAGGGGACCATAAACTTTCTCAGTCCTTCCAAGCAGCTAAGATCCTTCCACAGGTGGCCTGGCAGCAAAAGAAGCTGGCTTGTCTTATTGGACTATAAGTTAGAAGTTTTTTTTGTTTTTTTTGTTTTTGCAGGGATTTGGGGGAGTGGAGTGTTTTATTTCTTTCAAGCATTTATAAAAATCCACTAGCTCCTTGTCTCCCTAATTTTCCTATATTCTCCCTCTATAAACTCTTTAGCAGATTTGAGGACAAAGTAAAGACAGGAACAGCTATATACAAATATATCATTTTAATACATTCTAAAAATAAACAAAAATCCTCTTCAGTAATCCAATTTGCCCATCTGTTTTGGTGAGGTCACTTAGATTTCTGAGGTAAACGAGGATTTTTGACCACTAACCCCAGCAACTCTACAATCTGAGTAAAATTTCCCTTTCAGATCAGCAAATAGTTCAGCATATTTCTCTGTATGTTGAGCCCCTTGATTACTCTGGGAACACTGCTTAGCACTGCTTTTGAGGGTCAGGGTGCAGAAATGTGTTGGAGGGAGTTGAGCATTCACACGATTAGAATCTCGAGAGGTGGCTAGGCCTGAAAGTGGGTGGGTAGTGATAGCTCAAGCCAACTATTCCTAAGAGCCAGCAGTTTAGAGCCCATTGGTCCCTAAGGTTCTGGAAATAATTCTAGAAGTCTGCAAGCCAAATTTTTATATCCTTCTAAACTCATGAAATTAAAAAAAATTTAGAGTTGGAAGGAGTCTAAGACATTGTTTACCTAACCTCACCATTTTGCACATGAGGAAAAACTAAGATCTGCTCAAAAACACACACTTGAACCTAGAACCCAGGGCTCCCGATTCTTAGGTCAATAATGCTTCTACTTTCTACAGTGACCATATATTTTGGAAATAAATATCTAGGCACTTAGATTAAGAAGACTACTTGTGTGTGTGTGTGTCTTTTTAGGGCCATACTGGAGGCACATGGAGGTTCCCAGGCTAGGAGTTGAATGGCAGCTGCAGCCACTGGCCTGTGCCACAGCCACAGCAATGGTAGATCGAAGCCTCAGCTGCGACCTATACCACACAGCTCATGGCAACGCCGGATCCTTAACCCACTGAGTGAGGCTAGGGATCGAATCTGAGTCCTCATGGATGCTAGTCAGATTCGTCTCCACTGAGCCATGATGGGAACTCTGTATTATTATTATTATTTTTTTTTGTACTGAATTGTATGCTTTAATTTAAAAAAGTTTTATTGGGCTATAGTTGATTTACAATGTTGTATCAGCATCATGTTTACAGCAAAGTGGGTCAGTTATGCATATTCATATACCCATTCTCCCCTCACTATAAGTTATTACAGAACATTGAATAAACCTCCCTGCACTATATAGTAGGTCCTAGTAGTACATGTATGTTAATCCCATCCTCTCAATTTATCCCTCCCCTTTGCACAGTCTCCCCTTTGATAATCCTAAATTTAATTTTGAAATCTTTGTTTCTGTTTTAGTTTCTTTTGTGTCATTTTTTTTACTAGATATCACATGTAAGTGATATCATATATTTGTCTTTAATAGTCTGGCTTACCTCACTTAATATGATAACTTCCAGGTCTATCCATGTTACTACAAATGACATTATTTCATTCTTTTTTATGGCTGAATAATATTCCATTGTATGTATGTATCATATCTTCTTTATCCAGTCCTCTGTCAATAGATATTTAGGTTGTTTCCATGTTTTGGCTATTGTAAATAGCACTGCAATGAATACATGCTGAACTCTGCATGTATCTTTTCAAATTATGCTTTTCTCCAGATAGATGCCCAGGAATGGTATTGACGGATCATATGGAAGTTCTAAATTTAGTTTTTTAAGGAACCTCCATACTGTTCTCCATAATAGTTGTATCAATTTATATTCCTACCGCCAATGTAGGAAGGTTCCTTTTTCTCCACACTCTCTCCAGCATTTATTGTTTGTAGACTTTTTGATGATGGCCATTCTTACTTGTGTGAGGTGGTATCGCATTGAAGCTTTGAGTTGCATTTCTTTAATAATTACTGATGCTGAGCACCTTTACATATGCTTTTTGGCCATCTGAAAAAGACTAGTTTAAATCAGCATCATTCTGGGAAATCTGAAGCATGTTAGCTGTTTTAGAAAAGCTTCTCCTATGCAGGCAAAAGGAGTTGGGTAGAAAACATGAGAGAAAATGATTCTAGTTATGATCCTGTTCCCAGAGTGTTCCTGGGATAAGTACACCTGTTCAGCCCCGATACAGGAACACCAGAGGCTCCCTGGCCCCACCAGTGCATGGTTTCAAGAGCCTCTTGTGGCCTTAGAGTTGGAGAGGGGGTCTCTTTTGCCAAATAGAGGTATGTGGCTATCCCTATAGAGACAGGCCTGTTCTACTGAGTAAGAATGACCACGGTAGCACCACAGACCAGTTAGCCTGAGAGAGGATGGGTTCCCTTAGATGCATTGGTTTATAGGCCGGACCACTTATTTATCCTCTGTGGGATATTTACCGATATCTGGATTTGGGAGATATTTTCTTCGTTGGGGGCAATTAGACAAACGGTTCACTCTATAATGAAATTCACGGAGAGTAGACCACACCTTTGAGGGCAGCTGTTTTATTGAGGTGAAAATGCTAGTTACTAGAAAATTCTGTGTCTTTAATTGTTGCTGAAATCATTTTCTAAGGTAAGATAAGATAGCAGATGCTCTCTGCTAGATGAAAGGAAGATATTTGAATGGTTAAAGATACTTAGTCTTTGCAGCATTAGCAAGCATAGTACTTCTAGGTTTGTGCACATGATTTTCTTCTTCTTTTTTAAAGCCCTGTCTACTTCCAAATACATTCTTCAAAAGGGAATTTGTATCACCTCCCCTGCGATTCCTATGTGGCTTTCCCCGAGACAATCACTTTTAACCATTTCAATTTTAATTCTAGTGGTTAACTCCCTACTGCTAAACATGCATGTACTAGAATAGTTGGCCCTTAAACAAAGGGGGTTAATCTGAGTATAATTTATAGTCAGCCCTCCATATCTGAGCTTCCTCCACATTCGTGAATTCAACCCACTGTGAGTAGTACGGTACTGCAGTATTTCAAGTGGACCTGCACCGTTCAAATTCACATCGTGTAAGGCTCAACTGCATTTCATTAAATTCTATTTTATCCCCAGAATTACTCTCTCCTTGAGGATAGTTTTTAGCATGTGTGTTTTCATCTTGTTTCTGTCAGTTTGTAGGTTTGTTAAAATATTGGGTATCTGTGGCTGTTGTTTTTGTTGAAGAATGGAGCGGTAGAAAGGCCTCAGGAGTGTTGCATATAAGGGCAAAGGTTTTCTTTACTGAAAACCTTCAAGTTAGTGAAGCAAACCCCAAACCATTCCCCTGGCTGGCACATGATATAGGTCTCTGGTGTTGGGGGCACCAGGCACATGAGCTTATCTAGATTCCCCAGAAGAGGCATCCTATTTGTTCACAGCAGCGCCTTCCATTCCTGACTGGTGGTAAGTACAGGCCCTGTTCTGTATGCAGAATGGGGGGCCTCTTTTATCTTATCCTCAGATGGCTTTCAGTCCCATGTGCTGTCACCACTTTGAAGTCTGAGTTTCTTAGCTTCTCTCTGGTCTCTCCTTGCCGGTGGGCTTCTCCATACAGTGTTGCTGCACTGTGGTGGGCCTTTTTGTAGGTGACATCCCTGGAAATGCATCTCCAGGAGATGGCAGTGACACAGAATACCATGTGCAAGGTGCTCCCAGGGCTGCACATGCCTTCCTCTACAGGTGACCCAAGGCTGGGGCTACTTGACTCTGTTCTTTCAGTCAATACCCTTTCATCTGCTTTCAGTCATCCAGAAGGGTATTGAAATCTTTTGGCCTTTGACACCCCCTCTCATTTCCTTTACCGTTATGGGACTGCCTTTTTTTTTTTTTTTTTTTTTTTTTTTAAATTCCATTATCTTCTTTTTAATGTAGTCTCAGGAGGAAAAAGAGATTAAGGTGCCAACTTCAGTCTGTCAACTTGAACCCGAAACAAGGAGCTCACACTGTTATTCTGGGGATGTTATTCTGCCTCGTTATGTCTGGCATCATTATAGATGATACAGATATCAATTTAAAAAACAGCAGTAACTCTAAGCAGAGGCTCAATTAGACGGTTTTGTTGTCTCCATGGATCAGATTAACTGGAAATCTGAAATATTTCCACTTATTTTATGTCAAGTAAATAGCAACTTAGGTGGAAAATATATAAACATATGGTCCTTTAAAGTACATTCACTTTTATAAATATCCTATGTAGTTGCTTTTCTCAAAAGCATTAGAAAGAGAGTTTTGAAATAATGAAATTTCCAATTTCAACTGATTGCCTATGCTCAGTGGTTTAACACCTTAATGGGAAACCTGCTAAAGGCCCATGGCCTATGTAAAATGAAAAATAACTCTCCTACTATGTATTTGGTGACAATGATTGCATGCCACATTATCTATGTATTTGAAGGGAAGCTGGGCACATAGAGCATAAATCTGAATATTCTGAGCTTTGCAGAGAATTACTGAGGTATCCCCTTCTAAGTATTTCAGCAACGCGAGATTATTTCTACCTCAAATATTTTATTTTGTATCCAGAAATGTTTTGCATAAATAGATACATAGATAAGTATTTAATAACAAGTATTCAATGTGGCTCTTTAAATTAATGTAGGCTTTATAAACAAGTGTTGTTTTTCTCAGAACACTTGGACCAGTATATATTTAACTAGTACTTACGGAGGGTCTAATATGCACCCACTCCTTTTACAGAAAGTTGGTGAATCCTATGCTTCTATCCCTTTTGGCTGAAGAGGAAGCTCAAGCTTAGGGAAGGAATAGGTCCTTTTTCAGATTAACAACAGATGGCAGAGAAGGCAGGGTTCAGAACTAATTCTTTGATTCCAGAGTCAGTTTTCTTCCATGACTGGAGGGAAGAGAATATTTTTCATAGTGCATTTTTCACCAGCTATGAGGCAAACTGCTTTATACCAGTTGGAACAATGGGACATGCTGAAGATACCATTTCTTGTTTTTCAGAAAAAGAGTCATTGTGTGTCATGACGTCAGGGTAAGGCCTTCACATTAGCAGAGAATTAGAATTAGTGATTCCATTAATCACAGAGGTCATTCCACTCAAGTGGAAAATAGTGCAAAATGCTTACTGGCAAACTGCTAATAAGCTTTTGTGAATAAGCAGAAAGAAAGAAAAGGTTTAGAAATAGAAGGAAATGCCATTATTTAGCATAGCCAGAGGAAGGCTTCTTTATGTAATGACTAAACTGTGGAATGATAGCTACCCTGTGCTGCCAAAGGAGGTCTTTATAAGGAACTAGGAGGGTGAGGTGGAGACCAGTGGTAGGTGGTAAACTCAGCCCCCATACCCTTGCCTCTACCACAAATAGCTCCTTAGCCACTTAGCCTGCATGTGGGCCTCCAGAATCACTCCACATTGTGGATTAGGCATTCTTTTTAGTGATTTCTAGGCTTAGAGTCAGTTCTACTTCTGTATCATTTTTTATCCTAGGAGATTCTTCACTATGTCTAACTTAGCTGGAAGGTGGTTTTTAAATGGTGTGACCAGTGTTTTGCAACTCAAACCTTTTTATGTCACATTATAAGGGATGGAGTTGTACACTGAAGTCAAATTTGATTTCAAATCTAGGCTGAGCTATTTTCTATGTAAGGGTCTTTGGGAAAATGACCTAACCTGAGGATCAATTTTTAGGAAAAAAGATGCCTATTTCATAGGACTCTTCTGGAAAAAAGTTCAGATGAGATGGAAAGAGTGTATGGTACGTAATAAGCACTTAAATGTTAGTTTTTTTTCTCTTCGCTTGCAGGATTGTTCATAAATTTATACATTTTTATCCCTAATAAATTGCACATTTTGAATAAAATCTCATTAAGCTCCTAATGAAACTTTCTTCTTCAAACCAAAGACTCCTATCCCTGTCAATGGTCTTTGTTGTTGTTGTTTATCTTAATTTTTTTGAAGTATACTTGATTTACAACATTGTGTTAATTTCTGCTGTACAGCCCATCAGTGTTTTCTTGATGAAGTGCTGTCCTATTCTGTTGTTAACTCTGGATGTCTTTTCCTGGGCTGTTTTCACATATGCAATTTAAAATGCAGAATTCAAAACCTATCAGAGTCCTTTGGAGGATGTGATAAGTAACTGAGCGTTGTTTAATAGTTTTCCTAAACTATGACATTTTCTAGAAAGAGGAAACTGAGGAGGGTAGTGAGGAGGGTACAGTCACATGGCTGCACAAACTTGTACTGCAAGTGCCGAGTGATGGATGTTCTCAAACCCAAGTGGAGAAAGCTCACAGGCTGTGGAGGCTGCTTCCTCTTCTGTGTTAAGTGGTCTCTTTGCATTAACTTTTCAAGATATATATATATATATTATATATATATATGAAATGTAAGAAAATTTTTATTTATTTATTTATTTATTTTCTTGTTATTATTATTTATATATATTATATATATATGAAATGTAAGAAAATTTTTATTTATTTATTATTATTTTTTAATAGTTATTTCCCCAACGAACATTTTAAAATTCTGTTCCTAAATGCCTTCTTTTGGAGCTGAGGACAAGCTGATATGTAGAAAAGGCTTAGGTTATTCTTTGCTGTGTTTAAAAAGCTTTTAAGTATAATCTTGGTAATTAAAATATTTTAATGTAAATATTAACTGAGCAATGAGGAAGCTCAAACAATGATTTGAGTTGTTTGCACAAGTGATTATTATCCATGTAATATGCCTCTGTAGAATATAGCAAAGATACCAGCCCCTGACTTTTTACAAATGCTTACTTAATATAAATGAGAAACTCTCATGCCTAATGAATTATATTATGTATAAAGCAGCAACAAGTACTACAGCAAATGTACATATAATGCTAGTACTATTATGAAAAATAATATATGTGTGTAATTTTAATTACTGAAAGAACTCTATAGGGACATACCATCAGTATTTCCATTTTATAGATTTGGAAACTGAGGTATAAAGAAACCAAGCAGAGATGGCTTCAGGATGATAGAGGAATAAGGCATGGTGCTCACCTTCTCTCACAAACACATTAAAAAAAATGTTCATGTAGAATGATTCACACAGAACATCTATTGAATGCTGGCTGAGGACCTTAAATGTCCACATAACTGGGTAGAACAAAGAGAAAAAAAAAAGAGAGAGAATAGGAAAAAAAAAAAAAAAAAAGAGTCAGTATGGGACCAAGACTCTCGAGTCGGAGTTGTGAAAAAGGAACGGAACCTGCACCCTGGGAAGTCATCTAACTGACGGGATCAGCTGAAATGGAGGGACCTCAAAACTCTGGAGAAAAATGCAGTGGCTGGACTAAGGGAAGCAAAATAGAGAGAGAACCACATAAACCACTGGTATTCCACCCTGGACATCACAGCCTGAGATGCTTAGGTGGGGGCTGGGTGCTGAGACTCGGACTCCAAAGGTCAGTTTAGGGGAGAGGACTAGGTTTGGCTGTGTGGAGAAAGCCTGAGGGGCTAGGGAGCTGTGTGCCACCAGCTGGGGAGTGGAGTGTCACAGACAAGGGAGTGAGGGAGCAGACTGGGCCCATAGGAAAAACAAGGCACCATTGTTGGGAAGGGCCAGAGGAGGGGTGGACCACCGTAGGAGTATCTCTCTCTGCATACACATGGGTTCTTGGGAAGCAGGGAATCTCTTATGCAGGCTATGGGCTGCTGGGTGCCTCTTGCACAGGCTAAGGTCAGTGGGGACAAACCACTGAAGCCATGTCAGACTCCAGAGGTGGATGTGGCGCACTACCGTTAGGGATCCATGAACAGGCACCATCTATGGTCCTAGTCACCTCAGAGGTTGGCATAGTGGAGGACACTGTAATTGAGCACTACCCCCTGTTGCTCTTACTCCCCTGGTAATGCACACACCCTGCTGCTACCATTGCCAAATGCTCTGGGCACGGGCTAGACCTGCTTGAGAGTCACTGCCACTTCCCATGGCCCTGCAATCAGGAGTAGCCTGTGCCACCTCCCTGTATGTCCCTGCCACTGTCAAGGGCCCAGCAACCAGGCACTGGCTACTAGCCCTGCCCATTTCTTCCATTTCCCTAGAAGCAACTGCAGACCATAAACCAGCACAGGGATAAGAGCCTGCACACACTGAGGAAAGAGACAGCAAGCATCCAAATCAAAAACAGCCCCCATACCAAATACTGAAGGAATTAAGGGTGAATATGAAGGAATTAAGAGTGGATATGAACACTAATGCAGATTACTTTAGAAAGGAACTAGAAAATATAAGGAGGAGCCAAGAAAAATTAGAATATTCATTTGCAGAGAACCAAGCTGAGTTAAAGGCACTGAAGAGCAGAATGAATAATGTAGAGGAATGAATTAGTGACCTGGAAGACATGATAAGGGAAATCACCCTCGGAAGATAGAAAAATGGAAATCAGCCACTCAGGACAGCAGACAGAAAACCAAATGAAAAAACATAAAAGCAATGTAAGAGATCCATGGGATAATATAAAATGGGCTAATTTAGGAATATTTTGCAGTCTAGAATACTCTACCCAGCAAGAATATCATTTAAAATAAAAGGAGAAATAAAGAATTTCTCCAGTGAACAAAAACTAAAAGAATGCAGCAATACTAAACCCATTCTAAAAGAAATACTGAAAGGTCTCCTCTAAATAAAAAAGAAGTAAGAAGAAATAGAATGGAGGAAGTCACACTTGGAAAGTATTCACTTAAATAAGCCAGTATACAGATCTAAAAAGGAAAAAAAAACAAAAACAAAAAACTATTGTAAAACTGACGATAAACACAAGGAACAGCAAAAGGATAAATATGAAGATGTTAAAAAAAGGACCTCAAAATCATAAAATGTGGGGAAGGAAAGTAAGAAAATCTAGACTTTTTTTTTTTTCCATAGAATGTGTTTGAGCCCCTACGACATCAGGCTAAAGCAAGAAGATATAGGAAGAGGTTAACAAACTTGAACAGAGCAACAACAAATCAGAACCAAACAATACATTCACAAAAACCAACAGAAGAGGAAACAAGCATAAAATAAGAGGAAATCATGCAACCAAAAAAAAAAAAAAAAAGGAACAAAGAAGAAACATAAAATCAACTAGTAAATAAGGTTTAAAATGGCAATAAATAAATACTTATCAGTAATTACCTTAAATGTCAATGGACTGAATGCTCCAGTCAAAAGGCATAGAGTGACAAATTGGATTAAAAAAAAAAAACAAAAAACAAGCGCCTACAATATGATGCCTACAGGAGACTTAGGGGAAAGGACACATATATTGAAAGTGAGGGGATGAAAAAAGATATTTCATGTGAACGGAAAAGACAGGAAAATGGGAGTTGTAATATTCATATCAGACAAAATAGACTTTAAAACAAAGGCAGAGAAGGACAAAGAAGAACACTATTTAATGATAAAAGGAATAATTCAAGAAGAGGATATTACACTCATCAATATATATGCCCCTAATACAGAAGCACCCAAATACATACAACAAATACTAACAGACATAAAAGGAGAAACTGATGGGGGTACGATGAAAGTAGTAGACTTTAACACCCCACTCACATCACTAGACAGATCTTCTAGACAGAAAATAAATAACACGGCAGAGATCCTAAATGACACAAGAGAAAAGTTAGACTTAATTGATATTTTCAGGACATTACATCCAAAAAAATTAGAATATACATTCTTTTCAAGTGAACATGGAACATTCTCAAGGACTGGCTACATACTGGAGAACAAAACTAACCTCAACAAATTTAAGAGTATAGAAATGATTTCAAGTATCTTCTCTGACCACAATGGCATGAAACTAGAAATCAACCACAGGAAAAGAAATGAGAATAAACTGACTACATGGAGACTAAACAACATGCTACTAAAAAACCAATGGGTCAATAAAGAAATCAAAAAGGAAATTAAAAAATACCTCGAGACAAATGATAATGAAGATACAACCATTCAAAATCTATAGGATGCCACATAGGGAAGTTCATAGTGATACAGGCCTTCCTCAAAAATGAAGAAAAATATCAAATCAACAACTTAACCTACCACCTAAAATAATTAGAAAAAGAAAAACAAACAAAACCTAAAGTCAGCAGAAGGAAGGAAATAATAAAGATAAGAGAGAAAATCAATAAAATATAGATTAAAAAAAAGAAAAAAATCAATAAGACCAAGAGCTGGTTCTTTGAAAGGGTACAAAATTGATAAACCTCTGGCCAGACTCACCAAGAAGAAGAGCAAAATAGCTTAAATAAACAAAATAATAAATGAAAAAGGAGAAATCTGAATGGATACTGCAGAAATAGAAAAAACATAAGTGAATACTACAAACAATTATATGCCAACAAACTTGACAGCCTCAAAGAAATGGACAACTTTATAGAGACATACAACCCATCAAAACTGAATCAAGAAGGAATAGATCAATTGAACAGACCAATCACTAGAAATGAAATTAAATATGTAATAAGAATGCTCCCTACAAACAAATGTCCAGGACCAGATGGCTTCACAGGAGAATTCTACCAATCAACCTGCTGTATAGCACAGGGAAATAAATCCAATCACTTGTGATGTAACATGATGGAGGATAATATAAGAAAAAGAATGTACATATATGTATAACTGTGTCACTTTGCTATACAGCATAATTGACAGAATGTTGTAAATCAACTATAATAATTTTTTTTAAAAAGAAACCAAGTAACTTTCTGTCATATTCCTGAGCCTAGATTTAAACTCAGGGAGTTTGGTGAGGATACATGATATGCCTATTATTAAAGAACCAAATACTAAGAAATACTGATTGAGAACTTGTATATATATATATATATATATATATTTTTTTTTTTTTTTGTCTTTTTGCTATTTTTTGGGCCGCTCCTGCGGCATATGGAGGTTCCCAGGCTAGGGGTCGAATCGGAGCTGTAGCAGCCGGCCTACGCCAGAGCCACAGCAACGCAGGATCCGAGCCGCGTCTGCAACCTACACCACAGCTCACGGCAACGCCGGATCGTTAACCCACTGAACAAGGGCAGGGACCGAACCCGCAACCTCATGGTTCCTAGTCGGATTCGTTAACCACTGTGCCACCACGGGAACTCTGTATATATATTTTTAATGGAATAAAAAATGTTGCAATGTAGATAGTAGCGTGCTTTTGAGAAAAGAGTTAACTTAATTCTCCAGAGCTTAGTTTCTATTTAATCAACCACTCCTATTTCGGTTTTTGTTTTCTTTTTCTTTTTAATAGAGGAACTAAAATGGTTTGATGTTCTTTACCATCAAAATCAGAAGAGGACTAGGAGGAGAAGGTATCCTCTTTGGGGAGAGGGCAGTGTTCATGTAGAGATCACATTCCTTTTACACATGTTCCCACAGATTTGGGGACATTCAGTGGATTTTTTTAGCTAAAGGCAAGAAAGGGAGCCCCATGAAAGTGTTCATAACATTTATGCTGTTCCAGGAAAGAAGGACTAACATCTCCCCTCTGGGTGTGTGTTTGCTTGGTCATGGAGTTTGCTGACTTGCCCTGGGAAGAGAAGATGAGAAGGTCAGGCAGGGAGAGAGCAGGCAAGGACTAGTCTTGGTAAATTCCACCAAAGGGGTGGGAAAGATGGATATTGCTCATCTGCAAGCCCCACATTTGAAGATGCTGAGGACAAATGAAGAAAGGGGGACTATGGGCTTGTGAAGAATTGATGCATCTTGGGCAAAGTGGTGAGTGCAACACAAGGCTACAGTGCACTACTGCTGGGGAGTTTGCAGAAGATCTAGCTGAGCCTCCCAGGAGAGACCACATGCTGATGGAGTTGCTTGAGTATCCTAGCATTGGTGCATGTTTGTTTCTCTATCCATCAGGGCTACATAACAAGTGATAACCAATAGAAAGGGGACAGCCACAGGAGAATGGTAAGGAAATGACATTTCCTTCCTTCCTTCCTTCCTTCCTTTCGCTTTTCTTTTTCTTTCTTTCTTTCTCTTTTCTTTTTCTTTCTTTCTTTCTTTCTTTCTTTCTTTCTTTCTTTCTTTCTTTCTTTCTTTCTTTCTTTTCTTTCTTTCTTTCTTTCTTTCTTTCTTTCTTTCTTTCTTTCTTTCTTTCTTTTTCTTTTCTTTTCTTTTTCTTTCTTTCTCTTTCTTTCTTTCTTTCTTCTTTCATTTTCTCTCTCTCTTTCTTTCTTTCTCTCTTTCTCTTTCTCTCTCTTTTAAACCTCAGTACCACCAAATGAGAAATCTAAGAGAAAGGAAGATGCTAGAGAGTGGTATGGGAGAGAGTAGACCACAGCTCTATCAACTCCAGAACACTTTGGTGGAACCCTAGTCTTAATTATGTTGGATGGGAAATAGGGTTGAACAAAGCATGGTTAGTAACTGATATTGGAAGAAGAAAATGATTTAATTTCTATAGAGTAATTAAATGTTCTCAAACCAGTTGCAATTGTAAGGCAAGTGGAGGGAAATCTGAACCCTCTTCAGCCCCATCAGCTAAGTTCTCTACACGTAAGCTTGCCCATACAACATACCCATTCTCACCTCCTGCTCCACT
This sequence comes from Sus scrofa, assembly GCF_054392235.1. Classification (NCBI taxonomy): domain Eukaryota; kingdom Metazoa; phylum Chordata; class Mammalia; order Artiodactyla; family Suidae; genus Sus; species Sus scrofa. Next base: position 18,019,308 of record NC_139391.1, read on the forward strand.
GCCTGGCACACCCTATGCCACAGTACTGAATCACTGAGTGGCCTTTTGACACCTCATGTCTGCTTAAGTGCTCAAGTTTTTGCATGTGATTTTTCTCTTGCTCAGAGTAACTTTCCTTCCAGTATCTTTCAGGCAAATACTCACAGATGCTTCAGTTCTCAGCTTCAGAGTTATATTTTCTCTGAAGCCATACTGACCTGTTTCCCCATCCCTCTTTGATACCCATTCCTACCTAGTCCTGGATCCTCCCTCCTGTGTGATGCTTACACTATATGCAGGTGAGTATTTGCACTTCTGTCACTCTCAGTAGACAGTGTGCCCTCAGAAAGAAAAGAAGAGATCTTATTTGACTTGTTAAATGTAGTACCTAGCACAGTGCTTGTCATATAACATAATCATAGATATTTGCCAACAGAAAGAAAAGAAGAAGAAAGGAAGGGAGAAAGGAAGGAACAAATGGACTTATGCTTAGAGTGACAAGGCTACCCAGCTTAGTTTAACAGAAGACTCCATATTATTCTTACCCTTCCAGGGAGATGGCCCGTTGGAGAGTCACTGAAGGCTGGCGGGTTGCAGTGCTATGTTGGGAATGACTGCAAGAAAAGAAAGAAAAAACAAACACAGATCATTTATTTAAAGTATCTTTGCATATTTGAATCAGTCCTATTGTCAAGAAAATAATCAATCTTGGAAGAAACACAGTAGAGACTAAATGACTGTTCTTTGGTGATAAGCAGAACCATCCACCAAAATATATAACACTCTACCAGATAAGGGGTACTATATCTTTCTACCAGATGAGGGGTTAATATATCTTCATAATTTGATTTTGACATGTATTATTCAAAAGTAAGCTTTAAATGAAAGGTAGATGTGAAAAGAAACAAACATATTTGGAAGATGTAATTTTCTGCTTGGAACATAGAGCATAAAAACATAAATTTCATTAGGATGCAATGCATTTTTAAAAATGCAGAATATTTCTTTTCTAACAAAATTTTAAGCAGAGAAAAATTTCAAATTGGAGTAGTATTTAACTGCTATAAGTTTGTTCAAATTTTCAACATTTGTAAAAATAATAAAAAATAATCCAGGAGTTGGACAAACACAAAAACTGGAAAAATGGAATTTCCAGTTGCATATTGACCTTAGAATTTAATGTAGTTCCATATTTATTTTGGTTGCATGGTAATAAGAAAAGACTGATTTTTCAGGTAAGGAGTTACAATAGAAGTTAGAATATCTAACATTTGTTGAGCACTTAGTTGCCTGAGTTACTTTTCTAAGCATATGTCTATAGCCTTTATTTCTTATAGCTCCATGAGGTATATACTGTCCCATTTGACAGATGAGGAAATTAAGGTACAGGGAAGTTCAGAAACTTTCCCAAAGTCATTTGGTAAATACCTATACTTCAAATGACATCTAGACTGATTCTAGAGCCATTCTTCTTAATTATCATGTTGTACCACTTCCAAAAATGGTAACAGTTTTTCAGCTTAGAACAAATTTGCCTTGCAAATCTCAGAATATACTTCAGTTAAAAAGCGATAAAGGGAGACTTTCATATGAGATACGCACATGACAGCCCAAAGGCAAAAACTGACATGCTGAAGGGTTCTTAGGTGTTAAAGGGCACGATAAAACGTATTTCAACATGTAATTTTAGTTTGTAGTATTAGTTTAATATTTTAGTTGTAACCTTAGTTATGTATGTATGTAGTGTATGAAGATTGTATATACAAATATATGTATAAAGACAAACCCCAGTAAAATGTTTGCAGAACACAAGGCACCTTTATACAACTCTAAGGCTTTTCAGCACATACCCTGAAAACACTGACAATGCCACAGAAAGCCAAGCTTTTGGACTGCAGATTTTCATTCACAACTTTGGTCATTATGGGTGAGAAGAGGTGTTGCTTGAGTTTCTTGAGGTTTCTTACCTATAAGACTGGGATGGTAACAGTACCTTCCTCACAGGGTTCTTACAAGGAGTCAATACAGTGTTTAGAATAGTGTTTGTTACATGGTAAGAGCTACGTAAATGTTTGTTAAATAAATCAATATGATGATGGAGTTCCTGTAGTGGCGCAGTGGTGGACGAATCCGACTAGGAACCATGAGGTTGCTGGTTTGATCCCTGCCCTCGCTCAGCGGGTTAAGGATCTGGCGTTGCCATGAGCTGTGTGGGGTAGGTCGCAGATGTGGCCCAGATCTCTGGCTAGGCTGGTGGCTACAACTCCGATTGGACCCCTAGCCTGGGAACCTCCATGTGCCTGCCAGGGGAAGTGGCCCTAGAAAAGTCAAATAAAAATAAATAAAAAAACCCCCAACAAAACAAAAAAATAAATCAATATGATGAAGCAGAGAAGCACTTTGAGATGTTTAGAACTAAATAATTCTAATTTAGATCACTTCATTTAGCCACAGGTAGATTTGTAAGTATATCTTTGGTGATTAATATCAAATTAAAATGTGTTTTCTATTGTAAAAACAATAGAAATCAATTTCTATTGATTAAATAGAAATCAAAATAAGGGGAAGCTAAAAAATTCACATATTCCATTGCTTTGGTTCAGGCTTAACAGCATTATCTAATTTAATTCTCATAGATATCCGATAAATATGAATATCCCCATTTTATACATAAGAAACAAAATACATAACACTTAAATAATGTGTCAGAAACCAACAGTTTCCAAATATAGAGCCAGAATTCAAACTAAAGCCTCTCCTGTTGCCAAGTGTGCTTTCTACTTTATGCTACTGACTCTCTGTATGTCTCCATGTTTCATATCCTTTTATATAAACAATACCTCGTGTAGCTTCATATTCTACAATTTCCCCCTTACATTATAATTTAATCATTTCTGATAGGGTTTCCATAACGATTATTTTGGTGTTAGATAATGTTACTTCTTCAGAAGATGTAGTTTATTTAATTGTCTTTTTATGTTGGATATTTGTGTTATTTCTATTATTTTAATATTATAAACAATAGTGCAATGAATATATTGATATCAATTACTTACTTTTACTTCAGCATTTCCTTTGAATGTATTCCCCAAAATGGAAACATCCATTAGGTTATGTTTTATGAGTTATGTTATTAATTACTTTCCACAAGTTTATTACTTTTCAGACCATTTTATTATCTCTTCTGTATATATATATGTGTGTGTGTGTGTGCCAGTTTCACCACAATCTTATAAACACTGATGCTATAGTTTTTAAAAATTTTATAGCTTGATAGGTACAAAATAACTCTTCAGATTTTTTTTTTTTTTTTTTGGTGGTCTTTTTGCCATTTCTTAAGCTGCTCCCTCGGCATATGGAGGTTCTCAGGCTAGGGTTCCAGTTGGAGCTGTAGCCACCGTCCTACACCAGAGCCACAGCAACGCGGGTTCCGAGCCGCGTCTGTAACCTACACCACAGCTCACGGCAACGCTGGATCGTTAACCCACTGAGCAAGGGCAGGGATCGAACCCGCAACCTCATGGTTCCTAGTCGGATTCGTTAACCACTGCACCACGGGAACTCCATACTTCAGATTTATAAGTATTTCTTTATTAACGAGAATGACCATTTTTTTCTATGTGTTTATTTGCTAATTATATTTCTTTTGCTTAACCTGTTTAACCTTTTCCTTTACCATTTGTCTTCCAGTGGTTTAGAAAGCACCAACATTTCTTGCGTAAGATCAATGATGCTTACTAACCAAGATTAACGAGTAGCTGGAATCACTGATAGCTTCCTCACCATTAACCTGGCCCACATAATGAAGACAAAGAGATACTCAGTAAGCTCACTTCACTTATCACTACCTCTATTACCTTCTTATTTCCCCCTAAATTCTTTCAATAATGTCCTTCATAATGTTTTAGTGACACTTTGATTAAATGCAAAAGGTACTACGAAGTGCTCATTAACCCAACTCCTTGTATATCACACATGCAGAGTCAGCCAGTTTCTCCTAGCAGGTAAATTTGGAACAAATAGAACTTTTCACAACACATAATTACCCTTTTACCATTCCAAGACAAATATGGTGAATTATCCAACAGTTAAGTCCTGTGGATGCAAAGGAATTTTTATTACGTCTCGACAGTCCCATTTGAGCAGCGCCTACAGTGACATCAGAAGCTACCTGATAGTGATAACAAGTGGTATCTAAAAAAAAACCCCACCAAATATCTTCCCTTTGGGACCATGTAGGTCCTATCTTTTCCATATTATTGTCTATATACACAGCACGTTGCTAGTTCCATCATAACTAAGACACTACAGAAAACAACTACCTTACTCTTTCACCTCCTCAGGCAGAGAGGCCAGCTAGATGGAATTCCGGACAGTGGAAAGAAGTAAGGGAGGAAAGTACAGCTAAAACTTAGAGCTTCCAAAGCTAAATGAATTCACCAACACCAAACCAGCTTTACAGCAAATGTTAAAGGGAATTCTCTAGGCAAAAAAGAAAAGGTCACAACTAGCAACATGAGCATTTTAGAAGGAAAAAGCTCACTGGTAAAGGCAAACAATGTAAATGTAGGAAATCATCCACATGCAAAGCTAGTAGGGAGGTTAAAATACAAAACTAGAAAAATCATCTCTATCTACAATAAGCAGTTAAGGTATATGAGAGGAAGAGAATACAAAGGCAGGATATTTAAAGTGCATTTGAAATTAGATCAGCAATTTTAAGAAGCCATGTATATATGCTATACAAAAACCTCATGGTAACTGCAAACCAAAAATTATAACAGATATGCACACACAAAAAAGAGGAGGAATCCAAACATAACACTAGAGAGTCAAAACAAAACACTAGCTCACAAGAGAACAAAAGAAGAAAGAAGGCGGGGAAAGACCTAGGAAAATAAATCCAAAACAATTAACAAAATGGCAATAAGAACACACATTATTGATCATTGCCTTAAATGTAAATGGATCAAATGCTCCAACCAAAAGACACAAGACTAGCCGAATGGATACAAAAATAAGACCTATACATATGTTAACTATAAAAGACTCACTTCAGATCTTGAGACACATGCAGACTGAAAGTAAGGGAATAGAAATAGCTATTCCAGACATACAGAAATTAAAAAAAATAAAAGCCAGAGTAGCATTATGTATATCAGGCAAGATAGATTTTAAAATAATGTTACAAGAGATAACACCACTACATAATGGTAACAATTGTAAATACAAGGGATCAATCCAAGAAGAAGATATCACAATTGTAAATATATATGCACCCAATATAGGAGCACCTCAATATATCAGGCAATATTAACAGACATAAAAGGAGTCATTGAGAGTAACACAGTAATAGTAGGGGATTTAGCAACCACCTTATATCAATGGACAGATCATCCAGACAGAAAATAAGGAAACACGGGCCTTAAATAACATATCATACCAAATGGACTTAATTGATATTTATAGAGCATTTCATCTGAAAGCACCAAAGTGTACATTTCTACAAAGTGCACATGGAACATTCTCCAAGGTAGATCACATGTGAGGTCATAAAATCAGCTTTGGAAATTTAAGAAAATTAAAATCATGTTAAGCATTTTTTCTAACCACAATGCAGTGAACTAGAAATCAACTACAAGAAAAAAAACTACAAAAAACAAACATGTGGAGGCTAAACAGAATGCTACTAAAGAACAAATGGATCACTGAAGAAATCAAGAGGAAATAAAAAAATACCTAGAGATGAATGCAAATAAAAACATGACAATCCAAAACCTGTGGGACTCAGCAAAAGCAGTTCTAAGAGGGAAATTTACAGAGATACAAGCTTATCTCAGGAAACAAACAAAAATCTCAAAACAACATAACCTTACATCCAAAGAAGCTAGAGAAAGACAAAATTCAAAGTTAGTAGAAGGAAAGAAATCATAAATATCAGAGCAGAAATAAATAAAATGGCAGTTCCCTTGTGGCACATTGGGTTAAGGATCCAGTATTGTCACTGCAGCTGCTCAGGTTGCTGCTGTGGTGTGGGTTTGATCCTGGCTTGGGAACTTTCACATGTCATGGGTGTGGCAAAAAAAAAAAAAAAAAGTTAAAGAAAAGGAAAATAGAGACTGAAAAACAAGAAAAGATCAATGAAACTAAAAGCTACTTCTTTGCAAAGATAAACACAATTGATAAACCTTTTGCCAGACTCATCAAGGAAAAAAAAAAAGACAGCACTCAAATCAATAAAATCAGAAATGATAAAGAAGTGTCAGCTGATACTACAGAAACACAAAGGATTATAAGAGACAACTGTGAGCAACTATGCCCCAGTAAAATGGACCTTCTAGAAGAAATGGAAAAATTCTTAGAAAGGCACAATCTCCCAAGACTGAATCAGGAAGAAATAGAAGAAATGAACAGGCAAGTTACTGGTACTGAAATTAAATCAATAACTGAAAACTACTAACAAACAAAAGTCCAGGACAAGATGGCTTTACAGGTGAATTCCACTGACTGTTTAGAAGAGTTAACACCAATTCTTAGGAAAATATTCCAAAACTGCAGAGGAAGGAACACATGAACTCATTCTGTGAGATCATCATCACCTTGATACCAAAATCAGACAATAGTATCACACAAAAAAGAAAATTTCAGGCCAATATCATTGATGTACAGAGATGTAAAAATCCCTAATAAAATGCTAGCAAACTGAATCCAACAGTACAGTAAAAGGATCATACACTATGATCAAGTGGGATTTATCCCAGAGATGCAAGGATTCTTCAGTATCTTCAATCAATCAGTGTGATACACCATGTTAACAAATTGTGAAGAATAAAAACTATATGATCATATCAATAGATGCAGAAAATCTTTTGGCAAAATAAACATCCGTTTATGGTAAGAACTCTCCAGAAAGTAGGCATAGAGGGAACCTACCTCAACATAATAAAGGCCATATATGACAAACCCACAGCTAATATCATACTCCATGGTGAAAAGCTGAAGGCCTTTCTTCTGTGATCACGAATAAGATGAGGAGGCCCACTCTTACCACTCTTATTCACCATAGTTTTGGACGTCCTAGCTATGGCAATCAGAGAAGACAAAGAAATAAAAGGAATCCATTCGAAAAGGAAGAAGTAAAAGTGTCACTGTTTTCAGGTACTACGACACTATACATAGAAAATCCTAAGGACTGTACCAGAAAATGACTAGAGCTCATCACTGAATTCAGTAAAGTTGCAGCATACAAAATTAATGCACAGAAATCTGTTGCATGCTAACAATGAACCATCAGAAAGATAAATTAAGGAAACAATCCTATTATTGCATCAAAAAGAATAAAATAACTAGGGATAAACCTACCTAAGGAGGCAAAAAAGATCTGTACTCTGAAAACTTTAAGATACTGGTGAAAGAAATTGAAGATGACACAAACAAATGGAAAGATACACAACATTCTCAGATTGGAAGCAACAATGTTGTCAAAATGACCATATTACCAAAGGGAATCTACAGATTTGATGCAATCTCTATCAAATTTCCACTATTTTTCACAGAACCAGAACAAAAAAATTTTAAATTTGTGTTGAAACACAAAAGACCCAGAATTGCCAAAGGGATCCTGAGAATGAAAAATGGGGCTGGAAGATCATGATCCATAACTTTAGGCTATTCTACAAAAAGCTACAGTAATCAAAACAGTATGATACTGTCACAAAAATGGTCACATAGATCAATGGAACAGGATAGAGAGCCCAGAAAAAAACTCATGCAGTTTGTATGGTCATGACTCTACAACAAAGAGGCAAGAATAGACAATGGAGAAAAGACAATCTTTTCAATAAATGGTGCTGGGAAAACTGGACAGCTACCTGTAAAAGAATGAAATTATAATATTCTCTAATATGCAAAAATAAACTCAAAGTGGATTAAAGATATAAATGTAATAAGACTAGATATTATAAAGCTTTTAGAGAAAACATAGGCAGAACACTCTTTGACATAAAGCAACATTTTTTGGGGATCCATCTCCTAGAGTAATAGAAACAAAAGCAAAAATAAACAAATGAGATCTAATTAAACTTAAAAGCTTTTGTACAGCAAAAGAAACATAAAGAAAATAAAAAGACAACCTATGGAATGTCAGAAAATATTTGCAATCAATGTGACCCACAAGGGCTTAATTTCCAAAATATACAAACAGTTCATTCAGCTCAACCCAAAAATCTGGGCTGAGGGAATTCCCATCATGGGTCAGTGGTTAACGAATCCAACTAGGAACCATGAGGTTGCGGGTTCGATCCCTGCCCTTGCTCAGTGGGTTAACCATCTGGTGTTGCTGTGAGCTGTGGTGTAGGTTGCAGATGCGGCTCGGATCCTGCATTGCTGTGGCTCTGGCGTAGGCTGGCAGCTACAGCTCCAATTAGACCCCTAGCCTGGGAAACCCCATATGCCGAGGAAGCGGCCCAAGAAATGGCAAAAAGACAAAATATGTATATATTATCCTTACATGTATACATTACAATTACATTTTTCCCCCACCCTTTCTTCTGTTGCAACATGAGTATCTAGACATAGTTCTCAATGCTATTCAGCAGGATCTCCTTGTAAATCTATTCTAAGTTGTGTCTGATAAGCCCAAGCTCCCGATCCCTCCCACTCCCTCCCCCTCCCATCAGGCAGCCACAAGTCTCTTCTCCAAGTCCATGATTTTCTTTTCTGAGGAGATGTTCATTTGTGCTGGATATTAGATTCCAGTTATAAGTGATATCATATGGTATTTGCCTTTGTCTTTCTGGCTCATTTCACTCAGTATGAGATTCTCTAGTTCCATCCATGTTGCTGCACATGGCATGATGTCATTCTTTTTTATGGCTGAGTAGTATTCCATTGTGTATATATACCACCTCTTCCGAATCCAATCATCTGTTGATGGACATTTGGGTTGTTTCCATGTCCTGGCTATTGTGAATAGTGCTGCAACGAACATGCGGGTGCATGTGTCTCTCTTAAGTAGAGCTTTGTCTGGATAGATGCCCAAGAGTGGGATTGCAGGGTCATATGGAAGTTCTATGTATAGATTTCTAAGGTATCTCCAAACTGTTCTCCATAGTGGCTGTACCAGTTTACATTCCCACCAACAGTGCAGGAGGGTTCCCTTTTCTCCACAGCCCCTCCAGCACTTGTTATTTGTGGATTTATTAATGATGGCCATTCTGACTGGTGTGAGGTGATATCTCATGGTAGTTTTGATTTGCATTTCTCTTATAATCAGTGATGTTGAGCATTTTTTCATGTTTTTGTTGGCCATCTGTATATAATGAAGGTTGTTTTGTGAATAAAGAAGATGTGGTATTTACACACATACACACACACATAGTGAAATACTACTCAGCCATAAAAAGAATAAAACAATGCCATTTGCAGCAATGTAGATGGACCTAGATATGATCATACTGTGAAGTAAGAAAGAGAAAGACAAATACTATATGATATGATGTATATGAGGAATCTAAACTATGACACAAATTAGGTTATCTACTAAACAGAAACAAACTCACTGACATAGAGAACAGACTTGTGGTTGCCTAGCGGGAGGGGGAGGGGGAAAGATGGATTGGGAGGTTGAGATTAGCAGACGAAAACCATTATATATAGAATCTATATCTATACATATATATATATATATACACACACACACATATATATATACATACAGTTAACTATATTCAATATCCTGTAATAAACCATAATGGAAAAGAATAAGAAAAAGAATATATATGTATAACAGAATCACTTTGCTGTATAGAAGAAATTAACAACACTGTAAATCAGCTACACTTCAATGAATTTTTTAAAAAAGAAATTAAAAAATGAAGAAAATTTAATAGAGGGACTTCTCTGCCCTATGCACACCACTTCATTAGTGAGCCTAGGACATTTATGTGGATTTAAGTGAAACACATGGGTGAGTAGGGTGAGAGTGAGGAAGGCTCAGTACTGTGTCATAGCACTGGTGATGGGGGAAGAAGTCCTTGTTGCCTGGCAGGAAACCTATGGCACCAACTCTGTACTTAGGTAGCTTGCCTGAGGTGCCAAGTAGGTGACTGTGGAGGTAAATCTTACTGAGACCTTTTAAGACTCAGAAAGAGGTAATAGTTCTATTCCCTTTCTAAATCATGCTGTTATTGAATAAAATGAGCCAGAGAATAGCCTCTTTTCTAAGAACACTCTGATCTTCCAAGTGAAAAACCCTTAGTTGTTTCCTAAAAAAATGGCATTAGAATGGTGCTGAAAGATGCATTCCTATTGCTGCATTAAATTGAAAAAATTGAGCATCTGAGTTGAAATTGTATTATTACACATGTAACACAAAAGACCTAGCTGGTGGTGACAATTTTTTAAAAAAATTTTCTCCTTCTCTGAAGCAATGAAAAGCAAGGTAAGTGGCCTTTCCAAAATGTAATATTAAATCTATGTTATTTTAATGGAAAGCCCAAAAAGTTTTTTGTGTCTCTTATTAACAAACTTGTAAACTTATTTAATATGACTTGTAAGGTCCCATCCATCACTAAAATACCTCCCAGTGTATTTTCAATATTTTATTTCATTCTTCACTTACTTTTCTGAAGAATTCACATCTCTCCTTATCATATTTCTCTCTCCACCTTTCTCTTGATTGAATACCTGTATCTATCATTTCCTGCTCTCTCTTAATATGATTTTATTCTCTCTTTTGGTTTACATTCCTTTTCTTCATGTACTTGCATTAAGTTCCCACTATTCTTAAAAATAGAGTATGTCTTATTGGTTATCCTACTGGCATCTCAAATGCAACATAATCAAAACACCATTACTTTCTTCCATGAAGCTGGATATTCCTCTTGTTGTTTCACTGATACTTAACATGAGTTGACCTTCTCATTTCTTATATGTTCTTTTTACATCTAATAGATGTTAACTGGGCACTTACTACACACCAAGGATTGTGTTAGATGCTTGGGAGAACTTATTGATTCCCTAATAGTATACTCAGTAAATACTGATAAAAAAGAAGATGGTGAAATCAAATACAGCCATTTGGCTTCTTTTCATATGAATAACATTTTCCAATAAATCTCCATGTTTATTTGATAGACGAACCATATAAACTGGATCTGGGAGATGTATGTGTATATGTTGGAGAATGTCGAAGAGCATCTTCCAGGTCATGGAGGGCCAATGATATGTGCTGTGCTCTGGGAACCTGGAGTGCTTTGCCTTAACCAGAGCAGAATGGCCATAGAAGAGGCCAGGAAGCTGGCTGAGGATGGATCATGGTGGGGAATGAATACCATGTCAAGAGGTCTTTATTCTGATGGTAGTGGTGAGCTCTACAGGGCTGTTAAGAGGGGGTGTGAAGCATTGGGATGGTAACACCTATGACTTAGAGGGCAAACCTGAAAATAATCTGAATAGAAAAAAAAAAAAAAGAAGGAAATCTATAGGCAGAGATACTAATGGGAAACCACCATAGTCTAAAATTTAACAGTGGCCATTGGAATTAAGAAATGGATATGCATTTAACACATATGGAGGCAAAATATCCAGGAATGAATAAGAGGAAATTATAGAGAGGACACTAGGAACTCCAGAATTGATCCTGGTGATCTGGATGGGCAGGAATTTCTTCTGAAAGTTAAAAGCTCCTAGACAGAAGGGGCTTGAGCTTTCCAGGGTAAATGAGTACTTACACTCTCTCCTGGAATTTCCAAACAAACCTTCACAAGAAGAGTGACTTCGGTGTCAGAAGGAGGGTGGTGGAGAGAAAGAATGGAATTCTATCATTGACTGACAGGATGATCGTACTGTTAACAGAATCAAATAGTGCATATGTGTATAAGAATGTGAATAGGAAAATATAACTGAGTTTGATTTTGTATGAGATTAGCTTGACGTGCCTGTCACACATGTGGGAGATATGCTCTTCAATAGAACAGCCACAGTTATTGGAAAGTTCTTGCTTTCTCAGTATAACACCTGCCTATCCACAGCAGGCACTGAACGGCTGAGGTGTTCATGGTATCTTCTCTTCTACTCCTTCAAATAAGCATTTCTAACACTTTTAGATTTTTCTCTATGAGATGATTTCAAGATTCCTAGCCATCTTGGCTTGTATACTCTTAATTTTTCCTTCTTATTTCTATTTACATTGCAGAACCTAGAAATGAATTCAGACTTCAAGATGTGTTTAGATCAGGGCTGAATGCCATAAGATGCTGACTTTCCTCCATCTGGATTCCATACTCCTGCCAGGGCAACCTAGGATAACACGGACTTTTAAAATTTGCAAAATTGCATTGTTAAGATCAACTTAACTTCTTATATATTTTAACATCAAATGATTCAAAATCAAATCTATCATAAACTCGTATATTTAGTTTTTAGAGATTCAATACAATTATTAATATCCACTCTCATCAAATTTAATGGTCTTGATTTTCAACTGCTTCTGTAGTTTGTTAACATTAGGTCATAAATTTGGTTCAACATTTATTGAGCATCTAAGATGTGCTGACCATTATGAAACTTCACTAGTCTGGTTTTGTATCATCTTTGAATATAAAATGGCTCTTACATTTTCATGCAAGTTATTACGTACAAATAGAGACAAGGATTGTGCATGGTAGCAAGTTGTCATAAATCTTCTTCCTGGCTAATATTTAATTCACAAGTTTCACTCTTTAGCTCTTTTAACCATCATCTTTTTTAGAGATTAACCAATCCTTTCTACTGGTGACAAGCTGACCAATGCTGATAGCAAGTGGAATTCTCATGGATAAAATACTTCCATTCTTTCCATGTGACTTGTATGCTTACTAAGAATCAATTGTAATTGCCCTCATATCTGTTTGTTCTATTGTACTGGTTTGCATAGTTTTGCAATTAAATGGTACAAAAATGAAATGAGTGTGAAAAAGAACTGTTTCTATCAAGAGTAAGTTACTGATCTAGAAAGGCTTAATACTCATATGCAGTTAAAAACCCTTCTGCCAAGTTAGATGTGAGAGAAAAAATGATAAAGGTCAGAAAAGAGTTATAAAATGAGAAATTTTCACATAGTTTACTTTTGATTCTCATCCTAATTTAAAGAAATCCAACTGAAAGCCATGGATGATAGATTAAGGTTGTGTTTTAAACAAGAAAAATAGAGTAGAACTTAATAAAAAATTAGGCCTCCGGTTTCTGGCCTTTTGAACCAATTGGGTATACCAACCATCTTAAAGCAATTCAGATCTTGGAAAATAACATCATATAAACTGTGGCCAGAAACTGACAATGCTAGAGAAAATCTTGACCCTCACATATAAAAAAAATGATAAAGAGCACAATATATTAACTGATCTCAAACAAATTAAAAGTTCTGATAATTTATAGAAAGACAGCTTATAACATTGGGCTGCTGCTTCTGATTTGTTGAAAACTGTAACTGTGGACAAAAAGAAATCATACATTCTGAGACAGACAGATGGATCTAAACATAAAGAAAAGCATTGGATTAAGTTCAGGGCCCTAAATTTCTCATGCCATAGCCAGAGAAGATAGAAATCCGGTTTTACTTGATGCTGAACACCTTCAATCAACAGTCAGTAGTAATATGTTGACTCAAAAAAAATTGGATGGTTTTATTGGAGAAATTCTTTTTTTGGGGGGAGGGTGGGGAGGCATGCCCATGGCATGCCGAAGTTCCCAGGCCAGGAATGGAACCTGTGCCAGAGCAGTGACAATGTCAGATCCTTAAGTCATTAGGGAACTCCTCTTTTTCTTTTAAAAAATACCATTAAACCACTGATTTTATTGTGCCACTATATAGTTAAAATTTTTAAAAGTGAAATAATTAATGCACTCAGGTATTTTTTTCCCTAAATGATGACTGTTGTATTTGATATTGTGACTAACAAATCAAAACTGGCTCTGGTTTTGTGGGTTATGAGAAGCTCTATTGCACTATTGTCTAACAGGATTATCACCCAGATATTTGTTCTCTCTTTATCCTTAAAGAATATCATGGTCCTGCTGAATAGCATTGAGAACTATGTCTAGATACTCATGTTGCAACAGAAGAAAGGGTGGGGGAAAAAATGTAATTGTAATGTATACATGTAAGGATAACCTGACCCCCTTGCTGTACAGTGGGAAAATAAAAAAAAAAAAAAGTCAACAAATAATAAAAAAAAAATAATAGTTTATATCTACAAAAAAAAAAAAAAAAAAAAAAGAATATCATGGGAGACCTTAGCGTCTTCTTAAAGAGGAGACTTAGATTATAGTTCATGGTCAGAATGCAGTTATGATGAGATTAGAACACAGATCCAAATCCTAGCCCATGGCTTTCTCTGTCCTGTGCCACTGGGATTTCTTCATATTCTTCCCTGTGACAAGAGTTCAACGAGGAACATGGCAGTCAAAATACTGGCAATTAAAAAAATCCTGCTCATCACTGTTAAGTAGCCGGAAGACTCTCAAGGTGCACTTCAAACACTGATTCAAACTCCATGACAAATTCTTTGCTTAGAGCAATAATGAGAAATCCCAGTATTTTGCCCTCTGGACTGAACCAAAATGTTTATGACTGGTTTCAAAGCCTGAAACATTAGCAGCAAAATGTAGTGTTTTAATATAGGAGGCATATTCCTGCCTTTATTCATTTTGTTTTTAGAGGGTGACTGACTACATATCATTTTTCTTGGCTTTTGTGGTATACAATCTGCATCTCAGGAGGTAATGTATGAACATGTATCAAAAAGCTCCTTTCCATACAGATTATTCTTCACAAGGTAAGTGAAACATTGAATTTATAATAGCTTAAATCAAATGTTAGCTAGTTCCATGAATGCAGCTACTGCGAAAAGGAAAACTGTGTTAAGAATTTTATATAAAATAGACAAGTACTACAGAAGGTCTCAAGAGTTAGAGAATTAGAAATGGGAAGATTTTTGTATACTAGTTGGGATTTTAGGCATTTAATTAATATGACCCTGGGGAGTTTCCTGGTGGCTCAGCAGGTTAAGGATCTGGCATTGTCATTAATGTGACTGGGGTTTGATCCTTCGCCCTGGAACTTCCGCATGCCATGGGTGCAGCCAAAGAAAATATGACCCCGGATATCTTTTTATTTCACTCAAGAAACAAGTTTTTCAGGATAACAGATTCTGGTTTTCTTTGACAATAGCGGGGAAGCAAAGCTGTGGGAACAAAAGAGAAGTCTAGAAGCGAGAGATGGAGATTTCCTTACTGTGCTCCTAATGCGCTCAATGGCTTTAGAAAATTCACCTCACTTGCCTTGTTTTGACTTTCCCTTCAGTTTAGGAAATAATTTAGGAAATAATTTTCCTGCCCTCCCCATCTACTTTACTGGGTGTAGACGGGAAAAGAACTATGATGGGAAAGAGGCATAGGCTTGGGAGTTGATGGCTGTGGGTTAGGGATTTCTTACTCTTTTTCATTAGGTACTTGTCAGTCTCAGACTGAACACTCTCATCTCTAGTCCTGTCATCAGTATAATGTAGATAACCGTGTCTTTTCACAGATCATTCTGTGGCAGAAAATCAAGCTGCATATGTGAAAAAAATTTTGTAAAGTGTGAGGCATGGGAAACAGTCAGTGGAAATTGCTTTCCAGGGAGGCAGTGCAATTTGGTCATAAGATGTCTGAATACAGTAACCCAAACCTGAACTAACCAATGGGCCCACGGAAGGAAAACAGGGCTAGGGCTAAGAAAATGCTTCCATTTTCATTGAAATGCTTCCTTCCATCTCAGCAAGGAAATGGAATTCCAGGATTTGGCAGTTGCCTGTGGTGGGTGGAGTGAGAAGTCTAGGGCAATTTCCATGTTTCTGGTTGAGGTGATTGGGCCAATGGTGGTACTTCATACTGAGAAAGGAGTGTGAGAATAATAATAGATTTGGGGAGAATTATTTTACTATTGTATATTGTGAGTTTTGGGAACCCTTGTGACCTCAAGGTACAGATATCTCACAAGATGGATGTTGGAATCTGATCTCAGTAGACAATGCTGGTGTGAAAAAGTCCATTTTGGAGTCAACACAGTGTAAGTGCCCTGGAGACCATGGGTATCCCTAAAAAGATTGTGATGAAAGCTGGGATGGAGACCTGGAGATTTACCAACATTATAAGATGCATAGAAGAAGATAAACCTGGAAAAAAGACTAAGGAGCGATGAGTGGAGAAATAGGAAAACCAAGAGAATATGAGGTAATGTCAGCTAACAAAGGGAACAAAGAGATAGTTTCAAGAAGGAGAGTTCAGTCAGTAGTTTCCAAAGACTTTTTTTTTTTTTTAGGGCTTCTTTGACAATGTCTGGAAGTTCTCAGGCTAGGGGTTGAATTGAAGCTACAGCTGCTGGCCTTTGCCACAGCCATGCAATGCCAGATCTGAGCTATGTTTGCAACCTATACTACAGCTCACGGCAATGCTGGATCCTTAACTCACTGAGTGGGGCCAGAGATCGAACCTGCATCCTCATGGACACTATCAGGGTCATTTCAGGGCCACAACGGGAACTCCATTCAAATACTTCAAAGAGTTTACAACAGTGGGAACATTGGCAATTGGGATTTGAATAAGAGGAGATTATGAACAATTTTAAGCAATATTAAAACACAGTCACTTTGCAGTTTTGAAAGAGCCTTTCCATGACACCCAGATACGTAAAACATCTGGAGAAGGGATAGAGAAAGCCAAGGAGCTGTAAGAGGAAGCTTGTTTTAAGAAGACTGGATATGAACACCAAAGCTTTCTGTCATAGCACTATCAGGGGCCAGTCCTCAGAAGACCTTCCTGTGGAATATAGGGAATTAATAATTCTTCCCCTGGCAAACCAGTGCAGGCACCAAGGCAACAAATGGACATTCTTGCTCCTATCATACTGTTGGGTTCTATTTTCGATGAAGAATTGCTCTTCTTCTACAATTTATTTTCCTTATTGATTTTCATGCAGACAGCTGGAACATCCAAATAAATGTGGGCTGCTTGGCTTGGTGGAAATTATTAGTTTGTATGTATTAGTGTCATGGAAAAGCTCCAAAAGTTCTGTGAAAGGGAAATTGTTTCACTTGACATCTGCAGGCTGAATCTTGCACACAGTGGTTACCAGAGAGAAGTCATCCCATCACTGCACTAACAAGTGACAGGTGTAAAAGGCCGGTTAGTTGTTCATTTCCCTCCACTCTTCTCTACTCATACTCCCAAGGTAAGAATTGCTTCCTCCTCTGGTACTTTCCCTTGGTTGAGTATATTCAAGGTAGCCCTGAGGTTACTGGTTCAGCTAAGCTTCTACATATTTCCAGAACTCTAGTACTAAAGAGATGAAAATTGGGACATAAAAACCCACTGTGATAAAGTACAATGCTTTCTAAGTCTCTTAAGGTAGATTTTTTTTTTCTTTTTATGGAAGCACCTGTGGCATATGGAAGCTCCCCAGCCAGTGGCTGAACCAGAGCTGCAGCTGCCCACCTACACCACAGCCACAGCAACTCCAGAGCTCAGTCACATCTGCAAGCTATACCACAGCTTAATCCTTAACCCAGTGAGCAAGGCCAGGGATCGAACCTGCATCCTCATGGATACTATGTCGGGTTCTTAACCTGCTGAGCCACAATGGGAATTCCTTAATGTAGACTTTTTAAATAAGTCCAGTGAGATAAAGTTAGACCTCAGCAGCAAACCCTTTCTTTTTAAATAAATTCTTGCTTTCCTCGGAAATTAATTTTTCAACAAGATGCAACTCTGTTTAGAAAGTTTTCATGGCTATGAACAGCTTGAAAATATTTAGTATTCACAGTGATTGGACAATCAACCTAAGAAAAATATCAAATGTAAAATAGCAGTCTCAGGAGAGTAGCAAAACACTAAAATGCTTTGTCTTTGGATCTTAATGACAAACTTCCAAATAAAGAACACTGAATATTTATCCTCCCTAATGAAAAATGATTGCCTCTTAGCAACTACATCGGATGCAAGTTGCAACCCTGTGAAGATGCACGTGAGAGGATTTGAAAGGATGTAAAAGCAAAATTTGTAAATCTGTGATCAGTTTCTTCTTCACATTTCTTAAGATGTACAATGAATTTTAAAAGTCACCTCTTTTTTTAAGGTGCCAGAAGTTTTGGGATCATTCATTAACATATTAGAAGGCTCAGGCATCAACTCTGTGTACTTTGATTTCTCATTGGCCTCATCTGCCAGCACCTAGTCATTAACACCCTCGATATGTAAAGCACTGCACCTGATGTAATGAAGAAAACAGTAAAGGCTAAAACAAGGACTATAATCTTCAAGCATTTATAACGTAACTTGGGAGAAAGGATTTCTTCCACTCATTTGATCATTCCAATGCATTCCCTTTCAGTCTTCCTTTTGGTAAACAACAGCACTAACCACCAGGCTAAATCCAAAAAATCTCAGCATTTTCATTGGTTCTCCACTTCCCATCTTAATCCACAAACAACTCATTAACAAGCTCCTTTGCCTCTCCAGTGCTACAAGCCTCTTGGAAACAACACCTTTCCTGGTGGACTGTTGCAAAAGCCTCCCAACTGGTTTCATTCCTGTCCTTGTCACTGCTTATCGTGATTTGTGAACAGCTTGATTTACAGCACAGAATCGGATTATCTTGTTTCCTTTTTACAGAAAAATTTCCAAAGACTTCCCGTCACAGTTAGAATACAATTCACCTTCACTGCCAGGGCTGTAAGAGGTCACAGGTCACTGTCTGCCTTTAGGTGCCTACTGCTCACCACTCTGTCCATCATTCCCCAAGACTCAGCCACCCTGGCCTTCTTCCTGACTCAGCTATTCTCACCAGTTCCTCTCTAAGGGCTGCGCATTAACTGCTTGCTTTGCTTCTGGATATCTCCCTCTGGTTCAAGTCTCAACTAAGAGGTTACTTCTGCAGAGAGGCTCTGCTCTTCCAGCTAAAGGGACTCCACTCCCATTCCAGTCTCTTACACGATTTCATCCATAGCACTTCACTTATTATTCACTGAAATTACTGATTATCGATTTGTATTTGAGTACATTGACTTTGCTGTCCCTTTAAGAATATTGCTTCCATGAGTAGGAACAAAAAATACATATAAAATCTCTCTTTACTTTTTTCCCTTTCCTCTTTTCTTTCTCCTTTCCTTTCCTCCCCTCCCCCTCCCTTCCTCCCTCTCTCCCTCCATTCCTTCCTCTCTCTCAGAGTGAATGAAAGAGAGAGGAAGGCCTGTGAATTCACACTTAGCCCAGCTCTAGTGGGATACTGTAAACTCATTCAGGATCTTTAATGCCATGATTCATGATTGAAATCAAAGGTCACTATTTGAACATCACCTAGTGAATACTGTAATGCTTTCATTGACTCTTTTTTTTTTTTTTCTTTTCTGCCTTGGCTTTTTTTTTTTTTTTTGCCTTGGCTTTTTGAAATAACTAGGAATAGTGTTCTCACTTGATTTCAGAGGGAGCACCCAGCCAACTCTGTTGGGGATTATTGTGTTCCCCAAATTCTTGTCACATCTTGTACTGAGCATGCCATTGGTTTGTAAATGCTCCAAATCCGCCTCCAAACGTCATCAAGGCATATCCTCATTCATCTGTACACTCGTTCAGCCAACAAGT
Source organism: Sus scrofa (assembly GCF_054392235.1). NCBI lineage: Eukaryota > Metazoa > Chordata > Mammalia > Artiodactyla > Suidae > Sus > Sus scrofa. The sequence goes on from NC_139391.1 coordinate 18,038,946, forward strand.
ATCATGTACATGCCATTCTACAATTTACATAATCCACCACCTCACATTTGCTAATTTGTTCCCTTTGTTGTTTTCTTGTAACATCCTACCTTCAGTCATCGAACATTTGTGTCTACTGAAAGTACTGTGCTAGGCACTGTGAGATGAGAGATATGCATAGGAAGCAAGCTCAGTTCCTTCTAGCAAGGATCTTTTCTTTTCCTTTTTTAGGGCTGCACCTGCGGCATATGGAAGTTCCCATATGGAGTCGAATCAGAACTGCAGCTGCTGGCCTACACCACAGTCACAGCAACGCAGGATCTGAGCTGTGTCTGCAACCTCTATCACAGCTCATGACAACACCAGAGCCTTCACCCACTGAGTGAGGCCATGGATTGAACCCATGTCCTCACGGATACTAGAGAAACGGGGCAGGGCCCTGCGGGGCAGGCTCTGGGGCACAAAAGCCTCTGTCACCCATTGCTTTTTAGGAAATAGGCCCCATTCAGCATGCTTGACCTTCCCTGAGTTCAAACAGTTGCTAATCAGGGAAGCGAGGGGATTCAGGGACCAGGGAGGAACAGTCAAGAGACAAAAGTGCAGCCTTAGGGCAGGATCCTGGTTCCTCCTCAAGGAATACAGACAACAATATCTTTGAATTCTTCCACAGCACCAAACCCCCCAACAAATGGAAGATGTTAATGAAGCAGTCTTCATTCCAGAAAGAAGGACTGCCAGAACTAGTCCTGAGACCACTTAATACCAGCTTTGAAAAACAATGCACGCTCGCACCTACCCTGATCCTTATCTGTGGCCCTATTTTCCACTCCTGGGCTAAAAAACCTTTTCCTGTTTGCTACCAAAGTGGGGCACAGTCTTTAGGTTATTAGGCTGCTGTGACCCTCCTTTGCCTGGCAATAAAGCCATTTTTTCTTCTTCACCCCAAACTGTCTCCTGTTTCTATTTGGCATTGGTGGATAGAGGTTGAGTTTCACAGCACTAGGCGGGTTCTCAACCTGCTGAGCCACTACAGGAACTCCTATCAAGGATCTCAGTAGTTTACAGAGTGAGAGATAAGTGATCAATTAACAACAACAACAACAACAACAACAGGAAGAAAGAAAGAAAGAAAGAAAGAAAGAAAGAAAGAAAGAATCTGAGTACCATAACAGAGATTTTATGCTAGCCTAGAAATTCCTAGAGGTCCAGGTGGAAAAAAGGGTAAATGACAGTTTTTTTTTTTAGAGGATTTTTGTTTGTTTATTTATTTAACTTTTGGAGAAATATCTCCTTTGACTTTTTTGTATTTTTTCTTCTGGGGTTTTACATTTCTAAATCTCTCAGTAGGATCATTGTAGGAATAAAACAGAATGATATACAATGCCCACACATCTGTATTAGGAAACGTCATGTTACTAAGACCTAGTGTCTATTTTATCACAGTAGAGGAAACAGTCATTAGGGAAATGGAACTTTAGAACCAAGTGTTGTTTCCAAATGCCTTTTATTTTGAGAAAGCTTCTTTGCCTGGCTGCTGTTGTTTATTCTTCAGGACTTATATCCAGCATAACCAGAATGGAAACCCTTTCAAACCTCTCAGGTTTGTTTTCTCTGCACCAAGGCATCAACGTATCAAGGCATTTTCCCCACTATAATAAAACACTACTTTAAAAGTGGCTGTTTCCCTAGCTAGGCTATATGCTCCTTGAAGGCAGAAACGATGGTGCATTAACCACGGTAATCCCTCATTCCAACTTTATTGAACTCAGCAATGGGATGGCTTTTATGCCATTTCCACTGGGATCCCAGTGAAAAAAATATACCACTTAGTTAAGCAAAAACTTTTGTGATTGGATTGAATGAAACCAAGTAAATATTCCAGGGATCTTCAATGTATGGAACACCCCTGACTAAAGTGCAAAATTAAAATACACTTTCTAGTAGACCATCTCAAATTCAGGAAAAAGGACAACGCAAATAAGGGAGGCATCTTTCTACTGCCCCTTCAAGAACACAGTGGTGAATCTTAATTTTGGAATAAAATATGTGATGGAGTTTAATATATGAAAAAGGCAATAAATGAATCCCGCCCTGCTCCAGTAAACTTGTGTCCTTTTGGAAACATGGAGTTGAAATGTCAGCCATAAAAGTTACAGAGATACAAGACTGAAGCAATCAGCCATGGCAGGGCGTTGCTGAGTTTACTGCCGTCTGTGGTCGGCACTGCTTAAACAGGCTGAAAGTCATCAATGCAGCTGGGCATGAAATTACAGAATCCTCATCTGCCCACGTGAAGATGCTCACTGTGATTACAGTTAAATGTCATTTTAAAGTTAGCTCTGTGAAAGATGGAATGGCCATATGTGCTTTGGTTAAACAAAAAAGAAATACAAAGAAAATAATTTTGCCCCATAAACAAGTTTTAACATATTCTCTAACTCCTGGTAGTTTTTAATGGATTAACGAACATTAAAAAATACAAAAGTTGTTTCAGAAAAGTCAAATTTATAGGCAGAAAACAGATGAGTTGTCTGAGGCTGGGGTCAGAATTAGAATTAATTGCAAATGGCCATGAGGGATCTTAACAGGGAGATGAAAATGTTCTAAAACAAATTTATGTTACACTACTGGATAGTGACCAAAGATTGCTGGATTATATACTTGAAAGGAGTCAAGTTTATAATAAGTAAAATATGCCTCGTGAAATTGTTTAAAAGTTTAGGACAAAATACAAAGCTTGCAAAATATAGCAGAAGATTTTTTTTTTAAATGATGTGTAATTACAAACAGCTCATGCAGCATGATATAAATAAAAACCAAACAACCCAATCAAAAAATGGGCAGGAGGTCTAAATAGACATTTCTCCAAAGAAGACATGTAGATGGCCAAAAAGCACATGAAAAGATGCTCAACAGCGCTAATGATTGGAGAAATGCAAATTAAAACTATAACGAAGTATCACTCCACACTGGTCAGAATGGCTATCATCAAAAAGTTCACAGACAATAAATGCTAGAGAGGGTGTGGACTAAAGGGAGCCCTCCCACACTGTTGATGGGAATGTAAGTTAGAGCAGTCACTATGGAGAACAGTATTGAGGTTCCTTAAAAAAGTAAAAACAGAGCTACCACGTGATCCAGTAATTCCACTCCTGGGAATATATCCAGAGAAAACCACAATTTGAAAATATACAAGCACCCCAATGTTCATTACAGCGCTATTTACAATAGCCAAGACATGGAAGCAACTTAAATATCCATTGACAGAGGAATGGATAAAGAAGATGTGATACCATATGCAATGGAATACTACTCAGCCATAAAAATGAATGACATAATGTCATTTGCAGCAACATAGATGGATCCAGAGATTATCACACTAAGTGAAGTAAATCAGACAAATATCATATAATATCACATACATGTGGAATCTAAAAAATGATAGAAATGAACTTATTTACAAAAGAGAAACAGTCTCACAGACTTCAAAAACAAATTTATGATTACTAAAGGGGAAGTGTTGGGGGGAAGAATAAATTAGAAGTTTGTAAAGCAGCTATCTATGCTCACCACTATACCACCAATGCTACTGACAAAATTAGAAATTTGTGATTAACATACACACACACTACTATATCTAAAATACATAATCAACAAGGACCTACTATATAGCATAGGGAACTTTACTCGATATTCTCTAATAGTATATATGGGAAAAGAATCTGAAAAAGAATGGATATATGTATAAATGAATCATTTTGCTGTATACCTGAAACTAACACAACATTGTAAATCAACTATACTTCAATAAAAAATAAAAATACAAAATGTGTCATTAAGCACTTATTGGTCTTCTTTCTTTCTTCCCTTCCTTTTCTTTTCCTCCTTTTCTTCCTTTCCCTCCCTTCCTTCCTTTCTCTCTCTCTCTCCCCCCCCCCACCCCTTCTTATGGCCCCACTATGGCAAGTAGAAGTTCCCAGGCTAGGGAATCAGAGCTATAGCTGCTGGCCTAGGCCATGGCAATGTGGGGTCCAAGCAGCATCTGCAAACCTATACCACAGCTCACTGCAACGCTGGATCCTTAACCCACTGAGTGAGGCCAGGGATTGAACCCACATCCTCATGGATACTAATCAGGTTTGTTACCAGTGAGCCATGATGGGAACTGCTTAACTACCTCTTTAAATATAAACTGATATTTAAGTAAAACTAACAGGCCCGAATTATGTCAGTAAACACACTCATATGTAAAATGTTGATGGTCTTTTCCAACTTCCTTAAGTCTCTACTCTCCAGACCAGTCTTCAAAGTTTACTTGAATATTAAAATACTATTTGTCATTATAGAGAGCAAAAGAAGTAAAAGTTTCTCTAGACCATCCTGGATGACGTGGAGGCTGAATTATTCATTAAGTTATTCAATCACTGATTTATTCCACAAGTATTGACTGTGTGCCTAGTAGGTGCCAAGTGCACTCTAGGATCTAGAGAAAAAGCACCAAATACAGTGAAAAAAGATACCCGCCCTCATTCAGCTTACACCCTCATGGCAGGGGTGGGTAGGGGGCAAAAAACAAAATAGTAATGAAAACAGCCACTACTTATTTAGAATTTACTATATCCAAGGCACCTTGCTAATTGCTTTGTATAAATTTCTCATTTCTTCCTCTTGAAGGTTGTAGTATCTCCATTTTGCAAATGAAGGGATTGGGGCTCAGGGAGGTAAAAATGCTTTGTCTCTAGCCACAAAAAAAAAACGAGTAAGAGATAAGATTCTCCTTCAAACTCTCAAAGTTCAAAGTCTATGCCTTTTTAATTTGTATACAAATATTGCCTCTACAAAGGGCCTTGGGAATTATCGGTACTTAAATAATGACTGCCTTCAGGATTTGCAAATGAAAGTACTCTTTAGGAATTATAAGAAATAATGGAGAGGGAGTTCCTGTTGTGGCTCAGTGGTGATGAGCCAGACTAATATCCATGAGGATGCTGGTTTGATCCCTGGCTTTGCTCAGTGGGTTAAGGATCCAGTGTTGCCGTGAGCTGTAGTGTAGGTCACACGCACAGCTCAGATTCTGCATTGCTGTGGCTGTGGCATAGGTGGGCAGCTGTAGCTCCAATACGATCCCTAGCCTGGTAACTTCCAAATGCTGCAGGTGCGGCCCTAAAAATCAAAACCAGACAAAACAAAAATAATGGAGATCTGTGCTTAAATTCGAGAATCATGATGGAATCATAATCAAAAATGATAAATTATACATAATATATATTTATATATACTTATAAATATATTTGTATATATACAATAAACATCTATATATGGATATATACGTATACATATATACTATACATACAATATAAAATGTCTTTTACAATCAGATGAATATAAATTTCTATCTCCTCAAAAAAGCTAAAAATGAGTGATTTTCTCAGGCTACAGAGCTTCAGTTACTATTTTGTGACTAAGACGGTAAGTTGTGATTTTGTTTTATACAGACTCATAAGATAAAAATGTTATAACAATTTGTGTCACTCATTTTAAGCCTACTGATGATTTTTCTTTTAGAAACTTTCAGGAGCTAGGGCTAATATTGATCAAATGAACTGAAGAACACTTATTTCTTCTTTTCTCTTTTCAGTTTTTTATTTATTTATTTGTTTTTTGGTCTTTTTTAGGGCCACAACCACCGCACATGGAGGTCCCCAGGAAAGGGGTTGAATCGGACCTTCGGCTGCTGGCCTACATCCCAGCCATAGCAACGTGGGATTCAAGCGGCTGCGTCTGAGACCTACACCACAGCTCACAGAAATGCTGGATCCTTAACGCACTGAGCAAGGCCAGGGATCATACTTGTGTCCTCATGGATACTAGCCAGATTCATTCCACTGCTCCACAATGGGAACTTCCACCGTGCTGCTTCTTAAACTCATGAGCTAAATGTTTCTCATCAAACGAAGCTAATAATCCCACACCTGTACCTGCTTCACAAATTCACTGTGATGATTTAAAGAGCTAATAGGCATCAGAGTGCTTTGTTTATTTATTTATTTTTTGCTTTTTACGGCCACACCCTCGGCATATGGAGGTTCCCAGGTTAGGGGTCGAATCAGAGCTACAGCTGCCGACCACGGCCACGGCCACAGCCACAGCAACGCAGGATCCAAGCTGCATCTTTGACCTACACCACAGCTCATGGCAATGCCAGATCCTTAACCCACTGAACAAGGCCAGGGATTGAACCTGCAACCTTATGGTTCCTAGTTGGATTAATTTCCACTGCGCCGTGACAGGAACTCCTCTTTTCAGCTTTTTAAATGACCACCTTCCATAAGATATTATTTAAAAAAAATAAATATAGTAGGAATATTTTCTCCAATAATCAACTTCATTTCTCTGTGACTTGATTTTCTCCAATTACTCCTACATTCTTGTAACATGACGTATCTGCTTCTATCTTGGTTAAATAAATCTTGTCCCTCCCTGATGCTAATACCTTTTAAATATTTATAGACTAATGACAAGGTCCTATCAATTTTGCTATTTCATTAAGCTGTACTTAGGTACTTCCTTTCCTAACCCTGTAAAAGTCAGAAGAAATATGAATATAGTATCATGTGGATAATAGGGTCTAAATTTTTATTTTAATAACCTTACCAAGTCTCATAAATATACGAGAGAACGTTTCTGTTCTGAAAGGTAAGATTATAAAGCACAGCTCCCATTGCCAACTGTCAGATGGTTGAATTTATACACCGAGTGGAGTATTTTCTGTATACAATGAATGAGGGTATTTTCAAGTTGAATCATTTGCTAAAGCAATGCCAAAGGTAATAGTCTTAGAATACTTGGCTCACTCTTATTGCCAACTTTGGGCCCAGGAAAATTGTCAGCAAGGGAATATTTATCATGCCTCAGACTTTCTCAGTAACTTTGCCCTCCTGGCTGGAGTTGCCAGGCTCAGTTCTGGGGCTGAGTAGCGTGCTTTGAGCTTGTCTCCAACCACATCCTACCTTCTTGGCCTCCCTGGCTGGAAACTTACCCTGGATCCCTCCCTCCCCTTCACTTCCCTAGTTATAAAGAGACACTGGTACTAGTTCTAGAATATTTTCGCACTGGCTGCTGTCTCTCAGTATCTCACTTACCCCTGCTATCACCATTGTATGGCAAAACACAATGTTAGAAGACCTGGGATTGATTCAGGCCCCACCACTATTGGGTTACCTTGATAAGTGCATTTAACCAAGCCTCAATTTCCTCATCCACAGAATGGAAATAATTGTACTTCACAGGACTTTTGTGATATCAAAAGTAATGTATGTTGATTGTATTATGTGAGATATAGCAGGTACTCAATTTCTAAATACTACTATTATTATTTTTATGATTACTAAGTAATTTCCCACTCTTCGAGGTCTTTTTTCCTCCAGTCCATTCTTTAGGTTTCTATCAAAGTAATCATGCAAAACATCAATTCAGTGATGTAATTCAAAAGCCTTTTATGACCTACTTTTTAAAGTCCCACCTGCCTCAGCATACATACTCCATGATATATTCACTCTGGGGTACTCAGCTTTTCTCAAATGTGTCATGTTCTTTTATGTCACTAGGATTTTATATACGAGGTTTCCTTCATCCTGGAATGCCTTCCTCCCATCTCCTACTTCTTGTCATGGGCATAACCTTCCTTCTGCAGTATCCAGCATGAATTATCAGCTTTCATTAGACAATAAAACTTTGGGAGTTCCTGCTGTGGCCCAGTGGATGAAGAATTCGACTGCAGCATCTATGGTCACCACAGAGGCATGGGTTCAATCCCTGGCCCCGTGCAATGTAGGTTAAAAAGATCTGGCATTACTGCATCTGTGGTGAAGGTCACACCTGTGGCTCAGATTCAACCCCTGGCCTGGGACCTTTCGTATGCCTTGGGGGCAGCCATAAAAAAAATTAAAGAAAAAAAGAAAAGTTTGGAGGTTTCATCTCATAATAAGGTTGAAATGAATGGAGAATGTCATGCAGATATAAAAACTAGTCTTAGGGTACATGATAAAGGCAGCAGCAAGAGCAGGGGAGGGAATAGTCATATTCTATTTTTCAGGATTCAGGCTACACTAGGAGCATTTGTTTTGAATTTGGAAACCACATTTAAAAGAGACAAAGTCAAGTGCCCAATCTAAAAGAACCAGGATGATGAGTGTTTTAAAATCATGCCACATGAGGAGCTATGGAAGGCACTGGCAACCTTTAACCTGGAGAAGAGAAGGCTGTAAACAAACTATAAATCTGTGCAGTTCCCTCAATGGAAGAGGCAGTGCACTTCCACGGTATGGCCTCTAGGGGTAGCACTGAAACCAGCAGGCAAAGTCCTGGAACCAAACAGGAAGACACCCCAAAGAGGCCCTTCCTAATCACCAGGAGTTTGGAAGGCAGATTGGACTGTTTGAAAAGATTGAGTTCCCAGCCCCTGAGGATAATAAAGCAGGGGCTGGGGGACTAGAAGAGACACTGAAGAAGGCCTTACAGCTCCAAATATGTAGTTGATGAGCTGTGATGCTAGCTGCTGTGACTTAAGAGCCTCATCTTGGATGAGATGTTTTCTTGCCCTCCCAGTCAGGATGATTCACACACATTACTTACATTCCTTTGCACTTGTGACAATTACCATAGCACTTTACACATAACAAATTGCATCTCCGCTTCACCCACTATAATGGAAGCTATTTCTGGATGGGAAATGTGTCATCAGCTTCTTGTTCCTCCTAAGGCCAACCACGGCTCCTTTCACACAGAAGATGCTCAATAATTGGGATTGATTTAATTTTATGTCCATGGACAACCCATTCATCCTTTTCATGAGTTTCCTTAGGAGTAAACTTGAGTTTTAAATTTGATGATCTAGCAGTAAACAAGTTTTAAATTTGATGGCCTATGTAGTAAACTTCCTAGTAATTAATACTTATGTTCACTTTCTTTTCTTTTCTCTTCTTTTTTTTCCCAGGCTAGGGGTCCAATCGGAGCTATAGCTGCTGGCTTACACCACAGCTCACGGCAACACTGGATCCTTAACCCACTGAGCAAGGCCACGGATCGAACCTGCAATCTCATGGTTCCTAGTCAGATTCGTTAACCACTGAGCCACGATGGGAACTTCTCACTTTCTAATAATTAGAAAATAAGAATACAAATCTCAAATTTGACTTTTGAAGAGAACTGGAAAGAGCCCACTGGATCCACTTTGTATGGAGAATGTTTAGAGAAGGAGATGCCTCCGGCATCATCTGATTTAATACTCCGTTGGTCCTCCTCCCTCTCTGGGTAAGAGTTTCATAGGAGAAAGTTATCATGGTTTTGTCAATGGTATCCATTGATTCTTAAGTCTCAGAAAATATTTCTGGCAGAAGTAAAATCCATTTTATGCATATATTGACCATTTTATGGAAGTAGATTTTAAACCTGTGCAATTAGGCTGAAGATGTCCCACTATTAGCACTGCTCCGGATTGGAAACTGCAGGCTTGGGCAAACTGGCAACATCAGCATCCAGCCTTCTTAAAACACTGCCGAACTCATCTCTGTTGTTACTTCAGCGAAGATCATTTCGCTTTACATTTTCAGCCAATCCACATCGCGAAATAAATGTTCCTCGATAATTGCCAAAAATTAGATGAACACCTAATTAGAACACCTACATCCATTAGTATGCATTGAATTATTGATATATTATGCAATCATTAAAGATTAGGGTTATAAACATGATGTGGCACTTTGGGAAAAAATGCTTATGATGTAAAGAAATGAAGTAAGGATATAAAACTGTATGAATATTTATGAGTTCTGTAACTGCCAGAATGATCCGATTAAAACAAAATCAGACCTGCTCATAAAATTCTTGAGAGACAGTTCTCTGAGTCTCTGGCATTTCTACACATCTTGCAAACAGAAATACTGATTTCCCTTGTTCTGGACTGTCTTCAGGGATATTTGTATAGTCAACAGGCTTGCAAGATAGAGACAGTGTCTCTCTCTGGAGCATGGAGTAGGTTCGTCTACTGTCCAGCATGATAATGTCCTTCTCCGAGGCAGAGCCCAGGCAGGCTTATGCTCATTGTAAAAGATTCAGATTCCCCAGGCTTGGGATTCCTTTCCTGTAGTGCAACTCACTGCATGTGCAGGCATCACATGGCCTCCTTTGTTTTGCCCTGTAGGAACTGGGACTCATGGAACCAGTGAAAATGCTGCTACTCTGGCTACAATTATTATGATGAGTCTATAAAGTCTCTTCAGATCTGCCTCTTCAGATCTGCCAGTACCTGTGGCAGCGTAGCAGGATAACTTGCTACCTTGCAAGTAAGGAAAAAAAAAATCTCAGACAGGTCACAATTCTTGACATTCATTCCCTTGCTTAAGCCTGCTGTATGTGCTTTCAGTGGCATCCTATGCCTTGAGGGTAAAATTGCCAACAACAACAACGCAAATACAACTGGCATCACTGCTTAAGAGGTAAGGAAGCAGAGGCAGAGACTCAGTTTTTCAAAAGGAGCTAGGGGGAGTTCCTGTCATGGCGCAGTGGTTAACGAATCCGACTAGGAACCATGAAGTTGTGGGTTTGATCCCTGGCCTTGCTCAGTGGGTTAAGGATCTGGTGTTGCTGTGAGCTGTGGTGTAGGTCGCAGATGATGCTTGGAGTGGCTCTGGTGTAGGACGGCAGCTATAGCTCCGATTAGACCCCTTGCCTGGAAACCTCCATATGCCACGGGAGTGGCCTGAGAAAAGGCAAAAGTCCCCCCCCCCCCGAAAAAAAAAGAGCTAGGGTCACCACACCTCACTCATTCTCCATCTGATTCTTACCCCATCCTTTGGGTCTCTGCTTAATCAGAACTTCCTTAGAAAAACCTTCCCTTATTTCATCTCACCTCCTGCGATTTTGCTCTTTTCCTTTTTAGCACTTCCTACAGTTTACAGGTTAATGGAGGGACCCTGTAAATGCTTATACGCCTTCTGTCTCCCACCCTTCACAGACTCCCAAATCCCTGGCATGGGGATGAATTTACCTTCCACAGTTTTGAGCATGACAAATGCTCAACTCATATGCTGAATGAATGAATGGTCAGTGACTTATACATGAGAAGGGACTGCAAACAACCTAAAATTCTACTTGTGTGGCACTGATTTTATTATTTCCATACTATTCTGCAATATAGCTATTTTGGTGTTACTGTGAAAACAATAAATTTGTATTTATTTATCTATTTATTTATTTTTTCTTTTTAGGGCCATACCTGTGGCATATGCAAGTTCCCAGCCTAGGCACTGAAGGAGCTCCAGCCTACACCATAGCCACAGCAATACCAGATATGAGTCGCATCTGTGACGTACACCACAGCTCATGGGAACACCGGATCCTTAACCCACTGAGTGAGGCCAGGGATTGAACCCGCATCCTCATGGACACTAGTTGGGTTCTTAACCTGCTGAGCAAAAATGAGAACTCCCATAAATTTGTATTATTAAAATGAAGGAAACTCCCAAGCCTTGTCCTCATGAGAAATCTCAGAGGCATTTTCAGAGTCTGTGGACTGCAGGTAGAATAGCAGAAAACAGGAAGTGTGGAGTGGATAACAAAGAATGTGGTAGCCAAGCAGGCACATTTACCACACACATTCCTGGTCATGTATACATCTTAGGGACCACTTAGTGAGAACCACATCATTTGAAATATTTTATCCCAGTTGATTGTTAAGCATTTCTACTCATTAAATATCCTAAATGCCCCATTGAGCTTTCATTATCATCTTTTGAGGGGTTGCTTTTTACATTTTAATGGTCTAATTCATCTTTGCCACAAGCCATTTGTACATTATCAACATTCTGTTACGCAGCTGTATGATAGATGGGGTGGGCCAAATAATTCTGATGTGCAAATTTCCCCTTTAAAGAAGCAATTTTAATACAATTATATTGTTTTGCACTTTGAGAGCCCCACAAAATAGGAATAGGAGAAAGTTTCAGGAATAGTTGCATTTTGTTAGAATTCAATTAAAGTTTCTGGGTGGCTAATGGGAAGGTTGCCATATAAGATGACAGTATTTAATAAAGACATATCACATGCACGATTTGGAGAGAGAAGAGTAGAGGGAAAATATAACAGAAATGCTTACAATATTGTAGAAGAGATCAGCTTTGTAAAAAAAAAAAGTTGAACATTCATTTATTTGGAAATATTATTGGCTTCTACGTTTGGAGAGAGTAGTGTGCTGTGGATAGAACACAAATCATAACAACAGTGGCTTCTCTGTCTTACTATGCTGGCAAAACAAAATGCTTTACATGGAGCAACTTCATTCCCCAGAGAGTTTTAGATGCAAATGTTATTTTCCCCATTTTGCACATGAATCTTGTGGAAGTCAAGCCCAATATCATTGGGTCAATGAGCAGAGATATTGTAAGAAACAAAGAGAAACCAAAACCAACTAAACCAAACCAAAATGAGCCACCTTCACCCCCTACCCCCCCCAAACCCCAGTTCAGTCTGGCTCTAAAATTTAAGCACTTAATATCCCTGTCATAGGGGCTCATCACTCCTACAGGGATTTTAGAGTCTAGTGGGGACATAAGATGAGCACACAAATAACTGCATATATGAGATAGAAAATTACAAGTACAATGACAGAGGTCCAGAAAAAAGAGCCATGAAAGTGCCAGGAAGGAAGAACTTGTTTCCCTCAAGGTCTGCAAAGGAAGAACCAGAAAAAGCTACATAGAGGAGATGGCATTTAAAGATCTTGGACTGAGATTTTAGATGCAGAAATTGTGAGAGAACATTTAATGTGGGAGAAACAGCTTGAGAAAGAAGGCATGAAAGATAGTAGGAGGATCATTCTAGAAGAGAAATAGAAAATATTCACCAAACACCTACTACATCCTAGATACTCAGGAAGAAAATACGACTAAAACAGAACACACTGAGGGATACAGGCAAGAGAGTATATTATAATTTAATGTGGTAATGGAACTATATACAAGATGCAGAAGTAATGAGGGATGGAATAGAGAATGGATGACCATGGGGCCTTTCTTTGGTTCACAGTGAATTAACTAGGATGATGCTACTCTGGAGTGGAAAAGAATTATTTCTAAACACCTGGATATCCTCTCTCTCTTTTTTTTTTACAGCCTCCCCTCCATCCTTTTATTTATTTATTTATTTTTGTCTTTTTGGGGCTGCACCTGCGGCATATGGATGTTCCCAGGCTAAGGGTTGATTCGGAGCTGCAGCTGCTGGCCTACACCACAGGCACAGCAATGTCAGATCCGAGCTACGTCTGCAACCTACACCACAGCTCACGGCAATGCCGGATCCTTAACCCACTGAGTGAGGTCAGGGGTAGAACCCGAAACCTCATAGTTCCTAGTCGGATTCATTTCCACTGTACCACGATGGGAACTCCCCGCCCCCCCACCTCTCTGGCCCTTCCTGTGGAAGTTCAAGGCCCAGGGATCAAACCCACGGCACAGCAGCAACCTGAGCCACAGCAGTTGGACACTTAAACCTGCTGTGCCACCAGGGAACTCCCCCAGATATCCTAAGTCTTAGTACTTTTTTTTTTTAATTCTCAAAATGAAAAATAAATGAATAAAGGTACCTATTTCATTGAATGCTTGTGAGGATCAAATGAGCTAACACATATAACAACATAACATAGGCAGTACAGGGCTGGCCCATTATAAGTGCTCAATTATTATCAATCATTATGATTAATATTATCCTCATCACCCATATCTATTTGATAAAAGGAAGAAAATCATGCTCAAGAGCAATGGTAAGAAGTTCAACTATGTTTGGAATTCCTTCCTGACTTTTAAGTTTCTCCACAAATACGTAGTTTCAACCTATGGTTTCAGACTTGTCTGCTACTATTGGTCACATATCTTAATCTCTAAGCCTCCCCATACAGCTGCTGCTAGTAGCTCCACTGTTATGTTCCCATGGCATTTCGACTTGTTTGCATTATGGCAACTGTCATACCCGATTATAATGATCTCTTTATAAGCAAGTTTATTGATACGTAAAGCATAGGTCAAGTACGAGCAGCACCAGCATTTTCCTGGAGCTTAGAAATGGTGACTCTCATGCCTGTTAAAGTTTGAGAAACATTAAAGTGTGAGAAGTTTGGTCTAGAGTGTGAATTCTCTGAGGTCAGGAAACATGTGGTTTTTTTTGCTTTACAGAGCAGCATCTATAGCACACGGAAATACCCAGGCTATGGGTTGAATCGGAGCTCCAGCTGCCCACACACACACAGCCATAGCAATGCAGGATCTGAGTTGCGTCTGTGAGCTTAACCACAGCTCACGGCAATGCCAGATTGTTAACCCACTGAGAGAGGCCAGCGATCAAACCCTCATCCTCATGGATACTAGCTGGGTTCTCAACCCACGGACTCACAATGAGAACTCCCAGGAAACATTTTTTTTTTTTAAATCTGTGTATCCCAAATTCTATTAACATCTGGCAGAGTAGCATTTAAATTATCATTGACTGAATGTATAAATAAGTGAATGAGTTCATCTTTCTCATCTCCACTCCCTTTATTCAAGTCATTTTTATACTTTTAATTTTTTTCCATCCACCCAGGACCCCACACCTTTGTCTTCCCACTGATAACCCTCCCACGTGACCTCTCTTGATCTCCTGACCACCTGAGATCTCTCTCCTCAGATCCTCCCATAGCATCATCTTTGATTATATGTCTCTTTCCCTCTCTCATTCTCTCTCCACACATACTCATACGAACATAGACACATACATGAGTATATTTTCCTGTGCCTCATAACCATCATTAGAATTTGTCCTGGAGGTCAGAGATGGCATCCTTTTTTTATCTTTCCAGAATCCACTAACTGAGCTATTCCTGGCACAGCAAATAGGTATTTGCTCAACAAACCTTTGTTGAATTGAAGCCTGACTGTTGGGACCTGGCCACTGGCTAGAGGACAGGACCTAAAATGCAGCTTCTCAGCTTTTGTAGATTTTGCTTCCTTGCCTCACCTGAATTATCAACATAAAGGCACTAAAGGAAATGTAGGGTTTTACGTCATACAGTTTTTAAGAGATTTCAGGACAGAGGGCTACCATGACAACTGGAGTGAAAACAAGATCTTTCTTCCATTAGGATATCCATTTCTAAGTTGTTACACAACCTTAGGTAAGTCACACTCGCTTTTCTGGGATGATGACTTTCCCACTTATACAATGAGGAGTTCTGAAACAATTTCTCAGACTCCTTTTAGTGCTAAGCCTCTGTGATGCTATCCAGCTGAAAGGTGCTCAAGAATAGTCATTAATCAGAGGAAGGCGTATGATAACTCATAGCAGTCAGCTGAGTACCATCCCAAGCCAGACTGCAGTACTGAGGTTGACAATGTAAGAAATTATCCAAGGCCTTGCTTACACTCATTGCGGTGAAGAGCAAGAAAGTGAAGTCTTTTGGGGGAAAGCTATAAGATCACCTGGGTAAGTAAAAAGAGAGAAGAGCCACAAGCTGTGGTATAGGTTGTAGATGCAGTTCAGCTCTGGCTTGTCCGTGGCCGTCATGTAGGCCTCAGCAGCAGCTTCGATTTGACCCCTAGCCCAGGAACCTCCGTATGTCACAGGTACGGCCATAAAAAGGAAAAAAAATAAAGAAGAGAATTTCCCTAAATTGTTTGTTTGCTGGAAAACAAACAAAAGTTTAACCATCTTTTCAAATTTACTAACATCAATTTCAAATTTATGATGAAGAGAAACAGGAAGTAAACATCTGACCAAGGAGACACTTCCACTGGGCCAGCTCAGAAATTATAAGGACCGTTAGTTGCTATGCTTCATCAAAAGATTCCCAGTTGATGTAAAAAAGGACTTTTGATCCCTGGGGATCATGCTACCCAAGGTTTATCTCCTAGTCCAACCTTTCCCTGAAACACTAGGTACACATCAATACCAAGAAAACCTGGGAAGACTCTTCCTCTGTTCCAGGGAAGCAGCCTTGATGTCTCCATGTGCCGTTTGTGCCCTGGAAAGTGATCCGCTAGAGAGCCTAATTAATTTGCTATCTGAAGATGTGGGAGATGTGGCTAATTATGCTAGGTTCTAAAAACGGGACAAATAATTTTATCTGAGTCCTTTGTTAGTCATGAAATTAAATGAACAAGTTCAGTAATAAACTCAACAGAGTAAGTCAACAGAGTGAAGCGGAATGCGGGCTACATTGAAAAGTTGGACTGAAAAGGTGTCAAACCTGCAGGAGAATTGCAGCTGCTGAGCCCAGTAATGGACTATTTGGGAAGTTAATGTGCATTGCAAAAGGGCACACATGCTATGCTGTCACACACAAAGAGGAGTCTGACTTTAAGGCAGAAGAGCTTTGGAGCTGTCAGAGTGACGCAACACAACCTCAAAGCTGACAGCTTGGGAACTAAGAAAATATTTGCTTAACGGTCAGTGTTTTCACTAAGGTTTAACTTCTACTGAAAGGGTCAAAATCCTGTGAGATATTAATGTCAAGGCAACAGGTCCTGGAAACATCCTGGGGAACTTGTCTTCTGGTTTCAATTTGTACTATAAAAAACTGTAGTGATTTTAACTTAAAATACCATCTGGTTTTCGTACAGATATTTTGATAATATACTTCACTTAATGTTGATCCCTCAGCCAGCTATCATGGCAGCAATGATTACTGATGATTAAAAAAAAAACATTGACTATTTGAGTTCCTACCCTGTGTTTACCATTATTTTAGGGTTTGGGAAATGCTAAAAAATTAATATAAAGGGTCTTTATATTTACGAGTTCATTTTTGTTTTTGTTTTTGTTTTTGGTTTTATAGGGCTGCAGCTGTGGCATATGGAGGTTCCCAGGCTAGGGGTTGAATCAGAGCTGTAGCTGCTGGCTTACACCACAGCCACAGCAACACAGGATCTGAGCCGTGTCTGCGACCTACACCACAGCTCATGGCAATGCCAGATCCTTAACCTACTGAGCAAGGCGAGGGACCGAACTTGCATCTTCATGGATTCTAGTCTGATTCTTTTCCACTGCGGCACGACAGAAACTCCGATATTTAAGAGGTTTATTCTATACTTAGTGAGAGAATACTACAGAAATTAATGATTTGTGAATAGCATAAGACAATCATTAATCAAGTGATGATAATTTGACCTACACTGGGGAAAACAAGTTTTAAGTTCAGAGAAGGTATCCAGATGGGAGTGTTCAGGGAAGGATTCGAGGAGGTGGTAAATACCCGAGCTAGATTTTGGTGTACAGAATTTGGACAATCAGAGGATGGAGAAAGCAGCCTAAGAAATGATGAGCAGAGGTACAGAAAGAAAGAGCAGGGGAATGAAAGTGACATCAGAAGAACCTGCCTGAATTGAGAGTCAATTAATGATAATTCAAAACAAATATGCAAGCTTGGTGTTAAAAAAACAATTCTCTTATAATTCTATATTGCTTTCACCATGGTTATTTTTTTTTCTCCCGGTTAAGCTTCATATTAGTAGAATTAAGAGGCTAAACCTGTAATTTTCTACTCCTCAGTACCTTGTCTTAGATTGAATGTTTTTGTGAACTAAGGTTTTTTTTCTCTTTCTTTTTTTTTTTTTTTTACTGTGTGGGATTTTTCTTTTGTATTTCAGACCAGCTCCTTTGCATATACTGTGTTACTGGGTGACATTTAAGAATGCTGGTTTTACAGTACAATTATCCACTCCATGTGTTACTGTTGGCTTCTGTTGCCACTGTAATTCTCAACTCCATTTTTCAACATGTGAGCCTCATAATGTTTAATAATATAGAGCTATTAAATCACTTTACCTTTCTATCTAGCAGGATAAAGCTATAAAAATGTTCTCTCATAAGGCTAGCATTGTGTAATGAATCAAGGAAAATACAGAGGGATGAATTTAGAGCAAAAAACCTTAGGGAATAAAAAGGAAAAGCAAAAGATTTCTTTTGGCTGTGCAATTGTAACATGTTTCCTTATTTTGGTGTTTTAAAAGTTTTCTAGAGAACTTGTTAATTTCTACCCCAAAGGTTATAATACAAGCAGTTTAGAGCAGTGGAAAGGAGAATTATTAAAATAGCAATAAACAACACACAAAAGCAAAAATGGCAATAATATTTTGCATTCATATAATGTCACTTATTTGGGGGCTGACAGCACATCATGGCAATTATGCACCCCAGCTATACTAAAAAAAAAAAAAAAAAGAAAACCAAACAAAAAAGAGCAAAACTAAATCATCATTGAACTATGTGAATTTTACTTTGTTAAACGGAGAGATGTGAAAAGTTGTCAAAGACATATCACAAGACGCAAAAAGGTATGTGAGGGTAACGCTGATGATGATTTATCTGTATGGCAATTACCAAATTTATTACTGAGTTGTCATACTTAGAATCAATCTCATTTAGGCATTCAGCGTGTCTGGACTACAGGCTACAAAGCCTAGATCTAAGGGCTTTTGGGAAGAGAGTCCACAATCAAAACTGCAGGCTGGAACTGACCAGATGTCCAAACAGCACCTACCAGAGATTGCAGATGGAGGTGCTGAAGAGGGCACAGCACATGGAGCAGGAGCTGATCTGAGAGGAGCATTGGGAGCTGTGCCAAGAGCACACAGTGACAGGAAAAATTTAAATACATGATTCTGGAGATGAATCTGCCTCTTAATTTTTCAACTGAAGGCTATAAATACAGTGGCAACTATCTATTATCATCGTACTTTCATAAAATAAATTGGACACCCAAGTTAGGAGAGCATCATCTCGGAAAGGATTCCTCCTGAAGAAGGACAGAGGGCCATCTAATATTGCTGTGTCTGTATGCACCCTGCAAAGTCCTTCTTTCCCCTCAATTTTCCTCAGACCAGTCGAAATTGGGCCATAAACTGTCATCAGTCTACAGACTTGAACTTGGGAAAACAGAGATCTCAATCAAGTACATGTAGAAGTGTTGGAATTATGTAAAGGGAATATTTTACAGTACGTCTTGTGGCTTTGTCTACATCTAGAAGTGTTGGAATTATGTAGAAGGGAGTATTTTACAGTACGTCTTGTGGCTTTGTCAATGGTTGAGGAATAGCTTAATAAGGCAATTAAATAGTGGAAAAAGAATAAGACAGGAAGGGCTACTGTTATATTTAAGAAAGGCCTCTCTATTTCATTTCAAATTAAATGTAATCACTGATCCCACTAGCTAATATCCCACAGACTTCTGAGTATCACTGTATAAGTGTATGTTCCTTAACTTCTTTCTCATTGTAATCATATTAACAAATTAACACATTACTCTCTTGATACCTCTTAGTAAATGGCCTCCATTATCACACCTAGTCTATGGGACTCCAAATGTTATCCTTCTGCTGTAGTCCCTCCTATTAGAATGAGTCCCTTTGGGAAAGGGCTATGTCCAATTTATCTTTGTATTCCCAATATAGTGCATAATGCCTGTCACAGGCTTACTAAGTAGACCAGTCTCTAAATATTGGAATAAATGTACAATAATTTAAGTAATTGCTGTTGTCTTCCTTTTAAATTTGAGAATTTAACATTTAACATTTTTTATAACATTTGCCAGGTATATTGCTGCTCACCAGGGACACAAGAAATGATTAAAACACAGTTCCCAAGCTCAAGAGCTTCAGTTTAGTTGATGGGATAGACAATTTAATAATAATAATAATAGAGTAGGCTGAGTTCTATAGCTTTAGAAGGATGGAGGAGGGCCCCCTCCCAGGATGAGAGCATCAGGGAGGGAGTTCTAGTGGTATCACAGAAGATGCACTACCTGGCTTACTAGCAGTTACCTGGTAAGGTCTGTGAGTGGGATCTTGAGATGGACAAGTGGATACTAGGTCTGCTTGTTTTGAGAGGAGGCATTTAAAAATGGAAGAAGTAGGAGCAGAAACCTGAAGGTAAAGACAGAGTGTTATTCCCTGGGAATTACAAGAAACTGGTTTGAATCAAAGGCAGGCAGTTGGGGCAGGTTGTAGAAGATTAGTCCCAGCAGAGACAAAGTCAGATGCATATTTTAGAAGGCTCTACATGTGCTTAATGTGAAGAATGGAATGACGATGCCTTGTGGTGGAGAGCAGTTGGCAAGTGATTCACATAAGTGATGCTTTGAGCAGAAGCTAGAGTGGAGATAATATGGAGAGATCAACTGTAGAGGGATTATTCCAGAGATGTTAAGACATGTGGGTTGGTGGGACATTTAGAGATCAACTTAAAGTGAATCAGTAGAAGGGATTCAGGAAAATGTCTTGGTATTACAACCACAGAAGTCCTAAACTTACTATGTGGCAGCACTTTTGAAATATAAACTCAATCTTCATAATGACCCTGTGAGGTGGATGCTTTTATTGTTTCCAGGTTATGGATAAGGAAACTAAGAGAGAGCTCACACAGGTACTAAGAAGTAGAGCCAGAATTTGGACACAGGCACAGGCTCCGAAATATTATACTGTACTATTAGTGGTCATTAAGACAGTGGATATGTGAGTTCCTATCATGGTGCAGCAGAAATGAATCTGACAAGAATCCATGAGGTTGCAGGCTTGATCCCTATCTAGCATCGTCATGAGCTGAGGTGTAGGTCAAAGACACAGCTCGAATCCTGCATTGCTGTGGCTGTGGCATAGGCTGGCAGCTGTAGCTCCGATTTGACCCCTGGTCTGGGAACTTCCAGACCCCTAAAAAGCAAAAAAAAAAAAAAAAAAAAAAAAAAAAAGACCATGGATATCATTGGAGACACACAGTTTGAAAGGGAAAGATAATGAGTATTTTTTTGATGTACCTTGAAGCATTTGAGGATAAATGACCAGTAGGTATCTATGTGTATGAGTCTGAGGTTGAGGAAAGATCTGGTTGCACATGTAGAGATGGGGACTTAAGCTTATAGCTGGGAACTAAATCTGTGGACATGTATGTCCTCTATTAGGGAGGGTATGCAGCATAGAAAAGGAAGGCATCACTGGGTGAAATGGACAAAAGGGATGAGGAGAAGAGATGTCTAAAGAGATGGGGAAGAGCAAATCAGAGAAGCAAGGAGAAACATGAGCCTGGAAGTAGGATCATGGAAGTTAAAAAAAAAATTTTCAAGAAGGTGCAAGCAACAGAGGCAAGTGTACAAAAAAATAAAATTTGAAAAGGAAGAAGTTTTCACTGAACTTAGAAACAAAGAATCTTGGTGACCTTGGTGAAAACAGTTCAGTGGACAGTTGGAGTGGCTCTGAAGAGGGACTGGGACAAAAAGGAAGGGAGAAAGTGTAGACAAATTTCCTAGCTGGGAAGGAGAGTTTTAAGGATTGTTTTTATATAATGGGATGGCAGTTATGGTATAATAAAAGTAAACAGAACTGGACTTAAATCTCAGCTCTGGCAGCTATTAGTTTCATCAGTAAAGTAGGGATAAAGATACCTAGTATATTTATTATGAGGTTTAGTGATTATGTTTGTAGAACACCTATCAAAAAGTTCATACTTAGTAAAGGAGAGCTATGGCCTTATATAAAATGTGAAAAGTCTGAAGACCGCTAAATCCTCTGAATAACTTATTATTTGAATAATATGTCAGAGGGTAGAAAAATTATCTAAACTTTTAAGTGGGTTTTTAATGATTTTTATCTGAATATTTGATATCATAAGGATATAATCTTAGTTTTGTTGTCAATATATGAATTAAATTTTAAACAGAAAATATTTACAGCATAATTGAGTTAAAATTAACATACTATAAATTCACTCATTTAAAGTGCATCATTGAGTGGCTTATAGTGTATTAACAGAGTTGGGAAACTGTCATTACAATCTAATTTTAAAACATTTTCATAAACCCCCCAAAGGAATCCCATACTTATTATCAATCATTCTCAATTCCTGCCACCACCCTATCCAGCCCTAGGCAATCACTAATCTACTTTCCGACTCTATGAATTTGCCTACTGTGAACACTCCATATAAATGGAATCCTAAAATATGTCCTCTGTGACTGGATTTTTTCACTCAGCATGTTTTTTAAGATTCACACATGCTGCAGTAGCATTAGTACTTCGCTCCTTTTTCTGGTTGGATAATATTACACTGTATGGATATACCACATGCTATTTATCCATTCATCAGTTAGCAGGTATTTGAATCATTTCCACCTTTTGGCTAACATGAATAATGCTACTATGAACATCTGTATGCAAGTTATGTGTGGACATTATGTTTTTCTTTTCTCATGGGATTATGCCTAGCAGTAAATTGTTAAGTCTAAAAAGGAGTATTCTTACATTTAATTTTTATTAACAAAACTTAAACATTCTTTTTATAAATATTTAAAACAATTTAAAATTGTACAAAGTAAAAGATAACAACTTCTTTCCCCATTCAAATCGTACTTCTCTGAGGTAAACAAATGCTATTCTAAAGTAACATTTCTTTTACTTAATAGAACTTGCTTGGTCTATGATATGAAACCTTTCTTAGCATTAAACATTCTAAAAGATTGTTTAGTTAACATGACTAACTGGCATGGGAGAAAAAGCACTGGCACCTGGCATCTGTGACCAAAGTCCTATATCTGCCACAAACTAATTGTATGACTGTCACCATGGTTAAGTCTTTTTTTTGGAGGGGGGAGGGAACCCCCACAGCATGTGGAAGTTTCCAAGCTAGGAGTCGAATCAGGAGCTATAGCTGCCAGCCGACACCACACCCACAGCAACTCAGGATCCGATCCATGTCTGCGACCTATACCACAGCTCATGGCAATGCTGGATCCTTTAATGCACTGGGCAAGGCTGGGGACCAAACCTGCATGGTTATGGCTACTAGTCAGGTTCCTTACCTCCGAGCCATGACCGGAACTCCAAGTCTTTTAATTTTGTTGGATTTATTTTCTCATTTTTTAGAAAAGTGTTAGAATACAACCTTCTCTAACCCTTTCTGATCAAACATTCTATGATTTAATGATTCTTAGGGCACTAGGATATACTATAAGCGTTAGGATTATTTGTAATGCATATTTCTTTTCCTTTCTTTTTATGTATTGTTGGAACTATAAAGAACTTTTTCTTCACAGAAGGAACATTAGGGAAAGGGAATGGCAATTACCCTCACCTTGCCAAGCACTGACATTTACTTAGCCCACTAAGCAAACCCACAGAGTGACTGGTGCTGAAATAAAGTCCTTTTGCATGCCTTAATCTGTTCCTTTTCAATCTTCTAAGTTTGCTGAATTGATTTTTGTTTTATTACCCTTCACGGGGTCAATCAGACTTGCTGAGAGGTTTGCTGCTCTGGACCTTGATCCCACCTCTGAAAGTCTAGCAGCACACATTACAGTGACCCGACCCTCTAAGACATGTTGGAGGAATCCACATACACCGTGACTTCTCCCGAGCATGTGGTATCAACATAGGTAGAATACAAATAATACAAATTTTAACAAAAAGTAGACATCATTGGTGATGGCACACAATGGGTAAGATGAAGAAAATCTGTTACTGGGATCTAACTTAGAAATCTCAGGGAAAACGGTATGCATCACGTTCTCCCAAGAGAATAAGGGTGAACAATAACCCAGAGAGGTTTCTTCTCAAATACCAGCTCTTCATGCACGCCTTCAGCTGGAAGAAGAGCTTCCACTAAACATATCCCCCTCCTTGGGCTGGGAGTCACTGTTTCAGGCAGACACCTACCATATGTCATTCCATTGAATGTCCCTATGTGCTCACGTGTCACATAGACCACATATAGCACTGTTCCCACCCATAAAGAGGTGACAGGGAGATACCCTGTTTTCAATGACTAATGGAGAATTTGCAAGTTGGCTTGGTCTTTCTTGAGATTCACTATTCCCCTTGGCATGAAGAAGAATTAAAAATTGTTTGCAAGCTCCCCTAGCAGCTGACTTTGGACTTAGCAAAAACAAACAAACAAACAAAAAAAAAACCAAAAAAACAAAACAAAACAAAAAATCCCAAAGAGGTCTAAAGACCTTGACAACTTGAGAGGGCAGATGTGGGGTTAGAAAGAGACTGAGCCTTGGGAGTTCCTGTCATGGTGCAGTGGAAATCAATCCAACTAGGAACAATGAGGTTGCAGGTTTGATCCCTGGTCTTACTCAGTGGGTTAAGGATCCAGCATTGCTATGAGCTGTGGCGTAGGGTGCAGACGTGGTTCGGATCTGGCATTGGTGTGGCTGTGGTGTAGGTTGGCAGCTGTAGCTCTGATTAGACCCCTAGCCTGAGAACCTCCATATGCTGCATCTGTGGCCCTTAAAAAAAAAAAGAGAGAGAGAGAGAGAGAGAGAGAGACTGTCTTGAGTACACGTGGATTTTTACTGGTTGATCTAAGGAAGCAGAGAAAACCCTGTGACACTTTATGAGAGGTGTATCACTGAGGGGGATACATTTGGAGGTCTTTCAGCAAAAACGGAGAGAAGAAACCATCACTATACACTCAAATGAAGACTCAGGAAAGGCAACTCCACTGTGGAGCTGTGGTTTATATGAGATCTTTGACCAGAGGTTTCTAGGAACCCTTGACCAATGGGATGCTAGTAGCTGCCTGAAGCATCACAGGACAAGACATCCACCCACCCTGTCCCGGGATGGGCATAGTCACTATGCCCATCCCTCCTGTTGTGATGTCTTTTAACTTTGGGGTTTTAAAAAGTAGATCAGCTTCCAAGAAAGCTTTGATGCTCTGGAAACTGCATATGAATGCAGCTCGGCCAAGAAATGTCTGTCTGTATTTTTTGTTTCTCTGCTGGGAAAGAGTCTGGATTAGAGGCTGTTTTTATGGGTCACAAGGATCCCAGAGGAAAAGGCTCCAATGTGAAAATCAGGACAAGGAATCCGGCTGGGACAGAGACAGAGCTGCCAGGAAAGACTGGAAGAGAAACCAGGATGGCGATGCCCAAGGGCAAGGGCCCCAACTGACCATGGGTCCCACACTGAACCTGGAAAGAGGCAGAAGCAGATCTCAGTGTCATAACACAAGACTCCCAGTGGTGTGAGCACCAGCCTCGGGTAGAAATAAAAGGCTTCTCACCTTGCCTCTGCCAAGCTCCTAGAAGTCTGGCCTAGGTAGGGAGCACCAGGGTGGACCACAGTGGAAAAAGAGATGTACCTCTGAAATAACATCCTTCTAAGGGGTTGAGACCATGACAAAGGCGAGAAGACTAGGAAATTTGTTATGAGTGAGGGGAGTCCTATGGGGAAACAATTGGAAAAGTTGTCTTTTAAGTGTGGAAATGGTTGTTTAGGACAATGCGTGAGCCACCAAAGGCCATGCAGAGAAGGAAAGGAGAGTCTCAGAATTCTAGCAATTATACAGATGGAAATCTGGTCAGGCTCTTGTTTTTACTCACAGCCCCTTCCCTCATGTCCAGCGTAGCCTAAGGCCTCCCTGCAAAGAACACAGATTCCAGTGCTAGCAAGACAATAAGAACTTAACAAGTAATTTATCATGTGAGAATTAGGGGAGCTGGAAGGAAATCTGGGCTTTTACTTCACTTTCAGATTTCACATGAAGAAAGTCTGGATGCCTAGAAAACAACGAATGTAAACTTATAACTATAATATCTAGGAGGAGAAGTCAGGAGGGATCCAGAATAAACAAGGCTGAATGTTCTCCAGTGTTCACATGTATTTGAAAACTTCAATCCATAGTAAATTGCCAGACATCTTTTTTATTAGAGTATAGTTGATATACAGTGTTGTGTCAATTTCTGCTGTATAGCACAGTGACCCAGTCGTGTGTATGTGTGTGTGTGTGTGTGTGTGTGTATACACATTCCTTTTCTCATACTCTCTTCTATCATGTTCTATCCCAAGAGACTGGCAATAGTTCCTTATGCTGTATGGTAGCATCCCATTGCTTATCCATTCTAAATGGAATGCTTTGTGGGAGTTGCCATTGTGGCTCAGGGGAAGTGAATCCTACTAGTATCCATGAGGATGAGGGTTTGATCCCTGGCCTCCCTCAGTGGGTTAAGGATCCAGTGTGGCCATGAGCTGTTGTATAGGTTGCAGGTGAAGCTTGGATCCCACGTTACTGTGGCTGTGGTGTAGCCTGCCAGCCGTAGTTCTGATTCGACCCCTAGCCTGGGAACTTCCATATACAGATGTGGCCCTAAAAAAAAAAAAAAAAAAGTAATGGTTTGCATCTACCAACCTGAAACTCCCCATCCATTCCACTTCTTCCTCTCTTCCCTCCAGCAACCACAAGTCTGTTCTCCACGTCTGTGATCTGTTTCTGTTTTGTAGATAGGATCATTTTTGCCATAGTTTAGATTCCACATATAAGTGATATCATATGGTTTTTGCCTTTCTCTTTCTGACTTCACTTAGTATGAGAATCTCTAGTTGCACTGATATTGCTGCAAATGGCATTATTGTTTTACGTTACCAGTGGCTGTCAATTATATCCACAGAAGAAACCCCCTAGGACCAGTGGTCCCTAAGCCTCCTGAATAGTGTCTATGCCTGGACTGTGTGTACCCAGAAGTACCATCATGTAACAGGCATTTAATACATATCTGTGGTCTGAATGACAATTTCCTCATCTGACTAAACTGTTTCTAGGGTATCTTCCCTCCTTGACTTGTATTAGCCTCTAGTTATTTTAAAACCTATAAGCTCGACAGGATGATGTCCCTCTAATTATACCAGAGGCAGAAGAAAGGAAGCAGAACATTGTAATGAATTTGAGAGAGATGGAAGTAACAAAGAGAAATCCCATTCTCAACCCTATCCTCAGTCTGGGCCAATCCATTCTGTTAGGCAGGGTGTTCACAAGAACCCTGGGAATGAGCTAGAGTTGAAATCCAATCTGAACTCCATTTACATGTCCCTTTGGGGCCTTGGCACAATCTGTCCTTTGCCCAGAAAGAGAGCAATTTAAAAAAATTTAGACAAAATCTCTGGCTGCATAAGCTAGGCCCAATACAACTTCCCGCCATTTAAAGCAAACCATAAACTCCTCTTTACTCTCTCATTTGTTCATTTTCTCTGTAATCGAGTGATCTTGGGTTTTAGTATTCAGTTTGGAACACACATCCCTGCTGACTTTAAAAAACCCTGTTCAAGGGATTCTTTAAACTTCATGTGAGCTTAAGGTCTACAGAACTGAATTAAAGAGTGGAAAAGGGAGATTTACTTTCTCTGCTTTGAGAGGTAAATTTTGATCCTTTCATGAAGGCAAAATTATCCATTCCAAAATACTGAGATCTCTCTATAAATATAAGCAGTGCAGCCCTTCCTCCCATACTGCCGACCCCAACACTCATCTCTCTTTACAATTCACTGGACTCACCATCATGCCATGAATGAAAACAGCCTTTTTAAAATAGGATTGGTAGATGCAGGCTATTACATTTAGAATGGGTAAGCAATGGGGTTCTACTGTACAGCACAGGGAACTATACACAAACTCTTGAGATGGAACATGATGGAAGATAGTATGAAAAAAAGGAATGCATATATGTATATGACTTGGGCACTATGCTGCACAGCAGAAATTGGCACAGCACTGTAAATCAACTATACTGTAATTAAAACAGTAAAGTAAAAAAATAAATAAAATAAAATTTCTACTTCCTTTGTGCCTATATATATGCCTATATATTTGCCTATATATATAAAGGACTATATATATATTTCTTTAATAAAAAAATCTTTTAATAAAAATTCATACCCAGCTGAGCCTGGGTGGGGCATAATATGTAATTTAATACACACACACATAAATAGCTAACATTAACAGGGTACTTTGTGTTTATCAGGCATTGCTCTTTATACTTTACATATCACTTCATTAAAGTCTTAGAGCAACCCATGAAATAGACACAATTATTGCTGTTACACAGACTGAGGGTAAGAAGCTCAGAGTACTCCTTAATTGCCCAAGTTTACATAGTTAAGGAGTTGTGGGAGCAAGATTCAAACCCTGACACTTTGATTTACAGTCCAGATTCTTTTTTTTCCCCCATGCTTGCAACATGAAAAATTTCCTGGGCCTGGGATCAAACTCACACTACAGCAGTGACATGAGCCTTTGCAATGACAAAGCCGGATTCTCAACCTGATGAGCCACATGGGAACTAGCCTACTGTCTGCATTCTTAACCATATATTCTTTATCTATCCACTTAGCATTAAAATTTGGCTACAATTAAAGGATATATACTTTTCCCTTCAGAATTTAATACTTGAGGAGGTTAGGTGTGATGAGAATAACATTCAATAAATATTTATTGAGCACATATAAAAGAACATATTCTGGTGTAAGCCTGCTAGTTTGAAATCCTACTCAATCCCTATACTCTTCTCCAGAGTGGCTGTATCAGTTTATATTCCCAGCAACAATGTAGCGCTATTTATAACAGCCAAGACATGGAAGCAACCTAAATGTATAACAACAGAGAATTGGATAAAGAGGATGTGGTACATATATACAGTGGAATATTACCCAGACACAAAAAAGCATGAAATAATGCCATTTGCAGCAACATGGAGGTACCTAGAAAATCATAATAAGTGAACTAAGTCAGATAGAGAAATATAATATGATATCTCATATGTAGAACCTAATCAAATGATACAATGGAACTTACAAAACAGAAACAGACTCAAAGATCTTGAAACAGAACTTATGTTTACAAAAGAGGAAACATGGGGAAGGAGGGATAAATTAGGGGGTTGGGATTAATACATGTATATATATATCTATAGTACTATATATAAAATAGATGGGTAGCAAGGACCTACTATATAACACAGGAAAATTTACTCAATTCTGTAATAACCTATGTGGGAAAAGAATCTGAAAAGGAATGGATATATGTATATGCATAACTTATTTACTTTGCTATATGCCTGAAATTAGTAAGTCAATCACATTCCAATAAAATAAAAAATAAAAAACTAAAAAATCCCCAAATACTATCCTAATCCTAAGTGACCTTAATTAGGTCACTTAACCTCTCCAGACCTCAGTTTCTTCACTTGCAAGATGAGGATGTTAAGAACAGATGTACTTTCTTGCACTGCTGTCAAGATTAATGAGCTAATTTGTATAAAGTGCAGCCTGGCAGGTAGTAAGTTACATAAATGATTGTGATGGTTTCCTTCTTCTCCTCCTCCTCCTTCTGCTTCATCACCATCATTAGCACCATCATCATGAATACTGTGGGTACCACATGCCAGGGGCCATTTTTGGCACAGGGAACACAAGAGGAACTAAAGCAACAAAAACATCGCTCTAATGGTATTGATATTCTAAGTCCTGATATACTCAGTTTCAACAACCTCATTCCATTGTTTCCATGTTAGTTAAATTTGTACCATCATTTTTCCCATAAAATTGGAATAATTATACCTACGCCAGGGGTTGTCATGAGGTTCAAATGGGTTAGTACATATAAAAGTTTGGAACAGTGCCTTGCACCTCAAAGTGCTCAAGATTATGTTTTAATTTATATCTATGCTGTGGGTGTTACGGTTTAATGTTACTGTCTTAATTCTTTCTGAGTTTCTATAATTTGCTGCTATAGTGATTTTGCATAGCGTTTTCTCACAGCTATTTTGCCTCCATGAAGGATTGCTTTGGAAATTATGCTTATGCTTCAGGTTCTTATTGCTGTCCAATAATATAATGACTACTAAAGTAAATGCAAAGATTGCTCTCAAGACCAAAAAAAAATATACTAAAACTAAGCAAAAATATTCATAACATCTCAGGTAGAAAAGCACTCTGACTTTTTGAAAATGGCAAATCAATTAACTTTAGATTGTTGTGTCACAGAGAGTTATTTGAAGGTTACAGAACAGGAATTTTGGAATAAGACCAATTTGGGTTCATTTCCCAAGACACCCTCTCTGGACCTACCAGGGTTGTTTTTTGAACAGGGTAAGTATCCTGTCTTCCTTTTTCCTTCATACTCTACAATGTAATTTTAAATGTGCTTTTAAAAGAATTCCTGAATTCTTCATTAAAGAACATCTCCTACTTAATATAAGAAAAAAAGTGAAGGACAACAGTAAATGGGATTTTTTTTTTTTTTTAAAAAGCATCTACATGGAAAATACATTCATTTCAAAGCAAGGGCTGTTTCTTTCAGTGTGAATCTGTGCATAGATGGTATTGCACAGAGAAGAGGCTATAAAATGGAATATGGCAAGAGCCGCCTCTGTGACTTTGTGGGAGTCTATTAATCTCTTCTTAGGTTCCTTAATTCAAATTGGGCTTAGTGATCACCTACTTCAAAAAGGCAGCAGAGGCCTTTGAAGAAGAAGCTGCTGCCTAAACATGGAAGGGGCCATGCCTTCTGGGCCATACCCAGAGGGTTTCCTCTCCTGGTTTTAATTAAAAATGAAATTAAGAATTCTTTAAGATTGTATCAGCCTTTTAAGGGCATATGAAGGTCATTGATTTGTTGAGCATCTTCTTTCTTCTTTTAACGGTGCGTTCCCCAGATTACATCGTGCAAATGAGGCTTGAGTTCTCTTTCAGGATCCACAGATTCGAGGCAGAGTGGATATAAGCTGTGGTGAGCGTGAGGGACAGGGATTAAGGCTCCGTGAGAGCAGAAACCTGGCAGTGGGAAAGCCCTGGCTGCAGCCCTGGCTCTTCCTCTGGCTACATCAAAACCTACCCTCTGCAAAGTTGTTGGGATTATTAGAAACAAGAAGGTACATACAGAAAGTGCCTGGCTACTAATCTGTGCTCCACAGAGTAGCTGTCATTTTGTCTACATTCCTAAAAAGGTACACGTGGGTAAGAAATACTGCTACATGAGTAGATACAAAAGAAAATTATACGTGTGTGAAGTCACATACGGCTTTCATACCAACCTTTTACGGGGAGCCAATAAATGTAATAATAAAAGGGAAAATATATGACTTTGCCTGTGGTGACAAGGATGCTGCCGCTAAGGATGATAGAAAGAATGAGTATCAACAGCTTTCTTCTGGCCTCCAGGGATATACCTGTGCTGCTAAATATTTTTCTCCTGATTTGTGATAGCACTAGAAGTAAATATCCATAAACTCAAGACTTGAAAATGGAGAGGCCTGTGCAAACAATTAATAACGACTAATGCAGGTAGCACCTACATGAAAATTCACTCGCTCCATTTCCCTAGATCCTCATAATGGTCCTAAGAGGAGAAAAGCACTGATGCGATTATTTTCCTGTATGAGTAAATGGCCAAAGGAAGGGCTCAAACCTAGACAGTCTGGACGCAATCCTTGGCCCCTCTATAGCATCAGGATGCCTTCATCTCCAATAAGAGACCTTCTCACATTCTTTGCCTCCTTTTCCTTCCAATGACTTTCCTTCTACAGAGTTTTTGTTTGTTATGTTTTGCTTTGTTTTTGGCCGCGCTGGTGGCATTTGAAAGTTCCTGGGCCATCAATGCAAGCTGCTGCAGCAACGGCACCAGATCCTTAACCTATTGTGCCAGAAGAGAACTCCCAGAGTTTTATGTATAAATACACTTATTGTGGGAGTTCCCATTGTGGCTTAGCGGTAACGAACCTGACTAGTATCCATGAAGTTGTGGGTTTAATCTCCAGCCTTGGTCAGTGGGTTAAGGATCTGGCATTGCTGCAAGCTGTGGCATAGGTCACAGATGCGGCTCAGATCCAGGGTTGCCTGTGGTTGCGGTGTAGGCTGGCAGCTGCAGCTCTGATTCAACCCTTCACCCAAGAACTTGCATATGCCTTAGGTGGGGCTGTAAAAAGAAAAAAAAAAAAAAACAAAAAACCAAAAAAAAACAAATACACTTATTGTGGACAAGAGTGCTCCCTCTCTCCAAGAGGAGGCCATGCAATCACCATCTAGTGGGTTCTCCAAGCCAGAAAATTCTTCCCCTTGTGTCAGTCAATTGAGAAGTAACACTTAGTCTATTCGATAATTAATTCTGTATCTATTCATATTTTTCCATTTCCATAGCTTCAATTTAATTCTTCATGAGTTCAATCTTACTTGATATGCTAACTAGTCTCCTTGGTTTTAAACTCTTCCCACACAGCAGACAGAATGATCTTTCTAAAAACACAAATTGAATTATGTCTTTGCTCAGCTTTAAAACTCTTCAGCAGCTCATCACTGCTTACAGGACAAAGCCAAAAATCCTCAGCTTGGCAAGGAACACCCTCTATGATCTGCAGCTGCCTGTGTCTCCAACTTTGTCACTCATTCAATAATCTTTAGCCACACCAAACTACTGGTTGTCCCAGAGGGCCCTGGGCTTTTACACATCAGGAGGCTGAACTCTGTGCTATTCCTCTTTCTTGGAACACATTTCTTTCCTCATCTGACTGATAAGCTCAATGTCTTTGGGAAAACTTTAAGAAAATCAGAGGCAGAGTTAGATTATTCATCTGTTTACCTTTAGAGGCTCACTTGCACTTTTATTATAGCCTTATTATATCTAGAAATTATATTTAATTTTGGTTTTATAGCTTTTTGGCCACACCCACAGCATGTGGAAGTTCCTGGACCAGGGACCAAGCCTGTACCACAGCAACAACCAGAGCCACAGTAGCAACAACGCTGGATCCTTAATCTACCTAGCCACCAGGAAACTCCCCCTGTTTTTGGTGGATTTATAGACTTTGAGATAGTTAAACCATTAATAGCTGAGTTTTCTAATGTTTTATAAGGAGGGAACATGTGCCAAAGATAGGCTGCCCTAACTTTGGCATATGGCTGAAATCTTGTAAGACAAAAATTTTGCTCCATGTCCCAAACTAGGAATGGCTTGAGGCTGCCAACTTTATGATGTGTACAAGGGGAGTGAATTAGAGACACATTCTGAGCCCTGAAGCAAACCGTTAGAAGCAGACTAGCAGATGGACCTGTGTGAGAAGATAAAGTCAAGTTGCCTATAAAAAAGTCTTCGTATAAATGACTAGGAATTGATGAAATACGGTGTGAGTGGGGAACATCCTGCATGTGTGTATATGTTCAAACCTCTGCAGGAGAGACAGTCTCAGAGCAAGTTTGTTGCCATCACTATTCCTCATAATAGTCTGACTTAAAGGTTAAGCACTTTGGCAAAACTGAGGGCCTTTAGCAGACGTACATAACAATCACAGTAATGAAGCCTTCACACTCTCTCTGAACTGCTTGAGAAGGACCACCTCTTATTCACCTCTGAATCTCTAGCATCCAGGATAGAGCCTGGTTACCTGGTAGAAGTTCCCCAAAATATAGACTTTTCAAGGAGTGAAGATATCTTACAATCATCCATTTCCTATCCTAAATCTGCCAATGTAATTAGCCTTCACCTGATTTATCTCGACCTCTGTTTAGCACCTACAAAATAACAATAATTAGGGTCATCTATAAAAGGACACATGGAAACATTCCAGACACGTTGAGAAAATGGGCATGCATATATGATTTTCCTTGCTCCAGGAATAGCAAAAGCTGAATAACTTACCATTCTCCCAAAGTAGAAAAACCAATTACACCATCAAAAACTGCATGTTTTTTAAAAGAAGAAGATGCACTGGATAAGCAGGAGCCCCATGGCAATCCCATTTGTTTTTCATATGCTCCAAACTTTAGTTGGATGCTAGGTTCTGCCCATTTCTTGCTTTTGCAAGGTCTGAAAAGTCAATTACTCTAAACATAATCAGCAGCCTGAGGATCTGACACTTTGCCAAGTAATTTA
Source organism: Sus scrofa (assembly GCF_054392235.1). Classification (NCBI taxonomy): domain Eukaryota; kingdom Metazoa; phylum Chordata; class Mammalia; order Artiodactyla; family Suidae; genus Sus; species Sus scrofa. The sequence goes on from NC_139391.1 coordinate 18,072,639, forward strand.
AAGTGCCTTGCTAAGGAAAACTTAAAACTTCTCTGTTGTCTTTTAGATGATGTTATAGAAGTAAACTGTATCTACAATTAATTCATCCCTGAATGTTTGCTGTCAATTCAGAGCTGAGAACTTGGGTATTCAAAAGGCAGAGAATATAGATGACGGACTCCTTGCTTTTGCTGACTTGCCTCCATTCTTCGGAATGCTGATTAGAGATTAACTGGTACATGGGGGAAGGGTGGTTTCACAGGCTAATTTTCTCAGCACTAGCTCACATCCTCATCGGAGACCGTAATTACTACATCAATATGGGCATACTTCTGAAATAGACCATGGGAAATTTTCAAATGCCCTGAAAAATATACATTACCACACATTGCAACTTAAAGATGAGGCACTTCTTCAACATTTTTTTGGTTGGCTTTTTCAATTTATACCATTATAAAAAGTTGTCCTAGTATAATATTTTGCATTTTGTCAGTGCTTTTAAATCTTAGTTGAGTAAATTGATGGATGTTTTCTTATAATATTTTCTTTAGGGCAGAAGATTCCTAAATATTTTTATTTTACCATGAGCAGAAGACACGGACCTGTGAGGACAATGAACTGGGTTCCTCTTCATTATCGGAGTTGGAGAAAGACTTGCCTAGCTCTAAATTCTTATCTACATCTGATACCCTATAAGTTATTCAAGGTCACAGTGGAAAAAAGTAAGTGATGGTATCATAAATGGAACTAGAATCTTTGAACTTGTCTCCTTATTACTGGCTTCATTTCAAGAAACATCTGCTGGGAGAGATATTTTCCATTGAAGAGGAAGTAGTTAATCTATCAAAGGAATTGCTCAGTTTTCATGAAGAATTGAGAGCTATTTAATGATCTATAATGTGGACACTGACCATTACGATAATTTAAGGTGAAAGTGAAGTACACAAAATGAGTTGTAATCTACTGCTATTTGTTTCTATGCATGGATTCATTCATTCATGGAAGTATTTTACATTATCTCCTAGGAACTGGATAAAGCACAGCTTGAGCTATGACTTGTTCCTGAAACAGGTATCTGTTTACTTGTCTGCAGGATCTTATTTCCATGATTACTGAGTCGCTCAGTAATTCTGAGCTCCTGCTGTGTGCCAGCACTGGGCTAAGTGTTAGGGACATAGCAGAGAACAAAATAGACACAGTTTTACTCACTGATCCTGCACTACAGAGTCTGAGACAGGCTTTTGGTTCAAAAATTACATAAATAAATAACAATTACAAACGGCTTAAGTCATATAGGAAAAAAGAGAAAGAATATAGTGAGGGACCTGATTTCTTCTTTCAGGGAGCTTCTCTGAGGAAGTACCAGTTAAACTTAAATCTAAGATGACCAGAAGTTAATCAGGCAAAGAGTAGGAAAAGCTTTCCAGTTTGAGGAAAGAGCATGTGTGAAGCACTTGAGACAGGAAAAGATTTAGTGCATTTTGTGAAGAAAAAGAAGGCTGGTGTGAACAGTGCGGTCAACAAAGGGAAGAGTGAAATGAGATATTTAAGAGGCAGGCGGGGGCTCGATCATGCACAGCCTGGATGCTACGTTAATGACTTTGCATTTTATCCTAATGCAAAGGAGAGCGAGCGAGCTGATCTGTATTTTGAACAGATCACTTTGGCTGTACTGAGAATAAAATAGGAGGGCAATAGTGGAAGGGGTGGACCAATTAGGAGGCTGTTGTAGGCGGCAGATGATGGAGGCTTGGATCAAAGTGGTGGAAAAATAATTGGAAGAGAATTAATTTTGAGATATATTTTAGAGGTAGAATCAACAGGACTTAAAGATGGATTGAGTGATGGGTGTGAAGGAAAACAAAATTTCAGGTTTTGGCATGGGTGATGGAATAGGTGTATGTGCCATTTACTGAGCTGGAGACTGTGGAAGGAGAACAAAGTGGGAGTGAAATCAGGAATTTCAGTGTCAGTGTATTGGTGACAATGCCAGTAAAACAGGTGTGTGAGTGTGTGTATGACTTTTTTCTAGATATAAATGTGAAAAAATACAGAAGAGGGAAAAAGAAAGGGACAGAATGAGAATAAATTGAAAATAGAATTCCCAAAGGGAAGATGAAGGGTGGGGGTTGTTGGGACTTGTGCATATTAGGACTGCAGAGGGGGTGTAACATGAAAAATCCATATTCAACAGTATACTGTGATTTTTTTTTTTTTAATTTGGGAAAAAACCCCTACGGTCTTCATAATACAGGTTAAAGAAGGTAAACAGAGAAGAATTATAACTGGTGGGTTCACATAGAAGGGAGACTCTGTCGTCTACTTAGCAGTGAGTTTTCAGGAAGGAATACATCAAAATTCCCAGTGGGATGCAAGGAAGGTAACTTTTGTGTTAAGAACACAGTTTTTTTTTTTTTAAAAAGATTCATTGACACTGAGCCAGAAGAAGGGAGATGAGAAGCCAGGATAAAAAAAGAGACAGGAAAGACAAAGAGAAATGGGTGGAGAGTTTTTCCAGCAAGCAAAGACGACTCTGCCATCATGCCTAGGCCGATGCAGGTGCTAATAAATGGTCACCTGGGTGGGAATCCCAGCCCTGTCACTTAGCAGTGGATGATCTTGGGCATGTCAGGTAACTTCTCAAGCCTTGATTTCTTATTTGTAAAACAAAGATAATGATCATATCTAAGGTAATTGTCAGGGTTAGGAGAAATAATTCATAAGAAATGCTGAACCCACACAATGTGTGGCACAGAGGAAGAGCTCAATAAACGTTAGCTGCCTTTGTGTAGCTCACTGCTTTTTTGTTTCTGTTTCTTGCCTTTTAGAGCTATACCTGTGGCATATGAAAGTTCCTAGGTTAGGGGTTGAATTGGAGCTGTGGGTGCTGGCCTATGCTGCAGCCACAGCAACCCTAGATCTGAGCTCTGTCTGTGACCTACACCATAGCTCATGGCAACGCCAGATCCTTAATCCACTGAACAAGGCCAAGGATTGAACCCCGTGTCCTCATGAATGCTAATTGGGCTCATTACTGCTGAGCCACAGTGGGAACTCCCTGTAGCTGACTGTTTATAGGTGCATAATTACTAGAATGTCGTTATTATGGGGGTGCGGCTTCTCACTTCCTTATGACTGGGGTGACTTTGTTGTCTTAGCTTCAAAATTGTATAGTTCACTGTACCAAGAAATAGTTTTTATGATTTGTTAAAAATATAGGAGAATTTAAGTAATATTTATAAAGAATTAAAAAAAAAAAGCTATTAGGCCCTACTTGTTGCAAATTATTGAAAATGTCCCAGATGATTATATAGCCAAAAATGTACTTCTCATTTATTTCTAGAAATGTTAGATATAATTTCAAATGTGTTATTTAACTTCCCTAGAAGGTCAATAATTGACTGCTGAACTTATTCTTTAAAAATGTCAAAAAACAGAGATGTTCTAAGGAGACCCTTTTGATACATTCATTTTCACTTTAAATCATTCTAAAATCTATATTTTCTGAGCCCTAACAATATTATGAGGACATATGAAGATATTCTACCTGAAAATATAACAATACTAGCACCCCATTACATGTGGAAACATCACAAATGCGATCTCCCCAGTTTAAATGGAATTGGAACTACCTCAGGGAACATTGGGTTCTGTTTCTCACTCTGGCTGCTCCGTGAAGATGGGGCTGTATCATTAGTCACAGAGATGCTTTAGAAAAATAACACGGTTTTGTCCAACCTTTAGACTTAGGACAATTTGTTTACAAACTGTTTTGGATAGTCTCGAAACATTCTAAAATCAAATCTGGACTCCACATTTATTGGCAACATCGTACTGAGGAAACTGCCTTAACTTCTCTGAACTTCAGTTTTCTTATGTAAAGCGGGAGCAACTAAATCAGATAAGAGATGTAAACATTGTAACATTCTCTAGAGGTGAAGACTGTATATTCTTCGTGGTTAGGCAGAACTAACTAGTTCTGCAGCTTTGGAGAAGTGCTTCAGTACCTCCAGGAGTCAGTTAAATGCCGATATGAACTTACTGGTGTAGGTAAAATGTTAAATGCCAATATAGTGTCTACTTCTCAGGCTATATTATGCATGGGGCACAGTGTTATTATTCAATGTACGTATTCATCAAAAATGTATTCAATAAATGTTCTCTTTCAGCCTTCCGTGTGAGGAAAATAGTGCTACTTCAAAAATTAATTCTTCTGGGAAAATATAATTGATACCTTAGTAAAAAGGCATGGGAACCAAGAACATCTCGAGCATCACGTGATCATGTGATCACGCTTGGGAAAAAAATAAAGGTCAATGTTCTTCATTTCTCCCACTGCCCCAAGGGAGCAGGACATCTCTCCTCCCCGAGGAAGATGTCAGGTGCGAGAGAAGTGAGTAGAGGCGGATTCTACCCATTCATCCTTGTGGAAGCACATGCAATTCGAGAAGATGAAGTGAGGAAGCGCATGCAGTACCTGGTCATCTCAGAGTCAGGGAGCAGGCCTAGGTGGTAGTGGGGGTAGGGAGCTGAGAGGAGGAAGCTTTTGTCACACTCAACGGGGGAATAGTGCCTGGGAGAAGCAGGCTTATCACACAGTTTGTTCACAGTGCTGTACACAGGTTCCGGAGGCCTGGTGATACAAGAGGAAGAGAAAGAGATGCGTGGTTAGCACACACCACCCAACACCTGCGCCCGCAGCATTTCAACACACACTGCAGAGAGCATCCCAAACAAGGCTCAGGGCTTCTTTGGGCCCCAGTTAGAGTCAGGAAACTGGTTCTCTGGTTAGAAATGAGAACTCTGGGGAGTTCCCATTGTGGCTCAGCAGTAATGAATCTGACTAGTATCCATGAGGACTGGGGTTCGATCCCTGGCCTCGCTCAGTGGTTGGGAATCTGGTGTTGCCCTGAGCTGTGGTGCAGGTCATAGACGCAGCTTGGATATGGCGTTGCTGTGGCTGTGGTATAGGCCGGGAGCCACAGTGCAGATTCAACCCCTAGCCTGGGAACTTCCATGTAATGTGGGTGTGGCCCTAAAAAGCAAAGCAAAAAAAAAAAAAAAAAAAAAAAGAGAACTTTGGCTGCCATGTGGCATGACTGAAATTCATGTGTCAGAAACCTCCCAAGACTCATAATCAACCTTTAAATGCCCCATCTTTTTGGATAAGTCAGTTTGAAATGCCAAACTTGGGGATCCTCTGGCATGGCTCTTTCTTAAACTTGATTTTTATCTTAAATGTGAACTTCACAGGCACTTTCCTTTACCATCATAGCCAGGACACTCTGTCATTTTTCACAGTGCTTTTCATACTTCACAATACTTTTTTTCTCAGCATGAAATAATCTTTCCTGTTTAAGTTATCCTTGTCATGCTCACAATACCATGAATTCTATGAGGAGAGAGATTACATTTATTTTGTTAGCCACTTAAAATAGTCTGGTGCACAGTACATATTCTATAACTATTCATGAAATGCATGTATGAAAGAGTAAATGCATGCAGCTTCCCACATTTGGGGAGCTGTGTGTAGTGGGGTTGGATTTACCTAGGAATCTAATAGGTTATAAGATCTGAGTGGTTCCTCCATATATTTAGTCATAATTGGCCCCCCAGTAATTGATTTCAGAGAGTTTTCTTCAAATACGATAATAATTTTAGTAAAATTTCTATTAAATGAATTCACCTAGGGATAATAAAACATTATCTAAAATCACAACATTTTATAGCTGTTATTTACCAATCTGCATGACCAGATAAAGTGTTCTATAATTTTGGTCAAAGATCCTTGTGCTACAAAGTCCTTCGTTATTTAAAAAAAAAAAAAAAACTCACAACTCTATTCACCACTTTTAAACACATGGTCTGAAATTACTACCAGTATCTTTCCATTAGGTAAAAATTAAAAGTTCAACATCTATTTTTATTTATTTACTTATTTATGTATTTATTCTTCTTTTTAGGGTCTCATCTGAGGCATATGGAAGTTCCCAGGCTAGGGGTCGAATTGGAGCTGCAGTTGCCAGCCTATGCCACAGACACAGCAATGAGGATCCTGTGTCTGTGACCTACAGTGCAGCTTGTGGCAACGCTGGATCCTTAACCCACGGAGTGAGGCCAGGGATCGAACTTGCATCCTCATGGATACTAGTTGGGTTCTTCACCTGCTGAGCCATGATGGGAACTCTAAAAGGTCAACATTTAAATGGAAGAACTACTGGCAGTCTGGGCCATGGACCCAGGAAGGGTAGGCTTGTAGGAAGGTAAGGAGAGGGCAGGAAACAAGGCCATGCCCATGAGGTCATCCCTGGGGAGGCAGATAGAACCCATGGGGGCTATAAGACACCAGGGCAAGTGCCTGAGTAGAGGTATAGGAAGTGTAGGTGGTGAATACAGTGAGTCTGCCTATCTGTAGCTCCAGCCCACAGCAAAGACCCTAATGTATAACAGGTGCTCAGTCAGTACTTCCTGAACTGACTGAGGAAGGAGAATGAGGAGTAAAAGAGGATAAACAAAGCATTAAAAACAAACTACCTACAATAACAAACTACTTACAATAGTTTGCATCTGCTCACCCCAAACTCCCAATCCATCCTACTCTCCCCCCCTCCCCCTTGGCAACTACAAGTTTGTTCTCCATGATTGTGAGTCTGTTTCTGCTCTGTAGACAGGTTCATTTGTGCCATATGTTAGATTCCACATGTAAGTGATGGCATGTGGTATTTGTCTTTCTCCTTCTGATCTACTTCACCGAGTAGGAAACTCTCTAGCTGCACCCACGTTGCTGCAAGTGGCATTAACTCATTCTTTTTCTTATGGCTGAGTAGTATTTATGGCACAACACAGGGGACTACATCTAATCTCTTGCGATAGAATGTGATGGAAAGATAATATGAGAAAAAGAATGTATATATGTGTATGCCTGGTCACTCTGCTATATAGCAGAAACTGGCACAACATTGTAAATCAACTATAGTTTAATAATAGTTTAATAAAAAGGAATCTAATTTATAACATTACTGTGGGCCAGTCATAGCTTCGACACACTAGAGAATTGGATTCTTCCCAGTACAAAACTTTCCACCACGTAGAAAGAGATGCCTTGCTCTGTCTCTTTGTATTAACACAGTAAAGGAGATGAGACGTAGGAAGGAGAAAACCAGAGGCCTATTTTGTCTTCCAGAATAACTATCTCAGTGGTAAAATGAAGTGCTTTACAATAGAGTTGGCTTGTTCTAGCCCAGTGGTTAATACTCTAACATTTGCAAGAATTAAAGGTTCTTAATATAAAATTTGTAGATTTTTTCCCCTTACATTAGGGAATCTATTCTCAGTTAAGACAAGTGCTCCACTTTTAGAAAAATCTAGTGAGTTTGTACCTTTCTACGTATCAGTTATTCATACCCACAATACACATAATTAATCATGGTAAACACCAGCCCTTAAAAAAGGCAGCTGTAAAATCATTCTTAAGAAGTATGTTTTTTTATTATCAGCTTTTATAAGTAATGCACAGTATGGGAAGAGATGTCAAAGGAAGGACACTTTGTTAGCCACTGAAATACAACTTTTAAAACAGGTTGAATATTGTTTTGATTTGGGAGGGGGGGGTCCTGTTTTTGATTTCTTGATATAATCAGCCTTATGAAAATTAATGTATACTTCCCAATGTTTTGGAAACAGAAGCATAGAAGATTCTGGTTAGATAAAGAAAGTCACCTTGGGAGATCTTATTCGTACCTAAAATGTGTTGTCTACACAAAAATTCAGCTTGAGAAAAGCTTTGTATTAATGGGCTGCATAAATGTGAATTAAACAGGGAATTAAGAGGCAGGCATGAGCTCTGTGGGGATTATTCTGGGGTAGGTTATCACAAGAGGACCTGCTATTATTCTCCAATTTTCCTCAGAGATAGAGCCACTGTGGCAGAGAGGGCTGGATTGCTTCCCAAACATTTATTTTCCTTTTTTCTTATTAATAGAAACCGAATTTTCCACTAGTCACTTTTCCTGTAGTAAAGACTTTATTTTTCAACCTCCCTTGTAGATAGATGTGGTTGTGGGACTCCTGAGACAGCTGCTGAAAGGTAAGCTGATTTATCTGGAACTCCTGCAATTTTGCTCTCTCCCATTTCCTTCCTCTGCTCACCTGGAGCCCAGATGTGGTGGATGGAGCTTCAACAGTCATCAATGGACCATGAAGCAACCTTAAGGATGAAGGCAGACAACAGAGGGAACAGAGCATCATGGTAGAGCTTGTATCACTAATGATGCAGAGTATACTATACCACCTCTGGATTTCTTTATGTAAGATAAAAATAAACTACCTTGTTTAAGCGAGTGTATTTTTTTGCTCTATAAACAGGACCTAATATTAATAGATACACTCCTATGAAATGTAAGACTGATCATTTAACACAAAGAAATAACTATAGACAGGGTCTACCATAGAGTGCTGATACATTTAACTCTGTCAAGTCCAGGTAACACTTTCTGTTAACACAGAAAAATGTAAAGAGTGCTGTTTTCTAACTATATAGTTTAAAACCCATGACTGTTTTAGAGAACTCACTTCATCTTTGTTTTTAAAAAAATACATATATAAAATGGTAGCTGATCTAAGCTGCCAGCACAGGGCCTAAGAATAAAGGAATCAATGGCTTCTTTCAGGCCATAAAACATTTTCATGATGATATCATTTCGGTAACATTGTACTTTCTGCCTAGAGAGCTTATTCAATTTTTTCAGTCTGATGTTGTCTCTACAGACCAAGAAAATGATGTTACCAATTTTCTTCTAGTCTTTTTACCTCAATAGCACTATATATTGAGACAAATTATCAGGATCAAAGCTGGCTACTACATACATATCTTAAGGAAAAAGTTCTACTTGCCTGTACTCAACTAAATTAGGGAAAATATTTTACTCTCTGAACTCTATGATAAGTTCAAGATGATAAAAGTGAGGCCTGGTACATTGTCCAGTGTTGACCTCTTGAGACTTTTGTCTCTATATTTTTTGAAACAATTTTATGATCATGCATTACATCACAACTCACATATTTAGCAGATTTGGTGTTTGGGGCAAGCTTAAATATCTTGGATTTTAGAGAGTCACTTCTAGAATTGTTTCATAGTGGATTAATTCCTTGTCTAAGCCTAATTTGATTCAAGGTTTTATCAAAATCAAAAGATACCACTACTGATTTTACAGGTTCAATTTAACCTATCATTCAGCATTCATTCCTTCTCTATTTTTTTTTTTTTTACATGTTATTTTGTACAGTCACTGGCTAAAGAGGACACATATCAAATCCAGTTTCTTTTTTTGACTGTGAGAACACCTGATGTCTCAGAAGATGGGTAGATGAAAAATACCAAAACACAACAAAACCTTTGATAAAGACTTCTTAAAATGTTGACAAGAACCTCTTGCAACTAAACAGCTAAATTAAAAATAATCAGGGAGAAGCTCCTTTCAAGTGACACGAAAATTGTATTCACATTTGAAGATTTCTGTCTGCTAGCTTTATTACACCCCTAGGATTCTATCATGTGTTAAGTACTATATAAGCCACAGTATGATACCCAGCAAGTACTACACAAGCTACTGTCTGAACATAGGGATTGGCCTATAGTAGGTACTTCAGAAATGTTTCTTTGATTGAATGGCTGGTATTCTTAAGCATTCTCCATTAAGGGGAATGAAAAAAAAGACTTCTGGCTCTTTCAAGAAGCCATAAATTATTCTGAATCATCTAACTAGGTTTAACATTTTTAGGCCATCATTAATTACAGGTTATAGAGAAGGACAGAAACTCCAACACTGTCAGGAACTGACGGATTTAAGTACTTGATGTGCACCGTTCATCAACTCTGAGAAAGACAGGTTTCCCATAAAGGCAGGTATGGCCACAGCAATGCCTGCCCTTACTTCCCATGAGAGTCACCCGATAAGCACAGGGCCCCTCCAAGGCGTCTCAGCCCTGGATTCCAGAATGCCTAATGTCAGCAGTCATTATTCTCAGTATTTCCCTGCAGATATATTCTTTCTGCCAGACTGGCATGAAACGCCAGTTTATGAGCTGTCCCTGGGATCTGGGTGGCAGGAACAGATGCCATCATTATTGCCAATGCAGTCAGTAAAGAAGCGCCAAGGGGAACTGACTCTGGGCAGTGTGACTCAGCCAGTCACAACTGAGAGGGCCTGTTTATCCTATTACAAACCTCCAGAGCAGCCTAGGTCAGAAAGTAATGAATATGGAAATTCAATCCAAGGTACCTACTGGCTCTCTTCATTCTGTGGATGCCCCCAGAAGGGGGAAAAGTAGTTAGAGATATTAGTGTAATTTCTAAGTGAATTCACAAACAAATCATTCATCTTCCTCTCCACTTATCAGAGGCCATGGATAAATGGCTTTGTAGTCTCCAGTGCTGAGCTGTCAGCATTTATTTGCATATCTATGGGTTTATAATTGCAGGCTCTTATAGCATATAATTAGCACACTCTGGCCCTTGGTGATCTCTCTTTCTCTGAACACCATTAGCACTAGCTATTTGTTCTGCTCTCCGGGGGCAGTTTTGATTGTATCCACAATGCTGCTTGCTGTATTAGAGGGAGATGCTTCACCTAACCCTATTTTAAGGAAAGCTACCTTGCCTGCCACCATCTCTTCCCAATCGGCCCTCTTGACCCCAACCCAACTCAGTCCCCTCCCCCAGCTGAAGCTGCTTGAACCAGGACCGAATCCCTGACACTCTCCTTGTATGGTAGTGCTTACAAAAATCTAGGCCACTTCGATTTTCCTATGGAAAGTGAATAAAAGGGCAGAAAAAGAAATTATAAATTGGTAGCAGAAGGGAAAGATGCAGACCTGTAGAGGGAGCTGTAGCTGTGTCCATTAGAGCACCAGAGCAAAGTTCTACCAATTTTGTTGCAAACGTATCTAAAGGTTTCTGGAATCAGAATTAACAGTCCAGGTTCCTTCTTCAAGGAGGCTATTAGGGCTCACACTACTGAATTTCTCATGCAACATTAATTGTATAGTGAAAATCCACTATCGCCTCCCACCCTATTTCCTTATTGGATCTTAGGTCAGATCTACAATCAAAAGATCTACAATCAAAAGAGTGAAAATAAAATTGATACTTTGTTTTTATCATCCCTTTCAGATCACCTCAACTAGATTATGTCACCAAGAATAAAAGACAAAAACTTGGACCCCTGTGTAATCCCATAGCACCTGAGACCAATACCACACTGATCTTGTCTTGATCTTTGTCAGTATGGAATCTCCTCAGACGATTTATTTCTGAGTGTTAGACAAGAGCCCAAGATCTAGCCCTGGAAGGGGTCCCCCTTCTGCAACAAGGGCAGTTGGAACACAGAGGACTTGGATGCCTAAGCATCTAGTATATTGCCTGATGTAATCTGGAGGAGAAGGTTTTTAAACCTTAAAAGCATGCCTCCTACTCTTCTTTATAAATAATACATTGTTTTTTTTTGAGCCAAGGATTTGGAGAAGGAAGCATAAGAGGATTGAATTCCAGGCCTGGGCTAATAGGTTTTAGGGACAGAATCTTGAGAAGCCTGAAGGTAATTAGGGCATAAAAGAGAATGTAGGATCAAGGGGTGAACTATGTGGCTCAACATGTGAATTTGACGTTATAATGATGAGGATTAAGGAAGAGGCTGACTTCTCTGACACTGAACTTTAGGCAGAAAAGTGTTAGCCATTTGGTGAAGGTACTATCAGGGACTTGAAGTATGATATAGACAGATGCATAGAACAGGTTCATCTAAATGATCTGTAAGAACCCATTTATTCCTCTAATTCTAAGCATCATCAGATTGGACCACCCAGGACATCCACTGGGGCCCATGGAGTACACACCTATTTGCAACCCACACATGTAACTTTTCCAGAACTTAGTTTCCTCATTTTATTGATGTTAAAAGCCTTCTCTGTATACCCCCACAGTTGTAAACAGTAAAATGATACACAGAAATAAATTCTTAGGAAGCAGTGTGGTGAGTGTAAACAAACAGAGCTAGGTTTGGATTCTGGTTCTCCAAATTCTACCCTGTGTGACCTCCTGCTGTGTTTCAGCTTCTCTGACCCTCAGCCTCCTCATCTGTAAGATGGGCATAGCAATATCAGCCACCTGGGGGTGGCTGTGAGAAATAGAGGAAGGATGCAGGTAAAGCCCCCAGCTTAATGCATGGTGGTCCCTGTGAGTTTACCCAGCAGCAGCCATATTATCTATATTATTACCCCCAGGCACAAAGGCTCACAGAGAAGCAAAGCCTCTGAGAAGGTTGCTCCCACTTTAAGGTAATGGGGAAGGAAGTAACAATTGGTGGTTTTTAGTATCACAAAGGCACTGCATAATGGTGCTTTCTAAATACCCACTTTTGCTCCTGATTGAAAAGGGAATGGATCCTGTATCAGAGTCAAGTGAGGTTGATGCTCACTTTCTCAATGATTTTCATTACCTCTAACAAGATACCATCCTCAACCCTAACCCTCAATTTATGCTCATACTTTCATAATGACCTGCCTTTCTGTGAGGCTCACAGCTGTGATGTCATAGTCAATAGTTGGGCCATAAGTAATTTGTTATTAATAATGGTCTATGTACCATAACCTATAAATATTTACCTTTTAAAAATAGAAATTAAGATCAATTTCCCATTTTCTCTAGATAAACATCACTCTCAGCTCTGCATTACTATGTTTGCTTATTGAGGAGAGAAATAGCAGACCATTTAAAGTCATTTTAAAAGTTTTGAATTATTAAGTGCTTTATTTTCTGAAAAGAATGTTTGGGTTTCAGCAAAATTGGCCCCTAGCATGACAGTGGGATATAAATGGTTCATAAAGTGTTTTATTGGAATAAGATGTTGAAAATCAATGACCTTGACAATGGTGACTCTTAACAGGCATATTTCCAAAGAGCATAGGAATCACAGACTCTGGTATTGGGTGAATGTGTCCAGCTACAATAGTATTTCTGTAGCATTCCGAAAGATGTTGAAACAAATATTTTCCAAGACACAAGATCAGTATGGCAAGGCCAAGGGCTTTGAGACACAAATTTGAATTACTGGAGAAAGGTTTAATAAGTCCTATCATGGTAAGGACTTATATTTTTGTGAACCTAGTTTTAAAGATTTAAAAAAATTTAACTGGGCTCATAGGATAAAATATAAATCTACAGAAAAAAACCATGTTAAAGGTTATAGAACATCTTGAGGAAAATTTGAAGCATGCAATAAATAGAAGAAATCATATAAAAGATGAGAGATTTGACTACATAAAAATTTAAAACCACTCAAGTAAAAAACCTTGTAAACAAATAAGAAACTGGAGAAACAACTACTCAAATATATTTATCAATATTTTAAGATGCTACAGTTCATTAAGAAAAAAACATAGACTTTCAATAGAAAATAGAGACTGGCTGTGTCTAATCACAAAAGAGAAAATAAAGATGACCAAGAGACACCCAAATATAAATATTTAACTTCAGGAGGAATGAAAGTAATACAAATTAAACGATACACCCTCTTTTCCTGTTTACAGATAATAAAGGATTTTCAAATTGATAAATCATAATTTAGCTGTGGGATGGTGAGATACACACTCATATTGTTGGTGCTATGAAGTGTAAAACCCCCTTAAAATACTTCAAGAAAGCAATTTGGCAATGTATTTCAGGAGTTTTAAAAGTAATCCTGCCCTTTGGTTCAGCAATTCTACCTCTAGTGTGCAATCTTAAGAAGAAAATTTTTATAAAAGGGAATAAAGGCTTCCACAGAGAGAAAGTCATTGTGGTTCCTTATGAGAGCAAAACAGAACAAAACAAAAGGAAACAATCAAAATGTACAATAAAAAGATAAAGGTATAAAACCTAAGATACATTCACATGTCTAGCCATTAAAAGTAGTATTTGTGAAAACTTTTAATGATATAGGAAAATATTTTATAATGTTGAATAGAGTGGAGTACAAAATTATATATGGGACTGTGGGGAAGTGGAAAGTGAAAACATCTAATTCTACTATCACTTGGGAAAGAGGTTTGACCTAAAATGTGAAAGAAAACACAGTGGAAAGTAAGATTCCAGTGCAGGACTGGGCTGGGATGAAAGAGGGCCTTCTAGGAACTGGTAGGACATATTATGTGCAAAGTTAGAAAGCAATCTGAAAACTTGCCCCATTTAAGGGATTTGTGAAAGGCATGAGTAGGAGACAGACTTGGAAAGGTAGGCAGGTCTTGGGTACGATTCCAACAGCCACAGGCAATGGGAATCCATGGAGATTTGTGGGCACTAATGTAATGAATTCCATTACTAAATAATTTCCATCATTTTGACTGTTCATTTGTACATTCATTCATTTCATAAATATTTACCAAAGGCCTACCCTGTACCAGAAAGAGGTACTAGATAAAAAGATGAGTGCATAAAATGTTCCTTCTGTTCACTGAGCAAACATTTTGATTGCAAAGACATTTGATTGCAAAGAATAGAGACTAGAGCTACTTCAGGTAATAGGACCTGTGCACATGGGAATTCAGAAAGAGCTGAAGCAGCAGAGATCAGGAAGGGGGGAGATCCGATGAGCTGGATCTTTATTCCAGAGCTTTAATATGAGAAAAGGGATGTACATATATGTTGACTGGGTCGCTATGCTGTACAGAAGAAATTGGCCCAACGTTGTCATCCAACTATACTTTAATAAAACTTTTTAAAAAATTTAAAAATGATAACACCTTTTCTCTTTGTTCTCTCTCTCCCTGCCACTTTTGTTAACCATTATTTTATAAATCAGATACTCTCTACTTCATAGTTTCTGTTTGCTTTTAGCTTCCTAATCACATCAACTTGTACACAATTCAGGATGTACCCTCTGGCCTCCTTTACATCATGAACTATTAGATTCTCTCTTCACCGACAGTCGTTCATTTGGCCTGCTTTTCAGTAAAAAATTCTTAAGGGAGAATTTAATAGATCTAGTTCACTTTTTTGAGCAAACCACATTATTGGTCACTGGCTAGCTTCTGAATCGGCATCCTTTGGGTCAAGTACACACCCTGTCCATTCAGGTCTGGCTGTGGGATGAGCCCCCTGATCCTTTTGGGTTTGCCCTTTGGGTAGAGCTGAAGGTGGGACACAACTGTCTGAGGTGGGCTGGGTGTTCCACAGGTATCCTAAGGTTTGGCCTGTGGAATAACTACCCACAGCTCCATATTCGCAGCCAATACTATTCAAAGGTGCTACAAAGAAAGCAGAAACATTTTTGGGAGAAAAATTTGGAAACAATAAAAAGAGTTTGAAGAGTAGAAAAATATGGATAACATTACAAAGTACCCCTTCCTGTGCCAAAAAAAAGGTCCAAAGCTTAATATATCCCTAGGTTTTTCTATCACGGTATTAAAAATAATAGTAAAAAAACACAATAGTACAAAACAAACCCTATACTTCTCCAATTATCATTTTCTCAGAGAGGCCAACATGATTTATATCTGTAACATTGAAATGAAAGACTTCTAAATCTGATAAGGTCCCGAGATTTAAAATTCACACCTACATATGAATTTCTAAATATGTTTAACCAAATCATATCTTCTAAAACAGAATACAATATGTTAATTCAACTATATACTTCTGTATGTCGACATTATTAATACAGACTCTATAGGGGAGAAAACCCCTTATGCCTTTAACTGAATGAAAGCTCAAGCGGAGTATAACAGGAGCTCCCTTGCAGGAAATTAATGGTCAAATATGTTCCCTGCTTATCAACGAGGAGGATGAAGTGGCTTTAACTAAATCCCTTAAATGGATTTCTTTCCCATGCTTTAGGAAATGGCACATTTTCCTCTATTTCAGGTCACCATTTACTCTTCTCGGCCTGTCATTGCCAGCAGGTTGTGAAGATTGCCAGGCAGCCAGGAAGGAAGGATAAGACATCCACAAGAATCAATGGTTGCTGGAGCACTGCCTGGTTCTTTTTAGAGAGGACTGCTCACTGAGAAGGACTTCTACCAAAAGCCAAAGAAGACATACCCTGAGGTCACAAATTATCCTGAGTTGATGGTTCACATTCAACTAAAATTTATACTTACTCCTTTCTTCCAACTACATATTTTAGCAAGTTCCTGTGAAGGAATGTATAATTTGTTCCTGGTTTCTTTAAAAAATTTTTTTTTACTATACTTGATTTACAATGTTGTGCAATTTCTTCTGTACAGTGTTCCTGGTTTCTTGCCACTCCTTTCTCCATAAAGCCTTCTGAAGTATACCTGCTTGCAGATTTTTCTCTCTTCTAAACTCCCACACAGTATATTCTTTATGGTTGCCACTTGGTTTTGCACTCTGATGTATTTTATTCTGTTTTATTTTATTTATTATTTTTAAAAGATTTTTATTTTTTCCATTATAGTTGATTTATAGTGTTCTGTCATTTTCTTTCTTTTTTCTTTGGTCTTTTTAGGGCCATACCATGGCATATGGAAGTTCCCAGGCTAGGGGTCTAATTGGAGCTGTAGCCACTAGCCTACCTCACCTCCACTGCAACGTCAGATGCCAGCCCCATCTGTGACCTATACCACAGCTCACAGCCATACTGGCTCCTTAACCCACTGAGCAAGGCCTGATCAACCCTGCGTCCTCATGGATGCTAGATAGATTTGTTTCTGCTGAGCCATGACAGAACTCCCTGGCCATTTCTTCTGTACAGTCAAGTGACCCAGTCATACATATTACATATATTCTTTTTCTTGCAGTATCCTCCATTGTGTTCCATCGCAAGTGACTAGATGTATTTCCTTGTGCTATGAAGCAGGATCTCATTACTCTGATGTATTTTAAATAATGATAATAACAATAACATTAACAAGTACTTACAAATACCTTGAGAACTTACTATGAAGCAGGCACTATGATACATATACTTTATATGCCATATATTATGTAACCCATCCATCAATCCTAAGACACATATAATACTATAACCTGGAAGTCTTGGCTGTACCTTGCCTCTCCTCACATAGCTGACTTATTAGCGGTAGAGATAGGCTTTGAACCCAGGTCGCCTGGCTGCAAAGCCTGGGTATGTAACTATCAATGTTTTATTTTTAACAATTCTTTATCTAGCATATGCTTTCCCTTGAGGGTCTAATTATACTTCTTGGTCATCTTGGCAATTACAGTTCCTGTTTCAAAAGCAGTAGAAAATAGAACAAAGACAGCAAGCTGTGAGTCTGACTGTCTAGATTCAAGTTCCAGCCCATCACTTAGAAGCCATGTGATCTTGGGTAATGCATTCATGCCTGTGCCTCAGTTTCTTCTCTCATGATCACAACAGTGCCTACCTCTTAGGGCCTTAGGAGTATTAGATGAAATGACGCTTGAATACCACTTAGCTAGTGCTTGACTGGCACTCAGTACATGTCATGACTGCCCTAGGTTTTTAAACAGGACATTTGGCAGTCAGTTACCCATTTTATACATCTGTCTTTAGTCACTGTTGTGGATGTGAATTCATTCCTAAGAGATGAGTTCCTCTTATGAGGACAAAACCACGCTTCTGGCCATGCTTAGGATTGCCAGATGTAGCGAATAAAAATACAGGATGCTCAGTGAAATTTGAATTTCAGGTAAACAATGAATAATTTTTAATATAAATATGTGAATATTGCATGGGACAGATTTATACTGAAAACTCTTCATTGTTTATCATTGCTGAAATCTGGTGTTTAAATTAAAATTTAACTGGGCATCATTATTTTATCTGGCAGCCAGCTGGCCCTATGCCTTGGGAGGTCCCCTGTGTAGCCAGTACTCTGCCTTCCAGCATATACATTCTCACTGGTATAATTTACTTGTTTACTCTGACTCTCCTTTCGGTTTGCTGCATTCTTTTAAGTCAGCAAATGTTCTTAATTTATGTTTTTATTCCCAGTGTTCAAAGCTATATTTCTATACCTCTGCCGGAATTCATACAATATAACCTATAGATATATAACTTTTAAAGAAAAATATGACTTAGTATATATTATATATATTATTATGCTCTTTTATTTAAAAATTTTTACATTGTTTCTTAGACATCCTTCTAAGTCAGTACACATAGTAATTTCTACCTTTCCTCTAAGAGCTGCAAAGTTTCTCTTATAAGAGAGGTGCGGCATAAACGGCTGAATCCAGGACCCAGAAATCCCACTTCCAGGAAGCTGCCCTACAAAACTGAGTGGAAGAGGTACATATAGAATGTCACTGTCACAAAGTCTGCAAAAGCAAAACACTGGAAAAACATGTATATTCATCAATATAGAACAGACATGTAGGTATTAAAAACATTGCCAGGGGAGCAGATTTGGAGACATGGAAAGTTATTTGCAACATATTACTAAGTGAAGAAAGTGGGTTAAAGTGGTATATATACCATTTAATCTAGTTTTTGTAAATAATAAAAAAGTATGATCTCAATTTTACATAATAGATATTGACAAAAAAAGAGTGGGAGCTTATGGCAGGGAATTTACTGAATATCATATCTGGGAAATACATCTATATAAAATTTCTATTTTCTCCCAATATTGTATGTTTTCTAAATGCCTTTTAAATGACATTAAACATTGTTCATCACATAAGCTGAGGGATAAACCTGCCTATGCAGTATGAAGCCAATTCTCTGAGAAGTAAATCTCTATCCGTATATGTAAGTTTGGAAAAGTCACTGAAATGTTAACAGAGCTTTCTCTGAGTGGTGGAATTATAGGCAATTTTGATTTTCTTAATTATATTTTCCCATATCTTAAAATTATTTTAAAAATATTTTGTTTTACTCCAGAGATCTGTTAGACAATTTGTATTGGGTCTTATTCAGTTCAGCCACAAAGATCTATGTATTTGCAAACAAAAGAAATAGAAAATATAAGTTTTCCCACTATGGGGCTAATTTTTATTTAATAATAAGTAACTTTTATTTCTGTATGATGCTTGGGAACTAACGAGTTATAAAGAGTGTTGATGCAGCATTATGAATAACTGGTTATGACTAACAGGATAGGCATCACCATATTTGTTATTTAAATTTGTCAGAATCTCAAATGTCTTTTGAGTTATCCAAATATATTCATATATTAAGAAGATTTCAGTTAAGGTTTAGTCTTCTTCAGGGAAATTATGTACTAACTAGAATTCTTTTATAGAAATATGGCAATTAAAACACATTTACAGCAACTGTAGTCATTTTACTAATGCATCTACTCATTCATTTAACTTATATTTACACACATAGAAAACATAAAGAGAGACTATGAACATAATATAAATAATATGGGCTTTCAGGCTACAAAACATGGGTTCGAATTCTGTTCTGCCCCTCATATGACTCTGGTGATGTTACTGAAATTGAATCTTGGCTGCCTTATCCAGAAAATGGTTTACCTTAAGGTCTACCTTATAGGATGCTATGAGATTAAATGAGATGCGGTATGCACTGCCTTAAATAATCACTGCCGTAAGGTAGGAGCTCAGCAAATAACTCTATTTATGTTCTATTTTTGGCATGAATCTAGGTGCTGATGTGTTAAGATAAAAATTTGATCCAGTATAGATTCTTCTGTTGACCATCACTTAGTCATAGGATGTGTATATGACTGTGTGTGTGTGTGTGTGTGTGTGTGTGTGTGTGTGTGTGTGTCTGCATCTCTGTGTACATCTGTTTGAGTATTTAATACAATAAGGCTGAAAATGACTATGTATGATGGGGGGAAAGACAGACTCTCTCGGGAAATCAAATGAAAGGGAAATGATATCTTACAGAAACAATTATGGAGAATCTTCTGAGGAGTTATTGCTGGGGCTAAGACATGAAAAATGGATAGTATTCAAACATGTGAAAATGAAGATGGAAATGGCTAAGGATAGTACATATTTGGTTGAGAGTGTTGCAAAAGAAGGCAGGGAGGCTAATAAAGGCAATTACCTGGTAAGTTGGTTGGAACATGGGGAACAAGGGGCATAAAGAGGAAAAGTAAAAGATCTGTCTGAAAATATGGCAATGCACAACACATGACCCATCTAGAGCAGAGCTTCTATTTTAATAGACAAAACAATCTCCCTCAAAGAAGATTATTCATGTTTGAGGAATTTTACAGATATTTAATGTTCTAGGTGATGACACATTTTAGAGACACAAGACAAGTTTGGGTCCCAACTCTCCTTCCCACTAGCTGTAAAAATTTAATCAAGTTACTTAATCTTTTTGATTTTCAGTCCTGCACAACTGTGATAGATAGTACATGACAGGAGTATTGTGAAAATAAATAGAAACAAAGTATCCAGATGACTCATCAGAACGCTTGACATCAGCAGGGCTCAGTCCATATTAATTGTCCTCCCCCACCACAGTCACCAGACTGGTCTCCTCACCTTTTCCCAAACCTCCTCTCTCTCTGCCGAACATATTTTTGGGACAATCATATCTATGGCCCTCTTGTTCATGCTCTGAGGAGTGTTTAATAAGAGACCTCTCCTTGCATGCTGTTGGCCAAGGTATTGCCAGCAGGTTGAGTAAGAGCACAAACACCTAGAGGGGTGAGATAATTGGCATGAAGTCCATTTGCAGAGTTGACTCCTGGCCTATCAGGAGGATCCAGAGAAGGTTGATTTTGGGGGAAATCCCAGCTAGACCAACACATCCAATGGAAGTAAAAGCTGCATTAAAAAATAAAATTTCATGGGGTATAATTGACTTACAATGTCGTGTTAGCTTCAGGTTTACAGAAAAATAAATCCGTTATACATATAAATCTGCCTTTAAATGAATGACTGAAATGAAAATACAGCAATAATGAAAGCAGATGGAGGAGAATTTTCTTTTTCTTTGTTAAGATTATCATTAACACTGAAGCTTCCATCTACCACAGCTAACCAACTCAGGAGAGATTCAGCAGAAGGGAGAAATTTTAGAATAGTACATGCTCATCACAGCTAAGATGGATACCATGTAGCAACACTGCATTAGGTTCAAAAAAGAAAAACAAACAAACAAAAAACAGACACAGTGAAAAGTAATGGTCAAAATATCAAAGAGTCAATGGACTTCACAGGTTTGTGTCAAGAATCTTGAGTTTGGTTCAGGGTACCTCAGTGCCAGCAGGGTGTAACAGAGAAAATAGAGCTTATAAAGTCATCCCACATTCTCCGTCTTCTTATGAAATATTCTGTGAAATCAATGTGACTTATCTGAGTTCTGGAATTGGATTTTTTTTTTGGGTGGTGGTACATGGAAGGAAAATAGTTGAATATAAGTTCAACAACGGAGGACCCCCAAATTTCTCAGTCACTATTTGATTACATACATCATCACCTTTCATCTTTGTAGCAACAAACTTACACAGTGGCTGTCACCTCTAGTTTTTGGATAAGGAGACTGAGGCTCAGAGACGATAAGGAAGGTGGTGCCAGTGAGGGAGTGGTCAAACTGTGATGTGAATGCAGCTTTCTCTGACTCCAATGATCACTAAGGACGCCAAGTGGGAAAATGTAAAGCAAAATAAGATTTGCCAACAGTGAATTATCACAGCATCGTAAATCAACTATACTTCAACATAACTTTTTCAAAAAAGAATTGCCAGTGGTATACGCAGTAGTTGTGTGCATTGTTGAATCTCTTGTGTGGGCTGAAGCACCTAAATCAGTGGGTTCCTACAAGAAGCATGCAGTTACACACAAGGGACTCAAGGTACTTAGGAAGCAGCCTAACATGGGTACGGAAGTTGGATTAGGATTCTCAATTAATCTCCCCACAGCCTCTAGTTTCCTGCCATTAACATCTGCGATAGGCCCATGAAATGATCAACAGCTACTCCTGACTCAGGTATGCCTTTAGCCACTGTCTGATATGCTGTAAGATGGTAGCAGTGTAGTAAATGGACATAGAAGTAGCTAAGATTCTCTTATAAAAACATTTGTTTCACAGAAAAAGGGGGTGGTGACTAAGGAGAAGAACATTTCTGAATTCGACTAACATGCCTGTTTTGTTTTTTTCTGAAGCAATGTAAATAATAAAGGCAAGGGGGTAGGATAATTTATTGAAACACTTGAAACACTTGATTTGTATCTGGAACTTACTGTATTTTTTCTTTCCAAAATTTGAAAGATATTCCTTAGAACAACAAACTTATATTGAACTATATTCCCTTGCCTCATTGGAGATTGGCGCTACAGGAGGGAAAGCAGAATTTTCCCTAAGAAACACTCTTCCGAGTTTTTGTTCTTCAAAAGTCTGAGCTCCTAAAAGACTGATGTGTAGAGATAACTTTAAGGAGAGAAGTAGGCATGATAGAGGCCTACTATCAGATATAATTTAAATAAAATAAAACCATGTGCCATTTAAAAAACGTGTGCAAAATGCATACCTGCTACATTTTTAATACATAAATTCTAAAATTTTAAATATAAAATCTAAGCACCACTGAGCAAATTCTGGGATTAGTAACTCTTGTTCAGGAGCAAAGCCCTTTCTTTGCATAGCCCTAGTAGAGTCCGTGGTTTAGAGTCACCCAATGTCTTTATAAAAACCTACTCTATGGGACAAATGCCTGACCATGTGTTCTTCTAAGGTGTTACACCTTGCTTTTACTTTGGGTAATATGGTTTTTGTGAAGTCGAAGACACAATGAATTGGTTCCCAGGTCTGCCTGCATCAGAATTACCTATGAGGGTTTTTGTTCTATTTATAATACTAACATCCTGGCTCTATCCCTGGATACACAGATTTGGTAGATCTGGGGCAAGACTCAGGACTCTGCTTAGAAAGGCTTCACAGGTGACCAACTGGTTGTGAGAGTTTGGCACTAGTTTCAGACAGTGGATCTGTTCTTCCTGAGAAAGTTATGATATAGTCTCATTTTAAATTACCTCATTTCTTTCAGTAGTACAGAATATCGGTATTTTTCTAAAAATGTTGACCTGATAATTTTCAGCTGATAATGTTAATATCTGGAGATTGTAAACATTAAGCTCTTTGTTCAAAGGAAGGTAAGAAATACTGCTCTTTATTATTTCACCAGTGAGAAATATAAAATTTAATTTTGTAAGCAGAATTGGAAATATTTCTCTTTAAGCTACAGAACAGTAGTTCTGGGGAAGACCCTACTTTGCTTGACCTGGAAAGACCACATTCTCACTATGAGTTCCTTACTCAAGGGCAACCCCTTCATACCTCCCTTTAGTTCCAGGATTTTCAATTCAGTGAAATCTTTTTTTTTTTTTTTTTTTGTCTTTTTGCCATTTCTTGGGCCACTCCTGCAGCATATGGAGGTTCCCAGGCTAGGGGTCCAATCGGAGCCATAGCCACCGGCCTGCGCCACAGCCAGGGCAACTCGGGTATCTGAGCCTCGTCTGCAGCCTATGTGACAGCTCATGGCAACACTGGATCCCTAAACCACAGAGCAAGGCCAGGGATCGAACCCGCAACCTCATGGTTCCTAGTCAGATTTGTTAACCACTGAGCCACGATGGGAACTCCCAATTCAGCGAAATCTTATTTGAGCTATACTCAGACATGGAATTAGATTTATACTGTATGTGAAACTTCATCCAGCCATACCTGGTCCAATCTCAAGTTATCCAGGGAAGTCATAGAATTAATGTGACCCCTGGGAACTGGGAAGTCTCACCAAAGGTGCTGCTGTGTATTTACTTGATTTCTGTGCTCAAATCATGAAGCTATGCAAAAGTAATCACTGCATTTACTTCACAAGTTTTATGATGCCTGGATAGTAAATCTGAGTTTTGGGGAAGATATATATTTGTGTTTACTTGACATTCTACAATTTCTAATTTTAGAGTTTTAAAACTAAGAATAACATAGACTTTTTCTTTAACAGAGACTTTTCTTTTTATATAACTTAAATAGTTAGGCTTTGTTTTGAATAAAGTCTTCTTAATTAGGATCAACTATATCTATCTATGAAATTGAAGTATAAAGGAAATCTCACTTAACATAAAATCTCAAAATCGACCCTTTTAAGGCAAGTGTAAAAATAGTATAAGTCTAAGTTTTATTAAGTTAGCCAGAAGCATTTTCTCCTTTATCTACTTCCTAATCTCATTCCACCATCTACGACCTGCGCTGCTATCATCACAACTGCAAATAGTTCTGTAATCACTATGGTGCCCTGGACTAGAAGTCAAGGCTAATAACAACAACAACGACAACAACAACAACAACAATGATGGCTAGTCTGAATGTAGCTTATTTTGTGCCATTCTCTGCTCCAAGGGTTTTACATAGGTTGCTTCATTTAATCCTAAATGATATACACCATGCTATAGGTGTAGGTGGGCAAACAGGCACAGAGAGGTTACATAACTCATTCAAGGTCAAACAGCAAGGGGCGGACTCAGAGTTATTCTGAGTCCATAATCTGAGCTCTTAACCAAGATGCCACCTGGCTTCTGGATTCTGGGTTTTGCATCTGCCACTTATTGTCTATTTGTTGCAGGGGAAATCATGGCATCTGTCATCTCAGATTCTCAATCAGTTAAATAGGTATAACATCCCTCTGCTCATTTTGTATAGTGTTATAGGAACTAAAGGAAAAATAGGAAAGTCTCTGGCAGCACCAGACAGCTATCAGGGTCTACTAGTACTATTATAAATTCAGAGCAAGACCTCATGTAATTGGCTTTGAAATCTCTGGCTATCACGTTTACTTCAGCTGTTTCATTCTATCTTCATCCCCTGTCTCAACATGGTAAATGAGACTTTGGAAAAAGATTAGGGAGGAAAAAAAAAACATAAAACAAAATATCGCACTCTTATGGATCAGTTGACAGCATTTCCATTCAGGACACAGTCTACATAATAAAGGACTTACATCGTTCTACTTCAAGGTCAATCTAATTTGAAAAGAAATCTAGGACGAGGGTTGATATTTAAATGTTTATACTCAGAGGCACATATACTCACAGGAATGGCTAAGTTCTTTCAGTGAGGACTTAAAGTGTTCATTAAGGCAACCATACGGGGTCTGGTGTTAGAGCCGGAATGACAGGCATTAAGGTCTGACCCCCTACCTGTGTACAGAAGGCCTCCCTCCTTCCTGAGAAAAACTGACTGCCTCTCCTGAACAGGTTGTGCATGGTGCTGGGAGGAAGCAATGACATAAAACTTTAGTTCTACCTTTATGGACAAAGAAAAACAAGAGAGAAATTTACTCGAAGCACAAAGGAGATTCGAGAGATCTTAAAACTAATAATGCTAACCATGCAGTGTAGCAAAAAGAGCCAGACTCTGGAATTGGTTTGAATCCCGATCCTGTTATACACCAACTGCATGACCTTTACCAGCAGGCTCAAGGACACAGATTCTGGAATCAGACGGATCCCAGCTTTGCTACTTATTATATGCAGAAAAAAAAAAACTTAATGGGAATGTATCATCTATGAATGATTACCCCTCTGTGCTCTAGGTTTTTAAAAAATATTTTCATAATTTCTACAAATACATATTACTTTTACAATTAGGGAAAATAACACAACCTAACTGAAGAGCAATAAAGGGGGCAAGAAATATAAAGGTTGAAAAGGATGTCTGGAGAAAATGCATGAAGGTAGCATTAAAAATATATATATATTTTTATGGCCACACCTGCGGCATATGGAAGATCCCAGGTTACCTATGTCACAGCTCAGGGCAATGCCAAATACTTGACCCACTGAGCAAAGCCAGGGATTGAACCTGCATTCTCATGGACATTATGTCAGGTTCCTAACCCATTCAGGGAATCCCTAAAATGTCTTTGATTCGATACAGCTTGCTTCGGTGTCTAGATTAAGGAAATTACCGAAAAACCAACAGTGAACGATGCAACCCAAAACTAATGAAATATATATCTATATTATATAAGAATATGTCTTTGAGGTGCAACAATTGGATGCTGCAGTTTTCTTATGGCAAACACTAATATTAACATGTAACCTCAGCCACAGCAGCGAACGGCATAGGAAATGGTAGGAGTCACTCAGGGATTACAATACTGTTATAGGTAATTTTCAAAATTTACATCCACATATGGACAATTAAGAATCAGCTGTCTCTTGTCTACTATTACTTTATTGACACATGGATGTGAAAATAAACTCCTAGAGGAAGAGGCTATGCCTACTTGTCTTGAATCATAATATACACCCTGTTTCAATGTCACATAAATAAGGGTCAGAAATAAGCTACACATTGTATGGGTGATGGTAGTTAGCTTGCAAGGGGCCTGGGGTCAATTAATAGTTGATTGCTTCCACAGCGGCCCCTCCAAAATTCTCCATGGGCCATCTTTAACCCTTTTCCCTCTCAACTAGCCCTGAAGACCAAGGGTGAATTCATTCTATGAAAATGTAAAAAAAAAAAAAACCAAGAAAAGGAGTTCCCGTCGTGGTGCAGTGGTTAACGAATCAGACTAGGAACCATGAGGTTGCGGGTTCGGTCCCTGCCCTTGCTCAGTGGGTTAACGATCCGGCGTTGCCGTGAGCTGTGGTGTAGGTTGCAGACGCAGCTCGGATCCCGCGTTGCTGTGGCTCTGGCGTAGGCCGGTGGCTACAGCTCCGATTTGACCCCTAGCCTGGGAACCTCCATATGCCACAGGAGCGGCCCAAGAAATGGCAAAGACAAAAAAAAAAAAAAAAAAATGTAATACAGCATTGATTAAACAACTCTCTATTCAAATTTTATATCTATAATAACAACAGCTTAGATATGCAATGACCATTATCCACAAAATTATAAGGCCTAGTGTTGTGCGTTTATGTCTGGCTAATTTATTAGGTACCTACACAATGATAAATATCTATAAAAAAAATCTTAAAATTCCCATTACTGTTTCATTTTTCCACTCATTAAGTTCATTTCCCTGACTGCAAACAGCAGCTTAACATGTTTTTCAATTCATATTTGGATATCTTCTTTTAATTAAAATTTGTCAACTTCCCCATTAGCATACTTGCTCTCTTAACAGGATAGTTCTATCAATCATGCCTCACAGTTTATGCACGTAAACCTAAATGGCTATGCGGAGCCACCATCAATAAATAGAAAACGCCCCTGGAGGGCTCCCCTAAATGGATTATCCTCCTTCTGTCTCACTTGTTTTTGCCCCATTCACCCCTTCTCATTACTATACTTTGCTTCAAAAGAGACGTAAGACTGGGCTCCACACTGCAGAAACAGAGAGCAAAACAGATAAGTCAGAGACACTGATGATGAATCTTTGACTTGGGTAAGTTTAATAATGCACTTACAAGGGCTATGAGTCTGAGACCATGTTTTGCAGAATTTCTTTGAGGGAAAAGCTACATGATGCTAGTTATTGAGTGCTACCATGAATAAAACAGGGCAAAAAATCAATGACTTTTCCAGAGGATACTTGTATTTGGCAATAACCCAGATTCATAGACTAGTTTTTATCTTATTTGGTTCCATTGAATCCTATATTGTATTTTCAATGAAGATAGCCATAAGATACTCACTGTATTCATAAAAATAAAGAGCTTTAATGAAGCACTAAGACTATATGACTTTCTGTAATGTCATGTTTAAAGCTGCTCTGGGAGATAAATTAGTTGAAAAAGATGTAGACGTAAGCAATTTTTGTTTGAGCATCTGTATAACATTGTTGGCTACATTTCCCATTCCACCAAAAAATGATTTCATTTGTGGAGTAGTTTGTCTTAAATTCCTGTTTTAAATAGTAATTAATAAAATGCGTCGAATGCTTACTTTTCTCCAAGAACTTAACATGTACTAACTCAGTTTATTGTCACAATAACCCTAGGAAGTGGGAAATATCCTTCTGCTCCTTTTATACATGAGAAAATTGAGGCAAAGCATGGTTACATAACTTGCCCAAGGTCACACAGCTAGATCCTTCTCCAACCTAATTTGCTGCCATGTTCCCATTAGCTCATCTCCTTCTAGCCAAGCTGGGCTTCCTTATATTCCTGGAACACATGAAACTGACCTTCCTCAGGGATTTTGGCTTTGCAATTTCCTCTTCCTGGAATGTCCTTTCTCTGATCTTGATATCACTACTTTAAACATTTTTTTTTTTATTCAGGTCTCAGCTCATATGTTGTCTCCTTGGAGGGACATTCCTTGGTTAACCTCCTTAATATTGTTCTCTTCCCCAAACTCCGTCTATGGCATTACTGTACTATTTTTATTTTCTTTATAGCACTTATTTATCTATACCTTGCTTGTCTATGTATCTTCTATTCAATACCCTAGAAAGTAAAGTCCATAAAGGCCAGAGCCTTGTCCAGTGTGTAATTGTCATTTTATTGCTGATAACTGTGTTTGACACATGGCATAAGCCTGAATATTCACAGAATAAGTAAATGAATGAGTGAATGAATGAATGAGAAAAGAACTGGAATACATTTTAGACACTATGTCCAGTAAACGACTATTCTATAATTTGGGGAGAGAAGAGTGGAGGCAGACTCCAGTCTGATGGGCTCATCTTTATTTAGAAATAAGGGAGTCAAGCCACGAATATCAGGGTCACAATCTGGAGTAGTCCTTGAAAGCTTCTGGCAATAAGAAATCTTGTGTGAGACTTGGCTTTTGCTTTTTGAGCAATCAAATTACGTGAAGGAACATTGTGAAAAACAGTTAGAAAGATATCTGGGTGTAATAAGTTCAGAGTCAGGTGAACTTGGTTTCTAAAACTAGGAAATACGTCACTCACAGCTAAGTTTAAGTCCTTGGCTTTCCTTACGATGTTTATCACAATCATAACTTGGTTTATTAAGTCCCCACATCTTGAAAGAGCAGTTTGACTCTGCATTCTCCATACTGTGGGCTTCATTTTAGTATTGATGATTTGTCTGTGTATTCTGAGACTACTGTACCAGATGGTGATGGTGTGTGGCTTGCATCTCTTCTGGGTGACCAGGGCGAACTTGACCGGGTGGGAAAGGAATCCACAGTTGTAAGTAATGGACGAAGTGGGCACAGATCACAGGTGATCACTGATTAATTACAGCTTTTTTTTTTTAATAGTTACCATCTGTCTCCATCAAAAATATGAATATCAGTTTAGAGAAATAGAAAAAGCACTGGACTGGGTGTTCAAAGACATGGGTTCTAAATCTGATCCTACTGCTTACAAGTGGTGGGACCCAGGGACAGCCAACAAATCATGCTAGGCTTTGTGTTTCTTACCTATCAAACAAAGGAGGATTAGACGCCATAGTCATTTATGGCCCTGCCAGCTCTGATAGTCTATTACTCTATGAGACAAAAAAACCATCTCAGGATCATTGTAATAGCTTTTAGTTTTCCAAAATTGAAGACCAGAGTACTCACATAATAATAATTCTGATTTATAAGGGACTCAATAGACTTATAACTAAAAGAATTTTTCCAAAGCCTTTTAGTTTATGTTTCCTTTGTCTAAATCAATGGAAGAACAGAATATCCCAGCTGACTCAGGTACACATTTTCCTACATAATGAGAAAGAGGTTTTTAAAAAAATTCCAGGTAAGTCATTACAGTATTCTTCTAATCAAAATTCTTTTGAAAATTCTTTTTTTTTTTTTTTTTTTTTTTTTGTCTTTTTGCCATTTTCTTGGGCCACTCCTGTGGCATATGGAGGTTCCCAGGCTAGGGGTTGAATCAGAGCTGTAGTCACCAGCCTATACCAGAGCCACAGCAACATGGGGTCCGAGCTGTGTCTGCGACCTACAGCACAGCTCACGGCAACACTGGATCCTTAACCCACTGAGCAAGGCCAGGGACCGAACTCTCAACCTCATGGTTCCTAGTCAGATTTGTTAACCACTGAGCCACCAGGGGAACTCCTTGAATTCAAATTTTAACTCTGCTTCTTGCTTGCAGTAGGATTTGAGAAAATTACCATAGGAATTAAACTCATTTTTGTTACCTGTAAAAATCAAGAATATTATGTAACTAATCTAGGGGCAATAATATAAATTAAAGCAGTTAGTGTTAATGATGCATAGTAGTCATCTTGTGGCTTTCACTACTTTATGCAGTAGACTAGATTTACGCCTAAGTTGCATATGACAGAAAGGATAGAAATATAAAGCCAATTTAAAGGTAGATACCGTTCCTTTATGAACCTTGCATTCAAACGCTAACAGATGTATTCATTTCCCCATTCTTTCTTAAGTATGTATGTGCTATCACCTATCATAAATGCCCGTCCTGATCTTGACTCTCTGACAAATGCCTACACATTTTTTAAAGCACAAATGCAAGTTACCTCCTCTTTGAAACTTTATTTGATGCCATAGGCTGTTCCTGCAGCATTCACATAAAACTCAAAAAAAAAAAAATCATTTATAAAAACTTACTAAGGGCTTCTGGTGGTGCTGGGGAACTCTGCTAGGGCCACATGAGAGCCCTTCATTGAATTCATCAAATTTTGTTTGTTTCCCATACTTTGGGATGGTAAAGCACTTTTACATTACAAAATGGAGACTGACATAAAGTTGCCAACTTTTCATTTTCCAGGTAAGGATATATAATCAGATAAGTAACTGCTATTGACTACCAAAGATGACATAGCATTTTGAGAGAAAAACATAAAATCTCAGAATTAAAAAACAAGAATACAGGCTTCATGGAAAACTTTATGGAGTGGGTCTGCATGGTTAGGAAAGAGGCACTGGGGGGATCCACTGGTTCCACATAGATTTTTGTGTCAATTTGATGGGTTTTTTTGGAGATGTTGTTTCCTATTCCATTTTGCATTTCTACTGCAGTGCCCACTGTCAAGGAGAAAGTACTCAATGAACATTTATGAATAAGGCAGAGAACTCTGAGGCCCTTGGTAACACCTTATAGCTCAGAACACCTTTGAGAGGAGACAGCCACGGTGAGGATGTGGGGGAGGCGTGTGTGCGTGTGTGTGTGTGTGTGTGTGTGTGTGTGTGAACTGATGTAATTTATTTCACACATTTCCCAGGCACCAGCTATTTGGAAGATTTTATGCAAAGTTGTGGGATTGTCTTGCCAGAGAACAAGGATCCTGAGGCATATCACTGTGGGACTCTCTTCCTTGACACCATCTAAAATATCCCATGCGACATCTTAGGTAGATTAAGAATTATAATGAATATACCTACATTAAATAGATAACATTCACTTAATACTCATTATGTGTCAGGCGTCATTACAAGTTCTTTGCCTGTACTATCTCGTTTAATCATTACAACAGTCTTTTGAGAAAGTTTGATTACTGCCCCATGGTAAAGATGAACAAACTGAGGCTTGCGGGGGTTAAAAGGTTTGCCCAAGGTCACATATTTAGCCATTGGTAGAAGTAGGTCTCAAATTGGATCTAATCGTCTTTAGAGCTCATCAAAACTCTTGGGTCTCTTTCTAGCTACATATTTCTATGATGAGAACCATTTTAGATGAATTGCTTATCATTTTAAATACAAGGAGAAAATGAAAATATTTCTTCAGAGCCTGAATTTTAAAGCTGGCATCACACCATGTTTTCCCACTTAAAAGCTGTGTGACCACAAGCAAGTTCTTTAACCTCTTTGAACTTCAGTGTCTACATCTCTAAGATGGGGATAAAAGCCCTTCTTTCTGTGTTTTGGGGAGGATTAGATGGATAACGTAAGTAAAACAGCTAGAAAAGGGCCTGGATTATGAATGAGGTTTAATAAATTTTAATTCACTATGGAGCCTCGCAAGATAAAATGACATTTTCAAATTAAAATCCTATCAAATATTAGCAAAAGGATGAGAGCAAATAGATTATCGCTCTGGTGAGTAAAGGTGCCCATATTCACACAATCTTTAGAGAACCATGGGGATTATCTTTGCTGGAGCCCTCATTTGAATTAAGAGCATAGCGATTAGGCATTTCAGCATAGGAAGAAGTTTATATTTGATTTAAACCACAGATGCACATTTGCCGCATCTAAACATTCCAATCCTTGGCTAAAGATGTAACAAGCTACTTCAGCAAACCTGAAATTGCAAAATAAATGGAAAATGCTTCATCATTTAAAAAGAAATAGCAAAGGGATGAAAAGACCAAAGCATACATGGGCACCAGTGAGAAAAATTAGGCAGTAGGAAGTCTCCTCTGCTTTTTAAAAGCTGACAAATGACAAATGACTTCATTGGATAGGCAGGATATAAAACCAAAAGATCCATCTCTATCATCTTAACACACAAATGCTTTTGGAAAAAAAGTGTACATTATCTTTATGTAATTTCATTTGGGCCCAACTATTTCTCAATGAGAAAACCAAGTTGCAGAGCAATGTGTAAAATACCAACTTATTTTGTAAAAACAATGTCATGCTGAGTGTGCTTTGTACATATTTGCATGAACATGGGGAAGGTATGAAATGTTCAAGCCAGAATGTCACATTGGGAACCTCAAGACTGGCTGGAGAAAGATTGTTGTTTCTTATATATCTCTGCATTATCTCACCAAATAGTATGAGCATATATTAACTTTGGTACAACAGGAAAACAATAAAAAGAAAAAAGAAAAAAATGTACATTTTAAAATATTCATCCACCCATTCATTCATTTATTTGTTCATCATCCAAAATGTATTGACTCCTTACCAGTGACCATGAGGTAGACTAAATTGGTCTTCCTTGAATTCTCAGACCCGACTTTTCCAGAGGCATGCTGGCTAAATTTAGTTTTACTTTGTGGGGTTAGCAATGTGGTTCTGTGCTCTGTCCTAAAATCCTGTCTTGTTCCTCTTGGGATTAATAAGATATATGAAATTCAAACCTTTGGAATTAATTTCACTCCTTTCCTTTCTATCTGTAGCTATTATACTCTAGGGAGGGTTGATTGACTCCCCACTTCCATTGAATTGCAGGTGGCCACTGGTGGCAAGAACTGGAATTTACTGTTAACCCACTCCCCCGCCCCAGAAAACAAAACAGTTTTTCAGTTCTGACTCTTCCACTAACCAAATATGTAATATTGGTAGGCTACTTCCTTCTTGTTGAACCTCAGCTTCACCTTCTCTCTTTGATTAATAATACCTATCTTAAAGTATAGCTATCAAGCTCCAATGGAGTTAGATATCAGAAGTTGTAATAAATTGTCAAGTGACGGACGTGTGTATACTACTGTTTCTCCACAAAGAATCCATGGTTTTACTTCCAACAGAGGACAATGATACATGTTTACAAGTTTGGGAGATTTCCACTTGAAGCAAGACCACAATAAATCTGAATGATGCTCAGAAGCAACCACTGCCATGTTAGGCAACTGCAATTTCTTCCTGGTAATGATCACAAATCCAATTAACCAACAAGCATATCTGACCTGGTATAATCGTCTTCAACAAGCATGTGCTTTGGAATTGGTGAGTACCTTCCTGGAGAGATGGGCGGCAGGGAGGTTTTATATTCTAAAGTGCCATTGTTGCCAGAGAGTAGATGGTTTTCCATTGGTGGAGAGTAAGCTAAGGGGTGAAAAAAAAAAGAAAAAGAAATCTGTTATGTGGGTGATTCAATGTGTCATGCTATCGTTCGGTTAAAAATAGAAAGGGTTTGTCACACACTAAGAATTTTCTTATCCATCAAGATGGGGGAGTTGCTGTTTGTTTGCATTTAATATGTACAGGGACATGGTGACCTTTAGGATTGGAAAGACGCAATAGCAGTGATATCTGTACGCCCAGCTAGTATAATTAGGTGAAGAGAAAAATTGGAGAGACCCAGCACTCACATTTTCAGAACGATGATTAATTTTCTATTGTAATAAAAATGTTAGCTTTCTAATTGCAGAGCTCACATTCTTTTCACATAATTAATATCAAATCACCAAAAGCAGAAGGCTCTTAAGAGCAAGTTCTTGTATAAGACTTTCATCCCATCCCAGGAAGGCTAAGAACTCTTGCCTTCCTTTTGTGATCCTCCACCCAAATTCACCCCCCTTTTGAGCAACTGAAAACCCCTCCCAACCCCTGCCTCTACTCTCCCCAAATGCATGTCACACCTTGAGAAATCCAGGTCTGATCATGCTGTTCTCTTGTTTCAATCTTTCCACTGACACTATTGCATTGAATATAAATTCTCCCTTTCATCATTTTTGCAAGACTGACTCATTTCAATAATCCCCCTTACACATAGGCTATGGTCCTTAAGTAAAGCCTGTTCTTCCTAATATCTGTGACTTTGTTCCACTTTTCTAGCTATCTTTACTTCTATCTCTTAGCTCACCTTTGATTCTGAAATCTTAACCATTCTTTAAGATAAAATCCAAATGCCACCCTCTGCATAAAGATTTTTCTGGTCTTCCAAAAACAGGTGACATCTTTTTCTACTGAATGCCCAAAGGATGTTTATTTTTGCCTCTTTCATGGCAAACACATCCCTTTCATTTTGCCAAATACTGCAGCTATTCATGCATCTGACTTTAGCCTTCATTTCAGTGAGGGCCATGACCGCATATCCTTTGGATCCCACATATTAACTTACAAGTGTCTTGCACATATTGGAATTATTCAATACATATTTCTTGAACTGAATAGCAAGTTTTGTTTTCTCCTTTTTTTTTCTACCTGACATTGACCTTATACGCCCTTTAAGAAGAGGCTCACAGAGCCTCAAGACTGATTTTTCTAAATTTATCTGGTTTGAAGAACTTTTAAACTCTTTCATACTAGGGTAAAGCTGATCTCTGCATACTGCCTACCTGAAAAAGAGACACACTTGGGGGCAAGTCATTTTAGAATCATCCTTGAGAAAAGCAATAGCTAACATAATAGGCAGGTAACAAAATTTTCCAACCTTTCAATTTCTCTCAGGAGAAACATCCGAATCTAAGAGAGGTTCATTGACTTACTTAAGACCATAGTACTAATTAATGACAGGTCCTGAGGACATTACGAGTTCCCAATCTTACAACTGGTTTCTCACAATTTCAGAATGAGCAAATTCACTGATGTTGACAAAACAGTCCCCTAAACTCACATCAAAAATGAATTGCTTCTAAATCTAGGCTCCCAAGACAGAATCTTCCTGTTGACCTATTAAGAAGAAGGGGAACACAAGGCTTATGTAGCAGTGGACTTTGTGAGAGCCCAGTCCAGCATCTTACTCTTAGTTGTTGCCCTAGAAGCCCCCACGTCCAACCACCTCTACTGCCATAGGGACTGACATTTTCCTCCGGCTTCGCTGCCAATATAACAAGTTCAGATACAGGTAAGAACTCTAATGATGGTGATTAAGGATCATGATGTCACCATTTGAGGGCAAGGTCCTTTCTCCCAGGAAGAAGCACAGTGCTATTCTGGTTTATTTTGTTGGGTCCTCTTTCCCACTCTGCTACTATCTAGTTTTGAACAAGGAAAAGAGGCTACTATGGAATGTGAACTATCACGCTCTAGGGCTTAAGAAATAGCATTTAAAATGTGCTCTTCCTTAGAATACTACTCTGCCATAAAAAGAATGAAATGATGCCATTTGCAGCAACGTAGATACAAATAGAGATTCTCATACTAAGTGAACTAAGTCAGAAAGGGGAAGACAGATGACCATATGATATCACCTATGTGTGAAATCTAAATATGACACAAAGGAACTTTCTGCAGAACAGAAACAGACATAGAGAATAGATTTGTGGTTGCCAAGGGGGAAAGAGGGTTATGGAGGAAGGGTTGGGAGTTTGGGATTAGCAGATATAAACTATTATATAGAGACAATGGATAAATAACAAGGTCCTACTGCTTAGCACAGAGAACTATATTCAATATCCGGTAAGGGGAAAGAATATGAAAAAGAATGTGTGTGTGTGTGTGTGTGTGTGTGTATGTATCTGACTCATACTCACATTGCTGAACACCTGAAACTAACACATTGTAAATCAAGTACATTTCAATAAAATAAATTTAAACATATGTTTCTCCTATGTTGTTGTAATTGCACTGTCCATAACATACATTATCAAGCCTTCGTATAACAGTGAACCTGCTAACTCATCAGGTAAGGCCCCAGGGAGTGAAGCGTGGGATCCCTCTGAAGTATTTCCACAGGCTAAACAAGAGCAAAGGTGCAAACAGAAGACTTTGCCAAGTTTTGCAGAATTCCAGTTTTGCAAACCCAACATGCTGTTCAAAGATGGACTGAGCGTGTGGTACTTACAGTGAGTAATATCAGGTGGACCGTAAGGATCAGTCATATAAATTGTGGTGGGCTTGCCAACTTTTAGATAAACTACATCTGATGTGTTCTTCAATATTGCTACTGCCTCTTCATGCGTTACTTCTTCTAAACTGTAGTTGTTTACCTGAAAGGGGAAAAAATTCATTATTAGAGCCAAACCTATGCAGGTGAAGAGAAATATTCACATGAGAAGCTACACAAAATTATGAATTTATGTAAAGATTAAATTGAAAATAGGATAGTCCAACATCTGTATCATACTTGGATAGAACAGATAAATAGCATTAGCCAAAGCAGATGAGATACAGTTGCTGATGCTGAAAACTGGTTGCTTCTGCCTTTTTCTATGAGGAAATTTACATTATATTTTATTATATTAATATTATAATAAATACATTATATTATAATGGAAATTAGAATACTCTTGGTGGAAAAAATGTCTTTCTTATGCTGTAGTGATTATGATTACAAAAGTAATATACATTCATTAAGGAAAACAAACTAAAACAATGGAAGAAAATAAAAATTATTCACGATCTCCCTATATGGATCTATTTCTTTAAATGACTGTGACCATATTATACACATTGTTTTGGAAGCTGCTTTTACCTTCGAGTAACCACTTGCCTATACCATGATGTATTTCAACAATGTTAAGTATTGTTTCCTGCAAAGCACTGTGCTGCATGGCTAGAACATAATGATTGAACTAATCTCTTACTAAAGCACATTTAGTTCATTTCTAATTTTATTTTATTATACATGATGCTGCGATAAACCTTTTTCTGTAATTGTGCACCACTTTGATGACTTCTCCAGGACAAATCACAAGTGAATGCTGGACCAAACTATATGAATATTATAAGGCTTCTGATACCTATTTCCACAGTGCCCTCTGAAAATATGAACTAGTTTACTCTAATACCGCAACTATATGAGCGACCCCATTTCCCCACAGCTCCACCAAACTTGGCTTTTCTCACTTTGTTCCCATCAAAATGTCATTTAACATGAGTCTATTTCCGAAAGAAAGTGTGCTAATGTTGGAATATAGTGCTTTTTCAGATGAACAAGTTCAAGAGTACCTTATTGCCATGGGCTTTAGAGCAAATCCTCTTTCTCTTTTGGAAAGAAAACTTGTGATACCAGGGAAATTACTACTTCATGGCAGTGGCTTATACAGGTCTCTGCAGCAGTTCTCTTAAATGGCTTTAAAATATTCAAGAAGTATGTTCAATACCTTGGTTACCCTTGTTTAGCTCCTTTTGTTTATTTATTTTTAAAATTTTTATGTCTGCACCCACAGTGTATGGAAATTCCCAGGTCAGGGAATGAAGCCCAGCTGCAGCTGCTATGTTCACTACAGCTGTGGCAATGCCAGATCCTTTTAACCCAATTCATTATCAGGGGATCAAACCCATGCCTCCACAATGACCCAAGCCACTGCAACGAGATTCTTAACCTACGGTGTCACAGCAAGAACTCCAAGCTCCTATTTTTTTTTTTTTTTTTTAATGGAGCAACTCCTTAGTTAGTTTCTGCTGAAAAGATGTGTAATTAAAAAAATGTAATGTAAGTGTAAATAAATAAAATATATTGGATTCCTACATATTCTCTCAACTATCTACTCCACACTCTGGTCATACAATACCTCATATCATTGCTTTTTATTTTTCCCTCTTGTTATACAAATTTCACATGCTAGTTAGTCCTTGGCGGTGTAGTCCAGGTTAGGGGCCGTGGAATTAGGAAGGAATTGAAGCTGATTGTTGACTGTGACATCTCCATAAGCTGTAAGTCTCTCCACTGGTTCC
Organism: Sus scrofa; assembly: GCF_054392235.1. Taxonomy (NCBI): domain Eukaryota; kingdom Metazoa; phylum Chordata; class Mammalia; order Artiodactyla; family Suidae; genus Sus; species Sus scrofa. The sequence continues at coordinate 18,110,639 of NC_139391.1, forward strand.
TGTAGTTCTCTTCTAGACGAGTGACATTCTCTCAAATCTTTTTGATTTCCAGTGTCTAGCATTTGTTCTTTCATTAATTAAATGTTTACTGTATACCTATTACATGTCAGTCACTATTTTACGTATTAGAGAGACAGTGATAAACAGTAAGAATGATAATCACAGCAGACACTTACATAGCCTTATAATATGCCAGGCATTATTCTAAATTATTTTACATATATTAGCACAATCAAACCTCACAATAACTTCTGAACTAGCTATTATAATTTCTTTCATTTTACAATGAGGAAGGCATGTCTCCAGGAGGTTCAGAAACTTGGCCCAAAGTCACTGACCTAATGGTAGTTGAGGCAGAATTCAAAGCCAGGCAGTTTGTTTCCAGAGACCATGCTTTTAACCATTCATCCTACTGCTTTTTCCAGATGGACACAGCCCTTGCTCTCACGAGACGCACATTCTAATAGCATATGGCTATTTATGGAATGAATGGGTAGATGGAAAAATAGACCCACACAGAGTGGGGATGTAGAGGGACCGCAGGTATGGGAAACACAGCTGATGACGGCAGCTCTTAGTTGCAGACAGAGAAATAACAAAGATGATAGTAAGAACAATAATAATAATACCCAACATTTATTTATCACATAAATGTCATATATCTTAGAAGTATTCTGAATGTATTTTGGCATAAGTCATATAATCAATCCTGGTTATATGTCTATGAGGAGGACATTAATAATTAGGCCCATTTTACAGCTGAGAAAAACTGACATTTGAAGAGGCTAACTTGCAATAAAGAGATCACACAGTCCTTAAGTGGTAAAGCCAGCTGAATCACAGTCCTCTTGAAAAGGTGAAAGTGAGACAGCCCTTGAGTGTTAGTTCACTGAAACCTAGGACTGACATCATATATTCTTTCTTTAAGAAAACAGAGTATCCTCCCAAGGTTACATATTAGAAGCAATGTGAATTTCTACCTGGTATAAAAGCCTGAGTAATCATCACCTTTCTCGCTTATTAATCCAATGGTGATAATATGTTGCATCAGCCAGATACAGTGACAGAGTCAAAAAAATAAAAAGTAAAATGGAAATAAGCTTGATATATCTGTCTCTTTAGAACCTCCTTATATATTTGACTAATCACTTTTTTAAAGGACAGTACCACTTGCACTAGATAATGAAGAGTTATAAATAAAGCTTACATACAATGGTTTAAAATATATATGGAAGTGGATGTTTTCTCTTAAAAGATGGTTGCCTAAAGGTGGCTCTGAATGTTGCAACCATACACCCTAAAAAACACCTATAATGGAAAAATAGAAGAGAGAAGGAATTTGTTGGCATAAACAGAAGAGATGACAAGCTAATAGATAAAGACCCTAAAGGCTAGAAACCAACTGGATTAGATTACAAGTGGTACCAAAGCTCTGTTTCTGACAAAGGCCCAGTGTCTCTCTCCCCAGGGTACAGAAAGCACACAGCTCATTAGATTATCCATGAAAAAAAAAAATGTGGCCAGTGCTTATTAAATTGCACTTTTCCATTTTTAAGTTGGGCATTGAAATGGTCTAGAAAATGTTATCTTTAGGCATGTTTTATGAGAATGACTTCCTTACAGACCCTCAGACTACCAGGAAAATCTTTACAGCAGAAAACAGAAGGTGAAGAAAGGCCAAAAGTGAGAAGTGAGGAAAAAGAGGATATTGGGGGAAATACTGGTAATTTGATATAGTGGTAGTTCAATCCTTTTTTATTTGGTGACTACAAGGTGTTGGAAAATTTACACAGATTTTAGTCATGGAACAGGTGGTATGATACTGGCAACAGAATGTAGTGATTAAGAGGACATGCTTTTATTAGATATCATATGGTATGTCTTTCTCTTTCTGACTTACTTCACTCAGTATGAGAATCTCTAGTTCCATCTATGTTGCTGCAGATACATGGCACAAATGAACCTTTCCACAGAAAAGAAAATCCTGGACTTGAAGAACAGACTTGTGGTTGCCAAGGGGGGAGGGGGAGGGAGTGGGATGGATGGGGAGCTTGGGGTTAATAGATGCAGACTATTGCCTTTGGAATGGATTAGCAATGAGATCCTGCTATGTAGAACTGGGAACTTAATGTCTAGTGAGTTATGATGGAGCACGATAATGTGAGAAAAAAGAATGTATACATGTATGTGTAACTGGGTCACCATGCTGTATCGTAGAAAATTGACAGAACACTGTAAATCTGCTATAATGGAAAAAAAAATAAAAATCATTATATAAAGGCAAAAAAAAAAAAAAAAAAAAAGAGAGTGCATGCTTTTGAGCCATGCAAACCAGGACTCATTCTGGTCCTGGAACTACCTTGCTATGTGACTTTGGGAAACTTATTTAACCCACTGAGCCTCAGTTTTGACATCTGTAAAATAGGTATGATAATAATCACTGCCTCAAAAGAGTCTCAATTTAGATGTATTGACCTATGTAAAGCGGCAGGCCCATTAAAGTACTTATTAATGTTAGCTCTTATGACAATTACTATTGTCATCATCCATCTCTCTTCCCAGGAAACAGGAATTCTTGGTGAAAATTTTCGCTGAGCGTTTTCCTGTAAACATCTGTGAACTGATGAGTTTAATTGGAGTACTGTTGATGAGGCTTCTGTGCGGTCTTTTTCAAAATTCAGAATAGTACAGGATCTGGACCAGAAAGTGCTCTTTTGTGCTGAAGTCTTCAAAATGTTTTTCATGAAAGTGGGTTTATTTGGGTTAATTATATGTGTGCATTATCCTCTGAACTCTCAAGATAAAGGGCCTACAGCTGGAGCTGATTGTTCACAGAGAAAAGGGACATTATACTGATTGGCTAGTTGCTCTTGTCATTGTTTTTCATTGTCTTTTCCCTTTTTTTTTTTCTTTTGCATCAAGTATCTGCCAATAATGGTGAACACTGAGCAACTGGCCTGGTTTCAGAAAAAAAAATGTGCATTTGAATGAAGTGTTTCCATGGTGTGTGCTACACAGAGGGGGACATGTGTGCAGCTTGGCCATATATGTGCAATAGGACAGAGGACTGAGGCTGAGAGAGTGAGGCTGGAGGTGAGATTACTCGTCTTCTCAAATAGAAGAGGGAACCCTGAAATGGAGATTGATGCCAACAAAAGAGGGCAGACCAGAGAAAGAGGTGCCAGGAGGCTTGCAAGAAGTGAAGGTGGCGAGTGTCATGGGCATTCAAATAAGTGTAAGCAAATACATCTGTGATGGTACAAAGGTGGGAGGTGTGGGGGCCTGAGAGGGTGTGAGAAGGAGGAGTGAGCAACTGAGCAGATGGCGAGATACTGACCTTTCCATATTCATTCAGGAATAGCAATGTGGTGAGACAAACTGGGAGGCATTTGGGAAATAAAAGTTGCACTAAGACGTAGTACAAGGGAACGTGAGAGTCTAGAAACACTGTAAAATCATCACCAGCTCCAAGGTTAACTTTGTGAAAAAATAGACAATGTAGATGATCAGTATATTGTAAGATAAATTAAAAAGGGAACCAATATAATGTAGTAATGTCTGTAATATGAAAATAAACATGAATAAACTAAAGATTGAAATCTCTGCAGTGCATTGCAATTAATTGTTAGAACAAAATTTGTTTTAAAAATAATAGCGGAGAATACATAAGAAATGTTAATAATGGTTATTTCTATATAATAAATATTTTCATATTTTTCATCTTATCAGCAATGAACATGCATTAATTATGGTTAGAACAAAGTTAACTCTATTTTCAAATGAACAAGAACAAAACCTTTTTAAATAAGGGAAAACAGAAACTACGTGCAATGGCCTCTTTATAAGACACACATAGCCAAGATCTCATGAATGTGGAAAATTAGAATGGGAAAGAAGGAAGCTTATTTCTTATGTCCAGTGAATTGACTGAAATTTATGAGAAATAACAGCCATATTTTCAACCTAGGTGTTTCTTGAAATGAAGGCAACTTGGTACAATGAGAGTAGTTTTGAATATAGATCCAGATTTGCTCTCAATTTCTAGTTTTGTGAATTTGGGTAAATTAACATATTTACTGAGCATTACTTTTCTTATATGTAAAATGGGAAGCATACTGATCTATGTGTTGATTTACTTGTGTTTATGAGAAAAAAAAATGCTATCATGAACCTGAAAAGATACTGTAAAGCAATATACAGAGAGCAAACAAACATCATAATCAGACACGGTGCTTTTCTTGATCCTAATGCTGGAAATAGTTTTTTTCCTGGTCAGGGTTCAGGGTTCTTTCTGGGAAAATGATCACTCCTTCTCTTACATAATACTTCTGCAGTACCTCTTTCCATCTTCAAGACTGACCTTCTCAAGGGCAATGATTAGATCGTTTTCATCTTTGTATTCCCCCAGCTGACACACTGTAAATTGCAGGCACATAATAAATGTTGAAGTAATAAGCTAAATAAGTTAAAAAATAACAATGTGGCACACCCAAGGAAGGGCGTCAAAATTCCCTACTTAATAGGAAGAATGAGGCACTTGTGTTGAGTCAGAGAGGAAAGATAAGGAATGAAGGCCATTCAACCAACAACACACACTTACTAGACACCCCTTCTGTGTCAGGCATGGGATATAAGAATAAAAGGCTGGTACAGAATGTGAGTATCGGGTTATGTCAGCTTATAAGGGACCTAATCAAAGCTCCAACAGTGTGAATTTCTTGCTCCTTCATTAATCATTGATACATTTCTTAACTTTTCATTTTGCAGAGAGAAAGAAAGAGCTAGTGACAGTGATGTTTTGATTGACTCCAGCTTTCTCTATGTTAGCAGTCACCAAAACGGACAGTATGATAGGAACCCCAGGGCAGTCCACTGGGTGCAGGAAGTAATATATGAACTTCTAAATATTTATCACAGTGATATTCATCTTTCTATTTTTTGTGTATGGTTTAAAAGCGCATATAATATATTAGCAGAGCAATATATGAATGCAATTTGAAGTAGAGAAATATACATAGACTAGAGGAAACTTTCTATGTTTTACTGATGCGGTGTGCTATTAAAAGAATTTTAAAACCACTGGTCTATAGTAAGTACCAATATGTGATGACTACAGAGCAAGTTCTATAAACAGGGTTACTAAACTGAAAATAAAAACAAAAGAAATAAGCAATACAGTTGAAGACTTTAACCCTTTATATAAAAATTATTTATATATAAAACACTGTAACCCTTAAATATGTCATTGCATTTGCATCACACTGTAATTTTATTACATTTGAGAGAAATTAGATGGGAGTCCAAGAAATAATTACCCAGATTTTTTTTTCCTGGTATTTCAGAAGGTACTCTAACTACAGGGGACAGAGCCTAAAGGGTAAACTACTTTGAAATGTCTTTCAGTCCATTACTGGAAATTGCTAAATGATGCTGGGCCAGCTTGATAGAATAAGCATTATCACCGAAGTTACCCTCAGGAGAAGCAGTAGAGCAGCAGCAGAGTGGGGTAGGATGTGATAGGTCAAGGTAGGACTGTGGTTCTTACTCTGACTGCACATTAGAACCATTTGGGAAACTATAAAAATAAAAATAAGGTGTGGCTCTTTCCCCAGAGATTCTGATTTGATTATTAAGGATTGATTGAGGCCTGGGCATCACTAATGTTCAAGAACTTATCACGAGATTCAAATGTGCAACCCATATTGAGCACCAGAGAGGCTGAGTACTCTGCTGAAAGGAATGTGGCTTTAGGAAATTGATATCTGCGTCTGAGTCCAATTTCACAATGTATTAGTTATGTAATACTAGAAATTTGTCATCTTTGAGTTCCAACTTGCTCTTCTGGAAAATAAGAACACCAGTAACAACTGTCCTGCCCCACTCCCAAGTGTTGGAGTGAGGACTCTGAGGGGGTGCTATAGGTGAAAGATCTTTTTAAGGAGGAAGCAGTGTGTTGGTGGGCGGAAAGAGCTTTGTGTAGAGACAGTTACAGCTGTCGGTAGTAGCTAAGGTTGGTCTAAGCAATGAAAATCCTTTAAAGTCGTCTTTATTATTCAGAAAATATCTGCATATTTGAATGCTCTTCAAGGTGATTTTCTCATTAATATTTGAATGAAACTAGGTGATAGTGTACATCTACCGAAAATGATAATTTAGATCCTCAAAGCCAATATTCTATCAGAAAACCCTAGTGTTTCTATTCATATTCCCTAAATCCACTTAATATCCTTACCATAGGATGTAAACTTTGGAATAAAAATCAGAGATGCTCAGACATGGCACATCCTAGAGTGTTCTCCACTGAACACTAGTTCTAGGTATTTTATAAACAATACTTTAAGAAAAAAGTTCCATAATAAAATACATTGGAAAGTTATAGCATTAATCAAAGTTAAATCAGTTCCTTGACTGAAGGACGTCACAGGCGCTTTAATATGCTAAAGTTTGTTGAGAATCTACAAGAGAGGTGAGATCCAGGTTGCAGAATTTCCCAGACTTATTTGACAACAGGCCCTTTTCAGGTGACAGAGGCACGAGACGAACATTTTAAAACACGCTTGAAAAACACTGATCTGAGGCAAAGCAGCCATGGTACTGAAGACAAAACAAAAGACCAAAGATGGACAAGACCTGGCCGAGGTCAGTTAGGTAGAGTTAATGCTTGAATCCCGTTATCCCATCTCTGGGTCCACTGTCTTTGCCCATGACTTCAATGCCTCTACTACCTTTCCTCTTACCTATATCTTCTCTTTAAGCAAAGAAGATATAAACTTATCCTCTGTAAAAGATGCAAGAGTTCTCTCACTGACAGTTTTTCCTTCAAATGTCAAGCAAAGACTGTGGGAAAGAAGAGACTAATATGATAACCTTTAAGTCACAATGAGACAAGGGGCTTTCCCAATTAACAGTTTACGTTGTTCCTGTAAAGAAGACAATTAGGTAATCCTGGATTCAGAGTTTTTGCTCTTTTGTAGAAACAGCTGAAGATCATATTTCTGTAATATGTATAGCTCTGTGTATCATCTTGGTAGGGCTTAATAAAAACCGGTGTGTAAAAATATATGTAAGAATTGGAAAATTATCAATATGGTTAATCTCTGTCCATCTGTCTCATGAAGTTCAAGGTCAAGAGGTCATCTATTCAGCCTGAGATTACGACACTGAGCTACTGGTACGGGTCCATTAAAATCAGATGTCACTGCCATTTGAAAACATAACAAAACAAAATTCTAGTGAATTATAATAAGTGCCAAGTAGCAGGGGAAATTTTAAAAATTATTACTTGATAAAGAGAGCCATCTGAGTGAGAGCCATGAAACATCAGAGAGGTCTGACATTAAAGTCATATTATTTGAAACACTAAGAGGCTCATTGCAAATATGACAGACAGAATAATTTTTTCTTATAGTAGAATCAGTGTAAAGGTCAGATGGTACAATTCTGCCTGAGGTTTTTTTTTTTTTTTTTTTTTTTTTTTTTTTAAGTGGAGGAATAACATCCTAAGGAATCAAGAGAAGGTTTGTTAACAGGGTAATCTATTTAGAGAAGATAAATGGATGTGTGGAAATGTGTAAGGTATCTTAAAAAACTGAGAAGTGGAGAACTATCAAGACATAACTTTCAAACAAAAGTGGAAGAGGAATTGGCATTCGTCATTCTGTTTCTAAGGGAAAGAGCTATTGATAAGGGGAGAGATGTTTAGGGAAATATATTTTGATACAATTTTAGGGAAACATTTTTAACGATGGTTAGTATCTAATGGATAGCTTTGAGGAGGCCTTAAGTTCTCCATCCTTAGAGTGTTCTAGCAGAGGGGAGGGGCTAATTTCATATGGTTGCTTTTCTGTAGGATTCTGATGTACCAAATGAGGGATGGAACAAGGTAACATCTCAGATAAATAGTTTTCAATTCTATAGCTAGAGTATTTAGAGAAAAAAAAAAGTATGCAATATATATGGTATGATTCAGGTGATGCCCAACGTGATAGTTATTTTAGTTGAGAAACTGAAAGATTTATTACAAAACACCCATCTCCCCCCCAAAAAAAAGAAAAAGAAAAAAAAAGAGATTGTAGTCTGACTACAGGGCAGATGCTGGGAGACTTACTGACCTGTGGTGATTTAGGTACAAAAGTCTGAAGAAATTAATGGAGTTTCATTTTAGATCAATGTACTTACAGAACTATGAATGAATAATATATGGAGGAATTTTTCCTACAAAGTGGGAGAAGGGAGGGGGACACATTGTTTTAGAAAGAAGAACAGCTATTTAAAGAAAAATAGACACAGCGTGGTACAGCTGGTAAATCACAGTCTAAATTATTCATACTTCCTTTGGGGGAGGAGAGCAGAAGAGGAGAAGGATAAAGAAGATAAGAATGGGGGGTGGTAAAGGGACAAGGAGGTGGTAAGAATGACAGAAGGAGGGCATTCATGAATATTTTTGGTTGAAGCAAGGTAATTGGTCTTTTAGGGTGGCTACTGTGATTTTTTTTCTTTATTCTCTCCCTCAGGGTCATTTTTCTTTCAGAATATTAAAAAATGAATCATTTTCTTTCATTTCCAGATTCAGCTTGGCAGTTGCCTTGGAAATACTAATTATGTTTTCCTTACATAAGAGGAGAGAGACCTATTATTGTCCAAGGTTCATTTTTTTAAAAACTGCTTTAAAACTCAAAACAGTTAAGGATTATGTCACAGCTATTTTTGAAATCATTACATCTACAATGAATATCAAGAACATAATAATGGAAAAATAGCATGGTGCCTGGAAAATCCTTTGATGGAATTATTTAGACTTTGAGGGTTTTTTTTTTTTTTTAAGAATTTGAATATAAATAAAGCTAAAAGTTTAAACAGAGCTTCAGGAAATGGACACACAACATCTAGCATGATATAACAATACAGTGGTTGAAGAAACACCATAAGAGTTCTAGAAACTACCTACATCTAAACTCATAGAAAAATGAATCAAAGGTGAACTCAGTCGCTTTCTATGACACATGACTTTAGAATGAAACCGTTCTCTTCATTTTTCAGTTTAGCACTCCATAGACAATGGATATCACAAGTTTATTGCATTCGAAGTCAGCAAACAATAACGTTTGTCCTCCTGAGAGAAGTTTTTGGGTCTTATATCCTGATAATATTTTTCTGTTTCAGAAGACACATCATTGTAAGAACAAACTTCACATCAAAGGCAAAAAACAAGCAAACATTATGCCTCAAGAATGAAAATGATAGATCTACTACATGGTATAGTGCCTATAGCTAATAATTCTGTATTATATATTTAAAATTTGCCAAGATGTTAGTTTTTTTTTTTTTTTTTTTTTTTTTTAAGGAGGCGCCTGAGATATATGGAAGCTCCTGAGCTAGGGGTAAACTCTGAGCCATGGCTGCTGGCCTATGTCATAGCCACAGCCACATTGGATCCGAGCTGCCTCTGTGATCTACGTGCAGTTTCAGCAACTGAGCAAAGGCCAGGAATCAAACTTGCATCCTCATGGACACTATGTTGGGTTCTTAACCCACTGAGCCACAGTGGGAACGTCTAAGATGGTAGATCTTATGTTAAATATTCTTACCACATGCACATACAAAATAAGAATAATAATGCTAATAATAGAGGGGGTGAGAGGAAACTTTGGAAAGTAAAGGATAATTTTATGGCTTTGATGGTGGTGATGATTTCATGGGTATGTACTTATCCCCAAAGTCATAGAATTATATACATTAAATATGTTCAGCTTTTATATGTCAGGTATACCTCAAATCTCAGTTAAATGGCATAAAAAAAAAAAGAAAAAGAAACTTACAGTGACTTTAAGTACTAAAGAAGCCAAAAACTCTCAGTTGCAACATTGACTGAACTCATTAATGGCACATTTTTTGTCCATTCAGTTTGACCATGTTTTTTCTCCTGACAGTTCCTTCCTGAGTAATGGCTATTACATGGGACATGCTAGGTACTCAATATATTATTTGTTAAATAAAGGAATTAATGAATGACCGAATGATAACTAAAGGAAAGAAAGAACTGACTGAAAATTCCAGAAAACAAATGCAAAGACAGTGTCCCGTCCTTGCAAGCATGGATGCAAACCAGACTGCCTGGATTTGAAATCCAATTCTGTCCACTGTTAACTAAGACTATGGCTTTTGTCTTTGTCTTTCTGGCTCATTTCACTCAGTATGAGATTCTCTAGTTCCATCCATGTTGCTGCAAATGGCATTATGTCATTCTTTTTTATGGCTGAGTAGTATTCCATTGTGTATATACACCACATCTTCCGAATCCAATCATCTGTCGATGGACATTTGGGTTGTTTCCATGTCCTGGCTATTGTTTTGCCTTTTTTTTTTTTTTTTTTTTCTTTTCTTTTCTTTTTTTTTTTTTGTCTTTTGTTGTTGCTATTTCTTGGGCCGCTCCCGCGGCATATGGAGGTTCCCAGGCTAGGGGTCGAATCGGAGCTGTAGCCACCGGCCTACGCCAGAGCCACAGCAACGCGGGATCCGAGCTGCGTCTGCAGCCTACACCACAGCTCACGGCAATGCCGGATCGTTAACCCACTGAGCAAGGGCAGGGACTGAACCCGCAACCTCACGGTTCCTAGTCGGATTCGTTAACCACTGCGTCACGACGGGAACTCCGTCCTGGCTATTGTGAATAGTGCTGCAATGAACATGCGGGTGTACGTGTCTCTTTTAAGTAGAGTTTTGTCCGGATAGATGCCCAAGAGTGGGATTGCGGGGTCATATGGAAGTTCGATATCACTTATAACTGGAATCTAATATCTAGCACAAATGAACATCTCCTCAGAAAAGAAAATCATGGACTTGGAGAAGAGACTTGTGGCTGCCTGATGGGAGGGGGAGGGAGTGGGAGGGATCGGGAGCTTGGGCTTATCAGACACAACTTAGAATAGATTTACAAGGAGATCCTGCTGAATAGCATTGAGAACTTTGTCTAGATACTCATGTTGCAACAGAAGAAAGGGTGGGGGAAAAATGTAATTGTAATGTATACATGTAAGGATAACCTGACCCCCTTGCTGTACAGTGGGAAAATTAAAAAAAAAAAAAAAAAAGACTATGGCTAAGTTAGTAAAGCTCTATCTCAATTTTTCCCTTTGCTTATATAAAATAGGCTGTTGTGAGAAATACATGTTACATTACAGAAAAGCACTTTTTAAAGTACATGGAGGAGTTCCTGTTGTGGCTCAGCAGTAACAAACCCGACTAATATCCATGAGGATTGGGGTTTGATCCCCGGCCTTGCTCAGTAGGTTAAGGAGCTGGTGTTGCTGTGAGCTGTGGTGTAGGTGGCAGATGCAGCTCGGATCCTGCATTGCTGTGGCTGTGGTATAGGCTGGTGGCTATAGCTCCAATTGGACCCCTAGCCTGGGAACCTCCATATGCTGAGGGTACAGCCCCCAAAAGACAAAAAAAAAAAAAAAAAAAAAAAAAAAAAAAGTACATGGAGCACAATAAATGCCAAATAAATGTGAGTTACCAAGACGGTTATAAAGCTCTTATCTAGCTAATTCAACACAAAAATCATTGACAACTATAAGAGTAAGCCAGTGGGACTAAAAACAACCTGTCTAGAGTCCAGGGATGTGGACACAATGAACTTTGAGGTTCAACTGCCAAAACTTGCACATGTCCTAGAAGTGACTATTCTGTTGAAATTGTATAGGTTGATCCTTCTCAAACACTTCTCACGAAAGTGTTGGAAATAACTGTTCCCTGCAGACATAGATTCAAGAGCCAGTTTTACAAAGGCAGACATATGACTAGATAAGACTAGGTATACTTGTGAGCTATCTTCTATAATTTTTAGTATTTCATTATTATCCTGTAGATTTGATATAAAACAATAAATGGAGGTGAAACAGTTTTATTAGATGCAATCCCCATTTTTTTTTCTTACTGCTTATCATTGTCTCAGTTTTGCATTAGTTTATCATTTAACTCCATGTCTCAGAAATGGTGGCTGTGTGTTGGTGTCAATCATTGTCCAGGACTCCTGAAACATGTAGGTGGCTGGCAAATAAAATAGTAGTAACTTTGTCTGAAAGGAGAAGATGAATGGAATCCACTTATGCAGAACTGAGATTAGGAATTCTTGGAAGTCAGGGGTTGTATCTACACTGGTTGAACAAAGGAACACAGAGAGGCATAGAAATGTACACATCAATCAACCAGATTGTGAGGTTCCCTTTGTTATGCAAAACCCACCTCTCTATCAGTCTGGATTTAGCTGTCTCTCTGGCTGATAGGAGATGGATTACATCAGAGAAACAACCCATGTATAATCTTTGTACCTTGGGTATTTATGAAAATGGGTGAAAATTTATTTATTTATTTATTTAATTTATTTTATTTTTAAATTTATTATGATTATTATTATTTGTTTTTTAGGGCTGCACCTGCAGCATATAGAAGTTCCCAGGGTAGGGGCTGAATTGGAGCTACAGCTGCCGGCTTAAACCACAGCCACAGCAATGCAGGATCCAAGCCGCACCTGTGACCTACACCACAGCTCACAACAATCTGGGATCCTTAACCCACTAAACAGGGACAGGGATTGAACCTACATCCTCATGGATGCTAGTCAGATTCATTTTCTGTGTGCCACAACAGGACCTCTGAAAATTTAAATTTCTGTCTTTAAAATCTCAACAAATAAGATACAATTATACATATACTTTTGATATCTCTTACCACAAAATCTGCTCTCCCTTCTTTTCAATTTCTGCCCAAGGTCACTGCTAGGGACTGAATTGTGCTCCGTCTCCTTAAATTCATATGTTGAATTTCTAACCCCCAACATGACTGTATATGGAGATAGGGATTTTAGGAAGTAATTAAAGTTATTAATTAGATTAGTTATGGGTGGAGCCAATAGGACTCATGGCCTTAAAAGAAGAGAGTGTTCTCTGAACAAGTGCAGAAGAAAGGACCTGTGAGGATGCAGCAGGAAGACAACTCTCTGCAAGCCAAGAAGAGAGACCTCACTAGAAACCGAATGGGCCAGAACTTTGCTCTTAAATTTCACCATTTCCAAAACTGTGAGAAGGTAACATTTCTGTTCAACTCACCTAGTCTACGGTATTTTGTTCAGGCAGCCTGAAGTAACTAAGACAGTCATGCACTGGGACACAAGAGCTTTATAAATACACATATAGTTTTGCTTGAGTCACACTTACCATTAGCAGTCTGTCTCCTACTTGCAACCTTCCATCTTTTTGTGCAGCTCCTCCATCTATAATTTTAGTTACATAAATGCTGTTGTCTCCTGGAATGTGTTGGTTCCCCACACCTCCTGCAATACTGAAGCCTAAACCTATGGAAAAGAAACAGAAAAAGAAAATCCTGTGGTTTTTTTTTTTTTTTTTCCTTAAGAAAGTGCTACGAGTCACATTTTAACAGCCTAAGACAAAAAACCCTTAATTTATTACAACAGTAATAAATAATAATAAGGATTCTATATCAATCAAACTTGTTCTTTAAATATTTGAAATCTATCAATTAATGGTAATGAAGCAAAACACAAATATTGTCCTGCTCATGTTTAGTCTGTGGGCTCATCTTCGTTGTTGTTGTTACTCTAACATAGAGAACAGAAGCAGCACTAATCATTTGGGTAGAAACCTCAATATTTTTGACATTTCAGGATGGAAATTATGGCCATCAGAACATTCCACAAATTCTGAGCTGAGTCACAAGGAAGATACTCTGGATATTTATGTAATAATTTCAGAAAGAGAAGGAAAAGAAGCTTGATGTTTTGCCTTTCAGGTTTTCTTCTCTACCTTTAACATCTTTTAAACTTCCTGGCATTTCCTGCTATTAACTTATAGTAAAGCTAGTCACACACACAACTATAATTTGAAAAGATACTTGCACTCCAGTGTTCACTGCAGCACTATATACAACAGCCAGGATGTAGAAGCAACATAAATGTCCACGGACAGATGAGTGGATAAAGATTTTCTAGAAATATACAATGGAATACTACTAAGCCATAAAAAAGAATGCAATAATGCCATTTTCAGCAACATGGATGGAGCTAGAGATGATCATACTAAGTAAAGTAAGCCATGCAGAGAAAGACAAATATATGATATTGCTTATAAGCAGAATCTAAAAAAAATACAAATGAACCTATTTGCAAAACAGAAACAGACTCACAGAAAATAAACTTTCAGTTACTAAAGAAAAAAGGGGGGATAAATTAGAAGTTTGGGATTAGCATATACATACTACTAAATATAAAACAGGTAGCTAACAAGGATCTACTGTAAAGCACAGGATACTATACTCCATATTTTGTAATAACCTATAAGGGAAAAGAATCTGAAAAAGAATACACACACACACACACACACACACACACACACATTTTTATAACTAAATCACTTTTCTGCATACCTAAAACTAACATGACACTGCAAATCAATTACACTTCAATAAAATAAAAATAAAATATTTAATATTAAAAGAACCCCTATACACAGTCTAAAGAATAAGGAAATATATTATATATTTGACTTTATTATTTTTATAACCAACCACAGAATATCAAATCATTTTAAACATGGAATTTTTCTATTTTGAGATGAATTTTACTATGCTATGGTTTATAAAATTTTTTCTTCCAGTTTTATTGATATATAATTGACACATAGAATTGTATAAGTTTAAGGTGTCCAGCATGATGATTTGGCTTATATATATATATCACGAAATGATTATGACCATAAGTTTAGTGAACATTCACCATCTCATAGAGAAACAAAATCAAGAGCATACAAAATTTTTTCCTTGTGATGAGAATTCTTAGGATTTACTCTCTTAACTTTCATACATAACACACAGCAGCATTAATTATATTTGTCATAGTGTACATTACATTCCTAGTACTTATTTATCTTATGAGTGGAAGTTGGTACTTTGTGACTGTCTTCATTTAATTTCCCTTCTCCTCATCCCCCACCTCCTGGTAATCACAGATTTGATCTCTTTTTCTATGAGTGAATTTCTTTGTTTCTAAAGTATACTTGACCTACAATCCTATGTTAGTTCTTACTAGAGAACATAGAGATTAGATATTTCTATACATTCTAAAATAATCACCATGATAAGTCTAGTTATGATGTGTTACCAAAGATACTGCATAGTTATTAACTATATTTCCTATACTGTACACTTTATACTTGGGACTCATTTATTTTACAACTAGAAGTTTGTACCTCTTTTTCTGCATCACCTATTTCTTTCTTCCCACATTCCCCTCTTCTCTGACAACCACCTATTTGTTCTCTGTATTTATAATTATGTTTCTAATTTATGTTTGTTCATTTGTTTGTTTTTTTAGAATCCATATGTATGTGAAATGATACAGTGTTTGTCTCTTTCTGTTGGACTTATTTCACTTAGCATAATATCCCCTAGGTCCATCCATGCCGTCACAACCAACATCTTTCATTTATATTAAGCTATAGAGTGATAACAGTTATAGCTATTAAAAATCATTATGAGACCATTTTAAAAGAATGCTTGATAGACTCTTTAAAAGTATAAGAACAACAAATAGCATCCTTCTCAGAATATGACTGAATACTCATTCAGTACAATACTTATAGCACATATTTTCATGACATTTTGAAATTACAATGTGAACTGAAGTTTGGCACTTGTCATCAGCCTCTACCTGGATTAAACTATGAGCCACTGCAGCTGCCAGGCCCACAACACCCCCTGCGCAGAGCTCAGGGTGGATATCAGGAGTGAGGCACTCTGGGAAAACTGGAACAACAGGTCTTCCGATAGTCAAATATTTTTAGGAGATTTTATGTGCCCAATTCTTGCATCACCTCATATCTAGAAAAACACTACAATTCTTCATAGTGTTGTCTGCTCCTTATGGCTGGTAGTGACCTTCAGGAGACCAGCAACAAACTTTTGTAAAACGTGTGCATGCTGTATGCACTTCCCCCTCCACCTTTATCACATATGTCCTGATAGTCCCCCTTTTCCTCCTTGTGTTGTATTTCAGCCCAGTTATTTCAGCGGGCATTGCAGTTAAGGATAAAGATTGTCACTGTCATCTGTGAGAGCCTTTGAGTCCTGCAGGCCGTGAAAACTCAGGATACTGGCCTTGATAGAGGAGGTGCATATCAAAGGAAAGATTTCAGTGAGCCCAGGCCTCTTTTGTTCCAGCTCCATGCTCTTTGTTGCAAAAACTCTTATATATCCTAGCTCCTCTCTCACTGCCTCAGAGGGGTTTCTCAGGGTTACCTGAGATTTTAAAAACTATATTTTAAAAATTTTAAAAAGATTAAAAAAATGTATTTATTCGATACAAGCACAGTGAAATGGAGTATTTTTTTTTTTTTTTAAACTTTTTAGGGCAGCATCTGTGGCATACGGAGGTTTCCAGGCTAGGGGTCAAATTGGAGCTATACCCGCCAGCCTACACCACAGCCACAGCAACGCTGGATCTGAGCCACATCTGTGACCTACACCACAGCTCATGGCAACGCCGGATCCTTAACCCACTGAGCAAGGCCACGGATCGAACCCACATCCTCATGAATACTAGTAGGGTTCCTTAATGCTGAGCCACAATGGGAACTCCTGAAAAAATATTGAGTAGGGCTATAAGCTGCTCTCAAGATAGCACAAATGATTAGTTAATCAAAACAATAGTGTAGGAAATTATAAGGTAACATATCTGGAATTATACTTGAAGTAAAATGATTGTTTTATTAAATTAACTATAATAGTTGATAACAATAAATGGAAAATGGATTTAAATTGATAGGGAAGTTAAAATAAGTGTTACTTAATTTCCTACTAAAGTCAATAATTATGCTGCATAGATTGCTAAATGTACTTGTTTGCCTCAAATTTAAAGAATTTGTTTATCAAGTGAAAGATGACCAAGAATAAATAAAATGTCCCCAATTGACTTTTCCTATGAAACACATCAGCTCATGTTTTCCAAAACTGTTCCCTCATATTTATAGGCAATGATAAGGAAATTAAAAAAAAACATATTTACAAAAGTTTCATAGCCATATGCTAGGTTCAATATACTGCATTTATAATAGTATAGAAGTCACCGCAAACTGTGGACCAAAGGTGAAAACCAATCCAAGGACTCTGATTTATATCCACTATGCTAACAGTAAATGCCACAGATAGTCTGAGTTACGGAAGAGCTAAGAAAACAAATTACTTCTGTAAACAAGGCTAAGCTGAACAAAGGGAATAACATGTAGCTGACATTTGAAGTTGAAGATTTTACCAAGACAACCAAAATCGCTATGGCTTTTGTAGACATAAATACGTCAGCTAAAAGGGAAATAACTTTCCCTTCCCCAAGATTAGATTTAAGTACTTTTTTTAACTAGTGACTCTGCTCCAGATGAAGTATATTTAATAGGAACTAGAGAACTAGACATTTTCCCTGATTTCTCTTACTTTGATGGAACATGGATAGATTTAAAAATAATCAACATTTATTGATTATTGCAGATATTCAATTCCGTGTAATACGGAAATGTGTATCTTATGTCTACATCCAGAATACAAGGTTATTTACAGGTAGAAGTATCCATCTATGTTATGAAATCAAATCTGTTCCTATCCATTCATCTATCCATCCATCCACCCATTTATTCATTCACTCACTCACTCACATATCTATCTCCTGAGTACATACTATGCATTGTATAAACAGCTATCAGTTGTAGCCTCTATAAATGTAAAGAAATGAGTTGACCAGAAACTCTATAGAAGTAATGATCTAAGAGTGCATATAAGTGAGTGTGGTTGAACCTGGCTGAAACAGTATTCTAAATATTCTAATCTCAGATGATGCTGAGATTTGGAGGGCTGCTCTGTGAAGACAAATGTGGGCTAGGGCCAATGAGCAATTAAGACCAAAGCCAAATGATCCATTTGGAGACATGGTTTCCTTTCATCCACTCTGTTAAAGCAGGGGTGGTCTGTCTGCATTACAGGACCACTTTCTCTTGCCTCATTTGCTAATACCCCCCTTCTTCATTCCACTCAGGACACACTTACTGCCTTAATATTTCTAGAACACGCCAGACACACTTTCATCTTCGGGCATTTGCTCTAGTTGTTTCTGCTGCCTAGAATACCCTTCCTTCAGGGTGCTGTTAAAATTTCAATTTCTCTAGGAGCCTGAACCTGACCTCCCTATTTAATATTGTCCCCTAACAGTACCCCCCAATTCCTCATACTGCTCTACTGCTCAGTGTCCCTTAGCACTTATTACCTTGTAATATACTATATAAATTATCTATGTACTCATTTAATTTTTAATTGTCTGTCTCCTTGGTGACATGATGACAGGGATTTTTATCTGTTTTGTGCTACACAGTGGAACAGGGCAGGTGCATAGCTACCTCATAAATGCGCATTAATTGAAAGAAAGAATAAACAAAGGAATAGAAGAAGACAAGGAAAGTTGCCTGTCTCTGAGAAAGACTCCCCTTAAAGTCTTTTTGACTCTTTTTTGGCTGAAAAATGAGTGCAGTCAGTAGGAGTTGATAAATGTACACAGCATTACACTGCCTCACATGACCTCTGGTTACCACTGCGTCTCAGTCGATACAGAGTTCACGCTAAGCACTGAGCAGCAATGCGGCAACAACCGAGCTAGCTGCACATCCTGATTCTTACATCTACTAACTGTGTAAATTGGAGACCCAGTTTCCTCATCTGTAACAAGGGAATAAGTATATCTATGATTTTTAGTAATTGGCACATGTAGATTCTTTTATAAATTAAAAAAATTTACACAATTTTAAAGGTTACTTTCTTTATTTTGTATTAAAGTATACAATGTTTGTGCCAATTCCTGCTGTACAGCAAAGGGACCCAGTCATTCATGTATATATATATTCATTTTTATTTATTTTTTCATTATAGCTGGTTTATAGTGTTCTGTCAATTTTCTACTGTACAGCATGTTGACCTGGTTATACATACATGTATAGAGTCAACAGAAGTGATTAGACATAGTTCCCAGTGCTGTACAGCTGGATCTCATTGCCCATCCATTCCAAAGGCAGCAGTCTGCATCTATTAACCTCGAGCACCCCATCCACCCCACTCCCTCCCCCTCCCCCTTGGCAACCACAAGTCTGTTCTCCAAGTCCATGATTTTCTTTTCTGTGGAAAGGTTCATTTGTGTAGTATACTAGATTCCAGATATCAGTGATATCATATGGTATTTGTGTTTCTCTTTCTGACTTACTTCACTCAGTATGATCTCAAGTTCCATCCATTTGCTGCAAATAGCCTTATTTTGTTCTTTTTTATGGCTGAGAAGTATTCCATTGTGTATATATACCACATCTTCCTAATCCAATCATCTGTTGATGGACATTTGGGTTGTTTCCATGGCTTGGTTATTGTGAATAGTGTGGCAATGAACATGCGGGTGCATGTGTCTTTTTCAAGGAAAGTTTTGTCTGGATATATGCCCCAGAGTGGGACTGCTGGGTCATATGGTAGTTCTATGTATAGATTTCTAAGGTACCTCCATATTCTTCTTCATAGTGGTTGTACCACCTTACATTCCTACCAACAGTGCAGGAGGGTTCCCTGTTCTCCACACCCCCTCAAGCATTTGTTATTTGTGGACTTATTAATGATGACCATTCTCACTGATGTGAGGTGGTATCTCATGGTAGTTTTGATTTGCATTTCTCTACTAATCGGGGATGTTGAGCATTTTTTCATGTGCTTGTTGGCCATCTGTACATCTTCCTTGGAGAAATGTCTATTCAGGTCTTTTGTCCACTTTTCAATTGGGTTGTTGGCTTTTTTGCTGTTGCGTTGTATAAGTTGCTTGCCAGTTGCATCATTTGACACTATTTTCTCTCATTCTGTAAGGTGTCTTTTTGTTTTCTTTTTGGTTTCCTTTGCTGTGAAAAAACTTGGCATTTTGATTAAGTCCCATTGGTTTATTTTTCATTTTCTTATATTATCTTCAATCATAGTCTATCCCAAGAGACTGGATATGGTTCCTTGTGCTGTACAGTAGGACCTCATTGCTTATACATTTTTTATTACTTAAACATTTTAAATGAAAGGTTGCTTTCCATTTATAGTTGTTACAAATTGATTCTTGATAAATAGAAATTCTCTGCTTTCAATAGCTCTCAAGTTGTTTGGAAAAATAGATCTCTAAACACCTTGACATAATTGAACAGGCTAGGATAAGTTCTAAGGTTCTGTAATGGGACTATGTTATGTGAGCCCAGTGACTGACTTTCTTTCTTTCCTTCTTTCTTTCTCTTTCTTTTCTCTTTTCTTTTTTCTTTTCTTTTCTCTTCTTTCCTTTCCTTTTCTTTTCCTTCCTTCCTTCTTTCCCTTCCTCCCTCCCTCCCTCTTTCTTCCTTCCTTCCTTTCTTTCTTTCTTTCTTTCTTTCTTTCTTTCTTTCTTTCTTTCTTTCCTTCTTTCTTTCTTTCTTTCTTTCTTTCTTTCTTTCTTTCTTTCTTTCTTTCTTTCTTTCTTTCTTTCTTTCTTTCTTTCTTTCCTTCCTTCCTTCCTTCCTTCCTTCCTTCCTTCCTTCTTTCCTTCTTTCCTTCTTTCTTTCATTTATGCCTGTGCCTATAGCACATGTAAGCTCCTGGGCCAGGGATGTGACCAAAGCCACAGCTGCAACAACACCAGATCCTTAACCCACTCTGCAACAAGGGAACTCCCATGATTTACTTCTTGGAAAAGCAGGAGGAGAATAAACAAAAGGTTTAGCACTTGGGCTGGATGCTGAATATTATGTTGGAATTGATCAAGGAGAACACACTTTTCAAATATATCCAGACTGACTAAATGACTAAAGACTTAGTTGCCTTGATTTAGGTCATACAATGCTCATAAAAACCTCAAATTACCTAGGCTGGAAATTGAGGCAGAGATGCCTGGCACACACTCCAAAACTGTACTGATAATAATGTAAGCTACAGTGATCCCTAACAGGATAAATACGATGAGTATTATGAAGATTTGAGCAAGGAACACTCAAATATTTTTGGTAAGTGATCAATTTAGAGAATCGGTTATAATATTGAAAAGATGTATCCATGATAAAGAAATAGCTATGGATCATCAAATGTTGGCAGACTAATCAATTATAAAATAAACTGAGTGACAAGAATTGGTAGGTCTCACCCTCAAACACTGCACCCTCACCCAGCACCATAGACCGTGGAATGTTTGGCTATTAAGAATAACATTAGGAGTTCCCGTCGTGGCGCAGTGGTTAACGAATCCGACTAGGAACCATGAGATTGTGGGTTCGGTCCCTGCCCTTGCTCAGTGGGTTAACGATCCAGCATTGCCATGAGCTGTGGTGTAGGTCGCAGACGCGGCTCGGATCCCGCGTTGCTGTGGCTCTGGCGTAGGCTGGTGGCTACAGCTCTGATTCGACCCCAGCCTGGGAACCTCCATATGCCACGGGAGCGGCCCAAGAAATAGCAACAACAACAACAACAACAACAACAAAAAGACAAAAAAAAAAAAAAAGAATAACATTAATGATGCCTACATGTATACCAGTAATAAACAAGCTGACAAAGAAAAATATAAGTAATAAAAATCATGAAAGGAAGTAAAAGTAGTGGATATTTCACTACTCTGGAAAAGGAAAAAAGCATGTGAGATTTAAACATGAATTCCCCAAACAAAAACTGATCTGTTTAATAAACATGTGATGTGCAAATAATTTCAGGACTGCATATAGAGTAAAGCTGGGTTTCTCTTTCCGTATTTACCGCACATCCTCATGTTAATATCCTCATGTTAACATAGGAGGTACAGGTGGAAAAGAATGTCTAAAGCTTTTGCTTTTTTTGGGGGGCCCCACCCATGGCATATGGACTTTCCCAGACTAGGGATTGAATTAGAGTTACAGCTGCCAATCTATACCACAGCCACAGCAATGCAGGATCTGAGCCGTGCCTGTGACCTATGCCACAGATCGTGGCAGTGCTGGATCCTTAACCCACTGAGTGAGGCCAGGAATTGAACCCACTTCCTCATGGATCCTAGTCAGGCTCGTTAACCACTGAGTCATGAAGGGAACTCCCAAGCTTTTGATTTAACCTTTTTCGACATAAAATCTTTCCCTCATCCTTTGAAAATAGAACATGAGGCGTGACCACAGTTCATCCTTTCCCCTTGTTTTTGACTACACTGAGGAGGAGCAGGTGTCAATGAGAATGGAGGCCAGAAGGCAGAAGTCTTGGGAACACAGGCTGATATTGCATCTGAGCAGCTTGGAATAAAACCCCCAATGCTTGAAAGAGTTGGATGGTTACAATGTACCCAGATAGTCCTTATGAATGTAAACAACTAAGCCCATGGTGACTTATAATCATTCAGTAACTTGGTCCAACTTTCTTTTATGTGATTTGATTAGGAAAGTGATCTAGAGTATCTCCAAAATTTAATATTACTAAGGAGACTGCTTCTGTCTAGGTTATCTAAGACATCTGCAAGGCAGGGTGCTCAATGCTTTACAAAAACACTAGTGTTATTCTGTGTATTCTGACTACATGTTTTCAAGAAAGGAAATACAGAATCCATCCTAAACTCTGGTAGGCCTTGTGTTAGAAAACACCCACCTACTAAGGCAACTTCTGGATGTGGATGCATTTCAATTGACAAAGGAAAAACTTTACCTGTGGGTCTACAGATAATACCCACCTGTTTGTTAACCTGTCTGGTCTACACAGATAACAGACTATTTGACATCTCTTCTTTAGGAAAACAAAAAACAAAAAACATTGCTTAAAAAACATTGCTTCACCATCTTTTTGGGGGACACAGTTCAGCTCATGACACTGGCACTGGGAAAGATAAATACGAATAGGACACAGTTCCTGCCCTCATGGAGCTCAGTGCCAGGGTAGAAGAAATGAGAAATACGCAGTGCATAAACAAGTGCTTTCAAGAAAAGGCAGTCGGGGTCAGAGAAAAATTTTTGGAGATGGTGACAGCTGAGCTGAGCCCTGCTGAATGGCTAGAAGAGAGAGACAGCGAGTACTTCTAAGCAGAGTGAGATGGTAGCTTGCAGAAATAGACATTTGGCCTTGATTACTAGGGTCCAAGGAGTGAATTGGGTTAGGAGGAAATGCTAAAAATTTGAGGCTGGAGAAACATAGGCTCATGAAGTTCCAGAGGTGTTATGTTAAAGAATCTGTACACTTTATTAGTGGCAATTGGAAGACTTTGAAGAGTTTTAAGCAGGGGAATGACGTGATAAGATTTGGTCTATCCCAATTTTCTCATTAGTGTTTGCTACTGTTTAAAATATACATTAAATTATGTTATGTGGAGGATGACCTATTTTTGTGATAAAGCATAATTTTTTTTTCTTTCTCATATGCTTGTCTTTTTTCTTCACTATATTCAGCTATCAGTCATTAAAAGCCACTTGGGGAAACTTCTTTTTTCCTCAATCTTACATTCATGATTTAGTTTGAAATATTAGCTTTTCCTAATCTCTCCCCTACTCCCTGTTTGTCATAGTTTACTCATCAAAACCAAACTTTTGAAATATAAAATATAACTAACAAGCATTTGTCATCTGCTAAGAATCTGAAGAGCTAAACCATAAATTCATAAATTCATTTATAAGTATATTGTAATTCACCCAAGATTTCAAGTGGGCATTTTCAGCAGACGTCTGGCTTCACTACTCCGCTTAATCATCCTCATGGGGGCTCTTTGTAAAGAGAGATAATTGGAAAATCTGGATTCATCCGGGGTCCTAGGAAAGAGTGAGCAAGGATGTTTTGCTCACTATGACGCAATGTAGGACTTACTCACTATGGCTCAGGTTTATGAAGTGGCTCACCAATATTTTTAATATGTATTGTATGATTTCAGACGTGCTAAAGAAGATGTTTGAAACATGAGTGACCGAGACTCCCTTATTATATTATGTATGAAAATTATGTATATATCTTCAATTATACAATTGAACTCAAACACCTTGCTTTGCCAAAACGTTTTTTTTTCATTGGGACTAAAAATCATGTATATCAATTTTAAAAATCTTTACAGCAACCTATTCTATGTTGCATATCTAGTTGTACAAAGCATGCAGCATGTGCCTTTGGATTTAATCTTATACTTTCACCTAAATATGTTTGATTTTTTATAAAGAAATCATGCTATAGATGATAATCTACTTAAGGATTGCTTAACACACCTCAGACGGAAAAATAAATACGAAGGCATCACATGTTCTGATTTAAAGCTATATTAAAGAGGTATACTAGTTAAAAGACTATGGTACTGGCAGAAAAACAGACAAATAGATAATGGAACAGAATTGAGAGATCAGAAATAAATGAGCACACATAGTCAACTAATCTGACAAGGAAGTGAAGAATACTCAAAGGAGAAAAGACAATTTCTTCAATAAATGGCTCTGGGAGAAACTGACATACCACTGTATATCAACTATACTCTAATAAAAAAAGAAACGAATTTGGGAAAATTGGATATTCGCATGTAAAAGAGTAAAAGTAGATTCCCATCTTACATCACTCACAAAAATTAACTTGAAATGGATTAACGATTTAAATGTAAGACCTGAAACCATGAAAGTCCTAGAAGAAAATTCAGGAAAAAAAAATCTTCTTGATATGGGTCTTGGCAATGAATTTTTAGATAACAGCACCTAAAGCATAAGCAACAAAATAAAAAATAAACAAGTGGGATCACATCAAACTAAAGATCTCCTGCAGAGCAAAAGAGACAATCGGCAAAGTGAAAAGATAACCTACAGAACAGGAAAAAATATTTGCAATCATATTTCTGGTAAGGAGTTAATATCCAATATATACTAAAAACTTATGTAACTTGAAAGCAAAAAAAAAAAAAAATCAACCAAACAAAAACCCCCAAACCATCCCCCTATATACCACAAAAATTAATCCAATTAAAAAATGGGCAAAAGGCCTGAATAAATATTTTCTAAAGCATTAATACCAATGGCCAACAGGTACAATCAAAGATGATTGCATTACACACCATTAGAAAAATGCAAATCAAAACCACAATATCACCTCATACTTGTTAGAAAGGCTACCATCAAAAAGATGAGACAAATGCTGCTGAGGATGTGAAGAAAAGGGAACGTTGTGCCCTGTTGATGGAACTGTAAACTGATATAGTCACTATGGAAAACAGTATACAGGATTCTCAAAAAATTAAGAAAAATCTTCCATATGGTCCAACAACTCCACTTCTGGGAATATATCCAAAGGAAACAAAAACACTAACTAGAAAAGATACATGCACCCTATGTTCATAGCAGCATTATTTGCAATAGCCAAGACAGGGAAACAATCTAAGTGTCCATTGACAGATGGATAGATAAAGAAGTTGTGGTATATATGTACACAAGGGAATGTTTTCCAGCCATAAAAAATGAGGAAATTCTGCCATTTACAACAACATGGATAAACCTTGAAGGAATTATACCAGGTGAAATAAATCAGACACAGAAAGGTCAATACTGTATGATCTTACATGTGGAAACCAAGAACTGCAACAACAAGAAAAAGTCATCAGATTTGTGGCCACTAGAGGTGGGGAGAAGGAGAGGAAGAAGTGGAAGAAGATGGCCAAAAGGTACAAACTTCCGGTGAGATAAATAAATATTGGGTATGTAAAGTACAGCATAATGATTGCAGATAACATTGCTGTATGATCTGTGTCAGAGCTGTCAGTCTTAGTATCCTAAGAGCTCTCATCAAAAGGAAAACATTCTTTCTTTTTTTTCTTTTTATAGAATCTATACGAACTGATGCATGCTAACTAAACATTGAGGTAATCATTTCACAAGACACGTAAATCAAACTAGGATGTTGTACACCTTAAACTTAGATTGTTGATATATGTCAATTCTATTTCAATAAAACTAGAAAGGAAGATATGCCATAATTCGCTTGAAAAAATAATAAAAGTCATTGACTCTCAATAGGTCTGTTTCCTAATATATAAGATGGGTATAATAATATATATCATGACCACTGTGTGCTTACTGGTACTAACCTTGGTTCTATCATTTAAAATCTGTGTGACTTTTTAACTAGCTGTTTAGCTTCTTTCAGCATCAGTTTTATCAGAAGGATAATAGCTACCTCATAATATCATAGCAAGAATTGATTACAATTATATGTGGGAAGGAACCACACCGTGTTAAGTATTGATATTCAAAGAATATCCATTCCCTTTGCCTTCCTTTTGAAGGTTATAATGAGTTAAACATGATAATAATTCTTTATAAACTGTAAATCACTTATATTTATGTAAATATTAGGCATTATTAATGTATAAAGCATGACAGAATATGAGAATATAAATGAGTTATCATATGCACAACTATAAGATCACTATCACTCACATCATCTTGTATTTTATTTCCCAAACTCTTAAAATACTGTTATTCATCATTACAAATGTGTTTATTCACTTCCAGTGAAGACAATGAGATTAATTACAGATCTGTGTTTTAGTCTCTTCCTTTTATCACCTTAATGAATGCTCTTCGAGTTACCCTACACTTTGCTTAAGTTGTGAGTTCCTTAACTTGTCTATAGGTACACGACATAAAATTTAATAATGTCTATACATTTGCCATTGTGCTGGCATTGTCAACATCACTTTAAATGTTCAGAAACCATGAATATATATCAATAATTGATATAACTAGCTTATAGCTTTTGGAGATATATGTCCAGTAATTTTGGGATATGAGTCTATTTCAGACAGCTGTGGGCAGATGGAGATTTACTGAGGACCTGGTTTAATCACTGCTCTAGAACATTTCTCACTTTCCAAAGGATCATCAAATACTTTTTATAAGTATATTGGAGAAGATGAAAGAAACAGCTACACAATAATATCTATGCCACAACAGATAAAGCAATAAGATCTTTAAGTGTTTTGCTGTTGCTATGTGTTTTTTTTTTTGTTTGTTTGTTTGGTTGGGTTTTTGTCTTGTTTTGTTTGTTTGTTTTTTGCTTTTTAGGACCACACCTGCAGCATATGGAAGTTCCCAGGCTAGGGGTTGAATCAGAACTGCATCTGCCAACCTTCACCATAGCCACAGCAATGTGGGATCCGAGCCATGTCTGTGACATACACCACAGCTCATAACAACGCCAGATCTTTAACCCAACCGAGGGAGGCCAGGGAGCGAACCTGCAACCTCATGGAAACTAGTCAGGTTCATAACCCACTGAGCCACAATGGGAACTCTCGATCTTTAAGTGTTTTAAGAGAAATAGAAGAGAAAAAATACAAAAAAAAAAAAAAAAAAGATAAAAAGCTTGGCAAATGAAGTTGGGTGAATTCATACCATACTATCAGAATTAACTTAAATTTGCATGCTGGTTCTGTCTTCCAGCATAAAGTTTATTCTCTGGGTAGGACAAAACAAGGAGTAATACAGATCCAAGATGAACAGGGATCCATTCAAATAAGAGGTCCTAGAACAAAGAGATTACTTTTAAGGTAGATCACTTTCTTTCTCTTTTTCCTGTGTAGCCATATCTAGTGGCCCCATCTTAATACAGAGTTTTTCTCCCTAATGTGGGAATCAGTCAGGAACTACTCAAATTTACCTCTCCTCTTGAAGTTCTATGCCTAGACAATATTAGACACAATAAATATTTACTGACTCAATGAATAAACAAATAGAACAGGATTGCAACTTAATTTTTTATTAAACAAGTTATCCTAAAAATTTTCCTTTTCTTTTACCCCTTAACTATAGTTTTTATATCTTAATTCATGTTGATAGGACACATGTTATATCCTATTGGCCCTGATTTGATAATTTTTTTGTAGAGTATGCCTAGAAGATCAGAAATGTTAAGATATAAGCATTGCTTATTAAGATTGTGAGAAGTATGCTTATTTACATCATAGTAATCTCTGTTTTATTTCAATCTCTCCTGCATTTGTCATGATATTTTGGCATTACAGAGGCAAATAAACATAAAACACAGCAAAACAAAAGCCATGATTCTAGAGGTGAACATATAAAAGTATATCGATAAAAATGTTAACTCAAGCTCCCAAATCTCTCATTCTAAAATGAGCGTGCCAGATACTTCTTATTTAGCCATTTATATAGTGTATTTTTCTTACTGATCCATTCTTCAGTTTTGGGGTTGTATAACTTCAAGGACTAATATAGCAATGGAATCTTAGCGGCTTAATAGTTTCACCAAGGATGGATTTTCACTTGATTCCTATAGAGGTCAGCAGATAGCAGCTAAAGTGGAGTAGGTGACCAAGTCAATGGTGCTCTCCAGCTGGACACTAAACAAGGCAGAGCTTCTGGATTTCCTGTTGCGGCCCAGTGGAAACGAATCCGACTAGAAACCATGAGATCATGGGTTTGATCCCTGGCCTCGCCCAGTGGGTTAAGGATCCAGCATTGTCGTGAGCTGTGGTATAGGTTGCAGACTCGGCTCAGATCCTGTGTTGCTGTGGCTGTGGTGTAGGCCAGCAGCTGTAGCTCCAATTTGACCCCTAGCCTGGGAACCTCTATATACCATGGGTGTGGCCCTAAAAAACAAAACAAAACAAAACAACAATGCAGAGCTTTTAAGGACTACTCCTTTTAGAAAATGAATACTAAATAAGATTAATTTGTGAGGAGCAATAATAGTAGTTGTATGTATTATTTACAATGGTGAGCATTTTTCATATGTGGGCATTGATCATTTAACCTTATTAAAAAAATAAGAATGAAGGAGGTATTATACCATTTTCCAAATGAGAAAATAAAGATCAAAGAGGTCAAGTAATTTTCTCAAGGTCATAAATTTAATAACCAGGGCACCAGGAATGAACCTAATACTGTGGCAGCCGAGCCTTTGTTGTTCTATTCTGCCTCCCAGCCTGTGCATCTTCCATGCTGGCCAACTGTAAAATATAAATTCTATATATATGCTCTACGCTTAGCAAGAGTAGCAATAGAAATAATTTTAAAAAAACCTCAAAATAATCTAAACAGAAAGGTATGGAAATACGAATTCTCACATTAGACATTAGCTAAAGCTCAGCTTTAAAAGTAACAGATGTTAAAATTTTAATTTGTTTAAAGATTTCAGGTAATGACATCAAGGACTATGACCACTGACACTTATTTGTATGATGCAACTGGTGACATGCATTTCAATAAAACTAAAGATTGATTTGCTAGTAAAAGTTCTAAGTCCCTTCTTAAATATTGCACCAAGAGAAGCATGCCAACAGAAATTTCAAAATCATTTATTTTTCATTTGATGTGAATACCCAAATGAGAGAAATCAAAACACCTCCTGGCTCAATGTAAATACTTGAGTATTATTATTATTAATTATATGCTGTGTCTTTGTCCTTAGAGATTACTGAAGTCTTGATTTGATCAACTAATTTTAATACGTAACTGGGTATACATTTGCATTATCAAGTCTTGCACTTGATCAAATGAAAAATTGACTTTAAACTCCAAGTCACTGAGTTCCTGAATTTCCAATTATTGCTAATCTTAAAATTGTACAATCTTCTTCCTGTTTCTGTATTATAAATCATATCTTTTCACTATTTTATTAGCTTTGAAAAGTATGAAGAGTCTTCATGGCCACTGTAACAAATAAAAAATAAGTTGAGTGAATCTAAAAATATTGTTTGATTTTGGTAATATTCATTTAGATAATAGAGTAAACCAATGAAAACAATTTTACTTTTCTCACTCTTTGAGAAGATTCTTTACTGTCATTTAGCATTTTTAGTTGTTTGAATCAGCTATACCTCAGTATACTTTCCAGGGCTGGGACAAAATTTTGTATTAAAGAATAAAAACAATTTGAATCTGCACTTTTGAGTATGAGAAAAAATCTCAGTGCTTCAGGGATAGCATAGCCCATTAGCAAACGAGGCAATGAATGTGGTCACGTACATTTGGACATACTCTGTGAATGCAGGAAACAACTATTAAAACCTTGGCATTAAAAAATACTGCCAACCATTAGTGTTAATGTTTTCTGTTCATAAATAAAGTACATGTTCATAGCACATATGTTTTAATTGAAAACAAATAAAATACAACATGGATTATATTTTCACCAAATGTTTCAGTTAACTGGATTCTGGAGCAGTAATTTGCTGGATGGAGCTTTTTCCTTATTCTGATTAAAGTCTAAGGACAAGATATTTTCTGTAAGGTTTATAGGAAACAATGAAACAGACTAGTTTTAAATGAATAGTTCACTTGCTTTTTAGGGCTAACAAAATCTACTAAGGGTATCTTTTGGAGGTGATTAACCTGCATCTAAGAATAAATAATTTCCTCAACATAATAGTTGCCATCAAACAATTTAGTTATTGTTTCTCTGCTTTCTCAGCCATTTGCAAATATCCTCATATAGTTCTGACCATTGTGCCATGGTTGTAAAAGAGTAGAAGTATAGGTTCTGATTTTTGGCAAGAAATCTACAACATAGGAGACAGGGAATCAAGCCACTCCTAGGTTCCTGTTTACTCTGGGAAATTTGGTGAGACTTCCAATACCACTGACCTTGACTGCCATTGATTCATTCAATGGCTGCACGTAGTGAAATTTATATGTTGCATGGAAGTGATACTAGTGAAAGCTTTGGAGTACAGTTGGCCAAGGTACTTGGGATTCTCTCAGTTCTATCAGGGAAATGACATTGTTATGTCTCATCTCATTTTTGCATAATATTAAGTGTCTCAAAACAAGGCCTGTGGTTAGGTTGAAGAGGAGAACAATAAATTTAAAATTACTGTCAGTAAAACACTACATATGAACAAAGGGTAGGAAAGTAGAATCATTTGGAGAAGTTAGAGAAGTTGAGTATCTTGTTTCATTAGGCCCATTGACTTAAACAAAGAATCTTACCACGGAAAGATAAGATTCAGAGTTTGGAGTTAATCTAATCCTATCTCCACTCTGTGTTCATGCATGTGGTCATCGAAGCCTTTGCTTGAATACTTTGGAACCAAGATGGAACCATGAAAACTTTTTTTCTATGTAAATCAAAGAACTGTAATGCTACTACAGCTTCTCCCTACTGATTCCAGTTCTATCATCTGAAGGCAAGGAGAGTAAGCTGGATCACTTACAAAGATGAATAATGGCGCTTCAAATAGTGGAACAACTAACTCAGAAGGAATTCTCCTAATTAGGGTTCTCTCTCCTTAGTTTTATAATTGGGTAATCCAAGATTTCTAAAAATGAAGTGATTTTCAGAGTCACAAAACTGTTTAACTGTAGAACCTGAACTAGAAACCAGGCTGGGTTACTCCAAAAGCAGAAATTTTGGAACCAGCTGTCACACCTACCTTGTCTTCTTTGTTCTAAGTGAACCAGTTTCTTCTAATTTTTCTCATGAGACGTGGTTTTTAGAATGCAGACTATTATGGATATCTCCCAGTTCCTACTAGAGGCTAGGGATTGGTATCACAAAGAAGACACATACTTAATATTGAGGAATTGATAGATAATCAAGTGATTCTAGAGTGGAAGGCGACTCAAATATGAAGTAATATGTCTAAGGAAAATATAGCTAAATTTCTACTGGGAACAAGGATGTCAGAGTGATTGCAGAGTGTTACTGAAGTAATATTTCAGTCAATAGAACTAACCTAATCTCTTTCACACGTCAGTGATATAGTCTCTTTACTTTAGTTAAGTACTTGATGAATTAACCAAAACCCATTATTCTATGGACTGGACCAGGGCTTGCCAGATGTCATGGTTAGGAAGCTACTTCTGAACGAATCTTCATAGTGTTCCTCAAAAGGTAGAGCTATACTCTTACCAAGGGGTGTGTTATTCTGATCAAGTAGAGTTGTCTATTTACCAAGATTCATCTGAGTTTGTTACCAAGCCCATTTACCTCCTTTTTACTTGTTAACTACGTCCCTCGTTGCTGTGTTTACGTAATTTGATGAAATACTCTGTGAATTGATACAATATTAGTCTGTCTGCAAAAGTTGTTTCTCTAAAATGGAAGGGGATTATTTTGGAAAGGCTCATTAAAAGTAGGTTGATTTGAAGTTTTTGTTGTGGTTTAGTGGGTTAAGAACCTGACTAGTATCCATGAGGATGTGTGTTTGATCAGTGAGTTAAGATCCAGCACTGCCACAAGCTGGGTGTACGTCACAGATGTGGCTCAGATCTGGTGTTGCTATGGCTGTGGTATAGACCAGCAGCTCCAGCTCTGATTCGACCCCTAACCTGGGAACTTCCATATATTGCAGGTGTGGCCCTAAAAATTAAAAAAAAAAAAAAGCAGCTTGTTTTTACAATGTTATCAAATTAATGTGGATGAGGCAGCTGTAAAAGATTGAGAAAAAAACCCACAAAGTCTAGAAATATTTTGACACTTAGATTATATCCCCAATGTCTTTGATTGTTGGTATATTTTATACATGAAAAATGATGGGTTGTTTACCTTCTACAAAATTGTTTTGATTATTCTTGGTTCTCTGCTATGCAAATAATTGAGCTGATGAGAGAAGAGCCTGTTATTTTGGAGCCTGAATTATTTTAATTTCTGTTGTACATTGTACATCATATTTATTGTTCTTTTATCAGATCTTTTGGCACCAGTGATACAGAAACTGACCACCACTCACACACAAAATGATGGGGACCACTTACAAGAAAAATTGGCAATTTAATATAAATTATTATTATTTATTTTTTTCTTTTTACAGCTGTACCTGTGGCATATGGAAATTCCTGGGCTAGGGGTCGAATCGGATCTGCAGCTGCAGGCCTATACTACAGTCATAGCAATGCCAGATTAGGCTGCATCTGCAACATACACCACAGCTTGTGGCAATGCCAGATCCTTAACCCATCGAGTGAGGTCAGGCACCAAATCCACATACTTGTGGACACTATGTCTGGCTCTTACTTAACCCACTGAGCCACAACAGGAACTCCTACATTCATATTTTAAATGAAAATAAAATATTTAAAGAATTTTTCAATAAATGAACAACCAATAGTCTTGTTCCTATTAGATAAGTGGGTTATTATGGCCTGTATTACCATGTGCTAGGCACAGTTTTGAAAGTTTTGTGTGCATTATTTTATTTGATTCTTATACTGACTATTACTCTAACAAATTAGGAGTCTTCGAGATGTTTGATAAAATGCTCGCAATCCTACAACTGACAAATGGGAAAAATTGCATTCAAATCAGGTCTTGCAAATACACAATTACAAAATGCACTTATTCCTTCACCTCCCAATGGACAATAATCATATTTTTTTTGGATACGTGCACTCTAATCCTGATATAATTTAATTGTGAGGTAAGAAAGGCAAACATTTTCTATACCATCTATTACCACATTCACTATTTTTATTTCCCATTCTCTTTGGTTATTTCCCATTCTCTAGCTCCTTATTTTTTCCAAGAAGTTGTTACAAAGGAAACCAATTCACACTGATTTCCTTCTACTTTTAACTTTTACAGAATAGCACCCAATACTGAATTTCATCCATTCATTTGCCTACCTATTTATCCATTCAATAAATATCTGAGTGTCAATCCATGCTCTAGGTACTCAAAAATACTAATTATATTGATTTTACAAAAGAAAAATACAGAAGCAGAGGCTACTCTGGCTTTATTCATTCATACAATAATTATTTACGATCACCTAATAGGTGAGGCATGGACCGTTAGAATGATTCCTAAATGTGAAAGTTCTGTTAGTGTTTACTAACGTAGCATTTACCATGTGCTAGGCACTGCTTAAGAACTTTGTATGTATCAATCTTTTTTAATTGTCACATCACCCTCTGAGATAGGTATAATTACTATCCTCATTTTGTTGATGAGGAAACGGAAGCTCAAGAGATCAAGTGAAACATTCCCAAGTTCATGTAGCAAGAATGTAGTGGAGCCAGGATTCACACTCATATGATCTGAATCCAGAGCGTGGAGTCTTATTCATTACACGCTGCTGTGTAGATAAGTAAAGAGATTCACAGAGGTACACTATACCCAGAAAACAACTAGGAGGTTCTTCCCCAACAGAAGTCACTTCCTCTGGTGGATTATGAAGGAAGATTAGAAATTAACCAGTAAGAGTATTTAGGAGGCATCCAAGGCAGAAAACATACTCTCTCCAGGAGAGGAAAAAAGAGCAAGAATGGCAATTTAGGGAAATAAATAGGTTAATTCAGCTTTGTAGAGAATTAGAGTTTCAAACTTGGAGGAGCAGTGAGAACATCTAAGCAACAGATTTTAAAGAGAGGCATTTAAAAAAGTTTGTAAATAAGCATAGCCTTCTCAAATATTAGTCTATTTGAATAATGCATTAATTTAATAAAACATAGTCTCTCCTACAAGTTCACAGAAGATTATAAACAAATAAAGGAAATGAGCAAGAATAAACTCACCAGGAATTTTAAAGCCATATTACATACAAATTAAGTCAGTCACAATTAGAAAGAGGTTCTTTATTACATTTTTGAGTGAAATTCCCCTTTTCTAATTATCACTCTGAGGTCAAATATTTGAAAAATGTCTTACATATTATATATCTCAACCAAAGTGGAGATTCTAAATCCAGGTCTTGATTAAAAAGAGCAGCAAATTTTATGAGGGTATTTTAATTTCATTTATCCGACTAGCTTTTTTTTTTTGTCTTTTTGCCTTTTTCTAGAGCCGCTCCCGCGGCATATGGAGATTCCCAGGCTAGGGGTCTAATCGGAGCTGTAGCCGTAGCCGCCAGCCTAAGCCAGAGCCACAGCAACGCAGGATCCGAGCCACATCTGCAACCTACACCACAGCTCACGGCAATGCCAGATCCTTAATCCACTGAGCAAGGCCAGGGATCGAACCCGCAACCTCATTGTTCCTAGTTGTATTCGTTAACCACTGCGCCACGATGGGAACTCCTGACTAGGTAGTTTTGAATAACGTCAATGGAATAACTACCGTCGTCCTAGGGATCTAGAAATTCACAGGAAGATTACATTTTGTACCAGAAAGTACTCTTTTAAATTGTCTCTTTAAGTACTGAGAAAAGGATATTACATTCATTCAGTAGTCTCTACCACTTTAAGGAAATTGATAATAAAAGCAATGAGATCTTACTGTATATCACAGGAAACTATATCCAGGCTCTTAGGACAGAACATGATGGAAGACAGTATGAGAAAAAGAATGTGTGTGTGTGTGTGTGTGTGTGTGTGTGTGTGTGTGTGTGTGTGTACACATACACATACTCTTTATTAAGGTATAGTTAATTTACAAAGCATGTGTAATTTATGTGTACATATATACATAGATATATGATTGGGTCACTTCGCTATACAATAGAAATTGGCACATTGCAAATTAACTACACATTAATTAAAAAAAGTGGCATCCAAAAAATAAATAAAAACACAGTGAAAAACAAATAAAGGTAGTAATAACAACAATTTATTTAGTGCTCTCTGGATCAAGCACTTTAGCATTTTATATATTATATTTTAGCACTTTAAAAACATCATTCCATTGACTTCTGACATCTATTGTTTTTAATGAGAAGTTAATAATTACTAGCATGATTCTCTTATATGTAATGTTTTTACTTCTTCTGGCTGATTTTATTTTATTTTATTTTATTTTTTATTTTTTTATTTTATTTTTTTTGTCTTTTTGCTATTTCTTGGGCCACTCCTGCGGCATATGGAGGTTCCCAGGCTAGGGGTCCAATCGGAGCTGTGGCTACCAGCTTACGCCAGAGCCACAGCAACTTGGGATCCGAGCCACGTCT
Organism: Sus scrofa; assembly: GCF_054392235.1. Lineage (NCBI taxonomy): Eukaryota > Metazoa > Chordata > Mammalia > Artiodactyla > Suidae > Sus > Sus scrofa. The sequence goes on from NC_139391.1 coordinate 18,146,523, forward strand.
GCAACCTACACCACAGCTCACGGCAACGCCGGATCGTCAACCCACTGAGCAAGGGCAGGGACCGAACCCGCAACCTCATGGTTCCTAGTCGGATTCGTTAACCACTGCGCCACGATGGGAACTCCCTGATTTTATTATTTTACCTTTGGTTTTCTATAGTGTCTGCGCCTCTGTGATCTGCTATGATAGTCTATTTTATTTGTTTGAATTTCCTGTTTGGAGTTTACTGAACTTCTTGATCTGTGCGTTGATTTTTTTATTAACTTTGCAAAAATTTTAGCCAATACTTTTTTCTTTTCTTATTCATTGTATCCCTTTTTTTGGAACTCCAGTTGCACACATGTTAAAGTTAACATTGTCTTACAGGCTATTGAGGCTTTGTTCATTTCTTTTTCAATTTTTTTTTTCTGTTTTAGTTATGTTTAAATCCATAAATTCTCAATAATAATACAACCAATTTGTCACCTTTTGAGGATGACAAGGAACTAATTCATCACTTTGTGAACTGGGTAAATAATAGGAAAGATTCAATCACTTATCCTGACTTTTTCTATAGTAACTCTATAATAGACGAGGGGAAGTTACTCAACAAAATAATCCAGAAAATAAATGAAAACATATTGATAGAACTACAATATGACTGTTTTCACCTCTAATGAAATAATACAACTATGACTCGGACATTAATACTTGCTAACATTAAGGAAGAGTAAAAATTAGTATTAATTGCTTCCTCATAAAAGGGCATACCACCACTTACAGACTTGCCAAAGGCCTCACACATGAGCCTGATTATACCTCTAGATCCAGCTGCCAATTCATGGGAAATACAGAGGAGAGAGACATGTTAACCTATTTCATGAGTTATTTCAGATATGTAGACTGGGAAACCCTATGGGTCAAATGGCTTGGGTTCTTCCATAGATAAACTATAAGGAAAATAAAGCGATGGAGTTGGATTCCAAAGACTAAGAGAGACTTGAAGCTAAAAAAAATTGGATGAGACTAAATAGAATATTTAAGGATACGTAAGGACAAAGAAATGGGAGTTCCCTGGTGGCTCAGTGGGTTAAGGATTGTCATTTCTGTGGTTCTGGTTCCATCTCTGGCCCCAGAACTTCCTTAGGCCTCAGGCATGGTCAAGAAACCTCACGAACAACAACAAAGAAATGGATGATAAAACCAAGGAAATGTAAGGAAGGGATTACTATAAAAGTCAGGTCAGTGGTTACTTTTAGAAGAAGCAAAGGAGCTACAATTACAATGGCGCAGTTCTAGTCTTGTTCCAGGTGATAATTACAGGGTGTTTGCCTTATAATAATTATAAAGAAATAATTCAGTAAACTATACATATATTTTGTGTGGTTTTCTGTAAATGTGTTTTGTTTCACAATATTATGGTAAAACAGATACACAATATATTGTTCGCTATTTTCTAGGTGCGTATGTATTTGTAGAGATCATATACAGGTTAGGAAAGAGGAAGAAAAAAAATCTGTTAAAAGCTGACTTTAGTTTGAACTGGTTGTTTAAGGAGAATGTAAAATAGGCCAACAATAGATTTTTTTTTTTTTTTTTTTTTTGTTACAGAAAATTGCCAGGTGGCCTTTTCATTTTGTCAAAATAGGTCTCAAGAATGAACCAGTTGGGCGAGGAAGAAACAAAAAGAGAGCTGCATATCTCCATCTCTCTGCAAAATAAGAGATCAGGAATGTTCCTCTGGTAATTGTAGAGAGAAAAGCTGTAAGGAGGATTTTTTTTTTTTTTTTTTTTAAGAGAGAGAGTATTATGGGTTGATTATGTCTCTAAGACGATGTTTAATTTTTTTTTTTTTTTTTGCTTTTTTTAGGGCTGCATCCACAGCATATGGAGCCTCCCAGGCTAGCGGTCAAATTGGAGCTACAGCTGCTGGCCTACACCACAGCCACAGTAATGCCAGAGCCTTAACCCACTGAGTTGAGGCCAGGGATCGAACCTGTGTCCTCATGGATACTAGTCAGATTCCCTTCTGTTGTGCCATGATGGGAACTCTGAGGATGTTAAGTTCTAACCCAAGTAGCTGTGACCTTGTTTGGAAACAGGAACCTGGCAGGTGATGGGGTTAAGATGGAGGTATCAGCTTGAACCCCAATCCAATTTAACTGTGCATTTATAAAAAGGGGATAATTGAACACAGAAACAGATACATACACAGGGAATATACCATCTGAAGATGAAGGCAGAGATGGGGTGACATATCTCTAAGTCAAGGAAAGGCCAAAGGTTGGCAGCAAACTACCAGAACCTAAGAGAGAGGCATGGACCAGACTGTCCCTCTCAGCCCTCAGAAGGAATCAACCCTGCTGACCGTCACTCAATCTTAAACGTCTAGCCTCCAGGATTGCGAGATAATATGTTCCTGTTAAGTCTCCCGGTTTGTGGTATTTTGTCACAGCAGCCCTAGAAAAGAAATACACGGAAAGAGTAGGCTGGGGCAAAATGAAGGCAAATTCTGGATATGGACAAAGGTACCAGTGAGTAATTCTCTGTGATGAGGTTGCTGAAGAACGTTCGGACTAGAGGTAGCCAGGAAACCACCTTCTGAAATGCTGAGGAGGCTGCTGAGCTCCCACAGCACCCACGGAGAGAGCAAAAGAATGGATGCTTCCAGAGGACAGAGGAGCTTGTGACAGAAGAGTAGTACATCTAGGTGTGCATTGAGGAAAGCACACGTTTATGGGCTGTTTATATTTCTTAAGATGTACGTGAGGCACAACCGCATTGATACAGGTGTGAGTGTGTGTTCCTGAAGAAGTATGTATACATATAATAAGCCTATTTCTTGTTTACCTGTTTGCATGTTGATGTGTGTACAGGGAGAACGGGAACATGCACGTGTTTCAGTGTGAGAAAAGGAAGTGCTCTTCATTCAGAGGCTTCTCTCCCTCACAGACAGAAATAAAACAAGCTAAAAGGCAACTGAAAAGATGAAATCACTGCCAAGGACAGGCACGCAAGGAAAGCGGTTTTATTTTTAATGTTTTGAAGTCACAAGAGTTATTTCTGCCACTGTACTACTTGGCCATTTTTCTTTTTTTCATTTCCAGTGTTTGTCTTTCATGCCTTGAGGGCAAGGACATTTGCATCGCTATCTGCCTAGCCCCACGCCCACCTCCTCTCCCAGTAGGTCTCCCATTTCCACCCTCTCTGGGCAGCTTTTCTGCATATACAGACCATAAATTATAACTATTGCCATGAAGTGACTGTGTGGGCAGCTCTGCTGGTTACATTTGCAAGGCTTTAACATACTGGCACCAATTGTAGGGGCAACTCGAGGGGGACGTCTCACTACAGATATTACTTTGAGGGTCCCTAATGTCCAGAGGCTGGGGCCTCTGCATTTTCCTCCCAAATCAGTAGGCTTTGGGGAGCTTGTGCTCCTGAATTGGCAAATAGGTACCGAGAGTCACTCGACAGGAAGAGGGGCCATAAAGATGAGTATTTACTTCTAGAACACAAATAGCAAGAGCTGCCATTTGGGGAATATCTACTATGTGATAACCCCCTTACATCTGCTCTTCTCCGACTTAAACTGTGCCCTGACATTAGTATTATTCTTCTCAAGCTACAGAAAAAGTGGCTGAGACTCAGAATCACTGTGTTTATGGACACCTGTTAACAAGAAGCAAATACAGGAACTGAACCTGGTCTGACATTCAGGCCTGCACCTTGCCAATGTGCCATGCTGATAAAGCAAAAAGGACTACAATTGTTAGAGGAGACCATCTTTTCTTTCCAGGAGCTCATGTTTCAACTCTTCTTGACATAAAAGCTGACCCTGGTTGTGCTGCTGAGGTAATTCTCAAGAGAAAGAGCTGACAGGTTTGGAACTTCTGTCAGTCTGGTTCTTAAGCCACTGCTACTGGGAAGATGCTCTCCAAGTCTGTCAGTAGCAACTGCTTGGGAAGCATGAGTTTATAACTGTACCTGCAGGTGGGATTCCAGGTAGAGAAATCACTGCCGTCTAAATGCCTTGGACATCTGGCTTCACCAATTTGGGGGGATAAGTTAAACACTTAGAGGAAAACTTTTTACCTATCACCAATATGTAATTTCACTCTCTTCCTGTTGTTGTTTGTTCTTAACTAGGTACATGACCACTTCTTACCAAACATCAGTGTAGAGGTAACCTTGAATATAGGAAAAATTTCAGATGAGATATACTTTCAAGTTTCACCACTATTAAACCCAGAAATGCTCTTCTGTCAGATTATAGATAGTATCTGAAGAAACAGCAGCACTCACAGATGAAGCTTGTTAAAAATATCCAGGGCACAGGAACTGTATACAATCTCTTGGGATACAGTTCATGATGTAAGAACATGATGGAAGATAATGTAAGAAAGGGGATATATATATATATATATATGTATATATATATATATATATATATATATATGTACGTCTGTGTCACTTTGCTGCAGAGCAGAAATTGGCACATTGTAAATCAATGATACTTTAAAAAAAGAGAAATAAACAGTTAAAAAAGTATCCAGGGCATCTTTTTCTTTCATCCCCAAATACCAAAATCGAACAAGCGACCAACATGGCCAACACATCCACCCTTCAGCAACAGAATAAAGTCCCTGCTCATGAAAGATCTAGAGGGAGAACAACAGCATCATAAAACACACCCAAACTCAACAACACTTAGTCTTTTTGACATTACCTCCTGCAAAATGTGCTGGGTGAGCAGAACCACAGGAAGGATTGTTGTACACAAAAGCCTTTGAAAAATAACAGGGCTCTTTATGATAGAAACAAAAGCCCCACTGGGCCAGGCAAATAAAAGGACTCAGCTGCTAGCAGGAGAGGAAAAACCTCCTCTTCATTCTCCTTTTCTCTAAAGGAAACAAAGAAATCTAAGTGAAGCAGAAATCATTTTGCATTACAGTCTGACTTCTGAGCAAAAGCAGAAGTATCTTTTTAATACGGATGGTCCTTGTTGAAATAATATTTTAGAAAACGATGAAAACATAGAATAAAAAGTCAAAGAGGAAACATCAGAAACACTTTTGTGTGTGTATGTGGGGTGGGTGGTGGGAAGTAGGTTACCCAACATGCTTTTAAAAAACACATCTGGGAGGAAAGAGAGTTTATTGGACAAGAAGCTTTCAAAGGTGGTGACCAAAATGTTAATGCAAGTCCCCAGCCAGGGAGCAGTAGTAAATAACTCTTGTTGCTTTTTGTTGGTGCAATCCAAGATGCAATGAAGGGAAATGATGTAGAAGTAACAGCTGTTATTTGAAGAGGAAGTTTCTTCACCTTTAAAATAAATCTGTTCTGAGAATTAAAGGAGTGAATGTAGGTAAGCAATGGGAACACAATAAAAATGCTGTTTTTCTTTAAACAACTGCAAATGCAATCTTCAGATCTCTATGATTTTTAGAGGGTAAAACCCAGAAGATACAATGAGACACTTTATCACTAGTAAAATTGTTAGGAGTCTGTTGAAAACTAAGTAAAATACTTCAAAATATTGGACCACCAAGAGAAAGGATGGATTACTCAATTTATGCTCCATCAGTCACCTCTCTAACATTTTTCTAAAGGATATTAACTGAACAATTTCTTAGCTCTCATATTCAAAGTTTCCTCAAATCATTATGCTGTTATTTGGTAATAACATTAATAGAGACAATTATCAAGCAACAATTGCTTCATTTAATCTTTACGACACACCACTAAATAAGTTTGATTCTATTCTCTCTCTCTATAAAAGAGGAAACCAAGACTTAACTGTGCTTTCAACTTCTATGCCACAGATAGTGTTTGCTTTTCTACAAAGGGAAAAATTCCAGAGATCTTAAGTCATGAGAAAGATTGTGTTTCTAAAACAAACGCTAAAAATGTTAAAATCTCTGGAATGTAATTGAAATTTTTCAAAATGCACACCTACCTATGGATCTTTATTCATCTTTCGCTCAGACTGAGGGGCACGAGGACAGACAACAGCCCTTCCAGCCTAGCAGCATCAGAAGCAAGAAAGTAAAGACTATTCTACTGGTCTGTCATTCACATGAATTTTTAGTTGCAGGTTAGTTGGTGGTTGCAAACTGAACTTCTATGGGTGAGTACTCTCATTTTGACAACAGGCTTCACAGAGAAGAGAGAGGAGGGGAGAGCTGAATTGGGGAGGAGAGAAAAACAACACAACACACAACAAAAAACTACAACACATTTAAAACCAGAATTTTTTTTTTTTTCAATTTCTTAAATTTAACCAAAAGATTTCCAGGAGAAATTGAAATGGGCGCTTCTTTGAGGGGTGAGCTACACAGATACATGAAGGCATGCTGGCATGACGATGCCTCAAAAGAGATGACAAAATACAGAGGAAGAAGGAAGGGACAAAAAGCAAGGGTGTCACAAAGTTTAAGGACTGAGTCCTGCTGATATTGACTGTATAGCTTCTACCATAGGACAACAATGGTAAAGGGAGCAAAAGCTTTTACCACCCAGGACGCTTACCTAAGTCTTTCGACCCAGGGTTACCTGTCCAACTATGCAGTACGCAACTTCTTCCACACTCACTCTGTTCCAGCCAGTGCTCTGCTCTTTACCTACAGCGCTCTTTCCTACCTTTTGCATCTGCTAGTCTTTCTGCCTGGACTGTTATCTTCTTATGCTTCATAAGGAATATCCTTAAGGAAACCATACACCTAATGACTCTGTTTAATGATCACCTCTTGAAAAGGTCTTTTCTGCCTTCCTGGCAACTTCCACCATTGCACACTGTTCTTACCTTCCCAGCACTTCACAATCTGTATGCATGTATACATGAACATGTTTGCATTTATTTCCCTGCATATCAATTTACATTCTGTCTTCCCAAAGAAATAAGTGCTGTGAGAACACAGACAATGTCCTTTATATTCACCAATGTTGGTTGTGTGTTTTGGGGGAAGTAATTTAAATTTTCTAAGATTTAGTTTCTTAAATGATAAAATATGGAATAATAGTATCTAACTTACAGAATTGTTTGGAAGAAAAAAATTGACGTGACATAAAGCTGTAAGTACAACTCTTCCTAATATTTTGGGAAAATTCCAAAAAGAATCCCACATACAGAATTAAGGTGCTAGACTACCATGTGAATTGAAAAGGGGTGATCTCAAACCGGTTTTTTGTCTTACCAATCCTTTCCCTTCAACTTAAGTTTAGAGAGATGAGCTCTCTCGGGGTTGACCTGGAACTCTTGGCATTTGTCTCCCAGATTGTGAGAGTCACAAAACCGGATGTTGCCTTTACCTGAAAAGTATAAAGCGAGAGACTGTGGCTAGAGGGCTCCACCTGGTAACAGAGTGCTGCCAGGAGAGAGCTGAAATTCCTTGGACAAAAGAAAAAAGTGCCTATTTCCTATAGACTAGATGTGGGCCCAGAGGTGGGAAGCTGATAAAATCTTCACATTAAAGGGACTCTGACTGCAGCTCAATAGAGGGGTGGACCACTGGACACCCAGGGCTGAGAGACAGTTAAGTATGGCCATCAGAGGAAGTCTTGCTTCCACTTGGAGAACCATAGTCTAGAGTCTGCCAGCAGGAGAAGCTCAGAGGAACCTAAAAAATCCCAGAAAGAAGAACACATGAAATTATACATGTGCCATTCTAAGGATATTGAAACCAGACGTCTTGGAAACAGATGGAACCATGTCTTTCTTTGCTTCCCACCCTTCAATGTAGATTCTCATAGGTGAATAGGGCTTAACTGATGAACCAATTGGATCTTCTCTGTAGAACAGGACCCTTATAGCTTCTCCCTGAACCTTGGTGGCAACAAAGAGCTCACCTACAAGTAACACTATGTATGTCAGGTAGTTCTCATTATCCTCAAGCTATTCTTTTCACAAGGCCAAGGTCTGCTACACAATAATGCTTCCTCTTCCTAGTTCTGCCTTCTAGATGGACAAAAGTCTTTCATTTTACACTTTGATATTATTCTCATTTATTCAACAAATATATATTGCACATGTACACTGTGAGAGCTGCTAATATTGGGGCTTGGGGATACAGCAATGAACAAAACAGTTTTCTGCTCTCCTGGGCTTACACTATAGCATAAACCAATAAATTCTTTTTTTGGAAATTTATTCATATTTTTATTGGATTATATTAAATTTTTGAATTACATTAAATTAAATTTTAAGAATTAGCTTAGGGAGACCCGAAATCTTTGATATTGATTCTTTGCATCCAATAATACACTATATCTTTCTATTTATGCAAGGTTATTTTTGTGTATTTTTGAACTGTTTTACAGTTTCTCTTCACATAGGTTTTGGACATTTCTTGTTAAATTTTTTTTGATTTTAAATTTATTTTTTTATATAATGATTTTTATTTTTTTCCATTATAGCTGGCTTACAGTGTTCTGCCAATTTTCTACTGTACAGCATGGTGACCCAGTTACACACACATGTATACACTCTTTTTTCTCACATTATCAAGCTCCATCATGAGAGTGTACTTGACAGCATTTGCTGAGGCACTGGATGTAGAGTATGAAAAAAATAAAAAGAATCAAGGATAACTCCTACATGTTTGTAGGCAACTGGGTACCATTTAATAAGCTAGGGAAGACTCTAGGAAGAGCTGGTTCTGTAAATAAAATTGAGTTGTGTTTTGTGTATATCAACCTTGAAATAAATATTAGATGTTTAGCATGATGATAACTACATTAAATATATAGTATAGGGATACATTTAAAGCCATAAGACCAGATGAGAAAATATAAGAGGACAGGACGCTGGACAACCTAGGAGGTGTCAGCACAAAGTTGTAGGGAACTCTAGGCTTTAGAAGTTAAAGAAAGAAAATGTTTGTCTGTAATTTCCTTCTCTAAATTTACATATTTATATATCTTTACAGATAAATTTTGAGAGCACATTATTGGAAAATTGAAGCAGCTTTTTCCTGGAAAAATATCTGATTTCCCTCATAAAAATGCCATGTTATCACTAGGACTTGAGAACCAAGGTAGCAAAAATAAGCCAGCGCCTCAAATTATTTTTTAATACATTGTGTAATGGATCAAATATTCCACTCTAACACTTGCCCCATCTAACCCTGTTACTGATATTAACTCAAAGCCATTGTGCATACAAATGGCAAGAGTGAAGCTGGAGCTCTTCACAACTTACTATTCCATCTTCACCAGTACCGTTCTTAACGGTTATGCTTTATTCCTGAGAAAGTGTATTGAACGTGTCACTAAATGTCCAGAATAATTTTTGTTTTCTTCTCAAGTGTTCTTAAACTGCAAATATTTTATTGAGAAAAGTTCCAAGAGAGAGTCCCAGCTAAGTTATGAAGGCTGTGAATTACGACCATGAGGAACTATGCTAACTACGTTTATGAGCAAAGTCACCAGGCATGATTCCTCATGGAGGAGGTCACAGCGCCTTCTGTGAATGAATAGAGACTAATTTCCACGTGTTGAAGGAGAGTTGTAGAAGGGAGCAATTCAATTTCATCAACCAGTTGGTGAGCTGCCAAACACTCAAGTGTCGTATTTTCCTTGCAAGCACTCGTCCAAAGCATAACTCTTCTGAAGCCTGATCTAATGGAACATCAGGAAATGATCACTAGCTGCCTGGCTGGGGCCGTCTGAAATGCTTGTTGCCAGGAACAAGCGAGGGTGGACATGTAAGTGGCAGGGAATCAAGCAAATGAATACCCTGCTGTGCTATTTACAGCAATAGAAAGATCTAGGTGATAGCAGACTTAAAAGATTCTTTTATTAGTTAATGTCAGTGCAGTCTCAAAGAGTTAGCTCTTCCTAAGCAAAAAAGAAAAAAAAAAATATCCATTTGATTTTAAATTTAGGCATAGGGGAAATAAGCTTCTGAAAATTATGCACCTTTTGTTCTAACATCTCTCTCCTTAAACAAAGAGCTGTGCACTTCTTCAATTTATCAGAAAATCAAAGTACAAATACCTGGGGAAAAAATAGATTATCAAAGGAAAAAAACAGGTGAAGTTTCTGAAGACAAGTTTCCTTAAAAAAAAAAAAAAAGTCTAGTTTCTTTTTATGAGAAAAGAGTAGGTTTGACAGACAAGGAAAACAATAGTTTTGATCCATTCTGGCTTAAATGAGATGTTCTGATTGTTTATTCGGCATACTGATTTAAATGTGGAAAAACTGTAGATCAGGATAGTTCTGATTGAAGGAGTGTACTTTTAAAGACTCTAATAATTACATCACAGGAATTTAAAGAGAAAGGAAAGTCTTGCATATTTGTATATTACCTGGCCTATGGTAAGCGATATTAAACTAGATATCTGTTGAATGAATTGAGCTGAATTCACTCAGCGTTTCTCTTCCTAATCAAACATCTTTCAAGATATATAGCAAGTGGTGTTTCTTTCCATTTCTTCATATACTTTAACACTTTTAGTTTTATAGATGTTAATATTAATTTTTATAAATGGTTACTATTTCATGGTACATAGTGCTTCTTACCTTTTATAAACAGAAAATAAATGCAGACTTTTAAAACTGTGAATTCTATTTTGCTGGTATTAATATTGCCAAACCTGTTTTCCATTGTGTACCTTTCCTCATCCTTCTATGTCTAAATTTCCTTTGTTTTCTGAAAAAAATTTTTAATTTTTTGATTATTATAAAATATGTTTTATGTACATGTCAGAAAATCCCAAAGGTAAAAAGTACATGGTAAAAAACTAAGTTTTCCTCTCACACAATTTTTCTCTCTGGGGCAATCACCGTTGCCTGTTACTTTTCTATATTTGCTTTTTATATATACAAATATTATTTATATTCATTTCTTCTTGATACAAATGATAAAATATTATGTGTATTGCCTGTATCATGTATATGGTTTATAAAATATATAGGATTTTGTTCCCTATCAGTACATATAGAACTTTTATTATTATTATATACAGTGGAATAGTATTACATAAAGGTATTGGTATTTTTGTAACCATTCCATTCTTCCTTTGTCATTTAGATTGTCAATTTTTTTTAAATTCTAGGAACATTTTTGTAATTAACTTTGCTAGTTCACGCATACAAGTTCATTTACAAGTTGAATTCCTAGAAGTAGGAAAACTACAGTGGTATTTGAAGTAGAATCAATATAATTCGAGCATTAAAAAAGTTAGAGGTATCTTAACATTGGTCTCCAACATAAAGGAGCAATATATGAGGAAGCCTCTTTTACCACACTTGGCAACACAGTGCATTGTCACAGTTTTTGAATGTGGATGATCTGTTAGGTGAAAAATATATCTTGCACTTTCAATTTGTAATTCTTTGACTATGCATAAGGTTGAATGCCATACAAATGTCTGACAGATTCATCGGGAACATCTTTTTCACTCTGTGGCTTCCATTTCCATTCTCTTTTCATGAACAAAATCCCTAACTCTAGTAGAGTTCAGTTTACCCATTTCTATCTTTATAGTTGTATGCTTTCATTTCTTAAATGAAATATAACTAGCATAAAAATTTTATCATTAACTTATTCAGGTTTAGATCATGTAGAAATTATTTTTTAAAACATAGATAGATGCACCATTTTCCCCATATGACTTATTAAACAATTCACTTTCTCCATTTATTCAATATACCATCTTTATGATATACTAAATTTCTGTTTCTTATCTATTTTTGGATTTTGTCTTTTACTTTGATATATATTTTCACTTTTTAGTTATAATAGCTTTATAATATTTTAATGTCTGGTAGGTAAGATCTATCTCATTTATGTTATTTTTCTGAATTTTCTTGGCTGTTCTTGCTATCTAATTTTTTCCACATGAAATTTAGAATAAACTTTTCTTGTTTAAATATCTTCAGTGGTATTTCTGCTTTAAATCTTTAGTGTAAAAGTTGACAAATTTTTATGTCATGTTTCTTTCCAATGACATGTTATGGTGTTCCCTTCTTGTACATCCTTTAGTAGCCTTTTAAAATTACTTTTATATAAATCCTGTGCATTTATTCCGAAGTGTTTATAATTTTCCTTGCCATTGTAAATGATATTTTCTTTCATTACGTCTTTTAATTGGTTACTGTGTTTATATATATGCTATTGATTTCTGTATATTAATTTTAGACCTAGCTACCTTACTGCATTCTTATTACTTGAAACAATTTTCAGATGATTTCCTTTGCTTTATGATCACAAGTAAAGTCAATTTTTCTCCTTTACAATTCATAATCAAACTCATGTGCAGAACAATGTAAGCAATAGTAGTGATAAAGGACATATTTTTAGAAAGTTTGCTTGGTTGACAATATTTCTGAACCTTTGGTTGGGTTTAGATACCTTAAGCCACAGCTTTTTCTCAAAGTCCTATAGCTCCTGTTTAGTAGATTTAAAGTACTTCTCTCATCAGGCAACCACAAGTCTCTTCTCCAAGTCCATGATTTTCTTTTCTGGGGGGAAAAAACTGTAATTGCAATGTATACGTCTAAGGATAACCTGACCCCCTTGCTGTACAGTGGGAAAATAAAATAAAAAAAATAAAATAAAATAAAATATGAAAAAAAAATAAAGTACTTCTCTCTTCCTCTCTCCATTTATTTTTTTTGTCTGTGCTTAGCTTTGCTCTTTGTCACTAATCTCAGTGATGTCTATTTTTTCTTATTATTTACAGCATATTCATAAAATCTGTAATGATGTTATTTAGGCTCTTTCCTGGACTCCTTAGGTCTGTAGTTTTTCTTTGCAGCTTGCTTTTATCATTTTTTCTCTCAGCACTCATTTACTGAATTTATTTTCTTAAGGTGTTCTATAGCATGAATCATGAGCAGTTTCTTTCATTTCTTTCTTTCTTTCTTAATTTCTTTCTTTCTTAATTTCTTTCTTTCTTAATTTCTTTCTTTCTTAATTTCTTTCTTTCTTTCTTTCTTTCTTTCTTTCTTTCTTTCTTTCTTTCTTTCTTTCTTTCTTTCTTTTTCTTTCTTTCTCTCTTTTCTTTTTCTTTCTTTCTTTCTTTCTCTCTCTCTCTCTCTCTTTCCCACACAGGGTTAATAACCTGAGTCTTGGAGCCAGATATCCACGACTTGCATCCTGGCTCTGACACCATTTGTGTGATTTCAGGCAAGTGAGTGAATCTCCATACTTGCATATGTAATAAAAGCACCTCCCAGGGTGTCTTATAAGGACTTAAGGAGAATTACATATAAAATGCTTAGAACAATGCTTAATACAAAATAAGTGATTAATAAATTAGATTACAATGATAATGCTTCTTATTGGTTTTGATTGTGGTATGTTTAAAATTACTACTAAATTTTTTTCATCCTGCTTGGATAGCTCAGTCAGACACCTTGCTCTGGTATAGTGCACTACCCTTTTCCTTGGTACATATAATCATTTTGCTTTTCCTATTTTTTTTAAATTATAGTTGGTTTACAATGGTGTGCCAATTTCTACTGCATACTAAAGTGACCCAGTCATTCATATATATATATACACACACACACACACACATTTTTTTTCTTATATTATCTTCCATCATGTTCTATGCAAAGAGACTGGATATAGTTCCATGGGCTATAGAGTAAGATCTCATTGCTTATTCATTCTAAATGCAATAGTTTGCGTCTACTGAGCCCAAACTCCCAGTCCTGCTTTTCCTTCTAAGTTACAGGGTAGGGGCTAGGTATTTTGTATTCTAATCACTTTCTGCACTTGAGGCAATAGATGAGGAAACAGTCGGGGGAGAGCTTATTAGAGGTGGCAGTCAAGTGTGCCATTTTTCTTAGAACATCCAAACTCTGCTGTCTTTTGAGAAACTTGTTTAATGTCCTCTACCGAGATGCATCTAGTTGGGTAATTTCTCTCATTCAAGATGCAGGTACAGAACCTTAATTAGAGAAGATCAACATTGATGCTGGCTTTCTCCATGTTAGATTGTCCCAATAGCAAGTTTCAACTATGCTGAAAAAGATAAAGCTACCAGCTCAGTGTCTTCTTTAAGATTTAGTGCTACCAGTGAGAAAGAAGTCTCAGGATTTTGTCAGTTACTAAGATAGTTTCAGGAGGTGAATGGAAGTGGAGTAACAGTTGAACTATTTAAGCCCCTCCTCCACTGTTTCTTTTCTTCATCACAGTTTTTTGAATATATTGCATTGAGTTGTACTTATTGCCGTCTTTCATCACTGTTAGCCAACATTTCTTGTTGTTGTTACTGATTTTCCTTATGTCTTGTTCATTTTGGGAGTTTCTGTTTTTGTTTTGGCCACTCACCCACTTGGGAATTCCTGGGCCAGGGATCAAACCCACACTATAACAGTGACCTGAACCTCAGTGAATATTGGATCAAACCCACACTATAACAGTGACCTGAACCTCAGTGAATATTGGATCAAACCCACACTATAACAGTGACCTGAACCTCAGTGAATATTGGATCCTTAACCCACTGAGCCACCAGGGAACTCCCATTTTGTGAGTTATTGAAGGAGAGCATTTCTATAAGCATATAAAATTCATCTGTTCTCATAACCTAGAAACCAGTAGTATATATAGTCTGCTTGGTAGAAAATTTTATCTATAGGCATTATTCTCATCTTTATCTTTCTATTAGTTCTATGGTCAGACGTTCCTTATAACTGTGGGATTCATTTCATATCTATGTGTGCTGGGCAACATGGGTTCCTGCCAAATCCTATTCCTAAGATTCCCATCTGTCTACCTTCAGATCACCTGTAATTAACACAAATGAGGAAAAGGTGGCTACTATGAGGAATAGTTGAAACACTATTATGAATGATATCAATAGCTCTGGATTCTAAGCCCAGTTTAACAATATTATATTTAACAGGGATAGATTTACATTAAAAATCAATTATTCTAAGATAGAATGTGATATATCTGATAGCCAGTGGTTCCCATGAAATATTTAACTATCTATAATCTTAATATGAACCAACAAAAAGAGTCTTAACAATGCTAACACAATTTTAAGTTATATTAAATATTTAGAGTATGGAGGTCACATCAAGAACTCCCTATGGTCTGTACTTACAAGCATATCAAAGGATCCTTCTAACCCTATGTGTTGTTATTTGGGTAGGGTATTTCCAAACTTGAGAAAATTCATGGGATGGAAACAATAAAATAAAGGGTCTTAAAATCATACTGTATCAAGAATGGTTAATCAAAGTGAGATTCTTTAGTCTAAAGAAGAGGGGCCTAAAAATAGATTTGACAGTAGCCTACAAATGTATGAAGGGCTCTTTTATGAAGCGTTGTCATCACAGCTGTAGAGAGCAGAAATAAAAGTGATGGACAATGGCAAAAGAATTCCAACTTTGACCTCAATTTTGGGAGGGGGGGAATTTAATGATTGGGGCAGTCTCCTAAGTGACTAGCTATCACCAGTGTTGGAAAGTTCTTCCCAGAGCATCAAATAGAAGTTGACGTCTTGGTCAAGAGTTCCTTGTAAAAGCCTATGTCTATATGGACTTGATGGTATTTGTAACCATCCAGGTATATGTACACTTTTGACAGTATACTGGGACCACTCTTTCCCTTGAGGGCACACTGGGTCTCTATCTCCAACTTTTAGCCACCTAGGAAGTGTTCAATTAATATTTTACTAAATACGTGAATGAATGTGGTATTTGGTGAGATTAAAATATTTGACAAATAGGAATTCTTGCATATCAAAATTATGAGTTTTAAAAACTGGTATCACAATTTATTCAAATAAATGAATCTAGGAAGGATAAATTTTCCCATATGACTCAACTACTCATGAATATTCAATGAGTATTTTTAGGTTCCTGATGAGCAACTATTGAACTCTTTCTTCCTAAGACTAATGGCCTCTACTGAAAAAATTATGTAGCCTACATTCACAACTGTAAGGCACTGACTTGCCTAGAAAAATGTGCCTTGTTTCCTTTGCTATTTTTATTCTTCCTTCTTCCTAACTGCTCTCTTTTTAGCCTTGACTGATAATTCTCAACTTTTCCTAATACCATCTTTATTGTGAAAATGTCCTAGTTACAGTGGATTTTTGGTGGGATCTCATGACCGGCATAGTCTTTGTTAAAATTTTCTAAGTTGGCTTTTTTTATGGATGGTTAAAGCAGGGATTTTATTTTACCTTTCCTATTAACTTTTCTGTAAGGGATGACATGTGTATCTCACTGCAGTTGAATTATGCTCAAAGTCCCTGGAGTACAAGGCTTTTGACTGACAGCTAATGGCATTCGGAGTCATGGTCCATGGATAAAAAAATGCTGCAATCTTTAATTTTTTTAGATCTCAACATTCCAGAGAAGGAGAAGAATTTAATGTATACCAGCTGATGAGTTGAGGAACCAAAATGGATTTAGGGGACCGTGATGAATTTAGCATGAAGTCAGTGCCAGCCCACAGAAAAGGACTACATTATTCTTGATCTAGGTGAATGCCAGTTTGCTGAGAAGGTACTTGGGTGAAAAGCCAAAATGTCTTTATTTATTGTCATTCCTTTGATTTAGCGCTTAGAACTGCCTGGCTTAATAAATGTTTTTGAAATAAAATATTTATTGACTGAATGATTATTTTCTGCACATACTTGTTTCTTGAAAACATAAACAAGGAAGGAGAACATGCTTACAATAATAAAGGCTACTTAATATGCCCGTTTAACAGTTAGTTAAACCAAGCATTTAATTTTAGATGCTGTCCAAACACTAAAGTCTTTTCATGAAATTGCTTTGCTGCTGATAATAAATTGGAAAGATTTTTAGTCATAGGATTTACCATGGTAACACATTTCATTTTAAAACTTTTAAGATATACCATGTAGCACAGGAAATTACATTCAATATCTTAGAATAACCTGTAATGGAATATAAAAAAAAAAAAACTGAATCACTTTGCTGTACACCTGACACTAACAAATTATTGTAAATCAACTATACTTCAATTAAAAAATGAAAAAAAAAATAACGCTATACAAGTATTTACCCCAGCAAATATTCAGAGATAGGTAAACAATCTTTTTTGTTGTTATTTTTCTTTTTATGGCCACACCTGCAACATATGGAAGTTCCTGGGCTAGAGGTTGAGGCCCAAATTAGAGCTGCATCTGAAGGCCTATGCCACAGCAACAGCAACACAGGATCTGAAGTGCGTCTGTGAGCTATGCTGCAGCTTGCGGCAATGTCACATCCTTAAACCTACTGAGTGAGGCCAAGGATCGAACATATCCTCAGGGACACTCTGTTGGGTTCTTAATGCACTGAGCCACAACAGGAACTCCAGGTTTTTGTGTGGATTGAAAAAAACTGATCACTAGAAGGGAAATGTAGTGTTTTGAGACCTCATGCCAAACAGCTGAATTTGCCATTTGTGATTATTAAGAGTCAAAGCATTATTCAGAAAGGCCCTACATCACAAAAATGTCTGCCCACCACTTAGAGCTCAGAGCAGGGACGGGGGCCTGAATACAGAATAATCAGTACCTTGCATTCAGAGACACATACACACATGCATTAAAAAATAAATACACGTTAGAATTTACCCCATGTCAAGAAAGGCAGGAATGAAAGGCGTTCCTTGATGCAGTAAATGGTAGGATGCCTGTAATCAAAACTATTGCATAACCTTTGTGTTCAGTTTTTATCCAGTAGTCTGGTTATCCATTTGGGTATGAACAGCTGAATTCTGGACAACCGAAAACTTTGCTAACCTAATCAATCCCAAGTTATCATGGTCAGGTGATAGCTGTCCAACTTGTCTGAGAATGCCATCAGCAAAATTATCCATGGACAGAGGGGATAAAAAGAAGAATTTTAGTGGAGACAATCTCTGTACTATGAGTAATGGTGGTGTATTTGATTTTCAATTACAATATTAGCTCCTTTGTATGTTCATCGAGCACTCATTATGTATTCAATACCTGCAGCTCTAGTCCTATGCACCAAAAATCAAGTTGTAAAATAGTTAATTTACCAAATGACTATCTTTGATAGCTGCCAGATCATTTCCTCACATCACCTCTGAGAAAGGTTATTCTGGTCATGTTAGTCTCAGAGAGAGAGAAGACGAGAACAGATGGAGGAACAAGGATGGTGAGGGTGAGAGGAAAGAACCGACTCTACAGAGATCGAGACAAGCTGTAAACTCTGCTCCAATGAGATATTTGAAGAATCACATCTGTAATACCAGAAGCATGCCATGCCAAGTTGATATTTAACCAAGCTGGGCACTAAATCTGTCATGTAGGCTATTAAGAAAAAATTGTAAAAAATCCTCAATAATTTGGAAATTGGTTTTTGATTAACTGGCCTGTTCAGTTAATGCTGATGCTTCATATACTGTTTATCCCAATCTCTTGAACAGAGAGTTCCCATAAAGGGGGCCAGTTCAAGGGGTTTCCTTGAAAGGAACTTCTCTTGGTGGTAAAATAATCCAGCTTCCACCCTGGCCATTCCTTTTCTCCCTTGCCGCACTGCAGTGATAGGCATGATCTGTCTTGGATTCTACTTTCTTCACTCAAATTCCTCCCACTTACTACACAGAGTTTGGTTACAGACTAAACCCAGGACTTGTACTTCCCTTTTAAGTGTTCATTAAATCCTTCGAATTTAGCACAGGCTGGGGTACAGATCATAAACTCA
Source organism: Sus scrofa (assembly GCF_054392235.1). Classification (NCBI taxonomy): domain Eukaryota; kingdom Metazoa; phylum Chordata; class Mammalia; order Artiodactyla; family Suidae; genus Sus; species Sus scrofa. Next base: position 18,165,159 of record NC_139391.1, read on the forward strand.
GTGTTTTAAGTGTTAGAATTTGCAGCTGGTTTATCTTCTTGATTTGGGCTGCTGATATATTGATATATATCTTCTCCTTCCTTCCTTCCTTCTTTCTTTCCTTCTTTCTTCCTTCCTTCCTTCCTTCCTTCCTTCCTTCCTTCCTTCCTCCTTCCTCCCTTCCTTCCTCCTTCCTCCCTTCCTTCCTTCCTTCCTTCCTTCCTTCCTTCCTTCTTCCTTCCTTCCTTCCTTCCTTCCTTTCTTTTGGCTTTTAGGGCCACACCCATGGCATATGGGAGTTCCCAGGCTAGGGGTCGATTTGGAGCTATAGCTGCTGGCCTACACCACAGTCATAGCAATGCTAGATCTGAGCTGCATCTTCAACCTATACCACAGCTCATGGCAACATCAGATCCTTTAATCCACTGAGCGAGGCCAGGAACCCACATCTTCATGGAAACTAGTCAGGTGTGTTACTACTGAGCCAGAACGGGAACTCCATATCTATTTTTCTATACCTTATGGGTTACCTGAATAGCTTGGTAACAACAACAACAACAACAAAAATGACCAGAGGAGGAAAAGATAAAGTATTTTAGAAACTCTTAGAAATGAAAGATTGCTTCTGATTGGACTGACTAGTGGTAGCTTTGTGGAGGAGACAAAATTGAACTGGCCTGGGTCTTGGGGGTGGATATGAGGTCACAGGTAGGACAGGTAGTGGTCACAGTGGGTAAGGAAAGGCATTCCAAAGGTGAGAATGGGACAAACAAAGGCTTAGAGGCAGGAGAGTGTGACATGAGCTTAAGAGATTGTATGTACTCCAGTCTACATGGCTAAGAAGATGGATGAATGAAAGAAGAGAGAAGAAAAGTCTAACATCAAATTTTGTTACTGGAGAGGGAGATTGTAGAGGGTGTGAAATACTGTAACAAGAGATTTAGTTTTATACCTAGCATCAGTGAAGAACCACTAGAGGCTTTTGAGCAGGGAGAACAATGAATAGAGCTGTGATTCCTGGAAGACTGTTGTAGATGTGTGTAGGATCGAAGGAAGGAATTGGTAGTGGAGTCTATTGCAGAACATCAGACAAGATAAAACGAAGATATGAACATCAGAATAATGGCGGTGGAGATTTAAAAGAGAAGACTAATTATGTTGGAGGTAGTTTCCAAAGGACATGATGTCTAGTTTAATAAAGGCCCCAAAGAAGAAAGGATCAAAAGAAAGGGACTTTGAGCTTTTTAATTTGGGTGAGGGGGGCAATCTTTAACTTAAATAGAGAGCTCAGAAGGAAGAGCAGACTGCACCAGTGAGGGGAATGTGGAGGAAGTTGACCCTGAGGAGACATCATGAAGTCAGTTTTCAACATGCTTAGGGGTATTTCTACACATGGAGCCTACTGAAATACATGCCCCAAATAGGAAAACTAAGAAAAACTACATACATATGAACATATATGTACATTTTCAGAAAACACAGATTCATATAAAACATTGTAACTCAGACCCATTAGAAATAATGTTATATAGAGCTAGAGAGGACAATACAGCTGCAAATATATGTGTACACATCGATGCTAACACCAATATGTTATATATATGTGTGCATATATACATGCATAAATCTGAGTTAATGCACAAAAATATATATTGGTCCATCTGAAGCTCTTGAATATCAAACACTTTTAATTAACTTTCATTTGATTAATTCAAGAAATATTAATACTTTCTAAAGGGCTAGGTTGTATCAAATACTATGGGAAGCACTTTTAAGTCACCAGACTTAGTATGTGCTTTCTTGCTTTTCTTTATTCAACTTTTAGTCAATTATGATAGTAAAAAGAGTAAAAATGGTACAAACATATATTGAGAAGTTACAATTATTATCCTCAAAATAACCTTATGAATTAGATACTCAAATTACGTCGACTTTGCAGATGAGGAAGATGAGACACAAAGAAGTTAAGAGACTTTAGATTCCATACTGACCTAGAGATGTCCAGGAGATTTATCACTACATATATAGCTTCTCTAGTGATTAAGTTATACAGATTATACATGGCCATTAGGATAGGGACTTTTATAGTCAGGGTATTTTATAGTTATTTACTTCTTGTACAAAGCTGAGAGCATTCTTCACTACATTTGCAATTTGCACTGTTAGACTTTTATTATAACTGAAAAAATATATATACCTATGAAGAATTTTAAAATGATATAATGTATAAAAACATTTTTAAAAATTATGTAGAATTGCCGAAATTTTTTGTTAGATAGACTTTACCACTCTTTGAGTTTTGATTAAAAAATAAGGCGATTAAGATAAAGTCTACCTTTGGCTTTAACATTGCTATGGCCTTAACATTTCAGTTCTAGAACTTGGCCTTAAACTAGCTATATTACCTTTAAGCAATAAGAATATCTTAGAAGGCAACTCATTTCTTACATAGGTTTAGGCTTCTCTGGCTTAGACCAATGGTCTGCATGTGTTTAAGTATCTAGTTCCTGAGAAATTAAGAGTGTTCTTAGGTAAGTCGCTAGAAAGACTTTTATTATAAAGCCATTTCCTGGGAAACCACATGCACACTTCAGATTTTCTTCGTTGCATATTTTTGGTTGCTTGGCAAGTCTAAATGGATTTGCCTAATCACAATTTCCTATACATGATTACCCTTTTTTTTTTTTTTTTCCTCAACTGACTGCCCACACACAGACATCCCAGCTGCTTATAATGACCAAATCTATAACTGTGAAGTTAGGGAAATTTTATATATTGTTAGGAAGAGACATTCTAAATCAGTAGTGCATATTACCCAAACACTCATTACTGAAATATATGCCATAAATCACCAGCTAGATGATTGTAGTTGAATATTGGGAAGACTAGCATTGCTATAAAGACAAATAACATACATCAAAGGTCATCTTGGAATTAGTAATTTGCACAATAATTGGAATAAACATAAGGATATAAGTTGGAAAATTGTAAATGTAATTCTACCACAAACTATTTTTTCAAGGAACTTCTTAACATTGCATCCTGTATAACAAGAAGGAAAACAGCATTTACCTTTGTCCCATGTAAAAGCAAATAAACAAAACCCCAAACAATTTGAAAACAAAAACAGTTTAGGCATTAAGAATGTCTATAAAGCAGATCTGCTGTTTATAACTGTTCAAAATAGCTAAAATAGCCATACTCATGATTTTTATATTAAAGAGAATTGATAAAAATGGGAAAGTCAATTATTCAGATATTGCCCCAACTCCAGACATTTTTCTAAAAAAACAGGGAAAATTTGGAATATTAATATGGATTTCCAATAGACGTTTTCCAGTTCTGCCTCCTTGAGATCTCCTTTTCAGGTGCATCACAGGCTTCCCACCATGTCCAGTATAGTCCCCATAGGGGTTCCTCCACAGTCCTACCCATCTCACAGATGGGACCCCAATCCATTCAATTGCTCAATTAGAGAAGGGGGCCTCGTCCTTGGACAAGTCCCACATCTGGATTATCAATAACTGACATCAGTTATATCTCCAGCATATAGCTTGAATCCGTCCACCTTTCTCTACCTTCTCCAAGTGACCCCTAACTGACCTCTGCTCCCATTCTTGCTCCCTTCAATGCATTTTCTTTACAGTAGCTGAGTGATCTAAAAACAACAAATTTGACTACAATACATGCTAAAAATTTTGTAAGAACTCTCCACTGCACTTGAAATAAAATGACAAATCTATGTATATGGTCAACAAAATTGTACATGATCTGACCCTTGCTCAACTTGACAATATCATCTCATGCCATTCACTATTTTATCATTAAAGTCTGGTCACAACTGACTTCTTTTAGTTCCTGGAAGGTACCCAGATCTCTCCTACCCTGGGGTCTTCATACACATGTGCTTTTACTTCTGTTTAGATGCTCTCCTCCACTCTTTATCTAGCTAACTTCTATTTTTATTTTTTATTATTATTACTTTTTTTTTGTATTTCAAAGTTTAGTTTCAGTGGCCCTTCCTCAGGGAAGTCTTCTTTGACCCACTCTTTAGTTGGTGTGTCTTTCTAATCTTTTATGTTCATTCATAATGTTTCCCAATTTGTATAATAGGTATTTTCTACATCATAGTATAATCTTGAGCAAGAATTCTCTTTGTTTCCTTTGTGAATCCTCATTGTCTGGGTCTGTGTCAAGTCCACAGCAAATACTTAATAAATATTTGTTGAACCATTGAAAAACTAAATTAATGAATACATCTAGTAAGCTATGTATTATATACACAAAATTGAGGCTAATTAGCCCAGTTGGCTAGAGTGTTGATGTTTACTATACAGAATGCTCACATGTTCAAGGAAGGGCAGGTAAGAGCCTGTAAGCACATGTTGAATTTTAAATTCCCTGGAACATTTTGGCTCTCCTGATTTAGATGAATCACATCATCCTCTCTGCTCAGTTGGTATCATGACTCAAGTTCCACCACAGAGCTGATTTCATTCAGCCTAGCATTAAACTGAGTTGCCTTTAGGTCTCTCTCTCCCATTAGAACTTTCTGATTCTCCCATTAGAGTCATATCTGATTTGTCTTTCTTGTCCCCACTGAATAAGAGTTTCCATGGTATGAGTTAAACATTGGTGGAAATTTCTTTTAAACAGATCATCATTCAAAAATAAAGAATTAAGAGGTGCCAAGAGAGGTTAAGGTTGCAAGGTATCATCAGATTTAGTGTAGAATCCAGTTTAATTATTCAATGTACCCTGATTCAGCACTTCCTGTATTCAAGGTACAGGGAAAGACCTTAGGAGTTTAAGCAATGACTGAATTGGTTTCTTCCTCTGTAAATCAATTAGCTAGATATAGAGAAACAAATCCCCATCAGTGACCTTTGCCTGGTGATAGTACAAAAAAATAGAACTGACTCAACAGAATCCCAACAGGATCACCAGACCCAAGCCCCTCTGTAGGAATTTGGCAGGAGCCTGCTTGCAGGGATGTGAAGTTAGCTCTAGCAGATTCCTGGTTCTACTCTCCTCAGTAGAAAAAGCCCATTACCCATATGCTGTGTACGTTCATTGGGTTATTGCCTGGGTATTCCTGGCTGATTAACGTTCACCTGTCCCCACACCCCCCTCTCTTTGTCTCAGGGCAATTCCTGCTCTACTCCTGGCTCAAGGAAGAAAACAGTTCAAACAGAAGAAACAACCAAAGGGGTGGGTGGGGTGGGGTCCTAGTACTAAAGATTAAGATCCAAAAAAATGTGTTCCTATTAAAATTAAGGGATTTTGGCTCTCAATTCCCTAGAACCTTTAAGTGTTCTGCTGAGCAGCCAGAGGTCACTGAGTGATTCAGCTAGCAAGAGGCCTGCTAATGGATGGGAATGCTTTGCTGAGGGCTTAAAACCAGTATTTGTTTTAAGGCTCTGCTGAATAATTGATGTTAATTGGCTTGTAGAAATATCTACACGTTATTTATGTATAGTATATCTTTTTAATTGAAATAGTATGATGCTCATTTGGTTTAGCTTAAAGCACGTGGCAAATACGATTTGAGTAAACATGTAGGATTGAAACTCTTTTCTTTCATATTACCAGACATTGTGGTATGGAAATGCTTTAGTTGTTTTCTTTTTTCCCCAGGTGTAATTTTAGGATTTTAATGCATTTGAATTTAACCCATGAGGGATCTTTGATTATTTTATTAGATTACCAAACAATTGTAGAAAAGGCTGAAACTACATGTAGCAAACTATAAAAACAGATCCATACTGTACAGTTAATACTTGCTGTCAACTTGCGTTAGCCACTATTCTAAACACTTTGTATATATTGACTCATCTAATCCTCCAACATTTCTCAGGGCAAGTACTATTATTACCTACATTTTGTAGATGAGAAAATCAAGACTCAGAGAAGTTAACCAATTTGCTCAAGGTTGAAGAGTTAGCGAGCTGCAGAGCTAGGGTTCCAACTTAGGCATTTGGCTCTGGAAACTGCACTCAGCCAGCAAGATTTTCTGCTCGCCACTTTCCACCTTTTCATTAAATCTTTAATTCTCATAAACCCTTTTGAATAGATGCTACCATTATGATCCCCATTTAATTATAAGAGGATTGGTCTAACCATTGTCACTCTGCTAGGATGTGGCTGCACCAGGCTTTTAAACTCAGCCTTGTCTGACTTTTGAGTCTGAGATCTTAAAATACCACCCAGCACTACCTTCCAGAGAAGGTGTTGTGCTTATTTTTCAGTCACACTTAGCCTTAGAGATTAAATAGATTTAAGGGAAAGAGAAATAATTTACTAAAAGAGTATAGTAACTCTCCAGTCATAATCTTTTAAACTATTTAAAACACTCTTAAGCCAATTATTAGATTTTTCTAAAATATTTGAAATACTGTAACGTTAAATGTCATCATTCTGAAGAGCAAAGCTCAAAGATCTATTCTTAAAAATTAATATAATGATTCATCTTCTGTTTATGTGATTTCCCAGAGTAACTGCAATTACTTCAAGAGATTCGTGAACATTTCAAAAAAATACATTTTAACTCATTTTGACTATGGCTAGTATAAAAATGTTATGTAGTGCTTGTTGAGTTTAACATTCAGAATATTACAAAATCAAAACAAATCCCAACAGTGTTATAAAAAAAAATCTGATTTCAGGATAGACCATTTCTTTTCTTTTCTTTTCTTTTCTTTGTCTTTTGTCTTTTTAAGGCCTCACCCGCGGCATATGGAGGTTCGCAGGCTAGGGATCTAATCGGAGCTGTTGCTACTGACCTACGCCAGGGCCATAGCAAAGCCAGATCTGAGCCACGTCTGCGACCTACGCCACAGCTCACAGCAATGCTGCATCTTTAACCCACTGAGCAAGGCCAGGGACCGAACCTGCAACCTCCTGGTTCCTAGTTGGATTCTTTTCTGCTGAGCCACGACGGGAACTCCAAAGATAGATTATTTCAGTTCATATTTTTCACACTATGAATTTTACTGCAGGAGAGAGGTTACCATTTACATCGGAAAAATCAGCAAGTGTTAAGATGCCAACTAAGCCATGATGATCTGGTAAGTTTAAAAACCTATAGAAAAATTTAGATGGTTGTTATTGTCATTGTTTATAAAAAAAACTTTTCAGAAATCTATCCTTTTCTTCTCCGAGTTCATATTTACCGTATTGGTTTCTTTTACTGTCTATAAAAACCGATGGTTATTGTAGGACTTAAATCTCGTGGTAACCCCTGAATGTCAGAGGATAAAGGAGCAGACTACATTGTGGAGGGGGGGATTAACTTCAGCCAAAGAGTTTGTCGCTGATGACACTCATTTGACACTCTGATGTCCTACTGTGAGTTATTTATGTTTCTATTACCTTTAGGCCCTTTGAACAGTTTGATTTCCACAACAGTCTCCAAAATGGGTCGTCTCCTGCGCACATACAGCCGAACGATAGAGCCTGCTTCTTTGAGAGCTTCCACTGCTTTACTGTGGGAGACCTCAGACACATCAACCTCGTTCACCCGCAAGATACAATCATTGACCCTGAAAGGAAGCAAAAAAAAAAAAAAAAAAAGCAAAGGTCAGGAGATGCTCAGAGAATTTCTTAACGAAGATTATGACTATCTAACCTTTAGAGCTGGGGAAGCAAAGTGCAGAGGCAATTTTAATATATTTACACATGGAAGAAATGCTTCAGTTGAAGGAAGTCAAGAAAACCTTGGACTCCTTGGTCTTCCCAGTCTTCCCAACTTGGACCACTCTGCCAGTCAGACCTATCCTGGACTCCAGTCCACTCTGACTGAGGCTGCATCACATCTGGTGCTGTTAGAAGGACACACACTAACCTCTGTCAGTTACATCATTATTCTGATTGATTTCAGTGAGTTTGACCTAGGGTTACAACTTGAGGGGTTCTCAGAACTTACTTCCAAGGACTGTTACAGACATAGCAAATGTAACTTTATAGATTATTTTCTTGAATTTTTATATGTATTAGTTATAAAAATTAATACATTATAATTTTAGACGATTTGACAAATCTAACAATGTAGAAAGAAAAAAATATACACGATTCAATCATATGAAAGAATCCATTTCTGGCAAATTATCTTCCATTTTTTTTCCCCCTCAAATTTTTCTCATATTATAGGTAGTGAAGTTTGGATTGCACAAAATTCAAAGAAAATCTTGGAAAACTAAGAATTATGATACATTCTAAATTAGACTTTGTATTTGCCACTTTTTTTTTCATGGGAAGGAATAAGCTGACTCTTCCATAAAGTTGTCCAGGTACTTTATAAAGCATAGTGGCCACGAACTTTAAATCTCTTTTATATTTACCATAATAATTAGTTATAATATTAATAATGGTTAAAAGTATGGGACTTTCCTTCACTTTGCATTCTGGCACTCCCCATCTCAGTTCACTGTGTTGCTCAGAGTAAGAAGTAAGGGAATTTGGAAGTAACATATACACACCATTAAATATAAAAATAGGTAAACAAGGACCTACTACACAGTACAGGGAACTCTACTCAATATTTGTAATAACCTATATGGGAAAAGAACCTGAAAAAGAGAATATATATAACTGGATCACTGTGCTGTACACCTGAAACTAACACAATTATAATCAATAAATCAATTATTGGTCAACAAAATAAAAGAAATAAGAGACTACCCTTGCTTGACCCCTCTTTCCACCACCACCACCTGAAAAGTGTATCTGCAATGCATCCTGGTTCTTCATCTCCAATGCTACCCCCTTGGTTAAGTCGACATCACCTCTCACCTGGATTATGACCATAGTCTCCTATCTAGTCTCTCTGAATTCTCCCTTGTCACCTTTCAACCCATTCTCCACACAGTGGCCAGCGTGAAGTGGACATGGTTGTTTATCCACCTTCCATTCCTGTTCTCCATTTTCCTCTTCTAAGCAGTGCCCAGTTTCATTCAAGTGATCTATTCCTTAGCAAATTTTTGTTAAATGAAAGAATAAGTCTAAGTTCTATTATGACCCTCTGTTTCCTGTTTGTAAACATTGATAATTTTTTAACTTCCCTAAGCCTCCATATTTCATCTATGAAATAGAATAGTGATATCTACTATAAAGACTTTGAGGGGAAGATTAAATGAGGTAATGTACATATAAGTCCTGAGCACAGACTCTGATATATAAGTACCTAATAAATGGTTGTTATTAGCAACAGCACACAATTGTTTATTTATACTATTCTTAACTATTCTATTCCTCCCATAATCATGTGGAATAAGATCTATTATCCACATTATACAAATTAGAGTTGTTCTAAGTGGTGAAGCTTTTTTCTAAAGCAATAAGCAATTTGATCAGAGATTGGATATGATCACAGGTGTTCCTATTTCAAAATAAGCTCTTTCTTCTTAGGACACGTACATCGAATGTGATGAACAGTTTCATGTGTATTTTACATATCAATTTAAAATTACAACATGGTTATAGATTATATAAAAAGTATGGGAACATTTTCCTATCTTTATTGTCCATAACTTTCCTATACCTGTTTGAGGAGCTGAGTTATAGGAACCCTTGGCTCAGTGAGAACCCCAATTATCTTCAAATTCTTGAGACAGAACAATTTCACTTACTAAGATTCAGTGATGTCATTTCATCATAGCAGATGCTATGGCTTTAATAGGTTTACACATACATTTCCTCTCTGGCTAAAAAAAAAAAAAATCATGGAAAACTACCAATTAAAGTAGTTTTCAGAATGTAGGCATCACGGGTGCCAGCCGCCCTGCAGCAGCTGGTCCTTTGAGAGTGGGTAATTTTGTCATCTCATGATAATGCAAAAACATAATGTTTACCATCACCCTATGTTCAGAATACTAATCATTTCTTAAAACATGGCTTTCCATAGAAGGGAGTGGCTGACTTTAGAAAAAATATTCTGGATGCTGTATCAATTCAAACTCTACTAAAATTTTTCCTTTTGTATACAGTGGAATCCTTAATTGTCAATTGCTGGGGTGAGGAAATCACAGCCTAAATCAGATGGTTTTTCCATAACATGTGGAGGAAGTAGGCATCTTCAGTGCACTGAGAACACTGGACTAGCAGTCAAGAGGCTTGGATTTGAGTCCCAGCTGTGTACCAGCTGTGTGACCAAAGTCAAGTCACTTCATCTCTTTGAACTTCAGTTTCCCATGAAAATAGAGTAAGCATGCCTAGAGCTAATGAGAGAAGTAACCATATCTGTAAATATATGGATGCACATGTAAACTATAACCATTCAGGAGAGAGTTACAGCTATTGACGGGTGAATCAAAGATGCTGTGCGCAAGAATTTGGTGAGAGGTAAACAGGATGGAAATTGAAATTGTTAAAGGGTCTGCCCTGTGCCATAGCATATCATTCTAGTCACTTCACTTATTTGCTTGTATTTAAATCAAACCATTTATAAAATATTGATTCTCATTTTACAGACAATGAAATTTTACTAACAAGGTCACAGTGTTGATGAGGGCAGCACCATGATTCCAATCTAGTTTTGTCTTTTTCTGGAGCCTATGCTAAAAAAAAAAATTACTCAGACTTGATTGTTTAAATTAAAAAAAAATGAGAATGAGGTTGGGGGCATTTATATTCAAATACATAAAACAGAAAAGAAAAAAATATGAAGCCAAACTAGGGCATGCAACTTTCCTTCCTCCTAGTCACTTGAAATAGCATTTGGCTAGAGGGTCATGGCTATTTAGAATTAATTTGCTTTCTGTACCAGTAGATAATCTTTGGGAGTAAAGGCAGCACTTGAATTCACTTTGAAAGATATAAATATATCACTAGCTTCGAACTCAAATAACATTCTGTCTCAGTAAACAGTTTATCATATTTCTGAGCCATTATACTGGAAAGCCATCAACATACAAATTTCCTCCCAACTTTACTCATGAAATTCAGTTGATAGTTTCACTCTTTCAGTGCTTCCTGTTTCATATATAAGTCTACAATATCCTTTTTGTGGACCAGTATCTTCTATGACATTAAAAAGTTAATTTAATCTTTTCCTACAGATGCTTCTAGTACATTTAGCACATTTCTAAATTCTGGTACATGTATATATTTCTTTGCCAAAAATATCTTAGAAACAAAAGAACATTTCATCACTAACATGTCCAGAGAATCACATATAAAATTTGCACTAGGAGTTCCTGTCGTGGCTCAGTGGTAATGAACCTGACTGGTATCCATGAAGATGCAGGTTCAATCTCTGGCCTCGCTCAGTGGGTTCAAGATCTGGCGCTGCTGTGAACTGTGGTGTAGGTCACAGATACAGCTTGGATCCCAAGTTGCTGTGGCTGTAGAATAGGGCCACAGCTGCAGCTCTGATTTGATCCCTAGTTGGGGAACTTCTATGTGCCACAAGTATGGCCCTAAAAAGACCAAAAATAAAAGTAAAAAATAAAGTAAAATTAGCACTAAACAATTAAATATTCTAGAATATGATATACTATCACTGAAAAGTCAAATAACACAAATTATTTGTTTCACTTTGAAATTATTTAAAACATGTAATATCTACTCTTCATAAGTATTAAAGCATGTACTGTTGTAAAATAAGATTTGTGATTTCATACATTTTTAAGGATTCATTAAAAATAATCACCAAATGCTTGTTAACTTTTTTTTTTAATATATACATCATGTATTAAAAAATGCTGGAAGGAAAAATAACATAGTTTCAGCTCTGGTTCTCCGTTGATGTGGAGCTTATGGATGCTTTAAAAATCGTATTTCTATTGTTTCTGCCAAAAGTTCTACAATGGACATACGCTATTGCTATGACTGTGACGTATGCTGGCAGCCGTTGCTCCGATTGGGCTCCTAGCCTGAGAGCTTCCATATGTCAAAAGTGTGGCCCTAAAAAGCAAAAACAAACAAACAAACAAACAAAAAAACCCAAAAAACAAACAACAACAACAACAAAAAACTCAGACTCACTAAAGGTAAAGAACAAGTAATAGACACACAAAACTTTATTTAAGATAGGTTCTTTATTTAAGAAAAGATTTGATTTACCAGAAAATAGGACAAACCCAAGACAACACACACACACACACACACACACACACACACACACACACACACACACACACACACACACACACACACAAGGAGGCTGACCCAAATGGCTGCAAATCATTATGACCTTTTCTAAATCTCCTTGTGTCTGCTGTCTTTCTGTGCCCACACATGAAGCACATCTAAGAAGTCACTGGGTATATTTAAAGTCCATCATTAGCTATGGTTTATTCTTGTTGAAACTTCTTAAAAATCCATTTATTTCACTGACCACATAGGGTGCTATTAGTCCATTAAAATTGAGAATAAAATAATAAAAATCAGCATAATTTAATAGTTTTTCAGAAACGGACTAATGTTTTGGAAGCATCAAGTATGTGTTGATGCAGCACTACCTACTGGGCCTTTTTCTCTAATCAAACTTCACAGGGCTACAGGAGGAGTGACAGGTTCATGCAGCTTGTCATGGGTCACTTGACAAGTCTGACAGCTCCTGTTTTGAGGAATCTGGAACTGAAACTATGAGATTTAGAGATGCTATCTAAATAGAAGAAATAGAAGTTTGAGAGCTTAATACTGGGCCATTTTCTTCCACGTCAACTAAAAATTGGCAAAAGCTTATTTGCAAGAAGATGGGAAAAGAAGCAAATTTATGGAAAGAAGTAAGGGCTGCACAGAGAGGGAGGGCCCCTCCTGGACTCCCCATGTGGTGGTCCTTCCCGGGGCTTAGGTGTCCAATCCAGCCTTCAATTTCAGAAGCTACTCCAAGCCTCCTTTTAACCCTTTTCCCTTTTGAATTAACGAAGCTCAAGTAGATCTTTGTTACTCACCCACAAAAATTTCTAACTAACATTAGGCAGACTTTGCGACCAGCACTTTGCATATGCTATCTCCCTTAGCTCATTCCTATTTTCCTTTTAATAATTCAAGTTTATCTTGCCTTCTGAGAAACTATCCTGGCTCAACTGGCTGGTCCTGTGTTCCTCTATTAGGTAGCCAGTGCAAAATATTAATAAATTAACCAGACCTGGAAAATCAAATTAGAGGACACTCAGTTAAATTTGGATTTCAAATCAAAATAATTATTATTATCCAGGTAAACATTTTTTTTTTAGTGTATGTTCTATACCACATTTACAATCAAAATTACTTGTGCTTATTGTCTAAATTTAATTAGGTGTGCATACTATATTTATAAAAAATAAAGTGTTTATAAAAGCACTGAACTGTATTTATTATACTGAATTGTTATCTTTGTTTTATTCAAAAAGCATAATACTTGGCACATAGTGGGAGATACCTGCATCATGTACTATGTATATATTCTTTAATTTGTTTAATCTAAACAGAAACATTGAAAGGTAGACATTGTTTCCTTCATTTTATGACAGCAACTAAAGCTAAAAGAGGTCTATAATAACAGTAAGTGTTGTCTAAGTAATCTCGTGCACTGCACCATCCACATCTCTCTGGTCTGTTAAAAATAATTTTTGGACTTACTTAAGGGCCAATCCCAGCTGCTGACCATCAGCAGGATCAAGGATCACACTGAAAGCAATAAAGCTAAACCAAATAACAAAACCTAGACTTTGTTCTCAAACAAAATCTAGCTCTCCGGTTTAGAATTAGATTCCTAAAGCTTAGAACTAGATTTAGAAATGGTTCTCGGACTTTAGAGTCCATTAGAGTTACGTGGAGGGCTTATTAAATCATGGATTGCTGGGCTCTACCTCCACAGAGTTTCGGATTCCACAGATCTGGAGAAGGAGAGAGGATTTACATCTCTTAAAAAGTTTCAAGGTGATGCTGCTGATGTTTTTGATCTGGGACCATACTCTGAAAGTCACTGCCCAAGGATTTGAAGGGTCACTTCTTGGCTAGTGTATGGTTCATTCCAAAATGAACAGGATGACTCAATCTTCTGTAGACTCACTGACTGTAATAAAAGTTCTGCGCTCTGCCTGAACCCAATCCCTCAGTGTTGCCGCTCTTCATCATTTGGAGTAAAGTCTCTAAGGGAAAATGAACCAGGAGACCAGAGCTGCCACACCATGTGTGACTCCCTATGTGAGCCATTTTCTAGCACTCATTTGATATGAGATTCCTTTTCCTACTCTTTTCCTACAGCAAAGATCAACTGACAGCCACTCCATTCTCCATGTTAAAAACAGCGTTCCTGCTCTCGTCTCTAACTCTGGGTGAGAGTAACTTGAGTTTATGATCCATAGAAGTCAACTCCTCCAGTGAATATACTGTTTTTCTCTCTCCATTTGCTACTTCATTTCCTTTACATAAAACCCTTGCAGGAGTCTCTGTAGCTGTCATCTGGGAAAGATCACAGCTTTCCACAATGGGGGAAGAAATTGCTATTTCAGTGTTAGTGATTGGTCTTTTGGCACCTTCCCAGAAAAGCAGAGTCCAGTAACAAATCTTGAGCCAGGTAACTTGGTGAGTGCAAGGTGGGAGAAGCACTGAATAGGAATTTCAAAAGGAGAGGTCACAGGACTGGAGATTACTTAGTCCACTCTGTCCAACACTCTGTCCATATGTCAATTTTCAATAAACAAGGTCCTGGTACTTTCTATCTGGGCCAGTGCAGTAGTTTCCTAACTGGTTTTCCTAATGCCCAGTTACTTAGGCCCTCTTTACATAATCCCATATGCAAGCCCCGCTCAGCTTCAACTTCTAAAAGCAACCCTATCATTACTGCCTCTCCTTTCAAAATTCATTGAGTTACTTAATCTATATAAAATCAAAGGTGTATTTATCTTTGTATTCCTAGAGCCTTCCATACAGGTGTCATGTCAAGAATGAATGAGCATCACTGAAAGGCCTCTAAATCTAGCCTCTTTTTAGATCTCTCAACCTCCTGCTCCAGTCAATCCACACCCTTAATGTCCCAAGAATGTAACAAGCTCATTCCTGCCTCCACTTTTTATTTCGCAGTGCTTTCTGTCTCCTCAAACCAGCCTCATTCAAGGGTAAGCTCAAACTCGCTGGCCTCATGAAATGTTTCCTAGTCATTCAAGTTCTCATTCCTCATAATGCCTGAAATGCAAATGCATCAGAGTTTCTCAGAAAAAAGCTATAGATTGATTTGGTACCCTGGCAGAATCTGAAATGAAGTCCTATGCACTAAGAAATACATTTTCAAATGCTGGATTTGATTTTCTATTTCCCTCTACTCAGATCTACTCCAATCCCAGAAACTGACATGGATCAGCACGTACGAAATCGATACTTCTACATTCTCTCATTTTGACTATATGATATGGATGACCATTTCAGTGAAAAGCTGATGAGCACAAGGAGTTTCGTATAGTGGGAAGAATAGGGAGTTGTTAACCAGATGTGAATTCTAATCCTGCCACTTAAATGCCTTTAAGTAAGGCATTTTTTTTTTTTTTGTCTCTGTGTTTGAGTTCAACGATTTTACAAATCTCTTCTAGATCTGATGTTCTGTAAATCTAAATTCAAGGTTAGCTCAGCCTGGCATCCATCTCTTCTTAGAAGTCTGGAATGTACCTCAAATGCAGTAGAATGCCAAATCATTATTCTTATCCTCGCTCCATGGACAACTCTGTACTTTACTGTTTATTCTCTATCAAGGTAAATCAGTCCATCACCAAAAATGGGGCGTTCACCTTCTCTTTCAGATATACATCCAATACGTCACAAATATTTTTAGATTTAGACTTTTCCATTATACTCACTTATCTTTCTGTGGCTCTTACTGTCAATCACCCAGATTCTGGAAAAAAAAACTTGTAACCAGTCTCCTT
This sequence comes from Sus scrofa, assembly GCF_054392235.1. NCBI lineage: Eukaryota > Metazoa > Chordata > Mammalia > Artiodactyla > Suidae > Sus > Sus scrofa. The sequence continues at coordinate 18,180,983 of NC_139391.1, forward strand.
GTTTCTAGTTTTGCCCTTCATAATCCATCTTTCAATTTATTGCCAGAATGGAGTTATTGAAAATACACTTGATTGCTTTATTGCCCTATTTAATAGTCTTCAATTGCTTTCCACTGCCTACAGATTTTCAAATGTTTAAAAAATCAAAGAAAATAAATCTTTTTTTTTTTTTTTCAAATGTAATCTTACTCAGAAACCACACAATGTACATTTGTAATTGGTCGCATATAACAAAGCAGAGTTTCTGTGATTTCTGCAGTAGGGAGGGAAGGGAATCACAGCATGTCCTGTTGGAAGGCCCTTATTTGTGACCCCTCAGAGAGTTCTGAGGAATCCAGAGTCAGGGCGCCATATACAACTAAGCAGGGGCTGGTGAATAAGAAAGAAATCCAGGGCAAGCCCTTTCTCCCAGCCAAGTGCCCTGGTATTGACCTGTGTCTCCTGAAGCGGGAATCTTCTAATGCACATAAAGGCTTCCTATGGTCCAGGGGTAACACTATTCACAGGGCTCTGTGGAAGACAGATTGAGTCCACCTGCCTTTTTTGATACAGCTCAAAGACCTTCAGAGAGCACATAAGTCTTTCCACAATCTGGTTGCTAGGCACCTCCCCAGCCCTGTCTCTTGATATATCTTTACAGTTTCTTTAAACACCACCTAAGTTCGTGACCCAGGCCTCTCTCTATCCCTGCCTAGAATAGCCATTTCCGGATGCTGCATTTGTCTGCGTACCTCACCCATTTTGCAAGATGAATGCCCATTTGGAGGTAGCTGTATAGTTTAATGAGGGAAGACAGTAAAACAAAACATTACCTTTCAGCATAATAAGTCCCAACCTCCTAATTTATCCCTCCCTCCAAAATTTCCCTTTTGGTAACCATAACTTTGGATTTGAAATCTTTGAGTCTGTTTCTGTTTTTTGAATAAGTTTTTCAGTATCATTTCTATTAGATTCCACATATTAGTGATCTCACATGATATTTGCATTTGGCTTATTTCACTTACTATGATAATTTCTAGGTCCATCCATGTAGCTACAAATGGCATAATTTCATTCTTTTTTACGGCTCAGTCGTATTCCGTTGTATATATGTTCCACATTTTCTTTATCCATTTCTCTGTTGATAGACATTTCGGTTGTACCATGTCTTGGCTATTGCAAACAGTGTTGCAGTGAACATTGGCGTGCATGTACCTTTTTGAATTACGGTTTTCTTGGGATAGATGCCCAGGAGTGCCTGGGTCATATGGTACCTTGGCTTGGCTAGCTTCTTCTTTTCATTGGAACTTTAGCTTAAATGTCACTTCATTAGATATGCCTTCCTTGATCACTCAGTGTAAAAGTAGCACCAGCCACTTACTTACTTCTTTCTGCTTAATTTTTTGAGGTGCACTTATTACTTATAATATTTTGTGTATTTGTCTTCTGGTCAGAAGGGAAAAATACAAGTTTTAGAGCAGGAAAACTTGTCTGTCTCATTGATCATTTTATGTTTAGTGCCTTGAACAGCGGCAAGCCCATAGCAAGAACTCATTAAATTGTTGAATAACAAATGAATGCGTGAATAAAGGTATGGGGGAATGGATGGTAATTCTACCTAGTTTAAATTGAGTTTGTCAACAATAAGGTACATATAGTCTTCCTGCCCAAATTTGAATTCTGATAGTTGTAGCTTGAAGACCTACTTAAATGCAAACTCATAATTACTGGAATTACTTAGCATTGGCAAAGACTGTGAACAATTCTCTATATAGCAGAAAATGCTAAATTGCCTGGAGACACTAATTTTCGAGAGCAGATGATTAGTGATGCTGTTTCCTGACCTTTTTTTGAGCTACGACAATCAGCTGTTATTGTTTATGTGATTTCATAATATCCATACCCCTCATCTTTCCCTAAGTCACATTTCATAAAATAAATTCAAATTAATTTTGTGTTGAAAACTCATATGACACATTTTGAAATTACTGATATTTTGTGATTTCATAAAACTGGAACTAGAGCTCCCTGATTTAATGGTTGAACTGGCGGTTGCAAATGGCATGCTCAGTGCCTTACAGTTGTTCTCAGTTGTGGAGGTAAAATTCAGAGGCCTGGGGATGGGAGCCAGAAGGATTTGGGACACCATGACGGGCAGCTTTGCTCACCAACGTTTTCTTACTCTCAGTAAACAGATTTTATTTGAATTAATAACTTTTTCTTTGAAAATACAGAAAAGTCCACTGGTGCTAATCATCCATATGGACCAGGGGATCTCATTTTAAAGCACAGGTAGAGCGGGGACTCTTTGGCAAGCAGTGTCTTGGAAGAACTTATTAGAAGAAGCCATGGGGGTTTCCACCATGGTGCCATGGGTGAAGAATGCGACTACAGCAGATCAGATTGCTATGGAGGTGTGTGTTTGATCCCCAGCCTTGCACAGTGGTTAAAAGAATCTTGTATAGCTGCAGTTGTGGCATAGATCTCAGCTCTGGCTGGGGTTCAACCCCTGACCCAGGAACTTTGGTATGTGGTGGGCATCGCCATAAAATTAAAAAAAAAAAAAAAGAAGAAGCCATAGGCACCAGGGCAGAGAGGAAAGAAGCTTCCAGAAGATAAAAGAGATGAGAAAGGGATTTAAAAGTAAAACCCCACATACTTCCTAGGACTCCTGTAACAATAAAGGTAGCAACCTCTGAGAACAGTAAGTGTGTAGAAAGCATCCCAACAGTATTTTATTTCATTCTTAAAGCCTAAAAATATACTGGGCAGATATTGCTACATTTTTAAATAGAAAACTGAGGATCAGACAAGTTAAGTAACTTACTCAAGCATATAAGAGACAGAAATAAAAATTAGACATTAGTCTTAAATGCTTCTGGTCTTGTTTTCTTGCCATTTATCCACTCCTGTTTATGCTATTGTCACTTAGTCCTGTTACAACTGTCTGCAAAACTTTAATCCTGATTGAACCCAACCCCCCTTCCTCAGGGTTTCTTCCAGAGCAGCTGAACATTGATGGGCTGGAGAAAATCCACAGATACTGGGAATCACTATAAATTCATGATCTCCAGTCTCCAAACATCCTGGGCAGTTTGCTATCCTTTGTTCTGCAGTTAAAATCTCTCAAACCCATCCTTCCAGCAGGTACATATCTTAACTGCACGCAAAATCCATGGTGTTCTCTCTCTCTCTTTCTTTTTCTTCTTTTTTTTACAGTGGAGGAAGTGCTTCTTCTAATATCAAGGCCTATTCATTCACATTTTCTTAAAACCTCATTTAATCTCTTTACATCTTGTATCTTCAAACCCAGTCTCTCTAGTTAATCCATTCTCTGAATAGTCAAAAAATACTCTGGTTTCTCCAATCTTTAGGAAAACCTTCTAGTGACCTTAGAACCCCCCCCCCCCGCCCCCGCCCCACCTCTGGCTACTGTTCTATCTCTTTCTTCTTCATACACCAAGTTTATTTAGAGAACTATTTATACATACTGTCTTATTTCTTCCTCCCTAAACTCTCATCAGCCCATCCTAATTTGAGGTCCTCACAATAACCCCTACCAAGAAAAACACAGACAATGTTCCTACTGACTTCACTGCTAATCTAGTTTTGGCCAACCCCAATGCCCTCTCTTGGTCCTCAGCACAACATTAGGGCCAGTTGCTCACTTCCTCCTTGAAGCACTCTTCTCCTGGCTTCTGCTTTTCTTCCTTCCACTCTGGTCATTCCTTGTAAAATTCTCATTTTAGTTCTCCTCCAATGGAATGATCTTCACATTTATAAAACAGAAGGAAGGAAATGCCACACAAAACTATCCTTGGTTTACATGCTTTAAATTGACATCTATTTTTTTTTCCTCCTAAGTTTATATAATAATGAAGGATATCATTTCTGGCCTATTGTGAATTGTAAACTTTTTTTACCTGTCACATCATTATTTCAAATGTTTACATTGGACTCTAAGTTTATACCAATTTGAAATCCATGATTGTCAATTTAAATTAAGATATTGTTGAGCAGTTGGGCATTTTACATTTTTTCTTTTTTTCTCCTTGAATTTATGTTTTCATTTTACTTCCAGAGTTTTATCCTAATATATTTTATTTTAGAACATCATATATGGATCAGTGTAACAGACTTACTTCAAACACAAATGTGTGTACAAATATAAATACTGTGATTTAAAAAAATTTCCCATAAAATATGACTCCAAATGCTAAAAATTTTCCTCTAGACTGAGATATCATGATGATTATCAATATTACACATTGATCAAAATAACCTAAAAATGTAGTAGAAATGAAAAATAGGAATTCTGAATCTTATCTCACTTTAAATTTCTTCTGAGTTTTATGCCCCAAATCCTGTGATCTATCATGAAAATTATTTTAATTATCTAGCAGATGACAATTGCTTTTCTTTTTTTTGTATGAAAAATACAGTATGATTTCAATAAACTAAGATAATGAAAATGTAATCACATTGGGGATTTGTTTTTCTTTTTTTTTTTTTTTTCTTTTCTTCACTTTTTAGGGCTGCACCTGAGGCATATGGAGATTCCCAGGCTAGGGGTCCATAGGAGCTACAGACACCAGCCTGCACCACAGCCACAGCAACACAAAATCTGAGCCACATCTGTGGCTTACACCACAGCTCATGGCAATGCCAGATCCTTAACCCATTGAGCGAGGCCAGGGATCAAACCTGCAACCTCATGGTTCCTAGTTGGATTCGTTTCTGCTGCACCATGGTGGGAACTCCAATGGCATTTTTTTCTTAATGAACTGAATAGAGCTTTTGGAAATTAGCTCATGTTTCTAGTGATAAACATGAATTAAGGGTAGAGTGAGATGAGACTCAAATTCATATTTTTTATTTCTACCAACATTAAGTGTTAAGCTAATTTTGTTCACATAAACAAGTAGATGGGAAAGGGAAGAGAACGTTAAATTTCTTCCAAGTTTTATGCCTCAAATCCTGTGATCTATCATGAAAATTATTTTAATTATCTAGCAGATGACAACTGCTTTTCTTTCTTTCTTTCTGTTTTTTTTTGTCTTTTTAGGACCACACCCATGGCATATAGAAGTTCACAGACTAGGGGTCAAATTGCAGCTGCAATTGCTGGCCTACACCACAGCCACAGCAATACCAGATCTGAGCTGCGTCTGCATCCTATATCACAGCTCGTGGCAATGCCAGATTCTTAACCCACTGAGCAAGGCCAGGGATTGAACCCATATCCTCATGGATACTAGTCTGGTACTTAACCTGCTGAACCACAATGGGAATTTTGACAACTGCCTTTCAATTTTATTAAGAGAAAAAAAATGGAAACCAGAGGCCTTTAAAAAAGGATTAACTACTCCATCACTAGAGACATTGACTTTCTTATCCCAGACAACAATATTTCAACAATTTAATGACTAGATATTATACCTAGTCATAAAACTGTACTTTAAAATAGTAAATAGAGCCACAGCAGGATTTGGGATGGGTAGGGCATATAGTATTCATTTGTAAAATGGGAGAAGAACAATTATAAGTGGAAACATGAGCTAAAAGAGCTAGTATGAAGCTGCGGGCTACGTCTTAGGCTGGTCAAATGAAAGATCTGGAAATTGAGTCTCATAAATCTATGTACTCCTAGGGGTATCCATATTTAGCTTAAAAAGCCTGTTCTAACTTACATCAAAAAGTTTAGATTCATTCAAGACAGTCCTAGGCCCTTGTGTCTTTTCATTGTGTGTTTTCAAAGCTATCTCTTAATTTGCTTCTCTTTAAACATTCACACAGTTAAGTCCATAGCCAGATCTCTTAGAGTTCTGAATCTGTATGTTCAACTGCCTGTTTGATATCTCCACCTGAATTCCTCGCCGGCATCTTCAACTTAATAATATTGTCCAACATGCAGCTTATCTCCCCACTGCCTCTCCACTGTGTTTGCCAATTGCTCCACAGCTCAAACTCCCCTTTTTATAATTCTACCAAATGATGAACTCTGTGACAGCAAGAGTACCATATACCCAGAACCTGATATGGGGGGTCCAGGGCAGAGAGGGCACGGATGCTTTATTTGAAGGAATATGACTTCTCAGCACAGCCCACTCCAATTAATCATTAAACCTTATCATACTTACTCCCTAAAGTATGTTTCAAAAAATCTGTCCACTTCTTTCCATCTTTTTGTCAGCAGCTAGTCCAGGCTCCCATCATTTATCACCTGAGTTAGTACAATAACTTCTTAAGCTGCTCTCCCTGCATGTATTCTTGTCAGCCAAGCCAAACTCCCACAGTCAACAGTGATCTTTTGGAGATAATGATTGAGTGTGGCCATTTTTTCCCCTGAAACATCCAAAGTCTTGTGTCATTTATAGAAGGAGAAAGAACAAATTACTTCCTATGACATCTTGGGCTCTGTCTGATTTCTCATGCCCACCTCTGCATTCTCATCCCTTCTGTCATCCCTCTGTCACTCACTCTAGTCCCAGGGACCTCTTCCTTACTTCTCAGGCCTTTGGACATGTTTCCTCTGCCTGAAGATTCCTCAAGCCCCTTACACTTGGCTAACACTTACTCTTTACATCTTAGCTTAAATATCTTCCCCTTGCAAAGCTTCCCTCCGTTACTCCAGACTAGATTAGGTCATGTTCTCATGGCCTTTGAAAATTGTGTCCTTTCCTTTCACAGCACTCATTTTAACTCTAAATGTATGTTTATTACTACACTGGACCAAAAGCGCCACCAGAACACAGATCTTGTTTTTCTTGCTTTCTGCGCTATTCCCAGACCCAAGGGTCTGATCCATAGCAGAACACTCAGGAAATATTTACAGGAAAAATGGGTAACAAAAAATCTAGGGGGAGTTCCCGTCGTGGCGCAGTGGTTAACGAATCCGACTAGGAACCATGAGGTTGCGGGTTCGGTCCCTGCCCTTGCTTGGTGGGTTAACGATCCGGCGTTGCCGTGAGCTGTGGTGTAGGTTGCAGACGCGGCTCGGATCCCGCGTTGCTGTGGCTCTGGCGTAGGCTGGCGGCTACAGCTCCGATTGGACCCCTAGCCTGGGAACCTCCATATGCCGCGGGAGCAGCCCAAGAAATAGCAACAACAACAACAAAAAAAAAAAAAAAAAAAAAAAGACAAAAAAGACAAAAAATCTAGGGGACATGAAAGACTCAGTGTCAGTGGAATGAAAACTTGCTTTGCTTCTTGTTTATCACTTAATTTCCCAGCTTCAGTGACCTGCCATAGAGGTAGATGGGACAGTGGTATCAGGCCGCTCAGGATCTCTTACCCCACACGACTGTGAAAAGGATGAAAGTTCTCCTCTCACTCGCCACACTCACACAAAAGCAGCTCTGCCCATTCCCTTTTCTAAATCAGATTTGTGTGTCTGATACCCAGCCTGAATGTTAGAGAAGTGAAAAAGTGGGGGGAGATGAGTTTGTGTCACATAAGGCAGATTTGGTAGGCTCACCCCCAGAACAATTGATTAGGCAATAGAATGCCTATAAATGCAGCTCTCAAAATAAATGTATTTTACAACAATTTATCTGGGATAATGACTGTTAAGGAGTTCATTCATATTTTAATATCAACATGAACAATGAAAGCAGCTCTGTATTCATTCTCTAATTCATTGTTTTCTGAAAGGAAGCATTGCTTTCTTTCCTCCTAATGGTCTGCTTTTCTCTTTAGTAATGTACCACAAAATTAGACGGTTATATTTAAACAAGTTAATGGAGGGTAGGAGTACAAAGGAAATGATACCAACATTTTCATTAGTATCAGGGTATGGTAGATTATAAATTGTGGTCCTGATGCTTGCATTCTAAATACCAGACTAATCTGCATAACTAAAATGATTTGGGCCAAATTCAGATAACATATGTGTCTTTATAGACAAATCCTAGGTCACTTTCCTAAGGCTGATTTGTAAATTGTCTTAGATCAGAATGTTAACATAACAGCGATACTAAATGTCGGTACTATCCAGAAGTTTGGTAAAAACGTTTTTTTTTTTTTTTTTAAATTCATTCCACTATAATAAAAAGAAAACTTCTGGTGTATGATTTAAAAAGATCTATGATAAGGAGCCATGGAGCCCATTTCCAAACATTTTAAACCCAGAAATGTGTAACAACTGGTCTGGGAATAGGTTAACCTGGTTTTCTCTCATAGCTATCAAATTTTTAAATTCCTTCCACAAAAATGTTCATTGTAATACAAGGAACAACTTAAACATCCAAAGTAGTGTAAAACTTAAATAATGTTATGCTCCTATAACAAGATATTATGCAGCTATTTAAACTGTTTACGAAGTACTTTTTAATATAAGAAAATGCTCATGTTACGATATTAAATGAAAAGGGTAGGATGAAAAGTTCAACTCTGTAAAAACATGCACTGAATATGAAGGAACATAATCAACAGATCCTTTTGGTGACAGGATTGTGAACGATTCCAATTTACTTTATAAATGTCTACATTGCTCATATTTTCTACAATGAAATGGCATCGTTTTCTAATCAGAGAACTACATTACCTTCAAAACCCAAATTATTTAATATTTATTATCTTCCTTTCACATAAAGTTGTCTAGAACGCCAATTCATGACAGTCAGTCATTTCCTGAAGAGCCAAAAGAATTTGGGTGTCATTTGGGTATTTTTAATTTTTAACCCTATGACATGGGATGTTTGCAGGGCTCTGTGTTTCTAGATTCATAAATATATGTTCAGTTATTCATCTGCAGTTAATTGCAGCCCTGTGCTATGGTGGGAAGAACATGGAATTTGGAATCAAACAGACTGGATTAGAATTTTGGCTCAGCCACTTGTAGTTTAACCTCTCTGAGCCTCCATACGCTCAAGGAAGTGAAGTTAATAAATGGCAGCTCTTATTAGTTCTGAGTGCCTATTATGAGTAGGGGGTAGTGCTGGCTCCATAGGAAACAGAAAGAAGAATAAATAACACGAGCTTTCAGAAACACAGAAAGGAGCTTACGAGGGTTTAGAGATTCCTATGTTCCCTCTCTTTAGATATAGTTGTCAAGAAAATAAGTCATCTAAAGTAAACACATGCTTAGTTATCACTAAGACCAAGGAAAACTTACTCTCTATAAATTTGGATGGAGGCAACAAAACTTAATACAGGAAATCCTAAAAGCCAAGAACTCTGCCAATAATATATATTCCATTCATGTTGTATTTACTAGGCCTGAACACCCAAATGACTACATTTCCCTTATTGCATCTGCCAATTAACCTTTAAAGGATTAATGTTCACTAATGATCACCTCACAGAGACGCACAAATCCCAGGGGAAGCAACCGGCTAGGGTCTACTTCCCCTCTCCTACCGCAGACATACTCTTGAACTCCCTGGCTGCAGCCTACTTTAGTGGCTATGTGGACCTCTTTCCCAGGTTCAAGTTCCTAAGGGCTTTATGCACAACCTGAGGCTCAAAAGTGGTTAAAGGACAACTCTTTGCAGAGGATGTGGAGGAAGCCTGGATGTGCACATTGTAGTGTCACAGGCATGCCCCCAGAACCCTCATGGTGCAGGAAGGGGCTGGGAGTAGGAAGGGAAGGTAGGGGAGAGGGCCTGGGAACTGCAAACTGGGGCCTCTTCTCCCGGGGGTGAAATTTCCGGGTGCAGAATCTGAGTCTAACAATTCTAAATTCCAACATGCCTTTCCAGCCTCAGCTTCCTCTGGGAAACTAAAGCACAATGTAAGAGTCAGGTGAGTAGGAGGCTGGGAGGGTGGAGGGATATCTTGTGAACAAAGGTGACCCAACGTGGACAGAGCAGTGTGGGCAGAAACTTTACTCGGGAGACAGGAGATGAAAAGCAAGCCTCCATTTTGCTATTGCCACAGCCCCTGTGGAGAAAACAAATGAATAGTATGTGGCTGTAATATATTTATGATTTTGGCATCTGTTAAGCCACTTTGCACTGACTTGAAGCTTACATAAATCTTACCATACTACTGTACCTTTCTAAATAATGCCATAATTTATAACTGTTCAGAAAAACCATTCTTGGTAATAACTGGGATTACCATTGAACTAGAAACAAGGAGATGATTTGAGTGGCTGGCTTTTCCATCCCTCCCCCAAATCACTTCGTTTTGGTCTAGATCTCAGAGGGCTATTTGCTAAAATCAATGTCAAATACGTGTTTAGAATATTAGAATAACAACATTCCTTCTTGGGAGACTATTCGAAATAAAGAATAACAAATGCCTTGTCAGCATTTAAGGTTGAGATCAGCTCTTTGCTATAGGAATGTAATAAAGATTGCATCTTCTCAGAGTTACAGATTTTATCCAAACAAAGGATTGATTTCTTGGCCACGTAATAGTATTCTGAATGTCTCAGACTGTCAACAAAAGTCAAATGATCAGAATTTGATTTTAAAACTGAAAATTCCTAATTTCCTTTTTTATACTCATTTTATGGAGAATGATGCTCAGGTTAAGAAGGCCGAGTCACCTTCTGAAGGTCTCAGAGCTAGTTAGTGGCAGAGATCCCCAGGTCTTTCTCCTACCGTCACTAGAGCACAGCATCTTGTTAACTTTCAGTCCAGACCTACAAATAATGCCAGAAATTCCTCCCTATATGCAAAGCAGGGACTAGAATTAAACCAATATGTAAAGCCTCATGGAATCAATCTTAAGGGATACAAGCCACCATGCTTATATTTTAATAGTCCTATCATCCCTTTGCTAGGAATCAATATGTTCGTTTCTTCCCTAAGTATATTTGGATAACTGGACCTTAAAAAACTCAGTCTGAATTAATACTCCTAAATTTTAATGCATTTCAGTCATATTTTTTTTTTGGCTTCTGAAAATATAAACTTTACTTATCAGATCACTTTTATAAATTATTGATACTGTAGCAGTTGGGACACAAGGTCAAATATCTGCTAGTTTGTCTAGGAAATGGGAGCAACATATGCTATTTGCCTACTTTAAAGATAACTCAGATGATATGGAACCCAAACTAAAGGTATTCTCTACTTGGTGAATAGATTCAAGAACTTGCCTAAATAATGGAACTTCAGATACATTATATCTATAACTTGACAGCAATACAAAGAAGTCATCAGCTTTCTGAAACTAGGAAAAAAAAATTCTCAGATTTGTAAATAAGAAGAATATTTATGCCAGAAAAGAATGACTGGATTTTTTTTATAACAGATTTATTAAGCTATAATTCACATACTTTAAAATTTGCCCTTTTGAAATGTACAATTCAGTGATTTTTAGTGTGTTCATAGACTTGTGCAGTCATTAGCATTATCTAATTTTAGAACATTTTCATCATGTTCAAAAGAAATCTCATATATTAGCAGTCCCTGGCAAATACTCTTCTACTTTATATCTATATGGCTATGTCTCTTCTAGACATCTCCTAGAAATAAAATTGTACAATATGTGGCCTTTTTACCTGGCTTCTTTCATTCAGAACACTGTTTCAGGGTTTATCATGTATGCAGCATGAATAAGAACTTCATCTGTTTCCATGACAGATGAATATTCCATTGTATGAATACACCATCATTTATTTGTCCATTCATCTGCTGATGGACATTTGGATAGTTTCTCCTTTATGGCTGTATAAACAATGTTGCTATGAAATTCACATACAATTTTTTGGTATGGATGCATGTTTTCAAATCTCTTTGGGTATCTGCTTAGAAGAATTGTCATTCATGTAGTAACTCTTATCTTTTAAGAAATTGACAGACTGCTTCCCAAAGTGGCTGCATCATTTTACCTTCTTACCCAAAGCATGTTGGGTTATGTTTTTTTACATCCTGGCTAACATTTACTATTATCTCTCTGCTTGGTTACGGCCACCCTACTGGAGATGAAGTAGTATCATATTGTAGTTTTATTTGCAGCTCCCTAATGAATAATGTTAAACATATTTTATGTGCAATTGCTCATTTTTATATCTTCTTTAAAGAAATATTTATTCAAATCTGCAGTAGACTGAATAATGGCCCTCCAAAGAAGTTTAAGTCCTTATCTCTGACCTGTGACTATGTTGTACTGTAGGCCAAAGAAAATTCACAGTTGTGGTTAAATTAAAACAGGGAAATTATCCTAAATTATCTAGATGACTTAAGTGTAATCACAGGAGTCCTTAAAGAAGGAAGCAGCAGGTTATAGTCAGAGAAGAGATTTGACAGAAACAAAGGTTGAACCGATGCTCTCTGAAGACAGAGAAGAGGGTGATGAGCTAAGGAATTCGGGTGACCTCAAGAAACTGGGAAAAGGCAAGGAAATGGATTGTTTCACATCTGCTGGAGCCACCCTGTCAACATCTTGAGTTTATTTCAGTGAGTCCTATTTTGGATTTTTAACCTCCAAAACTATTAGATAATACATTTATTTTGTTATTTTAAGCCACTAAGTTTGTGGTTTTGTATTACAGCAGCAATAGGCAGCTATGACCAAGTCCTTTGCCAATTTTTTAGTTGGGTTATTTGACTTTTTACTGTTGCATTGTTAAAGTTCTTATATTCTGGATACAAGTCCCTTATCAGATATATTATTACAAATAGGTTCTCCCATTCTGTGGGTTGTTTTTTAACTTTCTTACTTTTCTTAATGGTGTCCTTTGATGCATAAAAGTTGTGTTTTTTTTTTGTTTTTTTGTTTTTTTTTTTTTTGTCTTTTTAGGGTTGCACCCATGGCATATAGAAGTTCCCAGGCTGGGGTGGAATTAGAGCTGTAGCTGCAGGTCTACACCACAGTCATAGCAACGCAAGACCTGAGCCAGGTTTGCAACCTACACAGCAGCTCATGGCAACACCAGATCCTTACCCCAGTAAGGGAGGCTAGGGATTGAATCCACATCCTCAAGGATACTAGTCGGGTTCCTTACTGCTGAGCCATGATGGGCACTCCAAAAGCTTTTCATTTTGAGGAAGTCCATTTTATCTGTTTGTTGATGCTGCTTTTGATGTTATAATGATACAGTGCTGCCCCATTCAAGGTCATGAAGATGTACTCCTATGTTTTCTTCTAAGAGTTTTATAAGTTTAGCTTTTATATTTAGGTGTATGATTTATATTAATTTTTGTGTATGATATGACACGGGGCCCAACTTAACTCTTTTGCATGTAGAGTTTCAGAAGTCTTGACCCAATGTGTTAAAAAAAAAGTTTGCCAAAAAAGCCCTTTAACGCATAGAAAGATTTCTCTTATTAGATTACATATCTGGTGAAGGAAATAGGAAACCAGTTGGACATGCCTTTCTAGCTATGAAAGATTGCACATGGGTACCTGTCTGGCCTTCTCTGAGATGCAGGGCAGAAGTAATTCTTCTTCTTTAGAATTTCCTGTGCAATTATAATTTGTTGAGGACTTATCATTATTACCAGTCCCCACGGAACTGCTTTGCTTATTGATTTTTTTCTTGTCTAAACAGGTTGTCGACATATTTAGGGCTGATACTATTGACAGGAAATCAAAGGACAGAGGACTGCTCCCTCTTACCCGTTTTCATTCTGAGGGCAGAGATGGAAAGAAATATTCTATAACAATGAGTCCACTGAGATTCCAAACATAATTTTTCTAAGGAGAAGGCTGGTGTTCTTTGCACTGGATAGTGAAATATCCCTTTTCATGAAGATTTTCTTGTTCAGGGCAACCCATGGACTTATATGCTGCTTTGGTCTCAAAACAATAATGAAAGAAAAGTCCATGTGGCTTTGACGACATTGAGTCTATGTCTTGGAATGGAAAATGTAGCATTATCATAGTTATCATTATCTCCATAGTCATCTGGTGCAGGGATCACATATTTGGTGGAAGCTGACGTGGATTTGATGACCCATAAGGTCTTTGTTTGCCACCATCCAACCTCATGCAAGTTCAATGTGGAGAGGTACTCTGTGGATTTAGAAATCTCTTATGCTGTTTCACTTACTGGAAATCTTTTATTTCCTTAAACAGTCTGAAAGTGGGTCTTGAGGTTAAGTTTCAGACTGTGATGCTTGGAAGTTGCTCCCTCTCATCAGCTTAGTGCTTCTTATGGGCACAGAAAAATGTAAAGTTTATGCTTGTCCTCTCCATTTCCAAGTTATATGATGTCTTCATCTCCTGAGGATCAACAACCTCTCTTCTTCTTCCTCTTTATTTTTATCTGTTCCTGTTCTTACCTGTTACCTCTCTTTCTCCTTATGTTATTATTTTTAAATCACTAGTGAGTTAATGAGTACGAATTGATGAAAAAATAAAAGAGTGAATTACCAAATGACAGCTAAAGGACAACGCTCTAGTTAACATAGGGGTTGTGTCACAGAAACACTGGTCCTTGTCCTCTCAACTTCAGTTCCTGTAGTCAAACCTCAGTATAACCAATATCATTCTTATTTGCAGTCAACATGTATGGTGCCTTGGCTTTTATAAAGACAAAGCTAACCTGACCTGTAAACAGATACAGAAGGAATAAATGGAGCCATGGACTTAACAGAGAACTTGTTCTTTTTTTCATCTTGTCTGGGAGTAGAAATGATTGTGCTGAGGGCCAAGAGATTAAATTGCGTCACTCGTCCGGAAACTGGCAAGTAGCCGTCTCTTCCTCCTGCTACTTCTCCCTGCTTTTGTGCTATGGATGGGTTTCATAAATGCACTGTTGTGTAAAATGTCATTGCTGCATCGCCAGCGGAGGCTGTCATGTGATAGCACTTCCCTAAGATGACAGATCAATATTGGTCCGCTGCAATCCTAAGACTGCAAGCCACACAGAGGGCATTTTTATGGCTCAAATACAAAAGCTGAAATAAATATCATTCTTCAAAGCATGGAAATATATCTATTTTTGTTCTGGAAGAAAACCTAATGCTCTTTCAAAACGGTTCTTAAAGACAGGTAATGTTATCAAATTTTAATGACTACTTTTAGAAGAAAAACCACAAATGACTTGTTACATTTTTTTCAAAGTTCAATTTTTCTGTTACTCAATTAGTCACGGGGCAAAGCAAGGAAATACACCATCGTTTGCTTTGGTAAACAGCCCAAATCACATATGCGCAAGCACATGAAGTGCTGATGACACACTATCAAATAGGCCCTCTCTGACATTATTGGTGGAAGTAAAGTTAGGTACAATCTTTCTGGAAGGAAATTTAGTGCTATGTATCAACATTCTTTAGACTGTTCATAAATTTGGGTGCAGAAATCCTACTTCTGAAAATATATCCTAAGGAATTTAGGAGAACGAGAATCAGCAATGTCTTCCAAAGATTGCCAGTTATTTACAATGCTGAGAAACTGAAAATAACTAAACCTCTGACAATGTAAATACATTATTAAACAACATTTAAAACATGCATAAAGCTTCTAAATGACATAGGGAAAGGTTTATGAAATTAGGTTATGTGAAGTTAAACAAATGCCAAATATTATGTACAATGTGATCTAAACTAAATAAAAATATAATAGCAAAAAAATCAGAAATACGTGCACAAAAATGTTAACACCTATTGACTCTATTTAGTGTAAAAACTAATGTGATGTGTTTTGTTTAGTTTTTGTCTACTCTTCTGCATTTTATATATATTCCACAAAGGACAACTGACATGTTGATAAACACATATACACGAGAAGTTATATTTAAAAAGAAGTTGCACAGGAAAAACATCACTATTCAAAGAAATTCATTTAAACAAACATATGCTCTTTTATCTTGCCTTTTAACTCAGCCCCCCATCTTAAAAGAGATGTAACAATGTATTTCAGCCAATCCCTCTCTCTGCTATCCCTCCCCTCAGGGAAGAACTGGTTTCTTCCCTATTTCTGACCTTGATCCACCCTTTGTTTCTGACTGCTTTTCAACCTTGCCTCCAGGTGTGTGAAGAGCCAGAGCCCAGCCATGAGGCCTGATCAGTGTTTCCGAAGTTTCTGAAGATCAGAGTGTGGTAGTGTCGGCAGAGACAAGCCAGTCTGCAGCTCAGTCTAAATGAATTTCAGGGTCCAGAATATCATAGAGTCCACATCAGCTTTTTATTGCTACATGCCAAATGACCACAACATCTACAGTCTAAAGCAACACACATTTATGATCTCAGAGTTTCAGTGGGTTATAAGTCTAGGCATAGTTTATTGGAGTCCTCTACTTTGGGTCCCACAAAGTTGCAATCAAGCTATCAGCTGAACTGCATCCTTTTGGGAGTTTGGAGTCTTCTTCCAAGCTCATGTGGCTATTGGCAAAACTCAGCTGTATGACTGACATCTCCCATATTGCTAGCTGTTAGCTGAGGAGAGCTTCTAGAGGCTATTCAAAGAGTATTCCTGTCCCACTGAGAAGACTTCTGAGATGGGCTTGAATGCCACTTAAGATGGTACTTGGAATGTTAATTACTTGAGTCAAGATATTTGGATTCTGGCTAAAGCAGACACCCAAATGATTTATGCCTCAGGATAAATCGCTCACCTGAGCCTCAGTTTCCCGATCTGTAAAATGTAGGTTTTGAACCAGATAAATTGCTAAATTCTGAAATCTAACCTTAATGTCACACAGTCAGATCTTCAACTGAGTATTATTCTTGAACTTTTAGATGTCTCCAAGCCATTTCAAATTCATGACAAGAAAACTAAAGTGGGAAATAATCTCAGTAGTAGTAGCAAAAATCTATCACAAAGAACTGGAGACCCACCCAGAGCTGTCTTCACACAGACATAAGACTGTGATGTGTGTGTGACTGGGGAGTTGGTATATTTGTTTGCTCCAGTTAGGACCACTGTTCAGAGTTTTTCAGGTCATGCATTGCATGCATTGCGGAGTTTTTCAGATCATGCATTCACATACATGGTCATAGGTCATGGCTGTGGCTCCTGGAAGCCAGAACAAAGACCAATGGGTAGACTTCATAGTAAAAGCAACTGTGGCTCAGTGGAAAAACAGCACACCTTGTAATGTTCAGAGTTACCCATTAACATTAAGAAAATCTTTTTTTTTTTCTTTTTTGGCTGCACCTGTGGCCTATGAAAGTTCCTGGATCAGGGACTGAATTGAGCAGGAGCTGTGACCTATAGCACATATGGCAGTGATGCCAGATCCTTAACCCAATGCACCACAATGGGAATTCCTGAAAACTTTACCTTTGGGAGTTTTAAGGCTGGGGCCACGCGATGTAGGGGATTCTGCTATTGAATAAGATTTTAGAGCATACACACGTGACATACAGGATTCGATTTTGGAATGTATTCAAAACTAGGTGGGTGATCCTCTTAAAATATTGAATCCTAGTTCCTGAGTCCATATTATTATGGCCAGAATAACTGTATTTACCTTATATGGCAGTTGTAAGTATATAGAAGATTATATGCCTATGTGTGTCTGTGTATACCTACATTTCTATTTATGTTATCTATCTACCTACCTATCTATCTACCTACCTACCTCTTTATCAATCAACCAACCCATCCATCCATCCATCTGTATGTCCATCCATCCAACTACCTCTCTGCCTACCTACCTAAATTCAACTATCTTAGCACAATGCTCCATATATGATAAAATCTCAGTAATAATTGTTAGCTATCACTTTGATTATCTCTTTATAACTACTGAATGATGCTTCCAACACAGCAGAACTTCCTTTTACCTCTGTGCGTGAGGTTGTCACTTGTGCTTGAGGGCAAAGAGAAGTGGCACTCCCAAAGATGCCACTTTTCATTCTTAATTGTAGAATAAGCATGTTAACATAAAGCCTATCTTTTCTGAAGCTTAGGGACAAAATGTGACTAAATGAAAGTTCCCCTACTTCTAGGTAAAGAATGGTATGAAACAATGATTTGTGCTCATTTTTCTGAATTTTCCTCTAACAACTCTATTTCTTTTTTTTTTTCCTTTCTTTTTTTCTTTTTTCCTTTTGAGGTCTGCTCCCATGGCATATGGAGGTTCTCAGGCTAGGGGTCTAATTGGAGCTGTAGCCACCAGCCTACACCAGAGCCACAGCAACATGGGATCCGAGCCGCGTCTGTGACCTACACCACAGCTCATGGCAATGCCAGATCCTTAACCCACTGAGTGAGGCCAGGGATCGAACCCACAACCTCATGGTTCCTAGTTGGATTTGTTAACCACTGAGCCACGACGGGAACTCCATCTATTTCTAAACTTTTAAAATGGAGCTTCTGGAGTTCCTGTTGTGGCTCAGTGGGTTAAGACCTGACTAGTATCCCTGAGGATGCAGATTCAATTCCTGGTTAAGGATCTGGGGTTGCTATGAGCTGTGGTATAGGTTGTAGAAGTGGCTCGGATCTGGTGTGGCTCTGGTCGTGATGTAGGCTGGCAGCTGCAGCTCTGATTCAACCCCCTAGCCCGGGAACTTCCATATGCTGCAGATGTAGCCCTAAAGATAGATAGATAGATAGATAGATAGATAGATAGATAGATAGATAGATAGATAGATAAAATGGAGCTTCTCTAAGGGTCCAATATTAGCAAACACTATCCCCACCATCACTCCTAGAATTACACAGCATGTATTTCTAATCTCTCACTTTATAGCAGGGCTATTCTTTCACTCAGAAATTAATTTCATCAATTCAGCCTGAAAACTCTATTGTCAAAATCATGTGTTTCTTGTGGGAGTGTCACTCATTTCTTTTCTTGTTGATAGGAGATGCAGATGTACCTGAAAAAAAAAAGTGTGATTTTCCTCCACAAGCTGCAAAGATGCAGCTGTCAAACGTAATCACTGCCAGAACAGTTGGATAGGGAAAAAGTGTCCTTGACTGCTTGATACGAAAATCAGTAAGCCAGTTTATTTATGCTTAACAAAAAAGGCAGACTGAGGAATCTAGGCTACAAAGCTTATTATTTCTGGCACTAAAATCACAGTTTTCAGTGTGGCTCCATGCAAGCTAAAACCATTCTTACTTACAGGCTTTGGTCTATGCTACCCTCCCTCCCCCGATTCATTAATTTACCCTCCTTCCTCTGCTCATTTTATTCACTCACACATTTATTCAAAAACCCTTTCACTCACCAAGAATTTACTGACCCATCTCTATATGTAAGTGCTTGGCCGGAGGAGATTTACGATCTAGGAGAGGCGCTAAATTAGCAAATACAATGACAAGTTTTTCTTCCTAGAGAAATCGCTCCTCATTGTTCACTCTACAATGCCTTTAGCGCGTGTTTTGATCTCTGCTAGAATTTTATATTATTTATGAAGTACCCCATGTGGGTGATCTTATTTCTCTAAATAACCTCTAGTTCTTTAAAGCAAGGGGCTCTGGCTCATTGCACCTCCTGAACCTCACTCATCCTGTGTTCTTCATCCAAGACAAGGTGGTTTCCCTCCTTGGCTCTGTGTTCTCATTCAGGTTTGCAGGGTTAGAAAAGTCTTAATTATTTTCTTAAGACCCAGACTGAAGTCTTCTTATGGGATAGTTTTTGGGACTCTTTCTGTCCAGACTCCTACAGAAAGTCCTTATCAATGGCTGCTGAATCTATGAATACACACAAGGTGTATCACATGGCATTGATTTGCTAATAGTACTTCTGAATATTGTTTTCTCTATATTTCATTATTTGTTCATCAGCTCACAGTATTTTTAAAAATTTTATTTTTGTTGTAGTTGATTTATAACATTGTATCAGTTGAGGCTATACAGCACAGAGACCCAGTCATACACATATATACATTCTTTTTCTCATATTATCTTCCATCATGTTCTATCTCAAGAGTTTGGATATAGTTCGCTGTGCTGTACAGTAGGGCCTCATTCCTTGTCCATTCTAAATGTAATCATTTGTATTCTTCTTTCCAACCAGACTGAAGGCCCTGTAGAACAATAGATCTGCATCCCTTCCTCAAAGTGTCTGGCTCAATGTCAAATGTGTAGCTATCGACAAACACAAAATAAATACTAGTTGAAAGTCATGAAGCAATAAGAGATCTGGAAAGTTATTACAGAGAGCTTGCTTTGACAGTCTTCTCTTTCAAGTACAGAACCTTTGTAGAATTATTATTCTCCAGAGGCACAAGCATGTCTCACTGATGTGGCAGATGTACTTTGCAAATAATTCTAACATTTCAGATCTTTACCTGAGTCTGCCATCCTCCGCTGCAGCACCTCCCGGTATAATCTTCGTAATAAATATGCCAGGGTCATCTCCAATGTGGGGATTATCTGTCCCCCCAGCAATACTGAATCCCAAGCCAGAATTCCCCTGTAGAAACAATAAGTAGACATTAAATGATGTGGCTGTCACCTCAACCTAGTTCCCCCTGTCTCTGCGTTATCATCTTACAACTCAAATGGAAATCAGGTGATAACAGCCTTGTATGCAAAGCTATAAAGTGCACTGTCAGCAGACAAAGGAAGGTCAGGAAAAACGCTCAGGTTTTTCCCTGAATTGCAAGGATTCAAGGGTCTTATGTTTTTGCTAATTCAAAGGGCCTTATATTTTTGCTTCTAAGAAATGCTTCCTTTATCGTTATGAAGTAGGAAATAAAAGGTTACAAACTATGTAATGTGAGAAAATGCCAAAAATCATTAATGTCAGTTGTAAAAACTATGCACACATACAAAAAAGAATGGAAGGAAACAAGTTATACGAAAATATTTGATATGGTAGAATAATGAATTTTTTTTTTCATTCTGCTATTCCTGGTATGGTTGTTCTAATATTTTTATACATCAAGAAATGTATTCCTCTTAAGAAGGAATTTCAACTTCAGAAGGCAGGGACCTCTTCTAGAGTCAGTATATATGAGACACTTTTCAATATTAAACAGGTTTTAATTTTCAGGAGATACAGACAAGGAATACATGTAAATTTGAATAATTTATACTCTAATAACACTTTCATATTTAATCCTGCAGACGATAGTAACTGACATCCAATGTATAAATAATCCTCTAAAATTTGTATGTAAAACATAATTACAAGTCTCCCCCAAATTCACAGCCATCTTACTTATTTCTTATTTTCACATTCTTTTAATTTCCATTATGTTTCCATATTATGTTCTGTTCTTTATTATTCACATTATAGTGTAAGCCATTTCCACACAGCTAGATAATCTTTATAATTATCCATTTAAATGACTAAATAATATTTCACCGAAGTCATTTATTTAACTAGTCCCCTGTCACTGAATATTTAATTTCTTGATATACTCTTACAACAAATTTAGCTTACTAAATTTATGATCACTTGATTAAGTTCTGCGCTTGGGTAAAAAGAGATGAGGAATAAGAATTTAGTAGTTAATCCAGAAAAATTAATTAGGGCACTCAGTCAGAAAAGTTCAACGTTACGATAAGATCAACTATAAGTTGACAGTTATACTACCACTGAAAATGTTAAGGTAATGCTTATCAATTTTTATTGACTGAATTAATAAAACTCTGTATTTCAGAAGGTTGTTTTTACAATTGTACACTGCAAACTGAAGTTAATAATTCAACCACAGTTGCTAAAATCCCATGTCTTTGTACTTTTCACTCCTCTCTAAATCTGATTGTTCTTTGAAAATTCCAATGTCCATGGAACAGAGATATTACTTAGTAGTAGTCAAACAGTGAGTTTATTTTTTATTAAACACCAGCCTTGTGCCTGGCACTGGGTTAAGCCCTGGAGCTACATCAGTGAATCTGTCAGTTTATGAGGCATGTGAAGGGCAGGTGAAAATGGAGTCATTAGCAGGAGAGTTAAACATAGGGATGTTTCCTGAAGATGAAGAGCAGTTAGTTACTTTTAAGGGGGTCATGGTGAGAGTTGGAGAGGAGGACAGAACATTCTAGGCAGAGGAAAGAACCTATGTGAATCTCTGAAGCGAGAAAGAGTATGCCAGATCCAAGAAACAGATACTATGTCTGAATGGAGAAAGCAAGGAGAAATTGATGTCTTGATCATGACATTCTTCAGAGGAGAATGTATGTGACTCCATCTTTGGTTTTAAATACCTACTGACACCAGAGGACTACACTGGTATTGTGTGAATATCTCCTGTGTGATTGTCTGGAAGCTAAGGCTATAGGGATTAAGAACAGGTGATTTCTGCCTTCATGGAATTCAAGGCAGAGCAGGAAAGGTAGTGATCATTTGGCATTTGGTGATCAGTGCCCTTGAACTGTATAACCTCAATACACTGTCATGTATATAGCCACCAAAACAATGTTTAGGGGACTTATGAGGCAGTTTCTATAGGATCTTGGGTTTTAGAAGGAAAGGGTAGGAAGATGAGTATCTTCAATGCAATTTGGGTTTAGCTCCCAAGAACATCAACTGGAATATCTTGGTCTTTTTAGAATTTGGCACCTCAAGGATAGTAATTTCTTCATTAATGGGAGTAGGGAAGGAGGCAAGCAGAGATTGGGGGATAGCCCAATGCTTTCTCCTGATAATATCAACATTTTCAGAGAGGGCACTCAAAACTTTGTCATTTGAGAGAAGTATTCATGATCTGGCTCTTAACTCCATCTCTTTTATTTCTAGCTTTATATTTTAGCTCCCAGAACACTGGACTGAACAGCTGGCTCCTTTCCTCACAGTCTATATAGCTCATCTCTTGGCCTTTACTTATGCTGTTTTCTCTACCAGAAACTTCCCAACCCTCTTGATGGCCCAGGTGGCATCTGCTCTGGGAAGGGTCAAATGACCACCACCCCTCTTCTTCCTTGGGTAAGTTGCTCCTCCCTTGAGTTTTTGTAGATTTCTATGCTTACCTATGTCACACACTGTGTTATTTTGAAATTATATATTTACAAGTGTTATCTTTCCTTCAAACCGACGTTATGGAAGGCAGGAACTGTATAATATTCATCTTGGTTTCCTGGTGCCTTGTGTGGCACATAGGATATCTTGCTAAATATCTGATGAATACATAAGCAGACAAACAAATTTATTGAGAATATTCAAGTTCTAAAGGGAAGACATGGAAAGGACCCACTAAAAATCCACAATGTCTTAGGAAATATAAAAGTAGAAGCCATTCTGTTCTGTATGGCTCCAAGAATAAAGAGGGAAAGCCCAGGCATCCAAATTGTGGCTTAGCTGGGGATGGAGGATGAGACACAGCTATTCAAATTGAGAATAGGCAGCTGTGCAAGGGAGGGTAGACCCTCACTCAGTGGACAGCTGAGTAGGCTCTGGACATGAGGGACCCAAACATTTACTGAGAGGTTAAATTGGATGACTTCAAAGGAGTCTTCTGGATCTCAGGCTAGATTTCCAGGAGGATGGCTTCTTGGCAGTAGGGGAAAATAAAAAAGGAATGCTAGAGGAAACTTTAAGGGGGAAGTGGGTCACTGCTGTGTTTTTAACTTATTTTATGAATTCACAGATCTTTGAAGTAATAGGCTTTGATGACAATCTAGCAACATTTAACTTTTGTTTTTGGAATTAACTCTAATATGGAGAATATGGTGGCTCTGACATTTAAATAATATACATTCCCCTACGCTCAAATCCACTCTGAGGAAAAGAATGAGTAAATCCACAATGAACAGTAAGTAGAAACAGAGTAAAACTGGACCTGTGTTTACCACCCCAAGGATTCCCAAAGCTTTTGTGTTTCAACTAAAACCAGTCTGCCAGCTGGGCCTGGCCAGTCACGTGATTCCTTAGAAGCGGTTCATCTGCATTCAGTTAAGGAAATGATTTAAAGTGCTTTCTCTTCTCCCCCTACTGTTTTCTCCCAGCCTTCCCTTCCAGGCCTTTGCTAGTAGCCAGCAACATTCAGTGGAGAGAGAGGGAGAGAGAAACAGCAGCAGTGAAATTCCTGCCTGCTGTTCTCCATGGCTTAATGACTTCAGTCCCCTGACAATCATCCCAGAACCAGTCAGCTGCAAGGGCAGACCCCAGAACCTCTCTCCTCTGAGCAGCCATTGCTCATGCAAATAGGCAGACCCCTGGCTGACACACTTGGATCCTGAAAATTGTGAGTAATTAACTGAGTGTTGATACTTGACACAAGTCAATGGAAACTGCAAGGTGCCATGCTGGTGAGAGCAGCCTTTGCACAGAGTTCTGGGTGGGATGCTATTTCCTTGCAGTTGGGCCAGTTCCACACCTGAGAATGTGGCTGGCATGGACCATCCTTTCTCCTGGTTCTTTGTCCTCCACATTGGCTGACTCTCCCCCAGGAGCAGAAGCCCATTGCCTTGCCAAAAGGCACTTTCTCTTTCATGTACTACACTCCATTTCCTCTTAGAATAAAAACAAACAAACAAAAAAATGAGCAAAAGAAAAGACAACTTAACATTTAATTGATAGTTGCAAATACAAATACAATATTATTAGAAAACTCATCTTTCATTAAAACAATGTTCTCAAACAGAAAATTATCCCCAAAATGAGGTTCCAAAAAAGAAGAAAATAAAGTGATATCATAATCATATGCACTCATGGAATATTCTATTGAAAAAAAATTCCTTTGGTTTTCAGAAGTTCCTATTTTAAAATACTACTTCATCTGGTAATTCAATTCTAGGAATTTATCCTAAAGAATCAGAGATGTGTGCAAAAATTTGTGGTCAAAGCTCTGTAGAAATATAATGATTTTTCTTTTAAAATCAAAACAAAAACAACTCAGAAGCATCCAAATAACGGAGAAATGGTTAAAAATACTGTGGTACGTCCATCTGAATATGGGAATATTTTGGAGCCATTAAAACTGTAGTGATATTTAATGACAATGGAAATGTTCATTATACAAATGTGAGAGGGAAAAAAGTGTATGAAATTTTAACTATAGTACAATTACCACTAAAATATTAAAAATTCCTTTTTTTAAATAAGAAAATTAATTACTAATTAGTAATAGTAAAATTGCTTAAGTAATACTTCAAACTACCTAAAAGAGAGCCTTTTAAAAAAAATATAAAGCTCTTAGTTAAATATTAAAAATGTCCTCAAGGGAACTAATATTTATTGCATTTTTTAAAAATGCTAAACACTGGGCGAGGCATCTTAAAATCTGGTAGATAGTATTTTCCCTTTTAAAAATAAAAACAAATAAAAACAAAAGAAAAACCCTGAGGCTGAGAAGAGTGAACTAACTTACCTAAAGATAGAAAGCAAGCAAATAGTGGAATTCAGATTCTGACAGGATTTTTTAGGCTCCCAATACTAACTTTTTTCCTGTTATATCATTCCACCTCTTCTGAGTTAAAAAATAATTTTATGTTAAGGAAATAATAAAAACAATAGCAATAAGAAAGATTTCTAAATTTTTTTTGAAAAAGGTCTAAACCATTCCTATCAGTATCATAAAAATATTCAAAAATTTATACTGGAAAGGCATGTACTTGAACCATTTAGACCTGGGTTTGAGTCCCAGCTTTGCTCATGCTAGATGTTTGACGTTAGGTACATTTCGTAACTTTGACTCTGGTTCTGTAAAATGTATGTAATAGTAACTACTTCACAGAATTTTTAGAAAGATGAAAGTAAATGACATGTGTACTAGCAGAGGGCTAAGCATGGATCCTGTCACATGAGTGATGATCAGTCGATGCTGGTGTATTTCCTTTGGTTGGACACAGCACTGTCAACAGGGTCTTTATAAACATGAAGGCAATAAGGGTGATGAGAAGTTAGACAATGTATCCCTTTATTCGTACCTTTATTCATTATTCAACAAGAGCTTGCTGACTAATTTTAACCTACAATTTTATTATATGTTATTTCTCTTAGTAAAGATGATTTAGCTACGAATTCTGAAAGTGGGAGAAGGAATGGTTAGGTAGGTACTATTAAGAATTGTTAGGTGAATAAGAGCTAGTTAAAGAAAGACTCAAGCAGTATTTTTTAACCTTTCAACACCCACACTCTTTGACATAAATCACAGCAATATCTTCTAAGTTCTACCTCCTAAAGTAATGAAAATTAAAAACAAAAATAAAAAATGGGGAGTTCCCGCCGTGGCTCAGTGGGTAACGAATCTGACCAGGAACCATGAGGTTGCGCGTTCGATCCCTTGCTTTCCTCTGTGGGTTAAGGATCCGGCGTTGCCGTGAGCTGTGGTGTAGATTAGACCCCTAGCCTGGGAACCTCCATATGCTGCAGGAAGCGGCCCTAGAAAAGACAAAAAAATAAAATAAAATAAAATAAAAAATGGGACCTAATTAAACTCAAAAGCTTTTGCACAGCAAAGGAAACCATAAACAAAACAAAACGACAATCCACAGAATGGGAGAAAATAGTTGCATATGAAGTGACTGACAAGGGATTAATCTCCAAAATATAAAACAGCTCATGCAGCTCAATATTAAAAAAAAAAACTAATCAAAAAATGGGCAGAAGATCTAAACAGACATTTCTCCAAAGACAGACAGATGGCCAAAAAACATATGAAAATATACTCAACATCATTAATTACTACAGAAATGCAAATTAAAATTACAATGAGGTATCACCTCACACTGGTCAAAATGGCCATTACCAAAAAGCCTACAATTAATAAATCTTAGAGAGGATGCAGAGAAAAGGGAACCCTCCCACACTGTTAGTAGGAATGTAAATTGGTACAACCACTATGAAAGATAATATGGAGTTTCCTCAAAAAAACTAAAAAGTGAACTACCACATGATCCAGCAATCCTACTCCTGGGCACCTATTTGGAGAAAACCATAATTTGAAAAGATGCATGCACCTCAGCATTCACTCTGGCACTATTCACAACAGCCAAGACATGGAAGCATCCCAAATGTCCATCAAGAGATGAATGGATAAAGAAGATGTGGTACAAATACACCGTAAAATATTAATAAGCCATAAAAAGAGTGAAATAATGCCATTTGCAGCAATGTGGATAGATCTAAGGATTATTACACTAACTGAAATAAGTCAAAGACAAACATCATATTAAATCACTCATATGTGGAATTAAAAAATGATACAAGTAAACTTATTAACAAAACAGAAACAGACTCAGACTTTGAAGCAAATATTTGATTATGAAAGGGGTAGGGTGGGAGGAGGAGGGATGGATCAGAGGTTTGGGAATGCCAAATGCACACTTTCAAATACAGAATGGATCATCAACAGGGATCTGCTCTACAGCACAGTGAAGTCTACTCAGTGTTCTGTGATGACCTATATGGAAGTGGACATGTGTATATTTATGGCTGAGTCACTCGCTGTATAGCAGAAATTGACACAACATTGTAAAGCAACTACATTCAGTAAAATTTAAAAAAATATATCCACTGCCGGTTTTTGTTTTTGTTTTTCTTGGCTGTGCCCATGGCATGCAAAAGTTCCTGGGACAGGGATATCAAGCCCATGTGCACCATAGCAGTAACCAGAGCCATAGCAGTGACAATGCCAGATCCTTAACCTGTTGAACCACTGGAGAACTCCCACGGTCTGTTTTGATACCCTGGATTTTTGTATATTTTCTTACCAACCCCAAGATTTCTGTTCATTCCCCTCATTTCACGAAGATCTATATGTTTCTTTCACTCCCTGACAAGAATATTCATATACACTACTACTGTGTGCATCTCTGCTCCAGCAAAGACGTTGGTTTATTTTTATTTACTATAATTTATACTGCAAAATAATATATATGTTATTTTCAAGTATATAATTATGCTTCAGCCTCTAATCTGCAAATTTGACATGCACCTAGATTGAAAATTACTAGTGCACAACTTGACTACTGATCAGCAAATATAATAGAGTGGTAAACAAAATAAATAGGTAGAATAAAGGTGTTTTTAAAGTTAAAACAGATAACATTAAAATAAAGAATTTTGTAGCTTACATGCCAGGAAAAAAACATCCCTTGATAGAAAGGCCTGTAAGTCGGCAAATATTTTTTTTAAATTGTCCTGAAAGTAATTTTATTTTAGGTAGTAAGTCTGGAATGACACAGAGAATAAAAAGATATCTTTTTCATAGATATTATCTGTTGAAAATCAAAGTCTTTGTCTCATCCATCTTCTATAACATGCGGTAATATTAAAAGATGAATGGCCCCAGGCCTCTTATTAGGGTATAAAAATGTGAGTACAACACATGCATTTCTAACTATTGCTGCTTACAATTAATAACAAAAAAAAATTTTCCCCTTCAAATTTTCCTTTTGTTCTTTTTCTAAGCATGCTAATGAGCCATGTATCTTTGGCTAAAGGTCTTAGCCTAGGAATAAGAGAAGCCTGGGAGTTGCATTTAGGATGTCCCCAAGTTTGACCAAATTGCATTTTTCTGGAAGAGGCTGCATAGAAGAGCTATCATGATATCTGAATTTGGGGATTGGTAACTGTTTGGGGTAAAATGTTTTAAGGGGATAATGGAGAGGAAACACTTTCAGCAAACAGGTAGAAAGAGACTGCCAGATTATAGTAGATCAAAAACTTCTGAGAAGTATGAGGGTGGTATACTGAAGGGAGGTTATTGTTTTTGTGAGAGTTCTGTTCTTAAGGGAGATACATGGTAGTAACTGATGAGAAGGAGGCGGGTAGTAGAAAAATTTCAAAGGATGGCAGGGAGGGGACTTAGCATGTCTGTGGACTAAGGGGAAGAAGCCCATGGAAAGGGAGATTGAAGGTACAGGAGAGGGAAGTGCATAGGAAACAAAACCCAAAAAAGGAGAAATGAGAAGAGGGTCCAGATTCTCTGAGTTCCACCATAGGTAGTGGTTCAATATATGTGCTATAGCCACACCAAGGACTACAATGGCATAATTGGACAAAAAGATCTTTACAGTACCTCACTAGGAAAAGAAGATAAAAGACAATATAGGATTTAAACCTTGATCTTGTTTTGCAATATATATGCATAGAAAAAAACTGAAGATATGTTCACCAACATGTTATTATTGCTTATGGACGTAAGAATTGTAGAATTCTCTTAGTTTTGAGAAAATCTGTCATTAATTTTTCCTTATAAATATATCATACTATGAACACATGCACATACTCATTATACTTGTAAAGCTTGTCTAGCAAAAGAACAAATAAAAGTTTGCCTTTTAGATAGTATAACTCCGCTCAGGTTGGGAAAGGGATTCCTTTTCTTCATTACCAGGTCCACTTCATCTCACTCTTTAGATAAAGTTATAGTGTTATTTATTTATTTATTTATTTATTTGGCTGCACCCATGCCACATGGAAGTTCCTGGACCAAGGATCAACCCGTAAAGTTATTTGTATATGTGTTTCTCTTCCTCTAGATTTTTAGCAGCTGGAGGACAGGGGTACTACATTTGCAATCCAATTGTTGGAGAGAGCAAATGCTCAGTAAATGTTTGCTGAATTAAAATAAACTGAAGACTACCCTAAATAATTTGCATGAATGAGCTAATAAGGAAAAATCAATTGAAGAAGTTAAAGGGAGTTAATTTGGTTTTAATATAAGAAGGCTAAAAGTTGAGTCACCTAATTACTTCTCTATTTATTTATTTGAGTACTTACTATGTGCTCAACATTGTATCACATTCTGTGAACAAAAAAAAATAAAATAAAAGACATGGTTCTACTTCTGAAGGAGTTTACAATCTAGTTGGGGAGATATGTCATATATGGGGGAAGAGCATGGTTGTGGCACAACAGTTCAAATTTATCTTTGAGTCTTCCTCTCCCAAGGCCTTCTCATCCATCATTCACCAAGTATTGTTCATTTTATCTATTGAGCATCTCGTTTGCATTCTCTTATTTCTCTTCCCACTGCCTCTATCCTAGCTAATGTCCTTATTTCCTATTGCCCAGGATATTGCAAAATCCCAGTGTCTGGGGATATCACTTTATACACAATATACACAATTACTTTTGATTCACTGTATTTCAAAAGTATAATTTTCCCAATTTCCCTCAACAGATTTTCTGTTTTCTATTCCAAATCTTTGAAAACCACCAACTGTTGAACAAAATAATCTCTTCACTCTTTACTGAACCATGAGGATTGCTTTAAAGGGATAATTCTTTAGACTGTTTCTTTCTTCTGGCAGTGTACATTTGTTCTTTCTTTCTGCTATTTCCTGGCTGTACTTTAGGTGCTCACTTGCTATAGCCAAAAACTTATGTCCCTTAAAAGTAACTTTCCTTTGAAGTAATAACTTGAGAATAACTGTGACTCTGATTTAACAAGCCTTCAACACTTACCCCTGCATCTACCAATCCTGACCAGGCCAAGAGGGATGGAAATGGGCACTTGCTATCACTATTAAGTACCACTCTCTTGGAATGGATTAAAAAACCAGGCTCCAGAATCATTGCTGCTATGTTTAGATCCTAGCTCTACCACTTCTTGGCCTGTGGGCTTGAACAATTCTTTTGAGTTCTCTGAAGTATAGCTTCATCTGAAAAAAAGGAATAATAACAGCTTTTGTGTTGTTTATAAACTAGCAGTGCTCAAAGTGTCTTCAAGATCAAAAGCATTTTCATAATAACGAGATGTTATTTGTCTTTCTCACTGTGTTTACCTTTGCATTGGTGGTACAAAAGCAACAGTGGGTATAACTGTTGGTACCTCAGCATAAAACAAAGTAATGGTACCAAAATGTAGTAGTAATCATTGGATTCTTCACTAAATATATATTTACAATAAAAACAAAAAGGCACTTTTATTTAAGAACTGTCTTTGATGAAACAGTGAAAATTATTAATTTTATAGACTCATTACTTTCAAGTCCACAATATTACACTATTCTATTTGATGAAATGAGAGGTATGCTTACAGCACTTCTATATGCTGCTTATGGTTTTCTCAAGAAAAAATGTGCAGTCATTTGAGTTGCAAGCTAAACTAACCACATTTTTATTGATTATCATTTTTACTTGAGAAAAAATGACTGCATACAACCTTGATTATTCAGTTTGAGTATTTGGCAAAAGCTTTCCTGAAAACTGATAAAGTGAGTTTGTTTTTTCAAGAGCACAACTGATAGTATTTGTTGTTAATTATGAAATTTGAGTTTTTAAGCATATGCCGCCATGAGTATGACAGCTTCCCAAGACTTAAAGACATTTCTGATGGGATGGGACACAATTGTGACAAATAGGATTTTTTGGCATTGTATAATGAAAAAAGTCAACATTTCGATGATCTGTATAACTCAGTAAACCAGTATTTTCCAACTAATACATGATATTAGACACCTATATATAAGTAAAAGTTCCATTTAAGGTTTAAGATAGATGAATTAATTTTATTTTAAAATAGTACAAAAAGCTCATTGATAGGGTTTCAGATTCCACATTGAAACTAATTTCTTAAAAATATCTTTTGTCAAGTTTTGGCATAGTATAAAAAAAGAATACTCATAGTATAAAAAAATACTTCTCTGAAAAGAGTATGAAAACATTTCACCTTCCTCCATTCATATGTGTGAAATAACCATATTTTTCCTCATTTACTTTGACTAAAACATGCACAAAAGATTAAGTATAGATGAGGTTAATTCAGATATATTATATTAAGCCAGACATAGATATTTGAAAAATATAAAATAATGCCAGTGTTCTTGCTAATCTTTTTAAATTTTTTTCCTTTTTTGGCCAACCTGTGGCATAGGGAGTTACCAGGCCAGTGATCATATTGCTAAATTTTTTTGCTTTTGCTTTGAATAATACTATTTTAAATAAAAAGTTATGGAGTTCCCGTCGTGGTGCAGTGGTTAACGAAACCGACTAGGAACCATGAGGTTGCAGGTTCGGTCCCTGACCTTGCTCAGTGGGTTAACGATCTGGCGTAGCCATGAGCTGTGGTATAGGTCGCAGACGCGGCTCGCATCCCGCGTTGCTGTGGCTCTGGCGTAGGCCAGTGGCTACAGCTCTGATTAGACCCCTAGCCTGGGAACCTCCATATGCCATGGGAGCAGCCCAAGAAATAGCAAAAAGAAAAAAAAAAAAGTACTTATGTTAACATGTAATACATTTATTATTGCTATTTATAAATTAATGGATAAGTATTTTTAAGTGCTCAGTTTTAATCTTTAATATGATATATATTGATAGATAAAATGCATATAAATATATGAGTCCTCATTAATTTTGAGTAAAAAGGGGTCCTGAGATGAAAATGTTTAAGAAATGCAATAGTAAATAGCGTATGAGATCATTCTCAGAAAGTACTTAACATGATATACTATAAGGGCTCAAAAATTACCAATAAGTCTTCTATTCAACTGCTCAAAAGGTTAGTATTATAACATCTCAAAATCAAACTTGATTCTTATACATATTTTCCTAATTTGAAGAGAACTTAAGGAGATGACAATGCAGAGTACTTAAGGAAGGGAAGGAAGACATAGGTAAATCATAGTTTAATACTTATCAAATTAATAACATTATTCACTGACTCAGGACATGGTATAAAAGACCAACTCCTGAAGTGGAAGGAATTTCAACATGATGTGCTTTTCCGCAGCTGTAGTGAGATGTTAAAAACACTCATGAGCTATCCATTCAAAACCTGGAACACATGGTCCCCTTTGCCTGGTGTGACTTCACATCCTTACACCAAGCAAATTATTAGGCAAAGGCTTCTTGAAGCTATGTTAAGTCTATAGCAAACATTTTTATTCCATTTGACAAATACATAAACCATTATAATTGGTAAAGATTCCAAAACCCTTTTACATTTCTTTTAAGGCAATGCTATTTGCAGAGTTGGTGTCCTTTACTAAAAGACATGTATATATTTCAGAGCTATGCTGAAATTAGCATCTCTTTGGGTCAGAAGTTCAAACTCTGATAGCCCACTGTTACTGATCTCAAAATATATTCATTGGTATCCAAAAGACCTTAACTTTATAGCACTGCCCATAAAACCTAGACTCAGGAATCAGAAATATTTCCTGGCGCAAATGGACAAGATCTTCCCTCATAGGTATATACTGGGAGAGGGAGGTGGGAGTAGGGACAGGCAGGCTGTGTGTACTCCATTCTACTCAGGGGTGCTTTTGCTTTCTTTGCAATCCTGAGGATATGTGTTAATATATAAATCCTATAGATTTTGTTGAGGACAGAAGAATTTTAAGCCACGAATACTTGTTTGGATTCTCTTGCGTTACCTTTCTTCTCCCTCATCAGGCTCCAACCATCATGACCCCTGTATGGTCCTCCAATATTTCAAGTTCATTTCTGCTTTGGAAGCATTATGTTCTCATTTATATCTACCTCTAGGATTTTTACATCCCTTTATCTGCTCAAGCGTTACCACTTCATAGGAGGCTGCCCTGACCACAAACAGACTCCTCCCCCCAACCCAACATCACTGACGTCACTTCCTACCTTATCACCCTGTTAGTTTCATCATATCGTTCATCACATATGAATTTATTTTATTTATTATCTAACTCCCTTACTAGAGTGTAACCTCCAGGAGGCAGGAACTCTTCTGTCATGTTTTCCACTGTATAATATTTTTGGTTCTAGAACAGTGCCAGGCACATAAATAGGCATTCAAGAAATATATGTTTAAGAAATGAGTAACCCAATCAACAAATGAGATTCTGTAATGCAGTGGAAAGAATGCAAGTTTTAGAGCAAAGAGACTTGGGTTTGATCCCTAGATTTACTTATCAAGCATGTGGTTTGGGGCTAGTACCTTAACTTCGCTGAATCTCAGTTTTGTCATTTCAGGTAGTTTCAGGCGTACAGCATAGTGATTCAGTATTTTTACAGATTATATTCCATTAAAAGTTATTATAATGGCTATCATTCCCTCATTATACAATATATTCTTGTTATTGAAGTTTCTTCGTTTAAAAACAGTGATTGTTAGACTGTTGGCAAAGAATGATGTTTTCATGTGTAAAAACATCCAGTATTGGTGGATTTCCCATTGTGGTTCAGTGGTAATGCAACTGACTAGCATCCATAAGGATACAAGTTCAACAGCTGGCCCCACTCACTGGGTTAAGGAACTGGCGTTGCTGTGAGCTATGGTGTAGGTCAAAGACATGGCTTGGATCTGGGGATGCTGTGGCTGTGGCATAGGCCAGCAGCTGCAGCTACGATCTGACCCCTAGCCTTGGAACTTCCATATGGCACAAGTGTGGCCCCCAAAACAAAAGATAAAATGAAAAATCCAATATTGGGATTAACATATACACACTGCTCTATATATAATCAATAGGACCTATTGTATAGCAGAGGGAACTCTACTCAATATTCTCTAATAACTTGTATGGGAAAAGAATCTGAAGAAGAATGAATCAATGTATATGTATAACTGAATCACCTTGTGATACACCTAAAACTAACATAATATTGTAAATCAAGTATACTTTGATATAAAATAAGTTAAATTAAATTGAAAAAATAAAGTAAAAAAAGTAAAAAAAGAAAAAAATACAGGGATTTTTGTCATTTTGTAAAAAAAAAAGTGAAATGTTATAATATCTGCATCAAATTTACAAATAGTTCACACATGGGTTGGGATACAGGCTATCACAACAATTTTCTTTCACTTTCTCTGTACATTTGAAAATGATTTCAAAGTAAAAGATTGGGGGAGGGGAGTAGAGGGTAAGGTAAAGGAAGAAGAGTGCCTTCACTAGAAGAAGTTTGCTTTTCTGTAGGGCACACTATCATTTTCAACTCATCGAAACTCCAAGAGGAGACTCCTAGCATCTTAATGATTTATATAAAACAATACCATTGGCTTTGTAGTTTTTGTTCCTATGGGTTCTTCTTAAGAAAATATCCTTATAAAGTCCATTTTTATAGACATTTATGTCAATCTAACAATCTAATAAGCATTGCAAGGAACAATGACCCATTCTAAAATGAGCCTCTTTGTTCTGGCTTACTTAACACGTGCACATCTTTGAGTGAAATGCTGGATAGGATCTTCAAGAATACTTCTCAGGATAAAAATTTGTCCTTGATGCAGCTTTCTCAATAACACCAGAAATACTTTTAATTCTAAAAGTATTTAAAAATATTGCTTGGTATTACTTGGCTGTGCTGTATCACCCAAACTCCCTGAGCGTCAGTATTTTTATTCACACAATGACAATAACATTGGCTGCCTTGTTCACTTCACATGGCTGAGATGCCGGAAACTGTGATCTGAAATCTGCCAGATAGATACACATTGAATGATTACTTAATCATATGTCTCAGTAATAATAGTGGAGTTTCTCATTTTACATTGTCACATGTCTAATGCCATATTCATCCTATTATGCTTTATTTTAAAAGTTTCCTAGAATTAAAATATATCTATATGAAGTAAAAAACCCCCCCCAAAAAAAAACCTAACCAATATTGTTTGACAGATAAAAGACACTCAACAAAAATTATATCCCTCCTCCAAACCAATCTGAACACTTATTATGTACAAAACAAGTAACACTTAAGTCTTTGACATCAGAGAGCTTACTATCTTCTGGGGAAGCAGGATATACAGACATGGAGTGACATTAAAGGGCAGTATATCTTATGTGTCAAATGAATGCCAGAGAAGAAATAAAACTTTCACTGGCTCCCTACTGCCTGGAGTGTAAAGTCAAAATTTATTTAGCATAATATTCATGGCACTTCAGGACCAGACTCCCCCTTGTTTTTCAACCCTCATTTCTCCCTGGTGGCTTCCACTTATGGGCCACCCTAATCAACTCCACTACTCCACTCACTTACACTGTATGTCAAGGGGCCTAATAAGCCTTGGAGCTTTGCTCACATGCATTTCCCGTCCTTGTATTTGCACTCTGTCTGCCCAGGATCTGAATTGTCACTTGCTCTGGGAGGTCTTGCTGGATCTCACACCCCCTCAATCCTCAACTGAAAGCAACCACTTCCTCTTTAAGGTCCCAGAGCAGGTGGTTACATTTTCCCTTAGACGCTTCTCACTTCCTACTTTATATTGGCAATATATGTGTATTTGTTTTATCTCATATCCTAACCTTTAAGAACATAAGGTGGGAAATTATTTTTGGTTCATCTTTGTCATCCTTAAAGCCTTGTGCTATCATTGATGTCCCCAAAATAGTTACTGAGATGAATGAATGAAGGAACGAATTCAAAATGAATGAAAAGGAACTAAGTGGGAGACTCAGTCTTCTACCTGGATTTTTCACCTTAAATCTTGACTCTTTCAACTAGATTATGGTTACTTTATTTCACAGTATTGAAATGGGATAGCAAACATTTTTTATGTCTTGTGCTAATTCCAAAGACTATGAAGACTCCCTGGAGTGCTGAGTTGAGAAGGATCTGAGGTGATCCCCAGGCTGGAGTGGGAAAGTCTCTACCACACAATTTAGCACAGAATAATCATATATTACTTCTTATTGGCCAGCTCATTTCATAATTCTTACTTTTTTTTTTTTTTTTTTGTCTTCCTGCCATTTTCTTGGGCTGCTCCCATGGCATGTGGAGGTTCCCAGGTTAGGGGCTGAATTGGAGCTGTAGCTGCTGGCCTACACCACAACCACAGCAACACAGGATCCAAGCTGTGTCTGCAACCCACACCACAGATCACGGCAACGCTGGATCCTCAACCCACTGAGCAAGGCCAGGGATGGAACCTGCAACCTCATGGTTCCTAGTCGGATTCGTCAACGACTGAGCCACGACAAGAACTCCCTCATAATTCTGACTCTTTTTTTTTTACCAGAGCTTTTTGAGAATCAAGGCTGTGTTTATTTAACTCTTCTTTCATGATCCTGTCTTACAATGTGCTAAACACAATGTATTTTCTTAGTTTTCAAATACTGTTAACCTTTGCTGAGCCCATAAAAGCCTTTCATGATCTACCTTTTTCTTCTTCTTGCCCCTTCCTGCCTCCATTCATTACTCCTTTAACTCTACTTATGGTCTCTCAACTATAATCATGCCATTCACAACTCCATTCCATCATTCCATCACCATTTATTTAAACTCAGCTCAAGCATCATCTGTCCTGTGAATCTTATGTGACTCTATTTTTGCTCAAACAGACTTTCTTGTGCTCCCAGTGACACTGATCTTATTCTGCTGCTTTTTAGATTACATTACAAAAACTGGGTTCATAATGAAGGAACCATGTTAATTTTCCTTTTGGGCACATAGTAAATATGTGATAAGTATTTGTTGAATAACTGACAAATTGATGATTTTTATTGACCATTACTATGTTAAGCACTTTATGGGCTTTATCATAGTTATTCATTAAAATGGAATTTTAAGTATCTGTTGCCTTCTATTTATTCTTGCTTCTACTGGTAACAAAAAACTAAGCAGTGTACCTTTTGCAGAATTAAAAAAAACTTGTTCAGCCTCCTGCTGTATCAAGAGGTGCACTATAATAATAGTTTTCCCAATAGAAGCCTGAAGGAACTAATTCACCTCAATGGTTTCCCCTTAACTCCCTAATCACAGGCAGAATCCAATCAGACTTTAAAAGAAAATGAGGCTTGAAATCTACTTTGTATTCCTTTTAGAGTCTTCTCTCATCTATTGAAGTGAAATTCTGCCTATATCATTCTTCTTTAAAGCACACATATTTGACTAAGGATTTAGGAAGATAAAACATTTAATTCTCAGCATCAACTCTACAATATTTCTACATGTGAAGGTAAAGTAAATAAAATAAATTGGAATGCAACAGAGAGGTATATATTTCTTTTGGAAGGTACTTAACTACAATATAAAAAAATCTCTTTGGTTCTTTACTTAGCCTTTTAGAAGCAGAAGCAAAAATATGGGGTATTTACTTTCTTCTATTTTGCAGTGGAAATAAATTTTATTTTTATGATTCAGGCAAAAAAAAAGATATTTTCCATTTACTTCTTTGATTCTCTAAAGTATCTTTCAGACACTCAAATCCAAGGGCAAGTAGAGCTGACAAAAAAGCACTGGTCTATCATTGTACTTTTGGTAGGTTAATAATTCTCCTTGAGGCATAAACATGACTTGCCACATTCTGCCACTTTCAATTCTTTGGGAATACACTTCAAAAGCACACTGTGTTTATAAAAAGTCTTCTAATATCTGCCACATCACAATAAATGATGAACCAACTTCCAGAATATTGGCTTTGACCTCAAGCAAATTATGCAATAATGCTTCCTTGAAAGTTTTTGTGCATGCAGCTCCTTCTCTCCCAGAAGGTACATCCACCAGATGGCAAAAGTGACAACCTCAGAAAAAAATTAAAGCTGAGTTGAAAACAGCAGCTTCTCTAAGAGGTCAGGGCACAAATCTTTGGTAGCAAAGCATAGCATAGCATTTTAGAGACAAAACTTTGTTACCCAAATATGGCCATTTCATAGCACTTAGTGTTGGATGTGTAGCATGTCTGCCTAAGGGTCTACTGCTCTCCTAACCTCGGATAATGCCAAAGATTTTAACTACATGGCAAAGAGGGGCAGATGAGGTATTCATCTGCCAAATTCACATAAGTATATACGAGTTCATATATGTATACGCAAATTTCATAAATATAATATAAACACATATTCATATATATGTCTGTATATATATATTAACACACACACACAGACACATACACACAAGTCACAGTGAAGTACAATTTCATATTTACACATAACCCATTGAAAGGTCACCTCAAGACATCTTAGAAGCCTCCCCTAAAAGCGCTAGTAGGAAGTCTTACACAGGGGAAACACTTTCCATAACCACTTCTCATGGCAGGCCTGAATGGTTCCCATTTTTAAAGCCAGTTTGTACAGGACATCTGGATGAATGAAGAGATTCCCAATTGCATTTATTCATTCTTCCATTCATTCAATCACTTATTCATTTAAAAACACTGAGCTTGTTGTATAAAAGAGGAGTGTATTTGTTTAGTTGATAGTCATATCTAGGATTAAAAAAATATATTAAAGAAGTTATGCAGAAGTCCTTTTTTAAAAAGATGTGCCCCATTTTTACACAGTTTTCATCTAACTCAAAAAAACATATATATCAATTTTAATACAACAGGACAAACCTCTAAGTATTTCACTTCTTAAGATGCTCGGAAAGATTCATGTATTTTATACAGAAAGATTCATGTACTATTCCTGAGCATCTTATTAGGTTACCTATTAACAAGATCTTACTTAGAACCTGAAAGATCATTTCTTGAAAAGTGTGGGTGTGTTTATGAATAAATCCAAGTACAATGTAAGAAAAGAGAATTAATCTGCTATCAAATGCCTCCTACTGACTTTGTACTGGAACATTTGTTTCCTTTTATGAGTAGGATACAGGCAGCATAATTTCTACTTTTTTTTTTTTTTTGGCTGAGAAGAGAGGAGTAGGAAGAGAATTGGCTTGATGCCTGAACTCATTTCAACTTCGATTAATCTAAAGACAAAGGCAAAAATTGCCCAGTCTTTAGGTAAGCTGGATTCTTTTTTACTCCTTGAGAAAATGAATAATTCTTATATGTGCCAAATGTCTACAGGCTTATTTGACAGTCTGTCTTCAATTTGTAGACTACCAAACCTTGTCCACTGCCCAGGAATTTCACTACGTTATAGATTTGCACTCTGAAAGCTAGAAGGGAGTGGCAAGATATAATTAAGTGATGAAAGGGAGAAATCTAGAACCAAGAATACTAAACCCAGCAAGGCTCTCGTTTAGATTTGATGGAAAGATCAAAAGCTTTTCAGACAAGCAAAAGCTAAGAGAATTCTGCACTCCAAGCAAGTTTTACAACAACTACTAAAAAAACTTCTCTAAGCAGAAAAAAAAAAAAAGGCACAATTAGAAACAAGAAAATTTCAAATGAGAAAACTCACTGGTAAAGACAAAGACAATATAAAGGTAGAAAATCACCCACTGACAAATATGATATCAAAACTAGCAAGCATAAGAAGAGGAGAAGACAAATGAAAAACACTGAAAATACATTTGAAAATAAGAGAACTACAGGTCAAAACAATTCTGTATACACATAGATGGTTATATTCAAATCTAAAGTGAACAACAAACCAAAAAGAATAGTAGAAACACACATAAAAAAGAAAAAGTAATCCAAACACAACAACACAACATTAAAGATAGTCAGCAAATCACAAGAGAAGACTACAAAAGAGGAAGGGAAATAAAAAAGACCCAATGTAAAAATTCAAAACAATTAACAAAATGGTAATAAATACATACTTATCCATAATTATAATGAATGTAAATGGATTAAATGCTCCAACTCAAAGATACAGACTAGCTGAATGTATGCAAAAACAAGACCTATACATATGCTGTTTATAAGAGACGCATTTTGGACCTAAGGACACATACAGATTGAAAGTGAGGGGATGGGAGAAGATATTACATGCAAATGGAAATCAAATTAAAGTGAAAGTAGCAATACTACTCATTTTAGAAAAAATCAACTTTAAAATAAAGAAAATCACAAGAGACAAAGAAGAACACTACATAATGATTGAAAGACCAATCAAAGAAGAAGATATAACAATGTAAATATATGTGCATCTAACATAGAAGCATCTAAATATACAAGGCAACTGCTGACAGATATAAAAGGAGAAGCTGGGAGTTCTCGTCTTGGCGCAGCAGAAATGAATATGACTAGGAACCATGAGGTTGCAGGTTTGATCCCTGGCCTCACTCAGTTGGTTAAGGATCCAGTATTGCTGTGAGCTGTGGTGTAGGTCACAGATGTGGCTTGGATCTGGCATTGCTGTGGCTCCGGCATAGGCTGGCAGCAATAGCTCCAATTAGACCCCTAGCCTGAGAACCTCCATATGTCATGGGTGCAGCCCTAAAAGGACAAAAGAAAAAAAAAAGGAGAAACAGACAGCAACACAGTAATAATGGAGGACTTTAACACCCTATTATATCAATGGACAGATTATCCAGACGGAAAATCAACAAGGAGACACAGGACTTAAATGACACCCTAGACCCAATAGACTTAACTAATATTTATAGAACATTCCATTCTAAATCAGCAGAGTATACAATCTCTCAAGTGCACATGAAATATTCTCCAGGATAGATCACATCTTAGGTCACAGATCAAGCCTTGGTACATTTTAAAAAGTTTAAATTTCATGCATTTCCTCTGACCACAATGCTATGAGACTAGAAATTAATTGCAAGGAAAAAAACCCACAAAGTCCTGGAAGTTAAACAATATGCTACTGAACAACCAATGGA
Source organism: Sus scrofa (assembly GCF_054392235.1). Lineage (NCBI taxonomy): Eukaryota > Metazoa > Chordata > Mammalia > Artiodactyla > Suidae > Sus > Sus scrofa. The sequence continues at coordinate 18,222,018 of NC_139391.1, forward strand.
TCACTGAAGAAATCAAAGTGGAAATCAAAAGATACTTAGAAACACAGGACAACAATGATACAAAAACCCAAAACCTAAGGGACACAGCAAAAGAAGTTCTGAGAGGGAAGTCTATAGCAATACAATCTTATCTCAGGAAAGAAGAAAAAAGCTAAAATAAACAACATAATATTACACCTAAAACAACTAGAGAAGAAAGAACAGACAAAGCCAAAAATTAGTACAAGGAAATAAATCATAAAGATCAGAGAAGAAATACTGAAATAGAGACAAAGAAAACAATAGAGAAGATCAATAAAACCAAAGCTTGGTTCTTTAAAAATATCAACAAAATTGATAAATCTTTAGCCAGACTCATCAGTAAAAAAGAGAAGGCTCAAATCAATAAAATTGAAAAAGGAGAAATTGCAGCTGTCTCCACAGAAATACAAAGGATCATATGAGATTTCAATAAGCAACTATATGTCAAAAAATGGACAACCTAGAATAAGTGGACAGATTCTTACAATGGTATGACCTACCAAGACTGAACCAGGAAGAAATGGAAAATATGAACAGACCTATCAAAAGTACTGAAACCGAAAATGTGGTTAAAAAACTTCCATGGAGTTTCCGTTGTGGCTCAATGGTTAACGAATCCGACTAGAAACCATGAGGTTGCGGGTTCAATCCCTGGCCTTGCTCAGTGGGTTAAGGATCTGGTGTTGCCATGAGCTGTGGTGTAGGTCGCAGATGCAGCTCAGATCCCGCATTGCTGTGGTTCTGGCATAGACCAGCAGCTATATCTCCGATTAGACCCCTAGCCTGGGGACCTCCATATGCCATGGGAGCAGCTGTAGAGGCGGCAAATAAATAAATAAATAAATAAATAAATAAATAAATAAATAAAAATAAAAATAAAAAAATAAAAAACTTCCAAAAAAAACAAGTCCAGGATCTGATGGCTACACAGGCAAATTATATCAAACATTCAGAGAAGAATTAACATCTATTCTTCTGAAAGTTTTCCAAAAAATTACAGAGGAAGGAACACTCCTAAGCTCATTCTATGGGCCACCATCACCCTGATACCAAAACCAGACAACGATACCACAAAAAAAGAAAATTACAGGCCAATATCACTGATGAACATGGATGTAAAAATCCACAACAAAATATCAGCAAACCAAATATAAACATATATTAAAGTCCCATTATTAAGTGGGACTTATCCTAAGGATGCAAGGATTTTTTAATATTTGCAAATTAATCAGTGTGATACACCACATCAATAAACTGAAAAATAAAAACCTTATGATCACCTCAATAGTTGAAGAAAAAACTTTTGACAAAATTCAACACCCATTTCTGATAAAAACTCTCCACAGAGTGGGCAGAGAGGGAACCTACCTCAGCATAATAAAAGCCATATGGCTAACATCATTTATAACAGCCATAAAAAACCCGTGACTAACATCATTCTCAATGGTGAAAAAATGAAAACATTTACACTAAGATTAGGAACAAGACAAAGACGTCCACTTTCACCACTACTATTCAACATAGTTTTGGAAGTCCTCGCCATGGAAATCAGAGAAGAAAAAGAAATAAAAGGAATACAGACTGGAAAAGAAGAAGTAGAACTATAACTGTTTAGAGATGACATGATACTATACCTAGGAAACTCTAAAGAGACTACCAGAAAACTGTTAGAATTCATCAATGAATTTGGCAAAGTTGCAGTATACAAAATTAATACACAGAAATCAATTTTGTTACCATATATTAACAATGAAAGATCAGAAATAGAAATCAAAGAAACCATCCCATTCACCATGGCATCAAAAAGAATGAAATAACTAGGAATAAACCTACTTATAGAGACAAAACCTATTCTCTGAAAACTGTAAGACACTGATGAAAGAAATCAAAGATGGCACAAATAGTATACCATGCTCTTGGATTGGAAGAATCAATATTTTCAAAATGACAACACTACCCAAGGCAATCTACAGATTCAATGCAATCCTTGTCAAATTACATAGGACATTCTTCACAGAACTAGAACAGAATATTTAAAAATTAGTATGGAAACACAAAAGACCCTGAATAGCCAAAGCAATATTGAAAAAGAAAAATAGAATCAGGCTCCTTGACTTTGGACAATACTACAAGGCTACAGTTATCAAAACACTATGGTACTGGTACAAAACAGAAATATAGATCAATGGAACAGGATAGAAAGCTCAGAAATAAACCCAAGCACCTACAATCAACTAATCTATGACAAAAGAGGCCAGAACACACAGTGGAAGAAAGATAGTCTCTTCAATAAGTGGTGCTGGGAAAACTGGAAAGCTACATGCAAAAGAATGAAATTAGAATACGTTCTATCACTATACACAAAAATAATCTCAAAAGACCTAAATATAAGACCAGATACTGTAAGATTCCTAGAGGAAAACAGGCAGAATGCTCTTTGACATACAGCAACATCTTGTTTGATCCACCTCCTAGAATAATGACAAAAAAGACAAAAATAAACCAATGAACATAATTAAACTCAAAAGCTTCTGTGCAGCAAAGGAAGCCATTAAAAAAATGAACAGACAATCCACAGAATGGAAGTATATCTTTGCAAATGATGCAACAGACAAGGGCCTAATCTTCAAAATATACAAACAAATCATACAACTCAATGACAAAAAAAAAAAAAACCCAAATAACCCAATTGAAAAATGGGTAGAAGACCTAAATAGACACTTCTCCAAAGAAGAAATATGGATGGCCAATAGGCACAGGACAAAATGCTCAACATCACCAATTATTGGAGAAATGCAAACCAAAACTACAATGAGGTACCACTTCTCCCAGGTCAGAATGACCATCATTAATAAGTCAACAAATAACAAATGCTGAAGAGGGTGTGGAGAAAAGGGTACCCTCCTAGACTGTTGGTGGGAATGTAAATTAGTGCAACCACTATGGAGAACAGTATGGAGCTACCTCAGAAAACCAAATATAGAACTATCATATGATCCAGAAATCCCATTCCTGAGCATATATCCAGACAAAACATTCATTCAAAAAGATACATGTACCCCTATGTTCATCACTTGGCACAATGGCCAAGACATGAAAACAACCTAAATGTCCACAGAGGAATGCATCAAGAAGATGTGGTACATATATACAATGGAATATTACTCAGCTATAAAATGGACAAACTAATGCCATTTGCGGCAACAGAAATGGAACTAGAGATTATCATACTAAGTGAAGTCAGAAAGAGAAAGACAAATACCATATGATATCACTTGTATGTGGAATCTAAAATATGGCACAGATGATCCTATCTACAAAACAGAAACATATCATGGCCAAGGAGAGCAGACTTGTGGGCAGGGATGGGGGAGGGAGTGGGATGGATGGGGAGTTTGGTGTTTGGGGATGCAAACTGTAACACCTGGAATGGACGGGGAATTGGGCCCTACTGTATAGCACAGAGAACTATGTGTGATTGGGTCACTTTGCTGCACAACAGAAATTGATAAAACATTGCAAGTAAACCAACTATAATTTAAAAAGAAGATTTGTACATGTCAGTATGCAACTTGAAAATAGGTACACAGTATTCCCAGATGAAATAGGATGGGCACTTCAATCCTCAAAAAAGCTGCTAATTTTATATACCCCATTCATTTCTCTTAACCCTAAGGAAAAGACAAAAAAAAATTTATTATGTGACTGGGGACATACAGATAGTAATTTAACAGCCATTCTTTAAAACCATTCCTCATAATGGGTTCTGAGAAAGGTTTTTTATCAGTATCTTTACATCAAAGAAAAGGAACACATCTTCTTAATCCATTCATCTGTTGTTGGACATTTTTGTGGTACATATCCACAATAGAATACTGCTTAGCCATAAAAAAGAACAAAATAATGCCATTTGCAGCAACATCGTTGGAACTAGAGATTGATACTAAGTGAAGTAAGTCAGAAGGAGAAAGACAAATTCTATATGATATCATTTATATCTGGAATCTAATATATGGCACAAGTGAATCTTTCTACAGAAAAGAAACAAACTCATGACATGGAGAGCAGATTTGTGGTTGCCAAGAGGAAGGGCGAGGGAGTGGGAGGGGCTAGGAGTTTGGGATTAGTAGATGTAACCTACTGTATTTGGAATAGATAAGCAGTGAGATTCTGCTGCATAGCCCAAGGAACTGTATCTGATCACTTGCGATAGAACATTATGGAGGATAATGTGAAAAAAAGAATGTATGTGTATATATGTATGTGTGTGTGTGTGTGTGTGTGTGTGTGTGTAACTGGGCTACTTTGCTGTACAGCAGAAATTGACAGAACATTGTAAATCAACTATAATTTAAAAATTAAAAAAATGAGGAAAAAAAGGCCCAGTTATATTAAATGATGTTCTATATAGACTCATATGACAGGTCTTCAATAAGTGTGGGTAAGGATGCTGGGCAGCAGACACTGAGCCTTAAATCTTCGGGCTGCAAGGATAAAATATGTTTCCTTCATTAACAATTCTTTTTTTTTAGGGACATGCTCAGGGCATATGGAGATTCCTGGGCTGAGGGCTACATGAGCTGCATCTGTGACCCACACCACAGCTCACAGAAATGCCGGATCCTTAACCTACTGAGCATGGCCAGGGATCAAATCTGTGTCCTCATGGATGCTAGTCAGATTTGTTTCTGCTGAGCCATGACGAGAACTCTTCCTTCATTAACAATTAATCAAAGAATTTAGATTGAGTAGCTTTCAGTAGGTCACCAGTTTGCATCTACTCAGCAAATTTTTATTATGCCCAATCATCAAAACAGAACTAAAAGCACAAGAAGGAAGCTAAGAGAGTCACCTATGCAGAGGCCAATGTAAAATCTGTGAGCTGTGTTTAAAACATAGTATATAATCATATTGGACCAACTTCACATTTGGTCCCTGTGTGTTGGTACAGGTAGTTGGCTGGGAAATGTGTGTCTTTAAATGAATTCCAAGTTATCAAAATTCCTCTAGTTTCTTATGTCTTTCTTCCATTCTACATAAACTCTTGTTTATCAATTCATTCATTTATCCATTTATTAACTCATTTATTTATTGAATATCTACTTTTTGCCTGGCAATGGGTGACTTTGTGGGTCCCTTACAAAAAGAAGTTTCTGAATGCATGGGATTCACAGCTATAATCTATGCAAGTTACTTAATCCCTCTGTCTCAGCTTTTGCAAAATGAGTTTAATGATATCGTCTTTGCAAGGCTTTTGTGTTCCTGTGTTCATAGCTGCATATCCCTGATTACTTGGTGTATAGTGGGCAAAATATTTTTATAATAGAGTGAAGGAATGACTTGACGAGTGAATACGTAGATCAGTTAAACAATGTTTATAAATTAATTGGTAGCAAATATCATGAACAACGATGTTTCTCCTCCCTCTTTGTAGCTACTGTTATGAATTATGTCAGTAGTAAATTGACAGTTTATATTCGTCTAGCCTCCCAGTTTTTTCCTCTTGCTTATTTTTAAAGACAATTTGTACAAATTTCCATATTACATCATTAAATGATACTGTGAAACAGTCAGCACAGGGCTTAAGACCCATTTTCCCAGGGAAGATGTAGAAACTCAGAGACATTGACTTATCCAAACTAAAGCAGCCAATCAGTGGTAAAAATAATTGTTGAGCCCAGATTTTCTCGCTGTGAGCTCAGTGCACTCAAAACATCTGAAGAGAGGACATTTCAACTTCCCACAAAACTGAAGACTCATAAATCAAGTGAAGAGGCCTCTGCTCATTGAGATTTGTTGTTCTTAATTTTTGTCCCTGGAATCATGTGACCAATGAGCTTAACAATTCTAAATCCATTGCATGTCAGACACTTAACTTTGAACTCTCATGATATTAGGGCAAATAAGAAAGGGTGTCAAGCCTGTATTTTTGGAGATGTTAACTTATCTTAAGCATGTATTAAGGGTTTAAAAACTGCTTGTGAACATGAATAAACTACCATTCTTCTCACTATAGCTCTTCTTCAATGTATTGCTTAAAATGAAGCAGCATTAAACATAAATTTAATGAAGGCGATCTCATAACCTTATGAGAGAGACAGACAAACACTGAGCACCATGTGTACATTCACATGTTAATTAGTGAGGAGAAAACAATTTATTGAATTTAGAATTATGGTTCTAAAGTGTAGGCTTTTAAAAAGCTTTATCATCCAAGAATGGTCTAGAGAGATGACATAAAACATAACCTCCATATCCTCTGATAAAATGAATCTGCTTATGAGTTGTTATTTCCATCTGACAATGGAAAAGGGCAGCCTAGGGAAAGTCTTCATGCCATTATGTTATCTCCAAGATTCTCCTTAACTCCCAGCTTGTAAGAACAAAGGTTTCTGCTCAGGGTAGCTGCTTAACAAATATTATGTGACAGGTATCTCTCTTTTATCTCATCCTTCACTTTACCATAAATCTGATAGTAGTAGCCCCAAGCAATATCTATTGAAGACCTCCAAGTCTTTCACGACCATGGAACTCTGATTATCTGGCCTCTCATGGACATCCTATTTTGAAAGGTTTAATGTGCCAAACAAACTAATGTGTCTAGAAATGGTACATAAATAGTTTCAACATTTTTTTGTTTTTCCTCCTAGGAAGTCTAATTTATTGAGAAATAATTTGCTTTAACCTCATATATAATTATTAGTCACAGCTCCTGGTTTGCTGAAGATAACTAGGGTGACAACAAAATGGATTGGCAGAATTAGAGGCAAAAGCAAAGGAAATTGATGTTTGAGTTAGCTGTTGTGCGATCTCCAATACAATTATCTTATCTCCAATATAATTTCAATTTCTTTTAGGCTTTTAGAAACACACACACATATATACATATATATATATACATATGTATACATATATACATATATATATACATATATATACACACACACATATATATAAGTATATACACATATGCATATACTTATAGTATATATATATACACACACATATATATTGCTTAGATTTGAGGATCGGTATCATAAAAAGTAATATACCATAACCAAATAGAATTTATTCAAATAATATAAAATTAAAGGTTAATGTTAATATAGTTCATCATATCAACTACATGATCATCTTGAAAGATCAGATAAAGACCTTTAATAAAATTCAGCAGCCATTCCTAATCTAAAAAAATCCATTTCATAAACATTGTACATAATACCTTTCTCAGTCTAGAACTAACACAGAACATAACTACACCATTACAATTATTTACCATTATTCAAAATGTTCTAGCAAATGCAAAGCAAAACAAATGAGAAGTATAGTTATCACTGAAGAACAATTTAATTTGCAGGTAATATATCTTTGGGTCTGGAAATAGAAGCAACTGAACAACAACAAAAAAATAGAACAAATGACAGAGCTGAGTAAACTTGCCAGCTATAAAAAATACACTATAAAAAAATACACTTACAAAGTGCCACCAATAATATCAGCCAAAAGTTTATGTTTACACAAATAATGAAATTGCATAATTTACATGAAAATAAAAAAGTTATAAAGTATACCAAACACCAGTACCTTCGATTATTCGATAAATTTTTATTGAATACCTGTCATGTGTGAGGCATTATACTAAAGTCTGGGAATGTAATGATAAACAAAATAGAGCTGGTCCCCACACTCATATATTTCAGTGATCAAAATCAGGGACAGATATTAGGCAATATATAATATAGTAAGTTATTTGATTTATGCTATCTCTAGTTGCTACAAAGGAGAAGAGACTACATGGGGAAATATAGCAAGAAGACCTGCCCAGCTCTGAGTAGTCAAGGAAGGTTCCTTTGAGTAAATAATATTTGAATTAGCAGAAACTAATTAAATTAACTGAGTGCAAGGGAGAACTTTCTGAGGAGAGGGAACAGTTTGTGTGAGGTCTTAGGACAGGATGAGTGTAGCATGGTGAAAGAGCCAAAACAACTGCCTAGGGAGTTAAATAGACTTTGGCACTGGTAAGATTGGAGGAGTAGAATCCAGATCATGTGGGTCTTATAAGCCATGTTGAGAATAATTCTCTTCTATGTGCCAGGCAATATTCTATTTTACATGTGTTAAACTATTTAATTCTTACATCATTCTAATGAGCTAGGAACTTTTTTTGGGCCACCCTCATAGTATGCAGAAGTTCCCGGGCAAGGGATTGAACCTACACCATAGCAGTGACCTGAACCACAGCAGTGGCAATGCTGGATCCTTAACGTGCAGAGCCACTGCAGAACTCAATGTGAAGGAAAGGTTGATGGAACAGAAAGAGGAAGTAGCAAGACTGATGCGGAGTCTACCATTCCAATGCCTAACAGAAATGAGGTGGCTTAAACTAGTTTGCTGACAGTGAGGATACAGGAAGTAAATATACTACAGAGATGCTAGAAGGACAAAATGAATAGGATATTATTTGGATATGGCAATGAAGCAAAGAGAAATTCTGGTTGTTAAGTCTTCGGCTTATAAAATTGAATATCCTGTGCACTGAGGTGGAGAATTCTAAGAGAGATGAGTTAGAGGATTAGATTATTAGATCAGTTTTGACATGTTGAATTTGAGTGCCTATATGACATACTATTGGAAACGCCGAGTAGTAACCAGGTCTGGAGCAACGAGGATGTTTGGCTGAACATATATATTTGCAAATTAATTACAGACAGACGGGCTTAAAGCTATTACAGTGTGAGAGATCATCTAAGGAGAGAGTGGGGAATAAAAAGACTCAGGACTGAGTCTGGAACATCCCAGTCAATAGCAGTTGGGTGTAAGAGGAACAGACAAGGTTGACTGACCAGAGAGATACATGTAAATCAAGAGAGGCTGCTATTAAGAAAGACAAAAGACATTATCTTAAGATGGGGGGTGATGTTTAATCACTATTATGTCATTCTAGTAAGAAACAAAGGTCACCTATGACAGATGTGATATTTTTAAAAATATTAAACTAATATATTTTTAATTTTTCTTAAAGAATGCTGACCTGTGGCTTCTTGTCCAAGCAATAGTTCAGGAGAAAGCAATGCCTTGAACAAGAAATCCTTAAAAGAAGAAACAACTTGGGATTCAATATAAGGGAAGATCCTACTAAACAGGAAGAGGGAATATGAAGAATCCTCCAAAAGGGAGAAGGGAAGGGTGTATTACCCTGATTCTTCCTTTAGGTCAAATTCCCAGATGCTAGAGGTAGGAGTAAATTGCGGCATGTTGGACTGCGTAGATGGCAGGAGGCGGTGTGTGTGTGTGTGTGTGTGTGTGTGTGTGTGTGTGTGTGTGTGTGTGTGTAATTTCTCAGAACAGCAGGGATTGTGTCTCACAATCCCTTTTGGTTCTCTGAGGAAAAGTAATCCTTAGAGCCTCTAGTGCAATAAAGGCAAAAGTGATTGTATAGAGGCAGAGGAGAAGTAAAGCTGAGAGTATTTATCATCCTATGCATCCAACTTCCCATTTATAGGTTTCTAGTTCATCACAGCTTTCATATGTTATGGAAGGTAACCAGAAGTCCCAAGAGCTTCTAGTGGAATTTCAAAGGCAAGTGGCTGAGAACCAGTGCACTTCCCATAGGGTTGTCATGCTGAAGAATAAGGTGGCACCTAAGCAGACACTTCTAGATAAACAACTTAGGTCAAGATCATTTAGAAGATGTGGTCATGATGATGAGGCTCTCTAGAGCCAGCAAGATCTGAGACAGGGGCAAGTACACCACTTGGCTGCCACATTTGTGAAGTACAGACCACAAGTTCTCCAGCTGCAGGCAGGTACAAACAAGTTGCCTAATGGCCAGGAAAAGTGGAAAAAGCCACACCATTCAGCAAGGACTTAGAGGATAATCCAAGGAATCTCATGCAACCAGCTACAAGTTCCTATCATCATGAGAACATGTAAGATTTCTCCTCTATCAAGTTTACCTATTAAAAAAATGCTTTAACTTGAAAACAACTGAGATGCCTTTAATAGAAAGATCCAGATTTTTTCTTCTTTTTTAAATTAAGAGGATGATATCATCTGTTGAAAGAAAGAATATTGTGCTTAAAATTTTTCCATCACTGAGTATTACAAATCCATTTGGTGAGATGATGTGGCGGTCACTAGACACATTAGCAAGAGTAGCAACAGAACTCATGGGGCATAGAAACAATAGTAGGGTGGTTTGAGGTCTGAGAAGATGAGGAAAAGAAGGGGCAGGAGAAATGTGGCTGTGAAGGGTTGGTAGAGTTAGGGTGGTTACCTGGGGTACAGAAGAAAGGATTCCATTTATGTTGGCAAATAACCGGATAAATTTAAAGGTTAATGAGAGAGACCAAAACAAAGAGATTGAAAATTCAAGAAAAAGAAGAAAACTGATGGAGAATGTAGACCAGAAACAGTAAAAAATAATTCAGGGGCATGTCTAACTGGTCTCAAGGAGAAGATGGCCTTTTTAAATGTATTTCCAAAGAAAGAAGTCTCTATAGGAAATACTAACAGAGTTGACCCCTTGTATGCACCAAACATCATCTGACACAAAATTTAAAAGACAAAATATAGTGGCTTTAATATGTAATAATATTTAAAAATTCAATAAGATAATGTGTTACCATATGAATTAAAAAAAATGGACAAGGGGTATATACTGATAACACAAAAAAAAAGTGCAATATAATCAGTAGGCTTAAAAAATTATGTTCAACCTCACTAGTAATAAAATGCAAATTAAAACAATAAGAAATCATCTTGCCTATCAAATTGGTGAAGATAAAAATTAGACCATCTGTTTATTTCCTTTGTTAATACTTAAAACATTTGACAACTATTTTATAAGCTGGCCTGTTCATTTATTTTAATTCTTATTTGCCCACTAAACTGGGTATTTTAAGAAGGTGATATTTCTGTCTAGCTAACTTTTGAATCTTCAATTCCTTATGTAATGTCTGGCACATGATAGGTCCTCAATAAGCACATATTTAATGAATAAATGCATGAATGAATAAATGTTGCTGAGGGAGCAAGGCCCTTGCATGTGATGCTAGAGGAACTATCAAGTGATACAACTCACCTGGAGAGAAGATTGAAAATATCTATCAAAAGTTAATGCTGAATTTTTCAAATTAGCAAATATATCTTTAAGAATTTATTTAAAATAAATAATATTTATATAATTTAGGATAAGGATGCTTATCAGTTATCTATATTCTGATTATAATTTATAAATAGTTTAAATGTCATTAATAAATGCCCAATTAAATATGTTTCATCATATACTAACTAAGCAACCATTAGAAGTAATGTTTGCTTTAAAACCATTTTCACATCAGAGAAAAATGCTCAAATATATTGGTAAAAGAGAAAAGTACATTTTAAAATAACATGCATGGAATTCCTGCTGTGGCACAGTGGTTTAAGGATCCGGTTTTGCCACAGCTGCAGCATAGGTTGCAGCGGTGGCTCAGGTTGAATCCCTGGCCTGGGAACTTCCATATGCCACAGGTGTGGCCAAAAGATAAGCAATGGTGTCCTACTGTATAGCACAGGGAACTACGTCCAGTCTCTTGGGTTGGAGCATGATGGAAGACAGTATGCAAAAAAAAATGTATATATATGTATGACTGGGTCGCTTTAACAACTGAAATGGAAGAAACATTGTAAATCGACTATATTTAATCAAAAAAAGAAAAAGTAATATGCATGACACAACATCAGTTTGTTAAGAAGAAAACAACTTGAGATGCATAAAATGACAAAAACACATACACTATTTTCTTTGAGCTTTCTATGTCTTCCAAAATTTCTACAAAGGACATGAAAATTATTTTGAATATAGCTCGAGAATTTTTTCCAGGAATCTTTAGAAGTTAGAAAAAGCTAAATTTCTTCCCATAATGCTTGGCAGAGAGAAAACTGATTTTTATACATCTCAAATCATTCCTAATTACTCTAATTTCAATTCCAACTTCCTTCTGCACATACAGGCTTTCTTGTTTTTACAGCACTTACAGCGCTGTATGTCTATTTTTTTATCCATGCTTTAAAAAAAAATAATTCTGTTTTTAGAAATCATCTTTAATAGTTACTTAAGTTTAATAGTCTATTTAAGCCAAACTTAGATTAGAATTGTCATCTAAAGAATTTAAGGCAGATATAAAAATGTAATGACCTCATATTAATTATAGAATTTAATCGCAGTCTCTAAATAGAACTGTGTATATTTTTACAACTTCTGTGGCCTTTATTAGCTAATAGAGTAATCCTGGTTTTGTAGTAACTCATTTGCGTTATTTGCATTAGAATAACGCCTTTCTCTTTACAAAGTTTCCCTTTTCAGAAGATAAGCTAATTTTATTTCTAGTTCCTGTTCTTGAACAAGTGCCCTCATGTATATGCACAGGTGTTTTTAATGCATTTTTCTAGCTTGGCATTGATAGTACTGCTTTAAGTGGCAATAGCTTTCTTAGGGAGGGTTGGATACTTTGTTTAGGAAACGTTTCTCACTAAAATGTATGACAGGTTGCACTTGTCTACTACTCCTGCACATCATCTTGTGTTATTCTTGAAGAAAATATAAAAAGCATTCCTATGTATGGTATAATTTAGAAAGACTCTACAACTGGTACTGAGAATTAATATAAAACGCTATTTTACATACCCCCTCCTTTTGAATTGGATCGTGGGCACCTAGAAAGCAGGCAGTCAATTACCTTTATCCTCTCCTCCCAACAATGCAGGACAGTGGCCTGTACATAGCATGTGTCTGCTGTCCTCACTGTTGACACTGATGATACATTTAATTATAAATAACAGCAAAAAAAAAAACACAAAAAACAAAAAACAAAAAACAGTGAAAAAAGCTACAAAGTAGTAGGCAGTCCCCCCATGGCATTCATAAGTACTAGAAACCACACTTAGTATTTTATCTGCATTAACTCAATTATTCCTCCCAAGAATCCTATGAGCTAGTAACAGATGAGGAAACCAAGACACAGAAAGGTTAGGCATCACTTGCCCAAGGTCATAAGAAGCATACTTACTCTTCTCACTAATGTGTTTTAGAAAACATAGCATTTTAAATAAAAGTACTATAATGTTAACAAAAGAGGCCTTTATAATTAATTTTAAATGAGTTAGTGAATAGTTTTTAAAATTGTTGGTTTTAATTTCATAGTCAGTAAATGCCTATAGATATGAGCCACAGAAGCAAATGCTCTATAGTGTCCTCCATAATTTTATGAGTTTAAAGCAGTCCTGTGACTCAAGCATTTGAGAAACATGACTGGCTCAAGACAATCTGACCTCTTAATTCTTCTCTCGTTTCTTGCTACTCCCCACCTTGCTCAATCTCTCTGACCACTTGTCTGTTAGTAGAACATGCCAGCCTCCTTTGTCCTTTGGTCATTTTCTACTTGCTTTATTTTTGGATTATTTGCTGGACTTGCTCCTTCACCTTCAAGTCTAAGTTCAAATGCTATCTTTTTTTTGGGGGGGGGGGGCTAGAACTGTTATATTTTGTTTACTTAAAAATTTAAAAAAAATTATTATTATTATTTTTAATAGTTATTTCCCATATATATATATATATATATTTACTGTACAGCATGGTGACCCAGTTACACATACATGTACACATTCTATTTTCTCACATTGTCATGCTCCATCGTAAGTGACTAGACATAGTTCCCAGGGCTACACAGCAGGAGAAATGGTATCTTTTCAGTGAAGCCTTACTACACAGTTTAACAGAAACTGATAATCTCATAGTTCTGGAGGCTAGATTTCTAAACAGCTCATTACCATGTGGGGGCTTACATATAACAAAAATAATAATTCTTGCTAGAGATGTGGATTATATATATATATATATATATATATATATATATATATATATGACAGGATATATCTAACAGTTCATTGTTTCCCTTCTATCAGATTCCTTCTTAATTTCGTCAGCCTGTATTGGAATTGACTTTAACATGTCAAAATGTCCCCTCTTTGTTGAATATGAAGTAATAAATATTTTAGTCTTTGGCTAATTGGATCAATAAGTCATTTAGGGGACAATATCCGCTTGATTGTTATCAAGTTTGAGATCAAGGTGTTGCCAAGTTTGATTCCTTCTGAGGACTGTGAGGAAAAAAAATATGTTTCATGCTTTTCTTCTAGATTCCAGTGGTTTGCTGGAAATCTCTGACATCACCTGGCTTGCAAATGTATCACCTTGATCTCTGCCTTCATCTTTACATGGTGATTTTGGGTATGTATGTCTAAATTTCCATTTTTTTATAAGAACACTGGTCCTAGTGGAGTAGGGCCCACTCTAATGACCTCATCTTAACAGGATCATCTACAAAGTCTCTATTTTCAAATTAGGTCATATTCACTGGCACCAAAGGTTAGGACACCATTATTTTTTGAGGAGGAGGAGACACAATTCAAGCCATAATAACCTTTTGTACCTTCTAACATATTATAAAACTTTTGTTTGCTTATTTATTGCAAATATTCTCCATTTAGAGTATTTATTCCTTGGAGTCAGAAATCTTTTTCTAATTTACTGTTATATGACCAGGGCATAAAACCATACTGGCACACAGTAGGTGCTTTAACAAATATGTGTGGCATGAATGAGCTATAGCCATTTAGTGGAGTAGGGAGCTGGATAGGTAGGAGGAGCATGTAAGATAATGTTAGACCAGTAGTTAGGACTCAGATCGAAGATGGCCTCGGGTTACTGATATAGTTATAAATCTGTAAAGTTATTTATATTCTATTTCTGCTTATAAAAAGCTGGCCTGCTTTACTGTGCTAAATGCTATCAATATATACTTTATTAGATCACTTCTCTTGATAATTAAATTGCATTTTAGGGATTAAACATTTTTACATTATTGATTTCTCATACAATTCTCTATTTTACCAATAGTCTATAAATGTACTATTACTTACAAATTTCAAAATAATTCTGTTACTTAGGGGATTACTTGTAAGAACAATTCTTCCTGCTAGAGATGTGGATAATACATGCATGACTAGATACATCTAACTGTTCTTTTATCAGTTTCTCTATCATATATTCAAAACTCTTCCTCCCTCTGTTGCACTATGAGTAAGACATTTTCATCTCTGGCTAATTGGATCAATCAAGCATCTAGGGGGCAATACCCACTTAATTGATATAATCAGCTGAGGCTGTGTACCCGTTAAACCAGGACCCATAAGTGGGGAAAAAAAAAAATATATATATATATATATATACATATATATATATAAGCAGCAACAGTTTAAGTTGAACAAATGTGCAGGTTTTAAAAATCCTACTTATTTCAGAGTTCAACATAACAATTTACAAAACCATTCACCTTTGGGGGCATTTTCTGCTAGTGACTTCTTAGCTGTCAACTGGTATTCTTAAAAGTAATCTTTTTATTTTAGCTTAATGACCCTGAACCCAAGCCAAGTCATTCAATCTCTGGCAGATGAAAATGAAGTGAAACAAAACACCAACTGTGTCGGGGAAAAGTCTTTCGGGGACCTGCACAGGTTTTCTTTTACAGATTTTTTTATTCTTTTTTTTTTTTTTTTTCACAGTAATTGAAGAGAACGTATTTAGGTGTAATATAATACACTTAGTCCTTCAGACCTAAAAGGAAACTTTTCAATCTGGGAAGGACCAAGAGGTTATCTAACTGTACCTCTACATATTTACCGAGCAGGAGATATAGGCCCAAAGAGTAAAGTGATTTCCCTAAGGTTCTAAACCTGTAAGAGAATGACAGCAGGAACGTCTGGTGGCTGGGAAGGCATTGGTGAAAAACTTTAGCCTGTGATCTGAATTTCCCATGAGGATCCCCATTTTAGTTATTCAGTAAATTGTCCAAATTTTCCCCAGATTAAAATAATATATTAATAAGAAAGAGACTTGAGGCGGGGGTAATGCCTGACATCTTGATTCGGAACAGCCCTGGCAGATGGAAGGGCAAGGAGTTGAGAGTTTTTCCTTAGAAGGTAAACTGCATACTCCTCAGTTCATTTACTCTGAAAACATCTATAGTCTTTTCACATTTTGCTAGAGAAATAACTGAGGACATCAACCTAACCTCAACCATAAGGCTTACAGTGGCTAAGATCCATACTTTGTGATCATGAGGTCTTAAATATACATTTCAGGCATTCACTCTGAATCTCCCCTAAGCCCCCCCTCCCAACAAAGAAACTTCTTAAAAGTGAGCTACCTGTGATTTAAATCTCAAAGAATAAAACATAGCAAAAAACGAACAAGTGACTATATTTCCAGAAACCTACCCTTTTTTTATTCTCAAGCTTGGAACTTTCATAATATTACCATCATACAGTAATATAGTATTTAGTACTACATTAAATATGTAATACTTTCACAAATAATAAAAAATACTAATATAGTATTTAGTTTTATACTTATTGAGTAATTTTATAAGAGTTCTAGCTTATAAAGCTATTCCTTAGCTTTACCATTTATAAAAATTATATATATATAGATACACACACACACACACACATACACATATACACTTGAAATAGCAGGCAATAAATAAATAAAATATTCCATGGCACATAAAACAGAAGGCCTAGATTGATCTATCTCAATCTCAAGAGGGGAAGTATCAATCTGAAACTGTTTTCTACACACAAGTTAAAAACATTTTAATAAACTATTTCAAAATGAATCAACCTATGACAGTATTAAAAATATCATTGCAATATTCTGTTCTAATAGGAGGACAAGTTAAATACTTGCTAATCCCCCTGGAAACAAGAGAAAAATCACACCTTCACCAACACCTACAATAGGCAAAGATTTATTTTAGGCATTGTCAAGGATACAAAAAAATACAAGATATGGTTGCTGTACAAGGCAATCTCTATAAAAGCTTATCAATTATGTATAAGTAGAAAAGTAGCAATAGCTATCTATAAGAATGATCATTCCTAAGCCATTACTAGGGTAAAATAATCATATAATACTGTTTCTTTACTACCCCATTTGTGTCTAGCTAGTGACCTAAATGGTCATAACAGCAGAAAAAACACCACTCTTCTCCAAAATGGACCAAAAAAAAAAAAAAAAAAAAACCCACAAAACCAACTAGACAATGAAATGCATGAAATTTATATGTGTAAACCTAGAAGTAAATGGGCCCAATTGATTCTCCTCTTCAAATTGCTTTTAGGGAAGCATCTCAGATTTCAAGTGGAACTATTGGGTCTCAGAAACAAAATCACACAAGAATACAAAAACTAAGGGGAGGTCATCATCTAGAGGACAAATGAATTAGAAAATACCAGGACTGGAGATGACGTAATCTAGATGTTGAAATCAGAAAACCCTGTATTTACCTACTTTGCAGATGGGCAAGTATAAATGGGACACAATGTGTGTCCCTGACTATGAAAGCCAGAGCTGGGACACGTCCTCTTTGACCTAGGCTGGAGAGGCCCCCTGGGAAAGATAAGTGGTAAAGCTGGTTTTGAAAGAGGAAGAGGATGAGGTTCCTATACAGAGAGATGGAGGCAACTTAGGAAATAGGGATGTATTGAGGAATGGAGGACCAGTTGGCCAAAGCAGAGAAGCAGGGAAGAGAGAGATGAGTGAAGAGGGAGATGAATCTTCTTTGACTATCGAAGCCTATGATAAAGTTCCAATGTTCTAAGGGTAAGTATGCCTTAACATCCTCCAAAGTAGATCTAAGTCCTTTGAGTGTTTTTTTTTTTTGTGTGTGTGTGTGGATACACACAGATACATACATGTGCACACACACATACATAAGTAAGCAGGGTCTATTTTTTCACCTGCTTACTCTAAACACAGGTTTTGATACTCTCTTCTATTGGACTCCATAAAATTTCATTCATTCACCAATTATTTGTCAAGAGTCTACTCTCAGGTAAGTACTAGAGCACAAGTCTTTTGACATATATCAGGATTACTTCTTTAATTATGATGCCTCATATGGAGCTTTCTAATTCTTTCTGATTTCTGGATGCTTACATATACCAAAAGCAGGATATGAACTCCTCCCCCACCAGCTTGAGCTTTTGCTCAAGGCTTTTAGTTGAATGGAGGGGGTTATCAAAGAGCTTAGCATATGGACAAACTGTTCTCAGTTATTTGTTTTTTAAAAGTTTTGCACTGAATTACTGACATGGGCAGAGCAGATTCATCAAGGTATTATCAGGATATTTGATATGTAGTCACTTTGAGTTTGTGTTTGCACAATTCTTCCATGTGGTGATGGAGAGGTGCTTAGAAAACAACACTGGAAGAATGAAAAAATCATTTGACTCCTGATGTATTCTCCTCACTCTCCCAGTTGGCAAATAATTTCCTGAACACATACAGGGCTTATAAAGTGAACACCAAGACTATGGTACATTTAAAAAAAGAGAGAAAGAATTTTTACCACTCAATACTTAGAAAAAGTTTTATTTTAATAAACTTCAATTTATTGAGAATCTACTATGTGCAAGGCATTATGCTAGATGCTACATTGACACTAGTGAACAAAACGAGGATGGTATCTGCTTTCATAGAGCTCAATATCTGATGGTAGAAGGTGTTAAAAAAAGAAATAGGCAAACATAAATAAAATCACAAGTACTAAGAGAGTGAATAATAATGGAGGCTTGTTAATTCAGATTCAAAGGTCAGAGAGAGCCTCCTTGAAGAAGTAACAGTTAAACCAAGACCTGAAGGATGGCTGGAAGCTGCTAGGAAAAGAGAGACGGAATAGCATTTCAGCTGAAGAATTAGCATTTCTTACATCTTGGATTTTCAAGGCATTAAAGTGTCTAAGCCCTAAAAAGGAAATAGTGAAAATAAATCAAAATTATCAGGAGCAAACCATCAGAATATCTTTAAAGGAAAGCTATATTACAGAAGTTAGGTCAGAAGATTATTACCCTTGACCAAAGGTCACTGCAAATACACTGAAAAGCTGTTTAAAAAAAAGGTAAAAATTTAAACAGTTAAGCTGAAGTTGGCATGTTGTGATATAGACAACCAAACAGGATGTTTGAAGAGATTTTCCCCTCAAATGTTTTTCATCTGAAATAGTGATAATATGAATTCACCAGAATCAGAATATACACATACACACATTTAAAAAGTAAAAAAATAAAAAATTCAATAGTCTAATATCTTCAAGGGAACAGAGTGAACATTCCAAGGTAACTAAAGGAGGGATATATATTCTATTCCTATTCTTGATGTTCTCATTTCTGGAGGCATAACTGACGCCACATGATTTCTTCCGGAAGGAAAAAAGAAACTGGTGGAAATATCATCTCAGAATGACTAGTTTTGGCTAGAGGAGGCTGTACTTGCTAAATATTTATAGGATTTTTTTATCTTGAGCTTTCTGTTTTAGGTCCGAGTTGGAGCCAAACTTCATATGAAAAATATTGTTGCAAAATGTACATAGCTAAATAAAAGTAGCTTACAATAAAATACATCATTTTATTTTTGATTGCTCAGAAGAGGATTGTTTTCATTAGGATATATCATTATTAGAAATTTCCTACTGGGTGAAAAAATGATGTGGGGGGGTATAATTTTTGTCCTAATACTAGGTTTCTCTGTTGACCCCAGGTAACACTCCATTTTCCTCTTTTATCAAAATCATATTATAGGTTTGAATTACCTGTCAACTTTCTCCAGTTCCAATATTCTTTGACTCCATAATTTGAATTCCCTACCTTGGTAGAAACCCACTGCCCTTTCTTCATGTATTTCTTACCAGGTACCTGTTAGATGCTTAGAATTCAGCAATGAATCATACTGTCCTCAAAGTCACCCAGTTTAGCAGAGGGATGAAATTGGGTGACTGATCAAGAAACAAGCAATCATGATGGAGTATGATATGTGCCTGGATGTTACGGCAGCATCTAGGAAGAGTTCCTAATCCAGCTAAGGAGCCAGGAAGAGTTTTCCTGGGAAGGAAGGAACTAACAATTATTTAGCAAATATATCTTCACAGCAACTCAAACTTTGCTTTCTTGAACTATTTTTTTTGGTTTCAGAGAAAGAGGTACATTTAAAAAAAGAGAGAAAGAATTTTTATCACTCTATACTTAGAAAAAGTTTTATTTTAATAAACCTCAACTTACTATTTCTCTTTTTATAGCCACACCTGTGGCAGAGTTTGAAATGGAGCTGCAGCTGCCAGACTACGCCACAGCCACAGAGGATCCAAGCCATATCTGTGATCTACCTTGTAGCGTATGGCAACGCTGGACACTTAACCCACCGAGTGAGGCCAGGGAAGGAACCTGAATCCTCATGGAGACAATGTCAGGTCCTTAACCTGCTGAGCCGCAGTGGGAATTCCAAGAGGTAATTGTAATATGGGTTGAGAAGTGCTAATTCTCAAAGATTATGAAACTATGGGGACTCTGAGAACAAGTGCAAGTTGTCAGCATCTTATTTCAGGCCTTGAGAATGCTCAGAAGCACATTCATATTCCAAGGTTAACTTCCATTATTTGAACATCCATCAGGGCACACACACTGCCTTTTGACCTAGTCAATTCCTAGTCACCCAGTTACCGGTGAAATTGGTCTGGTTCTCAGTGCCAAATATATGAAAGTGCCATCTTCTGAGATAAAAATGGAGTTTTATTACATGTAGTCTTATCTCAAAGAACCTCCCTTGTTAGGTCTGTGTATGTGCATGTGCACGCACAATGACCCTGATGGAATGACCATCAGGGAATGACCCTGATGTGTCTGCAAGAGCAACACCTGCTAATCTCACACCTTCACTTTTCTGGAGATGCCTGGAATCCATCCAATAGGGAGTAATTATCACTTCAACTCTTTCATACTAGTCAAGAGATGAAAAACAATAACCATTTTAAATGACAATACCCATTTTAGGGGGAAACATTAAATGACTATTATCTGTGTGGGCAACTAAGGGCAATATAAATTTGCTCTACTTTTTCTCCATAGCACTTATTAATATAAGCTATCTAATATAATACTAATTTTACTTATTTATTTAGTGTATTTAATGTCTCTTCCACTAGAACATAAGCTCTCCAAGGGTAAGAATTTCTGTTTTATTACTGCTATATGCCCCTTGACTTAAACAGTACATAACACATGGTAGTTGATCAATAAATACCTACTGACTGAATGAATGTCACTAAACCAGCCGAAACTCAAAATCTGATTCCACTCCAGATGGATTCTGGTAGGATGGAAAATTTGTACCTATGAATGGCTGCACAACTGTGGCAGAGAAGGCAACTAGGTCACTCTATTTTTTTCTCTTTAATTAAATAGATGTGCTTTCTTTTGAAGGATAAAAATTGGGGGCTATTAATATTATTTTGAGCAGTTACCAAGGGAGGTCAACTCATAAGTTCTAGAAAAGGGACTGTAAGTCTTCTTGCCAGAGGACATTCAGAAAACCAATAGAGGATGAAGGCACACAGAGTTAAGGGAAGGGTCTTAGAAGGAGATAATACTTAAGCTCACATATGAAGTTTGAGCAGGTATTAGTGAGGCAACTGGGGTGGGGCATGGAGAAGAGCATTCACAAGAAAGAGTAAGTGAGAAAAAGAGAATCCCATGAGTTTGGCAAATTTCAAGTCCTACCATATGGCTGGAATACAGATTCAAAAAAAGAATGGTGCAGTTTTCGTTGTGGCTTACTGGGTTAAGAACCCAACATAGTGTCCATGAGGATGCAGGTTCGATCCCTGGCTTCACTTAGTGGCTGAAGGATCCAGCATTGAGCCAACCTGCAACACAAGCCACAGATGTAGCTTGGCAGCTGCAGCTCTGATTAGATCCCTAGCTTGGGAACTTCCATGTGCCACAGGTGTGGCTATTTAAAAAAAAAGAAAAAGAAAAATGGTAAGGGAGCTTGAGTGAGGTAGAGATGGTACACAAGTTCGGGTGCTGAGCCAAGAAGGTTGGATTTTACCTAAAAGCCAGTGGGGAGTAATGAGCCTCACAGGCATGCTTTATCTTCAGAAAGAGCACACTGGCTATAGTGTGGATAATGCACTGAAGGGGACTTAAGAGTGGACATAAGAACTAGTTAGGATACCACTGTAATCCTGGTGAGAGCTAAGAGTAGCCTGAAGTAGGTAGTGTGTCTGGGGAAAAATAAGTGGATTTGAGAGGGATTTAAGAGGTGAAATCGACTCACCTCTGATTAAGTGTGAACAGTAAGACTTGCTTTCTGGTGAAACAGATGGTGATCCCAAGGTGAGAATACTAGAGAAGGATAAAACTAGCATGCTGTCAAGATACACAGTTCATGATTTTCCTTGACCCCTGGCTTTTTCAAATCAATCCCAAACACTTCTTAAATTCCTTAACTCAGTTTCTTCATCTGTATAAGGATTTTCTTAATATCCACATTAGGTTTATAGAAATAAACAGGATTTGCACAGATATAATCAAACTAACTGGACTGAACTCTGGCCCCAGAATAGCAATGATTTTCAATCCAAGTTACTTAAGTACTATAATCTTCAGATTTTCTATCATCCAAATAAGGATAAAAAAGCTAAATGGTTACATGCTGTAGAGCTCAAATAAACTAACAGAGGCCTCAATAGCATATCTCCGATATTTAGGAGCTATCATTACTATAATTATCACATCTGTGTTAAAAGGAAATGACATATTATAAACTATTCTATTCATTTAGCGGACCAGTTTCTAAAGTGAAAGATTTGGTTTGGTAGACTTGGGAAGGGCCATGAGCAAAAATTTAACAGTGAGCTCATGGGGCAAAATCATGAACAGGAAACAACTGGCTGGAACTGGGATTTTCAGGCAATGTGTGGCAGGAAACACTGGGTCAGGACCTCAGCAGTTGGCTAACAGTTAATTTGTGTTTACAGTCAAGGCAAAGTCTCTGGAAGTCTCTACGTGGCAAGGGAGGTTCATAACAGCACTTGCTAAAACTTAGTGCACTTCTATAATAAAACAGGAGATTCAAAACTGTTGGGAGCTGAAAGGTCTCTGCTACTTATGACACTCATCCAAAGCCAAGGTGGGAATGTTTCGCTGAATTTTTCTTTTGGAAATTCTACTAAGGATTCTGGTCTGCCCAAAGGAACTTCATACCAGTGGCAGAACTGAAGGGAGGGGGCACAATAGAAATGAAAACATTACAAAATGTTCCACGGCCTCGTTCTAATGATAATGACTGTGGGCCCAGAGCATGCAAGGGGGAGCTTATGATGAGAATCACAGATTTTCCAGCACAGAGTATGTTTTTGGCTGCAACTGTGTAGGCTGTGGCAACTTACCAGACAGCCAGGAAATTCTGTGGTGGTTTGGGGCCTGGCAATTCATTGGTGGCTTATAAATGTTCAGAAGGCTCAACTTTCTTCTGAGGTTTTGAAACTATGCAGTCTTGACATGCTCCATATGAAACTGCCTAAGTATGGTTATTTAATCTCCTTTTGTAGACTTTTTAAGAACTCACAACCATATTTCTATCATGAAAAAAAAAATACAGCCCTGTGTATCCCATGTATTCACAGTGAAGCTGAATTTCCTGTGAATGAGATTTCAGCAATGCCGGTGGGCATGCTTTTTTGAGATGACATGATCAAATTGTGTGTATGTGTGTATGTGCATGTTTAAAATGCTGTCTATACATCTTGTATTCATTATTACAGTAGACATTTTATAACTCAAGCAAGTTTGGGAAACACCAATTTGTTCTCAAAGTTATTATCAACAGATGTTTTATTATTTCGATCAGAGAAGGCAAGTCAGTTAAAAGACCTGCTCTATGTGGGGCAACCAACATAAAATAATCTGAAAGAATGAAAGAATGTTTCCACCATATGGTTTAGTCTGCATGTGGCTATAAATTGTACATTATGGATGTGAACTGGGTTAATATTCAATTTCCTTTCTCAGGATTCCAAGAATGATACACAGCCTTCTAAGACTAATTCATTAATTCAATAACCCTGAGATTTAAAAGGTAACTGATTTCACAGTTAGTGCTGCCTTCACTAAATGTCATTATTCTTCCTTCCCTACTGAGCACAAATGTAGACACAATGTTCAAGTTGAGAAACATCCCTTTGGAAACCAGAGGCCAGAACCTCGCATCAGCTGTTCAAATGCCAGCCTCTCCAAAGGGAAAATCAGCATGCCACGTGAGACAACGCAGTCAGCCTTGACAATGGGTGGAGAGACACTGAAATTACAGAGCAAGAGGTTCTTTGTGAAATTTCAGAATTGAACCAGTCTCCAGCTCAGACTCAACCCCTTTCTAGCTGTGCGAGCTTGGGACACATCACTTTTTCACTCACTGCCTCAGTTTGCAAGACAGTATGATGATAATTACGTCAGAGTTGCTGCAAGAAAGATTACATAAGGTAATACAATAAATCAACTGAATCACATAGTTCAGATTTCCAAAATATTTTCCCATATGTTTGAAAAAGAAATCCCCTTCTTATTTAGAAGAACAGTCAAATTTGAGTGATGCATAGGTTGTCCAGGCAAAGCAGTTTACTGCATTTCACCTGCACCTTCAAGTGTTGGCACTGGAGTTGATCCATTCACTTAAGAGCATCTTTGTAGGCACTGCCAAACATGACAGACGGCTCTGAAAAGCTGTGTTGTA
Organism: Sus scrofa; assembly: GCF_054392235.1. NCBI lineage: Eukaryota > Metazoa > Chordata > Mammalia > Artiodactyla > Suidae > Sus > Sus scrofa. Next base: position 18,246,706 of record NC_139391.1, read on the forward strand.
ATTTCTGTCACAACAACCTGGGCTGAAGACAGACTGGCCCTAAAGTAACATGCCTGAAGACAAGATAGTGAAATAATACTGACATGAGTTTAATTTTGTAGCAGTAAAAAACAGCGCTCGAAAACTACTTGGCCACGTGAGTGTTTTATCATTGAATGCAGACATAGACAAACATACCAGCAAATAAGAAACATTCATTTTAATAAGTGACCAGTGTAAAGGCCTGGGTTTACATTTTACCACAGTAAAGTGAGTACGAAAGAGCATTTTTTCAGGCTTACATACAGCATAAAATAAGTTTATAAAATAAGATGACAAGTCTGGTCAGCAACTCCATGATAATAGATCTCCCTGAAGTAATGACTCTTATTCACATGTCTATCTCCCTTACCACCTCCTAAGCTCTCTGAGGGCAGAGACTGACTCATTAACTACTGATTTACAGGATCTAATGCATGTGTTGCCGAAGAGATACTCAATTAATGCTTGTTGAGTGAACAAAGCATGAATTCCAGGTATCACAGTCAATGCGTATTAGTAAAATGAAGGAAAATTTTAGGAGGCAAGGTAATAATTGGAAGCATTTCCAGAGGAAGAAGACTGTGTGGGAAATAATTAAAGACATGGAGTAACAGTGGTAGTTCTCCAGGGATGAAGTGGATGTTGCTTTCTTGCTTTTTTGGGTTAAAATTCAAGGCCTATCACATGAAGAGAACTGGGCCAGTAATAACAATTACTAGCTCTTATAAGGTACTTAATAGGGCCAGGTACTGTTTTAAGTACTTCATTTTATATTTATGAACACATTTAGTCTTCACAACCACCCTATGAGGAAGATATGATCCTTATTTCACAGACAAGGATACTGAGGCACAGACAGACTCAGTGACTTGCTCACATTCACAAAGTATTTAAAGCCTCAGTTTGACCTCAGCCTAAATGGCTGTAAAGTCCACACTTGAAATACTTTGCTATGTTGGTAAAAAAGAGTTTGGCAGAAATTACTAGAAGAGAATTCAAAGCAATGGACGAAATACCTTTCACACAGCTATGTCCAAAATTTAAGAGAGTTAAAGGGTTTTCCCACTTACTAGGGGTACAAGATAATAACTTGATATTTAGAAGTGCTTCTTATGAACCTAAACATTTATAACAGTTGCTTTTAAAAAAAGTTAAGTTTAAATGATGTGGGATGATTTAACATCTAATTCAACATGAAAGAAAGTTTTCTTCTGATTTCAGCTTAGTTTGAGAAATCAGTGACCACATTTTGATATTTTTAGTTTGTTTTACCTCAATAGGACAATTTGGATTTTTTTGCTATTAAAATAAAACCAGAAACAGAACAGCAAGAGACAGAAAAAAAAAGAGCAAAGCTGGAAGTTAAAGATGTGATTTAGACCAGCCTTTGCTCATAATGCGTGACCTTGGAAAACCCATGTCAACATTTTCTGGGTCTTTGTTTCGTCCTTTCCAAATTTTCTTTTCCTAAATCACAGGGGAATCTGAAGGATGAAATGACATATTTGAAAAATATTTTGAAAATAATGAAGTGATATTAAAGTGTAAGATGTATCATAATGTATATCAATTAAATGAAATAATAGCACTGTACACATAGTAGAACCCTAACAATCTCACCAATTTAGCTTCATAAAATGTGGATATATTTTCAGGAGGAAAGTTCTTAAAACACAATTGGAATACTGCTTTGAACTGGATTTCTTGAATTAGAAGAATTCTAAATGTGCAAGATGTGATATCATTTATGTAGTTGTTTTGCCCAAGTTAGGGTAGCACTGCTGAGTCTTGAGTAAAGTTTAAGCAAATGGAGGGGGTATGCTTTATTTCTCAAACATTAAGAAGTAATCCTGCAGAGAAAGAAATGCATCTCTATCCACTTATGACTGATTTTGTCTTTAACAAAATTTTTTTTTTAAGTACTGCACCTTCAACATATGGAAGGCTCCAGGCTAGGGGTCAAATCAGAGCTGCAGCTCCCGCCCTATGCCACAGCCACAGCCATGTGGGATCTGAGCCTTGTCTGTGACCTATAGCTCACCTCACTGCAATGCCAGATCCTTAACCCACTGGGCCTGGGCAAGGCCAGGGATCCCACCTGTATCATTATGGATACAAGTAGGATTTGTTTCCACTAAGCCACAGAGGGAACTCCTTTGGTCTTTTTCTTGAAGCTGCTTTCAGCCTTCCAGTGCTAACTGAAGACATTTTGCCACCTGGCTTAGTGTTTACTTTTGATCAGTGTGTAAGCATTAAAGGCTTTCTTAATATCTCATGGATGGTGGGAGAATCAATATTTACTCTTAAAGTCTTGCATATTTTTCATCCTACTGATGGCACCACATAGCATTTGAAGATGGCTCTGCCATACACCAGTTTTGTGATCATGGACAAACGCTACTTTGACCTATAGTTTGCTTCTCTGTAAAGAGAGGTTCTAAAATTTATGTAATAGACTAAATGTTAAGATTTGAGATAATCACAGTACAGTAATACATGAAGCTAAAATTTCAGTAAATGATAGTGATACACTTAGTGTGGCACCAGCACTAGAAAGAGCATGAGTATAGGCTCCAGCTTAAAAGATTCTATCTTTCTATCTTTCTATCTACCCATCCATCCATCTATCCATCCATCCATCTACAAACACATGCAAATACAAATACATTAAAGAAATATATATTATAAAGTGTATTATATAAAATGTATAGAAAGTTTATACATGTTTGTGCATGTGTATATACTTTGTTCTAGTGATTAAAAATAGGCAGATGTAAAATGACAAATGAAAAGGATCTTAGTCTCCAAGGGCCTCAAAATTTATGTAGAAAGTAGACACAATATGAACACAGATGACAATGAGAAAGCCTGAGGTGATGAAAAAGATGGATAAGCTAACCGTGACAGCGGAATTTAACAAAGCTTTTCAGAGGAGGTAACACATGATCTGCTTTTTTTTTTTTTTCTTTTTTGGCTGTCCCATGGCAAATGGAATTCCCAGGCCAGGGATCAGATCCAAGCCACAGTTGCACCCTAAGCCGCAACAGTGGCAATGCTGGATCCTTAACCCGCTGTGTCAGGCCAGGGATCAAACCTGCATCCCAGCACTCCCAAGATGCCACCAATCCCGTTGCACCACAGCAGGAACTCCTGATTTGGGTTTTGAATAAGAACTTAGGCAAAAATAGTAAGGGTACGAAGAACAATTTTAGGAGTTGTTAATCCTGAGTTAAATGCAAGGTGACATTCTTTTCAATGAATAAATGTGCTTTAATTTACGCTGAGTTTATACAGACCAAACATTTATAAACCTTAAAACTAGGGATTGCATCATGGAGGTTATGATGTCTATGAATATTTTCATCTTATGTGCATTTCTTTTCTCCAAAGGATTGATAATTTGAAAGTATGAAAATGCATCAAGTGTATAAAAAAATGCATCAAGCTCATTAAGCTAAGTAGACAAAATATAAGCTTTTAAACCCACTAGTTCTAATCATTTCTCAAATACTTGAAATAACTTTCAGTTTTCCTACTATGCATCTCTATTTTGAGATAACTAGTATTTTTTTCTTCTAAATTTTCCCTTTTCCTTTCTCCTCATGAAAGCAGGTATTCGTTGTTGGGGGAGGTAAGGAGAGGAAGAGTCAAGTCACAAGCAGCCTGCAAAGACTTCCCTGCTTTTGTTTCCAAAAACCTAAGCCTCAGGAGAAATTATAAGGTTTGGCAGGAAGTAAAAGGGAAAAGAGGAGTCCTCTGCAAAGGGAGTAAGTGTGAGGCTTCCCAAATGTGGGGCGGGGGTGGGGGTGGGGGCGGTTGGGTGGGGAAAGATTCCTTGAACTGGAATAAGAAAGGAGAAAGTAATGTTCAGAGATAAATGATTTTGAGGCATGCCCAAGATGTTGGGGCCCCTAAACAGTTTCTTCAAGAGTCTCATGACCCATTTATGTCACTGAGGATTTATTTAGTTGCATGCAACAACCCCCCCTAATTTAAACTGGCTAACACAATAAAGGAGATTGTTCACTTTAACAAAAACTCAGATCTAATATGCTTTATGGTCTCAAAATGTCACCAAGACTGTTCTTTCCCCATTTACCTACTCGGTACCATCTAAAATGGTACTTCATTCTAAAGCTGGAATCCTCTTATGGTCATAAAATCGCTCCAAGCCATCTGAGCTACAGGCATGTTGACTTCATGCCTGTGGAAGAAGGTGGGTTTCTATGAGAATTCTAAGCAAGAGTCACAGAATCCACTCCAACTGAACTGGATTAGGTTGTATATCCACCACTGATGAAGGCTAGGGGCTCAAGGGCTTAAGGACCTGCCCCTTGAGTTCAGAGTTACTTTAGCTTCCATCAAAGCACATGTGTTGTGGAGATGAAGGCAAGCATCGGAACTAAAATCTGGGCACATTTATCAAAATGCAAGGGATGAAAAGAATGAAGTGGGAGATAACGGCAGAGGTCCGCTACATCGTCAGAGTGCAGCAGAAGCTGACAGACTAGAAGGGACAACTCGGAAGGCGACAATGGGTGTTGCAGCTGTTACCTGTGAGGAAACATGACCAAATGATGTGTAGATTGCCTCATCACTGTATAAGGATGTAGAACGATGGGATAATTCTGGAGCTGGCTGAAGTGTTTAGGAAGAAAAAAGCACTAAGAATGACTGAGTTTACATTTGCTGCTAGCCTGACAGCTGAAATACAGAAAGAGAGCTATATCAGTTAGAGTTTGTTCAGTTGCAAGTAACAGAATTCCTAGTTTTTACTAGTCCTTAAAAATCAAGTCTTTAGTGACTCAGGTACGATTGCTGGGCTCCCGCCCTATATTGCTCCTTGGGTCTTTGCTTTCCAATAGTCTCAGAATCTGAGGGCCTCCATTCATGATTCTGAAGGCTCAGGGCATCCTGGAGTTAGATTTCCTTGCTAAACCTCCTTAACCATCCATACCTTGTTAATACAGGTCAGGAAAAATAGATTTACTCTGATTAGAAAACTCAATTAGGAGCAATAGAACTTTGTCATTTCTGTCCAAGTCTTTCCATTGTAGATTGTGTCTAAAAGATGTTAGTTTTAGAAATCCTATTAAAAGAGCATTAGATGTGCTTGTAATAATCAAGAGCCATGTTGAAAAAAGACAGGCTAATGATAAAACAGTGGTTGGAGCTCCCACTGTTGCTCAACAGATTAAGAACCTGACATAGTGTCCCTGAGGATGCAGGTTTGATCCCTGGCCTCACTCAGTGGGTTAAGGATATGGCGTTGTCACAAGCTGAGGCACAGGTAGCAGATGCAGCTAGGATCATGCATTGCTGTGGCTGTGGTGTGGGCTGGAAGCTGCAGTTCTGATTGGATCCCCAGCCTGGAACTTCCATATGCTGCAGGTGCAGCTGTTTAAAAAATAAAACAAGTGGTTTGCAGAAGAAAATATATTGGCCAGTTTAGATGATGTGAGGGCACTAAGGCTCAGACTAATGAACTGGGAGAGAATACTTGTTAATACTTCAGTGACAGAGGGTTTGTAGGGTGAAAGAAGGGAGATAATTCAGCTGGAAGCTATAAAGATAAATGGAGAAGGTTGGAGTCAGCAGCTGAATTTCAGCGAAATGCATTTTGTGCCGATTCATCTAAATCAGGCCTTTGAGGTATGTTTACCAGGCCCTCCTCAATCCTGAGACTTTGATGCTTACATCTAAAGAAAAGTTAGATTAATGACCCCCCCAAGTGTCTCTAAACTATATTTCTAACAGTCAATTTTTTTCTGACAGCTGAGGCCAACAGTTAATACTGCAAAGCACCTTCCACACATATGAAAACTTGCTGGTTTCCAAATCAGAAAAGTTGCTAGACAGTAGAAACCTAAATCCATAGACCTGTCACTAGGCATTCTCTTTACCTGACACTTTTTAAAAAAATTTTATTGTTCATTTATTTCTGGATGTGGGAACACAGTAATGGGTTACTTTAAAAGCAATGGTATGTGTAAGCTTTGGGGCATTAAGGTTTATTGCAACCTGCCAATGCTATTCTCCACCGGACAGCTTTGCTTTATGACCTTACCTCGGTGGTGAGAGAAATGACTAGAATTTAGAGAAGATAAATCTAAGCAAGGTGACATTTATGTTAAGAAGAGGCTGTGGCAGCATGAGCCTAGGGCATGACCTACTCAACTGCTTCTACACAGTGATAGCTAAAATACAACTCCAAGACAGATTTGTGTTAAGTCCATTCGCTGGCAAGTTATAGATACTGGATTTGAACCAGTCTGGCTAAGAAAAATTTGAGGGAAAGTCTCACACAAACCATTGGAAAGAGAGTGGTTATCTGGTTGGGTCTTTAGGACAGATATAACATAGACATTGAATGCTGCCAGTTGTCTCTCTTTCTCTCCTCTTGTTCACCTTCTGTCTTTGGCTCACTCTGCAGGAAGCCTCATTTTCTCAGATGAGCTTACTCCACAAAGCAGTGTTGGAGACCACTGAACCGCTGAACTCTGCAGAAGGCAAATATCTGTGGACACAGGGCTCTAAAGTACAGGGTCTCCTTCAAAGACAAGATATTCATGTTATTCTATAAACAACTGCACTAGTCCTAAGGATACTGACTTGATATCACTGAGAAGATAACCTTGTCATTGCCTATGCCTGTTCTTACCCACTAATCTTGTCACCTTTCTTTATCCCATTAATACTAATCTCATCACTTTCCCCACTAATCTCATCACCTTCCTTAATAAAAGTCATGTGGGCTAAAGCCTAAGCCCTTCAGAACAGAGTGCCTCCTGGTCTCCTACTTTCTAAATGTAAAGTAGTCTTGTTTGTTTTGTTATACCGCACTGTCCCAGCATGGCAGAGTGGCACTCAACGTGGAGCTGGAAGAGAAGGTCTGCCATGAGCTGAGAAAAAAGGAAGGTCTGCCACAAGCAGAAAAAAGTGAAACTACAGACAGCGGAGAAGGTAGCTTTGCACTCAACAGAGTCACGACCTGAGTAGGCAAGTAGAAAATTTAAACCAAGATAACAATGGGGCAGAATCAATCACAGGAAACTAAACATTATATTCAATTGTTTAAATCTATGTTGAGACAGTAAGAGTCTGAGATAGAGGAATTGTCAGAAGCCATGATCTAATATAACCCTTGGTTTCCAGGCCAGGGTACTGTGGACCCAGAATGTTGGGATCTCATAGGAGAAAATTTATACCATGCCCATCAGTCTGGGGCCTGTCTTTCTGTTTCTTATTTTTCTACATGGGAATCTATCATTCCAGCCTTTTGTTATGTGGGATTCATCTATATATGAATATATATATATATACATACCGGGGTCTAGTAAGACATGCTTTGGAAAACTTGTGGGCCGTAAAGAAAAATCTATGCCTTCTGCTCCCCCTCAGACTGATCCCTTTCTTGATGAGAGTTTAAATAAGCCTTTAGCTGTGGAGGCAACACTAACTCCCCTTCAATCAGCCCTAAAATCTGCTAGTCTAGAGGCTCGAACCTAAAACTACTGCCCCTGATCCTCAAGTCCCAGGATAAAATATCCATGCGCATAACCCTTTTGATTTTAAAGCTCTTAAAGCTCTTCGGGAGAGTGTAATACAGAATGGAGTTACAGCTCTCTTTACTATGAGCATGGTAGAAAGCATGGGGACACTTCAGCTTCCCCCGTGGGCTTGGCATATGATAGCCAAAGCCACCCTAGATGGTACAGACTATTTAATTTGGAAGTCTAGCCTTTCAGATTTTTGTCAGGAACAGGCTTGCTTAAAACGAAAAGACAATGCTCCAATTCAACATACTTTTGAAATGTTGGTTGGGACAGGCCCTTTTCTTGACTCAGCAAAACAACTGACTTAAGATCCTGAGCCTGGCTGCCTGAAGAGCCTGGATGACAATTCCTGAGAGAGGAAATCCACAAGGATCTTTTGTACAATGCCTTCAAGGCCCTACAGAACCTTACCCACAGTTTGTGGACTGCCCTAACTCGAGCAGTATGTTGCCAAGTAGCACATTCTCAGGCCACAGATATTTTAATTGGCATATGAAAATGCAAATGAAGACTGTAAAAGGGCAATGGCCTCCTAAGAAATTCAGGAGGCACCTTTGATTTTATTAAGATGTGTCAAGATGTAGGAAGTACAGGTTATGCTCAAGCAATGCTTGCTGCAGCACTGAAAGGAACTTAGCAGCTCAGGAAAGAGATGTTTTAATTGTGGAAAAGAAGGACATTTTCGGAAAGAATGTAGAGCTCAATTAACAGGGAAATCATCCCTAGCAACAGGATCATCTCCAGGACCTGAGCATAACCCTGGTTTATGTTCTCCATGTCAGAAAGGAAATCACTGGGCGAATCAATGTTGGTCTCAGTTTCACCAAAACGGCACTCTATTAACAACCATTAGCAACTTCGGTGTCTGGAAATGGGAACAGGAATCGGGAATCAGGGCCTAGCCCCAGCCCCATCAACCAATGAGGGCATTTGTGGCTCAAACAGATCTTAAGATAGGAAAGAGTTGCCAGAAAGAAAGGGGAGCATCAGGATTTGGACGTTCAGGGACCTCTCAGGTCTTTTGGACTCAGGAAGTCACAACTGAATGTCCACAAATGACTATTAAGGTTAATGGAAAAAATATAAGGGGATTAACAGACACTGGAGCCAATGTTTCTATTATTTGTTATAGTGATTGGCCTCCCTGCATGGCCTTTAATTACCCAGACCCAAACAAGTTGAGGAGATTAGGAGTTCCCACTACAGTTCAAAGTCAGCAGACCTTTCCCAGGTGGACCAAAAGGAAAAACTGGGTTATCTGAAACCTTATGTTGCTGATATCCCATCACTTTGTGGGGAAGAGATCTTCTGTCTGCCATGAGACTTAAAGGAACAACTAAGGATGTCTGTTGTGGCATTCTAATGATTCTTCCCCTGGATGGAAACTAATGAAAAAATTAGGAAATCAAAAACAAACAGGCTTAGGAAAAAACAAAGTGCAAAAGAACTTATAAACTTGACCATTAAGCTTGATTAACATGGGATAGTGTTTGATAAGGATTTTTTAATAGGGACCATTGAAAATTCTCTGCTAGCCCATGCAGATGCTATACAATGGATTAATGATGGTGCAATTTGAGTAGATCGATGGCCCCTAACTCAGGAGAAACTGACTAAAATACATGAGCTAATAGCTCAGCAATTGCAAGCAGGATCTATTGAGGAAACTAACAGTCCATGGTATACTCCTATTTTTACTATTCCTAAAAAATCAGGTAAATGGAGACTATTACATGATTTAAGAGAAATTAATAAAACAATGTATGCTATGGGAGCCTTACAACCAGGCTTGCCTTCGACTGCAATTCCATGAGATTGGGCTTTAATTTTTATAGATTTAAAGGATTGTTTTTTCACCATACCATTAGCCCCTCAAGATAAATGTAGATTTGCTTTCTCTGTTCCTGCTTTAAATAACAAAGCGCCTATGAAACATATCAATCAAATGGAAAGTATTGCCAAAGGGCATGAAAAACAGCCCTACCATGTGCCAAAAATTTGTGGATTGAGCCTTAGCTCCTGTTAGACTTAAATACCCTGAGGCATGTATTATCCATTACTTGGATGATACTCTCCTCTCTGCTCCAGAAGAACAAGTTTTTAACATCTTGCTAGACACTGAAGTATATCTTAATGAAAAGGGGCTTAAATAAAATAAAATAAAAAAAACCCCTCCATTTCAATATTTAGGAATTTTGATAGAAGGCCATACTATTCCGCCACAGAAATTGCAAATTTGCAGGGACCAATTGAATATATTAAAAGATTTTCAGAAATTATTGGGAGATATTAATTGGCTAAGGCCTTATTTGGGGATTACTACAAATCAATTAACTCATCTTTTAAAAACATTAAAGGGCAATCCTGACCTTACCTCCCCACATACATTGTCTCCAGCAGCCCTCAAAGAATTACAGCTGGTTGAGGAAAAAATAGATGAGGTACAGTTGCAAGTATTGATTATGATAATTCTATTATTCTGATCCTGTTGCCTTCCATACATTCACCTACAGCAGTTCTAGTTCCAGAAATGCCACAGTCTGGCATTGTCAATGGATCCATCTTTCTAATGAAGAAGTAAAAACAACACCACTTTATGTGGACCTCATAGTTAAGGTTATTATCCGAGGCAGATGCCATCTTAAAACAACTGGTTGGAGCAGATCCAAATGTTAAACATGTCCCTCTAGACAAATTTATGAGAGAAACTTTACTCCAAACCTCACTGCCATGGTGGACTGCCTTAGCTGGATATACAGGGGAACTTGATAATCATCCACCCAAAAATAAACTTATAGAATTCCTACAAGAGACCTCTTTTATATTTCCAAAAGTCACCAGATCACAGCCTATTGCTAAAGCTCTTACTTATTTTACAGATGGATCTTCAAAAGCTAAAGCTGGTATTCAAAGTCTAAATATGACTAAAATTATACAAACTTCTTACACTTCTGCTCAAAAAGCAGACCTAATGGCTGTTCAACAAGTCTTAAAAAATAATCTCATATCCTTGTAATATTGTTTCAGATTCTCAATATGTGGTACAATTAGTACAAAAACTAGAAACAGCAAACTTGAAAGAACTAAATGATGAAGAGTTATTCCACCTGTTTTTTTTGCACACAAATTATGAGACAGAGGACATCACCATGTTTTATTACCCCATATACGTTCTCATACTTCTTTACCAGGTCCTTTACATGATGGTAATCAAAAGGTGGACCAGCTTATCATTTCTATTTTTGAAACTGCTCATGCTTCACATGCACTTCTCCATCACCCTGCAGCAATGCTGCATAGAGTTTAGTCTGTCTCGCGCTGTTGCCCAAGATATTATTAAATCCTGTCCATCGTGTCAAAGCTTAGCCCAAGTGTCTACCAATGATGGAGTCAATCCTAGAGGACTAAAAAGCAATCAACTATGGCAAATAGATATTACTCATGTTAATAGTTTTGGTCATTTAAAATTTGTTCATGTTACTGTTGACACATGCCTGTCAGCTCAGGCAGGTGAGACTTTTCAACATGTCAAAAACCATTATTTGGAAGCTTCTGCTGTTCTGGACCTTCCACAACATATTAAAACTGATACTGGTCCTACTTATGCTAGTAAGGCTTTTGCTGAATTTTGTCAAATTTGGGGTATTGTACATGTCACTGGCATCCCTTACAATCCCCAAGGACAAGCTGTAGAAGAACATACACATCATAAATTGAAATTCCAACTTAAAAAACAAAAGGGGGAACAGGAAGGCTCCTACTGCACAAGATTATTAAGATAAGCTTTGCTTACTTTAAATTTTTTCACCTGTAATGAACGAGGAATAACGCCAATGGAACAGCACTATGGCCAGAGTATTCCTGGTACCTCCCCATTAGCATACTGGAAAACACCTGAGGAAAATATATGGCAAGGCCCTGATCCTTTAATAACTTGGGGAAGACGTTATGCTTGTGTCTTTCCAGAAACAGCAGCTACAGCCTTTTGGATTCCTGGCAAGTGTATGAAACAGTGGCACGGAGGAAGACCAACTGACATGTGACTTCGGATGAATGACACTGGGAGTCTGGGGTTGACATAATGCTACATTAGATGTTCTGGCTTTACAAAAGGACACACCATTCTTGCAGTCCATTTTCTAAGCCAGGCTTCCCCTCACAGATGAAAACTACAAAAATCAGAACAGGGCCCACAACTCCATTCCTGGTCTTACTTGACATGGCCCTTAAGGTCTCAGGGAAGAGGCTTGTTTTACACAGTTGCACCTTATTCATGGCTGAAAATTCGGAATGGGAAATATGAGGTCTTTGTCCTGCTTGTTTGTATGTGTCTTTGTGTTGTGTATATATGGCATTGCCAAAATTAATTCATAAGAGAGCTCTACTTAATTGACTTAAAGGATATTAAGCACTTATATAAAGTCTCAAAAAACATAAGTAAACTAATTTTTGGTTCAGGTGACCTGGAAAATATTCAGTATTCAATATTTGTTATTAGATGTTAATGAAGTTAAAATTTGTTGATCTAATACAGACATGTCTTTAGAGTCATCAGCATAAGTATAATACCTATTGTACCTAGGTTTGATAAAAGTCAAATGAGATCCTGAGACTTCAATTACCCAACAGAGAAACTAAGGTCATTTAAGACTATTTATCAGTATGTTCGTTGCCATCCTGAGATGGTCTATACAAGAAAGTGCATGCTTTTAGAAACTATAAAATATAGTCCATGGTTGATTCAAAAAGTAGGAAAAGTTAGCTAGTGCAAAACTTGAATTTGGATTTGGTCTCACTGTTAAAAGGTTTTCTTAAAATGCTGCTTTTGATAACAGATTATGTGAATTTCTTTGCCTTTAGTTTGTATTTGCCTTTGAAATCCATTGTTAATTTGGTTGAATAAGTAATGTTAAACAAAAATCTATGATTCTATCTGACCAGGTATTTTTAAACTTTTCCTGGTATATATATATATATTTTACAAACTTCCTAAATATAAATTACAGGGGAAACATTGTCAAATGAAAAGTATGGCACAAAGAATTCATGCCTCATTGTCAGACTTTTGCCATCCTGATGCCCTTATGGCATGGTAACAGGCTGGTCCTAAACCAGAGAAGTTAAGGTAGGTAAGCAGTAGTTGTGAATTAATCAGTCAGGGCCGTGGGAAATCCAAGATGGCCGCTTGGTTCTTCCCGGCTCCCTGGCAAATCCAACAATGACAAAGAAATAGTTAGAAAATGTGTTTTCCATTTGGGGTAGACTTTCTACAGTCCTAATTTGGCTATTTTGGTAAAAATGAGGGTAATTTTAAAGAAAAAGACTGTTTTGATTCATATTCTAGTTTTGTGTCTTGAGATTAGTGCTTACTGTCTAAAACTCACCTCCCAAGTAGTTCTTTGCCTCTATGTTACATTATTATAAACTTGAACTGAGTTATTAAGAAAAATAATCTAAGTGCGTTTCTGAAGCTGATTGCCGTAATCTGTCTCTGGGCAAATATCAGATGTCCCATGATAACCAGGGGAATATATATATACTCTGGAAGAATATCATTGAAAGGGTTGTCTCCAGCCTAGATAAAAGGTTTCTTACTAGGAATTGTTAAGTGCTGTATGCACAAAGAAAGTGAAGAAAATTAACTCTCAAGTTTATATTTCTCACTAAAGAAGGGCCTCTACATTCTCTTTACAGAGAGAATTACCAACTTCTAAATCACCCTAAAACAAGGCCCTAATAAGAAAAATACCAATGCATGGACAAAAAGAAGACAACATCAGAAGTAGTCCACTATCCCAAGATTGTCACACTTGACTCGTATGGTTATTTGTTTTACTTTTGATTTACCCTGGTAGGTTTCTTCCCTCCAAGGCTCTTATTATTGATGTTACTAGGCAGGATGCCCTCACCTGGTCAGTTAATACCTCCTCTGACCCAGACCATAAATACATTTTCATCTAATGTTAACAGGATGAAAGCTCTTAACTTAAATTTTTGATTATGACTTTACTAATACTGCTATCTATATTATTTTTATTAACTTCACAAAATTGCTATTTCTTGCATTGCCGAATTTGTACCTGAGTCTCTGATAAAATGGTATATGGTTCCATATGAGGTCAGTGATCTCTAGATATGGGAAAATGCAACAAGAGGGAATATTTTCCTGGACCATAATAGATGAAGAAGATAGGTGGTCCAGAGACTTTTGGCTACTGTTAATAAGGTCTAGTCCAATTACAGTACATTGAGTTGCCTATCAGCAAAATCTTTGCCAGATCTAGGAATATTCATTCCTAGCACCATGGGACAAAATGGTCATGATATGCCTCCCAAAACTATGGTCGAGTTTATGACCATGGGGGAGCACTGTGAACTGAAGTTTGGCACTTGTCATCAGCCTCTACATGGAGTAAAGCATGAGCCACTGCAGCTGCAGACCCACAGCACCCCCTGAGCAGAACTCAGCATGGAGACCAGGAGTGAGGCCCTCTGTGCTCTGGGAACACTGACAGAACAGACCTTCAGATAGTTAAGATTTTAAGTAAGGATTTTTATGGGCCCAAATTCTTGCATCTTCTCATATGTAGAAAAACAGGAGTCATTGACAGTGGTATCTGCATTGGCCATTAGAGAGAAAAGGCAGAATGGAGCAGCTGTGGGTCAGACATCCAAAGTAATACTAGGAAATATTATGCGAATAATTTTAGGCAAGTCTCTGTATTGCTGAGAACTTAAGGTTTCTGTGCCCTGTCAGACTTGATGCCACCAGCTGTTCTCAAAGCAGCATCAGCTGGCAGCTGCAACCTTACATTTTCAAGGTCTTCTCTTATAACAACAGAAAGGAGACAACATGTATAAGGACCAATAGTTCCTGTTATTTATGTCTTAATACAACATCAAACAAAACCTACTTAGATAAAACTGCACTCCTCCTTCGATAGTACCAGTACCAGCCTAAATTCCAAGCCTCTGTTTAGTCTTATTTCTCTTTTCTTCCCCCATCCTCTATAGTGGGAATCTGCCATGTCCAGCCACCCAGTAATTGTCACCCCCTAACCAGCAGGAAGTAGCTACAGAAGAGAGGACCGTTGCACCATCCTATATAAGAAAGGGCTGGAATGACAGGTTCCCAGGAGGATAGAGACAGACCCCCACCCCCTGAATGGGGCTGTTCACCTCAGAGACCTGCTGTGGACATGGTCTGCAGAATCGGACTGATCTTCAGAAAGCTAATGAACACCCTGTAATCGAAATTTACTATGAATACCCCGTAATCAGAATTTATTATGACTGTTCATATGCAGCAAATAAATTAAAAAGGGGGAGATTTTGGAGACCACTGGACAGCCTCATATCTCATAGCTATGCTACCCAGAATGCATCAGCTCTCCATCTCTCAAACTCCAGTGTGAAAAATCCTAAGGGGTGCTCTTACTGACTCGGTTTGGCTCAGGTGTCAGCCTCTAAATTGTACATCAAATCCCTAAGAAAGGTTTCAAAAATAGAGATTTCCCATGTTCCACACTTCCAAGGTTCTGATTCATTTGGTCTAGGGCATGGCTCAAGAATCTGCATTATTATTATTTTACCAGTTTACCCAGTAGTTCCAATGAGAAGATCTAGAGCAATAAACTGTGTGACCATGATGTTATGATTGGCAGCTCTCCTCAGAATGACCTGGATGGAATGGGGAGTCGGGCAGTTCCCCCAACAGAGGATGTTCCTCTTGCTGGTTTTAAGGAGCAGACAAAAAGAATAGCTGCTCACTGTATCGTATGTAGAGTTTGGGAATGCAAGATCATTAGAATATTTTAAGGAGGTATTAGAGCATCTGGAGAAAATTTCATAGCCTAAACTCTGTTTGTCTAGTCTGAAGCTAAATTCCTGAGCTAATAAAGAAGGGAAGCTAGAGCTACAAATAGTATGAGGTTATTCTAGAGGAAGCTATGGCTGAAAACTCAAGGCAGACTCCATTTATGTATGTAACATGCTTTAAAAATGCCTGGATAATTAAGAAGCTTATCATTTACCATAAATATAGTATCTCTCTCTCTCTCATACACACACACCCAGAAGGAAAGCAGAAGCATACATTTGCCACTTGACCCAGTCCTAGAATCACAGCCTGAAGTTGTATGAACAGTGACAGCTTCCAGAAAAATGAAACTTAGATAAGTGTGTATGCATACACTTTATAGTAACTAATAATATTGAGCATCTATGCTGTTATAGGAACTATTTCAGGAATTTTATGTTTTCTATTTTTCACAACAATGCTATAAGATAGATATCAGCATTACATTCATCATGAAGAAAACTGAAGCTTAATAGGTAGGGAACTTGTTCAAGGTTATACAGGAAGTGGCTGATTCTGGATTCAAAATAAGGTCTGCATTCAGAGATTGTGCTTCTTTTTGCTGCTTAGGTTGATCTACTTTTGTGCCATAAATCTTGCAATACCTTCTGCAAAACCAATAAAACTTTGATCAAAATTCACATATATTTGTATGTCTAAACACTAAATGGTACCTATTTTTTTAAATATACATATGTGTGCATATATTTCAAACACATAAAAGTATACACTGGTAATTGGAAATATGTATATTTTGAAGTTTAAGAAAACTATCTAGCATTAAAAATTATTTAAATAAAATAGCTGACTATCTGAATCCCCATCAAATATCTTTGGGATTCTGGTCTTTCATTCCTGTTACTATTACTTTGACATGGCTAAAGAGATCCAGAAAAAACTAGAAATTTAGAAACCCAAAGCCTCTACATTACTTGAAGCAACAGACCCTTAGTTCTACTTGAATTTAGGAATTTTCACTTTCATGAAAACTCAGTAACTTGAGATTAATAAATTTGGCCTAAGTGATTCAGACATTCAATAAATTAATATGATACTTGGATGAATCTGGAGCGTCCACCAATAGACAACTTTTTACCTGCAGTTCACAAATACTATTTAAAAAATCCCCATATTACCCAACTTATACTTGAAACTCAGTTCATCTATAGGTATTTGCAGGGTGCAATAAATCAGTCACTCTTCTCTTCCCTATAAATCTGTTTGTGTTGGCCTGGGTCAAATAATAAGTAACAAAAGTCAATGATTTATATTTGGGAAGATGGCTCAGTTCTTTGATTTTTTTTTTTTTAATTGCAAGAGAATATCCCTGACTCGTCAGACAGAACATTCAAATGGTGTCACATGGCCATACATTCTGCAGCTGTCAGGAAAGCACTCCAAATGCTCTTTTTTAAATTTTTTTGGAGGCTGGGACAGGGGTCGGCAGATGGTCAGATAGTCACTTCAACATCTCTGCTAAATTGCAGTCATGCATGCGGGTCAGGGTTATGAAGGCATGATGAATCTATTATCCACGCCAGGTCAACTAGCTTCTCTTGCTACAAATCATACTAGGGGTACACAACCTATTAACTTCATACATGGATAATAGATAAATCACTCAAAAGCATTGATTTTATACTGAGCCACCTTTATTAATGTCACAAGAGCCGAGGGTGTCAGAAAGGCTTGAAATATCACAGGTGTCCATTGCTGAGAGGCCCAGATTGTGTTAATGAAAGGAATGTGCTGGATTACTGTCTAGGCATCTTTGACTTCTTTGCTCTCTCTGGCATTTTCCCATCCCACGAAACATCAGAATCTTTTCTTCTAACATTCTTAACATATTTTGAATCATTTCCTCCATCACCATTGGCAAAATCCAGCCATCAATTATGTCTTAAATGGCATACCTGCATCATACCCTGGATCCTAAGAAATGTACACCCAATATTGTAGCTAGGGTGATCTTTTTAAAACACAGATATTATTATGTCACCTTTTTTTTTTTTTTTTCTGCTTAAAATTATCCAAAGGCTCTCCACTACCTTCAAGATAAAATTCAAATTCCTCCATATGTTATCCAAGACACCAAATTCCAGATCCTCTCTCTCTCTCTCCAGCCTGGTCTCTCTCTCTCTCTCTGCATCCTACTTCATAACTTGAGATGCAGTCATTCTGAACTCCCAGGCCATGGACCTGGGAACACGTCAACTTGCTATTTCCTGAGAGGCCCTCTTCTACTCCCTTCTCTGCAGCTAGCTTCCTCTCACCTTTCCTAAGCAAGTTCAGGTATAACACCTCAGGGAAGCATTCCATTTTGGGCCAGCTATCTACTGCACTCAGCTCCTCTTCATGGTTTCTGCCTACTGACTTCTCTGTGTCCTCTCCCAGGCTGAGAGATTTTATGAAATAAGGACTGTGCCTAGTGCCTTTGTCTAGTAAATCTTAGACACCTATATTTATGGAAGACATTTGTAGGATTCGCCTTATGTGGCAAGCGGTCAATGTACTGACCAATGCTGCTGGGGAAGAGGGGTCATCAGCTTGTCCGCAAGCTATCTAGTGCCTTTCCCCTCTCTTTTTATATCATCATAGTAATATAAAACATATTATAATAAAATTCCTTCCATCAAGGAACTTGCAGTTCAGTGGAAAAGATATTTTATTCATGATTTAGTGTGAGAAATTTTCTACTTGTGTTAATTTCTAAAGAGGCAGCTTTCTGCAAAGGGAAGACTAGAAAGGTCTCTTGGAGGAAAAAATACTTGAGTTTAATTATGACAGCAGTTTCCTTAGAAGCAACGAGATAAGGTTTTTGTGTCTGCTGGGCATAGGGCTGAATTCTAGTTCCATCTTTTACTAACATCATGACTTTTGACAAGTGACTTAATTTCTGAGATTAATGGACTAATGTAAATGCTTTTAAATTATGAATATGCCCTAATGTGTAAAATGAAGTCAGCACCATCCATCTCATGGGGATGTTACTAAATGTGGTTAGTTTCCTGCTGTATTAAAAGTTACAGAGATTAAATGTAGAAAAAGCGTAAGCTGCAAACACATATAGCAAAGACCACACCTTCTTCATCATAAGATAACTGACACCTGACAAACTGGGAGGAAAAAAAAAGGAAAGCTGGTACCAAAGGAATTCTTGTTAGATTAAGGTAAATTGTTCATTGAGACTTGGGTGCTAGGTTTCAAACTTCCTCAATGAGCCTCATCAACAAACCTTGTGAGAACTACCCAATGAGCATAAAGGAAATGTTAGGGAGAATAATGATGTATGTATGCTACACCGAATCTTTATATTAATTCATTTAATAATCATAAGAGCCCTAGGGGGTGATGACAAACACTTTAGCCTCATTATCAGATGTGGAAACTCAGGCACAGAAAGGTTAAGGATTCAGCTCAAAGCAACTTGACCAGCAAGTGACAGAGCCAGGAGTGAAATGCAGGCCATGTGTCTCAACCTCACTGCACTTACAGTGGCAGAACACAGACATAACCCAATCATCTACCAACTATTCACTGAAATCACACTGCATTCCAGATACTGTTCTAGGCAAACTGGATATAGAGGTGACCCTATATTTATATATAGTAAATATTTAGGGAGGAGACCGAGGTTAACAAAGTAAACAATAAATAAGTACTATAAATTTCAGATATGAGTAAGTGCAGTTAAAAAACCATAAAGCTATGAAAAGGAGAAAATGTGACTGGGAAAGCTGGTAGTAATTTCAGTGGAGTACAAAAGAGAGATTTTTCCAAGAGACAGTTGAGCAGATATTTAAATGATGAAGTGAGCAAACCATGTAAAGATTTTCCCAGGCAGATAGAATACCACATGCAAAGGCCTAGAGGTGGGAAAAGCTTGGCATTTGAGGAATGGTGACAAAGACATTGTGGCTGGAGATAAATGTCCTGGGAGTTGATATTGATTTGGACCAGGATTCAGCAGAGCAGGTGGTAAGATGTGACTAATTTTGAAATATATTTTTATGGTAGCACCAGGAGGACTTGTTCTGGACGCCAAGCGAAAAAAGAGGAATTATTCAAGACTCCTAGATTTTGGGGGGGCTTGAATGATAAGGAATATGATAGATCTAATTAGTTAAGATGAGGGTAGAAGCAGCATTGGCCCTGAGGGTAGGGAATACGGGGAAATCATGAATTCTTTCAGGGATATACTAAGTTTAGAAGACCTTCTTAATGTTCAGGAGAGATGCCAACTGGGAAGCTACCTGTACATATGTGAAATGTGAGAGAAAGGTCCTGACTTCAGATTTGAAGATCATCAGTAGATAACTGGTATTTAAAGCCATGAGTCTGATGGGGTCACCTTGGGAATGAGAGACTAAGAAGAGGTCTGGGTGCACTCATTGGGTTTCTGGAGTGTTTCAACATTTAGAAGAGGAGCCGGCAAGGAGACAGAAAGGGCACTGATGCTATGGTAAATAAACAGGAGAGTGTTTTGTTCTAGAAGCCAAGAAATTAACATCTCTGAGGAAGGAGGTAGAGACAGCTGCATCAAATACGGCTGAGACGTCACTTACCTCATCTCAGGATGGAGAACTAATACCATGCTAGTATTAAGCAAGAGGAACCTGCTGTGACTTTGATAGGGATGGTTTTAGGACTACTGTGGAGATGAAAACATGAAATAGGTTAAAATAAGAAAATGAGGTACTAAAGTGGAGTTAGTGAAAATAGACAATTTCCCTAGATTTTTGGTTAAGCAAAATAGAACGAGGCAATAATGGGTGGGGGATATTGAGTCAAGGCACATATTTTAAGATGAGAGGTATGACATCATGTCTATATTAAATTTATCCAGGAAAAAGTGAGGGAGAAAACAGATATTGCAGGAGAGAGAGGAGAAAACTGCAAAAGCAAAGGCCTTAAATGGACAAGAGTTTATGGGGTCCAGGTCACAAGTGAAGAGGTGGCCTTGGAAAGAAGCAGGGAAAATCCCTTCATTGTAATGGGGAGGGCACACAAGCGGATCTGGTCATCCAAAAGTAAGGTGGTTTTTGTTTGAGGATGAGGCAGGGCATGTTTGAGATTTGAGGGGAGCAAATGAGATATGAAATTGTTGTCCCCCAGAACAAGGAAATAGTTTTTCTAAAGACATTTATAAAAACTGTTTCGGTGTTGTGAGGGTTCATTTGAAACCAACGGCGATAAATTTAAAGTGAGCTGACGAGGTGCTTCTCTAGCCAGGCTCAGCTGCCCAGGTGCTGGCATGGAGTTAAGTAGGAAGGTGTAGGTTTAACCAGGGTAGATTAACAAGGGCTGAAATTTTGCTGGATGAACACACACACACACACACACACACACACAAGAGAGAGAGAGAGAGAGAGGAGGAAAGAAGTTGGGCATGCGAAGGAGAATTAAGAGTGATGGACCAGGGAACACATTCTAGGGGAAGAGAAAGAGGAGGGTGTAAAGAAGGGTGAAAACAGGAGGCAAATGGTAGAATCAGTGATTCCAGGTCCCAGTGGGGGTGAAGAATTTTTGGAGTGGAGATCCTAGAATAAGTGATCAGGACAGAGAGGAGGTGCTGTTCAGAGAAGATAAGGCTTGACAGAGAAGTTTTGGAGAGGGTGCAGCTAATGGCAAGGATGAGGTTCAGAGTATGACGGGGAATCCTATGGCAGAGAGTAAGAGAAGGGAGATGACATCCGAGATTATGAAGCAAGTAAGTCTCAAGTCACACACTGGAACTCACAGGTGTCTGACTCAGGGAGAGAATATTCTACCTCACACAAATGTTAGCTGCTATGTCTGACCTTTAAAGCCAGGTAAGTGGTGTTATTGTTAAGATGTATATATGTGTGGGTTTTAGGGGGAGAGAGGTTGGCCTCAGAAGTGGGAGATCTGTGAAATCAGACAAGGTCCTATGTTTAGAAGGCCCCTGCTGTGGCCATCTTTTAATTCTCACTAGTTTTTAAACAAGGACCCCACATTTTCATTTTGCATTTCATCCCCTAATTTATATAGTCCGTTCCAGAGAGATTGGTGATTTAGAAGAGAAATGTCTTCTCTTTTCTCATTGGGGCTAATTTTCCATAAGCTCCACTTTTCTCCATTTAGCAGGCCATTAAAATTTTATCAAAGTTCATAATGGAAGTTTTAAAGAACTCATCTGTCAAACACTTAACCATTAATGTAAATTTCCTTTTAAAACCACTCACAATAAAAATTAGTCTGAAAGTGAGAAATTCCCTGACTCAGGAAAGTGAATAATCCGTAAAATGAAAAGGAAAAATAAATTTAAATGTAGAATCTAGAGTCTGAATTCATGCTTGAATGACAGCTTAGGAAAAATACTTACATTTTTATTTCTTAATATAAATGCATTACATGTTTATTACAGAAGGTGTAGGAAATACATGTAAACAAAAAGAAGTAACTAAAAATTACTCCAAAATCTTTAACATAGAACTTTCTTTGTGCTTATTGGATTCTATTTGAATACCATTTTAAAACATTTTTTTAAATTTAATCTAGTTGGATCTTTTGTCCTTGTAATTAAATATTTTTATATGATATTATCATAGTATAGCAATTGTCTGTTATGTGGACATGTAATAATGTATCATTCAACACTTGTCTTTTTCAGTCTTTAAGATTATAAACAATACCAATATAAACATTCTTTGTGGACTTGCATGTTTCTTTAAGTACAATTTCTGGGTCAAGATGTGTGTCCATTTTAAAGTCTTTGCTCTCTATTTCTAAACTGCTCTTTTATGGGTGCTCCAATTTCCAGGCCCACTCAATGGCAGTGAATATTAACCTTCTTTTGAAATGTTTTGTCAATTGGGTTGACAAAAACTGTTTCGGACCATTATTCTTTGTCTAACAATAAGGTTGAGCAGCTTTTTCTATGCTACTGGCCTTTTGTTTTTTGATGAATGTCCTGTTAATATCTTTTATCCATTTTCTTTTTTCTAGGTGGTCTTTGGCCTTTCTCTTACTGTTCTGTAAAATATTTGTATGTATTATGGTTATGGTATACAGGATTTGCCCAATTTGTCAAAGTCTTGCCAAGGCCTTACCAAAGGTGCAAAGCTCTGCAGGGTTGCTATCTTTTCTCTATGGGGGAGATTTTAAAATACATCATTTAAAAAAAAACAACTAAAAAATGCATAGTAATGGTAGTTATGAAGATGGTACTAAGTGGTAAGGACAGAGACGAAGTGATGGAATGAAAATGAAAATATTTTGTAGTATATCTTAAAATGTATGGCAAAACATTAATAATGAAAACAACAGGAAAAAAAGTATCATGCAAGTCCAGTGAGTATTTCTGTCTTTCGCATTCATTTTTCCAAATCTTGGAAATACAGTTTACATACTGAATATTCTGGTGATTTGGACTGCTTGTCTTTGCACCCTCCACTGTAAGCTTTTCATTAATAGCCTCATTGTGATCCTGATGGAAAAGTCCAGGGTATAATACACAATTGCATATTTCACAAGACAACCCATTAGGATACAGAATGTGGAATGCCCGATTGGGGTTTTGGATTATTGGATTTTTCTTACCCTCTCCAATGTAATTTCTTCAAACTCATATTCAATTTCTGTCCCATTGACCTGTAAATTAAAAAAAAAAAAAAAAAGAGAGAGAGAGAGAATGATTAGATATATTTTAGGAGGAAAGACTGGCATTTTAAATAACATTGGGGGGTTACATTTCATCCTGCTCTGAATAAACCACACTATATTGATGTTTGTGATTGTATGTTTTCATCCAAATGGAATAAAATCCAAGCTTTTCTAAAATATGAGTGAGAATATACCAAAAAAAATTTGCTTATTGCATCCCTTAGAATTTTGTGATGTTTTTGGGGAAAGAAAACAATACAAAATACGTACTGTGAGTTTAGAGAGAATAAATCATCCAGGATGAATGCTATAGTTACAAGGAAAACATTTCCTAATATCTTAAAAATTTTCCATGAATAGACACTAAAATATGACCAAAAATCAGTGGTAAGGGCAATACGACCATATTACTTTTTTTTTTTTTTGCCTGTAATACAGCATTAAGAAAGATCATGTCAGATAAGGAATGTCTTCTTTATTGGCTCAAGCTCAAGGTAACACATCCCTATTATCCTTTTGTTACATTTGCTAGGAAGCCCTGGACCATGTAACTATGTATGCCTGGGTACTTCAGCAGCAATGAGAAAAGAACAAACCAGGACACATTTGAAATTCCTAATAAGAAACCATTTTAACCATCGAACCAACCCTTAAATTGATTTGAACTTACAGAGAGAAACACATTTTAAATATAGCTAAGCAACATATAACATATGCCTTCAATTTCAACAGACATGAATACTGAACATATAAAAAGCTACCTTAAAATAATCTAACAAATATTCAATTCCCACTTTTATCTATTGAGTCCTTCTGAGCCAGAAAAAACTTTTGAGCAAGAAAATTCTTGAATTGGCTGTTTATTATTTCTTATGTAAGTCTCAGCAATATCATTAACATTTAGAAATTAGAAAAAAGCCTAATTTTTAACTAAAAAGCCTTAATTTTTGTAGTGGTCTAACTTCAATTTACTGTCCCTTCTTAAGAAGAATTTAAACATAGTTATTGCGTATTGAGAGCTCTATGGAGGCAAGGACCACAAAGCCCCCATTACCCAAGAGAGCCTGGCAAAAAAGAGATGATGAAGGAATAAAAATGAATGAATAAATGACTGAACTAAGTAATTAAATTATTTATCTGATTTATAAACATAGGCATTTGTGGTTTCTCTTCCATAAGGAATTTGTATATGGTATCATTAACCAAAGTATAATTATAACTATAACCAGCAAATATAAAGAATGACAATAGATTTTACTTTTGTGTGTCCACCAGCCGCTTAGAGCATGTTTTTGATTTTCTAATTACATGAGCTAATTGGTGAATCACATTTTGCTGTGTGACTACATTATCAAAGAGCCCTAAACCAAATTTGATTTTTCTGGGTTTCAGCAACTTAATGACTCAGAGAAGAAAACCTGATGATGTTAATACTAAGCTTTAGCAGCTTTACATACATTTTTTTGTTCCTCATATGTAAGAGTACAAAATGAAACTCAAAATCCCTGTATGTATGTGTTCTGTATTAATCCTTTTTTCATTTTTTTAAATAACAGTCTTTAGTTGACAGAGGGCAAGCAGAAAGGGAAGGCTGAGTTAATGTGATGTGTTTTAATTCTCTCACTATGGCTCCATGAATCTTTTTTTCTTCACTTCAGTGCTTCTCGAGAGTGGAGCCCTTCACATTATTAAAGTGCTGCAAACTGTAGAGAAAAAAAAACAACTTCAAAGAGAAGAAATAAGCCTCTGATAATAAATATCAGAGGTTAAAATTCTATTAGTAAGTGTTTAAAAGACAAGAATATTTAGTGACATACATTGCATAGTTGGGATCTACCAAAATCTTCGCTTAATATATCTATGATGATATATGCTGACTTTTAGATCCTAGAAGCATTATCTGTACATATCCTAATCTGTATTCAGAAGTTCCTTAGTCAGCAAGATGAAAACTATAGCTACATATACTCAATGGGTCTTGAATTTTCAACCCAAGGAAAAACACAGGCAAATTAATCATTTGCCTTATTCAAGTCTCTTTATAAGAAGGGAAGATGACATCCAAGTTAGGATGTAATTTTACTTTTAAAAGAAAATATTCCATGGCTATAACAAGAATTAGTGAAATTATAAAGGGGTGAAAGGATTTTAGCATAGGTAAGGCAATATTTCAACCTTTACTAGAGGAACATATAAAAACATGGAATAACATTAATTACATGAGGCTGTCCAGTTTTCCCAGCACCACTTGCTGGAAAGACTGTTTTTTTCCCCCCCATTTTATATTCTTGTCTCCTTTGTTGAAGATTAATTGACCATAGGTATCTGGGTTTATTTCTGTATTCTCTGTTCTGTTCCATTGGTCTGAATGTCTGTTTTGGTACCAGTACCACACTGTTTTATTTACTGTAGCTTTGTAATATTCCCTGAAGTCTGGGAGAGTTATGCCTCCTGCTTGGTTTTTGTTCCTCAGGATTGCTTTGGCAATTCTGGGTCTTTAATAGTTCCATATATATTTTTGGACTGTTTGTTGTAGTTCCATGAAAAATGTCATGGGTAGTTTGATAGGGATTGCACTGAATCTGTAGATTGCTTTTGGTAGTATGGCCATTTTTATGATATTAATTTTTCCAAACTAGGAGCATGGAATACCCTTCCATTTCTTTGAATCCTCTTTAATTTCCTTGATTAATGTTTTATAGTTCTCAGCATATGTCTTTCACCTCCTTGGTCAGGTTTATTCCAAGGTATTTAATTTTTTGGGGGTGAGATTTTAAAAGTTATTACGTTTTTGAATCCTTTTTTTTTGATATTTCCTTGTTAGTATACACAAATGCAACCAATTTCTGAATGTTAATCTTGTATCCTGCTACACTGTTGAATTCATTGACCAGTTCAAGGAGTTTTTGTGTGGAGTCCTTAGGGTTTTCTATATATCATATCATGTCATCTGCACAGAGTGACAATTTTACCTCTTCTCTTCCAATTTGGATACATTTTATTTCTTTTGTTTGTCTGATTGCTGTGGTTAGGCTGTCCAACACTATGTTGAATAAAATTGGTGAGAGTGGGCATCCTTGTCTTGTTCCAGATTTTAGGGGGAAGGCTTTCAGTTTTTCTCCCATCAATGACACTGGAACACACACTCACACCATGCACAAAATAAACTCAAAATGGCTTAAAAACTTAAACATAAGACAAGACACCATAAAAGTCTTCAACATTCTCTGACATCAACCTTACAAATGTTTTCTTGGGTCAGTATCCCAAGGCAATCAGAAATAAAAGCAAAAATAAACCAATGGGACCTAAACAACACATTTTGCACAGCAAAGGAAACCATTAAAAAACAAACAAACAAACAAACAAAAACAAAAGACAACCTACAGAATGGGAGAAAATAGTTTCAAATGATGCAACTGCAAGGGCTTAATCTCTAAAATATACAAACAATTTATACAACTCAACAGCAAAAAAAACCCAACAACTCAATTGAAAAATGGGCAAAAGACCTGAATAGACATTTCTGCAAAGAAGATACACATGAAAAAATGCTTAGCATCACTAATTATTAGAGAAATGCAAACCAAAACTACTATGAGGTACCACGTCACACCTGTCAGAATGGCCATGATTAACAAGTCAACAAATAACAAATGCTGGAGAGGGTGTGGAGAAAAGTGTACCCTCTTACAATGTTGGTGGGAATGTAAATTTGTGTAACCCCTATGGAAAATAGAATGGAGCTACCTCAGAAAACTAAATATAGAACTACCATATGACCCAGAAATCCCAACCTTGAGCATATATCTGGAACCAAACTTTCCTTAGAAAAAACACATGCACGCATATGTTCATTGTAGCACTATTCGCAATAGCCAAGACACGGAAACAACCTAAATGTCCATCAACAGATGAATGTATTTCTAAGAAGATGTGGTATATATCCACAATGGAATACTACTCAGCCATAAAAAAGAACAAAATAATGCCATTTGCAGCAACATGGATGGAACTAGAGACTTTCATACTAAGTGAAGTAAGTTAGAAAGAGAAAGACAAATACCATATGGTACCGCTTATATCTGGAATCTAATATACAGCACAAGTGAACCTTTCTACAGAAAAGAAACTCATGGACTTGGAGAACAAACTTGCGGTTGGCAAGAGGGAGGGGGAAGGAGTGGGATGGACTGGAGATCTGGGGTTAAAAGATGCAAACTATTGCATTTGGAGTGGATAAGCAATGAGAACTTGCTGTATAACACAGGGAACTATATGATGGAACAGGATGGAGGAAACTGTGAGAAAAAGAGCCAGATCTATGTCCTGCCTAAATATCCCTAAGAAATCCTACCACTTCCTTTGGCAAGATCTTGGGGTAAAGGATGAAATAGAAAGAACTAAGAATACCTCCATTTTATTTTATTTTGTTTTATTTTGTGTTTTTAGGGGCATACCCATGGCAAGTGGAGGTTCCCAGGCTAGGGGTCCAATCAGAGCTACAGCTGCTGGCCTAGGCCACAGCCACAGCAACACAGGATCTGAGCCATGTCTGAAAACTACAACACAGCTCATGGCAATGTGGGATCCTTAACCCACTGAGCAAAGCTGGGTTCAAACTCATAGCCTCATAGATGCTAGTCAGGTTTGTTAACTGCTGAGCCACGATGGGAACTCCAGGATACCTCTATTTTAAACAAAAGTACATATGACTGGGTTGTGACATTTGTGAAAATTTAGTAACTTTTCAGGTGAGTACACCAATACAATAGTCTTTAAGTATTTTTTTTACATTTGCTTGGAAAAGTGATTGCTTACTGAGAGATAAAGAGCCAAGAGGTATAAACAGTAATTCCTCCTAGCCATAATTTTGTGTATTGTCACTCAGCAAAACCAAAAACCCCCCACAACTTTGTGGCAAATGACTATATCTAGGGTGGATAAACAACAAAGTATTACTATGTAGCATGGAGAACTATATTCAACATCCTGTGATAAACCATAATGGAAAAGAATATGCAAAAGAATATATATGTATAGCTGAGTCACTTTGCTATAAAGCAGAAATTTACACAACACTGTAAATCAACTATACTTCAATAAAATTTTAAAAAATAACTGCTTCAACCCCTTTCTCCCCCCTCCAAAAAAAAAATTTGTTGGGAATTGCCGCCATCATCTTCTGAGGGGTTTACAGGCAACCTACTGTCTGAACTTGCCTTGGTAATCTCATTCCACTCCCAATAAGGGACAATATGTGCCTTTTAATTCACAAAGCATCTGTCCTAAAAAGAGTTCTGCCAAATCCTTTTTTCCAGTGATATTTAAGCACCCTGGTAATGTTTTATGCTCCTGATAGTTTGGTGCCTGTACAGCTGCACAGAGAGGGTTCCCATTATCCCAGCTCTGACTCTGATTATCACTTACCACCTCCTCTCCACCTGGACAAGCAAGAGCACTGGCAGTGTTTTAAACATGGAGGGTCAGTAAAGTAGATGGAATTGTCCAGTTTTGAAATGTTTTTCTTCAGATACTCGGTTTTTCTGAACCTAATGGTTATGTAGTAACAGCTGGTAGGTTTCTCTGGTGGCTAGAAAATCAAATTGATACCACACATTGTCCCACACTCTTTTGGGCATGTGGCTTTCCTGGCCTCATATGGAAGCTAACACAAGAGCATAACCTATTCAAATTCAAACTTGGTATTTAAAGTTATAATTTCATAAACTTTGAATGCTTTACACACATTTTTTTCTCTTTCCAACAGGCTTTAGTTAATTTCACTGCTTTTTTTCCTCCCTTCAGTGCTATAGTAACCACCTGCCTGGGTGATAATATAATTTGATTTTGAGATCTATTTTTATCTCCTGAAAAGAGGTTTTTCATGCATAACACATGTGAACTATTCCCTGTTTTAATAGTCTTTAACTGGAATCTTAAGTAATGATTTTTTTTGAATTCTTTTTTATTTTTTGCCACATGTGTAATTTCATTAAAACTAACAGCATACTAAAATGTAAGATGAAAGAATTTTTATACATTCCCATGTCATGTATTACAACAAGTGCTGAAACATGAATATCAAAGTGTCGACTTTTTAGGACTAAACACAATTCCACCCAATGAATAAGTATTGAGCACACAAAATGTGCCAACTGATGTGAGAGGTACTGAGAAAATAAAGATTTTAAGATATAATTCCTATTCTCAAGAAGCATATAGTTCTTAAAGAGGCACCAAACACAAATATATATATTTGTCTTTTAGGACTGCACCTGCAGCAATATGGAAGTTCCCAGGTTAGGGGCTGAATCAGAGGTGCAGCTGCTGACCTACACCACAGCCACAGAATCGCGGGACCTGAGCCACATCTGTGACCTATACCACGGCTCACGGCAACACCAGATCCTTAACCCACTGAGCGAGGCCAGGGGTTGAAACCACATCCTCATGGATATTAGTCAGATTTGTTTCCACTGTTCCACAATGGGAACTCCCCAAACACAAATAATATTAAAACCTCACAGAAATGTGACATCCAATATACAAAATGTAGTGGTAGACTAGAGTCATGGCCCCTCTATTGCCACACGCAAGGTCTGTACAGCTCTATTTACTATTTGTTGTATATACATATATGTTTGATTCCTTAGTAGTATAGAATATGACAGATAATGTAATAATTCTGCCCTTTATTATGAGTAATTATGACGTAGTAAAGAAGACATCTTTGTATCTTATGGTTTTAGCATAGAAAGCTGCCATTGGATATTAGGAGGAATGCATTGATCATAGAGTTAGGACATCTGGTTTCCATGGCCTCTTGCCACTCTCAAAGCAAGACATGGCCTCTTTTCGCTCAGCTTTGTTTGTGGTTGCAGCGTTCAACACTGCCTACCACAAAGATGCGCAGTGAATCAGTAATCAGTAAATGACATTTGTTGGATAAGTAAAACCTGAAGCTCTTAAAGAAGACCTTGGCTGCTAATGAGGATGCACAGTTCCTACAAGGCTCAGGCATTTTAGTATCGCAGCTTAGATAGTCTCACCTCTCAGATGAGTTCTTCTCAGAAGCCCTTACTGCACAGAGCCATAACCATCATCAAATGCCCCTGCAAGAACACACACACACACACACACACACACACACACACACGCACGTTTGCATTCCTCTTTCCTTGTACTTTGCCAATATTTATCCCTTTCTCCTATTGGAGATTAAATATGTCATGATGCTGTACACTCAAATCTTCTGTGTATACTCTCTTTGTCCAATAGGTAGGAACATGGATTCCAGGGTAAAAATAAAAAGACACAGATTTTAATCCTAGTTTCAATACTTACGAGATGTGTAAATGTGAGCAATCTCCTTAATCTCAAAAACTTAATTTTCTCCTGTGTAGAATGCTACCGAGTACTTCCCTCATAAGGTTATTATGAGGATTAGATAATTTTTATGCGAAATACTTAGCACACATCTTAAATAAAAATTTTAATGAACAGCTACAGATTAACAAACTGGACAACCTGGAAGAAATGGAAAAATTCTTAGAAACATGCAATTTACCAAGGCTGCATTATAAACAAACAGAAAACATGAATAGATCAATTACTAGCAAGGTGACTGTATCAGTAATAAAAATTCTCGCAAGAAAGAAAGGCCCACTATCTGATAGATTCATTGGTCAACTTTACCAAACATTTAAAAAATAATCAACAATAATCCTTCTCAAACTTTTCTGAAGAAACTGAAGTGTCCCAAACACATTTTATCAGCTCAACATTATCCTAAAACTCAAATCAGAAAAAGATGCTGCTAGAAAAGAAAACTGCAGACAAATATCCCTGATGAATAAAGATGCAAAAATTCTTGAAAAAAAAACCTAGCAAACTGAATTCAGCAGCACATTAGTCAAGTGGGATTTATGTCTGGGATGCAAGGATGATTCAACATTCATGAACCGATCAATCTGATATATCATATTAACAGAATTAAAAAAAAGTATATGATCACCTCAATGCATGCAGAAAAACATTTGATAAAATTCAACATCTATTCAAATAAAACTCAACAAATTGGGCATATAAGAAATATATGCATTTTTCTATTATTCTCTATTCCAAAGATCCCAATCAGCACACCATAATCCTACCAGCTAGTATCTCCCTAACCTCTGTGTATCTCTGCCATTGTCCCTTGTCCTTGATCTGTAGGGATCAGGGAGGAAACATCTAGATGACAGTGTCACCTGCTCTCCTTAGCTCCACTCAAGGGTGTCACCTTCAGCATCTTGCCCATTTCTTCTTAAAGATCTCAAGTCTTTGGATAGAAATAAAAGGTAGCTCTTTCTCTTTGAAAAAGGAAGAAAAAAGATATGGGAGTTTTGTTCCATCTCAATCCAAAAGAAAGAACTGAAGGCTGATGTTCATTATCTCCATTTTTTTTTTTAAATCACATTTAACTTTGCTGAATGGATGAAAAACAATCAAGTACTGAAAAAGTGAAAGTTAATCTACCAGCATGGAAGCTCTAATCAGGATGAGAGCATCATTAGACAAAGCCTGGAGGTTTGTAGCACACAACTACTTTAATAATAAGTCCACCACTTTCTTTAATAATGTCCCAGCTCCTAGACTATATCCACAACCTAAAATTGTGCCCTTTCCTCATATTAAGAGTGATTATCATGTAGACATTAAAAGCTTAGATTCTAGAATCCAAAAGGCCTGAATTCCAATAGCAGTTCTGTCATTTGCAAGCTGTTAGAATTTATCTATGTTATGTTATTACTCACATTTGTGTAACTGTCAATATTGTTGACTTAAACACCTAGTAGTAAGCAAAAGATTTTTTGTTTAAGCTCTATAGGGCACCTATTTTAATATCAAGTATGCATCTGGTTATTTTAGGAATACTACTCAATTATAATGAGACTAGTTTATAAATATACAGTTTTATAAGAAGCTAATCATAGTTTCCTATTTTTAATAAACTTAGAAACTACAAAAATAGCTGTTGATATTTTTAGTTAAGATTCCAGTTTTGGTAAACGCACTATTCTTATTATTCCCACCTGAATGTGTTCCACCAGTTAACTGATTTCAAGTTAAATCCTAACCAGACAGATTTCTGAGTTTGGTGAACTGCTAAATCATAGCTTTCACCAAATAAAGGGAAAAAAATCAGTATCCTCTATAATCTGTTCCATTCTTAAACATTTTTCTTCTAGTTTTGTTATTTCCTCTGCCTTTGTCATTAAGACTTTATAACACACAGAAATTTGGGGCTAGGAAAGTGATCACAGACTTAATAATTACTATGTGTATTTTTTATTTCATTAGAAACCACAGATTAAAAAATAGATTTCACTTGTAAAACTGTGATAATTTTTTTCCTGGTATTTCTGTCAAGAGAAATCAAGGAAGATAGCTTTGGGTTCTCATATGGATAAAAAGTCACTTTACATATCCAAAAATGTTATTGATTGATGTCAATAAGTATTCTTGGTTTCTGTCAAGAAGGAACAATACAGTCACTTAGTTTAGAATTTGATTTGCCTTTGGTTTGGGAATGGCACATTTCTTCCCAGCTTTGCTCCCTTACTTTGCACCATTCGCTGGTGGTTTTAATGCTTTCATTTGTCTGCAGTCTGATACAGGTTGTTTTGTTCTCTGGGTTTAAATATTCCCTAAGTTTGAACATCCTCTCTGAGAGTAGCAAATGGTGTTAAGAACCCACTTGAATAACAGTTAAGAAAGCATCATGATACATCAGGCTTTTGTCCCCCCATCACTTGACTTCCCCCATTTACAGACCACCTGTCATTTGCAAGCAGAGTGTCCAAGAGCTCAAAGCACATACCCCCAAAATTTAAATAAACAGAAACAAAATGAGTGCTGAACCATAGGATATGGTTTGACACATATGATGGTGCAAGCAGAGAGCCAAGAATATTTTCTCTTTCACTTGGGTATACCACAGCTATAGTGTGAGGCAGCATATCAACGCTATCCATTTCTGCATATTAAACTTCTCTCCTTACATCCCTGCAATCTTGTTTGTGTTCCACTACCACACAAAAGCCAAGCTCTTAAGGATCCTCAAAGATCCACATTTGAATATAGTGACCTTTACCCAGCCTTCATCGTCCCCGGTTTTCCTGAAGTATTTGATGATCTGGAGTGTCACTTAAAACTCCACTTTTGTCACAGGGTCGATATCCTTGCTGGTCTCCTCCTTACTTCTTTCTTTGTCCAATGCATTAATGTCCATTCTTTTCTTCTTGCCAAATATGGTCATTACAAGGTCTGCCCTTGTACAATCTTTATCTGAGTTTTCATCTCACTCACCTTTTGTTTTATAAGTAGATGCCCTAGTATTACCCCAGTTTCAATAGAACTCAATAGAACTAATCATCTTGCCTAATTATAGCCATCATTTCCTTCAGTCTAATCTATATACCTGTTAAAATAATTCTCTTTTTCATCTATATTATTTATATTTATTATCCATACCATGCTCAACATCCTATTTTAGATCCTAAAATATCACTTTCTTAGGACCATTGATATAATTTCATAAAACTATTTCTGCCTCTGTCATTTGCAATATCAATGTTCTTCATATCTTTTGAAATTTATCTTTCTAAAAAGTAAGATTTTCATGTAATTTTACTGCACAAGAGGCTTTAAATAAATTTTTTTTATCCTTAAATAACATTTCAGACCAGCTGTCTCCAACCCACCTGTCTAGCTACAGACCCCACGTCTTAATCTTCAAAAACATTTTCTACCCAAGTGGAAGAACTTAAAAAGTACCTCCTCTTTTTGATATCTTTATTACTGTCAAACACTTCACCTTCAGTCTATTTATTTAATCTATGCTTATTAAAATCCTAATTAATTTAGAAAAATATTTTTGAAGGCCTAGAGTTTCTCAGGAACTATGCCACGTCCTAGGGCTACAGTAGTAAACAAAACACAGCTCCTACCCTCATAGAGCTGGATTCTATTTGGGGATATGGGGAGCTTCTGTTTCTGTCAACCAAAGTCTGTCTATCCTATCAAGTCAAAAAGATTTTTCTTATAGACCTCTGAAAATCATCACTCTAATTCTCTAAATCACCCCCATGCAAGTGACAATAATGATATGACTACTAGCACCACTGCTAGACTAGTACTACAAGTACTGCTTTTTTAAAAGTATCTACTACAGGCCAGGTATCATAAATTGATTTAATTATTGAAATAATCCTGAGAATTAGAATTTTTTTTCCTGTTTTTTTTGTATTTTTAGGGCTGTGCTTGCAGTATATGGAACTTCCCAGGCTAGGCGTCGAATTGGAACTACAGCTGCTAGCCTACACCACAGCCACAGCAATGCCAGATCCTAGCCACATCTGTGACCTACACCACAGCTCATGGCAATGCCAGATCCATAACTCACTGAGCGAGGCCAGGGATCATATCCTCATCTTCATGGATACTAGTCGGGTTTGTAACCACTGAGCCACAATGGGAACTCCAAGAATTAGACATGTTGAGGCTGATTTTACTATTGAGAAAGCCAAGTTTCAAAGTTAAGTAATTTCTCTGAGGATATATCGTATTAAGTTACACGAAACTAGGACTATCTTGTTCATCCCTCTCATCACTCAGTGATGGGAAGTACATATTCAATCCAGATTTGTGGGAGAAAATGAAAGAAGGAGTGCCTGTAAGGAGAGAGGAGAGATTGGAAGTAGGTAGTGTCCGAATCAAGGGAAGTCTAGTGTTAAAACACTTTCTCCTTGGTCATGCACAGCACAGTCCTTCTCTTCCTGTACTTGTGGTCTTGCACTTGGTCTAGCTCCTTATCCGTGCTTTATCCTTCCTGATATACCGTCCTACTGTTCAGAGGAGGCCCTATCTTTAGATTATTTTCTCCTATGGTACCTGTCATAATGATCTGCCCATAGTAGCCATTTCATAAATAGCTATTGAAGAAGTAAATCAATTGAACCTTATGATAAGAGAGTCTTATTTGTCATAAATCTTTAAAATCATTTTGTATTCAAAAGTCCTACTTGCCATTGTTGGTTTCCAAAGAAGTGAACTGCTTTAATTTCTCTCTGATCATTTTACTTCAAAAATTGCCAGCAATAAGCTGTCTCCCTTTTCATCTGAATATAGGTCATCCTTTCAGCAGCCTTCAACATCAATACATCCATCAACAAATATTTATTGAGTGGCTCTCCCCATGTTCTTTGCTAGCTTATGTGATCTCTTTTCTTTGATTTTTAAAAGTACATCACTGCAGTTCCCGTTGTAGCTCAGCGAATGAACCCGACTAATATCCATGAGGATTCCGGTTCAATCCCTGGTCTCACTCAGTGGGTCTGGGATCTGGCATTGCTGTGGCTGTGGCATAGGCTGGCAGCTGCAGCTCTAATTCAACCCCTAGCCTAGGAATTTCCATATGCCATGAATGTAGGCATAAAAAAAAGAAAAAAACAAAGTCTATCACTATCTTCACAGCTTTGGAAAAGCGCTGCAGAGTTATATCACCCTGGTACTTCATCTGCTCTTTCATCAAGATCACATGGGGACGTTTTTAAAGTTCTGTAATTCTGGAAATATGCTTTGGTCGACTTGTTATAAAAAAGGTCAGATCAGTCTTTGCGGATCAGATGCGAAGGGAAAACATTGCTGCTTTATGTCATTTTGCCTTTCTTGAGGCTCCTTAGGATCATGACAGGGAGCTGATTATTAACGCTGTTTCTGTCTGCCTTGCTCTCCCACCCTACTGCCACCTCACCAGCTGTTAAAATATGGAAATTGCAAGGTTTCAGGTTTGTTTCTATGTAACGGAAACAAATCTGTTTTCCGATTATGCTAACAATAGTATTAATCAGTAACATATTATTTTCACATACATGATTATTTTCTTCTCACAAAAATCCTCTCTGGGTCAATATCTCAGTTTTACAGGTGAATAAATAAATTGCTCAGAGACAATTAAATAAGTTGCTCACAACTGCTCAGCTAGCAATGTTAGTGTTTTGATATAAATTTAGGTTTCCTGGACTCTGAATCTGGAGGGGATTCCACCACATTATGATACACACACAGGTTATTGCCTAAAACTGAGCAATGACTTTATTGAATTGTAGGAAGTTGTCAGCGTTTAACTGTTTTTGACTTTCAAAATGACAATTTCATGTAGTTCAACCTGAGAGTATAAAATGACTCAGCATGGTGTTTTGGAGCTAGAATTCTAGAATCAGATAGCCTATGTTCACAACATGATTCTCTCACTGTCTAGTTAAACAATTTGGGTAAATTAACCCAAATTAACCTCTCTGAGCCTTGTTGTCCTTCTTTAAAAAATGGATTGTAATCAGACGTATCTTACTAGGTTGTATAAGGATTGAATGATGTAATTTCATCAAGGTTTAGTGTTTAGCACCTGGCGAACCCTCAAAAATATTAACTATAATTATTTTAAAGTTTTTCTGAGGTCTGCCCTGGCATATTTAAATGTTGCCTATTCACTCTCCTAAGGAGAAACTAGTGTATGCACACGTGCGTGCTGGGGGTAGAGGGAGAATGGTGGTGGGAAGATTAATGTCTACTGTTTGCAGAAAATGTTATAAATATATAAATGTAAAATTATGCTCCATATTCCTACAGAGGACTTGAGCTATCCCACTTTTCTCTGTAGATCAAATAAAAATCTATAGTGACTAAAAAAAAGGTAGATTTTTCAAAGAGAAATTTAAAGGCTCAAGTTTCTACATTTATATCAGTGCTTCCTAGACTGGATCCTGGAATTCAGAAGTGGTCATGCATACTGAAGTTGTCGCTGACGACATCTAGTTCTAAAAGGGACTTCTGGGCTGCAAATTGTGTGTACCAAATCACTCTATCGCTAGATCATTTTCTGCCCAGCCCCCCAGGGCTTTTAAGTACTCTGGCACAGTGCCAACAGGGAAGCTGATGATGTAAGCTTGAAACAGTGTGTTGCATTGTGATTCACCATAGGTTACTGATGCTGCTTTTTTTTTTTTTTTAATATCCTCTTTGAACAGAAATACTCAGAAGGTACCGACATAAATCCTCAATTACATTAAATTAAATAAATTCCATAAATACCTTAAGTGTAGTAAACACATATTAATTAATCCAGAAATAAATCTTGCATAGAAAGCACCAAGGATTGAAGGCAGTTCCCGGGAAAGCAGAAGATACGGAGGGACAGTTTCTGGACTCTGGAAAATTGAAAACTTTGATTTAAGAACCTCAGTTGACAACACTGAGGATCTGGTGTTCTGGACTGGGACTGCTCTTACACATCCCTTCCCCCAAATTCTGTGGGTGCAATAGTTCTACTGGGGCAGGAAAAGCTATCAAAACCGGAAACTTTGCTGCCATGGGAAACCAACTTCATCTTCAGCAGCATGTGGGAAAACCACATAATCAGTCATGCTGTTAAAAACAATAGTGATTTTAGTGGTAGATGTCAGAAAAAGCAGACACTGCAGTAGCTTTACTCGTTGATGAAAGCTACAGATTGTCCAGACTAGCTAGAAATTTAGCAGGAAAATCTGCTGAATGAATCACGGCAGGCCTTGATAGCTCCAAATGCCTCCTGCCAGACTCGAAGACTGAGTGCATGTGCAAGGGCATTCATAGACTTGGTAGAGACTAGAGAAGGTCCTAGCCATCTGTATATGCCTGGATGAATGTGAGGCCTTGCACAAATGCAGCTAGTCATAATAAGGCCTTTATAAAATAAAACCGTAGGCAGATTTGTAAACTCTTTGAGTTTAAACACATTTCCCAACCCATACACAAATCCACTGGCAAAGAATGCAAAACTTAATTGACTCAGGTGTTTAAGTGTAATCTCTGACCAATCATCAGTTTGCCACTAAGCTATACTTGTCTAGAGACACCCTAGGAAGCCAGAAGTCAAAAAGAAAAAAGAAAAAAAGAAAGAAAAGAAAGAAAGAAAGAAAATTCAGAAGAGATATCAGCAGCTACGCTACATCAGAAAAGATGGACTCTACAGGTCTAACCCAGATATATGACTAAATACACAAACCACAAAACACAAAGAAATAGCAGTTGAAGGGGGATCATGGATGATAAATCAGAATTAATCATTGCTATAACATTACCTTATATAGCCTGTTTTCAAAGAAGAAATTATGAAACATTCGAAGAAAGAAAAATATGACCCTACATAAGAAAATAAGCAGTGAAAATAAACTGTTTCTGAGGCAACTTAGATGTTGGAATTAACAGAAAAAAAAACAGCTAAAAATATACTAAAAGAACTAAAGGAATCATGTTTAAAAAATTAAAATATAACAACAAGGATCAATCAAATAGGGATTATCAATGAAGAAATATAAATTATAAAACAAAATTATGTAAAAGTTCTAGAGCTGAAAAGTAATGTATAATAACTAACATGAAAATTCCACTAGAGAAGTTTTCTTGTGGTGCAGGGGGTTAAGGATCTGGCATTGTCACTGAATCAGCTCAGGTTTCTACTGTAGAGTGACTTTGATCCCTGGCCCTGGCTTCCACATGCCTTGGGCATGGCCAAAATAAAATCCACTAAAGGTTCCAGTTTCTATTCTAGATCTAAGAATCAGCAGTCACAGAGCAAACTGATGTCCCTCAAATTGAAGAGAGGGGTAGGCAGATAGAATTACTAGTTACTAGAGCAGCAATCTCCATAGGAACCACATCAGGGTAAGGCAAAATTAAACTGTAATTGATAAGTTGTGGAGGCTCTGTGTGGACATGTCTGAGGGTTAAAACCTCCAGAGCGATGCACTCTTTCAGGTCACAACCACATTTTTCTATAACTATATTTACCTCCAGTAAATCTACCAAGTTCTCACAGTAAATATTGGAGGAAAATTCCTCATGCTTTTAGCAGGAGGAGAAAAAATGGGATTATTTAGAAATTTGTAGCAGCATTCTGTTCTTAATAAGGTCTACTCTCAGGAGAAACTGTATCAGAGCCTAACCTGCTGGGATTTTATCAGAATATAACCTACCTGAGGAAAGGAAATACCAACCTTAGCCCCTTCTAGCCATTCCCCTCTGAAAGGGGGAACAACTGAATAGCACTGGCGACATTCACAGTCCAGCGGTACAAGCTCTCTAAAAGACTAAAGCCAAGTCACAAGAGCATAAAATACTACTACTTCCTCTGATACCACTACATTACTAAAGGCCTGTCCATCACAGTTTCTTTTACCAAGTACATCATGTCCTTTCAACAAAAAATTACAAAATATAATAAAAGACAAAACACACAGTTGGAAGAGATGGGGCAAGTATCAACCAGAGTCCAATATGGCAGGAATGTCAGAATTATCAGAACAGGACATAGCTGAACTCAAGAGCACCATTAATCAATTGAACTCAATTAATATCTGTAGACTACTTCACACAACAAGGGCAAATTACACATCCTTTTCAAGCTCACATGGATCAAGACAGACCATATTCTGTGCAATAAATAACAACTTACATTTAAAAAAAATAGAAATTAGACAATGTCTACTCTCAGATCACAGTGTAATTAAACTAGAAAAAAAAAAAAAAAGAACAGAAAGATGGCTGGAAAAATCCTAAAATACTAAGACATTAAACAACACACTTTTAAATAAGAGAGGAGACAAAAAGAATTATCAAGAGAAATTTTACAATATGTGGAACTGATTGAAAATGAAAATACAACTTAACAAAAATTAGTGAGATGCATTACAAGCAGTGCTTAGAAGGAAAGCTGTAGCATTAAATGCATGTACAAGAAAATATAAAAATGTTCTAAAATCAATAATGTAAGCTTCCGCCTTAGAAAACTATATAAAGAAGAGTAAATTAAATCCAAAGCAAAAAATAAAAATTAAAAAAAAGTCAAGCAAAAGAGAAAACACCAGAAATCAATGAAATTGAATAAAGGAATTTAATGAAGAAAATCAACAAAAACAAAAGAGAGTTCCCTAAAAAGATCAATAAAATCAATGAGCCTCTAGCCAGGCTAAATAAGAATAAAAATGAGAGGTGATACAAATTACTAATAACAGAAAGGAAAGCAGGGACATCATTACAGACCCCATGGACATTAAAAGGAAAACAGAATATTATGAAAAACTCTATGCCCCCAACTTTGATAATTTAGATGAAATGAACTGTTTCCTTGAAAGACAATCTGCCAAAACTCATGAAAGAAGAAACACAATCTGAATACACATATTTCCTCACCAGGAAACCAGACAAAGACATTATAAGAAAAGAATACAACAGACCAATGCCTCTCATGAACATGGGTGTAAAAATCCTCAGCTTTTATTTATGTCTCCATTATTGTCATCTTCATAGCACTTATTATAAATAAACTATATCATAATTGCATATTTATGCTTCCCTATTCCATTAGACCTCCAGTTCCCCAAGGGGAAGAAATAATTTCTTGTTCATCTTTCTATATACCATACCTAGGAGAGTGTCTGGCACACAGTAGATACTCAATAATTATATGTTAAATTGAATTTTGTCAGACCCAAAATTTCCAGGTTGGGAGCAATCCTAGGGGTTCTTAAAATCTGCTTCAGGGGCTCACAGAGTTGTACACATATTAGGTAAATAACATATATGTTGCCTATGAATGCTGTTTCTACCTATATCCCCAGCTGGAGTTATAGACTCCAAATAATTAAATGATAGATTATTTTCTATCATATAATTAATCTATCATTTAATTAGAGATGAGAATTTTAAAAAATTCTTTTAAAATAAAATTTTTAGAGGCTAGAATAAATTTTTAAACT
Source organism: Sus scrofa (assembly GCF_054392235.1). Classification (NCBI taxonomy): domain Eukaryota; kingdom Metazoa; phylum Chordata; class Mammalia; order Artiodactyla; family Suidae; genus Sus; species Sus scrofa. The sequence continues at coordinate 18,287,607 of NC_139391.1, forward strand.
ATATATTTATGTAATCAATTTGCCAGCATCATTAGCTTTGTTAAAAGTTAGTGTTATCCTGAACTGTTTTAAGGCTGAGAAATTATTTTTGAAGCAGAAAAAAAATAAGCTTAAGTAAATGAATGGTAGCTAAAAATTGCCTGCTAGTAGCAAAGCTCTAAGTATGAATAGTAATTACTGAGAAATGCCTTTCTGAAAGATAAGGACTCCTCAGTTGTTTACTTCAACTTGCTTTTATCCTTGTAAACAGAAGTGTAGTGAGGGCTATGGGCATTTACTTTACTTGACACTGATGTTTAAAGATCTGCAAAAGCTATCCTTGGAGATGTATATTCATATAAAGTTATATGTGTACATATATATCTTAAGATGTCAATGTTTTCAACTGAAATATTGTGATAAAATGATAGCATTCTTCCTTAGTAGAAATTGATAAGAACTGAGCTAGTATATTCCTATTATATTCATTATCTTTGTAACACTTTTCCTAATATCCAGGCTTAGGAAAGAAGACAGATAAAATGCAGTTCCCATTTTCAGAGCATGCATTTGGTTTTAAAGGCCTCTTGAGGGTGGTTTGTCAATTTTCTTTTATATCAAGGGGCTTATAAAGATTCAGAGGCAGTGTACTTGTATGGACTTCAGACTTGTCATCACAAGGAATAAAACATGCTTCCCTCTTGTTGGAACTATGAATCAAACCTGACCAAGGACTATTTCACCCTGTTGCTTTTCGGAATTTGGGCATCTCAAAACCTAAAAATAAAATACATTTAACCAAACCAAGAACCCATTTTTTTTTTCTATGTCAAGTCTTCAGGGAATTTTCCCCATGCTTTTGCTAAGTATTCTTGGCATGTCATCATCAGAATGTGCTCACATGAGCATTATTATAGGTAAAGAGAATAATCACATCTCTCATCTGTTAGAGTCTAAGAACAATATTTTTATGGAGGGTTCTTAGTAAAGGCCTTCAGACTACTTAAACTATTAGTTGATAGAACAGGAATATTCCCTTAGTAATATATATATGATCACTTGAAACATAGGATTACAAAACAGAAAATACTCAACAGAAGGTAAATTGCCTTAGCAACGTGGCATGTATTCTTTAGAAGAGATCTTTAGAAAGACTCTAAAGTGTAACTACTACTGCTTAAAATCTTAGCAGAATGCCCACAACATTCAGGTTTCCCAATATCAAATATAATTCAATTACTATTGCTGGATTCCAGTCAATATTCAAATTCAGTTTAAATGTGTAGTCCTATAAACTTGCCAGTATCCAAATATGCAAAGGGTCTTGTGAGAACAAAACTTTGGACCAATGATTCAATTACAAGAGCAGGATAAAACTTTTGGGATCTTGAAGGAGCCACTTTGATTTAAAAATAAAGCAGTTACATAATTTTTAAATTTTCAATCCCTCACTTACAGATACATTTATAAGTAATAAATCATTGTTTCATAATAATATCTCAAGGTATTCCCACATACATTACCTTACTAGGAGATAAGCAATGCTTTTATCTCTATATATGAAGAAAACTAAAGCTTAGAGAGGTTAAGTACCATGATCAAGTTCCATGAACAAGTTATAGAGTTGGGGGAAGCATTTAAATTTTTTGACTCCTGGAGTTCCCGTTGTGGCTCAGTGGTTAACGAATCCGACTAGGAACGATGTGGTTACGGGTTCAATCCCTGGCCTTGCTCAGTAGGTTAAGGATCCGGTGTTGCCATGAGCTGTGGTGTAGGTTGCAGATGAGGCTTGGATCCTGCATTGCTGTGGCTCTGGTGTAGGCCGGCGGCAATAGCTCTGATTCAACCCCTAGCCTGGGAACCTCCATGTGCCACAGGAGTGGCCCAAGAAATGGCAAAATGACAAAAAGACAAAAAAAATTTTTTTTTGACTCCTGATTCAGGATTCACATCAAAAACTTGGGGACTTCAACAAATTTTCATAAGCTTTGCAAGAAAATGTTTTCCCACCGAGCTAATGTTGGAGTAAAAACTTAAAACAAGGCTCATTCCTTATAAAAAAACTGGTTTCAAAATTGCAACTCCAAAGCCACAGCTTTCCTTAAATATTCCCTTCTGCTCCTCCCACTTCTCCATCAGGGAAATGTTGGCAAAGCCCTGCTTTCTCTTTTGCCCAAGCACACCCTTAAAGAAGCATTCCACTAACCTAAAAAGCAGTGATTATTAGGGAAAAAAAGACAGTAATAAGGCCTTAAGTGTATGCTTGCAGTAATCAACCATAGCGCCTTTCCTAAAAGATTTTTTAAGTGTCACTAAATTATGTTCCACTAGGTTTAAAGTTGAACCGAGTAGTAGTAAGGTGTGCAATGAAGTCCATTAATTCATTCATTCATCTATGTCATAGTTGCCTACCATGTTCTGGAAATGTTGAACAATGTAGATTCAAGGAAGGTCAGTGCTAATGTTAGGACCAATGAATGATCAATGCTAAAGTATTATGACTTAAGAAACTTTCGAGAAGCTTAGAAACTAACATGAAGGACAGGTAACACACTAAGGCAAGTGTCATGATAAAGGTGGAGAGATGGTGCTATGAAAGTCCAAAGAAGATGCACATAAGACTTGACTGGTGCAAAGAGGAATCCAGGAAAACTTCTTGCAGAGCTGGCAGTGTTTAAATGGTTTTGATGGACAAATAGATGATACAATGGAGAATTGAGATGGGAAGTATTTTCTAGAGGTCTAGACCAATGGCTTAAGATACATAAAGACCAAGAAGAAATAAAGAGAAAGTATCTGATGAACTCTCTGGAGTACAAGTTTACCATGACTGGAAAATATTTAGCAAAGTTCAAGTTTGTCATTTCCCAAACGGAAATGAATATACCTTATTGTTACACAGTTGGAATTGGAACCAGAAGGCAAATCAAGCTATGCATGTAAGGCACACAATTTTGCTAAAGTAATTCAGGGTTGTAATTTTCAGACACTTTCATGAAAAGAAAATGAGCTAGCATATTCTATGGTATAGCAACTGCCTGGGCTTTTTGGAAGCCCACTAGGGATTCCCTGCTGAGAGATTTGTGATGACATGTAATATTCTAAAGCTTAGAGGAAAGGGCAGTTACATATCCTTTCTTCACACTCAAAAATTTCTTCCCATTCCAAATGATTTCCTTCCTCTTCCCTCACTTTTTTATCAATGGATAAATTCCTTTCAAGATTTCAGACAAGTGGGAAAGAGCTGTATCCTATCAAAATTGTTGGAAGACGCTAGCTTATTGATAAAGGAAAAAATAAATACTGGTTCATTAGTATTGTGCGTATTAAAGATAATATTCAATTAAATATTTACTAGTCGTCTTTGATACAATTTTAAGGGAAAGGTAAAAAAATGTCAGACACAAAAAGAGAATAAAAAATTAAGTCTGATCATTTAAACTGCAGTCTGGCTTGTGGTCTGAGATTCAGGAGACCTGGAATGTAGCCCCAGCTCTGCAGCCGACCAAATGCACAGTCTGGAGAAAGCTAAATCTTCTACTTGGCCTCAGTTTCTGAATCTATAATCTTAGGTAGTTGAGTTATGATGTCTACGGTTTTGTTTTGTTTTAATTTTTTTAACATCCAAAACATTCACAATTATCAGTTAAATTTAATCAGTTAAATTTTAGTGCTTTAATCATTTTTCCTTTAGTCTTAGAATACCTGGTTGGCCAAACTTTTATAAAGGACCGTTTAAGTGGAAACTAGGAAAGGCTGGTTGTTAATAAACTCCTTCAAATATTCAAAGTTAGAAATTTCTGAAATACTTTATCGCATTATTCACGGCATTTTCTTAAAGAAAATTCTCAGCTAGAAGAAGTAGTTTAGATTAAATAATATTTGCAGGGATCCTAGAACCAGATGGTTATTATTAGTTAATAAATCATCATTGACAATTTAATACAGTCTGTTATTTGAATCTCAAAGTGCGTAGGGAGAGTGGTGGCGGGGGAGAACTGTGGACATTTAGCTCAGTTTCTCATTCCGGCAGGCAATGCAAGGACAAACTGTAATTTGTACATTTGTACTTGGGCGCTCTGATAAATCTGCCACTGAAAGTTACAAAAAAAAAGAAAAAAAAAAAAAAAAAACGAGTTCCCGTCATGGCTCAGTGGTTAACAAATCCAACCATGAGGTTGCGGGTTAGATCTCTGGTCTTGCTCAGTGAGTTAAGGATCTGGTGTTGCCATGAGCTGTGGTGTAGGTTGCAGATGTGGCTCGGATCCCAGATTGCTGCGGCTCTGGTGTAGGCTGGTGGCTACAGCTCTGATTAGACTCCTAGCCTGGGAACCTCCATATGCCACGGGAGCAGCCCAGGAAATGGCAAAAAGGCAAAAAGACAAAAAAAAAAAAAAAAAGAAGCAGCAGCAGCTGAGCATAAAGAAACTCAAGCATGGACTAGCATCTTGGACATCCCTGGGCTACTATTACCAACTAGCCCCATTCCTATTATAGATATGGGACATTCTAAAATCCATGTGGATTTTCTGGAACATAAATGAAAATTTAAAAGGACACAAAAAAGTTAGGTTAGTTCAAAGTGTACCATTAAGGTACAATTGCTGCCCATGTAAGCCTGAGTTTAGGACAATCTGCAATTTCTTTTTTTTTTTTTTCCAAATGGCCACACCCCTGGCATATGAAAGTTCCTGGGCCAAGGGCTGAATCTGAGTCACAGCTGTGACCTACACCACATGTGTGGCAATGCCAGATCCTATAACCCGCTGTTCTGGGCTAGGGATCGAACTTGTGCGTCTGCAGCAACCCAAACCACTCCAGTGGAATTCTTAACTCACCGAGCAACAGCAAGAATTGCTGGAATCCTTTTATTAGTATTTTACAAGTAGAGAACCTACATGATTCATAAAACAGGGAAGAGCAGAGAGGTATGTTTTAATACTCCCATCCCTGGGGGAAAAAAAGAAATATAATAATATTTAAAGTATTAATATTTAAAAAAGAGGAAATATTTTAAGTCTGCAGGAATGGATGAGTATTATAACCATGACATTGTTTTCTGTATAACTTAAAATTTGGCCTCCATGGAATGGGAAGAAAATTTAGGGGCCTACCAAGCAAAAGGGAGATCTAAAACCCTTTCCGAATAAAGTTAACAGCATCTAATGTCTGTCCTTTTAAAAAAGGACACCCATATAAAAAACACATGGTCTTTCTCTATAAGGAGAGATTTGTTTTTGATCAGAAGATATTGGGAAAGACAATTTTAATAAAAAAAATTACTTATAAATGAAACTGTATGGACATCTGAGAGGCCCCTGATGTAAACATTGCTAGTCATGACGAATGCAATATACACTGCTATTTAGGTTACATCTGCTTTTCAGAAAATGCTTGAAAGAGCAAATATTCTTATATTAAATTAGAATTGATTCTACATTACAAATTATTTTATTGAAATGTTTGCTGTAAAATAATCCCTTTTAATCCACTGAAGAGTGATTTGTGTATCTGTTTTTATTAAGTGACAGACAATGAATGCAGTTGGCTGGTTAATTAACAAGTATTTATTAAGCATGTGTGGTATGGGTGGGTGGTACAGAGCATCATTTTCATGACAGCGTAATTAATAGAATCTAGTCAAAAAGTCATCTCGGGGAATAACAAATTAAGATAATATCCCAGGCCCCCAAGTCTGGCAGGAGTTTAGGAAGTGAACATTTGATACAACCATAGATCTAAACAGTGGCTCAGGGAGACTAATTTTAGGAGAAAACAACCAACCCCATTTCCTAGTAGTAAACTGACCTGGGATTTATGGACACTAAACTAATATACAAGTAACCCAGAGAAAAGATACCTAAACAGGAAGTGAATGGTAGTGATTAAAATAGGGGCTCTGGACCATATTGTGAGGGTAAAATGTCTCAACATATGAAAAGACTGCTTAGAACAGTGACTGGCATATTATAAATAAGGAATAAATGTGCAATGTTTTTATACAGTGAACCATCCATGCTCAGAACAAAATGAATGCCACTGATTTTGTCTCCTATGGAATAGCTTGGGATTTTTTTTCTGTCTTGGATTAAACCCACATATTTGAGTTTATTTGAATTTCACCTTGCTGAGAAACGTATTATAGTTTGCTCTGGGTCCTATGCTCTACAGAAAATAGTGGACAGTCTCTTACAGGTCAAGTTAGACAACCCCAACCACTTGAGTTGAAATCATGGTCGGAACTACAATACTGTAGATATTTCTTATGAAATAGCTTCCTTTGTTCCATTGTGTTCCCATTTGAAAGGAGAAGAAAGGAAATTCTAAGCAAAGAAAATCCATGACAAAGGGATAGATGTCAGAATGACTCTCAAAGACTATGAATGATAATTATGAGGCCAGTTTGACATGTAAAAAAAAAAAAAAGATTCTATTGAGGGCTTATGAAGTATAATACTGGGGACAAATTGCAAAATATTAAGTTAGTTTGGGAAAATATAATTTTATATTGATATTAGCAGGAAACTATTAAAGAATTTGAAATAACATAATCAAGTCATGTTTCAGGAAGACAGACTTCTGGTATATTTGCCATTATAGTTTATCCTAAATTAAAGGGAGTTAATTCTGTCCTTTAAATTTATTTCTGTATACAGTGTGTTTTCCAAAGAAATCAGGTTAGAAAACAAAGTTCAAATAAATATCTATTTTTAAATAGAAAGAATTGGACCATAGGTTGAATAATTGGATAGCAAGGATGACCTAAAGTATATTAAAAATACAGGAGAAAGGGAGGTTGATTTCCAAATTACCTCTAGGTCTACATGAATATGTCCCTAATGACTGACATCATGTTATTTCTCAACAGGATCCATGAGGTGTGAGGTAATCTATAGAGATCTAACCAAAATATAATTAAAAATCTCCCATCCATAAAATAATGATAGTACACTCAAAGTGCAATAAATTCATTGTCATTTTTTAATTTATTCTCCCCCAGACACAAAAAAGATCACCTATTGTTCAGCTCAGGACCAGGGCAACAATTCTCATGTTATCTGGAAAAAGAATCCAATACGAATCACTCAAAAGCCTTCCAAGTATCAAGAAACTACTACATTTTTAAAAAAGGTATGACCTAAGTGGACTATTTCAACACTATGGGACTTAAAAAGATTTTTTTTAATTTTGAAAACATTTCCTACATCAAAGCTAAAACGAAACAACCTAAATGTCAACAACAGTGTGGCATATTATCGACAAAAATTTCTAAAGCTAAGTTATGTCTCAGATATGTACTCAATTAAGTAACTAAAATCACATTTAGTTAGCACATGGTGTGGGCCATGTAATTCTGGATACTTTCCATGGGCCAACCTAGAGGTTTCCAAATATTTTCACTAAACTATATAATGGTTACAAAATAATTGAATTGGGGGACATCAAATTGGGAGGTATAGCTTACATATTGCTTCCCCAGCTCCTACCCAAAGTTCATTATTATGGCAAACTTCATCTTTACAATTAAAAAAATATGATACTAACATAGTTATCTCAAATTTCCACATAATGATCTAGAAAAATGAGCCATATTTTTCCTTTTGTTTGAATACCTTCCTGAACCACTTCTGTTTACCCAAAGGTATAGACAGTCTGGCCTGATAACTAATTTAATCTTCACACCCACACTATGAAGTAAATACTATGACTCTAATTTTATACATGAGGACGCGACTAGCCCAAGGTCAGGCAGGACTAAATTGTAGCAAGTATATATTTACCCTCACTCTTTAAAAACTCCAACTCTTTAAGAACTAAAGATTTTGTTGTTCTTTCTCTGATGTCATAATGCTTTCAAAGCAAAATTCAGGAAGTAACAAAGAGCTTGCACTTAATGAAATCTTTTTTGACTATCAGAAATTCTCAGAAGAAATAAGAGTTTTACGGAAACATATTTGATAAAAGGAAAATGTATTTTTTCTCTTGATTCTCTCTTTCTCTCTCTTTCTTTCTTTTTGGCTGTGCCTGTGGCATATGGCAATTCCGAGGTCAGGGATCGAACCCACAGTTGTACAGCGGTGACCTGGGCCACTGCAGTGACAATGCCAGATCCTTAATCTGATGTACCACAAGGGAAGTCTTTTTCTTCATTTTATTTTATTTTTATTTTTATTTATTTATTTATTTATTTTTTAAGGAAGCACGACAAGATTTGCATTTTCTTTTTTCTTTTTTTTTAGGGCTGCACCCACGGCACATGGAGGTTCCCAGGTTAGAGGTCGAATTGGAGCTATTGCTGCTGCTCTATGCCAGAGCCACAGCAACACCAGATTTGAGCCGTATCTGCGACCTACGCCACAGCTCACGGCAGCGCCAGATCCTTAACCCACTGAGCAAGGCCAGGGATCAACCTTGCAACCTTATGGTCCCCAGTCAGATTTGTTACTGCTGAGCCACGACAGAAACTCCTTGATTTTATTTTTAAAGAAATTGAAATGTACTGAATGGTCTCCAGTTGGCAGTTTACTCCAGTTGTGGGAGGGCACAAGAGAACAGTTACTGGGACAACAGTTTTATTTTATCGATACTGTAACATCAAAACTCTAAGAATAAAATGTGAATGTTTTTGTAAACAAATTGCACATATTCTTAAAAAAAAAAAAAAAAAAGCAGACATAAAACCATGACAATCACCTACAAATAGTCAAGTAAATGGGATATCAGAATTAGGGATAATATTTTAAAAATGCAAAATGGAATGCTAACCCTTTATCACCCTTGGGGAAACTGGAACTTACATAAGAAGAGCAGAGGAAAGTCAGGTGGAAAATTCTGCATGTAGTTTAGGATGTGAAAGAGCATAGGTACATTGTGCTAGATCAACTAGGTGTCTGCGTGGGCAAAACTGAATATCAACATCTATCTCACATCATACACAAAAACTAACTTGCGATGGATTAACAACCTATTTGTAAAAGCTAGAACTTACACAATTCATAGAAGAAAACATTAAAAAAAATCATTTTACAAGAAGAATTTTGTGAGCTGGAGAGAAGCAAAGGTATTTTAGAATGCAAAAAAGCACTAACCATAAAAGAAAATTTGATAAACTGGACTTCATAAAAATTTCAACTTCTTCTTGTCAAAAGTCACTGTAAAGAAAATAAAAATGTAAGTAACAATCCAGGAGAGAATATTTGCAAAACAAGTATCTAAAAACAAACTGAATCCTAAATATATCAAAATCCTTATATATGAATAATAAGAAAAGTAAACAACATAATTTTTTTTAATGGGAAAAAAGAGACTTAACTAACTTTGGAAAAATGTTCCTTTGGCCAGAAACTATATGGTTAAAAATAAAAGGAACTGTACTATACATAAACACTGTATTCTGATAAGTTTGTTTCTCATAGGAGTTCAAGTAAAAAAAAAATTAAAATTACATGTGCACTGGGATTAAATAAGTAATGGATGGTAGATGGTCGGAGGCAAGCTCCTCATTGCTGGGGGTTGGGAAGTGGGAAATTACAGATAAGCAAGAGAAATCTAGAATAAATTCTATCAAAGTAGGTTTGAGTCAGAGACATAAATTTAAACTGATGTTTACATACAGATTCAACACACAAATGAATATACAAAATATAGATAATTTTGTTTACATGGAATAATTAATATAGATACAAATACTTCTTCATATTGTCCTTTGAAAGAACCTACAATCATTACTTTAATCAAGTGATAAAGGTTAACAGTGCCAGGAATGTCATTATATATCCCCTTATATTACGTGATGAAAAGAATACTTGCTTTCTCTGGTATTCTTTCAACAATCCATAACTCTAATCATGAAATTAAAAAAAAAATCAGACAAATAGAGATTGAGGTCATTCTATAGGATATTTGGTCAATATTCTTCAAGATCATCTAGGTCAGAAGAAACAAAGAAAGACTGAAACCGTCACAGACTGGAGGATGTTGTCACATGGCAAAGAAATGCAATGTGGAATCTTGGAATGGATCTTGGAAGGAAACGTGTACAGTCATGGAAACACTGATGAAATCTAAATAAAGTCTGCAGTTTAATCAATAGTAATGTATCAATGTTTCTTAATATTGACAAATATACCATGGTAATATAAAATGTTATCAATGGGGAAATTCCTGTCATGGCTCAGTGGAAACAAATCTAACATCCATGAGGACGCAGGTTCAATCCCTGGCCTTGCTCAGTGGGTTAAGAATACAGTATTGCCATGAGCTGTGGTGTAGGTCACAGATATAGCTTGATCTGGCATTACTGTGGCTGTGGTGTAGGATGGCAGCTGTAGCTCTGATTCGACCCCTAGCCTGGGAACCTCCATATGCTGTGGGTACAGCCCTAAAAAAAAAAAAAAAAAAAAAAGTTATCATTGGGAAAAACTGGGTAAGAGGTATAAAGGAACTCTTTGTAATTTCTTTTCAATTTTTTTGTAAATTTATAATTATTCCAAAAAATTATTTTAAAAGCAAAAGAAGTCTTGGACTGACATTTGCAAGAGAGGCTATATGAATGAATAATAAATAACATAAAAAGTTGCTCAAAACTGCTAACTGTAAGGGACTTGCCAATCAAAACTATGAGATGACTATACGCTCATTGGAACTGCTAATATTAAAAAGACTAAACTACCAAACATGGGAGAGGATGGAGAGCTATTTGCTTTCTCATACATTGCTGGTCTGAGTGTAAAACAGAACAACTAGTACAAAGAATTGTCTGGCAGGTTCTTATTAAACACTGGCAGTTTCTTATTAGAGTCTAACACACATCTACATAATGATCTAGAAAGTCCACTTTCAGATATTTACCCAAAATAAAACATATGTCTATAAAAAGACTTGCACTAGAGTCTCCACTGCAGTTTTATTTACAATAGAAAAATACAGAAAGCTGAAGTGTCTATCAATAAGTAAATGGATAAACAAGTTGCAATATATTCATTCAGTGGAATACCACCTAGAAATAAAAGGGACAAGTCCTTTTTTTTTTTTTTTTAAGGGCTGCACCCATGGCTTATGGAGGTTCCCAGGCTGGCCTAAACCACAGCCACACCAACACAGGATCCAAGCCACATCTGTGACCTACGCTGCAACTTGCAGCAATGCTGGATCCAAAAGAGACAAGTTCTTGATACGCACTGCAATATGGATAAATCTTTAAAATATGTTGAGTGAAACAAACCAGAACAAAGCACATATGGGCATAATTCCACTTACATGAGTTTAAGGACAGGCAAAATTCACTTATAGAGAAAGAAATCAGAATACAGTTTGCTTCTGGGAGGACATAGGCTGAAAAGGACACAGGGTACTTTCTGAGGTGTTGGCAGTATTCCAAATCTTGATTTGGAATGGATGTCTATCAAAACTCAGCAAAGGATATATTTTAAGATCTGTACAGTTTGATACATAATAATTACACTTCAATTTTAAAATTTAGGCAATGAAGAGAAAGGCTCTGACTCAACTCCTACATCAGGTTGCTGAGGTACACCTTTGGGTGAAAGGAAAAAAGAACAACCACAGAAACAATTAACTAACAGAAAAGCATGACGTCTATTAACCCTCTTGGAGAATAAACTATAAAAAAGTGACTGCAGCCTTCTTAGAATCTCCTGTTTGTAATTAAGCCCTCTTGTTTGATTTCCATTATAGCAGAGAGATGGATGCAAATCATGATCTACCTGCGTCTAAAGAACTGAGTATTATTCTCCTTGTAATAGCCCGTCCCTGCCCCAGACTGAGACCAATACCATACCTTGTACAAGAGAAGCTTTCAAACATATTTTGAATAATTTAATTTTTAAGAGGTTAAGGAAACGAAAAAAAGGTAAGCCTACAGGTATATATTACATGAGCAGGTGCCTATGATACAAAATTTCCCTACTGCTTTTGGCAAAAAAAAAATAACACTTAAAAAAAAAAAAAAAAAGGAAACAAATTTTTAACCAAGAACAAATAGACCTTTTTTAGGATTATGTCATGACTATGTTTTAACAGATTCTATTCAGTTTTATCACCTATAAGAAACGTAGTCTATAAAAATGAAATTTAGGAGTTCTCTTGCGGCACAGGGGTTAAGAATCTGCCATTGTCACTGCTGTAGCTCAGGTTCGATCCCTGGCCAGGAGCTTCCACATGCTGTGGGCAGCCCCCCACCTCCCAAAAGAGAATAAAATTTAATTGTGAGGGGAAAAAAAGGACTAATTATATTCAGTTATTTGTTGTGGAGGTAAGAAATGTTAGTTAAAATTAAATAGATGGCTTCAACCTTTTCGAACTTAAGATGTACGCTATACTTCCATTCTAGTTTAAGGCAAAGAGGATGGATCTGTACAAATGCTCAAGGAGGTGGGCTAAGTGCTTTGCACATCAACAGTTATGCCAAGATGCTTGTTTCATTATGATCCATCTACACTAAGCGCAGTTCACTTCTTGCAGGCTGTTCTGTGTTTTCCTATTACTTTTCACATGAAGTCATCCATCTGCAGAAAATGAGCAAGTGGAATATTCATGAGTTAAGAGATAATTTTTATCATCCCTGGAGAGTTTCTTTCTTTGGGTTGTTTATTACCTGCAGAGCTCAACTGCATGAAAATTGATTAAGTATCATTTACCAATTATAGTGATACCAGAACACATTCCTCAAAGCAAACACTACAAGTGTAATGGTTCTTACAATAGTAGGTATGCTTTTAGGGGTAAAGCCAGGTTTTGTGGATTCTGAATCTTACATGAGTTGAGCAGCTTTTTTTTTTTTTTTTTTTTTAAGACACAAAATTACAAAAACAAGATTGCCAAAATCCTTCCCAGGGTTTTTTAGAAAGGGCTAAAGGATTAAAATAAATGACCTGGAAGCTTCATTAACTTAAATATAAATCCACCTTTGCAACTTTTTTAGCAAGTGATGACAAAAGATCAAAGGATTGATTTGTTTACCTACAACGTATATGGAAAGTATCAAATAGGAATTTCAATTTTCTTAATCTGAATTGAAAAAAAAAGTGGTTAATGACTCATTTCTAACTGGTCCTTTGCCTGAATTAAACTACTGTGCTTGCTTACACTTTTTCATTTTGTTTCGTTTTTGGTGGGGGGAGATGAGGACAGTTCCCATCTGAAATTCCTATCTAACCTCTGTCAGATTGGGAGGCACGATGCTGGTATTCTTTACTTGTGGAAGCTGCTCGCATACTTTACCAGTCCTTGGGGCTGGTTCCAGCAAACATAAATCCCCACAGTGAAAGAACCCCTAGTCCTTACGTCTTAGGTCAGAGGAACTCTTCCATTGCCAGCTCCCGTCTTTTGCCACACTACCAGAAGAATTAATCACTCCCTCTCTGACCTTCTATAGCCTTGGCAGTCATCTCAATTACATTACTTTTCTAGTTTTTTATTAGTTGTTTGTGTATGAGTCTAACTTTGCAAGAACTGGAGCTTCTTAAGAGCATGGAAATGCCTTTTCTTTAAACCTAGCCTAGCTCCTAATGGGGGCTTAATAAACGTCCATTGAATGAAAGGATGTTTTAGAGGTGAGCTGCTTTAAGTATGGACCAAAGTACAGATCAGTAGTAGCAGCGTCTGCTACTTAGAGCTTCTTAAAAATGCAAAACATCCAGGACTATCCCAGGTCAACTGAATCAAAATGCACATTTTATCAAGATACTTAGGTGATTACTGGGCATATTAAAATCTGAGAAATGTTATTATTCTACTAGCTTTAAAGGAGGAGACTGTACCTAAAAGAATGTAGTTTTATACTTCACAATAATCAATCATTTCTTTGTTGTCTTTGTTTTTTTTTTTTTTTCTTCATAGCCACACCTACGGCATATGGAAGTTTCCAGGCTAGGTGTCCAAATGGAGTTGCAGCTGCAGACCCATGCCACAGCCACAGCAACGCCAGATATGAGCTTCATCTGTGACCTATGCCATACTTGTGGCAATGCTGGATCCTTAACCCACTGATCAAGACCAGGAATTGAACCTGCATCCTCATGGATACTATGTCAGGTTCCAAACATGCTGAGCTACAATGGGAACTCTTTTTTTTTTTTTTTGTCTCTTTGCTATTTCTTGGGCCACTTCCACGGCATATGGAGGTTCTCAGGCTAGGGGTCTAATCGGAGCCATAGCCACCGGCCTACGCCAGAGCCACAGCAACACAGGATCCGAGCCGCGTCTTCAACCTACACCACAGCTCACGGCAACGCCGGATCGTTAACCCACTGTGCAAGGGCAGGGACCGAACCTGCAACCTCATGGTTCCTAGTCGGATTCGTTAACCACTGCACCATGACGGGAACTCCAGGAACTCCTCGTCATTTGTTTGTAATATTTTCCGCTACATTGCTCATAGGAACAAAGGACAAATGACCCAGTGGACTATTATTCCACTTCATTCTTGTCCCTAACAAAATAAAATACTAATTTGAAAAGCACAAACAAGAAATAAAAGAAATTTAATATTTGGTTAAAAAAAGTACAGGAGTTCCCACTGTGGCTCAGTGGTAATGAATCCAAATAGTATCCATGAGGTTGCAGGTTCGATCCCTGGCCTCGCTCAGTGGATGAAGGATCCTGCATTACCAAGAGCTGTAGTGTAGGTCACAGATGCAGCTGGGATCTGGTGTTACTGTGGCTGTGGTGTAGACTGGCAGCGGTAGCTTCAATTCGACCCCTAGTCTGGGAACCTCCATGTGCTGTTGCTGTGGCCCTCAAAAAAAAAAAAAAAAAAAAAAGACAAAAAAAAATTTACAACATAGTAGAACTGGTGAAAAGAAGGTGATGATGAATATTAAAAATACTAGCATGAATGCTGAGCTGTCAATTCAGATCCCAAACCAGTGTCTTGCCCTTTTTTGGGGGGTGGGTGTTAAACAAATTCTTCAAAAGCCCAAGTCTGATCCCAGAAGGCTCTGTAGATCAATGTTTCTGTGCTCTAAGCTCAAGATGGAGAACTAATGTGGAAATTAGATAAAATCAAATTTAGCCAGATTGCCGTCCCAGCCCATCCTCTAAAATGTATGTGCCTATGAATTCTCAGATTTGAAATTAAAGTTCAGCTAGTTTTCATTTCATGAGAGAACCATTAACTAGTACTTTCAATTTACCGCCTTCCTCCTCATTCCTCTTTTTTTTTTTTTTTTTTCTTTCTTTTTTGGCTGCCCTGTGGAATATGGAAGTCCCCAGGCCAGGAGTCAGATCCAAGCTGAAGTCGCGACCTATGCCACAGCTGGCAGCAATGCTGGATCCTTAACCCTCTCTTCCAGGCTGAGGATCAAACTTGCATCCCAGTGCTGCAGAGATGCCACTGGTTCCATTGTGCCACAGTGGGAACTCCCCTTACGCTTCTCGTTGAGCAGTTTTCTAACTGTCTGGACTTTTTCCAGCTTGATTGTGATAGAAAATCATCTTGTTTCTCCCTTCAGAGTGGCTATCTTTTCAGGCACTTAGGTAATTTACGGAAAAGAGTTATCACATATTATAAATGTGATTAAGTCTGGATAGGTATAAACATATCCATCTGAAGAAGATACATTTCAATGCAAATTTAAAGAAGAAAAGAAAGAAATTAAAGAATTCAAAGAACTGTCACCTATGGCAGAAGCTATTAGTCATGTCACAGTGAAGAAATAATGACTGTCTGAGAGTTGCTCAGTTCTTCAAGGTGAACTTCAAAAGAATGACGCGACTTCAAAGAAAATCACAGGAAAAAGAGTTTGAATCACAGCAGAGACATTGCTGGGGAAATTAGGCATGTGACTGTTTTAATCAATACACAAGTCCAAAACTTGTCAAAATTTATTTTTCCTTTTCAAAAGTCAGACTTTGAAATTTCATTCAACACAACATACATTAGAAGACTTTCATATGATTGCATGCATAGTATCTTGGTTTAATTTCAATGTAATCGAGAATAATCCAGAAACCTAGTAAAATATTGCCATTAGGTAGAAGTTATCCTTGTTCTATCTGCATTAGTCAGGATAGGTTACGTTATACTGTTGAACAAAAATTAACCCCTAAATCTCAGTGCCTTAATAATACATATGTTTGTTTCTTACACAAATCATAAAGTTGAACAGTTCTCCAGGCAATTCTGTAAAAGCTGAAGGGGCTTTTTACCACTTCAGTTCTAGTCCCTTGCCTAGAATTAATCAAAAGAGCCTGTCTCACCTCCAAGAGGCTAGGAAATGTATTTTTCTAAGTGTCCATGAGGAAGAGGAAAACAAGATATTGGAGAGCCTTAGTAAGGATATTAGTGAGCATGACAAGTAAGATGATATCAACAGAAGGTCTAGCATCAGTGGAAACAAACTGATAAAGGGGAGAAAACAGAGGCACAGTTTGGGATGAAAAGAAAGGAGGTATCATCATTGGTCAGGAATGGTATTACCTCATTTTTAGTGTAGAAATATCTAGAAAAATATATATTAGGCAAGTCCTTTGAATCAACATATACTTTTAGTGTATTATAATTGCTCATTGTTTAAAATAATTCCAGTATGACAGTTCTGGAAAGGGAAGAACTGACCCATTCTCTAAGTTTTAGTTTTCTATTACTGCATAACGAGTTATCACAAACTTAGTGGCTTAAAACAATGGTCACTTATGACCTTATATCTCTCTAGTCAGAAGTCAGACATGACATAACTAGTTTCTTGACTTAAGAGTCTCATTGGGCTAAACCAAGGTATCATCCAGGGTTGTGGTTTTCATTCATAGCTTAAGGTTCAGGGTCAGTGGTTGAACTTATATCTTGCTCATATTACCTCTTCAGCAACAATGAAACTCTAGTCCTTTTCATACTTCAGATCTCTCTAACTTCCTCTCCTGATTTTAAGGGATCCTAAAATTATTTTGGGCCCATCCAGAAAATCAAGATAACCACTTCTCTATCTTGAGGTCAGCCTATTAGGAATCTTAGTTGCATGTGCAAATGTCCTTTTGCCATGTAATATAGTGACAATACAAAGGAATGACACCAACTGGCAGAGATCATGAAGCCTAAAACTCTGCCTACCACAGTGTGATAGAAAGCTCTCTCTTTAATATTTCCGTTTCATGTGTAAGAATTTTGTTTGCCGAATAGGTTTTCACAAAGCAGGCACAACTGCAGTGTATCTGGGTTCAGATGAGTGATGAATTAAGAAAGAGAAAAATGTATAGAATAAACTTGGCTAATTTCGGGGTGAGGGAAAATGAGGACAAATAATAGGGGACTCGAGCAAACTATGATACATGTCGAAATGTAGAGACATAAGCAAGGAGAATAAAAGAAGCAGGAGGTGTGCAATTGGAAGCACACTCAATGAAGGAGAGAGTAAGGTTGACACAAGGAATCACTGGAAACATTTTATATGTAGTACGGGTTATTAACAGCAAAGAGAATTTATATTACCTGTGGTAATTCAGGTACTAAAAAACTTAAATATGTTGAAAATGTTATGATTTCCCACTATGTAAATGAATTACAAGGAATAAAGCAGGTTTTTTTTGGCATTCACAATTATATTATACAATCATCAAAGTACAGTAACAACTGAAGGAGATAATATGTATATGAGTGGTTAGTTCATACTCAGCTCCTAAAAAAAGAGTTAATGGTAGAAAGAAGTTCAATTATTAAAAAAAACTGATCATTATTAGCCACTATCAAATCAATAAATGGAGCCAGACATAATGTCTCCTAAATCAAACTGTCTATTACCCAGAGGAACTTTTTCCTGTCCATCCTCTGGTTGAGGTTCTAATACCTCTGAAATGAACCAGAAATAAACCAGAAGAGAAAAGAGGAAAAGTACAATATGCAATAACCATTTGCCAGAGTTTTATACTTCACTCATGTTACCTCAAAAATAAAAAAAGGCCAAGAAGAGATTCTAGAGTCAATCCATAGTCATATAGTCAAATACATTCGAGCCATATTGAACAGTTATATTTCATTTCAGGCTGAACTGTTCAGGGTCTTTAAAGTGCTAATGTGCTTTGTGAGTCTTTAATGGAGGAATATAATTTGAAGATTTTCCAAATATCTGTGACTAAATAAATTTCTTTTAGTTCAGACCATGGCAGAAATGGCTAGCTGTCCAAAGTTCGTGCTTTCTTTTCCATTGTACAAAGTGGAACATGGGAAATGACTCCCAGCTAAGGAGTGCACTTCCTGGCTCCTTTTGCTACTAAGTATGACCACATTACTAATTCGTGGCAATGCATTTTGAGAGAAAATTGTGTGAGTCACTTCTTCAAACAAGGCTTTTGAGAAATGGGTATTCCTTCTCTACTATCCTTCTTCTGTGAGCTGGTAGAGAAGACAGTGGCAGACCCTCAAGAAGAAAGGACCCTGAGTTTTTGAATCACTATGTGGAGGAAAATTCTCACTAACCAGAGTGTATATATATATATATATATATATATATATACACTAGACCAGTGATTTTTGTCTCTGAGGAAACATTTGGCCATATTTGGAAATATTTTTGGTTATCACAGTTGAGAGGGGGTGATACTAGCCTCACTGGGTCGAGGTCAGGAATGCTGCTATTATTCTACAATGCACAGAATAGCCACTGCCAACAGAGAATTATCTAGTACAAAATGCCAATAGTGCCAAGGTTGAAAAACACTTAATTAGACTGTTAAGTGTGTGGGGATATATAAATGTATTTACATATAGCACTATATGGAAAAATATGTATATATGATATATTTATATATAGCATTAAGCCTCTGGAATCTTAGGGTTTGGTGTAGCAGCCACTATTAATTTATACGCAGCTTCCCGTAGAACTAGTGTTCCAAAGACCATACTTCAGGAAAAACAGAAGATAGAATCAATACTGTGAATACCAAGATAATACATTTCATTGGCTGCCAAGACATGCTGACTCTACCCTCAGACAATTTCTGAATTCTATTCCAATCTCTGTTTTCACTGCTAATATCCTCCTCATGTATACATTTTCTGCACCTGGTCTATTATAATAGTTTCCTAAAGGTGCTCTTCTCTAGTATCTTAGTTGTTGTCACAACGTTAAGAATGGCTGAACCAGAACTTGTACTCAAGCTTTTGCTTCTAAATCTTTTGTACTTTTTTTTACTGAAGAGTGAGAGTGAGCGTAATATAGAGAAAGCTTAAGCTCGAGGATGGAAAAGACATACTTAAATCTTAGTTTTGATACTACGATTAAATTTGTGAAAAATAACTAAGTACATGTCTTTGAGTTTCACCTCATTTAAAAAATAGAAATAAAATAGTTTAAAAATAAAGTTTATATATAAAGTCTATAATTTTCTTTAAAGAATTAGTATAGTACTTGGAACATGGTTAAGTTTGCATGATATCGTAACAAATCATTAGGGGAAAAGAAGCACATATTGCACCAGGACCCCTGAACTATTTGTTAGTCCTCTCCCTCTAGGCAAATGTTGGATTATCCTTCAGTGAGTTTATTCAGGGTGATGGGAAATCTTTAAGATTGTTCAAGCAAATGTGAGCTTGCACAGAATACTCAGATTTATCACTAACATTTTGTTTTTGTGATACTTGGGACCTGCAGTCAGCTCAGATCTGGGTTTCTTTCAGTAGTCATTCAATCTTTTAGTGCACTGCTTTTAAAGTTGCATTTTATACTATAACTAGGTTCTTTTTTAAAAAGGTGTCTAAAATTTTTTTATTATAACTGATTTACGATGTTCTGTTTTTATCTGCTGTACAGGAAAATGACCCAGTTATACACATACATACGTTCTTTTCCTCATATTATCCTGCATCATGTTCAATCAAAGTGATTAGATATAGTTCCCTCTGCTATACAGCAGGATTTCATTGCTTATCCACTCCAAATGCAATAGTTTGTATCTATTAACCCCAAACTCCCAAGTCATTCCACTCCCTCCCTCTCTTCCCTTGACAACCACAAGTCTGTTCTCCATGTCCATGAGTGTTTCTTTTGGGTAGATAGGTTCATTTGTGCCATATATTAGATTCCAGATGTAAGCGATATCATATGATATTTGTCTTTCTCTTACTTAGTATGAGAATCTATAGTTCCATCCATGTTGCCACAAATGGCATTAAGTTGTCCTTTTTTATGGCTGAGTAGTATTCCATTGTGTAAATACACCACGTCTTAATCCATTCATCTGTCAATGAACATTTAGGTTGTATCCATGTATGGGCTATTGTGAATAGTGCTGCAATGAATATAGGGGTGCATATATCTTTTACTATGAAAGTTTTGTCTGAATATATGCTAGACCATACGGTAGTTTTATATTTAGTTTTTGATGTACCTCCATACAGTTCTCCATAGTGTTTGTATCAATTTACACTCCCACTAAGAGTTTATGAGGATTCCCTTTCTTCCATACCCTCTCCAGTATTTGTTGTTTGTAGTCTTATTAACGATAGCCACTCTGATGGGTGTTGTTTGTAGTCTTATTAACGATAGCCACTCTAATGGGTGTGAGGTGGTACCTCATTGCAGTTTTAATTTGCATTTCTCTAATAATTAGTGATATTGAACATTTTTTCATGTGCCTGTTGGCCATATGTGTATCTTTAGAGAAATGTCTATTTAGGTCTTTGGCCATTTTTCAATTGGGTTGTTGGTTTGTTTTCCTGTGGTTATATAAGTTGTTTGTATATTTTAGTGATTAAGCCCTTGTCAATTGCATCATTTGAAACTAATTTCTTCCATTCCATAGATTGTCTTTTTTTTTTTTTTAATGTTTTCCTTAGCTGTGCAAAAACTTGTAAACTTGATTAGGTACCATTGGTTTATTTTTGTTTTTATTTCTGTTGCCTTGGGAGACTGACCTAAGAAAACACTTATAAGGTTGATGTCACAGATTGTTTTGCCTACCTTCTCTTCTAGGAGTTTGATGGTGCCTTGTCTTACATTTAAGTCTTGAAGTCATTTTGATTTTGTTTTTGTGCATGGTGCAAGGGTGTGCTCTACTGTTACTGATTTACATGCAGCTGTCCATTTTTCCCAGCACCACTTACTGAAGAGACTGTCTTTTTCCCATTTTATATTCTTGCCTCTGCTGTCGAAGATTAATTCACTGTAGGTGTCTGGTTTTATTTCTAGGCTGTCTATTCTGTTCCATTGGTCTATGTGTCTGTTTTTGCATCAGTACCACACTGTCTTGATTACTGCAACTTTGTAATATTGTCTGAAGTCTGGGAGAATTTCTCCTACTTGTTTTATTTTCCTCAGGATTGCTTTGGCAATTCTAGGTCTTTATGGTTCCATATAAATTTTTGGATTGTTTGTTCAAGTTCAACAAAAAATGTCATGGGTAATTTGATAGGGATTGCATTAAATCTGTAGATTGCTATGGGTAGTATGGCCATTTTAATGATATTAATTCTTCCAATCAGAAGCATGGAATGTCTTTCCACTTCTTTTAATCCTCTTTAATTTCCTTGATTAATGTTTTATAGTTTTCAGCATATAAATCTTTCACCTCCTTGGTCAGGTTTATTCCTAGGTATTTAATTTTTTGGGGTGTGATTTCAAAAAGTATTTTATTTTTATATTCCTTTTAAAATATCTCATTGTTAGTATATAGAAATGCAATCAATTTCTGAATGTTAATCTTGTATCCTGATGCTTTGCTGAATTTGTTGATCAGTTCGAGTAGTTTTTGTGTGGGGTCCTTAGGGTTTTCTATATACAGTAGCAAGTCATCTGCATTGAGTGACTATTTTACCTCTTATCTTCCAGTTTGGATACATTTTATTTCTTTTGTTTGTCTGATTGATGTGGCTAGGACTTTAATACCATGTTGAATAAAAGTGGTGGGAGTGGGCATCCTTGTCTTGTTCCAGATTTTAGTGGGAAGGCTTTCAGCTTCTCTCTGTTGAGTATTATACTGGCTGTGGGTTTGTCATAAATGGCTTTGATTATGTTAAGGTATGTTCTGTCTCTATCCACTTTGGTAAGAGTCTTTATCATGAATGGATGTTGGATTTTGTCAAATATTTTTCTGCTTCTATTGAGATGATCATGTGGCTTTTGACTTTTTTGGTTAATGTGGTGTATTATATTGATTGGTTTGCATATGTTGATCATCTTTGTGAACCTGGGATGAATCCTACTTGGTCCTGGTGTATGATCACTTTAATATTTTGTTGGATTTGAATGGCTAAATTTTTTTGAGAATTTTTTGCATCTATATTCATCAAAAATAATGGCCTATAGTTTTCTTTTTTGGTAGTATCTTTGTCTGTTTTCTGGTATTAGGGTGATGGCAGCTTCATAGAATTTGGGATTGTTCCTTTTGCATCAACCTTTTGGAAAATTTTAAGAAGAATAGGTATATGTTCTCTGCATTTTTGGTAGAATTCACCTGTGAAGCCATCTGGTTCTGGACTTTTGTTTGTAGGGAGTGTTTTCATAACATATTCAATTTCATTTCTAGTGATCAGTATGTTCAATTGATCTATTTCTTCTTGATTCAGTTTTGGTGGGCTGTGTGTCTTTAGAAAGTTGTCCATTTCTTCTAGGTTGTTAAATTTGTTGGCATATGATTGCTCAGAGTATTTTCTTATCATTTTTTGTATTTCTGCAGTATCAGTGGAGATTTCTCCTCTTCCTCTTTTTTTTTTTTTTTTTTTTGTCTTTTTGCCATTTTCTTGGGCTGCTCCTGTGGAATATGTAGGTTCCCCGGCTAAGGGTCAAAACAGAGCTGTAGCCGCTGGCCTATGCCAGAGCCACAGCAACGCAGGATCTGAGCCGCATCTGCAACCTACACCACAGCTCATGGCAAAGCCAGATCCTTAACCCACTGAGCAAGGCCAGGGATTGAACCCAAAACCTCATGGTTCCTAGTCAGATTCGTTAACCACTGAGCCATGACGGGAACTCCCCATCTCTTATTTTGTTTATTTGAGGTCTTTCTTCCTCTTGGTGAGTCTGGCCAGATGTTTGTCAATTTTGTTCACCCTTTCAAAGCACCAGCTCTTGGTTTTATTGATTTTTTTTCTATTTTTTTTTTTGAATCTCTATTTTATTTATTTCTTCCCTGATCTTTACGAGTTCCTTCCTTTTGCTGACTTTAGGGGTTTTTTTGTTCTTCTTTTTCTAATTGATTTAGGTGGTGGTTTAAGTTATCAATTTCAGATTTTTCTTCTTCTCTGAGAAAGGTCTGTATCGCTATGAATTTCCCTCTAAGCATGGCTTTTGTGGCATCCCATATATATTTTGAATAGTTGTGTTTTCATTATTGTTTGTCTTTAGGTATTTTTTTAATTTCATTTTTGATTTTTCCTTTTTTTTTTTTTTGCCTTTCTGACTTTACTAGGGCCGCTCTTTCTTTTTTCTTTTTTGTTTTTGTTTTTTGTTTTTTGGTTGTTTGATTTCCTTTTATTTTATGCTTGTTTCTTCTTCCTTTGAGTTTTTGTGAATGTATTGTTTGGTTTTGATTTTTGATTGCCTTATTTTTCAAGTATATTAACTGCTTCCTATATCTGCTCGCTTTAGCCTGATAGTCATATAGGCTCAAACACATTCTTAAAAAAGGAGTCTAGATATTCTTACTTTCCTTCTCAACATTTTGTAGTTCTGATTTTCTTTTTTAACATCTTCATATTTATCCTTTTGCTGTTCCTTGTGTTTACTATTGCATTTACAAAGCTTTTCTTCCCCTTTTATATCTGTATAATGGCTTATTTAAGCAATTACTTTCCAATTGTGATTTCCTCCATCCTATGGCATCTTCTCAATTCTTTCCTAATTAGAGATCTTTCAGTATTTCTTTTAGAATGGGTTAGTATTGCTGCAATCTTTTAGTTTTAGTTTGTTGGAGAAATTCTTTATTTCTCCTTCTCTTTTAAATGATATTCTTGCTGGGTACAGTATTCTAGGCTGCAAATGTTTCCCTTTTAGAACTTTAAATATATCTTGCCACTCTGTTCTGGCCTGTTTTGTTTCTGTAGAGAAATCAGCTGATAGCCTTATGGTGGTTCCCTTATCATTAACTCTTAGTTTTTCTCTTGCTGCCTTCAGAATTCTCTCATATTAAATTTTGCCATTTTTATTATAATTTCTCTTGGGGTGTGTCTGTTTAGTTTCAATTTGCCTGGAGCTCTCTGTGCTTCCTGTATCTTGGTGTCTGTTTTCTTTTACATTTGGAAAGTTCAGCCATAATTTCTTCAAATATATTTTCAATCCCCTTTCCCTTTCTCTTCTCCTTTTGGAATACATATTATTTATACATAATAGGGATTATGCCCACTTTATATTGTCCCATAGATCTCTTATATTGCTTTCATGTTTTTCTCATTTGGTTTTCTGTCTGCTCTCTGATGATTAGGTGATTTCCATTATTCTATCTTCCAAGTCAGTTGTTACTCTGCATTATTGATTCTGCTCTTCAGTGTCTTTTACTCAGCTTGGGTCTCTGCAAATAAATTTTCTAATTTTCTGGCTCCTCCTTATAATTTCTAGTTCCTTTCTACAGTAATCTGTATTACTGTTCATATCCACTCTTAATTCCTTCATATTTGCTCTTAATTCCTTCAGTATTTTCATATCTCCATTTTGAACTAAGAGTCTTTTCAACTACAGAGGTCAGTTTCATTGTTTGCTCCTCATGGGAATTCTCTTGTTCTTTTAACTGGGAATGGTTCCTGAGCTTATTAATTTTTCTTATATTTTTCTTATTCTATAAATTTAGGGGAAAAAACTACTATAGTCTTGTTATTTATATGCAAGAGTGCTCCTGGGGTATTTTGTGAGGGCTTATTTTTTATTTTTATTTTTGGCATGAGGACTGCTGTTGGTTTAAATGCTTTCTTTGTCTTCCCCTACTGTGTGGAGGCTGTTATCCCCCTGATAGGGGGTGCTGGTGTAAGGCACGTGAGTGTTTCATGGAAATGGAGGCAATGGGTAGGGCTAGCAGCCAATGCTTTCTTGCAGTAGAAAGGACCCACAGAGAACTGGTGCAGGCTGCTCGTGGATGCAGAGCCCTGGGAAGTGGCAGTGACCCTTAGGAAGCTGTAGGCAGTGCTCAGAGCATTTGACAGTGGTAGTAGAAGGGCAAGTGTGTTCCTTGGGAATGAGAGAAACAATGGGTTGTGCTCAGTTGCAGTGCCATCCTCTGCACTGAGCCCTGAGATGACTGGGGCACATAGGTGGTGCCAGTTCATGGACCCCTGGTGGTGGTGGGCCACGCCCATCCCTGGAGTCTGAGCTGACTGATGTGGTTTGTTCCCACCACCTCTTGCCCTTGCAAGAGGTGCTCCACCACCCAAGAGCCTGTGTGTGTGTGGAGAAGGATATTCCTGTGATGGTTCTTCCCTGCTTCCCCTTGCCCCCACCACCAATGGTGGCTTGGTTCTCTTCTGAGCCCAGGCTTCCTCCCTGGTTCCTTCAGCTTTCCCTCCCCCTGGTTCCCTCCACTCCTCAGTCATGGCACACTCCTACCCAGGCCCTCAGGCTGTCTCCACACAGCCAACCCTAATCCTCTCCTTGGAACTGACTTCTGGAGCCTGAAAGCCCCCGGCCCCTGCCTGAGCATCTCGGGCTGTGGTGTCCAGAGTGGTGATATCGATGGTTTGTGTGGTTCTCTTTGTGCTTTGCCCTCCTCTTTGCAGCTTCTCCCCATTTCTCTGAGGCTTTGAGGTTCCCCCTCCATCCTGGCTGGTGGTTAGGTGGCATCCCAGGGTGTGGATTCCTTTCCTCTTTTACAGCTCCCTCTAAGGAGCACTGGTGCTATCCTGATTCCTTTTTTTTTTTGTTTCTGTTATCTGTCTTTTTCCTTTTGTTCTACCCAGTTATATTGAGGATTTCCTACCCTTTTTTGGAGGCTTAAGGCCTTCTGCCAGCATTCAGTATATGCTCTGTGCAAACTTTTCTACATGTAGATTTTTTTTTTTTTATGTGTTTGTGGAAGAAGGTGAGCATCACATCTTACTTCTGCCATCTTGATCCTGCCTCCTCTATAACTACATTCTTATTTTTAGTCATTTATTTACAATAAATTTACATTCTAAAAACCAGCTTGAAAAATCGACAAAAAACATTATTCTTCCTTTCTGGAAATCCTTCATGTCAAAATTTTGCTTTTTAGGGCCCTGCCTGTGGCATATGGAAGTTCCCAGGCTAGGAATCAAGTCAGAGCTGTCAGCCTACACCACAGCCATAGCAACAAGGGATGCGAGCCATGTCTGTGACCTATACCATAGCTCATGCAAGGCTGGATCCTTAACCCACTGAGCAAGGCCAGGGATTCAAACTGCATCCTCATAGATACTAGTTGGGTTTGTTACCACTGAGGCATAATGGGAACTCTTTCATGTCCAAATTTTACTACTCTACCGAAGGCTTCACTTTTCCCCTTGAAAACTTCTCTGGGACATCTGCTGAAGATAATCTCCTTCATCAGTATATACCTCTGTATTCATTCACTTCATTGATTTATTCATTCCACAAATATTCATTAAGAACAAAGCTCTGTGCCAAGAATATTCTTTTTTTCTTTTTTGTAATGAGCTACACCTGCAGCTTATGGAAGTTTTGGGGCCAGGAGTCAAATTGGAGCTGCAGCTGAGGCTATGCCACAGCCATAGCAATATCAGATCTGAACTGCATCTGCAACCCACACCATAATTTATGGCAACACTGGATCCTTAACCCACCGAGCAAGGCCAGGGATCAAATCCACATCCTCAAAGAGACAAGGTCAGGTCATTAACCCACTGAGCCATAATGGGAACTCCAAGACTCATCATGTTGGACGCTGAACTCTGCTAATGTCTTGGTCTCTGTTACTAGACTAAATTCCTGAAGGGAGCAGACCACAGATTATTGACTTAGACATACTATGTAGGCCTGCACATCTTAAGTGCTTAATAAATATCTCTACTACTCTTTACTTCACACAAAAGCCAGAGACTATTACTGCTTTTTTTTTTTCTTTCTTTCTTTTTTTTGTCTTTTTGCTATTTCTTTGGGCCGCTCCTACGGCATATGGAGGTTCCCAGGCTAGGGGTCGAATCGGAGCTGTAGCCACCGGCCTATGCCAGAGCCACAGCAACGCGGGATCCGAGCCGCGTCTGCAGCCTACACCACAGCTCATGGCAACACCGGATCGTTAACCCACTGAGCAAGGGCAGGGACCGAACCTACAACCTCATGGTTCCTAGTCGGATTCGTTAACCACTGCGCCACGACGGGAACTCCTGCTTTTTTTTTCTTTAACCATGTGTTTTCTAAATGCCTCAGTGGCCCCCAAGGAGAGGATTCACAAATCAAAAAACGCACAAAACTTAATTCCATTGGTTCCTATATTCCACCTGTGGTGTTCAGCAACTCAGTTACAAATTAAGATAGGGATTCATAAAACAAAACTACAACTTGGGCAATCCTGCTCCATTCGCCTTGAGTATACTCAGGGAATAATATCAATTTTCTAACACACATGTAGCAATTATGCACGTAAGAAGTTTTGCTAATGAAAGAGGAATAAAAGCCCCATAATGTGTAACAATTACATCCACCAAATGAGTTTAGGGGATTGAGAATACTGATTGTTTATATATAAAGAATTTATATTAGCTGAAACAGTACCACTTGCAGTCTCTTAAGCACAGCGATTATGTGAAATAAACAAATCAACAGGCCTGTATTTGTACAACCATTAACATTTTATATTAAGAAGCAAATATTCCCAAATAATGCTATTTATGTCAAGTGCTAAGTAGCAAAGTTTTCTGCAGGATACTTTTCTATCAAAAGTTTTTTTTATATGTAGCTGTTGAGTTTGATGCTTATGTGCAACATTTTAGGAAAACTCTTTTACATGTGCTGTATTTGTCAAGAAGTTTCCTTTCAACTGTTCTCAGAAACAGCAGAGAATATTTTTTTCTTAAGAGAATTGGAAACTGGCACTAGCTTAGGCATTTAAAAGCAGGAACTTTCTTTTTTCATTTGCTTATCCTTAGTAACTAGTGCCACATTTGCGTCACGTGAGGAACTTAGCAAATGCTTTCTGAGTAGATGAATGAATGAATGAATTTGGCCTTCACATGATATTAAATTTTAAATATATAGAAAAAAATCCATTTATTTTTTCTTCTAAGCATTTATAATTATTATTCTGTTAATTTGAAATTAATGGCTGAAGAACTAATAATAACATAATATTAGCACATTAATACAATGTTAGTATTAACATAGCCATCAACGCATTTCAACATATGTATTCTTTTTGGCTATGCCCATGGCATTGCGGAAGTTCCTGGGTCAGGGAATAAACCTGAGTCACAGCAATGACAATGCTGAATCCTTAATCTGCTGAGCCACCAGCAAACTCCTTCAATATTTTTAAGTGCTGGTGTTTATAATACATTAATTTTTGATGACATTTCAGAGATCTCACACTATAACATCTTTTTTACTTTTTTAGTTTTAATACACAACTATAATTAAGTATGCAACTATTTTATCACAAGAAAGAAATAAATGAGAAGAAAGGTCTATAAAACAGATTTCCTTGGATATTTAATAACAATAATGATATCCAATTTTTCTTCTGTCTATTAAGTTTTATAAAATATTTTCACATACATCATCTAAACTCATCTCACCATAACCTTAGGAGGTGGGTTTCAATATTCTGGCCCTACAGACTGAAAACCCCAGAGAAATCAGTGGGCATATATAAAGACACACTGTAGTCTCTACCTACCTCACTTTCATCAATTTATAGAAATCCACTCTAGCACTTAATGATGGATGTAGAGACATATGTTTAGAACTAATTAAATGACTATTAAAAACCCTTTCCAATTCCTATTAATGGAAAAGATACTAAGATCAGATTACCAATTTGGTGAAATTGCAAAAGAACAAAAAAAAAGGTAATAAAATCCTTGGTTAATGCATGGCATAATGAAGATGCTAATGGGTTGAATACTTGGGTATATTTTGTGAAACTCATCAAGTCTGTGTAATGGGAATCCTGAGCAACTCTCTCTGCTGTTCAGCCTTCCTCTGATGTGGCAGGAGCCCAGCTGGCTCAGATTTTAGGCAGGCCAAATGTTCCAGGATCTGTTATTATTCAGATCCCAAATAATATTAAGATGAGCATGATTAGGACTTATAAGGACTAACTCAATACTAAGATAGGATAGCAAGAGAAAATGTCAGGCTGTATTGTAAAAATTGGAAATATGACTCAACAATGAGAAGGAGTTCAGTGATGGTCACACAAAGAAGCATGATAGAATTGAGTGAAATGTTACTGCCCTAGATAAGAAATTGCCTGAGACAGAAAACAGCGTGGAATAACATGCTTTTTGGGGGTAGCTAAGTCTAAACACTCAAATTTCCAGGAATTTAACCTCTCTTAACATAGTCCTCTGTATCTTCTAGACCCCAATATTCACTATTATTACTCTGTGTGCAGTTGTTCAGTGTCATATGTGGGTGGGCCAGGGCCAGCCAATCACACAGGCTGTTGCTCCTGCCCTAGGCTCTGGAGGCAAACAAGTCTCTCTCTTAAGGACATTAATTGGGAAAAAAATACAATTTTCATCATAAATGGATACAAGATCACGTCCTCTTTTCTATGCTTCTACTCTGTCTTTGACACACACTTCTAATATCAGTCCACTGAGAAGGCTGGGTGAGAGAAGAGTGGTCTCTTCCCACCTTTACAGAGACCTGCCTTTCTACTCTAAGGTTAGGGCCCAGGTCTCTAGGTCTTTGGCAGGAAGAAATGCAAGACATAAGACAGAGAATCTCCCCATCCAGGCAATACCCATCTCCCCACCTCCTCCCCCATGCCTATCTCCATGGCTCTCCAAACGTCTCCGGATTATTTCAACAGAAAGGTTATGAAGACCTTTCTTTATAACTAGGCTAGAGGAAGAGTGATCACCTCCAGATACCTGAGTACAGGAATTTAGCCAGAACTGGTGTTGCCAGGAGGAAGGCTGGAGCAGCCAGTTAAGACTTAGGCAACCCCATCCTGGGTTGTCTCTGTCTCACTGACTAAGTCTAACAAAGTTCCTTAATTCTTTTTTTTTTTTTTAATTTATTGCTTTTTAGGGCCACACCCAAGGCATATGGAAGGTCCCAGGCTAGGGGGTCTAATTGGAATGGTAGCTGCTGAGCTAAGCCACAGCTCATGCCAACCCTGGATCCTCAACTCACTGAACAAGGCCAGGGATTGGACCTGCATCCTCATGGATACTAGTTGGGTTTGTTACCACTGAGACACAATGGGAACTCCCTGGCTTCTCAATTCTTACGAGGCTATTTGTTCTTTCATTGTCTGTCTCAGATTTTTATTGGGACTCCTTGAATAAGATTCTTTATCATTTTATTGGGAATCCTTGAATAATCCTTGAATAATACATGGGAAAGTCAGAATAAAGGACCAATGGTTGTGTAGAGTATTTTCTAGGCATAGACTAGGGGAAATCATGAGGACAGTAACAGCTAAAATACACACTCTATACAGGGTTCTAGGGACTTTCCTCAGCACCTTACATGTATTACCTGACGTAGTCCTCAGACAACTTTATGGTAGGGACTATTACTCCAATCTCATGGAGTAGGAAGCTAAATCACGCTCAAGGTGATACAGGCCACAGCGCAGGAGTTTAAGCCCCAGCAGACCAGCTGAGCCAATGACCTTAACCATTGTAGCATGTTAGACAGCTACAGTACCAGCCACCTGTTCTGTGTCATCTCCCCCAACTCCTTAGCTTGCAGATTTACTCCTACTATGCCAAACCAGAAACAGTTACTGCACGTGCTGTTTTTCCCTTTTTTTGTGTCTCTTTTTATAGATCATTGTGCTTTCCCCATGGATTTCCCTTCCTTAAACCTCATCTTTCTTGGGGACTTCTTTCTATAATTAAGATTATTGTTTAGGGAAATCCACTCAATAGTTTATAATAACCTGTTGGGGAAAAAAAAGAATGTATGTATGTATACACATAACTGATTCACTTTGCTTTATACCTGAAACTAACACAACACTGTCAATCAACTATACTCCTATAAAGTTAAAAAATTATGTATATAGAAAAATAATCTTATAGAAATAAGATTTTTATAAAATACTTTTTAAAATATCCATTTATAAAATTTTTTTCTCTCCTGAACTTGGTAATATTAATTACTCCTTTGTTTGTGTTCCACTGTACTTTTTACTCCCTCTTTACAGTTATCACATTGCATTTCATTTATCTGTTACATATCTTTATCATCTACAAGCCTGAGCCCTCCTTGAAGACCTGGGCTCTGCATCTCATTCTTCTTTGTTGCATCAGTACCTCACATAAGATCTCGCACTAGTAAATGTACTCAATAAACATTTCTGTAACAAGTGAATGAATGAATGAATGAATGAATAACAAGAATGGATGGATAGCATTTAAGAGCCTATGATGTGATTTTTATGCATACTCTTATTTATCTACATAGACACACATACGTACGACAAATACTCATGCAGACTTTATAGCGGGTATCATTAGCCTCAATGACATCTGAGAAAACTGCATTGAGAGAAATTATTATCATCTCTCCAAATTTAAGTCCTGTTCTGGGGATTTGGAAATGACAATTAGTTCACTGTAGTAAATCTAGTTATATATGTCAATTTATTGATCAATTTTGATTCAAAATTTTGTTAGACTCATAAGCAATATTCTAACTAGGACACTAACATGTTTCTATTCTCCTAACAGAAATATTTTTGTGCTATTAATTACTGAGGATGGTATTTAATTTTTACTTATTGGTTTTGATTCATTTAGAACAGCTGATTACAAATTCTCTAATTCAGCTTTTCAGAGTTGTGTGCTAGCCTGCCTTAGTGTTTGTGCACAAGGCACTAGCTTTCTAAATAGGCACCCCCTTAAATCAGGCATACTGTTTAAGAAAGTTAATTCACTCAGGTAGAACTAGCCAGATACCCTTCATTCTAATTCAGAAATGGAAAAGTCGTGTAAATCCTTAAGAATGTGAACATTGGTCAAACACAGACTCCCTAGTTGAAAAGGATTTTAAAACCCAAATAAGTCAGGGTAGAATCAGTGAGAACTACTACTTCCAAGAGCACGTGTATCATAATAATTATAAATTAACTATCTATATCATGGGTCAGAAAAGGAAATAGGCTAAAGACTTAAATCAATTTATTTCATAGTTTTATGTATCAAAAGCAAACCAAAACCAAAACAAACAAACAAGCAAACAAAACACACACACACACACACACACACACACACACATTTCTTGCAAGCCCAATACACTTTAGGCTCTGATAAATCTTGAGGCAGATATAAAGACAGAATTCTTGCCTCTGGGAATTACAGACACATAACCAAAGAGAAAGTGATCTGTGCTACCAAAGCGTTAAATTTAAACTTCACTGGAACCCAGACGAGGGTGCAATTAACAGGATGAGAGGGAAGGCTTCACAGAGGCAGTGGTGTCTCATGAGGATATGCCCTAAAGAGGAACAAAATTTTTTCAGATGGGGATAAAAGAAAAAGACATTCCAGGCATAGAGAAGAACAAGTGAAAAGCACGCTTTAGGAAAAAATCACAGAATGACTAGAAAAATAACTTCTGTGTGACTGGAAAGAATGGGGCCGAGGGAGAGTAATACAGAGTTGATAGGGATATAAAAGAAGCCAGGCATTGGATGACTTTCACTAAGGTCATGAAGGTCATTGGAAAACTGCAAAGAGAATTGAACACCTCCATGTTTATGTCCTGACTGAGCCACAGCAGCTATAACAAGGTACAGTTATTTGTCCACAGTAGTGTAGTTTTCTCCTATTAAAGTACAAACTTCTTGAGGGCAGAAGCCAAGACATACAGATGATCAATAAGCACATGATATGATGCTCAGAATCACTAATTGTCAAAGAAATGCAAATCAAAACTACAATGAGGTATCAATTCACACATGGCAGGATGGCTGTCATCAAAAAATCTACAAAATAAATGCTGGAGAAAGGGAACAATCCTATATTATTGGTGGGAATGTAAATTGGTAAAACCACTGTGGAGAACAGTATAGAAGTTCCTCAAAAAGTAAAAATAGAGCTACCATATGATCCAGCAACCCCACTCCTGGACATATATTCTGAGAAAACCATAATTCAAAAAGATACATGCATGTGGTAAACTCATTGAGTAATAAAAAAAAATAAAATAAAAAATAAAAATAAATTTAAAAAATTAAAAAATAAAAAAGTAAAAATAAAATAAATTGAAAAAAAAAAAAGATATATGCTCCTCATGTTCATTGCAGCACTATTTACAATAGCCAAGATATGGAACCAAGCTAAATGACCACTGACAGGTGAATGGATTAAGAAGATCAAAAAGACAACCCAGAGAGTGGGATAAAATCTTTTCAAATGATGCAACTGACAAGGGCCTAATCTCCAAAATATACAAACACTTCATACAACTGAACAACAACAAAAACAAACAACCCAATCGAAAAATGGGCAGAAAATCTACATAGACATTTCTCCAAAGACATACAGATATCCAATAGGCACATGAAAAGATGCTCAACATCACTATTATTAGAGAAATGCAAGTCAAAACTGCAATGAGGTACCACATCACACCAATCAAAATAGCTATCATTAATAAGACTGCAAATTACAAATGCTGGAGAGTATGTGCAGAAAAGGGAACCCTCCTGCATTGTTGGTGGGAATGTAAATTTGCACAACCACTATGGAAAACACTACGGAGATTCAAAAGAAAACTAGCACTACCTACCATATGATCCAGCAATCCCACTCCTGGGCATATATCCAGATAAAACTTTCATTCAAAAAGAAACATTCACCCCCTATGGTCAGTGCAGCACTACTCACAATAGCCAAGACATGGAAACAACCCAAATGTCCATAGACAGATGAATGGATTAAGAAGATGGGGTACATATAACAAAATGGGACACTACTCAGCTGTAAAAATTAACAAAATAATGCCATTTGTAGCAACGTGGATGCAACTAGAGATTCTCATACTAAGTGAAAAAGACAAATACCATACCACTTATATGTGGAATCTAAAATATGACATAAATGAACCTATCTACAAAATAGAAACAGACTCAGATATAGAGAACACACTTGTGGTTGCCAAGGGGGAGGAAAAAGGGGGTAGGATGGGGAGTTTGGGGTTGGTAGATGGAAACTATTTCATTTAGAATGTATAAGCAATGAGGTTGTACTATACAGCACAGGTAACTATTTCCATTCTCTTGAGACAGAATATGATGGAAATATGAGAAAAAATATTGTATATGTACATATACATATGTATATGACTGAGTCACATTGCTGTACTGTAGAAATTGGTACAACATTGTAAATCGACTATATTTTAATAAAAAATTAAAAAAAATAAAAAAGAAGTTGATAAATGGGAGTTTTTAGTTTCTTACATCCTTCCTCTTCCTGTCTACAAAATGTAATGCATAACTCTAAAATAGCATCTTGACCATGTACATAAGAAAAATTTTAAGAATTCTTATTAAATCATATATTTTGATCACAAAAAGAAGATATGGCATATATGTACAATGGAATACTACTCAGCCATAAAAGGAAATGAAATATTACAGCAACATGAATGGATCTAGAGATTATAATACTAAGTACAAACTTAGAAAGACAAATATATATCACTTCTAAAATAGGATACGAATGAAATTATTTACAAAATAAACAGATTCATAGACATAGAAAACAATTTTATGGTTACTAAAAGGGAAGGGGGTGAAAAATTAGGAGTTTGGGATTAGCAGATACAAATTATTATATATAAAACAGATAAACAATGAGGACCTACTGTATAGCACAAGGAACTATATTCAATACCTTATAATAAACTATAAAGGAAAAGATTATGAAAAAATATATGTTGTATAACTGAATCACTTTGCTATAGACTAGAAACTAACACAACATTGTAACTTAACTGTACCTCAATTTAAAAAAAACTTCAAAAATAAATAAAACCTCCACCAACAAGACATACACTGAATGAGTGAACTATGCCTTCTCATACCACAAAAAGTCTGGACTCAAAGTCTTGACACTGTGGTGCTTTATGGGAAGACTGTAGAATCTTGTGTCTACTTTAATTAAAACCAAGATGACAAACTCTTTCATAACTGATTTTCTCTAAATATCTGAATCATCTGGTTGCTTCAGTGATATAATGGGCTTTCTTACTCCTCTTAATATCTCTATTTTGACTAACTAACAAGCTTACCCATCTTCCAGCTTCCACTGAACTTGACTATTTGGGAACATTTTCCAGAATTCTTCTAGCGCTTTTTTAGTCAGATCCAATCATGTCTGTTTTAATTGCATTGGTCATAGACATATTACGATTCAAAGAGATTCAGAGACTAATTGTTTTTTGCACATTAGCCCTTGACACATTTATCTTGAATCTCATTGGCACTTACTCAATTGATGCTTCTTGGCAATTGCTCAATCATTAGTTATCACCTACAGGGAATCAGATTTTAATCAGAATTTTACTTTTAACTATACACTGCACATTTACTTGGGGTTAGTGCCAGCCAATTTGGGGGGAAAAGAATTCCAAGTGGTTCTTAGAGTTTTGGCTAAATGATCTTCAAAATTGACACCGTGTAATTCTAATTCAATGCCGCACATTCTGACCACTTAGAATATATGAAAGAAAAGGGGGTTGTTTGAACAATAAGAGGTTTGAAATATTTATCATTTAAAATACATAATTTTGTCAGACCAAAGTTATAATTTAGAAACATGAGGTGACAACTGTCTTTCAGGATCTAGCAAAAAACAGTATGTAAATCCTCCTACTGTTTATTGCCTATTTCTACACTTGCTGCTTATAATGAAATCATGGCTGGCTGGTGGTGTTCACTGGTAAAGCAGGTGCTCTCTGGAATCAGATTGCTTGAGTTCAATGCCAGTTCCAACATTGTGAGCCTTAGGTATATTTTTAAGCTTTCTGGGCCTCAGTTTCCTCGTGTGTTTAGTGAGCATCATAATCACATTTCCATGACCAAAATTGTGGTGAAGATCAAATGAATTATCTAAGGAAAAAACCCACTTGGCACAAAACCGGGTTTCTCACATATACTCTATGGATGCTGGGGATTGTAATTATACCCTGGTATGCACTCAAATAACTGTAAGACAAAATGATAAAGTGCTACCAGAAAGGTACAGATAAAACTCTCTGGCCATAGTGTCTCTCAAATTACTTTTTAATGGAAAAGTTATAAACCAGAGAAAGAAGAAAATCATGCTGGCAGGTATCCCTGTACTAAAAAAGAGCAAACACAGAGAAAGAAAATCAATGGAGGATTTAAAATGTTCTTTTTTGCTTTGACATCTAACCTCCTGCTTCCAAATTTTTCCAATGTAATAGTATAACCACTTTTAAGGATGAGATGGTACCACATTTCTCTTAATCCATATGACTCAAGTGGTTCACAAAACAGAGGTCAATGGTATCAATATTTTTTGACCAAATATTGTAATTAAATCTCAACAAGCAGCCAGATTGCCAGAATGGATGTAGAATATAAGAAATGGAAGGTGCATATTCTCTGAGAAAGCAATTATGTGGCCTGGATCATTTCACATATTACTTTTCTGAGGCTACAGGAAGACACAATTACATGGCCCGGAAATAAAGGGAACTGAGTAAACACCTGGGATGCCCAAATTTAAGTGGGTCTGAAGTGGTACAGAAGAGTAGATTAGAGCAGTGCTTCAATCGCGATATGCATTTGGATCATCTGAGAATCTTATTTAAACACTATGTGGAGTTCCTGCTGTAGCACAGTAGGTTAAGAACCTGACTGTGGCAGTTTGGGTTGCTGCAGAATTCAATCCCTAGCCTGGCCTAGTGGGTTAAGGATCAGGCATTCCTGCCTGATTCGATCCCTCATCCAGGAAGTTCCACAGGCCATGGTGTGGCCATAAAAAGATAAAAAAAATAAAAAA
Source organism: Sus scrofa (assembly GCF_054392235.1). Classification (NCBI taxonomy): domain Eukaryota; kingdom Metazoa; phylum Chordata; class Mammalia; order Artiodactyla; family Suidae; genus Sus; species Sus scrofa. The sequence continues at coordinate 18,324,655 of NC_139391.1, forward strand.
TTTCAAAATGTAGACTCAGATTCAGTAATTCTGGAGTGGGCCTGAGAGTCTAAAGCTGCAGTGGTGCTGATGCTGCTGGTCTGAGGCTGCTCCTTTTGAGCAGTGAGGATGTAAAGCACAGACTCTGCTCAGATTTGCACTGTAGCTCTTCGTACCCTACATGACCTTGACCTTGTTAGTTAAACGATCTTTGTATCAGGTTTATTATTATTTTTCTTAATCTGTAAAATGAGGGTAAGCTCAGTAGCTAACCAAAAAGGCTGACGTGAGGAGGACTAAATTGATTAATAAATCTAAAGCATTTAAAACAGTACCCCGTACTGAGCGAGCACTCAATAAACAAAATTTATTTATGCATAAGTAAGGGCTTCATATTATAAACATTTAGCCAATAACAGAGACGAACATCCTACAAATTTTAATTGAGTTTAATTCACCACAATAATTTATTTTAAGCCATTAATGTCAGCAATCGCATTAATCTCCATATCCCAAGCTTGGCATGTTATAATTTTTCAAGTCACTGAACTCAAAAAAGGAGCTAATGAACAATTCTCTGGGTAGTAACCATACTCAGAGGCATGAACTTGTCATGATATAACACAAACTTCTTAATCTTTTTTCATGAAGATGCAACACAAATAGGAACTAAAAATGTTTACAGGTAACGGAACTGTCTCCTGCAAGTAGCCCCACAGCATTATAGTTTGTTTTTTCTCCCCTTTGTACTACTCTCTTTCGCAACTAGAATCATGCTATTAGTTTACTGCCTCTCTCTCTCTCAGCATGAATTTAAACACCTTGAGGAAGGGACAATCATTATTTACTGCTGTATCTCAGCCTCTAGCTTGCTCCTTGATGTGACATACCATTAATAAATAAATGTTGGCAAAAATCTAAAATAAATAGCTGACTGCATACCTCCACTGCACATTTCATTCATTTATTCAAGAATGCATTGAGTATCTGTGGGTTTTTTGTTTGTTTGTTTGTTGTTTTCTCTCTTTTTGCCTTTTCTAGGGCCACTCCTGTGGCATATGGAGATTCTCAGGCTAGGGGTCTAATCAGAGCTGTAGCTGCCAGCCTATGCCAGAGCCACAGCAATGTGGGATCTGAGCCACATCTGTGACCTACACCACAGGTCACAGCAATGCCGGAACTTTAACCCACTGATCAAGGCCAGGGATCAAACCCGCAACCTCATGGTTCCTAGTCAGATTTGTTAACCACTGAGCCACGACAGGAACTCCTGATTTTTTTTTTTTTCTGATTAAGTTCTAGGTGCTAAGGATTTAGAAATAAATAGCCATAGTTTGCATGTTCCAGGAGCTCATGGCTTAGCAAATGAGCAAATAATTGAAAATAAGATCAATCCAAGGTGGGTAGGGGATGGATAAGGAAAATGCTAATAGGGATAGAGCATTACAATTAAAAGAAAAATTCACACAATTTTACAAAAGTGTGAAGCAGACAGACAAACAGAAACCTCAAATAGAATGGGTACTTAGGAGGATGAACAGTCCTGGAAATTAATAGCAGAAACAAAGGCATAGATCATAGATGAAAACGTAACTGTCTTATAGTCTACTGTAGCTTTGAGTTTGGTGGAAGGATGAGAATTTAAAATATAAATACTACAAGAATAAACCTCCTCCTAAGAACACTAATAATACTATACAGAGAGTGACTATAGCCAGCGACTGCTAATTGCTTATGAATATCTATTCTCTTCTCCTGAGAAATTGTCATCATGCTGAAAAATTAAATACCCTACCTTTTTTCAGCTACTTGGTCTATGAATGACTCTTGTGTGTAATTTCTGGAAGTGTCCTTAAAAAACAGGGAACACACTCTTCTTAATGTTATTTTCTGTTGCCTGAAATATGACGTAATGACTGGAGCTATAGTAGCCATTGGAGCCATGAAGTGATCAAGAAACAGAGACCCTTGTTCTAGAATGCTAGAAAAACTAAGACAGAATAACTTGAGGTCTCTTAAACCCATGTCAACCACAGGTTGTCTTGTTTTCAACTTCATTTATATAAGACAAAAATGATTTTTTTCTTACTGATTTTGCTGCTTTCATTTTGTGATTTGTATGCCAGTTATTCCAATTCTCAGTGTTACACAAAACAGATATGGAAGGTTTCAATCAAGATAGGAAGTAGTTACTGAGGAAAGGAAGGAGATTACTAGGAGACAGGGCATCAAAGAAGGCCCAACATATGCATGAAAATGTTCAAGAATACAATGTATACAGGAAACTGAGAGAACTTCTCTGCAGTGGGAACACAGGTTACACAATAGCGAAGAGTTAGGGCTGGGAGAGCTGGGAACAATGACAGGCACCAATAAAAAGCCTTAAATATCATACTGAAAAGTTTGGATTTGATGAGGCAATTAAGGGCATTAAAGGTTTTTAGGTAGTTAAGTGACAAGAGTATAACCAGGTTTTTATAGCAACTCAAAGAGTTATGTGGACAAGAAGAAAGGAAAACAAGAAATAAATAAGTGTGGAGGCAAGTGCAGGAATTCTCAAGAGAAAAGGACAAAGAGCCTTGACAGAAGAAGATGGGACAGAGGTGGGATATTTAGTAAACATGCTGTATGAGAATTAGTAACCACAAAAGGGAAGGGACGTGAAGCAGGAGGTCAGAATGGCTCCTAGACTTGTAAAATGGCTTGGCACTCCTATACACCAAGACAGAGAATGAAGGCGCAAGAAAGAGAATTAAAAAAACGCACATGAAAGTCAGGCGTTGAGGACCAGGGACAGGGAAAAATGGAAAAGAAAAGTAGGAGTACTGGAAACAACTGGCTTTTTCTTGTGTTTAGGTTATGACTTAAATATCACTTCCTCCAAGAAGCCTTCTCCAAATCCTCTTTCTAAAGAAGCCACTGCCTTCCCCAGTTCTACTATTAGAATCACTTTATTTTCTTCAGAGCACTGTTACTTTATATAACTTTCTTTTTGTCCATTGTGTACTTTGATTAGAATGTAATTGATTAGAATGTAAGCTCTTTGAGAGTGGAAATGTGCTTGTTACCAATAATTGAATTCAAGGGTTCCTGATATACAATTGGGACCCAAAAATTTTTGTTATATGAATGTATCACAGTACTTAACAGCAGTGCGGTACTCTGAGATCATCAATAAAAAATAAAACTGAAGTGACTAACGCCATCATATAGACAAGCTCCCTCATCGGATGGATGACAGGAAAGATGAGCTCTAGCAGTTCCCATAAAGACCCTCCCCAAGTGACACTGACATTCAGTTGGGAGAAGACAGGAGACCTATGTTCAAGTCCAACTTGTCATTTATTAATGACATAAGCTTAATGAAATGACCTCAAAGCATCTTTCAGTTTCCTTAGTTTTACAAAAAAAAAAATTGCTTCCTTCATGAATATTTGGAAAATTAAATAAAATACAACACATGAAAGCATGTTATTCAGGACTTTCACCCAGTCTCTCCCCCATCCTTCATTCTCAATTCCTATTTATTATTTATTACACACAATGACATCCCTAATACCACTTCTAAGATCTCTTCCCAGCTTGCTTTAACTTTCATGACATATTTCATATATTTGCAAATTTCCTGTATTTACCACAATGTGGAACAATTTTTCTCTTTGTAGCTCTTTGACCTTTCATTAATGAGGTGTAAAACCATACTCTGTTTGACCTTTGCTGCTTTTGTGTCCTTCTCAGTCCTCTTAAGTGAGTAACTTGGCAAATTAAATTTTATTACAACTACTGAGAGGCAGGGAGCATAACGCTCTTCTTACTGCATGTCCCTTACTACATGCTGTGTGACCTTGGTCAAGTTAAGAATCTATTTGTGCCTAAGATTCCTCATCTGTGAAGTGGAGATAACAATACACTTCACGGAGTTATTGTGAGGATTGCATAAATTAATGTATGAAAAAAACCTGTAATAGTGTCTAGCATATCGCTCAAACATTATTAGCATGTATTATTCTCATTTATTAAACCACATATGAAATCACTCAGATAATTCTCTTACCAATACTACGTAGTATTTCCAGTTTTTACCATTTTACTGAATACAAAACAAAGGCTCTGAGAGTTTAAGTAACTTCCTCAAGTTCATGTTCACAGTGTTGGGATTCAATTTTAAGAGCCGCTTTTGTTGAACAGCAAGTCTATGCTCTTGGCCACGTCCACATAGTACTCCATTTCAAAGAAGCCAGACCATTTCTTCATGCAAGTAGACATTTCTTAAACCAAGGTGCCATCAAGTAAACCTGAACTGAATAAACTTTTGACCAGTGTACTTCTTAGAGTAAGAGCAATAAGCATTGAGATAAGGGGAAAGCTTAGTGACATGGGTTGGTGCGGAAAGGCTCTTGAGGACTTGGGAAGAGCCTAGATATTTGACTGTTTCTTCTTGTAGTAAGCCCCAGGTTACCACAATGACCTACCTAAAGGTCAATCCCAGATCAGCTTTCAGCAGGAATTCGGTCTGCAAATTTCTTTTCTCAGTTTTGCTGGGGGCCCTTAGGCCAAATGCTTAACCACAGGCCACGTCTCTCTTTTTAATTAATTGAATTACCACTCATAAACGGTGACATGTGTCAGGAGAACAACCCTTTGAGGCGCGTTTCCTCCACAAGATCATGTCTGGACCAAAGGGCTTGTGCCTTGCAAGGGCAGCTTTGTTGGCTGTGACTGTGTCTGTTACCAAGTTAACAGGGGGCACACTCAGTTAAGTACCTATGATGAGTCCACTCAACCAATGATTCCCATTGGGAGGCCCTTCCAGAATCACAATGGACTAGAAAGACTAGCCGCTTTAACATTCTTGATGATTTATGACACAGCCCATATTATGGTTACTATTTTTTCCCCTTCGAAATAATAAGCAGTGTTAAGTGCTGGCTTCTAATTTTATCATTTCCATACAGATCAACGCTCTCCATTTTATCCCTCTAAGTCAGTGGTTCTCAACCTCGGCTGTGCAAAACAACCACATGGAGAGGTTTTCAACATCCCAGGGTTGCAGTCAGGCCCATTAAGGACTCACTGTGACTAAAACCCAGGCATCAGTATTTTCAAAGCAAACAAAGAGATAAAATGTACAGATAGATAAGGTTGAGAACCACTGCTTCAGAAGATTAGGAAAGTTAAAAAAAAAGAAAAAAAAAAGTTATTAGCAATGCAAATAAAATTTTTCTAAATGTTAGGAAAAAGCATTTTTATTAGCAGATGATCCTAACCTGCACGGATTTTCCCTTGATAGGCACAGTGTTTTGTGAATGCATGTGCATCTTTCTGTAGAGTAGGCTCGTAGCCTTTAGTGATGTGTTTAAAAGCAACAAACAAACAAAAATTCCCTCAGATCGCCTCTAAAGAAGTTACTGATTATGATGGGCTATTGTTTTTTTCCTGCTCTCAGCACGCTGCTAGACCGATCTGGCTTTGTTGTCTCATGACTACATTTCCTCCACACAATACCTCATTAGATTGCTATTCTTTGAGTTTTATGCTCCTGAGTTTCCAAAATGAAACACCTTTGGGCAAAACATCATTTGGATAACTTGGTGGAAATCAAGATAATCAAAACACACTGCTATTAAAGCTGCTTGTGAAGTGGTAACTACGCTTTTTCACCAAAGGGAAAGCTCATCAAAGTTCATCTTGCTAATCAAATATTCAAACAAACCTGGAACTCCTAAGTGACAATTGAGGGGAAATAATTTAGGCTGTTATATAGCACACTGAGAAAAAAGAAGATACTTGCGGAACTCAGCCGCTGATAGCCACAGGGTTGAAGGCTCCCAGCTTGCATCCACATAGGACAAGCCTCTTTGCCTTAGATCCTGTTGTTATAGACACAGGAGACTGAATCACTTGCATCTTTTAAAACAAATCCTCGAAGAAATTTTTTTTTTTTTTTTTTGCTCAAGGTGTTCATTATTTTAAGAGAGTTCTTCTACAGAAAAATCAAAGATCAGAGGTAATTGACTGCTCTGTGCCAGGTTCAATATTAAGTGTTTCGTATGTATTAACTTTGTTTAATGAGTGAACCTATGAGGTAGGTGATGTTATCCCATTTTAGAAGTAAGAAAACTGAGGTGCAGAACTTCTAGGTTGCTTACCCAGTGTTATAAGACTAGTAGGTGGACCAGGAAGGATATGAATTTATGGCTGCCAGAAAACAGAGCTAAAGTTATCTCCACTGCCAATATTACAGGCTTCTCAGAAAGACAGATAGCTAGCCACTCAGAGAAAGCCTTTCTTTTTTTTCTTCTCTTTTTTTTTTTAAGGGCCTCTACCCTGGGAATGAACCAAAGGAGAATGATCTGCAATGGAAAGAGAATTTGAACAAATCAAACAGTGATGTGTGGGCTCCAAAATAAAGAGTTGTACTAAAACAGTCGCAAAAGAAATAAGGGGTTTGACCAGTTTCCCAGCGATTAAGTAACTATAGCAACCCTTCAGGAACTGGCTCCTGAACAGTATCAGTGCAGAAAAGTCCATATAAAAGTCCAACAAAATTTAATAAAAGAGAGGCAAGATTATAAAATACTCTAAGTATCACATAAACTTCCCAAACCCTAGGAAATCATCTTTCAGTAGCAATTTTTTTTTTTTAAAAAAAGTGTGAAGAAGGGGTTTCTAGCTTCATTCTGATGGTAGCATCCTTAACATTGAAGAAAGATAATATAAGAATTTAGAGCCATTTCTCTTTATTACTCTGCTACCATTTCCTTTACTGATTTTCCTTTTTACTCAACTATCACTCTTCATTTGTTTCTCTTTGAGCTCACCCAATTAACCCATCTCCTTTAACCTATATGACTGCCTGTATTTCCGTTCAAAAAGGCATGTGACCAAAAAAAAAAAAAAAAAAAGCATTTTTAAAGCATTATACTTTGAAAGGCGTTGTTAAGAAAGAGCATGTTAAACTTTTGCAAGAAAATGCCCATAAATTGAGTACCCATTCTTGGGTGGAATCACACATCTCAGTCTAGGAGGTCATGCGGCTCAAACTAAAACACTCATGTTTTACCTGATAAATTATGCTTTAAAAAACTCTTCATTAAAACAGCTAAATTTGAATAATACAACTGAAGGTAACAGTGATAGATACAACTTTTATTGAAATCCTACTCTATGCACAGACTTCAGTTAGTTACTCCTCGGAAGTTAAAGATAAGCTAAATATTTTGGCTAATATTGAATGGTAACTATTACTAAACAAGGAAGAATGTGGTAACTATTAATTTTGCACAGTAAGAACACTCATCACTTGTTGAACATTTATTCTGAGTCAGGCAATATCCAGCTATTGTCTCTAATGATTACAACCAGTGATCGCTACAGTTTTTAGTTTTTTTTTTTTTTATTGAGTGTTTCTATCTGCAAAATGTTTGTGAGCATGCATCCCTCATATGTGCTAGTCTGTAAAGTATATATTTGCACAAATGTGCTAATAGATTATATTTATACTTATTATACAACACATCCGAATGTTGACCTTAGAAATAATGAAAAAATATAAAAAGAAAGTGTCTAGTACTTCATCAGCTACCATCCTGGAGAACACAATTAACTGTTCTGTGTGGCAGAGACCACTTGCAGTCCCCCCAAATTCATTAGCCTCTCCTTCCATAGCGATGGGATCCCCATGTCAGCTCAGAATAAGGATTACATGTTTCAGCCTTCCATTGCAGCTAGGTATGGCTTTGTGTCTAAGTTCTAATCCCTGAGATGTAGTGGGAAATCATGTTTATAACTTCCCAGGGGTGCTTTTAAAGGAAGGAACCAGGCCTATCATAATTCTTCCAACCCGATTCTGGGCATGTCATCATGGCAACTGTGGGTGCAAAGGCAACATGCAAGGGTGGTAGAGCAAGAAGATAAGGTGCTTAGATCCTTTTAAAACCCTATTGAGCAGAATGGACATTCCATGGACTGCTGTTACATGTGAGAGAAATACATTTCTGTTCTACAAAAGCACTGTTATCTTGATCTCTGTTAAGTGTAAATGAACATGTATACTAAATAATATACAAAGCAAGACTGTTATTACTCTCTTTACTTAAAGATGAGGGAAACTATCAAAGAAGTTCATTTTCCGGAGTTCCCGTCATGGTGCAGTGGTTAACGAATCCGACTAGGAACCATGAGGTTGAGGGTTTGGTCCCTGCCCTTGCTCAGTGGGTTAACGATCCGGCGTTGCCGTGAGCTGTGGTGTAGGTTGCAGACGCGGCTCGGATCCCGCGTTGCTGTGGCTCTGGCGTAGGCCAGTGGCTACAGCTCCGATTCGACCCCTAGCCTGGGAACCTCCATATGCCGCAGGAGCGGCCCAAGGAAATAGCAAAAAGACCAAAAAAAAAAAAAAAGTTCATTTTCCAAGGTTAGCCAGCTAGTCTATGGTAGGATCAAAAGAGTTCAGAGTTGATCCTCTTTATACTGAAGCAGCCAACTTCCTGTGAATAAAATCTGTAAAATCAAGGAGGAAGGAGATATTAATTCTGCCTAGAGGGACTGGTGAGAGCTTCCTGTTAGATATGCCAGTTTAGTGGGATCTTCATATGAGGGTGTGGACAAAAAGGCATTCTGGGCTAATGGAACAAAGTGAACAAAGGTGATAAGGAAGCATAGAAAAGGCTCAAGAGAAGCTTGTGGCTTGTTGCTGTTAAGTGATCACTATTGCTTCCTGGCTTTATTTATTCAACATATATTTCAGAATACTAACCACATAGTAGGCACCGACAAGGTCCAAGTGATAAAGTAGTGAAAGAAGATGTCTGTAAATTTGCAATATGTGAGAAGTTGGTACTACTAGACTGGATAAAGCCCAAATGCCATATCAAGCAAACAAAATCTTCATAATGAGACTCAACCCTACCTTCCAACCTCATGGTATGCTATTGCTCTATGCTTCAGCCACACAGAATGCAGGACATGGAAGTTTCCAGGTGTTTGATATTTGCCCATAGAGTTCCCACTCCTCAAAATGTTTTTATTCCCTACTTTTGTTCAAGAGCCAGTTGAAATTCTACATTTCCTTGACTTCTGGAAATGGAATGGTTCTTTAAGCATATTCCCTTAAAGCAGTTTCTACACATCTTCATTCGTTCATTTATTCAGCTTGCCAGTCCAACAAAAATGTGCCGGGTTATAGAGGTTCAATGGTGGGAAAGACGAAGTGATTTTTCCCTGTGCTTATGGAGTTTACACTCTAGGAAGAAGTATCAACCATTAAGGAAACAGTTATAAGATAGTATAAGTTCTATGTAGAGGAAATAGAATATAAAGTGGAAGCATGTAACAAGGGCACGATGCCTAACAGCTTCTCAGAAGAAGCATTATTTAAGCTGAATTCTTTTGGATGAGTAAGAGTGAGCCAGGCTATCATTATGCATTATCCACTAGATTCCACTAGACTATGAGAGTCAATGCTTTTTAAAAACAGCCCATATGATTAAAACACCACCACCACAACTACCAGGATTAAAAGTTGGGTCAGATTAATGCGAAATATGTTAGTTACACTGGACTTTAGCGAATCCTTCCAGGATTATTTACCCTTGTTCTTAACCTCCTCACCCAGGCTGAATTCCTTGAAGCAACATTGACTTCTTTGCCTAGGTATATGGGACATGTGCCATCAGAAGAACCATTATTAGAAGGAAGGGCCTGTGTGTGACTCACCTATTCATTACATTCTTCATTTGGACAACTATTATATTTTCTTATTGGTCTTAGGTCCAATATGACGAGCCTATGTACAGACTTCCCAGTGGATGAGGATTTACTAGCAGAGTAGTCAGCAAAATGCCATCTATAAGGGCATCATTTGGAAAAAAGACTGAAGTAGGTTTGGGAATGGGTGAGTAGGTCAGGTCTTCTACCTATTTTTAAATTTTTTTAAAGGATTCATCCAGCTCTAAATAGGAGTTTTATAATTTCATAAAAAAGAAAATGATGGAAAAATTACTGAACTTTTAAGCAAGCTTTCATTAATTGTTTGTATTTGCCTCCTTGTGCGTCATGTGTAAGAGACTTTAACTTTAATAAACATTTCAAGGCCATGAGGACAGGGACCATGTTTTCCTGGTAAACATGAACATACCCCATAATTTTCTAGGAGAATGATGACTATTTAGAAGATTTGAAAATACTCAACTCTAAGAAGAAGGAAATGAAACCAACTCACAAAAGTTGGGAGGATAATATATATTAATATATCATTAATTGGGTAACATCTATAAAGTACCTAGAATAAAGTGGCCCTTGGATAAATACTAGTTCCCTTCCCTTTCTATTGCTTTCTTGTTTTTCTATTCTCTAAAATCACTCTGTCCAATAGAACTTCCTGGAATGATAACATGTTCTATATCTGCATTGTTGAATATGGTACCTATAGCCATGTTGGCTCCTGGGCATTCCAAATGCGGCCAGTAAAACTGAGGGACTGTATTTTTAATTGCATATTATTTTAATTAAATTTAAACAACCACATGAGGCTTGTAGCTACTATCTTGGAGAACACAGGTCTAGAAGCTTATACAACCTAGCAGTTGGTCATTATGTCTATTTGTTAAATTGAATAGATTCCTTTTTCCTACAGATATGCATATGCTTATAGTAAAAGAGCAAAAAGAGAAGCTGCCTCAAGGACAGGCCAAAAGATATGATGAAAGAACAAAGATAGCAGGATACCAACCAAAATAAGAATTTTCTACAGTATCAACTGATGCTTCTTAAACTTTAAATGCATACACGTCACTGGGGTTCTTCCTAAAAACTCAATCTCTGATTTAATAGGTCTGTAGTGGGAACTTAGATTCCAGGTTCTCAAGCTCCCAGGTAATAATAATAATGAGCTGCTAGTCAATGCGCCACCTTTCAAGAGCAAAGATCTAGATGTAGATCAAGATGTAGTTACCTAGGCCCGTGCACCTACATAACTGCTCTTGCCCTACATCTGAACTAGCTGACTGCTGCGTTCTTGGCTCAACAGTTCAAGATTAAGTCAAAGGCATGCTGTTTTATAAAAGGTACCCCACATCACATCTTATGATGAATATTTATTAAGCACCTTCTACATACTAAGACAGAATTTTCATAACCACCCCTGCAAGGCAAATATTATTATTTTCATTTTATAAATAAGAGAACAGAAGTTTAGATGGATAATACGACTTATTAGATAAAACGTAGGTAAGTAATAACTGGCAGAGGAGGGCTTAGAACCCAGTTGTTTCTGAATTCAAAGCCTAGTCTCATAAGACGCAATTGTGGTACACAGTTGAGCTTCAGCCTCACTGGAAGCTTAGAAATGAAGATGCTTAGGCCCCATTCCCATACCTACAAAATCAGAATCTGCATGTTTAAGATCTCCAGGTGATTCCTATGCATACTAACATTTGAGAAGCATTATGATGTTCCACCTCTTGCCTTTGCGAGCAAAATAACAAGTGGGAAAGTAAGGGATCTGCTGATTGTGGCAGTTGAGAAATGGATTTAGCTGGCTAGGTTTGACCGTGGAACAAATACTGATAGCCTTGCCTCTATTGCTAAATTCCTATTGCCTCATGGGCATAGTTAAGCCAACATTAAGCTGTTTTCTGGCAGGTAAGGATTTTTCATTTCTGGATACTACTACAGATCCAAAAGACAAAAATATCAACAACGCAGTCCTAACAGTGTTCACGGGGAAAGTGACAAAAAAGAAACAATTTTGTTTGCTGAGAAATAAATGTATGAAAATCAGCAAATTCTTCCAAAATATCTGGCCATTATTAATCACAGCCAGAATAGTTCAAAGAAATAAACAATTCTGCTTTCTCGCTCTTCATGGATAATTCTGGAAAACCTTCCAATTAAAAGTGAATAGTAGCCTAAGTCATGAGGGTCTGTTATTGCACAAAATGACTCAAAGAAATTAATGCCTAACTGTCCAGCTTTACGACCAAGTACTTGGTCATCCCATTTCCGCAATATGGCAACTTCCTCCTCAGAGAGCACTTACTCTCAGATTTCTGCTGCTGGAATCAATCAGAAATGCCATTTAAACCTTGCTTAACAACACCTGTTAGTCTCAGGCCCATTCTTTGGCTCCCAGATGAACCTCCCTGCTAATTTGATTGCTTCTCTATGTCCCTGAACCCACATCATTTTTTATTTTCTCTCATTCCCCCTCTCTTCTCACCAATATTCACTCACATTGCCAGCCTTTCCTTGGGCCACTTTATCCCTTTTAAACCACTTTCTTGTCTTCTGCCCAAAAATCATAGCTTGTATCTGCATCCAGTGACCTTTCACATTTAAAGGTCTCTATAAAAATCTCACTGATAATACTATAAGGATATTATGATGGTTTTCAAATAGCTTTTAGATAAAGGATCTTATTGGCAGTCAAATATAATGGGTGATACTATTAAGGACTCTCAATATTTTTATAACCTATCTCTTCCTTTTATTCTCTCTTCTTACCTTCTCTCTCGCTCCCTCACTTCCTGGGGAGATTTTTCTGAGACACAGTCCTGGAATTTCTGGAACAAATTTCTTTTTCTCCACTATTATTTCTGTCCTTAGAAACAAAGTTTCATATAGCAAAGGCTCACAGAAAAGTAAAATCATCATACTGCCAATACTTGCTGCCTTTTATTTTTCAGTATTTCTCTTAGACATCTTTTTTTTTCTTTTCTTTTTTTGGCCACACCTGCAGCATATGGAAGTTCCTGGGCCACATCTGTGATCTATGCCACTAAGGCAATGCCAAATCCTTAACCCACTTTGCCTGGCTGAGGATTGAACCTGTGCCATGCAAAGACAATGCTGAGTTCTTAACCCTCTGTGTCACAGTGGGAACTCCCTTTGTTAGACATCCTTAATAATGTAGACACCCACTGCCCCATCAGTTGAATCAGGTTCCTTTGACACTTTGTTTATGCCTACTAATATTTTTCAAGTGTAAGATTCTGTCTTTTGTACCTACTTTTTCTTCTAATGAGACATATACAGATTCTTAGAACTTTTACTTATGATTTTGGTGTGGTACATCAGTTTCTTGTTTAGCAAATATTCACTCCTTCCTCCACTTTGAACTTGGACATATGACTTGCCTTGGGAACTGGAGTGTTGGTGGATGTCACGTGAGCTGAGGCTGCAACTGTGCTTGTGCCAGGGCTTGTCCTTTTGTGTATCAGTCATCACAAAGAAAATGGGTAGTAAAGTCCCACCCGCTGGAACCCAGGATAAAATACGTGAAACAGAAATGCCCCTGCCAACGTAATAATCTCCAGCCTGAAGGAGCTGGCCCAGCTGACCAGCAAACACTCATGGAAGAAATAAATGCTTATTGTTATATGCTACTGGTTTGTGGTTGTTGGTTACACACCAAAAATTGACCATTATGTGGAGTAACAGTAAATGGGAGACCAAGCTCTCCCATTTGCTAGTTGAGCTAGAATATCTGTATCTGCAAAATGAGAAGTTTGCATTCATCGAAGCCCAAGTTACTTAACAAGATTTAAAACTCATGGATTCTTGAGTATACCACTTCCTACAGCATATTTCCAGAAAACAGGTCAAAACGTAACCACTAGGAAATGAAAGCTAGAGAAGGGTGGAGAGAAAAGGCATTTTAGAATCTAACCGTATTTTTCTAAAGCAGAAAGAATGGGATTTATTTGGCTGGTGTTCAGTACAGAATTCCTAGGGCCCTGCTGAAGGAAGAGGTGTGTCAGGAGGAGAGGCCCTCGGGCCAGTTGGCTGCAGAGCACCCAGAGAGGAGCATACTGCCTTTTCACTAAGTCAGCCCCAGGGAGCTGGGCTTACGGAGCACATGCAAGTGCTACTCACTCTGAACTCTCGTAGAATAGAGCATTTTCAATATCTGTCATAAAACCATATTCAATGTGGGATATGGGGAAAAAGACAAAGATGGAACAAGGTATTGAAATGAGGATTTTTCTTTTTCTATCCTTGTTTTTCCTCAGTGATTTTAATCTTCCTTTGGGGATTCCTGCTTTGCATGAGAGTCTGGACCATGCCACAGGTAAGGTCCCACTCAACCCTAAAGCATCACGACTTTGTACAAGAATGAGTTTCTTTGAAGCATTTATGTTCAAGAAACCCAGTGACCCCTTTGTTAATGGCAGATACTTCAAGATCTCAATCATCCCCTAATTTACTTTTCTTAAAAGAAAAAAAAAAAAAGCAGAAAACTCTTTATATATCTTTTGTACCTTTACATGACAGTTACTTTACACTTTCCTTTGACCAAAGAGTTCCTCCCTTTAGTCAATTGCCATTTGCATGTATTCCAAGGAATCATTTCCACAAGGACCATGTATTTTTAAAACCAAATTTGATAACTGGCAAATATTTACTTGTAATGAAATTATTTTTGAGGAGGATTTTAGTGAGTTAAGACCTGTCATTTAGGTAATCTTTTAAAGGAGGAAATGTTCTCATGTAACGTGACTGAAATGCTCTGGGGAAATCTGAAATTGTTTTTTCATTAAATAGAGCTGAAATTATGTGAACAACTAGAACATGAGACAGAAAAGAGGAAAACAAAGTATAGAACACCAGAGAATGAGAAAATTGACTGCAAAAGGAACAATGATTTGTTCAAGGTCACCCAGTGAGTCAGGAACAAAAAGGAGGGTTAGTCCTATGTCAGGACCCAAAGCACATACATCTACATGAATGGTTGTGTGCTAAATCTGCCATTTTTTCAGTAAATACTCTGTTTCTTCTACAGGGGGGAAGATGTTAATATTTAACATTCTCTTGGAGTCTAGCATATGTTACTTCCTAAGTGCTTATTAAATAACAAATCCCTATTAAACAGAAGTTAACAAAGCACAGTGTCACATATCATCTAATCAGATCTTCACTATCACCTCTGACGTAGATATTATAATTAGTGTCTTATAGATCAGCTTAGGTCCAGAAAGATTAAATGAATTGTTCAACAACACACTGCCATGAGAACTGGGATGTTTTTACCACACTCAGCAAATCTCTCAGATCCTACGCTTAAGGTAGCTCAAAGAGAGTTCTCTTTTAGTATAAAAAATTAAAGATAATTTAAAAAAATCCCTTTGAAGAGCTCAAAATCAGATATAAAACTGATATTTAAGAGAATGAGAGCAATTTGATAAATTTGTTATACATGGCTGATTTTATTAGCTAATTAGCCTGAATATCAATCGAGCATGTCTCTTCAAACTCCTTAGAGTCTTATTAATAAAGTATTTGTACAGGAGGGCATCTGGAAGTAAAGTCATGAGAACTCTCATAGAAAGCTTTGAAATAATAGAGCTCTGGCACAAGTGAGGGGTCCTACCCATACAATCAAGCTTCTGTGCACCATGTCTGCTTCTTCAAAGCACTGCTCATCTGCTTTAGATGATGCCAATGATATAGTAAAGAGATTTACTATATTAAAGATGGAGAACTCCTTGATACATACATGGATCCCTGCCCCAAGAGTATTCAAGTCTTTAGGACAAGCTGTCTTCTACCTGAAGCTACATGTTTGTTGCCAAGGAATAAATAAGTCAACTTTGTTATTAAGCTGAGAGGCAGAAAATGAAGGAGGGAAGGAGAAAACACAAACAGTAGCAATGTCAGAGTTCAATCAGATCTCAAACCACAACCAGGATATCTAGGTTCATTCTTGGCCCTGCATGTTACTGTGCAATTTTGAGAAAGTTACTTAACCTCTTTGTGACTCAGTTTCCTCATCTATAAAATGGAGAAATTAATAGGACCTATCTCACAAGGTTTTAATGAGGATTAAATAAGGTAATATTTGCTAAGTGTCAGGTATATGTACAGTAATCCCCATATAAATATTTGATAAATAAAGGAAGGTAGGAAGAGTGAATGGCAGAAGAGTGAGCCCTATCTGTCTTTAATAACTGCTTTGCTTCCTTCTAACAGTCCTTTATTTTCCACAGCTGGGGCCACTTGACTCCCACCAGTTACCTTAACCCCATTTCCAGTCTCACCCCAAACGACTCTTGTTCAGAAAGATTTAAGAAGCCCTAGTTCAGTAGTTCAAGTGATTCAGCATTAAGTCAAGCTTGCTGTTATTCTTGTCCTGACCTTGTGTCCCAGTTTTAATCACTTGTCCCTGTCATCAAGTCCCAACCTTGTATTCCAGTTCTGGCATTCCATTCCCCTGTGGCTGAGTCCTCGCTTGCGGAACCCACTCAGGCCCTCTGGTTCTTCTGAGGCAGGTGTCTCCCAAAGGGCAGCCTTTTGACTAGACATTCTTTTTTTGGCACACACAGTGTTGAACTTTTGAGAATTAGCTGCCTGTATTTAAAAACCGTATACAAATTCAAATTTCTGACTTTTCTCAAAAACACTGAATGATCTGGCAGCACTTGATCCCATTTCCTTTTGGTACCAACCCACTGGAGCAAGAGGCAGCTGCCCCCTGTGTAAGGTCACGTGCTCTCTATTCCCCACTCTCCCCACGCCTCCTGCTCCATTTGTTTGTGATCTGCTTGGTCCTTATAGACATTTGTGGTTGGGGTCTAACGACTGAGAATAGCCAAATTCACCAAGCATTTTGTCAGTATTCATCTAATCAAAGACCAGAGGTGTATTTGTTCTCATCCATTATAGCCCTGCTCCTTTCTTCCAACCTTCTGTCTGCATGCATCTGCGCCTGTCCCATCTTGCTAAATCATTACCCTAGGGCCATCAGATAGGGCCACTCACAAAGCCTTGCTGGACCTCCATGAAGCAACCATTCATCCACATTGAGGCCTAGTACCACTCTCCAGTCACCCCTGCCCGGCCAGATTCTGCTGCCAAGAATTTTGGCCATCACAGTGGTTGAATTTCAGATACCCAATTTCAAGCTTTACTAATCTGCCTATTTCTATTACCTTATGCTCCATGCTTTTATGAAACCACACATCTCATTAAATACAGAATTTATCCTCACAAAAGTTTTGCTCCAATTCTTTTTGGAAGCCCAGAAAAATCCATCATTTACTGATCACTGATCATGTTCTAGATGCTATCACAGACATTGATTTGAGTATTGCTTTACTATGAAACCCAAAGAAGTTTGTTCGTTTCTTCTATGAACAGTTCAAACTCTCTTCAGTGGACCACCTAAGAAACTAACATTATTTGATCACAATTAGCTGTTTTTTTTCCTCATGCTAGGCCCTTGTGCTTTACAAAATAGCAAATGAAAGAGGAACATATCTGCATGACTGAGAGGAGAGTTAGCAAATATCAAAAGACAACTCACAAAACTCATTCTACACATCTCTTCATGAGATCGTCTGAATTGGGTAAAACTGATGTCGTATTAAATTTTAAATTCAGCTGATTAAGTTCTACCACCATTTTTAAAGATAGTCTTAATAAAAATGCTACTTACATAAGGAATCGTGTCCAAAGTATCTGTGTTGACAATTATAGGAGCAGGGCTGGCCTAAAAAAAAAAGAGAAGTAGAAAAAAATTAAATAACAAGTAGCCTATTCTGAGATAGGATCTGTTAACTTATTTAACCAAAAGCTCAACAGTGTTTCAGGAGAACCAACATAGGTACAAGTTAGGTGTTGGGGGATAAATGAAGTAGCTCTGAGTTCCCCCCACCCTCTTCCCTTCAAATATTTGTTGGCTATAATGACCGCATAATTAAATGAAATAAGCAACAGAATGTAAAGGTAAGTGAAGATTTGTGCAGTGTGAGAGGCAAGGACTTCTAATAAATTTGGTGCCGAGTTAAAATTTCTTTATGAAATGGCTGTGCTAAAGAAATTTGATTTTGGAGTTTCCGCTGTGGTGCAGTTGGTTAAGAATCCAACTGCAGCAGCTCAGGTCATTGCAGTGGAGGTGCAGGTTCGATCCCTGGCCAGGCACAGTGGGTTAAAAGGATCTGATGTTGCCACAGCTGTGCATAGGTTGCAGCTGTGGCTCAGATTCAGTCCCTGGTCCAGGAACTTCCATAAGCTGTAGGTGCAGCTGTAAAAAATAAAAAATAAATGAAAAAAAGAAATTAGATTTCTCATTCATGGAAGCAAAATTAAACTTAAAACAGTATAAATCTTTTCTTTACCCTGGCTTTTGAAAGTATGTTGTATTCAATGCAAAATAGAAGAGTTCACTTATCAACATCTTATATACATTTACCTATTATGCATGTCGTGTCATATCTTTTCACTGTCACTTATGCACCTCTGATCTTATTCTTTAGAAATCCTTAGATAGAAAATTAAAAATTAGTCAAAGATGGCAGAAAACCATATTAGATATGCTCAACTTCTTTTCAAAATTTTTTTTTTTGTGCAAACCGCAGCCATTCCTTTTAAAGTTGAACAGAAATCTGTGTAAAACTGATATAGGAGTGCTACAAGCCAAGTCATTAGAAAATAAGAGATTGAAATCTATTTGCATCGACCAATCTGACTTCATGCATATTGAGTAGATCTATCTTTATTTTCCAGTTTCTAGAATTTTCACAGCAACTTTTCCTTCATCCCCCGAAGGATCTTTAATCTTCTTCCCAGATTGCAGATTTCATTTAGATAGAGGAAATGGCCTCATCATGATTAATCGGGAGCTGTCCTATACGACATGGTGGTTTGTGCAAGTGCTCAACGTTGGGGACATTTCATTAGCTGTGCCCTCTGGAATTAAGACAGTTAACAGCTTTTTAATGCCAGTCTGTGCCTATGGAATCCTCATCAATTTATAAAACAAATGGCAATCTAGTAGATTTTACAGAACAAAATTTCAGGTTGTAACTAAAGACACTGGGCATTGAAAACGTGACCCCGTTCTACACATCTACATAGTGGGTCAATTAACAAATACCATGGTTTATTTGTTAATTCCTAATAGCAAGGACTTTGTGAATAACTAGGAGCTTTGGAGAAAGACAGTTTTCATGGAATTGTCTCCATGAAACAGAAAGCTTCATGAAACTTTCTCCATGAAAAGAAACAGTGCTTATAAGAGGCCCGTGGTATAAGGAGGAGAACATGAGGTTTAGAGTCAGAAGAGTGGGCTCAAGTTTGATTTAACAGCTTTCTAATTATATGACTTGGGGGCAGCTACTTCTTGGCAATGTGATCTGGGGGCAAGTCCCCTAACCCTTTCTGCCTTGTTGTCTTTCTTTGCAGAATGGAAACAGAAATAATCACCTTTTCAGAAAGGTCGTTTTGAAGAATAAATGAGTTGACATATTTGAACATGCTTTGTAAACATAAATTTCAGAATCAATGTTATATACTATTATTATTAGTTAGTGCCCCTAAAGATGGATTACTATAATGATACATTATTGGATGGTGGCTTGTGAACTGTTTATGTCCCGGGGATCTCAATGCTATGTTAGTTGTACTAAAGAGAACAGATTAATTAGATCATGTAAATTATAATTTATTAAATGCATATTACTTGCCCATTTATAAGAATGTGCAAATATATTCTCATTTAATTGTCACAACCATATTGACGTGGCCTTACTGTCACTATTGCTATGTTGAGAAAACTGAGGCTCACAGAAAATGAGAGCTGAAATTTCATATTGAACTTTCAGACCTTAGCATCTACTTTTTTCTACACTAAGCTGCTCTATGATTCCATTACCTAGTTGTCTGCATCACAGGTCAGTGATCTGAGATCCTTAGCTAGAGCAGCAAGTAATACTCAGGCAGAGCAAAGACCACCCTGAAGGTCAGAGATGCCTTAGGGTCTTGCCTGTTAGATGCTGAAAGCAACCTGGTGATTCCCTAATGGTTTTTATTGTTGTTTGCCTTTTAGTTTTGATGGTATTTCTTCTATGTTTTCTAGTTGGTTCTCAGGACTCCCAAAAGATTTGTGTTTTAAATCCTTGAATATCATACCTAACACTTGGTGTTCTCCTTATTATCTATTAAACTTGGATCGGTAAATATGCATTGATTTGACTTGGAACTTTCGATTCATCTTACTTTTGTCTTCCCTCCTATAAATTGCATTAATGTAATCTGGAAATAAATTTTATACACAATCCCATTTCCTATATAATGCCATTTATCACTTTTGTATGTGTTGCCATTTTCCATTTCCTGTATATAAATATGGTCTTTTCAATTAGTCTCTCTGTTTAAAAAATGACAAAGATTGTACACTTTCCCAGAATTCTTCACAGCACCTGGGTACATAAAAGGAGCTCAGTCCATTCTTAGAAGTTTTTGATTAAATGCAGGTATAAAGCATAGCATAAAGTAAAGTAACACCTCTTTGTAAGCTTTGGAGAACATTTCTAAGATAATCCCCAAATTATGTTACCAATAAAACTGTGATAAATTTTCCAATATCCACTATCACCTTCTTTCCTTAAACCAGTCACTAATACTTAGTTATTCAGTGTTATGAAATAATAATCAATTATTTCATAAATGCAGGATGTAAATGCTGTGAATCTTGAAGTACAGTCTAGGTTATGGGGAAACATCATTGCTCCTTCTTTGTGCTAAAAAGATCCAGAAGCACAGTTAATGTCTATATCTATAAATGTCACTAAAAATGTATGGACAAATACGTGTGTGGATTGTGTAAACACAAACATACATCACATACTTCTAACATTGGCAACTCCCTTGATGTAAGTGCCAAGGAGATGGCATGGTGGGCTCTTCTGAATGAGATCCTGCTGTATAGCCCGGGAACTATGTCTAGTCACTTATGATGGAGCATGATAATGTAAGAAAAAAGAATGTATACATGTATGTGTAACTGGATCACCTTGCTGTACAGTAGAAAATTGACAGAACACTGTAAACCACTTATAATGGAAAAAATAAAAATCATTATAAATGGAAAAAAAAATCCTACTATGCCGCTCTCTGAAGATCCCCCATTGCTCTGCTCCAGGACCCTCAAAGGCCCCCCAGATCATTTTCACAGAAGTTTCTTGGATTCTTTTAGGTACTCAGTGGCACATAATAGCAAAGAATAAAAGCACCAAGCAGTAGTAGCAGAGTGCAGGAGAACTCCAGGCATGACCCATGAAAGTAATCTTCTGGTGGCTCAGCCTGACTCCTGTTTCTCTTCTCACTTTTGAGATCATGTGAGTCCATGGCTAGTTTGATAGAGTTTGGCCTCTAAGTCTTAAAACCAGTTCCCCAGATCCTTTGATGCTTTCCTCTAAGCTTCATCTCCACACTTCACACTGCTTTGTCATACACAGCTCCTCTGTCCATAATGGATACCCTATTAAATTGAACCCATAAATTAAATGGATGACTTAGCAGATTCCAGCATCCACCTTCAACATGCTCATTTCTATTAGCTGGAAAGAGATTTCAGTAACAAATATTAAAAAAAAAAAAAAAACATACACACACTCTTTAATCAGAAGCTTAAAGGTATGTAAATATAGGCAAGCCTTTTTGAAATTTTAAAGACTTAAGAAAATTAATCTCCCTTGGGTAACCCAAACTATAAATGTAAATGGTTTGCCTTTTATATTGCATTCTCCATATGGAGAAAGTCAGTTTACAGCAAGAGGGAAGAATAAAGTTAATCATAGAGTTGCCAGAAGCAAGTAGAGAGAATACTAATATGATTTAAATTATGAGATCAAGTTATTCATGAATTCCTGCTACCTTCCTGTCTTTAGGTTCCACGGGATACCCAAATATTCTTATACTACATCAATAACTATGTGTTAGTAGAAGAAAAACTAATCTTCTGTTGCTTGCCACCAAGAGAATGTGCCTAAAAAGAATCTTATATAATGAATGCAAATTTTCAAAGTTCATTAATTCCAATGAATGTGGTTACTTCTTGATATTTTTTAAGTGCCAGGCCTGTGAAATACCTCTGATACAAAGGGGCAGGGGGTCACCAAGCCAGAGGAAGCCTCTTCAAGCAAGGAATTGGCAGGGGTGATACAGCAGCCAGTCAGCCAAAGAAAACACTTGGGGAGGCTTAGGTCTGACGAGTGTAGACCAACCAGTGGGAAGGTCAAAAGACTAAATCCAGGACTCTATCTAAACTTTTAAGAAGACATGTAAAAAAGGAGGGAAACCTACATAGTCAAGTGATCTGTACAGCTGGGACTGAATAATAACATTAATGAGGCTACAAATTGTGCAGGGATTTCAACTGGCCTTGAACTTGCAAGTGGAAGGCAAGTGGTTGTCAGTAGGCCAAATTAAACAGGAGGTAAAATATGGCAAGAATAACATGTGTGTGAGCTGTTTGAGGGGCCTAGCATCTCTGGCTTATCTCCTAGGCCTTAAAGTACTACAGAATAAGCAAGAAGTACCACAGGCTCCATCTACGGCGTGGCATGACAACTGAAAACAAAGCAGAAGCCACTGAAAGTTTTTAGATGAGTTCATTTGTGTGTGCCTGTGATTTCACTGAAAGAGGTGGAGATCCCAGAACCTCGGGATAAATATTAGCTGGCTTAGACTGGCTGCCACAAGACAGCATACTAACAGTTCTTTAGCTTCATTATTCTCACAGACGGCTGTCATCAAGATGAGCCCTAATCAGATATGCCCCAGTCCTAACCAGGGAAGCAGAGCATGAGGCTTATTACCACGTACTCAATCAGGTCTGCAATGAGATATCTACAATTAAGTACTGAATTGGTATGCTAAAGATTGAATCCAGGATAGCTTTATTTTGTATGAGGTTTTCTCCCTAACCCTCCATCATGTTGGCCCATTCTTGGAATTTAAAAATGTAAGTAGTTTCCAGTGTTGTGTTCGTTCCAGTTGGGGGGTGGACTTCTGCCTCAATTTATTGCCTCTAGTTCTCTGCTGGACTGAGCCCTTTCTCCTCCTCCACCTTCTTTCCCACAATCTGTGGAATGGAGCCACACATCCAGAGTTGTCAGCCTGGTCCCATTCCTGTTTGAAGGACATGCCAGTATTTATCCACTTGAAGGGCCTGCTGTTGCCTGGTTGAGCATCGTCACTGGCTGAAAATCATTGCTACCTAGAATCTCATGGTGCCATGACCCACTACTCCTAGATCTTCTGACTTATTAACACTGGGATGGATAATAATAAAGGCAAGCACTTATACAGCACTTGTGGTTATCAGTTAATGCATTTAATCTTCACACAACCCATTGAGACCCTAATTAGGCAACTTTTCCAAAGTCATATATCTGGTAAACAGACCATCCTTAAACCCAAACTGTCTGACAGTCTTGTTCAGAGTCCATGATCTTCTTAAACTACATAATTTTATTTAAAATTTTTCTCACCGCTTTTTAAAATTGAGGTAAAGTTAATTTACAGTGCTGGGTTAGTTTCAGGTGTACAGCAATGTGATTCAGTTATACATACACACATACAGATTTTTTAGATTATTTTCCATTATAGTTTATTATAAGATATTGAGCACCGTTCTCTGTGCTATACAATAGGTCCTTGTTGTTTATGTGTTTTACATATAGTAATGTGTATCTGTGACTCCCCAAATCCTGTTATCCCTCCCCCTCCACCCACAGTCCATGAGCTTGACAATCACTCTTTACTGCTTCCAGAACAGAGTCAAACTTTACCAAACTCTTTGGATTCTAGTTTTGACAGTTCAACAACAACTCAGAGGCCAGCTGATATAGGATGGTTCCAGAACCTTCTTCTTCCTAGGGCATCCTGTGAACAGGCTTGCAGGAGCCATGATTTAGGAGAAATTTAAGCACAGGCACACTGGAGCTGACTGAGTCAGGATGTTTTTGATTAAGTTCCAAAGAAAATCTTTGATGAATAACTAATTAAAGATACCGATGGTTATATGAGAGGGGAGGGAACAAAATAGGAAGAACAAATCCACTCTAGAATCATAAAACTTTGAAGCTGGGGCCTGAAGAATCATTTAATTCTACTCTTTCATTTTACAGATATGGAATGGAGACAGAGAAAGGAAGCAGCATGCCCCAGAACTCATAATACTTTAGTATCAAAACAGAAGACAGGATAACAACAACAATAATAATAATGAAATATATCAAGCATTTGGTGAACGACGATTATGTTCCAGGGGCTGTGATAAATACTTGATACATCAATGAATTTACTTCTCAAGAGGTCCTATGGAAAATTATTTTTTAGAAAAGGAAGAAAAAAAAGAAGGGAAGGCTCAAAATGGCTAAATGACTTGCCTAACGTCACAAATCTAGGAAGTAAAACAACGAGGTGTCAAACCCAGGCCTTTTTAGCTGCAGAATCCATGCAGGTAACTACCAATATCTCCCGATTCCCTCTCCTGATCTTTCCAGGTAAGGCAGAAAAGAATACAGCTATTTTCCTCACTGAAATTTGCAAGTTTCTCTTTCCCAGTCTGAAGAGAAATTTCTCACCTTATAGACTCGGATTCAATTCCCTAATTCTCAGAGGTTTTCTAGGTCCCTTAATCTCTTTCAAAACTCCACTTAAAAAATGGGACAATGCTATTTTCCAGTTAACCTATTTCCCGAGAAGTTAGCAAGGGAAATAATGCATGGGAAGTGAAAGAGAGGTGCTCTGTAGAAATAAGGTTATATTATTTATTACTGTGGTTATCTTTTGCTTTCCTAGATTTTCTTGGCCTTTTCACATCTCCTCTCCTAAGACCGACCAGGTTGGTGCAGGTCGATCCAGCACAGTTCTGAGTCATCACCAACAGCAGCACCAAGTAGTTCTGGGCTGTCACCTGATTTGCCCTTACCGTGAAATGACACAGGGCAACCCCCCTGACAGGTGATGACACTGAGGCAATAGCAGGTGAGTGAAGGTGAATAGTTTGAGTGTCCAAGGCGTGGCTGGCCAAGGCTTAAGTGCAGGTTAATGGCCAGGACGGGAAGTCTTAAAGGAGCAATTCTGCAACAAGCTAAGACCTTGGTTCCTCTCGCTAGCACTTAATGAAATGCAGAGGTGATGACTAACATAGCTTACCACCACTGTGGCTCAGAAAATAGGGGGAAAAATGTCAGATTCATGTTTGGTTGAACTCAATTCAACTCTGCTTACATGAACACTCTTAATAATAAAAACAATACTATACTCAACTTTACAGAAAAATGAGGCCCAGAGATGTTAAGTAACTTGTTCAAGGGCATCCAGCTGGAAACAACAGGGCCAAGAGTTCAAGCTATCAGTCTGGTTCCAAAGCGGGTAACACTTAACACCTCCAAAACATTTGCTTCTGTTCCCTCTTAAGATCTGCTAAATATCCAACGGTCTGTTCCAGTCAATACAAATTCTTTCATGGATCTTTTATCACACACCATTGATATTTCTTTCCTTTGGACTCAAGTGATAACATGTCTCCCTGAACCCATGTATTTAAAATAGATGGTAGTGTAATATTTTGCAAAAAATGAAGGCTATCCTGATGACCTTAGTTAGACTCAATTGGGCACCTCTTTATCCCTAGTATAGAAAAGATGGGGCAGCCTGGAGAATGAGGCACAGAAAGTTGATACCCAGAACCAAAGAGAGTTTTCCTTACTTTATAAGTTTTCTCTGGAATCGATCCTCCTCGAAACAACAGATAGAAATTGCTTGAAATGTTAGTTATGAAGACTCTTCAGACCTCCATCCTACACTCTCTGCACACACCACTTTGCAATTAGAATAAAAGGCTAAAATAAAGGACTCAACAAAAACAGGTCTGAAGATAGTCACTGAAACTTAGAGATTATATTAGATTGGCCACCTAAACCATGCTTTATAATTTATAAAGTGCATTCACACACATCAGATAATTTGAATCCCACAGGAAGAGGAAAGGAACTCATGGTATTCATTGGTCAGTGTCCACTGTGTGCCAGAAAATATGGTGAGTTTTTTACCTGTGTTTCCTTAGCTATTCTTCTCAGAACCCCAGAGGGACCATTGGAATTTTCCCTTGTCTACAGAAAAGTAAACAGAAGCTCAGAGTGATTGAGTGAATTTTCCAAAGTCAGACATCTAGAGAAAAGCAAAGCTGAGATTCAAACCTAGGTCTTCTGACTCTAAATCCCTTGCTTTTCCCCATTATTAGCCCATGATGCCATAAATCCCACTGATGCCCATTGAACATTTACAAGTCTAACTGCTTCATTTGTGCAAATGCTCTCTGAGGACTGAGCAAAAAAAAAATGGAGTCATTAGCTCAAATCTCATATGCGGTTTAGTCAATGTGCCCCATGCCACAATAACTGTACCTACTTAATTCACTGTTCCACTCCATGTGGTGCTATTCCTGGAAAGATCCATGTGGATACGATCTGGTCCATTTTGCAAAATCACCAGAGAGCTATAAAATTAGCAGCGTAGTTGTATTTTCCAGACTTAGGTACCAGAATTCTGAGGAAGCTGTCAAACACCTAGTTCACCAGGCTGAGGTGGGGCCTACTTCTTGTGTAGTACCTGGATCAGAGCCTTGCACACAGCGGGTGATCAAGCAATGATTGCTGTTCAGTTTTCTCCCCTTTTCTCCTTTGCTTTTATCAGTCCAGGATGCTCACTACTCCAAGCATACACCTTGCTTATGCCAACCATAAGGTTACTTCTTAACACTTCTTCCTTCCCCACATCCTGTATGAATCATGCTCTCCTCTCTTATCTTCCTAACCACACTCCATCCATCCAGCAAGGGCAATCGAAAGTCCCAAATTCCCCGGGGATGTTTCCTCAGCCCTCACTGTAGGCCTCAATCTGTCCATCCTGCCCTTCCCAAATTTAAAAACATTCATTATTGTACTATTTCAGTTCACACTGAACTATAAAAATAAAGGGAAAGAAATTATGTGAATGCTGCCATTATTCCTTTTTTCTTTCTTTTTTTTAAATTTTATGCTGCACTTGCACCATATGGAAATTCCTGGGCCAGGGACTGAATCTGAGCCACAGCTGTGACCTACGCTGCATCTGTGGCAATGCTGGATCCTTTAACCCACTGCACTGGGCTGGGGATCAAACTCTGCAGGGACCTGAGCCACTGCAGTCAGATTCCTAACTCATTGTGCCACAGCAGGAACTCCAAAATCTGCCATTCTTAATGAATATATATTTTTTTGTTCTTATACATGTCGATGGCTCAGTGGTTCATGGGTGATGTTGGTATCTCCTTGCTGAAACTGTAATCATTATGTGGGTAGGGCCCTCATCCTACTTCCTGTCTTTGCCAGCCACCTACACTCCTCACAGTGCTGGGCATACAATGTACTCAAGAGATGTTTGTTAATGGGATTTTAGACCCTTGGGACTGGAGCCACAGCAATAAGAGATAAGATTAATGAGAAACCTGTGAGGCAACAGATTAGGTGAAATGGGTAGAAAAGGGTAATTGCAAGCTGCCCTCTGGTGACTAGCTGTTTTGTTACACTGTCTGGAGCTATCTGATGAGAATATCTGGAGCTGCCACGCACTTGACCATGCTATTCTGAACCATGGCATGTAAATAAAGGAAAGTGATAAAGAGAAAGAGTCATGTATGCTCCCAGGTGCTGGTTCTTTATACTCATTCTTTCCTATTCTTCATGACAAGCCTATGAGTTGCATGCTACAATTATGCTCATTACACAAATAAGAAAAGCGAGGCATGAACCTGTAACAAAACTTGCCCAAGGTCACTAGACTAAAAATGAGTGCAGCCATGACTTTTTTTTTTGACTCCAAATCCACATTTTTTTTTTTTTTGCTGTAGCAGCATCCTGTGTGAAGCAAGGAAGGTAGCTACTGGAAATGTTCCCAGCTCCAACTTACCATCCCACTGTACGTTTTACAAGTTGGAGAGGTGGGAGGAAGCATGGGATCTGGTGAAAAAGCCAAAGACTCAAAGACTGTGAACAAAGTAAAATGGCATCCTAAGAATTTCTCAAGCTTTTCAGATGAGTGCGAAGTCATGCTAAAAGATCCACCAAAAACTAGACATTTATTTGAAAGCTCATGTTTTATCTTTAAGAAATTCATGAGTTTTCTTATATTTTACTTCATAACCATCTATTTTTAATATAAAAATGTTTTAAGGAGTTTCCTGGCAGCCTAGTGGTTAAGGCCTCAGTATTGTCACTTCTGGAGGTCTTGTTACTACTGTGGTTTGGGTTTAATCCCTGAGCTGGGAAATTCTGCATGCTGGGGGTGTGGCCAAAAAAGTTTTAAGTTATTTATAATGGAGTCAACTTGACATCTCAGGTACGTCCTGCGTGGCTATCAAACATCACATATACACTATCTCCTTGGAAATAACCACAATCCAGCTAGGGGATTATGTGATTGGCATAAAGATGGCTGGACTGGGAATTGGGAGATCTCAGTTTTAGACCTAGCAAGTTCAGTAACTCGGGGGGAAAGCCAATTCACTGAGCCTCCCCAGGTTTTCCTGTATTTGAGGAATAAAGAATGAAATGGATGACCTCTAAGAGTCCATGTCTCATCAAGGATCTGATTTCACTCATCATAAATTATGATATGGTGGAAAATACTGGAAAGAAGGCGGGGATGTTCTACAAGGCTTCCTTCTGGATAATGATAATTTCTGTTTTTACCACACAGATACAGAAAGTTACAAGACAGGACATTAAGAAAGGCATGCAGAAATAAGACCTAAGTCAAACTTTGAAAAGCTTCTAATGAACTAAATAAAGGATCTAGATAAAGGAACTAGATAAAGGAGGTTCTGTATGTCTTAGACAAGGCACTCAAAAATCCATTTATGATCATTTTTGTAATCTGTATCTTGCATGATCATGTTTAGAGCCTATGAACTTTTTCTTGTGAATAAGTTAATTTTCTGGCCTCAAGACCATGCAATTAGTGGCAAAGAATTCCATAATGAAGAGCCAAAAATGAAGGAGAATTATCACCAAGCTCTTTCTTCCATTCTTGCCTTTTTCTGTACTCTGTAAGACTTGACTCTGGAAAAAGTTTCCTAATCTCTAAGATTGGCTTACATTTTTGCCCCTACCAACTGTAATTTGATACTAGATCATATGCTCAAAGTTTAAACATAACAGCCATGGAGAAAGTCTTAAAATCTTTCACATCTGAAATGTTGATGTGCATGTGTGTGCGTGTGTATGTGTGTAAGAGAGAGAGATTGAGAAAGACAGACAGAGAGAGAGAGGGAGGAGATATTAGGGAGAGAGAAGAAGAGGAGGCATGAGTTTGGTTTATTGTTTCCCCATTAGTAAAAGATAATGTGCTAATGTTCATGGTAGTTCTGGAGGATGTTTCAACAATACCTGCTTTTAAAAGATGGCACCTGGGCTAGGTTGTGGGAGGAACAGAATAGAGAACTGCCCTGGTTTTAAATTCTGAAAACATCTATACGTCTATCAATCTCCCTTTCTCCCACTTCCTTCAACGTTAATGTCCTACCTGAAATCATTTTCAATGAGGAATGACATGGAGAAAGAATAGATGAAAAGAAGTGAATGGGAACTAGAAAAATAGAGGTTGGCTAAATACTGCCAGCATTTGCTGGTGCCAAATATATATTCTGCAGATGTGTTTGCATATTGTCATTGACGAGGCAATGAACTCTTTGTTCCACAGCCAAAAGCTTACAAATCTCTAGGTCCAAAATGCCAACCACTTCCTAGCCCTGCAGCTGCCCCAGCTTCCCAGAGTGACAAGGACGATGTTCCTTTGGATTTCTCACTTTTCCAATGGCTTTCTTACCTCAGTTATTCTGCAAACCAAGGGTTCAGCTTGCCGATTTACTTCCTCCTGGACCCAGGATAATGCTGCTATTGTGTGTATCAGAGAAAAGATGAAGGAACAGTGTCTGTTGCTGTGGGCTAGAGGAGAGAGGGGAGCAGTAAGAGAGGAGGATGAAACGAAGAGAAAGAAGGGAGAGAGGTGATTGTGTTCTGGTACGTGGGACTCTGCCACAAGCTCGAGAGTGAAAGGAGGGTTCCTGGGCTGACTTGACTCTGTTCTCGCAGACCACTTTGTCCGCTGGAATGGTAAACTCACACATGAGTGTGGTAGGGGCTCTCTCAGAACAAAGGGAAGGCAACGTGCACAATCGGCATCTGTGCGCGCATACACAACTTTGTGGCAGTGTGACATCATCCGTATCCATGTGCGACTTTGTGGCATAGACCATCCAACCAGAATTTACAGAATGTACTTATAAGGGGGACAAATGGACCAAAGTAGAAAAGAAAAAAATAACAGAGGGTATATAAGACGGCGCCCCGCTGCGTTCCAGGCTCAGCCTTTGGATATGAATCCTCTGAGCCAGTGCCAGTATGAATAAATGCTGCTTCCTGACAAAAAGCCTGTGTCCTGTCTCCCTGTAGGAGAATCCTATAACACTAGAACCTGTATTCCTTTTATAAAGGATTTTCCAGACCAGCCAGAAAGTAGATGATAACTTCCTTATGAATATAATGTTTGCAACCTTATGTCTCATGACCCTCTTGTTCACTTGCACTTGACCAAAGTCATTTGCACATTACACTTTTATCGTATAGGAAGAATACCTCCTAGTCTGCACTTGGCACCAGAGGAGGAGGCTTCTAGGGCTGGCTGTGTCACTGCAGAACATGGTCAGGTCTCTTAACTCCCTCAATCATTTCTAAGGCTACATCCAACTGCAATTAAGAAATGGATGATTCCTAATTTTAATACTGACAATTTTAAATATCATAAAAACAGTAATAAAAAGAGTTTAGGATTTGGCTCATCTGACTAAGATTTAAGACATTTCTTTTCACTTATAGGATGGTCTTAGTCAATTACTTTAATGTCTCTGAAACTTCCTGTTCATGTATAAATGGAGATGATACATTACCATTTGGTCAATCTCATGTGCTCCTTCTGGAAGCAAATGGGATCATCTATAAAAACCCTGTGCAGTGTTCAAAATCTACTTCAGCTTTCAAGCAGAGACCACCCTTGATCTGGGCAGCCCTAACAGTCACTTCTGCTCAGTAAAGGACTTAAACTCATAGACAGTCATTGCTCCAGAGCTCCCTGGTGGGTTGGTCAAGGCTTTATAAGATCTGCAGGCTTTCCCTGCTTAATATAATTCTTGCTTTTATCTTTCATGGATGTTTCCCCAATAAACTGTACTCCCAACTCCATCTCCATGCTGCTTCTCAGAGAACTCAACTAATATGTCTGTGTCATCACAGACACAAAAAAGAAAAAAAAAAAAAGCTATGCAAAACAAACAAAAAATCCTATGCACTTTGTAAAAGGATAAATTCCTAATGTTAAAAATTAGCAGTGTTAATAATTACAACCCTTACTGGGCACTTTCTTTGCTTAGTCATTGTGCTAAGGGTTTAACACACATTATCTCATTTAAACCACAAACCAACCTCGAAAGATCTGCATCATATCTAATTTTATAGAGGGTGAAACTGACATCTGGAGAAGTTAAACATTTACCCAAAATGGCAAGTGGCGCAGCAAGGATTCAGACCTAGATTTTTAAAGTAGCTAAAACTCTGAATCTGAGCAAAACTGCTCTGTGCTGAGATTCTAGCCTTACTAAATCAACCAGTTCTGATCCCAGCCACTTCAATGTTCTCATAAATACTATGGGATATTAAAATCTGCCTTGCGGACAGGCAGCTGTAAAAGTTATAATGAGAATGAATCTAGTTCATAGTGTTTTGAAAATTATAGTAAGATAAAGAGGTGTTCCCATCATGGCACTGTTGGTAAAGGATCCAGCATTATCTCTGGGTAGCTCAAGTTTCAGCTGCAGCTCAGGGCTCAGATTCAGTCCCTGGCCTGGGAAACTTCCATATGCCATGGGAGCAGCAAAAATAAATAAATACATACATACATAAGTAAATAAATAAGTAAATAAATAAATAAATAAGAAAAGAAAACAAGGTGGTGGTCTCAGCAGCAGTCCTAGTAAAAGCATTAGCACAGTGTATTTTCTGGTGTCTACACAAGACAAAATTTAGAAGCACCGTTGTTCTTAGTCATGCTTCTGCTAAATACAAATACCTAAATGAAGCTTAAAAGAGCACAATTTTTTCTCGTATTAGCCCATTAAAGCTTTCTAGGGTTTGATATATGTGTGATTTAATTTTGTTTTGTTACTTGGAACAGAAGTGCTATTATTAACCTTGAACAACTGTCTGTTTTACTGTTTGGTAACACAAATGTTTTTAGCCTCATTTTTGCAATTTCTTGAGTGGGTGAGGAAAGTGGGAGTGGCAGGGGATGGGCTTACTCTATTGTACAGTAACATATATATGTGCTGATATCTCCTTTTGATGAGTCAACACAAACAGTTTACAATGAGCAATACTGAGGTAAAGAGAAGGCACCCTGCACCTGGCGTTAATTTTTCATGGACACCAGATGCCTATGCACAGAAATCACAAGACCAGCACTCAAAGAAAATGCAAACTGTACAAGAGAAGAAGATAACAAGACAGCAAGCTTTCGACTTTTGTTCAAAAACAAAAGTGACAATTCCATTCCGTTTTACCAGAAGTCTGCAAATGTTCATTCCAGGCTGATTGCAATTATCCAGGTCGCTTCAGATGTAGTTATTTTTCCCCCCCTTAGGTTGAACATCTCTATAGATTAAGTGTCATCTTGAGTCCTTTCCTAATAGAAATTCCATTAATAGCCTTGTTCATACTCTTCAGAAGGAAATAGACTAAAAACTGGGGTATTAGTAGACAGAAGTGCAAAGTGAGGCCAAGAGGAATGAGAGAGAAAAATGAATCCAATATGATTGAGGATGATGAGTCAAGTAATATTTAGAATCCAGAAAGGACAAAATACACTTGGAACACCATGAACTAGGACTGAAACTCATCACTGAACAAATCCTATTTAGAGCTGACCTAAGCTTAAGATGGTTCAAACTTGATATCCAGGGGCCAGATGCAGGGTCTGTGGAAGGGATGGTGGAGCTGAGGAGACAGGTTTCAAGGATGTATTTGAGACAAGAAGGATTATTTCCCCATCATCTCACTGCTGCCCAAGTTCCTACATTTTAAAGATTAATCAGCCCGTATGATCTGTTTAGCAAACATCATATTTAAGGCACTGTACTTGAGACTACAGAATGTAGGAAGAGGAAGCCTATGGTTTTGCTCTGCAAAGAGTTTACAGTGTCGTGTGGAAATAAGAGAAATCCCCCAAATGTTTATAATACAAGGCAGAGAAACCTCACAAGAGAAATAATGGCGAAGTACCACAGCGAGGGCAAAGGAGAAAAGCAGGTGGGATTAGGGTCAGAAAGCCTGTTTCTCTCCTGGCCTTAGCAAGTATATAATTTTAAACAAACCCAACCCTGCTGATCATCTGGAATGGAGATAATAATATTGGGGCCATTTCATGTTGGTACTGTGATGATTAAATAATAAAGCGTAAGTACAGTGTGTAAGTAGGTTTCCTACTCTTATGCTTCATATGTTAATCAGGGTTGAAATAACGAGGGAGAAGGCATGTCATTTGGTGAGGTTGTATGAGGGAAGTACGTGGAAGGGGATGCCAGTTAAGTCATAAAGGATGGAACTTCACCTTGAAGCCCAGTGTGCTCTGACAATTTGCTCACATTTTTTCCCCCCAGTTGTTTGTTCTGTCCTTTCCTGGAAGGATGGATCCAGTTTCTGGACCACTAACCACCAACCAGTACCTGCTGTAGTTAAGGTTCTCTGGTTGCAGGAAACAGAAAGGCATTTGCACTAGCTTAGGCAAAACTGGAACATACCAGGTTAAAACGGGAAGAAGCTCAGCAGATTAGGCACTTGATGGATAGGAATGAGGAACTGGGAGTTCTGAGTGACCCAGGAAGCCAGAGTCCAGGCTCTCCCAACATCCCAGAAGTCCTGTCAGGCTCATCACATGCAGCATTTTTCTTGGGGACCACTTGGTTTCCTATCTTCTTTCCTCTTTCTACATTTGTTTCACACTTTTATATTTATACATGAGCTTTGTCTGCTCTCCATGTGTGCATCCTCAGTTCCAGGTTCAGACAGGTGTTAACCTATGGGCCAGACCATACGTAGTGAAGGTAATAAAACCAGGTCTAAAAGTCATCTCTTTGTCCCCTGGAGATTCCCTTCTAAGGCTCCAGTGCCTTAGTCTGGGCCTGGAATAGTCAGCTCTTTTTTT
This sequence comes from Sus scrofa, assembly GCF_054392235.1. NCBI lineage: Eukaryota > Metazoa > Chordata > Mammalia > Artiodactyla > Suidae > Sus > Sus scrofa. The sequence continues at coordinate 18,358,714 of NC_139391.1, forward strand.
CTGATTGACCTGCCAGATTCCTGACAGTAAATGAATGACTCAGCTCTCATCACTGTTGTTTCTAACATTTGTCCCTAGTGCCCAAGAAGACCAGGACTTATGGCAAGTTAATAAATACCCCTCACTCCATACTGTTCCTTCACGCCCCAGTGCCTTTACACCTACTGTTGCAGCCACACTCATCTCCTTCATTTGATAAACTACTATTTTAAAAGCCACTCAAGAGCTCTCTTTTAGCCTTCTTTGAGCATCTTTCTTCTCCATTCCAAGCAGATGGATCGCTCCCACCTTGTGCATTTACTTTGGTTTGTCTATCCCTCAATGACAGCTCCTAGCACACTGTGCTGCTGCAGTTGTTTTGGTTTCTATGGTTTCTCCTTATCCTAGTGAAGCTACTAAGAAAATGGGCTCTGGAGCCAGACACCTAGGTTTAAGTCCCGACCTTTCCATTTATTAGCTATGTGACCATGAGGAAGTTAACCTCTATAAACTTTGTAAAATGGAAATGATAGCGCCCCCATCAGAGAGTTGTTGACAAAACTGAGTGAAATAATGTGGGAAGGGCTTAAACGGTACATGACACACAGTAGGTATTCAACAATATCATCACTTTTATACTGAAATGCCAAACCCAGGATGTGTCAGGTGAGCGGTACTAATTGTTTGCTAAAGAAATTAACATGTGTTTTAAGACTACAAAATATTTGGGAAAATAAGTTTTTTTGTTTGTAGTGGCTTTGCAAATAATTACAGTTGCTATAATATTCTGATAATAGAAGTGTATCTGTGTATGTATATGTAAAATATTAATTTGTAGTTGTGAAAAATGCTGTAAACAACTCTCATAGGAAGTATTAAAGTGTGCAATAGAGGTATATATGTAATTGCTTTTTTAATGTTTGTCTCATCCATTTGAAGGTAAATACCCTCAAGGCAGGGTCTGAACTCATGTACTTACTGCTATTCGCCCAGGCATATTACACATTTTCTGATACATAAAAGGTATCTTATAAATGTGGACTGAATGAATGAACAAACGGAAAAATGAACCATATTTAAATAATTAGTATGTTTACCATTCTTTTCTACTTAGAATGTCTTCTTCCACTATCATCACTGCATAGCAAAATTCCATTTAATCTTCAAAACTCAGCTGAAGTATCCTTCCATGAAGCTTAGCAGCCCTTTTCTTAATTCTTATGGAAATTCATGGGTACTTAAGGCACTCAACACTTTTTATCTGGCGTTAGAGCAATCTGGGTATCCATTTGAACATCCCTGGTGGGCAGAATTCATATAGTTTTCATCAGGGGTTCTCCTGATTTATTCCTTTTGATATCTCAACTAATGCTTGGCAAGCTGCACAACAATCACATTAGACCAAATCCAAACATGATGACAAGCAGCATAAGAAAGATCAACTTTGTACCATACAGCAAAAGACAGTTGGGTACCATTTGGACGAGGCATAACACAGTCTCTCTTCCAAAGTAATTGTGTCACAAAGAAGTTGAAGTGCATCTTTGGGTCCTTATCCTGTGCCTAGGACTAGGCCTAGAACATAGTAGGGGCTTAATAAAATCTGAGCAAAGTGAATGAACTAATAAATGAATAGAAACACAAGCCAGTCTCTATGAAAGTAACTACTAATTATGAGACGGTTTTTATAAGCATATCTACTCATTTGAGTGATAAAACAGCAAAGCCTATGATTTTCCTAACATCTAAAGATACTGACTGTCTAGAAGGATATGCTCATACAGCCTCAATAATGGAACTCATTTACAGAACTTCCTGAGAGAGCTTTTCATTATTTATTCATTCAAAAAATATTTAGGAGCTTACATTGGCTAGCACTTATGCTAAAGATGAGGGAAATTCTGCATTGTTGCCTCATATTCAAGGCTCTTGAGTCAAACAGAAGAACATGCTTGAGATGGCAGGTTTGATCTCCACCTCATCATTATAGGACACGATGTGTTATGTGAAATCAAATACTGAAACTTTGAAAAACTTCATATTTGGCTTCCTTCTTTCTGCAGACTGTTTTGGGCAATACACTATCTGGGTATCGGCTGCCTTAATTACTTCTCACCAATGTGAATTTTAGGCTGAATGTGGAGATTCTCTGGGCAAGACTGTATTATAACTTGAGATTTAACGTTAAGTTTATTCTTGGTCCACAGAACGGCACTGACTGAAAAACCCCTGTGATCTATAGCTTATTGTGTGTGAGAGAGATGGTCCAGACCATCGAAGTGGATCTGAGTTCCTACGGTATGTTAGTTATCCACACTCACTGGAGAGGCACAGACAGCTTGTGAGATTTTCAGGTCAGTGTTTCCAAGATCAGCTCCATTAATGTATGTCTATACTTCCTACATATCATTCATTTCCAAATACTTTTTTTAAAAAAAGATAACCAGGTCTATTTTAAAAGAAGCAACTGATTGAGTCAATGTAGTTTTTCATTTCCTTAATATGCTTAATACAGCATAGTAAAGATAAGCCTTTTTAGGATTTATTACTAAATAATAATAATAATAATAATAAAGGGCATCATTAGCCAAGAATGCCTCATATTCATGTATGTATACGTGTGTGTAAACACGTGTGTGTATGAAATACATATCCCTAAGTTTAAAAAGTACATAAAAATGGAATAAATGAAGTCCTTTTTCTGAGATCTAATTAATATGTTCTGACAATGAAATGAATTGAGGCTCAATTTAAACAGAATTATTCTCAACTGATAATAATATTCTAGTAGTGACTGTGTTTTCTAAAAGCAGTCCTTGTAAAATTATGATAATACAGTGATACATTTAGTAAAAGACTTCAAAGAAATTTGAGAAGAGTTGAGAGATTGGCAAATTCCTAATACCTTCTGAAAAAGATTTAGAGCAGTCAAAATGAAGCAAACATGAATAAAACTTGAATATGTCTATGTGAATGAGTGCAGTGTGGGGAAACAGACACAAGAATGGAAGAAAGATTAGCTCATGGACAACAGGAGTTGAATCCAAGGCTATTTTTCCCCATAAGGACCTACCTCCTGTACTAACACGTTACCGCTCTCACCATCACCCTACTGCAATACCTTAGTCAAGGTTTATTGTTACCTCCAGATGGATTTAAAGAGCAATCATTTTATGAGGTCAGTATAGACAAAGCTAGTGATGAAAACTGCCATGAAGTAACTAGAAAGGCTGAGACTGAAGACCCTTGTTAGTTGATTTCATTCATTGTGCACAAACTCACCAGGCACTCTGTTGTGTCAGGCACTGAGTTAGACCCTGGGAATAGATGCTGCCTATAGGCAAGGAGCTCAAGATGGGAAAAGAAGAAAAGAAACAAATAAATGTCAGTTCCTTTCTCCAACTTATTTTCCTTTTCTCTTTAACTCCAAGAAGTTACAACATAATTGGAGAGACAGAAAAGAAAATGCTTAGAGTAAAATATGTTGGGTGATAAATCAGAGGTGCATGCAAGGAACCAAGGTAGGAAAAAAGGAGAGAAAGCTCCACAGAGGAGAAAGAAACCCGAGCTTCATGGAGTACCATAATCTTCTTGATAAAACAGAGGAGGAAGTGTTTAATAAAGATAGGAGAAGCAAACTATACATAGAAGATTCCAATTCAGAGTAGAATAATTATAGCTTAATCTGATTTAGAAAGCTTCTCACAGTTTTTTAAATGCTTGCAAAAATTGTTTTATATCCTTAACAATTAAGATCAATTTACAGAGATCGAGCTAGAAAAGAGTTTTCAATGATAAGAACTTTAAATGCAATACAGTCGTTGAAACAGGTGATTCTCAAGTTACAGAGAAAAAAATATAATGGCATCTAACTTGAATTACTTGAAAATAACTTGAACTTCAAAAGAGATTTAATCCTTTTTTTTTTTTTTGTCAGAAGCATATCTCTGGTGTTTCCATGTCAGAAATAATGTTTTTCTTGAGGAATTCCAATTAATTTTTTTGCAGGTCTTAATTTTTAAGGGTGTTTTCTTATTTCTAATAGATTATCTCAATCCTTCAAAATAGATCTACTTAAAGAATCAAATATTTTTGCCCTCTTCTTCCATGTCCCATTAACCCCACCTCAGCCTATCAAATGTAGACAGCCTGGTTCCTCTGGTTGGATAATTATAAGCACAAACATTCTCTCTGCAATGGAAACTGTAATGACACTGATTGACTTATTAATTCACTTTATGTATCTATGCACTTTTTTTTAACAAATGTCTAAGCTATTTTTATGAATCTCCAAGTAGTATATCTTTACTTTACTAAAGGAACACTCACACTTTTCAAGGGGTTTTTATGGTAGATTTTACTTAGATAAGCAAAGGATTGAAAGCAAAGAACTAACTTTTGGCTTCCTTATCACGGTATTAAACCTACTGCAAAAGACATTCAAGCCATTCTAAATTATTTTGGAGGAACCAACCAGGAAATACTGCAAGCTACTTCACATATTAATATGAGGAATATCAATCTTGTGCCTTTTATTTAGTTCATGTTACTATTCAAAACTACCACCTTCAGTGAGATAAGTTTGCCTAGATGATTGTTTACTCTTTCTCATTGATCAGTGTTTGACCATATTCATGATTTATATTTCACACAGAGCAAAAACAGACATATTTATCTCAAACAAGCACTACAGAAGAGATACTACATCTTTAAATGCATAGAATACATGCCATTGATCTATAGCTATAGAAGGAAAAATAGGAGAAAAATGAAAAGAATCCCTAGGAAAATAAAAGGAAATATTCCTTACCGGAATAAAAGCATGTTGCATAGCTTGTTCACATTGTTTTAAGGATGCAATAGTATCCCACAGAAGCTGATAATTTTCAGCCCGGGAAGCACTTGGCCGTTGCATGGTGAAAGCTAGTAACACTCAAACTGAGCTCAAAGAACCCAGTTGAAGAAGGAAAAAAAAAAAAAAAAAAAAAAAAAAAAAAAAAAAACCCTGCAGATCTGTTACATAAACTTCTTAATTAGATCTGCTACACAAACTGCTATCTTAAGACTTAAAAAAAAGTTAATCAGAACATTTCTTTTGGGGGATAACTGGGCATGACTTGAACAGAGACAGATGTTTTCATTGGGAAGGATTTTCGTTCCCACACTTGTGAAAAGCAATACCATCAGTGTTTCCTCTGTCTTTACATGGGTCTGGCGAAACGGCACATACCATAAGTGTGTGGGGGGAAGGAAGTAGGAGGGAGAGAGATGTAAAAAAATATATTTCCACCAGCAGATTTGGGTGGCAGGCCACGGAGGTAGAATTTGAGTAGCTTGCGAAAAGTAGTAAAATTGAAAGGAGTGGGTTACATACCCATCTATGTACATAGGCAGGTGTCTACACTTGTCTGGTGTGTTTGTAATACATGCCTTCTCACAGTGTCATTTAATATATCAACTCTCCTCTTGGTTTAGTTACGACCTAGATATGATACGCTTTTTCATCTACAGAGTATCACTGCTTTTATGAACTAGAGAATTGTTTATCTGGGGTTATCTCTAAAGACAAACCAGAAAGCTCCTGAGTATAAAAGGTAGTCAAATGTTTATCTTAAAATATGAGTAATTAGAAGATCTTTTTGTTGTCTTTTGTGTTAGATAAAAATCATGTTTATTTCTTCTCTTAGGTAGAATTTATATAAATAATGACAATATTTGACAATAATGACAATGAGAAATGAACCTTTAAATGTTCTTGGGATCTGAGAGTGGGCTGTGCATAACTGGAACATGTTAATTCCATAGAAACTGCTTTAACAAAAAAAGGCTACTGTAAGTACTAAATAAATCTGAACAACAAACTAGAGCCACATCTTCTCAGTGTTCCTTCACCTGAGACGGGAGCCCACAAGGTAAGGTCAGGCTCTATTAGCCCTCACAGACTCTGTGAGATTGTTCAGGAAGGGGGTAATGCAGCTTGTAAGGTACTGAGAACTCAGGAGTTATGAAGGAATCTATCTTCTCAGGGCTAGTTACACAGCCAACAATGGGGATATTTATTCAGTATTTCTAGAGGTAAGGGGTAAACTGAGGGCAATACAGAGCATAACAGATTGTGCTTTCTATTGACCTAGAAAATCCAAGGAGTATAAAGCAAGGTACAAATTGTAGAAAACAGTGTGATAACACAAATGAAGGGTTTTTGCTGTATTATTTTTAGAAGAGCTGCATGATTTGGGTTACCTAGTTTTTCTGCTCTGGTACCTGGGTGATAGTAGATTAGTTCATACTAATAACCTTGTGGTGTGAAAGTCTCAAAGGCTGATTCCAGCAAAGTATTCTTATCTCAGTTACCTTCCTATGTTGAAATGAAGCACTTGCCAGTGGAATTGATCTTAGACAATTTCTACCTGGACAAATTTGTAAGGAGATAAAGTTTTCTTTAATATTTCATGAGTACACACCATAAGGCTACTGCCATTAGTTTGTTTTTCAGTACCAATTTGACCAACCTGCTCTTTTTTCATTCATAGTGTTCTTCTGTTAAGCTCACACCCACAGTCCCTCCTCTGCCTTCATTCCTGCCCTTATATGCTTCCATCTGCCCTAGCCACATGCTTCTTCCTCATGCACTGTCGACCAGCCAGCCCACAACTCCCAGAAAATATTCCTTCACTAGTAGATGTTCTGTATTTCTTATCAAATGCAGCAAAATAAAAGTTGTTTTTCTAAGTTATCCTCCAAAATTTCAACCTATCCTTTCCGAATTCTTTGAGCAAATGTTCATCATTATTCCAGACCCCAACCTGTGGGTCTTCTGTCATACCTTGGACTTCTATCACCTTGTTCACCAGATCCCCTCCGTTTTTCATTTAACCAGCATCTTTTTAAAAAATACCTCTCCTTACTCTTTGGCAAAAGGATAAAGAATCCACATGTAGAATCTGCATGTAGAAACGCCACGTTAAAAAATGCCCCTGGAATAATGCATTCATTCATTCATTCATTGATCCTATAACCACATCAAGCATCTCCCGTGTGCTATATTTTTTATTGCGTTATGGGAAAATGGATATATCAGATGTTGATTTTGTCTTTAAGGAGCTTAAATTTAATTGAAAGGATGATACATGAGAACAAAGAAAAAAAAGGACAAGTTAAAAAAGGATAGATGCCCTAAAAGAAGTGGTATAAACTATTCACAAAATAATGAAAAAGAAAAATTACATTGGGACAATCAAGGCGCCTTCACAGAAGATTTAGCATTTGGCTAGAGCTTGAAGTTAGGGTAAAATTTGGACATATAGAGATAGGTAGGAGACATTCCTGAGGAAGAAAAGACAGAACAAAGGCACAAAGTAGGAAAGCAGAGATCATTACTGGTCATTTTGGAAGGAACATGACAGTAAAATAGCTTCACATGCAAGACTGTTACTGGAGCCAAGGTTATTCTTGAATAAAAAGTCAGTAGCTTCCTATTGCTAATGCTAATCAATCTTAGCTTTAACCAATTTTTAGAGTATCTATGTGCATAATTTTAGTGAAACTAAACCTCATGAGGTAGTACATTTCATACACTTATTCCTCATTCTTTAAAAGAGGAACACTGGTATACTTTTGGATGTTTAGGTTGATTTAATCATTTAGATCATATTGCTTAATTATTTAGTTTTCATTAAGTACATATAGCGTGTTTTGCACCCGTGCCCAATCACTTTTATAAGTTCTAAAATCTATTACATTCAGCATTCAAGAGGGGTCCACCGTGAGTTCTTAGCTGATCAAATATTTGGCATAGTTCAATTTGGCTCAGTTTAGCAAATATTTATTGAGCTCTACTATATGCTAAGCACTGCACTAGAAACAGTGCAAAGATAAATATTATATAATGTCAATTCTCTGTTTCAACTATCACTCGGTATGCATTTATCTCTGCCCACAAAGTAGAATGCTGTATATATTTTCTTCCTGTTAGCACAATGCCTGATACATCATGGCTACCATTTTTCTGTTAAACCCTCAGTCACTGGGCCATATGTCCATTATATCTAAATATACTGCCATGCTCTAAATTAGATTACAGGCCTAAGAATGTCTAAAAGTACTTTTTGTATGGTACTTGCCCAGACAGGTCTGCATTTTTCTTTCTGACCATGAATAGTTTAAATATAACTTTATGATAATTGTACTTCCAGTAAAAATGCAGTAACAGGGCTTAGATGTATATACCTATCTGAAAAAAACAAACAAACAAACCTGAACGATGTGTATAAAACAATGAGTCTCAAAAATGGACACCAGACATTAAAAAACAGTGAACTCTGACAGAGAGGAAACAAACAGACTAAGTCCTACAATGCCCTACTTATACTCTTGAATGTCTAGGCTACACTGGAGGGAGGGGGGATCCACTCAGAACCCAGTGGACTTGCTGGAATGAGGAGATAGATTTGGTTTTCTGGAGAAACCAATGCAACAAAGAGAAATAGAGAAATTCATAAGCGTAGTTGGAAATTTTAATACCCTTCTCCGTATAATTAATAGAATAAGCAGACAGAAAATATGTAAGGATATAGAAAACCATTTCAAAAATCATTCATCAATGTGAGCTAATATACCTTCATGAAACTCTCCAACTACAACAGCAGAGTATACACATTCATTTCAAGTATTCATGGAACATTTACTAAGACAGAACATAGTCTGAGCCACAAGTCAAATTTTAATAGATTTAAAGAGATTTAGGTCAAAGAAAGGATACTCTCTGACCATGGTAAAATTAAGTTAGAAATAATAATGGAACAATCTCTGCAAATTCCTAAAATATTTGACGACTAAATAACACACTTTTATATAATCCATTGGTCAAAGAAGAAAGCAAAGTTAAGTTAGAATGCATTCTGAACTGAATGAAATAAAACCACAACATATCAAAATTGGTTAGATGCCTTTAAAGCAGTAGTTAATGCTACATATATATCATAAACACTTATATTTGAAAAGAAGGAAGATCTCAAATTAATCATCCCGGCTTGTACCTTACACAAATAGAAAAAAAATACAGTGAATTAAACCAAAGTAGCAGAAAAAAAAATACAAGAGAAAATACAGCTAGTTTATTTATATCAATAAGACTGGTTATTTATAAATAGAACCACAGCTAGTTCTTTGAGAATATCAATAAAATTGATAACCCTCTAGCAAGACTAATGAGGAAAGAGAGAAGATATAAATTATCAAAGCCAGAAATAAGAGAGGTAGCATCACTACAGATCCTATAGTAATGAAAGGATCTTTGAAAAATGAAAATAAAGAAATCTCATAAACAACCTTATGCAAATAAATTTGACACCTTAGATGGGATGGACAAATTCCTTGAGAGATAAAAACTACCAAAACTCACTCAAGAAAAGTAAGTAACCTGTATAGCCATACTATATATTGATTAAAGATGGAGTTTGTAATTAAAAACCTAACCACCAAGAAACTCCAAAACTAGATGACTTCTGATGAATTATACCAAGTATTTAAGAAAAGAAATAATTTTATACAAACTCTTTCAAAGAACTGAAGAGGGAAACAAACTTTATAACTTGTTTTTTGAGGTCAGCATTACCCTGGTACCAAACCAGATGAAGATATTACAAGAAAACCAAATATTCATTTTATATCTCAACAGACTTTAGCAAATTGAATCCAACCATATGTAAAAGGGATAATACATCATAATCAAATAGGTCTAACCTTTGAAAATGACCTAATATAATTCATCATATTACAAACATTTAATGAGCACAACTAATCAACCAATAACTGTGTGCTCAATAGGCATAGAGTGAAAACATTTTGCAAAATCCAGTATCTATTCCTAGTAAAAACAAAACCAACAAACAAACAAAAAAACTCTCTCAGGACAAGATAAGGATGTCCTTGCTCACCACTTCTCTTTAGCATTGTCTAGGACGTTCTAGACAATTAAAAAAGTCAAGAAAAAGAAAAATATTAAAAATAAAAAAGTTTATATTTAACATAACTGTATATGCAGAAATCTCATGAAATATAAAGCAAACTTTAGAATTTGTAAACAAGTTTAGCAAGGTTACAGAATAAAAGATCAATATACAAAGAATGATTGTGTTTCTCTTTACTAGCAATAAATAAATGAAAAGTTAAATAAAAAATAATACTATTTATCATAAGTCAAAAAATAAAATACTTAAGGATAAACTTTTCAAAAAGTCATGTGCATTGAAAACCACAAAACTTTCCTCAGTGAAATTAAAAACCTATAAGTGGAGAGATACATGACTCTCCTGGGTTATAAGACAATATTATTTTTGATGTCATAGCCTGAATATTAACTTATAGATTCAATGCAATATGATCTCAATAAAAATCCAATAAAGTCATGTGTTTGTTTGCTTAGTTGTTTGTCTTGGTGAAATGGACAAACTGACTGTAAAATAATACGGAAATTCAAAGAATATAGAATAGCCAAGACAACTTTGAAGAGGAAAAATAAAATTGTAGAAGAAATATTACCCGTTTTCTAGACTTATTAGAAAGCTAAGGTAATCAGTGTGGCACTCATTTAAATATAAATAAAAAAGTCAACAGAACAGAAGAGATACTCCAGAAATCTACCCACATATCTACATACAAAAGGTTTTTCAAAAGTGTGCAAAGGCAATACGGTAAGGAAAAGGTTATCTTCCCAACAAATGATGTTGGAACAATTAGATATACTACATGTGAACTCAAAAACAGACTACAGACCTGAATGTAAAGCCTAAAAGAAAGTATAGAGAATCTGTGGGATGTAAAGTTTGGATCAAACACCAAAAGCATAATCATAAAAGCACAAATTGATAAACTGGACATCATCAAATGGAAAATTTCTCTCCCTTGAAACACTGTTAAGAGAATGAAAAGACAAGACACAGAACGCAAGCGAAACTTACAAACCATGTGTTTAATACAGAATTTGTTTCTAAAGTATATAAAGAACTCTCAAAACCCATTAAGAAGAAAACAATCCAATTAAAAACAAGCAAAACATTTCAAGAGACACCATTAACGAATATATACATGTATCAAATCAGCATGTGAAAAGAGTATCAAGATTGTAATTTATTAGAGAAATAAAAATTAAAATACTACCACACACCAATGAGAGTGGCTAATATTAAAGAAGACTAACAGTAGCGAGGATTCATGAAGATGTGGAAGACAGGACCTCTCATACACTGCTGGTGGAAAGAGAAATGCTACATTCCCTTTGGAAACAGTTCAGTGGTTTCCTAAAAAGTTAAACATGCACTATATTATGATTTAACCATTCTACTCCTAGAGAATTACCCAAGTGAAATGAAAGCATATGTTCATTCAAATATTCATAGCTTTATTTGTAATAGTGAAAAACTGGAAACAACATGTGAATGGGTAAACGAATTGTGATATATCCAAACAATGGAATACTACTCAGCCCTAAAAGGAAATGAACTATTGATACACACGACATGTGGACAAGTCAAAAAATGATTATGCTGAATGAAAGAATAAATTAATATATACTGTATAGACCCATTTATAGAAAATTGTAGAAAATGCACGCTAACCCTTAGGGACAAAAAGGAGAAACTGGGAATGGGGAGGTATTGTGGGCAGGGGAGGGAGCTGGATAAAAGGATTATGAAGGGGCATGAAGAAATTTTAGAGTTGAGGGATGTGTTCATTATTGTGAATGGATGGTTTTATACATTAAAACATCAATTTGTACATTTTGCAGTTCCTTGAATATCAATTAGAATTCACTGAAGTTATTTTTTTTAATGTCTTAAAAAGTTCCCAGAAAAGCCATCAGAAAGTCTCAAGTGACAAGTCCTGTTATCCTTTAATGTTATAATCTTGTAGTTTGATGCATCTCCCTGAGTTGGGAAGGGACCTAGAACGCACCGACCTCCAAGCAGGAAGGGAAGCAAAGGTTATGAACAGGTTTCACAAGAGGAAAGGCCTGAGATTTCCAGGCCGGGAGCCTTACTCTTAGTTATGATTCTTTCCCTCATTAGCAGTAAGATCTTGCTTTAGTCATTTTGTTTGAAAGAATTATTTGTGTACAAAGTGAAGACGTTAGACTCAATCGCCCCTCAAGTGTTTTTCAGAGCTATAATTCAGTGATCTATGGATATATTTTAATTTTCAGTAATTCCATTTTCCTCTCAACTAAGCACTTATAATGGTGGCCTTAAATATAGCAAAAATATCCCACGTAATTTTGAGTTGTGCATCATTATCATGCATGCTGATCATCTTTCCGGTAAGACAGTAAAGTGATGAGGGGTCAGCCCCTCCATCTTAAAAGTTCTGGTTTCCTCACAGCAATTTCAACTTCAGAGCCTACCATTGTAATAGTGACGTTATAATTAGTATTAACATTTTAAGGATGGCAATCCACCATCATCCTTCTTAAAAAATCACTTTGCCATGCAGCACCCATCTCATCCCCATGAAGGTATTAGTCTCAATTTTCAGATAGAGAAATAAGTCCTCAGAGGCCAATGTAACTTCCTTCACCATGTACTAGCCACGTGAGCTTGGACAAGTTCCTCAGTTTCTCTTCACTGCTGTTGCTTCTCTGTAAAATGGAGATTATGAAAGTACTCATCTCCCTGGATTGTTGAGGATTGAATGAGCTGGTATTTACAGAACTTTAGAATAGAGCCTGACACACAGTTATTACTATTATTTTTTGTGAAATTAATTTCATTTCAATTTATTAATTTATTCAATAGGAATTAAGCTATAAGTAAGTGTTAAGATCTAAGATAAATTCTTACCTTTTGGCTCTTTGTTCAACACACATTTGACCAGTGATCAGTAAAGATTTAGGTAACTGCACATATACATTTCCTGGCCTCCACCACACCCCAGTCTAAGTGTGTATTCTCCAAAGTTTCTCTTTCTTAAACCTGTTTGTATTCTTCATGGTTCCTATCTTAATGTGGGATATAACAGGTTTTTTTTTACTTTAAATTTCTAGTCTTCCCAATTAAACTGTAAAAATCAGAGAAGAGAAGCCAGTGTATAGCCAGCACAAGCAAGGTATCTGGAATATCATGGACTCTTTCAGAGTTCACTCAATATGCTGTTATCAATAGGGCCTAAAATAGACAAAAGCTTTATTAACTCTTAAAAAAACATATGCTAGTATATTTACCTGGATCTTCTGTATTTCCAAAGATCTCTGGTGAATTTGGCCATGGCTCTTATCCAAAACTCATATTTGAGCCATTTTCTCCTATTTAATGGAGAATAATGCTTCTTTTTTTGATAGAGTAAGACTCAAATGACTTTACCAGAATAAAAGAGACAATGAATTTTTGCTATGGTGCAATGGTGTCCCCGAGGGCATGATTTGATGTGTGGGATACCAAAATTCATACAAAAGAGAAGTGTGCTGTGTATTTGGTCAGTCAGCACACTTCACACATACTTAAGGAGATGCAAGTCATTGTGGTACAGTGCCAGTCCATACACTCTGCACGAGTCTTTGGAATCATAAGCCCAATTCTACAAGGGAGAGAAAACTTGTTTGAACATAGTTCTACCAAACACAAGGTCAGAACATGTACACCTCAGGCCAGCGTAACTGGGGCTCACCCAGAGACCCATGAGGCGGATCAAGCCTGTGTTCACCGTTTGCTCTGAGAGCCCTCAGCCCTCCTCCTCGGGACTCTCCGGATGGAAGGTAAGCAACAGGAACTCATCTACAGAAGAGTCTTAAGATTTGACTGTCTCGCCCCACCCACTTGCTTTCTAGACTCTTTTTTAGGGCACATGTCAATCTTACTCATCTTTTTGCCTCCAGCTCTAGCACGTTTCCCGGCATACAGTGAGGGTGAGCAAAGGTTTGTTAAATAAATGGAAGGATGTGAAATGCACTGCACTTAGTGTTGAGGGTAACAGGAATTCCTTTTATTCGTTGAGCACATTCTGAATGACAAAGCACTTTCACAACTAGGAATTTTCTTTCCTTTTACTTTTTATCCTCTCTCTTTTCACTCATTTAAATATTAGTATGGCGATGGAGACTTCATTTCTATTCCTGGCCCAGATTTCTTTCCTGAATTGGATATCCTGCTGCCTGCTGGTCATCTCCACTCAAATATCTCACAGACAGCTCAGATTCAACGCCTTCAAACTCTGAGCTTTTATCCTCCTTCCTCCCCCTCAAATCTGTTTCTCTTTCATTTCCTCATCCAGTAAATCCCAGCTCCTTCCACTCAGTTGCTCAAGCCAGACACTTTCCTCTCAGGAACCCACAATGTCCACTTCATCCTGACCCTCCTGGCCCAGCATGGTCTAACCCAGCATTTTACCCATGTCATCCTGTGCCACCTCCCCCCTCCCTGTGCCCCACAGGCCTGTTCCTCGTACTTAGGATAAGAAGAAATGCATTCTCGTGTCAGTTCCTGCGCAAGTGCTCGTTACCTTGTCTCAAATCTTCTCCCACCTCTTCTTTAGAATTCTCCCCCACTTTCCTTCAAATCTCAGTTCCACTGCACACTGTAGGAGGCTTGGCAGTGTCCCTCTCCCATCGCCATCACCAGATGCCAGGGACACTCCCTTCCCCCAGATGTGCAACCAAAGAGGCCTCTAAACATTGCCAAATACCCCCTTGAAGACACTTGTCCTTAGAGTAAATCCATTTAAGAACCTCTGCCCTTGAGCTTGAAAAAGACATTCTGTCATACATTTTCTTTTTCTTTCTTTCTTTCGTTTTTTGTTTTTTAAGGACCACACCTGTGGCATATGGAAGTTTCCAGGCTAGGGGTCGAATTGGAGATGCAGCTGCGGGTCTACACCACAGCCACAGCAATGCCAGATCTGAGCTTTGTCTGTGACCTACACCACAGCTCACAGCTATGCTGGATACTTTATCCCACTGAGCGAGGCAGGGATCAAACTCGCATCTTCATGGATACTAGTCAGGTTCATTATCGCTGAGCCACAATGGGAACTCATTCTTCCTTTCTTTCTTTCTTCCTTCCTCCTTCCCCCACTTTCTTTCTTTCTTTTCTTTTCTTTTCTTTTAATGACCACACCAGCATCATATGCAAGTGCCTAGGCCAGGGATTGAATCTGAATGGCAGCCAAAACCTACACCCCAGCTGCAGCAATGTCTTTAACCCTTCAACCCACTGTACCAGGCAGGGATCAAACCTGTTCCTCCATAGTGACCTAAGCCACTGCAGTCAGATTCTTAACCCACTGTGCCACAGTAGGAACTCCCTGCCATAAGTTTTTATGGAAGCTAGTTTGCCAATCTCTTTTTTGTGACTTCGAGCTTATTGCTGGACCACTCTGTTATGAGCAGAGAAGGGTTCTTTTGTATCATTATATCACCTGAATATATAGTATCAAGCATGAGACAGGTGCTTAATGAATGTCTGTTGAACAAATGGATGAGTGTGATGATTGCAAAAACCATATGGAGGATATGCGACTAGAATCAACACAGCCACGTTAAACTGAGGTAACAGATACACGTTAAATGATACGTGTGCAAATCATCCTATCATTAGATGGCAGATGTGGGACTTGAACTTAGGTTTTATCACTCTTTAGTTCTTCTTATCAGCAGGTTAGCACTTTACCACCATTACCATGTTTTAACCTTCTCCGATTACATAACTTCCCTCCTTTCTAAGTTCTCCACTGCATTTTGTCTTTGCAGTCTGTGCAATAGTACTATACACCTAGCACTCTCTCAAGAGCTGAAACACTCAGGGCCTCATAGTGGCTTCCAGTGATGTTTGAAAAAACAAATCACAGCATATTAAATATAAGAGAAAGGTAGTTAGGGGTTCTCATGTTGTAGTAGTAATTCAAGAAGGAAAAAAGTCAATAACTCTCCTGAGTGAATTTGCTTTTATGACACTCTTTTCCTAGTGGTCCACTTTAGTAAAGAGCCTCCAGAAAAATAATCACATGACAGGTTAAGATACTCCGATCGTAATAAAGGTATTGTCGAGTTGTTCACTAGAACATGAAAGAACATTTAAGGCTACCTGGTTAACATTATCTTTTATTTCCATGCTGCTTAAGTAGAGCTAAGCAAAAACATTCTCAATTGGAAATAGATACTCTCTTAAATTGCACTTTCAACATGCCTAATGCACTTCTATTTTCCAAGGTTTTGTAAAGCAGGATTTATACAGCACGGTTACTCAGTTGTGTGTGTTTGTTTTTTTTTTTTTCTCCAAAAAAGATTTTTTAATGGCCTAAGTGCTTTGATGGCTAATATGAAAGTAGCTGAGTGAGGGCAGTGTGCACTGCTGAGAGGCATTCCTGACACAGAGGTGCCCGGAAGCCACAGAGAGGAGCTGTGTCAGGGGCTTTGTGATGTTAGAATCTCCTTACTGGCAGCAAAGGGCTTCTCTGTGAGCCATGCCTATGTTTTCCCACCTCACTGCAGAGGCTGAGAGGATAGTTAAGAGTATAAATATAGAGTCAGATTTCCTGAGCTAGAATCCTAATGAGGCTGCTTGTTCACTATATGACCTTGATCAGGTTACTCTGTGTATCAGACCTCAGTCTCCTCTTCAGTAAAATGGGTTTTAGAATGGTATTTACACCATGTGGTTGCTGTGGAGATTGAGTCAGTCCACGTGACTAACATAAAATAACAATAAATAGTCATGAGCAATACATTTATATTTCTGTGTAACACCAAGCTCTGTCCGTATGTCAGATGTTCATCATATCACTAGTTCAAAAACACCTCAGGAACCTGATCTCTATTACATTTTCATCTTCATATAAGTATTTCATTTGACTCTTACAAAAATCCCATGAGACTGGGATGGTTATGTCCATTTTACAGATGGAAAACTGAGACCCGGACTGACTGGAATGTGCCTGTGATTATGCAACCAGATAGTGGCAGAGCCAAGGCTTAGGAATATTCTTTTGGTCCCTTAATACCATAGAATTTTCACAGATGCACTTTTGTCTCATCTCTTTCAAGATATCAAAATGGCCCTAAAGTAAAGCTCCTTGGAAGTCTGTCTTTTCATTTCCTCTCCTTAATAAATACATCTCTAGGAGTTCCCGTTGTGGCGCAGTGCTTAACGAATCCGACTAGGAACCATGAGGTTGCAGGTTCGATCCCTGGCCTTGCTCAGTGGGTTAAGGATCCAGAACTGCCATGAGCTGTGGTGTAGGTTGCAGACGCGGCTTGGATCCCGCGTTGCTGTGCCTCTGGAGTAGGCTGGTGGCTACAGCTCCGATTTGACCCCTAGCCTGGGAACCTCCATATGCCGCGGGAGCGGCCCAAGAAATGGCAAAAAGACAAAAAAAATAAAATAAAAAATAAATAAATAAATACATCTCTACTGGGTGGTAACTATGTGTTTTAGTAGGTGTTTGCATAAATCTCTCTGTCTTTCCTATCGCCTCACTCCCCTCTCTTTTTTCTTTTTCTTTCTCCCTCACCTCCACCTCTCTCCTTTCTTCCCTGCTATGTCTTTCCCCCACCAACACCCATGCACACACACACACACACACACTCAGAAATATCTTAATGATCTATTTCACATGGAAGGAGAGGGTGTCACTAATAATGACTTTGAGATTTCCAACTTATATGATGAGACGACTGGAATCAGCAGAGAGGTAATAAGAGGTAAGCCTGGGTTACTAGAGCAGGCAGGGGGCAAGGATTAGATGAAAAAGCAAAGGAGTGAAGTTTTAAAAAAATGAGTATGGAGAGGGGAGATGGTCCTTGATGCTTGTCAAGCTTGTAGGCAGTGGAACAAGAGCAGTTAAAAAATCTTGCTGGAGGAGTATGAATAGGTCTGTGTCTGCAGTGCTAACTGTTTACTGAGTAAATTTGCGAAAATTAGTTAACCTCATCAAGCCTCAGTTTCCCTCCTTGTAAATTGGGTATAATAATAATGAAAAATAGCATTATTGATATCCTGGGATTATTGTGAGGACTGAATGAATTACTTACACTTAATACTTCTTAGAAAAGAGTGCTAAATAGATAATAATACATAAATGTTGTCTCTCATCAGTATGAATGATATTAATGCTATCAGGAAGGAGAAAGTATTGAAGGCTTCCAAGGTAAGGCTGAGCAACATCTGTTTGATACTTTAGGCAATAAAAAAGCTCTAAGGATAGAATATTTAGTATTGAAAGAATAATTATAGTTATTTGTTACAAAGGCTGGAGAGGTGAGTACCACAGATGCGGGGAATTTCACGCAGGACTTATTTACAAGAACCAAGTGGTTCTGGACCAGAACAAGGGAGAAATCCAAGTCTCAGAGTCATCAAAAGCATTTACTCTCAGTGCTCATGAGGTTCAGCCCATTCATTCCCAAATGAAGTTGCATGTGGAATGTTAATACATCAATAGCAAAATCCCAAATTTAATGAACTAAATCATTTGAAAGTATACTATGAAGTCAAAACAGTGACAAGTCAACTACTTCGAAGTTCAAATTCTAGCACCATCATCACAAATAATGGATTAAATCAAAACAGACCTTGCAAATTTGATTTTACCAAATTATGATGATTTGATCAAAGGTCAGTAAACAAAGGGACTGCAGATATTTACAGTGGGGTAAAGCTTTTGTGATATTCAATTTTATAATACATTAAGACATATATTACTCTTGTACAGAAATATAATGTTTTGTGGACTTTACAATTGCTCTTAAATCAGCAGTCTCTCCCCATAGAAAAGTCAAAAAGTAAGCCCCTTAATCATGCCATATTTCTTTTTGATGTCCTTCTACTCAGCAATCATTTCTTTAAAGAAACATTTTGATGAACACAAATTGAACAGAAAATGTCAACTTTCCTTTTATAATGAAAGGAAAACTGCTGTGATGAAGAGTTTCTAATCATTATATCTAATTAAAAAGTTAATCCTTAGGTTTCTCATTTTTAAGTCCTTTCAAATGTAACAAAAGTGTTGCCTTTTCAAAAACGGGAGACAAAAGCACAATCATTAGGTAACACTCCTTCTATGATAAAGCCACAAATTTGCAATTAAAGAATACTGTCCCAAGCTATTGTGAAAGAATTAGGAAAATGACAAGAATCAACCAAATCTTGCCCTGTACTGACCTGTTTTTTTTTTTTTTTAACACAGAAAACCCCCACATTGTACCAACAGCAGGGGAGCAAAAAAGAAACTGTAATCTAAGTCTTTCATACAATAGAGAGAGCAAAATGGGCTCTGCATCCCAGCCCATGGGAGGGGGGTGATGTGACTCATTCTCTAAATATTAATAAAAATAATCATTCTGGGTCCAGAGGTAGAGCCAGGAGCAACTTATTACTCTAAATAAGTGGGTCTTTACTCAAAGGTCCAGATCCACAAAGCAACATTTTAATATCACCCCCAACTTTCTGGAGGGCAGAAAGTGGAAAAGGAAGATAAATATAGGAGATGATCCATCCACACATGACTGTCTTACTTGTACGATGAGCAAGAGGAAGGGAATGGTTTTGAAAGCCTAAGTGCAAACTGCAGCATTATGAGCATTTACCCTTTCTACTTCCAGTTAATATTTTAAGTATTTTAACATGCTATATGGTGATCAAAGAAAAAGTCTGTTTCAAAGACCCGTTTGCTGGAGGGTCAACAGGGAATGGTAACTAACCAGGTAGCTAATTTAGCAATGGTTTCATAAGGGGGGCCTCCTGCTTTTTATTAACAAGGATGAGCAAGATCACTCTCAGCAACTAAATTTACTCATTCCCATAACAGGCAATGCAGCCTCTAACCTGTTACAAAACAGTCCTCACTAAAGGCTGAGTATCTGAGGCTCTGAAATAAGCAAATACTATTAAACGTCAACTCAATTATAGCCTTCACTGAGCAAAGAGAACAATCTTCCTAATGGGTCCTACTCTTCCTTCCTGAGTTCTGTCTGCATTTTTGTCCCTCAGGGAAAGGAGGGATAGAAGATTGAGCAAATGTTTTTTGCAAAACACTTTTTCATATTGGGACCTTTTAGGTTTGATTGACATCCTTCTTTCTGTCTTACTTTGTTTTTCCCAGAGGCAAATGTTGTGTACTGGAAAGAAGTGAGAAACATGAAGCCCTTGCTCTGCTCCTTACAAGGTGTGTATGACCAAAACGAAGCCTTTTGACTTTTCTGAGCCTGTATTTTCTCTACTGTAAAACAGAAATACTAATCCCTGTTATACCAGGGATCTTAGAGGCTCAAATAAAAAATATGGAAAAGTTTTGGAAACATAGGGGTGAATATTTTTCTGTGTGAGGGAAAGAAAAAGGGATTTAGCACTTATTGAACATCTACTGAATACCAGGTATAGCATGAAGCTCCTTCTATAGTAAGTTTTTTAAAAAAGTAACCCCAGGACGTAGGCACTGTGCCTTTGAACAGGCAAATAAAGGAAGTGGTAGAGAGATTGGGTAACATATCTAGGGTCTCAGAGCTTATTTCCTGTAGAGACAGAATTCAATTAAGTTCTCCCTTTCTCTAAAGATAATGCTCAGCTTCCAGAAAGTGAGAATTATGCTTTTGGTAGCACAGTGTAAAAATTCAAGGCTTGAGAGTGAGTCAGCAAAAGTTTGAATTCTAACGTGGCCACTCAGTCAGTGTTGCCATGGGTAAGTTGCTTAAATTCTCTCTGAGGTTTTGTCATTTCATCTGAAAAATGGGAAGGCTAGTGACTAACCCACATAGATTTGTAGAAAAAAATGCACACACAGCACTTAGCAGGAAACTCCTTGCTATACAGTTAGCATTCAATACACATCAGTTATCACTGTTCTTAGCATTTAAAAAGAAATTTGTTAGCAGCAAGGAGTTGCCATCATGGCGCAGTAGAAATGAATCTGACTAGGAACCATGAGGTCACTGGTTCGATTCCTGGCCTCGATCAGTGGGTTAAGGATCTGGCATTGTTGTGAGCTGTGGTGTAGGTTGCAGACACAGCTCAGATCCTGTGTTGCTGTGGCTGTGGTATAGGCCAGCAGCTGTAGCTCCAATTTGACTCCGAGCCTGGGAATGTCCATATGCCGCAGAGATGGCCCTAGAAAGCAAGAAAGAAAAAAATTGTTAGCAACCAGCTCCATAAATTATCTAGGAAAATCTCATAGTCCCTTATAATTTACTCTGAGTATTTTGAAGGTGAGGTAGATTTTTATAACATACACCTGGACATGGACTCAAATGGTTGAAAGTCCTCTGGGTGAGTTCAGCTACTCAGATTAAAGAGACAAATCCAATAAAATATATGGGGAAAAGTTATGGTTAAGATAATATGGAACAAACGAGGTCAGGAAAAAAAAAGAAAGAAGACTGCCAAATAAGATTAACTGGGCAAAGCACAAATCTCAAAATTAAATATCTTGACTGACAGTTAACCTGTCGTCTAACTCCAGGGCTACCCATTCATAGGTCCTATAATTTACATTTTATGATATGGGCCATACGGTCTCCTCACTGAAAACATTAAAAAGTCAATATTAAAATGCTAATGTCTAAACATATATTCCCTCTTATCTATTAAAAAAACTTATTTCTAAAGGCTAAAAACCATGAGTGTGAGTTTTTGTCCTCATGTACTGACCTTTATATCTGTTCAACCTGTATTCTGAAAAACAGTCTCAGTTTACAGATGACCCAAATATCAGGAAGGTACAAGGGTTCATCTAAGAACAACAGGCCAACGTGGGTTGAATACTGGCTCTAGGGGTTTGTATTCTACAAACCCCCCTCTTCATCTGCAAAACAAGAGTAATATCTTCATTCTCTCAGGGTTATGGTACAGAGTAGATGAGTTAATAGGGACAGATTTGCATTCCAGTTCCTAGCATCTAGTAGACGGTCATCAAAATAAGTTACTTTCACTTAGTTTCCTTTTAAGTCTTTTAGAAAACATCTGTTTAGGAAGTGCCCACAAGGTTCTTAACTCGTTCGTAAGGTATTGGTGAAGCATAATACAGCTCATGTCCTTTAGGATTTCACAGACTAGGTAACCATGTCGCCAAATTGATATATATTATAAAGGAGTACCTATGGAGTGTAATGGAAAACAACGTGGTTAAACTCATTAAACATCTAAGAGAGAATGGGGACGAAGCAGACCAAGAAAAGCTGTAGACAAAAAGAACTATCATTGAGACCAGGAATGTAGGGGCAGCCAGAATTCCAGAGAGAGACAAGGGAGGAGAGGATCTCCCAGGCTCAGAGTAATGGTTTCACATGGAATGATTTTGCCAGTGTAATGCTCTGCATCTCCTCCATCCCCACAAAGAGAAGGAACTTTCATGCTGGGTAAGGCTGCAAACAGGAACGCAGCATGCTCAGCTCACTCCTTCCTCTGAGGAGCTGGCCAGGCTGCAGGAGCCTTGCATTCTCCTTCTGCCATAAGCTAAGCTTAGCAAGGTAGGCTGTGCCCCCGCAACAGCTGGCAGTTTGGGGTATGGGGGTAAATCAGGTTCAGAGGATCTGGGTAAACCCATTTTACTGCCTGCCATAGCCACTTCCTCCAATCTAGCTTTTATCAGTGAGAAATTTGATTTTTTAAAAATCTCTATCAGAATCTGACACTTCTATCTTCTATGGTTTTAATCTTAAAAAAAAAAAGTTTGAGCCTCCTCAAACTTGAAATTTGAATGAAATTTAGAAACTAAGTACATAATGTATTCAAAATGTGACTTTTTTTTTTTTTCCAGGAGAGTAAGGTACTTAGGAAGGGGATTGGAGGAGAAACTGTTTTTAAGGTTGAAAGTTGGTCAGGAAGTGGGTAAGGGGCTTCTCTTTCACTCTAAGGAATTTGAACTGTATCCTGTAAGCAGTGTGGGGCCACTGAAGGATTTTAAGCAGGACAATGACAAGACGTTTTGTGGGAGGAGGGGGTATTAGAAATATTCTGGCAGCTTGAAATGGATGGATTTTGTGGTGCATTGGAGGCAAAAAGCCAGTCAAAAGATTGTGCCAATAATCCAGGTAAGAGCCTGGTGAGTAGATTTAGTCCTTGATTCACTATTGATTTTCAAATTTCCTTAGAATCCAAGAAATGTAAGACAGAAGGCCAATCTACTTTACTCTGAAATCACAATTTAAAAATATAAAGGCCCAGGGTAGGGGGTAGGGGAAGCAGCACATAATGAGAGTTCCAGTAAGAGGAATACGCTCAAGCTCAGCTGTTGCTGGAATGAAGAGATGATTGTGTGAACAATCTAGAACTCATCAGAAATAATCACACCTAATTTAAAAAACATTGTCTAAAAGATGAGCCAAATTTTACCAACCATGCAATAGCTAGATGTTCTGCAGAAAAAAATAAAAGGAGGATACAAATCTCCTGTCTAATACCACCTTCTCTCTCCCTCCTTGCACCACCATCTCCAGAAAAAGGATATGCACATAATAGCACCTACATAGCAGACTAGGACATAAAGGGTTCAGGAAAGATAATGCGCTACATGATTCATCTAATGATGTCACCCTGTAACCAGATAGGAGGCAAGTTCTGGTGCATAGGGAGCAGGACTGAAAATCACAGCTGCCTGCCTAACTCTGGTCCAGGCTCATCTTGCAAACAAGCGCTCTGTTTTTAATTTATGGAGTAGTATGTGTTTGTATCTTCAAGTTGTTGTGCATAAGTAAAAAAGAGTAACTTGAGTTAGCTTTTTGAAGACTCTCTCTGGTTCTCTATTGTAGAAATGAGATGAAATTTTAGAATGCCATATCCTCTTTCTTTATTCAGCAATTATTTATTAAGGACTTACTGGGTATCATCTATTGTGTTGGGTAAGTGACAAATCCATCTCTTGGACAGAATGGTTGCAGTAGCCCTACACCACACCCTGAGCTTGGGAACGAGGGTTACCCTTAAATCATCTTCAAATATCTTCCAAATTTCAAAGGAGGCTAAAAAGCTTTCCTCATACCAGAAATTAAAATCTTTACTCTAATTACAAAATTATGAAATCTGAAGAAGTTAAAAAAAATTAAGCAGAACTTCTAGAATATGTATAAGTAAATTATTTTATAAAACTGTTCCAGAGTTCCCGTTGTGGTGCAGTGGAAATGAATCCAACTAGGAACCATGTGGTTGCAGGTTTGATCCCTGGCCTCGCTCAGTGGGTTAAGGATCTGGCGTTGCTATGATCTGGTGTAGGTTGTGGACGCAGCTCAGATCTGGCGTTGCTATTGCTCTGGAGTAGGCCAGCAGCAACATCTGTGATTAGACCCCTAGCCTGGGAAACTCCATATGCCATGGGTGCGGCCCTAAAAAAAGACAAAGAAAAAACTGTTCCTTCTTCATTCTCAAACCTATTAAATTCATGGAAATCCATAATCATTATTTTTTGAGCTGTGAAGTGACCTAATTAAACTTAGCTTTCTGACAACTCCAGGCTTAATAGTCCAATAGAGTCTCAGGAATTAAGTCAACAGCAGCAAATGTAGGCTTACATAGGAATTAATAGAGAACTATGAAAGGAGTGACCCTTTGGGGTCAGACCTGAGTTCTAACCATAAACTTGGTCCTTGTTAGAGATATGAACTAAGACGAGTTATTTTGCTTCCAAAAGTCCGTTTATCTATAAAATGGGATGAGATGACCTCCCCTCCTGTATTATTTTGAAGGTTAAATTAAGATAATAGTATATAAACATTGCTTTATAAATGGTAGCTGTTATTACAATATATTATAATTATGCCGTTCACAGGAAGCATATGGTGACATGGAATGCCAGGGCTGTAAAAAAGACAAGAGACCTAGGCTGCCACTTTTTTTCTAATTCATGGATAACTATAATAATTTTCACCGTGTTTTTTTCCCCTGAGGGAGCCCAACATAGCTTTCTTAGCATTATGGTCTATACAACCATCATGAATCAACATAGTCAAATGTATTAAGCATGTGGTCTTTCTTTCATTTTTCTTCTTCTTCTTCTTCTTTTTTAATCTAGTGTAACTTCCTCCAGGTGGCAGGTGGATCTAAGCTTTCTGAGACTTGGCTGGGGTGATTCAAAGGGTTCAGAGTAGCCCAACTCCTAGCACCCAGGATTCCTGATTTCCAGTTCTGTATTTTTCCACTGCAGCACACTCCCTCACTCTCCTTCAACTTAGGACATTCAAGCATGAGTCCAAATTGGAAGAGACAGATCACTTAACATAGCCTGTCACTATGTGATTTCTGCTGAGGTATGAATTAAACCATGGCCCTTGCAATATGCAGTCACAGACTGATCTGAAACAAGGAACGGTTTAGGAGATTGGTCATGCCCTCTGCCAAGGCCAGTGCTGTCATGGGGTCTACGATACAGTAAATTTAGTTACACCAGGGCTATAAAAGAGACAAGAGACCTAGGCTACCACCTAGGCTGATGGGATAATGGACATTATGTTATGTAGAGTTGCTGCCATAATAGCTACAGGTATCTCATGATAAGAGGACACTTTGAGATACTATAAAATATGATCAGTTTCTACATCAATTTAGTCAATTGGTCT
Organism: Sus scrofa; assembly: GCF_054392235.1. Lineage (NCBI taxonomy): Eukaryota > Metazoa > Chordata > Mammalia > Artiodactyla > Suidae > Sus > Sus scrofa. Next base: position 18,384,218 of record NC_139391.1, read on the forward strand.
GGAAATATCTGTTCCCACTGGCTGAGGTTTATTCTTGAAAATATAATCCACTCGTTATTGTCTTGAACTCAAACTGAAGCTTAAAGGAAGAGGAATGCTCAGAAAAACTTTTGTTTTCCAAGTGTCTTCTTGGAATTTAAAATAGCAAAGTAATGAGCATTAACTCTTAAAATAAAGGATTCATTCTGAACACTGTACACATGCTTGTGGTACCGTTTTGTTACTTGTAGCTTAGTGCTAAGAACCTGAGGCAGGATTCCATTTAAATGTTTTCAATTTCCTACATCATCTCTCCTTCATATTTGGGGTGATTTCTAATCAACCCAAAACGTGGTATTCCAGGGTTGTGCTCATGATTTCATAGTTCAACTGAAAAGTAAGAAATGAAAGGGGGCAAAGAGACCATATGCTTCAACCAGATGCATTAGGGTCAAATGATTATTTTATTTCCTCCTTGGCTTTTCACCCAAACTATTTTTGGTGACTTTCTGGAAAAATGACATCCACCACCGTCTAATGAATTAAATGAGATATTCCAATTATCTTTCTCATCAAAGTATTAGAGAGGAGGTCAAGGCCCGAGCTGAAGAGGGAAAGGAGGGTCATCAGCTATGGATGATTGACCTTGTGGTCAATAGCTGTGGACTGTATTAAGATACCCTTCCAATTCCCACCTTAAACAGGAAGTAAATTATGATCTCCCTAATAAGATCAAAAGTTAGTCATGCAAAGTAACCTTAAAGCAATGAAAGGACATCCAGACCAGCAGAACTGATGACTATCTCATCCTTTCTAAAGAAAAACTGCATCAACCAGAAGTTTGGGAGGAGGTATGGGGTCAAGAAGGGAAGGAAAGAAAAAGGGAAGTTAAGAGACAAGATCTGTCCATCAGTCTAGGACCTTACTAAGTGGAAGAGTCTGAACATTTGAGTTCAAATAATTAACAAGTTCTGAAGATGGTCTGACCCCAAAGATAAAGGGCCAATACCTGGAAGTTATCCTTGACTTCTTTTACTTTTCTTATCTGTATGATATTCTGTATGATATTCTCCCTCAAAGAAACCCACACTGTTTATTCTGGTTTTTTTCTTTGCATCCAAAATATAACCTCCATTCATACAGTGGATCTCCGCCACCACGGCTGCTGAGTCATGCTGTCATTCTCTCTCCCTGGGTCTTACTGCTAATGTTGCATCCTAATGAGTTTCCTCCCTGTCATGAGCACTTCCCCATAGCCCATCTCACTATGTATATTAGATCATGTCATGTTCTTATTTGAAATAATCTAATGGCTTCTTGTTAAACTTTGAATAAAATTCAGACTCACTCCAAAGAGTCTCCAAAATCCACATGATTTGGCTTTACCCCACTCTCCAACCTCAATTCCTGCCCTGCTTCCCCACTCTCTTTTCCACACTAGCCTTCTATTGCAGGAACACATCAAACTTCTTCCTACCCTAGGGCCCTTGGACATGCTACTATTTTATTTGTGACATCACCTGAAGATTGTCATAAGATTTTCCCCTTTCCACATTTCATCTTTTAAATATTAACCCAAGTGTCTCCTCCTTATTAAGGCCTTCCCTTACTTTGCTGTCTTATCCAAAAAGCCCCACTTCCACCAACCTATCCTCCGCATCACATTGACTTGGTTTATTTTTTAGTTGTAGTCCTATTTGCTTGTTAAGTTTATGTGTTTCTCCATTTAAGCTCCAAATCTTGCCTATTGTGTTTATTGCTATGTTTTCAAGTTTCTAGAATAAGTCTTGGCAACAATAGATGATCAATAAATCTTTATGAATGAAAAGAACACAAGAATTTTATGAATATCAGTGTTTCAATTCATCTGACAGTTATATTGTTCACTGAAATAAATGATTTTTTTCTTAATTTGATACCATGTCTGTTTTAGCCAATCTGAGTCAGTTTCGTGGCTCCAATTCCCCAAATCCCTCTGAATACTTATCGGAATGGTTATCTAAGCTTTCAGAGAGAAAGAAACAGGGTCCCTGCATCTGATCGCAGTATTACATAAAGAAGTACCTTTCCAGCATGCTTTGTCTAACACATCACTAATTTCTTCTTACCTATTTTTAAAGACACAATTTTTTCAATCCTTCAAACATATGTCAGGCTCAACCCTAACCCTAAAGATTCAGCAATTAATAAAGCATGGCTTGTGTTCTCTCAAAGCTTTCAATGAGGCAGATGAAGGAGGCGCAAAAGCAATCACAATGCTAAGTGAAAAGCAGGTATATGTACAACATTCTGTGGGAGCACAGAGACAGGAAAGTTTACAGAAGATAACATTTGAGAAGATCCTTGAATAATGAATGAAATTTTTATCAAACGCAGAAACAGAGAGAGCCATTATAGAGGGAGGCATGAGAAAAGATTTGGCAGGCCTGGTGGCTTGGGTCAATCAGGGAACAATGAATGGTTGGGTGTGACCAGAATGCTCTGAGTAGCTGGAGAAGGAGTTTGGAAATGCAGGTTGGGAATGCTTTGCTAGGGAAACAAGTTTTATTTTGTAAACTAGTGTTTGGCACATTGTGTTTCATGAGATACCAGTAAATATGTATCCATGAAAAAGTGATTTTATCATCACACACATTTAAGAAATGCTCTGCACACTTTACCTGCCTCTGGGAGATATAAAACCCATGGGCTTTGAAAAATCCTGTCATAAAAACAAGCAACGCTTAGGATGTTCAATCCAACCTAGAGCACACATTAACATTTCCAGACGTACTAGCCTTCACCAGAGGTTAGAGTACACTTAAGGTGAGCCCTACTTTAAATGATTTGGAGTTGCTAAATTATTTAAATCAGTGGGTGACAGAAACAGAACTGTTTAGATAAATTTGGCAACAAAAACACTTAGAATGGATGAAAGGCATCTGGGAGGCCACTGGATCTTGTAAATAGCTTATATGAATGATAATGCACATCTATATTCAAGCACTGAGAGTGGGAATGTATTTGAGACACTAAGATATACTTCTGTGTCAACTATTCATCAGTTAATTAGTGAGGGCCCTGGGTATTGAAATGTAATGGAACTGGTGATGATTTCTTGATTTTCTGGCATGGTAAACTGAAAGAATTATATCACAGGATTGAGAGGAGTGCAATGTAGGAAAAAGGAAGCATACTGAAAAATGGGCTGAAGGTTCTGAGTAAATTGCACAGAAAGAGATGGGGAATCATAGTATCAATTGCTACCTGTTTTTGACTCAATTATTGGAAAAATAATAATCACAAGCCTACAATCACTCATCAACTCAAGAGTTTTTACCCTTAATCTATTTACAATCCTTAACCTATTTTTTTTTTTTTTTTTTTTTTTTTTTTTGGTCACCCTTCCATTCAGTCCTTTGAAAATGATGTTTTCTCTTGTACTAGAAAACAGCTGCCTTCACATTACTGATACGTTGCGGGGAGCCGAGGAGATGCAGAGACTCGAAAAAAGGACCTTGCCTGACGGCAGAAAAACCTGAAGGCAGGTTCCTAACCAACGAAGGGAGCTCACCTGAACAGTACATGCCGAAGGTGGGCTTCTGGTCAGGATAAAAAGCCTGCCTGTACAGTACAAGCGGAGGGCAGGCCTCAGGTTACACAGCTCTCATTTTGATGTTGATGGGGAAGAATTGGGGCTTTCCTGGGGAAACAACTTCCATGTTTGTGTTGGAGAACATGGATTGTTTCTCGGGTGACCTAGTCTTTCCTGTTGTTTCGTTATTCAGTTTTCCTCAGTCTTTCCTGATTATTTACTTATTTTCCTGTGGTAATTTGTGATTTAACAAAGTTACAGCAATAATATAATAAGAATTTCATCCTGAAGGACTTTCCCCTATTTAAATCCAACTTAGTTAAAACATAGTGTTTATCTATTAATTAGTTATATAGTAAACTTTAGAGTTAGGATCTTAATGAGGTTCATAAAAGTTAGACATATATTATCCAAAAAACCTAGCTGTGAGTTTTGTCTTTGATTTTAAAAGCTTTTAAGTGATAGCTAGTTTAGTTAAGTTGGTTTATATTTACTTACACTATCTCCCTGCCATAATGCTTTGAAGATAAGCACCAGTCTACAAACAAGGTTTGTGAATGCCAAATTCTTGTGTCTATGGCCTCTTCAAAGTACTCACTAAGTTTAGTTAAGATAGAGATCTTAAAACAGGATGCACAGCTGCTATACCATGTAATAGTTAACCCATGTACTTTTAACACTGTAATCTGTAGTGAAAAACTGTCTGTATCATCAACCACTGTTGCCAATAAAGTTTGAGCAGTCCAGTGCCCTGAAGGAAGGGATGAAGAGGCTGTCTCCGTATGTACGTTTCCGCCAATGCCGTCCATCTCCGATCGGGGAAAAAGGGTACACTCCCTGGCCGCCGGAGCTGGCCTCCGGCAATAGGTTGGCTTCACATTTATTTTTTTTAAGAATAGCCAGAAGGTCCCTAGCTTTGATAAGAGGCATCCATAGAGTTGTTGCCTATAGAAGTTTCATTTGAAATATTGGCATCAGCAATGTAATAATGGTGTGGTTTTAAAGGATACAATTTCTTACAATCATTCTAAGATAGTATAGTTTTCACTTTCAAGGGCAGAGTACTTGCATTTTAAGACATATGGACCCAACTCATCTTTGAATATGTCTATATACACACTTCATAACATTCTATCCATATATAAACATACCATAATATAGGCAGGAAATTTCCAGAATGTTTCCCTTCCCCATCTGATTGGTTAGACCACTTTTCCTCTTCAAGATCCCTTCTTGTCAGTTTAGTGTCCATACTGTACTCTTCAGCAAATTCTCTACTGACAGTCAGATGGCCTGTCTACTTCTGTCTGTTGTACTAATTACCTTTTCATCTGTCACTCAATTCAGTCTTGCTCACCTACACCAGTGTGAATAAAAAGAGCATTCAGCTCTTTTCCTTCCAGAGAACAGACACAAGGAAAAGACTTACAATGACAGGAGAGTAGGGGTGTAGATAACTCATGAAGATGGTTGAGAACTACTCAGCTATATTTAGGATTGATGGAAGTTTCTCTCATCAGGACTTTTAAACAGGAAATAATCATCCATTTATATATCCTTCCTTCCATCTATCCATCCTCCCTGTCATCCATCCCGTCAATTAAACATGTATTAAATTACCAACCAGGTATTCTTTTTATGCTACGTATTATAGAAGATGCCATGACAGTATCATAATTGGCTGCAAATGCAGGAAAAGTATTCATCTTCATAACAAATGCAAACAAATCAAAACAGCAATGACATGTAATTTTTAGCTTACCAAATTTATAAATGCTTTTTGTAAAGATAAAACCACCTCGAGTACAGGAGGAAAGTCATGTTCACATGCTCTTGGAATGGGGGGACTATAAGTTTGAAAAGTTCTTTTAGAGGCAATTTGGCAATTAACTCTAAGCTCTATGGGGTAAGAATCAGTCTCTTTTGTTTTCCATTATGTCCCCATTGATTAACACAGTGTTTTGGCATGTGGGAACTGTTCAATTATTCAATGTTGAATAAAAATTGACTGGGTGACTAGATAAATGTTATAAACCTAAAAAATTGACACTCTTGACTCAGTAATTCCTTTTCTGAAAATATATCCTAAGAAACTGATCAAAGGTTTATGCACAACAATATTTAATTTAATGTTGTTTATGTTATTATTATTAATAATAATGATATAACCTAAATGTTCAACAATATGAATTTTGGTAGAAACAGTAATATGTGGCAGTCATTAAAAATTATGTCAGCAAGAAAAATATTTACTAACTTAGAAAAATATCCATAATAAAACATTAATTTAAAAAAAGCAATATAGTTTTATATACTTAACTGCTCACTAAGAGACACATAACCAATATTTTACATTTAGGTACACCTGTGAGCTTCTGCTATTATAAAATTTATATATATGTATTTTTTCTGAAGATACATATGCAGAGACAATTAAAATAATGAAAAAGGCATAAAACTTTAACTATGATAACTTCTAGGTGAAATTAAAGGTATTTTAGTATTTTTAAAACGTATCTTTAGCTTGTAATAGATTTTACCATAAATTTATATTATTTCTACCAAGTAATAAAATTATTTTTAAAAGCAGTATACAAACTCATTTTTAAACTAAGAGGATTTATGATTACCCATGTATTTTTATTTTTTAAATAAGTTGAAGTTGAAAACAGAGAATGAAAAAATATATATATTGCTAGAAGTGTTCTCTAATTTTGCTAGAAGTGTTCTAAAAAAATAGTCTTTTGAAAAGAAAGCTAAAATATTGCAGTTAAGTGCAATAATACATGTGATAGAGAACAAATAAAACATACCAGAGGAAATGGATGATCAGTATACAAACAGAATCAAAAAGCATTTTCTAAGATTGTTTTCCCAGCTTGGCAGAGGCAGATATATTGGCTAGTCATTCTTAAATGTACTATAAATCTAGGAATCATTCATATAATTTAATTCATTTTTAAAGTACTTTTTGCAGAACTATAACAATGTTGACCACTAACTAAATAGCATAGCCTATCTGAAAAAAGTGCAAATGTCTTCAATCATGGATTTTTAATGTGGTGGTTCCAATTACTGTGCTCTGAGCACTTATATTTAATGATGAAAATGATGGAGAAAAAGGTCATGCAGTCTACAATAGACTGTACAGAAACTAATTATAAAATAATATTTCACGACATTGTTTCAACCTTCTGGAGAACAAGTGACTTCTAAATTAGACAAAGAAACTGTGTAGAATCAGATTTACTTGCTCCGATTGTCCTTGCAAAGTGCAGTACAGTACCTTCCATCACTGAACAAAGTGACCCACTTGAAGGCAGAACATAATTTCTGAACAGTGATTCCCATATTTCAACAGCACCACCAAAAAGCATAAGAATCTGAGTCCAACTAAAAACAAGACAAATAAGCAAAACGATAAATCTATGCTAACAACTTTTTATTACAATCTGTTTATTATTAAATAGAGCTACTTTAAGGATAGAAGATGTCATTCTTGGTCTTAAGGCACTTGAGTAAATAATAATAATTATAAATAGAATTCAAAATGTAAGAGTGTTTATATGCAAGGCTCTGTGCTGATATTCAGAAATCAACAACACTTGGTTGACCTATTGCTACACGCTGGGTTACTGAGGAAACAAGGGCAAATAAACAGATTGAGCTCTAATTGAATTCAGCTTAGTGAAGCAGACAGACACTCATAATTGCGGTACAATGTGATAGGTAAACTGTACATGGTGACCAGTTGGACATAAAGGTAGAGAAGATAGCCTCTTCTCTCCATGGACACCAAAGCAGCTGAGAAATTTGGGTCCAAATACATAACTTCATAGTGATACCACAAAAACTGTCACAAATTGGGGGGACTGGAGAGCCAGGCACTGTGAGTTAGGCATGTGAGGAATATTTTACTCTCTAACCAGGAGACTACGAAGGAAATGACTAACCATAAGCAAGGTAACATGCTAATTGTGCAGGACACCAGGTTTAGTAGAAGTTTTGTGAGCTAAAATGGACTGGAAAGGATTAACGAGGTGGGTGCACGAACCAGATCTTTAAGCAGCAGATAGGCTTTGTTATGCAGAATGGGACACTCCATCAGAAGGAAATAGAAAGCTGAGAGTCTAATGTAGAAGTTGGCACACTTTTGGTATCAAGAGCCAGAGAGTAAATAGTTTAGGACTTTCTGGCCCTACACTCTGTATTGCAACTACTTAACTTTGCAAATGCAACGCCAAAGTAGTTGTAGACAATACGTAAACAAGTGAGCATGGCTGTGATCCAATAAAGCTTTCTTTATAGATAATATCATTGGGATTTCATATAATTCTTTTCAAAAAAATATACAAAACATTATTTTCATATTCATCAACTATTAAAAAATATTAAAAAAAAATTCTTAGCTCATGAATATACAGAAACAGGTAGCAAGTTGGACTTGACCTGTAGGGCTATACTTTACTGATTCCTGGTCTAGTTGGAAAGCAAGCTAAATACACACCTATAACAATACATATAACAATTTCAAATATCTAAACCAGTGTTCTCAATTCTATTGGACTCAGCCTTTCCATTTGAGAAGACGTGTTTTGTAATACCTTCCTTTCTCCAACTGAAATGAAATTCATGGATAATACAACTGTCTACACATATTTGAATAATGCCTTAACTGAAATAAAAGGAGAAATACAAAGAAAGTACTTTGTATTAAAATATGTTTTCGATATGGCAATATGTGAGCCCAATATACTAGCTGATGTATTAAAGTAGTCAAAAGCTTACTTACAGTTAATCAATTTAGATTTAAATGGAAAAAGGAGACCAGATATCAATATCCTACAAGAAGTGCATAAAAAGTGAAAGGGCAGACATATGATGGATCCTAGACTAAAAATTAGTGTTGGAAGAAGTAGTAATGGATCATTTATATATAATAACAGAGCAATATTCATTGAAATATAATCTAACAAGATTGCTCACAGTTAAAGTGGAGAACGTAAAAAATTCATATTTTTGCAAATAAACTGGCCATTACTTATAACTTTAGTGTCAAAATAATTCCCTATAATTTATATAGGTCAGGCCAGTGAGGAAGTTTATCTATCTATCCATCCATCTATCCATCTACCCATCTATCATCTATCATCTCTCTATCCCTATTTGGAATTTCCACTCATGTGAAGGTATACATTTGATTTCTAGTATGTTGAAAGATCTTGGATCTTTACCCACTGAGAAAAATGAGGAATAGGAAATGGATATTAATAAACCCTAGCCACCTAAGAGCTTATAGGAAAATTGAGTATAGACGACCTATGGAACAATACCAGAACAATGTTGCAAACTACAGGAAACTAAATAATTTCACATAATTTTCACAAAATAGATTTCTTATTTTGTGATACCACATTTTAAAAATAAATATACGGTATGACAAATATTTTTTAAAACAACCTTATTATTGAAATTTGGTGGTTACCGGCATGGCTCAGTAGTTAACGAACCTGACCAGTATCCATGAGGACACGGGTTCCACCCCTGGCCTTGCTTAGTGGGTTAAGGAACTGGCGTTGCCGTGAGCTATGGTGTAGGCCACAGACGTGCCTCAGATCTGGCATTGCTGTGGCATAGGCCAGCGGCTACAGTTCTGCTTCGGCCCCAAGCCTGGGAACCTCCACATGCTATGGGTGCAGCCATAAAAAGACAAAAGACAAAAAAAAAAGAGAGAGAGAGAGAGAGAGAGAAAGAAAGAGAGAGAGAGAGAGAGAGAGAGAGAGAGAAAGAAAGAAAGAAAGAAAGAAAGAACGAAAGAAAAAGAAATTTGGTGAAATATTTGCATTTCATGTATTACTACTGTGATTTGGTTCTATGTCTATCAAAAGGATCTTCAGATCTCTTCAAATACACATTTGCAGGTGCCATTTATACATGTAAACTGAAACAGGAGAGGTGTTTTGATGACACAAATACCAAGAGCAGCAATCTTCCTTCAAGGGACTTTCCAAAATGGGAATCAACTCTTGATACAATGTCTAACAGAAGTACAATGATTCCTTAATTTACACAGGTGTTACATTCCTAGAATATGAAATGATTTTTAAATCCTCGCAGAGGATACTCTGTGTTTGTTTATAAAACTGAATTTGATTTTAGGCTTAGAAAATCATAAACTGAAAAAAAAAATAAACTTCATGAATATAAAAGTGGAATGTTAAAAACTGTGCCGTCCATGGGATCATTCCTTACTGTGTAGGACTGCTCTGCACATTATAGTGCATTTAGCTTCCCTGACCCCCCTTCTCCTATTTTCCAGTATCCCCTATTATCATTATCAATATATAAGTACTTCCAAGCATTTCGAAAATGATTTTTAAGGGCTTATCTCTCTCCTTATCTCCTTAAGGACTGCTGGTTTCAATTACGAGAAAGTCGATATTAGGTTTATATAATTTGTATAATGTCTAACACTGTAGTATCAACATATTGCATGCTTAATAATTGTCTGTCAGTAATTACACTTCATGAGGATGAGCACATACGGGCTAAGAGAGGAAGGGCTGCCTGAAACAGTAAAAAGAATTCTGAGTTCCAAGACATCGGTCCTTTCTGCCACAGACTGAATGATCTAGAGCAAGTCTTTTTTAACTTTTATAGTTTCAGGTTCTCCTTTGGAAAATACAGCGGGTGACCTCTAAATTCCCATCCAGCTCTGACATAATTATAAAACATGTGTAGGCTTTGGGAAAATAAAGGAAGGAAAGTAAAGTGGAGAAAGGAGAATAAAATCAGATGATGCTACATTTTTAACAGATCAAATAATATTAAAAAAAATGAAGAGGATGGACAATGGAGATGGTGGTATTAAAGGGAGACAGTTGATTTTCCCTTTAATACATAATGCATAATGCACAATAATACATAGGTAGGTAGACTACGAGATTCATATTCATTCAGCTATGTGAGATGATGCTCTTAAACTTAATCTCTACATGGACTTTATTTTGTACTAATGTTTGCAATACATGGTTCCCAACTCCTTAGCATAAATGCTGCAAGATTAAATTGAATTGGCAAATAATCACAGACTATGTGGTCTTTCTAAGAGAAAGTAGCTCACTCTGGAATCTATTCCACTGCTTCCGATCAGCATAGTTCTTAACCTTGATCAGAGAGCAAAAATTCTTTGTGAGCTCAACCAACTCAGTGTTCCTGAGACCAGAAAATGGAGTAAAGTGGGGGAAATCTAGGATTCCACTAGGAAGTTTCAGTCCCTTCAACCATGTACAACACTCCAGTTCCTGGAGGAAATTTTCTGTTAAAGAAGTCTCTGAGGCTATTCTGCCTGCCAGTGTACTTGCAACAGCCCTCTCCATAGATGAAGTGGAAAGGTGAAGGGAGTCAGATAGACCTCTATTTAAAACTAGCTCTGCCCTTATCAGCTGTGCCCTCCGGACCAAGTTCCTCCTAGCCTCCATTTTCACATCTGAAAAATGGGAATTAGCATACCACTCTTCTAGCGTTGGAAGAATTCCAAGAAACAATTAATGCAAAGACCCTGGCACAGTGCTTCACACATTGTGGGGATTGTGGGATGCAATAAACATGGTCACCTTTGCCCTTTTCTGTTTCACCCTCTGTATTCTGTCTCTCATGCCCTGCCCTGGAAAGAATGCTCTGCTGATGTCAGCATCCAGAAACAGACATGCCAGGAGTGGTAACCTACTGGCTTCAGATCTATCAAGGAATAGATCTGTGATACCTCTGTGATCTGTGATCACAATCTCCTGTGATACCTCTTATTCTCTTTATGTTTTCCTTGCCTGGAGGCTGCTGGTGTTTTCCAGAGACTGGCAAGTCTTCTTAGTGAGAGACTGTCTATGGAGGGAATCAGCAGAAGCAGCTACAGAGTTAAACAAACTGTCAGAGCTTTCTGACTGGGCATAAGCTGAGCCCGAGATTTCAGCCTAGGGAAACCCTACTTTTTTGGATGACAAAGTCCTCTGCACCCAAGGTGCTGTAAACTGTGATTTCTGGAGGAACTGGAAAGGGACTGTTAGAGAAGAGTTACAGACTTTGCTCGATACTACAGATACAGTTGTTCTAGAAAACCTAACATCACCCACCTCTGAATACGAGCTTATGAAAATGCTAGCTCATCAATACCATTCTGTTTTACATGATTTTCCCCTTAGTGTATAACATTGTAAACCTCTGAGAACCCTGAAGGACAAAATGTCACCCCATCATGGTGTGGTACCGTGCCAAGTGTTTCTGGATAGTTGCCTAGCCTAACCGTCATTATGATAAATGAGACATCAGAAAATTCAGTGGACAAATGAGACATTCTAATGAAGGACCACAATACTGATAATTAATTTGATGCATAACAAGTGCTTCCGGTTTAAAAAAAAAAAAAGGCCCAATCTGGATATTGCTAGTAATCATAAATATCATTTTTTTAATTGAACAATTCCAGTGTTCTGAGTGCCATGCTAGGCTCCTTACATAAGAGCATTTTCAGTTCTTACTACGCTTTTCTGTATCATACTTTTACCATTTTAAGTTTCACTGAGGGAACAGATGAGTCTTAAAGAGGTTAATCAAGTGAGGTCACCCAGAGCGAATAAGCCCATCTTTGGATTGTCTGGCTCTAAAGTGTAAATCCTTTCCAAAGCGCTTCTCATGAATTAATGGATGTCAGGTGACAGAGCCACAGAATACTAGTTTTAGAAGAGATACAGAGGTACAGTGAGGGAAACAAGTTTTCCTAGAAATAGAGAAACTGAGCCCTACAAGGGTTCCCTGACCATGAAGCCTAACATAGAGAGAGTACCAGAGTCCTCAGATCCTGCGGTGGCTCCTTGCTGCTGCCTCAGCAGAGTCCTCACCAAGCCCCATCAGACTCCCCGTAACCCATCTCCTGCTCATCTCTTCATGGGCAGAGAGAACTATGCACAGTTCCACACAGACACAGGGTGTTACATGTATGTCCGTTTTTGTTATTTTTGCCCCCGAAGCATCTCTCTCTTTGCCCACTTAATAAAACACTTTTTTTTTTCAAGATTTAATTCAGATCAGCTGGTGTCACTAACTCTATGGAAGTCTTCAGTGATTCACCTCACTACTATTCCCAGAAAAACAGTTATAATGAATTAAGAACTAGGCTAACAGTAGCCAACTTATAGATTTATTATTCATCAAATAAATCAATTTACAGATTTATTATTCATTCATTCTGCAAATATTTATGGATTTCTATATGTAAGCACTGTGCTAAGTGCTTTGCATGTATTATGTTAATCATTCCTCATCATAATCCTATAAGTTAAGTACTATTTTTATCCTAATTTTACAAAACAGGAAGTCCAGGCAGAAAGAGATACAGTATCTTTTCTTAAAAAAACTGTCTTTTTTCCCTTACTCCTTTGCGGTCCCTCTGTAACCTGAATATACATTTACTATGGAATTTGCTGTACTCCATGGAACTTTAACTTCCAAAATTTTGATTTACGATGCTATAATTCTGTATATATAATGATATCTTTGCTAAGTACTGTATACCATTATAGGCCATAATGGTAGGGGTGGTATCTACTTTGTTTACTATTGTATCCACGGGGCCTGACAGAGTGGCCCATAGTAGGCACTCAGGAAATCAGGAAATGACAGCTGAATAAACAATGAAGAATGAATGAATGAATGAATGCATCAAGAACAAATGCATAGAAACCTGGTCTCCAAGTCTTCCCTCTGTGTTGCCTCCCAGATCAGTCTGCACTGAGGAAAAATGCCACATAAGCAGCAATGAACATATTTTTTTTTCCCAAGGCCGATGCTATTCTCTTAGATGTGTATTCTAGAACTCACTTCTGGACACTATAATTTTCCATTTTCTTACCTATGATTATGGTTATATTAATTCTACAGCTCCAAATGGAAGGAAAACTTATTTGAGAAGGGACAGAAGCTGTGTTTTTTTTTTTTAATTATTCCTGCTGAAGAATAACATAACGACAAAGTCCTGTTAGTACAGAGCACCCCAAATAACAGGACTTTGGCAAAGAGCCTTGGGAAGAAAGCAAGTCATTGCCACGGCCCTTTATTAGAGCAGCCGGAAATCACACTGCTGATGTCCACGTAATTCAGTAACCATCTCCAAGGGCAGGATCCCAGCTCCCAGACACTTAATAGCCCTCAGGCACGTTCTGTACCACATGTAGGTCCCTAGGCTCCTCTAAAAAATGCACTTTCCTTCTTTCTGCCTTATCGAGGATGCTAACGTTTACTATCACCAGTATCTAGCCTTTATTTTACTATATTTCACAGGATATCTCCAGTTAATTTAAGGGGTAAAAATAGTATCTAAAAATTCTCAAAACAGACCTAGTTTTAATGGACACATATTCACATACACGTCCACGTTCTTGTTTCTGTGACCAAGTATATGGACATATAGTTATGTATATACATCTGTATGTTTCAAATACTAGGTATGTTTTACAGATGCATACATAAATGAATACAGCTACAATGTATACATATACATAGCAGCATTTTTGAGTACCTACCAGAAGTAAAGGAAATACACAGAGAGAATAAAATATTTTAAGAACAGTTAGTACTGAGAAAAGAATAATATAGAACTCTAATTTTTACATATATATATGCATGTATATACACATACATATATAATTACATATATATGAAAATATGATAATATATGTAACTAGTTAGGTATTTTAGAGATATATACATATTATAATATATTCACATGTGCCTATACAGACACATTAAAATTGTTCAGTATAATATCTCTGAAAGGGCACAAGAATGGAATAAAGAGAGATTGATCAATCTAGTATAGTGTAACACATTTTTAGGACTGAGATGGTAAAAGTGGTAGGTAATAAAAGTGCCACAACACTGAAGACCCTACAATATAGGGTACTGTTTGTTCATTATTTGGGAATAACTGTTCTCAGCAAATAAAAAAGTACATGTGACTACAAGAGAAAATGTATAGAAATGTGTATGCTAAGAATAATGGGAGGTGGTCACTGCCTCATTTTATTGCCTTCCCATATGTCACTGGACATGTAATTATCAGTGCTGATTCTATTTCAATCTTTAAGGCATTAAACGGCTATAAATTTAAAGCAAGTAGGAGGCTGACTTTGTTAAAAGCCAAGGAAGGGAAAAGTTTTCCTTGATTCATGAGAAATGTACCAAGATTTTTTACAGCACAGTTCTTACAATATAGCATTAGAAATTTTGGTTTGAGTAATTATGAAAAGTTCATTACACCTTGGATATAAAGAATTGTAACAATAGAGCAAATTTACATATTCTGCACTGTGCAAGAACCATAAAATGCATTTGTCTTTGCCTATGTAAGTCTTGAGAACTTAACATCATCGGTGCAGAAATACGTTAAAGACATTTAAATACATGTATTTTTTAAAGAATATACGGAGACTTCACAATTGTCAAGACTGTTTATTCAGTTTGGAAATCATGTTAATTTAAAAAAAAATTGAAGTTTCCAAACATCAGTTTCCTTTTCAAGCTGAACTAGTTTAATTCCAAAATGACAATATAGTCTTGATTTAAATCAAGATGCTGAGATGTATGATGTTAATGCATCAAAAAGCATGTATAAGGCCATGTATATGTAACTGTATCACTAAGATCTAGTAATGTATTATATTACAAGTACTTAAATGAATATTAAAACTGAAATGTTCTCTACACCTCTCAGTAGAAAATCATAACATTTTACTCATGACCAATATCCACTTCTTAATTACGTTAAAGTCATGTTAACAATCAAGAAAGCCTTTTTTTTTCTGCAAGCACAGATTCTCTATTTTTAATGAATATTTAAGGACAGTCAGGGTGTTGCATTTATAACAATGGTTACAGGTGCATTTTATTTATATTTTACAGCTTTTACAGGAAGTTGTTTTCCCTCTTCTGGATGGAGGCAGGAAAAAATGAGCCAAGTTCATTTCTGGGAAAATGATAGTAGTGTGGGGGCAAGAATAAGGTAGGAACCAAATTAAGGGACTCTGCACATCTGCTTCAGAAATGCATTACAGGGGAATGCAAGTTATACTTTTCAACATAAATAACCTTATTGCGTCCGTGAATAAATGAAACATTTCATTATTCTATTCAGAGTGTCATCATTCTGTAGCTTGCTTCCAATTATATTCCTTTTGTTTATAAAATGAATTATTTAGTCAAACACATTTTCTTCCCCATTACTGAAAAGGTATACAGTACAAGAGCAAAATTAAAATAGCACACTTCAAATCATTGCTTTCTATAGCTGAGGAAATAAATGTTCTTTTATCTTGAAAGAGATGGAAAGTATCTGCTTCAAGTTCATTTTCTCTTTCTTCCTTAAAAATAAAACCAAACAAACACCTAGGCTAGGCAGAATAGAAAAAGTGAACAATGATTAGAAGTAAAAGTGCTGCTAAAAGACTAGGATGCAGAAGAGTAAAATCATCTGAGGACTAGAGCAGTTGAACTTGGGGAAGAGTCACTGACAGAAACGGAGCACAGCACCCCTTGACTTTCACAGGCCACCCAGAGGTGTGAGCCCACCAACACCTATGAAAATTACAGGATTTCTTGGCCTGCCCTTTACCATTCACATTTACCGGTTACCTGTACCCAGGCAGCAAGGAGGACTCATCAAAGTTTCCAAACCAGGCTCATCTTCCCCAACTTGCTCTCAGTTTCTTCCCACGCTCAAGGGAAAGTCACAACGAAAAGGCTCACCTGTGCTGGGCTGAACCAGCCATGTGGGCAGGCGCAACGCTCCCCACAAGTCCCTTTGCCCTTGGCGCCCGTCTTGTGGGGGCTTTTCCGCACATTGTCCCACAAAGTGACCAGCCTGGTCCTGTGTGAAGCTGGGCCTCCAGGTCCCGAGGGGGGCAGAGTCTGAGAATTGTACCCGAGCCCCTGAGGGCTCCTCTGCCAGCCACAAGCGCAGTGGGCGTCCCTGATGAGTGTGGGTGCGCTCCTGCCGGCGTCCATCCCATCGGACCCCCGGCTGCAGCTGTGTTGCTTGGTGAGGTATGCATTCATACTGCACTGATGCCTACTCTTGCCTGTGGTCAGCTCTGCACAGGAATGTCTCCTCCCTCACACCCCTTTCTTCCAGGCAGTTGTAAAAGTCTTTTTTTTTTCCTCCCGTGGATCCCTCAGTATCTTTGACAGCTGCTATAAGCAGGGCATCGTGGGAGCAGTGGGAGCAGCGGGGAGCCGCTCCGCACAGCATTATCTGCGGGCTGGTAGCTCTTTGTCAATAGATGACTCAACTCACAGAGCAACTTGACAGGATCCCTGCTCTAGGCAGAAGCAATCAATGCTCCACACAGCTGGGCTACAAGACTGTACACTGTATTACAAACCCTTTTTGGATGGAGCCCCACCGTAAAGCACACTCTTTGCAATTTGGCATCCTGGCTTTTCCCTCTCCTCGCTGATCCCCACACGAAATACAGACCTCAGGAAAGAGAGCTTCTTATCAGACTAGCAGGACTCTTCTTTCCAGAAAGCATGTATCGAGGCTGAAACAATATAGCATAAGCAAGGTAAAATGATGGGAAAGTTTAATCTGTGAAAGACTTTGCAACATTTACAGGAATCCCTTATTGTGAGAGAGATTTGCCAAAGCACAGACCAAGTCACGAGGTAACTATATAACAGTATCAATAGTAACTCTAAAGAACATTGATTAATTTAGAGAAAGCACTGCAATCGCAGCGTTATACCCGAGTCCTTTAAAATGTGGAAGTTTGTTTTAGAACATGCTTATGTATTATAATCCAAACATATGTTCTTTATGCTATGAATGATTATTAATTCTTTCTGATTCAAAATAAGGCAATTTTCAAAGTTCAAAACTGATGGGTTGGCTTATTTTAACACAGTGTTTTTTTCCTTACCTCAAATTATTCTGAGGATTTCCTTTCAAATACTTCACCACAACAAATATTCACCACAGAGAGAGCCTGCATTTTAAAGTGAAAGACACATCCAGTTCTGCCATGCAGTACGTTGGTTTCCAAAGGCAGAATTTTCAAATTCTTTCACTGAAAAACTAGTGAAATCTATCCAATTTAAAGCATTTGCCTTCCAAAGAGGACATGACTGTTTTAAATTTTTAGTATGATTGCAGAAGCCATACAGTATTTTCGGTAAAGGCAAAGGCTAATTACTACAGCACTTAGAATTTTTATTCTGTTTGAAACTTTCTCTATTGCTAAAATGCCTATCTTTATCACATATCTCTAAGGGAATAAGTGTGGTTTGATTGGGAAGCAAACTGGCATGGATGCAAGCATCTAATAAAGACGACATAATCCCATGATATAATTATTTTATCTATAGGCCATCAGGGGCCATCAGACCCACCTTCTCAGTGAACTAACCAGGTGCTAGAGGCAATGTAGACCTCATATCTGACTGCACTGGCAAGGTCCTTGTTTCAGAAGACATGGTTTCAACACCATGTCACCCTGGATAAATCACTGCTATGTGTAAAAATCCTGAGAGGAAGGCCCAGGATCTTCTTTTATGTATCAGCACAAAAGAGACTTTTCCCAAATTCTGCACTAGGGGTTGATATAAGTACACTGTTGGCACAGTATGCATTCAAAACACCTTTGCTGAATAACAATGACCCATACATGTAAATTCAAAGGGCAGACTCAGGTCTGTTGTTGGCTATTTTTTTCCCCAAGAGCCTAGCACACTGCTTGCCCAGCACACAGCATGGTTATGATGAAAACACTTTTGGATGGTTGTGTGGATGTATTATAAAAGGAAAGAGTAGAGGAATGAAGAGACTAACACTTTTTTTTTGAAAATAATATTTGATTCAGTAATGCTTCCCAAACATAAACTATTTTTTAAGGTTAGTTTTAGTGCTGATTTTGAGACATTAAGGAAATTTGCCACAACATGAAGACTTGAACTGTTGGATAGATATAACAGTGGCATTAATAGTATTTTTTTCTGAAAGAGAAACAAGGGATCAATACCAATATCTACAAACAGTAAAATTGAGACAAACAAATCATCACGTGATACTCAGTGGGAAAGGGGGCAGAAAATTGTCTCCTTTCTTTTTCTTACTTTCTCTCTTCTCTCTGTCTCTCCCTCCCTCCCTCTCTCTCTCCCCTCGACCCCACCCCTTGTAAGGCTAAATCAAGGGATAATGGCTGAATGAACTTCTGGGTCAAATAAGGCCCTAGAGAACTCCATTTTTTATCTGGTGTCACCATGATACATGGCTATACAGTAGGATTTGATGTGAGATGGCAATACCACCCCCCCAAAAGAGAATGTCAGAAAATGATAAGTTTGTCTCTCTGCAATTTTATCTAACCATATATGCTTCTCTAGTTTTTCAGGCAGATTTCATTGCTCAAAGACCCGTTGGCATCTTGAGGGAATACATGCCCTCTTGTCATCCATTTGTCTCTCAAGTATAAGAATCAATCTGTGCAAGAGTAAGTCATTGTGAGTTCATTATAATTTTGTAATGGTGTGTGCAGCTTGCAGCAAGAAGAAAATTTCCTGGCTGGGCACTACTCAAAGATATTATAAATCTTCAGAGGAACCTAAATCTGTTAAGAATAAGTTATTTGGAATGAGCTATTTTTTCCCATCCCAAGGACAATAGAACTTCTGTTTTAATAATCTCAGCATGTCATTTCTATATAGAAAAAATAAATATCATACATTGCTTAACTAGCATTGCCTTCCTCCAAAGATCTTAAAGACCATAGCAAATTTTCATTACACTTATTACAAGATGACTGAAATTATACTTTTCCTTTAATACACATAAAATAATTCTAGCCTCCTGTTTCCCTAGCACCCCCCTATTTTTTTTTCTTTCAAAAATGACATTTGGCTTTCCAAGTCTGAGGACAGACCACTGTATGATGAGACAGACCTACTAATTAAAGATAATTCAATTTGATCAACTGTAATTGGTCAACGGTAATGACCATAAGATGACATGAAAGTCTGGTAAAACAAGAATTAGTGGTGCCCAAGTACACATCCTACTTATCATTGTGATTTAACATGGCAGATGGTGCACAGAGCAATGCCCAGATGAGATAGATCTTGACCTCTCTTTGACCTGGCACTGCCTCCATAGAACGATCACTAGTTTTTGTTGTTGCTATTTATTTCATTTTATTTTTAGTTTTTTTTTAATTGAATGAAAGATTCTTTCAATTCTCTAGTGCTTTACAATTTTGAAAGTTTCACATGGATGATTTCATGTAATCCCATTTTAAAGCAGGGACTTAAAACTAAAATTCTTGGCTTGAATTGTTTAATAAAAAGTAGAGAGCAAAGATAAATTGCTAAATAAATTGTACCGCACTACAACACTATGCAGATTTTTTTTTCCAGATAAAAATTTCCTTCAAGCACTCTATGCATATGAGAAATGAAAATATCAATTACTAAAGAAGAGCTAAGTGCTTGCTAAAGGATGACTGGGTAGCAAAAGCCCTTCAGCAGTCACAAGTAACATGTTAAATAATCACAAAATGGTACAAAGTATTAGATACAATTTCTCTTGATTTGAAAAGTATATACAGTGAATTCCTGTGACGGCAAAGACGAGAAGTGTTACACATGCTAGCAAATGAATATTCTTCTACATCTAAAAACCTTCAGCCTAGGCAATCTCTAGATTAAGCACAATTATCTTTCAAAATAAGAGAGAACCAAGACTATTTAAAATATTTCAGGTTCTAAAATTATTTCCAAAATACATAAATTTAATCGTAAATCTTATGAGGCAAAAGTAAACATGAATTAACAGGGAAGGATACATCCCTATTGAGAGATGTGTATAGAGATACAGAGATTTCACTTGGACAGAGAATTTAATAGGTAGTAGAAAAAATTTTTTAAAGGTCCCCAGTTCTCAGTAGGATACTGGGATTTGGGTGGCTATTCATGGGGAAGGGATTAATCTGAATTAATAAGGTAAAATTGTCAAATGGTTTTCAGGAAATGCATATTTATTCTATTCTAGTACACGTAGTAGCACTATTAGAGAAATGGGAACACTAGTTATATGACATTTCTGAAAGGAATACTGACAAAAAGGTAATAATCATTTATAACTTACATATTTTAACAATTTAATCTAAATGATGAACTATGGTACTGCAAGAAATTTGTTCTCATCCTTCACAATTAAACTAATGTCACTTCTATGATGCTTTCCAGATCCACCTGGCATATTCAGTTACACTCTACTGTGTTTCAGTTACACTCTATCTCAATATCTTTCACTTTTGTCTAGTTCTCTCAATCACCATGGTGACCATCCTAGTCTAAGCTACCACCATGTTTCTATAAAAACTTATGAAACAGCTTTGTAACTGGCCTCTGGCACTACCTTTACTCCAATTCATTCTTGAGTGACTTCTTTTTTTTCTCTAAAGTTAGACTCTAATCAGGTTCTACCCTGCTTGATAACTGTCAATAAAGCTTCATTTTCTGAGAATCTTTATTCCTACAGATAGTACAATCTATAAAGTGGCTTGCACGGTCCTTACTCGTGCCCTGTGTGACCCGGCCTCTGCTGCCTTCACCACTCTCACCCATGACTCACTCCCTTGCTTGACCCTCCAACTACACAAGTCCTGAATACCTGCACTTAGTCCCACTTTGTGGGCATTAGTCATGTTCTCTTCCCCTCTGCACATCCACATAATCCGTTCCCATTCACTCTTCTGTAGGGTGCATCAAGATTACTCGGTCATAAAAGTGAATGAAATAAACGCCATTTGGAGCAATATGAATGGACCTAGAGATTATAATATTAAGTGAATTAAGTCAGACAGAGAAGGACAAATACCATATGATATCACTTATATTTGGAGTCTAAAAAATGATATGAATGAAGTTATTTACAGAACAGCTACAAACTCACAGGCATAGAAAATAAACTTATGGTTATCAAAAGGAAAAAGGGAGGAAGTTAAATTAGAAGTTTGGGATTAACATAAACACACTGTTATAAAGAAAAACAGATACCCAACAAAGGCTTACTGTAAAGCACAGGAAACTATATTTGTTATCTTGAAACCTACAATGGAAAAGAATCTGAAAAGAATAGATTTATATATATGTATAACTGAACCACTTTGCTGTACACCTGAAAGTAATACAACCATGTAAATCAACTATACTTCAATTAAAAAATAAAGACAAAAAAAGATACCACCTCCTGAAAGCCATTTCAAGAAAACACACAACGCAATCTAAAAAGAGTGTGCTGGAGTTCCCGTCGTGGCACAGTGGTTAACGAATCCGACTAGGAACCATGAGGCTGCGGGTTCGGTCCCTGCCCTTGCTCAGTGGGTTAACGATCTGGCGTTGCCGTGAGCTGTGGTGTAGGTTGCAGACGCGGCTCGGGTCTCGCGTTGCTGTGGCTCTGGTGTAGGCCGGTGGCTACAGCTCCGATTCGACCCCTAGCCTGGGAACCTCCATATGCCGCCGGAGCGGCCCAAGAAATAGCAACAACAACAACAACAACAACAAAAAATAAAAATATATAAATAAATAAATAAATAAAATAAAAAGAGTGTGCTTACTATGAAACAAGTCAGCTCCAAAAAGTCTACCGGTAGACCTTACTTCCTGTGAGATTGCCACCCCAAAGCCTCCTCTATTCAGAAATTCTGGAGTCTTCCTTGTATTCCAGAGCTCAGCCCAGATGTTACCTTTCAAGAAAGCATTCCCTGAACACTGCCCCGCCCCCTTCCAGCAGATGTCATCCTCCCTTAAATGCTCCTTTAGCACCTGTACTTCTTGATTACAATACTTGCGACAATTGCATTTAAAACAAAAACTGCATGATTACATATTTTGTGCCATTCTTCTCAAACACAATGTCAGAAATCTCCATTGGGGAAGGGGGCCGGC
Source organism: Sus scrofa (assembly GCF_054392235.1). Lineage (NCBI taxonomy): Eukaryota > Metazoa > Chordata > Mammalia > Artiodactyla > Suidae > Sus > Sus scrofa. Next base: position 18,406,761 of record NC_139391.1, read on the forward strand.
TCTTTTTCGCATTTGCATCCTCTGAACCAAGCACAAAAACTGCTTAGTATATAGTAAAATAAATTAAGCAAGAAAGAAGATAAAATTGCCCTTAGTGGTTATTTCAACATAGGTATCCGGTCTGTGTTCTATGTCACAGTATAGAAATAAATAAACAAGCATTTCAAATTTAAACACAAAAAAAAGCAATGTATTTTTAAGGTCACTGTGTAAAACACTTCGTATGGCTGAGTGGTTTAAGTGTATGAATTTATTTTTTTCAAGAAATTTGCTAGTAGTCTTATAATACTAAAAAATAGAAATGGCTTCTGTTTATTTTAGCAAGATCTTCATTCATAAAAGCTGTACTTCCTGACAGCTGTGCTTTTCTCTCAAGTGTTTTCAAGCTGTTCTCCCTTTATAGCTAGCTGGTGCAAAAGGGGGAGTGAGTGCCTAAGTCAGAAGCCAGTCAGTGGTAAAGCAAGGAAAGAATCCCAAACTCCAGACACCGAAGTCACATCCCTCTTAAAATGATATAATCTCAAGTCTATTCTCCAAGTCCATGATTTTCTTTTCTGTGGAAAGGTTCCTTGCCAAGGGGGAAGGGGAGGGAGTGGGAGGGACTGGGAGCTTGGGGTAAATAAATGCAGAATATTGCCTTTGGGATGGATTAGCAATGGGATCCTGCTGTGTAGCACTGGGAACTCTGTCGAGTCAATTATGATGGAATACGTAATGTGAGAAAAAAAGAATGTATAATGTGAGAAAAAAAGAATGTATACACGTATGGGTAATTGGGTCACCATGCTGTGAGTAGAAAAAGTACATAAAGAAATTAAAAAAAAAACAACCAAAAATATGTTGCTTTGATTTATGTCAAAAAAATATATAATCTAAAAGGTGTACTGATTTCATAGGATATTAAAAGTTCATATTAGAGAACAGAAAGGCAAGATGACATTGCTCTTTCACCAAAGGTTAAAAAAAATTAAATGGCCTTATTATGGATAATAGGTTATCTTCTTTAATTTTCTCTTTAAATTGTATTTTAAAAATACGCAGAACTATATCCATTCTCCTGTGATAGACCATGATGGAAAATAGTGTTTAAAAAAGAATGTGGGAGTCCCCATCACGGCACAGTGGAAACAAATCCGACTAGGAACCATGAAGTTGCGGGTTCCATCCTTGGCCTTGCTCAGTGGGTTAAGGATCCAGCATTGCTGTGAGCTGTGGTGTAGTTTGCAGACACGGCTTGGATCCCGCGTTGCTGTGGCTGTGGTATAGGCCGGCGGCTACAGCTCCGATTCAACCCCTAGCCTGGGAACCTCCACATGCCGTGAGTGTGGCCCTAAAAAGCAAATAAATAAATAAATAGTAAAAATAAAAAAGAATGTGTATGTATAGATAAAGATATATGACTGAGTCACTTTGCTGTACAGCAGAATCAACTATAATTTAAAAATACATAATAATAGGTCCACCCTCTTAAAAAAGACTTAAGTGTATGGTATGGCATTATTAACTATAATGCACAGTGATGTACAGCAGATCTCTAGAACTGTTCCCTCTTGCATGGCTAATATTCTACTCCCATGGTACAGCCACTCTCCATTCCCCTTCTCTCAGACCCTGGAAACCACCATTCTACTTTCTGCTTGTATGAATTTCACTATTTTTAGATATCCCTTATAGTATAAATGGAATAATGCAGTATTCCTCTTTCTGTGACTGGCTTATTTCATCTCATGTAGTGCCCTCAAGATTCATTTGTATTATAACCTGAGACAGGATTGCCTTCTTTCATGGCTGAATAATATTCCACTGCACATAAATACCATATTTTCTGTATCCATTCATCCCTCAGTGGACAAGTAGGTTGTTTCCACCTCTTGGCTAATGTGAATACTGCCTCAGTGAATACAGGAGTGCAAATAGCTCTTCAAGATTCCAATTTCAATTCTTTTTTTTTTTTTTTTTTGGCTTTTTGGCTTTTTGCTATTTCTTTGGGCCACTCCCCACGGCATATGGAGGTTCCCAGGCTAGGGGTCTAATCGGAGCTGTAGCCACTGGCCTACGCCAGAGCCACAGCAACGCAGGATCCGAGCCGCGTCTGCAACCTACACCACAGCTCACGGCAACGCCGGATCGTTAACCCACTGAGCAAGGGCAGGGACCGAACCCGCAACCTCATGGTTCCTAGTTGGATTCGTTAACCGCTGCGCCACGACGGGAACTCCCCAATTTCAATTCTTTAGGATCAATGCCCATAAGTACGGTTGCTGGATTGTATGGTTTTCCTTTTAATTTTTGGAGGAACCTCTTTACTGTTTTCCGCAGTAACTGAGCCATTTTACACTCCTGTTGTGCGCAAGGATTACAGTTTTCTCCTCATTCTCACGAACACATTTTCTGGGTTTGTTGTTGATGTTGGTCATCCTACCAGGTGTGAACTTCTTCTCTTTTCTCAAAATTATCTATTCAGAGTTTTTTGTTTGTTTGTTTGTTTTTCCTTTTTAAGGTGGCACCTGCAGCATATGGAAGTTTCCGGGCAAGGGGTAGAATTGAAGCTGCAGCTGCAGGCCTACATCACAGCCACAGAAATGACGGATCCCAGCCATATCTGCGACCTATGCTGCAGCTTGAGGCAATGCCAAATCCCTAATCCACTGAGTGAAGCCAGGGATTGAACCCATATCCTCACAGACACTATGTTGGGTTTTAAACCACTGGGCCACATTGGGAACTCCTATTTAGTTTTTTGTGTTTATACCTGAATTTTAGGATTTTTTAAAACATTTTTATTAAGAATGTCATTGGGATATTTACAGGGATTGCATTGAATACACAGATTGCTTTGGGTAGCATGAACCTTTTAAAAATGTCATCGGGGAGTTCCCTTTGTGGCTCAGTGGTTAACAAACCTGACTAGGATCCTTGTGGATGGGGGTTTGGTCCCCAGACTTGTTCAGTGGGTTAAGGCTCTGGGGTTGCTGTGAACTGTAGTGTAGGTCACAGATGCAGCTCAGATCCTGCGTTGCTGTGGCTGTGGTGAAGGCCAACAGCTGAAGCTCCAATTCGACCCCTACCCTGGGAACCTCCCCATGCCATGGGTGTGGCCCTAAAAAACAAAAATATAAAAATAAAAATAAAATAGTCTTCTGATCTTTGAACGTTTATTTGCATCTTTTTCATTTCTTTCATCAATGTTTTATAGTTTTCAGTGTATGTCTTTCACTCTCTTGGTTAAGTTTATTGCCAAGTATTTTCTTCTTTTTGATGTTAACTGTAAATGAGAGTGTTTTCTTAATTTTCTAGTTGAATTGTTCACTGTTAGTGTATATAAACATAACTAATTTTTGTATCTTGATTTTGCATCCTTCAACTTTGCTGAATTTTTTGTATTAGATCTAACAGTTTTTGTGTGTATGTGTATGAGTGGAATCTTTAGAGTTTTCTGCATATGAAATCATGTTTTCTATGAACAAAGATAATTTTACATCTTTCCTTTCTGATTTGGAAGACTTGCTTTTCTTGCCTAATTGTTCGGATTAGAAATTACAATGCAAAGTTGAATGGAAATGGTGACAGTGGGCATCCTTATCTTGTTCCTGATCTTAGAGAAAATCTTTCAGTTTTCACCGAGTATAATGTTAGCTAGGACTTTAATCTATGGTCTTTATTCTGCTAACGTCATTTCCTTCTCTTCCTAGTTTGTCAAGTGTTTCTATCATGAAACAATATTAAGATTTGTTAATGTTTTTCTGCATCTGTTGAGATGATCATGTGATTTTTTCTCCTTTGTTCTGCTAATGTGGTATATCACATTGATGGTTTTACATAAGTTGAAATATCTTGGCATCTCAGGGATAAATCACACTTGGTAATGGTGTGTGATCCTTTAAAGGGGTTGTTGAATTCAGTTTGCTGCTATTTTATGGAGAATCTTTCCATCTATTCATCAGGAATACTGAAGTTTGTTTTGGTGGTGTTTTTTTCTGGCTTTGGCATCACTTTTTTGTTTTGTTTTTGTAGGGCCACATGCTTGGCATATGAAAGTTCCCAGGCTAGGGGCCAAATCGGAGCTGTAGCCACTGGCCTACACCACAGCCACAGCAATGCAGGGTCCAAGCCACATCTGCAACCTACACTATAGCTCACACAAATGCCAGATCCTTAACCCACTGAGCAAGGCCAGGGATCGAATCTGCATTCTCATGGACGCTAGTCAGATTCGTTTCCTCTGAGCCATAATGAGAACTCCTGGTGTCACGTTAATGTGGCTTTAGAAGATAATTCTGGAAGTAGTTCTGCTTTTTCAATTTTTTGGGAGTGCTTGAGAAGGATGGGCATTAATTCCTCTCAGTTGTTTGGTAGACTTTCCAGTGAAGCCCTCTGGCCCTGAGCTTTTTTTGTTGGCAGATTTTTTATTATTGATTTAATCTCCTTACTAGTTATAAGTCTACTCAGGTTTATTTTTATTTTTCACGATTCAGTCTTTGTAGGATGTATATTTCTAAGAATTTACTTATTTCTAAGTTATCCAACTTGTTGGTATATAATTCTTCATAGCAGTCCCACTGCTTTTAATTTCTGAGGCATGAACTGTAACATCTCCCCTTTCATTTTTTTGTTATATGAGTGGTTTTTTTTTCCTAGTTGTAGCTAAAGGTTTGTCAATTTTGTTTATCTTTTTTTTTAAAAAAAAACCCCTCAATTTTGTTGATTTTTTTTTCTGTTGTTTTTCTATTGTCTACTTCATTTATTTCTGTTCTAATCCTATTTCCTTCCTTCTACTAACGTTGGGTTTAGTTTGTGATTCTTTTTCTAGTTCCTTGAGTTATAAAGTTAGGTTATTTTAGATCTTCTCTCTCTCTCTTTTTTTTTTTTTTTTTTTTTTAGGGCTGCATATGGAGGTTCCCAGGCTAGGGATTGAATTGGAACAGTAGCCACTGGCCTACACTACAGCCACAGCAACCCAGGGTCCGAGCCACATCTGCAACCTACACTGCAACTGACGGCAATACTGGATCATTAACCCACTGAGCGAGGCCAGGGATCAAACCTGCGTCTGCTAGTCAGATTCGTTTCCACTGAGCCACAATGGGAACTGAGTTTCCTGAGGGAGGATGTGCATGAAAAATGACATAAACAAAAATAACATTATAGTATTGATTCATTATTGAAGATAAGACAAAGAGAGGGAATGGAGGAAGAAGGAAGAAAGGGAGGGAGGGAGGAGGGAAAGACAGGGGAAAAGAAGAAAGGAGAGAGGAAAGAGTCACAAACTAAGGGAAGAAATTTCAAAGATAAAACACAAGAGTCGGGTTGAATGATGCTATGCATAAATCTAACTGGAACAAATATAAATGGACTTTCTTCTGAGTATGGAACAGTGTGATACACACGACTGAGACCCCCTTGAAGCCATCTCCCTGGCTTTTGGGGAGCCAATCACACTCAGAATTTGAGAAAGAAGCACAAACTGGAATCAGTCTTTCTTTGGTATTTGTTTTACACATGCTTATTTTTCTGATAAATGACTTGTAATAGATATTTTCTAAATTTATCAAGAGGTTAAAAAACCTTCTGAGTTAAAAATAAGCCAGATTCTGACTTGTCAGAGGTAATTTATCTGTGGATTGGCCTACAGGCAGGGGTATGGATTAATAGAAATGACAGGCCCTCTTCCAGCTGAATGATCTCCTCTCCTTAGAGACTTGACATTTTAGTAAAGTTTTACCTAATTGGCTTTGCTTTGGCCTGTACATTTCAAAATCACATTTAATTAATCATTCCCTCCTTGGTGATTCCACATTATTTTGCTTTTGTGTTTTTTAATTTTGTTCAATAAATATTTATTGAGTGCCTATTCTGTACCAGGAACTATGCTAAGGATAAACTGAAGAACTATTGACAGGCTAGCATATTTAGCAGGGAAGAACTCCTGAATAAACAAGTGTGCTGAGTGATAAAAAGGAGACATACAGGGACAGCCTGTGGGACCTTCCCTGCTATTGAAGTCTTTCCTTTATGGTAAATTTTATCACTGTATGTGGGCATGTTTGTCTTTCCTACTATATTATAAGCTTCTCAAGAGCAAAGAGCATCTTTTATTTGTAAACTCACACCCTCCTTGTCATTGACTCACAATGTAATTATTATTGCCCAATAAGTACTTGCAGAATTAAACTTGGAAAGTATGGGACTTGGATTTAGAAAACATGCTCTAGTTCCATCTCTGCCACTAACTAGATGTCTCATTATGGATTAGTCTTTATAATTTGTTAAGTTTTAATGACCCCATTTGTAAAACTAAGAGGGTGGGACAAAGAGGCTATGAGGTCATATTCAGTTGTTGCTGAAAGACAGGCAGAGCTGCCAAGTGATGGCCTATCCACATCTTTAGGTTTAATCACAATGTCTCCCAACTGAATCTGGAAATACAGATTTAATATATTATTATTATAAACATATAGGTTTATTATTTTTAACACATAACAAGATGGTCAAAGGGTATGGCATGGTGAATTTGCTTGGCTTATTTTCTCAATTTGACATTCTTTTAATGAGATTTCGCCGGACAGAGAGGCAATATGATACAGTGGCTAGAAGTATGGCCTCTCAAGTCAGAGCTGAGCACATTTTTACTGCTGCATAAATACTTGAATTCTGATAGAATTTCCCTCTCAGTGGAACGTTTTTGTCTATATTTTTGCACAATGTAATAAAGGCTTTGTACAATATTTATGTACTTCTTTTCTCCCATTCATAGTTGACAAAGCATGAGCTCTAGAATCAAGACTTTTGAGTACACATTCCAACTCTGATCGTTCTTAGCTTTGGACCTGAGCAAGGTACTTAATTTCTCTGTGTCTCAGTTTCCTCATCTGTAGAATAGGGTTGGTAATAGTTCCTATCTCTTGGATTGATCTAAGAAAAAGATGAATTGATTTCTATAAAGTACGTAGTACAGTGCCTGTCACTGAATAATATCCAAGCTTTATTTATCATCCTCCTCATCATTATCCCCTCTCTATTCTAATTATAATAAGTAGCAGATGCTGACATTTGAAAATCCTGCAGTGCCTATATACAGATACTCAATAAAGGTCAATTGATTTCAAGTGGATGTCAGGATTCCCTATTGGTCCTAGACTTCTAACTCCTATTTTTGGCCAGGGCATTCTGCCCTTGGGCCAGGAGCTAAATAACATCATCCATAAGAACAACGTATCTACCATTTAATGACAACTTTCAATGTGTCCTACATGTAAGTGTTTCATTTGACCCTAATGACATAATATGGTAAACAATAGGATGCCAGTTGAAGATACAGAAATCAGTTTAGACAGATTCTAATAAGGAGTAGAACTGGGAAAAAAATCCAGGTACACACAATCCTGGAGTCTTCTGAATGAAAAAACTGCAAAATAGCATTGCATTTTTCTGTTGGACTTTGGGTTCTAAAGTACTATTATAGTCTTGATTTTTCTTGATCTTCAAAAGAGTTCCATTTGGTAGGCAGGGCAGGGGTAACCTGATGCTCACTGCTGTGAAATATCATATATAAGGTCAGACAGCTGATGAGTGACATGGTTGAAACCACAATTCAAAATTCTGTGTTCAGCCCAAATCTGTCCACTACCCCATCCTATTTTCCCACACAACACACTTCCTTCTAGGATGAACACAAGCTATCTTGTCACTCCCTTTGCCATCAAAAATTGGGCAAAAGATGGAGACCATTCGGTGAACCTAGAATTTAAGGTTTTAAGTTTGGTGTAAGCATAAAATTTGCATTTGCCTTCTCTGTTTCTATTTCTAATCCTAAGGAAAAGATTAATCAAGATTTTGAGAGATCTGAAGAATGGCTGAAATGAAAATAAAGTTTCTGTCTTAATTACATTTCTCATAGAAGTCCAGGAGCATCTGTGGTTTCTTGCAGCCATAGGAAAGAGGTGTGAGTTTATGTGAGCCCCCTTTCTTCTGGCAGTAGAACAGCTTTAATCATAGCAGCTGCAGCTACCATTTATTGATCCTCTGCTATGAAGGTGCCAAGAAAGACAGAATTAGAGCTAATTCTTTGAACAGCCCTAAAAAGCAAATGTTACTATTCCTACTTACAGATGAAACAATTGAGATTCAGAGAAGAGAAGTAATTGTTCAAGGTTATGCCACCATTAAACAGCAAAGTCATGATTCAAACCTAAGTTAGTTTGATTCCAAATCCTGATGCTTCCTACTAAACCATGTTGCTTTCCTCAGAAAAAATAAAAATAAAAAAAAAACAACGACGACGAAGAAAGGTGACTAAAACTGATATGAGTCTTCTACCTTCCTTAGGCTAATGTAAGTACTTTAAAGGTTAAACTCTGAGCCAAGCTCAGGCTTTGGGAAATGAACTCACACTCTAATTATATAAAACTCATATTGGTGAGAAGTCCAAGGAGAAATGAGTGATCTGCTTTTTTGGGATGGAGTTCTTTGACACCTGATGGTGAGTCTTTCATTTAGGCTTGGTGCGCTAAATGAAATGTGGTATTGTACACTCAGTGCCAAAGTGCCCACTGTGAGACCTTTTGAGCAAATCTTTATTCTAGATCTCACTCATAAGCCAACAAAGTCAACACGCTAGGCAGAGTATTTGTGGGTTGCATTCTGCAGAACTCGTGTTGGGCTTAAGACACCACTTGTATCCCAGGCACTGACACTGGAAATACATCTGGGAGAATTCACCTGGTGCAAACTTATTAACATGCCGTTAACAATAAAATGTTTTCCATAGAAATATCATTGGTTTCATCCTTGGGAAATGCTCTTTTGGTATAATTTGTGCAGCAAAGATTGTGTATCATTTTATATACTATTTCCTAAGTGATAATCTACTTATAAAGAAAAATGCAAAACCAATGATCTGGTATTTCTCCTTCCTTATTTTTACAATTCCCCATTGAAGACAACAATATTGCTTGCCCTCCTTCAAGCAGGTAATGGGTAGCCTGTCTAGAGGGCAATGGGAGAACTTTAGAGTTTTTTGCATTAAACCTTTTAGGTGGCCTTTTTCAATTAGGCAGGTGGCACATCAGAAAGAGCACCTCATTCCACCTGGATGAGATTACTAGTCAACCTAAAGAGGACCTTGATATCAATAGTCATCTTCTCCCCACTGCTATGGTTACTGTGACATGAGTGGCTAGAAATCAATCTCATTCAAGGTAGAAAAGAAAATGAATTAAAAGCAGTAAAACAAGCCATTCCAGGATGGCTCTTTCAATAGGAAGTTTCAGCTTTAAAGTTCAATGCAGGCTCTTCATGAGACCCAATGATACCGAGGTGACTAACTATGTAGGAGTTCCCAACACCTAAACATCATTTACATGGGCCATTTGCATCCTTATGACTTTTCCTATCCACTGCCTTTAGGCTATTCGTATACAAAGTCCCTGTTGCTTTACAGAGAATTCTACAATGATAAATGGGAAGGACTAATGTTCTTCTGCTGCCTTGGTCCAAGAAAAGTTCTTTTGAAAATTGCCCACAGTATTTCTGAAAATTAAATTGTGCTGTTAAGTATCTGCATTTCAAATGGTTCCCCAATTAGTAAAAACGCAGTTGCTTTTGCTTTGAATTAGGCTCAACTAAAATATGTTCCTTTATGATCTAGGACTGTATCAACCCTTGGGTTTTGTCCATGACTGACTAGGCATTCGGTTGATGGTTTCTTTGTGACAAAGCTGATTTCTGCTATATTCCTGCTACTGAATGAGAAAGGAGCTGGTCCCCTTTCAAAGGTAATCGAAAGCAATCACTTCTGGTTCCTAATAACTTTGGTAGTTAATGTGCATAATTAAGTTATAGGAAAGTAAAAGGCTATTTACACTTTTTTTCTTAAAGCTGAAGTATTTAAGTGAGAACAAAGACAGCCACACACAAACACCTTTTTCAATAAAATATATCTCTCTCTAAATAAAAAATGATGAGAGTAATGAGACCACCATTATCTTAACATTAAAATCCACAATGCTTAACTTTACATTTCAATTATCTGAAAGTTAGTTCTATGACCTTAAGTATTTAGATCACTAGTGCTCATAATAATCACACATACTGGGAATTACCTTAGTCTAGGCATATGAGGTCCTAGACAAATCATTTCAAGCTTACAAGTGCCTGAGGATATGATTGTCACAAATACAATAATACTTTTAAGAATAGTGGAGTTCAGAAAAATGATGCTGAGTTGCGTATATAAGCATGGTTATGTTGGGGGTGAGGATGGGAGCAAAGAAAGAAATGATGGGAGTTCTTGCTGTGGTGCAGTCCATTAAGAATTCAACTGCAGCGTCTCGAGTCACTGCAGAGGTGTGGGTTTGATCCCCCACCCAGTGCAGTGGGTTAAAAGATCCCGCATTGCTACCACTGCTGTGCAGGTTGCAGCTGTGGCTCAACTCAATCCCTGTTCCAGAAACTTTCATAAATGCTGCCAAAAAAAGAGTGATGGCCAGATGTATCTGCTCCCACATTTTTGGATGGGATACTTCCATATGACCTGCAGGGTGGCATTTCCCCTAAGACCCAAATATTTGTTAAACAGAATTTCCCAGAGCGACAGATTCAGGGACCCTTCACTAAAACAATATTTAAAATGGAAATTATTCTCACAGCCACCATCCTTAAGCCACAATCCTTAAGATTAGGTTGATCTTAGGTTTCAGTCTTCTGGAACCTCACACAAAATCAAGATAGAGGAAAGCTTTTGTTGTCAAAATCCTGAAATGTTTGGCTTTTATGCAACCAATTCTCATATTTTTCCAAACATAAACCTCAGGACTTCTGAGATTATATATATATATATGAAAATTTAGGTTTTTCCAACCACTTCAAACTCCTTAAACCTGGAGTTTCTATGCCATTTCTTACTCTCTATGTTGCTAATAACGTTACTTTTGACTCTCAGAGTAATCCCAGAGGAGGGGTAATGGATTTGAATCCCACCTCCATCATCTATCAGCTGTGGGGCCTCAGATAAGTCACCTAACCTCTCTCCAAGCCTCAGACATCTCATCTGTGATATGAGGATAATTCTTACCTTTTAGGATCATTAAATGAGGTAAAGTTTATAATGCACTGAGAACTATGCCTATCTGGTACGTTGCAAGAGCTCAAGTTTAGGGTTCTTTGTGGTGACGGTGGTGATGGTGATAATGATACAGATGAGTATGAAAAAGCCTACTGCAATGACAAGGCTGGATTCAGACATCTAATAACTCTGGGCTGTGGAAAGGTTACCAGATTCACCAGTATAATTAAAAATCAATCTTAACTCTTAATTGATGTTATTCATACTGATGCTGCAATTAAAATAACTTCTGATTGCACAATTTGGGATGTGTTTACCAGCAGGGCCGTTTATGAAATTTTAATGTCCATGCTTTGTTAGTTCCCTAAGCATATCCTTAGTCTGCCTGTCTGGTCATGCAAAATTGCACAGCACGATGACTGGGACACATTAAAAAAGAAAATCCAAGTAGATAATTTCTCTATTAAATGTTACTGCAATAGGAGGGTAGCTGTTATAGTCTCTTGATGAACAACTATTTGACTTCTTTACCCCAACTCTGTTTCCCAGGGCAAGTCTAGTGTCTTTTGTACTTAATTCAATTCAGTTCCCTCCAACCATTTTCAAACTTCGCCTAAACCCATGCTCGTCATGCTACTCAAGACCACCTACCAAGGAAGTGACTGGTGACTCCTAAAGTTTGCTCCCTTATTTCCACTTGCAGTTTGGCCTCACAGATTCCTCTTACCAAGATCACTAAGCCCATGGATAGTCACATGGATCGACTTCCTGGCTTCTGATTTTTAACCCATTTCCTTGGCTCTCATCAGCCCCCCTCCCTCTGGTGGGTCATCATCTCTAGCGCTAAGCCCTGAGTCAGCAACCACATTAGATGACCAGCCTGGGAAGATGGCCAGTCTTCCCACCCTGGAGCAAGCCTATGGCTGTGCAGCTCTTCTGGGTTGGAAAGATGCAGAACCCAGATGACTGTAGCAAGAGGGGAGGAGGGGGAGAGAGACTTGATGGATTTGCTGAGTGGAGGTGTAACTGAGTATCTACAAGTTGAATAGTCTTGTCCTTATCCTCACACCTCCCAATTTCCAAAAGCATATCCCTCCCACCCTTCTGCCCACACACTAAACTTTTTGTCATCTTGATAAAAAAATCCATTCATGAAATTTCACTGTAATTAACATGATTAAGTCTGACAGTCTTTATTAGGATACTTTTCTTCCCCTATATTATATCACTTTAACATGTGTACAACACAGGTAAGTGCAGGCAAGTGTATTATACTCCATAAACCTTAATTTTCTTATGTATAAAATCAGGCTTTACAGCAGTATCGAACAGACAATGCACATGAGATGCCTAGCCTAGCCTATTTCTGAGCATTTCTGATAAAAGGAACCGAGGATCCAAATCCATGTGGTCTGACCTCAGAGCAGGCAGAGCCCATGGTGAGCTCACTATCACGAGAACTCAGTAGAAGTTGGCTATTGTCACTACTATTATTGCAACTTTTTTATTCATTGTGGAAAAATTTGAAAATTCAGATGAGCAAAAAGAAAAAAATAGCCACAGTCCCTTTCTTATAGTGATTTTTAGTATTTTGGGACTAGCCCTCTCACTACTTTTTTTTATATAAAATTTTTCTCCGAAAGTAGGATCATGCTTTTTATTTAACCTACTTTTAGGTTTGACATATTATTGATATTTGTTTCACATCAGTAAGTATGTTCTCAGTAGATTTTAAAGTCTAAGAAACATTTGGCTTAAGGGACTAGATAATCTGATACCTCTGACCAAGTCTCTTATCTCTGATGATGATCTTGAAACTCATACTCCTTGTACCATATTAGCCTGACAAAAAGCTTCTGAGGCTTATGGGCAAGTTCCCCAGTTCACTGACTCACAAAAGAATTTACCTGACAAAAGCCACAGCAGACATGAGACCTCAGAAACAGAAGAGTTTTCTCTCCATCACATAAATATTCAGGAAGAAATAGTACTTCATAAAGCATTGTAGCACAGTGACCATGAGTTTCACTAAGAGATGGCAATTTAGCCAGCATCTATCTCATGCAAAACCCACAGAGGAGTTCTTCATGGGTGAAAGACAAATGGACTAAGCAGGAAGGGAAGTAAACTTTACCAGGATACTTAGAAATAGGAAAAGAGAAATTAAAAAGGATAACTCACTGGATGTCTAAGTCTAGTGAAGTACCATAATATGCAGCTAAATGTAGCTAAGTTACCAAAATGTTACCAAAATGTAACTAAGAGGGCTGTTTGTTCATTCATTCATTCATGAATGACTTTGTTCAGAAATGAAGTTTAAGCCAGGGATCAAATTTTTGCAGGTCAGAGCCCCCACTCACATACTTCTTACACCCCCACCTTGGTGCAATTGTTTGTGAACATTTGCATATCTAATACACCCTTTCTCTTCATCTTCTACTCAAATTATCTGTCCAAGCCTTATTTTCTTAATGAACTCCAATAAGAAAAAGCAACCTGATCAACCTCCTTTGAACATTTTCATATGTAATTAGGTTTGAACACTTGGTTTAATATTTTGAAGTTACTTTTTTCTAGAGTATTCAAAAAAAAGAGGCACTTACAGTAAGTGGATTTTTCAGATAGTTTAAAATTTTCCTAGTGACTTTCTTTGTACTGTAGTCTTAAAGAAGTTCCTTAACAACTATAACCCTTGGTTTCCTTATGTGTTATTATGTGTTAATAGTACATACTTTGAAATGTTCACGTGAGAATTAAATACGATTACATACACATGGCAGCTATCCTAGTCTGTAATGTTCATCAGTAGTTACCATCTTATCAGTTATTAATTAATATAGATTTGCTAACTAGGATCGTAAACTACAAATATTTATTATTGTAGTGGTTACATTACAGGGTCATCTACGCAGCCTATGGTAGCTTATTTCCCTTTATGTTTAACATCTAAAACCTGCAATGACATCTTGGGCATCCATGTCCACATATTACAGAGAGTTTTAGCATCTCTTTTTCCCTCTATATCACAGCACTATTTCAGTTGTCACTTAGTTCCCTAGCTCTCTACCTTGATCAAATGAGGGGAAGAAAGGTTATAGGATAATCAACCAGATGATAAAATGTTTTAGTGCTGTGTTAAAAGCAAAAATAATAGCATGAAAGGGACCTGCATTTATGAGGTATTAAGGTGTCTACTGCCATTAGAATCATTATTTCATTAAATCCTCAACCAACTTTTTGAAGTGGACCTTGTTCATTGCTTCCATTTTAGAGTCCAAGGTTAGACCTATAGAGGTTACTTACTTGATATTTTTATCATCTGTAGACATAATGGACATCCGATAAATCCATGTATTTGTTGCTTTATTTGTCTCTTTATTTTAAAGGAAATCCTGGGGCACAGAATTTTAAATGATCTCTTCAGCTTGCAGTTGACTGCACATGTCTTATGTCATCACCTCTGCCACCTCTACTGATGCAATGACATCGTTTTTCCAATTTAAGAATGAGTCAGTATGACGTTCTTTGCTCAATCTTTCCATCAGGATCACCCCTTAGGCAGCAGAGATGAACCCTGCATCCTGGTGTTCTAGCATCTCCTCAAGGAAGAAACCCTCGTTAAAAGAATTTCCTTTAGAGAAGGGTTTTACTTTTCTGCATATGGCATTGTTGGCATATGTGAAGCTGAAGAGTATAAGCTTAATTTTATCAACATGTGAGTTGGTTTGCTTTTGCTTTCCAGAGAATTAAATCTAGAAAAATAATTATGGGGAATTTAATTTCCTCAGTATCAGCAAATCTCCTGGTCATACATTCATCTAAGAGCTACACTGGTTACTTAGAGATTAGTTCTGTGAGTGCACGGGGACTAGTATGCTCACTGAGCTGCTTGAACCCAATTATAGAAAGCCTCCCAGTAAGCACAGCCAGAAGTGTGGTCATAGAGAAAAAGTAAAGAAGATAATGAGGTATCTCTCAGGAGGGTCTGGATTATTCGCTGATTGGCAGTAACAAAAATGCAGCTACGCAAGCAGTATTTTCTCAGCCAATAATCTAAAATTGTTTTTAACACAAAGCCCCACCAGTTGCCTTAATCTCCAAGAGTTCCATTGCCTTGGGAGAGAAACAGCCTTCCATGGACATATACATAAAGCCTAGATCTTAATGCTGTGTATATTTACATTAAATCCAAAGATCCTCTGGGGAAATAAGTGCAACACTAGACAAATGTTAGTAGCTTTGCAACACCACAGTAACATTTGTTGTGGTTGTTAATTATAATTATCCAGACTGGGATGTATGAGATAGAAAGGAAAGAAATGAGGAAATACATACTTACCTAAAGCTGACTATGAATCAGACCATGTGCCAGGAAACATGCACACATTATCCCCAGAAAAGCAGGCAGTATGATCCAGTTTACCAATATGGACACAGGTTCAGAGAAATGAAGGACGTTCACAAGGACACTCAGCGAGTAAATAGTGGAATGAGGGCTTGAACAGTGTCTTTTGACTGGTATCTGTAACTCTTCTTATTTCTTCCAGGGAAGCAAAATCATGAAAGTCTAGCCATGAGGTTACATCTGGGTAATTGTCATATATTAGGAGGTCAGTGCAAGACTAAAAGATGCAGAACAAAAATCAAAGTTGTGGGGCCGGTATCACAGGGACTGCTCTTGGAATGGGATGGAAAGCATCAGGGCTTCTTGAAGATCATGGGAGGTGGGGAATGATTGGGAATATGAGTGGTGGAATCCACATGATTGAAGGTGAGCTGGCTAGAGGGAGAGTGCACCCAATCCAGTCAAATGGGTAAAAGAAGAGTATCTTCAATTAGAAAACATTTTACTGCAGGATAGGAAGGCAAAGCGAAATCCAACAACTGCTAAGTCAGGTCTTTAGCTTAAAGGAGCATACACCTGGTAAGGAGAGTCCATAGTGGAGCTCAGACTTAGGGGTCCCCACCATTGCATAGAGGCTTTGAGATTATTGCCTAATTGCTCTGAGTTTCAATATTCTCATTATAAAGTAGATATCATGATATCATTCTTGAAGACTGTTAGCTCCCTAGGTACATATTAGAATCTAGTTGTATCACAGGTGCCTAATGATAATGATGGTCATTGTGATTTTGGAATATAAATGGCTATTACTCTAATAAAAGAGAAAAATGGTGAGAGGAAAAAGGTAATAAAACGAAAGAATTATGCATGCCTCTTTTGTTAGCATTCAGCTCCTATAGGAGAGTGGATCGCAACCCTGGCTGCACATGAGAATCGGAAAACTTACATATGTAAGTAACATAGGTAACACCAAATACTTATTTTCTGCCCACCTCCCCAGTGACTTTGATTTAATTATTCTGAGGAGGAACGCAGACATCTGCTTTTTAAACAAATCTTTAGTAATTCCAATATGCAAAAAAGGATTGAGAATCACTGTTGAATAATACAGCTCTGTCCAAAGGTGACTCTACCTCAAGGCATCTCAGCCCTGAGTGAGCCCACTTGTTAGAGGTAAGGGATAAAGTAAAAGTCCATTTCCATATGGCCTTGTGTTTTGCCTTTGGGCAGTGAGGAGTAGTGGAATGTCAATCAGGCAGTTTCTGGAACACATAGACACAAAATCTCTGTGCCCATTTTTTATTAATGGCTAGTGATTATCTTATTAATTCATCTATGTTTAGATTCATTATTTAGGCCTCATTTCAGATTAGATTTTTTTTTTTACAAATAACACACCATGATTTTGAAAGAGTAAACATTGTAGTGGAGGAAATGTAACATTTGGAGCCCAAAGACCTGGACTCATGTTTATTTACTGAGTTACTTAGTTTGCCTCCATTCTATCAAATTCTAACATATACAGATGTCCCAGCCTGAACTTTCCTATAAGCACCCCTAGCCCGGAAGCTAGGGTCAAGGAAAAGGAGTTTGGGGCACCAACACAAAATATATTCATTGGGCATAAAATAGTAAAATAGGACTTGGCACCACTGTTGATATCACCACATGTTAATAACAAAGCCACATAAAAAGCTTAACCTAGGTTCATCCTGTAAATTAGAATTTGTACTCATTCAGATAGAATGTGATGTTTTAGATACCTTTCTGCTAATATATGCAGTATGCCAGGCACCTGGGCAGATTTAATCTGCCTGTAGCATCTTTTAATCTAATGAGAAAGAAAGACTCACCTGGAAATAATGGCAATATAGTGCAACAAAACAATAATGAGAAAGGTGAGTGGAAAGTAATGTGGGAGCTCAGGTAAAGAGGAACAAACTGGAGAAGAGAAAGCTTGGCAGAAATGGTAATCCATTTGATAATTTGAAGAACTGGTAGAGTTCACTAGGTAGAGAAGAAAGAGTTGGGAAAAAATATTAGGATGAACAAATGCTTATCAAGTTTAAGTCTTGCCCAGAGCCAATGTATAAGGAAGGCATCAAGCTTAATTATATTAAATTCAAAATTTGTAATATTCCCAGCCTAAGGAAAAGCCCTGGTTTGTGCTCTGGTACTTTTTTTTTTTTTTTTTAAACCAGGTCATTAGCCTTTCCTGTTATTTATTGGTGAACACATTTTTTTAAAGATCTACTATATGTTAGGAACTGTGTAAGGCACTGGGGTTGCAGTCAAAGAAAAGAGAAGCATACCCCATATTCTTGGAGTGTGAAATCCAGTGGAAACATCAGATGACCAACAAGGGATTAATCTCTAAAATATACACAAATCTCATACAGAGATTTTGTTTATATCAAAAAAAATCAGACAACCCAATCAAAAAATAGTCAGAATATATAAATACACATGTCTCCAAAGAAGACAGATGGCCAAAAAGCACATGAAAAGATGCTCAGCATCACCAGTTATTAGAGAAATGCAAATCAAGACTATACTGAGATTTTACCTCACTCTGGTCAGAATGGCCATCATCAAAAACAATAAATGCTAGACAGGGTGCAGAGAAAAGGGAACACTCCTACACTGCTGATAGGAATGTAAGCTGGCACAATCACTATGGAAAATAATATGGAAGTTTCTTAAAAAAACTAAATGCAGAATTATCCATATGATCTAGTGATCCTACTCTTGGGCATCTATCCAGAGCAAACCATGATTCAAAAATATACATGCACCCCAATGTTCACTATAACACTATTTACAATAGTCAAGACATGGAAGCAACCTAAATGTCTATCAACAGAATACGGGATAAAAAAGATGTGGTACATATATTCTATGGAATATTACTCAACCATAAAAAGCATGAAAAATGCCATTTTTGGCAGCATGGATGGACTTAGAAATTATCATACTAAGTGAACTAAGTCAGACAGAAAAAGACAAATATCATATGAGATTACTAAAATGTGGATCCTAATAAAAATGATACAAAAGAACTTATTCACAAAACAGAAACAGACTCAAAGATTTTGAAACAAAACTTATGGTTACCAAAGGGGAAACACTGGGGGAAGTGATAAATTGGGAGGTCGGGATTAACATATATACTACCATATACCCAATACCCTGGGATGGCCTATGTGGGAAAAAAATCTGAAAAAGAATGGATATGTGTGTGTGTGTACACATATGTGTACATATATATATGTATATACAAAATCAACTTTGCTGTACACCTGAAGCTAACACAACATTGTTAAATCAAACTACACTCCAATAAAATAAAAATTTAAAAACTACAAAAGAAGAACACTGGAGTGTTTGTAGGAGCAGTGCAGGGTATTGAGAGTATCCAATGGGTAACTGATTGAAATGCTTTTATATTTAACTTCATTATGTTTCAAAAATAAATGCAAATCATCCTTATCTTGCCAAATGTCTAGAATGACTGGTACAGGTTATAATATTTGGAGTGTAAAATGTTTAAAAATATAAACTGGAGATATTGTCACTCTTTTTATTCACCTAATTAAATTTACATAAAATAGTTTAGATTTTTTTTTCCCCTCAATATACAGATATTTGTCAATGGAAAACTATTCCATTCTACATGAAGGATTTCACACGAATCATTTACATTGTCTGTTAGATATCAGTGTAATGACTATGCTTAGCATCACCTAGTTAACCCCTCTTAAGGAAAAAAAAAAAACAACCCATAAATACCACCTGTAGACAATGTGCCCATGTCTGCAGCTTATTAACTAGATGACCCTGAGTTAGTTCTTAAATTATCTGTATTCATCTTTGATCATCCCTAAAATTAGAGTGATAATAGCACCTACTTCAGGAGGTTTTGGGAAGATTCAATGAGTTCACATAGGCAAAGTTTTTAGAATAGTGCCTTCTATGTACTAAGTGCCCATGACACGCTATCTACCATTATCTCTCAACTACCATGATTGCTCTTCTAAACCTACACCTCCCCTGATGAAAAGAAACTAGAGACAATGAAACTGGCTCAGTGCTCTTATGCCATTTCTTGTTGGAAATGGCAGAATGCTGAGTGAAGTGCAATCACACATTGGCAAACTTGTCTTTTTCATCTATTAAAGGGAACAGGTTCATCAATTTCAAACTCTCTTCTACTTGAAAAAAGAAAATCTACATCTTCTAATTTAATCACAATAACTTATCTACCCAAAGTGCTTCCCAGTCGCTCCAAAGATTCTATTTCATCTGAGGTTGTCTGTCTGAAGAAGAGAGGTGTCCAGATTAGTATTCAGGGTAGCCAAATTCCAGCGCTAAAGAATGGCAATATCACATTTTACTGTATTTTTCATTTCTATTCACTGTTTCTTTCACTTTCTGGAAGGTTAGGATGGGGACATGCTGCTTTTTATTTGGATTATAGGGTATGTATAGATTTTGTATATTTGGAAATATATGATATTCCAATCTTTTAAATTTAATAAAAGTCAAAGTGGAAAAAAAAAAAAGAATCAAGCCTCATCATATTACTTTTCAAGTCTCCAAAAAGCAATTCTAATGCTATGCTGTGTATATATTTCAGATCCCTAACCAGAACTCACTTTGGCTGAAGCATCCAATTGCATTAGAGAGTGCCTTGAAGGAGGTGCTGTAAATGCAACCTTAGGCAATTAAGGGAGAGGAAAAGAAAAGCAATGTTGGCCAGATCATTTGTTTTCCCATAGATTATCTTTCCAAATGTAGACCAGCAGGAACAATTTTTATGCTGACTTTGGAAAATTACCGCAGCAAATTGTATGTGAAACGTGGATTTGGAAATTATGAACCAAGTATACTTAGAAAATGTGAAAGTAATTTTTTGGAATAAAGGAACAGTTCTATACATAGGTGAATACTAAGTCTCAACAAAAGCACATTGAAATCTGTTAGAAAAGTTGTGATGTTTAAGGTAAAAGCTTTTTAGGCTATTGACCCTATTTCTAAGCTTCTAACTTATTAATCATTTTCCATCCTCTTAGTTTTAGAACAGGCCACAGACCTGTAATAAAAAATATTAAAAACAGTTTGGGGGGAATAATCATGGTTGTGCAATGCCCCAAGACAGTCACATGAAGACTCTTATCTCCTGGAGTGAGAGTCACATGTTGAACATGAAGATAGTGTCACAATCTATATTTCCGTTGTTTTTTTCTCCCTTGGGTTTCATCAACCTTCTCTGGCACCTTGTGATAAGAGGTTTATCCATAGAGCTAGAAGAGCTGGATTAGCTGTGAGGTTTCATGGTAAAGAACGAGAGTTGGCATACAAACTTATGGGCCAAATCACGCTTAGCTCCTTTTTTCTGTAAATAAAGGTTTATTGAAATATAGTCATGCTATTTATTTATTGTTGATGGCTGCTTTTGTGGGGTTACAATAGCAGAGTTGAGAAGTTGTTATCAGAGACAGTCTGGCCTACAAAGCCAAACATATGTACTCTCTGAATCTTTATAGAAAAAAATGTATTGATCTTTGGTATAGAGAAAAGAAGTAGGAAAGAAAATGACATTTCTGAAGGTGTTATTAATTTATCACTGGAGTTATTGGATATCCATAGCATTCTCTTTTTATTTTTATTTTTTGGCCATACCCATGGCATGCAGAAATTCCCAGGCCAGGGATCAAACCCAAGCCACAGCTGTAACCAGAGCCACAGCAGTGACGTCGGATCCTTAACCTACTGATCCACCAGGGAACTCCAGTATTCCCTTTTATAAATAAAAAACTTGCACATGTTTATATGCTATTTCTCAGCTCGAACATCGTTTTTGAAACTAATCACCAAGGTGAAGTCCATTATGTCTCCAAGGTTCTCAGCTCAGTTATATTCAATTCTGCAAAGCCTTCTTTAATACTCACAGATGGATCTCACTACTCTTTTCTGAGTACTCACATTTATTCCACTATTAGAGACTATTTCACTTATTCACACATCTACCTCTTCCTCCTAATCTGTAAGCTTCCCTAAATTAAACACAGTGTTTTATTCATCCTTGTATCCATCTCTTACAAACTGCCCTCTGTATAGAGGATGCTCAGTGGATGTTTGTTGAAGTTAGCTGAAAGAGAAAAAGTGGCAAACAGAAGTCTTGAGAAGTGAACTTGCTTAAGGTCACAGAGCCACATGTGATGAAACTGGAATTTGAACCCAGATCTGAAAATTAGTCAAAGACTCTTTCAACTTATTCCACTGCATCTAATCAGAGTTTTCATTTTGGTTCTGGTATTGATAATATAAATTCTAATGACCTTTATCTATAAAATAAAGGATGTTATGTTACGAGATCTCTAACATTTAATGTACTCTAAGATAGTCATTTCACTAAATCATAACAAGAATTATAAAAGAAACAGCTGTGATAAATGGCTATTTTGTGGTTCATGTCAGGGCTGCAAAGGCCACTTAGGTCATCTAATAAAAACACCTTCTTGTGGGGGGGGGTACAATCACCTCCCTGATAGGTGGCTGTTGATCAGTTTTGAATGATATTGAGGTACCACCTAGTTGTGCACAGGCAGGGTCTGGGTGGTCATTGGTTAGGATGCTGAAGAAACACAAACATTGGGGTCGGGGAAGATGGTGGTTAATTGAATGACCTCTTAGTTATGTCTCAGCCTGGAGAACACTAAGACATGTAACTCATCCTTTACTAATATTTCTATTATGTTCACAAAGTCGGTCATTCACTCAGAACTGTCAAGTAGACACACCATTGCTGGACAATTCCACTTATAATTTATATTAAGCCCCAGTTACTTCTGTACGTTAGTGTTTGATTCACCTGCCCAAAGAGCAAAAGTCAACTGAATCAGTAGAAGTAGTATTTAAAGGGTTTTGTTTTGTTTTGTTGCTTTTTAGGGCCACACCCATGACATGGAGGTTCCCAGGCTAGGGGTTGAATCAGAGCTACAGCTTCTGGCTTACACCATAGCCACAGCAACATGGGATCTGAGACACATCTGTGACCTATGCCACAGCTCACAGCAGTGCTGGATCCTTAACCCACTGAACGAGGCCGGGGATCAAACCCTCATCCTCATGGATCCTAGTAGGGTTCGTTAACTACTGAGCCAGGAAGGGAATTCCTAAAGGTATTTTAGATTGGCTAATATTCACTCTCTACTTTCTCCCTCAACTATCTCCACTATTGATTTGGGAAAACCTCCATATTTGAATTTCTAGACTTCCTTTCTAGAAAGAGTGGCCATATGATTGAATTCCATCCAATGAGCTCAAAGTAGAAATCTGTGGGTGGGGTAGAAAAGAAATCTGCAAAAGCTTCTGTGGCCTCTCACAAACGGCATAGACATAGCTGATGTCTTAGCATTCCCCTGTTCCCATCCTATGCAAAAATAGTACATGATGCCCAAAGATGTCAAGCACATCTTGTGACAATGAGAGGAAGGCAAAATTTACAGAGATGTCAATTACAGTATTATGCAACTCTCCTCCTTGAGAAGCTTGTTATGTGATTAAAAACAAACAACTTTGTTTGTCACTGCTAGGTACACTGCTGCTTACAGCCTAGTTCACTCCTAGCTGACACCAACTGTAGAGGGTTTGTGAGACTTTGGAGCCAGAAACACCTGGTTTTGAATCCCCATTCTGACACTGTGTGATCCTGTGTAAGTTATCATCTCTCTCTAACATGCAGGATCTACACTTAAAAAATAGATATAATAATACTCAAAGGACATATGTTATAAGAATCAAAACAGATATCAAATGAAAGCATCATGGAAAGAATGAGGCACATAGTGTGTACTGAACAAATACCATATGTTGTTGTTGTTGCTGTTATTATTAATTGTAGTTGTATTTGTGCCATGTGCACATAATGAGGTAACTCATTGATTCAATGTTTCCTTTTTCTAGTAGTCCCCAAAAACTCATTAAGTAGGAATACTTATATCCATTTAATAGGTAGGCAATCTTAACCTCAAAGAGATGAAATAATTTGCCGAAGATCATAATACAGCTAGGAAATTACAGAAACTGGAATTTTACCTATACTTTAACTTCTTTATTTTTCTCCCATGTCTGTGTTTTCCCTAAATCCAAGATATTCTATAGGATGTTCATAGGTACGATGAAGGGAGTGACATTTAGAACTCTGAGGTAAAGCTAACTCACATTCAATACATATTCTCTCAGAATCTTCTATATGCTAATACATGAAGTGAATCTTCAAGGGGGTGTCATAATAATGACTGTTTCCCATTTTTATGGTGTGCATGGTGTAAAGAGTTCAATTTTGTCCCCCTAAAATACATGCTGAAATCCTAACTCCCAGTACTGTAGAATATGACCTTATTTGGGAATAGTGTCTTTGTAAACATAGAGTTCATTCATAAGGACTGTAAACCAATATGACTATTAGCCTTATAAAGAAAGGGGATATTTAGACACAGAGACAGACACACACACAAGGATGATGTCATGTGAACATAAAAGATAGAGATTGGAGTGAAATACCTACAATCCAAGGAATGCTAAGGTTGCCAGCAAATCACTAGAAGTGTGGATGGAAACATGGAATAGATTCTCCCCTTCACTCCCACAGACGTCAGGCAGAACCAACCTGGCAGACACCTTGATCTTGGACTTCTAAGCTCCAGAACTATGAAACAATAAATTGTTGTTGCTTAAACCATATGGTTTGTGATAGTTTGTTATGACAACACTAGCAAATCAATATATATGGAAAAACACTTTTTGGAAAAAGCTTCTTGATTATATTACCTCCCAATTTCCTACTCCAGGTTGATCAACCCAAGTTCCTTTAGCCATTTCTTATGAAGTATGAGCTAAATGCATGAACTCACTATAAATCTCAAATTACTAATATATAAACAGGATCCTTACCTTATTAATGGGTCCTGAAGTCAGATAATGATGGATCAGAAAATAGTTTCCAACAGGGTGGTGTATAAAGCGGGATATGTAAGTTCCCTCTCTTTGTTTCGAACTTTATTGACCAGATAAAATTCTGGATATATAAACTGCAGGGACATTACTTTCCATTAAGTATTTTTTTTAATAGAGTTGAAAAAAGGACCCTTTCTATTACATTTTATTTCTATGAAAAATTCTCTGAATATTCATGTTTTATTAGAAATAGAAAATCCACTATGGAAAAGCTATCATAAGAAATGTGAAAACTGATGATATCTATATTAACAGTGATACTCCCTTAGAGGTAGAGCTCTTGTGCAGTGTACAACCTAGACAAGCATGCATGGCAACTCTAACGTGGCCCAAACTGTAGTGACCATATAGATATCCTCCACAGGTAGTTGACCTGGTTTTTGTCCTTATGAATTCTGGGTAGGATTAATTAACAAAATGCCCTTATTATGTAATTGCTGTAGAAGGGATTCATATTGAAAAAATATGTGCCAATGTGATTATGCTTGGCAGAGATTTTCCAAACATTTAATTGATTGGGAGCTATGTATAATATCTTCTCATTTATTTAACTAGGTATGATTTTCTTAGTCAGTTATCTCAATGAGTATACCAGTAATTTGCCTTACTAAAGTAACATTCTATGAGCGATTTACTAAAAAAAAAAAAAAAAGTATGGCCAGGACAAATCCTGATTATTCAGGCTTTAAAAAAATCTCAGGCCAAAATTACTAGGGCTACGTTCTTCAACAGCTTCTTAACCTGAAGAGGATCATGGGTGTGTTCCAGGGGCTTCAAAAAAACCTCTTGAAATTATATGTAAAATGTTTGTGTTCAGGTGTGTTTTTCCAGAGATGACTCCATAGTTTTCATCAGATATGCAAAGGTGTATGTGTCACAAAATGGGTTAAAAACCACTGCTGTGTAATGTTGAATCTTGAGGCCTTCCTCACTCATATCTACACTAGGGAGTGCACCTAGAAGGTCTTCATGAGAACTCGCCGCTGACCACAGATGCTCCTTCAGCCAACTTCCATGTAGAAGTGGAGGTTCTTGTCAATGCTGGGTTCCTAAACCCTCCAAAAGATTGGCGAAGATTGAATGAGACAATGCGTGTAGAGCACTTAATACAGAGTCCTGGACACAGTAATCATTCAATAAATGTTCTATAGTACTATCCCTAGTTTGGCTGATTTCTAATGAATAAGGCTCTGTTTTTGCCACCATACAAAACATTCATACTGCATGAGGTATAATCTTTCATTCGGTTCCATTTTGTACTTATCAAAATTTGATTAAACAAAATGGTCTTTATGGAATAATTTCTGAATGGTTTGCTCTTCATTTGGTCTTCTAGACAGTCTAAAAATCTATCTTTGAGTTAATCTAGGCCATCAGTGAGCAATATATCTGTACTAAATCAATGTTACCTATTCCTATCCCACTCGCTTTTCAATACAAAAAATTGCTTTTAGAGTCATACTTTGGCATCAGCCCATCTAAATCTATTAAAGGATTTCCTATTTTAAAGCCCAAGAGATTTAATTATTGTATTTATTATAAACATATTTTTGAGGGCACTGTAAACTCCACTATATAGAGCTCTTTTGGGGAGGACCAATAGGAAATATCTCTTTGCTTTCAGTTCCAGGAAAAATTATGTTTCCCCTGGTAGTAATGGGGGGGGGGGTTTATTTCAAATGTTAGGCACTGTAAATAATAACTGTTACTGCCTATTCTTCTTTTCATTGGTTGCTAAAAAACCCAGAGTAAGGTTTTTATTTCCTTTTAACAAATAGAGAGGATCCCTGCAGCATACATGCTACATATAATGCTCTTGATGACATCATCTATTTCATTTTTTGTTTTTTTGGTCATCATCTATTTTAGACCATTATACCATATTTCTGATTGTTTTCCTAGGGTTTTTTGTTTTTGTTTATTTGTTTTGTCCTTTTGCACTGCACTGGCGGCACATGGAGGCTCCCAGGCTAAGGGTTTAATTGGAGCTGTAGCCACCTGCCTACACCAGAGCCACAGCTACATGGGATCTGAGCCGCATCTGCGCCCTACACCACAGCTCAGGGCAACGTCAGATCCTTAACCCACTGAGTGAGGCCAGGGATCAAACCCGGATCCTCATGGATGTCAATCGGGTTTGTTAACCACTGAGCCACAACAGGAACTCCTGTTTTCCTAGTTTTATTTGTATTTTACTTATGGTATTATATCTGTATTTATAAAACAAGTTAAAATCCTTAAGAGGGGATATAATAGAGACACACATCCATACATGAATACATAAAGAATACATTAAAAAAACTAAATAATGCATGGAACTCATTTACTTGGCAAAGTAATTAACAGCTCTAAACTTTATTGCTTTTAAACTTAAAAAGACATATGGTAGATAAATTAATCCTAAATGTAAATATTGATTTACTAATATAATTTTAATTGAGAGCCTGAAACTGAGTGGGTAACTCCATCATTATTTGTTCTTTTACTATCCTTCTAAAGAATTTGCTATTTTGACAAATTAGTAGTCAGCAAAAACATTAATTTGCCAGTAATCCTAGGAAAGTGGTGATTCCAGTTCTTGGCATGAGGTAAAGACTTAGAAGGACCTTGCCTCAGCAGATTTAAGTTGAAACACTAATTAGAACAGGCTGTAATGATGGGGAGTAGAACAGTCACACTGTACTCCATATCTAAATTCATATTGTAATTAAAATGTAGTCATAGTTCTCAATAACAACAGCTCTTAGGCAAGAAAATTTTAGGGCTGAAATATTAGGCTTACTGAATTCAGATGAGGTTTTATCAGTAAAATTGCCTGAGGCAGATAATGCAGATCTTTGTGCTTAAGCCACACAATATCTTTCTATGAACTTACCTTTTTGGAAAGATGCATTGACTCATAGAATCTTTTTAAACAAGTGAGGCAATACAGTGTAAATAAAAGATGGAGGATTTGGTTCCACCAAACAAAAGGAAGACCTTTTTCCCCCAGAAGTATGAAGTACATGTGTTTTTCTTCCACTAGTTTAAAAAACACCAAACCAGTAGTCCTAAAAACTTGTTTTCTATTCCAGCTCTAAGATCCTCTAGCTCACAGACCTTAAGAAAGACAAGAGGTTTCCTTTTCTAAAAATAGGGGTGATAATATACACACCCTACCTACAGGATAGCTGTAAAGAGTAAATGAGGAAATATACTTCAAGCAAGTGGCAAATGTTTGGCATGTGGTACTCATGTGCCTTTATGTGTAAAAGGGGGAAATGATAGAAAAATGAATCACATAGTGAAACCAAGTCATATAATGAAGTTGTTTTGGAGATGCGGTAATGTATCAACTTGGCTAGACTGAATACATTTCCCAGAATTCCGTTTCTTGTGCATTTCCAGTTTGAGTAACCCACAAGAGATATTCTGTGGGAGATTTAGGGTGCAAATGAAATAACAGATATTTTGTAACACACAAATCTTCTGGCTCACTTCACTGGCATCCACAGTGGCTAGACCAAGGCATTCAGATATTTTTAATGTCTCAAAATAACTTTGTGGTAACAGTATTTCAGATATTCCCTGAAATGCTGAAAAGGGATAATACTCCACCTGGCAACTGCTCATTAATATAGTCTTATGGAACTTTATAAAGAGGAAAGCAAAAGATTTATTTAAACGATTGGGAGATAGTAAGTTTTCAACAATATTTTTTTTAATTTTAGGGATAACTAAAGAGAAAACAGAAGTTTTGCTTCATTTTCTTGTACCCTGCCCTGAATTCTATCCTCTTCATTATAATATGCATTGTTCCTCATCCTCACTTTTGAATACTCAAGTTCTTCCATTATACCAGATATTTTTCATGAGTATTTAAATGTACTCAAATCTCTGACCCATCCTTAAAAAAATCCTTGCTTTATCACTGTGTTTCCCTCCTTTTACTTACAATCAAACACATCAAAACTGTTACTTGTATTCTCTCCATTTTTTCACCTACCACTTGCTTCTCAACTTACTCCAAACTGGATTCCCCCACTTGTCTTAAGGCTATAGAAGATTTCCATGGTACCTACACTCAGTGGACAGTTTTAGGATCTATTTAAGTTTGAAAAACCTTAGAGCTTTATCACACTTCAAATATCCCAAAGCAAACTCACATTCTTTTCCCTACAAATTTGGTCTTCCCCTAGTGTTTCTTCTGTTGATAAATAGCACTATTACTCATCCAGCTGCACAAACCAGAAATCTGAGGAGAGCTGGGAAAAAAATTGGTTATTTTTATTTCTTAGTTTTTACAACGATTTCTAGCCAAAACCAAAAGCCTCCTCTTCTATTGGTCATACTACTTCCTCTCCAGACCAAGAAGCTTACTTTTCCTCAAAACCAGTCTCAATTCAGCAACCATAGTTTCATGAAACACAATCTGCTTAATAAGTGGCAATCATTGCCCTTTGAGTAAAATCTCAGATCCTTAACCCGGACCTCAAGGTTGTATATTATTTCTGTCTTCATTTTCCTCCTCTCTTCTTAACTTTCTGATCTTCCCCATTCTGGCCTGGTTCCTTCCCATCTCAGGATGCTTGCAGGATGATTCGTCTGTTTTTCACAGCTTTCTTCCATAACTTTATTATTTAGTTTACAAACCAACTCCCACTAATCCTTCAGCCCTCATAGTTAAGATTTATTGCCTTCCCAATCTCCCTCATAGGTTAGGCATCCCTGATATAAGATACCCTTGCACTCATGACTTTTCTCTTTTGTGATATGGTTACCAATAAATGCTGAAATGTAACTTCCAGGAGGTCAGAGGCTATGTCTAGTTTGTTCCCTACTATATTCTTAGCATATAGCACAACCCAAGTTCTCAATAAATTTTTGCATTGATGAAATTTCTGATTCAATCATTATTCTAATTCCTCCATAAATATAAAGACTTTCCCCTTTAATACCTGAGTAAAATAGCATAATATCAAATAAAATTCAATATACAAAAATGTTTCATTATGGAAGATTTTTAGCAGTCAAGTCTTTGCATTAAAATCAAGTTTGCAATGCATGATAGATATTCAATAAATATTTGCTAGGTATGTGAATTATAAAGCCGTATTAGACTGTTATAACCTTTTAGGCAATGAAATTGCATTAGTAAATTTAAACTCAAACAAATTATACTTGCTGGCACACTGGTATCCTTTTTCCTCTATGTTTATCTTTATTCCCTTAATTTTGAGAAGGAAGTATACTTTTTTCCCCAAAACATTCTTCCTGGCAGAAAAACTTTGTTTTCAGAGATGAGGAAAAAAAGAGTTTTTTCTGGAAATATGCAGAAAGATTTCTTATTAAAGTAAATAAACTATGGCTGATTACTCTCACCAATGCCTTACAAGTATTGTCTTTAGAAGAATAGGAGCAGATAAAGTTCCAGACCTTAGAACCAACAGTTGTTCCCCAGATTTATCACATCATGTCATGTCACCCACCCTTGCAACCCCAAGCCAGCTCCAGGAACCAGCAGCGCCCATCACCAGTGGGAAAGGTTCTGAAAATTTCTACTCCTACCAACTTCACTGAAGCTGGTCTTTATAACATTAGGCTTACTACATCACTCTGATTCCAATGGGGTGCTTTACTTTCTTTTCCTTTGGCAAGCAATTTTTGGGCATCTATTATATAGCAAGCATAAAATTCTGCCCTCTTCAAGGTAATGTTTTATGGGAATGAGTAATAAATACATAAACTCTGCTTTAGCTCATAATCTATAGGGCTTCCTGACCAAAAGGATGATATAAGAGGACATAAACACAAGCAAGATGTTCTGGCAGCAGAGGAGCTGGACCTGCAAAATCTTCCTGGAGGTGGTAGCCATTGGGCTAGGATTTGCGAGGCAAGTAAGTGAGCCAGGTGATGCAGGAGCACAATAGGGAGAGAAGAGGCTGTGGGAAAGCACATAAGGCATCTACTGTGGTGGCAGCTTTGGAGGCTCACTAGTGTAACTGGAATATGGGAGGAGGAATGATAAAGAAACAGAAAAATATACTAAAGGGTCTTTTCCTTGAAGCTACTAAAATTTTCAAGCAAATGTGACTTAATGAAAATGATACAAGAGAATGGATTAGAAGAGTTAAGATACCCTGAAGGAAAGGAATGTGACTTTCACCCGCTTCCCCCAGCATCTTGCACAGCCAAACATAAGACACTGTTTGATAGATATTTATTGAATATTGTTTCTGAATGAGATCATTTAGAAGGGTGTTGCACTGAGATGCCACTAAGTCATCACTCAGCTGCCTACACTGCAAGTGAAAGAGTTCAGGTCATTTCTAAAGAGAAAGATGACAGGGGCAGGAGGAGAGAGTGTAGGGTATTTGAAGCCCTGATTTTGGAGGCAAAAGCAAAAGGGAAAGGAAGATGAATCAGAGGATGAGGACACCTAAGATGGATGTTTCAGACTCAATCATTTTTCTAGGGGCAATAACTCCCATCTCCACATGTCAACACCCAGAGAAAGAAAACATCATTACCATAAATATACATAATAAAGACTAGTTGGGAGTTCCCTGGTGTGCAACAGGATCTGCAATGTCTCTGCAGTACCAGGATGCAAGTTCTACTCCAGCCCATCACCATGGGTTAAGGATCTGGTGTTGCCCCTGCTGTGTTGTAGGTCACAACTGCAGCTTGAATCTGATCCCTGGCCTGGGAACTCCATATTCTGTGAGGTGGCCAAAAAGCACCACACTAAGTGCTTTTAGGCACAAAACATTCCCTCTATGTATAGCAGTGTTCAAGGCCCCACAGATACAGTCTCTGCCATGGAGCTAAGGCGCCTACAAGAAGACAGAGAACAAACAGGGAAAATAGTAACTATTTAGCATACTCCCAAGCTGAGAGACTGCAAAGCATAATTACTAAGAGTGCAATATTTGGAATTAAGATTCTCTGGCCCGGAATTCCTGCTCAACCACTTTGCTGTGGTTGTTGAGACTCTGGGTAAGTTATGTAACTTCACTGTCTTATTCCCTTTCCTGAAAAATGAGATTAATAGCAATTATTTATGTCTTTGGGTTATACAAAGTATTAAGTATGTTAACAAGTATAAAAATTTTAGGGCAAATGGTAAGCATTGTTAGTAGGAAATACTATTATTGTGGTTTTCTTACAACAATTAGCATTATCAATAAGCAGTAGGAAGAAAACTCAAACTGGGTAAAGAGAAGTAAACAATGCCAGGGTAGGAAATGGAGGTAGAAGGTGATAATTTAGATAAAGGGATCAGGAAAAGTAATTGTGAAGAGATAACACTTCAGCAAGAGACCTAAAAGTAAGGGAGTCATGTGAATTCCAGACAAAGAAGGACAAACACAGAATGAGCCAGTGGGTGGAAACTGGTTTGGCTTGATGGGATTAAGAAATAGTGATAAAACTGCTGTGACTAGAAATGGGTGAGCAAAGTAGACAATGGAGGTGATGTGGTAGGAGGTGAGACAGGAGACTGGGAAATGGTGGATTCATCTGGGGCCTTATGGGTCACTGGAAATATTTTAGATTTTTCCTGTGACTTAAAGCCAGCAAAGGGCTGTGTGCAGAGGCACAGCTTATCTGGATGCCTTTTGAGGATTTATCTGACTCCATATAGTGAATGCACCGCAGAGGGGTAAGGGTGGTAGCAGGCGATGCCTCTGGTATTTTTAATCCACATATCAAATATGTGAAATAAACATTACGCTGCCTATTTTGCAGTAAACAGCATGAGGTTCAGAAACAGTTTATCCAAAGGCACACAGGTATTTTTTCTCTTGATCCATGTGTGTTTTTCATTCTGTAGGAAAGCCTTCCTGGGCCTGACTTGGTCAGATTATCCACTGCACGTTCTCATGCAGCATGGTCCTCGGCCTCCTAACATCTGTCACAGCCTGATTTTACACTAATTGGGTGATTCATGTTTAAGAGCAGTGACAGTACTTATCAGCACACCCTCAGGATCTATATAGCACACAAACTAGCTGTTCAAGAAACTATTTGTAGAATGAATGAATGAACTGTATCGTTAAGTAGAGGGAGCAGAATGAGAATTACGTGAGTAAATACAGCCGTATCATGAATAAAAGAGAAATTAAATTCAATATAGTAACAACAAAGACCCACCAAACCGGAGTATCTGCAGTATTTTTTAAATCTAAGCATTATTTTTCCAATGATTA
The DNA here is from genome assembly GCF_054392235.1 of Sus scrofa. Lineage (NCBI taxonomy): Eukaryota > Metazoa > Chordata > Mammalia > Artiodactyla > Suidae > Sus > Sus scrofa. The sequence continues at coordinate 18,439,378 of NC_139391.1, forward strand.
TTAGTAAAGGTAAGAAAAAAAATATTTCTAAGACGAAAGAAAATTCAAAATAATTTTTAAATCATTCAAAAAGAATCAGAGCATTAAACAAAACACTGCAGATCTTTTCCCAAACGTAATGTATAGTAGTGTTGTTTTAATGACTTTCTAAAAGTTGGCCATGCTTAAGAATTAAGACTATTTATAGAATTGGAAGCAGATGATAAATGAAATTTTTAAAAATCAGAATATTACTATTGCAAAATTAGCAAAGACAATTGCTCATATTTGCAAAGTCCTTTCCTATCTACCAAGAACTGCTGCATATATTATCTCATTGCTTGTTCAGCAAGTACTCAACATTTCACTTACCACCCCCCCCACACACACTCACACACACACACACACACACACACACACACACACACACACACACACACGCTTTCTGGATCATTTCTACAGAGATCTCCTTTACAGTGGCCTTGATAAAAGCTGACTGTGAAATTTTATTAAATTCAGTCCCCATTAAGACTTGGCATTGTCTGAAGCACTATCAGATGATGCTGAGCTCAGTAAGAGCACCTGTTCTTATACCTTCAATTTTCATCAAACAGCAAATCCCAGTCTTTCTTTTTTGGAAATGGAAATGCAAACTAGTCTCTCTTTTTATTGCTATGTGATACCAATTTCCATGTTTTCATTTTCTTTTTTGGGGCCATGTACTAAGTAGATGAAAATGATTTTTGTTCTTAACTCTTTAACACCTCTGAAATTAAGCCCTAGGGAAGCCAGTGATAACAGGTTGTAACCTCTCTAGGAGGTTTGGAAAAATAACTCTATCAACCTTCTGGGAATAAGACGTGGCTATTATTACGCTAAAGCACATCAGTGGCTGCTAGGACATGATGGAGAGATGAGACAGTGTCAGCAAATGTGCCATTCCAGCTCTGACAAATAGGATATACTGAATTTTACAAATGGATGATTTATGTTTAATAATATTTTTAAAGTTTTAAAGAATATTTTAAGGAGGAGTTTCCATCATGGCTTAGTGGAAGCTAATCTGACTAGCATCCATAAGGATGCAGGATTGATCCCTGGTCTCACTCAATGGGTTAAGGAGTTGCTGTGAGCTGTGGTGTAGGTCACAGATGTGGCTTGGATCTGGCATTGCTGTGGCTGTGGCATAGGCCAGTGGCTACAGCTCCAATTCAACCCCTAGCCTGGGAACCTCCATATGCCACGGGTGCAGCCCTTAAAGGCAAAATAAATAAATAAATAAATAAAATAAAATCTTTTTACTGGGCTTTGATCTTGCTATATAGTAGCTCATTTAATCCTAAAACCAATCCATTAGACATGTATCATTATCCCCTAAATCTCATTAATATATACATATTTTTAAACAAACTAAAGATCAAGTCTACACAGCTGAAAAATAGCAGAGCTGGTATTTGAACTCAGGTCATTTCTCTTACATTGTTCTTTCTGCTTTGTCAGTTCCATGCAGGAGAGAGAGAATGCTAGAATAGACATGGTTTTGTTGGGAGATTTGAGTAGGTAAATATATGTGATTATAAGTGAAAGAAATGTAATTTAAACACAGGTCTATCTTACTCCAAACTGTAAGTTACTTCCACTGCCAACAAAATTATTCCCCCCACCCCTTTTTTTTAGGGCCACACATGCGGTATATAGAAGTTCCCAGGTTAGGAGTGGAATGAGAGCTGCAGCTGCCAGCCATAGCAATGCCAGATCCAAGCCGCATCTGTGACATACACCACAGCTCATGGCAACACTGGATCCTTAACTCACTGAGTAAGGTCAGGGATCAAACCTGCATCCTCAAGGATACTAGTCAGGCTCATTACCACTGTGCCACAACGGGAACTTGAAAAATGATCCCTTTTCCAATTCAACGACATGTTTCCCTAGAGTGAATAAACCTTTAAAAATATTCTCCTTTGGAGGATTAAATTTTTTTTTTTCCCGAGGTTGGTTTGGGGTAGACACATATTGTGAAACAGTGGTAAAATAAAAATGAACCAGAAACGAATCTGCAAAAGAAGGACATAAACGAGGTGAGCTCAACAACTGTCCCAGCTTACTGCTAGAAGGCAAGTTTCTAGGAGAGAACAAAAAAGATGGAACCTAAACAGATCTCGACACATTGAGAAGACAATAACTGGAGTTTAAGGTGACCTAGGCAGGTAGAATTTGCAGGCAGAATATCAGAGCGAAAGAGAAATAACACCCTAGAGATCTGAAAAGCACACTCCTCATTCTAGCCAATTCTATGATTGTGTAATAATCTAGGCATGCACAGGATGAAGCTCCATGGGACTGGGGAAAGAATCACTGGAAAGTAATAGACTGAACAATTCCCAGAGCTCACATAAAGATGGGAATACTTTACATTTCCACATGCTAGAGTAGAGAGACCTCATAATATTAGGGCATCAGGTAAAGGACAAAGAAAATATATTGCCCTAGTTATAGTGTAAATTAACCCTAATAATTAAGCCTAGATTTAGGAAAGCCTTACCTAAAAAAAAAAAAAAAAAAGATTAAAAGCCTCAAAAGTATTAAATTGATTCTTCACAAATTAATGGTGTGCCAGAGAAAATCCAATAGCCTAAACGAATACAGCAACCCCAGAAACCAACAACATTAAGTACACAATGTCAAACCCTCACCCAAAAAAATGAATGGGTATGCAAAGAAGCAGGAAAAGATGACCCATAATCAGGATAAAAAAATTAATAGATACAGAGCTAGAAATTATAGAGGACATGGAATTAGAAGATAAAAATATTTGAAGAGTTAACATAAAAATATGCCCCACATACTTAAAATTGTATAGAAAACATGAACAGAAGGAGGAGGATGAGGAAATAAAGAATGTATTAAGATAAACATCAAATACCTGAGGAGTTCCCGTCATGGCTCAGTGGTTAATGAACCCAACTAGCATCCAGGAGGACTCAGGTTTGATCCCTGGCACTGCTCAGTAGGTTGAGGATCCAGCGTTGCCATGAGCTGTGGTGTAGGTCACAGATGCAGCTCGGATTCCACGTTTCTGTGACTGTGGTGTAGGCCAGCAGCTACAGCTCTGACTCAATTCCTGGCCTGGGAACATCCATATGCTGTGGGGTGCAGCCCTAAAAAGACTAAATAAATTAATACATATATACATATATACCTGAAGTGAAAATATGCTAGATGGAAGTAACCACAAATTAAGACGCTACAGAAGAAGACAACAAACAAATTTGAAGAAATAGTGATGGAAACTATTCAAAGTAAAACACTGAGATTTAGAAGGACTGGAAAAAAAATGAACACAGCATCAGTGACATGTTGAATGATATCAAACGCTCTAATATATGCACAAATCAAGTCCAGAAAGTGGAAGAGGGAAGAAAAACTATTTGAAAAAATAGTGACTAATAATTTTCCAAATGTAATAACTATAAAATCACAGCTTTAAGAAGTTCAAAAAAACCCGTATCAGAATAAATGGAAGAAAAAAACAACTCATTATCAAAATGAATCTGAAAAACAGCAGGAGAAAGGGGAAAAAAAGGAGCAACTAATGGAGGATAAAGGTAGAAAGAAAACTGCAAGGTGGCAGATTGAATTTCTAGCTTATAGTTATAATTACATCAAATATAAATAGTCTAAAATATTCAATTAAAAGGCAGAGATAGACTGAATAATAAAGCAAGATTCATCTATGTGATATCTATAAGAAACTGAAACGAAATTAAACGATACAGTATTAGTTCCCCATAAACTGAACTCTTTAAGGATGTAGGCTATATCTAATTCAACTTGCATTTCCAGTATCCAGTTTAGTACTAGCACCCAGAATCTACTCAAAAATACTTATTGAAAGAGTGATTATATTTAAAACTTATTTCATAAGACATGCAAGGATGATCCCCAAAAAGCATTGGTGAAATGTTCACTTTCTCCAAATTAATAGATTCATAAAAAGGGGTTTTATGACAACTACGCAAACATGTTTTTAAGAGTATATTGTATGATAACTGATTTTTTTAATGGTTAATTTATCTATTTCACCTGAAAACTTCAGAATTTAATTAACTTCTAAGTCAAGTGTTAGCAAAATTTTTCTATAGAAGACCAGATGGTAAATACTTCAAGCTTTGAGAGCCATGTAGTTTCTGTAGCTGCACCTAAAATGAATGAATGACCATGTTCAAATAAAACTTTATTTGCAAAAATCAGAAAGAGGCCAGATTCTGTGAACTGTAGTTTTCTAAGTCCCATTCTAAGCACAGGATGATTGCTCAAAGTCTCTGTCACTATGTGTGACCTATTCCTGGAATAAGGCACTTATCACTATTCTAGAAATCTCTGATCTGAGCCAGCAGTAGATGCACATATCTCTTACTGTTACCCTGTATCTAATTTTCTTGGTTAATGCAAATAGAAAAGACAAGATCTCAGACACTGACAGGTAATTTACTTCCTATATCCAAACTCTTCAAAGCTGCTTCATGCTTTCACTGTATTGTCATAGCCTATGGAGCTGGTAACTTTGAAAACAATCCTAAACTGTTTAAAGTGTCCAAAGTCACCCCATCAGCTCTTGTTTTCACTGAGGTTGAAGGTTTGATCAATTGTACTCAGGACATGCACTACACATTGCAATAATCTGCTCAATTTACTTTTCCAAAATACCCGGCATTGGCCTTTTGCTCAGCATGTCACAACTTAAAGAGAAAATTATCAAAAGGCAAGAAAGTTATCTTACAAATACTAATAATAACAATTTATTTTATGTTTGTCTGCTCTTCATGACTTTCTGTGTAAACATTCTTCCAAACTAAGGAGTTAGAGTTAATTTAATGACCATTTGGTCATTAAAAAAAGTATACAGTCAAAACTTCACTATGTCAGATAAATAATATGAATTCTATTTAAGGCAAGTTACTAACTCAGGAAAAATGGAACCATTCATAAAGGAAAATTATGCACTTGGTGTCAACATACCTGTCTAAGGTAAAGATTAGGAATTCAAGATTTAGAGTATGATTCTGTTTTATTAGTTTCGGTATAACCCTATATGAGTTATTTGGGCTTTAAGATTCTATTTTTTTCACCTGATTAAGTTGCAAACAAAGTATACTTCATTAGGAGTAATGTGAGATTAAATGGAGTAATGCATGAAAAGCTTAGAAAGAGTTTCATAATAAAGCTTATTAATGAGCATTTAATTCATGTTTAGTATTATTTTCATTTTGTGTGCTTGAAACAGTGTTGAGAGAGAAAAACAGACTTATATATAATCTAGAACTCATGTATAACCAGTTATTTTCTATAATCACCCGAGTCTAGTACCATGTCTGATTACTACTAGTCAAATATTGTTTGTTGAAATTAAAATGAATGAAGTCTCTACAAAAGGGACACCTTTTTCTACATTGTAATGGCTTTGTCTTATTAAACAGTTCACTTCCATTACCAAAGTGGGCCACTTGAAATCTCTAACTTAGGAGTTCCCACTGTGGCTTAGTGGGTTAAGAATCTAACATGGTCTCCATTAGGATGCAGATTTGATCCCTGCCCTTTGCTCAGAGGGTTAAGGATCCAGTATTACAGCAGCAGTGGCATTGGTCGCAGATGTGCCCGGGATCTGGTGTTGCCATGTCTGTGGCATAGGCCCCAGCTGTAGCTGTGATTTGACCCCTAGTCTGGAAACTTCCATATGCCACCAAAAAAAGAAAGAAACCTCCAACTAGATTCCCATTTAAATGTATATTTTATACATATATTTTATAATATATATTTATATGACAGATGTTATATATATGTAACATATATATTGTTGACACCAAATGTATATAACTTGGATAAGTAAAGTTAACTACTCAAACCAAATGTATATAACTTGGATAAGTAAAGTTAACTACTCAAACCTCTGAGTTTAGGTACTAATTATTCTGACTTAGAAATGAGAAAGATAAGTTCCAGAGAAATTCTCCCAGCCACCATGAAGGAGTGTTAGGTTGAAACTTTAGATTTGACATGCTTTGGAATTTATTTTTTAAACCACTGTGCTGTTGTGTCTCTCATTAGAAGTACAAGTTCCTACAAATTCCCAAGGATCTCAAAGGGAAGAAAAAGTTCATACCTCATGCATATAAAACATCTCATTTATTAGATGCCTCACTTTCAGGCAGATATGATAATTTATTTTTCAGATGAGGAAGCTGGATATTAAATAAGCTAAGTAACTGGCTTTTCTTCAGGGAATTTAAAAAAGGAAGAAACACACAAAGAACAGCTTCATTTAACCATTCTATTGTAAATGGGCCCTTAAAACAAGTTGTCTCTCTCTTCAATTATGCCTTTAACCAAGTCAATAAAGGGCTTCATGCCACAGACATGCTTAAAGCATTAGGAACATGCCTTTACCAAATTGGGTAATGTCACATAAAGACCGCTGGAGAGAAGAACTGGACACGGAAGTCATGGGGCCAGACATACTAGCAATATAAAAATCACACAAAGGAAATAGACCTTACCCTCTGCCAGGTATATGCAGGTGCATTTGATCATCACAATACATGAGGCAAGCTTTATCCTCTCACCCTACTTATAAGGGAACTGCAGTTCAGAGAAGCTCCCTAACTTGCTCCAAGTTTCTCAACTGTTAATGATAGGGCCAGTTTCTGAATCCATTTGTTTATGGTATTTTAGTGAAATACCATAAACAAACTTCAAATGGACAATATAAATAACAATACAAATGCACTTCCTTTTATACATAGGACAGCTGCTCAATATACATAATCCACTTGAAGACTTAATATTTAACAGTCTCACAGATCTGAGTTGCCTCTCACATGGTGACAAACATATTTTTTCAACTCTTCTCCATACTTAGAATCCCAATGGAAACTTGAAATGTTGTTAATTTAAAGGAAGAAAAATAAGCTATGTATTTACATCTTGATAATCCACCCTCTCTGAGGAAACTTCTAATCTTCCCTTATAGTAAGTAAGGAAATCAGTAAAGTCATAGTACAAAATTTAGTCAGACAGGCTGAGTCTAGGTGTAAGTTCTGAGTTCTGACATACTAGTGGCAAAAACATGATTCTGAAATTCCTGATCCATGTAAGATTGTTGAGAAAACTGGATGTGATGATACCTTCTCCTTTGTAATACTGAGATAAACAATTAACTTGGCAGAGCTTTTTTTTTTTTTTTGAGCCATTAATCTTTTGTTGAGGCGTGCATAAGAAGTAAAGAGAACCACATGTATCTTTGCAATAAATGTGCATAACATTTGAATACAATTTGACTAAATCTGTCAACATAGTTTCATTTTACATGTGCATTTTATTGAATTAATTAATATTTTCTCTTCGTCTGTCCGAATGGTTTTACTTAGTATAATGCCTTCCAAGTCCATCCATGTAGTCGAAAATGGCAAGATATCATTCATTTTGTGTAGCTAAATATTATTCCTGTGTGTGTGTATGTCACTTCTTTATCCATTCATCTACCCACGAAAACTTAAATGGCTTCCATAATCTTGACTATTGTAAACAACATTGCAATGAATATGAGTATATATATATTTTTAAATTAGTGTCTTTGTGTTCTTTGAATAAGTATCAGAAGTTGAATTGTTGGATCTTATGGTAGTTTTATATTTAATTTTTTTTTTAGAAACCTCTATATTGTTTTCCATAATGGTTGCACCAATTTACATTCCTACCAACAGTGCACAAGGGTTCCTTTTTCTGCTTGCCAATACTTATTATTTCTAATCTTTTAAATAATAGCCATTCTTAAGAGGTATGAGGTGTTATCTCACTGTGGTTTTGATTTGCATTTCCCTGATAATTACTTATGTAGAGAGCATTTTTTTCTGTGTCTGCTGGCTATCTATATGGCTTCTTTGGAAAAACGCCTATTCAGATAATTCTGCCCATTTTTTAACTGGATTGTTTCTTTTTTTTCTTTTGAGTTGTATGAGTTCTCTACTTACTTTGGATACTAGCTCCTCATAAGATATATTGTTTGCAAATATTTTCTCCCATTCAGCCTTTTCGTTTGGTTGATGGTTTCCTTTGCTGGGCAGCTTTTTTATTTTATTTTTATTTTGATGGTCTCATTTGTTTATTTTTGCTTATGTTGCTTTTGTTTTTGGAGTGAGATCCAAAATATCATTGCTAAAATCTAGTTAAGGAGTTTACTGCCTATGTTTTCTTCTAGGAGATTTATGGTTTCAGGTCTTACAGTCAGGTCTCTAATTCACTTTAATTTTTGTGTATGTTTTAAGGTAGTGGTCCAGTTTCATTCCTCTGCATGTGGCTATCAAATTTTCTCAACACAATTTATTCAAATGACTGCCTCAAGCTGCGGTGTAGGACACAGGCACAGCTCTGATCAGGTGTTGCTGTGGCATGGTGTAGGTTGGCAGCTACAGCTCCAATTCAGCCCCTAGCCTGAGAACTTCCATATGCTGCAGGTACAGCCCTTTTTTTTCAAAGTGTGAAGCAGCTGGATGTGGGATCTTAGTTCCCAGATCAGGGATTGAACCCAGGCAGCAACAGTAAAAGCATTAAGTTCTAACCACCAGACCACCAGGGAACTCCCAATATTTTTTTTTTTTTTTTTTTTAAGGACAGCCTTTATTTTATTTTAGTCTATTTAGGGCTGCACCCATGGCATATAGAGGTTCCCAGGCTAGGGCTCAAATCAGAGCTGTAGCTGCCAGCCTATGCCACAGCCACAGTAACGCCAGATCCGAACCACGACTGCAACCTACGCCACAGCTCACGGCAATGCCAGATCCTTAATCCACTGAGCGAGGCCAGGGATCAAACCTGCGTCCTCATGGATATCATTCAGATTCGTTTCCTCTGAGCCACAATAGGAACTCCCAATAATTGTTATTTTATGATTGAACAAGTTTTGCCAGTATCTCCCTCCAAAAAAAAAAAAAAAAAGTAAACAATATTCCTATTCTTCTCATGGTTAACTCAACTGGGTATCTAAGACAAAAGTCCTGAGAGCCTCTATTAAAATTTTGTATCATTATATGGAAAATTTTTGTAAATGTACCATAAATTTATATATTAGAAAAGAATCTTTCCTGTGTGATATATGGGGAAGATTATTTCGTTTCCTCTCAGCTAGACTTTGATTTTTACATTATTAAAGAAAAAAACCTACTTAATGGAAAAAAGGAAGACTCTTTGAGAAATCATAGTATTCTAAAATGGCTTTATTTTAGAATGCGATTAAGAAAGTCTATATCTTCCTCTCTTTTTAGGTGGCAGACTTTTGAGATTTACCATCAAGAATTTTAAGAGATAATTTGTGTAAAGTACATTTATATGTAAATTAATTTGATAAAATGCAAATAGAGACATAGCAAAAAAGAGGAAAATTAATGACATATTTAGATTCACATTGTAAAAAGTGACTTAAGCATTGTTTGATAATGATTGGATTCAATCCAATTAGAATTTTAAAAGTTCAGAAAATATCTGAAGTATGTTAGCAAATTCATAGCTTTATAACAATAATAATTTCAGTGTTGTTTTCTATTTCACAAACTAATTATGCTGGATGACATATGCATATTCTAATTATACATAACAAAGAATGGCTTAAATTGGACTTCTTGAAAAGGTCCATCTGCTTACAAAAAGCTGTGATTTTGCTATTTAAAGAAGTGAAATTTGTATTTAATAAAAGCAAAATGTATAAATTAGCTTTCACTGTTCTTGCCTTACAGAAGATTCAAAAATTGTAGAAATCTAAAAATTATAGCTTTAACTTCTCATGAACTATCCTTGCATTGCTTCAATTTGTGGTTGCTTAGAAACGTTACAGGCAAAGGGGTTGATTCTTTCCAGATGCTACTAGTCTAACCACACTTTATGTTTTTGATTTAAGGCTATTCTGTTTAATAGTGTTATAAATACATGTTTCTCTAAAAAGTCACAAACATACAAATCAAGTTCTCTTAGTGGTGCATCTTTGGAACCTATTTCTTATTCATATGCAAAAAAGCCTCTTCTGTGTTCAGCTTCCACTGGCTTTACTACAGGCAAATTTATACTGAATGACCTGTGCTATTGTCATTTATCCACAGGATTTATTTCCCTCGTTTCCAACTATGTTTCTGATCAAGTACTCTTGATAGCACTGTCATTCACACTCATTTTTCAAATGCTTATTGAGAGTGATACGTTGGCCTTTTACTAAATAATCAGTCATCTCACCAAGCACACAAACATATAGCAAAAGATGAAACCACAGAATTGCTGGCCTATTTGAACAATGACCTTAGCTAATAACTACAGACTTCCATGGACACTTTAGAAAAAGAGCTGAAAGAAAGACAGAGAGAGGGGAAGAGAGAAAAAGAGAGAAAGGGATTGAAGCAATTGAGGCCTCAAAGCAAACTTTTATCCATCGTGGAGGAGACTCAAGACCAATTTTTACATTCTAGCTCACTGACTCTCTGGATGTTCTCAATAATGTCACTTAATTTCTAAGAATTTTGTTTATACCAAGTAATAAACAGGGATATTTTTAAAATACCTATTAAGGTACTTGTGAGGAAAAATTCTGAAATAATAAGAGGGAAAAAACTGCTTATCATACTGGGAGGAAGTAAATAATAGTTGAACTGTTACTTTGTCACTAAACCAAAAAAATATTTTGGGGAGGTTTTTGTGTTCTGAGCTTTTTATTTTTAAAATGTCCTTAAAATCTCCAAATCCCCAAAAATTTCTGAACAACATTCTGTCTTTCTCTAAAGATTGAACAAAATACATTCACTTTCCATCAAATCTCTGTAAATCAAGATCAAAGGTAACCCCAGGCCTAATTTCACAGTATGGATTTAAAATGGAAACACAAAGATAATTTTCACATATAACATTGTGAAAATTTACATCAAAAAGTCCTTTGAACATCTTGATGATTTAGAAGAACACATTTGTTCCATATTCGTAAGTTTTAGCTACTTTTTTATTTTACAGGTAGAAAAAATTAGACTTTGTTTTAATGAAAGCCCACCTACCTGAATCAAATCTCAAATAGATGGCTTGATGCTTCTTATCTAAAATTATTTGTTTAATGAGGAAAATGTTATCTCTAGACCCCCATCCCTTATAATCCTTCCTGAGTATTCTTTAGCTCTCGAAACCTCAACATGCCCAAAACCAAGCCTAGGTAGATTTTCCCTAAATCTGTCCTTTCCACTGTTCTCCTCAATTCAATGCTATGTAATCTACCCAATTTAGCTACTTCAGAATAAGTCCTGATTATTGCTCTCTATACCCCATGAGGCTCAATTGCTCTTCTGGACACACTGATTCTTTATTGTAAACAACTTGGAAATTGTCACCTTTTTGGATATTCTTTCTACCACTTCCTTGGTTCATGTTTTATGAACTCTGGCAATATCCTCCAAACTTATTTTCAGCCTACAACCTTTCCCCCACCTTCATTTTATCACCTATGAAAACAGAACTGGTGACTACATAAAGCTATATCAAAATCTTTGGTGGATGCCTATAAACACTGGCGTTTATAAGCCTGAGCTTCTTCCCATGGCACCCAGTCTTGCCCTTCTTTACCCAATACTAAAGCCTCATCTCCCACTGTTCTTGCTCCTTTGTCCTCTACTCCAATCACACAGAACTATGAATTCTCCATCAACACCACATGCTATTTTAGAATTTCCTATTTTTACAAATGCAACTGATTCCCTACTTTTAAAGTGGTATTCTCCATCTCTCCAGTTGGTGGACTAATATTCAAACTTCCACATCCAAGTCTAAGGTAACCTGCCCGGAAAAACTTTCTACCTCCACCAGACAGACAAATCCCTGTTCTTTTCAAGTCATCCATAGTGCATCCTCCATATTCCCATGATAACACTTTTCAGAGTCAACTACCAGTAAGTGTTCCGGTGCATAATTCTCCTAAGAGACTGTGAGCTCATTAATGGAGGGTCCTTGTCTTCTTAATCTTTTTTGTCTTACACCCTGGAGCTGTATCTGGCACAAGATATTTGACATGTTTGCTGAGTTAATGAATGAATGAGGGATCACCACAATCATCAGGCTGCTGTTATCAGTTGGGCCTTTGAAAACTTACCAAGTGGCAATGCCATTTAGTCTGATGACACAACATGTTGTGTTAATCTCATTATATAATGATCACATTGCATTTTTACATCTTTTATCTTATGTGGATAAACAAAAAGACTTCATCAATAAAGCACTTAAAATTAGACATTTTTATTTACATGTCTTTGCCTATATATTGAATATTACAACTTTGTCACATGGCTTCATCTTGTTTAATATTAAACTACACATTACTTTTGAAAGACTGGAATTTTTTTTAATTACAGATTTAGCCACCCATATTTTAATACTAATAATTATTGAGGCTAGAACCTTTTTACCTAAGACAACATCTCTGCTCTTAGTTTCTCACATATATAATTTATTTACCTTTCCATTATACTGCATATATTCATTATAGATTATCACACATGGTTTGTGACAAGGATGTGTCCTTCTTGGTTGTTAAACACATTAATGCAGAGGCTTTCTTTGGGTATAACCTAATTAATTAAATCTTGTTCAGTGACTTGTTTGTGATTATTTCCATAATTGCTATTTCATACAAACTTGACCCATTTGCCTTTTAAATAAGCTTTTTGTATCATGTTGATGTCTTCATTTTCTTCACATTAATAAGATATTGATAAAATATAAATTCAGGAAGAGAAATAGCCATACTAATGAATTTTTTCACAAAGTATTCTTTCTAAATTTGCTTAAAGTGCCATTAATCTTTTATTTGGAGTCTAAGACATTCAATTCTATAAGCTTTAATTCTCTCTCTCACTTTTAAATTCTTATTAGCATGACTTAAAAAACAAATCACTATTTGAGTGTTTTATTACCCTTATGAATCCCTTGCTGAGTAAAGGAGATTAAGAACAGGCTATTATTTATCTAAACCCAAATTCTAGATGAAGGCAGGGGATGGAGGGGGATGAAATATTAGAAAAAATGTTAGAAAAATCACTATTGAAATATAGGATCACATTGACCTTAAAGGATAAACAGGAACTTTAAAGATAAATGACAGCATTAAGGATAGGACATAAAAGACTGGGGAATTTAAAACTGAATTCTTACCAAATTAAGAGCTACTTTTGTGTCAGTATGAATGCAACTGCTTACATGTCAGGAAAAGGCAGGTCCAACAACCTTTCAAGAACCCAAGAACTACTAATACAAACTATAGTAATTTAGTATATATTCTCATTTATTTTCTATTTATATTCCCTCTTCTTGTAAAAGTAAGTTAAAGCGTCTTATTATAAAAGACATAAACCTAACATCAAATTTTAAAGAAATCACTTATTAGCACTGGAGGTACCAGGGTAGCAACCACTTACCCTAATCATTGTTAATGAAAAAGCAAGAGATAAACATTTATCTTCTCTTTTCTGTATAAACTGATGTTTAGAGACCATTAATGACCCCAGTTCATGAGGAAAAATTCCTTTTGAAAATTTCCATGTAATACATGCAGAGAAAATGATGGAATTAGAAAATCACCAAATGACAACCTCTTGAAAAAAATAAAGGTAACAACCATCAAGAGATGGTAAAATCGTTAGATGAAAAGATTAATGCGGCACTTCACAATAAGAGGGTCAGAATGACAAAAACTGCACCACCAATTAGTCTCAATATCATTATTGCCTTCTGACTTAATGCAACATAAAGTACACAGCACTACCCACAAATTATTCATGCTAAGGAAATTGAATCCACACGTAATCCAGCCTTTATACCTATTTTCTAATTTATAGGAAATATGAATACGGAAATATTTTATACACCATAAGAAATTCCACCGACTTCATTTTCAATGAATCTTTGGAATTAAAAAGATTAGAGAGAATGTAAAAGTAAAAACAAATCAGAAAGGCAAGATGTACACCTTGTATGGATCCATTCTTGAGTAAGCTGACTATAAAAACAAAGTACTGGATAATATTAAAGAGGTATTGGTAACTTTCTAGGTAATTATGTAGAAATTATTTGTCAAATGATATACATTAGGATTGTCCAGTTGAATAGTGTGATACTGCAGCTTTAAAACACTATAGTAATTTCGACAAAATGTTGAAGTCTGCTGTATACCTAGGGGCTAGGTATATGGGAACCTATTATATCTTCCCTACAATTTTATCTACTTTTGTACATCACATAAGTCTGAAAACTTTTCTGATAAAAGGTTTCAAAATAGAGGATAAATACAAATACACACCCACACACATTAATTGACTGATTGACTGACTGATAGTATAACTAATCTGAAGAGAAACTGCAGGAATTTTTCAGAAGCCACAAATGAATTCAGAGGCAGAGCTAAGTCCTGAAGCCACTAGCTTCCCTAGAGACATTTATCATTCCCAATTGCCAAAATGGTCACTTACAATGAACTCCTAGATGAGAAGACTTATGCTAGGGCACACACAAAGTGGGGGGTTGGAACAAAAATCCCTGCAGAAAACTGGGAACCCCAATGCTCATATCCTCAATAGAAGGGTCCACTAAGAAAATATCTATCCAGCTGTTATATTTAACATGTTGAATCCCTAATCCCCAGTGGGGCTAAATTTGGACATGGATCTTTTAAGGAGGTAACTAAGGTTAAATGATGTCATAAGGGTGGGGCCTTGATCTGACAGAATTGGTGTCCTAGTTTGTTAGAAGAGACACCAGACACATGCACTGAAGCAAGGTCATGTGTAGGCCTAACAGGAAGCCAGACATTTACAAACTAGGAAGAATGCTTTCACCAGAAACCAAATTCACTGACACTGTGATCTTGGACCTCTCAGCCTCCAGAGTTGTGAGAAAACAATTTTCTTTCCAGCCTGTGATATTTTGTTACTGCAGCACAAGCAGATCAATATACAAAAAAAGACGCTGAGGAAGTTTAGCAGTCATGGCTTTGACAGTGAATGGAAGCAAGGGGGTTAAAAAGAAATCTCCCATAAGTATTTGTAATCACAAACTTGCCCCCCCCCCTTTTTTTCAGATTTGAGGCTCAGTTTCACACTACCTGTGTATAAAAAAGCATCACATTGGGTGTAATCGAAAATTGTAAATCATCCTCAATCTAGATCTCAAAGAATTAGCACATATTACTCTCTAGAGAAGATGAACTCTAAAGTAAACCATAAAAAACAATCATAAAATTTTTAAGAAAATAAATCATGATTGAGAGTCAGCATAAGAAAACAGAGTAAATCACAAACACTTTAAACCACAAGGTAAATAATACACAGTAGCTATGTGTTAATATTTCAAGACATAAAAAATAAAAATCAAATGTGTGAGTTAAAGACTACTAAAAATAGCAAGTAGATCCAAAGAAATCAAATAAAATTTTCAGAAATGAGAAAAAAAGCAGCCATTTAGAATAAATATTCGGAGAATAAATAACAAATTAGATTCAAATGAACAGAGAATTAGGAAATCAAAAACAGATTTAGGGAAGTTTCCCTGCAAAATATCATGGACAATAATAAAATGAAAAATGAAATAAAGAAATTAATAAAGTGGGGTGTAGAACAAAATGGTCCTGTATATAATATCACAGGTAGCTCATAAAATACCTTTGAGAAAATTAGAAAAGAGGCAGCACAGTTGGGCAAATACAGATCCTTGGGCACACAAGCTGGCAAGGAGAGCATGGGCTGACATTCAGGACTTATTTTTCCCCTCTCCTGGGCACTTTCTGTAGAGCAGAACTTGCAAGCCCATTCAAAGCATCTTGCCAATATCTCTATCTCTTTTTTTTAATACTTTTTTTTTTTTCATTATAGCTGGTTTACAGTGTTCTGTCAATTTTCTACTGCCCAGCATGGTGACCCAGTTACACATATAAGTATATATTCTTTTTTCTCACATTATTGTGCTCCATCATAAGTGATTAGACATAGTTCCCAATGCTATACAGCAGGATCTCATTGCTTATCCATTCCAAAGGCAATCATCTGTATCTATTAATCCTAAATTCCCAATCCATCCCACTCCCTCCCTCTTGGCAACCACAAGTCTATTTTCCAAGTCCATGATTTTCTTCTTTGTGCAAAGGTTCATTTGTGTTGTAAATTAGATTCCAGATATAAGTGATATCATATGGTAATGGACTTCCCAATATACTTCTAATGAGAGTTCCAACAGGGAGGAGGGAAGGGGAGGCATTATTTCAAAAAAGGTTGGCTGTGAATTTTCCAGAACTGTAATATTAAAGTCCATAGACTTAGGTAGCATGATGAAGTCCCAACAGTATTCTAGACAACAAAACAAAACAAAAACAAACACTAAACCTAGACTCACTAGAGTAGGTCTTAAACTTAGCTACAGAGAAAAGGTGAATACCTACAAAGTAGCACGACTTAATAGAGAGTAAAATGAAAACTATAAGAGAGTAGAATTATATCTTCAGAGTGAAAAAAAAAAAAACTAACTCTAATTTAACACCAGGTAAATATATATTAGGGGGATATACATTCTTCAAACATATGAAACACTTACAAAAACTTATCCCACACTAGGTAGGCCACGGATAGAGTCCTAACAAATATCAAATAATTGGGACCATAAAGACAATATTGTTGACCATTAAATAACTAGAAAGCAAGGATAAATAGCTTTGAAAATGAATATATTAGGAAAATTTTAAAGTTTATTTCTAAATAACATTGGAATTAAAAAAGACAACTAAACAGCAATACTACTAACTGCTTATTAAAATGTGTGGAATGTTGGGTGAGAAAAATTTAAAGCTTTGAGTAAAACAAACAAATAAATAAAACTTTAATGAAGAAAAAAACTCTGAAATCCAATAAGCAAAGTATTCAAATGAAGAAGTTAGAAAAAAATAATAAAGCCAAGGTAGGAAGAAGATAGTAAAAAAAAGAGAACAAAATACAAAGTACGTACAGTAAGGAGAATCAATAAAGCCAATAAAATTGGCAAAGTGTTAGAAAGATCTCTCAAGAGAAAGAGAGAAAACCAGAACACTGTGTAACTCAAGGGGACACATTCATATTATACTCTACATAAATGATGTGTCCTGGGGTTGTGACAGGGGAATCTGATTTAAAAAGAATACAGAAGTTCCCATTGTGCATCAACGGATTAAGAACCTGACTAGTATCCATGAGGACATGGGTCCATCCATGGTGTTGGTTGCAGATGCAGCTCAGATCTGGTGTTGTTGTGGCTGTGGCTAGCCCAGCAGCTGCAGCTCCAACTCCATCCCTAGCCTAGGAACTTCCATATGCTGCAGGTGCAGCCCTAAAAAGAAAATGAAATAACCATGTTGATCGTGTCCCTTAACATTATGAAAAAGGTAAATATTAGAAAACATATAAATAAACAATTTAGGAATGAAAAGACAAATAATTATAGATACAGCAGAACATTTAAAAGAATAGTAAGAAAAACTTAGCCAATAAATTTAAAAAACTGTCTATAAGAATTGGACAAATTCCTTGAAATTCATTACTTAACTAAACATGGCTCAAAAAGAAACCAAAAGCCTGAATTATCTTAAAACTATTAAAGAGAGCAAATAAAAGTTTAAAATATTCCTAGAGGCTTAGATAGTTTCGCAGATAAGTTCTACCAACCAATCAAGAGGGAGAAAATTTCACTTACAATAACTCTTTTACAGAATAAAGAAAAGAGACATACTCACCAGCTCAATTCTGAAACTAGTAAGATACTAAAATTAGGCAATCTCTACAATCATAGATGAGAAAACCCTTACCAAAATCTTGCCATACTGAATCTAACCACATGTATATGCAGATACAAAATACACACACATTTTAATACATAAATTCATCATGACCTAATTGAATTTATGCAAATTGGGTTTAATATTAGAAAAGCTATTAATGTGATTCAACCTGTAATTAATATTAAGATAATTAATATCAAGATAAGCTTATACTTTATGACAATTTAGTGATGATAAGATATGTAAAATATCTGAGGGTCTGACAGCTGATAGAAGCTCAATAAACAGGATTTTTCTCCTCCCTTCTGAAATGCTAATGAACTGGTGTGTCATTTTCTTTAGTTACAAACAACCAACTCTGACAAACTTAATCAGGGAGGAAATTGGAAGAATGAGGGAAAGCTTATAGGATAAAAAAAAAAAAAAAAGCAGACATGGAAAAGGCAGCTGCTGGAATGATTAAATTCCAACAGAATTTTAGATAGTCTAATCTGCTTGTCAGAGGGTAGCATCTGGCAGAAGGGGCAGATTATGGACTCTGGGTATGGGGTTGGCTTCTGCTTCAGGAGCATGGGGACATGTAACTTGATTTATAGTCGCATCAAAATTTCCATCAGTGGGAGAGAGGTGATTCCCTGGAAGAAAATGGAGTGCAATTAGGAAGCAAAAAATGAAAGTTGGGCAGGCAAAAAATGAAAGTTGGGCAGACAAAAGAGACACTACCCCCTCCAGCGTTTAGTTGGAAACAGTCCTATTATGAAGCAGAACAAAGGTGCTTCCACAAATCTGTTTTTCTGCCAGAAATGAGTTTAACCTTCTCTAATTTAGCTCTTTTTTACTATATAGATGTCTATAAGGGTCTATAAGTTCTCTTTCCTCCAACTGATCCTTTCTCAGCGCTTCGAGATAAGAGGTTAAACCACCAGAGAGCTCTCATCAAACCCCTCTTGGAGATGGTCAAAAAGTATGCTGCACAGTTGAAAAATGATGGAACACTGTAAACCAGCTATAATGCAAAAAAAAAAAAAAATCATTATAAGTTAAAAAAAAAAAAAAGAAAAGGTATCAAGCCAGTCTCTGCTAATGGAGACACTTTTCCAGTTGCCTCCCCAATCCTATGCCAGAACATAATGTTTACTTATTGCCAATGCATAAACAATCCAAGATTGTACCTGTAGTTTAAAATCAGACTCAAATGAAAGTCGAGAGGCTCCTCTCCAATGACATTCAATGATGAAGTATCATGAAGGTTCCAGTCTTTCTTTACTCACTCAAGGTAGAGACTGGTTATCCCTGCACCTGGTTATAGGTGAGAGAATCCATCCTCCAGACTTTGTTTAATAATAGCCACTCCTCTTTAGAGGCCAATCTGGCTTTATATAATGGAGTTAGCACATTTACAAGAAACATTAGTACCCCTCAGTTATGAAGTCTTTAAACATTAAAAATCAAATTCCACTTGAAAGAAGTCTACTGGCTTTAAACACACACACAACATACACACATTAATACCCATGATCTCTCTCTTAACACTGACATCATATACTGTGACTGCACCTTCTAACTATTTTCTGTATCCAGATGCTACTCCATTGTATGAGTTGTCTGCCATGTGACACTGAGAATATAGCATCCCAGTTGTTTCCTTGCCTCTTATGCACCTCCCACCTGTCCTCCACACTGCTGCCAGAACAGCATCTGTACTATGGACCTCTGATACTGTACGTCCTGTCTGGTACTCACCCATGTTTCCCATTTCTTTTGGTGTACTTCTTAACTCACAAAGTGAAGCCCTTTTGAGTGGACCCTGAACCACTCCTCCAATCTTTCTTCATTTTTCCATACTTCAGAAAGCTATCCTCTCAGGTTGGTTTATTTTCCTATTTTGTATCTACATAGAAAACATCACCATCTCATCACAATGTGCACTTATAAAGTCTTCCCTGCCTCTCTAGGTGAATTTCTTTCAGTTTTTACAGACTCATACTAAGATGACCCCCAATAATTCCTGTTTCCTGGTGCCCATGCCTTTGTGTAATATCCTCCTCTTTTTGAGTTCATGTCGAAGCAGTGGTGATTGGTATCTGACTAAAAGAATACGGTGAAGGTGATGGGATGTCATTCTCTTCATTAAGTTACTAGGTGACAAAGATCATGGAATATTATGCTCATGATTTTTATACTCTATAGAACACTCTGTCTTAGAAGATGAGAGAGAGAGAGGAAGAGAAATTGAGAGAGTGGTTCTTATGTTGGCTTTGAAGAAACAAACAGCCATGCTATAAACTGCCTCTGGAGAGGGCTTCATGGCAGGACACTATGGGTGGCCTCTAATACACAAAGTTGCCTCGATCTAATATGGAATAAAAAGTTAGGGCCCTCATTCATACAACAACAAGGAAAGAAATTCTGCCAACAACCTGAGGAATCTTGAAAATGGATCTTTCCACAGTTGAGCTTCTGATGAGGCTGCAGCCCTAAATGACACCTAGATTGCAGCTCTGAAACAGAGAATCCTTCTAAGCTGTGCCTGGATTCTCAGTCAATAGAAACTGTGAAATGATAAAAGTATATTATTTTGTTACTAAACTTGTGGTAATTTATTACACAGCATAGAAAATGAATGTATTGGCAACTCAAGATAATTTTCATTGGGGTCCTAGTAAAATTTTCACATATCTCCATCAAGAAACTTAAATTTTTATATTCAAATAAATTGTTTAAGAACATTTATTTTATATTTTTAATTTTGCATCTCTAGCATCTAACATAGGATTTACTCAATGACTCTTTGCTGTAACCAGTAAAATAAATAAAAGTACTACAGTAAAAGTGTAAAACTGGAAGAATACTAGATAAACTATTGAAAGTATTTTGTCATTGGACATACACTTTCCCTACAATTCTAACAATCTTTGAGCCTGCATCTTAAAAAACTGAATATGGGAAAACTGAATAGGGGTATTATTTATTAAGTGCCTATTATATACTTGATACTGACCTAATAGACTTGGAAAATGCAGTTGAATAAGATCCTTTCATGAAATTTCTGTGGTTTATATGGAAAAATATGAGCTGTATGTAGGCAGCATTAGTCGGACTTGAAACTCTTTGGATAAACATTGTCAAACGTAGTTAGCACAGTTCACTTTGCAAACTTAAACAAGCTGTTCTAGAAATGGTTAAGCTGAGACAGCAGCCCCTCCAATTAAAAGGATGTTAAGAAGGATTCTAAAATTGGATTGGACAATCTCTGAGGTTCCTTTCATTTCTAAGATTTTATAATACTTAAAATTGCAATTTGGAAATCATTATTTTGTGGCAGCTAAAGAATTATAGCCAATAATATAGTATCGAGTATCAACATTACAAAAATATATATTGGAAAACTTAAGTCTTAAATGTATTCACATGAATCTTCGATAACTATATCCCTTTAAATAAAGTGTCTGCCAATAAAACCCAATACACATAGCCCCAGTCAAAGTTTTAAGGACTTGGGTGCTGATTTTGTCTGTATGTGCTGCAATGACTCCAGAAGCCACAAGGTGGCAGAGTGCTGGCACAGTGTCTCTAATTCACAAGACTTCAAAACAGGAATTTGTTATACATTCAAAAGCTGCTTTAATTGAGACTTTGGATTCTTCCATCTGTTTCCATTGTGCCAGGTGCAGGACTGGATGGAGGAACTGAGATTTATATTTGGAGGTTCTTGAAAAGGGAGTCGACAGGATATAAAATCATGTATATTTAAAGAAAAGCTATTCACGGATACAACTCCCAATTTGCATGTGACCCCAAAATTACCACAATCCATCCTAACTGGTACCTTCTCCAATTATTCCTGAAACAATCTCCCTCCCACACATAAACTGGTGTAAATTTACAAATATATGTCTCATTTAAATCCTTAAATTGTCTAAAGGAACACTCATTATTTGATCTCAACAGGGCTTTAGAAATCAAAAATGCATACTCATGTTTTTTCCCATACATTGCCACAAGTCACAGACACAAATGACTATTATTTCAGTGCTATGAACAAGAGTGGGGAGCTTTTTCTCATTCTTCAAAATTAGGCCCTAAAGACTCCTGTTATATGACACATTTCCATGAAACACTTTTCTTCTGAAAGGTGGTGTCTTCTCCAGGATTCATGAACTCTCTGATAGTATCTGAATTGGAATAGCCTATAAGTTCCCTCGGCCTACAGATATTTAGGGTACTGTCACATCATAATCAGTCAACCACATAGTACGCAGAAAGTACATAGTGCTTTTGGGACGGGGGAATCAGCAGACTTGAGGTCTAAGAGAATGAAGACTTTTTTATAGGAACCATTGTATCTCCAAGGACTAGAAAGTGTCTGACATGTACTAAACACTCAAAGAATATTGATAAAGTAACAAATTTTACAGGTATACCTTAACGAACTGAAATAATTTTGTAACGAGTCCATGCAGAGCCAAGCAAATTGTAGTTGTTCAATAAAAGTTAGCTGAATTAACACAGAGCAGATCTACATACCCTCATAAATTTGTGCTTCCTATTAAAGGAGTTGATAAAAGAGCTCAGGCAATCAAGACGTCTTTATTTTTACTGAGCAATCCTTGTACTTGACTCTATGAGTAACTCTCAAGAAAGTCAATGCCCTGCCAAGGAGTTAACTGTGGCAGAGATAAAACACAATAAGCAATCAAATCAGAGCAGCAGGCTGCTTTAACCAATTGAGATGTTATTTTTCCTTTATTCTTACTGCTTCTAAAGTAACATGCAAATACACGTATCAGTATTTTCATATAAACTGTCTAAAAAAGCTTGGAATCTTGCACCCCAACACATTCTTCTTCAACTCCTGATGCTCTTCTAGGCATTTAAACTGTTTCCACTCTATATTCTTTTCTAGGTTAACTCTGAACTACTATACAATATGAATATACCGCTAATTTTTTGTTTCGTCAATTTTAATATCTATTGACTTTTTCACATAAATGAGAATTTAAGCCACTTACACAACTCACCTACTCCCACTTTTTCTTCAGATGTTTTGGCATTTATAATATTATTTTAGTCATCAGTGATCTCTGTAACTATAAATTATATTATTATTATTATTTTGCTTTTTACAGCCCACCTGCAACCTACAGAAGTTCCCAGGCTAGGGGTCTAATCAGAGCTGCAGCTGCCTGCCTACACCATAGCCACAGCAATCACATGTCTAAGTTGTGTCTGCAAATGACAACACAGCTCACAGGAAGGCTGGATCCTTAACCCACTAAGCAAGTCCAGGGATCAAACCTGCAATCTCATGGATCCTAGTCGTGTTTGTTCCACTGAGCCATGGTGGGAACTTCTGTAAATAATTTCTTATTTCATCACTATTCAATAGGTTTTTTCAACCCCACAATTGTTAAGGTGTCAGTGTTAGCCATTATTCTTCCTTCAACTTTACTATTCTCTCCCTTCTGTCACCTGAACTTTTATTACTTCTATATTTTCAAGGTTTTTGATATTTATATTTTGTCATGTAACCATAACCATGCCTTCTATATTTTCATAGGTTCTCTCTAAAATTTGAAAGTTCAGGAAATGGCTTTTGTATTGTAACTATTCTGTAAGTAATTGGCTAAGCCAGGTAATATGTTAGCATTTTATATATAAATATTATATATATATAAAATACATATTATCTCTACATATCTAATGTTACAAGTCTTGGGCCACTCATGAGACAATGTCCCTCACATTAAAGTCAAATGGGTGGGTTGGGGAAAGGAGGACTGGGGGTTTGGGATTGGCATATGCACACCGAGGTATATGGAAGGACTGGCCACTGGGGACCTGATGTACAGGACAGGGAACTCTATCCAATATCCTATGATGGTCTATATGAGAAAAGAATCTGAAAAGGAATGGATGTGTGTACATGTGTAACTGAATCACTTTGTTGCACAGCAGAAATTATCACATTGTATATCAACTATACTTCAGTAAAACTTTAAAAAAAACCTAGTGGATTGTTATTTCCCAGTCAAAAATCATTCATTTAAAAATGCATCAAAATTTGTGTTTTTTAAAAATGTCTACCCTTCTGTACATTTTGCTTCATAATTGGCCTGTAAAGTAGAGTCCTTCCTTAAGCACCCACCCCAGAGTTCCCAACTGCTTTTGTCATTTTCATACATTATTTGCCTTCACCATCATACTCTTGGTTATTTACAGACTCTTGAATATGTAATTTGTTCTATCAAGACATTGTTTCTCTGAGCTTCTTCCAGAAGCTTCTGATCTTTTATTATTTTAAACTAAACTGCTCTCTGGGTCATTTGTCCACCTGTCACTCTGAGACCTCCTACACTACCTCTTCCTTGTTCTTAGTTTATCTACGCCACTGTTCCCTACACCTGTGGCTTCCCCATCAGGTTTATGCACTCGTTAAAGTACAGTTTCTAAAATTTCTGACACAAGAATGTATGTGATGCAAACTCTCCAAGGGCTCAGCCCATTACAAATATCTTTAATCTCTTCTTACCCTTGATTAGTTCTTTGGCTAGTTATAGGATTCTGGGTTAAGAAACATTCCTCTCAGAATTGTGAAAGCATTCCCCTTTCATCCTCTACAAAGTTGAGCTCATTAAATATTAGCCACAACCCAGAAACTCCCTCGCTCTTTTATATATTAATTGTGGTTTTTTGTTGTTTGTTTGTTTGTTTGTTTTTAGGGCCACAATGGCATGTGGAAGGCCAGGGGTCAGATCAGAGCTACAGCTGCAGCCCTACACTACAGCCATAGCAGCTCAGGATCCAAACTGCATTGCAACCTACAGCAGAGCTCACGGCAATGTTGGATCCTTAACCCACTGAACGAGGCCAGGGATTGAACATGCATCCTCATGGATACTAAGTCAGATTTGTTTCCACTGAGCCACGACGGGAAGTCCCACATGTTAATTTCTTTATTACAATTGTTCTGTCAATGTCTGCTGTACAGAAATGTGACCCAGTCATATATATATGCATTCATGTATGTATATGCATTCTTCTTCTCACATCTGAGAAGAAGAATGCATCTGACATCTGATCCACCTGCGGTGGTTGCGTGTCTCTTAAAATCTAGACATTAAAACTGAACATCAGCTAAGCCATCTGAGTGGTGCAGGCCATGAAGGAGGGCACTATAACTGTGTCTAAACTCAACTCACCTGACTCTTTAGGATACCAAGCAGATCTGTCTGTTTACTACTTCACACCTGCAAGTCAAAAGAGGGCTAGGAACCCATGAAGTACCCTTCACAAGTGAACTTAAGATCTTAAGAGCAAGAATACCAATCACTTTACCAAACTGACTGGCTTTTTAAATTAATAAGTTCCTTAAAACAATTTGTATTTTCTCAAAGTATAGGTGAGGTCCAGACGGAAATTTCATTTGAGGGGAGAAGGGAATAAGGACAGACAATTGTACACTCACATGCTTTTTAAACTGCAGTAACTGTGAAGGAACATATCATTCACAGAATGCAAAGCCAACAAATTATCTACCAAGAAAACTAAAAATTTTATAAAACATCAGTTATTCACTTTACTGTGATCAACAGGGAAACTACAATGATAGGGAAATGGTTGTATGAAGGGCCATCACCTGTCTATATAATTTATTTTAAAAATGTGGCGCTACATTTCTTTCAATGAGAATACTGAGCTATTGCAAGTTTAATGTAACAAAAACCAATTATGAATTACTTTGTGAGCCCCTCTTGCACGCCAGACAGTTGTACTTAACAAGTAAACATACTGCCTTTTATTGCAACCTCACAAGTTTGTGGACTGCAACATGGTCTGTATTTTACAACTATGGAGACTCAAGCTTGACTCTGAAAATTCTAGAGTCACACAGGTAGTGAATAAGCGTTAGGTTCCCCACACCTTCCTGCTGTAAGTTCCGTGCTTTGTGCGCTTACCACACTGCCTGTGACTTTATGCCATCCCATATGGATACCCACAGGGTTGCTAAGTATACTTCCATAATGAAACCTTAAATGTCTAGCTCTTTTCTCTTTCAAGGAAGCCAGATCACTTTGAATCTATGATTAAAAGTATCCTCAAAACATCTTTATCAGTTCAAAGACTATGATCTTCAGTCTGGCTTGAGAATTGCCAGTTTTGCCTAGATAAAAAGGAAAATAATAAGGATCAACTCAGTAATTTAACAAACACAACGTATATTGAGACCTTACCCCATGACAGGCACTGCTCTAATCACATACACGTACTGACCCATTTAATTCCCTTGACTATCTCATGAAGTAGGTATTATTGCTGGCCTCTGTTTTACAACTGCAATTTCTTTGGATTTCATATATGAAGATGATTATATCGCACAGTTCATCTATTTTATTATTTATATAACTCATAGGAACATGATTCAGTGGAATAAATATACCCCTATAATAATTTCATTCATCATGATTAAGTGGAACCAAGTTGCCTAAGCAGCAATCAACTTGTAAGACTTAAAAATAACAAACCAGTCACAGGACATTCAAGTCCTTCTACAGAGAAGTTAGGTGGCTTTAAGCAACATAATACAAGAACTCACTGGTAAAGGTAAAAACTTAGCACAGGTATATCAGTGAAGATACCGTTTTAGTTTGTTCTCAAGATCTTATTATTAGGTCTGTTATTGTTGGTGTTGTTCATTAACTTTACTGAAAATGAATTAAATAAATGTAGTGGATAAATTTAATAGATTTGATAGTTTCAATTTAGCATTATAAATGCTAGCTCTAATGTAGATTTTTAAATTTTTAATTGTTTAACTATAACCATCATATAAAAAGTATTGGGAAAAAAAGAAATAAACATTATCAATTATCACATTATTACCACCTTTCTGGAATTTCCTTCAAGTTAAAAGCTGTTCCAATAATTCCATTCCTAGTTATAGATTGCTAATCTCTTTCTCAACTAGTGTTTCATTTGCAGTTTTCCTTCTTTTTTATTTTTAATTTTTTATTGATTTTTATTTTTTCCATTATACTTGGTTTGCAGTGTTCTGTCAATTTTCTACTGTACAGCAAAGTGACCCAGTCACACACACACACACATATATAAACACTCTTTTTCTCACATTATGATTCTTCACGAGTGACTAGATATAGTTCCCAGTGCTATACAGCAGGATCTCATTGCTTATCCATTTCAAAGGCAATAGTTTGCATTTATTAACCCCAAATTCCCAATCCATCCCATTCCCTCCCCTTCCCCTTGGCAACAAGAAGTATGTTTTCCAAGTCAATGAGTTTCTTTTCTGTAGAAAGGTTTATTTGTGCCATATATTAAATTCCATATATAATCGATATGATATGGTATTTTTCTCTTTCTGACTGACTTCACTTAGTTTGAGAGTCTCTAGTTCCATCCATGTTGCTGCAAATGGCATTATTTTGTTCTTTTTTTGGCTGGGTAGTATTCCATTGTGTCTATATACAACATCTTCTTAATCCATTCATCTGCCAATGGACATTTAGGTTGTTTCCATGTCTTAGTTATTGTGAATAGTGCTGCAATGAACATACAGGTGCAGGTGTCTTTTTCAAGGAAAGTTTTATCTGGATAATGCCCAAGAGTGGGATTGCTGGGTCATATAGTAGTTCTATATTTAGTTCTGAGGTACCTCCATATTGTTTTCCACAGTGGTTAAACCAATTTACATTCCCACCAACAGCGTAGGAGAGTTCCCTTTGCTCCATACCCTCTCCAGTTCTTGAGACTCCTTCACTTTGTTATTTGTGGACTTATAAGATGGCCATTCTAACTGGTGTAATGTGGTACCTCATTGTAGTTTTGATTTGCATTTGATTCCTCTAGTCATTAGTGACGTTGAGCATTTTTTTTTTTTTTATGTGCTTCTTGTCCATCTACATAACTTCTTTGGAGAAATGCATTTTTCTTCCTATAAACACACCCATTGTTTGAGCCTGGAACTTATTCTACTTTTTTTTTTTTTTTAAGAGTTTAACCAAGGTTGAAAACATATATGGTACCACAAAGCATTTCCTTTCACTTGATTTTGATTTAGACTTTCATTTCTTGAGACTCCTTCACTTTAAATACCATTAGAATTTAGGATAATTAATTTTTTCAGATAAGGAAGGTAAATATGAAATCAGCAAGTGAGCTTTTTGAGAGTAGGTTGCTTACTTTCTCAGTATCTGACCTTTGCTGAGTTTCTTTCCTTAAGAGCAATGCCATTTTGTGAGTTTATCAAACCAATGAACATCTTGGTTTACAAACCTCCATTGCCTTGCAAAGCACTTAGCATAAAAATAAAACAGGAAAGTTTTCAAATATAAGAACCCTGTGCAATGAGTATGTGCATCAAAAGAAAAATTACTAGAACTACAATAAAATGTCATTACAAGCATCTTAATCCTGACAATACTTTAGTAGTAACTTTCTTCAATCCATTCAAGAATTGAAGACTTTTCTTCTGAATATTTCATTGTCAACATAAAATTAACTCTATTCTTAGAACAGTACGCTTTATACATCCATTCAAAACGGAAAACATCTAAATATTGAAGAGTATGTATTATATAGGAACACAAAGTTATTTTTTTGCAAACTTCCATGTGCTTTAAGTTTGGAATCCAAGTGAGTCTGAACTGTATGATGCTGGACCTTTTCTTTTTAGATTGTATGAATATATCTCAAGTTGTGCATAACCCCCCTCCCTTCTTGAGATATTTCTTATTTATACCAAAAAGTGCAAAAAATTCAACAAAAAAGTTGGTTATATGGAAAAATACCCCAACTTCTCCATGAGAAAACAAATGTTCTGCTTTCAAACATAAAGCATCTTTGACAAAGAACTATGTCTAAGACAAGGCCAGGTGTGGTGGAACATGCAAAAGATAAATAAAATACCCAATTCCTGTCCCAAGAAAGTCCACACATGCCATGAATATCAAATATCAGAATTACGTTTGTATGCCGTATTAGGATTTTATGTCTAAAATATCCTTTTGCCTTGTTTACGTTTCAAGTATCTTTTCATTGTTTAACTTTGCTTGTAAGATCAAAGGATATGTATTACCCAAAACCAACTCAAGCTACAGTCATGGTTCTTCAGTCTGCTCTTCTATACCCTGGTGAAGCCTTGACACAGTGAGAAAGCCTGGCTGATTGTGTGGCTGGAGCCTTGACACTGTCCGCATTACAAAGCCCATGCACATGCTCTCTGAAGCCAGTTCCAGGGTGATCATCTTTTGTGCAGAAGTGTTTGTCTCTTCCTGCAAAAATATCTTAGTTGTGGAGTTCCTACCAAGGCGCAGCGGAAATGAATCCGACTAGAAACCATGAGGTTTCGGATTCGATCCCTGGCCTCCATCAGTGGGTTAAGGATCCGGTGTTGCCGTGAGCTGTGGTGTAGGTGGCAGACGCGGCTTGAATTTGGCATTGCTGTGGCTGTGGCATAGGCCGGCATCTGTAGCTCCAAATAGACTCCTATCCTGGGAACCTCCATATACCCTGAGTGCAGCCCTAAAAAGAAAAAAAGACCCCAAAAAATCTTATTTGTTTATTGGAGTTAAACAATTCCCTTCAGCAATCCCTTACTGTTTTCATTATAACCAGGAAAAAAAAAATCATCTAATCTCAATTTCTCAAATTCACCTACACTATTTTGTACTTTTGGTATTATATTCATTTACTATTCAACCCTTTAAGCTCAAGAGGCTGACAAACACATTTATGATTTGTATACCTCTTTAAGCTATGCTCTAAGATGTCTTCATTTGATGCTGTCTTAGAGGTTTAGAACCCAACTATTCCTAACTTCCAAACTCTCAACTAAAAATAACTCTATGTCAGAAAAAAAGTTTACTCTCATGTCCTACTTTTTGCCTATTGGTCCACTCATGTTACACTTTCCTACTCTTCCAAGGTCAAATACCACATCATTAGTGCAAACATGTATTAGGGACATATAATGAAAAACAGCTTTGCTGAAATATATATACATATATTTATCCAGATATACAGAATCCCAATAGGGCCGCAGGAGGGAGGTTCCATGAATACAGCTTGGATGGTCATGTCGTTAATTACTAAGAGTCTATAAATTCTATCACATAAACAAAACTAAATCTTTAAACACCGTTAATCCCAAAGCATCCATCCAAACAAGAACATATCTCTTCCATTTTCAATAATTGTCCAAATTGCCTACAGAGGGAAACTAAAAGTCTGGTCTAATAACAGGATGCCTATCTTCCACTGTTTTTTGGTTTGCTCTGTGTGTGTGTGTGTGTGTGTGTGTGTGTGTATTGGAGAACTGTGAAGGGTGAATTGGAAGGGCTGTTTTCAGAAGAGGTAAGTAACACAGAAGAAGGTAGCTATTTCTTTTTAATATGTAACTACCTCCTTTATTATAATGTAAACTCTGTATATTGTAGATTGCAATTATTTCAGTACCCTGCATTTCCGGAAATGTCATGATTTAGAAGACCTCATGCCTGGCTACTAGAAAAAAGCAGAAAAGCAAAGAAAACCCCACAATGAAAGAGTGTGTGGTGTGAGATAAGAGAGACAAGGAAAGGAGGGAAAGTAGGTGAAAGCAAAAGATGATGTCAGGGATTGGGAGTAGAAATATATAGAAACCATTAGTCTTGTTGCAGAAATCTTTTTTTTTTTTTTTTTTTTTTTTGTCTTTTGTCTTTTTGTTGTTGTTGTTGTTGCTATTTCTTGGGCCGCTCCCGCGGCATATGGAGATTCCCAGGCTAGGGGTTGAATCGGAGCTGCAGCCACGGGGCTACGCCAGAGCCACAGCAACGCGGGATCCGAGTCGCGTCTGCAACCTACACCACAGCTCACGGCAACGCCGGATCGTTAACCCACTGAGCAAGGGCAGGGACCGAACCCGCAACCTCATGGTTCCTAGTCAGATTCGTTAACCACTGCGCCACGATGGGAACTCCAGAAATCATTATTAATAATCACGGTAAGTAAAGTTATCCTTTCTTCTGCTTTGATGTGTATCTCTCTTGATGCTAACAACATAAATAATGCCATTTTGAGACCCTCGGGGATTGCATGCTTCTCCCTAAAATATTTAGTTTAGAGAGAGTTTGCATCTGTGAAAGGAGGTACTTTAATTTCCATGGTTTTCACATAGACTAGGTCATTGCTTGTAAAAGCCCTCGTGAAAGAACATTATCAGCTGCCTACTTGCACTTTATTTTTTACAACTATTGGAGAGCATGATGTGCATCTCTATAGCTAATGCGCTGCATAAACTTGGTAAGAAACTGCTAGTACTTCTGAAGTTTCCTCTGCAAAGCCCAATACAAATAGTATCTCACTGTGTACCATTTCTTTGCATCACTTCAAATTTGTAACCTGACTAATTGTTAAATGAGATTTCAGGATTTGGATGCTTTGCACAGTTCTATAAAGCAGAGACAAATGTGAAATTACTAGCAAGCAAGCAAGCGAGACACACATACACTGACTTTTGTTTTATTCTTGTTCTTCAACTGAAATGCCACCAAAAACCTGTCCCAAATCAGTAACAACATGCTGAATATTTTTGTACATGCAATATAAATAAAAATATATTACGTAATATGTATTGTTTTACATCCATTTTTTCATTGATACTCTTTGGTTCTTAATGAGTTTTGTTCACATTGGAATAAAATTTAATGAAATTTAGAGTTGATTTATTTTCATAGCCCTTGTAGTTTAAGCATGACAGTATCTTTTCATTTTTTAGCTCTTCATAATTTCCAAGACAACTGAATTTATCCTTCAGAATAACTTCACACATTTTCTTCATTTAAATTACTTAAATCAGGAGTTCCCATCATGGTGCAGCGGAAACAAATCCGACTAGGAACCATGAGTTTGTGGGTTCGATCCCTGGGCTTGCTCAGTAGGTTAAGGATCCAGCATTGCTGTGAGCTGTAGTATAGGTTGTAGATGTGGCTTGGATCCCATGTCGCTGTGGCTGTGGCATAGGCAGGCAGCTACAGCTCCAATACGACCCCTAGCCTGAGAACCTCCATATACCATGGGTGTGGCCCTAAAAAGCAAAAAAATAAATAAAAATAAAAATAAATTAGTTAAATCAATGTGAAAAATAACCAACGTTTGTGAATACTTGTTTCTTTTTTGAACAGGTAAACATCTAGCCTTTTATCAACAGAAATAAAATTGTACTTCAAATTCCTGTTATAGAAATGCAGCTCGCTCTTGAAGGAACATTACATTCAACTCATGAACATTTTTAAATACTTAAAATTATGTATGGACTCACTTCAAATTCATGAGGTAAGAACATGCAAAAATTATGTCTTGGAATGTTATAGTTAAAAATGCTAAAAAAAGCAATTCCAACTTGATTATGAGTTAGCATCATTTAGGTATAGATGTTCAATATGAATATTCAGTGTGATACATTGTTTTTAATATTGCCTTAAATGGTTCAATCATCCTTGGATGACATATACACTATTGCATAAGCCATCCCAGTTACAAAGTAATGTTTCTCTGGATGTTTAACTGAAAACTGTATGAGCTACTTTTCTATAGCCTTGTCATCCAATTCTCTGATTAAACAGCACTCTCAGAGATGAACCTTAAAACCAAGATAGGTTAAAAAAAAAAAAATCAAGGAATTCTATGGTAGTGCAACTTACATGAATTCTTTCCAATAGAGTCTACAGGTAAACAATTATTTACTGAGTGTCAGCTACATATATGGTATGTTTTGTTGTCGGCTATAAGATACAGTATCTACCACCAATTATTGAATACCTGCTCTAGATATTATACTGGTATAATATATATTCTGTATGTTGGTGTGGGCAGGCTTGAAATGTCAGGCTAAAAAATATAGAATTGATCCTGTAGGCAGTTGGCAACCTTTAAAGCATTTTTTTTTTTTTTAGAGGGTCAGGGAAAAAATGCATGAGTCTTAAGAAGAGAGAGAAAGATTAATCTGGCAGCAATGTACATAGACAGTTAAAGTTCAAGATTAGCAGCAAGGGGACTGCCAGGTGGTAAACAGGAAAGACTTAAAGTAGTATAGTGTTAATGGTATATGAGGCCATGTTTGGAGATGAGAAGCAGTGGGATGAATTAGTCTGATGAAAATCTAGTCTGATAATCTAGAGATTATGAGAAGGAGATGTTAAAGCTAAAGTTTAAATTGCACTTTGGGGAATTTATTTCATAAATGTCTTTGTACACATGTGAAGCAACAGGTTTGGTATGAGTCCTGACAACAGGTATCAGTCAGGAAACAATAGGTGATGCTATAGCAAATGCATCATCTCGGGGGCCAGCAGGATGACAGTTTTTTGTTTGGTTTGTCTTCTCTTTCATGTCACAGTCAGATGCTAGTGGGGCAGCTCTCCTTCATCTTATGACTATACCACACGGAACATGCAATTTCCAAGGGGTCTTTACATGGGAAGAGAGTATTGGAGGGTTACACAGGAGTTTAAAATTTAAGTCCTGGAAATGGCTTATATTAATTCTACTCTTATCTCATTGGCTATAACCCAGGCACACATTCCCATCCTAACCACACACAAGGCTAGAAACTTAGGAGCACTCATGTATTCAAGGAACGCTAAAGTCACCAGGCTCTTGTATGAGCAAAAGATTAAAACAATCCAAATACTTATCATTTGGAAACCAGTTAATAAGTTATGCTACATCCATACATCGGAAAACTCTTAAAACAAGTATTAATATGGAAAGATTGAAGACACATCTTTAAGTGGAAAAAAATGAAGTGCGGACAAGCATATATAGTATGTTACCTTTCAGTGAAAAGGATAAAATCTGAAATACTTGACTGAATTATAAAGAAACTCTGAAAGGACACATAAGAAATCCATGACAATGGTTATCCATTTAAAGAAAAAGCTGAATAGGGAAAAACACCCTTCAGAACTGCCTGGTTTTATCTGTAACCCAGTTCAAGCAAATGATTTGGTATTTCCTATAGCCAGTGTTTTATTATACTTTAACAAGTATTACTAAATAATACCTCTCTCACTATAACCTAATAATAAATGAATTCAAACATAATTGCAAGGAAACAAACTCTAAGACAAACCAAAGGTGGATGCCAGACATGTATTTGTCTGAATACTTTCTGAGCATGTACTAGTGACACTACAGTTGGTTTGTATTCTAGGACTTCTTAATGGAGGGCAAACAAAACTAGATGCTAAATATTTTTTCAATGAATTGTATCTTTCTAAAAGCCCAATTTAAATTTAGCCTGGGAGATCCTGATAATGCTTTAAAAAAAAAAAGTCAAAGCAGCTCTTTCTGGTTATGATTTGGTGTGCTAGAATTTGGCTTACTGTGAATTCTAGATTTTGCCGATTAAGGGAGAACAAAGAGAATACTGAAGTGTCATCTAAGTAGGTTTTTCGTCTCTTGAGAATTCCGGTGCATTTCTGGAAACAAGAAAAATGACAGCATCTAACCAGTCATACTGCCTGAATCTACCTCTAAAACAGGTATCAGGTAACTACCTAATGAGGTCTTTGTGAAGAATCAATGATGAGACAGACTATATATGAGAGATTTGTACACTGGTAAAGGATAATCGTTCATTATTTTTCTACAAAGCTTTTCTTGATATCTTAAATGAGATTAGGACTGTCTATCACCCTTGTGTCTCTTCTTCCAATGCTTAGATGTTTGTTTTTCCTCTCTTCCCGCTAGGGTGTAGTGCTTTGCACAATACAGTATTCCAAGTGCCTGCTACAGAGCCAGGCATTAGCTCAAAAATTCATTATTGAATTAAATGAGTGACAAGAAGCATTCTTCTCCTCCCTCTGATTCACACTCTTTCCCCAAGGTCGGCAACAACCACCAGAGCTCCTCAGGGCAGAAGAACATCCAGGAGATTAAATTCTTGAAGGAGCAGGTTAATATTTGTCTTTTAGGTTGCCATATCATATTTTATTAATTATAGGTATGATGTTATAAGAGATGTTATTTGTGCTGAGGTCAAATCCACTTTGTTTTATTCTTGTAACACCAAAGTATTTGCAGATATATATTGAACACTTAGTACGTGCCGAACATTTTTTAGACAGCTTAATCCTCTCAACAATCCCATAGGATCAATTCTGTTATTACTGTCAGTTTACAGATGAGGAAACTGAGAAATATCTGAGAATATAACTGTGAGACATGGGTAAAAATATCTTACCTATGTTTACACAGCTTCTAGTGACAGAGCTAGTTTATTGATTGGGGCAGTCCGGGTCCAGAGGCTACATTCTTCTGTACTTCCACGTAGCTTAAGTCCACTTGAAAATATACCAAGTAATTGCCCATTAAGTTAACTTGAAATGGGTATTTTAAATGATAATGTTGGTGAAGACAGAAAGGCTCTGGTATGCATGCACTTAACAGTCACAATAAAAGGTGACACAAAGTTTTTGGTAAATAACATTATGTGGAATGTAATGTGTACTTCTAAGAAAATGGCCAAAAGCAGACAGGGTTGACTTTGAATCACTGTTACTAATGGTGTCAAAAACACTAATATCTTTGGCCCACTGATCTCTATTCTGGGAGTCTGCTCAAAAGGAAAAATATACAAGGAAACGCTTACATAGCAAAAATGTATACAAAGTCATTTGTGCATTAACTTACCCACCTTTTAGAAATATTTTAATTGGAAGAAATATGCATATAAAACATATTTTATAAATGTATATTAAACATATATGTACAGTTTAAGGAACAATTTTAAAATGCCACTCCTCAAACACTCCCCTTTCTGAATGCTTAGGAGAACTATACCCTGGCTTTTATAATTATTTCCTTATTTTTCTTTATGTATTTTATCACCCTGCATTATTTGACAATATAATATAGTTTTGCCTATTTTGAACTACATAGAAACAGAAACACACAAAAGATATTCCTTGGATGATTTGTTAATTCCTCTTACCATTGTATTGCGACACTCAGCTTCCTGGTTCATGTAGCAATTTTGGTAACATTTAATGTAATGAATTTATTACATTTATTTAATGTACTGAATGGACATATTTGGCTTTTTAGTGAATTCTTTTATTTATTTATTTATTTTGGCCATGCCCATGGCATACCGAAGTTCCTTGGCCAGGGATCACACCTGTGCCACAGCAGCAACCTGAGCCACTGCAGTGATAATGCTGGATGACCCTTATCTGCTGAACCACAAGAGTACTCCTCTTATTTTTCCTTTTGATTTGTCCCATTTATTTTGTATTTCTTTTATTCTCAATTTTTGTCATTTTTAGATTGATTTTTTTATCATGTATTTTTTTCTACTTATTTTTTTTAGTAGTGACTCAAAATTATTGCATGTATACTTAATTTATCAGAATCTAAACTTTGTCAATACTTTTACTCTCCTGCAAATATATTATTAAAATATGCATATTATTAACATATTGTTATTTCTTCTATTTTGATCTTATTTTTTAATCTCACAAAACATTATTGCTTTATAAAATAAATGTTCATTTAGGGTCACTCGTGTCTATAGCATATTGTTTGCCCTCCTTTTAGCAGCTCAGATTTCCCATCTAGGATCACTTTCCTTCTTCCTAGGAGGCAATTTTTAGGAAATTCTTTAGTAAGAGGCTACCAGTAATAAACTTAGGTTCTGTTCTGATATGTCTTTATTTAGCCTTTATTTTTTAAAGATAAAATTATAGAATGAGAATTATTTTCTCAACCTATGTTGGGATATACACTTTCTCTTCTCCCCAGATGTTGTCTTTGGTGTTCTGCATTTTCATCATGCAGAATCTAGGGTAAGGACTTAAAATTTGTTGGGATTCATGAATTCTCTTACATATCTCTATCTGTGCATTTTATCAATTCCAAAATCTTCTTGGCAATTTATCTTTTCAAATATTGCCTCTGCCACATTCTACATATTCTCTCCTGTAATAACTCCTCGTCAACACAGATCAGTCCTTCTCAACACTCTTCAACCTCTTTTAGCATCTAGTGTTTCCCAACTCTTTGTCTTTCTGCACTCTGGATAATTTCTTCTGACCTATCTTCTAGTTCACTCACGACTGATCTGCTGTTACACGTCTCACCTTTGTCTTTAATTTCAATTTTATTTCTTTTATTGAAGTTCCCTTGTTTATATATATATATATCTGCTAGGGTAGTTATTAGAGTTTTCTGTTTAATTCAAGCTAGCCTTTAATGAAACAGTGGGGATAAGTATTTTAAAATTTCTAACTTAGAATTTCAATATGAGGTCTTTGTTGATCAGTTTCAAAGTTCAAGTTCACTTGGTTCAGTAAATGCTTCCAGAGCAGAAGTGGCTTTAGCCCAACACCAACTCCCTGAGGCCTTGCCTTTATTTAGTAAAGAATTATCAGGCACAAACCTACCTTGTCATGTGTCTGGTATTTTTAAGAAGTTTTGTTTCTTTTTTAATTTATTGTATTCAATCAACACCAAAGACAACATCTGGGGAGAAGAGAAAGTGTATATCCCAACATAGGTTGAGAAAATAATTCTCATTCTATAATTTTAGCTGTGATCAGAGAGGAAAGATGGTCCAACTAACCTAAACCAACATATCACCAGAAACAAAAATCCTTGCTTTTAATTGTTTAATCATTTGGCTGCCCAAGGGCAGTGGCTAGACTAAATAATCTTTCACAGGTCCTCCTCCAATAATGTTTACAGAATCATTATGAGGTATCAAATCATAAGCAGACTAATCAAAGACATATTGTTCTAATATAAGCACATCTACATGAGCAGTGAATTTTCTTTTTGACCACTGACATTCTACCATGTGATGTTAGCAGCATATTTAATTTACTTACAGCTTTAATTATTCCACTTGAAAACTACAATGCAAATATATTGTATTTACCGTTCCAGTTCCATTTTTCCCATACAGATTCTCTCAGTGAAGTGAAGAGTTCCCAGGAAGGACTTTGAATAATTCAATGTACTAAGTTTACAAGAGTGAAATATCTTCATGGTTGGCTTTCATTGCAAAAAATGAGACACATTAGCAACATAAGGCTTTCACAATATCTCTTCAGAGAAAGTTCTCATAAAAGATGCTTAGAACGAATAAATACATGTCAAAATTGTACTCAGAATTTTTTTTAACCATAAAGAAGGAAACATACTGTCGCAGATGACATAGATGCTTTCCTCCATAGGCACTGAGAACTCTTCTTCCTAATTGTGATAAATTCACTTCAGCCTTAGACCTAATGTTTTATTTATCTTGCAAATGTCTGTGATTTATGTGCATACATCAAGGAGAAAAGAACACTTCACAGAAATTAAGAGGAGAAAAACCTCAGTAAGCCATTCTGCCTTAGAAGTACACCTGGGCCTCCGACCCAGAGCAGAGGAGACAAGAGAGTTGGCGAAAATAAGCTCTCTGGTGAGTCATCCTTAATGCCATTGGGAAGAGAGTCATCACACCCCCATGGACAGGGCAGCTATCGACCCCTACCCCCCACAAAATGAAGCGTCTGTAGAGTCTGAACTTCCTCAGGCAGGGGTGTTCCTTTGCTCACCCACTTCCTTTATTTTGTGATTGCAGAACGCCTTTTCTGAGGATGGCTTAAGGGTTTGGGAGCAAAAAGTGGTTTGAATGAAAGAAAATGTCCTCAGTGTAAGGGAATGAAAAAGATTTAATTGTAAATGTCGCTTCATATTAATATTCTTCACATTGTTTTTACTCATCACACAAACAATAATAACAGTTATCATTTGTTGACTACTTCCTATTTTGACTACTTCCTGTTTTGCATACATTATCTCATTCTATCATTAAAGCATCTTTCTTGTTAGATATCTCGATTTCCAAAGAATGGATGAGAAAACTCAAGAATAAAGAAAAAGACCTCAGGAGAAGGCAAAAGGCCAAAAAAGGTAAAGAAAAATATGTACTAAGGTTGACATGACTCCAAAGTCTGTGGTTTGAACTGTTATATAGACTGCCTCTCTTAATTACAGCTTCTTGAGGGAGATTTATTTCTTAAACAGGAAAAAGGAATGGGAATTGTATTGATGAATTATAAAATAATCACTTCATTATAAATTAGAAAATCTTGTCTGAGACATTCCTATGTGTTGGGCAAATTATTTTTTTCCTGGATCCACAACTGGAGACACTGACTTTGAACATTTGTAAAATAATTGTTTTCTCTCTACCGCAGTGTATACTACATATCATGTGTAATTGTTATAAACATTGGGTGATGAGGGGAAGGTGTGCACTGGATTTCTCATTAAAATAAACTGTTCATACTTTTTTTTATAACTAACCTTGTAATAGCATATAAAAGATGTGGTCAAAGAAATTATACATTTTTAGAGAAAAGGACCAAATAAAAGATAAAAAATAAACTGTAAGCTACCTCTCACCTTCTGGGGTTTGTCATTTTCCTGACCTGATATCAAGCCATGTGCATGGATTTCATTTAAAGATAGAAATGTCTATTCTCGTTTACAAAAAAAAAAAAAGATGATGACTTTTCTCATTTTCTCAGTCTTGCTTGCAGCTAGATTGGGGCCATTGACT
Organism: Sus scrofa; assembly: GCF_054392235.1. NCBI lineage: Eukaryota > Metazoa > Chordata > Mammalia > Artiodactyla > Suidae > Sus > Sus scrofa. Next base: position 18,478,830 of record NC_139391.1, read on the forward strand.
GTGTTTTGTCCAGTGGAATATGGGCAGACATGATATTGACCAAGTCCAAGCCTTGTCATGAAGGCTCTTGTACAACTCTCCAAGCCCTCTTGACAAACTTGGAGATCAAGTGATGGGAGGAGCAGTGACAAAGGTGGAAGAGGTAAGGCTTTGTGGTCCAGAGCTTTATCACCAATTGCACAGGACACTGATGTGAGACTATAGGCCTGTACTGCATCAAGTCACCATTGTTTATTACAGGAGATACCTCACATTGTTCCGCATATTAGCTTTTTACCTTGAGGAGGTATTTTCAATAAAGCCACTAATGCCATGTCAACATTTTCAATTTCTTCTCTACTTTTAAGGACTCAGGCTTACTACTAGACTTTGCAGGTTGTAGTAACTACTAGTCTAGTTTAGAAGAAAATGCTTTTGTCAGAGAATTAACAATGGTTCTGTTTTCATCTGGGACAAATGAACCATGATTTGTAATTTGCTTTGATGCAAAAATCAATTATACATGAATGCTTTCTTCACAATGCTTTATTTTCATAAGAATGAATTCTATCTAGGGAAAAATAGACTATGGGAATCTAAGCGATACTGCTACTTAAAATGGCTCAGATCTGAAAGCTTTCCTTTCACTTTTGCTACAGTTCTTTTAACCCGATGATACACAGAGCTTTGGTAATATGTAAAAGGAATTGAAAAGAATATAACTGAGCCAGGGTAATCCTAGTGGATTCATAAGGTCACCTATAGAGGGAGTGTTTACCAAGTGGTATGTTTGAAAGGTCTTAAGAAAGGGATCGGCATGTGGACAAAATCAGAGGTATGGGAGAACCAGGAGGAAAGCAGAGGGAAAAAGTATCAAGGAATAGGAGAAAGAGAAGACAGATGCTAGTGGTACTATAAAGAAATAGAGTGGCATGATAGCAATCTAAGCAGATTTGGAAATAAGCTGCTGGAGGATTAATTATGACCTGCAAACCAGGAAAGATCACTGTTCCTTATCCATCCTTCAAACCAAGTTGCACCAGGAATGAGAATTTTTTAAGGCCCCCAATCTTAAGATAGATTTAAAGTATAGATTTGAAGAATATGCATTAGCAATAGATATTTCCTTGTTGATTAAAACTTTTCATATCTTCATTTTAAGGGTATGTTAAGCAGTTCGAAGTAGCTGATAGTCTCAGACATTTTAGGGAAAGGCAAAGGTAAATCAAATAAAATAACCCACAAACATTATTCACATTCCAGTGTGGAACGGAGCTGTCAGTGGGTTTACACAATTCTTATTGTGTAAAATCAGAGTCTATATGATTTATGTTGTACCATCAGCTGCAATATTCTGGGTCAGCCCGATTTATGAAGTACAATATGTGTTCTATACCCAGAAATACTGCTGACTCAAAACACTCTCAGTAAAAAAACAGCTTAAAGATCTGGTTTTTATTTTTTCTTTAGACTCTTACAGCCAATTAATTTTCAGAACTCTATGACACTTTCTCACTTATAGATTCACATTTTTACCTTTTAATATGTTTATTATAGATAAAGAATAAATTAGGGCTGGTGTTTATGAAAAGGGGAGGACTCACTGACAAGTTAATTAACTGGGGTCTTAATTATGTCTCTCATGAGGACTACACATCTCTTAGCTTAAGCAAGAATCTGAGTGTTCCTTAGGCTGTTCGCCACATGAAAATAGAGACTGAAAATACCTAGGATGACCTTCTCTCCTTCTCCCCTTTGGTGCCCTGACAGTGTTCCTCCTCCTATACTCAAGTCTTACCCCTCCTGACACTCCTTATCTGGCTTACCCAGGAGGCTCTTTTTTAATCTCCTGCCCCTTTGTAGACAATCCCATCTCAGTGCTTCTTAAATTGTATATTTCTCTCCTCTGCCACTAAATGGTGGACTTGAGGGTAGGAGCCATGATGACAATTTTTTCCTTTCTGACACTCAGTAAGTTTATTCAGTGAATAAAAGTAAGTGGTGGATGACTCTTCTTTGTCTTGTAGTTCTACAAATGTCCAAGGAGTTTGTCCTTGCTTAAATTTTGGCCTTGTTGACAAACTTGAAACATTTGCTCAAGAGGTCTGGCCCATCCATAACTTTTGGCTGTATGTTTATCTATGGTAGCTCCTTTCCTTGTTTGTCACTATGTTACCCACTAGAAATGTTGTGCTCCTATGCCTCTCTAAGAAAATTTTCTGATTTCTCCCAATGTGGTAGATGCTTTACAGTTCAGTCAGTATATTCCTGGAAATCTTGCTCTAGTCACCAATTTAGGAGACACTAAAACAAATATGGCATCCTCCCAATTCTAAAGGGCCTTATAAGTGGTTTGGAGAAGATAGAAAATTGTACATGTAAAAATATAAGGTCCAACTGATGGCACTAAGATAATGGAAAACAATTTTTGTTTTACCTACTGCTTTAAAATTTCAAGAAACATTCATATATATCATCTCGTTCAATACTCATTATCTTGAAACAATTCCATTTACCATCACATCAAAAAGAATAAAATACCTATAAACCTACCTAAAGAGACAAAAGACCTGTAATTTGAAAACTGTAAGACACTGACGGAAGAAATTAATGATGATACAAACAGATGTAAAGATATACCATACTCTTGGATTGGAAGAATCAATACTGTCAAAATGACTATACCACCCAAAGCAATCTACAGATTCAATGCAACCCCTATCAAATTACTAAAGGCATTTTTCACAGAACTAGAATATATTTTTTTTTAATTTGTATGGAAACACAAAAGACCTCAAATAGCCAAAGCAATACTGAGAAAGAAAAATGGAGCTGGAACAATCAGGTTTCCCTTACTTCAGACTATGCTACAAAGCTACAGTCATCAAAATACTATGGTACTGGGGCAAAACAGAAATATAGATCAGTGGAATAGGAATGAAGGCCCAGAAATAAAGCCACACACCTATGGTCAACTAATATGCAACAAAGGAGGCAAGAATATACATTGGAGAAAAGACAGTCTCTTAAATAAGTGGCACTGGGGAAATTAGATAGCTACATGTAAAAGAATGAAATGAGAACATTCTCTAACATTATACTCAAAAATAAACTCAAAATGGATTGAAGACCTAAATTTAAGACAGAATACTATAAAACTCAGAGGAAAACATAGGCAGAACACTTTGACATAAATTGCAGCAGTATCTTATTTGATCCACCTCTTGGAGTAATGAACAACAAAAATAAACAAATGGGGCCTAATTAAACTTAAAAGCTTTTGCACAGCAAAAGGAATAATAAACTGAAAAGACAACACACAGAATGGGAGAAAATATTTGCAAAAGCAGTGACTGACAAAGGATCAACTTCTAAAATATACAGATTCATTCAGCTCAATATCAAAAAAAAAAAAATCATCAAAATAATGGCAGAAGATCTGAACAGATATTTTTCCAAAGAAGAGAGACAGGGAGGTCCCATTGTGGCTGAACAGGTAACAAACCCAACTAGCCTCCATGAGGATGTGGGCTCAATCCCTGGCCTCATTCAGTGGGTTAAGGATACAGCATTGCCATGAGCTGTGATGTAGGTCACAGACACGGCTTGGATCCTTCATTGCTGTGGTGTAGCCCTGCAGCTGAAATTCCAATTTGACCCCTAGCCTGGAAACTTCCATATGCCACAGGTGCAGCCCTAAAAAAGAAGACAGATGGCCTAAAAGCACATGAAAAGATGCTCAATATCACTAATTATTAGAGAAATGCAAATCAAAGCTACAATGAGGTATCACCTCACCTCATTCTGATCATCATCAAAAAGTCTACAAATAATAAATGCTAGAGAGGGTGCAGAGAGAAGGGAACACTCCTACATTTTGGTGGGAATGTAAACTGGTGCACCCACTATGGAGAACATTATGGAGGTTCCTTAAACAACTAAAAATAGAACTACCATATGATCCAGCAACCCCATTCCTGGGCATATATCTGGAGGAAACCATAATTCAAAAAGATACATGCACCCTAATGTTCATTATAGCACCACTTGCAACAGCCAAGATATGGAAGCCACTTAAATGTCCATCAGCAGAGGACTGAATAAAGATGTGGTACATTTATACAATGGAATATTACTCAGCCATAAAAAAGAATGAAATGATGCCAGTTCCAGCAAAATGGATGGATCCAGAGATTATCATACTAAGTGAAGTAAATCAAACATATGATATCACTTATATATGGAATCTTCAAAAATGATACAAATGAACTTATTTACAAAACAGAAAGAGAAATCACAGACTTCAAAAATACACTTATGGTTACCAAAAGGGCAAGATGGAGGGGAGGGAGGTTTGGGATTGGCATATGCACACTATTGTATATGGACTGTATGGTCAAAGAGGACCTGCTATATGGCAAGGGGAACTCCACTCAAAATTCTGTGATAACCTGTATGGGGAAATAATCCCCCCCAAAAAATGAATGTGTGTATATGTATAACTGAATCACTTTGTTGAGCAGCAGCAATTATCACAACACTGTACATCAATTATATTTCAATAAAACTTTAAAAAAATATTCACTATCCCTTACCAAGCTCCCTGAAGGAGGTGTAGTTCATAAAAGAAACATGAAATTTATTGACTAAATATGTCATGTTGCATCTCTCTTTTACAAAAGGAGAAACTGAAGCTGACGGAGATGAACTAGACGACACAGTTCTCTGGAAAGATAGAGCCAGGACTGAAAGCAAGGGCAGCTGGCTTAAGTCTGGCCCTTTTGTCACTTTGCCACAGTCCCATGGATGCACTAGGACCTCAGTGATAGTAAGTTTGTCTGACATGCCTTCTTATGTTTCTGTGTCCACTGTAACAAGAAAGCCCTTCCCTTCAAATCCCTGATCAATAGTTATCTTAGAAACCTGGGTATCACCACTGCTTTATCACCAAAAGCACAGACTAGAATTTGAAATTAATGTCTTCCTTTCTCTCTTTTTTGTTACACTCTCTAGACTGTCAGCACATAGTCAAAAATAGACAAGGCAGGGGATTTTAGATTTTTTGTGTGTTTATTTAAGGATTTTCTCCAATATTTTTTGTTATACTCTCTATATATGTATATATTATTAGAATTAGATATACACTTATATTATTATACATTATATTAATATATGACATAATTGTATATAGTTAGGTATATGTAGGTATACACACACACATCTTTTCTAAGGAATATTAGCCTGAGTATCAGGAATATAGAATTTTAAATTAATAACTTTGCCCCTGTCCCAACAACTATTACTACATCATTACCATGTCACCATCCCATTACCCTCCTCCTTCTCCTCCTCTTGTCTAAAATACTTAACATTCATTGTCTAATATACTTAACTTACTACATGCCAGGCACACACAGTTATCTTTTTGCCTTCATTTAATCTTTATAACAGTCCTACCAGATATTTCTGTTCCAGATAATAGTTGAGAAAACTAAACCCTGGTGATATTAAGAAGTTTTCCTAAGGTCAGGTAGCAAGAAGTTATTTAGTAGGTAAAACTCTGGTCGATTTGTCCTATCAGTAGCTACATAGACCAACTTCAACCATAAAAAAAATGCAAAGCACATTAAAGAAGGCTGTAAGCCTTTCAAGGGCAGAGACTTACACATCTCCTATTACATACTTTCAAAACACTCTGTACTTTTTTTTCACGGAACTTAAAACACAGCTTACAATTATCTATTTATTTTTGTGATCATTTGCTGTTCCTTCAGCGAGAACAAGAAGTGCTTCTGTTTTGCTTACTCCTGTTTCCCCAGTGTTTAGCCGAGTACGTAATGCATTGTAGATACTATACAAAGAGCTGTTGATTCAATACATCTCCTTTGGCCTCTATGGTTGAGTGGCTTCATTGAGGATTTCTTTGGCACTTTTAATATTTTAGTTCTCAATGTAAACATCTATGGAGCTCATTTCTAGCAGAATAAAAAAGTGTATTAGACCTAGACTTGGTCTTATGCCTTAATCTTTATGGTCAGCAACAGGGTCATTTTAGGTGGTAACCTCATATAACTTTAGTATTTTCTAGCTGTAGGCACACTCTTGAAGAGAACTAGCCACGTTCATAGAAGCTATCTTTCAATTGCTTCATTAGTGTGTCTGAAGCAAATGATTTTTTATAAGTTAGAGACACTAATATGAATTTTTAATAGCATAAATGGCACTTTTCTAAGGAGTAGCCTATACACTTTGCCAATAAGATTTTAAATGTCAAAAATAAAACCTGTCCCTGTTTTTTTTCCTAGATTACAGAGTTTTCAGATAAACCATTCTTCTCAGCTTAACCAAAAACTCAATTCTTTGGATATTATTTCTATCCAGAGAAATTTTGTATGAATGGAGGAGGAGGCAAGAAAGAAAGAAAGGAAGGAAGGAAGGAAGGAAGGAAGGAAGGAAGGAAGGAAGGAAGAAAGAAAGAAAGAAATAAAGAAAGAAAGAAAGAAATAAAGAAAGAAAGAAAGAAAGAAAGAAAGAAAGAAAGAAAGAAAGAAGGAAAGAAAGAAAGAAAGAAAGAAAGAGAAAAGAAAAGAAAAGAAAAGAAAAGGAAGGAAGGAAGGAAGGAAGGAAAGAAAGAAGGAAGGAAAGAAAGAAGGAAAGAAAGAAGGAAAGAAAGAAGGAAAGAAAGAAGGAAAGAAAGAAGGAAGGAAAGAAGGAAGGAAAGAAGGAAGGAAAGAAGAAAGGAAAGAAGGAAGGAAAGAAAGAAGGAAAGAAAGAAGGAAAGAAAGAAGGAAAGAAAGAAGGAAAGAAAGAGAAAAGCTTTATGTAGACTGGAGAACTAATAAGTATTATGTCAGCCTAGCCAGTAGGCCAGTATTTTGACAAGGATGAAATGTATCTCTATGATCCCTCTTAATCTTCTACTGCAGGGGGGACATTTGGGGGCAGTATTGATAAAGAACAAGTTCAAGGTCATTGACTGATTATAGGTGACAGCTTGAATTGACTTCAGGTTTGAATACAGAGTTCAGCTTATTTTCCTCTGTCTCAACCGTTCTCCAATTTTGGTGTGCATGGGAATTAATGGAATTAATGGAAGGGAGCATCACAAAACTTGGAGCACCACCGACAGAGTTTCTGACTCAGTGTATGTTTAGGGTGAGCCTGATCATTGGTGTTTTTACCAAGTTCCTAGTTTTGCTAGTCCAAGGACCACATTTTACAATCCATCACTTTTACGCAATGCAGAGGTAGTACCCTTTTTATGACATAACACATAACATGGCCAGTTATTTAGGGGTTCTACCAAAGAACTTGTCAAATTGCGATCAAGCTTTTTCGTCTATCAACCTTTATTTTTCAATATAACACCTTCCCCCTGTTGGTTCACACATCTGGTCCACAACAGTGTGAATTTTTACACGGAGGTACCTTGCTAGGTCTGATGATATTAGGATTGTACTTGGGCATCATGCTCACATCCATCAACTGACTTTTTCCTTCTAACTCCATGACTTAGGCAAGCACGTACTGGTATCTTCTTTTTACAGATGGGAAATCTAAGACTGAGGCACATTAAATGAAAATGAAAGGGTTATATTTCTAATAAATAACAATGGTAAATTCAATATTTTCTCTTTTTATTCCAAGTCCAGGGCTTTTCCATTAGTTGCACTGCCTTCTCATTTGAATCATTTTAAGATTAATCTTTCACTTAAAAATCGCAGTATAAGTCACAGAACTTGTTATATAAAGCTTATGCTAAGACACATAAAATATATAACAGAAAAGGGAAAAACTCTTCCCCCACCCCAACTTTTTTTTTTCAGAGCATGCAGTGCTATAATGTTCTGTCTGTTTTATTTTAATATCTAATACTTCACCACCCTCAGATTCATTTTCCAAAAGAGATTCTCTATTGGTAGGAACAGATGGTTCAGCTGATTGCTAATAGGACGTGGAGATAATTGTTAGTAGGTTAACATTTAAAACTCAGTTCATTTGGGAGTCACCCAAAAACTGCAATAGTACTGACAGCTATTCATGGCCTGTGGGAAAGACATCACGTAGATATCGGTCTGTATTCCAGGACACCATATGTATGTAACCTCCCCAAAGGTCTATACTGAAGACCAAATAGAATGAGGTGTTGAAAATGCTATGAAATCTTTAGAGCTCTTCCATGTTCTCTAGCAGCCAATCAGTTGCCTAGTCCTGCTCATTTTACTTCCATCATATCTTTGGCATCCTTTCCATTCCCACTGCCACCACCCTCATTCAAGCATTAATCGGCTCCAGCTAAGTCTTTTGTGCTAGGCTCCCAACCATTCTCATTCCCTCTAATCTCTATTCTTTCCAATCCCCCTTACACTTTGCTGTGTGATTAATCTCCCTGAAAATAGATAACAGTCATGCCAATGTTGGCCAAAAATCTTCCATGACTCCTGTTTACTTGTATAATAAAACTTCAATAGCCAGATATTCAAGCCTTTCCATCCTCACTTCTACTTTTTTAGGTCTGCACTCATGGCATATGGAAGTTCCCAGGCTAGGGGTTGAATCAGAGCAATAGCTGCTGGCCTATGCCACAGCCACAGCAGTGCAGGATCCGGGCTGTGTCTGTGACCTACACCCCAGCTCAAGGCAATGCCAGATCACCGACCCACTAAGCGAGGCCTGGGATCAAACCCGTATCCTCATGGATACGAGTTGGGATCGTTACCGCTGTGCCATAAGGGGAACTCCCTTCACTTCTACTTTTTAATCTATTTCTCACTCATGTAATTCAGAGGTCTGTACTATGCTCTAGCCAAAATTATTGGCTTCTTGCTCCCACCTGTGCTTTCATAGATCCCTAATCTTCCTCACGTTGGCCTTCTGTTGAAAATGTCCTTGATGACTCACAGTTCCCATTCCTACATGCCTTAATCCCATTCCTCCTTCAAAGCTCAGGTCCAAAAGCACCTCTTCCATTAATATATCTTCAGTGCTCTCAGAGGAAGTAATCTTAGTCTTTTGGATTTTTATTGTGTTATTTACACATCCTTTTATTTTTCCCATCCCCCTTATTTTTGCATCATTCTAATCCTCAGAATATATAAATGTTATCATGCTTTCCTGTGTTTATAACCTTTATTGACTTTCCATCATTCTAGGACAGAAGAACAAAATTCTTGATGTGGCTTATGGCATTCTACACTATATGACCTTTGTATACTGTTCTAGTCTAACTTTCCCCTTGCTGCTCTCATCCACACTGGCCTTCTTTTAATCTTCTGAGGCACGCCCTTCCTGTCTCAAGGCCTCTGAACATGTTGTTCCCTCTACCTAGACGTCTCCTCCCCATCTCCACCTCTCCTTATATAGTAATTCAGCTTTTAGAGTTCAACTCAATTATTACCTCTTTGAAGAAGCTTCTCTTATTGCCTAGACAAAGCTAGCACCAACCCCTACCCCACATTTTTTTAATGTAGTACATAACAGTGTTTTTGTCTTCAACTAGTGTTTAATTTCTGTAAGAGCAGGGACTTGGGTTTGTCTTACTTCCTATTGGATCCACATTGCTTTACACAGAGACTGGATACATAACTACTGGGTAAGTATTTGTTAAATCACTGAAACATAAACAGGTAGAACAAAAATCAGATATACTTGTTATTCAAAGTTTGGTTTTGCCTATTTTCCTTTCTCTCTTACCAGGATGTAAACTCCTTGATTTAGTGCTGTACTCCCAACAACCCATGCGTTATAGCTAGTAAAGGCAAAGGGAATACATGCTGAACAAGAGAAGAAATAAAGGGAAAAAGTAGAAACATGAAGATATTGATGAAAAAGTCATAATCTAACTTTTCACAAAATTTTAAAATCCTTATATCTTTTAGAACCTTTTAACATTTCTAGATATGACAAATAACCAAATGTTGCCATTTACATTTTACAGACCAAATGGCTTGGTGTTTACTGAGTGTTGATGTTTATCGAGGGAAAGAGAAAAAGGAAAGGAAACAGAAATACTATTATACTTTGGAAAAGATACAGTACTGACATATGATGCCCACATTCAGAGGATCCTTTATTCTTCTAACAATGCCTGATGTGTGTGTGTGCTGGGGGGAGAGGGGGTTTACAAATAGGGACAGCAAAGAACAAAGTGGAAGAGAATAGTCCCTCAAAGAAAGAAACAATTGTTGCAGTATGTTTCAGTTACAAAGGGCAATCTAATGATTTATCTGTTTTTGTTGCTAAGGTTCAGTTTAGTGACATCAGAAATGACCTGTAGTTGCTCTTTTTCTTCAACAGCCTGGCCATGACACCTTCACCCTTATTTCCTTTCGTGCATGTCAATCAGCCTCTGGGAGACCAGGCTCCATGCTCTTCCAGACCCTTCACTTCCTATTATCTCTGCTTGACATGCTCTGTGTATGACCTTGGGCAAATCTCTTCTGCCTTCTGTAAAATGAAGTGCCTAGTCTAGTCCCTAGAGTTCTTTTAATGTCAAGTATTCTATGACTGTATGTCCTTCTTTCCTGTAAGCTTTGGTTCATGGCTCCTGCTGCCTTGACTTCATTCATTCAATGTTTACTGTCTACTATATGCCAGGGAGTGTTCTATGTGACAGGAATATAAAGGTAAAACAGTGATCTTATACACAAAATTTAAACCCTCAGAGAGCTATCTTCCAATGAGAGAAGAAAGAAAACAAAGAAGATAAATATAATATGTGGTACTATAGATACCAGAAAGTACTAAGGAGAAAAAAGAGCCAGGAAGGGAGCCTGGGAATGGGGTGAAGGTGGTCTTGAACATGTAGCCAGAGAAGACCTTACTCTGACAGCGACATTTAAGGAAAGACCCAATCCTATTCCCCAGGTATCTGCCCTTCACTCTGAGCAACTACTCATGACTTAGTTTGGCTGCAGCTTTATGGGCCCCTTGCTTCTTTCCCTTAAATCTGATGTTTTTGTTCATCTCCGTTGCTGGAGCCTTTGTTTTATCCCTGTTGTCTCTCACCAGGACCATGAGCAACAGCCTCTTGCTTGGTTTCTCTGTTACCACCTCCTATGTAGACCAGCTTACCCTCTTTTCTGCCAAGAGGGTTACCTTCCTTATATTCAACTCTACTATACTTGTCTTTGGAAAATCCCCCATTTCCAATTGATCCGAGAAACCCTCCCCCCAGTTATTACCCCCCTCAACCCCGTATTCCCTGACCATGTCCATTTCATGCCTACATGCAAACCCAGTCCCCTCTGCCTAGTTGGTCCATCTCCCACCTTTCTACCTGGCAATCTGCCATCCTCTCTTCGAGGCTCTGTTCACAGAGTGCTTCCTCTGGGATGTGATCCTCGCTTCCTCGGGATGGAACTGGCCTCTAACTCCTCAGCTCCCTCTGTACCTTGCACATATGACCCTGCTGCATGCATCACATTGTACTGTGATTTTACATTTCCCTGTTCCTAGCTCTCCTCCCAGAGAGCATTCTTTACTCCTACTTACTTTGCACTTAATAAATTCTCAATGAAACTGATGAAGATAGAGAGACAGGGGCAGGGGAGGAACAGAAGAAAACTGTTGGTGGGTTGTAGAAGATGGGCAGCTGCAAGATAGGATAAATCACTGCTTCCTAAAAGCTGTGGATTAGAAGAGACCTCACAGTATCTCACATTATAAAACCTGAGGCGTCAGCATTAACCTTCCTTCTATTAGTCTAGCTCTGACCTTTTGTCCCAGTTCCTATAACTGGGCTTCTGCAACTCAGCCCCCACCTGGTGGCCCAGTTCTGAGAACTCGCCTTCTGTCCTGCTCCTCTCGGCCTGCATCTCCCTTTTGGAGGTCTGCCTAATATGTCAGCCTCACCAGGCCTATAACTCTGTCTTGCTCTTGTTCATCCCCCTCCCCTTTCTCCCTTTTTAATCTCTGCCCTGCCCATGAACCCAGGCAGGTGGCCAGGACCCTGCTAATCCCTGTCAGACTTCCATGATTCTGACTTCTGAGCGTTGCATGTTCCTGGGTTCCCTCTTTGCCTTTCACTGTCTGCCTGCTGTGGCCACAATCCCCCCTATCCCCCTTGCCATCTGACTATTTAGATGACCACCTGCTCTCTAAGACTATACCCCTCGGATCCTGTGCTTCGCCTGTTCAACTGGCCTGCTTCCCAAAAACCTCTGGACCTAGGTCTGCCTTTTTTTCCCCTCCTTCTGCTTCTAGAGCCTAGGTTTGCCTTGATTCCTGCCCTGCTCTATAGGACCCAGCTCACTTACTAAGAAAGATGGACCTGAGCATATTAAGTCCACTTGAAGGTATCTAAGAGTATTTGAATACAGGAGAGCTATATTTAAAGCTCTAGTCTGACACTTTCATTTTACCAATGAGGACTCAAGCCTAAAAGGAGGAGGGACTTTTCCAAGGCTGCACAGATACCCTGTGGTCAAGCCACAGTCAAGAAGTGTCCTTTTCACTATACTCTGACAGCCTGGCAGGCCTGCTTTTTGCAAATCAGACTTCTGTGAAACAAAGATCACAGAGTCACATGCAGGCACCTTGAAGAAGGTGCTAACCTACAGCCAGCACATTTTCCAGGTACAAAGATCAAATTTGATTAATCTAATCTCCTTCAAGGGCATAGAAGTATGTAAAGAACCAGGAAAAGACAGTAGCTTTAATTCATTCCCAATAGAAAAACATTTGTGATCTTCTCTTAGCTCGGAAAAGATGGTTTAGGGATCCAGAGCAATTAATCCATTAAAAAAAGGACAAAAATCAGAAAATGGTAAATAATGACTTGTCCAGTGGGGCATAAATGGCATTCCAAAGGAGATATTCCTGAGGCCAGTGCCTTTAAAAACAATTTCATCTTTGGCCCAGAAGACACATGCCAAAAATACCCTGTCTTGCCTAATGTCAACTGGCCCATGGTTAAGACAATGGATCAGCCCCTTATGGAGCATTCAGGGGTGCACTCAACAGGAGCTTTGTCAAGTGGGGGACATGGCTATGCACACACATAAGAATAATTCAAGGCAAGCAGTAACCGTGGTATAAACAAGAATGCAATGGAAATGTTGCAAAAGAAGCAACTTATCCCACCAAGGTAGGGGTGGGGGTTGGGTGGTGAGTCAGAGTATAAGGGAAACAAGGGCATCTGGGATCTCAGACGTAGCCTGTACTGGAAGCCTGGGGGTTACCTGGATGCCAGTTTTCTTTAACCTTCTCCACGCAGGCAGTCATTAAGTCTCTCAAGTTCAATGCCTAAACTATCTTGCAGACCTGCTTTTTTTGCTGTGCTTCTACCTCAGTTCAGGGCCTTGTCATTTCTTACTAAAGTCTGAAGTAAGGCTCTGGCTGATCTTAAGACTACAGCCTCACCTTGCTTCAGTTCATCCTCCACACAGCTGACAGGATGATCTCACTGCTGATCTGATCACATCACTCTGGAGTTTAAAATCCACTGATGACTCACCGTGCAGAAAGCCTTCTCTGATCTGGCCCCTGTTTTCTTCTCAGGCCCTTCTACTCCTTTCCTTGAACAAAATGTTCAGCAATACTAAATTCCCTGCACTTTTCCAAAAAAATAAAAAAGGCCTTTCTCTTTTAAATACCTCCGTAGTTCTTCCCTGGGTCCTCCTCCATTCTCTGTAAACCAGAGCAATCGCCACACGGCACAGTGCACGGAAGAGCCATTCGGCAATTGGCAGGAATCGCATTCACAGCAGGACTCAGAAGGACCTTCTGTGCCAGTGGTTTTCTCTTCCTCCACACAATTTTCCTGGCAACATCACTCGACCCTAATCAAGTATAGAATCTTAGGCTTTTTTGTAGCTTTTTGGTTGAAGCCTCTTATGTCAAGTAAGAGTGAACTATTGGAGGGGGGGGAGGTTCAGATCATGAGGGCCAGTTACAGGGATGTGAACAGGATGATAAAAAAGGAAAGTAACATTTCTGGAGTTCCCGTCGTGGTGCAGTGGTTAACAAATCCGACTAGGAACCATGAGGTTGCGGGTTCAGTCCCTGCCCTTGCTCAGTGGGTTAAGGATCCGGCGTTGCCGTGAGCTGTGGTGTAAGTCACAGACGCGGCTCGGATCCCGCGTTGCTGTGGCTCTGGTGTAGGCCAGTGGCTACAGCTCCGATTCGACCCCTAGCCTGGGAACCTCCATATGCCGCAAAAGCGGCCCAAGAAAATAGCAAAAAGACAAAAAAAAAAAAAAAAAAAAAAGAAAGAAAATAACATTTCTTAGGTACATATAAGGTGTTCCATGCATTACATACTCCATTTTCTATGTGTACCACATTTAATCTTGATATCAAATTGGCAATATTCATTTAATTTTAAACAAGTCAACAAATAATAAATGCTGGAGAGGGTGTGGAGAAAAGGGTACCCTCCTTCACTGCTGGTGGGAATGTAAATTGGTACAACCACTATGGAAAACAGTATGAAAGTATGGCGGTACCTCAGAAAACTAAATATAGAACTACCATATGAGCTAGCAACCCCACTGCTGGGCATATATCATGACGAAACTTTCATTGAAAAAGACAGATGCACCCTATGTTCATCACAGGGCTAATCACAATAGCCAAGACATGGAAACAACCTAAATGTCCATCAACAGATGAATGAATGAAGAAGATATGGTATGCAATGGAATGCTACTCAGCCATAAAAAAGATAAACTAATGCCATTTGCAGCAACATGGATGGAAAAACATTCTCATACTAAGTGAAGTAAGCCAGGAAGAAAAAGACAAATGCCATATACCACTTATTTGTGGAATCTAAAATATGGAACAGATGATCCTATCTACAAAAGAGAAACAGATCACTAAGGAGAGCAGACTTGGGGTTCCTGGGGTGGGGGGAGGGAGTGGACAAGCCGTTCGGGGCTTTTGGATGCAAACTGATATATTTGGAATGGATGGGCAATAGGGCCCTACTGTACAGTACAGGTAACTGTGTGATTGGGTCACTTTGCTATACAAGAGAAATTGAAGAAGCACTGTCAATCAACTATAGTTTAAAAAATAAGATAACTCTAAGAAAAATAAGGCTTATATAATCTGATTGCTTCTCCAACGCCACTTAGTGGAGAAAGACTAAGGATCCCTTAGTAGGGATCCCTACCCAAATCTCTTCTTTCTCCCTCTTCATCAGTGCCAGCATGGCAACCTCATCCCCCAAATGCTTTCTGAACCATTCAAGATAAACATGTTGCATTTAGTTTTAGCACCATCAAGTTTCCCCCTGCTTTTCTGAAAAATGTGCATATTATAGATATGTTATACCTCCTCCCTGCCCTCACCAGGAAGGCCAGAGGCCAAGTCCGAGCACAGACTATTCAAGCAGATCCCAGTTTTTCCTTCCTGGGCAAGAGAATTAGAACTGTGATTTTATAGAACTTATAGTAACTTAAGAGGCTATTTAATGTAATGACATCTCTTTTATACAATAGAAAACTGGGATCAGAAAAAAATCATACATAACATGAGTGGCAGAGATTGGACCTGAAATTCCCAGGTATAAAGAGTTCATTTCTTGAGCCGTGATGGCTGAGCATGGTCCCAGGTTGCTTCTGTGAATTGTCTTAAAAAGACTTTGGGTTTAGTAGCTGCAAACTATTACACTTAGAATGGATAAGCAATGAGGTCATGCTGTATAGCACAGTGAACTATATACAGTCTCTTGTGATAGACCATGATGGAAGATACTATGAGAAAAAAAATGTCTGTGTGTCTGTATATCTGCGTGTGTGTGTGTATACACACATATATGTATGACTGTGTGTATATGTATGACTATATATATGTATGATTGTATACATGTGTGTGTGTGTGTTTGCTATACAGCAAAAATTCACAGAACATAGTAAATCAATTACTCATTAATAAAAATATATAAAACCTGTGGAATATGTATTGTTATCTCTAGTTCACCAGTGGAGACAAGGAGGCTGAGAGGAGTTAATTGATGCAACTCACATGATACAGCTGGTTACAGGTGGCACATCAGGGTTTCAAATCCAAGTCTTATGCCATGGAGCTTCTGGCTTCAACCCTACTCCTTATGAACAGTTCAAGTACCATTTTCAAATATCCAGGTACCAAAAAAGGAAGCGTTTTTGCCAGAGGCTAGAGGCTTCTGACTGAAGAGGTACTCGGTCAGTTTAGATAGGTCTTTTTGGCAGTTCACTCTGAACAAGATGGGCAACACCCAACAATGACTTCACTATGTGAACAATCGTTTCTTTTAAACACTTAAACTTTAAGGCTTTCTTTTTCTTTTAAGAGCTTATGTATATCATAGTAAAGTCCTTAGAATATTGTTGCCTATGGTTTTGCTTATAGAAAGCCATTTTTTCTTGTGTCTTTATGCTTTAAAGCAACGGGTAAGAACCTTTAAAAATAGCCAAGTAAACACATACCCTGCTCCATATACCTAGGAAAACCAGGGGTATGCAGTAAAAAGACAGAAATAGAGCTCTTTTAATAATCAAGGGTAGAATCACATGATGGAGAAAAATAAAATATTGGCAAACCCCTGAATGTGCAAATAAGACCCTGTTAAAGACAGCCAACTTTTATTTCTATCATTTAGAAGATTCCAAGGGCAAAAAACAAAAACATGAAATGCTGATTCTAAAAATCCTTGACAAAAGACCCATTTAGAAATTAATATTTATCACATTTTCAGTGTTCCTGACACAATGGCTTCTTAAATGCTGATGTTTATGAATACAAATTTGCTGCTGCTGTGGACATATATTATCTTTTCAGAAAATAACAAAGTAGGCAGATGCCTTCTTACTTATGATTACTAGAGCTAGAAATCTACCAAGAATGGACAGCAACATTTATGACAAAGTGGAAATCAATGGACCACATAGATCTTAGTCATACACCAATTCAATTAATTATAATGAGAAAATAGACAATGACTCTCTTACCATTTAAGACAATTTAGAAAACATCAGCGATATAGTTTTTTTTGGCTTATTCACTCCTAATGTGGAAAAAATAAATGAAAAGTGGGTAGGTGGTAGCGCTAGGATTGGAAAGGGATGCAGAGAGCATAAGATCGTGTCCCAGTGGCTCTGAACTAATGTCCATAGGGTCACAGTATCACAAAGCACCGAGTCCCACATTTCAAGTATCATTATCATGCCATAATTTGGTTTTTAAATATTTCCTTTACATTTTCTAAATTGTCTTAAATGGTAAGAAGTTAAAAAAAAAAACCAATAATAACAATGAACAAACTAGAGACTGGTTTTATTTCTTACTTCAGATTTGAGAGGCATTTTTGGACTTTTTTTTTCTGGCTGAGTCATTCTTTTGTTCAATATACCCAGAAAATGCCAAATACTATGTACTTATAATCCAATAAAACAGACTAAGTAGAATTTCCCTAGCATTGACATCAAGTTTAGATGTAAGTGCCATTGTGGAAGGGTGTGTGAATTCCTGCTTATGCATCTGTAATTTCTAGCACCCTACAGCTGGACTCAGCGAAAATCTGTCCCATGACACGGGATGATAATAATAGTTGTGGTTGTTGATGGTAATCGTGGTGATGATGATATTTCCATTAACTGAGACCTCACTGTACATAAGACACTGCCTAGTGAGTTAAACATCCATTTAACTCTCAGAATAACCCAGACAAGTAATTATTATTAATCTTCATTTTAGATGAAGCAACCTAGGCTGCTGAAGTTAAGCAAATTGCCCAAGGTAGGGCAGCTACTAGCTGACAATGTAAGGGAAAAAAATTGACCCCAGCTCAATGAGGACATAAAACAAAGAGCGTTTTCATCTGCCTTGGGCCTCATATGACAGAGCCAAGTCCAGCCATCCTTTCAAACTGACAGCTCTGAGTTTACTTTGTTGCCAGATGAAGCACCTGCCCCAGCAAAGGTCCCATGGTTTTAAGTTTTATTTTTCCAATCATCTTCCTATAATGCAGCTCCCAGGACTTACTCTAGAGTCTTCTGTTCTAAGGAGAGGAATTCCATGCCAGAAGAACAGCCCAGCATGTGACATCCACAGAAGATCTCCAAGTAATAACTTCTAGAACTCCCACTCCTCTCTCTATGTTTCCTCCTAGGAAAGGCTCCTAGGTCTAGGCTCTTTGGAGACTAGAAACAGGTCTTTAAATCTCCACTAACTGACACAGTGCCTGACACTGAATCATCTTGGATGATTGCCCTTTTCAGGCTCAGATGTCACTGCCTCATTAACTGGTTCTACTTCCTGCTGCTGTATGTCAGCCCACGACCCACTCTTCCAGGCAAGGCCCCCAAGCCTGGCTCTGCCCTCTGTATCTCCTTACCTGTAACCACCATGTCTCCACCTGACTCTGCAAATAGGAAAGGAGTATAGTGAAGAGCATGGAGTAAATGGAACTTTTAGGTCCACAGTGATACTTAAGTCTCAAGGAATAGTCAAGAGCCTTCCAGAAGAAAAAGAGGCATAAGCAAAGGCAGAAGAGCTCTAAACAGAAATGATATATTTGAAGAATGTCACTAGTGGGATTAAAACAGAAAAGCAGAGCAGTTTTTGGGGTAGCACAAGGATAGACACCAAAGAAATTCAGAAATCCAGAAATGTACTGCACTCTCCCTATCACACCCACCCCTGGGATATATGAAGCATTCACAGGAATATGAAGTAGACAGAGCCAAGTCCAAACCACTGCTCTCAGATTGCTTCTGTGTTTCGAAAAGCCTCCACACTTAGTAAACTCCCTGCAGGGTTCAGTCACAGGTTT
The DNA here is from genome assembly GCF_054392235.1 of Sus scrofa. Lineage (NCBI taxonomy): Eukaryota > Metazoa > Chordata > Mammalia > Artiodactyla > Suidae > Sus > Sus scrofa. The sequence continues at coordinate 18,497,569 of NC_139391.1, forward strand.
TCAGAACACACTCAATCAATACCTGCTGACATCAGCTATCAAATGGGGCATTACCTGAAAATAAGGAAGGAATATGATTATCCCTGATGAGGGCAGCTCAGTGAACCCTTCCTCTGCACTTATCCATCCTTCTCCCTGACAGATATGGTAATGCAGACGGTTTTCATCCTTCAGTATAATCATCAACTCAGACATGCTGAGTCCTCCAGGAAGAAACTAGTGAGAGAACCTGCTGGGAACCTTCTATTTCATTCAATGGTAGAGCATATCTATTACATGTGTGTCCCCTTTATCATGGTATCAACACTAACTTCAAAAGCAAACCCCAGTCAGTTCCAAGAGAACACTCATCTCTTACACGTGCAGAAGGCAACAATAACATGCAATTCCTATTGTTCTCTTCAGTTCTTTCTTTTTTTAAAACTCTGAGATCATGCCCTGATAAATCACCTAACTTCTCTGCACCTCAGTTTCCTCGACTGTAACAGTAAAATAACAATCCTTACCTTATAGGACTATGGTGAAGGTGAAATAAGAGGAAGTATTTCAAGTGTTTCATGTAGGATCTGGCAAATACTTTACTCATTATCTTACTGAAATCATCATTATTAATAAAGGACTCAGTCCAGCTTGTTTTAACTATTTGCTTATCACAGCTGACAAAATATATTAAGGCAAGCAGGTGAATCTGACATTTCATTTTTGCCATTGTTGCACAGCCATAAAAAGAAATAGCTTATTCTCTTTTTCACCCACTATAGAGTTTTGTTGCAGAAAATGAGGCACACATTTGGACTTATTGATATATATGGTAAAACACATTCTATTTGATTAGTTTGAAATGGATCAGCAGTATAGATAGGCTAAACTTCTGGCTCCCTGGAATTTAACTGAAAACTTAAGTGAATGGCCTTTGATCACTCTGCTTAAAGCAAATCTCCAAATGTAGTATATATTCAAGACTGACCTAACCAGTGGCACTTGTAAAAAACACAACAGGAATAAATATTTATCCTAAGACTATTTGTAAATCATCTCCCTGACAAAGGATGCTGCTGGAGAGTAGCTTCTTGCCATTTCCAGGTTTTAATGCCTTGATTAATTATGGAGTGATGTTTAATTATGTATTTTATTATGCATAACAAATATTAATCGCATACCTGATTGTTCATAATTGTATTAAAAATATGTATCATTTATCCTTGAGAGTGAAAGGCCTTTTTTCAGGATAGACAGAGCTGTTTGGGGAATAAAGTATGGGTGGAATTAATGGTGCCCACATTAATCATTTATTTTATGAAAATGTGAAGGTCATCCTGCACTTTAAGATGCTTCTGGATTCCTTTTGCAAGGTCTAGTAGCTGAATTTCAATATGCAAAGCAGAGGATTATACAATGTGCACTTCTATCCCCCTAAAGGCATAGAGCTTTCATTTAATAAAGATGTTATTCTAAGAAGCTTTACTATAGCATTGTCGCATACAAGAACTTGTCTTGGAAAGGCGCTTATTATTAGTATGGACAGATGGCTTGTCTCTTTGGATAGAAGTATGATTGTCTCTGCATGTGCCTGTGAATTTTCCCAGAGTCAGAGACTAAGGATCACGATGTTCTATAGATACAATTTGCTAAGTACCTTGTGGAAACATAGTATTATATTTTATACACTGTTATGAGAACTAATTAGGTATAAGATACCATGTAAAAGTTCTGCATTCATTTTAGATAATCTTCATATTATTTTTCCTCACTTTATAGATGAGGATAATAAGCCTCAGGCAAGCATCTTGTTGAAAATCACACAGCTAAAAACACCTGCCCAACTCCCAAGACCAAGTTCTTTCATGATCAATGAATGCATGCTGTCACAAGTTTAAAAATTAGGATCTGTGATCTCAACTGGGGATTTGGAAAGGTGTATCCAGGGCCTCTGAGGCATGAGGGCTCAAGACTGACTTCTGGACCCTCGAGATTGACTCACTCTGATGGTCAAGATGGTAGTCAGTGGGGAAGACACTACAGCCAGATAGAAATGGGCTTCATTCTCACTTCACTGGCTGTGTGACATTTTCCAGATAATTTCATGGCTCTGAAACTCAATTTCTCATCCATAAAGCAGTGATCAAGGTACCTATTTGATACAGGTTGAGAGGACCAAATGACTAATAATACGTTGAATGCTTATGCAGCATATCATAAGCCATCAATAAATGTTAGTTGTTATTGTTATTTTTTTCCTCCTCCTCTTTCTCTAATGATCTTATTTACCATTCTGGGTTTCTGCAGATTTAACAACCCCTTCCATTTCTTTGCCTTTTCACTTTAAACCTCAAGTTCAAAATGTGTAGAACCCCAAACATCAAAGGTTCATGAAACTCCCCCTTCTCTACTTTATGCCCTCACCTTGACACCATTATCCCTTCTTTCTTGACCTCATCCCAGTCCTCTTTGTTCTATTTCAGTCTCTCCAAGATACATGTTGAAAATCAACCCCACAATCATTACTCCTGGATAGCTTAGCAAGAGAAAGTAAAAGACTACCATTGAATGCTGTTAAGAAAAATGTTCTCCAACCAAGAAGAAATTGAACCTCACATTTTCTGTCTAAGCAAATCAGTGTTTCAGTAGATATGTGCTGTAGCATGTCTATAGATGTGCAACAAAACCATTTTGTCTTTTTTCTTTTCTTTTCTTTTTTTACAACTAAGGAAGATAATGGAACTGTCTCCTTTAAGTAAAGGCATTGAGGACACCAGTAACGAACTGCCAAGAGCTTGAATTAGAGTGAACGTGCACAAATTCAGACTAACTGGGAGTAACCATAGTCTAAATTACTGACAACTCTGACCCAATATATTCTTTTAAATAATAAGCCTGTATCACATAGTGATTGTTTGTGGTAAGACATCCAGGATTTGAGATCCCGGACTGTCATTCATTGGCTGTGCAATCTTAGTAAAGTCACTTAACTTTTTGAAGCCTGAGTTTTCACATGTAAAATAGGTATGGGAATAGTTCTAACTCATGTACTTTTGCTGAGGATTACATGAAATAGCATAAAGCATCTTACCATAGATCCTGGCACAGTATGTGTGCTTAATAAAAGGTTGCTGCTATCACTATTAACATTACTAATTATCAATATCTTCATCATCATTATACTATCACATATAAACAGAAGTAACCGAAAAAAATCTAATGAAATGATGCGAAATATTGATCCTTGTGGGTTTTTGGGGGAATAGATAAGAATAGCTTATAATTACTGAGTAATCATTAAAATATAAATTTGGATTCAACTAACAGATTCAATAGTCACTGTGTGTCAGAGATGACATCTTTGCCAACATTACAGCATATAATCTCACTCAAGCCTATTTAACAGTTAAGAAAATAGTTACAGAAAAGTGGCTTTTCCAGATTAAACATGGAGCAAGTGCAGAACAAGAAAATAAACGCAATGACCCAGTGTCCTGCCCGCACTAAGGGCTAAGTGATTAGTTAATGACTGAATAGATGGATAAGAGATATTGGTGTGGCTTAACTGACACAATAAAATTTAGACTTTCTGACTGTGAATATTTTGGTTGGATTTCTTAATTCTTATTTACTGACTGACTGTGATCTTGAGTTGTTCTATCTGAACCTCAGTTTTCCTACCTATAAAACAGGGATAAATATATCTGCCCCACAGAATTAATGTGAGAGTGAAATGAGATAAAATATAGACAGTATCTAGCATCACGCTTGGTGCATAGTAGGAGCTTAATACATTCTAATGCTCCTGCCTTTTTCCTTGTACTGAAGTTTATCTCTTCTCCACTTTCTTCCTCTTATTATCACAATCTTCTCCTTTCTTCCCTCCCTCCCAGCACATTCATTTCTTTGCCTTACAGGTCCAGTTTGAAAATCCACATGCTACTACTTTCTTTGAGTCTAAAGCCATTCACTAGGGTACCATTCACAATTCCCAACCCCACCCATGCCCATTTTCTCTCCAACTTTGTCTTTTCAGGGCTTCTTTAGGATACAGTATCACAGATTTTGCTCACCTCTTTACTTCTCACTAGGACCCTCTGCCTTCTTCCAAACAGAGCCAGAATTCATAAGGTCACATGTGTTTTTCTCACCTTTTCTGTCAATTTGCCAGGTTTTAAACAGCATTAGAAATCCACCTTCTCCAGGAAGCCTTCCTAGATGAAACCCGTAAAATTGAATTTATCACTCTCTGTCATTTGGAAATGGACTTCCTAGTTTCCGAGCCTTCAAGTACTTGCACACTTAGGGTATCACTCAACCTTGATTTAGACCTTTCATTTACACAGTGTAAGTTCCTTGTTGTCCATTAATGTGCTGAGTTTTGCCCAAGTTTCTTGTAACTTTATCATAAGACAATGTGAATGTGTTCTTTTGACTATGAGCTCTTAGAGTATTATCAACTGGTTCGAGCTCCAAAAGCACTTTATAGAGAGTTTACATTATAACTCGACCACTTGGTAGTGCAATTTTTTATGTACATGTTGGACTCTTATTCATCTTGGTGTTACCAATGTTTTCCATAAGCCCTCGCAGATAGTAAGGCTCAAGGCAGCCTGAATAAAATATCTATTACTTTTTAGTCTACGTCTATTAAAACACAGGGGCTTAAAATTATTTTAGCTTAAGTGACAAAAGAGAAGAAAAAGAATAGCCATACTGGTTCAGAGTGATAGCTGGGTTCTATAGTAAGGGATTTATATACATCATTTAATTTAGTCTTCATAACAATAGCATGAAGGAGGTATCATTTTTAGAGATGAGAGAACTGATGCACAGAGAAATCAAAAATTTTTCTCAAACTTAAAAAAACAAAAGCTTAAATCAGAAACCTGTGTTTTAAATTATTGTTATATTGTCATGTCTTCATTCTATTCATGGAATTAGATTCTAGCTCCTTATTATATATGTAAGGTTTCTGCCAATCTGGCCCAACTCTTCCTTTCCAGATGCAGCTCTCACAGCCCCTTACATACTGCCCTCTCCAGCCAGTATATATACCCTCGGTTTCCCTAAAACAGTCCTGTCCCTCTGTTCTGTTTTCTCACCCTGGAATGTTGTCCTCCCCTCCTCTGCCTATTAAATTCTCCTTGATCTTTATGATCACTTTATGTTTTCAATATTCTCTGCAAAGGGTAGCCCATTTTCAGGCTGGAATTCTTTGTTTCTTCTTTGGTATATTCAAACTCTCGATTTTTAACTGGAGATACAAACTGCTTTGTGGTTGATGAGTGACAACCATCAACTTTGGACATTAAAATGTCAAGTCCTTGAAGACAGAAATTCTGCCTTAACAGTCCTGTTACAGTCATAGAGCCTTATGTACCACCTAGTAAACATGTACTCACAGTTTTGTGAATGGATGTTAAAGAAAAGAAAAAGAAAGAGGGGGGAAGAGAGACAGAGAGGGAAAAGGGACAAGGAGTGAGAAGCAGAGAGAGGGAGAACAAGAGAGATTACTTAATTTGGTGGCTCCTATAAGATCCCTGGAGCTTAATTAACTCAAACTTGCTCTTACTTTGAAATTAAAATGCATTTGAAGTACTATATATGCTTTCAAAACACTTACTCATTGCATTTAATAGTATCTGCTCAATATCTATCCCTATACCTGGGAGAAATTTACACTAATATAATAATACTTTATCTTAGTAAACGTTTATGAGTTGCAATATTAGGCCATTACATCAAGTGCTTGCAGAAGGACAATATGTTTATTCTGGGCATTCTTTAGAGCATCCTGAACATACTGTCTCACATATATGACAACCCTCAAAAGTTCTTCCATCAGAAGCACAATAATGGAGCGAGGAAAATATTTAGATGCCCTTCTTCTCTACTATGGACACACACATGCACAAAAAAAAAGAAAAAAAAAAGTCTGTATTACACAATTTTTGCTTCAAAACATCCCCCACAACACCCTCTACTCCACACCAGTGCAGGTCTGTAGTGAAGGCTCGGCTCAGAGCCCCCATTAGTGAGGGCAATGTCTCAAGTGTGAGGTAATCCCATTATACTCATTGCAATTACAGGCCTGTGTCCTGAGCCTCCTGCTGACAGAAGGCTACCTCATCTCATTCCTAATTAAGAGCACAAAATTCTTCCCAAACCACCTTCATTATTACACACAGCGTGCTTGGCTCTCAGGCAATACCCTCACATTCTGGAAGAATCAACTGCCTCTTTGAAATCGGAGGTAACCACCCCAGAGTTAATGATGTCAATTAAAACGTTTTTCCTATACTCAGCAGATGAAGCCCATTTCACTAGAACAACAATGGGACTAAAGAAAAAGAAACTGTGGTTACAATAAAAAGTAATTAAAGAGATTATGTTCAGATTAAAAACAAAACGCAGGCACCAAATAAACAAAAACAGGAGGAAACTCTTTTCTGAGCAAGAGTTAAGGATGATATAAACCTTCCTAGTAAGGTATATACTTACTTTAAAACAAAACAAAACAAAAAACACTGAGATGGTGAAACAACTACAAAGCAGCCAGATTTGTTTCCCTTTGACCATAATATAGCTGAAAGCACAGGGAATGTGGGTAGGTCAGAATATAAGACTCTTCCGTCATTTTGCCTTATATCAGACCCATCTCCTTAAATAACCAGCCCTGTGACTGGGGACAAGTCTCTTTCTTCTCTGCAATCTGAACTGACTTCACTTAACAACCACAGGAAAGGACTGTAAGAAATTCCCAATGTCAGTTTCCCACATTAACATTCACTGAGGACCCGGGGTCACTTTGATCCAGTCTGACCCTGGTCAGCAACAGCTGGTGCATTTTATTTCAGCTAATACCCTCCAGCATTATCAAATGCCTCAGGCAGAGAAAAATACCAGCCAAGCTAAAATCTCAGCAGACAAAACTATATCATAAGGGTGCTTCTAATCAATGAGGCCCTTGCAATTTCATTCACAGCCTCTATTTCACTGCCTCAGTATTGGTCCTGGTTAGTCTCTTATCATTTTTATGGGTGTGAGCCTCTAAACAGCTACTCCAGGAAACTTGTTAAGAATGTACATTCTTATTCCTCATTCCAGAGCTACTGAATCCAAAACTCTGAGAATAGAGCTCAGCCGTCTGCAGTTTAACAAGAGCTCCAGGTGATTTCCAGGTGCAGTGAAGTTTGAGAACGCTCTCAAGTTCACCTTAAGGACACCTTGCCTCTGCTCTTGCTCTTCTCTTACACAGTCTTCAACCTGCCACCAGATCAATTTTCCTAAAATCATAAAGCTGATTCCCTCCCTCCCCTCCACCTGCTCCCCCCCACCTCTTCCATCTTCATTTCTTAAAACCCATCAGTGGCACTGGTGACCCATTCCTCATCAAATACAATTCAAACTTCTTAGACAGCAAGCCAGAGCTTTCACCATCTGGCCCCGGCCGACCTTCCCAAAGTCACTTCTTCCCTCTCCCCCATGTGCACTCTCTGCTCAGGCCACGATGAACCGCCTGCTGTTCCATGAAAATGCCATGCTCTTTGAGAAATCTGTGTTTTTCTCAAGCTGTTTTATCTGCTCAGAATGACCTTCCCTCACCCCATCGGCTTGGCAAACTTCTCACCTTGTTAGACTTTTACCTAAATAAGCATTGTCCTCTCTCTGAGGTCTCTTTTGGTTCCCCCCTCATTCCTCTCCACTTCTCCCTTCCTGTCTCCAAATCAAGTGGAGTCTATGTTGTTTTTTTGTTTTATTTTGCTTTTTTTTTTTTTCTTTTTGCTATTTCTTGGGCCGCTCCCACGGCATATGGAGGTTCCCAGGCTAAGGGTCGAATTGAAGCTGGAGCCGCCAGCCTACGCCAGAGCCACAGCAACGCAGGATCTGAGCCGCGTCTGCAACCTGCACCCACAGCTCACGGCAACACCAGATCGTTAACCCACTGAGCAAGGGCAGGGATCGAACCTGAAACGTCATGGTTCCTAGTCGGATTCTTTAACCACTGCGCCACGACGGGAACTCCCGTTTGTTTTTTTTTTTAATGGCCACACCCATGGTGTATGGAAATTCCCTGGCGAGGGGTGGAATCAGAGCTGCAGCTGCTGGCCTATGCCACAGCCGTGGGAACACTGGATCTGAGCTGCATCCACAAGTTATGCCTCAGCTTGTGACAATGCTGGATTCTCAACCCCCTGAGTGAGGCCAGGGATCAAATCCGAATCCTCAATGAGACAACATTGGGTCCTTAACCCACTGATCCACAAAGGGAATTCCTACACTGTTTCTATTATTGCACAATTCGATGAATAAAATCTAACTTGTCATGCTGTATGGTGGTCTATTTACATTAACTTTCCCCCTCACTTGCCTGAACTCTTTAGAGATGTTGAAAAGGATTCTTGGGTAAATGTCTGTATTATTTTTATATCCTTAACTGAGAATATATTAGGCATATATTAAACATTCCAGGGACTTCCTGCTGTGGCTCAGCAGAAAGGAATCCAACTCGTATCCATGAGGATGGAGGTTTGATCCCTGGCCACGCTCAGTAGGTTTCAGCATTGCAGTAAGCCGCAGTGTAGGTCACAGACTTGACTTGAATCCGGTGTTGCTGTGGCCCTAAGGGAGGCCGACAGCTACAGTGCTGATTCCACTCCTAGCTTGGACCTTCCATATACCGTGCTGCGGCCCTTAAAAATAAAAAATAAAAATAAAAAAATCCAATTAAGTATCTAAGTGAATAAATAAACTGGCTTTTAAACATCTATTATCAAAGAAAAGAAAGTCACGGACTTGGAAAATAGCTTGTGGTTGCCAAAGGGAAGGGGGAGGGAGCAGGATGGACTGGGAATTTGAGGTTAATAGATGCAGACTATTGCCTTTGGAAGGGATAAGCAATGAGATCCTGCTGTGTAGCACTGGGAACGCTATCTAGTCACTTTTGATGGAGCATGATCATGTGAGAAAAAAGAATCTATACATGAATGTGTAACTGGGTCAACATGCTATAGAGCAGAAATTGACAAAACACTGTAAACCAGCTATAATAAAAAAATTAAAATTATTATATATATTAAAAAAAATCTACTACCTACAGCACTGCTATGCTAGTGAGTTACCACTTTTAGCCCTATTTTACAGATGGAAAACTGGACTTCAGGGAAGTTAAGTAACTTTCCCAGCTAGTGGTAAAAGGCAAAGCTGATTCAGGTGCAGGTCTTTTAGACTCCCAGTGTTTTTCTAAATAAACAAAAGATTGAGTGATTATATACAAACATATGCCTGGATATGTTTTCATACATGTAGTTCCCATTATATGAAATAAAATAAAGATTTAGGTTATGAATGAGCTACCATTTATGAAGCTAAATATTTGCTATGTGAAGCCAAATATTTCTGAGCCTCAATTTCTTCATCTGTAAAAAGGCTTTGTTATATATTTCTCATCATAACAATATTATTATTATTAGATATTGGTATAATAGTTTCTAGCCATAATACTCTATGATTGTGAATTGGGTTCTTTGTGTTTGATTATACTGTTTCAGTAACTTAGTTCTGGGCACACTCATGACGGTCTTTAAAATTTATTTGACTATTTGCTACTGCAATTATGTCAATTCTCATTAAAAATGTTTTGACTGAATAAGGGCATGAAGATGACAACAAGGTCTCTCTCCTTAATTTAATCCTAGTTTAAAGTTTGCCAATCAAAACTCAAAGAAGACAGTTGGAAACTGTTTTTTTAACTAGTCACACATTTTCTATTTTTGAATTTATCCTTGGTTGGTGGAGCTAAACCATCACGATAGTTATTATCACTGTCATAGTTGTTTTACTTCAGATCTTCAAATTAATAAATGCTAAGAGTTTAATTAGCTGAAACTTAAATTGTCATTATTAATTTACTAGTTACATTACAATACCTTGTAAAACATTTATGCTGCAGTAAATGGAGCACCCATTTTCCAATGATCATGTGGCATGGCTAATTTACTACACAGCTATTTAATTTCTAACCTTAGCAGAGCTATAGGTGCTCAGCTAAAATTAAATTGATTATTTGCAACAAAATGTTTAATAATGTCATTGCTTCAAATACTATACAGTCTTATCCAAGAAACAATGGAAGTTCAGACATGTGTAAGTATTTCTGAAACATTCTTAGAATAGCCTTAACAAGTAAGTGCAACTACTATAAATTATCAGTTGACTTTTTAGGACAGTCAAATGGGGACAATCTGAAAGTTTTTACATTTAGACTATTCAGGTGGGTACAGAGTTTCTGTTTGGAATGATAAAAACTTCCGGAAACAGAAAGTAGGATGGTTGCACAACACCGTAAATGTACCTAATGGCACAAACTGTAAAACATGAAAGTGGTTAAAATGGTAAATTTTATGTTTATTTTATCACCAACAGACAAATAGATTATCAAAAACAGACTTTGTTCAAGTTTGATCATTGCCTTCCTCACCCACCACACCAAGGACTCCTTGAGTGTTGAATAGGCCATGTACACTACGACACCCCAGGTTCCTGGCATATTGTAAGGCACATCTCAAATAAATTTATGTGTTGTTGAGATTCTTTCTGCCACGTACTCAACGTAAATGTTCAGTTTCTTTGAAGAAAATAGTTCTGTTTCAGAAAGACATGCTATTGCTCAATCAGTGATGAAATAGGTATGATATGGAATAAGAGGCCACACACATTCTAGAACATAAATGTTAATTAGAAAAGTAAGCTGTCTCTGGTATTTAAGTGTTCTCACTATTCGTTGAACATTCCCTAACAGCACAGAAACACATGGAAGTAGCTCTATCACTGACTACCAAATAGTGATGACGGTTACTGATTCCTTTCCAAAAGCAGAGCTGGTGCTTTGGGAAGAGAGAAGTTCATTATACTAATTAGAGGCCCTTGCCCTACCTCCTCAGAGGATGTTCTCTTGGGTAGATATCAAGGCAGACACTCCTGGGCAGATGCTTTTCAAATTAATGATTCAACAACCAAATGGCAGTGATCCTAGCATCTCTGGTGAGATCAACTGCTTACATCAAGGCTGCAGATAATGAGTCACCTTCCAAAAGCAGGGCTGGATAAAGTTCAGGATTGCTGTCGTGGGGCAGAGGTTTGCTTGCCCATTCAGGCTGATATTGTGGAGCACATGTTAAGGAAGCCATTCAAAGTGGTTGTACGGCAAGTCAAAAATCAGATTCAGAACATGGGGTGGAAGAATGGGCTATTCACTTCAGAGGTTCCACACAACTGCACGCACCCCAAAATCTCTATTTTAAATGACTTGTCTCAGAGTTCCTGCTATGGCCTGAGGGGATCAGCAGCATCTTGGGAGCACTGGGTTGCAGGTTCGATCCCCGGCCAAGCACAGTGGGTTAATGATCCAGTGTTGCTACAGCTACGGCTTTGGTCATGACTGTGGCTTGGGTCTGATCCCTAGCCTGGGAAACTCCTTATGCCACAGGCAGGCCAAAAATGAAAAAAAGAGAGAAAAAAAGGACTTGTTTCATTTTATGTATCTAAAAGCAGAGAGATAATGCCTGTTACCTCACAAATATTTCCTCACTCAATTCTATGACAGAGGTCCGATTATTCTCACTTTGTAGTTAAAGAAACTGGAGCACAAAAAGCTTAAGTAACTTGCTCAAAGTCTCACAACTAGTAGTAATGCTGGGACTTGAACCCAGGAAGTCTGGATCCAGAAATGGTGTTCTTAACTACTCCACTCTCCGTCTCAATATATCTTAAGGGAACTATTAAAAAAAATAAGAAGAGGAGATCCTATTGTGGCACAGCAGAAAGGAACCCACCTAGTACCCATGAGGATGCAGTTGCGATCCCTTGCCTCGCTCAGTGGGTCAAGAATCCAGAGTTGCCATGAGCTGTTGCGTAGGTTGCAGATGTGGCTCAGATCCCACATTACTGTGGCTGTGGTGTAGGCCGACAGCTGTGGCTCCAATTCAACCCCTAGCCTGGGAACTTGCACATGCTGCAGGCACAGCCCTAAAAAGGAAAATGAAAAAAAAAAAAAAAAAGACTTTTCTTAGGACTTTTTTTTTCCCCTAGAAGGACACTATGCATGTCCACATGTGCTATGTAAGAGCATAATCAGATCAGGTGTGCTTTATTCTAATCTTGGAGAGGGGGGCTCTATGAATGAGAAACATGCCAGGTGGTTTACAATCAGGCATGATCCCACAGCTCTAGAATGCTAAGATTCAGCAAAAAAAAAAAAAAAAAAAGCACAGAGGGTTTGGCAAGACAGAAGAAAGAAATGTGTTATTTATACTGCTAAAGCACCCCTAAGATTTTGTTTTAATTCTATCTTTCATTTTTTTCCCCTAATCTATACCAGAACTTGCCTAGCATGGGAAACATAAATCCTTCATAAATACAAGCACAGTATTCTTAGTAATCGTGTGCAAGTACGTCTTTGTTCAATACCCAAGGGCAAATAGGTATTGTTGAATTGTTAATTGCCTTAAAAGTCCACAGGTAACTTATTTACTTGAATTGTATTTTCCTGGGGCCAGCCTGGGGTCAACCTGGAAACAATGAAAAAAAAAAAATTGACTTTCAAACTGTTCAGGACAACCAGATAGGTGAATTGTAGGAAACCAGGTGGGTAAAAGCATAAATTAATCTGAAATTATTTAAATGTGTTTTCTAAAAGGCATAGTGTAGTTCATAACTGCCAACAGGCACCATTTCATTATGCTACATTACATCCTGTTTTTCTCAAAATATTGGAGAAATGACAGATACTAAAAGAAATTCTTACTTGTGTATCACATACGCCATTTCCATAAAGCTCTTGCAAATTCTGGAGATATGCAAGGGGAAAAAACAACTTTAATAAAATAATGGATCATATTTGAATTAAACATGATATTCAAAATGTTACACTTGGGGAGTTAACAGAATGTTATATGCTGAGAGAGCAAGAGGCAAAAATGTCCTATTATAACCCATACCCTCCATAAATTAAATCTGAAAACATTAAAAATGGTGATAACGATGAAAAGGATTACTTATGGAATGAAAATGGAAAATAGAAACAGATTAGTGAAGATATTTTTCTCTAAAAATCCCCAAACTGTGCATCCTAGAGCAGAGGTAATAAAGATGGTTATTTCTAAGAAATAGATCCAAAGTGGCTCCATTCAATTCACAGCAGGAACATCTAAAGTAGCAATTAATGCAACCACTGGTGTGGAATTGTTTTCCAAATGCCATCCTATTGGATGGCTTTTTTTTATTTTTATTTTTTTTAAATGGAAGCAGGGCTCAGAAGTCAAGATGAATTTGGGTCATTTATTTACTGAACATAGGTTTTTAATACCACTGTCCAATATTATGGATACAACTAATAATACTTGAGGTGAAATGGAAGGAACCTATTAATGACTGTTTACCTCAGGCTACAAGGGTAATGCTTGAAACTCCTTGAGATTTGATCCTGGGAAATAAATGTAGGGGCATTCATCTCAGTGGGGTGTGGGGACACTAGAAGAAGGGATGAGTTGGTATTGGGAAGATCTGAGTTGAAATCTCAGACTTTTGGCTGCCAATAACTGACATCGAGCAACAAACTTTCCACACCTCCTGTTTCCTGGGAACTCAGTTTGCTTATTGGAAAGATAAGGGAAATAATGCAGCACCATGGTTAGGAATGTGGGCTCAGATGCAGGGTGCCTGGGTTCAAATCCCAGTTCCAGAACATTCTAATTGTGTGTCTCTAGGCACATGAATTGAGCTTTCTGTGTGTTATCTGTAAAAATGTGGATAAAACAGTACTTAGCACATAGGATCATTGTGAAGGGTTAGCTGAGTTAGAACATGTACCATCTTAGAATAATGACTTGTCCATGGTAAGGACTCCATAACCAGTCCTTGGTGTTACTCTTATCATTTAATGCAAAGAAAGTTTCTTTCAGCTTATGATATTCCTTTAGCATTGCATGGTGCTCTCCCCTCCCCCTCTTTTTCTTCCTAAGACCTGAAATAAAGCTAGAAAGGTGATGTGCTACAGTCACCAGCTGGGAGATCGAGCACCTTGAGTCATTTCACATGTATCACTTCACTTTAAATGAGAAGTTCATGTGCCTTGATTGACATTTACCCGACATAGAGAACATCTCTCAAAAAGTGCATGGTTTCATGGCATGTTTTAAAAGAAAGGAGGTGCAGGAAAGGTGGCAGGGGTGTTTTTTTTTTTTTTATAAGGATGATATTAAGATTTATCTGTTTAAAAGGAAATAAAACCCCAAAATTCCCTCATAGTCAGAGTACTGACAATTTTCACTTAAGACAGTCTCCACAGTAATTGTTTCCCTTCTAGTAAGTAGCAGAAATATAGTCTCCTGACTCTATAAAACCAGGATGGCAGGTTAAATCCATTCTGAGACCTAAGAAAGTAGTAGGGTAAAAGGAATCATTATTGACGAATTTTGTCAAAAGCTGCTTTGCATCCTTTTGGAACTACGCAGAGTATTAAGATGAATGGAAGAAAGGAGAGAGAGAAGGAGGGAAGAAAAGAGGAAGGAAGGAAGAGAAGGAACTGAAAAAGAAAGGAAGGAAGAGAGGAAGGAGGGTGGTGGGGAGGAGAAAGAAAGGGATGGAGGGAACAAAGTATTAAGTGTTTTACAATGGACCAGCTGCTTTACATGCAGTTTTTAAATAAATTTTAAAAAAATGCAAGGATGGGTAGCACCATTTTTAATATATGAGAACACTAATAATTAAAAAGGTGCACTTATTTGCACAAGGTCACCCCACCAGTAAGAAGATGTTGAGTCAAATTTGAACTTGAGTCTACGGTCTTTCACTGCCAACCCATTGTTCTTGGATGTGTCAACAAAAGGATTCACAAAATGTATGAAGGAAAAGGGTCAATAAAGATGACAAAGGCTCTATCCAAGAGGCTTAGAACAATGAAAGGAAAATAAGTCCTAGGCCAGAATGGTGTTCCGAGAAGGAAAATAAAAATGTCTTTCTTATTTTCTTATGCCTTCCCAAGTACCACCCCTTCCAACTCCCTGACCTTCAGCACACTTATGCCTCTCTTACAGCACATCAGTTTCCACTATCCCTGTACTAGGGAATCACCAAAATGTATCAAGTCAAATGACACAGTTTGATACCGCTATGGGCATGAGCATCCTGGACACTGACTTCCTACCATGGACAGAGCTCATTTCATCATACCTTGCTGTTAACTGGTGAAAGGCCAGAAGCCCTCCTCATAGGAGAACCTTCCTCCCTCAGTCAATATTGAGGAACTGTGGCATAGAGAGTATGGAAAAAAAATCAATTTAGTTTATCAATCAGAGTAACCTAGAGCAACATGGAGGAGTAGGAGGGAAGAACAGTGTGATGAATTTTATTTTCATGTTTCATCAAATTTGCTGGCTGAATGGTTAGCATTCACTTCTCCTGCCCTCTTGCTTAGACCACAGAATATGAAGACAAGTGCAGCGATCTCCCAGGAGCCTCCAAAAGCAACTAATTCCCTCCCTCTATCCTCTACATCTTCCCCTTTTTCTCACTGTATTACTAATTTTAATAACCCTTCCTAGCAGATGTTGACACTGCAGAAGTTGCATGTTTATTAGAACTTAAATGGTTTGAATTAAAAAAGAGCATTTAACTGGTTACATATTTCTCCCTGGAAATGATACCTTGACCAAAGCAGTAGAAAAATCACTCCTCATTGAATATCACCATAGAAGGTCACTACTACATCATGGTCTATTTGTCTGCTCAGGCTGCCATAACAAAATACCATAGACTAGGTGGCTGAAACAACAGAAATGCATTTCCTCGTAATTCTGGAGAATGGCAAGACCAAGATCAATGTTCTGGCAGGGTCTGTTTTCTGGTTAGAGATCTCTTCCTAGCTTGTAAACAGCCACTTTTTGCTGTATGTTCAGATGGCAGAGAGAGAAACACAAAGAAACAGATAAACAAAGATAGATTTCTTCCCTCTTCATCTAAAACCACTAATCCTATCAGATTGAAGCCTTCCTATTATAATCTCATTTAAACTTAATTATCTCCTAAAAGCCTTATCTCCACATCTCCACATACAATCACATTTAGAGCTTTAAAATACGAATGGGGAGGCACAGTTCAGTCCACAGCAAATGAGGTGAGGATTCTCTACATAACTAGAGTTTTCAGATTAAGAAAATACATGAGATTTCATGCTCAAACATAAGCCGACATTCCTTTGACCCTGAGACAAAGCAGGTAGGAAATGTTGGAGTTTGACACGTCATTGTTGGTGGCTGAAGAGGACTCTAGCATTTTGCAGGTTACTGTTTCACTTCAGTGTTAGTGGCATAGAGAGCGGGAAAGGAAGGGAAGGAAGCCTCCAGCCCCAGGGCTATAAAATATCTCATACTCCTTTTCTTTAAATGAAAAAGGCAGTAAGGAAAGAAAAGTCCCTGAGTGTCTTTTACTTTGCTTCCACTTTGAAATTATGTAGATTCTTCATTATATTCCTCTTGCTAATGGTTAAAGACATTCCAGTCCTTGTGTATATATTCACTTGACACAAATGTTACCGGTTTTGCTTAGTGCTGGGTATTGTGCTAGGTGTTGGGAGCACAAAGACAAATGATATCAAATCCTTCCCTTTAAGGAGTTCGCATTGTGGCACAGAAGAACAAAACCAACTGGTATCAATGCAGATGAGGGTTCAATCCCTGGCCCTAACCAGAGGGTTAAGGATTTGGCACTGCCGTGAGCTATGGCGTGCGTTGCAGACACAGCTCAGATCTGGCGTGGCTGTGGCTGCGGCTTAGGCTGGCAGCTGCAGCTCCAATTCAACCCCTAGCCTGGAAACTTCCACATGCCACACCTACGGCCCACACCTACAGCCCCAAAAGAATTTTTTAAAAAAATCCTTCCCTTTAAGGACTCTGCAGCCTTATTAGCAAATCAGGATGAGAATTCCAAGAATGTTAGAATTGGATGGATTCTGGTTGTAGATGAAGAGTTCAGGCCCAGAGAGATTCAGAGACTTAGCAGGTGGCACAGATGGTTGGGACAAAGCCAGTTAACATACAGGCCTACTGACCTCCAATTCGGTCATGTTCCCGTGTAGCTCCGAGTCCTCCATCCAAGTCAGGCATTCAACCAGGGTTTATTTAAGAGCCTACTATGTACTAGGTATCCTGACCAAGTAGAACAGAATTTATAATATAATAATTTCATTAAGAATTGAATAATTTACTTGGGGAAATAAAGTTACCTAAAATGAAATTATTAGTGAACACTATCACACATTATTTAAAAGTGAGATGGTTTCTGCACTAACCCCATAAACATGCAAGTAAGATATACACATTTATCCGGCTATTCAATTGATTTGTACAATGATCATCATGGTTGAGCTACTACTGCTGGATGGGAGAGTGTTCTTTACATCTTCCGCACTCAATGGAATAAAGACCGCTGAATGATATCAGGTAGAGGAAGACCATTCTAAAGGTATATTGAAAATAAAACAAAAGTAAAAAGCAAAAAAACACCCACCCAAAAAAAAAAAAATTTGTAAAACTAAAATTCTGTAGACTGGACTGCAGGTAGGCTATTTGGATATCTGGTTCCTGAAGGATCCCTAACAAGGCGGGCCTTCTATCTAGCCATATAGTTATTCAACAGGAAGACAGGTAGAGAAGATAGCTGTTGTGTTGCTTTATCCTCTCTCCACATCATTGCCTCACCAATCCAAGGAAGGTTTTTAAAAGCATAGGGTCTGAGTGATTAAGGTGACACATTCTGGATTCCGTCAGACTTGGCCCTGAATGCTGCCTCCATTACTTAGCATCTTGGGCCAATTCCATAACATTTTATACCTCAGTTTCTTCAACTGTAAAATGGGAGCTCATAAGGGGCTTACCTTAGAAGGTGGTAGTGGGGATTAAATGAGACGATACATGCAAAGTGCATGTCATAGGGCTTGAGTCACCTGTCAAATCAGTAGGCATTACTATTATAAATGACAATTTTACAGTGGTCTTCTGACCTGTTATCCTCCTCTCCAGCCCACTCTCCCCCTCCTTCATTTTAGCCATTTCTCTGATCCCATTCTTTCCTTCTGTCTCTCTCCCTGTCCTGCTACAGTTGCACCTTGTGCTTTTCCAGGGTGGGCAGCAGTGTTGGGACCACAGAACAGGTGTTACTGTCCATTTTGCTGTGTGATTCACCTGCCAGGTGACTGGGGAGAACTGCAGGGCTGCATTTAGCATGGACAAACACCTGTGCTCTCTGTCACCAGGGCCAGACAGATACCAGCGCTGAGTCATGCTGCTGCTCACGACCGGTGAGCTCTCAAAGACTCAGAAGGCTCCAAGAAAGAGACCTGAGAGGACAATCTTTCCACTCCTCTCTCCAGGTCAGGCCACTCTTCAATCTGCCATGAGGCAAAAATAGACATAGGAAGAGTGTATCATTCACACAAGATTGGAACATCTTCAACCTCAGGACATTTCTTCTTATGCCTAAGATAAATTTCAGATTTTTGCATTTAGATTCACTTTTTACATTTACCTTTCATAGGGACAAAATAAACTTGATATCTAGGTCATGCTTACAACATCATAAATACAGTATATATTATACAATATACAGTATTCTGTGTGTGAGTGTATACACGCAGAGTATTGTTTACATGTTAAGAGCTTGGGCTCTAGAGTCAGCCACCCAGTCTAATCCCAGCCACCTACTGGTAATACGTTTTTGCCCTAAAAATTAATAATAATAGCAATGAGCTCACCAGATCCTTGTATTAACACAGTTCCCAGTTCACAGAACGAATTCAGTAGAAGTTAACCATCAATGTTGTCATTGTTTAGACATCTGTCTATACAGTGAGAAGCCAGGAAGCTTCTTAAGATTTTTCTTTTGCAACCTAAATGCCTCCAGTTTGATTATGGCTTTTAATCAATTTCTTCTATAACCTTCATTTCACTTTCCCTCTATTCATTTACCTTCCTAAACCCAGAATAGCACATATAATGCTGCTTGAGTTTGATCAGCACAGGACAAAATGTAAGATATATTTTAGGTTTATCTATTATATTTCCATAAGCAAACTATTATAATTTGCAAATAAAAGTGATTCAATAGCAAGTGTAACCTTTAAACACCTTACTTATATGAACTCATTTAATCCTCAAAATAAACCCATTCAATATTCATTCTTTCAGCTATGCCATACTACTTATTAATTCTAAAAGTAAACATTTTTCATATTTTAACATCTCTGAAATCAGTATAACCTTGTAATTGATGACATATTATGGTTCCAATGACCATCTTTTTTTTTCTTAGTGATACATAAAATAATGGTGCATCTTGCAACTGATGACAACCTAGAGCCAAAGAAATAGGGTCTGAGCGATAACTTCATTCCAGGCATTCTTTTAGGTCCTGAGATATGGTGAAAATGATGGAATAGTCCTTCATTTCAGAGAATCATTTCTAATGAGAAATATAGAAAAATAAAGATGATTGCAACTAATACACAAACTTCTGTGGGAGCCAGTGGAAGGTCTCCTTGTGATGATGATGTCATCTAAGTTTAGAGTTAGGGGTTCAGCAAGGCTGTGGTTTACTAGTCAGCTAAATAGCTAAGCAAAATCCTAGATGCTAGAAAAAGCATGAGGCATTCAGGAATTTAAAAATAGTTCTGAATGCTGGATTTAGAGCATCTATGGAAGAAGCATAAGGTGTGATGGCAGAGAAGAAAGAAGAGGTCTTATCCTGAAGGGCCCTGTAGACATGTTAAAGGGGTTGGAGTATATCCTGAGGGCCCTGGGGTTCCACTGAAGCATAGGTGTTTCCTCTATTTGACAAGGAGAAAACTGAGACTTAGAGACGCCTATAACTGGTTTTGGACTCAAGAGCAAAGAACAGGACTTTAACTGCTTCCCTAGAAGTCCTCACCTGAAGCCCAATGCTCTTTGTCCTATACTATAGGTTCACCCAGGACAGTATTCTCTCTTGTTGGCCATACTGCCAGCAAATGCATGACTAGTTGCCTTTTATTTTGGTTTGTGTTGAATTAATGTGTTAGCTTTAGATGGGCAGGAGAGTAGAACCAGTGCGATGGTTCTTAAAAAATTCTCCAAGGTGAATATTGCCTCAATATCACACTCAGCTACCTCACTTCTAGGATATACATCATGCCAAGCTCATCCACAGTTGTGTCTGATAGACAATGGATACTGATGCCAGTCATGTCTAAATGCATCACTCATCTACATTTCATGAGATATGCTTAAAAGAAAAATATAAAAATTAAAACAAACAAATGGAGGAAGCAGTACTGAGGCTGAATTGAAGGTTCACAACTTCAAGTGGTTTATACTCTTGCATCTTATGTCAACATAAACTGCAGTTCAATAACTGCCCTTTTAAAGTAATACAATCTAGAGATTGACTAAATTAAGCAATTTAAGTTTCAATGTGGCAAACAGGCATAAAAATAAGACATTAACTTCTGAATTAATTACACAGGGTCAAAAAAAGAGAACTGTTTGAATGGAGAAATTCTATTGCAGCCAGGCAACCTTAATTTCAAACATCACATTTAAAAGAATTTCATTCACAGAATTTGTTGGTACGCACAAACTGTCTTTTTAATGGAAGAACAGCAAAGAGCATTTTCTATTTCTTTTTTAGAACAATGACAATATGAATCAGCTAACATCTTTGACTTACTCTAAAGAGAGAGTGCATTTACAATTGCCAAGCATTTGGGGTTTGTTGTTGTTGTTGTTTTGATGAATGACATCTTTGGTTCCTATAGCATAAGCAATGAATACAAATGCCATTGTTTAGGTTATGATGATATGACAATTACTAGCTATATAAAAAGAAAAATAGGTGCCAAGATGATAGCTTGATATACTTATCTAACTAAAGAGGATGAAGAGTGTAAAGTCTTCCATAACAAGGCAGACAACTGTCTATTTAAGATAGCTTGGGTATAATCTTATCTGAAATAAGGGGTCTGAGTTACATGATAAGTCACTTTGATTCTGTAAACCTCATGACTTAGTAAGACAGGTGGATGGAAGAGAGGACTAGAGGCTGAAGAAGTCCCTTTTGGGATAGCTTGGATAAACTCAGTTTCAAATCCTAGTCCTGATACTTACTGCTAACTCTATGACCTTGGGCTAGCCACTCTTCTCTCCTAGGACTCAAGAAAAATAATTTCTACCTTGTAGGATCATGAGAAACTCGCTGCAGAAAGCAGCTGATGTCTAATGTGTGTGAACAGGGAGTACTGTTAATATTATTACTGTTTGATCATTATTACTATTATTATTACATTCCATTCCATCCTGCTATTTAATTCTACTGGCATTAGATGAGCTAAAACAGTAGACCAGGCAACCATGAATAAGGCATACTGCATGTTTAGAGATGGCATTTAGGCTTGCACATTCCCAATTAGCTTTTCAATTAACCCCAGCCTGGAGGAATGTACTTCCCCAACCACACCTGAATGCTAAAATAGGACTGATGGGCTGTGAGGGGTGCAGGGTTTTTTAAAATAGGGTAGGAGAAAATAAACTGTTACCCATTGCAAAAAGAAGCTCAAATTTACAGAAGGTACTGAAACAAAAATCACAGTCACTGTCCATGATACAAATTTATACCCCCCAACACTCAAATGCTAAAACCTGCCCTGAATCTACCAATAGTTCCTGCACATTTAAGTACACTGGTCATTTTCTAAATAAAACCCAACAATAATCTTGCTTTATACATCTTCCTCCCTTTTACAATAAAGTGTGACAACATATAGTCAGCAGCATGTTACATCTCCTTTCATGTTTGCATCTATATGATCTGATAGTACAGTAATACATTATATGAATTAATCCAGCTTGCAGTATCATTTGTTCACTGCCTTCTCCATTGAAGTATATTATTGTACCCATTACACAAAATGTTCATCCACAGAGTTGAGTTTAAATGAGCCACATGATAAAATGAGGTACACAGAACAAATCAACTCTTTCCATTCAGCAAGCACCGAGAGCCTTGTTGTTTATTGTTCAAGGCAGCACACCTTTTAATTTATTCCAGGAACCCTGTGAATATCAATTCAGTGAAAAAACCGAGATGCTATTTTCATGTTAGTTATCATCACTTAGTGTTCAAAATTAACTCCTCTTAGGTCCCTTAGCTCACACAAGGACATTAGAATTAATTATTTGTTCTTAAGTCTTTATCACTCAGAGAGCAAAACTTTAGTTCTCTAATGTTGATTTCCTTACTCTCTAAGATAAATAATGAAAAACCCTCAACCCCATATTTGGTTTCTTCTTGCTTCTAAGCAATAGCCATCACAGAAATGGAATGGAGAGATGGACAAAGACTTATAGCTTCTTCCCACACTCAAGAAGCAGAAACCCATGTTACTTAACATCTTTTTAAGTTCCATACACTAGATTTCACAGAGCTGATATTCTCCACATTCAGGCCCAAGCCTGAATTACGCATCCCTGGGAGAGTCAACTTTTCTTAGCATACTAATTTGGCATAAAGCATTATCTCCCAGTGGCTTTCAGAGCCATTTGTGGTCCCCTGACAGTCTCCTCATCCATACAACCTATAATTTTCATAGGAAGAAGGCGCTTTTTCAAAACATTTGCACCAATAGAAGACCCCCTTTCAAGTCCCGTTCCTTAAAGCAGAGCAAAACAAAACAAAGCAACCCCCTTTAAACCCAACTGTTCAATATATATGATGCTGGTACATGATCATTCAGTTTATAATCATTTTACTTGTGATGTATAGAAAAGGAAAGGAGTCAATTCTATCCCACCCTTGTCTCTCCCTACTACTCCCCCACCAGAAGTGCCACTAAATAACAAGCCTGTCAACATCCTACAATCCTCAGACCCAGACATTCTGAAAGGCTACAACCCTCAAGTCAGAACGCCAATGAGGTTTTTTTTTTTTTTTTACCCCCTCTTTTCACACTACAATCATATTCTGGTTTATCACTGGATTCTTGGTCCTTTTACCAGCGTTCCCACTCTGCAGGAACAAATAGCAAGTTTAAGAGAAGGGATCTTTGCATTTGAGAGGAAGGACTGTGCCACAGGCCAGGAAAGCCACCTCCGGATCAATCTCATGAGTAGGTTTAAGGCAGAAAGGATGCTGGGCCAAAGATCACATCCTCAAAGTGGTATGGAAAAAAATCTCAGTTTCACAGAATGTTATTATCTTTAGAAGTTTCTCCATCACCTAGCAAATTGGATACCAATTTCCGAAACATGACAGTTTGACCAGTGCCTCTGAAAGCATAGGACAAATTAAAGACGCAAGCTTGTTATGCATCTTAGGACTTATAGGCCATTTTAATTTCTTAGAGAAATATAACTAACGAGGGAAATCTGGAAACAACCAGTCATGCTGAATAAAAGAAATACAAAGCCATTCTCTAAGTGGCCTCGACCATTCAATTAGAAACAGAATTCTTGCCCAGGGTAAACACTTGGAAACGATGGATGTGTTGATTTGAAAAGATATCAAGCACCCCTGCGGATTCTGGTCCATGTCTGGACCCCTGAGAGTCCCAAATAATGTGCTCCTAGGACACAAGTCCTGGAGGAACGCTGAGGGATTTATAATGCCCCTTTCAGAACCAAAGATGGTAGTAATAAAAATAACCCAGTGTAGCAACAAGTTTACTAGAGTGCTCCCTGGAGAAGCAAAGATTTCGGCTGCTCAATTGCTTTCGCCCTGTGCCTTTTAAAGGAATATGAAGTCTCTGTTGAGACACCATCAATTGATGCTTGCACCCCATATTTTGGATAGCAAATGATCCTGCTAGACCCTCCGTGCCTCCTTCCCAAGTAGCTAGGTTCCAAGAGTTCCCTCTTCTGTAAGTGTCATGGACTACATTTCCAGTGAAAGGCAGGTTCTCATCCCAAGCTAAGAAAGCCTGCGTCTGTACTCCGACCAGCAGTCCAGAGCAGGCAGTTGGCAAACGGAAAAGGTAATCTTCAACCCGTTCCCCCACCCCCAATCCCCCATCCCCGTTCCCTACCTTTTCTGATTTCGCCTTCCTGGCGTTGTGCACGAACCTGCGACCCAGCTTCTTGGCATACCAGATAGAGGCAAACATAGCGATGCCAATGGAAGGAATTCGCAGCGAAGCTGCTGCACAATCAACTTCCCACCTCGGCTCAGAGACCAACGGAATCGGGCTGGAGCTGTCACTTGCAGGCTGTTGCTTTCTCAGTTCCTCTCATGCTGGTTAGCAGAGGGAGAGGGTGGGAGGAGGGAGGAGGCTGGGGGGAAGGCAATCCCGTTTGGCCAGTCCGCAGGTACGTTTACATCCTGCCAGCAGGAGGTCCGGGTGAGGCGGGCGGGCGCTGCCTTCCCAGCCAGCTCACACACATCCAGGCGGTGAAGTATCTGTCTGCGGTGCTCCGGCTCCGTCACCACAAAAACTCCATGTGTGTCAGGAGCAAGGGAAGCCGCAGTCAAGTCGTCCGGGAGGCGGCTCACCTCCCGCTCTCGGCTCCCGCAGCCGCTCTCCTCGCTTGGCTTCCCGCTGCCTTGACGGTACGTGCTGGCGGCGGTGGCCGCGCGCGTAAAGACATCCACACACAGCCTCGCAGGTAAAGCAGCCAATACAGGAGCTGCCAGGCACCAAGGAGAGGAAGGGGCCTCCGCGGACTTGGCCTTGTGGTCACAAACAGGTGTCTCCAGAGTCTGAATCCTGTTCGGATCCTCGGAGAATCTCGGGTTATTAGGGTGGCTGGAAACAGAGGTGCCCTTCCTTGCCCCCTCTTCAACTCCATGTGGTCCAGGAGAAGTCCCACCTCTGACCATCAGCCAGCCTTATCCCCAGCTTGCAAAAATATCACTTTCTTTAGAGGCTGGCCCGGGACAAAGGGCACGGTGAGCAGGATGAAGCTTATTCCCTAATGCCAGAGTGAAGGTCCTTAGCTTTTAAACTCATTGATTCCACCGCTAAGACAACCTGGGCTGCTTTTATAGGCACAGGTTTACTGCCTGGAGACTGGGGAATGGAGAGGCGCTTAAATCTACCTTTAAACTAAAATAGCATGATTTACTCCTTTTTCTTTCTTTCTTTCTTTTTTAAATCCCAGAGTTTTCCTATAGTGATATCCAGTGTTAAAAGGAAGATTGGAATGTCACTTTTGAAAAGGTAGATTCATGGCAGCTCTTAAACCATGCTCCTCTGAAGAATTCTCACATGTGATTTTACCACCATGTGCTTCCAATTTCAATTATCTTATTAGGGTTTAGACTATTATTGAGGCATTTTAAAGGTGAAGTCAATTTTAAGAGACCAATATTTTCTCCAAGAGAGATAGTGTCTCAACCTTTGCCCGTCCTACTGGAAGACAAAAAATTAAACTGCTCATCTCAGCAAGGAAAATCTTCCTGCCATTGCTATACAAATGAAACTCAATCAAGTAAATGTTTTCCAGCTGACCTGATGGATGTGCCCTAGAAGCACCTCTTGACCAAAGAATGTCATCACACAGATAATTGGAAAAGAACTTCCTTCTCTCACTCTAAGTCACTTGAGGTTTACCCTCAAAGAGGATTGGGTCTTCAGTCAACAGAATGCTGGTTTATAAAGTTCACTGAATATCCTTGTAAACAACTGGAGGGAGACAGCAGCAGTGTGGGATCAGGACCCATGTCCCTGTTACTGACTAAAGGAACCCTGATGCCTGGAACAATGTTTAGCACAATGAATTCAATGTATGTTTGTTGAATGAATGAATAACCTGGGTTCTAACCCTGGCTTGGTTTCTAGATGGTTTCTTTATTTTCTCTGAGCTAGATTTGCCTCATCTGGGAATTCAGAAGATTGGGCAGAAGATTTTGAGAGCCCCTTCCTGCCCAATGAGTCTATGATTCTGATTCTGGGTCTATGGGTCTTCATGTGAGTATTGAACAGAAATGTCTAGTGCTCACCAAGGCATAGCTCTGATAAAATGACCTCGGGCTCTGAAAAGCAAACTGTGGCACCCTTGGGGCAGGCCTGATTCTTCTACCTTTTTCAACATGCCAAATGGCCACCTGGGGCTTGGTTTTGCCATTAGCTGTTATTTTTGCTGTGTGTTCTCACTTCCTACGAACTCTGCTTTCCTTTAATTTCCTTTTGACACTCCTAGACAACCCCTGTGCAAAATTCTCCATGTCGCACCTTGTACTCTTTGGAAGAAAAGTGCCACAGAAACCCCAAAAATAAATAAATGATAACTCCTGCTTAGTGTTCAAAGAGCCACTCAGCAGGACCATAGCTTACCCCAATATTGCTATGATGTGAAAGGTATTTATTATTCCCACATAGAATTTGTCTAAGCCATGTTAAAAGACTATTCAGTTAACAGAATAAAGTAGATAAAAGGGGGGGGGAACCATTCATCCATAAATTAATGAGTGGAGATTTCTATTTTTAACATTTTAAGATGGAATCTGGCAATAAAGAGGTGAGAAAACAATAGTGAGCTTTCAAATAACATAGGGGAAATCAAAGAATGTTAATTTACTCTGATGGGGCTGCCAGATCATAAAATAATTTTTACACTTTCTTCGTTTAGATTTCCAAAGTCACTAAAACTGGGGCTTGGAGCGATCTTTGATGCTTGATCATTTTGTTGATTGGTTTAGCTCTAAATTGAACCTTTAATTATTTACACACCTGGCCAGAGGCTTTATAAACTTTTGTAGGATGGAGTTCTTAAAAAAATAGATTGGGCCTACCAGTTAAGATTTAACTTTAAACATAGCAATAATAACTACTGCTCCTTAAATAGATATTTGGAGAGAGAAAGTGTGGAATAGGTCATTTGTAGTCACGATCCATGCTCATGTTATGCAAATGCTTAGCACAGTGCAAGTACTCAAAATATATTTTTTGAATGTGTCTATGGAAAAGTAAGAGAATCCACCAACTTGGAAAGTCTAGAAGAGTCAATAGAAGCATACCCACATATTTTCAATTGTAAAAGTTTTCTTAAAGATGGGTGTCATGTCAGTGGAATGAAGCCATTGCCATGGTTATATAACTATCTTCACTGGGCTCTCTCTGGGCAGGTGTGCCTGCTACAAAAAGGTAGCAGCTGCCTGCAGTAAATCCTAATGGTCTCTAACCATTGCTCTGTTGATTGAGATAAATAACTTTTGCAGCTCTGCCATGTATGGAAAACAAGTTTTTGAGACGCTTTCCATCTGTGTATCATCAATACCTGGGCAGAACTTTTCCTTTATAATTTCATTTTTAATACCTCTCATATGACAGAAGCCTACCAGTGCAGCTGAGTTTGAGATGCAACATTAATCCTTTTAAGCAGCTTTTGGTTCATGCCTCAACACACACACTGTGTGAGGCTCCTCTGAATTCTCACGGTAAAATGCAATATTTAAATCAAGCCATTAAGAATTATACAGCTACATTTTCTGTCTAGCACACAAGTGATTTCCTTTTAAAAATCATCTAAATATATCATAGACATTTATAAAAACAGTAAATATTAAACCCTAAAAACTAATATCTGGTAGCTTGAAAATCTATCTAGTTTTGGTGTATAATATATACCAAAGAAAATACATGTTTGTAACATAAAAATATCAATGTACAAAACCAATAAACATTTAAATATTTTTTGATGTCTTTGCATTTCTGATACACATTCTCAATAGCCCTTGGGATCCAAAATCAGTCGCCTTATCAAATAGCAAGTGTCAAGTACACACTACATAGAATTTATGACTAAAAGAAGATAAACATGATATTTAGCTTCAGTTCACAGGGATACAAAAAAGTTGATGTTAGTTACCTCTGTAGAGAGTAGTGAAAGAGGAGGATAATTTATAAAACAGTTATATTTGCTGTACATAGTTGTGTAAGATTTGAGTCTTCTACAATGAGATATACTCATGTTATTACTTAAATGATTAAAAAGGTAAACAATACTTTTCCAAAAAACCTGTATTGCTAATTACTATTGTCAAGCACTAGGGACCCCAGAATGAGTAATATATAATCCCGCCTCTCAAGAAGTTGTATAGAGTTGGGGACACAGAGGTATAAAGTGATAAATTTCACTGCAGAATGGCATAACAGCTATTTGAAAAATAATATGGGAACTCAGGAAGAAAATTACAATTTTTTTAGATTCTATGTATGTCTAATAATAAATGTCAATTGGAAAAAGTGCAATAATTAGTGTCAATGTACCTAAAAAGGCAAAGGAATAGCCAATTATTCATACATGTTTTACTTATATGGACAATATGAAAAATGGTCCCTGTAATTGTATAGGTATACTAAAACAAAAGACCCAATTGCAGATACTTATATTTCTGCCCCAAAGAACCAACCAGTCATGGATAAGTGTGGAAAAAGTGTTTGAGTCACCACAATTAATAAAAACATTAACTCTAACTATAGTGGGCTAAGCCTACTTATTTTTTTTTTTCTGATCTCAAAAATCATCAAAATCAATTCTTTAGTGTTTGAATATCTCAGATGCCCTCATTTTTAAATGTTTAATTATGATATATTTAGGCACACAGAGATATAAGAAAGCAATTTAACATTCACTCATGTACATACCACCTAGATTTAATAAATGTTAACATTTTGCCATATATGATTCAGATTAATTTTAAATATTCTTCATTATAAAATCAAAATCTCCCACCCGACTCCACTCCACCTCAAATTCATGTGAAGATAATGTTCAAGAAACATTTTTGTACTTCTCTCTTTAAGTACATATAACTTTACCTAGATACTTCAAAATGTAATTGATGGATCATCAGATGTGTCCGTTTTGAACTTATATTACAAATTTATTCCCAATTTACATAATTTGTAGTTTATATGAGTCCTATATTCTAAATGACACATTATAATCAGGCTTATTCATTTTTTTCCAAAAATAACATGTAAAGTTAACTCCTTGAAATTTTGATGTGCATTTTCTTAATTACTGGTGAGGCTTCGCATCTTTTCATATACTATCCATTTGAATTTCCTTCTATTCACAGCTGTTGTTCATTTTAAAATTAGGTTATAGCTTTCTTATTGATTTGTAAAAGTACTTTATGTATTTTGGAGACTAATTCTTTGTTTATTTCATTCACTGAAAATATCTGCTCTCAATCTCTGACTTTTAGCTTCATTTATGTTTTATCATACATAGTTCTCATATACTAAAATTTATCAATATTTTACTTCATGTGTGTATAATTTTGTATCTTAAGAAAAAATTCCCTATTTTAAATTTGTAAGTTTATCATATTTTCTTCTAAGTGTTCAATTTTAAAAAAAAAAATTATAGTGTAGGATGAAAATCTATTTTTCCCTTATATGTATAGCCAGTTTTCTTCCTCGCTTCCTCCTTCCTTCCCTCCTTTCTGCTGGTGTATAAGAGTGTCGTTCCTTTTCCCATTGACTTGTAATACTCTTAACTCATATGTCTAGATCACATAAGCAGGCATTTAATTGTTTCTGGGTTCTTTTTTGATTATTCTCTTTTTATTTACCTGTGCCATTACAACATTATCTTGTTTACTCTGCTTTATGATAAATATTGATATTTGAAGTGCTAATCCTTCTTTTCATTAGATCTATATTTTCAAATTAATTTTTATAAAGTTGTATTATTGATGATTTTAATACTACACTTAATATTCCATGTTATTATTTGATAGCATTTTAGTTCTATCTTATTGTAGCAGTTCTATTCCTGATCAAATCTGTCATCATTATCACCATTATTTATGTTTAGCCAAAATAACTCCCACATGTATCAATTTATTTTCTCATTATTATTTTAAATATCCTAACCCTCCTAATTCTCCTTCTTACTCTTGTACCTATTTCTGCAAATATCTGTGATGGTTAAACATGCTCAGTCTTTTTATGTCTTTCCTGAACTGTCTACATTCACTTTAGAATCTGAAGGATAGCATAGGTAGATAAATATTTCTAGATTGACAATGATTTTCCCTCAGCACTTTGAAGATATCATCTCATACCTTCTTCTGGTATCTATTTTTAGGATAAGATGTCTGCTGTCAATCCAATTGTCCCATTATAAGACTACAAAGACATTTTTTCTTTGTCTCTTTGAGCTGCAGTTTCAATACAACATTATTTTTCCAAAATTCTGCTTGGAACTCATTATGGTTCTTTAACCTGGCTAATTATAAACAAATGCCAGTCATTATTTTTTCTAATACTTTTCCCCTTGATACTCTCTATCCTTTCCTCCTAAAATACTTTTATATTTTTCCTGGACCTTTTCATTTGACACATCCTATTGCTTCATATATCTCCTATTATTCTTATCTTTGCTATTTTTAGGGTTATATTCTCAGATGTCATTATTATTTTTAGTTTAAGTTTTAATCTATCATTTTAGCTATCTACAAAGTATTTTAATGAATTATAAATATATTTTAAAATATTTTTAAATTTCTAGGAATTTTAGATATTTCTTCTTAAAATTCACTGTCTTGTATTATAGTGTTCTATTCTTTTATTGTGACATATGTTTTTTAATGGCCTCACCCAGAAGCTGTATATGGAAGTTCCTGAGCCAGGGATAGAACCAATACTGCAGCTGTGTCAACGCACAATCCTTTTACTCATTGCACCTGGCCAGGGACTGAACCCCCACTTCCACAGTGACCCGAGCCTCTGCAACTAGATTCTTAACCCACTGTGCCACAGTGGGAACTCTTACTATAATATTTATTCCTTCCTCTGTCATGTTTTTAATTTAAAACACACAGTCTGTAGTCCTTACCCTGTACCCTTTTAATCTAATATTCTTGGAAGCCTAATCCTGCTGATTTCACTCACGGTGGGTTGTTTTTGCATGCTACTATACTTTTTTATTCTAAGATCTTCTTTGGTAAGATTGTGCTTCCTTTGGGAGTCCAGGGACCTTTGTTGTGCAATCATTGCTACAGAATAATTTTGCACATTCTTCTGCTAGTTGCCCAGAGATACAAATAGTCCAGGAACATTTTGTTTAATATATTTGGCTTAGTGTTATTCTCTCCACACAAAAGGGTTAAATTTACTTTTTTTCCCCTTTTCCACCCATAATAGAAACACTGTTCATTATTGCTTCCCTGTGCTAATGCATGAAGTTTTTTGAAGTCCTTTTGTTAAATGAGATCTCTGAAGTTTTCAGATTTATGCAGGGGTCTCAGTTTCATTTCTCTTCCTTTGGTGATCTGAAGGTCAACTGTCTTGCACATGGGCATGAAAACCCCACATTCTTAGCCCAGGCAACCTTATTGAGTCCCATATACCCTAGGGATGCCACAGTCAGCTTGAGAAATCACTGTTCTAGCCATTATTTTATACAAACTCAAACAAGTCAAACTGGCTTGCCTCTAAATTAATACACTTCCCTCCCCCCAAAAAACCTGGAGAACTTTACTGGCCTACATATGAGGTTTTAGTGTTTAATAAGCATGTCTGACAAGAGTATGTATAAGATTTATTGTGAAATGTTTCATGCAAGAGATTCCAGGAAGTCACCTAATAATGATGCTATTTAAAAGTCACTCTCATATATTAATTAATTACCTAGAGTTAGAAGTGAAATGGACTACTACTACCACACTTGTAACCTTGGACAAATAGTGTCAATTCTAAAAAACTGGGTAATAATGGAAAATATGCCTTGTGTTGATAATAAGAATCAAATGACATAATACACATAAACTGTTTAGAGCAGTACCTGGCACAGAGTATGGGTGCAATGAAAATGTTGTTTTTATTTTATTATCTTTTTAAATGATTTTTATTTTTTCCATCATAGCTGGTTTACAGTGTTCTACCAATTTTATTCATCCTCTAATCTCAGGGAAGGCAAAAAAACAAAGACAACCCCCCCCCAAAAAAAAAATCACGTGGTAGTCTAGACAGAGAACACGTGCTTAGTAACATGAAGCAGAGAATATTTTTTAAAACTCTTTTTATCATTGTATTTAACTATCTCCATTGTTAGGAAGTCTACGGTCCTAAGTCCTTTTCCCTTTTTTATTCCATTAGTGCAGAAACAAATCAGTTTCCAAACCCTTGTAAAAATCTTTCATAAATTTAAAGACTTTCAGCTTCACGAATGTCTCTGTTCTGAACCAAATGAATATTTTTCTTAAGCTTTCTGAACAGTTTGGGTTTTTTTGAGAGTCTTCTCAGAGTCTCATTTCATTTCATGGATTTCTCATAGAAGGAAAAACTGAAATGGATTCTGAACCTCTATAGCAGTTCTGAATCCACATGCTGTGATTTGCCCACGTTTACAATTAAATTTTGCTACAACTAAGGATATAGATTAATATGGCAATAATTATCAAAGGAATATAGAACTGAGTGTATATAAGTGAGGAATAAAGTAGCAGAACATCAAGCCAGCAGCCAAGAAAGAATCGGTAGCAAATGGAATATGCAAGAACTTTGACTTGTGAATACAGAAAGCAATACAATAAACTAGACTATAGGCAGTTTTCCTGATAAAGCTACACAGTGTTAATAGATGGGTAGTTGAATCATTTTGTAACAGAAAATTCAATTCAATCCCTTCAAATTTACATTCTTTGCCAAAGCTTGACATAAATAGAGATATTTAAACACCACTCATCTAATCTGAGCCATTTGGCATGAGTTCTATCTTATCAATTATGATTCAGTTATACAGCCCAGTATTCTAGCTATCTCAACAGCAGGATTATTTCCTATCCATGCAAGTAGGGTGTTAATTTTGGAGTCAATACTTTTAGTTCAATTTCATTTTTAACAGTTGTCTTACCTCTGGGTGTTAGACTATAAAATCAATTTCTAAAGTCACTTGGCATTCAAACAATCTGTTAGTTCATGACAATACAACCCCTTAATTGATCTATAAGCGAATGATCTTTCAAGTCAAATGGCCATTTTTGATGAAGTTGTCCTCGTGCCATATCGTGGGTCTTCATGAAAGTTATTTGGTTCCTGCACACATCCTATGTGACTGTATCTTTGTACCTGCTATTTTCTCCACCTGCAGTCCTACCTTTCCACCTCAGTTTCTTGCTCCTTTTTGTCCTTCTACATGTGACAAATCTTTACACATTTTTTGAGACTTGGCTCAATAATTCCCTAGGAAATTTTTCCCGATCCCTCGAGACAGGGCCAGTTTATACTAAGGCACTAAAACTAACATTTCCTATTGTATCTGTACACATCTTCAGGTTCGGCTCTTATAACATTCATTTGTTATTACTCTGAACTATTTCCCCCTAAATGACTGAGAAAATTGAGAAAATCCCTTATTTATTTATGTATCCTCAGATGACTACATAGCCCCTTGCACATGGCAGGCACTAGATAAATATATTTGAATAATTTAATAGTTATTTGCTGAATGAATGAACAAACGAATGAGCATATCACTTGAATTAAACTGCTTCATACTTCTGGGAGAAGAAAGGAAGGCACTACATAGACACACATCAAGTATTTATTATTACCCTCTATTTTTATTTTTACCTCTTACTCATCTTAATACATTAAGAGATAAATCAAAGTCACTGTTAGAAGGGTTCAAAGTGCTTTGAAAAATAGCATTTTAAAAGATAAATCAATGAGACTTGTTGATTCGTGGCCTACCACCTGTCAGTGTTTTCACTTTGTAATTCTCCCCCTTCCATAGCTAGATACAGGTGATCTTTTATAAAGTTTAATATATACGACCATATTCATAAATAAATAACTCCTTCTTTCATTTCCTTAAAAATGAGACCGGCTAATGAAAGCATACAAACTCTTCCTTTTCCATTCTGCCTCCTACATAAAACAGAAACAGCAGCTGCTGAAATCTTCAGTGCAAATGTCAATTGCAGATAGTGTTACTGAAAATATTCCTAATATTAATTGCAACCTCTCTCCAGCTTAAAGAATATAAAAGAGATCAACTTACTAGGTGCCTCCTCTAAGTCAGCTTCTTTACCTTAAGCATCTTTAGATGAAATTAAAGTATTTAATCTTTCAAGTATTTTGCCCACAAAGTACTTAAAATGCCTTACCTCAGTATTTATCTAAACCCATCCATTTTTAAATATTCTACATCCATTGCTGTTTACTTAGGTTATTTTTAAACTTAATTTGACTCACTTTTTATTTAGATAAATTTATTTTAAGTGACCTTATCACCAGAATAAACCAAAATAAGACTCATTCTCTATAATTAATAAGTAACATATGAATAATACATGTAGAACATTAATAAGGTTAAAAAGTAAAATAAACAGAAATAATTTATAAAGCCTAATTGAAAAGAGAATTGATGGTTTATATTCTAGTTCCAATTTTTCTTTTTAAATTTAAATTAAAATTGAAGTATAAATTTTTTTAAATGTTTGGCATATACCATCTTAAGTATACCACGCTTTAGGAAATACTCTCATCTCATTTGATCATCTCAAGAAATCTCCAAGTCAAATAAAGTGTCTTCCTTTTGCATATGAGAAGATGACATAATTCTAAGAAATTAAATGACTTAATTTTGGTTTGCCCTTCTCTTAAGTCTCGATTTTCAAAACTTGTCTGGTCTTCAATGTTTCTGTCTTTAAGACAGAGTGTAACAGCACAAAAAATACCACGCAAGAGCTTATGATAAAATAAAAATAAATGAAGGGGCAAGTGCTATGGATTCAGACAATATTCACTAGCCCATGTGTTGGAGTGAAGAAGACAGATTTGCAGTAAGAGAGGAAGTTTGAGTTGGAAAACAGATCAAGACAAAAAGTACATTTATTGCTTGAAGCAGCACAAGTGAAAGTAGAACACATGGGCTGTGTTTGAGGAAGAGTGGGAAATAAGGTGGAAAAGGCTATAGCCATACTGTAATTAGACAATGCCAATAAACATTTAATCATGACACACATGGTCAGAGTTGGAGAGCTGGGAGAACGATGGAGGTAGCAGAGACAATGAGGGTCTTAATTAGGATGATAATGGTAGCAAAAAGACAGGGAGCAATATAAGAAACATTCGTATGGTGTCATCCCTGACTCACTCCCTTAGCTCTACAGAGCACTCTTCCCAATGTCTGTCGCATTGACAATGATTTATTTAGTATATATATTTTCCTTGTGGAATATTCCAGGCAAGTAGGTATCATGCTTGTCTTTTCACCTTGTATTCCCATGTGCCTAACCAAGTGCCTGGTGCATAATAAGTGCTCTAAAACAATTTACTAAATGCATGAGTGAAAATAGAGTAATTGAAGAGAGAGAATCTGTAAAAATCTGACAGGTGCTTTATAGTCTGAAAACCTGAAGTCAAAAGCAGCCAAAGATTTGAGCCTGGGGAACTTGGAGATAATCTCTAAGACAACGAAATTCTGCTTTAGAGTGCCCCCTTCTCTCATTTTACTTTATTTTTCCCCTTGTCTCATTATAATTTTAATATTCTTATTTTATAGTCTCTATGTTCACTAATGGATTTCTTAGAGATTTAACTCTACAATTAGTTGATTATTTCTCATGGTCCATAGTGTCCATGTGAGGCTTCTAAATTTTCTTTGTAAGCTCCTCTAAAGCAAAGGATTTTTTTTTTAAGGAAGTATTATTGATATTTTCCACTTCAGTGTATTCTAGGAGGTTTAACCGGTGCCTTAGGAATTTCTACATCCATATAAAAAATGAAAGGGGTAATGGTGTGTTAACTTTTAGATATGTTCAAGTCATGGCCCTGGAAAAGACGGGAGTATATATGTTGAATAAGCAATGTGATGGGGAAAAAAAGACTCCATCATTCATCATTCATTTATTCAACATTTACCTTTGTGTTGAACAGCAATGTTTCTAAGCAATGGGAATGTAGTAATGAACTAAATAGACAAGAATCCCTACCTCACAGAGCTGACCTTTTAGTGTAGGGGAGAAATAATAAGAAAGATAAGTAGCAACAGTTTCATCTATTAAATATCAATACACACTAAAGAGAAGTAAAACAGATAAATGAAATTAAAAAGTATTGGAGTGGCTAAATTTTTTGATAGGCTGATTGAGGTAAACATCACTGAAAATGCAACTCGAATAAAGATCTTAAGGAAATGAAAATAAGTCAGAAGGCTATATGGGGTATGAATATTCTATGTGAAGGAATATGGCTGGCTCGTTTGATGATGGTAAGGAGCTCAGAGTGGCTGAAGGAGAGTGAAGATAGTATAAAATAAAGTCAGAAAGATAGAGAGAAAAGTGAATGGAGAGTGTGCAAAGTAGATCTTATAAGTCTCCTGAAGCTATTGTGGGCACACTGGCTTTTGCTGTGAATGAGGTGGGAAGAAAGTTCAGAGTAGTACCATGTTTCAGCAAGATCATTCTTGCCGATGTTTTGAATAATTTGACTTTATGCGTTTTGGGGGTTTTTTGGATGCAAACTGTTATATTTGAAGTGGATGGGCAATGGGACCTTACTGTACAGCACAGGGAAGTGTGTGTGACTGAGTCACTTTGTTGTACAGCAGAACTTGATAAAACTTTGTAGATCAACTATACTTTAATAATAATAAAAAAAGCTGGAATCAAAGATAACAGTTAAGAAGCAATTGTCATGGTCAAGTTTAAAGGTAATGGTAGCTTGGACAAAACTAAGGCACATGGAAATAAAAACCAAACCAAAACAAACAAACAAAAAAATAGTGGTCAGGTTCTGAATATATATATATATATATATATATTATTTTTTTTTGTCTTTTGTTGTTGTTGTTGTTGCTATTTCTTGGGCCGCTCCCGCGGCATATGGAGGTTCCCAGGCTAGGGGTTGAATCGGAGCTGTAGCTGCTGGCCTACGCCAGAGCCACAGCAAAACGGGATCCGAGCCGCGTCTGCAACCTACACCACAGCTCACGGCAACGCCGGATCCTTAACCCACTGAGCAAGGGCAGGGACCGAACCCGCAACCTCATGGTTCCTAGTTGGATTCGTTAACCACTGCGCCACGACGGGAACTCCAGGTTCTGAATATATTTTGAAGATAGTAGATGTAGGTGTGAGAGAAAGACAGGAGGCAAGGACGACTCCAGACCTGTTGGCATGTGCAACTTGAAGGCAAAATTTATCACTGGCTGATGTGAAGGTTGTGGATAGAGCAGGTGTCTTGGGAAAAATAAGAAGTTTGGTTCTGGACATGTTAATTTTGAGATATCTTTTATACATCTGAGTGGAGACATCAAGTGAGCTGCTGGATATACAAGTCTAGCATTTCAAAGAAGATATTAGCATATAACTGGTATTTAAAGCCATGATCACTGGCTGAGTTAGTGAAAAACTCAAAACCAAGTCCCTGAGCATTTTAACATTTACAGTTATCTCTTTAATATATAGTTTCCTTACTGAACTGTGAATTCTGTGAAAACAAGGAACAAAGTAAAAGAACTACAAGAAAGTTCAGAGCCTATGCAACAGAAGTGATTATAATGAATTCTCACCAGATTCTAACGGTGTAGTAAAAGTAGTAAGGCTGGGAGAGAGGGGAGAACATCCCCCCCACACACACCCCAACAAAAATCAATACTACCAATGAATACAAGATAAGGTAAGGGTCAAAAGATGGTTTGAGTCAAGACACATACAGATATCAGAAGGCTGATTTGGGTTTTATGTGGTTAAAATGCTTATCAAATCTAACATCAAGTATTTAACATGGGTCAAACATTTAACTACTTATTTAACCTTAAAAGAATTCTATGGTGTGGCTCCAGTCTACCCATAGACCCAGAGAAGTTAAGTCATTTACTGGAGGTCACTCAACTAACAGTGGTACTAGCCAAGGTCTGACTCAGAACCCCATCTCCTCACAGCAGATGGGGGCAGGTTCCTACCATCTTACCAGTCCTTTTTTCTTCAAGCAGAGACTTTAGCCCCAGTGAGCATGCTGTGTTAGTGATCAGAAAACCCTCTTATTCTCTGTGTTCATAGCCCTTGATGTCTTTGGTGAAATATTTAGTGAAGTCTTTATGTGAAACTTACATTCTGTGTCAAAGGCGTTCAAGAGAATTAAAGAAACGTTTTATTCATGATAGGGTTGGATCATGCCGGGAAGCAGTTTTACCCTGGGTTCTCCCAAAGGAAAGAGAATTGAGGGGGGCTGAGTTGGGGCATGGATCATGTGTCCCAGCTTCAAAATCTCATAAAAATTCTAGTAAAATAGATGACTAGCTAATTATCAGTCCTAACTGTGGAGCTGAAGATCCAGAGGAAGATGGTAATTAGAGGTACAAATTTGGGAGTATACTCATTGTGAGGATAGCTGTCCATCTAGAGGAAACAGGTATGTTCTTACTACCACCGGAACTCGAAAATGTCCCACCAGTGAGAGAGAAGTCTGTAAATACAGAATGGAACAATCACTTTGGGGATGTAAAATAGTACAGCCACTTTAGAAAAGTTTGGAAGTTTCTAAAAAATTTAAACATCTATCTACAACATGACTCAGCAATTCCACTCCAAGGCATTTACCCAAGATAAATGAAAGCCTATGTTCACTTAAAGATAGTTGCAAAAATTTCATAAAAGTTTTATCTGTAATAGCTAAAAACTAGGGGGAAAAGTCCATCTGCAGATAGATAAAGAAATTGTGTTACATTCATAGCATGAAATACTACTCAACAATAAAAAGGAATGAACTATTGATCTGGGCAAAAACATGGACACATCCCAAAATAATCAGCCTGAGTGAAATAAGCCAGCCAGAAAGAGCACATACCATATGAATCCAATATGGTTCCATTTGTATAAAATTCTAGAAGAGGTAAACAAATTTGTAGTGACAGAAAGCGTATCAGTTATTGAGTGATAATGGACAGGGTGAGAGGAGGGAAGGCTTACAAAAGAGCAGGAGGAAACTTTAGGGACTGATAGATAGATGTGTTCACCCTCTTGATTGTGATAAATCTACAGGTGGAGACTATGTCAAACTCTAGCAAATTACACACTTCAAATACATGCAGTTTATCATGTCATTACAGCTCAATAAAATGGTTAAAACAAGACAAAAGGTTGCTTATCATCTAAATCTTGAGTGTATTTGGTTTTCTTAAAGTGGGAAGGGTTTAAAAAAGATAGAATGACTTCATAAAAGAAGTACAAAGTAATGAATAAAAGAAACTAGGACAATTTAGCCAAAATTTCTGTTTCTTTTTTTTATTCTAGCTCTACCTAACCTCTGTTCTCTTTCCTCTCACCTACAGTAATTTTCCTAATGAAATTTCACACCTGACACCATTGAACATTTTAGTAACAGTGAAAGTATTTGGGGTATATGTTTCTGTTTGGGCATATGTTTCAATACAAGTGGATCAATGAAGAATTTAAGAAAACCCAATTAATTATATTTTTCTTCCCCATTTTATTTGGTTTGGTTTTTGGTATAGAAACAGACTTAACCATGGTACTTAATTTCAATTTCAGAAATTGATTTTTACTCTATTTTTTGCTGTTGCTTAGGAAACAAAGTCTTCGACGTCTATACTCTAAAACTATTAGTCTCAGCAGTCTTTGGCAGACAAACTATTCTAAGAGATCCTGGTAATACTTTGCGCTCCCTTTATTTGTCTAAATGCAAGGAAACTGGGTGGGGGGGGTGTCTGTGTGTTTTCCTGATTTGGAAAGAAAAAAAAAAAGAAAATATTACTAAGGATCATGCCTGCCACTCTCATCCCACTTTCCATTGAGCATTTAAAAGTTCAGAGACACTATTTGAAAATACATTCAAGGGCTTAGCAGCAAATCTAAATTAGGACTCCACATCCAGGAACATTTGGGAATTTAACTGCATCATGTTGGAAAGGCTTCCCTGATGGAGAAGGGCTGCTTCAAATTCAGGTATGTGCGCCAAAATGATCAATTTGTTTCCTGTCGGCACAGCTCAAATTACATTCTTGACTCAGTAACACCAAGCTCTTTCCAGCACATCCATTAAGGGAACTTGGCTCACGCCGGGGATGTCTGTAGGACCTCATGTCTATGAGAACGACCATAACCCTCGCCAAGGGAGCCTGGAACACTGGGTTCTGAGCGGCGGGGCCTCCATTTCAGCACCTTAACTGCGTGAACAGTCTGCTGACCAACCCAATGCCAGATATTTCTGGGCATTTGAATAGGGCAAATTCAAACTCCCTCATCTCCTTTACAGAAGCTCCATGGACCACATTTTGAATAACTTTCTTTAGAAATGTGAATAAGTAGTTATCCACCAGAAATAAAAAATACATGGCAAGTAGTCATGTATGGAAATAATGTATTAGAATCAAATAGGCTTGACCTGGACATGTTTTCACCCTAAAAAGACAGCAATATATGGTGCATTTTTTTTTCTAGCAATGTTCTAAGAGGCTGTTTCATATAATTAACATAATGATGATAAATAACATTTAGCAGTTATTTAATGTGTACAAGGCATCATGCTAAGTGCTACATGCCTCATCATACATAACTTTGCAAAGTCAGGAACTAACTTTACGCTTTTGGTGTAGATCTCCTAAAGGTCATTGCCTTTGGTCCTTGTTCTTTAAATACACCAAGGGCACACTCTCCCCAGGTCTCATACCTTGCTCTAGCTTCTGCCTGGAATTCTCATTCTGAGATATCCATAGGATCACTCCCTTACCTCCTTAAAGTCTTTACTACAATGAAACTTTTCAATCAAATTTTTTTGGTTATTTTTCTCTTTTTATTTTTCAACACTGTGTTTATCAGCACCTAAGATCATTTTCACTTATTCATTTCTTCTCCCACCATCCTCATTAGAATGCAAGCTCTATGAAGGCAGGGATTTTTGTCTTTTTTAATTTGCTAGCTAGAACGATGCCCTGTCCATTACAGGTACTTATGAAACATTTGCAAGTGGTAAGTGGAAGAGTGATGTGGCGTTAAGTAACAACCACTTGTTATCATACATTAGTTGGCTAAAAACAAAAGCAAAAATTTTTAAATAAATCCTTGTTCATAGTTTAAGGTTACCCAATGGTTATGCTAATAAGCCATGTTCGGATCATTTCCTCCAAACTTAACTTTGTAAGATGAAAGTTCACACAGTTTAATTAAGTGGGCAATACTTCTGAGTTTATTAGTAGGTCTTAGGTGCAAAAATAGTATGTGACACCCTAGGTTTTGCTTTCCTGAAACTCCCAATCTTGTTGGGAGAGAGAAAATAGAAACTGAAATAATTAGAAGACAATATATCAAATAGTTATTTGTCATTTTTCATTCATTTAGGTAACAAAAGACTACCTTCCTGTGCAAGACATTCTAGGCAAAGTCCAGGAGATCTAGAAATGAATAAGATATAGGTGCCGACTGCGAGGAGTTTATAGTCTGGTAGAACAAGCCGCATTTACTACAAGATAAAACTTGTTCAATGGATAAATCTTGATAAATGGAATAAAATGGGATAAAATTGAGTAAAAAGATAAAATGCTTTGAGAGTTCATAAGAGGGAGAAATTATAAAGACAGTATATTACGAAGTGCTAAACTGAATGTAATCAAATGCCAAACCGTATGGGTGAGATGATAAAATGCTATTGCCTATCACTCCTGCAATTGAAATACACCAGGGGTTTGGGTAAGCTTTCATGCAGAAAATAACATATTCCAAGACTCATATTTCTCTTAGTTCCCTGTGAAAGGGTAGTGAACATTAAACAGAATACAGCCCTGAATGATGTTTCCAGCTCTTCCTGAGAAGAATTTCATAACCTCAGTTTTGTTCTTCACTTCCAGGTTTTACAAACAAACCAAAAAGAATGTCGAATATTAATTTTCCAAAGGTTAAAGTTATAATTAAATTCATGCAAAATGGATGAAATACAACAAACCTCATAAATGAAAGTTGTCACATCACCTGTGAAGTATTTGCCTTCCTAAAAACGGAGACAAAGAGAATGCAATCTATATTTCAACTGTTTGTCTTATTTTTTTCAGATGGTACAATTAATTGCTGGTAATTATTGTAGAAAACCCTAAAAACAAACAACATAATAAAAGTAAAATTTACCTGTAATGCTGTTATCTACCTCAATACTAGAAAACTGGCATATTTCCTTCTGTATATAGGTGCACAGATAGATGCAGATACAGTGATAAATGTAGCTACTGGTATGGTTACTGATTATAACTTGCATAATGATTTAGCCATTATTGTGAGAAATTGGACCACTATTCAATATGCTTCAAAGATGTGATTTCTTTTGGCTGCATGCTATTCCATCACATGGATGTGCCCGCTATTATAAACAACATTATGATAAAATAAGTGTACAAAATGTTTATTTGCTTTCCTGATTATTTTCCTAGGATGAATTCCTAGAATAAGACCAAAATGGTGTAAGCGTTTATGAGCTTCTATAAAGTGTTGCCAAATTGCACTCCAAAATGTTACATGATATAAATCCTGTCCAGCAGCATCCTGGAGTGATCATCTTCTCACACTCTCATCAACTGGAGCACTGCCATATTCCTTTTTCTAATTTGATGCCCATTCATATTTGTATTTACATTGTTTTAAATACTGATTTAGAATATTTAAAAAATTATTTGAATTCATCTTAATATTTGTTAACCGTCTAGGATTTTGGTGATTTGATATTGATTTGTAAGAGCTCTTTATAGTTTACATATAACTGTCTTATTTGCGGCTTTTCAGCTGTTTATATCATCAATGCAATATTTTAAAATTCTTATGTAGTCCAATATTTATTTTTTATTTGTAAATTCATCTATTGTGTTTATGATTAGAAAGTCCTTCTCATACCTCAGAATAATTAAATATGGACTTTTCATGGTTTTATTTTTATATTAGCCTATCAATACATATGTAATCATCTTGGTGTTTGATGATAAAAATAACTGATCTTGTTTATTGAGTGAAGAATATTTGCTAAACAATATACTAAATGTTATGAATTATCTCCTATTTAATGCCCATAACCACCTTAAGACTACTACTTATATTACAGTCCCTGTTTTATATGTGAGAAAACTGAAGTTCGGAAAGATTTGCTTAACCAAGGTTACACAGCTAGTAAGTGAAGTAGCTGATGTTTGAACT
This sequence comes from Sus scrofa, assembly GCF_054392235.1. NCBI lineage: Eukaryota > Metazoa > Chordata > Mammalia > Artiodactyla > Suidae > Sus > Sus scrofa. Next base: position 18,540,724 of record NC_139391.1, read on the forward strand.
CTGGCAGTCCACGGAGCCTGTTCTTTTAACTACTCTTTATTACGGAATGACTCTAACTTTAATTCTCAGCAAATTATCAATTTTCTGAATGCCAAGCTTTGAATAATCTGTCTATTCTTTCTTTGATTTGTATTCATTCCTTCACCATATATGATATTACTGTTTATAGTAAGCTCTCTTTCACAGTTAGCTATTCTAGGGAATTGGTCTACAGCTAGTTCCTATGTCAGCACTGCACCATTTTTTTTTTTTTTTTTTTTTGTCTTTTTGTTGTTGTTGTTGTTGCTATTTCTTGGGCCGCTCCCAGGGCATATGGAGGTTCCCAGACTAGGGGTTGAATCGGAGCTGTAGCCACCGGCCTACGCCAGAGCCACAGCAACGCGGGATCCGAGCCGCGTCTGCGACCTACACCACAGCTCACGGCAACGCCGGATCCTTAACCCACTGAGCAAGGGCAGGGACCGAACCCGCAACCTCATGGTTCCTAGTCGGATTCGTTAACCACTGCGCCACGACGGGAACTCCCAGCACTGCACCATTTTTAATTGTTGCAGCTTTATAATGCTTATTAAGGTATTTATGCAGTAGGACAAACAGTCCATTCACTATTCTACCTTTTGACGAATAACATTACCATCCATTTGTTAGTTTAAGCAAATGTAGAATAATTCTTTTAGGTTTAAATACTCCATCATTTGGTCTATGATGAATTGTATTAAATACTGGAAATTCTTAATATTGTTTTCCATTTTTTTTTTTTTTTTTTTTTAGGGCCACACTTGTGGCATATGGAAGTTCCCAGGCTAGGGTCAAATTGGAGACTACACCACAGCCACAGCAACACTGGATCCAAGCCACGTCTGTGACCTACACTGCAGCTCATGGCAATGCTGGATCATTAAACCACTGAACAAGGCCAGGGATGGAACCTGCAATCCAAGTCACATTCTCATTCTCCCGGATACTAGTTGAGTTCATAACCCACTGAGCCACAATGGTAATGCCTTTTAATACTGTTTTCAATTTCACATTTCATATGCTGTAATATGGGTTAACTTATCATTTATTCAAATATCCTTTGGCGTTACTCAGTAAAATGTTATGGTTTTCTTCATCTATATCCTGCATAGATAATACTAGAGTTATTCTTATGTATGTTATACTTTTTGCTGCTACTCTATATGGAATATTTATTAAAATATATTTTCTCTTTATTGAAGTAATTAGGGAAGTGATCAATGTTTTAAAACTTGTCTTATTCCAGACCTGTCTCAAGTTTTTGGTGCTCAGAAGTTTCATATAATGTTAAAGCATAACAGTGATGACAATTTTCTTTCTTTTCCCCCAACTTTAATGGGGATTCTTTTAATCTCTCAACATTAAGTATGAGAGATAGTGCTAATCTGGGATAGTTATTATTTACTATGTTAAATATTATGGCTTTTATTTTTAGTTTTCTAAGAACTTTCATTAGAAATGAGTTCTGAATTTTATCAAATGCCTTTAACATATATTGGAATGATATTTTAATTTATTTGATCTTTAAATGTTATGATTTATGGTAATATAGTTCTTTTTTTTTTTTTTTTTTTTTTTTTCTTTTTTGGCTGCCCTGTGGCATGTGGCATTCCCAGGCCAGGGATCAGATCTGAGGTGCAGTCGCAACCGAAGCCACAGTTACAGCAATGCCAAATCCTTAACCTAATGTGCCAGGCTAGGGATAAAACCTGCATCCCAGCGGTCCCAAGACTCCATCAATCCTATTGCACCACAGCAGGAACACCTATATTTCTAGTTAAACCATCTTTGCCTTCCAGGGATTTAATCCTATTTATTCTTCATAGATGATTCTTCAACTGATATTAAGTTTCGCTGGACACATTTTATTTAGAATATATTCATTCTTAATTAATGAGGATAGGTTATGGTATTGCTTTTATGCTTGTCTGTTTTGATATCCAGATAATATTTAATTCATAAAGTGAACAATAAATGAACAAATGACCAATCACCCTTGGGGGATGTGCCAAGGAAATCTTTCCAAGAATGAAGACTTAATATTTATACTAAACATAGAATTAGTTCATGTATTATATAGCTCTTATATTGGATCCCTTGGAGATGCCTTACACTTTAGTTTATTCCATTAGGAAAAAAATATCATTATATTCACTTGAAAATACATCCATGAATTATGCCTTCTAAATGTCATTTACAATGAACATTAACAAATGAGTTTGGACCAGTTATTTATCAAACATGCATAAAATATAAGTTTCACAATAGCATAATTAATTTACTCATTTATTCAAGAAGTTTTATAGTGTATGCATTATATGTCAGCCACTTCTCTAGTGTTGATGGTACTGTGAGGAATAAGATAGGGAAATTCTTGCCTTTGTAAAGCTATTCTTCAATTTGTCCAAATAAATATATTGTTTTTAAAGGTAGAAATTATTTTATTCTATTCCCCTATAAGATACTCAATGGAAAATTTTTCAGGAAGTAGCTTCCACACATGTGTAGTATTTTGTTATCAGTCTGACCTAAAGGCAGAGAAGTAGATAGGATAACACCCGGAAATTTCTTCAGCTCTAAATCTGCAAGCGTGCAAACTCTCTCAAGTCACTAAAACTGCATTGTCAGGGAATACGAAAAATAGCAAAATTATAAAAACACTGACTTTTATTCCTTAAAGGGTGGGAGTTATAACTATTACATGTTAAGCATATTCTCTTCCAGGTCCTACACCGTGGATTATACACACACTCATTTTAGCATCCTGAAAGCATTGCAAGGGAAGTATTATTATTGACGCTTTAGGTCTGAGAAAATGGAGATTCAAAATTTAAAACAAACTGGCCAATGTCACACATGTAGCAAGTAAAGGATCTAGAACTCAAATCCAGGGCAGTCTGTCTTCATGACTCTTTTCTCTGCGTTTCCTACATGTATGTCTCATAACTATATTAACTGCAAGAGTATTACATCAAGAATAAGTGCTTCTAAAATTTTTAAGTTGTGTTTTCAGATAATTTTAAATAAATGACTAAAATGGGAAAAAGTTAATTGACCTGTCAATCAATCATAAAGAGGTAACAGTCCAAAAATGATAAATTGATCCAGTATAATAGGCTCAATATTGTCATGATTTCATTGAAGCCTTGATAAAAGAATAAGCCTTGAATAAGAATTCAGAAGTAATTTAAAGAATAAAGAGGTTAAGGTTAAAAGTTAACTGACAGAACTTTACCACAACTCTATTAAATCAATCCATCCTTTTTTCTTTTTGGAATAGAGAAGCGTACTGGATTATAACTTTTCTCTGATTCATGAAGCAGTGAGTTCTGGGAGAGAAGCAATCACATGTTATTTATTGTTGGGTTTCTAGCATCTGGCACATAATAGCCATTCAGTAAGTGCTTGGGTAAATGAAAGAATGAGCAAGTCTCTGTAGCCATAGAGAAATCAGTGTAAATGCTAGAAAGATACCATAAAGACAGTCAGCAATCCAGTTCCTTGACCTGATTCCACTACTAATTGTTACCAATGTTGAATGAAGTTTTAACTTCTTCTTCTTCTTTTTTTTTTTTTTTTTTTTGCCTTTTTCTAGGGCCGCTCCTGCGGCATATGGAGGTTCCCAGGCTAGGGGCTGAATCAGAGATGTAGCCGCCGGCCTACACCACAGCCACAGCAACGAGGGATCTGAGCCGCTTCTGCAACCTACACCACAGATCAGGGCAACGATGGATCCTTAACCCACTGAGCAAGGCCAAGGATCGAACCCGCAATCTCATGGTTCCTAGTCAGATTCATTAACCACTGCGCCACGACGGGAACTCCTGAAGTTTTAACTTCTTTTGGCCTCAGCTTCTTCATCAATAAAATGAAAAGGCAGCATTAAATGATTCCACAGGTCTTTATTAATTCTAAAATTCTATGATCTCCAATTAATAATATCAGCATATTACTACAAAGACTTCTTACCTATCAAAGAGGAGAAACCCCCATTTATCAAAATAACTCTCAGACATTCAGGTACTTAGAGCACAAATTAAACCACTTACAGGCTTCCTAGCGGTGATTGCAAGAGGACCTATATCACTTTTTTCCCTTAGATATTCTCTGTAATAACTACAAAATAATGTCTTTAAAACTTTTTTCATGATTATTTAATAATGAAAATATAAAATATAAGAGCCAAAATAATTGATAGATGCAGTGACAACAGTGCTTTTAAACATGCATATAAATCTAATTTTCTAGAAAGCAGAAACAGTATCCAGCCTTTCTAATGTACTACTTGTCCAACCACTGAGAAATGACCCATTATTAACAAGCTAATATAGTCATCTTTCTTGCATAAGGCCATAAAGTCATGATTAATCACTTTTCCACACTTAGGGCAACATATTTATTCATGTTTAGAGGGATGTCACTTTGGTTCCACAGAAATAAGAAAATAATTATGAATGGCTTAACTATGTAATATTTTTTACTTTTTCTTTTCTTTAATGGCAAACTGGAAATGACTACATCATCATCCACTAGGGATTAGAAAAGCAAAAATTCAATGAAGTGTCTTTACTTTGACTTCAGTTGAGCAGAACTGTTAGTGGCCTGCTTAAAAACTGGCCCTTATATTTTTAGGAACAGTCACAGAATCTTAAAAGAGTTCAGCAGACCCACCAGGAAAAAAAAAATCACACACCTGATCTTCTCGGTCCAAGGAAAGAATATTGTACCAAATCCCAGCAATATAAGGACTAACTGTGGGAACTGTCAGGTGCATAAATAAGGCTAGGTATTTATTACATAATGGCACAGTTTACTTCCATTGGTTACAAATAAAACTTCAAAGAAGTGGAATGTCAGAAGCAGAAGAGACCAGAGATATATGAGCCCACCCACTTGCCTTAGAGATGAAAAATCTAGGTCTCTGAAAGGTTCAGATCTCGTCCAAGGTCACACACAGAAGCCAAGTCAGATCCCCAGCTTTGCTCTCTACTTTCTAGTGCAACTTTCTTTTCTCTATTACCCCTCAGTTTCTGTCCTTGGACAGAATCATATTTATTACACTATTCCTCACTGGAAGCATCTTCTTAGAACATTACTGCTCTGAATAAGGATCACTCAGAAATAAGGGGTCAGGGTGTGGTCCATTCTCCTCAGAATTTCAGAGAAGTTTGTAGAGAAGGAGGATGGAAAAAAGAGAAAGAGGTGATAACCAAGAGTTTGGGCTAAACTTACTCTAAATGAAATTAAAAATAAAAAAGTATGGATTACAGGGGAAAATAACTACCAATCAGTGCTATATCAAGTCTTATTCCAAAATAGATGAATGGATAAAGAAGTTATACATACACAGTGGAATATTATTCAGCCATTAAAAATGAAATTTTGCCATTTGCAACAAAAGGGATGAATCTTAATCTAGAGGATATTATTCTAAGTGAAATAAGTTCAGACTGAAAAAGACAAATGCTGTATTATCTCACTTATCTGTAGAATCTAAAAAAACAGAACACACAAACAAAATAAAATGAAAAAAGGAAAGCAGACTCATAGATAGATACAGAGTACAAATGGGTGGTTGCCACAGGGGAAGGGGTAGAGGGATGGGGGAAATAGGAGAAGGGGATTAAGAAGTACTAATCTTCAGTTATAAAATAAATAAGCCAAGGGTATGTAATATAGAGCATGTCAATATAGTCAATAATATTTTAATAACTTTGTATGGGGACAAATGGTTTCTAGACTAATCACAGTGATAATTTCATAATGTATACAAATGTCAAATCACTATGTAGTACACCTGACACTAACATAATATTGTACATGAACTATGTTTCAATTAAAAAATCAGGATGATTATAGAAAAGGCATTCAGTGTCACAAGAGTGACTAACAATAAACAGATCTCACTTGTAGGCCCTCATAAATTTATGATCACTGCCCAAATTCACAGAACATTCCAGGTGGAATTTTGTTGGCTGTTGGAATGCCCCATATGTAGAATACTATAGTCAAGTTAATCCAAAGAGGACGACACCACACATTTGATCCATTCTCATTACCATGGCCCCACAGCAGGCTATGCTGCCTGCTTTGGTAACTCAGAGTTCTTTTGTACAACGGACTGTGATTACTTCATAAAGGTCAATTCTCCCAAATCCCTGGAAACCGTGGCATGCCAACCCACCAAGATCACAGAAGCAATTAAAAGTGCTTAACTGGGAAAGTTGCCAGGACCAGATGGCTCCTGCCAGTGGGTTTTTGTTTTTGTTTTAAACTGCTCAACACTAGGGAAACAGCATTTATTTGCTTCATATCTATTTTCCAGCCTTCTTTTTTTTTTCCATATTTGTAAAATAATGCACTCATCATAGGGATTCTCATTACATGGATATTAGCATTTGGGTCATAACAGACAATACAGAGACTCTCACCCCTCCCCCCCCCATGACCATTATGGCTCAAATCAGCTCAAAGTTTGCCTTATATACTTTAACAGTAGATATATATGTGAAATCCTCCTTCTTCTGTAAAGTAAAGGGTTCTTCAAGAGCTTTTAGAATCAGACTAGAATAATCCACATATTAGGAAAGGGGTCAGAAGACTTAAACAAAATAATCATTCTGTGCTACAGAATTACTCTGTACCCTTAATTTTTGTAGCTTACGACTACCAAACACCGCCATTTATTTACACTGTCCCTGACATGAATATCTATATCGAATACACTTATTACATTGAGACAAGAATTCTGTTTAGTAACTTGTATAAATTGTACCAACATAAGATGGCCATGGATCAAATCCTGGCTCTAATATTTTTTTTTCAATAAATTGACCTTGGGAAAACCGTGATCTCATCGGATCTTTAGAGACTATTATGATCTATAATTAAAACAGATGAGAGTTCCCATTTTGGCTCAGCAGTAACTAACCCAGCTAGTATCCGTGAGGACATGGGTTTGACCCCTGGCCTTACTCAGTGGCTTAAGGATCTGGCATTGCCGTGAGTTATGGTGTAGGTAACAGATATGGCTCAGATCCTGCATTGCTATGGCTGTGGTGTAGGCGGGCAGCTACAGCTTTGATTCAACCCCTAGTTTGGGAACTTCCATATGCTGTGGGTGCTGCCCTAAAAAGACCAAAAAAAAAAAAGTATGATATTTGCACATTGACTTAAAGTACAAAAAAAAAAAAAAAAAGGTTAAGAAAAAGACCCAAATATACATATTGAATTTAGTGTATGATAATGTGACATCTAAAATCAGTGCCAAAAACAATGACTTTTAAAATAAACGATATTGAAACAACTGGATAGTTACTCGGAAAAAGATAAAATTAGATCTGTACCTCACACCGTATATTAGAATAAACTCCAAAGGGATCAGAAAGCTGGATGTAAAAAATAAAAAAAGAAAAAGAAGAAAAACATGATTAATTCATTAAAACATAAGAGAGGAGAAAGCTTTTGTAACTATGACTCAAAATCCATGAGCAATATTATATATATATTACATATTATTACAGTCATACATATAAGTTTTTCAAAATATCATTAACAAACTGTAAAAATATACTTGCAACTTAGATCACAGGCACAAAGATCTCTTTAACATATAAAGAGACTAGAAATCTGGAAGAAAAATAGCAAAGGCCCAAGGGAACAATGGGAGAAAGACATGAACAGACCTCACTGAAAAAGAAAGACAAAAGGATCTCAAACATATGAAAAGATCCTTACTATCACTTAAAAGAGAAATATAATTCCTTTAAGATACTCTTTGATACCATTTGATTTGCAAAAATCCCAAAGTTTGATAACAACTTAGTTGACCAGAAGCAGCAAGTATTCTCCTATCTTATAGTTAGCGGAAGAAAGTATTACAACCTCTATGACAGTGCATTTGACAACACCTGACAAAATTACATATGATTTCCTTCCAACCCAGAAACCTCATTTCTATGAATCTAATCTGCAATCATCCCTCTATAAATACCAAAGAGCATATTCGCAAGGTTATGTTGTAACAACACTGTACATAACAGAAAAGGACTGGAGAATTTCAAATATCCAATCAAGAGGGAATTTGTTGAATAAGTCATGGTTATCCACCCAAAGGGTGCTATGTAGTTATAAAAAGAAATGAAGATCTCTACAGATTATTATGGAACAATTTTAAATATATTTAATAAGTGAAATAGCAAGCAAGATGTGTGTTTTTCTCATTAGAAAGGAAGAAATACACACTTACACATACGTACTTCATTACTTTTGTGGTAAGAAATAGCACATGGTAAACAAAAAAATAATAATAATTGGTAACAATGTAAGCTCACCAGTGAAAATCATTTTGCCCAGGATAGACTCTTTTATTTTTCAACTTACTTTATTATATATGTTATTTTAATATATAGAGGCTTTTATATATTCATAAAATTTTCCAAAGAATTGCTTTAGTGTATAAATATTTTACTTGTCCTCATATGACAAAATTAGGTTTCAGTCAATAACTAATCATTTCAAAAATTAAGAATTTTAATTATTTTAAGTAATTCATTTCCTTCTCAAAAGTATCCTGCTTGGACAGCAAATTATATATGACTACACTTACAGGGGGTTGGGAGAAATGGAAAAAAAATGGAAGCAATATCTCTCTGTTATATCTTTTAACACAGTTTTACTTTTTTTTTATCTTTACATTTTTTTAGGGCTACACTCAGGCTTATGGAAATTCCCAGGCTAGTGGCTGAATCGGAGCTATAGCTGCCTGCCTGTGCCACAGTCACAGCAGCATAGGATGCAAGCTGTGTCTGTGACCCCCACCACAGCTCATGGCGATGCTGGATCCTTAACCCACTGAGCGGGGCCAGGGATCAAAATCACATCCTCATGGATACTAGTCAGGTTCATAACCCACTGAGCTACAACAGGAACTCCCAGGTTTTACTTTTGAATCATACAAATATATGCAATAAATAAAATTTAAAAGAAACAAAACAATAAACTCTAACACTGCAAACAAATTGAAACAACCTGTGTTTCAGATTACTAAATTAATCCCAAGAGAAAATAATAATTTCAAGTGACTTTTGAATACAGCTCATCTTATTCTGAGTGCATTCCAAGGAAAAAATTAAACCACAAAGACCTACATTTTATTCAATAATTTTATTGTTTATTTGTATTATTAGTGTTGTAATTTTGAAACTTTTTGGTGTAAAATGTAGAATAAAGCAAATAAGTAAAAATATTATTAAGAAAAATTCAGTGCAAGAGAAATTTTACAAATGTAAAGTCAAGGAATTTTAAGGAAACACTAGGCAATGTTAGAGTTGAATTGGAACTATCATTATCTACTCATTACATTAAAAAAAAAAAAAAATATATATATATATATATTCCCTATCTGTTCACTAAAAGAGCCTAAGAAAAAACACCTCAGTAATTAGGAACATAACTAGCACCAAGACCTTCATTTCTAGTTATCATTTTCTACTAAAAGGTGCCAGAGTTCTTTGGAGACATTATTAAATTTTATTGGGGACAGGAAAATTCCCAGAACATGACAGATAACTTGGAGTTCTTCTTGACCGAATTTGGTAAAATTTTGGACAGCAAAAAGAATGTTGGTATTTTTTTTAAAAAATTGAAAGAAAACATTTTCCGTCCCTACAATTGATCTTTATAACTCCTTATTCTAAAAGAAATGTATTAAGGTATCCTGGATTCACCCAAGTAACATCTTAAGACAATGAAGGAAACATCTGTACAGAAAAATGTCGTGTGACAGAAATAAAAGAATCAGAATTAGAGCAAGTGAGACACAGAGAGCAAATGTGGCAAAATGCCAACAATTGATAAATAAGGTGAAATCATATAACGGTGTTTGTTTACTGTTCTTTCAACTTTTCTCTGGGTTTTTAATTATTCAAAATTAAAGTTGGGGGGAAAGCTCAGCATTATGGAAAAAAAATGAGATGTTTAGATTAAAACATACAAAAGATGGGAGGTCCAAATGTAATTCATGAACCATGATTGGATCCCAGTTTGGGAAGAAAATTACTATAAGCAACTCAAGAGGACAGTCAGAGAATTTGAATATGAGCTGGATATTAAATACTATTAGGAAATAATTGTTAATTGTCTTTCATGTGGTAACGCTATTATGGTTATGCAGGAGATGAATATTGAAGTTATTATGTCTGCAAGTTATTTTCAAATGATTCTGTGAAAAATAAATTTAGCTATTGGCATAGAATAGGGAAGATAAATTAATAGATTGATAACTTCATAAATAGAAAGATAGATAACACATGTGGCCTATTGCTAGCAATCGTTGAATCCACAAATTATGGGTGTTCATTATATTATTCTTTCAACATAGCACTTTTTAAATTTGTCTGATAAAATGCCAACAAAATAAATATTAAAGACAATATTTATTTGGGGGTTGTAACAGCCTTACATATAAATAAAATAAAGGGTACAATTCATAGTGTTGCCATCTTAACATGCAGCTTCTGAATAAATGGTTATTACTCTCTTGCTCTACTATTCTACATTTTAAAACACAGAATGCAATTAACATATGGAGGAAATCAGGGATGCCTTACTGGGTTGAGTGGACAACTTTGGGCTTAGTGAACATGTGAGTAAGAAGGTTGAATTACTATAAAATGGTCCCTTGACTTCCATGTATGTTAATTGGATCTTGTTGGCTAGTTCTGTATTTCCCAAAGGAAGAGAGGAATGTTGATTTTCCAACTCTCTGTTCTTGCCCTTCCATTTAAACTCAGCCAAGTAAAGAATAACAATAATCTTCCCTGTGCCTGTCCCCTCCACACACCAAACTTCCCATGCACATACCTATAATCCACTAATTTAATGAACCGATTGAAGACTCCAGTTATCATATTCTTATAACTTTGCCTTCAGCTCCCTTACTTCCACTGGAGCCAGAAGTGCTGTTAGTGTTTAAAATGAGTACCTTTTTAACACTTTCGATTTTGCCCATCACTGAGTTCTTGTCCTGGAATTAGATCAAGACATGTTTTAGCAATTTAGCTCTTTTTTAAAAAATACTGTGTTTCCCAAACTTATGTATAAAAATTGTTACCAATAGGTGCAAAAATATTTAGAATAACTTAAAGTTTTGTATATTAGATCAAGTTCTGGGTTATCCTTTGTTATTTCATTTTACTTTAAAATTTTAATCCCTTCCATTGCACCTTCCAGAACTATTCTATTTTGCTCTAGAGAGAAAGAGAAACACTAATTCATAGACTAATTCAAAGATGTAAGGAACTATTAAGACATTTGAATCAAGGAGTAAATTCCTAATTCACCTTCAAGTGCCAGCTGATATGACATTTTCCTTGTGAGTCTTCCCAAACACATAGGTGGGGACCAAACCAATCTATACTATAGTAATTAGCACATCACAAGGACAGGCAAGGAGTCATTAAATATTTCTTGAATGAATAATGTTTCCATCCCTATAATATTTATCATACTGAGTATAACTATTTCGACATATCGGTCTCCCTTCAATGGATCTAACACTGAATGTTTTTGTTTTGGTAGAGTGAAATGATGAAAAATAGTCTTGGGAAATTAATCTGGCACGAGTTTCCATGGTGAGGGGTAAATTTGAGGACAAACACTTTGAAGGAATAAAGAAGACTGGCTGTAAATCATTTGTATGTAAAGTCGTAGAAATTCCTTTAGACCTAGGATTGAAATTAAGATCAGGGACAATCCATTCCTATCCTTAAAACATTAGGCTAATGGCACAGCAAAGCTCAGTGACTTACTTGTATGGCCTTGGGATTAAAGTTAAAATTTAGGAACTCATTTTAACCTTTAAAGCCTTAGCAAAAAAGTAAGATATTTCATGAGCACTATTTCAGTGGCAACAAATCTTTGTAGTAGAGATTTGCATTGCCTGATTGTGGCAATTGCTTTATTTTCATTCTGCATATCGTAGTGAATCAACATTACCATCATTAAATATTTATCCAGCACTTCTGCTAAGTTGCTGTGGCAAAATGATTTTTTAACATCTCTTCCTACCTAATTATAGACAAAATAGAGAATATGAATATAAAAAGGCATAAGCACACAACAAATAACATTCATATTGAAATATTTACAGCTTTATTGAAACAGTCACATGGGCAGAGCTGTATGAAAAGACATGAAGTATATAGAAAATATGGTCTAGTGAAAAAAATGAAATGAAATATAAAAAAGCACATGTTTTGGCAAACATAATTGAACCCAAATACATAAAGATAAGAGTGAAATGGAAATACTGGAAAGTGAGGTGCCTGGGGATTAGTGAGGGCAAATCAAGGAGGATTTCAAAGAAGAAGTGAATATTCATTTAAATAGACTTCATTTGCTCTTTTAGTCACCAAAGTGTTCACAAGACTCTTTTCTGTGTCAACTACGTTAGGTACAAAAGATCAGAACTAAATAAGCCATTGTTCCTGTGGTCTAGGAGTTCACAGTCTAATAGGGAAGAAAGACATATAAAAAATGATTGCCATTCAGTGAAGTAAATTCTCGAGGAGGAATTTAGAGTTAGGAAAGACTCAAGAAATTGAGATTTGAGGCTAAGTAAAAGTTTGCCAGGCACAAAAGCAAAGAACAGCATTCTAGCCAGGGGAGTGGTTTGTGCAAATGGGAAGGACCGTAGCCCTGTGCAGAGGCAAATACATGCACAAGTCAATCCCTGCAGACGAAATAGTAAAAGAATTTCAGGATAGATTACATGTGTGTAGAGGAATGATGGAAAAGTCATATGAGCAACTTGGCAGAGGTCAGATTGGAAAGGACATTTTATGGAACACTGATGATTCTGGACTTTATTCTGTAGGTAATGGTTAAGTAACTGAAGATTCTAAGAAGGGACAATCAGAAAAACAATTCAGAATCCATTAACATATGCAGTGTTAGGACAAGGATGCAACATTCTTAGCACCTTCCATTTTTGTGCTTCTGGCTAGGTTTAAGTGTCAGATACTCAGCTCAGCGGCACACAGAAAAATAGGTGTTGACAAGATATTTGGGGGATATTCAATCAAGGTCAGGCTGTGGGAATATGACTGGACCAGCAACTGAAAAAAAAAAAGAATATATTTTCTGGATACATTCCCATTAATATTTAATCCTCAAATTCCTACTAACTTCAGAGATCATGCTTGGATTTTATCCCAAATTAAAATATTTGTCATTAGAAATGTTCAATCAAATATCACAAATCCTCATTCCTCACTCAAAGTTAGAACATGTGAAGTACCTCAAGCAAACCAGATGTACTAGACCTAGGGGGACCATACTGGTAAGGCTGGGAGGACCTAAGCATTTATGTAGTCTAATCTCTTTACTTCACATATAGGGAGACAGATATCCAGGTCTGTCATACAGTTTTTCTAAAGTTCCTACAACTAGTTTCTGACAGAGCTAGAGCTTTAAGTTTTATCATAGATCTCCCAGTCCAGTGCTTGTTCTGAAACACTGGACCACCTCTCTTCAATGAAGAGGATTGCTCTTTAAGGTCATGGCTCTGGTGAGTTTTCGTCCATCATGATAGCATTACAGTGCCCTCATTTTGAGACTACTAAAGTCTGACTCACTTGCAAATAGTATAAGTAAGTCTAACAGCATTTCTACATTTTGATATAGAAAAGATGGTTCCATGAAAGGCAGCTTCCTGAAGGAAAGTGTACAGTTGTCCCTTTCAAAAAATGTCAGTCCTGCAGAAGGCATTTCACCCTAAAGGAGACCGAATATAAGTTCTGAACAGCCTACCTGACAGTCATTCACAGAAACTGCACAATAAATAGGCAAGATATAGAGAAATGATATATTATTCTCACCAGATAAATGTCAAATGAGCAGAGAAAAGTAAAGATTAGCTCTATTAGAAGTAGTCTAAAGTCATTTTCTCCAGGGCTAATTGAAAAAACAAAACAAAAAACTAGCATATCCAGTGAGGCATGCTTTTGATGATACTTTGCAAAACACACTCTGAAAAGTAAGATCTTGCCTTGTCTCCTTTACCTTCTGCATAAATGGCACTAAATTCTTTAAATCAGAGTGAAAGAAGGAATCTGTTGATACCTAGAAACACAGATTTACATAGTTTTCTAACTTGGTTGCTCTTCCAAACATTCCCAATTTTTATACATTAGGAGCAATTATTTTTTCAAAGTTTGATTAAATTGTTGATCTTTACATCTAGGTATAGCTCATTCAGCTGACCCACTATGGATTAGCTAGAGACGTTCAGCTGTATCTTTGAGAGAAGTTGTAAAAGCTTCCTCACATTACTGACATCCTACGGCAACAGGCAATGCACATACTTCTGTGCCATAGATAACTTCCAACTGGATTAAGATTCTCAACAACTCCCCTTCCATTCTTTAGTATTCATCTTAATATCACCTTTCTTAAAACCCTATTTCTGATCTTCTACCTCAAGCAGGATCCTTCTTGCTCTGACTCCCCATAGACTCTGTCACAGTTGTCTTACAGCCCTTTCCTCACTGAAAGGAGTACCAGCATGCAGTAGAAAGGGATCAATGTATGTGAACTGCTACATTGTTGCAGTCAACATGCAGCCCAGCTTAAAGATGCACCCAACACACAGAAGGTGTTCATTAAAAATGCTTGCATGCTATTAAAGATATGCTTAATCCTCACAACAATGCATTGATGATGGTATTAATATTATTTATTTTACTCCCTCTCTGTGTCCCATACTGTACTGGGACACTACACTCCTTTTATCCTGGGAGTTAGAACTTTCATCCTATAGACGAGGTAACAGGCTCAGAGGAATCAAGTAACTTGTTTGCGTTCAGACATCCAATAGGCAGCAGATTCTAAGTACAAACCTGGGTCTTCCACTAACTGCTGCTGTTGCTGCCACTAGTACCAGGAGCAGCATAACTTTCCTTTGTTAAATCATCTAAGTCCAACTTCTAAATCATAATCTTCTTGGGGGGGGGTGGGATCATGACATTTATATTTGTTGAATTCAAGTGAATATACTGGAATCGAAAGGAGGTCACACTAGCCTTTCCCCTATTGAAAAATGCATTAGCCTAAATCTTTCTACCACCTTTGTGCTAGGTTACAAAACCCAAATAAGTTAAAAGAAATTTAACAGAAATAAAGTTAAAAATAATCCAGCAGCCAAGTCTTTGATTATAGTTTAACCTTCATTTCTGATGACAAATGAAAAAAAATGACATTTGCTTTAACCATGAAATGTGTTAGATCTGACCAAAAAATAGAAGTATGAGCCCATAGGGCATGATGAACTATAACAAGTTGTAACCAATAGGTTATTTTTTCCTTGGCTGGCATGCCTGGCTTCTCTCCAGTACAAGACATGTTGACATCATCTCCTGTCTCCTCTCCCTCCCAAACCATCTTGTGAAAGCATATCTCATTTAAAAAAATGATTTGTAGCACAAGTTTTTTTTTTCACATTACATCGAAATGTAATGTGCTAAAATGTTTCCACTTGTCTTCCATAAGATATCAAGAAGAGGTTGTGAAGAAATATTAATATTTTTTCTCAGTCAAATGGAGATGGTTTGGCAGGGGCAGGGAACTTCTTTTAGCCCTGGAAGCCCTCTTCTCCATGGGAACTGCTCATAAGATGCTTTGTATTTAAGGGAAGTTATGAGGTCTCAGGGCTATTTTCTGGCCCTTGCTTGAATCTCACTTTTTGCCAATGGGTGGGCAGGAGTCAGGTCCTAAAGGCTCATGAAAGACAACTTTTTTGAGTGAACTAGTTATCAAAATGGGAAATCAGCCATGGGAGTATTTACACCTTGGACATCAGCAAATGCTACAAATCAGAGCCTTTTATCAAGAGCATGTTTATAACCAATTATTGCAATTAATGCTGGTTATAAGGATTTCTACTACAAACAACCAGCATGAAATTATCATGAAACAGAAAGGTGTGGGGGCCCCGTAATAGGGCCTTGCAAGCTATCCTGTGCCTAAAGGGCAAGGACTGAAACCCAGCTCACGCTCAGGGCCCCAAACCGTGTGCTTTGGTGTGGTACAGTGATCTCAGAGGAGGACATGTTTTCTAGCAAAAAAGCTTCATAACGAGCTAGCAGTGTCTGTTTCAATCAGATTACACATGTTCCTTACCGATATTCCACAAGTCATTTCCAGTGTTACCACTGCAGACTCCATCAGTCACGGCCTTCTTTCTGTGCCCTTTACTTCAAATTACAAGGGCAAAAATTATCAACTGGTTAATGTTACCTAAACTCTGAGAACAGCTCTTTCTTATTTTATAGATGAGTATCCTGCTATAGAGCAGTTCTGAGAGGTCCAAAAACTTGTCCAAAATTGCATAACTAGAAAAGAACAGGAGTTCAAACCCCCATATATCTGACTCTAAGAGCTCCCCAAATGAACTATGCTGACTCTAAGAGCTCCTCAAATGAACTATATAGCATAGTCGGAAATTATTTTTCTAGAAGACAGGATCTTGGGACAGTTTTAAAAGCGATAATATAAGTACTCAAAATTCATTTCCTTTTTTTAAAAAAAATTCATATTTTTTCTCTTTTAATCTTCATCATAATATAGTTAGTATCTGTGTTGAAATTCTTATCATCACCCCCATTTTATGGACAAGAAAACCCCAAATCAGAGAAATTAAAGAGTTGAGAATTGTCCATAAACACAGAAAAGTCTTAGATTTGATCATACTGAACACCAGTAACAGGTGAAAAGAGTTTTAGGTTACACACATTACCATACTAAAGAAAAACAAAGTAAAAGTGTGCTATGTGATTTCTGATGTGAGGCCATGAAAAGGCTACCGCTTCTTCCCAATTCCCTCCCTCAGGGTGCTGGCCTTCGTAACTCCTCCTTTATGTTGTGAGTCCAGGCCACATGGACAGGCCACATAGAGATGTCCCAGACTACTGTCATAGTTCTGAAGTCACAGCCAGCCAGCATTTACTCCCAAACATTTGAGGGAATGGTTCCAGTCACCCGGAGTCCCCATGCTGAGGCTCCAGACATCTGGACCACAGACATGTCATCCTTGCTGTGTCCGAGCTGAGTTCCTGGCCACAGAAATCATGACATAAAAACCATGAGTAGCACTGTTTCAAGTCACTAAGATTTCAGGAAATTTCTTCGGCAGGGTAGACCATGAATGCAGTCATCGCTGGGTGGAGAACAGGAAATACTAGCAGACAGACCCTAGAACCATGCCTGGAACACTGTAGGTATTCACATTTTCCAACTGAACAAAAAAAGAAGCTCAACATAAAATTAATGTAGGCTAGAAGCCTTCCTGAGTGTCAGGAAGATCATAACTTATCGTGACCAATGTATTTTTTCTGTTCTTTTCTTGTAAATGATGAAAACTCCCCCACAAAACCATTGAGAATAATCCTCCTCAGACGATAAATCTCTGCAAATAACTCAAAGTAAAGTACCGTAAAATCTCTGAGGATTAGAGTGCAAACACATAAGGCTGTTTTGTTTTGTTTGTTTTATTTCACATGAAAGCCTATTCAAACAATATTCTCTAGCCCTTTAGGGTAGAGAACTTAAAGGTGAATTAACTCATTTGTAATCTTGGGAGAATAGGAGTATTGCCGTACTAGAGAGGGATACTGGTCTAGAAGAATCAGAATAGAGATGAAAGAGTATGTATTGGAGTTAAACCAAGTTTTGAATTCTGATTCTACATCTTCTTGGCCCCGTGGCAGATTTAGTAGCAGTTAACATTTAAAAAATATTTTTCTTTTTTTTTTTTTTATTATTTTCCCACTGTACAGCAAGGGGGTCAGGTCATCCTTAGATGTATACATTGCAGTTACAGTTTTTTCCCCCACCCTTTCTTCTGTTGCGACATGAGTATCTAGACATAGTTCTCATTTTTCAATTCAATCCCTAGCCTGGGAATGTCCATATGCCACAGGTATGGCCCTAAAAAGCAAAAAATTTAAAAACATAATAATTAAATATTGTTCATGTTCCAGGCACCATTTGAAGCAATATATATATATATAAAACCTTGTTTAGTACACACAGAAACTATGAATCATTATTAACCCTGTTTTAATCCCGAGGATTCTGGGGCCCAGAAAGGCTGAGGGACTTCAGGTCACACAGCTAGTAAGTGACAGAAACAAGATTCAGGCTCATGCCTTTGAGTGATGTCCCATCTCTAAGCCTCCATGTACTCAATTAAAGAGGCTAATAAATGGCCTTTGTTAATACTGTATCATTTTTAGGAGAGAGTGGTAAGAATATCACAGTGGTAAAGAATACGGACTCAGGTTTAAGTATGGAACCATGGACCCTGTATCTCTGCACAAGGTATTTAAGATCCCGGTGCTCTGGGTTTTTTAAAACATAAAAACAGTATTACTCAGCAATGCCTGTTAGAGTTATTAGTAATACAATGTTAACAATAAAAAAGAAAACCACTGGTCATTAAATGACCAATTCAAAATCTAATTAGGGCCCTAATTAGAAATCTAATTAGGGCCCTAATTAGAAAGAATAGCCTCCAAAACCACAATTGCAAATAATTACAGTCTTCTTCTCAATGCAAAAGTTAAAAAGGGACTAAGGCCTGTCAGGTAAGAAAATGCCAGGCTAAATGTGAACCCAGATATATTTGATTACCAAACTTCATGTTTTAACTTATAAAAGGTGACTTGTATAAAGTATCTTCCCTTATTAATAATACAATCTGAATAACTGGTATAGGAGTCTTGGTGTATTTAGATGAAGAGTTTCAATAGACATAGGGGTTGAATTTTTGCATCCTGGTGAATCACTACTCTTTTTATTTTTTATGCTTCTAAGAAATAAAAAATATGCTACATCAAAGGAGCTTGCTGGAAAATCTTAAAGTTTGCTTCTAAGAGAGGAAAAAAGTGTCTCTTCAATAATAACTGATATGTTTCTAAGCCTCAAACATCACTCAAACACCCATTACTGCCACATGCTCTACACCTTCATCAGTATTTTAGGAACACAACAAAAACTTGAGATTGTCCTTAGAAAAAAATTCTTTCATTTTGCAGTAAGTTGTTTCATGATTAGAAAAACTAGGTAAATACCCTTAATTAGGACAAAGGACTTCTCTTAGGTTTGAATCGAGAGGCCAAAATGAATTCTTATGTGGTGGCATTAAATACCTCTCTGACCTATCTTTCCTGATGTTAACATTTTCTTCCCTTTATTCTACATACAATTTAATTCAATTAAAATCATATTTATTTTCAATCAATTAATTCCTTTATTTCTTAAACATATGTTTTGAGGGGCTATTACATCCTGGAAATAAAACCTAAAGACAAAATAGTTTCTTCCTAAGAGAAGCTCCTAGACCAACAGAGGGATAATTTGTCCTTAAGATTTTCTGAAATCTAATACCTCACAAATTCAAACTAGGCTTAAGTAGATGCTATATATTGTGGTAAAAAGGTGGAACCCACACAAAGGAAACACAGAGCCAACATATGCTAACCAAAAAGAGGTGCTAGAAAAAACATTTTTAATTTACTTCAATGGCAAATTTAAAATTTATGAACTACTGTGGGACTTCAATGGAACAGAATGGAAGGCACAGTTTAAATGTATCCACCTCATGGCCGCTCAGCATCCTAAAAATGTAATGAAATAAAAATTATATGCCATAATTGTCATAAAGAGAAACAGTTATTTATCTTAAGGGGGAAACAAGCCTATGGGCACTTAAGGGACAAAAATAGCAGTTTGCTACTATAATGTATCCTCCTTTTCTCATTTCTCTGCTAGGATCTCAGAACTTCATTTCCCTTATTTCTTAATATGTATATTTCAAAAAAGAGCTCAGACTCTAAAGAGATGTTTTGCTTACACTCTCCCCACCTTACATATTACTTCATGGACACAATGCACAGAATGCAAATGATTTTAAATGAGCCTTCATTACAGTCCTTAGCCACTTCATAGAACTATGGAAATCTATGGTTTTAATTTCTTTTAAAAAAATAATTAAATCCCTAAAGTTTTTAAGTTAGTTCCTGTACCTATGACTGTTTAGCTATCCTTATATTGCTTTGTCTTATCTTCGAAAGCAAAAAGAGTAAGTGACGCTGGCTCTGTAGCCAGTGAAAACTGTCAGCATGTGACAAACTCCCATGTTTTGGGCATAAGGCTGTTTACTTCCTGAGAGTTCCACCAGCGAAAAAGTCAGTGGATGAGATTAGCCATTTTTACTGAGAGGAAAATGTGCTTCCTAAATCAGATAAGGGGTGCCAGGTCTGACAATAATTCCTTCACAGGATATAGGGTCTAGTCTCAGGAAGATATAACTAAAATATAATGTTACAAAATAAAGCTATAGATTGGGCTAATCCTGTGGTTGGTATTCAAAATATTCAAAGTGAGTAGGTGCCTGGGCTCTGGAGCCAGCAAATCTGGGTTCAAAATGCAGCTCTGCTTCTCACTATGTGATTGAAATATTTCCCCATTCTCTTTGGCTCATCAGTATCCTCATTCATAAAGAAAGAAAATAAAAGTTTCCTCATAGGATTGTATTGAGGATTAAAACAAAGACAATACAGGGAAGTATGTCAAAAAGGCCTGGAATATGGCTAACACTCAATAAATAATACCTGTTATTATTAACTTGGGGCTGTTATTTGGATTTTTACTATTTCTGGATTTATCATTGCCTTTTTTTTCCTTTCCCCATCTTCTTTCCTAAACTTACGATTATTTTCAAACACTGTATCATGTTTTTCTTGCCTTATTCCCAATTATTTTTAAACTCTGCATCACTGTATCTATTATGTCACATCTTCTTTCACCCAGAGCCTTCTTACTAAAGTTCTCTGGGCATCTGAGAGAAATTGCACAAGCTTTTCTCTTACCATTTTTTTTTGGGGGGGGGGCAAATATTACCCTTCTCTCAGAGGAGCTGAGAGAATTTCAGCATGTAATTTTCACTAAAGGTCATCAATGGTGCCATGCATAAATTGACTCAACTGATGGTAGTAAAAAGTATTTTTATCCACAATGCCCTTTGATTATTTTTTTTTTTCTTGCTAGCTCCTGGTTAATCTTAGGTATTTTGTTCAGAAGTAGCTTCCTGTGAGAAACATACCTCATTGTTCCCCAAACCATTCTTAGACTTCGTTCCATTCTTCCAACACCCCATTTCCAACTCTGTGCTTTTTACTCACAAAATATAAAGTCTAAGCATTTTCTCTCTAATATTGAAATTCTTTACTTTTCTGTTTTGCCCCAATGAAACTTCAGGTCTTTGAGAGCCAGGAGCATGCCTTATTATAACTTCATTTTCTAACTCAGTGTGGGGTAACACAAGCACTCAAAACAAATTTACTGAATTGTTTCTACATAACTCACGTTGAAACAGAGACACTGACAAACTCATCAAGGTTCTGTCCCTGAAGTTTTGAGTATTCAGCAGACTTCTTCTTGGATATCTTTATCTCAGTCTTTTTAACTTAAGAAAACTTTTTCTATCACATTATATTATTATTTTTCTTTGCCTTTATTACAAAAGAAATTCATCTCTAGCCTTCTTCCACTTTTTCTCTATAAGCTGAGCAATGAGATGTGGAGACATTCATTTATATAGATAATAAAAGCTACCCATGCTTCTGGAAAGAGAATTGCAAACAAAACAAAACAAAACAGAATTTCATTCCTTAAACCGTAAATAAACAAGAATAAACGTGTATAACCCATATGATGATTTTTTAAAATGGCTACATCCAAACAAGTATCAGTTCCTATTGCAGACTTTATTTCCTGTAATATAGCCTCACAAAAGTTAAATTTCACCAAATGAGGACATCTTTGTATTCCTATAACTCGTAGCGCCAAATGATTCAGGCAATAGGACTGGTTGGGAATCCAGGATCAAAAATGCTGTAGGCGTAGGATTTAAAATAAGCCTAAAGTATGAGAATATTTTAGAAAATGTGGATTATGTCAGTTAATAATGAAACTTTGAGCAAGTTGCTTAACCTCAACAAACTTATACTGACTCATCTGCAAAGGAGGGTAACACCACCTCTCGCAGAATGGTTAAGAGGATTGCATGACATCATTTATTAGAAAGTTCTCTGTAAACTTGGAAGAATAAATCTAATAGGATGCTTATGTATGGTAAAACCCTCGAACTTGCTAGTTCTGAATTTCAGCACACACAAAGTACTCTTCTCACTTCCATTCACTTCTTCTAATCATTTGGGCCTATGTTTTTCTGTCTTTATTCCAAAATAAAGTCCTTGGAAGGCAATATTATCTTATTTCTCATCTCTTTTCTCAAAGCATACAGCTTTGAACATAGTAGGTATTCTAAAGTCTGCTAAATGCATGAAAGAATGAAGAAGAATGGAATGAATGAACAATCAGTAATGAAAGATTAAATGGATAAATGGGCTTCTGACTTGAGGAAATTATTTCTAGAGTATTTTAGCAGAACAGAGAAATGTTGACTATAGCTGACGAATACAGAAGTTTTCAAAGGTTAGTACAGAGAATATATAATAAACTGATGCACACAAAATAGGGTTCAATCTAAAAGTCATCAAATTCTTTGAACTCAGAGGACTTAGGTTCAAATAGGGGAATTTTTGTTAATCTACAAGCATTACTCATTAAGGAATACTTGATTACTGTGTGAGACGGCATGTGCCGGTAAAATTACATTAAGCCCCACTTACATTTAGTCTCTGTGAGCAAAACACAACTCACTCTGGATAGCTAGCAAAGGAGGCTGAAATTACTTGCTGCACAGTCATTCCAACACATTTCAAAGGATGGGAGAACACATGCTAAGTAAGAGGAGGGCCTGCTGCCCCCCAAATATTCTTAACTAGTTTCCAGTAATCTGAAACAGACATGTCCCTATTAAGTAATCCAGAAACCTTGTTGAATCTGTAGACAGGACATTGTGGGAAGGGGATGAGAGAAAATACAGTTAGATACCCCTGAACTGCGAAATGAGGAAAAAAAATAAGATTAACCTCAAAGTTAACTTATAAAGTCAAGACTTATTAGACCTAGATATATAGATATCTGAGAGAGTCTGCTCTCAGGTCAGCAAGACCTGAATGTCATCTAAATGAGTGAATAGATGGGTATAAATAAAAATACATCTATGAGACAGAGAGTTGGTCAGCCAGCAGGGTGGAAAATAAAGAGTCATTGAGGCAAAGCTTGGCAGTTCACATCCTAGTTCTATTCCAGGGAGAAAGTGCTATGCCAATAGAGCTTTATGAGGGTGTAGGCATCTGACAATTACACTTTCATGTGGCTAGAAGGACAACAGGCTTAAAGGCATTGGGGCGTTAAACATTCAAAACTTGGAATAAATCCGCCTTTGGTTTAACTACCTCTTTTACCCAGAGTTCTCACCAATATCCAGTTCCCCTCTACTATGGGGTACACGGGGTGATTGCACTTTATCTCTTCAAACTTAAGTATAGCATATCGATTTACTTTGGCCAACAAAATGTACCATTTCCTTGTCAAGGGTATGTGTCATGTCTTGGTGGAAAAATTTTAAAACAAGTGCAAGATCCTTATCATTCCTTCCCTTTTGCTGCAGTAGCTGAATGAAGTAGAACATCTGTCAACCTGGGCTCTTCAGTAAGGATGCTTAGAGTCGAATATCCCACTAACCACCACCATGAAACACAAAGTTTGAGAGAGAGATGGGTTTTGGTATTTAAAGACACAGATGATGGCTGTCTCTTTCAGCATGTCCTAGCCTACTCAGACCCGGGAAAGCTTAGGGTTATCACTTGGCTTCCCCTTAAAACTTCTGTACCAACAGATGATGAATTGATTCAAGTCTGTGGGCATTTAGTAAGCTTAGAAACTTTTTCTTATTGAAGTTAATAAACTCCAGTAAGTATCTATTCATCTCCATTAGTATCTTAAGAGCTTTATTAATAAGGATCAGTATCTCTGAGTTTGACCGTAATTCTGCCAAGTTAGAGTTTTCAGGCTTACAAAATAAAAGTCTGACCCTGATGCTTGATGAGTTCACCAAGGCAACTCTCTCCTTTTCAATATTCTTTGAAGCCAGGTGGCTCGTAATACATTCCATGTATTTAAAGGGCAATCTGAGTCTCTAACACTATTGTGCATCTCTAATGCACCCGATCACATGTGCTTTTATATATACTCTACTCCATAATTCTTTTATACGACAACCATGTAAGGTAAACTTACCTATACTCACTTTATAAAGTAGTGGCTTAATTAAGTCATCTAACTGTACAGTTTACAAGGAGTCAGAATTTCAACCTAGTTATTCTGAATATAAGTCCAGAAGTCATTAAACACTGTAAAGAACTTTATTGGATGTTTATTATTTAGCTAAAGGAGTCATCTCCTACATGCAATGATCTGGTAAACACGTCCCTATTTACCCTCTCTCTATGGTACTTAATTTGATATACTTTGAATACATAATATTTCCATTTTTCATTTATTCATTAGCAAGAATGAACAATACCCAATAATGAGACTAAATAACATAATTCCTGTGGAGCCAAAGTGAGTCATATGCAATAATTTGTAAGAAACACCCAAATAACTCTAAAGGATGATAACTGAATATGCATAATGACATAAATATGCTTAATGCATTTCAAAATGGCTTATCATGACTCCATAATCACTCACCTAATCAATATTAATTTCTCTTAAATAAGTAGTCAATATGTATAACTGTCAGGAGGCAGGTCTATAGTATTTCTGCTTTAAGACAGAAGAGGCAGCATAGAAGCCATTGGGAACATAGTTCTCTATATCACTCCGCCTCTGTATTTTTCAGTGCCCTCTGGTAGCCCAACCTTGACTGCCTTTTGGCTCTGGTCTTAATATCTTAATCTTAACTTTGATCATTAGGTTAGATTCTCTTGGCAGCAGTTTCTATACCCAAAGGACCTTAGTCTGGACTGCAGAACTATCCCTTGCAAATGCTTTCAGGGTATTTGGTCTCCCTGTACTCACAATACACCCTTCTGTCCTGGTTCCCTCTTAGGGAATAGAGAGACATTGTAGGTTGTGGCTCCAGTTGTGCTTGATTAAAATTTCTGTTGGCCTTAAAAGTTCACAAGTACATGCTAGTGGAAATCAGCATCATGCCACCAAAACAGGAGAGGGTTGAAAGAAATCCCATCAGATGAGACTCAAACAAATTTACTGACAGACAGTCTCTTTAGCTAGCTACAAGGTTATCAAATCTTAGAGCATCAGTGTCAGTAAAATGGCGATTATAATAACTACCAACTACTTCACAGAGGTTTTGTGGAAAATAAAACGGAAACAACAGACCATATGAAGGTTCTAATACAGTGTAGGTACATAGTGGGTGCTCAATAAATATTAACTCTTGTCCTCTTTCCTTCTCAGGATAAATTAAGTTTGCTTTAAGAACCCTTTATCTCAGTAGCTTTATAAAACTAAGGTTACTTCTCACTCATGCTACATCACTGCAAGTCAGCGAGGCAGTCTGCTCTACGTAGTCACTCAGGGATGTAGAATAAGAGACACCCCACATTTTGTAGCTAGACCATCTCTGTGCCAACAAAAGATTATACTGCATGGAAGATGGGCTTATATTGCTTAGGCCTGGGGATGACACATATCACTTTTCCCACAATCTATTGGCCAGAACCAGTCATATGATTCATTCTAACCACAAAGGGATAAGCAATATAGAGTGGCAGGTCAGGTAACACCACTCCCCTTGTGATTTCTTCTCTATTATATATATTCTATATTAAGAAGTAGACCTCAATAAGATATTGAGTAATACAAATATTACCTGTGAGTATGGAGCTGCAGCTGCCACCTTAGGCCACATGGGATCTGAGCCACATGTGTTACCTACATCAAAGCTTGCAGCAATGCCAGATCCTTAACCCACTGAGTGAAGCCAGGGATCAAACCTGCATCCTGATGGATACTAGTTGGATTCATAACCCGCTGAGCCAAAACAGGAACTCCTGTAGGCTTTCTAAGGGATCTTCAGTAAGGCTCAAACACTCATGGCATATGGAAGTTCCCAGGCCAGGGATGGAATCTGAGCTATAGCTGCAACCTAGCCCACAGCTATGGCAATGCTGTGTTCTTAACCAATAGCACAGGACACCTCAGCAGTGGCCCAAGCTGCTACAGAGACAACACTGGATTCTTAACCTGCTGCACCAGAGCAGGAATCCCAAACAACTTACATTTTGAAGACTCTATTTCATTAGATCATTCCCCCAACTCATGTTTAACCCAAAGTCAGGGAATTTCAGTTAAGATTGCTCAAAATCAGCATATGATGCTTCTTTTTTATCCTCTGAACAAATTATCCAAAATCATAGAAGCTTCCGCAAGCTGGTTGCCAAAGGAGCTTGACAAGTCCTTCCTAGGAGTACAGCAAGACGAAGTCCCCAAAACTGCAAGGTGGTGTGAATCACTGTGTTAATTATTTATATGCAAACACCAGTAACAAAATGAATTCCATCTACTGAAAATAGGTGTAAAAATCTGCCTAAAATAACAATTTTCATTCCAAGAGACTGAAAAGAAGGTTAAAAGTCCTTTCAGCAAAGGCAGGACAATATGCTATGAATGTCCTTGGAGTAATGGAGTAACATCTGCCACTAAGGAAGCTCATTATCACTGACTAAAAAAAAAAAAAAAGATCAGAAGCTTCAAGATAAAGTACAGAAATATTTTTCTATCCATTCAATAGGTCACTCAACAGTTATTTTGTACCTGCTATGTGGCAGCCACTAAGTTATACACTGGACATACAAAGATAAGCAAGACCCAGTAGACTCAGCAGTGCAAAACATGCCACTTCCTAAGTTGATGATATAGTACAGTTAATAGATCCTTACATAAAGGGTCTATAGATTCTTCTTAATCTGACTTGGGAACACCAAGAAAAATCATCATAAGAAATCTACACCCCCAAACGGGGAGTGAGCATAGAAGAGAAATTTATATAGACACTTTCTGATTTCAGAAGAAATATCTAGCTGTCACACTTGACTTCATCTACCGAGTTGCTTAGGCAACCAGAAAATATAAGAGAAACATTGGGAAAAATGCACTGAATGGTTAATCAATAGCAATTTAGTCTTCCTTTTCAGATTCTGAATTTGCCTGAAAGTCATCATTATTTTTTTTGGTTCTAAAATACATGGGTTCCAGTGGCAATAAAACTCATCTAAGTAATTCAAGATAAACCACAAACTCAGTGTTTATAAAATTATTATTTTAAAATACTTAGTATATAGCCTGGTACAAATAAAACACTCAATAAAATTTAGTCACTGTGATTCTATTTGCACAAAAATTTGCAATATTGTTATCACAATCCCAACAGTAATAGACAGAGAATATCTTTGGCTATACAGCTGATGATCACCAGGTGGAATATGTTACATGTTTGTTGTCGCACTTCTAAAATAACAGAAAGCTTACTCACTTCAGCATGGCCTGGCGACATCGGTATTTTTTGAAAGATTTTCAATTTAACCTTTCCCAAATAGAGGTATTGTGAAAGATAATGCAAAATCTGTAAGGTACTGTGAAATACAATAAGATACTACCCTAGTGCTCAGGGAGTTTACAAACTAGTAAGAATGCTGAGAAATATAGTTATAGATAATTATAATGATTTGAGGCCAGAGAACAGTTAAGAAGAGCCACAGAAATTCGATAAAGGATATATCTTGGAAAATAAGGAAAGGCTTCATCAAGGAGGTATCATTAAAATAGCATTGAAATATAGATGGGAGGATTTCAACGGGCTGAGATAAAGAATATTTAAGCAACCAGGGGAGGTAGGAATACATTCCAAATGAATAAGCATGGAGGCAAAAAGCATCTAATGTATTCCGGAAAGATAATCCCATTTCACTAGAGGAAATGGATTGATGGCAGTCAAGAAACAATAGTGCAGCCTTGGGGTAGGAGGGTCCTGCTTTCTCTTCAAGGAATATACAAAACAATACCTTTTAGTTCTGCAGAACTAAAACCCGCAACAAATGAAAAATGTTACAAATCTTTCTTCACTCCAGGAACCCCAGAACTTGTCCTGGGCCTGATAAACACCAACTTCGAAGAAGAATACAAGCTTGCATCTACCCCAATCCTTATCTATGGCCCTATTTTCCACTCCCACACTATAAAGCCACGTCCTCTTTTCTCCCAAGGGAGGGCACAGTCTTTAGGACATTAGTCTGCTGTGGCCTCCTTTGCCTGGCAAAGCAATAAAGCTATTTTTTTCTCCTTCACTCAAAACTCTGTCTCCACATTTGTATTCAGAACTGGTGGACAAAGGCCAAGTTTCAGCATCAGCCTCATTGCCTCTGAACCAGAAAGTGGGCTAGGATACAATGGCGTGGTGATTTTTTGAAAGAGGACTTTCACTTCAGATATCTTAAAGGGACCAGTCAATAAGAAAACCTATTCCAAAGGTGAAGAACAATGATTGCAATTTCTGACAAGGGTGGTGGAAGTACCCAGGACTGTAGTCCATCTGAGGTGCAAAAAGGTCTATCATTTTACATCTAAATGCACATTTAATATTTATAGAATTGACCTAATAAACTAAATATTACCTAAGGGATAAAGATATGCCTCCTCTTCTTCCAGAGTACCCATGTAAGGTATATTAGCTGGAATATGTAAAGGTAAGTCCTGATCCACTGCTATTGCTCAAATGTTCAGTGATAAGAACAGTTTATATAAGGTTCAGAAATACTGAAGACTTCATCCAAAATTATATACCCGATAAACTGCACAAAAGGCTCAAACTAGTTGCTCTGCCTCTTCCTACAATACCACAGAACCATCCTCCACTGCTTTATCTTTGACACTTAGAGGATGAAGACATTTGAAAATTTATGATACTAAAAAACAAACTGCCCTGTACCGTTTTTCTCTTTTGTTAGCTATTATCTGTCTTTGGTCTAAGCACTCATTATCTATGTTTCCAAGGACAATGGTGATTCTTTATTCCACATTTGAGGTATAGGCCACCTTATTTGTCTATTTGTATACATTTATTGTTCTAACTTCCCACCATCCACCCAATTACCCCAGTTTGAACCCCCTGAAAGTTTTCTGAAACCTCTTTTATTGCCCTAAATGTAAGAAGCTGTCAGCTCTTTTCAATTATATTTCTACAGTTTCTCTCTTTTCCATCCCCTCTTCTTTTCTTTTGTTTTCCCCCTGTTATGACCTTAGTGAACACCAGTGGCTTTTAATCATAGTGCTCTGACCTGAGACTTTGACATTCTGGGGTGATATAAAGAGGAATGAGTTGGATTTCAAGAAATTGGTTACTATTAATAAAAGCAAAATGTGGACATAACTTCATGAAAAAATAAATTAGAAAAGAATCTGGCTCCATAATAATGGGATTTGAACTCACTTGTATCCCTCTCCTTACGCTTTCTTGAGGGTAGAGAAAGGGATAAAGTCCCAGCTTTTGAAATGTTGAATGTACATTCCCCAGGTCACATCCTTGGTTTACATGGGTGGGAATATCATCTTTCAGTTGGGTTTTGACAGAAACCAAGTTTGAAAACAATAGTCAAACCAATACTTTGCCTCCAATATCTCTTTCTTCTAATTAATCTTATATGCTGTCAGAAGCAAATTTTTCTTAATGGACAGTTCTCTTGGAATATAGTGTCTGTGCTTAAAAATATCCCATGTCTTGGAGTTCCCATTGTGGCACAGTGGTTAACGAATCTGACTAGGAACCATGAGGTTGTGGGTTCGGTCCCTGCCCTTGCTCAGTGGGTTAATGATCCGGCGTTGCTGTGAGCTGTGGTGTAGGTCACAGACACGGCTCAGATCCCCCGTTGCTGTGGCTCTGGCGTAGGCCGGTGGCTGCAGCTCTGATTGGACCCCTAGCCTGGGAACCTCCATATGCCGTGGGAGCGGCCCAAGAAATGGCAAAAAGACAAAAAAAAAAAAAAAAAAAATCCCATATCTCCTCATAACCCAGAGTCAAGTCCGAATCCCTCATATTGATATATAAAGCTCCTCTCATGTACATATTTTAAATTCCATTACTGTAAAGTAGATGAAAGTTAGGCAGCAGTTAGGGCTGATTAATATTATTAAGTGAAAAGGGCAAAACTGAGTTCTGGTTTAATACCTGTTGGCATCTTTATAATCATAGCTCTTGATGGCTTTCATTGGAGATTAATTTTTGGTCCCTAGAAATAGGCCATTGATATCTTGATAGAAAACAAGCAGAAGAACAACTTCCTGTTGGTCAACAAAGTAGGCAAAAGTAGAGGCTTGAGCAGAAGAAGCTCAGATTTAAAGACGATGTCTACAGGTACTTCAGAAAAAGTCATGAGAATTGTCTGAAGGGGGCAAGAAATGTATGCACCTATGTGTAGTTCAAAATCCCTATAACCTAGTTTTCTTCTTTTGATATCTTCTATCCTCTAGTGTCTGGATAATAACACCTGACACAATTCATTCTACTAGACCTTCTAAATGGTCCATGTCTGTGGGCATGGGTGTGTGTGACCTCATTTAATGCTTATTAACTCTCCTAAGATGGTTCTGTTACAATCTTCAATTTGCATATATTGTGAAACTGAGGTTCTAACATTTACTCAAGTGGTCTAAAAGTTAGTGGTGAAGCTATGGTGTGAAGCCAAGTGGACTTGCCCCAGTTCTATGCTCTAATCGGTTAAGTTTCTTCTGCACTTCTGAATCACTTCAGCCAAGGTACACACTTGGCTGTCAAGTGTGGTCAAGTTACACACTTCTTTTCAACTCCTATCTTTTCTGCTTTTCAGTCAAGGGCATGCACTCCACATACAATAAGTGAGAAGAAGCATTTGCCCTGACTTATCCCTGCTATCTCCAGGTCACAAGATGCTGCAGAGGACATCTGAGTCAGACCAACCCATTGTGAAGACATATCTTGCTTTTCATTCTAGGTTCATTCAGTAAACATTCACCCAGCATCTGACTGTTTGCGACTCTGGATTTAAAGGTGGAATTGGCTGATGATAAACCACCACAGTACAGGTGATTTAAAACCTATGAGTCTTTCTTTTCTCATCTGTACATGATTGATACTGATACTGATACTGATACTGATTCCTTATTAGATCTACTTGGTTCTCTCTCTTATTATTTGGGATAAAGACCCCCTATTTGAAAAGATCTATGCCTTCATGCCTATTACAGTGCCTGAAATTTAACAGATTGTCAGAGATGTTTTCTGACTAATTGGCTGAATGAATAAGTGAATAAATAATGATTAAAGCACTTTGAATGACATACAAAGGTAATTATTTCCCAATTGCCAAAGGAGTGAGCCAAGAGAAATCAGCAAGCTTAAGATGTCAGAGCTACTCTTCAATGTAAAAGCAAGCGAATGGGAAGAGACAGAAATGCCAGGACACACTGTCAATGTCGGGGGAAATCTGACACGAGCGGCCAATTTTAACAAGAAGGACACCCAGTCTAGGACAGAAAAGCAGCATAATTGAATAACCACACCTTCCTTGTTCTGATCCAGTCTTCATTTTGGCTCTGGCACAGCTGCCATAAGGAAGCCCATCTCTGAGAATTTTTTCCTAGACCATTCTCAATGGTCACAGCAAATGGTAGTTTTGTTCACAGCCTGGAGGGCCCACCTCGAAGTTCTTAAAATATTTTCCATTCCCACTCGCAGTGGAGCTCCATGGCTCCAAAAAATTATAAAAATGTTTTTTTCTTCATATAAGCCTCTCTAAAACTTTCACACCACTGATGTCAAACAGGGTTTCACCCAAGTCATTTTCCCTGCTGCTCTGGCCTGATCCTTGACGAAGCTCCTTTGCCAGGATCCACATTCACCTTTAAATCTTTTGACTTTATCTGCTATGGCAGGAAAGTTTACTACTCTCCTTTTCTATTGTAGAGATGGTTGCTAAAGAAAAGGCTTCTGGTGTTTTGGATGCTTTTCAAAAGGCATTTTAAGTAAACATGAGGTAAAAAATTATGACCCAACAGAATTTATAAAATAGGGTGTTGATTTAATTTCACACACCAGAGATATAAACTTAAGGCTTTTAGGCTGGAATATATTACATTTCAGAACAGAGACACAAACTGTTCCAGTATCAATAAAAGTTTTCCATTTATTGTTTTCCCCATAGACTGCACGCACAGAACTTTCCTACCAAGCCAACTGCATTTAACCAGTGATGATTTGACTCTTATTAAAATAGAAAAACTAAAACTAAAAAAAGTCACCATATCTGGAACCATAACAAGCTTCCAGTCAGGCTGAGCAAGTCATTGTTAGCTGAGTGAGTAACATAGCTCCAGCTAAAAGCAAAGGAACCTATTTTATTTAGAATACACCTATTTCTGTAGAGCCAATGATCTACTGGATTAGGCTTTCTGAATTATTGAAAGTAACCTGGTTAAAACCTCAGGCTCTGTAGCAGGCATTTGAGTTTAAATACAGCTTCTATCATTTAATATCTATGGGATGTTGTAGGTACAAGATACTTAACTAGACCCCTTTAAGTCTCAGTTTCCTCAGCTATGCAATATGCCTAACTCACAAAACTATGATGAGTAAGATAATGAAAGTGAATTGCTTAGGCGCAGCATATTCAGTAAAAGTGAGCTGCTATTTATGTCATCATCACTATGCTCATTACTGTCATCATGACCAATATTGCCATC
This sequence comes from Sus scrofa, assembly GCF_054392235.1. NCBI lineage: Eukaryota > Metazoa > Chordata > Mammalia > Artiodactyla > Suidae > Sus > Sus scrofa. The sequence goes on from NC_139391.1 coordinate 18,573,514, forward strand.
ATCATCACCACCAGGTCATCCTTATCTTTACTAGATTCAAGAAGTGTAGCGGGCTTGAGAGCTTTAGGATGAGAATTACTGGCTTAAATGGAGTGTCTTAAGATTTTTCTTTTAAGATACAATAGATATTTTCAACCATCAGAACAAAGTCACATATACATAAAATCTTCAAGGATAGTAACTTCCTTAAAGCATGCTCATAGAATTATGTTGTGGTCCTGATGATGGGGCCCCTGAAGTTTTGGACAAAGGGGACAGTTTTCCATTATTTCAGAATGAAAAGGCTTTTGGATACAGGAAGGGAGATTGCAGAGAAATAAGGACTGCCAAAGGGTGTACAATGGGATGAGAAAAGGCAATCAACTTGGGGACATCATGTGATGGTGGATTAATCAGGTCAGACTCAAATATCATCCAGTTGATTCCTACTGGCTCATTGGGAAGTTCTACCTTTGGCAGAGGCTCAGACTTGATGTATGTTGCTATCCCTGCGTAAAAGTAATTTGCTATTACCAAGCAATGAAAGCAGGTTTTCTAAGAACAAAGGCGATTCTCAGTCCTTCCTTTTCTAAATATAAGTTGTGATGGGTTTTGGAATTAGTATGTTTGGCAACTTTCCCCCTACTTGCTCATCAACTCCCTCCCCCCTCTACACCCCCCCCCCCCATTCTCTCCAGCCAGTCCCTGCCTGAGTCATAACAACGGTTCCTATTTTGGATGTGCTTGTATATATCACACATTGGTCAGGTCCTTGGATACTGTGGTGGGCAGAAGCATGGCTCTCCAAAGGTGTTTAATTCTAGAGAAACAGTGAGTGAGTAGTGGAATGACTCAAACTGGATTCAAATCCCAGCTCTAGCACACATAGGCCAGAGTTGGTCTAGGAAGCAAGATTACATAGGTCTATGTAGGACCCAGTGGGGGGGGGGGGCTTTTAACTCTAAATTGAAGATTATAATCTCTACTTTGCTTGGTCCCTAATAATGTATATAAAGTGCTTAGAACAATGGCTAGCATGTGATAGACATTCAAAAAATAGAAGTTTCAAAAAAAATGACTAATGATATTCAACATCTTGTCATTCACTTTCTCAAGAGTGTAATGTCTGAAAGGATCATTTTTTGCTGAGGTGAGCATCTTGACCTGGAACAGAATTAATGAGAAGTTTTTGAGAGCCTTGTCAAAGTCTCACGTACTTAGATCCACAGATGGATTCAGTTGATATAGGCGAGGTGCTTCAAAAGCAGACAGGGTGGGCAGTAGTCATCACTGTCATCATGGTAAAAGGTAAACAAAACATCTGTAATCAAAATTATCTTAGATACTCGAACACCCAACTTTGTAGATTGGGAACATTTGCATAGACTCTACCCTCAATTTTTTTGGGGGGGAGGGCAGGCAGGGTCCTTATGCAAATGATAAATGTTTCTTGTGTGTAAGAGGGGAAAACAGAAGATAACATGTGGCATTCCTAATCTTACCTGGAAATCGTGTGCAACCCACGCCCTGTGTCTGGGACCACTGTGCACCTGGTGATGGGGGAAAGGGAGGAAGAAGGTAAAAAGTGCTCTGTAAGGGGCAGTGACAATAAAGGCTACATTGGTCTATAACATACTTGGACTTTGAGTAGAATTCTAAAATCTAACATTTTCTCCTCCCAAACTGGCTGCTCAGGCACATCTACATCAGGAAGGCCTGAGACCTGGGACACTGGGCCACCCCAGGGAGAGTGGGAAGTGGGCTTAGAAACTGACCCAGAAAAATGGAGAAGAGTTTAGTCGGAACTACGCGAGGCAGTGGGTTGCAGGCTAGGCAGGCAATTGGCCAGAGTAAACTCTCAGTGGGCAGGACTGATGACTGATCGATAAATATGTGTTCAAAAGAGGGCCAGGTGAAAAGCAGTGATTCCAGCAGAGGACCAGCTGCAGGTACACTGGGAAGTGGGCAGCAAAATCTCAGCTATGACTGGGGAAGAAGCAGGAGTCATATAGAGTCAAGGGATCTGAGTGCTAGATATTATCCAGGGTCATCCAGAGTATATCCAGAGGCCACAGTTGACGTCCTGCAATACCAACCAAAGGAGTGTCCCAGCCTCTGATTTCCAATCCTTTCTCCTTTTAAAACAGCTTCAGGGGCTTTGCGCTGCTCTGAGAATGATTCCCAAATCAATTAGCATCATATCACCACTTTTTTTCCATTCCTACCACCACTGAAATACACATACACACATGCTTATACATGCTTAAACACGTGTACATAGCCCTTTAAAAATAACCCTGCTGTGATGTTCCTTTGTCAAAAATCCCCCAACTGTTTTCTACTTATGTCCCATTGTGCACTGGAATGTTTACGTACTCTTCCCCCAGGTCATATCTGACCTCATTTCCTACTATTTTCCCCCTTGGTCCCTCTTACTATTCCACTGACACAGCAGTGACTGTCTCAAGGTCCTTGCGCCCTTGGTTTCCTGTGCCTAGATGTTTGATTGGCTTGCTTTCTCATCTTCTACAGAGTTCTGCTCAAGATAGGACCTCAGCCTTCTGGAAGCCTGACCTGACTGCCCTAACATAAATGTGCCACCCTCTTCAGTGCACAGGCCCGAACCATCCTTCCCCTTCTCTTGCTTTATTTTCTTTCACAGAATTAATATCACCTTCAAACAGATGTATTTAGCATGTCTCCTTTCCATAAGAAAAGGGACTTGATCTTGCTCATTTCACTGCCAAATCATTAGTTCCTTGAACTGCTGGACACTCATTAAAGCTTTGCTTAATGAATTTATTAGTTATCACCTATTGTAAGGAGACTCCCTGACCTCCCTCAAACTGGTTGAGATTCTCCTCGGTGCTTCCACAATCCTCTGTGCTTATCTCTAGAGTAGTGCCAACCATGCTCACACTGGGCAGAGTGACTCCTTTACTCGCATGGCCTCCTCACTGCTCTCCAAGCTCTGTGAGGCCATAGACTCAGGCACAATGTCAAAGGAACAAGGGTGATTTGATGCTGATGCCACTGAGCCATAGAATTACTGTTCCTCATACTCACTCAGATCATTGTAGCTTCCAACGGGCAGGGCAGGGCAGGGCTGAATCTACAGGTGGGGCTCACGTAAGGATGTGGGACTTGAGAGGGGGAAGGTCACTATATCCTCTGCCTCTCAAGACCCTCCAGGCCGCTAAGCTGTGCTGAGCAATGCTGAGATGAGCAGCTTTGTGTAGGCGGTGAGAATGTTCTGATTTCTCAAAGGCATGGGTTCACTAAACCTTCCTGGCTGACTGAATGAGGGCATCGAAGTTCAGAACTTACTAATTCCTAAAACACAAGGTTCATTATCTTTCCATCCAGTTTTATAGTTATTTTTTTAAATTGCCTGAAAAGACGTTGGTTTTGCAAGAGAACCAGAATGGTAAACAAGGGTGGTTGTATTCTTAAATGTGTGTTGTTATATACTTTGGTGTGAATACTTTAAGTTTTCAGAGACATGAAGTACTAGAGTCAGAGTGGTAGGTTCCTGACTACAGATGGTGGTTATTGCATTTTGGGTCTATTAAATGGATGGATCACAGATAAATGGCTTTAACCCTTGAAATCAGCTACCATAATGATCTCAACTTTTAAGGCATGTGTTTGTCATGTTACTGAATCTGGATTCTTTATAACCTTGGTTAGTGAAGGCAAGATTCCCTGCTGGGCTGACTGCTATTTTCCCAACATGAAGACTCTTCTTCAGACACTCTGTCACTGCCATGTAAGGGGAACTGTAAGGGACTTCTTACCGAAAAGTACCCAAAATCAATCCAGGGGAAAATTCCTTTCACATGAAAGTTTATTATTCTATGTTTTTCAAAACTCTTTCGTGTGTGTTATTTTGTTCTCATGTGATTCACAGTCCATTGGAAATAAAGGAAGTCCCATGAGAGTTGTGACTTGATAATTTGCCTCATAGTGTATCTTCAATGTCCAGAATAACACCTGGTCATGCTAGATCTGGGAATTTTTGAATGAAGGAATGGTCTACTTAGGTGCTGTGAGGTAGAAAGCAAATTATTCCTGAGTTAAGAAATTATAGTAAAGAGATATGGGTTAAGGACTAGTAAGGGATCGATATTTGGTTCTCTGATCTTGGCGAAGTACTTAAACTCTGATTCCCAGTGGCCTTATTCATTTAATAAGCAAATGATGACATTTACTTACCATGGAGATTAAATAAAAGATAGGGAAGTGTTTAGCACAAATATTGCATATAGAAGATGTTCAACTAATATTAGGATCTCTTCCTTTCTCTTCTCACAGGAGAGATACAAAGAGATTCCTATAGGATTTCAGAGGAATAATGATATTTACATTTTAAAATATATGAAACTGGCACATCTTAAGACATTAAATGACTTGCCTGAAGCCACACAGCTATTAAGAAGCGGAGCTGGGGCTGGTTCTGAGTGTCCCCAAATCCAAGATTACTGCTGTTACAACTATACAACCCCAGAGTTGGGGGTCCACCTAAAACATCCTAGATCTGAGTATCTATCCCACTGCCCAATCAGAAAGACAGCAATTTCTGTGAGATAGGGACCAAGGAGTTAGAAACCCAAATGGTACCTAGAAATTCCTTAGATTCCCCTGGGAGCTATCTTCAAAGGAGACCCCTGAGGAAATCACTGAAATTTGAATACAAGCAAAATTATAAGCTCATTTTCCCTCTGTATTGGCTCACATAAAACTAATTAGAATTCTCGTGCCATGAATGGGGGAACCTTGGAATTCACATGAAATATGTTTATTATTTTGCATAATGAAATATATCAACCTCCATGGAAATTAAAGCAACTAATCATCGCTTATCAATGACACTCAAATGCCATCACACCTCCACTGAATGTCAGTTCTGTTCAGGTCTGTCATGGATCCATATTACTTTGATCTGACAGCAGGCAGCCACCTAGGTTTCAAGGAAGGAGATATTAAAAGTCATTCCCTGATTGAACTGTGACTTGTAAGCAACTGGCAATCAAAATGCATGCTACACCAGAGGACAGAACTGAGGCACTCATGGTAAGAAAATAAATGACTACAAACCACACATGAAAGGACAATCATTCTCTATATGACAGCTCCCCACAGGTTGTTTCCAACGGCAGCCTTTGCTCAGTGGCATGGAAATTGGGGTGCTCACTGCCTATTAGCTTAGTGTATCTTCTGATACTGAAACTGAAAGTGATCGCCAGTGATGGGCAATAAGAAGCAAGTTATGAAATGTCCTGGCATACTATCCAACGTTTCCTAGATTTGGCCTGAATTCTCAGAAATGCTTACATTGTGTTTCTATTTTAATCTGCAATGATTAAGAAACTGAGCTCCAAAGAGGCTAAGTAATGGGTCTTCATTAATTCAGTCAATCCAATGACAAGAGGTTGATTGGGTGCCAGGTATTATGTGTGGGGTCAGGGGAGACAGATACATAAAACCACAATCTCCATCCTAATGAAACCCATCTTCTAACTGAGACATCGACAAACAAAACAAAAAAAACTACAACATTCTCCTCTGGTAAGGAGAGAGTCACGGTATATCTGTCACAATAATTAATCACCTAAACAACTTGTTAAAGCTGCTGGTTAAAAACAAAAAATGAAACAAGCCAAAAAGATGTAAATGGAGATATTGGCTGAAATACCAAAGCAGAATCTTTTGTGCTAAAAGAAAGCCCTACTTTTAAAAATAAGATCTATTAAGTCCTGAGGGTAGTCATTAACTAAACATTTAATCCCTAGCACTGTCATTTTCTAAACACTTTCTTACATATTATCTTTCTTAATCCCCATGTATTTTTTTTTTCATTCTACAGTTATGGAACAGAAGCAGTTAGAAATAGTGATTTGTACAAGGTAACAGAGAAATAAAATGGTAAAGTTGGGGTTGGATGTAGGTATCTGAGAGGCAGTTACCTTTTTTTCCAACACTCCATGGGATGAGGAACTTAATGTTAGCTACTCCCAGAACCTGCCTTTTGTAATTCCTAATCCCGGGTTGCTGCCACTGCAGATGCTTGTTCTTACTTATTGCTTAACACCTAGTGTTGATTAAATATAAATTACGCTCTTTTTTCAGAGTTCCCTGGTGGCCTAGCAGTTAAGGATCTGGTGTTGTCACTGCTATGGCTCAGTTTACTGCTTGTGGCACAGGTTCTGTCCTTGGCCTAGGAACTTCCACATGACAGAGGCGCAGCTAATAAATAAACAAATAAATAACTAAATAAGAAAATAAAGTTTTTTCAAATGTTTTAATATCTTTCAAACACAGATGAGTGGTTAAGAGTTTGGACTAGGGAATTCCAAACCTGATGCTGGCTGTGCTTACTGACACTACCAGATAGTTTACTTAAACTCTCAGAATTGTTTCCTCATTTGTAAAAGGGTATAATCATGTCTGCTTCACAGGCTATTTGTGGTACGGATTAGGTGAAATAATGTATTTTAAGTGCCTAACATAATCCTTGTAATGGCAGGTTTTAGACTGAGCAGCCATTTACAAAACAATAGAGCCAATGAAAATTTAGTCAAACTCACCCAGGGAATCAGCAATGCCATATTTTCACAATATCTTAGGACCCAGCAGATGCTAAAGTATAAGCTGTGTGCTATATATTACGAGTGGAAGGCTCTATGCAATCTACAGACTGATACTATCAACACTGCTATGCTAAACTAAAAGATACTTTCTACCTTGATGGATATCTTAGATGGAAATGCTTTTCTGGCTCAAAGGGAAAGCAGAGATTCACAGTTTCACTTTACTTAAGGGCTTTGGGTTGGCACTAAATATAAACATTTTCCAGGTGAGCAGATCAAAGCAGATATTTTTTGTTTTCTTCAACATCCTTTCTTCCTTTCTTTCTCTGTCTCTCTGTCTGTCTTTCTCTTTCCCAGGCACCTATGTGTGTACATATACACATTAACTCTTTGCTTTTAAACTGCTCACAAAGGCTGAGTGTAAACTTCAGAGTCAGGTTACTCCAGTTCAGATCCAATCTTTGCCTCTCAGAAGCTGTGTGGTCATGGGCAAGATTATTCATTTACTCACTGATTCATTTAAAACAATTAACTGATGACCACCTATGTGCCAAGCATTGTCCCTATTTCTGGGGATACAGAGATCAATAAGATAGACAAGGTCCTTGTCCTCAAGGAGGTTACATTTTAGGAGGAAAGATACAATATACAGATACAAATAAACAACCATAAAATTAAATCGTGACAAAGGAAATAAACATGGTTAGGTTTTATACTGATTTGGAGAAGGACTATTATGTTGTGTGGTTTTAACGTTCCTCTTTGTGGAGTTGTTTTTGTTTTTCTTTTTGTTTTCCTTTTTATGGTTGCATATGGAAGTTCCTGGGCCAGAAACTGAATCTGAGCTGCAGCTGCAGGCTACGCCACAGCTGCGGCAATGTTGGATCGTTAACCCACTGTACTACAATGGGAACTCCATGGAGTGATTTTTTTTGAATAAAAACCTGAAGTCTGAGAAGGAGCCAGTCAAATAGTACTGGAGGAAGAACTCTCAGTTCCCTGGGGTTGGGAGAGATTTGGGGTTGGGAGAGATAACTGACAGTTTTCACCCAGGCATACAATAAACTCTATTCACACACAGATGAGGTCTCAGCCAGGGTTACCTGATTGTAAGGGAAAACAAAAAGTGAGCAAACAAATGGCTTTGGCTAAATTAAGGAAAAAAGAAATTTATTGCTAGAAAATTGGATAGCTTAAAGAATCAATGAAACATTGGAAATCTAGATTCAGACATGGACAAAAAAAAAAAAAATCAATAAATCCCCTAGGCGTATGAATAAAAGGAATCGCTTAATGTCTTTTCAGACTATTTCCCATCTTTGCATTCACTCTAGTCTGGCCAGGAAGTGTGATCTAGCTTGGGTCACCTAAGCACATCGCCTCGGGCAATTTAGGGCGCTGGTTTTTCAGACCCAGAGCATCAAGGAAGCACCCTTGTCCATTTCAATTGGGAACAATGGGAGTTCCTGTCATGGCGCAGTGGTTAACGAATCCGACTAGGAACCATGAGGTTGCGGGTTCGGTCCCTGCCCTTGCTCAGTGGGTTAACGGTCCGGCGTTGCCGTGTGCTGTGGTGTAGGTTGCAGACGCGGCTCGGATCCCGAGTTGCTGTGGCTCTGGCGTAGGCCGGTGGCTGCAGCTCTGATTCGACCCCTAGCCTGGGAACCTCCATATGCGGCCCAAGAAATGGCAAAAAGACAAAAAAAACAAAAACAAAAACAAAACAATTGGGAACAATGAAGCAGAAGTCATTTGAGGGTCTCCATCCGTACACACTTTAATAAGATTCGGGGTCCAGGATACACTAGACCTGGAAAATCAATGTGGTTTTCCACAACTGAAATCTAATGAACCACAACATAGTGTGGTAGGAATGTTGACCACACTCCTCCTGGCGCTAACCACCTTTTCCAGGCAGACGGAAACCTGTAAGCCCGAATTCCAGGGTGTAGGTGATGTGACAGGTAACAGTTCACAAATGCATTCTAAAAGACCCTGCAGGAAATCTCAAGTGGTTACAATGTTGGTTATCTATTGAATTCAGCTCATCTGACTACACACAAGGGGATTTTTGGCAAGTATACCCCCCCACCTCCCCCAAACCAGTTTCCTTCCTTGTTTGCCCCCCAGGAGGTTTTCAAACCAGAAGCTATAATACTGGGATACAAACATGAGGTTTCTAACTCTCCAGAGTCTCACCATCTAACCACTCCAATGCAGAACAGATAAGTCCCCAAATGTAAAATTTATGCATTAGCACATTTAATCAGAAAATACTCAAACTGTATACAAAATAATCACTTATACATGATACATTCTGCAATGTTTACAGAAGAAATGGTAAGATGTTTGGGATTAGGGAGCAAGAAGGGGAAAACGGAGAGAGCTGATAAAAGTTGAAACTGAGCAATGGAAGAAAAAGGAGTTAAATATACAATTCTTTCTTTTTTTTGCATATACTTTTGCTTTTAATTCTTCATATTTGGAGTTGGGATAAAATGCTTTGCTGATGCCATGGGGCTTTTGTGAGAAACAAGTAAACGTAGTTTTTGTAAACTTTCAGCACAGTGTAAATGTTGGGCAGGGTTATTATCCGTGAGGGTAAAAGCTGGACTAATGTCTTTACATTTTAGTCCCCAGATTATCTTCTATGATACGATTACCTTACTAAGTCACCCTAAGAGTGATTCGTTATGAAGAAATAATTATAGACTAGAAGTATCACTAGAATAAGGGTGGAAGCCTTCTTTTGAAAGTTTAAACATACTTATCCCCAGGAAACTTTATTTCAGATCCTTTTTTTGCAGCCAACCAATGGTAGGAATCCAGATAACCTGCCTCACCTTGAATTTTCCTCATCTGTAAATTGAAAGCATTGAATTACCTCATTTTAGACTATTTTCTTAAAATTCTCTGAACCTTTTTTTTTTTCTTTATTAGAGAGTTATCCAGCCCTCTAAGCATCTTACTTTTAAAAGTGGAAAGTATAGATGTAGGCAAACATGTAAAGAGGAGAAAAGGAGAAGAAGACCAGACGGAAAAGTACGTGTACCATCAGTCATGTCTCGGAAGGACTCCTCTGCGGGGAAAGAGTCAGGGCTAAGTGCCTTGTTGGAATGGTTAGGAAAGAAAAAGTCCGAGAACTGACCGGAGGTGACCTAAGCAAAGTGGAACTGAAGAGGTTTTTCCATAACACATTCTAAAAATCTTCCTGGAAGTGGTGGGGTCCTAACAATGACCTGAGAGATAGGAGTAAGTGTTGGTGGCAGAGAGTAGAGGGGCATTCGTTTGGAAAAGTCAGAGCCAAATGGAACACAATTGCCCAGGGAAGAGGCCTTCTGCAGTGGTCTTTTTTTTTTTTTTTTTTTTTTTTTAAATTGCATTTTCTCCTTTATTTGTAAGATTTTTTAAAAAAATTATTGGAGTTGATTTACAAAGTTCTGCCAATTTCTGCTGTACAGCAGAGTGACCCCGTCATACAGCTATATACAGTCTATACGTTCTTTTTCTCATGCTATCCTCCATCATGTTCTGTCACAAGTGATTGGATATAGTTCCCTGTGCTATACAGCAGGATCTCGTGGCTCATCCTCTTCAAAAGCAATGGTTTGTATCTACTAACCTCAAATTCCCAGTCCATCCTACTCCTTCCCCCTCTCTCTTGGCAATAAAGAACTGCTCAAAGGTAAGAAAAGAGCTTTATTCATCTCTGAATACTCCATACTATTTTACAGGGTTGTCTTAGGATTCAATGAGCTCATATGTGTACAGGGTCTAATAGTGGGCAGGGCAGAATAGACACGTAATAAATGCCCCTTAATTACATTGTGGGGAAAGCTTGGGGAGTAGAGTGGAACAAGTGGGTGACAGTGATCTGAAGAAGGGGAACTGAATGTCAAAGTCGACCTTTTGCTAACACAGTCTGCTCTCTGGAATGACTAGGCCCTCCATTGGAAGGTCAGTCGGCCTGCGTGCTTCTGAGGACAGAGTCTCTTGGCTTTCCTCAGACCGTGTCACAGATATTTTCATGAGAACAGATGAGACGAGAGGCCTTTGTGGCCAAGTCATCCTCGTCTCCAACGAAGCAATCTGTCTTTGCCATGTGTTCCAGATTCAGGGCTAGACTGCCTGATAAGTTAAAGTGATCGATGGTCCTTAGGAAAAGCCTGACTCAGCGGCTTCAACAGTGTAGGCATTTATCTTAGGACTTTAATAAAAACCCAGACACACTGGAGAAACAGACCTCAGTGAAGAAACTGAAATATTACCCCGTAAGCATAACTGCGTCATTCGTATCATCATAACTTAGGTTTGTAAGGTATCTTTAACTGTTAGGACTCCTCCATGTTTATTCCTTCTTAACTTTACCAACACTCTGTTAAGGAGATCACTCCATACCTTTCCTTGTAAAGCACTCTGATGGATCGAGTGTGGCTTTGAAAAATTTGTTCGTAACTGCAACGTGGATGGAGATCTCGCCCCAAACATAATATTGATCTTATTGATGAAAATGATGATTAAAAATTAATAAACAGAAATCTCAATTCAATAGAGTTGGAAGACCAGAAGGGGGAGCTCTCCCACCTCGTGATGATAGCAGAGCCCACTACGAAGAAGAAAGACACCTTTCCTAGCAAGGATTCAGCCAATGAAAAGCCAAGGACTCTTGGTGTGCTGTGGCCTTTCCAACTTGCTTGTCCCCTCTGTACAAATATTCTCCTTCCTTTGCTGGGCAGAGACTTGCATGTGGCTCCTCATGGTTGCAGACCCTGGACTACAATCCTCTGCTGATCCCAAATAAAACCATCTCTGCTGAAGACTGTTTGTTTCAGATCAACACAACAAAATAGCTTCTGCCATTTGGTGAGCACTCACTATGTACCAGACCCTTCTCTAAGCCTTTTTCATGTGTTACCTTATTTAATCACCCTAGGAAGTGGTAGTAGTAGTACGCCCGAGTTAGAAAAAAACCAAAGGTCAGAGATGTGCATTTCAGACTCAAGTTTTCTTGACCCTGAAGCTCCTGGTCTTTCCACTATCCTCTTCCTCTGCAAAAGGTTAGAAAGTTTCGACAATTTAGCAATTAACTTACATTAGAGAATTCGCAAACACGATTATTTACATTCACAAGGCCAAATCCTACCTACTAAATGTTGGTTTATCAGAAGCCATTCTGAGTATTATTAATTCTCAATTATTCATGACCTCCCTTTATTATCAAACACTGTTATGACTAGATATTTTAGTCCAGTATGTGAAACCTCATTACTTATTTATCAAAGATACAACTTAAGACTTACTTCAAAGATAAAGCCTGAGATTGTGCTGACCTGATTGCCTACGTTCTTTTTCATCTTCAGGTCTTTTTTTTTTTTTTTTTTTTTTAATTCCCTTAAAACCCAAAGTTAATTAAAAGGTTAGTAAGAAATTGTGTACTAACTTTTTCAAGGCATTGAAACCAATCTTTTTAAAAAGATATTTTTAACACTGAAATCTTCACAGAGCACAAGTTATTGTTAGAAATATAAGGGATGACCCAAAGGATCATATATAGATAATGGAGGCTGATACTCTAAGTTTTACATGAAAAAAGAAATATTTAATATGTTGATTCCATGTTTCAGCAGCAACATCTATGAGTCAGTTCTAAAATTTGACTGTTCTTAGACTGGGTGAATTAACCATTTACAGGTGAGTCCAAACCCTCCCTCAGAACACATGTGTATACAAATGTACCTAAGACAAACATTTGTTCTCACTGCTATGCAATATCATATTTGTTTGTGTTAAATTAGTTGAAATTAGTGGGTTGAAGCACTGTTCTTGTATTCACAAGAACTGGTCCTGTTGGCGTCTTCCTCTGTGACAATCTTTCTGTACCATAGTCTTGACCACAGTGAAATGGTTGTAATAAAACATATCCTATTTAATTCACATAATAACTAATATGGAGCAGTAGAACAGTGGTAAACAACCAGCCCACCAAACTTGGTATAAAATATCATGATATAGGGAATAAAATTTTAAATTTTGTTTTTAAATAGAAAGTAACATTCCATGAGCATGTACTGTAGATCAGTCATTGTGTTAAGCATTTGCATATATTATATGTAACGTATCATTTATCCTCACAAAATTCCTGTGAGATAGATACTATTTCTGATGGGTAGCTAGGCAATCTGAGACTTCGAAATGTTAAGACTCCAAAATTCATAAAAATCCAAACAGGTGTAAGGCATCAAACCTAGTACAAATTATTTCAGATTTTGAAAGAGACACTGTGCTTCTGGCTTTAAATATGGAGAAGGGACCACAAGCCAAGGAATGCAGGTATCCTCTAGAAGCTGGAAAATGCAAGGAAACTGATTTCTCCCTAGGGTTTTCAGAAGGAAGGAGCCCTGTAGACACTTTCATTTTATCCCAATGAGACCCATTTTGGACTCCTGATATACAGAACTGTAATAAAATACACTTATGTTGTTTTAAGCTACAAAGTTCATGGTCCCTAATTTTAGTAGTTATAAGTAGTATAAGATGAATGATATTGAGATATCTGAAATCTGAAGAAGGAGAGAAAAATGGGAATCTACTGCAATCTCAAAAACTTCCCAGAGAAGATGATACACCAGCAGACTACCGATGATTATTCTGCTCCTTCAGCCAGATCCTCAGTGGAAATGATGACACAGGGCAACCAGGCCCTCACTGGTACTTGGTATAAAATAGATACTCGGTAAGTGTTTATTGTTGACTGAATGTAGGCGTACAGACCACATGGACTGTTACAATATAGCTGACCCTTCTGATGCCAACACAGAGAAATTCTGGATAAAATATAAAAGTAAATAGAGAGTTGAGCTGAAACTCAAGAATTGGAAATTCCGGTACCAGAAATGCAGCAGAAACTTGAAGCTAGAACAATCAGCTTACATTCCAACAGCAATATATGTCTAAATCATCATAATGTGATGCTGGAGTTTTAATGCTCATTTGGGGACAGAAGATGTGACATGGGTTTAAAATGACCCTTGGAGAAAGTTTGAATTCTGGCAAAGTTGCTCCTCAGATAAAGAGAACTTAAAAATCTCTGATCTTCTCTTAAGGAAGTGATAAGAAAGATGGTCTCTGCTTTAAAATTTTAAAAGTCTGCTGAAAGAATTTGAAAGTGCAAGCCAGGCCCTCCTGTGGATCTATATTCCAAACCTACAGTTCCCACGTAGTACGAGACCCTCTTAAGTTGAGAAATTAATGGAAAAAACTGTGGTTCTGGACAAATGAAACCGCTGAAGTGTTCAGCAGAAGAAATCACACAACTTTTCTCTATTGACACTGCCTCACCTCATAGCCAGTGTAATTACCATTAATAAAACAATTACATCAAAGTTGAACTCACAACAATAAATGACAAACTGCATGAGGAAATGCTCCACCAGGAAGGAGAGTTAGCACATATGACAAATGGCAGGATTAGCATATGAAGAATTGGGGGGGGGGAGAAAAACTGAATAATTCGGGAGAAAATACAAAATGTACATGTTCCAGACGACAAAGTAGTGGGTGAATTGAACAGCAGATTTTTCATGGCTGAGGAGGGAACTGGTGAGTTAAAAAGTAGGTAGAATACAAACTAGAAAGAAAATGTTATGGGATATATGAAAAAAATTGGGATATGGAGGATAGAAAAAACAGCTCAATTTATATACCCTCAGAAGGAGATGATACAAAGAACGAAGAAGAGGCAATATGGGGAGATACAATGGTTAAAATTTTTAAAAAATAATGAAAGACTCAAATCTTCATATTTAAAGAAGCATCCAAATTCTAAGCAACATAAAGAAAAATTGTTCTAGGTACCTTTTAGTTAAACTGTAGACGCCAAAGATAAAAAGAAAACCTTAAGGACAATCAGAAGTTAATTAGAGTTCATTTATTTTTATTGTGCTTATCACACAATAATGACAAACAGTAAATTAAATAAGGTGAAGCTGCTATTCTGGAAGTCCAAAGAAGTGTTAGTTGTTAGTCTGGCAAAATTGGAAAGGAAAAACAAACTTTGATGAACAACTACTATGTACCAGATGATAAGTTAGATTTTTAAAAATGTAATGCTATCTAATTTAATTCTCAAGAATTCTCCAGATTGTATTAACTACATTTTATTTTAAAAATGAAAGCGAGTTTAAACATAGATGTCTTGCCAATCATGCTATCAATAAATCAAAAAGTCAGAATTCCTAAGGATTTGACTCTAAATTACACTAAACAGAATCAGCTCAGAACAGAACAAAACCACATAGCTGTGCTACTAACCTGGTTGTGTAATTTGAGAGATGCCATATAGCTTGAGACTGTTTTCTCATCTGTGAAATGTGATTTAAAATAGTACTAACCTCATATGATTGTTGTGAGAAATAGTTATCATATGTAGGTAATATACAATTGGGCACATACTGAATATTTTTAAAATGCTAGCAATTTGTGTTCATTACAGCTAATTAATTAATTACAGCTAACTAATTACTAAAAGTTAATTACACGATATTTGGCAGTCACTCGGTGTAGGAAGATACCATGTTTTATTCATCTTTTGTTCTCTATAGCCTTATGTAATAGGAATTTTATTAACATTGAGCAAATTATTATAAAGTACAATAATTTATATTCACAGTATTGACTACGGAACTGTAAAAGAAGGCTAGACTTTGATATTCTCTAAAATTGGAAAAGCCCAAGTAATCCATTTAGGAAGTTCCCTATCAAAAGTGATTAACTTGCAAAATTTGAAAGAATAAACAAGATTCTCAGGAAAAACTTTATGATGGAATGACATCTTTCCTGATGTTTAGGATTCAATGGCTAAGTACTTATTGTACTCCAGAAGGAGAAAAATATGTCTGTTTCTCAGAAGTTGTTCCCTGGGTTAAAAAAAAAAATAGACATAAATATCTATTAAATGGGCTTGATGGGGTGTGCCAGGAAAATGATAATGCATTAAGAGAGGATTACAACTTCAGCTTATAGTTTCCTGATGTACAGGGTGGAGACAATGTTTTCTAAATTTGTCTTCTCAAAAAAATTTTAACCTAGGATATCGTTCTCCCTTCAATCTAATGTAGGAATAATCAAATGAAATGAATAAATGTATGAATAATAAAAATGAACACAATCTTCAGAATGCTTGCTTACCCTTAAATCAGTCCAATTAGTGCCTTTTCTTTGGATTCCAGATTGAAAAATTTCCTCCCTCAGGAACTATTGAAAATTACTTCAGATTATATCAGAGTTTATATACATTTTGTCCCTCCTACAGCAACTGGAATAATGCCAGTACTTAATAGGTTCCAAAGAAATCTGTATTAAGTGATTTAATTAGATAACTTTGACAACTAATAATGCTGTATGCTGATCGCCAACAACGGCAGGACCTAAAGAGCCCAGTACTTACATGGATCTCATCAACAACAACCTTCAATGATAAGTAACTGCCAGGAGTCCTCAGGGTTCCTCCCAAGTGTCAGACAACTGTGCTGGCTCTTTATGTATTTTGTTTCCCAAACTTGCCTAATGATAAAAATCATCTAAGATGTATGTTAAAAATGCAGTTCAGGCACCACATGGAGATTCTGATTCTGTAAGTCTAAATGGACTCAGGTATACAGATCTTTTAAAAGGATGGTCCTTATGATTAGATAATATTGGGGGGGGGGAGCTATTTTAATCCTCACAGCCATCTCTGGAGGTAAATGAGGTGAATATACTAAGATTGAGCACCATGTTGGGACACACTCAGGGTCACCCATCTCATGAACAACAGAACTGGGGTTCAAAATTAGTTCTGCTTTCCCCAAAGCCTGAATGTCTCCTGCCTAACTTTCTCAACCAAGACACGTGGAAGACTTTCAGGTTATTGCTGTTTCTCAGTCTTGAGGAAGCCATGAATGCCCTTGAACTAGACCCTTGGATAAAGTGAAGCTGGTTTCCAACCAACTTAACTGGGACCAAGATGGAATGAGTAGGCTGCGGCCAGAGCTGGTTTGGTTTAAACTCTGCTGCAGTCTGACAAGAAAAAAAAAATCAGCTGTGGGGGTTGGGGGGGGGGGTGTCTCTGCCTTTGCCCCTGAGTGCAAAGGCAAGGTCTTTTTTTCTGCCAAGGCAAGCAAAGGGCTTTGGATTATTGCTGTTCCTTCTTCCATGAGGGCAACAGGCCAGGTAGCACTTCCAAAGGCAATAGGTTTTTCTTAGTAAAGCCATAAAGATAGCTCTTCATGTGCTCTCCCGATAGAACCACCATTGTACCTTTTGTGTTATGCTAAGCTTGCTTCAGCTTTTCTGCATGAGAACCTGTGTCTGCCCTCAGATTTCTGAATAAACAGTGTCAATATTTACCAAGAACTTTTGGGTGCATAGAGAACACTGTGGGCAAAGCAGACCCAACTGTAAGGATGCAGGGTCTCACAAACATCAGGTTTGAGAGAATATGAGAGGAAAGGGCTACTCGAAACTCTGTCCTGCAAGCTTCCACTTTATTTACCTTATTTATGTGTTTTTCTTCTGCACTTAACCTTGGGGCCCTTTGGAATAGGGGTTTGTATTTGGATTTCTAATGCACAATAGGTTTATACTACAAATTTGTGAAAGAATTTAACTATCCAATCTTAATTTCATTGGGTCTCAGTTTCTTTCTCCAAAAGATGTAGGTGATAATAAGTGGCCACCTATTTCGAAGAGTTGTTGTCCTAAGGAAAGGGGATACGTGCGAGCAGCTCATAAACTAAAACATTAATGGATGCAAGGCAGGTGGATTATGTTCCATCATCATCCTATCCATTGTATGGTACTTATCACAGTGTCTGACCCAGAATAAGTACTCGGTGTTCAACACCCTGGAGCTTAATTTACCATGAGCACAGTGGCACAGTGTTCAATCTCACTGAATTCTCACTTTAGCCCCGTAAAGTATTGATGATATTATCGTGTCATAGATGAAAAAGCCTAGAGAACAATGACTTTCCCCAGACCATACACAGTGAGTTTATGGAAGAGCTTGGACTGACCATGTGGGTATCATTTCAAAGTCTTTATCCCTAACCATTAGTGAGCAAGAATGGGGCTTGGATTGACCAAAAGCCTAAAAGAGAAGGTAGGGTGGCGGGGGGGAAGAGGATCAAATACAGAGGACAGTATCTCAGCTAAGAAATACCATTGTATAGACAATATAGAGAAGATGTCAAGTAATATTCCCAGGCATAAAATGTATTTAAATCTAAGATACTTCCTTTAAAATAAACATTTACAACCTTAATATAGCCTCCTTAAGAAAACAAAAAGCAAGCAAACTCTGTAATCAATTCCTTCAACAAATCTCACCAGCAAAGCATGATGAATATGTCGAAAGCTCTTGAAACTGTCAGCATCTGCTTTGCTGGGGCCCATCTCATCTGATCATTTATTTGACAGAGGAACAGCTCCAGCTTTTGCAGTTTTCCTTAAATTGCTGAGGTTCCCCCCACCTCCAATTAAATCACCCAGTGACAGCAGCAATTCTATTAGGCTACTTTCTTAACTCGGTCAGAAGGCAGAAAGATAACAAGGTAAGGCTTGCAACAATATAAATCATGTTAAGAACCATCACTCAGTGGCTTCAGATCCAAATCAAAGCTATGAAATACAGGATGACACTAGATGTTGAAATGAAAAATACCAACCATGTTTCTCTAAGGCTCAGGCATTAATACACAGCCACATTTTATGTAACAGTCTGCTTAGAGGATTAGTAAAACAGAGGCTGCAAAACCTGGAAATCCTCCTACCCACATTAAGCTAATTGAGTTGGAGACATCCAATTCATCACATTTGCAGCCTGATTTATAAGCAACTCACCCTGCCCTAGAGCAGAAAGTGAAACGTTATGAGCTAGCGCTTCTTATAATGTGAAACCTCGCAACTTGGAACCTGTCAATATCATAATGGTATAGAGAGAAGGAAGAATCCAATTCAAGTGCATGTCTATGACCCTGATGAAAAAATAAATATCCAATGCACATTTTATGACTGACATTTCCATAAAGAGTCTAGCCAAATATTGGAAACCTTCTGTGCCTGAATCCTATAGAAAATGCACCATCATTTTAGCAAGTTGATGGGGTAATTTAAAATCAGTTCTTTGCTAGGATGCAACTTCCATTCAGGATAAAGAAAACAATCTTATGACAGTTAAAACCTAAATTCAGAGAGGCAAGATATTATAGCTTTTGGCTTGCAGAGCAGGAAAAAAGCTTATGATACTAATAAACACAGAAAATTGCCTAAGGAGTATACACCGAAGATTCTGAGAGGAAAGGGATCAGAAGCAGAAGTCCTCAATTTCGAGGACTCTTCTGAAGCAAATGGACCCCCAGTTCTTCTCCTGGTCTAGGGGAACCTGTTGATCTCTGCGGAATCAGGGGTACCTCACTGTCAAAATGGATCAAGAGGCAGAGAAATGACAATCAAAAACTCTCAGAGACGAAAGGGAGTTTGAAATTCATTCCACTCAGAAATTCTGAACTTTGACTCTGTGGTTCTAAGGGAGTTCGTAGATGGGCTTTATATAATCAAGACCTTAAATAATCATCCCTGGAATTTTAGGGAAATATTAAGTGGGTATCTATTTTTATTGTTTTTTTTTTTTAATGAGAAAGGAGTTCATAGTTTTTATCAATTTTTCCAATGGGCTCATGACTTCAAAAAGGTTAGAAACACCATTGTCCCATATCCTACCTCCTCCTTGAATCATCACTGCAATATTTTATTGAGGATTTCCCAGCCTCTATTTGAATACCTTCAGAGACAGAAAGCTTACTATCTTAGGAGGCAGCCCACTCTACCTTTGGTTAGATCTATTAATAATAATAATATTAACATACATAGATTCTGTCTTCCCATTATTTACCTTAGATGTCACAGCATCTACACAAATCATATACAGTAATTGCTTGTTATAAACAATTTGAAGCCAGGAATGACTATGTTGTCTGAGCTGAGTCTCTTCTCCAGAGACCAACCAATCATTCATGCCTTTGATGTTTCCATTTGACATGGTTTTAATCCCCTGGACAGCCTATTTGCCCTGCTCTGGACACACTCCAATTTGCTGCCATTCTTTCTGAAATATGCTTCTCAGATCCTAATGCCACACTCTGGAACAGTGCAGAAGTACCCTCTCTTTGTTCTTGCACTAATAGTTCCATTAGTGCAGCCAAAAAATCACATTGATTTTTTTTGAGAGCCCCATGTACTGACAATTCCTTGAACTGACTTAGGCTGAACCCTCTAAGCGCCTTTTTTCTTTAACACATGTTGCTGATTCCTTCCCTATGGATCATTCTTAAAAAGTAGAAATGAGAAGAGAGTGGAAGGGAAAATTGAGACTAGAGAAACAGGAAGAGAATGGGGAGGTAGCCACGGGAATCTGGTAGGGCGTTGGGGTAGGACAGGGATGCTTTAAGCACATATGGTAAAATTCAAGCTGACCAACACCCCTCCAAGTCTTATTAACTTCTCTAAATACGTTTATTATCCTCAGGATACAAGTGTGGAAGTTAGGGTTCAGAGAGGTTCAGTGATTTCCCAAATGGCATACTTCGGACATCAAGCCCACATTGCCCAGCAGCTCTGGTGAAGCACCCGATAAGAGTAATAATAACATCACCACTGTGTAGATTGGTCGTTTAGATATGGGTCCGTTACACTGTGTCTTTAAAGAGCTATTTCACCAGTGGTTACACAAGTATTTGAAACCATATCAGAGTTAACTAATGATGAGACAGATGTTATCTGTGTTGAGTTAGATGTTCACAGACCATTGAGCTGGAGAGATTTGGGGTGAGAGATTTTTGTCCATTTGTAACAATCTTGATGTGGCCCTTCGGGAAAACTGAGAATTGGCATAAAGAAACAAAAAGTTAGTGATAACAATTTCCAGCAACATTTCCTGGAAACCGGAATAAGTAAACCCCGGTGGCCTGCTGAATAGAACATACCTGCTTTCTATTTTCTTGTGAAATAGAGGAATAAACTCTGGTCTGGGAATCTGAGATCCAAATTCTTGTCTCAGCCTTAGCATTTAAATGTGTGTCTGCCTAGGGAAGATCTCATCCCCTGTCTGACTCTATGTGCCTTTATGTGGAAAACAACAGAGCTGGACTATATTATTTCACATGTGCCTGCTCCGCTCTAAATTCTGTGAGTCTATGATCTTCCTATTGAGCACTGTCATCTAGCTCTTTAGGGAGTTTATTGCCTTGACTGCTAAAGCACGTCTCTAAGTTATAACAGAGTTATAGACTTTGGTGTAGGAGCTCCCTTTTCTAACTCATACAAATATGCTGACTGTCTAGCGGCAGCTCTGCTTTAATTGCTCATAATAGGGAAATAAAGCCTATTTTTAGAAACACTATATTTAAGTTGTATATGGCTTGTTTATAATTAAAAGCTGGTTCTAGAAATGTCATTGTTCTCCGAGAAAATAAACCACCAACAGAACAACTTATTTCATTCTTTCACATCTGAGAAGACAAAACCAGAACATCTCTAGAGCACCTGTTCTGAGGTTCGGTTACGAGAATTTCAAGCTGATTTTTAGAAGTGACCTCTGACTTCCATGTGTGCCCTGTAGTTTAATAGCCCTTAAGGTGGGGGTGAGGGAGGCTGTCCTCCGCCGGTGCTCGAGGCAAAGGGATGTCAGGAAGAGCCTCTTGAATGCATTTTAAACGAGCTTACCTGTGACCCCAAATTGGCCACCAGCTCGAACACACTCAATGTTCTGCCAATAAAGAAGGAACAAATCATCTGCCTTCAGAGTGATTTTGGTGAGTCAGCTGGCCTGGGGGAATACAGGCTGAGAGTGCTGCATTGGGGTTAAATTCTCTCACTTGACACTGGCAATTCCTCCGTGAGATGGGGAAAATCAATTCCACTTTCTCTTCCTTATTTTCTCATAAAACAATCTCACTTAAATGAACACCATGAGACTTCTTTTGTCTGTGTCTACGGAAGAATTTTAGGATTGCCTCCTGGAATGCCATTCGTACTTATCGAATAAGGCAAAACAAGCCCTCAGTTAGATAGTTTCTGCTCACTAAATGATTCGTGCATGTCTTGATTTCCTTAATGTATTTAAGTTCCTCCTAGAGAGAGGCTCTGTCTCGTACTTCTTTTATTGTCTCTCATGGTGTTTAGTAAATCTCTGGTACCACACATGGTACTCATTCAAAAAATACTGTAGAACATGGAGTTCAAGAGAGCAGTTCCCAACGGTCACGTGTAGCAGAGTCACTTGAGAGGAAATAAAAATTCAGAGCCCCAGGCTTGGTGAAGCGCAATGGGGCGGGGCCTCTATTAGATTCAGATACACACTCAAGTTTGAGAACCACTGGTTTAAGTAACTTAATTGACAGTAGTGGCAGTTACAACAAACACTGGGCAGAGAAAACAACAGTAGTTAAAAAATTACAAAGTAATCAATTCAGGTGTTTTTTGGGGGGAGGGCACACCAGTGGCTTAGAGAAATTCCCAGGCTAGGGGTTGTTGAATCAGAGCTGCAGTTGCCTGCCTACACCACAGCCACAGCAAAACGGGATCCAAGCCATATCTGCGACCTACACTGCAGCTCACAACAACAGATCCTTAACCCACTGAGTGGGGCCAGGGATCAAACCTGCATCCTCATGAATACTAGTCAGGTTTCTTACCACTGAGACTCCCAGTCTATCTTTTCTGACCCAGGATATCTTTTCTGACCAATGTGTTTTTAAGAAATTATTTAACTTCTCTGAGCCTAAGGTTTTCTTCCCTACTCACTCTCCTTATGTAGTATGGAAAATATGATTTGGGAGAAGCCAGATCGGTGACTTCCTGACTTTCTTTACTTCATCACAAAAATAAATACACTTCATTTGACTTATTTCACTTAATATGGTAACATCTAGGTGTATTCATATTGCTGTAAATGGTATTATTTCATTCTTTTTTATGGCTGAGTAATATTCCATTGCATATGTGTACTATATGTACTATATCTTTATCCACTTATCTGTCAATGGACATTTAGGGTACTTCCATGTCTTGACTATTCTAAATAGTGCTGCAATGAATTTCCAAGTGTATGTATCTTATATGTAGATATGTATTATACGTACTTCTTAAAAAATGATACAAATGAACTTATTTATAAAACAGAAACAGACTCACAGACTTTGAAAAGAAACTTATGGTACCAAAGGGGAAACATGCTGGGAAGGGATAAATTAAGAGTTTGGGATTAACATATACAAACTACTATATACAAAATACATAATCAACAAGGACCTACCTTTTAGCATAGGGATCTCTACTTAATATCCTGTAATAACCTATGTGAGGAGTTCCCATCATGGCTCAGTGGAAACAAATCTGACTAGCATCCATGAGGATGCAGGTTTGATCCCTGGCCTTGCTCAGTGGGTTAAGGATCCAGCATTGCTGTGAGCTGTGGTGTAGGTTGCAGACACAGCTGGGATCCCACATTGCTGTGACTGTGGTGTAGGCTGGGAGCTGCAGCTGTGATGCGACCCCTAGCCTGGGAACCTCCATATGCCTTGGGTGCAGCCCTAAAAGGACAAAAGCCCCCCTCCCAAAAAAAACCTATATGAGAAAAGAATCTAAGAATGGATATATGTATATGTATAACTGAATCACTTTGTTGTACCCCTAAAACTAAACATTACAATATTGTAACAGTATAATTTACAACACTGTAAATCAACTATAGTTCAATATAACATTCAAAATTAAATTTAAAAAAGAGAGCTATGACCAGGAAAAAAAAAGAAATAATACTTCACATTGTGAGCCAGGACACAGCCACCCTAAACTGAAGGCTTCTACTTGTGAAGAACTCTCATATTTTCTACTCTGTTCCTTTACTCTATTATAAAATTACCAAGTAAATTGATTTCACATCTGTTAATGGGTCAACTGCAGTTTGAAAACTCTGCATTTGATGATTTCTACGGTCCCCTTCAGTTTGTAAAACTGTATGGTTCTCATTTGCTGGTAATACAGCACTGTGACTGAAGCAGGGGTTTGACTTCAGACTAGCTGAACTCAGACCCCAGATCCACCAAGGACTAAATGTGTGACCTTAGAGAAGTTTTTCCAACTTTTTAGCACCCATGTTCCTTGTCCATAAGGTTGGAATTAAACAAAACAAAACAAAACTATCCTACGGGGTGTCTGAATAGAATAACACAATGGATGAAAAGCATTTAGAATAGTGCCAGCAAATATTCTAAGAATCAATTAAATACTGCATTTTGTATTGTTATTATTTCTTCTAAAACAAACTCTAGACTGGAAGTTTGATGAGTGAATATGAAAACAAAGAAAGAAAAATTCATGAAATTGAATTTTTAGACCTTAGCAGCTGCTTCATATCCCTCCCACAAGGAGACTGGTGGTTTTGTTGAGCAAATGTAAATGAAATGCCAACTATTGATACAACCAAAATCCCATTATTAAAGAGAATCTCAGGTAACATATACTCGATTTCAACAACAACAACAAAATTATACCATATAAAATCATGTTAGAAGTTTAAAGAATTGGAATTTGATCCGTATTTAGAATTAGTGAAATACAATTAAAAAATACCTTACTAGACATAGAACAAAAAATCGGTTCTATTTTCATGGGTAATAATAATATTCTCTAGACTTTAATATGGTTAATATGTGAATACAATTAATTTATTAAATATCTCTGTTTTATTACCCAACACTTCTTAGATATCCACTTATTGCTATGAAGTAGTGATTTTTAATTTTAAGTAATACTTGTTTAAGTAAAACAGAATTTTATATCTAAATCAATGCTTCCCTCCAAATAGTTACCTTGAAAGGTTATATACATGTTATAACATCTTCAATAACTAGCCACAAAGGAGAGTACATTTCTTTATGCTTCAGTAGTCTTATTTGGATCACTCAAAGCCTGGCTGTGATCTTAACTTACTTGTTATTCTCCATTTGAACTAGCCAAAATGACATTAACTTTCATATGAAGGACAGCAATCTTGGATAATACACCTTTGCTTAGCCAAGATGTGAATATTCTGTAGTGTAAAACCATTCTCTAAAGCACCACAGGGGTGAAAATACCAGGGAAGCCCCTTTACTGAGAGCTCGGAGAGTTGATTAATCTTAAATTCAGATTTGTAATTACATACACGTACATTTTCTATAGCATAAATTAAAAAACAATTACTATTTGCTGAGCACCTACTAGGTGCCAAGGCTTATTCTACAGACTTTCCTCACACTGCCTTAGATTTGCTAAAGGGCACAGCTAGAAAGCAAAAGATAGAACTTGAACACTAGCAGGCCTGATTCTAAAGTCAATCTGATTTCCACTGCATGCTATTGTTTTTCTGGATTAGCAGGAAAAGAATTAAAAATAGTAAAGCCCAATTAATGGCAACACTTATTTATGAATGTATGTGTGAGATTTTGAATAATTCATATGTATCTTTGAGCTTTACATAGATTCTTTTTTTCTTTTTTCCTTTTTTTTTTTTTTTTTTTTTTGGCTTTAGGGCTGCGCTTGCAGCCTGTGGAGGTTCCCAGGCTAGTGATCCAGTGGGAGCTACAGCTACCGGCCTATGCCAGAGCCACAGCAACGTGGGATCCGAGGTTCATCTGCGACCTACACCACGGCTCACGGCAACGCCGGATCCTCAACCCACTGAGCAAGGCCAGGGATCAAACCCGCAACCTCATGGTTCCTTAGTCAGATTCATTTCCGCTGCGCCACGACAGGAACTCCTACATAGGTTATTTCTAATTCTTACAGAAAGTCTTGGCAGTAGTGAAATCCAGTTTTGTGAAGAACTTCATTGTGTAACTGAGTTAACACTTTAGGAATATCTGAAGCTACAAATAATCACTAATGACACCTAGTTAGGATTACTCTAAACACGCCTCATTTTAAAAAAAACTTAGTATGCCTTTCATATGCCTAACAACCTAATGTTTCTTAGAGAAAATTCATTATTATTGCTGTTATAATTATTACATAGAGGAGAGAGAGATTTGGATGTCATTCTGCTGACCCATCTTTCCAAAGCCATGGTGGGAACCCATTAACCCACAACGGACTAGCTGTTCTTGAATTATGAGATGATACAGGAGGTCCTAAGCCTAACAGCTTCTGGCTTTTTCCAACTTCTGGCTTAAATATACAGGATTATTTGAGGTATGCTATTGGCACCCTTTCCAGTTAATGATAACTGAAGCAAGAAATGTTTCATTTGTCTAGAATTTTGACCAGGAGCTTTTGTCCTGGAATCAGTATATTCTGCCAAGGCCATATTTTATGCAACCATTTCCTCTCACCAAAGTCTGGGCCTGGAACAAAATGCATTATTCATAAGTATGCAAATCTTTGCCAAACCCTTCTTAGGTTTTTAGTAACTAAGATTTTCCCAATTTAGCTTCACAAATCTGGTTTTTTTTAACCCAAGACCAGAGGCTTCCTGAACTATCAGGTCAGCTGCTTCTACCATCTAGTGGTGAGAGAGAGAAATAAAGTTTATGTTTTTGAAAATTACTAATTTTCTAAGATAGCAACATCAGCTTAGTTTTCTAATAAGTATTACCTACTAAAACAATTATGGCTAGAAAGGAAAAAAATAAATACATATTTTTTCAGTTAATGGTCAGGACCCCATGACTATTGGAGTCAAATATATCTCATAAGGTCCTCCCTCCCTTCCTCCCTCCCCCTTTCTTTTTCTTTCTTTCTTTCTTTCTTTCTTTCTTTCTATCACTTTCTTTCTTTCTTTCTTTCTCACTCTCTCTTTTCAAAATTAGTAATCAAGTAACGAGTATTTAAAAGGCATCTACTGTTTGGCCAACTTGATTCTAGGCACTCTAGAGGAGCCACAAATTTGTATGTATAAAATATGATCTTCTTTTACTAGAAATGTGTAATTTATTTGAAAAAAATAAAAACAGAAACATTAGACTGCTAAAGGTCAAACACTGGCAAATTACTCACTGCTCCATGTCTCCTGAGCAGGTCCTCTCTGTCCTATAACATGATGGTGTCATTTCCTGTGTTTCAGTCCCCAGTATCTTCCTCCCGCTTTCCTGAGCAATCTTATCCATTCTGCTTCAACTACACTAAAGACACCAAAGTCAGATCTCTCTAACATCCTATATCTTTATTTCAAATGGCCTGTTAAATCCTTCTACCTGAGTGCAACATAAATATTTCGAACTCAGGTATTCAAATCTAAACTCAGAATCTCTTTACCCTACTCTTAAATCTATTCTCCCTCTGGCATATCTTGTTTGCATTTCATGATGCTTTCTCTAGGTAGTTGGTTTAAAAAGAAAAAAAAAAAAAAAAAAGGAGTGTGGATTAACCTCTATTTCCTCTCTTTCTTTCTCTCCTCTATCTTCTATATCTAGAAGGTCTTAAATTCCTGATATCTCTTCCTCAGTAAGCTCACTAGTTTATTCTACCCTTCAGCCCTCCAGTCCCAATGTCCTTGCTTTATCTCAGAACTTATCCCCCTGATGCATTTTACCTGATGTCCTCATTGTAATATCACCCTTTTCTTGTTTTTCCTGCATTCTGCTACCTGACATGAGTAATGGTTTGATTTGCAAATCTAACCAGGCCTCTCCTCTTTTCTAAATTGCATAGTCATTCCTCATTATCTACGAGGTGAAGTCCAGTCTCCACACAAGGCCCTTCATTACCTATTCCCACCCACCTCCCTTGCTTTATGACAAACTTTGGACCCACTTCTGTACCCCTTCATTAATCCTTGCATTCCACCTCTCTGCCCAACTCAGCTGCCTGCAGTTTCTATAATTCTTCCATACTGATACACAACTGCTGGAGTCTAGGACAACCTTGACCTTTCTCCTTTAGCTCTGACTTCCTTCAAGTCAAAAATGACATCCTCTATAATGCTTTCTCTGACCACACCTGTCCCTAGATCTCCAAACTCAGAGAAAATTAAAACATTTCTCTAGGTCTTGGGAGGATTTGCCTCTTTTTTTACTACATTGTTTATTGTATATAACATGTCAAATTTTATGTACATCGCCAAATTTGTGAATCTAACTATTGCATGTAAGCAGCCAGGATGCATATTCTTCTTTGTATCCTCAGAGAATAACACAGAGCCCAGGATACAGGAGAAAGTAAGTCAAAGAAATTGTACTGTATATTTCTTATGAATGAATGAATAAGGGAATCAATCAACACACATAAGAGGTTTTGTTCATATTAAACTCAACGGCATCTCAGCAATGCTAGAAGATCTTCCTGAGGTTATTCATCCATAAAGTGCAGAGTCAGGATTCCAACAGATGTTTTGGCTCCAGAGCCCATGGTGTTTTACAATAACCAAACTACTTTCTGTCTGGGAATAATGAAAACCTGGACTGGAATAATAGACGCGGATTAAAAGAGGAAGGTGAGAACACCAAGATATCTGATCACAAAGAAGAGATTACAATGGAAAAAAAAATCCATAAATAATTTCAAAATTTCTAGTTTAGAATATCAGAATAACACTAACACATTCTAATAAGAAAACATCAATAGCAATAAGGATAGTTACTATTTCTGTGTATTTCGTATGGGTCAAGCACCAAGCTAAGCTCTTTGTATAGGCTTTTCTCACTCAAACTTCATAGAAACATATGAGTGAAGACCATTACTTTACAACCAAAAATCTGAGGCTTGGAGTTCCCATTGTGGCTCAGTGGAAACAAATCTGACTAGTATCCATGAGAATGCAGGTTCGATCCCTGGCCTCGCTCAGTGGATTAAGGATCCAGCGTTGTCTTCGTGAGTGACTCAGGTCTGACATTGCTATGGCTGTGGCATAGGCTGGCGGCTACAGCTCTGATTCAACCCCTAGCCTGGGAACCTCCATATGCCATGGATGAAGCCCTGAAAAAAAAAAGAAAAAAAGAAAAAACTGAGGCTCAAGGAAGTTAAAAAACTCAAGAAAGCTCACACAGCCAGTGACTAGAGGACCAGGTATTTGATCTAGCTGAGTCAGATTCTAAGGCCAGAATGAATTTTTATGTTAAACTTTTCTATTGGTTATAATAGCCATCATCCATGTGTCTGTCATAGTATTTTCAGAAGTGTGTGTGTCCAAACAAAAAATAACTTCATTTGGAAGAAAGGGTCTCATGACCAAACATGTTTGGAAAATACTATATAGTAACCACAGCCCCAGCTTAGAGGATAATATGCATATTATCATATTAAAGGCAGAAATACTTCAATAAGTTAATAGATTCAACCTCTCCAAAGTTTCTGGCATTCATCTTTTTATTTTTCCTGTAACGCTGACAAAATCCCACCAGATGCATCCACTTTGGGAAATCCTGGTTTACTTTCACTGTACATGCTAATGACAGAGAAAGAAGAAAAATAAAACAAAAATAAGATGTGGTTCAGTTCATAGGAGCTTACACATTTATCAGGAGTAAGACAAGGGGAATATCTAAAGGAAAGCACAATACCTAGATTCACAATAATGATTTACATTAATAGAATAAAGTGTATATACAAAAGCTAATTATGCAAACTCCATGTGTCATAGGATGTTATAATCAGGTGGAATCAGACATGAGTCAGTAGGGAAGACTTTATGGAGAACGAGGATTTATTGTCTTATTGGCTAAAATGTACTTTCCTTTAAGCAGGCTCTGGCAACTCTGTTGATAAAATAATTCCTGGAACAAAGTACATTTTATCTTCTTTCCTGCCTGCAGTTCTGTATATCGGCTTCCTCATTTGTGAGAAATCACCCCCTATAATTTCCCCAAACCTGCACTGCCTACAGATTCTCCAATGTTTTTCCATATAGACTCAACAAATACCCAGTTGTTTAAAGGTATAAGTATCTATCCTAATCTCTCATACTTTCACCTTCTAGTCAGTCTTCCCGGAGCTGTTCATTCTGGTCTCAATGAGAACTAGAAGACCAAAAATCACATTTATCTGACTAAAGTGATTCACACCCACCTATGAACAATAGCTTTAATTTCCTTGTAAATAGTCATTGACGGCTTTGACTGTAAGACCCACCATTTTTTATGTACCCGAGGAGGTGCTGCCACTTTTAATTGTGAAACATCATTGATTTTAGGACACATCCAGAGTTCAGATACGTGATACAAGAGGAAATATCAGGTTTAAAACGGATGAAATTCTGTATCCATGATGATTAGGTAAGGGAACAACCAAAAAAGAAAAACAAGAGGTCTGTGCCTTAATTTCTTGCTTATTTTAATATCAATGTCACCAGTCTCCTTGAAGGCAATTATTCATAAGTGTGTGTATTGCCACTTACAAGTAATTAATTTAGCAAGGATTTGTTGAAAGACTGAGAAAATAATAATGAGTAAAACCAGCACAGACCCCGGACCTTGAGCGCATTCATATAATGATGATCGTACTGACAGTAAATACATTAAAACAAAACTTAAGGGTTATGAATACAAGTAGAATTAAAACAACTGGTTGGATTTCTGGTCTGACGACTACCATGTTTACACGAACCAGAGCATAAAAAGCAACCTGATTCATTTTTTGATTGGTGTTTGTGTGACTTCTATATTGCTTGTTTCTGACAATAAGATGGTTTATGAAATTAATCACATATAGAACGAATATTTTAAGAGATGACCAGCCAAATAAAAATTACTGAGGAGTTCCCGTCGTGGCGCAGTGGTTAACGAATCCAACTAGGAACCATGAGGTTGCGGGTTCGGTCCCTGCCCTTGCTCAGTGGGTTAACGGTCCGGCGTTGCCGTGAGCTGTGGTGTAGGTTGCAGACGCGGCTCGGATCCTGCGTTGCTGTGGCTCTGGCGTAGGCCGGTGGCTACAGCTCCGATTCAACCCCTAGCCTGGGAACCTCCATATGCCGCGGGAGCGGCCCAAGAAATAGCAACAACAACAACAAAAGACAAAAGACAAAAAGAAAAAAAAAAAAAAAAAATTACTAAAATAGATCTTGAGTCCGGGGAGGGAGAAAGGTGAGGGTCGTGGTGTGGACTTAACTTGGGTTCTTCGATGACATACCCACACCCAGTGTGAGGGCTGTATCGCAATGAGGAAAACTCTCCAACTGTGCAAAACCAAGTGTGTCTCCCTAGCCGAGAAGCAAATTCTTACACGCTCAAAGGATTCTTCGAAAGGGAACTAGCCCCCAAATAACTAGTTTTTGTCATGGGAGAGGAACACATAGTCCCTCGGGAGGTTTACTACTGGGTGGACCGAAATATTTT
The DNA here is from genome assembly GCF_054392235.1 of Sus scrofa. Taxonomy (NCBI): domain Eukaryota; kingdom Metazoa; phylum Chordata; class Mammalia; order Artiodactyla; family Suidae; genus Sus; species Sus scrofa. The sequence continues at coordinate 18,604,427 of NC_139391.1, forward strand.
AAAAGCGGAACCTATTTTCCTTCCATGACCTCCTATCACCCACCTATCGCTACTTTCACGGTTCAGATGTAAAAAACTAACTTTCTTACACACTCTCTTATGTTTTCTATCTGCTGACATTTTTATGAATAAGAACATATTAGAAAACTGGATCTTCAACTTCTACAAACCTGGAGCCAAGGGAAAAAATGTGAATCTAACATCTCCTTTGAAGTGGCAGAACCGTTTAGAGGAAGGGGATATGGTACAGGAGTGATAGAGAATACAGGTTTTGGATCCAGAGAGACCTGAGTTACAAATATTGGCATTCTTACCAGCTATGCGGTTTGAAGGGAGTTATTTAATTTGACTTTCCGGTATGGTATTTCATAGAGGTCAAATGAGATAAATAAAACAAATGATTTTAAGGTATCTGTAATGGTAGCAGGTTGATGATAATAACAAGATAAAAAATACCATTTGGTTCAGCTAACCATGTGCCAGACACTTACTAAGCAAATTACATATTCGATTAGTATGAAAAATCCTGTGAGATAAATATTATTATCTCAGTTTCACAGATGAAGAATCTGAGATAAAGATCTTGAGTTTGATCTTGACCAAGATCACAGAGCTGCCAAATGTAAGGGCCAGAATTTATTCATTTATTTATTCATTTTAGGGCTGTACCCTCAGCATATGGAAGTTCCCAGGCTGGGGGGCTAATTAGAGCTGCAGCTGCCAGCCTAGGTCATAGCCACAGCCATGCAGCATCTGAGACGCATCTGCAACCTACACCACAGCTCACAACAATGCCAGATCCTTAACCCACTGAGCGAGGCCAGGGATTGAACCCGCCATCCTCATGGATATTACTTGGGTTCATTACAGCTGAGTCACAACAGTAACTCCAAGGGCCAGAATTTAAATGCAGCCCTTCTAATGAACAAGTTCTTAAAAGCAAGCCCACCTGCCCTCTCTCTCTCTCTCTCTCTCTCTCTCCCTCCTTTTCTCTTTTTCTCTCACTCTCTTTCTCTAACAAATACTCTGTAAAGAGTTCTCTGCAAGATGATGGGGGTCTCACAGTATCTAAGATTCAGGAATTTGAATTCCTATGGCAGAGTAAGAATAAGTGATATATAATTAGGACTCAGGTTCCCTAGAAGAGTAACATGCATATTTAAAATGATGTTTTACTGCTGCCTTTTGTTTCCTCATCACCTCTTATGATGCATATAGTAGATATTCAAATTAATAGTTACTGGATAAAGCTACACTGAAAAGAAAATGCTTGTGCTTTCTTAAAGGCCAATAATTTATTTTGTGGAAGATTTTAGGCAGCATCTGAAGAGAAAGCATCCCCATCCGGAGGCGAGGAAAACAAATCCCCTTGAATTCACAGCTAAATTGCACTTCTCCTTCCAATCCCATACTTTACACTGGCCAAGGCACTCCAACGAAAACAGACTAAGCAAACCCATCTATCAGCCAGGCAGCCAGTAGGCTCCAAAAGCAGATGAATCTTAGAACTGAGGTTTCAAGGGCTACACGGTGATGGCAGAAACAGCTGTCAAACCTGCCCCACTGATGTTACTCAGAGCCTGCTGAATGTGATGTTGAAATTGTTATCCAGCAATCCCACACTCTGATTAGGCACGCCATGTGGAAATTCCTAATTAATACTAGAGAACCACATTGCCTTCCAAGTAGGATTCAGGGGGTGCTATCTGATGGGACGTTTTGCCTCCTCACCCTTCTCCTTTGTAGCACTTGACCCAAGAACACCAGACAAGATTAAAGAAGCAAAAAGGCTGAAAATATGCCAGATCTAATTGAGAATTTGTACCCTTATAGCATTTCTCCGATTCTAATACGCTTCCTTTATGAGAAAATAACACATTTGATTTCAATCACGGCAGGCTTTTCAAACACTTGAATGTGATAACATAATAACCTCTTAACAATTTGATTAGGAAATGGGCCCTATTGCTATCAAAATACATGTGCTTGTACTGTGCCAGGGCCAACTTGACCTGTCTCAGGGGAGCCTCATGTGCCCATTTGTGCAAATATATTCAGCAGCTTCGGGTTGGTAGCCTGAAATCAGTTATGACGGGAGTGTTTACAACATGAAATTGGCAAGCTCTACACATCAGGGTGTTTTCCTTTTGGAAAAAAATTGGGCGCATTTATCTCTATCATGACAGAAGAAAGGTATACAATCTCTTCATTAAGATGATTTAATAACAGATCTTGTTCAGCCAAACAGCACCTCTGGAGGGTCATGAAGGAAAAGTCCTGGCTCCAAAATAGCTACTGCACAGGCTGGGTGCACAAGTCCTGAAGAAGCTCATCTTTCTCTTCTCGTCACAATATATCGGGGGTCATACTGCTGAGTGAGTGATTCCAAAAAGGAAGGAAAACCTATTCGAGGCTTGATGTTTCATATTCGGAATTTATTATTCATAGGAGGCTACTTTTAAGACAGATGTGAAGAACCTTGGATAAAAGACATCACTATAGTAAAACCATAAAAACTGAAAAGATTTTTTTAAAGAACATAGTAAGAAATAAGATAGAAAGAAGAAGCAGAAAACCTAAGCTAAGGAAAACCACCAAAGTGGGAGATATTTAACTCTGAGATTCCTGTAATCAAGGGGTAAAGGAGAGTTGGGAATGATTGCCTGATATCTAAGATCTGATCTTCAGAAAAAGCAAAATTTCCTTTAACTCTAATAGACATTTTCCAAAGGAGGCTCTACATAGCAAAACACATGGTGTAATCATCCACACTGTTAGATGTTTAGGTCATTATATTATCCAAATATATGCTGAAAATGCAAAATGTATTTGTATTTTTGCAAAGTATACAAAATGAAGATCTGATAGTGATTTTATTGTTTTGTTCACATTTATTTTATGGTTGCCAGGCTAGCTTTAGACTAGCCTCCATTATCCTAGCAGCCTAAAGCCATTGGAAGCTTTCCTCTAGAGTGTAAGAAAGGAAGGGACTGGAAGGGGAAAAAGAAAAGTTGGGATGACAAAAAGGAAGGGAGGCTTCATGGAGGTTCTTACAGGGGTTCTTTTCATCCAGTTAGAAAGAAAACAATCTGAAGTGTACGTACTCTCTCTGCAGTCCAGTCTCCTAGCTCTGACTCTTCTCAGTTTATACTGGTGAGCACAGATTAAGGATGAGCATTTGTTTATAAGGACAATAAGTCTTTAAAGCACAAAGATATTCATCTGACTATGGAATAGAATCATTGATTCTTATAGTTAGAGTCTTAGAGAAATGTTTGTGTGCCCTCCTGCTAAAGAAGCAGTCCTTTCCACAAGGACATCAGCCAAGGTCATCAACCAAGCCTGGAAGATTTCTAGAGACAGGGAACTCTCCTTTCATGAATTAGTCTGTACTTTCAGGGGGTAGGGCTAACTATCAAAAGTTCTGGTCTTATAATCCCAAAAATACATTCCTGTTAATTTTGCACAGTGGTTCGGCCTCTGCCTACCAATATTGTTTATCCTAGATGACAGCTCTTGAAGTATAAGGAGGTAAATCCTTGTCTCTCTAATCTACTCTTCTCTTGGTTAAACATAACTATTTCTGTGAACCACTCTATGATTTCCAAAGAGACTCTGGGAAGAACTGAACAATGATTTCCAGAGATAAAATGCTTACATATTTTTACACATTAAAAAATACTTACTGGAATTTGACAATTAGCCTAATATACTAATTAACTTGTATCTAAAACTAGTTTATTGGGAAAGGAAGTTTCAGGATGTCAGGGTATTTACAATGAACCAAATTTTGGAACCATGTTAAACATGATTTAGCCTTACTTTGATGCTTTAAAAGGTATAAGAGCCCAGAAAGCATCAGGACAACCTTCATGGCTGTATTTTTTATTGTAACACAGCTGTATGAAAGTGCCAGTGAAGTGAATGTTCTAGCTAACAAACTAAAAGAAAAAAAAATTAGTAGTAGTATCAAGGGGTTATTTGGAAGCTTTTTGTTTTATTTTACATTTCAATTCTCTTCTATTACATCATTGACTTTAGTTCCATTTTTCTTTTTTGGCCTTAATCGACATTTATAAACTTTATCCAAGACACAAAATCCCAGAGTACCAGCAAAGAAAAAGGCAGAGTAAACTGCAGCCAAGGAGCACAGAAAATCCTTACTCTCATTTCATTGTCCCTATTTGTCAAAATACCCCTTACCAAGAAAATATTTAAACTTAAAGAAGAAGGTAGAAAGTGTTGGAAAGCATGCTAGCAAATGGAAAGAAATATAACATCAAATAGAGGAGCTGATGAGCCAACTCACGCATTTGCCTTTTTAGTTCTACAGGGTAAGGCAATCACTAGGTGTCATCATATTATATTTACTGCCTTTATTTTATCTAAAGCCAGGAATGGAGATGGAGAAGTAGCATTTGAATGAAACCTTGATGTCCTTCTGGGCTTGGTAAATATATGGTTAGCTTGTTTTCTTTTTCAATTTTCACTCTTGGCTCTTTCCTTAGCCCATTCTCAGCAACTAAAAGGATTTTCCAGACATTTAAGCTTTAACTGTGAGAACAACAGCCCTGTGTCAGGAATCCCAGATAAACCTTCAAACCACAGAGACCTTTTGGCAACCATGGCCCAAAGCTATAGTGGTTTAAAAGAGCCTCCCTTAATCAAGCCAGCGAACTCCTCTCCGCAATGCAGACCAATCACTGCTGCTAGCTCTAAGAGAGCAATGGAACTGACCTTCAGAGGAGAGATGTGAGACTGCAAGACGTATCCATGGACATTTTCTATTTGCGACAGGTTCTTCTCCGATACATGCACAAGTTCAGGGCCTCTCACTTCGTGGGTCAGTCGAGGTAAGGAATGATCGTGTGGCGCGTCCTCATCTTGATAGCGATACTTCTAGGAGAAAAGACAAGAAAGGAAAAAGCATCACTGTTTGCCAAGGGTATAGTTCCAAACCTCCTATTTTAACTTCGTTTACAGGACACAGCGGTACATCGCCACACAGGCTTTGCCGCAGGCTCTTGTGGTCGTCCCCTTCACCAGGTCAAGTGTAAGTAAAACTGAACCAACTGTCAGTCCCAACCCATGCTGATGACTCCTTTTCACCTGATAATGTACTATCTCTGTTTGTAAAATAGGGAAGGGTGATAATAAGACTGAGACAATTTACCTAAGTAGGTGAGGAGGTAACCCTCAGAATGACCAAAGCAGCTAAATAGGTGCTGAAAATTCTAGATCCAGGACGAAAAAGAAAAAAGTACCGAGTAAAAAGACAGAAGTCTGATACAACCATTCAAGAAACCTAATTTTGATTCACAATACGTGACAGGTTTAAGATCTCTTGGAAATAAGGAAACATTTTTGTCACCCACATTATTTGTATTGGCCTCAAAAGGAAGACAACCTTTTCCTCCTTTCACATCCAAAGAGGAGGAGTGTTGATGTGGGTTAGTTGGGCTTTGGGACAAAAGGTCACGATTTCCAAGGATGGCATTTTCTTTTAAAGAACTTCAAAAATCAGGGCAAAGGGGCTGCTTATGTCATACTGAGGTGATTCCCTGAGGGGAAAGAGATAATTGTTCCTTCTCTCTTGATCCCTTTTCCTCTTTGTCATCTTCCTTCTATATGCCTGTAATAGCAAGAGCATCCCCTGGCAAAGGCCATCCTAAGGAAGCTGACAGAGAGGGACAAGGAATGGTTTGAGGAAGGGTAGATATAGCCATGGGTCAATCTCCATCTTCAGCTTTGGCCTGGGTTGCCCACGTTTCTGTCTCTCTTTGCTTCTTGCCCATTTTCCTTCAGACCTGTCCCATTCTAGTCTTATTGTTTGAAGGGTATTAATTTATTTGGGGGAAAAAAAAGGGGGGGTGCTTTGTTTTGTCTTTGTTCCCTGTGACTAGCACAGGGGTATCAGGGGCAGGAGTGCAAGCATTGTTCTTACACCATCTCAGCCTTACCTTTGATGCCCGCCTCTTCCCAGCACTCCTGTTATTATCATCACTAACAGTTATTTTTATCACACTGGGTTACGAACAACATGCCTTCTTCCAAAATAATACCTATGTTTCTTTCATTTTTAGTGAAAAAATATGATTTTGTGGACATCAGCTCTCCATCTGACTCCTAACCTGATAGTAACAAGAACCACCCAGGGTTGGCAATTCAGTCTGTAGACCATTCTTTTTTTTTTTTTTTTTTTTAATGCATCGATCATTAATTCACCCCCGAACTTACTTTCTTTTTTTTTTTTTTTTTTTGTCTTTTTGCTATTTCTTGGGCCGCTACCACAGCATGTGGAGGTTCCCAGGCTAGGGGTCTAATAGGAGCTGTAGCCACCAGCCTACGCCAGAGCCACAGCAACGCGGGATCCGAGCCGCATCTGCGACCTACACCACAGCTCACGGCAATGCCAGATCCTTAACCCACTGAGCAAGGGCAGGGACCGAACCCACAACCTCATGGTTCCTAGTCGGATTTGTTAACCACTGCGCCACGACGGGAACTCCTGTAGACCATTCTTACTCAGAAGTTGACTACTTGAATTTTCCAGGGAGGCTTGTGACAATGTTTCAAGCTTAATATTAATTCACATTAGTTTATTATTATTAACATTGGTTTCAAAACAAAAATTATAGCTTACAGTGTCTTGACTGTGGTTTGCAAAGGACTCTCATCTATTTCTTTTACTGTAGTCCTTCAATCATCATCACTTGTGATACTCCATTTCGCTTATGAGAAAACTAGCATTTAGAGAGGTTAAGAGATTTGTCCAGGGTCATCTAACTAGTGGTCATCAGAGCTGTGACCCTGTCTAGATCATGTGAATCTGAATCCTCTTTCTACTCTCATCAGCCCCTCCTCCATTTACATAAGGAGCTGAAGCCCAAGTCCGATAACAGAATCAGAAGCTTGATTAAAACAAACAAACAAAAAACAACAACAACAAAAAACCTTCACTTCAAGGAGAACACACAACAAAATGAGATTAGAACATTTCTGTGAATCACAAAATATCATACTTTTATTTTCCTAACTCTATAAATAAATTGGAAAGTTAATCTGCCTCAGAAATATGGATCAGGAGTTCCCGTCGTGGCGCAGTGGTTAACGAATCCGACTAGGAACCATGAGGTTGTGGGTTCGGTCCCTGCCCTTGCTCAGTGGGTTAACGATCCGGCGTTGCCGTGAGCTGTGGTGTAGGTTGCAGATGCGGCTCGGATCCCGCGTTGCTGTGGCTCTGGCGTAGGCCGGTGGCTACAGCTCCGATTCAACCCCTAGCCTGGGAATCTCCATATGCCGCGGGAGCGGCCCAAGAAATAGCAACAACAAAAAAAAAAAAAAAAAAAAAAAAAAAAGAAATATGGATCAAGTTTAACATTCATTCTTGATCTATTAGGTGTTGTTCACTGGAAGTGGAATAATGTCATACAAATGCCCATTTTCGTGTCTCTGGCTTTCAGCCCATCTGCCCCCCACATCTCCTCCCCCTCTTCAATTCTCTCTCAGGGAGGCACTACCATCTATGCAATCACCGGAGCCAGAAAAGTAGGAATCAGTGAGACTTCATCCTCTTTCACCCCCCAACCATCTGCCAATTTAATAAATCACAAAGTGTGCCTAATTTGTTCAATAGTTCTTACGTCTACTCCATCTTCTTCCCCAACCCCACCACTAACCACTGCCCACATTGAGGTTTGCAGCTCTCAGCTGCACCATGGCAACAGCCTCTGCAGTGGCTTGACTGTTGCTAAGACTGCCCTTTCCCATCCATCCTACACTATATGCCAGGGGGCTGGCTTTCTGAATCTCAAACTGACAGAGTCCATCTCTTTAAAACCCTTCAGTGGCTCCCTTTGCCCACCTAACAGAGCTCAAACTTCCTTACCTGCCATAGGCCACCCCCAACTCTGCTACAAGAGCTGAAGGTCTTCCCACCACTGCCACTTCTGAATTCTTTTATCTCACCACTCCTCCCTCAGGATTATGGAATAAATATGAACAAAGCACTACTTCCAGTTTTCTAAAGATTTTTAAAAAGTAATTAAATACAAAGTTTATCACCTGAACCATTTTTAGGTATACAGTTCAGCAATGTTAAGCTTATTCACACTGATATGTAACCAATCTTCAGTATCTTTCATCATTTAAAACTGAAACTCTACACACATTAAACACCCATTTTCCCCTCCGCCAGCCCCTGGCAATCACCATTCTATTTTCTATTTTTATGAATTTGACTATTCTAGATAACTCATATCATTGAAATAATACAAGACTGGCTTAGTTCATACTCCTTTGAAGGTTCTTCCATTTTGTAGCATGTGACAGGATTTCCTTCTTTTTCAAGACAGGATAATATTCCATTGTATGTACATGCTACATTTTGTTTATTCGTTCATCTGTAGCTGGGCGGTTTGGTTGCTTCTACCTCTTGGCTATTGTGAAGAACGCTGCTGTGAACATACACATACAAAAATGTCTTTGGAACTATTTTTCAATTTTTTTGGAGAGATATCCAGAAGTAGCACTGCTGAATCATATGGTAATTCCATTTTTAGTTTTCTGAGGAATTTTTTAAGATTTTTAAAATGTAGGAGTTCCCACTGTGGCACAGTGGTTAACGAATCTGACTAGGAACCATGAGGTTGCAGGTTCGATCCCTGCCCTTGCTCAGTAGGTTAAGGATCTGGCATTGCCATGAGCTGTGGTGTGGGTCGCAGATGCGGCTCGGATCCCGAGTTGCTGTGGCTCTGGCGTAGGCTGGTGGCTACAGCTCCAATTAAACCCCTAGCCTGGGAACCTCCATATGCCACGGGAGCAGCTCAAGAAAAGGCAAAAAGACAAAAAAAAAAAAAAAAAAAGATTTTTAAAATGTAACATATATGAAGCCATATTCATGCCACCCACCACAATTAGGAAATGCTTGTTTTATGAGACAAAAAGATCCCAGAGCACCAAAAGTAAAATTCTATAAAGCTAAAATTATTACCAAAACTCCTCAAAGATTCTTGCAGTAGAATTCAGCTGGTTTAGGTAAAGACTTTACTTATAAAAATAGACATCTCACTGAATTGTTTGGAGAGATAACTAACAGGACACAGATAATAAACTTAAACTTATGTAGTATCAAAAAGAATTTATACCAGTGAATTATTTTCATAAAATTAAGGCCCATTTTGAAGACTGATAGAGGCTTAGACTATAAAATTGATCTTGAAGCTCAATTACTATTTTATTAGTAAAAATTATTCACCTTATCATTTATTGATCCTGTGGCCTCAACTCTGATGTTAACTTTTCATGAAATCCAAATCTAAGGTCTTTTGAGTGTTCCCGTAGCTCCCTGTACTCCCCAGATCACAACTTTCATCATGTTATATGAGTGTGCATATTTTAAGTTTTTACACTGAACTATAAGGTTTTGTGAGACCTGGGATCATCTGGGTATCGTTTATTTTCATAACTCCAGTCCTTAGGCAAATTCTGGCTCACATATGCCATAACAATTTGTTGATTTAAATTACAAATGCCAGTTGAACAAATGAATGAAAAGGGTATAACTTTCTAAAGCTACAAAGTTATTTTGGCTCTTGGGTGCAACCTCTTTCATTGCATAACACTGTAAACTCAGGTGTAAGCAAAAAAAAAAGACAACTGCATCACTGGCTTAACACAATCTTACTTAAAGGATATCAGCTTCTTAAGTATTAAGAAGCTCTACATCATTCCTTTCAGAAATATATGTTAACGACACAAACTGAATACGAACCAGTCCTTGACCTTGAGAAGGCCATAAATTATTAAGGGAGTGATACCTATGTGCAGCTAAGTCACAACACACAGTGAAAACAACTGTAAGTATAAACTGAGTTCCATGCGTGCAGATGGGTCATCCCTAAGGCTGTCTGTAGCTTCCCAGTTTGAAATAGGATCTAGAACCATAATAGAAAGAGGTAAGGGGAATCCTAAGCAAAGGCAGCAACACGTGCAGAGGAGAAAGGTCTAAGAGGGGATGAGGTTCTGAGAGAACAGGGAGGTGGGAAGCAGCTTATAGCACATGCTATTGCCTCACCCTAATCCATGGAACTCCCTATTCGGCACTCAAGGCCCACATCTGGAAACTTCACAGGAAGACTGCCCTTGAGTGTTTGAAGCTTCCTCACCTAGGCGTGTCTGGGAGTTATACTGGAATCCACAACTCCCACACTTCAAAGAGGTGTAAATTACATTCCAAAGCACCTCACAGAATTGGTCTGAAGCTGACTGCCCCTAGATGTACATTTCGGCAGAATTTCTGGGGGCGTCCCTCACTCCTTTAAGAGCTTCTTCTGGGAAATGCCCTCCAGAAATTACATGCTTGCTGATCCCATTTTTAGGGTTGCTTCTGGTGATTTTTTTTTTTTGTCTTTTGCCATTTCTTGGGCCGCTCCTGAAGCATATGGAGGTTCCCAGGCTAGGGGTCTAATAGGAGCTGTAGCCGCTGGCCTACGCCAGAGCCACAGCAACTCGGGATCCGAGCCGTGTCTGCGACCTACACCACAGCTCACGGCAACGCCAGATCCTTAACCCACTGAGCAAGGGCAGGGACCGAACCCGCAACCTCATGGTTCCTAGTCGGATTCATTAACCACTGCACCACGACGGGAACTCCATGGTGAATTGACATAAGGAGGGGATGCAAGGCGGAAACCAGGCTGAAAGGAAGTCCACTGTCTCTTGTAGACAATAGGGAACCATCCGAGAGACTTACAAGATACTCTTCCTGGTACCAGCCAGATATTCCTCCTGCTTTATTTTTCCAGTTTTCTCCAAGAGATGACTAAGCAAAAAATGGCAAGAACCAGTAAGATGTACCATCTTCAACTCAAATGCAACCCTCCAAAGGAATCACCCGGATGGTTTAGTAGTATCACTGCTCGGATTTGACTTTGGCTGATTTTTTTTTTTTCAACACTCAGACTGCTATTAATATTAACACTATTAATAGAGATACTAACACTCTGGTAATATTAAAACTAACAATAATAGTTAATGTGCCAGGAACTGTGCTAAACGATTTACCTGCATCATCATATCAGAGATTGGTGTTATCATTCTCTTCACCTGAGGCTTGGTTAGTTAGGCTTTTTTTGCAAGTTTACACACCTGGTGGGTGGCAAAGGCTTCAAATACAAGTTCCTCTGACTCTAGAGCTAGGGCACTTAAATATTCTTCTAAACTAATCAGGACCCAAAGATCTTAAGAGATCAACTTTATCTTTGGGAAATATAATTCTTAGGAATTAGAGCCAACTAATGAGGGAGATTAAACAGCTTTGCAGAGGTCACACCCTGATTTAAGAATCAGCTCCAATGTTCTGGGCAATTCTGAGTCCTCTCTAGTTCCAGGGCTTGTTCATTAGGTTCTAATGCCATACTGGGCACCTTGGAGGGTTCCTGAATTGCCATTTGAAGAAGGCCTGTTTTGAAATCTGTCTTCCTCTCTTCCTCTTCTCAACTTGGTCCACTGGAGGGGATTGCAGAGTAAAAGAACTATTGTAAACAGTTTGTACTTTCTCTCCCAGGTCTAATGGGAGTGAGGCAGAAGTGCTCAGGACAGAGAAGTCTGATGTATTATTCATGTCTCCTGTCATAGCTCATTTTGCCCCTGATTCTAGAATCCTACCCGCTTCCCCTTTCTAAAGCTTAACCCCCACCCGTGGACTCCATCGGGCAAAGTTCTCAAGTCCCCGATAATCACATTGGGTGTCACCACCTCTTGGAAAACTTCTCTGATTGCTGAGGTTGAAAAGACGTCCTTCCTTAATGCCTCCACGGTGTTCCGCACAGATTCCTGTTAATGATTAACGACTCTCTACTCCAATGACCTGTCCATGTGCCCATATCTCCTCCAGACCCACGAGAGCCTTGTGAGCAGAGATAGGGTCGTACTCATCTCAGTTCTCCAGCGGCCCCCGTAGTAAGACACATAGTAAGAGACCAATGAACATGACTTTAACTGAACTAAACTTTAAATAAACTGAGGATAACAGGATAAACCTGACAAAAAGCCTGCCCAGCTGAACCTGCATGCTGTCTTACTGGCACTGTCCCACCCCAGGGCCCACCATGCGATGGCCAAAGGCTGGGAAGTTTCACCATTTCTGCTCACTGCATTCCGTGGATGCCTGTGTGACTCAGAACCACCCTGAATTACCCAGAATTCAGACACAGGCACCTACATACAGCTGATGCATCACTGGAGGTTTAGTACCGTTAGGAAGATGGTACTGCCCTGGCACAGTGTATAATAGCTGAGAGAAAACTCATAAATCCTTCAAGGTCTCATAAATAAAAACCTGAGTCTATCTCCGTCTCTGCATAAAAAAGTGCTCTGCTTCCCCCTTGCAGCAGGTGTTGGCACTGCTCTGATGACAGACAGAGAAGCAAACCAAACTCTGGGAGAACCAGAATGTTTGTGTGCTCTTGAAAGATAAGTCATATTATAATACCTGTTAGTGAATGTTGTCCAGGAATATTTTTCCAAGAGTGTTATAGAAAGTATCCCATTTAAGGAGTTCTCGCCGTGGCACAGTGGGTTAAGAATCCAACTGCAGCGGCTTGAGTTGCTGTGGAGGTGTGGGTTTGATCCCTGGCCCTGCCCAGTGGTTTAAAGGATCTGGCATTGCCGTAGCTGCAGTTTTGATTCGGTTCCTGGCCTGAGAACTTCCATATGCCTTGGCTGCAGCCAAAAAAAAAAAAAAAAAAACAAAAACGAAAAATTATCCCGTTTAAAACTTACATCAGTACTATGAAGCAGGTACAAAATTAAGGAATGATTGCAGTTTCTTACAGAAAGCCTGACATTTAGCAAATGCCAAAACCTCTTGGTTCCAGGGTTTCTATTAACTATTTCGACAAATAGCATTCTCTGTGTCAAGCCTCATCTCCTCTGTAATCTAAGTTCCTGAGGTCAGGAACTCCTGCTGTCCTTCTTTTGCCCCCCCCCCGCCCCCCCCACCGCAGAGGGTCAGGCCAGAACAAGGGCCACACAGTTTGTATCCAATACCCCCAGTTGACTGCATGCTGCCCCTAAAGGAAGTCTCTGTTTTAAAAATATGCTCTGGCAGAAAAGCAGATTTTAGGAGAAGCATGAAATCGCTTAGAAAGTTAAAAATATATAACAGACTAGCAAAGCGTGATGATCCCTAAGAAAGAAAATGAATGTAGCTCAGAACATAGAGAAAACCAAGAGCGTGAGGAAAGCAGTCTTGAAAAATGAATTACGTGGCAATGAAGGGTTCTCACTTCCTCTCAAGACTGTTTAACTTCCGTAACAAGGTATTCTTATCCAGGCCCTGCCAGCCACCATCGTATCTGGAGGAAAATATTTGCTTTACATATTTTGGTATTTCTTTATAGGCATTTTATTTCCTAGAGACTTGGACAGTAGGTAAGTAGCCAGCCAGCTTTTTTCCAGCCCTTCCTTTTCCCATGAGGTCTTAGCCTATCTGTGACCTGTGACCTGTGACCCACTCCCACCATCACACCTAACAGCATCCTTGCTCCAACTCGCCACCTCCCTTTCCGGAGGGAAAACATGGGTAGGAAAAAGAAAAAGAAGATAAAAGAATGGTGAAGGCTGTGATCAGAGCCGTAACTATATTCATTTCTTTGATTTGAAATAAATTCTCTGGGAGTTCTGGGCCGATTGGAAATGAATCTGGCTAGTACCCATGAGGATGCAGGTTCGATCCCAGGCCTTGCTCAGCAGGTTAAGGATCTAGCGTTGCCATCAGCTGTGGTACAGGTTGCAGACATGGTTCAGACCTGGGGATGCCGTGGCTGTGGTGAAGGCCAGCAGGTGTAGCTCCGATTCAACCCCTAGCCGGGGAGCTTCCATATGCCACATGTGAGTGCCTAAAAAGCAAAAAATAGAAAAATAAAATTGATGAATTCTCTGGTATTTTGGCTAGAGCAGGGTTCTCTTTCCCCTTTCCATCCTTTCTGTCCACTATCCCTATCCATTCTTCCAGAGCAGGTACATGTGCATTTTATTTCCTCAAGGAGACCCCTGGCTTCCCGGGAGATCTCTTCCTCCTATCTCACCGCTCTCTCTGCTTCACAGGATTTCAGGGTACCATGTATTGATTTTGCATAAAACTCATCACATTTGTATTTTACATGTATTTCTGTGCTCATTTGCTTAATGCCTGCCTCCCCCATTAAATCAAAACCAAGGGTCAGGGACTCTGCCTACTTGGCTCACTACTGACCTCTAGTGTCAGCTACACAGCAGGTTCTCAGTCCACATTCAGTCTGTGGCCAAATCCCTCTCCAAAATCCGTTACTTTGGTGCTAATAAAAGTGGGTCAAAGCTCACTGACTGCTGATTGCACACAGATCCCCCCTAAGCAAAGTTATCCTTCGCCCCCAAAATGACCTGCAAGCGGCAATACACAGCTGGCCCAAAGGACATCTGAAAGAGGAATTTTTCAGAGATGAGCGGGAAGTAAGCAGCAGGACTGATGGGATGCAAAGCAGTCCCAGGTGCTCCATTTGAATTTTTTCAAACGAAACTCACAAATGAAAGGAAATACTTTCCCACTTTTTTCCACAAAGAATGGGACAAGCCAGGATGTTAATTAAATTACAAATCAGCTGTCTGCATGCAGCTGACAGAGTTTTGTGTGCTTCCAAGCAAGTCAGATATTTTAAACCCTCTGTAATTACCTACAATGAGGGAGCTGCCAGGAAGAATGCCTTCATGAATATGTGATGAATCTTAAGATCCTTTTTCAAGAACTGATGATTTAAATAATCATGAGGGGACTTACTCGAGCTCAGTGGTGACCTCTATCTGCGTTAACTGAAGATGCAGGAAATAGAGCCTGGCGAGCTTTCCCTCCTAAAACTTATCCGTGAGACCCAAGATCCCCGGGGGAGGCCAAGCTCCCCCAGGAGAGGTCGCTGTGTAACTAGACAGCCCTAAGCTCTCTGAACAAGTCACAAGGGGACCACAGACCTAGGATCTGGGGGAAAACATGGGTGTGGCATTAAAAAAATTTGTATCAATGTTGCACATGTAGGTCGCTATTTATAATTCACAAAGCACTTTCAGAAGCATTGTCTCAAGTAATTCTCTTAAGAACTGGACAAAGAAGGTACTGCCCCTCTGATTTTCAAATGAGAAAACCCGATCAGATCAGAGTCTCCAAGGTGTTAAACAAAGAGTAAAGCTGGGCTTCAAACCTGCATAGCCAGCTGACTCCAAGAAGCAGCCCAAAAGAGGAGAATGGGCACGAATTCTGGCCTGAGAACTATGGGTTCACATCTTGCAACATTTGCTGGTATCTCTGATCTTCAGTTGATGAAGTTATAAACTGGGAATTACAGGTTCTACCTCATAGAGATACCAGCATTGGAAGAGACAGTGCATTGCTGGCACATAGTGGCTGCTTGACCAACGTTAATACTCTCCTTTCTGCAGCTGTCCAATTTTGTACTTTGCAGGTCTGGCATCATAAAAAGGGACGCCTAAGAGTGAACGTAGTGCTGTCAGCAGAATGGAAACAAATGTGAATGGCCAAGAGTAGTTTCTAAATATGCCTCTCCAATTTCTCCTCCTTAGACCATCATGCTAGAATAACTTTCTAAAACCTCAGTTCTAGTGGCCAAGAGTGCAGGTTCTAGAGGGACTGCTGGATCAGTTCTCCAGTCTATTATGTACTACATGACCTTGGACAACTGATTGAACTCTGTGCCACTTGAAAGTCTCCTCTGTAAAATGGTACTAGCACGTCACAGGCTTTTTGAAAAGGTCACGTGAGATAATCCACGAAAGGCACTTAGCAGAGTGTCTGTGACCCACTAAGTGGTCATTTACTATCAGCTATGATTATTTTATTGTAATAGATGTTTTTATTTGATAAGAAAAGATTTTGGAGATATAAAATATAGCAAACTGGTGGGCAAATGTAGTCTTTGAGTTTTGCTTTCAATTTCTTCAAAGCATCCAATGACAACTTTTCCCACTACTGTAATAGACCCTGTGGTCCAGTCTCACAGATTTCCTGACCGTGTGAAGTATTTTTCAACCTTTCTTTAGGTCATCTTCAAGCTTGTAAACTCCCAGGCTTTCCTAAACCATCTCCACTCAAATCAGCCTGCTCTGACCATTTCAGCTCCTATTGCTCCTCTCTCTTCTCAGTTATTTCACTTGACAAGAATTTATGTCTAGTTATAAATAAGCCATTGGGATGTAATGTATAGTACTGGTGACTACAGTTAATGATACTGTTTATTTTTTTAAAAAAGAATTTCTTGAGCACCTGCTATGTGTCAGACATTGCAAGCCCTAGAGAAACAACAGTGAACAAGAAAGACACATCCCCTCCCTAAACTGTGTTCTTGATGTCTTCCCTTTCTCTAATTACCTTCCCAGCTGTCTTGCACCAGCTCTTGCTCAACCTTAAAACTTAACTTACATAAGCATTCTTCACAGTTAGTTTCCTTCACACCCAGCTTTGGCTGTGTCCTTTTCCTGTGCTCATACAACTGATACCCTGAGAATACCCCCCCCTTTTTTAAGCACATAGGTATCTGCTTTTCTCATAGGAATGTAAAGACTTTTTGATCCATTATAGTAACATCAGCAGCAAACATTATGCCTGGGACCCGTAGGTGCTTCATAAATGTTTCTGAACTGAACTATACTCCGTGGAGACTTCATTTCCTAGGACTCTTGTGTTTTCCATCAGACCTAGGACATTCTAAAAATAGCATGTCCTCAAGAAACCTGTCTGGAGTCTACAGGAAATCAGCTTATTGAACAGCGCCCGGCCAGATTTTGAGGACTAAAATGAGAAAGTGTTCTTTGGGTAATTAAGTGTGGTAGTTTCAATCAAATGGAATTGTTCAAGTTTTGGGCGTGAGGTGCCTATGGGAGGGTGTTGACTGGTGGATTTCTGGAGCAAGACATTGAGGAGAAATGACAACACGCAACCCAGGGACTGCGTGGCCTCCCACCTTTTCCCTAGTCTGCTGGCACTGAGTTAGAGCAACTAAAGAAGCATAACACAACCGATGTGGCCACTCCAAGTCATCTTACCTGAGAGTCTCTAAACCCCAGGCCAGGAGCTGAGCATGCGGACCAACCTTGATATGCACAATAAAAGATTAAAGTGGAAACCTGGACAGCTGCATGCAAAGCAATGAAACTAGAACACACCCTCACACCATGCACAAAAATAAACTCCAAATGGCTGAAAGACTTAAATATACGACAGGACACCATCAAACTCCTAGAAGAGAACATAGGCAAAACACTCTCTGACATCAACATCATGAATATTTTCTCAGGTCAGTCTCCCAAGGCAATAGAAATTAGAGCACAAATAAACCCATGGGACCTCATCAAACTGAAAAGCTTCTGCACAGCAAAGGAAACCCCAAAGAAAACAAAAAGACAACTTACAGAATGGGAGAAAATAGTTTCAAATGATGCAACTGACAAGGGCTTAATCTCTAGAATATATAAGCAACTTATACAATTCAACAGCAAAAAAACCAATCAATCAATGGAAAAATGGGCAAAAGACCTGAATAGACATTTCTCCAAAGAAGATATACAGATGGCCAACAAACACATGAAAAAATGCTCAACATCGCTGATTATAAGAGAAATGCAAATCAAAACTACCATGAGATATCACCTCACACCAGTCAGAATGGCCATCATTAATAAATCCACAAATAACAAGTGCTGGAGGGGCTGTGGAGAAAAGGGAACCCCCCTGCACTGCTGGTGGGAATGTAAACTGGTACAGCCACTATGGAGAACAGTTTGGAGATACCTTAGAAATCTATACATAGAACTTCCATATGACCCCACAATCCCACTCTTGGGCATCTATCCGGACAAAGCTCTACTCAAAAGAGACACATGCACCCGCATGTTCATTGCAGCACTATTCACAATAGCCAGGACATGGAAACAACCTAAATGTCCATCAACAGATGATTGGATTCGGAAGAGGTGGTATATATACACAGTGGAATACTACTCAGCCATAAAAAAGGATGACATAATGCCATTTGCAGCAACATGGATGGAACTAGAGACTCTCATACTGAGTGAAATGAGCCAGAAAGACAAAGACAAATACCATATGATATCACTTATAACTGGAATCTAATATCCAGCACAAATGAACATCTCCTCAGAAAAGAAAATCATGGACTTGGAGAAGAGACTTGTGGTTGCCTGATGGGATGGGGAGGGAGTAGGAGGGATCGGGAGCTTGGGCTTATCAGACACAACCTAGAATAGATTTACAAGGAGATCCTGCTGAATAGCATTGAGAACTATGTCTAGATACTCATGTTGCAACAGAAGAAAGGGTGGGGGAAAAACTGTAATTGCAATGTATACATGTAAGGATGACCTGACCCCCTTGCTGTACAGTGGGAAAATAAAAAAAAAATAAAATAAAATAAAGTGTACGCAAGGCCAGAAAGAACTCTGGAAGCTCACACACTATGTTGACAGTGGTTGTCTCTGGTGGATCATCAATTCCCTTTTTGTGCTACATGGTATTATTTGGAGAATAAAAATAATGACCAAAATAGAATACGTAGGCTACAACCAAGTGTTTGTTCTGTTGTAATGGAGACGATCCAGTGGACCTTCCCTTGTGGTGAGGGAAAATTCTCCAGCCCTGGAAAACGTTTCTACAAGTTTGGTTGCGCTAACTTGGCCTGAAAGATGCAAGGATGATGCACAGCTGACAAATGAAGGGGGGGGGGGGGCTGGGAAGGAAGAGAGTTTAAAGTTAAATTGCTCTGTTATCAAGAAATCAAAGCAGCGATCTGGGAACAAAGGCGACTATGAGTTTGTCCCTTTGAAGCATACCTTCACATACTGTCTGAGCAGTTCTCCAGGGATAACTGCCATGGATCCAAGCAATGACAGTAAGATCCTGTGGGCAGTCACTGTCTGACTCAACACACACACACACACACACACACACACACACACACACACACACACCTGCTGCGCAACCGCTGCAGCTTCTGTGAGTGAGCCATTCACTGCTGAAGACTGAGCATGCTCTGTTCAGGGGTGCCGGGTGCTACGCTGTTTATTTCAGTGTAGTCAAGTGTTGCAAATTCCCTGCACCTCAGTTTCCTGTGTTTCATTTCCATTCCCACCACTAATCAGCAGTGTGACTTCAAGCAAGGGTGGAAGCTCTCTGAAACTCAGATTTCTCATTTGTAGAATTGGGCTAATGGTACTTATAACAGTGTCGCCATGGGAAACTGATGAGATGATAGGCATCACTGTCTTGGCATAGGGCCTGACTCCTGATTGATGCTTAGGAAATCTAAGCCTCTTCCTGTTTCTGTGTCAGTGTCATAAACTCATCATTCCAAGTATTGTTAGAAAGGTCACAACACACACACACATGCTCGCGCACACACACACACCCATACATGAGCATACTCAACTCAGCCTCATAAATTCATCATTCTAAGTATTGTCAGAAAGGTTACAGCACACACACACACACACACACACACACACACACACACACACACAGAGTATATACTCAACTCAGCCTTACTGCTTCACAGGGAGCTGGTTCCCTCTATGTTTTCACAAGGATCCTAGCAGCATTAGATCGGCACAAATACTCTGAAGAAGGCAGACTGAGTTGTGAAGGCCAGCCTCCACTGTCTTTTCTGTATGTGAGGCTATCTCACCCTTTTACCAATGTTTCCATCTGGCCAAGGCTCCTGGCCTCCTCTTCCTAAAATCATCATTTCTACCCAGCAGGCAAAGAGAAAACCATCTCAGACACAGGTGACACATGTGCCAGCGCTGCCCACTCGCGCTCTTCTGGCTCATTTGAGGTTCTGGACCTTAGAACCTGCTGTGAAATCGGCGCTGCCCAACGCTTGCATCCATATCTGACTTCTTGAGACTGTACCACTTGCCCAGCTGGAACTAGAACCTCTCCTGGATTCTTTCTGGCTGGCCCTGTGCCCCCTCCTGGGTTTTCCTGGACAGCTTTTGCTTCCTCTGTGACACGATAGGGTATGAAGTTTCTTCCTCACCAGAAGCGTCATTACCCATTCATTCAAAATATTTATCAAGTACATTCTATACTAATTACCTTTTTTTTTTCTTTCAATTTTTGGCCACCCTGTGGCATATGGAGCTCCCGGGCCAGGGTTCAGATCCGAGCGGAAGTCTTGACCTAAGCCAAAGCTGCGGCAATGCCAGTTCCTTAACCAACTGTGCCAGGATGGGGATTGAACCTGTATCCCAGGGCTCCCAAGACACCGCAAATCCCATTGTGCCACAGCGGGAGCTGCCTAATCACTGAATTTTAAGTGCTAGCAATACTTAAATAGTAGTAAAAAATACGATCTCTTAGAGTTAAATTTTAGTTACATTAAGTAAAATACCTCTTTGCCTGAATTCTTTTTTTACCCTCCTCGACATGCTTCATTTCCTCAGCAGCAAGCGTGAACAGTCTGTCTTCATTGCGGGAAGATGCCAGGTGGCTGAAGTGGGCAACCACCCCAAACTGTTTCTGATGGTGGTCTAAGTGCACTTGACCCATCCAGCTGTTCTCATCCAGCTGCCTTTGTCCCAAAGCCCCTCATGATGAGCTGCCCTCAGTGACAGGAACATGGAACAGGTGAAGGATGGAGACAGAGGCGTAGCCTTGACTCGGGCCTCAGTGGAGTGGGTTCCAATCAAAGAGGGCTATTCGGCAACTAGATAGTGTCATAATAATATGAATATTTCCATCCATGTTTGGTTATGGTGGTTTAATCTCCAAATGAGATACACTTCTCTTAGGAAAGCATTTATTTATTTATTTATTTATTTATTTATTTATGGTCTTTTTGCCTTTTCTAGGGCCGCTCCCAGGCTAGGGGTCGAATTGAAGCTGTAGCCACCGGCCTACACCAGAGCCACAGCAACGTAGGATCCGAGCCGCATCTGCAACCTACACCACAGCTCACAGCAATGCCGGATCCTTAACCCACTAAGCAAGGCCAGGGATCAAACCTGCAACCTCCTGGTTCCTAGTCAGATTCGTTAACCACTGTGCCACAACAGGAACTCCAGGAAGGCATTTTTAGACTTAATCTGGGTACCTCAATATGCAAGTGAGTGCACAATTAGAGAATGCCATTTTGCGCTTATTACAATCTTAAGATATAAGCCCCCCACCAAGAAATCCTAGAAAGTTTTCTTATTTTCTGTTCCTGATGCCCTACCGGGAACTGACAGATGAGTGTTTATACTGTAGCATGCATATGTATTGAGGCTTTACAAGCATTAATTTATTTAATACTTACAGTAAATGCATATTTACAGATGAGAAATTAGGGGAAGAGAAAAATTAAGTAACTTGTTCACACAACTAGTGGAGGAGCTAAGATTCATACTTCACTATCCTCATAATTCCTTCCTTTTTGCCTTCTTCTTTTTTGGCCACCCAGGTGGAGGTTCCAACCAGGGATCAGCTTCAAGCCACAATTGCGACCTACCCTGCAGCAGCTGCGGCAACACTGGATCCTTACCCCACTGTGCCTGGAGGGGGATCAAACCAGCGTTCCAGTGCTGCAGAGATGCCACAGATCCCGTTGCGACACAGAAGGAGCTCCCATCATGCCCACCTTAAATCCTCCACTATATGGTATCTCTCAGGTATTGTGCGTTTCTTATTCTCGAACTCCAGTATTTCTTCTGTGTATGGTAGATACTTTGGTCCTTTGGTTTTAAAGTCAAGGTCTGCAAGCCTCCCTTGATCCTTGTGGGGTGATAGAGAGAACGTATTCGAACGAGATGAAATAGAAACAGAAATAACCTAGTTGATGATACTGTCCTTTCCCTGGTCACCCAAATACAGAACTACACAGATGAAGATGATCCCTCAGGATTTTTCCCTTCTCATGACTTCCAGAGCAAGGTGCACATAACTCTGTTGGCAGAACAGCACACTTAGTATCAGGGTCAAGGCCAAAGTGACTGTGAGGAAGGTAATGATGCTATAGTTACAGCCATCTCAGGACCCCTCTGGCATGTGACAAGGGGGGGGGGGGTTAGTACATTTTGCCCAGGGAATGATTCTTTTTTTTTTTGTCTTTTTGCCATTTCTTGGGCCGCTCCCATGGCATATGGAGGTTCCCAGGCTAGGGGTCAAATGGGAGCTGTAGCCACCGGCCTACGCCAGAGCCACAACAACGCGGGATCCGAGCCACGTCTGCAACCTACACCACAGCTCACGGCAACGCCGGATCGTTAACCCACTGAGCAAGGGCAGGGACCGAACCCGCAACCTCATGGTTCCTAGTCGGATTCGTTAACCACTGCGCCACGACAGGAACTCCTAAATGATTCTAATGTAAGTGAAATACCTTCTGCTTCAGCAGGGACTCTTGTTCTTTTCTCTTTTTTTCATCTCCATTGCCCTTTGCCCCATCAGGACCTCATTTCCTCTCCCCAGAATATCACACTTGCCTCCTACTTCCCTTTCCTAGAACATTCTTGCCCCTATCTCTATCCCAGTACGCCAACCTTCCTTTCCCTCTGTCTCCATCTTTCCCCACCCCATCCCCCACAATCCGTCATTCCACCATCCTGAATTATTTGTGACTCAGAGGAAGAGTAATCTATCACCCCTGGGCCTGTGCACTTGTACCTCCCAGATGCCTTCTGTCATCTCTCCATCTTCAGGGCTCAGCTAAGAAGATACCTCCTCCCAGGAGCCTCCTGGATTGATCCACTCCCCCTGTCATCTGCGCCCAGTCCCAATTGGGATGAAGGCTCATGGCAACCTCTACACACACGGAACTCTTTTTATTTTATAAGTTTGCTGGTTATTTGATGGCTTACCCTTACGGTTTATAAGACCCTTGAATACAAGAATGGAGTCTTATCTATTGCTATGACACTTGTATCAAGTATTTAATAGGTGCTGGACAGATGTTTGTTAAATGAACAATAGCCACTTAGTAACTAGTGTTCTTATTTATATCCTCTCCAGCAAACAAGACACTTAATGGATCACTCCAGATGCATCTCTAAGGGCGGCTTTGACCATATCATTCACCCTTTTAAGGCCCTTTGGTCATTCGCCACTGTTCCAGAGTAAAACATGGCACTTGGGTGTGGTGTTCATGCCACCCCCCAGCTCTCTGGGAAGCGCTATGTCTAACTATGCCTCTTTACCCATTTACATTCCATTCAGAGTGGCCAGGTGACATGTTTCTGAAGTCTCACTCATTTTCCCCATACCTTCCTCTCATGCTCTTCCTTCTGCCTCAAATGATGCTCCTTGAATCACAGGTGGAGAATATCTTGCTCTTTTCTGAGGTTCAGTTCAAATGTCACTTTCTCCACAGTGTCCCCTGATCTCTCTCAAACAGATGTGATCTTTCTTTACCTTTACTCTGTACTCCTCTGACAATGAAATTGTCCATCACTGAATCAGCAGTTTGTTCATCCATCCACCCTTTCACTAAGCACTCACAATGAGTTTCTGAGGCACTGTAATAGATAATGATAATAGTTCGAGAGGGAGGAGTTCCCGTCGTGGCGCAGTGGTTAACAAATCTGACTAGGAACCATGAGGTTGAGGGTTCCGTCCCTGCTCTTGCTCAGTGGGTTAAGGATCTGGCATTGCCGTGAGCTGTGGTGTAGGTCGCAGACACGGCTTGGATCCCGCGTTGCTGTGGCTCTGGCGTAGGCTGGTGGCTACAGCTCCGATTCGACCCCTAGCCTGGGAACCTCCATATGCCGCGGGAGCGGCCCAAGAAAAGGCAAAAAGACAAAAATAAATAAATAAAAAATAGTTGGAGAGGGAAAACACAGTTCTAGCCCTCACCAAGTAGCGGAGACTAACAAATATAATCAATCTAAGATGTCAGAGATAAGACACATCCTCCTTTCAGGGATGGTCAATATTAGAAAGGGCACCTTAGAATTGATGAAATACCACACTAAACTGTAATATTCATCAATTCCTATGGAGGTGCACTTGGCCTAGCTTTGGGGTGAGAAGGGGACAGGTTCCTAGAGCAAAAGACACCTCTGATTTCTCTTGCAGAACAAAAAGGCATCGGCCAAGAGGCAGCAAAGGTATTGGCATAAGAACACCAGGTTCAAAGTCAGGGGGTGGTGATGAAAGAGCATAACTTTGTCAGACATTAAAATGCTTAAAGTCATGGGTCTTACTCATAGTTACCAAGCCTTCCTCCAGAGGGTTTAGTACAGACTTAAACAACTGTGTTAGACTGAAATTAAATATAGTCTGGGATATAGAAATATGAACAAAAGGATATCACCATGTACCTGCTACCATATAAATAAGCTTGTCACCCTCTTAAACTTTGCAATGCGAAACTGACAGTTTAGGAAATTGTGAAGAATGAATTGCTTGGGATAACTAGCCAATGCAAAATCTGAAATATAACTGGATACATATATCATCCATGAGAACAGAGCCTGAATAACTGGACTGTTGTATAGCTTGGACTGTCATAAACTAGTAGACTTGGCAGGCTAATAGAGGTCATCTAGTGCATGAGCCCTAGTCATCATGAAAAATTTTAGCTCTAAAAGTTATGAGCAACTTCCAGCTTCGATTTGGACCTACTTTGGTCTATTCAGTTCTTGGCTACATTTCCAGTTGGGTGTGTTTCATTTTCTTCTTCTGCGTAAAGCTTTGACAATTAACAGTCTTAATTGTCAGATCCATTAACAATCTTCGGGAAGCTTTTCAAACATGCCACTCTTGAGCCTAAAAACCGCTACCCCCTCCTTAATGCAGATAGGACTTGTTCAACCTTAAGCGTAGAATAATCTATCGATGTGCTGGATGCCTTAGCTGCTGAGATTCGATAAAGAACAAGATGGAAGATGTTCTTTCTTTCTTTTCCCTTTTTAGGGCCACACTTGCAGCACATGGAAGTTCCCAGGTTCCAGGATAGGAGTCAAATCAGAGCTTCAGCTGCTGGTCTACACCACAGCCGCAGCAGCACCAGATTGGAGCCACACCTGTGACCTACACTGCAGCTTGCAGCCACGTGGGATCCTCAACCCACTGCATCCTCATGGATACTAGTTGGCTGGTTAAACCACTGAGCCACAATGGGAACTCCAATATTCTTTCTCTTACAAAGCTTCCCTCCTGGTAGAGGTGACAGACAAAACAGAATTGGCAAATAAACACAAAAATCCAAGATTGTCGAGGCAAAGTGAAGGGGCTCCAAGAGAGCACAAAGGAGAAAACTTATTCAACAGAGGAGGTCAGGGACATTTTCTATAGAGATGATGTCAAAGCTGAATCCTGGAGGAGAGAAGAATTTACACGTAAGGAGTTGGGCAGAAACATTCCAAATGAAAGGAAGAACGACCATGAAAAAGGCTCTGAAGCTGGAAGAAATCTTGGTGGGTTTTACATGAGTTTTAATAGGTTTTACATAGAGTTCTCTGAAGAGGGCAGCTAACCTGGGACCAGACCACACAGGGCCCTGGATTGTCTCAGGAAGAACTGGGTCCCCATCCTGAGGATAATGGGACACCAACATAGGATTTCAAAGCAAGTGATGTGATCTCATTTTTTTTCTTTCTTTTTAGAGCATCATCTGTGGCATATGGAAACTCCCAGGCTAGGGGTCAAATCGAGCTGCAGCTGCCTGCCTACACCAATGCCACAGCAATGCCAGATCCAAGCCCCATCTGGAACCTACACCACAGCTCACAGCAACGCCGGGTCCTAAACCCACTGAGTGAGGCCAGGGATGGAACTCACATCCTCATGGATACTAGGCAGGTTCTTAAACTGCTAAGCCACCCTGGGAACTCCTATGGAACCTCATTTTATTTTTAAAAAGGCATTTTTTTAAACCCCACTCTAGCACCAGTGATGAACTTGTAAAATGGTACAAAAACTAAGGAAAATAGTATTGGGGCGGATTCCTTAAAAAATAAAATGAAAAAACAGAATTACCGAGTGATGCAGTACTCTCTTCCGGGTCTATTTCAAAAGACCTGAAAGCAGGGTCTCCACACCCATGTTCGTAGCAGTATTGTTCATGAAAGTAAAAAGGTGGCAGCCACCCAAGGCCCAATGACAGATGAATGGATAAACACACTGTGGTATGTGGTATCTATGTATAGGGGAATATTATTTAGCCCTAAAAAAGAAAGAAAATCTGTCACATGATACAATCCTTGAGGCTATTGAAAGAAGCCAGTCGCAAAAGACAAATACTAGATGATTCTACCTACGTGAGGTATTTAGAGTAGTCAAATTCATAGAAAGAGAAAGTAGACCCATGGGTTCCAGGGACCAGGGAGAAGGGGCTGAGGGGTGTTGTTATCTAATAAATACTGAGTTTCAGTTTTTCAAGATGGAAACATTCTGATGATCTGTTACACAGCAACATGAAAATCACTGAACACTATTGAATTGTACATTTAAACATGGTTATGATGGCACATTGTATGGGATGTGTTTTGTTTGTTTTGTTTTGTTTTTTGATGTTGAGGGCCACACCCAAGGCATACGGAAATTCCCAGGCTTGGGGTCAAATTGGAGCTGCAGCCGCCAGCCTACACCACAGTCACAGCAATACAGGATCCGAGCCATGTCTGTGACCTATACCACAGCTCACAGCAATGCCAGATCCTTAACCCACTGAGCAAGGCTGGGGATTGAACCCACATCCTCATGGATAGTAGCCAGATTTGTTTCCACTGGGCCACACCAAGAACTCCCTGGAATGTGTTTTAACCACAGCACTTCCACAGCTGGTGGAGAATAGATTAGAAGGGGGAAAGGACAGAAGTAGGGAGGGAGGAGACTTGCTGGGAGGCTCTCAGAGGACCCCACGTGGTGGCGGGACAGCAGTCAGCAGAGTCTTCAGGGCAGGGAGCTCTGCCCTGCACTCCCTCTAGTGAGGAGGCAGCCAAGACGCCTGGGCTCCTAGGTCTCACCTACTTATGCAAACTATTCCATTTAGAATAGATAAGCAACGAGGTCCTACTGCATAGCACAGGAAACTATACCCAGGCTCCTGGGATAAAACATGATGGAAGATAGTATGAGAAAAAGAAATGTATATCTATCTATATATGTCGCTATGCCATACAGCAGAAATCAACACAGCACTGTAAATCAATTGTACTTTTAAAAAAGGTTCCAAGTGCCATGTAACTTATTCCTTCAACCTTATAGTACCTTTCCTCAGGAGAGAGAAGAAGCAATAAAAATGAACCCTAAATCAGTTGGTGACTAAATCAGCTCTCACCTGGGCCTGTCTCATTGTTTTTAACAAGCCTGAGCACTGGCCTAACACCAAGTTAGAAATTTTTCTTCCTGACTCATCTTTCTGATCTGGATTATAGCAGCATTTCTAAATGGCTCAAACACAGCAGGGCCGAGAAGAGAACAGCCCCCACCCCCAGCCCCTAGTTTATCCAGGGGAAATTTCGACCTTCTTCAAAAGTAATTATTTTGTGTTTTGATAAAAATTATAGTTAAAATGCAGTACAAAGCCTTTCATGCACCCACAATAATTTGAATCAGCCATACAAGCTATAAAGAAGAACGTAACACACTCCCCTGTATATATTACTCAGCTTTAAAAGGTGGAATATTTTCAACACTGTGGAAGCCACTAGGTATCCATCCTCAGTCATATCTACCTCCCTCTCCCCAAAAGTGCCTGTTAAATTTTATGGTCACAATTCCTTGCTTTTCTCAATGGTTTTACTATATTTATTTATTTATTATTAAAGTATAATTGATTTACCGTGGATGGAACGAGATACTCTCATCCTGAGTGAAGTAAGTCAGAAAGAGAAAGACAAATACCATATGATATCACTTATATCTGGACTCTAATATACGACACAAATGAACCTTTCCACAGGAAAGAAAATCATGGACTTGGAGAAAAGACTTGTGGTTGCCAAGGGGGATGGGGAAGGAGTGGGGTGGTTGGGGAGCTTGGGGTTAATAGATACAAACTATTGCCTTTGGAATGGATTAGCAATGAGATCCTGCTGTGTAGCACTGGGAACTCTGTCTAGTCACTTATGACGGAGCATGATCATGTGAGAAAAAAGAATGTACACATGTATGTGTAAGTAGGTCACCATGCTGTACAGTAGAAAAAAAATTGTATTGAGGAAATAACAATTATAAAAAAATAAACATGTACATAAAAAAAGTATAGTTGATTTACAATGTGCCAATTTCTGCTCTACAGCCAAGTGACCCAGTCATACATATATATATGTTCCATTTCTTATATTATCTTCCATCAGGGCCTATCTTAAAAGACTGGATATAGTTTCCTGTGCCACACAGCAGGAACTTGTTGCTTATCCATTCTAAATGTAATAGTTTTCATCTACTAACCCCAAATGCCCCATCCACCCCACTCCCTCCCCTCTCCGCGTTGGCCTCTACAAGTCTATTCTCTATGCCCGTTAGTCTGTTTCTGCTTTGTAGATCAGTTCATTTGTGCCATATTTTCGAATCCACATATAAGTGATATCACATGGTATTTGTCTTTCTCTTTCTGACTTCACTTAGTATGACATCTCTAGGGCCATCCATGTTGCCACACATGGCATTATTTCATTCTTTTTTTACGGCTGCATCGTTATTCAATGGTTTCACTACAATCCCTCTGTGATAGCTAACTCTATTTCAACTTACTTAAACTATAGTACCCTGTTATTTAATCTAGGTGTTGCTGTGAAGAGATTTTCTAACTGTGGCTAATATCTAAAGTTAGTTGACTTTAAGAAAAGGCAATTAACCTCCACCTAGGTGGACCTCATTTATCAGTAGAAAGGATTTGAGAGCAAAACCGAGATTTCTGAGAAGAAATCTCATTTGTGGACTGTTGCTGCAGCTCCTGCCTGAGAAGTTCTAGCCTGCTGGGCTGCCCTATGGATCTTGGACGTGTCAGCCCCCACCATCAATTTTAAGCTAATTCCTTAAAAGAAATGTATTTAATATACACATGCTCATGTGTGCGTGCACACACACACACACACACACACACACACACACACACACAGGTTATGTTTCTGCAGTAGAAGCTTAACTAATACACAATCTCTAAAAAATGTGTAACCTTTGTATTTTTTGAAATGTTAAATGGCAGTTTATTACTGTTTTTCTGCAATATTATAAAACTCCTTCATGTTGATATGTACAGGTATATTCATTTCTTTTAAATTTTGTACTTTGTGTCATTGTATGATACACCATATGCACCATTCATGCTATTTTTATTTTTTTCCTTTCTGAAATAGTAACACAATTATAACCATGTGGCTATAACATCCCTGTGTGTGTTTCTTGGTGTACATGTGTATGAATCTCATTGAGGCATCTACCGAGGAGTGAAATTTCTGTATCAGAGAGTATATACATCTTCAACTCCTAAATAACTGAACTGTTCCAAAATTGTTGTATTTATCATCAGAAATACACCCTACCAGAAATACGTAACAACTATGATTATTATGTATTCTCTATAAAATCTGCAATTATCAATAAAAACCCTTCTAATATCAGATATCAGATCTATTTGGAAACTGAATCATCAGGGCTTAAGGAGGCATTATATGTGAGAGGAGAAAGAGAGAAAGGAGTCAAGGATCAAAGATCATGCTCAGATTTCTGGCTTTTGAAAAAATTAATATTTGTTCTAAGTGTCTTTTTTTTTTTTTTTTTTTTTTGCTTCTTCTTTATCTCAAATATTTGCGATAAATTTGAACACTTTTAGTTCCCTAACTGGTTTGGGGTTGGTCTATTTCTCAAATATGCCTTATATGCAGGATCCTCCTTCAGCCACAAGGTGGCGACCTAAGCATCTTTAAATTCAAAGCGCAACGCTGTGATATCTGAGTGAACTTGATTCAGAAAGGTTATAAAGCAAGAATTCTTTCCTCAGTAGAATTTGTTTTTGCTTTGTTTTGTTTTTTGATTTGGTGGGGGTCTACGGAAGTTCCCACGCTAGGGGTCGAATTGGAGCTGTAGCCCCAGGCCTTTGGCACAGCCACAGCCACACGGGATCCCAGCCACTTCTTTGACCTCTGGTAATGCTGGATCCTTAACCCACTGAGTGAGGCCAGGGAGCGAACTTGAATTCTCTTGGATACAAGTCAGGTTCGTAATGCATTGAGGCACACCGGAAACTCACCCTCAGTAGATTCTGGATGGATATAATACCCATGATTCTCGAACATTGCAATGCCTTCATATTTGCCACTTTTTTTCTTCTAAAAAAGGAGCGATCAGACGCCTTTTTTCTTTACTTAAAAAGAAAATTAAACTCTAAACCAGTCGCTGCTCTGCTAACATCCTTACCTGGCCCCCTTTAATTACAGCATATATTGTAGACTCCTTGCCTGACATGTAACTGTTTTAACGTGCATTTCTAGCTTCCTTTACTTCAAACACCCCCCCCTCCCCAAGCACACACACTATGTTTCTCTCTCTCTCTGCACGTTCTAGCCTCAGGGCCTGATCCAGCAACTCCAGATTCCTCCCAGATCTGTACCACGCTGTTGCCACTTCCACAGTGGGGTGAGGGATATTGACTTTGAATGCTTTCGTATTTCTGTTCTACCTACTCAGTGGAAACCTAGACAAGAGTCTCAGTGCTTATATTGCTAGAACTTCCATCTCTCATTACCATTCTATGTAACTAAAATGCTTTAAAAGTAAACAAACACTGAGTTGGTTGTGAACAAGATGCTGCTTCTGCC
This sequence comes from Sus scrofa, assembly GCF_054392235.1. Lineage (NCBI taxonomy): Eukaryota > Metazoa > Chordata > Mammalia > Artiodactyla > Suidae > Sus > Sus scrofa. The sequence goes on from NC_139391.1 coordinate 18,635,231, forward strand.
CATGAAATGTTAAGTCAAGGGGAGCTTAGAAGATAGCAGAGCTCAGGAAAGAGTTAGAGACCCAGGCAAGGAGTGCACGTGGAAATCAGTATTAAATACTGTTACAACCAAGTAGTTCACTTAATAAATGTGATTAAATAAATTACTGAGTTTAGCCTTTGGCACGAGAAGTTTCCATAATTCAGTTGACGTGTCAAATATGTCAAGTATTTTTCTCAGCATACATAGTATTGATTTTCCACAAAGGTTACAATTTAACAAACACATAATATTGACTTTTTTTTCCCCAAGGCTTTCAGTCCAGAGTTAGAAGGATCTCAGTGGAACTGTAATTCCTTCTAACTAAAAGCTTCAACATGCAAATATGTGCCATAAGGCATTAGGCACCATATCCTACACTAGAATTCAAACATCACTCTTTTTTTTTTAAATTGCATCTCTTTAATCCTGTGAAATAACTCTTTCCTGATCAGTAATTTTTTTGCACTTAATCTTCTTGAGTTTAAATCCAGAAGATTTCCTCCCTGTATTAACTTATGCTAATTTTTATTCCGTTTTCATTTAAAATTAATTATGTCAATAGTTACTGAGTGCCTACTGAGTACCAGGAAGTAGGTTGTGCTCTAATATATTATTTGTGACATATTCCTATTAATTTTTAGCTATTATTTTGATAAGAGCCTACTCTGTGCCAAGCATTCTTCTGGGAGAAAGAACCTAAGCATCAAGGATTTATAGTGGTATGCTTGAAGCTCTTGTCTACTTTCTACTTGTTAGGAATACACAGAAAGAACTTTATCCCAAAAGTTTTTTCAGAGTTTTTTTTTCAGAATTTTTTTTCAGATCCTTTTAGAGAAGAGCCTCTAATGCCACTTTATAGTCTGGGCTCCATATTTGGAAAGTTGATCTTTCTTCTTCAAGTCAAATCTGGTAGGAAAGCCACAATACATTGATTTTGGCCAACACCTCAAGGGGAGCACGTGAAGTCAGCATATAAATTGCTGTTGACTGTTATTGAACACCCACAGTATGCGAGGCAGTATTCATTCAGCTGAAACTCATTAATTCAAGTGACTAACTAGGTCCCCATTAGGAGGGCTCACATTTTACAAATGACCAAGCAAGAGAAAAACACCCAGCTGAAAGGCAACAGAACTGGCAGGCACTTTCATCATCTGCTGTTAATTGGAAGAAGGAGAACTTAATTTTATTCAGAATAATGCTTCATCATGGCTTTGGAAAGTAATGAAGTCTCGAGGGACTTGAACTGGCTCCTCCAAAACACTTTCCATGAGACATGGCAGATGGGTTGAAGGAGAGGGCCTTAGAAAATGTTAAGGGCTATGGCTATGGGGAGGTGAGAATGAATAAAATCTACATCTTTGTGTCAAAAGTACCCCCCAAAAAATCGCATTATTTTCCCTGGGCATCCATGGACTACTCTCTTTGAGGCTGATGTACGGAGAAGAGTAATGGAGGGTTGAGAGAGAAAAATGAGAGCCATGCTGCACTTGAGTTCCAGATGGAGGACCTACACCTCCAGGAGTTCTGGGTGCCTTCTTTGGCTGTGAAAAAAACAAAGAAATTGATGCCCTGCAGTTAGAGTATTCACATTGTTTTGGCTGCATCCGTGGCCTGTGGAAAGTATCACCCGTATCTTAGCAGTGACCCACAGTGCTGTAGTGACAACATCAGATCCCCACTCACTAGGCCACCAGGGAACTCCTAATTTTTTAAAATACAATTTGATATTGCATCTTCCTACTGATAAACCACTCCTTACTAGTGTTTTCCAACCTACGATATCATTTGAACAAATATTAATTACACATCTCTGTTGAGGTAGGCACTCTGACAGCTACTCCTAGATATTAGGAATACGATTACCAATAATTTCATTCCCTGCCCTCATCAAGTTCGCAGTCTAGTAGGGAAGGCAGATGGTAAAAGCAGAGAGGACTACTTAACTACAGACATTATAAAGCTATGAAGAAAAAGCATACCGGATATTTAGAATATGGACCAGTAACTAGCAATGCATATAGTTCAACAGGTCTGGATGATAATACAAATGACAGCTACTTTTTACGGATCACCTACTCTGTTCTAGGCAATATGTTAAGCGCTTTGCATTATTTCTTAATTTCACTCACTGTGTGAGTAAGAATCAGATAACCTCTTGTCACAGATGAGACTCTCACCCTGTGGAGGTCATGACGCCAGATGCTACCCAACATAATCTCAGCAACAGGCTGGGTTAGCCTGAGGGCTGCCATTTTGCCTTCTCTCTTTTAAGACACTAGTTTAAGTGTTTCCTTATCTATTGAAGCCTTCTATCCAGGAAGCTAATGTTTTCTCTTCTGTACTTTCCAATATTCTTGGTTTAAACTTCAATATACTGAAATGTAATTGGTCGGTTTATGTCTGACTCCCCCAAGGGACTGGAATCTTCTTAAGAGAGGAGACTAAGTTTTAACTTTTTTTTTTTTTTAATTTTTATATCCAGTGGAACTTGCAAGCGCACTCCTTGATATTTATAAGTATTCATAAATATTTATTGAATCATTGCTGAGTGAAATAAAAATGTGTGCTTATAGTCTAGAGAAAAAACCACCACACCTATTGGAAAATACAGATAGCATTTCATTTGAATTACTGAGAAAATATTTGAAAGGCAAACTGTTCATTAATAAGGATCTAGAATAGACCACGCACCTGGTATACAATAAATATGAATTTTAAGATTTAAAATGGACAGTATCTTTATTTCCCAACTGTTGATGAACAGTATAAATGTCAACTAAAATAGCAACTAGGTTTCAACCAAAGAGACTCTGCTAGATAATTTAACCTTGCACTTGTTTTGTAAACTTGACTTATGCTAATTGTAATGGGACAAAATATGCTTTGAAACAAGTACCCTTGTATAATATCAAGCAGTATTTAATAGAATAAGGGACCCTGGAGCTGGAAGGGACTAACAATACACTTTGGTTCAGTCCCTTGCCTACAGAAGGACCACTTGCTTGGGCCTGATGACTCCCAGGCTGAACCACAACAACCACACCCAGGTCTCCTGACTCCTACCCCGGGCTAGCTCTTCCTACGACTATCTATACTCTGCTAAATACTGGGCTCTAACACACTGTTAAATGTAAAAGAAAAAGGGGAAAAAAAGTGTTGCTTCCTACTTCCTTCTTTGCATTGCAGCAACGTACTTGTTTCCAAGGCAAAGACCACCTCAATTCAACTTCCCAATGCCTACCTGAAGCCTTCTGGGTTTGCTTCCTCTGAAAGCGTTCTGTTCATGTGTCATCACTCAATGCTTATAAAAGATTGAAATTATACCATGGCACTGGGAATCACTCACATCGTTTATTTAAGAATCTCAGAGACAGGAGTTCCCATCGTGGCGCAGTGGTTAACGAATCCGACTAGGAACCATGAGGTTGCGGGTTTGGTCCCTGCCCTTGCTCAGTGGGTTAACGATCCGGCGTTGCCGTGAGCTGTGGTGTAGGTTGCAGACTCGGTTCGGATCCCAAGTTGCTGTGGCTCTGGCGTAGGCCGGTGGCTGCACCTCTGATTAGACCCCTAGCCTGGGAACCTCCATACGCCGTGGGAGCGGCCCAAGAAATAGCAACAACAACAGACAAAAAAGACAGAAAAAAAAAAAAAAAAAAAGAATCTCAGAGACATAAGCATTCCACCTTACAATTAAATTAATCTTAACAGTAATCTTGTCTTAAATACCCTGATATTCCTCCCAGAGTCTCTGCACATTGTACAAGTGGTAATAATGATGCAAAAATTTTTCAAAATTTATTTCTTAGAAGAAAAAATAATCCAACTATTTAAAAAAAAAAAAAAAAAAACCAAAGTTCAACTCCATGTAAATAAGTTTATCATGGGTAACATGTCTATAGAAACCTAATCACTACCAGCCTGGATTCCTTGGGCCTAGCACAGTGACTGGACTATAACAGTTTCTGAATAAATATAATGTTGAGTGACTGAGTGAGGAAGCATTGACTGACAACTGAGGACTTTTTGGCACATCTTAAAGCAGCCTGTCTCCAAACATGAAAGCAGTAAATGAATGAATGAACCACATCCACATATCCATGTGTGCAGGGAACGCTACACATAATAATATTACGGTTAACATAAATGTTGATACATTTTTTTTTTAAAGTCTGACTTTTTTGAGGCCTTCTTTAACATAATTAGTGAGACATAAAGACCAGATGACCTTTTGACAACAACCCCCAGAGCTGGAAGAAATCATGCTTTTCTCCAGAACCTGGCATTGCTGCTATGAGCAGCAGCACTGGGAACTCCTTGGAAGGAGCAAAATGTGTCCTAACGCAGGGCATGGGGCACAGCTAACAGATGGGGACTGGGTGCTACCCCTGTTTTCAGGAGAAGCAGTTAAAAGGCAGATCCTAAAATCAGTTTTGTCCTCACAGCTCCTTATAACTACGGAGCTCTTAGTTCCAGAAAGTTTGTGTAAAGCCGCTAAAAGAACACTGTATGATTATAATGGACTCTTAGGTCTTGGTCCTTGCTCTGCCCCTAAGTAGTCAAGTGACTTTAGCAAAAGTACTTTTCTTTCTCTGGTGGACAAAGATCCCTCCTTCAAAATGTTTTGTTTGTTTTTTGGGTTTTCTTTTTTTTTTTGTCGTTTTGCCTTTTTCTGGGGCCGCTCCCGCGGCATATGGAGGTTCCCAGGCTAGGGGTCCAATCGGCGCTGTAGCCACCGGCCTACGCCAGAGCCACAGCAACGCGGGATCCCAGTCGTGTCTGCAACCTACACCACAGCCAATGGCAACGCCAGATCCTTAACCCACTGAGCAAGGGCAGGGATCGAACCCACAACCTCGTGGTTCCTAGTCAGATTTGTTAACCACTGCGCCACAAAGGGAACTCCTTAAAATGTTTAAGGGACTAGAACAGCAGTTCTCTGTTGCGCTGTGAAGCTAGACTGACATATATTCATGTGTGAGAAGCACTGCAGGTTTTCTGAGAGGATAAATAGAGTGATTGTAAATCATTTCCTTAAGATAAAAGAGAGCAGACTGAAGAGGATATAACATCACATCTCACTTGCATGCTCTTGTGCTTGCTTTAAAGGAAGGGAAGGGAGGCAGATTACAGTAAATTCAACTATGAGCACATTTATTTTATCTAAAGCTATTGTAAGGGACCCTAACTGATGCTGTGACAAGAAGAGGTGCCTGCAATGTTCTCATTCTCTGCAATATTTGGAGGGATTTAATCAAAACTTGGGTATGTTTATAGGAATGAGTTGCCTTCCATAGAAGAAAAACTGCTGAGAACAGTGGGGAAGAAGCTGGCTAAATCCTTGCTTGCTAGCACTGAGCTGCAGCAATTTGGATCCAAGTGGATCTCAGGGATTGGCTTTTCAGACTCCCTGGGGATACTGCAAAGTGCCCCTAAAGGAAGACTTGTGCCTCCAAGAGTGTACTGTATTTTTCCCTAATTTGGTGAGATTGGAAGAGGGCTGGTTGGGAAAGAATAGTAAGAAAAAGAACTCAAGCAAGCTTAAAATAAGCTTAAAAGTAAGCTTAAAAGTAAGCTTAAAATACCTCTCACTTTAAATATTACCATAAATAGCAGCTCCATTTCTTTTTTATTCTGTGTATGATGTAGTTTAACTAATATTTACATATAGATTTTCCTTTAATAAAAAGCAATTCTCACAGAATTATGTTGAATCATGGTTATAGGTCTCAAATTTTCATAACTGTCTAACGATTTGGACTGAATATTATCTAAGGCCCCCTGAGTCTCTGATTCAGTCTTTCTTAAGTAGCAGAGATGTGCGTGTCTGCCTACTGCCACCTGGTGGCAGCAACCTGAACTATACTTACTAAACCGTGAAGTCCCTTTTTTGCCAGGTGTGTTTGTAGTGTCCATCCTGTTTAATGATAACATCACTGTGTAAGGCTGAGGTGATGAATTTGTAAGTCGAAATGGCCTCACAGGATAATCCGGTTCGTATGACATTTTGGGAGACATAAAATTTTTGATTCTAGTTTTAAAGGCCTTTAGAAACAGATTTTCCAACCTCTCTTGGGTCATTCTGTGTTTAACCACGTTTGCAATTCTCTATTTAACCATGTTTGAAGTTCTTCCTGGCATTACTCCTTCCTGATGTATTACTAATGGATATGTTGAAAGCGTTTTCTTCTAAACTCCAAAACAAAAGTGTTTTGTTGCAATGAAATGAAAAGAATATCCAAGTGACCAGCTGTCTAGACACACAGATGTTAACACTGTTTCAAACAGAGGTCCCTGACTATAACAGCTCTCTCCCAATCAGTACTGTGCACTTAAAATACTCATAAAATACGTCCAATAGCTAAAAGCATGGACTGTCCCAAGTAGCAGACGGGGAAATCAGTATGGCAGTAGCAATTAGGTGTAAAACTATGAGCAAGTAACTCCTTGCTGTAGAACACTGGGGAGATTAATTTCACTGACTCCGTTTCCGTTGCTACATGGGGATAAAAATTCCCACCTTACAGAGCTTATTTGATGACTCGAGTGACTAGAACATAGCAGTGTCTAATCCATGTTAGCTAACTTTTTAAGTCACACAAAACACTCTGAATGCCACTGAAGGCAGGTTTCCAACCCTCAGCAAAAAGCACAATGCCTGGAGTACAGTAGGTGCTCAATACATATCTGTAGAATGAATGTGTGATTGTTACTCACATTCAAACGTTAGCTGGGAAAGGTCACTTGATAACCTTGATGCTCTAGCTCAAATTTACGTAGGTAGGAAATGGGTTGCATCACAAACCAGTGCTATGAGAATAGGACCCAGATCACGCAACACAGTACTATAAATTCTATGTCGTTGTACTCATGCCAGTTTACCTACAAGCCTATGAACTCCTTGAAGGCAGGGGCTGCATGTTCAGCATCGCTACATCTTCCACCCTGAGCATAGAGATCAAGACACGTTCCGTGCTCAGTCAGTATTTAAGCTAATTGAGCATGGCTGACCCCTCACCGCACTGTTTCTAGATGAAATTTCACAGGGTGAAGTAATTGTATTTCTCTTTCGAGATGAGAAAATGAAACTCTAATCTAATAGAATCAGAAGCTCTTTCTCAGCTACATATTGGTGATTTTAATCTTTAATAAAACCCAGTAACAACCCAGGGCTTCCTTAGAAACTCACTTGCAAGTATCTATAGGAATCAAGGTCAAAAGATGGTTAGAAGTTGGATGCACAGAGAATTTAAGGGCTAAGTGAAAAGACCCCCTGCTCCTGCAAGATTTCAGTTACTATAAAAAATAGCAAGGGGAATCCACTGTCAAAATGTGACAATTCGAGTTGCTAACTGACAACCATACAGAGTGTCAAACAAGATCCGGGGGTTTCAGAAAAGCGCAGCTGTTTGTGGTCGAAAGCAAGGCCACCGCACCGCCACAGTTCCTCTGGCCTCATTCCACTTTCAAGCGGATTGGTGGGTAAATTTTGTGAAAACTGTACTATAAAAAGCCCCGATGCAGTCCTTTCTCGGGTCTGCAGAATGAAGAGGGTCAGCTTTACTTAAGTGATTGGCTTCCTGTTTTTCTTAATTATACAAAATGAGGACAATGCAAAACACAGCTGGTGGAAACTCAGATGCTGCTCACAGCCTGAAACGCATAACTACGTTGTGGGGCAACACAGAAAAACTTGCTGGTGAGGAGAGCAGCAGGACATGTTTCCAGGGATGCGCCTACACGGCTGAGAAGCTCACTTCACCACAGAAGACAAGGTTTGGGTCTTGCTGCAGGGTGAAAATAAAGAGCGAATAACACCGGCAAGCATGTAATTGCCCAGAAGAGAAAAGAAGAATGGAAAAAAGGGATGTGGGAGAGGACTGAATAATTGGTTTGGGGTGAGTATGACTGATACCTAGAGGGCGACAAGGGGTGTCCTTGGTATACAGGAAAACTCACAACTACCCCAGCCAGTGAGAACTGAAGCTGCAAAGCATCCTGATGGGTAAGTGACAGTTGTTGAGCGTGGCACCGAATGAGGTCTCCTGGGGAAGAGAGGCCGTATTGCTTGACCAGGACTTGGAACAGGTATTTGATACGATGTGACAGTAAAGAAACTATTTGTACATTTGATGACTCCTTGGTGGATCACTACTCATCTTTCAAGGCTGAGTTCAAGTATTACATCCTCTGTGATGCCTTTTTCCAAAAATCAGGCTGAAAAAACACATCATTGCACTTCCTCCATGTCATATAGCACTCACCAAACTATCAAAGGTCATTCTGTATACATCGGCCTTCCTGCTATATCAGGAGTTCCTGCAAGGTAGAGGCTACAATCTGATCACTTTTCTAACACCTCAGCAATCAGCATCACGCAGGCCCTTAAGAAGAGCTCAATAAATGTTAATTGAATGAATTAAATTGAATAAACATATGGTTGATAAAATATAGATGTCTTTATGTGTTCAACCTCATTTCTAGAGTGTGCAAATAAATTCAATTCAACACAGCTTTAATTTGTCATGCCTTTACTGTGTGTCAGGTGTTGGGCTTGATATTGTTAGAAAAAAGCTACCTGTGAAATCTGAATGTAGGAATTAAATGCTGTTGTTGGATGGCCCTGAGTTCCAGTCTTAGGTAGCTGTCAATGGTCATCCAATTGCTTTATTGTATAACATTTACTAATTGGCCTGACTTTGCCCAGAGTTCTCCCACATATTTGCTTTCCTCTTCTGCTATATTAACAAAGCCTCAAAAATTTAGTTGAAGTAGGTAAGAAGAAATTTCTTCTACAAGAGAGCTCAGACAATCCTGGAAAGTAAGAAAACAAGCATCCAAAGATGGCTAACACTCTTCAGCATTTCAGTATGGTATGAAATGAAGTTTCTTGAGAAAAGAGGCCATATTACTTAATTAGGAGTTAAAACAAATCCTATGCATTGTATAATGTTTTTACAAATCTGCTTATATATGTGATGACTCCTTCTTGAACTTTTACTTATCTTTCATAACTGTTACAGAATAAGGCTCATTACTTATTATTGTTACATGTTATATTTCACAGTCTACCTTGCAGCTATATGTGGCCATGTGATATCTATCGGCCAATGAAATGTGAGCATAAATATTTTGTGGCAGTTTCTGGGAGTATTCCTTAAGATAGGATATTTTTGCACCCTTTCCCAAGCCCTCTTTGCCTTGCCATTTTGACTTAAGATTGAGGCATCTATGATGGATCAGCAAGAGAGCAAAAGTTTACGTCACTGACACTGGATAGCAACCTACCCTGCACTGAATTCTGGGCTGTGCTATGGGAGGGAAACAAACTTCCACTGTAGTTAAGCTACTGCTACTTTGGTTTCCCAAAGAGAATTGGAATCAGCACCTAATCCCAACTAAACATCTGTGTTGAAATTTGGGTTCTCGCCTCAGTTATGGATGAGGTGGAGGGGGGGTCGTTAACTGGGGGAATGTATGAATGTATGGGAGGATGGACCTTCGTATAATTAATGACTGAAAAATTCTTTAAGGGCTTTTCATCTGTATTTATAGAACAAAGATGGAATCTATGTCATGGCCCATAGGTCTTCTAGAACTAGCCCCTACCTCCCTTCTAGCTTTCACGTAGCCCAATTAATGATAACCACCCACCTCTGTCACACTGCAGTTTCACACCTTCTTCCCACGGATTATGTTGCCCTCTGCCCACTGCTTTACATGATTTACTTGGTCAAGATGCAGCTCACGTGTTATCTCCTATAGCAAGGCCCTCCTGACTCCCCGAGGTTAGGTGCCTCACCTGCACTTACTTTTATTTCCAGTACAGCTAAATCTATTTATTCTGAAATAAAAAGTGAAATGCACTGGAGTGGATTCACCCAGGCACAGACCCATCCCTGCCCCACCTCCTTTCTCTGTATTTTACTATCAATCAATAAGTGTCCACAGCCCAGAGAGTTAGTAGCGCTTCTTCCGCATTCACCAGCTACAACCCCCATGATGATACAAGGGGCTGCCCTACCTCCAGACACAGTATATACACAGAATTGAGCCCACTCTACCACCAGCTTATGTCCTGGCCTGGCCTCAGTCTGTCCCAACTGAGAGTACTACCCAGTTGTCTGTCTGGACAAGGGGCCATTTGTTCCCCAAAGCACCTCTGAATGCCCCAGTGCATATTTTTGACTTAGATCACACAATTGGAATCGTGCACTCTTGTGTCTATCTCTCCTCTATAAATGCTAAGATTCTTGAAAGGCAGGATAGCACTGTATCTCTTTCAGGCATGCTTTTTGAGGTATGTCAAACAGTAGGTGATACCTAGCAGGCAGCACCTGGCACATAGTAGGTATTACATAGGTATCACAAAATACATCCCACATCCATCATGGGCTTTTTGCCTTCAATTATATAGAAGACCTAAAAATCTACCCCTGGTCAATTCCCAGAGGCTGGATCTTCCTTGAATCCCGTGACAGATAGTTCCTTCTTTTTTTTTTTGGCTTTTTAGGGCCACACACATGGAGGTTTCCAGGCCAGGGGTCCAATCAGGGCTGAAGCCGCCGGTCACAGCCACAGCAACTTGGGATCCAAGTGGCGAGTCTGCGACCCACACCACAGTCCACAGCAATACCAGATCCCTAACCTGCTGAGCAAGGCCAGGGAGCAAACCCGCACCCTCAAGGATACCTGTCAGATTCCTTTCCTCTGAGCCAGGATGGGAATCCGAGGTGCCAGTCTTGATTTCCTTTACCCTTGTCCCTTCTTTCTCCTTTTCCCACCCCTTTATCAACTCAGTTCAGAAAATACATTTCAGGTGCCTCCTTGGCCAGCCACTGGACTAGAAATATGTCTTAAAGTCAATTTGTCAAAAAATTTTCCTCTGCATTTTATTTTGTTCTCTTCTGCCAATTTCTTCGTAGAGGGAAGTTATCCTCGTGACTCGAAGCTTGAGGACTGGGAAAGGGGGTTGGAGGAAAATCTGTCTTTTGACATTTAAAAGATATGTGCTAAAATTAGAGAAGAGTTAGCACTTCTATTTAATAGTGAGATGAGACCACTCACATTTGTGAACATTCAAAATAGCCCAACTGTGTGTTCCTACCAGCCACAAAGGCCTACAGTCTAAAGAAGAGTATGTGGAAAGGAAGGAGAAACTGCCTTGTCATGAATAAGGTCTGGGCTGACAGGTTAGCGGTTTCTTACTTTGGGTACTTTGCTCTCCCTCCCCGCCTCCTCCCCCCTTCCCCTCCTCCCCCTTCTCCATTCTTCTTCTTTCTCCTCCTTCTCTTTCTTCATCATCTCTGTCTCTGTCTACTCCTTCTCTTTTCCTTTTTCTTCCTCCACCTCCTCTTCTTGCAATCAGAAGAAACCTAAGACTATATTACACCCATTTCACAGAGATGCAAACCAACAGAGCTCTTACATGAATTGCTTAGGAAGAAACCAGTCTTGACCTCGACCCTGTCTTCCTCTCGGGGGCTCCTCCCCTCCCTCTGTTCCAATGTCAAGTGTCTATGGGTACAGCCTTCTTTTTGAACATTCTCAATGCCTCTTCCCCACCCATGGACCAACAGCGTATTTTTCTCCCATAGAGCTTCCGGGGAGATAACGTGTAGATGCAAAAAGCCTCAGAATTCCAGTTGCAGTTAATAGTACTGATCTGGAATGAATGAATGACTGCGTGGCGGGGGTGTGGGATGGAGAAAATGTCTGGGTTTTCAAACATGTTCAGCACGTCAGGGAACAGCATGGAAGGTACATTAAACCACAGCTGGTTAAATTAACATGTGGACATTTGGGGTTTAATTATAGCTACTTTCACTTACTGAATACTTGCCATAGATCAGGCACAGCTCTGGGTACTTCCTCTGCTTCTCCTCAGTTTGTATTTATAGCACTTTGAAGTAAATAGTTCTAGTCTCATTTTACACAGAGGAAACGGAGCCTCTGAGAGATGAAGGAGAGTCCAGATTTAAATCGACATCTTTTTGCATCTGATGTTGCAATAAATTGCAAAATTAGTCACAAGTCTTTGGAGTACTTTTGATGAAAAGGTGAGTCTATTATTTACCCCTTAAAAACGGGTTGGGTCAGGACTTGATTTGGCTAACGGAATGCAATAAAGTGATGACGTGGCCACTGGGACCCAGACCTAATGAGGTCTCACTTCTTTCCTTCTTGGGTCACCTGTCTTAAGAAGAAGCCTGAGCTACCCTCTTGGAGAGTAAGAGACCAAGAGGAGTGGAGATGATCCATTGCAGCTGAAACACAGCAGGCCCATCAGCCCCCAGGTGAGACCAGCCAGGCCGACCAAGATCAGCAGAACCCGTCCAGCAGAGCCCTGCCCAAATTGCTGGCAATTCACTGTGAGCTTTGGAAGCTGCTGCATGTTCTTGCTGGGTGTGCAAGAACACAATACCCTGGCCACCCTCCACTTGGGCCGTTTCTCAGAGTTGGATTTGCAGTGAGCAAACGTGAAGAATGAGGCAGTGTTTCCCTCTGGGACAAAAAGCCAGGGTTGCCTGATACGTGGTAAGTGATCCACAAATGGTCTAAAATAATATTAGGAACTAGATTAAAATGTTTCCTTTCAGCTATTTTTAAAACAACTATTTTTACTGACTTGCTGAGTAGCGGTTATTCCAGTTTCCATTTATATTAAGTATATAAAGTTACATTAAAAAGTGAATTGACCTAAAGAAGAGCACTAACAATAAATATATTTGAATATGAAAAAAAAACTATGATGACAGAACCTAAATGACTTATTTTTGGGAATCACTATACAAATCCATATTGCTGCTTCTTCTTTTGGGGGCGGGGTGCATGCATGGCATATGAAGATTTCCGGGCTAGGGGTCCAATCAGAGCCACAGTCACAGCAACAGAGGCTCTGAGCCGTGTCTGCGACCTCCACCACAGCTCAAGGCAACGCTGGATCCTTGACCCAATGAGCAAAGCCAGGGATCGAACCCTCACCATCATGGATACTAGTCAGATTCACTTCTGCTGCACCACAATAGGAACGCCTCATATGGCTCCTTATTGAGAGAAATGGGACTCCAAAAAAGGAGGCACTGCTAACTACAGATTGTGAATGATATTATGCTTCGAATACTACGAGGAAAAAAGCTATTCCATGTATACTTAAGACAGTCTTTCCCTCAAATAAAGCCATCCAGGAAAAGAACCAAATACCATAGGCAGCTAGATTGGAACTACAGATGTTCTGTTGGAGCAGGAGAAGGATCCTTAACATAAAAGCAAATTTCAGCTTCTATGACATCCAAGGAAAATCAGTCTGCAGGGAGGAAAAGTTGCCCATGAATCCGGGTGTTAGGATTCCACTGCCCCTTCCTCCAGGCATCAGGTCCAAGTGAAGATGTTAGCTTACCATAATGGTCATTGCCACGTTCTGGGCTGGCAAGCTCTGAGTCACTCTCAGAGCTCCTTATGAACCACTGAGACGAGCTATGAAGATTTTTTAAAGGCAGCTGTGACAAGAAAATCATAGAATGTGATAGTGTGGAAGGGACTTCATCAACTATTCAACCAACTCTTTCATTTCTCAGAAAAGGAAGTGAGGGCCAGGGGTGGGGCATCACTTATTCAGTCACACAGCAAGGCAGGAGTGAGACAGCAGAGGCTCCAGGGCTCAGGACTCTCCGCTGAGCTTTCTGCTCTGGTTCCCTCTGTGTGGTGTATTGAATGAAGTAGCCTAACTGACTGCAACATAGAGCCTGTGATTTAGGAAAAGGCAGGTATCATTCCCCAAACTGCTTTTCCTCAGCAAGGAGAAGAGAAAGTTATCTACATGCTTAGTGCTACTGAGTTTGTCTCCTGGAAATATTGTTACAGGGCACATATGACTCCATTAAGCTATTGTTTCCTTTAAGCAGGAAAAAAAAAAGAATCTTAAACTTTTTATTTTCCTCTTTCTTTCCTCCCTTCCTCTTTCTCTCTCTCTGTCTCTCTCTCTCTTTCTCTCTGTTTCTCTCTTTTTTTTTGACACACCCACAGCATGAGGGAGTTCCAGGCCATGGATTGAATCCTAGTCACAGATGCCACCTGCACAGTAGCTGCAGTAATGCCAGACCCTTTAACCCACTGCACTGGGCCAGGGATGGAACATCTTACATTGTTAAAACAGAAATATCAAATTAACAGTTTGGTGTCAATGTCTGCCTACTTGGTCTCTTCCTTTTTGGACCATGCTTTATCTAAATATGTTCTACATTTTACCACTTGGGAGCCTGATACCAAACAGACTTTTGTACTTTACTTTAAAAATTGGGAAGTTTGCATTGTGGTGCAGGAGAAATGAATCTGACTAGTATCCATGAGGATGCAGGTTTGATCCCTGGCCTTGCTCAGTGGATCAAGGATCCAGCATTGTCATGAGCTGTGGTGTAGGTCACAGATGCAGCTCAGATCCCTGTTTCTGTGGCTGTGGTGTAGGCCAGCAGCTGTAGCTCCGATTCAACCGCTAGCCTGGGAACTTCCATATGCCGCAAGTTTGGCCCTGAAGAAAACAAAAAAAGAAAAAAAAAAAAATGGAGCCATGCTAAAGCTCCTTAAAATCTTTTCTTGAGCTTTGAGTGTTGTCTATAATGATCTTAGGAATATGTTAACACTCGTGAACCCACCTGGAAGACAGTTCAGGTGAGCACAGGCTTTCCCATGCCTGGTCCCATAACGAAAGGTGCAGAATCCCATGACCCTCTACACTCAGGCTCGCTGCTCTTGGCACTTCAACTGTGGCATGTTCCTACCAGGAAGCCCCTTCCTTCCCTGAAGTGTGCTCTTGCTCCTGTGTTCCCTACCCTAATGGCTGGAATAACCATCTCCATACTTTCCCAAGTTAGAAACAGGCAACTGTCTGACCCTTCCCACTGCAATTTTTTCCTTCCTCAACCAGCATCCCCCCCAGCCAATGGATCACAACTTGGTCCAACTTGTTAATATGCCTCTGAGATTTCCCTTCTGCACATTGGCTCCATTACAACCTCCCCGGCTAGGACCACCATCAGCTCTCACCTGGACTACTGTTACACTCTTGGGACTGAGTGCCCTATTCCCAGCTGGGTCCATTTCAAAATATTTCCTATCATTGTCCCTAAAGCAATTTGCCATTTGAGCTAACCATCTCCCATCACTGGCTTCTTCAACACCATCAGTGTCTCACCGCACTCAGGATAGAAACAGAGTGACTTTGCAGACTACACAAGCTTCTCTGCCATCTTAGCCCTCTCCACATTTCTAGCTTCATCTCCTGTAAATCCCTGTTTTGTCCATATCGAGTTACTTATAGTTAGTTCCTTCTGACACACAGGATTCATACCCCCAAGGAGCAGTCACACACTCTCCACGTCTCCCACAACCACTCCTTTCTTAGTTGCCTCCTACTCAAGGCTCAGTCAGACAGACTCCTCCAGGAAGCTTTGTGCTAACCCCCAATTACCAGACTAGATAAAAAGAAGTCAGTCCAACAAGACTCTGGGCTCAAGTCCCTTAGAGCACTTTTCATGTTTTAGGATCGAGTGTCCATACTCATGTGCTTTTCTCCTATGAACTATAGGCTTCTTGAGACTTGAGAAGATTTGTGTTACGCTACATCCCGTGTAATGTTTTTCAACTTTGGCTGAATAGTGGAATCACCTGGGAAAACTTTAAAAAATATCATGGCCAGATCTTACTCTAGATGAATCAGAATCTCAGAGGTAGAGCAAGACACACTCCTTGCCTCAGGACTTTTACACTGGCTATTTCCTCCTCCTAGAAAGCTGTCCCCACATGCCCATCCCCTCACCTTCAAGTTTTCTCAGATGTCACTTTCATAATGAGGCCTCCTCTGATCTCTCCATCTAAATTTGGAAGCACCTTTTTCCCACACTGTCTCTATTAGTAGCACATCTCATTCTGCTGTATTATACAACTACTTTTCAATTATGGTTGTTGTGTATCATCTGCTTCCCCAAATGTCAGGATGACTCATTTTGTTCACTAATGTAGCATCAGTGCCTGGCACATAGTAGGTGTTTATTATCTGTCTACCTATCTTTAAGTAGATAAATGAGTGGATTCTATTCCCTCTCAGGTTTAGAGGAAAGAGATTGTTATAAAGTTATGACAGCCTGAAGAAGTGGAACTGATTAATTTTGCCTTAGGAATCAAGAAATGCTTCATGGAGGAGGAGATGATTAAGCTGAGTATTGAAGAATTTTCTGGGTAGAGAAAGAAGGCAAGTTATTAAAATAAATAGTGTCTTAGTAAGTCCCAAGTTCACATTCCAACACATTGTAGCCACTCTATAAGATCTTGCTAACACCAAAAGACCATTCAGGCAGAGGGAATGGCATGAACATAGAGATAACAAAGTGCATGGAAGAGTTCCCATCGTGGCTCAGTGACTTACAAACCTGATTTGTATCCATGTGGATGTGGGTTCAATCCCTGGCCTCGCTCAGTGGGTTAAAGATCTGGCATTGCCATGAGCTGTGGTGTAGATTGCAGATGAGGCTTGGATCCCCAGTTGCTGTGGCTAAGGCATAGCTGCAGCTCTGATTTGACCCCTAGTGTGGGAACTTCCATATGCTGTAGGTGCGGCCCTAAAAAGCAAAAACAAACAAAGTGCATGGACTGTTTGGAATGCGTTTAGCGGATAAGTCATAAGTGAAAAGACTAGACAGATGAATTTTTACCAAATTCAATAATTTGTTTATTATTAGATAATGAATTCATTTCTACAATATTACAAAGGATCAACATGTATTTTTAGTATCTCATTCTTATATATAAGCTTACAATATTAAAATCTATTTGAGTTACCTACTATCATTGATATAACTGTTGACTATATCTTTCTTGTTAGTTTTCACATGTACTTTCCATTATCATTTAACTCTGTGTGTGTGTATTTTCTACCCACTGAGACCTAACCTCCAGTAATATAAAAATGGGTCTCATGCTCTTTCTTTCACACTCATCATAGTAGTACACCCGAGTAGTGTGTCTATTGTGTCTTAGAGACAATTAACAAATAGCAGCTTTCCTGAAAATGCATTCATGTTTTCATTCGTCCAAAGAAAATGTTTATTTTACTTCCATACCTACTATATGCCAGATATTGCATTAAGGACTAGAGATGCAGACATGGAATTCCACCCCTGCTTTCAGGTCCAATTGGGACACAGAAAGGAACAATAACTGTTCAGGGATTAGGTGCTATACTGTGGGTAACCCTGAAGCACTTCATAAGCACAAAGAGGTATAGCTAATCTAACAGAATGCCAACAAGGGCCCGAGGAGACTTTCTGGACACTGTTATTCTTGACAATTTTTTTGTCCTGAAAACGATGAATATATCTTACATACATTTTATGTAGATTTAAATTATATTTTTAGAGAGATACCCACAGAGATAATTAGCATACCATTAAAAAGACACTACCCTGCTTAAATCACATATTAAAAGAGAAGTATAGTTTTCTGACAAGACCTTAACCAATTCCTCTTTCATTCAAAACTCAATAATATATAATGTCAAAAAGTTTATGGTTTGCCATGAGAAAGAGCAGGAAAAAAAAGTACTGGGATTTGGTTAAAGGGGGTCAACTTCTCAGCAGTTCCATCATTAAACTATAATCAAAGATGAGTAGTACTTAACCACGTAGAGAAGGGAGGAAGGACATTCTAAGAATAGAATATATGTGCAAAGGCCCAGAAGCAGAGGAAGAATGGCCTGCGTGGGCATCCTGAGGATGTGTTGCTATAGTACTGCTGGAATGTAGGGAAGCTGGCAAAGTGAATCTGTGGGATAGGGACATGATGCTAAAAATGCAGGAATAAACCCAAATCATAAGGGTCTGAATATGTGGAGGAATCCAGATATTACTATATCATAAGGTAATAGCAGCCATACACTAGGCATGTAATAGGGGAGTAGACTGGGAGGCAGACAGACCAATTAAGTGATCTCTGTGATAGTAATTCAGGCTCGGGATGAGAAAGGGCTAAATTAAAGCAATGTCAGTTCAGAGAGAGAATAACAGATGGAGGCGTACTTGACAGGACTTGGTGGCTGATGGAATGTGGGGGCTGATGGAGAACTAGATGTCTGGGATGACTCCCAAGTCTCTGGCTAGAGCAGCTGAGTGCCTGGAAGGTGCCACTCGCCACGAGGATGAGTGCAGGAGGAGGGGAAGATGTCAAGCAAGTTTTACGCATGTGAGGTTCAGGGTCCTGGAGTAGTAAGGTGAAAATGTCTCAGGGGCTGACTTCTGGAACTGAGCGGAAGGAAATGCACTGGAGATGCAAATGAAGAGGCCCTTGAGCACCTGAGATGCTCAGCAATCTATTAAATGCTTATGTCCTTCTGCAGTGTCCTCGGGGTCTGCAGTAATATACCAGGGGCTTCACAAAACCACATTCTTTTTCCTGACTTATAATTATACTTAAAGATATGGAGGAAAAATATATAGTAAAACAAATGCAAATATCCTATGATCTGGAGTATAAAATTTGCAGGGATTTTTAGGGTAAACTAGAGTCTCTGAATGAATTGCTGGCTCTTTGACTTGCACTTAAAATCTCAGCCTCACACTACATCCATGGAACCCTAAGCTGTGTGTTCACCCTCCTCTGGTTCTGGTCCTTTGGTGGAAACACTTAAACAAGACTGCACTAAAGCAGTTCACAGGCTCTCTGTGATTTTGGTCCCAGTGAGCAGCCCATTCAAGGGGTCAACCTAGAAGAATGAGACACACCTGTAGCTGTGAGTTAAAGGCAGCTGCTGCTCTGCTCTCACTCAGCTCTGTCTCCCCATATTTTGAAAAGACTGAAAGAATCCCTGTTGAAACATTAAAATGTGGAAAGAAACAGGCAGCGATTCGGATGTTATAGTGCCTTTGGAGTGAACATCATATTGGGGTTGCAATTTTATCCTTACTCTACCCCAGACAGCTCATTCACAGACCTTGAAATCGTTGCAGAAGTTACCTGCTAAGAGGTCAGATGCTTCTTTCATATTTGGTTGTTACCTGCTGCCTTCAAAATATGTACTATAAAGCGTAAAAAAAATTCCTTTCACCACCAGGTAGCCTCAATGTAAAGACCACTCCACATTTACTGATCTCAAACTAATAAACTTTCAGTAGAAAAAAAAGAGCATTTTTTTTAAAGTGCTAAAACTAGTTACTGAAGCCTCTCTGTTTTTATAACTTCTTATTTTTTTAGCTTTTTAGGGCCACATCCATAGCATATGGAAGTTCTCAGGCTAAGTGTCAAATGGGAGCTGTAGCTGCTGACCACACCATAGCCACAGCAACTCGAGATCCGAGCTGCACCATAGTTCACAGCAACACCAGGTCCTTAACCCCCTGAGCCAGGCCAGGGATCAAAACCGTGTCCTTATGGATATCAGTCAGATGCATTTCCTCTGAGCGATGACGGGAACTCCTAAAGCTCCTCTGTTTTATGGGAAGGCTATCTTCCATCTTTACACACAATGACTCCAGTATTTGTGGTTAACAGCTGTTTCCTTCTGCCTGCTGGTAGAACTCTTCATTTTATTTTCTTTTACAAATATTGAAAGAAATGAAGGAGCACTGCAGCAAACAACTCTGAGAAGTTTGGGATCTATTTTTCAATAAGAAACATTCCACTTATTAGACTCGTGATGCAAGCTGTGATATGAATGCAAAGGACATTCCATCTTTGGAAGTCTTGACAGAGTCAGTTTTTCTTCACTTTCTCCTCATTCAGCCAGGCCTTTCTTAGTAAAGGAAAATCTCATCACCATGTACTATATTTACTTCCTCTATGAGTCATTCTTATCATGATCATTCCTCCAGCAGCGAGCCAATTTTTTTTTTTTTTCCTAAAGGGAGAAGACGGAGTTTTTTCTTTTTTTTTTTGTTTTTGTTTGTTTGTTTCTTTTTGTTTTGTTTTTTTAAGTTTACTGAGCACCTACTATGGGACAACTCTACTAAGCTACTGCTGAAATCTAATTTTATCTCTAAAACACAATTCATATTACTATTCTAATTGTATAGTGTCTCTCATGCCAAATCTATACTAACTACAAGAAATTCTATTAACTTTTTAAAAAGTGACTTATCTGCCTTTTCAAGCAGAAACCCCTTTTCCAAAAAATTCAACATTTATTTTTTGCTCATGTTCACAAATAATGAGACTGGAACTGTGAGTTGAAGTAATTGGTGCTCATTTAGAAAGTGGTAGGACCAAGCTTCTTCTGATGAGAAAGAAAAGGCTGGCAAGATAAAGTTAGGTGAGGCGAGCCACAGCTTTAAATTCTAGTCTAAGAAGTTGAACTTGATTAGAGAAATATTCAGAAATCGATGTAGTTCATTAAGTAAAAAAAACGTGATGCTATGAAAATTATATTTTCGTGCGATTCATTACATTTATCAGGGACTTGTATTGCACGGATAAAAATTATACTAATTTTGGAGGGGGCAAGATAGGACATTAAAAAAAAGTTGGAGGAGTCAGTGGTATCAAAATACTAATAAATTAAATTAAGGAACTACATAGTTATACAGTGGCAATGAACGATGCACCAACTCTGAATTGCATGTATTTACATCCTAGATCTAGCTCTATAACTATATATCTATCAATGAATCATGGGAGTATGAATCTGAGGAATAATTTTATAATCTTCTTTTTTTTTTTTTTTGCCTTTTATGGCCACACCTGCAGCATATGGAAGTTCCCAGGCTAGAGGCTGAATCAAAGCTGTATCTGCCAGCCTACACCACAGCCACAAGCAACGCCAAATCCAAGGTGAGTCTGTGACCTACACCACAGCTCACAGCAATCCTGGATCTTTAACCAACTGAGTGAGGCCAGGGATAGAACCTGCATTCTCATGCACATTAATCAGGTTCAAACCTGCTGAGCCACAATGGGAAATCCTATAATCTTCCAACTGTAGAAAAAGAATATTTATTAAATTATGAAACTAGCTGTTCTCAATAAGGTCGAGATTTAAAAAAAGAAAGTTTTGAGTGGCAGAAAAAAGGATTTAAATTGGACTCAAAGTTTATAAGAAAAGGGAGTAGTTCTGATCTAGAGTGATGACAGCATAGCCCTTTCTAGAAATCCTTGTAGCTTAGGACAGGCATGCATGTACATTTGCTATAAGTAGCTCAGTGAAAGGCCAGGTGTCCTCCTGATTCTAGTTCTAAAAAGAGATGCCTAGTATCAGTGGTTGTTAAGAATAAAGAATGCCAATTTCATGGTTTTGCTTTCATTTGACCCAATGAAAGAAAGAGATGGGAACTCCAAGCTTCCTTGAAAGGTCTCTTTAAGCCTGATGATTTTGTGGTTTTATGCTTCATTTCACCACTGAAATACTCAGAAAATAGCCAACTCCTATCAATGACAACTCAACAGTCCCAGATATTTCAATTTCAGCTAAGATTAGATTGTTCTTAAGTGTATCTGAAAGAAGCATGGCCGATCTGCTTCACATGGTAGCATATGAATAAGCATTTGCTTCTAATTCCACCCACTACTGCTCCTTCTTTCTGTTGCTTTTAAAAGCATCTGCTATCACAGATGCAGAAGATATGTCACTATGAACAACTGCTTTATTTGAAAGAGCTACATTTCATTTCTGTCATCTCTTCAAAGTAAAACTCAACCATTTTCAGGCAATACCAGTGCAGTGAACAGAGAAATCCTTACAGGTCCACCTTTATTTTAAGGGTTAAATCTAAAAAAAAAAAAAAAAAAAAAAAAAAGTTTCTACTTCAATGTACCCTAAGGCTATGTGACTTAATATTTTTGGCTACTTGTGCTTGATACATGCAAAAGAATATATGTAGCATAAAGGGAAGTTTTGAAGTGTAGTAATAAAATAAACACCAACTTTAAAACTAGAATACGATGAGTTTGAAGCTATACTTTCTGCTAATGAACTCTGTATTTCTGTATCCCTTATGTCCTAAATTTTTTAGCATTCCTTTTATCATTTTTATGGTTTTAATATTTACACAGGAGTCTACCCCAAAACATATTGTTCAGATTTGCTTGTTTTTGAGCTTCATACAAATGTTATTGTATCAGTTTTCTTTGACTTGGTTTTCCCATTCAATATTTATCCACTTCATTTATTGTTGTTGTTGTTTTATCCTTATGGCCGAACCCACAGCGTATGGAAATTCCTGGGCCAGGGATTGAACCCAAGCCATAGTTTCAACCTATGCCACTGTTATAGCAAAGCCAGATGCTTAACCCATTGCACCAGAACAGGAACTCCACATTCATTCATTTGCTTTGCTGTGTGTATTCCACTATGCGAATATACCACAATTATATTTGCATCCTCTTGTTGATATATGTTTGTGTTTTTCTAAGCTTTACTTATTTATTTATTTATTTTCAGCAACAAAGTTGCTATAGTCAATCAATAGTTACAAGAGTTTCTCTACAGTATACAACCAGAAGTGGAAGTGTGAAGTCATAATGTTCAGTTTTATAAAATAATGTTAATTTGTTTTCCAAAATTGTGGTAGCCACCAGTAGCATATGAGAAACCATCTCAATAGCATTTGACAATATCAGGCTTCCTAATTTTATGCTCCTATAAGTGGGTATAATATGGAATTGAGTTTAATTTAGATTCACTTATTACTTGGAAGGTCTGCTATCTTATATGCTTATTCATTTTGTTTGTTTTTACTTTTCTTTCTGAAATGTTTGATGTTGGATGCAACTAGAAATTCTCATACTAAGTGAAGTAAGTCAGAAAGAGAAAGACAAATACCATATGATGTCACTTATATGTGGAATCTAAAATATGGCACAGATGAACCTGTCTATAAGAGCAGAAACAGACTCATAGACATGGAGAATAGACTTGTGGTTTCTAAGGGGGAGGGAAAAAGAACTGGAATGGACAGGGAGTTTGGTTTGGTAGATGCAAACTATTACATTTAGAATGGACAAGCAATGAGGTCCTGCTGTATAGCACAGGGAACTATATCCAGTCATTTGTGATAGAATGTGATGGATGATAATATGAGAAAAAGAATGTAAATATATGAATAACTGGGTCAATTTGCTGTACAGCATAAATTGACAGAACATTGTAAATCAGCAACTATAATAAAAATTAAAAATTTTAAAAAATGTTTGATGATATATTGACCGTTTTTTCCTACTGTATTGGTTGTTTCTATTTGTATTAGCTTTTAAGAAGTCTTTATATATTCTCAGTAAAATACTTTGTTGACTATTTCTGTTGCAAAAACTCTCTCATTTGTGGTATCTTTTGATAAATGGAATTTCTTTAATGTAAATGAGTCCAACAATCTTTTCTTTAATGGGTTTATGTTTTGTTTAAGAAATACTTCCTCATGACAAGATCATTAACTTTTCTACGAAAATGTTTAAAACCTTGTTTTTTCACTTACGTATTTAACCAATCTTTTGTTTTTCACTGTTTATTAACTGGTCTTTCTTCCTTCAATGTTCTGCCGTGCCAATTCCAAATAGTTATCAAATACTTATACCATGTGCCAGGTAGTCTTTTAGGTGTTTTATTGATAATTAATTCACTAAATCTTCATAATAACCATATGAAGTAGGTACTATTTTCATTCCTTTTTTTTAAATAATAAGAAAACTGTAGCATGGATAAGTTAATAACTTGGGTCAAGAACTAGTACCTTATTCATTTTTTTTAAATAATAAGAAAACTGTAGCATGGATAAGTTAATAACTTTTGAGGTCCTCTCTTCAATTAGTCACTGCATTTATGCAATTATGTCTTTGTTGGAATGCTTTATTATACAGTATTTCTTTTCTGATTGGCCAAATACTCCAGCTAGCTCTTTTTAAAATGAGGGCCTTGGCTATTTCTTAGCCTTTACTCTTCCCAGATATATTTTAAATTATATTGTCAAGCTTGTCAAAAAATCCTATTGGAACTTTTATGAGAATTGTATTAACTCTATACAGGTCAGTTTGGAAGACATGACATCTTTATTGAATCTTTAGATTCATAATATGGCATGCACTGATTTAAGTCTTGTTTAACAATTCTCCATCAAAGCTAACACACATTTTATTCTGTAAAGATTTTACATATATGTTGTTTGATTAACTCCCAAGTACCTTATAGGAATCTCATATTTGGCTTTCCACCTTGATGGGGCTTGTCAGTAAAAGCAGAAAAATAAATCACCTTTTTGTAAAGAAATCTGAATGATTTTCCTCAGGGTGACTTTGACTTCCCAATATCTTATTGTTCATTGCTCTCTGTTTTAGTTCAAGTCACTGTTATTCTCCTATACTGCTGCAAGCACATATCCCTGTGATAGGTTATTGCCTGCTATATTTGAAAAGAAAAGCACTTTCAGCTATTGTGATTAGAATATAGTAGAACGAAGCTGAGTTACAGGGTAAGGAAATCCTGGGTTTATATGTTCTGGATTTAACTGAGCTAGT
This sequence comes from Sus scrofa, assembly GCF_054392235.1. Lineage (NCBI taxonomy): Eukaryota > Metazoa > Chordata > Mammalia > Artiodactyla > Suidae > Sus > Sus scrofa. The sequence goes on from NC_139391.1 coordinate 18,659,735, forward strand.
CTTTCTGCCACCGATTATGTTCATTTCTCTACCTTGCAGGTATATTATGGGAGAACCTCTGATAAACAGAGAAGATACCCAACACTTTTTATTCCATCATTCCACCCTGACGCCTCTGTTTCACATTGCTATGCTGACTGGGCCCACATGTACACGAACACACCCTGCAAAAGTCATTTTATCTACCACATTTAACAGCATATCAAGCATGGAGTCTGAAAAATGAACCAAACATGGTTAAATTTTATTAAATTGACTATTTAGTTTTCTATTAAAACAGTGAGTTAAACCTCCTGGCCTGCAATCTCATGACGTTTATTTTTGTCTCATGAAGTTTCATTTCACAAACAAAATAATGTATTTATTCAAGACAGGGGTTTTAACAGATGTCTTCTCCTGATCTTTCAAAATGCAGTTCTGGCATTTAAATGCCCCTAGCACATCTGATAGCTGACTTGCGCTAAGCTCCAAACTTCATTGAGTGGGCCGGTTCATCCCTGGGTCAGATTCACTCCTGCAGTGTTTGGCAAAATACTGCTGTGAGTCTAAGTAAATCCATGAAAACCAAGTCCACTATGTTACCCAGTCTTTGCCGTTTAGCTCTCTTCTAACTGGTGGAAAAAAAATCAATGACCTTTCTGTAAAGAAATTGGAATTGCTTTCCTCTGGAGCCCCACCGCTTCACTCCTCTCTCAGAGCTCGTTCAAACCATGGCCACTGTTTCCTAACTGGACTTGGCTTTCAGTTACTCCCTTCTCCAGTGCACTTTCCATTCTGAGAACCTCACTCCTCTGTTTAACACCCATGTGTCCCCAGTTGCCTATACAAGAAAGTCCAAAGAGTTAAAGATGACCTGTATAGCTACTCTGACTATAGGAAACCCTGACCCCAGCTTCATTTCCCTCATTCCTCCCAGCCTAAAACAGACTCATCAAACCTATTGCCATTTCCTGAACCTGTCTCACAATTCCAGCTCTCCATTTACTAAAGAACATTTGTTAAGGATCTACCACGTACCAAACACTGAGGATACAGGGGATATGAAGATGCAGTCCTATCCCCCCAGTCCATGCTGTTTCCCCACCTAGAATAACTTCTAGCAACTCCTAATAACCCTCCAAAACCCATTCAAATATCTTTCTTTTCGTAGCTCTCTCTAATCACCTATTTTCAGAATGAATCACCCATTCTTCTGTACTCCTAGTATTTCTATTATGATGTCTGGATCATTAGAATGTTATCTATTGCTTTCATTTTGTCCCTAATTCCTAAGAGGCAGCCATGCGTTCTTCTGTGCCTCTGGATTGACAAGGCTGACCAGAGAATCACCCTAAAGTTACAGGCTCTGATGCCCCTTGAAAGAACTGTTCTAAGTGTCCTGGCTTTGGAGAGGAAGCAGAGAGATTTGGGTTAAGGATAGAAGGTAAAGAAGAAAAGGGGTGTCTTTGAGATTCTGGGGGGTAAGTAGAGGAGATTGCAGGAATCTGAGAAGGAAATAGAAGTCCATGGGTCAGGTCTTTGAGGTCCGTGGAAACAGGTGTGTGGGGCACCTGTAGACAAGCCAAAGCTTGGAGAGTAATGCTCCCACTTCACCAGTGCTTCCCATGCCCATGTGTATCAGGGAAGGGAGGCTTAAGACCCACAGAGACCATGGAGGTTCAAGCAATGTATTCATGTCTTCATGGAATCCAACATGCAGGGTTGACCAATCACCCAAGAGGCTCCGTGCTATGAAAAGTCAGCCTTGAGAAGGTCCTGAAAACTGTTGCCTAATACTGAGGGAGGGAGGAGAATAACAATTCTCTTAGACAGGCTAGAAGTCAAAAATTCTCCGAAATAGTATTTGAAGGCTAAGAGTCAGAAATGAAACTAAAGAAATACGATATTGAAGGCACACCAGATTTTGTGTGCTGATGTTCTTCTCAATTACACATTATTCTATTATAACATATATCGATTTGTTCTATAATTATCCATTCACCTCCTCCTCTGAATTCTGAACCCTTTGAGGACAGGGGTCCTATCTCAATTATCTCTGTCACTTCAGGTCATGGTTCAGGGTTTTGCACACCAAAAGAGCTCAATAATGTTTATCAAACAACTCTCAAAATGACCAACTATACCTGGAAAGAAACTGAAGAACTGGAATTTATTGTAAAATCTCATCTCCTATAATACATTTCATTTGAGGTCTTTCCACACACTTCTATCTATATATAAGCCAAATGTCACAGTGTTTTCTAACTGAAGCACACGATTTTCCACTATCTGTAATTTGTATACAGAGTCAAATTTCTTCTAAGCACAGATAAGCACTTGAGACATGTTCACCTCTAAATATTATCTAAGCAAATGGGAAAGAATTTGATATGACAATTTGTATAATCAGCCTTTTTCCTCCCTGTTAGAAGGGCAATGGTAAGCATCTAGGTTTGCGTTTCTACTTGCTGTCACACGTAACAACCACTGCAGGGCAAATAGTAATTAGTGTGTAATGAACAGTGTCCAATGGGGATCAGCTTCTGAATTACCATCTAAATGTGGCGATGGCAGAAAATTTACCATGATCATTGATGCCCAGCAAGTCCCAAGAGAGTCCATTCTCAAAAATCTTAACACCCTTAGCACAATTCTTCCTCTGTCTTCTTAAGCTAGCATTTATGCTTGGTACCTCTTCTTTTCCCAATTAGATAATCTCTGAGGTTAGGAAACATATCTTGAACTTTTAAAAATTCCTGATAGCATAGGCCTTTGTACTTTAGAATAGAAGAGGTCAGCGCTGAGTAAACACATACTGATGAACTAATCCGATAGGGTCCAGAATAATACAATTTTAAACTATGTCTTGTAAATATTTGCTTTCTATTTTCTGGAGGGGAGGGGAGAGCATGTAGGGAAAAAACAGATCTAATTAAAATTCTGTGATTTAAGCCACTGGCGACGTTGTGTACTTTAGTAGAGGAAGGCATTCATTCTCTTCACGTTGCTGTTGCATTCATTCCATGGATGCTGTGTCTCTACCCAATGCTGCCCAAGGACTGTACAGTTGTGAATAATGCTGAAGTCTTTCTCTCATAGAGCACACCATCAATCTTTTTTTGGGGGGGTGGGTGGGATATACATCAATTAACCAAATAAGCAAAGAGATTTAAAGCCTATGATGGGTGATGGGGGCAGAGAGGTAAGTAAGACATGGGTCTGCTCTTGAGGCGTGCCAACTAGGAAGAAACTGATTTGACAAATCAAAGATACAAATTGGACCATGTCACTCTGATTCAAACAGGGCAGCACTTCTCATTTTCTTCATGATAAAGTTCACCATTTATCAGTGTCACACAAACCTCTCCAGGGTGAAGGTGTGATTTACCTCTCTACTGTTATCTTTCATCCCCCTTCCATCTTACCAGCAGCTCTGATTGTACTGCTGCAATGACTCAGAAAACTCTACAGTCATGGTCTATGCCTTTGTCATGCTGACCATCACCGAAGCCTAAAATGACCTTCCCTAAATGGCATTCCAGCCTGCCTGACAAATGCCTATCTCATGAAGCAATTCCTCCATGAAACCTACCATCCCAAACCCCTAGACAGAACTGACTGTGATTTTGTGCGTGCTCCTCTTATCCTATAAGATTTTTTTTTTTGTCTTTTATCCTTTTTTTTTTTTTTTTTTGTTGTTGTTGTTGTTGTTGTTGTTGTTGTTGCTATTTCTTGGGCCGCTCCCGCGGCATATGGAGGTTCCCAGGCTAGGGGTTGAATCGGAGCTGTAGCCACCGGCCTACGCCAGAGCCACAGCAACGCGGGATCTGAGCCGCATCTGCAAACTACACCACAGCTCACGGCAACGCCGGATCGTTAACCCACTGAGCAAGGGCAGGGACCGAACCCGCAACCTCATGGTTCCTAGTCGGATTCGTTAACCACTGCGCCATGACGGGAACTCCCTATAAGATTTTTTAATTAAACACTGCTATACTTTGTTACCTGTACCACATGTATATTTGTCTTTTTCTAGGATGCCATAAGATTCATCAGGGAGAAGAATATATGATATTTATTTCTCTATCCTCAGCACTTAGTCCTTAGGATGAATGAAAGAGTGAACTCACCTCTTAAGACAATGGGCAATGTTCCTCAAACTTGAGTACACTTAGAATGAATAGGGGTTTATAAATCCCCATGCCTAGGCTGCATCCACAATCAATTAAATCAGAATTTCTCCAGGGTGGGATCCAGGTAGTAAGATCTTTAAAATTCCCCAAAAGATTGCAAATTGTAGTCAGGATTGAAACCCACTGACCTAAGGGTTCAGTGAGTTATGGTAATCTTTCTGAGTATGGTTTAAGGTATGTGATATAGGTATAAACTAGAGTTCACTGAGTTAAAGTGTGAGTAGTGAGAAAGAGGACAGAAGTAAGTATAGACCAATAGAAGGCTAGTCTCTTAAGATTTTCCCTATAGCTAATTAAGTTAGGAAACATAGCCTTAGGTGGCATTAGCATATTAAAGACTGAGAAATCATTCAGCAAAGAAAGCTGTTTACTGTTGTTTAATTCAACATTTTCTAAATTTACATGACTTCAAAACATTGCTTTTTCCTGCCTAACACCTATTATCCAGAGAGATGACAATACAGACTTTTCCTTCAAGAAGTTAGGTGATAATGGGAGTGCCTGTAATGATAACAGCTTGGAGGAGGGAAGGAGTTGAGAGATTTCATTTCTTTAAAAAAAGGAAGACTGTCGTCTTTGCAAAATCAAAGGATGGAAGCACTGGGAAGGGAGAAATTGAAGATGCCCTAACATTTATTTAGCATCTTCCCTGTGCCTGGTCTGTATGCTCGGGAGACAGAGAAAAGAGGTAAGTACTCCATCTGGGAGCAAAAACCTCAACCAAGAAGTGGCATTTGAGTTGGTTTTTCAGACTAGCAGAGAGGTTACCAGGAAGAAAAAAAGGCAAGATGACAGTCTTAATAAAGTGTGAGAAAGGAGCATGATAGAGCAAGGTCAGAGGATAAAGGGAGTTGTAGCTAGAATATAGGCATGACCAATAAGACATGAGGCTAGAAAATTAGACTAGTCCATATATAGTGCTTTGAAGGGCATGTGCGCCAATTTTGGCATATATGAGATATAAAATAAAGAATGTACTATATTTATCTTACAGAAAAATCACTTTGACGGCACTGTGAGTGATAGACTGGAGGTGGATAAACCTGTGACAAAGCGACCAGTTCTGAGCCTCTTGCAATTATGGGACCATTGCAGGTTTCCATGGATACAAGCAGGCCTAGAAAATTAGTAACAGAGTATGGAATATCATGTGATCTTGATTGGTTTAAAGCAAACCTCCTTCCTCAGGACTCTCGGGCATGTTTCCAAAATATAAACTCAGCATTGAAGTCAACTGCTGCTACGAAAGTTCTTTGGAATCATGGAGATGACCCGTCATGCAAAAAGTAGATCACAAAATGTAGGTCACTCAAAAAAAAAAAAAAAATCACAACAGGGCTTTGCAAAATGGAAACAGAAAATGATACTCATTTTAGATTTATTTTTGGGGTCTTGTACTTTTCTTGAAAGTATTACTGTGATAGAAAAAGTTCTATTCCTAGGTTTTATTTTGAGATGCCACAAACTGCATCTTAATGAAAGCCTTTGCAATCGTCAAAACTATCTCATGAAGAGGTAAAGCCCCTTTGTAGAAAGGGAACAGGTTCTCTGCTTATCTGAATGACAAATATGCAAGCCGCTGAACCTTTTCATGTCCAGTCCCTTGGAGAGCTACACGGGCACAAGGTGTTTCGCAGACCTGCACAGACCACTCTTCCAAAACGAAACATATTTTGGCTCTCAACTCAAGGTAGAAATGACTTCACAGGTTATTCCTGTTTTAATTCTTCCTGAGGTGATTTCAAGCTTTATTCAGATTACTAATGAAAGCTTAATATGTTTGTTTTAACCACAACTAAAAGAATAAAAGAAGAAATGGCACAAAATTATGCATATGTTCCAGATGCTTTCCTGTTTTTTAAGTCATGTGTTAAAGACTATTTTGTTTTGGTTTTTGTTTTTGGCCCCACCCGTGGCATATGAAAGTTCCCAGGCCAGAGATCCAGTCTGAGCCACAGCTACAATCTATGCCACGTCTGCAGCAATGTCAGATCCTTAACCCACTGTGCCACAGTGGGAACTCCTAAAGACTAGTTTTGAAGTAGGGAGGTAAAACTATCCCCTAGTCTGATTTTTTAAGCTTACTTTTAAAGAAAAAAATTAAAATAAACAGACACTACAGAATAGAGACATTGCCAAAACCAAATATATGGCATCTTAAGGGTAAGAATTAAATAAATATTAATATAGAAAAAAATCCAATGTCTGAGAAATTTAAATTAGATGTTACAGGAAAAAAAGACTTTTAATGTTTTTCATTTTCTACATGTACACCTATCATTGGCTAACTTTAGGCTAAAGAGTTTTATTAGGCAAACTACGAATGTCTTATCAACTGTAAAAAGGATCAGCTTCACTCTGTTGAAATTCCTAAAGGAAGGATGAAGTTTAGGTGGCAAATATCAGTTCAACTTAAGGAAGGCATTTCTAATGATTAGCAGTATTGCTAGATTAAAAGCGCAGCCACTGAGAGGGAGTGTGCTGTCCTTCACGGGTGGAATTCCAGTAGAAGTGAAAGGGCCAGTGAGTGTTGCATCAGAAAGCATTATGTATGAACCAGACAACCACTCAATTCCCTCTTGATTTGAGATGACATATTCTCAATGAGAACTGAACTGAGGACTGAACTCTTAACTCTATGGCAAGAAATCCATCACTTTCCTAATCAGTAATTCAAAATACTATTTCTGGAAGATTTACTATGTATCAGGTTCTATGCAAGGTAGTGATGGTAACAGATTGAATGTCTTGTGCTTATGGAGTTTAGAGTCCAACTAGGAAGAGAGGCACAATCACGTTAATTATAAGAAAGGATGATGACATGGACACATGCATTTTTCTTCCTTTTAACCATTATTACTATTGTTACACAAAAACACTTTTTTCCTGAAAAATTGATGCTATTTTCAAAGCACTCCATCTTTCTCCATCTCGGCTTTCCCAAATGCGAGAATGCAAACATATCAAGTTGTTTTAACGAGAACAACAACGAGGCCAATGGAGGTGGAGATTACACTGAGAAGAGGGGATGAGTGGATATATACATTCTTCTATACTCTAGTTTTGGTATTAATTTATTTGTAAAGTGTAGATGCTTTTCAAGGGTAAGGGGGGATGATACAGCCATGGCAGCCATGGACCATGAGAGCAGCAGTCAGTTATTGTGGTGTAAATAAAGAAAACCTATCTCTAAAACCTTGACTTTTATGCTCGATAATGGATAAATTAGGCTGACACCATCAGAACCCATTAATCGATTATGGCATCAATAAAACTGGAACAAGGCGTCATGTGGTCTCCTGATGTGAGATGTTAAGAAGTAGCCAGTGCTGCCCATAAAACATTCCTGCCATTTGAAAGCAGAAAACAAAAAAACCCAGAAACACAAAAATCTTCAATCTAATCAGGCTTCTACCCTAATTAGCAAGTTATAGGAAAAGGAGTAGGAGAAAAGGATTCAATTAAAAACTATCACAAGAATTATTCTAGGCAAATCCAGAATATGGAAAATTATCTAGGGTGTGTATCCTAGCTTCTTTTACATGCATGGGATGAAAAAAGAGGGGAAGGCGATTAAAAGGTATTTAAGATTATATAAACCATAGAAAATTTGTAGACCTTGACTGAATCCTAATTAGAACAAACTAATTACAAAAAACACCACTTTTTGTGGTAATCATTCTATAATACAAATGTGTATCAAATCATCACATTCTACATCTCCCCCTCCCTTAGGGCTGGACCTGCAGCATATGGAAGTTTCTGGGCTAGGGGTCAAATCAGAGCTGCAGTTGCAAGCCTACACCACAGCCACAGAAACACCAGATCTGAGCTGCATCTGAGACCTGTGCCACAGCTTGTGGCAGCACTGGATCCTTAATCCACTGAGCAAGGTCAGGGATTGAACCCAAATCCCTACGGACACTATGATGGGTTCTCAACCCGCTGAGCCACAATGGGAACTCCACATTGTACATCTTAAAGTTACAAAATGTTATATGTTTATTATGTCTCAATGTAGCAGAAAAGGGAAAGCAAGGGAAATAAAGGGAAAAAAAGCTAGTTTTACGACATTTGGGAAATACTGCACATAGACTAAATATTAGATATTACTCATGAATCATTGTTAATTGTCTTAGTTTGATAATTATATTTTTGTTATATTAAAATAAAACTTAACTTTTAGAAAACCATGCTGAGCTGTTTATGGGTAAAATTATGTTTTAAATTATTACATCAAACAGATTTCAAATAAGTGGGAAGGAGCAGATAGACGAAATAAAAATGTGAATATAGGGGTTGATTATTCTATTCTCTCTACTTTTGGGTATGTTTGAAAATTTCCATAATAAAAAGTTTTAAAAAACACTTTCCCTTGGTGATAGGGAGATATGTCTGACTCTCATACTCGAAGACCAGAGAAAATCTTTAGCTATAAATATAAAGACTCATCATGATTTCATAAAGCTGATAGATTCAAAAACAAGTTGGTACACGAAGCACAAGACCAGTTTTATAAAATGGTGGAAAATGAAAACCAAAAACAATGCGAGGTTTTAGACTTGCGTTTGACGGAGTGTTGGAAATGGGGTGTAGAAACACCTTCTGAGAGACGAAAATGACAGTAATATATAATATCAGATTGGGAATTTCCACTGTGGTGCAGTGGAAACGAATCCAGCTAGTATCATGAGGATGCGTGTTCGATCCTTGGCCTAGCTCAGTGGGTTAAGGATCCAGCATTGCCGTGAGCTGTGGTGTGAACCGCAGATGTGGCTGGGATCCTGCGTTGCTGTGGCTATGGCATGGGCGGCAGCTATAGCTCTGATTAGACCCCTAGCCTGGGAACTTCCATATGCCATGGGTGTGGCCCTAAAAAAAAGAAAAATTAAAATAAAAAAATAAAAAACAATTTAAACAAAAAAGGAGACTACCTGATGAATGAATGTGTCAGATAATTCAAAAGCCCTTTTTTTTTTTTAAAGATTCTGATACACTTTATCTTGATTTTAAAAAGTATTTCATCCATGGCCAAAGTTATAAAAACACATACAAGAAAATACAATTTTTGAGAAGGGAAGAAGAGCTGATACCTCAAGCGCAAGTGTGTTGGATCCTGAGAAAAGGAGAGGAACCTCTTTCAATGTGATAGAAGGAAAGCAAAGAGCCGCCCAAGAATCAAAGGCATTGGTAGAAGATGAGGGCGTTCAAAGGCAGATGTCTGTCTTAGTGAAGCAGGGGGCCAAGACTTTGGCTGAGAGTAAAGGAAATGATCATAGCAATGGATGATGGAATTTTTGCAGGACAAGAAGAATAAATTCAAGAATGTGTGGATAGGTAGTGATGGGAGTCAGTGGATTAGAAGTCTCTGCGCAATCAATGTGTTTTGGCAACGGCGGTAGTTGAGTAAATAAGCTTGTAGAAAAATCTCTGACTAACTGGGCATAAATGTAATTTGGCTTCCAATGATTTTTCAAAAATAGACAGATTGAAGGGGACTTTGTGGGAAAAATCAGTTTGAAAGTAAAAGATAATCCTACAAAGCAAGACATTCATTCCAAATTTATCAGTTTTCTAAGTTTTATTCTTGTTTAGGTAATATTTAAGCATCTCCTACGTTGGTATTCCTTAATCTTGTCTTCACATTAGAATCACCTGAGGAGCTTTAAAAAGAATCCTGGTGCTCAAACTGCATTATAGATCCATTCAATTAGACTCTGAGGGGCCTGGAAATCAGTATGCTGTAAGACCCCCTCCCCCAAGGTGGCTCCATTTCACAGCTGAGGTTGAGACACTGGTGCTAATATAGCTATTTACCTAAGCCCATTCAACTGTTTTCCATTTTATCTAATGTCATTCATCGCTGAATCCTGAGAACCTTTCCCAGGAACAAGGCCTAACCAAAACTCAAGTACACAGAAGGATTTTGAGCTATTTTATCCACATTGCCACCACCTGAACTTTATTTTTAATAATCTGGTAGGTCAGAGCTTAGGAGCCATGGTTTAGTAGAGTCTGTGAAAACTGCCTCACAGGACAGCACCCATAATTGGGGCTCCCCCTTCTACTTCTGTTTCTAGGTTGCAGGCTCACCTAGGTAAAGACAGAATTCCCCAGGCACCTTGGGCCATTCTCTTCCTTCTTACTATTGTGCTCTCTGTCGGTGCAAAACTGAGCAGTGCCCCTGTGGACAGACCCATCTACACCTTACTCTTTCTATTTTAGACGTTCTGTACCTGACTGAATTTGAGTGGCACATTCTGGCATCTCAGCTTCATAAGGGCAAGAGCAGGATACCTACCTTATACCTTCAGGTTTAACCCACAATGGTTTCTTGCTTTTTATCAGACTTGTGCATTGGTGAACATGCACTGAAAAATTAATCTTCAGTTATGAAGTAGTACTCAGAAGCCAGATTAGCTTCTATGCCTTATGTATAGATTCCTTAATCAGAAACCTCATGAAGAGGGGGATGAGGTACAGAGCAAGCATAGTATATTTCTGGGTCCCTGGTCATCATACCATTATTAGGAAAAAAAATTTCAACTGAAACCCTACGTATTTCTTACTAGTTTGTATATTTTCAGTTTCTTTTTTTATCACTTGCTGCTAGATGTTCCCCCTCTCTATACTCTCAATAATCTGTGGGGTCAGCATAATGGTTGCTTTTTTACAGATGATTAGCAAGGTTAAGGAATTTGTTTTATAACATAAATTGGTGATGAGGCCATAATAGAACAACTACCTTGTTTGTTATTTTGCGAAACCCATTCTTCAAGAAGGTAAAAAGGGAATTTATCAATTTGATTGTGATGATCATTGTACAACTATAAATGTAATAAAATCCCCTGTGTAATAAAGGGAATTTATCATGTACAAATATAATAGTAAGTGTTCAGTGTCAGGAACCCACCACTAATAAAAGTAAATCAGAGCTTTTGAGCATCTTCATTCCTAGCCTACTCTAGCATTTCTGAGTGTTTCTCAAAAACAACAGGAAATTCTTCATATACCAGTGGAATATGTAAAATTAAACCAAGGCTTATCATCGTTTATTAAAGAATGAGAGGGGAAAAAATGGAAAGCATAGCTCTTTATCATTTATCCCAAAAATCTGGTGTATGATAGGTTTCAAGGAATGTTTAAATGATTGCTATAAATGCCTAAAGCTTAAATGCCCAAATACTAAGGCTTAGCAAAAGATAAAAATTCTTATCATAGAGAATATTTATATTTGACTATTTAAAATATGACCTTTGTTCACTTCATTATGCTAGGATTGTGTGTATAAAGGTAGTGACTCAGCCATGCTGAAGCTGTCACTGCTCTCTTATTTTTATGGAGATTGTACACTGGTAATCAGAATGCATTATCAAGAAAAGATAATGAGGAATGATGCTTGGTGTTGACATGTTATTCCAGAAGCTGTAATGATGCATTTTCCCCTGAAAGAATTATTTTGAAAAAAATAAAAATAAAAAAGGAAGAACTTGTCCTTTAATATTAATATATTTTTCTGGTTATGTAGGCATCAAGAAAAATACCCACAAACACAGTTTTTGAGAAATAAATTGGTAAAGGCTTCTGGATAGAAATACAGTGCTACTATTAATTATTTCATAGCTTTAAAAATAGACCTAGCCTTTGATCCAGCTATTATTTCATATTCAATAATTTATTCTAAATAAATGGAAAACAGACATTTTGCAAAAAGGTATATGAAAGCATTATTTATAACAGTGAAAAGCTAGTATTTAAATATCCAGCAATAGGAAGTGGCAAGATTTGGTATCTCTGTAGAACCGAACCCCAATTAACCACTAAAATGTTCTTAAAGAATATTTAGTCACAAAATAATTACTCATGGTAATGTGAAATGAAAGAGCCAAAGAAATATGCCTAAATCGACGTTGTTTGTATAAGTAAATAATAAAACTAAATTTTGTTTTTTACACAAATGTATGCTCTAAATTCTCTTAAATAAATACATTTTGCTATAGTTAGAAGGTTAGGAAAACACATTATTTATCGATAATTTTTAAATTCTGTTGTAGAAAATAGACTGGACTAGAGGTTAAAAAACCTGAGTGCTAAATGGGTAGGTCCCTCTAGGCCAATTCTTTAACACTTAAGGTCTCATTTACCCTTTTGCCTAAAATATGGTCTAGATTTATTATTTTCTCCCTTTTCTCATTTTATTGGTTAAAAAAGTAGATAGTGATCTTAAAAAACTTGCTTGGTTTCATAAAAGTATTAAGTAATGGAAATGTATTAAATAATGGAAATCTTACAACACTAAGCAACTCAATAACCTAGTAATACTAAGCAATTACCTTAGTGAATTGAACTGAAATGAAATCAATTCAATCTATCAGTTTCTAAACAAGAGACATACACAAGATTGTACTAGATCACTATTAAGTTTCTTTTCCAATTCATAAACCTTATGATTCTATTATCAATCTAAATTTACTTCCTTAGGTCTTAAACCATTTCTTCATATATTAAAACAATTTAGTTTCCTATTATCACCAAGATCCAGGTGTAATTTGATTTCGTTTTCATGTACCTTTGGAGATACAATGGAAAATAGAATGATCAACTTGGGGCGCTGCAATAGTCTCCTTTAGATTTTACCTTTTATTTTGCTTTAAAACATCAGCTTCCTGAACATGTTATCAGCTCTGCAGACAATCTTAAAAGTATACTGCAAATTGTCACCTCAAACATTAATTCATTCAGTGTTTCTTCACAACAAAGAACTACTGTTGCTGAGTTAAATGAAAAGAAGAAAAGAAAAAGTGCAAAACAATTTACACAAAACTAAAACCCAAAGCTAAATGATAGACATGCATTAAATAATGCTCTTTTGTGAACACATTGAGAAAATTAGAAAATTCTAATTTAGAATCAAAATATAGCTTATCTTTGAAAGACATATATTAGAGAAAATTCTGAAACATGAATAGCATAAACCTAGATCAAATATAACATCCAAGAACCTACTTTTAAGTCTTCTACAGAAAACTAATTGCTCTGTTTGTGGTACTCTAAAAGGATATTATCTGCATCCTTAAGAAGGCTAATCAGTCTGTCTTGAACTTGTTTAACTATCTCTATTAATAAATACTGAGATATTAAGGGCAGTGGCAAGGTCATTTACATCTCTATTTGCCCAGATCATGATACTCTGTACATAGCAGATCTTCCATATATATTTCTAGAAAAGCAAATGATTAATTTAAATAAAACTACATTTTTTTTTCCTACTCGGAACATGACTTTTCTTCTACAAAGTCAAATATGACTACAAGGCAGCCATTTACCTCTAAACTTCAATTTGCTCATTGGTAGAAGCTGATATGCATCTTCATTGCCTACAAAGTAAAGTTTTGGGTGCCAAAGAATATAAATAATAAGTCTAAGAGCCCTTTAGTATAGCTGTGAAAGAATAAAGACAAAGCAATAATTCTTAGGTGTCAACAGGAAGGGCCAGGACTAGTCATTCATTTTATTCCTCTCTCTTATGGGCTTGCCCACTTTTCTGGTCCTCAATTCCTGAACCTGAGCTATACTTGACTCACTTTTTTTCTCACTCCACTCCATTGTCAAGAGCTATCTTCTAAATTCCTACAATATATCTTAGTTCAACTTTATTGCTCTATGCCAAGATTGTCCAATTCACTATTTTACAAATATTTCCTAAGCACCTACTCTGGGCTACAGTGTTGTGGGTATGCTGGTGAACTCAGTGGTCTCAGGCTCCTATCCCATGGAGCTTATACTCTGGTAAGATCTAAAGAAATGGGAAATAATACCCAATAATTCGTTTTGCAGTAAAGAATACTGACACTTAACCCGCCCTGGGGATAAGGAATGTTTTTCCCCCATAAGTGACATCATTCTCACTACAACGACCACACCACACACACGTCACTGTCATTGTCATCATCACCATCATCTTAATCTGTAACAAACAGCTCTGTGCATCAGACACTGTCTTTAGTGCTTTTCATGCATTAACTCACTTTTTCTCACAAGAGCCTTATTAGAGAAATACTATTGTTTCTACTTTATAGTCAAACAACAACAAACGAACAAACATTCAAACAAAACTTGACCAAATTTTGATTAACTAACTGAAGTTTTGACTAACAAAACTTAATTAATCTGATGTTTAAATTCAGAACCTGTGAGGAGTTCCCACTGTGGCAAAACAGGATTGGCAGCATCTCTGGAGTGCTGGGATGCAAGTTTGATCCCTGGCCCAGCACAGTGGGTTAGGGATCTAGTGCTGCCACAGCTGTGGCAAGGGTCACAACTGTGGCTCACATCTGATCCCTGGCCAGGGAAGTCCATATGCCACAGGGTGTTCGGAAAAAAAAAAAAAAAATCCAGAGCCTATAATCTTAAGCCACACTACTGCTTAAACTATTCTAAAACCAGAGGGATGAACAGGAATAAAAGAGAGAAGAGATCAGTTAATATTCCAAGAAGCAAGAAATACAAGCACAAAGGTCTGCAGATGAAAGGGAAGGGTACATTAAGATAACTGAAAAAAGTTCAATGCATACAGATCCTGGAAGGGATGGAGGTGGGGATAATAAGATATTGAAACTAGAGAGATTGGCAGGAACTAAATTATGTAAGGAATTATAAGTCAAATTAAGACGTTTAGACTTTATTTTAAAATCCAGCTATTGCAATAGCTGTCCGACTGGCACTGATTTCATTCGACTCATTTATGTGAGGCCACTGTCACGCAGGCAATGTTCTAAGTGCTGGAGATATAACAAGGAACAAGATAAGCAAGGTCCTGAATCTCAGTGAAATAATTTTAAAAATAAACCAGAAAGTAAGAGATTGCTAAATACTATAACGGACTAAAAATAGAATAATGTGATAGGAAATGATGGAGTCAACACTGGCTGATGTGGAAAAGTGTCTCAAAGGACACTGGCTTACATTCACTCTGGTTTATACTCAAACCTGTAGCTCAACAATATTTTTTTAATAATCTGTTCTTAATATTTTATCATAATCTTTTAAGTTTTTATTTATAAATTATATGTCCATTTAAGAAATATAGATGGATTTAAAGTAAAAGTGAAATTCCTTTTTATTTCTACTCCAGAGGGATAATCATTATAACTATTTGGTATGCATCCTTCTTGATAATTTTGTCCATATGAAGTTTTTGCTTCCACATAAATGAAACCACAGTTACAGTTTGATACCTGTTTTTTGTTTGGTTGGTTGTTTTTTTTTTTTTTTTAACATAAGGTCTTAGTAAAGAAATATCTAACTCACCCTTTTGAAAAAACAAAAGTACAAGCATTTTGTTCAAAGTTTTTACCATGATTTATTTAATATACTCCAATTAATGGACATTTCATTGTTATTAATGTTCTAGTATTAGACAACATACTACTATAGATAGCATGTATTATTAGCTTTGAGTATTCCTGAATTGGGACTTTAGGATATAACAGTATAAATAAAATTGCCAAGTAGAAAGGTATGCACATTCTATCATATTGTTTTCCAGAAAGTTTATGCTAATTTCCAGACTCATAATTATGCACAATTTACATCAGTGATGATAGTGCCTATTTTTCACTTGTCAGTACTAACTGCTACTAATCTTCTAAAATCTTTTTTAATCTTCTAGGTGAAAATGATCTTATAAAGCCCTAATTTGCATTCTCTTGTTATTAGTGATATTGAATGTCTTTGCATACAAGCATCTCTTTATGAGGATCAATCTGTAATACTGAATAAGCAGCTGTGAAAAAATCCCAGAGTTCCTCACTGTCTATTTAAAAGGTGCTTGGAATTTTGTTTATTTGCTCCACAAAATGCCTGGCTAGGTTTTGCATTTGCCACAGGGTTGATTTCTTTCCAATTTTACCAAAATACAATTGACATATAGTATTGCATTAGTTTAAGGTGTACAACATAATGAATTGATATATGTATGTATTATGAACTGATTGCTACACTAAGTTTAGTTAACATCCATCACTTGATATAGTTAATGTGACATTTATGGCCCTCTGTTTACAATATACCTTTCTAGGCTTCTGTTTTACAATTTCCTTGCATGACCCCTGCAGATAGGTCTGCTCAGTGATCTTTGATTACATTTTTTCTTTCTCATCACTGCACTTGTGATTATGTTGTGGAATTACTAATCCCATTATTCCAGCCCTAGCTCTCTCTCTCCTTGAGATCTCTCATCACTCCAGTCATAAATTCTCTAAAATTCTTCAGTGCTTTTCTGGTTCTCTTAGAGCACTGATTATTTTCTCTTCATCTTAATTTTCTGTTGGCTATTCAAAGTCACCTTTAGCATAGTACCTGGAAGACAACAGCTGCTCAAATACCTCTAAAAGAAATAATTAATTCCAGCAAAAAAAATTAATTCTATTTATTTCACAACGCAGAGCACATTTTAAAGACATTGTAAAAACATAATGTTGTTTTTATAATTAAAACAGTTGCTTAGGTACAACGGAAGGAGAATGGGGAAGAAAAGGAAAATGACCTGTATGTTCTTGCCATAAAAACAAGGAAATAAAACTTGGGGTAGAAAGTCATAGAAGAAAGTGGTGGTTTCAGTTTTTGTTTTTTGGGTTTTTTTTTTTTTTTCATTTGTTTGTTTGTTTGTTTGCCTACATAGCTTCTATCACTGGTCCCCTCCTACCCCAAGATCTGTTCAAAACCCTCCCTCCTTAAAACTCCACCTGTACCAGTCTTTACTTTCTCTGGATTTTACATTGCTTAATTCAAATGTTATATTATCAAGCATTTCGTTTGTCTCTAAATTATTTCTACTTTTTTAATCCTTTCTCCATATCCAGGATCCAAGGACACTTAAACCTTAAATCCTTTCGTGTTCTTCAATCTTCTAAAACGGTCTGACCCTATGGGTGCTTAGCAGATATTTTCAGATGAGCTCCTTCAAGACAGACAGTGAGTCACCAAGATATCTCACTATCAAGGGGAAAGGGCTAGAATTTATTAAGCTATAACTACAATCCAGCTGATTAACAATAACAATTTTGTATTTTGTGCCAACCACTGAAACAAGGTATTATGTTCTCCATTTGAGAGTCAGAGACAGGTATACAAATGGAACTCCGTTCAGGGAGGCTCCAGCCCCTGTCTTTCTTCCACTCTGTCACATTGAAAAAGGTAAGTAAAAACCTCAACTTCTTGATGCATAACCTTGCTTAAGTTGAAAGAGACTAGGCTATAATGATGCACTCATAAGGGGAGGTATGAGTAAGATTTCTTTGATCATAAAAGAAGAAAGGCCATTTCTTCAGGAAGGTGATGCCAGTGGACTTTAAAAACCCTTCACCTGGAATTTTTGCTGTGGCACAGTAGGTTATGGCGCTGGTGTCACCACAGCTGTGGTGTAGGTTGCATTTGGAGCTCAGATTCAATCACTGGCCTGGGTACTTCCATATACCACAGGTGTGGCTGAAAAAGAAAAAAGAAAGAAAAAAATCCCTCACACTGACACTGACTCTATTAGAGAAAGACTCCAGTAAGGATATCTAAGAATCAAATCTCAATTTTTTTTCTTTAAAATGACCCCTCTAAGAAGATAATTCCTACACTGGGAAATACATGGCCTCTAGAGCCAGGCAGCTCTAAGTTCAAAGTCTAGACTCTACCTCTTTTCTAGCTCTGGACTTAATCAGGTTACTCTCACTTAAGATTATTAATAAGCATCAGTTCCCATATCTTCTCACCCCACAGGGTCAATTCAAGGTTCAAGGAAGATGACCATATTTCTAACGTGGGTCCTGGCCTATAGTAAGCCAGTTCAAAGTGTTAGTGGCCTTCCTCTCATACAGTCTTTGTCCACCGGAAAGAGAATAGCTCTTTGAGGCAGATTTTTTAAGTGACTCAGAGAGCCAGCCTCTCTGAACACCTGTTTTGCTATTGTTGTTTTTGAAGTTGGGAGGTGTAACGACATGGCCCTCTGTCAGATTCATGCAACCGTGTCAAGTTAGGCTTGGGGGAATCAATCTCTGACCTCAAACTGAAGATGATTCCTCAGAAGCATTTCTCCAAGGACTGATCAACACAAGACTATGCTGTCTTTAAAGGTAGGACCAGAATCAAGTACTCGGGTTACTTAGCACAGAGACTAGCACCAGCCAATGAGCAATATTAGGGTTGCAGGCCAACTTCTTTAAAGCAAAATTCCTTCTTGAAGATTTTACAACATGAAAGACCAAACTAAAGATAATCATACTTGATCTTGTTTGTCTGTTTGTTTTTACTTGCGGTACCAGTCCCTAGAGACTTGACCAAGGGCAGAAGCAAGCTGCAACCACATCTGGAAAGAGTCTTGAAAAGGCACTCTTCACACGCTTCTCTGCCGAAGCAGTGACTCATGAAATTCGGAACGTGCTAAGATTTGGTGAGGAGCGCTTCATATAAAATTAACATAAACGAAAGGTTACTTGAGGGAACAGTGCACTACTTTTTTAGGTGACCCAGTTATGGCTAAATTTGGAAACCTGGCAAGCTTGCTTCTTCCCTTAAAACAGATCTCACAGAAACATAGGATACTATGAAGCCTCGGGGCCCAGATCTTTGCTGGGCCATCAGGAGTGGGAAAGGCCTTTGAAAAAGCCAGGGATGTGGATGTGTCTGGTCCCCTCAGCTTGCCGTGGAGATCACCGTTTCCCAGAGTGTGGTTTGTGGGAGAGGAATCAGAAGAGAGGAACTCATAAACTACAACCTATTTAACACAGCTCAAATAGCGGTCAGCATATGCCAAGCACGATTTAAACAATGCTTATCCCCAGAACAACCTTATAAGATGCTTACTATTCTTTTCATTCTGTGGACGAAGAACTTAGACATACATTAATTATCCTGCCACAAGGCAATGAAGCTAGTAAGTGACAGAACCTGGGTTCAAACGGAAGCAGTTTAGTTCCAAACTCTGTGTTCTTGATTTTTACACTGATTTTTAATGTTATGTAATGTTACTCCATATAGTAAGACAACCACTACTGTTTGGATTCTGGCACAAACTGGCGATTGTCTCTGAGAAGTAAATGCAGTTGGAGCGGTTTAGAATGCCGACTCCAGAGTAGGCTGCTTGGCTTGAATCCTGCGTTCTACTCCCATAAGCCAAGTGTTCACAGGTAACATAGTTAACCTCTCTATGCCTCAGTTTCCTCATGTGTATATTGGGCACAATAATAGACCCCCATCTCATTGACTTTGGAGGATTAAATAAGTTAATATCTATAAAACGCTGAGAATCATAAGTGACACAGTACAAATGATCGATAATTGTTAATTATCATATATTAGAAAGAGAGACACTATCTTGCTTCTGGGTTACAAAAGAAACACCATAATGCTCATTGATGTTGGTGAGAAGACATGTATAGATGGAAGTACATAATCTTTGGTATGTGATAGACTCACCTCCAACTCAACCTTGTAACCTTAACCACCTGAGCCCTATTTTCTTCATCTGTAGAATGGGTTAACATACTCTTCAAAAAAGTGTGGTGAAAACTAAGTGAGATAATGCGTATGAAAACATGGAAACTGAAATATGACCAATACTCAGATAAGATCCCCTGCCTTCCCTCTATATGACTGGCCATGCTATTGGAGGACACTGAGTGATTTTACCATACTCTAGCATTTTTGCAACCTGAAATGACCTATGACAGGCAACATTTAAGGCCCAAAGACATCTAAGGGCTTAAGGATATTTTTAAGTTATTTATGAGAATTATAATTTGGATACTATCTAAATGTCCAGTAATAGGAGGCAGAGCCATTAAATACGTCATCTATATGTTATTCTCTGCAAACATCTAAAATTATGACTTTTGCCTTTTATCCTAACAATTATACCTTTATAAATTTATTTTATGTCACATTAAATCTTATATGCTGACATATATATACACATATACACATTATATATGTGCATACACATACATATATAGATTATTATGTAGTAATTGTTAAGGGAAATAGCTGAAAAGTGACCCATTATTTATCAGTAGAGCACTGATTAAATACTAAGGGTTAAATGCAATGAGATGTGCAAATGACACTGAAAAAAAATTAACTATGCCAACTCTGAGTATTTTAGTAATTTTTGTTTTCTTCCTTATACCTTTGTATTTTCCAAGTTTTCTATAATACACATATTGAAAGTAAATAATTGATAATAATTACTATTCTCTAATGAGCATCTATTACTTTTGTAATCAGAAAACAGAACACATACTTTACAGAACATTTTCAGCAGTATTTTCTTAACCCCTGATACTTCTTAAATCCTTCATATGAAGCACATATCATTAAAAAAAAAAAAACTTTTATCAATATAGTCATCATAAATAGTTTGTGAAAGGTCTCAGTTAGTGACCCAAATCAGAATTATCCTGGAGGAGAAGCCAGGTGGCTTGTTGGGCTCTGCACTGAAAGACACAAAATCTACTCCACTACTGAAGAGGAGCAAGGACTAAGCCAGTGGTGGGAGGCCCGAGTCACAAAGTCAATGGAAAACCCTTCTGTCGGAGTTGGCCACTGAACAGAAGGGTTGGTAGTATATAGTGACCAATAAGGATAGTTCATGTGGCCCCAGGGTGGGGGGCGGGGTGAGGGTCAGATGCTTGGAGAAACTTAAAATTCTGTCACTATTGGTCTCCTGACTGAGAATCTTGGTTTTTCAACTCTATCTATGAACCGTGCCTCTATGCTACTATTTGTATTGGTGACCTAAGTGATGGTACATAGAAACCAGTGATTATAATCATTAAAAAGCAAAGTAGCTAGTGAATCTACTCTACACATAACTTCCTCATTAGAACATTTACAATCTTTGTAGAAGTGAACTACGAAGATTTTTCTGTGACATTGTTGCCCAATCAGAGGTGATTTCACTTTTCTGGAATATGACAGCTTTATGCTAAAGATGTTCATGGCAATGTTGTTTTTAACAACAAAATTCTGGAAGCAATCTAAACATAAATGAGTGGGGATAGTGTCACTATTATTGTGATATTTTTTCTCCCCAAGATCTATCATTTTTATTTGTAAAGTTTTATTAAAGCATAATTGACTTTATTACTACACATATTTAAAACATACAAGTTTTTGACTTCTGGGCTATATAAATTCCTCTGAAACCATCAGCTCAGTTAAGATATTGAACATACCCATCACTCCAAAAAGTTTCTTCATACACCTTTGTAATCTTTCCCTTCCACTTCTTCTCATCCCTAAGCAGCCACTTTTCTGCGTTCTTGCATTATAGATTGAGCTTTCCAGAATTGCATATAAATGGAATTGTATAGTAAGTACTCTTTTGTGTCTGCCTTCTTTCATTTAGAATACTTAGTTTGAAATTTACATGACGCTGCATGCATCAATAGTTTACTCCTTTCTGTTGCTGGGTGATAGTCCACTGCATGCATATGTCACAATGTCCTCATCCATTCTGCTGCTGATGGACGTTTGGGTATTTTCACAATTTTACTATTACAACAAATAAAGCTGCTATAAACATCAGAGTCCAAGTCTTTTTTTTTTTTTTTGGCCTCTTAGGGCCACACCCACACACAGCCTAAGGAGTTTCCCAGGCTAGGGGTCAAATCGGAGCTGTAGTTGCCAACCTGCACCACAGCCACAGCAACATCAGATCCAAGCCAAATCTGTGACCTACACCACAGCTTGCAGGAACGCCAATCCTTAACCCACTGAGAGAGGCCAGGGATTGAACCTGCAACCTCATGGATGCTAGTCAGATTCATTCCCACTGAGCTATGACCGGAACTCTGAGGTCTTTGAGGAACTATGTAGACACATGGCTTCATTTGTCTTCAGTAAATATGCAAAAGTGGAATGGCTAAGTTACTTAGTAGGTGATGTCTATGAATGTATACACAATGTAATACTAAGTAAAAGGCAAGATTTAGCCACATGAAAAATTTCAAGAAGAAAACACTAAAACTAGAGCAGTTGTTTAATTCGTTTGATGGGACCATAGGTAACATTTTTTCTTTTCTCATTTTGTAAATATTTTGTGATATTGTTAAATTATTTTAACTACTTTTAAATAAAGGGAAGGAGTAATAATATTCATTAAATACCCACCATATGTGGGATTATATATACTAACATATATATTAATAAGAGAGAGATCAGTATTCTATGTATCTACATCTATATCTATGCTATTTATCTTTGCAGCAATTTCATGAGATAATTATATAGGCTCAATTTCACAGATGAATCAATTAAGACTTAGAAAGATTAAGTCATTTGTCCGATGCCCCATAGCTAGTAAGTGGTGTGACTATAATTTGAGCTCAGGACCATCTAGCTCCAAAAGTCCTGTCCTTTCAAATCTTTAATCATGTGTAGCAGATCATATATCCTTATAAAACAGAGTGCATGGATGGAACATTGTGAATTCCTGAATGCAAGTCCAAGGTGATCAAGATTCTGTTGAACAAGTTTGCACTGCAGTGTTCTGTGAGGCAGCCAGGCTGAACGGGAACACTGCAACACGCTGGGGACTGGCTTGATCTAATTTGAATTCCTCCAAGCAATACTATCAGGACAACTGATCTCTCTTGAGGCACCAAGACTTCACACAATGTTCAGGATAACCAAATCAGGGAGGAAATATTGGTATTTTATGTCCAATATATACTATTGCAACACCAGATAGCAGTTTATCAAAGTCATGCTAGGAAAAGAGTCTCTGTGAACTAAGTCATCAAAGGGAAGCTCAGTTCTTGGCAAATCCCTTTGAAAACTTCAGACTTGGCCAATATGTTGGCCAGCTCCCTTCAGAGGGAAGAAGTGCTGACTCTACCACTCACTAACTGTTTGGCTTGGGCAAGGTATGGAATTCCCTCCAAGAGTCGACTTCTTCAACTGTAAAGTGAGGAAAAGAGTTCCTATGAAAAGAATTGGTCTTGAGAGTTGAGAAACGGGAAGTAACAGTCAGTCTGATGCCCTGTACATAGAAAGTGAAGATTAACTACTCTTATTATCTCTGCAATTGTTTCGGATGCTTTTAATAATACCACAGACTCAATGCCTAAATGCCACAATAAAAAGATGAGCTGAGAAGAGTAGAGAATAAAAGTTTTTAATCCTTCTTTGGAATTCTTCAAGCTCCTTTAGAACCTGCTTTTCTAAGCTTTCCTATCTCAAGTCATCTAAATCAATGGTGGAAATCCCTTGCCCAAGAACAGCTAAAATGGCCAGACTTGGAACACTCACAGCAAGAACACACATTCTCAGGTTGAAGTGACATCAGACAGCCACCAGGTTGGAGGCAGACACAGCTGTAAACTAGACCCTTGCCTGCCTCTGCATCTTGTGTTATTTCCGTGGTCAGATGGAATAAGAGGCATGAAATCATCTGATCAACTGTGAAAAACTATGAATACATAACAATGGTTTCAGATCAAGTGAGGTAGCATTATATATTATTCATTCATGTATTAATTTTTTCAATAAATATGTGTTGAGTACCTATTATGTGACTGGAATTCTGCCAGATGCTAGCAAAGCAGAAACAAACGGGCAGTGAGTTCAGTTAAGTAGATTCATTTTTTTTAAAGTGCTATTTTTTTTGATAGACATCTGTAGAGAGTGGGGAAACCAGGGAAAAAGTTCTTTGGGGAAAAGCAAGGAAGGTCAGCAAAGGCTTTAGAAAGCAGGTAATGTATGAGCTGGCACTGAACTTAAGCAAGCAGAAGGAATAGTGTGAAAGCCTGACAGACACACACCTGTGCTGGGGTGGGTAAAAGGAAAAAAGAGTAAAATAAAAAATGATGAAAATTAAAGTTGGAGAGTCAAGGAGGATCCAGATCATGAGTTACCTGTGACAAATACTGTAGTGCTTAAATTTTAACTTATATCAATGTAGAGGAATAGATTTTATGTAATAGAGAAAGTAGGTTAAATGTGCATTTAGAACAATCTGATGTCAGGAGGTAAACTGTAGTCAGGGAGACCATTTAGCTTGGAGTCTGACAAGTGCTAACTAATCACTTTTTTTTTTGTATTACCAATCTGTTTCCTTATCTCTAAAATCCCTTCCTATCTACTTAACAAGTTTTGAGATCATGCGAGTGAAGTATATTATAAGATGTAGAGCACTATACAGTGAGAGATGTATAATGATCACTGTTATTCTGTCTTGCCATTTTCACCATCTGGACAATCAATTCAGCTACAGGGGTTAAATCAATTGTGCTGTAATCCACATCTGCTGTTTCACAGGACTTTCCAAGTAGCCATATGAGCCCTGCCATGGTTCTTCATTTTTCAGGAGTTAATCCAATAAGAAGGAAGTAAACATAACTGATTGAACTCTTAAGTGAAAGCCACACTTGATTACTCAACCAAGCATTCAAGCAAGCGCCCAATTCATAAGGAAGATACTGTTCAACAGAATATTCCCCCATTGATTTGTTCTGTCACTTCTAATTGCTGTGGGTGAGAGTTGCATAACATGGAAGGGATTAGGTGTCATGACTGTAATTCTGGAGTGGAGAAACCAGTGAAAAATAAATGTAGCTTTAGTTTCACTAGATAAGTTCAATAGCCACATTAAATATAACTCTGTACCTAAAGCAGGCACCTTACACATAGTAGACTTTTAATAAATACAGACAAAAAGCAAACAGTCACAACCATGAACACCCACTAACTACCGTTCTTGATCACCTAGAGTGTTAATTCAAAAAAGTCTGGAAATGGCCATTACCTCGCACTATCATTAGAAGATAAATGAAATTAAATTTGTGAAGGTGCTTAGGAAATCTAAATAATTACATAAACTTAGGACATTAGAGTTGTTATTATGGTTAACTTCATGTTGAAGTTGATGGGGAATAGTTTCCTTTTTTTTTTTTGCAGATGAGTAAATGAAAGCACAAAGCAGTTAACTTTTACAAAGAAATGTTAGAAAGGGGATTCCGAGCTCATTGTCCATTTCCAAGTATTCCTCTTTCCTTCCCTTTCTTTTACATTTCCATCCATCTAACAAATATACAATATTATTAAGGTGACCATGAAATTCCTTATCCAAAGTGGGCACTATGGAAAACCAAAGTGTACTGTTAATCATTAACCTGGGAAAACTGGAGAAGAAAGCCAGGACTTTCTTGGGTAACCTTTCTGCCATAGATAGAATGTTTACATCTCTCCAAAATTCTTAACCCCCAATGTAATGGTGTTCAGAGGTGAGGCCTTTGGGAGATGCTTAGGTCATTAGGGTGGAGCCGTCATGAATAGGTTTAGTGCCTTTATAGAAGAGCCACCACAGAGAACTCCCTTGCTCTTTCTGCCAGGAGGACACAACAAAAAGATTGCTATCTATAAAAGGGGAAGCCAGCTCTCACCAGAGAGTCAATCTGTCAGTGTCTTGATATTGGAGTTTTCAGACTCCAGAACTGTGAGAAATAATTTTTGGTTGCTTATAAACTACCCAGACTATGGTATTCTGGTAAAGCCTTCAGAACTGACGATGACATTAGCATGTTTGATCACTAAGTGTTATGCACTGGAAAGAGGAATAAATAAGAAATTGTATTTTCTTCAAACCCGACCAAAAAAAAAAAAAAAAGAAAAAGAAAAGAAAAAAGAAAAAATATAGACAAAAGCAATGAAAGAGGAGCCCCAGTTCATTTCCCTGGTGCAGTGGAAATGAACCTGACTAGGATATATGATGTCGTGGGTTTGATCCCTGGCCTCACTTAGTGGATTAAGTATCTGGCACTGCCCTGAGCTATAGTGTGGGTCACAGACACGGCTCAGATCCTGCATTGCTATGGCTCTGGTGTAGGCTGGTGGCTGCAGCTCCAATTTGACCCCTAGTCTGGGACCTTCCATATGCCTCAGGTGAGGCCTTAAAAGGCAAAAAGGCAAAAAAAAAAAAAGAAAAAGAAAAGAAAAGAGGTGTGTTATTCAAGAGCATGCAAAGATTTTGGTATAAAAGAGTAAAGGTTCATTTCTGTGGAAAGGTTCCTTTGTGCCATATATTAGATTTCAGATATAAGTGATATCATATGATATTCGTCTTTCTCTTTCTGACTTACTTCAGTCAGTATGAGAGTCTCTAGTTCCATCCATGTTGCTGCAAATGGCATTATTTTGTTCCTTTTTTGAGATCCTGCTGTGTAACACTGAGAACTATGTCTAGTCACTTCTGATGGAGCATGATAATATGAGAAAAAAGAATGCATATATGTATGTGTAACTGAGTCGCTGTGCTGTACAGCAGAAAACTGACAGAACACTGTAAACCAGATATAATGGAAAAAAATAAAAAATAATTATATATATAAAAAAAAGAGTAAAGGTTCATATGGGTAAGTAGAGGGAGAGAAGATTAGAGAGGTGAGAAGAGAGATGATCTTGTGGCCTTAATATGTTTGCTAAAGACACCGTACTTAAACCTGAGAGCTACTGGAGGATTTTAAGCAGGACATCAATGTGATCAAAATCTGCATTAAAATGTTTCCACTTTGAACCCTCCTACATTGTTGGTGGGAATGTAAATTGGTACAACCACTACAGAAAACAGTATGGAGGTTTCTCATAAAACTAAATATGGAACTATCATATGATCCATCAATCCCACTCCTGGGCATATACAAAACTATGATTCAAAAAGATACATGCACTCCTATGTTCATTGCAGCACTATTCACAAGAGCAAAGACAAGAAAACAACTTAAATGTCTATCTAGAGATGAAGGGATAAGGAAGATGTGGTACATATATACAATGGAATACTACTCAGCCATAGAAAAGAACAAAATAATGCCATTTGTAACAACATGGATGCAACTAGAGATTCTCATACTAAGTGAAGCTAAGTCAGAAAGAGAAAGACAAATACCATATGATATCACTTATATGTAGAATCCAAAATATGGCACAGACTAACCTATCTACAAAATAGAAGCAGACTCACAGACATAGAGAAAAGAGGTGGTTGTCAAGGGCAAGAGGAGAGGAAGTGGGATGGACTGGGAGTCTGGGTTAGAAGATGCAAACTAGAACAATTAGAATGGATAAGCAATGAGGTTGTACTACATAGTACAGGGAACTATATCCAGTCTCTTAGGATAGAACATGATGGAACATAATGTAAGAAAGGGCATGTATATATATGTATGACTAGGTTACTTTGCCATACAGCAGAAATTAGCACAGCATTGTAAATCAATTAAACTTTAATAAAATGTTTTTTAAAAGAATAAAAAGATTATAAAATATAAATATAAATAAATAAGGAAAAAGGCAATGTCATAAAATAAAGGAAAACAGCATCAAACTGTTATTTTATAAGAAACAGAAATATGAAGGTTAAATAAACATATTAAAAGATCCTCAACACTACTCTGCATCCAGAAAATGCAAAGTAAGTAAAGTAAAATAATTCAATGACATTTCACATCTGCTAAATGGGAAATAAGTACATAAGCAATTTGGAAGAGCACAAAAAGCAGGGGCTGTTGGCTAATTGACTGCCCAGTTGGTTAGTTCCTACTAATAAGCATATTCAATTAGCTGGACAAAAGTGAAGGTCAGTCCAAGTGGGCAGCTGTAGATCTTAGACTCATCAAAAATATGGGCAGTAACTGCGACCTAGGAACAGTATGAGAATGACAGTGTGTGCATGTGGGATAATTTATTTGGTGTGGGGGGGGCATGCTTAGAATACTATCAAGCTGAAAACTATACATACAGTGTTGGAAAAACCCCAATTACCTACCAAGAAGTATAAGGAACCTATAACACAGGAAGTTGCTTGTTGAATTGTATATTAATAGAACAATTTGAAGCTGCTATTACACTCTTAACAGGCCAACAGTAAGTGAAAAGGTAGGGACCCCCTTTTGCCACACCACACATCAGAGGGCATAGTTTGATGTCATTTACCACTTAATGGTCTATCTTCAGAGAAGGGGCTCTTTCATATTTAGGGATTTTGCTACAAAAGCAACCTTTGGAAAAGCCAGCATGATTGAAGGCAGAGAAGTATCTTCCTTTGTGTCAGAGAAAAATATTGATATTTTTGAGGCATCTTTATCCTGAATGACTTTTTTGTCTAACTTTGATAGATAAATTGGTATAATTTTCAGTTTGTCACCAGAAATAGTCTTTCTTGACGGTGTGTGTGACTTCATGGCATGCTCTGACAAAAGAACAGGTTCACGATATGGGTTTTGCGAGTGGGATCAGTCTGATGACAAGTGTTCTTGAATACGGAATCCAAAAGGTATTAGAGTCCTTCCTAAGAATCTAATCCCATGGCGGATTGAAAACTTTACACATCTGTAGTTATTACTAAATAAATCCTAATTCTTAACCTATATTTATTTTGGCTAATGAAGGTACCCACATGTGAGCTGCCTCAAGGAAGGAGACGGGAACTCTAACTGCTGGGGATTGAGGGGATACTCCAGGGGGGAGGTTTTAAAGCAAAGGTGTGTGTAGATCTGGTATTCTAGGCAGAGGAAGTGGCGTAAAGAAAATATTAGACATGATCACAGAATGAGGAATGATGTGCTTGTAGCAATAGCACAGAATTAATTAAAAGCTCCAAATGGCAGATCAAGGTCTGAACATGGAAAGCTTTGAATGTTGTGTTACAGCTCTATTTTACAAGAAATGGAGGCTATCGAACACTACAATACTTCCTCAAAGTTCTTCACATCTGTTGGCCATCATGGTATCAGAGGAAACTGAGAGATAAAACAATCTCTGGATGGTCTACCCCTGAAATACCTCTCACACACAGTTTCTCCTTTCAACTCCTACAGCCTCCAACCAAGTTATTAGCTCTAGCCTCCTAACTCACTTGCTCTTTTGTCTCTTTGATTTCCAGAGCACCCTATCAACTATAAGCAGAATATTCTCCAAAACAGAGATCTTTGGTTATGCTGCCCCTTTGCTTACTGTTGAGTGGCTTCTTACCGATGACTAGATATATCTCAACTTAGTCCTGAGCTTCCCTACTTACATGTATTTGCTTATGGTGTTTCCTCCACTACAGAAAGAAGGATCACTGAAGACTATTCCTTCACAAAAGGAATTTCTGATCTCTCAACACAAACTCTTCCTCTCCCTATCCAAATCCCACCATTAAAGTTCAATTTAAGGAGAAGTCTTTCCACTTAAACCTCCCTGATCTTTTCAGCTGTATATAACAAAAAGTAGTGGTTATATACCACTTTCAAGCTTTTATAGCATTTCTTGGCTCATATAGCACTTAAATCTCTAAAAGTAAGGCAAAGGTAGAGCAGGAATATTATTACATTTGGGCAGATGAGAAAATAGAAAATCAGAGTTGGAGTGACTTAGTGATAATCAAGGAGCTTCTGACTCCAAATCTCATTTTCTAAACCCCCTACATCACTTGCATCCAGAAAATCCTTAGGAATTTTCCCTATGTACATTGTTCCGATGATGATTATCTTGCTCATCTGTTTTTAACATAACGGATACACACAGTATTTAATAAAGAAATGTCATGCTAATATACCCAGTTCAAATGACTAGACCAATCTGAAATAGTCTGGCTTTTTTCCAACCACTGTGGTATATAAATGGCCTTTCCCTCACAACAGAAACATTTTACTTTCTGTGATGGCACAATTAACTCCATATTGCCGTGCATCTCAAACTGCATTATATTCCACTTACCCATCATTCTTCGTCCCTTGTTCCTAAACAAGTTCAGGGACTGTGATTGACTCCTCTTTGGATCCTCAGTGCCTAGCTGAGTATTTAAAACACAGTAGACACTTGAGGCGTATTTGTTCAGATACTTACTATAATGGTGAACTATGACAGATAACATTTGAATAATGTGGCTATGGCTACATATTCACAGCTGCAGTTCTTCTACTTGGGTCAAAGATTTGGGAAAGAGATCAATAGACAACATTGAAGTTTTAAGAACTGTACTGCCTTTCTTTTATTCTTTTCTTTCTTTTTTTCTTCCTTCCTTCCTTCTTTTTTTTACTGCCCTGGAACATATGGAGTTCCTGGGTCAGGAATCAGGGATCAGATCCAGATCTTCAACCCACTGCACCAGGACAGGTACTGAACCCACATCCCAGTGCTCCCAAGACATGGCTGATTCCGTTGTGCCATAGCAGGAACTCCTAGACTGCTTTTCTAAAGAGCTTGGTCAATTTGCTTTTTGTACTATGCCTATGTCTATACTATTAAGGCAGTAGGAATGGCATTATAATATTCCTGCTATTAATACTACCAGCATCACTGCTACCACCACTGTATCTGTTAGTAATTCTAAAATGGGATAATAATAGCATCTTACTTCCAAGGGCTATTTCCCTAATGGAAATGATGGTTATAAAGCTTTAAAACACCTCCTCCCACTCAGTCAACATAAAACAGTTGGTTGTTATTAGTTTATTTCTATTATGTTTATTGTTATCACTATGAGCACAAGTATCAGAAGGACCACTGTGGCCATAACTCCCATGAGTTGCCACGTACGGAGCACATACTGCTCAGACACCGAATGAGGTCTATCACGCGAAGCACTGTTCTTTGTCACAATCCCACTAGGTTCACATTGTCATTCCCACTTGACAGAGACAGACACTAAGGACTACAGATTTGCTCAACAAGATCTTCCCTGTGGCATCCTGCTTTGTAATCATCATTAGCATTTCCAGTGACCATCGTAGTTCAAATGGGATATATACTCCCTCTGACCCAGACATCTTGAGAATATAATACAATTCTCCTACAATACACTTACCCCCAAGAAGGGGCCCTTCTTTCATCCAAGTCAAAAGCCTTTAACAATTTGGAGATTACAAATCTAAAGTTTAATATCAACCCCCTGAAGCCACTGCATGTCCCCAAGACACCATTCAACAGAAACCACTCCTTACCAGAGTCGCTTTTATTCATTCCTAGCAACTGCACTAGAAAGAGGAAGCAGCAACTTGGCTGAATTACAAAACTGTCTGCTCCACTTTTTCTGTACAAGATGCTTCTGTATCACTTATGACTAGTTCCCATCAAGACTGGGCTAATTATGTACTTTCCCTACTCAAGGTTACTCTCTAAGTGTCACCTAGAAATCGAATTAAGTCTGGGGTGTCTTCTCAGAGCACCTGCGCATAACTTCCGGGTACTCTGAGAACACAAACTTATGACCCTCAAAATAGATCTTCCAACTCAAAGACACACCCCGTTTCTATTGGAAGGAAAAGATGAAAGTAATAAAAACTTCAGGGAGAAACACCTTTGGCCTAGATTACCTTCACTTCGGATTCAAGACGGCAGACATTTTCCTAAAAACATCGGTACGCAGACAAGTATGCAGTTATCTAAAGTTTTGACTGTTTTTCTTAATTCATTAAACTCTGCACTCTTCCCATGATGAGCCAGACCACACTTTACCATGCGGGGAAAAAAAAGTAATTTGGAAAGGCTAGATGTTGATTTAGACTATAAGAGCGTAATAGAATAATCACAGTTGTACTATCACACAGTCCACTAATCATATCAACATTTTCTCTTTCCCCTTACATTTTAAATGAGAAACTTAGTAAAAGCTTTAGGCTGGGAATAAAGAATTAGATGTCAAACACAGAATATACTCTTCCTTGTCTTCATCACCATCATCTGTTTGGTAATAATTATGATGATGAGTGCTGTTACTTGCTGAGGATCAATTACTTAGGGCCTGGTTTGGGTGCTTTAGATGCATTATCTTTAGTATTATGAATATATAAAGCAGGTGTCTTGCCCCCATATTAAATAACATGTCCCCCTTTCAACTGTACCAGGAGATCTTAAAAGCACACATGTATAACTCATAACCAGTTTCCAAATTTACATTGTGGGGAGTAGGAGGCAGACTGTTTTCTGCGGGGAGCCCTTATCTTTGGTACCGTTGGCAATAAAGTCCTGGGCAGAATCTCTCTTCACTTTGAAACACAGCGCTTCTGGCCTTTGAAGCCTGGGGTGGGAGGGAAGCCACGGGTAGCCCGCTCAGCAGTGGGAAGGTCCAGCCTATCAGGAATCCTCCTCCACACCATTGATTCATCCAGCAAATGTGCGCTCTTGGAAGCATGTGGGGTCTGGGGCGGAAAGCTGGAGGCTTCAGTCCCTGCCCATGACTCAGAGGTCTGAAGGCAGCAGAGCTTTATGACACAGAAGGCTGAAAAAAATACTCTGGCCTAGGAAATTGAGAGGGAAAAAAAAAAAAAAAGAAGGAAAAAAAAATCACATCCTAATAAACCCTAAAAAATGAAAAAGATGCTGCTTAGAAAACCAGCAACATGGCTCAGGTTATGGAAATAGGAGGCCAGCTCGAAACTGGCAGAAAAGGAGAAAGGCAGATACCAGGGCAGGAAGCCCAAACTGGTACTCCCCGAGGTTTCCTAAGCAATGCTCTAGAAGCACCTTCTTCTCCACGTTTGTTATATTTATGCTCTCATGCTCTTTGGAGGCCAAACCAGTCGTCCACTACACATTTAAAATATCCAGAACACAGTGGTGTAACATTGGCAACTTCAGAAACATTTGCTTTAAACACAGA
Organism: Sus scrofa; assembly: GCF_054392235.1. Taxonomy (NCBI): domain Eukaryota; kingdom Metazoa; phylum Chordata; class Mammalia; order Artiodactyla; family Suidae; genus Sus; species Sus scrofa. Next base: position 18,692,537 of record NC_139391.1, read on the forward strand.
CTACGCACAGTCATTTATTCAACAGTCTCATTTGTTATTCATTAATTTTGTTTCCTGTATCATTTACCAGTCATTAAGTTCAATATAAAAAATACGTAAATATAAAAAGCTCCTCAGACCTACAAAATATGGGGGGGGGAGTTAAGGTTCAACTCCATTTCTCTGAACTTTTTACAGAATTTATAGGATTTACTAGAAAAATTAAATTAGCACCTGATTGTGTACTTCCATATTATTCTAGTATTCTAAATGAACATGTTTTACAGCATTCTCCCCAGAGCTCTGCAGCAGAAATCTCAGTAAAGGTTTGTACCTGAAAGTAAAAATGCAGGCTGAAGAGGAAGCGGACCTAAGTTTGAATCCTGCTTCTTGCCATATATCAGCTATGTGACCATGGTAAACTAACTACTTGACTTCCCAAAGCTTCAAATGCCTGTTCTGAAAAATGGGGATATATATATATATTCCTATGAAGCTATTGTGAATATTAATTATCATTAATATACGTATATCTCCTAACACAGGGTCTGGTGGCAAGAGCTCGATATTCTTTCTCTCCACCTCCCTCCTTTTTTTTTCTATATCTAGATCACTTATTTGTTAAATTTTTTCCTCCCTCTTTTAGCATCAATAATTCAACATTGCCAAGGATTATTCTCTGATTATTCCAAGGCCTTCATTTATTGGGTGCCCATATGTCAAGCAGTATGGCAATGCTGGCCAAAGAAAACATTGTATAACCTCCACCCTTGAGGGATTTTGATTATACCCTTCTTAACAAAATTGACCTGTGAACAAACTGTTGATTTCAAATTCTTTCAATATAACAATTAATTAACTTGGCTATATTCCATTTCTCCTAAAATATCTCTTGCTCCATCTTCTCTTCCACCAATCTTGGCTCTATCATGCATTCTTAATGTATGAACCATGTACATTTCCTTGAATTTGATGGGTACTTGCTCATCGTCCTGCCTTTGCTTATGCTACATCTTTTGCTGAGAATACTTCTCCCCTCCAGGTTCACCTTGGTTGGTCTTTCTGGATATACTTTGAGCCTTTCTCTGGAGCTTTCTCCAAACTCTTGGGCAATTTGAAGAGTTTCACCTCTCTGCTTTGTGGGGACCTATGTAAGTTTCTGTCTCAGAAGTCATTTGATTAGGGGTCGGGGGACAAGGATGTCAGTTGGCTTGCCTATCTCCTCTATAAAATAGAGACCTACTTGAGGACAAGGATTTTTTAATTGTTTATCTTTGTGTTTCTCTACTCAGCAACATGCCTGGTGAATAGGTGGTGATTATTCGCTGAATAATTGAATGAAATAACAAATGGTCTGGCTGTGATCAAACAGAAAGAGAACAGGTGACTGATGTTTGCCAGCACATAAAACAGGTTTCCTCAGTCCATTTGTTTGGAACAGCCCTCAGAGCTTTCTGCACAAGGCCAGGTTTCTCTGACAAGAACATTTGGTTTCCAAATTACATACTGCACAGCACGAATCCTTCCTTTCCTGCAACTGCCTGTTAATTATAGCGTCACCTTTGCTCTGTCTTTTCCTGAATCTCATAATTCCCGAGATCCAATAGCCAGTTTTACTTAGGATAGTTGACCTTTAAAAACAAGCCCCTCTGTCCCAACCCTTGTGTAAAAACTATTTAAAAAACCACATGAGACTGCTTAGAGTTCAAAGGTACCATGACATTATTAACAAATTATTTCCAAGTGGAAACAATTCCCCTTTGTTCCTTATTCACACGGGATAGGAAAAACTGGCCTGCTTTGGGGAGCAGCTGTGGGAAGGCTGGGGGCTGTCACTGGAGATGACAACCCCTTCCAGCTCTCGAAGCTGACAGTTCCTAGAGGCCAAATGAGAGATTCAACTGCTGACTTCATTTGATCACACTGGCAGAAGTGCCTGGAAAAGTTTCTCTTCGTGCGAAAAATTTCAAAGATTTCAAATTCTTTCTCAGGTTCTAAAATCTAGCAAGTATTCTGACAACGCTTTTGTCATTCTCTATTTTTTTTATGGAGAGACACTGGGTCTGTCTCATCTGCTGGTGTCCCAGGTACCTAACACAACTTGACAAAGTAGGTGCTCACACACACACACACACACACACACACACAGAGCCTGTAGAAGGAAGCGTATGGTTGAGAAGGAGAGAAAGGAAAAAGAAGAAAAACAGAGAGGGAGGAAAAGCTCCAGCGAGAGCTGGGGGCGGGGAGACAGGGGGAGCCGGGAGGAGCCGGGAGGAAAGAGGGAGGGAGACAGGGAGGAAGAGGAAAAGGAGGTGAAGTTCCTCACGCCTTCTGCTCATAACCTCCCAAGACACAGTGTCTTAAAGCAAAAATAAAACAAAACACCTCCCAACCATTTACAGTTACTGTGTGTACAAAGCTCCCTCTCAGTCGGTTGTTGTCTCCTGGGACAACTGGGGTAACATAGAGACACAGTCAGGTGTCTCGTTCTACCTGAGAAGGCTGCCAGCCTCAAGGAAGGCATGACAACCCTCCACCCTCTCCCTTACTGACCCAGCAAACATCCTCAGTGCCACCCCCCGACCAAAGCCATGCTATATGCACACATCGTCCATTCAGCTTCAACAGACCCAGTGACTTCCTCATAGTTCATAGAGTAAGGAGAAGGACCGTAAGAACAAGTGTCAGAGGAGTTCCCGTCGTGGCTCAGTGGTTAACGAATCCAACTAGGAACCATGAAGTTGCGGGTTCGATCCCTGGCCTTGCTCAGTGGGTTCAGGATCCGGCCTTGCAGTGAGCTATGGTGTAGGTCACAGACGCAGCTCGGATCCCGTGCTGCTGCGGCTGTGGCATAGGCCGGCAGCTACAGCTCCGATTGGACCCCTAGGCTGGGAACCTCCATATGCCTCAGGAGCGGCCCTAGAAAAGGCAAAAAGACAAAAAATAAAAAAAAATAAAAAAAAAAAGGACAAGCGTCTGAATAAATGATTCCGAAGTGGCAGCAGGGTCCTTTAAAAACTGTTTGGAGGAGTTTCTTCATCCCTCTTCTGTGCCCAGAAGTTAGGTTTTAGATAGCTCTTGCTGTTGCTATGGTTTTCAATCTAATTTTTAATCCATGTATATTTTGTGTTGGAATTGCAGTGCTTTTAACTACCTGGCCTTTATTTTTTAAAGTAACAGGTTTTTTTTTGAGTTCCCTTGTGGCATAGTGGGTTAAGGATCCCGCAGTGTTACCTCAGCAGCCTGGGTCACTGCTGTGGTGCGGGTTCAATCCCTGGCCCAGGAACTTTCACAGACCATGGGCACAGCCAAAAAAAGACCTAGATAACAATCTTTCAACTACAGTAAAGTTCATTTGTTATATGGCAACAGCAACAGCTTTATTACAGAAACTTCACAGCGAACTGAATTTAAAAAATAAATGCATACCACTTTCAAAGATAATCACTGATACTGTATGATTCTTTTTTTTAATATATGAGACATGTATTGATTCTCTTCAGAATGAGATGACATTGTACATAATTGCTAACCTACTACTTCTAAATGAGTGATGCATTATGGAAAATTTTCTTTCATCAAAAATTCAGTTCAGAATAACTCTGATGGCTTAACTCTCCACATTCTAACAATTCCCGCTCAGGATGGAGGGAGTGAAGAAGCTGCGGAGTTCCAGCAGTTGGCCTCACTGTTGTCTTCAACACCTTCTCACTGTTCCTTCTTTTTCTGATAAAGGGTGACTGATAAAGTCAGTCCGAAAGGCTTCTTTATTATTTGTGTGATTTGTCTGAGGTTTTAGGAAATATGGCAACCAATCCTGCGAAGCCAGTCTGGGCGTTTCTCAAATGCCTTCATCGCACAAAAACACATTTTGTTCCTCCTATTTGCTATCATCATGGAGTACCAAGGGTAGCAAAAGGGACATTTTCATGGTAAATGAGGCTACCAAAAGTAATGGCAGATGGAACACTGTCAACAATCCACTAAGTTGTGTGTGTTCCTTACGGCGCAGGGACTCTCTCTTCTTCAATCTTACTTGTCTCAAGTCTAAACCAGTTATTGGTCCACAAAAGACATTCAATTCATCAAGAAACGCCTGATGAATGAATGAAAACAAAGTGAGTGAACGTAACAAGGCAGTTAAGGAGATGGGACATAACATAATCAAATGTTCTGACATTGTCCCATTAGTTTGGAGAAGAATGAAGTATATTGTAGAGAAAACCATGTGTAGGAGTTAGAGATCCCTTTAATATGTATGATAGCAGTACGGCCTTACTCATACTAGTGTCCTCAGAGACCTGTTACAGTGATCAAACAAGGGGAAAGCGGGGCATAGCAGAGAAACCTAGAGCTCCAAGGTGTCCTAGGGCCTCAGGACACCATAACCAATTGCAAGGTCAAAGTTTATGTTACAATAGGCAATCCTTCATTACCAGCTGCTCTACACCCCAACACATACATGGAAAAAGACAACAATAACAATGAAACAAAATAACTTCACCCAAAAGAAAGTTTTTAAATGGGTACCAGGGAAATGAGTATCAGCTGGTACTATTTCAGGTAGCATGAAATAGCTGAAAAATGATGGACTTGGGATACAGACCTGGGCACAAGTTTCGTTCTGACATTTCTTAGGTGTATGTTGTTAGACAAGTTGCTTTTTTGACACACTTTTATCCTTGATAAAATTCTTTTAACAGTGTATGCTCTTTAGGATTATGAGAATTAAATAAAAGAAAACTGTCCTAGCATACTAGGTGTTCAATAAATATTATTCCACTTTCTTTTCTTTGACGCCCCATCCCAGTTCCTCCAGGAACCACTGGCAGGAGTTTATTACTCGTGCGCAACAATTTTGCCTAAAGCCTTGCCCACTATAAGACTTGAATGCCAACTTGCCAACAGAAGTTTGCTGTGTTGAAATATTTATATCAGACTTCAAATACGGAACTTGGAACTCATTCTATCAAAAGCTTAGCACCTGTCATCAAGAACAGCAGACACTCAGGAAATCCTGTCAAAATTGCTTCTTTTCCAAGACAGACCCAGACAAATTCTCATTGATCATTCCACAGAGGTAGCTCTCACTCTCCAAAATAATGTCTTTAAAATTACAGGTAATTTTATCTTGTTTGAAAGGAAAAAAAAATTAGAAATAAGAACTTCAATTGAATCTTCTAGTTTTGAGGTCAACTGACCTATTTAAAAAAAAAAAAAAAAAAAAAAAAAAAAAGAATACTTCCCTCCAGAGTAGAGAGAAGCTCTCTGAAAAGGAAGATACCCTAGAACATGTAGATTCAATCCCCTTTTACAAATGTTGCTAAGAGGAACACTTGACATAATGGGGCCTGTGGTCAGATTTAAGTTTGAACTGCTCCAATGTCTATCAAGTGGATCACGTCTAACACGGAGGATAGATTATCCAAGCACATTTTCAGAGCATTCTTCTAACCCAGTTAAGCCATCCTTGAAGAGAAAATGTTGAAATTATTTAATAACTGAAGCTTTAGGCTTTGTGGTTTGGGATTTTCCTTTAACCTTTTTGGATGTTGCTAGAAATCTGGTCATGTTTCAAAGTTCCTTCTAGCTCAGAATAAACAACACTCCTGATTTCCACTTCTTTCAGTTTTACTGCAGGTGATTCCTATATGGATAAGTCTATTCTGATTCACAAATGAAATGGTAGACTAAATGGACATTTTCTTCAAAAATCATTAACTATGTAATTTTTTTAGTAACATTTCCACAGCTTTCCATCTATGAGCAAGCTCCTGAACCTTTTTTTTTTAAATTGTTATTTCCCCAATACATTTTTTCCCTACTGTACAGCAGTGACCCAGTTACACATATATGTGTACATTATTTTTTCTCACATTAACATGCCCCATCATAAGTGACTAGACATAGTTCCCAGTGCTGCACAGCAGGACCTCATTGCTAATCCATTCCAAAGGCAATAGTTTGCATCTATTAATCCCAGGCTTCCCATCCACCCCACTCCCTCCCCCTCCCCCTTGGCAACCACAAGTCTACTGTCCAAGTCCACGATTTTCTAGAACTTTAAATAAGCTTCTGATCTTGAGATCCAAAGAATGGCTGGCTACACAGAAATCAAGAATGTTCTTGACCCGGGTACATTAACAGTGTATCCATTTAGAGAAAGTCTGGGGCTCTTCAACAATGATCATTCTGGATTCCTTCCAATCAGTTCTCCAAACTGCAGCTTGAATAATTTTTCTAAAATGTATAATTGACTGAATTACTCCCCTGTTTGAAATTCTTCAGTCATTTTTGTTTTTAGAATAAAATTCAGAGTCAGCATTTTATATGAAGCTTGTCCTTGATCTGGCCCCAACATCTTCCCCCAACAATATCTACAGTTCTTCCTCTTCCCATGGACCCCTTATTTCAGCCACAGTAAACTAGCGGCCATTACCATGACTCCCCTGTTTTTTCCCTCTTTTCCCTAAGTCTGGGACATTCTTCCTCTTTCCACATATCTCTACCTCTGCTGTACATTTTTTAAACCTAAATATCGCCTACTCATCTATTAGGACACAACTCATTCATAACTTCAGAAAATACTCTTTTGTCCACCTTTTCTTCCTCTCTCCCAGTCTTTTAGGTACTAATAGAAGCCTGTCCTTTGGTCTCTCATAAAATTATATAAAAGCTTATCACAGCATTTTTTTTTTACCCAGAATGTAATTATCTGTTAAGAAATAAGTTCCTTAAAGGTAGGTTCTGATTCTTATTCTTCATGATATATTTACACAGAAACTGTTAGTAGCTGTTCATTACATTTTCATTATTGCTGTTGAGTAATAGATGGATGGGTGGATGTTTGGTTACAGATCAGACCTATTTACTAGAAACATACAAATTTAGGGCCATCTTTGGGATGCAGGGAATGGGTAATTGTTTTGGTCCTGGTCTTTTCTCAACTGTTTTGGTCCTGGTGAATTTAGATTAAGTGGGATAACAAAAGCAACTCTAAATAGGAAAGATACAAAGATAATAAAATGGAAGTTACCATAGGGCAGTGTGCTGCCTCATCTCAGAAACTGAGATGGTATAGTGGGGAGGCCTGGGTCATTGGCACATTTAGCCATTATTCTCTTAAAAATCATAGATAGATAGATAGATAGATAGATAGATAGATAGATAGACAGACAGACAGATAGACAGACAGATAAAAACAAAAATGCTCTGCACTGCTGTCCCATTTGTACTTAAGGCATCTGCAGCTTAAGCATTAAAACATCTATGGACAACATGTCAGGAGATCTGAATTCAGAAACCAGGGTTTGAGGTCTAGCTTTGCTTCTAGTCAGCTCTATGGCCTTGGATCAGCCACTCCATCTCCCTGGTTCTCTCTTCGTCTCAGACGATCTCTGAGGTCCTCCGTAGTTCAAAAATCTCATCTCACTTGATATTGTTCTGATGCACAGAAAGTAGTAAAATATTCGTTGAGTGAATGAACGAATGGCATTCTCCTTCCCTGGCTGCTTCTGGGGTTTTGCAGTGTGAGCTACAAGAGCCAAAGTTGTGTCCCACCAGCTTTAAGAGCTTTAGAAGCTCCCATTCTTTTCTCAGTCTGCTTCACACAGGCCCTTTAATGAAACAGCATCAGAGTAGAAAATGGAAAAATACTGAAAAACCTCAAAACCTACAAGGCAATGAAGAGGTGATAGAGGAGGATGATAGGAGCAATCCAGAGGCTCTCCCCAGGCAGCAGAAAGTGAAGACTCCAGATCAGCATGTTCCATCTCAACCCACATCCTGGATGCAGCCCATGTGAAAAAGACTCCGGGACAGCCATCTGCAGAAAGCCCAATGCTACCTCTCTCAGGAGGACTGCACAGCGAGCCCTTCTCTGTTCCCATCCTCCTCTGGAATCAGCAGTGATGCCCTTTGCTACCTTTGACCTTTAACCTGAAAACCCCACATCCAGTACCTTGCTCATCATTAATACCTAATACATATTTGTTAGTTAGAGATGGTTTGTATTATAAATATATAAGTATGGGCTATTCCTCTTCTTTCCCTCCAGCTACACATTTCCTTTTATTATTTTGTTTAGAACCTTAACTTGAAGGTAAAAACAAAGATTTTAAAAAAAAAACCTTTATTATGTTTTAGGCATTATAGAGGTATTCAGACACATTATTTCACTATTTCCTTCAAGAGTTCTACCATCTTTCTCATTTTACAGATGAGGAAACTGATGCTGAGGGTTTCAGTACCCCCTCCCCTAAGGTCATATTTGAGAAGTGGTGCAGCCAGGATTGGAATTCAGGTTTATCTGCTTTTACCCTCTGTCCTCTTAGCCAGTTCCACATACTGTCAAGGTTTTCTTTCCTTTTTTTTTTTTCTTTTTGGGGCCACACCTGCAGCATATCAAATTTCCTAGGCAAGAGGTCGAATTGGAGCTATGGCTGCAAAACTGGATCTGAGTCGTATCTGTGATCTAGAATGCAGCCTGCAGCAAGGTCAGATCCTTAACTCACAGAGCAAGGCCAGGGGTCAAGCTCACATCCTCATGGATACTAGCTGGGTCCTTAGCCAACTGAACCATAACAGGAACTCCTCAAGGTTTTCCACATATATTCTTTACACACAGGAATCCATATGCAATAACAATTAACAGTAAATAGTTTCCCTTCAATAAAGAGCAAATGAGAAGCAGTGAAAAGCTAATGACAAAACAAGGAAATGTGTACTTCACTATGGCTTTAGGAAGTCTAAGAGACACTGCTTGGGCTAAAGGCCCAAGAAAGAGCTATGCAGGCATTCGCTGAATGGCTATGGGGGTTGCAGGTGTCAGTGTCAGTATGTTAAAATCAAAAGTTCAGATATATATTTTGGACCTTTAGAGAAAGTAGCCCAGAAATGATTACAACCACTAGGATTAGCAAAATTGTGCTCCAAATAACATCCAAGACGTGTGCATGCATGTACACATGTGCACGTGCACACACACACACACACACACACACACACACACACACTTATACTTGACAACTTGTCTTTTTTTATGCCCAAACTTTTAGAAGTCTATTTTCTCTTTGAGGCTGATATCACTATTAATTATGTCTACATCATGGAATTCATCAAAACCTCCAGATGTTTCTATAAAAACATGCCGATTCATTTTGCTTGGGAATCTCCAGAGTCTCCCTCAGATCCTAATGTCTGGAATTTATATTCTGCACATGCAAGTTTAATAAGTCTTGATGGACAGGAACATAACTATGATAGTCAAGTTAAGAAAATCAGGCTTTAAGTTCTAATTCTGTTACTTACCAGTTGCACATCCTTGGCTAAGTTATTTGACCCCTAGAAGTTTGGTTTTCATCTCTGTGAATTAGGGAGAATAACCTCTTTCTTGCAGAATTATTATGATGTTTAGAGATAATGTTCAGAAAATTCTCATCATAGTTCTAGGCACAAACTATACTTATAAAAAAAAATCACAGTTTTTACTATTCTTGACATTAGAAATAGCATTTTCCTGTTTGGGAATGCCTTTCCTGCACTTTCACACCTGACACACTTATTAGTTAAACCTAAGTTCACAGAGTCAAATCATTTATTTATATAACTAACATTTATTAAGAAACTTCTATGAAGTTCCCACTGTGGCTCAGTGAGTTAAGGACCTGATGCTGTCTCTGCGAGGATGCAAGTTTAACATCTGGCCTCAATCAGTGGGTTAAAAATCTGGGGTTGCCACAAGCTGCCATGAAGCTTGAATCCAGTGTTGCTTTGGCTGTGGCACAGGCCATAGCTACAGTTCTGATTTGACCCCTCGCCCAGGAACTTCCATTTGCCACAGGTGCAGCTATAAAAAGAAAAAAAAAAAAAGAAACTAATATATGTCATTTACTATTGCAAGGTACTGGGAGAAGAAATTTAAACATAGTTTCTAATATCAAGGGATGTCCACTTGAATGGGCAAATTAACAGAAGTATAGTAAATGCTCATTCAGAGAGAGCTCCAGTGGGCACTGAAGGTCAGAGAACAGGACACAAGGAGGGTCAGCGAAGGCCACCTGGAGAAGGTTACAAAAGGCTTCCTTATAAAGATTACAAAGGTGGTTATGAAGTGTTACTTAAATCCTCAGGCTATGTGATAATTCTTTCCTGTAAGCCCAGTACATGATTTCTATCTCTGTCGTAGCTCATATTATGGTTTGTATTGAACTGAATGGCTGTTTCATTACCTGGCTCTGCTGCTAGACAGTGAGCCACTCAAGAACAGTGCCTATGACACTGACTAAGATGAATTTGCAGTACCTCCCATAGGGTCTAACACAGAGAAGGGGCTTGATAAATGCCTGTAGGAACCAAACTGAATTCACATGGATCTCTGAAAGGGCAGGTGATTAAATAACAGGAAAATCTAAAACCAAACACTACAAGGGCAGGGGTAAGGCCAGCTTGAGAGCTAAAGGAGACAACAGGCAGAGAAAGATGATTTCATCTCTTCTTATTGAAAGAAATTTGGATTCAGAGGAAAGAAATGCCAAAGGCAAAAGTACCAGACACTGCTTTCCAGACATCTTACCTCTCTTTGTGGTCTGTGATTTTTACTCTGGTCTAGATCTGAAGTCTTTGGCCCAAGATGACTTTTAGTATGAAGCTTTTGGTTTACAATGCAAGCTCTTCAAAACATGGCACAAGGAAGAGATACAAATTCATTTGATTCTTGGCAGATTTCCTAGCAAAACTCCACAATTGTGTGAGGTTTAGAAAAAGTTAAAACTTGAAGACATGCCAACACGAAGCTCTTTTAGCCTGTGGTAGTGACTTCAGTGCCTTTCTTAACTACATTGCGTTCTATCTACGTTTCTCAACCTTATGTTTGCCTTAAAGAGATAGAATGGAAATCTCTTTGCCTGGTTGGCTGATTTCGTCTCTGATTTAACAGCCTTCACCTCCATTTTCATTTTGGTTCCATATCAGATGAGCTTGTTCAATCCATAGTCTTGAAATATTGCCAGATTACAGATAAGCCATTTCAACAAGAGTAATAAAAATGAACAGAGCCTCATGAAGTACATCAGGTGTGACCTTTGTTTAACCTCCTACATGGTCCAAGTGTGTCCTTGGTCCCAGATGAAAAGTGAAAAGGAAATACACATAGGTAATTTTACTTTCACTAAAATTCAATGGTTAATAGCACCACTGAAAGGAGAGCAAGAAGAAATGAAATCAATGCTGTGTAGGTATCTACTATGTCCCTGGCACTGTCTCATGGCAACCTGACCAAATAAGCATCATTCTCATTTTTGCAAGGGAAGAAACTCAGACTCAAAGAAGTTAAGATGAGCAATCACTTAAGATCAAAAATAACAAAATGATGGAGCTGGCACATAAACCCCTTTGTCTGGCTCCAATGCCCATACTTTGTGCATTGTAACATTTATCTTAAATTAAATCTTAGAACTATATTGGGAACTAGAAGGGACAGAGGCCACCACATATTTTAGGGACATCATAATTTATCACAACATAGGACTTCTACAATTTTGAGAAACAATTTCTCTCCTATTTGTACATGCACACATGTGTATGTGTGTGTGTGTTCAGTAACTTAGAACATCTGGTCAACATATCATCAGTATTCCACTAATGGAATTCCAGGATTAAACGATGTGTACATTAGCTTCGTTGGATGTTATGACCAGCATTGGGATATTGAAGATACTCAAGGACTTCCATTACCATTCAAGGATATCCAAGCTGAGTACCACTGAGAAAATCTGAGGCAACCTAGTGTGATCTCAGATCACATCTGCATGAAAATAGTCAGTTTTAGGTCATTAGCTCTCTTTGACTTTTTAATTTAGTTATTCTATCAAGCATGTTATGAGTTCCTTCTTATTTCTTTGAGCTTCCTCCTTCAATAAACCCATATTGAAATGACTGCATGCCAGACTGCATTACTCATTTTGGCAATTTATTCTCCATCATCTAAGAAAGAATATCATTTATGGAATTTGCTCAACTATCTATAATTTTTGTTTCCCTGATTTTTTTGGACTGAACATATTTTTCTTCATGTTTTGAAAATGATGATATGATTGTAGCCTATTCCAGATACTTTTTTTTTTTTGCTAAAAAGTGACCTTTTGATTATGTTTATTTTGTAAAATCAAGAAATCATTAAGGCTTCTATAAATAAACAAACGACAGCTGCTATTAACTCATAACATTGGCAATTCTGATATTTACTATAAAGCTTTGCTTGACCACATGGTTTTTAAGTGAGTGTGGATGCATTTGACCAAATATTTCCATGGCACCAGTGAAGTCATAGGGCTAATATTGACACTCAAGGCCAGGGCTCCTGAATTTGTAGGCTAATGTCTGTCTGCTATTCAGGGCTGCAGGTGGGCTTTTGATTACTCAATGCCAGTGCCCCTCCACAGAGTCAGACCTGCTTTCTGAGCTCTTCCATCCGGATATGTTCACTCCTGTCCTGGAATCAGAAAACCTCTCTCTCCTAGGAAGCTCACTGCACCTTGTCCCTGGGTTTCCCCTTCTCTCCATCCTGACACACCTCATCACCTCTCATCCTATTACTTTCCCAGATAAGTATCCTATTACTTTTCCAGATAATCCTACAAGCTCTTTTAATTCTAAGAGTTTTACTTGTGATCACTTTCCTCTTTGGGAAAACAGGTGGAAAACCAAGACAAACAGGCTGAACTGGCAGAGCTGTCTGGGGTCTTTTTTTTTTTATCATTTATTTATATAAATATTTTTTTCTACTGTACAGCATGGTGACCCAGTTACACATACATGTATACATTCTTTTTTTCTCACATTACATGTCCCATTGTAAGTGACTAGACAAGAGTTCCCAGTGCTACACAGCAGGATCCCATTGCTAATCCTGAGTGAAGTATATCTGGGGTCTTAAGAGCAACAATCTATGGTCTCTTTTCTCTGAGACCATAACAATGTAGCCATTAAGAGTACAGACCTTGAATACAGGCTAGCTGGATTGGAACACCAGATTCTGCCATTTAGCTGTCCATTCTTCAGCAGATTATTCAGGTTCTCTGTGCCTCACCTTAATCATATATAAAATGAAAATAATCATAATACCTTTTTTAAGAGTTAAGATGAAATCTGTCTTTCATTCACATAAAGTATTTAGAATAGTACCTAACCTAGAAAAAGCACCCAATAACTGTTATTTGATTAGCTACTATTGATTGCTCTCTGAGATGCTCTTCTCAGCTGCCCTTCACTTTGATCTATGGAGGTGAATTTCTGAATCCAACCTTAAACCAGCTCAAAGCCTAATGATGAAACAAGCTGCATGTTTCCAGCAGGGAGTCAGCAAGTCTCAGGCGCTCCAGACTTAGTGTGCCCTGCACACTAGCCTGACCTTGACTTAGCCCACATGGGTGCTTTTTCCACAAAGCAGCATATTTTAAAAGGCTCTACCTGCCCAATTGCCTGGTGGGAAACCCTGGCTCCATTCTACTTCTTCCCAGCTGGATGACTGCAGACGAGGGCTTAATCTTGCTATGCATAATGATACTACCCAACTCATGGGGTTATCATGAGCATTAAATTAGTCCAATATTTATAAAATTCTTAAAACACTACTTTCAAATAATAAATTCTACACGGGTTGGTTAAATAAACACCAATTCTAATTAGGAGAAGCAGAAAGGTCAATTTTTGACAAAACAAAAAAAATGAAACTGTAGTAGGGTGGTGTTAAGAAAGACTAATTCCTTTTTAGTTGCTACAGAAACTTGTACTATAAATATTTACTCCTAAATTACTACTAAAATTTACTCAATGAATTTCAAATTGACAGCCATCATATTGACCCAATTAATGAGCAAAACCCTGAAAAATAATTCTTATAGTAAATTAAACCCAAATCCTACAACTTTGCATTTATAAAACTTTTCCTACCTAAATTGCATAGGAATAAATTTATATTGGGGTATAAATCAAGTCAAAATAAATATGTTTCAATCTAATGATAACTTTCATAAGGTGACAGGAAGACAGGCACTTTAAATGAATTATTGCTGTCATTCACAGATTTTAAAACTTTCATACTGAGTACCTTTTACATACCAAACAGTGTGTTAAGTGCTCAGTGAACCATGGGGGAATAATAGAGAATACCTGCCTTTTTTTTTTTTTTTTTTTTGGTCTTTTTGCCTTTTCTTGAGCCACTCCTGCGGCATATGCAGGTTCTCAGGCTAGGGGTTGAATCGGAGCTGTAGCCACCGGCCTACGCTAGAGTCACAGCAATGTGGGATCCCAGCCACGTCTGCAACCTACACCACAGCGCATGGCAACACCGGATCCTTAACCCACTGAGCAAGGGCCGGGATTGAACCTGCAACCTCATGGTTCCCAGTCGGATTCGATAACCACTGAGCCACGACAGGAACTCCAAGAATAGCGGCCTTTTTGTTGCTTACCATTAAGTGGGCAAGCAGACAGGAATAAACAATAAAAGGGTCCATCAACAATAGAGTGGGAGAGAGGCCACACACCTGCCTACTGTTCCACCTGAACTCTACCCAATATTCTGTGATAATCTATGTCAGGAAAGAATTTGAAAGAGAATGGATGTGTGTATATGTATAACTGAATCACTTTGGTGGACAGCGGAGGTTATCACGACATTGTAAATCAACTATACTTCAATAAAACCTTTAAAAATGAGAAAAAAACATGACTGGACCTTACTGGCCCCCAATCTACAGGGAGTCTTACTGGTTAAGACTGGACCTTACTGGTCCCCCACTCTACAAGGAGGCTCACTGATTGACATGCTGGTTAGGATGAGGAAGAGAGAGTGCTTTTATTTTTTCCACATAATGTACATTGAACTGCTGGTAAATGTGTGCAACTTTGTAATAGCCCTGAGAAATGATACAAAGAAAAGTAAAGGCTTTGCATTGTCTATCAAAAAGCGCCCAGAGAGTACTTGCAGATTGATTTAGCTATTTAAGAATACAAAGAACTGACGTGCATGAAGAAGAATGGTACTTAAAATAATGCTACGGTAATTTTTTTCTCTTCAGGAAGATGGTCTAAGCTAGTGGTTAAAGAGAGTGAAACATCCTGAATTCTAAACTCAACACCACTCTATTCAAACTCTGGCCACACTTAAATTGATTCCTTTTCCTCAGCATACAGACATCTGTTAAACACATTTTAAGGTAGATTCTCTGGGCATCTCTGGGTTTATAGTTGGCACTTCTGAGGCTATGCTAGTTACTTTAGGGTCAGGATGGGAGGAGGATAGAAAGTCTTTCTTTTAGTATATTCACTGAAGCTGTAACTTTCTAAAGGAAAATTCTGTAGCCTAAAAACAACCAATACAGCTTTTGTAACTTCTTTCAGAAAAGAAAGAACAGGTCTCATCATTATATAAGCAGCTGAAGCCTAGGATGTAGAGTCAGATGACCTGGCTCAATAATTCCCAGGTGTCTTACCTTGATTTGCTCACCTGGAATGCTAAGGGACAAAATAGATTTTGCTTGAAGAAAAAAAATCATAATGCAGGTTAGTGAAATCACGATATACACTGTATAATGTTTTCTATAGTTATTTGCTCAAATCTGAAAGAATGTTTCTCTGAAAATGGAATAATTTTATCTCTTGGGAAGCAGGGGTTTCATATATACCTTGAGAAAATTTAAAGCACTGGTCACTCTGAGGTTTTTGTTTGTTCTTTAAGTCAAGACTTCTCTGTAGGTGAATAAGCATAGAGCCCTCACCTTGTCATTAACCACTTGGTACAATGGCAAAAAAATGTCTTTAGAGTCAATGGTCAAAGAAGGCTGCTCCTTAAAGGTAAGGTCAGTGGTTCCTTACATATACCAAGAGGAGTAACCATAAGAGCAAACAGGTACAAATACAACCCAATCAAAAAGTGGGCAGAGGATCTAAATAGGCATTTCTCCAAAGAAGATTGACAGATGGTCAAAAAAAATTAAAATTAAAATTAAAAAAAACATGAAAAGATGTTCAACATCACTAATTATTAGAGAAATGCAAATCAAAACTACAGTGGGGTAGCATCTCACACCAGTCGGATGGCCATCGTCAAAAAGTCTATAAAAAATAAATGCTGGAGAGCGTGAGGAGAAAAGGGAACCCTGCTACACTATTGGTGGAGATGCAAATTTGTACAACCACTGTGGAGGACACTATAGAGGTTCCTTAGAAAACTAAATATAGAACTACCATACGATCCAGCACCCCTCCTCCCAGTCATATATCCAGAGAAAACCATAATTTGAAAAGATATATGCACCCCAATGTGCAGCGCAGCACTATTTATAATAGCCAAGGCATGGAAACAACCTAAATGTCCACTTACAGAGGAATGGATAAAGAAGATATGGGGTTTGTGTGTGTGCGTGTGTGTGCGTGTGTATGTGTGTGTGTGTGTGTGTGTGTGTGTGTGTGTATAGGAATATTATTCAATCGTCAAAAAGGAATGAAATAATGCCATTTGCAGCAACATGGAAGGAGTGAGAGATTATCATACTGAGAGAAGTAACTAAGAGAAAGACAAATATCATATGATATCACTTATAAGTGGCATCTAATAAAAATGATACAAAAGAATATTTATAAACAGAAAAAAACTCACAGATTTCAGAAGCTATCTTTTTACCATAGGGGAAATCATGGGGGGGGTGTGTGTGCAGGAATTAGGAAGATGGGAGGAATACATACAGACAACTCTATAAAATAGATGAGTGACAAGAACTACTGTATGGCTCAGGGAATTCTACTCAATAGTTTGTAATAACCTATATGGGAAAAAACACATAAATATAAAACCAATTCACTTTGCTGTACACCTGAAACTAATACAACATTGTAAATCAACTATACTTCAATAAAATTAAAAAAAAAAAAAGCAACTAGGTGTTAAAGCACTGCTTTGTGTCCTGGTATTGTTGCAAGTAGTTTACATGTTACTTCTTATTCTTATAATCACTCACACAAATGTTGCTAATCATTCCCATTTTATACATGAGCAAATAGGCTCAAAGTGTCAGTATCTTGCCCAGAGATACCCAGCTAGGAAGGAGCACATTGGGAATTTTAACCTCATCTGCCTGTTTCTAAAGGTGGCATATTTGCTGACTACAAGTACAGAGGCAATTATAGTAAATTTCAGAAAACAACTCCCGAGTTTACCTGGGAACCAAGGGACTTTTAAAAGAGGCCCATTTGCACACTCTAGGCCTATCTCACTGCTTCACCTATGATGAAACTCCCCCTGATTCAGAGGAAAGAGAACTTCATACCCATGTGAGCCTTTCCCTGGGTGAAAGAGCTCCCTTCACCGCCTCCAAAAGTAAGAGATTACTTTTGCTTCCCTGGCTGGCAAAGTTTTCTTTCAAAAGATTGCCTTGAAAATGTACGAAGAAAAAGCACCAAAAACACATGTAAGATGTCTGATTGAAATGAAGTGATTTTTTTTTTTTAAGGAAACCAAGAAAAGAAAATGGAGAAAGTAGAAAGAGAATCATTCTTCTGGGTACAGAGCAGGTACCTAGAGTGAGGCGGATTACAAAGAAAGGTGTAAATAAAGCAGATTTGAGTCACTAAACCCAAGGCCTCCCTCATGCTTTGCCACTGTTTCAAGACATACAACTTCTTTGAATTTGCAATCTGTGGTGTTAGGGAACACAGAGCTTTCATCTATAGGAAAACCACCTTGCAGCCAATTCTTGAAAATCTTCACCCCCAGAGAGTTGCAGTACAGCATGGAAAATTTACACACTAGCTTCAAAACCATGAGCTTACACTCCAGGCATTTCGGCTCCCATACCTGGATAAAGAGGAAGCAGTCAGAAATAAGAAAGAAGGACTTGCTTTGCCACAGACAGACTTAGTTCGCATCCTCACTCTTCCAGCACTGGCCCTGTGTTCTTGGAAAATTTTTGAACTTCACTGAACCTCAAACTACTATTAACAAAGAGTTCCCGCCGTGCCTCAGAGGTAACAGACCCCACTAGGATTCATGAGGATGCAGGTTTGATCCCTGGCCTTGCTCAGTGGGTTAAGGATCCGGCATTGCCGTGAGCTGAGGTGTAGGCCAGCAGCTGCAGCACTGATTCGACCTCTAGCCTGGGACCCTCCATAGGGTCAGGAGTGTGGCCCTGAAGAGCAAAAAACAAAACAAAATGATCAACAAAATGGGAGTTGTAAGACTTAACCTCTTACTGTTTTTCCAAGGGGAAATGAAATAAGACATGTAAAATAACTATCAAAACAGCTGGTACCTAATAGGGCCTAAATGAAGATTAGTCATTTTTACCCAGAGCCTCAGAAACAGATTGTACTTCCCCTTTGGGAGGAGTTTGAGAAGGGTTCCCAGCTTGCACAAAGGTAAGTTAGAAAGTGAACATCTGCAATTATCTTTGCATAAAGTGGCCAACATCACAGGTAAATGTTTTTCATGCTTTATTGCCCATGCTCCAGTGAAGTGTGTAATCCAGTGGGGGTGTCCTCACAACTAGGATGGACATGGGAGATCTGGCCCCCCAGCATTCAGACCAACTCAGTGAAAAAATGCATGATATGACAATCTGCTGTATTTTTTCCACAAAGACAATGGTGCAAGACATCTTCCTAGAAATTTCCAAGAAGAGTGTCAGCTTTGAAATCTCTAAAGCTTTTTTGTTGTTCGTTTGTTTTGATTTTCAGTTTTAGATTTCTGTGATGAACAAAGCTGAGATCCTTTAAAATCCTCAGGCTGGGCAGGGGATGCTATTCTGCAAACATCACACGCTTACAGTAGTTAGCAAGAACCTACGGGGCTTCAGATAATGTAGGCACAGAGTAGATGGGGAAAAATAACCTCTCCTCCCCTAAAAACCAGTTTTGTTAAATGCAAAAAACTCAGTATAGACCACTTGATGCTACAGGGTTTGACCACCTCTGTGGCTGTAAATGAAAAAGGGGCTTGTCAAAAGCATTGAACCAGAAATAAAAGATGCCCGTTTGTTTACAGAAGCTGGCAATTAAGATAGTGTCTGTGGGTAAGCAAAGAAAGCAGCTTTTTGACAACTTCTTTGGACCTTAATGCTTTGGAGTTGACTTGAAATCTTTGTCAGAACGAGGCAGGGGTCCAGAATAACTTCGGCAAACTTCTCATCATCCAAGAGACAAGCACAGCATGAAGCACTTGAATACTTCAGTATGACCGAAACAACCAGAACCCAGTGCTTTATAATATATAAATCCCTACCCTGAAAACTAATGGCCTAGAAGGTCAATTTTGGTTTAAAAACAACAAAGCCCATAAACCTAGAGCACAGGATTTTATACTTTAAAAATGGAAAAAAATAAAAATAAAGGTATTCATCAATCTCTGCCAAATACAAGAGATTGAGGATTTAGTTTAATTAAAACCATTCAAACCTTTACTGCCTATATATGGAGATAAGCACTATGCTAGGTCCTGAGATGCAAAATATTATCTGGCAGACGTTTAATGAGAAGACACCCCTTCCTCACACATTAGCAGAACAAGTTAAAAATAAGGCAGTCTCTGTTATCAAGGGGTTCACAGTGTATGTCTTTGTGTGTGACCTGTGTTTATACATATTGAGAGAGAGAGAATGAGACCCTATTAAACAAATGTAATAGTTTTAGAAATTCCAGAGACATTTATAACATATCTAATATGTTATTATTAATAGATAATTACTACATAGATATATATCATATATAATATATGCTATATGTATAACTGGTATAAAAAGCTGTAAAAGCCCAAAGGAACAATGAATTCTGCCTGAATGAACTGAGGAAGGCTTCTCATAGGAAGTGCATTTTGACTGTACCTAGAAGAGTAGGTACAATTTTTCCAGTTGAAGAAAGAGCAGAAGAGAAGGTTTTGGTCAGAACAATTCTTTGCTGTTGTTGTTGTCATGTTTTGTTCGTCTCTGTCTTTGTTTTTGTTTTTTAAAGGCCACACACATGGCATATGGAAATTCCCAAGCTAGGGGTCAAATCAGAGCTGCAGCTGCTGGCCTACACCACAGCCACGGAAACATGCCAAATCAGATCTGTGAGCTACACCGCAGCTCACAGCAACACCAGATCCCTAACCCACTGAGTGGGGTCAGGGGTCGAACTCTTGTCCTCATGCATACCAGGTGGGTTTGTTACTGCTGAGCCAGGGAACTCCCTGGTCAGAACAATTCTTACACATACACATGACTAAATGATGACAAAGACACCTCATCTAGATCTATAGCTCTAATCATCACCAAATTACTATTTGTTATGAAAGAAGTGATGCATATTTGGCTGTAATTTAATCAAGGAAAAATGTAATAAGAAAGACAAGCATTAATCAGAGCCTAGGCATGTCAAACCACAATTATTCTTATCCGAAGTATTTGCAATAGATCAGTGCAGTAGAAACGTTTTGAAAACTAAGTTTTATAGCCAGAATTCTATCCTGTGTAAAGAGAAAATTTCCAAGACTACTTCCACTCATCTACTTATCTACCACTGTATTCTATCATTAACAAATCTTTCTTAAATGCCTACAGGATGTCAGACAACCATTAGATCACACTGGCCTTCAGGGTCCATTATGTTCTCATAAATTGCCTGAGGTGACTTGCAGGTGCTCACAGATAGTTGGTCACAGAGACAAATAAATAACATCAGTTCAGTGTGATAACCTCTGTTGCAGTGGGGTTTGCACAGTACCTGGGGAACAAAAAGAACCAACCATAAGACCTAACTAGCATTTCATTACCCAAATCGCATGTGAACATAGAGGTGATTTCCATGTAATTTATTGGTCCTCTGCCTTGTGATAACGATGATGCTCATCCATTACTTCACTTCATCCTCACAACAATTCTATAAAGTAGGGGTTACTAGCTTCTTTTACACATGAAGAAAAATGAGGCCCAGAACCCTTAGGTAACGCTTAGGAACGCTTGGGTTAGCTTAGGTAACCCAAGATAACAGAGCTAGAAAGAAGGTGAAGTAATTTGTGAACAAGATTTTATTGCTACCAAAACCTGTGCCTTTTCATTTTGGTACTTGTTGGGCTCTTTTTTTTTTTTTCTCTTTTTCTTTTTTAGCATGTGGAAGTTCCTGGGCCAGGGATCGAAGCTGTACCGCAGCAGTACCTGAACCACGGCAGTGATAATGCCAGATCCTTAACCTGCTACACCACAAGGGAACTCTTCATTTGGCTCTTTTGATTATAATCACCATGAGAAAAAAGGCCACACAGACTGATAAGCATGTTGGAACTACAAGGGACCTTAGAGATGCATTATTCACGCTCTTTACTTTACAGAGGAAGCAACAGGCTAGTTCTGTTATCTTGGTTACCAGGGGTCTATTTTGTTATTAGCACGAAAGGCACGTGTAAGTGAGTGGATTCAGAATAAATAGCCATCCTTCCCAGTCTAAAACAGAGGCCCAATAAGACGAAGCACCCATGAGGAACTGAAATTCAAGGGCAAGACTCCAGCTTCTTCACTTCCATTTTGTTTCCTTTCTATTAGACCCCACTTCCCTCACTTCTGGGTATTTATGATTTCCTATGAATAAATTATTACATTTTCTAAAGCAACCAAAGTTACCAAATGTAAATTTTTATCCAAAGGCATTTAGAGTTTTCTTTGATTTCTTTCCCAATGATTTAATTGTAAAGCCTCAAAATACTCAACTAATATAAGTTTTGCAGTAGGGCCATTTTGGGGGGCAAGTTTTATTGTCTTCTTCCCCGGATCTTGAGTACTTCCATGTATTGCAAAGTTCCATAAACCTTTGAGCCCTTGAATGTGAGTGTTAAGAATTCTCTGGTGAAAGAAATATTCTGCTGGTTCCCTAGTAACAGTTTTCTTTATAGTGTCACAGGGTAAAAATACCCTACTTTCAAAAAAATTATAATAAAATATCAAAATGAATTGTGATACTCAACAGAAAATACTCACTTTTGATAATAAGACCAACTCAACATCCCATAGAATAAAACCCTAAAGAGGTATTTATTAGACATAAAGGAGAAAGGCAATGTAATGAATGGGGTGGGGTGGTGAGAACTTCAAGTATTAAATAAAGAAACCCAAATGTTTGAATTTGGTGTGTTGATGAATTCAGTGCTAATGCACCAAGCCACCGATGGTGGCTGTGATTTGTTGAGCAAGCTTTGTGTTATGTTTTTAAACAGGGAAATCAAGGTGCTACTTTTTCAAGAGGGAAGTTGCACAAAAAAAAAAAAAAATTCTCCTTTTATTTGATAGACTGTACGGCCTACCGGAGTTAGCCTGAAGCAAAACTAGTGTGGAAGGGCAGATCTTATCTATGGCCCTTTTGGTGTTGGGGTTCCTCTGAGAACAGCCTGCAGCAGGGCCCTGGGAGGCATGCTTTATGCCTGCAATCCTTCTTCTGAGCCTCCAGGAAAAATCACCAAGCTGCTCTGATCCCATAAACCTATGATTTCCATAATCTGACCTGCTCTTAAAACTGCTCAGAAATCCTAGGGAATGACTCTAGGAAGCTCCTCTCTCCCGTTTTTCCTTTAGAGACCATCCAACCATCACCACACCCTTTGAGTCCCTAACATCATCTCCTCTCTCTTTGAGGGAGCAAGTATCAAGTAGGAGCCCTCTTAGATTCCAGGTAATATCCCCTATGTGGAGGCTCTAGATGTGTGTATTCTAGTAGCCTCTATTCCAAAGCTAATGTACACTCTGAGCCAAGAATTCTACCCATCCTTTGCCACCTCCTCAGCAACCTTACTCCTTTAAATATACCTCTTTCCTCTATTTTCATTTTTCCTTCTGTAGCTGCTCCAAAAGTCTGCCTACTCTTGCTCCATCTCATCCACACCTCTCACTCCTCCCTCTCCCACGACAATTAGGCTCTGCCTCGCTCCTCCACTGGAACCACCTGGTGGAGACTGCCAGTAACTTCCTAGTTACCAAATGCAAAAGAACCTTCTCTCTGCCTTTTGTTTGGAGGTACTGGAGATGTGGGAGGTTTGGCACGAAACAGGACATTTTAACTACTGAATTGAAAAAAACATGCAAAGAAACAAGGGCCAAGGGGAGAGTTCATCCAAAGCCATGGATAGTAGGAGAGAGATGGAGAAATTAAGATATGTCTCAGTATTCTGTAATTAGTAAGTAGCACATCTGGACTCTGAAGCCAAGAAGCTAGGCTCCTGCTTGGTTAACCTCTCACTAAACTGCCATTTGTAGTCTCTTTTGTTTATTTATTATTATTACTTTTTGTCTTTTCTAGGGCCACACCCACGGCATATGGAGGTTATCAGGCTAGGAATCTAATCAGTGCTGTAGCTGCCAGTCTACACCATAGCCACAGCAACGCCAGACCTGAGCCATGTCTGCGACCTATATCACAGCTCGAGGCATCTTTTGTTTATTTTTTTAACAATGTGCTTCAGAGATTTTCACATAAGTACACACTGATCTCAGTGTTCAATAGGTGCGTTTTATTTCATTGAGCAGATACACTATATTTACTCAGTCATGTATTGATGGGTATTTAGGCCATTTTAAGCTTTTGCTATAACAAAAAATAAAAAACTTGTAATAAAATTTAGATGTGATATGTTTTGTGCTCTAATAGATATATTTTGTGTTCTTCTGGAAGTATATTTGCATGATAAACTCCTAGAAATGAAATTACTGAGTCAAAGGGTCTAAGTTTTATAAAAAGGGATGGATACTATCAATACAAAGCTTGCACAATTTATGTGAAAGTAAGTATGATTTTTACCCAGTCTTTCTGAACTACTTGACTTGATTTTGATTGACTTTTTCTTCTTCTTTTTTTTTTTTTTGGTCTTTTAGGGCCACACTCACAGCATATGGAAGTTCCCACGTTAGGGGTCAAATCAGAGCTGTAGCTGCCAGCCTAAGTCACACAGCCACAGCAACCCCAGAACCAAGCTACATCTGCAACCTACATCGCAGCTCTTGGTAATTCCAGATCCTTAACCCAGTGAGTGAAGGATCGAACCTGTGTCCTCATGGATACTAGTCAGGTTTGTTACCAGTGAGCCACAAGGCGAATTCCTCTGATTAATTTCTTTGTCCTTCTCAAGGCCTTCATTTTCACGATACCACTTTCTTTTTTTTTTTTTTTTTTTTTTTGTCTCTTTGCTATTTCTTTGGGCCACTCCCGTGGCATATGGAGGTTCCCAGGCTAGGGGTCAAATTGGAGCTGTAGTCTCCGGCCTACACCAGAGCCACAGCAATGCAGGATCCGAGCCGCATCTGCAACCTACACCACAGCTCACGGCAACGCTGGATCCTTAACCCACTGAGCATGGCCAGGGACCAAACCTGCAACCTCATGGTTCCTAGTCGGATTCGTTAACCACTGCACCACGACAGAAACTCCTCACGATACCACTTTCTTTCACTTGATTCTCTACCACTCTGGCTAGCATTTCTCCATATTTTTAGGGCATCTTCTCTTCCATCCCCTCAAATGCTGGGTGTTTCCAGGGCTCACTTCTTTTCTCTTGGTCTATAGCTTCTCTCCATGTAATGACACCCATACCGATGGTTTCAACTATGACCTTAATGTGCTGATGCTGTCTAATAAAGCTCATCCAGACCTATCTTCTTGGCTCTAGAACTTTGTACCCCATAGTACAAAATATCTTTCCTTAGACATTCCATAGACAATTTGATTTCAAATGTCAAAAGCTGATTTCATCACCTTCCTCTTCAAACCAGATTTTCCTGTTTTGCCTGAGATAGTAAAAGCCGTGATGATCCAGCAAGACTCCTGAGACAGATGCTTATGCATTATTCTAGATTTCCTCACTTGGCCCACACATCCAGTCAATAATCAATCATCATTGACTCTCTTTCTTTATTAACTCTCACATATCTCCTATAGGAACATAGGATGTAATTATGTAATAGGGGCAGGGTAGGTGTACAGTCATTGGCACAAGACCTATGAGCATGAAACCCTTAGAGGTCTTGCTCTGCCAACAGTCAGTGTTGTGATAGCCCTGCCAGCAGCAGTCACCCTGGGACACAGTCTGTGGGACCAGCCCCACTGGGTAGGCTGAAGAGCCTAAGGACCAGCTAGGTACTGGGCACCTGACTCCTTCAATGATGATGGCTGGGTGAGGTCTGGGGACCTGGGCAGTAGGTCACCTCCAGCTGAGATCCGCCTCTTCAGCCAGCCCTGGGCACTGGTGGGAGGACTCAGACTGGGTGCTGCAGAAACGCTCCTGGGCAGGGCAACTGGTCAGCCCAGGGACCCTCTCCTCTTAGCCAGGGCCTAGACCTCAGAGGGTAAAAGTTGATTTGGGGGACCCTGAACAAGTAATGTAAAGTAATGATGTGGCTTTGCTTACGGGATTTGTTAAATGTTCAGAATAGAGAATACCATTTGTTTTGATGGAGGTTTACGGGAACATTAAACCTGACCTGAGCTGCATGGACAGCTATAAGAACAAAGGAGCCAACACCAAGAAGTTTGTAACAGCTAACCATGCCTCTCCTTCACCTTGCCTATAAAAAGTCTTTGCTAAAAGCCTTTAAGGATTTTGGGCTTTTCCAATTGTGAGGTGCCCATCTCCTTGCATGGCCCTGCAATAAACTTTTCCCTGCTCCAGGCTCTGAAGTTTTGGTATTGTTTGGCCTCATTGTGTGTCAGACACAGGGATTTACGGCCCAATTGTTCTGTGACAATTGGACTATTAGAAAGATCAAGAAACAGAAAAAAAAAAAAAATGCACCGAACACAGCTGTCTTACTTGGGTTTGCATTAAACCTATGACTCACTTTAGAAAGAAGTGACATGTTTACAACATTTACTCTTCCAAGAACATGGGGCATTTCCTCATTTATTCAAATATTTTATGCTTCTTACTAATACTTTATCACTTCCTTCACAATAGTCTGGCCATCATTCTTCTAGGCTCACCCACATTTTCCTGTTTTTCCTCTAAATTCTTCTGCGGTATATAATCCAGTCTCTGCTTATACAGAATGTTCTTGACCTTCCAAGTTACTTCTAACACCTTCTAACAATTATGACCACTACATTGTTGGCTTTAAAACACACACACACACACATATATATGTGTGTGTGTTTTTTATACTGCTGGCCTATACCACAGCCACAGAAATGCCAGATCTGAGCCATGTCAGCAACCTATACCACACCTCAACAGCAATGCCAGATCCTTTAACCCACTGAGCGAGGCCAGGGATCAAACCCACATCCTCATGGATACTAGTCAGGTTCGTTACCACTGAGCCACAATAGGAACTCCAAAACCTATATATCCTCACGCATGACTCTTTGGGGGTCCTAACATCTATGAAAAAGTTAGCGGCTCAACTGGCTCACAGAGTTTTCAGCTTTCATGGTGCTTTTCGGTATCATGACGGCAAGGTTATATACATCTCCTATCCAGCTGACAAGATTATATTTTCCTACAGCTTATATAAATTAAAGAAAAATAAACCTTTCTCCCACTTAAAAAAACAAAATTCCAAAGCCTTATCAGTTGCAGTTGCCATCAAATCAAGAACCCACCTGCCATAGGTTATTGAATACCAACAGCTGCATCTGATTCCAGACTCCAACCACCCATGACCACCTCAAATAGTGCAAGCTTCACCAGGGGACAGAAGAGGACTGACCTTGGCCTACAGCAAGGCTTTGGAGGTTTTCATTTTTGCCTGATGACATATAACATCTTCCTATGAACACAGAAAGGATTTGTGGATCTAGGTTTGCTGAAGAACTTGGCATCGAGAGTGTCTCTTGAGTCCTCTCTTCTTAACAGAACTAATAATCCAGGATTATACAAACACTACTTAACAATAGGAAAATGTGAAGGTTTTCTAACGCAAAATAGAGTACACCTGAACTGCCGAAGCTTTTCCAATAGACATCCTAATAAAAATAACAATAATAATCATCTTTTGAGTACTTCCAACACATAAAGGAGGAGGCTCAACTTCTAGAGGCATTCTTTTATTTAAACCTTTTAACCATCCTGTAGGATATTTATCATTAGCCCCATTTTATAGATGAGAAAACTGAAGCTTAAGAGGTTAAGTGATTCCCTTCAGTGTCACACAGTTAGCAAGTGGAAGAACCTGAGTATAAACCCAGGAAGCTTGAATCAAGAGTCAATGTGTTTAACCATATAGTACAGAATAATGGTAAGCTATAATAGAAGCCAAACTTAAATGTTCGATATTCAATGCTGAGACAATTCCAGACCAGAAACATGTAGGAGGAGTTATAGAGCACTTTCAATTCTAACTGAAGCCCTTTTTAAAAGTTCCATCTTATATTAAATTGAAATGAGCCTCATGGTAACTCCCATTGTGCATCTGCAATCTCCGAAATCAACAGAACAAGATCAAAGTCTCCTTAGAGTCAATTATTTGAAACCAGCAATCAGTGTCCTTATTCTCACCACCAGTGACTTCCCTATCACCCTACCATCTTCTCTCCTTTAGGTAAACATGCTTACTTCCTCAGACTGACTCTCACATGATCAATTTGACTGCCCTTAAGTGGGCTAGCTACCATCTGTGATCCTCTTCTTACACCACAGTGTCAGAAGCAAAGTCATTACACATTCCAGAGAGACTTTTCTGCCCCTTAATTATAATTCCACCAGGATATCTGTAAATCCTCTCAACTTATGAGACATTACAGCACATGTTGCTACTTGGGTCTCAAGAAATTGTCTCCAATAGCCAAAGACATCCTGAAAAAGAAAAATGGGGCTGGAGGAATCAGGCTCCTGGACTTCAGACTATACTACAAAGCAACAGTCATCAAAATTGCATGGTACTGGCACAAAGACAGACATATAGATCAGTGGAACAGGATAGAAAGCCCAGAATTAAACCCATGCACTTACAGCCAACTAATCTATGACAAAGGAAGCAAGACTATACAATGGAGAAAGGACAGCTTGTTCAATAAGTGGTGCTGGGAAAACTGGACAGCCACTTGGAAAAGAATGAAATTAGAACACTCCCTAACACCATACCCAAAAATAAACTCCAAATGGATTAAAGACCTAGATATAAGACCAGACACTATCAAACTCCTAGAGGAAAACATAGGTGAAACACTCTCTGACATAAACGACAGCAACATCTTCTCAGATCCACCTATCAGAGTATTGACAATAAAAAGAAAAATAAACAAAGGGACCTACTCAAACTTCAAAGTTTCTGCACAGCAAAGGAAACCCTAAATAACACCAAAAGACAACCCACAGAATGGGAGAAAATCTTTGCAAGTGAATCGACTGACAAGGGATTAATCCCCAAAATTTATAAACAACTTCTGCAGCTCCATACCAAAAAAACAAACAACCCCATTCAAAAATGGGCAGAAGATCTAAACAGACAATTCTCCAAAGAAGACATACAGATGGCCGAGAAACACGTGAAAAGATGTTCAGCGTCACTCATTATTAGAGAAATGCACATCAAAACCACTCTGAGGTACCACCTTACACCAGCCAGAATGGCCATCATGCAAAAGTCTACAAACGATAAGTGCTAGAGATGGTGTGGAAAAAAAAGGAACCCTAGTACACTGTTGGTGGGATTGTAAATTGGTGCAACCACTGTGGAAAGCAGTATGAAGATTCCTCAGAAAACTAAACATAGAACTACCATTTGATCCAGCAATCCCACTCCTGGGCATCTATCCAGAGAAAACCACAACTCGCAAAGACACATGTACTCAATGTTCATTGCAGCACTATTTACAATAGCCAAAACATGGAAACAACCTAAATGTCCATCGACAGAAGAGTGGATCAAGAAGATGTGGTACATATACACAATGGAATATTACTCAGCCATTAAAAAAGAACGAAATACCAGCATTTTTAGCAACATGGATGGACCTAGAAACTATCGTGCTAAGTGAAGTCAGCCATACAATGAGACACCAACATCAGATGCTTTCGCTGACATGTGGAATATGAAAAAAAGGACAGACGGAACTTCTTTGCAGAACAGATGCTGACTCACAGACATTGAAAAACTTATGGTTCCCGGAGGAGACAGTTTGGGGAGTGGGGGGCTGTGCTTGGGCTGTGGGATGGAAATCCTGTGAAATCAGATTGTTATGATCATTATACAACTACAGATATGATAAATTCATTTGAGTAATAAAAAAAAAGAAAAAAAAAGAAATTGTCTCCTGTGTTAGGTGTTCTCTTGGCTCTTGAATGCAATAATGAGGTGAGACACAACTGAGGGAGAAGATGGGGCAATTAGTAGCTTACTACCTCTCTATAGCATTTCTTGGGAGAAAGCATTTTTGCACCTGGATCACGCTGCAGGATTCTGAGACATCCCTACAGATAGATCTCTAGCTTGAGTTTCCTAATACATATTCAGCATTAATTATAACTCAGCTGTTCTGCTTGCAGAGGGCTGTGTGCATACACCTGGATGATTTTCGTAGACTGAAAAGTGGTACCTTGTAGCTTTAGCAACAAATTATACTACATCCACAAGTCATAACATGAACCTGTGGATCCTATCTTCTAGAGATCCACTGTCATCACCAGCTCACCCTGGATCTTCTTTTTCACCCCCACAATCCTTCAGGTTTTCTGTGACTCTCACCTCATCTCACCTCACATTAAAGCTTGGGGCTGTCATATCTAATTCCCCCTCATTTACTATGAACTCTTCCAGGGCAGGGACTAGGGATCACTTATCTTTATATTCCATACAGCCTCGAGAGCATTACTGGATATGCATAAATATTTGTTTGCTTGAAGAATTGAGAAGAGCCTGCCAGAGATCACTATCCTAGGGAGAAAAGGACTTCACTTGCTGGCTATGTCACCTTTGCCAAGTCATTTAACCTCTCTAACCCTCCTTTCTTCACCTATAGTTGGCAATGAAATAGTATATGTTTAAAGAGTTATTAGGATAATCTAATCAGATAATAAATGCACAGAATAAACCTGGCCCATAATCCCCATTTAATAGGTCCTGTCACTCTTACCATTATTCTTACTTTAACAAAAAAACTGCTGTCTTGCTTTGTGGTATTTGTTTCTTTGCTTCCCTCTCTTGCTGGCTACTTGAGTCCAAGGTCAGAGCCTGAATCTTACTTAGTTTTGTCCTTGGCACAAAAGAAATGTTTGTTGGATCAAACGCCACCTGGCATCACTCTTTTGCTTCATCACATTGTTCCCTAATGACAGGAGCATCTTCTGGCGTGAAATTCCAAGGGAGAAGTTCACTGTCACCCTTCTCTCAGAACTTGCAGGCAGCGGGCTTCCTAGCCATCTCTTCCTCCACATTTCCCATCCTCAGTGCTCCGCAGATCACCTGGCTCCTAACCACATGGAGCTTTGAAAAACCTCTATATTTTTTTTATCCTGATTCCGCTTAAAAAAAAAGCAAAACAAAACAAAACAAAAAAGAGTGTTCTTCTTGAGGCAGAAACATATCTAAAGTGTCACAGACTTTCTGAATTTCTGTTCCTTCTAATCAAGTTCTATTTGTGACACAGAAATAGATAAAGAATGCATTATAAAAGACTTGCTCCCCAGAAAAATTGAAATGCCTGCCAGCCATCTATCTCTGATATAAAAAAGGCTCTGATCTGCCATGTGCTTATGACTGAGAGGTTTGCAAGGTGACTTCACCCATTCCATTCCCTCCTTCCCCACTGGAATTCATCTCCTATCTTATAACAAATGGGACCAGAAGGAGAACATTGACCTATGGCTCAGGGTTACAAAGTTTCTAATAAAAGTGGCAAAAACCTCAAGACAACACAAACATGTTTGACTCCATGCATTTTAATGTTGAGGAGGCTATTTGGGGGTTGTAGGTGAGGAAAAGACTATTAATCCAAGGACACAAATAATCCTCAACCTCCTTTGAAACAAGCGTTGAAATTTTCTGTTATCTTGAATGTTTTACTAGGGGACAGAGCAGAAAATAAAGTTCATGGGCCACTGCATTCTATTTTTTAAGCATAAAATACCAAGTCACAGAGAAAAGGAATATTCAGAGGCAAAGGCCTGGTTTGGAGAGAAAGATGCCCAGAAGACAATGCAGCAGAGTTTAGAGCCAGAAGATCTGGGTGTGACTTGTGGTTTTGTCACTGTTTTATAACCTTGGGCAAGTCACACTCTCTCTATCACCCTCATACTCATCTGTAAAATGATGACAGAAATCTACTTTGTTTTCTTTACAGGGTAGTTAGTAAGAATTAGATATATGGGCAAATGCATATACATGGCAAGAAAATGCAAATGCTACTTTTGATTTCTATCGGGGCCTTTTCATCCACCAGTTCCCATGTTTCATTTGCCAGGGCTCAAAACTTCTGGATGGCGATTTGCCAGTTCATTTCCATTCACTAAAACAATCAACATTCAGGAGTTCTTGCTGTGGTTCAGAGGAAATGAACCCGAACAGTGTCCATGAGGACATGGGTTCGATCCCTGGCCTCGCTCATTGAGTTAATGATCTGGTGTTGCCGCAAGCTGCGGCGTAGGTTGCAGATGCAGTTCAGATCTGGTGTGGTGTGGGCCAGCAGCTGCAGCTCCGATTCTACCCCTAGCCAGAGAACTTCCCTATGCCGCACCTGCAGCCCTAAAAAAAAGCTAAAAAAATAAAAAATAAAACAATCAACATTCAATAACCAACAGCAGAATATTGATCTGGGCTCCTGGGCGTAGAAAGCAAGACTAATTTATTCACAACTTGGTAGCAGATAAAGAAAAATCCTGTTACCTCAGGTCAGTTTTCACCACACACAAGAAAGGCAAGGAGACACACAGACACGGGTAACAATATACGTTGCTCTGGCATAAACCTCTGCATGGAGAGAAACACCACACAAAAAGCTGACTGTTCCATATGGCACGCATAGATGGCTTAGAATCACAATACATTCAGTTCCAATTCATCTGTCTGCAGCAAAGAAACTCTTCCATGTGTATAACCAGTCCAATCCTCCTAAAGTATTTGGAAATAGCTTCAACATCTGTTCAATTCTCTGCAAGGCACCCGTTAGACTCGCTCAAACCGAGGAGGAGAATAAAAATCACCCCCACAACAAACTAAGTCTCCTTGCTAAAACAGTCCAGCATATAAGAAATGGAAATCAATAAAACACTAAAAGTTAAGAAAAACCCAAAATAAACTTTCTCTTACTAAAAACATAAAGCTTGTGAAAAGGAAATATAAGGTAAAAATAATGTAGGAGGGAGGAGTGGGAGAAATCTGCGCTAGCTATTAGAGATCTAATAACCTGCCATGAGTTGTATTTGGGATCATGGAAAAGTCTCTCAGCTTTATTGGGCCCCCTATCCTTACCTGGAAATAGGATAGCTAACTTAAATCATCTAAAGTATAATGGAACTAGACAGATTTGAGCTTAAATCTCATTTCTAGTACGGATAATGTAACCTTGGTAGAATCACAAAATTCTTAGACCTTTAGTATCCTCACCTGTTAAGTAGAAATAAGATTAAGTCCCTCAAAAGATTGTTATAGGTATTAGATAACATGCATTTAAAATACCTGGAACACAGTAGGCAGTTGAACCATTTTAATCATCCCCTCCAAGTGTCTATGTTTATCACGTCAAGATCAGGTCAAGCTAATAGTTTTGCTTATAATAATCGCTATTTATTAAGCACCAACTCTGGGTCAAGTGTTATCTCTCTCTCTAACCTTAGCTATTCTGAAAGTAAGCATTATTGTCTTCACTTTACATATGGTAAAACTAAAGTCTTGAGAGATTAAGAATCCTTTCCACGGCCATGTGGCTAGTAAAGGCTAAAGCAGATATCCAAAAATAGTCATGACGGACTCCAGTAAACATACTAGTTCCTTTCCCAGTGGAAGATCAATTTAAAAAAGAAACACATATATTAACTTAATGGCAAGAAAGTGTATACCAGGAATGTTTCAAAGCACCGTAGCTTGTAGAGTCCCACATAACAACACGGGGGGAAACCCAGCAATGCCAAACAGTAGTCTGTGATGGAATGACTGCCCATGGAAATACTTTAAGGAACCCCAGATGGAGCAAAGAGCCATAGCCATGGCAGTGAACAGCGTAGCCCTCTGCTCCTGGCAGCACTCTTCCTAAGAAAGCAGCCACTTGGTCTATATATCAGGCTACCTGCAACTACAGACTCTAGTTTCAACATCATCCACCATCAAAATTTAATGTAGCTGTTCACTGACCTGGCACTGTAGCAGAGACTGCTAATTATCTTCCAATAGAAATTTATTCCTTCTTCCTTAGAGGATCCCTCTGTTTTTAATTGGGCACTGGGCTCATAGCCATTTACAAGTAAAGATCACATTTCCCAGCCCTTTGGCACCTAGGTATGGCTATTTGACTTAGTGCTAGACATTGCAATTTAAAGACTTGTTCTGTATAGGGACTCTTCTTAAACAAGGAGCGAATGGCTTCTTGACTCCTTTTTCCTTCTTCCATCCTTCCTCCTTCCTGTAGAATGGACTGTAGACATGATGGCTGAACCTTGAACTGCCATCTTGGATAGGAGATGAATTTCTTAGGTTGAGGTTGGTTGAACAGCAAGACAGAAGGACCCTAGGTTCCTGATAATCATGTTGTTATCATCTTCAATTGGACTGCTTATTTCTAGGCTCCAGGAACATGACAGAGAAAGGAACCTCTGACTTTTATTTCAAGTTTTCAATTGCTCGCTAGCAAATTTAATTCTAACTGACACTAGTATCAAGTAAACTTGTGGTAGCTTTATTCTATCTTATATTTTCAGGCTGCAGCTTTGTTTTGCCTTTTGTTTGTTTGTTTGTTTTTGTCTTTTTTTAGGGTCATACCCATGGCATATGTAAGTTCTTAAGCTAGGGGTCAAATCAGAGCTGTAGCTTCCAGCCACAGCCACAGCCACAGGAACTCGGGATCTGAGCCTTATCTGTGACCTACATCACAGCTCACAGCAACAACAGCTCCTTGCCCACTGAGCAAGGCCAGGGATCGAAACTGCATCCTCATGGATACTACACTGAGCCATGGCAACTCCTGGTTTGCTTTTGCCAGCTCACTTTTGTTTGAAGTCTTATCTGTCCCTGTATCCTGGACCTAAGGAATGAGCTCTGTAATCCTCTCCTTAGTCTCCACTGGATCTCCTATGATGCCTTTCCAAGACTGTTCTTTAGTTTTCTTTAGGTCTGGACTAGAATGATGTCTTCTTCATGTACCTGCTGGCTACCAACAAATTTCCGGATGAAATGTTTCTTGATGTTTTCTGGATATCTACGTATACCCATTGCTAGAAGCTCTATCAGCCCTTTGGGAATAGACAGTCCTTTTGTTGACTATGAAGCAAGGAACACATACATACATGCATACATACAAATCTCACAGATCCTAGGGGAAAAAAAAATGAAGTCAACTAAATTAGCTCATAATTGTCCCTCCCTCTTTTCCCAGTTTCTGGTCCTTGGAATTCTCTGGACATTGATTTTCAGCATTACATCTGTAAGGCATTTATGCCAACTACCAAGTTTTAGAGGGCACAAAGTACAAAGAAGACTTTCCTCCTTTCTGATCTCAACTGTAAGTTTTGACGTTTCCCCAAACTACCCATTGTTCAGATTATTCATTAAAAGGACTCACAGAACTGAAAGCTGTTATGTTCACAGTTTGGGTTTATCATAAGGAAAGGATAGAGATTAAAAGTAACCAATGGAAGATGTCTAGTTTATCAAGCAGAGCCCAGAAAAGACACCAAAATTGGAGCACTTGTTGTCCTTTCCTTCTGGATTCATGGATGGATTCCTCTCCCAGCATTGATGCCTGATAATATGCACAGGGTACTCCCAGCCCTGAAGCTCACCTGATTGCAGGACTCAGAGATTTATTGGAGCTCAATCACATACTGCTCACACAGCCGACCTTCTTTCGCCAGCCCTTCCAGAGGTGAAACCGATGGCCCCAAGCCCTCCTAATAAATCACACCATTAGACTTCTAGGTGACCCAAACCCTCAGGCAAAGACATCCCTATCAGACATAATACACTAAGGGCTTAGAGGCCAAAGCTGAACCTCTCCTTGGATGAGACTAAATTCTTCACCACACAGCACCTCTCTCCACTCCCAGGATCCTGGACATGATGTTGGCAACCCCAATATTTCACTGGGCACCCCAACCTTCCATTTATCTCCAGATGACCCCCTGAGGCCTGGTCTGATACTCTTTAAAGTACTAATAAGGAAGATATTTGATGGACAGACCAACCTGACCCGTAGAAATACTATCATCTGAGACAGCAAGGCAGAAGGATGCTTTTGTTGAGACCTAAAGAAAATCTTCTTTGCTTTGAACAAGATAGACTAGGATGGAACATGCTGTAAGCGAGGGAAAATCTACATCCCACACCAGCCTTTTGATCTATGCTATTTCGCACGAAAGCCATTTTCATCAGCAGTATTGAATATGAAGAGATATATAAAGACACACATTGACCCAGGCAATGGGAAAGAGACCACAGATGCAGATCTTATTCCTTCTGACAAGGGCAAGGTGACTGAGTAGTTTCTTTTTCTTACTTCCTGAATTTATGATTTAATTGAAATTGGGGCCATAAAATGTTTCACCACACGTTATAAATAAACTCTTTGGCCTGAAGGACTCAAATTAACTTCAAGTTGAACATTTTTATAAAGAATACATTACAGTTTAATGTGGGAGTGGGAGGATCTAAATCAATTCAAGCAGTGATGATTAATTAAAGTTAGTCTGCAACATTCCCCAGGGGCTGCAGATGGATCGTAAAATAAAGTTTTATGACTTTGTTTCCATATATACTCCACACTCAACTCACGACAACAGGTAAAGCCACTTCAATCTTCTGTGTGTAGGAAACAATACCAGAATACAATGCTTGTCTGTAATTATGTCCTTTAGGTAGTGTTTTTTTCCTGTAAATTCCAGAGATGTTATGAGATGGTTTCCTGGCTGGAGGGCCCTTGAATAACAATGAATGGTTATTTTTTTTCTTCTGAGAGCATCAGAAGCATTTACCTTGTAGAATGAGGAGGAGAAGTTACATTCACAAATGTAGCAACATAATTCAGAGAGGACCACATTCAAAGCCAAGAGTCTCAAGTTCGTCTCTGACACAAACCGTATACGACCACAGGAGTGTGTGCTTTGGCTTCTGAGCCTCAGTGTCTTCTCATATAAAATCACAATATAATGCTTGCATCACTAGGGATTATAAATATGACATATTTGTAATACAGGACTTAAAAATAGAGAGTGCCATAAAAATGTTAATTTCTACTATGTGTGTGTGGTTTTAGTGGAAATTTATCACCACTAAATAATGTAGTATTTACTGTGGGCCAAGACCTGAGATAGAAGCTGGGGACAAAAAAAGGGAATAAGATCATCTTCCCTGTGAGGTGTGTGTGTGTGTGTGTGTGTGTGTGTGTAAAAGAAAGAAAGAAAGGTCTCTATGTTCCTAGAATAATCCTTAATCATTAAAGGTATTTGATATAAATGTTTATAAATTGACCATTTAATGTAAATCCAGAGATTTCTCTTCTTGAGTTTGCTTAAAGATAAGCAGTAGGCGTTCCTGTCATGGCTCATCGGTAATGAACCTGAGGACATGGGTTTGTTCCCTGGCGTCATTCAGTGGGTTCAAGGATCTGGCATTGCCATGAGCTGCGGTGTATGTCACAGGTGCAGCTCAGATCTGGCATTGCTGTGGCTGTGATGTAGGCTGGCAGCTACAGCTCCGATTCGAGCCCCTACCCTGGGAACTTCCACATGCCATGAGTGAAACCCTAAAAAGACCAAAATAAATAAATAAATAAATAAGCGATAGAACACATACTGATTCAAGGTTAAAGTGAAAGGAAGTATAATCTCACCCACAGAGAAGACAGAATCTACTTACCCTTTTCCTTTGGGGGGTGGGGGGACTTGATCATTTTTTTTTTTCCTCTATAATTTCTCTATTCAGGGAACCACAGATGGAAACATATCCTGCATGACAACCTGGACTTAGACGGCCACCTCTCCTCAGGTGATCTCTCTGCCTCCATGGCTACTCACTCAGATATCCCATCAAACTCTCAGTCCTGAAACTTAATTTCCCTTTGACTCTCCTTTTAAAATCTGTCACTTCTGAGAGGGCATGATTTTGCCTAGTGAAGGTCCGGGTCAAATCCCTTCAGTCATGGATTAAGCCTGTGAAGCCATGAATCTCACTCTTAACCAATTAGTACATTGGAAATGAGCCAGTGAACTAAAATTAAATCCTGAGAGGAAACAAGTTAATCAGGTCACATGACGACATCGCCTTCTTCCAAGTTCTTCGCTAAGACCACCTTTACGAGTTAAATTAT
The DNA here is from genome assembly GCF_054392235.1 of Sus scrofa. Lineage (NCBI taxonomy): Eukaryota > Metazoa > Chordata > Mammalia > Artiodactyla > Suidae > Sus > Sus scrofa. The sequence continues at coordinate 18,729,968 of NC_139391.1, forward strand.
TCTGCTTGTAGGAGTTCCCGTCGTGGTGCAGTGGTTAACGAATCCGACTAGGAACCATGAGGTTGCGGGTTCGGTCCCTGCCCTTGCTCAGTGGGTTAACGATCCGGCGTTGCCGTGAGCTGTGGTGTAGGTTGCAGACGCGGCTCGGATCCCTCGTTGCTGTGGCTCTGGCGTAGGCCGGTGGCTACAGCTCCGATTCGACCCCTAGCCTGGGAACCTCCATATGCCGCAGGAGCGGCCCAAGAAATAGCAACAACAACAGCAAAAAAAGACAAAAGACAAAAAAAAAAAAAAAAAAAAAAAAAAAAAAAAAAAAAAATTATTCTGCTTGTTTATTGCTAGAAAGTATCCTTTCCTTAGTATGTTTCCTCCAGCATGCAATCTCCTTTTTGAAATCACCTCAGATATTGCCTCTCCTAGGAAACCTCACCACTTTCTCTCTTTCCTGATCTAAGGCTAGATCAGCGATTGATGTTCTGGGCTTGAGCACCAAAAAATTAGCACCTAATCCAACCACCTATTAACAGGATAACGTGAAAGGAAGTTACTACCTCTTATGCATCTCTGCTTCCACAGAGTAGATACAAGAGCATGGCAAATATTTGCTGAATAAATATGTGAATGAAAGAGATGAGAATATAGGATGGTACTTATTTGCTCTTTCCTTTTCTCTAGATCTTTTATGTCCTGTTTGTCTAAGACTGTCCTGATTTATGACTATTGACCCAGGATATTTATGTGCTATCTTTCACTCCCAAAAAGGAACAGGTTTAGATGATGAATTTATTTGGATGATAAATCCATTCCTTTTTTAAAAAAAAAATCACAGGCTTTTAATAAGAACAAAGATTTTACAAAACTTTTTCCATCCCATTTGGAAGAAAAAGTCTTGCTAAAAGTATGAAATCAAAGGTGTTACTGTTCAAATCAATTATTAGAAATGGGAAAATAATGCAAAATGCCCACTTTCGGTTATGGATGAATTTGTTTACCCAACTCAGTTCTAAGGCGCTTGCAAATATCTAGACTCCAGATGTCCCACCCATATCCATTACCAAGCCATGACTATAGGACTCCTGTTTTGAAGTTCCAAGTCTCCTTTGCTGACAGCCAGAATTTAGTTTTTTAATCCCCAAATAAAGTTACAGGCAGAGTAACAAAGTTTCTTTTATGCCTTAAGAGCTTTCCTTCTTCTGAGTGAAGAAAGGTAGCAGCCATATTTCTATGAAACACTTTAATATTTTTCAAATGATCTTTTTACTTTATGGATAACCACATAACCATAATTTATTGTCAAGTATTAGCTGTCAACATTTGTGTACATATAGTCTCCTCTAAAAGGAGTTCTAATTCTAAGCCTCCTCCTCAAATCTATCAAAAACAGAAAACCAAGCCTGAAATTATTTACTCATGACAATTGCAAATTCTATCTACTGCAAATGGCTTAATTACGAAGTCATGGAATATAATGAAAATGACAACTGACTCTGAGTTAGCAAGTATAATTATAATTAATAGGAGACTTTGACAAATGTTTACAGTGCTTTGAAAATAGGAGGTCAGAACATCAATTACAGAGGTAACATAAACTTTCTTTGTTTCCCATTTATAATTCAAATCCAAATTACCACATATTATAACATGCGGCAAAGGTCCCCGCTTTTCAAATTTAAGCTTAGAGTACAGGTGACTGGCTCATAGAACAAAGCAGAACATCAGGCAAGACAAAAGGGAGAGAGGGCACTGTGGGCCAGAAAGCTTGTTAAGTGTCCAGGAAATCAGAATTCACCTCTAGTTAGGTTTTGGCCTCTGTGTTTCTTTCTCCACAGGTCTTACCCTTCCCCATCAGCACCCTACATAGGATAATAGGAAGATGTGAATATTCAATGATTATGTTAGACTTTTCTACTGTTTTCAAGAATTAGTACCCATCCACTGCCCTTTCCTTTAGGAAATTATATAATCCTGCCCTTTGATTTTGCTTTATTTTATGCTGGGGCCAATGGAATATAAATGGCTATGATGTGCTATGTCTAAGCAGAGGCTGAGTTTCTGCCAATAATCTTGCTTTTACACTGTCATGAAAAATGGCATGTCTCAGTTGGAGGCCTTTCTTAATTGGGTTCTAGGATGAGAGGACAAAAGAAGCAGGCACTTAGCTAGGAAGTGGCCATAGTGACTCTAACCTACCGATAACATAAGTAAAGATTTTTCTTGGAAATCACTGAGATATTGGCTATATTTGTTATCACAGCTGACTTAGTGATAAAGATGATAGATAATATTTAGGGAGTTCTACAATGTGCCAGGCACTATTTCAAGTGCTTTCTATTAAATTATTAATTCCATTTTGCAGATAAGGGAACTAAAGAGTAAAGAAAGTAATTCACACAAAGTTACATAGTTAGTTACAAAGTTACATAGTGGCCAAAATTTGAACCTGGGCACTCTGGCTTCAGAGTAAAAGATCTTACATATTTATGATTCTCTGCTTCTTCATGTACATGTGTCAATCATATTTTTTACACCCTCCAAAATTCAAAACTCATTTTCATCTCCATGAGTTTCCATAGGCTAAACCCCTGGGTGGAATTCCTCTTCACTCTTTTCTCACTTAGGAAACTTCTACTCATTCTTCATAACCCAGCTCCTACTGGTTCGGTCTATTTCTCTGGAGATTTCTGACTACCACAGGGATAAAATATCTAGGGAACTTCCCATGATCAGCGAGATAATTTGGTAGCAAATGAATATACTTTCCAAAGAGCTAGATCCATACGACATTGGGTGTGTGTTTATACGTATATGGTGAGTGTATATACAAGTATACGTACATATATAATACATATTTATATTTAAATAATTTAATAAATCTCAGGAGAGTTTTCCGAAGTAATTATAACTATCACCATTTAGTAGATGAAGAAACGGAGCTTAGGAAAGTTTACCTAAGGGCAGATTGCCAATAAGTATGGAACTGAGATAAAAATAAGATCAACATCCAAATTTGCTTGACTCTAAAGGTCTAAATTATTCATCGTAATACCACACTAATGAAAAGAGGCTTCATTTCATGGAGGGCAAACCTTATGTGTTCTCTTACCTACATAGTCTCTTATTTAAGCTAGTTTTGCCTAAACTGTGTGTGTTATGCATTAGTCTCTTATTCCACTTATTATTGAGAATGAAACTACTTTGAGCTTCTATTACATGATGACTATCACGGAGGTGCTGAAGACATGTTGCCTCTAGAGGTGGTCTTTCTGAATATTCAGAGATGGACATTATCAACCCAACTTTACACATGTGGACACTGAGGCTCAGTGAAGTTTAAGAGCATGCTCAAGTTCAAGTAGCTAGAAAGAGACCGAGCGGTGGTGGTGCAGGGTGAAACCAGGGTCTCCCACTCTTCTTCTCATGTTGTTTTCCAGAAATAAGTCCTATAACACCCAGTCTCCTCAAATGCTCTCTTGCCCAACTACTCAAAGTTAGTTCTGCTAAGTTTCTGAGTTCAGAGGAAACATGGTAAGCTTGAGCTGGATATGGCTATAGCTAGAGTAGGCTTCAACAGCAAAGGAGAGGGCCTGATATAGACTACTCCAGAATTTTGTACAGAGTTCTGATATGCATCCTGAAAGGCATGTGTGATCTTGAGCAATGTGCTTGACCCCCTCTGTGTCTCAATTTCCTTAACGGTAAAATAGAGCAATAATGTTTGCTTAATAGGACTGTGTTAAGTATAAAATGAGTTAATAGGAGCGTTCTCATTGCATAGTGGGTTAAGGATCTGGCCTTGTCTCTGTAGCCAATTGGGTTGCTGCTATGGTGTGGATTCAATCTCTGGCCCAGGAACTTACACATACCTTGGGCACAGCTCCCACCCCTCAACCCCAAAAAAGATTGGGATGATATTAAGAGTTCCCACTGTGGTGCAGCAAGTTAAAGATCTGGCATAGGTCACAGCTGCAGCTTGAATTTGATCCCTGGTCTGGTAATTTCCATACATGAGGGCTATGGCCAAAAATAATAATAATAATAAAATAAAGTAAAATAAGTCAATATATGTTTAGAAAAGGGAACTTGTAACTTACACACATTAGGCTCTAAGTATTAGCTAGTATTGTTAATACTGAATACCTCATGTTCTTATTTGCAATTTATGAGGCTACTTAGAGAAAAAAAATAGAAATATGTTTCTAAATTCTGACACCATTCTCACTTGGCAGGTAAGTAACCAACATTATGAAATAGAAACATTAGGCTTTCAAGATATTTCCACACAATAATCTAATATATCTCTTGTAATGGAGAAAGTACCATTATTATGGAGCTACAGACATGGGGGTGATGAAAATATGAATAATATAAGCAAAAATATTAAAAACAGTAATGATAAAATAGAAATTCATGTCCTACTCTTAGACAAATAAAGTCTGCAAAAGTCAAAACTGAAAGAAGAAGTGTGAGTGGACAGAGTATAGACTGATGTTTAATAAATAGATTTTATTGCACAAAATTTACCTCTGTGTCTGTCCACACAAAAAATTAGTTCTGGTGGGAAGAGCCCTGAACTAAGAGTCAAGTGATTTGAGTTTTATTCTAGATATATATATATTTTTTTCATAGTCAAGCAATTTGTGGAGGAGTAGTGTTCTCTACCTTTGAAAAAGCAAAGAGAAATAACAGGGACTCTGAGTCTGAGAGCTGCCATCGTGGGCCCAGCTCTGCTAAGCAACTGCTGTATGATGGCACGCAAGTTGACCAATCTGAAGACACAGATGAAGACAGCCATGCCTATTCTGCATGAAGCTATTTTGTAAAGAGCCCAACAGAGAGTTCTCTCAATAAACATTTGTACCCTTGTCTCCAGTCCTCGTTTTCCTCGCCTGTAAGTCCTTTCTATTACATTTCCATAATGCCATGATTTTGAGTCCAACATTCTCTACTGACTTTATTAAAGAAGGTGCTAAAGAGATCCTTCTGGCTTTTTCTATTCCACAGTGCATTTGTTTCTTCTTTAAGCAGCTGAGTTTTAAAGATAGGTTTTGGCAAATGTTCTCAGCATCCCAAATGTATCCTTGAATAATCAAATAGAAAGAGACCAGCTTCCCAGATACCACTTCTGCGAAGAGAATTGCTGTGATCAAAATTCCTCCTTCACTGAATGACCTTTCCGATAAGACTAAATTGAAATGGCTGAAGTACTCATTATAGGTTTACTTAGCTCTGCAGTTGATTCTTTCAAGCTGCATCCTTTGAATGTCTGAATGGCATCAAAATCAGCATTCTGGGAAGAAACACTGAAACTTTCAAAACATTCCCTAGTGGTTTCAGGTACGTCCTTTATAAGCGATAGCTTTTTAGCTCTGAGGCTGAGTCAAGCCACACCACCATTTACTAATAATTGTTATCTTTCTCTTCCTCCTTCCATTTCTACATTGAATTGCCAAACTTTTTTTGGCAATATTTTTACATCCAGTTGTTACATTAACATCTTTCACTTTGATGCAACAAGATACAAAGTACTATACAAAAAAAAAAACAAAAACAAAAAACAGTGCTCATCCATTCGAAAGTATTTGAATATCTATAATGTACCAGGCATTGCTCTAAGTGTGAGGGACAGAAAAAATAAAAAACAAACAGGCATTGCTATTGTGGCTCAGCGGTAATGAACCTGACTAGGATCCATGAGGATGTGGGTTTGATCCCTGACCCCAATCAGTGGGTTAAAGATCCAGTGTTGCCATGAGCTGTGGTGTAGGTCACAGACACAGCTTGGAGCCAGCATTGCTGTGGCTGTGGAGTAAGCTGGCAGCTGTAGCTCGGATTCAACCCCTAGCCTGGGAACCTCTATATGCTGCAGGTGCAGCCCTAAAAAAATGAATTAAAAAAAAAAGAAAAAAGAATAAAAGAAAGAGACAAAATTCTCTGACCTCACAGGTATATATTCAAGTGGGGAGGGGGTGATGACAAAGAACAAATGAATAAATATGTTATTAAGCATATCTCATCTTAATAAATGCAAAGGAGAAAAATAACATGCGGTGGGCGGTGTGCAGAACAGGAAGTCTGGAGGCCAGGGAAGGACTCACACAGAGAAGGAGATCAGGTGAGATGTAAGCAAGGTGAGGGAGAAACACGTGGCTATTGGGCAGGGGTGTAGGAACATCTCAGATCAGGTTCTGAAGTGAGGTCATGTTTGGAATGGTTAAGAAATGACAAGGAAGGTGAAATAAGGGTGAAAGTGTCGACGGGTGAGGACAGAAGGCTCTTAAGGGTCCAGATCCTGAGGAAAACATTCACCAGTCATGGGAACTGTGTGCCAATGCGGGAGAATGGCAAGCACTGGTTGTTTTCTCCACCCACCGTGCTGCCCATATTTGGTGAGCATTGATTCCCAAAAGTTAAAAATGCACTACCATCCCTTTTGATAGTCTACTCATCTACTACTTATTTACTAGCTCATTCTTAGAATTGTTCACTTATTTTGACAAATTATTAGTTAGCACATACGGTGTCAGGTGCTGCAGATGGAGATGTAATACTATGCCTCAAGTATTATGGCAAAGGTTCACCAAAGCATATTTCTTCCCCCTTAAACACAAAGCTTGCCTCATTTCCCAGACTTTCTTGGTGTTAGTAAGGGCCACCTAAAAAAGCTGTGACCAAATGGAATGTCAGAAGAGGTGATGTACCCCATTTTTAGGCCTAGTCCTCTAAATATCTCCCTGGAGATCCACCATGGTTTCTCTCTCCCCTGGTCTGCTGGAGAGATAAGTAGTGTGTGACTCTGAGACCCTGGGAATAGCCAGAGCTATTCAGATGGAAGGATCTAGATCTGAGGCCCATGAATATCTATATGGAGCAGACTCCATCTTCTCGCTACTCTCCACCCACCACATAGATCTGGACTATGAAGAGAGAGAAACAAACCATATTATATTAAGCTATTAAGGTTTGTTTACAGTTTCCCTGCATTCGTTATCACAAGAGCTTGCTTTCTAGTGGAAAAGAGAGCCATTTACAATACTGGTAATAAGCACTGCAATAAGCTAAATATAAAGTCCCCTGGGATTCAAGCCATGTATTCAAAGTACTGGGGAAAGTTTCTAAAAGGAGTTGAAGCTTGTGTCAGGATGGAAGGGTAGCGTTGACCTGACAAAGGCGAGACAAGGACCTTTCTTGCAGGGACCAGAACATGCAAAGACACTAAGGCACAACAAAATAGGGCCTGTTGTAGGAACTATAATAAGTTCTCTGGACTGGAGATTTTAGAGTATGAAGGTGATGGCCAGCTAGATAGATAAGAATCAGATCTTTCTTTTCTTTTCTTTTTTTTTTTTTTTGCTAAGTAATGGCTATTTTATTTTATGTTGTGTTATTGTTATTTCCCCAATACAATAATCAGATCTTAGAGGCCATGTGCATCATCCAAAGGAGTTAAGACTTCATTTTGAATGTGATGGAAAGACAAATAGTCTAACTCAAACCCAACCTCTCTCCTTATATCATTTGCCCTGTCTCGGCTTCCCTGTGCTTCTTCACCACTCAGTGTATGTCTCATTAATAACATGTCCATATTCTCAATCAGGTGAGTATGTTCTCAGAGAGGAAGGCAGACTCTCTTCTTCTGATTTGTAGAAAGTAGGCATTCAAAATATTTATCATATTTAAATTGAAAAAGCATTCTAATTGCATATGATTTTTGATTCATAAGTAAACATTGAGGAAAAGAAGTGAGTTCAGTGGTATATCCTACGCAGCCTCTACTTGGAGCTGGGGGAGATCAAGGTGCAAGATACTTATGGTGGGGTGCCCATGTGTCTACCAGGAGCTCCAGAACCTCAAGTTGTGGCCATTTCTCAACACACTCACCCATAATTTCCAATTCTGCTTCTCTTGATTCTAGTAGCATACTAATTCAACATCAATGCAACGCATTTCTGATTAAACAATATGTTGGGCATTTTATATACATTGTCATGAATCACAATGCCAGGGAGTTCCTATCATGGTTCAGTGGTTAACGAATCTGACTAGGAACCATGAGGTTGCGGGTTCAATCCCTGGCCTTGCTCAGTGGGTTAAGGATCCGGCTTTGTGGTGAGCTGTGGTGTAGCTTGAAGATGCAGCTCGGATCCTGCATTGCTGTGGCTGTGGCGTAGGCCGGTGGCTACGGCTCCAATTAGACCCCTAGCCTGAGAACCTCCATATGCCACTTGTTCGGCCCTAGAAAAGACAAAAAAAAAAAAAAAATCACAATATCAGTGGTTCCTATTTTCACTTTACAGATGAGAAAACAGCTTCCATGAGTTCCAAAGTCATACAAATCTTGGTAGAGCCAGGATATGAACCTAAATCTGCTTGATGCAAAGCCTCTGCTCTCTCTACCACATCACCCACACTCTAACATTATAGGAGCATGATCATTAAGCTTCCAGTAAGTCTAGGGGTTCATAGGCCAAGACACCATTTGTTTTGAGACTTCTCTTTTATCTGAAAAATTTCTATGAACTTGGTATTCTTCTTTATGACAGAGCTGATTTTTTAAAAAATTATTCCTTTCATATCTTGAATTAATTATCATGAGAAAACCATTACAACCTTATAACCTCCTCTCAGCAAGTCTTTAACAAGAGTGACTGGGCATGATTATCCTGGGTTTTATGTTCATGGTATGAGGCCACACATCCCTATAGTGTATATTCCGTAGGTTAAGAGGCTAAGTGCTACAGCAGGCAGTCCTATCACCCACTCTCTTTCATACACTTCAGGGCTGTACCTGGGACAGTGTCATCCTTGGCCCTGGAACAACAGTGCCTTTGAAGACGTTATAACTCTATAAATATCCTACAGCTAGAGGAGCAAGATGACAGATCTTAGGGGATGAGCGGTACAGCCTTCTTCTTGGGGGACCTGTTGTCATATAAACCCTGCTGAAAAGTCCTGTCTTTACCAAACAGAACACCTTTTGTCTTGGTTCTTGCCCATATGCATAAGTGCTCAGGATATATATATATATATATATATATATATATGAAAAGTCAACAAGTCAGGTTGTCTTAACTAAGTCTTGGGCTTAATACAAGTTTAAGTCTCAAATTCAGTCATTTCCATCCATCTGTTCATTCACTCTGCCAGGAACTATTCTAGGTGTTGGAGCTACAGACATGAATAAGTTATAAGTAAGTGAAAACTGATGGACAGGACTTCCAGAAAAGCTCCTTAAAATGGAGATGGGCACCTAAGACACCACTTTTGCCATCTCCTCTAATTATTTCCTGCCAACCGGAAGGCTGATCTGGTAGTTGAAGTCTCAGTGGCCATCCTGAGCCATGATGTGACTTTGGGAAAGGAAGGTATAGGCTAGGATAACAGAGCAGAGAGAAATTCTGACAGTCACGGAGCTACCTTCTTCTGAATTTCTTCTACATGACAGAGAAATAAATATTGGTTAATTACTGTTATTTGGGGGTTAATCTATATTCAGCTGGACCTAACCCCAACTAATTTAGAGAGATAACATGGTATGGTTTAAGAAAGAGCATAGACTTTGGAACCAGATCTGGAGTTGAAACCCGATTCTATCCAATACAACATGTGTCCCCTCCCATCAAAACGGAACCTGCCTTACATGGTGAGTAAGGAGATTATAGATATTATGTGCCTAGCATATAATAAGTATTCAGTAAATTGTGGTATTATTATCTGGATCAGGTGGAAGTTTTCTTTAAATAAAATCTTAACCTACCAACAAAAAATGCTGAAAATCTCTTAGGAGACACCCAATTCTCTATGTCTTAAAAAAAAAAAAAAAAAATCCCATTAAATCAGTGAAGACTATACCAGTTCAGAACAGGAAATCTGGGGAAGAAAATTGGAGATTTGAAAAGTTACTGAAAAAGTACCTCCTTAACCAAGAGAGGAGTCTGTAAGATAGTAAAAGGAAAGAACTTATGGAGACCTCCTCAGCCAATATTCGACACCTATCCGTTTATATTGAAAGCTGTACTACCTGCAATTTATTCACCACAACAAGAGCACCATCAGCCTAGGGAAAGCAAAAAACCACAAACAGTGGTTCTTCTGAGGAACGAGGATAACAGCTTTCATTTATTTCCAGAGTTAATTAGCTTTGGCCTTGGGCCCAGACCCTGAATCATGGCTTCTCTTCCTCAGTTACTTGCCAGTGAGCAGCAGAGTCCACAAGAGGTGAAGGATGATGGCTGCAAGATACACACGCTCGAGGGTTAACCCTGGGGCAAAATTCTTGAGAACTGGAAGTTAAAAACTGTGCATAATAGTGACAGTGACAGATGCCCCTCTAAATTTTTGCACCTCTGAATTCTTTTTCATGAAGACAAGATTATTATTTGTTGGTGGTATTGTATTCAACAGAAAACGCTATCAAAAAATGTGTGAGGAGTTCCTGCCTTGGCATAGCAGAAACAAATCCGACTAGAAACCATGCGGTTGTAGGGTTCAATCCCTGCCCTCGCTCAGTGGATTAAGGATCTGGCATTGCCGTGAGCTGTGGTATAGTTTGAAGACGTGGCTCGGATCTGACGCTGCTGTGGCTCTGGCGTAGGCCAGCAGCTGTAGCTCTGATTAGATCCCTAGCCTAGGAACCTCCATATGCCACCAGTGTGGTCTTAAAAAGACATAGACAAAAAAAAAGTGACCCCAGGTCACTTTCTGGTTCATAATAGTTCCTCGCACAGTCACTTGATTAAAAAGCTTAAATTACCTAAGTCTTCAAGAGAAAACTCTCGCCCTCCAGGACAACTTGTCATGATCATCTATGATACCACATAGATGGACAAAATGTAATTTAGTCAATAAATCTTTATTGACCCCTATTAACTAACAGACACTGTGGTAGTTTTTCCTGCCTTCTAAATTGGTGCTCCTCTCTCCTGCTAACTGCACACTCATACGTGCCTTCAACCTTTTAGTAAAATTGCATCTTATTATTACACTATATGTCCAGATATCTCTGGACAATATATTACACAAGGTACAAGTGGGCTTCAAGTATGATTGCTCCTGTTGACCACAGTGATATGCTCTGTTGCATTGGATGGTATAAGAAAGATCTTTCAGGAATATAAAAAAATTAATTTGTAAATAACTCTTCATTGACTCCTTTCAGCCTTTTTTTTTTTTTTTTTTTTTCTTTTTAGAGCGGCACCTATGGTATATGGAGGTTCTTAGGCTAGGGGTCAAATCAGAGCTGCAGCTGCCGGCCTACATCACAGCCACAGCAACGCACGATCTGAGCCGCATCTTCAACCTACACCACAGCTCACAGCAATGCTGGATCCTTAACTCACTGAGTGAGGCCAGGGATTGAACCTGCAACCTCGTCATTAGTCAGATTTGTTTCTGCTGCACCACAATGGGAACTCCTGACCTCCTTTCAGTCTTTGACTCTAAGGACAGAAACCAACCCTGAGTTAACCTTCGCCACTGTAATATGTGATTCTGTGTTCACGTATATGTGTATACTATGTGTGTGTGTGTGTGTGTGTGTGCACGTGCGCGTGCATGCGTGCATATGAGCCTTCACTTTCCTTACATGGACTCACTTTGAGTCTCTAAGATCTCAACTTGGGACTCCACCTGACCTAGCTCCAGAGTCAAGCCTGAAGGCTGTCCATATAACAATGGCTTTTTCCCACCAGCTAATCCATTAAATTGTACTGTCACTAATTTTGTATTCTGGAAAACCTCTGGATTTACAGAGGCTCCCCAAGGCAGAACCTTCTTTTGACTTCCACTGCATAAGCCCAGTATATAACACCTGGCCTTCTGTTTCCTTCTCATTGGCACAAAACTACAACTGGGGAGCAGAAATAAACCTGACCAGCTAGATAGAAACTAGATAGAAACCAGTACAATGCTGCAGCCCCCTCTGTCCAGGGTCCTGATTTTGTTGCCTAGATTTCCAATACCTGAGTTCTTGTTCTTAAGAGATAACTGAATTAACTGAATATCTGAATTTCAATATTAGTGCTATGTATAGTCCTTAACCAACTGCTACCTCCTAGATTACAACTCCTTGGTAACAAGGTTAAATTCCTTGTACCCCTTTGGACACTGCCAGTTGGGAGGCTGACCTTTCTGCCTGGGAACTACTTGTACAGCTGGCTTAGTCCCTGCTACCCTTGTCTCTCTCCTTTCTTTGCCAATCATAAGGGAAAAGTTGCAGCATGCTTGTTGGCTAAGTCTCCCTGAGTTGAGACACAGACGTATGGTGCTATATTTATGTTTACATACTTGTGGAGCTATAAATATGAGTATAGCTATATGCAAATACATAGACACATCAATACATACATACAAACTCTCAAAAGATTCTTAGTATTATTATGGCAACTGCTTTAGAAAACACCACTTGCATTCCATTGCCTTGCTTAAACTGGTCATAAAAAATAAGCCTCTTGGGGTAAAAACCTTAAAAAATTAAGAAAGAGAAGATATAAATATGAAAATGGCTCTAAGGAGCAGGTTTTGTCTCCTGCAGAGGCAACATTATATTTAGGGAATAATATTAGAAGTTTCAGGAAGCCTCCCCAAGCCAATAATCTTTCCCAAGAGCTTAAAGATGCCTTTGAATAAGTTAAGTCCTGATATTCCAAAAGGAAACATTAGGCTCAAATTCCAAATGTCCCAGGGAAACCTAGACTGCTTGTTACAGCCTATAAATCTTGGTGCCTCCTGAGATATGTTTTTTTCTTTTTCCCTAGTTTACAGAAAACAAACAAACCATGAAAAAAAATTCAAATGAATTTTCTGGTTCCCATGGTACCAGCTGTCTCACATGGGTTCACTTTGCTTATTTCTAGAAACTGCCTAAACCCTAATTGAAATTTATTGAATAACTGACATTTAAAGTGAACATATTTTGTCTTTTCTTCCATAGTCAAAAGTCCTGACTCATTGTCCCACTTATTACTCTTTTTCACAGAGGAAGATTGAGTTACTGGGTTCTGGATGATGGCTCTCAGTCCAGGTTCCCCAACTGAGTGGAGTTAATTGCCAAAGGTCTTGTGCACAGGAAATTTGGCCTCTTTCTTATCCTTACTCCATTCAAATCAGTGGTAGCTGGGTTCCCAAGCAAGTGCTTCTCCTCTGAAGATTCTATGTCCCTTGTTCTACTATCCAGCTACAGTGGTAGAAAGACAGGAGCTCCACTGAGTCTCATATAAGAGCTGCATCCTCCAATTTGCCCTCTACCAGTAACAAAGATGATATGATGGGTGTCCTGTTGCTTTGTTTCTCAATTGATACTGAAACCAGAGAAGGAAGATGAGAGCTATTTCTTGAGCCCAATAAATCATCTAAGAGACTTTCCAATGAGAATAATTTGATGATTGGTTGGCTCTCTCTGCCTAGGAAATTAAAGGCCATCCTAGATGTAGAGAACACTTCAGATAGAAAGGCTGAAAACCTGAAAAAGAAACATTAACTTCGTAATTAGCCAGTTCTTTCTTTTTCCTCTTTACTTTGGCATTTAAGGACATTCGTATTTCCAGGGTTTTTTTTTTTTTTTTTTTAAATGAAGATTCTTAAGAAATGCCTGTAAAAGCAAGAAAACTGAAGCCCAGAAAAACTAGATGACTTTCCAAAGACTACATAGCAGAGCTATAATTAGGACCCAAGGTCCTTCATCACTGTACAAGACCCTTTTAATCAACATCCACTACAGCAAAGGAAACCATCGACAAAACGATGAGGCAACCTGTTGAGTGGGAGGAGAAGATATTTGTAAATGACTATGCACGGGAAGGGTTGATATCTAAAATATATTTAAAAGCTCCATACAACTCAATAACAAAGAAACAAAGAGTTTGATTTAAAAATGAGTAGAGGACCTGAATAGACATTTCCCCCCCAAATAAGACATACAGTTGGCCAACAGGCACAAGAGAAGATGTTCATCATCACCCATCATCAGATAAATGCAAATCAAAACCACAAAGAAATAGCACCTCACACCTGTTGTAATGACTATCATGAAAAAGACAAGAAGTAATAAATGTTGATAAAGATGTGAAGAAAAGGAACTCTGGTGGACTTCTGGTGGTAATAATGTAAACTGGTGCAGCCTCTGTGGAAAACAGTGCGAAGGTTCCTCAAAAAATTAAAAAATAAAACTACCCACAATTCATCAATTCCACTCCTGGGTATTTATCTGAAAAAAAACAAAAACACTACTTTGAAAAAATATATGCACCCCGATATTTATTGTAGCATTATTTACAACCACCAAGATATGGAAGAAACTTAAGTATCCATCAACAGATGAATAAATAAAGAAGATGTGGTATATACACCATGAATATTAGCCATAAAATGAATGAAAATCTTGCCATTTGCAAACACATGGAGGCACCTGGAGAATATTATGGTCAGTAAAATAAGTCAGACAGAGAAAGGCAAATACTGTATTTATTCGCTTATGTGTGGAATCTAAAAGGCAAAACAAACAAATATAACAAAACAGCAACAGACTAACAGATACAGAGAACAAATAAGTAGTTAATAGGCGAGGAGGATGAGAGAATAGGTGAAAAAGGTTAAGGCAATTAAAAGGTACAAGCTTCTATTTATAAAATAAATGTCATAAGGGAATATGATTAATAATATTATAATAACATTTTATTGTGGGTAATCCATAAGTACTGAATCACTACGCTATACACCTGAAATTAATATAATACTGTAAGTCAACTATGCTTAAAAAATTAAAATTTAAAAAATTAATCAGAGTTCCCATCACGGCTCAGTGGAAACAAACCTGACTGGTATCCATGCGGACGCAGGTTCGATCCCCAGGCTTGCCCAATGGGTTAAGGATCTGGTGTTTCTGTGAGCTGTGGTGTAGGTCACAGATGCACCTCAGATCTGGCATTGCTGTGTCTGTGGTGTAGCCCAGTGGCTACAGCTCGGATTCAACCCCTAGCCTGGGAACCTCTACATGCTGCGGGTGCAGACCTAAAAAGACAAAAAAGTTATTTAAATTTTTTTTTAAAAGTAATCTACTAATAAAGGGAAAGTAAAAACAATACCAATGACAAAAACAATTTAAGTAGGAGTACTTCCTCTATGCCAGACACTTATCAAAGTGCTTGATATATTAACTAATTCATAAAACATTTTGTGTGATCAATGATGTACCTGATTCTATATTATATGCTGCAAATACAGACGTGAATAACAGAAGTGGCCCTTGTCTTTAGTCTAGTAAGGGTGACAGACACAAACATAATATATTTATTAGCAAATCATTAATTACACTGCACTACTTGCTCAGAGAAGCATAGAAAATTATGAAAAATTATAATAAAAGGCCTGAGACTTGAAGAGTAGGAAAAAATGAGGATGTGGTGAGAACAGGGAAGGATGAAATAGCATGTGGGAAAAGACTGCTGCAGAAAGGGGCTTTGCAAAAGCATGGATGGGGTGCTGACAGGAGATAAACATGAAGAGGTGGGAATGAGATAGATCACAATGGACTGTAGAAGTCATAAAAAGAAATATGGATTTTATCCCAAGAATTGAATAGCTGCAATCCACTGAAGGGTTTTAAGCAGGAAAGTGGCATGATCAGAAGTATATTTTGAAAAAAAAATATGCCAACAATTTGGTAATGATAGGAAACAAATTTAGGTGCATGGCTAACTCTCAAGAGGTGGAATCGCAATGGTTTTGGTTAAGGTATTCATTAAAGTAGGTTGTATAAATGTGGGAAATGAGGGTGGGGGAGTGGGATGGACCGGGAGTTTGGGTTAGTAGATGCAAACTATAGCATTTGGAGTGGATAAGCAATGAGATTCTGCTGTGTAGCACAGGGAACTATATCTAGTCACTCATGATGGAACATGATGGAGGATAATATAAGAAAAAGAATGTGTGTATATACATATATATATATGCATATATGTATGAATGACTGGGTCACTTTGCTGTATAGCAGAAATTGACAGAACATTGTAAATCAACCATAATAGAAAAAATAAAAATCTCATAAAAAATAAATGTGGGAAAATGAATCTGCTAGAATTTCTTTTCAGATTATATTCAATCAGTCAGGGCATTTTCCGGGCATTCTAGTAGTTTTACTTGTACCTATTTATAAGAGAAGTTGAAAACTTCACAGTCTAGAACTCTCCTGCTGATTACAAACTGTTTGAGGAGCTATTAAATAAATTAGTGGGATTCTCTTAAGCCAGAGAAGGCATTATAATAAGAAAAAAAAAAAACAATAAAAAGAAGGTAATATTTCTCTAGTGACCAGACTGGAGAAAAAAAAATGTTAATACCTAAAAATTAGAACTACTTACAAATCATCCCTTATGATAATGATTTGCATAGTATCATTATAAACTGACAGGGATATTTCAAATTTCTACAAAATATAATTTGTGACCATTAAGAAAAGTCTGTTAACTCGGCCTATATACAAATTGCATACAGAACAATATTAATTTAATACTCATACAAAGCAAAACTGTTCACAGACTGAAGAAGGAATTAAGTTGCCGAATGCCATTAAGTTTCAAGGCAATTCTCACTTGTAACAAACTGTCTCTCTGAGGATTCATTAAAAGACTCCCTAGAAAAGCAGGCTCTCACATCCTACCAGTTTTGCCTCCATCCACATACCGATGGTGAGAGTCACTCGAGGACTCCATCACTGCTTTTCTCTTCCTTTCCTCTCGGACACTGGACAATGGCATCTGTTCCCACCGGTTTATGAATCAGATGTAAATACATCTTTCTGTTTAGCTCTGATTTTTCTCCTGGGGTGTTGTCTTGCATACCAACAGGAGCTACAGCCATTCCCACCTGTGTTCAGTCTATTCTACCCTTGACTTAATGTGGCTGCTGGGGAGAGGAGGCGTGCATCTTATCCCACCGTTAAAGAAGCAGAATGTGAAGGTGATAAAAATGTGGAGTTGAGAGCCAAAGAGACTGAATTTGAATCCCAGTCCTGCCACTCACTGACGATGTGACCTTTGACAAAGTCTTCACTGCCAGGATGCCCATGTCCGTGGTGACAAGCCCCATCTGTCATGACTATAATGAGGCTTAACTAAGATCACACACTTAAGACAATGTAGGTTTGAATCTCTGAAAAATTTGTAACTCCTATTATCATCATTATCACTCAACAGCTAGCCAGCTTCTCAGTTGTAAATGCATATTTTGGGAGTTCCCATTGTGGCACAGTGGAAACAAATTTGACTAGTATTCATGAGGATGCGGGTTCGATCCCTTGCCTTGCTCAGTGGGTTAAGGATGCGGTGTTGCTGTGAGCTGTGGTATAGGCTGCAGATGTGGCTTGGATCCCGTGTTGCTGTGGCTGTGGCATAGGTCGGCAGCCGTAGCTCTGATTCAACTCCTAGCCTGGGAACTTCCAAATGCCACAGGTGTGGCCCTAAAAATCAAAAATAAAATAAAATAAATTTACTCCCTGATCTAATTGTGTATGGCAGGAGGGGTTAGTGTGGTGGATTGAAAGTGAACAGAAAAGGTCTCTTGTTCCTTCTTCTGTCCTGATTGTTACATGACTTAGGTAATTTATTTAAATTTCTCATATTTTTATTTGCCATATGGAAATAACAAAACATACTGTATAAGTAGAGCTACATGAGATAATATATGGCCATGTAAGTGTCTACATGTAAGAAAGTTCCTATCTGAGTCAGTTGTTCAGGATAAAGAATATACATTTTTCACAGAATGATATTAAAAAAGGCCCTTAAGTTTACAAGCTAGCCCACAGCAACATATTCGCCTCAAGCATAGCTTAAACACCATTCCCTTGCAATGGAAAAAGTATCCCAAAGCAACTGCAATAACTCTAATAAGAGAAACTAAGTAAAAGAGAATAAATAGGACAATACAGTTAAATGAGGAATAATGGTTTGCATCAAGTGCGGATGCTGGAGGAAAGAAAATGTAATGAGAGGTGTCTGCAGAGGCTGAGGGAGATGTGAAAGTTCTGACGTCAATTTGGAGATTTTCATGGATTGTGGCAATAACTGATAACTGAGTCCAGCTGGCTTTTTCCAAGGAAATTTAGATCATTTTTCCCCCTCTTTCTCAATGTTTTAAAAATGGAGCAGAGGGATAGAGAGATTTTCTTGAGGTTAGGCAAGAATGAAAAGTAAATAAATCAGGAAAGAAATAAGTGGGCGAGAAAGAATATGAATGTTTATGCGAAGGTGAATTATTTCAACAGTAATCCCTAGAACTATGATAAGTGATAGGCGAAAGATTCGAGATTAAAGAGAAAGGAAAGTTTCTTATAATGGTTCATGTTTATTGAAAGTTGACTTTATGCCAGGATTTGTTCTAAATATTTCACATGTATTAAACTTATTTCATCTTCACTCTTAGCCAAAAAAGTAAAGTAACTGTAACCTTTATTTATCAATGAGGAAACTTAAGATCATACACATCAGATGATGCCTGGCACATCTGAATCCCAGAGAAATCTGTAACTTCTATTATCATCATCATTGTCACTCATCAGCAAGCCGGCTTCTCAGTGGTAAATACATACTTGTGGCCAGTTATACCCAGTTATAAATACCCTGAATTGTAAAACTGGGATCTGAACCTAGACAGTCTGGATCCAGAGCTCAGGTTTTTGTGACAAGGCATAAATATTGGGCTTGGGGTTATTTATTCACGTAAAATATTTGGTATCAGAGTATGTACAAGTAAGTATGCCAGCGTAATTTCTGCCTGCATGAGGCTTACAATGGAGCTATCTTACTAAGCCAACAGTTGGTCCTGTGCAGGGGGAGAACTTGGTTGTCCAACAACACGAGGGGAAGGCACATCATCGGCTTTCCAACACAGCAGACTTAGTGCCATTTCCAACCCTTCACTTCCTTTCTCTTCGTGTTATTAACATCTTTTATACTGTCCCTTGGTCCCTCTGTTCCAACATATGGTCACAGCCTCTGTTCAAGCTATGGACAACTTCCTTCCTCCTCCTCCTCACCAGACTTCCTCCAGGCAGGACACTGCAATCATTTTTGAAGCTGTTTCCATCAGTCCCATCTGTTCTTGTGACCCTGGAACCATTCTGTTTTTTTTTGCTGAAAAACTCTCCACCTCTAAGGGACTACGGCAATATGCCTCATACACTAAGTGTAAGTATAAAGACAATGCTAATCTCTTGAGACCACCCATTGTCCTTTATACTAACCAACACCCTGCCTCCTCTCCTCCTCTTAATTCCAAGGTGAATCTACCTATTCTTAAAGTACACGTCCTCTCAGAAGGGACATTCTTTTATTATCAAACAAATCTTGGAGTTCAAGAAATCATTTCACTTGGGCAGTAAGGAGGTTGGCATTTCTTCAGTTAACTTTTAAAGTTAGTTAAAACTTTTCCTAACTATTTATCTAATTTGATGTGGTGAAATCAACATCGGCTTTGGATCCAGATATCCTTAGACTCAAATTTCTGCTCCTCTACATCTTACCTGTGTGACTTTGGACAAAGTTAACCTCTCCATAAAGCCGGAGCTAACACCACAGCATGTACCACTGGTATCTGAATTAAAGGAAATGATAGCTAACATCATGCTTGCACATAATGTTCTCTTTTCAGGTCAATTATCTTTTAGTGGTTATAAACATGATCCTTAGCCTGTGAATTTTTAAATGACAAAACTCAAATCGAGCATACAGAGAAGAGAAGATACTTTCTGGTCTTATGTCATGTTTAAATGCTTCTAACCCATGCCTTAGATCATTAGAACTATGCATCACTCATTAATTTATTTAAGAAGCATTCATTAAGTATTCAACTGTGTGCCAGGCTCTAGTCAGACACTGGGATGCAGGAGCCAACAAGATCCAGAAATATCTATTGGAAGCACACTGCCTTTCAGATTATAAGACTACACTGGAGTGAGTTTGCTGTATTTAATTTACATTATCACCAGAGCCTCGGTTTTCTTTCAATATAAAAGCCAATTTGAGATATGTAATCAAGAATCATATTGAGGATCAGCGACTGATAATCTGGAGGATCACTTCAAATTGTCCACTCCCCGACAAGCCCTTCTGCTTCTGAGAGGAGGAAACAGGGGAGATCAGAGACCATGGCCTGTCTCCATGCAAGGTAATTTACCTCATTCATTTTTGTTCACTGGAGACTCCACGAAGTAGAAAATTCACAGATGAACAACCTCAAGTTCAGAAAGGTTTGCTAACTTGAAGAAACCCACGAAGCTGCAAAGCTGGATCTGTCTCACCAATTGAACACTGTTGATTTGTGATTTCAAAATGCAAGATATACCATGGTACACTTTAGAGAGCAGGGAGTGCAGGTTTAAGTGTTTGAACATGCAGTTTTATGCTCACAATGAGTGGTTCCAGGGTCTGTTAATGGCAGAATAAAACTTTAAAACACAGTAAAAGAGGAGATGTTGGTTTTTCCAAGCATCACCTTTAAATGCTTTCAATTAATGCCTTGGATCTCTGCAGGTGGGAATCTGCAGATGAGACAATCCATCTGCAGTCAGTAATCACTTCACTTTACTGTCCTGGGCTCCTGACTAGTGGGGGCAATTAGGGGCCTCCCCCTGCTGGGATTCAGACTCAGTGATTCTTGCTGCTCACTTACAGGGCAAAGCAGAGACCAGTATGAAAAAAAAAAACAGTGCCGTGTAGAAAAGTTCTTCCTTTTCCCTTGCTGACCATGAGGCCCGGCACTATTGCTAAGCATTTGTGGAATAGTGTGATTACAAAATGAACCTGCTAAGAGACTATTTCCATGAAAGGTGAAAGGAATGGGGGAAAGACGAGATGATTATCAGAGAGAAGCTGGGCCATTGAGGGGAGCTGGCAATTCAATAGATTATATCATGTTGATTATATCTGCTCAGCAAATGCATCCAAATGAATTAGGGGAAAGGCCCAAAAGAAAGACAGTGTAGTCCTCCATATCACCCTTTTACAGTATAGAAAGAACAAGAGAAAGAAGAGGCCAGAGATGCTCTAAATGTCATGACAAACATGAGGACATCATAACATCTGTGATCCAGAGAAAGTATAATTTATGTCGAGGACTGTCTGTGACAGGTGAGCTCAGTAACTGAGTTTTGTTTAGAATGGGGCAGTGCACACAACGAGGGGCCTGGATTGCTTTTTATATGTCAGTCACTATTCTATGCAAAGCATGAAATAACTTATTGAGTGTTCACTGCATGGTCCTATGTGGTAGATAGTATCACTCTTCCCCTTAGGTTACTGATATATAACTGAGGCACCCAGAAGTTGGGGAACATACCCCAAATCACACAGCCAGTAAGCTGAGCAGCTGAGATTTGAAGCTAGGCAGTCTGACTCCAGAGTTTGGTCAAAGCAGGGCTAGACTAAGATTCTGTTCTTGTGATCCAACAGGAACTGTGCATGGACGGCTCGTCCATCCGTGCTACTGAGATGCTATCCTCCTCCTATGAGGCAGACAGATGGAGGAAGGTCATTGTCATGCTGCTTTTAGATAGTCTGATAAAGTGAAGAATGCACTGAAGCATAAATTGGGAGACTGCCGTTCCAGTTCCAGTGCAATCACTTGCGGGATCTGACACCAAGCAAATCACTTCACCTCTAGGTGACTCTATTTGACAGCTGTAAGAACAATGAGGATAATAGTACCTGGTCTGCTGACTTCAGCGAGCTTTTGTGAGGGTCAAGCGATGCTCTTATAGAAAAAGGATTTGAACATTGTCACACAAAATGCAAATACAAGAAAAGTTTTGATTTTCTCTCAACAGGGGCTCTGCAAGGTAGCTGTCAAGGCCAAGGGAAGGATCCTGGAAAGCTCTGTGCTGGGAGAGCTCAGCGCTACTCCTTGGCTTGCCTTCTAGAGTCAGTATTAGGCTTTATGTAGATGTGATTGCTGGTGAGCTGGGAGCCTACAGCTCTGGGAAAAGGTCCGTGAAAGTTCTGCCCTCAGACCCATTATGCCAACTTCCCTGCTCCATGAACCCCTGCATCTCAATGGCTGGGTGTCAGGACCAGGCCCTGCAGCCTCAGCTCCAGCTCAGGCTTGGGACTGGTCTAATGTTAATTGGAGGACACTTGGGAGCCCTGCCTCTGGAACTCAGTGATGCAGAGCCAATCCACCAGTTGCTCTATTACTCTGATCTCAGGCCCTGCCTCTAGTCAGGCAGAATTGTAGAGAGCAGAAAGCTTGAGCTGTAGAATTCTGTGAACAAAGACTCCAATATCAGGTCTACCACGGGGTCGGTTTTAAATAAGCAGTGCCAGCTTTCCAAACCTGTTTTCTTTTCATCATGAGATGCAAAGACGAATGGCTGCTGCAGATCAAATTAGTTTGGGAGATTCATGGTGGGGTCTCAGAAGACACTTTAAGTAAAAGTTAAGCAGAGGTCTGAAGCATGAGCAAAAGGTATCAAGCAGGAAGGGAAGGGAAAGTATTTCTGGCAAAAGAAAGCATTCTGTGAGCCCAAGAAGCAGTGATGAATCCATGTGGTATGGTGACTAAGCAGGAGGAGGTACAGGAAGAGATACACTCAGAAACTGAGCTTCAAACGCATTTCAATGCTATAATCAACTAGAAGAATCCAAGTGTATTTGAAGTTCTCCCTGGTTTTCCTAAGGGTATCTGCAATCTTCCAGACACGCTCTCCTAAGTTTGTGAGGTGGTGATACTTAAACAGAGATTCAGGATCCCCTGCCACGGTAAGCCAGATTTTACCTATGTGTCCCTGTGATTTCCTCACTACTTTATAGATGAGGGCTCATAGTAAAACTTAAGAATCATGGGCAAATATGATCTGGCAATCCCACTCCTCGGCATACATACAAACAAAGATATAATTTAAAAAGATACATGCACCCCAATGTTCATTGCAGCACTATTCACAATAGCCAAGACATGGAAACAACCTAAATATCCAATGACAGAGGAACAAATAAAGATGTGGTACATACATACAATGGCATACTACTCAGCCCTAAAAAGAATGATATAAGTCCATCTGCGGCAACATGGATGGTGCTTAGATTATCATACTAAATAAAATAAGTCAGAAAGAAAGATAAATACCATATGATATCATTTATGTGTGGAAACTGGAAAAAAAAAAGGATATAAATGAACTTACAAAACAGAAACAGACTCACAGACATAGAAACTTCTGGTTGCCAAGGGGGAAGAGGGTGGGGGAGGGATGGATTGGAAGTCTGGGGGTAGCAGATACAAACTATTATACATAGGATGGATAAACAAGGAAGTCCTTCTGTATACCACAGGGAACTATATTCAATATCCTATGATAAACCACAATGGAAAAGAAGAATATATATACATATATGTGTGTATGTATCACAGAATCACTGTGCTACATAGCAGAAATTAACACAACATTTTAAATCAGTTAACTATACTTCAATAAAATAAGTTTTTAAAAAAGAACCATAGGTTAAATGTTTGGTTTCAAGCCAAGAATTAAAAAATCAAGAACTCTTATGTTTTTAGAAGAAAAACTGCCTTGGCTCTATCAGCTGTTGAAAATACAAGTAGCAAAAAAACAGGGATTAACTAAGAGCTTTCTCCTCAAAGTTTAACAGCCTCCAAGCAACCCGACTGCTGGAGGGTTTGGGGCTCTCAGATGAGCACATGCAGCTGGTAGGAAATGAGCTGAGTGGCAGCACCAGGCCATCATCTGCAGGTGCACTGAGAGCATCCATTAAGCCAGTAAGACAGGATTTGGAGGAGAGAGGAAGGGTTTTTGAGAAACAATTTCATTGTGAAATCAAGCCATTCAATGTCCTATTGCTGAACCCAGAAGAAAAGGAGATGGTGCTTGATATGAACAACTAAGCTCTTGACACATTTTTCCATGTGGCAAAATACCCCAGCTATACATGTTGACTTGTGTTTAGAGGCAGGTTTCAGAAAACATCTATACCGACAAGACAAGGAACAGCATCTCAATTTTTTTTTTTTTCTTTTTGCCTTTTCTAGGGCCACTCCTGCGGCATATGGAGATTCCCAGGCTAGGGGTCTAATCAGAGCCGTAGCCACTGGCCTACACCAGAGCCACAGCAAAACGGGATCCGAGCTGCGTCTGCCACCTACACCACAGCTCATGGCAACGCCGGATCCTTAACCCATTGAGCAAGGCCAGGGATCAAACCCGCAACCTCATAGTTCCTAGTCGGATTCGTTAACCACTGCGCCACGACGGGAACTCCAAGCATCTCAAATTTAGAAAGCATTGGATTTAGCCTGCATGAATACAGCTTTTCAGTCCCCTAAGCAATTTGTTTCACATTAAGATTCCCTCATGAATTAAAAAAATATATATAAATTCTGGAAACTATAGCTTTATTGCATTACACATATTTAATCAGGCATCAGGTACAGGAGGGTTGCAATGTGAATTTATTTTCTACTTTGGCTATAATATCAAGGACTCAAAAAAAAGTATTTAAAGATATGAAATGACAAGCTGAAGAGTAGGTGATAATCCCCCTGTGGCATTTAACACACACATTCATTTTGGCCTTTCCCTGAGTGTTAATTTTATTCTTCATTTTATTTGCTGCCCAGTTTGTTCCCCTCACACCATAATCTCTGTTATCAGTGTCTTAGCTTCCTTTATAGTACTTTTGTTGTTGTTCTTTGCCCGGAAATCTGCTTTTAAGCTTCTCTAAGCCACTCACCAATATGCAAGGTGTCTAGGGTTTTTCCTTTGTTTAGCATTTTATCTCTTGATGATTCTTATCCAGACATTATCTTTTGCATTCTCAATGAGCCCTTCAGGGATTTATAAGCATCCCCAGTCATTCCATTTGAGAGACCTAGAAACTTAGGTCCAGGAAGGGAAAGTGACTTGTCCAAGGTCACACAGGTGGCTTGTTTGCAGAGAGCTGAAACCCCAGGCTTCTGAATCCTTATCCATCATCCCATCCTACCACAGTTCTAGGAGCTCCAATCATTACCCTGTGATTTCCTGGAAAGTAGCACTTGGTACCTAAAAAGCACCCTTTCCATGTTGTGTCCTCACCATCTAGCTAATATCCTGGAACACAGGAAATGCTCAACAAAACTTTGTTGAGTCAACAAAGATCCTTCTAGAAGCATAAATAGTGAACTCTGGACTGTGGTGAGCCCTATAAGCAGAAGCTAGAGATGATCCCAGAATCATGGGGCCCAAAGTTCAATTGCCACCCAAGTAATTCTGCAGAGAGAAAGTGAGCTGAGCCAAGCGTAGCCCATCTCTCAGATCCCACAGATAATCGGTATCCTCTGTGCCTCCCATATACATATTACACTTTCTTTCATGAAGCTCTCTCCTTCTATGGTGGGCTACAGCATTTTTTTTCTGCCAGAGGTGTTAAAAGTATCTAAATAAATGAAAGGCACACTGAGAGAAGATCAGAAACACGGCAGGATTTCCAAAAATGAAAACCCATTTCAAAGTTATCTTTCATTCTCTGTTTTCTGTATTCTTTGGGCCAGCAGCAATTCTGATGCCTCAGGGAGCCTCTTCATTCATTTACAAGATCTGAAGCACCGAACAGTGATCTTCCTTCAAGAGCAGTGCCTAGTGGGTCTGTCAGTCATTTTCATGAACAGGAAATTGGGTTCAAGCCAGAAGCATATGGGCAGGCGCTCTGGCAGCCTCTGACTCCAGCTCTGCTCACATGCCTAAGGTCAGACATGAAATGCTGCCTGTGAGTACAGTTCTCCAGAAGAGGTTGTCAAATCCATGCCTCTTGAGGTAAAGGCCTTCATCCAAAATTACAGCATGATTTTTTTTTTTTGAATCATTTTTGGATACCCTGCTCCCTTGTGAACATCCATTTGGGGCACGCAGTAAACAACCCTGCCCTATGCTCTGTGCCTGCAGATCTCAAACAAATTACCCAGAGTCTAAAAAATCTAGAATTTTGAATATAAAAACTTGAGATATAACTTATAAAAAAAATCTAGAGTTGTTACTGTTTCTCATATTCTAGGACTTTCTAAGGTAGTCTATTCTTATATAAAATACTACTCAATGATATTTCATTGCTCTGTCCAACCCTTAAGGTTACATAGTATTAAAACGCTAAAAAATTAAATTATTGTGACATTGAATTATGTTTTATCTCACCTCATAACCAAACACTTCCTAGTGTATCTAATAAACAACTGACCCCCCCCCTTTTTTTTCCTCTTATGCTGGACCATCTGAAATATTAGAGCCAAAGAAACTATCATCTCTAAGAATTCTAGGAGTTGACAGTGAAACTCTGCCACCCATGATAAAAACCACACTCCTTACTTTTTGGTTTTTATTTTTTAAGCATTTTTTTTTAATTATTAAAGTATAGTTAATTTACAATGTTGCATTCCCTTCTGCTGTACAGCAAAGTGACTCAGTTTTACATATACATTCTGTTTCATATTCTTTTCCATCAAGGTTTATCACAGGACATTGACTATAGTTCCCTGTGCTGTACAGTAGGACCTTGCTATTATCTTACTCCTTACTTTCTTCACCACCAAGAAAGGACCAGAGGGGCAGGAGGAAGAGGGATGCCAAGGCCTGAGTCTGCGTCCTTGCCCGCTGTGAAATCTCCAGCAACAGGATCACCTCTTCCTCGGCTATAGCTCCACTGAACAGGCCCGCAGTGGTTTCGGACTCCTGTGGCTGATCCTGCCTTCCCCAGCCTTGGACCCGCCAGCTTAGGGGTGGGAGTGTCTTCCTGCCATAGTTAATCTCTAGGTTGCCTTGCCATCACCTACCTGTTTCTTAGTTTTTCTCTGGATGGTGTACTTTATTCATTTTATTGGATTCCTTCTGTTTCAAATACTTAAAATTACATCTATTTGCCTCATTAGACTCTGATAATTTTATTTCATTTTTTTCCTTGCCTCCCTACAGAACATTGTGTGAAAATGCAAATTAGAGTCAGGCAGACCTGATCCAAATTCTAACTAGCAATTCTGCGGAAAGAAAGAGTCCAGCCTGAGTCTTCAGTTTCCTCGTCAGTAAGTTCCAAGGACATGACTTATTTTTACGAGATTTTTGTGGAGATTGAATGAAAATATGAATGAGTATAAATGTCTAGTGCCCAGTTTCCAATAAATGGTAGTTATTATTTCTCCAGACTCAGTTTTTAATGTACTTAATAACCTAAATTCCATCACTCCAACTTTCAATATATTTTCCTAGAAAATTTTCTAATTCCTAAATAAGTACCTCAGTTAGTATCATTTATAGTTCTAAAAGTCCCTTCCCTAGGGTGGAAGGATGCACTGAGGGTCAGGGATGGAAATGCTATAAAATTTGGTTGTGATGATCACTGTACAACTATAAGTGAAATAAAATTCATTGAGTAATAAAAAAAGAAAAGTCCCTTCCCTCTTTTCTCCAATCTGTGCTATGCATTTCTTCAAACTTCCTCTATTTAATTCTCATGATTCATTCACGTAATAGCCTCGAGGTATTCAAAAGGTACCAGCTCACTCTGCACTGCTGACACATCTTTTTTTTTTTTTTTAATTTATTTTTTTCCCCACTGTACAGCAAGGGGATCAAGTTATCCTTACATGTATACATTTTTTCCCCCACACCTTTGTTCTGTTGCAATATGAGTATCTAGACATAGTTCTCAATGCTGACACATCTTTTTAATGACTATCATCCCCCTGTTTTCTACATATCAAATTTCATTCTTGAGGATCAGAATTACGGCTACTATTAATTTTCCCTTCCTCATACATATACACATTAGATGCAAAAAAAAAGGAATATTCAAAGAAAGAAAGGAAAAAAATGATGCTTATTACTGAGTGAGATAGATAGTCAGGAGAAAAGTGTTTGCTACAATTTTGCCCCATGAACTGAAAACTGAGGCTAGAAGGATTTCAGATGCAAAAGAAGTACTACACCAGGTGGTGTAACACACAAGTGCTTCACCTCACAGAGTTGGCATTTGTCTGCTGGCAAGCACAACTGACTGCCAGGTTCAAGGATATATCTAATGTGTGTGTGACAGCAGAGGAAGAGCAGAAAATACTAAAATGTGGTCCGCAGTTCTCAGATGGCTTTGCTAAATAACATCACTGAGCAATAGGAAACTCAGAGAGCCTGAGGACAAGAAATATTATAAAGCATAGAGATGATTTTTGTTGGGAAATGTATTAAGCACCATAACCATGAGAAGACTCTGACACAAAGGCCTCCTGACATAGCAGGAAGTAGCTGTCAATAGTGGACTTTACCACATAAAAGAGGTATGTCTCTTCATGGCCCATCACTTTCACAGCCAAAGGTATATAAGAAGAATCACAATGACAAAATTAAGAAGCGAAGGCATATCTCAAGAAAGACTTTTTTTATTAAAAATGTCAACTTTTATATGCCTGATATCAAAAGCACATGATTCAGTTATGAGAAAGATGTCCTCACATGGAATAATTTCATTTCTTTCATCTATTTATTCACATGGATACTGAACCCTTGTTCCATTCCATGCCCTATTCTGGGCATCAGGGAAATAAAGTTGAATAAACCACAGTTCTTGCCCCACGAGGAGAGAAGCACTCTACTAAAGAAGCAAATCTTTAATAAATATTGTGGTAAAGCATCAAATATATACGGCATATACTTAAAATTTATCTTGTAACCAAGAAACAAGGTCAATGTGCTATTTTTCATTGAGTCGGAAATTTCCCAGCTGCCTTAGTTTGCTGTAGCTACCACAACAAAATACCACTGATTGGTAGCCTAACCACTAGAAATTTTACAGTCTCCCAGTTCTGGAGCATTGAAGTCCAAGATCAAGGGACAAGCAAGGCTTATTTCTCATGAGGCCTCTTTCCTGGGCTTGCAGGTGGCTGCCCTTTTGTTGCCTCTTCACATGGCCAACCCTCTGCACAAGTGCATGCTGGGCATTCCTTCTTCTTAGACAGACACCACCCTTATGACTGCATTGAATCTTAGTTATCTCTTAAAGGTCCTATCTCCAAGTAGAGTCACATTCCAAGGTACTGGGGGATAGGAATTCCACATCTGAATTTGGGGCAGGGGACACAATTCAGTCCCTAACACAAGGTAAAATAATTCTATGTTCAATCTGTATTTTCTTGAAGTACAGATAAAATGCTACAGAGGCAAAAAGCACAAGGAGTCAAATCACTGGGTTCTAGAACCCGCCTTTCTCCTGGGCCTGGGGCAGGACACTCAGCCTCTGCTTCATCTGAATGAGTATCTCTGAATGAATTTTTTTTTTTTTTTTTTTTTTTTTTTGGCTGCTCTGTGCATATGGAGTGCCCAGGCCAGGGATCAGATCTGAGCCACAGTTGTGACCTTAGCCCTAAGCCAGTCGAACCTACGTCCCAGCCCTCCCAAGACAGATCCTGTGGTGCCATAGCGGGAACTCCACAAATAGCCTAAATTTTTAAAGACCTCTTTCGACCAACACACAGACCATGTTCAAGCCTACCTTTCAATTTACCGTAATCACTATAGTTTTTTCTAAGTCTACAACCGATCCTTTAAAAAGAAGTTGTATAGAGAGTTACGAATAGAATATTCCTCTTTAGATAATATACCAATTCAGTGGCCACGAGTCTGCAAGACTGCTCCATGACGTGCCCAGTTACGTGGGTCAGTCTCTGCTCTAAGACCCACATTCTAAAAGGTTTAGTAAAAACCTTTCTTTTAAATGTTTTACAACTAGATAGGCCCATACATACTAATCAACATTAATAGCATCATGTCATTCTTTAAAGGACTATATACACCCAGGCTCTTTGAATGTGCAGCTATCATTCAGTGAATAAAAACACTACAAATTTAAATGCTTATTTGTGGTAGTCATCTCTTAGTAACAATAAATTTCACTCCCTTTGCCTGAAATGCCCATCCAATGACACTGCTTTTTCCACAAGGAAAAAGCCCTTCAGGCAAGAGGAGCTCAGATGTGACCTTTCCTGCTGTCCCTTTCCGTGCCCCCCCGTCTCCACCACAGCAGACGTACCCTACATTATTAGGAGTCTCATCTACCCTCTCTCTTTGATGGATTATGAAATCCTTGAAAGCAAAATTGACAGGTTATTATCTGTCAACAGTTTCTGCTTACATTTAGTTAGCTAACCAGAAATCAAAGGACCCTGAATTTGAATTCCTTAATCTGTAGAATGTGAAATAAAACCTTACTCATTGTGACAGTAAACAGATTAGGAATTATGTCTATAAAATGCTAGTGCAGTGACTCAACAAAGCGGTTACTCAGGAAATGGTAATTCTTCCTCTTAGCTGGATTTTTGAATGGACAAAACTTGCTATAACTCATATGCATATAGATATATGGTTATAGACTACGAGACTAGGAATTCCTTACATGGCTTCATCAGAAGAAATATTTGCATATAAATTCCTATTAAGGAGTTCCTGTCATGGCTCAACGGTTAATGAATCTGACCAGGAACCATGAGGTTTCGAGTTCGATCCCTGACCTTGCTCAGTGGGTTAAGGACCCGGCGTTGCTGTGAGCTGTGGTGTAGGTCGAAGACATGGCTCAGATCCCTTGTTGCTGTGGCTCTGGAGTAGGCCGGTGGCTACAGCTCCGATTAGACTCCTAGCCTGGGAACCTCCATATGCCACGGGTGTGGCCCTAAAAGGATAAAAAGACCAAAAAAAAAAAAAAAAGAAAAAGAAAACAAATTCCTATTAAGTATAAATGTATCACTTAGTGAATATTACTAGTACTTCTGGAGATGGAATAGCTGAGGTCTTATTTTCTTATCCATCCTCCCAAAGCAGAACCGACATCCAGAATGGAATGTAATTTTTTAAAAATCCTCTATTTTGAATCCTTTGATTTTTTTTAATGAATGCATCCATTGAGAAACAACGCTTCAAAAAGAAATAGCATATTAGATATACTTTAGAATCATCCCTCCTCCTCAATAGAATATTTAACTTAAGCAACTGTTGAGTCAAAGATAATGAGGACATGACTCACTTCACTGCTGTTAAATATAAGCATGCGAATGAGCAGGTCCGTAGGTAATTGTTATGCATTTAAATAATTAAGAACTTCAGGACGAGCACCATGACATCACCTTTCTTGTAATTTATTCTATTTTCTGCACCTTTCGTACTTATACTATAAAACTTTAAAAAGGGGTTGACAATTCTCTAGGCACAACTGGGCAAATATCAGCTTTCTCATCATTACAGACGTAAGAGCATAAAGAAGTAAATTACATGTACAAAGTTTTCGTTCTACCATGACTATACCTAGTCTAATAGGCGGCAGTAGAAAAGAATAACTAATAAGTACACACACACACACACACACACACACACACACACACACACTCGCACTCACATACATGCATACCACATACCTAACTAAGCCAGGGAGGATAAGCAAGACTGTTTTATACTTCGAACAGAGCCATCTAAATAAAACTCATAAAACATATTGCTTGGCTTAGGTGTATGTTAAAATGCAAGTATATTAAACAGACAGAATGAGAAGAAAACAAAAAAGGGGACTTTGGAGCTTCTGTATTCCTTCTTCTGCTCTCTCCTAACATCATCAAGAAAAGTCATTACGGCCCTCTCCCCATCCTTTCTCTCACTGAAAACAAGGCAGGGCATGGAAGAGAAGTTAAAAAGTCAATTTCTTTCTCAAGAGCTATGTACCATTTAATGACAGCTGTCTCCTGAATAATTATTATGTGTCAGCCACAGTGGTAACAGGTACTTTATATTCATTATCTCATTTAATTATTATGCCAGTTCCGTGAGTAGGACATTAACGTTCTTTCCTACTGTCATTTATGAAAACTATGTTTTAGAGAGGTTACATGATTTTCCCTAAATCAGACACTTTTTCAGAGACAGAGCTGGTAATTCTAATCCACTTTTGTCTGAATCTAAGGCCCATGCATTTAACCACTATACTCATTGACAATGAGAGTGTGAAATGAACAGATGTCACTGTAACTGTGGTTTATATGATACTTTCCCTTCTTAGGAAAAGTCGTATAATTTTCATGACATAAATAAATGGCTCTCAGCTATAAAATAAAATGTTATTCACTGTCCACAGAGCAGTAGCCCATATCTCTGTGCCCCCCCCCCCTTTTCTTTTAAAGACAGAATTTGTAGCATACAGAAGTTTCCAGGATAGGGGTTGAATTAGAGCTGCAGCTACCAGCCTATGCCACAGCCACAGTAATACAGGATCCAGGCTGCATCTGTGACCTACACGACAGCTTGCGGCAACATCAGATCCATAACCCACTGAGCAAGGCCAGGGGTCAAAACCATATCCTCAGAGAAGCAGTGTTGGTTTCTTAACCCAGTGAGCCACAGTAGGAACTCCTCTGATCTTTTTTTTAAATAATACTCTTCACTTTCAACTCTTTTCCTGATGTAGTAAATCCTAGCCATCCTATTGGGATAAGTTTGAATGCTACTTCCTTTTTAAGTCCTTCGTGATTTCCTCCCAATTCCAAACTCTCCCACTTTTCTCTCATGATACCAGTCATTGTGTTTAATTGTTTTTAATGCTAATATGTTATCTCCTCTACTGTGCTGCACGTTTCCAGAGGTCTATGCCCAAATCATACCTGTCTTATTTTGTGCTCACAAAATACTCATAATGATTTAGAACCGGCCACAACTCAGACAAGATACACATTTTTCCACTGGCTAAAATTCTAGTCGAGCTACCTATGAAAATATGAACTACCTATGAAAATAAGCCTATGTTAAACAATAAGAAGGAAAACAGTGGAAAATCTTTAATAACTAGAAAATAAGCAATATTAATGCATTTTGTATCTACCTACTCACGTCGGTCAACAGTTACAAGTCATTGTTATTGAGGTAGGTCTTTAGGTGACAGTATTTGTTAAAAACAGATTTAATATTAGTTCTTACATAAAATAATTTGGAAATAGAATGATAGTCTATGCTATATGTTCATTCACTCAGTTTAGCTGTTTCCAGTTTAAATAGATGTGATTAACTATATTGGCAACCACTAACATTAGAATTATATGTATACACATGTTACTATATAACACACATGTATGACAGATTCCTATCATGTGCACCAAACACATGTAGCACCTACAAAAATAAATATGAAATATTTTGTATTGTGTACTTTCATATGCACACAAATGTATGTCTATCATACAAGAGGTTTTGAGAAATTAATTTGGGTAGTTATTATAACATTAATGTCACCATTAATTGAAGTAGGTATTGTATTTGGAATTCCAATCCATGTAGCATGGCATACAATATCAGCCAATACTTCAGGCCTACTTTTCTTTCTAGACTCATTTTCCATAACTTCCTCAACATTCCATGATCTTAATTAAGCAAATTGCTTACATTCTTCAAACGCTGCCTCTATTGGGATTTACTGCATGTTCGTCTCCATCATCAGACCACAAGCCCTTCTTTTAGCCTCACTGAGCAGCATCATGTTCAGCTCGCCAAAGTATGTGTGGGTGTTCGCAGAGGAATTAATGAATGTGAGCTCACTTAAAATTCTCAAGGCTCAGGAATTACTTGGGTATTGAAAAGAATACACTTTCCTTCCTTTCCTATGTCCCGCTCCTCTAAACAAGCTGTACCTTTAGTGTGTTATGCTACACAGATTATTCAAACAAGCTGTAAAATTACAACTATACCCATAATTAGTCATAACCAATCAGTAAATATTGTTGAGAAAATTCTGGAGCTCCCGTTGTGGCTCAGCGAGTTAAGAACACGACTAGTATCCATGAAGATATGGATCCAATCCCTGGCCTCACTCAGTGGCTTAAGGATCCAGCATTGCTACAAGCTGAGGCATAGGTTGCAGATGTGGCTTAGATCCTGCATTGCTGTGGCTGTGGTATAGGCTGAAAGTGCAGCTCCAATTTGACACCTGGCCTGGGAACTTCTATATGCTGCAGGTGTGACCCTAAAAAGAAAAAAAAAATGATTATATATCTCTGTTCATTATAGAACTTTAAGAGCTAGAAATGAAGAATGATTCACTTTGTCACATACAACCATAGATCCTCAGTGAAAAAAAACTTCCTGCTCTAATTTTCTCCCAGTTTATACGAGGTATGTGTGATTGTGTGTGTGTGTGTGTGTGTGTGTACACATATACATATAAAGATGTGTATGTGTATATACATACATTTTTACATATAAAAGTTATATATATACCTTTAGATTTTATTTATTTATTTATTTGTCTTCTGTCCTTTTAGGGCCTCACCCAAGGCATATGGAGGTTCCCAGGCTAGGGGTCTAATCAGAGCTGTTGCCGCTGGCCTTCGCCAGAGCCACAGCAATGCCAGATCCAAGCCGCATCTGCAATGTACACCACAGCTCATGGCAACTCTGGATCCTTAACCCACTGAGCGAGGGCAGGGATTGAACCGGAAACCTCCTGGTTCCTAATCAGATTCGTTTCCACTGCACCACAACGGGAACTCCCCTAGATTTTATTTAGAGTGAAAAAAATCTGGTTGTAAATATATTCATCTGAAATCAGTATGCTTTCAGCCCCAGGTCAATTGCATGGTTAAATAAACAGAAATTTAAATATTATAGATGAAGGATTTATTATGGGTAATTTAAATTCAAATTAAACATTTATTAGGAACCATTAAAACATAAAACACTGTGCAAGAGCTTTCACATTCATTTTGGTTCTTATCCATGCTTGCTGGGCACTACACTAGATGTAGTATCTGAGATAACCTGACATTTTATGCAAAATTTTGTGATTTAGTAAATGGTAATGACACATTTATCATTTAATTAATAGTTAACATTTACAGAGGACTTACTATCTGCCAGGTACTAAGCCCACCAGTGTACATTCATTATCTTATTTAATTGTCATTGCAACCTGGTGAGGAAATTGAGACTTAAAGATGTTACATAACTTGCCACATACTTGATAAGAGCCTAAAGTGGGAAATTAACCCAGATCTGTTTGACCCAAATTTTATGTTCCTAACCACTATGTCAATTGCTTTCTTTTTCTTTTACCTTTTTTTTTTTTTTTTTTTAGGAAATGGCCACGGCTTTCATTAGTTTTTCAAATGGTCTGAGAGTTAGAAAAATTTAAGAATGTCTTAGAAGTATTTATTAGTCAATCTTCAAAACATCTCATGCTTAGGTGGTATTACTGTCTCCATCACTTGATGTGGAGGGTTAAGACAAACTTAGCAGCTTGCATGGGTGGGGACTTGTAACACTTAGATACAATTTCCCTCTGTCCTACAGCCCCAGGACTGCCTTTCTAGGGTATTTCTGTGATTAACATTTAAAGATAGCCATGCTAACAACCAGCATTTTTCTGTTGCTGACTCAGCCCATCAAGAGAGTGCTGCTGGTAAATCCCACTGGGAAGTCCTGCCTTGTGATAACTGGGTATGAAGACCAAACCTAAGCCATGTGGCTAAATTGAGGCTCACGAGAAAATTCTATAATCTGAAACTTACTCTGAACTGTTATTTTCCCTGTCCGATTCTTACAATAGTCTCATAGCTCGTCTTTCTGCCACTGGAGTCTTTGTAAACGCTGTAGATAAAAAGTATGAAAAGGCTTTCTAAAAACAAATTCAGGCATTCTCATGGTGAAAGGACTCTGCTGGCTTATACTGCCTACAGGACAGAGCCCACAGCCCCCATATCTTGCATGACCTGAGCTTCACCACCTCTGTGGTCCTTTCTCACCACTCCTGTTACGATCACAGCAGCCCCACCAGAGGGATCCTGGACCCCAAGTTCACAGACCCTCAGAACTGCCTCTCATATTCTCCTCCTTCCACCCAAAATGTTCTTCATGATTACTCATCTGGAAAACTTTAATTCCTTCTTCAAGATTCCATTCAGGTGTTTTCCTCCACAACTTCCCCAAACTAGAAGTTCAAGTTAACTCTTGGCTGACCTCACAAGGTCCCACGGCTGATGCACTTATCACACCATATGTAATTGCTTGAAGTGTATAGTTTCAAATAGACTATGGGCCACTAAGGGCAGGACTGTTCAATCAACTCTGTCTCAAATCATTTATATGTGTCACAGTGCTTATCACAAAGTAGGAGCCAAACAAATACTGGAGAAAGGAAAACACAAGCAAGGAAAGAAGGGGCAGGGGGACCTTATCTGGTTCTCAAGACAGATCGCCTTAGCCTTGTTATGAGTGTTCTCAAGAAAATTATTCTAAGACAGCTGCAGTTTTATTGTGATGTGGGGACAGTAAGTACCAAGGAAGTATAACATCGAGTACTCAACAGAAAGTATTCATGTGAGCCCTAGAAAATGTTACCGCCTTAGAAATTTGAAACCTGAGCTTTGCAACTGTTTCTATAAGAAACCTGTACTGTAGGCATCCGGTATATTTATTACCTAAGAAACATCAGCCTATCAGTCTCACTGAATTCATGTAATATCCTCTTAGTCCTGAGGTGAATGTATGTGTTGATCATTTTGTGATTGAGAAAACAAGCCATCCTGGTAGACTGACAACACTAGTCTCTTTCTTTCCCTCTATAGATCTATGACGTGAATTCAATAAACTTTTTTACTGACCCACTTTATTAGAGCAAAGAAAGATTTCTTTTTTTTTAATCCTCCTTTCAAAACTCTTGGGTGAAAGGAAAAAAAGAAGCAGTGAATACCATGGGCCTAGCACATGATCTTGCTCTATTGGATCCTCTCTTATTTTTACTTTTAGGCAATAAATCAGATATTAATCCAGAATAAATTAAGTCCAAATATGGGTTTACGATAGAGAGTGGGGGTATTATAAATGAAACTCCACGAGAGCAGATGGATTTAGCTATTGTTAAGTTTTATCGATGGTTTCCAAGAACATTTTGTATGTTCCCAATCATTTTTTGTATGCAATTGTTCAATAGTTAACATTCAGAAAATGGTTCAGTTAATCACCCCATTGCCTCTGGGTTTTGGGGTAACTTCTAGAGCACCGACACCCATAAATGAATTTCTTACTAGTGGATAAGATAAAATAATTAGGCTTTAAAATTGTTGCTCTTTCTTTGTTCAAAATCACAACGGCAACCATTGCCAAGCTGCTATTGTGTTCCAAGCCTTCTTTCATAGTTCCATAGAGCAGGTCTTATTGGATTCATTTTACAGAGGAAACTGAGTTCAAAAAGATAAAATGGGAGTTCCTGTCATGGCGCAGCAGAAACAAATCCGACTAGGAACCATGAGGTTGCGGGTTCAATCCCTGGCCTCGCTCAGTGGGTTAAGGATCCAGTGTTGCCATGAGTTGCGGTGTAGTTTGCAGACAAGGTTTGGATCTGGTGTTGCTGTGGCTTTGGCATAGGCCAGAGGCCACAGTTCCTATTAGACCCCTAGCCTGGGAACTTCCACATGGGGCGTGGGTGTGGCTCTAAAAAGACCCCCCCCCCAAAAAAAGATAAAATGATATGTCCAGGACTGTACTGCTGGCAGAGGTAAGACCTGAATGTTGAGCTTTTTAGCTTCAAATAACTCTGTGTTCAACTTCCACTGTTTACATGATTACAAACACAATGTCAAAAGCATTTCTAGATCACAAGCCTAGACGCTCTACTCTGGGAACATCATGTTTAAAAAGTAGTTAACACATGGCCCCCAAATTTAAGGTAGCATATACTTTAACAAAATTATAAAGAGAATTCTAGAAGAATTAAAATTACTGAAATAACTGATACTATTAAAAATTGTAATAGCTTTGTCAGAGAGCATGAAAAGAGATTTCAATAATTTGCATGGAATGATTTGCAATAGTTTTTTTTTTACATAGTCTAAATTTGGGACACAATTACAACAAAGTATTTAAAATTTATTGCATACTAACTATGTGAATGATACTACTGAACAAGAGGAACACTCTCTGCTCATAGTTTAATAATAATTAAACTTCTGTCACAGTTTAATAAGGGAGTTAACACACAAATTATTTATTCCATAATTAACACACATTGAGTAATACATGCATGTATTTGGGAGACACAGAGACTGATAAAATATTGACCTCATCCCCAAAGAGATTGTAGTTAATGCTTGTTGTCTATTGAAATGGAATATTTTTTCACTATGCCAGGCTGCCTGCTCCATGCATAAAAAATAAAATAAAATTCCTACTAGCTTTCAAATGAGATCACCACCAGAGTTCCCGTTGTGGCTCAGTGGTTAGCTTATCCGACTAGGAACCATGAGGCTGAGGGTTCGATCCCTGGCCTTGCTCAGTAGGTTAAAGATCCGGCATTGCTGTGGCTGTGGTGTAGGCCGGCAGCTACAGCTCCAATTCGACCCCTAGCCTGGGAACCTCCATATGCTGCGGGAGTGGCCCTAGAAATATCAAAAAGACAAAAAAAAAATGAGATCACCACCAATAGAGATATTCAGTGAACATGTGGAAATAATCTATTAGGAGTCAGGTTTCCAACCATGTACAGAGAACACAAAAGCAGAAGGTCTAGGAAGAATTTCCAGTCTGGTGGTGGACATAAGCAAGACCATGATAACATGAGGCAACATATGCTCTGTCGGAACAATGAACACTAGCCTACTTGTTTTTATAGTTACTGACTCATTTTCTAAGAATTTCCTGTGCTAAACATTTACATACTAGTCTCATTTAATCTACACATAATCCCGTTAGATAAGCCCTGTTATTCACACAAACTGATAGACAAAATTGAGTCTAGAGAAGCTGAGTAATTTGCCCAAGGCCATTAGATTCCACCCAGGTAGTCAGGCTCCAGAAGGGATGCTCTTGACCTTAATCTGCTAATGAGGTGCTCAGAAGGGAGGGTTTAGCTCTATCAATGAGGAAGGTCTTCCAACAGGAAATGTCCTGGAGCTAAATCGGAAAGGTGAACAGGATACCAAGGCAGATGAGGGAGCTGAGGAGGAAGGACACACCAGGTAGAAGAAACAATAAATACACAGTCACAGAAACGAAAACAAGAGAAAATGTCACTTGCTGGGCAAACAGAAGGTGCTATATTAGTCTAGAGTGCAGAATACATACAGAGAAGGAAATGAGAAATAACATTAAGGACCCTAAATTTGAGATATCTTAGCACGGGTCACACAGGTAACTAAATATGATCTCATTTAGTCTTTTAAAACTACCAAGTGAAATAGGTACTACTATTATTCTGATTTTACACATAAGAAGACCAAGGTGAAAGACAGGAAGTAACTCACACAAATAAATAATAGATCTAGGACTTACGACCAGGTCTGAAGACTCCAGAGCCTGAGATCGTAACTTCCATGGAGAGGTAGGAGCCAGGCCAGGAAAGCCAGGACTTTAGTGTGGCTCTTGACCTTAATCCGCTAATGAGGTGCTGAGAAGGGAGGGTCTAGCTCTATCAATGGGGACATCAGAAGGTCTTCCAACAGGAAATGTCCCAGGACATTGCCTGGGACTTACCAAGGACTTTAGCGTGGGACTTTAAGGCCTCTACAAGGAGATAAAACTCAACACGCCTCTTACCTCTGGCTGAGATAGGAATCACCAGACCCTTAAAATCCCACCAGTCTCACTGTAATTGTTACAATGTCCTAAGGACATCCCCGCCCCAACAACTTGGCCTATTCCTTCCTGCCCCCTAGAGGAAAGGTGTGTGGCCCACATCTCACCCCACCCCTAGAGGGGCATTATACCCCCCAACCAAGAGCAAGTGTATCAGAAGACCCCATCCTTCCCCAACCAACCGGCAGGTCCACAGGTTTATGTAAGACCTCTCCTTGCACTCCTTTGTCTCTGGGCTATAAAAACAGACACAACCAAGCTCCCAGGGTTGCCTCTCCCTATTATCAGGAAGTTGGCCCATTGTGTCAACAAGTGTCTCTTGCCTCAATAAACTTGTCTTTTCTTCACCTTCCTCTGAATCTGGAAAGTTACTTTTCCACCTATGTGCAGAGACCAAACATTTAGATTTTTTTTTTTTTTTCTACACTCAATGTGAAGGCTGTTAATCAAAAAAGTAATATTACCAGATTTCTATTTTAGTGTTACAGCATGGAGGAGAGAGATGAGATTTGAGGTAGGTTAGTCAAAAAGGTAACCTTAGTTCAGGTAAGAGAAAGTGAAAGTATAAACTGGGTCAATGTCTATGTAGCTCAATAGGAGGGAAGGAGAATTCAGAATATTAAGGAGATTCATTCAGCAAACCTAGGTACCTGAATTGATTTTGTGGGTAAGAGAAATACAAGATTTGAGATTAACTGCCAAATTTTTAGCCTGGGCAACAGGAGAAATGAAAACATTTTTCTTACCGCTGACTGTTTATAGAGCAAACAAAAGCATCACAGGAACAGCAGGAAAGATATAGGAAACCTAATCAGTTATTAGGTTCTGTTTCAAAAATCTTAAGGGACCACTGCTAGAATGGAACACGGCAATGTTTTCTGCAATTGTGTGAGTACAGCGAGATTCCCTGAGGCAGTATAATCATGAAGAATCTAATAGGACAAGCCAACATCTTATGGAAAAAAATCTCTTCGTTGCTATCCTAACTGGTATCCCAATCTCTTCCTAAGTATAGGCACATTTTGAATACAAAACAATTTAATGCTGGTGAACTTGGTTTTAATCAAATTCAGCTCTAATTATTCAGATTTATAAAACACAATCAGGCAATGACTATCTACTTATTTAAAAACAAATTTTGTTAGAAAAAAAAACACAATAAAATTGCCTCAGTATAGTCTTTCCAGTATAATTACATGGATTTGAAAGACAATATATCTCTAATGCTTATACATATGTAATGTGCCTGATGATTTTTATGTATTATCTCAATTAATTATCACAACAATTACCTGAGTTGTGTTGTTATTCTCTCCATTTTAATGATAAAGAAGCCAAGGCTTAGAAAATGTATTTATCCAAAATCATTTCTGAAGAGTGACTATTCAAACCACTCTGCTCAAAAATGTAAGTCACTAGCACATATTTTTCACAATTTTCCTTTTTTAAAGTAGTTCTATGATAATTTAAAGCACAAATTAATCAAGCACACATGGATTCTGTTACAACTAGTTGGTTCAGAAGTTTGAGATACTTGTTTTCCACCATGAAAAGCAATATGGTTAGTCGCAATGTCCTTTGATAGAAACACAAATTACTTTTGTACCACTAATTTCTCCCACAGAACGGCTTTGACAATTCAATTATTCAATTCAATTCGTTATTCCATTTAATGCCTATCATCAAAGAAACATGCATCAGTATAACATTAAACATATTTCGCTTGAAACTCTTAATTACTCGAAATGTGTCAGGGGATTCAGCCAGCTTTATGAACAAATATGTAACAATGCTTGAGAAGAGTCTTTTCGTGTAATTTGCTAAATAGATGATATAAAACCATGATGGCAAAGATCCAAATAGTGAGACATAGCCATCTAGTCCTAACTTCTAAATTCATAATGTTTTTCTTTCACTTTCTCTGTTTCTGATGTCAGACTGCACGTTAATACGTGCTAAATACATTACAGGTATTATTTCATTTACTCATCACAGGAAGACAAGGCAGCAGATTTTAAATTGAGTCCACAAAGGAGGAAACCAAGACTCAAAGAGAGTAAGCGACGACTCAGGCCGCATAGGAGTAAATAGCAGAGCAAAGATTCCAATCCAGGTCATGAAGATGAAAGATATAATAGATATTTCTTTTAAATTATAAGTAATTATAAAAGACACTTCATCTACATAAAGTAATTTTATTTTAGAATCTATTTTCTCATATGTCATAGATGCTTACACTTCACACAGAGTTTAATTGTTCTTTTATAGCATTTATCCTACGACACACACCTGACAAAACTAAATTCATTTTAATCACCAAGATGTCTAGAATTAATGACATAAAGAAAAACACCTTTTAAACATCCTCTGCTTTAAAAATGAGGACACAGATAATTTGTAAAAGTCAACTGAAAATAATGTTATTTTTGCTTCTGCCATAATTCATCACTTTTGAATTCCTTTAGGGTATTTTAAGTAGTTCTGAAAACACCCTGTCATTCAAACATCAGAAATAAAGAATAAATAAATAAAAATAAAATGTCGTCTCCTCATATGCATACTATGGGACAGTCATCAACTGTTGTTGCCTTGCTATTTTTGTAATTCAGGATTTATAGTCATCTTCCTATGGATAAAAACCCATAGTCAGGGGGCCACTGTAATGTTCATTTTATTGCCACCAACCTCTGTGCCCCACTCCCTACCTCCATTTCTTTCCCATCTTACTGCTCAGCTTTCAGAATCCCCAAGTCCCTACAGAACTCAGTTGTATATCCTGGATTTCTTCTTGGAAAAGTGCCCATGGACAGAAGTTAGAGGTGGGCAGCTTGGTGTAAGGCAGAGTCAAAGAGACCTGGGTTGGGTTCTTATCAGCTGTCAGGGCTTGGGCATAACCCTAAATCTCTCCAAATATTTGTGGCATAAGGACATACTCATTTGAAGAGACAGAGTAAGGCTCAGCAATAATGTAAATAAAATCCAAATGCATGGCAGAAATGTAACAACCGATGGCTTTGATTTAATTATTATTAACGGAAGGAAATCCTTTCTAATTATTAGACCTGCCCAACAACATGATGAGTTACCTGGTGAGAGGAAGAGTTTTCTCTCACAGAAAGTCCTTCGACATAAATGACATATGCTATCACTGACATGTGGAACCTAAAATAAGGATACAATGAACTTCTTTGCAGAATAGAACTGACTCGCAGACTCTGAAAAACTTACAGTTACCAAAGAAGACAGGATGTGGGGGGTGGGAGGGATGGGCTGGTGGTTTGGGATGGAAATATTGCAAAACTGGGTTGTGATGATGGTTACATGACCATAAATACAACACAATTCATTGAGTTAAAAAAATGACAGTAACGATTCCTTGATTTAAGCAAAATAAGAGGTGATTGTTGGGATCCTTCTAATCCAAACACTCTTGAAGAACTCTCAGCTCATCTGGTCCCAACCTAGAGTTCTGATGTTTAGCTCAGCGTCTACTACACAGAAGATACTAAAATGTTTGATTTCCACCTCTTCCATCCCACCTCCCTTGCCTCCTTCACCTGTCTTTTCCTAGTGGGTGGTGTACTGACTTATTACCTTAATTCTTGTTTGGGACATCCAGTTCTGAAAGACTCTACTCTTCTACCCACTTTTGTTTTGAGGTCATTAGAAAGGGACTTTCATATAAAATGGCTTCCAGAATCCAAGAAGGTATGTCTTATGCAGTCATGACCAGGGTTAATGGGCTATAATAGGGAACATGAATTAACCTTAGTCCGAACAACTTGGGTCAAATGTGGGCTATACACACACTCTTCTTAGAGTGTGACCAGGAGAAGCTCACTTAACCCATCTGAGCTTATTTCCTTGTATTTAAAATGGGCCAATACCTACCTCATATGATCATTTAGAGTATTAAATAAATAAGTCATACGAAATACTTGGGACAGTTCCTTACATGTAATGTATAGTAAACATCACTTTTCTTCCTCTACTTTCTTCGCAATTAATGAAAATTGACTCTTTACCCAGCAAAAGGAACTTGAAGTTGATAAAACCTCACAATGTTTATTAAAGACATTACTTTTAAACTAAATGTATAAGTTTCACGTGGTGACACTATATAGCGTAGACAAATATTTATCTTATTATCCATTATAGCTCCCAGAGACAATAATTACTAAAGATAATTTGGCATATACAATGAAATCAGAGTATCTAGTGAAACCATTCTCAGAATGCATAAAATAATCCTAAGTGAGAAAAGCAAAAAAGACAACAAGAAAATCTGCCTTCATCATCATGACGACTCCATAAAAATTAATTTGTATTGAGACATTTTGAGAATTCTTTTTACAAGATGAGGTTTTAAAGTGAGAGAATGCAGTTATTCTGGTAGGAAAACTGACCAAATACGGCTAACTGAAATAACAGGGGAACAGAAATTTCCACAAAATCAGATTTCACTCAACTACCATGTCAATAACAATATGGCATGGTAACATTGTTTATACACCCCCTCATATCCTTTATCTAAAATAATATTTGCAACAACCTGCAAGACTGTCACTCATAGCCCCACGTTGTAACAGAGAAAACAAACAGACACTAAGAGGTTTGAGGACTTGTTCAATCAAAATCACGTGGTGAGTAGGGATGGTATATAAATTTGAATCTTGGTCTGCTTTATCCCAAGTCCCTCTCCTTGTATTTGCATTGTTAATTATTATAGAAAACACACTGGGTAACTTGAGCAAAGAAAGGCAGAAGTACACGTACTATCAGTCGATTTCTGTCTACGCTGACTCTTTGCCCAGCCTTGAAACCGCAGTCAGCCTCGGCAGCACAGCCTGCCATTGCTCCCTGGTCTCCCACTTAAACTTCCGCCAAGACATATGTGTCAGTCCTGGATCCTGGATCGGCTCCAGTTCCTGCTTCTCTGTTCTGGCTCTCAAGCTGTAGAACAGCATGCTGCACATGCAACCAGTACACAGACCTAGCTGCAGCCACTTGGGTGGGGCTGTCTTGTCTTGTTGGATGCACTGTCAATCAGATCACCCACCCTTCAGGGAGCCCCTGTTCCCAAACCCCTTCTCTTACTCTTACAGATCATTCTCTTATTTTCCTAAAGATGTGGAATTCTGGGAGGAGAGAAAATTCTATCACCTCTCATTTTCATGTCTGCCTGATTTGAATCTCAGCTCTTCTATTTATTTGCTGGGAATTTTGGTCAAGTCACTTAATCTCAGGCTTCTATTTTTTAACATGAGAATTATGGCATTTGCTTCTTAGAGTTACTATGAAG
This sequence comes from Sus scrofa, assembly GCF_054392235.1. Classification (NCBI taxonomy): domain Eukaryota; kingdom Metazoa; phylum Chordata; class Mammalia; order Artiodactyla; family Suidae; genus Sus; species Sus scrofa. The sequence continues at coordinate 18,774,880 of NC_139391.1, forward strand.
CTAAATGTGTCTAGCATACTACCTTGCTCAAAATGGCTCTTATAGATATTATTATTAATGTTATCATTATTATTATTACTATTATTATTATTATTATAGCTATGAGAGTATGTTAGCTCCTGGGCCCTCAATCTCACCCCTATCTCCTCTGGGACTTGCCTTGAGGCAATGCTCCACTCCCTGGGACTTTTAAAATGTTAAGGACTGGAAGGGACTTTAAAAGTATTTGAACCACTTCCAGCTCTTTTTGCTTTTTACTGATAAGCAGAGTGAAGCCTGGAAAATGGAAGGAATGGATTCAGAGTAAAACTGGTCTCAGAACCTCAGGCTTACAATTCCTACTAACGGGCAGTTTCCTTACACCCCACTCACTGGGTCGTCTTCTCTTTCTGTACCTTGGCCTACGAGCCTGGGAGGAGCCTTCTCCATACCTATAGACCCAACCAGATCACACCCTATTTTTCACTGTTCTTTTTCTGAAGATTTCCTCAAATAATACATAGCTGCAGCCTCTATCCTTCCTTTATCTGCTCTCCCCAAAACCACCCACAATTGAGCTTTCAAGCTACTGTCTCTACTGGAATTACCAAATCCTACGTTTTTCTCAATGATTAGTCTCCTCTTCTAGGCGCTCTGTCTGCTTTGTTCATTCTAAGCCCCACATGCCTAACATGAGCTAGGAACAAAGCATTCAGTACCTATTACATTTGCTGGATGAATGAATAAATAACCCATCATAATGTCATCTCCCCTATCCTTGGGATTCTCTCCTTATTTTATGACTGGCCTACTACAGCTCTTAGTCTTGTCTGCTAAACTTCTTTTACTCTCCACCTCTCACTGCAGGGATGTTCCAACTTCTATTTCTCTCTGTAAGCTCCTCCTCCTTGTAGCAGTAACAGTGGTGGACGGTCAAATCGGTAGCCCCAGCTGGACTCTCATTTGCTTGGTGGGTGCTGCATTTCAACTAGTTGGCCTTCACCAACCACAGGTGTAGCTCATGCACAAATGCAAATAAAATCAAGTTCTTCCTCATTCATCCCTAATTTTCCTTAGTTCTCTTGACATTAATATAATTTCCCCAGAACTCCAGGCCTAAAACTTTGAAAGGTCCCTTGCCTCTTCCTTTGTTTTCACTTCCTTTCCCCATTTACCAGCCACTAAGCTTGATAATTCCCCTCAACTATTTCCTTTTGCTCAGTCTCACAGAGGCCCCCCCCACCACCCACAGTCATTCTTCTTGACCTTTCTAATTCTAATTCATCCTTCCCAAACATCGCTTCCTCAGTGAAACCTGCCATGACTTCTCGGTTTAAATCAGGCCTTGTATAATTTCCTATTATATTTTCCCCTCTTTTTAGCTGCTCGTGTACACATACTTATTTAGTCATCTGATTATAAACTCCCTGAAGGAGAGACCATCTCCTTTGTCTTCATGATGGCCTTCTCAGAGCCTCACACGGCATCTGTCACATGAAAAGATCTATGTATACTTGTTAAGTAGGAAAGCAATGAATAATTATTTATTGAGACAATTTTTCCCCAAAGAGTTGTCACACTTGTTTTCATGTGGTCCTTTAAAGCAGGGACGTTGACACTATATTTCTAAAGAATGTCATCTAAAAAAAAATGTTTTAAAAAATAGTTTACACAGTTAAAGGGGGATTACTTTATTTGCGGGGGGAAAAAAGGGGATTGTGTAGAACCTGCAATTTCCTTATTATGCTAGACAAATGAGGTGTTCCTATGCTTAAACTAATCGAGTCATCTTTTTTTAAAAAAATGAGTGTGCCGTCATTACAAGAAGACTGTAAGATGCCACAGCCCAGATGAATCACGGTTTCAACTGTGTTCCTGGAGTAGGGCTTACTCATTTCTCTGAAAAAAACCCTGAGATCTTGACTTGCTGTACATCACTGACCTTTCTATCTTGAAGAACACGGTTTCTATGCAGATAGACTGGGTGCTGAAGTAAGTGGTTCATCAAAGACAAAAGCAAATATTTACCATTCATATTTGCAAAGGTCAAGCAATTCTCTGCCACAAACGCTTCTCCTCTGAGATAAAGTCAATTCGACAAAATGTCCCACCCTAAATTACACTTTCATCAAAACATGAACGTATAATTGGATGCTTGGATCTCAAGAGCAAGGGTTAGAGAAAACCTGGTTTAGGCATACAAATGAAGTTAATCAACATCAGCAAATTAGCTAAGTCTTCAACATTGAGATATTTTCGTTACAGTGTTAAAGAAGAGAAGGAAATTAGTTTCTGGGCTAGGAAGATCCATAAGAGCCATATTTTTTAGTCCCTTATAAACTTAAAAAATGGATTAAAAACTGGTGCCGCAAGTAACTGGTTAGGCAAGATTATCTGCTTCTTCATTAATTAATTTATTTATTTAGATGTCATCTGTTTCCCAGGACAGCACATTATCACACTGTTTTCTCCTCTACATTAAGTGACGGTAAGGTTATCAGTCAATATTTCTCAGCACACACTCTGCTAAGGCTTCTGCATTTACTTTAATGTATAATCTCATTTAATTCTTATAATGCTTTTTAGTAAGCCACTTGCATTTCCATTTTGTACCTGAAGACTAGTCTTCAGAAATATTAAGCACCTTGCCCATTTTCCTCCTACTAATAAATGATAGGAGCTCCTTTCAACCCAGATCTTTCAAATTTGCAAATTCCCACACCTACCTCTATGATGCCTTATCGTCACAGATGCCAGTTCTTAAGGCATAAGATGTGTCTAGACGCAGGTTCTGCAAAGTACTTTTCAAAAGAAACAACATTTCGTTTCAGAGTTTTCAGAGTAAAGGCTTGAAGGCCAGCTTAACCTGTTTCTTTCCTTAAACCTCTGGGATGGTATTTATTTCTGTCCAATTCCTCACTGATAAAGAGGGACTGCTATCCAGCCAGTCATTCCTTCATCTATACAGAAAATATTAATAAGCACCTACTATGTGCCGGGTATCAGGCTGGGCAGTGGAGGAGAGGGATACCTAAATAAAAGAGAGTCTGAGCCCTCATGTGGAATTCAGAAGCTGGATGCTCTCCCTGAAGTTAAGAATTCATATCACTGTAATGATTTATAAATATGCAACATTTTGATATTCAAAAGGTTTAAACTCTAATGAGCAGAGAGTTCTTCCTAATTAATTAATTCTTTTTTTTTTTTTTTTTTTTTCTTTGCCACTCCAGTGGTGTGTGGAAGTTCCCAGGCCAAGGATCCAGGGATCAAACCCTCACCACAGCTGCAACCAGAGCCACAGCAGTGACAATGCCAGATCCTTAACCCACTGAGCCACCAGGGAACTCCTGTTTTCCTTTTCTTGACTGGCTCTTTTACACAGAAGCCCTGCTTCACTTGAATCTATAGGTAACGACTCATTTATTCGCTTACATCTGCATCTGTTATTTAAGTAGGCACGTGAGCATGCATACATGTGCACATACTCATATCTAGAAAAGATGTGAGGTGGCCTGTTAGTTTAATTTAAGAACTTCTTAGCTGGTTGCTCTTAGCAACAGCCTTCAGCAGTTCTGCCTAGTTGGCCAGAACAATTTCTTAAAGGGAATGAAGCATTCCAAGTAGTTTAGCTAACAAATGGAAAATAAACTCCTTTTAACTGGACTTAATTGAGAAGGACTTACACTGGGATTGATAATTCTAGTTTAGTTGGGATGGGAAAGATGGTGGTTCTGAGTATACCTCACAGAGGGGAATTTTCCAGTGATCTTCTTTCCCAGAGCACCAAGGCTGCCAGGTTCCTGTGGCAGCACTGATGCCAGGCCTCATCCTATAAATACACGATCAGCTCTTCTCAAAAGTCTTACTATAAATCATCAATTCTATTAAAGACATTGGACAATACGTGGATTCTGAGGCTGCCAGAGAGAGGAAAGCTACTGTCAGTTTATAACCAATAAAAGTAAAAGCAAATCCCTTCCAGCTGTTAGGAAGCTGTAAATTGTTTTAGATAGACTTAAACTAACTCACAAAATAAAGCTACCATGGGATGCTATGTTTATAGGCATTTATTTATCCATTCATTTATTCACCAAGCACATTTTATATGTTTTAAATTAATTTTTTTTTTTTTTTTTTTTAGGGCTGCACCTGCAGCACATGGAAGTTCCCAGGCTAGGGGTCCAATCGGAGCTGCAGCTGCTGACCTACACAACAGCCACAGCACTGCCAGATCTGAGCCACATCGGTGACCTACACCACAGCTCATGGCAACACCGGATCCTTGACCCATGGAGCGAGGCCAGGGATCAAACCCATGTCCTCATGGTTACTAGTTTGGTTTGTTACCACTGAGCCACAACAGGAACCAGCTTCTCCATCTCAGTGCTGGGGACTGAGGGATTCGTTTATTTGTTCATTCAACACACATTCATTGAGTACCTCATTTTTTCTCTTTGCTTTCACTAAACGGAGTTCAGTAGAAATTATACGCAGCTAAAAATACCCTAAAAATAAAGTATGATGGGTGTCATTTTGGGAGAAGCTAGCAAAGCTTTAACAAAACTAGGACACAGTCTTCCTCTTTGAAATTAACAGTAGATCTCTCTTGCCTAAATAATTAAATATGAAGGTTACATAAAGTATGTATTCAATAAACATATATTGACTATTTAGTATGTTGCAAGCACTATACTAGTAGTTAAGTGTTCAAGATGTTAGGTCCCAGACTCTGACACCTTATGGTATTTACACCCTTGCAACAATTCATCTCAATATGAAAGAAAGAAGTTCACAGCTCCATGGGAGCAGAGAGATGGTGTGGTGGCCAGGAATATCTTTCATGAGGAGAAGACACAGAGTCCCGAAGGATAAGCAGGGATTAGCCATACTATTAACATTTCTCTGACCTCCTCTTTCCTTGGAAAGATCCCATTCCATTGTAAGGCCCTGGGTAAGGGTAGAAAAGAGGATAAATAATTTATTTGCAGAACAAATGAATAATGTTCTTGCTGGGCCGGCAAGTAGAATGTTTACATGCAATCATTAAATGGCAGTACAAGGTGCTGGATGATTCATGGCCAAAAGCAGCTATAAAGAGTATTTTGAGGAGTTCCCGTTGTGGCGCAGTAGAAACGAATCTGACTAGGATCCATGCAGATGCAGGTTCGATCCCTGGCCTCGCTCAGTGGGTCAAGGATCCAACGTGGCCATGAGCTGTGGTGTATATAGGTTGTAGATGCGGCCTGGATCCTGCATTGCCGTGGCTGTGGTGTAGGCCGGCAGCTGTAGCTCCGATTTGACCCCTATCCTGGAAACCTCCATGTGCTGCAGGTGTGGCCCTAAAAAGCAAAAAAAAAAAAAAAAAAAAAAGTGTTTTGAAAGCTCGGTACAGCCTAGCACAAAGTTCCAACTGTTCAGTATATCAGGATTATTCATTTGAAGGTAAGCAGCTGTAGACATACCATGTGAATCATCTCATTAATGTTTTCTGAAAGGCATATTGGAACACCTTAATAAATTTACTAAAACTTAACATGGAATTAAATGAATGGAACTGAGTCTGTGATTGGTAACAAAGGATCTTCAAAACTATTATCTATAAGGTACAACACGGTTGTGTCCTTAACAGTAATACCCTGGGACCAGCTAATTTTGGCAAATCTGCTGCTTCTCTAGACAGGAAATAATCTCGATATGTACTTACTGAAAAAAACAAAAACAAAAACAAAAAAGCCAAACCCTTGTAAATCTATTTAAGCCCATTATCTCTTAATTTGCTAAAATTTAGGTGCAGTGAAATTGAAGTTGCTGCACAGTTTTTCTAAACTGTTTCAGAGAAAAATTAAGTAAAATAAAACATCATTGATTAAATGTAAAGATGACATATTGACCAACATCTGCAAAAGAAATCTAGGGTTTTCCAGACAGATTTCTCTATACACACACACCAATGCCAAATGCTCATTTGAAATTGCAAAGCACCCAGCTGTGCCAGGTAAAATAAAACATTTGGGGTTGCTCTTTTTGATCAGAAAATTTAGGAACTACCCTCCCGAATCTATATGAATGGAATGAAAAATATGCATGTGGGCCTGGTGACATCCAGAAATTAGCTAAGCCTACAGATACCATTACGTGAGGAACCACTTAGACTTTTTGTTTGCAGAAAGCTGGTTGATCTGAAATCAACTTTATGGGCAATTTTTCTTTGCTTCCTTAGAACTCAAAAATCTACTGCCTAAACCCTCTTTACACAGAGATGAAAATTTTCATTTTTCAAGGATATGATTGCGTCCAGAAATCTTTGTGACAAGTAGCAGGGCTTTGGCACATGCAAATTCACATTGAGTTTCTTGGCTTAACTATAAAAGTATAAATTAGTCATAATGCAGCTGTAGATGAAACTAATTTGACTGGAAGTAGGGAGGTAATATCCCAGGCCTATACTCTTAAGAATGGAATATAAAAAAATGAAAGAGAAAACCAACAGTGCTTTCATCTGGCCTAACTATATACTCTCACTTCGATCTATTCCAGGAACACAAAAAAGACTGTATTTCCAGGCCAGGGGCTACCTACATGAGGCTGGAATGCATGGGCAAGAAGGGACAAATATCTTGAAGTCATTCAACTCTAATTCTTTCCTTCCTATCTGAGATATTTCTCCGTTTCATTGCAGACATGCAATTTTCTTGAGTCGGTACACATTTTCTGAGTCCATGTACCATGCACCCTCAGCCCTTCAAGATTCAGTATAGGTAACATACTCATCTTGATCACATGAATGAGTGTAATGGGCAAGCATCAGTTCTGCCCTCTGTTCTTGGCAGGATCCCAGAAATATCTTGGTTAAATGCTTTGGAAGCATGGTCAGTCCCAAAGAAATGCTTAGAGAGGGACAAACAAGGAAAAGAGAGACTTACAATTAGAAATCTGAGCTTAAACTCCAGTGCCACCACTACATACCTTGTGACTTTGGGCAAAGCATAGTGTAATTTAGGAGGTATGAATATGAAAGAAACTAAAAGAAGCTCCAGTCTATTTCCACCCAGTTATTTGATCACCTGAATAATATCTTGGTAAAATAGTCTTTAACTAGATACTTGCACATCCCTAGCGAAGAAATTTTTTTTTTCCTAATGAAGAAATTTTAAACCCAATGTACCTTAGTTTCCTCATCTATAAAATATGTTTCATAGTGCTGCTGTATCAAGGGATAAAAGACGATTTCAGAATGCTGTCCATATAATAATGATCTTTATTTTAAAATACAAACAAGATCAAGATTAGTTTCTTTCTAAATAGTCAGATTAAGCCATTACAAAAAGCCAATCCTGCATGCAGCCAGCAAATACACAGCCCCCATTTCCAGCCTCTTAAACCCTCTGACTGCCTCCATCTGAGAACTTAATTGGAATTCAGCTTACTACTTTACAGGAAGAACAAACATGCAGTGTGCACAGACTTGGTTTCCAATTTCCCTCCAGTTATTTTTTTTTTTTTTTCCTTGCAAACTTTTCAAGATAAAGACTCAAAACCCCAGTGCTCTGGAGGATGCCTGATCTCCCTTCAGCCAAAACAGGCATCCGGTTTCTACAATAAATGAGATCATAGCATCCCTACTCTTACTGCTGTAGATAAGAACCTGTCAGCATTTTCATTATAAAGCCTTTTTCTTCCCTCTGGCTTGAGAGACCAACCAATTTGCTGGGGAAATAGCTCCAGCAATGGACAGTGCACAAGACTCAAGCACAGAGAGAAAATATTTTCATTTTATAGAACTCAAGAAAGGGTTATTTGGGAATTAGTCAGGCTGCAGAACCCCAAGGAGTATTTCCTTCTGATGGCCATTTGGCCTTTTAAATAAAAAAGAAGTTTTACTGATATGGTAAGCAAAATTTTCTTAGGCAGCAAATATTAGGCACAGGGTCATCAACTTAAGAACTTCAGGTCCGGATACCTCCGGTAACAACCGCTATAATAAATACACATTACCAAGTCCATGCTCTGCTCATGGGAAAGGTGCTTTGGGTGTTGGAAGCACTTTCTCACAGACTCTCCAAGATAAAGTCCTGAGGGGAGGGTTACGGCAGAATTACTTCAAATAGGGGAAAATGGGATATTCATATCAATAATACACTAAGGATGATAAATAAAATCTTCAGATGGCACACCGGACACTCAGTAAATGTGGGTTGAATAGAGTTACTATCTTTCGAATGCACACAGTAAACTTATCCTTCCCCACTCTTGAATCTTAGAAGTGAAAGTGAAAAAGCCTCTTTCTAGGCTCTCTCATCCTATGTTCATAGAAACAAGAGTGAAACTCTCTCTCTCTTTTTTTTTTTCCTCTTTATGACCTACCTAGCCCAAAGACTTGAAAAGCCCAAGTTAATCTCAGTAATGGGAAGGGACAGCATCTGAAGGAGTGAGAGGAAGAAAACTAACATCTATTTGATGACCACTATATGTCACATGCAGAAATTGCTTTCTTATTTGGTTGGTTTAACAAGCCTGCAAAAGAGATCTTTTCTCCACTATATAGGTGAGGAAATGGAAGCTCAGAGAAGTGAAAGGGCTTCCCCAACATCACAACACTGCTAATCCAATCACACAACACCTTCCAATACAAATCTCTACCCTCAGGACGTGCTTCCTACTTTTGCACACCCAGGCTTAGCTGATCTCCTGCTTTTCCAGAAGGCAGGATAAGGCCTGGTCTCACACGCTCTTCCTCTCTTCCTCCTCTTTTTGCCTTTCCCTTTTTCCACCCAAGAGAAGGTATACCTTCAATGTCACACCACTTCCTTCTGATACCATGTTCTCTCAACACTAGCAAAGAAATTTTGGATCACAGATACCAGTGGTCGACCTGCGTCCAAAGCCAAACTCTTTTTTTTTTTTTCCTCTTTATGACCTACCTAGCCCAAAGACTTGAAAAGCCCAAGTTAATCTCAGTAACCTCCAAAAAGCTTTCTTTCCCTCACTATCCTTAAGGCAATCACTGATTCTTTTGTCCTCTTTTGCCTCCAGCAGGGTTTTCTAATGTATGGAGGTAAAAGACCACTTCTATTCTAAAATATGAACAATTCTGTGGACCCTCACTTGATACGAGTTGTGTATATAAAGAGTTGGTATCACCTAAGGATTAATGACTCCCCTCATGGAACTATGTTGAGTAGCATGTGAGTTAATTTATACTGAGTCCTTAGAACAGAACCTTGTGTATGAAAAACAATGAGTCAACCCAACATACCCTGTTGATGGTTTTTTCCATGTGTATTTCTTAGTGCTGGTTCATTAGCCAAACTGAAAGAATCCCAAGACAGGGACTGTGTCTTCTCGTGTTTGAGTGACCATGAGGTACCCACTATAATGCTAAATATAAAAGATAGGAGAAAGCTAGACATTGATTAATGGACAAGTGTACCTACCTTTCCCCCCAATGGAGGTTTTTACAAAACATAGTGAGGCTAGTCAAAGACATGGCTCCAAGAGAAAAATCAAAGTCTAATCTTAGAGAGCAAGCCCACTGACATGCTAGTACCTACCATGTTATTTGAAAATCTCATGAAAGTGATATCATTAATCATTACTTGATGCTATCATTATTTGAGATACAATAAAGTGACATTATCTCTTGGTTGGTTTAATCTGCATTGTGGATGTTAAGACAGTCAAAATACATTAGAGCAGATTTTGAGAGATTATTATTGTTTGGGGTACTCACTCATCAAACAAAATGATTTAAATAACCTCAGAAACTTGGGTAAAACTTTAATAAAGATAATGCAATGGAACAACATCACAAGTAATATATTTTATATTAGGAGTTACTCACACACATACACAAAAACGATGTTAAAAACATTACATTATTTATTGTTTCTAGAAGTCATAATCTATGACAATGTTCTTATTCCATCTGACCCAATCATTTACATTTTCATAGGAAAAAATTATTATTGAATATTTAATCATCACTGCAATGTATAATGTGTTCATAAGGCTAAGAAGAACATTCATATGTGCAAATATAGATATAACTATCGATGGAAAAATCATTAAAGTCGCATCTAGTGATTTCAACTGTACGACATCTGAATTTATAATGAAATGAATCCACGACCTTCTGAGAAAAAAAAAAAGGCTTAACGGCAACACCACCTCATGGCATGGTGATTATAATCTATTAGTTCCTCCATAATTTACTAAACAAGAATGGCCTATGACTGATGACATGTCTAGGCATCTCACCCTAGACACCAGGTATATTAGTCAGAGTTCTCCAGAGAGATAAAGAGATTTATTCTAAGGAATCAGCTCTTTTGACTACAGAAGCTGAGAAGTCCCAAGATCTACAGTCAGCAAGCTGGAGACCCAGAAGCTAATGTGCACATTTGTCTGAAAGCCAGCAGGCCTGAGACCCAGGAGAATTGATATTTCCTTTTAAGACGGAAGGCCAGAAAAGACTGATATCCCAGGTGAAAGCAGTCAGGCAAAAGGAATTCCTTTTTGCCCAGCCTTTTTGTTCTACTCAGGTCTTCAACTGATTGGATGACCAGTTTGAGATGACCAACCTGTTTCATTCAGTCTGAAGAGTCAAATGCTAATCTCATCCAGAAGCATTCTCACAGATACATCCAGAATAACGTTTGGCCAAATGCCTGGGCACCCCACAGCCCAGTCAAGTTCACACATGAACTTAACCATCATACCACAGTAACAACACATTGAGTAATGCCTAGTCTATGTTTCAGGGAGCATAAACTCTAGGAAGTTTGATAGCACAAGAGGTTCTCAGAGGCAAACCGCTAAAGGAAAATGACAAATGAACTACAACAGAATATAAACCACTTATTTTTTAACTAATTCATTCAGCAAACATTTACAAGCACCTATATAATTCACTCAATAATTCAACAAAAGGAAAAAAAAAGGATACAAATGAACTTATTTGCAGAACAGAAACAGACTCAAAGACTTTAAAAAACTTATGGTTGCCAAAGGGGACAGGTGGGGCAGGGGAAAAGGAGAGATGGACTGGGAGTTTGGGACTGTCATATGCACACTGAAATATATGGAATGATTGGCCAAAGGGGATCTGCTATATAGCATGGAGAACTCTACCAAATATTCTGTGATAATCTATGTGGGAAAAGAATCAGAAAGAGAATGGGTATGTATATATGTATGACCAGATCAGTTTGTTGTACAAGAGAAATTTTCACAACCTTGTAAATCAACTATACATCAATAAAACTTAAAGACAGAAAGAAAAAAAAATACCAGCTTATAATAAAAAAAAGTATGATGGAGTTAGATATTTATTTCCAAATTGACGGAGTTTTATAAGCCACAAATCAAAAGGAATTATTAATGCCAATAGCTCAATATATTGCGACTCTACTAAAATCATAGTCATTATTATTTATTTTTAAAAAAACACATATATATTGATTGCCTTGTATGAAACAGGCATAGGTCTATTTACTGAACCTTTCAGGTGACTAGAATATGGTCCCTCCCCCAAGGAGCTCACAGTTAGACAGAAAAATAGAACAGGTAAAGTTACAACTGAATATTAAAATTAAGATTCAAGCATTAAGTACTGAATGCCATAGGAATCCAGAGGTAATTTAATTTAGAAGGATTGGAGATGGCTTACCATATAGACTGAAATTTTACCTGGATATCTATAAGTGAAGAGAAGGCAAGAGGCTTCATCACAAATATAAAAAATGAGTCTAAGGGTTTTCAAGATTCCAAATTCTATGACTCAACATCCCTTTTTGTGAACATATTTTAGTGACTATATAGCATCATTTAACCTTCATCTTTTGATATTTAGAGTTTCTTTCTCAAAATGTCTACCATTAAAAATAAAATTTGAAAAGGACCTTGAACTGGCAAGAGCACTTTAGCAAATGGGACACAAGGCCTATGTAACCTGCTTCTTTGGGACCTTCAGCACCTGTTTCATCCATCAGCTCATTTTTCATTTTCTCTTTCTGGGTCAGATTTAATCTAGGATTTTTTTCTTTGGTATGAATTACATAAACTTCTGATTCTAACTTTTGTGGCATTTAAGCACTTTAACAGTGTGTTGGGAGGTCAGAGTACGCCTCATTTGCTGATGAGTGAATTTCAGGGTACTTGATGGAAGAGCACTGTTCAGGTGATGACCAACAGTCTCCAAGTTTTTCGCACATTTGTGAAATAGCCTTAAAATGAGAGACAAAAATATGTATCGAATACTTACCACATTCCAGATATTTTGCTAAATGTTTTCGTAGGTTATATATCACTTAATCCTTATGGCAGTCCTGGAAGCAAGGTGTTATCTTTTCCTGCTTTTTACAGATGGAACTTGTTAATTTCTCTTCTCTCACCTTCACTCTCAGAACTTCTAGTTGATGGTTACAGGTCATGGCATAGAAACATAACACTGAGTTAGAAATTAGGAGACCCGATTCCAGCTATGGCTCTGTGACATGCTGTATGATCTTCAGAAAATAATTTCCTATCTAGACGGTTTAGTAACCTTCTATAGAAAATGACAATATGAAAACTATAAGATATAGTGCTTTAGATCAAACTCCTCTAAAAAGAAGGGGGAAAAAAAGCTTTTACAATAAGGCTGAGTCCATTCACCGCTATGTCTTACATTTAAATTCAGAGTTAGTCCAGAAAGGTATGTATAAATTATATTTTTTCAAATGGACTTCTAACTTAAAGGTCCCTAGAGGAAGTTGCTCTTTGAAAGAACCCTATATATAGTTAATTCTGGAAATGAGTATACGCCCTGACATGAGCTGCTTGGGCTCAAAGTTTGGCTATGCTACTTAAAAGCTATGTGTCTTTAAGTAAGTTACTTGAATTCTGTATGCCTCAGTTTCCTCATTCTAACATGGAGATAACTATTCTATCCACTTCTAAAAGTTAAAATATAATAAGGATGAAGTGAGTTACATTTGTAAAGCATATAGAATAGTATCTGGCTCATGGCATAAGGGTAGTGTGTATGTATTGAGACTGGGATGAATGTCTTGACAGTGTAAACATCTGTTTTTTGTTTTGTTTTGTTTTGCTTTTTACAGGAGGCATGGGCACTAATCATTTCTTTGTCACCCATATCCTCACTTTATTTATTTTTATTCTTTTATTTTTATTTTTGTCTTTTTGTCTTTTCTAGGGCTGCACCCATGGCATATGGAGATTCCCAGGCTAGGGGTCCAATCGGAGCTGTAGCCATTGGCCTATGCCACAGCCACACACCTCGGGATCCGAGCCGCATCTGTGACCTACACCACAGCTCATGGCAATGCCAGATCCTTAACCCACTGAGTGAGGCCAGGGATTGAACCCGCAACCTCATGGTTCCCAGTCGGATTCGTTAACCATTGAGCCACGACAGGAACTCCAATGTAAACATCTGTTAATTTAATATACTCATTTTTAACACTTGGATTTTTTTGTGTATTGTGTATTTTAAACAGGAACACGTCAATATGGTCATTGGACCCCCTATTAATGCTAAGTATAACAGAGGTTTTAGGAGTTCCTGTCATGGCGCAGTGCTTAACGAATCCGACTAGGAACCATGAGATTGCGGGTTCGATCCCTGCCCTTGCTCAGTGGGTTAACGATCCGGCATTGCCGTGAGCTGTGGTGTAGGTTGCAGATGCGGCTCGGATCCCGCGTTGCTGTGGCTCTGGTGTAGGCCGGTGGCTACAGCTCCGATTGGACCCCTAGCCTGGGAATCTCCATATGCCGCGGGAGCGGCCCAAGACCAAGAAATAGCAAAAAGACCAAAAAAAAAACCAAAAAAAAAACAACCCAAAAAACAGAGGTTTTAATCTTACTCACAGGAGAACAAACTAGTTACCTCATTTATAAACCCACAAACTAGAGGAAAACTTTAAAGCTAGGTAATATTATAACATATAAAGTAACTTATGGCAGTGCAAATTCATACTTCCATCTTTAAAATGAATGTAGCAATACCAATCATTATGAGTTTTAAAATATTTAAAGGGAATTCCTATTGTGGCGCAGCAGAAATGAATCCGACTAGCATCCATGAGTATGCGGGTTCGATCCCTGAACTTGCTCAGTGGGTTAAAGGTCCAGCATTGCCATGAGATGCAGTGTAGGTCAAAGATGTGGCTCTGATCCCTCGTTGCTGCGGCTGTGGTAGAGGCCAGCCGCTGTAACTCCGAATTAACCCCTAGACTGGGAACTTCCATATGCCATGAGCGCAGTCCTAAAAAGAACAAAAATAAAAGAAAAAGGAAAAGAAAAATTAAAATATGTCTGAGTAATTCTACTTATTCTAGACTATCCAAAGGAAATAATTCCAAATCCAAAAAAGGAGTATTCCCAAAGATATATATTTTATTTTGTTTTAATATAAGTATACAAATATATATTTGTGTACACCCATATACTAAGTAGATGAAGATAAGGATGGTCATTTGTTATACATCTATCTAACTATATATACCAATCCTAATATAACTTTAAAACACTCAAAAGCAAACCCAATATGATTACAACTATATATATATTTTTAAATGAATGTATATGTAGACCAACAACAAAAAAAATAGTACCAAGAAACTAGAAAAGTATACACTAAAATATTAAAAGAGTCTTATCTGTAGTCCTTTGGGACAACAGCTTTTTCTAAAATATGTTTTATTTCTGATTTTACGTTTTTAAACATTTATTTCTGTGAGCATGTATTACTTTAAAATAAACATAAAGAACATACCAAAATAGTCAGACACTGACAATATTCAAATTATTCACATACAGAAACACTAGTCTACCAATGACAAAAATATACATAATGATATATTGATCAAAAAAATCCTCCTTTATAACAAAGTCTGCTATGTTTAAATAAACAAATGAGCAAACAAAACCTCCACAGAGACTTTCTAGGCAGGAAAAGGAGGCCTGGGAGAGGCTGGAGAATGCCTCAGGGCTCCGGGAACTGTCCACCAGGGAGGTGCTGACAGCTCTGTTATCTTGAGAGAATGTAAAGTACCCTCTGGAGGCTGGGTACCCACTTCCCTTTCCTATTTCTCCTCTTTTCTGATGTCTCCCTCCCTTCCCATCATCTCACTCTCTTTCCTTCTTTCCCTTGTGACTCTTCTTTTCTCAGTTTGTATGATAAGTATGTAGATTGGAAAAATAACCCTTGTAAAGAATCTAGGATAGTGTCTAACTTTTGCAGATGTTTAATCAAGCTGAATTCTTTTATTTCTCTAGGAAGAATTTCTTCCTACTTTTGATTCCCTTTTCTTTCTTTCTTT
Source organism: Sus scrofa (assembly GCF_054392235.1). NCBI lineage: Eukaryota > Metazoa > Chordata > Mammalia > Artiodactyla > Suidae > Sus > Sus scrofa. The sequence goes on from NC_139391.1 coordinate 18,790,182, forward strand.
CTTTTTTTTTTTTTTTTGTCTTTTTAGGGCTGCACCCGCAGCATATGGAGGTTCCCAGACTAGGGGTCTAATCGGAGCTGTAGCCACCAGCCTAAGCCAGAGCCACAGCAATGCCAGATCCGAGCTGTGTCTGTGACCTACACCACAGCTCACGGCAATGCCAGATCCTTAACCTACTGAGAGAGGCCAGGGATTGAACCTGCAACTTCATGGTTCCTAGTCTGATTCATTTCCACTGCACCACAATGGGAACTCCTGATACCCTTTTCTTTTTTCTATTCTATTTCATTTAAACCTCTTCCTGATTCTCATTCTTCTTTCTCTGGGGAGAGTCACCATATAGACAAGAGGGAGGTTGCTTTCTACAATGATTCTTTCCCTGAGAGAGGTAAAGCAGTTTTTGCAATGTCTACATATTCATTGGAAAATGCAAGTTCTAGGACTCTACAACATTTCCAAGAATGTTTACCTATCCTAATCCATCAAATAGGACATTAAAGACATCTGATGTGCATATGGATGTGATGGTTGATTCAGGTGAGCTGTTACATTAACAAATGGTTTTTGGGAGAAGAAAGAGGTTCCCTAAGATATGAGCCATATTTAAATAACACCTTATTTTGAGTTTTTTAAGCAAAGGAATAACTGCAGAGACTGTAAGACTTTATAAAGTACTTTCATTAGGGAATACAGAATATTAGGAAAATGGTAGATATTATTAAGATACTAGGGAAAATAATATTCCATTTTTTTATGTTTTCGACTTGGAAATGGTGAGTAGAAAAGAGAAAAGGAAGGGGACACACAGGGGTGGCTGACCCTTGCAATTCAGCAATGAGCAAGAAAAGAAAAGAGAAACAATACATAGACTGCTGTGAAATTATATTCAGAATTTGGGTCTTTGCATGTGGAGAAAAGTTACACAAAGATAAGGCTAATGCCTAGTTTTCAGGTAACAACACAGAAACTACCATGAGAAGAAAAAGCCTTTCAGAAGGCCTGCTTCTCCATGGAAAGTCCATCCCCATAAGCAGCATTATATGGTAATACCATATGGACTGGGGCAAAAAGAATTGTTACAATGGGAAAGCTATTTTGAAAAATGGTGTTTTCATTTCTTGAGACCTTAAGGTTGAGGAGACTGTGGTTTTCTGATTTTTAGGGAAGAGAGTGACATTATCTCACTCAATAGATTTGGAATTCCTAGAGAAAAGGAATGGTGGCATATCTGTATTTCTAATGCCAAACATAGTGCCTGCAATAGAGCCTAGAATGGAAAGGCACTTCACATTTATAGTCATAAGTCATATGGTCAGTTAACTAAACTGAATGACAACCAGGATGCAACAGGGGATGCCCTGGAGATGGCTAAGTGACAAAATAAAATTATTTGGGGCCTCTGCCTTAAAAGCTCAAGTTACTCAGCACCATTCAATCCACTACTGGGTTTGGGATAATTAGAACAGTTTAAGTGTTTTTGAAACAGACAAAGTTTGGATCTACATGCAAACATGGTTTCAGACTTTGCCATGCTAAATATCTTCTAGAAAAGAAAATAAATATCCATCCTAATAATCTTATTTTCAAACTTACTAGATAATATGAATGTATTTTGGAGACTCCTTATTGACATAGCTCTGTGAGCTTTTTTTCCCCCAACAGTTATTTAAATTCTATTTTCATTGCTCAAAGATTCAGCTAAAATCCTTATTTTATATTTTTCTTTAAATCACTACTGCAATTAGTATAGCCATCTACACAATATTTGACTATGAGATCAGAGGGACAAACATTGTTTATTGCCATCTTTGCTGTCCAGCATTTTATTGGTTGCTCAAACATTTGTGGGTTGAATGGAACAATTGTATCAGATTTTTGTTCATTTTTATAAACCCATTTTGTTTTATGAATATTTTATCAATATTTAAGTTGTTCCTACATTTTATATAAACACTTAGCCTAGAGAAAATAACTTTAAAAGAAGTAGGGATCACGCCCATAGCAAAAATGAACAATTTATCCAAAGAACTACCCTAACAATAAAAGTGTTACCCTTGAGGTGATGGGTCCCCTCAGCGGAGCTATGAAAATAACTAAGGCTACATAAAAGTATCAATCATTTAATGAAAGTATACATACTAAACACTGCATGCATCTCGTTGAAATTGCATTCCTCTCATTGACTTCGAAATAGGTAATGCAGTAGTTTATGGTGAGCATTTTACCTCTGAGAAAATTGAGACTTAGAGAAATCATCTACATAGTAAGTGGCACATCTGGTCAAAATTATACAATATGCAACTTTTCCACATTACGTTCAGGTGTCATCTGTCAAGTAGTGCTAAAGAGCTTCACTAGAGAAAGGCTATTATTCCTTCTACATCCAAGATTCCAAGGTGGGAGACTTACATCAACCAGTAAACAAGTAACCAATTGTTAAGTAAGGTTATATTATCAATGCCATTATATAGGGCTTTTAAGAATAATCTTATTCAAATACTTGGCAAAAGTAAGTGGGATAGACCCTCTAAACGTATTAATTTATTTTCATAGAGATTTGACTCTTTTCCAAAGAATAACATTTACCAATACATGGGATTTAGGTGTTCCACTCTATCGACATGGTTCTCTCCCAAACTAATAAACCAGAACACCAAAAGGAAGAGAACTTAAAGGAAGTTGAACTAACGCGATTCCCGTCTCAAAAAACAAACAAACAAACAAAACAACATTTGCTTGTAATCATTACCGATTCCCTTCACTACTGTCTGAAAATCGGGGAAAACTTAATAGTATGAAAGAAACTTCTATTGAGGGTCCAGGATTGAGTGCACATTCAACAACGTTCTCCACGCCAACAGCTGATCTTATTTGATTATTAGCTTGCATTGAATGTCCCATGACAAATAATTAACCTTTGTTAATAATCATTTTACACTGCAAAACAATTCTCCTATGTTTATTGGAATGGATTTTCAACAGTAGCCATTGCTAAGATGCTGCTATCACTATAATTAAAGAGTGAGTGTAGGGAAGCATGGGGGGAGGGGGAGAGTGGCAGGTTGTATGAGGAGAGGAGCTAACAAGTTAGTTATTGGTGCTATTCGATCACATACATCTTCCTGACAGCAATGAACACAGACGCTTTCAACAACTCTCAGACCTCTTCAGGGGTTTCAAAAGTAATATCTAGCTACTCTTTAGTCTGGTCAATATTTTGGTAACCAGCTCTAAGGTACAGCCTATCATACTCAGTAAAAAACATAAGTCTCTGACAGTGACTTTACTATTACATGATTTTATGAAAACATCCCTGGAGAATGTTACAACAGATCATCTCATCCATAGCCCTCATTTTATAGAAGAAAACCTGGGCTCAAAGAAGAGAGATTTTCTAGTCACAGCCACATCAGACTCACGATTCTGACTCCCAGTTTTTCCATTAAACCTACACCTCCTCTGAGAATTATCCATGGAGCTGAATGTGTATGTTTCATTAATTTTACTGTCTAAGGTGTTTGCCAGTGTCCAATGTACTATCTTTGAGAATGATAGCGACCTTGTCGTTTTTATTCATTTACAAAAGTGAATTTTCATTTTTTTCATATGATGGTCTTTTTCTCTAATTAGAGTCACCACAGTGGCCACAAAAGTGTTTTATACAAACAAGCAAGACAACTCCCCCCGCCCTCCCGCTTTTTCCAATGAAAAGAAGTGATGGGTGTGTACCTAGGAGTAAGGGGACATGAACTGGCTATTCATGGGCTAAGACTGCTCAAATTCCCAGTTCTAAGCTTCTTTCTCCGGGGGGTGCCTCACTGAATCTGAATCCACCAAAAGTTTCAGACAAAGAACAACTGAATCCACCAAAAAAGTTTCAGACAAGGAGCAACGAACAGTAACCTGCTTCAAAAACCTTCAAACCTCATTTCATTGGGAACACCAATCACCTTTACAAAAATCTGGGGTGGGACAGTTCTTCATTAGAAACTCACTGAGTAATCACGCCACCTCTGGATAACATTTCTGAGTGTGGCTTTCAAGTGGATTGTATAAGCTCAGAGAAAAACACACAATTGGGGGCAACACGAGCTTAGCTCCAGATTTTCTGTCTAAAATAAATAGGCTTCTCAGCTTTAAAAGTGCCAAATTGCAAATTGATACGTTCAATTCCATCGCAAGTACATCTATCACCGCAGCGAGCCCTGACTATGGGTCGTGTGTGGTCGGGGCTCGGGGTGGTGGTAACCTGTGACGAGTTCAGGAGCTGGCGGATGAGCGGCCAGAAGCCCAGTCACTAGCTAAGTATATAAGAAGAGAGCCACCTAACGCGCCCCCTTTCCGAGACGTTATCTGCTCTAGGAGACCAGGGTCCTGTCACGGCGGAGTTATCAAACCGACATCCGCCGCCCGGAAAATCAGTGCGCTTTCCGGGCCCCCAAACCCAGCCGACTCCCAGAGAGGGCAGAGCGAGTCGTAGCTTCTGTCACTCTCCCAACAGGCAGACACATAAACAAACAACAAAAGGAATTGTTTGCTCCCCCAAGGGAGGCAGCATGCATTAAAAAGACATGAACCTCGTCCTACCTTGCATCCAAACATCAACGACAAAGTGTTGTTGGTGCAAGCAACTTTGCAGTGGCAAATCATTGGTGTAAAACAGTCAGGGTCCTTAACAACAGGGGACATTCCTTCCGAGCTGCGGCAGTGGCAGCTCGCTTGGGGACCCGAACACGGTGCTCACCCGGCACATGGAGCGACAGCCTAGACCCAGCGGCCGCTTCGATCGCTGCCCCCTGCGCCCCGTGCGGCCATCCCAGCGCTGGGGTAGAAGCAACGCAGCCGTGGGCAAGTACTAAGCGTCTCGGGGTCTCCCTTCCCTGGGGAACAAGGCGTGGGGGGAGGGACAGAACCAAGAAGGGTTTTTTCCCCCCCTATGGTGAATTTGGGGGAGGTGAAATTAAAAAAAAAATTAAAAAATAAAAATAAAAGGAAGCCAGGCGCTTAGAGGAGGGTTCAAAGGAGGTGGGGCAGTATTAGCATGTAAAAGGCTGTGCCCGCCCACTCGCCCCAGACACACAAGATTGTCATGAGAGCTGAAAGGGGCTGAAATTATTCTCCCTGAAGGAGGAAAAAAAAAAAAAAAAAAAAATACTGCAGCTCCCGATTTGGTAAAAAGCCAATGGCTTGCTGCAATCCAGAGTCACCGTGGGGAGCGCTGGCCGGGCGAGTGGGGTGGGAGGGAGGGGCCGGGAGAGGGAGGGAGCGCAGGACTCGCCAGCCTAGCTGGGCCGGGCCGCCTGCGAGCTCCTGGCCACCGAGGAGTCCCTGGGGTCCGTGCGGGGGTGCTCCCGGCGCTGATGTGACATGGAGACTACACTCAGCCCACGTTGCCGCTGCTGCCCTAGGGTAGGAGACCTCCGAGGCCGAGTTCTGGTGGGGAGGGGCGTGGGGCTGGAGGATAGGCGCGCGTGGAACCCTGCAGGGAGCACCCTCACCTCCCTCTGACTTCAGCTTGCCCGGGTAGATGGCCGGCAAAGGAACCTGGGGTAGAAGTGGGTTGGAAATGGTTTCGCAAGGGCCCTACATCCTTGATTTCTGGGTCAGAGTCTAGTCCCTCCCTGGGTGGTAGATTTGGCCTCAGAACCAGGGTTTTATCTGATACAACACCTTTCAAACTCAAAAGGGAAGAATTGGCCCCCTCCCCACCTTGCTGTCTCAGAGACTCCAAAAAGCCCCAGAAGTATTGCTGTTATTCGGGAAGTATGAATGACAAGACTGGGGGATGCTTTATTGGTTCTTTTTCTTGTCTTTTTTTTTTTTTTGCTTTTTAAAGTGAGGCTGTCAAAATTGCAAAAGACCAAAAAAAAAACAAAAAACAAAAACCAAAAACTGCATGTGGCTGGCCCAGCTGCAAAACTGCTTGTTGGAAACAAACAAAAAAATGATAGGAAGGTTGCAGAACAGGAAGTGGGTAAAACTAGCACTCTTTGGGTGCCACCTGAGTGCCTGGCATTATGCCTCACAGATGGCTGGTGGAAAGAGAGCAAACCGTCAGGATTTGGAATCAGACTGGCTCTGGCTCTGGTCTGAGTGTGGCTTTGTGTAAGTCACTTACACTATTTGAATCTCTGTTTGCTTATCTGTAAAGTGGGGCTATTAACCCCTACTTTGCAGAGTTGTCATGAAGACTAGAGCTGGTAAACCTCACTTCCCCATGGTGAGCCCTGGTGGTCCAGGGCAAGCTGCTCTGTACTTAGAGCTTAGCTCATGTTTTAGCCTGAGAGGTGGATGTTATTGGACGTATCTTTCTAGAGGAAGAAACGGATGCCCCAAGGTCTATATCACTTGCCCAAGTCACAAAACAATAAGCCGTGGAGGTGGGGATCAAAGAAAAGTGGTGGAAGATAGTTTAAGAGCGACATCATAGGAGACATCACCCACTTCTCCAGAAGCATGTTTTAAACTCTCCAGATGTATTTGAGAACAGTCAGAGCTGTTCCATTCATATAAAATGTAGCAGTTTCGAAATTCTCTAAGTGGGCCTTGGCTGCAGATCTCACTTGAAATAGAGTAACAACACAGTCCTAAATATCTATGGCAAACCCTGCCATAACTAAGCCCTCCTGATGCAGTTCCAGCAGACTATCAGACATTTGTACTGCAATAAAAGCCCAAAAGAGCAAAATAACTTGCAGATTGTCAAATGCAGCGCCCTATAAACTCTCCTTAACATGCCCATATCCAAAACACCCCAGCCTCCTGTCCCAAGTTAATGGAAACCAAACTGGATTGCATCAGATTTCTTTGGGGTGCTTGAGAAAGAAAGAGAGAGAAAGAGAGAGGGAGGGAGGGAGGGAGGAAGAAAGAAAAAAAAAAGTATTTTCAGACCCAAACCTACATTCTCATTCCATAGGCCAAGATGATAACAAGAAATCTACATTTTTAATCAGCCCCCTGGTGAGAGGAATATGGGTCCTGCCTACAAAATTAAGACCTCTTGAAGGGAAAACAATATGGAAGAAAGGATGAGAAAATATCAGCAGGGAAAGGTTCTAACTGAGGGGGAAGCTATGTCTCAGGCTTAGTGATTCTCACTAAATTTTGGAGTCCTTATCTAGTTGATTTTGCTATTAGGAATTGGGACTGATTCAATGTGGTGCATATCAGAGGCTGCTGGGGCTCAGGGGGTCTTATAGGGATGTGCTTAAACCTACTGAGGAGCAGAACTCTGGTCTGGTGCCTTCTGTGGAATCTTAAAGTCACATTCACAGATTAAGTGTATCCCTTAGCATTTTTCCCCTTTATGTTAGCATAAATGTGTGATTGTGCGAGCACTTCCACCTACAGAGCATCTATAATTACGGCTGTTTTTTCCAAAGGAGAATGGATTCTAAAAAAGTTGTACAATATTTCCCTTATTCATTAGCCTATAATTTGGATTTCAAATACCCCAAAAAGTATTGTATGCTCTATATTGTGATGTTCCAATAATATCTAACACAGTCTTTCCCTAATGAATTACCCAAGCTAAGGCTGACCTCCTATTCTAGGGCAGCATTAAAGGCTGCTATGTTCAAGTTATTTCCCATTTTACAGCTTGTGCTGGTTTAGACTGACAAAGCAAAATGACAAAATGTAAAGAAAAATGTATAATTCATTTCCCTGATATTTTATTGTTTAAGTTTAATCAATGAAACTTCATTGATTAAACCTCTCTATACCTCCCCCCCCCCCACACACACAGGCACACACATGTGAGTGTGTGTATCTGTTACCTGTTCATATGCATTTGACAGAATGTTTTCCCTTAATTTTTGTCTCATGATAAGAGGTGAATTGCGGGGAGGAGGAGGAGGAGGGAAAATGTTGTTTCCATGACAATGCATTCCATAGTTACAGCCAGCAGCCACTATGGTTAACAAAATGAATCACTGTTACCTTAAGGTATGAACACACTTCATTATTGGTCTGAAAAGCTAATTTGGAAGTATATTGCATGGGGGTGTACTGCCATATTTTTAGGAGGAGATATTACTAGGGAATGCCAGGAGATGATGTATTCATTTCAATAGTCAAAATAACCACCCTTAATTAGACATTTCAGTGATTGTTAACATTCACAGTTCTTCCTAATCAGCATCACTTTTGCAAAGTGATACATGACAACTACACACTATTAAACATTTTTTTCTTATGACCACTTTCCTCAAAATGGACTCACAATCACAAAAGTTAGAATTATCAAGAAATGTGACCAGAGCTTAATTTTCATCTTTTATTTATTGTTATCCTTATTCTTTCTAATTGGAAATCATAACAAGATCAGAGGCATTAATTACTGACTTATCTTCTTTCTTTCTTTGTTGATCCCTTCCACAGCAATTTTTAAGAAGAGGTGGTTCATGTTAGAAGGGACAAGAGGGTACTGGACACCAGGAGTCGTGGTGACTATCTGACTTTGAACACGCTATTCAGCCTCTCTGAACCCCAATTCCCTCGTCTATTAAGATGAAATGGGTGTACTAGAACGTCTGTAAGTTTGTTTCCAGTGCTGAATGAAGTTCTCTGAGTGGTCTTACAAATACAGCATCTTAAGAATGTGAAGGAAATTTGAGAAGTCATTTTATTCAGTCGCCTGTCTTTGGAAAATAAACTCTCCTATAGTGCTTACTATTTAACATGCTCTACTATAGTGTTTGCTGTGGGCAGTGTTTTAAATTCAGCAAGGTGCCAGAGCCAGATTCTGCTCTTGAGAGCCAATTCTGTGTACCTGTGTTCACCTCTCCATGCGATGATACCATGTTGGTAGGTTGGAATCCACTGTGGAGGAAGTGGTTACAATATACAAGTTGAAAAACACTGCATGTCAAGATTATTTTCTGCTTCCGAGAAACATCTACCAGCACAGCACCAGTTTCAGTACTTTATGAACATTAACTTATTTAATTCTCACAACCACTCAGTCTTATAAAAAAAGGAAACCGAATCAGAGAAACTAAGTAATTTGACCAAGCTAACAAAGCTGGCATACTAGTAACCTAAATGAACCAACTAACAAAAAGTCTTGATGGCCTTCCACTACAAATATTTATTTCTTCTTCGTGCTAGACATCCTTCATAGTGGGACTATGACTCTAATCCATGTTGTTCCACAAACAGAACAGCAGCTTCCATCAGGAACATGATGTTCTCACGGTAAAAGATAAAATGATCTATGGCTGAATATGCAGTGGCTCTTAGCATTTCTGTTCAGATATTAAAACATCTTCTTTGTCTATTTGTTTGTTTTTACAGGCACACCTGCAGCACATAGACGTTCCCGGGCTATTGGAGCTGCAGCTGCCGGCCTACGCCACCACCATGGCAACACCAGATCCAAGCCACATCTGCGACCTGCGCTGCAGCTTGTAACAATGTCGAATCCTTAACCCAACTAGGGAGGGCAGGGATCAAACTCCCATCCTCACAGAGACAATGCTGGGTTCTAAAGCCTCAGAGCCACAAGAACTCCAAAATGTTTCCTCGTTCACATTAGCCACGGCATGTCACATGGCCAAAACCCTATGAGCCAGTCTGATGGGGGAGGGTAAGCCTCTCACGGGGAGGAAGGAGAGAACATTTGGGAACAGTAATTTAAAAGATAACAGCTTAGCTGGGTGATAGAATGGGAATTTGAACCCGAGAAATCTGCCATATTCTAAAAGCAGGCCATTCTGCCTGTTACAGCTCACACACCTCTATTTCTCACCTATTTTCCATAATAGGGTTTGCTATTTAGTAACTCTTTAAGGGAATTCTTCCCTGTGACTCCTAAAAAGAAAATAATGTTGATTTAGAAAACACAAGAACTTCGGAGTGAATCTGACATACTTGGTTTTGCCACTAATAACTCTGCAATTTCAACCCTTATACTCCTTTCCCTCTACTCCCTTTCACTGAGAAGCAAAGACCACTTATTTCCCTTAACCTTATTACAGATGTTTTCATGTGATTAATTCATCAATAAATTTGTAACACAAACAATGTTTTTTTTAGCATTGAGCTTCCTGACATATGTAAGGCAGAGAGGCATATGAATATATCTTTCTGCCATCAATGAGTTTATAAACTTCTTGGAGAGACTGTCATGAAATAAAAACTAACAGTAACTCTTTTGAAGATTCAGAAAGCATATGCAATTAAGTACTAATAAATGGACTTTAAATCCATAAGAATGCTTGACTAACCTAGTTAATGTCCCTGAACTATCATTTCCTGCTCTGTAAAATGGTGATAACATTACAGTATTGCTATAAAGCTTCAATGAGATAATGTATTTCAAAATATCTGTCACTCTTCTCTAGTTTGTGCTGAATGCTCGGTAACTTCAAGGAGATTTAAGTTTTTTGACTTTTTTTTCCCAATAAAAATCAGCTGGAAAGAATGACTAAACCTATGAGATCTTCCCAATAGGCATAATTTCTTTATACTAAACTCTTTAACCTTTCTTCACAAATTTTACTCTACCAAAGACTCCTCAGGCTATTTCTCAGGTCTCCCATGTCCATTACACAAAACTGTGGTGAGGGTTTGCATTAGAGACAGCAGGACCTGTAAAAACGGACTCTAAAATCCATCATGCTTTCCCCCTGATTTTTGTCTTCTCTCTAATTTCTGAGTGGGCCAGTCATACTTAGAGATTGTTGACCTTTATTTGAATCATACTTAACCGTGTTTACTTATCTTCACCGGGAATAATTTCATTTGTAGTTTGGAATGATTGACTCAACTGAATGAATAAAGAACAAGAAAATGTATGAGTTAGGCGAGGCTTTCCATAGCACCTACAAAGGTCCCAGGTGAACCCGGGAAGATCTTTGTCTCCTAATTCAGCCCCCCAGCTTGCTAGTTGAAAGGATACAATCTTTATTGAGGAAATGTCAGCCCACTGATTCAGAATCAATTTTGGCATTTTGTTTTAGCAGCAAATATTTTGAAATAATAATTGTCCTTAGTTGTAGTAAGGTAAAAGGCACAATTTTGCCTTTAAGACATCTCATAATATTCACTTTCACCCTAGTGCCATTTTGAAAAAGCAACTCTAATAAAATATCACCCTCTGTTCTCCCTGAGTGAAGTTCCTCAGTACAGTAGGAAAAATCAACTGAACAGGTCTTATTGTTGATCAAATTTGATTTCACTGTTGCAGGAAAAAAGTTTGGGTCTTGGGTTCCAAGCTTACCTTTTATACTTACTTTGTAATTCTGAGCTAATCAGTTAGTCTCTTTGGCAGTTAAGTTTCTTATCCATTAAAAAAGAGGAGGGGTTGTTGAATAATAACACTTGTATTACAGGGTTCCTTTGAGGATTAATTAAAATATCATGTGTGAAAGTATCTATAAAAGTGCCTGGTATATGTGTATGTGTGTATGGATGAATATATATATATTCATATGTGTATTCATTTTCAAAGACAGCAGTTATTTTTAATACTACTTTTTCTAAATACAGAAGTAAAAGTTTAGTAAGGAAATAATTTAAAAATATACTCAGGCAGCAAAAAAAGCTCCTTGAAAATACTCAAAATTCCACTGCCAGAGATAACTAATCTTAATACTTAAGAGGGTACATCTCCAGTAATGTTTCAACAAAATTATATTCAAACTGTATATTATCATATAGGCTAAGTTTGAAAATATTATACCTTTGATAGCTAGCCATGCTTTTAGCCCAAAAGTCTTCCTGCAAAAATACCATTAGTGATGGCACAGTATTTCAATACTGCACGGTGTATTTCACAAGCCCCTTCTTGTCAGAATTCAAAAATATTTCTAAATTCAATATTATGAGAAAAATTGAAATGTACTTGAGGACATATATTTGCACATATCTGTAACAACGTTAACAAGCTAAAACTTCTAGATAAGCAAATTTTGGTGCAAAGAGCATGAACATTTAAAATTTTTAATGTGTAATAGACAATTTATGTTTGTATCATTTAAAATTTTTATGGAACTCATAATTATTCTCCCTAAATAATATACTATAGAAGATACTTCAGCCAAACTCTGCTGGTAGATTTTTATTTTGATTTGTCTGTAGGCATTATTTTTATTTTATTTGGTTATTTTCTCAGTTTTTATAGGATAGTTTAGCTCAGTATAAATTCTAGGCTGCCAGCTATTTTCTCCCAGTTTTTTGTAGAGTCAATTCAGTTGTCTTTTCTCTGTAAGTACCTAATTATTTCACACTGATTAATTTCATTAGTTGTTTTATTGCTCTGGAAATTTACTCCAGTGTAATTGGAAATGGAGTTGACTTTATCATGTTTAGGTCTTCTTTTGATTGCTGCATCTAAGGATTCTAATTAATTTAATCAATTATTTGAAAATGTGAAGGCATACCACTTTTCACTTTTTTTCTTTCCCTCATGCTTTCTATCATTTCCCCCGATTCCAACTGCAATCACATATATATTTGCTTTCCCTTTTTTAATACTTTTTATCTCTTTATCTGCTTGTGCTATACTGTGGATGATTTCTTCACATATCCCTCCATTTGCAAATTTTGTCTTTAGTTCTTTAAAACATTTATTCTGTTTTAAAGTTTAGCCATCATACTTTCAGTTCTGAAAGTTTTATTGCTTTTTATTGATTAACTGAGGTAGTATATTGTGTAAATACACAATCTGTTCATACACATATATTTTCCAAATGATGACCTCTGTAGTATTAGCTAACACCTTCATCACCTCATATAATTATTATTTATTTTTTCTGGTGAGAACATTTAAGATATACTCTCTTAACAACTCTCAAGTATATAGCACAGTACTGTAAGTTACAATTACCATACTGTAAGTTAGAGTCCCAAAATATTTTTATCTTATAACTGAAAGTGTGTGACATTTGACTACTAACATCTCCCCAATGCCTAGTAACCACTGTTCTACTCTGTTTCTATGAGTTTGGCTTTTTTAGATTTCGCATATCAGTGATATCATGTAGCATTTATCTCTGACTTATTTCACTTAGCATAATGCCCTCAAACTCTATCCATGTTCTTGCAAATGGTAGGATTTCATTATAATATATATAATATATTATATTATAATAATAATAATAATAATAATATTTCATTCTCTCTATATACCACATCTTATTTGTATAATTCATTTATTGATGGACACTCAGGTTATTTCCATATGTTGGCCAGTGTGAATAATTCTGCAATGAACATAGGACTGTGAATATCTCTTCAGTATTACTTTAATTTCCTTTGGATATATATCTAGAAGTGGGACTCCTGGTAGTTCAGTTTTAATTTGTGTGTTTGTGTGTGTAACCTCCATACTGTTTCCACAGTGGCAATGCTGCACCAATTTATATTTCCACCAACAGTATACAAGGATTCCCTTTTCTCCACATTCTCACTAACACTTGGTATCTCTTGTCTTTTTGATGATAGTGATTCTAACTGGTGTGAGCTGATAACTCATTAGGATTTTGTTTTGCATTCCCCTGACAATTAGTGAGATTGAACATATTTTCATGTACCTGTTGGCCATCTGTATGTCTTCTTTGGAAAAAAATGTCTGTTCAGTTCCTCCACTCATTTTTTAATTGGACTGTTTGTTTCAGCTATTAAGTTGTATGATTACTTCATATGTTTGGATATTAACCACTCATCAGGTATATGATTAACAAATATCCCTCTCATTCTGTAGATTGGATTTATGTTTTTTTACTTGTTTCTTTTGCTGACTTTGCACTATTATTATTGAATGTTTAATAATAATATTCATTTGTTCACTCATTTATTCCTTTATCATTCATTATACACAAAAACTAGCTAAAAAAACTATTTCAAATATATGTCAACCAAACAGAGCAAAATTCCTGTGAAATCATTAATTCTATTGTTATACTGTGTTTGCCCATCTGTGAAACAAAGGCAAATTGATCATTGTCCAAAAAAAGCTAAATAAGAGTTCAATTTTGAGAGCAGCAATCCAGGGGAAGACTGTGTCAAAAACACGCCTCATTTTAAATGGCTTTATATTGCCACTGTGCTTCTTTACTACAAATAGATTTTCTTTATCAGCTTCCTTTCATCTGAACAATAGATGGTTCTTCTCTAGCTGCAAGAGCTAAATGAGGTGACTTACCCTGAAGTACACCGCTCTATTATGTTGCAAGCAGAGACCCTCCACTAATCACATCCAAACTAAGTGAAATGATTACTCGATGAAACAATTGCTGGCTTGAAACTATGAAGACATCAGATCTCTCTTATAATCTCTGGTTACATAATATAAAATTAAGATTATGACACAATTATCTCTCTTTCTCTTACAAGATGCAGGCATGGCTGTTAAAGTCATGCCGAACTATAAATACAGCCTAACTAGATTTCCATTTCCCCTTTGCTTAAAATAAGATCATTGTCAGAAAACTATCTTTTGGTACAATGTGTGAATTACTCCTATTATTAAAATGCTGGTGCTCTCTTTCTTCATTGCAAGGACAATCAACCTCAAGTATAATGTGTTAGAAGATGTGAATTGTGTTTACTAAAGCTGTTAGCATATGACCATAGAAAAGCCTTTGCTGGATTCATGATGTTAAGAACATTTGCTTTATTTCCTCTTTTTTGGTTCCCAGTTACTACTTGCTTATACACTAATTCATTCAAAAAATATTTTCATACAACTATTCCGTGTTAGGCACTATGCAAAATTTGGGTTACCAGTACAGATCAATACAGTCTTGGCCTCAAGGAGAGTATAGACCAGTGAGGAAGGCAGATGGGCATAAGCACTTTGATTAGAGCCACATGGCTCTATGAAAGCACATGGGGGATGTTATCTAATAAGGAAGTCAAAGAAGGCATAATTGGGAAAGTGATAACTGAGCTTAGATCAGAAGGATGAGTGGGAATTCAGTGTACAAATGGAGGAAGGAAAAGCATCTCAAATAGAAAGAACAGAATATACAAAGAACACTTGGTGCCTGACGTTCCTACGGTGGCGCAATGCATACACTATGTCTTGGGAGCCCTGAGATGCAGGTTCAGTCTCTATCCTGGCACAGTGGGTTAAAGATCCAGCATTGCTGCAGCTGCAGCTTAGGTGGCAACTGTGGCTCAGATCTGATCTTTTGGCGCCATAGGGCAGCCAAAACAAACAAACAAACAAACACTTGGTGCCAGAAAAAAAGGAGTGTAGGAATGAGCTTAGATAAGTACAGAACACCTAGAAGACAGGAAATAAAGGGAAATATCAAGTGAAAAGAGGCTGAAGAAAATAGAGGTCAGATTATGAAGGCTATGTTTAAGATTTTGGTTTTACTCTAAAAGTTTTAGGAAACTACATAAGAAATATTTTAAAGCTGCTGTATTGAAGTATAACTACAAATATTTAAAGTGTACAATTTGATAAGATTCAACCTGTGTACACATCCATGAAACTATTAGCACAATCAAGATAGGAAACATATCTATCACCCTCAGAAACTTCCTCAAGCCCATTTGTAATCCCTGACTCTCAAACTCTTTCCTACTTCCCCATCTCAAAGCAATCACGGACCTTTTTGTCAATGTAGATTAGTTTGTGCTTTCTAGAAATTTATATAAGTGAAATCATACAGTAAGTGCTTTTTTGTCTGATTTTTTTCACTCAACATATTTCTGGGTAATATTACATTATAGATACACTACATTTGCATATGCATTCACCTACGGATGGGTATTTGGATTGTTTCCAGTTTGGGGCTATAGAATTGCCATGAACATTTGTGCATGTCTTTGAACAGATGCATTTTTCCTTTTCTAATGGATTGAGATAAGGTGATAACCGGGAAGATGTATGTTTACATTTTTAAAAACTGTCAAGTTCCCTCGTGGCCCAGTGGTTAAGAATCCAGTGTGGTCACTGATGTGGCTCAGGTCACTGCTTTGATATGAGTTCAATACCTGGTCCAGGCATGAACAACAACAAAAAATAACAACCTCTCAAAAACTCTTCTCCAAAATGGTTGTCCCTTTTTATATTCCCACCAGTAGTACATGAGAATTCCAGTCCCTTCAGATCTAAGTTAACATTTGGTGGGGTCAGTCAATTTAATTTTAGCCATTCTAACAGATGTATAGTAGGATCTTGCTGTAATTCTATTTATTTAGTCTTTTTAGGGCCACACCCGAGGCATGTGGAGGAGCCCAGGCTAGAGGCTGAACCAGAGCTGTAGCTGCCGGCTTACATCAGAGCCAGAGCAAGGCAAGATCCAAGCCATGTCTGTGACCTACACCATAGCTCAGGGCAACCTCATATCTTTAACTAACTGAGTGAGTCAAACTCACGTCCTCATGGATAGTAGTCAGGTTTGTTAACCACTGAGCTACGATAGGAACTCTGCTTGCTGTAATTTTAATTTGCATTTCCCTAAAGATTAATGATGTTAAATATCTTATGTCTATATTTGCTGCTTGTATGTCTCCTTTGGTAGTTTCTATTCAAACCTTTGGTCATCTTTGAAATTAAATTCTTTCTTGTTGGTTTTAAGAGTTCTTTATATATTCTGGATTTATGCTCTTAATTAGATATATGATCACACATACTTTTCCCAGCCTTACATTTTTTTTTCATTCCTTTAACAGTGTCTTTGTCAAATTTATTAACTTTTTCTTTAATTGTTCATACTTTTGCTGTCATAAATAAGGAATTTGTGCTTAACTAAAGGATACAAAGATGTTCTGCTCTGATTCATATAATTTTTATAGCTTTAAGTTTTACCTTTAGGTCTATGAAAAATCTGGGATTAATTTTTATATATAGTGTGAGGTATTAACCCAAATTTATATTTTTGCATATGTATATCCAAGTGTTCTAGCATCATTTGCTAAAATGCTTATTCTTTCTTTCTCCACTGAATTGTGCCACTTCGTTAAAAGGTAGTTACCTTTACACAACTGTTTTATTTCTGGATTCTCAGTTCCTTTCTTTTGATCTAATTGTCTACCATTATGCAAATACCATCTTCACATCACCTTTCTTTCAGAGCTCCTTTGACTCTCCTAGATTCTTTGAATTTCTATATGAATTTTAGAATTAGCTTGCTCACTATAAAAATTCCAGTAGGTCTATAAACACATCTACTGGAATTTTTAGAGTGATTTTGCTGAATCTCTAGATCAGTTTGGAGATAATAAACCTCTTAATAGTGGCTCCTCCAATTTAGAACAAGATATCTCTTCATTTATTTAGATTATCTTTAATTTTTCTCAACAATATTCTATAATTTTAAATGTATAGCTTTGACATCTTTGATCAGATTTATCCCTAAGTATTTTATGTTATTGTAAATTGAATTGCTTAATTGATTTCAATTCCTAACTGTTCATTCTTAGTATGTAGATTTACAATTGAGGTTTGTATGTTGACTTTTTTTTTGCAGTTTGGTACATTTTTATTATGCATTCTGTCCATCCTCCTAAACATTATATGTGGGAGAAACATTATATATGGGGAAATAAGAGAACATAACAAGCTGAGTACTTTTTTTAGTATTACATTGACTTATATCCTGCAGACTTGCTAAATTCACCAATTTGTCTGGGAGCTTTTGTGTGGCTGTTGATTCCATGAGACCATATCATGTCATCTGTGAATAAAAATTTGTATTTCTTCTTTCATTTCTTTTTTTGACAGAAGGTGCTAGTAGAACATCTAGTAGAATATATATTCCTCCTGTCTCGTTCCTGATCTTAAGGGAAGAGTATTCACTCTTTCACTATTATGTATAATATTAGCTACAGGTTTTTCACAATTTTTTTTTATTCAGTTGAGAAAGGGTCCTTCTGCTTGGCTGAGAGTTTTTTGTTTAAATTAGAAACAGACATTGGATTTTCTCAGATGTTTTTTCTACTTTATGGAGGAGATTATTTTTCTTACTCTATTAATATGAGATTTTTTTGAATATAAAACAACCCAATGTTCCTGGGATGAACCTCATTTGGTCATGATGTATTTTAATTCTAATATAGTACTAGATTCGATGTGCTGAGGTTTTGTTTAGAATGTTGCATCTACATTTATGAGGGATATTAGTCTATAGTATTTTTTTCTTATATTTGCCTGTTTTTTGATATCAGGATGATACCGACTTCATGGGATAAGTTGGAAAGTATAGCTCCCTCACTCATTTTGGAACAGTTTGCATAGAGCTGGTATTATTTCCTCCTTAAATGTTTGGTAGAATTAATCAGAATGACACCATTTGGGCCAGAAGTGTATTATATGTATATATCTTTATATACATACACCTTCATATATATATATGTATATTCATATATATGTATGTGTGTATATGTATATATGTGTGTATATACATATATAGAGAGAGAGGGAGAGAGAGAGGACAAGAGAGAAAGATTTCAGTAGGAATAGGGATGTGATATTATATTTGCATTTCAAGATCACTCTGGATTGGAAAGGGGCAAAAATGGCAGTGGGTCAACTATTACGGAGGCACTTCCAGCAGTGCAGGCACAGACAGTGAAGATTCAGACTAGAGTATTACCAGTCAAAACAAAGATAAATGGTTAGACTCAAGGAACATTTTAGAAGTAAAAGTGAGAGGCATTAGGGCTGGATCAAATATGGGGGAAATAAAGAATGACTTCTAGATTCCTTATATAACTGGATAATTTGTAGTGCCATTCACTGACATATGCTATATTTAAAGAGAAGAAAAACAGCATGTGTACGTATGTGTTGAGAAGACATCACTGCTATTTTTTTGTTTGTTTGTTTGCTTGCACATTTGAATGTAAGATGTCTCATGTGACTCTAAGTTGAATACGTGTATCCAGACCTCAGAGTAAATTTCTGGTATAGAAATATATATTTATGCATTGTCTTTGACAGCTTTCATGAAAACCCTGGATATGGGTGATATCATCTTACCTCTTAGGAAAGAGTATAAGAAGAGAAAATTTCCTAGGACCAGGCTTTGAAGAACTCCAATATTTAATAATTTTCTTTTTTCTCTTTTTTTAAATGTGCAAGGGAGGCAGCAAAGTAGTGTGAAAGAATAAACATTGGTACCAGAGAAAATAAAATGTAACGACATGATAACTGCAATAGCTATAGGGCTTATAGTTAGTCACCTTCTTGATTTTAGCCTGTTAGGAATTCTGTTCTTATATTTTCTTATGATATTAAATAAATGTGAATGGACTAAAACCAATTAGTCATCAGGGAAGTGAATATTAAAACCACAATGAGATACCACTATACACCCATTAGAATAACTAAAATTTAAGGATTGATAATTCTAAGTTTTGATGAAGATGTCAAGGAACTAAGGCTCTCATACTCAACTGATGGGAATGTAAAATGGCACAATCATATTGGAAAATAATTTGGTACTTCTTAAAAGTTAAACATAAACATCTTATAAGAGTTAGCCATTCTATTTCTAGGTACTCAAGAAGATTGCTCACACAGCTTTTCACACTAATGTTTGTAGAATCTTTCTTAATAATATCCCCAAACTAGAAACAACCCACATTATATCAACAAGTAAATGGATAAACAAAGTGAGATATATCCATACAACTTCAAAATCATTAATCCAATTGAAAGTAGACATAAAAATACAAATATTACATAATTCCACATACATAAAATTCACCTGTGAAAGCACTGTCACAATAAAGATGCAGATAATTTTGATCATCTCTGAAAGATTCTTCAGGTCCCTTTTAGCCCTTCCCTCCCTCTACCTCTAGGTCTAGCCAGAAACGGGTCCATTTTCTATCACACTATGTCAATTTTTATTTTTTGGAATTTTATGTATGTGGAATTATACAGTATTTGTATTTTTATGTCTATCAAACTGTATGTCTTAAATGTGTACTTTAGTATATGTAAAGTATAACTCAATAACATTTATTAAAGTATCTTAGATGGTTTAAGATTCGAGCTCAAAGATTTTTATTAATTTTCTAGGTGAATTATCAAATTAAACATCAATGGTACAGGTTTTAACCAAAGCAACTCCTAAATTAATTTCTTCCTACACAGGTACTAAGTAAGCTGGTAATGCTATATTTTGTTAGAAGTTACAGTTCTACACTAGATTCAATTTTACAGAGTAGAAATATTTACTCTACAAGATTGCAAAGACTGCTCAGATTAATTACTTTGTACATTCTTATATGAATTCTGAGTTTTTAAATATTTTATATCAGTAGGATAACATATATATTTGAAAATGCAAAGTTTCTAGTGATTAAAGCCCAATATTTTGGAGTTGAAAATTGAGTAATATTGATGAAACAATGAATATTTGATTGAAGAAAAAAAATTTCCTGGCTAAGGATTCTGGAACTTTTGTTTGGATGTTGATAACAGCCTCAATTTCTGACATCTGATAGTAGATAAGGACAAGGAAAATTAGGTAAAAGACCTACCCATTTCTCATAAAACAGTATCAAACCCCAAGAGCAGTACACAAAACTACCTCATCTGTGTGGATAATAATAATAACTTGAATAAAATATTATCTATGACCCATTCCGCTTTGTTATTCTAAAATCTAATTTAGAGAGAGGAGATCAAGATGGCTGGGTAGACAGACATGGAACCCACTTCTTCCCACAAATACCTTAAAATATATTTACATGTGGAAAAATTCTCACAGACTATCTACTGAAAACTTGTAGAAAATTTCATATAAACAAATTCCCATAATTCACTTCACCCTAGGAACTTCCCTCACCAGCTGTGAAGTCCACTGAAACAGACAGGGGAGCTTTAGAGGCTGGAGAGGAACATGTAGGAGCTGGCTTGTGGGCCCTGAAGGGTAGAGAGAGACTAGCACAGACAGTCCTGGCCATTATCTTAGCCCAAGACACATGCCTGCCAGTGTGTGTAACTACTGGGTGCTGAAACACAGACTTCAGGGGTGAGACCTGCACTGAGGTCTCAGTTTGGCTGCACAAACCAAAGGGCCTGGAGAGTGGCTTGGGCACAACTGGGGTGTACATAAGGATGGAGTGTGGGTCTGCCATAGGAGCCCAAATGTCAACATGTGAAAGGAGGGCATGGGTCTGCCATAGCAGGCTCATTGTCAGCAGGCTCACTGCAGTGCATGGCTCCTGCTTCCATTGGATCTGTGAACTTTGTGGGCGTGCACATGTGGAGGTGGGGCTAAAATCTGAGTGGATTACTGGCAATCCTACTGGAGGAGTGGGAAAACAGTTCAGACAGATTCTCATTCCTGAAGATTTTTGGACTGGGACTGCACATATAAACCTGAGGGCCAACAGAGCAGACTGATTATCTGCATGCTCAGGAGAAGTGGCTCCAGCAGGATTAGGCACTGATGGCTTTGTGAGCTTTCATGCATGACTAAGCAAACTGTGACCTGATTACCAGAGCACCCAAAGGGAGGCACCCACTCAGGTCAGTGCCAACAAAAGTGATATTTGTGGGCTTACACATGGCAGGTAGCACCACAGAATTGCAAATTCTGATGGACAGCTCCTGGGGAAGAACACACAGTATTTCCTTCCCCAGCAAGAGCATTTCAGTTCCACCTGTCTCACACCACAGCCTTGAACTGGATATGTGGGCTTCTAGTCCAACAACTGGGGAGCATACCTTGTCCTCAACAGGTCTATGACAACCAGAGAGAAAAGAAGAGGCCCCACCAAACATCCAAAGTAAGCTCTAGTCACAACATCAAACACACCCTCTATCAAGAAGACAAGGGCCAGAACACACTGAGGAAAGATGTAGCAAGCAGTCACACCAAAAACAGCCCTCACACCAAAAATAATGGATGCAAGCAGGCTACACAGGGATGCTTCCACATAAAAAGTGCCCTTCAAGACCACATTAGATAATTGTTTCTCCTAAATTCATAGAATCAGAGATACATGAGATAAATGAAAAAAGCAGAGGACTACTCCCAAATAAAAGAACAAGAGAAATCCCCTGAAAGAACAATGAAACAGACCTCTCCAGTTTATCAGACTGAGTTCAAAAAGGAGATAATAAAAATGTTGAGAAAGTAAGAAAGTCTGTGGATAGAAATTCAGATCACTGCAATAAGGAATTTAAAGAATAAAGAGGAGACAATCAAAACTAGACAATCAACTGCCAAGATGAAAATTGAGCTAGAGGCAATAAATAGCAAATGAAATAATGCAGAAGAATGAATAAGTGATCTGGAAGAGAGAATAAAGGAAATAACTCAATCAGAACAGCAGACAGAAAGATAAATTTAACAAAAAAATGAAAGCATCATATAAGATCTTTGACCATAATAAAAGATGCCAATCTATGCACAACAGGAATCCCAGAAAGAGAAGAAAGAGAAAAGTGAATTGAAAATGTATTTGAAGAAATTATGGCTGAAAATTTCCCAAACTTAAAAAAAGAAAATGGATAAACCAGGTATAGGAAGAACAGAGGATTCCAAACAAGATGAACCTGGACAGACCTACTCAAATATATGTCATAATTAAAATGGCAAAAGTGAAAGATAAAGAGAGGATTCTAAAGGCAGCAAGAGAAAAACAAAGAGTCAGTTACAAGGGATTCCCCATAAGGCTATCAACTGATTTCTCTTCAGAAACCATATAGGCCAAAAGGGAGTGGCAGGATATATTCAAAATTCTAAAAGGGAAAAACCTGCAACCTAGGATACTATATCCAGGAAGATTATCATTTAGAATAGGAGGAAGAAAGAATTTTTCAGATAAGCAAAAACTAAAAGAATAAAACAACACTAAATTTATCCTAAAAGAAACACTGAAATATCTTTTCTAAATAGAAAAGTGAGAATCTATAGGAAAGGGAAAATCACAAAAGGAAAGGTAAATATATAATGGGATTGAAAATCATTGAAATTAATCAGTACATAGGAAAATAATTTAAAAAATCCATGAAAGCAATTATAACTACAATGAAAAGCAAGAGGATAAATATGAAGGCATAAAATAGGAGATCAAAGTCACAAAATGTGCAGTAGGAGTAATAAATTGTAAATCTTTTAGAATGTATTTGAGTTTATTTGACTACTAGTTTAAAGCAAGTAGATGTAGTTATAGGCTAACATAATTTAAAACCAGGGTAATTACAAATTGAAAGCATACAACAGGTTCACAAAAACCAAAAACCAAAAAAAAAAAGGAACTCAAGCATAATACAAAAGAAAACCATCACACTGTAAAGGAAAACAAAGAACAAAGAAGAAATACCAGAAAACAACATTTAAAATGGCAATAACACATATTACAAATAATCTCTTTAAATGTCAATGGACTATAGCCTCCTATCAAAATACCTAGAGTGGCAGATTGGATAATAAAATAAGAACCTACACCATATTTCTACAGGAGACCCTTTTTAGGGTGAAAGACACATATAGCTAGAAAGTGAGGGGAATGGAGAAAGATACCTCAAGCAAATTTAAATGATAAGAATGTGGGGGTAGCAATACTCATATAAGACAGATAATCAAAGGTCATAAAAAAGACAAAGAAGCACAAGAGGAGGATATCACACTCATTAACACATATACACCCAATATAGGAATACCTAAATACATAAAACATATACTAACAGTCATAAAGGGAGAAATTGATGAGAATACAATAATAGCAGGAGACTTTAACACCCTGGTGAATCAGTGGACAGATATTCCAAACTGAAAAATCCATAAGGCAAAAGAGGTCCTGAATGACACAACAGAATGGTTAAAATGAATTTCTATTTATAGGACACTACTCCCCCCCAAAAACACATATTCTTTCCAAGTGCACACGAACAGTCTCTAGGATTGACCACATACTAGGACACAAAAGCCTGAAATAATCCTTAAAAGGATAGAAATTATTTCAAGTATCTTTTCTGATCACAATGGCATGAAACTAGAAATCAACTACAGAAAGAAAAATGAGAAAAAATAATTAAATGGAGACTAAACAAGATGCTACTAAAAAGTCAATGGGTCAATGATGAAAGCAAAGAAGAAATTTTTTAAAAATTCCTCAAGGCAAATAACAATAAAAATACAACCATATAAAATCTATGGAATGCAGCAAAAGTTCTAAGAGGGAAGTTCATAGTAATACATCCCTTCCTCAAAAAAAAAAAAAAAAAAAAAAAAAAAAAAAAAAAAAAAAAAGCCAAGAAAAATCCCGAAGTGAAAAAAGAACAAACAAAACCTAAAGTCAGCAGAGGGAAGGAAATAACAACCAGAGACGAAATAAATAAAAATAGAGATTAAAAAAAATAGTAAAAATCAATAAAACTAAGAGCTGGTTTTTTTAAAAGGATAAACAAAAGTCAACAAACCCCTGGCCAGGCTCACCGAGAAGATCCAAATAAACAAAAATAAGAAATGAAGAAGAGAAATAATGACCAATACCACAAAACAAAATACCATAAGAAAATATGAACCCACAGGCCAGAGACTGAACCTGAGCCACAGCAGTGACAATGCCAAATCCTTAACTGCTAGGCCACTGGGGAGCTCCAATTTTTGTTATTATTTTTATAATTATTATTATTTTGATCACTGTCACCATTATATCATAACTGTACAGAAAATTCCTATTATGTTTTTAAGAGTCTTTTTTTTTTTTCCTTTTCCTTTTATGGCCACACTGCCAGCATATGTTAGTTGCCAGGCTAGGGGTGGAATTGGAGCTGCAGCTGCCAGCCAACACCACAGCCACAGCAATGCCAGATCAGAGCCACATCTGCAACCTACACCACAGCTTACAGCAATGCTGCATCCTTTACCCACTGAAGAATCTATTTGAATATCATCTCTTTAAAGCCTTGTTGACCCTTCCAACTCAGACAGCATTCTCAAGGGTGGCTTCCTTTACAACACTTCAAAAAAGCTATGTGACTAGGCACTGTGACAGATACTGACATGTAATAGCACATGAAATAGTATATGAAACAAAAAGGAAATGTACCCTGCCCTCATAAAGCCATTTTTCCAAAGATTCAAGGCTTGTCCAGGATCACTTAGGTAAAATGGGTGAAGCCAGGGTATAGGGTACAGAGCTATCTTCAAAATTTTTAAGACTGCATTATTTGTACTATACCATGGCACCTCCTTGTTTATTGTATTTATTTACACTTCTTATTTACATCCCTCCACTAATATGTGTGTTGTTCAGCGGTAGGCACATAGTTAATGCTGAAGAATATTTACTTAATCATTCCGAGTTCCCATTGTAGCTCAGTGGTTAATGAATCCGACCAGTATCCATGAGGACATGGGTTTGATCCCTGACCTTGCTCACTGGGTTAAGGATCTGATGTTGCCATAAGCTGTGGTGTAGGTCCTAGACAGAGCTCAGATTCCGTGTTGCTATGGCTGTGGTGTAGGCTGGCAGCTGTAGCTCCAATTAGACCCCTAGCCTGGGAACTTCCATATGCTGCAAGTGTAGCCCTAAAAAGACAAAAAAAAAAAAAAATTAAAAAATTAAAAATAAACAATCACTTATAAATGAATGCATGAATAAATACAGTACAAATGAATTTTCAATAAAACTTTTCTCAACAAGAAGAATTTTGTTAAGATATATGTAAAGTAAGCTGAATTGCATAAAAGTACATTGATTTCTCTTATATAAATTGTTTCTATATTTAAAATTTATTCCCCAGAAAAGTAAGTGAGATCTTTGGGGAAGAAAATGTAATCACAGAGGTGATAAATGTTTGGAAGAATCAAAATAAACATAAAATAAGATCAGAATGACCATCAGTTATCAACAATCAAATGATCATTTCTAATCATGAGAGTATTGTTGTTAATCTTCCAATGGCTCAAGCAGTCCTAGAATTATTATTATTATTATTATTATTATTATTATTATTATTATTTGTAGGGGGGAACACCTGCAGCACAGGGAAGTTCCGGGCCAGGGATCACAGCCATACCCAGAACCACAGCAGTGACAGCACCAAATCCTTAACACACTGAGCCATCCCAAGGAATGCCTAGAAATTCATTCTTGATAGAAACTACCTAAAAACATTTTTTGTCATTGAGTAGTTTATCTTATTCTCGAGAATTATTAGGAAAGGAAAATCGTATCTATCAACACTGTCATAGCTTTTCAATGTGCTTAAAATCAAGATGTTCTCAGCTGAATGATATTCTGAGGAATCTTTAAGAAGTTATGTAGTCTTTCCACCATCTTGAGTAAGAATAATCTATTTTTTTTACAACAAATTGTCTCTACTTATATTCTTAATTAGCTGTCAATCCATCCATTTATTCAATATTCATTAAGTTTTATTACTTCTCAGATACTGGTCTAGAAACTAAAATACAAAGATGCATAAAAGCCATTCTCTCCCTGTAGGAATTCACACACTAGAGAAGACAAAGAGCCACACAAATAAGCAATTTATATGACAAAGCGAGAAGAGAGTTGACAGTTCATGTCCATATGCTATGGGAAAACTAAGGGTGACAACAAATTTGGCCTGGGGAAAACAAGGGAGCCTTTTAGCAAGATATTATTCCATCAAGATCTTGAGAAGAAGGAATTTGCCATGTGGATAAGTTGTGATGGATTCCATGTAGAAGGAACAGCAGTGCCAGAGAAGTATGTTCAAGGGGTGGGGAGAGAAGTCTCGTGATTGGATCACAAGGTGCTTGGTGAAAAAAAAAAATGGGACAAAAGTTTAGTTGGGTAAATTTTAACCAGGCTAAGGAGATTAGATTTCATCTCTTTAAATTTATATAGAAGACCCCTCAACAGTAACAGCAACAACAAAGACAAGGTCCAGGGATCTTCAAAGAGCTACTAAATGTATTGACCTGAGAGAAAATGAATTAAATCACATCCTCTGTATATCAGACAATATATAATTTCTACACATAGAAATAGCTAAGATTAGGCAAATCTTTTAACTTTTGCACAATGCATTTGTGGTGCAGCTGGGGCTTGAAAGTATAGGCCTTGTGACACCTTCTTGAATGTTCTTTTTTATGTACCATGCTGTGGCAAATTTCAACTTAAAACAAATTCTGAAAATGCAACTGAAAAAGGCTTTATGCAAAATCCTTCTTTTACGAGTACAGCTTTTCAAGAAGAACTCTTCCGTTCTAACTGTACTAATTACAGAATTTACAGTTTTGTATCCTCAAAAGAAATAGGTAGCACTTTTCTTTTAAAATGCTAAACATATTTAAATCTATTTTAAAGCCAAAATACTAGACTAAAATAAGGCAGACAGGAGCAAAGTCAAGTTTCCACCTGAGCTAATGTTTGCACATTCTTCTTTTCAAATTTTTTTTTAAACAAGCACATGTAGTTTCTCAAAAAGCTTCCAGCCAGATACAAAGGGAAAACAAATTGAGAAGAAAGACAAGACGAATCAATACGTCTGATGGGGGAAGACTGGAAAGCCCACCTGCACTTTCGGGAAAGGGAGCTGCTAACATGAAATGCCTTTAAACCACAAAAGTTTCTCCTTTCCAGGCAATGACGTTAAAAGAAAAATACCCCCCACCAACAGACAAATCTCCTCTGTAAAACACCAGCCTCATCTTTTGAGAAATATTTCTAGGAAGATTATTTACTTCAAACAATGAAAACTAAGAATAAAGAAAACAATTCTGAAAACTCAAATAGAAATACCCAAAGTTTACATATTAGAGCTCATTATTCTAGAATCTATGAAAAAGAGACATTCTCAGCACCTTACTCTAAAATAGTGCATTCTTATTTCTAGATGTAAGGTCCTTATGAGACTTTCAAGTCCTTCTTAGATTAAAAAAATAATAAAGGGAGGAATGCTTTATAAATAAGTACAAACAAAACAAAGGAGGGTGAATAAATAAGTGGAAAATAGCTTTATGAATTAAAAAAAACAAAACAAAACAAAAACAGGAATTCCTGTTGTGACTCAGTGCATTAGGAATCCAACTAGTATCCATCAGGATGTGGGTTTAATCCCTGGCCTTGCTCATTGGGTTAAGAATCCAACATTGCCAGCAAGCTGTGGCATAGGTCACTGGTGCAGCTCAGATTCTGTGTTACTGTGGCTGGGTGTAAGCCAGAAGCTGCAGCTTTGATTGGACCCCTAGCCCAGGAACTTCCCTATGCCACAGGTGTGGCCCTAAAAAGAAAATAAAAAAAAAAAAGAAAAATAAATAAATAGATAACAGCGATTGTGGATCAGCCATCATAGGTTAAATCTTTTATAATACTTGAGTAATTTCTAAGTACTTTATTTATGAAATGATTAAACTATATCCTCTATGCTTTAAAAAATAGAAAATAATGCCGTGAATTTAATAGATTCCCATTCAGAATTAAATTGAACCATAAAAGTGTGTGTACTTAAAATATTTAATGTTCACATAGCTACAAAATTTAGCTATCCAAAATGACTCGTGCCTCAAAAATTTCAGGGGGATTGTGGAGGAAAAGTTCTGGTCTACAAAAACCAATTATTGAGTACTACATGCAAAATGGGGGGTATACAAAGATAACTGAGATACGGTTTCGGCTCTGGGTTAGCCTGGATTGTGAGTGAGGTAGACAGAGGGGAGGACAATGATGACCGTGTTTGGTGGGTTAATATCTGTGGGCAGAGGGTCACTGGGAACTCAGAAGAGGATGAAGGATGCTCAGGCAACCCCAAGGATGAAGGTGACTGTGAGGAAAGAAAATAAAAAGAAGAAAGAAAAAAAAGAAAGGGAAAAGAAATGAAACAGAACAGAGCAAGAATACATCCAGTCACTCTTCATTTATTGGATTCCAGAAACTGATCTGATGCTTTGAAATAATTCTTTACTATTGAATAAAAATAACCATACCGATAGTTGATTGCTTTACTTTAGAAATTAGCAGTGAACTTTACCTTTGCTTTTTTTTTTTCCTTTTTACCCTTGCTTTTCATTTTAGCTTGATTTAGACTGGATATAAGGCATGTGATTTTAATTTGGGAGTTAGAAATGCAAAGTTCAAGTTATTTGGTAGGATTTTGGCTTTGAGCAAGTTACCTAACTCTGAGACTCACTTTCTACATCTATAAAATGAAGTTAATAAAAAGGATCTGAAGAGAGAAGGTGGAGTTCAATGTGTTGCTAATCATAAAGTAATATAGAAAAAGATGGTGATGTGATCTAAGAAAAGGAATCAAGTTATCGCCTATTTCTTTGGGGATGCAAGATAGTTTTAGCTTTTGGATGCAAGTCATAGGAAACCCAACTCAAACATGCCTAAACAATAAGAACATGTGTTGGCACGGCATTAAATTTGACATAATTCAAATGGTCTGGCTCCACTTCCTTACCAATCTCTCGGCCTGGCCTTCCTCTGTATGGAGATGTGGCATCCTCTGGCAGGTAGTAAGATGGCCATAGTAGTTCCGGACTTGACTGCTATGGACTGCTATGTCCTCCTTCTGAAAGGAGGTTGGCACCCAGAAGGTCCTTCAGAAGATGAAGAATAACCTTTCCCAGAAATCCCATGGAAATCCCTTCTTGCATTTTTATAGACTCCAAATGGATCACATGACCAATCCAGAACCAAACACTGGCAAGGATTAACCTTAGATAAGTCAGACAAACCCTTGAAACTTGAGTAGGTTATGCCTCTTCTGAGGCACATGGGTTTGGTGGTAGAGAAATAAATGCCTGAACAATTCTCTGAGGAAGAAGGGAGGGGCCAAATGAATGCTAAGGAGGCAAGTGGAAGTATTTCTGAAAGCTGTAACATGAAAATGTAATTTTCTTTCTTATTCAAAAACCATTCTAATGACTAGAAATATTGGCATAATTTTAAAATTATATAATAATTCATCCATATTCATACAACCTGTGTACCTAATTGGTTTGAAGTTACAGTAAAAATGCATTTACCATGATAGAACTAAATTGCAGCTATTACACCAAAGGAAACAATCTGATGTTCTGAGGCAGAAGACAAAGCATAGGCTGTGTTGTCAAATCCAAACAAACATGGATTTGAATTACAATTCGGTAACACATTAGATACATGACCTTGGTCCAACTTTCATCACAATAAAGTGTGAATGATATTAGCTACCATAGAGAATTGCTATAAAAATAAAATGACATTATATAATATGAAAATACGCTTTCTGGCCCTAAGATATTGAATAAATATTAGTACCACTGGCTGCCTTTCTCACCTATTCCTAGTGTCCACAGGAATCAGTATAGTTCAAATATTTGAAATCTAAAATTATGTTATGGCACATGCTTGTTATATGCATTAATTGAGGTACTGGGTATCCTTGTTATCAAAAGGTTTTTAATTAAAACGAAGACATAGGTGTCTCAATAATTAGATCTACTACTAAGCAGATGGAAGAAGCTCTATACCAAAGTAGTAGACATGAGCCAGACTGCACTGTTCTGTACTTCTAGACCAGCCCTAGTCACTTTTGCTTCTGTGTGGCCAAGTGCCACATCTCCTCTGTGAGCACACGATATAGGCTGCCATTCCCCTGTTCCTACAGAGTTGATGATTTGTCTGCAACCAGCTTCCTGCGGTTTCTCAAGTAGAATCAAAGATAGCTGACAGGGCAACATCTGCTCTCAGGCTGTGCAGCTGCAGGGCTCTCCCATTTGAATCCTGGGACAGGAAATCATGTATGAGAGAGGCTGCTCTCCTGTTTAGAGATGAGGCACTTTTCAGAAAGCCTGTCAGTTAGACTACCAACTTCTGCTGTGGCCCGCACCAAACCAAATGGCATGCACTAAACCCTTCTGAATGGCAGGTGTCAACAAACTTGAGATGAGGAAAGTGTGGCCCCTACTCTTGGGCACGTAGTAGTCACATCTTCAAAAAAAGCATGGCTAGTGAGTTCCCTTGTGGCCTAGTGGTAAGGACCTGGCATTGTCACTGCTGTGGTTTGGGTTCAATACCTGGCCCAGGAACTTCTGCATGCTGCAGGCGTGGTGCAAAAAATCATGTTTACCAATAACTATAAGGTAAAGTGAAGACTAATTAACATTTTCATTTGCATAGCTCTATAGAATTTTGCACACTTCATCTCCTTTCTCCTGAGAGATAGGCATGCATTTATAGATTGATTTATTGAATAAACTTTTATTGAGCCCCTACTATGTGTTACCAAGGAGTATAAAAATGAGTATTCTATATATTCATTTGTTTACCTATTTGTGTATACCCTTTGTAAAGGGATCTAAATAAAAGGCATTAAATAAATATTAGTCCCTTGTTCCTGAGTAATGATGTCAATATAATTCTTAGTTAAGAAGCAAAGGCTTATATTTATATAGACTTTAAGTTGTCTTTTTATATTTGGTTTTTGAGTCCTCCATTAATTCAATATTCTCTCTTATTAACACTTGGCCTCTAAGAAGGCTCTTAGGGTTCAAACAAAGATTACATTCTTTCAGGAAAGCTAGAAATTTAGGAAGAATTTATAATAGAATTTCTAGTAGCTTGAAAGAGATGGTAGAGGAGTCTTCCAAGTGATCTTCCAAGCTTTAGAACCCACTCCTCCTACTCTCTGCCAACTAGATTTTGTGGTTGTTGTTCTTTGAGCAAAACTCTGCTCTCCCCTGACCCCAGGTTTTGCACACACATGTTTCCTATCCATGTAGAAAAGTCCTTCTCATCTCAAAAACAAAACAAACACACAAATGAAAAAACAGTTTCTACACAACTGTAGTGAAACTACAGCTTTCACACTTCTTCAGTGAATCGAGCACCAGACCTGGTTATAACTGACATCCAGAAACCTCGAATCAGCCCTGGAATGTACATATTTATATAATTTCTATTTTTAAAAATAAAGAAATTAAGGCTTCAGACTGAACACCTCCTGGGTAGGGTGTTAATCTCCGTCTCTTTGCATCTCCCCCAACTTTATATCTACTTCATGGTTCCAGAACTCCACAGGCACGTCCCAACCTTCAGTCGATGTAAGCTACATGTTTTAAAAAGGCAGGGATTGTTGTCTGTCCTGCTCCCTGCTATATCCAAAATATCTGGAAGAGTGTCTAACATATAAGTGCTTAGAAAACATGTGTTGAATAAATTGCTAAGTGAAGATTGATTTCTCTAAGAACACACAGCCAGGAAGAGGAAAAATTGAGGTTTGAAGTCATGTGTTCTGACGCTAGACGCCACTACATCAATTGTAAGATTTGGGATCAGGTCTGACAGAGGCAAATACGGAACGTTTTCTGTTGCTGAGTTTAGAGAGAAATCTTGTTTAAAATTTTACTTGAATATTTACTAAAAAACTATCATACACATATATCTCAGTAAAGATTTTTTATATATATTTGGCTCCTTAGGGCCACACCTCCAGCATATGGAAGTTCCCAGGCTAGGGGTCCAATCAGAGCTGTGGCCACTGGCCTACACCACACGCACACCACCACCAGATCCGAGTCATATTTGTGAACTACACCACAGCTCACAGCAACGCTGGATCCTTAACCTAGTGAGCAAGGCCGGGGATCGAACTCGCATCCTCATGGATACTAATCAGATTCGTTCCCACTGAGCCATGATGGGCACTCTCTATATACTCTTACTCGGGGCAGAACTAATTCTTTGCCCAGAGACTTTAGATATATGAAGCTGACTATCGTTTACCAATGCTATCCCAGCAATCAGATGCTTTCTAAGAACATGGAGTACTTCTAAGTGACTTTATAAAGATGCAACGGTGAATGGGAAAACAGAGAAAGTCAAAGATTTCAAAACACGGTTGGATGACACTAGGATGATACGTGCAATATATGGCCTTATCATCTGATTGAGTGTAAAATTGTTGTTAAAAAGATCCCTAAGGTAATCCAATTTGCTTTTAGTACCTAATTAACACTTCCCAGTGGTTTCTGGCTTGGATAATTGAGAAATACAATGCTTATAAAATTTAAACCAGGCCTTGTAGTATCCAATTAAGCCAAGAATTTCTCTGTTATTGGCAATGCATTTAACTGATGAGAGAGAGAGTACCAGGAAAAAATAAAAAAAAAGGAATGGAGTAGATAATTAGAAAAAAATAAGACAATTAGGTAGCTAAATTGTCTACACTTTTAGAGGAACTGACGGCAAATCCATGTTTAGCTCTTACTTCACAACCACATTCTGGAGGTAAAGCTGGAAGTCAGAAAGGATGGATCAAAGGCACTGAGGGGAAGGGAACAGACTCATGTTCATTAATCACCTGGTTCAGGTACTGCTCTAACCAGTGTCATGTACTTTATTTCAATCTTGGAAAGAATGCTGAGGTCCAAATATTATCAACTCCATTTTTTTTTTTAATTGGAAGAAATTGAGGTTCACAAAGATTCTGTAACTTGCCTAAGATTTTAAGCAGCTAAAAGGTTTCAGTCTTTGTTAATATCATAAAAACCTTAGCAATTATTTATGAGAATTTGTGGAGTAAAGAGCCAGGTTTGGAACAGATACTTCGTTTTTAAAAGAAGGGAAGAAACTTGACCAGGCAATTATAACTTAAGAAATTTTCATACATATCAAAAATAGCTTAGGGAGTTCCCATTGTGGCTCAGCAGCAATGAACCTGAATAGTATCCATGAGGACACAGGTTTGATCCCTGGCCTCGCTCAGTGGGTTAAGGATTTAGTGCTGCCATGAGCTGTGGTGTAGGTCGCAGGCGTGGCTCAGATCTGGTGTTGCTGTGGCTGTGGTGCAGGCCAGCTTTAGCTCCAATTCAGCCGCTAGCCTGGGAAACTCCATATGCTGAGGGTGCAGCCCTAAAAGAAAAAAAAAAAAAAAAAAGCTTATAACAGTGGTTCTCACCCCTTTTCTCTGTTCTGTGACATACGTGGTAGAAGGCGTAACACTCACGTGGAGCCACGACCTCACCAGCACCCCTGGATTATTTGGTGCAGCACAGCAAAAACACCAGCTGTGGTTACATGCACTTCTCCGAGCACTAGAGCTTAAGAAGGCACACAGAAAGGTAGAAAGATTTATTGATACTGACATGCTTAAATAGACTCATTTTTTTAGGTAAATAAGTACTTCAATATTAGTAATAAATTACAACTGATCACAATGTATGAGTGTGTAGAAACACGGTGTTTGAGAACACTTAGGAGAGGTTAGAATACTAGGAAGGAAAAGAAAAAAAAATCATGATTTTGCAAAGAACAAAATTAGATCAAGTGATCTTTCTTTGACCTAAGCAGTAGGCTATAGGCACAGATGGTGAAAAAATTCTTATCTACTTTGTGAAATATTGAACTATTTCACAATTCATTCTCCTCCAAAAGAGTAGAATGCAGTGTCTTAGCTGACCCCCTGGCAGATGGAGGATGACTGATGCCAGAGAAATGGTCAAATTTTCAAAGCCCTGGTTCAGTGGAAAGGCAATACGATGTATCATAGAAAGCATGGGTTTTAAAATCAGGTGCCTTGAGTTCAAGTTATTTTCCTGAGTTTTTGCCTGGTGCCTTGGTCTTGGATAATTTAATCTCTTTACTTTGCTTTCCTTCATTCACTCAAATATATTTACTGAATAGCTACTGTTTGCATGACACTATTATGGGTGCTGGAAATACAGTGGTAAATAGGACAAAGTCCCTACTTTTAGAGCATTTACCTTCCAATGGAATAAACAAGACAAATTATAAAGCTATAAGCATTCATATAAAATATCAGATGGCAATAAGATCTGTGGAAAACAAAATAAAAATAAAGCAATGTAAAGAGGATGCAGCAGAATGTGCATGGGTTCTTTTAGATAAGGCACTCGACCAGGGCCTTTCTGAAGGAGGGGCATTTGAACAGAGATCTGAAAAAATGAGGGAAATATCCATCACAAGTTATGAGCAAATGGGTCAAGGGTACTCACAAAGTTCTTAGGCTAAAACGAACTTTGCTTATTCAAGAAACAGCAATGTCCGTATGTTTAGAGCAAGAAAAGAGGCAGAGTAGTTTATTCTGTGATGGAAAGTTATTGAAGCTAATTTTCCTTGTCAAACATACCATCCTGATTAGCAGGGGGAGAACAGATAGGATAAGGAAAGGAACAGAAGCAAGGAGACCAGTTCCCACATTTTGGATGGTTTGAGTGATCAGGCAGGCACAGACATGCTAACAATGGTAGCTGGATTTGGCATTCTTTGAATCTAATGATAGGCTGAATGTCAGTTCTGAGGTCAAACAAAAAGTCAGGGATTGATTTTATGTTTTTGGCCTGGGAAGATGCTGAGGGTGGGAGGAAAGAAGGGTTTAATTTTCACAGAAGCTTGAAGTCACCATTACACATCCAAGAAGAGAGCTCAAATATGTACTACAGTGTATACACATGGAGGTCAGGGGAGAGGTAGGAAGTGGATATAGGATTCTGAGGATCATAAACACATGCGACTTAGTCCTGAGACTGGCCTGGTGGCATGGGTGAGCATCACTAGAGAATAGAAGAGGTCCCAAGACTAAACCTGGTCAACAGCAATAACTAGAGACTGGAAGAGCAAGAAGAGTCAACTAAATGAAAATTTAGAAAGAGTGTCCAAAAATGTAGGCAGTAAATCAGATATCATTACAGTAGAACCAGGTAAAGAAACAGGTTTTAAGAAAGAATAAGTGATCAAATGGGTACTATACTTTTGAGAGGTAAATAAAGATAAGGTCTAAGAAATGACCAATGTTTTCTTGTAAGTTGGACACTAGAGTAGCTGACCAAAGCTGTTTCACTGAAATGATGGGGAGACAGTCCTGACTGAAGTGAGTTGAGGAAAGAATGAGAAAATGAAAACATTGGGAATAAACTACTCCTTTGACGAGCTTTGTTAAATGAGGGGAGAAAAATGGGTGGGAGTAAATCAAATAAAGATAATGATCATATTTACCATCAAAAATTATTTTGCATATGAAATGAGTGAGTAGATATAGAAGAGCTTTATAAACTTTTGGGGATAAAAGGATAAAATCACGATACAAATACTATTATATTGTGGCTGGAAGAATGGGTAGGGAAAGGCAATGAAGCATCTTGGGCAGCATCCTTTAAGCATTGAATCTGTCTCCTCTATCTTGAATGTTGTGAAGTACACGTTTGCTTTACTTATATATGATAATTACCTGGTGGAATAAAATAATCTGTAATTGGTTGAGTAAATGATTCTACCAACCAGATAAAGATGAATTATACATAAACATTATGTTTAATGGAATCACTGGTACACTCTATAAGTATATATTATTACCAAAACGATTATTAAAATAATTAGGAAACACATGTGGTGGTCAGGATATAAGAGGCTAAGATGGATTATTGAGTAAAGCTGGGGATATGAAGGACTACCAAAAAATGATTTTTAAAATGTTAACTATCATAAGTTTTAAAAGTAAAATATATATTTTAACCACCCTGTAATAATTATAATTAAAGAATATCTTTCTAGGCCTCTTTTTCCTAGTCTCTATAGAAGGCTTTGTTGTAACAACACAGGAAAACAAAGTAATAAATGGTTGTAAAGTCTCTTGCAAATACAAAATGTTATGCAAATGGTAATAACTATTAAAGGAAAGCATTTTCCTTCAAGAGCATGATACACCCAAGCTACTGACTATACAATGATATGCAGAAAAGAGAAAGACTGTAGTCAAACAGACCTGCGCTTGCATCTTGGTTTTACTACCTTTTAGTTGTATTCATTTGGGTAAGTTGCTAACTTTTTCTGGGTTCTCAAAAGATGTAGATAGATCCACCTACATTTGAGTATATTGTGAGAATTTAATGAAATATTGTATGTAGATCCTAGTATTTATAAAGCAGATATCTAACAGTCAGTTTTTTTTTCCTTCATCTCAGATAAAACATTAATTCCCAGTCAAAATACTTAAAACCTTATGGTAGACCATTATAATTTCCTAACTGGGTGGTAGAGTAATTAAGCTACAGTGCCTAAGAGAATCATAATTCCTGGTATATATATCTAGCTTTTTACAACAAACCTCTAATCTTTAGTTAACCTAAATGATAATAAATAACTTAGACTTTTAGAGTTTAACAGTGATTCTTTAATTAGATTCATCTGAAATCTCTTTCTTTGAGCCTAATTGTACTTTGTGGAGCCATGGAAGACAATCATGCAGAATTGCCCTACCTTGTGGGACAAACTATGTTATCTGGATTTTGTACAGGAAGCTATGGAGTTGTTAGACCTTGGGTTGATTCCTGGCTCTAATATACAGATGAGCCTTGAAGAAAGTTACTTATCCTCAGTTACATCGTCTATAAAATGAAGACAATAATTCCGACATCATAGAATTGTCAAAAGAATTAAATGCTATCAGGGTAATGGTAGCCTCACAGAATGAGTTT
Source organism: Sus scrofa (assembly GCF_054392235.1). NCBI lineage: Eukaryota > Metazoa > Chordata > Mammalia > Artiodactyla > Suidae > Sus > Sus scrofa. Next base: position 18,827,528 of record NC_139391.1, read on the forward strand.
GTAAGTTTTTCTTCCTCTACAATAGTTTTTTGGGAATAGTTTCAGAAGGATAGGTGTTAATTCTTCTTTAAATGTTTGATAGAAGTCACCTGTGAGGTCATCGGGTCCTGGACTTTTGTTTGTTGCAAGTTGTTTTTTTTTTTTTTTTAATAATTGATTCAATTTCAGAAATTGGTCTGTTCATGTGTTCTATTTCTTCCTATTTCAGTCTTGGGTGATTGTAATTTTCTAAGAATTTGTCCATTTCTTCTAGGTTGTCCATTTTATTGCCATATAGTTGCTCATGATCTTTTGTACTTCTATGGTGTTGGTTGTAACTTCTTTTTTCATTTCTGATTTCATTGCTTTGGGTTCTCTCCCTTCTTTTCTGGATGAATCTAGCTAAAGATTTATCTATTTTATCTTTCCAAAGAACCAGCTCTTAGTTTCATTGATCTTTTCTATTTTTTTAAGTCCTTATTTCATTTATTTGTGCTCTGATATTGATGATTTATTTCCTTCTACTAAATTTGTGTTTTGATTGCTCTTCTTGTTCTAGTTGCTTTAGGTGTAAGGTTATGTTGCTTATTAGATTTTTCTTGTTTCCTAAGGTAAGCATGTTTCACTATAAACTTCCCTCTTAGAACAGCTTTTGCCATGTTCCATAGGTTTTGGACATAGTGTTTTTATTATCTCTAGGTATTTTTTAAACTTTTTTTTTTTGTCTTTTTGCCTTTTCGAGGGCTGTTCCTGTGGCATATGGAGGTTCCCAGGCTAGGGGTCAAATGGGAGCTGTAGCCACCAGCCTACACCAGAGCCACAGCAACACAGGATCTGAGCCGTGTCTGGAATCTACACCACAGCTCACAGCAACACTGGGTCCTTAACCCACTGAGTAAGGCCAGGGATCAAACCCGCAATGTCATTGTTCCTAGTCGGATTTGTTAACCACTGAGCCATGACGGGAACTCCATCTCTAGGTGTTTTTTTAATTTCCTCTTTAATTTCTTCAGTGATCCATTAGTTGTTTAGTAACATATTGTTTAGTCCCCATGTGTTTTTGTACTTTTTAAATTTTTTTTCTTGTAGTTGATTTCTAATCTTATAGTGTTGCAGTTGGAAAGATGCTTGATGTAATTTCATTTTTCTTATATTTACTGAGGCTTGCTTTGTGGCCCAACATGTGATCTATCCTGGAGAATGTTCCATGTGCACTTGAGAAGAATGCGTATTCTGCTGCTTTTGGATGGAATGTTCTACATGTATCTATTACAGTCATCTGGTCTAATGTGTAATTTAAGGCCTATGTTTTCTTATTTATTTGCTGTCTGGATGACCTTTTCACTGATATAAGTAGGGTGTTAAAGTGCCCCACAATTACTGTGTTACTGTCAATTTCTCCTTTTATGTCTATTAACACTTGCCTTATATATTGAGTTGTTCGACTGTGGTTATACATATTTATAATTGTTATATATATCCCTGAATTGATCTCTTGATCATTATGTAGTGGCTTTCTTTGTTTCTTGTAATAGTCTTTATTTTAAGTCTATTTTGTCTAAGTATTGCTATTCCAGCTTTCTTTCAATTTCCATTTACAGGGAATATATCACATTCTTCTTTTTAGGGCTGCACCTGTGGCATATGGAAGTTCCGAGGCTAGGGGTCAAATTGGAGGTGCAGCTCCTGGCCTACATCACAGCCACAGCAACACCATATCTGAGCCATACCTGGGACGCACACTGCAACTTACAGCAACGCTAGATCCTTAACCCACTGAGCAGTCTGGGAATCAAAACCACATCCTCATGGACACTATGTCAGGTTATTAACCTGCTGAGTCACCACAGGAACTCCTGAAGGGAATATCTTTTCCCATCCCCTCACTTTCAGTCTATATATGTTTCTAGGCCTGAAGTGGGTCTCATGTAGGCAGCATATATATGGATCTTGTTTTTGTATCCACTTAGCCAGGCTATGTCTTTTGGTTGGAGTATTTAATTTATTTACATTTAAGGTAATTATCCATATGTATGTTCTTACTGCCATTGTGTTAATTGTTTCAATTTGTTTTTGTAGATTGTTTTTTCACTTCCTTTGTTCTCCTCTCTTGTGGTTTATCGACTAACTTTAGTGTTATTTTTGGATTCCTCTTTCTTTTTGTGTGTATCTATTATGGATTTTTGGTTTGTGGTTACCATGAGGTTTTGATATAGGAGTCTATATATATATATATATGATTGTTTTAAGTTGCTGATCTCTTATTTTCAAGTGCACTTTATTTTTACTTATTTATTTATTTTAGGCAAGAAATAGATTTATTAAGATAGGACGCTGTGAGTGATGCAAGCAGGCAGGCAAGGAGGCTCTGCCTCAAATGTACTTTAAATATCCTGTATCTGTACTCTCCTCTTTTCACAATTACTGATTTTGATACCACATTTTACATCTAATTGTGTTTTTTTTTATCCCCTAACTGCTTATTGTGGATACAGATTATTTCACTGCTTTTGAAACAGATTCACAGATATAAAAAACAAACTTTTGGTTATTAAAGAGGAAAAGGGAGGGATAAACTAGGAGTTGGGATGAACATGAGCACATTACTATATATACAATAGATAACCAACAGGTAAGGGTCTACTGTACAGCACAGAGAACTATACCAAATATCTTGTAATAACCTATAAGGGAAAATAATCTGAAAAAGAACATGCATATGTGTATATATATACACATATATATACACACAGAGCTGAATCACTTTGCTGTACAGCTGAAACCAACACAATATTATAAATCAATTATATTTCAAAAACTCTATTTCTTTACAAAAAAGAAAGGAAAAAGGGAATTAAATGAGATTACAAGTGAAATCCCATGGTAGATACTCAAAAAAGTTTGTTAAAGTGATTCCTCTTAAAATGTATTTTCTGATTATTTTACTCTTCTGGACACTGTTTTTCAATACGGATCCATTCTATATGCTCCTTCCCCTACAGGTTTCTTCTCCCCTACACCAATTCGGGAATTTAAAATTCTGCTATTTTAAATAATTCAACATAGGACAGTAATGTGATGTTGTTCAGTTGACAAAATATTTTCACGTTTTGATTTGAATTAATATTTACATACATTCTGTGAATCCATAAGGAGAACATATTCACATTTCATAGGTGTGGGATGGAAGATCTTTGTAGACAAGGTCAAGTAGATTTAATAAGGGGCAAAGTTCCTAAAAGCTGTTTTTCCTAAGAAATGCAAAAATCAATTAATTTATTTGTTAATTATAAAATTAAGTAACTACTGTTGCTAGATGTCAGGCTAGCACCTAAACATTCAGAGATGTGTAAGACTGACATTGTGCCTATTTTTTCTACATGTAAAGAAAGAACATTGAACAAGTATACTTATTCAATGAATAGGAAGTTATGAAGGATGTGAAGACAACATAAAGCAGGTAATCTTGGCCAGGTCTAGATTTGGTAACTGTTAGCTTTTGGTGAGTTCTCAATAAGGAGCATTGGTCATTTAAGTAACATCATAACTATCACCATAACACCATAGAATCATTTATTTTCTATCCAGTCATACATAATTGTGAGGCCTATACTTTATAATAATCCACCTCCTTTCATATTAATTTCCAAAAAATGTTAGAACTTCAGTGAACTGATTTGGAAAACAAAATTTTTGCTGGCAATTATTCAGAATCATGACCTACCTTGCTTTTCTCTGATGAAACAATGGGCTCACCCAACAGCAAAAGGGCCCTTAGTAAAGAAACCATCCTGTTTTCAAGAGAGGCAGGCATGTTGATGAATGACAACGTTTTCACTACTGGAACTTAAACTTTCCCCCATGAGCTATTGGGGACTCTAGAAAGAAATCATCGTTTTTAATTCTGGTAGGTTCAGTCAAGATAATGATGATCCTTTGAATCACTTTGCTGTGATTCATATTTGAAAAAATATGTACAAAGGAATCCAGGTATCTTTCCCAAATACTTTTCAAACGCACCTTGCAGTAATTATAGTTGCTATAAGGAACTATAGTTCCTTATAAGGAACTTATAAGGAACTATAGTCCTTATAAGGAATTATAGTTTTATGGGTATATTTTTTCTATTCTAGGTACCCTTAAGTGTAATACATTTGTGATGCACTGGATTATTCACATGGAAGAACAATCATTTTTTATTTTTCATTTTTTTGTTTTTTTTTTCTATGTAAGATACTATAAAACACATCTCAGTTTAGAATCCTGGGCATCTCATCATTTCCTTTCTTCCCAGAGGACTGAGATTAATAATGGCCAAAAGAGCCCATGTATGTAGAGTGTAAGTTTTACTTTTCTGCTCCTATGACTTCATACCCTAGGTAATACACCTCTGAATAAATGGCTGTCTCATCAACTCTATCCTGGACCATCATGCAAACTCACTGTCCTAGTTTTAATACACATTCACCTTCAGCCTCCTACTTCTAATGGGCTTGCCAGGCTGCCTCCCCTTTTAGAGTTTGCCCAAAGAAAAGGGCAAACTCCAAAAAAAAAAAAAGAGAAACATCATCTCCATAAACCATTTAGTCAACTGGCTTCATTACTAAATGCTACGTTGTTTACCAATAGCCTGGGGGTTTCCTCCCCTTAGAGAAGAGAAAAAACACCCTGGGCAAACAAGCGTTTCCGACACAATAACTCTTTAATCTCTGCTTCTAACTGGAATGTGATGGTCACACCTCTTTTGAATTATTCCCCCCATTGAGTTAGCAGCCTCTCCATTGTACACACCTCCATTACTATAATTTTAACCTTGAATTTCAATTATTTTTTAATTTATCTCTTTTGTGAAACTATGAGTGTCTAGTTTACAAGGATAGCGACATTTTTCTATGCAGTTCTATACCTACCATTTAAAGGCATCACCCTCAGTAAGTGTTTGTTAAATATTTGTTAGATGAATAAGAATTGCATGTTTAATACCAGAGGCTACAATTATTTTGCAGCACCTTTTAATAACTGACCACAGAAAAGTATTTACTAAGAAGTTTCTATCTAGAAGCACACACTATAAAATGGTTAAATATGGCCTTATCTTTTAATAACATTATATATATATCACTTCTATGATAAATAAAAGCCATTTGAGTTATGTATCACCAACCACAAGCAAACTTAATAAAAGCCTCCATATAAGATTAAGAACGTGAGCTATGGCATAAAATCGGCTTCTTCAGAAGAAAGTATTAAAAGTTTGGAGATTAAAAATATAATTTACCTTGATAGTGGCCCCAAGACAGTACAGTTTATGACCTAATGAAGTAAGTACAAACAAGCACCTCTCAAGGTCTCCTTCCTCTGGCTTCGGAGGATTTCTCCAACCAGATCACAGCTCACAATCCCATCAATGTGCTGTGTCATTGCTATAGCCCCACCTGCGCTCTTTCTTTAACTTTAGGCTTAGGTGACTTAAATTTCATTCAAGTCACATGTGAGTATGACCATATCTTCTTTGAGGTCCTATCGCATTTGTGTTGTATATACCCTTTAGGGTGTGCAGCCCACACTGAACCCTGACTACCTCATCCTTAGACAGGGATCACTACAGGATCCCATCCTTCAAGGCACAGCTGATTAAATTAGAAAGGGATGTCAGTGACCAAACTGTTCAGGCTCTACCCATACCACTCACCCTTACCACTTCAGTTTGCCCAACACCCAAGTGTCAGACTTAGCACATTTTGCCTCAAGTCTCTCTCCAAAGCCGAAGAAGACCGTTCTCTCCAAGGACAGAGCAAGCCAGAAGTACTGTAGGATTATCACCCCCTAATAACACCTTCAACCAATGATGATGGGAGTTGATGTGTAGTCAGTCCTTTGCCAGCTTGGATGGAATAACTGAGTGTATGTTCTGCTGGGCATTTTTCCATTTCCCAGTGGATTGCCCTCCAGTCACCCTTAGTCAGAGCCAGCTTAGTAACATCCTATATTGGATGCCTTATCTTCCCCGTTCCACTTGCCCATGTTCCTTTCTTACATGCCCCCCCCCCATGTAATACGTTTGCACTGAAACTCTTATTTCAAGGTCTGCTTCTTTGAGAATCCAAACTAAGTCTACACCCAAACCAAGGGAGCCAGTCAGATTTTCTCGCCTGGGATTTTGTAACTAAAAGCAATGAAATTTCACCTGGGATGGTATGAAAATGTATTCTTACTTTTTTTTAAATTTTAGTCCATTTCAGAGGGTCAGTTCCATCCTTCAATTCTATTATTCATTTCTGTATTTATATAACAAATGTCTTTGGGTTTTAGCTAAGCATAAAGTTGAGTTTTGTTACTTTGAACCAAAATATCTTATTTTACCATTTTTATTAACTGAAATATCATATTTGAAAACAAGATAGGACCCTTCATCAAGTCCAACCTTCATATTGTAGATAGAAATACAAAATGAAAATAATTGCCAGAGATGCAAAGCCTTCCCTTTTTCTTTCTTCTATCACCTTTCCCCAAACCTGGTACTTAATACTAAATGAAACTTCATATTTGAGAGCCTATGTCCATTCTTATCTTCATATCATCATTCATCTATTCATTCAACAAATATTTATAGAATGTTCACGTGCCAGTCAGTGAGTTAGGCACTTGAAATATAACACAGAGACTGAGGTATAACACAGAGACTAAGATTGCTCTTTCCAGGACTTCTCCTGTGGCACAGTAGGTTAAGGATCCAACATTGGCACTGCAGTGGCCTGGGTTGCTGCTGTGCTGCAGATTTCATCTCTGGCCCAGGAATTCCCATGTGCTGTGGGCATGGCAAAACAACAACAACAACAACAAAAGATTGCTCATTCCAATAGTGTCCTTGCAGAGGGGAATGCAACAGTGAGTGAGCAAGTGCAACAGCACTTCTACGATGGGAGAAGTACTGGGTCCTATGAGAATAGGTAGCAAGAAATCGAACCAAGACCCAGGATATATGGAATATTTTTTAGAGAAAATGTTGGAATGAATGGCCCATATTTGAGGAGCACATAACAAATTCTCTCTTTCCCAGGACCTTCACAGACATTCCATTCCCTTCTCCAGGAACAGCCTCCTGTCCTGACTTGGCTTCCACTGCATTATCTGGCTAACTCCTGCAAAACCCATTAAGACAGGGATGGACTGCATCTGTCTATTCACCGCTGCATCCTCATACTAGCAAAGTGTCTGCTCTAATACAGGAGCTTAAGAGGTATTTGAAAGGTAAAGAATATTTAACCACACTGTATGACAATCATTTTGTTTGCATGACTAGGAGCTCCTTAAGGGCAGTAATGGTGTTTCACTTTTTCACTCTGAACAAGACCTGCCTCTTCCTATCTCTCTAAATAAGCCCAGATTTCTAATAGTCTGCGAGTGTATCACAAGCCCTTAGTGGTACCCACTTTCCAACTCTGGAGTTAAATCAACTTCCCTTTACCTATCTGCTTGCTTTTCACTCTTGGTGCTGATGTTTCCTTCAACTGTCACCTCATTTGGCCCCATATTCCCATGATCCCACTCTGCTCAGCCCCTCAGATTGACAGGCCAGTTTAAACTCACTGCAATTCTGATTTTGTCCTCAGCGCCACCTCTGGGACACTATTTCTCATTTCTCGTTTTCCCCATCTGCGACCACATAAATAGGAAATACTTTGAGGGGCATCTGCTCTCTATCCTCCCTCTCACCTGGTCCCTCCATCATGAGAGAAAAGGGGTTATTAGATAAGCCTCCAGGTCAGTGTCAGGGCTACAGTAGTCATCTCACTGAACTGAGGTTTTCAGAATGATTTTTTTTTCAAGTGACATCAGTTTTCCGGTGGAAGTCACTGTAGGAATATTACTTGATCTACAAAACCTGCTTCACATATTTTGTGAACTCTACCTGTATCATTTACCTTCTCAAAAATACGTTACAGAATTTAAGGAACTGTGCTTTTGCGGGGATAAACTGTATAAGCAACAAATCTAGGGAAGATTTTTATTTTATTCTATAATATTCTACCATGGAAATTGACTTAGATGCATTCATTATAAAATGTGCCTAGCTTACACTGACTGAAGAGACTACCTAGAGAGGCTGCAGTATATGCCATTTTCAGTCAACACTACAAACCCACAATTTCTTTTTACCTCACCATTTTATTGGCTCCCACGGGAGACACTGAGAGACCATGAAAAAGAAGAAAATTAAACTTACAGGAGGAAATTTAATTTTAAAACACATCTTAGCACTTGGCTCTCTGTTGACAGTGTGTCGGGGGTGGTGAGGATGAATGTATCTAGGTTTCCCGGAGCTATACCCTGTCTGGCTCACACTGTATTCTCTAATGACTTTCCCTCCACCATTTACCTCCATCTTTATTTACCAAAAACCTACCTATTCTTTCATTTCAAAAGTTTCCACTTGTAAAAGACTTCAAAAACTCCCTCTCTTCCATGTAGTTCCACAGTGGTTCTCATCAATCTTTCTGGGCACTTGCCAATAATAATTTACATTTACATGTTGCTCATTCTGTGCCAGGCACTGTTGTCAACACTTTATTTATCATAACTCATTTAATCCTCACAACAACCATATCTGGTAGGTACTATTGGTAACCCCAATTTATAGACGAGGAAACTGAGGCACAGAGCAGTTAAGTAAGTTATCCAAATCATATGGTTAGAAAAGGGGAGCAGTCAAAGTTAAACGCAAGCAGTCGAACTCTGAAATATATACTCTTGCCTGTTCTCCTATAATTTACTCTCAGACACTAGCTACTGGGAATAGCAAGATAGATAAGACATGACCCCTGGCACCAGGGATGTGACTATATGGTGAGGAGATACACAAACTGACCATTTCAATATGAAGTGCTATGAAAGAGGTATATACCAGCTGTTACAGCACCACAGAGGAGGGGCACTGAGAGAAAGCCTAGAAGTTAGAGCAAGTAAATCTTTTTTTCTGTTTTGTTTTTTTTGTTTCTTTTTTAGGGCCACATCTGCTGCATATGGAAGTTCCCAAGGTAGAGGTCAAATCAGAGCTGCGGCTGCCAGCCTACACCACAGCCATAGCAGTTCCAGATCCAAGCAAGGTCTGCAACCTGCACCACAGCTCATAGCAACACCGGATCCCTAACCCACTGAGTGAGGCCAGGAATCAAACTCATGTCGCCATGGATACTAGTTGGGTTCAGTACCACTAAGCCACAACAGGAACTCCCAGAGAAGGTAAGTCGTAAGAAGGTGTTCCTAGATGGCAATCAGATGAAGAAAGATTTTCCATTCAGAGAACAGCACATATAGAGTCATCAAGACATGAAACAGAGCAGTTTGAGCACTCATTAATTTATTCAAAAATTATTATTTCTTTAACATCAGCTACATGCTAAGCACTGTGCTCAATGTGAAGTCCTGGGAGTGATGGTAGCAAGGGAGAAAAGAAAGTGCGTCAAGCAGTTTAGTATTACTGGTGCATGAGAACTGGAAATGTAAGCAGGGTCAATTCATGGAGTATTCCATGTGCAATGCTAAGAAGCTTAGACTTGATCTACTAGATGCTGGAGAAACAAAAGAGCTTAAAGACATGGAATGAGAGGGTAGTTATATCTAACATCCAATGTCAGGGAGTGATTTCTTTATTCCTATACTTTCACAGTAATGTGGACCTCTTCTGATATTTATCAAATGTTACCTTACAGTATAATTGAAGCTGGATTCACAGTAAATACCTCTAGATTATAAGATGCTAATGGGTGACAAACTTGATTGTTGGAGTCTTTGGATCCTCCATAATGTACAAGACAGACTGTACTGTGAACTCAAATGTGTTCAATAAATGCTTATTGAATTGACAAGTCTCTTTTTTCAAACTTGCATCTCCCAGCAACTCTACTGGGCTTAGCAGGCTGAGCACAGGCATAAAATACTAATGTAAAGGATCTTCTCTACTTGCAGTAGATTAAGTAAGATTTCTTGGGTCACGGGTTCTCAAGACTGCTTCACAAGAACATGGTCCCCTCATCTCATCACTGAGCTTGAATCATGCCCTGTCATACAAGAATTAGACAAAAGTCTGAAAAATACAATTTTTCGAGATCTTCTGTCAAGTAACTTTAAGGTCTATAAAGAAAATATCAGACTTACTTGACACAGAAGATATGCATATCCAACTGCCTTACTTTTATATGAGCAAAGTATGGAATCGCTTCATCATAACTTAATTTCTAAACTGTTTAAGCAACTTACTAGTCTTCTATGGAAAATGAGCAACTTTAGGAGACATAAAAATAGCTCAAAGAAATAAAGTATTCAGTCTCCTAAGTCAGTTCATTTTGGTACCGGGTTGTTTTCATATAGAAGCTAAGAGAACTTCTCTGGAGAAATTCTTTTTCTACCCTCCCTCGCTAGTGAAATAAGTCCATTTCCTTGCATTGCCTTTTATTTATTTATTTATTTTTTATTTTTTAATTAATTAATTTTTTTTTTTGCCTTTTCTAGGGCTACTTCCTATGGCATATGGAGGTTCCCAGGCTAGCGGTCGAATCGGAGCTGTAGCCACCGGCCTACACCAGAGCCACAGCAACTGGGGATCTGAGCCACATCTGCGACCTACACCACAGCTCACGGCAACGCTGGATCCTTAACCCACTGAGCAAGGCCAGGGATCGAACCCGCAACCTCATGGTTCCTAGTCGGATTCGTTAACCACTGCACCGCCACAACGGGAACTCCTGCATTGCCTTTTCTTGAAGACTTTTTCCTGAGCTTTGACCCAGATGACAGCACTCATTCATAAAGTAATTGGGCACTCTTTAAAAGAACATTAACAGATATTCCTGCAACACCTTCAGTTCACTTCAACAGAAGTGCACCGTTCCTTCTGTAAGGGCCTTGAGCATCACTCAACTTACCATTATGGACACATCCATCACTGAATGCCAGAACATTTTTTGGATGAATAATTGCAAGATGCTATTTATAGATGACCGCTGACCCCATCAAATTGTAGTGCAATATTAGCCTTCATACATGAAAAGTAAATTTGTATGATGGAGGAACTGATTGACTTCTTTTCTCCCTGGTATTCAGCATAAGTGCTTTTCCATCCAGAGTAGATCAGGTGACACTGCTATCCACTGTCATAGGACCTTGGACTTTTCTTCCTACCATAGCACTGATTTTATGGTCATTTAAAATTTTATGAGTACAGTGATCATGTCTTATTTTACATTATTACAATTAATTAATTAATTAATTAATTAATTTAACTCACCATTATATACCAAAGACTCAGCCAGGAGTGACACTCAAAAGAGTTAGCAATTGGTCTGGTACAGGCATTAATCAATTAGAATCAGTGCTTCTTGGGTCAACGTATTGTTATTTACCAGTTGAAAATCAGCTTGGTATCTGGCATTGGATGGAGAACATAGAAGCCATCAGTAAGTAATTATTAAATGAGTAAATGGCTGTATGAATTAACTATTGTCCTGGATCAGAAGTAACTCCCATCCAGTTTCAAATCATTCAGTATGTCAGTACTTTCATTCTTTTCAATCAATGAATCATTTTATTAAATCCCTGCAACACAGGTACTCTGTTAATGGTTTAAGGTAATTAGTGGAGAGGGGCCAAAACAAAAATAGGAAGTTAAATGGAAATAATTCATGCCCTCGAGATGTTTATAACTTAGCATGAAAGATAGGACATTTTCATAAATAATGCAGAACAAAAGTGAACAAAAAGTCATGGTGGCTTACTTGGGGGTCAACTGTGATTCAAAACTAGATCTATTGAATACCAAAGGCCATATGTCTTCCACTGCATAAAACATGGGATTTGGAATCCAATAGACCTGGGTTTGAATCTTAGCTCCACCATTTCCTGATTGGGTAAGTAATCTTGGGAACATCAACAACTAATTTTCAGTCTCGGGTTCACCATCTTTAAAGTGGGGGTGATAGCGCCTATCTTCAGAGCATGTGTGGATTTTAAATATGACAATAGTATATTTAGCAAAATGTCTGCTATATAGAGATGAATGTTTTTTGCATATTCAAGTTCAATGTATCTTATGTTGGCATTCTGGAATTACAGTAGTCAGAAAAGTATAGTATTCAAGGGAAGGGGGAATTATTAACTTTCAAGAATTCATACTAGGTAGAACAAAGGCTTAGGAGTCAAACAGACCAAAAGAGAGTTATTCCATGACTTACTAGCTCTATGGCTTGGAACATATTACCTAACATATTTAAACCTCTAATTTCCTCATCTGTACATTGGAGCTACACAAAGCATATAGAATTGCTATTTGGATTTAAGTGAAAGAAGATGCTTGTCATATAGTAATGCTCAAAATTTTTTTTCAAACATGAGTTCTCACAAAAGGCCCTGGGTAGAGGCAATAAATCCTTCACTTTTCATTTTAAAACTGAAATCCAGATAGATGAGATTTTTGCCTAGCCCCGATTATGCTTTCTCATCCATATTTTTTTTTTAATTAAGCTATGTGATAGAATGATTGATCCCAATGGAAAACTTGAGATAAATAAAACGCTCACTAGAGGCTGCCCATGTAGAAAAGCTGGACCTGAAATGGAATGTTTGGAGACACTAAGAATATTGTTTGCACAACAGTTGTTTCCAGAATTTGCAGTTTATATGCCTACATGATGAGACTCTAGGATTGACCATGGTAGGTATTTATTGTTGTGAGTTTGTCTCTTTTTGGCCTATGCGCAATCTCCTAAATTCATTATCAGAAGCAACTCAGAGCAGGGCCTACCTGTACCTGCATCAAGAAGAGGGAGCTGGGAGTTCCTGTCATGGCTCAGCAGTTACAAACCATTACTAGTATCCATGAGGACGTAAATTCAATCCCAGTGGTTTAGGGATCCAGCGTTGCCGTGAGCTATGGTGTAAGTCACAGACATGGCTTGGATCCCATGTTGCTATGGCTGTGGTGTAGGCTGGCAGCTGCAGCTCCAATGCAACCCCTAGCCTGGAAACTTCTATATGCCATGGTATTGCCCTAAAAAGACAATAAAATAAAATAAAATAAAAATTAAAAAAAAAATAAGAGGGAGCTGGAATGATGGAATGAGCACAGTGACAAGTAGGGCTTATTTATTTACTTATTTAGGTCCTTTTGCCTTTTCTAGGGCTGCGCCCAAAGCACATAGAGGTTCCCATGCTAGGGGTTGAATCGGAACTGTAGCCGCCGACCTATGCCAGAGCCCACAGCAATATGGGATCCAAGCTGCATCTGTGACCCACACCACAGCTCAGGGCAGTGCCAGATCCTTAACCCACTGAGGGAGGCCAGGGCCAGGGATTGAACCAGCATCTCCACAGAGTCAAGCCAGGTCATTAATCCACTGCACCACAGTGGGAACTTCCTAAATCCTTCTTAAATGTCATCTGTGAAATGAGAATGCAGATGATTATGAGCCTAACAACTTTCCATGTTTATATGTTTATAAATATGAATAAACTTACGCACAAAGGAAAGCACACACACAAACCACTCCCACCCCACCTCAAGATGTCACGATTGCTCATTTGGGGCTATTTTAGTCTGAGCCATCACATTATTTCATAGCTTATACTTACTTGCTGTGTTTGAGCTTATTTTGAGGTATTTTAATAACATTGCTAATCTCATCGTGAAACACCTTAAAACTCCACATTGCCCGCAAAATATGAAAGCAATAGTAAAGTTTACTTTTTCATAAATATGTATGTTGGTTACTTGCATAATGCCACTTCAGAATTAAAACTAATGGAAATTTGAAATAGACTAACCCATTAGAGAGTAGAGGGTCTTTGAAATAGGGATAAATGCCTGACACACCTAACAGGGCTGTACATTAAATAATAGAAGAAATGTTTGGTAAATTAAAAAATATAATCAAAATGTTATTCACTGGTGTATGGCTACCATGCCAGAGCCCTAGATATATTCTTTGTTATAAAGAAAGTAAAAGCAGCCCAGAGACAAAAGTTAAGCACACCTATAGACCCTGGACAGATTATAAGCAAATAGAACTTTGAGGGGGAAAATTTCATAGAATTATTAGAAACGGGATGAGTCAGTTTTAAATTTCTGCAGGGGTCTATGTGAAGAGTCCCTTCTCATCTGCTTGAATTTCCTGCTGTTGGCTCATAATACTAGGGCATCTGGTAACTGATGGCCCTTCTCATTTTTTCAGTGATTGATGACCAAATATGCCTGGTTATTTAATCTGTTGTTTGAAAGTATTTGACTCCCCCCCCCCTTTTTTTTTACTGAAGGACATCTTTTAAGTGCACTGCTCTATGACTTTGATAAACTTTTAAAACCATGTAATCACTGCTATAATCCATCAAGATAGAGAACAGCTTTCTTTCATTCTAACAGGTCTCTCACATCTTTTTTTTTTTTTTTTTTACTTAATGAATTTTATTACATTTACAGGTGTACAACAATCATCACAGCCAAGCCCTACAGCATGTCCAAGGAATCCATCCTCTGTCCCCCTTGGCAACCACTGATTTCTGTCCCAAAAGTTTCCCATTTTCCATGATATCATAGTAATGGAATCATATAATATGTATGATTTTGAATCTTTTGAGCCTGGCTTCTTTTAGCTAGCAAAATGTATTTCTTATGCATCCATGTTGTCATGTGTATCAACAGTTTACTCATTTATATTCCAGAGAAGTATTGCGTTGTGTGGATGTAGCTCAGTTTGTTTATCCATTATTTAGCTAATGGACATTTGGGTTGTTTCCAGTTTTTGATAATTATAGATAAAGCTACTATAAACATTTGTGTACAGATGTTTGTTTAAAGACATAGCTTTCATTTCTTTTGGGTAAATGCCTAAGAATGGAATTGCTGGATTATATGGTAAGTTTATAGTCAACCTTATAAGAAACCGCCAAACTGTTTTCTAGAGTGAATGTACTACTTTGCATTCCCAACAGCAATGTGTATGCATTCTAATTCTTTCATCTCCTCATCAATATTTCATATTGTCACTTATTACTGTTGTTTTGAGCAGTTCTAATAGGTATGTAATGACACTTCCTCTCCTTCAGTTTTTTCATTTTACCCAAAAATATTTCAAAATTTTAGATACTTCTCTATAGTTCCAGTGTCTGAAATGAATGTCAAAGGATATCACTGTTGTAAAAACTGTGAGTAGATTTACGAAGTTCCTTCGTCCAGGTATATGCTATGTTCGCTGCTCCCCTTTCAAATAAATGATCAAGTTCTGCGATCAGCTTCCTTTATGTCATTACAGTTTTTTCCCACTAGATGGCAACTGCTCATTGTTTGGAACTGCCATGTAGCTAAAAAGAAGAAAACAGTGTATAATAAAAGAAGAGACAGGCTATAAATTGTGAAGTGCTTTACTCCATAATTGCGTAAAAAAAAAAAAAAAAAGAAAAAACTACTTCATTGACTGCCAAGTCAGAGCTCATCATAACCTAATGTGTGTGCTTTCTAAAGCTTTTCAATCTAAGTTTGGAACTACCAAATGTGGATGGAACACAGCATATAAAAAATGCAAAACAAGGTGTCTTTTGAACATAAATCAGTGGAATAGAGCAAGAAAATACCTTGCAGCAAATACCACTCATAAACTTGAACTAATTTCTTTGATACACAAAAATTTATAAGTTTTAAGATACCACATTGATTCATTTTCTAAAATAGCTGTAGGTAAACTGAAAAGTTAGGTTTTTTTTTTTTTAATGTTTGTTTGTTGCTGTTATTTTGGCATCAAATAGGACCCTTCTCTGAATTCATTTCATTCATTAGTCAAATATTTACTAAGTTCTTCTTATGTCTCAAGCTTTGTGCTAGGCATTAGTAATACTAAGAGGAAAAAGACTTAATCTGGGAGGAGGATGATGATGATGAAGAAAGCAATAGCAGTAATAGTTATGACTATTTATGGCATTTAAACAGTCCAGTTAGATACCAGAACTTATTCTAAGATGTTTATAAACATTATTCTACATAATCCTTATTACCACAGGCTTGTGAGACACTGTCCCTATTTTACAGATGTGGAGACTGAGGATCTGTGCCAAGAGGTAACCACAGTTGAGACAAAAATGATTTCAAGTCGTATTTAGGTAAAGTGTGGGCTGGAGATGTGATTTGAGAATCCGTCTTTGCAGCTGTATGACAATGGAAGCAAACCAGGTATGTCTATGTGCTCAGTTTCAGACATTTCATAGCTGAGAGCCTTCAAGTTTCCCTCACAGTATGATGGTGGTCACAGGGCAGAGATGGCAGCATGGAGGGTCTAAGGCAAAGGCTAGATGCAGGACAGATGGAGGATGCAAGGGACAGACCTGAAGGACCAGTCAGAGTCAAGATGGAGCCAATTCTTCAAGCTTCATTCATACCAGAAGAAGATTCTAGGAAAGTCACCAGACACGATCTCCAGCTGTGGATATCTGCATGATTCGTGGAGACCAGGACAAGGAAGATTCCCATGGCTACCAGCAAAGCCCCAGAGATCACAGACACTCACAGGAGGTGATGTTGCTTGCTCCCATTACCATGAAATATAAACTTGTTCCCACCCCAGATACCGTATTCAGGAGGATCAGGAGGGAAAGAGAAAAAGGTTTAAGAAGAAAGAAATACAATTTGGCTTGACATTTGTCCAAATGATGTTTCTTTAAATATATAAGCAAAGACATTAAGTTCTTAGCCTTTTGGTAAGATGACTTTGAGGACCTGTTAAAAGTCATGACACTTACTTCTACCAGCCCACACCCCACTCCAAACAGACACACACAGACACATACACACAAATAAATTAAAATTTTTCCATATATATCCACAGCATTTAGAGAATAATGGAGGTTCATTTATCAACTCTCTGAAGATCCATGGATTGCAGGTTAAGAAATCCTAGTGGTGGACATGGCGCTAGACTTGACTTTTCACTCAGTCATTTATCATTCATATGAACTTGGATAAATCAACCCCTCTCAGAATTTCAGGTTTCTTATTGTGTTTGTTAAATAACCATTAAATGGTGGGAATAGAATAGAGATGGCTATGTAACTTTTAAAAATTGCACCTATATAAAATTCTATAATATATTAACCTACTTAGAGTCCTCTGTGGTCCTATAGATTTATTTCAGATTTGTTATCAATGACTTCTAATTATCCTCTTAAGAGTCTGCCCCTTTTTCTCCATCTCACCAGCATCAGCATAGCTCTGGGGCAGTCCCCATATTCACCTATGAGGAGCTGTGGTAGCATTCCAGGTTATCTTCCTGTTTCAATCCTTGCTCCTTCTTATTCATTAAACACGCTACTCCCAACTCACCACTTCTTCCTATAATTCTCCTGCTCAAAACTATACTAAAGCTCTCCATTCCATTAGAGATCACATTTAAAACCTAATGGTCAAAGGCTTTCTTTTTTTAATCAATCTATCTTACCTCATTTAATCGGTCTTACCTCCTCAGTGCCAGTCAACTAAATTTTACCACTAAGAGGAAGCTTTCACAGGAGGAAAAATAGTGATTGGAGTCCTTGGCTCAGCCACTTACTAGCCATTTTCATCTTGGGCAAAGCATTTATTCTATCAGGGCCTTAGCTTTCTTGACTCTTACATGAAATAGTTGAGCTGACAATTTCCGAGATGCTTTCCAGCTCTGATATTCTCTGTCTCCATGACATTGTGCCCCATAAGTGCTCCACTTATTCCACTCTTAATCCTCGTTCTCACTGTGCTTTCCTTCTGCAGTTCTCTTTCTGTCAAAGTAAACATTTTCTGTTCTCCAAGGTTCAACATATGCCCTCTTTCATCCATGAAATCTTCCTATTCCTGAGCTTAGAAGGATCTTCTTTGAGTTCTCATGGCATCTAAATGCTGCACTAACCCATAAGAGTATCTTATGGAAACATCACACTATAGTTTTATGTTCACTGGAGACTCTCAAAAGCCCACTAAAGAAATTGTTATTTCTACTCAAACTCAAGAGAGGCAAAGTGACCAGCCTAAAACTCCTCAGCTCCAAGCAACTGACTTAGGGCCAGAATTGAAACCTGATTTCTATTTCAAAGCTACAGATTCAATGTTACAAATAATTAGTTGTATCTATGTGTTTCATATTCACAGACATGATTTAATTCAGTAAATATGAATTAAGCCCCTACTTTGCACAATCTGTTTAGACACAAGCTATGGCTAAGAGGATGGGGAGCAAGTGGAGTTTCCTGCCATATTCTTATAATACTTTCACATACTGACAACCCCTAATAAATTACCTATTAAATATTAGGGAGCATAAAGAATAAGAACATGGAGTCAGAAATACCTAAGCTCTCTTCTTCCTTCCTTCCTCCCTTCCTCTCTTCCTTTTCTTCCTTCCTTTCAATCTTTCTTTTTTCCTCCTTTCCTTCTGTTCTTCCTTCCTTCCTCTACCTTTCTTTATTTCAGTTTTTGTTAAGGAAAATTTTAACTATATGAACAGAAGAGAGCATGGTATCAGACACTTCCATACATACCCTTATCCATCTTCAACAATGTTAACTCCTAACAAAAAGTATTTTTAATCTATACTCATAAGCACTCCCTCACATTATTTTCAAACAAAGTCAATCATTTCACTTCATCTGTAAACATTTTGATCAGAAGATCTAAATATAAGGACTCTTTTTTTTAAATATAAATCACATGCCAAAAACTTATTTAATTATCATCAATAACTAATCAGGATGTAAATTTTCCTGGTTGTCTAAGTTTCTGTTAAAAGTTTGTTCAAATTATGACTCAAAACAAGCCCATACATGCTTTTCATGTCTTTTAGGCCTCTTTTAATCTGCAGGATCCATCCTCCACCCATCCCCCCCATCTGGAAACACACATGCATGCACACGTGCACACGCACACAGACTTCAATTTATTTGTTGAGAGAACAAAACAAAACAAAACGAGATTGTTTGTCCTATAAAGCTTTCCTACAGTCTGGATTTTCTTGGTTGTATTGTCTCATGGTATCATCCCCTGTAGGAAATGAGAATCCCATTTAGAGATATGATCACACTCATGCTCTATGTTTTGGGCAAACCCACTTCATAAATGGCGAGGTGTATTGTCATCAGATGTCCCATGATGCCTGACTGTCTCTCTTTTTTGATATTGCAGCCACAACAAATATTTTCTAAACCTATTCAGTTAAAATAGTGACATTCTATCATTCCTTCCTAATTTACTAAGTAGAAACTGCTATAAAGTGACATTTCCTTTCAAATATTTGCTTGCTTAAACTTCAATTTGTACAAAACCAATAGCAAAGTGGTTGATTACGTCTCTTACAGCTTTCAAAATAATGCACAGATTTCCTAACTTCCTGCAAAGCTGGTAATGAGGCAATTTTTAAATAATGTCATTCTGAAGTCATGGATTTACGCATATTTGGTGTGTTTTAATTCATTCTCATTATCATCCTCATCAATGCTCTGCTTGCCTCATTTTGGGAAGCCTCTTCGAGGGGGCTTCTGCCTCCTTTTTTTTTTTTTTTTGTCTTTTTGCCATTTGTAGGGCTGCTCCCACGGCATATGGAGGTTTCCAGGCTAAGGGGTCGAATCGGAGCTGTAGCCTCCGGTCTATGCCGGAGCCACAGCAACGTGGGATCTGAGCCGTATTTGCAACCTACACCACAGCTCATGGCAACGCCAGATCGTTAACCCACTGAGCAAGGGCAGAGACCGAACCCTCAACCTCATGGTTCCTAGTCGGATTCGTTAACCACTGCATCAGGACGGGAACTCCTTCTGCCTCCTTTTAACATACTACATATGTTGATAGATAGCTTACTTTCTTCCGACATAAGACAGTCCAGGTTTATATTGTATGTTTTCCTGCCACAGACCTATAACTAGCTTTATTCCTGAAAACTCAAATTTTTTCAAGAAGCTCTGTCTCTTTTGTTGGGGAAATGGTATTTAGAAACCACACTCAAGTCACTAGTGGTGTTCATAACCACCAAGCTCTGGCTACCTCTAGCCCTTTGGAGTGGACACAACTGGGAAAGACTCTTTTTAAAAATACATTATGATTCATTCTGAACTTACAATTCAAATTGTAGTTAACCTTAAGAGTCTTACAAGAACCCAGGTCTTTATCCCAGCTCTGTTAGTTACCTGTAAAATAAGGAATATAATCTGTAATGACTCTAAATCCTCAATTCTATACCTGAAAAAAATGAGGTTAATAAAACCAGCCTCACACTAAGAAGAAAGAAAGAAACAAAGGAAAAAAGAAAGAAAGAAAGAAAGAAAGGTGATATTTGGTTTATCCTCACCATATAGTAAATATTGAAAGACCATGTGCCCCTGGTATATATGGAGCTCACCATTTAGATTTATTGTATGTAAAAGTGGAGAATTAAAGCCGTTCAATGAAGCCATCTTAATTCTGAACTAGACATTCCATAAGCTCTCTGACTCTGTTCTGCCTTCCTTCCAGTCACATAAACACTATCTTTTAAAATAAAATGTCAACTCCATTGTCTGGATCTCTTCCTGTGGGATCTGAATGAAGCCCCACTGAGCCAGAGAAAATCTCCCCTGAAGCATTCTCCCCCTTGATCAGGGCTGCCTCCACCAAATAGCTCCATTGTAGCAGCAATAAAGTGGAGTTGCAGAAAATCCTCCAAAGAACCACTGCAGCCATAGAGTTAACTGGCGTTACAAATCTTTTTGGGATGCCACCTCCCAGAAAGATAGGCAAAGCTCTCCTCTTTGTTCAGACCTTCCCTTAATTAGGGCTCAGGGGGTTGGAAAAATTCTCTGAAGTAAGTCTTGGCACTGCTCTGGCTTTTGAAGAGTAATGGCTTTGGTGGAGAAGAAATGTTTTTTAAAATCCAGATCTCTTAACTAGAATTCCAAACCAATTTAATTAGAGTGGCTGAGCAGCGAGATATTCACTAACGAAACTCAAGGAAGCAACACAGGAGAAACAGGGATTTTTGCTCTGGGTGCCCTCAGGCTGCTTTACATGTGTCCCGCACTCACTCATACCCAGGACCCCAGGAGCAGAGCCATGCCCTCTTCCTGGGCCAACTCTCTATAAGCTCCTCTGGTGAGTTTTCCTTTGGGGGGGATTCTTGTACTTCCCATTGCTTTTGCATTTGCCTCCACTAGTTCTCTTTTCTTCTGCTCACCTCCTCACCAGCAGTGCTTCAGATTCCCATAGTTTGAATTTTTTTTTTTAATTTATGTCTTATTCTAGCCAAATCCAATTACTTGTTCCATACTTCTGTACCTTTGTTCATGCTGTTCCTTCTGCATAGAAGTCCTTTCTCTAAATAATTTTTCCATCTAAGCTTCTATAGCGCCTCTACAAGATTTTTCTATACTTTACTTTTTACTCCATCTCTACCATGAGGAAGAAATGCTCATTTTCTCTGTCCCATTTCTTTACTCCATATATACCTCTATCATCCCACTTGGTATGGCAATTAAGCATCTATATGGGTGTTTCCTCTATAATATTTTGAGCCTCATGGGTAAAGAGAAGGTGCTAATTTATTTTTCTGTCTCCAATTCCTATCTTAGTTCCTGGTACATCATAAGACACTCATGAATATTTGAGAGTTTCTCGCTAGTAAAAGATATATTACAGTATATCCAGTAAACAAGTAGAGCTACATTCAAAGTTTGGTGAGAATACAAAAAAGGGAGAAACTACATCCAAGGTACAGGACATGAATGATTAACTTCCAGACCTCCAATCCTTCAGATGAGGAGGCCACAAATAAGTGGGGTCTTTCACCATCACACTTCTCACTTTCTCTGCAGAAAGAGATTCAAGGAGCAAACAGCATCTTTTCCAAATGACAATCACTGTCAGCATCCAGCACATTACTTAGAATATAGTAGGTGATCAAAAGCAATTTACTGAATAAATCCACTCAAGACCTAAGCTGTATACCACTTTCAGAAATGTCTCTGTCACTGTGACCTAATAATTCCATCCAGGGTCACAACATGTATGCCTGGGACCCTGGGTTATTCTCCACATACACTCTCATATATTTTAACATATTGCCTCTCTTTTATTTACATTACTTCTATCAATATGGCATTATATAGTTAGAATGTTTTATCACATATATAAAATATTTTCCTCCACTGTATATGAGTATTAATTATAAATATAGATTTGTAAATGTTATGTATTAATATAGTTATAATATGATTATTTGGCTATCTCACCTACCACTGTGAAAGTTCCAAGAGAAGGAAAAAACTGTCATTGTTTTGTTCGAAAATATTTGCTCCCCAATAACCTAGTCAAGTCCCAGAGGCATGGTCATCTTAGGATAAAAGAGTTGAATCAATGAATAAATGTATTAAAGTTCTCAGATTTGAGCTGCTTGTTTCCTCACATTGTGACGCTCTCCCAGCCTTATTTCCAAGAGACCACATGCTGACTCAGAGCAGTTCCATTTGGCTCAGTGAGATGAATATTGAAGAAAGTGCTAACACATGGTCTTTCCTAAATCCGAAATGAACCTGGCCCTATGACTTCTCCACAGATTCAACTAGAGATGATACAGGAGATTGAAACAGAGAGACACATAAAAGAAACAAGCTGGGCACACCTTGCAGTTCAGTCCTCTAGACCCTTATTTCCAAGGTCTGTTAAAGAACATCAAGGTTTTACAATAAGGTTTTATTTCTAATCTCCTTCCAATATCTCACATCCAGAGGAAAGATGTTTTTAGACTCCTTCTTCTCCTTTTTTCTTTTCCCTCCTCTCAATTTCACCTGTCCAACTGTAACACAAAGTTTTAAATCCAAAGATTTCCAGGAAATATTCAAATGACACTTTTTTCCTGTCCAAGGTTCTCTGTCCTATTCCTATTCACCTGTTTTCTACCTTTGGCTCTATTTTCATTCTTCTTCCTATGTTACATCATTAACAGTAATAAATAATATATCGGTACCAGTACGTAGCTGAACATTGGACACTAATAATACTTTCTATTTACATCACGCTTTAAAAAAAAAAAAAACTCTTTCACACATTTTGTCTGAATCTCAAAGTACATAGGATTTATATAAGATAAATCAGGCATAAAATAGAAGCTAGTCAATACCACCTCATCTAGTCTAAAGGAGTGAATGTATTACATTTGCCAGGGAAACAAGTTTTACCCTATGTTGAGGGGAGACTGTGAAATTTTACAAAGTTTACAAAGCTGTACAAAGTTGAAAAAAGAGACTATGAACTAATACATAGCAACATAAAAGATAGCTGTAGTCATTTTGGAAGAGTAACACAGCGGGTTCAACACTCTTTACAAATATTCACTGTAAATATGGGTACATATGTGTATGTATTTAATTTTAAAATACCCAATATTAAAAAAAATTTTTTAAGATAGTGTTTCAAAATGCAGTGTTCAGAGCCTCTAACATCTTAAATTCGCTAGATGTACAGTTTAAAAATTTTAGCTATTAATTCCACATTAGGATTAAAAGAGTACAAAGTATAAGAGTAATAAAACATGACTCTATACTTGACAGTTTTTAAAATTATAAATGAGGCAGGAATCATACTCTTGTTTTGCAGATAAGGGTGCTGAGGCTGAGAATAGATGTCCAAGGCCACAGAACAGGTAAATGGAATGCCTAGATCTGGAAACCATCAATTATGATCACAGCCCAACATTTTCCCCACCACCTTCGAGAAAGTATAATAGACTATTATAAGAAATGCTCAAATAACATCTTTAACACCTGCTGTTTGTCTCATTTATGGGTTCAGTCTCTTTTCTCTCATTGTTATAACTGTACTGAACCAAGGCAAAAAGTTACAGTTTACGAAAGATTTTTAACAGCTAAAATCTATGTCACTATAATACATCTATATACACAGAATATTATAAAAGTTATTTTCAATAATCTTCAAAAATATTTCTAACCTTAGTGAGTGCCATGTTTAGAGAGAGTAGAAAACTTCTAAAGTATAAGAAAGTCCCTATTATTATACATGATTTCCCAGGAATACTATTGCCACCACATGGGGGTGTAGTGTTCTTAGTACACACTTTGCAGGAATTCTGAGCAGCTCAGAGGAGCAAGCCTGGGAAGTAGCAGGGAAGGTTGAATTTTATTGGCAAAGACAAAATTTATCTTATCTGCACTGAACACAAGCCCAGGGGATAGAAGTGAAGTACCAATTCATACTCAAAGTGTCTCCAATACTAGATTATCTTCTTAACATTAATATACCTAAATTGTTCAAGCTCGAAAAATATTTCACACTAAGTGTGAGTTACCCATGGTAGGACAGTGATTCCACTGAAAGCAGTCATATTAGGATGCGCCATGCTATATTCTCCAGTCCAAAAAAGGTGATTAGAAAATTGCTTAATTAAGCAATAGTTGTCTTTGTTGTCGGAATTGCTATGAGATAATTGACCGTGATGGGAACTGTGTCCCCAAACTGAAAGCAAATCATAGGAGCCAAGGTCAATTATCTTATATTAATGCCCACGGAGAAAAAAGCTATTGTGATCATCATAAGACATAACTATAAAATACTTAAAGTCTTAAATGGCCAAACCGTTTCGACTACATTACAGTGATCACAGACTCAATACAGTTTAATTAAAGCAAAACCACGACTCTGAACACCCATAAAGATCGGGAAGGTTTCTAAATGTAGACAAATTTGATAATAAGAACACACCAAAAGAATTTCACAAATTACATCTCTATGTGCATGTGTTCTGCATCTGCATCTGCAGGAGACACATTTATATATATACATATAAAGACTAGTATGAACAATTGCTTCTTGATTTCGTCTTGGTCATTTTAGGTGCGTCATTAATTCTTTCCTAACTTAAAAACAATTTGATGTTTCTGAATAGGGGGGCATAGCTTAATTTTAGCAGAAAAAGCGTAAGCTTTGGAATCAAGCAGATTGAAGTTTGAGTCCTAGAAATTTCAGGTTTACCATATACTAATTGTGTAACTCAACTGTAAAACAGTCTATGGGGTCCACAAAGGAAATGAAAGGCAATTCATATGGGATTCAGAAGGTAATTTAATGAAGGGAGGTTTAGGGAGGGTTAAGGGAGGCAACGAGGAATAATAGGAAACCCAGGACTCAAGAGGAGGAGCAACAAGGCTTTAACTTCCTCTCAGGCTTAGGGCAAGGGGCGCACAATAGAGAATTTGAGTCTGATGAAAGCTAAAGCCTTCACAGGAATGTTGGTTGCCTAGTAGGAGATATAATCATGAGTCACCAACTGCAAAGGACTAAAAGCAGGAAATAAATTCCCTAGAGTTTGTTTCTTTTACCTTCTTTATCTCTTGAAAATTAGATTATATGAGGTACTCAAACCACTTTGAAAGAGACACTCAGATAGCATAGCGATTATGGCTGTTATTTTCATTGCTATTGCTACTATTAAGAATAATGATAAAATGGTATACCCATGGTAAATATTATGGCGATGACAAGTCTTATTTTCTAATGACCGAGTCTTTGTCATACATGTCTGTACTTAGGGCAAGACTGCCAGTCTTTGTATTCAGCCTGTGACTACTGCCAACTTTATGTTTACAGTGGCATTGCCAGCCTGATTTTGTAGCTTGGAATTATATCTCTCAAACTTTAGTGGCAATAATGTCCCAGATCCCAGGAAAAATGCCACATGCCTAATTACAACTGCTCAACAAATAATAAAAGGGCAGTCTACATACTTTTACCTTCGGGAAATTGAAGTAGAGGTGCTTTTATCCCAATTCCTCCTATTGTGCACAACTGGAAACCCTGGGCACTATATATAGAACAAACAGAAGTCTCTAAAATGTAGAGAAAGGCAAGCTGACCAGATAGAGACCTAGAGACTCAAGGAGCTACATGGTAGTGAGTTCCCTGGGATATGTTTTTACTTCACATATTCCAGAGTTAGAGCTGAAGAAGCTAGAAGCCCCAAAATGTCAACAGGTGTACACACAAAAGGTTCTAACAAAAGCCTGTCCTCTTTAGCCAAAATGTCAGGAAAGGGGCAGCCTAGAAAGACAGAAAACTTTTAGATTCTACTGGCTCTCCTCTTGTCAAACACCACACACACAGAAAAACTCTGGCCTTAACCCCAAGCACACCAGCAAAGGCAAAGAGAGGACTCTAGGCTTCTACCTTTGTCAGTCTATAAGGAGGTTTCCCATCACCCCAGCTGGGACAGTGTCAGAGAACACCTATAGGGAGACGGCACATTCATCCACACTGGGCAGTGATAATGCCATCCCCATCAACAACACTGTCAGTAGAGACTCCTTGGAAAGCTTGGACTTCTACTCCCACCTGGCTCCCCTCCCTGTCAGTGGGGTGCTCTCAGAGGAGGCCTGATGGAGAGGCAAGACTTTGGCCAAGATCCAAAGGTAATGAGATCACCCCCTCCCACCTCCATCCATCAGGATGTCTGTGGGGGCTATGAAGTGAGCAGTATGTATCAGAAGGGGCTCCTACCTCTTTCAGCCAGGGAGGTATCCATGGAAGCCTAGTGGGGAGCTGGAACTCCTACTCAGCAATTATGCAGCATTGTTTCTTCGGTGTCAGCAGATGCTGAGTGGGAAACCTCTACTTCTCTCTCCACTTGGCAGTAATGAGGCAGCCCCTTCCTTTCTCTTGCTTCAAAAGTACAGGTTTCAGGAATTCCCTGGTGGCTCGGTTGGTTAAAGATCTGGCATTGTCACAACTGTGGCATGGGTTTGATCCCTGACCCAGGAACTTCTGCATAGCTCAGGTGCAAAAAAAAGTAGAGGTTTCAACAGAAAATTACTCATCATACCAAGAACCAATCTAAATCTAAAACTGAAGAAAAGACAAACAATAGATAAAAAATCAAGAGGACAGAGATGTTAAACTTACAGAATTTTAAAGTAGCCATTGTAAAAATGCTTCAGTGAGCAGTTATAAGCATATCTGGAGTGGGAAAATAGAAAGTCTCAGCAAATAAGCAAACAGTCTCAACCACAACAATAAAAATATAAAAGATATAAAGAAGATTCAAACTGATATTTTAGAACTGAAAAATATAATAACTGAAATAAAATCTCAATGAATGGGTTCAATAAGGGACTGAAGGGGACAGAGGAAAGCATCAGAGAGCTGGAAGATAAAGAAATATAAATTTCAACAGAGAATAAATTAACTCAAAAAAGAAATTGAAAAGAGCCTCAGAGATCTGTGAGACTCTAACAAAAGATCTAACATTTGTGTCATCGGAGTCCCAGAAGGAGAAGAGAAAGAAAGATGGCCTGAAAAAACACTCAGAGAAATAATATCTTAAAAGTTCTTAAATGCGGCAAGCACACACACACATGCACACACACACACACACACACATCTATAGAATTAAGATGCTGAGCAAAATCGAAACATGATAAACTCAGAGAAATCTATACCAAGACACATCATAGTCAAAAACTTGTGAAAGCAGCAGGACAGAAATGGCATTTTACCTGCAGAGGAAAATCTATTTGAATGACAGTGGATTTCTCATCAGAAATCCTTCCACAAGCCATGAGGGAACAATACAACATTCTTCAAATATTGAAAAAAAAAAGACAGTCTCAGGTAGAGGAAAGCTAAGAGAATTTGTCTCCAGCAGATTTGCAATCCTCTCAAAAAAAATTAAAGAAAATTCTTTAAACAGAAATGGAATGAAAAAAGAAAAAACTACTTTGAATAAATAAAATATAATAAAAAAATAAAGAAAAAATAATATGGTAAGAAAACATATGGGTAGATACATTCTTTCTTGAGTTTTCTAAATTATGTTTGATAATAGAAACAAAAATTATAATGCATCTAATGTGGTTCTAAATGAATGTAGAAGAAATATTTAAGGAAGTTACTCTCTAAATAGGAAGAGTAAAGGGATATAAATGGAGTCAAGGTTTTTGCACTTCATTTGAACTAGTAAGAGGATGGTGTCAAAGTAAACAGAAGTAAGGAAATAATAATAAGAGATGAGAGCAGAAATCAATGAAATTCAAAACTGAAAATCAATAGATGAAATCAGTGAAACAAAAGGCTGGTTGTTTGAAAAGATCAATGAAATTGACAAACCTCTAGTAAGCCTGACAAAGAAAAAAAGAAAGAATAAATTTCTAATATCAGACCTTAAGAAGATAATAAATGAATACTGCAAAGAGTTTTACACACATAAATTTGACAACTAAGGAGAAATGGAATAGGACCTTAAAAAACACAAACTACTGCAACCAACCCAAGTGATAATTTTAACAGATCTATAACAATCAAGGGAATTAAATTTACAAACTTAAAAACTTCCAACTTTTCTCCCAACAAAGAAATTTTAAGATCCAAAATGAAAAATGCAATACCATTTATAATTGCCAAAAAATGCATGCTGAGGTATAAATGTAATAAATATGCAGATCACTTGTAGGCCCAAACTTCAAAAACCTCAGAATGAGACCTTAGTTGGAAATAGGGTCTTTTCAGACGTAATTAAGTTATGATAATGTTACAATGAAACATGGTGGGATCAATCCAATGACTAGGATCTTTATGAGAAGAGAGAAATTTGGACATGAATTCTGAGGGGAGAGTGATCAATCCAGTAGGTACAATATGCATCTGATCAGACCTATTCCTTACGTAAACAAAATTCTACAAGGATTATTACTACAAAATGAAATCATGTTTGCACACACTGTTTTGCAGTTTATTGTTTTGCTCAATATTATTGACATTAGCCCATGACATGACATACACATCCATCTCTCAAAAAAAAAAAAAGCAACTGTTTCTGAGTATGCTTTACACTAAATGTAGACCATGACACCAGAACTGAAGCTGTTCATATTTCCACAGTTCTTTCCCATCTACCATTCATCAGTCACTCTTCTAGCTAAAGAGTTAGACAAAAGCATTGCAGGCAGTGAAGATAGAAACACCATATTCCAGGCAAATTGCAGCCATCAAATAAAAATACCTACCATAGCTAGCACAGAACCACCTCAAATAAATATTTATTAAATATTTATATAAATATCGAATTAAATATTAATGAACTAACAGAAGTTTAATTAAATCCTCCTCTTGTGAAAAAGAGGTTTAAGACTTAGGACTCTAGATAAATGAAATGGAACCTGAAAATAATGAGACTGATTCAACTTTATAAGCTCACAAACATACACACACTATCACACCTTTCTATAGTCACATAGCATGTGAACGGATGACTGAAATCAGAGAGGAGTCAACAATTGACAATGTAAAAAGAGACACCAGCACTTAACACTTCCGTGTGCACAATGAAATAAAAAAGCCTCAGATTACCTAGCCTCCCATGCACAGATTGTGCTGATCACTAACATGCTCAAATTAGCTATGCAAATCCTGTGTCATGTTATGCCTCTCCACCATATGTGACTAGTTACCATAGCAGTCAGCTTACGTGCATATTTTCCATAGCAACCTAGGAATCTTTACTGTACAGAGACCTAAGTGAGACAGAATTGAAAGCAATTCCACAAGCAATATGAAATATAAATGTTGGCAATGTCCCCTGAATCTTTCTTTAAAACATCACTTAGCATTGACTTTTAAATACCACAGCCTCCAGGCGGTTCTCTTTTAGACTATATCAGCAACTCCTTCCTGTTGGAAATGTAAAACTCTGAGAACATAAAACATGTATGATTTGGAGGCATACAGGGGAGTTTTTCTCCAGGTTCACTCTAGAGACTGGAAGAACTGGCCTCCATCTAAAGTGTAGGAGCATTACAACAAGGGGTTAAGGAGATGAGAGGTGCCATCAGAATGCAACCTGCAAACTGAAGTTCCATATGGTGGTGTGATGCACTTGGCTTTTTCATTGGCTCACTGTTTTGTTACAACTTCCTGCCTGAGACTACAATGCTTGTATCAAACAGAGCTGGAATTTTCCCTTGTCTTGTTGGTCTTTTGAGAGCAGTTAGCCAGCCAGTTCTATTAGTCTCATCTTTGATATTTAATAGGAAGACTGTTTATCCTTAAAAGACCTCCAGAATCACTGGCACATGAGTACACAGAGGAAATGTATTCGTGAGAAACAGGATCCCAGATGCTTCATCCATTTATTTTAGGTTTAATCCACAAATAAAATTCAATATGCATACACACAAATTAAGCCTGACCAGCGGTCCTGGTATTGGGTTAAATTAACTTGAGGATAACAAGACCAGTGGCTGTCATTATTTGAGCGCTTTGGTGCCAGGCACTGTGCTTGTTCTCGAGATCTGTTATAATGACTCTTTACAGTGACCCTGTAAGAAATAGCAGACTATCTACATTCCCTAGATGAGGTAACTAAGGCACAGAGAAGATACTTACCCCTTCCCCAAAGCTAGCTGGCTGGGAAATAATAGGAATAAGATCAAAAGCCAGGTTTGTCATGAGAACTAAACTCATTCTGATAGGGATGGAGTAGGGCAGTTACACAGGTAGTTGCAGAAGTCCCAGTAGGGGACCATAGATAGAGAGGGAAACCTAGGGAACTTTGGCAGATCCCGCTATGTTAATAATTGCTCAAGAAAGCCATTAAAAGGCTTGCTTAACTACAAAACCACAAATAAAAGCATGAGGTATGCCTCAGGTCATTAAAATGAGGCCTGCATTCAAGTTCAGCTAGACAATGACCCAAAGGACCAAGGGCAGAAGTTTAAGGACCAGACCACCCTTCTGCTGATTTGAATAAGCACATTGACAGTCCTAGTTTGACCTTATAGGGTCAAATACTCTTACCAGATACCAAGGAGGAGCTACTACTCGAAGAAAGAGAAAGAGGCGGTCTCTTGGGTTGGATGATAAAACTGTAGCCCACCTGATCCTCAGGGCAGAGCTCCCATGCCTGCCCACTTGTATCTCTCACAAGCATCTTATCTTAATAAATCTATTTCTTGCCTATCACTTTGTTTCTGGCTGAATTCCTTCTGTGCTGAGACACAAAGTACATGAACCTCAGTCCAGACACCAGATGAGGGATTCTAATATAAAAACCATGGGTTCAAGTCCCAATCTGGGTTTAGGCTGGGTTCAAGTCATAAGTGTAGTTAGTTTCAATTCCATTATTATTTGCAAGATAGGGGAAAAGAAAAAGAGAGCGAGAAAAGAGTTAAGCTTGGGAGAAAGAACCCAATGTGGGACCCGAAGCCACACCCCAGACTGGAAATAAAGGACAAGATTACCAGGTGGAGTGAAAGCTTCGGAGAGGATCCTAGAATGATATCCAATTGGTGTTTGGGGGCTGTTGTCTTCATCGATGGTTCTCCTGGATGCTTTACCTACCATGTATTTAAACTTTTGTGACAAAATATAACTTCACTAATGCTGATCACAAACCTATCAGAAAACGAGAGCTATTACTTATGTTCTCAGTATTCCAGCATAACATGCCCTCACCCCACCGCCTCATATACACCTCTCCTTGCAAAGAGACTAAACGCTTCTTGTCCCTCTATCATTTGAAAATGCAGGATGCTGCCTACTTCAGAGACAGAAGCATAGCAGAAAGGAGAAGAAAGCATATTTTACTTATGCCTGCATTATTTGCCTCCAGAGACATGACCTTAGAAGAAAGAGTCTACCTGATCCCTAAAACAGGACAATAAAAAGCAACCTTTGTGCTATAAAACATTATATAAAACTGCACTACTTTGTCTTGAGCAAAATAAGCTTATTGAATTTTACATTTGCCCCTTATATTCGAAGACTCTCGAATCTGTCAGTACTGCCCGGGTAGCTGGAAAGGAAAGACTCTCATTTGCTGTGGCATCTGTATGGGTCAGTTAGGAGTCTTTGGGCCTGCGCCTTGGCATGTTGGGCACTGGATGGGCAGACTAGTGTACCTGGTGCGCCACAGAATTCACTGGTGTGTTTGTACAAGTTCATGTACCTGGTGCTCAGTGAGGTCAAAGAAACTGAGAGAAAGGTGTATTGTTGCAGGGCCGTGCAAGGAGACAGATGACTCGTGCTCCCCAAACCCTGAACTCCTCTAAGGGCTTTCAGCAAACCATTTTTTTTAAAGCCAGGTTGGAGGCGCGGGGTGGGGGGTGGGGGGCCTGGTCTCAGGCTATGTGATCAGCTGATGCACAGCTCTCTGATTGGCAGACGGTGAGGTAACAGGGTGGTGTCACAGGGGTTAACATTATCCGTCTTTGAACTCCAGGAGGCCTGGGGGCTGCAGTGCTCAAGGTCATCAAATGGTGAACATCTTCCATTTGGGGCCTGGGGGAGGGGGGGTTCACATTTGTAAAACAACTCAGGAAAAGTGCTTCAGATACTTCAGAAAAGAGCTAAAGCAGAGAAAATGTCCCTAGAAGGCCCCATGGGGTCCTGCTGGGATTTCAAATGGCATCTCAAATTCTTCCTTTGAAATGCGAACTGGTTAAGCATTTCCTGCTCTGGAACTCTGGGTTGCAGATCGCCATAGCCACCAGAGTGATCAAGCCAAAATGAAAATCTCTCTAAGTCCCTTCCCATACTTTGGCCGGGTCAGTGGCTCCCAACTGTCTGTATGGTCTGATCTAAGCTCCCTGACATCAAGCTTCAGGAGTCCCCTGACCTAGCCTTTCTTGCCTCTCCAGCCTCAATGGCTACCTACCACTCTCTCTACTCCCTTATTGCTCTGAAACACTGAATTGTTTGCAATTCCCTCCACAAATCATGCCACATCTCATCTCTGAACTCACGTTTGCCCCTCTGCTTAGAAGGACACACCTCCTTACCCCACCCTCACCTGCAGCCTCTGTCTGGCCAACTTCAGGCTAAGTTAGATACCCCTTCTCTGTGCTTCTAATACTCTTGCACTGCTAATCATCATGTTAATGTCAGGTTCCTCTGCTCTGTGCTCTCTCTCCTTCCGTCCTTGCCTACACACAACAAGGATTTGGAGGTGCAGGCCTGAGAAGTGCTGTGGGGGAGGTGGGATAGAGCCCCTGTGCTCTTGGGGCACTGGGATGGAGGCAGGATGTCTCCCCAGACAGGACCGATCAGCTCAGGACGGGAGCATTTCACAGTATGACAGCTCTGACCTGAGCTCTTCTATTTTATTATTTTATTTTATTTTTTGTCTTTTTTGCCATTTCTTGGGCTGCTCCTGCGGCATATGGAGGTTCCCAGGCTAGGGGGTCAAATCGGAGCTGCAGTCACCAGCCTACACCAGAGCCACAGCAACGCAGGATCCGAGACGTGTCTGGAATCTACACCACAGCTCACAGCAACACTGGGTCCTTAACCCACAGAGCAAGGCCAGGGACCGAACCCACAATCTCATGGTTCCTAGTCGGATCCATTAACCGTTGAGCCATGACGGGAACTTCCTGACCTGAGCTCTTTTAATGAGCAGTTCCCGTCCATCATCTGGAGGAAGAAATACTCCTGCCAGTTGCCTTGGAGGTCGCAATCTTGATCGCAATCAAGAGTCAGGTAGCAGTGTACAGGAAATTTTATTTACACCCTCAGAGTGAGCGGGCCGCCCTGAGGTAGGGACTGGCCCTGGCTGTAACTGGGTCTCTCCTTAAATTCCTAGATTGCAGACCTGTTTGAGGACCCCTACTCTCTTCTCCCAGGTCCACTCATTTCCTGTCCCAACCCCCCTGCACAGTGGGTTGTTTTGCTCTCTTTATGCGGGGTGCGTTTTGATGCCCTGATTGGTTCCAGGTGAGGATGCCTTATTTGCATGGGAAAAAGGTTATAGGAAGGTGCTCTGAAGAGCATTCCTCTGGTACCTGTGTGTCTTCCTTGTTTGATCACAGGCCTCCTATTTTTGGTAATGATAAATGGTCTGTTTTGAATCACCCGGGTCTGAGTCCATATCCTATCCTGACATTAACACCGTTGTATTATGACAATAACAGCATGGAAAGATGGCACTCCCTTAGAAAAGTCTCTTGCAGTAAAACATCTGCTTTTTTGAAAAAAATAAAAGGCATGCTTTGAAAAACTTACTTCCTGAGAATTCCATGGCTCAGCAGTAACCAACCAGACTAGGATCCCTGAGGACACAGGTTTGATCCCTGGCCTTGATCAGTGGGTTAAGGATCTGGCATTGCCATGAGCTGTGGTGTTAGTTAAAGCCTCGACTCAGATCCTGCATTGTTGTGGCTGTGATATCCGCTGGCAGCTGCAGCTCTGATTTGACCCCTAGCCTGGGAACTTCCACATGGTGCAGGTGTGGCCCTAAAAAGACAAAGAAAGAAGGAAAGAAAGAAAAACCTTCTTCCAGTGTAGATCCCTGGCCTGATGGGCCTGCTTCCTGGGATTCAAGAGTTTGGCGGGGGAGGGGGGGTGGGGGGTGGCAGGTGGGGGGGTTGGGGGGGAATACATGCAGAAGGAAAAAGGAAAATGAGTAGGGTGGAACCAGCATCAGAGACAGAGGGGGAGGGGAAGCCAGCCAGATGATAGGATAATCCTTGATCTGAAACATGTGACCTACTCACCCTATTTTACTCAACTCTCAAATGGTCTGTAGGTGGTTTGAAGGAAATGAAATTTGAGGGAGGTGGGAAAACTGAGAAAGAGGCATTGCTTTGTATCTGCACTGCTTGGGAGAGTACAGAAGAGTATCTGCATACATCCAGAAACACTGGATGACTGGAGACAAGAAGAAATAGAAAGTGAGTTGCAGAAACTAACAAAGTATGAGGAGAGGTTTTGCGTGTCCCAGGGCATGGAACTGTGGTTAGAATGTGACAGCTTCTCCAGAGGGAAGAAGTTCTCAGCAATAGCTGGCTTACATAATTATATGAAATATTTCTGCTTCCTTGACCAGCCTAGGAAATCCCCTACCTGCTACATTACCCAGGCTCTTCCAGTACCTGGCATATTATAGCTGTTCACTAAGCACCAGGTAAATCAATATTATTAATATTTGATATGAACAGGTGATTTAAAGTAAATTTACATGGGTTGCATCTTGAGAAATTTTCCTGGACCCTAGAGATAGCTAGGGATAGCCTGTTCATTTAGAAGAATGTGAGTTGTAAATTAAGAGCCTAAGCAAAACTAAATTAAGAAGGTCAATTTGCTGAAAAAATCATTTAAGAATTTTCAAAGCCATATATAAATGAATCTTGGATTATCTGCCCCAGTGCTCACATCTATTAGCTGGGAGAAATGTAGAGAATGAATTTTGATGGGATGCCTCCCATGTGTGAGGAGCTCAGACACTCTTAAACAGTGCACCGTCCCATAGCTGGGACTCAAGCCAGCTCTCTCCTCGCCTGGAGCTGAAAGTGCATTCATGGCACTTTTCATGTATCAGGCCCCAACATAGCAAATGTCCCAAGAGTGATGACACTGGTATTGTCTGTTACTCTTTCATTTCGCTGCCAGCAGCTCTCGCTCTGTCCTGCCAGGCTGCACCGGACCGGGGTAAACATAAACGGATGAGGTAACACGTCTCAGCACAACTATACTCTCTCAAAAGCTCTGGACCGTCAAGAGTGATGCCATGGGGATGACCAGGTCACTCACCTTGTGAGTGGCTCTGTACCTGTTCTGGCACCTGGAGTAGAGGGAATTTGATTTGATAGTAGGCTGACTTCCATTTATTAAAGGTGTAAACAGAGGGCTGCCTCCAGAGAAGAAGGAAATGGGGATACCTGGTACCATTTTCTTTGTTCCCAACTCCATTCAACTGAAAACTCAACTGGCCACCAGAAAACCTGAGCATAAATTGTTCAAAACCTTCATATGAAATCAAACCGGTCCAAGAATCTTGGTCATGTGTCACCAGAGTCACCGGCACGTCCCACATTCCACCACCATTTACAAACACTTTCTTCTCTTAAAGAACGTTGAAATCGAATGAATTATTTTCTGCCTTTCCCCATGGTCTCAGTTTTCTCATTTGCAAAGAAGTCAAGGGTTTTTTTATTATTATTATTCATAGAACAGTTAATGACAAAAGCAATAGCTGCCATCTTTGGGACATTTACTGGGTGTCAGAAGATGTACCAGGTGACTTCTACGAAGGATCTCTAACTCACACAACAGCCCTGCAAGAAAACTGTTCTTAGTCTCACAGACATAGAAAACAAACTTATAGTTACAGAAAGGAGGAAGAGAGGGATAAATTAGCAGTTTGGGGGTAGCAGATACACTCTACTGTATATAAAACAGATAAACAACAATGATCTACTGTAGAGCACAGGCAACTATATTCAGTATCTTATAATAACTGATAATGGAAAGAGAATCTAAAAAAGGATGTATATGAATAATCTTTCATGAATAAATCTTTCCAATAATCAAAACAGATCCCTCATAACTCCTGAGCTCTGAAATATTTCTATACTATTTCATGCTACTCTAGCAGTCAGGAGGATTTCCTTGAGAACCACTGCAGAACTCAAAACGTCCACATGAAGGACAGTGACTGACATGCCCTGGGCCTTCCAGAAATTCTGTCTGAGAGTTCCCTTGTGGTACAGTGGGTTAATAATCCAGAGTTGTCACTGCAGCTGCTCAGGTCGCTGCTTTGGCACGGTATGGGTTCGATCCCAGGCCTGGGCACCTCCACATGCCATGGGTGTGGCCCCCCAAAATTCTTTCTTTATCATTCATTCAAGTGATATTCTGTTTCCCCTTTGCCTAGTACAGTGCCTAGACTGTACATCCACATTGAAGATTTATTGTCTTGAAATCTATGTGCCCTGAATAAAGCTAGAAAGAAATGTTAGGTTTTTTTTTTGTTTTTTTTTTTTTAAGAAATCAAAACCTTCAATGAGTTATTTCCCTCTCCCTTCCATTACTTTTCAATCTATGTCCATTCTAACTCAGGCTTAACTCATATTAACAAATTCATATTGGTTTTTTTGCCAATATACCCAATAAATATTTATTATACTAGCTGTATTATACAAATACACTTATGTTCGAAAAACTCAGAGGCAGATTTACTATGAAGTAAATGAGGCGCCCTCATTTGCATGAGACCCTTCCAAAGCCCTATATCTAAATTTGCAATTATAATTTGTGTTCATTTTCTTAAAGTTCTCCTGCCAAATTAGAGAAGGTTTGGGCTCACAAAAATCAGGTCCATCTCTATAATAATGGCATTCTATGTTTTCATCATGGAAGGTACGTGTTATATAGACACAGGACCTGAGAATCAGAGAGGTAAAAGACTTGTCTAAATTCTCCTCTTGAATGGCAAATGAACCAAGCTGAGATCATTTGCCTCTGAATCCAGGACATTTTGATTAAGCCACAGTGCTTACTTCTCAGAGATGAAGAATGCTGCCATATCATGTTCTCCAGGTGCTCAATTTCATCATCGCTGCAATCAATCTACTTCTCTCAAAGGTGGCCAGAAATTAACACATTTGTTGAGGGCCCATTACTCACCAGGCCTTCTACCAGGTGTTTCGCATGTGCACGCACATAGACACGCTTGGATGCACCAACACGCAATTTCTTTTGATTCTCTAAACAACCTAGTGAAGGTGCACAAGTGATGGAAACAAGGCTTCAAAAGGGTGACTTGCCGGAAGTCTCAGAAAGTGGGTGATATTTGAAACTACACCTATGCAACTCTGAAGTCTATGATTTTCCTGTTTTTAAGGCTGCTTCTCCTTTTTGTATCAAATCTGGGCAAAGCAATCACATCACAGAAGTCATCTCTTGCACTCCAGTGCATGTCAACAGTGGTTTTCTTTGGTGACACTGAGAAGAAAAAAGCCATCAACCCAGTCCTCTTCAGATTCAGTGTCACAGGTGAGTATTTGAGATACAGACCATCACTCAAAAGGTCCATCTACTGAAAAAGCAACCTTTGCGCACCTGTATCTCTCTAGCAGTGTCATCTTTTAGATGGGGGAATAATCCTATAAAAATCTCTCCCTGCAATGCAAGTCTGCTCTAATCCCCAGATGCACTCCTCACATCCCAGATTAGACAAGCCCTCTAAATTACCCATGGTTTTGCCAAGAAGAAGACTTCAATTTATAGGAAACTTTGGGTAACCAAGTTGCCTTCTCACTGGGGACAAAGGAAATGATAACAGCACATGCCCAGATGGAGCCAAATGACTCTGCAGCCCAGGAATTCAAAGCAGTAGCTGCTGAATCACATGTGTCAAGAGTAATCACAGAGCACATGCCCAACCACTATGGGAGGATTCCTGAACAGGGCTGCAGGACTACTGCCATGTGTTACAGAGCCTCCTTCACCTCTGAACCCTCACATACTGGGGACCTCTGGACCAAAGCCCATGTAGTCTTTCTTGGAGATGCATAAATCTGCTACGAGGGTGGCCTCTCAGGCCCCTCTTCTAAGAGGAATCATTCTCAGGAAAGTTAAATGCAGGGGGCCAGAGCAAGGGATCCCCCAGACTGGGTGTAGGACCAACCCCCGTTATGGGATTACAGGCACAAGGATCCACAGAAAATCACATAGGTTGGTTTGGAACAAAAACTAAATACGACAGCAATTAAAACTATTCTACTGAACACTGAAAATACCAGCAGGACTCTCCTCTGCCTCCAACTCCTCCCCTTTCCCCCTAAGATTAAAATCTGAGATGGTCAGAACCATTGGCAAGACAACTTATTCTAACGCAAAAACAAGAAGTGATACAATCTATTGCTTTTCGTTGGCTTCCTCCTGATGGCCTTGGTTCACAATGATCCTTGCCTCTCAATGGAAACACAGCTGCAGCTTCACAACTAGTCTTGCTTTCTAGGGTCATTCTCCTCCAGTCCATCTTCTACATTGCTGTCGGAATATTTTCCTAAAGTACACAGATAACCATGCCTTGCCCCTCTCAGAATCTGTGGGCTCTTAATCACCTGAAGGACACAATATAGAATTCCTGGTCTCGTGGACAATTTTTCACAATCTTCTCTAAACTCACTTCTAACCCTCCTCTTGATGCACCTTATATCCCAGGCTGTTAATATACCTGGTGTTGCCAAAACACACCTTTTTTTCTTTATATCTCTGTCCAGTGGACCTTGGCTTCTGCTCCTAAAGAGACATTATCTACACATAAACATGGAGCATTTCTATTCATCCTTCAGACCCTACTCAAATACCTTTTCCTCTTGAGAAGCTGAGTCCCGTGATCCCATAATGAATCATTCTCCCTAATGGGACGCCATAGGATTTGCACATAAAACTATGGCAACACTTATCACAATGCATTGTAAGTACTTGTTCAAATGGATATTTTTCTCCCAAAGACTGTGAACTTGGCAAGGGCTGAGTTCTTTGTTATTCTACTTTATGTTACTCTGGGTATTCAGCAAGGAGGAGATAGACTAGAATTGTAGGTAGCCTATAAAATAATGAAATAATGAGCAAAGCACTGGCATAGAGAAATTAAACATAAGCAAAAGCAGAAAAATGGATCAAATATGACACAAGAGGATATAGTATAAATTAGCACCTTAAAAGGTTTTTTTTTTACCTGATAATCATTTTTCCAAAGTAATTTCATATGAACGCTATACCATAGTTATTTTCTATAGCAAAACAAATGATGAACTATTTTTTGTCCAGCAACAGATGATTTTACTTACTGCAACCTTATGATCCATCCGTATATAGAACTCTAATGATAGTCTACATCAGGGGTCAGCAAATCTTTCCTATAAAGTATAGTCAGTTAATATTTTAGGCTTTGCAGGTACTATGGTCCCTGCCATGTGCCATTATAGTGTGGAAGAACCAATAGATAACACATAAATGAATGGACATGGAGTGGTCTAATAAAACTTTATTTTTTGTCTTTTTGTCTTTCTAGGGGCACACCCGTGGCATACGGAGGTTCCCAGGCTAGGGGTCCAGTCGGAGCTGTGGCCACTGGCCTACACCACAGCCATAGCAACGCAGAATCTGAGCCGTGTCTGCAATCTGCACCACAAGTCATGGCAATTCCAGATCCTTAACCCACTGAGCAAGCCCAAGGATCGAACCTGTGTCCTCATGGATGCTAGTCGGGTTCGTTAACCACAAGCCACGAAAGGAACTCCTAATAAAACTTTATGAACACTGAAATTTGAATGTTATATGATTTTTATTTCACAAAATGTTTTTTTTTTGTTGATTCCTTTCCAGCTACATAAAAATGTAAAAAATCATGTACAAAATGAGTTGTACAAAAGCAGGTGGTGGAACAAATTTGGCCCATAGGCTGTACGCTGAACTACAGTTTACAAAATTTTTTTTAAACCTTGGCTCAAATGCTAGTCATTGTTCTATGGCACTCTTTCCCAATATAAAAGATTCTTTGTCACTGAAAGTAATAATCCCTTGAGCAATGCAAGGACTCAGAAATATGAAATAAAAAGCAAGATGAATGATTTGTCACATTGACTGTAAAGACCTAAGCAGTTTATCTGGCTTGGTGTAAACACACTGCAGGGTGGAAAATGGTGGTAATTTTTTTTTTCCTTCTCAAATAAGAAAGGACAAAAGAAACCTGCAGAATGTTACACCAACGGATTTGTCGTAATCAGCCTATGCTGACTGTGTGTTTATCTGATGAAAAACTCAAAATGTCCCATAAAACAAATTCATGGCCAAACAGAACTGGGTGTTTTTGCTGGGATGTGCCACATATTGGTAACACAATCAATACTCTATCAAAGCAAAATTATAACAGAATCATTTTGGAGTGTAATGTCCATTGCCTTCCAGAAGATACAGCCCATAGGCAGAAACCGCATCACTGCAGTTCAACTCTGTACAGAAGCGAGACCAAGCTTCTTAGAATGTCCCAAACACTTTTTGCGGCAAAGTGCTTTTCAATTCTTTATTAGTTAATTAAACTCACTAACTCCTCCTCCCACTCCCAGAAGTATTCAGACAGCATTTTATAAATGGTGAAATCAAGACATTTATTGCCTATAGAAGATAATTGATATTATTAGTAAAGGATAATGGGAAGGAAAAGCAAGGTTCTTTTTTAAAGCAGATTAACGGGCAAGGAGTGTAAATAATTAATGAGATAGGGATTGGGAAAGTATTCTCAATGTAATGAAGCATCAAACGCAATTAATAAAGTCTATTTAGTTATTTTCTAAAAATTTACACCCTCTCCAAAAGTTTCTTAAGAGACCATTTTTATGTCCATTTCATTTTAGAAGATGAACTGTGTAGAGTTTAAAGAAACTGTCCAGCCGAAATGGCAGGGTCACTCTGGCTTTCCAGGAAATCTGTGTGGCTAAGATGTAAAGATGGCAGTCCTTCTAAACTGCATGACATTTTCCTACAGAAAGAGAACTGGCACTTAGAAACTTTGACATATGTCTGGGCTCTTCAGAAACACAAAGAATAGAGAAGAAATACTATCCCCAAAATTATATTTTCAAGGAAAAAAATGAGCAAAAGGAACTGGTATTTACTCCTTTATCAAAATTCCTCCAATTTGGTTGAGGCGTCCTACCCAAAAATTATCTTGCACACTATGCGTATCGTGATCCCAAGTTCCTTATGAGATAATCAACACTTTGAAAATAGATCCCCTGTTTTTAAAATACATTTGGTGCATCAGTTTCTCCAACTAAAAAAAATAAGTATAAAAGTAGCTACTTTATTGGGTTATGTGAAGGTTATTTAAGAATGCACATGGGAATTCTCACCGTGGCACAGTGCATTAAGAATCCAAATGCACCAGGTCACTGCAGAGGTAAGAGTTTGATCTCTGGCCTGTTGGTTATGAGATCCAGTGCTGCTGTAGGTGTGGCATCCAGTGCTGCTGTAGGTGTGGCCTGGGAACTTTGATATGCCAAAAAAAAAAAAAAAAGGCATGTACATGAAGGAGTTCCCTGGTGGCTCAGTGGGTTAAGTATCTGGCATTGTCATTGCTTTGGCTCTGGTTACAGCTGTTTGGTTTTCAATCCCTGGCCCAGGAACTTCTGCAAGCTAAGGGGAAAAAAAAAAAAAAAAGAATGCACATGAAACATATTTCTTAGTATATAGCAAGTGTTCAATACATGTAAGCTCTAATTAAAAGTGCTTAGTAAATATGTGTGGAGGAGTTTCCACTGCTTGCAACAGGATCAGTGGTGTCTCTGCAGGGCCAGGACTCAGGTTTGATCCCTGGCCTGGCACAGTGGGTTAAAGGATCTGGCATTGCTGTAGCTGAGGTGTAGGTCACAACTGTGGCTTGGATCTGATCTCTGGCCTAGGAACTCCATATGCTGCAGGGCAGCCAATAAAGACAAAAAATGTTGAATAATGGGAACCTGATGAAAGAGGAATACATGAAGAAATAAATGAACAGCATTGTAACATCTGATTACTCTACAGAGCTTGCAAATTGTCCCTGACTTTTAGGAAACCACTGAAGAAGCCATCAAGTCTTTAAGATGAGCACTAGATATTACAGGATTATAGTTCATTTCCTATTATATTTATATTCTTCTACTCCAGCCTGCCCAGCCTGGCCTCTTTGTTCCTTGAAAATGCCAGACACGCTTCTGCCTCTAAGCCCTTTCACTTGCTATTCCCTCTGCCTTTCTCTAGGTATTACATGGCTCAGTCTCTCACCTCCTGAAGGTACTTACTCAAGTGTCACCTTCTCACAGAGGCTTTCCTGAACCATTCTTTTTAAAATTGAGGAGTTCCCGTCGTGGCGCAGTGGTTAATGATCCAAC
The DNA here is from genome assembly GCF_054392235.1 of Sus scrofa. NCBI lineage: Eukaryota > Metazoa > Chordata > Mammalia > Artiodactyla > Suidae > Sus > Sus scrofa. The sequence continues at coordinate 18,870,194 of NC_139391.1, forward strand.
TAGGAACCATGAGGTTGCGGGTTCAGTCCCTGGCCTTGCTCAATGGGTTAAGGATTCGGCGTTGCCATGAGCTGTGGTGTAGGTCGCAGATGTGGCTGAGATCTGGCATTGCTGTGGCTCTGGCGTAGGCCAGTGGCTACAGCTCCGATTCGACCCCTAGCCTGGGAACCTCCATATGCCGCGGGAGCGGCCCAAAGAAATAGCAAAAAAAAAAAAAAAAGACAAAAAAATAAAAATAAAAAATAATAATAATAAAATAAAATTGTACCCTCCCTGTCCCCACTACGCATACACTTCCTGTTCCCCTCCCTTGCTCTATTTTCTCGAAAGCGTATGTCACCTGACATAAGAAAATATACTCCTTATTTATTTTCACTTGGAACATAAGCTCCATTACATCTGGGATTTGGGCCTGGTTTTTGTTCACTACTTTAGAACAAAAGCCCTTAGAACAATGCCTGGTACTTGGTAAGGTTCTCAAGGATATTTGCTGAATGGATGGAGGAACCACACAGACCTACAGTTATAACATAAAGGATGAAGGTAGCATAGCCCTGCTCACTTATTACAGAAATAATGATAGACAGGAATTATAAAAGGCCCCTGAGTGAGTCACAAAGATGAGAAGGACCATCTCTGTACAGTCTTGCTCTGTGCCCCTCTCACCCACAGCAAATCTAAAATCCTAGCTATCCTAACAGCCAAGCGCCCTGCCAGCAGAACTGCAGCCTAGCAAGAGAAACACTGACTTCAAGCTGTGCTCTTATCTTGTGCTCCCATCTCCACAAATCCAGGCAGCTGATAAACATTTAATGAAGGCCTACAAGGTCCATGCTCTTTGCCAGGTACTGTGGGCATTCCGAGGATTTAAGGGCTGGTCACTGATTTTCATAGAGGAGGGGATATGACTAAAATTCTGAACAGGTAACTAACCAAAAAAAAAAAAAAAAAAAAAACCCACTTCTCAGTAACTGTAAAATGTTTGATCCCAAACAGTAAGTACTACGGGATTTGTAAGAAAGGGAAAAGCAATCTCCTCAGCTGGGATGATTCCTGTGTAATAATTTAACGAGTCATGTTGGAGGTGTTGTATGTTCTATTCCTGAAAAGCTTGCTCCCATGAACTTAGAAGAAAAAAGAATGCTCATCTACTGCTACCAAGTGATAAGGCATGCTAAGTACCGGCGCCTAAATTTTCATATAATCCTTATGCATGAAAAATGTTGCTGCCATATCAGTAAACCAAGGGTGTTGCAGCCATCAAGCCATCACGTTATAGCCTCCAGGAGGGTGAGCCCTGAGGGAACTCAGGATGGCGACAAAGGCACTGCCAGTGCTGCTCCAGCTGCCAAGCCCTCAGCCACCTGCAGTCACCCCCAACTATGTACCCTGAGGGGTCTCGGGGTAGAAAAAAGCAGGATCCTGGCCCGACTGCTGAGGTGCGTATCAAAGGAATGATTTCAGGGAGCCAGATCTGTGCATCTTCCCATACAAGGAAAGGGGCAAAATTCCTTAAGCTGAGATATCTGGTTTTCTTTAATTAATAGTAATTTGTTGATATTCCGACTATCTGGTTTTGTTGCAAAAACTCGTACATACCCTGGCTCCCCTCTTTGCCTCTTTCACAAGAGTTATCTGAGATGCTGTGTCCCAGACTTAAGTCCTCAGTTTTGTCCAACAAATAAAATATAATTCTCGGCTTTTACGTTGATCATGTTTTTCAGCGGACATCCTTGTGACAACTCAGCAAACTTGGTCCTATTAGTCTCCTTTTTAGGGAAAAATTGAGAGGTTATACTACTTGCCAAAGGTGCTGCAGAATTACCCAATGCCAATGGCCATCCTCTGAAGACTGCACAGGACTGTGTATGGTCATGGACTAAACTGTGTTGCTGAGACTTAAGCACTGCAACATTCAGAGCTAACAATTACCAGACGCCCACAGTGCATGTGGCAGCAGCGTACAAGGGCTCTTGTGTCAGCAGGCGGCCTCCCCCTCAAATACACCTCCCCTATTATAGGGATTCAGGCATTTGTGCTGCACCAGACACACTGTTTATGTCTAAACTGACCTTGACATTTGGAACCTTCAGAACTATAAGAAAAAATCAACGTGGGTGTGAGAAATACTCTTTTCAACCTATAAATTAACTTAATCACTTATTCATCTTGGTTTAATTTCTGAAGACTGAGCAACAGTCTCCAATGAGAAACAGTCTTTGGTGGGGAGTCATGTGCTCAAGCTCTGGGTTCAGTGCTTTTGGCCTTTGAACATCCACAAAGGGACAGTGTGACATAGCACCCAGTTCACCCGACTTCAGGTCCAAGCATCAGGCGACCCATGTTTGACCCACTGAGGGTCCTGTGACAAGATCTCTCTACCACATTCACATTTGTACAATGAGGAAGGAAAGCAGACAGATTGTATTGTTCCTTCCAATTTCTACAGCCTGAGCTGACAAACTCAACACACTCACCGGAGGCGACTATAAACTCTAAGGACCTTGCAACTTTTCTTTTGAGCTCTTGACCTGATGAGACCCTTTTCAACTAAACTATTTCTCTCGAAAGATCTTCTCCAAGAAATGTGCTATTTCATAAGCCACCAAAAACACAAAAGCAATTAAATCCAGGAATGCAGTAAACTGTGATAAAGGTGTGTTCATTGACTCCTGCTGGTGTTTATATTGCTATTTCTCTTCTGCCTGTCAGACTCATTTCAGACTCCTACAATTACCGAGGGCAACCATCTCATCCAAAGACATCCTTGCCATTTCGTCTGTTTGAATTAGCAGGTGATTTCAGCAATTTCTGTGCAGCATCCTTATCATTTCAAATCACATTATAAACCAGCAGGATGCAAAATTATATTGGTTCATATAGTGTTTCAATTACCGTCTTTTCCATCGACCTGCACCCTGCCTCACTCGTTCACCTTCTCCATCAGTTATGGAATGTTTCCTTTCCCTTCTTTTGCTCCCTCTAAATGCTGCTTTGTTACTATGCCTTGCCTGAGATCTTTTCCATCTCTTCTCTTATCTCTTAGCTTCTCCTCCCTCCAACCAGGAAAACATTTAATGATGTGATACATAGCAGGCATCCTCAGGTTTTAGCTTTTGTGTTTCAGGTTGTGGTTTTTGTTTGTTTTCTATTCTCCAGCACTCATCCTATTCTATCTTCTACTACCAGGTTCCAATATTCGACTTCCAGAATTCATTCTGCATCTGTAGACTTGGGAAAGTGGAAGAGATGGAGTAGGAGACTCTTGGAGGCAAAACATACAAACACGTCTCCGTCATGTGGTTTGAAGCTCTGTGCTTCCCTCACCAAACAAATAACTGCAATGTCCTCTTGAAATTGTTGTTGGCCTCAGCAGTTTGAGAAATACTATTTTTTCTTTTCCAAAGCTATGACCTCTTTACCTTTATGAACTTTTACATTTATGCTTGAGATGGTTAGTTCAAGGATTACAGAGGCGCACTGCCAAGGTCACTGCCATGTTCTTGGGTGCCATGTCTTCTCATCAGGACTACTTCTGCAGCTACCTCCAGTCTCAATCTCTTTTGGTTCTTCTTCCACAAGCAGCCAGTGATCTTTCCAAAAGAAAGCCTTCTATTTCCAGTTCCTTATTTAAAACCACTTAACATTTCCCCTTTTCTATATGATAAAGTCCAAGCCTGAATGGTCAATGAAGAATGGAAATAGAAAGACTTTCTAAAAAGGTTTTTCTGAAGTTCCCCAGTGGCCTAGTGATTAAGGATTCGGTATTGTCACTCCTGTGGCTCAGGTCACTGCTGTGGTGCAGGTTTGATCCCTGGCCTGGGAACTTCTGCATGCCATGGGCATGGCCAAAATAACAAATAAGTAAAAATAAAAAGGGTTTTCTGTAGAGCATGGAGAGACTGGGTGGAAAAGTAGTAACAAAACTCAATTTGTGGACTGATATAGTCCATATCCTTTAGCGAAACTATCTGCTTCATCTTTCCATAATCCCACAGGGCAATAACAAGCCCTCTAACAGATGAGGAAAATGGGAGTGATTGCATAAATCGTGACTGACACATTAAACTGACCAGAGTTACTTAGCTAGTAAGTGATGGGGTCAAGATTCAATGCCAGATTTTCCTTATGTTAGAGTTTCTGCTCCACCCATCACACCACATTAGAGAGAGCATGAGAGAGTGAATAGGAAAAAAGATGAGCTAGATAGGAAGGTGGTTAAGATTATTATAAAGAAAAATGAATGGGAATTGAACTCAACTGAAAGCCAGCAAAGAAACCAGCTAAGAAAAGCTAAGAATTTTTATATGTCAGGTTCATTTCAAATATGATTTCATAGAGGGGTTTGAAGTCCTGAGGGACTGTTCAGACTTGACTCAATAGGAAATAGATAAGCAATGTTAGATTTTAAATTTAAGGAAGTGGTACTGAGCAGCCAAAGAAGAATTTTTGGAAGAGGAGTCTGGATAGAGTGGTTGGGTCCCTATGTCAGGGGTTAGGAAGAGGAGTGTGCCAGGACAAGAACTCAAGGGTAAATCTGTGGCAACAGGGGACATTGACAGGAGGGCTGGGGCAATGACAATCCAGGCTGGAACTAAATGTAAATGAGTACAAATGGTAAAAAAAAAAAAAAAAAAAAGGGCCAGGCCAGAAGAACAAAATTAGAGACTTGGACAGAACTTGAAAGCAAAGTTGAGAGCCAATTTCTTCTTTCAAGAGGTGGGTTCATAGGATTTTATTTCACTATTATTCTTCAGTATCAAGATATATGCCATGTGTATGCTCTCATCTGCTTAAATACTTCAGAAAAAGACTAATAGACACATTTTGACATGGAGGTGGGGAAAGTTTACAAAATGAAACACCCAGTTGCCATGCTAAGATGGAAAGCTGAAGATGAGGATGGGTCCATGAGGGCAGGGGCAGGAGAGATGGAAGTCAGAGAGGTGTCATCAGGTAAGACACACAGGGATGGGGCTCTTACAGGCCCTTCCAGTGATTTTATTTGCATATGCTCTGTGTGGTACTCTGCAACCTGGGTTCTTAAATTATCCAGTCTTCTTTTTTGGTTTATTTTTTGAAGGGGGCAAACCCGTGGCATGTGGAAGTTCCTGGGCTAGGGATCGAACCCAGACCCATGCTACAGCAATGACACCACCAGGTCCTTAACTGCTAGGCCACCTGGAACTCCATATCCAGTCTTCTTTTTCTTTTTTAATATCATCCCTGGCAAAGGATGGAAGAAGCTACTAAAGACAGGGAGTTAACGTAGAAGGCTTTTATAGAGTTTGAGGTGCTAAGGACTAAGTCTAGAATAGTAATGAGACACAGGAAAAAAAATAATAAACTGAAGGTTCTATTTTAAAAAGAGAAGTAGCAATAAGTAAGGATGGAAGCAGAGAGCACTTGTAGAAAAATCACATCAAAGACTTTTCTCTGTTTTTACCCCCTAGTTAACTCCTATGCTTACCTTCCTGTTATTGATCTTTTCATATTTAATCTGCCAATGAAGCCATAGGAGTTCTCGTATAATGGAAGCGGTGAGGAGAAATGAAGACGCGGAAGTGCCAAAGCTAAGATGCAATAAAATCACCTCCATACCATTAGCATGGTGGAAAATGAAAATGCAAGTTTAGCTCAGTATATCACCTCAGAAACACAATTTCAGCTCCATCGGCTACTGTAAAAATGCAAAATAATCATTCATTGAACGGCTATGGGTGGTGTGCTAAAAGATGACTTAGAGCAAGTGAAACACATGAACTCGGCAAAGAGCGGGGCAGTCCCATATGCAGATGCTGCAAACACTAAGGCCATAATATCTGTCTCCAGTAATACCACAGTGTGTTCGACATTCCAAATCCATGGTGAGTCTCTAGCTGAGTTTCTCCTCTACTGAAACCTCCTCGGATTATTTCCTACCACCACCAGCAGTGTGTGCTTCAGGGAATACAAACACACTTTTATATTAGCCTGAGTAAAATAAAATTCGACAAGGAAAATAAATAAATCATATATAGATGGTCATATATTTATTATTATTCCCCCATAATCGCAGCCCTCCCTGAAAGAGGAATGTTGGGCTTGGCCACGTGATTTGTTTTGATCCACACAACAGGAGCCGAAGTGATGTATAGACAGCCCTTCTGACTCAACACTCTAAGACTCATGAAGGACTCTCATCTCTGCTATTGTTTCTTCTGCCTTAAGACATTCATATCATAACATAGGGCCTGTTCCTTCAGACAGAGTCACAGAATAATAACCTGTAAGGATCGTATAACGTAAAGGAGAAGAATACTTTCCCGTTATAAATTTTAACAATTTCACAGAGCCTAGTCTGTACTGACGGAAACAATCATGAACCGTAAAGCCACTTTGACATTATTTTTAGATACGGAGAGTCAGCTTGGTGTAGTGGAAAGACCATGAGTTTAGCAGCTAAACAGCCTGTGCTTCAATCCTGTTTTAGCTCCTTTCGTAGAGTTTACCTTGGTCATTATTTAGCCTCCCTGAACCCTGGTTCCCTCCCCCATCCCAAGGTTAAATAATGAGCTTTCCTCTCAGGGGGATTGTTGCAGATGAAGAGGTATCACGCGTGATTCACTTAGTACAAATAAGGTTCTCAAAAACACTAGTTACATCAAAAGATGTATAAGATGTTGTATGCCTTTATTGCTTATGGCAAAAAGTGATCACTTTTCTATACTAAAATTCAAGGCATATGCTTACAAATAATAGAATGTGATATCCTAACTCAGGTCTATATTGAGAATCAGAATGTATGGTTCTTAAACTTATACGTCCAAAGAAAGGATTTGAGGCTAAGTCATCAACGCTGTATTAAAGAAGCTTGCCATGCAGTTGGGTAACTACTAATCACACAGGAGATATCAGTAAAAACACAGGACATTCTATCTAATGTACATATGTCGAACACGAATTACTACCATGTATGGAGTACTTTGTATGTGTCAGGTATTATACTCAGTGATACACATACATTCTTATGTTTCTCATTATCATCTGCATTTTATAGGTAAGGTTGATGCAGCTCAGAAAGGAAAAGCCCAGGCTAGGAAGTAACAGAGGCTGCATACAAACCCAGGTCCATGGCTCTGCAAAGCTCTTAACCACTGCCTCCCTTCATTAAGAGTTCCCTTCCCTGCTCCGGTATCAGGAGGCCCGCAGGAGTGAGGCTTAACCACTCTATGAGATAGATCTCGTCCCCTCCATGGAGTGAAAACACAGGGGCTCTCCATGTTTTCCAGTGTGTAGCACGCCCACCTACACTACATGAAATTTTAACAGCAGGTCTCAGCAACTTTTTGTTTGGCAGGTGGAGGAACTCAAAGGAACAGGCAGAAGCCAATTTAAAAGGAAAAAAAGGTCTGAAGGTGAGGTGGGAAAAAGTAGTGTTCAGTTAATTTATCTAAGTTTCTCTTCCAGCTGAGAAGTGAACTCTCATCACCTTGTGAAATCAGGCAAAACAAAAGCCTTCCCACACATGTCCCAAGTGACGCCAATATGCAAAGAACTCGCCTTTGCCCGGCTGTACTTGTAGCATTAAGCTGGGTAGGGAGAGGAAGCTGGTATGATTCACAGGCAGGGATACAGCCTGCATAACTGTAAAAAGGAGAGGAATTTGATAATGAGTAAACATATTAATTAGCTTGTATCTAGATTCCTGGAGAAAACCAAACTTTCCCTTAGAACACCTATGCTTTTCAATTTATAAGACAATATTTAGGCTGGCTTCACTTCAAAAATTACCTTTCTTAATGAAATATAAGAACATTTGCAATAAATAGCAATACAATTATGAATAAAACTTTCAATATTTCCCTATCTCAAAAAATGAAAAATTTAAGAGCCCTTGAGCTGTTGAAATTCAGACCATTAATCAAAGAAAGCAGTTCCTCTCTCTCTCTCTCTCTCTCCCACTCTTTACCTCCCTTCTCCCCTCCCTCTCTCCATCCCCTCCCCTTTTGCCCCCTCCCCAATACTAAAAAAGGAAGTATTTCATTGTACAATGTCAAGAACCCAAAGGAGGCTATGAGGCAACATATCTCTTAAGGGAACTGTTCTTTCTTTGAGAATGCATTTCTAGGAGTTGCACAGATGCTGAATTCTGATATTTCTGAATACCAAAGCAACGCAGATGTCCATTTTTGCTTTCAACTCTTTAGAGACCAACAGAACAAGGAGACATAGAGGCAGTTTAGACCATTTCAAAAGGGCAAGTCAAAAATGAGACCAGTTTGGGGCATAGGTATATTTCTATTTTCTTATTTCTATGCTATCTCTTTCAAAGAGCTGCTGCTCCAAGACCTTCAATGACTAGTGATCCTCCACTAAGGTCTTCACTGAATAGCAAGAAACAGACAGGAATGAATGTGTTACCCATGTTACATCACTTGATTTCTCTCAAAAATAAACTGAGATAATTACCATTTCTCCTTTATATCTTCCCAAACTGGGTAAGAGGGTATATCACAATCCAAAATCTCATCCAAGATCACACAGCAAGTAAATACAATATGTCATGAATTTAAACTAACTCCAAAGCCTGGAAGCCTGTGTTCTCTTGGCTTTACAGCTAGAATGAAAGGAATTTAAAAGGAGTAAAACTGACCCTTCTCCTTGCTCCTGCATTGGGTCTTTGACAGTTTACTGTTTGTTGAACTCCACACTGCTGAAGAAAGGTGTCTCACACTCTGAATTTCTGGCTATCTTTACCACCTCCGTTAATAGTCCGCCCTCCTCCAATATCGAAATGGGAGACAGATATCCATTTGCAATTGTTTTCTCTAAAGGAGAAAAACAGTTTAACTGTTTTCGAATGCAGTTTCACTGGATGCGCTGCACCTAATGAAGCAGACAGAGTGACTCCGTGCTCCCAAAGAGTTTGCAATTAAGTTCAGGAAACAGAGCACAAGCTCATTCAACAATTAAGGACCTCTTATACACCAGGTACTGTTCCAAATTTCCAAGAAGTTTTGAAACAGTGATTTTTTAATTTATTTTTTATTACAGTTGATTTACAATGTTCTGCCAACCTCTGCTGTGCAGCAAAATGACCCAGTCATACATATATATACATTCCTTTTCTTATGCTATCTTCCCTTGAAAATGTTTTGAATGAACAATATTGCTGAAGACCCAGGGGAAGTGATGACAATATATGTTATGTGTTTGCCATCACAATCATATCCCATGCGTAAAGAGGAATTCTGGATTCTTCTCCCTCCCGCCCTCCTTCCTCCCTTTCTCCTTCTCTTCCTTCCTTCTCTCTCTCTCTTTGTTGGTTTCAAGTTTACAGTTAGAAACTTTACTAAAGAACTCCAGGGACAACTCACAGGGAGAATTAAATTAAATGAGTTTGTTAGTATCAGAAACTTAAATCTCTGGTTAGCACCAGTCTAATACCAAATACTGAACTAATTGAGACACTAAGGTTCTCTAAGGTTGATTTAGATTCTGAAGCAGCAACTCTTTTTGGTCTTCTGGGTAGAAGTTCATTTTACAGGTAATAAAAAGAAGTGCTTTTGAAGTAGGATGAATGAAAGCCTGGTTCTTCCAGAAGTCTAGGAAGTGGCCTTTCTGTTCTAAATGGTTATGAACTTAACTACAATATGAAACAGAGACAATTTCAGAGATGAAACAAGGCAGGGTGATGGTGGTCAATGATTCTAGCAACATAAAGTAGAACGATACATATTATGAGGTTAAACCATTTGTCTTCAACCGATGGATAATGCAACAATTTTTAGGCCTGAAAAGGAACATAAATAAGTAATCATACGTGGTTGGATCAGTGATACACACTGTCTGATTCTACTTATGAATCACTGTACTTGACTGTATTATTTATTTATGTTATTTACAGACTTAGGATTGAAACCCAAACACTCTGCTGAGAGAAAACTTCTTAAGCTTGCAAAACTGCTGAAGTCCAGCACTCCAGAAAGCAATTTCCCCCACTCTGGATTATATCCATGACATTTAACACAAGTGATTAAACTGCTAATAGCAGTTTTGCTCAGCAACTTCCACCAGCTTTTACTGTCTGTATCCCAAAGCCTCATCTGTGCCAGGACATATCATCTAAAGATGAAACATAAGAACTGTACAGTGAATCTAAGGCATATATTCTGCTTAATGGGAATGTTGGACCGTGCTTTTTAATGAGCAAATGTCACACTTTTCAAAATACACTATAGAAGGATTTTATAAATTGGTTCTCATTGAACCCGTACTCCCAGGGAAGGTGACTGAAAGCCTTCTTGACTTAGATTCACTACCACTAAAAAAAAAAAAGAATGCGTGATTGATTTTCCACTATGTCACAGAGTGCCCCCTGCCCCCATATCTTCTTTCTCAGCAAGTTGAAGCTACTGAACTTTGCTAATGAATTCATGTCAGTGGGCAGAGGCAGCTGAGAGCCAATGCCAGTTCAATGTCTGAGCTTTCCTTCAGCAGAATGTTGACTTACTGCTGATAGGATAATAAATGTGAGTAAAATGGAATGGAAACCAGCCTTTATCTCATCCTTACCTCATGCCAGGCCTTGCTCTAAGTTGTTTACGTACAAGCTATAGGACAGGGAGTCTGATGACATGGGGTTTGCACACTGACAGTGTCACCTCTCAGTATGTTATTTTGTTTCTCTGCGGCCCACTTTTCTCATCTTCAAAAAGGAACTAGTTATTCTTACCTTTGGGTTGTTATGAAATCAAACTAAGATAATGAAAGGTTGATTTAAGTTCCAGGAGCAGCAAACACTTGTGATCTCCTGAGTTAAAGTTCACCTTAGAGGCAATAAAAATAACTGCTTTTCACACAGAACAAATTTTAGGTTCTTCCTGAAGTCAAGTGGCTTCTCTGGATTTCCAAATGGCTAGACTTCTCAAAAACCACGTGCACTGAGTTATGTACTTATTCATCAAAGAGGGCGTAAGGGGAAAAGGTGGGCTTTTATTTCAGCCCTTATCATGTGCTAGTTTAGCATTTTCTTTGTTTATAAAATAGACTATATACAAGTTGAGGGCACTTCGTTTGCAAGAAAATAATAAGTACACATCTCTGGGAAGAAATGGCATTAGATATTCCCAAAATCTGTAATTTTAGAGAGGTCTTTAGAGCAGGCAGTGGAAACATTTCTAACATAATTAAATTACTGCTTCCAGTAGCAGTTTTTGCTTTGAAAATAACAGATTAACAGATAGTGTTTGATCATACGCAATAAGGAAAACAAATCATTCCCCTTCATTTTTCCAAACTGAAAATCTGAAGTCCAAATCTCTTCTGAGAAGTCCATAAAGCCAAACAAAGAGAAAGGTTAACTGTCCACCACAGACTACTCTCCAGCACCTGTCCACTAAGACAGATCTGTTCCCATCTTTTGCCTTTTCTTCTATTTGTTCACAGAGAACCTTCAAGATAAACAGCTCTTCCCGCTTCTATTCTTGTTGCTAAAGCCACAAATTCCTGGAGGGTTTCTTGGCCAGTAGGGCAACCTTTGTAAACATCCACAGCTTCTTCCCTTTCAGCCCCTATCACACAGCTGGACCTGGCGTGTGTATGGCCAAAATGAGCACACTGTGGGAAAAACGGATGGTAACATCATGGAAAGAGAAACACGTTCAAGAGAGATAAATACGGAGGAAGAGAGGCCAAGTGTAAGGGGTGACTATGGAGCCCTGTCAATCATGAGGCGCATGACAAACACTTTTTGGAGGTATGAACAGAGACTATAAACTCACAGGTGAGCTGCTCTAATATTCACTGTATGAGTTTGGAGAGTGCTGGAAAGACGAATGCCAAGAACACCAGTCTTTTCTTGGAAGAAAACAAAGGGGTTAAATATTAAGGCGTTTTTTTTTTTTTTTTTTTTTTTTTTTTTTTTTTTTTTTTTTTTTTTTTTTTTTTTTTTTCCCTAGCCCAGCATTTCCTAAACTATGTTCCATGGAATCCTGAGCATTCATAGAAATGATCTGGAGAAAAATGGTTGCTTTCAAATAAGTTTAGAAAATGTGAATATTTTGAATACAGACGTTTTCATTGACTTCAAAACCCTCGCATGTAATGTGTACCACTAAAACCGAGGTACAGCAGGCAGAGTTTCCCAAACTAATTAGAGAGTAGATGGCTTTTCCATTTTCAAAACAAAAACTGAAGATACCCTTGTACCATGGAACATTACTTAGAAAAGGTTGTCTCACATTCATTCTGGGCTATTTATTCTACATTGAGAGCCAGATTTCAACATCCAGAGTGCAGGGATCTTTTTGTTTGGGTTAGTGTTCTACCCTCAAGGCCTAACATAGGAATGACACTCAATAAATACCCATAGGGTTAGTTTAGTGTTTGGAGCTCTAACTCTGGAGAGAGACAGGCTACATTCTCATCTTTCTCATTTGGCTTTTTGACATGTGAATTTAGGTATTTATTTAAACTTTCTAAGGCTCTGGTTACTCACAGATAAAATAGGGCCAATCAGAGCATCTTCTTCAGAGAAATGTGTATAACTGGGGAGCAATTTGTGTAATGCATATAAAGAGTTTATAGAACAATAACCTTATCTGGGAGTTCTACAATAAACGCTGTCTTTACTGTTGTGTTTACCAATATGTAATGATCTGTCCTGGTACATACACTTCTTTAGCACTAAAGCTTGTCTGGGAAGCAGTCATCTCTATCAAAGACTATGACATTAAATACATTTTTAATGTCACCTAATCAATGAATACAGACATGATAATAAGGAGATTAAATAAGTCTCAGCAAAGAGTGATCTATGCTGATGTTTGATTACCTCTTGTTTCATTTGGGCTAGAAAAACAGAAAACTGAATAACCAAAACTCAAATGACCTTCTATATCCCTAGTCCCCCAAATCATCTTTGCTGCTAAAATAGAGTGAAGAATTACAATTTGGCCGCACCATCTGAATAGAAAGAAGACAGGGGAGCAGGAACACTGAACTCAGAAATCCAGCTCTCGGTTTTTCCTTCACTGACTTACCCTGAGGCAGTTAGTATCTTTAAGCTCAGTTTTCTCATTATCTCTGTAAAATATGGAAAATTTTTACAGGACTCCAGTAAGGGAATTGCTAATTAATAATTGTACAAGGAAGTCTGAAAATACAGGTCCTATTAGCTTCAGATTTACCTATTTTAATACTGTGATAATACGTTTTTTTGCTAGGAAACTGGTAGGGCTGGAGTGGGAGAAACCAATATTATTTGTGTGCCAATGTGCCAGTCACTGTTTTTCATTTAAATTCTACCACAATGATCTCACACAGGGAATAGGATCCATTTTTTGCTAAGTAAACCATAAAACTAGGTTTCAGAAAGATTAAGAAAGTCATTCAAGAACACCCAAACAGTAAAATCAGGATTTAAAACAATATCTGATGAACTTCAAAGCTCCTGTCTTTTCATTATACTACCCTAACGTTCCTCTTTTTTCCCAGTTACTCCTAGGATTTATTTATTTATTATTGTTTTATTAAAGTATAGTTGATTTACAATGTTTTTTCAATTTCTGTTGTACAGCCAAGTGGCCTAACCACATATAGTTCTCAGTGCTGTATAGTAGGGCCCCATGGCCCATCCATTCCAAATATAACAGTTGACATCCCAAACACCCAAACATTCTTTTATCATGACTTTCCATTCACTTCTTTAACACTTGCTCTATTCCAAGGATTACCTTAATCTGAGGTCCTTCAAAAATAACACAGACAGAAAGAAAAGTAAAACCACAGCAAGGTAAGGTATCACCTTACATCTTTTAGAATGGCCATCATTTAAAAGATAAGAAATGAGGGGAGTTCCCATCATGGCTCAGCAGAAATGAATCCGACTAATAACCATGAGGACGCAGGTCTATCCCTGGCCTCGCTCAGTGGGTTAAGGATCCGGCTTTGCCATGAGCTGTGGTGTAGGTCACAGACACGGCTTGGATCTGGCATTGCTGTGGCTATAGCATAGGCCAGTAGCTATAGCCCTAATTCGACCCCTAGCCTGGGGAATTTCCATATGCTGCAGGTGTGGTCCCAAAAATTAAAAAAAAAAAAAAAAAAAAAAGAAAGAAAGAAAAGAAAAGAAGAAGAAAAAAAAAAAAAAAAAAGGAAATGAGAATTGGAGGCCTGGACATGGAGAAAAGGGAACTCCTGCATACTGCTGGTGGGAATGTAAATTGGTGCAGCCGCTATGGAAACAGTAAGGAGGTTCCTCAAAAGAAGTAAAAATAGAACTACTATGTGATTTAGCAATCCCACTTCTGGGCACACATCCAAAGGAAATGAAATCACTGTCTTGAAGAGAAATCTGCACTCCTATGTTCATCCCAGCACTATTTATAATAGCCAAGAAACGGAAATAAACTAAGTGTCCATCAGTGGATGAATACATAAAGAAGTTGTAGAATATTATACAGTCATGAAAAAGAAGGAAATCTTGTCATTTACAACAACATGAATGGACCTGGAAGGCATTATCTATGTGAAATAAGTCAGACAGAGAAAGACAAATACTGTATGCTCTCACTTATACGTGAAATCTAAAAAACTCCCCCCAAAACTCATAGAACAGTGAACAGACTGATGGTTGCCAGAGTCAGGAGGTGGAGGGTGGTGGAAATGAGTGAAGCTCAAAGGGTATAAACTTCTGGTTATAAGAGGAAGAAGTTCTGGAAATATACTATATAGCATAATAACTATAGTTAACAATACTGTATAGTATACTTGAAAGTTGCTAAGAAAGTAGATCTTAAAAGTTCTTATCACAAGGAAAAAACTGTAACTATGTGAAGTGGTGGATGTCAATTAAACTTACCATGGTGATCATTTTGCTATATAGACATATAGCAAACCATTTTAAACCAATACCATGTTACATGTCAACTATATCGGTAAAACTGGAAAAAATAAGAGTCCTCAAGAATTTTATCGGCAAGGTATACAAAACTCCACGATGTAATTTTTTCACAATGCTAGAAGTCCTTTCTATTCTATTATATATCTGACAACATCTAATATCATGCTACAACCCTGATTTTTATTTTTGGTGCTAAAAACTGTGATACTTTATATTTAAAGTGTGCCCCACACATAGCTCCCAAATTAACAAATTATACCTAGCATCCATAAAAAACCACCGAGTAGGTATATTCTTATGAATACATTTTCTATATACATGAATATACATATCAATTATATTTTTATTAATAAAATGTTTTAATAGAAAGCGTAGAAAGAATTGGTCTAAAATTTGCACCTACTCAAGTGGACAGATCCCTAGAATTCTATCTTTATCCATTTTGCATGGCTGTGCCGTTCCTGAATTTATGTAGAGAATAAGCCTAGTTAAGGGTTCAAAGAAAAAAAGAGCACTGATTATCTGAGTCTGAGGATGTGATGAGAAAGTGAGGTGGTGGAAAAGGGAGCAAGTTGGATGACCTTAAAGTTAAGAATACCTTGCAACCCCTGCCCGTTCCCCTAGATGGCTCCCGGTGTCAAGCAGCTCCCTATCAGCAAAAACTGCCCTAAATCTTCAGCTTATTTTAGCTCATTTGTAATCAGAGTCAGGCAGAAAGAAGCAAAGAAGTTCAGTCCTTTTGTGATTTCATGAATCATCGGACAAATGTGCTGAGTGAAGGAGGAAGGTAGTCCCAGTGCCACCAGGGACAGTCACCTAAATAAAGCATGGGGGTGTTCAGGGAGCCCCAGTATTAAATACAGTGGAATATCAGCAAGTTAATCAGTGGAATGGCCAGTGTTGCCCTGACCACATCCGTCCTCCACCTCCCACGCAGCCATGACGTAGCATTCTTGCTGATACATATGGAGTCGTGGTTAGCAAAGGAGGGCTCTCAGACCAGCCACAAAGAGCAACATCACATGAGGCCTCACAAGAAACCTGAACTCTCAGGCTTCAGATCAGATGTACTGAAACTAACTCAGCAGCCTGTGCCCTAACACACCCTTTAGGTGGTTTGGATGCACGCCAAAGTCTGAGATCATCCATCTGAGAACATTACACACATGGGCAAAGAGAAAGCTATTTAGCGTATTACCCCGAGTCCTTTTTGAATTGGGAAAGAAAAGGAGGCCACACTAAGTTCCTACGGTAAATCAGACAGCTGACAATTCATTCAATACCCCAACCTCATTAGGTACATATGAGGATACCCATCCTCAACTTGACAAGGCATGAGGCTCCACGGAAACGACTGTCAGCAGTCAGCCTCCTTCAAAGTGCTCCCCACTGCTTAGTTCTCATTCCCAAGATAATGTCTGCCTAGGAAAAGAGTCCTTTACCGATTACTTATACTGGACTTGAGCGTGGACACTGTCTTCATTTTTTTTCCAAGCCAAGATATATTAATGATTAAAAGAAAAAGGAGGGTACCACATATCAAAGAGGTACAAATGACTTAAGTATTGGTGAAACATACATTGCTGTGGGGAGTCATCACTTGTTACAGCCACTTGGGAAGGCACCTGGCAATATCCTTGAAAGTTGAGATGCACACATCTACGACTCAGTAACTTCATTTTTATGCATAAACCCTAGAAACTCTGGCACCGTTGCACAAGGATTTGTGCTTAAGGATGTTCATTGCAGAACTGTGCATAATAGCAAAAATTGGAAACAGTCAATAGGAAAGTAAACTGTTTAGTCATTCATTGCAATACTGTGTAGTAGTGAAGATGAGTGATATAAAAATGATCACAGAAGGATAAACACTACATGATGCCATTTATGTGAGGTGTTAAAACCAAGAAAATACTATCATACACTGTTCATGATTTCATGATGTACTATCGTATATACCTGTGCATGTAGAAAAAAATGAAAACATAAATAAGTATGATATGTTACTACATTAGGACTAACTTCAGGTAGGAAAGAAGGTGAAAAGGAAGAGGGGGATTCAGTGTTTGCTAAGCCTGTTTTATTCCCTAGAAGTGGAGCTAGGAAGCAAATCAGAAATATGGAACATCTGTTAGCTCTGCATTTTAATCCATGGATGGCTATTGAGTTGCTTTCTATGTTTCTCTGTATGTTTCCAACATTGCATAATTTTAAAAAAATTAATTGAAAAATAAAATATTAATTTGGACATAATAGTACCTTGAAAAGTTTACAATGTATTCTGAAAACATTTGATGTAAGTTTTTTCAATTTTTTTAGTCTGTTTTGCTCACTGGAAATGCAACGTTTCTAGAATAGTAGCAGGAAAATGGTAGACATCCCATAAAGAGTTATTCACAAACAAATGGATTTTATTTTTAAACAAATTTAAACATTGCCTTTTTAATTCTATCATACCACAAAACTTCTCCAATTTCTGCATTCCTTTTTAGGCTTTTCAGTATGCATATTATTTTACAGTATAACCAAAATGCATATATCATTTTTATTTTTCACTTAACATTGTATAATGAATACAATTCCCTTATCTAATCTTCATTCTTCCCAAGAAAAATCCTTATTTGATGCAGTATAACTTAATCACTGCTCAAGAGGTTTCTAATTTTATACTAATATAGATAACATTCTAATAAATATTGCTATATGAACAGTTTTGTTCGTATAGCTTTTTTCTTATGTTACATTATTTCTTAAAGACAAATTTCCAGAAATGGTATACCTGGGTCATTGGGGCTTAGACATTTTTATGGCCCTTTTCATCTACTATATGCTTAAGTGGTTATACAAATGTATACTGCCATGAGCAGGGTACAAGTTACCCTGCCATTCATTCCTTTCCCTATTCATCTTACTAGACTCCTAGTTATGGCATCATGCGATTGGGAGGGATCATAAAGATCAGGAAACCAATAATAAGGATGATTTACACTTACTTGGTTTCTGCTATAAACACACACTGTCTTAAATGCTCAACATAAATTATCTCTACTTCTTCTAATAACCCTGCTTGGTAGGTATTATTATCTCCACTTTTTTAGATGTTAAAACTGGGGTTCCCAGAGTTTAATTATCTGTCCACAGTGGCCAGCTAATGATGATGTATAAGGATTCAAAGTCTACAACCTTCCTATTATTTCATGATTTCTTCTCAACAAACAAAGCTTGGAAGTATGAAGGTAGAACCCATACTTTGTACTTGGACTACTGGAGTAGGGTGGCTTCAAAGAGATAAGATCTACATGTTCCTAACTACCAGAGGCAGGAAATAAATAGCTCATCTTTTGCTCTCAGACTCATTTTTTCTTCAGGTAGCCATACACAAATGCCCCTATCTAGAGTGCTATCCAGGCCAGTGAAGTTTTCTGCAACTCTACCTATCCATCAGCTCAAGGGCCATTCTTACAGAGTTCTGAGTGTTAGGAGAAAAAAATCTAAACAAACAGGTCCTGAGATTTAGAATGGAAGAGCAATGCTGAGTATCCCCGAAGCTTTGGAATCACTAAAGGGAGGGATATAATAAATATCCATATAGCTATGTGTGTGTGTTCATGTGTAGGTATGTATGCACACATGTATGTGCATATACAAACTGCCAATCTTGCTACGTTTTACTACCATCAAATTCATCCCATGATTTAATGCTCACACACAGGGAAAAACTGGCCAAGGTATGTAAGTAGCAAGTCTGTAAGAGATAAAAGTATGAATATTCCTGCTAGCTGTGTGTGACTTAAGGGTAAGAACAGGAATTTGGAATTAGATCAGTCTTAAGATTCCCATTCCACCATTCACTCACTATATGATCTCGGCTAAGATTCCTCAGCTCAGTTTTTTCATCTATGTATCCAGTAGTACCAATATTATTGAGTTAATTGTAATGAATATAGTCCCCATAATGTACTAAGCACTAAATGATTAAACATGTCCTAAATTAAACCATTTTAGCCATCACTACCATTATCAGCATCATTATTCATCTGTTTAATAGAGAGATAAATATGGATTTGTAACTGCAGGTTCTTGGGTGAGGATACAGGATACAAAAAGATATTGCATGCAAAGTGGCTAGCACAGCACCTAGCATAGCATAAAGTATATACAACATGCATATATCAGTTTAGGTTTATATTGGTGATCTCAGGTACATGGGATGGAAGAGGCGCTTCTCAAATTCAGAATCTCTTTTCATCATTCCAAAGACTACACGTCCTTAACATATCTGAATGCTCTCTGAATCTTTCTGCCTCTCTCTCACTTCCCTTCAATGTCTTCCCTGTTTTACCCTCATCCTCCTCAGCTTTCTGCTACCCTATCCCTTTCTCCTCCCTCATTTTTATTTCTCTTTTTCAGTCAGCCTCTAGGTAACTGCTTCCCTTATCTGCTATCTTATCTCTAGATCTCCATTCAGAATAAACTAATTGGAAGTCAAAGGAAACCAAGTAAATCAACTAACATGTATGGTCATTTTAAGAAAAGTCTCTTGCCTGTTATATGTATGGACATTGTAAAAAGTCACGCATTTAAAAAGATATATACAATAGGTTATCTATTGTTTTGCAGTTCATATGCTTAAAAGATTTCATATCATTTAATGTATTGCTTTTTGAATATTTTCCCGTTACTTGAAGTGCAAAATGAATTGATCAACATATAAATCATATGCAAATTTTAAAATGTGCATATTAATGTTGTTTTGAAGAATAGTTGCATTTTAAGATAGAAGAACTTCCACAGAAGCAAATACTGATTTTATTATTCCAATCACAGACTGAATCAAACAGCAATTACTATTGCGATGCCTTTTAAAAATATACTTAAGTTAATAACCAAAATATTCCCAGTTAACCTATGATCAGGTGACAGAACATTCCTAGTAGATGGTTAGTGGTCTAGTGAAAATAACAGGAGACAGCAGATTCAGACATCTAGATATGAAACATGGTTATCCAATTTAGCTTCTATGTGAATACGACATTTCTGATCTTCAAATTTCCTTTTCTGTAAAGTGAAAATAATTATATTAACTTCCTAGGATTGTTGAGTGATTGAATGAATGGCACATATTATGAGCCAGATGCAGTTTTTTTCCAGCCACAGAAACACAGGATCTGAGCCACACCTACAACCAATGAGCCATTGCTTCATCCCACAGCAATACCAGATCCTTAACCCACTGAGTGAGGCCAGCGATAGGATCGAACTCGCATCCTCAATGATACTAGTCAGGTTTGTTACCACTGTGCCACAATGGGAACTCCCCAGATACAATGTTAGGTGCTGTGGTACAACCATAAACAAAACAGACAAAAGTCCTTGCCTGCTCTCTTGTAGGTTACATTCTGGTGGAAAATAGATAACTACATAAAGAATACACACAAAAAAATAATAAACATGAATGACCTTTTTAGGATGGAATGAAGTAGTCATTAAAGACATCCAACAGATATCTCTGTTTTCATTTTTGCAGACTTATCAGCTGAATTTAAACCAGTTAATGCATTCCTACAAATTAAAACAGTTTCCTCTCTGGCTTCTATGATTCCCACTCTTTTGATTATCATACACTTCACTCTAAGCTTCCAAGTCTTCTTTGCTGGCTCCTTTCCCATTCCTGACCTTTAAACATTGGCGTCTCCTAGGTTCAATTCTGGACCCTCTCCTCTTCTTCACCTCTATTTCTTCCTAGGTGATTGCATCTAGAATCTCATGATTTTAAATATCATGTATAGTTAAAGATTATGAAATATATATCTCTAGCCCTGACTTCTTCTGCTCATCTACAGATGTTTTTTGAAACACGTAACATGTAACATGTATTGGTTGTCAATGCCCCAAACCACTTTCTACCCCCATCTCAGTAAATGGCATCCTACTTACATTCTCTCACGTATCTCTAAAAACTAAGAAATTACCCTCTGAATTCTCCCTAGTATTTATCCATCAGAACTAACACACCAAGTCCTTTCAAATCTATCTCTAAATATACCTTGAACAACTTACTCCTCTCCATCTCTATTACCTACTCTGTAATAAGCCATAATTATTTCTCATCTATAGTACTTAAAAGGGTCTCCCCAAATTCATTCTCTCCTCCGTAGTTATCAGAGTAAACATCTGCAGACTTACATCATAGCATGGGTGGTAGCTACTGTCCAATGACTGTCCCCAATAAACTCTTGTTTCAAACCCCTTTTAGTATGCTTCCACAAAACACCTGGATTTTCTATGGCTTGCATCAACTAATGCAATATGTCAGAAGTTACCTTATGCCAATCTGGGCTTAAACCTTGAGAAAACTTGGCAGCTTCTGCTTTGGGGAGCTATGAGTCTCTAGGTAACAGTTCTGGTGCAGTTATCTTAACATCACTGTCAAACATCCAGATGAGTTCAACTCTGAATGACCTCTCAATACAACCACTTAAGTGACCTGAAGCAAGACCACAGAAGAATTTCCCAGCTGAGCCTAACTAACTCACAGAAAAATGAGAGATAAAAATAAACCATTGCCTTAAACCACTAACTTTGGGCATGCCTTAGCCATTAGCAACAAAAAATAAAATTAGCAATAAAAAATAAAATAGGAATTGATATCCTAACAAAAACCTAATATACAACACTGGCTTTGGAATTGAGTGGCAAGCAGAAACTAGATGGACTTATAAGAGATTGTTTATGAAGTCTGAAAGGAAGAGGAAGACACTGTTATTGGAGGGTGGAGAAAGGGCTATATGTGTTATATTCAAGTGGAAATTTATGATCTGACATCATCTCTTGCATTAACATGAAAAATAGAAAACATAACTAGTGAACTTAACCATTTGGCTAAAGAGATCTCCAGGAAGAATACTGAAAGGGACAACTTTTTTTGTTTTAAACTGTATTAATAAGTACTAATAACAATCAACCAAAGAAGGAAATATTCAGTTTTCAAACAAACTCTAGAAGAGATATTACCAATCCAAACTTAGTAGGTTGGAAAAGAAAAGGGTGTCTTATTCTTAGTTCAGCAGCCAGTAAGGCTCTCAAAGTAAAGAATGGCTTCAGATGAAAAAAAAAAACAAAACAAAAAAAGCAAAAAAAAGAAAAAAAAAAAAAACAAATCCAGAGCACTGTCAATAAAACATGGCCTTAGGAAAGAGGTTAGATCAAAACGATTAAACCTCAGAAAAATTGAGGCCATTCCTGGTAGACTCTCTTGACTAGAAAAAAAAGCTTTTAAGGCTCTTAAGGATGTTGTCCCATAGCAACTCTGAGCCCAAAGTTGAAAAGAGCCTATTTCAGAGATTTATGGTTCTGTCTCATAAAGCACATTTATAATCTGATATCCAGGAAGACAACAAAGTGTTTAAAAGAATTATATGAGCTTAGACTGAAAGGAACAGAGACATCTTATAGGCAAAAAGAGGATAAGAAAGCAACTTAGCTCTAAACATAGGCCATTATTTATGAAGAATTATACTACCAAAGATAGATCCAGGAGTGCAGGTAATAGAGATAAGACCTGAAGAGAACTACCCCTAAAGAGCACAACTGGTCTCTTATCAACGTGCAGTATCTGCCCCTGCAACAATGAATTGGTGATTCCCTAGCTTGATTTCAGCATTATTAGAAATCAGTGAATGCTATGCACCTCCCCAGTTCTGGATTCCCTGTTGTGTCTATTCCAGTATCTATTGTTTTACATCTATCTCTGTCTTAACATTTTATGTGGGGTATGTGGGGAAAAATACAACTTGTGTCCTTGGTTCACAGATCTTCAGATTTTCTGGTGTCATATCTGTACCCACAGTGGATTGAGATGATGAGATCTTGGATTTTAAGCCTGAGTCTGATGTTTTAATTGGATCAGAGTTGAGGCTTTGAGGCTGGAGGGAAGGATATTTTGAATGTGGGAGGGATACAGAACTTTTGGGGGTAGAGGACAGACTATAGCAGTCAGCCTCTAAAAATCTCCCAGTGAATCACAGCTTCTGACATTCATGCCCTTGTTTAGTCTCTTCCCACAGGAATGCTGGGCTGGCCTTTAACTAATGAAATGCAACAGAAGTAACACTGCCGGTCTCAGGATTAGGCCTTCAGGAGGCATGATAATATAGTCAATTAATATTTGACAAGGGAGCCAAGAATACTCAGTGGAGAAAAGATAGTCCCTTCAATAAATGGTACTTGAAAAACTTGATATTAACATGTAAAAGATTGGTAGTAGGATATCCTACTACGCCACTACCAAAATTAACTTGAAATGAATTAAAAACTTACATGTGAGACCTGAAATCATGAAACTCCTAGAAAACACAGGAAAAAAACTCCCTGACATGGGTCTTGGTAGTGATTTTTTGGAAATTACACATAAACCTAAGCGACAAAACAAAAATAAACAAGTCAGACTGCATCAAACTAAAAACATTTTGTACAGAAAAAAGAAAAATCAACAAAGTGAAAATACAGCATCAGAACGGAAAAAATATTTGCAAACCACTTATCTGATAAGAGACTAATATCCAAAATATATAAAGAACTCATTCAACTCAACAGCAAAAAACCCAAATAACTCAACTGAAAACTGGGCAAAGGAACTGAATAGATTTTTTTCCAAAGAAGGCACATGAATGGCAAACAAATACATAAAAACATGCTTATAACAATAGTTACTAGGAAAATGCAAATTAAAATCACAAGAAGACACTACCTCTTGCCTGTTAGAATGGCCATCTTCTAAAAGACAAGAGACAACAAATTCTGGTGAGGATGTAGAGAAAAGGGATTTGTTTACACTACTGGTGGGATTGTAAATTCATAGAGTCACTATCATATGAGTCAGCAATTCTACTTCTGGGAACATGGCCAAAGGAAATGAAAACACTAACTCAAAAAGATATCTGTGCCTCCATGTTCATGGCAGCATTCTTTACAATATCCAAGAGATGGAAGCAACCTAAGTGTCCTTCAGTGGACGGATGGACAAAGAAGTTGTAATATATATATATATAGCTAATAGAACATTATTCAGCCATAAAAATGGGGAAATCCTACCACTCTGAAACAACATGGGTAGATCATAAACGTATCATGCGAAGTGAAATAAGTCAGACAGAGAAAGACATATACTTTATATTTCACATATATGTGCAATTTAATAATTAAAAACCTCACTGAACTCATAGGAAAAAAGATCATATTTCTGATTACCAGTGGTAGGAGGTGGGGACAGGGGAGTTGGAGGAAGGTAGTCAAAAAGTACAGACTTCCAGAAGTTCCTATTACGCCACAGGGGTCAAGAATCCACCTGCATCGGCTCAGGCTGCTGTGGAGGTGCAGGTTCAACCCCTGTCCCAGCACAGTGGGTTAAAGGATCTGGCATTGCTGCAGCTGCAGCATAGGTCACAGCTGTGGTTTAGAATCAATCCCGGCCTGGGACCTTTCTTATGCCATGGACGTGACCATAAAATAAAAAATTAAAAATTAAAAAGTATAAAATTCAAGTTATAAGTAAATACTAGGGATGCAATGTACAGCATGATCAATGTAATTAACGGCTGTAAGATATATAGGGAAGTTAAGAGAGTAGATCCTAACAATTCTCATCACAAGGAGAATTTTTTTTCATTTCACGGCATCTCTATAAGATGATGGATGTTAACTACACCTCTTGCTGTAATCCTTTCACAATATATGTGCATCGACCCACCATGCTGTACACCTTAAACTTACACAGGGATGTATATCAACTACTTCTCAATAAAGCGGAAATTAAAAATATCTTTAAAAGAAGGAAGGATCACTCTCAGTTTTGTGCTTTAGGGAGTCCTAAGCCACTACACAAGATGTCTAGTTACCTAAGTGAAGAGCCCATCTGGAGAAATAAGTAGAAAGAGGTTCTGAGAAGAACCTCATGGAGACGAAGTGAGGCCAAATTGGCCGGGATCTGAACGGACCCTTCACAGAAGTCGAGCCCCAGCTCTCTCTTCAGCAGCATGAACCCCCAAATGAGACCAGTCAAAAAACTTCCCAGCTGAAACTAATTAACCCACAGAATAGTGAGAGTTAAAATGGCTGTTGCATGAAGCAACTGAGTTTTGGAGTAGTTTGCAATTCAACAATAAAACATGAAACATGGGTTTATTTTTGCTCTAATTTCTATTGCTTTGATACTCATGTTGCAACAGAAGAAAGGGTGGGGGAAAAAATGTAATTGTAATGTATACATGTAAGGATAACCTGACCCCCTTGCTGTACAGTGGGAAAATAAAAAAAATATATTAAAAAAAAAATTAAAAAAAAAACATGAAACAGTGCATCATTCATTCATCTAAGACCAACATCTTCTCATTATATAAAATAAAATATCTAAAATGCCTATTACATCTAAATCACTACATGATACTGGCCTCTAGAGCCAAGATTTGAACCCCAGATTCAAATACAAAAATTCTTACTCCAAAGTCCACACTCTTAACCTTGATCCAAACTTATTTTTAAATAAATGAATGTTTTTCTTCCTCTCTGCTTATTTTTTCTATTTGATAGACTGCAGTATGTTTCCTATAAGATCAGGAAAAAGACAAGGATGTCTGTTCTCACCACTTCTATCTAACAGTGTACTGAAAAATCTAGACAGGATGATTAGGCAAGAAAACGAAATAAAAGGCAATCAGGTTGAAAAAGAAGCAAATCTATCTCTATTTGCAGATGACATGTATTACATGGAAAATCTTAAGGGATCCATACAAAAAATTAATAGAATTAATAAACAAGTTCAGCGAGTTTGCAGGATACAAGCTCAATATACAAAAATCAATTATATATTAAACACTAACAATAAACAATCCAGAAATGAAATTTAACAAGAATCCATTTACACCAGCATCAAACAAAATAAAACACTTAGGAATAAATTCATTCAAATAAATGCAAGACATATATTGAAACTTCAAAACAACATTGAAAGAAATTAAAGAAGATCTAACTACATGAAAAAACATTCATGTTTATGGATTGACATTCTTAATACTATTGGATGATAAACTCCCCAAATGACATATAAATTCAATACAATCCCTTTCAAAACTCCAGTTGCCTTTTTCTCCCTCTATTTCAAAAATTGATGAGCTGATCCTAAAATTCATGTGGTCATGCAAGGAACCCAGAAGGGTCAGTCTTACAAAAGGAACCTATAGTTGAAGGTCTCACATTTCCTGATTTCCAAACTTACCTTAAAGCTACATTAATCAAGACAGTGTGGTAGGAGCATAAGGAGAGACATAGAAATAAATAGAGCAGACCCGACCTGAACGTTAATAAATAAACCATCTTATTTATAGTCAATTGATTTCAATACGTTTTCCAAGACAATTTAATAGGGAAAGAAAGATTTTCAACAAATGGTGCTGGGACAACTATATATGCAGGTGCAAAGAATAAAGTTAGATATCTACCTCACACCACTCCCAAAAATCAACTTGAAATAGACCTCAATGTCAGATCTATAACCACATAGTTCTTAGGAAAAAACATAAATCTCCATGACCTCGGACTAGGAAGTAGTCTCTTAAATGTAACACCCAAAGGTCAACCAACAAAAGAAAAAAGGAAAACTGGACATCATCACAATTAAAACCTTTTGAGCTTTAAAGGACACCACCAAAAATGTAAATGGATAGGAGAAAATATTTGCAAATCAAAAATTTGACAAGGGATGTAGATCCAGAATGTGTGTCTATTAAATTAAATAACATATACGAAACATAGATATCTTGTTTTAAAAAAGAATGATAGTTCTTGTATGTGACTGTCACAGACCAACAACACATAGAACAAAACAAATATACAAGTATATTGATTATCTCATTAAACCTATCTAAATATCCTTTACTTGATAGTATTAACATTTCTAGAAAGAAAACAAGAACCACAAACTCACACCTCTCCCTACCTCTTAGGGACACATGATGAGGGATCTGGACCCTATAGACTTACTGGACTCCGGAAAACATTGAATTTCCATAACCTTGGCTGTCTTTTTTTATTGAATTAAAATATATGATTTCTGATTTACTTTTGATGTAGCAGGGACAAGAAATTAATGAGGAAGAAGAAGAGTCAGCATGATTAGATGACATAATATAAAGTTCAAAATAATATCTCGGGGAAAAGGTTTACATTAAAAGACAGTAGTCACTGTAGGGGAAACCAGTGAGGGTGGAAACTGGGAGGGGGGGAATAACATATGAACACCACTGTGTAAAAGAGATGTTAACAGCAACCTACAGTAGAGCTCTGGGACATCTACTCAATGGTTTATAATAACTTATATGAGAAAAAATAATGGATATAGTTATATCTATGACTGATTTACTTTGTTGTACACCTGAAACTATTACAACATTGTAAATCAACTATGCTCCAATAAATTTCTTTTTTAAAAACTGTAGTTGAAGCCATAAATTATTGTTTTCCCTTGTTTCTGGAAAGGATACAGAAAACTGTCTTAAGAGAAAAGCTTTATCTTCCAGACTTTGGAGAAAATACTGATCTCTCAAAAATTGGACCCTTTTAGTTCTGACCAATTAGTTTCAGCTGTTCATCAACCAGTCTCTCATGCTTACAGATTTCTATGATTTTTCTGCAATGCTACATGGCATTTCCCAATATCAATGGGATTATTTTGGTAATACTTATTTGGATCATTAAATAATATCAATTTTCAAGTAAAAAGCTATTTAATTCTTCAAATTAAAAAATAAAGAAAAATCCAAAGAATAAAGACCATCCCAATGTACCCACCTCCTATAATTTTAAAATGTTAACATTTTGACATTGTTTCATCAAGTTACATTTTATAAATAATTGTCTTCACCTCTCCAGAAGCAATGTATATCATGAATATGAGGTATATCCAATTCACATTTCTGAATTTTCAACATCTGTACATACACAATATTTTTGAGTGACTTCAAAATGTTTGCATAAATGTCATTATACCGTATGTGTTTTCACAACTTGAAAATATTTGTATATTTTACAATGGAGAAAAGACAGCTGGTACTGGGGAAGCTGGACAGTCACATGTAAATCAATGACATTATAACACTCTGTCATACCATATACAAAAATAAACTCACAATGGCTTCAAGACTTAAATATAAGATGTGACAATCTAAAATTCCTAGAAGTGAACATAGGCAAAACATTCTCTAACATAAATCACAGCAATACTTTCTTAAATTGGTCTCCCAAGGCAAAATAAATAAAAGTAAAAATAAACAAAAGGAACCTAATCAAACTTAAAAACTTTTGCACAACAAAGAAAGTTATAAACTAAAAGAAAAAAAAAAACCTATGCAATGGGATAAAATATTTACAAATGATGTCATGGATGATGGTTTAATTTCCAAAATGTACAAACAGCTCATACAGCTCAATATCAAAAAGAAATAAACAAAGAATGCAATTAAAAAAATGGGCAGAAGACCTAAACAGACATTTCTCCTAAGAACACACACAAATGGCCAAAAAGTATATGAAAGAGATGCTCAACATCGCTAATTATCAGAGAAATGCAAACCAAAACTACAATGAGGTATCACCTCACACCAATCAGAATAGTTATTATTAAATGTCTACAAACAATAAATGCTGGAAAGGTGTGGAGAAAAGAGAACCCTTCTTCACTGTTGGTGGGAATGTAAATTGGTTTAACCACTATGGAAAAGAGTGTGAAGTGCTGGAGGGGCTGTGGAGAAAAGGGAACCCTCCTGCACTGCTGGTGGGAATGTAAACTGGTACAGCCACTATGGAGAACAGTTTGGAGATACCGTAGAAATCTATACATAGAACTTCCATATGACCCCACAATCCCACTCTTGGGCATATATCTGGACAAAACTCTACTTAAAAGAGACACATGCACCCGCATGTTCATTGCAGCACTATTCACAATAGCCAGGACATGGAAACAACCCAAATGTCCATCAACAGATGATTGGATTCGGAAGAGGTGGTATATATACACAATGGAATACTACTCAGCCATAAAAAAGAATGACATAATGCCATTTGCAGCAACATGGATGGAACTAGAGAATCTTATACTGAGTGAAAGGAGCCAGAAAGACAAATACCATATGATATCACTTATAACTGGAATCTAATATACAGTACAAATGAACATTTCCACAGAAAAGAAAATCATGGACTTGGAGAAAAGACTTGTGGCTGCCTGATGGGAGGGATCGGGAGCTTGGGCTTATCAGACACAACTTAGAATAGATTTACAAGGAGATGCTGCTGAGTAGCATTGAGAACTTTGTCTAGATACTCATGTTGCAACAGAACAAAGGGTGGGGAAAAATGTAATTGTAATGTATACATGTAAGGATAACTTGATCCCCTTGCTGTACAGTGGGAAAATAAAATAAAAAAAAATTAAAAAAAAAAAAAAGAGTGTGGAGGTTCCTTAAAAACTAAAAGCAGAGTCACCATGTGATTCAGCAATCCCATTCCTGGGCATATAACCAGAAAAGATGAAACATTATAAATCAACTGTACTTCAACTAACTAAATAAAAATATTAAATTATATATCTTAAAGTTGCTAAAAGAATAAATGTTACTATCACAAAAATATTAATTACATGAGCAGATAGAGATGTTAACTAAGTTTATTGTGATAATTATTTCATAATATATGCATGTATCAGATCACTGCATGGCACACCTTAAGCCTACATATAATTTCAATGTCAGTAATATGTCAATGAAGCCAGGAAAAAAAAAGATAAATACACCCCAATGTTCTAAGCAGCACTATTTATAATAGCCAAGACAAGGGAGCAACCTAAGTGTCCACTGACAGATGAATGGATAAAGAAGATGCTGTGTACACACCTACCTACCTACCTACCTACCTACACACACACACACACACACACACACACAGAGGAATATTACTCAGCCATTAAAAATGGATGAAATAATGCCATTTGCAGCAACATAGATGGACCTAGAGATGATCACACTAAGTGAAGTAAGGCAGACAGCGAAAGACAAATATATAACATCACTTACAAGTGGAATCTTAAGAAATGATACAAATGAACTTATTATGCAATAGACTCAGACATAGAAAGTGAATTTATGGTTACCAAAGAGAAAGGCTGGGGATGGGGAAGGACAAATTAGGAGATTGCAATTAACAGGTACACACTACTACATATAAAATAAACAACAAGGAACTACTGTATAGCCCAAGGAACTATGTTCAATATCTTGCAATAATAGTGGAGAAGAATCTGAAAATAAATGTGTATATATGTATGTATATACATCTGAATCACTTGCTGTATACCTGGAACATACCATTGTAAATCAACTATATTTCAATAAAAACATTTTTAATTTGTATATATTGATAGACATAGATCTGGCCCCTTCATTTTAACTGTGTTATAGTACACCATCATACACAAATAATATAATTTTATATATTATTCTACTAAAAGTTATTTTTAGCTTTTCATTGTTATAAATAATGTGTTATATGTGTATTCTTACACAGATATGTGAGAGTTTTCCCCTAGATATGAAACTGCTAGGTCATCAATTCCTTAAATTTTAAACTGCATATTTCATTATGTATTTTAAGAAAATCTGAAACTATTCAGTATCTCTATCCTTTCTTAAAAAACTCAAGAATTACAATATTTTGATTATCTTTTAAATAGTTTTACATATATGGAAGATAGGAAAAGTTTTCATTTTGCTTTTTGTCTAAATAGAAGTTCTACTTTTGGAGTTTTTTGAGTTTAAATAATAGTCCCACATTTTGCTTATATATAATTATTTTATAGTCAGTATTTAATCACAAATATGTTTTAATTTTTTCATTTAAGTTAGATAAATCAGATAAATCCATCTGTTTATGCACCCTTTCAGCCAGAGTCTCTGGCTGCTCTACTTGAAATGTCAGAAAATGTCTACTTTTTTTTTAACCTTTAATCTTTATTGATGACTAAGCCAGGTAAAATTTTCTAAAAATGACAGCTATGTTTTTTCAGAACTTTAAAATATTATACCATTGACTTTTGGGCATCTATCGTAGTTGATAGAAATTCACTATTCATCTAATTATGCTTCCTGGGAGAGTACTCATCCTTCTCTCTCTGGCGGTTTTATTCTGATACCCAGAAACAAAACTCTCATGAAAGTAGCACCCAGAGCAATAAATAGAACATTACATCGACCTCAGAGACCCCCCCCCCCTTTATGCTGCCATCCAGTTGCTTCACGAAGGGGTAACTATTATATTGATTAATGTATTAATTGTACCCATTTTTGTACTTTAGGAAAATAGAATCATACAGTGTGTGCTCTTTTGTGTTTGCACTTTTTCAATAGTACTCTGAGGAGTTCCATGCATACTGTTGTGTGTATTTATAGATAGTGTAGATAGTTCAGTTTCTTTTCTTTTTTTTTTTTTTTTTCTTTTCTTCTTTTTAGTGCTGAACCTGCAGCATATGGAAGTTCCAGGGCTAGGGATTGAATCAGAGCTTCAGCTGCTGGCCTACGCCACAGCCACAGCAACACGAGATCTGAGCCAAATCTGCAACCTACGACTCACGGCAACACTGGATACTTTAACCCGCTAAGCGAGGCCAGGGATCAAACCCGCATCCTTATGGATACTGGTCAGTATCCATGATTCTTAACCTGCTGAGCCACAATGGGTACTCCAGATAGTTCAGTTTCAGTGTTGGATGAATATTTGATATTATTATAGTGGTCCTGGCTCTGGTCCCTTGCTACATGTGGTTATCAAAGTGTCCAACTTGGAGTCCAGGTTTATGGCTTCGACCCCCACATATAGCTACATGTTTCTGTTCCATTTCTGGCTCACAGAGAAATGTTTATTAGTCTTTTCAGCAAGTCTATGTCTATTTAATTCATATATGTAATTATATATACTTACATATATACATGTGTATATATATGTGTATACACACACGTATTCTACCTATTATAGATGTAGACTTAGAGTAATAAGATATAAACTCACAGAATCAACTTGCTGGTGACCTCTACTCCTTTTTAATTTTTTGTGGAGAAGCATAATTTTGCAGCATTTATATGAGCAAGGCTCATTTTGTGCTTATAAATATAATATACAATATATGTAAAGTCTCAGTGACTAAGAAGCTAGTTCTCTTTTTATTTAGAAAAAATACACAATTCTTCAAAAGAAATAAAGAATTATCTTCTTTAGAGAAAAACTTTCCCTTCCAGACATTGGGCAGGGGGGAGTATTGATCTCTCATAGAGTAGATGTCTGGTTCTGACCAGTAAAAAACATGCACGTGTGTTTTATTAGAGAGAGAACCAGTGTCTTAGAGTTATTGACACTCAAGGTCTCTAGCTAGAATTTAATTCTATAGCCTAATTTTTGAAGTGTTTATAGTTACATTCTATGATGTTAAGAATGTAGAAGATTATCACGAGAGCAATAAAATTTTGTGTTTAAATAAACTTTAAGTAAAATTGAGGCAGTGCTCTGTCAATTTTCTATTGTACAGCACTGTAAACCAGCTATAATGGAAAAAAAAATAAAAATCATTATATAAAAAAGTAATAATCTCCAAATAGATTAAAAAATTGAGGCACAATAAATAACACTATTAAATAATACTTCATATAGTAAAGTAATAATCAAAAGTCATAAAGGTGGTAAGTAAACCAAATGTGGGAAGCACTGGCATAATAGAATTGATAGCTCAACTTAAATTTCTTGACCTAAAATACAAACACAGGTCTATATTCACCTTTTGAATCAAGGGCAAGCCCACCTACAGCAAACCTGCAGCTGTGGTTGCTTCCTCTTATATATCATTCCTTTCCCTAATCTTTCTCCTTTCAGTCAGGGTTGATAAACTGTAGCTAATCTCAGAGGGTCAAGGTGTTGCCAATTCTATAGGGTAAAAATACTTTCAAAGAGATGTTTGGAGGAAAGGCATTGTTAACCCAAGGAATGCATAAACTATATAATTTCAGGCAGAACGTCAAGCAACCTTGATGGGCATCTGAACCTCATTCATGATTTAATCCATGAAGGGCAAATGGCTATTAACACCAATTTATGGATAGCTGCTTTTTTTTTTTTTTTTTTCCCAGGGCCACTCCTGCAGCACATAGAAGTTCCAGGGCCAGGGGTCGAATCAGAGCTATGGCTGCTGGCCTATGCCACAGCCACAGCAATGCCAGATCTGAGCCACATCTGTAACCTACACCACAGCTCACAGCAATGCAGGATCCCTGACCCACTTAGCAAGGCCAGGGATTGAACCTGCATCCTCATGGATACTAGTTGGATTCATTTCCCCTGCACCACAATGGGAACTCCTGGATAGCTGCTTTCTATACTGCTGTGTTCAGAAGGATTCTGAGGGGAAAACTGGACTATTAAGAATGAGTGCCATTGAGCATAGATGTGTGAAGTACCAGAATTTGTGCTATGTGTGAGCTATCCTTGATTAAGAGAGGAATAAATAGTCCTGATCTTCTACGATCTCAGATGTCTAAAAAGGAGTCCTTGCCTAGAATGCTTCAGTATAAGCCAGTATATTTCAGAAAATCATTTTAAAACAAATGGAACAAAGCATGATTTATGTTATTCCAGGTATGTTTATTGAAAAAAAAAAACCTCCTTTCTTACAGTAAAACTAAATGAAAATACTTGAAGATAACTGAATAGGGGGAAGTTAAAAAAAAAAGTGGCCAATATTTGGTAGCTTTTTAATAGAGCAATTTCATTTTAAAAAGTATCAATCCTAGAGAAAATGCCGTTCCAGAAAAAAAAAAGTAAGTTGTCATAGTAACTCAGTGTTAGAACCTCCACACAGACCAAATTTAGCAGAGCTATACTTATTGCTTAATTGTACAAACTATTCGTTTGGCAAAAGGAAAGAAGACAGGAAATGAGATTTGTTTTGCACCTACTGTGTGTGAGGTGGATTACACAATTTCCTCATTAATCACCATAAGAATCCAGCTAAGAAGTTATTAATACCTTCAGTTTTACAGGTAAAGAATTTGAGGTCCAGAGTGGCCATTTACTTGCCTTATATCGCAGTATAATTGGAGGAGCAGGGCTCTGAATGTAGGTCTCCCTAAAGCCCATGATTTAATTTTTTTTTTTCTTTTTATGGCCTCACTGGCATAGTTCCAGGGTTAGGGGTTGAATTGGAGCTTCACTGCCACCATATCTGCAACCTACACTTCGGCTTTTGGCAATGCCAAATCTTTAACCCACAGAGCGAGGCCAGGGATCGAACCTGCAACCTCACGGACACCATGTTGGGTTCCTAATCCACTGAGCCACAACAGGAACTATCAAAAGCCTATAATTTTCAAGGACTTTGAATAACCCTACTTGCTTCCTCCCTGAACCACACTATCTGGAGGCTACAGAAAGACACCACTGCTATTTTGAAAGGCAAGGGTGGTTCAAGGAACATCAGGGTCTTTTTACACTAAAGAGATAATACGAAGTGAAAAGGGCAGTTTCTTTATCAACAATATTGCTCACTAGAGAATTGGTGGACTGCCCCTCTTCTTTCTAGGTGACAGGAAGATTCACGAGGGAAGCGGCTGAACAATTTCTTATTTGTCTTGTTCAAACTTGTTCCAACATCAACAAAATTGCTCTCAAATCAGACATTTTAGAATTGGACACAAATCATTAATTCCAATTTATATGTCTCTCTTTTATTAGAGAAATATTTATTTAGTGTCACTATGCATCCAGGACTGTGCTAGCTCTTTGGGACTATAGAAAACCAGTCCAGTAGGATAAAACTTTCTTCTGCCAATGACATTAGCAACACTTCTCAAGTTTGCCAAGGGCAAACAAGGCCACTGAAAACCCCTGGTCTCCTTTCACACATCAAACTATCCCCCAATTCAACTAAGTCTTTGCTCAAAAATTGAGTCCTTTGTCCTCATGGGAAATACCAATGTGAGCCATCTTGAAGTTTGGTCACCTGTGGACTCTTAGCAGACAAGGAGGTAAAGCCAGCTGACTAAGTACTAATAGAGAATTTGATCCGAGTGGGAGTTAGATGATCTCTCTCATTTCAAGATGCTTTAAGGAATCAGTGAAAGAGCAACTGAAATGTAGTGTGTCAGTACTGGAGGCCTGTGATTGGCCCTATCAGCCACAGGAGATGGGGAATCCCATTGACCTAGTTTGCTATAGACTCGCAGCGCTAGGGATTAGCCTAGCCATGGCTTATGTGTTGATAGGATGAGGTGAATTGGGTTCCAGCCTAGTTCCCACATGGCATTAGAGAGAGAAATGTCTTCGACAACCACCCACACACTATGGAATAAACCAAAACTTTTCAATCAGATTTTGGCATCAAATCACTGCCTCCCCCAATCTCCTGCTATTCCTCAATATAAACCCTGTGTTATAAGCAGGTGCTTTCTAGCTCTGTGACTGTAGATAAATTATTTTCTTTTCCTTTCCCTTTCCCTTCCTTTCCCTTCCCTTTCCTTTCTTTTTACTTCTTTCCTACCTCTCTGAGTCTCAGTTTCTCCATCTGCAAGATTGGAAAGATTTAGCACCATATTTGCTAAATTAAAGAATAAATTGAAAGCAAGTCTGGAGTTCTCTTAGGGCACAGGGGGTTAAGGATCCAGCATTGTCCATGCAGCAGCTTGGGTCGCAGCCAAAACCAAAAAGTTTAAAATACCAACTAATATATGAGAAGTTCCTAGAAAAAAGTTCTCAAGTTCTTAGGTGATTAAATAAATGAACATAAGTAAAGCACAGTAGCACTACCAATCTTTTTGCTCTTGACAGCAGCTAGACTTGCAGCTCAGCAAAGGCAAACATGTGCACCTAATACCTGTCTATTTTATCACACAGCAAACCATTCCCCAGTGAGACTAAATCTTTGTTCAGAAATTGAATCATTTGCACTCGAGGGAAATTCTTATCTGAGCCATCTTAAAATCTGGTCACATGAACCCTCAGTATGATTTAAGCATTCCTGCCTCCATGTCTGACTCCTGCCTAAAAAAGTTTTCCCATTCTTCATTGTTGAGGCAAGTTCAAGTCATGTATTGTAAAGCCTATGATAAATCCTACCCAGCCATGAATCCTGTACTGCTCTCCACAACCCACAAGAATCCCTTTATTGTAAATACCACTCACCTTGACACATATTTATCACATATTTCTCTGATATTTTCATACAAGATGTTTCTCTCATTGAGAAGATTCAGCCTTGTGAGCACGGTGATAAACTGCCTACTTTATTTTTAAATCTCCCCATGCATCTACCTAGAACAATTGTTGAGTTTCCATGGTTGTGTCAGTTGATGCCTTAAAGGGCTAGTTAAGCCTTTAAAACAATCAGAGAGGCTTATTCATAAGGTTTGAGCTTCAACTACCCAAGCACTTCCCTGCCCATATTAACTGCTATTGATATAAACAGAGAACTTGGTCATGGAATTTGAGTCTGCCACTGGACAGTCACTGTTATGCAAATCTGGTACCCATCCCTGTTCATGAACATGACTGCTATTTTTCATGACGGACAAGATTTAGGTATCCATTCTCTGCTTGCTTAACTTGCTATTAGACTATATCCCAGTCTTCCTCTGCCAGCCTTTCTTCTTCCCACCAACAGTTGTTGAGTGCCTCCCTCATGATAGATGCTTTGTTAGATGCAGAAGATACAACGAAAAACATGATAACAAGGGTCCCACCTTCATAAACTAGAAGTGCATCTGGGACTAAAAATTCATAGCAACCATGATGTTCTGAACAATCTCAGAGTGACTGAGAATAGAACTATCTTTGGAGAAACTCACAGTCCTGTCCTATTTTTAGTTGGAAACAGCAATGCACTCTCACCCTTGAAACTAACCACTTCCCAGAGATCACAGGAATCTGCCCAGGCTGCTCCATGAGAAAAATTCAGCCTGTTAACTGTGGATATGAATGCAGTTCCTTACTGTCTTTATTAACAGAGGAGTTATTTCAATGCAAATGTTGGTAATGCAATCGATAGTTCAAAAACAAAATGCCTTATTCCTTATATATAGAGCTGACAGCCTGGAGACAATGTAGCTGGATAGTCACTAAAATGTCTGAGGAGGGGATATCATTTTCCCCCATCTCCCAAAGCATCCTGGTATTCAAAACTCATCTGTATTTCTAGACGCAAACAATTCCCTTGTTTGGATCACCAAAACAAGAAACATCTTCTCACATAATTAAAACATGCAGCTCTTCCAAGACGGCCACTCGGATGCTAGCTAAGAAAGGCGCAATCCGTACTGAAGAAGAATTATGCATGAGTTAGGGCTGAGAGTTACACTTGGGTAAAATCCTCAATTACTGTAGCTTCATTAATGCATTCTCAGTGTCTTACTGCTGAGTGACTGTTCTGAATAAATTGTGCTCTCATGCATGCACTCAAAGAAATGACGAAATTCTGAATGAATAAGCAGTCAGCGCCCAGGAGAGATTCTTGAGGCTACAGTTACTCAGAACTTCCTGTATTTGCCACAATGGGGGAAGAATATGGAAGTTTCATAGAACCACACAATCTCAGGGCTAGAACAGACCCTAGTGGTCATTTGGTCACCCCTTCCCAGGTCCTCCCCCACCCAATGGATGAATCTTCTCTACCCTCATCTCCAAGAAATGGTCACAGAAGATTGCAATTCTTATAAGAACCTTGCTACCATTTCCTGACATGTTCCTTTTCATTAATCATTATGAAATTCTTTATTTATGCTAAGCTAAAATCTATCTTCCCAGAGGTCCTCATTTTCCTCTCTAGGTCCACACAAAGTCATTCTAATCCTTCTTTCAAGTAACAGTTCTCTCAATATTTAAAGAGCTGTCACATATTTCATCCTGTGAAATATGTACAGTGATGTCAAGGAGAATGAGGGCTGTGAAAAGGTCGTGGCACCTCTACGTCGGGAAAGCTATTAGGGAACCATGACCATTGGGTTTCATCAGCATGGAAGACACAGAGATACGAGGAGGCCAAGCAGGGTACCCTTTAACCACCAGCTTCACTTCCTTCCTTCCTATTGATATATCCCCAATTTCCTCATTCCTCAGTAGATATCCCTGCCATCATCTACTTAGTTGTTCAAACTCTAAAATACCTCTCTGTTATCGTTCACATATGACCCATCACCTATGTCCTAAATATACCTTGAATATAGTCACTTATTTTTATTTTCACTGATACTATTCTGATCCAAGCTACTATACTTTATCTAAGCTTATCCTTTCTCATGACTAGTCACCTCCACTTCCATGCTTTCCTGCTTCCACTCTAAATTGCACATCAGACCACATTACACTCCTGTATCAGACTTTTCAGTGGCTTTCTGCTGCTCTCAGGATGGAGACCAGTGTCCCTAACATAGCCATCCAGGCCCTGCCTCTCCTCACCTCTATTTCCTCTCAGCTTCCTTTTGCTCCTTCTCTACACTGACCTTCCTGCTATTCTTCTTAGATAAGGGAAAGGTAGAGAAAACTAATCTGAGAAGACTGAAAAGGAACCGTTATAGGAGAAATAAGAAAAACAAATGTATGTGTTGTCACAAGTCAGGAAAAGAGAATTTCTACAGGGGAGGAATGTCAAGAAATTCAAATGCTATAAGAAGTTTGAAGTGAGATGAGATTTGGCACCCATGAAGCCACTGATAACTCTAATAAAAACAAGGTTCTAGCAGCACAGTCAGGTTGCAGTGAGGTGTGGCATAAATTGATGGTGAGAGAAGGGAACAGGGAAGGTAGGAAGAGGCTAGAAGGAGAAGCAAAATTAAAATAGAAAATGTGTTTCTGTTTTAAAAAGGAAAGTCCTATTAGAAAAGGCAACATTACGGAGATGTGAAAGAAGTTGACTGATTAAACAGGGTTCCTGAGGAAATAAGAAATGAGATTAAAGTAACACAAGATTATGCAAAAGACTAGCCCAGTGTTTGGTATACAGCAAGTCCTCAAGGAGAAATTTTAATATAAGGATAATTGGTTTTGATATTTTTCTGATGAGAAGGAATATTAGTAAACTTTATAGATGAGGGGAGTTTATGAAGAAGGGAAGGAATTCTTATTGCATACCTAAATATGTAATGTACTATATAGATTTAAGGAGGCTACCTGTGAAAAGTAAGCAAAAGCTTAAAATCGTGTGTACTTTTCACACTAAATCAGTATGCATTTTCTTGAGTCTTCAGACTTTACCCAGAATTCATTATAAAAATCACTCCAGCTTTTCTGCATCTCCCCCATCCATCAGGAATGATACTGCTTACCATTTCAACATGAAATAATCCCACTCTAAATTGGAGACTGTTCTTTCACATTGCATTTTGTCTTAAAGGAAGAAATGAAACTCTGACCCATTGTATGAACCTGTTGCTCACTGGCATTTTGTTTGTACAAACTGAAAGCATGCACCAGTAAATCATGTTGTTATTTACCCAGTATCTGAAGCTACTAACTTAAAGAATGTTTTTAAAATGTGTATATTCTTAAGGGCTAAATTTAGAAATAGTAGTGAGATTACAGTTGCCCAGAGAAAAATATTAATTGCTACTATTTGCATATAGAAAAGTACAAGTCAGCTTCTGATAGGAGGACCTCTGGCCTGAAAGAGATTAAGGGTCTGGAAAGGTGATTAACTGGATTAACTGTGACTTTTTGGAAAAAAATTACTCTGAAATTTCTTCTCAAAGATTTGTTTAAAATAAGACATCATGGACCTTATTAGAATTTGCAGGTTATTGAAAGAGATGAATTAAGAACATTCCCAATTGTCTCATGATATCTTATTTCTACCAAATGGTAACTCCCATGAAAGCAATGCATGTCTTTTACTTTTAAAATCCCAAACTTCTGGCATGTAGCAGGATATTTTATGAATTAATGAATGAATGAGACAATAGTCTTAAATAAAGAGAACTAGACAGGCTGTTGCCTTTTATAAAAATGTGCTCTCTATATTTTATTTATTTTTTATGAGTTTTATTTTTTCCATTATAGTTGATTTACAGTGTTCTGTCAATTTGTACTCTACAGCAAAATGACCCAGTCATACATATATATTCATGGACTCTCTATATTATAAAACTAACATTGTGTGAAGTAGTAGAAAGAGGAGAGAAGGCAAATAGCCAGAGGTCTGAATCACATCTTTGGCACCTACTATTTATCTATATGACCTTGAGCAAGACTTTCAGTCTTTCAGTACCTTAGTTTGCTCATTGGTGAAATGTGAAATGGGTGAATACAACAAACTTCATAGAATTTTTGAAAAGATTAAATAAAGTAGCACATATAAGCACAGCCCTTGTAATATAGTATGCATAAAATAACTATCAGTTGCTTTCTACTTCTTCCCCTGAAAAAAAGGTATAAAATGTAATTCTTGCTCTCAAAATTCCCCAATCCAATAGGAGGATAGAAATGTAGAAAAGTACAAATGATACTGAATAACATTAAAATAAATTCTAAAAAAGTTCAGTAAAGTACAAATAAATGCTAGAAGATTGAAGGAAAAGAATGCTAGATTGCAAATAATTTGCAGAGGTAACAAGCGGCAAACATAATAGAATATGAAGAAATGACATTAAGCAAATATTTTCCTTCTCTCTATTCAACGAGTTTCTTCTATAAAATGTGATATTTCTAGCAAAATACCTTTCATCTCTTCATCCTCCCTAGCCCTATACAATTTAACATCCATTGCTAAGGATAACAGTTATGAATCAGCAGAATCAAGAGGAGTAGAGGCAAAGTTGAAAAATATATAAAGTGTCTTACTTTCTTGAGAAAAATGCAGATCACTACTCTTGATTTAAGGCTTGGGTCAAAGGTCCTCTATGTGGCCTCCCCACATTCTCAGACAGAGCCATCCATGAGCTGCTCTGGCAGGCCTGTTCCTCATGTCACTGTCACCTGCTAGACATAAAGTCTGAACACACTGGTAGTTCTTCAATGGCAGAAACTTGCCTTAATCTCAGTGCTGCTCACAACCGCCCCCAGGGCTTAACACCATGTTTTGCACACAATCAGAAATCAATAAACATTTGAGTGAGAAAACAAATGAATTTCAACCTTCTTTTAAATCCTTTTATATTTATTGTCTTGACTCAGGAGTTAGCATGAAACAACATGCTTTCTTGCTGTGTTGTTTTACACGTTAGGTCAATCACATCCTTACAATAATACAGTAAGCTCCTTCAGGAATGGCCCACAATCAATGTTGCCTTGTTTCTGTCACCACCCAACTCAGCCCTCAGTAGGTCCCAGCACAATAGCAGAGAAAGCTCACTAAGTACTTGTTGATTGACTTACCCTTATAAAGTAAGGTTCTGACAATTGATGCAAGGGCTTCATTTGCAAGTAGAATGTATTTCATGTATATAGACTAGGATTTTCTATTGTTTAAAATAGAAAGCTATCTTAATGGTACTTTCATTCATGCCACTAGTCACATTCCCCTCCACCTCCTGCCAGGAAACCATCTCATGTGTGCAATGTACTTGCAGGTTTGACTGGTAAAGAAACTTATCTGATGAATCATCTAATGGTGTCTGTAAAAGCAACATAAAGGACACCTCTGTTAGCAATAACAACAGACCAAATTCTTCCTTCTTTTCATTTGCGAGTCTACTGGCAGCTTGGCACAGTAGCTAGTATCCTAGAATATTGTGTTTTAGCATCTAATCCAAAACACTTCACATGAGATACAAAAGTCAAATAAGAAAAATGAAAACATTAAAGAGAAGAGAATTCCCTCCTAAGCCAAATGGGAAATAGCTTAGCCAAGAAGAGAGGAACTGGGGGAGATATAAATAATAAGAGTAGAAAAGGCGTAAGCTTTGAGTCAGAAAGAACATTCAATTATTTATCCATCCAGGATGTATTTATTGACTATCTACTATGTGCGATGCACTATGCCAAGTGCTAGGGGCAAAAATGTAAAATAGATGTAGTCCATGCTTTAAAGAGCTCACAGTTTATAAGAAGACGAAGAAGTGAACAAATAACTGCAATTCAATAGGAGAAATACACTGCATGGTATCTGGTAACAGCAAAGGCTGTTAAAGGGACAAGAATTTGGGGACCTTTCTTAGGTTGGAGGGTCAGAGAACTACTTTCAGGGGTTGTAATCTAAGCTGAGGACCTAAATATTGATCAAATGGCTTGGTAAATAGGGTCAGGTGAGAAAGGGGATCTGCAGGGGCAGAACAATCCTACAAATAAGATGGAGTGTGAGATGTTTATTCATGAGCCTGACACTGTCACTTCTGATAGTACTAAATCTTTCTGAATTTCAGTTTCCTGTCATTTGAACACTTCCCATTCATACTACTGGCTCAGTAACTGGCACCTAGAAGGGGTCTAAGGAATGTTAGTTCCTTTCTGCCTCTTTCCCTTCCTTTTGTGAGCAGACAACCCCACCCTGAGCCCTTAATCCCGGCTTCCTAGTCCTTCTTTCCTAAGAAGCTTAGGAGCCAATTCACAATGGCTCAAGATTCACCTGACCATTTAAAGAACTGTACCTTTTAAATGTAGACCCTTTTATCACCGTTTGGAGCTGATCTTTAGTTTCTCAGGCCTGG
Organism: Sus scrofa; assembly: GCF_054392235.1. NCBI lineage: Eukaryota > Metazoa > Chordata > Mammalia > Artiodactyla > Suidae > Sus > Sus scrofa. Next base: position 18,912,797 of record NC_139391.1, read on the forward strand.
CTGTTTATGTGGATGCCAAAGTTCACAATTCCTTGTTTAAAAAAAACTTCGGTATAATGGATGATCCAATTACTTTCTTCTAATGCTTCTGACTCAGCACCAGGTCTTGCCATTCAGACCTTTCCGAAGGCTGCTCTTTCTATTGGACATTTTCTATTTGAGAAAGTCTGACAATTTTCCTTGACACAGCTCCCTGTCTTTTCCTTCTCTTTGCCCATTATGTTTCCTCAGTGAAATGAATATCTCAGATGGGGCTTTCCTCCACCCTTGAACATACATGAATTTGTCCTAGAGAATGGAAACCATCTAAAATGGCATCATTAGAGGATTATCAATTTTATTATTTCTCTCATTCTTTAATCTCTATATTCTTTTATTCACTCATTTTTTTTACTCATTAAACTAACATGTATATTGTATACCTGCAAAGAACAAGACTCTGTGCCAGCACCATGCAGTCTTACGTAAAGGGAACAGGTAAGAATTTCAAGGAATTTAGGGAGTCTATTGAAAGAGATATAGCAGGGACATGTGAAATTAAGAAAATGCAGTAGATAATGAATATGGTAAAAGAAATATAGCAAAAGAAGTGTGGAAGTTGAAATAAAAGAACATGAGACTTGCATGAGGATCTAGATTTAAAGAGGATTCAGCCATATGTTTTCTGTAGCCTTGAACCATTTGCTGAACCTCTCCAAGTTACTCTATGTTTAAAATGGAGAAAGTTCTACGTCCCTAGCTTTTTTCTGTTTTGTTTTGTTTTTGTTTTGTTTTTTAAAGATCTCTTTTGCTAAGCCTTCATTGAAAGAAAGCATGTGAAATTTCTTTATAAACTGTAAAATTTCAAGTGACTTTAAGGGAACTGACCACTACCTGAGAAGGGGTATTCTCTTCAAGAGAGTGCAGACCAACGCAATGCTCAGGTTAGTCATGCCTACACAATCCCTGATTGTCACAGACAGGAGAGTTCCAAAGGTTACAGCTTAATTCTCCCAGCGTGCATGTCTGCTTTGATGGACATGGTATTTTTAAAAGAGAATTTGAAACCCTTCAAAAGGGATGTGTGCTTTCCAGCTTATCTGATCCCTCACCTGACTCTCCTTTGACGAGGCAGAAATTTACTCTTCCTGTCAGATACTCACAAAGAAGCCTTGAGTCTCCTGAACAGGCCCACCCAGGACAGAGTCAATTCTGAGGAGAGGCAGAATCTATACATACGCTTATTTGCATTAGATTTGTTTCCTTGTCCTTTCCATAAATGTCCTTTCTTGATCACGCATAGTTTTACTGGTTTCTCTGCTGACTCTGCATTTAGGTATTTCTTTTCTTTACTCTCTCCCTCTCTCTACCCTCTCAATCACCATGACCATCCTGCTTGCACCCACTGTATCATCTCTAAATATATTTTAGAAGTGTAACAGCTTTAAGTAAGGAATGAGTTTTTCTGAACAACACCTAATCCACCTCAAGCCTACAACATATGTCTAATATTCTAGGCTAGATTCTGGCATGTGAGCAAGTGATTACAGGGTAATGTGGCAGGTGTGGTAACAGACATTCCACAGATTGCTTTGGGGAGATGGAAAAGAGAGTCATGCATCCTGCCTGAGAAGGTCAGGGAAAGTTTTAGAGAAGAGGAGACAGCATCTGAGGAGTAGCCCATGAACAGTGAGAAGAATTTTCCCAAATGAAGAAAGGACAGCATTTTTAGATAGGGGAGACAGCTTAAGCAAAAGCACAGAGACATGAAAATTCAATATATTGGGGAGTGAATTATTTATATATAGAAATAATCTTCCAGGGCAAGTTGACCAAACACATTTGGATGACTCTAAGGAAAACCCGCCTAAAGATCTTTTAAAGGGGCTTGACAGAGGCTAAAGGTACCCCCCAAAACAAACAGACAAACAAATTAATAGATCTTTCTCTATTATTCCTGCCAAGCAGCTACATTTAATTATAAAACTCTACAGCTCAATGGGGATGACAATCAGGGTGGGTGGAAGCACCCTTGACTTTTGCTGCATCCATGGCACATATTGTTAATCAATCAAGGCACGTATCTCTACAAAGTCTGGATATGGATACGGTCTTAGAATCCTTTCCAGGAGAGATGTCTATACGAGCCGCTATAGCTCTTGAAATGAAGCCTATTTTCAGCTCTGCTCTAGGATATGCGTTGAGGGGGGGAGTGACCCTAAAAGATAAATTTATAACCCAGAAGAAACCCTTTCATTATACCCATACCTGGACCTGCAGAGCCCATGAATGCACTTCTGCCTTATCTCTCTTAGGCTGTGCAACTCAGGGATTCAGAGTGGCCCCCTCAGGGGAGGGTGTCTGGACAATAAATATCTTGAAGAAAATGGCAAATTTCAATCATCCAAGGTTCGAAATGTAGCCAAATAACCACATAATCCTCTGTCTTTTTTTTCTTTTTTCTTTTTTCTTTTGGTCTTTTTAGGGCCGCACTTGTGGCATATAGAAGCTCCGAGGCTAGGGAACAAATTGGCACGGTAGCTACAGGCCTACGCCACAGCCACAGCCATGGCCATGTGGGATCCAAGCCACATCTGTAACCTACACCACAGCTCACGGCAATGACGAATCCTTAACCCACTGAGCGAGCCTGGGGTTGAACCAACGACCTAATGGATACTACTCTGGTTTGTTACCGCTAAGCCACCAACAAAACTCCCTCTGCCACTTTTTGAAACTGCTAAGCAGTCACCAATGTTAAATTAATAAGAAAATGCTAGCCAATATCACTTAACAAAAGTATCCCAGCAACACCACTAGTATGGGGCAGGCTGCACTGAACAAAGCCCCCAAATCAATTTGTAAAGCTCCTATAAACATATATGTAAATTAGCCACCAAAGCCAAAACCACTTATGAAAAAAAAAATCCACTTTCACACATTGATTAAATGGTTTCCTTCCTAAGCATAAACAGTTTAGAAAAGAAAAGCCCAGGACTGATTGCTCAGCCTCTCCAGGGGGAAGGAAACAAACACATTTTTTTTTTTTTTTAAATCCTCTGCTTCATAAGATATCCTTTGCCAACCCCCCAAGGAGCAGCCTTAGAATCTGCTCTGGCTACAGCAGCTGCCTGCCCACTTTCTCAGTGGCAAAAAAATATGCTTAACTAGGGATGATCAACAGGGGAGGGAGCAAAAGGTTGAGGGAATGATTAAGCAAGATACCAGTCCTCCTAACAATCAGTTTTCTGTAGAGGTCCTGAGTGATGCAAGTCTGAGTAATCTCAAATTTCAATCCATCCCATGTGAGAAATATCCATTCTGTGTTCTCCCACTGTGGGGGCTCCGATTGCTCTAGTTTTCTGGGTACCCTGAAACAGGAGTTGTCATCATCAAAGTCGAGGGGCTTTGCTATCAGAACCTGAGCCTGATCAAACATAGATCTGTCCCTTCCAAACCATTAAAAAAAAAATCCAAGAGCCCATGGAAGGAGACAAAGACAACATCAAAGAGAGTCGTGGACAATGAGTCTTGGAGTAAGTCTTCACCTGGGAGGTAGAATTGGTATGAGTGAGATTATACTGAAGGAAGGTGACTGCTTTTTCAGTCAGACTCCTGGGACGTGTAAGATAAGGAATGGGAATCGCTATGATTTTGCAGATGCCAGCTGGAGTCTCTGCTTGCTACTCACTGGCTGCATGTGCCTGGATCACTCAAGTTCACCACCACACTACTCCCAAGTGGGTGATGGAATCTCCTTCTTGCTCGGTTTAGTTATAAGGTGGTGATGAAGGAATGGGGGGAGGCAAGATTAGAGATAAAACTGATCTCATATAGTCTCTTTTAATATTCATTACTATCCTACCAAATAGTCAGGACACCATTTTTTAAGTGAAGAAACTGCAACCCAGAGAGACTGTGACATGTCCAAGATGACCCAGCTGATAAGTGGCAGAAACAGTTCAAATCTTGACTCAAAAGTTCACATTCTTTTTACTGCACTGTACTTGCCTCTGTAGATGACAGCATTTTTAAAGGCAGGGACCATACCTGAGTTCTCCTGCTATCCCTAGTACCTAACACATTTATTACATCATAGTTATTCAGCAAAGATTTGATGATTAAGTGAATAATGTTTTTACATGTGTACATTGACTGAGCCCAACCTAGATAAACATTTATTTAGTACACCCTATTGTCAGATACCTTGTTTCTAGTTAAGAGGTGGGAGTTTAAAGGTGAATAGTGGCCACTTCCTGCCCTCAAGGGAGTCTCAGTATAGTGACAGACACGTAAGAAACAAAATCCACCTTCTACCAGAATCCACCTTTATTTCTGTCCTCTGCAGTTTCAGAGAACTTGTGGATTCCATTTAGAACACACACTGGAAGTGTTTGAAGTTACTTCTCTACTGGTCTTTGAGGCTTAACCAGAAGTCAGAATAGGGGCTCTTTTGGCTTGTAGCAGAGGGTGAACCATGATGAACTGGGGGCGTTGTTTTCCCTTACTACTTGAAGAAGGTTAGGTAAGTCATGTTTGAACCCCAGGGGTCAAGTTTTGGAAGGTATATGGAACCAAATATTTGCCATGCTTTTTATAAGCCAGATTTTCTCTCGGTTTGCCTTTGGGTCTTAAGATTAAACAACATCCCTATTATTAAAGAAAGAAGGTATTTGAACAAAGTCAAATTTTAGAGAGGACCAGAAATGCAGGGAGTTAGAGAAACATGATAAGCACAAAGTCATAATGATATTAATAGTTACTAGGAAGAGATGCATGTGTCTTTGGGAGTAACATGGACAGCAAGAAGTCTCTGGCATTGAAAATTTAAAATGTGGATGCATAAGAGCAAGGGAGTAAATGCGGAAAAAAAAAAAAGTTGTAAGTGCCTTGTCCAATAATGAGTATGAGAGACATATGACTATCATGTTACTGTGTTACTGAAGATTTGCTAGGCTTGCACAGAGCAGGGAGGTTTTATTAGTCTGTTCCTGGCCTAAATAGAATATCCAGTTTGGCTATCAAATCTCTTGTTCAAAATCTAGGCTCAACAAGAAATGTTCAAGGGTAGAAAATATTTTGAATAAGTAAACAAGCCTTTTAAACACATTTTCTAATGTTCCTTAGCCTTTACTCCATTTAGTCAGCCAGGTCATTCCATATCCATTGCCTCAAGTAAGGGCTAACACCAAAACAAACATACAAGGATGCGATTTCTGGCTTTTGTGTTTTAAAAGTCTCTCACTCAGCTAGAGAAATAGAACTCTCTGTAGATTTAGAAGAACTTAAAATGCCAAAGCTTCCTACCTCCATGACTAAAACTCCCCTAGGCTAAGAGGAGGAGGGCTTTGGAGGGGCAGTAAGAAAGGTGTCAAAGTTGCAGACACTTGAAAAAGCAGAGGTGTATCAGGCTCGGCACAGTGTTGGGTCAAGGGGACATAGACCTCCCACCTAGACTTGTATAGTTTGTTCATACAAGGATCTCAGAAAGGAGCTCAGGGAGGTATCTGATATCTCAGAGAAGAAATGCCTACAAAGGTCATTTACTAGCAAAGTGCCTGGCATGGAGTGGCAATAAACGCTGACTGAGTAATTGAATAGGGTCATATCTGGCAGTACCATGCTCTTTTGGATTCTAGATATGGGGACCAGGCCCTAATGGCAGTGAATGAATTAAGACGCCAAGTCAGTATGCAATGAATACTTTCTAAATGATAGGACATAAAAAACTGCATATCTCTGAAAAATCTTATCAACTAAGAGCAGGGAAAAACAAAACCATGCATTTAGGTTTCCACTTTGCCATTTGTTATAACTGCCGAGAGATCACAGTTTCCCTGCACCCAGCTTCACTCTGATCTGGCCACAGTGCGTGTTGTACAGAATTGGACTTCCAAGTCACAGAAGTCTTATATTCTCTCCTAGGCTTCATGGGATGGAAATAGCCATTAGGCAATGGCTAGTGAGTAACCTGTGGTGCCTGCGGTGCTGCCTCCTGCTCAGTAAGAGGCTTGCCCTAATTTTAGGATTTCAGATGCAGTGAGCAGCACCCAACAGATAGCTGGATATGATGGCTGAGCCTTTTAGTGCCCTCATGTGTCACAGGCAAGTTGACAAGGTTGAGTTAAGACAGTTCTGTTTCATGCTGTTTTTGAAATCAATGTGGCTCTGGCAAACTCTGAAAGCTTGAACCTTATATAACCAAAATGGGGAACAAAGCTCCTTCCTCACTTTGGAAGAGTGCTTCTATGGAATCTATAAGTAAGACACATTTTAAGAATCTGATATACAACTGTATAAATCAAAAGATAATATAAAATCATCCTGACAAAGTAGCTGCTAAGAGAAACCCTGTAATAAATCATTTTGTTTAACAAATTTCTCCTTTTCTTTCTTCTAGACTATACTCTCCAAGGGGGAGGGGACCATGCATTCCCAACTTTTGAACTCCAGTGTCCAGCACCAGTGTTTGACATGATAGGAGCCAAGTAAACAGAGTCATTGGTTGGTAACAAACCTAAATAACCAGCACCTAATTTATCTATTCTGTGAACTTGAATTTGATATTTTTGGGATTTCCTAAAGCAGAATACTCAGAATATTTGGGAATATTCCCCTGAATTTAGTAGAAAATATATTTTTGGAAAAATGCTGGTGGAGATGCATAGTTCCAGATCAGGACATTAAAGAAGAAAGGATCATATACCTAATCAGAACACCAAGACTTGACTACATAGAGTGCTTCCACTATACCCAGGTGGTCTATCACTTTTGGGAAAAAAATGTGGCGTAAGTGTCTGCACCAAGATGGAACTTCTCAATTCTCCTGGAGGATAGGTCTTATGAAGGCATTGTGGAGAAGGTGGCTGTAAAGTGACTCTGGAAGGTGAGAAAATGCCCCTCAGATGATCAGGAAGAGGCATGATGGGTACCACAAGCTAAGGGAGCAGCATGATACACAGAGGTGTGGGAATGTGAAACAGCCCCAGGTATCTGAGGACGTGCAGAGTTGAGAATACCTAAAGTTTTAGGTTCAGTGAATATCAAGGAAAGATACAAATCTGGAGGGGTTTAAAGAAGGAACCCCAAACTTGTAAGGTCTCATATGCCAAATTAAGGAGTTTGAAATGTTATGGTATGACCAATGGAAATAATTTAAGCTTTTGAGGTGAGTCCAGGAGAATCTCACAGTTAGACTTACGTTTTAGAAAGGTCACCTTGAGCAACAGAAGACAGATCGTGAGTCAGGAAACAGGGAGAATCTTAAAGACACTATTGCGATATTTCCATGAGAGGTGCTGTGTGTGTAAACCAAGACAGGAGAGGAGGAAAAGGAGAGAAGGGAACAGCTAACTTCCTTAATTAAGCAAGTAGAGGAGTTCCCTGGTGGCTCAGGGGGTTAAGGATCTGGTGTCTTCATTGCTGTGGCTGCAGTCACTGCTATGGCACAGGTTCTATCTCTGGCTCCAGAATTTCCACATGCTGGAGGCATGGCAAAAACAAACAAACAAAAAAAGCAAATAGGATATATGAAATTTGGGTGTGAGAGACAAAGAGCAGGAGGAAGGTAAGAAGCTTTCCTGGTTTATAGCTTGCGTAATTGAAGACATACTGGGTTTGGATGGAAATATACTAAGATCAACTTTATACATGTAAAGTACCCGATACATATATGCCATCAAGGTTAACAAATAGATTTGTAATTCATTAACATCATTTCAAACATAATATAAATTATATCATCCAAGGAAAATGGATAAGTTTATCAAGACCTGGAAACAGCAATGTTTTAGGGGTGGGTGGAAAAAGAGGAGCCTCTGAAGCAAGATGAGAATAGTCAGGAAGGCCAGAGGTAAAAATCAAAAAATCTCTTCCTCTCACTTCCTTCTCAGCAAAGACTTTAAAGAGCGACCTACAGAAAGAAAAACCTAAGTTATTCCAACTTAGTTCTGAATAAGCCTGTTACAGTTCATTTCCCTCCAAACTAATAGGTTATGAGAGAATGACATAAGAATGCCTTTTTCTCTTATGAGAAAAACATCTGTTTGACTATCACTCCTACTGATCACTTCCGAATCACTCCCCAATAAATTCACAAAGGTTGTTGACAATGATAGAGTGAAATACCGTATAGATGGATGGGTAAATACATGTGTTTCTCTGTGCCTATTTACATATAGCTAAAAATATGTGTTCATAACACACACACACATTTATAACTCATTTGCACACACACACAACACATATATATGTCCCTGCCTCATAATAGCAACTACTTTTACGCTTCCTATTTATAACATGACAAAATATAAATGTACTAAGCTTGGATTGTTAATACTACTCCTTTTCCTTCAGGGGAAAACAAAAGAATCTATTACAATTTTCAGACCAGAATTGACAAAGAAAAAAAAAAAATCAAAGAAACAAAAAAAGAAAGCGCACTAATATTTATTCAGAACTCATTAAGAGGAAAAAAATTCTAGATTCATTACTTTCATTATTTCATTTAATTATTATCTTGAAAAATGCACTGACATTGGGATATACCATGGATTCCGTGGACAATCACCATTGATAACTATGTGGGAAATAGTTTTGTCAGGATAGTAGCTAGAGTGCCCTCTGCTTCAGACCTGCCTCTTCACACTGTTCTCTCCTCTCAGTTTCAGAATAATCGCTCATGCTTAAAGTTATCCTAGTTTCCAGCACTGGCTTTAGTTCAGAATTTCCTGTAGGACTTTTGAAAACTGTGTGCCTAATTATAACATGGAATATGCTTTGTGCTAAGAAATAATGTCACTGACCCATCATTAGTAGGGGCGTGTACTCAGATTTGCCTTCCCAGGGATGGAAGTAGATTTCTATTCATTCCCTCTTTCAGCCAGTCTCATCATTGTGCTCCTCAGTTAATGCTGCAAGTTCACTAGCAAAGAGATGCTGAACAGACCTTCAAAGGAACACATTCCCTCAAAAGCATCAATAAAATGCCAGCCATGTGTCAGACACTGTTCTAGGTGGCATTAATACTAAGAAAAACAGAACAGAATGCTTGCCCTTATTGCTCTTACAGATAGTTTGGGAGGCAGTCAAGTAAACAGATCGATACATGAATGTGGTAAATGAGTGCTAATGAGTGACAGATTTGCATGTGGTAAATGGTATAACACAGTTAGCTCATGATGCTATCAAAGCAAAGGGGAAGTGGAAGCAGAAGCAGGGCCTAGCTCCTCGTAGGGAGGTCAGCATCCAAGAGTCAACTTTTAGATTGTATCTTGAAGGTTAAGTTGCATTATATTCAACTCCCTCTAACTTTTGCTGTTTTTTAGTCAGCTATAATAAGCCAGAATTTCATATGTAAGTATGACATGCGTAGCCTTACATTTTTAAACTGCCTTACTCCCTTTACAGAGTCACGAGGTAATTTCCATTAGATCAGAGATCTAACTTAAGCTACCAAATGATTATCCTTCACATTTAAGTAAAGGTAGGAGCTTAATTAAAGAGACTGATAATAAGCAGCTGCAATATATAGATGGCATTTTATGTGGGAAAATAAAGACTTTAAGTCCCCAAGAGAAAAAGACATGCTATGATTTTTGTTTCCAGTCTTAAAACTTGTCTGATTGGCATTTGTAGAAATATGCACTTAGATCTATTTTACCACGGTAAATAGAATAATGTCACCCTTTCTGCCCCCTGCAAAGATACACTAATCCCCAGAACCTTTGACTATATTACTTTGCGTGGCAAAAGGGACTTCACAGATGGGATTAAGTTAAGAAGATTGAGATGGGAAAAAATATCTTTTTTTTTTTTTTGGATTATCCAGGTGAGTTCAATGTAATCACAAGAGTACTTATAAGAGGGAAACAGAAGAATAAGAGTCAGAAAAGGGGATGTAATGATGGAAACAGAAGTTAGCGTAGAGCGTTTTGATTGTGGAGGAAGGGACCACAAACCAAGGAATGCAGTACCCCGTAGAAACTGAAAACAGAGCCTCTCCTGGAACCTCCAGAAAAGAATGCAGCTTGGCTATTGCTGACTTTTATCCCTGTATGACTGGTTTCTGACTTCTGCTCTCAGGAAATTTAAGATCATAAGATTGTGTTGTTTTAAATCATTAAGTTTGTGGTAATTCATTACAGCAGCATTAAACTAATACATTTACCAAAACCTTGGAAGGATAACCCAATGAGAACTGTAAGCTTGGGAAGCCATATAATCCTGCTTCCCTTGTACCTTTTCTACATGAGAAGACAGAGATTTCCTGAAGAGACCAGAGAGAAGGTTATTCACTCTTAGTCATAACTCAGGAATTTCCTCATCCTCAGCAAAGCTACAGCATCCCTGTTCTTTTCTCTAGAACTTTCAAAAAGTAGGTTGAGGTTAATTGAATAATACTCAGTCTTTGGGCTCCTTAACCATCTTTCCTAAAAAGAATAATTTGAACCCCAACACTGTTATGGATAAGCCAACTGCTCCTCATCTGAGTAAGGTTATCAGATCAACTGACAAATTTATGGGAGAGCTAATGATATCATGACAGTTCACAAGATATGATGTGGATAACATTATCATAATTGGTAAATCCCAAAGACACAACCCTTTACCTTAATGACTGTATATATACATACATATATATATACACACACACACACACATACACATAAGCTCAAAGAAAGTGTCAAAGCAAAAGTGAAAATATGGAAATTAAAAACCCTAGTGAAAACTAAACCCTGGCCTCATCTGCCATTTTTCCTAGAAACAATAGCCCCAGTGAAAACTCTTTTGTTCCAACAACCGAACCACCTCTGCCAGGGTTCTTGGTCTATTCGCTAAAGAGATTGTTGTGGCATCAGGTACATGAGGTTATCAATGAAATTAATGGATTCTAGGATAGGGCACATTTTTGTTATGAGATTTTATGAAAAGAATATAGATCAAAATAGAAAGTTGTATTTGTTTTTAAGGACAGCTGGCAAGTACAGTGATTGTATACTTAACACAAATATCATTATACATGTATAACGGAACATATTATATATATATATGTATGTATGTATGTATAATATTTATTTATTTGCCAGATGCTGTACTAGAAACTGGAACTAGAGCATTGAGAAAGAACTTGTCCCTGGCCTCACCAATGTAAAGTCTAACAGAGAAGACAAGAGAACAGCACAAAGGACTAAAAGGATCTAAAAGAGGAACAAATGGACTTTGATGAACATTGAAGAAAAGTCATAGTTCCCTCCCTTTTCACTTTCAATTCATCCTTTCTTACTCCTTGCTGTTTTCCAGAACTCCATACTTCATATGAAGTTCCTAAAAATGAGAGAAATTAAGCAACTTGCCCAAGAATACAGAGCTAATATTATAAGTAGTTTCTTTTAATACTGCAAGCTGTCCGCTCATATGTTGGCTAACAAAAAAATAAATTGTATCTAGTCATCATGGAAATGAAAAATCTTTTCAAAGGGAAAATATAACATATCAGCTATAGATCAATATTTTCTATAGGGAACTGAAGGAAGATAATGATGGTTCCTTTTTTTTTTTTAAATCAATTCCCTACTTGTTCAAAGATGGGTTCACTATGCTAAAGCCTGATATTTGCCCCTTAGAAGCACAGCAAAGACTAGAATCCCAGTTTGTTCAGAGACTGCAGGCAAAAATCAATGTGTGGTTGTGAAGCTGGCTTATATTTATAAAATATGAATTGCAAGCTCTTTCTCTGCTAATCAGTATGAAACCTCCACAAAACTGCAGTTGTGAAGTGTCTGTGTTCCTTTGGGCGAGGCTGTACATCTGGTTTTTCTAGCTTCTCGGCAACAAGCCATGATGGTCTGCAGCTCCTCTGGGTCTCCATCAGTTACCACAATGGCCATAAGTCAATCATCAAAGAGGCTGCTCCCTTAATGACTCCATAAAACACTTACTGCCTCTCAAAAGGATGAAATATCTGGTTCAATTAGATGTTCAAAAATCACCAAATATTTACCAAGTGCCCAAAGGCTGTAAAGTACTTGACACTTTGGACTATTAAGAAATGTAAGAGAACTCTTGGCTTCTAGACATACTTAACTTGTTGACAGCTCAAGACAATACTATATCATAAGACAACAGGATAGAAGGGAAATTAAGCTTATGCATTTCAGACAGAGTAGTTAGTAGAGTTTCTTAGGAGGAAAGCTGACCTTTTGTGTGGTGTGTGTATATGTTCTAACGATAAAGTTGTCAAGAGGCAGGGTGAGGGCCAAGGTACACTTCCAACCTAATTAGGAAAGGACAAGATGGACTGGAGATTATGGAAAGCAGGAAGTATGTCTGTTTGTATGAAACAAAAGTATTGTGTCATAGGGCTGGGAGGTTTATGGTTAATATCATTATATACTGATGATCCCTATGATGCCACGACCATGTTTCAGGATATTTTATATGTTATCTACCAAATTATGGGGCCACTACTGTCCATTTATTATAAAGTGTTCATTCTATTTCAAAATACATTTGGGTTTAAAATGCAAACTAGGTAAAAAAAAAATTCAAAGCTCCTTCTAATCCCAAGTTCTTCCTTGTGACAGTGAATTCTGGTATTCAAATGGACAAAAACCCAATCTAGCATAATTTATACTAACAGATGTTTCTAGAAAAATTCCAAATCAGTGACATCCTAGAAAAATAACCAACTTCAAAGGCTTTTAGCAAGCAAGCTGAAAATAAGAAGAATTCTATGAAGTGACTTTTTTTTTTTTTAAAGCAAAAGAATTGTACTATGAATCACTTGGGACAAAGATAATGCAGTAGTCATAGTAGGTGAGAGTGAATAGAGAGAAAACGGCTCACAGGAGAGAGGGCAAATACTTAATGGTAGAGAGAAATCACTATGAGGCTGCACAAGGAGAACCCCAAGCATGACGAAGGAAAAAAGCAGAAAAGGGCAGTAGAAGGTAGAACTGGCACACCCGTGCCTGTTAGAGGCAGCCTCCAGCGGAACTGGGAGCTCAATCAAAACATCAACACTTCCAAATGGGAATCCTTATAGAAACACAGACATTAAAGTGCCTAGGCATCCTGGCGACGTATTTCAGAACCCCTCCTTATGTCAGTCAGTGATCTCCTCCCCAAATTAAATGGTGCACAAGTTAACGGCTGAAATAGCCTGAAACATGGATGCTTTGTCCTGAATTTTTTGGAAGGCATATTTCTCCTTTTATAAAATAATTAAAGGATAAGTATATTGCCTTGCAGATGCTTATCATTTAGATGATGATTCACTGAAAAATGACTGGTGTGATAAAACCCTGTTTCCCACGTAATAAAGTACTGCATGGCATTCCTTTATTCCAGAGTCGAACACCTAGGAAACTAAGGTCCTGGGCATAGTTAAAATTTTAAGTTTTAACCTTTCTCCTCATAATATTTTTGGTATCTTTTAAAAAAAATTATAGTTGATTAACAATGTTGTGTCAATTTCTGCTGCATAGCATAGTGACCCAGTCATATATATATATATATATATATATATACACACACATTCCCTTTCTTATATTATCTTCCATCGTGGATCTATCAGAGGAGACTGGATATAGTTCCCTGTGCTGTACAATAGGACTTCATTTCTTATCCATTCTAAATGTTATTGCTTGCATCTACCAAGCGAAAATTCCCCATCCACCCCACTCCTTCCCCTCTCCCCCTTGGCAACAACAAATCTGTTCTCTATGTCTGTGAGACTGTTTTTGTTCTGTAGATAGGTTCATTTGTACCATATATTAGACTTCCACGTATAAGTGATATATATGGTATTTGTCTTTCTCTTTCTGACTTACTTCTCTTAGTATGAGAATCTCTCATTGCATCTATATTACTGCAGATGGCATTACTTCACACTTTCATAGATGAGGTGTATTCCATTGTGTATACTACCATGTCTTCTTAATCCATTTATCTGTTTATGAACATTTAGGTTGTTTCCATGTCTGAGCTATTGTGAATAGTGCTGCAATGAACATATGGGTGCATACATCTTTTTGAATTATAGTTTTATCCAGATATATGCCAGGAGTGGAATTGCTGGATTATATGGTAGTTTCATATTCAGGTTTCTGAGGAACCTCCATACTTTTCTCCACAGTGGTTGTACATTCCCATCTAGAGTTAGGAGGGTTCCCTTTTCTCCACATCCTTTCCAGCATTTGTTATTTGTATTTTTCCTTATAATATTTAAGTGTTCAGAATGCTTGATGCATTAGCACCAGTTGACTTTGAAGAGAGTCCACATAAAAATTCAATATGGCCCAAACTCAATAATTTACTATCTTTAGACTTACTGTGTGAACAGTTAAAGAAAATGAATCATTTATTTATTCATTTATTAAATAATACGTATTGAAAACCTACCATGAAGGCAAGGCATAGTTCTAGATACTAAAGTTATAGAGATAAAAAACTAATGAAGCCTACATTTGGTGGGCCAGATGTAATTGTAAGTAACAGTATGAGGAATGTGAGAACACATCAAAAATAAAACTGCAACATATTGCAACCAATTCAAGTATACAGTTTGTCATCATATCTTCAAACTATCCTAGAGGTGTTAGGGCACAAGTAAGTTAGGGACAATAAAAATTAGAAAGTGTCAACAAATCAAACCTCGAGATAAAGGTGCCAGATATGACCTTTGCCTTGACATTTGTAAAGTCTCCTATTATATTCTCCTGACAGTAGGTTACAAGGCTTGGTTTTGAAAACATTCTAAGACGCAACTTTAAAAACTCAAATAGCTTGTTATTCACTTCCAAGGCTTTTGGTACTTCATTTTTTAAAAATCCAGTTGAGGAGGTTAAAAGTAAATAGTTCCATTTCTGTTTCCTGTATTTTGCTACATCATATCATTTCTGGAGGTAATTACAGACATGATTTCAGATATTTGGCCCATCTTTGGTTCTGGAGGTTCTTGTCTATAGACAGTGTTTTAACGAAAATCTAGATAGTCGTGTGTGATGCTGGTTTGTAACAGTTTTACAGCAGATTTCCGTATGTCAAAACCTTTTAATGCATTTTAAAAAGTACTGATCTGGGGGACTTTGTAAACAGAATTAAACAATACCAAAAACCATACTTTTATGGAATGAATGAAAATTGAGTATGCTTTTTTTGTTTCTCTCTTTCTTTTTTAACCTAAAATTAAGATGAATGATAAGCAGGATTTCCCAAAGTGGATCAGAATGTGACGACAGACTTCCAATCCTTAATTAACAGACAGATGTACAGTTTGGTTCCTACTTCTCTCATGTCTCCTTTCTTCTTTACTTTTCCCATCCCCCATGGCTTCAGAAGTTTACTTTCTATATTCTTTCCTGCTGTTCCTTGAACCATCACTTAGATATTTCATTACCAAGGCTCCTCACCTCCTACAAGTGATTTTTGTCTTTTTTTGGGGGGGCCTTTTCTAGGGCCGTACCCGCAGCATACGGAGGTTGCCAGGCCAGGGGTCGAATCAGAGCTGTAGACGCCAGCCTCCGCCAGAGCCACAGCAATGCGGGATCCGAGTGGAGTCTGCAACCTACACCGGAGCTCACAGCAACGCGGGATCCTTAACCCACTAAGCAAGGCCAGGGATCCAACCCGCAACCTCATGGTTCCTAGTCGGATTCGTTAACCACTGAGCCACGACGGGAACTCCACAAGTGACTTAATCCTTTATGAAAAAATAAAATAGCCATCTCATACATCAGTCAGAAACCTTTACTCTATACCCTCTTTTATATAAACATTGAATTCTAAGCACCCACAACATGGGTCAGCACTGATGCTTTGCATCCCTTTTGTGTGGAGGCAGAGTAACAGCAATAAAAAGAAATGATACTAACATTCATTTTCCCCACCTAGGGTGTGAGTTTTCACTTTGGTAGATGGAGGCATCTGGGCAAAGAGGTATCTGTAAACCTACCTAAAGCTGAGTTCTCAGTGTCAGCATCCCAGCAGAAGGGGATAGTGTACACTATGACGAGCACATTTCCTGAATTTCTCTTTGCCAAAACATCCCTCCTCTCTTGGGCTGAAGCCAAATAGGGTAGATAACAGCCCAGTCATGGATGTGGGCCTGAAACACATTATAAGAATCCAGAATAAGTGACCTGTCTCAAAGGCAACAGCCAGCTTGGTCAACCCCAAACTGGGTTGCCCATTCAAGAGGTCCAGTGTTTCTTAATGGGGACACCACTGACACTCTTGGCAGATGATTGTGCATGTCGTCTCACACTCTGATGGATACTTACCACCCCTGGTCTCTCCCAACTCATGCCAATAGCTTTCCCCCAGTCAATGCAAAAACCAAAAAATGTGACCAAACATTTTTAAAAGGCACCTAGGGGGATGGCATTGTCCCTAGCTGTGAACTACTATGCAGGACAGACTGTGAAACAGTGATAATGATGCTCAGGAAGAAATCAGGAAAGCAAAAGGTAAGAAATAATAAAGTAAGCAGCTAGAGGTGGCACAGAGATGGAAAGTCTGTAATTGTGATTGCTTTTAATGATAACCTGGACAGGGACAGCTCAAAACGCCATCCAGGATCACTTAAAGTTTCCAAAATGTGACACATACTCCATCTTTGCCTCCTTTTAAATGCCTTTTTCAAAGTACATATTTAAAATTTCTGCCTTAATTGACTGTGGTTATGGTTTTCAGACTTGGGTTACCCTTATAAGATGCTGGTCGTTTAACAGAACTCATTGACTCTAAGAGAATGATTGTAACCCTTGAAACTAAATGAAACTGTTACTACCCTCATCCTCATGTCCTTAAACAAGATCATGAACCTTCCTTAAGGAGGAAAATGTCCAAGGAAACAAAAAAGGCTGTGCCTGGATTTGTCCTTTTGGGGCACCAGAGTTTTGATTGTAATACTCTGCTGAGTCAACCCTGATTAGCTATCAATCTTTAATAGAACTTACAAACGCTTTTTAACTCAAGTCTTTCCTAAGATGACAAAAAGTGTTGCTGAGTATAACTACAGCCACACACCTAAAGGAGAATTTTATACAAAACTTTTAAAGAACATTTACTATTCCCTTATCAGTCTCCTTTCCTCCATTTCTCCTCTTACTAATTACTATCCCTTAATCTGTTGTGGTTGGAGGAAGAATTCTGGTAATCCAAATCCTTGGCCCAAACCACCAGTGCTAGGATGTTCACTTCTTATTTCAAAGAGCTTACTTAAATCATAGTCTTATTCAAAATACCATTAGTTTAAGTGATTGAGTTCTTACCAGTAGATTTCATCTGAGGCTTTGTGTCTTTCATTACTCTCAGCAGAAGGTAAGGAAAAATTTTCTGTGTCTCTAACCTGAATGCTCTGTGTCTGGATCTGCGTTCATTTTGTAGAACCTGTGTTCTGTGACATTTTAATTCCTTTTGGCAGAAAATTGTGCATTGTGCAGAAACATGGCTACCGTGAGACTTCTTGTGGCACAACATAATATGTTAGCTTGGCACTCCTAAATCTGAAGAGGATTATTTAACTACTTCATTACCAGTGTCATGACACACAGAGGATTCTAAGCTACTAATACATATGATATATGCATTTTAGAGTGTGTTTTTCCCCCAAATCAAAACAAAAACATGAATAGATACTTATTTTCATGCTTATCAAAGAAACAATTCCATAGCTATAGACAGCATTTGGAGGGAAAAAAAGGAAAAAAATGGTTTCAATTTCAAGTGGCTTTATAGACTGGTATTACAAAGTTATCTAAGATAAGCATTTTCTGGTTAAGATTAGAACATTTTATCTTTAGGCTATTAGGTCTTAGAATGATGAACTTGTCTGAAGTGAAAAAAAGGTAAGTTCTCTAAATAAGCATTAAATTCTAATTTGTAAATAAAAGGTTAAAAGAATGGGTGATAAAATACTTAGATTAATAAAAAGGAAATAAAAGAAGAGAAATTATAAAATTATGTATAAGCATCCTCAGAGGTATTTAGCAAATTAGTTTTAAGTCCTAGGAAAATTCAAAAGTGATGTCAGCAAAGGGTAGCCATTCAATATAACCTTGATCAGCAAACTTTTAACTGCCTAGGCACTAACTTCAGATTCATCTTCAGTAGTGGATTTTTAATTACTCAGCATAATGCGGGAGATGATGGGACTGCTGCTTTAAGAGGGTTTGGTTCTGATCGGAACCACTGTTATTTGTTATTGTAATTTCAAATTGCAAGGCTAAACTGGAAAGCATATCCATCAACCTGGCAGAGACCAGCACTCTGCTGAAAGCTGTGTGCATCCTACAGGGAAGAGATTTTGTTAGCAATGACTGAAAAGCTCACAAGTATTCGGAAAACTTAATGAACTAGATTTTTGTAAGCATTTAATGATTCCCTGGCATGTGCAGAGGCAGACATAGTGTGAAGGCACTTATACAATAATGTTTACTGCCATGGAAATCAAAGTCAGGTAGAACTGATTTTAATTCTTGGCTCTGCATATTGCAGATTCTGTGAGGTTAGGCACATTACTTAGTTCCTTAACGCCTCACTCCTTATCTTTAAAATGGACATATAAACTATCCATGTCATAGGATGAATGTGTGGCACAGTGCCTGATACATAGTAGATACTCCTTACACGTCGCTCCTGCTATTAGCAATGAAACCCATTACCACCATAACATCAGCCCTCTTAGGATACAATGCTTTCCAGGGAAGGATGTAATCCTCTACTGGCCAGAGGGACAACATGGGTTTTCAAGTCATTACTAGGGAGAAAACTTAAGCACAGGCAGAATGACTCAATGACATTCAACAAATACAAGGTAAGATAGTCCACTTAGAAATTCAATTAAATTAACTCCACAAATGTTTATTGAGTGCCCACTATTCACTAGGTACTGTGTTGAGTTCAGGAGTTTTAAAGATTTGTAAAATAGGGATCTTGTTCCCATGAGGTTTACAACCTGGAGAGAGAGAAAGACAAACATATAAAGCCCTTAGAGAAGTTTCAAAGGAAAGGAGACATCCTCTGGCAGAGGAATGGATAAAGAAGATATGATGGAATATTACACAGCCATAAAAAAGAATGATATAATGCCATTTGCAGCATGATGAATGGACCTAGAGATTATCATATTAAGTGAAGTAAGTCATAGAGAAAGACAAAAGTCATATGATATCATTTATACCTGGAATCTTAAAAAAATATGATATAAAAGAAGTTATTTCCAAAAGAGAAACAGACTCATAGACTTCAAAAACAAACTTATAGCTACCAAAGGAGAAGGTGGTGGGGAGGGATGGATTGGGAATTTAGGATTGGCATATGCACACTACTGTATATGGAATGTATAATCAATGGGGACCTACTGTATAGCCCAAGGCACTCTACTCAATATTCTGTGATAACCTATATGGAAAAGAATCTGAAAAAGAATAGATGTGTACACATGGATAACTAAATCACTCTGTTGTTCACCAGAAATTAACACAGCATTGTAAATCGCCAATACTTCAATAAAATGTAAAAAAAAAAAATACACAAAAAGAAAAAAAACAGAGCTTAAACCAAGAAGGTCATGAAAGGTTTGGAAGAATGGGAGACACTGAACCACATTCTGGGGTTAGCTGCTTGTGCGCAAAATATTTTTGTCATCAGTCTCCATCAAACGCCTCTTCCCATGTCCCATACCCAAGTTCTTTCCTAGGATTACTTCCAAATTTCTCAGGCTTTCCAGGGGCTTACAATTTTATAAGGAAAAATATGTACCTGTTGACTAGCAAAATTAAACAAGAAATAAAAAGATTATTTTCTTTTCTATCACGTACCTTCTACCAATCTCTTATGGTTTTAGACATGTGAAGAGAACAAAAAGAAAGACGGTTAGAAGTTATTTTTATTAATAGGAGACTCCAGACCCTGTGCCTGACTTAGAAAATCCAGAGGACAATGCCCATTACTACCCTCAAATATCTTAGTGCCATTGTCATAAAAGATTTGAAAGGACCACAGCCACAACTCACAAAATTATTTTTATCTGTATATCCTCTGTATAACATGGGAATGTATATAAAACAGTATACATGGAAGAAGCCGAGCCACTCCATTTGCCAACTATCTGCCATTGCCTCAATTAAAAGTTCACTTGGTTGGGAACTAATAATTTATAGAGGTAGAAAATGCATCATTTAAGGGAGGATAATAAAGAATGTACAATGGAATGTATTTATGTCCATTAGCTTTTATATACAATCTTGTAAAACATGGTCAAATCACCAATGTATGATATTAAGCACACTGAAGTACAATTTTGGAATATTTATTATAACATACAGGTTAAATGAAATTTTTAAAAAAGTAAAAATCTATTCAACTTTAGGTTATCTCAAGCTTCTAAGAAGTATATACGTGCAAATATTTTCACTCAAATTTCAATGTCAAGCAATCCCAAGAATATTACTAAAATGAAGAGACTAAATCTCTGTGAAGGAACAGGAGTTGATGTAGACTCTAAACTATATATGTTTCCTTTTCCATATATTTTCAGTTATACAATGACCAATTCATATTTTAGGTTCTGCTGTGCAAGAGATGCAGAAAACCTTTTAAAAGACATTGAAAAGCACCATCTGTTCATGTTGAAGAAAAAAATTTAACTGGTTAATCATAAAAATTGCTCTCCAAAGAAGTATACTAGCAACATCCGGATGTGGGGTTATAATTTAAAATAAAAGCAAAACAGCCTCCCTTCAAAGAAGTGGAACTCTTAATTCAAACTTACTGGATAGCTGATAATGCCAGAGAAAATGCTGGCATCTATAGATATTGGGAAGTCTTGAGATTTGAATTTTATCATTGACCATCTGGTTACATTCATACTTAGAGAAAAAACTTAAATAGCAAAAATCCATTAAAAGCCTAAATGGAGTTCATTACAACTGAGATGCCTCAATTAAGTCTATATCCTCTTCTGATAGGGATTATGTCAGTTTCTACTGATGACATCATGTTAATGCTCAACTTTGGGGACACTTATTCCAGTCCAGCCTACTTAATCAGGGTCAAGAGAACAGACATTAAATAAGCATTTTTCTATTAAGCCAGGACAGCAATAATAATTTACCAAGTACTTCCCTTTGGTCCTTACATATGGAAAAACTGAGGTTCAAAGAGTTTAATCACTTGCCCCTGCTCCTGCTCAGCAGAGCAGGAATTCAAATCCAGGTCTCTCTGCCTGCACACCCTATGTTTTTTCACTACAGTGGACTGTCTCCTGGGCTACATATAGGATTTATTTGTTCCTCTGTTTCCTTAGCGTGACCACTACATCTGCTCTAAGTAGTAGCTGCAATTACCCAGCTGCCTTTAACCAATTCAAATTTCCCTTAGCAATCCAATACCTTGAAAACTCTGTCTGAGAGTTAAAGTTTCTCAGGAGTGATGTTATGAATAACAACAAAAATAGCAACAACAATAACACTTTGGATCTCACATTTGTTCATATTTTTCTCTTTGTTCTCTCTTCCCTCCTATCCCTACCCCAAGACAGATTATTTCAGGTTGACTCTCAAACAAGAGTTTCTCTTGTTCATTTATTTTGCTCATTTTTATTTCTTATGCTATTTTAGGGGAAAAAAGACCTCTTTTTCATTTGGGTTCCATCCTCCATCTCTCTATGTCCAAGAAAGATCTGTAGTAACCACTCCTTTCTACACTCTTTCCAGAAACCTGCACTAATCTTGGTTTGCTCTGCTTTCATCTAACTCCTTCTGCCTCTATTTTGTTTATTGGGGAGGAAGAAGTGGTAAGTAGCAGACATTCATTATCTAGTGCTTCAATTCTGCTCTACTAGCCAAGCTTGCCTTGACCACAGCTGAAAAGCTTGAGATGCATTTGGGTTTATTGTGAGAGAGAGACACAGGTGCATTTTAAAGTCTTCCCTGGAGAGGAAAGAAGGGTAATACATATGTCATGTATTTTCTATCCTTAGCTTAAAGCCTCAAAAGTCCCATTCAAATTTTAAAGTTATCAGGAGAAAACCACCAGACACTTTAAGAGCCCTTGATTTCAACTTATTAATATTTATTTATTGACCTTTTCATGGGGTCTATCATAACTTATCTCTGATAAAGATACAAAGAAATACAAAGACGTAGATCCTAATTTCCATAGTTATGTAAAAGGGCAAGGCAAATACTGGAATATTATGGAGTCCAAGTGGCAGGCAGTAGCAAAGAGAACAGATGCTATTGGGATGCATTCAATGGCAACGTTACTGAGGGCTATGGAAATCCGTGAAGGCTTTATGGTGAGAGTGAGACTCAAATTGGGCCTTACATTATCTGCAGGATTTAAGTAAGCCAAAATACAAGCAATGGACATTCCAGGATGGAGTGGGCAGCTCTAGCAGAGTGAGTGCTATTTGGGGAAGATTAATTGGTCAGTATTATAATCAACAACCATTACTGTAGCAAACAGACATTTACTATAAACAAGGAAAGGAACTTGAAGGAAGGAAAAATCAGATTTGGGTGAGAATCACGCACCACTGGCACTGCCGCAGTGCAGCAGGGCAAATAGGGAATGATATGCTAATGATAATTTCTCACATTGATTAGTGCTGACTATATAATAGGTACCATGCCATCTAATTTAAGTTTTTTCTAATTAGAGAATAACTATTATCTTTTTTTAGAGGTAAAGAAAGTAAAGCTTTGAGAGACTAAATGACAAAGGACAGGCAGCTGGGAAATCCCAAAAGTCAGATTGGAAGCCATGTACAGTAGAGGTCTTCTAAAGCAAAACTCTTGTGATCCATCATGCCGTGAGTAGCTAGAATGCCTGAAGAACAGCGTGTATATGTATTTTCTTTGTTTTCCCCCTCCATCTCTGTTTCAGGGATTGATCTTGAAACCCACGTAAGACTCCAGCATGCCAAGAGCTAAGGCAGAGGAGGCTGCAGACCTCTGTGGCTCCCTCAGGCAACAGATTCTAATCTGGCCCTACCATTGCAACCCTGGGATATTTCATAACCTCAGTTTTCTCATGGGTACAACAAGGATCATGAAATGAAGCAATATTGTGTAGTGAAAAGGGCTGAAAGAGAGCCTGATGTACCTAGGTTTAAATCCTGGATCTACCACTTACTATGTGATATTGAGAGAGTTCTTTAACGTCTCTGAACTTATAAAGTGGAGATAATGACTACTCTATGGGATTGCTATGCAGATTAAAGAGAAAGAAAAAAAGTCAGTTGCCCAACACAGTATCTAAAATATAGCCCATAATCCCCATCTATAATTCTTACAGCCAGATGTATTTTGGAATTCAGAACTTACATGGATTTTAAAAAGGTCAAGTGATGCATATACCACATTGACCCATAGAGTTTAGGATGGTACTCTATAATCAAAAAATTAATAGTTCTGCAATGAAATGTATAGATATTCTCACAATAGTAGAGTGAATAAAGACTATATATAGTTACCTGCTATTTCAGATCAAATTTTATTGCCATCTAGTTTGATGACAACTTATGAAACCCTTTTCATTTTCTAGATAAATAGGGCAAAATGCTAACAATTAGTAGATCTAATTGGAGGGCATACAAGATTGATTGAACTCTTCTTGCAATTTTTCTCTAAGCTTGTGTTTTTATAAAAATAAGTAAAAACAGCACTTTCAGTGTATGTTTTGGATACTGGACTTGTGGTTAAGAGAATGTAGACACAAAGAGTTCAAGAACTGGTGGTTTCTTTCTTTTGTGCTTACAGGAAAAGTACAAAAGGTACAAGTTACCTCTTGGGTGTCAGGCAAATGATTAATTGTGTGGTAGAGTGGTCAGGTCCTCCAGAACACTGCATTTTGGGGACACTGATTAGTCATAGTCCTATAAAAACCAAAGTTTTCCATTTTTAAAAGTTTAAGAAAGCTACACTGACATTTTTTTTTTTTTTTTTTTTTTTTTTTTTAGCAATCTGATTGTTTTCTCCCCAGAAGAGATGGGAGACTTTGTTCGCCTCCCCTCCCCTCACCCCAACATTTCTCCCCTAGTCCTGAATATGCCTGAAAAGACTTGAAGCTATGGCTTTTCCTGCTCTGAGTCCAGACTGCCCCCAACTCCCAGTGCGCTGAAGCCATTGATAGGAAAAGCCAATGAGAGCCTGGTCTTGACAGATCATGCTCAGCACACTTTCACTGTGAGCCCACATGGGCTTTACTGAAGGTCTGTCCCAAAGCTGTTTGTCTTTTCCATCTGGGCTGCAGACTGAGATGAGAAGGTCAGGGGCATAGTCTATGGGCAGAACACACGCCAGATTTTGGAGGACTGTGTGCATAAGGAGTCCAGCCATTCTCACAGAACAAACACTCAGCACATGTCACCCTGGGGGGCAGAACAGTGGGTGTGTTATCCGGAGGTCTCCTCTTGGAATGCTGGTTGCCTAGCAACAAAATCCTGCTTCTGTCCTAACACCTGTTTTTAGGGTTTAGGATTAGTTTGTAACTTCTGACCCCGGACTTTGTCTTATCATGCCTCACCCAGGTTCCCCAGAAATACAGGTGCTTCAAAGCTCTGGACAATGTGGCTACTTTAGCTGTGTGTTGGTAGGACACATCTTAAGTTTCCTTCTAGCTTCCTACCTATGCTCTTTACACACCAGAACTTCCCTAGGAGTTTTAAATATATGCCATCTAAAAGAACATGCCATTGGTTTTCGGTTTGGAAAAAAACACACACACTACCTATGTATACATGAGAAAAAGACTGAAAAGGTATACCAGCAAACAAAATAACAGTTTTCTCCTCATGGTGGAAATATTAGTGATATTTTATAATTTTATTTATCCATTTAAAAATTATCTATAATAAATGTACCTTAATTTTTTAATAAGGGTTAATATTAACATGATATATATTGGGGCTACATCTTAACCCCATGATACATATTGGGGTTATATATTAAATATTAAATGTGTATTTAATGTATATATACATTAAAATGTATACAAAGTAATGGTAAAGGAAGAAGCATACATATACCTATAACACAATTTCAACTCTATACATGAGCATAAAAAATGGGAGGAAAACACTGACAAATTAAAAGACTTCTTTCTCACACTATTTGGATTTTTTATTTTGGCCACACCAATGGCATACGGAAGTTCCCAGACCAGGGACTGAATCTGAGCTGCATCTGTGACCCCCACCACAGCTACGGCAATGCAGGATCCTTAACCCACTACACTGGTGGAGATCAAACCCATACCTCAGCAGTGACCTGAGCCACTGCAGAGATGGATCTTTCACCCACAGCACCACAGTAAGGACTCCTGCAATTTAGATTTTAAGGTAACTAATCTTAATGAAAAACAATAGAGGGTTGACATATTTACAACTACATGCATTATATGTTTTAAAATGCAGAGGGCACTATCTCTGTACTAACAAGGGTCAGATAGGCAGATTTTAATTGCAGAAAACTAAAACGTATTTTTACCCAAAGTTTATTCAACCTTTACTCTGATCATTCATTCCAAAACCATGTCTATTTATCTATTTGGTACTATCATACTAAAAAGTATTGTGGATACAGACCTAAAGCAGTGGGTCCCTTCAAAGAGGTCAGAGTCCATTAAAAGTTGGAGAGAAAGAAGATAGAAAGCATATTTATTACAACACTTTTCAAACCAAGTTCTGTAGATGTTTTCCCATGGATTTTGGAATTCTCTACAGTATATTTCTTAATTTTGCATTTTATTTATATAATAACATAGTAAATACAAGCTTTTCAGTATCATCTTAATGACACCTTTAACTAATACATGACTTTGGGATCTATAGTTATGGTTATGATTATAATTATGCCAAGAATTATTTAATTGCCATGGCCAATAAGAAGTAAATTTAAATATAAATGCTGTTTATGCCTCATGGAAGCAAATTAGTATTATGAGATATTTAGCAGTAATATGAATAGTGACAAATGGTTAGAAGATTGAGTCATCTTAGATGTGTGGTATGGTATAGTTATGCCAAACACAAAAGCTGTTGAAATTGTATTCATGTTCTGAACAGAGATTTAGTTTTAGCCAGATGTCATTCCATCTCACTAACAAGCAACTTTATGGGAGAAGCAGCT
This sequence comes from Sus scrofa, assembly GCF_054392235.1. NCBI lineage: Eukaryota > Metazoa > Chordata > Mammalia > Artiodactyla > Suidae > Sus > Sus scrofa. Next base: position 18,938,917 of record NC_139391.1, read on the forward strand.
TTATCTGTCTTATTTGCTGCTATATTCCAAGTATCTATCTTATAATAAATGCCTACTAAACATTAGCTAAATGGATGTAGAAAGGAATGAATGAGTATTTTTTAGTTTATATTTGTTTTCCAAATTTTTGTTATATACTTGAATAAAAGTTATACCTGGTTTTATGCTGATGTGTGCTTAAATACTATTCTATAATAAGAATAAAAACATAAGTAACTTGTGAGAATTTTTCCCCTTTAAAAGAAATCTAGGGAGTTCCTGCTGTGGCTCAGTGGTAACAAACCTGACTAGTACCATGAGGTTTGATCCCTGGCCTCGCTCAGTGGGTTAAGGATCTGGTGTTGCCATAGCTGTGGTATAGGTAGGTCACAGATGTGGTTTAGATCCTGCATGGCTGTGGCTGTGGCGAAGGCCGGCAGGTGCAGCTCTAATTTGACCCCTGGCCTGGGAACTTCCATATGCCGTAGATATGGGCCTAACAAGACAAAAGACAAAGGAAAAAGAAAGAGAGAAAGAGAGAAAGAGAGAGAGAGAGAGGAAGGAAGGAAGGAAGGGAGACAGAGGAAGAAAGAAAGAAAGAAAGAAAGAAAGAAAGAAAGAAAGAAAGAAAGAAAGAAAGAAAGAAAGAAAGAAAGAAAGAAAGAAAGAGGAAGGAAGGAAGGAAGGAATCTAAATACTTACAGGGTGTTGTCAGTTCATTAAAATCACAGGGTTAATCTGAATTTCTTCTCCCTCTGTAATGTTCCATTCTCGACACTTCCCCTTCCACTTTTGTTCCCACTAATTTCCAAGTTCAAAAATCCCACATGCTCTTTCTTGCTCTTAATCCTTCCCTTTATGTACCTGTCAACCCTGGCTCTTCCCTCACCCCACTCTCATGACCTAAGATGGAAAAATAAGAGAGAAAGTAGAGGATAAAGTAAGTTTTCCACTGACCGAAAAACACTCAGATGAAGGAAAGAGAAACAGAAGCCACATAGACAAGGGTCCAAATCCTATTTCCACCATTTATGTACCACCTGTCAGAACATGATTAAACAACTTTGATATCCAGTCTTATGATCAATAAAACTTTCTGGCCACATGCTTTAGAAGGCCTCATTCTGACCCTTCCCTGGCAGAATCTCTTCCCCATGAGCAGCTTATGGGAATAACGGGAATGTGCCTACTTGGGCCCCAAGCATCACCCTGCCAAGGACTGGACTCTGAATCCCTGCCCAAATTGCCCTGCTTCCTGATCCTAGCTGAGTCCTTAATCTTTCTTCTGATGGTAGACCAGCCCATTGGTACCCCTAAGGGTAAGGAGTGAATCTCATATGGCTTATAAGGACACACTAGAATGCCTATAACCCTAAATGTGAGCCCTAAACTAGTGCTGGATACAACCTATGGAGAGAAGGAAAAGAACAAAGTAGATCTCAGCCCAGGGGCTCAAGAGTATTGCTCTTATATTACAGTACCTTCTTATGCCTAGGAACTCTGAAGAGAATACTTCAGAGAATACTCTTTACTAAGTTTCACTTTGAAGCTGGCCTTACAGGTTAATTTTGAAAGAATATTTGTTGAAGTAGGAAGACTAAATGTATTCAGTAACACTTCACTAGCTTGATTTAGAACTTGTAAATATTTAGGACATGGCCTCCATATGTACTTTTGCTTCAAGCCCTACAAACGTTACAGTTGGATCTATCTGGGACACGGTAACTCTGTGCAAGTAGTTGCTATTATAACTATGCCTTCACAAGGTGTTGATACAGCCAATTAATAAGCATTTATTAGAAACCATTAGCTTAGAGCATTGTCCTAGGCATATTTAGGCAATAGAGGAAAAAAAATGGAAGAAACAGCCTAGGGTTTTGGGTGCTTATGACTTGACTGGATATTATAAATCATAGACATGAAAACTTAAGAATAATCTCAAAAATGTCTAGAATTTTATAAAACCAATTTTCTGTGAGGCTTATAGAACATAGTCTCAATCGAATTATAGTCACTGGGGTTCTATAAATCTATGTAAGCAATACCATCCTTTTTTTGCCTGATTAAATTTTCCCATCTTTCAAAGGCTCTCAAGCCTGGCCCCCCAGGTACAGCCTTCTCGGCTGCTCTCATCCACCTTCCATTGCTCCTCCATGAACTCCTGGTAGAGTCAAGCTCCTCAACTTCGTTTTCTGATTATTTTTAACCATTTCAGGTTAATTGGTCTGTGTTCCTATGGAAACAGTTTACAAAGGCAGAAATCCTGTCTTACATTTCATTTATATAACTTTCTCCAAATTGCCCTTTCTCTATGGTTTTCCCCACCCCCTCTTCTCTCTACTCTTCTTCATCACATATTCATACTGTGTGAATTGATCAGTGTCTCTGCTATTCCTCCACAATGATGTGTTCAGCCCCAAATTATAGCATGTAATTAGTGAACACACACACATAGATCTCATGTAATTTAGCATACACACACATGCGTGCGCGCACGCACACACACACACACACACTCACCGAACAGCTTCCACTTAGTGGAGTACTTGGTAAAGAATGGTTTCTAATAAACAGCATGCAAGGAAAAGAGCTCCACATTCTTGTTCCAACTAAGGGACCAACCATCTCTGAGACCTGTCTGAGCAAATACAAGGTTCTGAAGTAGGGAAGGCTTTGAAGAGGCAAGTAGCCGTATTGTAGGAAGGAGCAGGAGGAACTGAAATGCTGGCAGTTAGGCCCAATCATTCTCTGTACCACATGGTTAGGCAAGGATGAGTCTTTGACATGTGCTCCTTGGAAGGCTTGCAGCTTAAGGCACACGCTCAGGGATGCTGAACCGATCTCCTGCCTCTGACCCAAGGTAAATAGTGTCCATAACTTATCCTGAGGTCTTTCACCACAGCAAAGATGCTGAGGTCTCCTGCAGGCCATAGTTGGGTCAGCTTAGTTCTATTACTGTCCTCACAAGATAGAGGGCTCCACAGGGCAGAGACTATCTCATTCATTCCTGAATCCTTAGTATACAGTGCTGTGTCTGGTAAATAATGAGTACTCAGTGAGAGGCAAAGCAGTACATGAAAAGTATGAAGACTTTGAAGCGAGGAAGAACAGTCTAGATTTGAACATTGGTTCCGTCATTTATAAGTTGTATGACTTTAGACAAGTTATTTAAACCTTCATATCAAAAACAATATATATATTAAATTGTGGAACTTTTATAAAATTATGGTTACTCAGCTTATTTGCATGACGTTGACTTATTCTGGAGAAAAGTTAAGGTGATAATATAAATATGATAAAATTTAAAATTAAAAAAATCAGGAGTTCCCACTGTGGTGCAATGGGATCAGCAGCATCTCTGGAAAACAAGGATGCAGGTTCATTCCCTGGCCAGGCACAGTGGGTTAAGGGTCTGGCATTGCCTAAGCTGCGGTATAGTTCACAACTGTGGATATGAGCCCTGCCCTGGGAACTCCATATGCCACAGGGCAGCCAAAAAAGAAAAAAAAATATATTTTAAATAGTTTGAATAAGGTTGCAAAAAATAAACAAATATAATGAAATAACAGTGATACTATTTTTCAAAATAGACATAAATGTGTTGACAGCACATTCTAGAGAAAGATCAATGGTTTCATAGCTTTGCTTTATGTACCATAAATACTTAAGAAATCATTCCAAATTACAGTTTAGGAGCTCCCCTTGTGGCTCAGTGGAAACAAACCCATCTAGTATCCATGAGGATGCAGGTTCAATCCCTGGCCTCGCTCAGAGGGTTAAGGATCTGGTATTGCTATGAGCTGTGGTATAGGTTGCAGACACAGCTCAGATCTGGCATTGCTGTGGCTGTGGTGTAAGCTGCCAGCTACAGCTCCAATTTGACACCTAGGCTGGGAATTTCCATATGCTGCACCTGAATCCCTAAATATATATATATATAGTTTAAAAAGTTTAAAAACTATAAAAGGTTACTTGGGAAGCAGTGAGAAATACCAGTGCTGGACTAAGAAGCAGAAAGATTTTAAATATTGTACGAGTTATACAGAGTTTCAAGATAATCTTCCAAAACTACCATTTCTCTTAGCCAAACTTTATTTTTTTCACTTTTCATTATTATTATTATCATTAGTTATTTCCCCAATATAATTTTTTTTCCTACTGTACAGTGTGGTGACCCAGTTACATATACATGTATACCTTCTATTTTCACATATTATCATGCTTCATCATAAGTGACTAGACATAGTTCCCAGTGCTACACAGCAGGATCTCATTGCTAATCCATTCCAAAGGCAATAGTTTGTATCTATTAACCCCAAGCTCCCCAACCACCCCACTCCCTCCCCCTCCTCCTTGGCAACTGCAAGTCTATTCTGCAAGTCCATGATTTTCTTTTCTGTGGGAAGGTTCGTTTGTGCCTTATATTAGATTTCAGATATAAGTGATATCATACGGTATTTGTCTTTCTCTTTCTGACTTACTTCATTCAGTAGAGAGTCTCTACTTCCATCCATGCTGCTGCAAATGGGAAATTGAATATGTCATAAAAACACTCCCAACAAAAAAAAGTCCAGGACCAGGTGGCTTCACAGGTGAATTCTACCAAAGATACAAAGAGGACTTATATCCATCCTCCTTAAACTTTTTCAAAAGGTTGAAGAAGAAGGAGCACTCCCAAAGACATTCTAGGATGCTACCACCACCCTAATTCCAAAACCAGACAAAGATACCACCAAAAAAGAAAACTATAAGCCAATATCTATGATGAATATAGATGCAAAAATTCTCAACAAAATTTTAGCCATCCAATTCCAACAACATATAAAAAATATACACCACAACCAGGTGGGATTCATCCCAGGTGCACAAGGAGAGTGCAACATATGCAAATCAATCAACATCATACACCACATTAACAAAAGAAAAGTCAAAAACTTGCAGAGAAAGCATCTGACTAAGTCTAACATCCATTCATGATCAAACTCTTACCTTAACATAATCAAAGCCACTAATGACAAAACCACAGCAAATATAATACTCAGTGGAGAAAAGCTGATAGCCAAACTTTAAACAGTTATTCATCATTGATTAAGTTATAGTTTAAGATAAATATTTAGAGTTTATACATCAAGCTAGGAACAGAGGTATATATTTTAGTGGTCAACTGAGAATGAGGAATAACTGACATCTTACGAAATCCGAGAAGTCAGACACTATATAAAGAACCTACTTGGGAGTTCCCATTGTCACTCAGTGGTAACAAACCCAACTAGTATCCATGTGGACATGGGTTTGATTATGCACCTTGCTCAGCAGGTTAAAGGATCCTTCATTGACATGAGCTGTGGTGTAGGTTGCAGATGTGGCTCAGATCTGGCATTGCTGTGGTTGTGGCATAAGATGGCAGCTGCAGCTCCAATTCTACTCCTGGCCTGGGAAGTTCAATATGCTGCAAGTACAGCCCTAAAAAAAAAAAAAAGAATCTGCTACACTATTCACAACAGCCAAGACATGGAACAACCTAAGTGTCCATCAACGGATGAATGGATTAAGAAGATGTGGTACATATACACAGTGGAATACTACTTAGTCATAAAGAAGAACAAATAATGTCATGTGTACCAACATGGATGCAACTAGAGATTATCATACTCAGTGAGGTAAGTCAGAAAGAGAAAGACAAATACCATACAATATCACTTATATGGGCAATCTAAAATATGGAATGAATGAACCTATCTATAAAACAGAGACAGACTCACAGACATAGTGAAAAGACTTGTTTTTGTCAAGGGGGAGAGAGGAGGGAGTGGGATGGCCTGGGAGTTTACTGCATACATGCATATCCCTAAATAATAGTGTTTAATTTTGTCTGTTTTTGGACTCCATGTAAATAGAATCATACTATATATTTTCTTCTCCTTCTCTTTTCAAACTCAATATTTTTATAAATATTCATCCATGTTACAGTCTATATGGAGAATTCAATGATTTTCACTATTGAATAGTATTCTATTATATAAATAAGGTACTATGTACATATATTTAGGTTATTTCCAGTTTTTGCAATTATAAAAAAATGATGCTACAAATGATATGGTTAAACATGTCTGTTAAGTCAGTAATTATTAAATTACCTTATGCCATTCAGTTGTTATTAAATGACCATAGAAATATATATTCTTGTTTCTTTCCTACTCTTCAAGAAAAATTTCTTAGGATTAAAATAATCTTTATATTCTTCTCTTTAATCATGAGTGTATCCTAATTTTGGAGAAACTTAACCACTTTTACTAAGATCTTTTCAATCTTATATCCTCTAGAGTGATACTCTTCAAGTGAAAATGATCATCATCCTATCTTCCTAGAATTTCCATGAGGGTAGAAAGATTTGATTCTGCTGATGTCCCCATTAAAACAAACAAACAAACAAAAAAACTAAATGAGAGTTAGATGCTAAGTCTTAAGGGAAAAATGTCTACATCTCAATCACAGAGACTTCCCTAATATTGAGACTCTGGGGAAGCAAAGTCTTTGGAAGCAGGAGGCTAAGGTTTTAAAATATCATATAAGTTAAGCCCTTTAAGATAATTCACACTGACTAGATATCTGGCTGTGTGGAAAATGTTGGGTAAAATGGTCCAGAGATAATATAGAGCACATAGCTTCTGCCTAAATAAAGTATAATTGTTGGAAAAATGAATGAGCACTTGTGAAAAAGACTGTAGGCTATTCATAAATGAACCCTGCTGATTTAACCATAAGAGAGTAAATTTCAAGGTAGTTAAGTTTGAAGGTGGATTTTTACAATTATTCACTAACTTAAAGCTTGGTGTGACAAATACTTTTAAATTGGAAATATAGGCTTTAGGCTGCAAAGCTAAAACAATACCAATGAACACTACATATAATTAAAATGTACTTTTTCCTACCCAATTTTTACATCATCTTGTTTTTGCTGTGCTGATTTTTTTTTTTCTTGGCCTCAAATATCAAATCTACCTAATCTCCAAAACTATGTTTCTTACCCTGGCTACCATCCTATCTCCTACCCTGCAAACCTTCTTGAAAAACTATTCAATAACTTCTGCATCTACTTCATCATACAATTCAATTTACTACTTTACAGAAAACTATCTCTTGTCCCTATCCTTCTATTAAAAATGCTCTTCAACATTAGAAAACTCTTAAATGGCAAATTCAGAATCATTTTTGGCTTTCTTGGAGATTTTGATACTTCTGATTATCCTGTCCTGGAAACTCTCTTTCCAAGGCTTTCTCTTCCAGGTATAATAAGTTCCTTTCTTCTCTTTCTACTCTATCTACATAACACTTCCTCTTTCCAGAATTTTTCTCACTCTATCCTATCTTTTCTTGTAAGAATATCTCTATCTATCTTCCATAGTCTGACTAAAATGTCATTCCCTCCATACATTTTTCCCCTTAATGCTCAGACTGAATTTAGTCATTTGATCTTCTGTGTCTGTAGCATTCTGTTTACCTCTATTACAGATATTGTTACACTGCATATTAACCATTCATTCATATACCTTCCTTTCTCTACTAAAGTGTAAAACTCCTTGAGAGCTGCAACAGACTTTCATTCACTATTTTTTAATCCCTAGCCCTAGTTCAAGAGTGGAGACTCACTAAATGCTTTGTAAGTTAAAGAAGTATTGAAATGAGACAATAAAAATGGGGTTAAACTGCAGCCAATAGAATGGACCACTAGACCATCCAATATTTGAAAAGAGAATTCATTTAACAAAACTGGTGTCACACTGAACAGAGAAAGCATCTAACACCTATGAAAAATGTAAAAATGAATGTGAGGTAGCTCTTAAACATGGAACCCCATCTAGTATCATGTTTCACTACTCTTTGCTGAACTTACAATAGATCCAAGGAAGGTTTGCTGAAAGCAAACTTTGATCTGCTATGGTTGACCTAGAGAAAATCTAATTGTGTAGCAAATGTTAAATCTGAGTCACTGCCACAATTATTTCAACAATGTTGCCTCCTAGCTAGCTAGCCCACATGACTAAAAAGATAAAAGACTAAAAATGTTTCTAGTCTTACTCCTATCTAGCAATTACTGGGGCCAAAAGGATGTAACAGTGGAACAAACATCGGTAACATTTAAAGATACATGTTATTCCCTCCCCTCCTCCCCATAACCTTCCTTCTTCCTGCCTCCCCCATCACCCCCTTCTGCTTTAAGAGAATGTCCAAAGTATCAATATCATTGGATCATATAAGCCATTATATTATGTAAGTTTCAGTTTTTAAATAAAGCTATACCATAATTTATTCTAAGTCCTTTGGAAATGGCAGTGAGCAAAAGAGAAGCAAGGAAAACCATCATCTTTTAGAAGTACACTTACACAAAGAATTGACTGCATATGCTACAAGGTAGAGCTGTGCACGAACTAGTTCTTCTAAACGTCACCTTGGGAAAGTATACACTAGGCCAGATTTCTCCAATGTTTAAACTGCTCTCTGGAAAGACACAGGCTCTTCTGGAAACTTCGATAATGGAGTGAGACCACTGGGGGTACATTTGCTAAACTCAGCTTCAGTGCACTTGATAGGACCCTAGTGGCTTGAAAGAGTTAATGCAGCATCTAGTGGTACATGACCTAACTCCTCAGGAATTATTTCTAGGCTTAAAGAATCTTCCTAAGATTATTAAGAACATTTCTTCTGACCTTTGGCTTCCTACAATAGCTGGTAATAAAAAATGTTCTTACCTATTTTACAGAAGTAACAGACTAAATTAATGACTTGTACGTTTTATTAGAAGTGATGCTGAATACATTACTGAAACATTCTTCTCTGACAAGTAACACACTCCAAAGTTCTCTTCCTTAAATCACTGTAGTTATAAAGAACATTAATATGAATTTAAAAAATCTAGAATTGTATGGAAAACCTAACTCAAACATCAAAACCACCCTTACCCTTATAGCAAATAAGTTAGGTGATGCAGACATTAATTCAATCTATAAATACTCTACACTTAATTATGTACTAAAGCCTATGACAGGCAGTGGGAATACAATGATAATAAGAGTCCCTGTCTTCAAGATACTTTTATTCTAGGGAGAATAGAGAAGTAACTAGAAAACTATATTCATCTATAAAGGAAACATATTCTTCTGTATAGTTTAACAACTTGAAAAATCTTCATTAGTGAACTATTTTATTGATATCATAAAGTTCAGTGTTTAAACCTAAAAAAATCAATGACCTATATGATACTGTATATACTCACAGTATTAAATTTGATGGTTATTGTTATAATAAGAAACAACATTATGATCATGCATAACTGGATAACAGAAGATAAAACTAAATGAATTTAGCTCTTCAATTCACTTTTCACACATTTAAAAATAATTATGCGCAATAGAAATAAAAATCTATTTCTTGGGAATTTTCTCCCCTTTATTATTGGGCCAGTTTCTTATCTACACAAATTATTAAAGCTTTTAAATGTTACTTTATTTTAAACCCTTGAGATCAAATCATCAACTTCATGATTACTTTGCAGTGTACAGTATTCAAGGCCATCAAAGTTCATTATAAAAATTTACTCTGATTCCCTAAAGTTCTTGGTTTCCTTTGATCTTTCTTTTCTCCCTATTATTCTCCTTTAGATATTTAGTAACCCTTATGTAAAACAGACAATTAAATAAAATATGGAATAAAATATTTTAAAGAGAAAAGATAATTAATAAACATTTTTAAAAGAATTAAAGTGAAAAAATGCCCCCTGACACCATGTTTTCTGCTTAATAGGAAAGATAAGACCTTCACCATGTAATTTATCTGATAAATGTTATGGAAAATTACAACCAGCTTCGTGGATGTGAGCAGAGTAGAAGTGACTGAGTATGTCCTAGCAAACCCAGGGTCTTAGGAGGGTCCCAGACTAAGGAGGATGGGAGACAAGGGGCAATGAAACTGAGAGCTGCTCTCTGCAAACTATCCTGACAATCAGTAGGATGAACAATGAACCACAGCCTTTACTAGAGAGATAATGTTGGCTTTGAACTTTGATACCACAGTCAATATCCAATCATGGATTTTTCCCCATAGTACTCTCTTTTTGAGAGTGAGCAAAATTAATGTCTTTCAAGATTCATCATTTAGTAAAGGCTAATTTATCTTTCATTCTACACCTCCATTAACCAGAAATAATTTAAAAACTGATCCCCTTATTTCAGACTCAACAGAGTTGACTACTATAATTTTACATTTAGTCCCTTAGATTAATAAAGTATTTATATCTTAAAATTGCATGTTGTCATAGAATATTTTAATTTATACAGCAGACTTATAAATCAGCTGTTATAACTCCCATTTTGTGAATGAAGTTAACTGAAGATGATAGAAATAAAGTTCCATATCAACAAATATCAAAGCTAGAACATAAATTTCTCATATGTGAATTCAAATGTTATAGCTAATTCTAATAGACTACCCAGTTTACTGAACAAGTGTGTCCTTGGTTTCAAATTAAGATAAAAAGAAGATTGGATTTGCAATACAAAACACAAAACATGAGTTTTGAAAATATTCAGGTACATGAACACATAGGTGGTAATAAGGAATGATTTGATTTACTTTCTGTAATTTAATAAAAATATCTCCAATATGGCAAATTCAAGCAAAGCTTCCGTACAAATTTTAAATCAGTCTGGTCCATGAAAATGTCTTAGGCTTTCTTAGAAGGCAGTTTTATAAAATTCTTGAATGGAAATCTGGACCCAGGCCTTGTTTCTCCAGGACGCCATGGGGGATGATGACTCAGTGGTAACACACTTGGTTACATTTACTACAAATCCCCAGATGGCAAATCCATGGCTACAGTGGGAACAAGCACAAGGAAGAACTCTAGCTCCTATTCAGTCTTGACAAAGGCTTCTTTTACCTTAGTATTTGAAATGACCTTATAAAAATTTGCTTGTGGATGTTCACAGGGCCTCTGAGGTTAAATTGGCAACAACTCTGCTTTAATGCATCATGGAGTAGTACTTATCTCCATCCTCTCATGGAAGCTGAACTTCATAATTATAATAATAATGTTAATCCCTTTCGAAAAGTGCATTCCACTCACAAAGTGCTTTCCCATACAGGGTCTGATTTCATCTTCACGGCATCTCTCCCACAATGCCAGTATCCCCCCAGGGTTCTGTCCATAGCTCTATCTCTTTCACTCTTCACAGCCTCAATAGGAAATATTATTGATATCTGTGGTTTCAACCATCACCTATGAGGCAATGATGCACAAACTTCTTTTTGCAGCTCAGTGCTCACACTGGAGATGCAAATGGGCACACATAACTGTCTGCTAAGCAAATCCCAGATTTTATCATCAGTCACTCATATGTAACATATGTAAAGTGATGTTCTTCTCCAAATCTTCTTTGTTTAAATTCCTAGAATAGGCAATGAAATTATAATCTATCAGTCATCCAAGCATAAAATATGAAAATCTCAGCTTCTACCTCTTTCTCACTCTTATATAGTTAGGAAATCTTGATGTCTATTCAATAGTATTCCTTTCTTTCTTTCCTTTTTTTTTTTTTTTTTTTTTTTTGTCTTTTTAGGGCCGCAATCATGGCATTTGGAGGTTCCCAGGCTAGGGGTCTAATCGGAGCTGTTGCTGCTGGCCTACACCACAGCCACAGCAATGCCAGATCTGAGCCACGTCTATGACCTACGCTACCAAAGCTCACGGCAATGCTGGATCCTTAACCCACTGAACGAGGCCAGGGATCGAACTTGCAACCTCATGGTTCCTAGTCGGATCTGTCTCCATTGGGCCACAATGGGAACTCCCATATTCCTCCTTTCTTATCTCAAAATATTTTCAAAGTTTACATCCTTACCTTTTTCTTTTTCTAAACTGCAAAAACTTCCTAAGTCTTTTCCCCATTTCGTGTCTGACTCTACATTCAGGCCACCTTCCAATTTTCCTGCCAGAATAATCCTCCTAAAAATACAAATCTGGTCAGGATGTTGCCCTACTTTAAAACTTAAGAAAAATTAAATTGGTAGTAGTATAAAGCATGACAACAGGATGAAGTCCAAACTTCTTGATAGAGATAAGACCTTCACAAAATTACCATACATCATATCTTGCTAACTTCACCTTCCCCACACTCTGAACACAGCAAGCAGAAGATATATTTGCTAGTCCCCCAAATGAGATCACTGACTTTCACTATTTCCATGCATTATATTCCAATTAGTAGAAATTCCCTATCTCCCTCTGACTCACCCTTTTAAGATTGACTTCAAGACTCTACCCAATTCCCCTAGACACAATTATTCAAGCCCCTCTATTCCTAGAGTCTGCTTATATCCTCTTAATGGTCTATGTGCAGATATATATACCAGTGATTCCCAGGACAGTATGAATTCCTCGGGGACAGGAAGCTCTCATTTATTTTCATATTTCTAGTAGTTGACATCATACATGAACTTAGATCAAGTAATGTATATGTCTATAAAAGACACAGTGATATCTCCGCTTTACAGAGGTTTGGAAAAGCCATATAATTATACAAGCGAAACTAGTTAAGTTACTGAATTTCATCTCCCTCAAATGGTTCTATTGAGAATCAGGGTGTTAAAGGTAAAATGGGCCCCCATACATTTTCTATGTAAATGTGTATAAAGACACATAGTCAAAAAAGACTAAAGGCAAGTCACACCCCCTCAGAAAACATTTGAAAATGTTAAAAATAAGTTACACACCACCTCGAATAAAATATGTGCAAAAGGCTATAGATAAAAATCAATGTCTTTAGCATGTGAAAGGTTTTACAGATACATGAGAAAAGTCTGCCTTTTTTTGATGACATGATATGAAAGGAAATCATAAATGAAGAAATGCGAATGATTATAAGTCAATATAGTATACAACATCATTGATAAATATAAGAAATGAACCAACGTTGGAATGAAAATTTTAACCAAATTAACAATATTGCAAAACAAGTTAAAAGCAGTCATTTTTAATGATTCCTTAAAATTTGCACCATTATGTACCCTTGATGAAAGTATAAGACCAATAAAATCTTTACAGCTAAAGAAAAACTAGATAATGGATAAAACTTTAAAATGTTATACCATTTCCTCTTGTACATAATGGTGCAAAAATATCCATATTCGACCTACTGTGTAAAGAAGCACTCCCTTTTCTTTAAGATTACCCTTTGCTGAGCTCCACTTCAGCTATAATTGTATGCCTTTGTTTATCTAATTATATTGTCAAATACAAGATAAACAAAGTAATATTACAAAAAGTTCATAATGTGTTGTTTTTCCATTCAAAAAGCTTCAATAACTTTCCATAATTCATAAAGTTAAGTAATAACTCCTCATCTGGATATTCATAACATGGCCCAAATTTATTTTTCTGATCTTGTTTTTTTAACAAGATTGGACTATATAGACTGTTTTGCAAGTGCACCTTAAGCTTTCCTGCTATCATACATTGCGACGAGTTTCCTTTTTCTTGAAATGCCTTTTTGTTGTCCACAAATAAGAATTCAAGTCCTATTCATCCTTTGAATCCAACTATCCAAGCTATTTCTTTCATTCAGTTGTTCCACATTTGTAAAATCAGGATAATAAACCAGTCTTTTTTTCTTTTCTTTTCTTTTTTTTTTTTTAGGGCCACACCCATGGCACACGGAGGTTCCCAGGCCAGGGGTCAAATTGCTGCTATAGCCTCCTGCCTGCACCACAGCCACAACAATGCAAGATACAAGCTGTGTCTGTGACTTACACCACAGCTCAGGGCAAAGCCGGATCCTTAACCTGCTGAGCGAGGCCAGAGATCAAACCTGCATCCTCAGGGATGCTAATCAGATTTGTTTCCACTGAGCCATGACAGGAACTCCAACAAACCTGTCTTAAATGCTCATTGCGGTGTTTTGATAAAGCAGTACCAAAGAGGCAAAATAAATATTTATGGAATGAATGAAGTCCCCAATCCACCATTGCTGAAGTTCTAACATAGAATGAATATACTATATTTTCCTGTGTTTTCATGGTGGAAATAAGGAAAGGAAGGTAGTAAGAAATTTCTTTTAATGAGTGCCTACTGTTTACCAAGCTCTGTAAGGCATATATCTCTAACGCCAGTTGCACTGATCTGAAATTCTATTTGTTTAAGAATAGGTATGTAATACAGTTCAACACAAGAAAACAAGCCAATTAACAAGTAGGCAGAGGCTCTGAATAAACATTTTTTTACAAGTGAGTCATACGGATGATCAATGGGCAGATGAAAAGATGCTCAACATCACTAATCACCAGGAAGATGCAAATCAAAACCATGAGTTATCACCTTACACCTGTCAGAATGGTATTATCAAAAAGAGAACAAATAACAAGTGTTGGTGAGGATATAGAGAAAAGGAAACCCTTCCACACTGTTGGTGGGAATGCATATTGGTACAGTCACTCAAAACAGTATGGAGATTCATCAAAAAATTAAAAATGGAACTACCATGTGATCCAGCAATTCCATTTCTGGGTCTTTATCCAAAGAAAACAAGAACATTAATAAGAAAATATACATCACCTTTATGTTCATCACAGTGCTATTTACAATTGCCAAGATAGGGAATTAACATATGTGCCCATCAATAGATGAATGGATAAGAAGATGTAAAATGTATATTAATATACACACATATAATATTGCTCAGCCATAAGAAAGAATAAAATCTTGCCATTTATGGTATTATAGATGGACCTAGAGGGTATTATGCTTAGTAAAATAAGTCAGATAGAAAAAGACAAATACTATATAGTTTTACTTACATTTGGAATCTTAAAAAAAAAGCAAGTAAAAGAACATAATAACACATAAAGAACATAATAACACATAAATAGAATTATAGATACAGAGAATAGACAGGTGTTTGCCAGAGGGGAGTGGGATGAGGGAGGAAACAAATAGATAAGGGAAATTAAGTATAAACTCCCAGTTGCAAAATAAATGTCATGGGTATAAAATGTACAGTGTGGGGAATATAGTCAATAACTATGTGTATCTTTGTATGTTGACCATATCACACGTAATTAGACTTACTGTGGTAATCAGTTTGAAATACACAGAAATATCAAATCCCTATGTGGTGTAACAGGAACTAACATAATGTTGTAGGTCAATTATACTTCAAAGACAAACGAATTCAAAGAAAAGAACATCAGATTTATGGTTACCAGAGGCAAGGGATGAGTAGAGGAGGAATGAGATGAAGGCACTCAAAAGGTGTAAGTTTTTCCACTTCTAAGATAAATAAGTCCTAGGGCTATAATGTAAAACATGATAAATATAACTAGCGCAGCTACGCTTTATATGAAAGTTGTTAAACAATTTAACTCCTTAGATTTCTCATAAGAAACATTTTCTATTTCTGAATTTTGAAGCCATATGAGATTACAGAAGTTCACCAATATTACTGTGATATCATTTCATGATGTACATAAGTCAAATCATTTTGCTGTATACCCTAAACTTCTACCATACTATATGTCAATTAAATCCAATAAAAATGGCAGGAGAAAAGGAGAGGAGAGAGAAAAGAAAAGAGAAAAGACAATACATCTAAATTTTTCTAATTGTTTCATGTATCTGTGCCCAGGGTCTGTTTTTCTGCTACATCTGTCTCTTTCCCAGTGCTAAACACTGTTCTAAACTAAAGAATTTTGTAGAAGGTATTGCCCAGATGAAGTATCTAATGCTTTCTCTCTATGATACTGGAAGGCACCAGCAGGAACTGTTTCTTAACACAATATCCTCTGAGATTTTTTTATTTGAAATACAAAAACAATGGTAGTAAAATTGACTTATCTTTTTTCTGTGTATTAAAGCTTTTTAGCTGTAAAATAAAGCAGAGATATAGAGAACACGGAAAGAATAAAATTTGATGAATCATATAAGCTAAATCCCTATAACTTCTAATGTCAAGAAATAGAACTTTGCCAGTCACCATAGAAGTCTCCATGTACCTCAGGCCAACCACAACCCCTTCATTCCCTTAAAAGTAATTGTATCTGACTTTTGTAATTATTTTTTTCTTCTATTTCCTTGTAGTCTATCTACCCAATTATGTATTCCTTGACACTATAGCTTAGTTGTGTATCTCATACCCTATAACTTTCTGCTCTATCCCTTTCTTTCCTTATAATTAATCTGTGGAAAAACCTGAGGCATTTGACCTACAGATTTTCTCACAGTCTGGATTTTATACATAGTGAAGTTGAAAATGTCCCTAAAATTTATTATTATTTTTTTCTTTTTAGGGCCACAGGTACAGCCTATGGAGGTTCCCAGGCTAGGGGTTGAATTGGCCCTACAGTTGCTGGCCTATACCACAGCCACAGCAACATCGGATCTGGGACACGTCTGTGACCTACACCACAGCTCATGGCAACACCAGATCCTTAACCCACTAAGCGAGGCCAGGGATTGAACCCGCAACCTCATGGTTCCTAGTTGGATTCGTTTCCACTGTGCCATGATAGGAAAGCCCCGAAAATTGATTTTTAAGACAACTTCAAGAACCGATGATTCTCCAAATTATAAGCAAATTAAACCAATGATAAAAACCTGATTCCTTCAAAGAATAAACATACATGTAAATCTCAATTCAAATTTAAAGCCCAGTCCAGGCTAAGATCCTTAGTTTAATAAATTCAGCACAAATAATCATGTTAATGGAGTCACAGGGGATGCCCAAGGTATTTAATCTGTCAAATATCAGTTAAAATATTAGCCTCAAGGATACAGCATGTATATTATTTTCTTTAATAACAGATCCATTTTTTCATCTTTATTGTAAATTAATCCTAAATATTTCTGCATCCCTGAGAAATTAACTTTAGCATATACCAAAATATAGCAGGTGTACAAGAGAGGGACATACTTGTGACAAGAAAAAAAAGCACCTGGTGATTTGACACATCTGTTACCTGTTACCCACAGCAAGGGTAACACACGCACAGAGCCAAGGGGTGGCAATTATTAGTGTGCTCCAGGTCAGAGAAGAGTAGATGATGGATATATCATCAAACAAAAATATATTATCTGGGACAGGAGACATGATAATTTGGAGAAAATAAGCTGACAGCTTATAAAAAATGTTTGCCTCCTTCTGTCATTTATCATGCCCATAACTCTTTACAACTGAGACATGAAACATTAAACAGAGAGTATCACTGTTAGGTTTTTATGTACTCTTCATATCAAATGATCGTATGTAGTTCTTCAAATATCTCTGTGATAATGAGGAAACTATCACTGTCTCCATTTTACAGAGTAGAAAATAGAGGACTGAGAGATTAAATAGCTTACAAGTATAGTCAGTGTCAGGATATCAGGAATTCTTGGAGGTGTTGAGCTATAATATAGGGCTAATATGTGGTCCACAGACCAGAAGCAGCAGCAGTATATTCCTGGTCCCTCCTCAAAACTGAAGAAATCACATTCTCTGGGAGCAAAACCCAGGAATCTGTACTGTCACAAGCTATCTGGATGAGTCTTAATCGTAGTAAATTTTGAGGTGCATTGATGTAAAGACCAACAGTTTTAAAGTCAACACAACTGAACTTAGAGCTTTATGCAAGGGGTAAAGATGAAGAAATCATCAGGCATGCAACGCATTTACGATGGCATCCAGCAGAAAACAGACACTCATTATACAGGAAGCCCTCCTTTGAACTGCCAATGGATCTACGTACATGAGGACGTTTGGACTCTTGCGGTACCTTCCTGCTCACCAGAACTGAGATCCATAAGAAGTGGAATGAGAACTCTTTTCTGGACTGAAGACCAATGCTGTAAGAACGCAGGGAACGCATACTGAATCAGCCCACTTCATCCACTCTGGGGACACAGTGCAGAGGTCATTTTACCATTCACTTTTGTAATATATATTTATGTTGGGCATTTTGTGTATCAAGTACTGTGTCTAAGGCTGAGGAAAAAATGTAGACATAACTGACTTGGTTTCCACAATTTGATGGCTCCTTGGGAAACAAGCAATAATCAAATAATCCAAGAGGTACATGTATTTAAGAAAAGTATAGTAAGTACTATAAAGAATGGGTTCAGATTATATGAGAGTTTATAGATGGGACCAGAGTGAGAATAGAGGGGTAGGAATGGTTTTCCTGAAGGATGGAGGTTTGAGATGAGATCTGAAGAGTGAGTGGAATTAACCAGATGAAGGTTTGGTGGAGGTCTTTCTAGAGGGGGAATACAGCAAAGATTATATTGAAAAGAAATCTGACATTTTGAGACGTTGAAGAGAGCAGAGTGTGGCTCAGACAAGGAAAAAAGGAAGTATGGTAGTGGAAATGATAGAAGGGCAGGCTGGAGCCAGATCACACAAGAACTTGTAAAACATCTTGGGAGCAAGGGGAAGCCTTTTAAACACTTTAAGCAGGTATGTGACATTATCAAATTCATATCTGAAAAAAATCTATCTCTGGTTGCATTATGGAAAATAGTCAGAAGTAGGTCAAGAATAGATGGCGGAAGCCTCACTTAGGAATATATTTCAGCAGCCCCAGCAAAAAAAAAAAAAAAAAAAAAAAAAAGGCATCTTGAAGGAGTAGTGATATAGTAGAGATGGAAGAAAAAGCATGATCTGCACAAGGGTTGTGGACTGTGGGTGGAAATTTCTATAGTGCAAAACAATGTCATAGAAGAATCAGACTGTTTCTGAAGCCTCCAAAATTATGCACATTGATAGATCAACTCACAGACACTAGGCTAAAAGAACGGAATGAGGGTCTTTCCACCTAGACCTCTAGAGCTGTGAATCTTGTTGGAAACAGAGAGGGAAATGGCAGTTTTCAGCTGAGAAGGAAACAGAGGTTTACGCAGATAATAGACACCAGAGCAGCCTTATCCAGCAAGAGTGGGAGTTAGTGGCACCAAGAGGGAGTTTCCCACTGTGGCACAGTGGGCTAAGGATCCAGCACTGCTCAAATTCAATTCCTGGTCCAGGAACTTCCATATGCATAAGAGTGGGAGTTTGTGGGACCAAGATTTTAGTTCATCGCTGTGCAGATAGAGGGCTACACATCGATTTTCATGCATTTCTTATCCTCTGAGGCTCCAACTACAACATTAAGGAAAGAACCCAACTGTAACAGCTTCTCTTTGGAAACAGAGAGATACTTAAGGTGGCTGGAGAGAAATTCCGGGAGTCAGAATGGCATATTAGAAGGAGATTGAAGTTAGGTAAAGCTCTCCCACTTTCCAACCATATTACCTTGGAAAAGGACCTATACATTTGAAAGTTTTGGTTTCCTCATCTACAAAAAAGGGTAATTCTGGCTACCTCAGACATCTTGTGAAAAGTAAGTATAGTTAAAATACCTAATACAGTGGCTAACTCATATTAAGTATTAAAAATTATTAATACTTATAAGTAGGCACAGCCGAGTGATGAGAATGATGGTGATAATGATGATGATAGCAGTAACAGTAGTAATACCTACTCTTTACCAAATACCCTATCCTCTGCTAAAACCATAATAGGGATTAATTTATATAACCCTTAATTTAACCCCACAAAGTAAGTAACGTGATTACCCAGACTTTACAGAAAAGGAAGGTGGACGCTCAGCGGCAGTAAGTAACATTCCCAAGACTACTGAGTAGTAGCGTCTGGATTCAAACCTAGGAATTCTGACCCCAGATTTCTCCCATTCTTAACCACTGTGAGCCACTCTCTCATTTACACTCTGGAGCAGTGGGGTGTTACAGAGAGAGCACACGTTTTTTTACACCATGAAGACCAGTATAAGTGCTTAGTCCACTATTTATCAGCAACGACTTCAGAGAGGTCGTTTAATCTCTCTTAGTTTTAGTTACTTCATCTCTGAAACAGAGATTTACACAGAAGTTATACCTGGAGATGCCTGCTTCTGTGGCTAAAACATAGTCAGTGTCTATAAATGAAAGGTGAATAAGTAAATAAATGAGCCTTCATTACATGAGTTTAAAATCTTATGTCGGTGTTTGTGAATATGATGGACCAGTATGAGTACAGGTGTATGCTTCTGCAGCCTGGAAAATAAAAATGTCAGCAGTGAGAACAAAATAGAAGAGTTGGGGCAAGGGCTCAAGCTGGATTTCTATATAGTGGGATTGTCCCCTGTCCTGACATTCATAGAAAGAGGGAAAAGAACTGAATCCAAGGTACAGCAAGCTAAAAAACTCATTCCCCCTTTCTTTGAACTAGTACACATTTTTTTTTTTTTTTTTTTTTTTTAGGGCCGCACCCACAACATATGGATATTCCCAGGTTAGGGGTCTAATCTGCGCTACAGCTGCTGGCCTACAGCAGAGCCACAGCCATGCCATATCTGAGCCATGTCTGCAACCTACACCACAGCTCACAGCAACACTGGATCCTTAACCCACTTAGCGAGGCCAGGGATCAAACCCGTAACCGCATAGTTCCTAGCCTGATTCATGTCTGCTGCATCATCATGAGAACTCCCTGAACTAGTACACATTTTTAATACTAAAATGAAGGTATCAATAGACAAGATTTATGGAAAATTATAATCAATTTTCTGAGGAAATGGACCCATTTCTAAATCTCACTTCAAGAAAGCCAGAAGGCCATTAAAGAAATGCATCACTAGTATGGCAACACATTTGTACTTCCTAGCACAAACTTCAATATGCATCTTTAAAACCCAAAGGGAATGCAAAGCTCAATTTTGCTTTCATGGGAGACTAACTGCTGACTGAGGATGTGGCATTTAAAGCATACACCATGGAAATAAGATTGTCTGAATCATGGCTTCTTCAGGCCTACTCAGTCTGCTTGACTGACAGGTCCAAATTCATTTATATAGAGAAGATTTCCTTGATGAGGAAATTCAACATATGACTAACTGGGAGATTGTAGATAAGTGTTAAGGAATGGCATTTCCAACACATTTGGCATTTGGTTAAGTATGCATGATTAAAAACCACACACACACACACACACACACACACACACACACGCACATACAGAGTTGGTTGAGATTTATTTTCCTCCCAATTTTCATAGACTGTAGCCTACAGAATAACACACATAAGAATGTAAAGGTGGAGTCTGTGGGGATTTTCAAAAAATAGCTCAGTAAATATTTACTGTGGGCTCACCATGAACCCAATGTTGGGCCACGAAACAGATACTTTGCCTTAAGGGGTTTATATGTAAGTCAGTCAATACCACAGAGTGTGTTTGGAACTAAAATAGAGCAATGTAGACAAGGTGGAGTGGAAGGTGACTAATTTTGCTTGGGGCAGGAAGGATTCACTGAGGAGGTTAAACTAATATATGATTTTGAAGGCCAAATAGGAATTCTCCCCTGGGACCACAATGGAACAGGGCAGAGAAGAAAACATTCTGTTCCAAGGAAATAGGTCTGCACCCAAATGGCAGAGTTTGTATTATCCCAAAATGGTATAAACATTTAGGTTCATTGGGAAAAGCAGTCATGCATCTGAGAGGCAGTACATTTTAATGAAAAGAAAAATATATTGGACATTAGCAATCTGTTCAAATCACTTAACCTTTCTGGTCCTCATCTGAGAGTTGAAACTCTAAGTTCCTTTTTAAGTCTAACATTCAATGATTCTGTTAAGATCCTAGAATCAAAGGGCTAAAAGGAGTCTTACCCATCTATCTCAAAGATTGGTTATAAAAACCCCTTCAGAATTTCTTGATCAAGAATCTCATTATCCATGGAAAGAATGAGTTACTTTAGCCTCCAAGACAGCATTGCTCAAGAGAAATAAGAGAACCAAAATGGGAGCCATATATGCAGTTTAAAAATTCCTAGTAGTCACATTGAAGAGTAAAAAGAAAAAAAAATGCTATATTTTATTTAACCTATATATCGAAAGTATTATTGTATCCAAATGTAACTAAGAAAAAATTTGAGATACTTTACTTTTTTCCCCATACTAAGTCTTCCAAATATAATATATATTTTACACTGATAATGATCTCAGTTCAAACCAGCCACTTTTCAAATGCTCAGCAGCCACATGTGACTAGTGGCTAATCTCTTGGACAGCACAGCTCTAGAGCTCTAGGGCTCATCTTCAAAAACTGCTAGACAGCCCTAGGGACACCCACATCCCTCCACCACATGAAGTTAGGCTTGAAGTTAATTGTTACTGTTGACTGCGATGTTGACTGCCAAGGCTTTGTTTCCTGAGGAGTGTCCCTGGGGAGTAATAACACCGCCCTTAATTGTACTTCAGCAGAAAGGAGGATGGGGAATTCATGTTCAAGTTATGTTGGTGGTTGGGGTGGACATCACTGAAGAAGGAAGGAATCTGCCACCTTCTAGGTTTCCCTTTTGTATAAGATACTTTGCAGCACTTGTGAATGTTTGCACATGTAAGTTGCACAGTGAAATCTGTGTCTATATGATAGACATTAGCATCCCATTGGATGAATGAGGAAACTAAGGTAGGATGGTGATACGAATAGCTCAGACTCGAACAGGTGGAAAGAGGTAGAGATGAAATTCAAATCCAGGGCTGTTATATTGAAGAGGCAGTGTTATTGGAGGTAACACAAAATTCCAGAGCATTGTAGGCGAAAGAGTCCAACAACCCAAAATTCCTCTTTGGAACTTTAAAGCCCTGCCTCTAGGAGTTCCCATAGTGGCTCAGTGGCTAACAAACCTGACTAGCATCCATGAGGATGCAGGTTCGATCCCTGGCCTTACTCAGTGGGTTAAGGATCTGGTGTTGCCTTGAGCTGTGGTGTAGGTCACAGACCGGCTCAGATCCCATGTTGGTGTGGCTGTGGTGTAGGCTGCCCTCTGCAGCTCTGATTCGACCCCTAGCCTGGGAACCTCCATATGCCACCAGTGTGGCCCTAAAAGACCAAAGACAAAAAAACAAAAACAGAAACAAAAAAAAAAACAACGGGGTGGGGGGGGCCTGCATCTAGGCACATCTTCACAAGCCTGGGCTAAGTCTTTCCTAAACAGTACTTGAAGTTTATCTCTCTCAGTTGTGTTTTCCCTTGGCTAGACAACAAAACTCTCTTCTCTATCATTCCCTCCCAAGACTACCAAATCAAAACAGATTCTACCACTTTCACCTTCATCTTTTTACAAAGGGGCCATGTTTCTACTCTTTCTGATTATTGACGTTTTTGCATAAACTCTCATGAAGAGAAATCAGGGGTTCTGCAAGGCAGTATGGTATATCTGGGAAGGACTGGCTCTGTCATCTTCTTGCTACATTACTTAAGCACATTCATGAACCTCTCTAAGTTTCAGTTTCACAATCTCTTCAATTAGGACAGTAACAATTCCTTGACTCATTCCCAAGAGTTGGCCTCTTCCCCATACCCAACCCATTATACACTGCTGCTCCTTGACTCATTCCCAATAGTTGGCCTCTTCCCCAGGGGTTGTATCTGTCTATCTGAATAGTCTTGGTAAGAGTTACACATAGAAATAGGACCCTGGGGCTTTTTCTCCCTCAGCCTACTCAATGGAACTGCAGTGAAAAAGATAGATGTTTTTGTGTGCTCTTTTTCCTGGTGGATATATTATCCCTTAAGATTGTGTCAAAAATATTCTGCCTAGGATATTCCTGAGAGATTTTACGGCAATGACCATCCCTCCCACCCAACCTGAGCCCTACATCCTGCCTCTAGCCATTTCTGTCTTACAGGCTCTGCAGACTGTGGTGCACACCAGGGACCTTGGCTTTGTTTAGCCCTGAAGGGGGAGATAATGAGAGAAGAGGTGAGAATCACCTAGTGCTGTGAAAATCAATGTTATTGACTGCTGGACTAAAGGAAAGGGGAAACAGCCTTGCTGATTGTGGTGGACTGGAAAGAAGAAAAGGAATGAGAGGTGGGCAGTGAAGTCTATATAATGAGAACAGGCAGACAGCCATGAGTGAGTCTCGTTACAGATCAACAATTCTGTCTTCCAGTCTCCACCACCACCCACCCCATCCCTCCAGCCTCCACTGCTCTAATCATTTTGTAAAACTATCTTCTATCTTGTTTATCTGCACAAAAACAATGTTTTAGATCTAAGGGGAAAAGTAAGTCCTTTTCACAGCACTGGCCAAGTCTCACTTTTTATTTAACACATTATGAATTTCTCTTATCTGTTATTTGCAATAATTGAATTTTTTGAAGTAATCAACTCCTTCGCTAAAAGTTTCATCATAGAATTTTCTTTAGGCAGAATGATTTTTATTTCAAATTCAATTCAATTCAATAATTCATTACCTACAACACACAGACATAGATACCATTTCTTAATAATGGCTCTGCACCTTGTACAGAATACAGGGTTTAGGACATAAGGGAGACTGAACTAATGTTTGCTTTAAAAAAATAAACCAAAGATGTGGAATTCATGTTCTAATAAAGGAAATAAACATGAGTAAATACTGCCAATATAAGGGATACTCATTACACAATTAATAGAAAGTGCTATACTAGTAATACAAAGTATAATATATGTTATACCAATGATACAAAATAATACAAAATAATGAAAGGATGGGAAACAGAAATTTCATCTGGGAGAAGAAACAAACTGGCAGGTTCTAGATGACCCAGACTGTTATTATGTAGCAGAGAGAAAAGACAGATATCTTTCTAAACTGAAGTAATAGACTAAGCAAAACAAGAATAATGACAAATACTTTTATACTGTCCTAGAATTTACAAAGTGTTTTCTTATTCTGTTTATGCTTTGTAACAACACTACAAGGTTCAATAAGTGTGTTTTGGTGCTGTTTTAAGGCATCTTTTGTGTATGGAAAAGATTATTTGACGTTCTCCTGATTTACAAAATTAATTTAGTTTTTTTAAGTTACAAATTCGAATCTTAGCTGCAACTTAACTTTATAAGGTTAATTTATAATTGCACTGTTCTATTTATAAATCCAGTAAGATTTTTACAATCAAGTTTTCTTGATTTAATTTAATTTCCCTTAAACAATTTAACCTGCATTCATAAATTTCATAGATTAATTTCTTTTTAAAGTACTTTATATGAATAAAAAAACAAATCTTCCCAGGTATTTAAGTAATTCTTTTATAGTTAATAAATGAAGTTTAAAATATAGGGAGTTTTAAGATTTATTATATGTTTCAATACAATTCACAAATAGTCAGATTATATTTTCTACCTTAAAATTTCAAGTCAAAATAAATTCCTTGATTCTTAAAGTAATGTGTTAAATACTCTAATCTAGCAAACTATCTTTAAAAGTACAAATACATAGGCTGCCAAAGATATATAATTATTTTATAGTATAAAAATATTACTTAAAAGGTTTGCTACCCTTTATTATTCTAGAATTAATAATTTTTTTTCAGGATTAACGACCTCTGCCCACTAAGGAAAAAATTATGCAAATTTTGTGATTGGTTTCCCAAGAATTTTCGAGGGCTTCTTATTTAGTTGACTGAGGTTGTGTATCATGTAGAGATCTTGGCTGGGATGTGTATAACTGCAGACACTGAGGGTGATTTTTCTCACCTCCTCAACTGTAAGACTAAATATTGTTTTACAGTCTCTATTCTCATGAACTCCAATTTTTTTTTTTTTTTTTTTGTCTTTTTAGGGCCACACCAGTGGCATATGGAGGTTCCCAGGCTAGGGGTCTAATCAGAGCTGTAGATGCCAGGCTATGCCACAGCCACAGCAACGCCAGATCTAAGCTGCATCTGCAACCTACCCCACAGCTCACGGCAATGCCAGATCCTTAACCCAGTGAGTGAGGCCAGGGCTAGAACCCACAACCGCATGGTTCCTGGTCAGATTCCTTTCCACTGCACCACGATGGGAACTCCCAAAATTTTAGAAAGAAATTGGGTCCTAGCTCATATCCCCTCGATTCAAAATATACCGTAAGGGAACCATCAGCAACACAAATTCACAACTACCAAGTTTAAAGCAAATCTTCTTCACTGCTTCTTTTGGCATTACACTGGCTTTCTTAAACTATTTAAACATCTTCTGAATAGGTCCTGAATATCTCTGAGACTGTCTGTTTCAAGCTTTGTACATGATATTAGGTGGATGCTCTGATCACCATCTCAATTAAGACATCTAGCGATTAAACATCAGAAATACCAAAGTTACTTACCTAGCAGTGTGGCAGACTATTTTCTAAGTGGAGATGAATTTCAAACCTAGGTTTTCTACCAAACATCTATTTTACACATCTCCTCTATGGCATGAGCAGCAGGTGGAGACGTGGCTAGAATGGAATTTGGCTGCCTATGTTGAGTTTAAGTGGGGTCTGCCAGGAAGCAGTTATGGAAAGGTGGTTGAGGCCATACAGTGAGGTTGAAGACTTTTGATGGCAAGAGGAAAAACAAAGTTTTTGAGTGGAGAAATGGATCGCCAGGTCTTATCTGTTTTTAGACAAATAAATTGGGTGCCCCCATAGGGAGGACACATTTGGAAGAGAAACAGAGGGAGAATAGAAAAGGCAGTCAGGATATGCCTGTGGCCATACAGTGAGATATGATGAGAGCCTTCGCTGAGGAGAAAAGAGGTAGAAAGAAACGGGAAGTGGAAAAAATCATTCAAAGGCAGACAGTTTAGTTTTTGCGAACTGATTAAATTTCCACTGGGGCTAGAGAGTCGAAAAAGTAATATCAACATTCCCATTCTAAATGCCTAGGAGAATAGTAATGATAAATAAGGAAGTTATCTGGTTGGCTTCTATTTAAAATAATCCTATGCGCGCGCGCACACACACACACACACACACACATACACACACACACAACTCAAAGCAAATTATTTGGTGGTTTGGGTGTAGAGACATATTAGGGGACTAGCTAGAGAAGTACATTTGCATTAAGTATACATATTTTGAAGTTCAATGGCAATGATCCTTTTGAAACTCAGACTCACCATATATTTTTTTCCCCAAACTATCTCATTTCAAAGCTATGCCAAGGTTACACTTGAAAGCTTTCTAACCTCTGCTGAAAAGTAATGGTCTGAGAAAATGCTTTCAGTCCCTGTCTACCTTTTTATTTACTTTTCAAAAAAAAAAAGCTCCCCTATTATGCAGCCATTTAAAAAGATGCTTATGAAGAATTATTAAAGGCATGAGAATGTTTTTATGACACGGTATTGAGCAAAAACACAGGGTACAAATAATATACCTGAATCCTAGCTATATTAGACACATAACTCATCACGTTTATAAACACACATGTATACACATACATAAGGAAGAATGAAAAAAAACACAGAACTAAATTGAGTTTCAATGTTATGAGCAAGTATAAATTTTTTGTCCTTGTTTATATTTACATAATTTCTATAATGAGCATACACTACCTTTATAATCTTAAAATCAACTGAGATATAATGCATATTAACTCATGTACAACTGATTCCTAAATTTACTTGTCCTGAAAAGTTTTAGAGAGTTCAGATTATAACTTAATTGACTAAACATCCAACACAAATGCACAGGGCTCCAAGAAGATTCAGGAACCCACTTCAGAAATTTACCTTATTATCTTTCTTACAGGCTCACTGCATACCTCATGGCCTCATTTTCCTCTTTGAATCTAAGTATAACCTTAAAAAATAAATAAATCTAAGTAGAACCTTTAAAAATAAATGTCTATATACACTTTTAAAACAGCATGTAAATCTAAGTACACCCATTAGAAACTAAACAATAAGTAAACAAAACAAGATTCAAAATTTGTCTCCTGCTATTCATCTTTCATTTTTAAAAAGATATGCCCTCAGCTTCTTTCAATTAAATTCTGCCTATTTTGAAGTTGTCAGTCATTTTATGAGTCTAAACAAAAGGAAAAGATCTAGTTTATATTTGGGAAATATTTAGGGCCAGATCTTCCCAGGGTCAAATGTTTCCTTTTTTATTGTTCATTTTTCCCTTTTCAATTCTCAAGTGCTCGGTTCTCCAAGCAATACCAATTTATTCTGGAAAGTTGTATTACCTCATTTACTGCACTAATGACAGGTGCAGAGTTGAACAAATAGGCCTCTTTCAAAAGGCACCCGTACTTCATTTGGTTATAATGTCTCTTCAATATAAGCACCCCCAGATTCAATGGGAGGGTATAGGTTGTAAGACCTATGGAAATTCTTCTGGGTAACGGCAGAAACTATGATATGGCCAAATCAGGGGACACTGGGGGGATCTGCATTGGATGCAAAATCTAACTAGCCAGAGGATAGCTCAACAGAGTTACTGAAAATAAAGAGATGCAAAGCAGATCAAGAGCAGTCAAAAGCCAGACTTAAAAGTCAGAATATCAAGTACAGAGGCAGGGTCAAAACTAAGAGTGGTGTCCTACCAGGTAATGGCCAGCCCCAAGCACTGGTTCCTATGTCTGGCACTTATTCTGATAACCACAAATTACTTGTGTGAGGACCTGAATAACTAAACCTCTGGGACTGAGTCCCTCCACCTGTAAAACAGGTTTAATAACAAAACTTCTCTTAGGGTTATTTTGAAGATTAAATGAATGAAGTACTTTGAACAGTGCCTAACACATCCTAAGCACTCTCTAAACACTAACTATTGCTATTGGGCATTCTGAGGTATGTATGTGGATGGGCTAAGTTTCAAGGAGCAGTGCCAAGGAAGTAAGTGCTGAACCATGAATTGCCAAATGAGTATATTAATCGGTAAATGAACCAGCCTCCCTGTTCAGTACAGGACTTCCACATATTTTCTCTTGGTGCGGGCTGGCTCTTGTAATTTGTCATCTTTTACTCGCATATTCCTAATTGAGGTGCTATGTTCCTCAAAACAGGGGATACATTACAGTGTTTTAAAATTGTAACTTACCACCCATGCTGCATCCTTTCAAATTCATTGATAACACTTATATGTGGACTCTATTTTTAAAAACGATGCAGGGAGTTCCATTACGGCTTAGTTGGTTACAAAACCAACTAGTATCCATGAGGATTCAGGTTCAATCCCTGGCCTCTCTCAGTGAGTTATGAATCCAGCATTGCCGTGAGCTGTGGTGTAGGGCACAGTCATGGCTTGGACCTTGTATTGCTGTAGCTGTGATGTAGCTCCAATTTGACCCCTGACCTGGGAACTTCCATATGCTGCAGGTGCAGCCCTAAAAAATAAAATAAAATAAAGTAAAATAAAATAAAAAAAATAAAATGATACAAATGAACTTATTTACAAGACAGAAACGTACTCACAGATCTCAAAAAAAAACTTATGGTTCCCAAAGAGGAAACATGGGGGTAGGCTAAATTAGGGCCTTGGGGTTAACATATACACACTACTGTATATGAAAGAGATAAGTAATAAGGACCTACTATGTAGTACAGGGAACTCTACTCAATAATCTGTAATAACCTATATGGGAAAAAAACCTGAAAAAGAAAAGTATATGTGTAACTGATTCACTTGGTTGTACACTTGAAACTTACACATTGTAAATAATAATAATAACAATAATAATAATAATTCCAATAATTTTTTAAAAAAGGATTCAGGCACCAAGAGGCTCACAATGTCACACCACCACTACCACCAACACCACCATTTTAGTATAAAAGAAACATGAACTCTAAATGAGGTAAGAAAGTTCTTTGGGACACTAGTCCTCTATCTCCTTGGTCTACTGGCTTTCTGAATAAAGTCACTATTCTTTGACCCCTCCCCCCAACTACAAAATTTGAAAAAAACCTAAAACCAAACAAAAAAAATTCATTAAAAAAGGTACATGAAGAAGTCTGTTTTAAGTTAGTCAGTATAAATTATATTTCTTCAATCATTTTTATGATTATAAAACATTCAGTAAACTTTGACCGAAATTATAAAAAAGAAATGAAATTTCAAAAGTCAAAATAGAATAGAAAATATTCAAAATGGATAGCTTTTGGTGAAGTTAAGCACTACTTTGTGAAACTTGTATAGAGTTATAATTTTTCATTTATATTCTTTATGGGTTGCAGTCAAAAAAGTTTTAAATACTTTGGCTACGCATGTTACCTAGGTAAATATGAACATATAACAGTTTTTCAACAAACTTGCTGACTCACTGTTTTTTGGGTTTTTTTTTTTTTGTCTTTTTGCCATTTCTTGGGCCGCTCCTGGGGCATATGGAGGTTCCCAGGCTAGGGGTCGAATCAGAGCTGTAGACGCTGGAGTCACAGCAACGCAGGATCCGAGCTGCGTCTGCAACCTGCACCACAGCTCACAGCAACGTCGGATTGTTAACCCACTGAGCAAGGGCAGGGATTGAACCTGCAACCTCATGGTTCCTAGTCGGATTCGTTAACCACTGTGCCACGATGGGAACTCCCTGACTCACTGTTTTAATTCCAAACAGAAGTTATAAGACAGTGTGACAGTGTTTCCCAAATTTGTCTTATGATAAGAATTACCTAGGGTCATTCCCAGATTCCCAGAGATTCTGATGTTAGAGAAATACTGTCTCATTTATTGCCATAAAAGAGGCAATAATTTGCCATTAGAGAAGATTTTGTTGAAAACAAAACCCATTCTCCCTGTTGCATATCTATTTTATTTGGTGGTACCATACCTAATCCAAAGAGACACTGTGCAAAATGTAGTAAGCTCTGTGAGCAGCTAACATTCATTCATTCGGCAAATATTTATTGATCATTTGCAAAGTGCAAGGTAATAGGGTTGCAAAATCATATAAGACATTATCCCTGTCCTCAAGTAGCTTAGGATAGATTTATTTCAGAACTAGGGGGGGTCCCCTGAGGATCAGATCTGAAGTCAAAAATAAAATGAAGACTTGAATGCACATGTATGACACAAGTTTTGCATAATCTATCCATCAAAATGTCCACAGAATTAAAAAGCCTTAAAACTGCAATGCAACCGTGTATGAAAGCATTTTTCTCTACTTAATACAGATCAAATACAGAGAAGCTGAGGACCAGGACCCTACAGCTGAGGAGAACTTATAACCAGGGCAGGAAAAGACAATGAAGAAGATGAATACCTAAAAGTAAAATTATATACAGAACTGGACAACTTGCCCCCAGTCTTACTGGCACCAACCTAATTGATCCAAACTATTAACATCCCTTATCTGGATTACTGTAAGAAGTTCTAACTGGTCTCCCTGTGCCAGCCCTTGTCCCCTTAGAAGTCTCTTTTATATACAGCAGCCTGAGTGACCTGAGCCAAGTCATGTGACTCCTTTGCTTAATACCCTACCTGCTTTCCATTTCACTAAAAGAAAAAGCCTAACTTACAAAGCATTCCATGATCTGCTCATTTTGATATCGTTTTGACATTTCTCTTGCTAGCGACACTGGCTTCTAAGACATTCCTTAAAATATCACACAGGCTCCCACCTCAGGGCCTTTGCACTATCTGTTACCCTTTCCTACATGGTTAATCCCTTCACATCCTTTAGGTCTCTACTCAAAAGTCACCTTCCTAGTGAGACTCTCACTAACTTCGTTAGCTAAAACTGTTACTTCAACCCTTCAACCCCTACTCACATTCACACCTTTTTTCTTTTCTTTTTTTTTTGCTTTTTAGGGCCACAACTATGGCATATGAAAGTTCCCAGGCTAGAGGTGGAATCAAGAGTTACAGCTGCCTGTCTACACCACAACCAGCAACTCTGGATCCGAGCAACATCTGCAACCTACACCACAGCTCTCAGCAATACCAGATCCCTAACCCACTGAGCAGGGCCAGGGATCAAACCCAAGGCCCCATGGATACTAGCTGGTCTCCTTACCACTGAGCTATGATGGGAACTCCCACACTTTTGATTGATGGAGCCATCCATGTTTTTCTTCTTAGCATTTATCATTACATACCATAAATTTTACTTAACTATGTTTTTTATTGTGTGCCTACCTCACAAGCATGTAAATTCTATAAGGATAGGGATTATTGTCTATTCTACCCTGTATTTTTAGCAACTAGGTCAGTGCCTGACACATAATACATGCTCATTAAGTATTTGGTGAATGAATGTAGAATACAGGAAAAAAACCTCACCCTCTGACTCTAACCATCATTCATTGGAAAGACCTCAAGAGAAGGAATAGTAAAGTCATACTAGGTAAAATATATGCAGTTTTATTACTTAATTAATTCCTTATTTTATTTTTAAAAAATATTTGAGGTATCTGTGAGACACTAATTATATTCAACTATCTATGTTATCTATCTAGGAAGGTTTTTATTTTATTTTATTTTTTTTTTTTTTTTTGTCTTTTGTTGTTGTTGTTGCTATTTCTTGGGCCGCTCCCGCGGCATATGGAGGTTCCCAGGCTAGGGGTTGAATCGGAGCTGTAGCCACCGGCCTACGCCAGAGCCACAGCAACGCGGGATCCGAGCCGCGTCTGCAACCTACACCACAGCTCACGGCAACGCCGGATCGTTAACCCACTGAGCAAGGGCAGGGACCGAACCCGCAACCTCATGGTTCCTAGTCGGATTCGTTAACCACTGCGCCACGACGGGAACTCCTAGGAAGGTTTTTAAAGCTGTTTCAAGGCCTGATTTAAAAGCTGGCTGCATAGGATACTAATAGCTGTAACATTGCACAAGTTATTTTTGTTCCCTAAATTTGTTTCTTCATCTACAAAATGATGATGATGAAGATGATGCTTATTACATTATAGGTCACTGGAAAGGGTTTTGAGAGAATATTTTCAAAGTTATTGGTATAGTCCATAGCTCATGCTAAGAGCTTGACAAATGGTAGCTGTTATCACCATTGTTCATTATGTTATTTTATTATCAACTTTTTGTATCATTTTTTAAAGTTTTGAATTAAAGAGACAAATTAGAAATTATAAATCCAATGTTTTGAGTAGGGTTAGGTATTATAAATCCAATATACTGAGTAGGCTCACAACCATTTGAAGGCCATTACATTGGGGCCCAGGGAAATTAATATACTATTGGCCTCCTAAAAGAGATTATTCAGCTGGAATCCTGAGAAAGATCACCCCTGATTTGGAGGGCCATGAATGTTATGTAAACTGTCTACACAGGCTGATGAATGATTTCAAGCCCTATCAACAACGAATAGTGTATATTAAAAACATCAATATGTGGGACCACCATGGAATCTAGCAAAGAATAGGTGTTAGCAGCATAAGTAGAAAAAGTTTCTGCAAATTTCCCTTTCAATTAGTCCCTCAATCATTTTTGTGAATTCCCAAAATACAAACTAAGGAAAAAAAAAAGAAGAAGAAATTAGTATACAGTTCCTGTCCTCAAAGTATTTAAAATCTAGTTCAGGTGAGACAATACCAAAACATAAAAAAAGCTAGTAGTCAAAGATAATAAAGCTAGTATAATACAGATGATGACAGAAGGCAATATGGGATTTATTGCCATGAATGATGGAGAGATTACACTCACTTAATCAAAGGAGGGATAAAGTAAGGGAATTAGTGTGGCTGGAGTCAACTTATTGGAAGACAGATGCCCTGTACTATTTTTTTAAAAGAAGGACAGAATTTAGATAAGCATGACTATACAGAGAAGGGATTCCCATTGCAGAAAACAATTCTAGCAAGGGCTCAGAGGTAGAAAACCAGAGGGTATCTGGGAAAAAGCTGTTTCACTGAGCAAACCTGGTAGAAATGAGCACGATGCATGTCTGAATTCTGGGTGTTTAGGCATCCAATAAGTTGTTTTCATGTGAATTATTGATTCTTCCAACCTAGCTCTATAACCTGCCTTGCAGGTTATGGACATGACTGAGGGCAAGTGGTTTGTGATTGCCAAATGCAGCACTCAAACCCAAGCCTATATGACTTTAAAGTCTGTCGTCTCATTTTTCCTTTATCTCAAGATAATTTAACAAGTACTAATATTAAGGTAACTAAATCTGGAAAGAAGCTAATTAAGTAATAAAGAGAAATCTGAAACTTCATTAATGCAATCATTTAAAAAATATATATTAAGCACTTACTATGACCTTGGCACTGGTCTTGATATTGATATGGATGTGAATAAAACAAACTCAACTTTCAGCTTCCATAGAGTTTCCACATTAGCATATGTGTACATGTGGTAGAGATGGTAATAGTTGTAGGAAAGGAGACATTATATATGGATATGCTTCTCATCAACTACAGATATCTTATAAGTGGGCTCAATTACTAGAATTTTATCCTGGTTCTTATTAAAGCCAACCCTGAAGTCTTATTCCTACTTGGTGGCCTCAACTTTATCAATAATGAATTGAATTAATTGAGCTCTTATAGTCCAAGAACTTTTTTTTACAATGGTTACATGACTTCTTTCACATAATTTTAATAAGTGCAAGAGCTAAAATCTTTATCCTTATTTTATAGATAAAAATTGAATTTCAGGTAGGTGAAGAGAGTTTCTTATACACAAAATGTCTATACACAGATGGAGAAGACAGACCTAAAGATTTAGAACCCACAAAACCAATGCTTTAAAATCGTTCTGCCACGCTCTTTTTCTAAAAAGCTCTTATATTTACCCTTAAGGAATTTCAAAAATAAAAGAGCAGAATTCTTGAATCTTTGGGGTAGACAGGAGGATGTATAGATCTGAGACCCATACTAGGTCTGCTTCTGACACACAGTAGAACAGAATAACTGGCTATTTCCTTTCTGTACCTTAGTTTTCTTATCTGTGACATGGGTCTAATCCTGCCATTTATATTTCAGATATTGTAGGTTTGCAGGTATATGAGTATGTATAAAGCAGCAGGATGAAAGGAGGGAAATAATGAGGTGAAGAACAAAAAATTATTTAGAAAAGCAAAAGGCGTCACCTAGGTATGTTGTCATCATCAATATCATTACTTTCTAAAGTAGAGTCATTTCTATAGACAAGATAGACATCTGGTGCAATAAACTTTCTATACGTTTTCTTATCAAAAGAGGTATTTTTGTACAATATAGACAATTTGAGATGGAAGAGGAATTATACACCTCTGTAATGATCATATTGCTCCTTTCATGTGAGAAGACTCTGATTAAATTGTTTTAATCATAATCCCTAAAAAGTGAAAAGATAAACCCAAGCCAATAAAATACGAATACTTATTAAACTCAAACAGCACTAACAAGAAAGCACATAACAGCATTAATATCCTTTGTCTAGAAGTTTTCTTTTCTCTCTGTGGAAAGGTCTCCTAGATACAGGGGCGAATTAACACAATTTCTATGGAGTTAGATTGTGATGATTGCTCAGTTGATTCTCACAGCACTGCCTTTGGTTCCATTTATGTGAACCCTAGCAGGTCATGTTCAGACTTGCAAGACCCCACACTCCATCCACTTCAGTTATTTGCAACTCTCCAAAGTGCTTCTGTTATTCCCTTTACCAGGCATGCCTTCTTTACTCCAGGCTGCTTGGGCAAAACTCCCTTAGCTGTCAAGATTCAACTCTGAGGTGACTTCACAGTGAAAACTTTCTCAATCAAGTCCATGTACAATTGGCCAATGTTCCATTTGGGTTTGTGCCTACAATGGCCTGCATTAATGTCCATTAGTGGTCCTGTATATTTCAGACCACTTATTTGTTTATATATCTGTGTCCTTTCCAAGACTGGAAGCTTCTTGAAAGCAAGGATAATTTTCTATTGATCTTAGTTTCCCAGACTAGCACAGTGCATAAATCATAGCTGTCCTTTAATTTTTTTTTAATTCATTGAATAAGTTTTTTTGATAGATAAATGGTAGTCCATAAATCTGGATTATATTTCAGATTTAATGCCTTGTACATTACCCAAAAAACATATGAAATATATTAAAACATACCACTCTCAAAAAATCTTTTTCACTGTACTAAATTATAAAGGTCCAATTAACAAAACAATCATTCTAGAATAAAACATTGTAACATCAGGGGCTTATTCAGTACAGAAGAACATAAACACGAGATATGGGTCACTGTAACACCAATCACATTAAATTATGGCAACATGAGAAGCCACACACTGTAAAGGAGATATTACCATAACCAAGCAAATAAGTGATTCTTGGCACAATGGAAATTAAATCAAATATTTTTAAAACATAAAATAATATAAACATAATATAAAGTAAAACAAAAATTAAAAATAAAAATACCAGGTAAGACTTTATTGCACCAACTTGGTATTTATCAGACCCCAAGTGAACTGCAAACTCTTTTACAAAACTTGCCATCTTAGAAGGAAAAGATAACCCTGAAAGAAAATTATAAAATATGCAAGAGCTACTTATTGAAAAGCATAAGCATATTTAAAGTTGAGGTTAAACTACTCAAAACAAGGTTAGATATGCTGTATGTGGCAATGTACATGGTCTGAGTTTCTACTGATTAATGTATCAGAGGTTTATATCTTAGTACAGATTCACCAACAGTACTAAGAATTTATTATCCAAAAGTCATCTGAATTAAGATATTTTTGGTAAAACTCTTTTCATTCTTTTGCATATGAACTTAAAAAAATTAAAACAAAGCCCACAAAGAACACTGATAGGAGTTAGCAGAAGAAAGAAAGAAAGAAAGAAAGAAAGAGAGAGAGAGAGAGAGAGAGAGAGAGAGAGAGAAAGAAAGAAAGAAAGAAAGAAAGAAAGAAAGAAAGAAAGAAAGAAAGAAAGAAAGGAGGGAGGGAGGGAGGGAAGGAAGGAAGGAAGGAAGAGAAAGAAAAAAGAAATTTCCCAAAACCCCTATCAAAGGAACTTTGGACTCAGGTTTTCCTGAACTTCTGAAATGTAACAATGAAATGTCATTACAATCATTACCTCTTATAGCTAAATTATTTATGGAGAGTTCTTTGAAAAAAAGTGTGATCTGCCTTCAAAAAAACATAAGGAGGAAAATATTTACAATTCATGGAGCTTATAAAACATACATGCCACAGCAATAAGGTGGAACAGGAAGTGGTGATGGAGAAATCCAAGTTGATATTTGGGCAAACTCCCTAACTTTTTAAATACTTATTTTCATGTTGTTTGCCATACCTATTTTAGGCATGGGAAAAAAAAAAAAAAAAAAAGACTGTTGAAGTTAATCTTAAAAGTAGCAGAAAGTAAATTCTGTAGAACTCTGCAAAATGACCCACAAAATGCTTGCAGGCTGTAGTTGTAAAAGAATTGGTCATCAAAACATAAATACTACCTGTTTGAAATTCAAATAGAAAACAAAAAGGCTTGCAAAAGAGTGAGCAGCAGGGAGCTCTTTAATAAAACTTGTAAACACAGAAAATGAAACTTTAGTACCCAGACACATTAAAATACTCCCTCAGTAAAAATAAAAGGGAAAAAACACTTGACATTGACTTAAAAAAAAATTCTATTTTAGGTATTAAAGCTTAATTGCCTGTTTACTATTTTACTTCTGAAAGGCAATCACTTTCCTTGTGGTTTCCCTTCAATAAGGAATACAAGTTCAAAATGCTAACAGAGGATATAATTCAATTAAATTATGCAACTGGAATTCCACAGCTGGCCTGTCTGTCTGGCTCAGTGCTGAATGAACACCGTGTCAGAAAACCTCTCCAATAATAACACTGTCCTTCCTGACAAGGGGTAAATCTCCCAAACTTAGGCTCAACTTCAGATAGATGCTCATTAGCTACAGCAAGCGAATGTCAGTGGGGTGACAATGCCGGGGCAGCGGTGCTCACACAGCCCAAGCAAGCAGTCCACCCAGAGCTGAGAATTCGTATGATCAATATCACCAACTTCCAATGATAATAATTTGTTTATATGAACAGAACGGCCAGGTCTCCCACAGATCCCATCCTAATGCCATTACAGCCACTAAATTTAATCCCCGGCACTTAAACAATTAAGCTGCAGGAACACAGGCAGCTCACAGCACTTTTTAAAAGAAAGACTTTAAATCCTAATCTAAAGCATGCTCTATGGTTTTCTACCTCCTCTGATTTCTTGGTTCTGGCCTACCTAAATAATTTTCATCTTTTCCTCCCCCCACTCCACCCCCCAAGTGTGAGCGTGAACCTGAATTGCAAACAGTTAAACCTGAAGGTCACTTCACAGCAGCGTTCCAACATGCTCCCCGGCGAGGCTGCATGGCAACAATAAAACAAAGCCCTTGCAACCACCTGTAATAATCTGCCTGCTCAGCCAGCAATCCGAAAAGTCCTGAAGCTACACAAGGTAGACATTTTCTGCAGCTGATTTAACATGTATATTGTGCCCAGTGGCCGGCTCGCCTCCTCTTACCTTCACGTTAGTCCGGAGTGCACAGTAACATGCAAAGAACATTGCAGTAAATAAGGAGCATATGGACCGGTATTCAGCTTCTCAGCACAGCGCAAGCCCCACACACACGATCCTGGGCATGTGCTACTAAGGAGCATCCGTTCCCTCTGTCAGTTTGAAAATGCATTGATCTCTGTTTTCTCTGACTACAAAACGACATGTCTTGAAGGCACTGAGTGAGGGCTCAAAATCTCTTCATTGGCTATATATAGCATTGTGCCCAGTAATTTCAATTAGCCGAGAATTCAGCATCTGAAAGTTAAGACTTCAGTTGCTTTTCCTTCTAGCATTTTAAATCACTGGGTTTAAAAAAAAAAAAAAAAATCGGGAGGGGGAATGAGCTCACCCAGGAAGGAGGGGGGTGGGTGGGAAAGGTGAAGAATTGAAATTTAACCAATGAGTTACTTATGTTTCTGGAGAGCCCTGGTGTTATCCTATTAGATACTTTATAAGGGGATTGCATCGGGCAGACTGTAAATGAAGAGGAAACCCTTTTCCCTTTGGAGGTTTAATATGAGCTCTGCACTATATTCCAGGCTATTCTGATGCAGCACCCTGTTTGGCAAATACTACCAATCACTGCAAGTATGTCTCATTCTGCTTTTCCATGTGGAAGAGGAACAAGACCTAAGGACCACTGTCTCCTAAAGTCCCCTAAAAATGTAAGCTGGGTTCCCCTGGGGTGATTTGCAGTTACATGGCTGAGAAGTACCACCTTCTCTCACTTCCCTGTCCTGTAATAGCTGTTACATCTTACAGGGGATGTTTAAAGTTGCTCGGCTCTTAATAAAACTAGGCATTCAATTTTCCAAAACTAACCTTTATTGATAAATGGCAATGGGTAATAATAGAAGGTGGGATTAGAAGGAAGACAGAAGATTCCAGGGGATAACGTAAGCACAGATTCAGTAGCTACTGCTGCTGAATGTAATATGTTCAGCTGGTTCTGGAAGGGAGAGGAGGAGAAAGAAAACTAAAAGCTTCTGTCCCCATGAATCCATAAGGGGGGGGGAACTTCAATCAAAAACCTCCTCAGATCCTACTGTTTGTTGTCATTCCTCTCAGGCACTGGATGCGGCAAATTAACTCAATTTTTACTGAGTCAAAAGGACAAAGTCCAATTTAGGTTCTAAACTCTTATTTCCAGCTTTAGGAAGCCCTCATGCTCAGCTAGAATTCTAAAGCTATCTGGCGAAATGCAAGCAGAAATGAACAGTTCTCACTGCAGCAAAAATAGTAGGAGGAAAAAGAGTGGTTTGTCTTTGCCACGACGTTTCCCCATCAGCTTACAGCAAGAGGGAAGATCAGCATAACTCACTAGAAAAAGCTGCAGTGACTTTTAGGATTTTTCTTTCATATGTTTTGCATAAGCCACCTCCCCTCTGGAGGCTGCAGTGGGGCTGAGGCACTGTCAGAGCCACTGGGCATTTCTTCTGGGCAGCTTCAGGAGGAAGCAAAGAATTTAAGAGAGAGAAATTAAAAGAAGACGAAAAGCAGGATTTTCTATTTCTCTCTTAATGACAAGCATTCAGAAAGTGTCGTCAGTTCTGACTAAATAGCTATTTTGGGCTGTCATTGTTTGTGCCTTTTTTAGGAAGGAAAAGGCAATCTTGTCTTAAGCTAGAGATTATTTAGCATCCTAAGAGAAGGCAGCCACTTAATTTGATTTCCAGTTCCGTCCGTCATATCAGTGTAGGTAATTACAAATTGCAACACAACCAGGGACTTCCAGGACATCAGAAAATTGACACGGATGCCCAACTCTTCATCATTTCACAACTTTTATTAATGGCTTTAAATGCAGAACCAAGCATTTCAGTCAATAAGACTTTCTTCTCCTAAGGTCATAGCAGGTCACGTTTCCTGCAGCTCTTCCCAATAAATGAATCCAAACATAGAAACTCAATGCCATGGAGAACACAAAGGAGAATTTTTAAATGATTTTCTCCTTTGGGAGTTCAAAGGATTTTTAAAAACTATATTTTCAATCTGTGAATAAGTATTGTTCATTTTTTCCATTAGGTATAGTGGGCAAAAGCAACTTCACATCTTTTTTTTTATTATTATCTTAATACACACTAGGATATTTGGATGGCCCAGGAGAGAGAGAGACAAAGACCTGAAAAATGCTCAAAGTCTCAGAACAGTTCACAGGAAAGGATTAAATAAAAATGAAGTTACAGGTGAAAAAGCACATGTAGGCTTCCCTGATAAGGCAATCAGTGAGGACTTGTGGTTGACTTAGGAGCAGTGTTAATGTGTATACATCCCAAGAAAAGGCTCTTAGACTTACACACCCCCACTTAAAGCTCACACAAACACTTATTCATCCCATAGCATTCCAGTAGAGACATGTACTGTACCTGTACCTGTCGATTTACTGGTCAATTTCCTAAGTGAACTAGAATAACTAACATATTAATCTTAATTTATAGATGCAGAAAATGAGGCATTAACTACAAAGACAATGTTCCCCTCAAACCTATTCCCTATTTGTAGGCAAAGGCTTAGACTGGGCACATACCTGCTAACAGAATAATATTTACAGTCATAGAAGGAAATTATAACTGGCTACATATTTTTAGTAGTAACACAATAAATCTAGGCTCCAATGCTCACAAGCAAAAAAGTCCTAGAAAATTCCATCAGATCCTTTCTTTCTACCATTTGTAAAAAGGAGATTTATAAAAGGGGGATAATTCTGAACTCATAGTGTCATTGAGATGACTAAGGATGAATTCTGTCACCAAAATAGTCCAGATGGATCAAAGACTTAAGTATAAAAATTGAAACCATAAATATATTAGAAGAAAACATAGATTTGGTTTTGTTTTAGATTTTGTGTAATATGGGATAGAGAAGAGTGAAAGCATATAAGAAAAGATAAACAAGAGTGAGTATATAAATTTATAAAACTTCTGCTTGGCTAAATTATGTACAAAGACAAGTGACAAACTGGGAAAATATTTGCAACATATTCAATGGAAAGTTTCCTTAAAATACAAAGAATTTTTATAAATCACTAAGAAAACATATAAAACTAAATGAAAAATTAGACAAAGACCATAAAGTGTCAATGCACAAAAAGACCACACGGCACATTA
Organism: Sus scrofa; assembly: GCF_054392235.1. Classification (NCBI taxonomy): domain Eukaryota; kingdom Metazoa; phylum Chordata; class Mammalia; order Artiodactyla; family Suidae; genus Sus; species Sus scrofa. The sequence goes on from NC_139391.1 coordinate 18,980,298, forward strand.
AAAATGCTAATGGAGATGCATTAATTGGTGGAAACTTTTTAGAGGGAAATCTATCAGACATTAAAAAAGCACATTATATCTCTGATATAATAATTCAATGTCAACTTACAGGAATTAATCCAAGATAGATATATAGATACAGAGATATAAATATGATAAATATTAATTAGTGCAAGACTTACTTGAAAGATTACAATTTATCTATACTACAATTTATCTATACTACAATTTATCTATACTACTACTACTATATAATTACTAGAAAAATATAAGGTACGTGTACACATTCCTGTATTGGAATTATTAATTGTAAAAACAAGTCACTTAAGAGTATGTATGGTGTGAGCTTCTACTCATGTTATATTCATATACAAGTGTGTTAGGGCTATGTGTGTTTGCATGTGTGTGCATGAAATTTTGACATCAATCATTGAGAACTGGGACTTGGCTTAGGTGAGGAATAAGACATTACCTTTCATTTTTCATTTTATACTCTTCTATATACTGCAGAGATCTCACCCACAATGAACTATATATACAACTATTCTCTCTCGGTAAATGAGAGAAACAGACACAGGAGAGGAAAAAATATTAGGACATGTAATTGCATGGCATTCAGTGAGCACAGGTCAAGGGATGATCATGATGCATGGGATGGAAACCTACCAACTTCTGAGTTGATATGCAGTCCTGAGTGCCCCATTTAGTGAGAACATCTCCCTGGAATGCATGTAATTCTAGTGTGCATAATATAGTCTTAAAGCATGACCCTTAAACACAAGCCTATTACTTTATTTGGTTCTTAACAGAAAAAGTGGCTATCAGGTAAACTTGAAACTAGGCAATTTTATACCTTATGCATTGAATTTAGAACCTGACTTCCACATCTATTTGTATTTCTTTCCTTTCTTTTCCTTTTTTAACCATTTTATCCTTTTTATTTCCATGTGTGTATCTTTTTTTTCTTTCTTAGAGTTTTATTGAAGTATAGCTGATTTACAGTGCTGTGATAATTTCTGCTGTACAACAAAGTGATTCAGTTATACAGAGTATTTTTTTAACAATGAGCATTGCTATAGACTGAATTTGTGTTCTTCCCAAACCCATACGTTGAAATCTAATCCCCAATATGGTGGTATTTGGAGGTGAGGACTTTGAAAGGTGATTAGGTCCTAATGAATGGGATTAGTATCTTCATTAAAAAGGCCCAAAGCTCCCTTGCCCCTTCTACCATGTGAGGACACAGAAAAAAAAGCCATTTATCTATGAACCAGGAAACTGACTCTCACCAGACACCAAATGATCTGGCACCTTAATCCTGGACTTACAGACTCTAGAATTGTGAGAGATATATTTCTGATGTTTATAAGCCACCCAGTCTACAGTATGCACCTACAGCAGCCCGAATGGACTAAGACAGGCACATAATACTTTTTAGAATATAACCTAGTTTTATCAAAAAAGGTTTTTGAAAATATTAAAGCAATATCCAAGTCTAATTTATTAATATATGATAATAAGAACAATAATGTTGATATAGACAGATAATTCATATCTCTGGACAATTTTTTCTTTATGTGTAAAATCAGATTAGACTACCTAGTCCTTTCTTTTAGGCAGAGTAACTTTCATAGTTTGCTTGATTTTTGTTTTATTTAGACAAAACAGATAGGTATGCTTAAATGTTAAGGATCCTTTAGGTTTTACTCCAGACCAATTAAATCACAATCTCTAGGGGTGGAACCCAGGCATCAGTATTTTATAAAGCTCCTCAGGGGATTCCAACATGTATCTAAGACTGAGAATTACTTAGCACAGGTGTCAACAGATTCCACAAAGGGGCTAAGAGCCATAGGGCTTGCAAGCCATAGGATCATGGTCACAGCTGCTCAACTCTATTACAGCTACTCACTATGATGCTGTGGTGAGAAATCAGGGACAGACATTACATAATGTGTTCCAACAAAACTTTATGCATTAACATTGAATTTCATGCTCTAATGTCAGGAAATACTATTCTTTTGATTATTTTCAGCCATTTAAAAAATGTAAAAACATGTTTTAGCTTGTGGCTTGCTAACTCCTGCTCTAGAGTCTCGGGCAATGGTTCTCAAAGTATGGTTTGGGGGCTCACAGAATCAGCGTAAGCTGGGAATCTGTTAGCAATGAAAATCTCAGGCCATATCCCAGAACTACCAAATCAGAAACTAGGTATATAGCTCAGGAATCTGTGGAAACAAGCCTTCTAGGTGGCTTTCATTTAAGATTTGAAACCCACTGCTGTAAATAAAAGAGAGGGAAAACTGATGGCTGAGGCTCCCACGAATGTAGGAAGAGATGGATTCCAGAGTACATGTAGAGGAATCAGCCTTAGAGGGGAGAGAGTATAGAAAATAAAGAGGGGAAATTCCCCTTGAGGCTCAGCAGAAACAAATATGACAGTATCCATGAGGACGCAGGTTCGATTCCTGGCCTCGCTCAGTGGATTAAGGATCCGGCATTGTCACAAGCTATGGTGTACGTTGCAGACACGGCTTGGATCTGGTATTGCTTTGGCTGTGACATAGGCCGGCAGCTGCAGCTCCAATTCAACCCCTAGCCCGGGAACTTTCATATGCCGCAGGTGTGGCCCTAAAAAAGATAAAAGAAAGAAAAAGAAAAAAAGAGGATGATACAAAATAACTTATTTATAAAACAGAAAGAAACTCACAGATTTGAAAATTAATCTTATGGTTACCATGGGTGAAGCCTTTGTAGAGAGGGACAAATTGTGAGGGTGGGAATAACATATATACACTACTGTATAAAATAGATGATTAACAAGAACCTACTGTAATAGCACAGGAAAATCTATGCAATAGTTTGTAATAGCCTATTTGGAAAAAAATAATGGATAAATTTATATGTATGACTGATTCGCTTTGCTCTACACCAGAAACTAACACAACATTTTAAGTCAAGTATACTCCAATAAAAATAAATTTTAAAAAAGATTTTAAAAAGAAAATAAAGACAAAATGGCTACAGGTGCAAATGGGATCATTCTAGAGGCTCAAGACTGATGTAAATGCCAGTTGATCAAGGAGTCCTACTACACCTTAGAATTTTTTACCTTCTAGAAATTCTAACAGCTCTTAGACTTTGAAGTCAAACAAACAAAAACAACTCTCCCCCATACACACATACGCACACACACATTAGGTTTAAATTCCTTTTCTGACACTTAACCAGCTGTGTGACCTTGGGCAAGTTACATAACCTCTCTCTGCCACAGAGAATTCCTCTGGAAGATAAAGATAACAGATTTACTTCACAGGGATGTTGTAAGGACTAAAATAAATAAAGTGTGCAAACTGCTTGGCCTAGTACCTGGTACATAATAAATTTAATCAGTGGTAGTTTCTAGTGCAAAAAAGACTGAAATGAGAGAAGTAAGGAGAAGAATTTAAAAAAAAAAATGTTATCCTTCCTCTTGACTAACCTCCAAATACCTAGAAAATTTCCTGCAGGGGTTTGCAGACCTTCTAGGACTTCCCTGGAATTTCCAATCAGCCTTAAAGGGGATTCTCAGGAAGTTTGTCTATCTCATTATAACCCCGAATTGATTTAACGTCATTGGAATTTCTTGCATTTTTCTTGGAGTTTTCCTGAGATAATAATAACTGATTAATAGTTTACAGAGCACTTCAGAGTTTCTCAGGATTTTCTACCAAAGGGGGGCAAAAGGCAGAAGAAAAAGCCTTGATTATCCTTGGAAGTGTAGGAATAAAATAGAAGGTCTCTAAATCTCATTAGTTATCTTAAAAATCCATGAAAATGCTAAATTCAACTCAACAGTAGCTTTGTTATAAAGAATTTTTTATTACTTACTGACCACTAGATGTAATAAGTCATGAAGGCCATGCAAGTTTAGCCAATAGCTTTGACAGTCCTCTGACATACTGTATGTTCCTCAGGGTATTCTAGCCTCCGTTCAGAAAGTAGAAATAAATAAATCCCATTTGATTCTTGATCCTCACTTGAGCCTTGAAGACACTGTCAACACTCCTTGTGCGGAAGTAATATCCAGGGAGGAAAAATAGCCTTGATTAAATGAATTGTTCATATTTATACTGAAGCAAGAGGTGGAACTCCAATCCTAGGTCTTCCAGTTCCAAAGGTCAGAGCAAGTTTCTCATGATCCCAGTACCTACTCAGTGATTCTTAATCATTTCAGAAATAACACTCCATTTACAAAGAAATGTTTTTAATGTCTCATTTACTGTCATGGTAAAAATAATATAACCTATATTTACATAGGCTTTAAAAATTCAACTTAACATAATGCAAAGAAGAAATGAGAAAAAGAGTTGAAATTTCTTAAAAAGTGCACTTCAGGGAAAACACGAAGAGCATAATCAAATGGTCAGGTGCTTGAATCCATATATACAGACAAACATAGGCACGTTTAATTGGTTACTCAAACATCTCAAATAGCACTGAAACCAGTGACATAATATTCTGTATTAGCGAAAACTCTTGGCCAAGTTCTGAACAAAATGATGTTGATGATGGTTGATAGGTTGCTTCTATATCAAGGCTACTGTGAATAATGCTGCAGTGGACATGGGAGCATAGATATCTATTCCAAATACTGATTTGATTTCTTTTCTTTTCTTTTCTTTTTTGTCTTTTTTGCCTTTTCTAGGGCCTCTCCCATGGCATATGGAGGTTCCCAGGCTAGGGGTCCAATCGGAGCTGTAGCTGCTGGCCTACACCACAGCCACAGGTATTCGGGATCCGAGCCATGTCTACAACCTACACCACAGCTCACAGCAACGCCAGATCCTTAACCCACTGAGCAAGGCCAGGGATTGAATCCACAACCTCATGGTTCCTAGTTGGATTCATTAACCAGTGAACCACAATGGGAACTCCCCTGATTTAATTTCTTTTGAATATACATATAGAAGTAGAATTACTGGATTATATGGCAGTTATATTGTAATTTTTAAATTTTTTATTACAGTATAGTTGATTTACATTGTTGTGCCAATTTCTGCTGCACAGCAAAGTCACTCAGTCATATACATACATACATTCTTTTTCTCATGCTATCTCCCATCATGTTCTATCCCAAGAGATTGGACATAGTTCCCAGTGCTATATAGTAGGACCTCACTGCTTATGCATTCTAAATGTAATAGTTTGCATCTACCAACCCCAAACTCCCCATTTCTATCACTCCCTCCCCCCTCCCCCATGGCAACCGCAAGTCTGTTCTCCACATCTGTGAGTCTGTTCCTATTTTGTAGATAGGCCCATTTGTGCCATATTTTAGATTCCACATATGTGATATCAAATGGTATTTGTCTTTCTCTTTCTGACTTAGTATGAGAATCTCTAGTTGCATCCATCTTGCTGTAAATGACATTATTTCACTCTTTTTATGGCTGAGTAGTATTCCATTGTATCATATCATCTTAATCCATTTATCTGTTGTTGGACATTTAGGTTGTTTCCATGTCTTGGTTACTGTGAATAGTGCTGCAATGAACATATGAGTGCATGTATCTTTTTGAATTACAGTTTTGTCTGGATATACGCCCAGGAGTGGGACTGCTGGAACATATGGTAGTTCTATATTTAGTTTTCTGAGTAACCTCCATACAGTTTTCCATAGTGGCTGTACCAATTTATATTCACACCAACAGTGTGGGACGGTTCCCTTTTCTCCACATCCTCTCTAGCATTTGTTATTTGTTGACTTGTTAATGATGGCCATTCTGACCCATGTGAGGTGGTACCTCATTGTAAGTTTGATTTGCATTTCTCTAATAATTAGTGATGTTGAGCAACTTTTCATGCTCCTATTTGCTATCCATATATCTTCTTTGGAGAAATGTCTGCTGAGGTTTTCTGCCCATTTTTAGATTGGGCTGTTTGTTTTTGTTGTTGTTGAACTGAGTGAGTTTTTTGTATATTTTTTTTAGCGATTGAGCCCTTGTTAGTTGCATCATTTGCAAAGATTTTCTCCCATTCTTTTGGTTGTCTTTTTATTTTGTTGTTGTTGTTTTGTTTTTATGATTTCCATTCCTGTGCAAAAGCTTTTGAGTTTAATTAGGTCCCAATGGTTTATTTATGTTTTTATTGTCATTATTATAGAAAGTGCATCAAATAAGATATTGCTGCGATTTACGTCAAGGAGCATTCTATGTTACCCTCTAGGAGTTTTACAGTATCTGGCCTTATGTTTAGGTCTTTAATTCATCTTGAGTTTAACTTTGTATATTGTATTAGAGAATGTTTTAATTTCATTCTTTTACATGTAGCTGTCCAGTTTTCCCAGGACCACTTACTGAAGAGGTTATCTTTCCTCCACTGTATGTTCATGCTTTCGTTGTCATAGATTATTTGATCATAAACATTTGGTAATTTTAATTTTTTGAGGAACTTCTATATTGTTTTCCATAATAGCTATACCAATTCACAATATCATCAACAGTGTACAAAGTTTCCATTTTCTTCACATCCTTGCAAAAAACTATTATCTTTTGATTTTTTGATAATAACTGTCTTAACAGGTATGATGTGATATTTTATAGTGGTTTTGATTTCCATCTCCTAGTGATTAGTGATGTTGAACAGTTCTTCACATATCTGTCGGCCATTTTCATACCTTCTTTGGAAAATTTTCTATTTTAAGTCCTATGTCCACTTTTAATTGGATTGTTTTTCTTCTTGCTATTGAGTTATATGAGTTTTTTCAAGTATTTTGAATAAATGAAAATACAAGGCCAGTATTACCCTGATACCAAAGCCAGACAAGGACTCTATAAGGAAAAAAAAAATTAGTCTATTGTGAAATACAGTTTGCAAATATTTTTCTCTCATTTCAAAGGCTATCTTAATTTGCTTGATTTTTTCCTTTGTAATGCAAATACTCTTCAGTTTGATGCAGTCCCACTTGTTCATTTTTGCTTTTGCTGTTTGTGCTTTCAGTGCCATATCCAAAAAAATCACTGCCAAGATGCATGTCAAGGAGCTTTTCCACGATACTTTCTTCTATGAGTTTTGTAATATCAGGTCTTATGTCTAAGAATTTAATCCCCCTTTAAGTTGATTTTTATATATAGTATAAGATAAGGGTTCAATTTTATTCTTTTACATGTGGATATTGTTTCCCAACAGAATTTATTTAATAAACACCACTGTATTTTTAGTGTCTTTGTCAAAAATTAGTTGGATGTATATATGAAGGGTTTATTCTGGGCTCTCTATGGTGTTCTGTCAGTCTATTTGTCTATTTTTATGCCAGTACAATATTGTTTTGATTATTAGAGCTTTGTAATAGAATTTGAAATCAGGAAATGTGATGCATTCAGCTCTGTTCTTGCTCAAAACTTCTTTGGTTTTTCAGGTTCTTTTGAGGTTCTCAATGAATATTAGGATTGTTTTATTTATTTCTATAAAAATTCTATTGAAATTTTTAGAGGAATTGAAATAAATCTCTAATCCCTTGAGTATTATGGACACTTTATCAATATTAATCGTTCCAATCCATGAACATAGATCATCTCTACATTTATTTCTGACTTATTCTATTTCTTTTATCTAAGTTTTATAGTTTTCAGTGCAGAGATCATTAATGTCCTTGGTTAAATTTATTCCTAATCATTTTATGATTTTTGATGCTATTGTAAATGAGACTGTTTTCTAAATTTCTTTTTCATATATTTTGTTGTTAATAAAATCAGTAGAGAAATGCTACTGATTTTTCTACATTGATTTTGTATCCTGAAACTTTACCGAATTCATTGAATAGATTTAACATTTTTTGGTGGGGTCTTTAGAATTTTATATGTATTCTATTATGACATCTTCAAAGAAAAGGAATTTTATGTCTTCCTTTCTGATTTGGATATCTTTTACTTCTTTTTCCTTGCCTAATTGTTTGGGCTAGTACTATATTGATTAGAAGTAGCAATAGTGGGAACCCTTGTCTTGTACCTGATTTTGGAGGAGCTGCTTTCAACTTTTCACCATTGAGTATGTTAGCTGTGGGCTTGTCTATATGGCCTTTATTATACTGAGTGACATTCACTCTATTTATAACTAGTTGAGAGTTTTTATCATGAAAGGATATTGCATTTTGGCAAATGCTTTTTATGCACCTATTGAGATGATCATATAAATTTTGTCTTTCATTCTATTAGTGTGATCTATCACATTTATTGATTTGTGTATGTAGAACCATCTTAAGGATAAGTCACACTTGATCATGGCATATGAACCTTTAATGTGTTACTGAATTCAGTTGCTAGTATTTTTCAAGGATTTTTGCATCTATACTTATCAAGGATAGTAGCCTATAACTTTCTTTTCTTATAGAGTCCTTGTCTGGTTTGGTATCAGGGCAATACCAGCCTTAGAGAACTGGCTGGGGAGTCCTCTTCAATTTTTCAGAAGAGTTTATAAGAATTGGTATTAATTTTTCTTTGAACATGTTATAGAATTCACCACTGATGCTACCTGTTACTGAACTTTAATTTGCTGGGAAATTTCTGATTACTGATTCAGTTTCCTTGATTTGTTACTGATCTGTTCAGATTTTCTATTTCTTCCTGATTCAGTCTTGGTAGGTTGTATGTTTCTAGGAATATATCCAATTCTTCTCATTTATCCAATCTATGCATAATTCTTTATAACAGTCTCATTTTTCTTTATACTTCTGTGCTGTCAGTTATAAAGACTCTCATTTCATTTCTGATTACAATTATTTGACTATTCTCTCTTTTTTCTTAATTACTCTATCTAAAAATTTGTCACTTTTGTTTATCTTTTCTAAAAAGCATCTCTTTGTTACGTGGATTTTTTTCTCTTGTTTTTCTCATCTCTATCTTATTTATTTCTGCTCTCATATTTATTATTTCCTTCAGTCTGCTACTTTATGCTTAGTTTGTTCTTTTTCTAGTTCCTTAAGGTGCTTAAAGTTAAATATTTATTGGAGATTCCTACATATTTATTGCTAAAAATATTCCTCCTAAACCTGCATTTGCTGTAACCCATAAATTTTGGTATGCTGTGTTTCCATTTTTATTTGTTAGCACAATAATTTTTGATTTCTTCTCAAATCTTTTGTTCAGGAGTATGTTATTTAATTTCAACAAGTCGAGTTTATGAATTTTCTAGGTTTTTTTTTTTCCTGTTACTGATATATATAGTTTCATACCACTATAATTGGAAAAAATCTTGATATGATTTTGATCTACTTAAATTTTTTTTTTTTGTCTTTTTAGCTATTTCTTGGGCCGCTCCTGTGGCATATGGAGGTTCCCAGGCTAGGGGTCGAATCGGAGCTATAGCCACCGGCCTATGCCAGAGCCACAGCAATGCAGGATCCGAGCCACGTCTGCAACCTACACCACAGCTCATGGCAACGCCGGATCGTTAACCCACTGAGCAAGGGCAGGGACCAAACCCACAACCTCATGGTTCCTAGTCAGATTTGCTAACCACTGCGCCATGATGGGAACTCCTGATCTACTTAAATTTAAAATTTGCTTGTGCCCTAACATATGATCTGTCCTGAAGAATATTCCATGTGTGTTAGATAAGAATGTGTACTCTGGAGTTCCCACTGTGGCTCATTGGGCTGAGAACCTAACATAGTGTCTGTAAGGATGTGGGTTCAATCCCTGGCCTCACTCACTGGGTTAAGAATCTGGTGTTGTCACAAGCTGCAGCATAAGTTGCAGATGTGTCTCAGATACCATGTTGGTATGGCTGTGGTGTAGGCTGGCTGCTGCAGCTCTGATTTGACCCTTAGCCCAGGAACTTCCCTGTGCTGCAGGTGCAGCCCTATAAAGGAATAAAAAAAAAAAAAAAAAGAATGTGTATTCTACTGATATTGGATAGAATGTCCTTTATACATCTGTTAAGTTCATCTTGTCTAACGTGTAGGTCAAATTTAATGTTTCCTTACTGATTTTATAACTAGGTAATCTACCTATTGATGAAAGAGGGGTAATTAAAGCCCATTATTATAGTATTTCTGTTTATTTCCCCCTTCAAATCTTAATGTTTACTTTAATATTCATATATTTAGATGCCTCAATGTTAGGTGCATGCAAATTCACAATAATTACATGTTCTTGATGAATTTGTCCCTTTTTATTTTTTATTTTATTATTATTTTTTGGCCTTTTTTAGGGCCTCACCTGAGGCATATGGAAGTTCCCAGGCTAGGGGTCGAATTGGAGCTACAGCTGCCGGCCTGTGCCATAGCTGCAGCAATGTGGGATCTGAGCCGCATCTGAGACCTATACCACAACTCATGGCAATGCCAGATCCTTTAATCCACTGAGTGAGGCCAGGGATCAAACCTGCATCCTCATGGATCTTAGCTGGGTTCACTGACCACTGAGCCATGAAGGGAACTCAGGTCCCTTTTTTATATAATAACCTTCTTTGGCTCTTGTTAAGTTTTTGACTTCAAGTCTATTTGTCTGCTATAAGTAAAGCTATCCTTGCTTTCTCTGGGTTTCCATTTGCATGGAATACTTTATCCATTCCTTCACTTTGAGCCTATATGTATAAAACTGATATGGGTCTCTTGTAGGCAGCATACCGGGTCTTTTTTGTATGTGTCTAGTCAGCCACCACTTTTGATTCAAGAATTGAATTCACTTACATTTAAAGTAATTGCTGATAGGTAAAGACTCACTAATGCCATTTTGTTAGTTGTTTTCTGGCTGTTTTGTAGTTCCTTTCTTCCTTTCTTGCTGTCTTCCTTTGTGATTTAATGATTTTCTGAAGTGGCATTCTTTTATTCCTTTCTCTTTCTCTTTTGTGTATCTCTTACAGGTTTTTGTCTTCTGGTTACCAGGAGGCTTAATAAAACAGCTTATAATTAAAACAGGCTGCTTTTAACTGATGACAATTTAATTTTCATTTCATACAAAATCACTACCTGTCTGTTTCCATCCCACCCCCAAATTTTATGGTTTTGGATATTGCAATTTACATCTTTTTGTATTGGGTATACATTAAAAATTATTGTAGCTATAAATTTGTTTAATACTTTGTCTTTTAACTTTTATTCTAGAATTAAAAGTGATTTACACATTCCCCATTACAGTATTAGAGTCTTCTGAATTTGACTATATACTACCTCTGTCAGTGAGTTTTTATTTTCATTCATTTCTGTGTTACTAATTAGCACCATTTTATTCCAGCTTAAAGAACCCTTTATTATTTCTTGTAAGGTAAATCTAGTGGTGATGAACACCCTCAATTTTCCTTGTCTGGGAAAGTCTTTCGTTCTTATTCATTTCTGAAGGATAGCTTAGCTGGGGAAAATATTCTTGGTTGACTTTTTTTTCCCATCAGAACATTGATTTTATCACTCTACTCTCTCCTAGTATGAAATATTTCCCCTGAGAAATCTTCTAATAGTTTTAGGGAGGTCTCCTTGCTTTAGCTGAGTTTCTTTTCTCTTGCTGCTTTCAAACTTTTCTCTGTCTTTAATTTTTGACAGTTGTATTATGTATGTTTTGGTGAAGACATCTTTAGGTTGAACTTATTTGGAGATTTTGAGCTTGGATGTCCTATTGCTCTCCAGATTTTTAGCCATTAGTTCTTTAAATAAACTTTCTTCCACTTTATTTCTCTTCATCTGCTATTCCTATAACGTGTATATTAGTCCTTTTGGTGGTATCCTATAAATTAAGGACTGCCATCACCCTCTTTTTTCCACCTGTTACAAAGGGAATGTCACCTTCTCTACATGACATCTTTTCATCCAAGTCCATTCTGTATCCACCTTCTCCCTCTATTAGAAGCACCAGCAAATAATCTTCTCTGTTAAGTTATACAACCTTTTCTCTACTTTCTTATGAAAATTTAAATATGGCCAAGCATCTCCCATCTTAAAAAAAAATAAAGGAAAAATTCTTCTGATAGTCATGATTCTATATTAAGCTATATAATCTTATCTCCTTCCTTTGTATACAACCTATTTAGGAAAGCCTGAATCTCACTTTCTGTCCTCATTTGTCTTCTCCATCTTTTCAGTCTCTTTCCTGCCTCTTTCCTTACTATCACACTTTTATATGCCTGATTCAGAATGAGAGGCTCCTGCTTTTTGTTTTTTTTTCTTTTCTTTCGTCTTTTTAGGGCAACACCTGTGGCATATGGAGGTTTCCAGGCTAGGGATCAAATCAGAGCTGTAGCTGTCAGCCTATGCCACAGTCATAGCAATGTGGGACCCAAGCCACATCTGTGGCCTGCACCACAGCTCACAACAATGCTGGATCCTTAACCTACTGAGCAAGGCCAGGAATCAAACCTGTGTCCTCATGGATTCATGAGGACAAATGTAAGATTCATTTCTGCTGAGCCATGCTGGGAACTCTTGCTTTTTTCATTCTACACCTTTTCCTGGTTTTCTTTTTCATTCCCATGATAATAACTTAAGATAATAACTTCCAAACATTTTTCTTTTTTTTTTTTTTTTTGTCTTTTGTCTTTTGTCTTTTTGTTGTTGTTGTTGTTGTTGTTGTTGCTATTTCTTGGGCCGCTCCCGCGGCATATGGAGGTTCCCAGGCTAGGGGTTGAATCGGAGCTGTAGCCACCAGCCTACACCAGAGCCACAGCAATGCAGGATCCGAGCCGCGTCTGCAACCTACATCACAGCTCACGGCAATGCCGGATCATTAACCCACTGAGCAAGGGCAGGGACCGAACCCGCAACCTCATGGTTCCTAGTCGGATTCGTTAACCACTGCGCCACGACGGGAACTCCCCAAACATTTTCCTAATGTACATATCTTCTCTAAGCCCCAGGTCCATTTATCCAACTACTTGTTGAGTAGTTGAATGTTACTGGAATCTTGAACTCACTATGGTCACAACTAAATTTTGAATTTCTGCTTAAAATTTCATCCTCTTCCATTTTCCTATTTTATTATTGAATGTTACTTCCAACCACTCAGTTTGATAAGTCATAGATCTAGCAGTCATCTTTGACAATCTCTTTTCTATCTTGCAACAGCTGGCCAACTTTTAAGTACTACTGGTTCTCATATATTTCTAGAACTTATATTATTTTCTTCATCTTCATAGTAATAAAATCTATATTCTTACAGAAGTTACTTCAGAAGCCTCCTACATGTTTTCCTCACATAAATTCTTGACCCTTCTAATCCACTTTTGACCTAGAACTCTGAAAGTGAACTTTTCTCAAGATAAATGTAAATCAGATCACCCTCTGTTATTCATAAGTTTTTCTGGCTTCTCAGTGCTGTTTATTTACAGTCCAAAATAATCAACAGAATCTTCAAGGTCCTATATTGCATCAACCTTACTTGAATTGGAACCAATTTCCACTTAACATTCTATGCATCAGTCACAAGGAACTTTTATTTCAATTCCCAGAAAATGCCATGCCTCCTTCATACCTGATTTTCCATATGTCTAGAATAGCACTTCTCAACCAGGAGTAATTTTTGCCCCCACTCCAAGGATATTTGGTTATTATAACTGGGAGATGTTATTGCCATCAAATAGGTAGATATCAGCAATGCTGCTAAACCTCCCACAATGCTAAGATTGAAAAACCCCAGTCTGGAAGGCTTTCTCTTCTTCGTGACCCCACATGACACCAATGTCTTGCTTAAACATACCTACATATCTTGTCTCAGCTTAGATGGTCTATATTCAGAGCAACCCTTCCTTGACTTTTGTCCACATGCTCTGTATGCTTACTACCCATTTTTCTTCACTTTTGCAGCCTCACTATAATACAGAACTAGCTCCTTATTGAGTTAGTGGAGCTAGTTTGGTCTCATTTTGAAATGTCTAAGATAGTAATAGTTAATTTCTACTGCAAAGACTTTTTTATGAGGAATAAATATTTTGATAAATGCTAAAGTATTTTGCAATAGTACTATACATTGTAGGTTAGAGTGGGAATTGGGAAAAATCCATAAGAAGCAATAATATGAAATAAAAGCCTTAAATATATATATCTTTTTACTTGAAAATCTCACAGGAATTTATGATAAAGAAATTATTAAGCAAAGATTTAGCTATGTGGATTTTCATCATTAATTAGATAAATCAAGGTAAAGTATGACTATTTTAAAATACAATGGAGTATATCAGATAAGGAAGATAAATATATATATTCAATAAAATAAATTATTTGAAAAAATCATTATACATATTTTATATACGCATATTTAACACACATGTACATACATAGACACATAGAAAAAGGTCCAAATAACAAAGTTCTGTAAGTAGTTATCTTAAAATTATCAGATTATGGTAGTTTTAATTCCCGTTCTTCTGAATTTCCTAATTTTTCTACAATGGGCATGACTTTTAAGATTAAAAAAAATGTGAGGAAAAGTACTTCTTAGTTATAAAGGAATTATAAGATGTTGCTGTGTTATAAAGTATAAGATATAGTCCTTGACTTTTAGAGGTTTTTAAATTAATTACAAAAACAAAATATCTACCCAGATAACTGTCATATAAGAAAAAAATGTAGGAGCAGGATAGATCATGATCAAACACTTAAATGAGCCCTTACTACACCTTAGGGTTTCCATGAATTAGTTTATTAAATCTGAAAAACAACTCCATTAGTTTGTTTTCATAATACCCATTTAGTGCGTAAAGAGAATGAGGCTCCTAGAGGTTAAACAAATTAAAGGCCATACGGGAAAAATAATTCTAGAAATCAAATTCAGAATAAAATCTTTCTAGTTTCCAATTGAAACCAAGGACTCCTGTGGGGTCCTCCCTGCTACAAAAGCCCTTCTGTGTCCCCTGTTTCTGTTTATAGAAAAAGGCTTTGGTCTTCTAGGCTTTCCCTGAGTGGTAAAGCACAGACTCAAGCAGTTACTAATTAGGGAAGTGAAGGACTACAGAAACATAGGAAAAGCAGTCAAAAAACAGGAGTTCAGCAATAAAACAGATTCCTAGTTCCTCCAAAAGAGATATACTAAAAAATCTAAGACATATCTTTGAGTTCTGCAGGAACAAAGACCCAGACTTAGGTGGAGGATGGTAACTACATGCTGAGCACAGACGCCAGTCTGGTTGGAAACAAAAGGTTAATTATTAAGATTCCCGAAACTTCACCCAGTTTCCACGTAACCAAGCACTCAGAAGAAAGCCATGCACCCTGCAATCTTGATCCCAAATGTTACCTTGAAAAATCCTTTCCTGAAAGCCATCAGGGAATTTGGGTCTTTTGAGCATGAGTTGCCCATTCTCCTTACTGAGCCCTGCAATAAACATGGTATTTCCCTTCACCACAATCAGTAAATAACACTGGCTTTGCTGCAAGCAGGTGAGCAGGTACAAGTTCTGTTCAGTAACAAAAACATATGTACTTTTCACAGGAACTTATGAGAGATACATTGAGTCAAGTGGTAAACCAGAAAAGGAATGGTTACTTGACAGTAAGAGTCCAAAGAAGAGAACATACAGGGTTAACACTTTTGCTAGCTCTGGAGAATGACTGAGACTTTAATCTTTGATAACTAATGGTGGAGAAGTCATGATGAAAGGCATTCTTTGGTGGAGGGGAGGCTGCACCCACGGCATATGGAAGTTCTCAGGGTAAGGGTTGAATTGGTTCTGTAGCTGCCAGCCTACGTCACAGCCGCAGCAACACCAGATCTTAGCTATATCTGTGACCTACACCACAACTCATGGCAATGACGGATCCTTAACCCACTGAGCAAGACCAGGGGTTGAACTTACATCCTCATGGATCCTAGTCAGGTTTGTAACCACTGAGCCATGATGGAACTCCTGAAAGGCATTACTGGCCAAGGGAACATTGAGGAAGAATGAAGGGTAAATGGACAGTTCATGAAATTTATTTGGGGGTTGGGAGGCAGATCGGTTTGGCCAGAATAGAGACAGGAATTTTGTTTAATTAATAAAGAAACATGAAATTTATTTGGTAGGACTTGGAGAGGACCAGAAACAAAAGTGAGGTTAGGACACTAAAAAATCAGTAATGTCATGACATACTAAAAATATAAGACTGGGTTTTAAAAGTGTTGTGAATGATTGATAATAAATCAGTCTTCATACTCTCTTTGTGTTCTTGAAAACAGAGAAACCAAAAGGTAGAAGGGCCTTGCAAAGGACCTGTTAGAATGCCTTCATTTTTTAATTAGAAAACTCTGCCCAGAGAAAGGAAATTAGTTCTCTAAAGTCATAAAACTTAACTATAATCTAGGTCTCCTGAGTCTCTGCTCTGTGCTTGGTACAAAAAAAAAAAAAAAAAAAAAAAAAAAAAAAAAGACAGTACCAAATAGTGTGTGTGCTTTTGTGCTTCTCCTAACAGCTTTATGAGGTTATGAGGTATACACTATGAACATGATTTCATACAAGCAATTGCTGAAGCTTGGAAAAATTGAGTAGCTTGTACAAAATCGTAGGCCAAAAGCTTATGTCACTGAAGAACACATGACCTTCTTATAAATAGTGATATTGCCTTATTATGTTATTGTGTCGACAGTATCTAATACAATGTTCATAGAAAGACAATATTAATCAATCAGATATTTAACATTATTTATTATTATTAATAAAGATCATATATACAGGTTTTTATGGATATAGAAAACTAAGGGACTACAGTAGAAAAAAAAAAATAAGAAAGCCAGTTTGTTATATACCAATTCTAACTACAGCTTAGTCTTTGCTAAGAGTTTCGCCTTGATTTTAGATCACTAGCTGCCACTAACAAATTAGTGTTTAGATTTTGAAAGTCTTACATTTTAGGCCAAAGATACAAATTCAGGCAACAGGTCCCTATGGGTAACATTTCTTCTTGTAAAGGCATACAGATTTACTTAAACCACTAATTAATTGGACTTTAAAACTAGAATATTATGAGAATTAAAGTTCATAAATGTGTTAAGTCTTCTTCCTCTGGCAAAATGCACATGGAAGAATTCAAAGCTGGTCACAACTACAGCTGCTACCTTCCTCTCAAAAGTGCCAATGATTCTTCCTAATTTGGGTCAAGGGTGTCTAAGTGTGAGCAGACAAAAAATGGAAATAACAAGGTTATTAGGGGGGTGATACTTCATCTTATGTAGGAAAATCTGACTAATGAGCAATTTATCTATAATCCAAGCCCTTTGTGTGTGTGCGTTTTTGTATCTCTCAAAGTCCCCCTAGAATAAAATTAAACATATTCAAAATAATTGTTGGATGGAAGGTTTGTAGACAAATAGGTTAAAATTTCCTTTAAGTAAAGGGAGATGCATTACAATGACCCACAGGATAGCAAATGATGCAATTATCTACAAGTGATGCACATTTAATAAATAATTATTAAAAATACAAAATTATATTGGAAGTGATCTTAGACAACTTTAATAAAGCATTCTTAAAACTCGCCAAAGATATTAAAAAAAGCAAGCAATTCAGTATGAAAATTCAGTATGAAAGACTGACTATACAAATGTACATTTGCCAGACATATATGACGATAGATCTTTGACCCACAACCTCTGCATCAACTGGCCCACAATGGCCACAACTTGTTCAGTGACTGACATTTTCCCTAATTTCTGTCCCTGCTTCCAATGCAGAGCAGAGAAAGCCAAATATTCACCCTAAACTAATCACATAGGATGTTCTACATTTCCACTTTGCCCAGGCCAACAATCTTCAATCGTAGCAGATGTAAATCCTTACTTTTTTTCCACTATGAAGATCCCCATTCAAATTTTGCTAAATAAACCCAAATGAGGGTGACTGACTCTCTTGCTATATTGGAAGCTCTGAAAAAATATCCTGTGCTTATTCTCCTTTGGGAAGCCTTTATTTATTTCCACAAATATTTGTCAAAGGTGGGGGTTAGTTTTATGTAGGGTGACCATTTGTCCCAGTTTAACAGCATAAAGACTGGATTTAGTCCCCCTTGTTCCAGTGTAGTTAATAGCATCTCTTCTTATTTTCCAATCATGTCCTTATTTGAAGAATAAATTACATTGTACCCTGAATCTAGGCAAATTATTCATTAAAGCAAAGATTTGACAGGCAAATGGTGTAAGGTACCTTGACCTAGAGCAATGGCAGGTGACAATAAAAAGTGGATGGGCCATTAGAAAATTCAGTCTGTTATAAAATCAACTATCAAGTTAGGGGAGGAGGAGTTTTCTACCGGTTCTCCTTGATGAGATTTCCAGCTTTAGTAAAAGGGAGTTGGGATTTTAAGAGGTGTCCTCTTTTCCCCTTGAGGCATCCCTGCCACCCCTGCAGGATGATGCAAGTGTTGCCATAGCAAATACTCCTCCCACGCTGCTGCAAGACCTTCCCACTGCAGGCCAACTTCTGTTCTGTTCTGTTTACATTTTCCTCTTTCTCTCTGCTACATAGTAAGTCATTCTGAGTATAACTTTCTTTTCAGTGTCTTTTCTTTGAAAGCAATTTTCTATTTGCCTGCTTTTCTGCAACCTACTGTGTATGTCCAGAGACGAACCCTTCACGAAGGCAGGGGTGTCCAAAAATGTGTCAGACAGGAGACACGACCAAAGAAAGCAGGGGTAAGACTGGAGTGAGTTAATGGAAAGCAAAAATTCTTCAACTTGCTGGTCTCAAATGTTCTGTTTTCAAATGAAAATCTATTTCAAAAAAATAGATTTTTTTAAATCTACCTGCCCAGCTTACATAAAGACATGGCTTTTCCCTAAAGAGTAATGTTTGGCGGCACAGAAATATAGACACAAGGACTTTAAAGTCAGAAATAACTCAGTTTAAATTTCTAAGGTCCATGATGGTGAAGACCATTTCTTTTGCCCACCACTATAAACCAAGCCTGGAAATTGGCAGGTACAAAATATGTATTTGTTCCCTGAATGTCTCATTGACTTCGAATCTACCAGTTACAAGTCCTGTAACCTTGGTAGGTTATAGAATTTCTCTAAGCCTAAATGTTCTCATATTTAAAATAAGAAAAAAAAAACCCACTTCATAGGATTGCTGTGCAATTTAAATGAAATAAGATATGTAAAACACCTAGCAGATGCCTGATATGTAGTATATATTTGATAAATTGTCACTGCTATTGTTCTTATTTCTGTTGCTGCTACTCAAGAAGTCACCTTTAAGAGGGTCATACGGAATAGACCTTTTAGTAAATGCTTGCAGCAATGTATTCTGATTATTTATACACAGTTGACTCTCAAATAGACTACAACCTGCTTAACTGTCACTCACATTTATGCATTTTTAAAGTTTGGAGCATCTGCACTGTGCTAAGAATATTCTTCATCTCTGCTAAATTTCATCCTGCTTTTTCAATGTTCTAACAACTCCTAATTATGAGAAGATTAATAAAAAAAATCTTTTCGCTGTCTGTGGGTGTTGCCTGATTCCAAACCCTAGTCAGAGCAAATATGGCTATTTCAGTCTCATTACTAGAAAAGTAAAATAAGGATCTTTTGAAAATAGATATAACACAGATCTCCTGTTCTTCCTAACTTATACAGTAACAAAAATCATGAATGATAAATAGACTTCCTGAAAGAAGGAGGCTAATTTAATATATTCATGCCCATATGCAGATATAAATCTGTATGCATTCATTAACAAAGATTTATTGAGCACCTACTAAGTGTACTTTGTATCAGACACTACAGTAGGTATTGAGTATACAGAGTGAACAAAATGGACACTTTTCTGGCTTTGTGGAGTCAGTTTCTTTGTTTCTCTCTTGCTCATAAACATATACATGTTCACACATAAACATCTCTTATGAGCCCTTATGCTTGTGCGTGTGCATAATATATATACACACACAATATACTTATAAATATGACCCCAAAGCAAACCTATGCAACATGAATTCTCAGGAAAGTTTGGGAGTTGGGGATAAACTGTATATTAAGGTGGGGTTTAGTAATTTGGGGGTGTTGCCTCTGTATGTGTTTAATTATTTACTTTAAATCTATTTTTATATTGCCTTGTCCCAGATGTATTAGTTTCTACTGGACAACAGTGAATACTCCATTTCTGTTTGGAGGAGGGTGTGGGCTGAAGGATGGCTGGGTAATGGATATAGCTTGCTGTTCAGCTTATCTTTGCCAGAAGTACATTTGTATTAAAGCTCGCATACACAATCAGGAAATAACTGACACTTTAAAAACTCTGTTTCTATTTACACTACAAGTCTTCATTACCACTTACAAGGTCTCTCTATATGCCAGGAACCATACCGAGAGGCTTTTAAGTATTATCTCTAATCCTCACAACACCCTTATGTGGTAAGAATTATCTCCATCTTAAACATGAGAGAAGGAACTTGCATGATTCCAA
The DNA here is from genome assembly GCF_054392235.1 of Sus scrofa. Classification (NCBI taxonomy): domain Eukaryota; kingdom Metazoa; phylum Chordata; class Mammalia; order Artiodactyla; family Suidae; genus Sus; species Sus scrofa. The sequence continues at coordinate 19,000,638 of NC_139391.1, forward strand.
AACTCATGGATATGCACCATTAAGAGTTTGAACTTCACACTTCAGATCACATGTTTATGTTCAAGATCATAGTACTTTACAGTGGTTGTGTGAGGAGAAAATGAAACAGTAAACACTGTCTTTATTAAAACCAGCGTATAAACAGAAGGTTGTAATTATCAAAAACCAGAGTATAAACAGAAATAAAATATTTGATTTGCTTGTTATTCCTCCCTGTCATAAATACTAACCAGCATTCAAATTTAAGCTATGCATGGGTCCTCTTGTATGGAAGTATAGCTTTGAAAGGCATATATATTATATAATTATGATGGTCGATAATTCTTTTAGTTTGTGTATCCAAAACTGAATAAAGGATATGCGAAAATAAACATGATTCATCTTAAAGAATGCATAAATATAAACAGATCATTCTGAAATGTATATAGGCACAAAATTAATGTATATAGAAATCTACTTTTATTCTTCTTGCCTTTAAAACTGTATGAGTTAAGTATTACTGCTCCATCTCTTGAAAATGCTTGACTGAGCTTCCCTTATTGGGAAGCAAACAACTGAAGACATGAATTTAGGAATCTGCATAATTATACATTTTTTGGAGCATTCCTCACCCATAGGTGGTAACCTTAAAAAGCTTCTAATGCGTCTTTTTGGAATAAACAATTTAACAATTAAATGCTTTTACTCTTCTCTCAGGATAGCAGACCAATTATGCTAACTTCTTCCCCAATGTACTTTTTATCAGCCATTACGTATCAGGAAGAATCTAAGAGGTAAAGCGAAGCACCATCTTTAATGGGCCCATTAATGTGACCTTTTTCTTGGTTCTTAGAAATAAATCCAGAACCTCATTGAACTCCAAATCTTACCCAGAGTGAGGTACTGCAGTGTAACGTAAAAAGGACTGGTCACAAAGTTGGGGATTTGTGGCTAGGCCTCTATCGTCAATTTGCTTGGATATATGATAAATAATGGGGATCGGAGAATGGAGAGGAAAAACAGCCAAGCTAATTTTTAAGACCTTTATCAAACACAAGATTTTATGTTTCTTTACTAACAGTCCCAGAGTCATACAGCTGAACAGAAACACATACAATCTGTCCCTACAACCTGAGACCAATTCAGACCCAAAGGTAATTTCCCCACTTGCCTTTATAACCTATTCTAAATGTTAAAGTCAACATCTCTAAGGCCCCCATGAGCCAAACCTTCTGACTCTCTCCAACTTTATTTCCTACCCATCTCCCAAAGTGCTTTTAGTTCTAGGAGGTTAATCTCTTCACTTTATTCATTCCACCTTGTAAACCAGGTTTCATGAAACCTTTTCCTCCCAACTCTCCTGCCTTAACTAAGGTCATCGTAACTCATTCTTGAACCATTATAGTATTAAACTGAGCTTCCTGGCTATAGTCTTATATCTCTCCCTCCATCTTTAGAAGGACTCTACAATTACTTCTGCAAAGAAAAAAAAATCTGCTCTCTTTTTTTTATGTGGGGTTTGGGGGAATTCTAGAGTTTCCTGTCATCTGTTATATACAATCCAAGTGCTTTCTAGATCTTTGACTATCACCCCCTCCATTATTTTCTAGCTATATCTTCTGCTAAGTACCTAATGCCACAGTCACCCTATAGTTTTCCATATGTAGCTGTCTCCTCCTAGAATACACTTCCCTCCTTTTTTTGTTTTTTTATCCTTTTTAGGGGCACGCTGGCAGCATATGGAAGTTCCTGGGCCAGAGGTCAAATCAGAGCTGCAGCTGCTGGCCTATGCCATACCCAGAGCAACTCTGGACTTGAGCCATATCTGTAGCCTACACCATGGCTTGGGCAATGCCTGATCCTTAACCCACTGAGCGAGGCCAGGGATCGAATCCACATCCTTGTGGATACTAGTTGGTTTCCTAACCCACTGAGCCCCAACTGGAATTCTCTTCCCTTCTTTCATAATCTAACCAGTTCCTTCTCATTCTTTCCCTACTATGCCATGCTTGTGGACATACTGGGGATTAGCCAGAAAGAGTTTAGGTATTCATCTTGAGAAACCTAATTTGGATCCTAGCTCATCCATGTTTTAGCTTTGTCATCATGGACAATTTACTTAATCTCCCTGAATCTTATTTCCCTCATCAATAAAATTGAAATAATGATCTGTAATTTGCAGGGCAGTTGTGAATATTAAGAGGAGTAATAAAAATTTAGCACCTGGCATGAGGTAGTCATTCTCCCTTTAATCATGCTCCATTCTAATTTACTTTCCATGTTGCACGCAACCTGAAATATCACTCCTTTTCTTAAAGCCCTTCATAGCCTTATAAGACTCTCCTTTGTTTTCTAATATACCCTTATTCCTCACCTTCTTCAATGCTCTGCTCCAGCTAGCTGAAGTGCTTTAACCTCAACTCTACCAAATTCTCTCTTACCTCTAGGCCTTAGCATATGCAATTCCTGCTTCTAGGTACACTCTCCCGACCTGCCCCTCTTCATATATATCCTATATGAGCTATTATCACATTTTCCATACTGCTTGATTGTATTGCTCTTTTTTTTTTTTTTTTTTTGCTCTGCGGGTTATAACCTATGTCAGTCCTGATCATTGCTAATTTCACGTGCCCTACAAAGTTCTTACCTGCAACCCCCTACCTACTCTAAACTACCCTTCCTGTAAGAACAACCTGAAGTCTCACGTAGGACCTCTACATTGACCTCTATGTTTTCTACATCTAGATGCTTTTCACCAACTGGGCCACAACGTAGTGTCTTCCAGAAGGAAACAGCAATAAGAGTTTCAAGAATGAGGAAATCAAGAAAGAACAGTCAGGGGAGGCATCTTGGAGGAGACAATACCTCAGATTGCGGCAGTGAAGAATGAGTGGAATCAGGCAAAGCAAAAAAGACTGCCCAGTCAAAGTAAATATGATAAAGAATGATGATTTTTCATTCACTCAAAATATCTTTATTAAGTACCTTTTTTTGTGTGCAAGGCCCTGTACTAGAAGACACATACTGTGCACTAAATTTGGTGAATGGATAGGCTTTATTGAAGTTCTGGATAGGAATTAAGACAGAACAGGTTTGGTTGGGACCTGATTTCAGGTAGCCATAATCTATACGATATTACTCTAAGCATCAGGGCCCCCACTTGACCTTTGTGATGCTTTATTCATTTCTCCTGCTTATCTGTTTCCCCATTAGGCTCCTAATGGGGACTGGGATTTTTTGGGTCTGTTTTATTTACTTCTGTATCTCCAGAACCTAACATTATCAAGCACAGGGCAGGCAATTGGTAATATATGCTGTGCACTATGCTAAGCCTATCTGCCACAATGCATAAAAATTTATTAGTTGATATGTTTGTGTTCACTACACAAGGATTGGCAATCTTTTTTCCTTAGAGGGTCAGCTAGTAAATATTTTTGGTTTTGCGAGCTACATGATCCCTGTTGCAAGTATTCAATTCTGCTATTGAATCAGACAACAGTCATAGATAACATGTAACTGAATAAGCATACCTATATTTCAATAACATTTTATTTACAAAAGCAAGAGACAAGTTGGATTTGGTCTATGGGCCATAGTTTGCTGACCCTTGTTCTATTCTATCAGCTCCTTGAAGGAAGGAAATTACTTATTTTGCTTTGCAGTATTTGCCTAATGTCTGGTATACACAAAGGTGCTCAATAATAACATCTTTGTTTTCTCCGTGTCAGTCACTGTTCTAAACACTTCACAAGTACTTATACATTTAATCTTCAAAATAACTCTTGGTCTTATTATTCTTAATTCACAAATGAGAAAACTTTGGTCCAGGTAGGTGAAATAATAACTGGCCCAAGGTTATGTGGCTGGCACATGGCAGGACTGGTATTCTGACAGTTGGGCCCCAAAATCTGTATCATAACACTATACAGCCTCCTAATAAATGGGACTATGTTAAATTGACAGTCCCAAGCAGAGGATTTTAGACTTGGTGCAATAGGTAAGTTCTTCTCAGAGTTTTTTTTTAGCAGAGCACTCAGAAGAACTAATATTATTATATATTTATTTCATAGACCATATTAAAAAATTACCAACAGGAAACAAGACTATGTTACATGTGGATAAAAAGAATCACAAATACAAACACCTCTTGATCCCTCTACAACTGAAGCTGCTAAACTGAGCTTGGTTGTTTCTGGAGTTTGTGACTATTTGCTACATATATATATATATATATATATATTTTGGTCATCTGCCAAAACTCTACTAGCTCACAGAGGTACCAAGAGCCAAAGATTTAAGACATATTGATAGAAGAATAACTTACAAATGGGCACATTACATCCATTAGTTTAGCTTTGCTTTGCCAGTTGGTAAAAGACACATTATTTGACCTTGGTGGAAAGACACTTTGAGAACATCTGAAATTTAATTCTGAGGTTCTGAAAGAACAGAGCAGGAGAATGTCTTACAGGGAACAGGAGGCAGTACATGGTTCCAGGAAAAGTAGGGCCTGTGAAGAGGACTCTGAAAACACACACATAGCCAGGCATCAGGCTGAGGGTCAGGACCCCAGATAGCTCTTAATACCACCTGTCACCATCTACCTGCAATGGTTCTCCCTATTATGCCTGATACATGATTTTACAATCCCAAACACTTCACTGACGGCTCTCTGACTCATAATAATCTCAAGCAGAGCAAAACACTGAACAATGTTCCTGAATATCAACATACATAGGTGGATGTTTGTATAGAAAGCTCAAATATGAAGTTTTCACAAGGGAGGCAATTCTGAGTGGAAAAAATAAGAAAGAAGTTCACACTTAGGGAGGATCTATCCTAAGAATCACATTGATATTGTTAGCCTTGTTTTGGTAGAGGAGGAAACTGAAGCTCATTAAGTATATTTAAATTATTTATAATTCTACCAGCAGGAAACATAAAAGCTTAGATATGAACCCAGATCAAATTTGAACACATGTGGATTGGACACCAATGTCCACTGTCTTTTCTCTCTACGAAAATGAGTCTTGGTGAACTTCACAAGCTAAACCTATGTCATAATCTCACTTTTGTCTTCAACTTTCTAGGACATAATTTGGCTTTTCTGTGTCTCTAGCTCTTTGTTTCTAAAATAGGAATAATAGCATTGGTCCTTTGCTACCAGCGTATATTAAAGGAGGAAGCATAACCCAGAGAATCATAAAATTCCAGCCTAAAGGGACTTTACAGTGCCATTTGTCCAACCAGTAGATAAAGAAAATGAGGACTAGATAGATTATTTAACTCACCTAAGGTAACAGAAAATATGCTACCATATGGATTTTATGATTCTAACATAGTAAAATTTCAATTGCGTTTTGTTTTGTTTTGTTTTTCCATGAAAATGTAAAAGACACTAGTCTTCAGAAAGGGGAAGTCAAATCAGTTGTGCTTCAAACCAGCGGCTCAAGAAAATAAGAGATCTTTTCAGGTATCTTTATACTGAAGTTGAGGTATTAATTTTCCTCTTTCAAATATATTAACAGCCAACATCTGTTGAATATGTGCCAAGAGCTACTGAAGCTCTTTATATGAATTAACCAATTTCCCCCTCACAACTCTAAGGGAGAGATAGAACAATGGTTTCTGTTTTATAGATGAAAAACACAAAGATAGAAAGATTAAATACTTGCCCAGGTTTGGAGAAGACAAGATTCAAGCCTAAGCTTCCTAGCTCCAAAATCTGTGCTCTTAATCACTACACAATATTATCTCAATACCATGCTACACAGCCTCAATGCATTTTGTTATATCATCACATGCTTGCTAATTATAATTACATGGTTATAAATTGCATTCATTTTCTTACCTCATTTAATTTATTAGCATTTCTATATAATTTAGACTACCTTATATGTGACACTTAAAAATAAAGCAGTGCTTTAAAAAACAAAAAGGCATTTTAATGGTCCACCTTTCAGAAATTTGTATAGGGCCACCTCAAGTACTTTATTCTGAGCTGAGTTTTTCAGACTTAGAAGGGAGTGCCAACTCCTCTGAAGTCTGATTCCAATGCCATCTCCTCTTTGAAATTTTCCTCATCCTCTCAGGTAAAATGGGTCACTCTCTCCTCTGTGCTTCCAGGGAAGTATATTCTTTGATTCCATTGAGTTGTTTCCATATCTATCTGCTCACATGAAAAAAGGGTCTTAATTATCTTGAATGTAGCATCAGGACTGACCAAAAGTTGGTGTTCTGAATATACAGATTTTTTTAGTCATAAAAAAATATGTAGAGATTAGCAATTAAGACTTATGTTGTTATGATACGGCTGCTGTGTGCATTTCTGGAAAGCCACATATCAGCAAGAAAAATTATACTTATTAGACTATGGTGCTTAATATCCTAAGTGGACCCATGATCCCCAGACAAATGCTTGGACATAGGGAGGCAGTAGAGTTTAGACTTTAAAATGATACAAACCTATGCCTGAGTTCCAGTTGGCTACCTGACAGGAAGGTGATATTGGAATACCAGTAGTGCCCTTATTACTGGGACGTTATAAACATAAATTTTAAAGAAATGTATAATTCATTTAATTCTGAGTTTGAAGCATAGAATGTATATTAATAACACACATTAGTAGTTATTAATATTAGGACTGTTTTTAGGAAAAATTGGGCTTTGGACCTTTGCACATTCTTGTTTTTTTTTTTTTTTTTTTTCTTTACAGCCACACCTGTGACATATGGAAATTCCTAGGGTATGAAACTTCCATATGCAGTTGCGGGCCTATGCCACAGCTCGGCAACACAGGATCCTTAACCCATGAGGGAGGACAGGGATCAAACCTGCATCCTCAAGGACACCATGCTGGGTTCCTAACTCTCTCAGCCACAACAGAAATTCCCAGACCTTTGCACAGCCTTTTAACTGGTCTTTTATTCATCTCCTCTGCCCCATCCCAATAAGTTTTAATTCTCCATTTCCAAGACCGAGTTCATTAATCAGTCAAAGAGCTCAATGGAACAAATTATGGAGAGAAGTAGTAGTTGGAGAGTCCTTGCCTCACATCCTAAAGGAAGATACCTATATTATTGACATAGAAGACCAGTTCTATGATCATGTAACAAAAATTGCTGACTAGAGAATCCCATATGAACCCACAGCATTTAGCTCCATTGGTCAAAAATTCTTTCTTGGAACTTAAGGCTTCCGAGTTTGCCTCTGGGTTGTTTGTGCTTGGCTCCAGCAAAAGGCTAAGCAAACATTAAGCTAATAAGCTGTGATCTTTCAATCACCATTATTTCCTGTCCCCAGAGTTAACGCAGTATGCAGCCAGAAAGTCACAGATGTGTCCCGGAGGAAGTAGGAATTCCATATCAATGAAACACTAGGGTGATGTAACATGGAGTGAACTCCAATGACAGTTCTCTTTTGCAAGCTTTGGCTGGCTATTTGATTTAAGTGTCTTTAAATGGCCCTGTCTTGTCTACAAAATTCCAGCAGCCAATAGCTAGGTTTCTATAGGCTTAGTTTTCTTAGCCACAGAATTTGTATACTGCTTGTCCACTACAAATCTTAACAATTTCCCCTAAAACATGCATGATCCTTTATAATTGACCACACACCCAAGCTCTAAGCACTGGTCCCCAACATAGCTTTGCTTGACTAAAAACCTATACTTGATTTTAGTTTAAACATAAAATGCCCTCATGGGTGTACTTTTGAGATTTGACTGTTAGCCAGCACTACAGGTTAAGAGGCACCTACTTATCACACTGCTTCTGAGCCTGGCTTGTCACAAAGCCTCCCCACCAGAGACAAGTTTATATATAGCCTGACTTTGCTTAAGTGCTTGGGAACTTTTGCTTCAGAAATGCAAATGATGGATTCTAAACGAATCAAGGGTCTATTTCTATTCCTAGAGTTTCAGTGATCTTGGAGGCCTTATAGGAGCCTTAATGGTGATGGCTTCTGGGTAATAGTCCCTCTCAGGCATCTACAAATGCTCTATAATATTAAAACTCTCCAAAGAAGAATTCAAGGAAATGAGTGTGTAATAATTACTTAACACTCAACTAGATGTTCTAGGGAAGTAGGTTTATAGAGGAGGAATATAAAATGGGACCCTGCCATTTAACAACATACAATTTATTTGGATGAAAGGACATGTAACTATAGTACTTTGCAAACACCTCCTAAAGCATTCTTAATTATAATTATTTGTCTTTCATCAGTTTCTCCCAAAAGATTATGAATTATTGAATATACAGTCTGAGTCTTTTTCATCTGCGAATTCCTAGAGCTTAGCACAGTGCCTGGTACCATATTTGTTAAAGAAAGGAATAAATGATTATAAAATATATAGTAATATGTTATGAATTAAAGACCAGAAATCTTATGGATGTTTAGAGCAAGGAGATGATGATATCACTTAGTGGTCCAAAAAAGGGTCACAGGAAAAGGAGAACTTGATCAACATGTGGAAGAAACACTTTCGTACATAGAAAGATATGGATAGTATGTTTTCTGGAATATGGGAGAGATGGAGATAAGAAAAAGGAACACGGATCATTGAAGCATTATTTGAAATAGCCAAGACATGGAAACAACCAAAATGTCCACCAATGAATAGATGGATAAAGAAACTGATAAATAATTCAGTCATCAAAAGGAAGGAAGTCTTGTCATTTGTGGTGACATAGATAGGGCTTAAGGGCATTATGCTAAGTGAAATAAGCCAGACAGAGAAAGACAAATACCATCTGATCTCATGCAAATGTGGAATCTAAAAACAAACAAACAACAACGGAAACCAAACTCATAGATACAGAGAACAGATGGGTGGTTGCCAGAGGCAGGGGGTGAGAGGTCAGTACATGGGTAAAAGTGGTCAAAAGGTACAAACGTCCAGTTACAAAACAAACAAGTCATGGTAATGACATGTACAGCATGGTGACTGTAGTTAATAAAGCTGTATTGTGTATCTGAATGTTGCTAAGAGAGTAGATCTTAAAAGATCTCATAACAAGGGAACAAATTATGACTACATATGGTGACGGATTTATTGTAGTGATCGTTTCACAATATATACAAACATTGAATCATGATGTTGTACACCTGAAACGAATGTCAACTTTATCTTAATAAAAAAGAAATCACACACAATAAAGCCAATCAACAATTTTTGAAAAGAAGGAACTTGAAAATGTACATAGACAATGAGGAAGAAGAGACTGACTTAAAAACAAAGGCTTAAAAAGCAGTGGCTTTAAAGACTGGTTCTGTAAGGAGTAGTGATTCTGAAATATTTTCAAGGGGACAGAATAAGAATAATTATTTAACGAGTTTCTACCACATGCCAGGTCGTTGCAAGGCATTTCACAGATGTCATCTCATTTTTAAAGAAAGTTTTATTGTCCACACTTTACAGATGAAGACATTAATCTTTAGGAAGGCAAGTGGCTTGTCCAAGGACATGGTGAGTAAATGAGTGAATGTTAAAGAGGAGCGTTGAACCCAGTTCTATTTGCCTCCATGCACTTTCTATATCCCCACAGTGTTCCTGCAGTATTTGCTCAGAAATCTGACAGGTCTGCCCCTCAGGTCCTACACTATTATAAATCTCTTCTGGAATGCTCTAAATCCAGCATTCTCCCCAAATGAAATCAAGACATTTCAATGCTAGGTTTTTCCACCCACATGGAGACAAACTGAATTTTCTCTAAATTTCGGTTCTCCTTACATTAAAGTATAATGCTCTCATTTATTTCTCTAACCACATGACAATTTAACACTACTTCAAAGGATATAACCTTCAATTGTGCATCCGTCTCTTCACTCCAGAAAAGAAGGACTACAGTAAATGCTGATTTTGATGATGACGAAGACGATAACCAGAACAATGACAAGATTTTCACCCTTCTCACTATTCACAAAGCTTGCAGAGTTCCAGATATACAGTACTCTGGAGCTAAGGGCTGATAAACACGGTCGTCTAACAAGATGAGGTTTCTCTCAGGTCAGATATAACTAGCACTACTCAATATTTATGAAGCAGTGTTACCCTTGTGGAGAATTTGCTGTTCCTTTGGTGAAAGATATAGTATTGAAATGGGACTTTGGGCATCAGTGAGGAGAGCAGGCTCAGGCTCCAGCTTAATTGGCTGAAGATGAGTAAAGCCTTCATATGGGACTTTTGAGATGTTCTGCTTGGTAGGTACCTGTCACACACTCTGCACAGGCTTAGATGAAAAGAATTTTCAGCACAAGTGTTTGAATAGAATGTATAATTGATAGCACAGGTGAGCAGGGGTCTCACACCAGTGCAGCTCATGCCTGCCCTGCCCACCTCAGTAGACTACTGTGAAAGCAATTTGCAGAAAAAACACAGTGTGTAAATGCAAGGCAGCGTGATCAGCCCAGCCTGATGTCTAAGTCTTAGCATCCAGCCAGAATCTCACAACACTTTCAACCCTTCTTCTGCATCCAACTTACTCTTCTTTCTGGTGGTTATTTATTTTCTCTACCCCTAATTCTAACCCAAGTGTGTTTGCGTGTGTGTGTGTGTGTGTGTGTGCGCGTGCACGTGTGTGTGTGTTAGACACTTTGTAAATACATTGTTTATTAATTAGTTAATTCATTCATTCACCATCATTTATTGAACCCTTTATCCAGTGCCAAAAATACTGTTAAATGATTAAATGATGAGGATGCAAATGTTAATTAAAAAAAACCTAGAAAAATCTCTAAATACACCCTCCTCCCAGCAACTGCCATTTAAAGGCAGTGTTTTTCAAACATTCTGCAAAGAAAAGCATCTGAGTAGTCATTTATAGTGATAGATAAGAGTGAAGCTGAAATGGAAGAAAAGGGTCCACAGCCTTGCTCATTCCAGCCCACCTCCAGTCAGATTCCCCCAAAAGTACTTTTGTACAACTAATCCCTCCCCAACTACACTCCAGCCCCATTCCCACTGCATCACTGTTCCAAGAGTGCCACCACTGACAAATGGGACTATAACTTTCAGCCTGAGGACATAAATGAACGATTTTAGGACCACAAATTTTTCCAATATTTCCCACATACATTATTCATGCCAACAACAGTAATAGCAACTACCTAGGACTCGCAATGTGCCAATCAAGCACACAAAAGGTGCTTTACAGTCATCCTTTTGCACAATCCTTAACCACCCTTTGGGGTCAGCATATCACTGTACCGACCTGACAGATAAGAAAACAGATTCCATGACATGAGATAGAATAACTTGTTTCAGGTCACACAGGTACTAGAGATGGAGCCAGGACTTGAATCCAAGTTGTTGGACTCTATTCTTCTGCTGCCATGAACATAACTTAGGTGACATAAAATGTATGATAGAGTGAAAGATCATCAGACTGATGGTGAACACAATTTTTGTTCCATCTCTTACCCCATAGGTAAACTTGGGCAAATCATTTTGCTCTCCTGACTCTCAGTTTCCCAATAGTAAAGAAAGAGAGAGAGGTACTAAAATACTAAATGTAGATGTTCACTCTGAGGAGCCCTGAGATAACACATGTGAGGCTGCTGATTGCAGAGACCCTATCTTTTCATCCTTGTGTTCCTAACACCCCTAGTATAATGCCAGGCAAGCATTTCAATAAGAATTTGACAAGAAACACCATACTGCCTGGCCCAGAACAAGGCACCCAGGATGTACTTACTAGACAGTCTCTCCTTTCATTCAAAGGATGCCCTTTACAGAAATAAATTTTCAAATTATCGACTTCAATATTCAGTATAGTACAGTGAAAGTAATGACAGCAGAAGTGATAAGTAAGAATGTGGGAAAGATGGCCAATGAGTCTTCGTTCCTTTCTTTAATGCTGTCCCCCCTCCCCGAATCTAGCTGTTGATAATTTATCCCCCCCAAATGCAAGGGGGGTAAAAATGATCTGTTTCAACTAAAATCACCTTGTCAAGTTCTCATCTTTAATAAACCCAGAAGACTGGAGTAGTTAGAGAGACTCATTATCTTCTATCCTTTACTTTCTAAGTAGTCTCTATAGTAAATTGCAATGACTCCCATAATAATGTGCCACAAGACTCTAAAGGATTAGCTCAGGACCACTTCACAGCTGAAAGTGAAATCCCTAATTATCTTCCACAACTAAATCTTTTCAGGATCTCATAAAATACAACTTTTTGAAAGCCTTTAAGTATTGCTGTGCAATAACGCACCACTGACATATTTAAAGGACGTGTCTATGGCAACATATGCCTATTATTGGAAACTTCGAACACCCACGTTAATTCTTAAGCATTCAGTCACAAAATCAACTTGGAGGGGAAAATATCTGCACTATATTGTGATTTCAGAATAATGACAAACAGATCTGCCCTTTCATAGGAAGCATTTTACCCAAGGTCGCATCAGAGTCACAGCTGCAAGGGAGTAAAACCCAAGGAGTAAACCATTTGCGCATCCAATAGCCTCCTTCAGAAAGGCATCTGCAGAGGAACTATGACACCATTACTCATTAACAGTTCCAGAGACAACCTAAATTATTATGGTAATCCTCTTTGCATTTAGATTAAAAACACATTTCTAGTGAAAAGAGAAAATGTGAATTTTTAGGAAGACAGAAGAATAACTATACTTAACAGCTTAATTTCAGAATCACCTTGGCGATAAGATACCCAGATGATCTAGGCAAAGGCACCCTACACACATGTCTACACTTAACACAGTTTTTATAACACACAGTAAGTGCTCAGTCAAAGGCACCCATCATCATCCTCGTGATCACCATAATCGCTGCAACTAAGCAGCTTCTTTTGCAGCTAAGTCAGCAACAGAGTGTATTTAAACTGGAAGGAACTCTGGCAGGTACTTGGTCTAGACTCCTAACTTTACAGACGGGAACCAAGGGATGCCTCAGTGAAGGTTAACCATTAAATTAATGGAAACTTTAGGAACCAGAGCCTCTGTTCTTAAATCTCTAAGCTGCGTCAACTAAAATGCATCAATTTTGCGAAAAGTATACTTCCACTGGATCAAGCTATGTTACTATGTTACTAGTCAAAACTTTCTGAATCACCTTTTTTTAGGGCCATGTGTGCGCCATGTAGAAGTTCCCAGGCTAGGGATCGAATGAGAGCTACAGCTGCCCACCTATGCCACAGCCATAGCAACGCAGGCTCTGAGCCACCTCTGTGACCTACACCACAGCTCACAGACAACACCGGATCCTTAACCCACTGAGTAAGACCAGGGATCGAATCTACATCCTCATGGATCCTAGTTGGGTTCCCTACCGCTGAGCCACAATGGAACTTCTGGAATCACTCCTAATGGAAAACATGGCTATGTAAATGAGAAAAAAATTAAGAAAGCCTAACTTCATTTAGTAATTTATAATTCAAACAAAAGATTTCAGTTTACAATGTATTTAACGTATTTGTTCATTTCCCCTCCTATTGTATATATCAGAAAAAAAAATACAAGAGTGTATAATGGGAAATTGTTTTTGAGATCTCTTTGGCTTGCACATTAAAAAAAAATCCATGAACAGCATTCAGAAGAATTTCTAAATAGTGTCTGAACCTAAACTCTTTACCAAAATTCTCCTGCTAAGGAGTAGTAATACTTAGGTTAAGTAACGTTTGAAGTTTGATTCTGCTTCTATTCTTGATTTATTACCATCACAAAATTTTACTTAAAAACGTATTAACAATAATAAAAAGCCAAATAATTTAGTGTAGGCACTATCACTGAGACTGTTTCTATTTGTTATCTACTACACGTTCCCAAAATATTCATTTCCAACCACTAAATGAAATGGAGATTCAAGAACGTGCTTTGTTTCACTACATGTGTAAATGAAAGATATTTTCTATGCCACAGTGTATCAAAGATGTTAGTATGTTTTCATTCAATAGCCTCTGATTAAATATGAAATGTTCAGGCACTGATTTAAGAATTTGCATTTACTTTACTTCACTCAGTCCTTCCATATTTCATACGACGTAAGATTATACCTATTTTGCAGATGTAAAAACAGAGGCTCGGGTTAACAGCTGATGCTGAAGTCTACTTCAGCTCTTTCAGATTTTATTTTTATTTTTATTTATTTATTTATTTATTTACTTTCTACGTTTTTTTTTTAATATATTTTTTTAATTTTCCACTGTACAGCAAGGGGGTCAGGTTATCCTTACATGCATACATTACAATTACATTTTCCCCCCACCCTTTCTTCTGTTGCAACCTGAGTATCTAGACAAATTTCTCAATGCTATTCAGCAGGATCTCCTTGTAAATCTATTCTAAGTTGTGTCTGATAAGCCCAAGCTCCCGATCCCTCCCACTCCCTCCCCCTCCCATCAGGCAGCCATCTTTCAGATTTTAAATCTAATCTAGAGATATGCATTCAACCTCAAAATAAAATAAGTATAACCCAATATGTCTTAAATATATATATGAAAAAAATATATATTATAAAAATACTATGGGAACATACACACAAATATGCACACACAAAGTGTGACTAATTAATTACCTAAGGGAGAGTTAGAAAATGATGTTTACGTCCATGTACTCCACTGGCCCAAATAATTTATAACCCTTCTTGGAAGGAAACTTTGATGTGTGTATTTTGGTATTAATTTATACAGTAAAAGTTGAGCACTTTGTGCATTACGTAAATGGATCATAAAATGCCTAAATCTTTCAAAAAGTTGCAGTAATGTACCCACTACCATTGGGTAAACTCTGCAAGTTTTCTCAGTATGCCCTGCATCACAGCTTCTGGGGGGAAATGATAACCCCAATTTTATGCAACACCACAAGTAAATGAGCTCCAGTGAGGCCCAGGATCAGATTTCTGCATCTCCCAAGTGACTGGGGGTTTTTTAGCGCACATTTTTAAATTTTAGAGAAACTCCTGATATTCAGCTACTCACACTGTCTACCATCACATGAATATAAGATTATACGAGTCATCCTCCTGATACACAAATATGACCACATCACCATTTTCCCCCTGCCTCTGCTACCTGTAAGAATCTATCTTCTTTAACTTCCCCCACCTCAAATATTAGGCCTCAGCAACTTTGACTGACTCAAGGTCTCCAAATATTCTAAGAAATTCGAGGCTTGTGTGTTTACACATGTCTAGATGGCCATCAAAGCTCTCGTCCATCCCTATCTGTCTGCGAGGTCTCATTTGCTACTCCAAGTATTAACATCCTTCAAGATTCAAATGCTTTCTCTTCCATGAAGCCTTCCCTTATTCCTCTGAAGGATTTAAATTCACATACTTCAGTGCTCCCAAAGGAAATTGCTATTATAGCCGTTATGTATTATAGCCATATAGCCATTATGTAAGGTATGTATACATACCTTGTATGTATTTGTTTCCTCTGGTCAACTGTAAACTCATTGAGGGCAGAGGCTATGTCCTTTCAAGTTCATGATGGATTTGTTTCCTTGCTGGAGTTTTTCAGAGATGCAAACTGCCTATGCTACACAAGTGGACACTGGCTGTTCTGTCATGATTGCACCTTCACCTTGGTAAGAGGTCCCATCTCAGGGAAGGAAACAACATCTTTTCTAAGGTAAAGGAAAAGCAGAGCCTCAGTGGACACCTCCTGCAATTTCTGGAAGCAGATATCTCTGCTGGGCTTAAATGACCCAGTTCAGAAAGCATTCACATGCTACGGATTGTCAGGACTGAAAAAATGTGTAAGATTCTATAATTTGGAACTTTTCCATTTTGTTCATCTGTTAACTTCTGTTTCTCCACAGTGATTGGCAACAAAACCTTAAAAGGAAAAGGGCTTATGGAAAGTGAGAAACCAGGAAGCCGAGTTCCATTCCACAGCCAGGCTTGTGAAGAGAGAGATTTCAAACATGAAAGGCAGCCTTCCCCAGGTACCAAAGGTGAGGAGAACATATTGACAGTCTTGCATCTAAAGCAGGAGAAAGTAGGAGAGCATGAGGAAGTTGGTGCCTAAAAGAGGGCCTCTTGTCTAAAAGTCTGAAAGAAATATAGAACATTTCCCAGCCCCTTCTCTTCTGTCCCAATCTAACCTATCTCAAGAAAGACACAAGTATTACGGATGAGGCAGACTTCACTTCAGATTCATCTCACTTTCCTAAATGTTTGCTTACTAGTGAAATGGAATAATATATCTTCTTTGCAGAACTGGGAGAAAGAAATAATATTAGTTTGTTCTTTCAATAAGTGTTTAATGAACTAGACACATATTTGATATTTATTGATGAATCACATAATAGGTGTATGCTTTAGGCTATTAGGCAGCAATAGTGATATTTATTCTTCTTTCATCATAATTAGCTTGAAACTGGAAAAGGTAAGATATACAGTGATAAACACATATAGGTCTATAGAGATATATCTATCTATCTATCTATCTATCTATCTATCTATCTATCTATCTATCTATCTAATTCACAACATATGCAATAGCAACAAGCCCCAATACATAATTCCAATAAAAAAAATGTGCTATTCTGATCCCAGCAGGAGTTGAGCCAGACCCCAGTAGCTTAACTTTCTCATCACTCTCTCTCTCCCACAATGTGCTTCCTGAAGAACCAGAAGCAGAACACTAGGACTCATGAGACTGTGCCTTAAAACCATCACAGAAAACAATCAAGAGTTATTATTTCTGAAACAGGAAAAATAGGACTTTAGTGGCCCTTTCAAATAATTAGTTGGAAAATGTCAATAAAGGAAGGATTGGGGGATGAAATTATCGGTGGCAAGGAGAGCATATGGAAGGCTATGTCTTCCTCCTGGCATGTGAAGAGGAGGGATAGCACTGAGAATTGAAATTGGAAGATATTTTGAGAGAGACAGGTTTGGTGACAGACACTGTGTAGAATTAGTTATAATTTTATTTTGGACCAAAAATTAGGATCATACATGGTCTTTCTAAAGATTTCTCTGCCACATGTAAATGAGGGAAATGGAATAGGAAATTGGAAAGAACATCGCATTTCTGACATTTCTGAGACTTTCCATGATACATGGATAAACAAGAGGGGGTTTTAATCATTTGGAAAATCTGGGGCAGAGGATCTTCATAGATATAGAGAATAAAAGAGAGGCTAAAGTTTCTAGCTTGGGAGATGAGACACTCAATAGTTCAACGGAGAGAAATAGAGAAGAGGGTAATGGTTTGCCCTTGACCAGTCTTGAATATGATGAATTTGAGGTACAGCAGGCCCTCTGAACAAAAAGGTCCACAGGCAGCTATGATGACAAAATGAAAAAACAGAACAAAAACATCCTTTTAAATAACTTCCAAGGGAATCAACCGATTATAAATAAATTGCTTGCAATTCCAGCTCAATGTTTTTAAGAAAGCAAGAAATCATTTTTAACTATGGTATGGAAATTGCAAAACCTTGAACTGCCCCTCACTTTATAAAAAATAAGGCGACTATTGGGAACACATCATTAAAAAAACAAAAAAAGAATTAGAAAGGTCACTCCATAAATGAAATATGTTGGTTGCCAGTGAAAAATTACTTTCTAAGGAATGGGCCATCCACAAATTCTAAAAAGGTCAAAAAGACTGCCAACAGAGCCCTGGTAGGCGAGACTAAAAAAATAAACACAAAATGAATGGGCAAGGGCTGAGAAATATATTCAAGCAGGAAACTCATCAAAATGTTTTCCTAATAGTAATAGAATCTGGCTCATAGAAGATGAATTTCTATAACATGGTTTAATCCTTTTTTGTTTCATGAAAGTGATAGAAATTTTACTTTATTTCAATATTTCTTTTAATTCTAAATGTGACAAATAACCCCTTTAATAAATTTCCTTTGAAGAATGTATACACCTGCAGATAGTTAAGACATAAAACTGAGGGAGTTCCCGTCGTGGCACAGTGGTTAATGGATCCAACTAGGAACCATGAGGTTACAGGTTCGATCCCTGGCCTTG
Source organism: Sus scrofa (assembly GCF_054392235.1). Taxonomy (NCBI): domain Eukaryota; kingdom Metazoa; phylum Chordata; class Mammalia; order Artiodactyla; family Suidae; genus Sus; species Sus scrofa. The sequence goes on from NC_139391.1 coordinate 19,018,568, forward strand.
CTCAGTGGGTTAAGGATCTGGCGTTGCCCTGAGTTGTGCTGTAGGTCGCAGACATGGCTCAGATCCTGCGTTGCTGTGGCTCTGGTGTAGGCCGGTGGCTACAGCTCTGATTAGACCCCTAGCCTGGGAACCTCCATATGCGGCCCAAGAAATGGCAAAAAGACATAAAACTGAGGAGTCAGATCATTTTGGCTTCCTTTCAATGTTATATTGTCACAATTGGAAAATCCTCAAGGCATTTCCCACAGACTGAAAACTGCATGAATTTGGGGGAAATCAAACAATGAATTCATTTCTACAATCATCAAACTCATTGTTTCAGTAGAGAACATATAAATTGAACAATCATATTATATTTAAATTGTATTTTCTGAAAAAATTAAGTTTAAAAATTACTTTTCTTTAGAAGGAGAAATCTACATTCTGGTGGAATAGTCTAGAAAAGCCAATTAAATAAGAATCATAATTATATAAAATTATCAAAGATGCAGTCTTCAGGCCATTTCACTAAAGAATTAAGAAAAGACATGCACAAATAATTATTCGAATAGAAATCTATTCGAATAATTATGAGTGCTTTACTAATGACAGCAAGGTATAGGTATTCTAAAACCCCAATAAAAGAGAAATAATGGAAATAGTCTAGGAAATCTATTGTAGATGAATATAATGCCGCAATTAAAATCATGTTTTTAGAATAAAGTGCTATAGGATAATATTCATAGTATCTAAACATAGTAATACTATATTTGGCCCAATGCATGTTTTATAATAAATATTTGCATATGTGTTTGTGTGTATAAGTGTGTGGATTGAAGAGGATGAAGGAGCATATACCAAAGTAAAAACAGAAGTTATTTCTGTGTGGTGAAGTGGTTCTCAACTTTAGGGGGTCAGATTCCCCTTGAGAGTATGATAAAAGCTTTGAACTCCTGCGAGGCTGGTAACATCTAAAATTTTCCTAAAGAGTCAAGGTCTCTATATAGTCTGTTCATGAACTCCAGCATGGGCCTTTCAGGGGTAATTGTATTATCAAGATTTTATTTTAGTTTCTGAATTTCTGTATCTTAAAAATAATCATACTGAAATGTATGTTATTTTGTTACTGGAAATCAACCAAAAATGATTTTTTAAAGACTGCAGAGGCATTTCATAAATGTTAAAAATACTTGGAAGTAATTTTCCCAGCTATTTCTCTGTGCAAGCCAGCAAGTTATTGTATCTCCTGTTTTACATATGGGGAAATTAAGGCAGAGAACAATTTTCTGATTTATTCAAGGGCACCCAACATTGTTAGTGATAAAACTGAGATTACAACATACTGCTTTCCAGGCTCTGATTAGCCTACAGAGTTGCAATAACTCTAAAATGTTGCAATTTTAAATGTAATTTCAACATTTCCAAAAACTTTTTTTTTTTTACCTTCAATCTTTAGTTCTTTGGGAAAAATCATTCTCTGCTGGAGCAAGGCTTTATTATATGTGTTGAGCAATATATATATTGTGTGTATATATATATACACACACACACAATAATTGCTTCATTTGAAAGCCTCTCTATTTAAAGTCTAGAAATCAAAAACTCAAAGAAAACTTTAATCTTCACTTACAAAAAAAAAAGTGTAGAATTGTCTTCCTTTTTTTTTTTTTTGCTTCTGATTTAGAACAAAGCAGACTACCATAAATACCTTACTAGAAATTTGGTTCATGAATAAAAATTAAAGTTTCCTTAGGCAGCACCAGCAAAGAATAATTGAGATTTGGTCCCCTTTGCTGCTTCATCCTCTCTGCCTCCGTATCTAAAGTGAACAAAGAAGCATAGCCTCCAGCCAGGGCCAGTGAAGTCTCAGCTAAAGGGCCAAGATCACTGCTTATCTCTGCTACACAGTACCGAATTCTAGTTTTTGCCTTACCAAAACCCAAAAGACCTGCATTCTCTTCTTTTTATCTTCTAATAACTAAATATAAGAATTGTATCACACAGAAGTCCAGAGAATAGACTTTTTTTGAAAATCTTCAACAATTACAAAAGCTTCAAGAATTTGAGACTCCACTGGGGAAGTTCACTTTGCTTCTCTTTGTTCTCTAAGGAACACAGAGGAAACTATCAGATAATATCTTTTATTGCTCCTTCACAGTCTAGAAAAATCACCTGTCTGTAGAAGAATACATTCTATGTCATGTTGAAAAATTAAACAGCTTTAGATGCACCAATTAGAAATATGTCTTCTTTCCACTCCCTCTGGCCATCACTAGGCATAACTTTAAAGTAGTTGAAGACAAATCTCACTGGTACTTCTTTCAGAGCTTTCACCATCCCATCCAAACACTCCTTCACTCCTTTCACTTTTCTCCCTATCCTAAAGACTAGTTCTCTCCAGATGTTCAAGGGTTTTATCTGCCTTTCATTCCTTCACTTAGTAAATTTTATTGTATGCTCCTATGTGTCAGATATTGACATAGGAAAACACATACCTTCTTCCAAAATATTCCTTCATCACTTGCACATTTCTCTTTTTACTATTGTTTTTTTTTTCTTTTGAAAGCCACATCTGCAGCAAATGGGAGTTCCCAGGCTAGGGATAGAATGGGAGCTGCAACTGCAGGCCTATGCCACAACCAAGGCAATACAAGATCCAAGCCACATTTGTGACCTATGCCGCAGGTTGTGGCAATACCAGATCCTTAACCCACTAAATGAGGTCAGGGATTGAACCTGCATCCTCATGGACAGTAGGTCGGGTTCTTAACACACTGAGCCACAACAGGAACTCCTATTGGCATATTTATTTTTGCAATAATTGTCTTAGGAAAAAGATGCTGTTCAACAAAATAATAATTACCAGTAGTGGTATGTTAACCTAAAAAGGGAAAACTTACTTGGGGATGAGCAACAGAGACTTTCTCGGTAGGCTCTGAGGAGGAACCCATCAATTCTGCCATAGAATAAATCATTTTCAATATTTGTTAAATATCTAAGATTTATGGAGACTGCAATTCTCTAGATTTTAAACTCCTTGGGATAGGAGTTTACTTGTAGGACTTAACTGTCAGGGCATCTGACCCTCTTAGGAGCCCAAGACCTGAAAGACGAACTGATGTTGAAGCGAGGGTATTGTGCCTTGACCAGAGATTCAAAGAAAAACATTTGGAGAAAAAAAAATTTTGAGAAATGACTCCCAATGTTTGCCATTTTTTCACATATGATTAAATGTGATTAAAGTCATGGTAGGGAAAAATCTGGCCTACCGTGACTTTACAAGGAGAAAGAGAATCAACAAAAGCACAGAGATAAGAGAGTTTAAGGTATGCTTAGCATACAGTAAGCAATCAAGTCAGACATGTGATGTTTCTCATAAAAGAGATATAAAGATGAAAAAGGAGGATGATACATTAAAAATCTGCTTTAAAATTTATACAACATTCATGAATCCATTTTAAGTTATGATAATAAAAGTTGAGATTAGATTTTATGTTGTTAAGATAAAAAGTGTTCTGGAGAAACAAGAATCTAAGAACCAGAAGCTTATAGAAGATAGGAGAAAACAGGCTCCTTTCCCCTCAATTTCAATCTCAGGCAAATGAGGTTTGCACTGAAGAATCACTGATGAGATTTTCAAATGTCAAAACAGATTTATTTGCAGTCAGAGCGAAATAAAAAAATTAGAATAATTTCGGAATGATTTTTTTCAATGTGTAAATTAGTTTAAAGGAGTGATTCTTTTTATGATATGGAAGCCCCTTCAACCATGCTAAATGACCTGGAGAAAAATTTCAAAATCAGCTGAATACTACATACCATAATTTCTAAAACTGCTAACATTCTTTTCTGTCGTACTGAATAAATTAAAGGAAGTCAAAAATCTTTCAGATTTGTGAGAAAATGTAAGCAAGACATTAAAGGAATAATGTAGGAGGAAATGTCTACTAAAGAGAAAAAATAAAGTCTCCCAAAATACAAAGAAGAGTGTATATTTCTAAGATGCTTAACTTCTTGGTGCATAGCACCTCAGACAAACACTAAAAATAAACCCATATATAAGGGGGAAAAAGTATTTCTTGCTCCCCTGCACTAATGAATAAAAAATGGATTCTGGTTCCATAGACTCAAGAGTATGGAAAACCAAAGGCAGCTCCAGAAACAAATACACACACAAAAAGTTTTAAACCCTTATCACCCCCTAATCAACGATCTCATAAAAGGTCTCTGTACCTGTGCTTCTTATAAAATAATCCAGTGCATTATAAATTGAATGGACTAGACCTTCATTAAAAGCACAAAATTTCTGAGGCCTCATGGTCATTTCGGTTGTGTTTACGGCAGGCTGTGAAGAAATTGCTTTGGTTTTTTATAGGAAGATAATCTTTCCAATAGAAAGCTGAGTCTTTTAATCTACTTTTCCACATTTTCCCATAAAGATAGAGATCAAGCAGTTGAAACAAAACAAACAATACATTTTAAAGTCAGTTCTGAAGAGAGCTATTGCTGTCCATTACCAGTTGTTCCGAAATTTCTTTTTCTTGAAGAATTCTTTACTTTGTGGTGATTTACATTAATTCGCTAAATAGCTAGAAAGATTTTTGTCCGTGGCTCAAAAGAGAAGTTCTTAAAGTTTAATGGTCCACCTTCTCAACCCCAGATAGGCACATCGGATACCTACCTTAATTTGAACACCTACATTAACAGAAGGTACTACCCACTTCAGAAGGCAACCTATTACTTTTAATGGGCAGATCTGTCAAGTGTTCTTCCTTATGTTAAATTAAAAGCTGCCTTCCTAAAACTGCCACCCTTTGGACTTGTTCAAAATACGTTCATTCATTTTTCCTCATGATAGACCTTCAAACATTTAAAAATAGCTCTCCTGGACCTTCTTCAATCTTCCATTCTCCCAGCTCATTAAGGATGCATATTTTAGAGATTAAGCCCTTGTCTGTTGCATAGATTGAAACTATTTCTCCCATTCTGTAAGTTGTCTTTTTGTTTTCTTTTTGGTTTCCTTTGCTGTGCAAAAGCTTGTCAGTTTGATTAGGTCCCACTGGTTTATTTTTGCTTTTATTTCTGTTGCTTTGGGAGACTGACCTGAGAAAACATTTGGAAGGTTGATGTCAGAGAATGTTTTGCCTATGTTCTCTTCTAGGAGTTTGATGGTATCTTGTCTTACATGTATACATGTATGTGTAACTGGGTCATCTTGCTGTATAGTAGAAAACTGACAGAACACTGTAAACCAGCTATAACGGAAAACATAAAAATCATTATAAATAATAATTAAAAAAAAAGGAATGCAGACATGGCAGGCAGACTGCCTGGGTTCATTTTTTTATTTGTTTGTCTTTTTATTTATTTATTTATTTTTTTAGAGCTGTACCTGTGGTATATGGAGGTTCCCAGGCTAGGGGTCTAATCAGAGCAGTAGCCACCAGCCTACACCACAGACACAGCAATGCCAGATCCAAGCTGCATCTGCAACCTGCCCCACAGCTCATGGCAATGCCAGATCCTTGACCCACTGAGTGAGGCCTGGGAATGAACCCACAATCTCATGGTTCCTAGTCGGATTCATTTCCACTGTGCCACGATGGGAACTTCTGGGTTCATTTTTAATCCCATGGTGTTCTAGCTATAACTTTGGGCAAGCCTCAACCTCAGTTTTCTAATTTTCAATGTGGTTATATGAGAATATCTTTTTCCTAAGACTGATATAAGAATTAAATCACCTAATGAAGTCAGTGCCTCGACCAGAGGAAACATGCCATCAAAGGCACATATGTTCGTTGTAGTGTGCATTATTTTACAGCCAGGCCAGCAGATATTTCACTGTCTGGATAGCTCATGTCAGTCTTTCTCTCTTAATACATGAGGTCAAGAATTGAAAAAAGGAGGAATTAACAAAAGGCAAGCAGAGTTACAATTTTAAATTAAGTTCTATTATTAATTTCAAAATCATTGAGGATCCATGTTGACAGGGAAGACCTAAGTTTCTTGAGGACAATGTCTTATACCTCTTTGTATTATCACAGTGTATGAAAAACATAGTTGACAATAAATGGGTACGGTAAACCTCCCCTGTAAAGGGCCGGACAGCAAATATTTTAGGCTTTGTGTGCCATGTAGTCTCCACTTCAAAGACTCAGCTGTACTGTTGTGCCAAGGAGCCACAGACAATATGTAAATGAATGAGTATGGCTGTGTTCCAATTAAACTTAATTTATAGATTCTAAAATTTGAATTTTATATAATTTTCATATGTCATGAAATAGTATTCTATTTTGTGTTTTTTTCCCAAAGCTTTCAAAATGCAAAAGCCATTCTTGGCTGGTGGCTATGTAAAATGCAGCAAGCTGTATTTGGCCCGCTGGCCACTATTTTTGACTATCTCTGATCTAACCTGAAAGGAGAAACATTCCATCTTCATCTACATGAAGCAGAAGTGACATGGATACTATTCTCACACACAGACCAGAGAAAGGAAGTGGAAGAAGCAGATCTGAGGATGCAGCTTGGCCCAAGGCAAAGCACTGAACTGGCTGATTAGAAATGAAAAATCTCCTTTTTTTTTTTTTTTTTTTTTTTTTTTTGTCTTCTGTCCTTTGTCTTTCTAGGGCTGCACCTGCGGCATATGGAGGTTCCCAGGCTAGGGGTCTAATGAGAGCTGTAGCTGCCCGGCCTATGCCACAGTCACAGCAGTGCCAGATCCGAGCTGCATCTGCGACCTACACCACAGCTCATGGCAATGCCAGATCCTTGACCCACTGAGCAAGGCCAGGGATCAAACCCGCAACCTCATGGTTCCTAGTCGGATTTGTTTCCACTGCGCCATGACGGAAACTCCAGAAATGGAAAATCTCTTTGAAAGGAAAAAGAAAACATGACTCATGCAAGAGGCTATCCTTATCATGTTTTTAAAAAAATTATTGGTCTTCTTCGCCATTCAACTTTCTGGCATGGGGTGGTATTATTTAGTAGTTGAGAACTTGAAATTGGAGTCTATATTCTTTTGAATTTCAGTTCAGCCAGTTATTACTAACGTGATAGGTAATTTAGTTAACTTTCTAAGTGTCCTCATTTGTAAAATGGCCATAATGATAGAACCTATCAGTGAGACTGCAATATGATTAAATGAGATATGACACTTAAGAGTGGTTATTAGCACACAGCCATTCCTAGAGTAAGGCCTTTAGAAATGTTAACTTTGTGGAAGGAATAAATGAAGAGAAAACTTCATGAACAAAGCATACGTTATACGTTACAAAGCACTCAGAGTTATTTCTCCAGAGTATTATTGCCTGTCCATTCTCTTTTGCCCAGCTCTGCAAGTGTGGTCACTCATCAGCATCAACAGCATTGCCTGGGAAATTATAAGAACTACAAATTGTCAACTCCCACCACAAATCTAGTGAATCAGAAACTCTGGGGTTAGAAGCCAGGAATTTGGGGGGTGGGGGTGGGCACACCTGTGGCATACATAAGTTTCTAAGCCAGTGATCAAATCCAAGCCACAGCTGTGACCTATGCCACAGCTGTGGCAGTGCTAGATCCTTAACCCACTGTGTGGGGCTTGGGATAGAACCTGCACCTCAGCAGCAACCTGAGCCCACTGCAGAGAAAACGCAGGATCCTTAACCTATTGCACCACAGCAGGAACTCCCCAGAAATTTATATTTTAATAAGCCCTCCAGGTAGCTAGGATGTACACTAGAGTTTAAGAATCAATACTCCAGGTGAAATTTGTGTAAAAAATAAACAAGGGCATACTTAAGGTTATCCACAGGTGTAGACTTCTTTATAAATGATTTAATTTAATTATCACAAAAAGACTATTATGAGAAGTTTGTCAGATATTGTTACTCTCAGATTTTATATAAAGACTCAGTGTGGATCAGAGGAAACAGAGAAGTTCCACATTCCAATTCTGGGCACTTTCTACTTTACTTGATATTAGGGGTGGTGAGAGGTAAGCAGAGAGGTAGGGATGGTTTTTTCAGCTCTCAATAGATGAACAGACTGTACACAACACAGAACCCATGTACTTGTAGTAATCAACCATATCCCTTGGGTAAGTTCATCTTCAGCATTTTATCTGCCTATAGAATGAGGTAAATGATGCAAGGAATAGATTTCACATCATTTTTAAAAGACCTCTCATATTCCTTTTAACAAGTGCCAAGGTAAGTTATTGGCTTTCTTCCTGCGAAAGTCAAAGGGTTTCTTATCTTCTATTTGTTATTATACAATTGCTTTATGTATTTGTTTTTTCTATGATAAAAATGCACTAAAGGCTACATTCTGGTATGTTGCCAGCTGACAAATTTATTGAGCTATCCCTAACCATTTAAGTCGTAATTTTACTTATTTTTAAAAAGGTACCTGAAGGACTGAAGACACAACTGTAGTGCTAATTTTTACTACTAATAGCAATACTCTTACATTTTCTAATTTTAATCAATACCACAGTCTAAATCTATGGATAGTCTAAAACCGTCTGTGGAGGAAGAAATAAAATTTAGGTAGCATAATTGAATATTCTTGTAAAAGCCTAGCCATCCATCCCCAAGAGGTTGAGAGCTATGTGGGAGAGGTAGGCCACCCAGCCAAACCCAAACAAGACAGGGCTCAGGAGGCGGTGCTGAATAACCCTGAACAGGTCTGACTCTATAAATGGATGGGGATGACAGGTGCTGCATTGAGAGCCAGCTTAGAAAAGCCTATTCTCATTTTCTGATCTCTGATTAGAATTCTATAGACTCCTATGTCCCAAGTTGCATGGGATGACTCATATTTTCTGTTTTGCCTGTAAAATAATGTATGACATTTTTTAAAAGTCCTATAATCCTTCCATAAATGAAAAGTTATAAAGAAGCCCAAGATAGCAACACTTAAACATACATAAGCCTTTTTCACCTTAAAAAGAAAAGATGTTCCCTTGACTCCCACATCCTCACCCAGTTACTGCTCTGCCTCTCTCCTCCCCTTCACAGCCAAAACTCTGCAATGGTTTTCAATAGTCACTGTTTCTACTTCCTCACCTCCCACTCCTCTTTTCACTCCATTCAGGCTTCCACCTCCTCACTCCACCCAAAGAACTCTCATTAAATGCACTAGTGGCCTCCCTGTCACCAAATCCAATGGGTGATTTAGTCCTCATCTTACTTCTGCTCTAAGCACTATTTTATATTGTTGACAATTTCCTTTCTTTATGTTAATACTTTTCACATTTCTACCCTTACTTTCTATAATGTCACACTGTCTTGATTCTACTCCTATTTCTCTGGCCAATGATTTTTCTGTCTACTTTGCAGGCTCTTCTACCTCTAACCACCCATTAAATGTTGGCCCCAATTTATTCTCACTCTATAATTGCTCCTTGGGGAACTTCACAAAGCTACAGCTTTAATTACTACCTCAAATGACTCCCAACATAGGCCTCTGCTCTGAGCTCCCAAATGCATATGTGGCATCTCTACTTAGATATCTTAAAGGCACATCACATACATCACGTGCAGTACAAAACTCATAATCCACACACTCTCTAGAAACTTATAATTCTCTAGTGTCACGGTGAATGATACCTCCAGCCATCGAGTGTACAAATTAAAACCTAGGAGTCACCCTCACCCCCTACATTGAATCTGTCAACAGATCTTACATATTCTCTTATAGTATCTCTCAAGTCAATCTGCTTTTCCTTATTAACTTGTTTCTGGTCCCAACTTCAGTGCAAACTACTTATCATATCTCACATGAACTACCCCAATAGTCTACCACCTGGATCCCCTACCAACCTGGAACTCACAGAGAAAAATCTTTCTACAATGCTAATCAAGCTAGCTGCGAAAATCTTTAGCAAAATATTTGCAAATAGAATTAAGCTATACATATATATGAACTGCACACCATAATTAGGTGGGGCTTATTCCATAAATGCAAAGCTGATTCAGTATTTCAAAAATCAATCAGTGTAATCCATCATATTAGCAGGCGAAAGAAGAACAAAGGTGATCATGTTAATTGATGCAGAAAGGCATCTGACAATTCAACACTCCTTCACAATAAAAACTCTTGAAAAGTAGAAACAGACGATAACTCCTTCAACTTGATAAAAGAGAATTTACAGAAAACCCCCATGATACTATATTCAATGGTAAAAGACTGAGTGCTTTCCCATAAGGTTGGGAAAAGGGCTCCACTGAACAAAATGTGAAAACTGACACTTCAGAAGCCCTCCATCATGGGAATGATGAAAACTTTGGCTCTGTCAAAATTTGGAATAGGATTGGGACTGAACAATATGCAGGTGTGGGTAGCTTCTCTTAGCCCTGCTACAAATGTGAACCTTAGCCTCCCTGTCTCCAGTCCTACTCATCTCTACTGTTTCCTCATGGACTTTGGTCATCATGTAAGAAAAAGGAACAATATACTCTTACTCCAGCCAGATGATTAACAAAAGCATGGATATAACAATGCAGAAAATACTTCCCTTAATAAGGTTTGCTATAGGTTTGTTTGTCTTAGTTATTATAAGAAGTTTCAAAACAACCTTAATCATTGGTTAATGGAAGAGCTGGAATCTTCATATCATGAAAGGGTCTCATCATCAAAGTGATTATTGGCAGGGGTATGGTTTCAAGTTAACATTCCAGAGTTCACATAACCAGTTATTCCCATGCCTATAAAAGGAAAACACACACCTGAAAGCTGAAAAAAAAAAAATGAGTGTTTGCCTAAGCACTTAGGTATCGCAGCAATAAACCTTGCATACATATAGAGATAACAAGATGCCTTGGGAAGCATGACAGTTCTGCAGCCTATTCCAAAGGAGACTGCTGATTTTGTTCACATTGGCGGGCTTTAGGCAAAACATCTATCATTTAAACAAATTTCAGATCTACCTCTTGGGATCTTATTCCCACAAAGTATTTTGTCCTCTATTTCTAACACAGCCTGTGCACTACTTTATTACCTAGTAGGTTCTGTCTGCTTATCTTCATTTCTAGTGTGCTTGGAAGAATGTACTATTAGAAATTTCAATAAATCAGCAGTACATATCAGGTAAAGAATGTTCATTCATTATAATCCTACAAATAACTGATATTGGTATAGTACATTTATTTATTTATTTCAATATATATTTATTCCTTTGCTCATTTGGTCTTCATGGTAATACCATAAGGGCTAAATTTTATCACTTAGTCCCCCAAACTTAGAAGTCTTTAGTGATATTTAATCTACTAACATAATCTCCCATTAAATATTTACTGAATGAACAAAGTAGTAGGAATACTGATTAGAGTTTCAGGGACTTATTTGAATCTGGCCTATCAATTTAATATTTTGGCAATATTGGGCAAATGCATTAATATTTCTGATTCTTAGTTTCCTCATCTATAAATAGAAAATAATGACACTTGATTCATGCTTTTCTTGTATGGCTTTAATGAACTACAGGAAAGGAATGCCTCTTTTATAGGATCTGGCAAACAATACGTACCTATTTTTTTGTCTTTTTAGGGCTGCACCTGCTGCACATGGAAGATCCCAGGCTAGAGATGGAATCAGAGCAGCAGCTGCTGGCCTATGCCATGGCCATAGCAATGCGGGATCTGAACCATGTCTGCAACCTACACCACAGATCACAGCAATGCTGGATCCTTAACCCACTGAGCAAGGCCGGGGATGAAACCCATATCCTCGTGAATATTAGTTGGGTTTATTACCACTGAATCACATCAGGAACTCCCACAATATGTACTTTATACATATTTGTAGAATACCTAAATTTACATCTAAGGGTTATCTGACAGTTGTAACTCTTGCAGATTTTTCCTCAGGTTGGTTAGGTTGTCAGTTTTTTTCTATGTGTTTGGTAATTAATGATAAGAATATCCTTGCCTTGTTCTTCTCCCTAGGCAGCAAGGACTTGGCTTCACCAATGTGGCCCTGAGAAACATCAATTATATGGAGGAATGAATTAAACATGCTGATTCTAATCTCATCTGAGAACACAGACTCATCATTATTATGAAGAATATTTCAAGTCACGGAATACAAATAGATTTATTTCATGAACCAACTTCTCTCAGTTACTACTGATTATCTGGAACATTGCAGTGAGAATAATTCCAAGGTCAATCTGGTTTAATAGAGACAAATCCCATGTATCTTTAGCAATAACTGCCATGGGTAAAGGAGGAAGAGAAGTAACCATAATAAACTGTTAGTTATACAAAGAACTTTTGTGAACTTGAATAAACCCCATTAACAGATACATCCAAATCCTAGAAAGGAAATCCAGCAAAGGAATACTATGACATAATGATCATGATACAGGCAGTGGTTAGGTTTTAAAGACTTTTATGGTCCATGCTAATGGAGCTTAAATTTAACTATTAGATGTCAGATGCTGTGACAGAATTATGTCAAAAGGAACTGATATGAGTAGTTTGCCTTCAGCTATCAGTGATTTTCAACCGTGGTTAACTGGGTTGACACATTAGCATCACCTAGAGAGATTTTAAAAAATACTGATATCCTTTAACTGATCTGAGACCAATTAAATCATAAACTCTGGGTACAGCCAGGTAATAGTGCTTTTTTCGCCCTCAAACAGCCAAATATTTGCAATTTCATTTTGAAGAAGGTATCATTCTTTTGAGAAGCTGTAATTTTCTATCCCTAATAAATTAATAATTGAAACAATGCTCTCATTTGGTTATATAATCTAAGGAAATTTTGCCTGTCTTCTGGGAAGAAACTTGAGATTGCCTTAAGAGCTATTCCAAAAATGGCAAAGCTCACAGCAGACCATCTTAATCAGAAGAAATAATAAACCAAGCTTTGATAGTTGAAAGAGAAAGCAGAAATAATGACCAATACTTTAAATATAAACCTTCCAGATTTCAGGCAATATTACAAAGCCACTGTAATCAAGACAGTGTGGTAAGGGTACCAAAACAGACATACAGACCAATGGAACAGAATAGAGAACCCAGAAATAAACCCAGACACCTACAGTCAATTAATCTTTGACAAAGGAGGCAAGAATATAAAATAGGAAAAAGACAGTCTTTTCAGCACGTATTGCTGGAAAACCTGGTCAGCTGCATGCAAATCAATGAAACTAGAACACACCCTCACACCATACACAAAAATAACCTCAAAACAGCTTAAAGACTTAAATAAGACAAGACAACATCAAACTCCTAGAAGAGAACATAGGCAAAACATTCTCTGACATCAGCCTTACAAATTTTTCCTCAGGTCAGTCTCCCAAAGCAACAGAAATAAAAGCAAAAATAAACCAATGGGACCTAATAAAACTGACAAGCTTTTGTACAGCAAAAGAAACCAAAAAGACAACTTACGGAATAGAAGAAAGTAGTTTCAAATGATGCAGCTGACAAGGACTTAATCTCTAAATTATACAAGCATATACAACTCAAGAGCAAAAAAGCCAACAACACAGTTGAAAAATGGGCAAAAGACCTAAACAGACATTTCTCCAAGGAAGATATACAGATGGCCAACAAGCACATGAAAAAATGCTCATCACTGATTATTAGAGAATTACAAATCAAAACTACCATGAGATACCACCTCATACCAGTCAGAATGGCCATCATCAATAAGTCCACAAATAACAAATGCTGGAGGGGGTGAGGAGAAAAGGGACTGTTGGTGGGAATGTAAGCTGGTACAATCACTATGGAAAACAGTATGGAGGTACCTTAGAAAACTATACATAGAACTACCATATGATCCAGCAATCCCACTCTTGGGCATCTATCCGGACAAAACTTTCCTTAAAAAAGACATGCACCCACATGTTCATTGCAGCACTATTCACAATAGCCAAGACATGGAAACAACCCAAATGTCCATCGACAGATGATTGGATTAGGAAGATGTGATATATATACACAATGGAATACTACTTGGTCATTAAAAAAGAACAAAATAATGCCATTTGCAGCAACATGGATGGAAGTAGAGACTCTCATACTGAGTGAAGTTAAGTCAGAAAGAGAAAGACAAATACCATATGATATCACTTATATCTGGAATATAATACAATGCATAAATGAACCTTTCCACAGAAAAGAAAATCATGAACTTGGAGAGTAGACTTGTGGTTGCCAAGGGGGAGGGGGAGGGAGTGGGATGGATGAGGTGCTTGGGGTTAATAGATGCAGACTATTGCCTTTGGAATGGATTAGCAATGAGATCCTGCTGTGTAGCACTGGGAACTATGTCTGGTCACTTGCAATGGAGCATGATAATGTGAGAAAAAAGAATATATACATGTATGTGTAACTGGGTTACCATGCTATAGAGTAGAAAATTGACATAACACTGTAAATCAGCTATAATGGAAAAAATTAAAAAATAAAAATAAAATAGACTATCAGGGAATTATTGTTAATTTTTCTAGATATGAGAATGATACTGAGAATATTCTCTCCTGGAAGAGACACACTGAAATTGAATTAGAATGCCATAATGTGTTCAACATAAGTGCTGATTATACCTTTCCTTTTCAAAGTCATGTTTAAAAAATTCAACAATAAATAATTGAATAAAAAAATAAACCAGTAAAATTATATGTTAGTCCAGGGTTTCTTCAGTTAGGGTCCTTGCACTCTTGTGGTTCTGTGAAGGTCCTCAATTTCTCCATAACTGATTTTTAATTTGGTGTTTTCCTTTCTGATGATACTCTAAAAGTACCGATAGGAATATATGCTGGTTTACTTTTTAACTGAGTGTGCTATTGAGATTTTAGTTTCTACCTTGATGTGTGTGTGTTTGCAGTCACACAGATGCCAAAGAGTCCTACTTTAATTGACATGAGAGAACAAGACAGAACAGAGAAGGACTTACCAAGTAATGATGCATTCGAGCCAAATGAAAGACGAATGACTTTAAGGACCACTACATGGACTAATGTTTCACAGTTGTTTGAAAACAATATAAACAATATAGAAAAGTTCCAGGAAAATGGAGCCCTTATAGAGTGCACAGTAATATGCAATGCCAAATTAAAGTGAACTGTGCAGAAGCACTTACTACCATGTGGATACTGCAAGACAGTGAATTAATTTTAACAAACTTCATTTATCATAGTATATTAATGATTTTCATTTGGATTGCAGTTATTTATAGTTTTGATTAAGTTGTAAATACATTCTGGTTTAAGAGTTTGTATAGGAGTTATTAATGCATGGAACTTAAATAGTTTAAACTTAGGCATATTTAAGTAATACAAAAAATTCATTTCAGATTTGCAAGTTGCAGCAGAATTATGTTTCCTTTGTGAAAGGTTACTCCTGGGTATACTCCGGGTTGAGAAACAGTGCTATCTTCTTTTGTTCAAGAATTGCCTTTTGCTATTGGCAACCTCTGATCTGATAAAGTAGATATATGATTAAGATATTTGGAATGTTAAAATATTCTTAATTTACAATCACATAAAAAGTGTGGAAGCTCAGAAAATCATCTTGAAAACCTAGCATCCTAATAGAAAAAAATGTTGCATCTCTGAAGAATTTTAAATCGCTATTTTTTTAGAACTTCATTTTCAAAAATTAAAAAAAAGGATACATAAATGATCTCAAGAAATCATATAATGATCTTGTTCTTATGAAAGTTTCATGCATCAGAAGCCATGGTTGCAACTCAAGACTGCTCTGAGTCAAAATTCCTAATGCATTCATTATACTTGTGTGACCTTTGACAATTTACACAATTTCTCAAAGAACTTCACTCAGATATGAAGACAACATTGGTATCTACTTCAGGTGGTTGTTGTGAAGATTATCAGATGATCTATGTGAAATGATCCAGAGGAGAGAGTAAAATATATTATTTTGACTGTCATTGTCTATTTATGATTTGATAGAAAGTTTTCCAGACTAGGAGTAATAGATTTGCTGCTCTGTAGTTCTCTAAATATAGTTTTATATAGCTCACTCAATCTTCCAGTTTTCTCATCTACAATATAAGGTTCTTAATCCAAATGATTTCTTGGCTAAATCGCTCTCACTCTTCTGATTTCTCCATGAGAAAGAGCATGTAATTGAAATATAAGTCCATCCTACCTTATCAGAAATTCTTAGGGTTGATTGTGTTTTGGAACTCAAAAAAGTTTGTATTTTAGAAAGGTTAAAACAGTATATACAGCAGGTATTATATAACAGCCCCCAGCAGGATCTGAGGCTGAAGCCTATAATCAAATGTATTAGTATTTCTGCAATAAAATATATGAATAGTCACATAAGTAGGATACATTTTAAAAAACTATAAATAACCTCATATTTGCTTATGATGAGTTTTTGCCATCGAGTTTTGGTGCATAAAGTTTGTTTTTCAGAGGATCTGGACTTGAGACTTACAGGTATATGTTTGTGGACCCTTGAAACCATCCTTGCCTATCAGTGTCTAGCTCTGCAAAATCAAATAACTCTGCTTCTATAGACTTCAGTTTCCATATTTGCAAGTTCGAAGTTTCAATAAAATGTCCTCTAGGGTTCCTTTTAAGAGGTAATAGTCCATTCATTTTAAGTGAAAGAAACTATAGGCACTACTAGTTTTCAGTACAATATAGCCTAACTCATTCAGTCAATGAACATGTACTTACTGAGACTTAGCACATGTCAGCACTCTTCCATATCTTATGGATTCTATGGGGAACCATTCTGTTCTCATTGAATCTATCTTCTGGGTGGAGTGAAGACAGATAAATAATAACAGATAAGTGAAAAAGATTTCTAATACTGATCAATGCTATAATGATATAAAAGAAGACGACATTATAGTGACTGATGGGACAATTTATTTCCAGTTCAGTGGTTAGGAAAACTTCTGTGGAAGTGACACGAGCTGGGATCTGAAAGATAAGGAGTCAATTCTATGAAAATCTAAGGGCAGAGCATTCAGAAAGAAGAGACAGCAATTACAAAAGCCCAAAGGCAGGAAATAGGCCTGTGGAAGCGAAGTACAGGAATCTAAGAAGAAAGTGGCAGAAGGAAAAATTAACGGGAAAGGTAGAGGCAAAATTATGTTGGGTTTTGCAGGTCATGGTAATGAAGGGATGAATGAAATCAAGCTTTTGCTTTTAAGAATTCTCATATAAGACCTAGAGGTTTCGAGAGACCTATTGCCAAGTAGCTCAAAGGAGAGAAATTTCTATTCTGTCTCAAGGAAATGCTAAAATGCAATGATACCAAATAAAAACTTTAGTGAAAAATCAAATCAAGAGCCATAAGAAATAAAATGGATGCACTCAATCATGTATTGATTTAGGTGCTAAAGCAAATTGCTTCCACTGGTCTCTAGGATCTGTGTACAGAAACAAGCCATCGATATTTTTATTAGCAAAAGTATTAGGATAATTCTCTGGCAGTACATACTCATGTACATATTCATTTGTTGTTGTTGTTATTGTTTTTCATTTTTGGCTGCACTCATGGCATAGGAAAGTTACTGGACCAGAGATCAAACCTGTGCCACAGCAGCCACCTGAGCCACTTCAGTGACAATGCCAAATCCTTAACACTGAGCCAAGAGAGAACCAGCAAATGATCAAACCAGCGGATTCAAACCTATCTCTGCTCTGCCATAGAACTATGCTCCTCACGCAAAGGTAGGCTTTTTCCAGAAACCTTATGATTTGTTGAATTAATTCAATGAAAAGAATTCTTACTGTGAATCTAGCATTGTTCTTTGCAATGTAAACAATGAATATAAGCTAGAGGATCTAAAGTCAAAAATATTTAAAATTTAAGGCAATAGGAATAAAATATATGAAACAATGATCCATGCAATCTAAAATATATTTGAAAGCTTAGAAATGCAATTGTTAGTAAAATTAAGATTTAGACCTCACTTTCTATGGTACAATATCTACCGATGAGATTATCATATGCCTTTGCTCGGTACAAGAGAATAATGTATTTTCTCTCTTACAAAGACAGTAAAAGCACTCTTTCCAATCTGCACCCAATAGGATAAAGATGCCCTGATGATATACTTAAGTTCTAATGATAAAAGGATGTGTCAGCATCCTTACCACCCAAAGACCATAAATAGCACAGCTAGTTCAGTCTCCTGCAAGATGTTCTCAGAGTTCAAATCCAATTCCATTAAGCACAAGTCCCAACCTGATTTATATATGATTAGGAGAAACACATGTCCTTGGATTGTCCTCTCCGTAAAACATCTTAATGGGCTGTAAGGCAGCTCCACAACGCACCTTTTAAACTTTTACTTCTATCATTATTTCTTTCTCTCTCTTTCTCCCAATTGCATTGTCTAAAGGGAGTATAATTTCATTTATGTATAGGTTGAACTCTCAACAGTGACTCATGTGACTCAGGTGGATTGCTCCAAAATTCATCCTAGAACTTGACTCAGAGATGTTTTTTGCAAGGTAATTCACTTGCAGGCTTCGTTAAAGTCTAAACTCTTACAAGATAATTCATTCACATTGAAGGAAAAGAAAACAAAAAATACTAATTGTTTTCCTCCCCAAGGTAAATGAAAGTCTTCTATCTACCTTTTAATCATGTAATGAGACTAAGACACATTTTCTGAAGCATTTTGCCTATATAAAAAATAATATCTCTATATATGAATCATATATACAAATGTATACAAATATATACAGCTGAGTCACTTTCCTATACACCAGAAACTAACACAACATTGTAAATCAACCATACTTCAATAAATTTTCAAAAAAAGTAGTGTGGTCTATGTCCTCTCCTCTTGAATTTGAGCAATCCATTGCAATATGGCTTAAATAATAGAGTACGATGAAAGTAATGCTATATTCCTTTCCAGACTTAGGCTTAAAAGGAGATGTAGCTATTGCCTGGCTCCCTCACTCTCTCAGAATATACATATTTGGACACTGACAGACAACACATAAGAATTTTAGATACCTTGAAGGAGCCATAGTGGAGAGACTCCATGAAGAAACCATAGAAACTTAGAAAGAGCAAAGGAGCCTCAGCTAAAACGAAATTTATCAATCATTTTCTGACTCTTGGATAAAAAGTGTGCTTAAAGCCTATTCTCATTGTTATTAACAGTTCAAATCAAAGCACAAAATAATAAATAACCAGCTCTTGTCATCTGATAATATGAAAATTATCATTGCAATTGTTTTAAATAATAAACAACAGGTTCGAGTAAAAACCTGGCCAATAAAAGAAAAATTTTCAAATAAGAAAGGAAAGAAATGCTCATAAAAGAAAAAAATAGTTTTAAAACAGAATTGTAAGTTCTATCCTTAAGTTCCTGTGTGATTTGCAGCTATTTTCTCAAGTGTATTTGCTATTCTTTTAGATATATAATGGAAAAATATAAACTAATGTGAACTACTGGGAGATAACATTCACAGAAGCAGATTTAAGGAATATAGTGACTTTAAAAAAAAAGACCCACGTTATTATGTTATTAAAATCTTAAAAATTAGAGTGAGTAATCTTTCTCTGAAAAAAAATTAGTGGAGCATACACTAGAAGTTTTTTTACTTGTAATAGCACTGAAGTCTTAAATTATATATCAAAATATTCTTCTTCTCAAAAGACAGGACTCTAATATCACGGAACCCAGCTGTTTGCAAAAAAACAAACAAAAAGAACATCAACAATAAGAATAGATTGGGAGAAATATTACAAATTATAAATTTAGGAGTTAGACTTTAGTTTAAATCATGGTGTCATTCAATTCCATCTGTGTAGCCTTGAACAAGTTGCTTAATTTTTCTTAGACTTAATTTTCACATATGTAAAAACAGTGAAATAATACCTTTACTCAATGGAGGAGTAAGTGAAATAAAACACATAAAGTTCCGAGCGTAGAACATAGTACATATTTGGAGCTCACTGTTTTAGTTCCTTTCAAGCTGTCTTTATACATGCAGAGCTTTTAATTCAAAAAGAACAGGTATAACTTAAAGATGACTCACCTTCATCAGAAACTATACCAGCAGAGGATTCATTAGTGAAACCACCTGATTTTGAGCTTTTTTCTGGTGGAAGCTTTTGATTACTAACTCAATCTCCTTACTTGAAAAGGTCCACTCATATTTTCTGTCTTCATGATTCAGTCTTGGTACGTTGTATTTACGAATGTATTCATTTCTTCTAAGCTGTCTAATTTGTTGGCATACAGTAGTCTCTTGAGCTCTTTTGTATTTCTGTAATATCAGTTGCTATGTCTCTTCATGCATTAATGATTTTAATTATTTGAGTCTTCTCTCTTTATTTCTACCAAACACTTAAAGAATAATCAAGCCAATCCTTAAAAATTGAAGAGGAGAGAACACTCTCAAACTCATTTTGCAAGGCTAGCATTATCCTGATTTGAAAATCAGAAAAGACACTTCAGGAAAAAACAAACAAACAAACAAAAACTATGGGCATTATCCTGATTCCAAAGCCAGATAAAGACACTTTGGGAAACAAAAAACCAAAATAAAAAACTAGGGGCATTATTATAATTTGAAGGCCAGATAAAATCACTTCAAGAAAACAAAACAAAACAAAAAACTGCAGTCCAATATTCCTGACAAAATACTATAAACCAGAATTCAACAGCATACTAAAAGGATTATATACCATGATCAACTGAAATTTATCCCTGGGATGCCAGAACAGTTCAGCATATGCAAATCAATAAAAGAGATTTACCACATTAATCGAATGAAAGACAAGGATCATATAATCAAATCAATACATGCAGAAAAAGCAAAATTCACATCCTACTATAATATAAACACTCATGGTATACAAAGAATATTCCTCAAAGTAATAAAGGTCTTTCCATGACAAACCCATAGCTAATATCATACTGAATGTTAAAAGTTGAAAGCATTTCCTCTAAGATCAGGAAGACAAGGGTGCTTGCTTTCACCACTCTTCTTTACCATAGTACTCAAAGTCCCAGCCAGAGCAATCAGACAATAAAAAAATATATAAAAGGAATCCAAATTGAAAAATAAGTAAATTATCTTTGTTTGCAGATGATATCATCTTATAGAGAGAAATTCCTAAAGATTCCACCAAAAGCTGTTACAATTAATAGGCAAATTCAACAAAAGTGCAAGATACAAAATCAGTATACAGAAATTAGTTGTCTCTATACACTAACAGCAAAATATCTGAAAAAAGAAACAAAGAAAACAACCTCAAGTACTTATCCAAAGAAAATGAAAACATTAACTTGAAAAGATGTATGCAAACTCATGTTCATTGAAGCAATTAAATATGAGTCAAGATATGGAAATAAACTAAATGCACAATGACAAATGAATAAACAAAATGTGGTTTATACATACAATGGGCTACTATTCAGCTATAAAAAAAGAAGGAAATCTAACCATTTATAACAACAAAGATGGACCTTGAGAGTATTATACTTAGTGAGAAAAGTCAGACAGAGAAAGACAAATACCATATGATCTGAGTTATATGTGTAATCTAAAAACAACAACCACTACCAAGTTCACTGATACAAAGAACACATTGTCAGTTGCCAAAGGCAGTTGGTGGAGGGTAGGTGAAATAGATGAAGACTCAAAAGGTACAATTTTCCAGTTATAAAAATAAATAAGACTAGGAGATATAACATACAGAATAACAGCTAGAGTTAATATTTTACTGCTGGAGTTTCCTGGTGATCTAGTAGTTAAGGATTTGGCATTGTCACTGCTGTGGCTCAAGTTTGATCCCTGACCTGGGAACTTCCATGTGCTGTGGGTATACCCCAAAACAACAGTAATAATAATAATAATAATAATAATAATAATAATAATAATAACAATAATACTGTATTGCATATTTGGAAGTTGCTAAGAAATTAAATCTTAGAGTTCTCTTGTGGTGCAGCAGGTTAAGGACCAGGTGTTGTCACTGCAGTGCCTTGGGTTACAGCTATGGCATAGATATGATGCCTGGCCCAGGAACTACCATATGCCACAGGCAAAGCTAAATAACAACAAAAAAAGAAAATCTTAAAAGTTCTTATTACAAGAAGAAAAAATTGTCTATGTATGGCGATAAATGTTAGTCTTGTTAAGGTGATCATTTTGTAATATACACAAATATCAAACTGTTATGTTGTACACCTAAAACTAATATAATGTTGTATATTAATTAGATCTCAGTTTTAAAAAGAAAACAATATTACTCACAATCTTATCACAAACAATAAAATAATTAGAAAGAAATTTACCCAAGGAGGTGAAAAATCCATATATTAAAACTATAAAACATTGATGAAAGTAATAGAAGAATGCAGAAACAAATGGAAATATATCCTGTGCTGCTATGTGGAACACACACACAAAAAAAGGATACAAATTAAGTTATTTACAGAACAGAAACATACTCATAGACTTTGAAAAACATGGTTACCAAAGGGGAGAGGTCAGTGGGGGGGGGGGATGAACAGGAGCTTTGGGATTGGCATATGCACACTAAGGTAAATGGAATAACTGGTAAATGGAATAACTAGCACAGAGAACTCTACCCAGTATTCTGTGACAATCTATGTTGGAAAAGAATCTGAAAGGGAATAAATGTGTATACACGTATAAGTGAAACACTATGTTGTACAGAAGAAATTATCACAACAGCATAAATCAATTCTACTTCAATAAAACTTTAAAAAATGAAAAAAGAATTAATATTGCAAAAATTACAAAACAATCTATAGATTCAGTGCAGTCCCTATCAAAATTCCAATGGCATTTTCCCTGAAATAGAAAATACATTCCTAATATATGTATGGAACTACAAGAGACCCTAAATAGTTAGATCAATCCTGAAATATAAGATCAAAGCTGGTCTACAAAGTTATAGTAATCAAAGGTAAGGTAGTAGCATAAAACTAGTGACATAGACCAATGGAACAGAATCAAGAGCTCAAAATTAAACAGTAAACCCTTGCATATATGGGCAATTACTATTCAACAAGGGAACCAAGAATACTCAGTAGGGAAAGGATAGTCTCTTCAACAAATGGTGTTGGGGAAACTAGATAATCACATGCAGAAGAATAAGATTGGACCCCAATCTTATGCTGCTCACAAAATTAACTTAAACTGATTAAAGGCTTAAACATAAGACCTAAAATCACAAAATTACTAGAAGAAAAACATGTAAAGAGATCCTTGACATTAGTCTCGGCAATGATTTTTTGGATATGACATCCAAGGCAAAAGCACCAAAGGTCAAAAAGTAATAAATGGAACTACAACAAACCAAAATGCTTCAACAAAACAAAATAAATAATCAACAAATTGAAAAAACAACCTGGAAAATGGGGAAATATTTCAAAAATTACATATCTTCTAAAGGGTTAATATCCAAAATATATAAAGAACTCATCCAATTCAATAGCAAAAAGTAAACAATTATTTAAAATGTAGCAGAAGAACCGAATAGATATGTTTTTAGAGAAAACATAAAAGTCATCAACAGGTATATAAAAGGGTACTCAACACCACTAATCATCAGGGAAATGCAAATAAAACCACAATGAGCAATCACTTTATACCTGTTAGAATGGCTATCATCAAAAAGATAAGTATTGGAGGGAATGTGCAGAAAAGGGAACCCTTGTGCAGTGTTGGTGGGAATGTAAATTGGTATAGCCACTATGAAAAACAGTATTCAGGTTTCTCAAAAAATGGAACTACCATGTGATCCAGCAATACCACTTCTGGGTACGTATCCAAAGGAAAGAAAATAGGATACTGATGAGATATCTGTACTCCTATGTTTACTTCAGTATTATTCACAATATTCAAATATGGGTAAAAAATATCCATCAATGGATGAATGGAAAAAGAGGGTGTGAGATACATAAACACACACACACACACACACACACTCACACACACACAGGCATATTATTCAGTCACTAGAGAAAAAGAAAACCCTGGAACTTGCAACAACATGAATGAACCATGAGGGCATTATGCCAAGTGAAGTAAGTCAGACAAAGAAAGACAAAAATTTTCTATTTTCTATGCATAGAATCTAAAAAAACAAACTCAGAAACAGAGGGTAGAATGGTGGTTATCAGGAGCTTGGAGGGAGAGATGTTGGTCACAGGGTACAAACTTTCATTTTTAAGATAAGCTAAATAGGTTTAGGGGCTCTCATGTACAGAATGGTGATTGTAGTTAACAATACCCTACTTTATATTTGAAAGTTGCTAAGATAGTAAATCTTAACTGTTCTCATCACAAAAAAGTAATACTGATCATGTGAGGTTGTACTGATGTTAGCTAATGCTACAATAGGAATAATTTTGCAGTATATAAATGTACGAAATGAAGGCATTGTACACCTCCAGAGTACACAGTATTATATGTCAAGTACACCTAAATAAAGTTGGCAGAGGGAGGGGAGGAAATTAAAAAAAAAAAACAATCAAAGATGAATAGATATTTAGGTAAAATATAAGGACAAGATAAACTAAGAGAAATAAGACCTACTAAAGCAAGCAAAGATAACCCAGAAGTAAAAACAAACAAAATAACAAACCAAACAAATAAATGAAGAAAAGAAAAGGAAAAAAAAAGAAAAGAATGAAACAAACTTTTTAAAGTCATCTGATTAGTATCCTCACAAATGATAGTGTATCCACGAAATAAGAACAGATTGCTATGAAAAAGGAAAAACTCAAGAGTGCAAGATAGATCCCTGCTCAAAGTTGACAATAATCCTAACAATTCATGACTTTACTGATGATGATGTCTGAAGCAGAAAGAAATTTTTCTAAACCACCAACTACAAATAATTAATTTTGATCACAGAGATAAGATTGAATTATTTTTCTACTTTCTCTGTTGAAAAGGACAATACCAAATCACTGTCCTATGAAGAGGGTATCAAAAAGTAAACAGCTACAAGTTGGAAGGAATAATGTATATTGAGGTGTATCATACAGTTAATAAAAATTTTATATTTCCTTGACCTCAGCTTTTTAAAAAACTTGTAGTATATTTCTTTTCGTACTCTAAATAAAATGTTATTCTCAGTGGAGGTAGGGAGGAGAAACTATGTAATTATTATATGACATTATCCTGAATTAATTTCAGTAAGAGCAGCATGGGGATTTAACAATAACACTTTACCAATTTTTTTAAACATTTTTATTATTTAAAATTATTGCGATAAACTAGTTTTTTAATTAGGAAGTTTATTTCATCAGTGTTGTATTGCTTCATGGCTGCTCTCAATTCATATAATAATTACATTGTCATTGATTTCTATTCTTAATTAACAAAACTCTGGAAGTTGGGAAAATGACGTATAAGGTTTTTTCCTTTGGCAACTACGTAATTATCAGCCTCTGTAGTAAGCTCTCCTCAGATAGCAATGTATCAAAGTTGTGTATTGAACATTTAATGTGTTATTGTACCTTTTACCTCAATCTGTTACCACCTCACTTCTTTTTTGAGCCCCTGGTTTTTAGCATCACAGAAACAGATATCCAGTGCCTATATCTCTTAACTTTCTCTCGGTTTATAGGACCCTTTCGATCTTTTTCTTTATCCATCTTGAACCTACAACCTCATGGTTACTAGTCGGATTCATTTCCACTGAGCCACAATGGGAACTCCTCATTTTGTTATGATTTCCTTCTCTGTACAGAAACTTTTAAGCTCAGTCAGGTTCCATTTGTTTATTTTTGTTCTTATTGTCATTACTCTAGGAGGTGGATCTGAGAAGATATTGCTATGGTTTGTCAAAGAGCGTTTGGCCTATATTTTCCTCTAAGAGTTTTATAGTATCTAGTCTTATATTTAGGTCTTAAATCCATTTTGAGTTTATTTTGGGGTATGGTGTTAGTGTTCTAACTTCATTATTTTACAGGTAGCTGTCCAATTTCCCCAGCATCATTTATTGAAGAGATTTTCTTTTCTCCATTGTCTATTCTTGACTCCATTGTCATATATTAGTTGACCATAAGTGTGTGGGTTTATTTCTGGGCTTTCTATCCTGTTCCATTGATCTGTATTTCTGTTTTTGTGCCAGTACCATACTGTTTTGACTACTGTAGCTTGTAGTAGAGTTGGAAGTCAGGAAGCCTGATTCCTCAAATTTCATTTTTCTTTCTCATGATTGTTCTGGTCATTCCGCATCTTTTGTGTTTCCATACACATATTAAATTATTTTGTTCTAGTTCTGTGAAAAAAGTCATTGGAAATTTGATAGGAATTATTTAGACTCTGTAGATTGCCTTGGGTAGTACAGTCATTTTGACAATACTGATTCTTCCAATCCAAGAGCATGGTATATCTTTCCATCTGTTTGTGTCATCTTTGATTTCTTTCATCAGCATCTTAAAGTTTTCAGAGTATAGATCTTTTGTCTCTTTAGTTAGGTTTATTCCTAGATTTTTTTTTCTTTTTGATGAAATGGTAAATGGAATTGTTTCCTTAATTTCTCTTTCTGATCTTTCATTGTTAGTAAATAGAAATGCAGTCAATTTCCATGTATTAAGTTTGTATTTGGCAGCTTCACCAAATTCACTTATGAGCTCTAACAGTTTTCTGGTAGAAGCTTTAGGATTTTCTATGTATGGTATCATGTCATCTGCAAACAGTGATAGTTTTACTTCTTTTTTTCCAATTTGGATTCCTTTTATTTCTTTTTCTTCTATGATTACTGTGGTTAGGGCTTCCAAAACTATGTTGATTAAAAATGGTGAGAGTGGACATCCTTGTCTTGTTCTTGATCTTAGTGGAAATTCTTTCAGCTTTTCACCATTGAGAGTGATGTTAGATGTCAGATTGTCATATATGGCCTTTATTATGTTGAGGTGGGTTCCCTCTATGCCCACTTTCTGGAGGCTTTTTTTATAAGAAATGGGTGTTGGAATTTGTCAAAATATTGGAGAGTAAGGAACACTCCCAAACTCATTCCATGAGATCAATATCACACTGATTCTAAAACCAGACAGATATACCACAGAAAAAGAAAATTACAGGCCACTACCAGTGATGTACATAGATGAAAAATCCTCAACAAAATACTAGCAATCCAAATCCAACAATACATTAAAAGGGTCATATACCATGATCTTTTTGCATCTATTGAGATGATCATATGGTTTTTATTTTTCTTTTTGTTAATGTGGTTTATCACACTGATTGATTCACAGATATTTAAAAATGCTTGTATCCCTGGGATAAATCCCAGTTGATCATGGTGTATGGTCCTTTTAATGTATTGTTTTTTGCAGTTTTTTTCTCATCATTGATCTAGTCTTACCATGTTGTGGTTGGAAAAGATGCTTATTATGACTTCGATTTTTAAAAATTTACCAAGGCTTGATTTGTGGATCACAATGTGATCTATCCTAGAGAATGTTCTAAGTGCACTGGAGAAGAATGTATATTCTGCTGTTTTGGAAGGAATGTGGTATAAATATCTATTAAGTCCATCTGTTCTAATGCATCATTAGAGGTCTGTGTTTCCTTGTTGACTTCTGTCTGAATCATCTGTCCATTGCTGCAAGTGGGGTGTTAAGTTCCCCCACTATTATTGTGTTATTGTCAATTTCTCCTTTTATAGCTATTAGCAGATGCCTTATATATTGGGGTGCTCCTATGTTGGGTGCATATATATTTATAAGTTATATCTTTTTTGGATTGATCCTTTATCATTATGTGATGTCCTTCTTTGTCTCTTGTACCCATCTTTATTTTTTTATTTTTTATTTATTTTTATTTTTTTGCATTTTAGGGCCACACCTGCAGCATATGGAAGTTGTTTCCAGACCAGGAGTCAAAAATTGGAGCAGCAGCAGCTGACCTATGCCACAGTCACAGCAATGCAGGATCTGAGCCGTGTCTGTGACTTACACCATAGCTTATGGCAATGCCAGATCCTTAACCCACTGAGCAAGACCAGGGATCAAACCTGCATTCTCATGGAGACCAGTCAGGTTCATTACCACTGAGCCACAATGGGAACTCCTCATCTTTCTTTTGAAGACATCCTCTGATATGAGTATTGATACTCTAACTATTTTTTATTTCCATTTTCATGGAATATCTCCTTCTTTTCACTCACTTTCAGTTTGTATGTGTTCCTAGAATTGAAGTGGGTCTCTTGTAGACAGCATATGTATGGGTCTTACTTTTGTATCCATTCAGTCTATGCCTTTTGGTTGCAGCATTTAGTCCATTTCCATTTAAGGGAATTATTGATATGCATGTTCTTATTGCCATTTTGTTAATTTTTTTGGACTTATTTTTGTTAGTCTTATTTCTTCCCTTCTTCTTTTGTTCTATTCTCTTGTGATTTGATGACTCTCTTTAATGTCATGTTGGGTCTCTTTAATTTGTGTGTGTTCTACTGTAAATTTTTGGTTCACAGTTACCATGAGGTTTTTATATAGGAGTCTATATATATATATATATATATATATATATATATATATATATATATATATATATATATATATATACAAGATTGTTTTCAGTTTCTAGGCTCTTGATTGCAAGTGCATCTCCAGTATCCTGCATTTGTACACTCCTCTTTTCATGATTGCTGGTTTTGATATCATATTTGTATGTGGATAACCTCCTACCTTTACTATATGTTTTCCTTTGCTGGTGAGTCTTCTCATTTGTAGTTTTCATGTTTCTAGTTGTGGCCTTTCCTTTTCTACCTAAAGAAGTTCCTTTAGTATTTGTTATATATGGTTTGATGGTGCTGAATTCTCTTAGCTTTTGCTTATCTGTAAAGCTTTTGATTTCTCTTTCAAATCTGAATGAGAACCCTTCTGAATATTCTTGGTTGTAGATTTCTTTTCATTCATGACTTCAAGTATACTGTGGCACTCCCTTCTGGCCTGGAGAATTTCTGCTGAAAAAATTATCCGATAACCTCATTGGGGTTCCCTTGTATTCTATCTGTTGCTTTTCCATAGCTGCTTTTAATACTTTCTTTATCTTTAATTTTGGTCAGTTTGATTAACATGTGTCTCTGGATGTTTCTCTTGAGTTTATTCTATATGGTATTCATTGTGCTTCCTGGATTTGAGTGAGTAATTCCTTTCCCATATTAGGGAAGTTTTCAGCTATTATCTCTTCAAATATTTTCTCTGGCACTTTCTCTCTCTCTTCTTCTGTCACTCCTGTAATGTGAATGTTGGTGCATTTAATATTGTCCCAGAGTTCTCTTAGACTATCCTCATTTCTATTCATTTTTTTTCTTTATTCTGTTCTGTATCAGTGATTTCCACCAGTCTGTATTCCACCTCATTCATTCATTCTTCTGCCTCCTGTATTCTGCTATAGGTGCCTTCTAGTGTATTATTCATTTTGGTTATTGTGTTGCTCATCTCTCCTTGCTTATTCTTTAAATCTTCTATTTCTTTGTTAAACCTTTCTTGTAATTTATTGATCCTTGCCTCAGTCTTATTCTGAGATCATGGATCATCCTTACTATCTTTACTCTAAAGTCTTTTTATGTAGGTAGCTTATCTCCACTTCACTTAGTTGTTCTGGTGTTTTGTTCCTTCATCTGGCTCATATATCTCTGCCTTTCCATTTTGTCTAGCTTTCTGTATTGTCTTTTTTTTGTAGGCTACATGGTTTTAGCCTCTCTTGCTTATGGTGTCTGCCCCCTTGAGTGTGAATTTGATACAAGGGCTTGTGGCAGGCTTCCTGATGGCAGCCCACTGGTAAGTGGAGCTGAGTGGCTGTCCCCCTGGTGGCTTTGCTTCTGGGTGTGAATAGAGGCAGCTGTGTGCCTGTAATTACTTTAGGCAGCCTGTCTGCCAAAGGGTGGGGCTGTGTTCCCACCCTGTTTGTTGTTTGGCCTGGAACTCCTCAGCCCTGATGTGCGGGGCCAGATTTTTTCAAAATGGCAGCCTCTAGAAGAGCTCACACTGATGATTATTCCCTAGGACCTCTGCCTCCAATGTCCTGCCTCCACAGTGAGCCATAGCCAACTCCTGTTTTCCCTGGAGTACCTCTAAGACTTGCAGGTAGAGGGACTGCAACCCAGATTCTTATGGAGTTCCTCTTTTGTCCTGGCACCCAGTGCAGATGAAACCCTGTGTTCACCCTCCAAGAGTAGAGTCTGTGTTTCCTCCAGTCCTATGGAACTCCTGCACTCAAGCCCCACTGGCCTTCCATGCCAAATTCTCTGGGGGATCCTCTTCTAAGTGCCAGACCCCAAGGCCGGAGAACCTGATGTGGGGTTCAGAACTCTCACTCCTATGGGAAAGGCTCTGCAATACAGTTATTTTCAGTCTGTAGGTCACCCACCCGGCAGGTATGACATTACTTACATAGTGAAAGTGCCCCTCCTACCATTTTGGTGTAGGATATCTATTTTGGTAGTTTCCAGTCTATTTTGTTGGTGGTTGTTCAGCAGTTAGTTGTAATTTTTGTGTTTTTATGAAAGGAGGTGAGCATAAATCCTTCTACTCTGCCATCTTGTCTCTACTCCCAGAATCACTCTTTTACTACATGTTATTGCCTTTCAGATAAGGGATTACTAGTACTATTCCAGTTACAGAAAAAGTAATCAAGTAACTGGAACAAAATATTGTGATAACTAAGAGAAGAATACCTAATCTAGGTGTTTGTCAATATACAACATCCACCTTCACCATACAGGATGCACACAAATTCTTGCCCTTGCAGAGTAAGTCCACCATGACCACTCTTCTCTCTCTTCTAAACTATCATCTACTCACAAAAAAAACCTGAGCAAAGGAAGTCTAGGATATTTCGAAGAACAAGATTTTTTTTTCAGTTATCTCCTGAAAAGAGGAAGTATGTAAAGAAAAAAGAACATTTTTTCACTCAAGAAACTGACATTCCCATGGACTTATGAGATAAATGTATTTGGCAAAGATAAGAAATACCCATCTAGTGATGTAGATAATCAGTCGAAATGTTCAATTCTCATAATGATGGTTGGTCTAGGATATGCACATATAAATCAAATCTTTATACCAATAACACGTGAACACTTAATATGTTATTTCCATATTCCTGAAGCTGAAATGAGATAAAGAATAATGAAAGAACATGATCTTAGGGTAAGAGGGAGGATAGTTGTTAGGAAACTGGGATAGTTAACCAAAATTTTTACTTCTTATAATGATTGTTAGTGGATGATATGCACATAGAATTTATCTATTAAAATGCCCATGAAAACAAACAAGGACATAAAGATATACAAAAAATCACTGATGATATCAATCAACAATTTACATCTAGCTAGTGGGAAAGAATTCTCTTTAAAGGTTCTATATGGTGAGAATAAATTGAGTATCTCTATTTGTCATATGTTTTGATTTTTAAGACAGAACAAAATTAGATAGAAAACTAGTGGAAATATATATATTTCAAATTCTACTCTGTATCCATACCAAAGATATGTAGAATCTGTGCCTCTGGGTAAACCATGAATCTCACAGAGGAAAATTCTTTCAGATTAGACCAGAGTTTTCCCTCCCTCATATTTTTGCCTTCTAATCCTTCATCCCACAAAATCATAATTGTATTGGACACTTTAACAGGTAATACTTATGTTCTGATGATCCAAACAAGTAAACTTAAGATAGAAAGAATCATAATAAAACAATTATTAAGGTAGATTTAATAAATAAAAATAAAATTTTTATCCCACAGGAAATATCCTTTCTTTTAACATATTAGTTGATCTATACTAAATTTCATTACTTACTATATCACAAAATCAGTATACTTTAAAAGGTAAAATTAATAAAGACAATATTCTCTGACCACAGTAACCTAAAACTATGAAGTAATAACTAATACATAGGAATAAAATGAAACAATCCTAGCCTTTTCAAAATTCAGAAAAAGTACTGAAATATTATAAAAATACTGTAGCTTTGTATAATAACATAAAGTAACTAGACTTATCTTGGTGATTATTTTGTAATTTATGGAGACATGGAATCACTGTGTCAGATCCCAGGAACTACCACAGTGCTAGAGGTCAATTATTCTTCGAAAACAAACAAAAAAACTCACAGAAAAAGAGATCAGGTTTATGGTTATCAGAGGTGGAGAGTATGGGAGAGGGGAAATTAGATGAAGGTAGTATAAAAGGTAAAAACTTTATAAGATAAATAAGTACTAGGGCAGTAATGTACAAAGTGATAAATATAATTAACACTGCTCTATGTTATATATCATGGCATACAGAAGTTCCCCAGTTAAGGACTGAACTGGAGCCACAACAGTGACAGTGCTGGATCCTTAACCCACTGAGCCATGAGGGAACTAACTCCAAGAGAGTAAATTCTGAGTTCCCATTACAGGGAAAAACATTTTTTTCTATTTCTGTAATTTTGCATCTATAATAGATGATGGATGGTCACCTAACTGTGATAATTGTTTCATGATATAAGTCAAATCTCTATGCTGTAACACCTTAAACTTATATAATGATGTATTCAATTGTGTCTCAGTAAAAATGAAAAAAAACCACAAATATAATAATTAATTATTACTCTAAGCCCATTTAGAAAAAAAGCACAAAAGCAGTAATATAATAAATAATATTTACAGAATTCTTTTAAATATATTCAAAGATAAGTTAATAGGATTAAATGATTTTTAAAATGAAAATAAGTTGTTTTCACATCAAGATATTAGAAAAAGTCAATCAGCATAAAAATAAAATGAAAAGAAGGAAACGCTAAAAAA
Organism: Sus scrofa; assembly: GCF_054392235.1. Taxonomy (NCBI): domain Eukaryota; kingdom Metazoa; phylum Chordata; class Mammalia; order Artiodactyla; family Suidae; genus Sus; species Sus scrofa. Next base: position 19,051,296 of record NC_139391.1, read on the forward strand.
ATCAGAAATTAATTAGAACATAGAAAACTGATAAAGAAATGAAGCACTTGTTTCTTAACAAAATTGAGAAGTGTATTGAACGCTAATCAATACAAAAAGAGAGATCATATATTGGTACTAAGAAAAAAAATACAACCACAAATACAGGAAAGGGTATTTAAAATTATAAGAGGATTGTGTATATGTTACTCTACCTATAAAAATATAAACTAACAATACACATGGATATTTTGTCATAATATAAGACTTGTGTTTGAATGCAAACTATATTTTGCACTAGTTACATAATCTCTCTCTCTCTCTTTTTTTTTGGGGGGACTGCACCCATAGCTTGTGAAAGTTTCCAGGCTAGGGGTGAAATCAGAGCTGTACCTGCCAGCTTATACCACAGCCACAGCAATGCGGGATCCAAGCTACCTACATCTGCGATCTATACCACAACTCACGGCAGTGCTGGATCCTTAACCCACTGAATGAGGCCAGGGATTGAACCCACTTGCTCATGGATACTAGTCAGGTTTGTTATTGCTGAGCCATGATGGGAACTCCAAGTTATGCAATCTTAAACAAATTCCCCAACTGCAGTGAGCCACATTTTCTTCATCTATAAAATGGGAATTTAAAATCTCTAGAACAGGAGTTCCCCTTGTGGCTCAGCAGTAATGAACCCAACTAGTATCCATGAGGATGCAGGCTTGATCCCCAGCCTCACTCAGAAGGTTAAGTATCCAGCATTGCCACAAGCTGTAGTGTAAGACACAGACATGGCTTGAATCCTGCATTGCTGTGGCTGTGGCGTAGGCTGGCAGCTGCAGCTCTGATTGTACCCCTAGCCTGGGAACTTCCATATGCCACACATGTGGCCCTAAAAAGCAAATAATAATAATAAAATCTCTAGAATAAACAGGAGTGTTTTGAGAAATATTGCTTAATTCCCTGTCATCATTGCTGTCATTTCCTTCTCACTATTAATACTCACTACCTTTGATTAATGCTTTATATGTGCCTAAAGAAATTAAAATTTAAAAGATGCTTTTCTGTTCTAACCAATACTTTCAACACTCAATAAGAACCAGAGCCAGTACGACCATTTACTTTATTATTTTTCTCCACTGAAATGCAATTATTAGCAACAAATCCTTTATGGCATATCCTCTAGGGGAGGAGGGGAATATTGCCCAACTTACAAAACCTGGAAGGATTGATTATATTTAATAATTGATGTAGTGCTTTTAGAGTTATATAATTGTCATTAAATAAATATATAGGCATACAATTTAAGAGAAAACCAAGAACCAGAGCTAAATAAAGTTGATACAAAATAAAAAGTCAGGAATATTTTTTCTCACTTTTATTAGTGAACAGGAAGTTCTAATATAAACCTATAAGATTCTGAAAACAAGACAAATGCTGTTTTAAGTTCATAAATCTTAAAGTGGGATGAGTAGGAAACATTAAAATTGGATCTCTCATATTTATATATGTCCCAAGACCTTTGCTTAAATTTTTATTTTTTACTATAGTTGATTTACAATGTTTTCTCAATTTCTGTAGGCTATTATTGTCACAGTCAAATTAAGTGAAAAATATGTAAGATTAAATTTCCAACCTCTGACAATCTCTTATTTTAGACTAAAATAACAACAATTACTAGTTTAAAACTTGTGTAATGGAATCTATCCAGGGAAAAATAAGGTTCTTTTGTGGCATAATTGCCAAATGCCAAAAATAAAATAGAATTGATCATTGAACAAAGAGATGATCTGAGTTGCTGAGCCTCCACACAGCACAAAAAGGAGGTTGGGATGCTTACATTCTACACAGCTAAAAGTCCATGCAAAATTTTTAGTCAGCCCTCCACATACTTGATTCCTCACGTCCCTGTTTCATAATCCACAGATTCAACCATCCACAGACTATGTAGTGCTATAGTCCCAACTGCTAAAAAAAAATGTGCATGTAAGTGGATCCATGAAGTTCAAACCAGTGTTATTCAAGAGTCAACTATAAAGCAAAAATCCACAAAACAAGCAAACAAAAACTGTCAACTTTGCCTACTTATTTTCTTAGATTAAACGATTTAAAGTTATACACAGCTGGGAGTCTCATTATGGCTCAGCAGGTTAAGGACCCTATGTTGTCTCTGTGAGGATGTGGGCTCCATCCCTGGGCTCACTCAGTGGGTTAAGGATGAGGCATTGCTGCAAGCTGCTTTGTAGGTCACAGATGCAGCTCAGACATGGTGCCATGGCTGTGGCGTAGGCCCCAGCTACAGCTCAGATTTGATCCCTGGCTGGGCAAGTTCCATATGCCACAGGTGCAGCCATAAAAAGAAAATTATTTATGTACATCTTAAGTTCATTAACACAGTAAGTATTTGTAGCACACACAAAAAATCCAGAGATTAAAATAAATACACAGAGTCCTCTACCCTCAAGGAACTCACTGTAGCAGAGTTCAGAGGAAAAGGGCAAAGGCAAAAATTACAAAACTATATGATAGATGTATCCTCTATCTTTATACCTAATCTATATCTATGATACAGATATATTGATAATACCAGTAATTCACTGAGCACCAACATAAGTTGTCAGGTGCTTTATCTATAATATTTTACATCCTCTCTAAACATCCATGTGTTAAGAATTACCATGCCCATCTCACAAACATAGAATTGAAGTTTATAGAGTTAGGCTGGTAAACTGATGAACACATGATTTATGTTCTCATTAAATTAAGACATATAAGAAACCGTCAGCTTTTGAAGTGAGAAAAGAATGTACTGGTTTAAGGTTCTCAACCTTGCCATATCTTGGCTTCTTCATTTGAAAGTTGTCAGTAATTAAACTGGCCCCATTAATTTCACTAAGTCAATGGGAAGATTAAATATGATAATTTGTAAGAAAGTTATGGAAAAGAAGACAAAGTTGAGTGGTTTATCAAATAAGACACAGGATTACAGAGATGAAGCTCTGCTTTTGAGCACTAGAATCTAGGTCAACCAACCAACGAACCAGAGGCTAGTACAGGATGAGAAATGTATCTGAAACAATTTTATTCATGTAAAACAATTTAAACATTACAGCCTTTGCCAAACAACCTCAAGGTAAAAGGCATTGAATCTATGCTTTCTATTCGATTGGTGCTAGAATGACAATTAAAACGCAAGCAGAGTAGAAAATGACATAATTTTTTTCCAGCATTCTGTCAGCAAAGACAAGGAATTTACAAAATGTAGGCCCCCAAAGCAACTTTTTCCCTCTATAGTATATTCATGAAGCCTGAAGGAAATGAACAATAGCCTTGATTCCTTACTGCACCCTGTTCTATACAGCCACCATCTGCCTTTAAATAAGCAGAAAGAATACTGTCATTTGTAGGAAAATAAAGTCATAGGAGAGCTTTGTTTAAGTTCTTTGGGGGTTTCTATTCCTATTGTTACTCTCCATATATTGGCTCAAGTTCCCTGACTCTATTCTCATTGGAACCCTGTCTTTCCTACAAACATTTCATTCTAAGATTTGTTTTAGGCTTCCCTAACATGGTGTCATAAATTCAGGTCTCTCAAAATGTCTGCAGAGGTATCTGGAGTTATTCTTTCCATGGCGCAAGAGCATTCTGTCAAATCAAATTACATACCAGAAACTAGAGAAATAAGAAAATTTAGACAGTAAAATATTCTACTAATTAAAAAATTTAATAATCCTTGTTTAATTCCATTGATTCATTAGCTTGAACATCACCAAAGTACTCATATGCATGCACCTTATTCTGTCCTAGAATTAAGTCCGTATTTAGCAAAAATGAATTACCATTGAGAAGCATATCAAAAGTAAATGCATTCTATAATTGTTGACAGATTTTCCATTGTGTATAGAACACACACACACATATACACACCCACTATACCATGACAGAGTCCAATCCTTTGCACATTTGATTATAGAAGGAGTACTGGTAAATTCATTTAACATTTCTTCCTATTTATGCTTCAATTCTGAATACACAATACTGTTGACACCTGGCCTCAGGCCCTGATGGGAACTGTTATCATAGAGAAGTGTGCTTGGAGTTTAGCTTCCTCGGTAAAATGTTAGAAAAACAAATGCCCAATGGAGCTTCATATATTAATAGATGCTAATGGTTGTAACTGAGGGAAGCTCCCTTTAATACAAAATAATGACAATTTAAGGAATTTAGTTTGCCTAAGTGAGGAAGACCATAAAAATTTATTGAAGGACACAAAGTATGTGGAAATATATCATGTTCTGGTATAAGATCACTTAATATAATTGAAATGTCCACCATCACCAATTTAACATATAAAGTTAATGCAATTCTAATTAGAATTGCAAAAATATTGGACAAAATCATTCTAAAATTCATTAGAAGGATGACTATATGGTAACTGCAGAGGAATTCTATAAAAGCATATAAGATAATGGGCTTTGTCTATTTTGATATTAAATCTTACTCAAAAGCTACCTTATTAACTAGTATGGAACAAAAGTTTATCCACAAAATAAAATTTAGAAATAGTTCCAAATGTAGATCAGGATTCAATGTATGATCAGTGTGAATTCTATTTTACAGGGGAAAATATGAATTATTCAATAAATGTTTTAGAGACAAACGGCTATTTGCTATATATAAATTAAATTAGATCCTCACTTCACACTATACTCAAAAATATTTTTCAGGTGATTGAGTGGTCTAAATGTAAATAGTAAGACAATAAAGATTTTGGAATAAAAACCTAAAGATATTTTTGTAAGCTTGGTGGCACAGAAGACTTTCTTAAACATAATTAGAATCCAGAAGCCAAAGGAAAAATAAAATTTACATATTTGACTATATCAAAGTTAACTTCTTCCTGAGTTTAAATAAAAGGCAGCAAAAAACAAGTCAAACTTTAAATAAACTGAAAGGATATGTTTATCAAACTTATAGTAGCCAAAAGTTTCTAAAATTGGAAGAGTCCTCTAAATTATTAAGAATAGTACAAATTAGAAAAAGACACTTTAGAAAACAAAGGGTATGAACAGAAATTTGCCAGTAAAGAAATTACAAATCCCAACCTCAATTATAAAGCAAGATATGTATATTGAAATACTATAATACTATTCTTCACACTTAAAAAACTTAAAAACCATAATATCTAGCATTCTGAGAAATGTGTAGAAATGAAAACTTTCATAGAGCTTTGGAGGGAATACAGATTGTTAAAAGTCTTATTGAAGGACAATCTGATAGCATCTTTTAATATTTAAAACAAGCACACTGACCTTGCAGTTTCATTCCCAGGAATCTGCTTCATGAAATATTTGTCTATAAGTGCAGAGCTGTAATTCTAAGAATGTTCAATACGATATTGCTCCTAATAGGAAAGCATTATAAATAATATAAATGTTCATTAATAGGGAAATGGGTGAATGAATAAATTGCCGTTTGTCCTTATAACAGGTAGCTACAAATAAAAGAAAGCAGTAGAACTAATGACTTAAAAAGAAGCCTTAATGTAACAAATATGTGAATAAAAAGTTATAGAATAGCAAGTTTAGTGCAATCATATGTTAATTTTATTTTACTTTTGCTGAGAGTATATTTAGTAAAGAACGAGGGCATAAAACTGCATAGAATTTGAATTCGTATGTGATACATGCATATTCTGAAAATAATTCTGTTAGTAGGTTAACACTAGTAATATCAGAGTACTGACTTAATTGCTATATCCTTATTTTTCTTTACTCTTCATCCAGAAATAGTAAGACTACAATGTAATATAAAGGAACTAATATTTACTCCTCTGATAGGGGCAGCAAATTCGTTAGTATTTGCTGAAAAGTCTTAAATTTTTTTAATTATTAGATTGGGGGGACAGCATATGAAAGTACAAAGCAATTAGTTGTAATTTGTTGTAAATTCCAATTTGTTAAAGAAATAAACATTTACTAGGAAAAGAAGCTTGAGATAACTGGAATTCACTAAGTTCCTACTAATTTTTTAAGAAGACAATTTACAGGTAACTCTACATTGAGGAAATATCCACTATGAAGGGCCTTTATTACATACATTGTGTTTTTCTGGAAAGAAAATTGTAATTGTGAACTTAAATCAAAAAACTCTAAATATCCCATTTCTAAAAATAATAATATAATATATGAAGGAAAATTATTTAGAACAAGATTTAAAAGAGTATGTTTTAGGAGTTCCCGTCGTGGCGCAGTGGTTAACGAATCCGACTAGGAACCATGAGGTTGTGGGTTGGGTCCCTGCCCATGCTCTGTGGGTTAACGATCCGGCGTTGCCATGGGCTGTGGTGTAGGTTGCAGACGCGGCTCGGATCCTGCGTTGCTGTGGCTCTGGTGTAGGCCGGTGGCTACAGCTCCGATTGGACCCCTAGCCTGGGAACTTCCATATGCCGCGAGAGCGGCCCAAGAAATGGCAAAAAGACAAAAAAAAAAAAAAAAAAAAAGAATATGTTTTAATACATTTAATTATCATCTGGTTAATCTCCCATTGTTAACAACCAATTCTTATTCTGATTTCGGTTTAAAGCCATCTTAAAATTACCCTAATTTTTTTTTTTTTTTTTTGCTTTTTAGGGCCACACCTGTGGCATATGGAGGTTCCTAGGCTAGGGGTTGAATCGGAGCTGCAGCCGCAAGCCTATGTCACAGCCACAGCAATGTAGGATCTGAGCCCCTTCTGCAATTTACACTGCAGCTCACGGCAATGCCTGATCCTTAACCTACTGAGCCGGGCCAGGGACTGAACCTGCATCCTTGCGGATACCAGTTAGGTTCGTTACCACTGAGCCACAACAGGAATTACAAATTACCCTATATTTAAACAAAATTTTAATTAAAAAGAAATTACCATAAAATTTTTAAGATCAAAATTCAGTGGATCCTCACTTCCCTATTTCTTTGTCTCTCTATTTGATTTAAATTTGTTCTTTTTAAAAGATGCACTTGGTGGTGGCTCAGGAAGATTAGAGAGATTTTGTTTGTTTGCTTATTCATTTGTCTTTTTCCAGGGGTTCATGAAGGTGGTAAACGAGGGTAATGGATTTTTTTCTTTTTTGTTTGTTTAGATTTTATGTCTACTGACTATTAACTCTTTTATCCAGCTAACTCACTAGTTCTATAGTATATTACTATACTTTTCTTGGAATTTGTAGTGTTCTATGGTATCACCTATGAATAATGCTAAGTTTCCTAGTATTTTATTAAAGGTTAGACTGCTTATGCCATTATTATGTCTTAGAGTATTAGTTGGAATCATCAAAGCAATGCTGACTAATAGTAGGCATAGTGATCAAATTACTATTTTCTGATTTTATTGTTAATGCGCAAGTTTTACAGCTAATTGTATTGTTTGTTGTAGTGTTAAGTAGTCATTATCACAGTGAAAAAAAGCAAAAAAAGTGAAAAAGCTCCTATTTTATATCTCCTTTTTAAAAATTTCTTATCGAAGTATAGTTGACTTATAAGGTTAATCTCTGCTATACAGCAAAATGATTCAGTTATACATATACATGTATCCATTCCCATAAAGTTTATCACAGAATATTAAGTAGATTTCCCTGTGCTATATAGCGGATCCCTGAGGACCACCCATTCTATATATCATAGTGTACATATACCATCCCAAGCTCCCAATCCTTCCCTCCTCCACACCATTCCACTTTGGTAGCCATAGGTTTGTTTTTGAAGTCTGTTTCTGTTTTGTAAATAAGTTCATTTGGATCATTTTTTAGATTCCACATACAACTGATATATGATTTTTGTCTTTGTGACATTTCACTTAGTATGATAATCTCTAGGTCCATCTATGTTCTCCTATTAATTTCACCTATATTGATATTTATTAATTTTTCTATTTCATTTTTATTCATTTTGTTATTCCTTTTCCTTATTAAAATTTGACCATTTTATTTTCGGTTTTCATTTTTTAATAATAAAAGCATTTAAATCTATAATTTTCCTTAAATGCAGCTTTAGCTATACCCCTAAATTCCTATATAAAGCATGATCCTTTTTGATCTCTGGGTAGTGTATAATTTCAGATTTGTTTCTTTTGCTTTTTTATACATAGTGGCTTTTTTTTTTTTTTCTTTTTGTGGCTACCCCTGACGCATATGGAGGTTCCTGGGCCAGGGGTTGAATCAGAGATGCAATTGAGGCCTACGCCTCACAGCAACACTAGATCCAAGACACATCTGTGACCTGTGTCACAGCTTGTGGCAATACCAGATCCTTAACCCACTGAGCTAGGCCAGGGATCGAACCTGCATACACACGGACACTGTTTTTAACCCACAGAGCCACAATGGGAATTTTATAGTGGCTATTTTTAAAGTGTCATTTATTCCCAAATGGTTGAGATGTTTCGTTTGCATATTTCTTTGTTTGGAGCTTTTCACTATTTTGTTTTGTTTTTTCCCCTTTGGCTTGAAATCAAATTGATCAGAGAGTAATGTTGCCTCCTCTGCTTTCATTTAGTTTGCTATTACCTGATATGTTATTTGCCAAAATTTTTGTTAGGGAGGGAATATTCTGTCATTTTGTTTTATGTGTGTTTGTTTGTAAACATTCTGTTTATAGGCACACTTTACTTTTTAGACCAATCTTAGAGCTTATCTTTCCATAGGGTACTCAGCCCACTCATACTAATTTTGATACTATACATGATAGATTTATTTCTCTCGGATTATATTTACTCTTTTTACATTTGTTTTTTAATCCTTCCTTTTTCTTGCTTCGTTGCTTTTGCCAGAATCTTCTTCTCAAGTGGGCAGTCCTTTCATTCTCCATGTGGTCCAGGAATTGCACCATACATCTCATTCAACTATAGACAATCTTTCTTCTTTTATCAGTCATATTAAACTGTTCCTCACAAAAAATAAAATAATAACCACACTTCACCAACAGATTACTATTCCTTTTACCACTCAACTCTTACTTCACTAAAATAATTTAGAATGGAGTCTCTGTCTACATTTTAAACTTCTGAGAAATAAAGAAAACCTTCTTGAAGCTATACATATTTCTGAAGATAAAATATTGTTTTAGGAAATGCTCACAATTAGACCAAAGTTGAAAGAAAGCCTAACTTTCTTACCAGTGTGTTTATTCATTTTTTTGTCCCAACAGTAATAACCCAAGTGACCGAACAGAAGAATCTTTCAGACAATTTCAAATTTTTTAGCTCATCAGTCATTTTCACCAAAACCTTATTTGTCTGTCATGTTTTATGCAGTTTGTTCATTATTTCCCTTAACTATGTACAGAGAAGCATTATACATAATTTTTACAAAGCCAGCATTCAAAGTTATAAGTTCTAAAAAAAAAAAAAAGGAAAATAATTTGAAATATCTTCTTTGAAGATGAATACTTGGCCAATAAGAATGTAATTTTAAAGCAATCCACAATGTTTGTCAGTCTGATGCTCAGGTTATGCATTATCTCACTGGAATATTAGGATCTTTCAATTTTTTTCTTCTTTATCATTAAACGGGTGAAATGATGTCTATTCAAAGCTTCTAACACATTCTAAAGGGGCATAAAATTAAAATACTCATTTCATCAGACTCACTATTACTACTTATCCATTTAAGTGATTAAAAATTATACTCCATCATTTCTAATTTTAACCACCTATGTGGATGTGTATTTTTAAAAAATAAGTTTAGAAAAAATAAAGTTGAAAAGAAAAAAGTGGGTAAGACTACACAGTGAAACAGTCAGAAGGAGGCAGCCTCTGCTAATGAATTGTACCCAGAAATAACTTTAATTCAGAGAGTGATGGGTGGTGGGGATGCCTCAACAGCCTACTCAGGGTCAAACTCCTCATAAGGCTATTTCTAATGCCTTGAGAGCATCTGGCATCACATGCCTTACCAAATATGCCAGTAATTGAGAAAAGAAAGCTTTCTAAATTTCACACATCGCAAGCCAAATGGAAAGCAAATCGTACCCAATCTTGTGAAATGCCAAAACAACAAAAAGAATGAAATACTATTTATGTGTGTTTCAGTGTACAAGTTCCCCAACAGATAAACAATAAATGTGTGGTGAACAAAATTATAAAACAAACAAACAATTGAAGTTAACTATTTTATTTACTGTAAAGAAATCCAAGTCCTCTAAATTTTAATCTTTTCAAATGAGGGAGGCAAGTTTCTAATTAAAAGATTTCATTTGAAAACTGCACCCAAACTATAGAGAATATCCCTTGGAAATCGTCCCTAGTCAGAGACCTCACTCAGTAGGCAGAGGCTAGCAAAGTGTTCCTTACTGCATCTCAAATGATGGATCCTACCAAAAACCTCGTACCAGCATCTAGGAAGGGTTAAAGGGTAGAAAATCATTTTATAAAACTGGGAATCTCACCTCTTTGCCAACTAACAACATTATTGCTTGTTTTCTGTGGTTACCTTCCTCAAATCCAGTGGCACTGGAGATTCAGCTTTTAAGAGATTCATAATAGAGTAAGAAAATCCTCCAGTGAGCCCAGGCAGACTCATAACTGACCTCCAAGAAGACATTTAATCACTCTGTATTTCGAGGACTAACACAGAAAGAGAGAAATAAACCAACTGAAATATTTTACTTGAAGGATAAATATATGGCAAATGAGAATGTAAGTATAGAACAATCCTCAACGAGTGTCTGATGCTTCGATGATATATTATTTCATTGAAATATAAGAATCTTTTATTTTTTCTTTATCAGTAGATAAGTGGAAGGATTTTTTTCCTCATGAAATCAAATATATTTTACAGTGGTAAGAAATTCTAGTTCTCAGTTTTAGCCTTCACAGATTTAATTCAAAGGAAGGACTCCAAGGGCTCATTGTCCTATCTCTAGGTACAGGAGAAAGCCATGGGATCTGGCTAATATTGTTTTGAAAAGTTTTAGATACCCTTAGTTTTAGGTACAGAGCTGAAGATAATTATCAAAAGCAATGTATTTCACAGTTTTCAGGTGCTACGGTAAACATTTTGGAGCCTGCGTGCCAATAAAAATAGGACAAATGAGAAAGGTATACCAGGATGAAATCAAGAGTATTTAAATAAGGAAGCCAAGGCAGAAACATATATTTTGAAAGCAGAAAGAAGGTGAGGCTTGACAGAATTCCTAATGAGTTCATTCTCCAGGATAAGAATGAAAATCTGAGTCTGGCTTTGAGCCTGGAGGGGAGCAATGTCAGGGGGAGAAGTTAAAAGAGCTGACAGGAGTACATTCTTGCTTTTTCCAAGCCTCAGAGTCTACACCCTGTGGTTCCCCCTTCCTGAGACTCCAATTTCAGGGCTATTTTATAACAAAGTTTCTGTTAGAAGGTCATCAATACACTTCTGCTCCCTAACTAAAGCAGAAGTACTCCTTCTGGTGTCCTTGGTAAGAACCTCCCATCTCTGATGATCCATTTATTTTCTTGTGCTCGCCATGAGTTTATTTCTTATTACCATCTGAATTCTCCATATACTAGAGCATCTGTATTTGAATTAAGGTAAAATTCTGGGCCCCAAGCCAAAAATCTCAATTTCAATGTATCAGCCACTAGATAAATCAAAACAGAAGTCTCTCTATTGATTTGATATTTTTTTTCTTTCATCCCCTGGAAAATACCTAGATTACTTTATAATGGCGGCATCTCTGCTTTTTCCTATAATCTTGGCCCCATGGCCTTATCTGATGATTTAGCCAGTGGCAAGCAGCCAGATAATCTTTTGACCTACCTGTCTAGCATACTTGGCAAGCCTGAGTGATGGATGTATATTATTTCTATCTGGTTGGAATCTTACAAATAGGTTCACATTGGAACAGCAGGTAGAAGGTGGAGATAGGAAGCTTACTGCTAACTCTTTGAAATAACACTAGTTCTTCAGAGAACCAACCAACCAGTCTCTCCAAACACTGTCTTTAGTAGTTCGTGTAAACTGTCCATAAACATTGATTAGGATCTGCAAACCTCAAAACGGCTATCAACATAAAAACTTTTTAGTTGGGCTTCATGAGGCAGCTGTCAATGCATATCTCTTAATGAATTAATTGAATGAGATAATATAAGAGAAGCATTTCTGTTTCTTATTGAGGTATAACTGTGATACAACATGGTATTAGTTTCAAGTATACAACATGATTTGATATTTGTACATATTGCAAAATGATCACTACAATGAGCCTAGTTAACACTTGCCACTGTACATAGATACAGATTTTTTTTCTTGTGATAAGAACTTTTATTAAAGTCCATCCATGTTGATACAAATGGTAACATTTCATTCTTTTCTATGGCTAAATACTACTCCACAGTATATATATACATCACAATTTATTTACCCAGGTTGTTTCCATATCTTGCTTATAGTAAATATAATGCTTCAATGAACATGGGTGTGCAGAGATCTTTTTGAGTTAGTGTTTTCATTTTCTTCAGATAAATACCCATTAGTGGAATTGCTGGATCATACGATATTTCTACTTTTAACTTTTTGTGCAACCTCCATACTGTTTTCCACGGTGACTACACCAATTTACACAGTGCACAAGGGTTCCCTTTTCTCCAGAACCTTACCAGCCCTTTTTAATTCTGGTCTTTTTGGCAATAGCCATTTTAAAAGGTGTGAAGTGATAGCTCACTGTGGTTTTTATTTGCATTTCTCTGATGATTTGTGTCATTGGATATCTTGTAATGTGCCTGTTGACCTTCTGTCTTCTTCAGAAAACTCTGTTTCGCTAAGCTGCCCATATTTAATCAGGTGTTGAGGTTTGGGTTCTTTTTTTCTTTCTTTTTTTTTTTTTTTTTTTTTTTTTTGCTATTGAGTTGTATGACATTTTGGATATTAACCCCTTATCAGATACACAATTTGCAAGTATTTTCCTCCATTCAGTAGATTGCCTTTTCATTTTGAAGATAATTTTCTTTGCTGGGCAGAAGCTTTCCAGTTTAATGTAGTCCCACATATTTATTTTTGCTTTTGTTGCCTTGATTTTGAAATAAAAAAAACTCACCAAGACCAATGTCAAGGAGCTTACCCCCTACATTTTCTTCTAGGAGTTTCAGGTCTTAAAATTCAAGTCTTTAATCCATTTTTGAGTTAATTTTTGTATATGGTGGAAGATAGTGGTTTCATTATTTTACATACGGCTTTCTAGTTATCCTAACACCATTTATTGAAAATACTCTCCTATTCATATTGTATATTCTTTCCCCCATTGTTGTAAATTAACCATCTATGCCGGGGTTAATTCTTGCCTTTCTATTCTGTTCCATTGATCTGTGTGCCTGTTTTGATGATAATGCCACACTCTTTTGATAACTATGGCTTTGTAAAATAGTTTGAATTCAGGGAGCATGATGCCTTTACCTTTGCTCCTCTTTCTCAAATAACTTTGGCTATTTGGGTCTTTTGTTTCCAAACAAATTTTCAGGCTGTTTTTCTATTTCTGTGAAAAATGCCATCAGAATTTTAAGAGGGATTGCATTAAAACTGTAGATTGCTTTGTGTAGTATGGGGATTTTAACAATATTAATTTTTATAATCTATGATCACGAAATATCTTTTCATTTATTGTCTTCTTTGGTTGCTTTTATTAATATCTTAGAGTTTTCAGCATGCAGGCCTTTCACCTCATTGGTTAAATTTAATCTTATATAACTTAGTCTTTTTGATATAACTGTAAATATAATTATTTCCTTAATTTTTCTTTCTTATACTTGATTATTAGCATATGGAAACACACAGACTTCTGCACATTGATTTTACATCTTGAAACCTTACTGAATTCATTTATTCTAATAGTTTTTGGTGAAGTCTTTATAATTCTCTATATATAGTATCATGTCATTCACCAGTAGTGACAGTTTTACTTTTTTTTCCAATTTAGATGCCTTGTATTTATTTTTCTTGCCTAGTTGCTTTGTCTTGGACTTACAATAATATGTTGGATAGAAGTGGTGAGAGTAGGCATCCTTGTCTTATTCTTATTGAGTATGATATAAATCCTGGGCCTGGCATATAAGGCTTTTATTATGTTGAGGTGTTCACCATCTGTGCAGGTGTTCCATCAGTACCCACTTTTTTGACAGTTTTTATTTGTATCACTTGAGATGGTCATATGATTTGTAGCCTTTACTTTATTAATGTGGTGGAATATATTGATTGATTTGTAGATAATGAACCATCCTTGCCCCCCTTGAATAAATTCCATTCAATCATGGTATATGATCCTTTTTAATGTATTGTTGAATCTGGTCTGTTAATATTTTGTTCATCAGGGATATTGGTCTGTAACTTAATTTTTTGTGGTGTCTTTGTCTAGTTTTGGTATCAGGGTAATGCTGACCTCATACATACTATATAAATATATTCATATATATAAACCCAAATATAATATACCTTTTATATATGTGCATGTACGTGTGTATGTGTATATCTTTTCATATTCTTTTCCATTATAGATTATTACAAGATATTGAATATATTACCTGGTGTTATACAGTAGGTCCTTATTCTTTATCTATTTTATATATAATACTTTATATATAATACTTAATCTCAAACTCCTAATTCATCTCTCCTCCCACCTGCTATCTCCTTTAGTAAGCATAAGTTGTTTTCCTATGTCTGTGGGTCTATTTCTGTTTTGTAAATAAGTTAATTTATATCATTTTTTTGATTCAACATATAAGCAATATCATGTGATATTTGTCTTTCACTGACTTACTTCACTTAATCTCTATGTCCATCCAGTGTTGCTGGAAATGGAATTATTTCATTCTTTTTTAATTTGTTTTATTTATATATATATATATATATTTTGTCTTTTCTAGGGCCACATCCATGGCATATGGAGATTCCCAGGCTAGGGGTCCAATCAGAGCTATAGCTGCCTGGCCTACACCAGAGCCACAGCAACATGGGATCCAAGCCACATCTGCGACCTACACCACAGCTCATGGCAACGCCGGATCCCCAACCCACTGAGCAAGGCCAGGGATCGAACCTACAACCTTATGGTTCCTAGTCAGATTCATTAACCACTGAGTCTCAGTGGGAACTTCTCATTCTTTTTTTATGGCTGAGTAGTATTCTATTGTGTATATATACCATATCTTTACCTGCTCATTTGTAAATGGACATTTAGGTTGTAAATAGTGCTGCTATGAACATCGGGATGTATGTGTCTTTTTGAATTAGAGTTTACTTTGGATGTAATGCCCAGGAGTGGGATTGCTGGATCATACGGTGACTCTATTTTTAATTTTTTAAGGAACCTCCATAATGTTCTCTATAAGAGCTACACTAATTTACATTCCCACTAACAGTGTAGGATGGTTCCTTTTTGTCCACATCCTCTCCAGCATTTATTATTTTTAGACATTTTAATGATGTCCATTCTGACTGATGTGATATGACACTTCATTGTAGTTTTGATTTGTATTCTCTAATAATTAGCAATATTAAGCATTTTTTCATGTGCCTGTTGGCCATCTGTATGTCTTCTGTGGAGAAATGTCTGCCCATTTTTTTATTCTTTTTTTGTATTAAGTTGTATGGGCTGTTTATATATTTTGGAAATCAATCTCTGGTTAGTAGCATCACTTGAAAATATTTTCTCAGTTTGTAGTTTGTCTTTTTGTTTTGTTTATGGTTTCCTTTGCTGTGCAAAAGCTTTTAAGTTTAACTAGGTCCCATTTTTTTATTTTTGTTTTTATTTCTATTACTCTAGGAGACAGATCCAAAAAAATATTGCTATTATTTACATCAATGAGTATTCTACCTATGTTCTCTTCTAAATGTTTTATGATTTTCTGTCTTACATTTAGGTCTTTTTTTTAAATTTTTTTGATTTTTTTTAATTTTTTGTCTTTTTAGCTATTTCTTGGGCTGCTCCCACGGCATATGGAGGTTACCAGGCTAGGGGTCGAATCAGAGCTGTAGCCACCGGCCTACACCAGAGCCACAGCAACGCAGGATCTGAGCCACGTCTGCAACCTACACCACAGCTCACGGCAACGCTGCATTGTTAACCCACTGAGCAAGGGCAGGGACCGAACCCGCAACCTCATGGTTCCTAGTCGGATTCGTTAACCACTGCACCACGACGGGAACTCCACATTTAGGTCTTTAATCAATCTTTTAATTTTTCTACATGGTGTTAGAGAATGTTCTAATTTCATTCTTTTACATGTAGTGCTCCAGCTTTCCCAGCAGCAATTTTTTAAGAAACTATCTTTTTTCCCACTGTATATTCTTGCCTACTTTGTCATAGATTAATTCAACATAAATGTGTGGGTTCATTTCTGGGCTTTCTGTCTTGATCCATGATCTATATGTCTTTTTTGATACCAGTGTCATACTTTTTTGATGACTCTTGCTTTGTAGTATAGTCTGAAGTCAGGGAGCCTGATTCCTCCAGCTCTGTTCTTCTTTCTCAAGATGGTTTTGGCTATTCAGGGTCTTTTGTGTTTTTCTACAAATATAAAAAATTTTTTGTTGTAGTTCTATGAACAATGTCACTGGTAATTTGATAGGGATTGCATTCAATCTGTAGATTGCCTATAATATGTCATTTTGACAATATTGATTCTTCCAATCCAAGAACATGGTGTATCTTTCCATCTGTTTGTGTAGTCTTCAATTTCTTTCATTAGCACCTAATAGTTTTCAGAGCACAGGTCTTTTGCCTATGTAGGAAGGTTTATTCTTAGCTATTTTATTCTTTTGTTGCAATGGTAAATGAGATTGTTTCCTTAACTTCTCTTTCTGATATTTCATTGTTAACACTTAGTTTCTTGATAAATGAAAAGCTGAAGGCAGAGTAGTGCATCTCTGCTGGTTCCTCTAGAAGTTGTTAGCAGGACTTTTACAGCTAGAATAAAACATGTGTATTACTATCAACCAACACACCTGAGCAATAGTTTTAGCATGCATCCACATGCTACAAGTCCCTGGTCTTTGCTGCCCTGTATTCATTGGATAAACAATTACACAACACCAAATATCACTTTCCTGGGTCTCTACAATGCTGGTATGGTGGGAAATGAAGGCTTTGTTGTTAGTCAGACCTGGATTTGAGTTGACTACTGGCTCCATCACTATTGGACTACCAGAAATTTTTTACCTCTGTGAGAGTCAAGTTCCTCCTTTGTAAATTGGGCATTAACATGCTTAACTCAAATGGTTATAAGTATTAAATTAGAATCTGATGACTGACTTAAATTCAATGGGGTTAACCTCATTGGGTGCTTTGCCATTACTTCAGAAAAAGATTCTTCTAATGTGGACACAATCTCATGAGAATGTGATGACAGCACAGAATTGCAAGAATTAAGTCTTATTAAAAATGTTGCTTGAACAATGCATCCTGGGAAAACTAATCTGGGTGGTATCTTAAAATGGAAATTCATCTTTTATGGTTAAAATTAAAATGTGTTATTTTTGGCACTTATTGAAAGAAGTTCATTCATTCCTGACAAAAGTAGTTTGGAAAAATAACTTTAACCCAGTTTAAAATATATGAGAATCTTAAAATTAACCTAAATTAAGGCATAGGGAGAAGAGTTTGTAAAATACATAAAGACACATTAACCTTGTTTATTAGTATAGACTGTATATTTCTGTCTGAATATATAATAGATCTGAAAATGTCAAACAATAATATGGGTCATGTCTGGGTATGTGGTATTTGGGATATAATATGGTTAATGAGTCAACTTGGGTTCTCAATCAACAAAGACATGAAATAAAACCACTAGGCTCTGATTTAAACCTCTCCAAAGAGGAATCTGAGTTTCCTCACTTGTCTGAAAAATCATGCCAAGGCAGGTAAATATTTTCTGTATAAAGTCTTCATACTAATGACAAAGAAGAAAATTCAAGGATATGAATGCTCATGGGGTATGATGATTCCAGACCTTATGATTCATTTCACACTTGGAATAGCCTGGGAAACCAAGATAACTATCAACCACATCTTAGTGAAAGATCCCCCTTTCATGCAAAAAGGAAAACTGATATCTACTTATCATTCAGAGAGCTAAGAAATAACAGATCTTGTCTTTCTGAAGATTCTTGAGACAGTGTGAAATCATTTAATCTCAGTTTTTGTCAGAGGAGAAATACATTTTAACAGAAAGAAGTTGCTGTTTATTTCTGAAATATGTACATGCATTCATTCACATAATCTCATTTAAGCCTCACAACAACCTTGTGAGAGAAGTATTGCTAGGTTCAGTTTACAGATGAAGTAGTGAAATATTCAAGTAGAAGGAAGCATCAGGACTCACACCCATTTGCGTATTTCTTTGTATCATGCTTCTGATGATGCTATACGTTATCTAGAGCCACTACCCCCCTACCCCCTCATAAAAAAGTTATTGCTTGGGGACATTGTTATTTTAAATGCTGTTTTAGTTAATTTAAAATAGTTTTCTAGTACCTCAATAGGAATGTGTCAATGAAGTAAAAATTTAAAGAAAATAACTAACAGAAGAACTATGCTAATGGTTTCTATGAAGTAGATGCTATTGTTCTATAACTTTCAGGTTGATGGATGGTTGTGGAACCTTTTTGGACAATGTCCAATTAAATTAGACATTTGCCATATGGTTAGGAAACCAAAGTAGAGTCCAGTGTGTCCTTTGGATTGAAACATCACAGCTTTCCAATGACACAATTTTTAAAAAATAGTATTTGCTTTGTCCAGCATACCATAGAACACCTAGGGATGGTGTGGAAATTGACAATTAATACTTTTTATTTCCACAATCTCACTGTACAAAATAAGGCTAGATAGATATTTATATAACTCCTTTAGCCCTTTTTGTGTCCTTTTTCATTTTTTAAAAATCACTTACAAAGTGGTTTGAAATTAAATAATCATCTCATGTTGTACTAGTAGTCAGATATTGTTTGCCGAAAATTGGAATATTTGCTTACTCCCTTATTTGCTGTCTGTCAAGTTTTGTTTTTTTATAGCAAGAACTTAGTGAGTGGATTTTCTCCACAGTTAGAAAATTTGTTCTCTCCCTCAGACTTTAGAAACATTTATTAACCATAGTCAAAGATTCATCTCCATTGCTAAACAAGTTTCCACCCAATGCCATAATTCCCCCAAAGTTTGCCATTTCCCAGAATTAACCTGCAATATCTTATATGTGGTTTAGGCAATTAATCAGTACCAGCCAAATGATGAAACAGTTCTAAACTAGCATCTCTACATATGAAGCAATATGGCACTGCTGTCATAATCAAGATCTTGGGCTTGATTTCCTTTTCCCCTATTCCTTAATGGTATAAATTTGGGTCATTTGCCATTGCTGAGCCTGTTTTCCTCTTCTAATTGGATATTAACAGCACCAACCTCATGAGTTGTTATGAAGATTAAATAACATAATATACAAAATACAGGCTTAAGCATGAAATCCACAATTCAGTAAGTACTAAGTTAATGTTAAGCACGATGGTGATGACGATGTTTAAATCAGCATAGGAAACAGATGTTACATAAAAGAATGTTGGGAAATGGGGAAAAATACAATATATGGGTTTCTTAATCACCTTATCTCACTTTATCAATGTATTGTAAACTCCCTGAGGAGTTTATATGACACTTATGACTTTGCATCTCCAACATCTAGCACAATGCCTGGAGCCTTGTAGGTACTCAGTATATGATGGATGAATGGATGAATTCTCATAGGTGTTGTCTAATGGTGATACTTAGCAGTTCAGAGAACAAGAACAATGCCTCAGTGAGTTCCCTTTGGAAGATGAGAATATCTGAGGAAGGGGGTGAGAAAGGGGAAAAGCAGCTGAATCCAGGGTTCTATAAAATCTTGCCACATATCTCCAATCCAATATGTTCTCCATAACTGTTTGTTATTATTCTGAAATCTCATTCAATTTGCAGTTTCTGAGGCCATTTTACTTGGAAAATATCTTATATTCTAACCCTATCATAGATCAATCTTCAAAAAACTGGGTGGAATTTTCCCTTTGGAATCAACCAAAGTCAAAAAGAGTTATTGAAATCTCCTAAAGAGGTCAGTGTTACCACTTTTTTAACCACTTCTTGGACATACTCAAGTCAAAGTACAGTGAAGCGATACAAACAAAGGCACATGACTCAAATGCAAAACAAATACCTATTTCATTGCCCATTGCACCACGTAATATCATCTTATGCTCACTGCAAGATAGAAGTATAAGTCACATCAGACTATGTGTAGTACAAACCAGGATATCTATTTGTGACACGGTGATAATTCTGCAATACGATGATCTTGCCAAAAGAGCACTTCAGAGGGTGACCAAAGAATGATGCTCTCTCTAGAGGAAAATCTCATAATATAAGTAGCAACTGACACATATGTTTAGCTATAAAGCTTATTCAACACACCCCCACAGCTATTGCTCTGCCTTGTGAACTTTCATAACCTTACTGTGTTAATGTACACAGTGAATCTTATAACTGATACCTGTTTAGAAGCAAATTTACAGCCTGTTTCTTAGTATAGAAGTACTAGGCCAGAACTATTCTAAGTACTTTAAATATGTTGATTCATCTAATCCGCATTTTTCAATCTCTATTTTATCTTTCCCTTCAGCATACAAACTCACTAAGAGGATTATATAAGGTTCTAAGTACAGTGCCTGAAACCTAGTTAGGGCAATTAAGTAGGTACCACTATTATCCCTATTTTGTAGATAAGGGAACTGGGAAAGAGAAATTTAAAAAAAATTGCTCACAATTTCCCAGCTAGTAATAAGCAGATCTGGTTTGGGTTCTTAACTACTATTATATTTCCTCTCAACTGCATGCCATACATTTTCAGGGAGCTGGAGGGGGGATGATTTTCATCCATGTATGATGGCATGGATGTATGCATGCCATACATTTTCAGGGAGCTGGAGGGGGGATGATGAGTATCTCTAATTTTATGTACCTTTTACCTAGAATTTTAAATTACTTCTTAAAATAATAATAATTATTCAATAATAAATAATATTATTTTGTTAAATATATCTGTATGCAGAACTTGGAGGCTTCAAATAGCTTTTATTGCTATAACAATGGTATAGTGGTAGAGATATTACAAAATATAAAAAGAGACAGACTCTTTTGAGTTGTGGCACCTGATTAGATTTTCTTGACACTGGTAAGGAGAAGATACTTATTATGAAAATAAGCACCTCTTTATTGATGCATTTTATATTTCCAAGTTTCTGCTCCATCAGCCTATCTGATTCACTGTCACTAGTGCAATACACTGAGTATGGCACTTTTAGTCTTATTTTACTTATCTAAAAAATTTTTAAAAAGTCATGCCAATTTCATGCAGCTGTTATGAAGATTAAACAAGGCATCAGAGATCTTTAAGCAGGAGAGTGACATAATCAGCTTTGCATTTTTAAAGAATGATCTGGGCAGCCACAGAGGAAATGTATTAAAGAGGGGTAATACAGGAAATGAAAAGTAAAATTGAGAGATGTGGTCTCAGAGAAAGATGATGCTGATTTGCAGTAGAGTAGTGGCAATTAAGTTGGAGGGAAATGAATGGATATTCAGTTGGACATTGGGATGTGGAATCAACAACATTTAGTGATTATGGGGGTTAGAGACAGAAAAAAAGAAAGGAAGGACTCAAGTTTCTGACATCAGCACCTGAGTAATTCAAGGTACAAGTTACTATCCTTGGAAAGACTGGAGGGAGAGCAAATCTCATGGGCAAAGAGTTAGATTAAATTTCATTTGGGAACATGTTTGGTTTGAGACAACAAGGTGTGAAGTCAAGTAGGTTATTGTCTAAATGGATTAGAAGCTCAAAAGAGATATACATCTCAGCTAGATATTCATGTTAGGGATATTAGTAATATTTAAAGCCATGAAAAGAAATGAGATTTCTGGGACAAGCCATTGGCTGCAAAGACAAAACATAACCAAGCCCTGAGAACTCCAGTTTGTTGTTGTTTTAAAAGTTACTAATATTTATTCAAAATTTACTTTGTAAGAGGCACTACGTTAAATGTGAAACACAGGTTATCTGAATCATAACACTCCAGTTTTCTGTTTAAGTGGAAACTAAAGCTTTAAATGGGTTAAGTGGTCCACTTAATGTCACATAGAAAGTAAACCGAAGAGCAGGGCTTTGCTCTGAAAAGTGACTCAGTCTAAGACAAGAGGAACTGACAAAATATTCAATAGGTATGCGAATCTCTAAGAAGAGTGGTTGACACATGTAGACGGCTTGTAAATCATGGTTATTGCTACTGAGTTTCTTAGTAAGGTGGGGAGAAAATAAAGTCAATAGATTGAGCATATTCTTATAAGAAATCTATCACGTACTATTTAATTACCTTTTCTATGCAAATTATCATTCCGATTAGACTGCTAAATAGTCTAAAGATAGATTCGAAGTCAATGAAAATTTACATGATTCCAATAATACTGTGGTAAAGGATTTACCAAAAACATTTTCAAAAACAAAGAAGGGAAAAAACCAATCAGATCCCCACAGCAAAAATCAGATGTTTGTATCCACTCGATATTTAGTATTTTTTCTTTCTATTTCTATACATAGAACTTTTGTGATGATTAACCAGAACCATATCAAACATATAATTTTACATTCTCTTTAAAATCTGACTTTACATGATAAGCCTTTTTCTACTTTATTACAGTCTTTGCAACAACATAATGATTTTCATCCCTACCCTAATAGATTTCTCCAGCTTATTTAATGATTACTTTCGTATTGAACATTTAACTATGCATAATTGTAGAACATTATACATAATTCTGTTATAAATAACTTTTTGCTCTCTCTCTCATCACCTCTCTCCAATACCTTTCTTTCTTTCTCTTTCTCAGTCTTTAACATTATATACTCAAGAGAGAGAGCAAAACTCTAAGTACTAAGTAAAAGACTTCTAATTTCTTCTAGAATCTTGCACCACATTTTATACTGAGCTTACCTTTATTCCCCACAGTGCCTAATTTAGTGTCACATATAAAGGAGGTACTTTATAAATATATATGGTTTAAATGACCAATAAAATAGATGAGGAAGCCTCACCAAATATTTAATGGTTTAATCAATAGTGTATTCAGTCAAATTCACAAAGACATCAACATTATTGGAAATATATAACAAAAGAAGACCTACAATAAAATGCTTTAGAAGTATGATGAACTATGGCACACAAAATGAGGTTATTTAGATGTATGGTTGAATTCTAAGGACTTCTTTACAATTTCTTGTCAATGAAAAAAAAACCAAACATTTGAAATAACAGGAAAACAGAGCTGCTCTTCATGAAATATTTTAAAATACTTTTAAAATCTAATTTTGAAAGCTCTATTAAAAAATTATTAGCATATAGTTGACTGTTGAACAGAAAATCACATGTAAAGTATTGGTTCCATACAAAGTGAAAATGAATATTCAATTCTCCCAAAACCTTTGCTCCAGTCTTGTCTTCTCCTCCTTCTACTAGCTGCTCAGGAACCAATCATATACACTCATTGGTTTGTAATGTTAACTTCAAATTCAATGTTCAGTAAGGCAGTTAGTTATACAGTCAGAATATTTTAAATGAACACTGACCAAATTCCAGGCATTGTACTAGAAACTATTCTAAACTAACTGCAAGTCCCTAAATGTCCCCTCCCTGCTTTCTCTCTTCTGGACATCCATGCACATGCTCTTACTCAGCCCCACCCCTCTTGTGTAACTGAGTGACTCTTTTTTTACTTGAAGTTTTTTTGTTAGATATAATCTCCACTACAAAGCTACCCCTTCCATCCTAAGAATGTGTTAAATGCCCTAATGTTTTGCTACTACAAACCTGTGCTTACCCTTTATTATATTATGTCATAAATGCCTGTTAATTTTTGTGTCTCTTCTTCTAGGCTATAATTGGCTAGAGGATAGATGATTTACCTATAAATTAAGAAGATACAAGTTATCTTGATAATATACACTCCTGCGAGTGTGTTGTGCTTATAAATATTAACTATCTTGAGACCAGCTGGTATATATGGACATAATTTCACAATTATAATTGGTTCTAGTTTCGTATGCATTATCTTTATTCCTCTGATTAAACTGAAAGCTCTCTGGGGTCAGGATTCTTGTCTTAACCGTCTGTAACTTCCAGAGTACTAGGAGAGACAATTCATCAATTAATTATTAATGAGTGGTCACACTGAACATAATCATAGTTCTAACATAACCGTCACTGAAGCTCAGCTCACTAGCAATATAATAACACTATTCAAACCCTTCTCTAAGCACCAGAAAATTGACAGTAAGGCAAATGGTATTACCATCAGAAAAGCAATATCTTAATATTTTCAAGGAGCAAAAAAGTCCATATTCAGGAATCCCATTTTTCAAATCTCTCCTAAAAATATAATCTAAAAATCAGAGACTACTATTTTCATGAAAATGTTTAAAACAGTTGTATTCTTTAAAGAAAAAAAAAAGTTAAAGCTTAACCAAATAGGAACTAACTTCTTTCCCACATAATATTTTTCCTCCTGTCATAGGATCCTACTCAATATAAGCCCTGGCCTTTCTTTGACCATTAATTCACTCCACCCTGAATGAAGAAGGATGATTTCACTGACAATTTTGGCAAAAAGTATATGGAGCATGTATGGCCCACCTGCACCCTTCTTCCTCTTGGGAGCTAGTGGGCCATAGAGATCATCTGCCCCCCAAGGGTACAATCCCATCACTGGTGAGACCAGGCGTGGTCCCTTAATGGTTGCAACTGGGGAGAAGGTAGCAAGAGAAAGAAGTCTGCATAATTTCACTGTTTAGCTAGATACTCATCTGGCTCTCACAATAAGCTTCATGTTCCAACCTGGGGCTTAATCAGTAATAAAGGTAATATTTTGGCTCCATCTGCCACTCTTTTGTTTTATTTCTCAAATTATTCAAAGCCAAGGCAGAGAAGAGGAATGCCATTTATTGGCTCCCCTCAGAGATCAACAGATGGGAACATGCAAAAGTGAAACTAGCTTTACTGTTAATAGTAGTGAAACTATAAGTGATACTTATCTTCTACTTTCCTAAATTTCTATTATTGTATTAGAATATCTTCATATTTTTAAAAGATCAGTTGAAGGAAGACTAAAACAACAACAAAAAAAACAAACAAACCAAAATTATGTCTGCCTTACATTTCAGCTTAATCTTTTATCTCCACACCTGCTGGAAAATAATTAGGCTGAATTTCAAAAGTAAAATAACGTATTCAAAACACACACACATATAAGATTTTCGACACAAACTAAATGTGCAAAAACATGTTCCTACTTTTAAAGTTCAAAAGGCATAAGCTTCAGTGCTATGGATAGTCTTGATTTTTCAAAAGGGAAGAGAAATAAGATGACTCTTTTTTAACAATTCCAGAAGGCAAGACATTTTGGAAGAAAAGGACCACTTCTCTAGAGATGTCTGTTATTCTCGACAGGATTTTAAATATCATTATCACTAGTTGGCAGAGAAAGGATCCAATATGTCACTGGAAAATATGTCCCTAAATGAAGCAAGTGATAGCAGGAGAAGTTTGGTCTAAAATCAGACCTGCAGTTTGGCTTCCCTGAGGCTCAGGTCTGGTGGAAGAGCCAGACTGCCTCCCTAGAACTCGTACCTCCCACAGCTCCCCTGATCCCTCCACTTATTAGCTCCCATAAATCCTCCTTCTGTGTCTTGCAGCTTTGGCAACTTCAGTTCAAAGGATCTCAAAGAGAATTTATAAAAGTGCAACCTAATTCATTGCATGTTAAAAAAAGAAATTGGTTCCTGAGAGCTGTGTATTTACCGTACAGAAAGGGCTTTAGGTGGAGCTCACTTAGCAGTTATTGACAGTTGCCACACAACAATCCTTATGTACGAAGTCCCAGCAATTTTAGTTTGTTTTCTGTTACAAAAAGAAATATGATTAAATTTGAACACAGCAGTGGAAATATGAGAATAGGCTAAAAACCTTTCAGATGAGGCAAGTGATTAGATTTTATTAATTGAAGAAAAAAATCAAGAAAATATGCCATGTCCTGATTACTGAATGCTATATTTTCACCATTTGCTCCATTAATTTGAAAGACTATCCCTGATGCAAACCATCAAGAAGGGCATTTTGAATGCAAGCATCAGTTTCATCATCTATGACACGGAGATAGTATTTCATAGAGGGAGGTTTATATTAGGTAATTATTTTAAAGAAGGCTGGCACAGTACTTACCTAATAGAAAAGACCACAAAATGTCCATTATTTTTTACAGTGTATAGGTGACTTAATTTTTTTTTAACAGATGCACCCATGGTATATGGAAGTTCCCAGGCTAGATGTCAAATCTGAGCTGCAGCTGTTAGCCTAGGCTACAGCCATGGCAATGCAAGATCTGAGCCACATCTGCAGCCTGTGTTGCAGCTTGCCACAATGCTGGATCCTTAACCCATGGATCGAGGCTAGGGATCGAACCTGTATCCTCACCAAAACTATGTCGTGTTCTTAATCCACTGAGTCACAATGGGAACTCCAGTGGCTTGCTTTTGACCATCATGTTAATATAAATTATTTCCCTAAACTTCATACAGTCTAAGTGCTACCTATATGCATTTCATATCACTTTTTTTCATTTCTTAAAGTTTTATTGAGTATAGTTGATTTATAATGTGATCATTTCTTCTGTACGACAAAGTAATTCAGTTATGTATGTATACACATCCATACTTGTTCAGATTCTTTTCCCATATAGATTATATAGAATATTGGGCAGAGTTCCCAGTGCTACAGAGAAGGCCCCTGTTGGCCAGTCATTCCATATACCTCAGTGTGCATATGTCAATCCCAAACCCCCAATCCTTTCCTCCTCCCAATCTGTCCACTTTGGTAACCGTAAGTTCTTTTCAAAGTCTGTGAGTCTGTTTCTGTTTGAATTGTTAACCCCTCTTCTTCACTATCTTGTATATATAGCACTCAAATACCTGCATATTATCTTCCTCTCCTAGAGACTCACAGTGTATCTTAGTATATTAAGTGTTCTGAGATGCTCTGCAGTAAAGAAATATGCTCTTTGTGTGTGTGTGTGTGTGTGTGTGTGTGTGTGTGTGTGTGTGTTTAAATTTTGTAAGATGCTCTGTTTTAATACCTCCATGGGCACTTTCCATACAACACAGTAGAAAACTATAATGAAAATTAATGTTTAGTGGCAGAACTTTTGTTTTCTGCTTTTGACTTTTTCATAATTTCCCCCTACATCTTAAATTTCCATACTTTTACAGAGAAATCATTGTTTTTTATTTTTTTTTTTTATTTATTTATTTTTTTTTTTTTGTCTTTTTGCCATTTCTTGGGCCGCTCCCGCGGCATATGGAGGTTCCCGGGCTAGAGGTCGAATCGGAGCTGTAGCTGCTAGCCTACGCCAGAGCCACAGCAACGCAGGATCCGAGCCACGTCTGTGACCTACACCACAGCTCACGGCAACGCCGGAACCTTGACCCACTGAGCAAGGGCAGGGATCGAACCCGCAACCTCATGGTTCCTAGTCGGATTCGTTAACCACTGCGCCACGACGGGAACTCCAAATCATTGTTTTTTAAAAAAAGATTAGCGACAATATTTGCCAAGTGTTTGTTAGCCCTATATCTCTGTCCCTGGATCTTAGTACCTTCGTTTCCTAATTGAGTATCTTGAGATTTTCATCAGTACATCAGACACATTGTTTTCATAATACTTCTTGTGCTAAACATTTTGAAATCCAAGTATAATAAAATGCTAACAAATAGAAGCAGGGCATTTTGCTCTTAAGACTCCTTTAAATTCAAATCCAAGGGTCTACAGATAGTCATGATACTAAAAAATGATAAATTTGACTTTTCTAGGTTGAGGCATTCTAATTCAGACTTCATAGCTTGGACTGAGAAGATTTAGCCTTAATGAATACTTGAGCTGCTTCTCAGCGATGTGATCTAGAATATAACATATTATGTAATCTCTCTAAGGATCTTATCTTCGCATCTGCAAAATGGGAACAAGGGCATTTATGCCTTATGGTTATTGAAATACCAAAACGGGATAAGCCTCTATGGAAATGCTTTGTAAACGGAAGTACACAATTCTGTACAGAAATCATTTAAAAGAAAAATCCTCTCCTTTTAATATCAGGCAGAAAAATCTAAATGAAAAAATAACAATGCCTCATGACAACACCTGCATGTTTGAAGTATATGTCCTAAGTATAGTCTTGTAAAAAATCACCAGCAAATGTCAGACTCTTCTTTTCTAACTGAAAGATATTCTGATTTTCAGTAGGTGAAAATGTAGCTTCCACTAAGTGAGATATTTGCTATTATCTCCATGAGCATTCTACCCTTGTTGCCTTAGAGATTCCACTTCACTTTCATTCATACCAAATAAAATGTGCAAAAGTTGTCTTGCTAATAGTCCACTAATTTACTTTACTAAAGACTGATGATAGTCTTCTCAGCTTCTATAGTGTTTTCTCACTTCTTATAAAGCAATACATTTTTTGACCTTTAATACATAACACAAAGCAATTTTTTTTTTGCTTTTTCGATGTAAAAGTACCTATTGTCAAACTGTCAGATTAAAGATAACTGGAATCCAAGATAAATGAATGTTAATGAGAAAACTATCATTCTTTCTCCTCTTCATCATCCTCTGCAATATTAGTCTTTCTTACAAGATTCCAAACCACAAGCCTAAATTCCTCAAGAATGGGTATATTCCATATGCAACATAAAAAGGACCCAGGAAGTTCCACCAAATGAAAGGAAGGATGGGAAAGAAAAGATCACTTACTATCATGGGCTCTATTGCTATACTTTCTACAAAGTTAACCAGAGAGAGACCTTACTGATGCTCACAGGATCCTTTGGGAATATGCAATCACACACTGTGTTTTCTGCTCTGAGGATTCTAGAAAAATGTGAGAAATGACCTTTAGACATTTCTATACTAATTATATATCTGTTTTTAAACCATCAAACAACTATCCATGCTACCCTGAAATCATTTAGTTAAGTCATTCCACATCTCTGGGTTGCAGCTGTGTCATCTGTAAATATAAAAAGGTTATAAATATCTATCAATAGGGAAAAAGCTTTATGCAAATTAAGGTCCATCTATACAATAGAAATTTATGGAGTTATCAAAAGTAATAAATGTGAATATGCCAACAAAATGAAAACCAGACTTTAATGGGAGGAAATAAGGATAAAATATTACTTGTATATTAAAATTAGAATTATGCATAAAATGCATCAACATAGACAACAATCTAAGAAGAATATGGAGAACCAAATGCTGTTTTTTCATTCTCTCTGTTGTTACTTTTATAATACCTAATATCTAAAGATCTCTCCTTACTTAGTAAAATTAAATTAAAAAGTTCAGCTACTATGACTAGGATTAAGATCCCATTACTATAGATTACAATGATATGCATACGTACAGTTAGCGACATATAGGTTAACTATACACTTAAGTATTTTGTGCACATTGGTCTCACACTATGGATATATTGTGACAAACATAAAAAAAAGAAATCCATATGTTTTACCCCCTTTCAATCCTCTGCAATACTAGTTGTTGAGGACTGAGCATACATAGAAAGCTAACAAATTTAGAGATTCCAGATTTGCAGCATCCATCCCGTAGTGAGTTAAATTACTGCCAGTCCCTCAAACCAATTTATATCATATCTGAGAATCTAGCTCATAACCCTCCTTAAATCAATGCTGCATATTTTAGAAGCATTAATTGTTTAATGTATGTATTCCTAAATAAGCTGTATTTCAATGAGAGTAGAGATATATCTGCTGTGTTGATTACACTATCTCTAGCACCTAGTGCTATGTCTGCAATACAGAAAACTAGCTACAAGTATTTGTTGTACCATTAGATCAAAATTTCTCAACCTGAGAACTACTGATGTTTTAATTCTCCATTGTATGTATTAGGAGTCTCTCCTCACCTTAGCTAGATGCTCAGTCTTTCCAATTATAGTACCCATAATGCTTAAATTTTGGCAGATACAGATGATCTTCTGGCAGCTCTGTCCAAGTAGAGAGAACTGGCTATGTCATGGCAAGCTCATATACACAGTGCATAAATACTTCATGAAGTCTTTACTGAGAACAAAGAAGGAATTAAAATGGGGGTGAGAGGTGGACTGGGGATTCGAGATAGGCATATGCACACTGAGGTATGTGGAATGATTGGCCAACGGGGACTTGCTGTTTAGCCCTGAGAACTCTACCCAGCATTCTGAGATAATCTATGTGGGAAAAGAATTGAAAAGAGAATGGATATCTGTATACGTATGACTGAGTCTCTTTGTTGTACAGCAGAAATTATCGCAACCTTGTAAAGCAACTATACTTCAATAAAACTAAAAAGGAAGGAAGGAAGGGAAGGAAGGAGGAAGGGAGGAAAGGAAGGCAAAAAAAAAGCAATTAACTTGACTGCCTCACTGCATGTCTTTATGGGTTTGCAAAAACATATACTGTAGGTAGAGGAGTTCCTGTTATGGTGCAGCGGAAACAAATCCGAATAGGCCTGCAGCTATAGGTCTGCAGCTGTAGCTCCAATTCAACTTCTAGCCTGGGAACCTCCATACTCCATGGGTGTGGCCCTAAAAAACAAAATAATAATAATACTATAGATAGAGACTGAGTCATCCAGAAGGATGATATTTTCTCTGGGATTAACAGCGATTTTATTCTTATTTCATTATTGATAATCTACATTTTCTATTTTCCAAAACAAATGTATATTACTTAATAATCTTTAAAACCAAGCAAACAAAATGACTTTAATGAAACTCTCAACCTTTCCATCTTTAAAAAAATGCATATTTTAAAACATTACTAATAGAACTGTATGCTAAATCCCCATCTGCCCTCATATACCAGTCACCTGGGTTGAATTGCACAGAAGGAAACATCAAGAATCATCTTTTCCTAAAGCAGAAAACAGCACTAGGGCGTAAAGAACAAATCTTTGTCTTTCCTTTCTTTAGGCCGTACCTATATCCTCAAACTTCCCAAAGTCAAAGGGACCTCCTAAGGGAATATTATCCCAGCTCTAGGTTTTACTACCAAAATGCAGAGACAGAGAAACAAGAAGCAAGAAGATGACGTTTCCAAAGCCTTCTCAATCCACTCCATTCACCAAAGGTTTCAAGCTTTCCCTGAAGGAGGTAGGTGGGGTTTGTTCAATGTTGGATTACTATTTGTAAGAAAAGTGTTTTGTAAACCCTCCTCTCAGAGAAAGTATAAGATAAAAAGGAATCAAAGATGTAAACTACCAACAGACTTATATGGAATAATCCAATTTCTTATGTCCCTATTACATTTTTATCTCAAACCTGACCATCACTCAATTTTTGCCTGGATTTCAAGCATGACTAAATGTCTAAAACTAATTCTTTTTTTCCCCATTTATCCCCATAACTTTGGGATAAACTTGGGCATTCAGCCTCTGTTTGCTCAGTATTAGCAATGGTCAGGCTTAATAGGTTTTCCTTTTACTTATGTAGCTGGGCCCAAGTACCCAGTTAAAACCTCAAGCCACTGGTGGCATCATTAATGCCATAATGATTAAGTGAGACAGCCAAGCACCAGTGTACCATGAAGAACAACAGGAGATTTCAAAGTCATCAACTCTGAAGCACTGCCATGCTTCTTAAACAGGGCAAATGCATTAAGTTCCTATTATATCCACATTTTGCAAGTAAATGAAGAGGTCTATTTCTGGACCATCAGTCATACCTCAGAACTGTACAGAACTGTACACTCTGATAGGTAGTCATCACTTTGTTACCAGTTTCAGTCCAGCAATATTGACCTAACTCTAGAAGAAATATATATGTGCATCAAAACCAGAGATACCTATTTCTAACTCTGCAATTAAATAGGCCATGAGAATTCCCAAAGAATCTGCTTAACAACTTATCACATTACCCAAACCTGTACATACATAAACTATGTAAGTTCAACCATAATGTAGTAAGTTACAAATGTGAGTTCACTTATTAATTTATCAACGCACTTACTTTACAAATTGTATGCAGTTTTAACTATGTGCCAAACGCTGTGCCAAGGACTAGGAATGCAATAATTAACAAAACAGACACAGCATTCTGCTCTTGTTCCAGAAATGAATACAGAAAGGTATGGCTGATAAATTAGACCTGGTTTCATATTTTAATCCCCAAATTCACTAGCTACATAACCTTGACTAGTCATTCTAAGTCTCCATTTTCTAATCTTTAAAATGAAGCTAATCCTATCTTCCTCAGAGCTTATGGAAACAGTAAAGAATACATTATATTGGGAGTTTTCGCCATGGCGCAGTGGGTTAAGAATCCAACTGCAGTGGCTCAGGTTACTGCAATAGGTTAAAGGACCCAGCCACAGCTGCAACATATGTCTCACCTGCAGCTCAGATTCAATATTCCTAGCCCAGGAACTTCCAAATGCCATGGGTGTGGCCATTAAAAAAAAAAAAAAAAAGAGAGAGAGTGCATCAAATTGTATGTGAAAGTAACCAGGAGAAAGGTAGCACCTAATAGACACCTAATAAGTGTTACTATTCCTTCAAACCATCTGGAACTCAGGCTTTTTCAGTGTCATTTGGGAACTCAATAGCTTTTGTGCTATATCATATCAAAATGGTTAATAAGCAATACATTTGAAATTATAAATAATTAATGCTTCGACAGCTAGAAAGAGACACTTCTCAGCAGAAGAAATTTTAGAAAGAATGGCTAGAAAATTGTTCTCTTGGATCAAGAAGAAAAGAGTGAGCATGTTTGCTTCAGGACTGAAGATTGATATGCAAAAATAGTGAAGAAAATGTTCCCTAATGTTGAAAATGTCATTATAAAGGCCAAGGAGGTATAATGAAGGTTCCTAAGTGACAAAAATCAGATAAGCATGGGAATGAATGAAAAAATGAACAAATACTGTTCTTGGGAGTTCATAGTCTATTTCTGAATATGAAAATTATATTTTGTAATATAAAAATGAATCTCACTAACCAAAAATTGGTTGCCTTTGAAATCAATGTACTCTCTTTATTTAAAACTTAAAACTCGCAAGGTAGTTAAATATTAACTGACAAAACAAATAATTTAAAAAAGGAATATAGACCTATGTGAAGTCATACCTTTTTTATACTTTTAAAAATATGGATGATATTTATTTTAACCAAGTAAGCAAGAAGGAAATTTATAAGACACTGGTAAATGTTTTGATATATTTACAATTACTTACCAGTTATTAAATGGTTTGGCCACGTAATGACTGATATAAAAACTAGCATATAAATATAAATATTTATTTACTGGCATGCAAATTGTTTACTAAGCCGCACACTTTTGAATCTTTACTTCGTGTTCTGGGAGCAGTTTTAAAAAGAAGAAAAAAATTCATAAGCTTTCCAATTATGTTATCAGTTTGGGAGATCTAATAATTGTAACATTGGAAAGGTCCTCAGAAATATACTTGTTTTAGTTGAATGTGACCTGGCAGTTACATGGAAATCCAACTTTCCTTCATTGTGTGGTCCTGTATCTTTGGAGCACAGAATCACTCTTTTGTATCTAAGTAAAACCTTTCCTGAATCCATCTATTTATGACTCTAAATTACGTGTTAGTCAGCCCTACTGATTCCACTACATTGTGCTTTTTAAATTTTTCTCTATACTGTCTTCTCTGTTCTTGTTTGGCTTTCTTCCCATTAAAAGTGAGGGAATAAATTGGGCCTGAGTTCTAGTAAATGAGTGATTTCCTGGCAAGGTGACTCTGAGGAAGCCACTTCACCTGTATGGCCCCAGCTTTCTCTGTAAATTGACAGAATTGGACTAAATTATAATTGAAATGCCTTTTAATCCTGTCATTCCAAGATTTCCATAAGGCTCGATGAATTGCCATCTGCCGTAATAGTAGAGGGAAAAAGTCACTCAAGCAGGAGGTCCAGATTATAATACAAACTCTGCTAACTTGGAAAAACTGTATCACCTCTCTGAGACTAATTTGGTTCATTTGTCAAATAAACATAATTATGCCTCACCTGTTATCTCACAGGGTAGATGATTCAGTGAGATGAACATACAGGTTGGTAAATAATGTAAACTTTATCCTTACCAATCTTTTAAAACCTGGCAGATGCGGGTAGGGCAAAAGATAATGAATAGAAATATATATATATATATATATATCCTAGAGATTAAAATTGATAGAAAATTACAAACACATGGATCAATTAGCTAATGAAAGGAGAAATTCATTTATCTCCCTGCTGATTGACACATATTTGAAGATCGGAACTACAAAAAACAAAACAAGTTAAATTTAACATCTGAATAATCAGAAGAACAATGGACTGGATTCTAATACCACTTCTATCACAAATTAGATATATGAATGACTTTAGACAAATCACATTCTCGTGTTCTTTTGTCCAATATAAACTCTTAAACTTCTGCAATCACATCTAGAAGAAAAATTTTCTGCACCGTAAACTTTATTTTTAAATGCATATTTTTAAAACTGGAGAAACAGAGACAGAGGGACCTAGAGCTTCCATTTTGATTATCATGGACTAGTTTATACCATGTGATCCTCCTGCTTAGAAAAACTCAAAAGGCAAGATCGTCAAAAAATGTCCGCAGTCTTCGAAGAACCACCAAAGCAACCAGGACTTTAGGGGCCAGAATCCCTGAGAGAATAAAACTCACTGAGGTTGACTCGACACGTCTTTTCTCCTCAAAGCATTTTCCTATTTGTAGCCAGGAGGCTGAGGAGCTAAACAGAAAGCTGAGCAGAAAACAGCTGCTGAGTTCAGGGTTTGGCAGTCTAGAGTACCGAGGAGACAAAAACTGGAGTTCAAGGTTGAAAAGAAAGCTAGGACTTGAGGATTCAAGATCTGCAGAGACGGAAAAGTGCAAGAAATAAGGTCAGCACTCTGCTCTACTTTTTCTCTCAAGGCCATCTCTCAGTTGAGCAGGGATGGGGACTAAGAAGTTGAGAAGAGCAGGGCCTCTGAGAATCTAAGCAGAATTTTTAACTATCACCATGCTGGGGAGACAAATATCGGCTTTCAGGCTCACCAATGAGGACCATCACAGGAAAGAAGTTAGGGTTAGGGTTAATGTTACAGATAGAGAGAGAGGAAAACTGAAAGTAAACTACCCTCATAAAAACTAAAACATTGGGAGTTCCCATTGTAGTGTAGAGGAAGCGAATCCAGCTAGTATCCATGAGGATGCAGGTTCGATCCCTGGCCTTGCTCAATGAGTCAGGGATCTGGCTTTGCTATGGGGCTGTGGTGTAGGTCACAGATGCTGCTCAGGTCCCGTGTGGCTGGTGGCTGTGGCTGTGGCTATGGTGTAGGTCAGCAACTATAGCTCTGATTCGACCCCTAGCCTGGGAACTTCCATATGTCGCGGGTGTGGCTGAAAAGCAAACAAACAAACAAAACAAAACAAAAATCTAAAACACTGTCCTCACTTCAACCCAGCCCATAATGGGACTAAAGTGATAATCCCCCTAATCAATCTACATATTAGAAGCAAAAGTAAAACCTATGATGATGATATTATTCCGATTATTTGTAATTTTTCATATATAGTAGCTCTCATTTAATAAAAAACTTAAGAGCTTGCCAAAGAACAAGAATTAAAGAAAAAGTAAAAAATAGAACAGACCCACAGTTCCTTCAGATATTGGAGTTATTACAAATGGCCCTTGAAATAACCACGGTTGATACCTTTAAGAAAACAAATGGTACTCCTAAGATATAGGTACTTTTCTACACAACTGTAAGATTACTTAAAGGTTAATTTCAAAACATGAAAAGAAAGAGGATTTCTCCAGAGTACTAGATCTATGAAATAGAATTAATGGAAATTTAAGAACTAAAAGATTCAAATTGTGAAATTAACAATTGGTGAGCTTAAAAATGAGTATGACTCAGAAGAGTTGGTTAGTGAACTGGAAGAAAAGTTAGTAAATAAATCCAAAATGAAGCATTACGAGAAAAAAAAATTAAAAATCCTTTAAAATGCTATCAGACTTATACGGATCAGAGTGAAATAACTAAATATGTGTCAAGAGACTACTAGAGTTGGAGCAGAGGGAGAATGTGGCAGAAGCATTAAATGATATATAATTGATAAATCTTCAAAAAAGACAAAAGACAGAAAAATCATAGATTGAAAAAGTGCTACTTTTCAGATTGAAAATTTAGAGTCAGCACAAAGAAAACACACCATGGCATATAAAAATTAAGCTATCGATAAAAAAATGACAGAAACCAAATCTTAAAAGCAGGCATTAAAGGCACCATGAGACCAGCAATTAATTCCTCATCAGAAGTGATGGACTCTATAGCCATCTTTAAAGTATTAACTGCCAACCATGAATTTTATATTTAGTGAAAATTTGACTCAAAAATTAGGAATGATAAAGATATTTTCAGCAAACAGAAACTAGAAAAAAAAATCTGTCATCCGTAGATCTGTATTAAAATAAATACTAGAGATTTCTTCAGATAGAAGAAAAATGATTCGAAAAGGAAGCATAGAAATGCAGGAAGGAAAATATTTGCAAACTATGCTACTGACAAGGGATTAATTTCCAAAATATAAAATAGCTCATACAGCTTAAAATTAAAAGAAAAATCAAATATGGGCAGAAGGCCTAAATAGACATTTTTTCCAAAGAAGACATACAGATGGCCAACAGGCCCATGAAAAGATATTCAACACTGCTAATCATTAGAGAAATGCAAATCCAAACTACAAATGAGGTACCACCTCACACTAGTCAGAATAACCATCATTAAAAAGTCTACAAATAATAAATGCTAGAGAGGGTATGGAGAAAAGGGTACCCTCCTGCACTGTTAATTGGGATGTAAATTGGTGCAGCCACTATGAAGAAGAGTATGGATGTTCCTTAAAAAACTAAAAATGCTGTACAGTAGAAAAAATATATATAAATAAATGATTAAAAAAACAACTAAAAATAGAGTTACCATACCATCCAGTTATCCTAATCCTGGCCATATATCTAGGCGAAATTCTAATTCATGCATCCCAGTGTTCATAGCAGCATTATTTACAACAGCCAAGATATGGAAGCAACCTAAAGAATGGGTCAAGAAGATATGGTGCTAATATACAATGGATTATTATTTAGCCATAAAAAGGAATGAAATAATGTCATTTGTAGCAACATGGGTGGATTTAGAGATTATCATATTTAGTGAAGAAAGGCAGACAGTGAAAGACAAAAATCATATGATATCGCTTATATGTAGGATCTTAAAAAATATGATACAAATGAACTTATTTACAAATCAGAAATAGACTCAGACATAGAAAACAACACAAGGGTGTTGGGGGAGGGAGAGATAAATTAAGAGTTGGAGGAGTTCCCGTCGTGGCGCAGTGGTTGACAAATCCGACTAGGAACCATGAGGTTGCGGGTTCGGTCCCTGCCCTTGCTCAGTGGGTTAACGATCCGGCGTTGCCCTGAGTTGTGGTGTAGGTTGCAGACACGGCTCAGATCCTGCGTTGCTGTGGCTCTGGTGTAGGCCAGTGGCTACAGCTCTGATTCAACCCCTAGCCTGGGAACCTCCATATGCCGCTGGAGCAGCCCAAGAAATAGCAAAAAGACCAAAAAAAAAAAAAAAAAAAAAGAGTTGGAGATAACC
Organism: Sus scrofa; assembly: GCF_054392235.1. Lineage (NCBI taxonomy): Eukaryota > Metazoa > Chordata > Mammalia > Artiodactyla > Suidae > Sus > Sus scrofa. Next base: position 19,089,076 of record NC_139391.1, read on the forward strand.
ATATACACACAATTATATTAAAAATTATATGGATAAATCCAAATGAATATTGGCTACATAAAACTATAATTGTTATTCTAAGTACTTAGGAGAACATTTATAGCTTTAAATACATATATATATTTTTAAGTCTGAAAATCAAATTTTCCAACTCAGGAAGCTGGAAAAAAAACAAGAAATGAAACCCAAATAGAGCTGAAGGAAGGAGATAATAAAGTTTTTTTTAAACAGTGACTAAAGCAGAATTGAAAAAAATCAAGAAAACCTAAAGTTAGTAATTAGAAAAGATTTTAAATTAAATTTAAAACCACCTAGTGTGACAGATCAAGAAAATAAATAACAAATTACTAATATCTGGATAGAAAAGTGGAACAGCACTTTAGATTTTACAGAAGGCATGCCAATTAGTTTAAAATTTTAATTGTAATGGAGAAATCCTTAAGGGGAAAAATCTTACCAAATCTGACATTAGAATAAATATAAAATGTTCATTTTCCAATCTCTAATGAAGAAAATGAATTATTAATTTAAAACTTGTTTTAGAAGAAACCTCCAACAGAAAATATTTCAGAGGTAAATTTTTTCAAATATTAAAGAAGAAATGTCTATTTTTTTTATTAATTGTTAGTTTAAGAAACTTCCAAAGAACAGAAAAAGGTAAAACATTTCCCAACTTATTTTCAGGCCAGCATAACTTTGACACCAAAATGGCAAGAAAAAAATACAAAAAAAAGGAAATTTACAAGCCAGTTTTTCTCATTAGCACGGAAGAAAAAAATGCATAAAAAGCAAAACCAAAACAGGTACATATGAAAGAAACCTAACTTTCATGACCAAGTTAGGTTTATTTAAGAAACACGAGATATTTTAACTTTCAAAAATCAACCAATGCAATTCGCTGTTAACAGAAAAGAGCAAAAACATCATGATCATCTCAAAATGCAGGAAGTATGTTTTATTAAAGTCAACACTCATTCATATATTTTTTTAAAAGCATAGCAAACTAGGAGTAGAAGTGAACTGCTTTAGTCTGAAAACACTTTAAAAAATTATATTAATACAAAATATTAAAATGTTCTCCCTTAAGATCAGAATCTCAGCTATCATCACTTCTATTAAGTATGAGAGATTTTAGCCAGCGCAATAAGAAAAAATTATAAAAATAAGAGATTGAAAAAGAGTAAATAAAACCATCAGTTTTCTCAGCTAATTACATTACATATTAGTAAATCGAGAAGAATCTACAAACAAAATATTGTAAGTATAAGTGAATTTAGCAAGTTCTCACATATACAATGTCAGTGTACAAAAATCAATTGTATTTCTTTAAGTATAGCACCAAGAAACAACAGAAAAAGTACAATTTAAGAACCATACTATTTATAACATCATGAAAATATATCTCAATGGGTAGGTCCCATCATGGCTAAGCAGGTTAAGTGCCACAGGTGTGGCCCTAAAACAATAAATATCTCAATGAATAAATACAATTAATGATGTTCAAGATCACTATACAGAGCCTTATAAAATATTATATAAATAAATTAATCCTTGTTGTTTGTTTTTTGGGTTTTTTTAGGGCTGCACTGCAGCATATGGAGATTCCCAGGCTAGGGGTTGAATAGGAGCTATAGCCACAGCCCTATACCACAGCCACAGCAACTCCAGATCTGAGCCACGTCTGCAACCTACACCACAGCTCATGCCAAAGCCAAATCCTATGTCTAGATACTTACAACATAGCACGACAATGGGAGAAAAAATTATGTATACATGTATATGTGACTGGGTCCCCGTGCTGTACAGTGGGGAAAAAAAAAAGTGTGTTGGGGAAATAACAATAAAAAATAATTAATTAATTAATTAATTCTGCAATGAACTATATGGGGAAAGATTCTGAAAAAGAATGAACATATATATCCAAAGAATGGATTAATATAACATTGTAAATCAAGTATAATCTAATATAAAATAAAAAAGAAATTGAAAAAAGAAATTAATGAAGGTCTAAATCATGTTGGTGATATGCTCAAAGTCTTAAATATGAAAATTCTTTCCAAATTGTTACACATATTCCCTCAACTCACAATCAAAGTCTCAGCAAGGACTTTTGTGTAAATTGACAATTAATTCTGAAATGTATATAGAAATGCAACTTGCCAAAAATTGTCATGAAAATTAAGACTAAAAACAAAGCCTAAGGACTTATACTACTAGATGTTAAAATTTATTATCTACAGTAATTAAGACAGTGCTCTTTTTGCATAAAAATAGACAAATAGAAAAAGATAATGGAATAAAGTCTAAATATAGGCCCACTTACAAATGGTTACCTAATATACATCAAAGGCCCCCTGTAATTCAATAAGGGAAAAGATAGTTTTATAAATAAAGACAGTTTTATTAATTGTATAGCCATATGGCTAAAAACGAATTGTAACCCTCTACTTTACACTATGTACAAATTAATTCCAAGTCTATTGTAGATCTAAATGTGAAAAATCTTTAAGGAAAGAAGAAATATTTTAATGAACTTGGGTAGGCACAGATTTCCTAAACAGGACACAAAAGAGACTTGTGGCTTCATAAAGAAAAAAGATTGATAAATTGAGCTAGATTCAAAAGAACTTTCATTCAAAGGGCAGGGAACCATTAGAAAATGGAAAATGCAAGCAAAATAAAGAGGAAAATATTAGTAATACATATGTCCAAAGTAAGACTCATATTCAGGACACATATAAGTTATATAAAGAAAACCCAGACCAATAAACAAATGAAAAACTTCTGAAGTTTATTGGACATCAGAGAAATGCAAAGTTAAAACCATGACATTATTACATACCCACCAAAGTAGCTACTGAAAAATGTGGAGCAGCTAGAGCTAACATACATACATTGCTGCTGGCAGTACAAATTTGTAAAACCACTTTGGAAAACTCTTTATGATTTTCTACTACAGCTAAACATATACAATTCTAAGATTGACCAATTTACTCCTAGTTGAATAATCAAATGCACACCAAAAAATGTATAGCAAATATCTACAAAAACATTCTTAGCAGACCTAGTTATAGTAGCCTGAAACTGGAAAGCAAATCAATATCCATTAACATCAGTGAATAAATATCGCAGTGCATTCATATAACGGATTATTATACTGGAGTGAGAAAGGATAAACTGCTTTAACATGCAACAGGATGAATCTATAACCATAATATTGAGTAAAAGAAGCAAGGCAAAAAGTACTGTAAGATCCCATTTACAGACATGTCAAAAGCAGGAAAAACAAACCCAAGGTAATAGTTGTCAGGAGGGTAGTTACTTTTGCAGTGTGGGTTCTAGTTACTGAGAAAGAGCACATATGAAGGCTTCTGCTTTGCTGATGACATTTATTTCTGGACTTGAGTGATTGGGTTCACTTTGTGAAAATTCATTGAGCTATATACTTTGTGCATTTTTACATGTTTATAATTTACTTTGATTTAAAAACATGTGATCAGGAATTCCTGTCGTGGCTCAGTGGGTTACAAACTCAACTAGGAACCATGAGGATGCAGGTTCGATCCCTGGCCTCACTCAGTGGGTTAAGGATCCGGCATTACTATGAGCTGAACGGCATTACCACATTCCTATAGCTGTGGTGTAGGCTAGGAGCTGAAGCTCCAGTTGAACCCCTAGCCTGGGAACTTCCATATGCCGCAGGTGTGGCTCTGAAAATCAAAATAAATAAATAACTTTTTAAAAATTAAAAAAATATATATATGATTGCATGAATAAGCAAATAACTCAACTGGCACATGGTGATATTTTTTAATGTGGTTAAAAAACACACAACACGATACCTACCCTCTTAACAAATTCTTAAGTGTTCAGTATAATATTGTTACCTAGTTTGTACAATGGATCTCTAGAACTTTTCCCTCTTACATGACTGGAACTATATACTCATTGAACAGCAAATCCCCATTTCCTCCTTCCCCAGCCCCTGGCAACCACCATTCTACCATCTGCTTCAATGAGTTTGAGATATATCATATAAGTAGAATCATGAGGTGTCTATTTTTCTGTGTCTGGCCTGTTGCAATTATTACAATGTCCTCAAGGTTCATCCATGTTGGAGAATTTTCTTCTTTCTCATGGCGGAATACTATCCCAATGTATGAATATACTATATAATCCTTATCCATTCATCCATTAATGGACATTAAGTTTGTTTTCATCTTTTGGCTGCTGTGAATAACACTACAATAAACATAGGGGTGCAACCTCCTAAAGATGTTGATTACAATTCTTTTGGATAGGTACACAGAAATGCAGCATCATATGATCTATTTTTAATTTTTTGAGAACTTTCAAACTGTTTTCCATATTGGCTTAATCATTTTTTTCAATATATTTTCTTCCTTTTGGGCTGCCCATAGTATATCCAGGCATCAGATTTGAGCCACAGTTGTGACCTATGCTGCAGCGCTGGCAACACCAGATGCTTAACCCACTGTACCGGGTCCTGGGGCTGCCAAGATGCTGCTGATCCCACTGTGGCACAATGGGAACTCCAGCTTCATCATTTTACATTCCCACCAGCAGTGCTCAAGGAAATATTCCTATTTCTCCCACATTCTCATCAACACTTGTTATTTCTGGGGTTTGTGCTTTGTTTTTTTAAATAATGTCTATCCTAATAGGTGTCAGGTAATATCCCACTGTGGTTTGGATTTCCCTGATGATTAGTGATGTTGAATATCTTTTCATAAGAACCACAAGGTACTTGTTGGGCATCTATCTGCATGTCTTCTTTGGAGAAAGGTCTATTCAAATTCTTTGTCCATTTTTCAATCAAGTTATTAGGGGATTTGTTATTGAGTTGTAGGATTTCCTTATATATTGGTTATTAACTCATTATCAGATACATGGTTTGCAAATATTTTCTGTAGATTTTTCCCATTCTTTTGATTGTTTCCTTTGCTGTGTAGAAGCTTTTTATTTTAATGTAGCCCTCCTTGTCTATTTTTTTTCTTTTCTTGCCTTTGCTTTTTTTTAATTGAAATTTCTGTCTGGCTCATTGGGACCGTTCCTCTGTAATGGCATCCTTCTTCTACAAAATTTTTAAGACTGTAAACAAATGATTTAACTTATTTTATGTTATCTCCTTATATTACTTGATTTGATTAGTGGAAAATACAAAATTAGCAACTTAATTTTTGATCCTAGCAAACAATGCCCTGCTTCTGGGGACATAGCTCTCGGGAGGCAAGTGTCATATTGTTTGAAGGACAACGTGTCAGTCATGCCTTAAAAGGGAAGGCAATAAAGGCAGAGGAAATTTTGTATTTCCTCCCAAAGGAAAAGTTGATAGTTATGATATAAATATTTTACTTTTTGACCTTCCTAAGAACACATACAAAATTTCAAATCTCACTAATATGAATCCTATTGGTTAAATTCTGAACAATTGTGAGCTATAAATACTACCACTGTTCTCTCACATTTCTGTGTTGTGTTTGTCTCGCTTTTGTTTTAGTTGATAAAAATGTTATGAAGTCTAAAGCATAAAATAACTAGGCATTGACCCCATTAACTTTCCCAACAGTTTTGCTCTCTGAGTGTCATTTCAATTCATTCCATTTTGTAATCTCCTCCTCAGGCAAGTGCTCCAATACTTCAGTCACTTTGCTCCTAATGTTATCACATGACTCTAGAAATTTTCCCCATCTGGTACTTAGATGACTCAGCTGCAGGATTTGAGGTTAGTACAAACAGATGATTGAAGATGAGCGTAACTTGTAAAATGAAGGGTCACTTTGGAGGTTATAGTATAGTAAGTAGGCAAGGTTTTCCCATTATTGTAATGATAAAACCTGAAATTGTGCCTTTTTCGATTTGGTTATTAAACAGTTCAGACTCTATGTTTTTACAATCCTCTCTGAGCAATTCAGAATATAGGATGAGGCTCTTTTATGCCATGGAGAAAGGTAAAGTTTGTTACTTATGGATAAAATCCTGTATCAGTGCAACAACTGGAAAATGTAAGGAACAAGTTAGATTTAATAAGGGTTTGATTACTGAATTCCAGCTGCAAAAGTACATAAGCATTTTGTATATACGTAGTATCTTCTACCTTTAAAGATACATCTGCAAATTGGGGCTACTGGTTCTCACCTTACTCACTACATAGGGTTGTTGAGAAGATAATAATAATAGCAGGCACCTTTCACTGAAAGCCAATTATGTCCTAAATTCTCTGTTAAATATTTCATCTCTCTGAGATAAGTACTATTACAGATCTATGGAAAAACTGAGACTTGGAGAAGGTAAATTCTTTCTCAAGGTTCTATGGCTTATAAGTGGCAAAAGAAGACCTTGAAATCATGCTTGTTTTATATGCAAATCCATGATCTTAACTGTTACATCATAGAGATCTAATAAGGCAAAAGAAATGAGTGCTTTGAAAGTTATGTCACTAAAACAAGTAAGAGGCAGATCTGGTAAAGTAAAAGGAACAAGTACATGGATCTGCCTTTCAAACACCTGAAGCCAGAAGTTGGAAAAAGTTAATGCTCTTGTCACAATTAGGGTGTAATTTCTTATCTGAGTAATCAATATTATACCAAAAAAAAAAAATAAAGATCCTAATAAGAGATCTACAGCAGTATACAACAGTTTACAGTGTTTTAAACTCTGCCAGAGAGTTAAAAGCTGAGATGGAACTGGAATAACCACATCATGAAATGTAGTTATATAGAAATTAACTAAATTAATTCAATAGGTATTTAAATCAGGCATCTAAGCATCAAACAAGTGAAAATCCTAAATGTGGTGCTAAGGTACTAAAACAATGATAACGAAACAAAATCTTATGTTAACGATTTGTAACAAGCACTGATGTGTATACCATTCTCAATTCAGGATCAACACACTCATTCCCCAGGTGATAGACGTGTTAGGTGCTAAGTTCACAGCTAAGCCTCTCTCTCCAGGAAGTTACCTTGACCAAGATCATTTCACCACTCCTAGGCAACCCACATCCAAAGACTAGTCGATGTGATAGTAAAAAGACTCAGCAAACCTTGTTTCAAGAAGAACAACTTTGAAGAGCCATTCTAGCTTCAAAGCTCCTGGTAGGATTAGCCAAGGTCGCTATTACAACTGGATCTTGGTTCCCTTTGCCTAATTCTGGGTCCCTCACCTCTCCCAGGTGTAGTACCTAAAGCATTCCCTAATAAGTTCTTGCATACATATCTCAGAATTTTTGAGACTCTTTTCTGGGGAACCGAGCCTATGACAATGATTAATCCCGAACTTTCCTCCAGTTACTGTCTACGGTTCTTACTATTGTTATATAATATGCACTCTATTTTCCCAATATCAAGTGATGGAGCAATAAATCTTTTACAAGGAGCTGACATTACTTTGTGGAACTCCTAAAAATTCAATATAGATGCCATACATAATGAGACTACCACTTTGAAAAGTGGAAGACCTATGACTAAAAGGATTTTAAAGGCTTATGTGATTATAAACTCAGAAAATTTGTTTCTACAAAACAAAATAGTTTTAAGTTATGAAGAACAGATTTCAATATCAACAGACTATATGACCCTCAAACTTACAGGCAGTTCACTGACCTTTTTCCATTCTTTCTTGAATGAACTATAAAATTTAGGTTGTATTATGGAAATAATCCCTAGATTCTCATAAGTCTGTGAAAAGTAATTTGATAAGAAGCAACAATTTGTAGAAATTGTATAAGAACTTTTACTTCATTGTATCACAACCTTCAAAGAAGATCTGACAGTTATTAACTACCTATTATGTATGAGGCACTCATCTGGATTCTTTGGAGACAAATAAGATGATTTTAGGCACTAAATATTTGTTGACTCAATTGCCTCTATTCCTTTCCTTCATGAACCCACAATTTAATTGAGAAGAAAGGCAAAGTAAAAAGTAATACAGATAGAAAGCAGACAGTGATTAAGTGTCTGTTTGTTAACAAGACAAATACGAGGATGAAACTAAATGTCTGTCACATAATTAACACTTTTGTTCTCATCAGATATATTCTATTGCATGCATCCAAGTAGTAGAAATACAGTACAAACAAGAAAATGACACCAACTATTTCTGGAAGGTCTTTCAGGCCTGAATGCTACAAGCAAGTAAATCATGCTATCACTGAGTTTATACACAAAGCATTTTATTTTCTCAAAAGATTTTCTAATCAATTTTACTCAGTCTGAGGTATAAGCAGTTAGAGTTATGAATGAATATTCTGGAATATCAATGTAAAATACACACATGGTTGTATATAAAATCTCCTCATATTCCATATTGAATCTACTTCTTTTTTTTTTTTTTTTTTTTTTTGGCTTCTCCTGCCTCAGTGAATGGCACCACCATCTGCTCAGTTGCTCAAGTTAAAAATCTAGAAATCAACTCTTGTGTCTCTCTATCCCTCACCATATATTCAAGAAATAAATTAATCTACTGCACAGTGCATCCTGCTATTTTATCTTCTAAATCATGCATTCTCAATAGGGATGACATCACCTCCAGGGCAGTGAAAACTGCTTCTTGGGGAGAGGGGAAGTGATGATTAAATTTATACGTCAACTTGGTTAGGCCACGGTACCAAGTTGTTTGGTCAAACATTAGTCTAGATGTTGCTATGAAGGTAGTTTTAAATGATTAATGTTTATAATCAGTTGACTTTAAGCAAAACAGACTACCTTCCATAATGTATAAGCCTCATGCAATCATTCAAAGGCTTTAAGAGCAAAGTCTAAAGAAGAAATTCTGCCTCAAAACTGCCAAATAAAAATCCAGCCTGTTGGCCTGCCCTGCAGATTCTAGACTTGCCAGTCCCCATGATCTTGAGAGCCAATTTTTTTACATAAATAAATAGATCTCTCTCTCACCACCTACTAATAAAAAGGGTAAACAATTTTTTCTATATAAATAAAACACAGATATCCATACTGTACATAAATAGATATGCAGATGTGTGATATTAAAATTTCACTGAGCGAGGAGTCAGGACAAAAATGTCTAAAAGTCTTCCTCCCAGTCTGGGTGTGGGATGGGGGTATGATAATGAAAAAATAGTAGAGAAACACTGTAGTACATATTTTTAAAGTGTGCCCTCTAGTCTGTATCTTTTATACCACCATCCTAGGAGAGGACACTATTTATTATTAAGAACTTGACCTCTCAAGGGCTCTCTCTGGGAATGTATTAGTCCCCTTGAACTACCTCCCCCACACTTTGTACTACATCTATACTGAATGCAAATCTGATCCTCTCTCTCCCTTGTTTAAAACCCCTCGATGGCTCTTGGGGTGTAACATCTCATCTCTGCTTTCATCGGAATCCCTAGTCAGGAGAAGTGCCTTTTCATCATCTCACAGAGGAAGATACTGATATTCAGTTAGTTGAATGACTTGCCTGAGGTTGTATAAGATGCAGAGGGAAATTCAGGATTTTAAACCAAATAGCACAATTGAGATATCCAATTTTCTTAGAAGAAGATGCAGTTCTGGCATTAAGTAGACCAACATCTGCCTACCATCCGTATCTACTTACTAGCTTATGAGAATCTGAGCAAATAACTGCTGTAGAGAGTCTTCGTTCCTAATCTGTAAAACGTAGGCAATATTCTCCTCTCCAAATTGACACTAGAATAAAATAGGCTGATACACATACATACATATGTATATGGACGTTACGTATATACATGAATATACACATGTACACATATAAACATGTGTATAAGTGTGTATATATGTGTATGTGTGTGTATATATATGTATGTATCTCTTCATATACACACATACACATATATACACAAATGTAAAGAAAGGGAGGGCACCCAGTATATACTATTTGGCATTTTGATAGTTATTTGATAAATAGGTGGGTGGGGGTTCTTAACCCTGTTATGCTACCTTTACCACAGATAGTCACCAAATTAGGAACAGTGTGAACCTATCATAAAATTTCCCCTACCTCCAAAAAATCTTGTCAGTGGACACCAACGAGTCGAGGCTAAAGTCATCACCAAGAGAAGCTTAGGTGAAATGCCTCTTCCCAGCCATCTCCTTTTTCTTCTTTCTGAAGGTGTTCATGAACAGCCTGTGGTTCTCCACACAATTCCTCACCACTTTCCCACCATGGCCCAATGAAACCAGTCCAGTCACTGTGTCTCAACTAAAAACGAATATCTTTTTTTCCATTACTCCCTTCTTATCTTTTTCACAAACTTGTTTATTTACTTTCGGAATACTCTCTCCTTCATTTCTTTCCATGAAGTGAGCCTAAAAGCCAGCCTCATCAGCCTGAAGAGTTTACAGGGATCTCATAAATCACTTAGTTCCCCTATCCATAGCGATAGGTGTCTCCTCACTCCAGTATTTTAAGAGGTGCTCTTCTCAGCCTTTCTAGAACATGACCAGCTAAGAGGAATTCACTTAAAGGAGTTATTACCCATATTGCAAGCACACTGTTTTTTTCATCTTTTGTTCCCTAAAACATGCTGAATAAATCAACCCCCTTCTTCACATGGCAGCCCTAAAAGCACCCGTTACATCTTCTCCAGAATAAACACTACATTCATCCTATGACTCTTTTTTCCCTCATGGGAACCAATTCCCATTTCCTGCTTGTCAGTTTCTAGGATAGACTCCAATTTGTCATTTGTCACTCTAAAAATATGGTACCTAGACAGCAGTATACTATTATCATAAAACTTAAACTGTAACAAATATTTTTTTTTCTTTTAACACTGGAAAAAGATAGATAAATATTTTGATCCATTAATAAGAAATCCTTCACGTTATAGCTTCAATTATCATGTCTAATATCTGCCTTTACATTTTTTACCTTCAGCCATGGCTTGTCCCTGGAACTCCAACCATATATCGTAAACCTCCTATTCAGTATTTTTACTTGGTTGATCCTTTGTGGACTCAAATTTAGCATCTGTGAAAGAAAACTCACTGCCCCCTAGAGGGCTGATCCTCTCCCTGACTTCTCTGTTTCTGTCAACCTATCAGCATTTGAACTCCAAAACATGGAGTCCTATTTCCCTGCAGCCTTTCTTTCCTTCACTGCCTCTCTAACAAGTGGTCTCCAAATCCTATGGACATCTCCCTTATGAACCTGCTCACACCCATTCTTTCCACTCCATTCCAACTGTAGCCACCCTACCCAGGCCCTCAGTAACTCATACCTAGAAGGCTACAGAATTTTCCTATCTAGCTGTCAAGATTCTCAAGACATCTCACCAGACTTCCTTTTTTTCAACTTGGCTCAGCTGTCCTGACCCATTTTGTCTGATGGTTATCCTGGCTCTACCATTGCCCCGGTTTCCTTGCCTCAGATTCCTCTCTCTCCAATTCATCCTGTAGACTGAGAGCAGTTTATTTAAAAAATTAAATTTCATTATGTAATTCCTTTGGACAACTAACTGTATAGACTTATGAATACTCCTACTACTAATGGTAAGAGTAATAGGTAACATTAATTGATCATTGAGTATGTGTCACAAACTAGGCTTAATTTTTACATATTTCATTTTACTTAGTCCTAATTTTATTATCCAATGGGCCAACCCAGGTTATCTAGGTAGTAAGTGGTTGAAACACACATATCTGCCAAACTCTAAAATCTTAAGCAGTTCATTCATCAATAAACCTACTACTCTATAATCCCAAATCATGTTTTTAAGTTATTTCCATTAAAATGCAGCTCTTCTGTTAGATCAGATGACTTAATCTCTCTCAAATTCTATAAGCATTTCTGCTTTTCCAGTTTTTGTGCCTGGTATTCTCCAGCATCCCGTCCATCTTTCCATCCCTGATCTTTCCATTTAAAAACAAAACCTGTGGGGAAAGTACTATTATTATTTTATAGATGAGAAACCTGAGGCTATTTGCTAAAGATCTCACAGCTTTGTATAGAGACTCAAAATTGAACACAGATATGCTTTACTCTAAAGACCATGCTTCTTCACTGTACTCCAGTGATATATAAAATAGCACTAGATATAATCACTCACTATTCACCCTCCAAGGAAAAAACAAATCTTCTGTCTCATCTATTCCAAGCTATTTTCCTGTTCTAAATTCTTATAAAATGTATGGCTTTTACTTTGTGAAATTTCTAAGAGTGTTATCATTTTTAACTCACATGTTGGTATTTAGGTTCTTGTGAAATTTCCTTCCTATTCAAAACCAGGTTGGAGAGAACTACAAATAGCAGTAAAAGCATGGACCCCGGAGCCAACCTGCCTAAGATCAAATCCTAGCACTACTATTTTTTCGGCTGTGTGATCTTGGGAAAATTACCAGATCTCTCTACAACTAACTCTATTTCCCCATTTGTAAAATAGCCATAATAATGTCTAATGCGTAGAGTTGTTGTAAGGATTACGTGAGTTAATCCATATCAAGTTCTTAGAACACTATCCAGCACTTTAATCACTTAGCTATTAAGGGTAGGAATCGGCTCTATTCGTCTCTTCATCTCTGCTACTATCATTTTTGAGATGTAGAAACTAAACAGTAATTGTCATTCCATGGCCACCTAAGGAGCATAAATGAAACAAGAACTGACCATTAGAATGACACAGGCATGGGGAAGGGCTCACCCTTATTTCACAGCTTGACCCCAACGCAGGCCAGGCAAAATGTCCCAAAGGTAAAACAAACTTGACTGTAGATCAGTTAAAAGAACTATTATGATGACCAAAGGCAATGTATGAAAAATCACTCCATAGGTAGTAACATAGTAAATGAATGTTAACTATTTTTTTCAAGTGACAAGACCCATAGACATCTCACTTATATGAATAAATGCATTCAATCCTTAAACTTTATCTTCACTGAAAATGTGCATTTGCTTCATTGATGACATTCACAGACATGCCAAACCACTGCTATAAATTATGTGAAAGCCAACTGCAAAAAAAAAAGAAAATTACTGTGTCTCTACTAGAGGGAAAAAAATCAGACATAAACTTATCTTTGTAATTTGAAAAAAATCAGGCACTCTAGGGAAGAAACATGGCTTAGAGTCCAATTTCAAAAGCAATTTAACTTCTGGAGACTTCTCTGTTTGGAATAAACTGGACTACGCCTTAAAGCCAAACAGTTCCTTTATCCTTACAATCTCTCCCCTTTATACAGAAATGGAGACTATTTCTCTAAAAATGCACTTCTAAAAAGAAATAAAAGTCACCCCACCCTGTTTTTATGCTATCCACCATGCAATGAAAATTACCTCTCCACACAGTTCAGTCCATGCCAGAACAAAAACGGAGTGGGAAGATATTTAACCTCAGCATCCCTATATCACTCAAAGAAGGATTTACGAGCATTTGTAGATTGGAATAAAACGTGAATACAGAATTATCTGCATTCCCTCTTTGGCTCACTGTCCTCAGAATATCAATTGTACCTCCTACAGAAATAAGATCTATTGTTCTCTTTCATTCTGATTTTGAAAATGGGCCATCCTATTCATTTCCCTTATGATTAAAGCAGGTCCTGGCATATGGCAGTCACTCATATGCCAGGTTCAGTGGTTGAACCAGAGCATAAAGCATCACTACTTCCTCCACTCTTCCCATGACTTTGGTCCTCAAACTGTAGTATTCATAAGCCCTAGGAATAAATGCCATTGTGCAAATTCTTTCTTTTTTCTTTTTATGGCTGCACCTGTGGCATATGGAAGTTCCCGGGCCAGAGGTCAAATTGGAGCTGCAGCTGCTAGCCTATACCACAGCCACAGCAACACCAGAATCAAGCCACATCTGTGACCTACACCACAGCTTACTGCAATGCAGGATCCTTAATCCACTGGGTGAGGCCAGGGATTGAACCCTTATTCTCACAGAGACAATGTTAGGTCCTTAACCTGCTGAGGCACAATGGGAACTCCAATTTTGCAAATTCTATGCTCACTCTACCCCTGAAGAAATTCTGAATGATGAGGTCTGACTGGCACCCAGAAATTTATTTTTTTAAACAAACATTCTAGTTGATCCTGATGCAGGTATTCAGTGAGAATAGTTTGAAGAATACTATCTTTAGTTAATTTCCTAAGTAATAATAATAACAGCCAACATATACTGGACACATCCTTCTTGCCAAGGGCTCTCTATGCATCACTGCATTTAATCCTCAGCGCAGTCTACAGAATAGATTTTACTATCATCACATTTTGCAATAAGACATTAAGCCGTAGAGAAGTTAAGTAATTTGTAGGAGGTCACAGCGCTCAGAGAAGAGACAGATTACAAACCCAAGTCTGCATGATTCCAAAACCCAGGCTTTCAACAAACACACTTTGTAAAAATCAAAGTCTGTATGCTACCAGTTTTTCCTTAGCAATATAACAGTAGATGCCATCCACAAATTTGGCTAAGAAAATTGATCATTCATATACATGACTTTTCCTCATTTGAATATTATCTTCAGATATTCTGGATAATGGGTCACAAAGGTCTCATGTTCCATCAGGGCACAAAACAATCAACAACCTACTGCATTTGAAATGAGAACATTCATTTCATATTACTGTTAAAAATTAGAGCTTTTTTTTTTTGGAATCACCACGAAAAAATATTTATTAGATACAAACATGTGTCTTCTTCTAACCAGAATATGAGTGAAGGTGGCCAAAAGAACAAATCTTATCCTAGATGTATCAAGTAAACATATCTGTTCCTAAATGCAAAAAGTGATGCTTTTTCCCTCTGCGATATTAACAAAGGATGGATGAAGAGTGGATATACACATGAAGACGACAGGCCTGATTTACTTTTTCCACATCCCATGTGGGGTCAGAGCTTTAAGAAGGCTTAGCACTATGTCACCACAATGAGTTCTCTGCCAGGTCACTCCAAGGAACCCCCAGTCTCCTCTGATTGTGGCACCAATAGTGGATTTCCAGCTTCACTGGCAATGACTCAGAGGAAGAAGCCAGGCCATGGAACCAGACAAACCTGTGCTAAAAGCCCATCTTAGCCATTTAGTAGATGTATATCCTTCAGCAATTTCTTAAACTTTTTCAAGTTCATTTTTTAACATCTGTAAAACTGCGATATCAGTATATACCTTACAAGACTACCATGAGGATTAAAGAAATAACCACAGACAAAATGCTTACCAGAGTTTCTCATTATAAATGGGATAGTGAGTATTTTTTGTTCTTGTTTTCTTCAAATCCATTTTGATCTGTTTGTTTTCTACCTATCTGGAGCAGCACTTATAAATCTGGTTTGAGTCTTGCTGCTTTGCCATGTTCTAATATACACATCACACAATAAACATCAGTGGGACTAAACTAAATGCCCGACTAAGTCTTTCTGGCATCAAGTATTCCTTTTGAAGTTTTAGGATGAAGAATCTTTGGGTCCCCCATTTCATTTGCTTTTTGCCAGTGAATCAGCAAGTGCCTACAATCAGGAAATAATGACTTGCCTTATAGATGATTATCAGGGAGGAAATTGATGCCTTAAGGACATAGGCCAAAATCATGAGATAATTAACCATTTTATTTTCTAAATTCACAATAGCTGGCGATATAGCTACCAGGAAGGGATTCATCCCTACATATGAATATGTGAACAATCCTAAATCACGAATAGAAGAAGGGCATTTCTATTAATGGTCAAAGAATATTAAACACTGGGTGTGCTCTTGGAGAAAAGTGAAAAAACATCAATAGGTTTGCAGAAGTTAGCAATGCCATTATAAGAAATACTATCAGAAATGTAGAAAGGGGTTTGAGCCATTGGCAGATGTTTCCTGCTAACTGTAAGTTTTGTGAGTGAGAAAACCATGATTGTTCCCTACTGTTTCTCCAGATCCAGTATATGTCTGATATATAGTGTGTGTTCAATTTGAATTTGATTAGCAAATTAAGGAGCAAAGGAACACATAAGCCTAGAAAGAAATGTTCCATGGAAGAAAGATAGATTAAGGATTGAGGTTCGATTAAGCATAATTGAGGTTTCCATGCTCTCCTTTCCATTGTTTATTAAGTTAGAACTAGAACTAAATAAAAATGGGATATCTAAGGAAGAGAAAACAGAACTAGGCAATAAACACATAAGGTTATTCAACCTTACAAAAGGCGTGATTCAAGATAAGTGAAATAAAACTAACATAGGATGTCATTTCATCTAGTCAGATTTGCAAAAGTTAAAAACTTTTATAATACAATAGAGTGGTAAGGATATCAGGAAGTAGATATTGTTACATACTGTTAGTGGGAATGTAAATCGGCAAAGCCACTTTGGATGATAATATTGGTATTACCTCTCAAAACTTTAATACTCAGGGACCTAACAATTCTAATTCCGGGTATGAAAAGACTAATCCACATACATATGTATGTGTGTCTAAGGATGTCCAGTGACTCATTCTTTAAATTTTTGAAACCTTAAAAGCAATCTAAATTGCTTTTAGTAGGAAATAGGTAAAGTGGTATGGCTGTACTACTTAGAATAGCATGTTTACAATCCAAAACCATGTAGTAAATCCAACTATGCCCATAGGGACAGATCTCAAAACCTACTATTGAGTGAAAAAAGCAAAATTTTTTAAAAAGGTATATGCTATTATTTAAACATGCGTGCATGTTAAACGTTAGTTAAACATACACGCATACCTAATATACATTTTCTGATACACACACACATACACACACACACCTGTCCTTTCAGCAACACTCATTTGAGCTGTGTGGGTCCACTTACACATTAATCTTTTTCGATACTCAGTACTACACGATCTGTGAATGGTTGAATTCCCAGAAGCAAAACTGAATACAGAGAGATAACTATGGGACCTGAGCATCTGCTGATTTTGGTATCTGTGAAGGGTCCTGTACAAATCCCCTGCAGATACTGAGGGACAACTGTAAATACTAATTTGCAAAAACTAAGGTCTGGAAAAAAACCTACCAAACTGGTAATAATGGTATCTCTGGGAACAAACTAATTAGGTATTCCAGACAAGGGGGCTTTGACTGTGATGCATTAAATTATTATAAAGAGGATGTATTCATGTGTTACCTTGTGAAATAAAAATTATAATAAAGGGCATACAGGAACACCAACACCCCTTGCCATTTTACTTAGTAATTTTATTTAGAAAACCCCTCCCCTGGTGATCTCAAGTGTTTTTATTTTTTGTTTGTTTTCTGTCTTTTTAGGGCCCCACCCATGGCATTTGGAAGTTCCCAGGCAGCAGATCAAACCAAGGCTGTAGCTGATGGTCTACACCACAGCCACAGCAATGCCAGATCTGAGTCGCGTCTGCAACTTACACCACAGTTCACAGCAATGCCAGATCTTTAACACACTGAGCCAGGCCAGGGATCGAACCCACATCCTCATGGATATTAGTTGGCTTTGTTACCATTGAGCCACAATGGGAACTCCTTAAGTCTTGAAGTAAACAAATCTATTCATTCATACGTGTCCTGTTGGTCACTATTTCATCAAAGTAGTAATGACTATTTACCATGTACCAGAAAATATGTTGTAGCTGGAATTACACAGATAAATAAGGTATATCCTGGATCTCAAAGAGCTTAGCAGTCTTAGAAAGATTGAGGGATTCCATTCAACATACGCATGAATCACAGTATTTTTCCTCACTCTGGTAAGAGACAACACGGCCTTGTCTGAGCTGACTAGTCAGGAAACTGTTGATTAAATGTACCATGTGAGATCAAAACAGTTTAATTAAAAATTAATAGCACCCGAAAATGGGTACATGCTGGGAAGCAGGTCCCGATGAGTTCAATTTTCAGTCTTCAGTCGGAAAATAGCCAATTAACTTTCCAAACTTTCTTCACCCACCTGGCAGTGACATTACTGAAATGTTTTGACAAGTCCTTCAGGCACCAAACCTGCCCCAAATTTCAAGAGTAATTTCATGTGTCATGGACATGTAACCAAGGTCTGCAAGAGAACTGCCTTAAAGCATCAGCCCCCAAATGTGGTCCTTTCTCAGTGATGCTCAGCATCCTCTGGGTGACTAGTCATACCCTGGTTCACATGACTAATCAATCCAGAGTATTGTTCTTCCAGCTACTCCACATATGCATGCACAGAGAAAGGTCGCCAGAGAAGCTCTGGTTAAATGTCTAATTTGAGCCAAGAGGGCTCAGAAATTTTCTTCTCAGTTACTTACTTTACTGCTGGCCTGTCTCAGAAACAGAGTGGATGACGGCCCTTTAACTGCCCATTACTTACTTTCCACATTACACCTGCCTTCATTATGTGCCAGCCATTGCATTAAACACTGTAAACACAGTAACAATCCTGTCCTTGGAACTCCTGCTCTAAGCAGGAGGCTCATCCATTCATTCTGCATACATTTATTTAGTGCTGTGCTAATTATCACCATGAAAAGATAAGAGCCTCACTGAAGAACTTCAAGGAACTCACAGTTTACGAAACAAAGTTATTGAGACCATGTCTCACACATCTTTGCACCCACAGCCCCAGGGCATTGCTTGGAAAATTCAGCAACTCAAAGTTTGTTGACTGTATCAACGTGCAAGAAATTTTATCATTATCAAAACAGAATCAAAGAATGTTCACTATAATGATAGTATGAAAAAAGTGTAGGTTACAGTGACGGTTTGGGAGAAAATAGCTCTGAGGCCTATCTATGGATCAGAGTAACAAAGAAGACTCTTCATAGGAGGGTAATGTTTCATCTGGGACATGATTTCTTATCAGAAGACCCACACAGGAAATAAAAGGAGTGCTAGGAACAAATGTGGACCAAGCTATTGCTTTCAAAACCTGTATTACTGGAGCCATTTGGCAATAAAATTTCAAAATTCGTATCTTCTAATTTTTTCTGGTTTTTTTTTTTCCTCTAACTTTTCTGCTGGAACATAAAGAAAATCTCATCCAAAGTTAAAAGTACAAAATTTAAATGCAACGGAATGGAAAATGAAAACCTCACTCAATATTAATGCAAATCCATAGGTTAAAAATACATTTAACATCATAATTGTCAAAAATTATACATAAAAATGAAAAATGTGCTACTTCACATATAATGTCATCCTTCAAGTTCAAAGCTAACACTATTTTTATCTCCGTGTGGGGAATATGTTAAAAAAAAAGAAAATCCAACAGTTTTTTCCCCTGCCTTATATATGTAGACTAGTTCTTGGCTTGCAGTTTCTCTTTCTATTTAGAGGGACAGTCTCCATCTTCACAGGGCAGGGACAGACTATTTGTGAGAATTATTTAGCAGCATTCCACAATCATGCAGGATCTAAGAAGCAATATAAGTCAACACATTACAGTCCTGTAGGTTTTTCAAGTGGGTTAATATATAGCACATTATTTTATCCTCAGCCCAAAACTGATGCAGGTATTATCTTCATTTTATTGATTCATTCAGTCAGAGATCAGCTATCAAAACACCTAGTATGAGTCAGGTACTGTTTTACGCACAGGGTTAAAACTATACAAAATTATGAATCAAATCCTTTCCCTCATAGAGTACAGTACCCTATTGTGAAAAATAGTTAACAAACAAGGAGTTCCCGTCATGGCGCAGTGGAAACAGATCCACCTAAGAACCATGAGGTTGCGGGTTTGATTCCTGGCCTCCTTCAGTGGGTTAAGGATCTGGCATTGCCGTGAGCTGTGGTGTAGGTTGCAGGCGCGGCTCCCATCCAGTGTTGCTGTGGCTCTGACGTAGGCCGGTGGCAACAGCTCCGATTGGACCCCTAGCCTGGGAACCTCCATGTGCCATAGGTGCAGCCCTAAAAAGACAAAAGACAGAAAAAGAAAAATAGTTAACAAATAGATAAGTTAATGGTAATGATAAGTGCTATGGAGAAAAAAAGAAAGCAAGTTAAAAGTTCCAAGATGTTTGTGTATGTGGAGAAGTGCTATAGAGGGTTATTCAGGAAGTCCTCACGCATAAGATGGAATTTGGTCTGATCAGAAAGAAGCCAGGGAACAAACCATGTGGCTATCTAGAAGAATATTCCAGGCAGAGGAAAAAGCTTCAAGATGAGAGTGTGCTTGAAATATTCAAGGAGGACAGTGTGGTTGGAGTGGAGGAAGGAAAGAAGAAAATAGGAGATCTAAAAGGGGTATGAATTGGGCTGTACAAACAACCATAAAGACTTCAGTTGGGCTTTCAGTGAGATCAGAGGCCAGGGGAGCATTTGCAGTGGAGTGACATGATCTGACTTATAGTTTTACAGGAGAATAGATTATTGGAGACAAGAGCAAACAAACAAAAAACAAATTAGAAGGCTATTACAGAAGTCCACAAGATGATGGCTTGGATGAATGTGAAAGAAGCATAGTTGGTAAGAAACACTCAGATTCTGGATACATTTCTAAGGGAATACTACCAGAATTTACCAACACATAGGGAAGGAGAAAGAAAGAAGTCAAAAATAACTTCGATATTTTTGGCCTAAGCAAATATAAAGAAAAAGTTATCATTTACTAAGATTGGGAAGACTGTAAAGAAATAACTTTGGTAGGAAACACTAGAATTCAGTTTTGGACAAGTTTGAAATGTTTATTAGAGTCAAGTGGAGATGTCCAATAAGCTACTGAATATATAAATCTGGATATCAAGTGAGCAGTCTGGATTAAAAATATAAATTTGATTCTTATCAGTTTACAGATGGAATTTAAAGCCAAGGTACTATGTAAAATCACCCAGAGAGGGGCCATCCATAAAGAAGAGGTCTTAAAACTGAGTCTTGGGGTATTCTGAAATTTAGAGGTAAGAAGAGGCAGAACCATTGAAAGGAACAGAGCAAAAGTAGCCACTTTGGTAGGAATAAAACCAGGAGAAAGAACTACCTCAAAGCCAAATGAGGAACATTGTCAAAGAGGAAGGCTATTGAATAGGGGTAGGTAAAGTTAAAAATTAATAACTCATTCAATAGATTTGTCATCAGGGAAACCCTCAGTGACCCTGACAAAAGTGATTTGGCAGCATATTAGAAACAAAAACTGAAAAAAAAAAAAAAGGTTCAAATAAGAACAGGAAGACATGGAGTTCCCGTAGTGGCGCAGTGGTTAACGAATCCGACCAGGAACCATGAGGTTGCGGGTTTGGTCCCTGGCTTTGCTCAGTGGGTTAAGGATCCGGCATTGCCATGAGCTGTGGTGTAGGTTGCAGACGCGGCTCAGATCCCGCGTTGCTGTGGCTCTGGAGTAGGCCGGTGGCTACAGCTCTGATTCGACCCTTAGCCTGGGAACCTCCATGTGCCGCGGGAGCGGCCCAAGAAATGGCAAAAAGACAAAAAAAAAAAAAAAAAAAAAAAAGAATGGGAAGACAGAAATGAAAGATATAGAACTGGATGGAATATGGATACTTCAGGTGGATTTTACTATAACATGAAGAAGAAAAATGGGGCAGCAGCTGAAAGAGTATGCAGGATAAAGTGACTTTTTAAAATAAAAGATATTACAGCAAATATCTTAATATCCATAGGAGGAGAAAATTAATTGGCGACGCATGAGACAAAGTAGAGAATTTCTAGGGAAATGATCTCTAGATGGGAAAAAGGGGATGAGAGGACATCCAGCACATAAGGGGTAGGAGGTGGCCTCAAGTAGGGTACTATTAGGGACTTCAGAATATGTACACACACATGCAAGCAGGTCAGAGAGCATGAGGGCAGAAACTTGTGAATGTTCTTCTCTGGTTGTTCATACTTTCTCAATGAGATAGGAAGTGAGAATTTCATCTGAGAGTGAGAGCAGACTTTTGAGGAAAGTGAAGGTATGGAACAGTTACCACAGAGTTTAGAGTAAATGGGCTAGGAATGTATAATAAAATTAAGGGGTAGCCTTCAGAAGTCTCTTGATATAAATGGTATGGATATTAAGTGAGACCAGTCATCACGTTTTCAGCAGATGAGGAGGTCATCAGCTAATCCAAGTAACATAACTGGTGTGGCTACATAGTGGGTGCCACTCTTGGTAGGTAAATCCACGTCTCTATCCATTATCCTTCAACAACAGATAGACACAACCTGCCAGTCCACCTCTAATAGGAAAAACCATGAACTCCTTCATAGTAGGGATGGTTCACAATGGTGCTTCTAGTGACTGGCACAATGATTAGCACATATCCATAATCAACAACATCTTAAATTGAGCAAAGGATATTTTGATTAGAAAGGACATGATTTAATGAAAATGGTATGATCCTGAATGACCAAAGTAGCCCCTCAAAGCTATGCAAATATCCTTAGAGTTAATGAAATAATGTGTTCTGTGTAAATTACTAGTTTAGTCTGGACTTTGAAGGCATGGTGTTGCCTAACACTCACAATTTGTATATCAACCTCCCAAGAAACATCTGACTCTAAATTCTGTTGGTCACTTTTTTGCAATTGTAGTCAGAGTTAATTTTTAGGAGACTAAAGTAGAAAGAGAGTAAGATAACAACACTGTCCACTGAACTACTGAGAAACATATGGTGGCATTTGCAGCCTTACTCTGGTGCTGCATGCACCTTGCTTGTACTACTATCAATCCATAGTGTCATCCTAACTCAAGAAAGCAGTCCATCATCTCATGCAAGTCTTGTTAGTTATGGGCTTCTAAAATTAGTCCTAGGAATATAGCAACTCCTAGATACTATCTCAAGGGCATTTGAGGATGCTAGAAACTGTTCTTTCCTTCTTTGACTATCTGCAGAAAACTGTCAATGTCCTTCCTCTGTAACTTAACATTTCCTGCCTATAATTGTTCTTTATCTTTTTGTATGATTATGTTTTTCCCTCCCATCAGGTCATAAATTTGTAACGCAGTAGACATCCAATGGAGTGCGTGTATGTAGCTGCTGAATTATTACTTGTTAATACAGTGAACTATACCCTCCCCTATTCTTACCCCTCTGAGAAGAGCAAAAACAAAAACAAAAACAAAACTCTAAAATACTCCAAAATACAAATGTTTATATCTCTCTATTCAGAAATACATGTTCAATTTTAGGAGCGCTGGTCCACAAGTTTTCTGAAATATACATGCAAAGGAATATATTTGGATAGAGGATATGGCAAAGCTCCTCGCATTTATTCTGTATCTGATGATGCAAAGATCACACCAACTTTAGGCACAGTGCTCACAGTTGGGCAGTGATTCCAAGACTGCCCAACCAAGAATGCCCTATCATTACACAAGTTGCCCAGGTAATTTGTGCCACTTTTGTAGAAACACCTTGGTGATACAAAGCTGTCTGTCATCTGGCTCCTATCTGTCCCTCTTGGCAACCCCTGCAACTTTCAACCTTTGTTATGGCTATGTAGACAACATGCAGTTCTATGACCATGCCATGATACTGAAGGCTACCTCAGACCTTCACGGACTGGGAATAGACTATGTTTGTGTAGATGAAATAACAAAGACAAATGGGTATAATTTGTGGTTGCATGTTTGGGTTCAATATTAAAGTCAATCACACAATATTGCCTTTCAAAATACTAAGTGATATCAAAGGATAAGGTGATCATCTTCAAGTACCATGTCTTATGTATATCTCTCAACACATCTTTTCAGCTACATCTATACCAAATTTATTTTTTAATTTAAATTTTACAATTACAATCTCATTATGAAATGTTACCTTTTTATAAAATAATCACATTTATTTTAAAAACAGGAATAAGAAAAGGAACTAGACTAAGAGTGATTATTGTTTCTCAAGTATTTATTCATGCCAGGATATATGTTGTTTTACATAATTTAATTATATCAATGTGAAGAAAATTTTTTTCATTTCCATATTAACTCTTTCATAAAACTTACAGGTGAAAAATAAAATTGCATGAAGATTAAGCTACATGCCCAAGGTCACACAGCTAAGAGGCATTTGAACTGTGACTCCAAATTCAATGTTCATCAATACCACACTGCCTTACTAAAAAGGCAGTCCTTTGTCATAACAGGTAGTTAATACATGTCTATTGGATGAGTGAAAAATATTATTGGCATTATTATCAATTTTATATGGTGGGTTATAGAGAGAAAAGTTATAGTTAAAGCAAACCATGAGTGTTTTCTATTTCATAATGCCTTGTTCAAAAAATCTTGTGCAGTTGACCTTGTGTGCCCTTAAAATATAGGAAATAATAACCTTAATCAGCTGTATATTTTTAATTCATCATAGTCCTATAATTTCTAACTACCTGGATTTCCATAATTCTGACATTTTTCCTTTAGTTGAAGTCTAATTTAGGCTAGAGTGTAATTCAGTAGAACCAAGAGTCTGGAATTCATCGATCATAATAAATTTGAGCCTTTATTTAGCATAATGGAGTTGAAATTATTTATCCACTTTTGTTAGAGTTTTCCTCCACTTCTGATAACATGCATAAAATTGTATTGGCCAAGTAAGTTATTCTTAAGAATCCAGAGTTTATGGAACACAGGAAGAGAAATTATAGTTAAGAAGAGTGAGAAAATTGAGTTCCCCTTAGCTTATTTATATAAGCATTACACCAGCTAGGTGGTCTTTGATACGAAATTTGAAAGTAAAAGAAAACCCAGAAAAAAAAAATAAATGAACAACTGAGTAAAGAAAGAAAAGCCAGGAGAAACAATAATGCTACCAAGTATGACTTGTCATGAAGACCTAGTAGCTCTCATTGTCTCATTGTCTAAAGATAAGCAATTCAATTAAGTTAAAGCAGCACTCCACAATCAGAAAGAAAAGGCATGGCACACTTCTCTATATGACTTATGCATCAAACTAAGATACATTCCCATGTGCACACACACATAAATACACAAATCATCCAAAGGTCATCAGATTTGACTTCTCTTTATGAAGAAATTTGCTTCAATTAATTAACTGCCATATCAATAGACTCCTTAGTAAGAGTGACAAGAAAATCTAAATCTCAAAATGTTATAAATATTTTTTTCATAAGTACAATAGCTAAACTAAAATATGAAGCAATGAAGCAATGCAGGATTTGGCAAGTTTAACATAACATAAATGCTTAATAAGTGTACAAGTCATTCACTTTTCACACTTCCTTGTGCTCATTTCCATATGTTATTGCCACAATAACCTTGAGGTTAAACTATCTCATTCTGCCTACTCTATTCATTCATTCATGCATGAATTCATTTGTTCATTCTCACTAATTCATTGATGCATTCATGCATTCATTCGCTGAACAAATATATAATGAACTCTATGCCACAGGCACACTATAGTAAACAGAATAGACAAATTCCTGGCCATTTCAGAGTTTACAATCTATCACACAATACACAAGTGGGCAAATAATGTACAATTACAAACTGTGATAAATGTTTATGAAGGAAACAGTAAGTAGTTAGCTGTAGAGATACAACAACAACAAAAAATCCTCAAGCAGAACCTGTGGACAGAGAAGACATCACTGAAAAGATAACATTTAGTAGTTATCTAGTAGTAGACCAAAGGGAATTAACTTATTCAGTGTGCAAAGAAAAATGTTTCGGATACATGACACAGAGATGTCAAAGGTCCTTAGGTAGGAAGCCCTTGGAGCCTTCTAAAACTGTGTATGTGTATGTGTGTATATACATATATACATACACACATACACAAACACACACACACACACACACACACACACATATCTATATGTAGTGGCTAGAATCAGTAAGTGAGAAAAAGATTCCTGCCATGAACTGGAGGAGACATGCAAGGATTTGAAGACACGGCATCAAGGAGCTTAATGTGCATCATTAGTACAATGTAAAGTCATTAAAAGGCTTAACGTCATGGAGGGGAGCTGAAATGATTAGAATTATATATATTTTTTCAGATTATTTGAGCTGATGTATGAATACTAGCTTGTTGGGGGAGGACCAGATGAAAAATGTAAGATCAAGTTAAAATTTTCTTATTTTTGGTCCAGTAAGAGATGGTGGTAGCTGAGACTCTGGTGGTATCTGTGAAGATGAAGATAAATGAATTCTAAAGGTATTTTGGAGATAGATTTGATAAGAATGATGACGGACTGAATGTGGAAGGTGACCAAAAAAGTAAGAACTAAAGGAAATTCTCAACTTTAAGAATTTGAGAATTCAAATTCTCAAAATGTGAATTTTGATAAAAATTCAAATTATAAGCAAAAAATAATAAGCAAACTTGTAAATGGTGAGACAAAGAATTGAGAGAGAATTCAATTCAATTCAATTCAATTCAATTCAAGTCTTCCTGGAATTGAAGGCAATCAAGAGAATCAACAGTGATTTCTGTTGTGTTCATCTTTTGAATTCCATGCATTTCAATTTCAAGAGCCTCTAATGAACATGTTACATATTCTAGGCTCTAGGTTAGTCTTTGAGAAATGAAAGCTAAGTAAGATGCAGCCACTTTGCACAAGGAATCAGACTAATGGGGAAAAGAATCACATGAACATAAAAATGTTTCTCAGTGTGAAAATGCTATAATAATTCTGGTAGAATTCAATGACATTACTGGAGGTCAGGAGAGGCTTCAAAGTGACAACTCCTACACCAAGTCTTCAAGGATAAAAAGAAGTCACTCTTTTAATTGAAAAAGATGGAGATGACCATCTCTATATTTTATTGCATAAAACCAGATATAAAACAAGGCATCATATCCTTGTTCTGAGTTCACAGTATAGAATGCTTCTATTTGACACATGCCTAATAGCCTCCTTTAAGTTTTATAAGCCTTTAATAACCCTAATTATGGGCACAGTATTCCATTAGGTGCTACAGAGCCATGTTCTGTATCCTTGAATTGCCTTCTTCTATTGCAAAGATTAGACATGAATGTATAAGAGAGCTAGATAATCATTCAATATGTGACAAATCAGTTGGTATGATGTGACGGAGGCTGTGTCTATATGAGCTGAGAGAATTAAAAACAAAGCAAACATACCATGGAGTGGGTTTGTTCAAAAAGCACTTTTTCTAAAGAACTAAACTTTTAGTTATACTCTGAAGAAACTCTACACAGTCTCACTCCATTTCTCTGGTCATCTCATCTTCCTATCCCCTATAATGACAGTTCTAATCTATGATACTCCTCTCTCCATCTCTCCTCTCACTGCCAAAAAACTGATTTCTTGCTTACTTCACATTTCTCAGAGTGAACAGAAGCCATAAAAATGGATTTTTCTCAATTTCTCACCATAAACATGTAAACGTAATGATATCCTTACACACCTGTGCTTACATATTAGAGATGTACCATGGCACACAGTCTTTGGATCTCAACCATCACCATCTTCTCAAAACATGTATATTGACTAGACCTCTCTTTCATATATTTAACTCTCATTCTAACAATACTACCATCAACATTTTTCAATGATGCATAAGATTTTATTAGTCCAAAGCATGTATTGTAACAACCCATCCCTTCATACCTTCTTCAACACCTACTACTTATAGAAACTACTCCATCAATGACTTTCACCATGGATAACCTATTGAACCCTTCTCAGTCTTTAATTCAGTGGGTTTCTCAGTCATATCAGCTTTTAAATATTCTCATTCTCATTCAGGAAAGCAAAAGCACCTTCCTTGACCTTGCATCTCTTGCAAGTCTTAAAGACTCTTCGAACTAGAGTAAAGAGATCAAGAAGGCAGAGGAGGAGAACTCAGAGCTCACGTCCCCCTCCCCCATAAACACATCAAAAACACACCTATGTGTGGAGTGATTCTCATTTAAAAGAAACTAGAGACTTGCCAAAGGGCCTAAGAAACAAGGTTGTAAGAAAGAGTCACATGGCATTGGATAGGAAGTGAGGAGAAACAATCAGGTTGGGGCCTGCAACCCTGAGAGGGGACACAGAAGAGGAAGAAGATTACATCAGCTCAGAGATTCTCCCTTGGCAGTGAGGGGTTTGAACCACATACTGTGTGTCCCCGCCCTGGGGTCTGACACTAGGAAGATAAGCCTTCAAGCTGGTTTGAAAACCAGTGAGACTAACAAGAGAGCTGTAAGAAACCTAGACTCCACTCATGAAGATCATGCATTCACTATATATAAGAAACAAGGCAGAGGAAGCAGACTGCCCTAGTATATACCCCAGCCTGA
The DNA here is from genome assembly GCF_054392235.1 of Sus scrofa. Taxonomy (NCBI): domain Eukaryota; kingdom Metazoa; phylum Chordata; class Mammalia; order Artiodactyla; family Suidae; genus Sus; species Sus scrofa. The sequence goes on from NC_139391.1 coordinate 19,117,176, forward strand.
GCCAAGCACCTGCTCCAGCCCTTCTTGTTCCACAATACAGCTCCATACTAGGACAAGAGCCCACATAACCAAGGGGAGTGCATGGTTGTGAGTGATGGAACCAGCTTGTCATTTGCTTAGATGTGGCTGATGCTTGCAGAGACCATACATCATGAATATTCTGTAACTCTGACTGGTGCTGGGCCCATGACAGTTCATGCATCAACCCACACTGAGCTCTAGTCTGTCTTGTTCTGGCACTGCTCCTCTCTGGATTGATGATGCCATTGCTGGGATGGGGGAGAGCACATTTAGAGGGAATAGAGCCAGTTTGGACTTGCCCTCAGAGCTGCCACTCTAGCAATATGGGGCCCAACCTGGCTCCCAGTAGGGTGGTAACAGCCACTGAGCAGAGAGGAAACCCTGCCACACGCTTGGTTCTGGCATTAGGACCTACATCTCCAGCCCCACATCCTACCAAAGTGATGGCTACCAGCACATCCTGGGGAAAGATGGGACTTCTGTTCATGTCAGGTCCAGCTCTCTCACCAGAGCCCCTGGGCACACACAGACTGTATAGGGATACTCCCTTACAAAATATCTCCTCAAGGCAAGAATAAGTAAATTTTTCATCTAATTTCATAGAGTTGGGGAGATAAGTAAAATGAGAAGACAGAGGCATTTATTTCACATAAAAGGTGATAAAAGCCTCTGAAAAAATGACTAATGAAACAGAAGCAATTTACCAGATAAAGAGTTAAAAGCATTAGTAACAAGAAAGCTAACCTAATTTGGGAAAAGAACAGATGAACATAGAGAGTATTTTAACAAAGAACTGGAAAATATATAAAAGAATCAGACCTGACGAATACAACAAAGGGGTGTCTGAGAAAACATCAAAAGCATCAACATTTGCATTACAGAGGTTCCAGAAGAAAAAGAGAGAAATTGGTTGAAAATGTGTTTGATGAAATTATGGTTGAAAACTTTCCAATCCTGAAGAAGGAAAGAGATATCCAGGTACATAAAGCATAAGGGTCCCAGACAAGATGAAGTTAAACAGACCTACATAAGAGCCATATAATAATTAAAATGGCAAAAGTTAAACATAAAAAGAAAATTCTAAAGGCAACAAGAGAAAAACAAAGAGTCATATACAAGGGAACCCTCATATGGCTATCAGCTGATTTTTATTTTTGCAGATATTCTGCAGACCAGAAGGGAGTGGCATGATATATTTAAAGTGCTGAAAGGGAAAAACTTGTAACCCAGGATACTCTGCTCAGCAAGATTATCATTTATAATTGGAGGATAAATAATAAAATTCTCAGACAAAAATACAACAGTTCATCAATGCTAAACCTACCCTAAAAGGAATGTTAAAAGGTCTTCTCTAAATGGAAAAAAAAGAAGTTTCTAGTGGAAAGGAAAAATACCACTAGTAAAGGCAAATTTAAACTAAAGTCTGTGGATCAACCTCTTAAATAAGCTAGTGTGAAAAATAAAAAGACAAAAAATTATAAAATCAACTAAAACTACAATTAACAGTGAAGGGACAAAAATGTAGAAGTAAAACATGACATCAAAGTGTAAAATGTGGGATAGAAGAGTAAAAAATGTAGATCTTTCAGAATGTGTTTGAACTTAAGTAACCACCAGTTTAAAAAAAAACAGATATAGTTATAGGCCATTATATATATGAACTCCAAGTTAACTACAATCAAAAACCCATGATACACATACACAAAAAAAAAGATAAAGGAACATTAGCACACCACTAATGAAAATTATCATCACTGAGAGGAAGATGGTAGAGTAGTAGGATGTGAGACTCATTTTTCCGACAAATACACTGAGAATGCATCTTCCTGGGGAACTATTCCCACAGAAAATTTTCCAAAAAGTTTAAAAGACCCCAGGATTATGATAGAGCAATAAAAATTCACAAAACCAGATAGGAAAAAAGAATAAAAAGAGAGAAGAGAAAAGAAGTGAGATGGGACTGCACCCCTAAGAGGGAGCTAGAAAGAGGAAATGTTCCTGCACCCTGGGAAGTTACCCCATCATCAAGGAGATCAATCAGATGGAGGAATAACTCTAGCAAATTGGTGTGAAGCAATTAAAATGGAAACAATCATCTACAAAGGGCAATGGTAAGGCAACCTTATGCAGGTGCCAACAGGTGTTGGGAACTAAAACTCTGGCCTTAGAGATCAGACTCAAAGAGAGCTGGGGCTGGCTAGATGGGAACAAAATGGAGTTGGTTTCATGGAAAAAGCATGCAGGGACTAGAGTATAGGTCAACCACATTTGAGGGCAGAAGCTGAGGCAACAGGCTTAGAGTCTAGGAGCCATTGTTTGGGGGTGCTGGAGGGAAGGGGCAGGATCCACTACTACAGCCTCATTCCCTGCATGCACTCTCAGGCTGCAGGACACTGCCTTCTTCAACTCTGGGAGCCATGTGGCAACAGCAGCTGCTTAGCAACAACTGGGAATCAGCCCCACCCTTAGGGCTACAGAGAACTCAAAGCAGATGGAATAAGTGCCTGGGGAAAGAATACAACCTCTGGGTCTCCTGCCAGAGGCTCCTCTGTTAGCTGTGCTTATTCCATGCCAGAAAAGCCAGGAGAGGGCTGCTGGTATATGTTCCTTGCCCAATCAGGAATAGCACAATCTCCTTGGCTCTGGCCAGTGGTTCTGCAAGGGCTTGTGCTAGTGGTACCCAACTACGCTAAAAGAGCAAAGAGGACCAGTGTGTACTCCCTGCAGGAGCTGCAAACCACCCCAGCAAGAAAAACCCAAACTCCACAGCTCCATGGGACCCATGGCAAATGACACCCCCTCTGTGCCAAGGGAGCCATGGGAAGCCCATTGGTATACACTCTGATTTGTGGTAGCTGCAGAGAGCATCTCTGCCAGCAGCCAGGTCAGGGTAGGGACCACCATAAGTGCATGTCCTGCATTTACAGAGAGAGTCTTTTTAGCCACAGTTAGGGGGCAGCCCCCCAACCTTTGGGGCTTCAGAGAGAGATCCCCAGAGTGTCCAAAAAAAGGAGAGTGACTGCAGAACGGTGCCTGCCCCTACAACTACAGAGAGCAATCCTAAGAGCCTCTCCATCAAAGGGAGGGACTGCAGGAGCAGCTGCTGACACGGCCAGCTGCAGGAAATAGTCTTGAGAGCTACCTGGCAGCAAGACAGGTTGCAGGAGGCATTGCTGCCCCTCATGCCACAAAACCAATTCTGTGAAGTTTGAATCACTGCCACATTCTTCACAGACTCCATCCCTAGCAGCCATCCAGCCCCAGGAGAGGTAGTGTGATACTGCTGCTCCCATCACATGCTCTAGGTACACGTTAACTGCTACCACCCCTGAGAACACCAAGACTGGGCACCTGCACCTGCTGTGGCATCTACATACCTGCTGTTGCATCTACATACCTGCTGTCAAAGGGACAATAAACATACAGGTAGACATTATGAGATGACAAAGAAGTAGCTTTCAGAAAAAGGAACAAAACAAAAACAACTAAATGATGAGGAAATATGCAACTTACTGAAAAAGAATTCAGAGTGATGATAGTAAAGATGATCCAAGATTTTGAGGGGAAAAAAGGAGAGCTAAAAGAAATGTTTAATGAAGAGCTAGAGGATTTAAAGAGCAAGCAAACTGAGGTGGATAGCACAATATCCAAAATGAAAAATACGCTAGAGGGAATCAATAGGATAACGAAGACAAAAGAACAAATAAGTGAGGTGGAAGACAGTGCCACAGAAAAGAATAAAGAAAAAAGAATGAAAAGAACTGATCAGTGTCTAAGAGAACACTGGGACAGCATTAAATGTACAAATATTTGCATCATAAGGGTCCCAGAAGGACAAGAGAGAGAGAAAGGGGCAGAGAAAATATCTGAAGAGGTTATAGCTGAAAATTTCCCTAATATGGGAAAGGAAACACTCACTCAAGTTGAGGAAGCACAGAGAATCACATACAGGAGAAACACACCAAGACACACTCTAATCAAGCAGACAAAAATTAAACACAAAAAAAATATATTAAAAGCCACAAGGGAAAAGCAACGAATAACATACAAGGGAAGCTCCATAAGGATAACAGCTACTTTTTCAGCAAAAACTCTACAAGCCAGAACGGAGTGGCAAGATTTATTTGAGGTGATGAAGAGAAGGAACCTAGAACCAAGAATACTCTACCTGGCAAAGTTCTCATTCAGATTTGATGGAGAGATCAAAAGCTTTTCAGTGAAGCAAAAGCTAAGAGAATTCAGCACCTTCAAACCAGTTTTATGACAATACTAAAGGAAATTCTCTAAGCATAAAAGGATAAAATCACAATTAGAAATAAGAATATTACAAATAAAAAAAGATCACTAGTAAAGGCAAAGATAATATAAAAGTAGGAAATCACCCATTGTCAAATACGGTATCAAAACTAAAAGCATGAGAAGAGGAGGAGACAAATGAAAAACATTGAAAATGCATTTGAAATTAGAAAACCAGCTCCCAGAAACAATTCAGCACACATATAGATGGTCATATCAAAATGTAACAGGAACCACAAATCAAAAAACTATAATGGACACACACATATAAAAGAAAAAGCAATCCAAACATAACACAAAAGATGGTCAGCAAATCACAAGAGAGGATGACAAAAAAAGGAAGAAAAGAAAAAAGGCCCAAAGTAACAATCCAAAATAATCTTTAAAATGGTAATAAGTACATACTTATCCATAACTACATTGAATGTAAATGGATTAAATGCTCCAATTAAAAGACACAGACTTGCTGAAAGGATACAAAAACAAGACCCATATATACACTGTTTACAAGAGACCCACTTCAGATCTAAGGACACATACAAACTTAAAGTGAGAGGATGGAAGAAAGTATTACACAAAAATGGAAATTATAGAAAAGCAGGAGTAGCAATACTCATATTAAACAAAATAGATTTTAAAATAAAGCGGGTCACAAGAGACAAAGAAGGACATTACATAATGATCAATCCAAGAAGAAGATATAACAATTATAAATATATATGCACCGAATAGACAAGTATCACAATATATAAGGCAACTGCTAACAGCCATAAAAGGAGAAATTGACAGTAACACAATAATAATAGGGGACTTACAGCAATAGAAAGATCATCCAGACAGAAAATAAACCAGGAAACCCAGGCCTTAAATGACATGCTAGACCAAATAGACTTAACTGATATCTAGAGAACTTTCCACCCCAAAGCAGCAGAACATGTTTTCTTATCATGTGTGCATGGAACATTCTCCAGGATATATCACATCTTGGGCCACAGATCAAGCCTTGGTAAATTTTTTTTAAAATGAAATTATTTCAAGTATTTTCTCTGACCACAATACTATGAGACTAGAAATCAACTACAGGAAAAGAGAAAAAAACCAACTCTTGAAATCTGACCAATATGCTACTAAACAACCAATGAATCATTGAAGAAATCAAAGAGGAAATTAAAAGATACTTAGAGACAAATAACAATGAAGATACAACAATCCAAAATCTATGGGACACAGCAAAATCAGTTCAGAGAGGGAAGTTTACAGCAATACAATCATATCTCAGGAAAGAAGAAAAAAATCAAATAAACAACTGAAACTTACACCTAAAACATCTAGAGAAGGAAGAACAAACAAAGCCCAAAATTAGTAAAAGGAAAGGAACATAAAGATTAGAGCAGAAATTAATGACATAGAGATAAGGAAAACAATAGAGAAGATTAATAAAACAAATACAAAGGATCATAAGAGACTACTATGAGCAACTGTATGCCAATAAAGTGGACAACGTAGAAGAAATGGGCAGATTCTTACAAAGATACAACCTACCAATACTCAACCAGGAAGAAACAGAAAATATGAATAGACCAACACAAGCACTGAAATTGAAAATGCGATTAAAATTTTTCCAAAAAACAAAAGTCCAGGAACTAATGGCTTCACAGGTGAATTCTATCAAACATCCAGAGAAGAGTTAATACCTATTCTTCTGAAACTCTTCCAAAAAATTGCAGAGGAAGAAACATTCCCAAGCTCATTCTATGAAGACACTGTCACCCTGATACCAAAACCAGACAAAGATACCACACAAAAAAAGATTACAGACCCATATCACTGATGAACAATATCACCAGCAAAAATATTAGCAAACTGCATCCAAATATATATTAAAAATATCATACATCATGATCAAGTAGGTTTTATGCCAAGGATGCAAGGATTCTTTGGTATCCAAAAATCAATCAGTGTGATACACCATATCAACAAAACTGAAAAATAAAAACCATATGATCAGAGTTCCCATCATGGCTCACCAGTAATGAACCCAACCAGTATTCATGAGGACATGGGTTCAACCCTTAGCCCTGCCCAGTGGGTTAAGGATTCAGCGTTTCTGTGAGCTGTGGTGTAGGTCACAGACATGACTTGAACCTGGCATTGCTCTGGCTGTGGTATATGCAGCAACTATAGCTCCAATTCAACCCCTAGCCTGGGAACTTCCATGTTGTGAGTGCAGCACTAAAAAGACAATATATATATATAATATATATATATATATTATATATATATGATCATCTCAATAGATGGAGAAAAAGTTTTGACAAAATTTAATACCCATTCCTGATAAAAATGCTCCAGAGAATGGGCATAGAGGGGAACTACCTCAACATAATAAAAGCCATACATGACAGTCCCATAGCTAACATCATTCTCAATGCTGAAAAACTAAAAGCATTTTCACTAAGATCAGGAACAAGACAAGGATATCCATTTTCATCAATATTATTCAACATAGTTTGGAAACCTAGCCATGGCAATCAGAGAAGAAAAAGATATAAAAGGAATCCAAATTGGAAAAGAAGAAGTAAAACTATCACTGTTTGCCAATGACATGATACTATACCTTAAAAATCCTAAAGACACTACCAGAAAACTGTTAGAACTCATCAATGAATTTAGTAAAGTGTCAGGATACAAAATTAATACACAGAAATCAATTGCATTTCTATATACTAACAATGAAAGATCAGAAAGAAATTAGGGAAACAATCCCATTTACCATTGCATCAAAAAGAATAAAAATATCTAGGAATAAACCCACCTAAAGAGACAAAAGACCTTACTCAGAAAACTATAAGATGCTGATGAAAGAAATCAAAGATGACACAAACAGATGGTAAGATATATCATGCTCTAACAATATTCTCTAAGAATATTCTCTAACAAAAGACCCTGAATAACCAAATCAATATTGAAAAGAAAAAAGTGAAAGTGGAGGAATCAGTCTCCCTCAATTCAAAGAATACTGCAAAGCTACAATCATCAAAACAGTATGGTAATGGCACAAAAACAGAAATATAGATAATTGGAACAGTTTAGAAAGCCCAGAAATAAAGCCAAGAACCTATGGTCAACTAATCTATGACAAATGAGGCAAAAACATAGAGTGGAGGAAAGACAGTCTCTTCAATAAGGGGTTCAAGGAAAGCTGGACAGCTACATGTAAAAGAATGAAATTAGAATATTCTCTAACACCATACACAAAAAATAAACTCAAAATGGATTAAAGATTTAAATGTAAGGCCAGGTAACATAAAACTCTTAAAGGAAAACATAGGCAGAATGTTTTTTGACATAAATCATAGCAACATTTTGTTTTCTCCACCTCCTACAATAATGACAGTGAAAATAAAAATAAACCAATGGGACTTAACTAAACTAAAAAGCTTTTGAACAGCAAAGGAAACCATTAAAAAATGAAAACACAACCCACAGAATGGTAGAAAATCTTTTAAAATGATGCAACTGACAAAGTTTAATCTCCAAAATATAAAAACAACTCATACAACTCAACAACAAATAATGAACAACCCAATCAAAAAATTGGGAGAAGACCTAAATAGACATTTATCCAAAGAAGACATACAGATGGCCAAAAGACACATGAAAAAATGTTCAACATGGCTAATTATTAGAGAAATGCAAATCAAAACTACAATAAGGCACCATCTCACACCAGTTAGAACAGGCATCATTAACAAGTCAACAAACAACAAAGGCTGGAGAGGTTGTGGAGAAAAGGGAACCCTTCTTCATCTTTGGTGGGAATGTAAATTGGTACAACTACTATGAAAAACAGTATGGAGGTTCCTCAAAAAACTAAATATAGAACTCCCACGATCCAGCAATCCCACTCCTGGGCATATATCCAGACAAAACATTCATTCAAACAGATATGCACAGCTATGTTCATCAAAGCACTATTTGCAATAGCCAAGACATGGAAAAAACCCAAATGTCTATTGACAATGAATGGATTAAATATGGTACATATATACAATGGAATACTATTCAGCCATAAAAGGACAAAATAATACTGTTTTCAGCAACATGGTTGGAACTAGAGATTCTCATATAAATGAAGTCAGAATGAGAAAGACAAAAACCATATGATATCACTTATATGTAGAGTCTAAAATATGACACAAGAGATCTATCTACAAAACAGAAAAAGATCATAGACATGGAGATCAGACTTGTGTTTGCCAGGGGACTCCGGGGGAGAGAAGGGGACAGATGGGGAATTTGGAGTTGGTAGATGCAAACTATTACATTTAGAATGGATAAGTAATGGGGTCCTACTATGCCTAGTCTCTTGGGTTCAAACATGATGGAACATAGTATGAAAAAAAATAATAATATGTATGTGTGGCTGGATCACTTTGCTATACAGCAGAAATTGAAAGAACATTGTAAATTAACTGTAATTAAAAATTAAAAAATCATCTAACTACAAGGGAGGAGACAAAAAGAATAACTAAGAAAACACTTAGAAAGTAAGAAACAAAATGGCTATAAGTACATATCTATCAATAATCACTTTAAATATAAATGGACCAAGTGCTGTAATCAAAAGACATAAGGTGGAGTTCCCGTTGTGGTGCAGTGGTTAGCAAATCCAACTAGGAACCATGAGGTTGCAGGTTCGATCCCTAGCCTTACTCAGTGGGTTAAGGACCCAGCGTTGCCATGAGCTGTGGTGTAGGTTGCAGACATGGCTCTGATCCTGCATTGCTGTGGCTCTGGTGCAGGCCGGCAGCTACAGCTCTGATTAGACCCTTAGCCTGGGAACCTCCACATGCCGCGAGAGTGGCCCTAGAAACGGCAAAAAGACCAAAAAAAAAAAAAAAAAAAAAAGCAAAAGGAAATGAAAAAAAAAATTAACTACAAAAGACATAAGGTGACTGATTGGACTTTAAAAAAAAAAGACACATGTGTATACTGCTTACAAGTGATTTACTTCAGACTTAAGGATAATACACAGGCTATAAGTGAAGAAATGGAAAAAGATAACTCATGCAAATGAAAACAATACGAAAGTAGATGTAGCAAACTTACACTAGACAAAACAGACTATAAAAAAAGTTCATAACAAAAGAAAAATAAAGGCATTAAATAATGATAAAGTGATCAACATAAGAATAGGATATAACACTTATTAACATATATGTACTAACATAGGAATATGTAAATATATAATTCAAACATTAAATGACATAAAGGTAGAAGTTGACAATAATGTCATAGTGGTAGTACCACTCAAATTATGTCAATGGACAGACCAGCCAGAGAGGAAATCAATAAGGAAACAGAAGTTTTAAATTATATATTAGATCTATTGGACTTAGTAGATATCTACAGGACATTACATCCAAAAAGGAGAAAATACATTCTTTTCAAATGCACATGGAACATTCTCTAGGATAGACCATATGCTAGGCCACAAAAAAAAATTCAACATTTTAAGTGGATAGAAAGTATAGCAAGCATTTTTTTCCCCAACCACAACAGTATGAAACTAGAAATCTATTACAGGAAGAAAAATGGGAAAAACACAAATACATGGAGACTAAAAAACAAGCTATTAAAAAAAATATAGTCAATGAAGAAATCCAAGTGGAAATCAGAAAATGCCTAAAAACAAATGACTATAAAACACAATACTCTGATAAGATTCAGCAAAAGCAGTTCTAAGAGGGAAGTTTATAGTGATATAAGCCTTCCTCAAGAAACAAGAAAAATCTCAAATAAATGACCTAACCTACCACCTAAAGGAATTAGGGAGGAAAAAGCCTGAAGTCAGCAGAAGGAAGGAAATAATAAAGACTGGAGATGAAATAAATAGAGAACAAAAAATAATAGAAAAGATCAATGAAACTAGAAGGTGGTATTTTGAAAAGATAAACAAAATTATTAAGCCTTTAGCCAGGTTCATCAAGAAAAAAAGAGAGGATCCAAATAAGAAACGAAAGAGGAAAAATAACATATCAAAGAGGTACAAAAAAATCATGAGAACACTATAAACATTTATATGCCAATAAATTGGACAAACTAACAGATTTCTATAAATATAAATCTCCCAAGGCTTAGTCAGGAAGAAATAGAAAATCTGAACAGAACTGACCTACTGAATGGGAGGAAATATTTGCAAATGATATGAGTGATAAGGCATTAATATCCAACATATGTAAATAGATCATAGAACTCAATATAAAAAAAACCCTATTTAAAAATGAGCAGAACTGTATAAACATTTTTCCAAAGAGGAAATGCAGGTGGCCAACAGACACAAAAAGAAGCTCAACATCACTAATCATCAGGGAAACGGAAATCAAAACCACAATAAAGAGTTCCCAGGTCGCCTAGTAGTTACTGGCATTGTCATTGCGGTGGCTCAGGTTACTGCTGTGGCTTGGGTTAGATCTCTGGCCTGGGAATTTCTGCATGCCATGGGCATGACCAAAGGAAAAAATAAAACAATACAATGAGATATCACCTCATACTGACCAGAATAGCTGTCATTAAAAAAAAAAAACACACAAATAAAAAATTGTGGCAAGTGTGGAGAAAAGGGAAACCTCATACACTGTTGGTGGGATTGTAAACTGGTGCAGTCACTGTGGAAAACAGTACAGAGATTTCTCACAAAACTAAAAACAGAACTACCATATGACAGAGCAGTTCTACTCCTGGGTATATATCAAATAAAATAAAAATACTAATTTGAAAGGATACAGGCAACCTAAGATTCATAGCAGCATTATTTACAGTTGCCAAGATAGGGAAACAACCCATGTGTCCATCAATAGATGAAAGGATACAGAAGATGTGGTACACACACACACAAAGGAATACCACTCGGCCATAAAAAAAAAAAAGAACAAAATTTTGCCATCTGCAGCAACGTGGATGGACTTGGAAGGCATTATGCTAAGTGATGTAAGTCAGAAAGAGAAAGACAAACATCAAATGATATAATTTACATGTGGAATCTAGAAAATACAACAAACTAGTGAATATAACCAAAAAAAGCAGCAGGCTCACAGATACAGAGAATAAACTAGAGGTTCCACTGGGGATGAGGCACAGTATAGGCATGGGGTAGTGGGAGGTACAAACTTTTGGGTGTAAGATAGGCTATAAGGATGTATTGTACAACAAGGAGAATATAGCCAATATGTTGTAATAATTGTAAGTGGACTATAAATTAATAATTAATAAATAAATGAAAATCTGAACAGACTGATCACTAGCACCAAAATTAAATTTGTATTCCAAAACCTCCCAGCAAACAAAGGTCTAGGACCAGATGGCTACATAGAGCAATTCTACCAAACATATAAAGAAGAGTTAATAACTATCCTTCTCAAACTATTTCAGAAAACTGAAGAGGAGGGAACACTCCCAACTTAATTCTGCTAAATACGAATAAAACAGAAAATTAAATTCTATTAAAACAGAAAGTTACAGGCCAATATCTCTGATGAATATAGATGCAAAAATCTTCAACAAAGTTCCCTGATTCTCCAGCACAAGGTTATAAAAAACTGTATTCCCTTCCAAAGCCTAGTTTCTTTCTCAGGTTCTGTGAGCGGTCCTGATACACAGAAATAGATGAGATTCTTTTGTTGGTGTCTTATAGGTCTCCCTATGCACCTCAAGCTTTCTCAGAGTCATAAAACTTCTGTCTGTGTATTCTTTAGAAAACTGCTTTTGGGCAAGACTTTGGACATTAAGTTTTAGCTCAGAATGCATTTTTGCTTCCAAGTTATAAATAGAGTACAACTTTTTAATGAAACTGCTGACACAACCTAAAGAACAATGGTGTATGACCAAATACATTGAAGAAACAAACTAGTTATTTCAACAGAGTGAGTATTAGTATATTTAGGGAGATAATATTTATAGGATGTGTTTAATTAAGTCATGGATATTAAATTATGGAAAATTTTTACTTAACCAAAATGCAATCTAAAATGGTCCTTAAGATCAGTTAGCATTTTTTTCCCCTGTGGTTGGGCTATTTAGCCAATCCAGACTTGAATGGCATTGATTTTTTTAATGAGGTGTTTATTCTGAGTTGGTGGAAAATATATGGGTCAGTAAATGAAATATTCAAATGTTTGTATACATTTTTCCTCATTGCTATAATGGAAGAGCAGTTGTTATGAAACCTGCTCCTTCTCCACCTTCTCCAACCATGCTTAAGTTTGGGGTTTTGATTAGGTGCATTTGTTATATCTTTTGCTGCTGAAACCAGTCCATTAATCCAGGCTGGGAGGGGCTGTTTTTATGAAGCAGTCTGGGTAACTACGCTGCCTGCTGCCAATGGGACCTCCTTGAGGAGCTGAAGCAATTAATGTTCCATTTCTGTGTCAAGCACTGCTAAAAGTTTTCTTCAGGCCAAAGTTTGTCCAAACATTTGTACAATTCCGCAGAGGTCTGGAGTCGCTGGAGGCTGCTTCAAGAGGTTTGTCACTGACACCTGCTCTGTTCTGGTCATAGGAAGCTGGCTGCTGCTAGAGGCATGGCCTCATGGAATAGCTTCCTCTGTTTGGACTACCTGAGGCTAAATCTAATGAGGCAAGCCTGAGCAGGGGATGAGCACAACCAGAAGAACAGCACAGAGAGTCAGAATGGCAAGCAGGTATAAGGAAGTCTCTGACAAGAACGCCCATATATCTTCTTTGTATAATTCAGTTATTTAAATAACTGTTATTTAGATTTCTAGGTTCATTATAAATAATTTGTAATATACAAAAATACATAAAGAATCAATGTTTTTAAAAGCCTATAATCATTACTATTCAGAGATCCCCCCATTCATATGTTGTATGGCCTTTATTCAAATGTTTATTTGGGGCAATATACCCATCCCATGAATAACATTGAAGAAAAGTTCCTCAAGAAGATGTGTGCAGTTTAGGATTTCCAAGGTGGGATTATTCACTTGGAAGAGCTGTCATTCATGACTCATATCTTTAGTGGGTGTATGAATAGCCACCAACACCCAAACCAAGGGCACTTGATGATGTCTCTATTTGTTTCACAGTGATCTAAAAACATCAAATAAAAGGAAATAATATGATAGTTGGGAAAGGTTTCCAGAGGAGTTCAAAAGATATTTATTTACACTGTTTATAGGAAAAGAAGGGAAATTCCATTATAAGTGCACTGGACTTGGCACTTCACAACCAAACCTATCATATATGTTTCCAGAGGCTCTCTCACCACTCAGTGCTGAAACACATTCTCTCAGGAATTCAAGTAGCCAAAAAAGAATATATCCATGGCTCCAAATTCACAAATGACTTTCAAAGATATAGAAATTATAATGCAAATCATTGTTAGAAATAATTCAACCTTTATGCTTAAAAAAACTCACTCACATGAAAGACAAATACCATATGATATTGCTTATATCTGGAAGCTAATATGTGGCACAAATGAACTTATCTACAGAAAAGAAACAAACTCATGGACATGGAGAATAGACTCGTGGTTGCCAACGGGGAGGGGCAGGGGATAGATGGACATCAAATTTGGGGTTAGTAGATGAAAACTATTGCATTTGAAATGGATAAACAATGAGATTCTGCTGTATAGCCCAAGGAACTATATCTCATAATTTGTGTTAGAATATGATGGAGGATAATGCAGAAAAAAATGTATATATATATATATATACATATGCATAACTAGGTCACCCTGCTGTACAGCAGAAATTGACAGAACACTGTAAACCAACTATAATAAAAATTTTTAAAAAAGAAAATTAACTCAAACATTCAAACTCCATAGCTTTCATTTATATCTTACACCATCCAAGTAATCTGAAAGTAAGCCAGAGTCCGTTGCTCAAGTGCCTTTGGTGAGGCAAATATAGGTCTCAAACTGTAACCATCTTCAGAGTTCTACTATGCTGATAACAATAACACCATAATAATAACAAAATCAACATTTACCAACTACCTACTATATGCTCTAATGTAGGCATATTGCATATATTATCTTTAATTCCGAAGATAATCTTGCAAGGTACGTATCAATATTCTTATTTCACAAATCAGAAAAGGGAGACAATGAGATGTTGAAATTCTTACTGAAGTTCATATGCCTCGTGAGAGAACGGAGATCTCAACAAGTTCTGCTTAATTATAAAACTCATACACCCACTACAATGAAACACCCCCTCTTTGAGTGATAAATGAAAAGTTTAATAGGAAGAATGCTAACCTACACTGAAAACCTCATGTGATGCCAATATATGCCAATGGCTTGTACTACTAAAAATCAGTGACACTACAAACCCCAAGGTAAAGCTCCTTTTACATATCACCAGGGCTCCCTGTTACGCCTTCAGTTTCTCTAGCCCCCTCAACACCATCTTTGTCTCTGCCACAAATTCAAACCAATAACAGTTGCTTCAGTTGGAGAAGAGAGGTATGAGCTGAAACATGCCACTATCTGCTCATCAATCAAAACCATCAAATGTGTGTTTCCAAATATGAATCTTCCAGAGAACTGAAGTTTTTCCTCTGAATTATGTTTTTGTCTTTCGTACATTTTTTTAATTTGCAAATTTTTAGTAGCTACACTTAGAAGTCACAAAGGTAATTATTCTCCAAAAAAATCTTTAGGCATAATTTTAGATTTTTATATATTGACTCGTGGCCAACATTTTTGAAAATCAGTTAAAATACTAAGTGTGTGTGTGTGTGTGTGTATATATATATATATATATATATATATATATATAATACTAAGTTATAGTTTGCAGCTACAAACCCCAAACTCCCCATCCATTCCACTCCTTCCCTCTTCCCCTTGGCAATCACAAGTGTGTTCTCTATGCAAACTATTACATTTAGAATGAATAAGTAATGAGGTCCTACTGTACAGCACAGGGAACTATAGCCAATCTCCTGGGATAGAACATGATGGACAGTATGAGAAAAAGAACTATCTATAGTTTTCTAGAACTACAGAAAGTATGTATACACACACACACACACACACACACACACACACACATGAATGATTGGGTCACTGTGCTGTACAGCATAACACTGGCACAACACTGTAAATCAACTATAATTTAAAGAAAAAGAAGGGCAGATACCTTATAACAGAGAATTTCTAATTCCTTCCACCTCTTGTGATATTTCTATCATTTAGTCCACATATCCATATGCTATAATTTCTTAACACATTATTAGTATTGCTTGAAAAAAGTTTTATTTTAGATCAATTAAGAATAATAAAACAAAGAATAATAAAAATAAAAATTTACCTATTTTAAAAATTAAGTTATAATGTACCCATGCCCCATCACACAGTTACTCAGAGTTTAAGGGCTTGTGCTTGCTTTTAACATTTGCATCTTTCCTCACTATTGGCTTCCACTTCCCATGGCTGCTAATGTCCTAGGCTTTAGGAATATCTTCTCCTGAATTTCCATATACCTGTTCTAATTATTTGGATCTTCTAATGAATAATTAGTAATTAGTAAAAAGTGGCCATGATTATTATAAATGTATCTAAATCAGCTCCGAAATAAGGTATAATGGGTCTTTCACATTCAAACATGTGCCTGAGAAATATTAAGAAGCTCACACAGTAAGGTCATGGAAGAGTTACCCTGTAAATGAGTTGTGAGCATTGAAATATTGATTTAGACCATTTCAACACTATTTTTATTTCTAGATGATTCTTAGTTTATTACTACACAATTAGGGTTGCTGAATACTAAGTAAGCAAAACATTATTTAGTAAATACAGCTGAAGCTTCCTTAAGTTGATTTCAAAGAGAACAAAAACTCAATTTTTCCAGGAATTTTTCTGGACATAGAGACAAAGCCCTTGAAGTGGGAAGTCCATAGAACCACCACTATAGCTTCTTGTGAATTCTTAATGATTTATGTATTATTGAATCATTATATTCTATATTAGCATCCCTCCACAAACCTATGAAAAACAATCTCATAGCTTATATAGCTCTGTCATGGAATGATCTATGAGAGAAACTTTTATATTTAATGTTTATATCAACTGATGAAACTAAGAAGAGGGAAGATAGATCCTTGCAATACTCTAAAAGAAAACCCATGATAAAAATTACTCTAGCTCTGAAAAGAAGGACATAACTAAATTTTTGAGTAGTCAGATTTATTACAACCCTCTTTACATAGTGGTTATCTATGCAGTCTTCCTCTCTAAATAAATTGTATAAGATTAGAAATCCTGACATACTAACAAAGGAGACCTTTAAAGGTGCTACTATGGCTGCCAATACGGTTGCCCGACAATGCAATGTCACCCAACATTCAATATATAGAATCCAGGTGGCACCTTCCACGACACAAGGCACAGCTACTGAGAAACTGGTCTCTTGAATTCATTATTTTCCACAGAAACTCACGAGCATAAAGTTGCTCAAGAGAGATGGTGAATTATATCAAAAAAGCACCAGATTGGGTACCCAAAGAATACCAAAAAAAATTTTTTGTGATACTAAAAAAAACAAAAATTAGCTTCAGTTTTCTCATCTGTCAGAGAAGGGAAGAGATATCCTTTGGCAAATTCAAGTGTGGATTATGAATAGATAGAATATACTTTCAGGAATCTTAGAAAAGTTTTGCTTAATGTTCTCAATATAAGCCAACATTCTTTCAGCACATGAAAATTTTACGTTAAAAATAAATATCAAAAGAAACACATAAACAATCAAACAAAATCCCTCTTTCATGATAAAAAATACTCAATAAATTAGGAATAAAAGAGAACTTCCTTGATATGCTAAAAGTTATCTATAAAAAAACCCCACAGCTAACATCATATGTAATGATGAAACACTGAACTTTCCCCTAAAATCAAGAACAAGATAAGAATGTGAGTTCTCGCCAATTCTATTTAATATTGTACTGAATTTTCTAGCCAAGGCATCTGGGCAAAAAATGAAATATAAGGCATCCAGATTGTAAAACTATCTCTTTATGCAGATGGTATCATCCTGTATATAGAAAAACTAAGGGATTCGCTTTTTTAAAAAGCTATTAGAACAAAGAGGTTCAGCAATGTTACAGGGTATAAGAACAAGAAATAAAAATTGATTGTATTTTCATACACTTGCAATGACCAGTTTGAAAATGAAATTAACCAAAAAAAACTCATTTATAACAGTATTACAAATAATTAAATGCTTGGAAATAAATTTAACAAAAAATATAAAAACTTATACTCTTTGAAAATTGTAAAATATTGTACAAAGGAACTGAAGAAAACCTAAATAAATGGAAAAACATTTATGGGATCAGAAGATTTAATATCGTTATTAATTGCAATATTCCTCAAATTAATCTACAGATTGAAAGCAACCTTTATAAAAATCCCAGATACCCTTTTTGTAAATTGACAAGCTGATCATAAAATCCACATAAAAATGCAAGAGACCCTGAATGTCCAAAAGAATCTTGATAAAGAAGAACAGAGTTGAAGATACATAGTTATTGATTTTGAACTTAGGATAAAGCTACAATAAATAAGATAGTATGGTACTGAATAAAGATTGCCATATAAATCAATGGAATAGAATTGAAGGTCCATAAATAAATCTTTATATTAATAGTAAATTGATTTTCGACAGGGATGCAAAGGTAATTCAATGGGGAAAGCAAATATTTTTCAATAGATGGCCAACTATATACACTATAAACACACAAAAAATAACTCAAGATAGATCACAGAACTAAATGTAAGAGCTAAAACTATTATTAGAGGAAAATATAGGAGTAAATCTTTTTGACTTGGTTATGTGAAGTTTCCTCAGATATAAAAGGTGACAAAGAAAAAGATAAATTGGGGAGTTCCCGTCGTGGCGCAGTGGTTAACAAATCCGACTAGGAACCATGAGGTTGCAGGTTCGGTCCCTGCCCTTGCTCAGTGGGTTAACGATCCGGCGTTGCCGTGAACTGTGGTGTAGGTTGTAGACGCAGCTCAGATCCCGCGTTGCTGTGGCTCTGGCGTAAGCCGGTGGCTACAGCTCCAATTAGACTCCTAGCTGGGAACTTCCACCTGCTGTGGAGCAGCCCTAGAAAAGGCAAAAAGACCAAAAAAAAGAAAAAAAAAAAAAAAAAAAAAAAGGAAAAAGATAAATTGGACTTCACCAAAATTTAAAAATCTTGTGCTTTAAGTGATACTATTTAAAGTTGAGTTCTCCTTGTGGCTCAGCAGTAACAAACCCTGCTAGTATCCATGAGGATGCGGATTTGATCCCTTGCCTCGCTAAGTGGGTTAAGGATCTGGCACTGTTGTGAGCTGTGGTGTAGGTCGCAGACACAGCTCAGATCCCGCATTGCTGTGGCTGTGGTGTAGAGGTCAGCTGCAGCTCTGATTCAGCCCCTAGCCTGGGAACTTCTGTATGCAATAGGTGTGGCCCTTAAGAGACCAAAAAAAAAAAAAAAAAAAAAAATCCATGTAGTAGTACAAAATATTTACAAATCATATATCTAATAGGTGATTAGTATTAAGAATATACAGAGCGCTCCTACAACTCAAAGATTTAAAGATTCCTCCCCCCAAAAAAATCCAATAATGAAGCAGGTAAAGGAACTATAAAGGCATTTCTCTAAAGACAGCCAGTAAGTATATTAAAAAAATGTTCAATATATCACAATTAGGGAAATGTAAAGCAAAACCACAATGAGATACTACTTCATACCCACCAAGATGACTACAATAAAAATGACACATAACAAATTCCGATGAGGATATGGAGAATTGAAACCTTCGAACATTGCAAGTGGGAAAATAAAAGAGTATAACTGCTCTACAAAACAATCTGGTAATTCCTAAAAAGGTAAACAGTTACCATACAACCCCATAATTCCTCTCGTAAATATGCATATCCAAGAGAATGAAAGACATATATGAATACAAAAACTCGCCTGGAAATATTCATAGCGGCATTATTCATAATATAGAAAAAGGGCAAACAACACAATGTCTACTAGCTGATGAATGAATAAACAAAATAAAGAGTGTCCACACAATGGTGTATTTTTCATTAAGATAAAATAATGAAAAACTGACACATGCTACAACATGGATAAACCTTGATATTATGTCAAGAGAAAGAAGCCAGTCACAAAAGACCACATATTTTATAATTCCATTTATAGAAAATGTCGAGAATAAGCAAATCCATAGAGATGGAAAATGGTTTAGTGATTACCAGGAGCTAGAGGGAGGAGGAGTCAGGAGAGTCTGATGATGAGCATGGAGTTTCTTTTAAGGTCATGAAAATGTTCTAAAATTGGTGGTAGTGAGAGGAGCACAACTTTGTCAATGCATTAAAATCACTGAATTGTGCATTTTAAATGGAAAAATTGTCTGGCGTGTGAATTATATCTCAGTAAATCTGTGGAAAAAAATAAAAATGCTGATGGAAAACAACAACCAAAAAAAAAAAAATCCCAAATATCCATAGGAAAAATATCATAAGGATTTCTATTAGTTCTGTGTTCAGTTAGATTCTTGGCTGTGACGCCAAAAAGAGAAGGGTGGAAGAGGTAGGTGAATGCTGAGACCCCAACATCAGTCAAGATGGGCAAAGAGGGAATTCGAGGGAAATGTGCAAATGTGCAGAAAGAGGTAGCTGGGACAATGAGCACAGTTTGCTGATTTCAGTTCTACCGTGGGCCTACCTTCTGCTCCCAGGTGGTTACCTACCATTTCTCCATTTAGCTTCTCACATCTTGCCAGCAAACTCTGGACTTGGAACGTCCATCTCTGCACAGGGAATGCTGGGTACGTGTTTACAGGTTTTTTGTTCTATACTTTGTATAGTTTTTATCTGTGCTCCCTGGAAATGTCCTTTCCTATCTCCCATAAACCAATACCACCCCCAACTCCATAAATACTGTGGGTTCCCTTTCTGAGTGTGTTTCAAAGATCATTGTAACAACATTGTTTGATATGAATCCTGAAGTTCCCAGTAGGCTCTTTCAAACCTAGAGAGGAAACCAGTATAAGTCCAAGGTACTATAAGGGACAGAAGGGGTGGGGTGAGGATGGAATGTATCCATTTTCTCTATCTAATCTTCCTCTCACTTTGCTTGATTTAAAGCCCTGACTACAGCCCAGTTGGTATCAGAGACATTCCACAGAGTACACATTTCTTAAAGTGCATGTTAATTTTTCTAAGATAATTTCCCCTCTGGATTCTTTTCTAACCCATGGCTACCACCCGTATGGCCAGATGCACTCTAATCCCCATGCAGGCCAATTTAGGCTCTGTGCTCTGTAATCTTCCATAATTTTGCTAAAATTGTGATCATCTGATAATGTCCTGAATTTTTGTTCTATAAAGGAACTGCTGATGGTATGAAAACCTTGTCCTAAAAAATAAAAATTGTATCCAGTTTTTGGAAAGAAAATACTCGTCAAAGCCATCCTGGGTGTCATTTCCCAGCAGCAGAGTTCGCTCAGCCGGTGCTGTGTTCATAGGAACTCGGGAAACACCCAGAGAACAGACACAACATTATTTATTTTATGACTGGATTGGATGTTTCTACATGCCACAGTCTGGGTATTTATTTGGGCTGTATATAAAATGAAGTCATGCAATGCATTGTGGGGGGAAAAGTGCGAGAGAAGTTATCAGAACAAGGAGGAAAAAAAAGCTTTGCGCTATCATAGAAGAGTTTAGGCATATTGTATTAACTGGTTTCAATTAGAGTGAATGATGCCAACTGTGGGTGATGGGAGGTGGCCTTGAAGAACATGCTGAAACAATTAACACTTTAAAATAACATCTCCTCTGGTTTCTTTGAGGAATGTCTGTTTTTATTGATTTCCCATAAAAGAGAGAAAATTTACTTTCATAATCTAGAGAGACAGGGTAGGGAAATGTTAATATGCTTTTAAATTAAAAAGACTATCTAGGCCCTCTTCCAAAATGGCTTTATATTACTCAGAATACAAACATCTCTTGTTAACATGACACTCCTATATCATCAGTTCCTGGCTGTCAGAAGGCAGAATGTTTCTTTTCAAGAGCTTCAAGATTTCTCCTTTTAAAATCATCAAGAGTTGTACATTAACCCCTGGAAACTTTTCCTGTTCCAGCCTGAATCCCTTTCTGAAGAAAGGGCCCTCCTTAATAAATCCAGATAAATATCCCTAGGTTAATAAGGAGTCATTGCCTGTTTTTTACACTTTTCCTCACCAATTCATACTGCGCTAGCCACTTTGTTCTAGAATGACCGATCCTTTTCTTTCTTTCTCTTACTTCTTATCAAGCAATTACCATATGCCAAGTGCTGTGTTAACACTTATTATCCATTATCTCATGTAAATTTCAAAATGCCGTTATATGTGTAAATTCAGAGAGATAAGTAAATTATCTAAGGTTATATGGCTAGTAAGTGGCAGAATTCATATTTTCACGCAAACCTCATTCGACTCCAAAGCTTATATGCTTAACTATTACCAAATATTGCATCTTCTCTGTCTTCCAAAATCCACCTTGAGGCAAATCTCCAATACTGAAAAGTTATAGTTTTTAGTACCGACAACTTTTATAGCATGCATTACCCATTATTATGATCATTTGCATGTATAGTTCCCTGCTCTATCCTGAAGAATCCAAGTCAGAAGAATCTAACTCCCAAAATATGGTCAGCAAATGCATCTTGAATGAGTAAATGAGAGTTGATGGATTCACAGTGCAGTGTTCTTATTTGCCGATGCTTATGATATTTGAAACTATTTCATATATTTACAGATGAATATTACATACATATATATATACATAAATACATACATATAACAATATCCATAAGTTCCACAATAGCAGAGATTTTATTTTCAACTTAGCTTTTAGAAACATCTCTCAGGACATTATTTTTCAATTTCCAGGGACTAAGGAGAATGCAAACATCAAAGTAATTATTCTAGATAATCGTGTGTACTTATACATAATGTGTCTAATCAATAAAATCATAAATTACAGCCATTTCTAAGTAATGCTTATTAACTAAGGATTGGGGAAATTCCTCAAAGTGACCAAAATCACGCAGAAGCCACAGCCATACTTAGTGGTCCAGAGACATGCCCTGAAATGCAGCAGCCGCTCAAGCCTCCCTCAGCTGGTTAAGTCTAAGGTTGGTTGTTTCCACTTGCCAGAAACTTAAGTTTTGTTCACTCCAGGTTCAGAGATCTGTCTGTCTTCCCCTGAGTCCTAGAACCTGTGGGTCTCTTCTCATTTGTTTACAAGTGGCAGGGGTTCAGGTAACCGCTACGTGCATGATCGTGATCATACAAACCAAAGAGCATACAACCCAATTAAATTTAAAATGGAAAAAAGAATGTACACATGTATGTGTAACTGGGTCACCCTGCTGTACAGGAGAAAACTGACAGAACACTGTAAACCAGCTATAATGGAAAAAATGAAAATCATTATAAAATAAAATGAAATGCAAAAAAAAATTTTTTTTAATGGCGATGTAAGGAAGGGGTCATTCTAGTGCTTAATGCAGCCATACAAGGGGTACTGTCACCCTTTGCACTAGGGAAGACATTTCCTTTATAATTATTCAGGGATTATAAATATGTCCGTGTTTCTGTATAATTACTGGAGGTAAAATTTCTGTTCGGCTTGAACCCCAATATTCACACTGAAATTTCTGACTAAAAGGAAAAGTCTTTAAAATATACCTTTTGGTCGTATTGTGGAGTACTAAAAAAGAGAACATCCAGGAAGAGAGTGAGCGAAAAGTAACAGAAGTATAGAAGTCATGTTCAAGGCAATGTGTAGCTGTTGACAGGCATTTGCAAAGCAATTTGGAGAAAGAAGTCTTCTTAGGAAAACCAGGGATAAAAGATCAGCCCCTAAAATGACCCTGGGGGCAAATGCACTCACAAAGACCAGGGCTCTTAGGAAAAAGAGTAATAAAGCCCAATTATAAGGATACAATCATTCTAGAGCAAAACACCAAGAAAGAATAGGGCAGTGGGGAGAGAAATACAGGAAAGAATCAAGTAAATTTGAAAAATGCATAAAGCTAACAGAAACTATCCATTTAATTATGAATGTAAGTGTGTCTTAACTTATTTATAGCCTGCTTCAGCCCACAGAGGATTTGAGACAGATAAGGCATTCTCTAACACAGGAGGCTAAGATTTTCTCTAATTCCTGAGAGATGAGAAAATGGAAATTAATACCAGAACTACTTTACATATCATATGTAGTTTTGTTATATAAGTATGCTTTTGCCAACTATATAGTTAAACTGTCCGTACTTCTCATTCTCTGGTATGGATTAAGTCAATACCAAATTATTCTTTGCTCATTTTATGTACCTAAGTTTTGTGCATAATTAGATATTTGAAATGAACAGACTATTCTACATCATCAAAAACCCACAGTTCTGAGTGCTTCTTTCTGCCTGAGACCCTACTCATTACATCAGTTCTAGTGGGAGTTTCATAAATGTTGCTGACAGGGGATGCTAGTTAAGGGAGTTGACTGAGAGTAAACCAAAGGGCAATAAACTCCCCCAAATAAATGAAATAAAGCAAAACAAAATCTAGAGAACTTGAGGGGAAAAGTAACTTACTGATTATCAGCAGGTTATTGGGACCTTCCCATAAAATCAAAATGAGCCTGGAGTAAGCAAAAATCTCAAAGGGAAGATACACGGCAGCTCAAGGGAGCTCAGCAACTGAAGTTCACAGGATAGTTTTCCAAACCACTGTCATTCACATCATTCAATACTGATGGCTACCAGTTTGATGTCTTTCTGGTACAAAATTCCACTTCCCAGGAGAGAGATTCAACATAGCTCACCTGGGATTAGGTATTTACCTCTGGATTGGTCGGCTATGGCCAGTGATAGACTCACAGAGCCCAGACATGACCACTGGGAGCCTACCTTTGTAGACTGGGGTTCCTGACAGAGAAAGCAGAATTATTACGGGTTTTGCAATTCCCCCAAAAAGTGTCTGCCACAATGGGAGATTATTACTTTTAAGTAAACAGCAAAGGGAATTTCTGTAACCAGCAATTCCCAATTCCATAGCAGGGACAAGAAGAAACATCTTTCTGATGATCTCACCTGACTATAGCATTGAAAATCAGACTTGAAGGTTGGCCTTTCTGACCTGTGATCTTCAGGAAGTGTCTTAAATGAAGTCATCTATTTGGTCTTCGGGGTCCTACAAAAAGACCTAATCTGGGATTCCCAGATCCTAAGCAGTCCAACTCCAAGGCAATAATAAAGAATGAACTATTTCTAATAATCCAAAAGACAGAATTATAACAATGGAGAGACTTGCAATAAGATGGCACAAAGTAACTAAAATGTTTAATTTCTTTAATTTGGGGCTGAAGTTATCAGTGTCTTGGAGGGGCAGCTGCTAATCAGAATTGTTACTGGTGTTACGCATGGATATATTTGATACAATGGGGCCACTATCTTATGTATCTTTGTATCTCTAGCAATCAATCAGCACAGTACCTGACACAGTAGAATCACACTGCTAAATTTTGTCTAGTTTGAAAACAAAACTCCTCAAAACACATAGTCAATGGTATTCTGAAGGAAAAAGTACAAAAGGACACTTGAAGGTGAGAAGTGGAAACCACCCACCTGAGAGAGTAAAAATGTATTTTTTCCTCTTTAGCGAGAAATGTGAGAGTTGTAAAATAATTTACTAAAACTTACTATGAAGAGGAAATCAACAGACTGAAGATTCATGTATTGAATCTGCACTCCCAGAGCTCCTACCATATACCAAGGATTTACCTAGATGTAGGAACAGTAGGACCCGGGAGAGCACATGGTCTCCTTGGAGAAAAGGAGAGTAAATCAGTAATTTGAAACAACATCATCAGAGTAAGTAATTCATCAAAAGGAGTGAGTGATGAAGAAATAGAATTATTAAAACTCATCCTTTCTCTGGCATCAGCAGAGTCCCTAAGCATTCACTCCCCTCTGACCATCTGCTCACAAAAGTGTGACATTTTTATTCTTCATCTCCAGCAAGTCTGGGCTGCCTCCGCACTGCAGGAATGCCTCCAAAATTTAGCATCATCATCTCTCTTTCATTAAGGACGATCCTTCCTTTTCTTCCTTTCATAGATAAAGAAAGAGGCTTCACTGTCTCACGCAATCTGCATGAAAAGTAGGCTCCCTCAGGCCTACGACCTTATCCCACAGTCAGAAGTCATGCTATGATAGTGTAGCTGCACCTTTCAGAAGCTTGTACCTCAACAATAGATGAGGACATTTAAAGAGTTGCACAGATCACTTTATACTGCCTACAGGTGGATCAAATGAGGAGAATGCCCCAAAAATAACTTTTGAACTTCTTGTCCCCATCACACACAAATCATTTCAGGACATGCAAACTGTCAGTTACAACACACACAGTTCCCAGAGGAACCACTGTCATTTCATTCAGGCAGTGTATATATAAGAGAGTATCACACAAATCAGCCACTTTCTTCACTTATTTCAGAGCACAGCACAGTGGAATAAGTTCATGAAAGGACAATCGGGGTGTCTAGAATCTATTCCCAGCTTTACAATTGATGCACTATTCTTACTCCTTTTGCATTTAAGTCTCCCGTTTGCAATACAGGAATAATGGCATCATACCTGTTTGTTTCTAAGGCACTTGAAAATTCTCTGATGGAAGATTTCACACAAATGCAGAGGCTATTATTGTACCAGAAAGACTTGAAAATTGCAAATCTGTGTACTCATCACGATCAAACAGTCAACACAACAATGGCAGAAGAGAAAAATCCTTCTCTAAGGCATCTAAAACCAAGCATTGCTTAATATGCAGCTGTTAAGAAAAATGCATGTGCAAATATATTCATTTTAAAGACTATCCAATTCTAAGTCATCAATAACCCATTTAGACAAATCCTTTAGCAAGTTATCCTGATTCCAAAAAAGAAATACATGAACTCCCCAATCACAGGTATTTCTTATAATGCAGAGTTCCTAAGAAGACATTCTTCCTCCTTTCAAAAGGTCTGCTCTACTCTTGAATTTCAGAGGGTATTCTAGCTCATTCCACTAAGGTTGTTCCAAAATATAAAAACAATTCTCCTTTAATCTGGCCTATGTCAAAAATATCAAATAATCAAACTCACAGTACAGTGGTGAACTGGCATCCAAGCAGGGGCTTCCACTGAACAATTCTGGGCTGGGCACTTGCCTTGATTTTGCTGCAAATAAGTAAAAATGATGTTAGGTTCTATATATTATGTGCAGCAACATATACTGGCTGACATGTTTATCATCAATGTGGTTATTATCATCTTTACAAGCATAGGAGAAGCCTTTAAGAATGACTTTTGATGCAGTGCTAAAAGAAACGAGGTATGTAGTTCCTCTCATCAAGGCACAAGAAATGATTCTTTGCCTTTTGTAGTAATCTAAGGCCTAGGTTTTTGGCACCAGGCTTCCTCAGCCACTGGCCTTCCTGTCCCAATGGGAACCATCTGAGAACCCTCCTAACCCAGAGGCAGAACTGGTCTCTCCTCCAGGCTCCTAGATGACCCCGACAATGCTGATCTCAGCAGGGTGATCACCTGAGTTAAGGTATAGAAAGACTTGTTACTTGTCTCCCCTTCCAGATTGTGAGCTAGTGGTGATGATTCTCTCTAGGGCATGTCATAGAATTCCAGAATGCTGAGTTGTACAGGATAGATTTTAGAAGCCTTCCTTGTCACATCAGAAACCTAAGTACAAAGAAATGAAACAAGGAGCACAGAGATTTGACACTCTAAAGCATTTGCCAGGCACTTCCTTTTACACAAGGAATGTACCTCAAGCTAATCCATTCTTCTGTTGTAACTCCCATAAATCCATTTCTAATTGGCCTTTGAGAGAGAATGAAGGGCTCTTCTCTAACCAGCAATACTGCTTCGTCCCTGTAATAATGAGCTCTGATTAGTACTAAAGGGGGAGGAGGTGATTCTAATGAAACATTCTTTATCTTTTATTTATTTCACTGTACTCTCAATTATAATATAGAATTACTACTAATAATGTTAATAATAATTGTATAAACCACAGCTGTGATTTATTGAGCTACTAAATATGCTAAAGATTATTCTGGACTCATTATATTTTCACTAGTCACTACAACGAATACAGATAGAAGTATTGCTATGTCCATTCTAAAGGACAGAGAACTGACGCTCACAGAGAGTAAGAAATTCACCTATAAGTTACCCTACAAGAAAGCAGCCTAACTGGGATTGTACAGAATTTTACTGACTCTGGGGCCCAGACACACTCCTTCTATGAGAAGCTGGTATTTTTCATTTTCTGTTTAATGGGGCTTAAGACATGCCATCAACTAATATGATTTCATCTTATCAATAACCCTAACAGTTCTGACTCAACTGGGATAAAGTTGAGTACTTGTGCTAAGAATCCTATTTTGTGATTTGTAAGCTTTTTGGAGCTACCTTTATTTAGGGGATATATCTTTAAGGCATCACTAAATTTTGAAGTGCTATTTGAGTGATTATTGATATAGTCATCATAATATACACACACACACACACACACACACACACACACACACACACATATATATACATATACTCAAATCATCAATCTCCATGCTTAGTTTTCTTATTTAAATCAAAATATGACATATGGTACCAAAAAGGTACACAAGGTTCACTGGACTAGTATCAGATGACCATGATTTCAAGCCATGCTCCACCTTGTGCTGGCTGTCAGGAGGTGGTCTGAGTCTTGGTAATGACATCTGCAAAACAGTATCTCGCCTAATTCACAAGAATGTCACCAGATGATAGATAAAGATTTGCGTCAGATAACTACCACAATGTGAAAGGATGTTATGAAAAAGAAAACACAAACTAAAAGGACAATTTTCTTTTCCTTTTCTGATACCTTAAGCCAGAG
Source organism: Sus scrofa (assembly GCF_054392235.1). Taxonomy (NCBI): domain Eukaryota; kingdom Metazoa; phylum Chordata; class Mammalia; order Artiodactyla; family Suidae; genus Sus; species Sus scrofa. Next base: position 19,145,510 of record NC_139391.1, read on the forward strand.
AAATAGATATAATTTATCTACATGTGAAGTTAAGCCTTTGGAAATTTGAAAGCACTATTAAACGTTAGTTACCATTGTTTCTAATTATGAGGTCATACCAAACAATAGTAATGGTGAGGAATGTGCCCTTTATAATGATTCATAATTGTTACTGTTGGTTTTAGGAGTAATAATAAGCTTATTTTATATCTAAATAGTGAATATCTTTATGGAACACATGGTAAAAAGGCAAAATTCAATAAATAAGTGAGCTGTGCTTAGGTGGAGGCATATAAATACTCATAAAATGTGATGGGGAGCATAAATAAGGAGTGTTTAAACTTGTATAAATATGTAGCATGAAATAGAGAAAAACGAAATCTGTGAATCTCCTGTCCCAATATTACCTGAGTTTAGGATACTAAGGCCTTCCCATTAGCGCTTTAATCAAGACGATTAACAATGTGATTACACAGGGACAGACACATTAAAAGCCCAACGGAACACAGAGGCCATGAAAACATATATTATTTTGTAATCCATAGTGCGTGACTAGAAAAAAAAATAAGATTGAAATAGAAGTTGGTATCTTAGAATTTGGTAGTATCCCCACTCATCTATCTGTGGAACTTTGGGAAAGCTACTTTAACACCTTAAGCCATACTTTTCTCATGTATAAAATGAGAGGTTTCATTTGATCCATTCATAGGGCCACTTATATTTCTCCCAAGAATTTAATGTTTCCTCCTCCAAAACGGTATACCCTGCTTTGGAGAAGCCCTACCACTCTGATCTACTGTTACCATAGGATACGATTATTTCTTTGTGAGTTTGTGTGACAATAAAGGTTAAGAACTGCTGGACCAGATAATCTCGAGAGCTTCCCACTCACATGGGATTATTGAAAGGCCAACTTCAGGTTTTACCTAACCCTTCACTCTACTGCTAAAGAAGATGATCTAACGTAAGTCAAGAGAACTGCCACAGTAAGTGAAGTTAAAAGGTTAAAAATTATTTTTCCTAGAATTTCTCCTCCTTTTTGTGGGGGGATTTTTTTTTCTAATATTTAATGGGGGCACCATGACAGAGTTTGGGGTTACTGCCTACTCAGCAGGTCTCTCCATCCCTTAGAGGTCCAGCAAGGACCAGTATTCATACTAGAGGAAAGGAAACGCTCTAATCAATTTTTAGGTTAAATCTTAGGCCAAAAAAATCAAGAGGAAACATTAGAATTCCCTCAAGGCCAAGCCTTTCTCTCCAAGCCAAGAATTTAAGATAGAAGTTGGTGACAAATTACCCTAAAGACAGAGATTTTCCTTCCCCTTCGCTCTCTCTCATCCATCTACCCTAGATATTTATATCTCTAGATTATTGATAGATGACTTGATCAGGATTCAGGGATCTGAAATGCTAACTCTGAAAAATACACTCTCTTAAAAGACAAAACCATCAGTGGGTTTTGGTCTTTAAACTACTGTGCTGTTTAAACAAGTTGATGTCTCCAAATCTTTCATCTTCCTTGGTTATCTTTTTCTGAGTTTAAAATCTTGACATATTGCATTCCAGAATATCTTAAGCAAATGAGCCAAATATGCTGGACAATTACACCTCAGGTTGAATATGTAAATACGTAACTACTAAGAATTTGAACAGTGACAAACACTTGACAAAGAAAACTCTAAACATTTTCTATTCAACCCATCCCATCCCCAGAAAGATTAGAAACTTTTTGTTTATCACAGGCTTATCCCTTTTAGAGTGCTTTACCAAGTGCATTTATAGATTTTAGTCATTTAATCCTCAGCGCAAGTTTATGTGCAGCAAGGTGAAAACTGACTTACCCAAATAAAATTCTGACCCAAGTGTTTCATTAACAATAGCATGTTCTTCTGAAAGCAGAGGAAGAACTAAAGGGTTATGTTGTTTTGTTCATAATAAAATGATTCTCATAATCATAGAAGATTTTTCTGGATTAAGAAGCATCACAGAGTTCCTGTTCTGGCTCAGCAGTAATGAATCTGACTAGTATCCATGAGGATGTGCATTTGATCCCTGACCTCACTTGGTGCATTAAGAATCTGGCTTTGCCATAATCTGTGGTGTAGGTCACAGACATGGCTTGGCTCCTGCATTGCTGTGGCTGTGGCGTGGCCGGCAGCAGCAGCTCCAATTTGACCCCTAGCCTAGGAATTCCATATGCCACAAGAGCAGCCCTAAAAAGCAAAAAACAAACAAACAAAAAAAAGTGTTACGTGATAGTACTATATAAACATCCATTCATTCATTTACTCAGCCATTCATTTCGGAAACTTGTATTACATGGAAGGCACCACGCTAGCTATACACAGAGGTATAAAGTTTATAGACACAAAAATTTAAATCATTTCTCTCAAAGAGCTCCCAACTTTTTAGGAGATACAATGCAACATGTTACATTTTAAACAGGGTTAGTACTAGGACAATTCATTCATTTACTCATTTAGTTGGCCAACAAATATTCATGAGAAATTAGTATGTGTTAGCTATTGTATTAGAAATAAAGATACATCAAGACTCAGTCTCTGTCTAGAGAAGTTCTCAGTCCAAAGAAAAAGACAAATTAACAAACATGCAATTATAAAGCAATATTAATGTTATGGTATAAATAAAATGTGATATGGACAGATCAAAAAGACCCATCTCATCCCTTTTGTGGGCAGAAGTAAAGGGTGAGCAAGGGTCATGGAAAATTGTGCCAAGAAACTGAGGCCAAAGGCAAGAATATTGACTTCTGACTTAAATCAGGAAGGTCTTTATAGAGGAGACACTTCTGTTTTTCAGTAAAGCTGCTGGGCAGGGAAGGATGAATAGAGGGCCTTCCAGCTACAAGTGCACCATATCTGATATTGCTGAATCAAGACTTGGTAAGGAAATCCCTTGATTTGGGGCCACAGCAACCTAGGAATGATTCTAAGCTACAGAGAAATCTGATTTTGGCCTTTCCCCTTGTGCATTTCTACTTCACAGCACTTGGATAGCACGGAGTCCCGCAGGGAGAGGACCTGGAGGGATCCAGTCTTCATCCTATAAAACACTCAAGAAGCTCTCCTGAGTTTAGTCTCTGAAAAAGCACTTATGGTGTCTTTCCCATCTTTTCTAAAACTCTCAGGTGTTTGACAGATGAAGAAAAAGAGAATAAAATATGATGTCCAAGGGACAAAACTGGGTAGCACAGCAAAAGTAAAATGACATGCAATAATGAGTTTACAAATACAATGTGAGATGTACTTTAAATTAATAATTAAAGTGTTACATATAAAACATTAATATATTTGAGTTAATTTTTATTAAAATTATTAGAAAACACATCTTCTTTTTGAAGTCTAGTCAAATATAGGTTTCAGCACATCAAAGTTAAGGTAGTTTTCAAAAATTTGAAAAATAACTCCCAGGATGCCTCCAAATAATTAATTCCATAGGTATATAGATATAAAAATATGTGTATATACAGATATATGTGTATATATATCTGTATAAAAACATGTGTTTGTATATATGCATATGTGTATAAATAATTCTATTTAGGCAAGTAAAGATTTTCATGCAATTAGCATCATAAGTTTCCATAAATATGTGTTAATTTCAGAGTATCTTGTTAAAGAAAAGGAGAAAATAAAATTTTCTCAGATGCGAAAATACAATGTAAGTAGAAATATGTGTACAAGATGATACACTGGAAACACCAAGACATCAAGATACGATAAAAATGAGATTCCAAAAGAGGTACTATAATTTTCAAAGGAAATTACAAAGAACCACTTTTAAGACTCTAAACCCTTATCTACAAGTTCCATGGTGGCCTAGTGGTTAAGGACCTAGTTTTGTCACTGCTCTGGCTAGGGTCACTACTGTGGCATGGGTTTGATCCCTGGCCCATGAACCTCTGCATGCCACCGGCATGGTCAAAAATAAATAAAGAAACCCTCATCTACATTGAAGGTATACAAGGCCAGCTGATTGGAGATTTACAAAGGGAAGAGATATCTCTGGGGAAGGGCTGAGAGGGGTCTCATTGTTCACCCAAGGTTAGTGAAAGAGGCTTCAGTGAGTGCATACATAGACCTGATATAACTTCTTTGGATTTGAGAGGCCAGTATACAGGTATCTGACTCCCACCTGAAAAGTTTAACAAGTGAAATAAGATGGCAAGTTGGTTATTGCCTCAGGAGAGGTGGCTTCATCTAGGCCAGCACGCAATTTCAGAGTTTGTCAGGGCAAAAGAGGTATCCCGGAGCCATTGCAGAGCCTGCCAACACAATCCTTGATGTGGAATGGACTGCTATAAAACCTGGGGCTAAAAAAAATACATCATCCACATTGTAGGAAATTTAATCAGAAAGGTCCAGAAAGAGAAACTCCCTAAGACCCACAGCAGTGCCCACAAGAGAAAGAGTCTAAAGCCAGACTGCCTGGGTTAAAATCCCAGATCTGCCATTTACCCGCTCGGTGACCCGAGCAAGTTGCTTAACCTCTCTTTGCCTTAGTTATAAAGATTAAAGAAATTAATACAAACACATAGAACTGTTTCTATGAATCATTAGCACTACATAAGACTCAGCTATTTTCTTTGTTTTTGTTATTATCATCATTATTATTATATTCCAGGCTCTGTCTAATAAGAAATTTCTGCTCTCCTATTTTATTTCCTTCTCATGCTCCAAATCTGAAGGGATCAATGACCAACTAGCAAATGAGAAAGAAAAGAGAAGCTTATCCTCAAAGGATTCCCCCAAAGCTGACATCCTGTCTGAAGATCCCATCATAGGAAAGAGTCTTTAATCAGAAAAAGTGTTCAGAGTTTTGATTAATATTTGGGACTGGACAGTTTTAATTACTTGAGACTTTAAGTGCTTGTAGGACTTTTAATTTCTTGCAAGTGGCCGGAAATTCATGGAAAGTCATGGTACTGTCCAAATTTTCATCAAGAGTGTAGGGTAGGGATTATTGACACTAAGAAATTTTAAACAAATAATGAGGAGCCCCAAACAAAGTGGCTTCTATCATTACATGTTGTTTGCTTAATGTATCAGTTACAGGTGCGGAACATACTCAGGGATGACGTTAACCTTTCTCATTAAATTTTGGGCATCATCCTTCAATATACAACTTTATCCCTTCCTGGGCTTATCTTTCCACTTGCTTCCTTTTATTTTCTCAGGTTTCAAAGATGTTTAAATTGAGTTGGCTTAATTTGTTTCTACAGAAATCCTTACTAAGACTGACTCTATGCTGGAGCCTCATGCATTTGGCTCCTTTGCAAATGAAGAAAATGCTGCTGACCCATTCTCCGCAGGATGCTGAGAATGAGGGTTTTTCAGTGGACAGTGATGGTGATGTTGAGTCATGCTCACTCTTTCCAAAATCTCTTTTAACTCCAGGCAGACATTTGCCCAGGTTAGCAGAGGTGCAATCTGTGGCTAACTAGCTCATAAGAGAATTCAACTCTCCATGTTAAAATAATTTTCTAACCATCTGGATACCTGGATTAATTAACTATGATGAGTTATATAAGCTCTGAATATTCAGAGATGGCCACATTTAAATATTTATTGTACACAAGAGCCATTATTATAACTTATTTTATGGTATTAAGGGAGAGGGGACCCCTGGAAGAAGGTATTTCCTAGGTGTATAATGAAGTAATATTTATTGAGCACCTATTAGATGCCAGGCACTTGACATGAACTGTTAGCTCATTCTATCATTACACTGAAAGGTAGTGGGGGAAAATATTTAATACAATGAGGAAGCCATTGGACTTGGATTAGAATGCTAGATTTTTTACTTTCTAGATTGTGGCCTTAGACACATTTCTTAATCTTCTGTGAGTTTCAGTTTTCTCATCTGTGAAATGAGAGAATAATACCATGTTTAAAGGATTACTATAAGGATTATATAAGATAATAATTTAATATATTTATCCCAAGGTTCAGTATATGTCCTAATCAAAAGTATATTCATATTATATAAATATTAATATTTGTCTTATTAATCAGGGTTTTTCTCCAATCCTGCTTAGTTAGCTTCTCTAAGCCTATTTTCTCACCTTGAGTATAAAATAATAATATTTACTTCACATGTTCACTCTGACAATTAAATGAGAAAAATTACAAGAAAGTACTTAGCAAGATCAGGAATTCTAAACCTAAGTTTTAAATCTAAGTTGGAAAGAATATCTGAAATACTGCAACAGTTTTAGGATGACTAAATTTGGGAGGCATAATTGACTCTACAGTCTGAGATAACATATCTAAATAATTAGTCTGTAAATATTCCTAAAAACATATTATAGTATTTTAAGATTTTATAGAGGCATGTTCCAATACTCCCCGAAGCTCTATAAATCTCCAAAGTTGAATTATTGCTGTGCAGAATTGAACACAATAAACTAATTTAAGACTCTAAATACAAGATTAAAAAACACAGTCTTGTAAAAATGCCTTAAATGCCATTGATATTTACATGCTGTCACTGCATCCTACTGACATAACAAGATAAGACAAGAGGAATGAACTACAACTGTACTTTTCTCCTTGCAAAAAAGAAACTGTGGACATTATCTACCACTGCAGTCAATGAATAGTCTTCATTGGCAGATCTTATCCACTATATCATAAACTACAAACTCTTATGGAAACAAAGACCATGATTTCTAAAATAAGGCACATTTTTTTTCTTCCTCACACATTTTTTAAAGTCGTCTGTAAAAAACACCTCTTTGGAATCAACAGCTAATGAAAAATATCTAAAATTTCAGGTCTACCAAATAAGGTCCATCCTTAGAGGGGAAAAATGCCATTCAAAAACAAGATGAAAGCAATTCATTTCTATTTTCACTGCTACCATAGAGACAAAGAAAAAAATAGTGAAGAGTTTTAAACGACTTAATTCTTCCTGCAATTTATAATTAACTACATGGGAAAGGGGACAATTACCATATTTCCAAAGAATAAAGGATTTTAAAAGTTGTGCTTTTGATAAGACATAATTACAACCTATTAAATATGCAATTCATATCAATTTATTCTTATAATCTTCTTGAGTTTCAAAAAACTACATATACATTGGACAGTGTTTTCTAAAAAATATACACAGAGGACACCATCACTTTCTAAATATACACAGTTCTCTCTTAGAGGTTTTTCTCAGATACTTAAAATTCTGGAAGACTCTAACTCAAAGAAAGGGGGGTAGATTGTATTATTTTTGTATGGGCCTTGTCTTCCTAATACCTATGAATATATGTTTTTGGACAAATGTTAATCAATGAACATTTTTGTAGATCAGGTGCCATAGCCAACGTCAAGCAGCAGCCAGGAAGAACTAGCAATTAGACCTGTCCTCGATTTAAATAGAACTTCAGATTGCTAAGTAAATTACATGTGTATTAATTCAGGACAGTTTTATTTTAAAAGACTAGCGAGGAAGCACTGCAGCTTGAAATCCTAGGAGAGTCGTAATAAAGACCAGGAAGGGAGAAATATTTTTGTTGCTAAAAATATGTTTTTATTTAGCAAATGATTTTAAATACTTTTTATTGGCTAGAATATTTAGAACTCTCCTTCACAATTTTTACTTAAAGCCATATTTGACAATAACTAATTTATTTTACTGTGGAATATCATAAATGCAGCATGATAAATTATATGCCTCTTTGTAAAAACATGAAATGCAGGAGAGGTGTGCTGCTTTGTTTTTAATAAACACTTTTTAAACTGTGTTTTATGGAACACCACAATTCTCTCTGATGTAGATAACACGTGGTACAATTCATGTCTTGAACTTTGGCTTTTGGATATTCTTTTTTTGAAATATGTGTCACTTGTCTTCAGGGAGAATACTGTTGACTATATTGCTACTTGGGATAGTGGTATATCTGATTATTCTGAGGCATTTCTAAGTTCCTATATCTGCAAGTGACTACAATTTTTAATTCAAATCTCAACCACAGAATAATAGAACACCTATTTGGGGCTCTTCTTGCATAGTGCTGGTGTTGTCTGTAGAGTTAGCCGGAAAAATTCCAAGTAATAATCATTATTATAATATTTAAGTTCTTTTTGGAGGTTACTTGGGGTAAAACTGTTCTATGGTACTGACACACTTTGGTCTCTAAAATGCAAAGCAATGTTAAAAAAAAAAAAGGCATAATTACTGTGAACTCACATTCCCTTCCTAGGCAAGTCTGCATCCTGAAAGCTGAGTACATAATGCATCCCACTTTGGGGGAAAAACTTTGTTATTTTTAAAAATTATTTCATGACCTAGTAATTGAGGGACAATAAAACTATTTTTAGGAGTTCCTGCTGTGGTATGGTGGGTTAACAATCCAACTGCAGTGGCTCAGGTCACAGCAGAGTTGCAGGTCCAATCCCCAGCCTGGTGCAGTGGGTTAAGGATGCACATTGCTACAGCTGTGGTGTAGGTTGCTACTGTGGCTCGGATTCAGTCACTGGCCCAGGAACTTCAAATGCCTTAGATGTGGACATAAAAAAAAATAATAATAATTTTCTGTTGAATAGCTTTCAGACAAATTTTAGTGTTCTTATTCTAAAAATAAATAATCTAAAAATTACTATACCATTATATTTATAGTACATATATAATAAATACATATAATGAAGTTAAATAGTTTCCCCCTAAACCAGGTTAAGTAGCATACTACCCAAAATTTCTAAGTTAAACATACATAGCTTAGCTATCTTTTATGAAACTGAAAAACTGATCTGGCTGTTTTAACTTTTGTTTAACAAAAATGTGTTACTGACTTATAACTATTTTTATACTTGAATTTTAGAAGTTTAAACGATGATCATTATAAGTTGGTTTATCACAGCTGTGATCCAGTTGCCATTTTTCTTGGAGTGTGTGAGGACTTTCATCTCTTTTATTCCATTTCTTTTATACTAAAATGACAATTCCAAGTATCATTTCAGGCCCAGGAACCATTCACAGAGAAGTTCACGAATTGCCTGTCAACTGAATAGTCTATCCATTAGAACACAAAGATGATCTCTTTTAAAAGCATTTCTTGTGAAGTGTATATTATACACACATGTATATATGTGTATATATACATACATGTGTGTAAGTTGCAGGAAGGAAGGGTTTCATCTACTCATTCATTTACTTATTCAGCAATGCAATAGCCCCCAAATGCCTGTCACATGAAAGCATCAACCAGCATTCACGTTATACCTGCCAGCACCATACGAAGTGGTTGGCTATAAATATGACTAATAACTTCCCCACCATCTTCAAAGAGTTCACATTCTAGCAAGAGAAAAACACAAGTAAAAATTAATTATACAACTAGATGATGGCTGTTACATAGATACAGATATATTGTACAGAGAACATGAAGACTGGTTAGCTCAGTTCAGTAGGGCATTATCAAGGAAGATTATTTACAGGGGAATCTGCATTTGAGCTGAGTCTTAAAGGTTAAGCAGCAGCTTACTAAGTAAACACCAGGCTAGAGAGTTGAAAGGTATTCTAGGCATAAAGAAAAGCAGTTATGTAGAAATAGAGGAATGAATTCAGATTGTTTTGGGAACCAAATACAAATGGCTACAGTTCAAACTAAGTTATGAAAAATGATAGGATCTGAGACAGGGAACTTAGCCAAGGGCTAGAGCATAGAGAGCCATGTATGTGAGGTTAAGCTATGCAAATTTTATCCTATAGTGCTTCTTAAATCTGAGTGTGCAAAACCAACTGAGGATACAAATCATCAAGGCATTTTATAAAATGCAGGTCTAGCATGAAACTCGAGATTCTGCATTTCCAATAAGCTCTGAAGGGATGTCACTGCAACTGGTCAAGAGACCACACTTTGAATAATGGGGAAGTAGGGAACTAGGAAGCTCTGAAAGGTATTAACCAGAATTGCAACATACACGAAAAGTACACACACGTATGTATGTGTACATATATTTTTATTTTATTAGGAAGATTCAGCTAACGGCATGGAAAATGTATAGGGGTGGGACAATGGAGAAGATAAGAAGAATGAATGGGAATTGGAATAGATGAGGATTTAGGGGAAAATAAGAATGAAATCAACTCCCACCTTTCTAACCGTAACAACTGGAAAATGGCATTATAGTAGGGTAGAACAATTCCCATTTATCTGCAATAACAACTGAGAGAGGAACGTACTATACAATAAGTAGGAGAATGATTTATGCTCAGAGGGCTCCTGAGAATGAATATTTTCCTGGAAGTTTTGATTTAAGATTACTTAATGCGTAAATATAATTCTAAATTCTAAAAAATTATACATATACTGTCAAACCACTTTTTCACAAAACCTGTTGTCTCCTGAAAGGTTAGTTTAAGAACTGATTTAGGTGCAAAGCAATGGATATGTGTGGGGGGGGGAGTATTAGAATAAAGCCACATGACGGGGAGAGCATTTTTATGGGATTTCAAATCTGGTACTAACTTGAATGCACAGTAGAAAAAAAAAAGGTTAAAACATTCAGTCTCTTTCTCTCACCAATAATACCTATAAACCTAGGAAACACTCGCAAAAGTCAGAGGAAATCCCCATCACTACAAGTATAGGATAGACGTTTGCCACTCGAGTGGTAACTGGCTAATTGAGTTAAGGTCCTACAGTGAAATGTATTCATAAGTGTCAGATTCCCTAAATAAGAGAAAATGAAAGAGGAAAATGAGGAGGAGAAGCAGAAACATTCACAGCTATTTGATAAATTATGTTATATATCGCCACTATACTAAGTCCTATGTGTATATTTGTACCAGCTGTTCCTTTTGTCTAGAATTCCCTTCCCCAAGAGCTTCACAAAGCAGGTCTTTTCAAGTTCCCAGAACTTTTTGAGAGAGAACATCTATGTTCACCCTACCTGACGTAGCCCTATCTCTTTTTACACTCATTCCTCATTCTATATTCTATTTCTCGGCTTTTTTCCATTATAGCAGTTGTTACATCACTATGTTTATTATCTGTGTGCCAGTTTCTTCACTCTTAAGTGATGAAAGTAAGTCCTATGAGGGCAGGGACCTTGTCTGATTTATTCAATGTTACATCTCCACCACGTACAATAGAGTAATTTGCCCAGACAACAGAACTAATAACCACTAAAGCTAGGACTCCAGCAAGAATCTTTGATTCCAAAGACTATGCTTTCAAACACTATGCAGTCACTCTAAGCCAAATTCAGTGGTGGATCCCAACTGCTATCCAAATGCCTAATACTCAGTTATCTGAGGGACCCAGTGACCAATTTGGCTGGGTCACTACAATGAACATAAAATTAGTTCTTACACATATGTGGGTTCAGCTCTTATTTTTTCCATCACACAGAAATGCCAATCCCAATTTACTCTAGGATTTCCTCCTTTCAGTAATTTTAGTCATCCTTTCTATGTATACAATATTTTATATTTTTTCAAATAAATAAACTTATTTGATTCTGTACAATAATCTTGTGAAGGAAGTACTTATAAGCCAGCATGATTATCCCCATCTCAGACCTGAGAAAATATGACTCATGGAGGGTAAACTGAATTGACTAGGATTACTAATATAATAAATGGAAAATTCACATCTATAACTTTCGTTCTGAACCTTGATCCAGTGCAGTTTCCCGAACTGCCTTTGATGAAACACACATACATGCAATGAGACAGGTCTCACAGGCAGCCGTCATCATGGGTAATCTGCTTTAAGGAAATCTTATCTACAAACATTCAGATGAAATGGTGGGTAAATAATAAAGGGAAGTGATGAATTCTTATGTACTTTATAAAGACAGTTATATGATTATTTAAATTTTTGAGCACAATAAATGTGTATAAATATTATTTGCTTTGCAACACTTGATTTGTACTTGTTTCCTTTGCAAACCCACACTTGTCTCATAAAGATGTACCTAGAAGTCTTATAAAGGATAATCCTCACAAACTCAACAGCTCTTCACAGCACATGGGACTTTTATTCACAGTCTAAAAAGGGCCAGTGTTGTGAATAACATCCTAGTAATCAAGTCTGGCAGGAAGGACTGTTTACTACAGATGTATTAACAGATGACTGGTATGATTCATGCGATACATTTTTATTTCATTTCTAAAAGTTTACTTTTACAGGCTCTAGATATGTGTCTCCAAAACTACAAATCTAGAGCCAATCCTGAAAAATTTTAAGTGAACCATTATGTGGGTATATTATTTTTATTTAATTAGATCTTTAGGTTAAGAAGGAACAACATCCAAATGTTTTAACTAAATAAAACTTCGAAGAGACTCAACCAGGAGACAATGATAGGAGATAGGAGCGTGGACCTCAGGGACAAACACCTGAATTTGAATCCCTATCATGAAACTACTTTGTTCTATGAAAAGGCCGCATTTTTAAGATGTGGAGGATTCTATATCATTGAGTTAGTCTGAGGAGTCAAAAGAGTTAATTAAACCCTCCAAGTTCTTCCTATGTATCAGAATGTGTCCCAGATAGTACATACACAAAAATGAGAAAAATAGATGTAGTCTCTTCCTTCAAGCACCTTCTGTCTGATTAAGAGTGTGACACTGAGAAAAGCACACATATCAGTGTATAATTATGAATTGTGATAAGCAGACTATGGGACAAAAGGAGAGTGGATACCAATAACATTAAATCTATTTGCACAGAGATTTTAGGAAAGGTTGTAGCATGTACATCCTACACGCCCACCTGCAACCAAGCTCACCTGGAAGATAAATAGGATTTGGACAGGTGGACGGTGCCATCAAGACAGAAGAGTACTAAGTGCAAATCTCCAAAGCAGAAACGTAGCTGACACCTTCAAAGAAGAGAGGGGATCCAGCAAGGCCAGGGCGCTGATTAATTTAATGAAGGACAAGGAAGAGAGCATAGACATTGAAGTGGTCAGGTCCATGCATTTTTAACATTCTTGGTATATAAAGTACAGGGCAGAGTGATGGAAGAGAAGACAGGAGAGGAATTCAGATGCTGGGTCAAGGGAGAACTGAATTAAAGGGAAGAATTTGGACCATCACTCACCTTGAGGTCAAAAGGGTGCTACTGCCGGGCCTCCCCCTGAGAGTTACGCCATTGGACTTGTGTATTAGATTGATCATTCTGGGAGCTATATGGAATGCTTTTTAAAAAAGGGAAGTTAGGCTACTATATTAATGGAATTAATATGCTAAAGTGTTTTATGCAATTATAATGGTTAATCCCAGGTTACTAATGTAGTCATGAAATCTGTTCATACTGGCTCTTTTCCTTATTTTTCTGCACAAAAGGCCAGAGTTTATTAAAAATTTCCCAACTATTAGCTATACTTCTGGCTCTCTCTGTCACTCAGTAAATTTTCCGTGGTCCATCGAGCCCCCTTCTCCCATTTCCATTCAGTGGACCTGTCACCTTGCAGGTGCTTGTTTGAGATAACAGGTGTCAGAACCAATGTCACTGGCAGGATAGATACAAGGAGAGCATGAAGAAAAGATAAGGTAGGGGAACTATGGACCTCAACAAAATAGTGCACCTACCCCTACAAGGTGATATGCTAAGCACTTCATAGCTCTTATCTCATTGTGTTGTCAAAACAACCCTGTTAGATGAGTACCATTTTATAGAAAACTACGGTTCAGAGAAGGTCATCCAGCTAGTGAAAGGTAAAAACCACTATTTTCACTGAACAGGCATAAAGACAGGCAAAGGCGGATGGTGCTTAAAATAGAAGGAGAGAGGTCAAATCAGAGAAATGAAATGGGTGAGAAGGCAGGAAAACTGGGATTTGGGACCAGTGTTAATGATGGAAGGAAAATCCTATTTCCTTTAAGACAGTTTCTCAACTGGATAGTTATGGCTGGGCCTCTCTCTATCTCCATATCCTTTAGTTCTTGCTACTCACCTTGGATACCTTACATCCCAGCCACACTAACCTCCCTTTCCTTGAATGTGCCATTCTCTCACTTTTTTGCTCTTTTCACTCCCTCTCTATTAACGTATCACATCTGAGATTTTGCCTAAAACACTCTTTCCCCCCCTCACTGTGCCCTCCATTCTGCATATCCATTTAATTGTCACTTCCTCAGAAAGCCCTTCCCTGATACAAAAGCCCTTCCCCTGCCCACATGCAACCAAGTGCACCCTGTGCTCATTTCACTGCAACTTTTATTCACCCCCTACCACACATCACTGTTATTTCTATAATTGGCTGTCTTCCCCATTAGACTAAAAGTTCCGTGAGAACAAATTGTTCATTATACCCCCATGTCTTCCAATATGTCAGGTACACATTAGGCATTCAATAAACACTTGGTAAATGAATAAAATGAATGAATGGATGTACTGCTTCTACCATGAGAACAGATGCAACTGTACACCTGAATGAATAAACAGCTTTGTCTATGAAGACAGGCCCACTCAGGTAAACCATTTGTTGCTTTGATGATTCGTTTCATTTTCCCTACATAAAACTTGGGTGGAAAATAAAAATTATTTTAGCCCCCACTTCCCTGAAAAACCTTACAGTTGTAAATACTTCTATGATGAATACATTTATAAGAGTATGACATTTTTCTATGAAAATTATAAATAATACTTATTAGCGTTAAGAAAAATATTTTAAATACCCAGCAACAACTTTTAGAAATCCTAAGTGACTCTAAGTCTTGTAAAAGACGGTGGGTTGATGAATACAAAAAGTGGTATCTTTCTTACAGAACAGATGTAGTATTAACATTAATAAAAGCTTCTTTTATGCTGCCTGGTCCATTTTTCACCATGCTATTTGAATTTTATTATTCACATCAACGTGTTACATATATTAAAAATTAATAGTACCATCATGCCTTCATTTTAAAAATTACAAGAGTAACTTAACATAGCATATTGCAATTGTCTTTGTAGATTTGGAAAAACTTTATAAAAATGTCTCTAAGTCTGGTTAATGGACACCTGAAATTATACTAACTTATGATTCACGCACTAATACTTTTTAAGATATTTACTGTACATGAACAATTTTATTTTCAGAGAAAATTTACTTTAGAATAACATTAAATTAGAGATATAAAAGGAAGGACCTCAGAGATGCAATAAAAGACACTTGTTTTACAGGCAAGGACACTGATGCCCAGTGGGACTCCAGGTGCCCAAAGTTACCAAGTATAGATTTACTTTGATTTTTCACAGCTCCACATTTCTTCTATTCTTGTGTCAAATCTCAGATGCTATTACATATTATACTTCAGAATTCCTACAGAGCAAAAGAAAAAGTCTACTGACCACTTGCATTTTATTAAATTTAGCCCAGAATATTCTGCCTGCTACCCAGAAATGCTGTCCTATTGACCAACCATCCAGCAGCATCTTTCTGGCTTAACCATCTAACATAATTTTCCTTGAATTCTAATTATCAGAATCACTGGGACTATGATATTTTAATTGTTCAAAACATGTTTATGAAATATCCACTCTATAAAACATGTTATATTAGCTACTAAGTTGTGTTTAATTAGTATTCTTGAGATAACCACATTTTCCTCAATGATCACATCCAATGAAAGTGAGATTAAAGATATAAATTGTGAGCTGATCAAAAAATTACCCTATAGTTAATTCCTTCCATATGCTTTCAAAATATGGTACTTTTAATTTTTTACCCTGACATGACCTGCTCATAGGTAATATTGTGTCTTTTTTACAGATGAGGAAATTGAGGCTCAGAGAAGTTAAAAATCTTATCCAAGTCATAAAGCCAATTAGTATCAAAACAGCCATTTAAATCCAAGTCTTGCTCTAGAAAAAGCACTAAGTCATGTCACGTGCCTTTTCTTGTAGTGACATGATGTGACAAAAGAGTTGACACTGACACTGGACAGAAACATTCAAATAAAAGAGACGACTCAATTTTTTTCTAAAAGCATGTTATCTTAACATCTGAAAAGACCTTGGTCTTCACGTGACAAAAAAAAAAAAAAAAAAAAACCTGTGATTTTGGTTATTTTGATGATTTTCTGGCCTCAAATACCTTACCCCAAATTTGTGAAGTTCTGCAAATCAGTCTGACCAGACTGGACCCATTAAGACCTTAAGCAAGTTCAGCCTTATGGGTGAGATCTAGGGTAGAATTATTAATCAGGGGAGGTTAGATTACTATGAAACACACCACAATCATTTCCTTCCTTTTACAGGCAGAAAAACTAAAAAGAAAACCCCTCTCTGGGGTGTCTAATAGATCCTTTTATATTGCCATTATGCAGTGCTTTGTCTTGATGTGTCATAATCTCTCCTCTCATTAATCTTCTAACATTATTCTTGAGAATATGGAGCAAAGACATCAAGAGGAATTTATTTCTACCGTGTGCATAACAGAGGGGAGTGGGAGAATGGAGAGTGCAGAGGTCACAGGAGGGTCTAAGAGGAGAGTAGGTGCATTTCATGCCAAAATGGGAAGAGAACCAGTGGAAGTAGTTATGTTTTCTGTCACTGAAAACTTTGACAGAGGCAGTGGCCAGCGGTGATCATTGACATGTGCTACTGATGAGGTAAAGCCTAGCACAGATCAGGGCAGTTAGTTAGCAGCTCCAGCCCACAGAAAGCTTCTACAAAGCAACACCTGAAGAAAGTATCTCAGCCAGAACTACAAGAAGGTATACTCATTGCTGGAGAAGCAAGAGATGGGGGCTGAACCAAGTTGGAATTATAATTTTCAAGTTGTTGGCAAGTTTCCTGTCAAAGAGTCCCAGGAAAGTGGAACAAGGGCATCCCAAGTCTACGGCCACTTGGGAAAAAAACTTTCAGTGGTGGTGGGTGAGTGAACAGGATCTATGTTCTCAAGTCCTCCAGGAGGTCTCCTCACCTATACCTTTTTAAACCCGTCATGCATTGTTAAACATTGTAAAATAACTTTGTTTGAAGTATGTCAGTCCTACAAAGATGTTATACACGCCATGCTAGAAATATTCATGAATGTAATTAATTCAGAATATTCATGACATCTCACATGGGTATCTATTCTGTTGAATTGCATAATTTACGTGGGAAATCACAATACTGAAATAATGACATTTATCTCTGATACGGCATTTAAAGCAGAACAAAAATATTTCTTACCTCATTGCCTGTGGTCATCGGTGTTTTGATAAGTGGATATACAGGACAGGACATGTTTTTAATTTAGATCACGTTTTCCAAATTGAGGGAACTGAGATTTCAGAGTGGATTCAATGCAACAGACTTCCAGTTTTGAGTTCTAATTAAGCTTTTTATAACTTATTTTTAAAGTACTAATTATGTTTTGTAGAATCTCCCATTATTATGATTTTGAAATAATCACTAAATAAATGTAGGGCAGATTCGACAGCATTCTCAAGAAAAGTAACACTGAGTGTAACACCTCAGGAAGAGTGAACCATATTTAAGAGACTTTCCTGGATTATATGAGGAAATACAAGTTCCTACTTGGCTCTTTTTAAAAAATTCATTTTAGTTTATTTTTATTGGCTACTGGAAAAACTGAAGGACAGGCTTGGAAATTTTTAAAATAAGGTATTCATCAAACTTGGAAGCCTGGTCAACTAACCCAACTAGAAGTTTTCAGGCTTCAAGTCCATTAACATCAGCTGAAGCTGCCCACGTGATACTAGGCCCTAGAGGAAGATATCTATTAAGATTTCTGACATATAATCTGCAGAAGTAAAAAATTTCAGGTCATACTATGGATAACTTGGTTGGTAGATTCAAAATTAAAATAATCTCTTCTTTAGTGATGAAAAGAGATCACAGTGGGAAATCTTCACCTAATAAGTCTCATGCACTGAACTATTATTTCTTCATGTTTAATGGGTGTCCAGTCAATGTGAGATACTGAAAGGTATGGCTCAAATTAACTCAGGCTATGCTTACATGTCTAATGAAAAGGGAGCTAATGAATAAAAGTGTTTTAACTAGTTGTTTTTTTTAAAAAATAATAGTACTTTCTATTCAAACAACCAGTGATGATGAAATTTAAATACATTATTTAGAACTGATAACAGAATAAAATAAAATGAGATTGAAATTTTTAGCTATTTTCTATGAACCCATAAAAGGAGTGCCTATTGATTTGATTCCATTGCCATTTTTGTTTCTGTGATAATACTTCATTTGCTTCTAATCAAAATAGAATCACTTCAACATTAAATATTGTTTGTTTCAAATTAGAGCATAAAGAATTTTTTCTTTAAAAAAAAATCTCTAAAATGCAGAATATCAGAATTCTCCAATCAGAAACAATATGTCAAGACACAGTAAAGCTGATTGGTTTCTTGAAGCATAGAAGACATGGTTTTTAAATGAAAAGCTAATTATTACACTCAGAAAGACTACCCTGAAATGTTATGTTTAAAATGATGTGTTAAGCTACACTACTACTATAGATATTTTAATATTGAGCTAAAAATAGATGCAAAGGCAAATCCTGCCATAAAAAACACAGGCAAATCCTCCTTTCATTTGCACAAACACACAATACCACTTTAAGAAGTTGAAATCAAATAAAGACAGGACCCTCAAACCCTCGTGGGGAACAAAATGCCCAGCAAAGTAAATTATACTCATCATTTTTCCTCATGAACTGGCAGCACCTACCAGAGCTGTTTAATTACAGGACCAAAATAATAATTAAAAAAATGCTGCACACAACAACAGCCCTGTTTCCTATCCTACCTTTGTGGTGACAATGCACAGGCAATCCATCCTGGATCCCTACTCAGGACTCAGTACATGGAAATCACACCAGCAAATCAGCAAAGGTGAGAAAAGCCTTTTGGTAAATGGCACACAGAAAGAAGCAGAGCCTGGATTCTGCACAGACGGCTTTTCCAAGGGGGCCCCTCATGGGAAACTCGAGCCCTCCTCCATAGAGCTCAAGGCAAGCAGGATTCTCCTAGGCACCGGAAAATCCCCTAGGAATCAGCTCCGGCAAAACTTCCCGGTGGCTTGCGGGGCTCCGCGGTTGCATGGTCCTTGAGCAGATTCCGTGCTGGGAACAAGGCTCCCGGAGTGCCTCGCACAGTCCTATCTTGGAGACGAGTGTTACACCAAGCACCAGAGAATCACATTTCAGCTCTCGTTCTTGTTTCTGAATTCTGATCTGCAGCTTCAGTGTACCCATAAGATCTCTTTTGCCAAAGTGCCCCCTTTGCTGCCTTCGTCTTTCCTACTAACAACTCTGAGTAAGCATAACACAAAAAACTACCCGGCCCATCTATCAAAGGGCTGTCGTTCCGCTGCCAGAACAGCGGCTTTGGGTAATAAAAAGCTATTTATTACGAGCATGATTCCCGGCAGTCTAAATGACTCGAAGGATATGACTGAAAAGCTAAGGTGCATGCGGAGCTGCATACATCACATCTCAACTCACTTGCAATTACAAGGGCAGCTTCTTACAAATGACTAACAGCTGGAAAAGGGAAATTGGGCCAGGTACATTAAAAAAAAAAAAAAAAAGCTGAGGATTTAGAGGTTTAACTTAGAAACGGTTAGATTTCTTCCTTTATTTTTGTACCTATTTGTGCCTTCTCTGACATATGCAAATACACAAACAACCTCGAATATTTAAGCGAATAAGTATGTTATAAAACTGAGGTGGGAGGAGGCTTCAAAGTGTTTACGAAAGTTCCACAATCGGAGAGACAAAAAATGAGTTCTTTCTCAAACTTTTCCCTCCTCACTAGCTGCCTGCAGGCACTTATTACGTGGGCAGAGCTCTCTGTTCCCTTCTGCAGATTTTAACAGCAAATGATTAACCCTCCCCTTCCCCCAAATCCCTCCCTTTCTTCCAGTGAAACCGCTGCAGACTGCCTTTGAGGCACTTGACAAGCATCACTCTGGATAATAATATACTTTTTTTCATCCTCTTAGACGCATAGGCAGAGACAGAGTTGAAACAGAAAGAAAGAAAGAGGGGTGAAGAGAGAAGGGCAGGAGGAGAATGAGAGAGAGAGAGAGAGAGAGAGAGAGAGAATGACGGAAATGGAAAGCACCGCCTGACCAATGAAAATGAAATCAATGCCTCCTCACTAGGAAGAAAACACAGCCAACTGGTCCATGGACAACGAGAAGAAATGAAGAGGGACCCAAACATTGGGATCACCTGCTTAAGCAAGAACCATTCCCTACCCTTCCCACCCCCTCTTATTTTTTATAAAAATTGTATGTTCTACAATAAATGATTTGAAAAAAGTATGGCTATGTAAGACTCTTCTACCTTTCATGAATTATTCAGGTTCTAACCTCAAAATCCTCCTGATTGCTAAATGTCTCAGAAACTGACATGCCATTATTTTACCAGACTGAGAGCACTGTTTCTAAAGATTTTAAAATTTTAAAATTAATAGCAAACCAGATATGTGTTTAGAGAAGAAAAGAAAAAACAGGTATCAGAAAGTAATTACAGTTAAAGGATAATTTCTTCCGAAGTGCCATCCTACTGTGTAATAAACATCAGATAATATTCAAGTTAAACGGCACAAACAAAACCCATGCTCTGGTCCATTCAGTTAGGTTACTGTCTTAAGGTTCAGTAATATGAAAGGGTTAAAAAGCATCACCTTGCCTATTCACCTCCTCATTTATCACATCATCATGGAGCTTAATTTAATTTAATACTCCCTAAACTTGTCTCAGAGCATAACATCATGTCCTTGAGTGTTCACAGGTATCGGAGT
Organism: Sus scrofa; assembly: GCF_054392235.1. NCBI lineage: Eukaryota > Metazoa > Chordata > Mammalia > Artiodactyla > Suidae > Sus > Sus scrofa. The sequence continues at coordinate 19,166,219 of NC_139391.1, forward strand.
GCTACCCGATACAACCAAAGCATCTAATGTGCAATTGAGATTATCATACTCATCTTCAAACTAATTAGGCTTTATGTTCCTAGAGCACTTTAAATTTGCAAAGCACTTGTGACATTCTCGACAGCTTGAAAGTTTAAATGACTTCCCAAGGACAAGTACCTGGTAACTTATCACAAGTCCAGGGTTTTCTAAGGCATGATCCGAACAGAGACAGGGAATTAGAAAGAGAGAGGAAGTAAACTGGGTAGCAGAGGAAGATGGATATTTTACAAGGTATCCTTGGAAGAAAGGTACCTTAGAAACTAATTCCCACTTTCCTATAGTGGAGGGAGCTAAGAAACAGACAAACTGGCAGAGGAAGCCTGATTAGTCTTTTGACGCTGGCCAATCACGGATGAAAGCACTTTGTAAACTATAAAGACCTGCAGAAAAGAAAGGCAATTCACCCAGCATAGCTCCTGATACATCGTATACACTCCCTAACTCATTCATCTAACATATGTTTGTTGAGGGCTCACTGCGTGATGTTTTGATTAATGTCTGCATCACCTACTAGATTGTGAGCTCCTTAAAGGCAATTTTGACGCTATATTTCCATTTCCAAAGTATGTACATATGTGGGGACACAAGGTTGAGCGCAAGTAATTCAACAACTACAGTACATTACAGCAAGCACTTAGGGTGTTTGAGAAAGATCAAGTGGAGCCATTTAACCCAGAATGAAGTAGTTAGGAAAGGCTTTCTGCAGAGGATGCTTGATCTGAGTTGAGAAGGACCCACAGGAGTTAGCTAGATGTTCTAAGGTAGAAGAATTCTATGAACACTATTTAAAAAGGGAGTGAATCAATAATATCCATCATCTTTCTACAATCAGTGTACACAAACACATAGAAAAGGTTTTCACTAAATAAAAGTACTTTAGAGCAGGCATTTCACAAAGTAAATATGCCATCCCTGGCAGGGGGGGGACAAAAAAGAGCATCATTCATACATCGCTAAGTGGATGTGTGTAAAAGCATGCAGAATATGCATGTTCTATAATCTTAGGTTGTATTTACCACATGTGATTAATTGGTTGTTTGCATGTTTAGGTAGAAGAAAACAGTTAACATTTTAAAGTGTGGTTCTACCTAGGATGCAGCATTCTATTTTGTGTATCCTTTACCTTCCACTGATTTTCCTCAGATATAAAGATAATAGAAGATAATCTATTCTGTTACATCAAGGGAAATACTCCTTTATTTTTTAAAATTAACAAGGCATCAGCTTGAAACACTTTTTTACTGACATAAAGCTCAATTAGTCCTGTGATTTCACAGGAAGTGTTCGACAATATTTAAAGCCACAGCCTGCAAATGGCTTTACTTGATATTCTTTAAGGTTAATGATATCAAGCAAGGAGCATATTGATTTTTTGTAAAAATCTACCATTGGTACTTTGATATCAGAAAATTACTATTGTAAATTACTTACACTAAGCCCATACCTTAACCATTTAAATCCATTGCTTAAATTTTGTCTGTTTCCAACATGGGGACAAATATCCAGTAGTTAAAATGTATCATGTGCTTATTTTCTTAGAATCTAAGCTCCATAAGAATAGACACAATGTACATCTCAGGCACCTAGCATAGTACCTGTGGTACAAAATAAATATTTGGGTAAAAAACAATGATCGCAGCTCCAGTTATGCCATTTATTTTTCCTCATAAAAGATTTTTTAAAAACCTAAAATATGCATCTTTTGTCCATATAAGAACCATGCATGCATTTGGTAACTACTATATATATATATATATATACATATATATATATATATCCATTTATAATATATAATATATATATGAAATAATATATAATACACAGTAAAATAAATATATTTTATATACTTAAGAAAGAAATAGATTAGTGCATGTAGCTGAAGATATTCTCAACTACAAATATTTTTATTGGCCAATCCAGTGTGATGCAAGAATACTGGTTTGAAAAAATCCAATCTATAATGGAAAAGGTCAGTTTCCACCTACAGTGCTGCAACAACCACAGCATACCCTTGTAATAGACATTTGCCTTTGCAATAGAAAAACAGTAATAAAGCATTTTATTAATAATAGCAGTAATTTATCAAGCAGCTATTATCTGAAGTATTGTGGCAGACACTTTTTGCCTACTATCTCTGATGATCACAATACCCTTCAGATAAGAAATATAATTCTCATTTCATAGATGAAGAAACTGAAGCTCCCTAAGATGATACAGTTTGCCTAGATGGAGTTTCCGCTGTGGCTGGGCAGTAAGGAACATGACTAGTATCCATGAGGACGTGGGTTTAATCCCTGGCCTCTCTCAGTGGGTTAAGGATCTGGTGTTGCCATGAGCTGAAGTGTAGGTCACAGATGTGGCTCAGATCTGGTGTTTCTGTGGCTATGGCATAGGCTGGCAGTGGCAGCTCCAAGTTGAACCCCTAGCCTGGGAACTTCAATATGCTGAGAGTGCAGCCCTAAAAAAATTAAAATAAAATAAAAACTTGCCCAAGATGATATGACACCTAGGTGACTCCAACCTGGAATGCAAAGTCTATGTCCTTTCTATCTCATCATAGCTCAAATCCTGGGGCAATTTCCACTCTCCTGGGTCCAACTTGAGAGTGTGGCACCGACAGATCCAAAAGGCCCTCTATCTAAAGGTAGTCAAGATTCTGTGCAAAGCAATTACAAACAACTCAGGATCCCCTTAAAAAGAGAGGCATTTCTCTAGGCTCTTATACAGAGGCATGTATAAGGATCTTGGGAGCAATCTGGAAGGAATAAACTCCCTCAAAGAAAGATTATCTCCAAGGAAAATAACTAAAGAAATATACCCACATGGACTGCCATCCCAGTGTCTCTGTTTCCCATTTACCCTGGACAGCAGGCACACACATGACATCTGCAAAGATTGTTAACTTAGTAAAAGAAACAGACTTCAGGCGGGTCATGGCAAAATGCCTGCCCTCATTTCCAAAGTCTCCAGAGGTAAATAGGAAATTAAGATCAACGAGAAAAGGACTGACTTTTCCAAAGAATTTCATGATGAAAAAAAAATCTGGATACTACGGGATCCTGAAATTAAATCATGAAAGGTAGAAGTCTATGGATGCTGTGCATGTTAAATGTGTGATTATTTGTAAGAGAAACATAAAGATTAAATAAGAAAATTTTTGAGTAAATTAAAAACTGCTATAGAAATCAAGAAATGGGGAGTTCCCACCATGGCTTAGTGGAAACAAATCCAACTAATATCCATGAGGATGTTGGTTCGATCCCCAGTCTAGCTCAGTGGGTTAAGGATCCACCCTTGCAGTGAGCTGTGGTGTAGGTTACAGACGCAGCTTGGATCCTGTGTTGCTGTGGCTGTGGTGTAGGCCAGCAGCTGCAGCTCCAATTCGACCCCTAGCCTGGGAACTTTCATAACACGTAGGTGTGGCCCTAAAAAGCAAAAAAAAAAAAAAAGAAGAAGAAGAAGAAGAAATGATCACTTTTAATCTACTTTCTTAAGATATTTAATTGTATAGATAAGAATTGCATGTCAATTTTGCTTATTGGTCAATCCAGTGTGATGCAAGAATACTGGTTTGAAAAAATCCAGTCTATAATGAAAAAGGTCAGTTTCTACCTACAGTGCTGCAACAACCACTGTAGGTGAAACTGGAACATAGCTAATTTAAAACAATGTAACTCCTCCTTCATTATTATCACCAAAATCTAAAAACACCTTTGAAATTTAGATAATTATGTATAATAAACTATCAATCATAACAAAATTCTATAAAGATTCTAACAAGTTTATATAAACTTCATTGAACATCAAGTATATTCCTTATGAGGCTCAATTTTTCCCACTATTATAAATGCTATCAGTTGTTTAAAAAAAAAAAGAAAAGAAAAAAATAACTGCACACAGGCCTAAAATAAATAAAAATGCTATGTGGTCTGAAATGCAATTTCACTTTCCAATTAATATAAATAACCTCAGTAGTATTTCTAAATGCCCTTCCCAGACTTCACCTTCCTATACCCCATCATACTGGCCTGCTATCTCTTCCTCAGATGCAGTATTTCATTCTCAGTCTTGCTCGGGGCCTTGAATTTACTGTTCCTCTGACAGAATCTCTCTTCCCCTGGACCCTTCTCATCATCCAGGTCTCTTTAAGATGTTCCCACTTCAGTAAACTTTCTTCAATTGCCCTCCTAAAATTAGACTCTTTTCCATGATTCTCCATTAATTACTATATTTCCTTTAGCTATTACCACCATCTGAAATTATATTGTTTACTCACCTGTTATTATTTGCAATTTATTCCTAAGAGAAAGAAGCTTGTCTGACTTAATAGCTGTATCACCAGCATTTTCAGAACAGTGCACAGCATACAGCAGATGCTAAATAAAGGCCTTTTAAAATGAATGAATGAGATGCATCGTAGGGAAACTTATGTAAAAACTTTACAAAAAAATAAATAGGGTTATAGTCAGGAGTCCAACATGAAATTTGCACTCCATTGTTTTTAATATAGCTTGTTTTCTAAAGATGAGATTTACACTAACCATAGTATTTACACATATATAGAATAAAACCTGATCTCCTGCAATGCTAGTACAGAAGTCCAGTCATTAATCTTGAAAAGGCAGAACATTGACCCTGAGGCACTACAAGATGCTCAAAGACAAAGCACAGTATCTTCATCAGCCTGAAAATGAGGAGTAATTACATTCTATGTTTTAAATCAGTAAACAAAATTAGCCAGAGTTAACCACAGTATTCCATTAAAAAAAAAAAAGATTATTCCTCCATTAATTGCAGATACTTAGAAGTTTGCCACTTAACTTTCACTGGCATTGGAAAAAAGAGAATATAATCAATGCTAAAGTAGTTTAAATATCATGAGATTAATAAGAATAACCACATAATATTCAAACTTGCCCAGATGGGATGAGCTATTTCTGGAGGTGGTAAATATTATAGATAGATAGACAGACAGACAGACAGACAGATAGAGATAAATAATCTATCTGTCTATACATAATACATACATACATAACTAGAGACTTTCTAGCAGATGATAGATTCCCATTTGGCCAGAGAGCAGTATAGGAGATTTAAGACTGAAGAAAGTCATTGCACTGGATTATCATTAAAATTACTTTTAATTCTCTGAGTCTGTGGTATTTTTAGCCGTAGTTCTCCAGGAAGATTAACTAGACTTTAAAATAAGGACTATGGAGAGTAGCTAATGTACACCAAAATATGGCCTTATTCCCTAAAACAAACAATCATAAAAACCTTCTCATGGCTGAACAGCATCAAGAAAAAGGAGTTTCCTTACAAATATTGGCAAGAATAGGAATAGGAAATAGAGAAATATAGCTGAATCACAAAATTAGTCTTAATCAGAAAGTACAGGTGTCCAATGTAGCACATTAACAGTTACATTTAAGTCTGAAAGAAAATTAAGGCCAATGTTGGAATTCTCTAAAATTAATAATATTCTTATTCTATGAAAATGTTACTATAACTTGAAGGACCCATAAATTATCCAGTCAAAGCCTTTCACTTTCTATTAGGAAACTGAGGCAGAGATTGGCCAAGTGATTTGTTCAAGAATACCCAGACAGTTAGAAGCCAAAGACAATAACCCAAGTTCTCTGGCCTCCAATTACGGTTTCAGTCTGATATGTTTCCCAGTGTCAAGTTCCTCTCCATCCAATTATCTCTCTGTTCCTGTTAGAGACCTCACTTTCTGTTCCATCCATTGTTGTATTGTACAGTATCCACTTAGTCCCTTTACTAACTAGTTCTAATTCTTGTCAAGATTGACAAGAACTGCCAATTTGAATTGACAAGAACTGAATTGACAATTCTTGTCAATTCAAATCAACAATTCCTATCAATTCAAATCAACAAGAATCTGTTTTCTGCTTAAGAAATTAAAGATACCAATTAAAAATTATTTAAAACTTGAAATATTTTCAAGGGGCATTTAAGGCTCTGGTCATCTCCCCAAATATTATGCAATAGCCAGAGTATTTAGCTGTCAGTCTTCTCATATGTACCTATTTCATTTGATCCTTATTGTCCCCCTATAAGATAGGTAAAATAGGTATTATCCACATTTCACATATAAAAATGGAGGTCTTTTAATCTGTTCAAGGTCGCATGACTAATTAGAGGTACAGCCAAGATACAAACTCCGGTCTCTGACTACAGATCTTTTGTTCCTTCCACTCTATCATACTGTCCTGTATTTGACAATACACTGGTTCTCAATCACTAAGTCCAACTCTCCTAAAAATATTTCCTCTTAGCTGTTTCACTATTATCTCAAACATAAGATGGCATCGTTAGGCACCCTCAATATCCCCAGTTTTGTTCTGATACTACTCAACTTTCAGTCTACATAGTTACCAAGTCCTGTCAATTCCCTCCTCTTTCTATGATCTGATTAAAAATCCTCACTGTGTTCTCACTAGGACTCTGGAAGACCAAAGCTTCAAATTTTACCTTTTGTTTATTAAGTTTTCTTAAGCACAGAATAAACTCCTAAAAGATACTGCAAAATTATTTAAAACTGATCAAAGAGAATAATAGGAATAAAATAAAAATAAAGGAGGGAAGCACATTAAATGTAAAATATTCCTTCATCAAAAAAAAGTTTAAAATTTCAATGTCCTTTTTTTTTCATTTTTCAAACTTTAATTTTCTCACTAGATTTGCATAACTTTGCATCTGTCCTGGAAAACATGTCTACAAGAAATTTTGCAAATTGATTGTCCTTTTTTTTGGTGGTGGGGGCAGTGCCCACGGCATGCAGAAGTTCCCAGGCCAGGGATCGAACCTGAAACACAGCAGTGACAACACAGCATCTTTAACCACTAGGCCACCAAGGATCTCCTATATTGCCCTTTGTAAATTCAAGGTTTTCCATATTATATGATGATGGCAACAACATGATTCACTTCAGACCTTAAACTAAAGCAAAGATAAAGTCTTAATTGAAAACACTGCTTTGTAAGGAGCAGAAACCAGTTGCCTAAGCCTCAATAATGGGAAAAGATCTCCAAACATACTGAAATTAGGCTAAAAGTATAAAGCAGGGCGGGGGGGGGGGGTTCCCTCTTAGACATTGATAACAAATATAACTGAAAGTTATTTCAGATCCTGACTTCTATGGCTCAATACCTAAAGGAAAGTCCTCTCCCAGCTGCAATATAGCTTTCAAAAGTCCCTTACAAATTAAGCTACAATCAAAACAGGGCAACTGAGAAAGAGTAGAGAACAATACAGGACACTAACACATGTTTCTGAATGATGTTAGGCAATCAGCCCCCAGAGTTTGGGGGCAGATTACTGAAAAAAATGAAAAGTGCAAACAAGAAACCTAAATAGTCAGTATGGTACAATTTCTTATACTTAGTTGCCTTGTAAATCCTTGGATCACTTTCTGGGCCTTCCCTAAATTGCCTGGTATGAAATATGTTGCAGAAAAGATGGTGAGTGACTCTCCAGAGGGAAGCCCAGAGCTTTATTACTCATGGCAGTGGTTCTCAAATTGTAGTAAATTTAAGAATCACTTGAAGGGCTTATTAAAACACAGATGTCCAGCTCCAACCTCCTACATAGCTAACTTAGTTGCTCTAGGGTGGAACCCAAGAATTGACTGTTCTAATAAGTCCCTAGAGCATGCTAAAGCTGCTGGTTGGAGGACTACACTTCAAGAATCACTGGCCTGTGAAATGTGCTATTGAATTTTTCTCAACCTAATGTGGCCTAAAGAAGCTGTCCTTGTCTGTTGTTCTAGGTATATAACATACACCTAAATTTGTGTGGGGTTCAACAAACATTGCTGGCTAAAATACTTTAATTGTAGTATCAGTGGGTCTTCCATTTACACAATATAACTTACTGTCTGCTCTTTACTGTCATAAAGTGATTAGATCTGGAAGAATTCCTAGAAATAATCTGATCTAATACCCTACTTCTTAAGATAAAGGAAAAAAGTCCAGTGCCATATTTAATAGATGTACAGAATTGTGAATTCCAAATTGTGGTTTGCTTTTGAAGAATGGTCTATGAAGTAAACAATAACCAAACAATAATAACCAATGATATGTTCATATAATAATCACAACTCCTATTTTATCTTATAGTTAAATTTTTTCTTAAGATAATTAAGAAATTCTCACTGCTCCTTATTTTAATTTAACCCAGACTTATTTTGAATAGTAGCAAGTAGAAATCTGCAAGGCAGGAGCCTCTTTTGGCCAAGTGGTTTCCAGGCAGAAACATGTTATAGACACTTTGTTATGTAACACAGGCCTCAGTCCAATGAAACCCTAAGAACCCAAGACCTATTTGTAATAGAGTCCACCACCTCAATAAAATAAATGGAAGATTTGCAATTTATTTCAATAGAATGAAAATCTACTATTTGTCAGGCAGTACTGAACATACTCATAAACAGGATCTCATTAAAATCTCATAACTACCCTGGAAGATATGGAAACTGAAGCTTTTTGAGCTTAAATAGCATAGGATAGACTAGCAATGTGTTTTCCAATGATAAAAACACAAAAGTTTTCCTAACATATTTGCTAGCACTTACTTAATTCAGCTGTTTGACAAGTTGGCACATTTGTATCCTACTAAGTCCTGATGACTTCATTTTCAGGAAGCAAAAATACAAATATCCTCTTGGACAGCCAGGATGTCTAAAAATTTGTTTTCTAAGTATGCATGAGTCCGGCATGGACATCCACCCTCCCTTTCCCCTTTTGGAGAAAAACACCACCACTGCCAAATTAGATGACTTCCTTTGCTGGAAGCACATTGAGCATATTATAATGATCGCAACTAGTTTAAATGACACCCTCTACGTTGAACAAAAACATTGTTCATCAGAGGAAACAGTGGTCCTTAACAAGACATTCTGTAAACTGGTCACTAGTTAAATCTGGCTTTAAGTTCCATTGATTTTCTTATAATGGGAAGGACGATTCACCACACAACCTTTCTTATTTTACTAAATTCCTCACAGTAAAGACCAAAATTCATGAGCAGTCTCAGAACTCTCTCCAAATCCCAAGGCCAAGTTGACACTAGGAGGCTCTACCAAGTGGCAATACCAGAAAAGCAGCCCTCTCCTGTTCCTTTGCTGACATTCACCACTCACTCAATGAGTATCACAGACATATCACCCTACATTTGAAAGCAATCTGATAGCCTCTGAAGCCACAATGGTGCCTGTGTCTGCTTGCTAACAGGCTGTTTAGAAGAAAAACAAGAGGTAACATGATTGGAGATATTTTTTAAGGCACCTAAATAAATGCAATCCCTATGAAATAATATCCCAAAAGAATTTTATATGTGCTTTAAATATTTAATGCATGTTCATAATAATAAGAGTTGTGATTTGTTTTCATTATTAAATTTAGTGTCTTTATGAACAAAATGGAGACTGGAACCCCATTTTAAACCATTACGCTATAGCCAATAAGGGCCACATTGTGACAACTGATTGGAGATCAATTAAATCAGATGGTGTAAATTAGTAAAATACTATACATACTTACTTTGGACTCAGGTTCTTCTTGGTTTTATCATATAAAGCACTCTGACCTCTTTAACAGTAACAAAAGTCCTGAAAAGGACTGTTTTTGATTCCCTGTCTCAAATAAATACACAAGATGACAATCACAAAAAAGAATTGATTGAAGTGGGTAGAGACGCTATTACCCAAAAAGCCTAATAGGACCTGAAAACCACAATCAAAGAAGTGTGTGACGGTTTCTCTGGAAGGCCTAAAGCAGACAGAAATGAAGTATCTTATAAAATTGTTGGTGATCAGCAGCAACTTAAGAATATACACCAAAACACAGAAAACAAAACTCTCAATACGAACACACGCAGCTACTCAAAATGATAGATAGCTGATGTCAGCTCTGTAGCAGGAGAACCCAATACACTGACCAGGCTAAAGCCAGAAATTAGATTATACTCTACAGAAAACAAGACATATCTTGCCTGTTAAACACAGAAACAAAGAAAACACTCTAACACTTACACTTGTCTTTTTGTCACTTTCATTTTCAAAACACTGATTGTCTTTATTTTGTTCAATACATGAAGCATTTTCCTTTGGTCCACTGCAACCTGTAAGCTAAAAATAAAGTTAAAAAAATCAATACTTTTTATTTGTTTTCTGCAGTGTGAATTAAGTGCTTTTCAAACTTTTAACATGCACTTTAAAATGTCTAAGACCTGAATAAATATTACTAGATTTTAATTATGTCAGTTTAGGGTATGAATGCACTGTCTAACCCATTTTTATACGGCTCCCAAAGAGAAAATATAAAATGGGACAGTTATTCAGAGACAAGTTTGTAATTTCAAAGCTTTTCACCAGGGAATGTGGAACTTCGATTATTCAAATGTAAATTGATGATCTGGTAAAAGCTGAACATGATTAAATGGAAAGATGAAGATAGAAGAGTTGATTTTATCTTATGCAGGTTCACATACTTGTAGGAATCTCTACTCTATGGTACCTACTGGAACCCTCAGAACATGCAGAGGTAGTGACTGTCTTTGTTCTAGATTGTCTTTTCAAGAATGTTTATATCACTACAGCTCTGGGTGACAGAAATAATGTCCATGTCCAGAGCAAAGGATCGGTTTGCTTACTGACCAGTGTATAAAATGTGCATGCCTTAAACTGAGAGTTAGTCTCCATTGCATGTGAATGTATTGCTTGGCTATTTTTGCATTGCCCTGTAGGAACGGGGGCTTGAGGAAATGGTTCAAGAAAATGCTGTCTGGGTACTGCTTTTGCTGCAGATAATAAAGTCTTTGTCCTAAGAGTCTTCTGATAACGTCCATGAAACTGTGACAGGGTTCTTGGCTTGCAAGTTGGGTAAAATCTCAGACCCTTCACAGTTCTTAACAGTTGTGGTGACAAGGACAGAATGCTGACAGAGTCATGATTTTCTGGAAGAGAAAGAATCAGGGACTTGCAGGGTGATGAAAAGGATTTCTGGGACATCTTTGGGAACTGGTAGCAAACATGTTCACCAAATTGTATGTCCAACTGCATAATGATGGTCCTTCACTTTAATGCCTGTTAAGGAGGAGGAGTTTACAAAGTGATTGCAGACTGAGTACCGGGAAATAAACTCAAAGACACCTCCCAAATGATGTCCTGGTTGTAACTGACTTTTCTGAGTGGGTAAGCACAAATTCTCACCTTCTTTCAGAAATAGTTATGAAAAAATGTACCTGGGCTGATTATGAAGGAAGAGAAATTGGCACAGTGAGAAGATACCAAGGCTTCTCTGATTCCACTCTGCCTTGTAGACACTCCTCTGCTCTGTTCTCATCATTTATATCACATGCTTATTTAATCTATCTCGCCTGTTAGAGCTTCTTGGAGGACAGGCAGTATAGCCGGGGGGGGGGGGAGTCAATAAATACTTGTTTAATGAATGAGATCAAATTGATGGAGGAACAAACAAGGAACAAGGGCACTGATCTGGCTAAGAGGAATGTCAAGTTCAACTACTTGAAGATACCCCGGTAGCTTTCATATCAGAAATATGAAATCTTTACTTTGTTTTCAGTCTGGGATGGTGCATGTGCTGCCACGTTTGGTATGATGATGAATAAGGCAGTGATGGTGGCTGTGCGGGCTCCATCAGCAGCTTAATTCTAGTTGGTCTAATCAGGTCCTTACTATGGGCATCTGCATGGGTGATGCAGATCTATACAGTTTCTTTACCCCAGAGAGGCATGTGTTCAATCTGCCAGTCTGTTGACTGGCAGTGCTGATGACATTGCTGCTGACATAGGACACTGGGTGGACCCAAAACATTAGAAGTTCATTTCACTGACTTACAAGCCAGCTCCACACCACTCGTAATCACAAGTAAACGTGCCTTGCTTACTGCTATGGGGCTGCTCTCACTCTCCATGATTCCCGATCCCTCCCTCCCCTTTACACTGATCTCAGATGCTTTAAGGGGGAAGATGATGAAGATGGAGCTAAAGTTTCTCAGCTCCCAAGAGGTGGTAATTGTCATGCACACTTGCCCAAATATGCTGGAGAACTTCTCGGAGGGCCTGGACTTAAAACTGTTACAATTCTGTTCCCTAGGAATCCAAATCAGTGTTCTGAGTCCCCTGGGTTGGTGCGGGAGGGGGGGGAACACCAGGATTCAGACCATTGGGTTCAGGCCAGGTTCATCATGGGAAAGAAAAGCTTAAGGACCCTGAGTATGGGGCCCTTTGGGCTGATTCAATGACCATTTGTATGGCTTTCACTGCTGAATATACAATTGGCATTACCAATTCAGTGTAAATCTAATAAAGTCCAGAGGGGTTCCTCCTGATCAGGAGGAGCTAATGCAGGGAAATGCTAATGGAACATGTAAATCACTCCTGGTTCTTTTTTCTGTTTTCTGTCAAGTAGTCCAAAAGCAAATGGAAAATCTCAGAAGGAAAAATGGAAAGCACAGCCTTAAGGACTTAAGGGAGGCAGGGATAGTATAAAAGATGCAATATCTTAAGACAACAGCCATATACAGAAAGCAGAAAAGGTTAATGGGAGCTGAAGGCTTCCAGTGGGTTATTGCTAAGTGATTTCAATTGTTGATCCTATAGCCTCAGCTATTCCAAGCATTGTAGCTCCAACTAAATCCACCATACTGTTTCATGCCACTTGGAATGCTATCTTTCCAACATATTTTTTTTCTTTTTTCTAGTCCACTGGCATTCCAGATCCAAGACCAATTTTTATTTATATGGCAAGGCCTCTAATACGTTGACAGCACCTTCTGCAATACCTAAATTCCTCTGCCATTTGCCATAAAGATTTAGCATTGAGTGGCTTTACTATCTAATGTTCAAACTCGTTACTATAGAGATGACATCCTATTAGTTGGCAAGTCAGAAGCTTCAGCCATTTTAAGCTCTAACAAAATCGAGGGACTGTCTGGACAAATACTTTATAGCAGTCAAGGAAAGACTGCTATCTCTTTAGTCTTAACCATCTAAAAGGAGGCCTGGTACCTTGGAGGACTCTGAATACTAGAGAGAGGATGGCCTTCCTTGGACAGTTCATTCAGTCTCATCAGCCAACACACAGTCAGCATCCTTAAAGCGAGGATCAACAGGCTATGTTGGAAGTTCTTGGCAAGCTGTGGTGCCCTCTCAACCTTTGTAACCCCACAACCTTAATGACACCTCTGAGATACAAGTCTCTGAATGAGAGAGGTTGATTTGCCTCTGGCACAGAGAGGCAGCCTCCACCCCAAATTCCCTGGATCAAAGCAGCTGGCTCAGTAAGGTCCTCAATTCATGGAGGTTTTACCAAATACCCAGGCTTGCTTCACTAATGGTTTAGCTAAACTAAAACCAATGGTGTTCCCTGGGATGCTGATGCTGTTTGTCCTGAATGCCAGCTAGACAGGAATGAAAACAGATGTGTTCCCATCACATAGGGGCAAGAACTCAAGGTTGTTCACATAGCTCTGGCCAGCATGCTTCCTGATAAACCCTGTTGTGTTTTTACTGACTTTTGGGATGTTGTCAGTGGCCTAAATATTGGCATGCCCCTCAGAACACTACAGACTAGCAAATTAAACACAAGCTTCCCTGGGGGCATGAACTGACCAAATCAGAGCTGTCAATAGTACATGCCCACAGTAAAGACCAGAGGAAACCAACCAGAATCAAGCTGCTGATGGAACCTGCACAGCCGCCTTTGGTGTCTATATTCATCACCATACCAAATGTGGCAGCACATCCACCATCCCAGGCTGAGAACAAGGTAAAGGACTCTATGTTTCTGATGAGGAGGCTACTTGAGTAGCCTCAGGTGACAGAGCTTGACACTCCTCTCAGCCAGAACAGAGCCCTGTGCCCTGTTTGTCTCTTACTCCATCTATCTAGGCATCCTTCCATTCATCTGGTTTTATCTTTCATCTTTTTAACCTATTAAACAAATATTTATCAATCCCCAGAAATTCAAAAACAGTAAGATATCCTGTCTATCCTCCAAAGAGCTCTAATGGGACAAATAGACATATAACTGTAATTTATAATACAATGGGCTAATCATAATAATAAAGTATGAGGGGGCCATCTATAACAGACTATGGAATCAAGGAGGTTCCTGAAGGCTATGACATTGAAATAATGCTCTGGACAAGGAGACGTTATCTAGAGAAGCAGGAGTGTTCTAACAGCAATATATGTGCCCTTGAATATCATTACCACGCTCAGAAAAAAAAGAGCATGTGTTTTACAGTAAGGAAGAAATGAGTTAGAATCCTTTTACCTTCATCAACTAGCTGGCTGTGTGGAATGGAATGATGAACCTCTCTTTTGTTCACCAAAATATGGAGATAATGCCACCCTTTGCATGAAGTCCCCCTTCCTATCAAGGTTGGATGCTATGAATCTCCACCTTTCCTACTTCACACCAGTTGGTGTCCCATATATACTTTGTAAATTTCAATACCTTGACTAGCTTTCTATTCTTTCATATCCCCACCATTACACCTTCTACTGGTAACTTCTCATCAATTTGGCTCTCATGGAAATAGTCATTTTTTTCTATACTTCTATACTTCCATACTTCCTTCATTCTTAAAAAAAAAAAAAAGACTCTGGTCACTCTAAAACTGGTAATCTACTGCTGACCCTCTTTCCCCAGAATCAATATTCTTCAAAGATATAACAGTAGAAATGGAAAAAGTATACAACAGAATTATGTTACAATAATCTAAGTGCTTTAAGAATATCAATGCATATTTTACGGGCATTATCTCATTTAGATTAAACCAGAAATCTATGAAGTAGGTAGTAACATTCTTATATCCTGTGTTAAAAAAGCAGAACCTAGTTCTATCTGAATGTCAAGTCTATATGCCTAACCACTACACTAAAAACTCCTGAACTACTTCCTTACAGCTCATCTTTTAAGCTTTCAAATTGTGAAACACTAACAGCACTGGCACTATTTGGAAGCTTGTTAGAAAGAGAAATTCTTGGGTCCCACCTCGGACCTACTGAATCAGAAACAGGAGGGGTAGGGCCCTGCAATTTGTGCTTCCTAAGTGATTTTGACACATCCCAGTTTCAAAATCACTGATCTAGATGTCAAAAATGCCAAATCATTTCAGGTGCTTAAAATAAGTGAGCCAAGTATAAGAAATATTTGGGAAGGGATGGATGGTCTTCGGCAAAATGAGAGTTCATGGCCTGTCTAGTGGGTGCACTCTCTAGTCATTTTCAGGCATTTTTGTTTTAATGAGGAAACCCAGACCCAGTACTGTCAGATATTTAGAATTTTCGAGAAAACTTGGAAGACTGAACTTTTATGTGAAATTCTTGATTTTTAAGTGTTGGCAAAAATTTCACATTTTTAAAATTTCACTGCACTAACACACAAAACAGAATATCAATGTAGGTAGGCTGAAGTCTGCATAAGGACAGGCAGTTTGTGGTTTCTGCTTTAATCCCTGAATGCTGCCACTTCTTCCCTGAATCCTGCACTCTGAAAACTCACCAAGGACCTCCTAGTCCTCACTATCTTCCACTTTCTCTAACTTTATACCATCCCCATTGTCGTCAGCATTCTCTGGCATTTCATATCATTAACAACTTCCTCCTTCTTGAAATTTATTTTCAAAACATATCTCTCTCCTTGTTGGTACCCTATTTCTTTGATTGTTCCTTCCTTTTCATTCCCTCTCCTTTTCGACCCCCCTAAACTCAGTTTCTACTCCAAAATTCCTTTCTTCTAGTTCTTCCTCAATACCTACTCCTCCAGATGACTCATATCTAGAGGATGATTTTTTCAAATTTCTAGTCCTACATTTTCAATTGCTTGCTTATATTTCCTCTAAAAGTCACACTGGTACTTTGAATCTGTTCAGTCTAATTGGAATCATCTTCTCTTCAGAACCCACTTATATTCCTGGTATATCATTTCTGATACCACCATTGCCCAATTTTTTAAGGACTACATATATACCCCTGACTGCCACAAAGCCTGTGTTGATCCCCTCCCTCTCCCCAGCTAGAGGGGGGCACTCCTTTCCCGTGATGCCCTCAGGACATATACTTCTCCTTTGCATCTATACTAATGATTAGTCCACCCAGTTTGTTTTAAGAACAAATAATAATATAAACAAAATGAAAAATTAACTTAAAAGTACTTATAATTTTGTCTTACCATGCAAATAGTCTTTAAGCTCCCTGAAAGCAATGAGTGTACTACCATCTCTTACCCTTCATGTGCTTGAACAAAATAAATGTTCATAGGTACTCATTGAATCATGTCATTACACAGTGTTTACACCGTAAGGACTCACCTGATTTGTTTTATTGATCCATCTGCTTGGCTTATTTATTTATTTAATTTGTTTACCTTTCGAGGACCAAAAGCCTTATAAACTCAAAAAAGTAAATAAGCTTTGGGATGCCAGGCCACTGGGAAACACTGTCCCTTCCCATCCTTTACAGATGCAAACTACACAGATTAGCCTGAGGCATACCACATCTGAGATATGCAATAGTCCAATCCTATTTAGTTTTTTCCAGCCTTTATATTGATAAGGCATCTAATTTTACTTCACTTGGTATTATCCTCTTCAGGTACAGGAAACATTGCCACCTACAGAAGTGTGTGGTTGCATACCGTTTCATGGCATAGGAAACATAGTGCTGGTGCTTCATAGAATCTGCCTCAGCATTATAAACAACTGATGAATTAAACTAATCATTTTCTTTGGCTGAAAATAGTAAACTCCATCATGACTGCCCTGATGATAAAGGTCTCAGGGCTCTTTGAAAAGGGAGACAGGAAGAAACAAAACTAGGCACTGTCTAAGAGCTCAAGAGAAGAAATACCAGTTTTCAAAAAGTTCTTCAGTCTATTTGTTTGTTCAACAAACATTAATTAAATTATATTATATCCAAGGTATTAGATGTTGTAAGGAAAGCACAAATAAATTTGGTCCATAAACAGAAAAAGCTAATGGAAGGAAGATAATTTTACATTATAAAATTATATGTTTTATAATGTAATATATATAACATTATAAAATCAAGTAGAACACTTTGCATGTCAAAAAAGAAGTACAGATAAAGTGCTCTGGAAATTCAAAAGATTCAGTTCAATGAACATTTAAATAGGGTTTACTCTTTCAAAAGGTTGAAGAAGAAGGAATACTCCCAAAGACATTCTATGAGGCCACCATCACCCTCATTCCAAAACCAGACAGAGATACCACCAAAAAAGAAAACTATCGCCCAATATCATTGATGAATATAGATGCAAAAATCCTCAACAAAATCTTAGCCAACCGAATCCAACAACATATCAAAAAAATTATACACCATGACCAGGTTGGGTTCATCCCAGGTTCACAAGGATGGTTCAACATACGCAAATCAATCAGCATCATATACCACATTAACAAAAAAAAGGTCAAAAATCATATGATCATCTCAATAGACGCAGAAAAAGCATTTGACAAAGTTCAACATCCATTCATGATCAAGACCCTCGCCAAAGTGGGTATAGAGGGAACATTCCTGAATATAATCAAAGCCATTTATGATAAACCCACAGCAAATATAATCCTCAATGGGGAAAAACTGAAAGCCTTCTCACTCAAATCTGGAACAAGACAGGGATGCCCACTCTCACCACTGCTCTTCAACATCGTTTTGGAAGTCTTAGCCACAGCAATTAGACAAACAAAAGAAATAAAAGGCATCCATATAGGAAGAGAAGAGATCAAACTGTCACTGTATGCAGATGATATGATACTATACCTAGAAAACCCTAAGGACTCAACCCCAAAACTCCTTGAACTGATTACTAAATTCAGCAAAGTGGCAGGATATAAGATTAACATTCAGAAGTCAGTTGCATTTCTGTATACCAACAATGAAACATTAGAAAAGGAATACAAAAAAATGATACCTTTTAAAATTGTACCTCACAAAATCAAATACCTCGGAATACACCTGACCAAAGAGGTAAAGGACCTATATGCCGAGAACTATAAAACTTTAATCAAAGAAATCAAAGAAGATGTAAAGAAATGGAAAGATATTCCATGTTCCTGGATTGGAAAAATCAATATTGTGAAAATGGCCATCCTACCCAAAGCAATCTACAGATTCAATGCAATCCCTATCAAATTACCCATGATATTGTTCACAGAACTAGAACAAACAATCCAAACATTTATATGGAACCACAAAAGACCCAGAATCGCCAAAGCAATCCTGAGAAACAAAAACCAAGCAGGAGGCATAACTCTCCCAGACTTGAAGAAATACTACAAAGCCACAGTCATCAAAACAGTGTGGTACTGGTATCAAAACAGACAGACAGACCAATGGAACAGAATAGAGAACCCGGAAATAAACCCTGACACCTATGGTCAATTAATCTTTGACAAGGGAGGCAGGAACATCAAATGGGAAAAGGAAAGTCTATTCAGCAAGCATTGCTGGGAAACCTGGACAGCTGTATGCAAAGCAATGAAACTAGAACACACCCTCACACCATGCACAAAAATCAACTCCAAATGGCTGAAAGACTTAAATATACGACAGGACACCATCAAACTCCTAGAAGAAAACATAGGCAAAACACTCTCTGACATCAACATCATGAATATTTTCTCAGGTCAGTCTCCCAAAGCAATAGAAATTAGAGCAAAAATAAACCCATGGGACCTCATCAAACTGAAAAGCTTTTGCAGAGCAAAGGAAACCAAAAAGAAAACAAAAAGACAACTTACAGAATGGGAGAAAATAGTTTCAAATGATGCAACTGACAAGGGCTTAATCTCTAGAATATACAAGCAACTTATACAACTCAACAGCAAAAAAAACAATCAACCAATGGAAAAATGGGCAAAAGACCTGAATAGACATTTCTCCAAGGAAGATATACAGATGGCCAACAAACACATGAAAAAATGCTCAACATCGCTGATTATAAGAGAAATGCAAATCAAAACTACCATGAGATACCACCTCACACCAGTCAGAATGGCCATCATTAATAAATCCACAAATAACAAGTGCTGGAGGGGCTGTGGAGAAAAGGGAACCCTCCTGCACTGCTGGTGGGAATGTAAACTGGTACAGCCACTATGGAGAACAGTTTGGAGATACCTTAGAAATCTATACATAGAACTTCCATATGACCCTGCAATCCCACTCTTGGGCATCTATCCGGACAAAGCTCTACTTAAAAGAGACACATGCACCCGCATGTTCATTGCAGCCCTATTCACAATAGCCAGGACATGGAAACAATCCAAATGTCCATCGACAGATGATTGGATTCGGAAGGTGTGGTATATATACACAATGGAATACTACTCAGCCATAAAAAAGGATGACATAATGCCATTTGCAGCAACATGGATGGAACTAGAGAATCTCATACTGAGTGAAATGAGCCAGAAAGACAAAGACAAATACCATATGATATCACTTATAACTGGAATCTAATATCCAGCACAAATGAACATCTCCTCAGAAAAGAAAATCATGGACTTGGAGAAGAGACTTGTGGCTGCCTGATGGGAGGGGGAGGGAGTGGGAGGGATCGGGAGCTTGGGCTTATCAGACACAACCTAGAATAGATTTATAAGGAGATCCTGCTGAATAGCATTGAGAACTATGTCTAGATACTCATGTCGCAACAGAAGAAAGGGTGGGGGAAAAAACTGTAACTGCAATGTATACATCTAAGGATGACCTGACCCCCTTGCTGTACAGTGGGAAAATAATAATAAAAAAATAAATAAATAAATAAATAAATAAATAAATAGGGTTTACTATGCCAGACCTTTAAGGAATTCTGAGTGAAGTGAAACAATTATATGAACTGATAATTTCAATTTAAATTTGAAGTATTAGCAACATGCAAAGAATGCCATGGAAAAACAACCTGTGAGATAAGCAGAGCCACAGGACAATAATACAGAATGAGGTAGTTAGAGAACTCCTTTATCTAGTGCTGTTGAATCATGAAGCAAGGAGTTATAAAAGATAAAATAGAAAAGTAAGTAGAGTCCTATTTAGGAAGGTCATAGACTTTAAGTCCAAGAATTTATATTATCTCATAGTAAATGAGAGACCAAAGAAGGGTTAAGGGAAGATATTGTGAGGAAGTAGAAGAGTCAAAATGAGAAATATTTTACAAGTAAAGATCACACAAACTCAATACATGCCTCTAAAATGAAAAAGAAAGACAAATACCATATGATATCACTTATATTTGGAATCTAATATATGGCACAAATGAACCTTTCCACAGAAAAGAAACTCATGGACTTGGAGAATAGACTTGCAGTTGCCGGGCAGGGGGGAGGGAGTGGGATGGGCTGGGAGTCTGGGGTTATTAGATGCAAACCATTGCATATGGAATGGATAAGCAGTGAGATCCTGCTGTATAGTACAGGGAACTGTATCCAGTCATTTGTGATGGAGCATGATGGAGGATAATGTGAAAAAAAGAATGTATACATATGTGTAACTGGGTCACTTTGCTGTACAGTAGAAAACTGATAGGACACTGTAAACCAACTATAATGGAAAAAATAAAAATCATTAAAAATAAATAAATAAAACCAGGATTTTGACAATATTCAGTAAGGTTAACAGTAAAAAGATGAACCTTTAGTTGGGTTTTTTAAATTATTTTTTACAGGGATATGAGTTGGAAATTTCAAAACTGTTTTATGAGCTTTTAAAGACTGAACATATAAATAAGTATATTCTGGATAATACACAAAGAAGAAAATTCAATAAATCCTCTCTTAATCTCTCCCTTTCTTTCTCTCTCTATATGTACACACATATATTCATAATATTATATATATACATTATATTACACATATAAAATACTGTTTACAGATTGTATATGTTATATATACACAATGGAATACTACTCAACCATAAAAAAGAACAAAATAATGTCATTCACAGCAACATGGATGGAACTAGAGACTCACATACTAAGTAAAGTCAGAAAGAGAAAGACAAAATCCTAGTTTTAAAAGTTAAGTCTTTTCTCTCTCCCTTCAAGATGCTTATATCACTCATTTGTAATAGTTACTCATATGTTAGTTTATGTTCCATTTTGTACTGTCTTCACTGGTTTTAAACATTTATTCTTTAATGTGAAATATTAATGGGGTTCTTAAATTTAGAACTATATAAAAAGTACAATCAGAGAAGAGTTATTTTCCTTCTATTATTTTTATTCCAACATAATCACCCTTTGTAAATAACCAGGATCATTAATATCTGACTTATTCTTCCTATTTTGACTACTGCACAAATAAGGAAATGCATTTATTTCTTCTCTTTTTACATGAAAAATAGCATATTGTAGATATTCTTTGGCACTTTGCTTTGTTCACCTTAACAATATATGCTGGAAATAGCTCTATATGCATTTCTAGAAATCTTTCTCATTTTTTTGATATCTGCATGTAGTCAGAGAGACTTTTGAAAGTTTTACAATGACAAAGACTTCTGTTCACAGACATAATGAAGTACCAGACACTGGATAAGACCAACTGCCATAAAAAACTGTAAAACTGGACAAAATAT
Source organism: Sus scrofa (assembly GCF_054392235.1). Classification (NCBI taxonomy): domain Eukaryota; kingdom Metazoa; phylum Chordata; class Mammalia; order Artiodactyla; family Suidae; genus Sus; species Sus scrofa. The sequence goes on from NC_139391.1 coordinate 19,187,906, forward strand.
ATGAAGCAATACTTCATATCTGGGCTATCAGGTAAGGCAGGACTTAGAAGAAAACAAAAACTTATGAGTTGAGCCACTCACTTGCTCTTACTGTCTGCGTAGAGTTACTTTCTGAGAAGTAGTAGACAAAAATGAAGAGAGAAGAGAAATCTCAAAAGAGATGTTGCTCCAGAAATTTGTATAGAGTTTCCTTTAAGTATTTGGCTTAATGTAATGCCTCTCATGCAGATAGAGAGAGAGAGAGAGAGAGAAAGAGAGAGAGAGAGAGGATGTAACACCAGGCATAAAATAGCTACTGGGAACTGTAAGCTGAATAGAGATTCCAGAAGTGGCACTGTGCTGCAAGATTATGTTATCCGACCAGCCAGAAGGGAGAGACAATACTCAACACCACGAAAATTCAAAGTGAGGACCTGGAAAAGTCATGCCTTAGGAATAGAGCAAGCCTGTTTGTAGAATACTAATTACTCTAGACCTGCTATAATGAAGCTTTAAAAACAACCCTTGAAAGGATTATGCTCACCCATCAGTAAATTAATCATCTGCCAGAATAAAACCCAACACTACTTAAAGGAGGATAACAAAACACAAACTCTCAAAATGAAGAGTTCAGAGTATTTAGCCTGCAATCAAAATTTACTAGTCATATAAAGGGGAAGAAAAACATGAGCTATATCCAAGGCAGGAAAGCTAAATAAACACAAAAAGATTCAAATGTATCAAAATATTATAATGAACTAATGAATATTTTAAAAGTTATTATAAATATGTTTAAGAAATTTTAAGGAGAAAATGAGTGGAATAAATGGAAGGATATTAATAAAGAAAGAAATATTAAAATATAAAAATAGAAATTCCAAAACAAAATATTTAATACATAATATTTTTAAAAATTACTGAATGGGCTTAACAAGAGATTGATACTACAAAAGAAAAATATAAGTGACTTTGCAGATGAGGCAATAAAAATGATCCATAGAGAAACACTTAAATATAGACATTTTAAAAAAGACTTACAGGAAAATACCCCATGGTTTAAATTATATGTAACTGAAGTTTCAGAAGAAGAGTAAAGATTAAGGTAGAAAAATATTTAAGGAGATAGTGGTTAAATTTTTCCAAATATGCTGAAAAATATAAACCCAGAGATCCAAGAGTCTCAACAAACCCCATATAGGATAAATAAAATGAGAGCTATACTCAGGCACATCATAGTCATATTAATAGAAACCAAAGACAAATTTTGAAATCTTAAAAGCAATCATAAAATAGACACATTTCATACTGAGGAACAATAAGAATGATCAATGACTTCTCATTAGTAACAAAGTAATCCAGAATACAATGAAACAACATATTTAAAGTATTGGAAGAAAAAAAAAATTCTCACATTCTGCAATTATATATGCAGCAAAAATATTTTTAAAATGGAAACATAATAAAGTCATTTTATCATAAGAAAATTAAAAGAACTCATCCTTATAACAAGAATTTTGAATGTTCTTAAAAGGAGTTCCCATCATGGTTCAGTGGTTAACGAACCCAACTAGTATCCATGAGGATGCAGGTTCAATCCCTGACCTTGCTCAGTGAGTTAAGGATCCCGTGTTGCAGTGAGCTGTGGCGTAGGTCATAGACTTGGCTAGATCCTGCATCGCTCTGATTGTGGCATAGGCCAGCAGCTACAGCTCAGATTCAACCCCTAGCCTGGGAACCTCCACATGTGGCGGGTGCAGCCCTGAAAAGACAAAAGACAAAAAAAAAAAAAAAAAAAAGACTGCTCTTAAAGCTGAAGAAGGATAATACAAAACGGATCCTCAAATCTATTCTAGAAGAAGAATGCCAGAAGTGATGAATGCCAGAAAAATAAATATGCAGATAAAAAGTTTCCCCTCATCTTAATTTCTTCAAATTCCTTTAAAACAAAATGATAGCAATGTGTTTTGGAGTTTACAGTATGTATAGAAGTAAAATGTATCACAATAATAACACAGAATAGTCAGTGGTAAATGGAAGTATCCTGTAGTAATATTCTTATATTTTGTGTAAAGTGGCAAGATATTAACTCATAGTAGTCCATGTGAAAAATTAAGGATGCATGTTATAATCTTAGGGTAGCCGCTAAAATATATACTTATTAGAGGTAATAAAAATAGAATTCTAAGAAATATTCATTTAATCCAAAAGAAAGTAAGAGAGAAAAAAAAAAATGCCGCCATCATCACTAACAACCACGAAAATGGGATACTTAGAAAACTTAGTCTTATTACAGAATTTCAAATCTTACTCCATTACTGACTAGAATAAAGAAAACAAAAAGAAAGAGAGAGAGAGAGGGAGGGAACCATGGGTTGCTAAACCAGTGGGGAAAATGTTAATGAATGAGAAGGTCTGACCTAAAATCTAAGAATGATTTCCTCATTTGAACTTGTAAATTTGTCAGTTCGACTAATATAGATTGACCACCTACTCTGTGCCAAGCCTAAGAAATCACTGTTCAAACAGGGTCATTCCCGTCAAGCTGCAGCCCGCCTAGTTGAGAAGACAGTAAACACCTGACTACAGAACTCTGTGATAAAAGCTGTGAATAATTCTTCTCAGGGAAGAGGAAAGGTATCAAGAGAATAACAAAAGGTCTTATTAAAGCATGCCTAGAACGTTTAACAAAATGTCCAAAATAACTCTTTACTTATGAAGACTACAAAAATAATAAAAAATAATTCAAAGCAATGTCAGCAAAAGTTTGGGGGAGAGATACTATTCTTCATAGTGAGTTGAAACATAAATTTGTACAATAATTCTGGAAGTGATTGTGAAATATCTAAAAAAGGCCTTGGAAATACAGTTACCCATTGACTCAGTAACTGTACTTATAGAAATATAACCTAAGGAAACAATTATGGACAGACATAAAATATATTACAAGAATCTTCATTACAATTTTATTCATCATAATGAAGTAAACCATATGCCCTTAAACAGTAGAAAGACATAATAAATAATAGTTATGTTTCCTACCCAAGATGATCTAGTGGATTTTTATTTACAACATACTTCTTCTGTTCTAAATAACCAGCAATAATAGTTACTATATGAAAGGGGGAAAACAAAAGGTATAGCTGGGATCTAAAACAATATAAAACATCTTTGTGCATCAGAAATGAAACAAGTATTCAATGCAGTAAAAAGATCTATAAATATTACCTATCACTAGGAATCGAGTCAACCTGAAAGCTTGCTCTAAGTTATATTTTTAAAGCCTCTGTATTAAAACAGAGAGAGAGAAAAATAAAATACTGTTATAAGAACTGATTCTGGACTGGGAGCCCAAGAAGCCATGGGCAGCAACCAAAAAATTCCATGTAAGAATTACTTACCATGAATTTATAGTGGTAAAAATAACTTTAGAAATAAATCAACAAAACAGGCAGGAAGAGAAAGCTCTTCATAAAGGAAAATGAAAATTTATAAAGTATAGAAGAAACAAAGGAATTAGAAAACCACTAACTGGCAACCTCCACAGTAATAACCGTTTCAAGCAAGAAGGATCATAGAATGCCAAAATTAGTGAATGGAAGTGGGTGAATCAGGATGTTTATCTAAACTCAAACTATATCCTACCATAGTCTTACTAGTTCCTCAGGAAGAAGAGTAAGTCCACAATGGAGAATCTAGCAACTATCTTAATCAAGTGATCCAACCACTGATGACCTAGCATGATCGGTGGCTGGAAAAATAGATATTTTAAATAACTTCTGAAATCATGTACTGAAAAAGATATAACCCTCTTGTAGTTCTCCTGCCAGAAATGCATGACCTGAATTTGATCATAAGGAAACACCAGAAAAACCCAACCTAAAAACTATTTTATAAAATAAATGTTCTCTGATAGAAAAAAAGGTTTTAAAGACCCGGCCAAAATACAGGTAAGTATGCCCTTAGACATATGGCATTAAACTCAAAATTATTAGAGATTAAAAGAAAATATTAAGAGCTACAAGAGAGAAAAAACTAACTATAGAAAAACAATAAAGATAAGCAGATTCTTCTGAGCAATAATGAAGACCAAAAGGCAGCAGAATATATGTTCACAATGTCAAGAGAAATAACTGCTAAACTGTAAGTTAATATACAGCTAAATTATCATGCAAAAGCGGGTGTATAGGCATTTAAATACTAAGATAATTTAAAAATCAAGAACTTTACCAAAAAAAATTAAAGGATATAGTTAAGCAAGAAGAGTGAACTCAGAGAAACACATAAATACATGGATCAATGGTGAACACAGAAGCTAACAAAATATATCATGAATTTAATAAGCCATTGATTTTAAATAAAAATTAATTTTTATGTTCAAAAAAGTTGGGAGATTGGAGTGTTCAATAAGTTAAAGTACATTAAAGTTCTTGTCATAATTCAGAGATAATAATTAATAACAGATTTCTTAGAGTAATTTATAGACTACTGTACATGCCAAAAAGATAACCACTAAAAAAAGAAATACAATAAAAATAACTTCCAAACCAGCAGAAGAAAAAATAAAATGCAAATACAGAAGTATTTTCAGTACAATAGAAGACAGAAGAATTAGGGGGGACAAGGTAGAAAGAAAAAGAATCATTAATAAAAAAAAATTAAGTCCTAAAATGATAGAATAAGTCTAAATATTTGGGGATCTATAATAAATGCAAGTGAATGAAAATTAACGATATAAAAGATATCAGACTGGACAAAATAAGTCATAATAATAACTAATATTTATTGAATGCCTATTCTCTAGATGTTTTATAAGGATTAACTTATTGAATCATCACAATAGTCTATTAGTCTATAAGGATCTGTACTATTATTCCATCTATTTTATAGATCAGGAAATTTTGGATAAGGGAAGTTAAATAAATTGCCTAAGAACACACAGCTAGTAAGGAGGTAGGACTGTTTTTTCTGCCAATATACTCTCACTCTAGAGTCCATATTCTTAGCAACTGTTCTGTTCTGCAGACTCAATATAGTCACATGATCAAATGTCATATCTATTAAAGGTCATGCTATAGAATAATCTTTATGGATATTAAAATGCCAGCAGAAATATTTAAATAAAAAATGTACGTTACAAAAGAATATATACTAATGGGACTCAAAGTCTGTTACAAACACACACACATACACACAAATACTGACAAAAAAATCCACCAAAATATAGTTGTGATTACCTCTGAATACCATGATAGTAGATAATATTTATTTTGTTCTTTTTATATTTCTATATTTTTCACAATGAACAACACTGTATGTGTTATTTTTTGTTAAGCCTTTCTTTAACGAGCCTTGTACAGTGCCTGACATAAAGTACATACTTCATTAATGTTCCAGACAGAGAAGTAAAACCACAAAGTTCTCTCATTAACTAAGATGAGTGAAAGTTATAGAAATGGGGATACTGTGTTACCTGACTATCAAGCCTCAGATCCTAGGGACAGATAAACTACATACTTTCTAGAAGATACAGCAATGCATGGCAAAGACCCGAAATCCTTTCAAGCCGCCCTCTTGTGCTGCTTTCAGGATCTGACTTTTGGATCCAACCTAAACTGTTGCTTCAGAAGAAGCCTGAAAATAAATGTCTTGGTGGCTTTAGCTGTAGCAGTGTAGTTAAATATCAGCACTAAACAGAACATAGAGCCTAGGAATGTCAGAGCTGCAAAAATACTCATGGAAATCGCCACCTAGAGACTACCTCCCTTCCTTTCACAAAGTAAAGAAAAAGACCTGCAGAGGCAAAGGGATTAGTCCAATTTTACAGTTTCATAGCAGAACCTTTGCTGGAATTCAGGTTTCGAAAGAAACTGAGGCTTATTGACATTGAATTATGTGCCCCAAATTACTCAGCTACCAAGAGGCAGGGCCGGGATTCTTATTTGGTTTAAATAGATTCCAAAATTCATCCTTTTTCTGAATTATAATCAAATAGACAATTCTTCATGTGTTCAATGGAATATTATTTGATTGGCATCATTTGATAGACAAATATTTATTCATTTATTCATCTCTCGTCACCATCTTACTGGCACTAAATGAGAAATAATTATTTCTTCTTTTATGCTTATTTTCCTTGTTACTTGAAAATATCTTTTTAAATGATTAGGATTTGAATATTATCCCTTTAAGAATTTTCCTTGTGATCTCTTTCCTTTATTTTTATGTGACTTACTCTCTGAAAGACTCAGTACTTTTATAAAGCAGGTGTTGTATCAGATAACAGCAGTTCTCCTTTTAAAATTTAATTCTGCTTCCATCCCCTTGTTATTTTTTTTCTGTCAACACTATGCAAAAATGCATAGCAATAGCAGCACTCACAGCTTGGCAATAGCCCTTTGCCTGCATGGCTAATGTTATTTTCCTGCTTCCCTGTAGCCCCTGATTAAACATCTTTTTATATTTAGAATGTGCTTGTAGCACAGCCACTCTCTACATCAAGGGAAAATTTTATTGTGGTGGTGACTATTATTTTCCAGTAGATAGAACAATTTCCAAATCTCCTTGCTTTTAGCTTGATATTTTTAACCAGGCTTAGACCTAGGTGAAAAATGCTAACTAAATGTAATAAGAGGTCCCTTGGAGGCTTCCAGGAAATGCCTTTCTCCATTGTCTGTTCTGCACTTGGAGAGCATCTAGGCAAGGAGACTACCTACCATTCTGCTCCTGCATTATCATATATGCCTCATCTTTGTGATATGGAAATGAGTATGATAAAAAAGAAACTATGCATCCTTCTAATGAGTGAGATCAAAATGGGGGGGGGGTTATTTTTCAGATACTTTTTGTTAGCCGGTTAGATGTAAAAGAGTTAACATTCATTTATACCATCCTAGGATCTATTCTATGATCTCAATTTATTCCTCACGAATTTTTCAAGGCACCATCAACCCATTTTAATACAAAGCTCAGAGTGGCCAAGTAACTTGTCCAAGGTCACAGGTAAGAGACGACCAGAGTTTGAATGCAAACCTGTTTCTTGTGCTCTTAACGCCGAAGCACAGTTCTCATCCCAATGTAAATAAAGGAATCAAGTGAAGAGAAAAAAATGTAATGAGAATGACACTCTTTACTCAGCCTGCCAGACTGCAGTTGCTAAGGAGTACTAAAATCAGTGAGTTGTTCTAGAAATGAGCAACTTACTCTATAATTTTTATTTAAGACACACAATCTGCTTTTTAAAAAGCATTAAAAGGCTTTAGAAATCCACCCCTTTTCTAATATAATTAGCTGGCTCTGTTGGGCTGGGGGAGAGAAAAAGAGAGAGGGGGAGAGAGAGAGAGACTGAAGGCACATCTGTGTGAACATGCATATTCAGCTGTTATTCTCAGGTAGAAATCACTTCCCAGTAACAAATTCAGATTTAGCTGGGAGATAAGGAGATAGAAGGGGTAGGAAACCACAAGAACTGCATTTGGGCAAAGTAAAAATTCTGATGTTTTAAAAAAAAAGGAAAAAAAGGGGGACACAAAAGACACTTCAAAGCAAGTGCATCAAGTTACCATGGCAACCTGAGAATGTGGGTTGAAATTTATACATCTCCATTGTTCCAGCAGAGAGAATTCTAAATGACACCCTAGTGGCCCAACAGAGTCGATGCATCTCCCTGAATGCTCTAGCTTATTACTCCAGAGTGCTTTAGGCATCAAGAAGGAATAGGATCACAGCAACTTGTCAGTTCCAGCCTCCCCAGTCGCTCTCAAGCAAAGACACTTGTTTCTTCAATCTGGAGATATGGCATTCTCATTTCCAGAGTCAGTCTGGCCCAAGCCTAGCAGAATACTAGCATTCTTATACGCACCTATGGTTAAAGATATGCAGGCATTTGCCTGACTGTCTTAAATCAAAGATGCAGTGTGCCTAGAATCAGCTCTGAGCTCTCCTTGGTTCTCCTAAATCCCCTATTTTTTTCCTGAAAGGACAGACGTCTGCCTTGGTCCCGAGGAAAATAAGCCAGGGTCCTAAAATTCTAACTAGCATTTGCCTTGCCATTCAACACTATCATTATCATTAATACCACCATCAGCCACGAGGGTATTAAAAATAAAAGCATGTATTGGAAGGATGTTACATTTATTACCTGTAATCTAATAACAAACCCAAAAGTAGGTGTTATCTATAGGAGCTCAAAGTTTTGATGAATATGTTACACATCTCTGGGACAGAGGCTTCAAAAAGTTAGGTGACTTTTTCAAGGTCCCAAAATAGAGCCAAAATTTTACTCCAGATCTGATTTCAAAAAAAAAAAAAAAAAAAAAAGCCTCCGTCAGGAGGATTTCTCTGATTGCGTGAAACCTCTGATTATGGTTGGCTCCATGTTCTAACACAAAGACACTTACAAAAATACAAGACACTGAACACTATGGCTTCACTGCCCTGAACAGGCTGAGATTATCAGGGACAGCAACTCCTGTCCAAATTAAGTTCAAATTAGCCACACCCCTTCTACCCTTGAACATCAGATTGCTGACTGAGAGAGGAGGCTGCTCCTGGACTCATTACTGGAACTCCTTTGGTTTCTGCTTCTCAGTCTCACTGGCCTTTGGTGGAAGGAACAGGAGAAGAACGAGGCAACTAAGATGGTTTGAGCATCTACCATGTGGTGGGTACTATACTATGCCTTCTGAATACAATCTCTTTGAATTCCTCCCCTAAAAGTCTATGAGCTAATTATTCTCATTCCTTTTCTAAATATCTGACAACCGAGAATCATCAGATAATTTCCCAGACTTACACAGTAATTACTGAAGTCTAACCAAGTCGATTTGACCCCAGTCACTTGCCTTTTTTTCCTTTATACCCTGGCATGCCTCTCAACCCAGCCTGTCCAAATTCTAACAACCTATGGAGCCAGAAGGGACCAGAATACCATTAATTTTAAGTGATGTAATTTGCTGTTTTTATGAAAGTACCATTACAAGCAATAAAAATAGAGAAAACTGTAGGCATTAGCTGAATAAACAGAAACAAGTTTATGTACAGCCCTATCTCTTCATTACCTAATTCAAGATGAGAAGACTTTTGATAAATGAGATCTCTTTGTGGGGGTGGGTCAGTCTAGATGAGGGATTTCTACTAAGCCAGGGTCTAGTTTTTGTAATCAGTGAACTCATATTTTGTCGTGAAGTGATGTAGTTACTAAGGGAGCCAGTAACAGCAGTTTTGGTGTGACTATTTCTTGACACCACCAACTAAGTCCTCCAGCTGAGAAGGACTGAAGTCACACATGAAGGTACAACTGCAGCTCAAATTGTCCATTTCCTTCATTCTCTACAACAAAGGTTGGGTCTTTCTTCAGAACAGAATTAGATCATCACTACCCGTCTTCCATGTCACAAAGGTAATATCATTTGGGCATAAATTAATACACAAAGTTACAATTTTAATATTAACTTGTATGAGAATTTGGGCCACTATTTTCCTTATTACACTTCCGTAATATGAGCTTCTTCAGAGAAAAATAAAAGCAAATTACCACTTTCCAGTAGAACAAAATGTGAATAGAATAAATTTAACAACTATACCACGTTATCATAGCAACCAAAGTTTTTAAAAAAAAAAAAACTGATGTGATAAAAAATGACACAAGAGAACAAATACATCAAGTTGTTATGGCAACTGGGGAACGTGGGCTGAAATTTATGTATCTAGAATCCAAGAGCATATTCTAAGCAACTAAAATAAACATTTGCTTATTAAAATATCCCCCAAATAGTACTTATCTATAAGCATTAAAGTGTTTTCATTATTTTGTCTGCTTTTTCTTTTATTTCCAATGGGTGATTTTAAATTGGGAGCATTTATATTTTCGGTTCAGCTTGCTTTTTGGCAACCAATGCACCAAGATGCAATTTAGTTTGCAGAAAATGGTGCAAAAGCCAATTTCAAAATAGCATCCTCGATCATGTTTAGGTTCCTTTTACTCTTTTTAATCTTCTTTTTAAAAAATGTCTATTCTATCTGCTCTTTCTTCTTAAAGAAGAAGCTCTCCCTTACTTGACTCAACTTCTTTATGTTCTCTTTTACCTGACTTTGGAGGGCTCTCTCTTAGGCTGTGGGCTAAAGAATTCTATAATAAATTTATATATTTAGAAAGTCTTCTGATATTTCAGGTGCGCACACACACACACACACACACACACACACTTTATAGTATAATTGGTTATTTTGGACTGAACTTACTAGTGACATGCCTGGATTTTCTACATCACTTTGCTTATGCTCATGTAGAGTATCTCACCGTGAGAGCGGGAAAGGTAAGATTTTTCTCACGACTCCACGCATTTTTGCAAAAATTTTTCCTACTTCCACTTTTCCTTCCACTCCTTTGCCTGCCTGGTTGGTTCTTAAGCATCCTATAAGACGGAGTTTAGAAGTCACTTTCCCTGGTCTACCTACTTGGTCAAGTGCCCCTCACCTTTGTCCTCAAAGCACACTGCTCATATTTACAGATAAGTGCCATAATTCTCCCCCAAATCAACATAATTTACACCATCATAACATCTGTTACTTATTAAGCATTATTTATATTTGGGTGACTCTAAGTATTTCTCAAATAGCATTTCATTAAATCTTCATTTAAAAAAAAAAAAAAAAAACCTCTATGGTGTAAAATGGTGAAACCCATTTTACAGGTGAAGAAAGTTGAGACCCAATGTTTAAATCACTTGATTTAGATCAAACACTGAGTAAGTTGTAGAAAAGAAATTTTAATGTTCTTTATCACTTAGCTGATCATTGTAATTTTTCTTTGTCTCTTCTTTAGACTGTAATCCTTTGGTAACTTTCCTGTGCCTACTCTGTAGTTGCATGAATAAATATTTTGTCTTTCTATCTCTTGCACTGACCAGCAGAAACATAACGTGACCTATAAATACCAGCCATATTTTAAAAAAATTAATTTTCTAGTAGATATATTAAAAAAGTAAAAAGAAAGAAGTAAAATTAATTTTAAAGTGGATATAATTTAACACAATATATTTTTAAATCACCATTTCTACATGTAATCAATCCAAAAATTAATGAGCTATCTTACATTTCTTAATATTTAATACTAAGTCTTTAAAATCTATAGTGGGAGTTCCCTCTGTGGCTCAGCAGTAAGGAATCTGACTAACATCCATGAGGACACAGGTTTGACCCCTGGTCTTGCTCAGTGGGTTAAGGATCTGGCTTGCCCATGAGCTGTGGTGTAGGTCACAGATGCAGCTGGGATCTTGTGTTGCTGTAGCTGTGGTGTAGGCTGGTAGCTGCAGCTCAGATTCAACCTCTAATCTGGGAACTTCCAGATGCCATTGGTGCAACCCTAAAAAGACAAAAAAAAAAATCTATAGTGCATGTTATATGTACATGATACCTCAGGTCATGTGCTTGCGATTACCAAATCGGAAAAGGCAGGTTTAATCCATGCCAGATAAATATACTTCAAAAGGATGCTCAATACATGTCAGTTTAATAAATAAATAATACAAAAAATAATATAATAAATAAATTAATGCACAGAAATGGAGATTTGCTGATTTACAAGGTAGAAATAACAAACTGACCTTTGCGGAACCCTTAATGGGCTACTTGTGGAGAATGAAAAGTGGCTATTTTTTAAAAGAATACATAGGTATTAACGTATGCATGTTGTGATAATTCCAGGATTACTGCCACACCCTGACCTCACATGGAGAATTGTCTGCCTAGCCCCTCGTTTTTAATGAAACCCATAGAAATATCTCAGTCAGCTTAAACCTCAGTCCCCCAATTTTAGATCACACTCATAGTCTTAAATTCATTATATATTTCATTTGAAAAGCTCCTTTAGGTTACTTTAATCAATAAATTTTAAAAGCAAGGTTAAGAATATATTTTTTGAAATTATACAAAATCACATCAGCATATACATGTGTGCACATTATTTTAAAAAAGTATTCCCCAAAGTACCCCAAAGATATTTTCACTTAAAGCAAGATTTTTTTGAACTCATGAATATTTTGATACTGCATTGATATTACTGGTAGAAACAACCAGCATTTTAAAAAGCCATTTACATGATAACAGCTAAGCTAAACACTGTAGTGTCTTTTACATTAAAAAAAAAAACTGTCTATGGAATCACATCTCAACAGTAATACTGAGTATTATCAAACGAGGTTGATGGGGAAAATCTTTAAAATAAAACAGACAATTGCTAAAATTGTCCATAATAAAATTATTCCTGACTTAAACAGAAGAAATTTGGATATATAAAATTGGACTTGGGAAATTTTATTTATAGAAAAAATGGCACATGCTCACAAACAATAATAGCAGCAATTCACCCTGACAGAAGCTATAATCTATACGATTTTACATGTACCAAAAAAAAGGACCAATGAGTCAAATGTTTGTTTCAAAACTTAAATGGAAAAATGATCCAAGTTAAAATAACTCCAATAAAATAAAAATTGGAAAGGTTAGAGATGGAGGTTGAACCTCTGGAATAATGAAGCGAGGACAGCACATCCTCTCCTTACAAAGTAATGTGAAAACTAGACAAAACTGCTGAAAATAACCATTTCAGGACTATGGAAATTGACAAAAGGCATACGACAAATTGAAAAATGCTTATTCATAAAAAAACAACTATTCAACATGAGGTAAGAACATCGAAAAATTAGCACCACTCTTGCGTGAGCCAATTCCCATCTCCACTCCTCCCTGCTCAGTTAGTTTACTAGTTTTAGTGGAATGGGAAAAGTTATTTCAAAACAAAAACAAAAGCAAAAAGCAGTATTGTTGATAATACCCCCAAGGGAATTGCTTGCTTTGGAGTGAAACAGGAAAAAAAGTCCACACTTAGGGATACTGGCAACAATAGCAGCAATCTCTTTGGCAAGTAAAGAGAACAGCAGTCGCTCAGGCAACCTGAGGCTGTGGTACTGGCTGGGGCAAGCAAAACATCAGCAGACTAGTCAGAAGTCTAACAGGAGGATCCAGGAACTGAGAATGCACCAAGTCATCTTCCATTTGGTGGGGGATTTCACATCTGTAAAACATCTCAGGAAATGCGCATTGGATACTATTATCAGGGAACCTCAGAGAGGAATTAAAGCAGAGGATGGGGGGAGGGGCCTGTCCTGGGAAGGTCCCATAGGGTCCTGCTCAGTTACAAAGGGAGAGCAGAGAGGGCCTTAGCTTCTTCTCACATCCCTGGCTGGATACAGAGCACAAGCGCAGGGAGTGCCTGAAGAAAGTAATCAATTGGGATTGACTTATAAACTTGAAATTTGAAAGGACTGCCCAACCCAAACACAGATCCATCAGTGAAAGGTAGAAGCCTTCCTGACATAATGTATTTAGACACAAACTCTGACCAAATATTGGCTGACCACTAAGCTACACTGACAAGCTATAGGAAGCCAGGCTTTAATATTAAAATAATTTAAAAAAACTGAGGTGAGCATATATATAAACCAAGACAAACCCTTAAATACTTAATAAATTAGGCTTTAATAAAATTTATTTATTTGAAAAAAATTTTTTTACAGCCACACCTGTGGCATGTGGAAGTTTCCGGGCCAGAGGTCAAATCAGAGCTGCAGCTGCAAGCAACAGCCAAAGCCACAGCCACAGCAACACCTATCTGGGCTGCATCTGCAACCTATGCCATGGACTGCAGCAATGCCTGATTCTTAACTCACTGAGCAAAGCCAAGGATTGAAACCTATGTCCTCACAGACACTATAATGGGTTCTTAACCCACTGGGCCATGATGGGAACTCCTGGCTTTAATAAAATTTAAAACTTCTGTTCCATGAAAGACTCTGTTATGAAGATAAAAAAAGAAGCCAAAAATTGGGAGAAAATATTTGCAAACCACATATCCACAAATCCAAAAGGATTTGAATCAGGATACATAAAGAACTCCCCAAATTCAACAGTAAAAAAACAACCCAATCTTAAAAATGGACAAGTGACTCGAGAAGTTGCTTCACTAAAGAATTTATAAAAACAGCAAATAATCACATGAAAAGTTCTCAACTTCATTATTCATCAGGAAATACTACTGCTCATCTATATCCCTATTAAAATGACCACAACAGGAGTTCCCATTGTGGCTCAGTGGTTAATGAATCCGACTAGGAACCATGAGGTTGTGGGTTCGATCCCTGGCCTCACTCAGTGGGTTAAGGATCCGGCATTGCCGCGAGCTGTGGTGTAGGTTGCAGATGCGGCTCAGATCCCGCATTGCTGTGGCTCTGGTGTAAACTGGTGGCTACAGCTCCAATTAGACCCCTAGCCTGGGAACTTCCATATGCCAAGGGCTTGGCCCTAGAAAAGACAAAAAAATACATACATTTTAAAAAATAAATAAAATAAAATGACCAATATAAACAACACTGACAATAGCTAGTACTGGTGAAGATGTGGAAAAAGTCTCTCTCACACAGTGCTGGTTGGAAGAAAAATGGCACAGTCATCTGGAAAGAATTTGGCAGTTTCTTATAAAGTTAAACATACACTTAACCATAGCCCAGAAATCCCACTCCTGAATGTGTACTGTAGATAAATAAAAATTTATATTTACATAAAACCTGTATCAGTTATTTCATAAATGCTCTGTTCATAATAATCCAAACTGGGAAAGCATAAATAGCCTTCAATGAGTGAATGGGTAAACAAACTATGGTACATCCATTCAATGTAAGGCTACTAAGCAATTTTTAAAAAATCAAATTTCTAACACAGGCAATAATGACTGTATCTCAAAACATTATGCTGAGTGAAAAAAGCTAGCCCCAAAAGATTATATAGTATATTATTCCATTAATAGAATATTTTTGAAAAGATAAAACCGTAACAATAGAGAATACATAAGTAGTTGCTATAGGCTATCAGTAGAGAGATGAGGTGGTTATAGAGGATTGGCATGAGGTGAGGGTGTTTTAGGGGTAATGGAATTGTCTATAACTTGATATTGGGGTAGTTACAGGTGTTAAGATTCATAGAACCATAGACCAAAAACGTCATTTACTTTATGATTTGAAAAAATAAGAAAACCATCATTAAATTATATATCACAATGGATTTTATGGTATATAAATTATACTTCAATAAAGCTATAAAGAAATAAAATTTAGTGAGTTCCCATCATGGCTCAGTGGAAACAAATCTGACTAGCATCCATGAGGACACTGGTTCCATCCCTGGCTTCATTCAGTGGGTCAAAGGATCCAGCATTGCAGTCAGTTGTGGTGTAGGTCACAGATGTGGCTCAGATCTGGCATTGCTATGGCTGTGGCATAGGCTGGCAGCTACAGCTCCTGATTCATTTCCCGGCCTGGGAACCTCCACATGCCATAGGTGTGGCCCTAAAAAGACAAAAAAGAAAAAAAAAAGAATTTGGTGGAAAACCAAACCTCCAGAAATGAAAGTTTGGTTCATTCTAGCAAACAAGGAACCGTTAATAGTTCAGGTACTAGAATATATATATGTTCAGTATAGAAATTCACAAAAAGGATTAAGTTGGTTTAACAGAGTTAACTCCAGAAAACTCTCCTTTGAGCAAGATTTCTGATATAGTCCTATTACAAGTATTCACATTCATAAACTAAGTGTTTAAACATTGTTGGGATCAGAACAACTGGACCTAAGTTTCTCCCAAGTCAAAATTGCATGCCCTAAATTTCTATACTCTTTGCTAAGACATCTTTGGACCCTGCAGTGGAGGGGAGTACCAGAAATTAAATCTCTGTCTCTCTTGTAACCAATACTGTGCCACCTGTATCATAACCTGCCCCCAGTACACACACACACACACACACACACACACACACACACACACACACACTCTTATACTCTAGGCCCCTTCAAGCTCCACTGGCCACAAAGCACCATCTCTATGAAATGCAAGGAAGAAAAAAAGCCCTGATTAGGATGAAAAATTTACAGACATGCTCCCAAATGAATTCACGCCAAGAAAATCTTTATGCCATCACTAATTTTCAGTGCATGGAAAATTGCTTCAATGAGGCTTCCCTAGCCTTTCTCCCTCAAAGCTCCATCTCACACACTAAGTATGACCCAGTATGTGGATTTTATATCCAGGGTTTTTTTTTCCCTCATGCACAGATATGGTAGAAATAAATTATCAGCCTTACCATTGGCAGATAGGCAGACATTCCAGCAAGAGTTGAATTACTACATATTGAATGTCTACTATATGCCTTACATATATGGTTTAACCCTTAAAATAAGCTTGAGAAGTGGCTATTATTTTCATATTATCCTGAGCTTATGAGGTTCAGAAGTGTTAGATATTTTTCCCAAAGCAATGTAGTTACCTTAAAACATCCTATGAAAAATTGATCATTGCCATTTTACGTATAAGAGACGTGAAATGACTTAGCCAATGTTACAGAAATAGGAAGGGGATGAATAAGAATCAGAATGCAATCTGATCTGACTACAACTTTGTGTTTATTAAGGTGGAATTAAAGGTGAGATAAGAGCATAGGTCTAATTGCTAGGGGAGACTATAGACTGAAATCACTAAGAGTTACAGGCTTTGGAGACAAAATGATAGGGTGTGAATCCATTCTTTCCACTTACTAGTACTCTGACCTTGGACACATGAATTAACATCTTTGTTCCTTGGTTTCCTCAACTGTAAAATGAGAATAATGGTACCTACTTCAAAGGGTAGTTTTAAGTATAAAAGAGATAAAACATGTATTGTGTTTGGTACGTGGTAATTATAGAAATAGTAGGTATTATCATTATAATCTTGCACAATGAACTTAATTCAGCAGAGGAAGTCCAGTGGGACTGTGACACAGCACTAGTTATCTTTAAAGAATGGGGTGGAGAGGTCAAATGCCCAAGACAAAGGGGACCCAAGTGAGGAATCACAGGAGTTCCTGATTGGCCAGAGAGTGTGGTGACAGACCTGAGACCTGTGAAACGAAAATAAGTGGAATAGTCATTGCAGTAGGAAATAGAAGAGAATTAACATTTACTAGGCACTTATTAAATGGCTATCTTACGTTCCTTATCTTATTTAACCCGGAATCAGGAGACCTGACTTTTTCTTCGAATTTTTCACTAGAGTCCAAGATATCCTCAAATCCCATTTTTCCCTTTGAAATTTCTCTGAGATTTCATGTCTCGTTCTTTCTGCTATCTCCCTGAATCAAAAACTCACCTCCTTAAACTTCGATGCCTGAAATGGCCTGAACACAGTGTGCTCTTTATTCGCCACTTCAATTTACCCAAGTTCCTCAGGTCAGCATGGAAAGTAATAAGCCTTTGAATGAAGAGAGGCCTGGTTTGGTTGTTTGGCTTTTTCCCCAACTTGACAAAGCTGTAACTGACATACTGTATAAGTTTAAGATGTACAACCTATGGTTTGATACATTTATATATTGCAAAATAATTGCCGTAGCATCTGCTAACACCTACATCACATCACATAACAACCATAAACAATGAAGATCTACTCTCTCAGTAACTTATATATATCACAGTATTATTAATATAATCACCATGCTGTATATTAGATGTCTGGAACTTACTTATCTTGAAACTGGAAGTCTGCATGTACTCTTCGATTAATATCTCCCCATTTTCCCCACAGCCCAAGCCCTGGTCACCACTATCCTACTGTTTCTACGAGTTTAGCTTTTTTTAGATTCCACATATAAGATCATACAATATTTGTTGGTCATTGTCTGATTTATTTCACTCAGCAGAATGCCCACAAAGTCATCCATGGTTGTCATAAACAGCAAAATTTCCTTCTTTCTCGTGGCTGAGTAATAGTTATATATGCTCCCCAGACTGTTTAGAACTTCTTCATTGTTTGCCCCAGTCTTACGGGACTCCTGAATGCAATCCCCACCGGCTATTGGAGTCAGGTGATCCTGGGACCCATCCCTCAGGCAATAGCCATAAAAAATTTGGAGTGTCAGGAGTATGTACAAGCTCCTTCCAAGGAGATACTAGTGATGTAGAGCAGGCCAAAGGGGGTAAGCATTGGATATGCCTGCAGGCTTCCCTGAGGGAGGACTGTGGCGAGCCCCTACATGCTAAATGAGGAGCCTGATCCTTGGGGAGCAGCTTTTCAAGTGTGCAAATAGATCCTATTCAGGGAAGAACTGGGAGATGGACTTTTTTTTGCCTCCTCCCACTGAGCTGAGCTAAAGAGTGCTTGTTCTCCTATTAATGACAACTTCTTGGATTGCTGAAGTACTGTGGGTTTCAGGGGGACCACAAGCTCCAGGTGCAAGCTCCACTGGCTTTTAGGACTAGGTGTTTTGGGGGCTAGCCCCTTGGATGGGAGTATTAAAAGTTGGAGCTTTCCACGCCGGGTCCAAACCCTTCCCTCCTTGGGGAGAAGCTGGAGTGAGGTTTCCTCCCAATCAAAAGGCATTGTGCCAGAGGTATGGTTTATGGCAAGAGTATGTCTCAGCATTTCCTATCCATTTCAATGCGGGAATTTTCTCACTCACCTGATATACAGGAGTAACTCAATTTCTGGGTTTAAGAGGGAACTGCTCCATGTGCAACTACTCATTCAGTGTGTTCACAGGCGGAGGGGCTTTCAGGAGCCTCCTATATTGCCAGCTCTAAAGACTGCCTGTTTTGCTTTCTCAATTGAGGTATAATTTGCATATCATAAAACTTACCGCTTTGAAGTGTACAGGGTAGTGGTTCTTGGTATATTCTCATCACCCCTACCTAATTGCACAACATTTTCATTACCCCAGAAAGAAACCCTATATCCATTAGCAGTCACTACCTATCCCTTCTTCCTCCAGGCCTTGGCAACCACTAATCTACTTTCTATCTGGAAGTTCCTATTCTGGACATTTGTTGGCTCAGGGGAAACAAATCTGACTAGAGTCCATGAGGATGCAGGTTCGAACCCTGGCCTCGCTCAGTGGGTTAAGGATCTGACATTGCTGTGAGCTGTGGTGTACGTGATAGATGCGGCTCGGATCTGGTGTTGCTGTGGCTGACATAAACCAGCAGCTACAGCTCCGATTTGACCCCTGGCTTGGGAACCTCCAGATGCCGCAGGTGCGGCCCTAAAAAGACAAAAGGACAAAAGACAAAAGAAGAAAGGAATCTTCTGGCCCCCAAAGAGGAAAAAGTTCAAACAGAGTGGGAGGAACAGAAGAGTACTGTGGCATGAGTGTTTGTCGGTGAGGGTTTTACAGGGGCTTACACCTTGCCCATCCTTCTGGCCAAGCCCTTAGTAGGGAGGGGAATGATAGAAAACCTTTATAGTTGGGGAACAGGGGTCTGCACAAAGCAGAGGAATTTTCATTTATTAATTCCATTTATTTCATTCATTCACTCAATCAACAAATATTTATTGAGCATGTACTGTATATCAGGTGTTGGGGATACATCTGGTTCTCACCTCCATATTCAGCTGGAAAATACAAAAATTCTGCTAGAGAAGTACTCTACAGCCTGGCTCTCCAACATCAAATATAACACAATTTAAATCTAAAAAGAGAAGGCCAGAGATATTCCCTGTCTTCAATCACTCAATTTCTGAAGCTCAAGAGGAACAAAGGATAGCTTCTGAAAATTTTCTGCATCCCCGAGAAAAGGTGTGATAGTGGCTGAGAGTGGAAGCATATTCTGGAGAGATACTACGATAAGATGAAGAGGCCAGAGTGATCAGGATGGACCTGATAAATAGAGCACCAAAGGAGAGGAGAACATTTCATTGAACAAAGCAGTGGGAATTAGTTCCAGTGGCCCAAGATCAATGTCTTCTTCTTTCAACAGCAGACAGCATGCATGGGTGCTCCAGATCACGGAAACATTAACCTCATCCTTGAAGCCGGAATGACATTAAGCCCCTACCCCGGAGTTCCTGTCATGACACAGCAGAAATGAATCTTACTGGTATCCATGAGGATGCAGGTTAGATCCCTGGCCCTCACTCAGTGGGTTAAGGATCCAACATTGCCATGAGCTGTGGTGTAGGTTGCAGATGCGGCTCAGATCCCACGTTGCTATGGCTGTGGCATAGGTCAGCAGCTGCAGCTCCAATCTGATCCCTAGCCTGGGAACCTCCATGTGCCTCGGGTGCAGCCCTAAACAGATTTAACTAACTAATTAATTAATTAATTAAAATAAAGCCCTCACCCTTGTGAAATTTAGATCAAAATTCTGGGGAGAAGAAAAGAAATGAAAAGGGAAGACTGAACTGACTGAATAGAAACCTAGAATTGGGCAAATTTAAATCATGAAGTGAATAATTTTATCTGATAGTGACAGTGTTTTAGAGATTCTGCCATCACTAGAAATTGGAAGTCAACTACTTTTGAAATAGGAAAAAAATTTTGAAAGTGCTACTTTATACACTGGTTTTGTGACTACAAAATGCAGAATCACTATACCAGTATTATTAATTATTTTGGATGAAATATTAACTCTTTATAGGGTGACTATCTATAAATACTCATTTTTCCTTTGGAATGAGAACTTATATGTGAGGCAACTTCACAAAGACTAGCAACTCCACTCTACTTTACCTCCTTCACACTTAGAGAAACTGGAGCACAGAAGGTGAAGGGATTGTTCAAGGTCATAAAATCAGAAACAAAGAGGAAATTTGAATCCCAGTCCCTTGACTTCTATTTCTGGGGTACGTACCTCCATCACCTTACAATTTCAAAACAAATGAGAAGTACTTGACACAGGCATTTCAGAGACTAGAGTTTCATTCTCTGCGAATTTTTTAAAGAGGGAGAATTTTAGGAAAAATTATTCAAACTTTGCCTTATTTTGAATTTTCTCTAGGGATTGCTAATTAGATAATACGCAAAGTATGCAATCCTAACCAAGAAAATACCTATACCCAACAGGGAAAGTGCTGGTTAGTGTTTAAAAACACAGTTTCCAGTGGGTAGGAGCCCTGATGAATAATAGAGGTTGCTTGTTTTCATGGTAGAACTACTCCTACCATGACCAAGCTACCAGCATGATGATAAGCAGGTGGCAAAATTCCTTGAAAATTTAAAAACCAGTTTCACAAGCTGATGACAAGCTAGCTCTAGCATACCAATGGAACTAGGGTATTTTCTCCAGAGCAGAGGCTGATTTGAACATTTATTTGAGAGTTCAGGAGATTTCACTGGGACAATATCCTGAAGTGGTTTAAGAACAGCTATGCAGTTAGCATGGATAATTATCATGAAATTAGAGTACTTTATCTAAAATGCATGTAAAGAGTGGCTTTCTCTTGCAACTTCCCCCAACCAAATACAAAAGAAAGTATTAGGTCTTCATACACACGGTTCTCTGGAAAGAAGTAATATTTGAGAGAACAGAAACCAAGTGTAAGCACCCTTTTGTGAGAGCTATATTAAAGGAATCAACTGTACCTGTTTCCTTTTGTCCACCTTGTATTCTGCTCATAAAACACAACAGAATCGCTATGTCTGTACAAAGTCTGAAAAGCTTCTCTGTATGTTGTAAAGATCAAAGAAAACTGATTTAAAATGGCTTTTGAAATGTGGTTTTGGCAATGGAGTACAGGCACTAAATCACTAGACCTCTATGTAAAACCATATAATTTGGTAGACCTTTTTCAGGTGCAGTTGACACATTTACTAAAATGCTGTGTGTGTTACATTGTGAAAAGCCAAGTCACATTTTAGATCTACAGTTCCATTTTTTTCTTTTTGATCTTAGACATTCTTGAAAACCTAATAAAAACTATGAACACTTTTACAGAAAATACCCATAAATGCGTAAGCAGAAAATTTTGCATAAAATGTTAAAGGACTGGCAGACATTCTGTAAATCAGCCAATGGCTTCTAGACGCACATGAAGAATCCATATTTTTAAGTGTATTAGGAAATGCTGATATTCAAAGAAAACTCAAGATGAGAACTTAAGAAAGGCAATAAGATTATCTGTAAGAGAAAGCAACCACCTTAATTTTTTTTTATTATTTTTTCTTTTTAGGGCCACATTCAAGGCATATGGAGGTCCCCAGGTTAGGGGTAGATTAGCCGCTGGCCTACAGCACAGTCACAGCAGTACTGGATCCAAGCCACATCTGTGACCTACACCATAGCTCATGGCAATGCCAGATCCTTAACCCAGTGAGCAAGGCCAGGCATCGAACCCATGTCTTCATGGATACTAGCCGGGTTCATTAACCACCAAGCCGTGATGGGAACTCCCTTTATTTTTTTAAATCAACCTTTTATTTACGGAGTTAAAAGAGATTGTTGCAGATATGAGGAACTAAAGGAATTTAGGGGTCAAAACCACAAGTTCCTCATTTTATAGATGGGGAGACAGAGGCCTCAACCACTGAACCAACTAGAACAAAGTCTTGATGACTAGGAGGCCTTATGCCATCTTACAACACACATGGCCTCAGACATCAGAAGCCCTGAATTCCTAACATTCATGATTCACATGGTATTTGGGCACATCATTTAGCTTAGTAATAACGCAAAGCTGTTGAAAGAATTAAATATTTATGAAAACTGTAAATATTAAAATGTCATATAACAAATAATAATTTCATAATCATGCTATAGAATGGGAGAAAATATTTGCAAACCATATGTCTGATAAGGAGATATCATATCCGAATTTATCAATACATAATAATATCCAAATCAATAACTCACACAACTCAAATATAAAAACATGAACAACCCAATTAAAATGGGGAGGAGGACTGAATAGATGTTTCCCAAAAAACAACAGGTACATAAAAAGTGCCCAACATCACTAGTCATCAGAGTAATGCAAGTCAAAGCCACAGTAACACCTCACACCTACTAGAACAGCTATCATCAAAAAGACAAGAAATAACAAAAGCTGGCAAGGATGTAGAGGAAAGGGAACACTTTCGCACTGTTGGCAGGAATGTAAACTGTTGCAGCCACTATGAAAATTACAAAGGCTGCTCAAAAATTAAAAATAAAACTACCATATAATCCAGCAATTCCACTTCTGGCTATTTAAGGAAACAAAAACACTAACTTGAAAAGATATCTGCATCCACATGTCCTCTGCACTATTTTTTTTTTTTTACAGTGTAACTCTGCACTATTATTTACGATAGCCAAGAAATGGAAACAACCTAAGCATCCATCAATGATGAATGGAAAAAGAATATGTGTATATGTATATATGTATATATGTGCATATGTATATATGTATATGTACACACACACATAAAATATTATGCTGCCTAAAAAAAAAGAAAAGGAAAGAAATACTGCCATTTGCAACAACATGGGTAGATCTTGAGGCCATTAATGAAATGTCAGACAGAAGGACAAATACCATATGATCTTACTTATACATGGAATCTAAAAGTCAAACAAACTGAACTCATAAATACAGAGACACTGGTGGTTGCTGGAGGGGAGTTGGGCAAAATGGATGAACATGGTCAAAAGCTACAATAAATCTTGGGAATATAACGTACAACAAGGTGACCACAGTTAAAGTTATCTTAAAAGTTATCATCGCTAGAAAAAAAAATTCTAACTATGACGATGAATATTAACTCGACTTGTTGTAATAACTTTGCAATATATGCATATATTGAATTACTGAGTTGTACACCTGAAACTAATATACTCTTATATATCAATTATACCTTAACAAAAAATAAAAGACTAGCAATATCCAGAAATCACATATTGAATTAAGATACCTATAAAAGGTTATTCATTACTGTATTATTTATAATAGTGAAAAAAATGGAAATAACCAAAATACACCTCAAGGAAAAATAATTAGGGGAACTAAGATGCATCCTTCTAAAACGATGCACAGCTTTTAAAAAGAATGAGGTGAAATTATTTTTTTAAAATATTATAATTATGATAAATGGCATATGTTTTCTTTGTGCACAGGAATCTCATATTAGATTCAGGTCTAGCTAACACCTGAGATAAAGTCTTTTATGAAGACAAAAAAAACACTAAAGCAACAGTGGTGGGATTTGTGGTCCCAAGAAGGACATCTATTACAAAGTGGGATAATGGATTAGGAATTAAGAGACCTAGATTCCAGTTCTAAAGCTACTATTAACCAGTAAAACTAGCAAATCATTTCAAACCTCCAGGACTCATTTTTCTTAAACATTTGCGAAGGTGTCACAACCAGACCCCTGTAAGAACACAATGAAAACTTAACAGGTAAGTAATCTTTGGCAAGTTACTTAAGCATTCCAAGCCATTGATAATTCATCTATAAGATGTGAATAATGCCATTCCTCAAATTTGTTGTGAGACTTAAATATGATAATGGATAAAGTCCAACCATAGGATAGGTGTGCAATAAAAGTAGCTATGTGATTGTTAGAGTGCTCAGGTGCTTTCAGGGAATCTGCACTTCTCACTAGGTTATGAACAAATTATTTAAAGACCCAGTGGGGGAGTTCCCATCCTGGCTCAGTGGTTAACGAATCTGACTAGGAGCCATAAAGGTTGCAGGTTCAATCCCTGGCCTTGCTCAGTGGGTTAGGGATCCAGCGTTGCAGTGAGCTGTGGTGTAGGTCGCAGATGTGGCTCAGATCCCGCGTTGCTGTGGCTGTGGCGTAGGCCGGTGGCAACAGCTCCAGTTAGACCCCTAGCCTGGGAATCTCCGTATGCCACAGGAGCAGCCCTAGAAAAGGCAAAAAGATTAAAAAAAAAAAAAAAAAAAAAAAGAGGCCCAGTGGAAAGGACGTAGTCCTTCTTGAACTTTTGTCAGAAAGACCAGATTTTAAACATCTGCAAGCCTGTCTGCAGTTTTTATTAAGTCAATATCTAGAGTTATGCTGTCCAATATAGTAGCCACTAGTCACGTGTGGCTGTTGAACAACTGAAATGCGCTTAGTGTGGCTGAGGAGCTGTACTAAACTGTACTGTAAGTGCAAAACAGACACCGGGTTTTGAAGTCTTAAAACAAACAACAAAAAAGAATATAAATATCCCATGACTACCAGTGCTGATTAAGAATGCACACTTTAGTCACTTCCTAGGAGTGGAAACACAATAAAGAGTAGGTCCTTAGCAATTTGACTTTTTGTGTCTTTTCTTCAAAAATAGCAACTTTTGTGAAAGTAATGGTATATAAAATGTTAAATAGCTCATATCTATTTCATACGTAAAGGCACAAATTAAGAGCATAAATTAGATCAACAGTTAAAAGTACTATAACTCCCTAAGTCCAAGATAAACAGTTCAATCATTCTATTTAACTTTTATCAAATAAAGAATAATTTTCTTTCAATTCACAGCTACCCCTTGGTATAGCTCTTGCCTACTTTATTCTTCACCCTGTTCTCCAATGTTTATCAGAGCACAAATATTAACTGTCCACCATCTTAATGAAGTATTCTTTTATTCAATTTGTCTCTCAAATAAGATGGAAAACTGTTTTAGTGTTTGCTTTAAAAAGATTAAACGCATTTCAAACACTAAAATAAAAACACTGACTATGCTAAATATTGAGGAACAACTGGAACTCTTATACATTGCTGGTGGGAGTATAAAATGGTACATTTTGGAGAATTATTCAGCAGTTTCTTATAAAGTCAGATATACAACTATCCTAGAACCCAGCATTCCATTCCTAGATATTTATCCAAGAGAATTGAAAACCTCTATCCAGGAGGAGTTCCCATTGTGGCTCAGTGGTTAACGAATCTGACTAGGAACCATGAGGTTGCGGGTTCAATCCCTGGCCTTGCTCAGTGGGTTGAGGATCTGGTGTTGCTGTGAGCTGTGGTGTAGGTCACAGACGTGGCTCAGATTCTGCGTTACTGTGGCTGTGGTGTAGGCCGGTGGCTACACCTCTGATTAGACCTCTAGCCTGGGAACCTCCATATGTCACGGGTGCGGCCCTAAAAAGACAAAAAGACACACACACATACACACAAAAAAAAAACTTGTCCCTTTCCTAATACTACATTTCTCATAAAATAATAAATAAAATCAAGAAATAAAATACAGTTTTAACCATGACTCTGGGCAGCTGTACATATAGTGAGGTGCAGAAAAAGAGAGAAAGCCACTCATCTTACAAGCTAGATTATAGCTCTCAAAACTGAATCACACAGGAACCTTATAAAATAGATTCCATACTGTACCAAGAATGCAGAGTCTTTTTGCGGCAAGCTCAGGAATCTATATTTTTAAAAGCTTACCCGTGGGATTCAAATGAGCAACCCAGTTTAGGAAAGATTTAGCCAGACAATAAGTATTAGCTAGGGAGAAATCAAAGTATGATGTAGTTATCTGTTCAACTCCATCTTTGTATCAAAAACATACAGGTACAATCTTTTCATTTTCAACTTTTCAAGAGGTAATACAAGATACTTGCATTTCTTTATTTAATAACCACTGGGGCAATGGTTTATAGTGAAAGACCTAAGGATTTAAAAGAAAGCAGACCTAGGTTGGAATGTTAGCTCTGCACCCTTCAAACCATGTGACAGGGAAAGTCACTGATTTACTTTGAATCTCAGATTCCATTTGGGCTAAAAGGGAGTTTTTTATATTGCTTTGACATGATGAACGTGAAAGCATCAAGTACATGGAATATAAACAATAAGTGTTTGTTTTATTTCATCCCCAAACATGTTGATATTTCTAGGCGTCATAAAATAAAGTGGGAAACCACTTGAATTTATAATAGGATAGATTTATACTCTATTCCTTCTTAAAAATTAGAACATTCTACTCTTTATTATTATTATTCAGTTCAATAGCATCACGTGTATTCTGTATCATCCAAAAAAATGCTTCAAGGATTCACTTAAATAATTTTAATTTCCCTTGGGCAGTTGTTTTTCAAAGCTACCGTTACCATAGTTCTAGGGGAATAATTCATTATCTCATCATTGACTGGACATTTCATCAAACACATTTCACTGTTGAGACAACTTGTCAGTGATATTCAATTTGCTGTCTCATCAGCACCACAGTGTATAGTAATTAAATTTTTATCATGACAACATCTCATCCCTATTTCTCATGCATAATTCATATTTTATATGTCAAACATCAACCACACATATATTGTGCTAATGAGCATGGAAAAGAGAGTTTACACTTTCAGACGTCTTTTCAGAGTATACAAACAATTGCATTATTTTTCTAAGTACAGGGCTAGCTAAAGGCATAATTGTGAAGAAGCCCCACTTCCCCAGCCTACCTTCCAAGGATCTTCCTAGCTACCCAAGTCATCCAAATCATGCGCAACAAATTCCTTCTAAAGACTAATGATTTTTTAAAAACAACTGGGAATCCTATTCATCTTTTAAACTCTAACTCAAGCAGCACTCCTTTCACTGTACATGTTTCACTCTTCAGTAGTAATACTTGAGCTACCAACTAATGGATTGGCTTCCCATTACTTTGAGTTTCTTGAAGCCAAGTTCAATCCACTTTTATTAATTACATTTTTCTCAATGATTAGCACCATGCTTGGCACATAGACATATTAAATTTAATCAAAATTAAATTGATTTCCATTTAAATTAAATTGAAACAGATCACTTTTATATTCCTAAAGAGCATTTGCATTTTGAAAGAAACATGCAAAGAATGCAAGGTTATATTTCACACATGCATATCTTGGCACTTAGATGAAGGAAATATTTACAAATGGAGTGGAAAGTAGAACTTCCCAACACTACTCAAATCATATCAAACTGTAAATGAACTATTTCACCCACTCACCTATCTCTCCATCCTAATCTTTATATCAAGACTCCAACCAAAGTATTGCCTCAGCCTGAATGCCCTGCTACATCTTATACATCTGGCAAACTGCTTCTTACCCTCCAAAACCCATACCAAAAGTCACCTCCTCCAAGAAACCCTCTCTGATTTCCGCAGATATTCACTATCTCCTCTGAGTTTCCACAGTGCTCTGTTTGTACTACTAGTAATGGTACATAGCTCCAAGTAATTAAGTGCCTATGGTGAATGGGCATTCTATTAGACATTTCATAAAATTTACCTGATTTTATTCTTGTAACAACCATGCAAAATAGGCATTCATTTCATTTTTGAAAAAAAAAATGGAGGCTCAAAGGAATTAAGTAACCTATCAAAGATCACACAGGTAGTATCCACAAAGCAAGAATTCACACTAGACTCTCTTACTCCAAAGGATGTATTTTCCCTGTATGCCATATCTTCTGAATAAATAGATAAATGATTGACTGAATGTGACCTTGGCAAAGGATAGCACATTTTTTTGAGCGCACAAGTGACTAAGATAAATAAATTTCATATTTCACCTTCTTCTTTCACATTTACCATTTAATATGCTGGAGTGCACTACGATGCCTATATTAACATAACTGAGGCATGTGGCAAAGAACACACAGTTTGAATGTAATCCTCTTGGAATCATGGACAAAGACCACCTATAATTGCAACTGCGCATTTTAGAACACAGTCTCCCAATTCAAAATCCCAGTGTCAAACCAGCTTAATTATATATAATTTCCATTTAAGCCCATACTGAACACATTTTCTTTGGTTATCAGCCCCAGTGGTCCTAAGAGGGAGCTATAATATGCATAAAATAGCTGCTGAGCCAGGTTAAATGAATTTCATTTAAGAGACTAATACTATTAACATTATATGATGATTTGCAATTATCAGTCAAATAAGATCAGGTACCAGAAGACCGGGGAGGTCTTACAAGAGATGAACCACAAAATCAGCACTCTCTCTGTTCAATGTGTTTTTCTCCTACCTGGGCAACTGCCAGCAAGGGAGAGATAGAAGGGCTCTCCAGGGAGCAGTGAGAAGGAGGAGTCCACCAGTTGTTCTTGTCCTTAATGAAAAAGGCTTATGTGAAAAACAAGCTCACCCGCACTCCCTCATCTCTCCTCCCGTGACATGCACTTAACCTCTCAGCAAACATACTGGGTTAACACACGGATGTGGAAAGGCAGCTGTGGCTCAGGGATCTAATGTGGATTCCAGTCCTGGGTCTCCCACTAACTACTTCTGTGACCGTGGTCTCATTTTTGCTCCTAGAGCTCCTACGTCCTGACCCACAAAGTAAAAAGTCATGCTAGTACAACAGAAGATCCTTCCACATCTAACATGCAATACTTTACCACGAACTAGAGATACCTACTCAGTGAAGTTCAATTTTCCCCACTCTCTTTTTCTAAACTGATATCACTACAGGCCACCTGCCCCAGCACTGATCCTTCTTGTACTAGTCAAAGCTGCTGGTACAGGCTGGCATCAGATACTAGGGAGCAGAATTATTTATACAGTTTTGATTTAATGTCTCCCGTCTTCTCTCCATCTGTGGCACAAAGAAGCTAGTCCCTTAACTGAGATTTACTTCTAGGCTCTAAAAGCTCTTTGGGATGTGGCCTTCTAATACCTCTCGGACCTCATCTCCTATTCCCCCTCAGGGGAACTTTCTCCTTCAAGGAAAGTTGCCAGGGGATCAAATTAACTGATACCTCCAGTTATCTGTACCCACTCTGTGGTCTCTGAGGCTGTGCTTCCCCCGGGCTGCTCCCTGCCTATAACTGAGCACAGTATTACTAAAGGCCAGTTCCTAAGGTGCTTGGGAATCCTATGATAGGCAACTATTATATATTATATTATAGTTCCGGGACTGCCCAGTGACGCTGAGATTTTCTTAGAAATGTGTTGTACTCTCTGATTCTTCCTCCCCATGCATTCCACCTTCCCCCTTTCTTTT
Source organism: Sus scrofa (assembly GCF_054392235.1). NCBI lineage: Eukaryota > Metazoa > Chordata > Mammalia > Artiodactyla > Suidae > Sus > Sus scrofa. Next base: position 19,217,649 of record NC_139391.1, read on the forward strand.
CACAGCTTTCAGACCTGCATCATAGCCTGAAGGTTCTGTCCACTCTGTTCCCTCCCCTTTATTCTTCACAGGTCCCTCCCCTCAAAATGCTCTTACACCATTGAACCATGTCTTGGTATGTATTTACTTCTTGGAGCACCTGAACTAAAACAATAAAACCAATAACGTGATCATTTTTCTATTTTTAATTGTCCACCTCCCTCACCTCATGAATGCAGACATAGTCTATTTTATTTACTGTTATATCTCCAGCATGTAAAATGATGCTTGCAAAGCATCATTAAAAAAATATCTTTTCATGAGAAATATTATTGCTATCTGTTAATTTCATTAATTCATGAAAGAAAATATTGAGTGTCTACTTTCTCTTAGGCACCGTGTTAAGTACTCAGTAAATCAAGGATCTAGTGCAAATGATAAACATCTGAACAAGAAATTTAAATAAACCATGCCAAAGCTTTATTAAAAGTATTCACAATGTATGGAGCACAAATAACTCTGCATAAACATGTAAAAATTTAAATTGTATACATGTTTATGGTAAAGCACTATGACTATCCCATGAATTTTATAAAGGGTAAGTCAACTTCAATAAGCAAGATCCCTTGCTTTTGCTCTCAAGACCTCTTTAAAAGCCAATGTTCCTTGTAAAGATTTTCTTCAGATGTACAGAGTGAAGGCCATTCCTTACATGACACTACACTGCTCAATATTACGCTGATGAACTAGGTCAAAGCAAAATTAAATATTTTTTTAAAGGCTATGGTTCTAAGTCCTAGGAAACCAATGTGTGAATCAGTAACATTAAAGTTTTCTAGCTCAAACCTCTAAAAATAGTCCACCTCAAATTCTGTCCACTCAGTGAAGAATTTTATGATATCCTGAAGACTAGGACAGTCCTTCATTTTATATGCTGTCCAAGCACCCTCTACTCTTCCCTCTTAGAATTTACCAAAAGTGTAATTCATTAGTCATCTGTGAGGTGTCTCATTAGTTAGTAGATAATAAGTTCCATGAGAGAACCACATCCATGATATTGACTGCTGTATTTCTAGCACCTGGCAGAGAGTATGGGCTCGATTAGTTTTTCTTGAATGGCTTATATGGAAGAAAGATGAATAAATTAAAAATGAATGGGTCAATGAATGAATGATAAAAAATTTCCCTCATATGCCAACTGTAAAATTATCAACCTTATCTAAATTCCCACTGCATTTTAAATATACTTCTTACCCTCCTCCTGTTCATCTATCCATTCATGATGTCAGTAAAAGCTTTTCAAAATAATGAACGGTGGTACATTTTCACTATTCTTGTCTCAGATTGGCATGAAGATCTTTGGATTCAGTTGCTCTTGAGAACAATGACTCAACATTCCCAGATGTTAATTATCTGAGCTTGGATTTGGATGTGACAAAGATGACCCCCTAATTCCATCCTGGCAGAATGGTCACCTCGCCTGCTTCTAATGGCTTTGGCTAGCCTTCTTTACTTCCTAGCCCTGGGGGAGCCCAGACCACAGCAGCCATTGCTTGAGAAGCCTGCCTTCTTTTCAAGGGACAGATCAATTCAACTCCTTTTGCTGAAAGTTGTCTTAACCTCTTCTTCCCCCTTTTCCCCTTTAATTTTATCCTACCAGTCACTTCTGTCTCTAGAGAATCCTTTAAAATCCCTCCATCCATTCCATCATCCAACTTCTATCCTCTTTATGCTACATTCTTCTATAATATGTAATACACATTCTATCTTGAATTATAGTTATTAATGACCATGTTTAGCTCTCTTGCTAAATTCTAGGTATTCCAAAATGTGTAGTTTTTTTTTTTTTTCTATTATCCCTCACAAGACCTAAAAGAGTACCTGGAACAAAGTAGGGAATCAGGTGTTTTTATTTATTAGTGGATACATCTTGTTCATGTTCCAAATAATTCCCCACTTATTTCATATAACCAAATCCACTATAAGAGGATGAAGTTGGCCTGATTCTGTCTGCTTCCCAAGGCTTTCCTCTAATCTGGAGCTGGGCTCCACCACTGCAGTAGCAGTGCTCATTGCCAGCTGATGCCCTCACCTGACTCAGAAGGGAAACAGGAATATCTGGAGAAGTGGCTGCATAATGGACCAAAGAGGTACAACTTCAAGCAGTTGAAAGGAAAGACAAGGCTCTGAGGATCCCAAAAATACAGTTTCCAAAAGTTATATTAGTTGCTGGAGAGTGTCCTGACACATAAGTTGGCTGGACCTGAGACCATAGGAGGGGGTTTAGAAGCACAGGAGGAGAGCATGGTTTTAAGCAGAAGATTTGGAACTTTCAAATAGGAAGTTGCCATTGTGGCTCAGTGGTAATGAACCCAACTAGTACCAATGAGGATGCAGGTTCAATCCCTGGCTTCGCTCAGTGGGTTAAGGATAAGGCGTTGCCCTGAGCTGTGGTGTAGGCCTGAGCTGTGGTGTAGGTCGCAGATGCATCTCAGATCCCTCATTGTTATGGTTGTGGCAAAGGTTAGCAGCTGCAGCTCCAATTCGACCCCTAGCCTGGAAACCCTTCAAATAATAAGCTTCTCTTAAACAAGGAGAAAAAGAAAACAGAAAATAATCCTAATAAAGGTCTACCATATCAATCCCTGTTAGTTAGCAATCACCATCAATGCTATCACCAACTCCTATAAAGCAGAAAAATGAAGAGAAAGAGGATGGGGAAGAGGAATGTGGACATAGGGATACAGACGGGAATGAGGAAACATTAGCAAAACAGAAGGAGAGTTGATGTCAGTTTATAAAGTTCTGAGTGTGCATTTACATTTTTGTAAGGACACATTCTCTCCCTCTCTTTCTCTCTCTCTCTCTCTCACACACACACACACACACACACACACACACACACACGCAATTCACAAGAAGCCATGAAGGCAAAAGCATGCTGAAAAGAGAGTGGATTTTGAGTCTGAAGTTTTGCCTGGGTCTGAGTCCCATTTCTATGTCTCATCACAACTATTTGCTGATCACTGAGAACAGACTGTACTGACTTACAGGAAAATAGCCACTACTGTCAGGAAAAGTGTAGAGGACAAACAAAAATCTGTGGTTGAGTAAATCAATCTAACCTGAAAATTTGCAGCAATCAGGCCTTTTAGGAGTTACAAAAAAAAAACAAAAAACAAAAAAAAACAATGCTTTGCATTTCTGCATCTGCTCTCAAAAATTTTCAAAACATCGTATCTATTATCTCCTTATCCTCCTGCACTGCACCCTTTTTGGACTAGGCATCTGAGACATGGAGACGTTAAATGCCTAGGTCACACAACTAATAGACTGCTATTTCTATTAAATAACAGAAAAGAAAGTTGAACACCAGATCAAATAAAAGACTTTCTCACCAGACTACCTCAGTTGAACTTCTCTGTCTTCAAGGCCTGAAATTAGCAAGGAACCTGCCAAAATAAGGTGAAAATTGCTTACTGCCCTCTTTACAAAAGGTGAGATAGACAGGTTTGGCTATAATTATGTATAGCAGATATCTGATTTCACTTCCTTCTTTATTTCTTTGTTGTCTAGATATTTACTGTTTTAGATGGCCTCATAAGCAAAGAATAAAGAAAATGGGAAAGAAAAAAATGCAGACAAATGCAGAACTATTAGGATTTGGCACAATGAGTCCAAAAGGTCTCTCAGAATGGAGGGATTTATATATCTTCGGATGTCCTTGGAGGGGTTTAGTTTCCCACTCATGAAAGGATCCTCAGAGCAGAAGGTGACGAGTGTGAGGAGACAGGTGAGGAGTTGCAGGGGGGACAATTCACGTTGCCTCAGGCCTCAGTTCCCTATTTCTTCTTGAGAGTCCAAGTCTAGCCCAACCCTCCACAACAAAAGAGGATATGAGGTCTGCATCCCATGTGCACCTTCTGGAAATCCGTCTTAGCAGAGCTTAGTTCAGGGCCTCTGCTAAATGCCATGGCAGAACAAGAAAAGTCCCTCAGCCCATGATGCTCATGTCCATGCTCCGGTGTGACCCCCATAAAAGCTGAATGTGGGGATTCCCCATCTTCCCATTCTCTAGCATCTGCCCTCTCATTCCACTCCCACTATTACTCTCTAGTTCAACTCCTTTTGCAGCTCTGACCTTGCCTGTTGGGGCAGTCTCATGGTCCTTTTTATTCCCTCCAGTCTCGATCCCTCAAATCCTTTCTTCACAGATTTGAAAACTCACATTCCTAAAGTAGATGGCTGATCCCTACCACACTCTGCAAAATCCTTCCAAAAGTCCCCCAGCTACATAAAGAATAAGGCTGAATTTCTCCCCTGCCCATCTAGCCCTACATTTCCCTGCCTCCTGCCCACACGCACTCCACTGTGGCCGACCAAATTCACAAACCCGACTCCTGTTTTCTCACCTATCACCATTCTCACACTTTTCCTTAAGCCCAGAACACCCTCCCAAATTAATTACCACTCTTCTTGTGATATCTGTTTCTCCTCCCCCCTGAAATTTTATCTTGATTTGAAAATTTCCCTGTGCTACTCTTTAGGACTTCTTAACTGCAGATAACAAATTTGGCTCAGGATGTGGAAGACCCACATAAAAGTACCTTTAAATTTTTGTTGACTATATCTTCAAAAATTGGGAAACTTGCTTTGTTTTCCTTTTTAAACAAAACTAAGGAATAATCTATAATAAATATCCAGTTACTAAGAGACCTGTGGCTAGGGCTTTTCAATTCCCCTTGACTGGATGTTCTGAATGGTAAATCTCCTATCAAAAATAACAGAGGTTTATGGGTAAGACAAATTGCCCTGGAATATTTTTACAATGAAAACATATCCAAGTCAGATCTAGCCCCAAATACCAATTCCATGTGTATTTGTATTCTGAAAAACCTATCATAGTGACCTATTTTCATACTAGAGACTGAGTTAAGAATGTGATTGCTTTTGCAAGGAACTGAAATAAAAATTCCAAGAATGCTATTAGGAGCAATGAATAAATCAAGCATGATCTTCTGTAAAGTCAGGTTTATAACACCAGCCTGCTGAAACATTTGTGTATTTTTAGAATATATTTTTGATCATGTTTGATGTTATAAGTCTATTGTGCAAATATAAAAATCATGAACCAATTCAATCTTTATAATGGTACTGTGGGTGCACAAGCATTGTTTGCTGATGAAACTGAATTTAAAATATAAATGTTTGTTGAATCTGTGAAAATCTTTTTTCTCAAATATTTCATTCACTCAACAACTATAAAGAAAGAACATATTCGATGAGCCAAAGATTGAAAATATAAAGAGAAACAAACACAGTGCCTGTCCTCAAGGAGCCCAGAGTCTAGTGAAGAAGAACAATGAAAGAAATCAGGATGTAAAATAACTTGGTACAACCGACAAGGGCTTAATCTCCAAGATACGCAAACAATTCACACAACTTAACAATAAAAAACAAACACTCCAATTGAAAAATGGGCAGAAGACATAAATTAGACATTTCTCAAAAAAAGACATATAGATTCCCAGTAGGCACATGAAAAGTTGCTCAACATCACTAATTATTAGAGAAATGCCGTTCAAAACTACAGAGGCACCACCTCACACCAGTCAGAGTGGCCATCATTAAAAGTCTACAAATAACAAATGCTGGAGAGGGTGTGGAGAAAAGGGAACCCTCCTATACCAGTAGTGGGAATGTAATTTGGTGAAACCACTATGGAGAACAGTGTGGAGGTTCTTCAGAAAACTGAATATAGAACTACCATATGATCCATCAATCCCGCTCGTGGACATATATCCAAACAAAACCACAATTCAAAAAGACACATGCACCCACATGTTCATTGCAGTACTATTCACAATAGCCAAGACATGGAAAAAACCTAAATGTCCATAGAGAGATGAATGGATTAAGAAGATGTGGTACATACACACAATGGAATACTACTTGGCCATAAAAAAGAATGAAATAAAGCCATCTGCAGCAAAATGGATGCAACTAGAGATTCTCATACTAAATGAAATAAATCAGAAAGAGAATGACAAATACCATATGAAATCACTTATATGTGGAATCTAAAATATGGCACAAATCAACCTATCTACAGAACAGAAACAAACTCAGGGACATAAAGAACAGACCTGTGACTGTCAAGTGGGCGGTGAGGGAGTGGGATGGATGGGGAGTTTGGGGTTGGTAGATGCAAACTATTACATTTAGAATGGATAAGAAATGAGGTCCTGCTGTACAGTGCAGGGAACTATATCCAATCCCTTGGGATAGAACATGATGGAAGACACACACACACATATATCCATATACACAGACACACATATGAATAGATATACATATATGTGTATATATATGTGTATGTATGTATGACATTCACTTTGCTGTATAGCAAAAATGGTCACAATGTTGTAAATCAACTGCACTTTAATAAAAATGAGAAAAAACTTTTAAAAATAAAAATAGGTATCATTTTTTTGTATTCCTTTTCTAGTGTTTCATTGCTGGTATACAGAAATGCAACTGACTTCTGAATGTTAATCTTATATCCTGCCACTTTGCTGAATTTATTAATCAGTTCAAGGAGTTTTGGGGTTGAGTCCTTAGGGTTTTCTAGGTATAGTATCATATCATCTGCATACAGTGACAGTTTGATCTCTTCTCTTCCTATATGGATGCCTTTTATTTCTTTGGTTTGTCTAATTGCTGTGGCTAAGACTTCCAAAACGATGTTGAAGAGCAGTGGTGAGAGTGGGCATCCCTGTCTTGTTCCAGATTTGAGTGAGAAGGCTTTCAGTTTTTCCCCATTGAGGATTATATTTGCTGTGGGTTTATCATAAATGGCTTTGATTATATTCAGGAATGTTCCCTCTATACCCACTTTGGCGAGGGTCTTGATCATGAATGGATGTTGAACTTTGTCAAATGCTTTTTCTGCGTCTATTGAGATGATCATATGATTTTTGACCTTTTTTTTGTTAATGTGGTATATGATGCTGATTGATTTGCGTATGTTGAACCATCCTTGTGAACCTGGGATGAACCCAACCTGGTCATGGTGTATAATTTTTTTGATATGTTGTTGGATTCGGTTGGCTAAGATTTTGTTGAGAATTTTTGCATCTATATTCATCAATGATATTGGCCGATAGTTTTCTTTTTTGGTGGTATCTCTGTCTGGTTTTGGAATGAGGGTGATGGTGGCCTCATAGAATGTCTTTGGGAGTATTCCTTCTTCTTCAACCTTCTGAAAGAGTTTAAGGAGGATGGGCACCAATTCCTCTTTATATGTTTGGTAAAAGAGGTAAAGGACCTATATGCCGAGAACTATAAAACCTTAATCAAAGAAATCAAAGAAGATGTAAAGAAATGGAAAGATATTCCATGTTCCTGGATTGGAAAAATCAATATTGTGAAAATGGCCATCCTACCCAAAGCAATCTACAGATTCAATGCAATCCCTATCAAATTACCTATGACATTTTTCACAGAACTAGAACAAACAACCCAAAAATTTATATGGAACCACAAAAGACCCAGAATCGCCAAAGCAATCCTGAGAAACAAAAACCAAGCAGGAGGCATAACTCTCCCAGACTTGAAGAAATACTACAAAGCCACAGTCATCAAAACAGTGTGGTACTGGTACCAAAACAGACAGACAGACCAATGGAACAGAATAGAGAATCCGGAAATAAACCCTGACACCTAGGGTCAATTAATCTTTGACAAGGGAGGCAAGAACATCAAATGGGAAAAGGAAAGTCTATTCAGCAAGCATTGCTGGGAAACCTGGACAGCTGCATGCAAAGCAATGAAACTAGAACACACCCTCACACCATGCACAAAAATAAACTCCAAATGGCTGAAAGACTTAAATATACGACAGGACACCATCAAACTCCTAGAAGAAAACATAGGCAAAACACTCTCTGACATCAACATCATGAATATTTTCTCAGGGCAGTCTCCCAAAGCAATAGAAATTAGAGCAAAAATAAACCCATGGGACCTAATCAAACTGAAAAGCTTTTGCACAGCAAAGGAAACCCAAAAGAAAACAAAAAGACAACTTACAGAATGGGAGAAAATAGTTTCAAATGATGCAACTGACAAGGGCTTAATCTCTAGAATATACAAGCAACTTATACAACTCAACAGCAAAAAAACCAATCAATCAATGGAAAAATGGGCAAAAGACCTGAATAGACATTTCTCCAAGGAAGATATACAGATGGCCAACAAACACATGAAAAAATGCTCAACATCGCTGATTATAAGAGAAATGCAAATCAAAACTACCATGAGATACCACCTCACACCAGTCAGAATGGCCATCATTAATAAATCCACAAATAACAAGTGCTGGAGGGGCTGTGGAGAAAAGGGAACCCTCCTGCACTGCTGGTGTGAATGGAAACTGGTACAGCCACTATGGAGAACAGTCTGGAGATACCTTAGAAATCTATACATAGAACTTCCATATGACCCTGCAATCCCACTCTTGGGCATCTATCCGGACAAAGCTCTACTTAAAAGAGACACATGCACCCGCATGTTCATTGCAGCCCTATTCACAATAGCCAGGACATGGAAACAATCCAAATGTCCATCGACAGAGGATTGGATTCGGAAGGTGTGGTATATATACACAATGGAATACTACTCAGCCATAAAAAAGGATGACATAATGCCATTTGCAGCAACATGGATGGAACTAGAGACTCTCATCCTGAGTGAAATGAGCCAGAAAGACAAAGACAAATACCATATGATATCACTCATAACTGGAATCTAATATCCAGCACAAATGAACATCTCCTCAGAAAAGAAAATCATGGACTTGGAGAAGAGACTTGTGGTTGCCTGATGGGAGGGGGAGGGAGTGGGAGGGATCGGGAGCTTGGGCTTATCAGACACAACCTAGAATAGATTTATAAGGAGATCCTGCTGAATAGCATTGAGAACTATGTCTAGATACTCATGTCGCAACAGAAGAAAGGGTGAGGGAAAAAACTGTAACTGCAATGTATACATCTAAGGATGACCTGACCCCCTTGCTGTACAGTGGGAAAATAAAAAAAAAATAAAATAAAATAAAAATAAAAATAAAAATAACGTGGAAGTTAAGAAAAACAGAAGAAAATTTAAAAGGTAGTTACACTGTAACTTAAAAAACAAGAAGGCAGTAGTGTAACATAGGAGCATGTAACTAGCTAGTCTTGGTCCCTTCAGACTTTTCATTTTTATTAATTTTTTGCAATAGCAGAAAATAAATCTTCTGAGCCATAGAAATAATAAGGTAGATGATCTGAAAGAATTCAAAAGGCTTAAAATCCAATAGTATGACTATAAAAATATTTTATGTCACTAGTTTATCTTTGTTGTTGTTGTTGCTTGTTTACTCATATCTCCAATGATGCTTGTGAACAGAAATTTTGTGCCAGGTTTGTGGGCAGTTATGAGAATTCATAGGTAAGTTATTTAATGTCTTATAGGACTTCAGGTTGATTTTCATGGCATCCAAGTGTTTGGAAAATGGAAACAAAGTTTACTGGTTTAGGTGGATGTCTAAATAGAAAGGTAAATCACAGAGTCTTAGGTCACCTAGTTGAGAATCCCCCCTGTAGCTGAAATATTTCTTATAATAATTCATATTTTATAGTACTTCTTAAGAGCTGAAAACTCATAAGTATTTTCAAACATTTTATTTCGCTTTATCCTAACAACAATATTGTGATATTGGGAAAGCAACTATAACCTTACAAAGGAGGAGACTTAGACATCAAAAGATACAATAAGCTTTCAAAAAACAAACAGTCCTGTGACATGAACTCAGACTCAAGACTGCAATCCAATGCATGTTTCACACCCACAAAATTTCTTGAAGGTCACATCTTTACAATGGGTATAATCCCACGATCCAGCACCACACACAGACACAGGAAGACACACATATACAGACTGAATCACAAACACCTAGACTTGAAGCACAAGTCTTTACAGTGACTCTACCTTAGAGTTCATCTTTCTCTAAGGAAGGCTCCCTACTTTCCCATCCCTGCCCAGAACTAATCCAACTAAGCACCAGACCAAGATAACCCTAGAATCCTAGGTAGCTCTAAACTACCAGCTGATCTCCATAAGATTCTCCTACCCTATTTTAGTTAGAACACTCTTTATACCTCATCTGGGTTATTACATCACAGTCTTACTGAAACATAATCCATTGCAACCACTCTACCACAAGCAATCACAGCAGAAGTCAACTGTGGGCACTTCCCTAATTACACCACATTCTCTATTGCTACTGTCCCTTCACACATGCATTTCTCTGCCTACAAAGCCATCCTCTTTTCTGTCCATTGGGCTTATTCAAAATTACCACTTCAGAAGAACCTTTGCTGATTCCCTTTTTCCCCATGCTAGATTGATGATATGCTCCTTTTCTGTGCTCTTTGAGCTTAATTCTCCCATAACACTTCCATTACAATAATTTTCCACTTACTTCTTGGTCTCTGCCACTAGGCTATGAGCTCCTCGAGGACAAGGAGAAAACTGGGTCATTTATCATTGCCTAGCACACTGTCTAATGCTCAAGAAATGTTTGCACAATGAATTAATGGCCAAATGAATGAGTTCTAGTCTGTGTATCAGTTTCCTAAGGCTTCCATAACAAGTTTACACAAATTTGCTGGTTTAAAACAAAAGAAGTTTATTCTCTCATAGTTCTGGGGGCCTGAAGCCCCAAATCAGGGTATCAGGTGGACTATGCTCTCTTAATGGTTCTATCAAAGGATACGTCCTTGCCTTTTTCTAGCCTCTAGTGATTATTGGCAATCTTCGGCATTCCATGACTTATAGATCTATCACTCTATTCTCTGCCTCTGTCATCACATGACATTCCTCCTGTGCATCCATGTCCCAATTTCCCTCTTCTTATAAAGACATCAGCCACTGGATTAGGAGCCACCCTAATCCAGTATGACTTCACCTTAACTAGATTACACTTGCCAAGACCCTTTTTCTAAATAAGATTACATTCGTGGTTCTGGGTAGACATGAATTTGGGGGGAATGGTATTTAACTCAGTCTACTATGTTACAACTGGAGAGAGGAAATTTTTCTGAATTCTGCATTTGGACCACAGTACCTAAGCCACCTGCCCAACGACATTTGATCTGACATCTGGGTCAAAGCCTGATTTGTGAAACACAAATTTCCCACAGGAAATGACAACTGTTCTTTATCTTAACTTGGAAAGTTCATTCGTTCATTCATCAAATATTTACTGAGTGCCCAGGATATGCCAGGCACTATTCTAAGTGCTTCAGATATAGCAGGGAACAAAGCACACGAAAATCTCTGCTGTTACGAGGCTTACAACTAAGAGATGAGGGGAGACAGACAATAAACAACATAAATGAGTAAAATTCTATACATAACATCAAATTATGTGCAATGGAGGAATATTAAGGAGCTGATGAGGTTGGGAAAATTGAGGCGAGGTGGTGACACTGTAATACCAGGTGAGATGATTAAAGGAAGCTTCACCAAAAAGTGATATTTAAGCACCTGAAGGAGATCAGGAGAGGTAGCCTTATAGATATTTGGAGGAATATTGTGTAGGTAGTAGAAACTGCAAAGGCAAAGACCTTGGGATAGAGGTGCTTGAGGTGTCAGAGATACAGAAGGGCAGGATGACTGGTACAGAAGTAAGGGCAGAGCAGTTAAAAAATAAGGTCTCAGAGGTAGTGGAGGATAACAAATAGATCAGAATGTTCTTCCTCTCTCATTATCAACTAAGTAGTTATCACAAAATATGTTCCTGGTTTCTACAGGAAAAATCTTTTTGAGTCCTTAGGAAAATAAGTTTCTCCCAAATGGAAAATGCTATGCTCGTTAAATATAAAAATGCAACCTTTCTGAGTATCCCGCATCTCTGTGTATTATCATTAGGAAAGTAGAAACAATGGATATATCTTGCTATAGTAAATAAATATTTCTTTTTAGGCAAATCATACTTCTATAAGGTTAAAAAAAAAACACTTTCTGGGACACTATAGCAGTCTATGAGACTCAAATTGTCTCAACTTGTTAAAATAACCATAACATTACTTTCTTTAAACAAAAATGTTATTTCTTGATTCCATTCAGTCTTAAAATTTTGAGGATACAGTTAGATTCTTACTATGGTGCCATCTTATGGGTGAATTTAATAGAAAATTGTCTTTAAGAAAAAGTCAAAATTTGTTCTTATGGTGATCTCAAGCTTACAAAGCCCTTTCCCATGATAAAAAAAAGTACTTTAGGAGTTCCCGTCGTGGCGCAGTGGTTAACGAATCCGACTAGGAACCATGAGGTTGCGGGTTCGATCCCTGCCCTTGCTCAGTGGGTTAACGATCCGGCGTTGCCGTGAGCTGTGGTGTAGGTTGCAGACGCGGCTCGGATCCCGCGTTGCTGTGGCTCTGGCCTAGGCCGGTGGCTACAGCTCCGATTCAACCCCTAGCCTGGGAACCTCCATATGCCGCGGGAGCGGTCCAAGAAATAGCAACAATAACAACAACAACAACAACAAAAGACAAAAGACAAAAAAAAGTACTTTAACAAAACAATGTTCTAAGTATATGCATGTCTCATTTCACCCTTATTTCAACTCTCTGATATAAAAATTATGATTTCCATTTTGTGGATGAAGAAATCAAGGCTCACAGAGGAGGAGTGGTTTATTCAAGATCGTATCTAGTTGCAGAATAAGATGCAAAACTATTTGTGCCTGACTTCAAAGTCTTTGCTCTGAGACTTGGGCTCTTGTCCTTGTACCTCCTTCACATTCTTATCCCATGAAATCCTTTAACAACTCTGTGAGTTACACATTATATCCCCAACACCCAGCACACATTTTCGAAGAGGTTAAATAATGTGCCCAAAGACATGTAGCTATTTAGTGACAAATTCAACCACTCATTCTTTCTTTTGTTCAACCAATATTTACGAAGAACCTACCCTGCTCAGTACTGGATATACATAGTGAAGGAACTATCCATTCCTCTGGAACTTACAGTCCAAAGAGGGAAATTTTCACAATGATAACTAACATTTATTAAGTGCTTATTATGAGCAAATTACTAGTTGAAGCATTTTACCAGTATGATCTCATTTAATATTCATAATAGCCTTATGAGGTGATTTTTAGGTAAGCAAAATAAGCCGCAAAGAAGTCAACTGGACCAAGGTCTACAGATTGCAAGGTGTAAAACTGGGCTTTGAACTCAGGCAACCTAACTTCAGAGATCTGCACTTCCTGCTATGCTATATTTCTTATGGAAATAAAGAGGAAAGAAAAAAGGAAAGGAAGGAAGGGGAAGAAAAGAGGAGAGGAAGGGAGAAGGAAAATGGTATATAATTAAACATCTGTGATAGGGATTCAATAATGAATTTACTGCTCTTTTCCTTGCACCATACTGCCTTCTAACATTTTTTCTAGCTGCTCCTATGGGCAACATACCTGGAAGCCCAATGGTCAACTCTAACAGGAGAGCCAAGCTAGCTTGCCAATGACCTAGGCACCAGCAGACACTCCTTTACCACTCTTTCCTCCATTCAATAGCTTGTGAGAACCCTGAACACAGGACCAATGGACATTCCAGATTTCTTACTGCTGACCCAGACAAAAAAAACCACTCAAAGCCTGGAAACCAAAAAAAAAAAAGGCAGTCAAAGATGTCAAGAAGGCAGGAAAGGCAGGATCAAGTGTGTCAAGCAAATCTGGTGCCAAGAAGTGAGGGTTTTTGGTAGTTTCATATAATCCGCATTTATTTTCTATAAAGTATAAACTATTAGAAGCAGCTAAGGAGCCATTTACAATTTTTAAGGACATAGGACCAAACAACAATGCCATAAGCATTTCTAAGCTTGGAAAACAAGAAGCACCCAAATCAAGCTTGTCCTTTTCCAGGAGATGAGAAAACAAAAGAATGGCATTTAGAACCATGATAAGAATCTAGAATACAGAGAAAATTACACTACCAGCCCTTACTAAAATGTCTAGATCACTTCATGGCAATCATCATGAAAATTTAGAAAGCACTTATAATGTAACTGAGCAGGTCCCTGTGGGGCTCCTGAGCTCAAAAAAGCCTTTCTGTGTCCTCCATTTCTTTTTTTTTTTTTTTTTTTTTTTTTTTTTTTTAAGGAAATGGGCCTCCTTTGGGCTCCAGGGCTTTCCCTGAGTTCCAAGGCACAGGTTCAGGCAGTTACTAATCCAGGAAGGAAGGGGGTGCAAAGACAAGGGAGGACCAGTCAAGCAACAATAGTACAGCCTTGGGCCAGGGTCCTGGTTCCACCTCAAGGAATATACATAATGATGTAGGTATCTTACACACCCAAGAGAAAAGTTATACTCCTTAGGCTTCTTTCAGAAATGAATACTTTAAAACTGAAGCACTTGGAACCCTTGCTGTGCTTCTTCATCATTGGATTGCACCCTAAACACAACAACCAATCACCTGTAACCTAAAGATGAGGCACCCTGAGCATAACTGCCTGTGAGTTAAAGATTATCAGCACATGATGTTTTTCAGGAATTTTCCTAGTTTGTTCTCATCTCTGGTCAATATGCCCTTTTTGCAAGCACTGTTATTCTAGGCAATAACCCAGAAGACTGCCACCAGGATCATGCTGAGGTTTCCTGATGTGATGAATAAGATTCCCCCAAAGAAAGAAGAATGCATGTTTGTCCAAATCCTGATCTTATCTGAAACCCTGTTTTTCTCCTTTTAGACTGTAAAATTCCCTGCAATTCTGGCCAAAGAGGGGGTATAGTCTTTAAGGCATTAGCCTGCTGTGGCCTTCTTTGCCTGGCAAAGCAATCAAAGCTAATTTTTTCTCCTTCACTCAAAACTCTCTCATTCACTCATTTCTATTTGGCACCGGTGGACAGAGGCTGAGTTTCAGCAACAATAATACCAAGATTCAGTGTTGAAAGTGGAAGAGGGATGAGAGTTGGGAGAATTTTAACCAACCCTCATGCCAGGTCAAATAAGCACTCTCAGCAAAATGTGTCCTTCCAACACTAAAGGAAAACCACTCAGCTACCCTTCCAACTGGATACTGAGCAGAGATTATGAACAGAATTCCAAGACAGACTACTTCAGCATAAAACCCAGTTCCCCCTTTTAAAGAATATGATCTCAGTAAATCACTGGGTCACTTTTCACCTTAGTTTCATTACTTTCAAAGTGAGAATAAGTGTGCTACCTATCTCCTAGTTTTGTTGTGAAGATGAAGTAAAATTAACTTAGGTCAAACACTTAAGAATACTGCCTGACACACAGACAGTGCTATATCAGTGTTTGAGATAATTAGACTCCTAAAAACCCACTCCCCCATAGGAATTTCTAGAGCCACAACCGCTTAAGGACATTAAGTGACAGAAGTCAACTGCTGGGTAGGCAGCAAGCAGGGAGTGGGAGGAGAACAGCTTTCATATTCATGATAAGAGAGGTTTCTTGGTGTTTATAAACGTACTTTATATTTTTTCAAAGACATAGCATTGTTGTTTAATACAAGCTGACAGTGCTTCCTCTTCTTCATATTCTAGAGTCCTTTCCTCTGACAAAAGGGTTGAGGGTGGGGGGAAGGTAAAGCTGACTGGGCTGTTCGAAGTAGCTTCATTGATTAGATTTTCTTCAGGTAAAATTCTGTTATGGTCCATGCTGTTTAAACTTAATGAAGAAGAAAAACAGGGATCAAATACTGGCAGGAAATGTTGGAAAATGTGTTCTGAAGTATGACATAAAAGCTTTCGTGAAAACCCTAGCAACAGAGTCATCATCTCCCAGTGATGGAATTATGAGTGATTTCTATTTTCATCATTGTGCTTTTCTGATTTTCAAAAATGGACAATGAATATACACTGCTTTTATGAACAGGAAAAAAAATACAAATCTTAGAAAGTTGAAAAGAGAAGATACAAGGGAGTTTAATCTACGATTAACACGATCATGTACCATGAGCAAGCAAATAAAACTATGTTTAGAGAAAGTACTCGAAAGAAAAAAGCATCAGCAAACATTTTCTCAATGGATGGCGTTATCCTATGTTTGTTTCTTTCTTATCCAAGTTTTTAATAATGAACATGCGGTGCTTTCATTAGGGAAGAATGTCAATTAATTTTAATTAAAACGTAAAACCTCAAGGAGCATTATCTTAGGTGTCGGAAATACAAGCCTTTGGTTTTTCTTCTTGCCTGATATCAACTTTAAATTTACTGGAAAATTATTTCCTGCTCAAACTATAAATGAAAAGAAAGAAGGCAAGGGAGGAAAGAGAGACTGTCATGGAATGATGGAGTGAGAAAAGCGGGAGTTATTTCTGGTTTCCAACCTCTTCTAGGCTTTCAGCACTGCCCAGCAATCCTTTTAGTTGTCTCCAGTCAGCTACTTCTCCCACACCCTAAAGTGGCTATTATAAACCTTCATCAGGCTCATCAAGATCCTGTCCCAGCCCACTCTCGCCGCAGATGACCTTGCTCCTTACTTCACGGAGAAAAGAGCAGTCATAAAGCACAAAATTCCTTATCTGCATCCTTCACCTTCCATCCCAGGCTCACCCATACCTTAAAACCTCTCTCAACTCTTCAGGAAGGAAGGTAGATATTTCTCTTTGTTTCCAAATCCAACTCTCTTTTTATGCTCCTGGTCCTATGTTCTGTATCTCCCTGAGTTGAGACTTTCTCTCTTCTCCACTGATTCCTTCCCTCCAGGCTATCTCTGGGTTCTATTTCTTCCCCCAGATACTGCCTTCACTTTCTTCTCTTTTCTGTTTATTTTACAATCCAAAGTAGTTGGACATTGATTGGGAGCAGATATTATTATGCTGCTACCCCAGAGGTGGTTTCAAATATTCCCACAGCTTCTTCAGATGCTACCTTTCGATTTCTGACTCCCATTTCTCTATCTCAAATCACAACCTCTCTTCTTAGCTCCCAAACATTTTCCTAAACATCTCTATGTGGATATCTTATAGATGCATCTAGTTAATAATCCAGTATGTACTTATTCCCTCCACTGTGGAATTTGCTCCTTCCCCTGTATTTCCTGTTTCTTCAATGCCATCACCAACCAGACACTCATTGAAGAAATCTCTGAGTCATCTCTGAGTCATTCCTCATTGGCTTCATTCATTTAAATGTGAATTTCTATACTCTCAATTTCCAAAATATTCATTGAATTCAACCCCTGCTCTGCACTGTTCACTCTTTGTTTAGGTCCTCTCATAAGAAACAACTTCTGAGTCATCAGTAGATCTTTCCTTACTCAAGCCATTCTTCACATGTCTTCATTGTCTTTCTAAAGCATCATGTCATTTATCTACTTTAAATCTTCCAATTGTAAGAGTTCCTATGGTGGTTCAGCAAGTTAAGGACCTGACATAGTATCCATGAGGATGTGGGTTTGATCCCTGGCCTCTCTCATTGGGTTAAGGATCTAGCATTGCTGCAAGTTGTGGTGTAGGTCGCAGATGCAGCCCAGATCCAGTGTTGCTATGGCTGTGATGTAGGCTGCAAGTACAGCTCTGATTCAATCCCTAGCCCAGGAACTTCCTTATTCTTCAGGTGCAACTGTAAAAATAAAATTTAAAAACTGAAAAAAAACTTCCACTTGTACCCTAAGATTCAGAAAAAGTTTAAATTCTTTATGTAGTTAAATTCCTTATAAGTCCTTCACAGTCTGGTACTCAGGAGTTTTACCAAAGTCCTCTCCCTTCTCTTCTGCAATGCATCTTTAGATTTAACAGAACAAATGTGCCACGTGCCTCCATGTGCTGTGCCTTTGCATGTGCTTTTCCTTCTGTTTAAATCAGCTTATCTACCTTCTCCATCTGCCAAAATATTTTTTTTTTTTGTCTTTTTTGTTGTTGTTATTGTTGTTGTTGTTGTTGTTGCTATTTCTTGGGCCGCTCCCGCGGCATATGGAGGTTCCCAGGCTAGGGGTTGAATCAGAGCTGTAGCCACCGGCCTACTCCAGAGCCACAGCAACGCGGGATCCGAGCCGCGTCTGCAACCTACACCACAGCTCACGGCAACGCCGGATCGTTAATCCACTGAGCAAGGGCAGGGACTGAACCCAAAAACCTCATGGTTCCTAGTCGGATTCGTTAACCACTGCGCCACGACGGGAACTCCAAAATATTTTTGCTTTAAATCAATGCTTCTCAAATTTTAATGTGCTTACAAGTCACCTGAGGATCTTGTTAAAATTAAATTGACTCTATCAGCCTGACCTGAGAACTGCATTTCTAACAAACTCCTGGGGAGCAGGTAATACTGCTGCTTGTCTCCTGACTACATTTTGAGTAGCTAGAACTGAGCCAACTTGAGCATGACCTCCTCTGAAGGCTCTCTGACTCTCCCAGAGTCAGTCACTCTTATCCCTCTTTTGCCATCAGAACATGATATTGACCTTTCCTAGAGTTCTTTCATTTTGTAACAAAATCATGTTTCTTTCTCTCCCACTAAACCACAACTCTTTGAAGGGCAAAGACGATTCCTTATTTATTCTCACATACTAACCTTTCATAGTGTCTGGCATGCAGTAGGCACTGGTTAAAATTTTGCTGAATGAATTCATACATGAATAAATAAAAATAAAAATGCTATTGAAACTAAATTCCAAGGGTCTCAACAAATCTTTGTTTTAAGTGCAATCAAATCACAAATGTTTATGGAACACATATAATTCTTACTCATTTTTGTATCTAATTTTATAGCTCAATGCCTGAAATTGAGTAAAACTACAGACACATTGTTAGACAGGTGGCTGGTTGGCTGGATGGATGGATGGTTGAATGGATGGTTGAATGCATGAATAAATGCCCCAAATAAAGGGAAGGCTGTAAGACAAACCAATATGTTGTGCATAATTATTTATATCAAAATAAATGAGCAATAAAAAGACTAATAATGTATTTATGACAAATTCAGTGACTCACCTAAGTTTCTCTATTTGAATATTTTAGGAAAATACACTGAGATACAATAACAAAAACTGAATAAATCTATCACAAATTCATAACTGTGGAAAGGGGTGAACACATGGTAAGAGTTAGTAAAATAAACTCAGAAGCATGATGTGTTGGAAAGAATGATTATTATAAAGTGAACTGAAGCTTAACACAATGGAAAGAGGATATTGTTGTTCCTGAATGCTGAAAATCCTCATCTCATGACCTAAAACTGAAAACTTCCTAGCTGGTACCCTATCCCTGTTCTTCTAGTAAGAAAATGTTGTACCAAAGACACTTCAGAGCCAGAGCTAAGTTATCAACCAAGGGTATTGCCCACGATAGTTAAAAAATAGGGCGCTTGTACATCAAAATTAAAAGTCTTAACTAACTAAAAGTCTTAACTAAATGTTCATCATCAGAGGAGTGGATAAAGAAGATATGGTACATATACACAATGTAATATTACTCAGCCATTAAAAGGAAAGAAATAATGACATTTGCAGCAACATGGATGGACCTAGAAATTACCATGCTAAGTGAAGTTAGTCAGACAGTGAGACACCAATATCATATGCTATCACTTACATGTGGAATCTAAAAAAGGACACAAAGAACTTCTTTGCAGAATAGATAGTGATTCACATACTTTGAAAAACTTATGGTTTCCAAAGGAGACAGGTTGGAGGGTGGGGGGATGGCCTGGGGGTTTGGGATAGAAATGCTATTAAATCAGATTGTGATAATCTCTGTACAACTATAAATGTAATAAAATTCATTGAGTAATTTGAAAAAAAGTACTTGGTGAAGCTTAAATCTTCTTAGCCAATATTACATTTAGACATCTCGGCTTCTTTCTCAAGCAGCTGAAAAAAAGACAGAATGGTGTCAAGGAGGAGAGTTAGTGTGGAAATGGCACGTGAAAACCATTCCCAATGCCTGCCTTACCACAGAAGGTCAAAGGCAAAACTAGAAACTGGAATAAAACAGAAATGCCATCTATGAAAGTATTTAACGGATATGTGTTTTTGTTTTGTTTTTCCATTTGCTATAAAGATCTACAATGCTTACCTCTTTAGTTACTCATAAGATATACAACTATTTAAAAACAAATATTTCAATAGGTGAATGTCAAAGATCTTTCTGAATAGCTCAAAGGATCACTAAGAGGGTATATAAAAGGCAATGACATAAATCTACCTTGGAGAACAGGCCAATGAATCTACAAATATTTTCTGTCTTCCTTGCATAATCTTTTCTTAGCTACCTTAAGGGAGAGGGAATTCAATCTATACACTGCAGCCAGAGTGATACTATAGAATATGTCAGCTAATGTTACTCTTCTGCTCAAGTTCTCTCCAATGGCTTTCTAGTCCATGATGAGGCATGCACAAACCTATACATAGCCTTTGCCACTATCTCTCTGGCCTCTTCTGCTATGACTCTGTCCCTCTCTCTCTCTCTCTCACTCCCTTTCAGCCACACTTTTATCCTATCTGCCTCACATACTTACCAGGAAGACTCCTGACCCAGCTCCTCTGCACATGTTGCCTCTACCCAGGATGAACTTCTCCCAGGAATGTGAAAGTGCTACTTCACTTTCTCCACGTCCACAAAGATGACATCTTTATAGAGATGCCTTACTTTAATATCTGTCAAATTTCCCAAATCCCTATTTTTTTTTCAATTGCCTATATCACTTCTTGGTTGCTCCTTATTTACATCCTATTACCCATCTCTATACCCCAGGAGGAATTTTATTCATTAGTGTAGCCTCAGGGTCTAGAAAAATGCCTAGTACATAGTAGGAGCTCAATAAATATTGGGTGACTAGTAAAGAGCTAAATATGATGAAACCACCAAGAGGGACGTGTAAGTTCTGCTTTATATCTGAGTTGTTCCCTGCTGGAGAATAGAGAGGTTGCTACATAGGAACAGAGTTTCAAGGAGGAGAAACTGCATTTCACATGAAAGGACTACATGACAACAATAAGAAAAGCAAACATGAGAGAATATTTTTAAATGCTCCCACGGCATATGGAGGTTCCCAGGCTAGGGTCTAATCGGAGCTGTAGCCGCCAGCCTATGCCAGAGCCAAAGCAACGCGGGATCCCAGCTGCGTCTGCAACCTATACCACAGCTCAAGGCAATACCAGATCCTTAACCCACTGAGCAAGGCCAGGGATTGAACCCGCAACCTCATGGTTCCTAGTCGGATTCGTTAACCACTGAGCCACAACGGGAACCCAGGGAGAATATTTTTAAATTTTTTAGATCAAGTAGAGCAGGAAAATACATATAATTTAGAAAGCTTCTCATTTAAGATGAGGTTTTTATCTTTTTCAGTGATTCCTCCATGAAGGGTTTAAGGAATCTGAGGTATTTTAATTTCCCTTTATCATTATGAAATTTATCTCACTACCTCGGGTAATCTACTGTGTCTAATATTAATAGCGGTACTAGCCTTTTTGATGGATGTTTGCATGGTTTATTTTTTTCATATTCTTATATTTATCCTATTATCATATTTATATTTAAACTTTTCTCTTGTAAACAGCACATAGATGTGTTCTGTTTTTAAATCCAATGTAACAATCTCTGCCTCTAAATTGTAGGTCTTAGCCTGTTTACACTTAATGTGATTATTGATAAGATTGAGTTTAAGAATACCATTTTGCTATTTGTTTTCTATTTGTCCCATCTTTGTATTTTTAATTTATTTTCTTGTCTTATTTTAGGTTTAAATAATGTATATAGTATTTTACTTTGTCTTCTCTATTGGTTATTTTACTATACATTTTTGTATTTTTAGTTAATTTAGGAATTACAATATGCTTCCTTAAGTTATCATAGTCTACTCTGAATTAATATTAAAATATTTCACAGATGAATATAAGAACTTACAATGGTATACTTCCATTTACCAGATTTCTGGTTTTTGTTGCCTTATTTTTTACATATTTCCCTACCTGTTTTATAAATCAAAATACACATGTTTATTATTTTTGTTTCAAAGAGTTAATTTTAAGAAATTAAGAAATGAGAGATAAAAGTATTTTATATTTACCCACGTATTTACCATTTTTTGGTATTCTTCATTCATTTATAAATATCTGAGCTTATACCTGGGATCATTCTCCTTCATTTCGGAGACTGTCTTTAAAATTTCTTAATCTATAGATATACTTTAAGCTACTCTCTCCCAGATCAAAATTTCATCCTGTGTTTGTGCATCTTTGTTTCAGTACGACTAAGTACTATTTCCCACGGAAATTATTGGAGTTCCTTCTCTGGGCAGTTCTCTCATTTCTAGTATTTTGTCCTAAAAATTCTATCCATGTCAGTAGCAATAAGCTCCAATATCATGCTTCTCCACCCTTTAAAGTTTTTATTTCCTATCAGGCTGAAAAGTATGATGTAGATGAAACTCACCTGTTTTAGGGATCATAGTCTTGGTCGTCTATTGTTGAATACCACAGAACAGCTATTTTATAACTTTTGTCCAGTTCTGTACATGCTTATGGCACAAAAGTCAATCTGATACCCATTACTCCATCACTTTTGAGCAATATTTCTTTGAAAATTTTTATTTTCATCAAAAGCCTGGAGTGAAATTAGCTCACTTCAATTTATGGAAAATGCTCACAAAACAACCTAACTGACAAAGTTAGTTACTATCAAAACATCAGTAGATCATACATATTTTCTCCAAAACAAAAGTATGACTTTATTTTTAGAGAGTTTCTATCATGACTCAGTGCTAACAAATTCATCTAGTGTCCATGAGGAGGCGGGTATTGATCCCTGGCCTCGCTCAGTGGCTTGAGGATTCAATTTTGCCATGAGCAAAGTAGTGTAGGTTGGAGATGCAGCTTGGATCTGGCATTGCTATGGCTGTGGTTGTGGCCAGCAACTACAGCTCCAATTTGACCCCTAGCCTGGGAACGTCCATATGCTGCGGGTGCGGATCTAAAAAAGACCAAAAAAAGAGACGACTTTAATTTAAACAAAAGTATTCTTACACTTTACCAGAACAACAGTCTCACTTCTTCATTTAAAGCACAACTGTTATATAGATAGATAGATAGATAGATAGATAGATAGATAGATAGATAGAAAGAAAGAAAGGAAGAAAGAAAGAAAGAAAGAAAGAAAGAAAGAAAGAAAGAAAGAAAGAAAGAAAGAAAGAAAGAAAGAAAGAAAGATAGATAGATAGATATAGAATAGAATATTTCCATGAGTATGCTATCTAAATACTAAGTACCATATCTTCAATATTTCTTTTGGATTGTTTCTTTGTTTTTCTTTAATAGTAGCAATTTATTTTTTGCAATAGTAAAGGGATGTCATCAAACAAAAACTGATGTTACTCTAACTATCTCACTCTATAGTCCATCTGAATTCAGAATATGGCAGTATGAGTAAAAGTAATCTACTTACCTTGATTCTTCCACAACAAAAATATGTTAAAGATATGAAAATACAGGAAGCTCTATCACAAGTTTGTGGGGCCTTAGTTCATGGTACTTTGCAGATATCACAATTTCCAAATGTACTTTTATTTGGTGCCCCAGATGGTTTTACAGCTGAGTAATATATCATAATAAGTCTGTAGATGGAAGAAAGTTAAAACAGAAATTCCAGTCTGAAGATACTGATTTTTGTCTACCATACAGTTCTTTCTGCCAGTGTGTTATATTTAATTCTATTTAAAATTTTTGTCTTCTCATACCTTTAGTTCCCTTTTGTTGTAGCCGTTTGAGAGAAGACTATTCTTTTCTTTCCTCATAATATAAAGAAGAATTCTTTTTGGTCATTCTATTAGCTCTGATATGAGAAGGGTGACTTCTTGGTACTATTTTTCCATCATTCTTACTACAGTTTGAAGTCTGGATATTTCTTATTCTTAGGGGAATAAAAGAGGCAAGCGAAAAACTAGACTACACAGATTTGGAATCTCTGGAGTAAAATGGATCACTCTGTCTTCAGAAGTTTTGTTAAAAATCCTGTCCTGGAGTTCCCGTCGTGGCACAGTGGTTGAAGAATCCGAATGGGAACCATGAGGTTGTGGGTTCGATTCCTGGCCTTGCTCAGTGGATTGGGTATCCGGCGTTGCCGTGAACTGTGGTGTGGGTTGCAGATGTGGCTCGGATCCCACGTTGCTGTGGCTCTGGCGTAGGCCGGTGGCTGCAGCTCCAATTCAACCCCTAGCCTGGGAAACTCCATATGCCACGGGAGCAGCCCTAGAGGAGGAAAAAGACCAAAAAAAAAAAAAAATTAAATAAAAAAATCCTGTCCTATGATTGACTTTTCCTAGTTTTAATGTTATATTTCATATGGTTTCCCTAGAATCCTTCACTTTCCACAAAGAGAGTCAACCTCACTATTTATCATTTCACCTGTTACTCCCCAGGAGGTATTTCCAGTATCCTTAGCTTATAACTTACTTACTAATTAAATTTTTACTGGAAATAAGGGTGACAGAGTAGGTAAAACCATGGGTTGGAAGAAGAGAGGCCAAACTCTGCTGCACACTTCTATTCCACTCTAAAACCTTCATTTTATATCCTTAGTCAATAGTTTTTCAAGATTGTTGCAATAGAATATCCACTTTACTAGGTTTGATGGTGATGGGAGTGGGGTGTATGTGTGTGCTGGCTAGTTAAACTATTTTTTTTTTGTTCATGTAAGTAAGTATTGGGGAAGGGGAAATCTGTGATGTAGTTTCTTTTCTTTATTTACTTTTATTTCCTCAATACATTTTTTTTTCTACTGTACAGCATGGTGACCCAGCTACACATACATGCATACATTTTTTTCTCACATTATCATGCTCCATCATAAGTGACTATACATAGTTCCCAGTGCAACACAGCAGGATCTCATTGCTAATCCATTCCAAAGGCCATAGTCTGCATCTATTAACCCCAAGCTTCCAATCCATCCCACTCCCTCCCCTCCCCCTCTCCCTTGGCAACCACAAGTCTATTCTCCAAGTCCATGAGTTTCTTTTCGGTGGAGAGGTTCATTTGTGCCGTATATTAGATTCCAGATATTAGGGATATCATATGGTATCTGCCCTTCTCTTTCTGACTTACTTCACTCAGTATGAGAGTCTCTAGTTCCATCCATGTTGCTGCAAATGGCATTATTTCGTTCTTTTCTATGGCTGAGTAGTATTCCATTGTGTATACATACCACCTCTTCCTACTCCAATTATTTGTCAATGGACATTTGGATTGTTTCCATGTCTTGGCTACTGTGAATAGTGCTGCAATGAATATGCGGGTGCATGTGTGTTTTTCAAGGAAGGTTTTGTCTGGATATATGCCCAAGAGCGGGATTACTGGGTCATATGGTAGTTCTATGCATAGTTTTCTAAGGCACCTCCATACTGTTCTCCATAGTGGTTGTACTAGCCTACATTCCCACCAACAGTGCCAGAGGGTTCCCTCTTCTCCACACCCCCACCAGCATTTGTTATTTGTGGACTTATTAATGATGGCCATTCTGACTGGTGTGAGGTGGTATCTCATGGTAGTTTTATTTTATTTATTTATTTAGTCTTTTTGCTATTTCTTGGGCCGTTCCCGCGGCATACGGAGGTTCCCAGGCTAGGGGTCAAATCGGAGCTGTAGCCACCGGCCTACACCAGAGCCACAGCAACGCGGGATCCGAGGCATGTCTGCAACCTACACCACAGCTCATGGCAACGCCAGATCGTTAACCCACTAAGCAAGGGCAGGGACCGAACCTGCAACCTCATGGTTCCTTGTCGGATTGGTTAACCACTGTGCCACGACGGGAACTCCTCATTGTAGTTTTAATTTGCATTTCCTAATAATCAGTGATATTGAGCATTTTTTCATGTGCTTGTTGGCCATCTGTATATCTTCCTTGGAAAAATGTCTATTCAGGTCTTTTGCCCATTTTTCCATTGGGTTTTTGGCTTTTTTGCTGTTGAGTTGTATAAGTGGTTTGTGTATTTTAGAGATTACACCCTTGTCAGTTGCATCATTCAAAAATATTTTCTCCTATTCTGTAAGTTGTCATTTTGTTTTCTTTTTGGTTTCCTTTGCTGTGCAAAGCTTGTAAAAACTCTTACCGAAGTGGGTAGAGAGGGAACGTCCCTTAACATAATAAAAGCCATTTATGACAAACCCACAGCAAATATAATACTCAATGGAGAAAAGCTGAAAGCCTTCCCACTAAAATCTGAAACAAGACAAGGATGCCCACTCTCATCACTGTTATTCAACATAGTACTGAAAGTCCTAGCCACAGCAATCAGATAAACAAAAAAAAAAAAAAAAGGCATCCAAATAGGAAGAGAAGAGGTAAAACTGTCACTGTATGCAGATGACATGAGACTATATATATATATATATATATAGAAAACCCCAAGGACTCAACCCAAAAACTACTTGAACTAATCAACAAATTCAGCAAAGAAGCAGGATATAAGATTAACATTCAGAAATCAGTCACATTTCTGTATACTAACAATGAAATATTAGAAAACTAATACAAAATTACCATACCTTTTAAAATTGCACCCCAAAAAATCAAATACCCTGGTAATGCACCTGACCGAGGAGGTAAAAGACACATATGCTGAGAACTATAAAACATTAATCAAGAAAATTAAAGAAGATGTAAAGTAATGGAAAGATATTCCATGCTCCTGGGTTGGAAAAATTAATATTGTAAAAATGGCCATACTAGCCAAAGCAATCTACAGATTCGATGCAATCCCTATCAAATTGCCCATGACATTTTTCACAGAACTAGAATAAACAATCCAAAAATTTATATGGAACCACAAAAGACCCAGAATTGCCAAAGCAATTCTGAGGAACAAAAACCAAACAGGAGGCATAACTCTCCCAGACTTCAGGCACTATTACAAAGCCACAATCATCAAGAGAGTGGGGTAGTGGTACCAAACAGACATACAGACCAATGTGCTGCAGTTTCAATATGCCATCTTAATCTGAAGGTATCTTTAATTTGATTTTCAGAACAATCCTGAGGGCTATTAGCTTTGCCATTTTCAAATGCAGAGAAATTAGGAATGTTAATGAGAAGATTAATTAATATTGTAAAATTTTCATTACTTAATAATATTAGTTGAGCTCCTAAAATGTGCCAAACACAGTGATGGATACAGATACAGAAATGAATAAGATATGAATAGCCCCTGCCCTCAAGAGCTTACCCTCTAGATTGAGAAACACATTTAAACCACTGATCATAACAGTCAAATAAGTTCTGTGATAGAGGAAAGGTATGTCTCACAACAAAGATGCCTAATATAATGTCAGTGAGAGTTTTCAAGTTAATAAAATGCAAAGTCCAGTGCTAGAATATAGCAGATGGTCAAAAGTATTAATTCTCTACAGTGAATTGAATGATTATGATCCCTCCAAAATTCATATATTGAAATTCTAATCCCCAGTGTGATGATATTTAGAGAATGGAACTTTGGGAAGTAACTAAGCCATGAGATAAAGCCCTTCTGACAGAATTAGCATCTTGATAAGAAAAGACAGAAGAGATCTTGCTTGACCTCTCTGTTCTCCTCCATAAAACAAAAAGACAATTTCTTGTTATGTAGTAGAAGAGGGCCCTCATCATGATCTTGGACTCTCCACCTCCAGAGCTCTGAGAAATAAGTGTTTTTTGTTTAACCTACCAAGTCTATGTTATTCTGTTAAAGCACCCAGCATATTAAGAATTACCTTTCTTCTTAAACCTCCAAATATCTGCAAAATACAGTAGCATTCTGTATTGCCTGCTTCTAATGTTGTTGGAAAGAAGTCATTAGTGTGTACAGCAAAAGTATTTATTATCTCTAGGTATAAATTGATAAGGATGAAATTCTGAAAGCCAGACAGATTATACAGATTATGTAAATTAAGGGTAGGATCTGTTTATCTCAGATACTTTAACTGAAGAGTTTAGCAATGCACCTGGTATCAGTGGGATAGGAAGTACCTAACTGATCACTTTTTTGAGTAACTAATTAAATGGAGATATTTTCCCCCATACTTTCTGTCTGGCCATTAGAGTCTTAAGTCCATAATTCTACCTACCAGATAATGGTCTTATATAAATGAAAACATGTTCATCATAAGATCTTGGGTTAAGAGTTCATTCTGAAACCATGTGTCAGGGTTAGAAGTAGTGTTTTAGATTATCTCCCTTCTGGAACAACTTTCTTAATCCATCAATAGCCACTGAAAATATAACCCTCTGGTTTTAATAGAAATCTTTATTCTGCACTCTGTATTTGCATAGTGTCTTTTCATCAAGGGAGACAAAAACCTGTACAAGCACTAATTAACCTTCCCAATGTCCCTGTCAGAAAAGAAAATTATAATGTTACTATATATGCATCCATCTATCTAACTACTCATACAATTTCACAAATATTACAAAGTCTAACAACATATTCAATTCAGTATTTTAATGAAGACAATCTTTTAAGTAAATTCTCGATTTCAGCTCATGCACTAGGGCATATAATAAAGCAGATATAATAATTCTAAATCAATTTTGACCAGTATATTTAAAGAGAAAAGAGAGATAAAGAGGGAAAAAGGTAATATTATCACATCATTCGCCACATACTACAATTTATCTCAAAAGTGTGCAATTCCTCTTTGGTCTTTTTAGGGTCTCACAGGCAGCATATAGAAGTTCTCAGACTAGGGGATGAATCAGAGTTGCAGCTGCCAGCCTACACCACAGCCATAGCAACGAGGGATCCAAGCTGTGTCTGCAAACTATACTGCACCTTGTGGCAATGCCAGATCCCTAACCCACTGAGCAAGGCCAGGGATAGAACCCATATCCTCATGGATACTAGTCGAGTTCATTACTGCTGAGCCATGATGGGAATTCCAAAAGTATGCAATTTTTAATGGTGGCTAGAATTTTAAAATACTTCTCAAAATACAAAAATATTAAGGTGTTCTTGTTAAATTGATAGAAACACAGGTACACTTAGGTTGTGTGCCCATGTGTCTTTCCATCCATCATTTCATTAATTTATCCATGTTTTATGCATTCAACAACTCTTTAAAGTCAATGGTTATAGTAATAAAAGTTTAGAAAGATAAGCAAAATTCATTTTCGTTTGAAATTGTTAAGGAAAACTTCAAAAGACCAACAGAACCCTAATCAATGATTAGGATCTTAATAGAGGTAGATAAATGTAGAAAGAACTACAGGTAGAAGAAAAACTCTAGACCAAACCACAGAAATAGGAAAGAGTATGTTCAGGAGAAGTCAATATAAATAAGTTAACATAAGTACTTATGTTCACTTATGGGTATTTATAAGAGGATTTGCAGTAGGGAGGAGAATTATAGGAAACAAGACTGGAAAGACAATTAGAATCTAGATTTTTGAAGGTTTTGAATGCCAGACTAGATAATACAGAGATCATTTCATTGTTAATGATGAGCCACAAAAAGCTGCTGAGCAATAAAATAATCAAAGAGGCTCTTCTAGAAGTCTAGCCCTGGGTAATGCACAGACTATTGCATGAGACCCTGACTGAAAGTAGGAACACAAGTCAAGAGGCTTCTTCAGTAGATGAAAGCACTCTGCATATATCAAATTGCTTGTGTTTTTAGCACTTGTGTAGTCAGGATAAGGGAAGGACCAGGCAGATGTGAGGTGACTTACCAAAAAAAATTTAAGTCCTGTTATTGTTGTGAGACATGTTCTACAATATTTTCTTAGCCTCTTTGCTGAAAACTTCATCTCGTCCTGCTTTACTTTACCCCATATTCCTCCTTGAAAAACAGTCGCAGTGCTGGTAAATGACTTAAGCTTGAGCACAAAGACCTAACAGCACAAGTTATTCATAGGGTCAGCTGAATGAGGACATAATGCGTTGGTCTAGGCACACCAGACCTGTGCAGATTGGCGTACTGTTTGCACAGCATGATATGTCTTCTTAAGAATAAGAGAAAGAGGAACCTCATGGCCACAAATGGTTTATGAGTGGTCATTAGCAGAATATGCATTAGTAAAGAGAACCAAGGCGCAAACCTAGGCACCATGGATGCCACAGATAGGCATGCAGTTTGTGGAAGCACAGTGATGATTCTCTAGATGCTATGCATAGATAGTTAATGCCAAGCTTCCTCAAATGCTAATGATTGTTAAATGCCTAAAGATCAGAGTAAAAGCTTAACCATCTACCAGCTATGTGACTTTCAAAATAATAAAAGAACTTTTAAAATAATAAAAAAAAATTATATCCTGCACCTATAGGCCCCTCCTCACTTGACGTCATCCTAGAGAGCACAATAAAAGCAGTGTGGTTTCTTGAGGCGGTGCTCTTGGTCCCTAAGACCTTGAGTCCCCTGGTTCCCACCTTTAATTAAGATAAATGTTTCTGTGTCTTGTTTTAACTTTTTTCCTTAAGTTTCACAGCACCCGTTCTTCAACCCCAACCTGCTGAGCTGGTCTCAGCATATTATAAGAACTTTATATGTATTAACTAGTTTAATCCTTACAAAAAACTGTAAGGCAGATATTATTATTTGCGGGGAGCCCAGGCAATGCAAGGACTCAAAAAAAGCACCTTGCCTGATGGCAGAAAAACCTGAAGGCAGGTTCCTAACCAAGGAAGGGAGCTCACCTGAGCGGTACAAGCCGAAGGTGGGCCTCTGGTCAGGATGAAAGCCTGCCTGCATGGTACAAGCCGAGGGCAGGCCTCAGATTACACAGCTCTCACTTTGATGTTGATGGGGAAAGAATCGGGGCTTTCCTGGAAAAACAATTTCCATGTTTGCGCCGGAGAACATGGATTGTTTCTCAGGTGACCTAGTCTTTCCTGTTGTTTTATTTGTTATTCAGTTTTCCTCAGTCTGTCCTGATTATTTGCGTATTATTCTTATTTCCCATTCTTATTTTCCTGTGGTGATTTGTGACTTAACAAAATTACAATAATAATATAACAAGAATTTCATCCTAAAGGACTTTCCCCTATTTAAATCCAACTTAATTAAAAACATAGTGTTTATCTACTAACTAGTTATACAGTAAACTTTAGAGTTAGGATTTTAATGAAGTTCATAGAAGTTGACATATATTATTCTTGATCAAAAGAAACCCAGCTGTGAGTTTTGTCCTTGACTTTAGAAACTTTTAACAGTAGCTAGCTAAGTTGATTTGTATTTTCTCATACTGTTTCCCTTCCAAGGACGCTTTAAAGATAGACACTAGTCTTTATGTTCATTATTCTAGGAGTGAATCAAACAAGATGTTGCTATGATTTACTTCAAAGAACATTCTGCCTATGTTTTGTTCTAGAAGTTTTATAGTATCTGGCCTTACATTTAGGTCTTTACTCCATTTTGAATTTATTTTTCTGTATGATGTAGAATGAACCAGAAAGAAATGGAAGATACTAATAGACTGATCACAAATACTGAAATTTAAAATTTGATTTAAAAACTTTCAAAAAACAAAAGTACAGGACCTGATAGCTACACAGAGGAATTCTATCAAACATTCAGAGAAAACTTAACACCTATTTTTCTGAAACTCTTCTAAAAATTTCAGAGGAAGGAACACTCCCAAGCTCATTCTATAAGGCCACCATCACCCTCCAAAACCAGACAAAAATACCACGAAAAAAGGAAATTACAGGACAATATCACTGATGAACATAGACGGAAAAATCCTCAACAAAATTTTAGCAAAATAAATCCAACTATATATTAAAAGGATCATACACTATGATCAAGTGGGATTTATCCCAGGGATGCAAGGATTCTTCAATATCTGAAAATCAATCAGTGTGATACACCACTTCAAGAAACTGAAAAATAAAAACAATATGATTATCTCAGTAGATGCAGTTTTTTTATGATTTCCTTCACTGCACAAAAGCTTGTAAGTTTGATTAGGTCCCATGTGTTTATTTTTGCAAAGGAATAGAAAATCACATAATCATCTCAACAGATGCAGAAAAAACATTTGAGGAGTTCCTGTTGTGGCTCAGTAAAAATGAATCTGACTAGCATCCATGAGGACACAGGTTATACCTGGCCTCACTCAGTGGGTTAAGAATCTGGCGTTTCTGTGAGCTGTGGTATAGATTACAGGTGTAACTCAGATCTGGTGGTGTTGTGGCTGTGGCATAGGCCCACAGCTGCAGTTCATATTTGACTCCTAGCCTGGGAACTTCCATATGCCATTGGTATGGCCCTAAAAAAAAAAAAAAAAAAAAAAAAGCATTGACAAAATTCAACACCCATGCATGATAAAAACTCTTACCACAGTGAGTGTAGAGGGAACATACCTCAACATAATAAATGTCATTTATGACAAACCCACACACAATGGAGAAAAGCTGAAAGCCTCCCCACTAAAATCTGTAATAAAACAAAGATTCCTACTTTTATTCAACATAGTATCTGAAGTCCTAGTTGCAGCAATCAGATAAGAAAAAGAGATATAAAAGGTATTCACATTGGAAGGGAAGAGGTAAAATTATCACTATATGCAGATGACGTGATACCATATATAAAAAACCCTAAGGACTCCACACACAAAAAAATATTAGATGTGATCAATGAATTCAGCAAAGTAGCAGGATACAAGATTAACATTTAGAAGTCGGTTTCATTTCTGTATAATAACAATGTAATATCAGAATACCTAGGAATAAATTTGACCAAGGAGATGAAAGACTTATATGCTGAAAACTATAAAACATTAATTAAGGAAATTAAAGAAGATTCAAAGAAATGGAAAGACATCCCATTCTCAGATTGGAAGAATTAATATTGTTTAAATGGCCATACTTCCTAAAGCAATCTAAAGATTTAATGTGGTCCCTTCAAATTACCCACAATATTTTTCACAGAACAAAAATAAATAATCTAAAATTTTACATGGAACCATAAAAGATCCAGAATTGCCAAAGCAGTCCTGAAGGAAAAAATAAAAAAGCAGGAAGCATAACTCTCCCAGACTTCATACAATACTACAAAACTACAGTAATAAAAACAGTGTGGTACTGGAACAAAAACAGATATATGGACCAATGGAACAGAATAGAGAACCTAGAAAAAAACCCAGACAACTATAGTCAATCAATCTTCAACAAAGGAGGAAAGAATATAAAATGAGGAAAAGAGAGTCTGTTTAGCAAGTGGTGCTGGGAAAATTGGAGAGCTACATGTAAATCAATGAAATTAGAACACACCCTCACACTTCAAGCAAAAACAAACTCAAAATGTCTTAAAGACTTAAACATGACAAGACATCATAAAACTCCTAGAAGAGAATATAGGCAAAACATTCTCCAACATAAATCATACAAATGTTGCCTTAGTTATTCTCCAAAGCAATAGAAATATATATTCTTAATTAACCTCAAGTAACTATACAAGATTCATCCTATCATGTATATTTAACAAATGAGGAAATTGAGCTTCCAAAATTTTTTAATAACTTGGCAAATTTCACATAGTTAGAAAAAAAGTAAAAAAAAAAAAAAAAAAAAAAAACTAGACTGGGATTTGAACCCAAATCTGGTCTTCCTGCTTTAGGAATTTAAGAACTTTATAAGAAAACATTTCTGTGAAGACACAGTAGGTTAAAATCAAGAAAAATTCATCGTTTCTCTTCAAAATTGCCACGAATTATACAAACTCGTGTTCAAAAAGAAGACTCCTAGAAACTACATGAATGTATGTGGAGATGTGTAGAAGCAAAGCTTCATGAGAGCCATGCTAACATGAACACAGTAATTCCTCTGCCAAAATGGCACTTCTCACTACCTGAAAATATGCCACTGACTAAGCAAAACGTCACCTAAGAAGTGCCTGAGTTAGATCCAACCATAAAACAGCTATTGCTTCCATAGCAGAAAAGTAACCCAGATTGAGCTTTTATAAATTTACATGAGAAGTTTTTTTAAGTATAGTCTATTTATGGTGTTACGCCAATTTCTGCTGTACAGTACAGTGACCCAGACACTATATATATCAATATTCTTTTCTCATACTATCTTCTATCATGTTCTACCCCCAAGAAATTGGATATAGTTCCCTGTGCTGTACAGTGGGACCTCATTGCTTATCCATTCTAAATGTAATGGTTTGCATCTACCAACCCCAAACTCTCCATCCACCCCTCTCCCTGCTCCCTCCCCCATCCCTCCTCCTCCTTGGCAACCACAAGTCCGTGATCTAGGTCTGTGAGTCTGTTTCTGTTTTATAGATCAGCTCTTTACAGCTTCACATTCTTTGCTAAAGAGCAAAATATGAAGAAATAAATGGATTTTCTGACTGACTGGTAGAGAAATAACTGAGATGCCTTAACAAATGGACTTTTTCAAAAATCCCTTAAAGAGCCTAAGCTGAGGAAATAGTAATTAAAATATGTGTAACAAGTAGGTACATGGATAGTCAGCATGTCAGAGACAGGCTGAAATAAGGGGGAGCTTTGCTTTTTTTACTTTTCAATTGTTCTCCTTTGTACCATAATCTGATTGTCACTAACAACGGAAGAAACAACTATTAAGAAACATATAATGAAAGTCAATCTCTGCTATTACCCAAAAGTATGTCATAATTTCACTGAATTTGAGCAAACTTCTGAATCCGTAGGATTATTTTAAATTAACTATGAGCTCTTCTACCATATCTTAAGTTACTTCAGGTCAAAAACTATGTCTTGTATTTACTGGTGTTTTTGCTAAAGTACCTAGCATATAATTGCTCAAAAATCTTTGTTGAACAAACAAATTAAAACCCAATTTAACAATTTTTTGAGCATGTATCATGTACCTTTGGGATGTCATAAAGCAAAATGAGACATTTACCCTCTTATCCTGTTCTTCGCTGGACTCTTTCTTTGACTACTGGCCCTTTGGGAAGACTTCTCTGAGACTAAATATAAAAGAAAGAAGAGGAGTTCCCATCATGGCCCAGCAGAAACAAATCTGACTAGCATCCATTAGGACACCAGTTTAATCCTTGGCCTCGCTCAGTGGGTTAAGGATCCGGTGTTGCTATGAGCTGCAGTGCAGGTCCCAGACACGGCTCAGATCTGGTGTTGCTGTGGCTGTGGCATAGGCTGACGGCTACAGCTCAGATTTGACTCCTAGCCTGGGAACCACCATATGCCTCAGGGGCAGCCCTAAAAAGCAAAAAAAAAAAGAAGAAAGGAAGGAATAAAAGAGATAAAAGAGGGCCATCCAAAGACCAGGGATGAGAATGTGTCATGAACCAATGATTATAGTCAATTCAATCTGGGGTACTTGAATCACACACATACACACAAATCTAAAATAACAGTGATATTTGCTAGGAAATGAGTAAGCACAACTTGTCACAGGAGTACAGGAAAGTAGCACTTAATACAAAATGGATGGAGGAGACAATCAGGAAATAGTTACCCAAAGAAATGGTTTTTGAGCTATAGTGTTGACAGATAACTTTCATTGTGCACGTTCTAGGTGTGACACTGTACTAAGCATTTTATGTGTGCTGACTCATTTAATCCTCACAATAATAGGTCCTATTATTATGTTTATTTTAATAAGTACTTAAATAAGTACTTAAATAGCAAGTGGCAGAATTGGGTTTTGGATAGTCTGACTCTAGAATCCATGTTTTGTTTTGTGTTTTTTTTTTTGTTTTTTGTTTTTTTTTTTGTCTTTTTAGGGCCATACCCGTGGCATATGGAGGTTCCCAGGCGAGGGGTTGAATCGGAGCTGTAGCTGCTGGTCTAGGCCAGAGCCACAGCAACGCCAGATCCAAGCTGCATCTGCAACCTACACCACAGCTCACGTCAATGCCAGATCCTCAACCCACTGAGTGAGGCCAGGGATCAAACCCGCAACCTCATGATTTCTAAACCACTGAGCCGTGACAGGAACTCCTAGAATCCACGTTTTGTGCTATACTTGTTTTTTTTTTTTTTTGATAACTCAAGAGAGTTTGGAAAGTTAATCCACATGGACAATTCCTCATTATCTGTGGGCAGATGAATTCTCTCCACAGTGACTGACCCAGGTTAAATATGATGGCCAGGGATTACAGGATGGGAAAATCCATTCATTGTTCCCCTGGGCTCTCACAGGTACTTGACTTAATTGGACCTTCACAACACTATAAACCCTCATCCAGTCTTAATGGCTGGATGCACTGATGCTCACTACCACCTGTCTCGGCTCTGGGGGAATTCCTCCCATCGCCATGCTTTCAAAGGTTTTCATTAGTCCTATTCCCTCTACACACACATCATCCTCCTGCACCCTCCTCCTGTTACCCTGGGCTAATCTAATTGCTGCTTTACTGGAGACTTTATGCCATTATTTTTTCCCACTTTGAAACATTTATTTTTAATCCGATACCCCAATGAGATCACTAGCCTTGGCTAAGTAATTATGAGTTGCTGACCTCCATGGCATCAGTCTCACTTTTTTCAATAGCAAAAAAATTTCTCTGACTAAATATGGATTCCAACTGCTTGAAACACCACTTCTTCTAGGAAACTTTATGTGATTTCCCACAAAGGGTCATAACCTCTGTATATTTCTCTGGAGGCAAATATCTTACATTAAGTATGTTGGTTTACATGTTGGCATGTTGGTCTCTCTTTGCGTCCTCACCAAAAAAAAAAAAAAAAAAAAAAAAAAAAAAAGCCTATAAAACATTCATTCATACATTCACTCATTATATGAAGTACATAATGTGCTTCAGATCATATTCCAGATCTGGAATGGAATATGCGTCACACTGCCAAGGACCTCAAACTGAGATGAGGGAAAAAGAAGTTAAAACTGAGTCCAGTAAGGACAGTAATAATATTATGCACGTGGAAGAGAATAGCTATCTCACAAAATATTTGCCACTGGTTCGCTGAGTGACATTGTCACTTAAGTAATCTGTACACATTAAAATAAATGTGATATAGTACCTACTATGTAGGGATTAAATGAGTCAGCGCGCAGAACAGTGTCTGACACAGAACATGCACAATGAAAGTTAACTATCAATACTATAGCTCAGATATCCTTTTTATGGGGAAGCTATTTCCAGATTCTTCCCTTCATCTATTTTAATGTCCCTTTCCTGTACTCCCATAACAACTCGCACTTATCCACTTCATAGCAAATAACACTATTAATTTAGATTTGCGTGTATGTGTGTGATTCAAGCACCCCAAATGAGATTGATTATAATCATTGGTTTCTGACACATTCTCATCCCGTGTCTTACCTGGCCCTCTTTTATTTCTTGCTTTCTCTTTAGTAATACAGTATCAGCAAACCACTACTCGAAAAAGAAACTAGAAAATAACAATAACTTCCGTTTACTTTTGGAATTGTTCACAATTCCAGGCCCAGAAACTATCCTGACCACTATCCTGAATTGCATAATGGGTTTCCTTGGCTTTATATATATAAGTGGATATTTATATGTGAATATTTATGTATATTTATGCATAGATTTTCATTATATATGTATATATGTATGTACACATATAAAATTTTTACATATAAAATAGTTTTTTACATATAAAATATATTCATTTTGGAGTTCCCGTCATGGCTCAGTGGAATCAAATCCAACTAGGAACCATGAGGTTGCGGGTTCGATCCCTGGCCTCGCTCAGTGGGTTAAGGATCCGGTGTTGCCATGAGCTATGGTGTAGATCACAGACGCAGCTCAGATCTAGAGTTGCTGTGGCTCTGGCGTTGGCCAGTAGCAACAGCTCTGATTCAACCCCTAGCCTGGGAACCTCCATACACCGCAGGTGCAGCCCTAAAAGAACAACAACAACAACAACAACAACAACAAAAATATATATATATATACGCATTCATATAATACTCTGAGGAAGAATGTATATTTTAGATTTAGCACTTTTTACTTTATGAAAGACTACTTTATTTTTGTATCTTCTGGGGCTCCCTTTTAACTTAGTAGTACATTGTTAAAGCTGATCTATATTTTTGCTTATGTTATAATTTCTTCACTATGAATATTATATAAAATTTTATTACATGAACATAACGCTATCAATTCTTCTCCAAATGGACATTTAGGTGATGTCCAGGTTTTTATCATGGTGAACATGCTATGAATATTCCTGTAAATATCTCCTGTACAAAATTTTTAAGAGTTTTTCTAGGGTATTTACTAGGACTAGAATTGTTGGCCCACAGAGTATGCAAATGTTCACTGTCAAACTGATTGGCTATGTCAATTCACAGCAAATATAATGTAAGAGATCCCGCCGTTCCACATCCTCTCTATTTGGTTTTGCCAGTCTACTTTTCCCTCCTAAATGGATATAAAATGGTCTTTCATCCTAGTCCCGGTTTTGCTTTTCCCTGATTAAAATAAACGTTTCTTCATATAGTTATTGACCACATGCATTTCCTCTTTTGTGACATGCCTAATTATTTTTCTTTTGAATTACTTGCCACTTATTAATATTTGTTCTTCAAATATTTGTGAAATGAATGTTACGTTGATTATTTGTATTGTACACATCTTATAGTTTGTAACTTGGTTTCTCACTTTCTTTTTTATTTGGGGTGGGGTGGGGGGCCCTGCTGACAGCATGTGGAAGTTCCCAGGTCAAGGACTGAACCTGTGTCGCAGCAGAAACCCAAGCCACTGCAGTGACAACACCAGTTTCTTGACACTCTGTGCCACAAGGGAACTCTGTTTTTTCACGTTTTTAAAATGACATGATGCATAAAAGTTCTCACATTGTTTTGTCAGCCATGCCCACAGCATGTGAAAGTTCCCGGGCCAGGGATTGAAGCTGTGCCTCTGCAATGACCTGAGCCACTGCAGTAACACCACCAGATCTTTCACCACTAGGCTATCAGGGAACTCCAGTTCTTACACTTTAAAGTCAAATTTATCACCTTATCCATAAGGCTAGCTCTTCTTGTATTTTAAGAAACCATTCCCTATCTCTAATATTAGAATAGTATTTCCATATATATTTTGTTAAGGTTTTAAAAGTTTGCTTTCCATATTTAAAGTCTTCATCCATGTGGAACTGATTTTTGTGCATGGTGGATAATAAGGATCTAACTTTCCTTTCCCACATGTATGAAAAATTTATTGAACAACACTTCCTGTCTCCATTGTTCTATTATACCATCACTTTTATATATCAAAGTTTCAAATGTATAAGTCTGCTTTTAGGTTATCTTTCATTCTTGGTCAATTTGTCAATACCAGGGACAGTAATATACTGTCTTAATTAATATAACTTTATAATAATTCTTGATGTCTGTTGGTAAAATGTACCCCTCTTTACTCTTTTTTATAAGTATCTTAGATATTCTTGACACTCACTCTTACATATAAATTTTAATCAGGTTATCAAGTTCCAAGAAAAATATTGTTGGGAATTTTGTAAATTTCATTGTATATATAGATCAATTTGTAGAAAAATTGACATTTTTAAATATTCCTATTCATGATCATAATAGAATCCTTATTTATTTTGATCTTATTAATGCTTCAATAAAGTTTTACAATCTTTGCATACTTACTTTTTTGTTAGACTTATTACTAGATACTTGATTTTTCGATGTTATAATAAAGAATGCCTTTTAAAATTATATTTTCTAGTTATTTTATATCAGTGTTTAGAATGTAAATGATTTTTGCTTAATGATTTTAGACTCAGTCCCTTACTAAACTCTATTATTTCTATTAACTTGTTTATAGTTTTTTTTGGAGTCGTTAATAGTTGACAATCAAATTATCTACCAAAAATGCTTCTTTACTCTTTTCCAAACCCTAAATCTTTAATTTCTTTTCAGTGTTTTATTTTTTTATTTTTATTTTTTTGTCTTTTTAGGGCTGCACCCATGGCATACGGACGTTCCCAGACTAAGGGTTGAATTGGAGCTGCAGCTGCCAGCCTACACCACTGCCACAGCAATGCAGGATCAAATCTATGTCTGCAACCTACACTGCACTTCTGCAGTTAACGGCAATACCATATCCATAATCCACTAAGTGAGGCCAGAGATCAAACCCGCATCCTCATGGATACTAGACAGATTTGTTACTGCTGAGCCACAATGGGAACCCCTCAGTGTTTTATAACATTAGGTAGGCCTTCTATACACTGCTAAATAGAACTGGTGATAACAGCCATCCTTATCTTAATTTTGCTTCTAATTTTAAAGGGAACATTTTTGATATTTCTCAATTTAAGTTAATGGTGTGTGTGTGTGTGTGTGTGTAAGAGGAACGCTGTAAGATTTAAGAGTGTTCTATGCCTTTGGTGATTAGGCTAGATATAAAATTCTAGATTCTGTGCTAATGCAAAGAAACAGATTAGCAAATCAAACTCTTCCAACTCTAAGATCTCAGCCAATATCAAACATTGCTAATAATTTTAAGGATGGAAGCAATCAAGAGACACAAGTAAACCAAGGAGGGATCAAGGACATCCCAAGTGTCTCTTCAAATCATTATTTCTTATATTTGACACACTGGCCAGAATAGATGAGGTCTGTAAAAAGTTTGTGAGTTACTTTACACATGTTTAAGGTTAGGAAACATCTGTTTTATACCTCAGATAGCTATATAGCTTATATGACATTTTCTGAGTAGCCATGTCTCATAGCTCCATAGATTACATATTTATTTACCATAAACAATCCTAACCCAGAGACATATCAAAAAGAACATTCAATGCATAAGAATTCTCCTCCTAGCGAACATCATTTCTATGTCTCCTTATCAGAAGGCCAGTTATCAGCGTGTATAAATGGGTATTAGCCTAGGTCACCTGCAAAGATCACAGTACTCAAGCCCAGGAAAAGAAACAGATTAGAGGCCAGTACTTTAATTACATCCCCGGCTCAGACTTTTTCTTTACAAACTTTAAACATGCTAAACAATCGGCATCTTGCATTCCGTGTTGCTACTGACCAGTCTGACATCCATTTGATTTTTGCTCCTATCAACATGATCTTCTCTTTCTCTTCGGAAATTGTTATAAACATCTTTTTTGTCTTCTATATTCTTAATTTGTCCTATAATATTTTTTAGTATAGGTCTTTATCTTTTTGGTCTGATATTTTGGATCTGTTATTTTTAGGTTAATCATCTTTCTTAAAACTTTACTTCTGAAGAATCTAACTCCATCACTTTCTTAAAATTTATATTTTTAGTTTCCACTTTTCTGGCCCTCTTATCCAAATGTTGGCACTTCAATCTCTATCCTCTATTTCTCTTAATTTTTATTTACATATCCTGTGTACTTAACTGTTCCTGCTTCTTCCTTAAACAATTACTCCTTGCTTTCGAGTTCCTTATCCATTTTTTAGCTACATTCATTCTATTATTTATCCCATTCTATTTTTGTATACTCTTTATTTCAAGTGTTATATTTCTTACACCAAATATCTAGATCCTTTTTATATTTCTCCTTTTCTTACAATTCTAAAATCTTAATTTTTGATGAGTTTTTATGATTATCTGAAATTCTTATCTTTCTGTTCTAATAATCCTGATTTACATGGTATCTGTAATTTACTCTTATTGTCTTTTTTTTTCTTTTTGAAGTGGTTGTGTTCTACAGACATCTCATTACATTTGTTGGAGTTTATATTCCTGCTCTGGGTATCTAAGCCCTGTCCAAAATTAATAAAGCCTCAATCCCAAATAAATGAGTACTAGCAGTCTGAGGTATAGCTGTCAATACTCATAATAACCAGTCAGGCACTTAGTGTCCCCAAAAAAAGTCAGAGAAGAATCCAGAACAGAACTCAAAAATGATTCTTTCTATAATTTAACCTCTCATAGCCTCACTGGCCAATACCTGGCCTACGTTATAAATATCCCCCTACCATCAACAGTTCAAACAGCCATCTGTCTACTCACAGGTTTCTTACAAT
This sequence comes from Sus scrofa, assembly GCF_054392235.1. NCBI lineage: Eukaryota > Metazoa > Chordata > Mammalia > Artiodactyla > Suidae > Sus > Sus scrofa. The sequence continues at coordinate 19,259,578 of NC_139391.1, forward strand.
TTTCATTACCTCGTGGGTTTCCATCCACAGTTAACATTGAGGGAAGGAGCTAGAAGCCTATACCGATTCTGCATTTTATTAGGAGCAAGATTCAGAACTGTAATTCTGTAACTGTCTATTTACGTTCTGTGTTTTCCACTACGACCAGATACGGAGCTTCTCAAATTTGGAAGTTACATCATTTTACACCTCTAGACCTAGACAGCACATCGTGTGTCGCTAACACTCAATGGATAATGCTGGACTGAATGAATAATCTCTCTGCTTAAAGTTGGAACTATCCCACTGAAACCTTTCTCCTATGATCGCAAGTTACCAATGGTATCTTCTTCTATGTCAGCCTATCACTTATTAAGCAGCTATATTTCCCTGGAGAAGCCACATATACTCTCCAGGCCTCAGTTTCCTATCTAAAGGGATCCATGCATCAGCAGGCCTTACCAACACATAAGACAGGCCTTTCGTTTCAAAACAAAAAAGAGCCAGATGCCAAAGCAGCCAAAGAATGTACTTATTAACAGAGTTATGTTGTCCCATAATTTCACTTACTTATTCTTTGAAAACAAGGACCATTTATTTTCAGGGAAAAATAAAACTTTAGAATTTCCTATGATTTCAAAGTAAGGTCGGAGTTCCCGTCGTGGCACAGTGGTTAACAAATCCAACTAGGAACCATGAGGTTGCCGGTTCAGTCCCTGCCCTTGCTCAGTGGGTTAACGATCCGGCGTTGCCGTGAGCTGTGGTGTAGGTTGCAGACGCTGCTCGGATCCCGCGTTGCTGTGGCTCTGGTGTAGGCCAGTGGCTACAGCTCCGATTCGACCCCTAGCCTGGGAACCTCTATATGCCACGGGAGCGGCCCAAAGAAATAGCAAAAAGACAAAATAAATAAATAAATAAGGTCAAATTCTAAGAATTATGGATTAAAGAATCTTCCAGGGAGACAGAGTAATGAACAAGATAGGAAAGCCTACAAAAACTCTGGACTTTAATTCCAGGTCTGCTATAAACTACCTGCTGACACTGAATAACTCGCTAAATATCTATAAATACTTTCCTCAATCTCAAATGAGAGAATTGAGAGGCAGAATGACAAGGAAGATAAGCTGGGGTTCAAACCCAGGTCTCGCACTTTCTTAACATGGTACTTACATCACTTTCTTAACCACTGTAGCCTCAGAGCCCTTATCCTAAAAATCAAGTTAATATCACTCCTTTCATAGAGTTGCTATAGTTTCAGTGAAATCATACATGTAAAGTACCTTGCACAGCATTAGTTATGTAAGAAGTGGTCCTAAAACGTTAGTTTCTTACCAACCACCGCACACTCTTTTCAGGTAGGGGGGTGTAGCTTTCAGCTTTACAGAGTTACACATCGAGATGATTTACTGGAACTAAGCTTATTTCTCTAATCCAAAAGAGATGCCTACGAAAATTTCCACACTGTATTATTTCTCCTGAGAGTTAATTTCTTTTAGATGTCAACTTTTAGTCATTAATGATCTAGAAGTTAAACAGGTGTACTTTAATGCTTCTATAAGTTAAAACATTCAATCATCACTGGCTAGTGATACAAGTTTATGCCAGAAGAAGAAAAACAAAGTGATGTGAATATATCATTTATATTTTAAGCATCAGCAACTGTTCCAGTGAAATAGTCATCTACCAATGATATACTAGAGAAGCATTTATGCATTGGGGCAATAATATGGAAATCAACATCTGTGGTTAAAAAAAAATATGTGTCATTGCTTATAGCTGTGAAATGAATGGGCAACCATAATAGAATGGCATAATGAATTTATGCCAATGGCCAGAGGAAGGAAATGATAATCATAGTCAGATTGCTATTGGTGCCTTTGTTTCTGGCAGCGAAAAGTAAGTATCTATTAATTATACTAAAATGAAATGTGGTTGGGTAGAGCACTAAGGAAACAGCTCCAATAAAATTATTATATGCATCAATGATCAGAGATAAATGATTATGTTTCAGGAAGTTTCTACTGAACTGTTTATGTAACAGAGCCATCAAGTAAGTGATATATGGCTCAGTGGTTTCTGTGAAATTAAACACTGCATCATGGTAGTTGTATTAGAGTAATCAGAACTCTTGCCAGTGATCCAAATGTTGATCATGGGACAATTTCTCATCTATCAGAAGAGCTCCTTAGTAAAAGGCATTCTACAGGACTCAACCCATTCATTCTTGAAAAGCTGGCAACAGGGCTATACAGGTAGGTTTGGAGGGTAGGATTATGTCTCAAAATTTTACTTCTAGTCACAAAAGTAAACTAATAGATTCATCCATTTGTTCATCATTGTGACATGTGAGAACCCTACAATTAAGACAAGATTAAAGATTCTAGAGAGAAAGACAGGGCAAGATGAAGGGGTGAAAGTGGCCTCAGACACATACTATCCTTGAATTCGGCCACATATATCCAACTAAATTTTTAGCATCTCCACTTGGATCTCTAATAGGAATTCCATGCTCAGCCTGTAGAAACTTGAAAGCCAGATTCTCCCTTCCTCCAAACTTGCCCCAGTTATAGCCTCCTCCACTTCAGCTGATGTCCGTTCCTTCTTTCTGTTGTTCATAATGGAAACCCTGAAGATAAGTTTAACATCTTGCTTTTTTTCATAGTCAAAACTAAAATGTTAGGAAATATGTTAACTCAGCCTTCAAAATATACCGCAAATTCTAAGAGTGCTCATCACTTCCATTGCCACCACCCTGGTATAACTCAACAGCTTTTCCTACCTGGATTATGCAATGGCCTTCTGCCTGGTCTCCTGTCTTTACTCTTGGCTTCTATAAACTATTCTCCACACGGCAGCCAGAGGCATCCTTTTAAATTATGGTGGATCATGTCACCTCTCTGTTCCACATTGCAATAAATACCCATTTGCTCAAATTAAAAGCCAAAGTCATTAAAATAACCAACAGAAACAAGCCCAGATGACCAAACTCTCCATTCCCTCTCCAACTTCACTTCCTAGCTTCCACTGCTTTCTCTCGCATCTACTCAGTCCAGCCTCAGTGTCCTCTCTGCTTTTCACAAACTCAGAAGGCGTATTCCTAAAAATTTTCAGACTGATTGTCCCCTCTGCAATGCTCTTCCCATAAATATCTACACAGATAATTCCTTCACCTGATTCAATGTTCCTTATTTTTCAGTCTCTACAATGCATACCCTGACTACCATATCTAAAATCGCGATCCACTCCCACTCCAATAGCAATCTCCCTTACCTACTGTACTTTTTGTTTTCCAATAGAACTTTCCTTTTTCAAAAAACCATGTAATTTATTTAATCATTATTCTTACTGTGTCTCTCCACACCCACCACCTACCTGGCTAGAATGTGAAATCCAGAACAGCAGTGATCTTTAACAGTTTTGCTAAAGGACCCACTTTGAATGCCTACAACAGTATCAACAAACATTTAAAACTTAAAAAAATAGGTAGAAAGTAAGTAAAAATATATATATAAATAAGTACTTAAAGAACAGAGAAATGGGCATAGAATTCAAGATTTACTCACAAAGGAACAAACATCAGACTAGCCTCAATGAATACTAGAAGACAGTGCAGCAAAATTATTTATTTCTGAGGAAAATTAACACCAAAACTATCTATCTATAAATGGTTTAGGTAAAATAAAGTCATCTTTTAAACTTTGTATTTTGATGGAAACAACCCAAATGTCCATCGACAGATGATTGGATTAGGAAGATGTGCTGTATATACACAGTGGAATACTACTCAGCCATAAAAAAGAACAGACTAATGTCCTTTGCAGCAACATGGATGGAACTAGAGACTCTCATACTGAGTGAAGTAAGTCAGAAAGAGAAAGACAAATACCATATGATATCACTTGTATCTGGAATCTAATATGGGCACAAATGTACCTTTCCACAGAAAAGAAAATCATGGGCTTGGAGAATAGACTTGTGGTTGCCAAGGGGGAGGGGGAGGGAGTGGGGTGGACTGGGAATTTGGGGTTAATAGATGCAAACTATTGCCTTTGGAATGGATAAGCAGTAAGACCCTGCTGTACAGCACTGGGAACTATGTTTTAATCACTTACGATGGAGCATGATAATGTGAGAAAATAGAATGTGTACATGTATGTGTAACCAGGTCACCATGCTGTACAGTAGAAAAAAATTTGTATTGGAGAAATAATTAAAAAATAAGCAAATAAATAAAATTTTTAAAAACTTTGTATCTTGAGTATATCATACTTAAAGAAACATTACAATAAATAGTACAAGGAATTCTCACATACCCTTTATGTAGATTTTCCACGTGTTATCATTTTACAATATTTCTCTCCTCTTTCTCTCTCTCAACTGTACATTATACTATCTAGTTTTGCCTACTAGATATCAAATAGAGCAAACATAGAGCTTTAAATGAGTACGATGGAGAATCTTCCTTATTAAATTTATATGTCTTCACAAGAATAGCTGTATTTGAGAGCACTCACATAATTGTACTGAACTTGTAGAATCGCATATTTGTATTTGTTTAGTTGTATAATAATGTTAACATGAGTCTATATCCAATATACATATAGGAGATATATAACAATAACTAATACATGTATCCAATTAGTATTATACAGTAACTAGATATTTAGTATAATTAAATAGCATTGTTGCTTTAGTGAGGAACCCATAGAATAACATTCCAGAACCTCTTCTAAACACATGTAAACTCGAATGGAATCCTTAAATTTCATCTTTCACATGGGCCAACCACTGAAATAACAAAGTATACATTTTATGATAATAAAATTTAATGTTCAAATCAAATAATGTTTATTTTTCTTTCTTCTATTGCCATTTATAAAAATAGAAGTTCTACACTCATCACACATTCTCTTAAATCATTATATGTGCATTTATCCTATTTATCCTACATATATGTAAGAGTAGCCCTTTTGCTATCAATATCATTAGGAAAACATTAGTAGAGGAAATGATGAAGAAAAAGAAATTAAGTTATTTTTATTTGTTTTTAATACTATGTGGCTAAATGGCAATACTACTACTGCTGCGACCACCTACCTCTGCTGGGCCTGAGGTCAGGAGAGTCAGCTCTTCAGAAGAAGGAAAGAATCATGATTCATTCATGGGCCATAGGAACATCTTTTGAGTCTTTATTCGAAGATCGCCTTCTCAGTGAGTCCTTCTTGGTCATTCAACTCAAAATTACGAAGACATTTCCTATAGCCCCTTCCTGCTTGATTTTCCTTTCTTTCTTTTTTAGCATCCATCACTAACAAACTATATGTATTATTTATTCAGTTTCCTTATTGTTAATTTCTAACACCTGTACTTTAGGTGACAAAGGAGCTTTCCAAACTTTCCAGGGGATGCAGTCTTTCCCTACTGACACCCAAAGACTGCTGTTATTTCAGAGACAACAGAAAGCCAAGGAGCTCACAGCAGAATATTTTCCAGGCCCTAGAACTCTGATTATCCAAGTTCAACAAAGAGATTGAAGGCTTAGCTTGATTTCCTAAGCATTAATCTATAGACTAGCTCATCGTCTTCCTAAATCATATAACTATATATTATATTAGATATTTTTGTTTGTCCTTGTATTTCAATGTCTCAGCAACTCAAACCGCATTTTCCAATCATTGCTTTGGTCCCTTTCCAAATTCAATTGTCTTGATAACATTCATCATTTTCTGCAACTTGCCACCCTAAAGAAGCTTAGGGCCTTATTTATTTCAGCTCTCTGATCTCATATGCCAACCTTCCATATATTATTGCCAGTGTACTCCCTGTCATTTCACTCTAGAAATGTAGACCAGATGCATAGTCATCATCTCTCATAACTGTGCATCACATTTTGCTGTTGAAAGCACTCTTATTCTCAATATCTCGCTAGACTATGTGAGATAGCTAAGACAAGTGTAATGCCATAATAATGCCATTTTACAGTCAAGGGAACTGAGACTGGTCTCAGTGATTACCTAAGTAATAGTAAAGCCTCTGTTAGTGTTCTCATTGCCTTATTATTTAGTCCAGATGTCAGCATGTTTATACCACTTTGGTGCAGTCACTCTTACAAAGTGCATTAAGACCATACTATGATTTTAAAGTTCTAGTATGTTTGCATTCTTGACTTCATTCAGTTAATCACTTGTGATGGAACATGATGGAGGATAATGTGAGAAAAAGACTGTATACATATGTATAACTGGGTAACTGATGTACAGCAGAAATTGACAGAACAGTTTGAAGCAATCATAATAAAAAAAATAAAATAAAATTTAAAAATAAAATAAATTCTCGAGACAAATTTTTTTTTAGTTAAAGTTTTTCTCAAGTTAAAAAAACTTAGAATATTTAAAGACATGCTTCAAAATCAGCAAAAAATTTCTGACCCTTGTGCTGGCCAGCCATGTCTCATGGACATGACTTAAGGTGTAGAAGCTTATAATCACAGGTGCCAAGTACAGAAGATGTGGACTGGGAGAAGAGTGGAAGTGAGGTTCAAGGAGGCAGTGGGAATGAGAAGAAAGAAACAAAGATTCTTAGTGGATTTGTTCAGTAGAGATGACCATTCCATTAAATGCAGGCAGTCTGAAACAATATTCCTAAGTTCAAATACAGGAAGATATGTGGATGTGCTAAAATGTGACTGCCAGAAAGCCAAGCAAAGAATAATTATCAAATCTGAGACTATGCAACTAGAGCATGATTTTACATCATTCCTGTGGCCACACTGGAGGGCTTAAGGATAGTCTGGTAACCAAAGACAAGGTATCATAGATTCAGACATAGGAATATTTCAGCTAGAGAAAAATTCTAGGGATAATATTTAATGCACATATTTGCCAATAATAATGGAGAATATTTCAAAATTCCAAATGTATTCAGTGAAATTAATTTGTTCTGGGAGGCAATATAGATCTAAGGATGTTTTTTAAAGAGAATGGACACTATAAACATTTTTAAAAAACAATTTCATCTTTTTTTATTTGCTTTTTAGGGCTGCACCTGTGGCATATGGAAGTTCCCAGGCCAGGGGTCCAATCAGAGCTACAGCTGCAAGCCTACACCACAGCCACACAACGCAGGATCGGAGCTGCACCTGTGACCTACACCAGAGCTTGCAGCAACACTGGATCCTTAACCCACTGAGCGGGGCCAGGTATCCAATCTGCATTTTCATGGATACTAGTCGGGTTCATTTCTGCTGAGCCACAACAGGAACTCCAACAATTTCATTATTAAATATTGGAAATAAACCATGCTTTATGAATACCTTAAGTTTGACTAATTCTGCTCTGGAATATTGTTTTTATTGCTTTATTTCTGAAATTCTTACATTCATTTGAGACTGTGTATAACTTTTCAGATATATCATAGTTGATGGTCATGTGCCATGAGATTGAAAATTAGTTATAACTGAATATTAATCAGCTTCTCTCTTGATGCTAGGAAATATCTACCTGTGAGAGTAGATGCAGCTTAAGAAAGTACTGGGCTGTGGTACCACCAGACAATGGAATACTATTAAGCAATAAAAAGAAATAAGCTGTCACACTATGAAAAGACATAAAGGAATCTTAAAGGAATACTACTAAATAGGAGAAGTCAATCTAAATGGCTAAATACTGTATAATTCCAACTATATGGTACTCTGGAAACATCAAAACTATGGATACAGCAAAAAAAAAAAAATCAGTGGTTGCCAGGGGTTGGGGTTGGTGGGGTGGGGAAGAAGAGGCAGAGGGCAGCAGATTTTTAGGGCAGCGAAAATACTCTGTATGGATGGATATGAATACATGATACATATTTATTGTCTGTCTGCTATGCTTTACTCACTGGGTTAGTTTAATGCACAATTAATATCTTATACATACATTTTTATTCTGTTTAGCAAATTTTAGCAATTCATGTATCTCAAAATGTGCATTCAATTAATGCACTGATTTTTAAATAAAATGAAGAAATTAACCCTTTAAAAAAATTATACATACAGCTAAGGCCCAGCAGACCAAGGGTTAGAGCACTGGTCTCATAAAAAGTTATGCATATACTTTTCTTGTGATAATACAATTTAAATTCACTGCCCAATTTTTGAATCTCATACTTACTATATCCTCTTCTTGCAAGAAGATTATTAGTCATCCAATAAGTAAAACATAATTATTTAGCACCGGCTATGTTCCCAGACCTCTTTTAGGCACTTGAAGATACAAATTACAATTTAGTGGGAGAGAAATACAAACAACTAACAAAAATTGAATGTGATAAGAGAAATAATCAAAGGCACAATTAGTGAAGCTGGTGAACTTTAAGCTTCAGGGCCTCACTCTTAGATGATTTCCCTCTAAGCCCTAGGAGGAGCCGTAAGAATTTCTTCCTATGGTCATATGTTCTTGTAAAATCTGTAAAAATAGGAGATACTTCAACCAGAGTGCCCACTATGGCTCAGCACGTTAAGAACCCTACATAGTGTCTGTGAGGATGTGGGTTTGATCCCTAGACTGGCTCAGTGGGTTAAGCATCCAATGTTGCCTCAAGCTGTGGTGTAGGTCGCAGATGCAGCTCAACCTGGCATTGCTATGGCTGTGGCATAGGCCTGCCGCTGCAGCTCCAATTCAACCCCAGCCCAGGAACTTCCATACACCACAGGTGCAGCCGTAAAAAGAAGGGGGGGGGAAGATATTTCGAACACCAATGTTTAAGATCTTTGTGTCTTTTTTTTTTCAAACTTCTCCATTATATTTCCTGTGCACAAGGTATCAATGGGATGAGAAACAGCACCTCAGAGATTTAGCAAAGGAGTCACTGAGTTGGAACACATTTAGTTTGAATTTAATAGTCTTGACTTATGAAGTTCACAGTCATGTCTGTTAATTGTTAAGATACTCAGTATAAATGTGGTTTCTAGGTACACTCCTACCACAACTGTGTCAGGGTCAGAGGTAGCCCTGTGATATAAGCATGTCCTGTGATACCTGGTACCATAAATGTGCAGAAGGTGGGGGAAAAGGTCTAAATATATGATATCAGAAACTAGTTTTGGAGGAGTTCCTGCCGTGGCTCAGTGGTTAGCGAATCCGACTAGGAACCATGAGGTTGTGGGTTCGATCCATGGTCTTGCTCAGTGGGTTAAGGATCCGGCATTGCCGTGAGCTGTGGTGTAGGTTGCAGACACGGCTCAGATCCTGCGTTGCTGTGGCTCTGGCGTAGGCCAGCGGCTACAGTTCTGATTGGACCCCTAGTCTGGGAACCTCCATATGCTGCAGAAGTGACCCTAGAAATAGCAAAAAGACAAAAAAAAAAAAGAAAAAAAGAAAAAGAAAAGAAAGAAACTAGTCTTTGGAAAATTCTTCCAATTATTAGATATGTACTACTGCATTCAGTTTTCATTAACATCTAGTCAAAATGAAAGTTCTCACCTGCCAGGTTTGTACTTGATAATGCAGCAAATATCGTTATAAATATTCCATTTTTCTTCCTTTCCATGGGAATCAAATGAAATAGACATTATCAGAATTCCTGCGCTTAAAAATGCAAATCTGCAACTACAATGAATCATAAGCGTGTCTCTTAACAGCTCATATATGGAAAACTTGATACATTTTTTCTCAAATTTGAAGATTCTAAAATGTCCTAAGCATGTACTAATATCAAATTACAAAGAACAACTGATGAAGCAGAAAGAAACTTTTCAAAATTATGAATAAAAAAATAAATTTTGATCAACCACACTAGAGAAAAGAGAAATATGCGTCAACTCTCTTTATAGAAAATAATACTAAAATTTAGAGTCTTATAAAGAGGGTATTATTGAGTATATAGACAATAAGTAGGGGGCAAAGTATTATAGAAGTATATTAAGCCATAATTTATTAAAATAGCATATAATATTTCTTGATTTTATGATATTTGTGGCTACTTTCCACTTTTTAAAGTTTATAATTGATTATATGTTTCTTTAAATGAATACTTACTTTCTCACCTAATTTCATATTGGTAATTTTATATTCTTTACATAAAAGAGAGGTTCCCAAGTTTTAAAATCTTCAGGTCATATAAAACCTGGATATGCTATAATACTTGTTTCTTCATCCAAAGTTTCCTTTCTCACAAGACAACAAAGGTCAGTGCCCAGTGATGAAGGGGTTCCCTCAGGCCAAGGCTGGTAGAGGGAAGGACTGCCAAACAGAGACAATGAAACAAACACACTGAGATATGAGCCTGTATAGTTGGGGAGGGCAACCCAACTATACAGCCAACACAAGAAAGTATTCACAAATGGATGTAGAAACTAAAGTTTGGGAGTCAGGGTTATCAGAGTAGCAGCACTAAGTCAACTGAGTGAGATGGAGGGTGGTCTTTGGTGACTGTCCAGAGCAGCTGTTACAACTCATTTTGATGTGGTGGAAGAAAGGGATGGCTAAGGAACAATGCTGGGCCAATGTACATTCATAGATATCGATTTGCACAGTCAGTGGTCAATACTAAAGACTGAGGAAAGGAAAGCATGAACTGCTAAAAGGGGATAGATATATATACATATACACATACATATGCACACACACATATACATACATATATATTATATACACACACAGAGACCCACAATGGTATTATATATATAATGGCATTAGCAATTACCAGTTTGAATATCCAGAGTAATCTAATGACTCTCTCCCTCCAGCAACTAAAACTAATTAATCTAAACCAATCTTTCTAAAATTGAGGCTCCTGGATGTAATCTCAAGAGTCCATAAGTCTTAAATTTAAGGAAACTGTTCTAAACCTATTGATCAAAATCTCTGAAACTTGTCCATGACTTATATCACACATTTATTCATATATAATGAACACTTTATTTTTTATTTATGATATATATGTCTTTATATATTATATATTTAGTATATATGCACACAATTATTTCCTATATGTGAGTATATTTAATTTCCCTGCTCTAAATACATTTGTATTTTTTCCCATATAACTGCCTAGCACAGTCTCGATTTATTTTAAACCTTAGCTTTCCATAGTCTATTATGAAACACACAAACATAAAATATTATTACATTCATTGATGTTTTCTCTGATATGTTTTCAGTAGCACTGGAGTTATGAAGTTCCTGACCAATGGCCTCAGCATCATTACTCAGCTAAAATGGCCAAATATTTGAAAGCAGATTTGCAGATATCTGCAGCTTTACTCAATAAGATAGCTGGGCACAGAACTTGGGTGTTTTCTATGAGTCAGAGATCAATGATTAAGAACTATCTTAGAACAGTGAGTCTATGGAAACTAGCCTAGTTTGTTTCTTAAAATCCCAAGGAAACAGCATAATCTACATAGTAGTGGAAATAAAAATTAAAGAGGTGATTGACTTAAAAATTCCATTCCTAGGAATGTATTTTATGGAAATAGTCACTTGTGGCAAAACAAAATACATATGTAAAACATTTTGTGGGAAAAATAAAAATACAATGGGACATTATATTGGGAAAGAATATTTATCAAAATCAAAAATTATCAAAAAATTACCCATGGGAGCTCTTGTGGTGGCTCAGCACGTTATGAACCTGACTAATATCCATGAGGATGTCAATTTGATCCCTGGCCTTGCTAAGTGGGTTAAGGATCCAGCATTGCTGTGAGCTGTGGTGTAGGTCACAGATGTGGCTTGGATCCCGTGTTGCTTTGGCTGTGGCATAGGCCTGAAGCTGCAGCTTCAATTCAACCCTTAGCCTGAGAATTTCCATATGCCGCAGGTGTGGCCCTAAAAAGAAAAAAAAAAATCCTTGATGTATTACTAAGTTAAAAACAGATTACAAAACAGTATGTGAAGTGTACAATTTTGTAAACAAAACTATGCATAGGTTTACACAGGAAAATATTAGAAAGAAATTCCCTAAAAACCTACTGTTTACCTTGTGTTATGGAATAATTAACGATTTGCTTTTTCATTCTTTTTTTAATTTAGATACATTTATATTTTCTAAGTTTTCAACATTAAGCATTATTATTTTATTATTAATAAAAGTCATAAAAAAGTCATTAGTAAAATAGGAAAAAAGTTATGAAGTAATTTTTGAAAACTTCAAAAGATTTAACTCTAGCTATTAACTGCATGACTGCACAGGAAAGGTACAGGTTATTACTGAGGAAATTAATCATTCTAACATAAGGCATCATTTATATTTCTAATAACTGTAATTGTTTATATGTCATTTGGTTAGGGAATCTTAAATAACTCAATGAAATTGAATCCAAAAAAATTATATTAAATAACTATTTTTGTTATTTATAACTATTAAGTCATCCAATATAGTCACTATATATCTCAACTACATTCTCTATAACATAGTCTTAAAATTCAATCCCTACCCTCCCTCTCTGAGTTAAGGATCCGGCATTGCCATCAGCTGCAGCGTAGGTCACAAATGCATCTCAGATCCCTCACCACTGTGGCTGTGGTATAGGCCAGTGGCTGCAGCTCTAATTAAACCTCTAGCCCAGGAACTTCCACATGCCACAAGTACGACCATAAAAAGAAAAATAAATAATAAAAATTACAAAGAATGAAGTCCTCCCATTTGCAGCAACATAGATGGACCTAAAGAATATGATGCTTGGTGAAATAAGCCAGACAGAAAAAAGAGAAATACTGTATATCACTTGTATATGCAATCTAAAAAGTAATACAAATGAAAGTATTTGCAAAACAGAAACAGACTCACAGATACAGAAACCAAGCTAGTGGTTACCAAATGGGAGAAGGAAGGTGAAGGGGCCAACAGCATTATGGGATTGGGAGGTACAAAGTACTGCGTATAAAATAGGTAAGCAAAAAGGATATACTGCATAGCACAGGGAACTACAGCTTTTATCGTGTACTAACTTTTATGGAGTATAATCTTTAAAAATACTCAATCACAATGCTATAAACCTGAAGCTCATATAATATTGTAAATCAATTACATTTCAAGTTTTAAAAAGTCTACTTTTGGCTTGTTTGTTCGTTTCTTTTTTGGGTCTGGTATATTATTGACATCAAATCTCTCGATACTACTATTTGCAACAGGTTCTCCATCAGATCAAGAGACAATGAAAAAAATTTGTATTCAGATAAGCTACCTAGTATGAAATAATTTAAAATTATTTAAATGATTATGGCAGCCTAACTCAAAATTATTCAGGTGATTAAATAAATTAAAAATGCATAATAATAAATTAGACTGAAAAAATAGAACTATGTACATGTGAGCTAAATTTAGAAAATGAAAGAGCAAAAACAAGGAAGAAAGGAATAAAATGATCTCAGCCTTTATTGATGTAAAATAAGATTGATGGATGCTATACACAGCAAATGAGTAATTTTATTATGTCTAATGATACAAAAAGTAGATCCTGGGCCATCTAGACACATTTGCTTAGTGCTGAGAACCTAAAACTCATCACTGCTCTGAAAATAGCCCTGAGGTAAAAATCACATTCCATTTATTGGCTTGCAAATGTGCACATCAAGCCTGAGAGGGGTAATATTTCTTGGTCAAAGGAAATCTCTTCAAAACAGTATGGAAGAAGTTAGACTTAAGAAGTGCATTTTCCCAAACAGAAGTGTATGGAGAAGGAAAGCATGATACAGTTGTTTATGAGAAGTAAAACAGACATTTCAGAATCAACGTTAGATTTTTTTTACACTTAGAAAATTTCCAACACAAGATAAACAAAATGCAGGTATGTCTGTGAGAAATGTTGCCCAATTCATCAGACCTTCCCAGTGCCAAAAATGTGATTCACATTTTTAAATAATAATGTAGTAAAGCTTTTTCATAAGACAAGGATATGAAGGATGAAGGAGCTTGCTATTTTGCACATGCAAATCGGAAAAATGACGATGAAACTATTTAGGCAATTCTCCTACATCTATTTGTACAACAATGAGGCGGTAGATGAACCAATGTCATTTTATATCAAAAAGTGACTCTTTCAGGAGTTCCCGTTGTGGCGCAGTGGTTAAGGAATCCAACCAGGAACCATGAGGTTGCGGGTTCGGTCCCTGGCTTTGCTCAGTGGGTTAAGGATCCGGCGTTGCCGTGAGCTGTGGTGTAGGTTGCAGACTCGGCTCGGATCCTGCATTGCTGTGGCTCTGGCATGGGCCGATGGCTGCAGCTCTGATTAGACCCCTAGCCTGGGAACCTCCATATGCCATGGGAGCGGCCCAAGAAATGGCAAAAAGACAAAAAAAAAAAAAAAAAAAAAAAAAAAAAAAAAAAAAAAAAAGTGACTCTTTCAAAGCTTTGGTTGAGTTTACCTTCCTAGCAAAAGAACACTTACAGAAGATTAAAACAACAGCAATACTGCAGAGGATTTAAGTTTATAAACTTCATTCATACATATTATTTGATCCTTTGAAGAGTTTTACAAATGAGGAAATCGAGGTTGGAGGATTAAGAAATTTACCACAGGCCACAAGACAACATATTACTAAGTCAGGATCTAAATAATATTTTGAGTAGCTGGACCCTGATTCTGTAGAAGGGCTCTTATATGCCTTTTTATCCTGAGGACCCAGGAACTGACACTCTGGCAGTCTTACAGTTTGAGAGAGGTTTTCACCTGCCTCACGTTAACAAAGGAGTGTCCTCCTCCTTTTAAAAATAGACATCAAAAGACCAAATTTAGAGTAAGAAGTAATTGGCGGCCTTCCACCACTTCCTTCTACAGCAAATGCATTTTCTGAAAAGCTTTTCCTGCTATAGAAATACCAGAAACAGATTATTTTGACTCACCTATTTAATATGCCCCTTTCTACCATTCTTCACCCCTTTAAAACTGGAATTGAAAAACTGTAATCTTGAGGCTATTTCCTATTATTTGTGTAAGGAATATTTAAGTGACAGGGATCAGTAAATCAAAAAAAAAGAAAAGAAAAAGAAATGGTCGAGGCACTACCTCAAGTAGGTTTTTAGGAAAATATATTGAAGCCAAAATATCAGATTTAGTTTTCTGCTTAAAGAAGAAAAGAAATGAAATGTTAAATTATTTCTTGGGGTATGTGACTTTGCTAAGCGCATGCAAATCCCTGAGAACCTTGGTGTGCCCCAATTCATTTCAACACACCTATACCGAATTGACATTTAATATTACTGGTCCCCCGGCTGTATATGTTTCGTGTTTATAGGCAGGTACCAAGTAACAGTTCTTAGAGATGCTCTAAGAGAAAATGACTACAAGATGTACTCTTGTCCCTAAACCTCTTCTCTAATAAGCAATTGTGTCCTATGCAAAGGTCTGATTTTTATGAAACCCGTTAAATGTCTGAGTTAACAAGAAAGCAGTAACTCTTTAGGATCTGAGAGGATCCATGAAGGGGCGTGGGGGGTTGGGGGCAAGCCCAACCTCCGATCCTCTCAAAGCTGAACACTGGACAAGAGAACTAACTTTATTATCAGCTTTTTTCAGGCAAAGTGACATGTTTTGCCTTCAGTTAACATCATTTAATCCTGACAACTATCTTTTAAGTATTATAATTCCTACTTCACAGATAAGAAAACTGAGGTTAATGGAGAGTAAAGATCATACACCAAAAATATGGCAAAACTGGAATTCAAAATCTTGGCTCATCCTGCCTCCTTGGAGGTTCTGTCACAGCTCAGTCTGAGACTAGTTCTACCATGTTAACTCCAGACAGTCCAGCTGACTCTCCCAAGAAAACTCCTTTGTTTTCTCTGGATTCTTTTTTTTTTTTCAGGGCTGCACTTGCAGCATATGGAGGTTCCCAGTCTAGGGGTCAAATTAGAGCTGCAGCCTCTGGCCTACACCACAATCACAGCAACATGGGCTCTGAGCCACATCTGCAACCTACATCACAGCACACAGCAACACTGGATCCTTAACCCACTGAGTGAGGCCAGGGATCAAACCTGCGTCTTCATGGACACTAGTCAGATTCATTTCTGCTGCACCAAAATGGGAACTCCTGGTTTCTCTGAATTCTCATGTGGACTTTATACAACTCCTCTGCTTGTTTGGGGGTGCTACCAGGCTTCATCCTGCTTGGGTCCCACCTCTTTTCCTTGCTTGACTCTGGCCCATCCTCTATCAGTATTCTTTTTTAGTTTTTCTTTCTACGGCTGCACCTGAGGCATGTGGAAGTTGCTGATGGCCTATGCCACAGCCACGACATCCAGTGCGATTAAAAAAAAAAAAACAAAAAACCTGTAATCTCAACTTTCTCAAAAAGAATATCCTCTTCCCATCTCTTGACCTTGGAAACCAGGGATAAGTCTCAGGAGTTACAAATATCCAACTTAAGTCTGATGTTCTAGGCCTTATGGAGACATGCTTTCCACGTCTTTGGTTATCTTCCCCTTAAACATACCTAATCCTGGCTCTTCTCATCATCAACTAGTGACACCTAAAGGCCTACAGTGAGGATGAAGGAGGACTTAAACAAAGGTACCAAGAAGGGAAAGAAGGGGGTTCAGCCATTTTTTATATAAGGGCTCAGGCCCAGATATAAGCAAGACAGAAGACCCCCAAACTACACAGTACTACTCACCTCAGCAGGAAAATAAACCTGAAGCCTGGGGCCAAAGCCCACTGGTAACCAAGTGTCGATTTGCCTGTTCTTATCCTTCGTGCATCTCTCCCTTCAAAGGAACCTCAAAGGTATGAGAGCTGCTACAGCAGGTGGCTAATCAACAAGACAGGAGTTTAGGATGCCAGCTTTACTTTATCATGAGGTGCTTATTTGTCTGAAAATGATTAATACTCAGTCTTGCTACACTCTATTCACCACACCCATAGGTAAGGGCTGTTGATGGCCATTGCTGTCGATGAGGGTACCATTTTAGCTAAAAAGATCAAAGCCAAGCCAAGACTGCAGCACTGTATCCACACAGAATCTGTCAAGGGCTCCAAGAATGTGGTTCCTTCTCAAATTACACAGTATGGAGCAACTTGCCCTCTCAAAATAAGTATTTGCCCCCAGGATTTTTCACAAAGAAAGTTACTAATTTTTAAGGACTCACAGGTATAGCTTCCTCATAGTCCACATGCTATTACTATTGAATTGCATTATTTCATGCGTAAAATCTTCCCACAGCCTCTCACTACTTAATTTCTTAGAAATCATGTAAAACTTTGATACTGTGATCCTATCTATGCTCTAGTCTTACTTCCCACCATGTTCCACCAGAGAGACACCCTGTGTTCAAGCCATGTAGAGATGCTTGCAGTTCCTAGGAGGGGAAAAAGATAAGCTGTCTCTTTGAAATACCATGCATGCAAATCCTGCTCCTTCTGCTAGAAACTCCTCCCTCTCTGTCAGAGGCATTGTGTTAAGATTTTTCTCAAGTGGCCTGCTATAAGAAGCCTTCCTTTTTCTACACAGCAAACTTAAACACTCCCTGTTCTGTGACATAATGTTGTCTGATAGATGGCATTTCTGCATGCCCCCACTGGACTATGAGCTTCTTAAACACAAGCACTGTCACATACATAGCTTTCGTTTATTGAGCATACACTACGTGCCAAAACCAAAACAAGTTAAGTGCTTTACTTATGCAATTCCACCTTTAAAACAACTATCAAGGCAAAATTTTTCATTTTCATTGTACAGTTTAAGAGGGGCAGGTTCAAAATTGCATTGTTATAAGTTGGGGAAGCAGAATTACTTCCCTGGCCCATTTGGCTACAGGCCTGTGCTCCTTCCACGGCAGCACTCTAGCTCACACTACCCACGCTGGGGTCTTGTTCTTCTTGTAACCCTACTATGGGGCACATAGTGGGAACTCTAAACATTCAAAAACATAATGTGTTAAAAGAGTTAAGAAGTGATTGCTTAAGTGTTTCTTGGGTCACTTTGCTTTTTATGATTCAATACCAATCAACTGTGATGAAAAAAAATTTGTCTTAACAGGGAGTCGTTTTTATCACAGTCCTAGCAAAACATTAGAGAACAAAGCCATTTGGTGTTGCACTACAAGTTCTAGAGAGCAAGAACTTTCAGTTCTAGGTAATAACAATTTTTTCAGTATTTCCTTGGCAGCAGTTGCATAATTCATATTTAATCAACCTGCTCTGTGTTCCCACAAGATTTTGCATCCATACCTACTTTAGCACTTGATATTCAGCTATGCAGGGGCTAAGTGAGTGTGTATCTATCTTCCTTCTAAATGATGACCTACTTTAGGGCGAGGATCTTATCTCATTCATTTTCCCATACAAGGCATCAGAGTGTGGTGAATGGATTTTGTCAAATAATCTGACACAGTAACACCAAACCAATCCAAGGCAAACACCAAACTATCTGAAACCATGCGGAATAAGTTGTTTTAAAGAGCTTCCCAGGTACACTGAGTTTAATTCTTTAAAATAAAATTTTTACTTTATTTTCCATGGGAGCCTTTCTAAACTATGCTTGTTCCTTTCCTCTTAAGGAAATCACATGTAAAATAATTTAAACTGCTTGAACATTAACCATTTCTCTTGCTCTATAGAAGAATAATTACTTCCGAGACTTTACCCCCTGAAAAATGGTCTCAGGCTATGGTGCTTTTCGTGTTTTCATGTTTGTTTTTTGCTTTTCATTTTTCTTTCCCTGCCTTCTTTTACTATTAAGCTGTCAGACAGATTTCACTCCTCAGGATCATGTATGTGTCTGCCAATAGAAATTGCTCCCTGTATTTAATAACTCTTATTTTGGGGGGTATTTACTGATAAGTGGTATGCTAAGCACTTTATTTGCATTATTTAACTTAATCCTGACAAATTTCTAGGAGCGTGTAGAATTGGCTCTGGCTCCTCAGAGCTCTGTTTCTGTTTTTACTGACATGTTCCTTTATGAGTAAAGCTGTATAGTTAATTCTCAATATCTGGGGTATAACTAAATGTGGTCAAATTGTTATCATCCCTTTCTCAGAAAGCCCCATCCCATTCCATTAGTAGCATTACAGTGTGAGCAGATACTGTTTATCACTTGATTCTTATACTTAATGTTTAAAATAACACATCATTGGGATTGCTAATGTCTCTCAAAAGCTCCATGTCATATTTATATCAGATCAATACTTGGTAGGAAAGGTTGAGAGTAGAAGAAGGGCGTAATTGATGGTTTTCAAATTGATGGGGAAGAATGTATATTGCTCTGTGTTGCAGAATTACAAGTAATGGTGATAGACAAGTAAGCCTTTAAAAGATTAAGTAGGAAATTTCCAGATGAAAACAAAAGGAAGAATATTTCAGACAAAAAAATAACAAGAACAAGGCTCAAGTAAGGCTTAACTTTAATTTGATCCAGACTATAGAGCCTATACCAACATAAATGCTATGCTAAGAAAATGAAATGACAGTCAGTAATCAATGAGAAGCAACAGGTTGTTTTTTAAACTGTTGGATTAGGGAGGTTAAGTTTAAAAAGGAAAGACTAAATTATGAGGATAAGTAAGAAGCTTGCTGCCAAATCTCTTAGCAAGATGCTATGAAAGACTGAATTAGATCAATGACATTGTGAATGGAGAGGAAGGTCAAACTTAGAGAAATTTCAAAGTGATTAAAATTATTTGAATTTTATACTTAAATACCTGCACACTATTTCAATACTATATTCTTTAAGGTCCAGTGATTCTAGTAAGTATGAATGTGATCCATTTTCACTACATTTGAACAATGCTAGGTAGGAAACTAAAGTGCTCTCACTATTTTGGATATCATTGGACGGTTAGTTAGAATACTGCAAAGGAAATTATTACCGTAAATTATTCATAGATAAATGATGAGCTTACCTTCAACCTCAGCAAAGTAACCACCAGCTCTGTAATTTACTCACATGTTTCCCTAGGTAATTAATTTTGCTATTAGGATTTTGCTTTCTTTTATAAGTTAGCTTGACTGCATTTTCTAAATCTAACATAATTGTGTTCTTTATAAATCACATTATTACCCATGAGAAATGATACTTATAAAGAAAAAATCCACTATTCAGTATCCTCAAGAAGGGAAGTCCATAGTTCTCTAGGTACCCAGTTGAATATTTTCTAGTGTGACAGACACCTGTCTCCTTGCCACCAGTTTCTCCATTCTCCAATCTGTCATACATAATGCTGCCAGCTTAATCTTTCTCAGCATAACTGATAATGCCACTTCCTTGCACAAGAAAAGAAGGAAGTTTCTACAGCTCACAATTGCCTAAGAGTGTCTAAACCCTGTAGTATTGTAATTAAAGCTTTCAATCAGCTAAAATGAGCTAATCAGTCTTATCATTCTTGCCTTCCCTGCCTGCTGAACCTCACTATCTATAAATCCTTTCCCATTTCTTCCTAAGAGGGGACATAGGATGCCAGGCACATGTTTATTAATCCCATTCATCCCCATGACATCGCATTTTACTGTGTGACTTTGATCAAGTTACTTGACTTTCCTGAAGCTTTGTTTCATCTTCTACAAATTAGAAATATCTACCTACTACCTCAAATCCTATTTAATTCAAGATGAGCAATCAATCAACAAAATACTTACCTTGCTATTTTGCTACTGAGATTAGGAGATAACAGATCAAAAGTACCTAGCCTGGACTTCATTTACAGGTAGCAGATTTTAGTACTCTACCAAGCTTCTGCTCAGTTTTTTTCTAACTGGAATACCTGTCTTTTCAACCAAAGTCTTAAGCATCATACAAAGACCAACACTAAAGCCACACAGCCATGAAAACATCTCCAATTTTCTAATGAAAATTGCCCTTTTTCTCCTGCAGTGTAATGGAAAAAAACCTTGGCTTGAAGTTAAACTCTTAACCCTATCATCTTCTAACAGGAGATTCAGGACAAAGTGTCAATCCGCAGCTTTCTCTTTCTAATATGTTTAGTGACATCAACTCTGCCTAGCTCACTAAGCCATTATGAGAATCAAGTAAGATAAGATATTTTAAAACATGTAATGGTCTATGCATGTGAGACATTGTTACTCCTACTAAAATCTAGATCAAATAAAGAGCCTTGGTCTTCCCCATCTGTATAACTGATATAAAGAAAGATATCAAGTCCAAGATGACTAAAATAACTAATATCCAGGTCAGGAACTTGAAGATTGGAAGAAAGAAAGAAGCAAGTGAAAGGGACAAGCCAAAGAACTGAGGCTGTAAAAGAGGAAGGTGTGCCTGAGGTTCACCTTTACAAACCAGCTGTGTGCAAAAGCAGGTGGAAGCTTCAAGGCACTACTCATAGCAGATGTTCCATAAGTGATAGTAAAAGGAAGGGAAGGAGGGAGAGAGAAGGGGGAAAGAAAGGGAGAAAGTGAAGGGGAACAGAGGGAAAAACAATTTCATCATTCTTTACAAGGGCTAATTTCTATGCCTCTTGCTGGGCTGCTGTAACCAAAAAACAAAAACAAAAACAAAAAACACCTAGTAGTGTAAAGCTAATGTTTGAAAACATTGACTTCTCCTTTATGGTTTCCTTTCCCTGATTCTGCCTCTTCTCTCCACTCCACATCTCTCCCAGCTCCCAACTCCCATTTATCATTATTATTTATTTCCCTCCACTATTCCCAGGTCCCCCATGCCAAATAATTACTCTTTTCCACTCACTCTCTCAAAGAGACAAATAAATAAACAAACAATGCAAAACAAACAAAAACAACTGCTCTCATTTAAATGCCAACATGGAGCTCTGACAAGCTCATGTTCAGAGCCTGCTAACAGCGGTATTATCTTACAGCAGGTCTGCCCACTTTAACAGGAACTGCTATTACTCTCTTTCTCCTCTTCAGCCCCATCAAAAGAATTCCAAGTAACAGCAATGGGCATATAAGAAGAAGCCTGGGAGTTCCCATCGTGGCGCAGTGGTTAACGAATCCGACTAGGAACCATGAGGTTGCGGGTTTGGTCCCTGCCCTTGCTCAGTGGGTTAACGATGCGGCGTTGCCATGAGCTGTGGTGTAGGTTGCAGACGCGGCTCGGATCCCGCGTTGCTGTGGCTCTGGCGTAGGCCGGTGGCTACAGCTCCCATTGGACCCCTAGCCTGGGAACCTCCATATGCCGTGGGAGCGGCCCAAGAAATAGCAACAACAACAACAACAACAAAAAGACAAAAGACAAAAAAAAAAAAAAAAAAAAAGAAGAAGCCTGAACTTTGTATAGTAATGATGATCTTATATTCACATAATGCTTATGTTTTGCAAAATGTTTTCTCATCTGTTATTTGATCTGAATCCCCAGGGAGGAATGATGAAATAGGAAAATAAAAGCCTATTTTTACCATACATTTTCATACAATGCAGTTGTACAGAATTCAGTTTTCAAAGCTTTCTTATATATATATATATATATATATATATATATATATATATATCCTTTCATTTACTTCTCCCCAATATGTAGGTTTTTCTTTTCTCCATTTATTGATGAAATATCTGAGACTCAGAAATGTGAAAGGACTTTCCATGAGATCATATCAAAAGAGCTGTTTTATTATGGACTATTTACTAGGTTCAGGAACTGAACTATATGCTTTACATGCTTAATGTATTATTCATTTTTCACAACAACCTTATGAGGTAAGCATTATTATTATTTCAGCATTCTACAGATAAAAGAATTGACGTTCACAGAGGTTAAGTAATTTGGCCATGGTCACACAACTAACAAATGGCAAAACCAAAATCCAAATACAGAATTCTCAGATGACTTGATTTTTCTGTTACGCCAAGCTGCCTCCTTCCTGGCTCAAAGCTGTTACTGCAACACGGTTTAATAACTGTTCAGTAATATAAAAATGCTTTCTTCCTGTTACCAAGTTATAATTGCAGGCTTTAGCTCAGTAGCTCCAGCTCTGTGGGGGAAAAAAATAGGCTAATATATATAAATTCTTAAAGCAGAAGTGGAAGGATGCTACATCCACTTCTTTTACAAGATAATGAAAGACAGTAAAGCATAAAAATCACCATAACTGGCAGCTAAACTCAGTTAATACAGTGTTAGCAGGTAAGAAAGGAGGAACATGTGCCTCAGCACAGACCAGAACAGGAGGAAGAAATCCCTTACAGCTTGGGGGGGAAAATGCCAAAAAAAACAAACAAAATCCAACCGCAAATTGTATGCTTATTTTAAAATGTTTAAAACAAGGAGTTTCTTTGTTATATTCCTAAAATAAAGGCTAAGTGAAATGAATAATTTCACCCTGTTTCAAAACATCGACAACTCAGCACAACAGTTCTGTTATGATTCTGCTGCTGCCACCTTGCCATAGCAACAACGTATTACAGGTTAAATGCTTTAAAGGGGCAACAACAAAAAAGCTTTTCGATTTACATTTTCCAAAATTCTTACATAAATGTGAGCTCAAGTTAGACAGAATTTTTCACGTCCTCGCGTAGTGAAAAGAGCTATCTCTCCCTTGAGGCACCTGAGATGAAATTTCAAGAACTGGTAGGTGATGCTTATATTTAAAATGATCCCAGGCTCAATGCAAACAGGCAAATGTTACTTTCTTTCGAGACAAGAAAAAGTCTAAAACCTTGACCTCCGGGTCTTTTAAAACTCCATTCCATTAAGACTATGTCAAAGCAGTTACTCTGGGGACTCATCTGAGTTTGCCTCAAGGGAGAAATCTGTCATTGGGAGGCACGCTACAGGGAAATCACGGGATCCAAAACAATGACGCCATTGTCCTTGCTAGCCACTTCCAAATACACTAAATATATACCTACAGTAAAGAAGCCTATGGAAACTAATGCCAAGGCAAGCCAATCCAGGCAAAAGTAAAGTATAGCTTATTTCTAAAAACCGAAGATTCCGCACGCCTTTTGGGAAGGTCAGATTAAGTCATTCATATGCTCAAAACATTCCAATGGTTTCTCACTTCTCTCCGAGTAAAATCTTTCCAATAGCCTAGAAGGCTATATATAACCTGGCTCCCTATTATCTCTTGGACCTCACCTTCTATTCTTCTTCCATCTGTTCCCTCAGCTGCAGCCCAACAGGCTTGCCTCATATTCCTCAAATATACCAGATATGCTCCCACTAAGGGACCTTCATATAGCTCTCTCTCCCCACCTGAAATGACCTTTCCCCAGATAATCTCATGGATAATTCCATTACATCTTTCAAGTTTTGGATCAACCCTATACCGACCACTCAGTTAAAACTGCCAACCCTTGTAACCAGCTTTCCTAATGCCTTTCCTAATGCCTTTCCATAGCAGTCATCACATGTTAATGTATTATATACTTTATTTAATTTTGATAATTACTTATTGTTTCTCTCCACCACTAGAATTTAAGGTCCATGAAGTCATAACTTTGTTTTGTTTGTTGATAACTATCTAATACCTGATGTAAAATATATACTCAATAAATATTGGTGGAATAAATTAATAAATGAATGATGTCATTCTCACGAAGAACTGAGGTTTGGTGACTCAGCCAGAAAGGGTAATTTTCATAAACTATGACTGTGAAAAATTGATTTAAACAAACAGGAAGATAGCTTAAATAACAAGATCTCTAGTCAGGAGTCTTAGGGAAAAGGCTGCTTTACAGGACTGAAAACAGCAGGAATCTTTCCTGCTCTAGGACCTTCTCAGAATCCAAAGAGCATGACCATAACCCCTAAGCTCTACCTTTTGAATAACTGAATACTTGCCCCAAACTCCACCCCAAGGAACTCTAATGTCCCCAGAGCAGTCTCTTTGATAAAGAGGACCCGCAGAGGATTGAGCAGAGAAGGTGACAATGTCACTTCCCTCTACAGTAAGAACCTTCCCTCGGTTTGGAGGGAGGGGGAGGGGAAGATGAAAAGAAGTGTTTCCACATCGTCTGGGAGTGTCGTACTATGGAAGGTCCATGCTTCCAAATGAGGGTTGGAGGGACAACCAATTAGAACAACATAAACTCATTCTAAAAATCTATGTAATAGATAACTCCTGATCTAGCCAACTTCTCCTTTCTCTCTTTAATAACGGAAATATTCTAAAGACACCTATTCAGGGAAATAACTCCTATGGAAGTAGACTGAACCAGGCACAGTCTGAAGACCTATCCAGCAGACAGCTGGAAAGACACTGCCAAATGGTCAGCTACAGAGTTATCAACCGGGATTATTTTACACACACAGATAATTATCTTATCATTATCTTCTACTTGGGGAGTAATTCGGAGTGAGTTTTTCTTGTTTTGTTTTTTTTTTTCTTTTCTTTTATTAAAACCAATCTTAAAAGCCATAACTGATCTGTTAAGAAAAAGCCAGATGGGAAGCAAGAGGGGTTAATAGACGTAAAACACTTAGAACAGTGTCTGGCAAATAAACAACACTAAATAGCTGTTTACTATTATTACCTCTACTTCTAATCTCAATTCTATAATAAGCAATCTTTTATACAAATCGAACACTGTATAAAAAAAGCGCCAGAAGGAAATATGCCAAAATGTTACCAGTGGTTAGATTAAGTGAAGAATCATCACAGTAAAGAGTTACATGAGAGCGTCAATCTTCCTACTTTCCCTACTTTAATTTATTCTATATTTCAGTCAAACATAACCAGTTATAATCTCCTACAGACACCCCATGCTTTACTATTTTTCTGACTTAACTCAGGCTATTTTCTCTACCTGAAATACCCTTTTTGCCTATGCCTACACACTCTATCCATCTTTCAAGGCAACAGCAATAGTAGATAAAAATTACTGAGTTCCTACTATGTACTAGGCACTGTATTAAGCCCATTATATGGATAGTTTCATATGATGAACCAAAGCCCTTTGAGGTAGCTATAGTTGTTTTTCTCTGCTTTACTGATTAGGAAACTACAGTTTAGAATGTTTGAATAACTTATTCAAGGTCATATAGCTTGTGAGTGGCAGGAATAAAATATATAAACCCAGATGTGTTTGACTACAAGGTTAGTGCTTCAGTCACAACTCCATGGAGTCATCCTGAAAAGCCCAGACTACCGGCTAGAAAATAAGCTCCTTGAGGTCAGGGTCAATTTAAAAAAAAAAAAAAAAAAAATTCTTTTTAAAATTTCAATGTCTCCCCAGTGACTGTGTCTAACACAGAGCCTAACAAAAAACAGTAGCTTAGATAATAAATATTTAAATGAAAGAATTAATGGATGAGTGAGTCATTCTATCAACTGTCACTTGGACCGTGCACTTGTTTTTAAAATACAGCTACCTGTCACGGAAGATTCAAAAGGTAGAGCTAATTTTAGAATATTTGTTCTTAGGAAAACTTGCTATAAGCCAACGTACTATAACTAAACTTCTTAGCAAGTAATTGATGAAATGGGAGAAATATCCTAGGTGCTAGAATGAAAGCCGTAAACAAAACAGACAAAAACCCTTGCCAGCATACAGCTACTATTTCCTTTAGAGGGAAAATGAACATGTAATTCCTGTGACGATCCCATTTTAGAGGAAGAAGCTGAGTGGGACTACTTCCCCAAAGTCACAGAGCCAGGAAGGGGGCGAGCTTGGATCCAAACCCAAAAGGTCTGACTGTAGAGGGCCTGCCCTTAACAATTAGGCCTCTCTGATAGATAATGGAAAGTGCTATGAATAAAAACAAAGCAGTGAATAATAACAGGGATGCTGGATAAGAAGGGTATTTTAAATAAAACGGGGAAGGATTTACTGAGAAAGTGACATTCAAGATGTGAAAGAGGTGACTCCTGTACTCTCAGCAGATATCCAGAGAAAGAGCATTTCAGGGTAAGGACAAATCAAGTACAAAGATTCAAGGCTCCCGGGTGTGAGGAGCAGGGAGGAGGCTAGGGGAGCGGGGTAGGAATGAATGAGGAGAAGAGTTAGGATTAAATGTTAGACGCAACCAGGGTTACAACTGGCAGGGCTCCATAAGTCACTGTAAGGAAATAAGAGTAATCTGAGGGGGAGGATACAGGGAGATTTTGACAAAAGAGTGGCACAGTCTCTTTTGTTCCACCAGAAAAGCTAAAGATCTCACCATGGGAAGGTTTCTAGATTGTACCTACAGTGTTTGAAAACAGGGCAGTAGAAACCCAGTCACTTAAAATTATACTAAATATGATACGGCATCATACTACATGCTACAAGATTCCAATCTCATTTTTCTATCATTTCTGACTTATTTTATAGCTAAAAACTGAAAGGAGACACTACCAGAGTCAAAAATATCAAAGAACTACTGAGTTGAATTGTGAGGGAAGACGTACAGCATTTTTCACAAGTATCTTTGAAACACAAAGGCTTTACAAGGTACAAGTTACAAGATAAAGAAAAGAAATACTGGGGATGTGATGTACCACCAGATGACCAGTTAATGTAGGTATATTTGAAAATCGTTAAGAGAATAAATCCTAAGAGTTATCACTACATCACAAATATAAAACCTTTTTCTTCTTTCTCTCTCTCTCTCTTTTTTTTTGGGGGGGGTGGTTATATAAGGTGGTAGATGTTAACTAAACTTACTGTGATTATCATTTCACAATAATGTAATTATGCTTACACCTTAAACTTACACAATGCTGTATGTCAATTACATCTCAATAAATTAGGGGGAAAAACTTATTTTGAGACCTATTTTTATAAGTCTCACTTTAAGTTTTTCTTATTTTTCAGAACCTGATTAAGGGATTTCCAGTCATTGTCCACTTTTCTTCATACCAAATTTTCCTGTAGCAAACTAGGCATTAAAATTCAAATTGCAGGATATCTGCTACTACCAGTGAAGCAAATCTTTCTGCATCTGTTGCAGAAGGATAGAATGACTTACTAATATGGGTTTTCCTTGCATAACCTTTTTATCCTAACCATCCTACATTTAAGTTGCTGAATGAAAGGTCTCCAGAATTTCTAGGGAGCATTAGAACAGAAAGCACAGACACCATATTTTGTTTTCAAGTTCAAAAGTTAGAGTCCAGTGTAAGACTGGAAAGATGTATAAGAATATGCACTCAGGATTTCCCTTTGTGGCTCAGCAATAACAAACCCGACTAGCGTCCATGAGGACTCAGGTTCAATCTTTGGCCTTGCTCAGTGGGTTAAGGATCCAGCGTGGCCATGAACTGTGATGTAGGTCACAGACATGGCTTGGATCTGGCATTGTTGTGGCTGTAGTGTAGGCCGGCTCTGATTCAAACACTTGCCTGCAAACTTCCGTATGCTGCAGGTGTGGTCCTAAAAATATATATATACACTCAAGTGGGATATGTTTCTCCCCAATGACATATACATGCTCCCTCTCTCTCTGGCCAAAAAACTCATGTTAAGAGGCAGGAAAGGCATTCCTGTTGTGGCACAACAGAAACGAACAAATCTAGTAACCATGAGGTTGTGGGTTCAATCTCTGGCCTTGCTCAGTGGGGGATTTGGTGTTGCTGTGGTATAGGTCTCAGATGCAGCTCCAGTCCTGCATTGCTGTGGCTGTGGCATAGGTTGGCAGCTGTAGTTCTGATTCAGCCCCTAGCCTGGGAACCTCCATATGCCACAGGTGAAGCCCTAAAAAAGCAAAAAACAAAAAAACTAAACAAAGAAACAGCAAGAGAAAAAGAGTAAAAGAAGAGAAAAAGAAAACTTTGATGAGAATCACTTCACCTTGCATCCTTCTCCCAACCCTAAGCCATTAAGGAAGTTCCCTGGCACCAAGAAAGCACAGGAGAATACAGCAGAAACAAAGGTAGAGGAATGTCCAGAAAGAAAATCTTGAGCAGCTTCGCAAGATCCTGCTGTACCCCCAAAAAGAGCAGGAAGCAGCCAAATGCTCATGTTGCTGCTAGTTATTACCCATGTAGCTATGAGATACACAGATGGAGACTTCTTTTACTAAGTGAAGAAGCTTTGTGGTTGGAATGAAGAGGAAGAGCAGATGGTGGAGAGCACCTCATAGCTAGAAATCTGGTAGAAATATGCATCTCAACTACAAATGTCCACACAAAGGAGTGATGACTACTGAAGGTTAAGAAGGAAGTATCCCAATAGGAGTTATCTCACAATGGATGCTGAGTAATGTCCATGATGCTTCCTTGCCTGTCTCTCTGACCAACATTATTCAGTCCATCAAGTCACTGAGGCACTGTTCTCAACACAGTGATGTACAATATTGCACAGTGCCTCTGCTCTCACTGAGATACAACAGCAGAATATGAATACCAGGGAATCGTTCCCTCTAAGAAAAAAAAAGGTGGGGGGGGAGAAAAATAGGGAAATGATTAAGTGTAAAGAAGAAATACTTTGAGAATTGACTGAGATCACTTCTTCTCCCTGTTAGCAGATTCAAAGCTTCATACTAAGATCATGCTGATCAACAGAAACATAAAGTTAAAAATTCTAAGCACTATTACAGTTCTTTTCTATTCCTCTGTGCCGGGCACTACGCTAGATGCTGAGTGCACAGTGGTGCCCTTCGTTGTGGAGCCTTCTACCGAGGTGGCACATACCCCCTTGGCAATAAATATCACCAACATCGTGTAACCAGAAGACATTTGATGCCTACTTGTCTTTAAAATATCTAATCCAATGGTTATCTGCCCTGAAACATTCATTCTTATGCTACCAGGTTTCATCTTTACATTGTCGAAATACTTCAAGAGATTGGCTTGACTCTACAGGGGGAGAAAAAAAAAAAAAAAAAAAAACCAAAAAAAAAAAACAAAACAGAGAACAGAATGCTAAGTCCTGAATCTATAAAATAAAGTAATTTCCACCATGATTCCAGACTTTTGCCCCACATGAGTAGGCTGCAATTGTAGAGTATTATACCTACTCTTTCATTTTCCTACATTACCAAAGATTTTTAAAGGCTATAGATGTCTTAGTAAAATCTTTTTTATTTTATTTATTTATTTATTTATTTATTTTATTTATTTTGTCTTTTTGCCTTTTCTAGGGCCACCCTGCAGCATATGGAGGTTCCCAGGCTAGGGGTCCAATCAGAGCTATAGCCGCCAGCCTACACCAGAGCTACAGCAACACAGGATCCGAGCTGTGTCTGCCACCTGCACCACAGCTCACGGCAACGCCAGATCCTTAACCCACTGAGCAAGGCCAGGGATCGAACCCACAACTTCATGGTTCCTAGTCAGATTCATTAACCACTGAGCCACGACGGGAACTCCAGTAAAACCTTTTTTAAAAACAAAGGTACTAGTATATACATAACCTACCAAAAAGTCATATCTCGGAGTTCCCATTATGTTGCGGTGGAAACAAACCCCAGTAGTATCCATGAGGATGCAGGTTCCATCCTTAGTGTGGCTCAGTGGGTTAAGAATCTGGTGTTGCTAGGAGCTGTGGTGTAAGTTGCAGACACAGCTCAAATCACGTGTTGCTGTGGCTATGGTGTGGGCTAGCAGTTACAGTTCCAATTTGACCCCTAGCCTAAGAACTTCCATGTGAGGGGTACAACCATGGCCCTAAGTGTTTTTGAACCTTTGTTTCCAGAGCCAATGTACTGGTCAAATAAGAATATCATTCTTATTGTTTCAGAAGATATTATCCATGACCTCCTTTGTCAGTTTTGATCAACTAAGGCATACCGATTTATTCTCCATTCTAGCCTGCACTATGGGGAGACTCAGCTAAGAGAAGAAAAAAGGACAAGCATAAAAGAATAGGCAAGGAGTCCTATGCCCAGACTGAAGTTGGCAACCAGAGGATGCTTAGAGGGACTTCCTTCTGGTTTAACACATATTTCTTGAGCCTGTTATGTGTGGGTGCTAAGGAATCAGAGATACAGGAAATTTATGATTGATACTCTAAAGAGCTTACACGTCTTTAAATAATTCAGTGTGTTCACAGGAGGAGATGCAAAGTGAGAATTAAAAAACATAACCAGCATTTGCACAACCTCCTCGGGATCTACCTGAGCTGTTGTTATTCTAAGCTTTTCTGGTTATGAACTTCATTTTCACTCCATTTCTCAAGTATTGTTCTTCATTTAGACCATTTTAGCAAAACTTAATTTGGACTCACTTTCCAAACATTGACTTTGGAAAGCTGACCTCCACAGGAAAAGATCTCAGTTGTCCTGGCCCAGGTTACAGAATCCTCAAATAAGACACTTTTCCCCTGTGCCCATTTCTGTCTTCAGAGAGACCAGCCAGCTTGTCTCTTTGCCCCACATAGACCACTAAGGAAGAGCAATCAGACACTTCAGAAGCATGCTGATTGGAGTTAGTATGTGTTCATGTTCTTATATTTTGGACATAACTGGACAATATTCAAATCATCCTAGACCAAGAACTTCTCAAACAAGGGATTTTCAGATGCACAGAACAGAGTTAAAATAAACCCTAAAACTGCATGTGGAAAAGCACACATTACTTTAAGTATCCTCATTTTGACATTGAAAAATAAGTCTAATACACATGAGGATTTTTGTCTCATCATTCTTCCTTATATTTCTGGCATCTGTTCATAAACCAACAAAAAGTCCCAATTTACATGGATTCAATCAAATAATCTTTTAGATAACCACTAAGTAAATAGCCTAAAGATTTTTTTCTTTTTAAATGAGTTTCTAGCTGATATATTTGTTGAAAGGATGTTAATCATAAACCAAAGGCTTTAGATGTATATATTAAGTCATGGAAAATCTTTATCCCTAAGAAAATCCATATATACCAAGATTACATCAATTGAAGCATTTGAACATACAAAAAGCCCATACAAGAGGACAATGAAGAGACATACCTCAGAAAAGTGAGAGAAGTATGAACAAATTAAAAGAAGACCCCATTAAAATATCCAACAAACATCTGAAACAATGCTCAAATTCACTAATAGTCTGGGAACTTGAAATTAAGTTTAAAATGAAGTATCATTAAGCTTATTAAACTGGTAAAACTTAAGAATAGCAGTAACACCTATTGCTGGAATGGATGTGAGATAAAACTGTACCAATATGCAGCATCAGTAAATGGGAAAGGTGAAATCAGTCTGGCAACACTTATTTAATTAAAAATATGCATACCCTTGGAGTCAATAATGTCACCCCTGAGAAACCATCCTATAGATATAAAAAGCATCAGTAAGTCTTGAGAGCCTACCCTATGGATATAAAAAGCATCAGTAAGTATGAATGTATAAGCAATCATCAGATTGCAGCAATAATCACAGTAGCAGAAAACTGGAAACAGTAAATTCCCATTGAGAGGGGAATGATTGAATTAATTATGATAGACTCACATCATGAAATTATGCATCCGTGAAAAGAATGAATTAAAGCTATACCAGACAACTTGAAGTAACATTCACATAATATAAACATTTTTGAGAAACAATTACTGTGCAAAATTTTTGGTATATATGTGTATGCATGCTTCAGCATGGGGATATATATATACACATATATCCATCTCCCATATGCATGTAAATAGTTTATATACAAATACATATTATATGAGTTCAGAAGGATTAAACACATTAAGTTGTTATGACAAGTTATCTTGTATGTGGGGAGGTAGAGCTAATGCAGCATAGGAAGGAAGGAAGTGAAAGAGGAAACATGCAAAAATGAAAAAAACATTTTAGAAAAGGAATTTATTTAGAATAAAAAGCATATATTTGATCATTTCTAGAAAACTGGATATATATGTGGGAATACGTATCTAGAAATTTACTGAAAATAATTTTTAAAAATTCAAAAAGAGCAAATATCAGAACAGTAAGAAACTAAGAAAAAAATAAAAATGAAAAAGATGGTAAATTTTATTACTAAAAAATTAAAAATATTTTGAATGTGAAAGAGTACTATAAGCAAAGTTAATAGTAATCAGCAAACTAGAAATATTGTAACCATTATGACAAAAGGATGGCATATTTCATGAATAAAATGCTCTTAAAAAACCCCAAGAATTTTAGTACCACTCAGAAAAATGGGCAAAGAGCTTAAATCAATTACAAAATAAATATAGTCAATAATCATAAGAAAATACAGTTCAATAATAAATATATATTTGCAACCTAAAGCATTAAGTAACAAAATTTATCTATTAATTTGACAAAATATTTTAAGTAACTAGTGTTACTAAAGGTATAGGTAGATTTGTCTTCTTAAACACTGCTGGTAGCACCTTTCTGCAAAGCACTGCGACAATTTGTAACAAGATCCTAAAAAATGTAAATACCTTTACCTCAGTAGTTTCACTTATATAGGAGTTCCCGTTGTGGCGCAGTGGTTAACGAATCCGACTAGGAACCATGAGGTTGCGGGTTCGAGCCCTGCCCTTGCTCAGTGGGTTAACAATCCGGCGTTGCCGTGAGCTGTGGTGTAGGTTGCAGACGCGGCTCGGATCCTGCGTTGCTGTGGCTCTTGCATGGGCCGGTGGCTGCAGCTCTGATTAGACCCCTAGCCTGGGAACCTCCATATGCCACGGGAGCGGCCCAAGAAATAGCAGAAAGACAAAAGAAAAAAAAAAAAAAAAAAGTAAAAAAAGTAGTTTCACTTATATAATATAATAACTGGGTTTATATACATGGATATCCACTACACATTACTCACAGCAGAAAACTGGAGATAGCCTCATTTTTGAATGGAGAACTTAAAACCCCAAATGGTAGAATATTATATAGTCATTAAAATATTTTCAAAAAATACTTAGTGACATGACATGAGTAAACATTCAAATTAAAAGTCATAAAAGCATCCTACATGCTGCTGTCCCAATTTTCCCTACATATATTTTGTACAGAAAAAAGACTAAGTCAAAATGATTACTTCTAGGTATTGAAATTAAGATGTTTTAATGCTTTTTTAGCATTTTATAAACTTCACATAGTATCTATGAATTAACATATTATTGTCATTGCTAATTATTTCTTCAAGTAACTAAGGGGATCATTAGACTCAGTCTTATCCAGTTTCCAAATCAATTCTGAGCAGGATGGAAAAGCATAGCATAGGCCTTAGTCTTAACAATTTAAAGATTTGCCAAAAGTTCTATTGATTACTACTAGGATTCTACATAGCTACTAAATCAGCTACACAACCCTAATCATGACAGACTGTGTATGTTGCACACATGCACTCTAGTACCTGCTTTCCAAGTATATACTGACTGCCTTTTAAAAACATCATTGGTCAGCCCCTGCCTCCACAGTAACCCTTAGCTATGAAAATGAGATATACCTCAACTTGCCTTATTCTTTGGTAACTGTTAAACCCAAGAGTAATCTTCAAACTTTTCAACCCCACAATCTTATTGGTAAAAAACTATTTGAGTATGCAATTCTAGTAACTTTATATTTATTTTTAAATGTACCTGTATTACTGTTAATATATGTTATAAATTGCCTAAATATAAAGGATTATAAAGAACATGATAAAAAGCAATGTAAATTGGAGTTCTATTATTTTGTTCGTATACCGCAATGGATCATTTTATTTATTTTATTTCAGAAGCATGTTCTGAAATTCCAGAATGCCTTCTACTTGAGTCTGCTCAAATTATGATAATATTCAAACAGAATTCACTTACAGAATATAAAGAACCATGTCTTTCCTGTGCCCTATTTTATCTTTTAGCAAGATCTGGATTTTCATCTATAAATATTATATACAGTATGGCATAACCACATTTCTATTATTACTGTTAACATGTGTGGTTAGCATTAGTTGGTTACTACCACCCAACTACCACTACTACAACCACTACTTCTTTACTGGTAAAAACAATTGTGGGATCTACCGGTAGAATAAGTAATTATCACTTTCAAAATTATCAATAATATACCTCTGTAGACTTTTGAAGGTTATCATGGCACGGAGCAAGAAGGGCTGTCTTCTCCCATTTCAGTGCAACTTGATTGGCTTCCTCTATCTTCTGCTCACAACTTTTTTGAGAATTAAGCAATGTCACCTCATAAAATTCTTGAATATCTGTAAAGAAAATGCAAGGGAAAAATCAAATCATACACTATTCCACAAATAGCTTCTGCATGTATGGGTATATGGAAAATTTGCTGATTAAAAGAAATACATAAATACATGGGGAAAGAATCTGAAAAAGAATGGATGTGTGTGTATGCATAACTAAATCACTTTGTTGTACAGCAGGAATTATCACAACATTGTAAATCAACTATATTTCAATAAAACTTTGAAAAGGAAGAACTACACAAATATGTAGTCAAAGAAAAATAATAAAAATAGAGGAATTCTGAAAATCACATTTTGCCTGCATGAGAATTCTTATAGCAACTTTATTGATAACTACAAAAAATGGAAGTAAACAAGACATCTTTCAATTAGCAAAACTATTTAGTATACTTAGTATAAACTATAGTAAATTCATATAATGGAATACTATTCAGCAACAGAAAAGAAATGAGTTATCAAACCATGCAAAAACATAGATGAATCTTAAATGTATACTGCTAAGTTTAAAAAAGCCAGCCATGTAACTAGGCTATAATTACATGATTCCATTCACATAATGTTTGGAAAAGGCAAAACTAAAGAAGTAATAGGCGTTCCCATTGTGCCTCAGTGTTAACAAACCCTACTAGTATCCATGAGGATGTGGGTTTGATCCCTGGCCTCATGCAGTAGGTTAAGGATCCTGCGTTGCCCAAGGCTGTGGGGTAGATCACAGACATGGCTCAGAGCCCACCTTGCTGTAGCTGTGCCATAGGTCAGCAGCTGCAGCTGCAACTCAACCCCTAGCCTGGGAACTTCCATATGTGGCAGGTGTGACTCTGAAAAGCAAGCAAGCAAGCAAGCAAGAATAAAATGATCAGTGACTGCTATAGGTTCGGGGAGAGGAAAGAAGGGTTAAACAGTAAAGCACAGGGTGACAAAAATATTCTGTAATGATACATGAAGCATTTGTCAAAACTCAGAGCAAATTTAGATATTCATTTAGGAAGTTAGGGTATCCCAAGATGAAAAGCAGGCTGTGACAAAAGCATCTAACTAAATTACAAATGAATGAAATAACCTCACTGAAGGCAGTAGGAGAAAAAGAGGATGACCTGAAATGAGTAGAGACTATGAAACCAAAGACAAGAAACTATACAAAAGCATCCTATTCTATACTCTAGTTGGTAAATTTCTTTCTTATGGAATACAAGCCAACAATTTTGAAACCACTGTATGTGTGTGTAGGGTGTGTGTGTGTGTGTGTAACTAGAAGTGAAGAATTAAGTAAATGATTGATCTGTGATGGGATCTGGTTTCTCACTGTTGGAGTAAGAAGTTACAAACAAGAAAGTGGGTGAGTTGGGGATGGTACTAGAATAAGTCATGTGATTTGGGGGTAGTTTTAGAGACATCATTACCAATTCCTGTTTAGCTTAATATGGAAATGATTGGGTACACATAAAAATATGTACAAATAGGTTAGTATACACACACATATTCCCTCACTCTCTCTGCTGAAAGGGCCTCCAAGTAATGACCGGTCCCTATATAGCATTCTTCACCAAATGGTGGAGAGTAATAAATAAGCACAATTGGTATTAGATTATAATCTGGAGTATCTCTATGAATTTACAAGTTTTGAGAGGAAGGAAAGGAGTGAGGGAAGAGGTAGATAGATATATAAAATATGAATATAAATAAAAATAAATATGTATTTTTATATTTCCTAGCTTTGTTATATTTTTCTAGGTTGTGAGGGCCTAGCAGCAAGGACACTCCAACAGCAATTGGCACACACAGAGCCCAGATCTTGGTTTCAATAAAAGGAACCAGAGCTTTGGGGGGAAATGGTTGGTCCTAGTACTAAGGCAGGAAATATAACAAGATTAGCCTGAAAAATCTTATAATATCAGTAAGTAAGAAAATGTTCCCCAAGCCAAATTTTAAAAAAACTTGCTACAATGGGGACACGACAAAACAATACAAAAGTTACATGAAAAAGCAGCCAAAGATGGCCAAAACTGGAACAATTTGAGTGTGTATGTGTATGTATGTATGTATGTATGTGTGTGTGTGTGTGTGTGTGTGTGTGTATGTACATATAAATACACACACAAATAAAACCTATGCCTAGGACTAGGCATAGCATAATATGCAGAATACAAAAGACAAAGCAAAAATCTTAAAATCAGAAAGAGAAAAGATACATCAGACTTCGTAGAAGCAATAATGGAAGGTGGATGACAGAACAACTTCAAAATTTTGCGAGAAAATGACTATTACCAGAGGATTGTTTCTTTGCAAAATATATATCTTATTTTTTAAGTTTGCATGTGAAATATATAAATAAATATCAAAACTCAAAGAAGGCAAACAACCCAACAGAAAAATGAGCAAAAGATTTGGCCAGAAAAAAAAAAAAAAAGATTTTACCAGGCACTTTAGCCAAGAAAATAATAAGCAGCAGATAAGCACATGAAGAGATACTCAACATCATTAATCATTACAGAAATGAAAAATTAAAACCACAGTGAGATACCACTACATATTTACTACATATATATTAGAAGGGCTAGAATTAAAAAGAACATCCCAAGCATTGAGAGTGATCTGAAGGAACTAGATCTCTCAAACACTTATAGAATCGAAAAATGGTACAATCACCTTGAAAAAGTTTGGCAGTTTCTTAAAAAGTTAAACATACAGCTACTACATAATGCAGTCATTACTGTTCTAGATATTTACCTAAGAAAAAAGGAGTTACATGTTCATATAAAAGGTCAAATCTGAAAACAGTCCAAATGTTGATCAATAAATGAATGAATAACAAATTGTGGTATATCCATACAATGGAATATTATTAATCAATAAAGAAGAACAAATTATTAATACACACAATATGAATGAATCTCAAAATAATATGTCCAGTGAACAAAGTCAGATGAAAATGAGTGTATCTTTTATATCAGTTATATAAAATTTAGAAAATGCAAGCAAATCTATGCTGACAGAAAAAAATTCAGCAGTGGTCTGGGAATTGGGGTGTGAGAGCTGGCAGGAAAGGGTAAATGGGGAAGATTACAAAGGGATAAGAGGAAACTTTAAGGGGTAATGGATATGCTCACTATCTTATTTGTGCTAATCATTTAACTGGTGTTTACATGTCAAAACATATTAAATCATATACTTCACGTATGTGCAGTTATTTATCAATTACACCTCAATAAAGAAAGCAAAAAAGACAAGATGCAAATTGAGAGAAGATATTTTCATAATATATAGGCAAAGGAACAGTAACCACATATGCAAAGACCAATAAATCAAAAAGGAAAAGACATTCAAACCAAAAGAAAATATTGGTAAGAAGAGTAAACAGGGCATTTCACAGTAAAGGAAGCATATTTCACTGATATGGGAAAAGATTATAAACCTCATCAGTGATGATAAATACAAACTGAGATAACAATGAAACACCATCTACAGTAATAATATTGGCTAAGGTACTATTTTAGTTTAGAATATGAACTCAGGGAACATGATTCCTCAGCTCTTTTCTTTTTTCTTAAGATTGTTTGAGTTCTTCAGGGTCTTTTGTGTTTCCAGACAAATTTTAAAATTACTTTAAAATGTCATTGGTATTTTGATATGGATTGCACTAAATCTGTACATGCCTGAGGTAGTGTGGTCATTTTAGCAATATTAATTCTTCTACTCCAAGAGCATGATATATCTTTCCATCTGTCTATGTCATCTTCAATTTCTTTCAACAATGTCTTATAGTTTTCTGAGTACAGGTCTTTTACCTCTTTAGGTAAGTTTATCCCTAAGTATTTCACTCACCATATATAGAACAGGAGTTCCCATCATGGCTCAGTGGAAACAAATATGACCAGTAGCCACGAGGACGCAGGTTCAATCCCTGGCCTCGCTCAGTGGGTTAAGGATCCAGCATTGCCATAAGCTTATGGTGTAGGTCACAGATGAGGCTTGGATCTGGCATTGCTGTGGCTGTGGCATAGAACAGAGATTATAGCTCCAATACAACCCATAGCCTGGGGACTTCCATATGCCTCTGTTGCAGCCCTAAAAAAAAAAAGAAAAGAAAAAAAGAAAAAAGAAATCGGTTTATAGAAGGGGAAGGAGCAACATATGGACAGAGGATTAAGAGGTACAAATTATTATGTATGAATAAGTTATAAGGACACATTGTGCAACACAGGGAATATAGCCAATATTTGATAATAACTATAAATGGATAGGAATATAACCTTAAAAACTGTGAATCACTCTATTGTATACACATTATTTATATAATATTGTATATCTACTCTACTTCAATAAAAAAAAATATGGGTCAATGGTAACTTCTTATTCTTTATGAGTCAATTACCATAACCACTTTAGAAAACAATCTTGTTTTGTCTTATAAAATTGAACATCTGTTTCTCCTATAATCCAGCATTTCTACTACTCAGTATATATCCTAGATAAACTCTTAGACATATGCACCAGGAAACAAACGAAAATGTTCACAGCAACAGATTATAGGAGCAAAAAAAATTAGAAACAATTCAATATCCATCAGAAAGAAAATGGGTAAATATGGTATGTTCTCAAAATGGAAGTTATGTAGCAAAAAAATAAATGAACTACAGTATGAAATAACAAATACATCTTAGACATATAAAAATATTTTTGTAAAGTTCAAAAACATGCAAAACTAAATCATATATTTTTAGGCATTCATACAAACATATGTGGAAAAAAAAAATTAGACCAAAGCAAAAAAGCACAGGAAAAGTTCTAAGTACATAGTAAAAAGAGTGGGCAAAAAAATAGGATAGAAGAGAAACACATAGGTAGATATAAATTAATGGTAGTCTAGTTCCAGATTTGGAGGGTAATTTCAGGAATGTTTATTGTCATGCTATATGTATTATATATAAATTGCATATATTCTTTTACTTGTATTAAATATTAAATATTTTAAATAAAGAAAATTATTGAATGTTTCATAAATATGAAGATTTACTTTAAAAAGCTACAAATCCCCAAATTTCATGCATAACTACAACTTTATTCTACCACTAGCAATAAAAGAGCTGCAAAACTATGCTTGGAAAATGTGTAAGAATAGAAGGCAAAAGCCAGACATACAAATTCATACAAATCCTTTTCATATTTTTTAATATAGTAAGGGTTGTTAGGGAATTAATTGGGTTGATAGAAGTGAGAGTAATAAGGAATTTTAAAAAAATGAAATCCAAAAAATAAGATAGATTTACATTGTCTGGTCTCAAGTATTAATTAAAAATAAAAGGAAAAAAATGGGAGTTCTTCGTGGCCTAGGATTAAAGGATCCAGCATTGTCACTAATATGGCTCGGGTCCCTGCTATGGCATAGGTTTGATCCCTAACCTGGGAACATCTGCATGCTGTGAGCATCGCCCCCAAAAAAAGAAAAAGAAAAGAAAGAATTTCTATAAAGATTTCTGCAGCTACATTTTTCACTAAAGAATGACTTGTAATGCGTAAAATAATTCTGCAGATAGATTTCAAGATTATTTTTCTTTGTATCCATTTTAAGGATATACACACTGTTTCATAAGCAGCATTTGCAAGTTGCCAAGTTCTGAAATATTAGGTGTATAAATACCCAGAAATAGAACATTTATCATATGCATGTTCAGGATTCATACCAACAAGCTATACTATGAAACACAATGGGTACCAGTAACTTGATCGCATTTAGAAAAGCTCATGGAGAATACTTTCATATTAAATTTGAAAATATTATTAAATTTGAAAATCTTTCAAATTTTAATATTAAATTCAGAAATCTTAATTAACTTACAACCCCAAATCTGAGGAAGTGCTCAGTCTCTTTTACTCCTTCGTCTACCTATACTCCCTGCCTAAGCAACTACTAGAGAGGAAGAAGGTGGCCTTAGTTAAGTCAATGACTACTTAAATTTGAAGGTCTACGATAAGGTCGAATTTTACCTCTGGTGAGTCAGCATTATTTTTTTAATGCCTGGCATATATCGGTTTGTCATTTTCCAAGCTTCTCTTTTTAGCACCCTCTTGTATCCCCACCATAATGACCATGACCACTTTTTGTCTGCTCCCATGGCTGAGTTCAGGCCTTCACCATTCCTGGCTCACACGCTTCCCTAGGCTCAGATGTCCTTTCCTACACAGAGATGCTTTACTTCTTCAATGCCCAGGCCCAGTACTATTCCTTTAGTAAAAGGATATTGCAAGTCAGAGATCCAAATATGAGATGCCATCAGAATAGAAATCATTCTTCCTAAAACTGAGTTCAATTGAGCAGGATGTGTGAGTAAGAACACCCAAATAGCAACCACCATAGAGAAAAAAATACTTGTGTTGGGGGTTGCAGGGGGTGGTGGGAGGTAGGCAATGTCACTTCTTTCCCCTCATTCCCGCAAAGTATAGCTCAGATCTATATCATAGTTATTTCTCATTCTACCTTATATTAGAAGTACTTGTTCACCCACCCATCCTCAATTCTACCTTTCCATTCAATAAGTAATTTTTAAGTGCCAGGCATGGCCCTTAGAAATGAAAATGATGTCAGAACCAGTCATATATTCTCTACTGCCTAGCATCATTCTTTACACTAAGTACAACAATGAATGCTTGCTAATTTTAGTTTATTTGCATTCCCTCTCTGTTTAAGGTTCAAAGAGAAAAAACATCATTGAATAAAGTCAAATCTTTTCACACTCAGGACTATAGAAAATATTTGGATTATGTTTCTTCTTTTTTTTTTTTTTTTTTTTTTTTTTTTTTTTGTCTTTTGTCCTTTTACAGCCATACCCATGGCAAATGGAGGTTCC
Source organism: Sus scrofa (assembly GCF_054392235.1). Lineage (NCBI taxonomy): Eukaryota > Metazoa > Chordata > Mammalia > Artiodactyla > Suidae > Sus > Sus scrofa. The sequence goes on from NC_139391.1 coordinate 19,301,288, forward strand.
CAGGCTAGGGGTCTAATCAGAGCTGTTGCTGGCCTATGCCATAGCCACAGGAATGCCAGATCCGAGCCGTGTCTGCGACCTACACCACCGCTCATGGCAACACCAAATCCTTAACCCAATGAGCAAGGCCAGGGATCGAACCCACAACCTCATGGTTCCTAGCTGGATTTGTTTCTGCTGTGCAATGACGGGAACTCCTGGATTATGTTTCTATGTGACTTGACTACTTGAGTCAATCACAACTGCTCACACTTTTTATTTTGCGTAGTCCTCTCTCAAATGAAAAAAAGTTTTGTTACCTCTAAGGATATATTCTAAAAAAATTCCTTAAATTCTTGAAGTCATGTTCACATTGACCTCACAGTTATTTTTTTAATCTATAAATTATTGTCAAATTTAGAAATGACTGTTTCTCAAACTCTAACACACACATGAATCTGAATCACCTGGAGATTTTGTTAAAATGAAAATTATTATTAAAGTAAGGAATGGAGGCTAGATCTCTGTATTTCTAACAAGCTCCCAGGTGATGTTAATGGCTTCTGATTTACAAAAAAAAAAAAAAAAAGGAGCTCTGTAATTAAAACCCAAGGCATCATACTCTCATTTCAAACATCTCTTACTGAGTTATTACAATCTTCTTCAGACTGAGGGGTCAGGACAAATCCCAATAGGAGGAGCAAATTGGCAAGAGAAAAACTCTGTCTGTTGATTGTGAGGCAGGAGATAGATGGCTCCCAGGCCAAGTAACTAGAATTCATCCCCTGTGGACAGAACTTCAAGATAAGAATATGAAAGGAGCAAGGAGGAGCTGTGTTTTGCTTGGATAAAAAATAAAGAGACCACATATTTCTCATTCTTGAGGTCGAGGAGACCTCCCCAACTCTCCACATGCAAGAAAATGTTCCTCAAGGGTCCGAGAAGGGAGGAGCATTGGACCATAGTACATCCTACCAAGTTCTCAGAAACCCTTGCGCTAGAATCTGTCTTGACTAAAAGATACGAGCACACAGGGGAGGGCCCTGGGTCAGGCCAAATATGGACTCGAGGCCAGACAAAGCAAAATGATTGGCCAGAGGGAGCCCAGAAGGACCGCCCCTGTACAAGAGATTTAAACCACCCCTAAAGCATGTGGTATCACCTTTCTCTTGTCTGTCTCTCCCCGACCCACCCAAGGCTGCCTGTGTTTTCTCCCCATATATCTTCTCCTCTAATAAGCACTTTACTTGCCTCACTGCTCTCAGTCTCTTTGCCAAATTTTTTCTACAAAAGGCCAAGGACCAGGGACCTACATCAAGCCTGTTGGCCCTTGTGGTCTAGTGGTCAGTGTTCAGCACTCTCAACCCACAGCCACCAAAGAACAATTGAAAAATAATAACTCCTTAATGAATATTATGGACTAAACTGATTCAGATTCCATGAGCTAGAAACTCAGTTAAAAGGAATTATGTTTCCATACTCTACCTCTAGGGCAGAGAGGTCAACTTCTAGGTGATATCCAAGACAGTTCCTATTCAGTCCAACCTCTCTCTTTTGTCTTAACATACATTTCAAAAAGAGGAGACCTTGTTTTTGTAACGACCAGGCACAGCTGGCACAGCTGTGTCTTCAATTGTCAAGCAGCATGACCAAGGGAATCCATACTAATAGGACTATCTTTTTAAGCACACCCTTAAAAACTCATATCATTAAATATTTCCTCTTTTACCAAGGCGAGACAATCCAAGATGCCATACTTATTTCAATGATGATGCTATTTCTTCAAAAGATCCTTAGAGATCCTCTTTGAGATGTACCTTCCAGCAGCTGAGGGACTTATTTTTAATATCCTCAGAAGCAGTGAATCCTCTGAGTAGATTCACTCAATAGCAGCTTCATTTGAAGGAGATTTGATTTTTGTTTAATGTCAAAATTCATTGGGCAAACTGTCAATATGGTGAATGACGGAGAAATAGATTTCATTTTATACAACTTGAAATAAAGAGAATATGACTTAAATCATGAGTTTTTTTCCCCTTGTATGACTCCCAAATTACTCTACAATTATTTACATAACCATAACCACAGGAAAACAAAAAAAAAAGCAACCAAAATGCCGGATGTTTAACATACTTTTATCCTTTCTTATCTATTAGCTCAAGGGCTGGAATAACAGTAACCAGGGAAAAGCTCTTTTTTGCTTCCTCTCATTTCAGCCTTCATGTTGTTAGACACAGTGCTGATGGGGCAATTACAGTCACCTCTCCGGCCTGTCAACCAGAAGTCTCTTTGGAGCTTGTAATTGTTAGTTCCTCTCAGGTTTTTGTGATTCGCAGATATGGCTACAACTCACCAAAGCTGTTTAATCCCAAGAATTCACTGCAATCAGCTGAGGATTCTCACCATACAGCCTCACTAAAGAGACGGTAATCTTCATAAGATGTGCCTTCTTTTAAAACATATGGCGTATGCTTCTTCTAGCATCTTTTTTCTCTGTAGGATTTCCCATACCACACATCTGATTATGTATTCAGCTGAACAGTGTAACACAGTTGATCTTGCTATATTTATATTTAAAGATGCTACAAAGTGCAGTCTTGGTGTTCAATTAGCCTTTCCTGAACACTTGGTTCTGTTTGGGGAGCTCACATCCAATTTCTTTACACTACCTCCAGCTACTACCTTTCTGCAAAGTAAAAACTTATCATTCTTTTGGTCCATTTGAGCCCAAGACTACTAAATACTGAAGCATAGTAACAGATTTCTAACAAAGGTTTTATCACTGGAGTATGCATCCTATCTTGGGCTGGCAGCCAGTTAAGATTCTTTTAAGAATCTTGAGGGATTAGAATATTACCTGGGCCGAGAAGAATAAATATGAATATGCGTGAATAAACTTAAATGTGGATGCAGATGAAATATAAGTTAAATTTCACAGCCAAGAAAAGGGAGTGAAGGTAATATCAGTGATAGGTACAAACCAAGTATCAAGTTAGGGAAGAACAGAGTCCAGACTATAGCAGGGATGAGTGTGAAGCTCAGAGTTCAAGGACTAACACATGATCAAACCTAATAGATATTGAAGGAGCAAGACCAAATAATCAGGAAATGCTTACACACAAAAGACTCAAGCAAATTTCCACAATAATCTGATATGATTTGGCTTCTTCTATGCCTGGACAGAGCATGAAAGGAAGGGAGGGGAGGAGGAAGAAATGGAGGGGGGATGGGAAGGAGGGAGGAAGGAAAGAAGGGATGAGGAAGGGAATCTTGGTTTCAAGATACTTTCTTCTACTAGAAGGAACCAGAGTTTTTTGGATAAAGGCTTACTCTAGAGCTAGAGCAGGGAAATTATAAGATGAACCTGGGGCTTTCTATTGCACCAGAAAGTAAGGAAGTGCCTAAAAATCATGGGAACATATCAAAAAGACGTGAAAGCTTTTGAAGCTTTCCCCTGGACTGGGGAAACAGAGCTATAAAAGATATTTTGGAATTGAATATGGACTCTGCATTAAAGTATTGTATTTGAAGGGCTCCTATGAACCAAATCTGGAACAATCTGAGCATTAAAATAATTAATAATAGTAATAGATTATAATCTATAGAATAAAGTAAGAATCTATGAGTTCATCCTAACAAATAAATGAGTGATTAAATGGAAGAGAAAGGAAAGCTCCTCCTCATAGGAGAATTCTAGCTAATAAATAGAGAAGAAATAATGGAATTAGAAAACCATCCAAGGATGCTGCAACTAGCGGGTAAAAATTTGGTGAAGAACATGTTATACAGTGGCAAAATACCACCCCATAAATTAGAATAAACTGCCCCTGGGAGCCTCCTGTTATCAACCACCAAGATGAATATAGCATCATTCATGTTAATTCTTCCAAAAATGCATACACAGAATCTAATCATTAGGAAAACATTAGACAAAATAAAACTGTAGGACCGTTTGCAAAATCCCTGGCCTGTGATATTCAAAAATGTCCAGGTCAAGAAATTTCAGATTAAAGGGGACTAAAGAGGCATGACAATTAAATGAAATGTGTGATCTTGGATAGATGCTGGACTGGCGAAACAGAGCTATAAAAGATATTTTGGAGACCACTGCTGAAATTGATTATGGACTATATGTTAAATAATAGTATTGTATCAATGTTAAATTCCCTGATTTTGATAACTGCACTATTTATACAAGGAAATGTTCTTTTTTTTAGGAAATATACATTGAAGTATTTAGTGATAAAGGGCCTGATGTCCCCAAATCACTCTCAAATGGTTCACTAATAATATGCACATGTATGTGTGTATGTATGTATGCATATATATACAACAGAGAAAGAGAGACATATAGAAAGAACGATAAATCAAATAGGGCAAAATGCAAACAACTGGTACATTTGGGCAAAATAAATATATAGGCACTCCCTGTACTACTCTTACAACTTCTCCACAGGTTTGAAATTACATCAAAATATAACATTTTAAAGAACAGGTGATGGGGAAATAGCAGGGATAAGCATGGCATGGAGAAATATCCAGGAATATTTTTAAGAAATATCTAGAGGAAAAGAAATCAAAGAAGAACAAAGTGTAAACTGCAGAATGTTATGGGAGAGGCAGATCAACAGTTGTATAAGTGAAGTAGCAGGGTGATCGAAAAGCTAAAATTGAGCATGGAAGTCAGACAGGCCCTGGCTCTGCTACTTACTAAATGCACTGGGCAAAGTATTAAAATTCTCTAAGCCTCAGTTTTTTCACCTAAAAAATGTCCATACATTAAGTACTTCAAACAGCTGAACAGTTACATTGAATATACTCAATACATGATAGCTATTGTTCCTTTGATTAATGTATCAGCTTTGAACAATGCAACATACACAGGAGGTCCCATTAAATGCAAGAAACCTTAACACAGAATATGCTTAGCTAGGAGTCATTTCTTCCAGAACAGTTAAGAGTGCAGACACCTGGAGCAAGAAAGAATTAACACTTGAATATGAGGCAGAAAACTGTAATTTATAAGTAAAAAAGAAATAGCTACTTGAAACAAATTTTAATACAAATGCAATAAGATGTGCATGAAGCAATACACAACAATTTCTTTTGCCTTAAAAAAGGTTCTTAAAAATACAAGCCCTAAAACAATCTTTAATTCAAAATATCTCCTTGATGAGGGAGTTCCCGTCATGGCTCAGCAGAAATGAATCTGACTAGCATCCATGAGGACGTAGGTTTGATCCCTGGCCTGGCTCAGTGGGTTGCGGATCCGGTATTGCCATGAGCTGTGGTACAAGTAGCAGACGTGGCTCAGATCTGGCATGGCTGTGGTGTAGGCCGGCGGCTACAGCTCTAATTTGACCTTTAGCCTGGGAACCTCCATATGCCGTGGGTGTGGCCCTAAAAAGACAAAAAAAACAAAAATCTCCTTGATGAATAAGTGCAATAATTCAAGTTGCTCAAAAAGCAGGCACTAAATAAACTCAAGATACTGTTAATGCAAATAAGCTACCTTTCATCAGCACTTATAGGCCCAAACCACCACCAGGTGTGTCTAATTCTATATCTAGACAATAATTAAACTTCAATTTCACATCAGGCATCCAAGATATAGCACTGTTATACATCCTTTTTATCTCACAAAGATTTACCATGTAAACTCTAGAAATCTTGGAAAGTAATCTTGTATGAACTTAGTTTTAAATTCTACGTTCCTGCATAAATTACACATTCCCTCTCTGCATTAAAAAAAAAAAAATGGAGTTCCTGTTGTGGATCAGCTGAAACAAATCTGTCTAGTATCCATGGGAACTCAGGTTCTATTCCTGAACTTGCTATGTAGTTTAAGGATCAGGCATTGTGGTGAGCTCTGGCATAGGTCTCAGACACGGCTTGGATCCCACATTGCTATGGCTGTGGCCTAGGCCAGCAGCTGCAGCTCCAATTTGACCCTAGCCTGGGAACCTCCATATGCTGCGGGTGCATCCCTAAAAAGACAAAACAAACAAACAAACAAAAAAACCCACATAACTTCCAGACTTTGATTAGGTATTGATACTCTTCATTGAGGAAAAGAAGGAAGAAAGAAATCAGCTGTTGTCATTTAACCACCATATGTTAGGCAACCATACTTTTTGAAACATCATTTTTTTCACCTAGTCCTTGCAAACATATTATGAAGCATTATTATCACACCTATTTTAGAGATGGAGAAACAGAGACTTAACTCAAGGTCAAAGGGCTATGCAGCCGCAAGGCTAGGATTGGAATCCATGGTTGAGACAAAAGCCTATACTCTTTTTGCTACAACATGCTCAGTAAAATGTCTAGTGGAACATTAGGGGTTAATTGAAGGATATCAATGCTAAAACAAGCATATCTCATTGTAAATGCATGATCACCAGATGGAAGGCAAATCAAACCTAAGGAACTCTTTCAAAAACTTTCCAAGGCCTGATACCAAGAAAACTTTAACTAACTTCAACTCCACAGTATTTAGCAGAAGGTATTTAATTTTTGCCCATCAGCAAAAATGTAAACAGAATGAAAGCTTGGGCTCCAAGGACCATATCATCCTAGTTGATGAATTCCAAGGGGAGGCAGGGATGCTTCTGCAGACTGTCAGCATAGGTAAGCCTGGACCCAATGTTATATTTTAAATGTTGAAAAGACATCACTAGCAGATGACATAATTGGCACCAACAACTCAGGGTTGCTTTACACATGCCATGAATACAGGGTATTCAATAAATATCAGTTATGCAATAATACTACAAAATTTTTTCCAATGGAATTGGAGATGACTTTAACAGAAAACAAGAAACAAAAGAGAAAAAGATGGCAAGATAGGTATGAAATAAGACACCACACTGTGGGGGAAATTTTACCGTCAGGCACTTAAGTATAGATTTACCTAATATTCTATTTAATGGTGATTTTATGCAATTGTATAATCAATTCAATTAACCAATACAGATGAGACCAAAATAGTATTCAGTCTACACAGAGAAGTTATACATAAAGATATGCATTAAGTAGGAAAATTAAACTCTGTCTCTGATATGTAAAAAGATAGTGTCCCTCTTATTTCTTCAAATCTGATACAGAGGGACTCTTAGTACAATTTGCCAAACTTTGAGGCGGGGAGGTCACTTTTTTTTCGCTTTGTTCTTTACTTGTTTCTTATGTTGGACATATAGTTGTGAACAAGACTATATAGACCTTTATTCATGAATACCGAAAGCTTAGTCCTTTCTGTGTGTAATTTGAGGTGAAGGGTGTTTCTTTGGCAGATTAAACACCTAATGTCAAATGCCACTTGAGAAAAGTGTCACATTCCTCTACTCTAAAAGGGCTGATTTAAATAGCAATCCTCTGTAATCACTTCATTTGGAATTGGTCCAAGAAGTGACAGCTGATGGCTAAGCTCAAAAGGAACATTGCTCTTCAGCACCCGTGTGCCAATTTATCTGAAAGATCAATTTTAGATTGTAAAAATTATTGAAAATATACTCCTACAAAATTGATTTCATTATTATAATTATGGTATAATTTCCATTATATATAATTACATTATTATACATAAATGACATAATTACATTATAATTTATTACCGTGTATAAATTATATTAAGTAAAGTTAATTATCATATGTATGTTATTATAGCACAGGTATAATCATATCCATTATATTATATTAGCTTAAGATCCACTGTGCTAAGCAATCTTACTAAAACATACTGCTTAGTGAAGTACCATGGTGGCCTAGGGGTTAAGAATTCAGTATTGTCACTGCTGTGACTCGGGTTTTATCCTGGAACTTCCCCATACTACAGGCGCAGCCAGAGGGAAAAAAAAATATTGCTTAAATAGAATTGTAGGAAAATAAAGTCTAGAGCCATTGGACACATCACTTCCCTTTCTTCCCAACTTCCCCAAAATCTAAAAGGTTTGCATAACGGAAAACCATATGCCTAAATACAAAAGTACAGATTAAAAAAATCTGCTCCCCTATATACTGGAGCTATTATTAGCTTACTTTTATATTGGCTAAATAAAACATACTGCTTTTTGTTCTGAATTGAGAGTGGAAAGCCAGTCTGTAGATAGATGGTTTTTTCGTACAAGAAATATACAATCTATGGGAATCTACAAGTGTAACAGGAAGCTTTGCTGTTCTCTTAGACTAGCCAATGCTGTGTAATAATCTTTAAACAGCTGGAAAGCCACACCAGACCTCATAATCAAATTGGAAGGCCACCTTGCCTATTCCCAGATGAGATAAACGTCATGCCAACTGTTCTAGCCACAATCTTTGGAAAACAGTAATTCTTGTTCTTGCTTCTCTTGAAAAATATATCCATGAGCTCCTCTTATTTTTCTCTTCCTCTCCCTCATTCCCTTCCTCCTTTTCCTTTCTCTTCTCCCTCCGCCACTTCCCTCCTGGGCAATTCAGTTCTACAGCCACTAGGTAACGTAGAGCAAGGTCTACTGTGGTGGTGGAGGAGGCTGAGCAAAGCAGCTATGGTGGATCAGAGCAGGTGCCAGAGCTCAAGCAGAGTGAGGAGGGCATCTACATGTCAAGGCCCGGAGGACTTACAGAGACTGACAGACTGAGGAAGGAGTGCTCATAGACAGGTCACTGGACATGAGCTGCTGAAGCCAAAACAGGTTGAAGAGGGCCAAACAACTTAGATGTTGTTGGAGCATTGGGTCAAAGTCATAGGGCCAAAGCCACAAGAGGGCACTTATCTGTGGGAAGGGCCTGGGATGCTTTGTCATAGTTACATAGGGTGAGGAAGTCGTCTAGGCACAGGGGTCACCTAGCGAGAGTCATGAAGACCTAAGTTTGGGGAGCAGTGCATCTGGGGCAGTGATAACGCAAGTTTGGCTACATATAGGGAAACTGATCAATTAAGTAAATAAGGTGATGAGGATCATGGGAGTCTATTAGAAAAGGGTGTCAGAATATGAAAACGAGGAAACTACAATGAACTATGTGGTCCTGGACTGGAAGGAGAGGTATCACTGAGAACGCATGGTTTTCAATAGACAGAGATATCCGTATAGATGTAAACATGTATGTGTGTCAACACACACAAAAGGGAAAAGAGTCACCTCACAGTGGAGAAGCCTAAAACCTGGAACACAATATCAAGTGCTCAAGGTGAACACCCCACGTAAATGGCAAAATAATAATCACGAACCATCTGATAAGACACAGTGAACAGATTACAACCTTCCTTCTGTGATATTCCCACCTTCAGAAGTGTACAAGTCACAAAAACAAGCGAAGGCTGAGGAACTGCTCCAGAGTTAAGGAAACTAAAAAGACATGACACCTAATGGTCACCTGTGATCCTAGACTGAATTCTTTGCCCAAAAGCATATTTTATTGGGACATGTGTTAATTTCCTGAAAAAAAAAAATTTTTTTTTTTTTTTTTTTTTTTGGTTACATTGCACATACACAGGAGAAGGTCCTCACTCCCAGGAAATACGCACTGATGTATCAGCAGGTGATGGAACAACAGGCGCTGACCAATTACTCTCCAAAGATTCAAGAGAAAATAACTTTTAGACTTAACTTTCAAGTCTGAGATTGGTTCAGTTTTGTTTTTTTTTGTTTTGTTTTTTTTTTTTTTGCTGTCTTAAAAGTAAATGTTAAAATTGTTTCTAAAAAACAAAAAAGACATCCAGGACACAGAAGATAGAGATTCTTCTTGGTTGTCTAGGTGAAGACCCCTTATACCACTTTTAAATGTCAGCAGTTTATTTTTGTGTTATTAATCAAATAAGCACCATTTACCAAGGCTTTACCATAGCACAGTAAGCACTGTATGTACATTATCTCATTTACTATTCCCCAAAATACCCACTTACAGAGGAGGAAGCTCAGGAAGAAAGAGGTTAAGAAGTTTGCCCAGTTTTCTAAGTTCATAACTGTTGAAGCCCAGATAGGAACTATTTATGTCTAACTGCAAAGCCAGTGGTCTTATATATTATAAACTGACTTTGTACATCTACAGGAATTGCAAGATTCTCTTTGTTTTGCTCTGGCTTTAGCGGGATTTTATTTGTTTATTTTGTTTTTTTTCTTCATCAACAGTGTTTTATGGACCGTGGCTCAGCAGTTTCCAGCTCAAAGGTTCTCTCTCCTTGAAGCCTCTTCCACCACAAATCATTTCTCCCTTCCTCCCCTTTATTGCCTTTGCACTTTGCATTTATCTTGTGATTCCTACAGCCCATGTCACTGGTATATATGTTTTATCTCCCTACATCCAAGCTTTGCAAAGTTAAAAGCCAAGTCACATTCCACTTTTTATCCCTTATGAGCAGTATTGATCAAATTTTATCCTGCATCAAATTCACCTAAAGAACTAATTTTAAAAACAGATTCCTGGCCCATACCACTAGAATTTTGTTGTTGTTGTTGTTTTGTTTTTTTGTTTGTTTGTTTATCTTTTTGCCTTTTCTAGGGCCGTACCTGCAGCATATGGAGGTTCCCAGGCTAGGGATCTAATCCGAGCTGGAGCCATCTGCCTACACCACAGCCGCAGCAACACTGGATCCAAGCCGCATCTATGACCTACACTACAGCTCACAGGCAACGCCGGATCCCCAACCCACTGAGCAAGGCCAGGGATGAAACCCTCAACCTCATGGTTCCTAGTCGGATTCATTAACCACTGAGCCACGACAGAAACTCCCCACTAGAATTTCTGATTTAGTAGGTCTAACACGTGGCCCAAAATTTACTTTTCTAATAAATTTCCATGTGAGGCTGAAACTGCTGATCCCGGTACCGTATTTTGAGAACCATTGCAGTATAGAGTGCATCAGTGTCTTGCCAAAGTAGCTATATAGTGTTTTAGGATTTACAAAACTATATTATGTACATTACGTTTTTTGAATATAATATAGCCAAACAGGGATATCATTTATCTGTGCTATAGAAAATCTCACATTGTAGAATAAAAATCAATTTGTTAGTATAGCTTTTTCACCTTTCATTCATTTATCCCGCAAATATTTATCAAGCATGTACTGTACGCCTGGTATTGGAAATACAGCAATTAATAAGATCGGTCTCTGCCCTGCTAAAAATTAACAAGTCTAGCAGAAAAAAGAACACTAAACAATAAAGCAAAACAAATTTCCCTACCTTCACTCTATTCCCCTTCTCTTGTTTTGGAGGGAGCAAAGAAACAAAATGCTTATGTAGCACAGTTAACACATTGGGGTAATACTATAATAGTTTAGGCACAGAATGATTTGTCTTGTAGATTTTTCACTCTGAAGTACCTAAAGAACTAAACTAACTTTCAAAGATGTGTAGACCTGAAAATGCAACAGTCCCCCCAACTCCTCAGAGGACAATAAATGGAATCACTGAAAGAGAAGCTAAACAGATAAGCAGAATAAAAGCCGAAGAAGGTAGGAAGATCATAAAGGAGAGAAATCTTATACCCATCAGAGGTGGGTTCTGTATGAACAGAGAGATGGGAAAGGAAAACAAGAATTCTGAAGCATCCTCGGGAACACATGTACATTTATATGGTCCAGAGTAAAATTTTCTTTCTGGATATATTACAAACAAAAGTGTAATGGTTTAATCATGTTATTATTATAGTGTCATGAATGTCAGGCTACAAATAGAAAGCATAATTAATGAGAATATAGTTGAACAGTGCAGGGCTTAGGGGTGCCAACCCTCTGCATTGTCAAAACGCCAAGCACTTACAGTTCTCCCTCCCCAGCCAAGGTTCCTCATGATCCATGGTTCTGCCCCTGCAGATTCAACCAACCATGGATGGGATAGTACTACAGTATTTACTACCGAAAAAAGAAATCCATGTGTAAGTGGACCAGCATAGTTCAAATCCATGTCATTCAAGGGTCAACCTAGGATAGAACGTCTAACTTGGGAGTTTGTTTCACAAAGGAGGGAGAACTTTTGACTGAGAACTAAAGATGGGTAGGCATTTTTAGGCATGGGAATTTAAGGTTATGGAAGTGGAGGGATGAAGAATGTGCAGAAACCTGAGGAAGAAGAAAGTGTGGCAAAGATATTACAGAAATCTGATCGAGAACGAGAATGGTGTAGGAAGAGATTGGAAAGGCAGGAAGGGGTATGGTGGTATTCCAACCTGACTTTTAGGATCTTAAGAGCAGAGATCATATCAGCAAATTTTGTACCATCACTGCTAGGAAAACAGTATATATGAAATAAATGTGGAATTAGAAAATCAATAAATGCAAGGATGGATACAGGAATTAATGAATGAATGAGCAAAGAATATATATGGTGAAAAGGACAGAGGCATAAAAGTGCATGGCATGATCTGGAAAAAAAAATGTTGAATGCACCAAAAGAAAAAAGAAGCCATGAGTCTGAATCATGCAGTGCTAGAACTGTAAAAATGGATGAGAATCATCTTATTAACTCCTCACTGATGAAGAAACTGGGGCTGATAAATTAATGTGACTTGTTCAAGAATACAGAGCTAGTAGTGACTAAATCAGTACTTGAATCTTCTGATTCCCAAAGAAGCTTTCCACTACAGTCATGACCTGTTCTGTACCTAGAAGTATAAGAATAAACCTCTAAAAATCACTATGCAGACAGATGCCAAGCACATCAGAACCTTATCTCTAAAGGGTGCATACCAGCTAGCAGCTGCCATAATTTTTCCAGTTGGAGCTTCAGGACTTGGCTTTGTAGATCCAGGGAACACACCACCCCTCCTTGTCATAAAATTGATTCAATTTAAAAAATCAGTGTTACCATTTCTTTTTCCTACCTTTGCCTAAAAGAATTAGTTCAAATGGTATAGCAGAAACATTCAGCACGAAATGATCTTAAGAGCACTAGAGAACAGACTATCGCAGGAAGAAATCTCTCCAAGTAGCTTCATAACTACCTGTAATTCACAGGAGCTTAGAGTCAATAGACTCTGAAAGGCTGACTCCACATTCCATTCCTCCTTAGGTAACAACTGTTTGTTAGAAACTTGGACAGACTCTAATAATATACCACAAAAACAGGTTTTGCCCTGAGTGACCTATTTCCAAACTTCTTTTTCCTGGCTGCCCAAACTCAGCTGCAATGCTATCACCTAAACAAACATATCTTTGACTCCTTTAAGCACTGTATTTGTCATTAATCAAAGTATTACAATTTGGCTCTTTTTTCTGTACTACTCCCTTCACCAGTCAAGCTACATGGCATGTACAATCTTCTCTCTTCTCTTTCAGGAAGCAACAGAGGGCCTGCCAGACCTACATTTCTCCCTTCTGAGGGACTTCCTACTTGCAAGATCTACCAGCCTGCCTGGTGATTGCTGGGCACCTAACCCAAAATCAGTCAGTTGCTGGCCTGGCCAGTTGGCTATGAAATGGCCTAGTATAAGAAGTTGGACTTAACAGGGGTGGTGATAGGCTAAATTGGTTCCTTTCATTTGAGATTTTTTTTTCCATAAAGCAGAAAGAGACAATTAATATAATGGCAGGAGGAAAAGAAGTCAAAACAGAGAGTTCCATTTAGCACAGTGATAGACATTAGAGGTGGGAGCACTGCTACTAAGGGTTCAGCAGAATAACCTAGTGGTTACCAACAAAGACAATAACAGAAATAACAATACGGGTTTACACTTACTGAGCCCTCACTATGTTTCAGACATGGTAAGTAATTGATATACATTATTCCACCAAGCCTTACACCTGCCTATGAGTTTGGTTCTATTATTATCTCCACTTCACAGATAAGAAAACTGAAGCAAAGAGAAGTTAAACAAGTACACAAAGATTCCTTTAGTAAAAGGTGGAATCTAGAATCCCTGCTCTTACCCCCTATCCTGAGTTAGAGCTTGATTTATGTCTAGAATGATATTGCAGGCTTAATATAGTGTTTGCGATTCTAGCCTTTTTTTTTTTTTTTAAATTGCACCCGAATTTGTATGGCAAATCCTCATTAATTCAAGGAAAACTGAACACAGGAAAGGTGGAGCTCGGGACCTAAAAAGTATGCTCAGAATTGATATTGGGATCCTAAAGCCTGAAGATGCATTTTCTAAAAAGCTTTGAAGTGTTACTCAGATTTGTCTTAATCACATCTCTATCATCTTCATCTAGCATCTTCATCATCTTTATCAATTTTGACCATGGGGAATGGTGATATTAGTAGAGAAAGGACAGAAGAAAATCAGAGTAGGGAGATATGTATCTATAGATATATCGATCAATATATATTGATATATATATAGTCTATATCTGGGTCTATGTAATTCCATAAATATTTATTACGTGCTATCTATATGCAAGCAAATGTTTACAAACCGATGTGGATAACCTCCTCTACTTATTACTGAGGTTGATACAAAAGTCACAAAGCAAAAAGGAGATCAAGATGGAAGAGTGGGAGGACCTTGAGCACACCTCCCCCAACATACACACAGAAAATACAACTACATGCGGAGGCAACTCTTGCTCGGGAACTATGCTGCTAGCAGGAGACACAGCAGAGAAGGGGGATATCACGGGCTCAGGGATTATCCGCAGTGACAGAGGATCTGAGTCACATACTGGGTATTACAGCCCTGCAATCCACCACTAGGAAGATGAGTTCACTTGGCTGGTTTGAAAACCAGTGGGACTCACCAGAGGGCTGTAAGAAACCATGCCTCTGCTCATAAAGTATACATGTATATGCTTGATGACTCCCAGGAACAGCACAGAGAAAGCAGAATGAAAACTGTCTGGACTCTGGCTGACTTTCCATGACCACTCCAGTGTACACTCCAGCCTGCACCAGGTACCTTTCTCTAGCTCCAATGCTGCTCTCTATGGAAGCAGAAGTGCCATTGTCCAGGAAAGTGCATACAATGAGAAGGAATGGAGTGTGCTTGGACCTAACCCTCAGGTCTTCTGCACCAGCATCTTGGGCCTCAACCCCACTCCCAATAGGGAGGTGACAGATACAGTGCACAGGAGAAGCCCTGGCTCACATCTGGTCCTGGCTCTAGCACTTACATCTCCAGCCCTACCTGCCACTAAGATGGTAGCTTCCACCACAACCCAGGGAAAGACATGACCCCTGCTCACTTCAGATACAGCAGTCCTACTGAAGCCACTGGGCAGATGTAGACTGCATAGTGATGCTCTCCCACAAGGGCACCCCTCAGGACTAGGAGAGATAACTGTTTCACCTAATTTCATGGAGACAGAACAAGTTAAAATTAAAAAGACAGGAATATGCTTCAAATGAAATAACAGAAAGAAAACCTAAAGAAACCTATGAATAATTTACCTGATAAAAAGTTCAAAATATTAGAAATAAGAATACTAACTGAATTTGGGAAAAGAATAAATACATAACAGAGTGAGAATCTTACCAAGGAGAAGAGTTCCTGATGTGGCTCAGCAGAAATAAATCTGACTAGTATCCATGAAGACACAGGTTCAATTCCTGACCTCACTCAGTGGTTTAAGGTCTCGCATTGCTGTGAGCTGTTGTGTAGGTCACACACATATCTCAGATCTGGCATTGCTGTGGCTGTGGTGTAGGCCAGTGGCTACAGCTCTGATTTGACCCCTAGCCTAGGAATCTCCATATGCCATGGGTGCAGCCCTAAAAGGAGGGGGAAAAAAAAAAAAGGAAGTAGAAAAAAGAACCAGTGGCTGTGACTCAGAGTTAATCGCTAGCCCAGAAAGTTCCATATGCTATGGTGTGGCCATTTAAAAAAAAAAAAAAGTTGGCATAAAGGAATATATCTCAACATTATAAAGTCATTTATGACAAACTTACAACTATAATCATATACTCAATGGTTAAAAAACTGAAAGGGTTTCCTCTAAAATCAGAGTCAAGACACGGATACCCACTCTTGCCAATTCTATTTAGCATAATATTGAAAATCCTAGCCACGGCAATCAGGCAAGAAAAAGAAATAAAAGGCATCCAAATTGGAAGGGAAGAAGTAAAACTGTCACTGCTTGCAAATGACGTTCCGGAGTTGCAGTAAGCTGTGGTGTAGGTCACAGACACGGCTCAGATCTGGCGTTGCTGTGGCTGTGGTGTAAGCTGGAGGCAATAGCTACAATTAGACCCCTAGCCTGGGAACCTCCATATGCCACGGGTGCAGCCCTAAAAAGAAAAAAAAAAAATGGGCAGAAGATCTGATTAGGACATTTTTCCAAAGAAGATATGCAGATGGCCAACAGGCAGATGAAAAGATGCTCAACAATGCTAATCATCAAGGAAATGCAAATCAAAACAACAAGAATCACTGCGTACCTGTCTCAATGGCTGTCCTCAAAAAGATCACAAATAAGAAATGTTGACCAAAATGTGGAGAAAAAGTAGTCATAGTACACTGTTGGTGGGAATGTAACTTGCTGCAGCCACAGTGGAAAATAGTATTGAGGTACCTCAAAAAACTGAAAATAGGACTACAGTATGATCCAGCACTTCTGGGTAGATATTCAGAGAAAATAAAAACATTAATTCAAAAAGATACATGAACCTCGATGTTCACAGCAGCACTATTTACAATAGTTAAAATATGGAAGCAAACGAAGTGTCCACCAACAGATAAATGGATAAAGAAAATGTGATTTATATACATAAACAATGGAATACTATTCAACCATCAAAAAAAAATGAACTTGGGAGCTCCTGCCATGGCTCAGTGGGATGGGTGGTGTCTTGGGACTGCCAAGAGGCAGGACCGATCCCTGACCCAGCATAGTGGGTTAAGGATCCAGTGTTGCCACAGCTACAGCTTAGGTCCCAACTGCAGCTGGGATCTGATCCCTGGCCAGGGAACTCCATGTGCCTCAGGGCAGCGACCCCTGTCCCAAAAAAAGAATGAAATTTTGCCATTTACAACAACGTGGTTGGACCTAGAGGGTATTAGGCTAGTTAAATAGATCAGATAGAGAAAGACAAATACTGCATGTAATTACTTATATGTGGAATCTGAAAAATAAAACAAACAAATGAATGTAACAGAATAGAAACAGATTCACAGATCTAGAGAACAAACTAGTAGTTACCATTGGGAAGAGGGTTAGGGAAGCATCAAGAGAGAGGTAGAGTATTAAGAAGTACAAATTGCTATATATGCAATAACTAAGATACAAGGATATATTGTGCAGTGCAAGGAACACAGCCAAAACTTTATAATAACTTTAAGTGTAGCACAATCTATAAAAAATATTAAATTACTCTGTTGTTTACCTGAAGTTAACATATTATAAATAAACTATGTTTTAATAAAAATACTTCAAAAAAGTCAAAATGCAGCATAACTATGTTATGTTCAGGTCCTTCAACCTCTGTAACTTCTGTCACCACACTGGATTATATTGCAGTTGATAGAAGACCAGAAATTGTGTCTTTACATATGCATCATGGAATGGTGAAAAGATCCAGAGATTTGGATTCTAGTCCCAACTGCTATTAACTTACAAAAGTTATCTGACCTTACAAAAGATCATATTACCCCATGACTCCAGTTTCCTCATTTGCAAATTTGAGTAATTGAATATGATAACATCCAAGACACTTTTAACTGTAAAGTTCTGCTATTTAGTTTTCATTTACTTTTGTTAAAGGGTAAAACTAATTGTCTCTCCTTCTACTATGTACCGATCAGTTTCCAGGACTTTAGTTTCCAGGTATACAAATGAGTTTACCCACGGTTTTCAAAAATAATTTTGGGAGGAGGTTTGGAATCAGATCCTTTTGTCAAACAATATCTTAGTTGAAAAACCCAAATAGTTTAAAAAGAAGGGAGGGGAAGAAAGAGAAAGAGGGAGGGAGGGAGGGAGGAAGAGGAAGAAGAAAGGAAGGAGGGAGGGAGGGAGGAAAGGAGGAGAAAAAAGGAAGGGAAGAGAAGGAAAGGGATCTCCACTGAAGAGAGGGTGGAGGGAGCCTAGCCTTCAGACACATCAGATCCTGCCTAGGTCAGATTTGTAAAACACTGCATTTCCAGAGAACATAGTTGGAAAACTAGAGCAAATCAGAGAGTAGAGACCAGTGAAGTCAAGTCAAAAGCCATTGTTCATTCACTGCATGTGGAGCAATACACAAGGTACAGAGAAGTAGGAAAGCGCCTCTGCTCTCAAGTTGCTTGTGATCTCCATGGAGAAATTCAGCATCAATTTGAAACTTACTTTGAGAAAACCATAAAGAAAAAAAAAAAAAATTCTGAGTAAAGAAGGTAAATCTAGGTTCTGAGGAAGTGCATAGTGAAGAATGACCCAAGTCCAAACATGTTATTTCGTATGACTCATTATTTCTAAAAAATTCTAGCACAAAACACATCTTGAGCAAAATATAAAAGGACAGTAAAGCTGCCAGTGGATTTGGCAATGAGGTCACTTGTTTGATGATCTTAACAATAGCAGAGACAATGGAATGCTGAAGATGGAGATGATTTACTTTCCCATAGCACTTATTCAATATGTAAACATTTTATTTCCATGTATGTTTATTTGTATATTATCTGTCTTCCCTCTATCAGATTGTAAGCCCCATGTGGTCAAAGTCCTTGCCCATCACTTTCACTTCTGTACAAACTGTGCGTGAAATTATAGGTTCTTAGTAAATATTGTTGGATGATTGAATGATTCCTGCACCCTGACACTATCCACGACCCACCCCTACACCCCAACACAATCCACTCTCCACCCCTGCACCCAAATACCATTCACTCTCCACCCCTGCACCCTGACACTATCCACACCCCTCCCCTGCACCCAGCATCATTCACTCTTCCACCCCTGCACCTTGACATTATCCACTCCCCATCCCTGCATCCAGACACCATCCACACGCTAGGAATCAAGATAGAGTAGGGACTCCAAAA
Source organism: Sus scrofa (assembly GCF_054392235.1). NCBI lineage: Eukaryota > Metazoa > Chordata > Mammalia > Artiodactyla > Suidae > Sus > Sus scrofa. The sequence continues at coordinate 19,320,137 of NC_139391.1, forward strand.
TGAGTATCACATGGATTCTGTCTTTGAGAAGCTTACAATCAAAAGAGAGACATATACTAGTTCATAAGCAACTGTATCAGTGTTTTTTTCAAACTTGAATAAAGTTATGTATTTTAAAAGATAAAACTTGAAATGAAAAATGCTATTGTGAGATATCTAGACAAAACTTTCCTTGAAAAAGACACATGCACCCACATGTTTATTGCAGCACTATTCACAACAGCCAAGACATAGAAATAACCCAAGTGTCCACCAACAGATGATTGGATTAGGAAGATGTGGTATATATATATATATACACAATGGACTACTACTCAGCCATAAAAAAGAATAAAATAATGCTATTTGTAGCAACATGGATGGAACTAGAGACTCTCATCCTGAGTAAAGTAAGTCAGAAAAAGAAAGACAAATACCATATGATATCACTTATATCTGGAATCTAATATATGGCACAAATGAACCTTTCTACAGAAAAGAAAATCATGGACTTGGAGAATAGACTTGTGGCTGCCAAGGGGGAGGGGCAGGGAGTGAGATGGATTTGGAATTTGGGGTTAATAAATGCATACTATTGCCTTTGGAATGGATAAGCAGTGAGATCCTGCTATGTAGCCCTGGGAACTATGTCTAGACACCTATGATGGAGCATGATAATGTGAGAAAAAAGAATGTACACATGTACATTCTTTGCTGGACACTTTGCTGGACAGTAGAAAATTGACAGAACACTGTAAACCAGCTATAATGAAAACAAAAATAAATAAATAAAAATACTATTGTGCTGGCAAGACATGTTATTATAGAATCATTTAAGAACATACAAAGATTGGAGTTCACTGGTGGCCTAGTAGGTTAAGTATCTGGTGTTGTCACTGCTATGGTGCGGGTTTGATCCCTGACCGGGGAATGCCCACAAGCCATGGGCATCACACACACACACAAAAAAAAAAAACCTAGTATAAACTACTTATGCTTCTAACCCCTATACAACCAGAAAAATTAAGTTACAAATTGAATAAAAACTATAAAACCAATAAGCTTAAAATTAACATTAATCTAAAGTGATGAATGATAATGTTTTGCTGAAGCTAAACTGCAACTTCCAACAAAAAGGATACTCACTATTGTGATGCAAATTCTTTTGTGTTAACCTTGCCTTGATGTCACTTGGCCTTAACTTGGTATAAAGCAGTGATTATGGATTAAGTCCAGCTCTGTTCTCTTTACAATAGGCTGTGACATTTAAAGAGTACCACTTGTCTTCAATGAAACTGTAAACAGGAGCACAAGTGCAGGCCTTCCAGGAAATCATGCAGCAGGGCTCAGTTATAAAGTGGTTATCCACACACTCCCAGGCAGGCTTTAAATTTTTTCTTTTATACTATGATTGAAAGAAAAATACAAAAATGTTTTAAAGGTCATAGTGAATTTGTAGCTGCAGGTATATCTCTCACTCTCCCTCCACCCATGGATCTGGTTCTTTTTTTTCCTAAGTTCCTGTGTTCTATGATCACAAGTAAAGAAGATAGAGGGGGAAGAAGATACACACTAGAATCAGACAGATGGGTTCGAATTCCACTTCTGCCACAAACTACCTGTGTGGGTTTGGTCAAGTTACCTAACTTCTATGAGATTCAATTTCCTTACATAAAACAGGGAAATAAGATTCATCTCATAGGATAACTGTAAGAATTAAATTATATATAGACTAGTAACTAGCACAGAGCAGTTCATGAAATGTGAGTTCACTTCCCCCTCTACTGTCCTTTTCCATAAATCTCTCCTACACCATCAGCACCGGTGATCCATTTGTTTCACAAACACATATTTATTACCAAGCACTTTCCATGTACCTGTCCTTGCTCTACGTACTGTGGACATGGCAAAGAACAAGGGCCCAGCTCTCATGGAGCTTACCCTCCATGAAATTCCTGACCCAAGTAAGAGGAATAAGATCAACATTTCTGGAGTTCCCGTTGTGGCACAGTGGAGACGACTCCAACTAGTAACCTGAGGTTGCAGATTCGATCCCTGGCCTCACTCAGTGGGTTAAGGATCTGGTATTGCCGTGAGCTGTGGTGTAGGTCACAGATGTGGCTCAGATCCTTCATTGCTCTCTGTGGTGTAGGCTGACAGCTGTAGCTCTGATTTGACCCCTAGCCTAAGAACCTCCATATTTTGCAGGTGTGGTCCTAAAAAAAAAATCCACATTGGAGGGAGTTCCCTTCGGGGCTCAGCAGAAATGAATCTGACCAGTATCCATGAGAACGCAGGTTCCATCTTTGGCCTCGCTCAGTGGGTTAAGGATCCAGCATTGCCTTGAGCTGTGGTGAAGGCTCAGAGGTGGCTCAGATCTAGCATTGCTGTGGCTGTGGTGTAGGCCAGCAGCTGTAGCTCTGATTGGACCCTTAGCCTGGGAACCTCCACATGCCAAGGGTGCAGCCCTAAAAAAAAGGCAAAAAAAAAAAATCAACATTTGAGATGGATATTGAAGAAATATGCTTAGTCCCAGGCTCTGGGCTTTGAGATAAACTGCAAACTATCTAATTTACTTTGCTGCCAGCTCAGTGGGCCTGAGCAGACCTTCCAACTCTTTGGAAACTATGAGTGGGAAACTTGGCCACATGCAGGCCAATAGTTGGTCTTTTTAACAATTAGCATTCCCTTCAACCTGGAAGGCTAAATGGTCCTCAGCTCTAAACTTGACTAATAAAGAAATGGGCCCTTTTATACTTGTGAGTCATGAATTTGTGACCTCGAAGTAAATACAACCTCTAGAAGAAACTCAAAGATGGGGTGTGGGGGAGGGGTAAAAACTACCATAAGAAATTAGCACAACAGCATTAATAAGCTGAATAAGCCATTATAGGTAAGAAAGTTGGTCACCCACACAAGAGAATAAAAGGAGAGGCTACCCTGTCTCCCAGGCACAAAGCATGTGCTCCACAAATACTTGTTAAGCAGATGAATGAATGCCTATGACTATGATCTGTCAGAATGATCCCCCCACCCCACCCCCAAAATAGAACAGAATAACACTCAGGGAGAAACAAAAAGTATATAAAACAGAAATCTAAGAAAGAGAAAGAAGACTTGGGACATGTAATAAAAGAGTCTTAGAGCTATAGAAAAAATAATAATAACATGGTTTGACAGCCTATCGAGGGAAGAAAAAAAAGAGAATCAAAATTTCTGCCCAGATTCTAACCACGTGAAAAAAAATTCCTTTTCCTTAGTATAGAATTTAACTATGAAGAGAACTACTTTATATGGAAATACTTTTTCCAGAATTTTTTCAGCAGACTTTCACTAGCTGACAGCAGGGATGGGCCAAATTCATGAAGAGGTCATTTTTCTCTAAACCACGATGATCCCTCTGTTCAGTTTCACAGGAAAGTTAAATCACTCCACAGCATAAAATAACTCCTCAAAGCAATGAGGGAAGAGGTGTTTTCTGACCCTGCAACAGCAATGATCCAATTTCAAAACTGTGAAAAGAGATTCTCAATGAAGGACCCTGATTCAGTCCCTTATGCATTTGCTGTATGGTCCCCTTATTGAGGCACAGCTTTCTTGGCATTTATTTGAATAGTGAAACCACTGACATCTTAGGCGTTTAATGTTTTTGGTAGTGACGTGTGCTCATGACAAAATGTAAAAGCTAGAGAAAGCAACGGGTTTTTTGGAAAACTAGATTCTAATTAAATAAACATTAAAGAGAAGAAGAGGGATTTTTTTTTTTTAATTTGAAAACTCACTAACTCACAAATCATGCAGGTTATCGTGTTTGCCCCATCACATCCACCCCCCACCTTTCTCTTCCTTGCTCTGCACCCAGGGTGCTGCCCTCCATAGGCCAAGTCCCTAAGATTCCTTGCCTGTTGGCATCTGGCTGAAATCCACTCAAGGGAGGCTCAGGCAGAAAACCAAAGAGTAGGATGAGAGAAAGGTCAGTACTTACTCCACCAGCTCTCTCCTTGCCAGGCCAAGGTTTTGGCAGTGCCTGCATTCTTTTCTCTAAGGTCACAGTTCCTATCAGGCTGCATCTCTCCTAAAACGGAAGCTGTTACTGAGTCCTGGAAAAATCTTGTCTCTCAGGCCTAGGGGTAGCAATGGCTTCCAGTTTTGTATTATTTCTCTTAACCATGTTTATCGCTAAATAATCCCTTCAACAAACTATCTTCAATCCAGCCTTTGGGGGCCCCATTCATTTCCCATTCTCTTCTTGCCAAAACTGACAAATATACAAAATTAGTTAACTTTACTGTATAACAAATAATAATAGCTAGCTTTTACTGAATGCTTTTTATATGACAGACTCTATGCTGAATACTTTACATGGATTATTTTTTCATTTACTCCTCACACAAAGAATACTGTTGTTGTTGTTGTTGTTGTTGTTGTTGTTGTTGTTCCTATGTTAGATCAGATTATTCAGACAGGTTCGCTCCATCCTCCCCACTTCCATGGAACTAATATACTCATTCCACTGGTGTTGGGCTTGGTCCTGTGAATTGCTTTGGTCTATAGAGAAGAAGGAGCTCACGGTATGATGATTCTGAGCCTGGTCTTAAGAGGTTCTTGCTCTCCTGCACCTCTGCCATTCCGTGGGGTTAGCCCAGGAAGAGGCCTAGAGACGCATGTGCCAGGACCACCTGAATCAAAGACAACACAGATCAATCCACCCCTGAGAGTTAAAGTATGGGCCCGCCAAGATCACCAGAACCTCCCAAGCAATCTAAGCCTACATCAGACAATCCCTAGCCAACCCACAGATCTATGAGAAAAACAAATTTTTGTTTTAAACCACTGAGTTTTGGGATGGCTTGTTATTATGCAGCCATTTTCTACCAAGAGCAAACTGATAAAATACCAATTTTATACAAAAGTGACAATGAGCTCTAAATAGGGCTTTCTACCCCAAACAAATTGGCACTGGGTCAATAAAAAGTCAGCCTCTAGTAAAACCAAGTTATTAAACACTAGGGCATTAATCTGCAGGGGGGAAAAATAATCGCTCCAAGAAAAGATTCCCAACTACCATTTAGATGAAAACATACACTCATTACCATGAAATATAAGACTCATCATAACCTTCGCAACCTGGTCTCCACTTATGTCTGTATCTCCCAGTCTGGCATCCTCCCTGCTCCTGCCAATCTCCTGAGCCACACAAAATTACATGCGGCTAGCTGGGCATGCTATACAGCCTTCCTTTACACGTACTGCTCTCTCTGCCTGAGAAGTTCTTCCACCTCGGACTCTCTAACTCCTCCAGGATCATTTTACTATAATTCCCACAGGCTGAGTCCAATACCCTGGTGTGGCGTTCTGTGCGCGTCTATGCTCACCTCTCTCATAGTCATTATAGCACTGCATTTAACTGTGGGTTCTTTGAGGACCAGTAATTTGATTTCTGTCTATCACCATATTTGTGCTATATAACCTGGCACATAGTAGGTTCTGAAATGTTCACAATCATTTTAGAAAGCTATAAACTATCCAATTGCATTGGAGGAACTAGTGTTTTGGTGACTAATAGAAAAGGGAATTGGGAGGTAAGAGTTTGTCAGTCTCCATTCAGCACTACCAAGAAGGCAAAGTTCTTTGATTCCTGAGTCTTAATACAACCATCCCTAGAGTAGAGAAAAGCAATCTATCAGGCTGCCTTAGCTTGAGGTGCATATTCCTTGAGAATATCTCACCCTCTTTGTCTAATCCTTTGCTAACTAAGCAACCTTGTGCTAAATTGGTTTCCTGAGTGGAAGTAATATTGGTGACAGCAGGAGGAAGGGGGTGGGGAAAGGGGACAGGAATAGTAAAACTAATCAATGTCTTATTCTGGAGCCAAGCACACTTTATAGAAATAGGTTGGCATGAATCTATTTCTAGATGTTAATCTCTTTTGAATGAACGAACTAAAAACTTATTGTAGGATTTCCAAAGCTAGGGACTAAACATGACCTATAAAAAGTCCACCAAGAGACTGTCCCTTCACCCCAGGAGGCCTGGCCTAAAACAACCAGCAGATGTCTTTGACTGTCTCTTTCTCTACAGTACTCTACAGTGGTAGCAATTGCTAAGGGGGAGAAAAGCTAGAAAAAAAATCAGACTAGGGGGATAGCCAACCCAGATGCTGTCCTCCCTGTTGCTAATGGTAACAGGATTAGACTAGATGGGAACTGTAATTAGGCTCTTGGCTTTTATATCTGACATGTTTACAGCCATGGTGCTATTCTGGGGCTCTTACATAACATTTATATCTGATGCTATAATAGGCATTTTTGTGAGTCTACTTTCTTCCTTTTCCATCTAAGTAGCTCCAACATGCAAGCTCTCCTTTCCTCTTCCAAGTCTGGACCCGAAATGTCCCACTCATACATGTATGCTCTATAAATATCAGCATTTTCATTTGAATTTACTGATGAACACCGTTGTTGTCTCTTATTTCTATGCTACATATGTATTTGGTTAATTTCTCCATTCATATATATCAGAGGTCAGCAGCCCAGACATTATATCTGTCCCACAGTCTGCTTTCATATGAACTAAGAATGGTTTTCACATGTCTAAAGTGCTATAAAAATACAAACAAAACCAAAAAAGAAAACACAACAAAGACTGTGAGACCCACAGATCCTAACATATTTGCTACCTGGCTAATTCCAGAAACCTTGCTCTAAAACAATGCTGTCCAGGAGTTCCCATTGTGGCGCAGTGGTTAACGAATCCGACTAAGAACCATGAGGTTGCAGGTTCGATCCTTGGTCTTGCTCAGCGGGTTAACGATCTGGTGTTGCTGTGAGCTGTGATGTAGGTTGCAGACTCGGCTCAGATCCCCAGTTGCTGTGGCTCCGGTGTAGGCAAGTGGCTACAGCTCCGATTAGATCCCTAGCCTGGGAATCTCCATATGCCGTGGGAGTGGCCCAAGAAAATGGCAAAAAAGACAAAAAAAAAAAAAAAAAAAAAAAAAAGCTGTCCATTACAGTTCCTGAGTCATTAAACATAAGAAAAGCTAATATATCTAGCGTTTGATAATGACCATTGTTGGCAAGAAGGATCTTTCCCCTCTACTCACATTCATTGAATGTTTATGGCTGGAGTAATAATAAAATTGACCCAGACAGACAAACAGAAGAAAAAGAAACACATTGAATTTGTGCATAGGTCTCATAGAAATGGAACCTAAGAAGTGGCCAAAGCAGGAAGCTTTTCTACTTTTTAGACAGAGAATCAATTTGTAAGGAATTAACAGGACAAAGAAACTTGAGCTTTGAGTGCTTACTTAGTGAAGACTCGTTTGGCGTAGTACATTAAAGCAGTAACAAAATTTGTTATACAGACTTCTCAGCCCTGAATTTCCCATCTTTGGCAATAAGGGTATCCTTTTACTTCCAGATGTATGGGCAGCAGCTTTCACCTGGAAGATTTATTTCCTGCTTTCAGGTGGACAGCGAAAGGTTAGTTTTCTCCTTGCACTGGCTACTTCTCAAGCAACTTCAACTCAAAATAATGCATATGCCACTGTGGAATATTTGGTAGAGGCTTGCTCTGAGCCACAGCATGGTGGGGAAGAGGTTTACTATTACTAGTATGTTTACCATCAGCCAGGAATCATGCTAAGAATTTTATGTGGATTATCTAAGTTAACTTTCACAAACCCCCTCTGAGGACAGTGCTACTATATCCCTACTTACAGATCTGAAAAGTTTAAATTACTTACCCTTAGTCACAACTACAGAAAATTGCAAAGCCTAGATTCAAATCCACAGTCCAGTTCAACAGTCCATGTTACAATATTTCCCAGAATCAAAAGAATTATAACATCTTAGAGTCAATATATAATCCCCTTTACAATAACCTAACAAAAAGGATAATCTGGCCTCTGGTGACCCACATCGAGATGAACGCTTCCATCACTGGTCGGCTCTCAAGTTGGAAGTCGTTCACATTTTAAGATGAAACTTCAAGATAACTTTCATCCCTTTGTGAACTGAAGTTTGGCGCTTGCCACCAGCCTCTACATGGAGTAAAAACATGAGCCGCTGTAGTTGCCGACCTGAAGCACCTCCTGAGTGGAGCTCAGTATGGAGACGAGGAGTGAGGCCCTCTGTGCTCTGGGAAAACCAGAAGAACAGCTCCTCACATAATTAGATATTTTTAGAAGATTTAATGAACCCAACTCTTGTATCGCCTCATATCTAGAAAAACGCAAAAATCCATCAACGATGATTAATGTCTGTGACTAGTAGGAACCTTCACAAGACCAGTGGCAAACCTCTGCAAAACGTGTGCATGGCTGCATGCACCTCCCCCTCCAGCCTTCCGACTTAAATCTTGAGATTCCCCTTTCCTCTTAGTGTTTCACTGCCTCCTGGGCAATAGTTAGTGGGCAAAACAAAAGCTCTCCTGGTCATCTGTGAGAACAGCTACTCCCAAGGGCGGGCCAGTGAGCCCTGAGGGAACTCAGGGAAGAAACAAAGAAGACAGGAGTGAGTCTACCCTTCTGTAAATCTGATTATCTGCAAATCGTTGGTGTCCACTACCTTCCCTTTGTTGCAAAAACTCCTATATCCTAGCTTTCCCCCTTGCCTCCTGGGAGCAATTTCTCAGGAGATGTTGTCTCCCAGGCTTAAGTCCTAATTTCACCCCAAATAAAACTTAGCTCTCAACTTTCAGGTTATATTTTTTTTCAGTCAACACCTTAGTCTTACTTGTTTCCTCTGAACCATACAGACTAAATGGTATGTATGGTCACACCCTTTAAGTATTTCAACATAGCTCACATCCTTCCAAGATTGTATTTCATCTCAAACATCCCCAAAAAACTTTTCCAGTAATCTGTATACTTTTTTTTTTTTAATGGAACTTTAGGGCCTTCTCACAACCTGAGTCTTACGCCCTGGTTAACACGACATTATGACGTATATTGAGGCATAGCAAGAACTGTAAAACACCAAGTATTTCTGCTGTTCTATAGCCACCTGGACTGAGTCAACATTCATTAAGCACACGTTCTTTGGTGGAAACTAAAATGAAGGCCCAAAAAAAGAATAAGTCCACATGACTCACTGACCCACCCAGAACCAGACCTGCAGGCTCCACTTTATCAGACCTCCAGAGGCCAAGCCCATTAAGTGGGTGACTTCCCAAGGACAAAGACAGCCCCAAGGAGAAAGTTAAATGTTCACACCGTGATCTCAACTGCTATCCCAGACCTAGAGCACTCAGCACCTAACCCCTTGCCTATAAAACCTGACTCTCTCCCAACAGCAGGGGCGGGGCTCTGAGTTCCCCTTGCTTGGTGCTCCCAGCCACTCTGCTGGTTAATAAATCTTGCTTGAGATCTGACTGTTCCAGTCAACTGTCTTTCTTTCCCTTTGCTCTAACATACCTAACATTTCTCTCCTGCCCTAGGCTTTTGTGCATGCTTTGTATCTCTGTAAGGAATGTTCTTTTCACTTTTCTTGCAGATTGAACTTTTAATCATCTTTCAAAACTCAATTATCTCCGTGTTTTAACCGCACTCTTTTCATTCCTCTTTAGTAAAATGTGACACACTGCGTCACATGTATTGTGTCTCACCAGTTGAGGTCTTTTTAAAAGAAAAAAACTGTACCTTATTCGTTCTTGAATGAATAAATATATTTATGAATCAAGAATGAATAATACCACATACTTTGTTATAAGATGAATAGGGTCTGAGGCTCTAATGTGTAACATAATGACTATAGTTGATAACATTGTATTATAAAATTAAAGTTTGCCAAGAGAGTAGAATTTAAATGTTCTCATTGGGAAAAAAAAAGAATGATAAATATATGAGATGATGGATGTGTTCATTAACTCTACTGGGGAAATCCTTTCATAGTACATATGTTTATCAAATCACCCCCCTGTATACTTCAAATGTATTACAGTTGTGTTGTCAATTATACTTCAAAATAAAAACTAATGAGAGTTCCCATCATGGTGTAGTGGTTAACGAATTCGACTAGGAACCATGAGGAGGTGGGTTCGATCCCTGGCCTTGCTCAGTGGGTTGGGAATCCGGCATTGCCATGAGCTGTGGTGTAGGCCACACACACGGCTCAGATCCCACGATGCTGTGGCTCTGGCATAAGCCGGCGGCTACAGCTCCCATTAGACCCCTAGCCTGGGAACCTCCATATGCTGCAGGAGCTGCCCTAGAAAAGGCAAAAGGACAAAAAAAAATAAAAAATAAATAATGAATAATATCTTATCTTGTGATAACACCACCTTTAGTTTTCCCATGTTATTTAGACAATGTCCAATCCTAAAAATGAACAGATCACTTGATTTTGTAAAACCCACAATTATAATTTATAAACTTATCATGGTTAACATTCTTTGATGTGATAGCAACAGTAAATTTGATACTGGTCATTATTTTTATTGAGATATTATTTATTCATGTTGACAGCATGAAAGACTATCAAATTCCTAGATCCTAAAGTTGCAGTGTCACTCTGTTAAACAGAATTCAGACTAGGGAAAACCCAAAGCATGTATGTCTCCATCTACCTTTTAAAATAAGTTTTTATTCACTTAGGAGCTTGAAAAATCAAATAGTTTCGAGTCAAAAATAAAAAAAAATCACTCAAGATACATCAACCCTCTAAAAATTGTCTATGCAGCCTGATACTCCATTTTATTTTCACAGAGCCAAACAGCTTTTACCATTAAATTGATGGATATGATTTGGAAAGAAAAACATTAGGAAAATGTTGAGAAATGATTAATCCTTGAAAAACACCCTCAAATACTTTAAGATCTCATGCTATGTGAAATGAGCTAGCCAGGCTACTCTCAAATGCTTTAGGATCAAGACACTCTTTAAAAACTGTCAGGGATTGCCAGTCATCACCAAAATCCTTTTGGACACATAATCAGGTCATAATTCCCAGCTTCCCTTGCAGTTAGACATGGCCATGTAACTCAGTTCTGCCTTGTGAAAATGAGGGCAGAAATGATGTACATTGTGTCAAGCCCTGGCCAATATTCACTTTGTGCAGGTGATCCCTGTTGTAGAATTCCCAGAAATCACCTCAGAGAACACTCGAGGAAGATGGAGAACAGCTTTACTACACTGGCGGGTCCCTGAGGAATTGCTTCCCAATCATGGACCCTGAACAGAAAGGGGGAGATACATTTATAGTGCTTGCTTACGTGTCTAACGTGCTACATTAATCTTTAGTTACATGCAGGCCACAGAAAGGTGTATAGCTATGCAGAATGCCTTATATTGTTACTTTACTGATTAACCTCAAGAACAACCTAGCTATTTTTGAATTTCTTTAGAAGAATCAGGGCCCTGAGTTTCTCAAGTCCTAACGACTTTGTTTTTCTCAGCGCCCTCTTAAGTTCACCAAGATGGACGGTGGCAGCAAAATGGCTTTGCTCTTGTCAAGCTCCCTATTCCCTTTTCTACATCGCTACATTCCTCCCTCTGGATGCTCATCTTTTCCAATGTGCATCAGTCATTGGCAAATACTGTACCCAAGGGGTGTGGGCTTGGAACATGGTTCCTAAACGGGATGCAACAAGCTGAGTAACACAATTAAAAATATAATAACTATAATTAGTATTACATTTTTCCACCAGTCCTCTTTTATCTAAGACAAAACAGAAGTCCAGAAAGGAAGATTATCATTAGACATTGCCCTAACCTGATTCCTCATATCATTTAACACAGCGGTTACATTACCAGAGATATCAGGAATATATACACAGCATTTTATTTTTATGATGGCACATGTCCCTCCTTGGGCAGCTGTTAGGATGTCTAGCACCATTCTATCTTGAATGACAGCCTTTCTCATCAATATTTGTTCAGTATTTAGGGCCTTTATAGTTTTTATCTCATTTAATAAAGCCTGTTTGGTAAAGTTAAAGCTTCTATCCTCACCACAATGTCTGTGGTCCCTAGTGATGGAACAAATATGGCTGCCAGGCAACCACACCATTGAAAAACAGATGCAAAAAGTCACATAAATTAGCCAAATCACCCTGGCAGACAGGTGATATCTGCCAGGGTAGTCCATCCATTACAGGCATTGGCAGGGCTCCACATACCCAGCTGGATCGGTTGTGAAAGTTCGCATAGAAGTGGGCCCATGATATAAAGACGTTGTCCCGGGTCTTTGTCTGGTCCAGATGTCCTAGCAGCATCAGGGTTGTCTCCAGTAGTCACAGATGCTCTGAACTGAAGTCATTTTTCTTCTTGTTTCTTAAGGGTGAGTTTCAGTGGCTGGTCTGGGTCCTTTTCTACTTTCCAGGAGGCATTTTGGTCTGCAGCAATCTTCACCCTAGTGTGACGAATTCAAGGAAGAATACCTGCGACCTTAACAGCAGTAGGGGTGGTCAGTACCACAGCGTATGGACCGGCCTGGATAAGTTGAAGAGTTTTATTTTTCCAATCTTTTACCCACACCATATCTCCTGGTTTATATGGGTGAATCCCTTCTCCCAGCGGGATAGAGGCTCTTTCCTGGGAAAACCTGGTTATTTCTTTCATTACCTTTCCTAATTGTTCCGTCCGCTATGACAAACCCAATTCCTTAGAGACCAGGGGGTCCCCTCTTAAATGCCTTATCAAAGGGCACCAAAACAGAATTTCACAAGAGGAACAGCCTGACAATCAGGGTGTCATGCTGATGATTTTCATGAGTGTCCCTCATAGAGCGGCCTATCCATTTTTGAGAACCCTGGTATCCAGATGTGGCAAAACCCAGCTGCCCCCAGGAATTCCCACATTTGCCCCTTGGTTGTCGGTCTCTCAATTTGGCAGATGGCCTGATGCTTTTTAATTCCGAGTCCTCCTCCCAGCTGCGACGTTAAATCCCAAGCAGCGTACCTGTTGTTGGCAGACCTGTGCCTTCTTCGAGGAAACCTTATATCCAGCTTGTTCCAGCAAGCCCAATAATGCCAGTGTCCCCCTCTAACATTGGTCTCAGTGTTCAGCTGCCAGTAGGAGATCATCCACCTACTGGAGGATCTGGCAACCAGTCTCCTCTGCCAGAAAGGCCGTTAAATCAGCAGGCAGGGCCTCTCCAAACAGAGTAGGGGAATTTTTAAGTCCTTGCAGGAGCCTAGTCCAAGTCAATTGCACTTTTCTCCCTGTGTCTGGATCCTCCCACTCGAAAGCAAATAAGTTCTGGCTTTGAGGTGCTACTCGTAAACAAAAGAAGGCATCCTTTAAATCTAGGCAGGTGAACCAAGCTGGCTTTGCAGGCATTAAACTGAGCAAAGTGTACGGGTTGGAGACAGCGGGATGAAGAGTCAAACAACCTCATTAACAGCCCACACATCCTGTACCAGCAAGTAATCTTTTCCTCCCTCTTTCTTAACAGGGAGAATGGGAGTATTCCGTGGAGACTGGCATCTGACCAGTATACCTTCTTTTTTCTTTTGTCCTTTCTGATACTATGTCCTCGGGATCACAGGAGAGTGAGTGCAGACATGCACTAACAGCCAAATATGCCAGCCACCCCCTAGATATTGCTTAGAGGGCAACTCCCAACTCAGATCAAAAGGGTGTCACAGCCAAGGGGACAAGCAGGAGAGTCCCAGAAAAACTTAGAGTGCATCGTTTCTGAACTGCCAAAGTCAAAATTTTCTAGCTTAACTTCTCAGAGAGTGCCCCTCCCAATTCTCGCGGGCACAACTTTCTCTGACTCTTACATCTCTTTTTCTAAGCGATGCGCTTGGAGGTCCAGCTCCAGCCTAAATCTCACCCCGTGTGGCCACCCTGCATCTGTGTTGCAGACAAGAAAAGGGAGGATGCCCCCTTCTCAGAAGGTGGCCATTCAGAGGTCCACCTGACCACGCCTCCTCTAGGGAGTTTAGGTGCCTGTTGGCATATGGCTGGTCCATATAGACCCTGGACCCGGACCAGACTCACAGGGAGGGAATGAGTCCCTCAGAGGCCAGCACAGCCTTGAAGCCTTATGAGGTCACCAGGGAACTGCTGGTTAGGACCCACTCGGACTCCATAGCCGCTACAGTCATAGAGCCACAAACTCAAACCTGAAAAGCAAGCGAATCAGGTCGCGCATTCACTCTCACACACACAGAGCAGTCCCCCCCACCTGGCCACCGGCTCCCCAGGGGTTCCTATCTACTGCTCTGGTCAGGCAGTTTCCAACTAGGAGAGTCCACCCTTGACTCATGCACCTTTTCCTTGGTGTACTCATCCCCAAGGGGTTGATCATGCCCCTTCTTCTGCCCTATGGGCAGGACCTGTCTCGGGTTCCTTACCTGGCTGATGATCCAAATTCCTCACCAGGTCTGTCTCGTCAGTCTGCCCAGCCCAAGGCTGCAAGGCCCTCCAGTCCTGAGTTCCCTGAAATCAGGGAGGTGCACCTGTACTCAGCAGCAGCTGGCCCCACCACCACAAGCCGCCGGCCAATGATGACAGTGGCTCAATGGGCCAGTCTCTCTGAGGGAATCTCACTGGGGCCTCCAAAATGTTTTAGAATTCCCAGAAATCACCTCAGAGGACACTCAAGGAAGATGGAGAACAGCTTTATTACACCGGCAGGTCCATGGGGAATCGCTTCCCAATCACGGACCCCGAACAGAAAGAGGAAGATACGTTTATAGTGCTTGCTCACGTGTCTAACCCGATGCTACATTAATCTTTAGCTACATGCAGGCCACAGAAAGATGTATAGCTGTACAGAATGCCTTATATTGTTACTTTACTGATTAACCTCAAGGACAACCTAGCTATTTTTGAATTTCTTTAGAACAATTGTTTTTCTCAGCGCCCTCATACGAGTCCCCTTAAGTTCACCAAGATGGACGGTGGCAGCAAAATGGCTTTGCTCTTGTCAAGCTCCCTATTCCCTTTTCCACACCCCTACAATCCCCTTCCTCATTTATCCTTTTTGCTGGCTAGAATGGAAATGATTCAGCTGAGGATCTACATTTATCTTGGATATAAACAAGAAACAAATTCTTATATTGTAATGCCCCGGAGATTCTGGAGTTTATCTATTACAGCAACTAGTGTTCACTAATATAAGGATAGGTCAGCTTTAAAGAACATCCCAACAAATGAAAAGACCTCCATATTTCTTTATGAACATTTAAAGAGAACTAGAGACTGAAATAATATAATCTATATCAAATAGGGTTTTTACAGAGTTTTTCAGGCAAAAGTGCCCCAATGGGGGTGCTACATGGAGTGAAGGATAAAATAATCAGTACAAGGGCCATTAAAGAACTAGCATTTAAATGTGAATGACTCCATTGACTCATCATTGCAAACTGCAGCATCCTTGAAGCTAAAAGAATTTACTTCTTCGTTGGTGTTTGTTGATATAGGCCTACTGGTGTGTCTTTTTTTTTTTTTTTAATATTCAGTAGCAGAAAATTCTTGAGCAATAACTACAATCCTC
Organism: Sus scrofa; assembly: GCF_054392235.1. Classification (NCBI taxonomy): domain Eukaryota; kingdom Metazoa; phylum Chordata; class Mammalia; order Artiodactyla; family Suidae; genus Sus; species Sus scrofa. The sequence continues at coordinate 19,335,565 of NC_139391.1, forward strand.
CTGAGATAATACCTTTCTCCAAGCATATGACCTCAATTGAAAAACTCATTGGGTCTCTCAAAAGTAATTTAAAAATCAATCTGATCTATAACAAGAAGTCAATAGGATTCCTGAAAAACTTAAATAGTACAATCAACTCCCTCTGTGTTAAAAATTTCAATAGCAAAAACTGGGTATAAGGAAGAGCTGCATGGAAAACATAAAATGGTCCAAAGGGGAAAAAGGCTAAAGAAAAACTAAGTTGCTTGTACAATTTAATGGCTTGATGTCATTATCATTCCTTCATTCAGAAAGAAAATTATTGAAAACACATAATGTGACAGACCCTATGATAAGCAACGCAAAGATATAAAATTGGTTGCTGATTTCCAGGATTGTATAAAAGATAAAAAACACAAAGTCATTGTTTTCTTTCAGTATTCTGAAGTCTAAAATACTTGTGTATGACATCATAGAAAAACAAAGAAACTCCAAATTCACTGCTAGTAAAGCAGCTTTTGGAAATGTCAATCCATCATGAGTAGGATTAGATGTTACATGAAGGAGAGAATAATAGGTCAGCTAGGAAAAGATTCAAAAACAGAATAAATACATATTTATGCATTTATAACTTATAAGGTAAATTACATATACCTTAATTTTGTCAAATTTCAGATGATGGTTCAGGTCCCCTAGAAAGCAGAACTTAGAACATATTAAAAGGCTGATACTTTCTTTAGAAGACAGAAGCCCTTTACTTAGGAGGAGCAGTGAGGGGATGAAAACAGAGAAAGGAGCAATGGTGTCATCCGTAATTACACTAGATTCATGAAAAGCCATGAAGAACTCTAGCAAGTCTCTCAGCACAGGCTATTTCTTTGGAAGGTGTGCAAGGAGAAACTGTATGTGGAGCAGCTCACAGAGGGGAGAAAGGAAAGTTACAGTGTCTACTGGTACTGCACTCCCATCTCCCATCTCGCTTCCCTGCAAAGCTAATTCCACCATACCTCCAGTGCTATGTCATCCTGCTCCCCAGCAGCTACTTCGGAAGCCAGATCTCAAACCCTCTACATGACATTTCATCCAAGCCTGGGAAGTGAGAAGTGACCCAAGGTATACATAAGATTGGCACAAAAGGAAGTTCCCACTGTGGCTCAGTGGTAACAAGCCCAACTAGTATCCATGAGGATCCCTGGCCTCACTCAGTGGGTCAAGGATCCAGCCTTGCCATGAGCTTATGGTGTAGGTCACAGACACAGCTCAGATCCCACATTGCTGCAGCTCCGATTGGACCCCTAGCTTTGGAACTTCCATAAGCCACAGGTGTGGTCCAAAAAAAAAAAAAAGATTGGCACAAGACTGAGACATATATAAAGTGCCTGTCATAACCAGCATGCAAAAAAGGATAAGACTTCTGGCCTGGGAAACACAGGGAAGTGGGAGTAGTATCACTGTGAGCAAAACAAGTCCATAGCAGGATCATCACAGAGCTCCCACCTCCCTAAGTGCTTCCCACTATACCAAAAAGCATCACACAGTAGTACTATGATTCTGTCAATGTTGCTAGTTTCTCCTGTCTTAGCATGTGCCAAGTCTTTCCCCATTCAACCTTGTCTTACCATCCTATTCTGTCTCACTGAGTCTTTAATCAGTTTGGTAAACAACCATTCCAGCTACGATGACTCCCTAGGTACAATCACGTGTGAGACAGCCTCATAAAAGGCTCAGCTCTGCAGAACATTTGGAATGAGGTTGGCAGGAGGGCTCAGCAGTTGCATGACCCCAGTGTCTTAAAAACCTGAGGTAAGATTACAAGTCCTTCCTATTCCTTACTCTACAACAAGTCCCTTCCTTTATTGCTACACATGCTCTACACTGACAGAGGCCCAGCATCATATCTCAAGGCACAGCAAGGGAGAGGCCAGCATCTCAACCCAAGGTGGGGACAGGATACCTCCTAAGGCAACTCTCATGTTTCTTCAAAGCCAAAATTGCCTATGTGAGCTGCTTACTCCATTGGGATGCCAATTCGCATAAGGCTCAGTTCACAGAGGTGTAAGGCCACTCTGTTTCCTATTTCTTCCAAAAGGCCATGCAGGAAACTGCCTCCCTACCTTCCTTAGTTAGAACAGCAGAACAAGATTTGGAAAAACACTGGGACTAATAAAATATTCACCAGTCACAGGGCAGAAGGCTCTCCAGCATCTCTTTAGCTCTTACCCTACCTGACGTTTCGGTCAATGCCCAGCTATGTCTTTTCCCTCTCCAAGGAAGATTTGACTCCAATTCAAATTTAGAAAAACTTTAAAATAAAGGATCATTTGTTCTAGTTCTGTGAAAAATGTCATGGATAATTTGATAGGGATTACATTGAATCTGCAGATTGCTTTGGGCAGTATGGCCATTTTAACAATATTAATTCTTCCAATCCAGGAGCATGGACTATCTTTCCATTTCTTTGAATCCTCTTTAATTTCCTTGATTAACATTTTATAGTTCTTAGCATATAAGTCTTTCATGTCCTTAGTCAGGCTTGTTCCTAAGTATTTAATTTGGGGGGGGGGGTGCAATTTTAAAGGTATTGTATTTTTATATTCTTTTTCTAATAGTTCATTGTCAATATATAGAAATGCAACTGACTTGTGGTTGCCAAGGGAGAGGGGGTGGAGTGGAATGGACTGGGAGTTTGGGGTTAGTAGATGCAAACTACTGCATTCAGAGTGGATAAGCAATAAGAATCCTGCTGTATGGCACAGGGAACTATATCTAGTCACCTGTGATGGAACATGATGGAGGATAATGTGAAAAAAAAGAATGCATGTAAATGTATAACTGGGTCACTTTGCTATACAGCGGAAATTGATAGAACATTGTAAATCAACTAATTTAAAATTTTTTTTAAATAAAGAACTGAATTCTGCTTATCACTTTTTACTTGAACTTGAGCTATGAACAGGTCTAACAGAAAAGGGTACAATGTTTTTTGATCTGTGAATCCAGTCAGATATCTCTACAAATAAACTAAATAAATTATCACTATTTTAATAGATAACTGTTTCTTGAAGCCGAGTCTTTCTTCTAAACTGGCTAGTCTGAATTTCACTATTAATTTAATATTACTTCTATTTATAAATCATTCTTCATAAACTGGAAGGATTGAGTTCTATAATCTAAGTATGAATTTGCATTCCCTGATGTTCAGTTTTTGGGGCCTGAGGTTGGCAGAGCTGTGGGACTTATATTTCAACATATCTCATATTCTCTTCTACCATGTAAGAACAAATACTGGCATTGAGACATTATCTTGAAACCTCCAAGTGGCATAATAATGGGGCAGGATGGGTGTACAAGTAGCAGAAAGGCAAGGAATGAGTATTAGAGATGACGGAAGAGAATAAGAAGGAAAAATATTTATTCTTCCTATGCCTATTTGGTGCTCTCAGACAATGTCTCAGACACGCTAATGTTAAAGGTGATGCAGCTGGGGATTTGGATAGAGTGGCAGAATGAACTCAGGTCTATCTATATGAAGGGCTTCCCTAAGACGTTCATGTGAAAAATATAAAACTTGCTTTGCCAAAGGGGGAAAAAAGATAAAATACAACTGGCTTTCTATTTTTTCACCAAATTTCAATGTTCTCTCTATGACAGGGACTATTCAAGACACAGAGGATAAAATGATAAAAAACATAATGGTCCCTACCTTCCTAGAACTTACAGTCTTGCTGGAGAAACAAAAATAATCAAATACATCCATAAATAAATGAAAACTATAGTAAGTGCAATGTAGAGAGGGTAAAATATAGCACAACTGGGGAACATGACCATTTGTGGTATATCAGGAAAGGCTTCCCTGCTCCCAGATGAGAGTCAAAGAATGAAAAACAATTTTCAAGGTGAAGGACGGTAGGATGGGGAGAGCTAGATACAGAGGGGCTATATTTCAGGCAGAGGAAACAGCATATGCAAAAGCTCTGAGGGAGGAAGAAGTTTGTTTGAGGATCTGAAAGAAAGCCAGTAGCCTAAGAGCAAGCAGGAGAAGAGCAGGTGATAAAGCTGCAAAAGCAGCCACATTTTGCTCTTTATTGCAAAAGAATGCAAAGCCATTAAAAGGGTTTAGCATTAATCCTTTATTCTAACTAAAAACCACTGGGCAACTAACACTTCATCTTTTCTACCTCTGAATACAAACTGAAAAAAAAAAAAAAAAAGAATCAGCATTTAACAGAACCTCTAAAATAAGCCAGAGGAGCCCCAAGTCAGAAAGTAGAAGGGATCATAGCTCTGAAGGAAGCCTAATGATATGGTTTTGTGCCCCCAAAATATTTGTTTGTCCACTATGTAGCTGGCCCTGGACTAGAAGAAAATGAGTGAAGGAGAATTCAAGGATCTGCTCTCAAGGATCTCATGGCTTGTGGGTAAAGGTTATTAACTGAAGAAAATATCGCCACTGCTACAACGGTGGTATGTGCTGGATGCTATGAGAATACAGTTCATTACCCTTCCTCTTTTTCCTTCCCGAAGGAGGAGGATTGCACATTTTAGGAAGCACTCATGTACTACCCAGTATTTCTAGGGACTCAACAAAGAATCAAGTGAATAAACAATAGCAAAGCATTTTTTTTTTTTTTTTTTTTGCTTTTTTTTAAGGCCACACCTGCAGCATATGGAAGTTCCCAGGCTAGGGGTCGAATTGGAGCTGCAGCTGCTAGCCTATGCCACAACCTACGCAGGATCTGAGCCTCATCTGTGACTTACACCACAGCTTGTGGCAACACGGGATCCTTTAACCCACTGAGGGAGGCCAGGGATTGAATCAGCATCCTCATGGATACTAGTCGGGATATTAGCACTGAGCCACAATGGGAATTTCCATGAAGCATAATTTAATTTGAGTGGATTATCAATAACTTTCCAGTTTCACAAAATGTAGAGTGAAACTACACAAGACTTGCTGGGTTTTTGTTTTTGTTTTGCTTTTTAGGGCTGCAGGTACAGCATATGGAAGTTCCCAGGCTAGGAGCTGAATCAGAGCTGCCTCTGCAGGCCTACACCACAACCACGGCAATGCAGGATTCAAGCTGCATCTGCAACCTACACAACAGCTCACAGCAATACCAGATCCTTAGCCCACTGAGTAAGGCCAGGAATCAAACGATACCAGTTGGGCTATTTTTGCTGAGCCACAACAGGAACTCCCCAGTTTGTTTCTATACAGCTAACAGACCCCCCCCCCAACACACACCCTTTACTGTGACCGCCTAAGTGATCACCTAATCTTCCCATGCTAGATAGAATCCTGGTAGAATGAAAGTATAACGCAGCTTTCCAGGACAGCTGAACCAACCCCAAAAAATTATAGTTTGAGAACTGAAGGCTCCTAGTCAATTTTCAAGGGCTTAAAAAAAAAAAAAAAAAAATCCAGTACCAGAAGCCCAGTAGACTTGTGATATAAGTAAGCCACAATGCTCATGAATGGAAGAGAATGGAAGTACATTTTGGATACACTAGCACAGCATGGCAAAGAAATCAGCCATCCCTTGGCCAGTTTCTCATCTTTCATTATCTTTGAGCTGATAAAATGTTCCCTGAATGTCTTTACGGCTTATACTTGGTTGAAATATAAGGAGAGAGAAAAAGGGGTAAATATAAAATTAGCTGGACTAGAAAGGAATAGAGAAGGAGGAACTGTGAAAACAAATGAAAGAAGAATTTCTGAGAACAATAATTTCATGATTCAGAAGGCAATGGCAGACCATAAGAAAACATGAAGGTTGAAGACTGTTGCAGTGTATTTACCTTCCAGCTCCTCCTCCCTCCTCTGGGCCCAGGACCCCTCCTAGCCACCCTATAAATACTTCTGCAAATTAGGGCACACTGTTGAGATTAAGATCCATGATGTCTTGTCATAGATTCAAGACATTAAAGTTTATTACATTATGCAAATGATTACATAATCATGTACCACTGTTTATTTTGCCCACAAATAAAGTCATCATTAACAAAAGCAACACAAGTTAATCTCCACTATTCTGTAGATGACAGCAAGTTATTTCAAACAAGATACATCTCGAAAGACTAATTACATTTTGATTTTTAAATAAAAAATGTTATTTTTCAAATGACTCTATCTGTAACTTAATGATGTTTCCTTTTACACATCCCTACTTTAGCTAAGCAATTCCTTTAAGCCCAGGAATGTAATATGTTACTTCTTAGTCCCAAACCACAAAAGGGCTTAAAACTCTAAAAAGTAATGGAAAAAAAATTCAGGAATGTTTTAAAATCTTTCCTTTTCCCAAAACTAAGTTGAAAATAGCAATTTCTCTTCCAAACCCCTCTGAAACTATTAATACTAAACTTTACCAATAGTGAATTTGGACCATATTCTTATGGGCCATTAGCTTTATGAAATAATCTTTTTTTTTTTTTTTTGATTTTTAGGGCTGCACCCACAGCATATGGAAGTTCCCAGGCTAGGGGTCCAATTGGAGCTGCAGCTACCAGCCTACGTCACAGCCACAACAATGCCAGTTCTGAGCCATGTCTGTGACCTACACCACAGCTCACAGCAACGCCGGATCCTTAACCCACTGAGCAAGGCCAGGGATCAAACCCAAAACCTCATGGATCCTAGTCAGATTTGCTTCTGCTGTGCCATGATGGGAACTCCAGTTTTATGAAATATTCTAACAAAGGCTTCCTTCATTGTGATGTTCTCCACTGCTTTAAAATAGTACATATATTTATTCAATAATTCCAGGACTCCTGCTCTATATGTTTTTATTAGGGTAACATGATACAATCTATTTAAAGGCTGTCCTCTGTATCTTAAATAAAAGCCTTTTTAGGTGTAATTTCAGCAATTTGTGTTGAATTATGAATTTCATGTTGTAAGGAGATATCATCTGTAAAGTGTTGTAGAAAAGAGAAATGGAAAGAGAGTGGTTTGGAAATTATTAAGAAGGAGCAACTGAGGAGTTCCCGTCGTGGCGCAGTGGTTAACGAATCCGACTAGGAAGCATGAGGTTGCAGGTTCGATCCCTGCCCTTGCTCAGTGGGTTAACGATGCGGCTTTGCCGTGAGCTGTGGTGTAGGTTGCAGACACGGCTCGGATCCCGCGTTGCTGTGGCTCTGGCGTAGGCCGGTAGCTACAGCTCCGATTGGACCCCTAGCCTGGGAACCTCCATATGCCGCGGGAGCGGCCCAAGAAATAGCAAAAAGACAAAAAAAAAAAAAAAAAAAAAAAGAAGGAGCAACTGAGACAGTTCTAACTAGAGAGTTTACTGAGGTACCATTCATAGTGAAAGTCTAGTTTTCACTAAATAATACATTCAACGTGGTTTAACTCAATTTGGACTCACTAGCTCTTAAGGAGTTAGTTTTAAAAGCCTGTCTTTGATGACCTTCTCAACTGCAGCTGGAAATCTGGACAGGATACAACCATCAATTTTGTAAATTCATAAGTAGCTATACTTTTATTTATTGTTTTTGAGATTACAGATGATTTTTATTTTATTCATTTTTTAAAGTTCTACTGCAATTAATTTACAAGGTAATGATAATTTCTGCTGTACAACAAAGTGATTCAGTTATACATGTACATACATTCATTCTCTCTCAGATTCTTTGCCCACATAGATTATCACAGAATACTGGGTAGAGCTCTCTGTGCTATACAGCAGGTCCCTGTTGGCCAATCATTCCATATATCTCAGTGTGGATATGCCAATCGCAAACCCCAGTCCACCACGTCCTCCCCCGCAATCTGTCCCCTCTAGTAACCATAAGGTTTTCAAAGTCTGTGAGTCTGTTTCTGCTCTGCAAATAAGTTCATCTGTATCCTTTTTTTTTTTTTTTTAGATTCTACATATGTGATATCATCTGATGTTTGTCTCTCATTGTCTAACTTCACTTAGTATGATAGTTTCTATGTCCATCCATGTTGCTCCAAATGGCATTATTTAATTCTTTCTTTATGGCTGAGTAATATCCCATTGTATATTTACACCACATCTTCCTTGTCCATTCCTCTGTCGAAGGACATTTAGGTAGCTTCCATGTCTTGGTTACTGTAAATACTGTTGCAATGAACACTGGGGTGTGTATATCTTTTTAAAATATGCTTTTCTCCAAGGGAACCCTCCTGCACTGTTGGTGGGAATGTAAACTGGTACAGCCACTATGGAGAACAGTTTGGAGATACCTTAGAAATCTATACATAGAACTTCCATATGACCCTGCAATCCCACTCTTGGGCATCTATCCGGACAAAACTCTACTTAAAAGAGACACATGCACCCGCGTGTTCATTGCAGCACTATTCACAATAGCCAGGACATGGAAACAACCCAAATGTCCATCGACAGATGATTGGATTCGGAAGATGTGGTATATATACACAATGGAATACTACTCAGCCATAAAAAAGAATGACATGATGCCATTTGCAGCAACATGGATGGAACTAGAGAATCTCATCCTGAGTGAAATGAGCCAGAAAGACAAAGACAAATACCATATGATATCACTCATAACTGGAATCTAATATCCAGCACAAATGAACATCTCCTCAGAAAAGAAAATCATGGACTTGGAGAAGAGACTTGTGGCTGCCTGATGGGAGGGGGAGGGAGTGGGAGGGATTGGGAGCTTGGGCTTATCAGACACAACTTAGAATAGATTTACAAGGAGATCCTGCTGAATAGCATTGAGAACTATGTCTAGAAACTCATGCTGCAACAGAAGAAAAGGTGGGGGAAAAAATGTAATTGTAATGTATACATGTAAGGATAACCTGACCCCCTTGCTGTACAGTGGGAAAATAAAAAAAATATATATTAATAAAAAAAAAGTTTCAACAAACACAAAAAAAAATAAAATAAAATAAAATAAAATAAAATATGCTTTTCTCCAGATGAATGCCCAGGAATGGGATTGCTGGATCATATGGAAGTTCTATTTTTAGTTTTAAGGAAGCTTCATACCATTTTCCATAATGGTTACACCAATTTACATTTCCCTCAACAGTGTAAGGGGGTCCCCTTTTCTCTGCACCTTCTCCAGCATTTACTGTTTGTATATTTTTATTTATTTATTTATTTATTTATTTATTTATTTAGTACTCTATGGCTGTACCTACAGCATATGGAACTTCCCAGACTAGGGGTCGAATTAGAGCTGCAGCTGCTGGCCTACGCCACAGTAACAGCAATGCAGAATCTGAGATATGTCTGTAACCTATGCCACAGATCATGGCAATGCCAGACCCTTAACCCATTAAGTGAGGCCAGGGATCAAACCCACATCTTCATGAATACTAGTTGGGTTTTTTACTACTGAGCCACAACAGGAACTCCCTTGTTTATAGACTTTTTGATGATGATGGCCAAGAATGGCCATCTGGCTGGTGTAAGGTGATACCTCATAGTAGTTCTGATTTGCATTTCTCTAATAATTAGTGATGTTGAGTATCTTTTCATGTGTTATTGTGGCCATTTGTATGTCTTCTTTGGAGAAATGTCTAAAAGGAATCCAAATTGGAAAGGAAGAAGCAAAACTATCACTGTTTGCAGATGACATGATAATAATATACCTAGAAAATTCTAAAGATACTACCAGAAAACTGTTAGAGCTCACCAACGGATTTGGTAAAGTTGCAGGATACAAAATTAATACACAGAAATTGATTACATTTCTATATATTAACAATGAAAGATCAGAAAGAGAAATTAGGGAAACAATCCCATTTACCATCATATCAAAAAAAATAAATAAAATAAAATACCTCAGAATAAACCTACCCAAAGAGACAAAAGAGCTGTACCCTTAAAACTATAAGACATTGATGAAAGAAATCAAGGAGGACACAAACAGATAGAAAGATATGCCATGCTCTTGGATTTGAAGAATAAATAATGTCAAAATAACTACACTACCCAAGGCATTCTACAGATTCAATGCAATCCCTATCAAATTATAAATGGCATTTTGCACAGAACTAGAACAAAAAAATTTTTAATTTGTATGGACACACAAAAGACTCTGAATAGCCAAAGCCATCCTGAGAAAGAAAAATGAAGCTGGAGGAATCAGGCTCCCTGACTTCAGACTATACTAAAAAGCTACAATCATCAAAACAGTATGACACTAGCACAAAAACAGAAATATAAATCAATAGGACAGTATGGAAAGCCCCAGAAATAAACCCAAGCACCTATGGTCAACTAATCTATAACAAAGGAGGCAAGACTATACAATTGAGAAAAGACAGTCCCTTTAATAAGTCGTGCTAGGAAAACCAGAGAGCTATACATAAAAGAATGAAATTGGAACACTCTCTAACATCATACACAAAAATGGTAGCTGTACTTTTAAATAATTCCTAAGTCAAAGATAATAGCTTGGCAATATTAGTTGTGAAAATAAAGGCATCATTTGTGGGTATTCAATTGTGTTTCCTTCCATGGGAAAAGCCCACGACACTCATGTAGGTAGAAGTTCTTAAACCATGTTCTGAGAGCTTTCATATATTTTACAGCTGCCTGAACAAAGGAGCCATGTACTACCAGCACATGCCACCTCCTGAACATTAGCCTGCAGACATTTTACCATATGCTGGGATCCAAACATCTGTGAAAGAGCTCAAATAATGAAAACTTATAGGGTCACGAGCATTGTTTAGGGACAGAATAGTCCTTAGAATTCATATAGTCCAGCTGCCATAATTTACAGTAACAAAACCAAAGCTCAGAGAAATTACATGACTTGGCTAAATTTTCAGAGCCTATAAATACCAAAGACAAGCTAAAAATTCAGGTTCATCTAACTTTTGGTTCAGCATTTTTACTTCTGTGTTATGCAAGCTCTCAAAAAAAAAAAAAAGAAAAGAAAAGGAGATACATTTATTCCCAATGGAGCTAATATTCAAGTGTGAGGGCAAAAAATACAAAAATTTTATAAACAAAATTAATATATGATAAGTGTCAGGTGGTAGCAAGTGCTCTGGAGAAAAATGAAGCGGAATAAAGGGATGAAGAATGAAGAAAGATATTTTTATATCGAGATATTCTTTTATATCAAGTGGTCAGTAATGAGGAAAAATTTAGGCAGACAACTGAAGAAAGCAATGGAATCAAGCCAAGTAATTATCCAGCAGTAAAGTATTCCAGGAAAAAGAAGAGAAAGTTAAAAACATTTTAGGGCAGGAATGTGCTATGCATATTCTAGAAAGAAACAAAAAGCCAGAGAAGAGTGAATAAAGGTGAAGTGTGATGGGAAATATCAGAAACACAGTGTGGTATCATGACATTTAGACCTTTGGCTTTTTTTCGAAGAGAGGAAAGTCACTGGAAAGTTTGAGTAGAAAAATATCATGATCTAACTTCCATTTTAAAGGGTCCCTCTGGCTACTGTGTGGAGAATAAGAAGCTACTAACATTTAAGACAAGGGATGATGGTGGCTTGAAATAGGGCAATAATGGACAAAGGAAGGAGAAATTGTTGGATATATTTTGAAAGCAGGGGACAAGAGATTTTCCTGAGACTAAATGAAAGCTATGAGAAAAGGAATTAATTGTTTTTTTTTCATTCTGAGCAATTTGAGTAATAAAGTTGCTATTTAGTAAAATGGAGAAGATAGTAGGAGAAGCAGACTTGGAGCAGAGCATGAAGGTTCCAAATTGGATGAGGTAAATTTGAGATATATTATGTTGGACTTTCGTCAATAGCTAGAGAAAAGCTTTCTCTCTCTCTTGTCTCTCGACCTTTGATCAAAAGTTAGCATTAGTCCCTTTCCCCCCATCACCATCACCATCATTAGCAGTCTCCTAAAACACAGTCCATCCCAAAGGGTCCCTTTCCAAACTAGGCAAAACAGGTTTATACCTTGTACCTCACTTCACAGTATTTGCTGCATGTGAAGTCTCTGTTCAATAGCTGTCTCTCTTACCTGCTAGACTGTAAGTGCCAGAAGGATAGTCCCATAGTTCAATCATCATTATATCCTTAGCTCTTACTATACAGTGGGCACTCAGTGTATACACGTTTTATCCTTTTTTTATTCAAAACATTTTCATCTAAAATTAAGGAAAGAGTGAAATCATCTGAACATCTGATTATTAATATATTATCATTTTTAAACTTCTAAAGCTTCACCTACATGTACTAAAGAAAATGACAACTAAAATCTACATTTTTTTGTTTTAGCTTTAATAATTTCTAACATACCTCAAAAGCGCTGCCTAAAGAAAAAAGCTAAGTGAGGAACTTAGAAGTCTGCCGTATTTCTGAATAATGCACAAAGAGAAATGATTTATAAGTGATTGAAAGATGGTATACTTGAAAAAGGAAAAAAAAAGTAGTACATTTTTTCATTTGTCATATTCTCAGATTCTTACACACAAACTATTTCCACCAAAATGTTTTCAAAAGTGTAGAAGTGATTATTGCTGTTTTCCATGTATACCAGAATTACTACACCTAAAATAAATCACTGACATGTAAAATGATACAACATATGTTATTTACCTAAGCTCTGGTGCCTATCTACAGTAAGCTGATAATTTAGTATATATGAAAGATTTAAAACAAGAACAAAAATTAACCCGTAAAGTTGGCACCTCATTTCATTTTCTCCAAGCTTATAGATTCAGTTTTCTGAAGATCTGAGCCTGATTTTTATGTATACTGCTACGGTCCGCAGACACATGGCATCAGTTTCACAAGAAGACCACAAGCTGTTTTCCAAAGAACATTAATATCACCAAGTGTGTTAATAGATATCTCACTGAAAAAGAGTTTGCTCATTAAAAACAATTTTTTGAGACATGTAAATAGCCAACATACATTTCTCTTGGGGAATAAAAATCCACATTCACTTTTAAGGATTTTGAAGACAGTAAAATTGTTAACTTTACTGAACCTGTGGCTTCCCAGATACAGTTAACAATGGATCCATTTTCTCACACACCAGCTACTAAAATCTCATACGACACTAGTGTACATCCATAGGCTTTAAGAAATGCTGGCTTCAAATATAGTCATGATTTGCATAGTTTGACATGTGCATTTTTATTCACATCCTTTCTTAAAATACATAAATAAATAAAAGGCAAAAATATAGATCTTTATTGAATCAACTGAACCAAATTTTGAATAACTGAATAAGAGAGGAAGTCCTAAAAGCTAGGATACTTAAGTGAACAAGGTATATTAGCCTTAACTATTATTATTTGCAGTTTAATTTATTCTGGATTTTACTTCCAAACATAATTAAAATATAGCTATGTCACCCTGAATTCTTCCCTTGGAGATATCCCAACTCCAATCTGGTATGTACCCTTCTAGATAATTATTCTCAAATTTAATCTTCATTAGAGTTACTTGGAATGTTCATTCAAAATGCAATTTCCGGGAGTTCCCGTCGTGGCGCAGTGGTTAACGAATCCGACTAAGAACCATGAGGTTGCGGGTTCGATCCCTGCCCTTGCTCAGTGGGTTAACGATCCGGCGTTGCCGTGAGCTGTGGTGTAGGTTGCAGATGCGGCTCGGATCCCGCGTTGCTGTGGCTCTGGCGTAGGCCAGTGGCTACAGCTCCGATTCGACCCCTAGCCTGGGAACCTCCATATGCCGCGGGAGCGGCCCAAGAAATAGCAAAAAGACAAAAAAAAAAAAAAAAAAAAAAAAAAAGACAAAATGCAATTTCCTGGGATCCACACTGAAGTTACTGAATCAGAATTCCTAAGACTAAGACTCAAAATTTTGCATTTTTAGAAAACATCTTAAGTGTCCATCAATGGATAAAGAATAAGAAAGATGTGGTACATAAATACAATGGAATACTACTCAGTCATAAAAAAGAATGGAAGTTTGCCATCTGCAACAACATGGATGTGCTTGGAGGGTATTATGCTAAGTAAAATAAGTCAGACAGAGAAAAACAGTGTGTATGATATCACATATGGAATATGAAAAATAAAACTAGTGAATATAACAAAAAAAATAGATTCACAGATACAGAGAACAAACTAGTGGTTACCAGCAGGGAGAGGGAAGAGGGAAGGGGCATTAGGGGTAAAGGATTAGAAGTACAAACTATTATGTGTAAAATAAGCTACAAGGATGTAATGTACAGCACAAGGAATATAGCATATAATTTATAATAATTTTAAATGGCGTATAACTTTTAAAAATCATGAATCACTATATTGTACATCTATAACTTATATAATATTGTACACCAACTATACTTTAATAAAAACAAACAAACAAAAATCAGACAAATAGCAAACATTCTATATGATTCAGGAAATTCTGTCTCTAGAACTTTAATCTCTCTTTTGGTCAAAAAAATTATTTCAGGTGCGTGCAGGTAACAGACTTTTCTATCACAGCTCCAGATTGCCTCACACCACCTCGTTTATGCTGATTAAACTAAATAAAGAAAAAGTCTACATTAGCCATTCCGGATAGTTTACAGTAGGAAGATACAATATTTCCTCTAATATGTTGTCTTCTTACACCAGACCACCAAAACAAAAAAGGAAAAGTACCACTCTGAGGCTCTCTTTTGCTATTAGCAAGAAATTACATGTCTTTTTTTTTTTTTTTTTTTTAAGATCAGAAAAGGGTATCTTTCTACTTTCTGAAAAGAAATTAAAAGTTTCTCCCCCACATACTATCTATTCAGCCTCTACTTTGATACTAATTGCTTAAGAGGTGCCTTTATCAACTAAATTTCCAGCTAGTCTCTGTCAAAACTACTTGCTAGAACAATATGAAATGTATCCAAGCAGGACATTCTGGACTCCCATTCTCACCACACGGTTTCATTCTGCCATTTTACCAACCACTTTAACTCTGAACATATTTTGTGTTTTCAATTTTACCTTTCTGTTTATCCATTGATAACTCACCAGCATGAGCATTTAGTATAAGGTACACAAATTAATTAGTAGAATATGGAAGAACTGTATTGGCAATAAAGTGAACCTGGAAAGGTAAGTCATTCTGAAATAAAAGAGAGAAAGGACTCTTTGATTTTCTCAAGATTTGACTAAGAAATAAGTACAAATTATTTTCTAATTCAATTTATCCAATAACACATTATTACTGATAAGAATAATTTAAAGAAAACAAAATTGACAAGGGCTTAATTACATATGGTAAATATCAGATTGCGATGTTTGAACTCGGTAAATTGTGCTTATTAGAAACAATGGCCAAAAGGAAAACTCAAAAATGAAGATATAATCTCATTGAGGTGGGGGGGGACCTACTTTGCAATCAAAACATCTTTGCAAAGATTAGGTGGAAGACAAATGATTTTAATGAAAAAGTTTCAATAGATAAAAATTTAAATAAAAAAATTAGAAATTATTTAACTGCCCTAAAGAACAAATTGACTAAGATACTTTTTCAAAGAAAATTCTTCAGTATTGATTCAATGCTGGAGAAAAAAAAAAAAACCTGCAAATTATATAAAATCAACATATCTTTGCAGTTAAAAATGTGAAGTCAAAATACCAACCAGGTCAAATTGTCAGGGTAAAAATACCCTGCCTTTATACAGTGAACATCGTATTTTCTAGCATAAAATCAGGCCTCTCCAAAGGCAAATGTGGAAAAAAAATAAATAACTCATAAAGAGAGATGTTGAGAAACCTGTATGCTTTAGCCTTAAATCTTGGATAGATAGAGAAAAAATGAAAAGAAAAAAAAAGTGTCCCTTAGAAATTCCTAAATGCAAGCCTATCCTCTTAATGGTTCAGGGCCATACAGTATACTACCTATACAGACACAAAACTCAAAACGTAGCTTAAAGTGGTCCCAGCTTTGCAGAGCCCCAAGTACTTATCAGAAACAAACATCAACACCTCTGTGGAAGCATGTACCTAAATACTAGTCCTCAAGTAATCCTTCCAAGGAATGTGAGGTAGCAATTTTTAAAAATCACTAAACTCCTGTAAGTTACCACAAGCAACAGTCAGCACAAATAGCAAACTACAAATAAATCTACGAACTCTGCAAGTATCGGGATTATCATGCATAAAATATAAAACACTTAAACAATAAAGGAGGGACACAGAACACAATGAAAAAGAGCACCTTGGTCAAATGTGACCAGTCAGATTTTCAAGGGAAACAAATATCCAGAAATATTAATCATAAAATTTAAAATATAAGTTTAAATGGCAGACTGGACATACCTGCAGAAATAATTAGTAACCTAAAAGACAGAACTGAAAAAATTAGAGTGAAACACAGAGTGGCAAGTATTAGACTGTACAAAAGAGATTAATTGACAAAGAAGATACATCAAATTGGAATTCCCAGAGGAGAGGCTAACAAGTGTGAAAAAGAGGCACTGCCTGAAGAGTTAATGACAGACAATGTTTCTCATAAACGCATCTTAAATGAAAATTATATTTGAGAGCTCACTCTAAGAAAAAAAGAGAATGCAGAATGACATAAGACACAAAAAATAAAGACAGCTAAGGCGCTCCCGTCATGGCTCAGCAGCAATGAACCCAACTGGTATCTATGAATATGCAGGTTTGATCCCTGGCCTTGCTTAGTGGGTTAAGGATCTGGCATTGCCGTGAGCTTTGGTGTAGGTCACAGATGCGGCTCAGATCTGTTGATCTTGTGGCTGTGGCACAGGCTGACAACTGCAGCTGTGATTCAACCCGTAGCCTGGGAGCTTCAGTGAACAGCCAAGTATCACCACAAGAACAGAAGAGAAAAGATAAAAAGAATTTATCTCTCAGAATAAATTAAAAGAAAATTCATTTGACCTTGACACTTGGAACAGCATTTATATACAATTATTTCGATCTTCAGCCTTGGAGGATCCAATCAAGTCTTCAAAAAAACAGTTTTGGGAAGTCCAATTAGGCCATTTCGTTTTTAACAAAGACCTACATTAGGATCTGTTTTCACTAAGCTAAAGAAATCTGAGCAGGATTTTTGCTTTTATGGAAAATCTGTTGCCATACTAAGTCTTCCCTAAAAGCAACATGAACTTTCAGGAAGTGGGGATACTCTTCCCTTTATGCCACTTTGGCTTACAAAAGGTTCCATAGGAATGCTCTACATTTCACCAGCAGGTGAAACCTATATATTTGTATTTCATTTGGGGGTTTCTTCTATATTCTGGTTGGTTTCAGTTGTTTATTTTAGGGATAAGTGAGCAGTACATGAAATATTATTATGGTTCTAAGATCAGAGTTATACAAAAATATGAACTCAGAGAAGTATATCATATCCCTGCTACCTGAATCTCACTGCCCACTTCTTTCCATTCCTTTCCCACTCATCCTCTATAAACAGCCAATCTTTTTAGTTTCTGATTTAGCCCAAGTGTATTTATTTTGCAAATCTAAGCAGATACCTGCGTGTTTCTCCAGGATCCCCGTCTTGTTTATATGAGGGACAGAATATTATAAATACTCTTTGGCCTTTGCTTTTTTAAACTAAACAGGATGTCCTAGAAATCATACCTTATCAATCTGTGGATAGCTTCCTGTTCTTTTTAACAGGTGCGTAATATTCCATGTAGAAGTAATCTAGCTTACTTAATCACTCTCCTATGTATGGACATTGTAGCTGTTTCCAATATTTTACAATTACTAACTATGCAATAATGAATAACCTTCTACATATACATTTTTGGTTTTTTTGGAGGTATACCTTTAGGATAGACAACTACAAGGGAGATTGTTGGACTAAAAGATGAATGCATCTGAAATTTTGTTGCAAATTTCCCTCCAGAAGGGAGGGTGGTATCAATTTGCATTCCCACCAGCAACATATGAACATGCCCATTTCTGCACAGCTTTGCCAACAATTTATGTTGTCATATTTTTTTAAATATTTGACACTCTTAGGTGAGAAACAGTATCTCAATGTTGTTTAAATGTGTGTTTCTCAAATTACAAATGAATTTGAGTATTTGTTCACATATTTGAAAGTCATTTTTATATATCTTTTTTTATAATGATTTTTATTTTTTCCGTTGTAGCGGGTTTACAGTGTCCTGTCAATTTTCTACTGTAAGGCAAGGTGACCAAATTAAAATGGGAAAAAAGACAGTCTTCTCAATGGTGCTGGGAAAACTGGACAGCTGCATGTAAATCAAAGAAACTGAAACACACCCTCACGCCATGCACAAAAATAAACTCAAAATGGCTTAAAGACTTAAATGTAAGACAAGACACCATTAAGCCCCTAGAAGAGAACACAGCCAAAACATTCTCTGATATCAACCTTACAAATGTTTTCTCAGGTCAGTCTTCCAAAGCAACAGAAATAAAAGCAAAAATAAACCAATGGGACCTAATCAAACTGACAAGCTTTTGCACAGCAAAGGAAACCATTAAAAAAAAACAAAAAGACAACTTACAGAATGGGAAAAAACAGTTTCAAACGATGCAACAGACAAAGATTTAATCTCTAAAATATATATCATTTTTAATGAATTTTCTGTCATGTTTTTTCCCATTTTTCTATTGGGTTTTCAATTATTTGTTCCTTGATTTTTAAGAGTTCTTTATATATTAGGAACATTAGCCCTTTGTGGTGCAGGTTGTGAATATTTTATCCCAGTGTGTCTGATGTCTTTTAATTTTATTGTATTAGTTGCCATATTTTTTATTTTTACATCATCAAATTTATAAATCTTTTTATTGTCACTAGAACTTGAGTCAGGGTAGAAAGACTTTCCCTATATAAGATGAAAGAGAAATTCAAGCATATTTTATTTTTGTACTTACATGATTTTCAATTTTTACATTTAGGTCCCTGATCCATTTGGAATTAATTTTTTTTTTTTTTTTTTTTTTTTTGTCTTTTTGCTATTTCTTGGGCCGCTCCCACGGCATATGGAGGTTCCCAGGCTAGGGGTCCAATCGGAGCTGTAGCCACCGGCCTACGCCAGAGCCACAGCAACACGGGATCCGAGCCGTGTCTGCAACCTACACCACAGCTCACAGCAACACTGGATCGTTAACCCACTGAGCAAGGGCAGGGACCGAACCCGCAACCTCATGGTTCCTAGTCGGATTCGTTAACCACTGCGCCACGACAGGAACTCCTGGAATTAATTATTTTGTATGTTGTGAAATACAGATCTAATTTTACCTTTTTCCCAAAGGCTACACAATTTATCCTCATACTCTTAATCAAATGTCCATATTTAACCCAGTTATTAGAGATGATGCCTTGGTCCTATACTGAATTTCCATATCTGTTGGGGGTTAATTCTGGAATTTCTATTCTATTCCACTTGTTTCTACTCATGTGCAAATACAATACCATTTTAATTCTAAAGGCTTGGAGTTCCTGCCATGGTGCAGCAGAAATGAATCCGACTAGGAACCATGAGGTTGCCATTCAATCCCCAGCCTCGCTCAGCGGGTTAACGATCCAGCCAGCCTTGCTGTGAGCTGTGGTGTATAGGTCACAGACCTGGCTCAGATCTGGCATGGCTGTGGCTGTAGCATAGGCTGGCAGCTGTAGCTCCAATTCGACCCCTAGTCTGGGAACCTCCATAAGCCACGAGTGTGGCCCTAAAAAGAAAAAAAAAAAAAAAAAATCTAAAGTCTGGTAAATTTAGTTTACCTTTCATGTTTTTCTATGTTCTCCCAACAATTCTTTAATGTTTATTTTTCCATAGGAATTTCAAATCAATGTATTTAATTTTAAATTAATATGTTGATGTTTTATTGATATTATATTTGTTTTATAAATTAATTTAGGGGAAACTCACATCTTTATCACTTAAGGCATATCACTTAAGGCATCCTCTCCAAGAATAAGGTATGTCTTTTTTCCAGAGAAGATATTCAACTGGCCAACAGGTACACTAAAAGGTGCTTAACATCACTAAACATCATGGAAATGTAAATCAAAACTACAATGAGATATCATCTCACACCTGTTAGAATGGCAACTATCAAAAAGGCAAGAAATAACAAGTATTTGTGAGGATGTAGAAAAAAGGGAAATTTTGTGCACTGTTGGTGGGAGTATAAATTTTTACAGCCCTATTGAAAACAATATTAGAGTTTCATCAAAAAATTCAAAACAGAACTGTATAATCCAGAAATCCCACTTCTGAGTGTATGTCTGATGAAATGAAATCAGTATTTTGCAGAGATATCTGCAAACCCATCTTTACTGCATCATTACTCACAATAGGCAAGACATAGAAACAACCTATGGAATGGATGAAAAAGACGATGTGAGATATTTAGAAATATATATAGATATGTAGAAATAGAAATATAGATGGATATATAAAGGAATACTATTCAACCATGCAAAAGAAAGAAATTCTGACATTTGCAACAACATGGATGAACCTTGAGGGAACTATGCATTATGCTAAGTAAAACAAGTTAAGCAAAGACAAATACTGTATGACACGCATGTGTGCAATAACATATATGTGTAATACAGCTGTGTTCCCAGTTGACTCTCTAAAAAGTTGGTCTCCCTAACCTACATGCTGTTTCATAACATGAATTTTTCAATTACTATTCTCTACCTCTGTCAATAAATTTTCATTTCCTCTGATACGGTCTGCATTCAAATTACCCCAGCTGTCCCAAAAAATATTAAACTGTTTTACCCAAACTAGCACAGAACCCAGGTTCCTGTATTACATTTGGTTGGAATGTCTGTTAGGAGTTCTTTTAATCCAACACAACTCTGTCCCCTCCCATTTTTTCCATAGGAGATGAACTTGCTGAAGAGACCAAACTAGTAGTCCGGCAGCATGTCTTAACCCTCTGATTTGGCTGACTGATACTATGGGGTGGCACTGAGCTCAGTTCTTCTACCGCCTCTGTTTCCTATCTGTCTCTCCCTAAACTCCATGGTAAACTTCTAATGATCCAGGATTGGAACCTGTTCATTTTTGTATTCCACAAAACAACAACATGCCTGGCCCAGGCACAGTCAAGTTTTGCATTTGTCTTTTTTTAAATAAAATATGTCCTGAATTGATATGTGAAAGGTCAAGATTTTCCTAAGAGTTAGTAGCAAGATCAGGCATTTGTTTCAGATACTGTAGCCTAAAATTTCCTTCTCTCCCTCCCTCTCTCTTTTTCTGACACACACACACACACACACACACACACACACACACACACACACACACACACACACCCTAGAAAACAACATTTGAAACTACAAAAACAGAATGATGGTATATGGTTTTTGATGTAGGTGGGAACCCGGAGGAGTAGCTAGGAAAATCTGAAGCAGAATGCGAATGACAGTGATTACACAGCAACAGGTAGTGTTTCCGCAGCAAATGGGCACTGGGCATAAACGTATCCAGAAATCACACATCATTTTGACAGAGGAAATTAAGGTACAAATGCAGCATGGAAATGATAAGCCAACCTATCACTTATCTGAAAAAGTGATTGTGAAGGAAGTTAACTGAAAAAAATAAATCATAATAGTAATGAGTACCTTATGTTCACAAATAAGCATGGACAAGCACTCAAAATAATTGTCCTAAATCTTTATTTCAGCTCTCCCACTGTTGTGTGTTATTTTCAATAAAGCATTTACTTTTCTGCACCCCGCTCTCCATCTATAAAGTATAGATAACATTTTGTTATTGCCTTAAGTAGACCTGTTGGCTTCCTTAAACTGATCACGCCTCACCTTTCAAGGAAGACAGGGAAAGGAAGGTGTTCTTGTGGGGTGTCCTTGTCTTAGACCCCAGCTCTTAGCTCCTTATATTCATCTTTTCCATGAGACTTTCCCAGGGGAACCCTGGGGATTGTCCTTACATTGCCATCCAAAGACTCAGGGCTCGGTTTTGTTACAAGAATTGAGGAGTTTCTTTAGAGGCTAATGACAAAGAGAGGCAAAAGCAAAGCTCAAAACAATGAAAAAAATTAGGGATTTTGCTTTCTACGAAAGTAATTACCGCATGTAGTCGATTCTCTTACATTTGGACAACAATAAGATAAAACCTGTGACTGGGCTCTTTGAAATTTTATTCAGTAAAAACTATTCACACTGTAATTTCTTCCATTTCCTCTTTGTAGTATTCAGTATTGCTTATACACTATACAAAGTACAGTGATTTATTATTTTGTTTTTCCTTAATTTCTCAAAGCACCTTCCACCTATTTTCTTATTATGATTTCTACAGGCTATATTCTACACCTTGACTGATTTCTTATTTTTTTCAGTACCGATGAGTCAGATATCCCTTAATATATTGTACATTTTTTTACTCTTGCTTACTGTTTTTTAACTTTGTTATAGAATTTATTTGAAACCTTGGAGGACATAAAAAATTGCCAGTCATGCTTTCTGTCATATACTATGCCAAACAGAGCAATAAAGGTTCAAATCAGATATATGATTAAAAACCAAAAAAGCAAACGGCAATGGTAAAGACCATAACCAAACAGAATGAACAAAAATTCACTATAGTTGTTTCTTTGTTCCAGAAAGTTGACTGCAAAGCCAGTCTTCCATTGTATCTAGAGGAAAGCAGCACTCAGCGTTGAAGTACCAGAAGCAAACACTCCTTATGTACTTTACAAATCAGGCTGGATGACAACACTGTAGAAATGAACAATGTCAAATCATTATGCAGAGTCTCTTTATTCTAGTTATATATCATTCTAAATATTGACAAAATTCTTCTTAGACATTTCATAATAGCCATTCTTTTAAAAAAATCTGTAGTAATCACTAAGTTTTGTATAAATCCTGGCATGTTAAAGCTTTCAGTACTCTTAGGGCACAATATTGCCCTAAAGGAAAATACCCTACAATTTGACAGAATAGAAAGGTAAATTAGGTATCACTTAAGATACTTTAAGAAGAAAAGGAAATTCACATGTTTTTGAACTACTACTAGACGTCAAGTAGTATGTATTTTTTCATATATCATTTATTTTAAATTTCACAAGAACCCCATGAAATCACTGAAGCTTGGCAATGTTACTTAATTTTCCCAGGATCATACAGCTAGAAGAAATGGAACCAGGACTGAGACCAGGTCTGTGTGATAAATCCATACTCACTTCAGCAGCCCAGGTTGCAATGCTATAGGACTCTTGTTTGTATAAAATAGCTTAACTGGTCTGCTTAAGAAGCAGCAATTACCCCTTTCCATCTCTCTTTCTGCTTACCTGAAATTCTTATCTCCATTAGCCTGATGACACAATCAGAAGACAAAAGTTTTAGAAAGAAGACCATTAAGATTTGTTACCCAGAAGGGCAAGGACTGCTTATCCCTGTGGCACTTTTTCCACAGCAAAAGTTAGTTGATCACACATGATATACTCTGGCTTTAAAAAAATGCCAAATTTGGGGAGTTCCCTGGTGGCTCAGTGGGTTAAGGGTCTGGTATTGCCACTGCTGTGGCACGCATTCAATCCCTGGCCTGGAAACTTTTGCACACCATGGGGGTGACCAAAAAAAAAGGGGGGGGGTTAATATGATTGGACAGGTAAGAATTCATGGGGGTGCAACAAAATATCAAAAACAATAAGGGATATCACAAAGAGAGCAAAAGGGGGTGGGGCATCCATTCCTTAACAGGCTAGAGGCTGGACGTAGATAGTGAATGGAAATGGCTCATTGAGGGGGAGGAAGTTGTAGAAAGGCAGTGAAGGCAAGAGGACAAACCCTAGGAAATATGGTAGCCCTGACCAAGAGGACTTTACAGAAGCAGAGAAAGTGATCATTGAAGTACCGTGGAAGGAAACTATTTTCCATAAAATATAAGCACACATAAAAAGGGATTTCAAATCACCATTGCTCATCCCAAACTTAAAAATACTTTAAATCAAAGAAAGAACATAGATGTACATGTGCATAATTTACATGTTCTTGTTCTACTTTGCCACTACTGTTCTCCCCCCCCATCAGTAGCATAATATAATAAGAAGTATTTTGAATTTATGATCAGGAGCCTGCACCAAGGCATTTGACTACCTGATTAGCATTTTAATTTCAACATGTCCAAAGCCAAAGTAATCATCCCTTTCCTCTCCTCCAAGACTCTCCCATAACAGCAACCTGTCCCTCCAATACTTTGTTTCTCTTAGCGACAGATTACCATTCTTGAGCAACTCAAATCAGAAATTTAGGAGTCATTTCAGACTGTCTGTCTCAGATTTATATGCAGTCAATCTCTAAGTCCCATCAATTCTATCTCTAAGCAGCTCTCCAGTCTTCCCCTCATCTCCATCCCCATTAATATATCTTGATTCAAGTTCTCATTATTTTTCCTTTGAATTATTATAATGCTTCCACACTGCTGATGGTGCTCTTTCTAATATGCAAATTTGATTCATTTGCTTCCCTCTTTAAAATCCTTTAGTCACTCACCATCCCTTTCAAGATAAAATTACAACTTCTGAACATCATGTACAAGGCCCTTCATAGTCTAGTGTCTACATGGATATTCAGACTCTTATTTGACCATGATGACACATTCTACAAAGGAGCTATACCAAATTATTTGTACTTCCTTGGGCAGAACAGATTGTCTTTGATCCATGTCCCTTTACTTCAAATGTCATGCTAACTTCAACCACTCCTTCTGCTCATCCTTTAAGACTCATATAGCTTAAGTAATACCTGTGCTTAGTGGCACCATGCACTAATCTCATAAAATTATAAGTACTTATAAAATGTATTTGTGAATAAATGAGTGTCTGGAAAAATCTAAAGTGAGGCCCCGATTCTGTCATTTACTAATCCCAACTTACTTAACCTGGTAGAGTCTTCCTCAGCTGAAAATAAGTGCCCTGGATTAAGTTATATCCCAGGGCAAAAATCACTGCACGCACATGAGATTCAGTAAAGCACTCCAGGAGACAGTACTATTTTCCAGGGTGAAATAGCTTTCTCTAATCTTTGAGAATGATTCCTTGAGAATCCCTTTAACCTATTCCCAGTCCTCACTCCAGCCCATTCAACTCTCAGTCATTATGTTATTTCTTTGTATTCATACTAATTGTTACTGCCCCAACACACTTGTCATATCAATTTCTGCACAACCTGAACATGGGAAATAATGCTAGACAATGATTTCAACTATCTGCAAGTAACAAAATTAAGAAATTTGCTACACCTTTCTTCAATATACAGTGTGCTAAGTTCTTCCCTCTGGGAAGACAATCAGACCCTTCTAGAACAAGAAAACTTATGAAACAGGAACTTAAGAAACTTAATTAAACTTTGGAATGTTAGGAAACATGGCTCTGATGGCTGCTCTGATAATGTATTTTTTTTTGCAAAGAGCTTCTAACTTTTGATTCTGCTCAAGCCTTATTCTGAAATCTTGGGTCATCATTTTCAGCACAAGACCTGCTTTCTTCAATGTTAAATACAACCACCATTGCTTAATTTCTCAAATATTAACTGCCATACATCAAGTTATCTAGAAGCAGATCCTAAGAGGAAGAGTGGTGCCATGCAATTTATTAAGGAAGTTCTCTGAGGAGCAACAGAAGGAGAGCAGGGAAATAAGATGGGGGATGGAAAGTCACTATGCAAGAACACGTTGGATTCCGACTAAAATCCCCTACAGCCCTAGCAGACCAACAGGGGATGGGAGGGGTGCTTCAAGTTGAGCTGCTTGGATGGCCCAAGGGTAGTGATTCCAAGAAGACTGCAAATGTGAAATATAAACTCACTGAACCTGCATCAGATGTGAGACAGGAACAGCCACCAAACTCTTAAAAGAATTGCCAGGTGATCTGTGTGGAGCACCAATAGCCATCCACTTTTATTTCTCTGGGCCACCCCCGAGGCACATGGAAGTTTCTAGGCCAGGGATTGAATCTAAGCCATAGCTGGGACCAGAGCTGCTGCAGTCAGATTTTTAACCCACTGTGCCACAGCGGGAACTCCCCGTCCACTTTTCATCTCTGATCATACATCATCGGACCTTTAATATTTTCTTATATCCAGTAGATACTCAAAAAATATTAGCCAATAACAATCAAACCATGGGCATTCATGTTGTGGCTAGGCAGGTTACAAAACCCAACTAGTATCCATGAGCATCCAGGTTTGATCACCCGGCCTCACTCAGTGGGTTAAGGATCCGGCAACACTATGAGCTGTGGTGTAGGTCACACACACAGCTTGGAT
The DNA here is from genome assembly GCF_054392235.1 of Sus scrofa. Taxonomy (NCBI): domain Eukaryota; kingdom Metazoa; phylum Chordata; class Mammalia; order Artiodactyla; family Suidae; genus Sus; species Sus scrofa. The sequence continues at coordinate 19,361,692 of NC_139391.1, forward strand.
CCTGAGTTGCTGTGGCTGTGGTCGAGGGCAGTGGCTATAGCTCTGATTCGATCCCTAGCTGGGAACCGCTATATGCCACCGGTACAGCCCTAAACAGAAAAAGAAAAAAAAAAAATCAAACCATAATCAAACCTCAACTAATAAAAGAATGGAATCCTTTAACTAAGTCTTTAATCAGCTTCCATAAGATTTAACTAGATAATAAGATAACATTTCAAATTTAAATGGCATTTTCAGTATATATAGATACCACAGTGTCCTTAATATAGAATGTCCTCTCTTCTACTAAATAAGTCTAAAAAGTTTAAATATTCTTCATAATATATTTCTATTTTTTTCTACATAAATTAAGATGATACATGGACTTCCTAAGAGAGACTGGTCTTAGAAATACAGAACAAATTCTAAACTCTGTGAAACTAAAAAAGAAAAAGAGAGAAATCTAAGTGAGTTTAGGATAATGATTTGCGCTTTATCAAGATAAAGCTGGCTACTGCACATATGGGTTTAAATAACCACAATTCTATCCTAGAATGTACTTCCAATTTCTATTCATAGTTCTCTTATATTTACAGTTAAAATGAAGACAAATCTTCTTTATTGCCAAATTTAAACAAGCTTTAAAAAATAGACTAAAAAATAGTAAAATATTCTGTGACTCTTTGTCTCATAAATATAGTTTCAAAATTCTTGCATCCATTTTCAACCTCTACATCCAAAAATTCAAATTAAAGGGACTATTAATTAAAATGACATCCCAAGGAAAGGCAGTATCAAGACATTCACCAGAGCTTCTATTGGTGGGTAAGTAAAATCTAGTGAATCACTGCTCTGATAATTGCCTTAAATTGCTAAGAGGGAATAAACAAATCAAAATTTGGTTGTGGTTATTAAGGATATAACCAATAAATTAAATTTTAGATATATTAAAAAATTGAGCTCTGCCCTCTTTGATGGGTAGAGATTGTACCCTTACCTATGCACTATCAACTTCCAGAACTTGTCACAGGCTTGGCATATAGTGGTAACTCATTACCTATTTGTTTAACCAATGTTGTAAATATCAAATATTTATTGGGTCACAATGATACACAGGACTCTGTTAGTCTTCTAGGAGCCTGCAGGTTTGTTAAAGAGACAAAAGATGCAGTACACACACACACACACAAATAGTATAAGGTTTACAATTATATATAACCAAGTCCTATGTGGTATAATTCACATTTGAAGAGTCCATGAGAAAAGGGAAGGGCACACATACTAGATCAGGTGAGAAAGGCTTCATAAAAAGGAACCTGAAGGGTGAGCCAAGTTCACCCTTCAAGTTTGGAATGAGGAAGAAGGGTGATGTGGGAATTCCATGGGAACTCATGATTGTGACATACTGACCATGAAGAGCACCCCTGCAATCTACCCTCCTCCTGGCTGCAAGACGGATGTTTCTAAAGTACAAATAGCCACCCTCTTAGACCTGCCCATCATTCTCCATCCTCATTACTCCTACATCTCCCCCAATGCGCTAAGGTCTTTTGCACTCACCCCTTGACCTTCCTCAAGCAATACATGCTATCTGGAGTGTCTGTCTTCTTTCTAAATCCTAGCTCTAAGGCGTCCTGGAGACTACTTCCTACGACTGAAGCCAAATATCCCTCACAAGTGAGAACTCTGCTCACCTTCCCCCATGGAATGTGACCTTGTCTCCAAATGCCCCCACATTATTCTGTCAGAATCTTACTATAGCACCTGTACTATGTCAGAGCATTAAGTTGCTTATATCTGTATCTCTCATTACATTGCAAACATCTTCAAGAAAGGGATATTTTATTCATTTTTAATTCCTTTTTTTTTTTTCCTTTTTAAGGCCATGCCTTTGGCATATGGAAGTTCCCAGGCTAGGGGTCTAATCGGAGCAACAGCTGCTGGCCTACTCCATAGTTACAGAAAAGCAGGAACGGAGCCGCATCTGCAACCTACACCACAGCTTGCAGCAATGCTGGATCCTTAACCCACTGAGCGTGCCAGGGATGGAACCCACATCCTCACAGGCACTATGTCGGGTCTTTAACCCACTGAGCCACAATAGGAACTACCATTTTTTGAATATTTAATGAAAGAATATATAACAAGGGTTTATAAATGTTTGATAAACAAAGAAATAACTGGAAGGAAACAGAAGGAAAGAGCGAAGGAGGGAAACCAGACTAACCAAAGCAGAGGGTTTATATCGGACAGGGAGAGGAAAACAAAGACATATATTATGGAGAAGTTTGACGTTAAGGCTCAGAAATTGGGCTATTTGAGGGCTCTAAAGCAAAGGTATAGAATAATAAAGGGAGAAAAAGCAAGAGGGTAGCAATGCACTCTGTGAACTCTAGAAAAGGGATACTAAAGGAGGAAGAGAGAGGAGGCTGATGCAGTTGAATGCTAAAAACTTAAGTGACAATATCAGGCACATTCAGGATAGCATGGCCATAGAAAAGATGCTCAACATTACTAATTATTAGAAAAATGCAAGTCAAACTACAATAAGGTATTAACCTCTTACTTGTCAGAATGGCCATCATCAAAAATGTCCACAAATAATAAATGCTAGAGAGGATGGGGAGAAAAGGGAACCCTCCTGCACTGGTGGGAATGTAAATTGGTGCAACCACTATGGACAACAGCATGGAGATTCCTTAAAGAACTAAATAGAGAACTACCATATGATCCAGCAATCCCATTCTTAGGCATATATCTGGAAAAAATCATAATTCAAAAAGATACATGCACCCCTATGTTCACTGCAGCACTATTTATAATAGCCAAGACTTGGGAGCAACCTAAAAGTCCATCCACAGAGGAATGGATAAAGAAGATGTGTATATATAATGAAATAAGACTCAGCCAAAAAAGAAGAAGAAAATAATGCCATTTGCAACAACATGGATACAACCAGAGATTCTCATCCTGAGTGAAGTCAGACAGGGAAAGACAAATACCATATGACATCACCTATCTGTGGAATCTAATAAAAATGATAACAAAAGTACTCATTTATAAAATTGAACCAAACTCACAGATTTCAAAACCAATCTTATGGTTACCATAGGTGAAACCATTGGGGGAAGGGAAGAATTGGAAGGGTAGGAATAAAACATACACACTACTGTAAAACAGATGATTAACAAGAACCTACTGTATAGCACAGGAAAATCTACTCAATAGTTTGTAATAACCTATATGGGAGAAAAGAATGGATATATTTATATGTATGACTGATTCACTTTGCTGTGCACCTGAAACTAATACAACATTGTAAGTCAACTATACTCCAACACAATTTTAAAAAAAAAGCTTAAGTGAGAAAAATCTCTCCACTCAGAGACGACTGCACTACGATGAAAGTAATTGTACTGCTTGTATGCTGAACTCCAATTTAAAGAATCAGTGGCACTCCTGTGGGAAAATAAAAGAAGACATGAATTTATTCTCACTTTTGAAATAAGACACTGGTAATGAGTTTTTCAAAATGCATAAATTCAGGGAGACAAAGAGAATGGGAAATGAGGCAACAGACACAAAATTGTAGATGCCAGAAAGCAAATGGATCAACAGAACTTATCTAGAACACTTCATAAAGGAATGGAAAAAGCAAACAACCAAATTTACCTTGCAGAACCTCCAAAAGCAGCAAGAATCACCAGCACCAAGTACCTCTCGAAGCAAAGGTAGAAACAGGGCTAAAGAGGGAAAATCTACCCAAGATTAGATTTAAAACCTTTGATCCCTACCTCCTCTCCGTGTACCAAATGACTGTTCCTCCCCACTAGCAGAAAATTCAGAGATACCCATCTCTGCATGGAAAAATGAGGTTTCTGGACTAGGGGACACAGACAAAGGTGAGAGTGAGAAACCATAAAGTAAAATAGAAATTAAATGAACAGCTGCAGACCTCAGCCCTCTTTCTTAACTACCAGAACACTAGATGGGCTTGTACCTCCCAGGGAAAGGACTGGAAGGTCTTTCTCCGCAGAGTGTAATCAGCTTCAAAAAAATATCAGAAGGTGCTGGAACTGGACTTTCCCTAACTAAACAATTCAGCCACACCATCTCACTGTGAAGCCCAGGAGAAGCAATTCATATTCAAGGCCTCTACCTAGGTTTTAATGCCCCAGTTTCAAACATCTGATGAATAAGCAAAAAAAACTTGAACGAAGTAGAGATAAAATAGGGACAAGAAAACTTCAAGAAATAATCATTAGGAGCCTCTGACAGATGAGAAGATATTGCACTAATAAAACAAGATTTTATAAATTCATTTCAAAAATAAAAAATGATCTAAAACACAATGACAGAAATAAAAAGCTAAGGAGAAAGACTATAAGATGAAGTAAGAAAACCACTCATAAAGAAGAGCAAAAATAGATGGAATATAGAATGAAAACCTAAGACAATCAGATGACCCATCCTGCAAGGCCAATATCTGAATAATAAAATTTAGAGAGAGATCAGAAAAAAATAGAGGAAGGAAGATCATTAATAAAATAATTTAAGGTACTTTTCCAAACTTGAAAGGCACATATTTCTAGACTTAAAGAACTCACCCAAATACCTAGCCAATGCAAAAATATTTACATCACAGGATATCACCAAACCATTTTAGGAGTTCCCATCATGGCTCAGTGGAAACGAATCTGACTAAAATCCATGAGGAGGCAGGTTTGATCCTGGCCTTGCTCAGTGGGTTAAGGATCTGGTGTTGCCATGAACGGTGGTGTAGGTTGCAGGCGCAGCTCGGATCTGGTGTTGCTCTGGCTGTGGCTACAGCTCCAATTTGACCCCCACTCTGGGAACTTACATGTGCCTCGGGTATAGCCCTGAAAAGACAAACAAAAAACAAACAAACATTTTAGAACACTGATGACAAGATAATATCTTATTAGCTTCCTGGAGATGGAATAAAGGACATACAAAGGACATACAAATGATCAGGAATTACAATGACCCTGAATTCAACAGTAACATTTGAAGTCTAAAAACAGTGGGAAATGCCTTCAAATTTCTGAAGAAAAATACTTTCAAACTTAGAATTCTATATCCAGCCAAACTATTAAATAAGCATGAAATCATTTAAAGACATGAAAAAACTCTCACAAAATGTACCTCTTATCTATCTTTTCTAAAGATGTTACTGGCTGCTTCACCAAATGTAAGAATAAATCAATAAAGGAGAAGAGATAGTATATAAGAAAGAAGAACTCTAACTCAAGAGAGAGGTAAAAAGAATCCCCAGGATGATGGTAAAGAAAGATCCTGGGAAAAGAACTGTACACCAGGGATAAAGAGCAACAAGCCTACATTGGAAGATCCTTTGGATTAGAAAGCTACTGAGATGTCATCCAGCAGCCAAATTTGATAGAATATCTGATGAGTTAATGCACTGAGACAAATTTAACAGTATTAGAGAGTTTGGAATTAAATTAGCAGTTCATACATTTAAAAAACCAGCAAATGAAAAAAGTTAGGTATTAATTACAGGGAAAGCAAAATCATCACGGAAATATATTAAAAGTAATTAGATTATACTACATAATTTAGCTGTATATGAGGCTTACACAATCAAACACACACTACACACACACACACACATACACAAATATTGATTTAACCAAACTTATTCAGAAGAAAAGGATAGGAAGCAAAAATGGGTGCATGTGTATTAGGGGGAGGGGGCTCCTATGAAAGAGTGCAATACCTCCAACTTCTGAGGTTGGAAATAAATAGATAATCCTTTTAAAAAGGATTTCTTCTTTTAAAAAGGAGTTCTCATTGTGGCTCAGTGGTAACAAACCTGACTAGCATCCATGAGGATGTAATTTGGATCCCTTGCCCTGCTCAGTAGGTTAAGGACCTGCCATTGCTGTGGGCTGTGGTACAGATCACAGACGTGGTTCAGATCCCACGTTGCTGTGGCTGTGGAGTAGGCCAGCAGCTGTAGCTCTGATTCAGCCCTTAGCCTGAGAACCTCCATATGCTATGGGTGCGGCCCTAAAAAGCAAAAAAATAAAATAAAAAATAAAAACACAAAAAAAGATATGAGGTAAATGTGTATAAGTGTGTTACCTGGTAACAGACACATACCAAAATTAAAAGAATCAGCTATCAGAATTCTTCTGTGGAGCCAGAGATGGCAGAAAGAAGGGTTAAAAGATCACTGTAGACCTGAACTTGCAGAAATATATGAATCATTAAACTATGCACATTATAACTCAAAGTTTTCAAGTAAAAAGTTAATTAAAAATGATTGACAATCATATATCTAAATTTATGACAGAAAATTGCCTGAGCATTGTAACTTACAAAAACTAAATCATAACAGAGTCACTGTTTCACTGCAAGGAATCTCTTCGGTTATTAGATACTCTTCTGTTACTCATTTCCTTCCCTTACCCGCCTCTTCTCTGCCCTACCACATTCTATGTCCAAAACCCAAAGGGAAAAAAAGTTATTCCCATAAGTATCATAAAACTTAAGGCCAAAGGAATCTCATGTCTCAAAAAACTTATTCCCAGACATAAAGAATGATATAAATTGGGAGTTCCCATTGTGGCTCAGCGGGTTAAGAACCCAATTAGTATCCATGAGGGTTGGATCCCTGGCCTCGCTCAGTGGGTTAAGGATCCAGCATTGCTGCAAGCTGCGGCACAGACCACTGATGCAGCTTGGATAGGGCATTGCTGTGGCTGTGGTGTAGGCCAGCAGTTGCAGCACCAACTGGACCCCTAGACTGGGAACTTCCATATGACACATGTGTGGCCCTAAATAGAAAAAAGAATGATATAAACTAAAATTAACTTGACAAAATGATATTTATTGATTCCTATACAAATCAGATATTATCTCTTTATCTGTATATGTAATTACTGCAAACCCAGATATATAAAGACCACGCTCCTACCTGAAGAGAAAGAGAAGGTCCACAAGTACCCACAGTGTCACTTTCCCATAAAGTCATTGTTTCTTTTCCTTTGTTCCCAGGGGCATTTTATGCCTCCAGCTTTTATAATTCCTAGGTTTCATCTCATGGAGGCACCAATATATTTAGCTTTTATGACAGCCATGTGTCACATTTATTATATGATTTGAGTCTAATTTCCCCAAGGACTGAATATCATCTTTGGTCTTTGGCTTAATTCTTGACATGCTGGCACTTTGTTGAGTAACTGCTAAATCATTCCCAGAAGATGCCCCATTTGACTTGATTTCAAGGTCATTGTTTCCAAGTCTTCCTCTCCCCTCCCTTCCCCCTCCTCCTCTTCTGCTGCAGCTTCTTCCTCTCTTCTCTTCGCCCCTCCCACACACACTTATGAATATTCATTCCCCACATACTTTTGGCTAGTCTCTCCCACATTTCACACATGTCTTAGAACAGAGACCACTACAAAACTGAGAGATAAAATTAACTCTTTTCCCTTCCTATTACCTATGAGAAAAACAGAACAGAAAGATGAAAGGTCTTGCTCAAAAATTATAACCCAGGACTTTGGATTTTCAGTCTAGCGTTCTATATATCATGCTACCTATTTTGGTTTTTTGCAAAAAAATTATCTTGAGAATATGTTTTATAATCACCGAGTAATTAGCCTCAAATAGTAAGGCTTATTGAATGAGGCTTTTTAATTGTATAATATTTGTGTTGAAATTTTTGTGTTGTAGCTACAACATACACCAAACATTTCAGTATCCAGCACACAGGAGATGCTTAATAAACACTGATTGAATGAAATACTGAATATGTGTTGAGTTTCAATTATATGAAAGGAATTAGAGAATGGATCAGTACTTTAACGAAATTACAATTCAATATATTCATGATTGGGTTGAAGTATGATCATGAAGTATGATCATTCAATTACATTAAAATATTTTGAAATGAGGTGGAGATTATTTTGAATAATGATTTGTTTTTCTTTACTATTTTGTTTTCTTTTTTCCAAAATACCTAGCTTTTAAAATAATGGTCAAATGCAATCCTTGTGAATTTAATGTATTAAAGAATACTTACCAAAGTTCTTTCTAAAATTTTATTTGTTAAGTTGCTCATGTTCCAAAAGAAATAGGTTTCTCAGAACAGCTCTGTTGGTGATGTAGTAAAAATAGGTTTTCTCCTGGGAGATTATGGTGAGATTTATGTGTTTAACTATAAAGGGAAGGCTGTACTTCTGTTTGAAGCATGAGCTTTAAAGATAAAAAGGCACGTTTTTTATTTTTAATGAAATGTTTATGAAAATTTCTAGATAGTACAATATCAACCCATCCCATGCCCCAGCTAAGGCAGTAGTAAGATAAAAATTTGTCACGATGCTTTATTAATGTGGCCCTGTTTGCTGTCCAAGGCTGAGAATTAAATCTCCATGTTTAGTCACCCTTGGGTTTTTCTAGAAAACAAATTGTTAATGAGCTAGCTAATGAGATTGTCCCTTCCCACCATTTATCAGCTTTTTAGTGATCTATCTGCCTTTGAGAAGCTAGGCTGTGACCCATCTTGCACAGATCACCAAACACCCATCAGAGATAATAGCTTTGGCTCTTTAGAACCAGAAGCTTAGAGATGAAAGAATCTGAATCTCATTACAAACTGTCTGAGCTATCCATTTAGTCATATCAAAGCCAATTTCATATTGCAGACAACAAGTTACAAGAAAAAGAGGTAGGAGAGCCACAGACTCTCCATTTGGTGCCTTTTTCTGGGAAATTATGGCATAAATACACAGAATCCTCTTTATTTTCATCAGCTATTGCTCATAATAATTCCACATTCTTTTTTGCTTCTTGTTTATATAAAGCCCTTGCTGAATAATTTTTCTCCTTCAGTGGCATTTTTACCATTAACACAGTGTGATACTTAATGGTCTGAATTGCTTCAAACTGAGGAATAAAGAATTTGTCCTTTTTTTAAACATAATGATGAAGAAAGGAAATTATACTTGATACTGATAGATGAGAATCTGAGAAGAAAATGTAAGTTCCCATAGAACAAAGAAATATTTATGGAATTATTATGAGACAGAGGTCCATTTTTGTATGCCTGAAGTAGACCTATTATAGTGAATCATTCAGAACAAGAGAGTCACAAATTGTTTATTCATGACAAAGAATGATGTGAGTTTCTACAGGAATAATTTATTCCTTGAGTATCTCCTCGCAATCAATGATCTCACGCTTTTTTTTTTTTTTTTTTTTTGTATTTACATAAGAGACAGCGTTCTTTCTTTTGTATCTAAGAACTCCAGGTTGGCAGGAATCATACCTATTTTGTTTACTATGCTATGCCACATATCTAGAGCAGTACCTAGCACAAAGTAGCCCCTAAACTAAAATTTATTGCATGTACATTCATTCATTGAAGGATTTGAAATATTTTTTAAACCAAGAGAATTATATATTTTATATACAATTTATATAAATTTTTTTTTTACTTTGCCCAGTAAGTTTTATCTCAACCACCTCTCCCCATTCCTGGGCAGTGTGTTTCTAGAATGGTTAAAGGACTTAGTAAACACGGCATTTTGCTAGAAGTGCTCTGAGTTCAGAAGTCAGCCTTACTTATATTTCACATTCCTATGTATAATATTTGGCAATTTACACAACTTACTTTGGCCTCAGCTTTCAATAAACAAAAGGTACCCAATAGGCACTCAATCAACTGTAATTACTAGTATTATTATTTGGTGATGTTTTGAATGGGTAGGTGGGGAGGCAAGTCACAGAGCAGCCTGTGTTTCCCCTTCACTATGTTTAGCCCTCAAAGGATGAGGTTTAGGAGCAACGTTTTAGACTCCTTCATCCCTGCTCTCCATTATTTGGAGGCAACACTATTATAATTGTTTTTATTCTTGTCTATGACTACAACTCTTTTGATCTAGTTTATTGGTTTCCTTTTTCCCTGACACTCTTAAATGTCAATAAAAGGTTATTCATTATTCAACTAAAATTCTTTCTTGTAGGATTTAAAGAGTATATAGTTACTATTTACATTGTCCTTACCATATACCAGCCATTTTTCTAAAGATGGTTTGATTTGATCCTCAGAACAATCCTGGGAGGTGAGTATTATTCGCACCACCACCACCACCTCTGATTTACAAATGAAGATAATAAGGCAGAGAAAGACCCATTGTTACAAAGCTAGCAAACAGGAATGTCAGGATTCAAACTGCTCTGATACAAAATTCTATGTTCTGAGCCACTATAATAAAAGTTACCTCCAAGAACATACAAATAGAGGAAAAGGATCAGTGTCTGAGGATTAAACCTCAGAAATGGAGATTAATGGATCAGAAAGAGAAACAAAAAAATCACCTGAAAAAGAAGGAAGGAAGGGAGGGAAGGAAGGAAAGAAGAGGGGGATGGAGGGAGAAAACAAATGACTTCTACAGCATGGAACTTGACGATAAATTATTTTTTAAACCTAACAGAATGAAAGTCATTAGCTATTGAAACCTTTTTTTAAAGTTATCACAGAAGTAAATACTAGCAACCACAAATTTTCACTTCAACTGGGCAGTCCTCATATGATATGATAGAGTATCAAGCTATTTTAGCCTATTGCCATTAGACATTTATCTCCTCTCAGGAGCCAGTCTTGTTGTTGTTGTTTGTTTTGTTTTTTTGTTGTTTTTTTTTTTTTGCTTTTCAGGGCCACACCCGAGGCATATGGAGGTTGCCAGGCTAGGGGTCGAATCAGAGCTACAGCTGCTGGCCTACACCACAGCCACAGCAACTTTAGATCCAAGCTGCATCTGTGACCTACACCACAGTGCACAGCAATGATGGATCCTTAACTCACTGAGCGAGGCCAGGGATCAAACCCGTGTCCTCATGGTTCCTAGTCAAATTCATTTCCGCTGCGCCACGAGGGGAACTCCCAGGAGTCAGTTTAATGTAGTGGCTAAGACCTTGGCCTTTAGAGCTTAACTACCTAGAAATGGGATACTGCCTTTACCATATATTGACCACAGGACCAACTACCTTACCTATCTAACCTTAACTTTCCTCCATAAGCATGATACTAATAATGGCATCTACCACATAAGAATACTGTAAGAATTATTAAAAATAATTATATGCAACTATATATATAGACATGTATGTTACATTCTATAATATATGGAAAGCATTTAGGATGGTTTTTGGGAAGCACAGAGTAAACCTCATAATCTTACTCCCTCCTGCCTCTAAGAACTTCAAATTCTATCTTAAAATCATAGGGGACCAATAAAGGCTCTTAAGCAAAGGAACAACTTGATCAGGTTTTTGTTTTACAAAAACTACTCAAGTGATGGAGTTCCTGTCATGACGCAGTGGTTAACAAATCTGACTAGGAACCATGAGGTTGCAGGTTCGATCCCTGGCCTTGCTCAATGGATTAAGGATCCAGCATTGCTGTGAGCTGTGGTGTAGGTCGCAGACGCAGCTCGGATCTAGCGTTGCTGTGGCTCTGGCATGGGCCGGTGGCTGCGGCTCCGATTAGACCCCTAGCCTGAGATCCTCTATATGCCGTGGGAGCGGACCTAGAAAAGGCAAAAAAAAAAAAAAGCCCCCCCAAAAAAAAAAAAAAACTACTCAAGTGAGAATAATTGACATATAGGGGATTATCAGACAATTGACATATAGGGGATTATCAGACAAAATTAATGAAACATCTTAAGAGAATATTTTAAAGAAAATAGGTTTTTGTTTTTTAAATATTGATTTGTAACAGTATCATCAGTGCCTTCAGAAGGATACAATGACTTAGAAAGTTTATCAGAATGTATAGTAATATTTAAATGGGCGATGAAAATATGGAATCAATTATAGGCAAGCTTTTACCTACAACTCATTAGAAGACCATCTCATAATGAAATTTTTAATGTTCAGGTCCAAGGAGAGATTTCTTAAGAGAATGTTTTATAAACTTAGCATAGATTTTGGTTAATTATCAAAATATGCTATCATGTACATTTAAATATATATATATACATAATCTCCACGGGGGGGGGAAATGTTGGATTTGAATAATTGCCAAGCAGTTATGAAGAGTGCCTTTTCTCAAGAAGGTCATCTTGCATTACAATGAACATAATCAAAAAAAAAAAGAAAATAGTTATTTTTTTTTTCATTGAAGTATAGTTGGAATACTTTATACTAGTTTTAGGTGTATAACATAGTGGTTCAATGTTAATATAATTATGAAACGATCACCATGATGTCTAGTGACCAAAGTTATTATGATACTGTTGACTATATTACCTATGTTGCACATTAAATCTCCATGACTTATGTTATGACTGGAAGTTTGTGTCTCTTAATTCCCTCACCTATTTCATCCATTCCCATCCCTCTTTCCCTATGGCAAACACCAGTTTGTTCTCTGTATCTGTTAGTCTGTTCCTGTTTTATTCTGTTTCATTTTTCAGACTCCACATTTATGTGAGATAATACAGTATTTGTCTTTGATTTATTTCACTTAGCAAAATTCCCTCTAGATCCATTCACGTGGTTGCAAATGACAAGACTTCATTATTTTTATGGCTGAGAAATATTCAATTCATGTGGAATACTATGTGTATACATGTGTGTGTATATGGGCTTGTGTGTACCATATTTTCTTCAGCCACCCATCTATAAATGGAAACTTAGGTTGCTTCCATATCTTGGCTATTATAAATAATTTTTCAATAACCAGAGGGGTACATATATCTATTTTAATCAGTGATTTTAATCAGATAAATACCCAGGAATGAATTTGCTCAATCATATGGTAGTGCTATTTTTAATTTTTTTGAGAAACCTCCATATCATTTTCCATAGTGGCTGCACTAATTTATGTTCCCAACAAATATATACTAGGGTTCATTTTTCTCCACAATGTCCCAAAGACTGTCATTGATTTTGATAATAGCCATCCCTACAGGTATGAAGTGATATCTCATTGTGGTATTGATTTACACTTTCCTGATGATTAATGATATTGAGCATCTTCTCATGTGTCTGTTGGCCATCTATATGTCTTCTTTGGAAAAAACATCTATTCAGGAGTTCCTGTTGTGGTTCAGTGGGTTAAGAACACAATGTTTTTTTTGTGAGGATATGGGTTCAATCCTTGGCCTCACTCAGTGGGTAAATGGTCTGGTATTGCCACAAGCTAAAGCACAGATTGCAGATGTGGCTCGGACCCAGTGTTGCCGTGGTTGTGGCGTAGGCCTGCAGCAGTAGCTCCTATTCAACCCCCAGCCTAAGAACTTCTATATGCTGCAGGTGCGGCCATAAGAAAAAAAATCTATCAAAGTCGTCTGCCCATTTATTCAACTGAATTTTGGTAGGGAGGTTTTCATTTCTTGTTTTTCTGATATTGAATTCTATGAGTTCTTTGTGTATTTTGAATATTAAAATATATCATTGGATACCCTTTATTGGATATATCATTTGTAAATATCTTTTCCCAGTTGGTAGGCTGCCTTTTGTTTTGTTATAGTTTCCTTTGCTGTGCCAAAGCTTTTTATTTGCTATTGTCCCATTTGTTTATTTTTGTTTTTGTTGCCCTTGTTTAAGGAGAAAGATTCAAGAAGACATTGCTAACACCAATGTCAAGGTTTACTTTTTTTTTTTTTTTTAGTCTTATTAGGGCCACACCCATGGCACATGGAGTTTCCCAGGCTAGGGCTCCAATCAGAACTGTAGCTGACAGCCTACACCACAGCCACAGCAACACCAGATCAAAGCCACGTCTGCAACCTACACCACAGCTCACAGCTGGATCCTTAACCCACTAAGCAAGGCCAGGGATCGAACCTGCAACCTCATGGTTGGTAGTTGGATTAGTTTCTGTAGGCCCACGATGGGAACTCCAAGGTTTACTACCTATGTTTTCTTCTAGGAGCTTTAGGGTTTTGGATCTTACATTAAAGTCTTTAATTCATTTTGAGTTTATTTTTGCATATGGTATGAAAAAAGTGATACAGTTTCATCCATTTTCATGTATCTGTCCGGTTGTCCCAACACCATTTATCAAAGAGACTGTTTTCTCTCTACTATACAGTTTACCCTTGAACAACACAGGTTTTAACTGTGCTGGTCTACTTAAATATGTATTTTTTACACTAAATACATACTACAGTACTACACTATAAATGGCTGAATATGCAGATGTGTAACCAGAGATATGAAGGGTCAACTGTAAATCTAACTCAGATTTTGACTGTACAGAGAGTTGGTGACCCTAAGCCCATATTGTTCAAGGGTCGACTGTATATTCCTACCTCTTTGTCTTAGTTTAATCGACCATATAATGGTAGGTTTATTTCTGGGTTCTCTATTCTGTTCCATTGGTCTGTTTTCGTGCCATTACCATACTACTTTGATGAATACAGATTTGTAGCAGACTTTGAAATCATTGAGCATGACACCTCCATCCTTGTTCTTTCTCAATACCACTTTGGCTATTCAAGGTCTTTTGTGATTCCATGTAAATTTTAGGATTATTTATTCTAATTCGGTGAAAAATACCATTGGTATTTTGATAGGGTTTGTATTGAATCTATAGATTCTCTTTTCTTTCATCCGTCTCCAGTTTCCAGAATACAGGTCTTTCACCTTCCTAGGTAGGTTTATTTCTAGCTATTTTACTTTTTCTGATGCTATTGTATACAGGGTGGTTTCCCTAGCTTTTCTTTTTGATAGTTTATTATTAGCATTTAGAAAAGCAACAGATTGCTATATATTAGTTTTGTATCCTGGAACAGCTTGAGTGGATTCATTTATTAGCTCTAATAGTTTTTCATTGGAGTCTTTTGAGTTTTCTATACATAACACCATGTCATCTACAAATAGTGACAGTAGTGCATCTTCCTTTCCAATCTGGATGCTCCTTCTTTCTTTTTTCTTGTCTTATTGCCGTGGCTAGGACTTCTGTAACTAAGCTGTGGGGCTCCCGGGCACAAAAGCTATTTCTTATTTTTAAGAAATGGGCCTCTTTCAACCTCCATGACCTTCCCTGAGTTCCAAGGGGAAGGTTCAGACAGCTGCTGATCAGGAAAAAAAGGTGATGCAAAGATAAAGTAGGAACAGTCAATAATAATACAGCCTTGGGGCAGGGTACTTGTTCCCTCTCAAGGGATACCCATAATGACATAAGCATCTTATACACCTAAGAGAAAAGTTATATTCTTTATATTGCTTTTAGAAATGAATACTTTAAAACTGAATGGCTTAGAGCCCTTCCTTGTGCTTCTCCCTCATTGGACTGCATGCTAAACATGACTGCCTACAAGCTAAATGTTAGGCACTCTAAGCACAACTGCCTGTGAGTTAAAGATTATTAATTAGCACATGGTGTTTTTCAGAAACATTTCTAGTTTGCTCTAATCTCTGATCAATACAGCCTTTTTGCAAATACTGTCATTCTAGGCAATGAACCAGAAGACCACCACCAGGATCAGGCTGAGATCTCCTGATGCCAGTTTTAATGACTAAGATTCCCCTAAAGAAAGAAGAATGCGTGTTTGTTCCAATCCTGATTCCTATCTGAAACTCTATTTTCCTGCTTTTAGGCTATTAAACTCCCTTCAATTTTCCCCCAAAGAGGGCACAGTCTTTAGGCATTAGCTTTCTGTCCTCCTTTGCCTGGTAGAGAAATTTTAAAGCTGTTTTTTCTCCTTCAACCAAAACTCTGTCTCTGTGATTCTATTCAGCACAAAGGCCCAATTTCAGCAACACTTCAGCAATACTATGCTGAAAAAAGTGGCAAGAGGGAGTTTCCGTTGTGGCGCAGTGGTTAAGGAATCTGACTAGGAACCATGAGGTTGCGGGTTCGGTCCCTGCCCTTGCTCAGTGGGTTAACGATCCAGCGTTGCCATGAGCTGTGGTGTAGGTCGCAGATGCGGTTCGGATCCCGCGTTGCTGTGGCTCTGGCGTAGGCTGCTGGCTACAGCTCCGATTGGACCCCTAGCCTGGGAACATCCCATATGCCGAAGGAGCGGCCCAAGAAATGGCAGAAAGACAAAAAAAAAAAAAAAAAAGTGGCAGGAGAGCGTATCTTTGTCTTGTTCCTGATTTAGAGGAAAATATTTCAGGTTTTCTCTGTTGAGTATGATGGGAGCTGTGTACTTGTTACATACCGTCTTTATGTTTTGAAATATGTTTTCTCTATAACCACTTTTTAGAGAATTTTTATCATAAATGGATGTTGGATTTTATTAAAAGTTTTTCTGCATCTGTTGAGGTAATGGTATGATCTTTATCTTTTATCTTGTTAATGTAGTGTATCATGTTGACTATCTTGCAGATATTGAAACATCTTTGTATCTCTAGGGTAACTTCCACTTGATCCTGTTGTATAATCCTTTTAATGCATTGTTGAATTTGTTAGCATTTTGTGGAGGATTTAAAAATCTATGTTCATTGGTGATATTGGCCTATAATTTTCTTTTCTCATGGCATCCTTGTCTGGTTTTGGTATCAGGGTAATGCTGGTCACATAGAACCAGCATTTGGGAGTAATTTGGGAGTAATCATTCTTATTCAATTCTTTGGAATGATTTCAGGAGGACAGGTGTTAATTTTTCATTAAATGTTTGGTAGAATTCACCTTTAAAGTCAACTAGTTCTGGACTTTTGTTAGATTTTTTTAATTAAAGTATAGTTGAGTTAAAATATTACACTAGTTTCAGGAATATAACATAGTGATTCAGTATTTTTGCATATTTTACTCCACTATGGATTATTACAAGGTATTGGCTATAATTCCTTGTGCTATATAGTGTATCCTTGTTGTTTATTTATTTTATAGAAATAAAATAAACTGCTAGAGCAGTTTGTATCTATTAATCCCAATCACCTAATTTGTCCTTACCCTCTTCTCTCTCCCTTTTGGTGACCAAAAGTTTGTTTTCTATGTCTGTGAGTCCATTTCTGTTTTGCATATACATTCATCTGTATTATTTTTAGATTTCACATAAGTGATATCATACTTTATTGGTCTTTGTCTGCCTTATTTCACTAAGCACAATATTCTCTAGGTCCATTCTTATTGATGTAAATGGCAAGATTTTGCCCTTTTTTTAATGGCTGAGTAATAATCTCCACACACTTACATACATTTCTTCTTAATCTAATCATATATTAATGATATAAGGAGTCTTTGATTATAGATTCAATTTTACTACTAGCAAACAGTTTGTTCAGATTTTCTATTTATTCTTTTTTTTTTTTCTTTTTAGGGCTGTACCTGTAGCATATGGAAGTTTCCAGGCGAGGGGTTGAATTGGAGCTACACCTGCTGGCCTATGCCACAGCCGCAGCAAGGATGTGGATCTGAGCTGCATCTGTGACCTACACCATAGCTCATGGTAATGCCAGATCCCCACTCCACCAAGCGAGGCCAGGGATTGAACTTACATCCTCATGGATACTATTTGGATTAGTTTCCACTGCACCACAACAAGAACTCTCAGATTTTCTATTTATTCTTAATTCAATTTCAGAAGGTTACATGTTTCTAGGAATTTATACCTTCTAGATTGTCCAGCTTGTTGGTTATATAATTGTTTGTAGTAATCTCTTATGATCCTTTGGATCTTTGTGGTGTTGGTCCTCTTATATTTATGATTTTATTTATTTGGGACCTTCCCTATTTCTCTCTCTTTTTTTTTTTTTTTTTTTAGGGGCCACATCTGCAGCATATGGAAGTTCCCAGGCTAGGGGTCAAATTGGAGCCACAGCTGCTGGCCTATTCCACAGCCACAGCAATGCAGGATCTGAGCTGCATCTGCAGCCTACACCACAGCTCATGGCAATGCTGGATCCCTGAACCACTGAGCAAGGCCAGGGATCTAACCTGAGTCTTCATGGACTTGATATGACTTCATCTTCTTAAAACCACTGAGACCTGTTTTGTGGCCTAGCACATGATCTATCTTGGAGAATGTTCCATGGGTACTTTGAAAAAATGTGTGTTACTGCATTGTGGTCAACTCCTCACTTTATGTTTGTTAATATTTGTTTTATATATTTAGGTGCTCCTAGGTTGGGCACATAGATATTTACATATATTATATCTTCTTTCTGGATTGATCTCTTTACCATTATGTAATGCCCTTCCATGTTTCAGATTTTAAAAGTCTATGTTGTCTGATACAAATATTGCTACCCCAGCTTTGTTTTTGTTTCCATTTTAATGGAATATCTCTTCCATCCCTTCACTTTTGGGCTGTGAATGTCTTTAGATCTGAAGTGAGTCTCTTACAGGCAACATATACGAGTCTTTTTTTTTTTTAAATCCACTCAGCCATCCTTTGTCTTTAATGGAAACATTTGATCCATTTATATTCAAAATAATTATTGATAAGTATGTCCTTCTTGCCATTTTGTCAATTGTTCTCTGGTTGTCTATATAGTTCCTCTCTGTTCCTTTCTTCTTTTGCTCTCTTCCCTTGTGACTTGATAACTACTTTTAGTATTATGTTTAGAGTCCTTTTTCCTTTTTGTGTGTACCTTTGGTAGGTTTTTGGTTTGTGGTACCATAAAGATCAGACATAACAACGTGTGTATACAGCAGTCTATTTTAACTTGATGATCAACTCAAGTTCAAATACATAATAAAAGCCCTTTATTTTTATTAATCTCCCTTACCATGTTTTATGTTGTTGACATAATATTTTTACATTTTGCATATTCCTTAACTACTTCTTCTGGATAAGATGATTTTACTAGTTTTCTCTTTTAACCTTCCTATTAACTTTGTAAGTGGTGGATCCACTAACTTCCTATATGTTTGCCTTTACCAGTGAGTTTCTTTTTTTCATAATTATCTTATTTGCAGTTATCACCTTTTATTTTTTGCTTAGAGAAGTCTCTTTAACATTTCTTGTAAGGCTTTTTTAAAGTGATCATTTCATTTACCTTTTGCTCATCCGGGAAACTCTCTCTCTCCTTCAATCTGAATGATAACCTTGCTGAGTAAAGCATTCTTGGCTGTAGGATTTTTTCCTTTTAGCACTTTGAATATACTATAGCATTCCCATTTGGCCTGCCAAGTTCCTGCTGAAGTCAACTGATGGTCTTATGGGACTTCTCTTTTACATACTGGTTGATTTTTCCTTGATGCTTTTAAGATTTTCTCTTTATCTTTAATCTTTTCCATTTTAATTATAATGTGTCTCAGCATGGGCCTCTTTGGTTTCTCTTGTTTAGTAGTTCCTGGACCTGGACATCTGTTTCCTTCCTCAGGTTAGGAAAGCTTTTTAACTATAATTTCTTCAAATAAGTTCTATTCTTCTTTCTCACCCTCTTCTCCATCTAGGACCGCTAGAATGCAAATGTTAGTATGCTTGATGTTGTCCCAGAGCCCCTTAAACTACCCTCATCTTTAAAATTCTTTTTTCTGTTCAGCATGGGTGATTTCTATTATTCCATCTTCCAGATCACTGTTCCATTTTTCTGTATCATCTAATTTACCATTGATTTTTCTCTAGTATATATTTTTTTCATTTCAGTTATTGTATTTTTCAGTTCTGCTTGGTTATTTTTTATATTTTCTAACTCTTTGTTGAAGTTCTCACTGTTCATCCATTCTTCTACCAAGTTCAATGAGCATCTTTATGATCATTACCTTGAACTCTACTGGACAGACTTCTTATCTTTGTTTCTCTTAGTTCTTTTTCTGGGGTTTTGTCTTATTCTCTTGTTTGGAATATATTCCTCTGTCTCCTAATCTTACCCAATTCTCTGTATTTATTTATATGTATTAGGAAGGTCCATTATGTCTCCCCTCTGGCAACCACAGTCAGATGTTCTGGGGCATTCTCTATGTGAATTGCATGCCTCTTTCTGTTGTGGTGCAGCCAAATGTTGTAGGCATGTTGGTAGGTGGGGCTGGCTGGCCCAACTGACTGCAAGACCCTGCCTCATGTGGTTGCTGCAGGCATGCTGTTGGGCATGGCAGGCCCTCAGTAGAGTTTGCTGTGTGATCCAGTGAGTGACTACTTTGGGTATACCAGTTGGCCGGGCAGGACAGGACTCTGGTATTAATAGGCTAAAGAGAGGATTCCAAAATGATACCCACCAGTACAGATGTCAGCCATGTAGAACAAGGTCACAGAAATGGCTGCTACTAAAATTTCATTCCCTGGAAGGAGTACCAGCTGCCTTCTGCCTCTCCAGGAGGCTCTCTTGAGATCAATGAGTGGGTCTGACCCCAACACTTTTCAAGCTGCTGCCTCTGTGCTGGAACTCAGAACATGTAAGTTTTTGTGTACCCTTTAAGAGTGGAATCTTTGTTTCCTACAGCCCTTCTGCTCTCCTGAATATAAGCCCAACTGGTTCTCAAAGCCAGGTATCTTGTGGGCTTGTCTTCCAGTTGCAGATTCTGAGGCTGGGCAGCCTAATGTAGACTCAGATCCCTCACTCCTCATAGAAAACCTCCACAGCTATGATATCCCGCATGGGTCACCACACTGGGGGCAAGGGTCCCAACTGGACCGTGGGTCCCAACTGGACTGCATCTCCACTGCTCCTACCCATCTCATTGGGGTTCCTTTTTATATCTTTAATTGTGGGAAATCTTTTCTGTTCATCTTCCAATTGTTCTTAGAGAAGTTTCTCTCTAAGTCATTATTATTTTGCTGCGACTATGGGAGGAGGTGAGCTCAGGATCTTCCTACTCTGCTCTCTTGATCCCAAACTCCAAAATGAGTTATTTATTATTTTCTAATATGTGTAACTGAGGAGATTAACTATAACAAATAGTAAATTTTAATAACCATATTGGAATTATTTCAAATCAGCACATAGCTTAAAATTATTTTCAGATCATTTGAAAAAAAACAACTTTCTAGTTGTAAGCTATCTCCTTTCTTATAGAAACTTTAGCCTCGTTCTGTCTGAATTTCACATTTTAGACAAAGCTCTGAAACCAAAATAAATATGGATTTTTGAATTGTAGTCATCTAGTTCTGAGACTTTTGATAGACAGCCTCAGTTCCCTTACTCTCTTTGCCCTGTTTCTACTAGGTTTCCCTTGTGGGTTTCAACCTAAGAAATACCTTCTACAGGCAGCCTTTACTGATTACTCCAGATCCCATATGCCCCTCTAATTTTCTATAGTCTTTAGATTCTGAGTCATTTGATATTCACTTATTCAGACAACAAATAAATTGAGCACTAACTATGCTTCAAGCACTAAATACTATTGCAATAATTAAAGCAAGAGACAATGAGTTGTGAGGGTAAAACAGCAATAACAATAATACATCATCAGAGCCAGTATAATAGGGGATGTTGTATATGCTATCTTAAAAATTTCACTCTTGTTTCAAGTATTGTCTTCCCACCAGAATGTAAACTACTAACTGGAACCAGACACTGTATCTTCAATTCTTTTGAACAGTTGGCATAGTGGCCCTTACTTAGTAAATGTTTGATAAATAATTGTTAATTGCATGTATACAGAAGTAACCTAAGGAGGGACTGTAAGGTAATAGCTGAATATTAACAACTTCTTTTTGGCTTCCTCAGTTTTAAAAAAACAGCATCTAATTCCTCATAGCTAATCACTGTTTTTCCTATTTAAGTTTCTGTTTCAGAATTTACTACTCTGCACTTTATCTGAAATTTATGCTAGACTTGCTATTTTGTGCATTTAAGAACAAAAATTTAAACAACCTCCAGGAATGCAATTTTAGCAGATTACTTCGTGAAAAGCAGATGAAACCTTGATCTTCTTCAGACTGTGCAAAGGTGTTGTTATCACACTAATAATTTACACAGTCTCATTAAGTTGGCTTTTAACCTGATGTCCCAATGAGCGAAGTTCACTTTAGAATCTCTTTAATGAATACATCTTCAAGCTCTAGATATTTCAATGAGTGGTAATTAGCTTTAGATGAACAGAAATAATCCTCTTCACTCAAGGAATGAGTCTTCACCTTATAAAATTCCACCGCATACCCAAGCATAAGCAGATTAATATAAACTTCCTTTTCAATAAGCAATTAACAAAGCAAACCATAAACCCTCAAAATCAAAAAGGAGAATAACTATTCTTTTCAGAGATGAGGGCAAAATGAAATTAGGAAAAAAATACTAAAATATGTGCCCATTTCATATCAATCTGGTCACCATAATTTGAGATATTTAATCATACATCAAATGTGTGCACAGTGATATGCTGAGCACTGTGGGAAAAACAAGATGAATAAGACATGGACCCTGCCCTTAAGCACTTCACAATCAACTAAAGGTGACTTGCACAACAAATAATTGCTTAACATAGTTGTAATTATGCTGTAGTATAATTAGAGAGGTGACAGCTAAGACAATGTTCTTCACTAATAAAGGACACAGTATGACAGAGGAAATATTATTGCGGAGGGAAAAGCAAGGTGAACAGAAGAATAAGAAACTCTAATGCTCTAATGACTTTTGAACTGGGGTGGGGGTAGGGAAAGTAATATAGAGAAACAGATTACAAAAAAAAATAGGGAAAGATGTCTGCTACTCTGCCCTAAACACACACACACACACACACACACACACACACACACATGCGTGCGCACACACCTCCTTTTGTTCCTTTTTTCTCTTATTAAGTTTATAGGCACAACAGAAGATTTCAAACATCTAAGGCAGCAAATACATAGACAAGGATATATCCAGTTGTCCCTGGGTCCTAGAAGGACTATAGATGATATCCGCATCTGAACTCTCAGGAAGATGAGAAAGCCAAGGCTTCAAGCAAGCTTACCCATAGCACAGGCCAAAGCAGAAGGCAAATCAAAAAGATACTCTCCCATTTAGCTTTAGACTGGATTCCCCAGAAGGAGACCCTGAGAATAAAATCCATGTGAAAGTTATTTACTAGAAAGGGTGTTCCTAGAAAAACACTGCAGAAGAGTAGGAAAGCAAGACTTAAAAAGAAAGAGGCCACATAAGGGTGTAATATTTAGCACAATCTGACAGATGGTACCTTAGGTTGAAATCCACAGGGGACTCTGAAAACAGTACAGAAAACATGTAAGAAGTCTCAACTAGGGGACCAGGGGGCTGGAGTATTTTTATTTCCACAACTTTTAGTTGTTGGTTAAGAGCTGCCCCCCAGTGGGAGGAAGGAGCTGAGAAGAGGCATTTCCAGTAGCCTGAGGACTGTTCTCCAACAGGTGATGGCTATCAGAAGTGAAATAACAATGAGGAAAGCATTAACAGTATCTTTAACTATTGTGAGTGATGAGAAGGACATCCAGCAGAGAGGGATTTACATAAAATGAAGAATCACAGTTTCGAGAGTCAGTCTTTCACCTAAACTTACTAGTACCAGTTTTCATATGTATATTTTCTGTTTATTAAACTCCTGTTTTAAAGGGGCACTGATAAGAGGGTTGAAAATTCAAACTCAGATCATATTTCAAATGTTCCCAGGACAGTGGGGAGGTAGGAAACTATGTCAGTGAAGGCCATTCTATTTATTCATTCATCATTGATTCATTCAGAAAATATTTATTGAATGCATACTAAATGTCAAATACTCTTCTTAAAAATAATTAAGCATTGAACAAAATAGACAATATCCCTATCCTCTTGACTCTTACATTCTATTTATGAGACAGATAACAGACATACAGCTGCACTGATATATAGCACAATATCAGGGAATAGTACAATTAAAAAAAAAAAACAAGGTAAAGGATTTGAGTGTGATGCTGGGGTGCTGTTTTTAATAGTGTGGTCAGAAAAGGCCTCTCTGATAAATAACATTTAGTGAAGGCCCCAAGTAAAACGAAGGAGCAAGCCAAAGGTATATCTGAAGGAAAAGTCAGACAAGGGGAATGGAAAGTCAAAAAAAAAAAAAAAAAAAAAAAAGGCTGTGAACCAGAAGAATGGTGGCATGTTCAAGGAGCAGAAAGAAAACCAGAGAATCTAGAATGCAGTGAGTTAGAGGGAAAAGGTAGGAGATGAGTTACAGGAAGCAATGGGGTTGGAGGTAGGGGTTCTTAATGCACATTATTCCCTTTCATGGAACACACAGTCTCTACCAAGCTCCATGGTATTACTTAATATCAAAATGGAAAGTGGTAATCATCATACTGAAATCAAAATGACTTCAGGGAAGATACAGCACTGAATTGAGCTTTACGATATTAGAATTTTTATATGCAAATATAGTAGAAGAAGCCATCACAAAATAAGGAACTATAGGGGCAAACATAAGAGGCATAAAAATATTTAGGGTCAAGAGGGAAAAGGGTCAAATTTAGATTGGTTGAAGTGTGGAACACCATAAAAAGAATTCTGTATGCCATTCTAAAGGCCAGTTTCTCAATCCAAACAACATGAACATATAATAACAACTTTATGTCACTAGGAAACTATGATAACAATCTACCATAATAACTTGTATTAGTAAACTGCATAAAAGAAGGACTAATAACATATTCATTAGAAGGAAGTATTACATCAATGAAACTAGAACATCCCTCATACCATGCACAAAAATAAACTTATAATGGCTTAAATTCTTAAACATAAGACACCATAAAATTCCTAGAAGAGAACTTAGGCAAAACATTTTCTGACATCAATCATACAACTGTTTTCTTAGGTCAATCTCCCAAAGTAATAGAAATAAATAAACCAATGGGACCTAATCAAATTTACAAGCTGTTGCACAGCAAAGGAAACCATTAAAAAAAAAAAAAAAAAAAAAAAAAGGACAACCTACAGAATGGGAAAAAATAGTTTCAAACAATGCAGCCAACAAGGGCTTAATCTTCAAAATAAACAAAAAATTCACACAACAGCAAAAAAAAAAAAAAAGCCAATTGAAAAAATGGGCAGAAGACCTGAGTAGACATTTCTCCAAAGAAGACATACAGACGGCCAAAAGGCACATGAAAAAATGCTCAATATCACTAATTATTAAAGAAGTGCAAATCAAAACTACAATGAGGTAACACTTCACACTGGTCAGAATGGCCATCATTAGTTAAGTCTACAAATAACAAATGCTGGAGAGGGTATGGAGAAAAAAAGAACCCTCCTACACTGTTGGTGGGAATGTAAATTGGTACAACCACTATGGAAAAAAGTATGGAGGTACCTTAGAAGACTAAATACAGAACTATCATATGATCCAACAGTCCCACTCCTGGGCATATATCCAAACAAAACTTTCATTGTAAAAGCTATGTTCATTTTAGCACTATTCACAATAGCCAAGACATGGAAAAAACCTAAATGTCCATCTACAGATGAATGGATTAAGAAGATGTGGTACATATATACTATGGAATACTACTCAGCCATAAAAAAGACAAAATAATGCCATTTGCAGCAACATGGATGGAACTAGAGACTCTCATACTAAGTGAGGTAAGTCAGAGAAAGACAAATGCCATATGATATCACTTATATCTGGAATCTAAAATATGGCACAGATGAAACTATCTACAGAAAAGAAACAAACTTATGCTCATGAAGAACTTGTGGTTGCCAAGGGGGAGGAGGAGGGAGAGGGATGGGCTGGAAGTTTGGGGTTAGTAGATGCAAACTATTGCATTTGGAATGGGTAAGCAATGAACTGCTGTATAGCACAGGGAACTATATCTAATCACTTGTGATGGAACATGATGGAGGATAATGTGAGAAAAAGAATGTATATCTATGTATACCTGGGTCACTTTGCTGAAATTGTCAGAACATTGTAAATCAACTATAATAAAAAAAAAATTTTAAGCAGGAATTATTGGTTAAATAAAACCACCACCAAGTTTTGCATATTTACTGCATTGTAACTGCTCTGTATATATGATTTGTTTTACAGATAAGGAAACTGAAGTACAGGAAAGCACGGGGTGGGGGGAAGCCTGGTTGTCACACAGTTAGTAGGTGGTAGAGCTTGAATTGTCTGACTCAATGTTATGTGGCTCCATAGCCTGCACTTGTAAAAGTTAAATATATGGTCCTTATTAGATGGTTGGGAATTCATAACCAAACATACATATATAAGGAGAGTGAATAGTGGAGTTCCCGTCGTGGCTCAGTGGTTAACGAATCTGACTAGGAACTGAGGTTGCGGGTTCAATCCCTGGCCTTGCTCAGTGGGTTGGGGATCTGGCATTGCTGTGAGCTGTGGTGTAGGTCGCAGACACGGCTCGGATCCCGCGTTGCTGTGTCTGTGGCGTAGGCTGGTGGCTGCAGCTCCGATTGGACCCCTAGCCTGGGAATCTCCATATGCCTCGGGAGCAGCCCTAAAAAAGGCCAAAAAAAGATCAAAAAAAAAAAAAAAAAGAGAGAGAGAGAGAAAGTGAATAGTCTGTAGAGATTATTGGAGAAGCCTGAATTTGCTTTTGTTTGACTAAAAAATTACCACACGTTGAAAAGATGAAAGATCTGACTGAAGACTCAAGTTAAAAGAGATCTTCAGCTCCATTCACTAAGACCATGACAACACACAAAAAGGATCTTCACTTTAAGATTAAAAATTTTCTCACCCCTACCAGGTATGCATGGCATAGAGAAGACATCAAAGAGGCCTGAGAAAAATCCATATATTTTTGTATAATTCTGTGGAGTTTTCCAAGAGCTTTCAGTTTAAACACCCACTCAACAGAGACTGGATCTTGACTCATTTAGACCCAAGCACTAGATGAGTCCTATGGGAAGCAAACATGTGAGTGAATAAAACTTTGTTAATAAATCTGTTAAAATCATAGACTTGAGTCCACCAATACAGATTTACTTGGTAGCAATAATATGCCAGTTGCTGTTTTAAGGTCTAGGATTACAACAGTGAAAAATACAGACAGAAAATTCCTACCCTCATGAAACTAACATCCTTGTCAGGATCAGAAACAAAGGATGCAGAAAACAAACACATAAATAATTTAAATATATCAGTGAGCACTGGTGGTACACGCTGAAAAGAAAAATCAATCCAGGAAGAGATGTAGAGGGTATTGGGGGAGATAAGAAAGGTCAAGTTAGCAATTTTATTTTTACTTTATTTTTATTTATTTATTTTTTTCCTTTCTTGGCTGCCCCTTGACATATGGGATTCCTGGGCCAGTGATCAGATCCAAACTGCAGTTATGGCAATGCTATATCCTTTAACTCACTGTGACAGGATGGGAATCAAACCTGCATCTGGGTGCTACAAAGATGCCACTGATCCTGTTGTGCCACAGTGGGAACTCCAAGTTAGCAATTTTTAATAGGATGATGACCGGAGAAAGCCTTGTTGAGAAAGGGATATTTGAACAAAGATCTAAGGAGGTAAGGAAGTGATCCATGCAGATAACTGAGTACAAGAACAAGAGGAAAGATGGAAGTTTGTCCTGTGAATCAAGGAACAGCACAGTCCGGTGTATCTGGAAGAGAGTTAGCAAGAGAACATAAGGGATGAATTTAGAAAGATAACAGAGGCTCAACTCTACATAGGCTTGATTTGCAAAGGTAAAATTAGATTTTACCCTACACGAGATGGAAAGCCATCCACTAAGAGATCGGTCTATCTCATTTAACCCTAAAAACCACATGAGTGTGTTGTGAGGTAAGCATTAAAATGAACCCCATTTTATAGATGAGGAAAGAAAGGCTGGTAGAGATTAATAAATTACCGCAACTTCTAAAAAATGGCATCACCAAAATCCAAGGTCCATTCTTAATTCCCATGATTACTGCCTAAGCAAGAGTAGTAGTTTCTTTTTATCAGACAATGATATTTAGATGAAAAGAGCACGTCATCCTACTCTACACAACACATACCACAAACACGAGTTCAGTTTTGAGTAGTATTCTTGGATACATCAAGAAGAAAGAAGCTAGGATGATTAATTATCTAGAAAAATATATTTCATAAGAAAGAGTTGAGAGAATTAAGAATGCTTCAATTGAAGAAAATAAAGACCTGAGTGGGAAGAAATGATAGTATCTGAAGAGCTACAGCGTGAGAAAAAAAGATATATACAACCAGATGTTCTTCAGAGGGTAGAGCTTAGAGAGGGACAGATACTTCAACGCAACAGAGGAAAATTATCAGAGACCCATTCTCTCTGTATGAGCTCCTTGTTTGTGCTAAAACAGAACAAAAGATTATCCACAGGAATCATTGCACCGAGGATCCCTGCACAGACAAAGTTCCCTCCAACTCCAAGACCCCATGATCTGATTTTTAACACAGATTTCAAATAAGTTCAAAAGACAAGAGTTTTCAAATAAAAGTACCTGGTACAGTGTAGCAATGGGAAGTGTACCCTGTGAAGTCTGAAAGACATCCATTCTGCCAGTTATTAGGTTCATAACCCTGAGTGAGTTACCTAACCTTTTCGATCTTCTAGTTCCTCATCTATAAAATGAGGACAACATTAGAACCTAACTGAGTTTTCCTTAGGAGTAAATGACATAGTATGTACAGGTAAAAAGGGTCCAGGACAAAGCCCTATAAGCACTCAGTACACAGGAAGTACTGTCATTAGTTAGGTCTTAACTTCACTACGGCTCCTCCATGACCCAGTCCATCCTCCTCACAGCTGTTAAGTCTTATTTTTGCTTAGACTCATTCCTCATTCCATATCACTAAGGGATACAGTCTTAACTGCTTGGTTTGACCAGATCCTCCAGGTGGAACCTTATCATTAAGATGCCTTCCTATCCCACTACAAGGAGGCTCCTGTCAAATTGCTTGCAGTTTTAAATCATCAAGCTGTGTCAAGCTTTGCTCACATTGCTAACTCTACCTGAAATGTCCTCCCCTTCTCCCAAACTAAGTAGTCACAAAGCTTACAGATACTGTCACAGAAGATACAAAATTTCAGAGGCCAAAACCAACTGAAACCTACAATAACCAGGGAGCAAAAGAATTGAGCAATTTCCAGGGCAGTGGGGTTAGGAATCCTTGGCAAGCATGAAATTATCCATACCATTTACACATTTCAGAAGATCTGAGGAATGAGTGAAACCATGATGGTACTCACTGGGCTCAAACTGATCTAGCAATTAAATCCACCGTTCTACTGAGAAGGCAGGAAATGTGGAGACTGCCTTTCTATGTAATCGTCTGCAAATTTCCCAGGAGTTTTTAGTGAGCTATTCTCCTATTAAGCCAGCTGTCAAACAGCTAGACTAATAAAGGGAAAATGGAAATGAAGGGAGGCTGGAATAGATAATAGTTTTAAAAAGACAAACAAGTCTCTAAATTTTACATTAGGGGTGAAGATTTCTTCTGCATGTGGGATATTTCTATGGTTAAATATGTTGTACAGCATTATGTGATTTAAATGATTTGTCTCTGCCAGATAATACACACATCCATCTAGATGAAATTCCAAATCAGCATGGAGGTGTGGCAGACACTCATTATTTGCAGAATAAATAAAAGAATACATCAATCTAATCCAAAGAGTTCACTGCTAATGATAATTGAGTTTCAAAAATATCTTTTAAGTACCTACTATGTACCAGACACCATGCTAGGATCTAGCCATTTGGAACAATTTTTAAATGCTTTGGAATTTAATGCTTATAAAACATGGAAACATCCATTGATCTTTTCATATAGTTGTCAGAATATAACAATAGTAATTGAAGATAAATTCAGAGTTCCTCCTCTCATGCAATGCAGGGAAATTATAGTTTGTATATTACAAGTTGACAGCATCATTTCTCATGTGCTTTGCAGGATGATTGGTTCATAGGATTAAAATAAGTCTAGTTCCTCTGATCTTAAAACAGAAATCATGTTCCCCATTATTAATAGAAGATTTGCCAACAAGCAGATGTAATTGTATTAGCACTTGTTTCTAAGGACCAATATTTTATAGATGAACTAGTTACAGCAAAAATCTTTCATTTCTTGAGTAAAGAAGTATCTTGGTTGAAGTCCAGCAAAGCTGCTTTTTTTCAAAATTCTCCTTAACATTTAAAAATTGTGAGAGGATTCTGCTAATATTCCGCTTATAAGAAACAACTCCTAACCTGTAGAACGGTGGATGTCAGTATTTAAAAAGACGTTAGGATGATGCAGCAGACGCCGTCAATACCCCAACCATATCCCCACAGGCCTCACCATTACAGTACTAGCCACATATCCAAAGGACTTGAGGGCATTTTTGGAGCTGGTGCTCCCTCTGTCAGTGGGTAGGCAACTGGAAGTGCCAGAGAAATCAACAAACATACCCTCCCTCCAAAGAGCAACACTTAACTAGTAACTAGCCCTTAGCGACAGTAGCTGGTATGTCGATAGCCTAGCTCTTGTTACTGGAAGTGACAGAATAACGGAGACTGGCTGATTTGATTCTACACTGACTCCTGGGCTTCCCCACTGGGATGAAGTTACTAGCTAGACAATGCACCCTTTACTGGGTACTTCCCTTCCCTGTCCTACATCCTCACTGCTCTTCAGGTGCTTCCTAAGATCATCTCCCAAATAAGCCACCATATTCAAGTTTATGAATATGAATCCTTGTTTTAGGGCTTCTTCTCAGGTAACATTAACTAGGCAAAATTATTAGGCCCTTTGATATACATTATTTCACCCTGCTTTTACAAATATTGTTTCTATCCCTGCCTACCTTGTTTCTATTTCATCTCATTGCATAACTAAAAGCAACAGGACTTGTTTCTTTGTAAAGAAAGATAAACAAATATTTAAAAGAAAATTATCAACAAAATTATTTAGAGCATTATTAGGCTAAACTCATAAAAATGAGAAATCATGAATTTTCAGGGGGCATTAGAAACAGAAGAGACTTAGGACAGGAGGCCAACATCAGTCAGATAACATTTTTATTAAATGAATACAGCCCAGAAAATGAATGTAGCATAATTTAAAAACCAATAACCTGCTATTCAATATTCAAATTATATTTAATATTTTTCTATTATAAACAATGTTGAAATTAACATTCTTATGCATAGAAATTTGCTTTTATCTCAGACTATTTTGAGGGATAAATTCCTATGGAATTTGTTGGATAAGAGAGAATTAAAGTATTTTTAAGATTTTGATTTACACCAAACTGGAATGTTGTACGTTCATTCCCACCAACAAAGAAATGTTTCAATTTTAACATATTTTTCATCAATCTTGAACACTATTATTTTCATAATCCTTACAAAATACAATCATTGTTAAACATGTGTTCCTTAAACATTTTTTTCAATCACCTATTAAGTTATATTTTCGTGAATTGGCTATTCACGATTTCACCTCAAGTACGTATCAGTGTGGGAGTTCCCGTCGTGGCTCAGCAGAAACAAATCTGACTAGGATCCATGAGGATGCAGGCTCAATCCCTGGCCTTGCTCAGTGAGTTGAGGATCCGGCATTGCCGTGAGCTGTGATGTAGGTTACAGACGCAGCTCAGATCTGGCATTGCTGTGGCTCTGGCGTAGGGTGGCAGCTGCAGCTCTGATTCAACCCTTAGCCTGGGAACCTCCATATGCTGCGGGTGTGGCTCTAAAAAGACAAAAGGCCAAAAAAAGTATGTATCAGTGTGGTTTTGTACTTTTCATTGAATAGCTTTCACATCTTTTATTGTGTATCTCTAGAAAAAGATTTTTTTTAAAGATTGTATTAATTTAATGTAACCATACCCTGGCTGATTTGATTCTACACTGACTCCTTAATGCTGATATAGTTAGTGTTAAAAGCTTCATAAAGTCAAATACAGAATGTAATTTTAGACAAATTTTAAAAAAATAATTTTAAGGAAGCATCCTTTAAATTTAGCTTAATAACACAGTTTTTCTTTGGTTGGGTTTGCATTGTTTTCAACTGTTTATTATCAATAATGAATGTTTGAGTGTTTCAGAGGCAGTAGAGATCTGCTATAAAGTCAGGTTACATGGATCCAAAGCCTAACCAACCATCGAATAAAAAATGATACAAATGAACTTATTTACAAAACAGAAAGAAATTCACAGACATAGAAAACAAATTTATGATTACCAAAGGGGAAGTGGGAGGATAAATTGAGTTTATTAAATTAGGGATTAAGAGATATATAGTTCTACACGCAAAAGAGATAAACAATAAGGTCCTATGGGTATGGCAGAGAGACTTACATTCAATATCTTGAAATAACCTATCATGAAAATAAAATAACCCACCTTAAAATTCACTAATTCTTGCTTCTGACTGGTCAAATCCATTGTTGAAACCCTCTATCAAATCCTTCAGTTCTGTCATGGGCTCCACCTCTCAGATTTCTGCTTTTGTGTTTTAATGGTTTCTATGTCTTTGTCAAAACTTATTGTGTTCATGCACTGTTTTCCTAATTTCATTTAGTTGTCTGTGTTTTCTTTTAGTTCACAGAATTTCTTTAAGAGGATTATTCTGAATTCTTTGTGAGTTCATAGATCTCTATTTCTTTAGGGTCAGTCATTGAAACTTTATTAGTTGCCTTTGGTGATGTCATGTGTCTTTGGTTATCCATGATCCTTGCGCTCTTGCATCCATGTATGTGCATCTGAAGTCACAGGCCTCTCTTCTAGTCTTTACAAACTGGCTTCAGCAGGTGAAGCCCTCATCACTCAACCTGTCCAGAGATTCTGGGTAGGCATTCTGGTGATGTCTGAAACCAGGCTTGCTGCTAGGGTTCTTGGGAAATATGGTTCTGGTTTTGAAAGCTGAGTTAATCAACCTGGTGCCAGACCCCTGCAGACACCCTGGGTTCACAAGTACCCTGGAGCCTAGGTTTGTAGGCACTGATTGGGAGTCTGAGGCTACAGGATCACCACAGCCAAGGGAACTGGCCAGTGCTGGGATGGGCCAGAAATCTGGATTTGTGGAAGTCTGCTGGGATCCTGGAGCTGAAGAAGCTTACTGGAGGTCTGAGAGCCATTTTGGGCCACTGAACTGTCTGAGCCTGCTGGAACCAGTTAGCAACACCTGGGTGGGCCAGGAGCCTGAGTTAACAGGAGCCCTCTGAATGCATGGAGCCATAGCAGCTGCCTGGACTACTGCAGTTGGCTGCTGGGCCATGGTTCATGAGAGTCCCACAGTACCCTAGTGCCATGGGAAGAGCCTGGGGCTACAGAAACTGTCTGGGACTGCTAGAGCCAACAAGTGCCAAAGTGAGCCAGGGGCCTTGATTCATAGGAGCCCACCTGTAGCCTGGTGTCATTGCTACAGGAGTCTCTTGGGGCTGCTGGAGCCAGCAAGTACTAGGTTGAAAGAGTTCCTGGGAGGCTGGCCAGGAGGCTGGTGCCATAAACACCATTTGAGGCCATGGGAACTTCCTGGGGCCACTGAAACCAGCAGTTCCTGCATTCCTGGGAGCTCATGGAGAGGCCAGGACCATGGGATGTGTCTCTGGG
Source organism: Sus scrofa (assembly GCF_054392235.1). Taxonomy (NCBI): domain Eukaryota; kingdom Metazoa; phylum Chordata; class Mammalia; order Artiodactyla; family Suidae; genus Sus; species Sus scrofa. The sequence goes on from NC_139391.1 coordinate 19,395,025, forward strand.
CTGGGCTGCTCTGGTTTGTGCGAGGGTTAAAGGGGGTAGTGTGCACAGACATCAGCACAAGGAGACAAGGGTAGAATCTATTTTTCCCACTCTCCTCAATGTATCCTTTCTTATTTCTGTGCTTCATCCAGGTTCTGTAATCTAATCATTTACCTGGACTTCTCAGCTCCTGTGAAGTTATTTCATGTATAGCCAGTTATTCAAAATGATGTTTCTGGGAGGACATGAACAGTAGAAATTCCTATGCCACCATTTTGCTGACATCTTCAATCAGAAGTTATTAGTACTTTGATTAGGATTTTTAATCTATATCCACAAATGAGATTAACCTCTATTTTCTTTTTTCGTGTTATCTGCATTCAGTTTTTATATCAGAGTTATGCTATTTTCTTGAAATTAGTTAGAAAGGTTTCCTGCTATTTCACTCCTTTGAAAATAGGTACTTATCATGAAAATTACCTACTTTTGAAAGTTTAAAAGTACTTGACTTTAATCCTACATGAATTTATTTCATTAAAGATAATTCTTTGACAAAATTTTAACTTATTTCAAAGTTATGAGTCCATTCAACTTTTCAATTTCTAATTGGATCAATTTAGGTAACTTATGTTATAGAAATAGAAATTTATAAGCCCAAATTTTTTTCAACTAGAAATTATAAATGAAATAACAGGTTATAGTCTTCAGTTAGTATAGGTGCTTCAAGTACAGCTAGCCATCACTTCTCATTAAATTGATGAGGCAACTTTATTCTTACAGTTATTCAGGCCAAAATCACTGAAGACATACTTAATTCCTCTCTCTGACATCTTATCCATCAACAAATCCAACCATTTCTCACTATCTCCATTGGTCCCCCAGATTCCAAGCTATCATTATCTGAAATATTTCAATGAAGATCTTTTGAAGATCTTTCTACTTTTTCTCTTACCTCTTCTAGTGTAGGCTATGGTATACCACCCAGATAGCTCCATCAGAATAAAGGCCCTCATGTCTCTAGCTGCCAGTTTTGTTGGCTACTAACAGCTTATATCTGACTCCCTTCCTAGAAACTTCTCTCAGCTTAAAAAGAGCTTCCTCACTCCAAGTTACCCTTCCCAATGGCAGCCAATAGCCAATGATTAGTCAGTGTTTGAGACCTGGTCACCTTGCTTCAATTTAGGATAACTCTGAAAGGTCATCTAAGCTCCAGGGCTCAAATACATTAACTGAGAACTTTCTGGTAACCACTTTGCAATTCAACTCATCACCTGCCTTCTTGTGTTCTTACTTCCTTATAGGTTTTGTTCCTGAGAGTGTTCCTCCTTATAAAATTTCCTATATGCAAATTCTCCATTCCAGAATAGGCATCCTAGGGCCACTGACCTAAGATAGTTGGCACGAGGAGTATTCTGAAGAAAACAAACTATAAAATGGAATTTTTGAGTTGCAGCATCCACAGCCAGCTGGCAATGAGAACACCAATACTGGAGGTGAGTACTGATAATAACTCCTAGTGTGCTGTAATAGTGCAATTATTAAAACTTTCACCTGTAGTCAACTGGTGTGAAAAACTGATGAGAGGGAATACACTGGCAGTCATACAAGAGGTTCTGAGGAAATAATAATTAGAAGAACAAAAGGTGTGAATGAATGTTGCTAAGTGCAATCGAAGCTTTGAAGAAAGACAATGCAAAGCTCAGAGTGATTAATCGAATTAGGCAAACTGTGAAAGTCAGAAGAACTCCTTAGCAATATATAAAGACGCTCTCATCTCCTGCATTCAAAAGGCAGAAACTCTTGAGGATCAAGTCTGGGACTTAATTATATAAGAATCACAGTACTTCAGTGAAGGCTGAATCCCCTCCTGGGGCAGAGAGGGAGAGAGAGAAAGGCCACCTGCAATAGGAACTCTCCTAGAGGCTTGGCATTGAAAGGAAAGAAGGAAGAAGCAAGTAGTAGAAAGCAAGGGCTCTAGAGAAACAAATGAGAAGAACAAAATCAGAAGTACACTAACTCCACCCCTACCCAAACACAACATCAATTTTTTAAAATTGAAGTAGAGTTCACTTACAAAATTACATTAGTTTCAGGATACTAATCATATCAATATAGCATAATGATTCAACATTTTCATATCATATTCCATAAAAAGTTATTATAAGAAAATGGCTGTAACTCCCTGTGCTATATAATATATCCTTGTTGTTTATCTGTTTTATATGTAGTGGTTTATATATCTCTTAATCTCCTATCCCTAATTTGCCCCTCCCAGCTTCCCTCTCCTCCTTGGTATCCATAGTTTATTTTCCATGTCTGTGAGTCTGTTTGTATTTTGCATATACATTCATTTGTATTACTAAATACTTTTTTAAATGCACATTACTACAAGAGCACCGAAACTAAGAAATCTGCAAGCCACTTAAGCCCTCTACTCTGCCTACAAAGAATCCTCTATCATTGCTGGTCCAAGAAAATAGAAATATTTCAGAAATGAAAAGAAAACCACAAGCAATAATCATACACATCCATAAGAAGCAGAAAACAGAAAGTGTGAAAATGGTACTCTGTCAGAGAATTTCCATATACTTTGGAGATACATGCTGAAACCTTAGGATGTCATGATATCTGCAATTTAATTTCAAATTACCCAGCAAATACATATACACACAGAGAAAGGGTATGCAACACTGGCAAAATATTAACAATTGGACAATATTATGTAACAATATTACCTAATCTAAGAATGTATGCATGGTTTTTGTACTGTTCTTTTAACTTTTTTTAATAGAGTTGGAGGGAAATCCGAACTTGAAGTGCAGAGGCTAAAAATTCTATGTGGTTTTTCTAGAAACTTCTGATGCAAGGAAGCATTCAGGTCTCCAGAGAACAATGAGGAACCAGTGCATTATGGGTACAGAAGGCAAACCATGGGATGTACAAGGTGAAACCTAGACCAGACCAGTACTGAGCCATTTTTTTTCAGCCAGACATAAAGATTTCCACCAATTTCTTTGTGAAAACAGAAATGACATTACATAGTTGAACCCCAATACATATTATTTAGGACTTAGTGTATATAATTATGCTAAACTCTAGATATTTTCATGTATTATAATTACACTAAATTCCGTTAAGTAATTTATCCTGTCACGATCCATTGATAGGAAGTTATTTTTTTGGTTGACTTTATAAATTCTAAATTATTAAATGTCTCTAAGGATTGTTAGAGTGAGATTTCAGGATGGAGTAGACCCTAAATGAAAATTCCCATCAAAATTTTTGCCATCAACACATGGGAACTTGTGGTATTGAAACTACTCTTCATCTTGACTGAATTAATGTCAGTATCTTAGTTTTGCTATTGTATTATTATTTTGCAAGATATTATTGGGGGGAACTAGGGAAAATGTGCCTAGGATCTCTCTGTATCATTTCTTACAACTTTGTGTCAATCTGCAATTATAGAAAATAATAAGTGTAATTAAATAAAAGTTACTGCCTTGAGCAGGAAGACCAGATAAACAGCTTCCCACTCACCAGCAGTGAGACTTTCAGCAAGTTACTCGACTCCTCTATTTCTTCATTTACAAGATAGAAATAATAATAATAGCACCTACATTTCAAGGTTGTTTAAAGGGTTAAACATAAAATGTTTAGAGTGCTGCACTGCATAGAGTAAACCTCAATAACTGCTTTTATTAAACATGGTTGTGCCACATCTTATACACACACACACATAATCCTCTGAAAAAGTAACTATCAAACCCAAAACACCTTTCTAACTGTTTTAAGGACTTAAATAATATTTTAAGCCTGTTGAGCTAACAAGATGTCATCCAATAATTTAGAAATAAACTTCACACATCACATAAACTTGTAGTTTAGAACTAGTTGACAAATATAAATATCCAGGTCTTCTTTTCTCTTCTTTTCCTTTCCTTTTCATTTCTTTTCTTTTCCCTTTCTTTCCTTTCTTCTTTTTTAATTTTTATATCCTGAAACATTTTTCTATATTCACATACAAGTCTTGTTTTTCTAACTGTAATGAGACTGTATAAAAAAATCCTCATGTCTGACCAAACCACAGATGAGTAACTTTAAGATCTTTTAGAATATTATAAGAAATATAACTGCCAAGGACACATCAAAAACTTGTGAAAAGTTCAATACTCATAGATTATCCGCAATTAATAAGAAATGATGTGAAGCTTTCTTGCTTAGTCAACTTAGACCAAATATCCAAAGCCCATTTCAGTCATAACTCTGAAGAAAATTTGTTGTATCATCCATCAGTGTGGTTAAATGTTTTTAGCAGTCCATTATAAGTGTATTCATGCAAGTGTTTCCTCCTTATTCTGCAAGTCTAGAAATCACTCATCTGATTAGTTAATTCAATTTACCAAGGACAACATAACTTGCATGCAAACATTTGATAATGATTTTTGACTTTGCTCTTGTATAGCAGAGACTGTGACAATTTAATTTGGACAGTAGTTAGGACAATACAACTTGCATTCAGGAAGTTAATAAAAAATTTAATTGTGTTCCTGGTTGACGCTCCCCAGGATAAGTTAGTTAGAGATGCAGAGAAAAGTCTGATGAGACATGGAACTGTGTTACTGTAAGTTATAAAATAAATCTCATGAGAAAGAGGAATGTCAAGTATATGTGGATATTAATAGCATTTTACATTTGTATCTATTTCAGCTTACAAAGTACCATTGCACTAATTCAATGGAACACACACTCAAGACACTGTTACAGACAGTCTGGGGGAGGTGGGGAATGAATATATACCCACAAAGAACTTACATTCCAGTGGAAGATATGATCTGTTTGACCCAAAGATATAGAATATTTTGGAGATGAAAATTGTTGTAAGGATTGCTGTAGGAATAGAGATGTAATCTATTCAGAGGATTTAGGGAAGGCTTCAATGAACTTGTGGCATGTGAGTTTGGGCCTTAAAAAAATAAAACATTATTTGGTTAACACCAAACATTATGAGATAACCATAGCAGTCACTATTTTGTTCTTTCATAGTTTAAGAAATTGGGGCTGAAAGGGGCTTAAAGGACTCTCTCATCCAAGGTCATACAACTGATAAATGTCTGCTGGGACATGAAAGCAGGTTTTCTGATTCCCAAGTCCAGTGTTGATTCAGTATAGAGCCCTACAAGACAGAGCTTTATTTTAGGCAAGAGAACATATGTTCTTTCAGGGTAATGTAAAAAAAGACTCCTATTCCTGCTATGATAATAAATGCACCTGTCCTTTGTACACCATATGAAAGTAAATGCTCTCATTCTCTAAGTATTAATGTTATTTCACACCTTAAATATGGAAAATTCCTGTAGTATTTTAAATATAAGGACTGGGGAAATCAGATCCTTGCTTAGAGATTAAGAAACCTATTAGAAAAGAGTAAAAAAACAACTCCATCATGATAATTAAATCGAGACTGGAATATGCAGTGAGGGCAATGTCTTTGTGCCCCAGAGGATAGAACAAGAGGACAACAGGATTAAGCTTCACTGGCTATAAGATAAATTCTTCCCAATGGAAATTACTACTCAAGGTAATAATAATAATACATGTGAGGCTTACTCTATGTCAAGCACTATTTGAAGCACCTCATGCCTACTTAATTCTCAAACCATTCCATGACATAGGTAATTTTATTACCATCACTTGTGGACAATGAATCTGAGCCACAAGAAAACTTAGCCAAAGTCACGTGAAGAATTAGAGCTTGGACTCAAACTCTGCCTGGCTATAGAATCCTTGCTCTTAACTCCGTTCTAACATTGGTCAAAAATGAGACTGCATGCTCTCTTTTTATAGAGGGCTTTTAAGATACAATGTGAGTTCATGTTCTAGAAAGCAGCAGGGTACTGTGCCATCTAAGAACACAAACTCCAGCATCAGGCAGATCAGGCTTTAAGACATTCTTCAGTCATGGCCTATCTTTCTAAACCTGGGCAAATTCTCTTAGAACTTTAATTTCCTTCTTTCAAAGGGAGATAGCAATAATTATTTTGAGATAGGAACATAAGCAGCTCAGTATAAGAAAAGTACTGAACTTGAATGTACACAGATTCAAAGACTCAAATTATGCCTGAGCCACTACCAGCCTTGTGAAAGAGGGCAATCGCTCCATCAATCAGCAAATATTTATAGAGTTGTATACATAAGGCTCTATTACAAGTACTTTGGGATTCAGAAGTAAAAAAGAAAAGACCTTGTTCCTTACTCTCCGAAAGCAAATTATTTCAAACTTGTTCATTTTCCTTAAGGATTCAACTAAGTCCCCAGAGGAGGTACCTTCTGGCATTAACATTCAAAGAACTTGAATAACTATATCATAGTGCTTCTGATTCTTTGCTAAGTACAAATTTCGTGTATAATTCCTCCTTTGATACACAGAGGGGATATATGCAGAAAGAAGAGTTCAAACTTTGAGCTTTGTCTCACTGTGTACTATCTCCAGCTGCCATAACCAGCTGTTCCATACATTCTCTCCGTGGGGCACATTTTTCTGGAATGTAAATTAATACATGATGCCACTGCTGCGCCGCTGCAAAGACAGCAGAATCAACATGATTTACAGAAACTTGGGGGGAAATGCTGTCTTTTCTTCTCGTTCTCGGGGATGAGCTCAGTGACAATTCCCAACAATTCAAACAGAAACCGAAACAATTTCTACATCTTGAATGTGTTTCCATCCCTTTGGCTGACATGAACTGCTAATACTACTGCGTGCTACATGAGTATTCAGGAATGCAGTCCAGAAATAGTAATTAACAGCATCAACTTTGGGATCAGTTTGACAAGCATATAGTTAGAAATAAATATAGAGAGATATACATCCTACCTCTAGCATGTACAAGTTGGGAAACGAGAACTCTCACAATCCCAACTTCCTCTTTATATAAAGTAAAAATTATCACTTATCTCCTAAAGTTACCAAATGAGGTAAGACATATAAAACATTTTGAATATATATATATGGCACTTTATTTAATGACCAGTAATTAATTCATGACTAATAATCCACTAAGTTTATCTTCATCCTTAGCTATTAAAAATAACTACATATATGTGGGAAGAAAAAAAATGAACTCGCTTTGGTACGAGGAAAAATACTATTTATAGCTATTTTATTCAAAAGCACATAGGAAACAGTACTTTAGGAAAACAAAAAGTAAACAACTTTTCCTTCCAAGTTCCTAATTAGGCAGATCAGTATTTAATACATGCCATTAAGATATTTTTCAATCTAGTACTCAAATCCCATCAAAATGGCAAACCATATTACAAGTTATACACATAAGAGTTTTAATATATCTTTTCATGAACTTATTAGTCAAACTGAAACATAGGCATTCTCACAGGAGAAGATATATATAATTTCTAAGTAATGCTCTATGTTGCTAGAAAATTTTTCAGCCCTTTGTCAGCACTTGAATCCCTTATTTCATAATCATATGTATAGGAATGCTTTCAGTTGTACAGAAAACAAAAAACAAGCAAAGCAAAGCAAATAGTATATGAGAGCTCTAGAATTCAATATATGTGAGCACATCATTAAGAAAATACTTCACGTCACCAGTAAGGCCCTATTCACCATAAGCAGGTCAATAGGAAAGTAAATTAACTTACAGTGAACAAGAACTTCCTTGGACTCCATGAAAACGTTTAGAAGGGTGGGGTGAACTTATACTTCTTCTAAACACAGATATCTGCTACGAGCTGATAGAATCCCCAGCTCTGTCTCTTGCTCGCACCAGCTCACCACACATATGACCACAGACACTCCTTCCTAACAGCTGACTTTTAATCCTGTCTTTAGGTGAAGAGTATATTTTCAAAAATATGTAATACATAATACTGAAATCACCAAGAAGAAAATTATTTTTAAAAATCATTCCCTGCTCTATCGCCCTACACATTCCTCCAAGGCAATTGAACTATAATAACTATATAATTTGCTTTCACACTCATTGCTCCATGGAATATATTAAGGCTACCCAAGACCGTCCTCTTTGAACTGGAAGATGTGCATTCTGGGATGTAACACAAATGTCAAAGCCATGTGGGTGCCACTGAGGACAAACCATTAATGTTATAAAGGCACCTGATGCAAACAGGGTATATTATGTCCAGGAAATAAACAAATACTATCTAATCCAGGCTCTTCCACAACACTGAAAGCTAGAGCCAGTGGCTGGCAATCATAGACCTTCCAAAGATACCCCCTACAATATCATATAGGACATGAAAAGGGGTATCTCCGTCTAACTCTTGGCCACAACTTTTCCTCACAAAAAATATTTTTAATTCTAAAAAAATCACTAGCTCTATGTTTTAATGTCACAAGGTATCAAGTTTTCTGCTTATTAGTCTTATCAGTTACAAATTCTATTTGTGCAGTAATTACATAAAAGAAGGTAAACATTATTTCCTACGACTATTTGTCTCACCAAAACATAAAAGTACTACATTTGATGTTTCATAAAATATTATCCCTGGGATTTTTACACACATCAGAAATCCTCATCTAAGTATTTACCAACAACTAATATTCATTTGACACAAATTTAGTGAGGCTACCAAGTGTCAGGCACTGTGCTAGATTCTAGTGATATAAAAACACATGGAGACACCTCTTTGTGAAAAAGTTACCATATATACTGGTTCTTCCAGTGATATACTATAATGTTACTGCATTCAAATTCCCCCTCAATTTTCACTTTTCACAAATCTCTGCATTCAAGTGAATTCCATACTATTTTATTTCATGAAAGTAAATTCTGGTCAACTATATTTGAATATAGGAATACTTAAAGGTGACTATGGGAAAGTCTATCACGACAAGTTAACGATACATCAAATAGGATTTCCACATTGAAAGCCAGTTCCTTTCCACAAAACCTGCTGAGGATAATCCTAATAATAACTCAATTTATAGGAGGCCAGAATTGTTGGAGCTCCCGTTGCACCACAGTGAGTTAAGAATTGACAGCAGTGGCTTGGGTCACTGTGGAGGCACAGGTTTGATCCCTGTGGGTTAAAGGATCTGGTGCTGCCACAGCAGTTGGTAGATCACAGCTACAGCTCAGATTCAGTTCCTGGCCTGGAAACTTCCACATGCGGTGGGTGTGGCCATAAAAAAAATTATAGGAGTCCAGAATTGTTACGAAACTTGTAAATCCTCCATATCTCTAATCAGAAGTTAGGGAGATCTCCTAATGCAGCAGCCACAAACTCAAAATTATGATGGGAGTCCCAGGTAAAAAAGTAAACGAGTAATACAAACTAGGAATTAGAAAAGTCACATGACCTTCTTGGATTCTCCTCTATGTTCCCAGAGCATATTTAGGTAAAAATAAGTATTTCTTCTCTATAAGGAAAGGCACAGTGTGAACGTAAATGCAGGAAACTCATACTGTGCCTCAGTATAAGAGCTACTGATGGGAGTTCTGGGGACTATGATCTACTGAAGAAGCACAGCCACCCACTCAAAGGAAGCAGTAACTGTGGACATGTACGGATGTGAGCCAAGTGTTGTCATTGCTAGATTTATTTTTTAAGAGAAGCCAGAAATTTAGATGTTTGTGTGACATCTCTTAATTTTTAATGTCAGCTCAATAGCTTTTTTTAAAAAAATTGTGAGAGTTCCCGTCATGGCTCTTTGGTTAACGAACCTGACTAGTGTCCATAAGGATGCGGGTTCAATCCCTGGCCTCACTGCGTGGGTTAAGGATCTGGCATTGCCATGAGCTGTGGTGTAGGTCACAGACCTGGCTTGGATCTGGCACTGCCATGGCTGTGGTGCAGGCCGGCAGCTGTTACTCCAATTCGACCCCTAGCCTGGGAACCTCCACATGCTGCGGGTGTGGCACTAAAAAGAGAAAAAAAAAAAATTGTGGACTTGGCCCCTTCAACATAAAAAAAGGGTATTCATGGAAAACAGCTAAAATCATACTCAATGAAAGATTTCCCTCTAAGAGCAAAAATGTGCAAACAAACCAATGTCCATCAACTGATGAATGGATAAACAATACATAATATACCCATACAATGAACTCTTATTTTGCAATAAGAAAGAATAAATAGGAGATCCTGCTGAGTAGCATTGAGAACTAAGTCTAGATACTCATATTGCAACAGAACAAAGTGTGGGGGGAAAAAAATGTATACATGTAAGAGTAACTTGATCCCCATGCTGTACAGCGGGAAAAATAAAATAAAAAGAATAAAAGAATAAAGTATTCATACACGCTACAATGTGTATGAACCTTGAAAACATTATGCTAAGCGAAAGAAGCCAGTCACAAAAGACCACTTACTGTATGATTCCACTTATCTGAAATATCCAGAATAGGCAAATCTACAGAAAGTAATTAGTAGTTGTCAAGATGATGGAGAGAGAGATACGAGGATTTCTTTCGGGGATGATGAAAATATTCTAGAATTAGACAGTGATGATGGCTGTACAACTCTGAGAATATAAATAAAAATCACTGAATTGTTCTTTTTTTTTTTTTTGCCGCATCTTCAGCATATAGAAGTTCCCAGGCTAAGGGTCAAATCAGAGCTGCAGCTGCTGACCTACACCACAGCCACAGCAACTCGGGATCCAAGCCAAGTCTGTGACCTACACCACAGCTCACAGTAATGCCAGATCCTTAACCCACTGAGAGAAGCCAGTGATCAAACCCACATCCTCATAGTTACTAGTCAGGTTTGTTACCACTGAGCTACAACAGGAACTCCTGAGTTGTACACTTTAAAAGGTATTCTGTATGGCATATGAAATATATCTCAATAAAGTAGTTATTTAAAATATAGATCCATCCCACCCACTTTGCATCCTGTGCCTAAAAGGAATTCTAAACCAAAATGGCTTTTACAAATATTTAAAAGGATCTTCTGCAAAAATTAGAATTCAGTAAGTAGAGTGTCCAATTCTCTAAACTCAACCAGCATGCATATCCTGTTTCAGTATTTCAAATAAAATTCAGTACTTAAAATTTTAGTAATAACAATGTTTTATAAAAAGAATACTTTAAGATAGAAATAACTCCTTTCTGCCTACTGAATAAAGTCCTCTCTCTTTTTACCCACGATCTGAAGCTAACTGATCTTTCCAATCTTATAGCTTGTAAGTTCCTTATACGATCTTCACACTTCAGCCAAGTTAGATGCACTCTGTGCCTTGAAAACCCCTCATGCTTTCTTAAATATGCTACTTCTACGTGGGATTCCCTTCTCCCAAATCTGAATTCTACCGAACCTTCTGTGTTTATAATGCTACCTCCTCTAGAAGGCTTTCCTGGTTCTCTCTCTTCAGTCAGGGGTCAGGCTGAAGTAAACTTTCTCTTAGTACTTTTATCTCTCTGAAAAGACATCTCGTTAATGCTTCTCTGGGGTTTAGTGCACTTATCTTTTTTTCCCTTGCTAAACAGTGACTCCCATAATTATAACATGTACGAAAAAATTCCAACATGCTGCCAAGTACATCAGCTCTAAGGTGCACAACAACCCTAAAAGAGAAGTACTATTATTCCTGTTCCCCCCCTCCCCACCACCGCTGTACAGCATGGGGATCAAGTTGTTCTTACATGTACACATTTCTTTTTCCCCACCCTTTTTTCTGTTGCAATATGAGTATCTAGACATAGTTCTCAATGCTACTCAGCAGGATCTCCTTGTAAATCTATTCTAAGTTGTGTCTGATAAGCCCAAGCTCCCGATCTCTCCCACTCCCTCTATTATTCCTCTTTTAAAGATGAAGAAACTGAGGTTTAAAGAGGGGGAAATCACTGGTTCGAGGTCCACCAATAAGTGAAAGAGCTTAGATTTGACACTAGTCCATCTTTGGTAGCATCTTTGTTTCCCACAGTGTTTAAGGCAAGGCATTGCATATAACAGGTCTTCAAAGATGACTCATTACACAATTAATTGGAACTAACATCAAAAATACTAGTCACTCCTCCTGAGCATAGGCTTTGATTCAAGCTTGCCTTGGTTCAAATTTCAGCTCCTCATTTATACAACAAACTGAGGTAAATTATTGAATCTTAATCCCAATGTCCTCACTTGCAACATGAAGATTATACTATTTGGGTAACTGGATTTCTGTGAGGACTAAATGAGGCAAGAAATGTTAAATTCTTGGCACATAGTAGGAGCTTCACAGATGTCAGTTTTCTTTCTTTTCACACTACTTCCCCCATGCCCCACCGCTTATGAGATAAACTTGTACTCTGAGATCAACACATCTGTTATAGTCCTACAGCTCTTTAGCTTTCTGACTTTATCATAAATAACTTACTGCCCAAGTTTGAGTTTCAAATTTTGCATCTATAAAAATATGGACAACAAAACTCTCTGTTGTCTACAAGGAACCATGAGAAATCAATGAGTTAACCTCACTTTCAAACAATATTTTAGCAGCAAAGCCTGATAGGGTTATTTTATTTTACCGATTTATTCTGTCTTTTGTCTTTTTAGGGCCACACCTGTGGCATATGGAAGTTCCCAGGCTGGGGTTAAATTCAAGCTAGAGCTGCCAACCTATACCACAGCCACAGCCACACCAGACCCGAGCCTCATCTGCGACTTACACCACAGCTCACGGCAATTCGAGATCCTTAACCCACTGAGAGAAGCCAGGGATCAAACCCACATCCTCATGGATACTATTTGGGTTCATTAACCACTGAGCCACGATGGGAATGCCCTGATAGGGTTATTTTATAGAAGCCCAGGATGTGCTTGAGTTGGGGGAAAGGGATGAGGGCTGCAGCCCACACTAAAGCACACCATTGTGTTCCAAATCATTTCTTTGCTCATCAGTGGAGGTGCAGCTGAAAGGGTTTCATAAAAAGGGAGTGGGAGAGTTATTTCCTCTGAAACTTTATAAAACTTTAGAGAGAAAAAAATTATAAGGAAATCCACCAACGATTTCTTTCAGAACAAACTTGTGGGAAAGGAATTTCCAATCAAATGACACAAAGCAGAAATCCAAAAGTGATGTGCATCTCTCACACAAGATCCAACCGCAATAAAAACAAATAACAACAATATTTTAGCCTATTCCCATCAGTACATCATTCTTCATGCCTTCATTCCTAAAATCCCACATAGGCAATCTGTGCTAAGGCTATTAAAGCGGTGGCTTTAAAAAGCTCTCCCGACCACCACCACCATTGAGGCCAGAAAGGATTTTTGAAAGAGAAGACAAAGAAAGAAAGAGAGGCATTGAAACAGCAGGTGCTCTGAGCAGCTGTGGTGAGAGAACTAAACGCCTCGTCAGGATGATCCTAGGAACTAGCAAAATTTCAAACCCCTGTTGAAGTAGACACAGTCACTCTCTTCCAAGATAATAGTTCCTCTTTATTCTACTCCACAGTCCAGGGTGACAGGTTCAGTTCTAATAGGCTCTGAGATGTCAGAATTCACCCCCGAGGAAAAGGAGTTTTTTAAGTGAGGACCCTTTTGCATGTATTTTCTTTGAGAAACAAACAGAAATTTTGTTGATTACTGACAATTTCACATTTAAATTCTGTGATTCATAGACCTGGATATGCCTTGAAATTGTGAAAGAACCATAGGCTTTGGAATCTGAAAAATCTCCTCTACCACTTTCTAATTCTTTGATTTCAGGCTTGAAATAATAATTCTTATATACCTCCTGCCATTCTAACCACTTTAATATGTTAACTTGTTTAACCCTCATAATAACACTATGTGTAGGTATTATTATTTATCCCAGTTTGAAGAGGACAAAAGTGAAATTTAGAGATGAATAAGCTTGACCAAACCCCACAACTAATAAGTGACAGAACTAGGATTTTTTTATATTCATTTTTATTTTTACCTAATTCACCTAAATATTTTTTCCAGTTTTTATTGAGGTATTATTGACATATATGTATGTTTATACCACACAGTGATTTGTTACATGTATGTTGTGACATGATTACTAAAATAAGGTTAACCTCCCATTCCCTCACAAATTATTTTTATTATTTGGTGGTGATGACCTTTAATATCCAATCTCTTAACTTTCTGTTATATTATCTTTAATTTTTTTAGAACTAGGATTTGAAGGCAGGGCCCCTAGGTCCAGAAACAACACTCCCATCTCAACTCATTACACTGACTTTTAATGTGCTTTCTCTGATTTTCTTCTCATTGCTCTTTCTTCAACCATAAAATAGAATGAATTCATAGGGACAATGTGAAGATTAAATACGATAACATATGGGATGCCTAGTTCCTGCCACATAATAGATACATGATAAATAATAAATATAAATATAAATTATGAAGAATATTAACACAGATCATTCTTTAGGACCTGAAATTAAAGCAGCCCCATTATTTCTCCTAGAATTTTACATATATACATATGTGTGTGTGTGTGTGTGTGTGTGTGTGTGTGTGTGTGTGTGTACAGAGAGAGAGCAAAGAGAGAGACAGATGAATCTCCTGTCAATGTCTAGAAAATACATAATTTCATGATACCTGGAAAACAATATAAAGAAGAGGAATTCTAGTATCAATTACTCTGCAGCCCGTGTAAATGACTGAACGTTAACAAATATTACAACCACTTTATGTTTTAACTGTTCTGAGTTATAAGTCATAAAATAAGAAAGACGTAAGAATACTTAAGGATCATTTACTTCAAATTACAAGCCATAGTGGAAATATATTCTACAGCATCCCTGGCCTATACTTTTCCAAATGCTATTTTCATACTTTCATCTTCTTCATTATGATATGCATCCCATTGTTACACAGTCTTAGTTTTCAGAAAGCAATATCCAGCCACAACAATCCCAGACCTAAGGACCTACAGCACAGCTCCCAGCAATGCCGGATCCTTAACCCACTGAGTGGGGCCAGGGATCAAACCTGCATCTTCATGGATAGTAATTGGGTTCTTAACCCACTGATCCACAGAGGGAACTCCCTAAAATTTTTTAAATAATTAAAGTGGCCGTTCCATACTACTGCTCTAGTTTGAAATATTTAATATCCAATTTAAAAACTGACACTCAATCCACATTTAAAATTCTCCCTAATGTCTTGCTCCCACTTTGTTCACTCTCTTGCATGATGCGTCTTTTATTCTTCATTAAATTCTGAGATCATTTAAAAGGAGGGAGCTTATCTTCTCATTCACCCTTATAACTGTTACAGTGTCCAAATGGTGCCTAGTACAAAGAAGATGTTTAATATTTATGAAAGATAGGAAGGAAAGGAGGGAGAAAACGGACTGGGAGGAAAGGAAAGAGACACAGAGGGCATGAAAGAAAACGGAAAGGCAACCAAACTAACTGAAAAAACAAATCAGGATGAAGAGTGCTCTGTTTTAATGAAATAAATTTTCAACTTTGTAAAGAACTTTCCATTGCACATCAACTCCTGCAAAGTTTACTCCACAATCTCTGTCATAACATTGTATTAACTGCCTTAGTTTCAAGCAGTTGTTTCAGTAAGAAAATGTAAGATGGTATTTAGTCCATTTTAATTCAGAATTATCGAGCCTGAAAATTGGGCAATACTCTGGACAAGGAGAAGGTCTCAGTTTCTCTGAAAAACTAGTGGTAGGTTTAGTACTCCCATATAAATAAAAGTACAACCAGTGAGCTCCCAATTTAATTGCAATCAATGTGTAACATTCTCAAAAATAAGTCTTAGCAAGGGCCACTGTATGAATTCAAGCTTTGTCAGCTGCCAGTAACCATTTGTGCCTGGCAGCTGTGGATGATGAACTATGCAACTTACGCAGCTGTCAGGAAGCCAAGTATTTTGCTTGTGACCTCAATCGTGAATCATGAATATTGGCTAATTTCTGACCACAATGTGCAAAAGGTCTTTCTCCTACTTTCCGCCAAGCCAGTAATGTAGAAAGGGGGCCATATTACTCTGAGTTCAGTAAATGTAGGACAATGAGTATAAAACCTAATAATCTTTAGAAAGACAATTCTAGGGGAAAAAAATTCTATATATGAGCACAAAACAGGTTGTTTGCTCTGCCTTCTATTTCCTTTTACCTTTTGTTTAAAGGCTCAGAAAACTGGACGACTTATATATCTGGAGGTAGTTTAAAAACAAATGAGAGCAGTATATTAAAAAGCATTAGTCCATCTAAAATTTTTACAAACCACTGAGCATAGCAAAAGCCAATTTCCAATGAAAAGTGTGAAGCTTTGGGAGCTCACAGCAGGTGAGTGACAGCAAAAGACAACACTGATGTCTGTGCCACCTGCAGCAGATGTCAGGCCCTGACCCTGCCAAAACACACTGAAATGTGTGAGCATCTCTGCTTTAGCACTAAAGAAGGTTAAAGTAATTGTTAACTTCTCAAAAAGCTGAGAAAATGTAACTTCACAGTCATTATTTTATTAATTCAACAGACATTTATTGAGCAGTGAATCACTGAATAAGGCCAAGGAATTCAAAAATGGAACAAGACAAGGTCCATATTCTCAATCATCTAGTGTGAGATGGATACATAAACATAAATGGAGAAAATGCTATTTAAGAACAAAGTGCTGGGATGTTTAGGAAAGGCTTTACCGAAGATGTCATCTAAGTTGGGTAGAAAAAGCTGAGAAGGGCATAATTCAGGCAAACAAGAGGGCAAGGACAAAGACACAGAGCCTAAAAGGGCCTGACTTTGGGAGAAAAGTGAAGTTGAGTGTGACCAGGGTCTAGAGTTTGTGTTCGTGGTATAAGGGAAATGCAACTGGAGAAGTAAGTTATTATCAGACTGTGAAAGGAGAGAGTGAAAACCTATGAAGGTCTTTCAGCAGGATGAGGGCATAAGCCTGTTTTTTTTTGTTGTTTTTTTTTTGTCTTTTTGCCATTCTTGGGCCACTCTCGCAGCATATGGTGGTTCCCAGGCTGGGGGTCTAATTGAAGCTGTTGCTGCCGGCCTACGCCAGAGCCACAGCAACACGGGATCCAAGCTGTTTCTGCAACCTACACCACAGCTCACGGCAATGCCGGATCCTCAACCCACTGAGCAAGGCCAGGGATTGAACCCGTAACCTCATGGTTCCTAGTCAGATTCGTTAACCACTGAGCCATGACGGGAACTCCAAAGCCTGTTTATTTTTGAGAGGAAGGTGCCTCTGGATGTAGTGGGAAAAAGCTGGTGGCAAAAAGGGCAAATGTGAAAAGAAACCATTGCCACATACCAGGCAAAAGAAGAGACAGCCTTGAAATAAGACACTGGCAATGAAGATAGACAGCCAGGGGCAAATGCAAATGAGATTTCTAAGGTAGAAGCAACAGGATCTGATGAGTTATGGGATAGGGTAGGTGAGGGGAAAGAAGAACCACATCAAAAGCTCCAAGCCTCTCATTTACGCATTTTAAGCTCAAAGTACAAAGAGATGCTTACTGACTTGGAGAGAAGAAAGAAACTGAAGTACAGCTTGAACTGTTTTACCAAAAAAGGAAGCTCTGGAGACTCTAACCTACTCTGGATTAGAGACGAGAGTAGGATCCAGGTGAAGATAACTAGAAGATAGAAACACAAGTTTGACCTCAGGTGAAAGAGCAGTATGAGAGATAAATATATAGGAGTTGTTGGCATAGATGGGCATAAAATAGGAAAAAGTAAGATGACTCCAAAAAAGTACACAGAGGTGAATTTAGAAGACCAAAGATCCCAGAAACAATACCACTGAATGGGTTAAAAGCATAGCTATCAAAGAGGACTGGAAAGGAACAAGAATTTATTTATTCCAAAATTTCCAACTATTCCATTATCATTGATCACCTATTATGGACCAGTCATTGCGCAAGAGAGGAGGGAAAGAAGGATTAATATAATAGAGTTTCTGCACAAGGACTGTCATCTAATGGGGTTCATGGACAAATAGAGAGATGTTTGCAACATTGTTGCACAGGTACTACAATAGATGTAAGAAGAGCACAGGATGGCACCCACTTAGAGAAGAACTAAGAAAAGCTGTATCAATGAAACCAAGAGAAAAGAGACTCTCAAAAAAAAAAAAGAGAGAGAGAGAGAGAGCTGGAGTTCCCACTGTGGCACAGTGGGTTAAGAATTCAACTGCAGCAGCTTGGGTCGCTGTGGAGGTATGGGTTCAATCCCCAGCCTGGCACAGTGGGTTAAAGGATCCTGTGTTGTGGCAGCTCTGGCTTTGGTCGCAGGTGTGGCTCAAATTCAATCCCTGGCCTGGGAACTTCCACATGCTATGGGTGTGGCCTGAAAAAAAGCAAAAACAAAAAAACAGAGAGCCTTAGTTCTGGCAAATGTGATCTCACACAGACATTATTAAAATTTGAATGTTGGTAGATTCTGTATGAATTTGCTCTTTCCAATAAAACATGTTAAACTCTTAACCTTCAAAATATTTTCAGTGGTCACTTTAAACATTCTATCTGAGAGCATCACACAGCAAATAAAGCACGTCTAAGAGGCTGTCAGAAGAAAAAATTCTATTATATCAATTCTACAGCCAAATTAACCTTCCCAAAAGTATAAGGAGATTGAAGGTTGCAGAAAATCCTTTGAAATTCCATACAAATTGCACATATTTTCTCCTAGATGGAAAAGAGTGCTGGAAGAGGGAAAACAATGAATAACATAATGCTTTTTCAAAAATTTCTGAATGGAATTCCATTTATCAGCCACTGAGATTCCCTGAGTACTCAGAAAGACAGGTAGCATAGTTTGGGACTCCTAAGCATCACGAAACTTAGGCTGCTCTGCCACTTGCAAGCTGGATTTTAATTTTTCCTTTTGTATAATGGGTGAGTTGAATAGA
The DNA here is from genome assembly GCF_054392235.1 of Sus scrofa. Classification (NCBI taxonomy): domain Eukaryota; kingdom Metazoa; phylum Chordata; class Mammalia; order Artiodactyla; family Suidae; genus Sus; species Sus scrofa. The sequence continues at coordinate 19,413,831 of NC_139391.1, forward strand.
ATACCCTAACATTCCGGGACTAAATGAGTCTGACTTATACAAAGAAGAGACACAGTCTCTAAGGAATAGGCACCTATAAACAAAAAAGCACAGCAGGGCCAAGAAGTCCCTATGCATAAGACTTTGTCCTCTGAGAACTATTTTTTTTAATAACAATCCTATCTAACAAGACTTAGGGACCTAAAAACAGCCAAAGAACATAGGAAGATTTAAGTTTACATGGAGAATGGAGGGAAGCATGTGCATAACTTGTAATCAGCACATACATGTATTTTCTGGGTGTATTTAAAAACAACTAATATGCATTGAATTCTTATCATCTGCCAGACACTATGCTAAGTATTGCTTTCATATGCACTGTTACTCATCTCCTTAACAACTCAATGAAGTTGAAATTACTATTATTCTTATTTTATAGACAAAGATCCTGGGACTCAGAAAGGTTAAGTATCTTGTTCAAGGTAACAGAGGTGATCACTAACAATAATGGGTTCAAATACAATTTATCTTAATCCACAGCCCATGCCCTTCAGCACTCCGCAATACTAAATCTGTAAGTTAGGGTAACTGCAAAGAGGAATGAAAGGAAAAGACTGAGTCCAGAACTGTGCAAACACATAAAAAATTATGTAAGTGCATCAGAGAAAGTTTCATGAAGTAGCTAGACCTGAAGGCGTGATATAAAGTTAGACCATCAAAATGTACTAACAAAGTATCAATCTAAATGGTTCCAATGTGTTTCATTTTCATGAAAAAAAACTAAATTGACTATATTAATTTGAAGGTAACAGTTATCATCTACTCGCCACAATAAATTGTACTTCATAGGTCATAGGCAGTACAAAGTTTCCACACAATTTATTCTTCAATTATAGAGTTAAACAATGCATATAGAGAGGGCATACTGATGAGTGTCAAATCTCAGGCTCTGAATGGAAAACTTATTCATGAGACCGTTAGACAATGATATCCAAATATCTGTGACAGTTAGGGTCTGAGAAACCAGACTGAAGCCTAATAAATCCTGTCCTACAGGGACAACAGGAGGAAAAAGAGAAAAAAAAAATCAAGGTGTTTTTGTATAAGTTGAGATAAACATCACCAAGAAAAGAGCCAAGCCGCATTTGAGAATCAAAGAGTCAGCATTCTAGGGAAGTAGAGAAAATTCTCAAAGGCAATTCTTAAAACCTAAAACAAATTAGAATACTGAAAGCACACTCAACAGCGCTGGACAACCTATCAAAACTGAATTCTCTTAAGTCTAAGCAGCTGCTATGATGTGTCATCATGTCGCTGAGACAGAAAACTCAATTACAACTTTAATGGCTAAACCATAAGGACACTACAACTGGTGAGTGACAGCAAAAAAAAAAAAAAAAAAAAAAAAAATGCTGAGATTCAGAAAAATGGTTTGGTAGGAAATCTCTACTCCTCTGGCATTCAATAGTAACACTAATCAGCATGAATCCTGTTCATTCATTATTCAACAAATATTTATTGAGGCCACTGTTTGGGGCACTAGAAACACAGTAAAGTGAATAATGTTATTGTAAGAGCTGATATTCTTGTCAGGTAAAACAAGTTTTTAAAATGAAATATACTAGGTATCAGAGGATGCTCAGTACTATGAAGTAAAACAAAGCAAGGAAGGTAAAATGAGGAACATGGGGAACTAGCATAGGCGAAATACAGTTTTAAACAGGATTGAGAGAAAAGGCCCCACTTAAACAGAAACCTAAAGGAAATGGGGGGGTGAGCCATGCAGATATAGGGTAAGAGCATAGAGCAGTCTGAGGCAAGAGTATCCTTAGCAATTTATCAAAAAAGCCAACAAGCTAGTATGTTTGGAGCCAAGTGAGTGAGAGAAAAATCACGGGAAATGAGGTAGAGAGGCCAAACCATGTATGACCTTATAGCCCATTACATGAACAGTGGATTTTACTCTAAGTGAAATGGAAAACTTCCACAAATTTCTTAGCAGAAAAGTAATATAATCAATGCTGAAAGGTGGTAGAAGCAAGTGGTAGAAGAAGTTAGGAGGCTCTTCTTATGAATATACTCTCAAATGCATCCAAACTGTTTAAAGCTCAGACTATGGAGTCAAACCTGTGGGTTCAAACCCTGGCTCAACTACACACCCAAGCCTAGATTTCCTCCTATAAAAAATAAGAATCCAAATGGAGGTACTAAGAAACTACTGCCTGTCAGAGCCTGCTCTTTCATGTATAACTTTGGGTTTCCCTCAGAAGCAGATCAGGAGACAACTGGAGGGCAATGTACTTATCAGGGGATGGGAAAGTGACACAGGCAATGAAAGGCACCCTATAAAAAGTATGTTGCCAAACCAGCCACTGCGGTGAACACTAGAACTTAATCATACATGGAAACAGACGAGAACACAGAATAGTCCCACCCAAGGAGCAAAGGGGATGGAATAATATTTATACTCCTAATCAGGTCAGTCATGGTTTAAAGCTGCTCCTAGAAGATCATTTCAAGGCACTTCCAACATGTCCCTGTCTGTCTTTCATGAGCACAACAGCCTTCTGTGGCTCTTGAAATAGCCCTCAGGGACAGTAGCACACACAAAAACAGAGGCACACACTGGCAGCTGAAAGTCTTCAACTCAGTGAAACAGTCTGAACATAGGAATATGGGAAGGGCACTGACAGAAACTGTTTCATATCCGTTAGAGGAAAAAACCTGACAGTATATTCCACAAATTGTTAATAGCGATTACATCTGAAGAGTAAAAATTATTTGTGCTTGCTGTCTTCCTTTTTGTGCACCACTCATCATTAAGATGCTGCAACAAATATGTTATTCCTTATATAATAAGCTGACATGTAATGTCTAACATTACAGAGATCTTTTACAGCATCTTATCTATTTTCTTAATGAGTTCTTATAACAAGTTGGTGAAGAAGAGAGATTATAATTTCCATTTGACAAAGAAAATTGAGTCTTTGAAAAATGGAGTGGATTGCTCAAAGTCACATAGTTGTCAAGAGGCCTTGGACTGTAGTTGTCCTAGTTCCATGACTTTTTCCTACCTACATATTGACTATCTTTTTTTTTTTTTTTTTTTTTTTGTCTTTTTGCTATTTCTTGGGCCGCTCCCGCGGCATATGGAGGTTCCCAGGCTAGGGGTCTAATCGGAGCTGTAGCTGCCAGCCTATGCCAGAGCCACAGCAACACGGGATCCGAGCCGTGTCTGCGACCTACACCACAGCTCACGGCAACGCCGGATCGTTAACCCACTGAGCACGGGCAGGGACCGAACCCGCAACCTCATGGTTCCTAGTCGGATTCGTTAACCACTGCGCCACGACGGGAACTCCTATTGACTATCTTGAATATAGTTATTACCTAAATCAAATCTTTATCTCATGTATGAGAAAACTAGGACACAAAACAATTAGCCCAAGATCACACAGTCGGATAAAAGAGACTCCAGGCCTTCAGAGTCTTGGTTTACATACAATTTGGTTCACGTATAGTATAAGGTTTAAGCACCTGGAATCGATACCTACACCACTTGGGCTCAAAGGCTCCCAGGGTCCACTCCAGCAATGTGACTTTGCACAGTTTCCCCTCCTTACAATGGGGACTATGAAAACATCTAAGTCAAGATAATTATGAGCACTAAAATAATTAACCTGTAAGGTCTGATAAGGAGTGTCATAAATCTTTGTTATTATTATCAGTCTGAGCTTTACACTGAGAGAGATAAAATAAATGGAACAGAGAAAATAAAGTCCATAGGAGTGAAGAGTGTGATGGATCTTGGAAGGAAAGTGTTATAACAATTGCAGATAGCTGTATTCATATGCTAAAGAATCTTGAAAGTGCTTTCCACAGTTCTGATTAAGCTTATCAAGAATAATGCCAGTGGGAGGCACTATATTCTTTGAGATAAAAATACAGGTTGCTGGGTTTGAACTCTGTTACTGCCACAACTATATGATCTGCAAATTCTCTGAACTCTCTGTGCCAAGGTTTCCTCATATACAAAATAGGAACAACAAAGATAGCTTAAAACTCTTGAACAGTGTCTACTACATTTGAAGTAATCAGTAAATGCTGCTCATGTTACTACTGGATGTATGGAACTGCTCAATTAAATGCATATTAAATTGGAGAAGAGAACTGTGATGGACAGGATTCCATCTTGAGACCAAAAGGTACAATTTGATCCTAGGTAGTAACAAATTTATGCGGATGGGTGTGGGTTTGAACATATGGTATGGTGTTAGCACTTTGTATTCTCAGCAGCATTGACACACTTACACTCAAAGAAATGACTACTGCTACACTGACTGACACGTTAGACATGAATACGAAGTTGGTAATGAGCTCCCTGGTGACTCAAGCAGGTTAAGGGTCCTGCATTGTCACTGCTGTGGCTCTAGCTGCTGCTGTGGTGTGGGTTTGATCCCTGGCACCAAAACTTCCACATGCAATAGGCATGACCAAAAAAGAAAAAAAAAAAAAAAAAGAGTTGACAAATCAATGAAAATAAAGAAGAGGAAACCATATATGAAAAGGAATGAAATAGAAGAGGCATTTTCTCCCAATGGGAGAATCAGCTACTCATTGTTTATATTAATGATGCACTGCATTTCACCTTCTTCAGAGTAACAGACGTGCCTTCAGCAGAATAAACCAGATGCAATCCTCAGGAAATGGGATATTAATCAATAGAGATTAACTAAAATCAGGACTCATAAGGCACTTCTAAGTAACTAGAAAAAGGCATCCTTTCCTCAAAAATATTTCAGTTATTGGGAAATTAGCATAATATAACGATTTTCTTATAACTGGATACTTTTCTATCAACTGCTAGAAAACTATAATGAATACACCTATTTAAAACGTGTGTGTTGTAAATGGCACCCCCAGGACTATGTAGTGCAAACATGTTCAACTGTACATCAACAGCTCTGTTTAATGTACATTTAATGAGTGAATATTTGTCATAAAAATGCACTGTGATAAATGCTAAAGATGTAGATGTTTAAGAAAATATAGTCTCAACTTTCATGAACCTCGCAATCAAATAAACAAACAGTTATTCTATGGCGTAGTAAGTGCTGTGTTAGGGATTGATACAGGGTGTTAATGAAAGCACAAGGGAGAGATCCCTAATCCTGCCTGAAGAAGTCTGTGTTAACAGATTTGCTCACACTTTAATGGCAGTGATTATAAAAACTAAAGCAGCAAGCTCCAGTCGTTTGAAGCAGGCTGATGCTCATCACTGTCACTGTTCAGCTGAGGGATGCTTTAAACTAAAGAAAACAAGCCAAAGCAGTTTTGCTTCCAGAGGCAAACTCTCCTTTTAGTTTATGAGCCTTCTAGGAAGGCAGAGATCATTTATCCCCCTGGAAAGAGAGAAGGAAAAACAGGAAAGTGGAAGGAAGTTAAGGAAGAAAGTTGACAGAACACCCTTCAGAGCAGAAAACAGAAAGGCGAGGGCAAGAGAATTCATACCCAAAGAGATGAACAGTGAGAAAGAAGTGACATAAGTAATATAATATACACTGCATACACTGTGCATCTGCACAAATTTTAAAGTAAAGGAAACAAAAGGGAGAAGTGAAAACAGAAAGCATAAAATGAGAAAGGAAAGAAAAAGCTTGGAAAGGAAGAGGGGAAAAGCAGCAACAAGATACCTGTAAGAAAAGTCTAAGAGGCCCTTGCAACACAGAAGACCACAGACATTGTAAAGAGAGGGTACCAAGTAGGGACACCAAAGGCAAGATGAGGAACAGAAGAAAAATAATGATGGCTCAATTTTAGATGAATAGAAGATGTGACAAACTCATAGAAACACAGTGTTTTTGTCCTATATTTAATTATAGACTTTAACTAATTTGATGTCTGGAATTATATTTACATTGTACACCAAATTATTTTCAATAAATGTCCTGTTTTTCAAATTAGAATTCAAGAATCCTGAATCATTCAACCCAGAAACCCCATCAATCATCTCTTCACTAAGTTGATCTAGGGCAGAGAAGAATTCTCCTTGGCCAAGACTTCTTGTACCCACTATCTCCTGGAAGTAAAACAGGGATAAAAAAAAGTAAGAAATAACACCAACTGTCACTGCTATTTGTTTCCATCTGTTTTTACCAATATCAGTTTTTTACGAGCAGGTTTTATGGGCTGGTACATAAGTGGATAGTCTCTCGTAAAATGGATGTTATCATCCAGATAGTCGGGTGGTTCCGTACCTCCCACCATTCACTTTGTTGGCATGATGAAATACAAGTGGATGAGAGAATTTTTTTCCTTAAGCCTAAAAAGCAAATTTATACTCAATTGTGAAGAGAACTGGAGTACCTAGATATTAATCAACTATGCATTTAGAAATATTGACAAACCATATATTCTTCTTTATAGAAATAAAATCTGAATTAAAAATTGCAAAAAAAAGAAAGAACAGTAACTATGGCAATTTTCCAAAAGAGAAACACTTGTCTATTACAAAATTTGCTAAATATCACATAATCTACTTCAGTTATCAGACTATAGTATGATAATTCAAAATGACTTCTCCTGTTACATTAAGAAAACAACTAAAATTGTGACTCTGAATTCTCAAATTGCATTTGACTTCAAGTGCTTCATGTTGAATTTACAAGTGACAAATCTGTTTAAACATACGACTTGTGGGGTTTTTTTTTTAAGGTTCAGCAACATACCATATTTCTATTCTCAAATCCCTCCAACAGTGTGGTGTAGTGGCTAAGAGCAAGACTCTAAGCAGGTTTGGAGATAGAATTAAGATGGCAGAATAGAAGGACTGGAGCTCAACTTCTCTCCAAAAAACAACAAAATTCACAACTAAAGGCTGAGCAATCTTCACCCAAATGGACTGGAAACCTTAAAAAAGATACCCTACTCCAGAAGAAAAAGAGGCCACATCAAGAGGTAGGAGGGGCAATTTTGTGATATAAACAACCCCATACCTCCCAGCTGGGAGGCTCCACAGACTGAAAACTAACTGGTTCAAAGAGAGAGACTCACCTACAGGAGTGAGAGTTCTGAGCCCCACATCAAACCCTCATGTGTGGGGATCTGGCACTGGGAGAAAGAGCCCCTGAAGCATCTGGCATTGAAGACCAGTGGGGCTTGTGTGCAGGAGCTCCACAGGACTGGGGGAAACAGAGACCCCCTTCTTAAAAGGCACGCAGAGACTTTCACGTGCACTGGGTCCCAGGGCAGAACGAGGTCTCCATAGGAATCTGGGTCAAACCTGACTGCAGTTCTTGGAGGACCTCCTGGGAAAACAGGGGTGAACGTGGCTTGTTGTGAGGGAAGGACACTGAAGGCAAATCTCTTGGGAATATTCAGCAGCTGCCTTTCCCTGGAGGGGGCCATTTTGTGAAAATATGGCCCCACCCATCAGTCAGCCTGAGAAGCCCCAGGGCAGACAACAATCCAGGTGGGATCACAGCCCCACCCCTCAGTAAACAGGCTACCTAAAGACCCCTCAGATGCCTCTAATCCCATCCAGAGACAAAGCCCCACCCACAAGAGGGATTAGAATCAGCTCCACCTACCAGTGGGCGCATCAGCTCCTCCCATCAGGAAGCCTACAGCAAGCCCCCATACTGACTTCAGCCACAAAGGGGGCAGACACCAGAAGTAAGAGAGGCTACAACTCCATTATCTGTAAAAAGGTCACCACACCAAAAACCTATAAAAATGAAGAGACAGAGAACTATAACTCAGATGAGGGAGAAAGGAAAAACCCCAGAAAAACAGCTAAGCAAGGAGGAGATTCTCAGCCTCCAGGAAAAAGACTTTAGATTATTGATGCTGAAGATGATGCAAGACATTGGAAATAAACTGGAGGCAAAGATGGATAACTTACAGGAAACACTGACCAAAGAGATACAAGATATAAAACTTAAACAAGAAGAGATGCAAAATACAATAACTGAAATAAAAAATACACTAGAAGCAGCTAACAGCAGAATACAGGAGGCAGAAGAACAAATAAGCGAGGTGGAGGACAGATTAGTGGAAATTACGGATGCAGAACAGAAGAGAGAAAAAAGATTGAAAAGAAATGAAGAGACCCTCAGAGCACTCTGGGACAAAATGAAACGCACCAATATCTGTATTATAGGGGTGTCAGAAGGAGAAGAGAGACAGAAGGGGACAGAAAAAATATTCCAAGAGATAATAGCCAAAAACTGCCATAACATAAGAAAGGAACCACTCACTCAAATCCAGGAAGCACAACGAGTACCATATAAAATAAACCCAAAGAGGAATACACCGAGACACATATTGATCAAACTAACCAAAATTAAAGACAAAGAGAAAATACTGAAAGCAGCTAGGGAAAAGAAACAAGTAACATACAAGGGAACCCCAATGAGGTTATTGGCAGATTTTTCAGCAGAAACTCTGCAGGCCAGAAGGGAGTGGCATAATATGTTTAACCTGATGAAAGGAAAAAACCTCCAACTCAACCCAGCAAGGCTCTCATTCAGATTTGAAGGAGAAATCAAAACCTTCACAGATAAGCAAAAGCTGAGAATTCAGCAACACTAAACCAGCCTTACAACAAATACTAAAGGAACTTCTCTAGGCAGAAAAGAAAAGGCCACAATCAGAAACAAAAATGCCACAAATGACAAGGCTCACCAGTAAAGGTATATATACAGTAAAGATATAAAATCATCTATGCACAATTATACCACCAAAATCAGAAATCATGAGAAGATGTGGGTACAAATGCAGGACACTGGAGATGAATTTGCAATTAAGAGACCAACAACTTAAAACAATCTCATATACATATAGACTCATATCAAAACTTCAGAATAACTGCAAACCAAAAATCTACAAATGATACACAAACAAGGAATCTCTGGAGAAGAAATATATCTCATAGTAAATAAGTGCATAATCCACCATGAAGGGGGTCATTTGACACCATTCTTAGAATGCTGAAGTCTTCTTAACATCTGATTCTGATTTCCTCTCCATCAAAGAATTTATGATAACTATAATTAAATAATGCCACTGTACAATTAAATAATACAGTTCTACAACTGTATTATTAATAACCATTTCTATCCATGGTACAATGTAAGGTCTTAATGTCTTGTTTATCACATCACCTAGAATGGTGTAATGCCTTTATTGAAGAATCAATGAGATATAACAAATTGTGAGGACATATTTATACAGTTACACTGTTTTTTAACCAATTTATGCATTTTATATTTTACTTATTTTCAGAGGGTGTATTATTTTTGTTATTCTTACCAGTTAAGTTATTCTTTTTATTATGCTATATAAAATATTTAATGGTATATAAGGCTTTCTTTTTTATAAATTTTAGTTGTATACTATACACAATTTTAATATAATGCTAATTTTTAAAGAAAAATTGAAATGTAATAGATAATACTAAATAGTAAAGATGCAAGCCATACAAAATGGGATAAAGCATAGAATAAATTTCCTATTTGTCTCAGCATATTTTCCATTCCACTTCTCCAGAGGGAGTCACTTAATCTGTTTCTTAAGATTCATGATATAATAATCTGTGTGAATGTAATTGTGTTTAAATATATGTATTTTATCCTGCAAAAAAAAAATAAAATTTCAAAAAAAAATAAAACATACCACTTTGCTACCACTAATTTCTATTACTTCGCAATCTATACATAACATTCTGCTAGAGCAAATTGTAACCAAGTGTAATGGACTCCACCATTCATTCATATGACTATATCCACATTTTGAGTATGAAAAATTGATAATTCCTCTGTCACTAGACAGATATCTAAAAGGATAGATGTGTTTTTTGATTGTTAGGAGTGAGAAAAGGTGTTAAGAAAAATAGTGGAGTATCCATTGTGGCTCAGCAGCAGGTTAAGAACCCAACATAGAGTCCATGAAGAAGCTGGTTCCATCTCTGGCCTTGCTCAGTGGGTTGCGGATCCAGCCTTGCTGCAAGCTGCAGTATAGGTCACAGATGCAGCTAGGATCTGGTGTTGCTGTGGCTGTGGTGTGGGCCTGCAGGCGCAGCTCCAATTTAACCCCTACCACAGGAATTTCCATATGTTGCAGGTGCAGCCCTAAAAAGGAAGGGAGGGAGGGAAGAAGGGAGAGGGAAAATCGTAATTTCAACCTCATGGAAGAAATATCCAAGTAGGAATATGAAAATTCCAATACAAAAGACAACCCTAATTCTAGCCTAAAATAAGAGGAACAAGGAATAGCAATTAATTTCTTATTCATACTGCAATACATAAGAAAAAAGACCTCTTTCTACACTTCTGCCTACAAGGCCTTCCCCATTCCCCAAATTTATCTAAATTTGAGTATTTTAAGGCATAAAAAGAAGTTCCTGCACAAACCCATTCCATCCTCCCCCATGGTGAAGCACCAACATGCTTTAGGTAATTAAACCCAGGTCCAATTTGGTTTAGTCTAAACCAATCATAGTAATCCTATCCCCAATTCTAGGTCTGAGCAAACCAACCCATTTTATTCCCCTGATGATATTTTGGAGTTAGGGATGGGTATGTAACCTAAGTTGGCCCAATAAGACTGAGGAATTTGTTCCTTAGCTAGTGGAAGTATCCTTTCTTGTTGGGTAGAACAAAAAAGTATGTAGTCTCTGTTGCTCGGGCAAGTAGGCCACCAGATCACAACGAAGAACAGCCTTAGCACAAGACCACACAGTGGATGGCAGGGAGGTAAAACAAAGAAACTCAGATTCCAGATGACATCCTTGATTCACTGACGAAAATAACCTTGAACCACCCCCACCTCCCCAGGCACAGATTTCCCATTAGATGACTCAATATATTTCTTTGTTGTTTATATCAGTTTACACTGGGATTTCTATTACCTAAAGATAAAAGTATCTAACTGGAATAAATCCCAGGAATTAAGCATTATTCTTCTACATATTCCAGAAAGTAAAGCACTAAGTATTATTTACCTCAGAGAGGTTAATGGGCTCAAAATTGATGAGGTAAGAAGGAGCAGACCTGAGTTCAAACCCTGACCATTTAAACTCTAAAGTCTATATTCTACAGTGGGAAAATAAAATAAAATAAAATAAATAAAAAAATAAAAATAAAGTCTATATTCTTTCCACTGCACTGAACAAGTGCATTTGTCTTTTCCTACCGACTAGTAAACTTTAAGACAGCAAGAGAGACATTTCTTACACATTTTTGGAATTCCACTCAAAAACTGAGCCCTAGCATAATGACTTAGGGTATAGACTTTCAAAACATTTTGTTTTCTCATTGATAACCCGTAACTTCTTTGACAGAATACCAAAAGAAGAAAATAGAAGGAACTATAGGCTGAAATTAGACTTTATAAGCATTTCTGTAGCAACCTATTTATGAACTGATAAACTGTAAGTTCTATAAGGCCAGGGGCCATATATGTTTGGTTTTGTTCACTGTTGTAGTCCCAGTGCCAAACATAATATTTGGAACAGAGTACACACCAGTATATATTTGAAAACTGAGTAACAAATGAATGAAGCAAATTGCTTATTCTATACACCTTCGTAAAAATGTTCCTCACCTGAAAAACTCTATAGAGACTTTCTTTTGCCCCAGTCTTTATGGAAGGTATGATTATACTCAGATGTAGAAACACAAAGAAAGAAAAACAAATAGAATGCCCATTTGTACACCTGCAGTTTATGTAAATCATGTATTCATTCACTCATAAATTATTTATTCATCATCTACTTGGTACAAAACAATGAAGAGTAGGAAGATAGACAAAACAGTTCTGCCTGGGACATCTTGCTAAAGAAGTGCTCAAATAATAATAATCACATGTTTAAATGACATGAGACCATTTGAAGGGGCTCTCAGTGGCAAACCAAGGACAATGTGAACATGGAAATTAATATTGGTAACTGACTGCACACCACATAATAAAATAAGAATCATAAATGAATACAGAACTCCCTCAGGGAAAAGTAGGAGTTTTTTTTTCATACAGGAGAAAGCCAACTAACAAATGAGGAAGGAATCATGGAATTAGAAAATCACCATTTCAACCAATGCAATGATAATTGTTCCTGGCAAGAATTACCAACAGATGCGAAAATGGGTATGTCAAAGTTGGACTAGAAATAGGATACTAACATAGTCTCAAAATATCTCCTCACAAAATACTTTTTTTTTTGTCTTTTTTGTCTTTTTAGGGCCACACCTGCGGCATATGGACGTTCCCAGGCTAGGGGTCTAATCAGAGCCGTAGCTGCCGACATATGCCACAGCCGCAGCAACACCAGATTCAAGCCACGTCTGTAACCTACACCACAGCTCATGGTAATGCCAGATCATTAACCCACAGAGCAAGGCCAGGGATCAAACCTGCAACCTCATGGTTTCTTGTCAGATTCGTTTCTGCTGCACCACGATGGGAATTCCACGAAATAGTTATTAATGACAAAGGAAAAATAGTGACATACAGAAACCTGACACCTTTTTAACCAAGTGATCAATGGCACAAATAGGTGGCACATGCCTCCTGACAGGATGCACTGAGAAGGATACATCTTTTTGTTGTATTCCTTCCCAAAATGCACCACCTAAATTTAATCGGGAGGAAAGATCAGATAAACTAAAATTGAAAAAAATCTACAAGATTTTTTTTTTCTTTTCTAAAGAACATCAGTGAAATGACTGACAACATCTGGGTAAGATCTGTGGTATATAATATTTCCTCATTTTGCTACTTGTACTGTAAATACGTAAGAAAATAGCCTTGTTTTTAGGAAATATACACTGAAGAATTTCAGGGGTAAAGAAGCACTATGTCTGCAACTACAAACAGGACAAAATGAAAATATGCAAATATAGCATCATGAAGTAATGATGATAAAATGTAAAGACCTGGGAAATAAGGATAAATTTACACAGCAAGTTCACGTCCTACTTTTGCAACTTTTTTATAAGTCTAAAATGATTTCAAAGTAAAAAGTTAAAATAATGAGAAAAAATTTCTAATAAAATATCATGCAATTTCTTCCCTAAACCAATTTATAGTTTACTAGATAAGACAGGAGTTCCTGTCCTGGCACAGTGGTTAATGAATCCGACTAGAAACCATGAGGTTGCAGGTTTGATCCCTGGCCTTGCTCAGTAGGTTAAGGATCTGGTGTTGCCGTGAGCTGTGGTGTAGGTTGCAAATGTGGCTTGGATGCCTCGTTGCTATGGCTCTGGTATAGGCCGGTGGCTACAGCTCCAATTAGACCCTTAGCCTGGGAATCTCTATATGCCACGGGAGTGGCCCAAGAAATGGCAAAAAAGACAAAAAAGACCAAAAAAAAAAAAACTAGATAAGACATACATCCTATGAGATGCTCTCATCCAAAACTGTCAAAGTCAACCACCCTCTCTATAAAATAGTCTTAATCTAACCTGACATTCAAGTCCTCACGCAATATGATCCCATTCAAGGCTTCTAACCATATTTACCCAATTCCTCCTTCTGGCTCACTATACTCTAGTCAAACTGAATCTTACACATGATGCTTTTTCTCTCTTTACTTTTGTTCATGTTGCTAATTCTGCCTAGAATTCCCTCAGTTCAATTCCCCTAATTGTAAATTATGCTCAAAAGAAAGCCTGATTCACCAACTGGAATATTCCCTCCTATGTTTCATTTTCTAAAAAATTTTATATTTCTCCTATGATACTGCTCACTTGCTAACTTCAATTACAAGTATGTGTTCAAAGTTATTTATCTCCCCAAACAGCCAATACTATTTGAAAGAACAGGATCTAAGTTTTACCCTCAGGAAATAGTACAGTGCCTTAGACAATAATACAGATCCCATATTGTTGATAACAATAATAGTAGTAATAATAGAAATAATAAAAATAGCAGGCATTTACTGAGTGCTTACCACACCCCAGGTACTGTACTTTGCGCTTTACAAGCTCACAACAATCTTGAGGTAAATACTATTATTATTCTCACTTTGTGAACAAGGAAATAGAGACTTAGAATTAAGAAACTTATCTGCAAATACAAATGTAACCAATTCCAAAGTTCATTACATTATATTAGGCTGTTACTTTTTTCCATGACTGTCTTTATCACTTGGACTTAGTTCTTCTAGAGCATGAAAAAGCATAAATCCAGGCCTTACCCCAGAAACCAGAAAAAAAAAGAAAACATAAAAGTGAATAAGATATTACAAATTATAAAAACAGAACAGACTATTATAAAAACAGAACAGACTATTTCCAAGTCTTTTGGAATGTTGATCTCTAAAGTTTGAAGCAGAGGATCTAACAAAGAAAACATTATTAAATATATTAAATTTGAAAATATGTATTTTATTAAAATACTAAAATAAAAAGGAAAGCAATAGAACTAGAAAGTATTTACTCTATAAACTACCAAAGGTTAATATCTATTATTTGAAAAGAGTTTATTTAAATATCACTATCTTAGTCTGATGCTACAATAAGATGCCTTAGACTAGATGGCTTATAAACTGCAGAAATTTATTTCTCGCAGTTCCAAAGGTTAGAAGTCCAAAATCGGGGTGCCAGCCATGTCTGGGTCTGGTGAGAGCCCTCTTCTGGGTAGCAGACTACCAACTTTTCATTGTACCCTCACATGGCAGAAGGGGACAGGGAGCTTTCTGGACATTCATAATAAGGGAACTAACTACACTGAGGCTCTCTGCCTCCACGACCTCTCCCCTCCCAAAGCCTCACCTCCTAACACCAACACATTAGCATTAGCTTTCATATAGATAAGTTTGGGAGGAATACAAACATCTAATCTACAGCAACTGCATATTAAATCAACATGGAAGTGCTAGCAATGAAATGAATGAGGCTATAAATGGTAAATTTACTCTAAAGGAAATACATATTATCAATAGTCAATCTTTATTTGTACCCAATCTTAGTGAGATTACGGTGAAATTAGTCACTCACACATGACTGGTAACACTTTAAATTTTAAAAAATTTTTAGAATATAATTTAGCAATAGACTTCAAGAGCCATGAAAATAGCTATACCTTTTGACCTAGCAATCCTACTTTCTAGAATTTATACCAAAAAAATAATTCAAAAAAAGGGGGTAAAAAAATCCATGTGATTGAGGATGTTGATTATGGTGGATTTTTTTAATAAGTTAAATTGGAAAGAATCTAATTATCCTATAGCAGCAGTCTAGTTGCAAATTTCACTATAAATCACTGAAAAAATTCCTGAATTTTGTAAAAATCCAGTTTTAGAAAACTTTAAGGACATGAGATATCCATGATGCAATATGAGCTAAATTGTAAAATAAAGCAAAATTTAACAATTCTGGATAGTCCATGTAGCTCCCAAAATATTTGTTTCCTATCTCAGACTTAACTTCATGTTACTGGGTTTGAGTACAAATGGGACAAAACTGTCAAAGCACAACACGTGTCATTAAATACTGTTTTCTGGGTGGTTTTCACACATGTAACTACAGCCAGCTTTTAACAGAAGTGAACTGAAAAGCACAACATTCAAACTGAAAAATATTCTGGAAACAATTCTTAACATTTTTATTTTTATTCTTTTTTTTTTTTTTTCCTCACAGCTGCACCCTTGGCATATGGAAGTTCCCAGGCTAGGGGCTGAATCAAAGCTGCAGCTGCCAGCCTACACCACAGCCACAGCAATGTGGGATGCAAGCCACAGCTCACAGCAACACTGGATCCCTGACCCACTGAGCAAGGCCAGGGATCGAACCCATATCCTCATGGTTACTAGTCGGATTCATTTCTGCTGTGCCACAATGGGAACTCCTTAGACATTTTTATTATAGAAAAGTTATATAGTCAAGAAAGCTGGTGTCAAAAAAAATTTTTGTTGTTGCTTAGAATAATTGGCCTTAATACTTTTTAAATTTCTACAAATCGAACTTATATAAAGAGTCAACTCCATTGGCTTAAATATTCAAAACCTATTAATTACATGATTGCTTCTCTTAGATTATATTACAATTTTCTTTCCCCACTGAATGAAGGAACTACTTAAGAGTCTGCACTCTTGGAGTTCCCGTTGTGGTGCAGCAGAAGTGAATCCGACTAGGAGCCATGAAGATGTGGGTTTGATCCTTGGCCTTGCTCAGTGGGTTAAGGATCTGGTGTTGCCATGAACTGTGGTATAGGTTGCAGACGTGGCTGGGATCTGATATTGCTGTGGCTGTGGTGTAGGCTGGCAGCTGTAGCTCCAATTCAACCCCTAGCCTGGGAACCTCCATACACCGTGGGTGCGGCCCTAAAAAGAAAAAAGAAAAGGAAGAAAAAAAAAAAAGCCTGCACTCCAGTATTAGCAAAGCTTTACATAAAGTGGCACACTTTGATCTACATATTATCGATGCATAGAATCATTCACTCTTTCATTGGTTAACGTTTTTGAGCATTACTCCAAGGCACTGTGATAGGTACTAGAGGTATAAAGACCAAGATATGATTCATACCCTCTTAGTGTTCACATTCTAAGAGGTGAAAAATTTATCTACTTGAAGTTATGTGTAATGTGCCATGGGACTATATTTGTAGAAGGAACTCATTCTACCTAGGGTAATCAAGAAGGTTTCATTTAGTAGGTAAAAAAGGTTAACATTAAAACTGGATCAAAAAGTATAAATGATTTTTTATTATGCAGAGAACTTTTGCCCACCTCCCTCTCTTAAAAAAAATTGTCATTGATTGCCAACATGTTCAGAATTAGTCCCAAGTTCATGACCATTATTTATGTATTACTGCTTCTTAGCACTCATTATAAAGACAAAACTATGCCACAATTCGTATTTTCTAAGAAGGGTCGTATGAGCTATTTCACGCATTGGCTTTCCTAAAGGTCATATAAAATAGAAGCATTAATTTACTTGAGTTAATGTGGCAACATCATTCTATAAAATCAGTCTTATTCATGGGGCACCTACTTTGTGCTCAGGGTCTTTGCTAAATATTAAGGATAATAGACAGATGAGACAGTACCCCTGTCCTCACTGATCTAGCAGGAGAAACAAATACGCATGACTTATAAGAAATTAGCCTATGCACTATAAACTTTATTCAACAATCCAGTGATTAATTTCTTCACATAATACTTAAGAGCACAGATTTTAGAGCATAGGCTTGTTTTATAAATGCTCGAAGAGAAAAAGGAACTGCCTAGAGACAAGAAGTGAGAGCTGGATATTAGAAGGAAGGAGAATAGGAACTACAGGTTAGTGCCCTCTTTTCTTAGTAAGATCATAAACGCTTCACAAAGGCATTTTATCTTATTGAGTTAAAGGCACCAGCTCTGAAGTCAGACTTTGTGGATTTAAATTCCGTCTCTCACTATACAACTTGGAGATATTACATAACCTCTTTGTGCTTTAATAGCCTCATCTGTTAAACTGTGATACTACTATTTACTTCATCAAGCTGTTGTGAAGATTAAAAGTGTTGATATATATATACTAGATTTTAGAATCATGTCTGACACAAAATAACTGTTAGTAATTATTATTACTAAATGTCGGCTTTTCCCCCTTCTATTATTAGCTATATGATCTTAAGCAAATCAGATACAGTTGCCTGATCTCAGTTTCCTCATCTGGACCAAAAGAACAGAACTTTACAGGACCATGATGAAGATTAAATGAGATAACATATTTAAGATGATTGGCACATAGCAAATGTGAGCTAAATGTTAGTTCCCTTCCTCTCCTAATTACCAATTATTTTGCTATATTGTAAGACATTTTTTCTTATTTCTCCCTTGAGTCAGGCTATCATCTGTCATTTTCCTAGAAATATGCCTTTGTGTAGCTGTTTAATTTGCTACATAAAGTTTTGTGTGCAGAAGCTTTACAGCAAAGTATATTTTATTAGCACAGAAGTGTCTTTATGCTCAATTTCTGGTTATAGATTGTTTTTGAAAATTGAGTCCTAAAAATGTTGATCTCTAAATTAAAACAAAGTCACTATAATGATGATTAATTTTTTTGAAGAGTGAAACAAATCAAGTAAAACACAAACATTCTCATCCTTGTATTCTTATCTCTAACAACATATTAGGAGATAGAATCTCGATGAATGGGTATAAAAGCAGAGCAAGAAGATTGGGGATTCCTGAAAGAACTGACAGACACTTGAGTCTAGGCAACCCTAAGAAATGGATAACTTGGTTCAGTAAACTCAAAATTAATAAGAGCTCAAATGGCCACCTCTGAGTACAGTGGCATCTTGACATGTCCATTTAATGCAGGAGTTTGATTCAGGGACATTTTGGTACTGGGGCATTTTGACACCCCCTAAAAGCAAATTGATTAAGCTTTCAGCTTTTATGATTACTGTGTATCATGTGTAAAGATTAAATGAGATAGGCACATCATCTCTACATCTCAACCCTTTGAGATGAGATCAGGGATGGGGTGGGGGGAAAAAAAGAGTGGGGTCAGAAACTGGTAAAAATTCAGATTGGTTTAAAGATGGAGATGGAATGAGTGGCAGGGTAATTTAAAGAGGAAATAAGTCTCAGTAAGGAGAGGAGATTCAGAGATGAAATGAGGGACAAACAGAAGGATGAGGTGAGGGCAGGGCACCATCTGGTAAACAAGTCATGAATGAAAGGAAATCATATGTTTGCTCTCTTTGGGCATCTCCGAAAGGGCTTCCTGTCATTCTAAGCAGAGTCTATGCATCCTGTGAATTTTACTTGTGTCTTGCACAATGTACTATTACTAATAGCAAAATATACTATTTCTCCCTTTAAATCTGCAATAGCCATTTACAGTCACTTTAAATTTAAAAATATTTATTTAGTAATGGGATTTTTTTTCCATCTTCCATTTGAAAATCTAAATGATAAAATGAAAGTCTCCCTAAAGAGTTAGAAGTCAGGAAGAAACACCAAGGACAGAATATAATGAGTACAATGGGATTAAAAAAGAGGAAAGTTTATACCTGGTTGGAGGAGGATCAAAACAGTCATCATGGACAAAGCGGCATCTGTGACGAACTTTGAATAATGACTTCTACCCTTGTCTCTGTCACTAAGGAGTTCCCTAACCATTCAATTGGAACTGCTCTTATAAGTTCATCAATGGATGTGAATTTTTTTTTTTTTTTTTTGTCTTTTTGCCTTTTCTAGGGCCATTCCCACAGCATATGGAGGTTCCCAGGCTAGGGGTCTAATCGGAGCTGTAGCCACCGGCCTACGCCACAGCCACAGCAACGCCCAATTCAAGCTGCGTCTGCAACCCACACCACAGCTCACGGCAATGCCAGATCCTTAACCTACTGAGCAAGGCCAGGGATCGATCCCACAACCTCATGGTTCCTAGTCGGATTCATTAACCACTACGCCACTACAGGAACTCCATGATTTTTTTTTTAATTCCAATGAACACTTTCTGGTTTCTGGTTACAAAAACTTTCTGTACCATTTGATACTGTTAACAATCGCTCTCATTTTGCCATTTCTCCCTCAGCTTTCGTGATATATTCCCCCCTTTGTTTGCTCTCCTCTACCGCACTAATCCATAAAACCAGCTTATACATCTCTCCTCAGCACCAAAATATATGTACCTTATTAAAATTTCTGAAGGATAATGCATAGGCATCACAAGCTCAAGTCTAAACCTAAACTCACCACTTTATTCCCTTGTCTCTCCTCACTTCTTTCCTTTATCCAGCCTACTCTGAACCTCTTCTTCCCTATCTTTGTAAATGGCACCATCAACTACACTCTAACCCAAACTTTGACCCTTCCACTTCTATAACTAATGCTTTCTAATAGGAACTGCATCTTCTCCAATACATCACCTACATGTTTCTTAAAGCTCTCGTTCCCTTCTGCCCCTGGTTTTGTTAAAGCCTTCATTATCCTTCAACTGATACTGCAATGGTCTCCAAACGAAACTCTTTGACTCCAGTTTCAATCAATGAGATAGTCATTTATTCCTTCATTCAGTAAATGTTTATTAAGTTCCTATTATATGCTAAGCACCATATATGCAGTGGTGAGCAAGGTAGACAAAGTTCTTACTCTTCTAGAGTTTACAGTTCTTCAGAGAAAGAGGTAAATTACTAATAGCACTGAGTGTGATAAATGCTATGATTAATTCACCTAAAAATATTATTGAGCATCTAATAGCATGTGAAGGCACTCTTCTAGTTTCTGAGAATATAGTAGTAAATGACAGACAAGGATTCTGCTCTCAGGAAAAAAATATTTAAATTTTAAAAACAGGATAGGAGTTCCCATGGGTGCTCAGCAGTAACAAACCCAACTTGTATCCATGAGGATGCAGGTTCAATCCCTGGCCTTGTTCAGTGGGTAAAGGATCCATTGTTGCCATGAGCTGCAGTGTAGGTCGTACACACAGCTTGGATCTAGCATTGCTGTGGCTATGGCATAGCCAGCAGCTGCAGCTCTGATTCAAACCTCAGCCTGGGAACTTCCATATGCCACAAGGGTAGCCCTAAAAAGCAAAAATAAAATAAAAACAGGATAATTTCAAGTAGTAGTAGGTACTATTAAAATATAATAAATAGTGATGTGATAGAGAATAAATGGGAAATGTCAGGAAGCCTAATTAGTCTGGGTAGTTGAGGAAGGCTTTTCTGGTTTGAGCTACAACAAAATGATGAGAAGGCATCATCCATGGATAGATCCAGAGGTAGAATATTCTATGTAGGAGGAAAAACCAGTGTAAAAAGATCTCAGACAGGAACAATCTGAAGCACACTGAGCAAGGAAGAAAGAATAGGAGGTGAAGTCAGACAGTTCAGAAGAGAATACATCATGCGGAACTTTGCAGAACATGGCAAAGACTTGGATTTTTTTTTTTTTTTTTTTTTTTTGCCTTTTTATCTTTTGAGGGCTGCACCGCAGCATATGGAGGTTCCCAGGCTAGAGGTCTAATTGGAGCTATAGACGCCAGCCTACGCCAGAGCCACAGTAACACCAGATCCAAACCGTGTCTGCAACCTACACCACAGCTCACGGCAACACCAGATCCTTAACCCACTGAGCGAGACCAGGGATCAAACCTGCAACCTCATGGTTCCTAGTTGGATTCATTTCCACTGTGCCACGACGGGAACTCCCAAAGACTTGGATTTTATCCTCACTGCAATGGAAGGCCACTGGAAAGTTTAAAGTTGGGAAATAAAATCATCAAATTTACACTTTTAAGGAGACTCTGGCTGCTGTCTGAAAAATGGATTCCAGGAGCAAATGTAGAATTAGGTAGACCAGTAAACACAACTACAAAAGCAATCCAAGCAAGAGATAACAGTGGCCTGGACTAGAGTGGTAGCAATGGAACACACAAGAAGCGTAAATGTATTCAAGATATATTTAAAGGTATAGTCGGTGAAATTTGATAATAGATTGGATGTGTGGGTAAGGAGAATGAGGAATCAAAGATGATTTGTCAGAAGTTAGCATGAGAAATCTATACAGTTGTGCCACTGACTAGAGAAAGGAAGTTAAAATATAAAAATGTCAGCAATAGCAAAAGGGAAATCAAGAGTTTTATTCTGGGGGAGCTCCCATTGTGGCTCAGTGGAAATGAATCTGACTAGTATCCATGAGGATGTGGGTTCAGTCCTTGGCCTTGCTCAGTGGGTTAAGGATCTAGCATTGCCGTAGGCTGCAGTGTTGGTTGAAGACATGGCTTAGATCTCATGTTCCTGAAAAGACCTAAAATGTTCTGAATAGAGAAAAGCAGAACAGGGGAAAAAATCTCCATTATACCGTTAGTATAATCTTCATAAAATATAAATTGGATTAAAAAATCCCCCTGCTTAAGATCCATCACTGAGTTTTTATCAACTATAGCAATTTCTCTTAATACCCCTTAAGGTGTCAATCTCTTACATCACGCTCTGAGTCCCTTAGGGGCAGAATTCATTCACTCAGAATTTAGCACAATAACTAGAACATGGTGCTTGTTACACAGAACATATAAAAGTGGTAAATGGATGAACTGGCTGTGTAACAGTCACATTATTTAGTCTCCTTAAGCCTCATTCTCCTCCATTACAATAGGAAGCCCCCTCTTTAAGATCACATCCAACTTTAATAGTCTATGACTAAATTTTCTCTACGATATGTGGAAACAATAAGCTTGAAATTTCAAAACAATCCATTAGACTTCCAATCCAGACTTACATGAGCCTTAAGTGTGTTAGTTATACCTCTGTTTCTCCATGTGTGACATGATAATTAAAATACTGCTCCCCTTCATAGAAAATCTCATTGCTGATGCAAACCATACTTAAGTGTCAAATGATCAGAATAATAAGCAAAATTCTAGAAATGAGTAAATTTTTTTCTAAAATGATTTGTAGTAATGAGGCTCGTTACCTGCTAAATTAGGCCTTATTGAATATTGAGAGGATACATTCATAACTAATGATTTTTCTTTGTTTCATCTTTTATCAAGCTGTTCTTTTACATGTGAATCATTACAAGGACAACTCAAGCCTGTAACCTTTTCTAACTCTTTATATTTCTTTTACCAACCTACTTTGTTTTTTCAATCCATTGTACCAAATGTCCAATTTTTAAATATCTACCAATGGTTAAGAATGCTTTGATTGAGGACCATACTTTCAGGAATGTATCTTCCATTAGACAATATTTACCTTACGTTCAATATTTACCTTCTACTTCATTCGCCCACTAACTCAACTTGTTTTTGCAATGGAGAATTATTACTCAATGAATTTTATTGCATTCATAGTTGTACAACGATCATCACAACCAAATTTTATAACATTTGCATCCCAAACCCTCAGTGCATCCCCCCACCTCCCAACCTGTCTCATTTATCCCAATTTAAAACTTACCAATGTAGAAAGTCTTTTAGAAACAACGATATGTGATGAAACATAATTAAGCATAATTAAGACACATGAAACATAATTAAAACAATATAAAAATATAAACTGGGAAAAAATACTGCAATCCAGGGAACAGGGGTAGGGTTGCAAGCAGTGGTAGAAGGTATGCGTGACCAAATATCTGCAGTGTTTCTACAGAAGAAGAAAATTAATTCCAGCGGAATTACTCTTTGTCTAAAATGGAACATGGCAAGGGCTGAAAAAGACCCATTTCCTTGTACGATAAGAAGTCCTAGAGACATATTGGCAGAAATTGCCTACATGCTCACTAAATCTATTATCTCTTCTTCCTCAGAACACAGATCGCATTACTAAGCTTCCTCCGGAGTTTGATGCAGCTAGACGACTGCATCGTGACTGCAGAAACGGACGACGATTCTCTTCCACAAGAAAACAGATGTTCCCCCCCAGAGCTGCCCCAACCACTTCTCCTCTCGGTCAGACCAGTAACTAGGGTTAAATCCTAGCATAAACCAGTTGATGACTTCCTAAATCTGGTAAGCGGTGGGGGAGTGGAGGGGGGAGAAATATTCCAAAAAATTATAGGAACGAGCTAGCATATACTAGCAGAAACCGAAGAAGTGCAACTAGAATTTAGATTGTGAGGATCCTTGATGAGGGACTGGAATGTCAGAGAAGATAAATAAGAAGTCTTCAACTTGGAGACATTTAGATATGGGCTTTAATAACTTAACCAGCAACCCCAGGGATGGACAAGCTTTCTGTTGGACTGGCACAAAGAAGCCTGAGAAAAAACAGCAGTAAACCTCAATAAAGCAGAAATGCCTAGCTTCCCTGAAAGACTGTAGAAGCAGGAACAAAGAAGGCATTCCAGGCATGCTGGAATATACATATTTAAAAGGCCAGAGGATTCAGAGTTCCGTTCCATACAAAGGCCCAGAGACTACATCATTTACCGATCTGTCAGGAATGTACTATAAAAAGAGACATCGCATCACTAAAAAATTCAGGGAGTTCTCATCATGGCTCAGCAGAAATGAAATCTGACTAGTACCCATGAGGATGCAGATTCAATCCCTGGCCTTGCCCAGTGGGTTAAGGATCTGGCATTGCCATGAGCTATGGTGTAGGTTGCAGACACAGCTTGGATCCCAAGTTGCTGTGACTGTGGTGTTGGCCAGCAGCTGTAGCTCCAATTCAAATCCTAGCCTGGGAACCTTCACATGCTGGGGGTGCAGCCCTAAAAGGACAAAAAAAAAAAAAAAAATCAGTAGTAGCCCTTTGTAGGGCTGGGATGATAGAAGGATAGATTGTCACAGAGTTGGCAAAGTGGCAGCATTTAACTGCCAGAAGGCAGGAGGCCGCAATTACTATAATGAGTGGCATTGTCGGAGGAACAGCCAAGGTGCTTGACACACTAGGATTTTTGGAGGTGGTTAATAGTGTACATAAGGGCAAAAAAGAGGGCAGCCAGTAGGCATGCTGCTTAACATTTATAATCACAAGAAGCAAGACTAAAGGAGCAGAAGGCAGAAGGTGGCTTCTTCCAAAAAAAGCCAAAATCTCTTACTCAGTTCCCAGAGCTGAGCCAATTTTCAGGTCCAAACTCATCAGCTGAAGAGATAACACAGAGTAATATACCACTTAAGGTTTTTGCATTTGTTATTCTTTTTGACTGGAATATCCTTCTCTCAGATATTCACTCATTTGCTCTCTCTTCTCTTTCAGGTCTCTGCTCAATGATTATTTTCAAAGATGAGACTTGTCCAAACCATCCTATTTTTTTTTTTTTTCTAGTAAAGTGTACTTGACTTACAGTGTTGTGCAAATTTAAACTGTATAGCATAGTTCCCAGTCATGTGTTCACACACATTAGATATACATTATGTATATATACACATTGTTTTTCTCATACTATCTTTTATCCTGTTCTATCCCAAGAGATTGGATATAGTTCCCTGTGCTATAAAATAGGACCTCTTTGCTTATCCATTCTAAATGTAATAGTTTGTATATCAAACTCCCTGTCCATCCCACTCCCTCCTCCCTCCCCCTTAGCAATCACAGGTCTATTCTCCATGTCTGTGAGTCTGTTTCTGTTTTGTAGATAGGTTGATTTGTGCCATATTTTAGATTCAACATATAAGTGATATCATATGGTATTTTTCTTTCTCTTTCTGACTTCACTTAGTATTAGAATCTTTAGTTGCATCCATGTTGCTACAAATGGCATTATTCCATTATCTTTCATGGCTGAGTAGTATTTCACTGTATATATGTACCACACCTTCATTTAATCCACTCCTCTACTGTTGGACATTTAGGCTGTTTCCATGTCTTCGACTATTGTGAAGAGTGCTGCAACTGCAATGTTCCTCTCATCCTAGCAACTCTCTTCCCTCTTCCCTGCTTTAGTCTCTAAGGCCCTTATCACCATCTGACACTTTCTATACTTTAATTATTCATTTTATTGCCCATTTTACCTACTACAATGCAATTCTATGAGAAATCCAGTATGTGCATTTTTCACTTGCCTAAAATAGTACCTGATCATTGTGTACATAAGAGGTGCTCAAAAATTTTAAATGAGTAAATTCAGAGAAGAGATTTGGTATAAATAAAATCTGAGGGGTTGTTGGTCCATAGATAGAACCTCAACCCATGAAAACATGCATGCAGTTGGGGAAAGTGTAGGAAGAAGAGAGCACCAAGACCCAAGGAACATCAATATTTGAAAAGAGAACAGAAAAGTAGGAATCTGGAGTTCCCATTGTGGTGCAGCAGAAACGAATCTGACTAAGAACCATGAGGTTGTGTGTTTGACCCCTAGCCATGCTCATCAGGTCAAGGTTCCAGTGTTGTTGTGAACTGTGATGTAGGTCAAAGACATGGCTTGGATCTGGTGTTGCTGTGACTGTGGCTTAGGCCAGCGGCAAAAGCTCCAATTAGACCCCTGGCCTGGGAACCTCCATATGCCATGGGTATGGCCCTAAAAAGACAGAAAGAAAGAAAGAAAGAAAGAAAGAAAGAAAGAAAGAAAGAAAGAAAGAAAGGAAGGAAGGAAGGAAGGAAGGAAGGAAGGAAGGAAGGAAGGAAGGAAGGAAGGAAGGAAGGAATCTGCTCAGGAGACTGAGACCCATAAGGCATGAGAAAATCCAGGAAAATTGGACATATTGAAAAGCAAGGAAGGAAACTGAAGAAATGGGAAGTTGTCAACCTTGTAAATGTTTCTATAACTTACAAATCCAAGTTAGGTGAGGACCCAAAAGTATGCATTAGATTTGGCCGCATGGAACTCATGAATAAATCTATCAAGTACAGTTCTTTCTAAGAAGGGCGGTACCTTTCTAGTAAGTGTATTAGAGGCATACGTGCACATGGTCAAAGCCAGATGCCTGTAATAGGTGGTTGCTGTGTCTCCTTCTGACAACTTTCTCATGAAGGTCAGGCCAGAGATCTTTTCCAGAAAATCACCCCCTGCCTGCCTTCTCCTTCTGGATTAGAACATGTCATTGGCACAATTTCCTCAAAATTTAATGGTTACATCTGTCGAATAGCTTGGATTTCCCAATGTTCAATTCCCAGTGAGAGGCCTAGAGTATGTAGGATGTTAGAAAATAGCACTGTTACAATAAATCAAGTGTGTCTTCTGCACAGAAAGAATAATTCCTGCCCTGAGGAAAGTAAACCTCTGTATCTGATGAGACGCCTGGGATTTGATGAGTCACATGCAGTGGTGCTTTTTAAACTCCCTCTTGAAAGTGATAAACGATCTCTGGGGTGGCGGCGGGGGTAACAACAGAGACCATAAGGAGGAAGCCAGCCTCTGATCACTTCTCCTCCTTACACCCAGTTTGTCCTTTCTACTAAAACCATGCTTCATGACCTTTAACAAATAAACACATTTCTGAGAAAAACAAAATCTAAAAAGAGAAGAAAAATTAAATAATTATGGAAATTCAATGTTGGAGTTCCCATTGTGGCTCAGCAGGTAACGAATCCAAATAGTATCCATGAAGATGCGAGTTTCAATCCCTGGCCTCACTCAGTGGGTTAAGGATCCGGCATTGCCATGAGTTGTGGTGGAAGATGCAGACGCAGCTTGGATCTGGCATTGCTGCGGCTGTGGCGAAGGCCGGCAGCTGCAGCTCTCATTCAACCCCTAGCCTGGGAACTTCCACATGCCAGAGATGCAGCCCTTAAAAAAAAAAAAGTTAAATTCAATGTTTCGAAAAAACAATGACAAGTGGGAGTTCCCGTCGTGGCGCAGAGGAAACAAATCCAGCTAGGAACCATGAGGTTGCAGGTTCGATCCCTGGCCTCATTCAGCGGGTTAAGGATCCTGCATTGCCGTGAGCTGTGGTGTAGGTTGCAGAGTTGGCTCAGATCTGGCGTTGCTGTGGCTGTAGTGTAGGCCAGCAGCTACAGTCTAATTAGACCCCTAGCCTGGGAACCTCCATATGCCATGAGTGCGGCCCTAAAAAAAAAAAAAAAAAAAACCAACAATGAAAAGTGAAAATAAAAATCTACATATGAGGCTTTTTTGATTAAATAAAAGTCAAAAATTTTTAAATAAGAAGATGAATTGAAAACAGATACAATAAATCAGATTTAACCTGAAAGTAATAAAAGTATAAAAATCAATGAAATTAAAATTTTAAACAAAAAGCTATCAGAGAAAATATCAAAATAAACATAAAACACACAAAAATATAAAGTGAAAATTAGCAGATTGAGGAGGAGCATCAAGGCTATGAATTAAGAACATACTATAAATATAACAATATAAAGAATAATATATTCATAAGAAAATAAAATTGATTAGGAAATTTGAAACATTAAATACAAAAATAGAATAAGCAAAGGAAAAGAACAGATAAAATAACATAAACCCAGGGAATAAATGTGCATAAAACAATGATAAACCAACCTCTACAAATTTCCCCAGCAAACTGCATACCTGATATGTTTCAAATAGCATGTTATTGAGGAATTCATTATCTGGAAAGATTCTATGTACACTGTATCCATTCTACAAATGAGCGCAGAGATATTAAACCATTTGCCTGAAGCCACACACATCTACTGAGTCTAAAACCCACTTCTTAAAATATAATTGTGGCTTTGTTTTTTTTTAAAGAATTACTTACCCCTTAAGTAAAAGAACAAATTTTACATTACAAACCATCATATTCTGAATTTAACTATTTGAAAAATAAAGTGTTGGTATAGTGTTTGAACTTAAAGTGAGACACATATTACAGATAAAATGTTTGAAAACATTTAAAGATCTTTTAAATCCATTAAGCATTTCAAGTCTGACAGCTAACATGCCTCCACAAAATGCACAATCTACCCCAATTGTGTTGACAGATCAAAGCCAAAATAAGCTCTATTAATCAGCACAGGAAATAATAGCGCCATTTGTTAACTTTGAAGGAAACTGTTTTGTTATAGATTTCTAAGGAAATTAGTTGGATTTTACTTTTGATATTAAAAATGTTGCTCACACTCTTGAAAATTAAAAATTCTATCACAATAAAGATATACTGCTTTGAGTAGTTGTCCTGCTTAATCTTTTACACGTAACTAAACTGACTTCTAAATTTAACTATTCATCTGAGAAATTTAGCCGTCTGTTTTCTTATTTCAGGTAATTTGACTTTGCTAAGTAAAATAGAGACAATTTCGACTACAGACTGATTAGAAGGAATATAAAGGTGAATAGCTGAAGTCAGAAATAGTTATTCCAAAAGTTGGAAGATCATCTTAAAATAGCAACCCTTTAGGGAAAAGAGTATTATTGACCGACAGTATCTTGGCTGCTATCGAAACTTAAGTTTACTATGTCCCTGCCTCAAAAATAACACTGATTATAACCACATATTAATCAAAATTCTGCTACTTCATGCCTTTTCTCCTGATACCCCAGTTAACCCTATTTGAAGTTCTTTTTTTTTTTTTTTTGCCATTTCTTGGGCCCAGGCTAGGGCTCCAATAGGAGCTGTAGCCATCGGCCTTACGCCAGAGCCACAGCAACGCGGGATCCAAGCCGCGTCTGCAACCTACACTGCAGCTCACGGCAACGCTGAATCATTAACCCACTCAGCAAGGGCAGGGACTGAACCCACAACTTCATGGTTCCTAGTCGGATTCGTTAACCACTGCACCAGCCACGACAGGAACTCCCTCTATTTGAAGTTCTAACCAGTCATCCAACTCACTAGTTGCCTAATCTCAGCTCTTAAGTCTTCTAACTTCTCTCATCCTGGTAATTTAATTTTCTGTTTTTTCATTCTGCAAATACTAAGTTGTAAAAACTGTGATACACCCCAGAAATACAATGATACACAACATATTTGTTATGGGTTGGATTGTGTCTTCCCCAAATTCTTATTTTTAAGTCTGAAGTCCCAGTACTTAAAAAAAAATCTAACTTTGAAAAAAGAATGTATATATATACACTTGTGGGGGGGGAGTGACTAGGTCACTTTGCTGTACAGCAGAAACTTGACAGAACAGTGTAAACCAACTATAACAGAAAAAAATAAAAATCACTATAAAATGCAAAGAAAAAAGAAAATACAGTCTTTAAAGAAGTATTTAAGTTAAATAAGATCATTAGGGTGGGCCCTAATCCGATATGACTAGTATCCTTATAAGAGGAGATTAGGACACACAGAGAGAGAAAGAATGTGTGGCACAAAGAAAGCAGATGGTCATCAGAAAGCCATGGAGAGCGGTTCAGAAGAAACCAACTCTAGTGACACCTTGATCGTGGACTTCTAGCCTCCAGGATTATAAGAAAATTAATTTCTGTTTTTGAGTTCTCATTGTGGCTCAGAGGGTTATGAACCCAACTAGTATCCATGAAGATATCCCTGGACTTGCTCAGTTGGTAAAGATCCCTTGTTTCTGTGGCTGTGGCGTAGGGCAACAGCTGCAGCTCCAGTTCGACCCCTAGCCTGAGAACTTCCATATGCTGCAGGTATGGCCCTAAAAAATCAAATAAATAAATAAATAAATAAATATTTTTAAATTTTAAAAATATTTTTTAAAAAGGAAATTAATTTATTTTTAAAGCCACCCAGCTTATTATTTGTTACAGCAACCCTAGAAAACTAATACACATTCATTATTTATTTGTGTTCCCTCACTCATTACACTAAACACTCATGTGAAAATTTGAAGCTTAAAACTTCACAAATAAAACTATGAACACAGTTAAATACCAAGGACTGGAGAACAGTTGGGAATTTTCATTTTGGAACTTTTAACTGAAATTAGAGCTATATAACAATAAAAATAGGGAGGAAAGAAGAATGATTTTGAGATGAACAAAAAGCATTCATTTCCCAAATCAATATCAATTTCCTTTTTGAAAATGTTTTCCTAAATACTGAATAATTCCAAGAATTATTTGAACTTGAAAGTGGTATGAATCAATGGACAAATCACAGGCCTTAGGAATAGGATAAATCTGCTACACAATCCTGAGCAATTACTTAGCCTTTCTTGACCTCATTTCTAATATGAAAATTCACAAGTTTATAGTGAGAATCAAATAAGATAATCAAAATTAAAGCAATCTGTATACTTGAAAGCACATTACAAAGATGAATATTTTTTTATGATCCACCAATCTAAAAAACTCTGAGAGGCTATCAATGAACTTCTCATCTAAGTTGGAATATTGATAAGGAGCAACATAAAGTTTACTAGTTTCTGTACTCTATGAAAACATTACATTCAGTATTCTGGAAATTCTCAACTCTCCTCAACATTTCAAATGATGAGAAAAGGCTCTGAGACCAGATTTGGGGTGAGAAAGTAAAACAGAAAAACTCAGCACAAATCTGTCCTGTCATTCATCCGGGTGAAATAATAGACTCGGATAATGCCAGCTGCAAACCTAATACAAAACAATATTTCTTCCAAGAAAATGTTGCAACTATAAAGGACCACAACAACTTCTTCTTTTGAATTACTGCTTTCTTATTCACTGAAAGACTTTGTGTTCTAAAATCATAGATGATCAGAGACTGCTTTAGAAATTCTATCAGTAAGACGGAAATATCCCATTCTTGCCTGGAGGATCTAAGTTACTCCCATATAGATAAGTAGCCTCTATTTAAGACCCTGGCAAATAGCTTCAGATAAAGGAATAGTTTGGAAGACACAATATTCCAAATCTATCTTAACTTAAATTGCTTTCAAAGAAACAGCACCACAGGTCCACTTCAGCAGCTATACTTGAACGAACCATTTATTTACAGAGCCTTGCTTCTTTCTTCCCTCTTAACTTATCAAATACAAACATTTAAAGTAGTTCGACTTTTCATTCCTAAACGGTCTCTCCTCCACCTTTTTCTTCTTTATTTTTTATCCTTCCCTTTCCCCTTCTTCTTCTTTCCCCGTCCCCTTCCCTCTCTCCCTCCCTTGACAAAATATTTTAGATTAAAATAGTCCATGAACAGGAACAAGGTATTTACAGAAACAACTGGGAAAAACATAAAATTGACATATTCTTAAACAGAAAGGTCTATTCATAAAAATTTGTTATGAATCTGGAAGACTCAGTTCCTCCTCCTTATCCTTGTCTGAAGACCTGATAGATGGTACAGAAGGCCCAGGAGTAGGAGATGGTTCTAACACATTTGGTAAGTAAGGGTCATCTCTTGGTGTGAGTTCACAAGGGAGGGAAGGGCCAGATCTTAGAGTATAGTACAGAATGGAAGACTCCAAAGGAAACACTAAGAACAAGACCAAAAATCACACTCTGTTTCTGTTTCCTATCGGAGGAGGCTGCAAACTATTTTTTAAATTGACCCAATTCCCCCCCACCACCTTTTAGCAGAAAAACAGCAACCCCAAGACTCTAATTTTCCATGACATAAAAGCTAATATACACATAGAAATGGCTCAAGATTTGTAAATTAATTTTATATGATCAAATAGAAACTTTAAAATAACTTTGATGATCTGAAAACACATTTCAGAGAACAAAATTTCTTAAAATGTTCATGCTTAATTCTTAAACTGCTCAGAGGCTGATTTACTTTCATCTTATCTTTATGGTTTGTCTTCTTTTTCAACGTATTTTCCATTTCATTATTTCCTTCTTATTTACTGAATTTATTCTCCTTTTACTATCTTCCTAAATTGGACTCTGGGCTCATTAATTTCCATTGCTTTTTCTTTCCTAAAATGTTTATTTTTCTTGGTTGGGATTTTCTGTGCTTCCTGAAACAGAATTATGTCTTCCGATCCTGGAATATTTTCACCCAGGTCTTAAAAATTGCCTCTGCCACATTTTTTTCTAGTCTCTTATTCTGGAATTCCAATGAACCATGTTAGACCTTCTCTTTATAATGTCCACATCTCTTAACCTTGAGTGTTCTTTATCTCTTTGTATAATTTCTGCAACTCCATATTTTATTTCATTTATCTTTGATTTTCCTTAGTCTAATCTTCATTTATATCATGCACTTTTAGTTATTATAATTTCATTTTTAGAAGTTTTATGTTGAATTTTCTAACCTGCTGCATGTTTTTATTGTATTTGTTCCTTTCTTAGAGAGTCCATCCTTTATTTAAACATTTTAAATATTGTTTGAAGAATTTAGGAATATTTTCTGCTGTCTCACTCAAAGGAACTTATTTCTCAGGTATTTTGTAGTTCGGATTCTCAATTCATGTATTACTGAAACTTTTTCTGAGGGACAAGCCTGGACTGAAGCTGCATTCAGGGAAGGATGATATGCCTTTGCTTCTGCCAGTAACCTAAGAGTGCTAACAAACTGGAGCTATTTCAAGTTTTTGTCTCAGTTTTAGATTGCTCAGACCACAAAAACGACAGAAATTCTGACCCAAAAGTGATGTAAATAGTGATCCATTCTCAAGGCAGGTGTTTCTATTATTTTCTCCTCGGGACCCAGGCCAAGAGACAATTTGTCTTGTAATCTTCCTATGTTGATAGGGAGATATTTTTTTTAACTCGACCCACTTTATTAATCATAAAGTGAAAGTCATGGCTTTATGTGGATTCTCAGTTACACTGTCCCACCTGTGTAAGTGCAGGGCTTTCTCCTCTGCACCGCTGCGGTCATTAAAAGTAGATGACCAATCAGCAAATGTTCTCAAGGACAGCCATGATATCGGCAATTACCTATCATCCAAATTTCCAACTCCCCTTCTTTTTTGGCTTCTAAGGATTTCCCTTTACTTACTTTTGAGCTCACCTGTGCACTTAAAATTATTGTCCCTATTCTACCTAGTATTTGTAGGTATTTTACACTAGAGGCTTTACCAGGACGTCTTATCTACAATTATGCTGATAATGGAACTCAGTTCACTCTTCAGCCTACTCCAATCTGTCTTTTACTCCTAACACTTCATTGAAAATACTTTAACAAACGTCTTACTTTGACTTTTCAGCAGCTTTCAAAGGAGCTGAATTCTCTTTCCTTCTTTTACTTTCCTGGTTCCATAATATAACTCCATTCTAAAACTTATGTGTTTTTTCCTACTCTTCTGGTTTTTCTTCTTGTGATGGCTTTGCCTGCTGCTTCTCCTCCATATTTCTAAATATTGCAGTTCTTCGGAGATTTTTTCCCTTTTATTTTTCTTAAAATTGTTTTTTCTTTTAGGCTGCACCCACCGCATGTGGAAGTTCCTGGGCCAGGGATCAAACATGTGCCACAGCAGTGAGAATGCTGGATCCTTAACCTGCTGCACCATCAGGGAACTCCAGGAGATTTTTCTTCTAATCTTCTCCTTACTCCAAACTCTCTTCCTAGGAAATCTCAATCACTTCCATTGTTTTAAATAGTATATACATACTAACAACTCCCAAATGTATATCACCAACCCAAATTATCTTTTGGGTTCCATATGTACATAGACAACTACCTACATGGCACCTCCACCTGTACCTCTCAAAGGCATCTCATACTTCATCTTCCAATCTAATCTAATTTGCAAATGACACATCCACCAACCCAGTTGTTCTTGCCAAAAGTCTACTGGTTAGCCTTGATAACATCTTCAACCTCTCTACCACTAACCCAACAACTAAAACCCATCATCAAATCCCATAAATACTACCTAAAATATATATATCTTGAATTTGTACATTCCTCTTTGTCCCCACACCAGACCAAGTCACCATCATCTTACTTCACACCACTGCAATAGGTATCTGAGTTCACAGTTCACTCAGCACCTACTACTCACCCACCTAAACTACCACAGTCAAAGTAATCTTAAAATATTACACTGGATCACATCACCCTCCTGCTTAAAGATTTCTTAATATCATGAGGATTTAAAAAAAAAGACAAAAATAAAATTCTTTACTTGGCATACAAGAAAAGTCTTGCTTATCTAGCCTTGCCTATTTCATCAGGCTTATTAAACACTAGCCACAATGGTTTTCTTTCAAATTCGCAAACACACCAAATTTTTCCCAACTTTGAATCTTTAACATTTTTTACTTCTTCCGCCTATAATACTCTTCCCATCACTCTTTGCATGTTTCTGACCCTGATCCTCACTTTTCTTGCTACTATTTGTGACTTCCTATAGGCTTCTTAACTCCTCTCAGTCGTGGTTCCACATATATTAAATATGAACAGTAAAACATCTAACTCATTGAATTATTGTGAAGATTAAACTAGGTAATACATGGTATATAGAACAATCCCTGACACACAGTAAGTACCTAACACATTTGATTTTACTTTTTATTTTATTTTTATGTTGTTCTGAATGGAAACTGAGAACAACTGGCTAAAATTCCTTTTATACCATACATATTCACTTTGAGCCTTTGCATGTTGGACAACGTATATGCTTATTTTATGAATCATCCTCCACTTTGCAATATTTTGATCAATCTGCCTTGTCTCTGCTTTAATTTCTTCACAATTATTCTCCATTACAGGATCATGAAGAGAGGTTCTAGTCACCTGCCCTTTATGGACAGTCTTGCAAGTTCCTGCTTCCAAAAACTAGGAACACGATTAGGTGTCTTGTAATTTATGTTTGTAAGGCTTATTATTAGTGTTGCTAATGGTAAGTTTTTACTTGGGAAGGAAAGCTGGAATTGTATAGTTTCCTGTGTTTTGTGTTTGGTTTATTTTGTTTCACTCCGATTTAAATTTTGGTGGTGCTATTTGTTGGCCTGCACTAGAAAATGAAGGGTAATTTTTCAAAGAACCTCCACAAATATATTTTTCTCTTAGCAGCTTAAATTCCTAAGCTTTACTATTCATATAGAAACAGCAGTTATTTGAGTTGAACTTGTGTTCCTATGGAAGTTATACACACTAGAGAATCCAGCATATATAAAGAGAGAAAAGCTGTAGAATAGATATATATTAAGGTCATTTCTCGCTACTTGATGTAAAACACACTTCCTGTCATTTTTTTCCTGTCTTGGTTCTTTTTTCAGCCTCAAGTTCATTACATACTTCATTTTAATGTGTCAAGATGCTTGCCAAAGTGAATAGAAGAGAAAAAAAATATAGTTAAGATGAAAAATAGATATTTATCTTCTTTCAGGTGTATTGACAATTGTGACAAAACTCATTTTTTTAAAGAAAAAGAAGATAAGAAAACATGACATTGGGCAAAAAAATAGCTTCGCGGTTTCCTGGGTGATCTCTATTATACTCAAGTCTGAGTGTGCTACCATGTTTAGGGTTCATATCACAGCAATGCTGGGAGAGAAATCCTTGAGTACCTGGAACCAGAGAGGCCAGAAATGGGAGAAATAGCTATTTTTCAATGGTTTCATTCTGCTGACATAGACCAGAGAGAGTATTCCCCAATTTTTCCCGACAATATCTCTACTAGCCTCACTTTTGCAACCCTCAGAAAGATGATGGAAACTGCCAAGAGGACATGTTAGTCTAGCAGGTGGTAAACTCCCTGTTATGCACTTAATGTCTGTGTGCTCCCAAAATTCATACGGTGAAGCCCTAACCCCCCAACAGAGCTGCATTTAGAGATGGCATGTCCGAGGAAGTAATTAAGGTTAAATGAGGTCATAAGAGTAGAGCCCTGATCTGATAATATTAATATCCTTATCAGAAGAGATATCAAAGAGTTTCTTCTTCCGCCTTGATTAAAAATATATATATATATGTTAGGTCATGTGAGCACACAGCAAGAATGCAGCTGTCCGCAGTTCAAGGGGAGAGCTTTCACCAGACACCAACGCTGCTGCAACCATGATCTTGGCCTTTCAGTCTCTAGAACTGTAAGAAATTAAATTCCTGTCGTTTAAGCCACCAGTCCCTGGTATTTTGTTTTGGCAGCCCTAACAGTCGAATACTCTCTCCAAAATGAAGAAATCTATTTTCTTCTCCTTTGTATCTCTAAGAGTCACAGAGCACTCAATAATTGCTGGTGAACTGAACCGAGAGTTAAGTCAGTCTCTCCCCCTCCTCTTTTTGTGCTCTCAGCAGACTATATTTCAACTATTATTATCGATCTGTCAATATCATCGTATCTGTTCATAATAATTTCCTGCCATGTTCTTCTCCTTTACTGGACTATGGAAAAAGGAAGAAATTGTGCCTTTTTTAGCCTTCTATTTTCCCAGTGTAAAGCACAACACAGCTGTGACAAATATTGCCAGTTACCTACCCAAAATTCATTTTCCAGGTTTTTTTTTCCTGCTAAAACATTTACTTTCTTAGACTGTCTTTCAGATAGAGGAGATGTGTGATTATAATTTGTTTCTGGACAAGGGACACAAGGAAAGATTTTTGTTTTCCTCACTTAATGCTGCCAATTATTTTTATCCTTATTTCTGACACGTCTGGCCTACAATTCACATGTGACACTGCAGTAGTAGCTGTCTTGCTTTGTGAGATGACAGGCATGAAGACAAACACCATGTGTTGTGAAGAATGGACTGGAAAGACAGTAGGAAGCCAGGAAATTGATAAAATAATGGAGTCTTTGTATCAATCCTGGCTTGTTTTCCTCTGGACTTCTTATTTTGAAGGAGAAAAACTTTATTGTGCTTCATTGAAGTACAAGATCAAGGTCTCTGTGACTTGCAGATGATGCAATTCCTAACTGACACAGTAGGAGCTCAGTAAATGCTGAACTGCAAGGATATGGACACCACTGCCAAAGCAGATGGGGAAAATACTCCTGTTAGAGACAAACACCGTATGCAGAAGGTGTGGCGAGAGTGGGTCATGCTGCAAATAAAAAACAGTGTAGATTATCTACAGGAAGCCCAAGATTGTATACATTCTCTGTTTCAGGGGAACCTCATACTAATTTAATCAGTCAATAAAAACTGTGAGCTGGTAAAAAATGAAAATGCAGTCAGGAGAAAAATAGGCAATACTGTGTCTGTCTTGAAAATCCCTCAGAATTTTGAACTGTCACTGACAGATAATGTTTATAGCAATAGAAAACATCAGAAGATTCACAGATTAAAATCCTATGCAAAGTTAAGGAAAGATAAAAAAGATGATATGATAAATGTGTTCAGCAGATCAAAAAAAAAAAATCACCCCCAGATATCAGTATTGACTATACCAGAGACAGAGAGTGACAATGGAGAGGGTTTAAGTTACACAGTAACGTCAGGTATTTTACCTCGGTACTTACCATAAGGCAACTACTATACTATGTCTTTGATATCCTACCTTATTCAATTCTCAGAGAAACACCTGAGATAGTAGATTTGTACCCATTTTTCAGACAAGTAATCTGAGTCATAGAGAAGTGAATAAAGTAACTTGCTAAAGAAATTTTGGACCAGGATTCAAACCTCTGTCATTATATCACCTCCCTGGGTCTATTACAGCCCAACACAAAGTACTTAATTTTAGACATTGAATCTACTGCTGCTGCAACTGGCACTGTTTAGCTAAATAAACTGTAGACTCAATTTAAATCATGGCATCATAGCTTACTAGTTCTGTGGCACAGGGAAATTATTCTTCTGGTCTTAGACCTCTCTTAGCTAAAACAACTATTAATAATGCCCACTCTGCCTGCCTCACACAATTGTGAATGTGCCCATACATGCTGAGCAACATTTTTTAAGGTAAAGGATTATTATTATCAGGAGAAGACAAAAACAGAGTGATAATTTGTAGTTCTCTGGAGAATTCGCACAATAAAGTTCCTCTGGACAGAAAATATTTGCTGTATCGAATATTGAAAAATTAATCTCAGTGAGTTATAATGCTGTGGTAAGACCAAAAGCACCAGTACAAAATATGTCTCTTCCAACCCAAAAAAGACTTGCATTGGTACCAAGACACTACAGCCAGTATTCCCTGGCCCATTTCTGCAGTGCCTAAAGAACAAAGCATATGACTTCCATCCATCTCTTTATTCCTACACTCATCTACTTATTCAAAATATACATACATATATACAAAGAGAGAGATACAGACGGAGAGACAGATACAGACAGACCGATTATAAACATGGTACTGTATTCACTGCTAGATATACAATGGTGAACAACATACACCCTGCCCTCCTGAAAGTTGTCGTTTCGTTACCAAAAACATACTGATGGTACAGGGTCTTGTGTTTATGTACATGCTTTTAAAATATCCCCTTCAGAGTTCCTGTCATGGCACAGTGGTTAACGAATCCAACTAGGAACCATGAGGTTGTAGGTTCCATCCCTGGCCTCGCTCAGTGGGTTAAGGATATGGCATTGCCATGATCTGTGGTGTAGGTCACAGATGCAGCTCAGATCCCGTGTTCCTGTGGCTCTGGCGTAGGCCAGGAGCTACAGATCTGATTAGATCCCTAGACTGGGAACCTCCATATGCCGTGGGTGTGGCCCTAGAAAAAAATAAAATAAAAATAATAATAAAATAAAATATCCCCTTCATTTTCTTTCACTACTTCATTCAATATACATTTATTGAGTGAGCATTCTTTTCCCATCTCAATAAATGGAAACTCACTTCCTCCAACTGGGAAAACTAAGAACCATGAAATTATTATAACTCTTTTCTTTCATTCTCATTCCATCAGCAAATCCTATCAGCTCTTTCTTCTAAGTATAGCTTCAATATAACTGCCTCTCACCACCTCTACCCCATCATCTTAGTGAAAGAGGCCACCACATCTCACCCGAGTAATTTCAATAAGCTATTTTACTGGTCTCCCTGCTCCTACCCATACTCCACCCCTATACCACCCTTTGGGGCTTTTCATGAAAACAAGAGCAAACAATCAAAAGCCAGGCCTTCTGGCATGATTTCTATTACAGAAAACTTACAGCAGAACACGTAGTAGCAGGGGCGTGAGCTCTTCTTTGCCCATTGAATTCTAAGTTAATGGACAAGAATCTAATAGGACTGGACATCAACCTCTAGCCATTGTTTTTAAGACTTCAAACTACCTAATTAGGAAGGCACCAATCTCTACCCTGGTATGATCAGAGAGGGATCCAAATATAGTAATTATGTCGTGGCAGAAACTTGGCCTTCAACCCCTTCCATTCTTCAACTAAAAGACAGAATCCTCTCCTGCAGGAGGTAAGAGTGTAAGGTTTGTAGTTACTCTTACGTGATGGGGCAGGTTAGTGACCTATTTTTGCCACTAAAGCAGAACTTAGGATTGATTATCTTAAATACTAGGATTGATTATCTTAACGATTTGGTTTCCACGGAGCTTTAAAAGAAGTCAACTTCGCTCTTAGAGGCTGAGTTGAAGGGAATCAGTATTGAACATGATCATCCCACCAGTTAGCCATCTATATAATCCAGTCTTTTTTTCGTTTTTTAATTTTTTTATGGTCACACCCACAGCACATGCAAGTTCCCAGGCCAAGGACTGACTACAAGCCACAGCTGCAACCTACACCACAGCTGCAGCAACACCAAATCTTTTAACCCATTGCACCAGGTTGGAGATCAAACCCAAGCCTCCATAGCAACCCCAGCAGCTGCAGTCAGATTCTTAACCCACTGCACACAGCAGGAACATCCTATATAACCCCATTCTTAACACAACAGTGAAAGTGAGCCATTTAAATCAAAAGTCTGATTATGCCCCTCCTTTGTTCCAAGCCCTCCAGTAGTTTCCCATATCCTTTGGAATATAATCCAATTCCTTACTTTACCTACAAAGCTCTACAACATCTGCCTACCCTTTCACTTCATATTTAACTTCATTCTTGCTGTTCCGCCCATCACTCACATCCCCTCCAGCCACACTGTCCCTCTAACACTCGTAACTTTTGCCTTTACTATTCCTTCTGCCAGAAACATTTTGTCCCCAGATACCCCCAAGGCAGGTAAAGTGTTTCAGATGAGAAATCACAAAAGAATGGAAACCAAATTAGATTACCTCTTTTTACAGAAAGCCCCCACCCACTAATTTAACATTAAAAAAAAAAAAAATCCTGGCCCAGTGATATCCCTGGGAAACTTAGAAGAAGCAAAATCACTATTTTGGTAAAAATTCTTATAAGCTAGACCACACTGGATTCCCACAGGAGCAAAAAAGTAGTTCTTCTAAAGATGTTTCTGCCAGGAAATGAGTGTTTTCATGTTTGTACATGGTTAGGGCTTTCTGAGCAAATTTTTCTGGACGCTAAGTTAGATAACAAGTCTTAAAAGTTAAAGGATGACGGAACAGTGAGAGAACTCCTGAGATTTACCTTCCTGGGAGTGTGTGTTTAGCTTTCAAAAGATGAGACCCAGAGCTATTCCAGGCGCTATAAACCTAGAGACAGTACGGAGTCTTATTTTCTCCCTGGAGACATGTATTTACATTCCAAAGGGTAAGGACCCAAAAACCTTCTCTTTCTTTCTTTTCTTCTTATTTACATTAGAGAGATTAGGTTTCTCACCCACTCTCTGGAAGGGAGTGTGACAGCTATTTAAACCATCCTACATAAACTGCCAGATTCATAACTTCAGGGTTTCTCCCCTGCAGTACAGACTTCGGTACATGTAGAATGACTTAGGCTCTCATCACATCATCCTAGAAGGAGGAAAGAACTTGGGCAAGGAGAACTAAAGTAGTTATTAATATAAGAAATAACAGCATTGCAATAAAGAAATAAGTAAGAGGAGTTCCCGCCATAACTCAGTGGTTAACAAACCCGACTAGTATCCATGAGAACACGGGTTCAATCCCTGGCCTTGCTCAATGCGTTAAGGATCCAGTGTTGCCATGAGCTGTGGTGCAGATCACAGACATGGCTTGATCTGGCGTTGCTGTGGCTGTGGTGTAGGCCAGCGGCTACAGCTCCAATTGGACCCTCAGCCTGGGAACCTCCATATGCTGCAGATGCAGCCCTAAAAAGACAAAAAGACAAAAAACAAAAAAAGAAATAAATAAGAAAAAAAAAGAAATAATAGTTTTGATCTATGCTCCAGAAACCTCATGTGTACATTCAGTATGATATAAATAAATACAGTTTTAAAAACTTATCATTTGAAATATAAACTCATAAAACACATGGGAAAATAACCCACCATGAAAGAGAGGCAGCACATCAAACAGGAGGATGAGCACACTAGAAACTTGAGGAAAAAGAATAATCTGGAATAGACTTTTTAAAATAACAGAATTTAAATTGATTAAAAAGATAAAAAAGCTACAAAACCATAAGGAAGAAACAGGACAGCACGAAGGAAAAAATAGGCACATTTGGAAAAGAATCTGAGAAATTCTAGATATGAAAAATACAGTCATTAAAATTAACTCAATGGCTTTGATCCAAAACCTGATTAAACAGCACTGACAGAAGCACTAGTGAAGGGGGCGGGGGAGGACAAATAGAAGATTCTTATCCAGCATACAATATAGAGAAATAAAGAGATCAAAACAAATAAAGAAAGGTTCACAGAGATGAAGACTAGAGAAATCAAAGCCATCACATATCTAGCAGCAGTACCTGAAAACATACAGCGACGACGTGGGAGAGGCAATACTCAGTGCGCTAAGGTGGAAATGTTTCAATAACTGATGAAAACAGATGATTTTTTTCATGTTCATTAAGCACACAAAAATAAAATGAATAAATAAATGGATAAATCCTAGGCACCAATAACAAAGATTTTTAAAAGCAACCTTCGATTTTAAAAAATTACTAACAACAGAGTTCCCATCATGGCTCAGCGGTTAACAAACACAACTAGTATCCATGAGGATACGGGTTTGACCCCTGGCTTTGCTCAGTGGGTTAAGGATCCAGTGTTGCCATGAGCTGTGGTGTAGATCACAGATGTGGCTGGGATCTTGTGTTGCTGTGGCTGTGGTGTAGGCCAGCAGCTGCACCTACGATTAGACCGATAGCCTAGGAACCTCCATATGCTGTGGGCACAGCCCTAAAAAAAAAAAAAAAAAAAAGACAAAAGACAAAAAAAAAATTATTATATGCCTTCTTAAGAGCAAGAATAGACACTAGATGATAGTGGAATCCTATCTACAAAGTGAGGGGAAATACTTATCAATCCTGAATTATGTGCTCAGTCACAAAACGATTTGACGATGTGGAAAGCAATAAAATCAGTTTTAAACATTTTAAACAAGAAAATTTTTTCCATTAGTGTATACTTGCTAAAGTTACTACTAAAGAAAAATCTTACTAAAGAAATAGACTGAGGAAAATAAAAAAGAGGTCAGCATGAAGAAACAAGTTAGTAAACACGTAAGTAATTTGAAAAAGCATTGACAGCAAAAGCAAATTATTAAAATAATGACCACTTGTTAAGGGTTTAAAAATTAAGGTGAAAATAACATATTTGACAATTTACAAAAGAAATTCAGTGTTCTATACTTCAGAAAAAGGGTAGGTATTGGTTGAATTTGTAATTTAATGAGTTGAAAATGCATGTTAAAAATATAAGGATGACTTTTTAACC
Organism: Sus scrofa; assembly: GCF_054392235.1. Lineage (NCBI taxonomy): Eukaryota > Metazoa > Chordata > Mammalia > Artiodactyla > Suidae > Sus > Sus scrofa. The sequence goes on from NC_139391.1 coordinate 19,456,607, forward strand.
ATTTTTTTATTGAAGTATAGTTAATTTCCAATATTTTATTAGTTTCAGGTATATGTCAAAGTGATTCCATTATACATTTATATACATAATATTCTTTTTCAGATTCTTTTCTAAGTTATTATAAAATACTGAATATAGTTCCGTGTGCTACATTATGCTTGGTCCTTGTTGTTTATCTATTTTCTATATAGTTGTATGTATATGTTAATCCCAAACTCCTAATTTATCTCCCCCATCATCATCCCCCACTATACCCTTTGGTAACCATGTCTGTGACGCTATTTCTACCTTGTAAATAAGTTCATTTCTATCATTTTTTTTTTTTTGGTTCCACATATATGTGACATCATATATTTGTCTTTGTCTAACTTCACTGAGTATGATAAACTCTAGGTCCACCCACAATACTGCAAATGGCATTATTTAATTCTTTTTCATGGCTGAGAAATATTCCATTGAATAGATAGATAGAAATAGAGATATCTTCTTTTTTTTTTTTTTTTTTGGTCTTTTCGCTATTTCTTGGGCCACTCCCACGGCATATGGAGGTTCCCAGGCTAGGGGTCGAATTGGAGCTGTAGCCACAGGCCTACGCCAGAGCCACAGCAACGCAGGATCCGAGCCACGTCTGCAACCTACACCACAGCTCACAGCAATGCCAGATCGTTAACCCACTAAGCAAGGGCAGGGACCGACCCCGCAACCTCATGGTTCCTAGTCGGATTCGTTAATCCCTGCGCCACAATGGGAACTCCAAGATAGAGATATCTTCTTTATCCATCATCTGTCAGTGGACATTTAGGTTGCTTCTACCTCTTGACTACTGTAAATAGTGCTGCTATGAACTTTAAGGTGAATGTATCTTTTCAAAATAAGTGTTTTCTCCAGATACACACGCAGTAGTGGGATTGCTAGATCATATGGTAACTATTTCTAATTTTTTTAACAACCTGGATACTGTTTTCCATAGGGGCAGAACCAATGGTGTAGGAGGGTTTCCTTTTCTCCACATCGTCTCCAGTATTTGCTAGCTGTAGACTTTTCGATGATGGTCATTCTGACTGGTGTGAGATGATACCTCATTGTAGTTTTGATTTACATTTCTTTACTAACTAGCAATATTGAGCATCTTTTCATATGCCTATTGGACATTTGTATGTCTTCCTTGGAGAAATATCTATCTAGATCTTCTGCCCATTTTTGATTGAGTTGCTTGGTTTCTGATACTGAATTATATGAGCTATTTGTATATTTTGGAAATCAATCCCTTGTCAGTAGCATCATTTGCAAACATTTTCTCCCATTTTGTAGGTTATCTTTGCATTTTGTTTATGGTTCCCTTTGCTGTGCAAAAGCTTCTAAGTGAACTTAGGTCTCACATGTTTATTTCTGCTTGTATTTCTAATACTCTAGGAGACAAATCCAAAAAAAAAAAAAAATACTGCTGTGATTTATGTCAAAGAGTGTATTGTATACTTGTACAGTACCCAGTCATACATTTGGGTCTTTAATCCATTTTGAGTTTATTTTTGTATATGGTGTTAGAGAATGTTCTAATTTCAATCTTTTACTTGTAGCTGTCCATTTTTCCTAGCACCACTTATTGAAAAGACTGACTTTTTTCTCCACTGTATATTCTTGCCTCCTTTGTCATAGACTAATTGACCAGAAGTGCATGGGTTTATTTCTTTCAGTCTTTCTAAATTGTTTCATTGATCTATGTGTCTGTTTTAATGTCAGTACCATACTGTTTTGATTACTGTAGTTTTGTTATATAAACTTAAGTCAGGGAGCATGATTCCTCCAGATATACTATTCTTTCTCAAGATTGTTTTGGTTATTTTGGGTCTTCCATGTTTCCATACAAAGTTTAAATTTTTTTGTTCTAGTTCAATGAAAAATGCCATTTTTAATATTACAGGGATTGCAAAGAATCTGTAGACTGCCTTGGATAGTAAGGTCATTTTAACAATATTGATTATTTCAATCCAAGAACACCAAAGACGACTTTTAAAAGAATATAAATGGAAGTTACAACTTCCAAATCAGTAGAAGGAAGAAAGAATAAAGAAAACTAGATCTAATACAAAGTAAGAAAGGAAATACATGCTTAGAAAAACACATATAGTAAATAAAAAGATGTCAGAAATAATTCCAAATATATGGGAAGCCACAATAAATGTAAATAAAATATTTGGTTACTTAAAAGGTAGAGATTCCCATGTTTGATTTCAAAAATCCAACTACATGCTACTTATGATAGACATACCTAGAACTTGATAATGAAGAAAAAGTTGGCAGCAAAAGTATGGAAAATATTTATCACAAAAAACTTAACTAAAAAAGTTGTACAGTTATATTGATAGCAGTCAAAATAGACTCCAAGATAAGAATCATTATTGATAAAGAATATATTTATGTAATGATCAGATGCATAATTTATTAAGAAGATAAAACAAACATGAACCTGTATTTATTTCACTTGACCTCTCAATACATAATTGACATAATAGTTTACTTAACAGAATTATAAAAATATAGCTTGAATCTACATACCTTAATACAGGCTTAAATGTATAAGGCAAAACTTACAAAATTACCAAAGAAAGAAAAGTTCCCAAACATGGTCAAGTTTTAAAACACATTTTCCTTAGTACCCAATAGATCAACCAGGAAAAAAAAAGGACCCTGCTTTTCTTAAAGATTAAGTATACTTTTTAAATTCTAAGAATTAGAGAGTAAATTCTTTTTAAAATCCAGCTTACGAAATACCTCAATGAGCAAACTGCTCTTCTGAGGTCTTATCTCAGTTACAGATACACTGATATAGAGCAATACTACATACAAAAAGTTCTACAAAAAACTTCTATAGAACGTTCTGCAATGATGAAACTATTCTCCACCTGTTCAAAGAGCATGGCCTTTAGACTCATAGGATTAACCCAGTAAGAAAATACATTTTAACTTTATTAAATTTTAATTCATATCAATTTAAATTTAAATAGTTACATGGCTAAAATATTGGATATTGCAGATCTAGAGTAGTACCAAGAGAAAACATATATATCTTTAAATGCTCATATTAGGGGGAAAAAGGGGGCCAAACATGAACAAGCAAAGTGTCCTCATTAAGAAGAGAAAAGATATATAAAATCAAAGAACACAGAATGAAAGAAGTAATAAAAAGTAGAAGATAATAAAAGAGAGAATGAAGCTACAAAAAAATTTTAAAGGATAAATTTATAAGTCCCGGAGTTCTCTGATAGTCTACTGGTTAAGGACCCAGCATGGTAACTACTGTTGCATGGGTTTGATTTCTGGCCCAGCAACTTCTGCATGCCAGGGACATGGCCAAAAAAAAAAGATTTTTTTTTTTTCTTTAGTTTCCAGCATTCCCACTGTGGCTCAATGGGTTATGAACCCAACTGGTATCTATGAGGATGCAGGTTCGATACCAAGCCTCACTCAGTGGGTTTAGGATCTGGTGTTACCATGAGCTATGGTGTAGGTCACAGAAGTGGATCAGATCTGGTGTTGCTTGGCTATGGTGTTCGCTGGAGGCTGCAGCTCCTATGCAAAGCCTAGCCCAGGAACTTCCATTTTCCACAGGTGCAGCCTGAAAAAAAGCAAAACAACACCACCAACAATAGCAACAACAAAACTAGGTTTCCTGAAATGACCAATAAGATAAATTTTAGCAAAAATTATCAGGAAAAGAAAATATATAAATATATTATTTTTGAATGGAAAAAGAGACAATAAAAATAAACACTTTTAATCTTAAGCATGTACAGTGATTTCATGACCAAAGTTTGAAATAGATGAATAGAATATAATCTTTAAAAGTTCAAAAAGAGGAGTTCCCATCGTGGCACAATGGTTAACGAATCCGACTGGGAACCATGAGGTTGCGGGTTTGATCCCTGGCCTTGCTCAGTGGGTTAAGGATCCGGCGTTGCCATGAGCTGTGGTGTAGGTTGCAGACGCGGCTCAGATCCCGCGTTGCTGTGGCTCTGGCGTAGGCTGGCAGCTGCAGCTCCAACTGGACCCCTAGCCTGGGAACCTGCATATGCCGCAGGAGCGGCCCAAGAAATGGCAAAAAGACAAAAAAAAAAAAAAAAAAAAAGTTCAAAAAGAAACTACTGAATACACCTAAAACTTTTCAAGATAGCAAATTTTAGCTACCAAAATAAAACAGAACAAAACTGTTTCCAACATGGCTTATAGCATTCAACCAAATCTTCAAGAACAAATAACCTTTCTCTTACACAAATAGTTCTAGAGAATAGGAAAAAAAAAAAAAAAAAGGAGGTAGGAAGGTCTCTTCTCAATTCATAAATAATCCTATTATAAACTGGAAATCAAAATCAGCCAGAGAGTATACAAAAAAATATCATAGGCCAATTTTATTTTATTTATGAACATTGATGTGTCAGCACTCAATATGAGAATACATTCTAGTAACATAATTTTAGTTATATCACATAATCTATGAATACAAGGATGCTTTACCAATAAAAGCATATATTATTATAATTTCTCCCATCAAAAAATTAAAGAAAAAAATACTATAAAATTATCTCAAAAGATTATAGTACTAGGTAATAATTAAGACTGCTAGTTGTGTTCCAAAGGTCCAAGTTATATACCTATAAGCTTATTTAATCTTTATAACAACCTCTTAAGTATTTTCATTCTCATTTCATAAAAGAATCTGTGGCAAAGGGAAGCCCAATGTCACCTAGCTTCTAAGCAGCAGGGCCAGGAGTTGAATCCAGACTGTCTTATTAAAAAAACCATGCTCTATATATCCCATATCAAACCCCAGCTATTTGGTGGTAGGGAGAGATTTTAGCAAAATAGGAAATATTCTAATGTATGATAAAGTATATCTACTAACAAACATGCTTCATGATAAAAGTTTAATGTATCCTATTAAAGGAAATGAGCAAGAAAGAATACCTGTCTGTTTCTAGATAATTGGCTGTCTGTATGATAAAAGATAAAATCAAACCAATACCTTCATATATACACAAAAATAAATACTATATGGATTTAAGACTTGTATATGGAAGGCAAAACTAAAATTTTTAAGGGAGAATACAGTAGAACACGTTTGTGACTTGAAGGTAGAAAAGGATTTCTTTTTTTTTTTTTGTCTTTTTAGGGCTGCACATGGAGGTTCCCAGGCTAGGGGCTGAATTGGCACTGTAGCTGCCAGCCTACACCACAGCTATAGCAATGCAAGATCCAAGCCTCATCTGTGACCTACACCACAGCTCACAGCCAACGCCGGATCCTTAACCCACTGAGTGAGGCCAGGGATCGAACCTGTTTCCTCATGGATGCTAGTTGGGCTCATTAACCACTGAGCCATGGCAGAAACTCCTAGAAAAGGATTTCTTACACAAAAAGCATAAGCCAAAAAAACTGATCAGTAAATTCAAATACTGATAGAATTCAGAAATTCAACCACTAAAGAACAAGAGGAGAGCAGATACTGGAGAATGAATAGCAGTAGCAGTTTTTCCTACATTTACTAACCGGATATTTCCCCTAATTTCTTTTTCTAGCTAGTGTTTCTCAGTTATGAATGTAAAATTACTACATGATTTTTGGAGGGAGGGTTATTATTTTGGTGTATTGGTTTCAATCTTTTTTTCTTCTAGAACGAGACTACAGAAATAGGTCATTATGTAATTGTATCCATTTAACATCACCCCTCCTTCTTGGATAACCAGGATTGATAGCCTCTACCTAAAACTCATCATTCTCACCACTGACCTCCGTGCCATGAGAAAAGTTCCAAATCACGCTATACATGTCATTTAACACTATAAGCAGCCCCCCAAAAAGAGTAATATGGTAGATATTTCAAACTATCTCAGTAAGCGTTAGTAGGATTACATCATAAGGATAATAGTACCTATTCTCAAAATCTATCTCCAGCACTATTTAATAACTTATTGTAGTTCTTTCATTCTTCCAAAAATATTTATTACCCATTTGCTATACATAAAGCACCTACATGTATTAAGACAGGGAGAAATGTTTAAAGGAATAAACAAACACATAGTTCTCTGATGTGGAGTAGCTGGGGATGGAGAGGGCCAGGTAGGACACCAGAAATTTTCAAGAAAATATAATTGCCCTAACAGATTTAAGTGAATACCTCTGCAATGTCAAAGAGAAGAGAAAATCTATGTATGCCAGGAGTAGAAGGACTAGTGGTGAAGAGTTTCAAAAAAGAGCATTTGTACTGGATCTTAAATGATGAGTAAGAGATTTCAGCATAGAGGTAAATGAACAGCAGTACAGGTTATGGAACCAGTAGAGTTCCAGTCAGGGAGACATGAATGAGTGACACATATTCCGAGGAAAGGCATGAAGATTATCACAGCTGACATATATATTAAGCTAAAGAGAAAAGAATTTTCAAAACTCTTTTTATTGACGAAAGAGCCATTATATATGCATTCAACACTCTTTACATTCATTCCTTCAGAATGAATACTAGTAAATGTTACATACACCGCAGTAACAAAATACCTAATATTTGGGGGACGGGGGAGTGAAAACAAAGATGCAAAATACAGACTGTCAAATGTGACAAGTGTTTTAAAGAAAAATAAAACAGCAAAAGGGAATAAAGAGTGCCCAGTCCAGGAGCTTCCATATGTCATAGGTGGAGCCAGAAAAAGAGAGAGAGAGAATGGATAGGTAAAATTTGAAATGCCCTTAAAATGTAATATTATGAGGCAGAGGGGAAAAAAATCAATGAATGATTTAGAAGTATTCATAAGGATAAATCTCATAGATAGAACATTAAATGAAAAAGGCAAGTTGCAAAAGAATAAATGTGATATAATCACATATAAACAGTTTAAAATGTGCAAAATTAAACATGTCTTGTTTAGAGATACACATGTGTAATGAGAGCATAATGCACATTTAGGTATTTTCAAGTGCACACAGAACATTCTCCAGGACAGATGATAAATTAAGCCACAAAACAAGTTAAGCAAATTTTTTTTTTTTGTCTTTTTGCCATTTTCTTGGGCCACTCTCGCAGCACATGGAGGTTCCCAGGCTACGGGTCGAATCGGAGCTGTAGCCACCAGCCTACGCCAGAGCCACAGCAACGCTGGATCTGAGCCGCGTCTGCAACCTACACCACAGCTCACAGCAACACCGGATTGTTAATCCACTGAGCAAGGCCAGGGATGGAACCCGCAACCTCATGGTTCCTAGTCGGGTTCATTAACCACTGCACCATGACGGGAACTCCAGCAAATTTTTAAAGACTGAAATCATACCAAGTGCCTTTTATTGACCAAAATAGTATGAAACTAGAAATCAGTATCAGGAGAAAACCTGAAATATTCACAAATAAGTGGAAAATTAAACAACAATTTCCTTAACAACCATGGAGGCAAGAAAAAATCAAAAGAGAAATCAGGAAATATCCTGAAACAAACAAAAATTGAAATACCACACAACAAAACTTGCGGGAATCAATAAAAACAGTTCCAAGAGGGAAGTTTATCATGAAAAATGTTTACAATTAAGAAAAGAGAAATTTGTTAAATAAACAACTTTACTCCTCAGGAAAAAAGAACAAACTGAGGCAAAGTTAGCAGAAGAAAGGAGATAATAAAAATGCTATTTGCATGCAAAAGAATGAAACTGGAACCTTATCTTAAATCACTCACAAAAATTAACTCATATGTATTAAGGATGGACTTAAACCTAAGACTTAAAAAACTCCTAGTAGAAAATGTAGAGAAAAAGCTCCTTGACTTTGGTCTTGGCAACAATTTTTTTTTTTTTTTTTTTTTTTTTTTTTTTGCATAGGCTACCAAGAATACAAGCTAAAAACCAAAGAACAGGACTATATAAAAATAAAAGGCTTCTGCACAACGAAAGAAACCAAACAACAAAATGAAAAGGAATCCATACATTGGAGAAAATACTTTCAGACTATATATCTGATAAGAGGTCATACCCAAAATATATAAGGAACTCATACAACTCAATAGCAAATCATCATCATTATCCAATTTTTTTTCCTTTTTAGGGCTGCAGCTGTGGCATATGGAAGTTCCTGGGCTAGGAGTCAAATCAGAGCTGCAGCTGTCCACCCATGCCACAGCCACAGCAATACAGGATCCAACCTGTATCTACAACCTACACCACAGCTCTCATCAATGCCAGATCCTTCACTCACTGAGCAAGGCCAGGGATAGAACCCGCATGCTCATGGATACTATATTGGGTTCTTAAGCTGCTGAGCCTCAACAGGAACTATCATGATTCAATTTTTAAAAGGGCAAATAACTTGAATAGGCATTTTTCAAAAGAAATACACGTGGCCAATAGGTACATGAAAATGTGCTCAACATCACTTATCATCAGGAAAATGTAAATCAAAACCACAATGAAATATCCCCTCACATTAGTTAGAAGAGATACTGCCAAAAAGACAAAAGATAACAAATGTTAATTAGGACATAGAGGAAAGAGAATCCCTGTGACCTATTAGTGGGAATGTAAACTGGTACAACCACTGTGAAAAACAGTATTGAGGTGCTCCAAAAATTAAAAACAGAACTACTATATGATCCAGCAATCCTACTCGGTATTTATCTGAAAAAAATGAAATCAGTATCTCAAAAAGATCTGCACCCCCATGATCATAGCAGCATATTCACAATAGCCAAGGCATTGAAAGTGATGGATGAATGGATAAAGAATACATGGCATGTATATACATATATGTACATACACACACAATGGAACATCATTCGGCCATGAAAAAGGAAAATTTTGCCATTTGTGACAACATGGGTGCACCATGAGGACAAGTGAAATCTAAAAAAGCTGAACACATATTAACAGAGAATAGATTAATAGTTCCCAGGGGCTAGGGGATGGAGGAGATGAGCGATGACGGTCAAAGGATACAAACTTCTAGTTAGAAGAGGAGTAATTCTAAGGATCTAATGTGCAGTATGGTGACTGTAGTTAATGATACCATATTAAATGCTTGAAAGTTGCTCAGAGAGTAAATGTTTTTCTTTTTTTTTTTTTTTTTTTTGGCCTTTTTGTCTTTTTAGGGACCTACCCACAGTATGTGGAAGTTCCCAGGCTAGGGGTTCAATTGGAACCAGACTACACCAGAGCCACAGCAATGCAGGATCTGAGCCATGTCTGCAACCTACACCACAGCTCATGGCAACACTGGATCCTTAACCCACTGAGTGAGGCCAGGGATTAAACCTGCATCCCCATGGATGCCATTCAGGTTCATTAACCACTGAGCCATGACGGGAACTCCCGAAGAGAGTAAATCTTAAATGTTCTCACCATAACAAGAACAAAAATAATGGTAATTATGTGAGGTAAATGATGTGGTAACTAACCATATTGAGGTAAACATTTCACAATATAAAATTGACTGTATAAGATGGTAATTCCACACCTATTCATTTAGTCTGGAGAAACAGTGGGAAAAAATATGTCTCAAAATATGTACAAGAATATTTTAATACAATTAAATTAAAAAATGGAAACATCTAAATGTTCTTCAATAAGAGAATGAACAGCAAGTTCCCTGGTGGCCTAGTGGTTAAGGACTTGGTCTTGCCACTTCTATAGCTTGGGTTTGATCCCTGGCCCGGGAACATCTATATGCCACAGGTGCAGCTAAAAAAAGAGAGACAGAGATATTGGACAGGTAAATTTTGAAATGCTCTCTTAATGTAATATTATGAACCAAAGGAAAAAAATATCAGTGAAAAAGTTAGAAGTATTCATAAGGATAAATCTCATAGATATAATATTAAATGAAAAAGGCAAGTTGCAAAAGAATACATATGATATAATAACATTTAAACATAGTTTAAAATGTGCAAAATAAAACATCTTGTTTAGAGATACACATGTGTAATGAGAACATAACACACTTAAGTATTTTTAAACCAATAAAATATTCCCAAATGTTAACTGTTTTTGCCTCTAGACAGTTCAACAATATAAGTGCTTAATAAGGCTCAGAGGAGTAAGTAGTCTTACCAAAAGCACCCACAAGTTCATTAGAAAACAAGCAGACTGGATGGACCTAGTTACTATCATACTAAGTGAAGTTAGACAGTGAAAGACAAACATCATATGATATCACTTACATGTGGAATCTTAAAAAAGGATACAAATAATCTTATTTGCAAAACAGAAATAGACGCACAGAAGTTGAAAATTTATGGTTACCAAAAGGGACAGGTGGGGGCGGGGATGGGCTGGGGGTTTGGGATTGGCAAATGCACACTGATGTATATGGAACGGTTCGCCAGTGGGGACCTGCTGTATAGCACAGGGACCTCTACCCAATATTCTGTGATGATCTATTGGGAAAAGAATCTGAAAGATCATGGATGTGTGTATATGTATAACTCCATCACTTTGTTGTACAGCGGAAATTATCACAACCTTGTAAATCTACTTCAAAAAACTTTAAAAAGTGAAAAAAAACAGAAAAAGAAAACAAGTGGACTGTACATGGTAGTAACAACTAAATAAAAAGCTGTTCTGAAGCCTTTAAATTTTTTTTTCCAACTGCGTCTAGGAATAAAAACTAAATGTCATATTCAAATACTATTTAAATTATGCCACACAAATGTTAAAAAAAGAAAATGCACATTTGAGTAAAACTTCTCTGAAACAGGCAAAATAGGATGATATAATAGAAAAAGACTTTAAATTTACTCAGATCTGCATTGAAATCCTGACTCTGCCTTGTTGGCTGTGACCTTAGCAAATCATTTAAACTTACTCAACCTCCTTTTCTTCATTTGTAAAATCCTATAAACTTCCATTCCCTCATTTGTAAAATTCCTACTCAATTGTAGTCTGAAAAGGTCTATGTTTGTGTTTGAACATCACATAGTAGGTGTTCAATATATGGAGCCTATATATGTAGTGTCTGATAAACAGGGCCAAAATTGAGATGAAAAGTTCTATTGGTTATGCTGTTTAACTGCATTTTTTATTTATAACACAGAAAACAAGCCATCCAAATGGCTGGAGATATCTGGACATACTGAGATGTTGTAAACATACTCTAGTACAGTTCAAATCAGGTAGTCATGACTAAAGTACCCCCTTGCTCATTTGTATTCTCATTTGCCCTGAATATTGACACGCTATCTACTTTTCTTTTTTTCTTTTTTTTTTTTTTTTTTGCCACACTAGTGGCACACAGAAGTCCCCAGGTCAGGGGTCAAACCCATGCCACAGCTATAACCAGAGCCACAGCGGTGACAACAGTAGATTCTTAACCCGCTGAGCCACCAAGGAAATCTCTATTTACATTTTTTAAATTTGTGTTGCTTTTGTCTCAAATTCCTTTTTTTTTTTTCAAATTCCTTTTTTTAAAGTACAGAATACATATAAATAAAATTAAACTTGTTTGCTTTTTCCCATGTCATATGAAAGCAGTTAGGCATTCATTTCACCAAATTTGGAGGGTATGTTTACAATGATATGGCTTCAAATATAGACTACATAAGATACTAAAATTCACTGAGTGGCCTTGGGGAGAGAACTCACAGAATAAACAGCCACCTTTTTTTGGGAGCCGAACTTGAGGTACACTGAATAAGTGGCTCAAACAATGGCTGATACGGAGAACTAGGCCATATTGTTAAGGCAGGAACAATGACAACAAAAAAACAAGATGTGGTTCCAAATATATGCCCCAAATTAAAATGTCAATGTCAGACATACCAAACTGAAGATGTAAATTTTTGATGGAGTGGCTTCTCAAGAAGACAATGCTAGGAATCACACCCCAAGGTCAGCAAACACAGGAATTAATTTAAGTAACCATAGTTAATGACTTTCCTTAATCATAGTGACAAGCCAACTATAAATAAAGACATCAATAAATAGTAGAAACGACTGGTCAGCGGGAGGTTTACGAACAGACTACTGATAGGTTGGTGAAAGTACCTGAGAAAGATTACATGATGGGAGAATATAAGGTGCATTAAACTGGATGAAAACAACCAGGTTTAGAATTGACTTTGAAAAACTTAACTAGAAACTGAATAAATTTACAACTGCATTCCACTCCAGGCACACCAGCTTTGCTCATATCCATCTAAGAGTATTTGAAGTGCCACCACTGGGAATTCGCTTCTCCAAGATCTTCTCAGTTCTCACTCCTCATTTCACTTAGTTTCTGCGTAACTGTCACCTTAGAGAAGCTTTCTATGACCTCATCCAAAATAACCCTGTCATTCTTTATCTTACCTGTTTTACGTTCCTTTATAACATTTATTGATCTTTTGGTAAATTATCCCTCCTCCAAATGAGAGAAGAATAAACACTTAGAAAAAAATAATTTTTTGAAATACTAATTTTCAAAATAGAACAAAACAGCTCTCTCTGTTTAGTTGTGTCATAAATTTATAGCCTAAAATCTCCTATGTTTGTGTCAGTCCTGAGAAAAACTGAAGCACAATTTTTATTTCATTCACTGCATTGCTTTAAGTAAAAAAGCATATGCAAACAAGAAGGAAAAAATGAAAGTAAGCAGTGTTTGAATTTAGAAGGTTTTTTTTTTTAATTTTCAAAATGAAACCGTGTCCTGGATTAGGCTGCTGACATACTTTTTCTATATTACATAAGCTTACAAAATACTCATGGAAAATGTCTTCGGTGTGTTTTATCTTTAGAAAGTCCAAAGATTAATGAACCTCATAAAAATGATAAATATTTCAGAACCACATTTGCAAAATAAGCCATTAAAGAGTTCGGGCTTAAGAAAAAGTTAAGCCTAAATGTGAAGGATAAAATTAAGAAGCTCTTTAAAGAAATACAGGAGAATACACTTATGACCTCAGGTTGCAGAAAATAAATTTTAAATAAAACAATAAGTACCAACCATAAAGTAAAAGCGATATTACAAAAATTGTGACAAGCATGCCATGGAATAGGATATCTTTTTATGTATAACAACAATGAGCTTAATTCATGGATTTAATAACTAACTCCCACAAGTCAATCAAAAAGTCAGTGAGTAGAAAAGATGATCAAGAGGCTTGAACAGGCACTTTACAAAAAATGATACACAAACAGCCAGTAGGCATACAGTAAATTCTTAACCTCATTAGCAGTCAAAGCAACACAAATTAAACCACAAGGAACCAACATGCATCCACTAGATTGACATAAATATTAATAATATAAGTTTGGACTGAGTGAAGTCAGTCAGAAAGAGAAAAACAAATACCATATGATATCACTTATACCTGGAATCCAATATACGGCACAAATGAACCTTTCCATAGAAAAGAAAATCATGGACTTGGAAAATAGACTTTGTGGTTGCCAAGGGGGAGGGGGAGAGAGTGGGATGGATTGGGAGCTTGGGGTTAAGAGATGCAGACTATTGCTTTCAGAACGGATTAGCAATGAGATCCTGCTGTGTAGCACTGGGAACTATGTCTAGTCACTTATGACGGAGCATGATAATGTGAGAAAATAGAATCTATACATGTATGTGTAACTGGGTCACCATACTGTACAAAAGAAAATTGACAGAACACTGCAAATCAGCTATAATGAAAAAAATAATAATCATTATAAAAAATAATGTTTGGTCAAAGATCCAGAATAATGCTAAATTACTGCTGTTGGAAGTCTAAATTGGTACAACCACTTTGAAAACAGTTTAGCAATATGAGTTAAGTTGAAAGATCACTTATTCTAAATTAGAAAATTACAGTTCATCTCTTATAAAAATTCCCTAGAAAAACCCATGTACTAAGATACTCGTACACAAAGTTCATAGCTGTCTACCAGCTGAAGAATGTACACATTATGGCATAGTCCACAGTGGAATACTATACAACAATAAAAATGAACTAACACAGGAGTTCCCAGTGTGGCACAGTGGTTAACGAATCCGACTAGGAACCATGAGGTTGCAGGTTCGATCCCTGGCCTTGCTCAGTAGGTCGATGATCCGGCGTTGCCGTGAGCTGTGGTGTAGGTCGCAGATGCGGCTCAGATCCTGCGTTGTGGCTCTGGCGTAGGCCGGTGGCTACAACTCCGATTAGACCCCTAGCCTGGGAATCTCCATATGCTGCGGGAGTGGCCCTAGAAAAGGCAAAAAGACAAAAAAAAAAAAAAAAAAAAAAAAACCTAACACTATTCACTGCAATATAGATGAAACTTGTAAACATAATATTTTATGAACAAAAGGCCCCAAAGAATATATAAAATGTTTTTCAATTTATGTAATTTTCATAAACAAGTTAACTAAATATATATTTAGGGACACACATAGAAGTGATAAATGTTTCAAGAACAGCAAGAAAGTGATAAACATAAATACCAGAATAATGGATGCTCCTAAAAGAAAAGAATTAGGACTTGGGAAGAAACAAAAGTGAGGCTTTGGGATAGTGTTAGCATTTTACTTATTAATCTGTATGATAGTTACATATATGTTTGCTTTATAAATATGAATTATGCTATATAGTTACATTTTATACATTTTTCTGTTTTCAAGATTTTTTAGTTAAATTTTAAAAGGCTGAGAATAAAAATTAGTTTTATTTGACACTTTTTCTCTCACTCCCCCATTATGATCTATCAGCGAATTCCTATGTCTCTACCAACACAATATATCAAGCATCTTGGTCTAAGTCACTGTATTCTCCTTCCTGTTCCATTACAGTAGCCTCCTAATCAGTATCACTGCTTCTATTTCCTTCCCCAGAGCTTATACACTTCAGAGATTATCCAGTATGGATCTTTTAAAATATAAGTCAGATCTTACCTCTCTTCTGCTCACTCTGCTAAAGCTACATTCACGTGTTTGCTGTTTTTCCAACATGCCATGCACACTCCTGCCTCGGGGCCTTTGCACATCTTATTCCCTCTGTCTGACTCACTCCAGAACTGTATATTTGCTCAGAGATTCCCTCAGCTCTCTGCTCAGTGTCACTTCTTTAGAAACGTTTTCTCTTTCTATCCTATATAACACTCTTTAGCTCCCTACTATGATTTATTTTTTATGGTGCAACAGCTGACATAGTTAATATTTTATTTATTGATTTTATATCCCCTCACTAGGTTATAAACTCCACAAGAACAAGAATTTCACCTATTTTGTGAATTTATGTATATTTAGCTTCTAGAATAATAGGTAGCAAACAGTATGTACTCAATATTTATTGGATTAACATAAAAATGAAAATAAATGCACCAAAGCTTTAACAATAGTTATATTTGGGTAGAGAGTAAATATCCTTGTGTTTTCTTTATTTCCAAGTGGCCTACTTTGAATTTGTATTAACTTTATAATCATAAAAATAAGTTTTTATTCTCAGACGGAAAAACAGTATCTAGTTTAATAGTAGTCAATACCAATTGTTAACTAATCTAGATGAGAAAGGCTACCAATAACTCATGCATATGTATACTTACTTTCCTTACTTTATGTCAAAAAATATAAAAAGTAATATAGTTTATATAAGGTCTTTAATTTGCACATTCCCACTATGTGCATTATTTTCTCCTAAAATATAAGAAAGAGTAAAAATGGGTTCTTATTGTGAAATGCTGTCCAGGAAATACTTATTCCTTACTAATGATTTGAAAGCTCATGGTTTTGCTTACACAAAAGATTTCACAGTGATTTTCAAAATTTGTAGGAATAGATTTATTTTCTTCAAAAGACAACCTATATGGAAATTAAATTAATGCATGTAAAATGAACCGAAAGCTTAAAATATCACACTCTGGAGACTAGTTCAGCTCAAAAGAGCTACTCCTTATTCTAACATGAATTTCTAAAACCTAAAGTCATTCTCACAATTTGAAAGCATTACTTTCAGAACCAATTGCCTCATTGTACAAAGTACACTGTCCAACATGAATGTATGTCCAGGAGAACACCAACCAGGATTGTAGAGGGCTCTTGTTTGTCACAAGAAAGACAATCTAAGGACAGGATATATGCAATATTTTCTTCTGAAAGAAAAACATTCTAGCTCTCTCAAATTTTTTGAAGCATTATCATGCAGAAGTAAAATTTGTGAGGTTTTCCTATGTATCCAAAAGGCAGACCTGATGATTTCATTCATTTCATTCAACAACAAATTGTTTCACACCTGCCATGTGGCAATCTCAGTACTAAGTGCTAACAATATACAGTGAGCAAAAACACAAGGGAAATGGGTTAAAAGAAATTCATCTATTAATCACTGATTAATTAAAATCACTGGGAGTTCCCTTTCATGGCTCAGCGATTAGCGAACCCGACTAGCATCCATGAGGACACGGGTTTAATCTTCGGCCTCACTCAGTGGGTTAAGGATCTGGAGTTGCAGTATAGGTGTAGGTCGCAGATGCGGCTCAGATCCCACATTGCTGTGACTGTGGCATAGGCCAGCAGCTACAGTTCTGATTGGAATCCTAGCCTGGGAACCTCCATATGCCACGGGTGCAGCCCTAAAAGACAAAAAAAACAAAACAAAACAAATCGCAATTGCAACACAAGCTACAAAGAAGAGGTGCAGAGTACCATGAGTGCATATAACAGAGAGATCTAATCTAATCAAGAAGGTCATAGAGAAATTAAGTAAAGACATGATTGTGCTGAAATCTAAACAATAAAGTTAATATGGTGAAATATGAAAGGAGATTGGGAAGAGAACTTTCTAGGCTGAAAGGACATCATACACAAAGCCTTTATGAAATAATAAAACAAAGAAAAAAAAAACTAAAAGTCCAGGGTGGCTGGAATTGACTGGTTAAAGCAAGAATCACACAATATGAAGCTGAAGAGGCAGTCAGGGGCCAGACCAGGAAGAACTGAAAGGCTATGATAAGGAATTTGTCTTTATCATAAGAATAATAAGAAGCCAATAAGTTGGAGTTATTACCTTCAAGAATTCAAGGACATCTACCTAACAAAAAAGATTACAAGAATTTAACTATGGAAGCCATCCAACAATAAAATGGGCTGCCTCAGAGACTGAGCATACCATTACAGTAAGTAATCAAGCAGCACCTAAATGGTCACCTTTCAGAAAGGCTCCATAAGAGATCGTGTACATCTTAACAGGTAATCCCTAAGGTTTCATCCTTAAGGTTCAGTGAGTCAATTATTTAACACCAAAAGGGGATCTCACTCTAAAGCCTGAAGTTTCAAAATACAGTATTCATTGCTCATACCAATGCATAGAATTAAAATATTAACTGCTGTCCCCTGATATTTCTCAGGGAGGATCATAACTTTACAAAAATAGGCGATCTATTTTCACTCTGTATTGCAATCAAGGAGTGACTCTCCATGTCCACTGCCAAGACACAGCAGAGTGTAAGCATTGGGCAAGGAGTGCTCGAGTGAAAGATACCTGCTGGGACAAGCCAGAAGGGATCAGAGAAACAAGTAACAAAGTACTCCATCATGGAGCAGAAAGAAGATTATTTTCTTGGCCATGCTAGTATAGTGTTTTCATCTCTCCCTCAGCAAAGGAAATAGAAAAAGACATTAGGACACATTGGATAAGTATTTTAGTTGAAGTGAGTATGTATGCTAAAGTTAACCATACAGTAAAACACACAGGGTTCTTATTCTAGAAAACGAGTTGAGATATTAAAACTAATATTTTATTAGCTCCAACAAGTACCAGCAATATCTATAGATACCAATATCTATAGATACCACTGCATCTATAAATAATATACTCTGACCTATTATCTATAGACCACATAATCATATTTATAAATAACATACTAAACAGACCTACTTTGCTATCACTGTCAAAATCACTATCTTAATGATATCTTAGCCAGACATATCTGCTGAATGTGATATGTGTTAAACTAGTGCAACCTCTTCCTTCCATATTCTTAGAGTAGGCATATGATAATTGGTGTACAAGGAAGTCTTTGTGATATCCACTTGCCGGTGGGTTCTCCAACTGGCATGTTGCCATCCCCCATCCCCTTAGTCTGCAGCCTCTTCTCATTTCAATGTCAAATTCTTCTCTAACATATATGATATCATATAGAACGCATCAAAACTTGAATTCGTTCCATTTTGAACTCTCTTTTCCATTTAGCAGAATCATTTTGCATTCTAACCCAGTGCTTAAAATGACAACCTGACTTTATAAGTTTGATGCTCATGATCTCTATCACCCAAGTCACTGAGGAAAACTGTAAAGAATCAGGCCAATGACCAGCTTCTTGCCAATGACTTGTCAGAAAGTCACTTAGAAAAGACTGAATCGCTTAAGAAAACATATCAAATGCAGTATCAGTGCCATGAATGTAGTATATATACGGGTCAGAGATATTTGCTCTGCACATGCAGAGAAGTCACAGAAATGTGGCAGGAAATAAATACTCACCAGCTCAATTATAGGTCTTGTTTAAAAATAAGCTCTTTTTTATCGTTGTCTATTCATTTGGATAATGTTGGAATTACTTTTGTTCTGAAACACCCACACACGACCACCACAGTGAACCTCTTGGTTTA
Source organism: Sus scrofa (assembly GCF_054392235.1). NCBI lineage: Eukaryota > Metazoa > Chordata > Mammalia > Artiodactyla > Suidae > Sus > Sus scrofa. The sequence continues at coordinate 19,475,166 of NC_139391.1, forward strand.
CAGATTTAACATATCTATAGAAAGCAGATTTTCAAATTCAAATCTCTTCCTCTTAAGTGCATCTAAACATTTCATATGGCCACTACCATACACAGTAACTTTGACATAGGTCAATGGTCCTTGAAGTTTACAGAAAATAAATTTAAAATTATAAAGTCTAAAAACTGCTCTGGGTAAAAAGGAAATTACTATTTTACTAATAACCACAGTATAATAGGACCCAAAAACCCACATTCATTAAGAAACAATAAGGACTCCTTTTTTTTTTGGCCATGCGTGTGGCATGTGTAAGTTACTGGGCCAACGATCAAACCCAACCCACGACAGTGACCCTAGCCCCCGCAGTGACAACACTGGATCCTTAACCCACTGAGCCACAAGAGAGCTCCAATAAGGACTCCCTTTTATAGTCCATACTTCTTTCCCAGCTCGTCTTCATGTCCTTCCTCCTTTGTTCATCCCAGAAGAAAAAATATCCCATAAGGAGAAACAGTGGTCTAAAATGGACAGCTGAACCTAACACAATTATACCAGGCTGAGCTGGAATTAACAATGGGTAAGAATTCATCCACTCACCCAGCTCCACCCTTTTTCCAAGTTCTAAAATATACATTTTTTACCATCTCCCTCAATTCTTCATATGTCTTCACATCAAACACCTCCCATTGATTGAGCAATTTTACTAAGGAATTCTCAGTTCATCCACTTCACCGCACAGTTACCACCTGAGAAAAACTCACCATTACTTGTGCTACTCAATAGCCTCTCCTTGGTCTCAATGACTCCTTTCAGTCTTTTTTTTTTTTTTTTTTTTTTTGGCAGGAGGGGGCGGTGCTGCACCTGCAGCATATGGAAGTTCCTAGGATAGGGGTCCAATCAAAGCTGCAGTGATCAGCCTACACCACAGCCAAAGCAACACGAGATCTGAGCCAGGTCTGCAATCTACACTGTCACTTGTGGCAGTGCCAGATCCTTGACCCACTGAGCAAGTCCAGGGATCGAACCTGCATCCACAGATCCTATGTTCATTTTTTAACCTGCTGAGCCACAATGGAACTTCTCCATGACTCTTTTTAGTCTTATCTCAATATAATTCATTCTACACAATCCAGCCAAACTAACTTTTAAGAAAACAAACAGTGAGGAAGTTCCCATTGTGATTCAGTGGAAATGAATCTGACTAGTGTCCACGAGGATGCAGTTTGATCCCTGGCCTCACTCAGTGGGTCTTGAATCCATCATTGCCATGAGCTGTGGTGTCAGTCACAGACATAGCTTAGATCCCAAGTTGATGTGACTGTGGTATAGGCCAGCAGCTGCAGCTCTAATTCGACCTCTAGCCTGGGAACTTCCACATGCTGCAGGTGTGGCCCTGAAATGAAAAGAAATACAAGAAAAGAAAAGAGAAAATATACAGTGATGACATCTTTCTCTTGCTTAAAACTGATCAATAGCTTCCTAATGTATTTAAAATAAAATTCAAACTCCTTAACACTGCAAACAGGATCCTGCATGATCCTTCACTTGCATATCTCTCCAACCATATTCCTGGCTCGTGCCCTTTTTCAGCATTTCACTCCAGTCTGGCCTTTTTTCACTTTCTAGTGAAAAAATATTTCTAGAATATTCAATCTAAGCTTTCCATCTGAAGGTCCTACATATTGACCATTGCCTAACCTGGAGCATATTTACCCTACTTCTTCATTTGGCTGCTGTCTGATTTAGTTGTTTTGTAAAAGGAAACACCCATAAGACTATAAGCCAGTTTTTCAGAGAAGTTTTGCAAGCCAGAAGGGAGTGGCATAATATATTCAGAGTGCTGAAAGAAAAAACCTGCCACTCAAGAATACTCTACAAGGCAAATGTCCTTAAGCATGGAAGGAGAGATCAAAAGTTATCTAGAAAACCAAAAGCTGAAAAAGTTCATAACCACTAGAATAGCCTTACATGAAATGTTTTAATTTAAAATTAAGTAATTAAAGAAGGAATTGAAAGACCTATAACTGAAGACTATCAGACACTGATGAGAGAAACTGATGAAGACACTAACAAGTAGAAAAACAGTCCATGTTCAGGGATTGGAAGGATTAATATTGTTACAATGTCCATACTACCCAAAGCAAGCTACAGAATTAATGAAATTCCTATCAAAACCAATGATCTTTTTCACAAAAACAGAACAAAACACTCTCAAAATTTGTATGGAACCACAAAAGACCCTGAATAACAAAAGCAATCTTGAAAAAGGAGAACAAATCAGGAGGTATCATGCTTCCTGATGTCAAACTACAGTACAAATATTACAAAGATACAGTAATCAAAACAGTATGGCATTGGCATTAAAAACTGATATGTGATCAATGGAGCAAAATAGAGAACCCAGAAATAAACCCATGCATATTCAGTCAGTTTATTTATGACAAAAGAACTAAGAATACACAGTGGAATAAAGGACAGTCTCTTAAATAAATAGCATTGGGAAAACCAGATAGCCACACGTAAAAGAATGAAACTGGACCGCTACATACACCAAACAAAATAATCAGCTCGAAATGGACTGAAGGCTTGAATACAAGGCCTGAAAACATAAAACTTCTAGAATAAAACATAGACAGTAAGCTCCTTGACATCAGTCTTGAAGATGATTTTCTGGACATGATACTGAAAGAAAAAGTAACAGAACAAAAATAAACAAGGGGCTATATCAAACTAAAGCTTCTTCACAGTTTGCTTCTGTTGATAGGAAACTATCAACAAAATGAAAAGGCAAGCTACTAAATGGGACAAAATACTTACAGATCATATGTCTGACAAGAGGTCAATATCCAAAACATGTAAGGAACAAATGCAACTAAATAGCAAAAAAACAATGCAATGATAAATGAGCAGTGTAACCAAATAGACATTTTTCCAAAGAAGACTTACAGATGATCAACAGACACATAAAAAGGTGAGATACCACCTTTTACCAATTAGAATGGTTGTCCTCAAAATGACTATAATGATAAGTGTTTGTGAAGATGTAGTGAAAAGGGAGCCCATGTGCACTGCTGATGAGCATGTAAATTGTTACAGCCACTGTGGAAAACAATATGGAGATTCCTCAAAAAATTAAAAATGCAACTACCATATGATCCAGCAATACCACATGTGGGCATATATTTGAAGGAAATGAAAACAGGATATTGATTAGATATCTATACCCCTAAAATTGATACCATAATATTCACAATAGCCAAGACATAGAAATAATATAAATTTACATCAACAGTAGAATGGATAAAGATGGATAAAAAAGATAAACACACACACACAATGGAGTGTTAATCAGGAGACAGAAGGAGATCTTGCCATTTGCCACAACATGATGGAACTTGAGGTCATCACGCTAAGTGAAATAAGCTAGATAAAGACAGACAACAGCAAGTTGTCACTTATATATACAATCTAATTTTTTAAAAAGTCAAACAAACTCATAGCAGCATATAGTCGCAAAGTGATTGTGAGAAGCTGGGGGTGGGAGAAATAGAGAATGGTAAAGGGTATAAACTTTCAGCTATAAGATGAATACATTCTGAGGTGTAATGTATTACATGATAACTACAGTTGATAATACTATATTGTATAATTGAAGTTTACTAAGAAATTAGAACTTATATGTTCTCATCAAAAATTATAAATTAAAAAATACATACAGTGATAGATATACTAATTACCTAGATGGGAAGGATCCTTTCACAATATATACCTATAAATCATTAAAGTGATAACTTTAAATATCTTACAATTTTGTCGATTATACCTCAATAAAGATTAAAAAAATAGAAAAGGTTTAAAAAGTTGCCTCTTACTTGCGAATCTAGGACAGAGAGATGTGGTGTAAGAGGAAACCAAAACTCAGCAGTCCAGACTATATAGACTATATAGAGTCCAATACTGGTTAACTATACTGGCATTTTTGCCAAGCCCATTTGAAATATATTGACCCTTGTTTTTATTTTGCTTTAATTTTTCTTAAGGACACATGTATGGAAATACATACATGTATACGTATATACTTATATATGTATGTGTGTATGTATATATCCACATACAGTAAGAAAAGAGCAAGAATCAGATATGCATTAAAAAGATATTTCTGACTGCAGTGTAGAAAATGGATTGGAAGAGTACATGCTAAGAACTATTTTTATAATTCAAGCAAAAGATGGAAATGTATGTGAAAATAGTCAGAATATTGTTTTAGATATGTTTTTCCCTCAGTTATAAACATGATTATCAAATCAACTCATCTGAAACAAAAGTATTGGGATATTACGTATTTCTGATTCTTATATAAAATGAAATTTCACAGAAAGAAGAACAGTCAATATCTGTCACCAACAGATAAGATAAAACAAAACAGACATGGATGTTGATTCTATTTAAGTGTCTATATCCATCTAACTCTGCTTGGTGATAACACTCTAAATGAACCATCACGGTTAGATCTCTAAAGTCCTCTTTCAAAGGACTTTTAAGAACAGCAGTAATGATAATTACTGAAAGTACTAATTTACCTTCTATACCCCCTAATTAAAAGCACATTTTCCTTCATTCATCTCCTCTCCACTCTCCACATATATACACCCACTTGCCAAAAACTTCACTCAACCATCAGTAAAGATGTATTCACCAGTCACTATACTGATATTAATATAAATATAAATAAAGCTAACACTCTGGGTCTTGAGGTGCTTTACACTCTGGTGCTAAATTTTATCCAATGAAGCATGATTTTAAATTCAAAATAACACAGAAAGATATATAGCATAACATGGACCTATAACATTCAGGAGACATAAAAGGAGAACATAGTACATTTGGATAGGGACAGGAAATCAGGGACTGAGTAAATTAACATTCTTCCCCATGCCCCAACAGAAAGGAAGAATAAAATATTTCAGCTTTCCTCCTTGATTAAGCCCTCCACTGACTTTTTTTCTAATGTTCTCAAAAGGCCAAATTATATTAAGACTGAGTAGTGAGAGTCAATGTGTTTGATTAGAACAAGTAAATAGAAAATAGAATTCAATCAGTAAAATTATTGGGATTTTACCCTATAAATTACAGAAATTTTAAATGCTATTTTAAAACAAACTACAAAAATCTTACTCTGCAATCAAGCAGGGTTGATTCTGTTTCTTTCTTGTCATCTTCTGTGAGACCTGGGCTATATCTATACTGTGATAATGATTTATTATAGTGTTTTAATGCATCACAAACCAGATCTCCCAAACCTAAATTCCTATTACTATTTGCAGACAGAGGATCCACAAAACCTCACAGACTTCTATGATATGAGTGACAGCCTAACAAACAAGATAGCTGTGTCATCACACAAAAATAAATACCATTATAAAGCGGACACAGCCAACTCAAATGTTCCATGTTCCTCTTTTTCTTCAGATGCTCCTCTTACATTATTTCACTAACAAAATAGCTGACCAGACCCATATGTCAAGTCCCAGTTGGTTCTTTCTATCTGACTGAGGAGTTAACAACTGACTCACAGTTCATTAATGATGATGATAATAATTCACTTTGAGGACTTCCTATGTATAGGGTGCTATCAATTAAGCATTAAGATAAATATGGTTATTATCCCCATTTTACAGATGAGAAAACCAAGGCTTAGAGGTTAAGAAGTTTACAAAACTGAAGTGGTGGTTTGGAGACTGTTGAAATTTACACAGCTGCTAAGTTGTGGAACAAGTATGCAATCAGGCCTGAATCCAGAGCCTACGTTCTTGACCATATATTAATCACATCTGCCCAGCTCTTGCCACCTTAAAATGTATAGGTCCTAGGCATTACAGGATCTGCTTTAGAGAATTTGTATTCTGCTAATCTATCCCTTTTCTTAAACAAGATATTATTTTAAAATTAGAGCAATGTAGGCTTCTTTTGAACAGTCCTCTTACTGGATGGACCAGATTAAGATGAGTAAGTGAACTGCAAATCTGACATCATCTTCTGTCTTCTATATTTCAACAAATTATACTTTCTCTTTTTTCTTTCTTTCTTTTTTTTTCCTCTATTCTTTTTACAGCTGCACCTGTAGCATATGGAAGTTTCCAAGGCTAGGGGTCAAATCAGAGCTGCAGCTGGGGTCTACACCACAGACAAAGCACCACCGGATCTAAGCTGCATCTGCAACCTAGCCACAGCTAGCGGCAACATTGGGTCTTTAACCCACTGAGCCACAACAGGAACTCCTATACTTTCTACCAACTGTAGAAATCTGACTATAGCCAGGCCCACCAAATTATTTCCAATATTGCCTCAACAGTCCACCTTGTCATTCACAAATGTTCCTTTAGTATAGATAATATGGCTAACAGGTTTCTCCTTCCCAAAGGCTCTCCAACTCCTTTGGTAGCAAGTCCAAGAAACTAGTCCAGTATGGGATCTCCAAACAGTAGAGAGAGTGACTCTGACCGAAAACTCAGGTACATTAAAATGAAGGGCATGTGAAAATAAAGCAGAGCTACAGAAAGAGACACTACCAAAACTTTAAACATGTATTTAGCAACTCTGTTTAAAATAAAGTAACTAATGCTAAGTTTTAAAAATTATAAAGAAGAATTCTCGTTGTGGCACAGTGGAAACGAACGCAACTAGTATCCGTGAGGATGCAGGTTAGCTGCCTGGCCTCACTCAGTGGGTTAAGGACCCAGCATTGCCATGAGCTATGGCATAGGTCGCAGACATGGCTTGGATCCCTTGTTGCTGTGGCTGTGGCGCAGGCAGCTATAGCTCCGATTTAACCCCTACCCTGGGAACTTCCATACGCTGTGGGTACAGCCCTAAAAAGCAAAAAAAAAAAAAAAAAAAAAAAAAAAAGTAAAAATTATAAAGAATAATAACTATCCATTGTGAAAGTGCTATAGGAAAGAATACATAGAGCATCTATACCCAAAGGTATAAGCATTTTCCACCAGGAAATTTAGAAAAGGCTTCAGAATATAAAATTTGAATTTTACTTGAAAAATAATCAAAATAGCTCTAGGCATCAGAGGGAGAAAAGAGCATCCAGATAAATAAAACAATATATGCCAAGGAAAGGCCAAAAGTAATGGAGCTCTCAAGGAACCTCAAGGCATGGCAACCTATGAGTGAAGAGCACTGATAAAATCAAGTTGGAGAGGCAGATGAGCACCAGATAATAGAGACCCAAAATACCATGCCAAGAATTCTGCACTTGATTTAAAAAAAAAAATAAAAAAGAAGAAGAAGAAGCATTAAAAGATTTTTAGTGGGAGAGTTGGCACATATGTGCTTTAAAAAGAGCATTCTGGCAAGGTTCTGTAAGCAACAAAGCATTCTTCAAAATATTTCCTTTCAAGGGTGGAAGAGAATATTAAATTTAATTTTTTTAAAGGCCACACCTGCAGCATATGGAAGTTCCCAGGCTAGGGGTCGATTAAAAGCTGCAGCTGCCAGCCTACACCACAGCTATAGCAACACCAGATCTGAGACGCATCTGTGATCTATACTGCACTCACCACATGCCAGATCCTTAACCCACTGAGCGAGGACAGGGATTGAACCACATCCTGAAGGACACTATCGGATTCTTAACTCACTGAGCCACAGTGGGAATCCCAAGTTAACTTTTTAATGAGTTAATATTTGGGCTGTAATGAATGTGAGGTGGCTATAACTGTTATTCAATACATATGAAATGTTAAAAACAAAATGAGACTAATATGTTTGCAAATCTAGTATGATGCTCATTTTCCACAGCAATTTAGCATGAGTTACCAATTAAGTCCCTACACTGACTACTTCAAAAATATGTTACTGAGACAACACTTCACTGGACAAGTTTACATATTTTTTAAATGAAATTTTTAAATTATATTCGACACAAATTATAAAATAGTTCTTCAAACATTTACTGAGTATTATGAATGGAAAAGTTGTTTCTAAACTGCTTGTCCTATTATGAGTGAATTACTATTTTGTAACACTTGTATCAATGCTTGAATACAAAAATTCCCCCTATGTAATTTCCTTCATGGAATATTGCCAATACATATCCCATGACCTTTTGCTCATTTCCTAGAGCTCCTGGAAATATTTAACGTAATGATAATAGCTCACAGGTACTGCACACCAGCCATGTGCCAGACACTGCTAAGCTCTCTACATGTAATATCTCATGCAGTCCTTGCAGCAACACCAGGAAATAAATACTATAATTACCCTCCATTTTACAGCAAGGCTTGGGAGGTTAAATAACTTGCAGAAGGACACACACACATGGCAAGCGGTAAAGGTCAGAAACAGAACCCAGAAGACTTAATTCCAAAGCCCATGCTTTCAACCACTTAGTCTCTGGAATTAAATAATTTCAATGTAAAAGATATACCCTAAGTATATCTCTCTCAAATAGACAACATATAGATTCCAAGTGATCTTTAAAACACCCATTCATATCACTTGAAATCATCCAGTTAACAATCATTTATTTAATAAATGCTTTTGAGTATTATGTCAGGCAATTGCTAGGTAATAGGTGGGTAACAATGAAAAAAGAGTCACCATTCTAATGGGAAACACAAGTGATAAAAAAAATACATAGCATGAAACTAAAGAGGTTATAAATTTTTTGAGAGAAAAAATGGTGCTTTGACGAAAAATAAAGTATGCTTTGGAGTTACCTTCGTGTCTCAGCAGCTAACAATGTGACAAGGATCCATGAGGATGTGGGTTCAATCCCTGGCCTCACTCAGTGGGTTAAGGATCCAGCTTTGCTGTGAGCTGTGGTGTAAGTCACAGACATGTCTTGGATGCATATTGCTATGGCCATGGTGTAGGCTGGCAGATGCAGATCCAATTCGACTCCTAACCTGGGAACCTCCATATGCTGTGGATGTGGCCCTAAGAAGTGAAAGAAAAAAAAAAGTATGCTAGGACTGCTATGCAAGTATTTTTCTCAAAAGAACACACACCCCATCAGAACGGCAGGGTCAGCCAGACATGGTACCATAGCTACCATTCTGCTCTGATGCCCATTCTGAGATGCAGAGTCTGTTTCCCTTCCCTCAACTGAGGACACCTTCCTCTCCCCTCCCTCATAACCATCTTATTTCTCTTTTCTTCACCCTTCCCCACCTTAACCTTTGAGAAGATTCTCAAAAACTATGACTCATTACTCATGATTCAGATCAAATCTCATTCTTTTGTGAAGTCTCCCTTGACTCACCCTCACTTCCTCCTCTGCACTTAAAATTGTACTCACTATACTATGTTATATTTTTAGATCCTATCTCTTTTCTCTACTAGATTGTAAGTTTATGCATCTTGTTACATCTAGTACCCTAAATAATCCCTGGCCCTGTCTTTAAATAGGTACTCAGTAAAAGCTGTAAGAATGACGAGCTTACATTGCAGTGGATGGCACAATAAAGTAGCAGAATTAGCAGAAGAGGCTGCCAAGGTAGGCAGGAGTTCAATCCTGAATATCCTCATATACTAGACTGAGTGAATATCTTTATCCTGTAAGTAACAAACTACATGGACAGAAGAAATGTTTAGATCCATGTATACCTGGGTCCTATTTCACATCCTCCACTCAGATGTACAAACCTGGGAAGATTATCTAACCACCAGGAATGGTTATTATTAACCACTAAATTTCTTCATCTGTTAAAGGGATAATAGCACCTACCTTACATATTTAGAATAAGTGTTAAAGACAATGTTTATAATGCATCTAGCATAGTGCCCCCCCCCCCCACACACACACACTCCCTCTCCCTCTCTCAGTAAATGGTACCTATCATTACTGTAAATGATATAAGGATAGGAAGGACATGGGAAAAATCTGTATTTTAAACAAATCACTCTGTGAGAGTATGAAGGATACACTGTCGGGAAGAATAAAAGAGTAGCTGGAAACATACTCAGAAGGCTATTTTTGGAGTTTCCTTGTGGCTCAGTGATTTAAGGATCCCGCATTGTCACTGCTGCAGCTCAGTTCACTGTTGTTAGCATAGGTTCAATCCCTGGCCTGGGAATTGCCACATGCCGGGGACACAGCCAAAAAATAAAAATAAATAAAACAAAATAAAAAGCTATTTTTAAACTCTTCCAAAGAAAACAGATGAATGCCTCAACTAAAGAGGAAACAATGGCTGAGGACCAGAGGACAAACCTGAAAGATAGCATAGAAAAATAATTGATAGGGCTTGGTAACTAATAAGATATGGGAGATTGCTATATAATGATGAAGACAACTAGTAAGAAATATCAATTGGTTAAAGACTGGCTTTGCCAAATAGATAGTGGTTATTTTAATTATTAAAAAAAAAGATACTTCTCTAACAGCATGACAGTGAGATGAGCAGTGTGAGTCAGGTGAGTGGTATGAGCCTGGAGAGAAATGTGATAGATGCAGCTAGAGATCAAAACATGGAAGGAGCTATTAAAAAGCAGGGGTCTGCACCTTGTTGGAGATTAGATAAGGAGGCAAAAAGACATAGTAAAATAAGAGTTCAATGAAGATGTTTCCATTAATAAAAAAACTTGGTAGAACTAATTAGCCCTGAAGTTCCAACTGTTAAGCTCATGTCAAATACTATAGGTTTAATCAAGTCTTGATGCCTCAAATTTGACTCCTCAGGTAAAAAAAATTTGGCCTGATTTTTTAAAATCCATAATGTTTGTCTTCCTCTTCTTTTGGTTTACATTCAAGATTATTTTTTTAAGAATGACATAATGCCATTTACAGCAACATGGATGGAACTAGAGACTCTCATACTGAGTGAAATGAGTCAGAAAGACAAAGACGAATACCATATGATATCACTTATAACTGGAATCTAATATACAGCACAAATGAACATTTCCACAGAAAAGAAAATCACGGACTTATAGAATAGACTTGTGGCTGCCCAGGGGGAGAAGGAGGGAGTGGGAGGGATCGGGACCTTGGGGTTATCGGATACAACTTGGAATGGATTTACAAGGAGATCCTGCTGAGTAGCATCAAGAACTATGTCTAGATACTTGTATTGCAACAGAACAAAGGGTGGGGAAAAAATGTATACATGTAAGAGTAACTTGGTCCCCATGCTGTACAGCAGAAAAAAAAATTAAAATAATAAAATAAAATGTAAAAAAAAGATTTTTTTGGCAAAGCCACTTCAGTTTCACATGACATGGAAAATAAATAATAAATAGCACAAAGAAAGGGAGAAAACCTGAACCACAAGTGAATTTCTTCTTGTTTAAATTTTATTAGTTCAAGGGATTGCCCACACTATAGGCGAAAAACTTGCGTTAAGGAATCAAAGTTTTTTGAAGAACAAAAAAGATCAGATAGAATTTTAAAAGAAATATGTAAAGGAGTACAAATGGATTTCATGATCAGTGGTTAAAAACTCGGGATCTATTCAAAGTCTTAGATAGGAAACTACCCATGCCCTAATAAAAGTAAAAAAAAAAAAGGCTTGGGAGTAAAGGATTGAAACCTATATAATAATTTCCATCTAATAATTTAATTCCATTGTTGTCTACTTTAAGATTAACAGTTACTGATGTTTCACTTGAAAATTTCAAAGAACAAGAATGATGATGTCAATAAATCATTAAACAGTCTCATAGTTTATTCACAAATAATAGAAAAAAGATTTAATATTATATGACCTTGGGCAAGTTTCTTGACCTCTCTGTGTCTCAGTTTCCTCACATGAAATTAAGGGAATTATCACTGTTGACCTTTAAGATTCCTTAAAACTCTAACATTCTATGAACCTGTAAAATAATAAATTATGTAATACAGACTATTAAATGGTATAGGAGTTCAAAGGAAAAGCTTTAATCTAGACTGAAAACCACGCTGTAACAGAAACAAAAGAGGTCACAGAGTAAGCAAAATCATAGCCAAAGAGTTAATATACATCAAGACTATGCTAAATACTCTACAGTGATTATTTGACTTTTTAAATTAATAGATGTTATTTTCAAAAGTTTTAGGTTTATAGAAAAATGAGAAGTACAGAGAGTTTCCATGTACTTCCTCACTCCCTGCTAATTTTTACATACACACACATATTATGAAGTTCCTATTATTGTATCTATCCACCTGACAAAGATGCCAGAGGAGATAGATAGTGGTTGAAGCAGGATTTGTTTTCAAGTACATTCTTTTGACCACAAGGCCACTCTTACACAAACACCTAATTTTAAATTATTGCTCTGCAACGTACTGCCAAGCACGTGATATGACCTCTTTGGCTGCCATCATCATAAAATGTGAAGCAATTTTTTAATGTGTTTAAACTGTACTTAGTAGTTAGTTCCCTTCTTTCTCTGAAGTAAATTGAGTTTCATGAAGGAGGCAATATTTATGCTGGAGCCTAAATTGCAAAAAAAAAAAAATTGTTTTGATACGGAAAAGTTATTCACAAAAGACTCAGAAAAATCTTCATTTTAATTTTACATCCCAGGAATAATGAAAGGTTTTGAAAAGATGATTAAAGGAAAAAAGAAACAATACAGAATGAAGCAGGGAAAGGACCACATTTATTGATCTGAATTTAAATGAGCTAAAGAGAAGGAAAACATTCTTTGGAGAAGAGAAGCCATTGCCCAATAGAACAGAGCTCTTTAAAGAGTACAGCAAAAGACACTGGTTCTGGGACTTCTTTACAAGGAACAAAACAAAACAAAACGAAAAAAACCTCTATTCCCAGGCAAAAGCCTATGAAAGGTTATATAACAAACAATTCAGCAAACACATATTAAGTAATTACAAAATACAAGGCTCTGTGCTAGCTGCTGCAGTAGACTGCATAATCACCTCCCAAGTATGTTCATGCCCACATCCACAGAACCTCTGAATGTTATATGACCAAAGGAAATTTTCAAACATGATTAAAGATCTTGCGATAGGAGATTATTTTGGATTATCTGGTGGTCCCAATGTAATTACAACAGTCATTTTAACAGAATCACAGGAGGAGTCAGAGAAGGCACCAGGATGATGGAAGCAAAGACTGGAGTGGTGCAGTTTGAAGATGAAGCTAGAAAGGGCAAGGAAATGGATACTCATTTCAGAGCCTCCAGAAAGATCAGTATCTGCTGACACCTTGACTTCAGCCCAGAGAATCTAATTTCAGACTTCTGACATCCATAATTACAAGAAAATTAATTTTATTGTTAAACCACTAAGTTTGGACTAACTTATTACAGCAGCAATAGAAAACAATTATAGTTGCAAAGCAAGTAACTATTATACAGTAAGACTATTATGTACTAGGCACTATAATAGGTCCTTTCTCGAGGTCTGGTTCCTGCTTACTAAGAAAATACCATCTAACTGAAGCAACAGAAAGGTGTTCAGATCATTATGAGATAAAAGCTATTAATGAAATAAAGTATTAGGAAAACATAGATGTTTAGCCCTAAAGGACAGTAACCTCAACAAGGCTTTAATGAATTTATGGATCTCCTCATCACTTGAGAAAATATTTCCATCTGAGACACAAAATAAGTTCCACTCATTCTCTTGACATGAGAATTTTATAAGCCTCAAGCAATCTCAAAATTCAGGGTGAAAATCAGTAATTCATTTGGTTGAGACTTCTTGGTGGGTAATGCTTTTTAACTTTTGATTTATTTCAAAAAATCATTCGCAGTCAAATGCCTGGGGGGAAAATATCTGCATATAATTGGTCTTAGATCAAAATTCTCATAAGTACTGTCAGATTAAGTGCTTAAAATTTATGATACAAATAATATGATATAGGAGAATAGTGATATTCCTGATACAATATAAAAGATATTTATTTGCTGAGTGCCATCTGGCTAAATAGAAAACTTGCAGGCACAATGTGAAAAAGCAAACTGAAGATACAAGCTAACAATAATGAACATGTGTGGAGAGCCCCAGTTCACTCTTTTCTGTAACCTCACAGTGGGAGAAAACAAGAGGGACGACTCTAAACTCTAAGATCTAAATTGGCAAAAAGTCTAGAGAGAAGGATTTTTCAGGCACAAGAAATCAGTGGCCATAACTACTGTTTCCTCCAAGCCGGCTGTAGCCTGAACAATTGTACTGACCCTCTGAAAGAGCCAGGCCCCAAACTGAAACTTCCTAGCTCTAATTTAGTCGTATACATCTGATACCGGCTAAACCTTTTAATTGTGATCCCCCTGTTAGATTTATCATATCAGAGAGCAGGATTAAGCCTGTTCCGCAAATATATTTTTAAACATGTAAAAAGAATAGCTTATGTAAATATATTAGCTTAATAGCAGATTTTTCACAGAACCCACTTGTAATCAACTATTCAATGTTCAACTACCACACCAGAGCATACGTTCCATGAGGGCAGGAACCCCATCCATCTTATTCACCACTGAATTTTCACAACCACACATGATATCTTGTATGCTTTCAATAAGGGTGTAAAATGGTACAACCACCTTACAAAACTGTTTTGAAACTTCTTATAAAGATACTTCTTTACTATTAACTAGACAGCCTCAAGGGCTTCCTGGGATGTGGTGCTTTCCTTGCTAAAATGAGGACGATAGTCTCAAGCTTTGCCAGGATGACTGGACACCCTGCCCAAAATTAAGCAATTTTCTTTGAGATAGACTCAAGATAATTAAAGCATATGTTCACAAGAGAATGACAATAATGTTCACAGTGGATTTATATGAGATAAAATAACTGGAAATGATCCAAGTTTCCATCAACAGGAGAATGGATAAGCAATTTGCAACACAGTCACACAATGAAACTCTTTTAAAATAAAAATTGATACTTATACAACATATACTAATCTTAAAAAAATATATAAAGTTAAAGAAGTGAGGTACAGACAAGTGTGATTCGTTCAAGTCTGATCCTCTGATTTCTTTTGTGTGTGTGTGTGTTTGTCTTTTAGGGCCACACCCATGGCATATATAAGTTCCCAGACTAGGGGGTCCAATTGAGGCCACAGCCACCAGCCTACGCCACAGCCACAGCAACTGTGGGATCTGACCTGCATCTGTGACCTACATTACAGCTCACAGAAAGGCCGGATCCTTAACCCACTGAGCAAGTCCAGGGATCGAACCTGCATCCTCATGGATGTTAGTTGGGTTTGTTAACCGCTGAGCCATGAAGGTAACTCCCTGATCCTCTGACTTCTGTTCAAATCTTCCAGAAGTTTCCAAATTTGGGTCAGGTAAAAATCAATGCTCTTTCAATGGTCAATAAGACTCTATAGTATCTGACTCAACCACCTATCTGACTTCATTTCCTACCACACTGTCCTCCACTCTCCAACCACAGCTGCCTTCTTGCGGCCCTAATCAGCACAATTACACTAATGCCATAACAGCTTTGTATTTGGTTTTTTCCTATGCTTAGGAACATGAAAGGGGCTCCAAATAAAAAATAAACATTAAAAGCACAACACATAAATGTAATAATATTCATTGATATGAATGTGGGCCTCTTTATCACTAGCAAGTTAGTAACTTTTTAAATAAACAAATTAATGCTGATAGGAGACAATCTATTTTTTATATGGTGTTTATTCTGTAATTTTCCTGATTGACCTTGTCGAACCAATAAAATAAGTGAGCAAGAGTCTTAAATAGGGACTTTACCAAAGAAGATATCTAAATGAACAATAAACATACGAAAAGGTACTAAACTTCACTGGTCATTAAGGAAATGCAAAATAAAATACAGTGAGGTATAGTCACACCCACACAAGGGTGTCTAAAATTTTAAATACTGGCAACGCTATCAAGAATGTGGAACAAAAGGAATTTTCATACATTGCTGGCAAAAGTGTAAATCAGTATACTTTGGAAAACAATTTGTCGCATAATCCGACAGTTGCATTTATGCATAAATCACAAATCAGCAATCCTACTCCCAACATCTGTATGAGTAATGCTGCAGCAGTAAATAATACCCCAAATCCCTCTGGTTTCATAGGCATGTAACCTGTGCAGTTGCATAGGGCCTTGAACCTGAAAGGGCTCAATGCTTAGTTTAACGCTCTGCTGTAGCTGTCTTGAAACTCTTGAATAAATGTTGATCAAGGGACTACATATTTTCATTTCTCCCTAGGCCCCTTTTGCTAAGTAAAACCTAACAGAAATGTGTGCGTGTGTGCACCAAGGGATAGGTACAAGTATATTCATAGCTATAAAATTAGAAACAATTCATGTTTTTGACAATAGACAATAAATTATGAGATATTCATACCACAGAATACTACACAGCAATGAAAATAAATGAAATATAGCTGTATGCACCTACACAAATCAGTCTCACAAGCATGTCAGGAAAAAGAAGCAATACACATGAGAATGTTCTCTATAAGCTTCCAGTCATATGGTGCACAAAAATAAGCAAAACCAATCTATAGTCTTAGGAGTCAGCATGGTGGTTACCTTTGGAGAAAAGGAAAACAGTAATGATTAGGATGAGCATAGAAGACTTCTGTGTTCTGGCAATTGTGCTATTAAACTTGACCAATATTCTACACTCTGATAATGTCCTATTAAAACTGATGGATTAAACTGGATTCCTAGCTCACACTACACACAAAATCAATTTTTGTTCAGCAAAAAGAAAAAGGAAAAAAGGAGAAAAATAAAGAACTTAAATTGGGAGTTCCCTTCATGGCTCAGTGGAAACAATCCTATTAGAATCCATGAGGATGTGGGTTTGATCCCCAGCCTTGCTCAGTGGTTGGGGATCCGGCATTGCTGTTAAGTGGTGGTGTAGGTTGCAGAGATGACACAGATCCCACAGTTGCTATGCCTGTGGCCCGCAGCTGCAGCTCCAAATCGACCCCTAGCCTGGGAACTTCCATATGCCACAAGTGCATCCCTAAAAAGCCAAAAAAACAAACAAACAAAAAAAAAAACTTAAATTGATTTTGGGCAGGGTGTGAGACAGGGATCAAGCTTAAACTTTTTCCATATGCCAATCATTTAAGGTAGCACTACTATTTGAAAAGAATACTCTTTCCTATCCTTCTGCATTGCCATATTTTGCCATAAATCAGATCTTCATGGATGTATTATCCCTGGACTTTCTTTTCAATTCTCTCATGCTATTTACCTATCCTTGTGCCAACATTATGTCTTCAATACTATAGTTTTTAAATTAATCTTCATATCCAATATAGTAAATCTTACAACTTTGTTCTTTTTTTAAATATTGTTTTGGTATTCTTGGCCCTTTGTATTTTTCATACACATTTGGCATCAACTTTCCCATTTCATACCTCTCAATAATTACGTTTGCAAGTTGTCATATTCCTCTTCTCTGCTTTGACAAATGTAGATACTTGGAGCTGCAGCTTCCCTTTATCTAGGTCCTTGAGTGAGGTCCATATAAAGAAGCACGACTACCTCCACTCCCTGACATATTATAAATATGCATCACAAGCAAAATTTAAACCTGTGGGATTTAAAACTACTGGGATTTGTGGAATTATTTCTTGCTAAAGCAGTACCCAGCCTTATATGACTAATATACATAGTCCATCTGATCATCATTACCATTGTTAACATACTTAAATCCAAACTGAAAATATATTTTTATCTTGTTCACCTGCCGCAAGAATTGAGTTCTGCTGCATCTAGTATTAATTGGAGAGGGAAACATTGCCTTTTCTTCTTCTAGGATAATCTTTATCATGATTTAAAAAATTCCCCTTAGTTCTAGGAATTTTTTCTTTGTGTTTTTAGGGCTGCACTCATGGGCATATGGAAGTTCCCAGGCTAGGGGTCAAATTGGAGCTGCAGCTGCTGGCCCACAGCCACAGCCACACAGGATCCGAGCTGTGTTTGCAACCTACACCACAGCTCCCAGCAATGCTGGATCCTTAACCCACTGAGTGAGGCCAGGGATGAAGCCCCATCCTCATGGATCCTAGTCGGATTCATTAAGCACTGAGCCATGACAAGAACTCCCTTAGTTCTAGTGTTCTTAACTTGGATGAACAAGCCTACGTATGCTCTTCATATCCCTGATGATATTAATGATGACGATCATGTCCAGCCTTGACCTTTCCACTTCTCTATTCACCTATCTTCATCTCAGCTGCCCTTTTCTCAACCATTTTAGGTCTCACTTTTCCAGGGCCACACAGTTATACATTTTTTTTTTTTTTGTCTTTTTGTCTTTTGTTGTTGTTGTTGTTGTTGTTGTTGCTATTTCTTGGGCCGCTCCCGCAGCATATGGAGGTTCCCAGGCTAGGGGTCGAATCGGAGCTGTAGCCACCGGCCTACGCCAGAGCCACAGCAACGCGGGATCCGAGCCACGTCTGCATCCTACACCACAGCTCACGGCAACGCCGGATCGTTAACCCACTGAGCAAGGGCAGGGACCGAACCCGCAACCTCATGGTTCCTAGTCGGATTCGTTAACCACTGCGCCACGACAGGAACTCCACAGTTATACATTTTATACAATACACAAAGCTCCAAGACAAGGAGATGTGTTGGACTTTGTCTACTAGTCAAGTAATGCATCCTCACATGACACTGTGGCAGGAGAACTGTGACCCATTTTCTTTTTTTTTTTTTTTTCTCAGCATCAATTCTATCCCCTTTGTTTTCTATTTTTTATTTACTTTTTATTAAAGTATAGTTGATTTACAATGTTCTGCCAATTTCTGCTATACAGCAAAGAGACCTGACCCAGTCATACATACGGACACACTCTCTTTCTCATGTTATCTTCCATCATGGTCTATCCCAAGAGAATGGATAGAGTTTCCTGTGCTATAAAGTAGGATCTCATTGTTTATCCATTCTACACGTAATAGTTTGCATCTATTAACCCCAAACTCCCAGTGCATCCCACTCCCTCGCTCCTCCTCCTTGGCAACCACAAGTCTGTTCTCCATGTCTTTGAGTCTGTTTCAGTTTTTCAGCTTTATTTCATTAGTGCCATATTTCAGATTCAACATATAAGTGATATCATGTGATGTTTTATTTTTCACTAACTTCACTTAGGATGATAATCTCAAGGTCCATCCATGTTGCTGCAAATGGCATTATTTCATACTTTTTTAATATAATGATTTTTATTTTTTTCATTATAGCTGGTTTACAGTGTTCTGACAACTTTCTACTGTATGGCATGGTGACCCAGTTACACATACATGTATAGATTCTTTTTTCTCACATTATCATGCTCCATCATAAGTGACTAGATATAGTTCCCAGTGCTACACAGTAGGACCTCATTGCTTATCCATTCAAAAGGCAATAATCTGCATCTATTAACCCCAAATTCCCAATCCATCCCACTCCCCCCCTTCCCCTTGGCAACCACAAGTCTACTGTCCAAGTCCATGATTTTTTTTTCTGTGGGATACACTAGATTCTAGATGTAAGTGCCATACACTAGATTTGTGCCATACACTAGAGTCCAGATATAAGTGGTATCATATGGTATTTGTCTTTCTCTTTCTGACTTATTTAGTGTGAGAGTCTCTAGTTCCATCCAGGTTGCTGCAAATTGCATTATTTTTTTCTTTTTCATGGCTGAGTAGTAATCCATTGTATATATATACCACATTTTCTTAATCCATTCATCTGTCAATGGCCACTTCATTTTCTTTACACAGTTACCACCTTCTCTTCAAGCTAAGTACCCTCAGGGGCAGATTAGCCCAGAGAGGGTTTTTTCCTCTAGCACCGATTTAGGCTAGCACAGTCCCTAAATTTGCCTCTCATTAAGAGTATAGTATATTCCAGGTATTAATACATCAAAATTGGCTTTGGTTATGCTTTGTTTCAGCTACCATTCTCACATTTCCTTTTTTGGCCTCAAGAGTTCATTGCCAATATTGCTTTCCTGAGTCTATCTGCCTGAGGCTATGTGTTAGAGGCAGAGTTAGACTGTTTTGTCCCCTGTGCATTACACAACTCTCACATACTACTATTTTTAAATCCATGCACTTAGACTTAGTTGTATTACAATTTCCTGAACTTGATCCCTTGAGTGTAAAGGCTAGGGGACAACTCAGGACTTATTTATTTTCAAAGACTTCTTGCCCTCCCCTTACTTCCATTATATATAAGATAAACTTTTAAAATTAGACAGAGATGTTCAAGAAATATGATAATTAAAATAAAAATAATTCTTAAAATAAGGTGTTCTCATATTATTCTCTTTCCTTACTACTCATTAAAAGCTTTTGCAAAAACTAGGGCAATTCTTTTGAAATGCCAAGTGTATAAAATCATTTGGCTGTTAGAAATATAAGCAATACCAATTTTAACCCAAATTTTAAAACAAAAAATTGTAAAACAATGACAGTGCTATTATTCCATTATCCTGGACTCCAAAATAAGCAGCATCCTTAAGTTTCACTGTTGAAGAGCCTCTCTCAGTGTTGTAGCATATGGATCATTACCAGGTCCTTAGTATAGGGTCATACGGCAAGGCTGTGCCAGATAAGGTGAACTGAAAACAAAAAGAACTGCCACCCCTAATTTTGGCAACCTCAGTAGTTCAGGCCAGTATTTAACTCAGGTTTTTTTTAAGTATCTGCTTTGTGCCAGCACTTCAAGTCATTCAAAAATAAATCATATCTAAAAAAATTTTGAGCCTCTCACCAAAAAGCGCAGAATCCAGTAAAGCAAACAAAAGTAGACTGTGATTGTTGTTATAAGAGAAAGATTTTTAAAGAACAATAAAAACACTTGAGAAGGCTAGAGGCGTTAAGCTCTAGTACGAGGAGAAAACATGGTCTGAGACTACATACAACCAGAAAAGGGAGTGTAAACCTGTGAGAGCATGGAAGTACAATAAAGTGAGGCTGTGACTCAGTCAAGTTCTCCGGGGGAAGAGGAGTAGGGTGAGACAAAGAGATACAATTCTAAAAAAAAAAGACTTATTCCTCACCCTGGAATTGATAACAATATCAAATTAATTAAATGAATTATGTTAAATGTCACAATAACCCTATGAGGAAGGTGCTAATACGTTTCCTATTTTACAGATAAATAAACTAAGAAACTGAAATATTTATCAACCTTCCCAAAGCCACACAAGGAGAATTCTGAAAGACCTGGGAAAATAAACCCATGGAATCTAACTGCAGAAACTGGATATTTGACCATTGTGCTCCATGCACTGCTATTCAAGTAGAGAACCAACATAAAGGGGAAATAATTGTTTTAACTATTGAAGTATAATTTACATACAATAAGAGAGTTTTGAATGTCATAATCCCCAGCTTTTCTAGTGTCTCACTCACACTGTCCTCTACATTATACAGCATATGAAAGAAAATGTGCTCTTAATGTAGTGTACAAGTGTAAAAGCAACCTAATGTTTTGTGTATCTTTTCATTATTATTATTCATTCAGAGATTGAAACA
Organism: Sus scrofa; assembly: GCF_054392235.1. Taxonomy (NCBI): domain Eukaryota; kingdom Metazoa; phylum Chordata; class Mammalia; order Artiodactyla; family Suidae; genus Sus; species Sus scrofa. Next base: position 19,496,582 of record NC_139391.1, read on the forward strand.
CCCAGGAAAAAAGACAGCAGCAGAAAGACAGTGGGAGCTAGCTCTAGCAGAGTTTCTTGGAAAATTTTCCAAGATAGTTTCCCTGATCTTTGCTCCTCAGGCTTAGAGATTCTGTCACAGATCACCTGCTGGTATCCTCTACGCTTCCTTCTAGAATTCTCACTCAGAAATATGATGTATTCATTTATTTTTATATACCCTTCTCCACCTATTAACAGAAATTATTATAGGCTTAAGATACATGAGAGTCATAAATAAACTAGTATTGATGCCTATAAGGAATGGTCCACAGATAGAAGAGATCATGATTTCCAGTACAGTAATATTCCATGCTGTCACACAACATTCCCTTTCTTTTTAACCGCTTTTGGAAGAGATGACTCTCCCAATCTAGAGAGCAAAAAAATAAGAATTCTTTTATATACCAATGACCCTATTAAAGTAGGCCCTTAATAAACTGGCCCCGGTTATTAATTTCTGTCAGAAAGGATTACATGATCTTGGATTGGAAGAATCAATATTGTCAAAATGACTGCCCTACCCAAAGCAATGTACAGATCCAATGCAATCCTCATCAAATTACCAATGGCATTTTTCACAGAACTAGAAAAAAAAAAATTTAATTTGTACGGAAACGCAAAAGACTTTAAATAGCCAAAATAATCCCGAGAAAGAAAAATGGGAGTTCCCATCGTGGCGCAGTGGTTAACGAATCCGACTAGGAACCATGAGGTTGCGGGTTCAGTCCCTGCCCTTGCTCGGTGGGTTAACGATCCGGCATTGCCATGAGCTGTGGTGTAGGTTGCAGACGCGGCTTGGATCCCGCGTTGCTGTAGCTCTGGCGTAGGCTGGCGGCTACAGCTCCGATTCGACCCCTAGCCCAGGAACCTCCATATGCCATGGGAGCAGCCCAAGAAACAGCAAAAAGACAAAGAAAAGAAAAAAAGAAAAATGAGCTGGAGGAATCAGGCTCCCTGACTTCAGACTATAGTACAAAACTACAATCATCAAAACAGTATGATACTGGCACCAAAAAAAAAAAAAAAAACAAATGTAGATCGATGGAATAGAATATAAAGCCCAAAAATAAACCCCTGCACCTAAGGTCAACTAATCTACAACAAAGCTGGCAAAAATATACAATGGCAAAAAGGGCAGTTTCTTCAACAGGTGGTGCTAGGAGTTTCATCATGGCACAGCAGAAACGACTCTAACTAGTATCCATGAGGATGCATGTTCAATCTCTAATGTTTTGTATATCTTTCATTATTATTATTCATTCAGAGAATGAAACACCCAGGAAAAAAGACAGCAGCAGAAAGACAGTGGGAGCTAGCTCTAGTAGAGTTTCTTGGAAAATTTTCCAAGATAGTTTCCCTGATCTTTGCTCCTCAGGCTTAGAGATTCTGTCACAGATCACCTGCTGGTATCCTCTATGCTTTCTTCTAGAATTCTCACTCAGAAATATGATCAACAATCTGGCATTGCTGTGAACTGTGCGGTAGGTTGCAGACATGGCTTGGATCCTACATTGCTGTGGCTGTGGTGTAGGCCAGCAGCTGTAGCTCCAATTTGATCCCTAGCCTGGGAACTTCCATATGCCACAGGTGCAACCCTAAAAAGCAAAAAATAAATAAATAAATAAGCGGTGCTAGGAAAACTGGACAGTTAACATGCAAATGAATGAAATTAGAACACTAAAACTATACACAAAAAATAAACTCAAAATGGATTAAAGACCTAAACATAAGGCCATATACTATCAAAACTGTTAGAGGAAATGTAAGCTGAACACTCTCTGACATAAACTGCAGCAATATCTTCTCATATTCACCTCCTAGGGTAATGAGAATAAAAACAAAAATAAGCAAAGAAGATCTAATTAATCTTAAAATGTGGGGTTTTTTGCACAGCTAAGGAAACCATAAAGCACCAAGGGACTCGGAAAGCGTGGGTACATCCAAAGGACCGTTGTTCATTTCAGAAATAATTAAGGCTAACACAAGATATTTAGTTGGAACGTTCCTAGTTTTTGATACCATGTACTGAAGACACAGATATCTTTAAAAATGTTTCTTTGGGCAGCAGATCTAAATAGACATTTCTCCAAAGATGTACAGATGGCCAAAAACACATGAAAAGATCCTCAACATCACTAATTATCAGAGAAATGGAAATCAAAACTACTATGAGGCACCACCTTACACCAGCCAGAATGGCCATCATCAAAAAGTTTACAAACAATAAATGATGAGAGGGTGCAGAGAAAAAGGAACCCTCTTACACTGTTGGTGGGAATGTAAATTGGTGCAAACACTATGGAAAACAGTATGGAAGTTCCTCAAAAAACTAAAAATAGAATTACCATTTGACCCAGCAATCCCACCCGTGTGCATCTATCCAGAGAACACCATTATGAAAGAGAATACCAACGAACATGAACTCCAGTGTTCATTGCGGAACTGTTTACAAGAGCCAAGACATGGAAGCAACCTAAATGTCCATCCACAAAGGAATGGATAGAGATGTGGTACATACATACAATGGAATATTACTCAGCTATATGAAATAATGCCATTTGCAATAACATGGCATTATTGTTGCCGTGTTAGACTAGAGATTATCACACTAAGTGAAGTTAATCAAACAGTGAAAGACAAACATCATATGATATCACTTATATGTGGAATCTTAAAAAAGGATACAAATGAACTTATTTGCAGAACAAAAACGGACTCACAGACTTTGAAAAACTTACAGTTATCAAAAGGGACAGGTTGGGGGTTGAGCGACAGGGATAGACTGAGGGTTTGGGACTGGCATATGCACACTGAGGTATATGGAATGATGGTCAGTGGGAACCTGCTGTAGAGCACAGAGACCTCTACCTAGTATTCTGTGATAATCTATGTGGGAAAAGGTTATGAAAATATTCTGAAATTAGATAATGAGGATGACTGCATTCCTCTGTGAATACACTAAAAACCAGCAAACTGTATACTCTAAAAGAGTGAATCTTATGGTAAATGAGTTATATCTCAGTAAGTTACTCAAAAAAAAATAATCATTAAAAAAAGAGTTGATATGCCTATAGTATGGGGTTTTAAGAAAGAAGGCAAGAAAGACAGGCTGGGGCTATATTAGAGAAAGCATAATGGCTCAAATGTGCCATCTTGAGGAGTTCTGACTTTATCCTATCCTAAAAGTTAGAAAGCAAAGAAATAGATATGTTAGATTCAGAAAAATAAATTATTGAGAGCACTACTAATCTGAACAAAATGATATAATTAATAATTACGTACTTATAGCTTTAAATTACAATAAATGTTAGGTTTGTCCTGGAAAAAACAAGACTTAGCTCTAGGCTCCTGCCTAGCTCCTGGAGAAACATGACTAAGTCTTCCCGAAATCACATGACCCAATCTTAAAGACTACCTCACCCAGGAGAATGTCTAAACTTCTGTTCACATCCTACTAATAATTCTCCCAAACTGATTGGTCTGTTCCTTTTCACCCTATTTACATAAGAAATGGCCAATCAGCCTCTGCACAGAGATCCCCTTTCTTGGTACTCACATATAACCTCCCTCCTGGAACAGGCTGACGGCTGACCTCCCTTTGTGAGTTAGCCCGGCAGTATACCCCCACTAATAAAGTCTTTTATGGCTGGAAACTTGGGTCTCGTCCTTTCACCTGACCTTACAATAGATTACTTTTGTAACTGAGCTAGTGCCCTGCGGGGCTCCTAGGCACACAAGTCTTTCTATGTCCTCCATGACCTTCCCTGAGTTCCAAAGGGTAGTTGCTAATCAGGGAAGGGAGGGGCTGCAGAGACCGGGGAGCAGCAGTGCAGCCTTGGGGCAGAGTCCTGGTTCCTCCTCAAGGAATATACATAACGATATCTTTGGGCCTTTTTGTAAAACTAAACCCCTCAACAATTGGAGGAACTTCTTGGTGAAGCAGTCTTCATTCCAGGAAGAAGGAGCACCAGAACCAGTCCTGGGACCACTGAACACCAGCTTTGAGAAACAATGCAAGCTTGCCTCTACGCTGATCCTTATCTATGGCCCTGATTCTTATTCTACTCCTCAAACTATAAAACCACGGCCAACCCCTTCCAAGGTGGGCATAGTCTTTAAGGCACTAGCCTGCTGTGGCCCCTTTTGCCTGGCAAAGCAATAAAGCTCTTTTTCTCCTTTACCCAAGACTCTGTCTTTGCATTTCAATGCAGCAAGAGGCAGATAGAGGCTGAATTTCAGCAACATTTTCATTTACATATTGGATTATTTCTCTCATTTTAATGACCTCACAGAACTGAGAACTAAAAAGAATATTAGAAATAATTTAGGTTAATTTCTCAAATTGGGTAGGATCCTGTGGGTCCATGTCCCCACTTCTTTTTTATAAGAAAAAGGCTTCAGCCACCTAGACCTTCCCTGAGTCTCTAAGGGAAGATTTAAACAGTTTCTATTTGGGGAAGTAAAGGAATGCAGAAACCAGAAACAAAGGAGAAGCAATCAAGAACCAATAGTGCAGAGAGGGAGTGGGATGGACCAGGAGTTTGGGGTTAATAGATGCAAACTATTACGTTTAGAATGGACGAGCAAGGAGGTCCAACTGTATAGCACAGGGAAAGAGGGCAGGCGGGGAGGGCTGACTTGGAAGTTTGGAACTAGCAGATGCAAACTATTACATAGGGAATGGATAAGCAATAAGATCCTATTGCAGAACACAGGGAACTATATTCATTATCCTATAATAAACCTTAATGGAAAAGAAGAAAAAAAGAAACAATAGTGGAGCAATTAAAGCAGGGTCCTATTTCCTCCTCAAGGGACATAACAATACCTTCAAGTTCTTCTGTAGGAACTAAGGCCACCACCAGGTGGAAGATGGTAACTTCAGGCTGACAAGATTCCTGGAACACCATGCTATTACCTCACCATCAACCAATCAGAAGAAAGTCACACACTTTGTAGCCCTCACCCAGATTTTTGCCTATAAAAGTGCTTCCCTGAAAACCAATAGGAAGTTCAGGTTTTCTTTTTTTTTTTTTTTTCCTTTTTTTTCAGCAAGAGTCACCTGTTCTCCTTGCTTGGCCATGTAATAACCTTTCTCTGCTCTAAACTCCAAGGTTTGTTTGGCCTTACTGTGCATCAGGCACACAAATTTGCATTTAACAACATTTCTTCATTTAAGGAAACTGGGCCTAAAAAGATAATGTATTTGTCCAATGTCATATAGCCAATGGGTATCATTGTTTATAAATATCGGTTTTGATTCAATAAATATCTATTGTTATAACACACACTAATAGGCTTTATGAAAATTGGGTCAGTAAATGACTTAGAAACTGTCCCTCAGATCCCTTGAGATGGCTTACTAACTACTGACTTGACATTTGTGATAGAACAATTAGTAGATAAGCCGAAAAAATACACAGATTTCAATCCATAGAAAATTACTTTGAAGAATTAAAATTTTAACCACCACCCCTTAATCACAAAAAAAGCGATCACTTCAGCCAAATTCTGCATTATAAATTCAATGCCCTTTTACTTCTATCTTTCCCATTCTTTTGTAATTACTCCATATCTCCTAATTCTAGGCTTCTTATTGAATTGCTAATAAAACACAGGAAATGCCTGAAGAATTTAATTCCGATGTAAATGGAATTATTTGGGTTGTTTCTGTCTCTGCTTTTAAAAAAATCATAATATGAAATGGTGTGCTGTTACTAAAAGCCCCAAAGACTTCTCAGCTTGATACCTGAAGTAATTTAGAAGACTTAGAAAAAAAAAATCTGTGATTGCTTTACAGCTAATTTATTTACAACAACTTCAGAATTGTGAAAACCCACCCACACATGCATGCCTACAGAGAAAGAGAAATAAATTCTTTTCAAAACAGCAGCTACTTTTTTTCCCTGCTGGTGCTTTCTTCTCATTTCTTTTTCCTTACTTTGCTCCTCATTTGAGGTAACTTCAACAAGAGTTTAGTTATAACTGTAAATCTACTTCTGAGTTCAACCTAAGAATTACACCAAAGGAAATGGAGTAATGCCTCCACCGTGAAGCCATCTTCTAGAAGAGATACATTATGTTGAAGCCACCCCCACGGACCTTCACAAAACTGTGTGTACAAATTAACTTGCAAACCAGTGGGATAATACCTACATATCTGACTAGACAATGACCTATGCAAGGTCCTTTTGAAGCAAGAGATAGATATGTCCCGGCTGTGCAACTGTAATGTGTTCCCTGTGGACAGTTAATTTCAAGATAAAAGCTGCCTTCTGCTTGGATAAAAGAGATCATCTGTTTGCCATTCTTGAGGTCAGGGAGAATTCTGGAACTACACACTCACAGAGAGGTTCCTCGGGGGTCACAGAAAGGAGGCGCACCAGACCAAGCACTTCCTGTCAACTTCCCAGAGACCCTTGTGCTAAAATCCATTCTGCGGGCAGGGCCCCGAGTCAGGCCAAAGCCAGACAAGCAAGACGATTGGCCAGAGGAAGCCTGGAAGGACCGCCCTCATAAAAGTGATTTAAAGGACCTCCAAAGCACATGTTGCTTTCTTCTTCTCTTGCTCTTTCTCTCTCCCCCCCCCCCCCCACTGGCTGCCTGTACTTGTATTTTTCTCTGCCCTGTCTTCTCTCTATATAGACACTTAATTGCCTCATTACCCTCAGTCTCTCTGCCACCTTCTTTCTCCAAAGGGACAAAGTTCTGGAGACCTACATCAAGTGGTTAGGGTTCAGCATTCTCACCTTACAGCCACCCAGGGAACACTTTAAAGCTAGAATTAAACAAAATGGGAAATTTCAGTTTATGTGGAAAAGAAATGTATGAGTGAGGCTTCATCTTTTAAAGTAAATACTCAAATCCTCAATATCAGCTTTATTTTTCCCCTTTGTTAAGTTTGCATAATATACGATAATGAGGAGAATGGAGAGAATGCTGACTGTCAGCTCTGGGTTTTAGAGTAGGACTTAAAGATTTTCAAAGGTCTCTTTTAGATCTTAAATTCTATAATTCTATGATTCTTTATTCTTCCTTTTAGCATCATAACACAGTCATCTGATATGACATTTCATAGCCAAAAAATGTCCAAGTAAATAATTTCAACACTGAATTAATGTTTTAACGAGTAAGTCAATCCCAGCCCAAAAGCATTTAAAAAGAAATGAAAATAATCAAACATATCAGTCAGATACATATAAGATATATATACACATATGTGTTTGTGTATATGTGGATTTAAATGTTTGACAGACTATCCATCAATATGTCACTATCTCTAGGTGATATTATTGCTAGGCACAGCTACAGGTGATTGACTGTCTTTATGCTTTAATACATCTGAATATTTCCCAATAAAAATGGAAATTTTATAAATATGCAGAAATGTATTTCCTTTCTAAACTACAAAAAAGACTTTTAAAAAGGAGGTGGTACAGAGGAAAAACCGTGCCACCTTTGATGAGCATGTCCGCCACCATCTAGATGTATTTTGTCCATGACACAGAGATGGTCAATGGTGCTGTTAACCTTGAAGTGTCTCTTGGGTACTGGATAGGTTGGGGGTAGACGGCAGAAGAAACTGACCATCCCTTTGACTTTCTAGGCTCTGCTGGGTTATCTGGCATGCTTCCAAATGCAGTACCACTAGAAGTTCCTGAGAATCATGAACAGGGATGTAAGTGGATCAGCTGGATGGCCCACAGAGGAGGTGCTGGATCAAAGCTGAAACACTGGTAAGGAAGTTTCCCTACCAAGAAAGGCGACTAACTGGTTTAAGTAAATAAACTCCAGCCCTGCTATTCTGTGTCATGTGAGGTCTCCTCTGAGTAACTCCCAAGTTCTAAGTTGTAACTCTGCACTGTAAACACTAAAAATGTTTTCCCTAGACCCTACTCCCTGACATATTCAAGGCCATATCCTCTAACATGATGGGCATTAGATTAGTGAACGCCAAATGCGTAAACAGAGGAAGAACAAGTTAAATCATCTGTACCCTGAGAAGAACTTTCCAGAAATAATTGTGTCTTATAGTCGAGAAAGAAAATACAAAAATAGAACTGGTACAATAATAGTGCTTAGGATCTTCAGTAGCTGACTGGTAGTGTCAAGATAAAATCTGAGTAGTTCCCTTATGGCTCAGTGGAAACGAATCTGACAATTACCCATGAGGATGAGGGTTCGATCCCTGGCCTCGGTCAGTGGGTTAAGAATCTGGCATTGCCTTGAGCTATGGTATAGGTTGCAGATGCGGCTCAGATCTAGCACTGCTGTGGCTGTGGCATAGGACAGCAACTACAGCTCTGATCTGACCCCTAACCTGGGAACTTCCATATGCCACAACTGCAGCCCCCCCCCCAAAAAAAAGATAAAATCTGAGAGCATTATCAGTATGTCTGGGAGAGGTGAAATATAACTGACATGCATGTTTTGAATAACTTTCCCAAATAATTCTGAAAAATCAGTGCCTATTCCTATGGGACATTACTGAGGTAGTGATAATATATATAAATATTAGATATACTGTATATACTAAATAGTGTATACCTTAAAGATAAATTTGCTTTAGATATGGAAAATTTCATGAGAAGCAATGACTAAGCCATTATGTTACCCCAAAAAATGAACCAGTGTGAATATATCATCAGCGGTAAAAGTTAAGAGAAAAACCTAAGTTTAATGTAGTACCATCACTCTAAATGTTATTTTTTCCAGTCATCATTAGTTCAGTGTTTCTCAGATTTAAGCTCTTTTTGATGAAAAATAATTATAACAGACCCCCAATGTTGATTTAAATATTCACATTATAATGCAATCTAAATACAAACAAAATTAGACATACAATATTATGTATTTGGTTCTTTTATAAATAAATTTATGCAAATCTACAAATTAAAAATACAGATTCAAAAACATTAACATTCAAATCACTATTTTTATGAGATAGATGATATCATTTTTCTTAAACTAATGTCTTGATGTTGTAGCTAATAGCGTGATAAAGCATCAAATTCAGATTTATATTTATTTCTGAATCATAAACATATTTAAATAATAGAATATTCCTATTTGAGATTTCCAGTGTAACAATGTGCCACACTGAACAACTGAAGATCTTATCCCACTATAAACATGTATAGAATGCTGCATAAAATAGAGCATGGACTTGAGAAAATTACCCAGAATGCAACACAACAAAGAAACAGAAAATACAAATGAGAGGGTGAGCTTCACGGAGGACAGAATGAGAAAGGCAGTCATATATTTATTTAAAATAGGAATCCCAAGAGAGAATAAGAAAGAGTAAATATTGAATAGACAATAGCTAAGAGTTTTCCATAATTTATGAAAAATGTGATCAGATTCAGGAAGCATATGAATTCCACACAAAAATTTTTAAAAGAATCATTTTTTCTGATACATCAGAAAAAAGCAATCTCAGAGAAAAGACACATTGAATGCAACAGAAAAACAATTAGATGGAGAGTAATCTAATTATTATTTCATTAATTCAATAATATTTATTGAATTCCAGACACTGTTCTAGGTCCTGGGGATACAGCAGTAAACAAAACAAACCAAAAATTCTTGCCTTCATAAAGCCTACATCCTGGTGGTAGGAATAGAATAATATCTACAAGTAAAATATAAAATAAGTGTGAACCCAGAATGTAAGCTTACGTTTTGTTTCATTCAATAAATATTTCTTAAGTACTAATTTTTTTTTTTTTTTTTTTTGTCTTCTCTGTCTTTTTTAGGGCCATACCTGTGGCATATGGAGGTTCTCAGGCTAGGGGTCTAATCAGAGCTATTGGCGTCGGCCGACGCCAAAGCCACAGCAACACTGGATCCGAGCCGCATCTACAACCTACACCACAGCTCACAGCAATGCCAGATTCTTAACCCACTGAGCAAAGCCAGGGATCCAGCCAGCAATCTCATGGTTCCTAGTCAGATTCATTTCCGCTGCACCACGACGGGAACTCCTCTTAAGTACTATTTATCTATATAGTTTTCACATGACAGACATTGTTCTAGATGTTGGACTATATCATTGGCCAAATAGATTAAAATTCTACTTTATGGAGCTTATATCATAAGAGGATAAATAATTAACAGAACATAAAGAAAGATAATTGGAAATCAAAGAGAAAAAGAAAACCAACTTAGAAATTACCTTAAAATTTTACATAAAATTTTATTCCCTTAAAAATTACACAAGCAGTTGTGGCTCAGATGAAATGAACCCAACTAGTATACATGAGGATGCAGGTTTGATCCCTGGCCTTGCTCAGTGGGTTAAGGATCTGGCCTTGCTGTGAGCTGTGGTGTAGGTCACAGATACAGTTTGGTTCTGGCATTGCTGTGGCTGTGGTACAGGCCGGCAGCTATAGCTCTAATTCGATCCTAGACTGTGAATTTCCATATGCCTCACCTGCAGCCCTGAAAAAAAAAAAATTACACAGTTGAAAAGTTCATTGTTTAAATTTCCATTTCATAATAGATATATCAAATATTAAGCAATAAACATAATATACGACTATAATTGTATTGCAAATAAAGTGGTACTTAACAGGGAAAGTTATAGTTGAAATAGAGAAGAAAGAACACGGAAAACTATAACCCAAGATTTCAACTCAAGAAGTTTTTTTAGGAGTTCTCGTTGTGGCTCAGTGGTTAACGAATCCAACTAGAAACCATGGGGTTGCGGGTTGAGTCCCTGGCCTTGCTCAGTGGGTTAAGGATCCGGCATTGCCATGAGCTGTGGTGTGGGCTGCAGATGCGGCTCGGATCCCGTGTTGCTATGGCTCTGGCGTAGGCTGGTGGCTACAGCTCCGATTCGACCCGTAGCCTGGGAACCTCCATGTGCCACAGGAGCAGCCCTAAAAATGCAAAAAGACAAAATAAATAAATTTTTAAAAGTTTTTTTTAAAAGAATAACAGATTAAACAAAAGAAAGAAGGAAAAAGTAATAAAGGTGTAAATCATATTTGATAAAATAAAAAACAAAGAATGATATAGAGCAGATTAACAAAAGCAAATACTGGGTCTTTGAAAAGAATAGTAAATTCACACTCGTGACCATATTGATCATGAAAAAAAGAAAGAAAACAAATATAAACACTCTTAAAAATTAGAAATTGACTTAATCACAAGTAGAGATTTAAGAATCATAACAAAATAGTATGAACTACCAATAAAGAAAATATGGACAAAAAGGACAGTTTCCTGGGAAGATATAATTTACTTTATAAAAAAATACACAAATTGAATAGACATATAACCATTTAAGATACTGAATAAGAAGTCACAAAATCAATCTACAAAGACACCATGGACAGATGGTTTCACCAAAAAGTTTTATCACATCTTCAGGAAACTAGCCACCCCTTTTTTTTCTACAGAATGTAAAGAACAGAAAATGAGACAGAGCTTCAACAATTTTTTTTAGGGCCACACCTGCAGCATATGGAGGTTCCCAGGCCAGGGGTCTAATCAGAGCTATGGCTGCCAGCCTATGCTACAGCCACAGCAACACCAGATCCAAGCCACATCTGCGACTTCCACCACAGCTCACGGCAATGCCGGATCCTTAACCTGCTGAGCAAGGCCAGGGATCAAACCCACAACCTCATGGTTCCTAGTCAGATTCGTTTCCACTGCGCCACAACATGAACTCCCTTTTTTTTTTTTTAATTCAATAATTCTTTATAAAGCCAGCATAAACTTGGTACAAAAACTGGACAAGAACTCTATGAGAAAAAAAAAAAAAGAGAGAGTCTAACCTCACATATAAACATGGACGCCAATATTCTAAGTAAGACATTAGCAAGCCAACCCCATGCTTATATTGTCAAATTACATCAGAGAATTCCTAAATTCTTAAGTTTACAAACCTACAGAATTAGTAACTTCAAATTGTTCTACATTAGTTTATTTATGTAACCTAACTAAAACATGCAGTAAGCAATTCTTGAAACTAAAATGAGTTGTCACAAAATAATTTTGTAAATTTTGCTGTTCATTTAAAAGTAAGTTTTACACTGAGATACTGTTAAAATGGGCATAATATGGATATATAAAACAATCTAGGAATCATGTACAAAGTCTCTTCACTGTGTATTTACTATTACTTTTACATGAAATTTCATTATATAAAACCCAAGAAGATCTATTCCAGGTGAAATTTAGATGGAGAACCTAACACCTCACTGGCTTAGCATCTTCCCTATCTCTATCCACATTCATCCCCTGACTCCAGGGCTCTGAAAAATTTGTTTTGAAAGCCACTGTCAATTGATCAAAATTACTTTTTTTTTTTTTTTTTTTTCTGTCTTTCTGCCTTTTCTAGGGCCACTCCCACAGCATATGGAGGTTCCCAGGCTAGGGGTCAAATCGGAGCTGTAGCCGCCAACCTATGCCAGAGCCACAGCAATGCAGGATCTGAGCCGCATCTGCGACCTACACCACAGCTTATGGCAACGCCAGATCCTTAACCCACTGAGCAAGGCCAGGGATCGAACCCGCAACCTCACGGTTCCTAGTCAGATTCGTTAACCACTGAGCAAACAACGGGAACTCCCAAAATTACTTTTAAACAAAATTATATTGTGGGGTTTTTTTTCATAATTTATAATTCCCTTTACATGCCAAGGCCTATCACAACAGCATATTATATCAGTCTGAAATTGCTATTCTTTACAAAGTCAAATTGGTTATTATTTTGCATGTAATCTTCTTAGTGTTTGCAAATTAATTTACTTTTATAAATACATCAACCTTTTTGATCTTAAAGTATTTCTTCAGACTAATAGTTTTATGTTACCTTTTGTGTAACAAATGTTCTTACTAAGAATCATTTCCCTAAAATCCAAAAGCCTAAGGGAATCTAGAGCACAGATGTGGTAGCAGATGTGATGAACAAGACAGCTGATCGGATTTAACAACTCAAGAAATATTATAAGGCCACCCGTGTGTACTAGGTAATCAGAATGACAGCAAAATAACAGAAAAAGTCTCACAGTATCGCCGTAGAGCCTTCAGAATTTTCTTTTTTTTTTTTTTTTTTTTTTTTTTTTTGTCTTTTTGCTATTTCTTGGGCCGCTCCTGCGGCATATGGAAGTTCCCAGGCTAGGGGTCTAATCAGAGCTGTAGCTGCCAGTCTACGCCAGAGCCACAGCAACGCGGGATCCGAGCCGCGTCTGCAGCCTACACCACAGCTCACGGCAACGCTGAATCGTTAACCCACTGAGCAAGGGCAGGGACCGAACCCGCAACCTCATGGTTCCTAGTTGGATTCGTTAACCACTGCGCCACGACGGGAACTCCCAGAATTTTCTTGAAATGAGTAACTTCAGTCAAAGCTTCACTACAAAATTCATTCTCTCTTACAATTATCTCAATGTGGAGATTTTAAAAATACAGTTCATTAGATGATTAAATTCACCAAAAACCAGAAACTTTGAAAAGCAAATTTTATATAATGGAAAAACAAAACTTGAGAAAACTGTTTTAAACGGGTAATTTTTTTTAAGGACCAAAGTTGCTATCCATAAAGAAAACCAGCTCCAGCAAAAAAGCAAGTTTTCCCAAATCTCAAAATCTCAAACCTTTTTTTTTTTAAAATCTCTTGCGTAGCAGTGGGGAAAAGTTTTCATGAGCCTCAACACCTTATATCAAATGTAGAATGAACCAGAACATACTTAATGGAAAAAAGGATACAATGACAGATACAGTACTATAAGTTGATAGTAACACAAGCTATGAGAGAACCAGTGTGCAAGAAATAAATGAATCTGTTCTCACAAATGCAGCACATAATATCACAAGTTTACATCTTTGAAACTAAATCTTAAAAGTTAACATAAGAGTGATTACCCACCTGAAAGATAACCATGTCGAGTGAATGCATATTCATAAAATCATATTGTTCCCAACCTCAAATAAATTATTCCTCTGATTAAATATGAATAGGTTTGCTTTGCTCTTACATAGAATGTCATCTTAATTCTGGATTTTGAGAGTCTAAATTCTTATTTCCAGGCCAAAAAAACTAGTTTTTCCAACTAGTTAGCAAAGTTGTTTATTTCGATAATCATGTGGTTGTGATTTTCTGTGTACTTTCTAGAAACAAGATAATTTGGGTGGTGAAAGACTGATTTCCTTGGAAATGGAAAAGCTTTTGAAACTAATTGCAAAATTAGTTGTCAAGATGTAGAAAAGACTACAAAATATTGTCTCAGTCTTCCAGGAACTAAAATGGTTGTCTATTTCACAAAGTGCCAAGGCAATTTGATAGGGAAGGGATAGTTTTTTTCAACAAAAGGAGTTTGGAAATCCATAAGGAAAAATTTTAAAAATCATTCCTTCACATAATACACAAAACTTAACTCAAAATGGATCACAGACTTAAATCTAAAAGCCAAAAAAGAAAGTAAAATGTTTATAATGAAGAAAGAATGATGGGGGATGATATGAGAAAAAGAATGAATGTATCTGGATCACTTTGCTGCACAGTAGAAACTGGCACAACATTGTAAATCAACTATACTTCAATTTAAAAAAAGAAAACATTCACTTGGTTTAGGAAAGAATTTTTAGCTATACAAAATGTATGAGTCTGAAAAGAAAAATTCAATAAATTACATAATAAAACCTATAAACTGTTTTTAAATGGGCACCACTTTAAAGATAAAAGACAAGCTAAAGATTAGAAAAATATTTGCATTTAGTTTATCTAAAAAAATAATTATACCCAAAATATAAAATAACCCTTAAAACTTAATAAGACAACAACAACCCAAATTTGAAATGGGCAAAAGAGTTTTGATCCAAGACGGTGACATAGGAGGCTCCCAAATTCATCTTTTCCCATGGACACACTGAATCTATAGCTACACACAGAACAATTCCCTATGAAATAAATCCAGAAACTAGTGTACCAATTATCACACACTGGGAGAATGAGAAAAAAAAAAAAAAAAACATCCACATTGATATGGGTCACTAGTGTATCCCTGAAAGGAACTTGTGCACATGTCTGACATCTGGTTTTTGCAGCTGCTGCCAGGGGACTCACCCTTTGATCATCTGACTCTGGTGGCCAATGAGGCTTGAATTCCAGGTTCTAAAGGACTACGTAGCAAAGAAAGAAATACTTCTTAATCAGCTCTTTCTCTACAACTCAGTGCAGAAGGAGCAAACAGAAATGCCCACTTACCAGCTTTTTCTGAAAGAAGACTTTTACATACTTGAAAAGGTGCTGTTTATGGGTCTGACATAATTTAGTATGCATCTGGGGACAGACTATGCTCCTCCCCAAAGGCCTGGAAGCCAGAAAAGACCACTCTGCATTTTCCCTGTAGTCAGCTTCAAATCACCATTATCTCCCTACAAGGATCTTGGGTACTTGTATGCATGTCTGGCACCTTGGCTTTTACAGCAGCTACAAGCAATAGACCCTTTGATCTCCTGGCTCTGGTGGACAACAGGGACTGGGTATGTGGGCTCCATAGGACTGTAGAAAACAAAGTAGTTTTTAATCCACTATCCCCCTCAAGTGTGCTCTGGACAAAAGAAGGAAACACAATTTGCCCATGGCCCAGTCTTCCTCTGAAAGAGATCCACTTGCATACTTTGGCAAAAGATACTGCCAAAAAGTATAGCCTTATCTAGAGGCTGAGAACCTCACTTCTGGGACAATGACAGTTCTTAGCATACTCTCAACTACTGGGAACCACCATGAACAGGGAAGATGCCTTGGACAACTACAAAGTTTGAGACTCAACCAAGAGCTGGACCAGGCTGAATGAAAAGGTTCAGCTCCTACATGAGACCACTCCATCAAGGGGGAAAAAAAACAGAAGGATATATTCCAAACAAAATAACAAGATAAAGTCTGTTTAAGAAATAGACCTAACAAAGATAAGTGATGTACTTGATAAAGAAGACTCAAAATAATGGTCATAAAGATGCTCACCCAGGTCAGGAGAAGAATTCATGAACTAAGTGAGAATTCCACAATGAGATGGAAAATATAAGAAAGTACCAAACAGGAGTTCCCGTCATGGCACAGTGGAAATGAATTCAACTAGGAACCATGAGGTTGTGGGTTCGATCCCTGGCCTCACTCAGTGGGTTAAGGATCCGGCATTGCTGTGAGCTGTGGTGTAGGTCACAGACGTGGCTCAGGTTTGGCACTGCTGTCACTTTGGCATAGGCTGGCAGCTGTAGCTCCAATTAGACCCCTGGCCTAGGAACCAATGCCGTGGGTGCAGCGCTAAAAAAGAAAAGACAAAAGACCAAAAAAAGAAAGAAAAAGAAAGTACCAAACAGAAATCTTGGAGCTAAGGAGCATAATAACTGTGCTGAAAAATTCAATACTAGGGTTCAATAGAAGACTTGAATACAGGGCAATGGAATTCATCCCATTAGAGAAGATAAAAGAACAAAAGACACTGAATATAGTTTAAGAGATTTATGGGACACCAATAAGTAGACAAATACATGCATTATAGAGGTCCCAGAAGGGAGACGAGTGAAAGAGGCAAAAAGCTTATTCAAAGAAATAATAGCTGAAAACTTTCCTTAACTGGGGAAAGAAATCCAGATCCAAGAAGTTCAGAGATAATTACAAATAAGATGAATTCAAATAGGCCCACACCAAGACACATTATAATTAAATCGTAAAAAGTTAAAGAAAAGGAGATAGTCTTAAAACCAACAAGAGAAAACAACTTGTTATATGCAAGAGAACCTCCATGTAACTATCAGAAGATATTCAACACAAACTTTGCAGGTCATAAGGGATTGGAATAATCTATTCAAAGTTCTGAAAGAAAAACACTGCTATCCAAGAATATTTTACCCAGAAAAGGTGTCCTTCAGAATTAAAGGAAAAAGAGTTTTCCAGACAAGCAAAAGCTAAGGGAGTTTATCACCACTAAACAGGCCTTACAAAAAAAAGTGCTAAAGGGGTTTTTTTCAAGCTGAAATAAAAGGGTGCTAATTAGTAACATAAAAATATATGAAAGTATGTATCTCACTGGTAAATGTAAATATATAGTCAAATTCAGAATACTCTCTAGTGATGGTGGGTAAATCACTTATAACTCTAGTATCCAAAAAAAAAAAAGTGGTAAAAATAACTAGACTACAAAAATAACTATAACTACAATAATCTGTTAATAGATACACAAAGTGAAAGATATAAACTGTGACATAAATAACATTAAATGGGGGGATAGAGTAAAAATAGGGCTTTAGTATGTATCATCTTAAAATAGATTATTATAAATACGTTTTATATAAGCTTCACGGTAACCACAAACCAAAAACCTATAATAGATACACAAAAGACAAAGAAAAGAAAATCTAGGCATAGCACTATAGAAAATCATCAAATCATAAAGGCAGAGATAAAAAGAAGGAACAAAGGAATTATAAAACAGTCAGAAAACAAAAAAAAAAAGGCCAGAGTAAGGACAAAGGAGCCAAAAATGGGGGAAGGATTGTCTCTTCAGTAAATGGTAAAACTGGACAGCCTCAAGCAAAAGAAGGAAACTAGACTCTTATACCATACACCAAAGTTAACTCAAAATGGATTAAAGACTAAAGTTGAAACCTGAAACTATAAAATTCCCAGGGGAAAAAAGTGGATAAGCTCCTGAACATTGATCTTACCAATGATTTTTGGATTTGACACAAAAAGCAAAGGCAACAAAAACAAAAATAAACAGGTAGGACTATCCCAAAGTAAAAAGCTCTTCCACAGTGAAGGAAACCATCAACAAAATGAAAAGGTAACCAAGTGAATGGGAGAAAATATTTGCAAATTGTATATTATATAGAGAGTTAATATTCAAAATACATAAGGAAATCAAACGACTCAATGAAAAAAACAATCTGGTTAATAAATGGAAAGAGGGAGTTCCATTGTGGCTCAGCAGTAACAAACCCAACTAGTATCCAGGAAGATGTGGGTCTGATCCCTGGCCTTGCTCAGTGGGTTGCCATGAGCTGTAGTGTAGGTCACGGATGTGGGTCATATCCTGCATTGCTATGGCTGTGGTACAGACCAGCAGCTACAGCTTTGATTCGACCCCTACCCTGGAACTTCCATATGCTGCAAGTGCAGCCCTAAAAGGCAAAAAAAAGAAAAGGCGGGGGGGAGAGAACTACATAGACATTTTTCAGAGAGGACATAGAGATGACCAATAGCTACATGAAAAAACAGAGGATCACAATGAGACAGCACCTCCCACCTGTTAAAACAGCTACTATCAAAAACAATGTTTTAGTAAGAATATGAAGAAAAAGAAACCCTGGTACTCTGTTGGTGGGAATGTAAATCCATGCAGTTACTATGGAAAACAGTAAGGAGGTTCCTCAAAAAATTAAAAATAGAACGACCGTATGACCAGCAATCTCATTTCCAGGTATATAATCAAAGTAAATGAAAACAGGATATTTACAAGATATCTACACTCCCATGTTCTGGTAGCATTATTCATGTTATTCAAGATAAAGAAATGACGTTAAGTGTCCATCACTGCATTAATGCAGAAAGATGAGTGGTCCATGTATATTCACATACACACACACAAATTACTCAGCCTTGAGAAAGAAGCCAAATCCTACCATTCGTGAAACATGGAGGAAATGTGAGGGCATTATGCTATGTGAAATAAGCCAGACAGAGAAAGACAAATACTACACAGTATCGCTTATATATGAAATCTGCTTTTTTTTAGTCCAACTCATAAAAATGCACAGTAGAAAAGTGGTTGACAGGTTTCTGGGGGGAAAGCAGGAAATAGAGAAGGGTAAAAGGTTACCAATTTTCAACTTCAAGATGATTAAAGTCTGAAGAGCTAATGTATAACATGGTGACTAGAGTTGATAACTGTACTGTAAAATCAAAATTTGCTAAAAGAGGAGAACTTAAATGTTCTCCCCCAAAAAAATTTAAAAGAGGGAGAAATAAATATATGAGGTTCTGGATATGTTAATTATCCTCATGGTAGTAATCTCTTCACAAAATATTTATCTATGAAATCACCAAGATGTACACTTAGTATCTTACCATTTTATTTGTTAATTTTATCTCAATAAATCTGGGAAAAAAAGCTGAACTTATATAAACACAAAGTAGACTGGTGGTTGTCATGGGGGAAAAGGGTAAATACTGGTCAAAGGTTATAAGTTTCCAGTTTTAAGGGAAATAAATTCTGGAGATCTAAGGTACATGGTAACTACAGTTAATAATACTGTGTTGTACACTCAAAAGGTACTGAAAATAAAACTTAAATGTTCCCACCAGAGCAGCAACAACAACAGAAAACAAATGGTATTTATGTGAGGTTAAAGATGTATTAACTAACTTCATTGTGGTAATCATTTTACAATATATATGCATATCAAATCACACGGCACAACTTAAACTTATACAGCTTATAAGTAAATTATATTTTAATAAAGCTTGTGGGGAAGTGGGCAAAATATTTAAAGACATATTTCACCAAAGAATATATATGAATGGCTCATAAACATAATAGAAGATACTCGGGAAGTTCTCGTTGTGGCTCAGCAGAAATAAACCCAACTAGTATCCGTGAGGTCTCAGGTTTGATTCCTAGCCCTGCTTAGTGGGTTAAAGGATCTGGTGTTTGTGAGTTCCCATTGTGGCTCAACAGTTAGCAAACCCAACTAGCATCCATGAGGACGCAGGTTCAATCCCTGTCTCACTCAGTGGATTAAGGATCCGGTGTTGCCATGAGCTGTGGTGTAGTCACAGACACAGCTAGGATCCTGCATTGCTGTGACTGGGGTGTAGGCCCAGCAGTTGCAGCTCCAATTCAACCCCTAGCCTAGGAACCTCCATACGCCACCAGTGCCACCCGAAAAAGACAAAAAAAAAAAAAAGATCTGGTATTGCTGTGAACTATGGTGTTTGTCAAAGACGCACCTTGGATCCCATGTTGCTATGGCTGTGGCTGTGGTATAGGCTGGCAGCTGTGGCTCCAATTTGACCCCTAGCCTGGGAACATCCGTATGCCACGGGCAAGGCCCTAAAAAAGCAAGAAGAAAAAAATGCTCAGCACCTTTAGTCACTGGATAAATATAAATTAAACTCACACACCCACTAAAATATCTAGATTCATAAAGATACACAATACTAAATGCTGGCAAGGATGTGGAGAAACTGAAACCATTATCCACTGGTGGTGGGAATGTGAAATGGCACTGTCAATTTGAAAAATCCCTTAGTTTTCAAAAGTTCAACATACACATACCAGATAATCTGGCAATTTCACATCTAGGAATCTACCCAAGAGAAATGAATACATATTATCAATACCAAAAATATTTATATAAATTTGAAAGCAAGATGACTTATAGTAGCCAATAGGGCAAACTATTCAAATATCCATCTAACAGTGAATGGATTTTTTTTTAATGTGATATACGCATACTATGGAATACTATTCAGCAATAAAAAATAAACTACTGATATAAGCTACAACATGGGTAAACATAAAAACAGAATGCTAAGTGAGACACTACATATGAAAGATTATATGTCATAAGATTTTTATGAAATGTGCAGAAAAGGCAAACTTATGGACAGAGAGCAGTCGGCTGTGAACAGGGACTGGGAATGAGGAACTTTTGGTGGCAATGGGGATGTTCTAAAACTTCATTGTGGTGATGGCTTCATAACGCTTTAAATTTACTAAAAATTGTTGAATTGTTGTATTATAATGGGCAAATTTTATGGTATGTAAATTAAACCTCCATAAAGCTGCTTTATTAAAAAGCTGTGCAGGAGTTCCCGTTGTGGCGCAGCAGAAGCGAATCTGACTAGGAACCATGAGGTTATGGCTTCAATCCATGGCCTTCCTCAGTGGGTTAAGGATCTGGCGTTGCCGAGAGCTGTGGTGTAGTTTGCAGACACGGTTCAGATCTGGCATTGCTGTGGCTCTGGCATAGGCCAGCAGCAACAGCTCCAATTAGACTCCTAGCCTGGGAACTTCCGTATGCCATGGGTGAGTCCCTAAAAGGACAAAAGACGACAAAAAAAAAAAAAAAAAAAAAAAAAGCTGTGCAAACTTCCATCTTTGCTTTGCTTTTGCTGACAATAAGCGATAAAAGTTCTTTCAAAAACTGAAATTCTGTCAACATTACAATGGGGAAACTATATACATGATTTTCTATTTGAAGTTTAAGCCACTGTTGACCAGTTTTCAAAATTACCCTTGCACTTGGCAGGTTAGAAATCTAAATAGCAGCATATGGAGTTCCTGTTGTGGGGCAGTGGTTAATGAATCTGACTAGGAACCATGAGGTTGCGGGCTGAGTCCCTGGCCTTGTTCAGTGGGTGAAAGATCCGGCGTTGCCGTGAGCTGTGGTGTAGGTTACAGACGCGACTCGGATCCCGCGTTGCTGTGGCTCTGGTATAGGCCGGTGGCTACAGCTCTGATTAGACCCCTAGCCTGGGAAACTCCGTACGCCGCGGAAGTGGCTCAAGAAATGGCAAAAAGACAAATAAATAAATAAATAAATAAAATAGCAGCATAATGAAGGCAAGAGGCATATTTGGCAGGTAAGTAATTATTTGAATGGACAGAGCAGAAAAGACTCTTGTCAAATCAACTCCAAAAGAAATGTTAGTACATAGGATCCTACAATTACAGATAGCATTGCATACTAACTTCACTAAACTATCAACCTTGCAAATATCTCAATCTGACTCTAGTGCAGTTCTCTTAGATCTACAAATCTTCTCATTGAGATTTCTTTCTTGAATAATTTAATATTGATGGTTTTAGCAATGATTTTACTGAGCACTTATAATATTCCAGTTACCATGCTAAGTATTTCACATTTAAAATTTCATTTCGTCTTGGCAACAATCTTGTTATGTAATTTTTTTTTTTTTTTTTTTTTTGTCTTTTTAGGGCTGCACCTGCAGCATACGGAGGTTCCCAGGTTAGGAGTCGAATCAGAGCTGTAGCCATCGGCCTAAGATACAGGCACAGCAACCCGGGATCTGAGCCTTGTCCCCAACCTATACCATAGCTCACGGCAATGCTAGATCATTAACCTACTGAGAAAGGCCAGGGATGGAACCTGTGTCCTCATGGATACTATTAAAATTCGTTTCCACTGAGCCACAACGGGAACTCCCTTGTTATGTGTTTTAGCTCCTTTTTACAGATATGGAAATTGAAGCTCAGAGATGCTAAATCTCAAGATTACACAGCTAACAGGCAACTTGATCTCCAAGTTGAGTTAGCAGTCCACTTGCTAAACCACAGAACTATGCTTTCTACCCTCTAAAAAAGCAAAACTACGCCGTGGCTTGAAAGAAAAACTATTGCCAGAGCATGTCACTGTGGACTCCTGCATACAAGCAAGAATGCCCACAATTGCTGGCATAATTCCATTGCGAATTTTGGAGTCAAATATAAAAGAGAATGTTATCAGCAGTAGGTGAAAATGAAGTTGATTCAGGCAGTTTTAAGTGACTTTGAACTATTTCCAGCTTTGAGCCCTTGTAACCATGAAAAGACCAAGTTTAAGACCGATGTCCAATTTAGGGCTGAGAACTCCTGAAAAACAGAGAATACGCTACACTCTTCATGTGTCTTACTTCATACACCCTCAAAACCAACTCCGTAAGTATTATTATCTTCAATTTACAGATTAAAAACCATAGGACTCTAAGAGGTCAATTGCCCCAAATCACACAATTAATAAGTGGAAAAGCCAGGATCTAATCCAAAAGTCCACTTTCTTTTCATTATACCACACTCAAAGCCCAGTCTTCTACCACTTATTTTAGAATCACTTTCCTCCAATCCAAAAAAAGCCTTCTTAGGTCTTCATCAAACAATTAGTATTCTCTAAAGCTCTCTCAGGTAATTCTGACTCATTCATTCAGTCCATTTCTTGAGCCCTCTTATGTATCTGTAGTCAGAGTTTCAGATAAAAGATGAATTAGATGACAGTCTAGTGGTAGAGAAAGTTGTGTAAAATAATTACAATAAGATGTGATAAATAAGCCTAAGGTACAATGCAAACACAGAGAAGGGAATATCTAAGTTATTTCTCCTATTCTTTCCTACCTATAATATCTTTAGGATAAAATATTCATTTCTTGCCTCACCTTTAAGGCCTTTAATTCCTCTGCTCACATTTATTTATTTTGCTCACATTTATTTTTAATTCAATATTGATTGAGCATCTGTTGTATGTATAAGAAGGCTATATAACATAATGGAAAGACGATGAACTTGGACTCAAATAGGTGACAGCACCAATCTATTCTCTATCACTTACTAGCTATGTAATTTGAGCACATAGCTTTACTTCCTTCAGCCTCGGTGGACTTTTTTTTTTTTGTCTTTTCTAGGGCCGCTCCCACAGCATATGGAGGTTCCTTAACCTATGAGCGTGGCCAGGGATCGAACCCGCAACCTCATGGTTCCTAGTCGGATTCATTAAGCCATGAAGGGAACTCCTCAGTGGACTTTTTAAGTCAAAATTTTATTGGGCCTAATTTACATAAAATAAGATTTTTCCATTTTTAAGTACAGAGTTTGATGAGTTCTGGGAAATGTCTACACTCATATAACAATAACATAGTCAAAATATAGAACATTTCCACTGTCACAGAAAAGTTATTTGAAAATGTTTATAACAGGTTTTTCACAGTAGCCCTGAACTGGACCCCAAATAGCCATCATTAGCTAAATGGATTTTACAAAAGTTCTCTTCTGCCACTTCCTAGTCAATCCCACCTCAGACTCCAAACCTCAGCCAACCACTGTCTGCTTTCTGTCAAAATAAATCAGATTTTTAATAGAATCTCATATAAATAGAATCATATAGTATGTACTCTTTTTTTTTTTTTTTTTTTTTTTTGCTATTTCTTGGGCTGCTCCTGCGACATATGGAGGTTCCCAGGCTAGGGGTCTAATCAGAGCTGTAGCCACCGGCCTATACCAGAGCCACAGCAATGCGGGATCCGACCCGCGTCTGCAACCTACACCACAGCTCACGGCAACGCCGGATCCTTCACCCACTGAGCAAGGCCAGGGACTCAACCCGCAACCTCATGGTTCCTAGTCGGATTCGTTAACCACTGCGCCACGACGGGAACTCCAGTATGTACTCTTTTGTATCTGGTTTATTTTGTCCAGCATAATGTTTTTGAGATTGATTTATGGTGTTTCATATAGTTTCTTTTTATGGTGAGGTATTCCATATAGATATACCACAATCTGTTTATCTACTCATCAACTGATGGATATTTCGGACCCAGTTCAAGGCTGCTATGAATAAAGCTGCCATAAACACTATTTTGTTTCACTTGCTTTTCTTTTTGGCTGCTCCATAACATATGAAGTTCCAGGCCAGGGATGAGATCTGAGCCACAGTTGCAACCTTCGCCCTCGCTGTGGCAACAACAGACCCTTTAATCCACTGTGCCAGCCAGGGATCAAACCTGGTGCTGCAGAGAATCCACCCATCCCATTGCACCACAGTGGGAACTCCTCAACACTCTTATACAATGTTTTGTGTGAACAAAGTTTGTCATTTCTCTTGGGCACATACTCAAGTAGAACGGCAAGTTCAGGTAAACAGGAGTTTAACTTTTTGAGAAACTACCAAACTACCTTCCAAAGTGGTTATACCATTGTACATTCCCACTAGAATGGCACAAGTTCCTGTTAACATTAGTTATTGTGACCTAGCTAAAGCGGGGTAATGGTATCTCCTTGTGGCTTTAATTTACATTTCCCTAATAACTAAAGATGGTAAGCGTATTTTAATGGGCTTGTCATTCAAACATTTAATTTTGCAACATGTCTTAAAAATATTTCGTTCACCTTTTTATTGGGTGGGTGATCTGTCTTCTTATTCTACAGTTGTTAAGACTTTTTAAACTATGAATAAGTCCTCTGTCAGATGTATGTATTTTCTCCCAGTCTGTGGCTTTCTTTTTCATTTTCTTCACAGAATCTTTTGAAGGACAGATTTTTTAGCTTTGATGAAGTTCAATATATCAACTGTTTCCTTTATACTTCGGGGGTCCTAAGAAATTTTTGTCTGTTTTATGATCACAAGAAATTTCCCCTACGTCTTTTTTCTAGAGGTTTCATATTTTCACTTCTTATGCTTAGGTCTATGATCCATTTTGAGTTCATATTTCTGTATCATGTGAAACAAGCACCACAGTTCATCTTTCCACTTAGCTATCCAGTTATTCTAACACCATTTGTTGAAATGACTATCATTTCCCCCACAGAGGTTTTTTGGCACTTTTGTCAAAAATCAATTTACCCTATATTTGGGATCTATATTTCTGGACTCCCTATTCTGTTCCACTGATCCATTCTTATGACAATATCACATTGTCTCAATTATGTTAGCGTTATAATTAGTTTTGTAATTAAGTACTGCAAGTCCTCTAACTTGGTTCTGTTTTTTTTCAAAATCGCTTTTATTCTAGGTTGGTTTTTTTTTTTTTTGCATTTCTATATAAATCTTAGAATCAGCTTGTCGATTGCTTTTTAAAATTCTGAGATTTTTATTTAGATTACATTTTAGTTATAGAACAGCTTGAGAAGAATGGACATCTTAACAATACTGAATTTTCCAATCAAGCAACATGGATCATCTTTCCAGTTATATGTCAAAGCCAGACATTCTATGGGCTCATCTTCCCAGTGCAGGAACCACACACTGGGGAGTCCCATAGACACCTTGAACCCCGTGGAGCAAATCTCTGCAATTGCGACTATCCTCTCATTTGTGGGCAGCCTACCCATGCATGTGGGTCTTGTCTACACCATGTCTCCACCACTCCTATCTATCTCCCTGTGGTTCCTTCTTCATTAGTTGTGGAAATTCTTTTTGACTAGCCTTTAGGTCATTCTCATAGATAGCTGCTCTATAAATAGTTGTAATTTTGGTGTGCCCATGGGAGGAGGGGAGATCATGATCTTCCTATTCTGCCAATCTGGCCACCTATCCTCAATCTTTTTAAATAGTATAATCAGGCAACCAAAGAACTTAGGTCCTCTCCTGTTCCCAGGATTTGTTGTTTCATTTGTTGTAGTTGTTTGTTCTGGTGACTAGCTGAATTGATTTTGTAAAGTCTGTATTTTCTGTCATGTGTGCCCTTGAGGTCTCCATTTGCTTAGTGGCCAGCTAACAATTAAAGATTTTGTTAATCCAAAAAAAAAAAAAAAAAAAAAAAACTCTCCCAGCCTGCAGAAGAGCTCTTGTGTACTGGGCCTTATCTTCAACATTAAACCAGGAAATTTACAAATCTGCATTAGCCTTTTCTTCCTGGTTCTATGCCTCAAGGTCAGCCAAAGGTAAGACCTTAGGGTCAACTCAGATCTTTACTGAATATGTGCAGAGCTATACACATGCACTTGGCCTTCTAGTTCCATAGGAATATATTAGAGGTCTTCAAAGTCCTTATTCTCCAAAGTACCTCATTCTCCAGACTTTCCTCTCAAGCTTTCCTAAGTTTATTTGCCCCAGCTGTTAACCACTGCATCTGATAGCAACAACTAAACATTTGCCTGTAAATGTTTTTTGACAAATGCTGCAGGATAGCCATTTTAGTAGTGGATGAGTCTCAGCTGGGTGGCCTTTTGAGCCAGTCTGTACCAGTCAGTATTCCAGAGAGCCACCTGTTAAGTCAAAACAAATAAGCACATTTTTTTTTTTTTTTTTTTTTGCAAATGAGATATATTCCCTTAACTCCATTACCTAGAGTGGGAATAAAAGATTTTATTTTCAAGATACCACTGATCTGGGGAACATGAGATGGCACCCATGACATAGCCACATTGCTAAAAAGCTTTTAATTTCCAGAGTTCTGAAAAAGTTGATTCTGAAAGGTTTTTTTTAATTTTTTTGGGGGGGGGCATTTCTTGGGCTGCTCCCCTGGCATATGGAGATTCCCAGGCTAGGGGTCCAATCAGAAATGTAGCCGCCGGCTAGAGCCACAGCAACACAGGATCCGAGCTGAGTCTGCGACCTATACCACAGCTCACGGCAACACCAGATCCTTAACCCAGTGAGCGAAGCCAGGGATCGAACCAGCAACCTCATGGTTCCTAGTCGGGTTCGTTAATCACTGTGCCACAACAGGAACTCCAGATGCTGAAAGTTTTTGCCAGTGTTTTTATTTATTTTGAAGAGGAATGAGCTTTTAGTGTTCCTTACTCCACCATTTTTCCAGCTGTAGGTTTTTCTTTTTTTTTTTTTTTTTGTCTTTTTGCCATTTCTTGGGCCACTCCTGTGGCATATGGAGGTTCCCAGGCTAGGGGTCGAATCGGAGCTGTAGCTGCCAGTCTACGCCAGAGCCACAGCAACGCAGGATCCGAGCCGCGTCTGCAACCTACACCACAGCTCACAGCAACGCCGGATCGTTAACCCACTGAGCAAGGGCAGGGATCGAACCTGCAACCTCATGGTTCCTAGTCAGATTCATTAACCACTGCGCCACAATGGGAACTCCAGGTTTTTCATAGATGTTAATCTTTACAGATTTTCTCTATTCTTGTTCTAACAATGATTGAAAGTGCAGTTTAGAAATCTCTTGTACTTATCCACTTCTTTCAGTTTCTGCTTCATGAATTTTGAAGTTCTGCTAGTAGTTGCCTACTTATTTAAGGTGGTTATTTTCCCAATGTATTGGCCCCTTTATCATTGCAAAATATCTCCTGAGGCCTACATTGCCTGATATTTGTTATAGACATTCTGTCTTTCTTATGATTAGTGCTTGATACTTGTTTTTACTTTTATCCCATGTCTTTAAAGTGATTTCTTATAGATAGTATATGGTCCAGCTTTTCATTTCCATTTTGTCTGCAATGAAACTGTTTAAATCTAAAACCTGGTTATTTGCTATCTGAGGTATCTTTTCTCTGATCTGGTTTTTTTTTTTCCTCCTCTTTTCATGTTCTGATTTTAATTACTAGTTGTTTTTTTAAGTACTCTACTTTATCTTCACAATTGGCTTATTAGCCATATTTATTTGTTTTGTTCTTTTAGTGATTTTTCTAAGTTTTACATCTTTCTTACAGTGGCACTTATTGTGCCACTTCCTATGAAGTATAAATCCTACAATGGTTTACTTACAATTGTCTCCTTTAGTGTTTCATATTATTACTGTTAATATCCCATGATACACAATTATGATTTTTTCATTAGATAATCAAGTATCTTTAAAGAAATTTTAAAATAAGCAGTACATTTTTTATTTTTCCCATTCATTTAACATTTTCATTGTTTTTTGTGGATGTGCACAGATCCAAATTTCAATCTTGTATTTTTTGCTTTCTTCTTATGGAATTTTCTTTGACATTTCATTTTTTAGTTTTTGTGAGGGATTTTTTTTTTCTCTTTTTGTCTTTTTAGGGTCACACCCTAAAAAGCTCCCAGGCTAGGGGTCAAATCAGAGGTAGCCACCAGCCTATGCCTACAGCCACAGCCACATCAAAGCCAGATCCAAACAGTATCTGCAACCTACACCACACCACAGCTCAAGGCAATGCCAGATCCTTAACCCACTGAGAAAGGCCTAGGATTGAACCCAGGTCCTCATGGATATTAGTCAGGTTTGCTACTGCTGAGCCACAACAGGAACTCCCTGACTATTTCTTACAGCGTAAGTCTGCTTATAATCAATTCTCCCAAAACTGGTTTTGTTTGTCTGAAGTAAATCTCTTTTTGCCTTCATTTTTGAAGGATGCTTCTACTGGATAAAAGAATTCTAGTGTGACAGAACTTTTTTGTTCTTTAATCAATTTTAAGATGTCATTGAATCATCTTGCTTACATAGTTTCTGACAAGACATCTGTGTTTTTGTTTCTCTGGCTACTTTCAGGATTTTCTCTTTACCACTGCTTTTCAACAATTTAATTACAACGTGCCTCAGTGTGATTTGTCTCATGTTCATCGAGCTTCTCAAATCTAGAGTTTCCATCAAATTTGGAAAATGACAATAATTATTGAACACTGTTGTTGTAACACTTGGCAATTACTTACATATGAGCTTAAAACAACACCTTGCATATAGTACTCAACAATGAAATTACTTTCAGATCTGTGCCAGACACACAGTGAGAAAAAGAAAAAAATGATAGAATCTATCCTCCAAGAACTCAAAATGCATTAAATTTTTAATTCTTAAAAAACTCCTGGGAGTTCCCACTGTGACCCAGCCATAACGAATCTAACTAGTATCCATGAGGATGCAGGTTTGATCCCTGACCCTGCTCACTGGGTTAAGGATCTGGCATTGCCTTGAGCTGTGGTATAGGTTGCAGATGCTGCTAGGATCCGGCATTGCTGTGGCTGTGGTGTAGGCCAGCAGCTGCAGCTCCAATTAAACCTATAGCCTGGGAATTTCCATATGCTGCAGGTGCAGCCATAAAAAGACAAAAAAAAGGTCCCATATTTATAAAATGTCCCACATTTACCAGTTATATAGTTTGGATTTTTTTTTTATTCCTTCTTTTGCCCACTTTCTACATTTTCCTTCTTGTCCCCTACATATCAACATTTCTTTACATAGCAAGATGTTACATCCCACTGAAGTCCCTAGTCATGACTTCCTTCTCAGAAGCCCATTACGATTTTCATTGCAAGAAACAGGTGAATGAAAAAAACTGCACCCAGAGTTCCTGCCATGACATAGCAGAAACAAAGCCAACTAGGAACCATGAGATTGAGGGTTTGATCCTTGGCCTCGCTCAGTGGGTTAAGGATCTGGCACTGCCGTGAGCTGTGGTGTAAGGTGCAGACGTGGCTCGGATCCTGTGTTGCTGTGGCTGCGGCATAGGCCGGCAGCTGTAGCTCTGAAATGACCCCTAGCCTGGGAACCTCCATATGCCGTGGGTGCAGCCCTAATAAACAAAATAAATAAATAAATAAAATATAAGTTAAAAAATTAAAACTTAAAAAAAAGAAAAAGAAAAAACTGCACCCAACTAAATCAAGCCAATTAGGAATATACAATTGTACATACGCACACAGCTCAAACATCTATAAACTATCTCAATTTAGAGCATGTGTCGTAAGTCACATTCATCCATACAAGTACACACCTACAACTTTCTGTCTGATTTCAGATAACCCTCCTTCTACCACTTCATAATGACTCACAAGTTGCCATCCTTGTAACATCTATTCCCACAAGGAAACCATGGGTCTTTTTTCAAGGTAGAGTATCATTATAAGAAAAAAAAATCTGTTTTTTATACTAATACTTCAACTCTAAATATTTCAAGGGTATATGGGTTTCCCACACCACACAGTTCACCAATTCTCTGTGGACACCAACTAGATGCCCTACAATTCAATTAAATTCTCACACTGTCTATCTGGAGTTAGTCTCAGATCCCACAGATTAAGGGCTCAGTCTCATAATACTGCCCCTCACCCCAACTTCAGATGCTAATGATGAATCTGGATTGTCACCTGTGCTTCTGAGTGACCACTTACAAATTGGAGGTTCCTACGACCTTTTATTCTGGTTCCATAATTTGCTGGAATGGTTCACAGAACTCAGGAGAAGTTTACTTAACAGATTGCCAGTGTATTATAAAAGGATACAACTCAGGAATAGGCAGATAGAAACGACACACAGGGCAAAGTGTGGTAGGTGGAATCTGAGCTCATGTGTCCTCTCCAGGACCCTCTACCTGGCCCTCCCTGCTCCATCATGTATTCATCAATCCAGAAGCTCTCCAACCCCAGTACTTTAGGGACTTTATAGAGGTTTTATTACATAAACATATTTGATTAATCATTGGCCACTGGTGATTGAACTCAATCTAGGGTCCCTCCCCACTCCCCAGAGGTCAGGGGTTAGGCAGAAAGCCCCAGCCCTTTATCAGATGATTGTTTTATTGGGAAATAGCCCCCATCCCTAGGCTATCCAGAAGTCCCCATCCACGCATCATCTCATTAACATACAAAAATTCTTATTACTTTGGAGATTCAATGGCTTTTAGAAGCTGTAGTCTAAGAAAAGGGGGGAAGAGGCCAAATATTTATTTATTGTGTTACAGCTATATTTACCTATTTCTTAACCAAGTGAGGGCTTTTATTTTATTTTTCTGCTTTTTTTTTAGGGCCACACTCCTCGGCATATGGAGGTTCCCAGGCCAGGGGTCAAATCAGAGCTACAGCTGCTGGCCTACACCACAGCTCCAGCAACACCAGATCCTTAACCTGCTGAGCAATGCCAGGGATTGAACATGCAACCTCATTGTTCCCAGTCAGATTCGTTTCCGCTGCGCCACGATGAGAACTCCTGAAGTGAGGATTTTTAATCTTCCTATGGTAACTTAGTAGTGCTGGGATGGTCAGAAAAAAGTTCATGATGACTATGGTAGAATAAATAGTGTAAAGCATGGGAGTTCCCGTTGTGGCTCACAGGTTAGGAACCCAACTAGTATCCAGGGATCCCTGGCCTTGATCAGTTGGTTAAGGATCTGGCATTGCCACAGCTGGTCACAGATGCAGCTCGGATCTGGCGCTGCTGTGGGTGTGGCATAGGCTGGCAGCTACAGCTCCAATTCTACCTCTAGGCTGGGAAACTTCCACATGCCACAGGTGCAGCCTTAAAAAGACATTTAAAAAAAAAAAGAATGTAAGGCACAGTGAGGAGTGTTACAAAGCCAGAGTCCAAGGCACAGTGAGGAGTGTTACAGAGCCAGAGTCCGGAACAGTCACTGGTGAAAGCAAAAGAGCTAGTATCCTCAAAACACTCTGTAGGGAGTACCTGACTGTGCTTTTTACTTCTTGGTTCCTGCCTATTGTCTGAGTCTGATCTCTAGCCTTCCTACAGTTCCTCTAAGGTGTCTTATATCCTTTCAATAAATCCCTTTTCTTATGTAAGTTACATAGTATTAGACTGCTATTTTTAACCAAGAACTCTAATTTCAGGAGTCATCTATTTCTGGACTTAATCTCTGTCACATCAGAAATTATCTTGATAAATCAATTATAGAAGACTTAAAAGTTAAATTTTTGTGTGCTAATTAATCAGGTAGATTCTTCAAATGCTTGAATAAGTATGTCCTCTTTTAAATTTGAAACTGAATCCCGTAATGCTACTATATATGAAAATTAGAACTCAGGTCAGTTAGAATAAATTTCTTCCATCCAGTAACTGACACTTTTCAGAACTTAGGATGTAAATTTTGTTACTTTTATAAAGGTAAGAGCTAATTTAAAAAACTCGGAGTTCCCGTCGTGGCGCGGTGGTTGGCGAATCCGACCAGGAGCATGAGGTTGCAGGTTCGATCCCCGCCCTTGCTCGGTGGGTTGGGGATCCGGCGTTGCTGTGAGCTGTGGTGTAGGTCGCAGACGCAGCTCGAATCCCACGTTGCTGTGGCTGTGGCATAGGCTGGCGGCTACAGCTCCGATTGGACCCCTAACCTGGGAGCCTCCATGTGCCGCGGGAATGGCCCGGGAAATGGCAGGAAGACAGGAAAAAAAAAAAAAAAAAAACTTGCTATATTCAACTAACTGGTTTCCATATAAAATTTTAATGGAATTCTTTGCATAAACTTTGTCAAACAAATGATTTCAATACCAATTATACACATTATCAGCTTCAGAGAATTTTTGTTTGCCTATTTTGTCTTTTTTTTTTAAGGGCTGCACCCATGGCATATGGAGGTTCCCAGGCTAGGGGTCTAATCCAAGCTGCAGCTGCTGGCCTATACCAGAACCACAGCAATGCCAGATCCAAGCCATGTCTGTGATCCACACCACAGCTCACAGCAACGCCGGATCCTTAACCCACTGAGTAAGACGAGGGATCAAACCCGCAGCCTCATGGTTCCTAGTCAGATTCATTTCCACTGCACCACAATGGGAACCCCAGCTTCAGATAATTTAATAAAATTTTTCATTGTATTGTATATCATGACCTCTTGCTTCTCCCTCTAGTCTTATGGTTTTAAAAACAGTACTCTGACTTCTCCCAAATTTAAACTTCAATTCTTGACATATCCCTTACACCCCAGATTTCTATATCCAGCTATACACTTAATATACCCACATTAGTGTCTGGTAAGTATCTCAAATTTCACACCTCCAAAACCATACTCTAAGATCTCCCACTCCACCCATTAAATATGCTGCTTTCCCAGATTTCCTCATCTCTGAAAATAGGAATGCCATACTACCAGACATTGAGGCAAAAACAAACAAAAAAAATCTCCTCCTTAACTTTCCTATTTTTCTCATAGCTGACACCAAATCTATTAGAAAATCTCAGTATCTCAGTAGGTCTACCTTCAAAATCTAGAATCTGACCACTTTTCACCACTCTCCCTGATCCCACACCCTGATCTAAACCAAAGTCATCTCTATCTGATCTCCTAAATTATCTCTTCCATTTTCTTCCTTTCATCCTTCTTTTTTGGTTCCCAACACAGAGAGCAGACCATTTTAAATATAAGGCAGAGAGGAGTTCCTATCATGGCTCAGTAGTTAATGAATCCAACTAGGAACTATGGGGTTGTGGGTTCGATCCCTGGCCTTGCTCAGTGGGTTAAGGATCCAGCATTACCGTGAGCTGTGGTGTAGCTCACATACACAGCTCAGATCCCATGTTGCTGTGGCTGTGGTGTAGGCCGGCAGCTACAGCTCCAATGAGACTCCTAGCCTGGGAACCTCCATATGCCATGGGTGTGGCCCTAGAAAAAACAAAAAGACAAATAAATAAATAAATAAATGGCAGATCACATCATTCTTCTCAAACTCTCCAACAGATTCCTAGCTCACTACAATAAACGTCAAAGTCCTTATACTGGCCAACAAAGCTATATATAATCAGTCCTCCTACCATAACCAAGCTCATTTCCTAGCACTGTCTCTGAATCAAGAGTGACTGATTGGGTTGGAGTTTTTTTATTGTTGTCATTGTTGTTGTTTTATAAAGTTCCATGAGATGTTTCTATATCTTGGAGAATAATCCCATGTTGGTCACTTCATTTACAAAGAACTTCTCCCATCACACTGGACTCTTATTATTCCTGGAATAATCTATATATGTGCTTGCCTCAAAGTCCTTTGCACTTGGCTCCTTCTTCTGTAGCTAGTCATACAACTCATTTCCTCAAACCCTTCAAGTCTGTACTCAAATGTCCCTCTAAACAGAACATTACTTTAATAAAGATGATTCAAGATCTCAGAAATAAATTGGAGGAAAAGATTGATAAATTATAAGAAACACTGAGCAAAGAAAGAGAAGATTTAAGGATTAAGCACGCAGAGATGCAAAATACAATAACTGAAACAAAAACTTCATTAGAAGCAACGAAAAAAAGAATACAGGCAACAAAAGAATAATTGAGGTGAAAATCACTGATGAGAAACAAAAAAAGATAAAAAAGACTGAAAAGAAATGAAAGTCTAAGAGAACACTGGGACAATGTTAAATGCACCAACAGCCATATTATAAGGTGCCAGAAGGAGAAGAGAGAGAGAAAGGGCCAGAAAAAAAATATTTGAAGAGATAATGGCCAAAAAACTTTCCTAACATGGGAAAGGAATCACTCACTCAAATCCAACGTAGTTTTGGAAGTCCTAGCCACAGCAATCAGAGAAGAAAAAGAATAAAAGGAATCCAAATTGGAAAGGAAGAAGTAAAACTATCACTGTTTCCAGATGACATGATATTATACCTAGAAAATCCTAAAGACACTACCAGAAAACTGTTAGAGCTCATCAGTGAACTTGGCAAGGTTGTAGGATACAAAATGAATACACAGAAATTGATCACATTTCTACATGATAACAACAAAAGATCAGAGAGAGAAATCAGGGGAACAATCCCATTTACCATCACATGAAAAAGAATAAAATCCCTAAGCATAAACCTATCTAAAGAGACAAAAGACATATATTCTGAAAACTATAAGACACTGATGAAATATATCAAAGATGACACAAACAGATGGAAAGACATACCATGTTCTTGGATTGGAAGAATCAATATTATCAAAATGACTATACTACCTAAGGCAATCCACAGATTCAATGCAATCCCTATCAAATTACCAAGGACATTTTTCACAGAAATAGAACAAAATATTTTAAAGTTTGTTTGAAAGCACAAAAGGCCCAGAGTATCCAAAGCCATCCTGAGAAAGAAAAATGAAGCTGGAAGAATCATACTCCCTGATTTTGGACTATACTATAAAGCTACAGTCATCAAAACAGTCACATTTCTATATTCTAACAATGAAATATTAGAAAAAGGAATGCAAAAATACAATACCTTTTAAAATTGCACCCCAAAAAATCAAATACCTGGGAATAAACCTGACCAAGGAAGTGAAAGATTTATATGCTAAGAACTATAAAACATTAATCAAGGAAATTAAATGTAAAGAAATGGAAAGATATCCCATGCTCCTGGGTTGGAAAAATTAATATTGTAAAAATGGCCATACTACCCAAAGCAATCTACAGATTCAATGCAATCCCTATCAAATTACCCATGACATTTTTCACAGAACTAGAACAAACAACCCAAAAATTTATATGGAACCACAAAAGACCCAGAATTGCCAAAGCAATTCTGAAGAACAAAAACCAAGCAGGAGGCATAACTCTCCCAGGCTTCAGGCACTATTATAAAGTCATCAAGACAGTGTGGTACTGGTGCCAAAACAGATATACAGACCAATGGAACAGAGCAGAGAACCCAGAAATAAACCCAGACACTTAACGGTCAGTTAATCTTTGACAAAGGAGGCAAGAATATAAAATGGGAAAAAGACAGTCTTTTCAGTATGTGGTGCTGGGAAACCTGGACAGCTGCATGCAGATCAATGAAACTAGAACACACCCTCACACCATGCACAAAAATAAACTCAAAATGGCTGAAAGACTTAAATGTAAGACCAGACACCATCAAACTCCTCTAAGAGAACATAGGCAAAACATTCTCTGACATCAACCCTACAAATGTTTTCTCAGGTCAGTCTCCCAAAGCAACATAAATAAAAGCAAAAATAAACCAATGGGATCTAATCAAACTGACAAGCTTTTGCATAGCAAAGGAAACCAAAAAGAAAAAGGCAATTTACAGAATGGGAGAAAATAGTGTCAAACGATGCATGTGACAAGGGCTTAATCTCTAAAATATACAAACAACTTATACAACTCAAAAGCAAAAAAAGCCAACAACCCAATGGAAAATGGGCAAAAGACCTGAATAGACATTTTTCCAAGGAAGATAGACAGATGGCCATCAAGTACATGAAAAAATGCTCAACATCCCTGATTATTAGAGAAATGCAAATCAAAACTACCATGAGATACCACCTCACACCAGTAAGAATGGCCATCATTAATAAGTCCACAAATAACAAATGCTGGAGGGGGTGAGGAGAAAAGGGAACCCATTGTACTGTTGGTGGGAATGTGAGCTGGTACAACCACTATGGAGATCAGTATGGAGGTACCTTAGAAAACTATATGTAGAACTACCATATGACCCAGCAATCCCACTCTTGGGCATATATCCAGACAAAACTTTCCTTAAAAAAGACACATGCACCCACATGTTCATTGCAGCACTATTCACAATAGCCAAGACATGGAAACAACCCACATGTTCATTGACAAATAATTGGATTAGGACGATGTGGTATATATACACAATGGAATACTACTCAGCCATAAAAAAGAACAGACTAATGTCCTTTGCAGCAACATGGATGGAACTAGAAACTCTCATACTGAGTGAAGTAAGTCAGAAAGAGAAAGACAAATACCATATGATATCACTTATATATGGAATCTAATATATGGCACAAATGAACTTTTCCACAGAAAAGAAAATCATGGACTTGGAGAATAGACTTGTGGTTGCCAAAGGGGAGGGGAAGGGAGTGGGGTGGATGGGGTGCTCAAGGTTAATAGATGCAGACTATTGCCTTTGGAATGGATTAGCAATGAGATCCTGCTGTGTAGCACTGGGAACTATGTCTAGTCACTTATGATGGAGCATGACAATGTGAGAAAATAGAATGTGTACACATATGTGTAACTGGGTCACCATGCTGTACAATGGAAAACTGACAAGACATTGTAAACCAGGTATAATGGAAAAAATAAAAATCATTATATAAAAAAACAGGAGTTCCCGTCGTGGCGCAGTGGTTAATGAATCCGACTAGGAACCATGAGGTTGCGGGTTCGGTCCCTGCCCTTGCTCAGTGGGTTAACGATCCGGCGTTGCCGTGAGCTGTGGTGTAGGTTGCAGACGCGGCTCGGATCCCGCGTTGCTGTGGCTCTGGAGTGGGCTGGTGGCTATAGCTCCGATTCAACCCCTAGCCTGGGAACTTCCATATGCTGCGGGAGCGGCCCAAGAAATAGCAACAACAACAACAAAAAGACAAAAAAATTAAAAAATTAAAAAAAATAAATTAGTGAAATCCTTAGGAAAATATATCATAAAGGATAATTATATTGGTAGAAATACATTTTTAAGTGGTAATTTTAAATTTCTCAAAACATCTGAGAGACAATCAAGAATTCTAGCAGGATCAAGTATAAAAAATGAGAACAACAACTTAGAAGTTTTCTACATTAAATACTAGAAGCTAGGTCATACTATTAACAGAGATTCGTATTTTTATTCTGATAAATTTTCATAATATTGAAAATATCCTAAATTTCTTTCCTATTATCAGCAATAATAATACATTAAATACTAGAAGCTAGGTCATCCTATTAACAGAGATCCATAATTTTATTCTGATAAATTTTCATAATATTGAAAATATCCCAAATTTCTTTCCTATTATCATCAATAACCTCAAAAAGGGACATTACATGTAAACAAGTAAAATCTGCATATTTTAACAGGTCTAACCATTTTAAATGATGCTGTTTTAATCACTGCATACCAGCAAATTCCAAGAGATTGTCTGGCAACAGAGTAGCATAATTAACCTAATGTACTTTTCCGACCTCACAAATCACATTCTTCAATGCCCTGAGCTCTTGGCACAAGGACCCTAACAAAACAAATGCAAAATTCTCACTGAATTAACTGTAAAATATTGCAAACACAAGAACCTCTTTTTAAATGAGTATCTTTTAAACATAGTACTTGTCACTTAAGAATCTAATGATTTTGACTTTAAACAAAAAGGAAAACGTTAATGCAGTTAGCTTGCCAAAACTTAAAAGGCAACCATCAACTGTAAATTAGTTTTTCCCTTATTCACCAAATTATATTAGCTTCTAGTATATTCCATGAACTCTAGTAAGCACTGGGATTAGAGGAGTGAACAGCACAACCAAATCCCTGCCCTCAGGAGATTACATTACAGTTGGGAGGGAAAGATCACAAGTAAATAAATACTGATAGGTACAATAAAGAAAAATTAATGTAAGAAAAAAGAGTAAGGGAAGAAGGTAGATATTTTAGACAAGGGGGTCAGAAAAGACCTAAGGAGACAGTAACTGGAAGTACCTGAAGGAGTTGAAAGAAAACAAAGGAAACAGATGCCCTGAAGTGGAAACCTTCTACAAGGAAAAACTCAAGGCCAACATGATTGGAGGGGCAGTTGGCAATGCTGAGACTATTAGAAGAGGTGAGAGAGAAAGCCAGGAGTCAAAATATCTAAGGTCTTACAGTCACGATAAGGACTTTAAATTTTGTTTTGAAGGTGATTAAGAAGTCAGCGGAGGATTTTTTTTTTTTTTCCTGCTTTTTAGGGCTGTACCTGCAACATATGTAAGTTCCCAGGTTAGGGGTCGAACTGGAGTTGCAGCTGCCAGCCTATTCCACAGCCACAGCAATGCACGATCCGAGCCTAGTCTGCAACCTACATTGCAGCTCACGGCAACACCAGATACTTAACCCATGGAGCGAGACCAGGGATCAACCTGCATCTTCATGGATACTAGTCAGGTTCATTTCCACTCAGCCACAACAGGAACTCCCAGGATTTTTTAAAATAGTGAGATCAATTACCTTTGGGTTTCAAAAGGTTGCTCTGGATACTATGCAGAGATCAGATTTGGGCAAGAGTGAAAACGAAGGGCTATCAGGAAGCTACTGCAGTGGACCAGTTAAGAGACTAAGGTGGCTTAGACCACGATGGTATGATGGAGATGGTAAAAACTAGTAGGATTTCAGACTTAATTTGAAAATTTGGCAATAGGACTTGCAAATGGATTAGATTAAGTTGTGAAAGAAAGAGAAAATCCATGATGACTCCTGGGTTTCTGGCCTGAGTAACTGGGGAGATGATGACGACACTTACTGAGATAGTGAAGACGAAGAACAGGTTGGCTGGGGGAGGAGACAGAAGCCAGCGTCCAGTTTTGGACATGCTAGTTTTGAGATGCTTGATAGACATCTAAGAGAAAGATATTAAATAGGCAACAGGAGACCTAGAAGTCAGACTTAAGTCTGAGAGTCATCAGCCTATAGATGACATTTAAAACCATGGGACTGAATGAGACTATATAAGCAGTGGGTATAGAGAGGGAAAAAAGAGACCTGAGACTTTAGCCTAGGGTCCTTAAACATTTAAATCAGGAAAGAACATGGTAGAAGAAGGTGGACATGTTTGGGTACATCAAATGCTGCTGAGAAGTATGATAAATCCTGAAAATTAACCAATGAATTGAAACATGGAGGTCTCTAGAACCTGCCAAGTATCATCTCATTAGCACAGAGAAGACAGAAACCTAATTTGGAGCAACTTCAAGAGAAAATTAGAGACGAAGAAGCACAGACTGAATATAAACAACTTTGATAAATTTTGCTCTAACGGGGATTAGAAATATGAGAGAAGGACTACATAACAGGACTTGTGGCCTTAAAGCAGAAAGATGTAGTCACTGCTAAATCATGGCCCAGAAGGAAGGTGACCAGGAGAATAAATATCCCCACCTCTCTTTCACTCCTCCACCATTTCTGATCTCCAGTAAGTACCTCCTATTGGCCAAGGTCAGAAGGCAGAACCAAGGTGACGGGAAATGACAGATGAAGAGAGTGGATTTTTAAAAAGACAACAGTAACAGACACTCGCTTTGTGCCAGGCACTGTTCAAAATGCAATACATAATAACTTATTTATCCTCACAACAATGTTATGAGGTGGGTACTTTTACTATCATACCCATTTTACAGACATGGATTGAGGCAGAGTGGTTATGAAATTAGCACAGAGTCACACAAGTAATAAGTGGCAGAGAAGCCAGGATATGAACCCAGACAATCTGGCTCCAGGGTCTAAAACGTTCCTTCTAAGGGAGGTGTTCATGTGTTAGCAGGAACAGCTGAATAGGGAGGTAAAAATTCATTGCAAAGAGAGGAAGAATAATTACAGTAGCACATTCTTTGAGTAAATAAAGAAAAATCCAGACATAACCTGCCATGAATTTGTTTGCCCCTTCAAGTCATCTTTCTTCCCTTATTTTTTTTTTTTTCTTCCCTTATTCACCCTGCTCGTGCCCTGGAAAGTTGACCTTAACAGACTATCACCCAGCTCCCTTGTCCTTTGGCTTCCAATTGGGATCCACTAATGAGAAGAACCAGCAGAAGATCAGAGACAGGAGGAAGGAGGGGTTGGAATATTTATTCACCTAGCTCTCTCCTTGCTGGGTCCTGGTTTGGCAGTAGCTGTCTTCTTCTCAAAGCTATAGCTCCTCTCAGGCAACCCTTCCAATAACTACACTCCTATCTGTGTTACAGTAACAGCTCACACATTTTCCCAGTTCCTTCAAGATTCCCACTATTCCCAATCACCAAGCATTTCTATCCCCAGTTGATTCCCTTAACTCTACCCATCTCTTTGTAAACAGATCCTTCATTAAACTCTCTACGAGAAGGCTTTCTGTTACCTTCCAAGGACTCTGATACTTTATCTAAGAGAAGGATTTGGTCTTAGATAAAAGGAGGGACAGTTTATCCACTTTAATAAAAGAAAAGACAGAACACATAGCTACAGATACAGGTAGGTTGGCAGATCAACTGGGGAAAAGATGAAGAGGTTCTCTTCTGTTTTTATTGCCCCAGTAAAGTAAGAAAGGTCACTGGAATGGATCAGCAATGAGATCCTGCTGTGTAGCACTGAGAATGATGTCTAGTCACTTATGATGAAGCATGTTAATGGGAGAAAAAAGAATGTATACATGTATGTGTAACTGGGTCACCATGCTGTACAGTAGTAGAAAAAACTGTAACTGCAATGTATACATCTAAGGATAACCTGACCCCCTTGCTGTACAGTGGGAAAAAAAAAAAAAAATATCAAAAGTTTGCACAACTCCGTAGGGACTAGTCTGGATGGTCCCCCTAAAAAAAAAATTAAATTAAAAAAAAATAAAATGAAAAAAAAAAAGAAAAAAATTATATTGGGGAAATAATAAAAATAATTTTTAAAATAATTACAAAACATAGATGAGAAAAATTTTAAATAATAAAACATACATAAAAAAAAGAAGAAGGGTCAGCAGCTAAAGTTGAAGAAGGTGTAGTAAACTGCATTTGAGGAGAAGAAAAGGTAAGAAATGTTCCCCCGGGAATAAGAAAGTGAGCTACCCAAAGAAACATAACAGGCTTTTTGATCATCATTTAAAGTGAAACCAGGTAACAAGGTTGTATGGATTTCTCCAGCTACATTTAGCTGCAATGGTGCAGACATGGAATAGACAGAGATAGCTTTAACCAGAGGGTGGTATTTGCCAGCTGACGGGAGAGACAATACAGAAGATGAAGATGGGCACAATCAATTAAAGCAATGAATCATGTATTTTCAGCTGGGTAAAGAGGAGTCTGAAGACGTGTGGTAGCTAACGTTATGAAAATAAAATGTGTAGAGCCAATGATTTAGCAGTGCAAATGGGATCCAAAAAATGACATGGGAAATGTAGCAATGAACTGAATCAATAATAGGTGGTGAGGGGTGGTCAGAGAGTAGAATGTTTACAACTGAGGTTTTTAGAGGGATGTGGTTATGAATAATGATAAAATACAGAGCAAAATTTAAGAGCGGATGGCTGAGATACAGCAAAGGAGATTATTGCCAGAACAGAGATCAAGAAACTGATCCATGAAACTGGACTGTTCCCCAAAAAAGCCCAAATAATGACAATAATTCAAATTTAAAAGTATTAAATTATTATGTCAAATATTTCTGTCCATTTTCCTACATCCTTCATTCTATATACAGCATCGCTATTCCTTTCCATAATCACTCGTGGTTATAACGAAAGTCACTGTGGAGTTCCTACTGTGGTGCAGTGGGTTAAGCATCTGACTGCAGCAGCTCCGGTCACTGAGGAGCCACAAGTTTGATCCCCAGCCCAGAGCAGTGACTTAAAGGATCTAGTGTTGCTGTAGCCAGGGCTCAAATTCAGTCGCTGGCCCAAGATTCCATATGCTGCAGATGCAGCCATAAAAAAATAAATAAATTTTCTAAAAAAGTCATTGCATTATCCCAACTCTGCCATGTTTCAATTATAAATACTCAAACTCAGGAAATGGAAGTATTCTGCACCAAAATTGGTTTAGTACTTGCAGAGGCCCTATTAAATATGTTAAATTTTCAATCTCTCCAGGGGCTCCATTTCCAGAAAAACATAGTTTAAAAATATTTTTTTAATTTTTATTATTTTTTTTCCCACTGCACAGCAAGGGGATCAAGTTATCCTTACATGTATACATCTTTCCCCCCACCCTTTGTTCTGTTGCAATTTGAGTATCTAAACATAGTTCTCAATGCTACTCAGTAGGATCTCCTTGTAAATCTA
This sequence comes from Sus scrofa, assembly GCF_054392235.1. Classification (NCBI taxonomy): domain Eukaryota; kingdom Metazoa; phylum Chordata; class Mammalia; order Artiodactyla; family Suidae; genus Sus; species Sus scrofa. The sequence goes on from NC_139391.1 coordinate 19,539,444, forward strand.
TTCTAAATTGTGTCTGATAAGCCCAAGCTCCCGATCCCTCCCACTCCCTCCCTCTCCCATCCTGGCAGCCACAAGTCTATTTTCCAAGTCCATGATTTTCTTTTCTGTGGAGATGTTCCTTTGTGCTGGATATTAGATTCCAGTTATAAGCGATATTATGTGGTATTTGTCTTTGTCTTTCTGACCCATTTCACTCAGTATGAGATTCTCTAGTTCCATCCATGTTGCTGTAAATGGCATTATATCATTCTTTTTTATGGCTGAGTAGTAAACCATTGTGTATATATACACACATCTTCCTAATCCAATCATCTGTCGATGGACATTTGGGTTGTTTCCATGTCCTGGCTATTGTGAATAGTGCTGCAATGAACATGCGGGTGCATGTGTCTCTTTTAAGCAGAGTTTTGTCCGGATGTATGCCCAAGAGTGGGATTGCGGGGTCATATGGAAGTTCCATGTATAGATAAAAACTATATTTGGATGTGGAAAATAGCAAGGAGAAAGTGAATATATATCCTAAAAAATTACTAAATGGAGCACCGCACCTAAAATAAACATGTTTTGCTGATGGTATTAATTACTTGAATTAATGAAATCGAAAAGTCATCTTTATAAGTATTGTCCTATTTTGATCAATTGAAGAGTTCTCAAACCCTTCTTCAAAAAACTCTTGCTGAAACTATTTCTAAAGAACAAGGTTTCTTTACAAATTATTTTTAAATAAATTTAAATTATTTTTATTTTCAAAACTGAAGGTTTTTCTCAAGGCATCACTTAATATATAGTATAATTTGTTCCTGTGAGTTTAAAAATGCATTTAACTTTTAGGAATTCGTGATTAACTCATTTTGTAAGAACTGGCATAACCACTGGAGTTTGGTGGCTCTAGGTACATTTGATGACCGAATTTGCAAACATATGGTCCTGCAAAGAGAATTCTATTCTTATGGTTTTATGAAAGTTTATTATTTTGACAGCAAACTGGAAATTGAACATAAGGTAGGGACCCAGAAACTAGAAACCAGAGAAATTTATGCTGTATGGTACCTACAGGTTATTATTGGAATGTTTGGAATTCCTAACATAGTCGAAGAAGTTCTGTGGCTTCTGAGCAACAAATAAGGTAGAGAAGAAATGTTTTCTGAAGCAAGTCTTAGGAATGACTTATGTAAACTACAATAAACCAATGCTCCTCATTCACCACCTCTTTTGCCAGCAACCAGTGCTAACAGTATGAAGGGGAGGCCTTTCCTATGAGATACTTATGAGCTATTTCTTTTTCCATTGCTCCTTCTTGTGGTTGATGCTTTTTGACATTCAATCCTAAATCTGAAAGGACTTTGAAGAGGTAGGAATGAACACTGTGATCTATGCTTCAGTCATAGCAGGGCCACATACACAATTCATACCACACGATGGTGTAAGTAGCCTAGTGGCAAACAAGAAGTATAGCTCTTCACTGTATCTGGGTCTTATCCAGCTGCTTCAGAAGCCCTCAATCCCTGGTTAACTGGGGAAAGTGGCCATTCGATCCAGTTAATTTTTAAAAATTTTATTGTAATATAGTTGACTTACAAAGTTGTGTTAATTTTGGGTGTACAGCAAAGTAAATAAGTTACACATATACTTACATCTGTTCCTTTTCAGATACTTTTCCCGTGTAGGTTATTATATTATATTGAATGAATCTCCCTTGGCTATATAGTAGGTCCTTGTTACCTATTTCACGTATAGTAATATGTACATATCAATCTCAAACCCCTAATTTATCCCTTTCCCCTCAAATTTTCCCTTTGGTAAATATAAATGCGGTTTCAAAATCTTTAAGTCTGTTTCTGTTTTGTAAGTTCTAATGTATAATTTCAATCAGATTCTGTATACTAGTGATCTCACATGATACTTGTCTTTAACTTTCTTCACTTAGTATGATAATTTCTAGGTCCATCCATGTTGCTATGAATGGCATTATTTCATTCTTTTTTATGGCTAAGTAATATTACATTGCATATATGTACATTTTCTTCTTTTTTTTTTTTTTTTTTTTTTTGTCTTTTTGCCTTTTCTAGGGCCAATCCCTCAGCATTTGAAGGTTCCCAGGCTAGGGTCGAATCGGAGCTGTAGCCACCAGCCTACGCCAGAGCCACAGCAACGCGGGATCGGAGCTGCGTCTGTGACCTATACCACAGCTCACGGCAATGCTAGATCCTTAACCCACTGAACATGGCCAGGGATCGAACCTGCAACCTCATGGTTCCTAGTCGGATTCGTTAACCACTGAGCCACAGCGGGAATTCCTATGTACAGCTTCTTTATCCATTCTTCTGTTGATGGACATCTAAGCTGCTTCCATGTCTTGGCTATTGTTAAATAGTGCTGCAATGAACACTGGGGTGTATGTGTCTTTTCAAATTATGGTTTGCTCTAGATAGATGCCCAGGATTGGGATTGCTGGATCATGTGGTAGCTCTATTTAGTGTTTTAGGGAACTTTTTGATGATGGCCATTCTTAGTTGAGTGAAGTGACACCTCCTAGTATTGATTTGCATTTAATAATTAAATAATTACATAATAATAAATAATTATTGTTAATTATTGCTTGTTGTTGATTATTAATAATTAACTAATAATTTAATAATGTTGAACATCTTTTCATGTTTTTTTGCCATCTGTTTGTCTTCCATGGATAAATATGTTTACACCTTCTGACCATTTTTTAATTGAGATGCTTTTTTTATATAAAGTTGGACGAGATGCTCATATATTTTAGAAAATTAATCCCTTGTCAGTCACTTCATTTGCAAAGATTTTTTTCCCATTCTGTGGGCTGTCTTTTTATTAAGTGATTCCTTTGCTATGCAAAGCTTTTATTTTATTTTTTTATTTTCATTTCTTTAGAACATAGATCAAAAAAGATATTGTTGGAGTTCCCGTTGTGGCTCAGTGGTTAATGAATCTGACTAGGAACCATAAAGTTACAGGTTCGATCCCCGGCCTTGCTCAGTGAATTGAGGATCTGGCATTGTCGTGAGCTGTGGTGTAGGTCACAGATGCAGCTCGGATCTGGCATTGCTGTGGCTCTTGCATAGGCCAGTTGCTACATCTCTGATTAGACCCCCTAGCCTGGGAACCTGTATGTGCCATGGGATCAGCCCTAGAAAGGGCCAAAAAGACCCAAAAAAAAAAAAAGATATTGCTGCAATTTATATCAAAGAGTGTTCTGCCTGTTTTTCTCTAGGAGTTTAATATATCTGGCCTTACGTTTAGATCTTTAATCCATTTTGAGTTTATTTTTGTGTGGTGTTAGAGAGTGTTCTAATATTATTATTTTATAGGTAGCTGTCCAGTTTTCCCAACAATGCTTATTGAAGAGACTTTCTTTTCTTCATTGCACATTCTTGCCTCCTTTGTTGTATATTAATTGACCATATTGTGTGGGTTTATTTCTGGGCTTTCTATCCTATTCCACTGGTCTTTGTTTCTGTTTTTGTGCCTGTATCACACTGTTTTGATGACTACAGCTTTATAGTTTAGTCTGAAATAAGGGAGCCTGATTCCTCCAGATGTTTTTCTATCTCAATATTTCTTTGGCTATTCAGGGTGTTTTGTGTTTCCAAATTTTAAAAATTTTTGTTCTAATTCTGTGAAAAATGCCATTGGTAATTTAATAGAGATTGTGTCGAATCTGTAGATTGTCTCAGGTAGTCATTTTGACAATATTGTTTCTTCCAACCCAAGAACATGTTCTATCTTTCCATTTGTTTGTGTCATTGATTCCTTTTCTAACAGTGTCCTATAGTTTTCACAGTACAGGTCTTTTGCCTCTGTAGGTAGGTTTATTCCTAGGTATTTTATTCTTTTTGATGAAGTAGTAAATGGGATTGTTTCCTTAATTTCTCTTTCTGATCTTTCATTGTTAGTGTATAGGAATGCAAGAGATTTCTATGTATTAATTTTGTATCCTGAAACTTTACTGAATTCATTGATGAGCTCTAGTAGTTTTATGACAGCTTCTTTAGGGTTTTCTATGCATAGTATCATGTCATCTGCAAAGTGACAGTTTTACTTCTTATCAATTTGGATTCCTTCTTTCTTTTTCTCCTTTGACTGCTATAGTTAGAACTTCCAAAACCTAACTATAAAAGTGGTGAGAGTGGACATCCTTGTATTGTTCCTGACTTAGAAGAAATTCTTTCAGCTTTTCACCATTGAGAATGGTGTTAGCTATAGGTTTGTTATATATGGCCTTTATTATGTTGAGGTAGGTTCCCTCTATGCTCACTTTCTAGAGAGTTATCACAAACGGGTATTGGATTTTGTCATAAGTTTTTTCAGCATCTATTAAGATGACCATATGGTTTTTAATCTCCAGCTTGTTGATGCAGTGTATCACACTGACTGATTCGTGTATTAAAAAAAAAAAAAAAATCCTTGCTCCCTGGGAGAAATTCCACTGATCATGGTGTATGATCCTTTTAATACACTGCTGATTTAGTCTGCTAATATTTTGTTGAGCATCTTTGCCTCTATGTTCTTCAATGATATTGGCCTCTGGTTTTCCTTTTTGCGGTGTTTTTGTATGGTTTTGGTATTGGGGTTGATGAATATACTTGGGCATGTTCCTTCCTCTGCAATTTTTTGGAAGAGTTTCAAAAGGATAGGTGTTAATTCTTCTCTAAATGTTTGATAAAATTCATCTATGAAGCCATCGGGTCCGGGACTTTTGTTTTTTTGTAAGTTTTTTTTACCATGTTCTCAATTTCAGTACTTGTGACTGGTATATTCATATTTTCTATTTCTTCCTGGTTCAGGCTTGGAAGGTTGTATCTAAGAATTTGTCCATTTCTTCTAGGTTGTCCATTTTATTGTCATATAGTTGCTTGTAATAGTCTCTTATGATCCCTTGTATTGAGTTGTAATTTCTCCTTTTTCATTTCTAATTTTTTTATTTAAGCCCCTCTTCTTTTTTTTGATAAGTATGGCTAAAGGTTTACCAATTTTATCTTTTCAAAGAACTAGCCTTTAGTTTCATTGATCTTTTCTATTGTTTTCTTCTCTATCTCATTTATTTCTGCTCTGATCTTTATTATTTTTTTCCTTCTACTAATTTTGGTTTTGTTTATTTTTTCTCTAGTTGCTTTAGCTGAAAGGTTAAGTTGTTTATTTGGGTTTTTTCCTGTTTCCTGAAGTGAGATTATATTGCTCTAAAATTCCCTATGAGAAAAAGGAAGGAAGGGAGGGAGGGAGAGAAGAAAGGAAGGAAAGGAAGAAAAGAAGGAAGGAATGAAAGAAGGAAGGAAAGAACTCCTGTTGTGCCATAGTGAGTTAATGATTGGGTGTTGTCTCGACAGCAGTGCAAGCTCAATCCCTGGCCTGGCACAAGGTTAAGGATCCAGCATTGCCACAGCTCTTCCCTCTCAAAACTGCTTTTGCTATGTCCCATAGGTTTTGGATCATCCTATTTTCATTGTCATTCATCGCTAGGTATTTTTTAATTCCCTGTTTGATTTCTTCAGTGAACCATTGGTTGTTTAGCAGCACACTGTTTAGCCTCCATGTGTTTGTATTTTTTGCATTTTTCTTATGGTTGATTTCTAATACCATAGTCTTGTGGTCAGAAAAAAATGCTTGAATGATTTCAATTTTCTTAAATTTAGTTAGGTTTGATTTATGGCCCAAGATGTGATCCTGGGAAATGTTCCACATGCACTTGAGAAGAATGTGTACTCTGCTGCTTTCAGATGGAATATCGTATAGATATCAATTAAATCTATATGGTCTAGGAGTTCCCGTCATGGCTCAGTGGGTAACAAATCTAATGAGGAACCATGAGGTTTCGGGTAACCTGTCCCTGGCCTTGCTCAGTGGGTTAAGGATCCGGTATTGCCGTGAGCTATACTGTAGGTCAAGATGAGGCTTGGATCCAACGCTGCTGTGGCTCTGGCTTAGGCCAGCAGCTACAGCTCCAATTCGACCCCTGGCCCGGAAACCTCCATAGGCCAAGGGTGCGGCCCTACAAAAGACAAATGTATATATATATATATATATATTTGTCTTTTGTAGGGCCGCATATATATATAGTCTAATGTGTCATTTAAGTCCTGTGATCTTTCTTGATTTTGTTTGGATGAACTGTCCATAGATGTAAGTGGGATGTTAAAGTCCCCCACTATTATTGCATTACTGTTGATTTCTCCTTTCATGGCTGTTAGCAGTTGCCTTATATGTGGTGTTTCTATATTGAGTGCATATACATTTACAATTGTTATATCTTCTTGAATTTATCCGTTGATCATTAGGTAGTGTCCTTTTTTGTCTCTTGTAACATTATTTTCAAGTCTATTTTGCCTGATAGTATTGCTGTTCCAGCTTTCCTCTGATTTCCATTTGAATTAAGTATCTTCTTTCATCCCCTCACCTTCAATCTTTTTGTATCCCTAGACATGAAGTGGGTCTCTTGTATACAGGTCTTGTTTTTGTATCCATTAAGTGAGTCTCCGTCTTTGGGTTGGAGCATTTAATCCATTTACATTCAAAGTAATTACTGATATCTATGTATTTATTGCCATTCAATCCAGTTTAAATCTGTAGTCTGACTCAGTAATTTAAAGTCTCTCTCATATAAAACCCTATTCATTTATATAGCCTATCCATCCTCTAGCTTCTCTATAAAATAATGCCCAGTTACATGGGAATAGATAGTTCTGGGGGCAGACATGTGGTTCATCTCACATCACAATCTTGGGGGTAAAAATAGGTTGGGTTCTTTGGACCTACATGCTATCCTTTGGCTCCTCTCGTCCTTGACCTTGGTCCTTTGGCTTCTTTCACCCTGTCCATTTGCTCACTGGGCATACTACCAGCCTCTGATGCAGAAGTCTGTTTGGTGGGCCCTGCTATCCATTCTTTCAACTCAGGCAAAGCTCCAGATGCTCTGCCTGCCTGACAACACTCACATTGAGTTCTACTGGCACTGTACTACATTCCTTTCTGAGGTCCTGTTATAATTCCCACTCAGGAGAGACATTGGCTGCAGCTTTCCTGACATGCTGACTTAATGCCAGCAACTGCCTACCTAAGGACAATGTACCAAAAATAAAAACCTTCTTACTTAAGCTTTCCCTTCCTTTTGAATGAGGACATCTCTAAATTAAATAAGAATAATCTAACACAATCCTAGACGTACAGAGACACTCATTCACTCATTCATTCTTTCACAAGAGTGGCTATTATATTCTAGGCACTAGGCTAACAGACAGCAATGAATATGGTAGGCAAGATGGCTGCTCCTATGAGTTAACATTCTAGGGGAGAAAGTAACAGAAAAGAAATACATAAATTATCTCAGTGATATATAAAGTGACAAAAATAGAATTGATAATGTGATGGATGTGACTTGAGGGTGGGATGGAGGTGAAGAGTGAGGTGGAAAGGCACTTTCAAGATACTGAGACCTGAATGATGAGATAAGCCAGAGTAAGGCAAAGATATAGGCAGGAAGGTACTCCAAACAAAAGAGAAGTAAAAACGTCCTAGAGCAGCATTTAGGAACAGAGAATAGGTAAGCCAGCATGGCTGGAGTATTGTGAGTAGGTGAGGAGGGAAGAATGATGGGCCAGGAATGAAAGCCAAGCCACAATTGCAACCTATGCCACAGCTGCAGCAACACAGGATCCCTAACCCACCGTGCCAGGCCAGTGATTAAACATGCGTTCCCAGCACTCCAGAGATGCAGCCAATTCCATTATGCCACAGCAGAACCCCAAGAGTTTGAATTCCATTCCAAGCATAATAGAAAACTACTAGCAGGTTTCACTTAATAAATAGTATCTAAACATTTTTAAACAAATGTAAAACAATAATATGAATTATACCAATTCAAGCAATTCCTTAAGATTTTACTGTTTGGTGCAAATATCTATTTCAAAGCACTTATCACTGTTGTACTTATCTATTTAGCATCTGTCTCCCTTCGTAGACCATGAACTCCATGAAAACAGGGGCCCACATCTCTCTTGTCACAAAATCCCCAGAGCCTAACACAGTATCTCTTAGAGAGGAGGTGTTTAACATACATTGTCAAATGAAAGAAATTCAATAATGGACTATTCAATAGCAGACACTATGCTACACACTAAATTAGAACCAGTCCTTGCATTCAAGTTCACATTCTATGGAGGGAGACCAACAGGTAATCAATTAGCAATAATACAACCACAATAAGTGCTACACTAGAAATATGAATCTGCTTACTGGCAGGCAAAGTATTAAGCAAGTTTTAAACCAAGAAATAAATATCCATTTCTTTGGGACAAATGTTTATGCTAAGAAGAAGTCTATATCATGTTCTTTTGTTTTTTTTTTTTTTTTCTTTTTGCCATTTCTTGGGCCGCTCCCATGGCATATGGAGGTTCCCAGGCTAGCGGTCTAATCAGAGCTATAGCTGCTGCCCTACACCACAGCAACAAGGGATTCGAGCTTTGTGTGCAACCTAAACTACAGCTCACGGCAATGCCGGATCCTTAACCCACTGAGCGAGGCCAGGGATCGAACCCGCAACCTCATGGTTCCTGGTCAGATTCGTTAACCACTGAGCCACGACGGGAACTCCCATGTTCTATTAATTTTGTAAGTTCTACAGTTCAATAGAACATACACTATTGACAAAAATTTTTAATGTATTATTGCCATATTTCAAGACATCTTATTCCAAAAATAATCTTTTAGACTCTTCTCTATATTTTTGTCACTAGGTATATATCAACTCCCTACATATGAAACTTAAAGGCTAAATTATTCATAATACTATTGTTTTGGCTATGGAAAAATCTAAATGGGGAAGCCTACTGTGTTTGGCTTTTTTTGCCAACTACCATGTATCAGTGATGGTGATCATCACCAAATTTTCATTTATTATGTACTTAGTAGAGACTACCAGATCTTTTCATGCTCCCAACAAACTTTTGGGGCTTTATTACCTTACTGTATATGGAAGTCTCTTATGCTAGCCAAATAAATTATTTTTTTCCTATTTCAGTTATAACGTAAACACATTACGTTATGTCATTTTTTAAAACAACCAGCCTTAGAAGCTTCTACAATACATAAATTTTGTTAAATGGTGCCATCTGGTGACATAAATCCTGCAGCAAATGTACAAAATCCAAAGCTAAGAATGGCATCTAACCTAAAGTGTTAAATTTAACTTACGAACCACTTGATTCTGCTTGACATGAATCAAACTAATCACACCCAGTGTATGACAGTTTAATAAAGGGAATTATAATAAGGACTGATTGAGCCACATTTTATGCTTACTACTCTTGTTTCTCAGGTTTACTCTCAAACAAATCTTTAGAAGAGATCTAAGCCTAATGTGATGCCTCAGCCAACTCCTATAGAACATTTTAAAAGTATAAATATCAAGAGTATCTTGGAGTTCCCGTTGTGACTCACTGGTAACAAACCTGACTAGTATCCATGAGGGTGTGCATTTGATCCCTGGCCTCACTCGGTGGGTTAAAGATCCGGCCTGAGCTGTGGTGTAGATTACAGACGCAGCTCGGATCCTGCATTTCTGTGACTGTGGTGTAGGTCAGCAGCTGGAGCTGCAATTCAGCCCCTCACCTAGGAATTTCCATATGCCACAAGTGCAGTCCTAAAAGCAAAAAAATAAATCTTGAACTTCCATTTAAGTCACATCCATTTCCTCACTCTCCTGGCCTCTATGAATCTGTATAATCTCCATCACCTCAAATGCTACTTCCCTAAGAAAGCTTTCCCTGATTCCACTGCCAAGGGTAAGCTTTTCACTCACAGCATCTTCTGCCTCATCGTAGCATTTGTCACAACTGTAAATATAAACCATTCATAAAATTTTGTTTAATGCTTATCTCTCCAATCTTCTTTTTTTGTCTTTTTGCCACTTCTTGGGCCTCTCCCATGGCATATGGAGGTTCCCAGGCTAGGGGTCAAATCGGAGCTGTAGCCACCAGCCTATGCCACAGCCACAGCCACGCAGGATTGGAGCTGCATCTGCAACCTACACCACAGCTCACAGCAATGCCAGATCCGAGTGGCCAGGGATCGAACCCACAACCTCATGGTTCCTAGTCTGATTCATTAACCACTGAGCCACGACGGGAACTCCTCTCCAATTTTATATCATAGTACCTGGTACGATGTTCAATAAATAACCTGAATGAACAAATGGATGGATTTATGGGGAAAAAAAAAACGTCCTTTTTTCTAATCTCTTACCCAAATCCTATCATTGACAAGACCTGGCTCAAGTTTACATTTTATATAAAAGCCTCCCCAGTAATATCAATCTACAACAATCCCACACTTCCACAAACTCCTATAGCACTTTGGTCTAGCTTCAGAGTTTAGTCCTTGACTATAGCTTGTCTTATACTTGCTTGTATATATGTGAATATTACCTTCCCATTGACCTTAACATCCTTAAGGATAGGCATTTGGTTTTTAATAACATCCACCTGCATATGTCCATGTAAATAGGTAAACATTTCATTAATTATTATTACTAAATTGCAACTGAAATACCTGAATTTTTTTTTATTTAAATAGGTATTATAAACAAGTAAATAGGTACAGAGTAGACCTTAGTTTTTAAGAATGCCAACATGCACCACTTTGACCAGGCCAGACTTATTTGAATGTCCATGACATGTAGTCATTTGTTTCACAGGAGCACATGCTTTGAGGTTATGAGTGACAGCAAGCACTTACCTAGTGAGTAAGCCCTGCACACACCAACAGCAGCATCTCAACATAGGTTAGGTGTTCACAGCCCCATAGGTAGAAACTACACTAAGTATCCAAAGGAAAAAAAATCACTTAAATGTTTCATACGTAATGTTGTACTTTAAAAAGAAAATTAGGAGTTACTGCCATGGCACAGCGGAAACAAATCCGACTAGGAACCATGAGATTGTGGGTTCGATCCCTGGCCTCGCTCAGTGGGTTAAGGATCCAGCATTGCCGTAAACTGTGGTGTAAGTTGCAGACATAGCTTATATCCCAAGTTGCTATGGCTGTGGCATAGGCCGGCAGCTGTAGCTCCCATTAGACCCCTAGCCTGGGAACCTCCATGTGCCACGGGTGCGGCCCTAAAAGCAAAAAATAAATAAGTAAATAAATAATAAAAAGAAAATTAGATGTCACAATAATATTCATCAATTTATGGATCCTCAAAGGACCCAAGATATATCCCGAAATGATAATAGCTCATCATATTTGTTAAAGACCAAATCAAATCTTTATAAAACTGAAGAATGAAAAATGTCACTGTCGTATTTTCCCAAATTTATTACTACTATTCACATACTATATTACTTTCCTTGAATGGCTAAATAGCTAACCATTTAGAATACTTTAGCCTGACTGAGAACTACTCAGAAGGCTTATTAAACCATTATTTGCTGAAACCTGCTTCCAGAGTTTCTAATTTAGGAAGTCTGGGGTGAAGTCTAGGGAACGTGCAATGCTAACCAAGTTCCCAGGTGAGGCTGACGCTACTGGTCCAAGAACCACACTTTGAGAACCACTGCTTTGGAGGATTAGAGCCAAGCTGTTCCAGATTTACAGAACCATGTCACCATAATCTATAAAAAATTCATTGACTTTCTTATGATCAGGTAGTAAAAATTATACAAAAAAGACCAAAATATCCATGATGTTTTCAAATAGATATTACTGTGAAACAAAATATTATATTAAAATTACTACACTGGGAAAATAGGTCAATTTTGTACTCAAACTAAAACCTGATAAAATTCATACAGATCGATTTTGTAGTGCCTATCACCATTACATTTAAATAATTAACTACATATTTCATGTGTCTTTTCCCCAACTGATTTATCTCACTTATCCATAAGGGCAAGGATTAGCCTCTTCTCTATAGTTTACTGTTACACGCCTATTGCCTAGCACAATGTATAATACATATCAGGTATTTTTAAAGTAATTGTTGAATACGTGAATAAATAAAATTTACTGAAGGCTTATTGTTATTAAAGGTCCACCAATGTTAATTTTTTGTTTGTTTTTTTAGGGCTGCACCCTTGGTATATGGAAGTTCCCAAGCTAGGGGTCAAATCAGAACTGTAGCTGCTAGCCTATGCCACAGCAACACAGGATCCAAGCCGAGTCTGCAACTACATCACAGCTCATGGCAGTGCCGGATCCTTAACCAACTGAGCAAGGCCAGAGATTGAACCCACGTCCTCATGGATACTAGTAGAGTTCATTACTTCTGAGCCACAATGGGAACTCCACCAAAGTTAATTAGATATAACCTCAACTCTCAAGCTGTTACAGTCCATTGACAGAGCAATAATATATTCAATTCTGCATAAGTCAATATAGTAAGTGCTTTATAGTAAAATGAACAAAATGCTAAGAGACATAATAAAAGGGCTGGTTAAGCTTGCCAGCAGGTAGAGACATGGTAGAAGGCTTCAATTAGGGGGTGATAAAACAGGGATAAGTACTTTTTTAAGATGTTGCTACTGGCAGCATTTTAAGGAAACTATCACTTTACTACCTAGTCTATTCTAAATCTTTCCTCAAAATTCCCCCACAAACATTGCAGGAAATAAGAGGAAATACAATCAGATCAACAAGGTTAACAAGATTTTAGAAGGGGTTGGACTTGTTTAATATACATACATAGTTCTGTCTATACTTGTACATAAAAGTAATGAATAAAAGACTAAGACAATTTTCAATAAGGTATAAAAGCAAAGAACTTTTGTGGTATATATCCAAAAATGAACTAAACCATGATATTATTTATGATGGTAATATGTATCTTTAAGTTATTAAAGTCGATCTGGAAAAGAACTATAAAAATAATTCCATTTTGCTCCTCCATCACCTAAATGAAGAATAAAGAACCTAATACATAGGGCCTTGAAAATCTGAATGCTTTAGCTATATTAAGTGAAAGAGACCTAAATCAATTTGTAAGATATCATGGAATTCCAGTTCACTTACATCCAAATTCTGTCAAGTGTCAATAGTGCAATCATCATAAAAACTATCCATTGGACAAAATATTTTCCTTAGTATTGCCACAAGATGTCACCCTAAGCCTAACATAAATGTGCAGCTTTCCTGCTTTAGGCTTTTTTTTTTTTTTTGTACATTAATTAATGCTAATTACTAACTTTTTAAAAGTTGTCTTTTTTCACTTGTAATTATCCGTTAAGTGGTCAAATCAAAACAAAGAATACAGGGACTATAGATGCAAGAAGGAAGAAAGTTAAACAGTTCATCATTCTCCATGCTTACCGTAAAACCTATTTACCGTAAAAGCAATGCATTTTAGCAATGCATTTTACCATTGGATTTAATGCATATTACCACTGGACTTCATTTTCTCATTTTTTTAAACTTCCATAATGATCACATGTCATGTTTATAATCAGATTAAGTTCTATTTTAGAAACAAACAAAAAAACCCAATACCTTTGCTATCACCCTCCATCCTATTATCACAAAACCCACTTATAAAATGCTTTTATACACTACAATAATGGTCAAATTCATAAAGACAGAATTCCATCCTCAAGAATTATACCATCTAAGATATACTAGTTTTGGGGGCTTTTTTAAAGCATAGATGAAAGACCACAAAAGGAGGATAATATTCATTTTCAAAATGATGCTTTTCATCTGTACAGAGAAGGCTTGGTTTCCTGGTCACCAGTAAATATTATAGCACATTCTGAAAATACAGTATTTTATTTTACCATCCATTTGTATTGAGTTTCCTACACTATGATTCCCTTCTCATTCTTCAATTGAGATTCATGTGAGGCATTATTTCAACATACTGCTATCTGAATATCCGAATAATGGATGAAAGCCACCATCTTCCATTACTTATAACAAAAAAGAAAGGGAAGGAGAGTTGGTTCAAATAGAAAGCAAATTATAAAGCATAAATAATGCTCTATTTATCAATGGCTCCCTACTTATCCTTTTATAGAGAGATATAATCCCCTTCAGGATACACAGGGCTACAAAGTTTTTCTTCCTTTTGTGTCCTTAGAAAAAAATGCACCGTGAGACCACTCAAACACTCAGTAATAGTAAATTAGTAGTCAGTATTTAGCAACCCACATAGAATTCAATAGAAAATTACGTTTTGTTGTACAGTGTTGCTCCCCTCTTTGTGCTCTGGCTTATCCTAAAATGACTTAAAAGACCAGCCAAAGCAAATCTATTCATTCAAAGCTGGGCATCAGGATTACTTACGTAACAGCTCTTTACAGATTATCGCTGCTTCTCATTTTATTAGTGAAATTCAAACTATACTATAGGCTTTTTGCCAAGATATTTAGCACTCACTTAAAACAATGGCAAAATGCAACTCTTTGTCATTCATGTGTCCTTTTACTTCCCAGGTAACAATATTGCATTACCAAATGGTTACATTACCAAGGTATAGTAGAATTATCTAAAGCATCCAACAATATTCCTGCTAAAGCGAGTTCTCAAAAATTCAAACTCTCAAAAGACTTAGCTGGTCTTAACTAAGTACATCATATAGGTCTATTTAGAGGCACTGCCATTCAGTTAATGGCCTCTACCATGTATTAACTAGATAAAACTATGAATTTTTAATTGAGAAATTTATTGCTTAAAAATGTTCTCTAAAATACTATTCTCTAATGACAGGGTTTATTTAAATTCTATAAGACTGCATTTAGAGTTGTTTTTATTTAATACCAGCTAAGATGATTAGAGCTATTTGTGTCATTAATTCTTATCAGCCATAAACAAATATTTTAAAGAAATTAATCCACAGGCAAAATAATCCTATAAGGCTTTTTACTTCTATTTTTACTGAAAATATTCAGACCATAAAGTTGTAGTTTTGTCAACAAGTGTAGACATTATAGTAAAAACAGCTATTTTCAAGATTAGTCCTCATATATTCACATTTTTAGCTTTCATATCAATAACCATCAGATCTGAAAAAGTAATGATAATGTCTGGTGGATCAATTATTTCTTTAAAATGTACTATTTAAGTCCAGTAAAATCTATAGGGTGGGGTTTTTTTGTTAATTGGTTGTTTTTCTTGAGGGAAGGTATTTGTTTATATCTTTTGCTAGTTTAACTCTTAAAATATGAAAAAGAGGATTAAAAATTATCTGCATAAATGCAAAAACTATGTATAAAGACATATACAAAGAGACCATATCACTGACTTTCTTTACAGTCTTTAATAAATTCAAGAATAAACATAAGGTAAAATATTATGTAGTTAGATTCATGAAAAACTGACAAAGCATTGAGATTTTCATCAATAAACTTTGCCATTAGAATCACGAAATTTCTTAAGAGAAGCAAAAAAAGATGAAAAAACATTTTTTGTCTTAAAAGAAACTAAAACTAGAACTCTGATTCTGATAAAAATGTGACTCATTACTTTTTGTGATACCCAAACCCTTCTCCAGAAGAAGGTAACTTCCTTCTCTAGCATATTTGTCCTCAATTTTTGGCAATAAACTACTCCAATTTTTTTCCTGTGTAAATGTGTCTTCCTATCCAAAACATTCTTTCAATATTTACTTTTTTAAAAACTTTTTTTCTAATTTACAGCTATTCTTTTTTAGGATAACCTTAAATAAGAAAATTTAAAAAAAAAAACTCAAATCTTTTCTTTTACTATCAAAAAACATTATTTCAATTTTAAATTTGGTTTAACATCAGGTTCTTTGACTACATTACTTGAACTATTAAGTCCAATTCTATTAACGTGATAAATAGTTTTTAATACATACCTAGCAAAGCCTGGAATAAGCTGCTCTTAAAGATTCCCATCACCTTCTTAACAGCATTCTTCAACTGCTGCTCCTCTGGTTTCCTTAATTTTTTGCAGTATTCTTCCAGTAATGATAAAGCTCGGTCAGTGTCTGAAAAACATGATTTTAAAATTCTCTATTACGTCTTAGAGAAAAATAGTAAGTTAACACTAAGGTACTCTATAGTTATATTCCTAATTTCATGACACAAAATAAAATAATCATGAATTCCATTAACTATCATTAAAATTGGTAATTACAACACACTCTTAATTTTAAGAAGCCACTTTTATTTTTATTGCCTTCCAAAAGAATCTGCAACTATGAAACAAAACAAACAAAGGTCCTGAATGCAATGCTGGCCCATTGATATTCACAGAGTAGATGAGACTTTCTCTGGTCAGAAACATTATCTTAAAATTGATGACTTTGAAGTTCCCACGGTGGCACAGCCGAAATGAATCTGACTAGGAACTATGAGGTTGCAGGCTGGATCCCTGGCCTCACTCAGTGGCTTAAGGTTCCAGCGTTGCCATGAGCCGTGGTGTAGGTCGCAAACACAGCTGGGATCTGGCGCTGTTGTGGCTCTGGCAGAGGTCGGCAAACACAGCTCCGATGAGACCCCTAGCCTGGGAACCTCCATATGCCTCGGGTGCAGTCCTAAAAGGACAAAAGACAAAATAATAATGATAAAATTGATGACTTCCTACAAAATAAATGTCCAGATTCCTTAATGCACACTTTGAGGCCAGATTCCTTAATGCCCCGTGATCTGCTTACAACCTATATTTTCAGCCCTGTTTCTCAACAGGTATTATTCCACCGCCTTCACATATACACACAGGGCCCAAGTCACAATGGATTAGCTACTTTCCCTCTCCACCTCTCAACACACACACACACACACACTTTCTTCTACTTTTTCTGGCCTCTGTACTTTTCTTTGCTCCTCCTGCTTCCACCACTGGAATATCCTCCCCCATACCACTCTCCCTTGAATCACAGTGTTATATTGGAAAGGGTCTGTTGACAGCTACATCTAAGTCTGAAACCTAATCACTAGCTGTGTGTGACCTTCAACAAGTAACTTAACCTCTCTGAGCTTTCAGTTTCTCCTGAGTACTAAGAGTCAATTCCACAATACTTAGTACAATGTCTAGTGCATAGAAAGCAATCAACAAGTCAACAGAGGAATTCCCCTTGTGGCTCAGGGGGATAAGGGCTTGACACTGTCTCTGTGAGCATGTAACTTCAATACCTGACCTCACTCAGTGGGTTAAAGTTCAGTTGCCAGATGAAGTTCGAGGTCGAAGATGTGGCTCAGATCTGGTGTTGCAGTGGCTCAGCTGCAGCTCCAATTTGACTCCTGGCAATTTCCTATATACCACAGGTGTAGCCATAAAAAAAAAAAAAAATCAGGAGTTCCCATCGTGGCACAGTGGTTAACGAATCCAACTAGTAACCATGAGGTTGCGGGTTGGGTCCCTGCCCTTGCTCAGTGGGTTAACGATCCGGCGTTGCCGTGAGCTGTGGTGTAGATTGCAGACGCGGCTCGGATCCTGTGTTGCTGTGGCTCTGGCGTAGGCCGGTGGCTACAGCTCCGATTCAACCCCTAGCCTGGGAACCTCCATATGCCGTGGGAGCGGCCCAAGAAATAGCAAAAAAAGACAAAAAAAAAAAAATCAACCTGAAAACCTACTTTCCCTTAATTTTCCTGAATTCCTTTATTGCTATTTCACAAAGCCATCTCTGACCATTCAAATTAATCCCTGTCACCCTTCTTTAAAACCATTTTGCAGAGTTCCTGTCATGACTCAGTGGTTAACCAGTCCTACTAGGAACCATGAGGTTGTGGGTTCGATCCCTGGCCTTGTTCAATGGGTTGAGGATCTGGCATTGCCATGAGCTGTGGTGTAGGTCGAAGACGTGGCTCAGATCCCGTGTTGCTGTGCTGTGGTGTAAGCCGGTGGCTACAGCTCTGATTAGACCCCTAGCCTAGGAAACTCAATATGCTTCGGAAGCGGCCCTAGAAAAGACCACCCCCCCCAAAAAAAAAAAACATTTTGCCTACATAAATGCTACAGGCATTCCTAATATATGTTCTTATACTATGGCTTTTTCAACACATGTCTTTATCCCCCAACAAGACAAAACATCCTTGAAAAAGAAACCAAAGTTAAAGTGTCTTTGTGCTTAGTAGAAGACAACTGCCCTTTTGGATGGGAGAAGATTCGATTCTGTTATTCCGAAATGAAGATCTATTTGAAGAATGTCAAGTCACATATTTTTAACTAATAACATTAGGTACACAAAGAATATAAAATATAGTAACCGATTTACTCAGATCTGAAATGCATCATGAGAAACGGCAAGGCTCAACCAGTAAATAACAGCTTTCATCATCAACTTGTGTTTTAGGAAATTAAATCTGGAAAGCTTCTGAAGAAAGTGGCAACAACCAAAGCTCAAACCAGAGACTTAAGTATTACGTTGGACATTTTCCTGGTTTTGTGATTTATGTATTTTTATTTGTTCTCCCTCTGTTTGAGGTGTTCCTGTCTGAGGAACTAAGATTATGTAGACTTTTCATATACAAGGGACATTAAGAAAAGGGTTTCTTATGGGTATCCTTTGGGGTGAAGCCAACTAAATTATTATTGGTTTTTCCACAATTTCATCCTTTGCCTAGATTCTGTGATGAGTACGAGCTTTACTTGGAGTCTATGTGACTTTCTTCAAAGGTCTCTTTCGGTATTACTGGCACTTCTCCACCTGACTAGAGCTCTCCTCTTATTACCTTGTATTTTCAAATCATACAATGGATCATCATCAAAAACTGCCCTGCTCTGAGGTTCTTTTTTTTTTTTCCCCCAGCTTTACAGAGGTGTGACTAACAAAGATTGTATATGAGTTCTCGTCATGGCTCAGTGGTTAACTACCCCAACTAGCATCCATGAGGACTCGGGTTTGATCTCTGGCCTCACTCAGTGGGTTAAGGATCCAGCATTGCCGTGAGCTGTGGTGTAGGTTGCAGACGGGTCAGATTCCGTGTTGCTGTGGCTGCGGTGTAAGCCAGCCACAGCAACACGGGTGCAACCATAGAAAGACAAAACAAAAACAAAAACAAAACACGATTGTATGTATTTAAGGTGTATAACAGGAAGTTTCATTTTGTTTCGTCTTTTTGGGACCAAACCCTCCGCATACGGAAGTTCCCAGGCTAGGGGTCCAATCAGAGGTGCAGCTGCCGCCTACACCGCAGCCACAGCAACACAGGATCTGAGCCTGTCTGCAACCTACACTACAGCTCACAGTAATGCCAGATCTTTAACCCAAGAGTGAGTCCAGGGATCGAAGCCTCATGCTCATAGATCCTAGTGGGGTTCAGTTCTGTGGGGCCACAACGGGAACTCCAGGAAGTTTTGATGTATGTACACATTATGAAATGATGACCACAATCATTATATTTATCTTTGATTTTTTAAAGCCTCTCCCCCTTCAAAGCTACCACTTTCACAGATTAAATACCATTTATAATGATAGTTCATATTTATCAAGCACTTTGTTTCCTATCTTTCCCCCGAACTTTCTAATTCTTATATCCATAGCCATTCTCAGCTGATGATCATGCCTTCTATTTCATGGAAATTCAGAAGAGAATCGCCACAGGCTCCTAACATAACATCTACTGACTTACCTGTAATTGCATGCTTATATTCTGCCTTCCCTCCTGTTACTATGGATTAAATATTTGTGCTTCCCTCTAAAGCCAGCTCCTCTGCATTAGTACCTGAGCCTATTCTCTTTTTCCTACTCAGGGACACTGCTTCATCATCAATTGTTTTCCTCTCCATCTAATTACTCCCTTCAGCATACATATAAACTATAATATCAGTGATTTTTAAAATTTTTTTCTGTTATCTTTCATTCCTCTCTAACAATGGTCCTCATTTCTGTTTCTCTCTACAGCAAAATTCCCTGAAATATGTAATGTCTGTCCTCCTTTTCCTTTCATTCTTTCTTAAGGCTGCCCTAATCAGACTTTTCTTTCCAATAATTCCACTAAAATAGCTCTTGTCAAGGTTATCCATTATCTCCATTATCACTAAATCCAGGGGTCAACGCTCGGTCGTCTCAGCAGCATTTGATACTGTTGCACTCTTGAAACATTTTCTTCACTAGGCTTCCTAGCAGTGATAAACTGGTGAGTGTGTAACCACAAGCTCTCCAGGTAAAAAAGATAATGTGTGTCAAACTTGTCAAAACTGAACTCCAGCTTTTATCCACCACCTCCATCTGCTTCTCCTGCAATGTTCTCCATCTCTCATCCTTCCAACTGTTCAGGCCAAAAATTCTTGGAGTCACCATTCATTCTTCTCCTTCTCTCATTCTCTACATCTAATTCTTCAGTAAATCCTGTTGGTGCTAGCAAATGACATACAGAATCCCATCTTTTCTGACGCCCTCCTGGGCTACGATCCTGGTCCAGGCCACCATCATCTATTCCCTGCATTAATGCAATAACCTCTTACTAGTCTAGCTGGTGCCATCTTTGCCCTCCTACAGTCTTTTCCAAACACGGCTGCCAGAAAGATCAAGTCATAAGTCTCATAGGATCACTTCTCAATTCAAACCCCCCAGAGACTCCCCATCTCATTGGGCAAAATCTTACCTCTCTGAATTCAGTTTTTGCTTTTTTTTTTTTTAATAAACTGAATTTAGTTCTTAAACTTCTCCTTCTCCTCAGTCTACTCCAACCACAGTGGTGTCAGGTCCTTCTCAAACATCCTAAGAACCCTCCTACCACAGAGCTTCCACACTTGCTTTTCTGCCTAAACGTTCTTCCTTCAAACATCCACTTACTCTACATTTCAGCTCATGTCACCATATCAGTGAGGCCTTCTCATGTATTCTATATAACAAACTTCAGGCTTAACTCCCTTGAAAGGGAGACTTTCGATAAGCACTAAAAATGGAGAAAGACATTGTATAATTAGTTCTTTTTTACCTAAGATGGATAGAAATATAAAAATAAATGGGGGGAGTTCCCGTTGTGGCACAGCAAAAATGAATCCGACTAGGTAATCCACAAGGATGTGGGTTTGATCCCTGGCCTCGCTCAGTGGGTCAAGGATCTGGTGTTACCATGAGCTATGGTGTAGGTCACAGATGTGGCTCGGATTCTGCATTGCTGTGGCTGTGGTGTAGGCCAGCAGCTGTAGCTCTGATTCAACCCCTTTGCCTGGGAACTTCCATATGCTAGACCTGAGGCCCTTAAAAAAAAAAAAAAAAAGGGCTAAATAAATAAATAGGCATGGATGCACAGGGAGGCGTCTTCAATTTTAAAGTAAGAAACATTAACAAAAGATGGTGGTATAAACCCATGCTAGTATATCTGCATAAAACTTTAAATTTTTTTTTTTTTTTGTCTCTTTTTGCTATTTCTTGGGCTGCGCCTGCGGCATATGGAGGTTCCCAGGCTAGGGGTCCAATCGGAGCTGTAGCCACCGGCCTACGCCAGAGCCACAGCAACTCGGGATCCGAGCCGCGTCTGCAACCTACACCACAGTTCACGGCAACGCCGGATTGTTAACCCACTGAGCAAGGGCAGGGACCGAACCCGCAACCTCATGGTTCCTAGTCAGATTCGTTAACCACTGCGCCACGACGGGAACTCCTAAAACTTTAATTTTTAAATGCTTTCATACTTTACCTGACATCATTCCTTTAATAACTCTTTGAATTAAGGACAAATATTTGAATCCCCATTTTGTCAATAATTAAACAACCAGCTGTTTCCATGAAATAAGAGTGGCTTACTATAGCTCAGTTTGTAACCTATTTCTATCCACCAATGTAAATAACCAACAATATCATAATTATACTTCCCTCCATTCTCATGTGTGTCTTTGGGCTCTAATTATCTGATTCTCTCTAGTGCTTCAAGCTTTAGTCTTTCTCATTCTTTCCTTTGTTCAACAGATAGTTTTTAAAAATTGAAGTGCCAGGCATCTTTTTTTCCCCCTTTTTTCTTTAAAATTATCCTTTTAAGCTCTTTTTCACTTCTCTGGCATTTTAGTAGGTATTCGCTTATTCTGAGTTTTTATTCCTGGGAACAGCAATTCTCAAAAATGTGTCAGTAGCATTCACATCTATAAATATAAATTTGCTAGGTAAGGGGACTTTCATTAAATCATTCAACACATATTTATCAAGTAACTACCCAGGGAAGACACTATATTGATTTAAAGCAGCTGGATGTTCTCTAAACCAACAGAGCTTATTATGACTCTCATATCCATATGAGAAAAATCTGAAATATAAAAGACAGTGCAATATAAGAAAAAAAAAATGGTCAAATATAGTCAGGTCTGTTGTATACAACTTAGGCTTTTGTGTGCCAGCATCTAATGCTGGAATTGTGGCTGCCCTTGCAGGCTTCTTTGGACTATCGATAACGATTGCCAACTGGTGTCAATTCCATTTTGATTAAATTCTTATTTCTGATTAAAGAGAACCTGAACACAAAGGTCATCTAAAACTAGATACCTATACAAAGATTACACAGTAAGGGGGAAAAAGTGGCAAGGATCTGGTACAAGTCAAAAATCTTTCATCAGATGTTGACTGATTAAAGTGGAAAGTTGAGATAATTATCCAAGTAATTTGGGACTAACGTTTTAACTGAGGTTCAAATTAAACCAGGTATAAATGGAGAATTTTTCCACAGAATTTCCAATATCACGGCCCCAATTTTCCTGTTTTCTTTGTTAAAGGAAATCCATATTCACATGACTCCTGAATCAACTGAAAGGATGAAACTAAATTTAGAAAACCTGAAGGCAAGTACATGAGGAAATAGGAGGGAAATTTTTTTTTTTTTTTTTTTGCCATTTCTTGGGCTGCTCCTGCGGCATATGGAAGTTTCCAGGCTAGGGGTCAAATCGGAGCTGTAGCTGCCAGCCTAGGCCAGAGCCAGAGCAACGCAGGATCCGAGCCATGTCTGCGGCCTACACCACAGCTCACGGATGCCGAATCCTTAACCCACTGAGCGAGGGCAGGGACTGAACCCGCAACCTCATGGTTCCTAGTCGGATTCGTTAACCACTGCGCCACGACGAGAACTCCAGAAATCATTTTTTTTAATTACAAAAACTTTTGAAGGAAATATGTAATCCAAAGGATATAGGGAATGTTACATAAACAGAATTTTAAAAAATCACGTGTCTGCTAATTAAGGTTCAACTCTTTTGTATTGATTTAAGAATAGCATTGCCAAAAAGTTGTGAATAATTTGGGACAAGTAATAAAATTTGAAGGAGCAAAGAGAAATAGTGCTAACAAACGAACTTTTAGAAAAAGGAAAAGACTAACACATAAAATTACTTGTCACGGCTAAAAGAAAAAAGAAGGAAGAATTTTAGAATATGTATTAAGAAAACTGAGATTAAAGTATAGTAGAGGAAAGGCTAAACTAAATACACAAATCATTTAGAATATTGAAATTCCTTTAAGTAAACTTAATGTAACATTCTTACAGTTTAGAAAGAATTTTCATACGCATTATCTGATCTGATTCCCAGCACTGAAAAGTCATATTGCCTATTATGCATGAAACTTAAATTCACGGTAGCTTGTCTAAGATCACACAGAGCCAACTAAATAACTTAATCCTAAAGCTTTTGATTCCAAGGATAGTGTGCTCTCCACAACATCACCCTTAATCCTCCAGCGTTGAGCCTATTTCTTTGGGGAGGGAGGGAAATCTTGATCAACCAGACATAATTTTATCACTGAATTATAGAATCTAGGAGTATACGTTGAATCTGTAATTTTTACGTGTTTATTAATATAAAAATATTTGCAATATATAAATTAAAATGGCCTTACCTTTAAAAACTGATAGAGATAATAAGTTCTTTCATTCATTAATCAAATATTTGTCTTACTATGTTCTAGACATTGGGAACTCAATACTGAACAAGATAGGTAATAAAAATTCTACCTTCCCAGGAATTTCTTTCGTCTGAAAGTAAAAATAATTAAATAGAAGTTTTCAACAAAGTAAAAGATTAAGATACAGTGTAATCATGTTGTGATTAGGTACTAGGTACCATAAGAGCAGAGAAGTAAATTGGTACCATGCAGACTATGCTGTGTTTGGCTTTATACCAAAGGAAGAATAACAAGCCGTGGAAGATTTTTTAAATAAAGATAAGCATGACCTTTTTTTTTTAAGTTTCAGAAAGATTGTTTTTCAGATTTCCAGAGTTGCCCTGAGATGTGGTATAGGTTGCAGTCACAACTCTGATCCCTTGGTTGCTTGTGGCTGTGGCGCAGGCCAGCAGCTACAGCTCCGATTTGCCCCCAAACCTGGAAACCTCCATGTGTCTCAGGTGCAGCCCTACAGAAAAAAAAAAAAGGAATGATTAGTTTTTTCCTTCTCATGGGCCATTTTAAATGAATATTTGCAGCATTAACTACTGATTTTTGCAGCATTTTTGATCATCATTTGTGAGACATTATAACTAGCCAATAAAAATATTTTATCAGCAAGTACCTATAAATGCTTAGTTTTTATTGTTGACATTATTATTTTTGTTATTTTGTAAATTAAGGGTATTCACATGAAAATAATAAAATGATGAATGCCAATAGAAAAGTTATCCTGGCATCAGGTCTTTAAAAAAAAGCTTTTTTAATATTAAAATCTACAGTTCAAGATGATACAAAGGAGGCATCACTTTATTACTAATAAGATTAGTTAGCATTGGTTGAGCAATGCCTAGCATTCTGCACAGATGGCCGTATTTAATCTTCACAAGAACCCCAAAAAATACCACTATACATATTTTGTGAATGAGGAAAATTAAACTGAGAGAAAAGCTGCCTAAGTTCACACAACCAGTAAGTGCTGGAACAAGGATACAAGCCATGGTCTATCAGGCACCGAATTCCACACTTTTACATATTAGACCATTCGGAAACTTAACTTTTTGGGAAAGGATCATAGTGTTTCTGTTTTCTGTAACTGTCCTTAGCAATTATACTTTACTTCCTGTGTCCCCACCAAGACAATTTTTTAATATACTTCAACAAATGCCTGTTGATAAGGCTACTTCCCCTGTTGACACAAAAAGATATCAATATAAAATGGGAATTTATATTACTGCCTTTCAGACAAGTCAGCTTTCAGATTTTCTGTGGCATTGTTGAAGAGAACAATGGGAAAAGTGTAAAGTTACATAACAATAAATAGAAAGAAAGAAGCTAGCAAATGGCATCTTCAGCTAAATACTGAAATATGCAGTGTTGCAGCTGGAACAAACTAGAAAAAGAAAATGAAAAAATAGATAAAACTTAGAATTTAAATTGTGGGGAAAATGTCTGGCCAGACTTAGAGCAATTCTAAAGGTTGCAACAATTTCGTAAATACTGGATGGTTAACAAATTACTTCAGCACCATTAAAAGAGAAGAAATACACATAAGAAACATTATCGTAATCTATAAAAAAGAGCAGTGTGGCATTTCCTATCTGCATCCAGATGTGTACTTGCCATATCTGGACAGGCTTATTCCAGAAGCTGGCCAGGAAACTGAACCCAAACAACTGATGAAAGGAGACTCTGACTCTGAAAACAACTTTCCTCTTCCCTGGGAAAAAAAAAAAAAAAATTCTAGAGTTCCCATTGTGGCTCAGCAGTAATGAACCTGACTAGTATCAATGAGGACATGGGTTCAATCCTGGGCCTGCTCAGTCGGTCAAGGATCCAGCACTGCTGTGAGCTTCAGTGTAGGTCCAAATGTGGCTTGGATCCTGCATTGCTGTGGCTGTAGTGTAGGCCTGTGGCTGCAGCTTCCATTCGCCCTCTAGCCTGAGAACTTCCATATACTGCAGGTGTGGCCCTAAAAAGACAAAAAACAAAAACAAACAAAAAAATTTCTGACGATAAGCTTCTTCTTATTTTCAAAACAATTTTCACATATGCTAGATATTTTTCATTGTCACAATAATCCTAAGAGTATAATTAGGACAGGTATGTCTTAAGATGAAGAATTTGAAGCACAACCTGTTGATTTTCTGTAGATAACTTCTCCAGCTGATGGTAAAGACTGGATTCCATCCCTGGGTTCTCCTCCACTGCACTGTGACACCATTCACTTGTTGAAAGAGCACCACACTCACATAGTGGAAAGAACAGGGAATGAGCTTCTTGCCCTAATTCTATCACTAGCTAACTTTACCAAAGTGAAGTTCACATAGATTACCTTATTTCATGGGGAAAAGAAACAACATATATTAAGGGAGGAAAGTATTAAACCTCTTTTAGAAAAGGAAAGTGAGGTTCAAAAAGATTCCATGATTTTCACAAGGTCACCTGGTCATCACCCTAAGAAGGCATGTGAAGTCTTACAGTGCATGTGGGAGACCAACACTTTGAGATGTTAATTTTTTCTCTTCCTAAATGTTCCCATTGCCTTTCTTCTCACTCAAGCTGGTGATTAGTTTTGGGCTTTATTACCCCAGGGGAGGTATGTGCCAGGACAGAAAACCGAAGGGATTTTTAAGTTATTCCAATTTTGCTTTCCAAAAGCCTAAGCCCTCAGAATTAAAGAAGAGTTTGTTTCAGAGATGAAAGCGAGCTTCTCAGGTACATGTAGAGAGAGGGACATCTCCTAGCCCCTCCCTAGTCTGGAAAGAGATTTTTCTCAGTTGAAAAATAAGAAAAGTTTTTTGGATCCCAAGGGAGCAGGTATCTAGGTTCTGTTTCCTGGCAACATTGCCTGAAAGGCAAAAAGACCCCAGGGAGGAAAAGAGACACAGAAGTTCCAGGGAAAAGATTTAAAATCCATGTCTTGAATGCAACAATTGTTGCCAGACCAGAAATAACTATCTAGACACAATAACTCATGTCTCAGAAGTAACATGTTGTATACAGATGCTCAATGACCAGAGAATAACCCCCACTCCAGAGGGAATCCTTCCATAACCCAGGGGAGGGGGAATAACCTCAAAAGGATTGGAGTGATTCTGCCCACAATTTAGTCATTCAGAGTTAGAAATAAAGTTGAAATATAGGAAGTAAATGGATATTTCTGACACACCTATATTTATAGACTGAGAGTCCAGCTCAATAATTATCTGATCTTGTCCCTTCTCCCAGAAGCCAGGTCTTCTGAACACTAGTCTAGGTTTTTCCCACAATATCACTGCTATAGGTGATAGAGTTCAAAGAAACAAACATGACACGGTATGTTACCCTCATCACACAACACTGAAATTGCCTATTTTCACATCTGTCTCCTTACTAAATTTTAAGCATCATAAAGGCAGAGACTGCACACCATTTACCACTGCAAAACAAGCACCTAGCAAAATGCCTGGTACACAGCAGGCACTCAATAAATCCTTGTCAAATGCGCAAATGATTGAATAAATAAATGGACACAAAGCTACTTCCGGAAATACATATGCAAGTTTACCTTTTAAAATAATTTATAGTTTATTACTTTTTTTTTTTCTTTTTAGGGCCATACCTGCAGCAATATGGAAGTTCCCAGGCTAGAGCTTGAATCAAAGCTGTATCTGCCAGCCTGCTCTACAGCCATGACAACATCTGATCTGAGCCACATCTAGGACACATGCCAGCTTGTGGCAATGCCAGATCCTTAACCCACTGAGCAAGGCCAGGGATTAAACCCTCATCCTCACGGACACTATGTAGGGAACTCACTGAGCCACAAGAGGAACACCACTTAGGAAGTATTTTAAATAGAACGGGACCTAGCAGGTTTATTTAAGTCTCACCATACTTTGAATGGCACAGCTCTCTCAAATGACACGCCCCCTATAGAAGCCTCAGAGTCTTACTCTAGCAGGGTCAGGGAATCAAAGGCTGGCAAGATGTGTCTTCAGCAGAAATGGGATCCATAATCTAACTTCTAATCTTCAAAACTTTTAACCTAATAACATTTTTACAGGATTTTCTACTTTTTAGTACATCATTCTTCTTGATCTTAAATTATAAAACAAATGAGGTCAGGAGAATTGTTTCATAATGGAGGTGATGTGGCCATAATCCTTGAAATAGCTTTGAAAAAAGTAAAAAAAAAAAAGTTTGAACCCATGCAAAGAGCTTACTACTTAGAATTCAGAATGACTGACTGGACAGAAGAGACTGGGTAAAACTCATGATCCCTTGCTGACAAAGCAACCTACATTGAGGATACCGAGCCCTTGTGCCTTGTGCCTTAACTTCTACAAATTACTGAGCAGGAATTATAGCTGGGGACAAGTCCTTTTGTTCCAGTTTAAAAAAAAATTTTTTTTTCATCTCAGCATTATACTATAAAGTCTTTTATAATCACTGACATGGTTATACAGTAAATATTAATACGAATACATAAAGAGAATATATAATTAAGAAAGAAGAGGAGTTCCCGTCATGGCTCAGTGGTTAACGAATCCGACTAGGAACCATGAGGTGGCAGGTTTGATCCCTGCCCTTGCTCAGTGGGTTAATGATCTGGCGTTGCCGTGAGCTGTGGTGTAGGTTGCAGACGTGGCTCAGATCCTGCGTTGCTGTGGCTGTGGTATAGGCTGGTGGCTACAGCTCCGATTCAACCCCTAACCTGGGAACCTCCAAATGCTGCAGGAGCAGCCCAAGAAATGGCAAAAAGAAAAAAAAAAAAGAGCATTGTTATAATTTACTGAATATACTATTATAGAAGAGCAAGGAGTTGATTGATTTACTGATTGGCCAAGGTATAACTGAATTGAATGTTTTAAAAATCCAGTATTCTGTGAACATATTCTCAGTAACTAGACTCTTCTAACCAAAGAAGTAACCAATCATAGGCCTTAAGGAAAGATCAAATATTGTATGAATGCAACAATTGGGCAGTTTCCCAAAAAAACTAACAGTTCAAATATTTCATGATATCAACTCAATAGCATATCATTTGCAACTTTCCTGATACATCAGAACCATAAAATAAATGCAATTAACTGATAATTTTAGCATTATGCCTATTATTTGCTTCATAACATACTCCTAATCAGTAGTTGAATACAAAAAGTAGCAATTTCTCTCTCCAGAATGCTCTCTTTATGCTTCTTGGATTGATGAATATTTTCCAACATCAAGAATCTGTGGCTTCATGAGCTTTAACAAATCTTTTGATCAAGGTCAAGATGACCCTTTTGAGGAATTTTAAATCAAAAAAAAAATTTAGTATGTAATATATCTTATTTTGACTTACAGAAATTACAAAAGTTTGAAAATTGGCTTTTCCCATCCCTCTCTGGGAATATGCAGGGCTGAACTCTTTCGAATTCTACTGGCTTAGGGGGAAAAAAAAAGGAAGCTTTTTGAAATGGAAAAAGCATCTGGAAATAGCACTGGCATGGCAAACATGTAAGTTCAACAAAAATGTGGCCCATTCCTGGGCATATATCCAGAGAAAACTCTAATTAGAAAAGATACTTGTACCCCAATGTTCATAGCAGCACTATTTACAACAGCAAAGATATGGAAACAACCCATATCTCCATCAACAGAGAAATAGATAAAGAAGATGTGGTATGTATATACAATGGACAGTCAGCCATAAAAAGGAATGAAATAATGCCATTTGCAGCAACACAGATGGACCTAAAGATTATCATACTCAGTGAAGAAAATCAGAAAAAGACAAGTATCATATGATATCATTTACATGTAATCTAAAAAATGATACAAATAAACTTATTTACAAAACAGAAACAGACTCACAGAAGTATGAAACAAATGTCAGGGGAAAGTGGGGAGGAGGGGTGAGGGGGAGGGGGGACAATTTAGGAGTTCGGGATTAACTACACACTACCACACAGCAAATGGATAGACAATAAGGACCTACTTATAGCACAGGGAACTGTATTCAGTATCTTGCAACAATCTATAATGGAAAAGAATCTAAGAATATATAGACACACACACATAAAAAACTGAATCACTCTGCTGTACACCAGAATTAACACAACATCGTAGACCAACTATACTTTAATAAAAAATAAAGACATTAACAGCCAAAAAAAAAAAAATGGTGAAGTGTATCCAAAAGGAATAAAGCAGCTACTCAGGTGTACTCAATAAATTCGGATATGTATTTTCCCTGTTAGATCATCTGAAAAAATTACTTTAGTAACTGAAGAAAAGCTAGAGATGAAAAGAGTATGCCAAGATAATGAAAGATAAATTAAGATAAAGTAAGATCCTACAGAAAAGAAGTTAAGCCACAAAATATAGGAAACAGATAATGAAAGAAAATTTTAAATGAGGAAAAAAATAAACACGAGTTATCAGTTCTCCTCCCCAGAGAGAAGGGGAAAAAAATAAAACAGAAAAACAACACTTTTATGAAGCATACAGTTGGTGAACACAGCAAACAACAATCTCAATTTCAAGAATACCCATGAGATACATGAAAATAGCATGTCTTGGGATTCTAATTACACAACATTCCTCAACTTCCTTTAAAAAGAACAACATCAAAACATATGAATTATGAAAATGACAGTGTTTAACTTTCAGTATTTGGAATACATATGCCACATCACTAAGAAAACAGCTGCAAAAGAAGAGTTCAAATCAAACAGTGTCATACAAATTAATAACATTAACTAGACTTCTATACCGATTTAAAAGAATCTCAGAAGAGAATAGGACAATTTTTTTAAAAACACAGAAAAAGAAATGAGCATCAATCTCAAAGTATTTAAAAGCACTGATTTCTTTCACATATTTAATACAACAAACAAACAAAAACTGCCAAAAAAGGAAACTGAAATGTACTAAAAATGTCTAGGTTGACGCATATCTTATTGTTAAAATGATAGGGAGTTCCCATTGTGGTGCAGCGGAAACGAATCCAACTAGTATCCATGAGGATGCGGCTTTGATCCCTAGCCTCGCTCTGGGGATCAGGGATCCAGTGCTGCCATGAGTTGTGGTGTACATTGCAGACGTGGCTTGGATCCTGCATTGCTGCAGCTCCAATTCGACCCCTAGCCTGGGAATTTCCATACACCCAAGTGTCACCCATGTAAAGCAAAAACAACATGACAACTTTCTGCAAGAAACACAGAAGACACAACTATCATTAACTTTTATTTCTTACATTAATCCAACATGAAATCAGATCAGATCAATCCATAAGCCATGCTGAAACAGCCCCTTGCTGTGCACCAAGATCTGGCACCTTATCAGAGAATGCTGATACAACTCATCTTGGATTATCCCTGAAGTTGCATAATTTAAAATAGGTCAAAGATATCCCAAAGTCTCAGTTTGGGAGCAAATCAAGTTACCACTGTAGAAAAGAAAATTCTGAAGGAAAAGCGACTGTTGGGAAAAAAAAATAAAATCTCTGAAGAAATGAAGAGTCTTCTGTTGATAAGAAAGATCTATGAAGACATGAAGAGAGTGAGGTAGAAGAGGCAGACAGTAGTGCCAAAAAGCAAAATACAGGGGTGTGAGGTACAGCAGTTTCAGCTTATCTAAGAACCGTCCAGAACAGTGCCTAAAAATGGACTTGGTAAGATGTCACGCCCATTCCCACTTCCCACCATAGTTGCATGTTACCAGAGAAATTCCACCTCTACTGTTACAGTAACATACAAAATAGCTAACAAACGACATGGCTCTCTTATGAAAATGTCTTATTATAAGAATATATTTAATAGTGAATCAACACTTGGCTCTATGAGGACAGTTATTGTTCAAAATTATAGTAAAGGGAGTTCCCGTCGTGGTACAGTGGTTAACAAATCCGACTAGGAACCATGAGGTTTCAGGTTCGGTCCCTGGCCTTGCTCAGTGGGTTAACGATCCAGTGTTGCTGTGAGCTGTGGTGTATGTAGGTTGCAGACGCGGCTTGGATCCCGCGTTGCTGTGGCCGTGGCATAGGCCAGTGGCTACAGCTCCAATTAGACCCCTAGCCTGGGAACCTCCATATGCCGCAGGAGCGGCCCAAGAAATAGCAAAAAGACAAAAACAAAAAAAAAAATTAAAAAACAAAATTGTAGTAAACCTGACTGTTCCATCATTTCCACCACATGAAATAATGTTGAAAGGAAGATTCAAGGCAGCAGAGAACTCTGCTCTCTGCAGAATAAATCTAGGTTACACTTCAAAGTATTTGTTTTACTTATGTTATAGGAACAGTACATACATTAAGCTTAGCTAATTAAAAATATAAAGTGCATGTCATGACTGTTTGGTTCATTGTCTATAATACTTTAAAATATATATCTTTTGGAGTGCCCACCATGGCTCAGCAATTAATGAACCCAACTTGCACCCATGACTCTGGTTCGATCCCTGGCCTCGCTCAGAGGGTTAAAGATCCGGTGTTGCCATGAGCTGTGGTGTAGGTCAGAGATGTGGCTCAGATCCTGAGTTGCTGTGGCTGTGGCGTAGGCCAGCGGCTACAGCTCTGACTGGACCCCTAGCCTGGGAACCTCCATATGTCATGGGTGCAGCCCTAAAAAAGACAAAATAAAATAAAATATATATTTTTTCTTTTTTTATGGCCACACCTATGGCATATGGAAGTTCTCAGGCCAGGGGTCTGATCGGAACTGCAGCTGCCAGCCTCCGCCACAGCTACACCAACACCAGAACTGAAGCACATCTACGACCTATGCCACAGCTTGCAGCAACTCAGGACCCTTAACCAACCAAGCAAGGCCAGTGATCGAAACTGCATCCTCAAAGAAACAACGTCAGGTCCTTAACCTGCTAAGCCACAACAGGAAATCTGTTCTCAACACTAACAGTTTTAAAAGATTTTTAAAAAGATGTTTCTCCAGATCATTCATATATTAAATTACATAATGCATATATTTTAGTATAATCCAAATACACACTTATTTTGCTAATTAGAATTTGCTTCCTTTCCAAATTGGATCCATTGCATTCAATCCACTGCTAAACAATAAAGAAGGATGAGAAAAGGAAAGAAAGAGGGAGGAAGGAAGAAGGGTGAAGGAAATAACTATTATTTCTTATAAAGTATGGTTTTCAATACTGTATCATAAACTTTGGTAACTTCCTTTAAAGATAGGAACTTGGAATAAATTCAGTCTGTTGGGTTTAGGAAACTTAAGTCCACTCTGCCTAGTTAAGTTATACCTAAAACATCAGGGTCCTTCCCCCTCCTCTTTCCCTGATACTATTTTATTCCCTACCTCCTCTCTCTTTGCCCTTCCTCTTTTTCTCCCTCTCTTCTCTCTCATACACACACACACAATGTGTTTAATTAATTACTAGGATGAAATAAGGTAGACCAAAAGGGACACTAACTAGAGCATAATAAATGGCAGACAGAATAGAAATACACAGCAAGCTAAATAAGTCAGAGACATATCGTTCATTGGCTCCATTCCCCAAACCATTCAGGTTCCAAATAAA
Organism: Sus scrofa; assembly: GCF_054392235.1. Classification (NCBI taxonomy): domain Eukaryota; kingdom Metazoa; phylum Chordata; class Mammalia; order Artiodactyla; family Suidae; genus Sus; species Sus scrofa. The sequence goes on from NC_139391.1 coordinate 19,572,742, forward strand.
CCCACTGTATCAGAACAGGTGTGGCTCCAAAATATTATGGAGAGTTAACTTCTCTCGATGATACTGAGGTGGAGCAAAAAAAAAGGAAACAAGCCCAGTCTTAAATCTCAGTGTATAAAGGGACATTTCTAAATGCTTCAGAGGTTTCATATATCACTGGCCATCCATCAATAGGATAAAGACTCTCACCAACTGTTTCTTCAATGCACCTTCCAAATCCACAGGTAGGATTAAACATCACAGAGAGCCAGGCAGCATCTTAACCTTAACCCTAAGATTAAGTTTCAGATTGTAACAACTCACATAACCGTTTAACATTTGGATCTGTACTCATCCACCACAGTAGAGTTCAAGGGTGTTGATACAGACTTTAGCTCAAAACTCTTAAAGAAAAAAAGGAAAAACTCTTTTATAGTTGATCTAATCTTCTATACCATGTCAGAAAAACAAACTGGGTTCACTAAAATCCTTAGCAACAAAGCTCACCTGGGATAGATCTAGGCCAAAGTGAAACCCAAGGTGCAACCTATAATAAACTATACAGGAACCCACTGGATCTTGACCAGCTGGAGGGGGTGGGGAGTCAGGGGTTTACCTCATTTGGGGAATTTGCCAATCATGTTATTGGATAATGCACACATCTGGAAAAGCACAAGTTAACCAAAGGTGTGCTTTATCACAAAAGTGTAGATTTACACTAGAATAAACCCAAACATGAAATCTCTTTTTAATCAAAAGATAAATAATAACTCTAGAACTGTGTTCAGTTCAAAAAAACTTCTTTTACAACTATGTGATTCGCTTGATATTAAATCCATGAGAAAGAACTGCACTGTTTCTTTTTTAAAGATCTTGTAAAAGTAACTTTTAGCAAGCTAAGAAAACAAGCTAAAGAAAATCCCCAATTTGTGCTATCAAATTCAAGCTGATTATAAATGGTGATTTAGACCACCTGACTTACGAAAACACAAATGTCTATAATTAAACACTACAGTCCTGCTTCATTTTCACTTAGCAAAATATTACCAAATCATGAACCACAGAAAAGACATTATTACAATAACTATATCCCAAGCAAAATTTTACTCTCAAACGGAACACAATTTGAACTGCAAATACCAGAACCAAGAAAAAGGAGAAGCATATTATTATATAGGAAGCCTCTTAGCCCACCTCTCTTCTTGACTGGCATTCTTGGGTCTTTCGAAGGCCACAGGAGTCAGGATCTCTTTTCAGGTATCAACTTGATCCAGCTGGATGGAGGCCAAGAGCCAGGTAACTGTTGCAAACCACTTTACTGTTGGAAATCCAGGCTGTCTTCTCTTTCAAATAAGGAAAAAATGATGTATTCTTCCCACAAACTTTGACACTGCTGCCCACAGAGTTTAAAGAAAAATAGCTTTTGAGTTTTTCGGTGTTTATAAAATGTTTATTTTGTTTAAAAAGAAAATTATTGTCAGCGTAGAAAACATTATTAAAACTCCTCTTCAGGCAGCAACATTTTGCAAGTTCAATGACTAACTCAATTAAGGCACAAACCAAATTTACACAGCTGTCTCATTACTTAATACATGCTCAAATTCAAAAATGAACTGGTTGGTAGTTAATACCCTCAATTCTTTAGAGAAAAACGTAAAACCCTCACACCCCCTCCAAAAAAAAATGCTTTAAAAAACCTCTTTGACGCTAGCCTCTAAAAAGGTGGGTGAGTTTCGACAGTTTTCTGGGGCAGAAGACAGACTGAAAGCCCCCCCCCCTTCTGTTTACTGGACCACAAGTTCGGGATCTCACCCCCTCAGTAAGACAGAATCCAGCTTGCTGTCACTTTCATTTTTTTCTTCTGTGCTCTCCAAGCCCCTCAGGCTTGATCCTTAATGCCCCTCTGATTCTGATCCTCCCATGTATTAACCGAGAGGATTGAATAGAAGGAAAGCAATCCCTTGGCATGGAGACATTAAAGTGACAGTGCTACTCAATGGGCACTTGATGCAGGATGAGTTGGCGAAGATTTCTTCACACTGGAGTCATTCACATCATGCCATCTCTTCGCATCCAAGCAGCTCCCTGTCCGGCGAGGAAAAACACTGAGACTGTTCGAGGCAAGTCAAACCTTCCCCCAAAGGTGTTTTCTGAGACGCTGTAGTAGTAATAGGCATGTGAGCATAAGCTGTGCAAACGGTTCGCGGTTTCCTAAATGAGAGAGTTCGGCTGCTTGGCTTCCACATCCACCCTTTTTCTTTCAGTCTCTCTCCAAACTACCCACCTTGCTTTTGCAGAGAAGACAAGGAATCTCTCTGCTACCGCTGGCCACCCCTGCCCACACCCCGTTCTCATATAGAAGAGCACAAATGTCCTGCACCCTCCACGCGATGAAGTGTTTCCTCAGGCAGGAGAAACAGCAGCACTAGCAATTATATAACTCTCGAATTTGGCTTCTCTAAGACGTGGAGACTGGAGGGTCGGGGGCTGCTGGTCGGGAGATACTGCTGGCCACTGAACGTGCACAAAAGGGCGCCAGGCCTCCTTACAGCAGCGCCCCCCGCCCCGAAACATCGGCTGGCAAAGGGGGGGGGTCTTCTCGGAGAGCCGGGGGGAGGGGTACAAATTTCTCTGTGGTCCCTTTCCAAGCGGGGTGAAAGGATGGAATATGAGGGAACTAAAAACTGAGGTGGAGAGTCTGAAGGCTGTGAGGACGAAGCTGGTCGGGGCTGCTCTGGGTGCCGGCTGGGGGTTATAGGGAGGAGGTGCCTGTGAAGCCTCAACACAAGGACCAGGCCAGAGGGGGAGCACCCTGAAGGAGTGAAAGGGGCGGGCAGCTCAGCCACAGCTAACGGAGGTGCCCTAAGGAGGGGAAAACGCGCAGCAAAATCCCTACGCTCGGACCGCCCCTTTGGGATGCTAGAATAGGGAGTTGGGCTAACAAATAGCTGGAGAAGGGAATGCAGGCGGGGAGGGGGGCGGGCCCACGGGCGTCTGGACCTCCTGGAAGCCAATGAGCGGCCCTAATTTCTGGATGCCGCGCCCAATCGCAACCAGGATGGAGGGCGCGGCTTTTGACTGGGTCGGGGCGGGCTGGGGCTGCAGGCGAGAGGCGTGAGCCGGCACCACTTCCCGCCCCGGGGGTTCTGGGTCCCCGCCCACCGCTGGTCACGTGAGTCGCCAAAATGGCGGCGCTCGGACGTGGGGTTGGGGCTGACCTGGGAGCTGCAGATGTGGGGCCTGTGGAAGCCGGAGAAGCTCCCAAGGTAGGTGGAAACCGAAGGTGGTATGCGCGGTGGCTTCTGCACCCTCACAGTGTTGGCAAACTTCTGAAATGATGCGTATAAAGGGGATTTGAAAGTCTAAAGAGGACAGCTCCGAAGTCCATACACGGCTCGGTTAAGTGCCCGGTTGCTTTGGAAAGAAGCGGAGAGAAAGTAGACTTGAAGTTTCTTCCTAATTGATGCTGTCTGTTTTCTCTTGCCTCGGTGCCTTTGCACCGGCCTTTCCCTCAGCTTGAAACACCTCCCTGCACCTATTTCCACTAGCCCCACCCCCCCCTCCAGATTTTCCTCTTTCGGATATTAGTTTAAATGCCACTTCCTCCGGGAAACCTACTCACACTTTTCCGTGGCTTGGTTCCGTTTGGCTTTTCTTAAGTGTTTTGTTTTGTTGATGACACACGTTCTGCGTTTAAGTTCCCGGCCCTGTTGTCCTGACCTTTGCCTGGGTTTTGGGTTCTGAGAACACGATCACATCTTGCTTAACCGGGGGACTGTCAAATACCAGGTGAATGTTGAGTAAAGGATGAGTAAATTTTAAATAAAATTCTAATAAACCCACTATAAAGCCATAAAGTACTTTAGAAGATAAACCTACACACAGGCACTGTTACTGGTACAATCGTGGTGACCTGTTGAGTGGCCTTGCACTGGTTAACTTTTAGATAAAAAGTTGTTTATAGCGAAATCTTTGCATTTCAATACTTGTAAAAAGTGTATTAGAAAGTTACCAGTATATTTCTCTGCTTTAATAACAGTGCCTTCCCAAAACCAGGCACTCAATAAATGTTTGCTGTCCTGTTTCAGTATTTTAGGATCATAATCCTGGTTGTCTGTGTTCCCTAGATACTGAGAGCATAGACAGTGTATATTGGTACAAGTCATTGCCTGGAAGTTTTCTTTGTGAGGGATGAGAGACTTCAGTGAACTGGATACCAGCAAAACAAAAATTTATCCAAAGTTTCTGGTTAATTATGTTACTGACATCTGCCTTAGATATTGCTGTAATCTTCATTCCCATTTACCATTTAGATGTCAGAGGCAAAAGATTACATCTAGTCCCTGAGAAACTGTGATTTGTGAAATATTTTCCTTTTCTTTTTCTGTCCTCCCCCATTACTATTCATTGTGTAATACCAAAAGAAAGTTCAGAGGAGGAGTGCCCCACTGTGCACAGCAGAAACGAATCCAACTAGGAACCATGAGGTTGCGGGTTTGATCCCTGGTCTTGCTTAGTGGCTTAAGGATCCAGGTTGCTGTGAGCTGTGGTGTAGGTTGCAGACACTGCTCGGATCTGGCGTTGCTGCAGCTGTGGTGTAGGCGGGCAGCTGTAGCTCCAATTCGACCCCTAGCTGGGAACCTCCATATGCCTCGGGTGTGGCCCTCAAAAGACAAAAAGACCAAAAAAAAAAAAAAAAAAAAGCAAGAAAGTTCAGAGCCCATACCTTCAGGATGTTGATGCCATAGATGAATTGGCCTTTCATGATTAGGGTTAGGATTGGTACATATTATTTATTCAGCCAAATCAGTGATGTTCAGCATGCATCCATTGATCACTAGCATCAGAATCACTTGATGCTGTTAAAATTCAGATTTCTAGTCTTCACCTTTTTCTGTTGAATCCACATATCTCAGGAGAGAGCTCAAAAGACTGAATTTCAAATTAACTCCCCATATAATTCTACTTTATTATTATAGTTGATTTACACTGTTGTGTCAGTTTGTGCTATACAGCAAAGTGACTCAGTCATACAAACATATACATTCTTTTTTTTTTTAATATTATTTCCCACCGTGGTCTATCCCAGCAGGTTGGATAAACAGCAGGACTTCATTGCTTATCCATTCTAAATGTAATAGTTTGCATCTACCAACCCCAAACTCCTAAAGCATCCCACTCCCTCCCCCCTTCTCCTTGGCAACCACAGTCTGTTCTCCATGTCTGAGTCTCTTTCTGTTTGTAGATAGGTTCATTTCTGCCATATTTTAGATTCCACTTGGAAGTGATAACATACGGTATTTGTCTTTCTCTTTCTAACTTACTTACCTTAGTATGAGGATCTCTAGTTGCATCCATGTTGCTGCAAATGGCATTATTTTGGGGTTTTTTTTAGAGCTGAGTAGTATTCCATTGTATATATGTGCCACATCTTCTTAATCAGGTCATCTATCGATGCACATTTAGGTTCTTGTGCACATGAAATGCTGAGAATCACTAAGTATCCTCTGTGTCCATTATGCTTAATCCACACTGATTCCCTTGCCCAATACTCCTGAAATTTGAGAACTATTATTCTGTGTCCTTGACTATAAATGTTAAAATGAAGATTCATATAAATTGTGAAGGGCCATAGTTTTTTTTTTTTTTTTTTTAAATCTATTCTGGAATCCCATAATGCCAGCATGGCAAAAGATTTAATAAATATTAAGACTTTCCAGAGTTCCTGCTGTGGCACAACAAAATTGGTGGCATCTTGGGAGTGCTGGGATGTAGGTTCAATACCTGGCCTAGCACAGTGGCTTAAGGATCCCATGTTGCCGCATCTGCAGCTTAGGCCCCAACTGCAACTCAGATCTGATCCCTGGCCTGGGAACTCCATATGCCACGGAGAGGCCAAAAAAGGGAGAAAAAAAAATTTTTTTTTACAGAAATTTGAGAGTCTTACCCAAAGCAAAACATTCAGAAAGGATCCTTTCTGATAGTCTTGTTTGTTTTGTTTTACCCCTACTTTCTGTTAAGATGCTACTGACCAAACCTCACGGTCCCTTGACATTGGCACCTGTCTATTGATACCTCACACTTGGGACAAAGGAACTTTCAACCCCTGGCAGCCAGTGCCATGGGTCCAGGCTTCCTGGTATACCCCATGGCAGTTTCCAGCAAAGGCCCTGCTTCTGCCCCAGGTGCTGCTAGCAAGCTGGATACATAATAATCCAGGTAGCCATGACCCACTACTGCCTCTTCCTAGCCTGGAACATTGTCCCTCTTTCTAATGTTTTTTCTCACTATTCTCCGAGGCCATCCCTGTTCTCTCCTACCTCACCAGGAAACTCAACATAATCTTCAAAATGAGCTCAGGCTTTCATGAGACACAGGATAGAGACCGTTGTCAACAGGTAGCTACTGTTTACTTTCAGCTTTGAAAAAGCTAGAGCATGGAGAACTACAAAAGACCTGGCTACCTTTGGGGAAAACAGAAATTCAGTATCTCAGTAAGATATCCTTCTACACTAAGCCCAAAAGCAAGTCAGCCTTTCTGAACCTTGATTTTCTCATCTATAAAAGTAGAGATGACCATTATCCTACCAATTTCTGAAAGTTATTCTGTGAATCAAAAAGCCATTGTCCAGATTCCTGTGTACTTCTGCAGGTTAAGGATCCGACATTGTCACTGCAGTGGCTCGAGTTGCTGCTGTGGTGCAGGTTTGATCCCTGGCCTAGGAACTTTTGCATGCCATGGGTGCAACCAAAAAAAAAAAAAAAAGAAGAAAAGCCACTGTCTAGCAGATAATAAGAGCTCACTAAATGTTCACTGAATCATTAACAAAGTATTATGAAAGCAGATGAAAATACCTGACACTTTACTAGAGTCTAAATGTTTTTAGTCTGAATTTATAAAATTTAATATTAATCTCATTAGCCATTATAGTTCTGGATTTTTGTGTTTTTCAGGACATCAAGATGCCGACATACACACATGGTCAGTCCAGACCTTCTTTAGGAGATGGAAAACTCAGAAAACCAATGGTCATCGAAATTATAGAAAAAAAATTTGACTATCTTAGAAAAGAAAAGTAAGAGACACACCCACACTGAAAGTCAATAACTTTATTTGCAGATCTTCTGTATTGCCATTGTTTCTGAGTATCTAAGATCCTGTTAATTTTATTGAGTTGGTTATGAGAAAAGCTTATTAAAAAAAGAACTGGAGGGAAGCATGAGCAGATGAGAAGAGTAGTTTGTTGGAATATTGAGACTGGATAATTTCTCTTGTCTCTTGAAGTAGTTTTGTTTCTAAAATTGTTGAAATGTTATTTGTGCAATAACCATATTTTAATTAAAAGTAATTAGGACACCATTTGGGAGACTATCTTTAATTGATTATCAATTGTAATTAAATTCAATTTCAAATGTATTACCTCAGCCACAGTGCTGAGTTCAGCAAAAAGGAACACAGACTGCATGATGTCCATATGGTTTTCATTATCATTTTGACTTTTAGATTATTAGGGCTCAAGAATAAAGTCAAAAGGTGTTGATCTTAGACTTGAGACATTTCTGGACAGGTCAGAATAAGTACACCTAGGTCTTTCACATTTCTTTGGATGAAGTTTTGGAAACCCTAGACAAATAATCTTAAATATATCTGGACCAATTAAGAAATAGTTATTTTCTGGAGTTCCCACTGTGGCTCAGCAGTAATGAACCCGACTAGTATCCATGAGGATGAGGATACTAATCCCTGGCCCCGCTCAGTGGGTTAGGGATCCAGCATTGCTGTGAGCTACAGTGTACATCACAGATGTGGCCCCAATCTGGCATATCTGTGGCAGTGGCATAGGCTAGCAGCTGCAGCTCTGATTAGACCCCTGGCCTAGGGACTTCCATATGCCACAGGTACAGCCTAAAAAAAAGGAAGAAAGAAAGAAGTAGTTATTTTCTAGGAAGCCTAACCAAATAGAAATAATTTTTTTCAAATGACCTTAAGCAAATTAAGTTTTTTAGCAGAAAGAGCAGTATTCTTGGATTTAGATAGCTCATAAAATTTTGGCTGCACTGGAACATACTCATATTTGTTTGTAGCCAAAATGTATTCTCTCTTTAAAAGAGTTCCACATTAGAACCACTATTCTCAGAAAGAGAATTATATTATTCTCTCATTAGAATGCAAGTTCCGTGAGAGATGGATTTTTTTTTAACTTTATTTACTGCCCCATCCTCAGCACAAAGAAAACACCTTTTACATAGTGCTCAAGAAATATTTGATGTTGAGTAAATATGCAGTAACAAATGACTACCCAGGAAAGGATATATCTATTAGAAGAATATTCTGGAGTTCCCGCTATGGCTCAGCAGTTAATAAACCCAACCAGTATCCATGAGGTTGCAGATTCGATCCCTGGCCTCGCTCAGTGGGTTAAGGATCTGGCACTGCCATGAGCTGTGGTGTAGGTCGAAGACATGCCTCAGATCCTGCATTGCTCTGGCTGTGGCGAAGGCCAGCGGCTATCGCTCTGATTCGACCCCTAGCCTGGGACTTTCCATATGCCACAGGTGCAGCCCTAAAAAAGAAAAAAAAAGACGAAAAAAAAAAAAGTATTATGTTGAACTTAATTTTTCACTTTGTTTTCCCAATTAGGACTTTAAATATATATGGAACAGTGACCTTTGGAACAACAGCTGGTTTCTCTGGAATGTTGGCAAATTTAATTTTCAGACATTGCTTCAAGGTTAAACATGATGGTTTGAAGACCTATGCATCATTGACTACGCTTCCATTTTTGTCTACAGTAGTTGCTTATAAACTTCTTGTAACGGATGCTTTGTATTCAGGTAAATTTAAATTCATTAATGGATAATGTGTTTATATCTAAGTAAAATTACACGTGAACGTATACTGTTGCTATTGCTGATAATAATCCCTCCTGTTTGTATATTGTTTTACCACTAACAAAATACCTTCACATATATTGTCCTATTTCATCCCCACAACAGTCTTCCTAATCAGACAGAGCAGATAGTATTGTCTTTTCTTTTTATAGGTAAGAAATCAAGCTGAGCTTAGACATGTCAAGTACACTAAGAAACAACATAATAGAGTGGGAAAAAAGCAGGCTTTGGTATACTATATATTTCACTTAAGTTTTATGACATTGGACAAGTCATTTAATCTGAGACCCAACTCTCTTCTGTATGAATTAGGACTAATAAGTACTTACCTCACAGGGTTGTTAAGAATTAAGATACTGTTAAAAAAAAAAAGAGAATTAAGATACTGTATGTTAAATGCCTAATGTACTGTCTGGCATATTATGGGCTTCTAATATTACTTTCTGCCTCGTCCCCTTACCTTAAGTTCACTAGTAATTGATGGAACCTCTGACCCCTGTTCATCAGGTTCCTGCGTAAATACCTCTTCTCTAGGGAAATCTTTGATTCCTTCAGTTTAGATTAAGTTTCTACATACATTGTCTATCTTACCTTCAAAGCCTGTGTACACTTAAGATTGCTTGTTAAAATATTTGTCTAACATCTTTCTTTCTTAGTAGACTGACCTAAAGGTCAGAGAGTGGGTCTTTTTTGAGTAATACTGTATCCTGAGCACATGCCTGACACATAGACAATATAAATGTATTATCCTAGAATCCAGATGTCTGGCCTGCTAGTTTAATATTCTTTATTATGAAATTGCTTCTGCAACAGTCACACAAGTAAGTGACTATCCTTATAAAGTAAGAGTAAAAGCATTTTTAAAATATGGTACATTTAGTCTATTGTGCCATAGACCGAATTCCTAATATTCTTTCTACTCTTTCACTGTGGTTGAGGACAGTGAGAATAAATACTATATGAGGACACAAGACTCCTAATAGTTCTTAGCCTGATTTAAAGGGAAACCAAAATTACTTTTGTTTTCTAGGTAACATAAGCCGGGAAAATTGTGTTCTGAGAAGTTCACTGATTGGCATAGTGTGTGGTGTTTTATATCCCACTGCTTTGGCTTTTTCTAAAAATGGACGTCTGGCAGTCAAGTAAGTCCATTTTTTTGTTCCTTTTCTTTCCTTTTTTTATGTTAATAAACTCTCCTTATTCATTAGCTGCCAATGACATATTTTAATCAAAATAGTCTCATATTTCAAATAGCTAATTTTAACCTTTTTGCTATCTACATGAAAAACAAAGGATAGAAATGAACAGTTTAGGAGAAATCACATTTTTCATAGAATTTACATCTAGAAGAAGTACTTAACTTTTCTTCTTTTTTAGGTATCATACTGTTCCACTGCCACCCAAAGGAAGGGTTTTACTCCATTGGCTGCTGCTTTGTCACACAGAGATAAAAGCAATGGTGGTTCCTTTCATCCTTCAGACAATCTTTGGAGTATTGCATGGTCTACAGCATTATGCAATATTTGAAAGTACACTTGAGAAAACTGTACATTAAGATTAACCAATAGGAGTTCCTCTTGTGGATCAGCAGTAACAAACCCAACTAGTATCCATGAGGATACGGGTTCGACCCTTGGCCTCACTTAGTGGATTAAGGATCCAGCATCACTGTGGCTGTGGTGTAGGCTGGCAGCAATAGCTCTGATTCGACCCTTAGCCTAGGAACTTCCTAAGAATGAATGGATTCTCCATCAGCAGACTGGACATTTTTATGCTAAGGACTCAGGCGTTGCTGAAAGAGTTAAAAGTAGTTCTGGACAGTTTCTGTACCTTTTTTCTGGCATTCAGCAGGTGTCCAATAAATATTCAGTAGGTAAATAAAAGTAAGTTTCATCTTTTGTTCATCATTGTATATGGAAATAGGTTTCAGGCCTCAAGATCTATATATATTCCTTCATCCACAAACATTTATTGAGTACCTGCCATTGTGTTACCTGTAATAAGAAATGGCCTTTACCCAGAAGGAACTCACAGTGAGAAATGTGAACACAGCATGAGAGGGTTTGAGAGGTATGTATACATGTCATTCTGTGGATACACTAAAGATATTGCTGTTAACTACTTGTACAGAAGGGAAAGCCATGGGGAAGAAAGGTACATTTGTCTTTAATTTTGAAGGGGAACTTGAAAGTTCACAAGAAAGCAAAATAGAAAAATAATGTACCATCCCATTCCTCTAAACTCTTGTTCAATATACTCACGAGCTCTTATCATTAACAAATTATCTCCACTGTGCTGTTTATTTTTTTTTTTTTTAATTTTTTTTTTTTCCTGTCTTTTGTCTTTTTGTTGTTGTTGTTGTTGTTGTTGCTATTTCTTGGGCCGCTCCCGCGGCATATGGAGGTTCCCAGGCTAGGGGTTGAATCGGAGCTGTAGCCACCGGCCTACGCCAGAGCCACAGCAACGCGGGATCCGAGCCGCGTCTGCAACCTACACCACAGCTCACGGCAACGCCGGATCCTTAACCCACTGAGCAAGGGCAGGGACCGAACCCGCAACCTCATGGTTCCTAGTTGGATTCGTTAACCACTGCGCCACGACGGGAACTCCCGCTGTGCTGTTTAAAGACTTTCGAATGCCTATTTGCTATGCATTAAAACAGGCACCAGGAGTACAAAGATTCCATCCCTGCCCTACAGAAGCTTAAAATCCAAAAAAAAAAAGATCACGGCATGCTTTTTCAAGTCTGGTAGAGTATTCCTGAGCTATACACTTAGGGAAACTTAGTACAGGAAACAAACACTGACGAAAGGAGTAAGACACAGAATCCTATAGAACCCCAGAGCTGATTTTCCTTGTCTTACATTCCTTTTGAGATGAAAGATTTGGTCATCTGAGGGCCTAAGCAACCCAGAGCAGAAATGGAAGTCTCAACAAAGTGCTTTATGGCATCATATAAAACAAACTGAAATAGATACACTCTTTTGCTAATAATAATAATAAAAAAATCACTAGTCATCAGCTTTGTATTCTCAGAATAATTCATGATACTCGAAACTCTGAGGAAAGGGCAGATGACTGGGGGGTGAGGGGGAACCACGCCAAATAGATAACTAGATCAGTGGTATTAATATTGACTCTAAAAATTACACAAGAAGTACATGAATACCTCCTCTTTGTGAGATATTCATATGATCCAGCAGGATGTAGAGCAAGACGGTAAGTGCTCCCTAACCTCTACTCCATCCCACTTGTACTCCATTCTCCAGACGTAGCCACCATCAAGTTAACATGTCTCTTTCCTTGGACTATTCTTTTGTAACTTAGATATTTTAAAAAATAAATGGTATTATCCATACATATTATACTGGAAATTAATTTTCACTTCACTCTGTGTCTTGGAGATCTTTCCAGCTCATTATGTAGAAGTCAAACATGTTCTTTTTAATGACTGAAAAACATTCTTGGTGATCCCAATATTCACATAGATGATCCTTCCAAGACACTGGTCTCTATCCCATCACTTACTCCCATGGTCATACTGTAGACCTGAGCTGTCCAGTATGGTAGTCATTAGCCATGTGTGGCTACTGAGCATTTGAAATGTGACAGTCTGAACTGAAATATGTTGTACATGTAAAATACACATCAAGTTTTCAAGAGTTACATGTAAAAAAGGAATGTAAAATACCTCATGAATAATCTGTTGATTACATGTTGAAATGTTACTTTTTTGGATATATTAAGTTAAATAAAATACTTTAAAATTAATTTTACCTGCCTTTTAAAATCGGGTTACTAGGGAATTTTAAATTACATATTTTTATCAGACTGGGTTGCTCTAGACCTTGTCATTATCAACAAATTCAAATTCCTCACATTCTCAATTATAAAGTCCCATATTCTGATCACTACCTCCTGCCCTTCCTGTTTATTCATTCTCATACCTCAATCTGGCATTACTTCAGCTTCACCAGAACCTATAATCCATCAATTCCACTACCTTTTCACTGTCTCACCCTCATCACATTCTTACTGTCCTCCAGCTTCAGCCACATCCATCTTTTTTTTTTTTTTTTTTTTTTTTTTTGTCTTTTGTCTTTTTTGTTGTTGTTGTTGTTGTTGCTATGTCTTGGGCCGCTCCCGCGGCATATGGAGGTTCCCAGGCTAGGGGTCGAATCGGAGTCATAGCCACCGGCCTACGCCAGAGCCACAGCAACGCGGGATCCACGCCGCGTCTGCAACCTACACCACAGCTCACAGCAACGCCGGATCGTTAACCCACTGAGCAAGGGCAGGGACCAAACCCGCAACCTCATGGTTCCTAGTCAGATTCGTTAACCACTGCGCCACAACGGGAACTCCCACATCCATCTTTTTAAAGTTTGCCAATCTCAAGAATAAAAACATAACAATTGGCCTAACTAAAGTGATTTTTAAATAAAGATAGTAGCCTGTTTTCTCTTATGAATTTTCTGTTGATATCTTTGGCCCATTTGATTTGTAGAAGCTCTACAAATTCTGGGTATTTTTTTTCTTCATATGCTGAGATAGTAATCTGGGAAATACAACAAAGTTAACTTATATTCACCTCCCTTGCCACCTGAAAGTTGAAGAGATTTGTACCATATTCCATGACCTCAATTTGCCTTTTTTACAGCAGAAAGAGCAGGGAAACTTAATATTTTCCTTTGGCTTTGGAAAGTAGTACTTGCCAAAACGGCTATAAGAGGCCTGAAAGGGGAAATTAGGGAAACCTGGATCTGGGCCTGAGACCAAAGGTGAAGCTAGGTGAACCACAGTGAAGAAAGGCAGCACTTGTCACTAGTGGCAAGATGTGAAATACAGCCTGGAGCACCATTCTCAAAAAGTTCAAATCCGGCCTTACTCCTTACCAACGGGATGACTATGAACAAGCTATTTCACCTCTGCATCTCAGTTTCCTCATCTGCAAAATGAGAAATAAAGATGGTACTTACTTCAAAGTGTTACGGGATTAAATGGGTTAAAACAAGTCAAAAGAGTGGCCAACTCATGGGAAGTCTATATGTTATTGCCATTACTGTGGTTACTGCTGCTGTTACTGCATGCCAACTAGCTTGTGGTTATCAGTTAAATATTTCCTCAGGAAAGATTAGAAGCACAGCAGAGGAAATGCATAAGATTTTTCATTTGAATAAATGCACATTCATTAAGTCAGCTAAAATTACTTAGGACCCAGAGTATAGAAAACATCGTATAGCACACACTGGGCAATTCACCTAACCTTTCTGATTATGTTTCCTCTTAACACATAGAAATAACTGCTTTGAAGTGGAACAAGACCATACCACACCTGGTATATAAGAGGTGCTAATAAATGCGCTTACCTTGTCCATTTTCCCTGATGCTTCCCTGAGTCAATGACTAAGATGTGGAGAACTTACCTTCTCACTTGGCTTTGCCCCTCCATTTCCTCCAGATGCCTCAGCCATGTGATGATCCCCCTGCTTTTGGACTTACTGCTTACAATGTAGTATATCACATTGATTTTCTTCCTGCTTTTGTACAATTATTATATTATTTTGTGTGAACTATTCAGTATTTGGATTTCCAAGTTTCCTGCAATTTTTGGCAGGAAAAAGCTCTATGCAGACGGCACTCTTTTGTTTTGTCACTAACCTTAAGCCAGGTACCCCCAAACTCCACTCATCTCCGGGCCTACCGTAGCTTCAAGTCTTTTTATTTATTTGTTTTTTATTTTTTTAAGGCTGCACCTGTGGCATATGGAGGTTCCCAGGTTAAGGATCGAATGGATCTGTAGTTGCCAGCCTACACTACAGCCACAGCAACATGGAATCTGAGCCACACCTGCAACCTACATCACAGCTCACCGCGATGCCGGATCCTCAACCCACTGAGCGAGGCCAGGGATCAAACCCCCATCCTCATGGCTGCTTACTAGTCAGTTTGCTAACCACCGAGCCGCAATGGGAACTCCACATACCCTTCAAATCTTTGCACTTGATCTTAGCCAAAAGGCCGAGAAGCGATCCTTCAAATCTTTGGATCGCACAATACCTTGCCTAATCTGTAGATCAAAGGAGTAGAAATGAAGAATATCAAGAGTTCCCGTCATTGTTCAGCGGTTAGTGAACTGACGAGCATCCATGAGGATGCGGCTTCAACCCCTGTTCAATCCTCACTCAGTGGGTTAACGATCCGGCATTGCAGTGAGCTGTGGTGTAGGTGGCAGACACAGCTCAGATCCCAACTTGCTATGGCTCTGGCGTAGGCCAATGGCTACACTTCCAATTGGACCCCTAGCCTGGGAATCTCCATATGCCACAAGTGCAACCCTAAAAGACAAAAAAAAAGAAAAAATAACAGATGACCAGATCTCTTCCTTAGCTTTCCCTTCAAAAATCCCTCAAACTGTGTGACCACGATAGTATCTAAAGAAAAATCCTAAGATGTCAACAAGCCCGCACACGTGGGGAAATGGTGACAATGTGACCCTTCCATTGCAATGATTAACTGAGATCATTTCCCTTTTTCCCTTTGAAAACTTTTCACGGCCAAGCGGAATTTTCGGAAGTGGTTTTTCTGGGACGTTGAGTCCACCATCTCCCCAGATTGCTGGCATTCTGATTAAAAGTAACTTTTCTTTCTACCAATATTTCCCTCTCTTGTGTGTTGATTGTTGAGCAGCAAGCAGCTGGATCTGATTCGGTAACACAAGCAGCAATCTAATAATGAAGAAATGGTATTCTACAGATACGTCTGAATTTCACTGAACTCGTTCATTTGTTCCTAAGCCTTACCAAAAACAAATAATAAAATGAAATAAAATTCTTCCAAATGTATATAGCCCATATTCCCCTACCTTAATTATTTTATCTCTATGGTCACACTAACATTAATAAGCATGAACAATTAAATCTTGGTAGTCCTGAATCCCACCAGCTTCATGAAAGTAACGAGACTTCCCAAAACCTCCCCAAGATTAGATGTAGCAGAAGAAAAAAATTTTGAAATATTAATAGCTGAAAAATTTCCAAATTTGATGTCATCTATAAAACCACACAAAGATTTCCATTCTAAGGTGGTGACATAGGAAGCCCCCAAACTCATCTCCTCCCACAGACACACTGAATCTATGACTACACGCAAAGCAATTTCCTCTGAAAGAAATCCAGAAACTAGCTGAGCAACTCCTACACATCAGGGAAACAAGAAAATAATCCACACCAGAGTTCCTGCTGTGGCAAAACAGGATTAGCAGTATCTCTGCAGCACCAGGACACAGGTGCGATCCCTGGCCCAGCACACGGCATTAAAGGATCAGCATTGCTACAGCTAGGTCAGAGCTGTGGGTCAGATTTGATCCCCGGCCCAGGAACTTTTTGGGCGGCACCCAAAAAAAGAAAAAAATAAAAACTAGATAAACATTTGAGAATAAAGATGTTCATCAAAGTGAAAAGAAAATTAAATTTAAAAAAATATCCACACCAAAATGGGTAAGAAAGGTTAAAAAAAAAATTGCCATAAAACTGCACTCCCAACACAGCAACACATTATCAGGAGGAATCCTGAAACTCCCAGTTTCTCCCTGAGGAGGGAAGGGTTTGAACCCAATACCTAGTACCCCAACGTTTGATTTCCACCTAAGGGGTGGCCCCCAAAACACTTAGCCCTGAAAGGCAACAGGCTGGCCATCCATGAGACTCATCTGTAGGAGCTTTGGCTGTAGCTATCTCCAGGGCTCAGTGCAGAGGGAGCAGGCAAAAAATGCCCATCTCTCAGTTTTCCCTGAATGGGTCTGTTTTTGCACCCTTTAAAAGATGCTGCCTGAGGGTCAGAATTGTAACTTAACATGCATTTAGAACTAACTGCAGGAGTTCCTGTTGTGGCTCAGTGGTTAACGAATCCAACTAGGAACCATGAGGTTTCAGGTTCGATCCCTGGCCTCGCTCAGTGGGTTAGGCATCCAGCATTGCTGTGAGCTGTGGTGTGGGTCGCAGATGCGGCCTGGATCTGGCGTGGCTGTGGCTCAGGCTGGCAGCTGCAGCTCCAATTCGACCCCTAGCATGGGAACCTCCATAGGCCTTGGGTGCAGCCCTAGAAAAAGACCGAAAAAAAAAAAAAAAAAGAACTGCAGTCCTCCCCAGAGACCAGGGAAGCCAGCAGACACACCCCTGCCTTCTGTCTTGAGGCTGTTCCAAGTCACCAGTATCTCCCTGGAAGGAGCTAATATACACATCTGTGCCCTAGTTTTTGCAGCTGCTGCTAAAGGGGTGGGTCCCCACATCTCCTGGCCCCGATAACTAATGGGCTTCCATTCACTCGTTCCACAGGATTACAGCAAATCAAACAAAAAAGCAGTTCTTAAAATGGCTATACCCCAGTGAGACGGGGGAAAAGGGGAAGGGCACAACCTTTAAAAGAATGACACAGCCCTTGAAAATAGGACAAAAACTGGTTAGATCTGATTAGGCCCAAGAGAGTAGGAGATGCAACTTCCAGTAGACCTTGAGCCTCAGCATACACTCATTGTAACATATTAGCATGCTAAATGACCCATCCACAAGTGCCAGGACAGTTCCAAGGCTGACCATAAAAGATCAAAAAGTGGGCAATGGTCCAATTCCTGGAATCTCTGCCCCGTCCCTGAAACACTTGGAATAATCCTCCCACTGATTAGCCTATGAAACTACCCAGCCCATAAAAACTAACCACCCCATATTTCAGGGCCTCTGCCTTCAGAGATGGCCCATATCCTGTCTATGGGGTGTGTACCTCTCTCAATAAATCTACTTCTTACCTATCGCTTTGCCTCTCACTGAATTTTCTCTGTGCCAAGACATAAAGAACTTCATTAAGTCCTGAGACCAGGTGTGCAATTTCATTTAAAAGATAGTGGGTGCAAGTCCCCATCTGAGTTTTGGATGGGTTCGAGTCCCAGTCTGAGGTGTGCGGTTTCAAAAGGACCTTGTACACCCATCTGACACACCAGCTTTAGCAGCTGCCACCTGAGAGATGTGATCCAGATTGCCTGGCTCTGATAACCAATGGTGCTTGTACTCAGCAGTCTCACAAGACTACAGTAAACAAATAAGTTGTTAATGGTCTCAAACGCACTCCATCCCCTTTGGCTATAAACGCCAACCCAGCGCAGAGAGAAGAGGCAAAAACTGAACTGCCACTGGGGCTGGGATGGGAGAAACAGAGAGAGGGCTGTAAAAGGGCACAAACTTGCAGTTATAAAAATGTAAAACACAGCGATCATAGTTAACACTGTACCGTATAGATGAAATGTGCCAAGAGACTAAACCTTAAGTGCTCTCTCACACACAAAGATAAATATGTAAACTGATGGATGTTTTCATGAAATGGATGGGGGGAATCCTTTCACCATCTATATGCACCTATATCAAATCACTGTGATACACACTTTAAATATCTCACAATTGTATATGTTTTTTTCGGTTTTGTTTTCTTTTGGTTTTTGTTTTGTTTTGCTTTGTCTTTTTGCCATTTCTTGGGCTGCTCCCACGGGATATGGAGGTTCCCAGGCTAGCAGTCCAGTCGGAGCTGTAGCCACCAGCCTACGCCAGAGCCACAGCAACACGGGATCCGAGCCGTGTCTGCGACCTACACAGCTCAGGGCAACGCCGGATCCTTAACCCACTGAGCAAGGCCAGGGATAGAGCCCACAACCTCATGGTTCCTAGTCAGATTCATTAATCACTGAGCCATGACGGGAACTCCTGTATATGTTAATTATACCTCAAAAAAGCTGAAGTTTTTTTAAACCGAAGACTCAAGAAACTCAGTGAACTCCAAGCAAAATAAATATAAGAAAAACTACTCCTACACCACATCACAATCAAATTGCTTGAAGTCAGTAATAAAGAGAAAATCTTAATAGAAGCCAGAGAAATACCTAGAGAAATAGTGACAGCAGACCTCTCACTGGTAATAATGCTAGCCAGAAAACCGCAGAGCAAAATCTTTAAAATACTAACATTAAAAAAAAAAAAAAAATCAGGGGCGTTCATGTGGTGCGTGGTGCAGCAGAAACGATTCTGACTAGTAACCATGAGGATGCAGGTTCAATCCCTGGCCTCACTCAGTGGGTTAAGGATCTGGCATTGCTGTGAGCTTTGGTGTAGGTCACAGACGCTGCTCGGATCCTGCATTGCTGTGGCTGTGGTATAGTCCAGGAGCTGTAGCTCCAATTCAACCCCTAGCCTGGGAACTTCCATATGCCTCGGTGCGGCCCTAAAAAGCAAAATAAAATAAAAACACCAGGGGGTTCCCACTGTGGCCCAGGAGAAACAAATCCAACTAGAATCCATGAGGATGCAGATTTGATCCCTGGCCTTGCTCAGTGGGTCAGGGTTCCAGCATTGTCATGAGCTGTGGTATAGGTTACAGACTCAGCTCAGATCCCGCACTGCTGTGGATGTGGCATAGGCTGGCAGCTGCAGCTCTGATTAGACCCCTAGCCTGGGAACTTCCATATGCCACAGGCGCAGCCATAAAAAAAAAAAAAAAAAAATAGGAACCAACCTAGAATTCTATACATAACAGAAGTATTTTTCAAAAACTGTAGCTAAATAGTAGACAATAGCAAGACGGCAGAACAGGAAGCCACAGACCCTCCTTTTCCCACAAACATGTGCATTTAACACACAAACCAAATACCTTTGTGAGAAATCTAGAAACCAGTTAAAAAGGAACCTGCACCCCAGGTGAACATTAAGCCAAATACCTCAAAGTCACCAGGAAAAGTCATGGTCCTTTTTCTTGCCAACACCCATACTGTCTGTACAGTGTGGTACCATTAGGAGGAAAACCCCAATTCTCATATTCTCCCTGGTAAGAGAAAGGAGTAGAAGAACCATATCCACCACTCTGACTTTTAGGGAGGCTTCCTCAGGGACCATATTCTGCCCTACTTGAATCCAACTACTAACAGGAATGAAAGGGCCAAACCAGGGATATCTGAGAACAAAACCATCAATGTGAATCATGTTTCATTACAACAGAGACAGTAGGCAGCACTCTAATACCATAGCTCACTACAGCACCAAAGAGGCCACAGTATCAGAGACACACCAGCAGGGACTCTCAAGAAGAAACTGAAACAGCTCTTAAAGCACAGAGAGGATGCACCCCAGAAAATATCTGAATGATCTCCAGAATCTCTAGCCAGGCTGAGTGGAAAAAGTTCTCTCTATACAAAAGCAGACAAAAATCTAGAAGTAATGGCTGATTCTTCAAATGCCAAATTCAAACAAAAAATAAAAAGCCATACAAAGAAACAAGAAAAACAGCACACATTTAAAGGAACAAATCAAATCTCCAGAAACCCTAATGAAACAGAAATATAGTAACTACCCCCAAAATTCAAAATTACTGTAAAAAGGACACTCAATGAATTAAAAGAGAACACAGGGAGTTCCCGTCGTGGCGCAGTGGTTAACGAATCCGACTAGGAACCATGAGGTTGCAGGTTAGATCCCTGCCCTTGCTCAGTGGGTTAATGATCCGGCGTTGCCGTGAGCTGTGGTGTAGGTCACAGACGCGGCTCGGATCCCGCGTTGCTGTGGCTATGGTGTAGGCCAGTGGCTATAGCTCTGATTAGACCCCTAGCCTGGGAACCTCCCATATGCTGCGGGAGTGGCCCAAGAAACGGCAAAAAAAAAAAAAGAAAGAGAACACAGACAACTAAATAAAATCAGAAAAACTATGCATGAATGAAATGAGACTATCAACTAAAAGATGGAAACTATGAAGAGGAATCAAACAGGAATTCTAGAACCTAAGAATATAATACCTGCATTGAAAATTTCAATAAAGGGACCCAACCACAGAGTTGAGCAGTCAGAAGAAAAAAAATCAAGGTACTTAAAACTTTCAAAATTACTGTTGCAGAGAAGCAAAAAGAAAAAAGGGATGAAGAAAAATAAAGAAAGCCTAAGGCACTTTTAGGTCATCATCAAGTGTCACAAAACATGCATCAGGTGAATTCCAGCAAAAGAAGAAAGAAAAGTGTAGAGAATCTATCTGAAGAAATAACGGCCAAAATCTTCCCAAATCCGAGGAGAGAAACAGACATACACATTCAAGAAGTTCAAGCAACTCCAGTTAGGTAAGGTATCTACGAGAGAGGTACTGGGGGAAGAGGCAATCTAGAACACATGACCACTGGTTTACCTAAAAGGTGGGCCAGGGCAAACAAAGGCTTCTCACCCTCTCCCCTGTCCTTAGCATGAATATTGTGCCTATCATTCCCAGAGTGGGAAACCTCTTCAAGGACACAGTCTTGAGAAAACAATATGTTGTGAGACCATCCAGACAGGATAGATGACTGAACTCCGTTAAGACCTCTCTGTAAACTTTTAAGATTTTGGGAGGCAGGTGGTGTGGAGATCTATTTGTCGTGCAGCCACCCAAGACAAGCTTTGCATGCAAATTCTCCTGCTTATTAAAACTGCCACCTACCAATATGAAGTGGGTTTGCCTCAGTGTTTAGTCTCTCCTTGCCCTCCATGTATGGGGATATCGGCAAACCAAAAGACATTATAATCTAATTGTCAAAAGTCACAGGCAAAGAATCTCCAACGCAGCTAGAGAAAAGAAACTTGCTATATACAAAGCAGATACTATTAGACTGTTGGCAGATTTCTTAGTGGAAACCTTGTAGGCTGGGAGGCAGCAGGGATTTGTTTAAAGCACTGAAAAAAAAAAAATGCCAACCAAGAATACTGTATGTTGGAAAACTGCTCTTCAAAAACAAAGGAGAAATTAAGAATTTCCTGCAAAAAACAAAAGTTGAGGGAGTTCATTACCATTTTACCTGCCCTACAAAATGCTGAAGAGAATCCTTCAAGTTGAAGGACTATAAACAACAACACAAAACCATACAAAAATATAAAAGGTAAAGGCAAATATTTAGGCAAAAATAGAGTACTACAGTATGATAATGTAGGTGTGTAAATCACTTTATAATCTAATATAAAATTTAAGAAACAAAAGCACAAAAACTGTCATAAATTTATGTCAATAGATACACAATATGAAAGAGGTAATCCTATCATCAATAACATATAGAAGCAAACCTCATTTTATTGAGCTTGGTTTTACTGTGCTTTGCAGATACTATATTTTTTACAAATTTAACAAGCTGTAGCCACTTTGTGTCAAGCAAGTTCATTGGAGCCATTTTTCCCATGTTTTCGGTAGTATTTGCTCTCTTCACGTCTTTGTGTCACATTTTTGTAATTCTTGCAATATTTCCAACCCTCCACCAGAAAAAGATTATAACTCACTGAAGGCTCAGATGAATTAGCATTTTTTAGCAGTAAGGTTTTTTTGGGTTTTTTTTTTTTTTTTTTTTTTGCTTTTTAGGACCACACCAATGGCATATCAGGTTAGAGATCGAATCGGAGCTACACCACAGCCACAGCAACATAGGATCTGAGCTTTAAGATGTTTCATGTTTTTGCAATGGTAATCACAAAGGAAATATCTGTGTGATATACACAAAGGCAAAGGAGAAGAGAATCAAAGTATGGAACATTCTCAAGACAGATAATATGTCAGACCACAAAACAAGTCTTTACATATTTAGGAAGACTGAAATCATACAAAGCATCTTCTCTGGCTATAATGAAATGAAATAAAGAGTAGAAGAAAAATAGGGAAAAATATAGTAGAAGAAAAATAGGAAAAATCCACAAATATGTGGAAACCAAGAAAGGTACTCTTTTTACAAATTTATTATTCACATACATATCACACAAATATAGTTCTACATACTATATTAACTCACATTTAATTTAAATATTTCTTTAATATTTTAGGTATAACTAAAATCTCTCACAGAGCAGAAATTATCACAGCCTTGTAAATTAACTATACTCCAATAAAACTTAAAATAAATAAAATCCCTCAAATTTCAGTCCAAATATATTCACTTTGCTTAGTATAAACAAAATCCCTCTTATTGCATTTGAACTATTTTATATCAGTGTCAGGAGAGGCAGCCCACTGCAGGCCCTCCTACATGCCCTTGCTGAGCATTATCAAATTGCAAGGCTTACTTACTCTTACTTACCCTTCTGATGCTCCACCCTCTCTATAGGAGTCACACAAGCAAATAAATAATGTCAAGTCCACCACAGATGACTGTAGTAATAATTTAACATTCTTCATTTTCTCTTGTTCACACAAAAAAATTGTTACTTGTTTAGGTTTTTTTTTTAATACAGAAGACAAGGTTTTAATCATTTGTAAAGTATTTATATTTTGGTTTGTTTTCTCCATTAAGAAATAATTGGTGGAGTTCCTGTTGTGGCTCAGTGGGATAACCTATAATGGTTAAGAACCCAACCAGTACCCATGAGGATATGGGTTCGATCCCTGGTCTCAATCAGTGGGTTAAGGATCTGGCATTGCCGCAAGCTGCGGCATAAGCTGCAGATATGGCTCGGATCTGACATTGCTGTGGCCATGGCATATTCGGCAAACTACAGTGCTGATTTGACCCCTAGTGTGGGAACTTCCATATGCCACAAGTGTGAACCTAAAAAATAATAATAATAATAATAATTGTCATTATCATTATCTTTAGATTAGCATAATAAGTGAAGTAAGGCAGAAAGAGAAAGGTAAATGTCATGATATTACTTATATATGGAATTCAAAAAACATGATACAAGTGAACTTATTTACAAAACAAACAGATTCACAGCCATAGAAAACAAATTTATGGTTACCAAAGGGGGAAGAGAGGTAGGGAAAAATTAGGAATTTGGGATTAACAGACACACACTACTCTCTATAAGATAGATCAACAACAAGGACCTCCTCTACATCAATATCTTGTGATAACCTATAATGGAAAAGAATCTGAAAAAGAATGTATATAATTGAATCACTTTGCTGTACACCTGAGACACTGTAAATCAACTATAATAAAACACTGTAAATCAACTTTAATAAAAAAAAACTTTTAAAAAAATACATAATTGACATATAACATTTGTTTCAGGTGTACAACATAATGATTTAATATACGTATATATTTCAAAATGATTACCACAGTAATTCTAGTGAACACCCATCACCCCATATATTTACAATTTTTTTCTTGGGATAAGAACTACCAAGATTTACTCTCTAAGCAACTTTCAAATATACAATACAGTATTATTAACTATAGCCACCAGGCTATACATTACATTGTTTATTTTATAACGCCCTTCATCTATTGTGTCCACCCCAAATCCCCAAATTGGTACCTCTGTCAGTACCAATCTGTTCTTTGTATCTATGAGTTCAGCTTTGTTGTGGTGGTTTTTAGATTCCACACATGAGACATGCAGTCTTTCTCTTTCTGGCTTATTTCATTTAGCATAATCCCCTCAAGATCCATCCCTGTTAAATGGTAAGATCTCTTTCCTGTTATGGCTGAATAATATTTCATTGCATATGGGACTAATATCCCATTCATCCCTCAGTGGAGGCTTAGGTTGAGCCCATGTCTTGGCTATTATAAAATGCTGCCATGAACATGGAGGTACATATACCTTTTGGGGTTACAGTTTTCATTCCCTTCATATAAACACCCAGAAGTGGAAGTGCTGGATCAATATAATATGACAATATGGTACTAGCATAAAGACAGATACATCAACTAACAGAACATAAGAGATAGTCAAGAAATAAATCACTGTAGATATGGCCAAATGATTTTTTACAAGGGTACCAAAACTATACAACGGGAAAAGAATAGTATCTTCAACATACGGCGTTTGGAAAACTAGATAAACAATGAAGTTGGACCTTTTCTATACTCCATACTCAAAAATTCCTAAAAGAAGAAAGAGGAAAAACTTGAGGACAGTGGATTTAGAAATGATTTCTTGACTATGACACCAAAAGTGCAGGCAACAAAATAAAAAATAAACACACAGGAGAACATCAAACTTAAAGACTTTTGCACGTCAAAGGACAATTAACAGAATGAAAAAACAACCTATGGAGTGGGAGAAAATAGTTGCAAGTCATGTATCTGATCAGGGGTTAATACCCAGAATATATAAGGAACTTCTACAACTCAAAAAAAAACACCCAAAATTCAAATAAAATATATGCAAAAGAATTAAACAGATTTATATAAATATATATAAATATATACACGAATGGCCAATAAGCACATAAAAAGATGTTCAACATCACTAGGGAACACATACATCAAAATCACTTTGAAGTATCCCCTCACACCCATCAGGATCATTACTATAAAAAGAACATAAAATAACAAGTGCTAGCAAGGATGTGGAGCAGTTGGAACCCTTGGAGTTCCCTAGTGGCTCAGTGGGTTAAGGATCTGGTGTTACCACTGCTGTGGCTCAGGTCATTGCTGCAGTGCAGGTTCAGTTCCTGGCCTGAGAACTTCTGTATGTCATGGATGCAGAAAAAAAGAATTATTTTTAATGCTGTACAGAAGTCAGAACCCTTGTGTATTGTTGGTAGGAATGTTAAATGATACAAACATTATGGAAAACAGTATGGAGGTTCCTCAAAAAAATAAAAGTAGAAATTCCACAATGAAGCAATCCCATTTGTAGGTATATAATCCTATAGACTTCAAAGCAGATCTTGAATAGAAATTTACACACTCATATTCATCACAGCATTATTCACAATAGCCAAGTGGTGGAAGCAACCCAAATATCAACAGATGAATGGATAAAGAAAATACATACATATACATATACTGTAATAGCATGACAGCCTTAAAAAAGAAGGAAGTCCTGTCACACACTACAAAACGGATAAACCTCCAGGACATTGTCCTAAATAAAATAAGCCAGTCACAAAAAGACAAATATGATTTCATTCATATGAAATATATAAAGTAGTCAAATCATAGAAGCAGAGAATAGAAAGGTGTTACCAAGGGCTGAGAGGAATGGAGAAGAGTAGTGTTTAGTGGGTATAGATAGCATTGCAGTGTTGCAGGATGACAAAGTTCTACAGTTCTGGTGCATAACAATGTGAATATACTTAACACTACTAAACTAGACACTTAAAGGTGGTTAACATGTTTAAATTGGTTAAATTTAATATTATGTGTTTTTTACCAAAATTTTAAAAACTAGGGCTAAATACTTTTTAGATTTGCGAAATGTGAAAGAATTCACCACCAGAAGTTTTGTTTTCTAAGAAATGTCACAGAGAATACTCTGGGTAGAATAATACCAGATGGAATATGAATCTATAAAAAGAATGAACTACATAAGAGATGGCAAATATGTGGATGAGCATAAATTTTCTTTTTTTTAAACATTCTTTCAAAGACAAACATCAAAAATGATAACTGTGGTGTATGGTTTATAACATATGCAGAAGGAAATGTATGACAACAAGAGGACGAAGACGGAAGAAATGAAAGTATGCTGTTGTAATTCTCAGACCATGCGTAAAGTGGTATAACATGACCTGAAGATGGACTGGGCCAAGTTAAAGAGTTGTTGTGGGTTAAACTGTGCCGCACCGAAATATATTTTCAAGTTTTAATCCCCAGTATCTGTGAATCTATCATTATTTGGAAATGGGATCTTTGCAGATGTAAGTTAAAATGAGGTACATTGTACTGGGGTGAGCCCTTAACCAAAGGTGTCCTTAGAACAGAACTTTGGCTACACAGGCACACACAGAGGGAAAATGGCCATGTGAAGTAACAAAGACACAGGGGGAAATGTCTATGAAAACACAAGTAGAGACTGGAGTGAAGCATCCACAGGTAAAGAGACACCAGGCATTGCCAGCAACCACCCGAAGCTAAGAGAGAAGCATGGAACAGACTGTCCTTCCAACAGGAACCAACCCTGCCAATACAGTGATTTCAGACTTCTAGCCTCCAAAACGTGAGCAAATAAATTTGTTGTTTTAAGCCATTTAGTTTGTGGTGTTTTATTAGCGAGCCCTGAGGAAACTAATAGAGATGTACACTGTACATGTTAAAGCCATCATTAGAATTTCTTTAAAAGAATTACAGTTAGTAGGCCAAAAAAAGGAATAAAATAGAATAAAAACTATTCTAATCTTAGAGGATCCTTAACCCTCTGAGCAAGGCCAGGGATATAACCTGTGTCCTCATGGATGCTGGTCAGATTGATTTCCACTGAGCCACAATGGGAACTCCAACAGTTTAAATACCTCCTTCATTAAAAGTCAGAAACTACGGATCTAAAGTTTTTAAAAATCCAATTACATACTGCCTATAAGAAGTCTACATTAAATATAGAGACACAAACAGGTTAAAAATAAAACAATGGGGAAAGCTATGTCATGTTAACACTAAACGAAGTTATTGGAGTCGGTATATTAATATTAAACAAAGTAAACTGTTTAATATTTTAGTATTTGCAAAGCAAAACATATTACCAATGAATAAGAAGGTTATTTTAGGAAGTTCCCATTATGGCTCAGTGGTAAGGAGCCCTACTAGTATTCATGAGGATTCAGGTTTGATCCCTGGCCTCACTCAATGAGTTAAGGATCTGGGGTTTCCACGAGCTGTGGTGTAGGTAACAGATGCAGCTCAGAACCTGCACTGCTCTGGCTGTGGTATAGGCCGGCAGCTGCAGCTCCATTTCGATCCCCAGCCTGGGAACCTCTGTACACCACAGGTGCGGCCCCCCAAAAAAACAAACAAACAAACAAAAAACCTAAGAAGGTTATTCCATAATGATATACATGGATCAACTCATCTTAAGTGTTTATTCATATAATAATGAAGCTTCAAAATACTGAAGCAAGAGCTGACAGAACTGAAAGGAGAAATGAGACAACTCCCATAATAGAGATTTCAATAACCTTCCCTCAATAATTGATAGGACAAGTTGGTAGAAATTCAGAAAAGATAGAGAAGTGTTATGCTATCAATCAGCTTATGCTAATTGACAGACACGTGACACAATAGCAGCAGCATATACATTCTTTTCTTTTCTTTTTTTTTTTTTTTTTTTTTTTTGCTTTTTTAGAGCCTCACCCTCAGCACATGGAGGTTCCCAGGCTAGGGGTTGAATCAGAGCTATAGCTGCCAGCCTACACCACAGTCACAACAACACAGGATCTGAGCCATGTCTGCGACCTACACCACAGCTCACGGCAACATGAGATCCTTAACCCACTGAGTGAGCCCAAGGATGGAACCGGAAACCTCATGGTTACTAGTTGGATTTGTTTCTGCTGCGCCACAACAGGAACTCCTATACATTCTTTTCTTTTCTTTTTTTTTTTTTTTTTGTCTTTTTGCTATTTCTTGGGCCGCTTCCGCGGCATATGGAGATTCCCAGGCTAGGGGTCCAATCGGAGCTGTAGCCACCGGCCTAGGCCAGAGCCACAGCAACATGGGATCCGAGCCGCGTTGGCAACCTACACCACAGCTCACGGCAATGCCGGATCGTTAACCCACTGAGCAAGGGCAGGGATCGAACCCGCAACCTCATGCTTCCTAGTCGGATTCGTTAACCACTGCACCACGACGGGAACTCCCTATACATTCTTTTCAATCACTCATGAAATATTTCCTAGATGGCCCAGAATCTGGGCTATGAATATCAATAAATTTAAAAGGATTCAAATCATACAAACTATATTCTCTGACCACAAAGAAAAAGAATTAGAAATCAATAACAGAAAAGCATGTGGAAAATTTTAACTATTAGGAAATTAAAACAATTCTAAATAAACCACAGGGCAAAGAAAAAAGAATTTATAAAGTATTTTGAACTTAACAAAAAAAAGTATTTTAAAAGTACTTTGAAATAAACAATATTTCAAAATCCATGGGATATAGTTAAAGTACTTGGAGGGAAATTCATAGCACTAAACGCCCCCATATGGAGAGTATATAGAGAGAAAAACATCTCACACCACTGACTATCAGATTCCTCCTTAAGACACTAGAAAAAGAGGAAGAAGTTAAATCCCAGGTAGGAATAAGAAAGGAAAAATATAGGAGTTCCCATCGTGGCTCAGTGGTTAACAAACCTGAGTAGCATCCATGAGGATGCAGGTTCCATCCCTGGCCTCACTCAGTGGGTTAAGAATCTGGCATTGCTGTGGGCTGTGGTGTAGGTCGAAGATGCAGCTCAGATCCCGAATTGCTATGGCTGTGGCCTAGGCCAGCAGCTACAGCTCTGATTTGACCCCTAGCCTGAGAACCTCCATATGCCACCAGTGCAACCCTAAAAAAGACAAAAAAAAAAAAAAAAAAGGAAAAAAAAAGAAAGTAAAAATGCAGATCAAAGCAAACTACAATCAAATTGAAAACAGAAGAAAAAAAAAAAAAACCCAAATAAATAAAAAACTAGTTGAGAAGATCAAAAAAAATTTAAGCATTAGGCAGACTGATCAGACATAAAAAAGAAACAAATGGAGTTCCCGTCATGGTGCAGTGGTTAACGCATCCGACTAGGAAGCATGAGGTTGCGGGTTCGGTCCCTGCCCTTGCTCAGTGGGTTAACGATCTGGTGTTGCCGTGAGCTGTGGTGTAGGTTGCAGACGCGGCTCGGATCCCGCGTTGCTGTGGCTCTGGTGTAGGCCGGTGGCTACAGCTCCGATTCGACCCCTAGCCTGGGAACCTCCACATGCCGCGGAAGCGACCCAAGAAATAGCAAAAAAAAAAAAAAAGAAAGAAAGAAAAAGAAACAAATGACCAGTTACAAGAAAGAGTGATGTGGCCATGCATTACAGATTCCACAGATTTTAAAGGATAATAAATGTGTATTATGAAATAAACAAATAGGACCCGATTAAACTGAAAAGCTTTCGCACAGAAAAAGAAATCCTAAGCAAAAACAAAAAGAGAGCCCAAAGAATGGGAGGAAATATTTGCAAATGAAGTGACTGACAAGGGATTAATCTCCAAAATATATAAAAAACACCTGCAGCTCAATACCAAAAAAAATAAATAAATAAAAGACAAAGAATGGACAGAAGATCTTAACAGACAGTCCTCCAAAGACATACAGATGGCCAAAAAACACATGAAAGGATACTCAACATCACTAGTTATTAGAGAAATGCAAATTAAAACTACTATGAGGTACCAGCTTACACCAGCCAGAATGGCCATCATCAAAAAGTCTACAAACAGGGGAGTTCCCATGGTGGCTCAGTGGTTGGCGAATCCGACTAGGAACCATAAGGTTGCGGGTTCGGTCCCTGGCCTCGCTCAGTGGGTTAAAAAGATCCGGCATTGCTGTGAGCTATGGTGCAGGTTGCAGAAGCGGCTCAGATCCTGCGTTGCTGTAGCTCTGGCGTAGGCCGGAGGCTACAGCTCTGATTAGAACCCTAGCCTGGGAACCTCCATATGCTGCAGGAGCAGCCCAAAAAATGGCAAAAAGACAAAAAAAAAAAAAAAAAAAAAAAAGCCTACAAACAATAAATGCTGGAGAGGGTGTGGAGAAAAGGGAACCTATTACACTCTTGGTGGGAATGTAATTCCTACCACTATGGAATACATTATGGAGATGCCTCAAAAAACTAAAAATAGAATTACATTTGATCCAGCATTCCCACTCCTCAGCATCTAGCCAGAGGAAACCATGACTCAAAAATATACATGTACCTCAGTGTTCATTTAAGCACTATATATAATAGCTAAGACATGGAAGCAACTTAAATGTCTGTCGACAGAGGAGTGGATAAAGAAGAGGTGGTACATATACACAATGGAATATTATTCAGCCATAAAAAGGAATGAAATGATGGCATTTGCAGCCGAATGGACCTAGAAATTATCATGCTAAATGAAGTTAGGCAGACAGTGAGACACAAACATATGCTATCACTTATATGTGGAATCTAAAAAAAGGATACAATGAATTTCTTTGCAGAACAGAAATTGACAGACTTTGAAAAACTTGTGGTTACCAAAGGAGACAGGGTGAAGGGGGAAGGATGAGCTGGGGGTCTGGGATGCAAATGTTGTAAAACTGGGTTGTGATGATGGTTGTACAACTATAAATATAATAAACTGAGTTAAAAAAAGGTATATTATGAACAATTTAAGCCAGTAAATTTGAGAACTTAGATGAAATGAACATTCCATCTCGTCTGGTGAAGAACTGATTTTTTGTAAAATCTCAACGTACTAAATTGCTTTTATTGCTCCAGAATGGCATACTGCAGATACTGTACAGCATGCACATTTATTAACTTCAAAATTAGCTTCAAACCATTAAAAATGAAATTGTGGAGTTCCCGTCGTGGCGCAGTGGTTAACGAATCTGACTAGGAACCATGAGGTTGCGGGTTCGGTCCCTGCCCTTGCTCAGTGGGTTAATGATCCGGCGTTGCCGTGAGCTGTGGTGTAGGTTGCAGATGCGGCTTGGATCCCGCGTTGCTGTGGCTCTGGCGTAGGCCGGTGGCTACAGCTCCGATTCGACCCCCTAGCCTGGGAACTTCCATATGCCGCGGAAGCGGCCCAAGAAATAGCAACAACAACAACAACAACAAAAGACAAAAAGACAAAAAAAAAAAAAAAAAAGAAAGAAATTGTAATAAGAGTATAAAATGGAGTGTTGGGGAAAAAACTATTCATGCACACTGAGTTAACATCTAAAAACCTGGTTTTCCCCAACTGTTTGTTTATCTTAGAAACTTTTAATTGGGATGTACGCTGATCTTCTGCCGCGGAAAAGCACTTGTTTTCATTTTCTGGATCATCAACAAGCGAAGGATTGACATCTGATAAATCCCTCAGGGAAGGAGTTGGGGGCGGGGGGATTCTCCTCCTGCTCACTTCATCTATCAAGTTTTCCCTCTTCACCTTAACTATTGCTTTCTTCTTAGATAAAGCTCAATGATCTTCCAGGTAACCTTGGTAACGCTTTTATAGGATCCTCACACCTTTACAAAATAATCAATGATTGCGTTTCCTCTCCTGCTTTATAGATGAGGAAAGAGCCTGAGAGGATGAGGCTTGAGGCAGGGGTCTCCAGAAATTTGGTTCAAGACTTTGGTTCTTAATTGTCCTCAGGGAGCTACAAGACTCCCTCGCTCTGAAAAGTTTTCTTTCGCCTCATTCACCTACTCCTCCTTTTTATAAACAGTATTCTACTGGGCGGGGGTGGGGGGCGGAGAATGCTCCTGCTGGCACTTAAAGTGTTCGGATTTCGATGGCACAATCAACCAAACCGTAACATGGCACAAGAAGTTCAAGATCTAAGGGAGAACAGACAATCAATGGAGCAAAGAAATCTCAGGTACCTATCTCGTATGCCCAGGGCTATGCAGGTTTTTTTTCACATAGCCAGTGTCAATACATGAGACATAATCTAATGGTTAGGAAGTTTTAAGGAACTTACCAGAGGTAGATTTTCAACGAAAGAGACAACGAAAGGGGAAATCTGGAAATTTCTCAATTTCCGAAAGCTCTGTTCCGAGAGGCGGGAGTAGGTTGTAAGCAGTAAGTTCCCTGCACGGTAGCCAAACTTCATTGCTGGGAGGCACAGCACCTTCCCGACGAGGGAAGGTCCTGGGTGCAACCTCCCTCCTGGTAGCCCAATCACCAGCCGCGCGGCCCCCCAGTGCCCGCCCCGGACCGCGTCACGTGTCAGAAAGATGGCTGCGCCCGGGCGCGTTGCGCAAAGATTGGAGTGAACCTTCGCGTGGCTGAGGAAGACCAGAAGAGGCCCCGACTGCTGGAAGGAGAAAGTAAGGTACTGGTTCCGGGAAAAGGGGTGCAGTAAACCGCGCAATATCAAGAGAAGCTCGGCGTGGTGACGTGCTGTTCACCTGTAGCGCGGGAATGAGATCCCAGGACTTGAGTCGGAAGGGGAGAAGTCGGTTCTAGGGCACCGACACAGTCCCTTCACTTTCCACCCGAAAAGAAAAGGCCTTATCTTTAAATTAAGCCTAGGAGGAGGGGGAGAAAGACTGCTTGAATTTAATTCCAGGTTTACTGCCGATTTAGAGAGTCACCTTGACCTAATTTAATTTTGTCTATTTTAGGAGCTATCCTGAGCCATGAAAGGTAGCTAGTGCAAAAACCTTTTGAAATGTTTGTAATATTTAAACGTGGCATTGTCTTTGATAGGGACTTATTAATAACCGGGGTAATAACCGTGGCCTGCTCCTGGCTGCTTCATCAGAACTTTTACAAAAATAAGGGTGACTTTTAATATCTACGCCTTAGAAATGGCTAGTTCACAGAACCAGGAACCTCAACAATATGCAGAGCATGGAACAGAAAACTTTCTAGTGATAGCACTAAGCTGGACTTTCAAACATTTCAGACATATATACTGTACACTTTATATATACTAAATTTGATTTTTATATCTCGCTCCAGCACCGCCCCTTACCCCCATCCCCA
This sequence comes from Sus scrofa, assembly GCF_054392235.1. Classification (NCBI taxonomy): domain Eukaryota; kingdom Metazoa; phylum Chordata; class Mammalia; order Artiodactyla; family Suidae; genus Sus; species Sus scrofa. The sequence goes on from NC_139391.1 coordinate 19,606,004, forward strand.
CAACACAAAATTATTCCTAATAATTAAACTAATATTAACTAATATTGCTGTAGGGCAAAGAGCCTATCATGTAACCAAGGCCCTCAAGAAATTTGCATCCAAGAAACACAGAGGTAAATTTCTAAGCCTACATTGTAGTACTTACGTTAATAAGTGCAGGGATATGAAATTTCAGTGCACTGAACATTTTCCTGGTCTCTCATATATCTACTGGCTACCCAGTAAATATCTGTTGGTGTGTAAATTAATCTCACAGAAAATGAATGATGAACCAAGAAAATTTAATTTCATAAAACCACGTCCTGGAGTTCCCGTGGTAGTTCAGCAGAAAAGAACCTGACTAGCATCCATAAGGACACAGGACGCAGGTTCGATCCCGGGCCTTGCTCAGTGGGTAAGGTTCTGGCGTTGCTGTGAGCTGTGGTGTAGGTCACAGACACAGCTCAAATCTGGCGTTGCTGTGGCTGTGGTGTAGGCCAGCAGCTACAGCTTCAATTCGACCCCTAGCCTGGGAACCTTCATATGCCACAGGTGCAGCCCTAAAAAAAAAAAAAGAAAAAAAAAAAGTCCTTTATTTCTGAACTTTCGCTTTTCTTAGCTCTGCTACCATGAAATCTTATTTAGTACTCTAAATCTTCAGGCTAAAATTCTTCATTCACCCATCCCCTTACTTCTTTATTCACCTCAACTAGTGCAGAGATAAACCACCCTCCAGTGGTCCAGAAGAAAGCCTATAGCTTATTTCCTCTGTACAGCCAGCCAGAATACCTTTTTTCTTTTTTTTGCTTTTCAGGGCCCCACTTATGGCGTATGGAAGTTCCCAGGCTAGGAGTTAAATTGGAGCTACAGCTGCCAGCCTATACGCCACAACCACAGCAACTCAGGATCTGAGCCAAGCCTGCTACCTACACCACAGCTCACAGCAATGCTGGATTCCTGACCCACTGATGGAGGCCGGGGATCAAACCCACATCCTCATGGATACTAGTCGGCTTTGTTTCCACTGTGCCACAATGGGAATGCCCCAAAATATTCATTATATTGAGTCACTTAATACAAGTATTTGACAAAAACCATTATGTTTCCTGTAAAGCCTAGAATATTTACTCTCTGGCCCTTTAAATAAGTTTGCTGACCTCTGCTCTAGAATACACCTAGAAGTGCAGTTGCTGAGTATGTGTCTTCTACCTATTAAATAATACCAAAATTCTTTTTGGGGGGCACAATTTATGCTTCCACCAGCAGGACGTGAGTTTCAGTTACCTTACATTCCAGTCAATAATTGAAATTTAATTTCTATTTCCCTGATTATAGTGAGGTTTGGCTTTCTTCTTTATGAAGTCCTGTTCAGATCTTTTAAAAGTTTTTCTATTAGGTTGCTTGTTATTCTTATTGATTTGTATATTCTGGATACAAACTACTCCTTTGTCAGTTACATAGCAAACATTTGCTCCCACACTAGTTTATCTTTGTGGTATCTATTGATAAACACAAGTTCATTTTAGTTAATATTAGTTTAATATTAGCTTTATGTCTTTTATGGTTAGTGCTATTGGGAAATTTAAAATATTTTTAAGTGTTACAAAGATTTTGTGTTTTTTTCCTACAAGCCTTATGTGTTGTGTTTCATATTCTGGTTTCAATTCACATAGAATTGGGTTTTGAGGGGGAGGGTAGTGTTTAGGCATTAATTTTTCATATTATGAAATCAAGCTGTGGCTAATTTTTTAAAAAATTAAATATTTATGGTCTTCAGAAGGTTTTTTGTAAGCCTTTTTGCTGTTTTTCTATAGATATACATCATCAAAAAATAGTATTTTAATTTAAGGCTCAAGATGGAAAATCATGAACCAGATGATACAATCAAGGAAAACTTAATTGATACCATAACCAGAAAAACCAACCAACTTCCAGAAGCAGAAAGGTAAGATCCCTTCTTAATTAAATCATTGTTATCAGGTAGATTTTCATCATTGATTCATCTCAAATTTATTTGGTTTGAATATAAATAACATAGAATGTCAGAAGGAAACTGAATTTTTTTCTTGCATTGATGAGAAAACAAAGGCCCAGAGAGATTAACCATTTTACTTGAGGTCGAGGCTACAATTCATTTCTTTGGACGAATCTTTTTGGACACATGATAGTTCTTTTTTTTTCCATTTGGCTTAGAGTCAAATGTAAACACTTATGGACTAATTTAAATAACAAAACTTTAGGTTTTAAACTGTTTTTCCTATCACCATGCTTACCAGTCTAAGAGTGCACCATGTAACACACATGGCTAGACAGAAATGGCAGACAAATAGGATTGTGGCTAAAAGATCTTTAAGATATTAAATTTATATAAGAAACAAAATGATCTTTGAAGACAACACTGAGTGAACTGCAGTACACTTCTGCAAAATGTTCTTAGACCTCTTTGGCAAGGCAGCCTCTCTTGAGGTTCCATTTAAACTGAAAATCTGAGACCAAAATGAAGAGCCAGCCTGCAGAGAAGAAAGAATGGTATATGCCTAGGTCACAGGATAGCAATGAGTTTGTCCTGTCTGAGGAACCAATGTTACTAAAGTACAAGGAGAGTGGGGATAAGGTTTTATAAGGAAGAGTTTTAAACAGGGAATGATCCAGTTAACAATTCCCAAGAAGAGTTCAGCTGCTTTTTTGGAAAACAGATTTAAGGGAGAAGAGAAAAGAAGATAACCAGTAAGAAAACTGGCATAGCAATCCTGGTGAACAGTTAGTGGTTGCAGCTGAGGTTAAAAAAGAAAAAAAAAGGATGGATTTGGAATACATGTGGAAGTATAATCTTACTGTCTTGCTGCCACTTACCAGCTCAACAAGGGAGAGCCTATAAACCAAGGGCAGTAAAAAGAACGTGGTGAGATTTCATAAACTGTATACCAAACTCCCCCCCAACCACACATACATGCTGGCACATCCTGTTACTGCTTTCCAGAGGTAAACAAAAAAACTTCCCAAGCAAAAAAGAGACTTATGCCCATATTTCCAGGCCCAACAAGGTAGGAAAAGCAGAAAGAGTGACCCCCAAAAAACAGGAGATATAACAGCCTTGAGGAAAATTAAGCAGTTGTGTTACCGGGATTTTCACCAATTCGAAGAGTAAGCAGTAGGGAAGTAAGCTGGAACTGCAAAGTAAGCTTTAGTTTGGAAGTAGTAAGTTGTTTTCAAACACTGGCACCTAAACAGGGCAGATGACAGCATATATCTTTGCCTTATTCTCTATTTTTCGCCTCTTCATATTTTATCCTACTTCTCCTAAATTTGAACCATTTCTTGCATTACCAGTTAGATAAGTATACCAATAATTTGAAGAGATCTTAAGTTTATGAAACTTAACATCAAACACTTCACTTACTAATCTATAGTAATTTGATGTGTATTTCATTGCCAAATATTAAATCTGGTCTTTTATTTCATGTGTTTAGTTCATCTATCTAGTTATTCTGTGAGTGTATCATAGTTCATCTATCTAGTTATTCTGTGAGTGTATCTTGTCAAAAAGTCATGAGTTTACATTACTAATTGTATGGCACTTTTCAGGAACACTGACTGGCAGTCGGGCTGCTAGATAATAACAATTTTGTATTGAATTATTAACTAAAAAAAAAAAAAAATGTGACTTTGGCATTCCCATTGTGGCTCAGTGATAACAAACCCAACTAGCATCCAAGAGGATGCAGGTTTGACTGGGATCCAGTGTTGCGGCAAGCTGTGGTGTAGTTCGAGCACATGGCTCAGATCTGATGTTGCTGTGGCTATGGCATAGGCCTGCAGCTGCAGCTCCAATTCAACCCCTAGCCTGAGAACTTCATATGCCGCAAGTGTGGCCCTAAAAAAAGAAAAGTGACTTTAAGCAACATGAAATTAAAATCTGGTTGGGAGACAGCAAATTTTGCTGTTCATATTCCAGTTACACTCCTTGTTACATTTAGGTACTTATTTATGTGATTTTTTTATATTTAACACTATCAACATATAATGTATTTTAATAATTAATTGATGTATAATATATGGGCAAATTGTTTACCTCTCTGAGCATTTGTTCTTGTGACTAAAAATGGAGATTATGTATTTCATAGTATTGTTATGAACATGAAATATTTTAGAGGAAGTCCTCAAGTTTCCCATTCCCTCAGCTCCCACAAAAATACACAGGTCTTTTTGCAGTTATGTGTTTTCTGTTGTTACTGTTTGTATGGCCTAGTTTCTCTAGGCCCTCATCCCAATTTAAATGATGTACTCTCAGTTTCTAAACTGCCTCCTTTGTATTGCCATCACCACTTAAGTACACTTCTGTCATATCTCAAGTTTACATGTCTTTTATTCTCCAGTGATAAACTATGGAAACACTAAAGGTAAAAGATAATTTTTGTGCCTTCATCACTAAGACTGCTGCATGCAGTAGGTGCTCAGTGATTGAACGTCAAATGCCATTATGACTGCAAAGTGACATGTAATACCTTATACAACATAAAAAGCTCAATTGGGAATTCCTAGAAAAGCTGTCTTAAGATGAATGTTAACCATGTAAGTTAGAGGGGGCATTGTGTGGCTAGTTTGCCTAATTAAGAGTAATGAGAAAATTGATAAGTAAAAAAGTTAAGTGGTAGGCTGAAGAATCTAAATTGGAATATTTTCAGTATTCAGCAGATTGAGGGTTGCATAGAACATGCATTTTAAAACTCACATGCCTTGCTTAAAACCCAGTTCTACCACTTATATTCCAAAGCATCAATTTATTCTTATTTCAATGAAATCTTGTAAAATATATAGCATAGAGTATCCCTTAACTCTTTGTCTTCCTCCAAATCTGCCAATCCTGACTAATGCTTCAAGGAAGAGTAAAAGGAAACACTCCACTTTACTGAATGAATGCCTTTTATGTATCAGGTGCTATTGAAACCAAGATGCATATATCTTTGTATCCATTCTCTTCACGTTGTTTACAGACTACTGGGGAAGCCTGACATGTTAATCAGCGATAAGACAGTATCACCTTATAGTACAGAAGTTAAGTATGGGGTATCATGAAAGCCTAGAGAGGCATCCAAATCAGACTCTTCAGAAGCTCTTCCTTGCTATATAGTTGGGGGAAATTTTCCATTCCAATATCTTTTGCAAAATCACAGAATACATTTAGCAAAACTAAATCTATCACTGTGTCTTTAATCAACCACATTAAAGCCTTTTAGAATAAAACTCTATATGTAAAACATAATTTTAAAAGGCCTTTGTTTTATAGAGCTGTAAGGTATAAATGTTTGACTCTTTTATTCCTTAAATCCTGTTAAATTCTATAACATATGCCAGAATTATTGGAGAGCTTACATATACAACAGAGCCCAAAAAGTTACTGTTTTTTTCCTCACTCAGGAATCTGCTTGAAAGTGGATCAACATACATTGGAATTAATGCTGCTCTCTGTGGCCTAATAGCAAATAGTCATTTTCGACGCATCTTACATGTGACACAGGCTCGTATAGCTGCTGGCTTACCAATGGCAGTGATCCCATTTTTGACAGCACACGTTTCTTACCAAGGTTTTATAAGCTTACCTTTGAGTACAGGTAAATTCTGTTTTACTATCGCAAGTTTGCTTTGGTATACATTATTTGTGCCTTACATTAATCCTTAAATACTAATAGCAAGTAGCTACATGCTATAATGTAGTCACTACTTGGATAATTTTGAACCTTGCTAGCCTCTCTGTGTGAAGTAGCAATTAATTCGTATTTGCATGCAAACAAATAAAATCATACTAATTCTAAATATGTTCCTTTATCTAAATTCTCTCGGTGCTAATAAGTAAGAAATATTTGGAAATTTTATTTCTAAAAAATGCTGCCTTAATTTAAAGAAAAAATTACAGAAGTTTCTTCAAAGGAAAAAAATGTTTATGGGAACAAGACTGTTCGTGTAGTAAATCTCTCAAGACTAAATGTATATACATACAAAATACATGGAAATCTAGCAGTTCCCATCGTGGCTCAGTGGTTAACAAATCCGACTAGGAACCATGAGGTTGCGGGTTTGGTCCCTGCCCTTGCTCAGTGGGTTAAGGATCCAGCACTGCCGTGAGCTGTGGTATAGGTCACAGGCGTGGCTCAGAGCTGGCATTGCTGTGGCTGTGGTGTAGACCGGAGGCTACAGCTCCGATTAGACCCCTAGCCTGGGAACCTTCATATGCCCTGGGTGCAGCCCTAGAAAAGACAAAAAGACCAAAAAACAAAACAAAACAAAAACCACCAAAAAACAAAATACATGGAGAGCTGATATCCTTTGGACAGTTTACCGTATTTGTTGAGTGTTCCAAGTACAATTAAATCATTACAAAATATTCAATAATTAAAAAAAAAATTACCAGGAGTTCCCACTGTGGTACAGTGGGTTAAGGACCTGACTGCAGCAGCTCAGGTCACTACAGAGGCATGGGTTCCACCCCCAGCATGGCCCATTGGGTTAAAGGATCTGGCATTGCCACAGCTACTGCTGCACAGGTTACAGCTGTGGCTCAGATTCAATCCCTGGCCCAGGAACATCCATATGCTGTGGATACAGCCACTTAAAAAAAATTTATTACCACAGGTAGTGGTGGGGAGGGAGGCAGTCCATTTACATTCTTGTAAGTGCTACTCCAAATTTATTTAAATTGGATGAATATTTTGCTTGAATCAGTCAAGATCAGAGTATAAAGAATTTTTATGATCCAGGGAAACCTAGTCCACAATGAAATGAAAAGAATCAGTGAAAACAAAGGTGAACTTAGCTTTCTAATTTTAATACCTTGTACTTACTTGGAAATGATTATAGGATTTTATAAAAATAAAATCACACTATATAATGTAAAAATGTAAGATGAATCAAATTGTTAAAACAAATTCCCCATGAGTTTAAAAAAGCGTGTGTGTGTGTGTCCCCACCCACCCATTTTTGTCCACCCCGTGGGATATGGAGTTCCCCGGCCGGGGATCAGATCCAAGCTGCAGTTGTGACCTTCATGGCAAGGCCAGATCCTTAGCCCACTGTACCAGGCCAGCACTCCAGAGATGCCACTGATTCTCTGCCACAGCAGGAACTCCTAAAATGCTTCTTAAAGACAAAAATGTTAGCTCAGGTTTATTAATACAAGTGCTGAAAACCAGAAACCATGCAAACCTAGATTATTATATCCAAGGTCAGAACAAGTGAGTTTTTCCTAAGATGGTTTTATCAGTTATTCCTTGCTGTTTTAGATTATTCATACATTATACCTTTTAACATGCCATGTAGAAAAGCATTTACTATATTTACTGCCTGAAAATTCAGATTATCTGAGGTACACATAAGGGGATCTTGCCTTCTTTAAATCATGTTTGCTTGCCTGTCGATTTGCAGAACTATTTTATTTTCTAGGTGATTTGCATTGTGAAACCTGTACCATAATACGAGGTGGATTGGTTGGTCTTGTTTTTGGTGGTCTGTATCCTGTTTTCTTGGCTCTACCTGTGAATGGTGGCCTTGCAGCCAGGTAGGATTATTTGTTTTATCACTCACTGAAAAACTTCAATAACTTACTTGTTTGATTTAAAAGAGGTAAGATTTTTTTCTTAACAGTAATCAAGGAATACTGCTCAAGAATTTGAAAACAGTTCTAGAAACTATCATATTATCTCCTGGATGTGTAATGTCAGGTCTCAACTTGATGTTGAGATTCAGTAACATTCAGCTGACATTCAGTACATCAAGTTGAGACCTGAAATGAATGTCAGCTACAAAGCTACCAACAATACCCTGACTAGCGTAAAAGCTACATTATATGCATAATGTTAGTCTGAATAAGTCTATCAGAAAATGTCTAGCTATAAACCAAAATAATTCAGTTATCCTCAGATGCACTCTTAGTTTTATTTTAAGACTTCCAAGATTAATAGGTATTGTATACAGGTTTGCCCCTTGATAAAACTATCTTTTCTAGTGAACTGTCTCAATGTTTTCTTACAGGTATAACTCAGCACTGCTACCTGAGAAAGGAAACATCTTAAATTACTGGATGAGGATTTCTAAGCCTGTCTTTAGAAAGATGTTATTTCCCATTTTGCTCCAGACTGGGTTTGGAGCATACCTTGGGTCTAGACAATATAAAGTACTTATAAAGGCTCTTCAGTTACCTGAACCTGGCCTGGAAATGCACTGATTCTAAAACAAGTCTGTACACAAGAATAAAATTGTAAAAAATAACCTCTGTCTAAGTATGAGTAAACACAGACTTAAAACTTATCACATGCGGTACAATTCTGGGATCAAAAGGCTGGTCCATACTACCACTTAAACAAGAGCATAACTTCTCTAGTTTTCCCAGTATTGTCTCCCACACTGCTTGCTCTACTCTTTTACATTAGGCAGAGTTTGGTCATCACAGAGGAAAAAAATAACCATATAAAAATTTTCACTGAACACCTCATAAAGAATCCAAACAGGAATGAAAATGGAGGTGTGGGAGGAGTATCAGTACACTAATGTTCTACTTCATTTTCTCAATTCACTGTTTCCCATAGGTAGTTCATTCACAGGATCTTAGAACATGTTTAAAAACATTCCTCAGAGAGGGATCAATTCTAGCATTCTTGACGTGATTATTCAGGCTCAGCTTGAGCTGTCCTAATGATACACCTATTTCAAAAGTCATCTTTTTATATCCTTGGACAACTGTAAGATTGAAGCCAAATCTGTCTTTGAAAGCTTTTCTCCAGTGTGGTATATTAATTCTTTGCAATCACATAGACTTGAACCTTTTTTTTTTTTTTTTTCAGCTGTATGACACTAAACAAGTCTGGCCCTCAGTTTTATCAGTAACCTCACTCAAGATTGGTATTATATAACATAATGTATGTAAGTTGACTTAACATAGCACCTGACATCAGGCATTCAAATGGCAGCCATATTCCTCCTACTGTTTCTGGTTTTGTTCTTTGAAATACCCTAGCCTATTCCTCACTTCCTAAAATAGATTATTTAAATTTGTGAAATGACCTATTCTGTTCCCCTTCCTAAAACATTTCATCTCAGTTCATTAAACCATTTTATGTGACAGCATCTAAATCAGCATTGTCCAACAAAACTTTTTTTTTTTTTAGGGCCTCACCCACAGCATATGGCGGTTCCCAGGCTAGGAGTCAAATCAGAGCTGTAGCCACTAGCCTACACCACAGCCACAGCAATGCCAGATCTGAGCCACGTCTGTGTCCTACACCACAGCTCATGGCAACACCAGATCTTTTACCCACTGGCCAGGGATTGAACCTGTGTCCTCATGGATGCTAGTCAGTTTTGTTTCCACTGAGCCACGACAGGAACTCCAAAAAAATTTCTGATGAGAAAATATTTTATATCTTACAATATATCAGCACTAGTCATATATGGCTACTGAGTCTGAAATGTAACTAATAGGCCTGAACTAAATGTTTTGATTAAATTTTTTAGCCACACGTGACTAAAATCTTGCATACTGGCCAATACAACAGACCTAAGCCAACACCTATGAAACAAGCCAAGTCATACCAAACAAAATATTAAGTCTCATCCTAGATCATATTCACAAGCATCATAACTATTCCTTCCAAATAGACTGACAGATCTGTTAAATAATCTTTGCTACTTAAAATTATATGAAAGGAGGATTTAGCCTGTCACCTAAAACAGGCAGCTTTGGGAGTGGAATAGAGTTCCTTAAAGAAAGCAATGCAGCCAAAGATTTAAAATTAAACTGAAATTAACAAAATATACTTTCAGTTTTTCAGAGCAAGATTTGTCAACAGGTACCTAAAATATATTCCCTATCAAACTATTTTGATAAAAGTTAATCCCAATCATGAAGCAAAAGGATCTATATTTTACTGTGTATTCTCTGGGCTATAGATTTACAGATAATTTTTTTCATCCTGATTCCTCTTTGGATAATCCCAGTTTTCTACAATGAATATGCTTTACTTTTAAACTAGGGAGAAAAACATATAAGGCAAAAACAAACCAAAAAACCTCTACCAAAAAAACCCGGTTTATTTTATAAGCTAAAATATCAAAATAAGCTTTCTGAACCAAAATTACACATTTTACCTGCATTCTGTCACTTTAATTTAAAGCACAATTCTTTATCACAGTAAAAAAAAAAAATTAGAATTTCTGACTTCAAAAATAAACCCAAATTACTGAATTAGGCTCTTTAAAAATAGAGAAAGGTATAATCAACTTAGATATTCAAAACCACTGATAAAACTAAATTGATAATTTAGTACAAATTGTTTCCTTATCCTTATATATTCCACAGTACGTGTTCCCTAACATAATACCAACTATAAACAGATTTTTTTAAAATGTACAATGAGTTCTGTAACCAAAAAGTATTTCTAAACCTGTCCTCTACCACGTATTTCTTAAATCATCTCAATTAGTAAAAATGGGCAACATAAGCCAAAGAGCATGTTATTTTAAACCTGTTGCTACAAGTCTACCAAAATTTTTGGTCAGGGGGCACTAAGTGTGTTGAGCCTCCTGTGATCTGCATTACAATTTAGCTAAGTCCTAAAGAACACTGCCTTGGCCAGGAAGACAGTTTAATATTTCAGTTCTATCACAGTAAACAAACTACTTAAATCTTTTACAATTTATTCAGAATACTTACTTTAAAAAAGAAAGTTCATATTATACTATACTTAAAATAATCTGTAAACCCCAGACTACAGTACATTAGAAGCTAGAGAGGTCCAAGAAATTGACTTCAGTGGTTATAAAGGAAAGATAAAGAATTTGGTGGCACAGTTTAAAGGAAGCTGGGTCACCAATAAAATTCAAATCCATGCATATTAACAGAGCTACACAAATGTTCTAAACACCAAGTAACTTGGTTTTTAAATCAGATTAACTAAAAATTAAGCAATATTTTCAACAAAACAAATTTGGGGTCAATAAAACTACAAAAAATTATTAAACACTGTGAACTGGTTTCTTTTTAAAAAGTAGGGGAAGTAATTCTAAGAAATCTTGAAAGGTGAAAAAACTAAGAATAAAAACTATTATCAGGAGTTCCTGTCGTGGCGCAGTGGTTAACGAATCCGACTAGGAACCATGAGGTTGTGGGTTCGGTCCCTGCCCTTGCTCAGTGGGTTAACGATCCGGCGTTGCCATGAGCTGTGGTGTAGGGTGCAGACGCGACTCCGATCCCACGTTGCTGTGGCTCTGGCGTAGGCCGGTGGCTACAGCTCCAATTCAACCCCTAGCCTGGGAACCTCCATATGCCGCGGGAGCGGCCCAAGAAATAGCAACAACAATAACAACAAAAGACAAAAAAAAAAAAAAAAAACCAAAACACTATTATCAGTAACCAAAGCAATGAAAAAGGCAACTTTCTATTAACCTGTATCTTTTAAAATTTGTTTTCTCAAATGTTACAGATTTATGTTGCTAATGATAAAGTAATTTACTTTCTGAATAAAATTTATCTCCAGTTTAACTCTTCTGTACTTCATTTATTTATTTATTTATTTGTTTTGTCTTTTTGCCATTTCTTGGGCCACACCCAGGGCATATGGAGGTTCCCAGGCTAGGGGTCTAATCGGAGCCATAGCCACCAACCTACGCCAGAGCCACAGCAACGCGGGATCCGAGCCACGTCTGTGACCTACAACTACAGCTCATGGCAACGCCGGATCCTTAACCCACTGAGCAAGGCCAGGGACCGGACCCGCAACCTCATGGTTCCTAGTCGGATTCGTTAACCACTGAGCCACGACGACGGGAGCTCCTAACTCTTCTGTACTTTAAAACTGAATGTAAATGACCACTTGGAGTCTAGCTCAGAGGTCTGAGGTCAGTCTGGTATTATAAGACAGATGGGAGCAACTGGCAGAGACAGTATTAAGTAAGGGAGTATTAAGGTATTCAAGTATGTGAAAAATACTGTGGCAGCTAAGCAAAACTTTCAAATGGAAGAACTCCCCTTTCTGAATCCCTACCTTAGATGGTAACTACCTGGTTTCTGAAGAAAAAAACAGCACAAACAGTACTGTAAAATATAAAAATATAAAATAAAAAATATAAAAATTTAAAATTTTTATAGTAAAATATAAAAATTTAACCATCTGGGAATATCTCAAAACTCTACTGACAGCCTGAGGAAAACAAACTAAACACATGAAAATACAACCTATTCATTAATCATCAGATTATTTAGTTTAAAATTCTGATTAAATTAGTAAGAACTTAAAGTATACCTCCAAAATGCTGAATTAGGTAATAAAATATTTTAAAAGATAATGAGTTATTATCAATGAATTATCCACTCTGTTCTAGCAAAGCAATAGTTATGGTCCCCAAATAGCTCACACTTTAGGAGCATCCATCAGTCACTTAAGTATAATCCACTGGGAATGCTCTTTGCTGCCTGGCATGAGAGGTAGTGAATTACAAGAAACTGAGTGGATTTGATAAATTTAGTAAATATCAAACTGTAGTTATTATGATGAATCATTCTGTAAAGAAAAGAAATAAAAGCCTATCTACTGCCCCTTCCCACTTCTATCATCTGCACATTCACAAATGAGTCAGTAAGATAAAATGACTAAGTCTAGGCCAGGTGAAAGAATGTATTAACATAATCCAACAAAAATGAAATAAAAAGACCAGAGTTTTGAGTGTTTTTTCACACTTGTAATGAGCTGCAAAAATGTTTTCAATTAAGTAAAACAACCATATTCCATGAAAAAAGCCCATATCATCCAGAATACTAAAGCCCTTACATACTAGAGAAATTTTAATATAAAACCACAGAAACTAGTATACCATTCATTAGAAACCTCAAAATATTTTTTAGAAGTCCTCACAGAAAGCTCAAGCCAAAAACCTCAGAATCCAAACATCTTGGCATTACTCTGAATTGCAATTAACTACCCACACATTCTCATAATCAATGTTTTCAAAGATATACAGACAAATCAGTGCATCTACTTAAAAAGACTACTCTTTACATTAACTTTTATATTCCTCACAGCAAGGTGTCTGTACTTAAGATTAGCTCTCATGTTCCAGGAAATAAATACAAACTCATGATATGCCTCGTGATCACTGATGGCCTGTTTATGTAATTCTACTCCACTAAATCTAAATCCATAGAATGTGCTCTTGATTACGTAAAGAATCTAATATTCCTTGATGAAATACTACCATCTCTTCAAAGGTTACAATTTTTAAAAGGTATGCAAAGAACTGAGTTATCACTCCCGTGAAAGACAAAAAAGTATAATTTTGTTCCAAAATTAACTTAGTCTCATGTATTTCTATTAAGTCTTTCAAGGATTCCAGAGAATCTTTTCATATCTCCATTTCTGGAAAGTGAAATCAGTATAGAAGTAATTTGGGAACTTGAAAATGGCATTCATTTTTTCAGCAGATGCCAAATATTTGACCGACATGGCTCCCACAATTACTTTGTTACCATCAGTCCAGTCAGTTAACAGGTTGTAGGAAAAGATTCGTTTTTGCAGACACTGCTAAGCTGTTTAAAGAGAAGAGAGAGAGATTAATTTAGTGATTATAAAATGCACAAAAATTTAAAATATTTCGAACACTTTTTGTTGGATTATATCATGTGTGACTACATTTTAACAAACGTGGACTTTTAGTTAGGTTTGGTCAAGGAAGTGCAGAAACATCAAGTCAATATGATAGAAATAGTAGGTCAATATGATGTGTTAGTTCAATTAATGTATGAATTCCTATCACCACCAGAAGACAAATATTAAAAGCTACCACTTTACTCTAGTTCTTTCTGTATCATTTTGCCACAGAGGCACAATTAGGACAAAAATTAAAAAATTAAAAAAGACTCCCCAAACACTAAATTGCTTTCATCCATTACATAGAGCCAAACCTGAAAATTTCTAAACCATCCACATTAGAAATGGCCTTTATCCAACTACTAATCATTCAAAACACAATTTTCTAAAAATAGTAAGACAACAGGTTCATATTAATCATAATTTTTTAATTAACAAGTAGTGAATAGGACACTTTAAGATATTGTTTACTACATACTGAAATAAACAGATCCGTTGTAAATTCAGAAACCCAAACATTTACAGTAAAATGTGCTTACACATAAATATGACCAAATTCATTTAAAGCCCCTGATAGGTCCTAAGTACATGCAATACCATGTAAAAACAAGACCATGACGCTGATGTAAAAAATGACAAAATCACTAAGTCACCAAAATTAGAAAAAAAAAAAACGAATGAAATGGAAACTAAGAAAAGACAGTTGAAACATAAGGAACCTAACAAAGCAGCTTTTAAAATATTCGATACTAATCTCCATTTTCAAAAGTTCTTAATCAAGTATTTCCAAAAACTGCCATTTATAAAATGACATTCTAAAAATCTAGACTTGGAATTTCAAAGCATCCCAATTCAGAAAGCTTTGCTACTGTTTCTCCCCAGCCCCAAACTTCAAATAATGCAGGAAAATCATTGACGTTAGGAAGAAAATACTCCAAGGGAATGGGATAATTTTTAGAAAAACGCACTTACTGCTTCCAGAACCTTTAAAGACCCACAGCATTAACAACAATCATTTTTCCTATTTTCATCCATTATTTTCCAATGTCATGTTAGAGATGAATAAATTCTTTGAGCCCATAACTGAAAGATCAACAAACCTGGTTTTATTATGACACCGTATTTTTGTCATTGGTACTGCACAAAATTATATACAAAGAAATATATACAAAATGTTCAAGTATTAATTAAATTTCAATTCAAGGCTTCTGTTTCAAAAAGCTACATTTAACATATTCCATAATGATAGCACAAATTAGTCATTTCAAATAATTTTTCCAACTACTTTTGGTTTTTATATATATATATATAATTCAGTAGGCACTAAAAACCCATGCAGCTGCATTGTGAGGGGCCTGCTCCTGCACTTACGTATAAGCAGGTTCGTCACTCCAGGTTGTGAGTTTGGCTACTATCCGTTCATGCTCAAGTGCAGTAGATGATTTTACAAAATATGCTGTAATGCACTGGAAACCAGAGACCAAGTTAGGTCTCAAATTGTATTATCTAGCAAGAAAACATTTACAGTTGTGCAAGAACAAGATTCCATTTTCATAACCAAGTAACAACAAAATAAAACATATTATGTGTAAGATAACTTACATCTTTGGACTGCTGGAAAATACTTTTTAATTATGAACATTTTAAAATAAAAGCAGAAGCCCTGACATTACCTCTTTTTCCTCATTTCTTATACTACCTTTTAAAATAAAGCAGGAAATGTGGCCAGCAGCTGGTCCCGTCTCTTCTGCCCCAACAGCTGTATCCACTTTAGCACAAAGAAAAACAAGGATGCTAAATACGTATATACTTTATCAAACAGTGATGTTTCACAAAGAATTTCTTAATGCCTCTTACACTGAAGGACACAGTGACTCAATCCATACAACTGGACAATAGAGTACTTCAAGGGAAGACTATGTCCCAACTTTGGGAAAAGTGTCAATTGTGTCATTAGGTAGCCAGAACCACTCAATTTCAAAACTTATTTTTAAATAGGTCAAAGACTTAAAATATGGAAAATAAGATTCTTTGTGAAACCTCACTTTACACGTTTTCATTCACATTTCATAACCGTCAATAGCTAATCATACATAAATTTAACCTAAAATTTTAGTACAACAAAAATAAAGGTGTTCAACAATTTATTCATACTCAGTGATAGGATAATCACTGTGCTGGTCCTCAAAGAGACATTCCATTGACCATGCTTATTCCCCCTTCAATTAACCAACACAGGAGTCTGATGTGCACATTAATTTCCAATTTCTCTAATGGTGATATAAAAACCTATAATCTGAATAGACTGTATGTCTAGACCTAAGAAAACTAAAAGGCATTCTTGATTATTCAAGAGATTTCTGTTATCTCCGGCAAAATAACTATCACATTTGTGCATGCCCCAAGTACTTATTGTCAACCTCTGAAAAGTTGCTCTAAAATTGGAATTCCAATTTGCACCTTGTACAACTCGGAACTTCCATTCAACTTCACCTGTGTCACTGTCTCCAAACTGTATCTCTATTAGCAGCTTTCAGTGTACAGTTGGAACCGATGTCATCCAAGGCCATGTCCACACTGGGGACAGAAGAGCTAGGTACACGCAAGTCTGAACAAGGGGACACATTAACAGCTATTTCAACCAGAAGAAGCATCTTGAATACATTACTGACCAGCACAAGTCTGTTTCCAGGGTGGACAGGGCCCAAATTAGATTCCCCTCCCACCTTCCAAAAAAGAAAAAAAAAAAAAAATCACACACACACACACGAATTGAGATGTTGCCCATTAAAGTAGACTAAGCAGCAGAGCATGAGCGTTACGTGAAGAGATGGATCCTTACCAGGTTGTGAGGCGGGAACGACTGTTCTGTAACCCCTACAACGGAGCCTGGCAGGAAGGAAATCACCTAAAAAAGAAACTGTCAGAGAGATTTAATAGTCACATGTTATCATTAGGAGTTGGTTACAGTGTCACATTCATGCTTTTAGCTAAACACTTAAAGATTCAATATTACTTTTTTTTTTTTTTCCTCCTCTGAAATGTGTCCAGTGAAGATGTCCCACTAAGGTGTTTTACATGGTGTAAGGGAGTTGAAAGGGGTAAACGCGGATAAAGAGCAGATTACTTGACCCTACATTTTAAGAGAAGACGACGCCTTCCGGGCGCACGCTGAGCAGAACTCCACCGACACCTTATCCTTGTCCACATGAAGACACACTCCTCCGGCTGAGTCGTCCTCTTCCAGCAGGTCCTGCTGCTGCTTTCCCACCGGCAGCGCGTAGTCATGGTCCCCGGCGGGCGAGTCTCTGAAGAGCGAGGTGGTCAGCCGCAGTCCCACGCCGCTCAGCCGGCTCAGCAAGCGAGCCAGTCCGGTCTCGTTGGCTAAGACGGCCCGTAGGTAGCGACTCTCCTCCTGCAGTGCTTGGACGCGCTTGCCCAGCTCCCGATTCTCGGCCCGCAGCTCCTGGTTCTCGGCTGCCAGACCCCGGACTCGGCTCTCCAGCCCCATCACGTACTCCTTCTTCTTCAGCCGATTCAGACGAGCGGCCGCCGCCGCCGCCTTCCGGGGACTCTTTGTCGCCGCCTGGTTGTTGTCGTTGCCGCCGCTGCTGCCGCCGCCGCCTCCGGGGGACTTTCTCCGCCTCTTTTCGCCGCCGCCAGTGTCACTGCCGCTGCTGCAGCCGCCGATGCCGTTTAGCAGCCTCTGCAGCAGGTCAGAAAAGCGCTGCATCTCAGCGGCCGCGGCCTCGTCGTCGTCGTCCCCTCGCCACAGGCCACCGCTCTCCGAGCCTCCGCCGGACGAGGAGAGAGGCCCGGGCGAGCTGAGCCCGGGCTCCAGGTGCCAGTCTGGCTGCCGGGGGTCCAGCAGATCCGCCAGTTCCAGCCCGGACAGAAAGTCCATGTCCTCCGTTTCGTCCCCGGGGACGCTGGCGACCGCCTCCTCCTCCATCTCCTCGGGCGAGGGCGCGCGCACGGCCACGCCGCCGCGGCCCCCCCTCCCGGCCTCCGACTCGCCCTCGTTTCCGCGAGGCTGTTTGCGGCCAGGAGATCCGGCCGCCGCCGTCCCCTCGTCCTCCGCCGCCGCCCGGCTCAGGTCCGGGGGCAGCGAGAAGGTCGCGGCCGGCGCCGGGCTCTCGCTGCGGGTTGGGGAGTCGCTGCCCGAGGCCGCCAGCAGTTTGGTCAGGCTATGCCTCATGGGGCCCGGCAGCGGGCCCACGTAGGCCCCGGCCCCTCAGACCGGGCCTCGCGGGTCCCAAGGACCCAGAGCAGGTTGCCGGGGTGCAGGCCAGAACGAAGTGAAGGGGAAGGTCGGAGTCACCTCCCGCCCCCACTTGGCTGGTCGACCCCCCGCGCTGCGGCGGGGGGGGAGGGACGGGAGATCGGAGCGGCGAGGCCCAACGATGACTCGACCGCGCCACCCAGACAACGGCCTGGCCGGAAGTCGGTCGATCTTGGCCCGGCCCCTCCCACCACATTTCCCGCTCCACCAGGGCCTGGTATCGCGAGAGTTCTGTGAGGTCGAGAGTAGGAGTAACTCCAGATTTCCAGTGATGTCATAGTAACAGAGGCAAAAATAACAACAAACCTAGGATTTATCTAAGGAGTGGCCACTCCTCTGGGCCCTCAAGTCTCAGTCCCTGTATTCTAGCTTCCATCTGCAGTAAAACCACTGTCATTCGAAATGATCTTTTAGATACACCAAATTTATGAATTTAAAATTATCCTGATGATCAGATTCTTCTTGAAAATTATTCTTTTCTCCTTTCGTTATAACATGTGATTTTTTTCAAACACAGAATACTGGAAGAAAAGAGAGGTAAATAAGTCTTTCATATATAATTTAATTTTTCCAAGTTTTTATTTTAAAAATTTCCAAATATACAATATGTGAATATGTATGTAAAAGAATATTGCAGTATATACTCTAATTGAACACTACTACCCAATACTCAGACTTAACAGTTCAACAATTGTCCTTTTGTCAAATGTGCTTTATCTGTATGTAAAGGTTGGTAAAAACAATTTTTCTTTTTTGCAGAATCATCCCAAAGTTGCAGATAAGACATACTCCCAGAATTTCATACTTTCTCAGAATTTTTCATCTATATTTGAACATTAATTCTTCCAGATAACTTTATAACATTTTCCAAGTTCAAAAATAAGCTGGAATTTTCGTGGAAGTTGCATTAAATTTATTAATTTATTTTTCCCAGTTACTTTATGCATTTTTTGCTACTAGACTAGATTATTTCTTCTTTTATATTTTCTAAATGGTTATCATTGCTACATAGGAAAGCTGTTGATTTTTTTTGTTAAATTCTTAACTGATTCACCCACTGAACTTCCTTGATAGTTTTTATTTTTAGCTTATTCATTCAAATTTCCCTGGTAGACAATCATATCACCTTATTGTACATAATGACAATTTTGCCATCTTCTTTGCAATACTCACTTCATTGTACTGACTAATAATGAAATAGCACTTCCAAATTGATGTTAAATAATGCTTTTAATAACTAACTTCTGTGTCTTATTCCTAACTTGAACAGGAACACCTGTAGTGTCTAGCTGTTGATTTGAGATGGATGTTCTTACCAGGTTATACTCAGTTGTAGGAAATAGAAACCAATTCAAGTATTTTAAGCAGAAAAAGATGTAATGGAGAGAAGGTGCTTACAAAGTAACTGGAAGAACTAGAGGAGGGGCATTAGGCTGGGTGATCAAGAATGCCTCTCAGTATAGGGTGGCCAAACAGGCCTGACAGGGAGCAGCTATTTCTGCCCCAGTTGGGAACGTTGTCAATAGAAAGCTGGAATGTTGGCCTCAAGAATGCTGCTGCTGCCAGTACTATTGACCCCATGTATTAATTATCTATTTCTGCCTGACGAGCTACTCAAGACCTTGAAACAACAATAAATATTTGCTTACCTAGTTAGGGCTTAAAATAACAATAAACATTATCTCTCACAGTTTCTGTTGGTCAGAAATTTGTATGTACCTTGACTATGCAGTCTAGCTCTGGAATTCTCATGGTCTTCAGGAAGAATTTGGCTAGAACTGGTGTCATCTGAAGGCTTAGCTGGGACTAGAGGATCCACTTCCAAGGTGGCTGACAAGTTGGTCCTGGGGGAAGCTCAGTTCTTTCTCTGTGTGGGCCTTTCTCCAGGCTGTGCGAGTGTCTACACTGGCTTCCCCCAGAATGAATCACCCAAGAGACCAAGGAAGCAACAGCAATGTCTTTTATGATCTACCATTGGAAATCACTTACGATCACTTCTGTAGAATTCCCTTGATCACACCAATCAGACTTTACTCACTGTGGAAGGATATGAACACTAGGAAAAAGAATCATTAAGTGCTATCTTGGTGGCTGGCTACCATATCTCAAAAAAATAGTGAGTGAATGGACAGCTACTTGAAAAAGAATGAAATTAGAACATTCTCTAACACCATAGTCAAAAATAAACGAAATGGATTAAAGACCTTTATGTAAGATCAGAAACCATAACATTCCCAGAGGAGAACATAGGGGGAACACTCAGTGACATAGATTGTAGCAATATTTTTTTGGATCTGTCTCCTAGGGCAAAAGAAATAAAAGCATAACAAACAAACAAAAGCAAATGGGACATAATTAAACTTAAAAGCTTTTGCACAGCAAAGGAAACCATTGACAAAACAAAAAGAAAACTATTTGAAAATGATACGACAAAAAAGGGGCTAATATCCAAAATATTTGCAAATGATATGACAAATAAGGGTCTAATATCCAAAATATTTGAACACCTCATACAACTCAATATCAAAAACAAACAACACAGTTAAAAAATGGGCAAAAGAGGTGAATAGGCATGTCCCCAAGAAGACATACAGATGGCCAAGAGGCACAAGAGAAGACGCTCAGTACCACTAATCATTAAAGAAATGCAAATAAAAACCACGATATATTACCTCACACGATCAGAATGATGATCATTAAGAATTCCACAAATAACAAATGTTGCAGAGGATGTGGAGAAAAGGAAACCCTTGTACATTGTGAGTGGGAATGTAAATTGGTGCAGCCACTACGGAAAACAGTGTAGAGGTTCCTCAAAAAACTGAAAACAGGGAGTTCCCGTGGTGGTGCGGTGGTTAAGGAATCCAACTAGGAAACATGAGGTTGTGGGTTTGATCCCTGGCCTTGCTCAGTGGGTTAAGGATCCGGCGTTGCTGTGAGCTGTGGCTGTAGGTCACAGACACTGCTCGGATCTGGCATTGCTGTGGCTCTGGTGTAGGTTGGCGGCTACAGCTCCGATTGGACCCCTAGCCTGGGAACCTCCATATGCTGCGGAGAGCGGCCCTAGAAAAGGCAAAAAGACAAAAAAACAAAAAACAAAAAAAACAAAAACAAAACAAACCTGAAAACAGAATTACCATATGATCTGGGTGTGTCCCCCTAAAATCTCACTAATTGGAAAGGATGTATACTCCCCAATGTTCATAGCAGTGCTATTTATAATAGCCAAGATATGGAAGCAACACAAATGTCCATTAACAGATGAATGGATAAAAAAGATGTGGTATATACATATAATGAAATAATAGCCATTAAAAATAATGAAATTCTGCCATTTGCAACAGTGGGGATGGACCTAGAGAATATTATGCTTAGTGAAATAAGTCAGGTGGAGAAAAATAAATACTATGTGTTATCACTTATATGTAGCATTTAAAAAATAAAACAAACGTGTATATAATAAAACAGAAACAGACTTACAGATATAGAAAACAAACTAGTGGTTACCAGTGGGGAGAGGGCAGTGGGAAGGAGGACCGTGAGAGAGATATGGGATTAAGAGATACAAACTGCTATGTATAAAATAGATAAGCAGCAAGGATATACTGTATAGCACAGGGAAATATAGCTATGGTTTTGTAACAACTTTAAATGGAGTAAAATCCATAAAAATATTGAATCACTATGCTGTACACCTGAAACTAATATGATATCGTAAATCACCTATACTTCAATAACAAATAAATAAATAAAACTAGTAAATGAATACTAGGATGTTGTTGCAGAAAAACCCAATGTCCCCAAGACTGTGCTTGGCAGCAAGAAGAGCCAAAGCAGGGAGAAAGGATGGCTGTCTAATTTGCAGCTTCCAAATATAACTACAGGGAAATCTGGCAAATATGGTTTGATCTGCGGTTTCTTTTGTTTTAGCTTTTCCATTTCTGCAATACTGAAAAGCACATTAAAAACACATTAGGGGAGTTCCCGTCGTGGCACAGTGGTTAACGAATCCGACTAGGAACCATGAGGTTGCGGGTTCTATCCCTGGCCTTGCTCAGTGGGTTAACGATCCAGCGTTGCTGTGAGCTGTGGTGTAGGTTGCAGACGCGGCTCAGATCCCACGTTGCTGTGGCTCTGGCGTAGGCCGGTGGCTATGGCTCCAATTGGACCCCTAGCCTGGGAATCTCCACATGCCGCGGGAGCGGCCCGAGAAATAGCAAAAAGACAAAAAAAAAAAAAAAAAAACACACATTAGGGAGTGCCTGTTGTGGCTCAGTAGGTTAAGAACCCAACAGGGTGTACATGAAGATGTGGGTTCAATCCCTGGCCTCATTCAGTGGGTTAAGAATTGCCACGAGCTGCAGCGTAGGATGCAGAAGCAGCTCCATTTCAACCTCTGGCTCAGGAACTTCCATATGCCGTAGACACAGCCATAAATAGAAAAAAGAAAAAGAAAAGAAAAGAATACATTAAAAGAGGGATTGAAATAGATGATGAGTACCAATCTATCAAATGCTTTACAAAGACCATGACATAATTGTACTCCATCACCAATACATACATTTATTAGATTTTCCATAGCAGAGAGTTGGAGTAGAGATGGTGGGGAATGCAGCTAAATCAGGGTTGGGGTTTTGCTAAATGAATACAGCAGAACAAGAGTGCTACAGAGGCTGGAGTGCTCACTTTAACACAGTTTACTTGTGCATTCATGAAGTATAATCTGTAAAGGGTAGGAAATAAGATCATGAAAAGATTTTACAATTGGATGAAAATTGAAGACTCAAAAGACTGACAGTATCTAGGGTATTGTAGGATTATGTTTACAAGCACTACATAATTGCATGGATTATATGCAATTCTCTGTGTACTAGCTATATTTCCATTTCTTTCGTCTCAAAAAAAGCATTTCTACACTTGATCTTAGCCAAAAGGCCGAGAAGCAATTTAAAAAAAAAGCATTTCTGAATGCAAATGAATGAGTTATAGTATTATGGGCTGGAATCGGATTTATTTTATTTTAAAATGACCAACATTGGTAACCAACTAAAATAGTAAGAAATCACTGGTATGCCACCCAACTAATCAAGCCCCACAATTGTTGACCCTGAAGCTGACACTTGCTGCTTTGGTGGGGAAAGGGACCACAGGTGTAGAAGCTTGGGCATTAGAGATTTGGAAGGATAGGAGCAAAGCTTTTTATGTTCTGATGGAAAGGACTCCACTTCTCAGGTGGGAAAGTGTCTTCTCTCTCACCCACGGGCACCCCTGAACCAGAACTTGGTTAAGCTCATTGCCAGTTTCTAACCACTTCTCTTCCTCCCTCCTTCACAAACATCAGATCTCTATTAACTTTTTAAATATCGAAAATCTGCAGTCATATACAGAGCTACAGAAAAGAATATGCTGAATCCCTATATACTCCTTCTCCAAATTTAAGAATTATCAAAATTTGCCACACTGCTTCATCCACTTGCCCCCTTTTTTTTGAAGTATTTCAAAGTAAAAATCATTGACATCATGTCATTTGATCCTTACACATGTCAGCATACATTTTTAAGTGTAAGTTCATCTTTTTCTGTAACCACAATGTCCTGATTGCACCTAGTCAGTTGTTATGCATTTCTTGGTATCATTTAACCCAAGTCAATATTCAATTGTCGCAAAAATTTCTAACTACAGATGGCTTGATGGAATGAGGATCCAAACAATGCGATACATTCTTTATATCTCTCAAACCTCTTTTACTCTAGGACAGCATCCCTCTACCCCTTGTCACCAGTCCATTTGATTTTTTGAAGAAGCCAGATCAGTTGTCCTGTTGAGTATCACTTATTCTATATTTGTCTGTTTGCTTTCTCTGAATGCTGCTTTACTTCCCCCTGCCCCCAGCTCCATCATTCCTATAAGCAGAAGTTAATTCTCAGGGCTTAGTTAGCTTAAGGTTCAACATTTTTGGCCAGACTACTTCCTAGGAGGCACTGCTCTGTATGGTGCATCACATGGGGAAGCATGTAGTGTCTATCTTTGCTGGTTTTAGTGAAGCTAAGATTGATTGATGTTTTCAAATGGGGACAGCGAAATTCTCCATTAACTTTTCTCCTAATGGTTTCATCTAATGATGATCGGTGCCTGAATAATTATTTCACTGGGCTTTTATTATCTGGGGTTCTTCAGTAAAAAAACACATTTATCTCACCATGTAGGGGCCATTTTGTTACCCTGAAATAAAGGGACTAGAAAAATGTAGGATAAATGCTCCCTTACTGAAAGTTCTAGCTCTCTGATTTCTTCTTCACCCAGTAAGATCTTATAAATAAGGTCACCCAGGAAGTGACATGATTTTAATCTAGGCAGTCTGATGCCAACACACCCCTTCACTCCCTGCACTAATACCTTGGCTAGTCTGCCCATCATAGATCTAGATTTCTTGAAGGGCCTAGTGAAAGGATTTGAGTGGAGATGGGGCGTGGGGAGGATTGAGCCAGATTATGCAGGCTCAGATTTCTGACCCAGAACCCGGGAGGTAAATATGGATGTGTAATTGGATTAATCAAGCCACAGAGTCTCTTGTTAGAGTCTACCGTGACTGCTTATTCTGCAGCCCTGGATGGTGTGACTATTGTGAAAGCAGTTTTCATGCCAAGAGCAGGAAGAGCTGTAACGGCTTCCAAGCTACTCTACTTTCATGTTTTCCTCATCTCTTCTCTGGGACAATTCTCACACATTCTGCAGGCTTTAACTTAAATGCCACTTCTAGGACAAGCTTTCCCTAACCTTTCCCTAAACTCTGCCATGCACTCCCATGTCATCCTAACCTTCAGCATTTTCTCCCCACCCACCGGGATGCTGATTCAGCGAGGATAAAGTTTCCAGGACTGAACACAGTGCCTAGCTGATAACAGGCTCTCAGTAAACATTTGTTACACTAATGAGATATGTTAAATGACAATTATTAATTAAAATTTAATGATCAGAAAGGCTTGGCCTGGAAGAACAAACAAAAAGGGAGTTCCTGTTGTGGCACAGTAGAAACAAATCTGGCTAGTATCCATGAGGATGTGGGTTTGATCCTTGGCCTTGCTGAGTGGGTTAAGGATCCGGCATTGCTGTGGCTGTGGTGGTAGGCCGGCAGCTGCAGCTCTGATTCAATTCCTAGCTGGGGAACTTCCATATGCTGCAGATGTGGCCCTAAAAAGAAGAGAGGGGAAAAAAATGAATAGCAGAATGGCTTGGCCTGCCCTACCTTTATTTTTTTTTTTAATTTTATTTTATTTTTTGGTCTGTGAGGGCAAAACAACAAAAAACCAATACTCAAAGCCTGAAAATTTGAATATATGAGAAAATAGGCCTTCCTAAAAGTTAAAATTTAAGTCTCCCATGGACATGTGAATATCCATGAGAAAAGTTAATACCTTTAAATCTTTAAATTTAGGAGAGAAATAGTAATCATTAGGAGGCATTCCTAAGGGCAGAAAAAGATACTGTCATCAGCTGTACATTGTTGAACATTCATGAAAGCGGCAGCTTCCAGCTGAACGGCCTGACCCAGTTCTGTCAAGCCATATTTGGCTCTGTGTAAAATATGTCTTATCTACTCAGTTCTTGGGGCAAGAAAAATCTGTAGGTTTTTTGAGTCATCTACACAGAAATAGAGCTGACTAGGAAGCAGTTATGTGGAAGATTCTTTTTTGTTTTTAATTTTATTAAATTTTCAAAGAGGTGATGTATTCACATGATTCAAGGGGCAAATGATACACAATGGAAACATCTCGAAGTTTCCTTCCCAATCCTCACCCTATCCATCCCTGTCTCCACTCCTCCATAGCACTAAGAAACACTTTTCTTAGTAATTATTTTTTCCAATATTTATTTATAGCTGGGAGTACATAAATAAGTAAGAATTTACATTCTTAGACCCCTCTCATTCTCTACCCCTTACACAAAGGTAACATATAACATTCTTTTTTTTTTTTTGTCTTTTTAGGGCCTCACCTGCGGCATATGGAGGCTCCAGGCGAGGGGGCGAATCGGAACTGTTGCTGCCGGCCTACACCACAGCCACAGCAACACCAGATCTGAGCCTCATCTGCGAGCTACACCACAGCTCACGGCAACGCTGGATCCTTAACCCCCTGAGCGAGGCCAGGGATCGAACCCGCAACCTCATGGTTCCTAGTCGGATTTGTTTCCGCTGCGCCACAACGGAAACTCCCACATATAACATATTCTGCAAGCCGTTTGTTTTTTCTCCCTGCATATGTCCTGGAGATACTTCTGTATCAATACACAGAGAGCTTCCCTCCCTCCATCCCTTCCCTCCCTTGTATTCGCAATGTATCCCACAGTTTATTCAAAATTTAATAGGTTCCTTACTGATGGTATGTAGAGTGTTTCCAATCTTTTGCTATTACAAACAATTATGTAATGGTCATCTTAAACATGAAAGAGAAGATTGAAACTCGTGCATGTAAGAGTGGATTCGAGTATCAAATAGGGACGGTCTGGCAAAGAGCTAAGACAAGTCCTTTTGTTGAACCGAGGAATGAGGAGGGTGTGGAAGGGGTACCATGGTTAGTTGAATATGTAGTGAATGATCAGGGAGGTCTGTTCCAAAGGAAAACTTCTTTCTTGAATTAGTTTTTTCCAAACGGGATAAATATCAGGTTTGAAAAGAACAATGCCAAGTAGGGAGACTCAGTTGTAGAGCTCTAGGGTCTTTAATAAGATGTTGTTAGTGTTTGGAAACTAGCATCCAGTTTGTCCTTAGGGAGATGGACAAATGATTAGAAAAGCCCATTTCTGGCCACTTCCCAAAATCTCAGCAACTTTTTTTAAGAGATGGAGAATTGAGAGAGAGACTCCCACCTGATAAGACCACTGCTGGTGGTCCACCCAACATCCACCTCCATTCTCGTGGGCAAAGCCCTACCTTTGTTAGGTCGCTGCATCTAGTATATGCCATAGAAAGTCGCCTCATTCCCAACCAAGGGCACATCCTGATTGAAGTCAGTCATGGTTGCAACACTGTCCATGAAGATGTTTGATTGACGTATTTGCATATGACCTGATTTTGGCCAATGACAGCAGAGTCAATGGTCAGCTTTTGAGAGAGCAGTTAAGGTCATGGTCCTCGTTCCTTTATTCATGGGCCAAGAGGTGGTATCTCAAATGCCCAGTTTTCTTGGTCTTACCATAGTGGGGAGCACAGCACCACTCCTGCCTTGACCCAGGCACAGCCACTCCTCGAGTATCTGAGTCAAGGAGGGTTGGAGAGAACAGCAAGCAGGTGCTCCTTCAAACAATGTTTAACTTCAATATAGAGGAATTGGGGAGAAATTGATATTCTTTAATACTTTGTTTACCAGAAACAAATTAATTTTCACTAAGTGAAACAGTATTGTGAAAACGTCAACCAGTCACTTTTCATTTTTCCTGTAGTTTTTCATTTCCTAGTTCTCTTTCATGGCTTTGTGTGTTTGTTTTTTGAACCAGACAAGTTCCTTACGGGAACACTGAATGGCTTACAATGTAGGTAACACAATAGATCACACTTATCAGCTACACAGCACTACTTACACATTATTTGGTTTTAGAATCTCTGTTCTATTGATTTTCATTTTAGGGTTACTGCTCATGGATGATGTCACAGATAAATCCACCAGGAATATCGGTCTGCTTTGTTATGTTTTTTACATTTCCCCCCAAAGGCAGTAATTTGGAGATCGTGGATTTATACATTGACGAAACATCACTGTATAGCATCCTGCCCACAAGGATGCAGGTTTGATGCCTGGCTTCACTCAGCGGGTTATGGATCCAGAGTTGCCACAGCTGCAGTTTAGGTCACGGATGAGGCTCAAATCCCATATTGCTGTGGCTGTGGTGTGGGCCCGCAGCTGCAGCTCTGATTCGACCCCTAACCTTGGAATTTCCATATGCTGCAGGTACAGCTGTAAATAAAATAAAATAAATAAAAACATGGAGCCCTTTGCCATACAATTATTAAGAATCTCAAGGCAGCGGCAGTAGGACCAAGTGTGGGGTCCCTGTGCAGGTGGCAAACCCATGAAGCCAGACCTGCCCAAGGGGCTTGGTTTCAATTCTCTCCTTCCACCCCAAAGCTCCTTGGCTTTGGGCAAGTCACCCTCTCTGAGTCTCACTATTTTCACCTATAAAATAGTTAATTGAACCTCTCTTTAAGAGTTGGCATGAAAGTGACACGAAAAGCAGTGGACACATGATAGGTGCACATTGCTCTTACTTTCCTAATCTGTTGTGCGATCTTTTCCTCAGCTAACCTCTAGGCATCCATCTGTGACCGTCTATTCTCATTACCACTTTCTAGTATCTTTCAAAGGGGTATTAGAGTGAACATTATGAAATGACCCGTTTCTAATCATTGTGAACTACAAAGTGCCAACTCGGTATGGCTCAAACTAGCACAAACCCTCAGCATGCCTCTGAACAGTGCCATCCTCAGACCTAGGCCACTGAGACCCTTTTTTGCGCCTACGCTTTAGGGGCCGTGCACCCCTGTCCCCCATCTTATCCACCCCCATGCTCTTCCAGAGGTACCCTTCTCCACCTAGCAGAGTTCCAGAGGGCAATCGTCTACCAGCCCACACTCTGTACACAGACCCCAGAATTCCCTGCCCAGATGACTGCTTCCAGGATGCCCTTGACCTCTGCACAGGAGTCACTTCTTCCTCCTCCCTTGCACAAAAATTGAGTAAGAGGGACGACCCTTCCAGTCGTTTGGGTCTAGTGGTGGGAGTTTCCTCAGGCCAGTGCTAGTAGAAGTTGGGGAGATGATATTGCGCCTGCGCACCAGGCTCTTCGCCATACAGCCCAATCTGCGTGGCAAGGGGGGGGGGGCATATCTGTGGTTCCTGTTTTCCAGCTTGCCGACTCTTCTCGCCTCTCCCTGCAAAATATGGGGCCCGCTGGCTTTCGAGGGTCCTTTTATTCTGTCCACAGTTTTATCTGTAGACATGCTTCTCAGCACCGCTTCCCAACGACTTACGGTTTTGCCAAATGTGCTGGACATTTTAGAAAACCTCTGTGACTTTCTACATGATGCTATCGCAATCCTTTCTCCCTTTTCTCCACCTGATGAAATTCTAGTTATTTAAGAACCAGCTTATATATCAAGTGCTGTGTTAGTCATTCCTGGCAATCCTACCATCCCAACCCTGACCCCCAGCCGTTTAGCAGGTGTGTGTGTGTTTCAGCCATAGTGACTCATAACACCCCTGGTTGAAAACACATTACACTGTATGTGATTGCTTTTTGGCCCCTCGTCTAGACTATGTGGGTGCTGCTCCAGGGCAGAAAACATCCTTCTTTAGGCTTATTCTCAGCACCCACCCTTAGAGCTTGGTACTCAGTAGACAGTCAATAAATCTTTCATTTATTGTCATCAAAATCCCAGCTCCCTAGTGAGCAAGTGGCCTTGAACAAATTACTGAATCTCAGTTTCTTCTTTTAAATAAAAATGAACACAATTACTTTCTTCAGGGGTCCTAAAAATTAGACAAAACAATACATCCAAAGTGCTGGTGTTGGGGGGCGGGGAAACAAAGTGCGTCAGCACAATGATAACTAGTAGGAACTCAATGGTCTATAATTAAATTAGCTCCTATATTCTGATTCTTGGTAACATGTAAGAGGAAGTAAGTAGTCCTTTCAAGCCAGCAACGTGGATCTTTGACATCCGTATTTAATACCACCATTTTAATAGAACCATGAGAAAACAGGTTCTACAAATTGTCTTAGATAATGCTTAAAATTGTGTATTAAAAAAGTACCAAG
Organism: Sus scrofa; assembly: GCF_054392235.1. Classification (NCBI taxonomy): domain Eukaryota; kingdom Metazoa; phylum Chordata; class Mammalia; order Artiodactyla; family Suidae; genus Sus; species Sus scrofa. The sequence continues at coordinate 19,635,710 of NC_139391.1, forward strand.
TAATATTTTTTAATAAATCCAAATCATTAGGTAACTCTGGGCACTCTTGGCACCAAGTGGGTGAAAAAAATATGTTGCAATATATTTTGAGAAGTATTCATCATATGCCTCTATATCAACTAAATACAGAGAAATAAGGAAGCATAAAGTGTATTTTTATAACTACCTCTTTAAGAACTTTGTATAAAACAAGTTTTTATAACGACTATTTAAGTATTTCTCAACAATGCTGTAAGTATACAGATACACATTCCACTTAGATGTTTTTCTTTAAAAAAGAAACAATTGCAAGAAAATATGCTCATAGAAAAAAAGCAATCGCTGTGTGTTGCTATATATATCATATGCAGTCTGCTATGACTTGTTATTCCATATTGGAGACCTCTATTAGCATATGTGCAATATTAAATGAAACTACTGATAATTTGCTTTTTTGCACCTCAAATTCTAATTTTTATTAAGGAAAAAAACCAAAAAAATGGCATGTGGTCTAAGCATTCTGGAAAAATTAAAATGGGTTGATTTTACTTATTTGAATCTTATTGCTCATGTAGAATGATTATAATAAAGTTTGCCTAGTTTAGAACTTAATGAACTCAATCTTTCTCTTCCAAGCCAGTATAAATCAAATAAAATCAAAAGGGTATTGCCATAAAGCAGGTAAAGTGAGCAACTCTTTGGCCAGTTACAAAATCAGTCGCTTTTCTGCAGGTTATCTATGCTACTATGGGAGACTCCAAGCTTATCTATTTACAAGGGCTTATTAAGCTATTTTTATTCTCACAATAGCACATCCCAACTAGGCACTTTTAAGATTCACTTACATCCATAAGCACTGCTAATTTAAAAACTTAGGATATCTGAGGTTGAGAATGAAAAATGTATGGGGGAGGTGGAGATATTGACAGCAAACTTACGAAGATTTTAAAGACACAGAAAGAAATTTGGTAAATATAGTGTATTCTAGGTGGTGGCACTAAAATTAGTGTTATCCTTACAATAGCAACAACATCACAGTAAAGTAGCTTTTCTTTGAGGGGTCTTTTGTACTTGAAAGTATAATAAATGGAATACCATCTTTACTCTTGCCATTATGCTAAGGCACAAATACTTGAAGTCTAAGTGAGAGGCCAGAGGAAGCAGAAGCTTCCTTATGGAAAGAGATGGCGAAGTTTGGCATTGAGCTCTCTCTCTTTGCTTAAGAGATCCAGGCTGTGCCTTTTGAAGGCTTCAGACTGCAGCCTGAGTTCATCATAGGCCTTCTGGATCCCATCCACCCTGCGCTGAAGCTCCCGAACTCTCAAGTTACTGTCCACGGCCACTGCCTCTTGTTCAAACCGCTCCACTGCGTGCCTCCTGGCCACATCTGCTGTCTCCAGCTTATCCTCAAGCTGGCGTATCTCTGCTTGCTTGTTCTGGAGCACCTTGCCCCTCTCCATGGACAACTGCAATAGCTCCTCTTTCTCACGACTGACGGTCTGCAGCCTGGCCTGCAGCTCCTGGTTCAGTAGGCTGTGTGCCTGCTCGGCCTTGGCCATCTGCTCCGTGGCCTGCTGGTGCTGCTGCTTGAGGCTCTGCAGCTGGCTGCGCAGCTGCTCGGTCTCCCTGGCGTGGGCGCAGGCCTGCTGGCTCTGCAGCTTCAGCAGCTCCTTCTCTCGGGCCTGCGCCTGGCAAGCATCCTGAGCACTCCGCTGTTTCAGAGTCTCCAGCTCCTTGGCCAGGGCCTCGCTCTGGGCGGTGAGCTGAGCTACTTTGACCTCCTGGTCCTTCAAAGCCTGGCTGAAGAGGTGGTCATTCTCCAGCCTCAGCTTCTCGTTCTCCTCTCTCAGCTTGATGTTCTGATTCTTGTGTTCATCCTTGAAGCGGATCATCAACTCGTGGTTGGCTGCCAGGGTCATAAAGCGTTCCTCCAGCTTCTCGGCATGCTCACTCTTGGCTTTCAGCTTCTCGGCCTCCAGCATCCTCTTCTCCTCCAGTTCTGCGTTGAGCAGCTCCAGGACCTGGCAGCGCTCCAGGGCTTCGTCTGACCTCCGCTTCAGGATGCAGATGAGCTGGGATTGCTCCTGGATGCGGGAGCAAAGCATCGCCTTCTCACCCTTCTCCTCCTCGGACAGTCCCCGGAGGTTTGCCAAGGCTTCCCTCAGACCATCCAGTTCCTTAAACTCCAGTCCCTCCTCTTCCTGGTTTTCGAGCTTTTTGTTTTGCTTTTCTAATAGTTTTTCAGCAGATGGGGCGTCCATCCCGAGAGCTGTCTCTTCCTGAGGCATCTGCAGGTACTATCCTGCACTATCGGGCCGATTACTCACGGTTCCCCTCTCCAGATTTCAAAAGCCACAGCGTTGCTAGGGGCTCCTGGCACTCCTTAGCATTTCACCCAGTAAGGACCCCTGTGATTGGTGGACAGGTCTGCAGAATGCTGTGAAGTAACAACAGGGGAGCCCAGAACCAATGTGGTCAGGCTATGCTCGCCTTTCTGACCAATCAGAGCTCTCAGCTCACAACCCAGGGTCTGGCCTGTGTTATGCAGAGATGCCAACCCCTCTGGACTTACAGCCGGCATAGGGGGAAGAAACCTGACGCCACCTGCTTTCTTGCGAGAGTAAACAAATCCAGCAGCCATGACATATCCCTCTACCCGCTCTCCGCTTCAGTGGTCATGAGAGTAGAGTCCGGTCTGTGGAAACGGCTGGCTCCTTAAAAAATATGCCATCTATAAATACAAAGCAGCAGTATTGCTCCTGAGAGCGAAAATTATAAATGGCTGAGGGTGTACCTGTAGTGTTTAAGACAGCTCAGTGAAAGAGCAAAGCCCAGTAGTAGCTCTTTTGTTTCCCCTTGCATTGGCCCCCAGCCGAGAATACATTTTATTAGATATTCGGCATGTCCTGTTTTGCTCATTAACACAATAGGATCACAAAGGGAAGCTTAACGGATAATGTTGGTGTGATGAACATTGCAACCAACAACAACAACAAAGATTCAAGTGAGGCTTACTTTACTTACACCAAAGGCAATTACAGATGGGTTATATAGTTAAATGTAAAGAGTAAAATAAAAACAAAATATTAAAAATGGAAACTAGAGGAAAATAAAGGGAAGCATTAAAGCTTCGTGTGAGAAGTCTTTCTTAGCTTAAATATTATGTAAGAGATGAAAAAGGCAAAGCTTACTTTGACTTAGCTGAACATCAAAAGTTGGATATAATTTTTAAAAATTATGTGGTTCTGAGGTCTCTCCAGCCTCTTCTTCCTCTGGATCTGCCTGGCATTTTACTCCCTAGCCCAACCCTAGCTGACCAGCTCTCTGGCCCTGCCTATAGGTGTCTGTTCTGCCTGGAATGCTTTTTCCCACCTTGCCCCTGTCACTTTAGTAATTTACTCAGCATTTTATGCTTGGTTAAGAATCATCTCCTCTGTGAAGCCATTCCTGGCCCCTACATATTCATTTGACCACTCACCTCTGTTAGTGCTGCCATTCTAGCTTATTTGTACTTCTAACAGAGCATGTGAAAGCTTTACTGCACTGTTTATTCGCCTGCCTCCCCCTTTTAAACCCCAAGATCCTTAAAGGCAGGGACTGGGTCTATTTTGTTCCTGACGACTAGATCTGTGCCTTGGGGAGATTCATATAAACATGTGCTGAATGGACACTGAGGGCAAAAATCAAATTGACAAAAACACCTACCATAAATATGACAGACGATAGATTTATCTTTTTATAAAGAGCCTGTATAAATTATTAAAGCATTAACAGCTTAAAAGAGAAGTGAACAATTACATTCACAGATGAGAGGAGACAAAGGGCTGGGAATTGAACCCCATGGTGATCCAATAAATACAAGTTTAAACTAGATATCACTTCTTCTCTCCACCTAATCAAAAATTTCCCCCTTATTTTAAGATGACTCAGGTCAGGTAAGAGTATAATGAAATAGGTTCTCTCTTTTACTGAAAGTCAATTGATACCATGTTTTGAGAATTTAAAACAGCTCTATGCTTTTGGAACTAATGATTGTCCTTCTAGGGAGATCTTTGCTCAGGAAATACTCTGAAAGAAAACATTTTGCTCAGAGAGTGGTTTATAACAACTAAGAATTGAAAACCAAAATGTCCAAAAAAGGGAAAATGTTAAAAAAAGTGTATTTTCATATAATAGAATATTATGTAGACATTAAACATTATCTGTTTAAAGGTAATTTAATGGCATGGAGATGCTTGTGTTAGATAACTGAAAAGAGCAAGATAAAAAAGTTAAAATTCAGAACAATGTTAGTAATGTGAAAACTTAAGGACAGGGTAAAGAGCTGGCTTTTTCTGTGTCACAGTTTCTGGTGGTCAGACTCAATTTCTCAAGTCTTTACGATAAGAAAAAAGCCTAGGGTGTTGTTATAGATGGATGGATTTTTAAATACTTCAGATTTCACTTGAAGCAAAATAGAACTGAAAGAAGAGTTTAAGAGTCTCCCTTGGTCCCAAAGATTAGGATCTCTTGTCCCAAATCCTGAATCTCTTGTCTACACAGGAAAAGCAAGGCTGAGGACTAGGGAAATCTTCTGAATTAAAATTTTAATAACAACTTAAATTGTAGGATATTTAGGGTTTATGAAAGTGGGTTCCAAGACTTTAAAAAATAGAAATGAAACTTATTTTTAATTTCTCCATCACATCTCTTCTTCACTTTTCCTTACATTTCAAGCTTCATATACTGAAATGGAACTTGCGAAACTGAGGCAAGTGACTAGAAAGTGAGAACAGTTTTCTTCAACTATATGCAAATGACATGATATAGGAAACCCTAAGGATTCCACACAAAAACTACTCAATCTGACAAACTAATTCAGCAAAGTACCAGGATACAAGATTAATGTTCAGAAATCAGCTATATTTTTGTATACTAACCATTAAATATCAAAAAAGGAATGTAAAAAAAAAATCACCCCCCCCCAAAAAAATACCTAGGAATAAACCTGACCAAGGAGGTGAAAGATATACACTGAAAACTATAAAGCATTAGTAAAGGAATTTAAAGATTCAAAGAAATGCAAAGATATGCTCTTGGATTGGAAAAATCAATATTGTTAAAATGGCCATACTATCCAAAGCACTCTTCAGATTTAATGCAATCCCTATCAAATTACCCATACCATTTTTCACAGAATTAGAACAACTGGAAAATTTATATGGAACCATAAAAGACCCAGAACTGTCATAGCAATCCTGAGGTGGGTGTGGGGGGCAAGGCAGGAGGGAGTGCCTTTGTGCTGCATCAGGTTAACCGAACCAGCTTTGTCACTGCAGCAGCTCAGATCACTGCTGTGGTGTGGGCTTGATCCCTGGCCCAGGAACTTCTACATGCCTTGGATGCAGTGACCAAACCAAAAAAAAATCAAAAAACAAAAAACCCACAAGGCAAGAGGCGTAACTCTCCCAGACCTCAGACAATATTACAGGGCCACAGTAATCAAAACAGTGTGTTATTTGTACAAAGCCATCTGTTCCATATGGCTCATTGGAACAGAATATAGAGCTCAGAAATAAACCCAGACACTTACAGGTCAATTAATCTTTGACAAAGAATGTAAAATGGGAAAATAACAGTCTCTTCAGCAAGTTGTACTGGGAAAATTTGACAGCTGCATGTAAATCAGTGAAACTGGAACACACCCTCATACCAGGCACAAAAATAAACTCAAAATGGCTTAAAGACTTAAACATAAGACATGCTACCATAAAACTCTTAGATGAGAACATGGGCAAAGCATTCTCTGATATAAATCATAGCAATGTTTTATTAGGTCAGTCTTCCCAGGCAATAGAAATAAAAACAGAAATAAACAAATGGGACCTAATCAAGCTTAAAGCTTTTGCACAGCAAAGGAAAGCATAAATGGAATGAAAAGACAACCTACACAGTGGGAGAAAGTAGGTGCAAATGATGTGACCGACATGGACTTAATTTCTAAAATACACAAGTAGCTCAAACAACTAAATAACAAAAACAAACAAACAATCCAATTGACAATTGGGCAGAAGACCTGAATAGACATTTTTTCAAAGAAGACACAGGGATGGCCAACAGGAACAGGACAAGACATTCAGTATCACTAATCATTATAGAAATGCAAATAAAAACTGCAGTGAGGTACCAACTCACACTAGTCAGAAAGGTCATTAATAATAAGTCTACAAATAACAAATGCTGGAGAGGGTGTGAAGAAAAGAGAACCCTCTTACACTCTTGGTGGGAATGTACATTAGTACAACCACTATGGAAAATAGTATGGTGATTCCTCAGAAAACTAAATATAGAACCACCATATGATCCAGCAATCCCACTCCTGGACATATATCTCAACAAAACTATAATTCAAAAGGATACACGCACCCCTTGTTCATAGCAGCACTGTTTACAATAGCCAAGACATGGAAACCACCTAAATGTCCATTGACAGATGGGTGGATTGAGAAGATGTGCTACATATATACAATGGACTACTACTCAGCCACAAAAAAGAATGAAATCATGCCATTTGTAGTAATACAGATGTAACTAGAGATTATCATACTAAGTGACGTTAATGAGAAAGACAAATACCATATTATAGCACTCACATGTGGAATCTAAAATATGGCACAGATGAACCTATCTACAAAACAGAAACAGATTCATGGACATAGAGAACAGACTTGTGGTTGCCAATGGGGAAGGGAGTGTCCTCTTCATTTAAATAAAAGGGTCAGACATACACTGAAAATTTTATTTGACGATTATGATATATGGTTGTCTGAGGTAGTCAACTGAATTCATAAAATATATTTCAAATGCTCAAAATATTGCTAGAAGTTTTTTGTGGATGAGCTTATGGATGCTTCACCCTCTCTTTCTACCTTTCTAAGTCCCTCGCATATAGTCGATGCTCAATATCTATTGAGTAAATAGATTTTCTATGTTAGGAATATTTTATATATCTTCTATGTTAAACTTATTTAAAGTAATACTAAATTTATAGATCGCTTGTCAAGGTCAAGAATCTCACAAGATCCTAATCAATATGCATTCACTGATTTATTCAATAAACATTTGTAATGTATGGTGTGGTGCTAGATACTAGGTCTTCATTATTAAATTAGGTGTGTCACTCTTCTCAGAGAACTTACAGTTTAGTAATAATGACATTCTGCTCCTCTCTGCCAAGGTGGTTTTCTTTGTTCTACCATTTTTTTCCCCCACCTGCCTTTGATCCTGAACGATATATTCCCTTCCCAGAGGTACAGGATGTAAACAGTGGCCAACACCCTCCCTAGGGGTGAACAATACATCCTCCTCCTTGCCTTTGTTAAGTCTTTTAACATCTTTTTAAAGCTACTATTTACATGGTTCTATACACTCTACACAGTACTAGACATTTGCACATTTAATTCTAACAATATTCTTGAAAGGTAGGCATTATTATCCACATTTTATGATCAGCAAGGAACAAAGAAATTAAGGCAGAGAGGTTAAGCAAGTTGTCCCAAGTCACTACGGGAGTGATAGAAACAGAATTCAAATCCAGATCTTTCTGATACTAAAGCCCATGGTCTTTAGTTCATCATTCATTCATTCAGTTCACATACTAAGAAACTTATGTCTAAGGTTTGCAGTCCCACTTCTTAAGATGACTACAGCCTAAGGATGGAGACAAATAGAAAAACAGAATATTCAGTGTGATAACGGCCAACACAACTGTGGATAAAGTAGACACATCACTCCTCTCAAAGAATAAACATGGGGATGCCATGATCTGAACTCTGACCCAACATCCTGACTGAGGTTCTAAATATGGAGAGTGAAAGTCACCTTTTTGTGAGGCTGAAGGAGAACCAGTTCTTTTGGAACAAGTCAGCAAGAAGTGGAAGGAATGTTGTGATTGGATCAAATCTGTAAGGGCACATGTTTTGTCAAACTAGTGAAAAGAGTGAATGAGCCTGGGAGAGAGTGGCAAAGGAAGCGGAGATGGGAGAGCAATCCCAAATCTGAATGGGAATAAGGGTCCAGCAGAAGGCGGATGTTCAAGCACTTTCTACGTAGATGGTGAGTATGGATGAGATGTAGGCAAAGCAGTCCAAGCAAGTTCCCTGGAAGTGAGGGTAGCCTAAGAGTGATCATGCTTTGGTGGGCTCCGAGGCCAGGGGAGCAGGCCGTGCACTGACCAGAATCCTCGCCACCTACCTAGAAATCATGGTGGATGTGGAAATTTAGGCCTCTTTGGAAAGCTTCAGCAGTGACTCTGAAAGATGACCTCATTTTTAAAATAAAGGAATTTTGAAGTGTTTTCACCAGAGGGAGACATAAATTGCATGGCTGTTTACCTCTTGATTTCTCCAATGCCCATGTCTATATAATATCCCATTCTCCTGACCCATAATCCAGGCAGGGTCAGTCATGGATCTTACCCTATCCATTCCTGGCTACAGTGGGTGGTGCAAGAGGTGGGGACATGACCCAAGCCTGGCCAGTTTCTCCCAGAGCTCCCTCAAGCTGAACCTAGGAAAGAAAAGTGCTTTAGCTGAGAGGTTGTGATGCTAGGGCTGCCTGTGGTACTATTTCCCACTCCCTGAGGAAGAAGAGAGATGGTACCTGAGTTCCTGGTTCCAGCCCATGAGTCCCCCAAGTAATATATGTTCCTGCAGTACTTTTTTTTTTTCTTTTCTTTTTCAGGCTGCACCTGTGGCATATGGAAGTTCTCAAGTTAGGGGGTGGAATAAGAGCTGCAGCTGCCAGCCTACACCATAACCACAACCACACCAGATCCTTAACCCACTGAGGCAGGCCAGGGATTGAACCCACATCCTCACAGACACTCTGTTGGGTTCCAACCCGCTGAGCCACAGTGAGAACTCCAGCCTGCAGTACTTAATTCTGTGGGCTAACCCAGTATCTTTCCCATCAATCCCCCCCTTTTAGCTTATTTCCAGTTGAATTTCTGGAAAAAGAACCCTAAAACATGCAATTCAAAGAAATGCCTCCAGTTTAAGCAAATAAAAAGTTTCGGCAGGGACTTTGCCTAAAAATCCCACTGGGTCAAAAGCCCGTCAACTTGAGTTCACCTCCCCAAAGAATTCAGGTTGCCCACACTTTGTAATGCATGGAGATCCCATTTAGCCTTCCTCTGTAGCCAGGTGAAGACTGCAGCTGTAATTTATATTTTCTTTTCCAGAAGAGAATGTGACATGACATCCCTTTGGACATCCCGAGGCAGTTGGAAGTTCTGTGGGTGGATGCAAGAAGGATGGTTCTGTGGTCCACTCTGGTGTTTTGAAGGCCAGGGGTCTGAGGATGGAGACAGGCAGTCCTAATCCTCAGTGAGGGGATACGAGAACCAACTTCATGGGTGCTTCAGAGCCGGCTGAATGCTGGGAGATGTCTGAGCAGGTAACTGGAAACAAGGAGCAATAAAGCTTGTCGTATGAAGTGGTGGGAGCTGGAACGGGATCTGCACTTCAGCCATGATTCCAGGTTGACGTGGGAGCTGGGCCTCCAATCACCTCGTCTTGCTCCTCCCACAGTCAGAACAGGAAAAGGAAATGGAGCTAAATTAAATACCCTCCTAAAAGACCTGAAGAGGTAATGGGTGTAGGGGGGCATTCTTCATTGTTCTAGGTTAGGTGCTCTTATGAGCAGTGGGCTGAAGGTTCTAGCATCTGTTTAGGAGAGGAGGCAAGGACTCTATCCATTTTCAATGATATTTGTTAGACACCCAAGATCTGACGCTCTGCTCATATCCAGGCTTTCCTTAACCTACGTGAAATCAGTGCTTCTTTTTTTGGACAAGCATAGGGAGTTTCTGGGCCAGGGATCAGATCTGAGCCAAAGCTGCGACGCCACAGCCGTGGCAACTTGGGATACGTAACCCACTGTGCTGGGTCAGGAATCGTACCTGTGTCCCAGGGCTCCAGCGATGCCCCCAATCCCCTTGGGACACACTGGGAACTCCAGTGCTTATTTTGAGAATAGCAAACTAGTGGGTTCTAAGGTGGAGAAATGCTTTATGTATTAAATGTCTCTGTGGAAAACATTATGAATAAATGTTAACTTACCTTCAAAGCTTTTCAACTGCCTTCTAAAAATAAAAACTATATGCTCTTAATAATGTAGCTGAAGATTCCAACTTTGAGGAAATGATGCCTGGAGTTACAATAAAGACTCTGGGAAAATATTGTCCCGAAATTCTTTAACCTTGTGAGGGAATTTAGATTTTAGGATTTTTTTCCCTGTTTTTCTTTTTTTGGTCTTTTTAGGGATGCACTTGCGGCATATGGAGGTTTCCAGGGTAGGGGTTGAATCGGAGGTCGAGTCAGAGGTACACCTGCCAGCCTATGCCACAGTCACAGCAATGCCAGATCCAAGCCGCATCTGCGAACTACACCACAGCTCACGGCAACACCGGATCCTTAACCCACTGAGTGGGGCCAGGGATCAAACCCGCAACCTCATGGTTCCTAGTCGGTTTCGTTTCTGCTGCGCCATGACGGGAACTCCAGATTTTAGGATTCTTAAAATAAAATATCTCATTTAAAATAAGAAGTCATATTAATTTGACAACACCATTAATCATATAATAATTTATGCTAAGGGTTTTACAAAATATTTTATGAAAATTATATTATACATACATAAGAAGTACAATATAATTTAACAATTTACATTCAAATTAAAACTTTGTTGCAGGGCATGTCTGTGACCACGCTCATGCTGCTTTCAATGTAGTAGAGATATAAGGAAAACAGAATCATATATGTGAGGGTTTCGTTTTTGTTTTTTTAACATATGGGCGTGCTCTATAACAAAATACAGGCTTGAGACTTAGGACTAATTAAGCTCAAAACTGAATTCCACCTATGGCCAGTGGGTGGCACCAAAGCACATTTGAGATTTTAACACTGGGAAAAGGGAACGTTTCTCAAGGCAGAAACACATGCAGTAGAATTAAGTCTTACTCCCCCAGCATGGAATTCCATATTTCTTTTTCTTTCTTTTTTTTTTTTTGGCCACGCCTATGGCATGTGGAAGTTCCCAGGCCAGGGTTCAAACCCAAGCTGCTGCATCAACAACACCGGATCCTTAACCCACTGTGCCACAAGAGAGTTCCTGGAATTCCGTATTTCAGTAGAGATTACAGAATAATTTCCTCATGGTCAACTTCTTTATCAACAGTGATATTCTGCCTTTTTTCCCCTCATAGGAGTATCTTTCTGTCATTCTTTTCCACAACCAACATTTTTTCAGTTCCTGGAAGGGTTTTCAAGGATCAAGGGACAGGTCCTCCTACCTACACCACAAGACTGTGGTGTGAAACCCATGATGGCAAAAAGACAACTTAATTTTTCACCCTATTTAATTTTTGTTTTTTGGCAGCCTTTTCTTTGAAGCAACAGCAACAGTTTGATTTAAATAGCTTTCTGAAACATCTTCTTTAATGTTGGAGCTGCAAATATAAGTTACACATTCTGTTACTATTTCAGTCTCTTGGGCCTTGTAACCAAAGAAGTACATGCAGGTTGACTTTGACATGTGTGGCATTTTAGTGGCAATAGAGGGTGAGGATCTCCGTCTACACAGTCAGATTTTCAAGATCAGATTCCACCTGCTTAGTAGTTTTCACTGGAGGAGCCAGCAGACTTTGGGTTCACTTGGAAATCTTGGCAATCAACAGCATTCTGAGAGGCAGGGTTGCTTCAATCCAAGTATTCGGGGAATTTACCATTTTTTCCCAGAGAGCAACTTCCTCTGAAGTAGAGTCCATCCAATCCACTTCAGTACCATAGCTTTTACCTGTGAAGGTGGGGGGGGGAGGAAGGGAAGCTTTGCATTTAAAAAGGAATAGCTCATTGGGGAAAAGTGGGTCATTCCCTAATTACAATCACCCATGGAAGACAACTAGGAAGAGTTTTAACATCACCAGGAGGGTAGATCTGGGATTCAATAGAAGACAGACCTGTTTAACCATCTGAGATATCCAATAATGGGACCCTGCACAACTGGGATTATTCTCATTACTCTCCGGGTAACACAAATACTCTCACATTCACATAAAAGGTAGATGAGACTCTCTCGGGGGCATAAGGGAGTAGTAGGGAGAATTCCCGCATTGGGTTGGAAGTGACAGATGATCTCTAAGGAAGTGTAGTTACAACTTTAGTCTCCAACAGACTATAAAGTTTGAATCTTGTCTCGCCTCTTACTAGCTCTGTTTATTAATTTCTTGGAACATCAGTTTCTCTGGGGAGAACATTAGTAACAACTCAGAGAACCGCTCTGAGGACTAAAAGAAACAATGCACATAAATCACTCAGGACTGTGACCAGTTCTGCCTAAATGATAGTTACGATTATTATGCAAAGCACACTTGAAGCCATGAAGGGCCGTAAACTTTTTCTCAGGAAAGAGTAGTGATGAAGGCTTTTCTGTTTCCACCCACAATAACTTAAGCTCTGTGTGGACAACCAATGCAATCCAGTTCATTCTTCATATCTGGATCCCTTGGCTCAAGCCTGACATTCCTTCCCACATTCATTTTCACACACTTAACAGCGACAGAATACCAGTCTTCAGTAAGAAGAAGCAAAGCAAGCAACCGACCAACATCTAGTGTCTCCAGAAGCATTCCGTTCATGGAGAATTTAAAACATAACAAACGGTACCTGTTCCAAAGCCAATCCGAAGACCTCCCAAAAACTGGTTGGTTAGCTTGTAATGGTCCCAGACGGTAAGCTCTACACAGGCTTCTGTCAGATCTTCGGGCCTGAACCCATCGTACACCATGGTGTGGTTGAAGACAGGGTTGGTGGTTTTCCCTACAGCTCTTGTCTTCTGGCGACTTTTCCTACTCGTATCTGGAAGGATGGTACTATAAAAGGAAACATCGTGAGAGCAGCTTAATGAGATGGCTAGTGCTCTTGCTTTCAATGTCCTGCAGTGACTGAGGATTGGCAGAAGGAATTGGAAGAAAAAAGAATGTAGAGAGATGGAGATACTGGTGGTGAGACATCCCAATAGGAAGACTATGCATTTAAGAGAACCACGCTTGCTTTGAATCCTGGCCCTGCCACTTACTTATCGACTATGTATTATAGGAAATTGACTGAACCTCTCAGACACTTGTTTTCTCATCCATAAAATGGGAATGGTGATGCCGACCACATAAGGTTAACGTTAGAATTAAACATGAAGCAAACAACTTAGTTCAGTGCCTGGATTTAGTAAGTGTTGACTATGAAGCAACAGTTTGAGGATTCCTCTAAAATCTATTCCTGATTACTTGTGTCAGCCTAAGAAATCAGTCTTGTACCGAATTGGAAAAGAAGAGAAACCTCTCCAATTGGCTAGATTTGACTTTGGGAATAAAGTACATTATATATTGGCAATTGTTTATGTTTAATTTATGGTAATCATTGAAATTAACCTATGATGCCTTCTGTAAAGGCAAGAAGGTCTAAGATTAGTGCTGGAATGGAAGACTGACTGGAGCTGAAAAACTTACCTATTGATGTCTATGAAGAATATTATTGGGAAAACCATAAATAATGTCATATAAACTTAAATAGCTGGGGATTCTTCTGGTAAAATCCATATAAAGGTAGTCAAAGAGAGACAGGCCAGCACACTACTATCTATGTAGTTACTATTTACTAGAGGCCAGGCATTTATATTACAACAGAGAAAAAAGTTTGCCACTTAAAAACCCAGACTGTCTTAAGCTCACAGAAGCTAATTATTAGTATGGGTCTGCTTAGCAAATAACTTTACAGGCTGATGCAAAGGACCCTTTGCAAATGGGCCACAAAGCACATGCTCCACAGAGTAGCCAACACATGTGGCATCTCACTATGAGACATTTCATAAACTCTTTCGTGCTGAATATATTGTCCTACCAGCAAATGCACCTCCTAGAAAACATTACTTATCTGAGTAAGCGGCCTCTGTTGTTTGTTTTTACAGGCTAGTGGTCAAATGGGAGCTGCATCTGCAACCTATGCCATAGCTTGTGGGAACGCCGGATCCTCAACCCACTGAGTGAGGCCAGGGATCGAACCTGCATCCTCACAGACACTATGTTAGGTTCTTAACCCGCTGAGCTACAATGGGAACTCCTGGTCTCTGGTTTTGATTGTATACACATCCTCTTATCTTTATGACTTAAACACCAAATGAAGCCTTTGAGGGGATGAGGGTGGTTCACGTCACAGACCCCTTTAGCTCATGTCGCCACTGTCTCGAGGTATCTCATTTATACAATGAATGATGAATTTCAGCATCACAGATACAGAGAAGTAAAACCAACCAGCAAAGGCCAGGCTACCGCAGAACTGAGAGAGACTGTTATTAATGTTATTACCATTTAACAAAAGAATTTAGATGGCTGCCCCTCAGCAGTGGTAGATCAAGGCATTCCTTCACCCAGATGTGCACCTCTCCAGTCGTAGGAAGCTTTTTACCTAACACAGAAAAAGAGAGAGAAAATGAAACGCCACTGCCATGCCTCTCTCGGCAACACTCCATCCAAAGATGCCAATCTAAAGAATGCTCTGGTACAGTGATGCTGCTAGGGCTTGATGACATGATCCTAATTGATTTTATCTATTCTTAACTATATCTTTCACAGTCTGGCTGTATAGAGCTCAGAGAGCTCTATGAAGATAATTTAATTGATTCCAAGTAGAGTACTACGTCGTTCTTTTTGGGTTTGGCTTGGCTCAACATCAATTATAGATATTAGGTGTGTGAATCAACCATTTACAGTTATATTCAAAAGCACTTAGTGAAATGCATATATCTTTCCAATATTAATACCAATGTCAACTGGTGCTGACAGGAGGCATTTTAAACATATTTGCCTATAAAGTAACCAAAACAGGTACTGGTTAAGGTACAGTCACTCTTCTTGTTAAAAGCAGTTACAGGAGTTCCCGTTGTGGCTCAGCGGTTAACGAATCCCACTAGGAACCATGAGGTTGAGGGTTCAATCCCTGGCCTTGCTCAGTGGGTTAAGGATCCAGCGTTGCCGTGAGCTGTGATGTAGGTCACAGACGTAGCTTGGATCCCGCATTGCTGTGGCTCTGGCGTAGGCTGGGGGCTACAGCTCCGATTCGACCCCTAGCCTGGGACTCTCCATATGCCGCAGAAGTGGCCCTAGAAATGGCAAGAAGACAAAAAATAATAATAAAAAAAATAATAAAATAAAATCCACCTCTAAACAAAACAAAACAAAATAAAACTTTAAGGAAAAAAAAAAAAAGCAGTTACCCCTTTTATAGGACCGTTGTATAGATACATGTAAGAGCCAGTGCTATAGTCAAGGAATTACTGGAATGGTGGCTTAGTCTCAAGTTGATGTCTAGGCTGGGTGCATGTGGATGGAAGAATACTACCATGTTTTTCTGCGTGGGTGAAACCAATCAGTCAACCAACCAGTGTTTAATGAGAATATATTACATGCTCAGTCCTATGCTACCAATGTCTTTGGATGTACAGGAAACACATGAAATCTATGTCCTTGGGAAATGTTTATAGTCAAGCTGGAGAAACCCTATAAAAACTATTAAAATGTAATATAGGGTAAAATGTCAACTTATTATATTACTGTAATGTTCTAGAAGATGACGTGATCATTGAGGGTAAATATGTTCAGGAAAAGCTTTAAGGAGGAGATGGGACTTCGTCTAAGACCTGGATAGGGTGAGGAGGAGAGGAAGCCACTCCAGGGAGGAGAAATTACACGAGTAAAAACTCAAAGTGAAGCGTATCACAGCATTCAGTCTTCCTGACCCCCCCCCCCCACAAAGAAATGATAGTGGGGAAAATGGGAAATGAGACGGGCAGAATTTCTAGGCATGTTGACCATAAATGATAGGATACAAGTTAAATATAAAAGAAGCTGCCTTTTAGAAAGATTCAGAAGTAACAAGATGGTGGTGCAGCCATTTGGCCTAAAGCTATGCTTTGCTTGCCCTCTAATTCTTTTTCTTTTTTCTTTTTTTAACTGAATTTGAATGCCTTTCTCTAGTTTAGTCACTGTCCCCACCATTATTTCTGTCAACCCACTAGCTTCACTGTCTGGTTCCTGAAAGCGTCTGAGTTTGCAACCCCTGATTTCAGTCATAACATTCGCGTAGATTCGTAAGGAGAGCAACCTGGAGAACGGGGTGGGAAATGAGAGGGGGTTAGCACCCATTTCCTGGCAGTCCCTCGCTCCTTAACTGTGTGGGAGACCTGAGGCCCTAGCATCCAGGATGCAATTAGTCACTTTGGAAGAAAAAGCTTTCTCTCCTAATTAGACCTTGAGAACAGACAAATGAGCTCTAATTTCTTAGGGGCCTCCTATGACTTCTCCAGTTTCCACCTGTGGAAAAAACCCACTCCGGTCCCATTTGTACCCCAGCACTATCAGTAGAACCACATTCTAAACACAGGAAAGGCCATTCGCACTGTGCAGATAGAAACTTTGGGGAGAGTGGGGCGAAAATTCAAACAAAGGCTGTAAACCTGACTGGAAAAAAAAAAAAAAAAGAGGATTTTTCTCACAGAAGCAGAAAATAGCGTGGTGGTTAGCAGGCAGGGGAACCTGGAGGGAAGGAGGAGAGGGGAGTTGTGGTTTCACGGCTCTAGTCTCAGACAAGATGAGAAAGTTCTGGAGATGGGCTCTACACCAATACAAATACACTTAACACTACTAATGGCACACTTAAAAATGATTTTTTTTTTTTTTTGGTCTTTTTAGGCATGCACCCTCAGCATAGGCATATGGAGGTTCCCAGGCTAGGGGGTGAATCGGAGCTGTAGCGGCCAGGCTACATCACGGTCACAGTAACTCCAGATCCGAGCCACGTCTGCAATCTACACCACAGCTCATGGCAACACCGGATCCTTAACCCACTGAGCGAGGCCAGGGATGGAACCCGCAACCTCATGGTTCATAGTCGGGTTTGTTAACCACTGAGCCATGATGGGCACTCCAGAAAATTTTTATATTATGTGTTTTTAACTACAATTTTTAAAAAAAGAAAAAATTCTAGTTTACCATTGTGGATTGACTCATTCTGTCTATACCATTACTAAGCTAATAACTTTATTCAGGGTTTCACCTTTGAAAATATCATAGAATGAAAAGGAATCCTTGGAGAGGGGAGGGATAAGGCAGGGGTTCAAATCTGGACAGAAAATCACTACATACCAGGCATTGGCTCTGGGACATACTGGAGAGCTAACTTCATTTCACCTCTGTTTTCTGCTTCAAGGGCAACTGGAGCCGTCTGTGAAATGAAGAAATGTCAGCAGGTGTGAGACACAAACCATTGACCCTGTTTGTTGGTACTCTGTTATAGGACTGTATCTGCCTGACTTCTGGAATGAGGTATCACTCATGAGTGCCCTGGATTAAAATCTCCCTCCCCATCAGAGCTACACTGTTGCTTTTACATCTGGGGAAAGCTAGCCTATGTATCCTGGAAAACCCTGCAGGATACCCAGAAAACATTTCAAGGCCTTGAGTTCAGAGAAATCAGAATGCCTTTCTTGGAGATGGGAGAGGTGTGCTGGGATGCTTTGATTTTTATAAAGACACAGACATTTTGTTAGTCATTCAACCAGCACAAGAAACAAGTTATATATCCTCTTTCTTTGAAGGAGTAAGAAAAGCGTGGGACAGGGAAAGGGAAGGAGGGCAAATATACATTTTCAAAGTGGCATTAACCTAGTTATTTTAGACCAAATGAGTCGAAGCCTATAAGAATAACAAAGACTGAACAACAAATTCAAAATGTCTAT
The DNA here is from genome assembly GCF_054392235.1 of Sus scrofa. Lineage (NCBI taxonomy): Eukaryota > Metazoa > Chordata > Mammalia > Artiodactyla > Suidae > Sus > Sus scrofa. Next base: position 19,653,515 of record NC_139391.1, read on the forward strand.
TATTTTCAAGTATTATATTGTTTTACTTTCAAATTTGGGTCTTTTAGAGCCTTGTTTCCAAAACATGGCTATCTATCAGAAACATAAGGAAGTTTGGTAAAAATGAGATGCTTTTGACATATTCTGAGGAATTCTCACATCTAATAAGTCATGGGTAGACCTAGAAATCAGGTGATTTTTTTTTTTTTTTTTTTTTGTCTTTTGTCTTTTGTTGTTGTTGTTGTTGTTGTTATTGTTGCTATTTCTTGGGCCGCTCCCGCAGCATATGGAGGTTCCCAGGCTAGGGGTTGAATCGGAGCTGTAGCCACCAGCCTACGCCAGAGCCACAGCAACTCGGGATCCGAGCCGTGTCTGCAACCTACACCACAGCTCACGGCAACGCCGGATCGTTAACCCACTGAGCAAGGGCAGGGACCGAACCCGCAACCTCATGGTTCCTAGTCGGGTTCGTTAACCACTGCGCCACGACGGGAACTCCTAAATCAGGTGATTTTGATGTGATGTTTTGGAACCATTTCTTAAGTGGAACTGTTGTGTTGTGTAGATACTAAATAATAATTTGTATTAATTGTATGTATCACTTGTAGCTATGATGGACTAGCTGGGATCACACCAACCCTCATACTGAGAACAATTTTAAAAACTGAATTAAAAAAATCTTATTTGAAGATTATTAAGCTAGATGGGGCCCAAATGGACATGTTGGAGTCTGACATTCTCTGTCTACTTTGAGGCACTGACTGACTTTTGGGTAGTGCCAACTGAGAGCATAACAAGCCTGGCAGAAAGAAAGACATGAAGAAGCTGAGCCGGGCTTTAGGTAGTCTCACAGGACTGACGGCAAAAATTGGAGTCTCTGGCCAAATCAAGAGACATGGCCTCAGAAAACACTCCGGACCAGAGGTTCTCAAAGTATGGTCCCCAGGCCAACAGAATCAGCAATGCCTAGGAATTTATGAGAAATGCATACTCTTGGGCCAGATCTTATTAAACCAGAAATCCTGGGAATAGGGCCCAGAAATCTGTATTTTAATAAGTGTTTCAGGTGAGTTGGGTAACATGCTAAAATTTGAGAACTATTACCGAGGCTTTCAGTTGGAACTCATGAAAGACCACAGCCTAGGAATGTGGGTGAACAGAAACTAGATCAAACCATGTGAAAATTAAACACCAGCCTAGTCAGTTCATTACCAGACTGGATAAAGGTGGTGTGTCCCAACTCTGTGTGTCCGATGTAAAGTACGAAAGCCTCTCAGATTAGCCCTAGAATTTTTCACATGCGATGTCCAGCATGCAGGTAAAAAAATGAACAGGCATGGCAGAACAAAGGACCAAATGACCAAACTAAGGCAAAAAAAAAAGAAAAAAAAAAAAGAGATAAGAGAGATTCACAAATGTTTAAGATATTGGAGTTTTCAGATACATACTTGAAATAACTTTCATAAATTCATAAAGATAACATGAAGATGGAGAATTTTAGCCGAGAAATGGACTCTATGAAAAAAGAATCAAATGAAAATGTACCTCTGAAAAGTATAATAACTGGGTGTAATAGACTAGGCACAGCAGAGAAGAAAATTATTGAACTGAAAGGTAGTTTAGCAGAAAATAGCCAGCCCACAGATAAGAGAGCAGGAAAAGGAACAGAAAATAGGGAAAAGGGCGTAAGAGACTTATGGGAGAGAGTGGAAAGATACAAGGACCCCAAACTATGGACAGGCCTTCTTAATGAAACTGCAATTTTATAGCAGCTTTCCTCTATATCCCAGGCCCCAAACCAACCAACGCACAAACCAACAAAAAACCCTGAACTTACCTTCCTCTTTAGAGGGTACCACTTCAATTGTTTATTCTGTTTGTTGTCCCAGTCCCAAGTTTCTAAATCAAGTTCCACTTCCCCTAGAAAACTATTGCGCTTAAATGTATCTCGATGCCAAACGGAGAGGTTCAGCTTCTGCGTCTTTAAGATCTGCTTTTCAATTTTATACTGCAGTTCAAAGAAGGAAGTTTAAATGGTACATAATATTATTTTATGCCAGAGAAATGATAGAGAGAAGAAAAAAAGTCATGTGTATAGATCAGATTTTCTCGTTAGGTTTCAAGTCTCAAGAATATTGCACAGTCATCTTATTCTAAGACTCTTATTTCAAAGAGCTAAAATCCATCTTTCACAAAAGCTGATTTTTCTTTCCTCCTCTGGAAAAGCAAACCATGGCTCAAGTATCATAGCCAGCAATAGTTTTCTAAAAACAAAAGCCAATTATTCAATTTTTTACTGGATGTTTTTAGTTCTAACCTGATATAAATCAAATTCAGTCTAAAAACATAAATGAAGCTAAATCCAATGGTCTATTTTCTAAGGACAAAATATTTTTAATAGACTTAATCTTTTTTATATCAGTTTTAGATTCATGCAAAACTGAATAGAAAATACAGAAGAGTTCCTATATATCACCTGCCCCATATACATACAACCTCTCTCTCTTTTTTTTCTGTCTTTTTGCCTTTTCTTGAGCCGCTGCCACTGCATATGGAGGTTCCCAGGCTAGGGGTCTAATCGGAGCTGTAGCCACCAGCCTGTACCACAGCCACAGCAATGCGGGATCCGAGCCGTGTCTGCAACCTATACCACAGCTCATGGCAATGCTGGATCCTTAACCCACTGAGCAAGGCCGGGGATCAAACCCACAACCTCATGGTTCCTAGTCAGATTTGTTAACCACTGAGCCACGACGGGAACTCTGCCCTCTATTTTTTTTTTTTCTTTCCTTCTTTTTAGGGCTCCACTTCCCAGGCTAGGGGTCAAACTGGAGCCATAGCCACAGCAACACCAAATCTGATCTGCACTTGCAACCTACGCTGCAGCTTGTGGCAATGACAGATCCTTAACCCACCGAGCAAGACCAGGGGTCAAACCATGGATACTGGTCAGGTTCTTAACCTGCTGAGCCAAAAGAGGAACTCCTCTCCCACTACTGATGCCTTGCAAGGACAAGGTATTTTTCAAGGAAAGATACACTTGTTTTTTTGTTTGTTTGGTTTGTTTTTTTTGGTATCCTAAGAGTTTTTAATCTAAAATGTAGTCAATCCTTGATTATATATAATCATGGAAGGGAATAATAGTACTTCTAATCCAAAAATAACCTCTCCTTGGCTTCATGATATACTACTCGAATGTCCATTTTGGTTGTAGCCAAAATGGCTTGTCTCTGAGCTGACCATTCAAATTAGCTGGCTTTTCCCGAGGATAGGGTTGAAGCTGCTGACCTAGAAAGAGCTGGGGTGCTGAGGTATACCACAGTCAACCTCTAATTAAAAGACCTGCTACAGAAACTCCCTAAGAAATTCGCCCATGGACGACTGAGAGTTAACTCTGCTTCTTTCCTCAGAGGATAACCCAAACACTTGGACAGAATTTTCAGAAAAAGGGAATGAGTAAGACTTCTCATATTTATAGTTTTAAACAATCTGTTACCCATGACTAAGGCAGCATGATACAGTCCGAAGGAAAAAGGAAGGTGGTATTTGAGCTGCGATGTTCTCCACTCATCTGTCTATCAATCTCTCCTTCCTATAAACTTTTTTTTTTTTTCCTTTTTTAGGGCTGCACCCATTGCATATCGAAGTTCCCAGGCTAGGGGTCCAATCGGAGCTACAGCTGCCGTCCTACACCACAGCCCCAGCCACTCGGGATCCAAGTCATGTCTGCGACCTACACCACAGCTCATGGGCAACACCAGAGCCTGGACCCACTGCGCGAGGCCAGGGAATGAACCCACATCCTCATGGATACCAGTCAGATTCATTTCCACTGCCCCACGATGGGAACTCCCCAATACACACTTTTTGAGTACCTATCCCAGACATTGTATTAAGAGTCAGCAGCATCAATTAAGTGTTTAATGCATATTAATCACTTCACACATATTAACTGTTAACAACTACTGAGGTAGGTAGGTACTATTCTTATCTCTCTTTTGCAGATCTGAAATGGAGACAAGTCATTTGTCCAAGGTACACAGTTTATAGGCAACACAGAGCTGGCCCCTGCCCTCGTGAGACTTGCAATTTAATGGGAAAGCAGACAATTAAACCAGTCGTTAAAATGCTGAATGTTAATGCAAGTATTATAAAATAAGGAGACTTAGGCAGCAGATAGCAGGGAAACAGGGGTTAAGGGCAGTCCCCACTTGGGTGACCTGAACAAAGACTATGAAAGATGAGGCTGGAGCTTAGGTTGTCAAGGGACTGGTGTGCCTGTTATGAAGGTTGGACTTGACCCTTAGGGTAATGGAAATTCTTAAAGATTTTAAGCAGAGAAATACATGATCAGATTTAGGCTTTTAGAAGACTGTTTCGGTTGCAATGCTCAATGTTGCTTTGTTTCCCTAAGCTTCACTTGTCTCCTCTGTGACATGCAGATAATACCTGCCTGGCAGTGTACAGAGGGCATGCGTGAGAGAATGCCTACAACCTTCATGGTGAAGCTCATACAAAACAGATTCTCAGAAAATGGTTATTCCTTTCATTCTTCTCTCAGTGACAGACTTCAACTGTAAAGATACTACCCAAGAGGACATGTACCCCCCACACACACTTTTTAAAAAATTGTATGGCCACACCCACGACATATGGAAGTTCCCAGGCAACACCCAATCCTTTAACTCATTGCCCGGGACCAGGGACTGAACCCATGACTTGGCAGTGACCTGGGCTGCTGCAGTCAGATTAACTGCACCACAGTGGGAACTCCAAGATGGCCTTTTAAATGCATAGGTCACCACTGAGCATTTTCTTAGATAGGGAGGTCAAAGATACCCGTAGTATCTCGTTATACACAGGATTCAACGTTTTCTTCACGACAAGTGTTTTCTTCTTGCCCATTTTGCCCTTGTCTGGTAACAGGTAAGTCTTTACATATCTAAAAAGAGAAGTGAACAGAGAAGGAAGTTAGAGAAAATAAAAGGGATGTGTCTACCTCTACTTTTAAAAATGCATTGGAGGAGTTCCCGTCATGGCTCAGTGGTTAATGAATCCCACTGGGAACCATGAGGTTGCGGGTTCGATCCTTGGCCTTGCTCTGTGGGTTAAGGCTTCTACGTTGCTGTAGCTGTGGTGTAGGCCAGAGGCTACAGCTCTGATTCGACCCCTAGCCTGGGAACCTCCATATGCTGCAGGAGCGGCCCCAGCAAAGGCAAAAAGACAAAAAAGAAAAGAAAAAAAGCATTGGAAACTGACAGAAATTATTATTTCATGACACTAAGAAAGCAGTAAGTAATTATGGCTCTCACCAATCAATACCTTTATATTTAAATGTTGAAAGTGATTTCAGTCGAATTGATCACTTTATACTGTTTTGAAGATATTTAAGGGGTATCTCCTGAATTTCTATTTTCCTTTGACCTTAACTAATGTGGGGCCTGAGAAGGACAACAGACCTTTAACGTGGTGCTTGATTCTATCGCTTAGTTTCCTATTAAGAAAAGACTCTGATGCTTGCAGAATTTTTAAAAAGTTTTTGCTACAGTATTTTGAAAAAAAAAAAAAACACTTAGCACATACCTAATCAAACCACATTTAATATAAAAAGGAAAAAAGAAAAAGAAAAGGATATTGAGCCCAGCTGTTTTTATAATAAAGAACTGGGCTTAAGTTAGCAAATTCATTAGGAATCAGACTTCTGCACAGGGCTAAGTGGGGGAATACCGATTAACTAAACTGAAATGCATTTGAACTTATGATTTCAAAGATGAACTGGTAAATCCCCTTAAAGTTCTGTGAAATATAATTTAAATATGGAAACGACCTCATTCTAGAGTCTTAACTATTTCTGCACCACTGGACGTTATGCAGTAAGTCCCACATATCCCTCATTTTAGAGAAAGTTTGAAAGTGTCGTGGAGAGAGACTGAGGCTCAAGCCCTCATCCTCATATGGCTGCTGATTATGTGAATTTATGCCAACCTCGCTTATCTTCTCTGGCCTTTGTTTCCTTATCTGTAAAAAGAAGGAATCAGGACTAGAGGACCGCAAAGGTCCCTTCCAACTTGAAACATTTTGTTCTCCTCTGACATTTTTATAATTTAGGAAGTTTGGCAGAGGAATCTATAAAGTAAACAAAAGAGCATTCTCCCCCAAGGTTTTCCCCTCAAACATTCCTTTTGACACAGTCCCACACATCCCCTCCCTTCAATTACTTTCTTTCCTTCACTCTACAAGACTAAGAGTAACGAAGGAAGAATAATGACTCCAAAATGTACTTACGGGTCCGAACGCTGCTTCTTAACATCCGCTGCTGCTAAGTCTTTACACTGGGCCACAAAGACATGCAACTCCTTCAGTGAGTCCACATAGTCGATTGCAAACTGAATACTTCCTCTCACTTCCAGATTGCCGAAGTCTCCGCTATAAACACTCATCACACTGCCGCTTACCTGAAAGCATCCGAAACACGCAGTGTTTGTCTCCATCTCATTCCTGAACCCAAGGATCATGGGTGTAATCCTTGCTTGCCTTTATTTTTCTAGTTTGCATATAAAAGCAGTTAATTTCAAATGGCATTTAAAAAGTGTACCAGCACAGACCACCTGACATGATATATATATGACGCAATGCCTAGTGTTTAACAAAAACGGCCTCTAAGAGACAGACGAAAAGTAAAATGCAAAGTTATTTCAATGCTGCCTCGTTTCAAAGCAGGGTGATTTTATGGTAGGGGGTATTCAGAGTTCCATTTTTAGGCATGCTTAGAATTTAAAGTGTTATAGAAAGAGGATGTGAGAAACCCTAGGCACACAAATCACAGTGACATGTTGCTCTATCAAATTTCCAAGGCACTAAAAAGGAATTTTACTAGGTTACCCATCCCCTGTAACTAAGAAAATGCTTACTGAGCCATATGCTTTTAGAGGTCAGGAAGGGTAGAAAATGGATGATTGATGAAGGAAGTTTAAAGCCTTCCCAAGGCCGTACGTTTGATTGTTATCAGCAGAAATTCAATTAAATAGTTTTTTTTTCAGAGTTTGAAAAATGCAAGGCTAGTGAGAATTTAAGCACAGCTTTACCATTTGTTTAGCATACCTGGTGAGATATGTGCATGAGTATGTATATCAGAGGCCTCTTGTTACATGTATGCAAACATATTTATACATGTATATTTCTATATACATACTACATGCACACACAAAACCACCTCCCTTTGGGAAAGTTTTGGGTAAACTCAAATTCTCTCAATCGAATCTGAGCAATTACTCCTAGAGGGCTTTCCTTGGAAAACCCTGTTCTGAATCCTTTTAAAAGACAAAGAACTGCCTCTCCTATTCTTTTATGTAAATCAGTACTTTTATTCATCAGAATAAGAGGCTTACCAAAAAGAGAGGTACAATTCTATACATGCAAATTGTATATAAAAGCATATCTGATATAAGCGGTCTTTTTATAATAGTTACCCTATTTGCTGCACAGACAAATTTAGCAATCATCTTGTTGGTAATTTAGGTTTATTTTTGAAGTACTTACGTCCAAAAAACCGTATTTATTTATTTTGGATATGAACTCTCTTGTGATTAAAAAGAGAGAAAATGGAAGATTTAGCTAGCCAGAAGCTAATTGTGGGTTAGAGAAAAAGCTTGTGCCCTTTGAATCTGAGAAATACAACAGAAGGCCATTTCACCGTACGTAGCAGGAGCATGGTGGAGCAAGGTTCACAGAAGCAGAGGGATATTAATTAACAAGAAGCCTATGTTTACATACAGAGGACAAGGACGTCATGCCAGAGGAGCTGCTAAGATTGGTTAGAGAGCTTGGGCTCTTCTTGTGTCTGCTGAGCTGGTAACTGCCTTCTGATGCTGTATCTGTTTCTCTGTCATCACTCTACAAAACATCATAGAATATACACAAAGCTTAAATTCAGAATGAGTCAAGATCAAAATTTGTTTAAAGATAGTATCTGGTATCCCACTGGAAGGACATTTTCCCAGCTGAAAGGACCCTAGTGCTAATTGCCAGGGAATGACATTAAAGATGGGGTGGGTGGTTTGCCTTGGGCCTCACCCAAGGAGGGGAGCAGGATTTGGCTACTGAAATAATGATTTTTTTCACCTAAAAGGTGGCCCCAAGATGCTACAAAAGGTAGCACTACTATGAGCTTTCTTGACATTCTCTTAATATATTTATATTGCTTGGAAAACTTTATTGATATATATGAGAAATTAACTTTACCTAAACAAAAGGTCTAAGATTTACTATCAAATCATAACATGTCATGCCTAATTCCTGTCATTAACATAGCCTTAACTTCCCTAAAAATCCAATCTTTTACTTGAGATCCTATTGAACTAGGGAAAACTGAGGCTAATCTGATTTGTGTTTCAAGTTATATATATCATGCATGTGTACATAAATTTTTTCTTTTTCTTTTTAGGGCCACACCTGACATGTGGAGGTTCCCAGGCTAGGGGTCAAATCAGAGCTATAGCTGCCAGCCTACACCACGGGCACAGCAATGGGGGATTTGAGCAGCCTCTGTGATCTACACCACAGCTCATGGCAACGCTGGATCCTTAACCCCCTGATTAAGGCCAGGGACCGAACCCACATACATTCTCATGGATACCAGTTGGGTTCATTACCACTAAGCCACAATGGGAACTCCTAAATTTTAACTACCTTTTAGGTATTTCTATAGTACTATTGCGCTTTTTGTTGCGATAGAGAAGTATATTGAATTATACATTCTACCCACATTACATTTTAACAAGTTAAAAAAACACAGCAACAAGATTTTTATTCTAAATATGTTCCAGGAAATATTTGCCTGGGTCAAGAAAGAAAAGTTACAATAACAAATTTTATTATATTTATATCTAAAGTTTATTAGATGGTAGCTTTAAAAATGCATGATTCAGAATGAGCTCCTTTTGCGGTTAAAGTGTTTAGGGAATAGTTCAGTGGCTCCTGGGGTTAGGGAAACACCTTTGTGCAGGAATGGTTAGTTCATGCCAACATATTCCAGGGCCATGCAATTACATATCAGTGTAACAGATGCCAATTGTAATGCAGATTAAGAAAGGAGTTTTAAAAAATTATGATACATACGGATGAAAAAAGAATCCTTCCTCAAGGATGAAAGAAAAAAAAAATCCACACCTTTTTCATGTCTCTATTACCACCATCTCTCCCCCACACACTCATAAACCATTTCCCCCATCACAGCCCTAATACATTCTACCTAGTACATCAGATCATTAGTGATTATTGCAAGGATAGGACCTTGTTTTGATGACCTGGAACAGTGATTTTCACAAAGCTGGCCCTCAACAAAGGTGACGGATGCTAAGCCTCAAAGGGACAGTGGACAAAGAAGCAGGGCACCCCAAGTGCTTTGGAAGGTAAAATGATACAGCTTAACCTGGCATCTCTGATTTAGACTGTCTTTTGTGCAGAGCTATGAGGCAGCGGGTTAAAACTGAAGGGAGGAGAAAAATTAAACATCAAGGACTGGTATCATTTTGCCTCTCAAGTTATTATATGGTTCATTCAAAGGACCAACCAAGACCAAAGCGTATCAACAAAGGGATAAAAGCATAGGAACTCCATGAGGTGCCTAGGCTGGCTTCCAACTAATGAGTTCATGTCAAAGAATGAGTGATTCTTTCAAAGAAACTGTAATATGGGCTCTTAAGCACATTCATCAAGGGCTGAATATTTGCAGATGCAGATCATCTAAAGAGCAGGTAGAGGGGTGCCCAGGAGGTGGGGGAGGAGGGATGTAATTTATAAGTTGTCCAGAGCTTTCCTTACATTCCATCTACTAAGAGAATGCTTGAGGATGAAGCTTTTATTTCACCATGAAAAAATAAGACCACACTGCAAATAGGAAGCGTTAACATTAAGGTGCTATATGTCAGCATTGTGCTATGTGTTTTTCCTGCATTATCTCACTGACTCCTCCCAATCTAATGAGGTCAGTTCTAGGAAAGCACTCAGGGAAGCTTAGGAAATTGTCCATAATCACATAGACAATCAGTAGCACCACCAGGACCGGGAGTGTCTCACTTCAAAGCTCAGACTCCCAGGTGCCTGGCTGCAAGAACACACAATCTCAATTAAGGCAAAAGAGCTGAGTTAAAATCTTAGATCTACTTTTTAGTAGCTGCTGGACTTGGGGAAAGTTATTTTACCTATTTGAGGCTTTCTTCTTTTATAAAACGGAGGAAGGAGTTCCTGTCGTGGCTCAGTGGTTAACGAATCTGACCAGGAACCATGAGGTTTCGGGTTCGATCCTTGGCCTTGCTCAGTGGGTTAAGGATCTGGCGTTGCTGTGAGCTGTGGTGTAGGTCGCAGACGCTGCTCGGATCCTGCGTTGCTGTGGCTCTAGCGTAGGCTGGCAGCTACAGCTCCTATCCGACCCCTAGCCTGGGAACCTCCATATACTGCGGGAGCTATCCAAGAAATGGCAAAAAAGACTAAAAAATAAAAATATAAAACAGGGGAAACAGTATCTACCACAACTTGGTTAATGAGAGTATCAGAGAGACTATTAAGTGCCTGGTACTTACTCGGCACTCAGTGAATAGTAAATAGTCATGTTTTTACTTGAGACAGTTAAGTAGAGTAGTTAATAGCATGGGGGCCAGATTTGGGCTCTGGTTCAAGCCCTTTCTAGCTGAGTGAGGTTACCTTACCTTGCTTAGTCTCGGTTTCCTCACCTGTGCTATCTGGGAGTAACGATGGTGCTCTCCCCTCTCCCCCAGGGATTCTTGGAGGATTAAGAGAGATAATACCAAGGAATCACACCCAGTAGATATCACTCAAGTTTGCCATGTCACTGTGACTTTATTATTTTAACATATGCTTTCACGCTAGTTATGCTTTCACTCTAAGCATGTACTCTAAGCTGCACAGGAGTTCAGGCCAACATTTTTCTGCCTGGATTTCTTCTTTTACACCGGCTTTGAAACAAAAGTCACATTCCCAAATCGATGCAATATGACTTCACTACCAAAAAAAGGGTTACTGGAGGAGTCAGATGAGACATGCTTTGCCTCATTCCAGGACCAACAACACTACCTCTATTGATATGAGAGGCAAAAGTCAGTCCCGCTGACCTCTCTGGTCTCTGCCATAGCTGAATACAAACACACCAACCTTGGCATAGCAAATTCACCTATTTGGTTCCATTTTTCTGAAGGTACAAAAGACAAACTTGCCTCATCTTGTAGAAAGGCTGGAACAGACTTGCTCATCCTTTTGAGTTTGTCAGGGTGGGAAAACTGATTATCAGGCTGTGAAGGCACTGTGGAAACTAAACAGCAGCATGTTCCATTCAAAATTATCCTCAATGGTCAAACATAAGGCATTAAGTTGAAAACACACTTTTCTTTAATCTATGAACAGAGACGTTTCTGTAAAATGGTTAAAGGCACAGTAGTTCACATGCATAGGACCGTAAGATAAGCGACATGCAGTTTTCATAAATTATAAAGAACTAGCAAGGAGTTGAACCAAAGAGAAACCAAAAATTAATTTTAAGCCCACTAGGTTTGATCGCAATGGAGAACTCAATTTGAATTATACTGAAACATACAGCCAATGTGAATTGGTTTTCATTTTTTCACATCAGAGCTTTGACATGTACTTTATTGGTTCATCTCCTGGAGATATATGTTTAACATGCTGCAGGCTGAAAAACTATTTCATTGGATAGCAGGGATCTTGGTTCACAATTCAATCGTAAGAGTCCTGGGTACTGAGTGCCTGAGAAGAGGTCGGTTTAGTGACTGTTGTGATGACTTCTAAGAGTGTTTCTCACCCAGAATTATGAGACTACAATTTCAAAATAATTCTTTTTTGAAAACAGAACTTAGATAGCTGTCAACTCAGAGAATTTTCAACAGAGATATCCCAAGGCCCAAGTTTGAATGATGCAAGGTAGGCTGCTCTAAGAATTCAATATGAAAATGTAGCACACGGTTTCTTTCTGAAATATTAAGTATACGTATGGAATTTCACAATAAGATGACATATTCTCTAATTTGTGTAACTCTAGTTAGAAAACTGTTTTCTTTGTTTCTTCCTTCTTTCCTTTCGTATTTTCCGGGCCACATTTGCAGTATATGGAGGTGCCCAGGCGAGGGGTTAAAGTGAAGCTGTGGCTGCCAGCCTACACCACAGCCACAGCCACATGGGATCCACGCCATGCCTGTGACCTACACCACAGCTCATGGCAACACTGGATCCTTTAACCCACTGAGCAAGGCCAGAGACTGAACCCATGTCCTCATGGACACTAATTGGGGTCATTACCACTGAGCCACAAAACGAACTCTCTAGAAAACTGTTTTCTTCTTTGTCTAAAAATGACAATGTCTAAACTTTTCCGATGGTGAATCAGAGCTTTTATATTGAATAAGTTAATATGTTTTGAGGCACTTAGAATAGTTCCTGGCACATATTAGGCCCTGGGTCAGTATTTGCTAAACAAGTAAACATTATCTGATAGAAAAGCTTTATTTGGGAGTTCCCATCGTGGCTCAGTGGTTAACGAATCTGACTAGCATGCGTGAGGACGCAGGTTCGACCCCTGGCCTTGCTCAGTGGGTTAACAATCTGGCATTGCTGTGGTGTAGGCCAGCGGCTAGTGCTCTGATTCGACCCGTAGCCTGGGAACCTCCATACGCCATGGGTGCGGCCCTCAAAAGAAAAGAAAAAAACAATTTTAAAAGAGAAAGAAAATCTTCATCTTTCTAATGTGACAAAAAAAATATACTGACTTAGCTTTCTCATTGAAAGAGCTACCAGGAAAACAGATAAATACAGATCAAATTCTATTTCTATATATTATTCGAAAGCCTCAAATTTAGCCCTAAACATTAGCTAAATTCATCTTCGGTTAAAAGAAATCTAATGAAGGAAAATAGAAACTTGAACTACACATATTAAATATTTTCTTATTCACATAATAGTTCTCACCTAGCTTTAGCCTCACAAATGCATCAAAATACATTTACGGTGTCTCTCACAATATGACATCTGCTTTAACCACTTCCCATTAAACAGTAACACATGTGGATGTATTCAGGTGACTTATACCGAAGCAGGTTAAGATTAAGTCCTGCAAGGGCACTATATACCCCAAGGAGTAGGCAAAACTTTTTTATCCTAACACTGCTAACTGTTACTTTCAAAATATAGATCTACTACTCAAATGTAATCAGTTTTACATGTATTGGGCTTTAGTTATTTGTATTCTGATCATGCATTTCATTTCATCGAGAGAAAGAGAATAACCCCAGCCTGGGCACTGAGTCGTCTTGGCAAATATCACAAAAAAGAGAGAAATTAATTTACCCAGAATTTAGCATGTGATTAGCCTAATCGTCTTGACCAATAACTAAGCTAATTAGGAGGTCACAAATGAAGACAGATATATTGTTCTATATTGTCTATGTTTTGTCTTCACTTCTCAGGCCAATGATGAACAAGATATAAAAAGATAAAATAAGCTGACCAAACTCAAGTAGCCAGTTGCCACTTCAAACAAGACAGAAGCCTCATTTTTCTCTGCAGCAGCCGGACAGAGAACACACACAAGCCGGGATTGCTTTTTTCCCTAAATTGTTCTTAAGAATTTGTCAGGTCATGTGCCAAAGCTCAGCGCCTTCATCTCCGGCAGGAGAACTTCATGAGCAAAGTTTCAGATTTCAGAGGAGATGCCACTGCCTTTAAGCATCAGCATTTTTTCTCTAGCTAATGGCTCCTTCATTTAGCTGCTCTTCTCTTTACGAACCATTAGCACAGCCAAAGACCGTTGGGAAAGTGTTATTAAAAACTCTGTGGACTCCAGAGGGCAGGTATGTGTATCATCTTTACCCCTCCAGTGCCTAGGATTATGAAACCGGCTGAAAAAGGGACGCATATCTGCATGCTTTGCTCATTCCCACAGACACCTTTTTAAGGCACTATTTGTCCTCGAGACAATAGTCACAGTCAAGTACAGGAACCTTCAGATTGAACAGAAAACAGTGAATAATCATTATCTTTTCTTGGTGGGGGGTATTAATTAGTTGATGCACATTAGCTACCACAAGTATACATACACTTTTTTTTAAATGAAATATAGTTGACAAAAAGAAAAAGAAAAAAAGAAATATAGTTGACATACAATATTACGTTAGTTTCAGGTATACGACCTAGTAATTTCACATTTGCATACATTATGACTACCATAAGTCTAGTAACCATCTGCCACCATACAAATTTATTATAATATTATTGACCATACTCCTTATGCCTTGTGTTATCTCACCTTACATTTACAAGTTAATCCCCTTCATCTAGACCCCTCTTCTTTCCCCCTGCAACCACCCACTTGTTCTTTGAATCTGTTTTTGTTCTGTTTTTTTAGATTCCACATATAAGTGAGATCCTGTGGTCTTTGTCTTTCTGACTTACTTCTTGTAGCATCACACCCTCTACATCCATCCATGTTGTCACATACATTTCCCACTTAAGATTTTAAAATCCACGTGCTTTACATATTGAGCATGCAGTATTTGAGTTTTGAACCTCAGAGCTTAAACGAGGGGCAGTATGAAATTTACTTCTAAATCTGATACATAAAGGGGTATACAGAACCATACGACATCGTAATGGTCAAAGTGCAGCTCTTTCTTAGGTCCAAATACATCATAAATTGCTTCATGACTATAGTCTTGTGTCAAGGCCAAAAAAGATTCAATACTCAAGATCATAGTGCAACATAAAAGCCAAGTGATATTAGAAAGTGCCAATTTCACTTTAAGTAAACACTCAAACAAGAGAGAGACTGGCAAAGGTAATAACAGTGCTCAGTGACAACATGTGTGTGTCTGTGTGCATATTTATATGCATGTATATATGACTATGTAGTATGATCATATATACCCCTTTATAGATCAGATTTACAGAATTATGTGTGTGTGTATATCATTTTTTTATTTTTATTTTTTTAGGGCCACGCTGGCAGCACATGGAAGTTCCCAGGCTAGGGGTTGAATCGGAGCTACAGCTGCCGGTCTACACCACAGCCGCAGCAACGTGGAATACGAAGTGCATCTGTGACCCACACCACAGCTCACGGCAACGCCAGATCCCTGACCCACTGAGCACGGCCAGAGATCGAACACGCTTCCTTATGGATACTAGTTGGATTTGTTTCCACTGTGCCACAAGGAGAATGCCTATATATTATATATATAATATATATTAAATGTATAACGATTCATCAGTGGAATCATGAATTAATCTGTCAACCAAGGCAGTAGTAAAACGCTTTTTAATAAAACCCTTGTCAGAATGAAATAGTTTTTTGTAAGTGGCAAGAGTTTAGTACAATAATAAATGTTATTAAGGGGGTTAGTTATTTCAGTACATTTAACACCACGTAGAGTGGCAACATTTAGTCATTTGTAAGAAAGATCCTGCTACTCACTTCCTGGAATGCATTCATTTGTATCTGGCTCCTGATCTGCTTTTTGATCTACTCAGAAGAGCAACATTGAGAATAAATACCATTTCAACAGAAAGATTAAAGAGACATGAAAGTAAAGCTCAAATGTCAGTTTCACAACCCAGACTGCAGAATACATGACAGGTTTTCGGCTTGCTTTCGTCTGTTCCCCAGCGCATTTCTTCTGAGCCTGTTAAAGGGCTCCTGTTCAAATGAAAATCCAACATCCAGCATAGGAGATGTTCAGCATCTTTCCTCTCACTCACTCAGCCACAGCATGGAAAATGAAAAGAGCATTGGACTACGAGCAGTGACACCGAGAGCCTATCCCTACCCTCCCACCGACTGACTAGCTAAAGGAGCCTTGACCGATCACCTAATTTCTCTGAGCTTTTCTTATCTGTAAAACGAAGATAAAAATCACTGCCCCACCTACCTCAATGGGATTGTCGTAAACATAAAATGCGAAAGACAAAACTATTACATATAAGTAGGGCATGACCTGTGAAGAGCTCTGTTGCTGCATTTTACATGGGAAAGCTCAGTTAATATACAGTTTTCTTATTTTTGTGAAAGCAATTTAGAAAACAAAATTCCAGCATCCCAATACAAATCATACATTTGCATCAACGCTGAACCATAAAAATCAGCCTCCTTTCCATCCCTTCCCCAGCTAGCAACCTATTCATTTTATAACTGAAGCCAATAATACCTGGTCCACTGACAAGCTGCAAGACCTTCTGGCTCCTTAATATTCAGAATCAGTTCATTTCACTATACTTATGTTCATGAGCAGAAACAGGATGCCCGCTCTTGTTCTGGGACCCTTCTCTTTGAACTTAAAGCTTTACCAGTTATACCCAGAGAGATCTACATGCTGGGACTTGAGAATTAAATTCAGCGATAACTTAACCCAGGAATCCACTCCACTCTCCCTTCACAAGGAGTTCTGCATGTCAGAGTGGCAAAACCCTGCTCATATCCACAGAAATACAATTTCCTATTTATAGAAACCCTCGCTTGCCAAGGGTCTCCGATGAGATCCTCAGAACAGTGTCACCAGCAGAAACCTTAAGCATACAAACTGTATTAAATGCACCAAGTCAGAACCATTTTATAATAACTTAGGCACCATTCATCACGTAGTGGCAAATGACGCTCTTCTATTTATCTCACAGCTGCGTCCCGGTGACTGGCCCAAACCGCCCCAGAACCTGACACACAGACAGACATGCAAATACATAAAGATATTTACCATCTTCAGCACTACGTACTAATTCTTCTGGCAGATTATCTACTTTTGCTTGATCTGTGCAGGAGAAATTAAGAAACGGTTAACACGACTGCCCCTTGGCGAGGAAAGAACAATGCGATTGTCCCTGGGAGCCCCCGGAGTTGGCAGCAATTAGTCAAGATGCGGTGAGGGGTGCAACCAAGATGTCTTCCCCCAAATACTTTCTCTTTAGATTAGCTACTTGAGCCAGTGCCATAGCGGGAGCTCCCATTTCACCCCCGATGCAGCTTACATCAGCACGCTGCTGCACACGGACTCCCAAGGGTTAGATAGAGGGTTAGCTCAGAGCAAGCAATCGGCCGGCAGCAGGAGAAAGCACGGGGCTGCAGCAGCCTCTCTATTCTTCTGGAAAGGGTAAGATGCATAGCCATGACTAACACCTTCCCCAACCCTTGGTCATTAACAAATACTTCTGCGTGTGCATCATCGTTTGTGTATGCCTCTGGGAGCCTTGCTTGGGAAGTCAACTGAAGAGATGTAACTGGGGACCAGCTGCTAAGTGGAATCTTGGCAGGCTAGTGTGAGAGTGGGTATCGGTATTTGGAAGGGAGCGTGCAGGAATACCCGTCAGCTGATGGAGATTTTTTTTTTTTTTTAACCCTACACATTCCTGAGTACTTTAAAGCTGCGCCATGGAAATAGCCCCATGCTTCTCAGGCAAAAGGTTTGCCAAATTGGACAATTGTTGCTGAGGTTTTGTGTCCCCCCACCCCCACCCCCACGGCCTTCAGTGACATGGGAAAGAACAATCAGGGCTGTCTAGTAAGGGACTGGGCTCGCCTTCTCTGGAAGCATTCAGGCGGATGTGGGGGGTTGGCCACCTGTTGAGGAGGCTGTAGCGGGAATTCCTGAATTGGGGGTTGTTCGGAATGGGTGACCTTCAGGGTCTCTTCCAACCCTGGGATTCCAAGGTCTTTGGAAGGGTGAGGACTGCATTCCAAATCGGGACTACTATCCTCGAGCCCTGAAAATCTCCAAATTTTAGCAACTGTTTAGTGACACAGCTTTTTCTCTTTTTCCTTCTTTTTCAAATTCTGACATTTAGTCTCAATTGCAGATGCATAAAAATATTCTAAACATGACAGCAGTCAATTTTTAATCATATGAGTTTGGCAGTGGTTAACTTGCACTCAATACATTTTCTCATGACCATGTGTAATCCCAAGGGTGCATCTTAGATTAAAAATAATAAGAACAGGGAGTTCCCACATGGCTCAGTAGGTTGAGGCTCCAGCATTGTCACTGTAGTGAGTGGCTTGGGTCGGGTTCAATCCCTGGCCCAGGAACTCTGCATGCTGCGGGTGCAGCCCAAAAAAACAAAAACCCCTAGAAGTCGTAGTTTCCAATTCATTTGTCTGGCTCACAAGTTCCTATACACATTATACTTTATGTTAGTATTCAAGAAATCCTTCACCAATTAAAGCAGTCAATGGCGAATGATGTGCCTGAAGAGTTGCGTGCCAGGTAGCCTTTGGGTTTATAGCTCTACCATCCAAAAGAAATTCGTGAAAAGAAGGGATAAAAGAGAAAGGAAAGTTCTTGAAGTCAGGGATGAATTCATATCCATATCATGCAAAATTCATCGGGCAGCCAACACTCTCATATGTAACATGGTCACTTCATAAATGTTCTTGGTAACAGCCTGTTGATTTTGAGTCTCAGCTCTGCTATATGCCAGGATGCAAATTACTCTACCTCTCTTGACTTGACTTTCCTTATCTGTAAAATGGGGATAACAATTTGTCCCTCACAGGGTTGCTTATGCCAGTTCAGTAAAATAATGCGTGTAAAATGCTTAGCCACATCTTGGCACACAGGGATGTTAGCTAGAACCACTAGAACCACTAGCTACCACAGTCTTGAAATTTACTGTACTTAAATAAACACTCAAACTGGGATTTTTCAAGGAAACCCAGTGTCCTAGTAACCAAACCTCATGTGTTATTTTACAAGCAAAGTTTCAGCCACTTTAGGGTGAGCCTCTTCGGCTCCCTTCGGGAAAGTTATTCTCATCTGTTAAGCCCCCCTTTAGGGGTTTCAGTGCACAAGAGCATGCAGTCAGGCCACAGAAGAGCATGTAGCATTTTTAAGCTTAGATGGGGCATGAAGAGTGGGACAAACTTTATTCTCACTTGATGAATCTGATGAAATATCTTCTAGACTTTTGGAAGGCATTTTCCTAGCAGCACTCCTTTCCAAAGTTTTCAAAACAGGACTGGGTTCTTCTTCTGAACCTGTTACAAGACAAAACCGATGAATACTGCACAATGCAAACAAACAAAAAGACCACCAACCAAACTCTTAATAACCAATGGACATTGAAACAGTAGGTTGAAAGGAGGTATTATGCCATAAGTCTCTATACTTGTATTCACTCTAGGAAGCGCTCCACATACGAAAATAAAATTTCTCCACTATTAGTATGTTCTTTAAACAACGTTCCTGGTCAAGAAATATCTGTAAGCATAAATGACATAGAAACAAGATTAACAAGATGACCGCATTAATAGAAATGGGATCTCTTAGTTGTCTACACCTCTGTTTTAGGCACATGATTTGCTCCTTCACTTCTAGCTTTTGAAGATAGCCACAAAATAGTTTTAGGGACATTAAAATCATTAGCTGAAAACCATGGAAGGCAGGATTCAGATGTTTCAACATCGGTGTATAATAGGGTACCTGGATGGGTGAATTCTCCAGATCAACAAATGTAGGCTTTGGGGGTTGCATGAACTTAATAAAATTTCCAGCAAAATGGTGGGTAAGGACATGAGATAGTCAATTTTTTTAAATTTTGCTAAGACATTTCAAAGGGGGGAGACTCTACCGTCCTACCAATGCCTTTCTTTTATAAAAAGGAAAGGCATTTTAGGAACACAAGAGAAAAAAAGTAAAAGGGCATAACACCTAACATTACAAAACAATTGCTCTAGACAGTCCTTCATTTTTCCATTTCGACGGTGAAAACTCCCTCCCAGATAAGCCCTGGTCTGAGTACTGCCATTCGTCACTGCTGTATTCTCAGTGCCTAGAATAGTGGCTGGCAACAGGCACTTCAAAAATGTTTGCTAAATCAATGAATGATTCCATTAATGAGTCGATGAATTTGGGAACCATTTCTCTAGACAATACTTTCCTGAAATGCATCCCAGTTCTGCCCAATGTTAATAGGCATTCCACAGTAATGGATTCCAAGATGGATCAGATTTGAGTTGCTCTGTGTTCAAATGTAAAAGGTTCCTACTACAGACCTTCTCAGTGACTTTAATATGCTTTAATATACTAATAATGCACATAATCTCCTAGCATTCTCTCCCTTTTTTTAAAAGGAACATATTAAACTATTGATTGGTTAAGAGCTCAGCCACAAGTCAAACATGTTAGGATGCTCACCAAAATTATGGTACTCTTGTTGTCAGGTTCTTTCCTACTCTCATTCCAGCTCCACCCATTTATGTAAAAAATAATAATTTAGGTTAAAGGATATGGAACTATGACTGTACCATTTTATACCTCCTACTTGGCTTATCATTTTAAAACATCTTCTCTGGGCTTTGTCTGGGTGGTTCTTTATACTTCATTTTTTTTTTTTTTTCTTTTTGCCTTTTCTAGGGCTGCTCCCGTGGCATATGGAGGTTCCCTGGCTAGGGGTCGAATCAGAGCTGTAGCCACCGGCCTACACCACAGCCACAGCAACACAGGATCCGAGCCGCGTCTGCCACCTACACCACAGCTCAAGGCAACGCTGGATCCTTAACCCACTGAGCAAGGCCAGGGATCAAACCTGCAACCTCATGGTTCCTAGTCGGATTCGTTAACCACTGAGCCATGACAAGAACTCCTATACTTCATTTTTAAGATGGGCTTTTTGTTGTTCAATCAGTTACACTGGTATTCTTGAACACAGCTATACACATTAAGGAACAATCTCCAAAGTAAGAGCAAATTTACAAGCCCTTCACCTCTGATGGGTCAGTTTACCCTAGTAACTCATGAGGTAGCTTAGTAAAAGTCTACTTCAACAATTTAACATGCTTATACACCTGCTTATAACATGCATATGTCTGGTTTCAGAGACCGGTATTTCACTTTCCTTTTCTCACCAGTAACAAATGTTAAAGGGGCTTCAGCTTGATTAATCAGGATTAAAGGTGGATTCTTGGTCAGTTTTCAAGAAGAGGCCCTCCAGTTACTTGTAAAGGAACCCAAACCTCTCAAGTCAGCCACTCAGCAAAGCTCATTTGTTCCCACTGAGACTGAAGGGAGGTAGAAAAATGACAAATTCCATTAATTTTCTACTAAGGAAGGTGGTCAACACTAGTTGTTGTGCAACTTTGGTTAAAATGTTCCAGCCAGAGAGTATCCTTTATCATTTCATCCCTCTAATCAGGTAACTTCTAATCCCTATTTGTTCCTGGGTTTCCCTCCTAAAATAACCATGTTGATCAGAACAGCAAACTGACTTAAGCCCTGGGGCTTCATAGCCTGGCTGAAACCAGGACCCAAAGTCCACTTAGAAGAATATGGTAATTGATTAAGATCTTCATCCACTTAGCTAAAGCTGGAGCCAAAGAAATGCTTCAGGCCAGGCTATGCCCTTAGGTGGAATCAGGTGAAGTCATCGGACTGAGTCATACTCTAGAAGGGGAATAGTCTGCAGATAATTGAAAATGAGAAGGAGAGAGCGGCAGCAAAAATACCACAGCACAAGATATCTGAGGGAAAGTTCCAGCCTTGCACTTTTGTTCCTGGTACTCAGCCACTACTGTGGTAAAATGCTGCCCCTAAAAGAGAAATTTGAGCTCCTTTGTGGCACTTTCTTGCCACAGATCTTACTATTTTTGAAACATAAAGATTCTACTGTTGATTGGTGAGAATCAAGCCAGATTCTGAAACACTGCCTTATGGGTCAAGCAATCGCTATGTAATTCATTTGATTAAAGAATACAAAAGGAAATGTAGTTTTTATTAAGAAAATCTAGGGAGAACTGAAGTGCAGAGAATTTAGCACAGTTTGGGACTGTCAAATTAATCCTAGTTTTAAAAGCTATACCATCCTTTATGTCACCATTATGTAAACGAACTCATTAAAATGCTCACTGGAGGTATTTCTCCAGCTTTCTGCATTAGAACTGATGTTTCCATCTGCAAAATCAGAGTCAGAGATGCCTTCTTTTTCTTCATGTTTCCCTGCTCTCTTATACAGTGATGCCAGAATCAATTCAACTTTACTTATTTTCATAGAGTTTTCTGCGGTCGTCAGGAGAGGGAAGAAGGGTTGCTCACTTCTGGGCAAACTAATTGCTTCAGGAGCCTCTTTGAAACCCGGCTCCTGAGAAGCCCCTTCTTGAACCACTGCCACCTCCCTCTCACTATCCCTGTCCTCTGGGGGGTTTATCATTTCAGTGGTCCCTGTTGCATGGTCCACAGACAGTTGTGCGGTGCCAGGGATCTCAATCCCACTTTCAGAACCACAGAGATCTATGGATCCATCAGTCACAGCTTTGTCTCTTCCCAACTCTTCACCACCTTGGTTGACGTGGGACCGGGAAGCATGACTCTTGAGCTTCATTCCAGAGGCCCCTGAGGCTGTCCAGGAAAAGGGGGGCACTTTCCCCAGGCACCTCGCCTGCCTTGACTGGGAAAGCTCCTTCTCGGGAGTTTCATCCTTCACTGACATTGGGAGCTGATAAGAACAACTGTTAGATGTTTCTTTAAGGAGTTTCTCAAAACCAATATCAAAAGCACCCTCAGCTTTGGATGGGGCCTCAGACTTTTTTATTGTTTCTTTTACTTCCTTAGGATGGAATGCAGGAGCAGCTTGCCTGGGCACCTCAGTACTACCTATTAGCTCAGATGAATCAAGAGCCCTGGGATCACTGTCATGTCTTGAACAGGGGGTTGCAATTGTTTCCTTCAGTAGTTTTTCTAAGCCAGCGCTGAACTCAAGGAGCTCTGATTTAGGCTGAACAACTGTCTCCCTCACACTTTCTGTCACTTCCTGAGGTAACTCTGGGCCGTACCGAGCAGCAGTGGAAGCAGATGAGCTCAGGGTCTGCTCTGTTGGAGACATGTGGGCAGCTGACCAAGACCCAGCTTCCTGAGTTTTATCAGGAACTACGCTAAAGGCACAAAAGTTCTTTCTCTCTGGAACTGTGGTGTCCACTGAAGCCCATGGTGGGCTAACTCTCAGAGAATCTGGGGGGCTACCTGGGACCTGCACGCTCTCAGGAAATTCTGCGTTTACTACTCCAGAAACGACTTCCCTCTCAGCTGGATAACTCAAACAGGCTTCTCTAAAGAGCTTCTGTAATGCAGCCCTGACGTCAGCCAGTGCAGGTTTGGGTGGAATAACAATCTTTTCTACAGTCTCTGAGATTTCCCTTTGAGAAGGAAATGCCTCATCCTGGGGAGCAAGCTGAGCATCCCTGAAAGAGGGCCTGTCTTGGGGAGAGTTGGCCACATCCCTGCAAGAACCCTTTCTGTGACACTGGGGAGGCTGACCCAGTGGGCGAGAACCCTCTGCGCCCACGCGAAATGAGCTCGCCACCTTCAGCGGGCACTCACCACTCCGAGCTGTCTGGGAGGGAGCCGTCTTTCCCCAAGTTTCTCCCCCCTCTGGCAAAGGAGCTACTTTCTCTCTCTGATAGACTGATGGATTCGGATTCCCTTCTATCCCCTTTGCAACCTCTCTATGCTCTTCAGACTCAGCGCTGATCCTAGTAGTGACGAGCTCACACTTGGTGTGCAAGGGCGAGGGTGGAGTTCCAGGTGTTTCCTTCAGGAGTTTGTCTAGACTCGCAGCCAAAGTGTTCGGTTTGACCCTGGGAGGAGCTACTGTTTTGTCTATATGTTCATGAATGATCTCCTTAAGTCCTTTGGCTTCTTCCTCAATAGCAGCAGAATCTGTCTTTGGAGGCCATATCCTCTTTTCAGAAACCCCTGGTTCAAGCACTTGTTTTTCATGAACTTCTCCACCAGAAGCCTGGATGCCTGGGGACGAAGCTTCTGAAAGCAGCTTCTGCAAGCTGTCGTTAAAAGTGTCTTTGTAGTCCTTAGACGAAACACTTGTTTTCACTACGGATTCCTGAATCTCTTGCATCTTTCGGTCAGAGTAATCCTTTTCTTCCTTGAACTCTGGAGTAACAAACGGTTCCGTATTTTTTTCCATGTTTTCCTTTGGTGATTCATTTCCTGGCAACTGATGAGTGGACTTTCTGGGTGGTCTCAATGGAAATGTGGTTTCATCTGGTAACACCTGGAGTGTGCTCTGTGAATTTAATTTCTCTGTTTCCTCTCTTGCCGGAACTGTTTTCTCTCTTTCGTGGGTATTTTTTCCTGATGATTTAATGTCACTGAATTCTTTGTGTTTCTGGCTATTAAAAGGCACAGATTTTTTTTGGCCGCTGGTGGTAGTATTCTCCTCCACAGTATCTTGACTGTTTGGCTGGGCTCCTAAGTCCCAAAACTTCCTCAGATTCTCAAATTGAGAGTGATTATAGACCTGTTCTGTACTGGGTTCATCCATTCTTTCTCTTAGGGACATAACTTTAAAGTTGGGATTCGATTCATCGATTTGAGATCTGTCTTTCTCCAAAGAGGTATGTATTTCACTCCCAACATCTGAAGGATGTGGCAGTGGCGGTAAAGTAGTGTCCTTTCCGGAATGCAAATGGTCTGGCACTGGTAATCTTTTCACAGGCTCAGTTGTCTTATTCCGAAACAGAGACACTTGACCTGGTTGGTCAGCTGAAGGATAATTTTTGGATGGACCTAATACTTGGGGCCTGGTCTCTTTAGGTTTATGTGAGGAATAAAAACCAGAGAGATGGGCTGCTTGGCCATCCTTATCTAGGACCACTGGTTTGGCAGTGACTTGATTATTATATTTACTATGGCCTGTAGATAAACTATTGGTGGACTTCACAGGCGGATATGCATTAGCAGAAGGTCGTTCCTGACTGAATGAAGATGTGGGTTCTTTATGAGTTATCTTAGCAGCAGTTTTCTCACCTTCCCAAAACGATATTCTGTCACTCACTCTTTTGTATTTCTCTCGCTGCACTTGGTTCTGGGAAACCTCACCAGCTTCTTGTAGCTGGACCTCGGGCTTCTTCCAAGACTTATTGCTGGCCACCTCAGGTGGCAGTTCAGTCTTCTCCGGTTCTAAAGAAGCTTTAAGGTTATAAGTATCCCTTCCTTTGCTCTCTCTCTCTGCCTTCATGTTGTCTTTCAAACTTGGCTCTTCGGCAATTGCTGTAGAATCAAAATTCACTTCCGACTTTCCTCTGTTTTTTTCATAAACATGAAGCTTGGGCTCTTCTTGTTCACTTAAGCTGTCAACATCCTTAATGCGGCATGAAGCCTGGCCTTCTGCATGAGATCCTTTGTGAACACTGTGAGAATAGTGACGGGTTGGAGGAAGTACCCCAGTTCCTTCTATGTTTTTTGAACCTTGGCTATAGTCCACAGTTTTACTCTCTTGATTTGGACTATAGATTTCAAATGGTTGCAGTATGCCTGGATGTTCCTTGCCTTGTTGGGACAAATTAATAGATTTGGGTTTGACATTCACCTTGTGGTCCTGGCAATTTTCAGAAGGCAGCATATTTTCCTCCATCTGAAATGCTGAATCAGATACCGCAGGTGTCAATTTCACTTTGGTGGATAATAGAGCCTTTGAGCCATTTTCTTTTGGACTGCTATCATCTGTCTCCAAGGCAACCGCAATCTGTGACTTTGAGTTTGTTTCTCCTTTGGGCTCTGTTTCTCGGGGATGTTGGAGAGATGACTTACTGTCTTCTGAATGAGAACTTCGGTTAAACCAGTCTAGGACTTTAGATATGGAATCATCAGTTGTCTTCCTCATCTCAGTGGCATATGGACCAGAGCGTGAGGACGTCTTAGCTTTTAGGGCCTTGAGAGGAGGGGGCTTACCTTGCTGATGGTCTCTAGAACTGTGATCTGGCACCTGAGAAGGCTCAGGCTCAGTGTGAGACAGTTCATCTGCAACACAGAAACGCTTTTCTAAATAAGAAAAGAGAAAACTTACAGAATTATTCTTTGGTCACTCACAATATCTTTTAAAAAGGCGCTTTGCATTTACACTTTCCACACCATTAACTATTTATAGTAGCATGTATCAGGCGTTAGAATGTAAAGCATCCTCATTAAGATATTCTACCCAAGATGCCCTATAAGAATAAAGGAAGCTAAATATAGACCCCTGGAAGTGCAGGAAATTCCAAGTGTCTGTTTTCTCTTAAAAATTTATGTGGGTTTTGTATTCTGGCCTATGTTACATTTTAAATATTAATTTTCTCCTTGTCTCAAATTTTTGCTTCAAACAGACGTTCCAGGAAGATACAGCACATTGATTTTATGACTCCGCCCATCCCCTGGCACACCCCCAAACCCTTGAGAGGGCTTATACTCGAATTTGAGGGAGTTTCCATTGTGGCTCAGAGGTAAAGAAACCCAACTAGTATCCATGAGGATGCGGGTTCAATTCCTGGCCTTGCCCAGTGGGTTATGGATCTGGAGTTGCTGTGAGCTGTGGTGTGGATTATAGATGCAGCTCAGATCTGGCATTGCTGTGGCTGTGATGTAGGCTGGCCGCTGTAGCTCCAATTCAACCCCTCTCCTGAGAACTTCCATATGCTATGGGTGAGGCCCTAAAAAGATAAAAATAAATAAATATTTATTTATTTATTAGAAACAAAGATTTTGGAGATTTCAGGACCTGGGAAAACAGCTTTCAGGAAGATTAAACAAGGAGTTCCCTCCAGAACATCAGAATGGCACAGTGAAGACACTGGCATTCCTGGGCCTTCCTCCTGCTAGACCTAACCTGAATTTCTGAATATGAGGCCCAGGAATCTTTCCTACCAGCTAGCCCAGTGACATAGTAGAGTCTGGGCCCATGGTGTCGAGAGGCTCCCGCACTACCCCCTATTTCACTTCTGCAATTTGTAGTTTCTGTGAGACAAGTAACATGAGGACTGATGGAGGATGTGATTTCTACCTATCCCCTGATGTTTGCTAGCCCAGTGGCTAGGAGGCTGGAATAGGATATTTAAGTTCTTCCTAAGCTACAGGAAAGCAGGGAGAGACTTTTCTGAACCTTAACCACAAGGGATGTGGCACATGAGGGAACTCAGGCATTTCCCCCTCTTCCTTATAAATGCTAAGCTACACGATACATGTTTCTGAAAATAATAGGAGCCAAATTTTTATGAAGTCAGCTGTATTGCAAAAGCACCAGAAGAAATGTCAATGAATCAAATTCTCTCTTGGAGTTCCCTTCGTGGCTCAGTGGTTAACGAACCCGGCTAGGATCCATAAGGATGTGGGTTTGATCCCTGGCCTCGATCAGTGGGTTAAGGATCTGGCGTTGCAGTGAGCTGTGCTGTATGTTACAGACTCGGGTCGGATCCTGCATTGCTGTGGTGTAGGCTGGCAGCTGTAGCTCCAATTTGACCCCTAGTCTGGGAATCTCCATATGCTGCAGGTGTGGCCCACCCCCCCAAAAAAAATTCTCTCTTTAATTTTAACAGCTCTGGCTACATATACAAACAACAAAGGCTTAAAACAATAACAACAACAACAACAAAGGCTTGTACAATAATTGGCTTATAGTGGATCCTGGTTTCTTTCTTAACTACACATTATACAATTAAATTTCTGTCAGTAATAGTGAAGTTCTTTTGAGATATATTTAAGCATTCTTTATTAGTCTAACAGAACACTTAAGATGAAAAAAAATGCTTATAATATACTGTCAGGGGAAAAAAAAAGTCTGGACAGTATAAACATAATTTAAATTATATCCATGACTGAAAATGATTGAAAGGCCCTACAATTAAATGTTCACAATAATTAATGCTGGGTGATGTTATCACAGATGATAACTGTTTTATTCTGCGTGCGTTTCTTTTTTTCCAATGTTTCTACACTTTTCAAATGAACATGTATTACTTTAAAAATAAAAACACACAGGGAACTACGTCCAATTTCTTGCAGAACATGATGGGGGATTATAAGGGAAAGAGAATATATATATGTATGCCTGGATCACTCTGCTGTATAGCAGAAACTGGCACATTTTCAATCAACTATAATTTAAAAAAGAAATGAAAATAAGAATAGTTATTTTAAAAGTTTTATGCCAGGTAATATTTTGTTTTCTTCGAGTATTATAATGAGTGTGATACTGACTGTCCTAAAGCTTAGAGCTAAAGTCACATCCTTATAATTCACACAATTAGAGAGTTTACCAATTTTTCTGTCCTAATCTTCTTTTTATGCTCTAGTATTTACTGGTGTGTGTGTCTATATCATACACATATACTAATATATTATATATAATATGTATATATAGGGATAACAGCAGACCATTAATGAGTAAGTAGAACTTTGTTTATAAGCTCTAAGGCCAGAATATTTGTTTGCCAATCAATTTAATTGACGCCTTCTTCCCAAATTTCATGGTGAGTTGCAATTGAAAAATCACAAAGCACAAATAAATAGATGATATAAAGTTATAAAGGTAGTCTGTGGGAAAGCAGGCATACTTTGAAAAACCAAAGTTTTGCCAATTTTTTTCTATGGATTATAACAAAGGAAAACAACCAAAAATTTTTGTTTCCTCTTTTGGATGAATATTTAAGTAAGCATCGTCCAATTATTGGCTAGGGTCTACTCAAACTTTACTAATTTCCTTTAATACGAGCTCCTTTATATCTTGAAGAAGCACCTGCTAATTTAAAATTTTTTAAAAAAAATATTCTGTTCACATGCTTTACAATGTCAGGGAGAGGGGTGATAGAAATGTTTTATCCTTTGAGAAGTGAACTGATCCTAACAAGTATGAAACTGTAGGCCGGAGCAAAAGTGACTCAAGGTCAACTTAACATTGACTAATAAGGGAGGGGAAAGCACATGAAACTTGACTTTTACTACTGGAAATCTTCCTGACTAAAAATATTATCATAGGGTTGGAGTAAGATTTAGTGAAGGTGGAGAAAGAATATATAAAGTGACTTTTCACATTTTTTTTTCTTTTTAGGGCCGCACCTGTGGCATATGGAAGTTCCCAGGGTAGGGGTCGAATCTGAGCTATAGCTGCTGACCTACGCCACAGCCACAGCAATGTGGGATCTGAGCCTCATCTGCAACCTACACTACAGCTCAGGGCAACACTGGACCCTTAACCCAAGGCCAGGGATCAAACCCGTGTCCTCATAGATACTAGTCGGGTTCGTTACCACTGAGCCATGATGGGAACTCCTTGTTTTTTAAAACATAAGAATTACGAAGTAATTCTGTAGGTATGGGGAAGCTGTTTGAGGCATCCCCTGAGAGTTTTAAAATCTTTGAGAGCTAGTTAGTAGGAGAAAGTGGTATTCTCACTGCCTCCCAGCTCACACCGCAGAAGAAGAAAATTCCTTCAGAGCATTTAAAGTCTAAGAACAAACAGATGGAGGCCCTGGGCTGGCCCAAGCATGAGGCTTTTTGTAGTAAGAATTTAAAGTCTAGTTTCCCGTCCTTTGAGGCTAGGAAAGTGAAGGTTCTCCTGAAATTAAGAGAAAACAGAATTTGGTTTAAATGATAATTGATAAATTTGCACTAGGTGAGTAATAATACTATTTACTCTGTGCAAAGGTCTAAGCATAATTCACACAATTAGAGAATACATTTGACTTATCTCAAAATACTGCATATACATTTTGACTTATCTCAAAATACTGTAATTTGTTTAAATAATTGATACAATTACATTTTTTAGGATTAAGCACAATGTGCCAAAAAGTGTGCTATCCTGGTTCTTTTCGTTATTGGTGGTTGAGGAAAACCTCCAAATCCATTAAGAGGTATAGACATTCCCCAGGGGCATCCACTGGGCTGCCTGGCTGGCCTGGCTATTCCAAGCCCACTGGGTCATTTTTTTGTAGCCCGGTAGTGACGAATCTCTTACCAGCAGGGTTTTGGGACAATGTTGACTCAAGCTTTAACAATTCTGATGAGTTAGCTTTGTGTTCACCAAGGGTGTGTGGATTCTCAGTGGACTGTGGTCTTGCAGTGAGAACTTCTTTGGGAGAATGGTGCTCATTAACTGGAAAAGAACCAGAAGTTGTTGGCTGATGTGTGTCACTTTTTGATGCACTTGGGCTTGAGGCTGGGGGCTGAAAAGGCAAAGGCTTTCTGTCCTGCGAGGGCTTAGGGTCCTTCCAAAACTCATCTGCGTCCCCAGCATCTTCTGTTCCATTCTTCAACGAGTCAGATTCTAAAACACCAAATTCTCCCACCTCACGGCCACGGACTAGCTCTGGACTCTGTGGGTGTCCATCTTCCAGCGCAGAGAATCTCACGTGCTTTAACGGCTCCAGCGAGTTTGAGGAGGAGTCATCCTCTAAAGAACACTCCTTCTCAGAAATCCTCTCATGGATGGTTAGGCCAGGGGACACGATTTTGCTTTTGGGTTCAAAGCTCTGATGGAAACGAACAGTTTCTGAGTCTGTGCTGCTGGAACTGGAGTTGCGTTTCAGGATCCCTCGCGGAGGCCCTCTTGTGTTCAGGGAGTCTGTCCTTTGTCTAGGAAGGGACTGCTTATCATCTTGCTTTAGGTCAGGTGATTTGTACATCATTCTCCTGGCTTTGGGGATTGGAGGCTTGATTTGGGACCCTTTCTCAGGGCCTGGCAGAGTCGGCTCTGGTTTCTCTAACTTTTGACTTGAAATATCCGGGCGAGATGATTTTTCTTTGGACTCTGACAGTTCACCGGAAAAATCAAACATATTAGATGATATACCAAATGGACAGTAACTCAATAATTTAAAACACTTATAAATTTAATCTACATTTAGCAAAAGTACTAAAATATTAAAGACAGTAAAGCATGTAGCCTAAGTACAGTCCTAATTAAAAAACCTTTAAAAATTAACGCCTGAACGTTATTGAACCAGACATTTAAGACTGCTGTGTTTTACATATATACACAATAAAAAAAAGTTTAAAAAAGAATTTAAAAACTCAAGTAGGCTAAAAGAAAACCACAAAGTCACTTAAAAAATTCACGTACACAAACTAGAAAAGGGAATACAATTTTTTTAAAGAAAATCTCAATATCTAAAGCAAAGATTAATATAGTCAAAAAGTTTTAAAAAAAAAGTGTAACCTGTCCTGTTTCAGGGACTTTTTACAGTAAAATATTTTGTGCTATAACATAAATGTCCATCAACAGAGGAATGGATAAAGAAGATGTGTGTACATATACAATGGAATATTACTCAGCCATAAAAAAGAATGAAATAATGCCATTTGCAGCAATATGGATGGACCCAAAGCTCATTATACCAGGTGAAATAAGTCAGAGACAAATATCCTATGACATCACTTTTCTGTGGCATCTAAAAAAAATGATACAAATGTATTTACAAAACAGAAATAGATTCACATCCTTCAAAAACAAACTTATGGTTACTAAATCGGAAAGTTGCAGGTTAGGGATGAAGTGGGGGCTTGGGATTGGCATATGCACACTATTATACATGGAATGGGTGGTCAATGGGGACCTCCTATAGAGCACAGGGAAATCTACTCAGTATTCTGTGATAACCTATATGGCAAGGAAATCTGAAAAAGAATATGTGTGTAACTGAATCACTGTTGTACAGCAGATATTATCACAACCTTGTGAACCAACTATACTTCAATAAAACATTAAAAAATGAAAAAAGTATGCTATTTAAAATTTACCCACTGCTGTATAGCACAGGGAACTATACCTGTGATGAAACATGATGGAGGATAATGTGAGAAAAAGAATGTATATGTCTACATGTATGACTGGGTCACTTTGCTGTATAGCAGAACATTGTAAATCAACTACAATAGAAAAAATAAAAATCTTAAAATAAAATGTATCAAAAGGAGAGGAGGAAATACACTACTATTAAAATAGGTGAATCGAAAAGCCCAACTCCACTGTTTGACTGTTAATTTTCTCTCCTTTAGCCAAGCTTTAATGCTTATGGAATCTTCTTACAGTTGCTTTCGAAGAGTTTAAATTGTCTAAGAAGTCTTCTTAATGGTAGGTAAAAATGGTAAAATTCCATAAAAAGCAGACTTCAATCAATTAAGCCAAAAACTTGACTGAACGCTCCTGAGGGACTGGGCTGATAACTGCAGACTGGAGGACTGTAGCATTGTCAAGTGGTCTTTTTTTCATGAGGCAAACTCTTTTACTTCTATTTTATTTATTTTTTGTATTTTTTTTAGAGGGCCACACCCATGGCATATGGAGGTTCCCAGACTAGGGGTCAAATCAGAGCTACAGCTGCCAGCCTACGCCACAGTCACAAAAACAAGGGATCTGAGCCACGTCTGTGACCCACACCACAGCTCATGGCAACACCAGGTCCTTAACCCACTGAGGGAGGCCAGGGATCAAACCTGCATCCTAACGGACCCTAGTCGGGTTCGCTACTGCTGAGCCATGATGGGAACTCCTAAACTCTTTTATTTTTAAACAGAGAACTGTGAGGTGAATACCTGAATGCCTATGGTGAGAAAACTTCCCAGTTTGCTGACAGGGGCCCCACGGCATGGAGGTCACACAAGTGTCAGCTCCTAGCCTGAATGCATGGATTTCGAGCTTCTAAAACTTCTGCCTCCTTCCATCAGGCAGGAAACCAGTGGGCATAGTAGAAGAATAAGAAAACCATCAGGACTTGGCTCTTTCTCTTGAGAGCTATTTTAGTTCAAGGATCTCTGAGAATTTCCCTCAGTCCATAGATAACAAAGATAAAAATATCTAGTTCATAAAAATAATATTTACCCTTTTCTGAAGTCTGAAAGAAACCAGCCCTTCCATTGTGTGACTGCTCGTTTTTGGTTTGTTGAGATAAGTGATCTTCCGGCAACATGGAGCTATTAAACGGATTCTTCCTTTGCTGGGGAAAAATATTGTTTATTAAACTCATTTTAAGTGTCATAACACCAAGTCAGTGTCAGCAAATGCTTATTATTATCTCCAATATGTGATAGTTCTATGTGGTAAATTCTTTTTTTTTTTTTGTCTTTTTCTTGCCTTTGCAGGGCCGCACCCACGGCATATGGAGGTTCCCAGGCTAGGGGTCTAATCTGAGCTGCAGCTGCTGGCCTACACCACAGTCACAGCAACACCAGATCCGAGCCACGAGATCTGCGACCTATTTACCACAGCTCATGGCAATGCCAGATCCTTAACCCACTGAGTGAGGCCAGGGATTGAACCCACAACCTCATGGTTCCTAGTCGGATTTGTTTCCACTGCGCCACAACGGGAACTCCCTTGGTGGTAAATTCTATCTGGCACGTTTGAAAAAATGGCTGTCCTCGTAAATGCACTGAGCATAGAATGACCATGTATGCCATACCCGCCCCCCCAAAAAACCTGTATAAAATATACTCAATTCCAGAGTCCTACAAAGGTAAACCAGAACCAGGCATGCAAATGTAAATCTCACAGAGGTGTGGTTTTTTATAGAAGTGAAAAAACTTGGGCCCAAACATACCAAAGAGCTGGGCAAGGGCAAGGTGAACCTGAAACCCTCGTCAGGGCAGGTTCCCACCAGTGCCCTTTCTACTATATGAGACTCACTCTGAGAGATTAAAGCTGTACAAAGGATAATTCTAACTGCCCTTCTTAAAAGGATGTAAAAGACACATATCAAAGTATCTTAAAGTGCTTCATGGTCACTGTTACAACCATCAACTCTAATGACAGAAAGGGTATCAGTAAATAGATTTTTTTTTTTTTTTTAAACATAAGACTGAAAATCCACGTTTGCTATCTGTAGTTTTGCACACTGACAATTCCCCCACACAACCTCTAACAGAGTTTCAGGGAGTCAGGGATAGGGACTGACACAGAACCAACAAGCCACATTCCACAGGCTGAATAGTGGAACAGCCCCCAATAGTGTCAGACCTTTTTTTTTTTTTTTTTTTTTTGGTCCATATGCACCTGCAGCATATGAGGTTCCCAGGCTAGGGGTCCAATTGGAGCTGTAGCCTCTGGCCTATGCCACGGCCACAACAACACTGGATCTGAGCTGCACCTGAGACCTACACCACAGCTCACGGCAATGCCAGATCCTTAACCCACTGAGTGAGGCCAGGGATCGAACTTTTGTCCTCTTGGATGCTATTCAGATTCACTTCTACTGAGCCATGACGGGAACTCCCAGACTTTTTAGTCTTTAGAGGGAAGACTATCTTCAACCATGTAATAACATGGTATTCATAAAATTTTCCACCACAAGAGTGATTTCCTATGTTAAATAGTAAAAACTGGGAGTTCCCGACATGGCTCAGTTAACAAACCCGACTAGTAACCATGAGGTTGCAAGTTCGATCCCTGGCCTTGCCCAGTGGGTTAAGGATCCGGCGTTGCCGTGAGCTGTGGTGTAGGTTGCAGACGCGGCTCGGATCCCATGTTGCTGTGGCTCTGGCATAGGCCCAAGGTTACAGCTCTGATTCGACCCCTAGCCTGGGAACCTCCAAATGCCTGCTGCAGGTGCAGGCCTCAAAAAGACAAAAGGTCCAAAAAAAAAAAAAAAAAAAGTAAAAATCATCTCTATTTTGTAGAGAAAAAAAAAGTACTACAAAATCCTCTTTACTTCATGATGCTTTGATAAAATGAGGAAAATGGCATTCTTGCCTCAAATGACATTTTCAAAGTCTGAGCGCAATCTACCTTGGCTGGAGACGCATCTGACTTCCTTGTGTTTTCCTGGGATGTATCAATCACGGTGGAAGCTGGATTTACCGCACTGGAACTGCAAAAGAAGCAATAATTCAGAGAATAAAAAGCTACTCTTTGAGGAAGTGTAAATCACGCCCCTGAAGCCAAAAGCTTCGAAGGCAGGGTAGGAGAGGAAGTTTATCAAATCAAAGAGCCAGGAAGGGAGAGGGACCTGGAGCCTAGGGATGATGAAGCAGTCAGGCAAAGGCAAGGGTGGAAAAGAAATGAAAGACAGACATGAGACAGGACAAAACCTTCCATCAGAAGCCTGGACATTTTTATCACAATACCAGGCACACAGGACGTTCACAGTTTAAATCTGTAGAAATAAACCTGTCTCCGTGTTGGAAGCTAACACCAGGTATAGGCTAGAGAGTGGGCAGGCAATGTCCCTGCTGAAATAAGGCCCCCAAGCAATGGAGAGAGTCCACAGGCCAGGGCCCAGCATGGCAGTGCTGTAGAAAATTGCTAAAGGCAAGACTCAGGGGAGACAAGTGACATGGCCATGGAAGAGAAGAAACGGCAGATCTCAGAGACGCTGTGACTGGATGATGGTGGATTGGGGCAACTTACTGCGAACTTTCAACCCAACTCTCCAGGCAGGCTAGGTGAGTTCGTGTTCAAATACAAGAGGCGTAAGGACAAGAAGAGCCCCAGAAGATGGAGGGAGGTGAGAAGCCTGGAGCTGGCTTAGAGGATGAGGATTCTCTAGATCATGATTCCGTATCCCAGGAGGGGGCAGGGCAGCTCTAGAGGCAGAGTATGGGGAGAGTGAATGGAGAAAAGTGAGTTGAGCTCGCTCCCTCCTCAACAACCACTCCCTTGGCTAGTGAGTAAGAAGGGCAATAAAGGGTCATAGTAGCCCCAAATAGGAAGGAAAACCACCTGCTCAGACTTCCTGCTCCAGGGGCCTAGCCTCAGGCATAAGAGGTGAAGTCACTATTGGCTGAAAGCACTGTGCCTGTGTTAAACTCCACCCATTCTCTTCGTGACATTATTGAATTAAAGGCTTGGAAAAATACCTCAGAGGGTGCTGGCTTTTCAAGGCACAGCTAAGAAACTGGAGGTAGGGGAGAGGAGCACTTTGCCCCAAGGTCACAGAAACTTGCCCAAGATTACTGTCGCTAAATTGTGGGCTAGATTTTCTGCAGCTTCATTTCCATTCCTTCTTGCTACACTTCAATTCCTCTTTTGTATAGTTAGTCCAAGGAAGAGGCTGAACACTTGAAGGCATGCTTCCTTTCGTTCCCCTTCTCACTGTTCCAGAAAGCATTTATCACAGATGAGGCAGATGTGTATCAAATACAGCTTGACCACAGGGATATGAGAAGTGGGGAAAAGAGGATGGGGAAGGGAAGGGCAGGGAAGAAGAGTAGGCACTTTTAACATATCCGGAATTAAGGCTAATAAACGCACACACACACTGCAGGAGGCCTCTACTCTTATAACAGGTGAGCACAAAGTTGAAACAAGTTATCCAGCAGCCAGTGTGAAAAAAGAATCCTGGTCACTGATAGACCTCACAGTAAAAGCAGCCGAGAGCTCAGGACTAGAAAGCAACGTCTCTTGAGTGTCGCCTTAAGAAGCCAGTGAGTGAGACGCTATAGCAGATATTGTGTCCAGTTTGTCAGAGTGTTTTGTATCATCTTCCTTAGTAAATAAAAGAGCCTATGATTAGAGGATCTGAGCCACATGCTAATGTGTCTCCATGGAATAGCCATTTTCTTCCTTCCCTTCCCCACTCTCCAACAACAAATGACAAGCAGAGCCTCTATATCCTCTTCCCTCTGCTCCCTGGAAATCCAGTTCCTGTGACTCCAGTGCCACCAGCCCCTGGCAACTACCCATGTCACACCTCATTGCTGCCCTCTCCTTCCCAGAGACGAAACCAGTCTCTCTCTTACTAAACTCTATGCAGCAAAGGATTTCCGGTCTGCTCTGCAACGTCATTCTGTGCATACATATCTTATCTCTCATAGTAAACTGGTAGATCCTTTGAGAACATCTTGATCATCTTTCCATCCCCCACAATGCCCTGTATAGTGCCTGGTACACAACTGGTGAGTGACTGAACAATTAAAGGCTGATGGAGCCGGTGCCAGGGAAGGCAGCAGCAGACAGGAAACCATGTTTTTTGTCTTTTTTTTTTTTTTTTTTTTTTTTTTTGTATTTTTGCCATTTCTTGGGCTGCTCCCACGGCATATGGAGGTTCCCAGGCTAGGGGTCGGAGCTGTAATCACCAGCCTACGCCACAGCCACAGTAACTCGGGATCCAAGCCACATCTGCAACCTACACCACAGCTCACAGTAACACCGGATCCTTAACCCACTGAGCAAGGCCAGGGATCGAACCCACAAACTTATGGTTCCTAGTTGGATCCATTAACCACTGAGCCATGACGGGAACTTGTTTTTTTTTTAAATCAATGTTACCCACAGCCGATGGAAATCCTGTGAATTTAGATTGTTATGATCATTATACAACTACAGATGTGATAAATTCATTTGAGTAATAAAAAAAAAAAAAGAAAAAAAATGTTACCCACAGCCAATATAATACTCAGTGGAGAAAAGCTGAAAGCCTTCCTGCTAAAATCTGGAACAAGACAAGGATGCCCACTCTCACCACTTTTATTTAACATGGTATTAAAAGTTCCAGACACAGCAACCCAGAAAAAGAAAGAAAGGAAGGAAGGAAGGAAGGAAGGAAGGAAGGAAGGAAGGAAGGAAGGAAGGAAGGAAGGAAGGAAGGAAGGAAAAGAAAAGAAAAGAAGAGAAAAGAAAAGAAAAGAGAGAAGAAATCCAAACTGGAAGAGAAGAGGTTATTGTCTCTATATGCAGATGACATGATACTGTATATAGAAAACCTTAGATTCCACAAAAGAACTACTCCATCTAATAAATGAATTCAGCAAAGTAGCAGGATACAAGATTAACATTTAGGAATTGGCTGCATTTGTAATATACTAACAATGAAATATTAGAAAAGGAATATTTAAAAAATTCCTTTTAAAATTGCACCCCCAAAAATAAAATACCAGGAATAAACCTGAACAAGGAGGTAAAAGACCTATATGCTGAGAACTATAAAACATTAATCAAAGAAATTAAAGAGGATTAAAAAAAATGGAAATCCCATGCTCTTCAATTGGAAAAACTAATATTGTTAAAATGGCCATACTACCTAAAGCAACCTACATTTTTAATGTGATCCTATCAAATTACATGAGACATTTTTCACAGATCTAGAACAAATAACCCCAAAATTTATATGGAATCATGAAAGACCCAGTATTTCCAAAGCAATCCTGAAGGAGGCAGGGGGAAAGCAGGAGGCATAACTCTCCCAGACTTCAGACGATATTACAAAGCTACAGTAATCAAAATAGTGTGGTATTTTAAAAAAGGAGTTCCTGCTGTGATGCAGAAGGTTAAGAATCCAATTGCAGCAGCTCAGGTCACCGTAGAGGGGCAGGTTTGATCCCAGCAGGTTAAAGGATTGGGCGTTGCCACTGTGGCACAGGTCGCAGATGCAGCTGGGATTCAGTCCCTGGCCTGGACACTTCATATACTGGGGATACAGTCATGTTCATACAAACAAACACACACACACACACAAAAAGTGCGGTATTGGTACAAAGACAGACATACAGATCAACACAACAGTAGAGAGAGCCCAGAAATAAACCTAGACACCTACAGTCAATAAGTTTTCAACAAAGGAGGCAAGAATATAAATGGGAAAAACAAAGTCTTTTTAGCAAGGAGTGCTGGCAAAATTGGACAACTGCATGTAAATCCATGATGCTAGAGTGCACTTTCACAGCAAGCACAAAAATAGCCTGAAAATGGCTTAAAGACTTAAACAGAAGACATGACACCATAAATCTCTTAGAAGAGAACATAGGCAAAATATTCTGACATAAATTGTACAGATATTTTATTAAGGCAGTCTCCAAAGGCAATAGACAAAAATAAACAAAAATAAAAATAAACAAACTGGACCTAATCAAACTTAAAGTTTTTGCACAGCAAAGGAAACCATAAACAAAACAAAAAGACAACCTACAGAATGAGAGAAAATAACTGCAAATGATGCAACCAAGGGCTTAATCTCCAAAACATAAAAATAACTCATATAACTCAACAACAACAACAACAACAACAAAACCCAATTGGAAAATGGACAGAAGAGCTAAATAGACATTTCTACAAAGAAGACATATGGATGGCTGGTAAGCACATGAAAATATGCTCAACATCACTGATTATTAGAGAAATGCAAACAAAACTACAACCTCACACTGGTCAGAATGGCCGTCATTAATAAATCTGCACATAGCAAAGGCTGGAGAGTGTCTGGAAAAAAGAGAACCCTCCTACAGTGTTGTTGGGAATGTAAAATGGTACAATCACTATGGCAAACAGTATGGAGGTTCCTTAGAAAACTAAATATAGAACTACCATATGAGGAGTTCCCGTCATGGCGCAGTGGTTAACGAATCTGACTAGGAACCATGAGGTTGCGGGTTCGATACCTGGCCTTGCTCAGTGAGTCAAGAATCAGGCATTGCCATGAGCTGTGGTGTGGGTTGTAGATACGGCTCGGATCCCGCACTGCTGTGGCTCTGGCGTAGGCTGGTGGCTGTGGCTCTGATTGGACCCCTAGCCTGGGAACCTCCATATGCCACAGGAGGGCCCTAGAAAAGGCAAAAAGACCAAAAAAAAAAAAAAAAAGAACTACCATATGATCCAACAATCCCACTCCTGGGCATATATCCAGACAAAACTATAATTCAAAAGGATGCATGCACCCCTAGGTTCATAGCAGCACTATTCACAATAGCCAAGACATGGAAACAACCTAAATGTCAACTGACAGATGAATGGATTAAGATGAGGTATGTACATACAACAGATTATCCCTCAGCCATAAAGAAGAACAAAATAGTGCCATCTGTAGCAACATGGATGCAACCAGAGATTATATTAAGTCAGAAAGAGGACAAATACTATATAGTATCACTTAATGTATTGAATCTAAAATATGGTACAAATCTACCTATCTACAAAACAGAAACAGACTCACAGACATGGAGAACAGACTTGTGGCTGCCAAGGGTTGGGGGGAGTGAGATGAACTGGGAGTTTGAAGTTAGTAGATGCAAAACTATTACATTTAGAATCAATCAGCAATGAGGTCCTACTGTGTAGCACAGGGAACTACATCTCCAATCTCCTGTGACGGAAAATAGTACTTAAAAAAGAATGTGTATGACTAAATCACTTGCTCTAAAGCAGAAATTGGCACAACATTGTAAATCAACTACACTTTAATTAAAATAGAAAAAAGTCTATGTTATTTCACAAACTACAAGGCACATTATTTGTGTTTTAAACAAAATATCTTTGTTCCTGTTATTCAAAAAGCAAAAGAGAAAATGAAATGAGGCATTCAGAGTACATGATCAGATGCAAAAGTTCCAGAAACATGCAGTATTCACAGGGTTACCTTGTGGTTGGGGCAGATGGAAAATGGGAGAAGGGTGGCAGACTTGGTTAGCTATAGTTCACAAGTCTGCTTAAGTAGAAATAATTAAAACAAGAATCCTATGCCTCAGATTCTGCTTATGAACATGCAGCTCCTTTCACACTTAAGCTCTGACTTTGCTTCTCTCAAGGAATATAATTTTTTGCTTGTCTGTCTTTTCTTGGGTGGGGGGAGGGTGCTGATAACATGTGGAGTTCCTGGGCCAGGGATCAAACCCGTGCCACCACAGTGACAACACCAGATCCTTAATCACTAGGCCACCAGGGAACTCCTTGCTTGCCTCTTTCTTACTGGGCATCATCATTACAGCAACCATCTTATTCTCAGTGGATCTTTGCAACATCCCTGTGAGGTACATATCCTTCTCCTCATTTTACTTGTGAGAACACTGAGGCTTGGAGAGGTTAAGTTACCAGCTCCGTGTCACAGAATTAGTGAAGGAGCTGGGGATGTCCGCCAGGTGTGTCTGACTCCGATTCCAAAGACAATCACGGTGATTGCTGGGCGCTGCTGCCAAGGATTTCTCACATTAGCAAAGCAGCGGTTTATGAAAGAGGTCTGGAGTGAAGTCTGGGCCATTCTTCCTTCCCAATGACTCTCCTGTCTGTCACTTCCTTTCCATCCCTACCCATTTCTGTCATCTGTATTAGCCTCACATCTGACCTCCCGACTCCAAAGTTCCACTCCCTTAATGCGTTCGGCATTTTGCCACTAAGCTGCAATGGGCTAAAACCTCACTTTGATCATGTCGCTCTTCTGCTCATTCTCTCTCCCGTACCCTCAAGGCCTGTGGAAGGAAGCTGGAGTCTGAACTCAGGAAGGAACTGGAGATGCTCCTCCCTCCTGCTGGCCCTCATGCCAGGCACACCTCACTGCCCCCTTTGCTGTCTCCTCCAACCTAGCTCCAACCTCCCCTTCAAATGTTTGCTCGGCAATCTTTTTTTTTTTTTTTTGTCTTTTTGCCTTTTCTAGGGCCACTCCTGCAGCATATGGAAGTTCCCAGGCTAGGGGTCTAATCGGAGCTGTAGCTGCCAGCCTACACCACAGCCACAGCAGTGCGGGATCTGAGCCGCATCTGCAACCTATACCACAGCTCACGGCAATACCGGATCCTTAACCCACTGAGCAAGGCCAGGGATCGAACCCACAACCTCATGGTTCCTAGTCAGATTCATTAACCACTGAGCCATGACGAGAACTCCTGCTCAGCAATCTTGACCCAAATCCTCACTATCACCTCCAAGCCCAGTCCAAATCTCACCTCTGTGGCACTGCTCACCTCTCAGCCCAGCCGGAAGTGGGTCTCCTTGTCTTAAATCTTACAGTTCATTCTATTGGTACTTTGGAACTGGATTTGCTCCCTGCCTGGCACTATGTGTTATCATGCGATCAGATATTCATACAGGGAAGCATTATTTTTCCTAAGAGAACGTAGTCGCCATAGCCAGACACCGTGTCTTCTGTTTCTTAGAATCTCTCTCAGAGGGATTAGCTTTCTCTTCTTAGGTTGTGTCCTGCATATGAAAGATATTCAATGCATTACATATGATGCATTCTTGAAACTGTACGGCAAGCCGAAGTTCACACCTTGTGTTCTGTAATTTCTTCCCTCAGGTACCGTTCAAAAACTACCTGCAATACTAGAGGTAGCACTTAGACAAAATAGGTTTACTTCTTAAGAAGAGTATCAAAATATTAGACTAGGATATTGCTGTTGGGGTTCCCCCTGTAAAAGTGTTGGCATTTTAATACAGGTCTTTGAAGACTTAACTAAAAAGCATAATAACGTTAGGTCCAGTGTTGGGGACACTTGGGGAGGAAGGAGGTAGGGTTTTATAGCAGTCTTGGAACTGCACCGACATGGGCAGCGGGATAATCCAGCCGGCCATAAAGTGCTTCTAAGCACACCCAGCGACTTTTAAAAGTTTTTGAACCTTAACCAGTTAAAACTAACAAGAGATATAGCTTCTTCTGAAGTCTTTTTCAGTTTAAATATTAATGGATTCTAGACAAGTTTTTTGTTTGTTTGTTTTGTTTTTTTTTTCCCCACTGTTTGTTACTGCAGATTTCTCCCTTTGGATTGTGAATTCTTTGGACGCTATTGCTGGGCCCAGCCCCAGCCTCCGGCACATGTTACACTCAGGGAGGCTTCAGCACATGTACAAACACATGAAGAAATGGGTTAGGGATTAAGTGAGTGAAGCAAATCAGGAAATGGGCTATGCCAGCTTTTCAAGTCAGTACGTTTCTTAAGTAAAATATCACTTATAGCAGTTCCTGTCGTGGCTCACTGGAAACAAATCTGACTAGTATCCATGAAGACGCACGTTCAATCCCTGGCCTCACTCAGTG
This sequence comes from Sus scrofa, assembly GCF_054392235.1. Lineage (NCBI taxonomy): Eukaryota > Metazoa > Chordata > Mammalia > Artiodactyla > Suidae > Sus > Sus scrofa. Next base: position 19,695,990 of record NC_139391.1, read on the forward strand.
GGTTAAGAATCCGGCATTGCTGTGAGCTGTGGGGTAGGTCACAGATGTGGCTGAGATTCTGCCTTACTGTGGCTGTGGTGTAGGCCAATGGCTACAGCTTCAATTCGATCCTTAACCTGGGAACCTCCATATGCTGCAGGTGCAGGCCTCAAAGGACAAAAAAAAAAAAAAAAAAAAAAAAAGATAAAAAAAATATTACTTCTCTGGTTCTGCCATACTTCATGCTACAGATTTATCTAACAGAAACATTCCCATCCAAACATAAGGCATTCTGAGGTCACAGTGAAACTATCGCTACCACAACTGATGTGGCAAATCCAAGATCCTGTAGGATTAAGAAGGATTCTTTTAAGAGCTCAGCGTAAGTGATTCTGTGGGGCAGGCCTCCAAGGAATGAAATGTTCACATCACTGGATTTGCAATCCATCTAAGGACCAAAGATGAAATGCATTGTTCCAGAGACTGGCTCATCTCTACCCTGCTTTTTCGAGCAAGTGAAATGCCTCAACCTAATCCTATTATTGAGAGTGAAGGCAAGTAGCTAATCCTTCTGGGAGAGGGAGATAGATATACACAAACAAAAGCTTTCCAGGAAAAAGAGTATTACTGGGAAAAAACAACACTATTTCAGAGCTAAAAACAAGGTGTTAAGCGATTGGTTCCCACTGCACAGAGGCTAAGAGAGTAACTGGTGTCAGAAGTGAGTATCACTGAAGCACAGACAGTGAAGCTTGAAGACTAGCATTTTTGGTTCACTATGATGACCTAACAAACAAACAGCCTTTTAATTCTACCAAAAACAAAGATGCACACTTTTTGCTTGCAATAAAACTCATCATTTTCTATTTCATAAGGAAATTCCCAGAGGAAAACCTGCCAATGTCATGGAAGGAAACACCATGGTGCAGGCTTTCTCTTGTTCTCCCTTGAACTCATTTTGGAGACACTTTCTTTTGTTTATTATTATTATATTTTAATAGTTATTTCCCCAATACAACTTTTTTTTCTACTGTACAGCATGGTGACCCAGTTACACATACATGTACACATTCTATTTTCTCACATTATCATGCTCCATTGTAAGTGACTAGACATAGTTCCCAGTGCTACACAGCAGGATCTCATTGCTAATCTATTCCAGAGGTAACAGTTTGTATCTACTAACCCTAAGTTCCCAAACCACCCTGTTCCCTCCCCCTTCCCCTTGGCAACCTCAAGTCTATTCTGCAAGTCCATGATTTTCTTTTCTATGGAAAGGTTCCCTTGTGTCTTATATTGGATTCCAGATAAGTGATATCATGTAGTATTTGTCTTTCTCTTTCTGACCTACTTCACTCAGGATGAGAGTCTTTAGTTCCATCCATGGTGCTGCAAATGGCATTATTTCGTTCTTTTTTATGGCTGAGTAGTATTCCATTGTGTATACATACCACATCTTCCTAATCCAATTATTTGTCAATGGACATTTGGGTTGTTTCCATGTCTTGGCTATTGTGAATAGAGCTGCAATGAACATGCGGGTGCATGTTTATTTTTTAAGGAAGGTTTTGTCCAGATATATGTCCAAGGGTGGGATTGCTGGGTCATACAGTAGTTCTATGTATAGATTTCTAAGGTATCTCCATACTGATCTCCATAGTGGTTCTACCAGCTCACATTCCCACCAACAGTACAAGAGGGTTCCCTTTTCTCCACACCCTCTCCAACATTTGTTATTTGTGGACTTATTAATGATGGCCATTCTGACTGGTGTGAGGTGGTATCTCATGGTAGTTTTGATTCGCATTTCTCTAATAATCAGGGATGTTGAGCATTTTTTCATGTACTTGATGGCCATCTGTCTATCTTCCTTGGAAAAATGTCTATTCAGGTCTTTTGCCCATTTTTCCATTGGGTTGTTGGCTTTTTTTGCTGTTGAGTTGTATAAGTTGCTTATATATGCTAGAGATTAAACCCTTGTCAGTGATTATTTTCTCCCATTCTGTAAGTTGTCTTTTTGTTTTCTTTTTGGTTTCCTTTGCTGTGCAAAAGCTTGTCAGTTTGATTTGGTCCCATTGGTTTATTTTTGCTCTTATTTCTGTTGCTTTGGGAGACTGACCTGAGAAAATGCTCATAAGGTTAATGTCAGAGAATGTTTTGCCTATGTTCTCTTCCAGGATTTTGATGGTGTCTTGTCTTACATTTAAGTCTTTCAGCCATTTTGAGTTTATTTTTGGGCATGGTGTGAGGGTGTATTCTAGTTTCATTGATCTGCATGCAGCTGTCCAGGTTTCCCAGCACCACATACTGAAGACTCTCTTTTTCCCATTTTATATTCTTGCCTCCTTTGTCAAAGATTAACTGACCGTAAGTGTCTGGGTTTATTTCTGGGTTCTCTGCTCTGTTCCATTGGTCTGTATGTCTGTTTTGGCACCAGTATCACACTGTCTTGATGACTTTATAATAGTGCCTGAAGCCTGGGAGAGTTATGCCTCTTGCTTGGTTTTTGCTCTTCAGAATTGCTTTGGCAATTCTGGGTCTTTTGTGGTTCCATACAAATTTTTGGGTTGTTTGTTCTAGTTCTGTGAAAAATGTCATAGGTAATTTGATAGGGATTGCATTGAATCTGTAGACTGCTTTGGGTAGTATGGCCATTTTTACAATATTAATTTTTCCAACCCAGGAGCATGGGATATCTTTCCATTTCTTTACATCTTCTTTAATTTCCTTGATTAATGTTTTATAGACATCTGCCACAGCTTGTTGCAACAGTGGATTCTTAACTCACTGAGGCCGGGGATCAAACCAGCATCCCTATCGATACTAGTTGGGTGCTTAACCTGCTGAGCCACAACGGGAACTCCTGTCTATTTGTTTTCTTCACTGTGCAGCCTGGCATTGGGACTGGAGACCCTGATGGCCAGCTGGGCCGCTCTCTCCACAATGGCTTTGTGGTTCTTGGAAGAGACGCTATGAGCAATCTCAGCACAGTAAGATTTGTTGCACATCAGCAGCATGTCAAGCTCCTTTACACCGTGTACCAGAAACTTTTGGAAGCCACTGAGCAGCATGTGCTTTGTTTTCTTATTGCTCCCATAACCAATGTTGGGCATCAAGATCTGGCCCCTGAACCTTCTCTGCACTCTGTTGTTAATGCCTCTGGGTTTCTGCCAGTTCCGCTTAATTTTGACATATTGGTCTGACTGGTGCCAGATGAACTTCTTGGTCCTCTTTTTGATGATCCTGGGCTTCATGAGGGGTCTGAGAGTGGCCATGATGCCAGGTGGAGATGGCTGCCATCTCCGTAAGGTAGCGCCAAGGAACTTGGAGACATTTTCCAGGGATATTTTTGATGTGTGGACATTACAAACCTCTGCAGCTGCCATGCTCCCTCCTACCGCCAAGCCTTCTAGTTTTCCATCCTGAATGCTCTTCTCTTGTAGTTGTCCAAATTTGAGAATTTCCCTCAAATTCTCCCCCACCTTTTATAGTCACCAGAGCTCATGGTGATATACCTGCAGCAAGGAATTCTTGGTAATGCAAAGCAATGAAACCTGGATGCACTGATGCCATCTTTACCTTGTAGTTTAATTTTTTTTCTCCCTCCCTTCTTCTCTTTTTCTACTGGCTCGCTGGGATCCAAACCACATCATTCGATAATTTATTATTCACTTGTTTATTTTTCAACCCCTCATTCGCCATCATTCTCTATCTCATAATTCATTATCTCATCAACTATTCTCACTCATTTAGTCAATCGCTCACTCTCTGTCTACTCTTCATGCATTCATTTATTCCACAAGACACTTGGTGGGCACTGTTGTGCATTCCAGGAATAGGGCAGTGAACAACATACAATATAGCAGTAAACGAAGTCCTTTTTCTCATGGATCTCAGGGAAGGGCACAATAAACACGCACAAAAATAAACATGTAATGTAACGTCATGTAGTGGTAAGTGATGGAGGACAGTAAGAGAAAGTACAGGGATTCATTCATTCATTCCTTCCATAGATAGTGACAGCCTACTGTGTGTCAGATACACAGTTAGAGGAGGGAGGTATAGTGGTGATTGAGATTCAGGTCCTCGACCCAAGACAGCAATGCAGTGATACTCAGCCCTAGGAATCTGGATTTTTTTTTTTTTAAAAAAAGTTCCTTGAGTAATTCTGATCTATAGGTCTCAACAGAGAACTTCTCCTCAAGTAACCCACATATCCGAAACCAATTATTAGTTATCTCTGGGTGTCCTACGAACAGCTCAAATGTCTTTTATCCTCATCTCTAAAATTCTGTCATGTTTCCTCTTTTCTCCATTCCCTTAATTAGGGTCTCACCATCTCCCACCTGAACTCCTCTTATTATGTCTTCATTGAACCCTTCCTCTGCACTGTGACCAGAATCATTGTGCTAAAAAAGCAAACTTGGTCAGAAAGGCATATGGTAGTTCCTGGTGACCTAAAGGAAAAAGTCTAGTCCTTTGGTCAACATTCAAGGCTTTTCAGTCTGGTTCCAACCGCTTTTTCCAGCGTAACTTCCCACCCCCATGCAATATATCCATCACACAAGACCCTTCCAGGTGCCGAGCCATATCAGACCCCCATGTCATCCCCTGTCTGTACTGTCCTCTTTCCATGTCTACCTAACAGAATCCTTCTCATCTATCAAGAATTGCCTTAAATGCGACTATCTCTGGGATGAGTTCCTCACGGACAGGGACCATATCTTCTTTGTCTTTGAATTCCCAGCTACCATTTTGTATGCAATAAATACTCAGGAATTGTTGACTGAATACGTGCATGAAGAAGGAATGAGTAACCCTACAGAATGATTTATTCTACTGGGTGCTAGCAAGATGTTAAGTCAGGGTTTCCCATCAACTGCAAACAAGGACATTTAAACTTTATTTCCAATATTCTGAAAGTAAACCTAGCTAACTTCTTAAAAAACCATCCTAAGAAAGGAGGTTCCCAGACTAGGGGTCGAATTTGAGCTATAGCTGCCAGCCTACACCACAGCCACAGCAATTCGGGATCTGAGCCACATCTGTAACCTACACCAGGGCTCACAGCAATACCGGATCCTTAACCCACTGTGGGAGACCAGGGATCAAACCCACAACCTCATGGTTACTAGTCAGATTTGTTTCCACTGCACCGCAATGGGAACTCCAGACCTAGGCAACTTTTGAATTAATACTTCCATCCTCACTCATCACTCATCATACCTATTTCTCTTTGTCCTATTTTCCTCCACATCTCACTCTTACATGGCTTACAACTGGCTGTTCTAACCCTTCTGTCCATGGCTCAGGCTACTTGTGCAGTCACTGACCTCTTACTGACTCTCATCTTAAATTACTAGGGCTGGTTCATATACAGTCAGAGTAGGTTACCACCACCTAAGTGTGATGCTCACTGCTCCTAAGATAACCTTTGCACCTACGAACTTGCTTCCTGTGGTTGAAGCCTCTGATCTTTATCAGGACACATTCTAAGGGTAATTTTTCAAACTTATAGAAACCATCAAGAAAAGGAAAGAGCCTCAAAACTATTCACCCATACAGGCTTAAGTTAGTGAAAAGTCAAATATGCCTCAGGCAGAATGCATGTTCGATCCTTTCAAAGGAGAAAGGCAGACCCCAAGGTAACTGAGGAATGTGGGGTGTTGAAAAGTGTGGGAGGAGGACCCAGAAGAAGAAAAGAGTTGGGAAGCTTAGAACACACTTGAGAAATTTCTGTTGTGGCTCAGCGGGTTGAGAACCTGACATAGTCTCCATGAGGATGCAGGTTCGATCCCTAGCCTCGCTCAATGGGTTTAGGATCCATCATTGCTGAGAGCTGCAGTATAGGTCATAGATGTGGCTTCGATAGGGTGTGGCTATGGCTGTGACACAGGCTGGCAGCTGCAGCTCTGATCAGCCAGTAGCCCAGGAACTTCCATATGCCACAGGTGCACTGTAAAAAAAGAGAAGGAGAAAAAAAAAAAAAACACGATTGAAGAACTTTTTTTTTTTTTTTTTTTTAAAGGCCTGGGCTGGTCCTATCTGTGGCCACAGAGCCAAGATGGTATAAGCTACCAGAGGGACCAGTCCTCAGAGAGGTTGTCTTGGAAGAGATTAGAGACAGAAACTGAAAGGTCAGTCCACTGCCAGGCTCCTTCTGCCCAAAGCAATGTTAACACTGGGGACATCTAAGGCCCCGGTCAGTAGAGAGGCTCCTGGACCCTCAGCGTTGCCCCAAGCTGCTCAACTGGTTTCACAAAACAAGTCACCTCAAATAAAAAAGGAGGGGCTTCCCAGCCCAGAACAGCGCTGTCTATAATCAGGATACGTGTGTTATACTCGACTGGGGGCGGGAGTCTGACCCACAGAGAGTTTCTCACATCTTTACCCTGTGCTCCCCATCTGGGCTCAGCCGTGTCCTGTGGATGACTGGGGGCCTATCCCACAGTTATCGGGGGGCGGGGGGACATGACATGCTATCAAGGTGTGGTTCATGGATCGGTGCCAGTATGTGAACTGTCTGTTGATGGTTTAGGAGATAGCACAGAAATCAAGAGAATGCATTTAGCATTATTTAAAGCCATCTGCTGACACATCCTAGCACACGACTGGCGGGTTTCTATTTTGCAAGTCCTTGTTTTCAGCATTTCATTTTTCTGGTATTCATTCATTTTTACTGTATTTTATACAAGGTTTCACTCTGTGATAATTAGAAATAAAATTTGTTTTAAAAACCCCAAACAGGAGTTCCCATCATGGTGCAGTGGTTAACGAATCCAACTAGGAACCATGAGGTTGCGGGTTCGATCCCTGCCCTTGCTCAGTGGGTTAACGATCCGGCGTTGCCGTGAGCTGTGGTGTAGGTCGCAGACGCAGCTCAGATCCCGCATTGCTGTGGCTCTGGTGTAGGCCGGTGGCTACGGCTCCAATTGGACCCCTAGCCTGGGAACTTCCATATGCCACAGGAGTGGCCCAAGAAATGGCAAAAAGACAAAAAAAACAAAAAAAACAAAAAAAAACAAACAAAAAAAAACCAAACACTAGTCCTTTACCACCGTTTGTGCCCAGCCTACCCTGCTGAGAACCAGTAACCCCAGCCAGAACTGGGAGCAACTGGAGTTTTGCCTGCGACTCAAAAGGGAACCTCTGTTCATCCCACCTCTCTGCTTCCTTGTGCTACAGGTGCAAAGCTGAGTTCCCAAAGAACACGGGCAGCTTCCCATGCCTGAGTGCAGGCTGAAGACCCACAGCATTTAATGATTCACTGGCAGAACCCACCGAAGCGGGCTGCCAACGGAAGAAGGAATCTTGCCCCAGAGCCTATAAGACAAGCTCCCTCAGAAACTGCAACATGCAGTCACTGTGGCCTCACTCTCTCTGACTCCTGGCTAGGAAAATATTGACAAGTATTGAGTCATTCTATTCAAGTTCACTTAGTCTAAAGGTGCAGGCCCCAAAATGTACTGAACACACCCAGCTCCCAAGGGCTAAACTGTAGGTGAGAAACACTGCAGGAACCTGACACTGAATAAAGCCAAAGTTTCTGACACGGAAAGGAGGAAGTCGACGGCAGCTTCTTGGTTCTGGGTGATCACCACCCATGCCACGTAGTGAGCCACGCACGCTGGATACGTCTACCATCCTTATTCCCGCCTTCTCGACAGACTGCGTATCTGTGTTCTAATAACATAATTATAATGCCACCCACAAGTTGCCAATTTTCTTTCTTTGTGGGAAGTGCTAAGTGGTTCCCACACCTCATTCCATTTAATCTCGTGACATCCTGGTGAGGCAGCTCGATTCTGATCTACAGATGAAACCCCACAGGCTCGTCTGAGGTCACATAAGGAATGTAGCAAACAAGAGAGATACAAATGTGGGCGCTACATTAACAGCCTCAAATTGAGGAAGGGGGACGGGTACCCACCAGGCCACAAGGTCTTCAGGAAAATCAGTCAGGTTCCAAGGGCAGTGGGACCTCGGTCCCTTAGGCCCTTAGAGATTTGAGTTCCTGGGAGAAGGAAAGGACGTTTGACCCACATAAAACTGCAATGAAGTAAGTTTGTGTCTGATACCCCCAAATCTTCTCCTGCCCCCCTCTTCTTTCCCTAGGTGTCCCATCTCCCCGATCAAACCCATCTCGTAAGAGCTGCTTTCACTCCTTGAAGGTGAATCTAAATGACTGTGTTCTCACTCCCAGAGCTTCTAATTTTTTATTTTTCTTTTTAGGGCCACACTGCAGCATATGGACGTTCCCAGGCTAGGGTTTGAACAGGAGCTGGCACTGCTGGCCTATACCACAGCCACAGCAACACCAAACTGGAGCCACATCAGCAATCTACACCACAGCTTGTGGCAAGGCTGGATCCTTAACCCACTGAGTGAGGCCAGGGATCAAACCTGCATCCTCATGGATACTATGGCAGCTTCTTAATCCTCTAAGTCATAACAACAACTCCTAATATTCAAGGCACCCTCTTTCCCTATGGAAGGAAGGCAGGCCTTCATCCCACTGGGGAGGCTGCAGACAGCTGGTAAACGGGGCGTCACAAGGGGAGGGAGGTAGGGTGTTCCCCACATCCTCTCTTAAGCTCCCTGAAATATCTGCATGGAAGTGAGAGTCCATGCTTCCTTCCATTCATTGAGCACCTACTATGCACTATGAACTATGTGTAGTAGCTAATTAGATTTGCAAAAATCCTGGTAACAAATGACTATCGTTCCCATTTTACAGCTTAGGAAACAGAAACCGAAGAAGTTAAGCCACTTCTAGTGCAAGGTTGCAGAATCAATCCATGGCTACTGTTCAAGTGTTTTAACCTCAAGCCAACAACAGAACATTACAAATTATCCCACAGGGGAAACAGTGCAGCTTACCACCCAGGAACACAAAGTGAGTCCTTGCCAAAAGGGGAATGGATAAATGATGAGTACCTTAATAGAACCAGCATTCTGGAGTTCCTATAGTGGCTCAGTGGTTAACAAACCTGACTCGTACCCATGAGGACGTGGGTCCAATCCCTGGCTTGCTCAGTGGGTTAAGGATCTGGCGTTGCCGTGAGCTGTGGTGTGTGTCACAGACGCGGCTCGGATTCCACGTTGCTGCGGCTGTGGTGTAGGCCGGCAGCTGTAGCCCCAATTTGACCCCTAGCCTGGGAACCTCCATGTGCTGCAGGTTCGGCCCTAAAAAGACAAAAACAAATGAAAAAAATAGAATCAGCCTTCCATTATCCATGTAACATAATTTTACTTACATTTGACCCTGAAATACCTGCTGGTATTTGCTCACCTGTAAATTATGTTGGAAACATCCCTAGTTCCCAGGGGCCTTGGACCCTGACTCAGTGACCATCCTAACCAGCAAATTCATTGACTTCATTCCAGTTGGAAACTCTGAACTGAACTGTCTTCACTGAGGAGCCAGAGATAAAATGCAATCGCCTTCCCACCAAAGGGTAACGACTATACCTCCAAGGGATGGATACCAATGGGAAGATCCTTCGATACCTAAAAGCAAAGCTTCATAGTTCATAAGGTTTGTGCTAACGTAGTTCCATAATGAGCTATAATGCAGAAGCAATGTACAAATGTACATGCACCGGCCAGCTGATAAAACGTATGGAAAACACCCAGAAATCAAGACTGAAAAACATAATCTACATCCTGAAGAGGCATCCACTGAGTACCCGCCAGGCGCCAGGTATCCTACCTACAAAACCACGAATTCTCACCACAACCTTTCCTATAGAGCACGATTCTTATCTACAGTTAAGAAAAGAGATCTGGCAAGATGAAATGACTAGTAAATGGCCTATTCGGGATTAGAATTCACGTCTGTCTGGTTCTTGTACTTGAGCTTCTTCTCCTGCACCGACAAGCTGTTACACCTGACTGGATCATCATTCATTTTTCCTGAAATGACTTATTCCCCTACACTCACTGGGGAAGCGCCTCTTCATCTTCTCTATGCAGACGTCCTTAGCGTGAATAGAAACCAGTGTTTGTTGGTGCTGGAAGAAATCACCACTTAACATTTCCATGTTATGTGATATGCAGGTTTGTTAGAAATTCTGGAAGCTGGGAAAGAATAGTGCTCAGGCTTTGTCCGCATCAGGGCCCCGAGTTCTCCCAGACAGGTCCCCTGCCCTGTGCCCATGAGACCAGTCTGGCACCTGCAGGCAAACAGCACACCAAGCCACGAATCCCACCCACAGCTCCCCCCAGGAGCTCTGCCTTACCTGGGGCTTGCGGGGGCTACGTCTTCTCCGGGCTCTTGCACAACACCGCTCAGCTCTGGGGACGGGAAGGCGTCTTTGTTGATGTTATTCACCCAGCTTTCCTTTGCCCCATTTTCTCTGTCCTTACTCTGCTCGGCTGACACAGGAAACAGCAAAGACAGGAAGGTTATCTTGCTCTCACCTCCACAACCTACAGCCCTCATAGCAGCTCTTATCACTGAAGTCTGGACCCTGTACTTCAGGCCTTCCCTGAGCACCGAGGCCATCCTGGATGCATCTGAGTACCTGGGATCAGCATTATATCGGCACCAGCAGTCAACACATTCCCACATTGTTAGCTCCCTGCAAATCGAGTCTCCAGAGAGCATAGGCATTCCTTTACATGTGCAGAGACAAGCAATAATCCGACTGCCTCAGGTAAATCTGACCTGAATCGGGGTCAGGACTGAATGTGTGTGGCCAATGGACACTCAGGGCAGGGAGAACTCACTGGGACAAAGGTACCATCATGACCACGTATTTACTGAACAGCCACGATGCGCCCGACTCAGGGCTGGATTCCGGAATACAAAGGGGGAACTAATGCTTCTATTCTGGAATGTTCCTCTCCACTGCCTCCTCCTTCCCCAGTCTCTGCACATCCAAATTCTGTTTTCCTCGATAGCCAGCTCAGAAGCCAGGGCCTTCAAACAAACTCTGGGATCCCTCTTTAAGAAATAATCTCTCATGCCTCTGAACACCCAAGGCCCTTTACCCGTACCGATCGGATAATTAGCATCGACTGAGGGATGACTGAGCGCCAGGTACAGTGCTGGGTCCTTTGCATGCATTGTCCTATGAGGAGGGGACTATTTTCCAAGTTTACAGACCGAGAAATGAAGGTAAAAAGGGTTCTTGAAGCTTGCCTAAGGCCACAGAGCCAGTAAATGCCAGGAATACTCTGATCCGTGTTAAGAGGATGAAGCAGCCTAAAGGCTCCCAGTTTTCAAATACACACACCCACAGGTCTCTTTACATGTAAGTCTAGTTTCTTCAGCTGGGAAAGGGAGTCCCCAGTACTAACCTGTACCCCCTCTAGATTTCCGAAGGTCTGAATGCAAATCAGGCAGGCTTTGAGCAATGCAGAGCACATAATAAGCAGTCGGCCCATATACCTGCCTTACAGGATTGCTACTAAAATTAGAAATAATGGAGACTAAATGCCTATTATATATTAGATGCTGAAGAGGTATTTTCCTCACTGAGTACAGGCTAGAACTAAAAGGGGTTGTTCTTGGGGGTAAAAGTTCACACTAACCAGTGCAGAGTTAATTAGAGAGAAGGCACCCGGTAAATATTTAATGAATTCAACAGAATCCCACAGAAGCCCTCAAAGGCTGTCTTCTCAGCCCCTTAAATGACGTACTTGATTTTTAAAGAAGTACCAGATGTCAAGGTCATTGAATACAGATGCAAATCTCTTTTCGTCACCCTGCTCAGGAGGAAAGGTTCTGAATTTCTAAAGTTAAACCAAAGAGAGAGGAGGTGGTAGGTCCCCTATAAGTCCCAATCGCCAACGCTACTCCAATTCAACATGGCGCCCACGGCTCTGCCTTTGTCCTCCTTCCCCACCTGCGTCCCTAGGTCCTGCCCTCCTCCATCCAAACTGGCAAGAAGAGTCTAACTTAGAGGACTACCCACTGTGCAGGGCGTACCTCTAAATGATTTCCCTCCGCAGATTTCAGTGATGATCCCAACACCCCTTCGCTTCTCCCAAGGAGTCCTTCCCAAACAAATGCTGGCTCTACACGTACCAGCCAAAGCAACTCACCTGCTACCTGGTGCCTCTTCTTTCTCATGGATGCTCTGATGATATCTGCACCGTGGATTTTGTCTCTGTGCCTTTTCGCCTTGGCTTCGTAAAACCACTGGCCACTCATGTTCTTCAGCTGCTGGTCATCCTTAATTTTTTCAGGCAAATGTCTACAAAAGGAAAAAAAGCTTTACTTTGCTAAGAACCCACAGTAAATAAATGAGTTCATTGTGACGCTGCGTCAAGAAATTTGTAAACACTCAGCCAAAATGAAACTCTCCATATTTCAGAAGATCCCACAAACCTTGCAGATGACTAGCCAATGTATGCTCCCCTTTGACCAAAAGGTCAGAGAAGCCAAGGCCAACTTTTAAAAGTTCAAAGATTGAAACCATGATCCTCAGATGACGCCTGAGATTTCTCAAGAGCAAATTCACTTTCTGACCGCAGGCTTGTGTGTCCACCATTCAAATGCAAACACCCCAGGGAAAGAAAGATGACATAGTAAGCTTCCCTAAACCTTGGGTTTCCTTATCTGTAAAAACGGGTTAGTTAACAGTCATCTGCCTCATGGCATTGCTAGGAGGGTTAAATTAGCTAATGCATGTTCACTATCCCCTGCACATGCCTGGCATCCAATAAACACTCAGTGAATAACTGGTGGGGACGTTATCAGGCCATCAGTTCTTGCCATTTCAGTAAAATGATGATCAGAGACTTTCCTGGCATCCTATGGTGGGGAGTGCACGATGTCCCTGGTTCTTAAGCCTGGGGAAGGAAATGAATTCAACAACAAGGCAGGCTGGGATCAGAGAAGACCAAATTTATGTGAGGTGGGGAATGGGAGGCAGGAGGGAATTCCACTTGTGCAGGTACTGTTTTTAAGGGCTCCACAGTCACTCAGGCTCACTTGAAAAGGTAAAACCCAAAGAACAAACCAAGTACCATCCTTCTAAAAAAAAAAATCTCCCTAATTTACACTGGAGGAAAAATACTGTCCTACACAACAAGTCTTTAAACCTTTGCCTCTCTCTATCCATCTCAATAAACAGAGAATTGCCAAATCTGTCTTTTCTTAGTCAGAGACATGTACCTAGAGTAAAGTGGAAAAAGAGCCTTGAGGAGATTTTGAACTCTTGGAAGATAATGTGCTACAAAAATCTAAAAGGGTTTTATGATCTAAGAGGGTTTTATGTCATTCAAGCGAACAGGCACACTTCCTCAAAGCAGCAAGTCTAAGTGTTTTAGCCAGACAACTTGTGGGAATAGTGACCACACCAAGGTGGTGGTGGGGCCATGTGTGAGGGTTGCAAATAGGCATATCCAGGACTGGGGAAGACAGGTGGACAGTTGCCTGGGTGCTGGCAAGTACATTTCTCTCCCTCAAGAGCGCCTGGAGCAATTCTTTCCCAGCTGGAGTCCACCTCTGCTAGAAAGTGCTTGCCTCTCCCAGTTACCCAAGGAGAAGTGACTCTGTCCCAAACACGTCCAGTCACAACCCTTGGACACACAGCCCGTCACCAACTCCTGACACGGACACAGTGTCACCACTTCACGGTTCTGAATCACCAGAGAGGTCATGATTCTTCTTCAACATTTTTAATCATTTCCCACTGCCTAGATTTTCAGCAGAGCAAACAATCCATCCTGGGCTGCTGGTGGAGCTTTTGCCTTCTGTTCCCAGAAGGAACACATTCAAGTCCAATACAAGCCCTTCCAGGAGTACCCACCATGGCGCAGTGGTTAACGAATCTACCTAGGAACCACGAGGTAGTAGGTTCGGTCCCTGGCCTTGCTCAGTGGGTTAAGGATCCGGTGTTGCCGTGAGCTGTGATGTAGGTTGCAGATGTGGCTCAGATCCCGCGTTGCTGTGGCTCTGGTGTCGGCTGGCGGCTACAGCTCTGACTAGACCCCTAACCTGAGAATCTCCATATGCTGTGGGAGCAGCCCAAGAAATGGTAAAAAGACGAAAAAAAAAAAAAAAAAAACAACAACCCTTCCAGCTCTCCTTGACTAGTCAGTGAGCCCCGATGGGCAGGGCCTGTACTCAAAATATCTTTGCTTGGTGTCTGGAATACAGCAGGTGTTTACTCAGCACTTTTGTAATGAAGGAACATCATTTAAGGCTCCTGACCACTGGCTTCAGGCTACCTTTTTAGATTCATTTTCCAGCACTCATTCCCCTGCTCCCCCTGCCAGGACAGCAGCCCTCTCGATGGTCTCCAAACTGCTCTCACGTGACCCCTGTGGAATTAGGCTCTGGCGTCTTCCCAGATGAGGTCCAAATCCCAGTTCCCATCCTTCCTAGATGTCACCATTGGCAGATGACTAAACTTTTCTAAGCTTCCATCACCTTGTTTGTAAAGATGGGGGAAATAAGACCAACTCTGCAGGACTTCTGGAATGATTAAACACGGTGTCCACCTAAAAGTACTTAACAATGCCTGGATCCTGCTAAGAGACCAATAAATGTGAATTCTCCCAGGACATCCTTCTGTCACTTCTCTGTCCAGCATATGGCCCCTCATCCCTCAGACCCATGGGCCACCTTGCCGGGAAGCCCTCCCTGACTCCCAAGGATATGGTGCTCCCAGGTCCTCCTCGACGGCACTTACCACACCGTATTCCAATCATCTACCTGCACACCTGCCTGGCCCCCTAAATCTGCGAATCCTGCAAAGTCCTGGAAGGCGAGGACCACCTCTAAACCACCTTCATGACACTGGCACCTGGCACCGAATTGATACCTAGAAACTGAATAAATCGGTTGATAAATAAAAGCTCAGCAGCCAGCCCTGTGTGAGCCGGCCAAGAGATAAGAGAGTTCCTGCCACTGCTGGGGTTAAGTGAACCACATTCCATCATAACGGTGGTGCCCCCTCTTGATGACACAGACCATCGCGTCTCTTGGCAGATTAGGAAAGAGCATGATGACATACGGCATCAGGGAGTTCCCTTGTGGTGCAGCAGGTTAAGGATCTGGCATAGTCCCTGGAGCAGCCCAGATCGTTGCTGTGGCTCGGGCTCAGTCCCTGTCCCAGGAACTTGCACATGCCGCCAGCACAGTCAGAAAACAAGCAAGCAAGCAAACAACTGTCATCAGCCATCATCTTTGGAAGGAGACCACAAACCCTCATAGCAAAACAACGCTCAACTTCTCTTCATGAGATTATTTGTTTGCTTATTTCTGTCGTTCAACTGAAAGGCACTTCACAAGAGTCCTTGTGCAATTCTTGTCCTGCTCCCGCCTAAACGACTGTCTACAGGCCTTTGGTCCCACGAAGCTTTCAGTGCACAATGAGCATGTACTGTGTGAGTCAAGCTCCCTGAGGCACATGGGCCCTTACAGTAAGGTCCTTAGAGTAAAGAACTGAGGTCGGAGAGCTCCTGCGTGGCTCAGCGCTAACGAACCCGACCAGGAACCATGAGGATGTGGGTTTGATCCCTGGCCTCACTCAGTGGGTTAAGGATCTGGTGTTGCCATGAGCTATGGTATAGGTCACAGATGTGGCTCAGTTCTGGCGTGGCTATGGTTGTGGAGTGGGCCGGCAGCTGCAGCTCCAATTTGACCCCTAGCCTGGGAACTTCCATATGGCACAGGTTCAGTCCTAAAGAGTAAAAAAATGAAAATAAAGAAATCGCAAGTAATGATTAAAAAAAAAAAAAAAAGAACTGAGGTTGGGTTTTTGGCATATTTCTTTTATTTCTTTTTTTTTAATTTTTTTTTATTACTCAAATGAATTTATCACATCTGTAGTTGTATAATGATCATCACAATCCAATTTCACAGGATTTCCATCCCACAACCCAAGCAGGCATATTTCTTTTAAAGCGGCAGATGAATTGGAAATTCTTCCAAATTCAGTAAGTGCTATTTATATATTTCCTGACATGATAATCATTGCGAGGGTTAATCAATTTCTTTTTTTTTAACTTTATTGAAGTGTAGTTGATTTACAATGTTGCATTAATTTCTGCTGTACAGCAAAGTGACTCAGTTATCCATATATATTACTTTTCACATTCGTTTCCATTGTGATTTATCACAGGATAATGAATATAGTTCCCTGAGCTATACAGTAGGACCTTGTTTTTTGTTTTAAATTTTTGGATTGGAGGGAACTTTATTTTTTTAAATTTTCTTTATTCTTTGGCCACACCTATGGCATGCAGAAGCTCCCATGCCAGGGATTGAACCCAAGCCACAGCAGTGGCCATGCTGAATACTTAACTGCTAGGCTACCAGGAATCTCCCTCAATTTCTTTTTCTATTTTAGTCATTGGGAATATTTTATAGATGAATCCTTACGTATGACATCAAAGCCCAAGTTTTGTAAAGATGTAGATTTAAAAAAAAAAGAAGCCACCATCTAGGTGGTGTTACTAAAATTTCCTCTGCACCTAAATATATTATGCTTATGAAATAATTCAGAGAAAGACAAATTCTGTCTGATATCACTTATACGTAGAATCTAAAAAAATAATACATACTCAAGTTGGTGCAAAACAAAAATAGACTCATTGATATAGGAAACGAACTGGTGGTTACCAAAGCAGGGGAGGGGCAAATAAGAGGTGTGGGATTAAGAGATACAAACTATGTAGAAAATAGATAAGCAACAAGCATATATCGCATAGCACAGGGAATTACAGCCATCGTCTTGTAATAACGTTTAACGGAGTCTCATCTGTAAAAATACTGAGTCACAATGCAGTACTCATACGAAACGTATGTAACATGTAAATCGACTATACTTCAATTAGAAATTAAGGGAAAAAAAAGTCTTCTCTACCAGCCCACACTGAGCTCTCATTTTCCTTGAACTCCAATGGTACCAACCAAATTAGCACTTGATTCTCTGGCTGTTGTACCATTTGGTCAAAGTGACAAAAGGGTAACTTCCTTGGCACTCACACTGTATTCCTTATCGTCCTCTCTCTGGGTGCATGCAGTACCTAGAGAGAGCTGAGCATGGAGAAGAGGCTAAAAAACACCCCTGGGCTGCTGGGCAGAAGTGAAGGGAGAAGAAGTGCCCTCAGCCCAGGAAAGACATCATCCCGGCAGCCGGCCAGGCAGAACATGCTGATGACAGCCCACTCCTTCAGCTAATAAAACACAAACCATGGGTTCTGTTCTGGGCCTCATGCTTGGCACTTAACACACATCATCTCATTCAATCCTTACAACTTCACCCTGATGTACAAAGAATTCAGTCAACTGCAAAAGGTGGCCGTCTTGCCTCCTTTAACCAGATTATGGCCTGGTTACAGGCCATCCCTGTTCATTCACTAATTCATGAATCCCCTTGCATATACCAGCCATATGCTTGGAATTGTATAAAAAACTCAGTCTACAGCCCTCACTGCCAGCGTCAACTCCCGGGGTGCAGAGAGGGTGCAAGCAAAGGAAAGCCAGACCCATGGTGCCGCCCTGCATCCCAGGTTCAACATTTTCCGCCCTTGTGCTCACACAGGGCACCCCAGCTTCCAGCTACTGATCACGATTAAGCAGGGCCCAACATCACGGGCAGGACCTGGCTGACACTGTCTACTCAGCGGCGGATCATCGGCAGACTGGCCAGAGAGGTTGAGAAGTCCGTTCTGGGCAAGATGGTTAGATTATGCAATTTGAAGGTACTCTTAGATGTTTGTTTTGAACATGAGAGCTGGCAGGGACCTTAGATGGTTACAAATGGCCTCCCTGGATGCACGAAATGAGGCCCAGAGGGGTTAAGAGGTTTGCACAAGGTCACACAGGGCTGGGACTGGAAGCCAGCCGGACTCCTAGCCAGTGTTCTTTGCCCCATCCTGCCTGAGCGAGCCAAACAGGATTCCGATTTCTAAGATGGCTATCACACGTTACTCATTCTACAAAGGCATTCAACCTTTGATAGAGAATCTGAACATCAACACGCGTGACCATGACATAGGCTGCACAAGCTCCTTACAGTGGAAAATGAAAAGAAAAAAAAAAAAAGTGCATCGCCTGGGTTGCAGACCCATCATTGATTCCCCCACCCCCACCCCGTCTGTGGCGGCTGCACGGTGTGTGAGAAGCACAGACTTTGCAGCTGGATGAGCCAAGGCTTCGATCTTGCAGGGCGCTTGGTCTCTTTGACCCTACTTCCTCATTGTTGGGCCGGTTCAGCCACACTGTTGTGTGGATGAAAGGGGAGCATGTATGGGAAGCTCTGTGTATAATGTAGATCCGGGACAAATGGTTCCTTTCCCCTCTGCTCGGACAGAAAACGCCATCAGAGGTCCTGGAAAGCAGTTCTCCAATGACAACTGCCTTCGTTTAAAAGAAACTAGGTCTGACAGCAGCAGCTGAGAATCCTAAGATGTGGTTGTGGTTGAGACAGTATCAACTGCAAGAACGCCCATCACCCTAGATGTGGTCGTGTGTTTGCGGGGTGGGGGACATGGGGCTGGTGGGGTAGCGACACACAGGGGCAAGGATTTCCTGCTGGCAGAGTGACGCACAGCACAGGAAATACCACTTCTAGAGCGTGTCGTTTTCAAACATAAAAGACTAAAATGACATACACGTATGTATGGCAGTGACTCTTAAAAAGAGAGAGACAGAGGCAGGAGGCAGCGGGGAGGGAGAAAAAGAATCCATCCTGATGTGTGCTTCCCTGCTGGTTTGTGAAATGCCCCCAGCTGGTAGGGAGGGAAGCAAGCTGGGTAGAGATGCGTGGTAGTAACTGGGCCTGGCACTTGTGGCCACAGGTAGGGAGACACCATGAGAGACAGTCACAGTGGCTATGGTGACCTGGAACTGCTTTCTTCTGAGTGAACCCCACACACTCAGCACAGTGGATGGTCCCTTGGGTTCAAACCCATGTTGCAGCACTAACAAGTTGAGTGTTTTGGGAACTGAACCCATCTCCTGTTCGACACGCATGTTCTCCTCCATGCAATCGGGATGGGAGGTGATATAGAGGATAAATCACCTCCAAAGTGTCTGGAAGGAGCCTGGATGTGAACACAAGTCAAAGCACTGGATGAATCAGGAATGGCAAATAGACTGCAGGTTACACCCAGCTCTCGTCAAGAGCCACGCCGAAAAGGATTCTGAGGCAGTGTCTGGTCTCCGTGGGGCAGCAGTGCTATAATCCATTAGTAATGTCCTCACAGCGACAAGGGTTACACGCCAAAGTCCACAGTCAATTAGCATCGGAAATAGCAGTCTGAACTATAGTGGCAGATCTGCCTCTCTAATGATATTTTGCTTCAGCTAACGTTAGAATTTACCTAGCGTGTGTTTCTAAAGTCACATACTAACTTGGAGGGGGACTGGGGCATCATAAAAATCATGTTAGGAAAACAAGGTTGAGATTTTAAACGCAACTGATGGCTTGCTTGATAAATGGTAAATTCCGGGAGGGCGGGGACCATGTTTCAATTACCCTAAAATTCCTTTCCTTTGTCCAGAAGTTCCCCATGCTTAATAAGCACTCAGTCAAATTCCACTGCATTAAACAGTTAGGAGTTTTAAGAGAAATTTCCTCCTAAGGAATCAGACCACTAACCAGAGAATTCTGTCCTTTTTTAGAGGCACTGCCGGAGTGGTGAGTAAGGGAATTAAAATGTATCCATCACCTATTACGTGCTAAGATTAAGAATCTTACTGAAACCTGACTGTAATTCTTTTAGTTTAGCACACGATTATTCCTAGACTCTGAGTTGAGGCTCAGAGAGGTCAAGTAACTTGCTGAATGAACTCTAGTTGATGAGGGGTGAGGACAGGATTCAAACTCACATCAGTTTTGACTCAAGGCCCGTGTGAGGACCTTCACTGTTCTTCTGAAAAAGCAACACCAGTATGCAGCATGGGGAAAAAAGCAAAAGCACTAGACCGAGCACTTTTCCTATCACGGCTTTGGCAGTGACTAGCTGTGTGACCCTGGGCAAGTCACTTCCCCTCTCTGGGCTTTCCCTTCCTTATCTATAAATTGATTAATATGGACCCCCCAAAAATCTTTTCAGAGCTGCCATACTCTAACTCTGATGGAAGAGCCAAAGACAAACAGCTGATGGCTGGTGAAGGGGCTGAAAAGCAAAAACCCATGGAACAGCATTTTCAGAGACCAGAGGCCGAGTCCTGGTTCCACTAGCCCAGGAGCAGAAAGCCTCAGAACTGTCCCAAGTCCCTTTAGTGTTTAGAGCAAAGGGAGCCAGAGCTCCATGCCTCTTGTGTGGAGCAGGCTATGGGTGTGGCCTCTTTCAGGGTCCACAGGCTACAGGCCTCATGCCCATATGTGACCCCTGCACCCAGTCACTCAGTCCTGGACCAGCCTGGGGACATGTGTGCATGAGCCGCTTGGAGCCTAATTAGGAAGGCCCCCAGAATGGCAGCAGTAAACAGGGCTTGACTCACACCAGGTTTTTCCCCACCCCAAGCCTTCTCCCTACCAGTTTGCAAAAGCAGCAGCAAGGGCAGCACCTGCAGCAGCTTCTGGGGCACCCTCAGCAGCAGTGCGTGGAAGGAGAATGTGCAAAGCCACTGCCACAAAAGGACTCAGGGCACTTCTGCTGTGGCTGTAGACTGGCTGGTGCCAGTGGCTACACACTCATACCCATGATAAGGCCCAGCTCCAGGCAGAACTCTGAATTATACATTTTCATCAAAGTCCTGACAGTGCCTAAGAAATGCCTGTGTGCCACTCACACAGAATCACGGAAGCACAGGGAAGACGCAGTAGCCCAGAAACCCAGGGGCCGGAAAATACGAATGGCAGGGAGGACCCATCTCTCTCCATAACCTGGCGAGACAGAGGAAGCAGAACCACAGAGCGCACGCAAGGCCTTGTAAGTCAGAGGAGTCACAGGTCACACTTGCCAATGTCCAGAGTCTCCCTGTCCTGAGGCAGGAAGAGGGGCAGGATCTGGTGCAACCCCAGCTCCAGTGCTTTCTTGCCCAGTCTCTCCATCTTCTGAGAGGCTAAAGGAATTCCCATGTCCCATGATGCTTTAAAAACCAACTAATATTGTCTCTGTGCTGCCCCCTCCCCTTACTCCTAAAATGAGCGTAACAGTCTCGCCTGGCCTGATCTCAAGGGTGCTGGGAGGAATGTAGGAGGATAACATTCACCGACCGTGAATGCGTGAAGGATGGATGCTCCCCAGAGGCTCTGGTGACTGATTGGTATAAATCCTAGCCCTCCACGGGAACTGCTCAAGGCACCCCGCTGCTGAGAATGGGGAGCAGTGCTTGTGGGATGGGGCGTGACAAGTAAGGAGCCCATTCTCGTGATCTCCACCACCTACAGCCCCCTCCTGTCACCATCATAGCCCAGTGTCCCACTTCACCCTAAGACAGCCACCCCCTCTCCAAGGCCAGGACCCAGGATGGCCAGGCCACAGGGATGCTCTCAGGGAGAGGAGATGGAGTTAGTGAACAGGTATGGGAAGGCCAGGATTTAATTCTCACTTCTGACGCCTATGGATGGCATGCGCTTGGTTGAGTCACTTGACCTGTCTCAAGGTCGATTTCCTCACCCATCACGTAGGCATCATCGCATCCCACCCAGCACCCCAACAGCCCAAATACTGTGAGCTCAGATGCAAGAAAGTGTATGTAAGCCTCCTGCAATATACTAAGCACAATCTATGAATTAACAGTAGTACCCATAATCAGATAGTATGGAGTACCTGAAGTGAGTTCCAGCATGTTCTTTTATAAAGTATCTGAGCTCACCTTAGGTCAAAATATGGAAAATAAATATGTGTACAAATAAGTCCATTACTCACAATCCTTGTAAGAACATGGCGTTTGCTCCTTTGGATAACTCCTGGGAGGGAGATTGTGCAGTTCTTACTACCTTACATTCAGGAGGCCTTTCCCTGTCTTCAAAGCCCCAGGTTCAAAGGCAGTAGATGGGAGGGCTTGGACCCCAGCCCACGTCTTCGGCCTGCTGGTCTCAAGCGCGCCCTACCTGGCAGCTGTGACTCAAAGCGGCAGGGATGTTGACATGGAACACTGGGGTTCCTCCCAAAAGAATGCCGTGTCAACGCTGTCACCCCGTCTTGTGAGACACAAATGAACAACTGGCTCAGAACCAATTTCAACTGCTATTGAAACCAACTAACATTTCTGAAAACATGCAAAAAACATGAGTCACTTCTCAATTTATTGTCTTCTAAAAACTTTAGAAATTTAAAAACTAATTTACTACACGATCTTTTTTAAAAAAGCAGATTCAGTAAAAAAAAAAAAAAGGTGGTTATAAACATATATCTAAAGCGGCAGATGGATATGTGTTTGCAAATAGCATTTCAGTTTTAATCCAGCGTTTAATAAATTAAAAGAGTTCAATTAGGTTATTTTGTTTTGTTTTTTGTCTTTTTAGGGTCGCACCCATGGCACATGGAGGTTCCCAGGCCAGGGGTCTCATTGGAGCTGCAGCTGCCAGCCTTCACCACAGCAACACCCCAAGCTGCGACCTACACCACAGCTCACGGCAACGCCGGATCCTTAACCCACTGAGCGAGGCCAGGGATCGAACCCATGACCTCATGGTTCCTACTTGGATGTGTTTCTGCTGCACCATATGGGAGCTCCTCAGTTAGGTTTTTAATCAAGACTATTTCTGGCAGGAGTCCTATGGGATAAATTAAGGGATACCACGGAGGAGAAAGCTCTATCTAAGAAGCAAACCTAAAATTGGAACCCATAAGAGAGGCTCCAAGTCAGAACTACCACTTATGGTTGAGGGTGAAAAAAAGTGTCCCATCTTCTTACAGACCGTCCCTCCTTCCCTCGTGCCCAAGGACCTCTGGGGCCTCTTACCTGACTCTCTCTTCTTCAGCCCTCTTCAGGGCAGCATCCCGCTGCAGAACCTTCATGATGGCTTCTTGCTCCTCCTCCGTCAGGAAGCTTAAGTCGATCATTTTGAAAAGCGAACACAGAAACGACAGGAACCAACCTGGCTTAAAATTCTCAAAGCTGAACAACAGTGACTATGGCCCAGAGGATCCAAAAAAAAAATGCAAAAACTGAAATGAAATGCTGGCGCGTGCAGGTCTGCAGCAGAAGTCTTCTTTTCTTTGGCTAGGCCAAGGTTTGAGGTGGCTGAGAGCAAAATCCTAAGTGCCCTTCGCCTAGAGAAAGTGGTGGTCTGCGGGATGATGTGAAGAAGAGTCTCTCGGGATGCTGCATTACTTGCCAGACAGGTCTCTTATGCCTACAGCGGCATTCCTACGTGCACCTCCTCTCTGGACCAGTCAGAGACTCAGCTTAGTTTCCTTCCGTCCGTCAGAAACTCGATGAGAGGCAACAGCATCCGAGTATCACCTACCTGGGGGAATCATAAGACAATAAATACCTGAGAGCAAGAGGCGGTTCCTGCAAGCACTGCTCATCATTGTAAGATTTAAAACCTGTCTGGGGAGTGTGGGGGGACACGACCATGGGAGATGGCCTCTGAGATCAGGGAAACCAGTTCCGCCAGCTTTCAGAGTGAATAGAAAGTGGGTCCTGAAACTCCATCCCAGACGGTTAAGACGGAAAGTGCACAAAAACACCTGTCAAGGTTTAACGACCCACAAAGGGAAGGGATGGCAGCAAGAAGGAGGTGGTTCTCTCCGAAGACTCATGGAACACGGGGCTCGAAGGTCACGCTAAAGGTCAGTAAGACCAGGGAGCTCTTACTCCGCTGTCAAGTGACTACAGGTGGTAACTTAGAGATAAAAATCCACCAACGCTCACGTCTTCAGGTGTAGGGATGTCTCCCTAGGGTGCATCCGGGCCCTGTACTGACAGCAGAATTAGGACTAGGTAGTCATCACTCTCCGCTCAGTCCCACTTCGAACTTTCGCTGGACCTGGAGCAACTCACCAGGCTTGTCTCCCTTCATTTCCGAGAAGAAAGAGCATTTGTTTACTTGTGTGTGTATATAATCTGGGGGAAAGGAAGAGGCAGAATTTCCAGACACCTCGCCATTCAATGTGAGCATTTCTGTGTAGAACTACAGGCAAGAATCCTATTTTCTCTGAGGCATTTTATTTTATTATTTTTTTGTCTTTTCTAGGGCTGCACCTGCGGCACATGGAGGTTCCCAGGCTAGGAGTCTAACCGGAGCTATAGACACCGGCCTACACCACAGCCACAGCAATGAGGGATCTGAGCTTCGTGTGCAACCTACACCACAGCTCAGGGCAATGCCAGATCCTTAACCCACTGAGCGAGGCCAGGGATCAAACCCACAACCTCATGGTTCCTAGTCAGATTCGTTAACCACTGAGCCACAACAGCAACTTCTCTCTGAGGCATTTTAAACCCACAGGCAGTGAGAAGAAGGTGAGACTGACAGAATGCCACAGCCAGGCCAACGTCAGAGGTTACCTCCTCCAGGATCGGGGCCCTTTAACAAGCACAGTACTGCATGTACATCGGACACTCAAAAACATGGGTTCTGTAAATTTTAAAGCAGCCCTACTTAATAAAAATACAGTGTGCACAGTGTGTACTGTACTAGCAGTTTTTATGAAAAAGAATCCTTTGCTCTTTGTCAAAACAGAATTGCTGGGAAGTAGTCCCAACGCCACCTGCGACCCACAAACCATCAGGCAAGTTACCTGCCACTCTGAGGCTCAGGGTTCTCGTTTGTACTCACCTGACACTAGGACATCCCGCACAGGTTAGGTTGTAAGAATTAAATGAACTGATGAATGAAAACCAGCACTTATCTCGCCGCCTGTACCAAGCGTAGCTACTAAAAATATATTCTAGCTTCCTTTCTGAGCTCACACTTGTGTTCCATCTAGCTGAGTAAGAGTGTTCTGGTCATACATTTCCCTTTCATCTCTTCTGATCCCTTCCATGAAGTTTGCTCTTCATAGACAGGAACACTGGTGACCTTCATTTTATCTTCTTGTAGCTCTTTGCATATTGCCCACAGTGACTACTTAATATTAAGACAACTTCACACACTCATTTTAAAAATTTGCATGCACTTGCGTCTGTTACCGCCTGTTTGTCTCAAAACGACTCATCGTTGGAGATGAAAGTTACCGCCTCCAGGAAGCCTTCCCTCCCCTCCACAGCCAGAGTGAGATGCTGTAGTAGACTGGATTATTCCTAACTCCTCCCTCCCTCCCTGGAATCGAACTACACAGTCAGGCTGCCTCTAGAGGCAGCAAGGCATTTCACCCCTACCTTCCAGATGGTGGGTATGGCCGGTGACTTAACTTTGGCCAATGGAATGTTATCAGTGTGATGCAAGCACAGGCTATGGATGGGCTTGTGTGGCTTGGCTTAGCGTCTTATACTCCAACCACAGGCCACAAGCAGAGCTGGCCCCAGGTAGCCACTGCCTCTCCAGTCTGGGTCCCAGAAAAAGAGATACAAGGACAGACCAGAACCTGACCCACCTGGAGCAGGGCCACCTTGGCTGACCTGTTAAGTCTTGAAGCAAGAAATCAGTATTTGCTGTTGGAAGCCATGGAGGCCTGAGTTTGTCATACAACAAACACTTTAGAGCAGACCTTGACTTGCACACTTTCTCCTCCAGGTACATATCTCCACTGCTCGAATTATCTGTCTGCTCTCCATCTCTCCCATCGGAGTCCCTCGATGTGAATAAATAAGTGAACAAGTAAATGACCAAGTGAATCTAATCCCAAGAGACAACTTCACCAGGGACGGCCATCCCGATTCTTTCATGCAGAGCAGCTTGCTTTCAAGCACAGTAACGTCCTCAGATCTCAAAGGCTGGCCAGGACATGGATGCGGGCCACATTCTGGGAACCAAAAATGCCTGAGGAGGCACTGCCCTGCCATAAGGTTCAATGGGAGATTGTTTTTTAAGTTCAATGAGTTGGGGACCGGAAGAGAACAAAAGAGAAAAGACAACTTAAATTGTCCAGCAGTGGAAATCGGCAGAGCTAGAGGAGAAGGCTGGATTCCACACCTTTCAGGTAGAACTACAAGCTGACCCGCGTGTCTGTGGAAAAGCTTCTAAGGGTGAAGGTTTTCCTAAACACAGGCTATTTAGTGAGGCAAAGGGCAATGTCTTCATTCTACAAAGGAGGGAAGGGCCAGAACCCTTGACTCCTAATTGGGTAGCCTGGAGTCAGTACCCAGTCAGACTGCAGGAGAGCCCTCAGATAACCAAGACGTCAATGTCATGGGCTCCCCAAACTCTCAATATTTTGGATGCTATCTATCATGGGAGCTAACCAAACACCCTAACACTTCATTCATTCATTCAACAAACATTTACCGAGAGACTTCTATGCACCCGGGACCGTTCTAAGCCCTGGAGACACGACAATGAAGAAGCCATTAAAAACCTCCTGTCCCTGTGGAGCAGATATGCCACTGGGAGGAGGTAACAATCAAACTAAATCATAAAAACATAAATGAAAATAAAGGCAGATGATGAGGTAAATTTGGGGAGGGTGATAAGTGCTCTGGAGGAAAACAAAGTGGGGCAGGGAATGGTAAGGTGTTGCTCACTGTTGCAGAGTTGGCGATGCGAAGAGAACGGTTAGGGTAGGTCTCATTGAGAAGATGACATGCGAGCCACAACATGCCAGAGCTGAGGAAACGAGCCATGCACGTACCAGATGGTCCGAGGTGGACCTGTATGTCGAGTGTTCCAGAAACATCAAGGCCACCAGTGCTGGACCACCAGAGGGTGCCAGGAGAAGAACAGGACGGAGTGAGTCAGAAAAGAAGCAAGTCAGACTGCGCTGGGCTTTGTATGGAGCAGCCAGGAATAAATATTTACCAGGCACCTCCTACACGCCTGGCACCTGACATGCACCATCTCATTGGAGCCTCCCAAAGACCTGGCAGAGGCATTTTATGACCTGTGTTTTTCAAATGAGGACCACGAGGCTCAGGGAGGCGCTTGCCATTGAGCTTGTGTTGGGGCTGGATTTGAATAAGTTACCCGATGTTGACATCTCATTTAATTCTCCCATCCACACCGAGTCCTCAAACCACAGAAGCAGAACAAGGCCCTCCTGGCTGGCTGTGGACCCTCATTCTTGCCTTATGTGTAAAAGAATCACGGGCCCACCAGGGGCGGTCAGCATGGGGCAACCTCAGTGCCAACATTCCAGAGGAATGAAGCTCATCGGCAGGGATTCTCCGATGTGCGCACAGCCAGAGCAGCTCCCAGGATGAGCCAACAGTTCTCCCAGGTCCAGCCCACCCTCCCATCCTCCGCCTGCTGCTGAATGACGCTTCCAAAACTCGGATGTAGCAAAGCCACATTCCTAGGCTTAAAACCCCTCACCAACTTCCCACTGTCCATTGAATAATGCCCAGAGTCCTTCCCGCAGCCCGTAGGCTCTTGGCGAACCAGCATCTGCTTTCTTCTCCAAGTTCTTTTCCAGCCACACTGAGCTTTTTCTGCTCCTTTTGCCTTCAGGACTTTGCACATGCTAGTCCCTCCTCCTAGAACAAACACCCTTTCCTGAGCTAATACCTCTTGGGTCTCAAGTCAGATGTCACTTATTGCACGGTAGCCTTCCCCATCCTCTCAAGGCCAACTTAGGTGCCCTCCAGCCTGCTCCATTAGCATCTAATTTCCTCACTCGGGAAACTCACCAGAGATCTCAAATCCCATCTACTGGAGTTCCTTGTGTCTCAGCGTAAAGGAATCGGACTAGCATCCATGAGGTTGCGAGTTCAAACCCTGGCCTCGCTCAGTGGGTTAAGGATCCAGTGTCGCCGAGAGCTGTGGTGCAGGTCGCAGATACAGCTCGGATCTGGCGTTGCTGAGGCTGTGGCGAAGGCTGGCAGCTGCAGCTCTGCCTCAACCCCTAGCCTGGTTTCTTCCACGTGCCGGGGGTGCAGCCCTAAAAAGACAGTCGATCACTAACACGAACGTCTTCAAGCCTCAGTTTCCTCACCTGTATGATGGGTCTACTCACTCCTCCTTCCCTTGCTTGTGGAGATTATTGAAGCACTGGTGAGATGGAAGACAGTGCTGAGGGCAAACAAGGAGTGGGCAGCACTAAGAGCAGCCGCTAAAAGGGAAATCTGAGGGCTCCAAAGGCAGGCTGCACTTAATGCAGATTTTCCGGGTGTCATTTCGAAATGCAAAGCGATGTCAAATCACTGTTGTTAACAGGAACTGACATGGTGTTGTAGGTCAATTATACTTCAAAAACAAACTTGTAGAAGACACGATCAGATGTGTGGTTACCAGAGGCGGTGGTGGGGAGGAACTGGATGAAGGTACAAGCCTCCAGTGCACAACCCGGTAAAGGTAACTAACACTACCCATCTTATATTGGAAAGCTGCTAACCGTAAATTGTAAGAGTTCTCATCACAAGGAAAAAGGGTTTTGTCCTCTTTCGTTTTACATCTCTATGAGATGATGGATGTTCACGGAACTTGTGGTGATCATTTCAGGACTCATGTAAGTCAAATTATTGTGCTGTACATACTAAACTTTTTCAGCATTATAGGTCAATTTTATCTTAATAAAACTGGGGAAAAAAAGAAAAAAAAGTGCCCATGTATCAGCCCCACCACTCAACATCCATAAAAGCTCTTCTCATCTATTGTCCAAAAGCTAAACTGGAAAAACAAACAGAGGCCCCCACAGTGGGTGCTTGGGTTTGATGGCAGCGAAGAGAAAAGCGTCTAATCCCGATCATCACCTTCTCTAATCCCAATCATGCTGCTGACCAAACCCAAGTTAAAACCTGATAAACAGCAGCACTGGTTCCCCCAACTCGCTCTGCTCCAAGGAGGGGTCCAGATGGCACGTGTTCCTTTCCCGGACAGCGGCTGCTGTCCCAAAGCCTGCGGACCACAAGGAAGGGGAGGAAAACTCGAGGAGGCAGTGACTCTCACATGACGAGGTTTTCAGAAGAGAAGCAAATTGTTCTGACGGTCCCATGACATCAAGAGTGAAGGCACGAGAGAAAAATCGGGGAGGCAGAAGGAGAGTCGGGGAGAACAAAAGCAGTCCTGATCGCTGAGGAGGCTTGCCCCAGGCGGTGACAAACCATCTCGCAGAAAACCAACCACTTTGGAAACTTCCTAGATCACAGAGGCATCAAAGGACAAATGCAAGCCTAGGAAGGAATAAAGGGAGTGGGGCCATCAGAAAGCCTGTGCCCACTTCCCTCCCAGGGGAAAGATCTCCCAGCCTGTGAAGCTGCGGTCAGCAGACCACCAGGCCCAAGGCTGCTAACGCCCCTGCCTGGGCTGCTCCTCTTCTCGGGCTTCCTTCCCTCTGTGGTTGACTTGGCCTGTCATTTCCACGCTTTGCCTCCAATTTGCCCTGCTGCCACAGCTCTCTCTCCCTTTCACACAAGAGTCTAAAAGGAACACAGCATTCACCTTCTTCCTGAGTCCCCTTTATTGGGGGAAGATGAACGTCCTCCTTCCCTCAGCTGCTCATCGCGTGACGTTTTCTAAGCCTCGCACAATCTTGGCCATTTTTCTCTGTGCTGAGATCCTTTGCACACAGGAGATCCGTTAATCACGCTACTGTGCTCCCCCCACCACCAACTCCCCGCCCCCCCCCCCCCCGGCCCCAGTCAAGCAGGCATTCTCCATACCGTGCACATAACACAGGGCTCAAGGAGTGAAGTCACCAGAAAGTCCCTCAACCAGAAAGTGATTTGAATCCAGGGCTGTAAGATTCTAAAGCGGCTGCTTCTCAGCTTTCATTACACCACCAAGCCACCCCCGCCCTGTCCCACAGCTAGCTAGGCACAAAGACGAGACCAGACCCGGGGGTCCTGATTCCCAGCCTGGCTGTGTTTCTGCCCTGCTGTTCCTCCTCCTGATGTCCTACTTTCTCCTTTGCCGTTTCGTGTGAGTGACACGCACCAGCCCTCAAAGCACGGCATCCTGGTCTTTGCACAACTTGTTAGGAATAGGAAAATGACTGCCCTTTGGGTTTGTTTTATGGCCAGACATGGAAAAGAGAACAAGCACTCTTCTCGTTGAGGAAAAAAGGCACCTGTGTCAACATGCCAGTGTTTATAGGTGCCCATCAGCCTCTGAGAAAGGAAGCGATCCCAGGATCCAGAAACCATTACTAAAAGGAGCTTCTTTGTGTGTTTAAAGTCAAGCAGAATCAGAATTTCTTATAGAAATATGTTTATCTGGACAGCAAACTTTGTCCAGAGCACTGTCCTGAAACAATGCTCTAGGAGCCTTTTGTTTCAGCATATCTATGCCTGTATCGCTCTATTAAAAACATGTAAGTTACTCAATCTAATGTGTTGCTTACATTCAGCTTCTTGAATGGAAAGAATAATTGTCTTGCGACTAGTTCAGAACAGCTTCTCAAAAAGAGTATGAGCTGAATGGATAAATCAAATGAACAAATGAAATGAACCTATGAAGAAGTGAATCAAAGAGTCCAGAAGGAATAAGAAATCCAAGAAGTCTCTAGGCGTTCCCGTCGTGGCACAGCGGAAACGAATCCAATGAGGAACCATGAGGTTGCGGGTTCAACCCCTGGCCTCGCTCATGGCATTGTCGAGAGCTGCGGTGTAGGTCACAGATGCGGCTTGGATCTGGCGTGGCTGTGGCTGTGGCTGGCAGCTCGAGCTCCAATTAGACCCCTAGCCTCGGAACCTCCATATGCCCTAAAAAGGAAATAAATAAATAAAGGAAAGACAGAAATCCAAGAAGTTTCTATGTCATTTCTTCCATAGAAAAATCAAAATGGACAGGCACCGTCAAGATCCTCACAAGCTTTTGCTTTTGTGAGGCTTCTTGCCAAGGTGGAAGCCTTTGTTCAGTGACCTCTTTCAGCTCCAGGCTGATGCAGCGGCAAACATCTCCCGCTGCCTGACCTGATCTCAGACTAAGAGCAAAGAAGGTGGGGAGAAGGAAAGAGGACTCATGCGTGACCATGCTCCCTGCCCCTCAGCCTCACATTCGGACCTAACCACGATGTCTCTGGACTTCTGAAAAGCTCACCTTCTGCCGTTCCTAAGCAGCTGAGACCTACGGTACCGGAGGAATGAAATGGTTTAATCCAGCCCCATTCAAGGGCGGGTAAGGAGCCCTGTGAGGAAGACATCCCACACAACTAACCCTCGTACAAGTGCTCCCTTAAGTACTCATAACCACGGTACCAGCCAAGTGCCAAGGGCCACAGGGATTCAGGAAGGAGGGAAAATGAGGAGAGCCTTGCAGGGGGAGAAGGAGGGATGGTGCTGCTGTGGCTGTGGTGTGGGTCCCAGCTGCAGCTCCAATTCGACCCCTATAGCCCGGGAGCATCTATATGCCATAGCTGTGATGCAACAAGGTTTATCTGACATCACGTGGAGCTGCTATAAAAGCCAACATCATCGTGGGCTCTTACTGGTTACATAGCTTGGGAAACACCAGGAGTCTCATCTCAGTTCAAAACGCCAGAAGCCTCCTCTCTCCTTGGAACGGCAGCAGGTACCACCGTCCCACCGTCGGGGATCTCGATTCTGGGAGAGGATACGTTGTATGTTCCCTGAGTTGTAACGGCATGCACAGTCCCCTGCCCCTCCTCAGAGAGCTTATATTCTGGAAGGGGGACAGATGCTGAACAAGCCCAAGGAGTCCTACAACGCAGAAGAGCAAGATGCTATAAAACTTTTAACCAGGCACCTTAATGCAGTCTTGGGGGCCTTAATGCAGTCTTGGAGGCTTCCTTGAAGAACTGTGACCTCTATCAGCTGTGACCTCTGCAGGGATATCTAGATGCGGAATTCCATCGCTTTAATGTTGTCATTGCTTGTATCCAAATCTGGCTGATGAGCAGCAGATTCCCAGACATTTCTTATGACCTACCAAATCAAGATCTTCTGGGCTGGGGCCCAGGAATCTGCATTTTCTAAAATGTCCCCACATGATGTTTGGCCAGGTTTGGGAATTACAGCTATAAAGGATTCGCTATGGCCGATGACTTAGTTAAAGAGCAAAGCAATCAAAGTCAGGCACGTTCGTTTGTACATCAATTGTTCTCCGGCTATAACAAGAGCAAACACAGAAATAAGGTAACAGCCGAATCATGGAGTCATAACCAGCTCTTTGTGCAGATGAGGGAAGCTGAGACACAGAGGGGTTGAACTACTTTCTTAAGGTCACACAACTACCTAATCCCAGAGCTGAGACACCCAGAGGAGACACCTTCTCGGACACAGTTTCATCCCCAATAAGGATTTGCCAAACAGGCTGATAAAATGGGTTGAGCTGCAGTTCACAGCACCCCTGCTGAATCCAGCCCACTGATAACAACAGGCACTACAGATGAATTCTAGATTTAATTATTTTCTAGGTTTCAAATTCAGAGGAAGGGAGGGCAAGAACCAGCTGATTTATTAACCAGGCTGGAATTAAACCCAGGACCATAAAGTTAACTGAACTGTAGCAATCATCCACCCCGACTTTAAAAGACTGGGTAAACCCTCACTGTTGGTACCACCCTGTCCATTCCTCCTGGGCCTGGCAGTGAGGGACTGTCTCTCCAAATGCACGAACTCAGGGGTTCCCAAACCTGGCTGTATATTAGCATCACCTGCAAAACTGAAAAAACCAAACCAAACCCATATTCTGGCCTCTTCCTTCCTCCCATCCCTCCCCCACCCCATGCCAGTGATGCTGGTTTAACTGGTCTGGGGTCAGACCTTACCTGAGATATTTTTTTGAAGCTGCCCAGGGGGTTGGAAAGTGCAGCCAGCATTGAGGCCACTGAGCTCACTGGTCTTCTCCTCTTTCTGTCCCCTGCTCAGATCCAAACGGAGGGGGAGGCAAGCAAGGGGCCCAGGGCACAGAATTCAAGGAGGCAAAACACCCTGTATTGCAGGGCCCGGAGAGCGAGGCCCCCTCACCAGTGAGGCACCCAGGGCACAGCATTAAAGGAGACCCTCACTCTCAGGGTACAAGTGCAACCCCAGCACTGGTAACGACAAGGTCTCCATAGATTTGTGTGCTCTGGGTGCCTTATGTGCTGTGCCCTAGGCCCAGACCTGCTCAAACCCCTCAGGTCAGGCCATTAATTATCCCATCAGAGACACAGCATTCCTACCATGAGCAAGGTCTTCCCTGCTGCTCTCCATCCTCTAAAGTTTTGTTGTGAAGCAGCTACAGGTGAATAACACCGACCAGAGCCTTAACCATACCTCTTGACTTATGAGGCTGCTGTGATGGAGGAGGACACACTGGTTTTGGAGTCAAAAGACGATTGGGTACAAATGACTAGGTGTAAAATAAATAAGATACAAGGATGCACTGCACAGCACAGGGACTATAGTCACTATTTTATAAGGACTTAATAGGGAGTACGACTTATAAAAGCAGTAAATCACAAAGTTGTCCATCTAAAATCAGTTTAATAAATTAACTATGCTTCGATAAAAAATAAAGCAAAATCCTTACCCGGTAATTCAAAAAATACATACATATATATATACGATGGGATGGAAAGGGGATTGATCTCCCATCAGTCCGTGGGTAGTTCCCCTAAGGATCTGGGTTTATTCTCAGTCTGTGCCATGGAAGCCGCAAGACCCACCTCACAGGGTTACTGTGAGGACGACACCAGGCTGTGGGTTCAATGGCCTGGGACCTAGTACGTACCTCATCAACACCGTCCACTCTAAATCGTCGGCATTTCACCAGCTCAATCGCCTTCTACACAACTGAGGTTTGGTCGAGTATTACTGCTGCTGCTTTTTCCATTTTCATTATTAGACTATCTCTCATCCTCTAACCTCCCACCTCCTGCTAAAAAGGAGTCGAATTCCTGGTTTCTTAAAACACACCCGGCCTGCCCAGATGCCACTGAGTAGATTAAAAAAAAAAATCTAGACTAGGCATTGGAGTTTGGCAAGAGGGAGGGTGAGTAGGAAGATCCCATTTTGGGTTTTTTTTCCCCAGTTTTCTTGAAGTGCAGATCGCTTTTTAAAACTACCAAAATTCCTCTCAATCTTCTCATCTTCAGCCAGGACCTCAGCTTCTGAAAATCAGAAGTCGAGAGCCGGACCTCTCAGCCTCTGGTTCTACATGAACTGCCCTTCTCCCATTTTGCTTCCTTCCGCCGTGGGCAGTGAGGTGCCTGGGCGTCCCGTGTTCCCAGCACCCAGCATGGTGCCTGTCACACAACAGGCGCCTCCCTTACTGAATAAAGGGAAGAAAAATGAGATTATAGGGACAAAAAGGTTTAACAACTTATCTTCTGCAGATCTTCTCCAAAGATGTCCACATCCTAATTCCTGGAATTTGTGATAAGGCACCTGATAAAAGAGATTCTGCAGATGTGATTTTTTTTTTTTTTTTTTTTTTTTGGTCTTTTTAGGGCCGCACCTACAGCATTGGACGTTCCGGGACCAGGGGTCAAATCGGAGCCATAGCCACCGGCCTACACCACAGCCATGGCACTACCAGGTCCGAGCTGCACCCATGACCCATGCCATACCTTGTGGCAACACTGGATCTTTAACCCACTGAGCAAGGCCAAGGATTAAACCTGCATCCTCATGGATGCTAGTCGGGTTCTTAACCCGCTGAGCCACAACGGAACTCCGGAACTCCGGAACTCCGCAGATGTGATTTAAGTTAAGGATCTTGTAATGGGGAGATTATCCTGGATTATCTAGGTAGATCCAATGTGATCACAAGGTCCTTATAAGGAAGCAGGATGGCCAGATAGAGAGAGGGGAGATGTGAGATGAAGACGGGTTGGAGTGATGTGCTTTGAAGATGGAGAAAGAGGTCATGAGCTAAGGAATGCAGCCTTTAATTACTGGGAAAGGTGTGGAGATAGAGTCTCCCCTAAAGTGGCCAGTAGGAGCTCAGCTCTACCAACTCCTTGATTTTTATCCTGTTAGACTCATTTCGGATTTCTGACCTCAAGAACTGCAAGACAATAGACATGCATTGTTTCCAGCCACTAAGTTTGTGGTAATTTGTACTGCGGTCATAGGAAACTAAGAGAGGCTGAGGACAGATAATGTGCCTTATTTGCCGCCAAGCCCCCACCCAGCCTGATGCCCAGAACTCTGTTGACTAAACCCATCCGCATAAGCAACACCAAGCGGGGGGTGCTTCCTCCTCCTTACCTCACAGCCACTCAGCTGCCAGGTTCAGCTGACGGAACCTCTGCAGTCGCCTCCGCTCAGCCCTTGCTCTCCTTTCTACCACTCATGCAGACAGGAACAGGACCATGAACTGACTGCAGCTTCTTTCGTTCCTGGTTCACCCTCACTTCTGGCGACTGTACACAATCCTGCTAGACTCATATTCCAAAGCCCCACTTTGAGCACGCCACACCTCAGTTGAAAAACCTGGGGCGTTCACTCTGTGATGCAGCAGGTTAAGGATCTGGCATTGTCTCTGCGGAGGTGCAGGTTCAATCCCTGGCCTGGTGCAGCGGGTTAAAGGACAGGCCGTTAAACTTCCATATGCCAAGGTATGGGCAAAAAAACCCCAAAACCAAAAAAACCACCCCAAAACTAGAACCCTTCCCTTGCCCTCCCCTGATGGCAGAGCAAGTCCAAATTCCTGGCAAGTACTCACGTACACCTCATCCCAGGCTTGCTACCCAATCTTATTTTTTATGGACCCTTTCTGGTCCCATGAGTTCCAGCCAAACCACTCCTTAATATCTGCTCCACACCATCACCAGACCTTTGTTCTTGCTGTTCTCTTCACCTTGAATGTCCTTCTCTTACATCTGCACACATCCAAACCTTACCCGTCTCTCAAGTCCCAGCTTAAACGACACCTCCTCAAAGAAGCTGCTCCTGCAGCCCCCTTGTCCCCTCACCACTATCCCTTCCATGGACTGACAATAATCACTTCTTTCACTGAACCTCAGAGCTCTGACCTGCACATCTCTCACCTGAAGTAAGGAAAGAGTGCAGAGAGACCTGAGTAGTGTGACCTTCTTGCGCAAGTTACTGAGTTCTTCAAGCCTCGGACTTCTCATCTGGAAAATGGGTATCATACCTGTCTTGCTGGGTTGCTGGGAAGATTTAAGCTCATGTATAGGTACCCAACACAACAAGTATTCATTAATTACATAAACAATACAGAAACATATATATATATATATATATGTTTATAAATTCCCACTTCTAGACTCTAAAGGAAGGATTTATGTCCACTTCATTTGGGTAGCTACCATGCACACGGCAGTTAAAAAGAACAACAACGAAAACATTGAGTAAGTCACTGAAGTATTGGGAGCATCTCTTCAGGCTTCCTGTTCTGTATAATAAGGATGCCCGTATTTTCCTCCATTTCAGAGAGAAGGGGAGAAGTATGCTTACTCTCTTTTTGATCATCAATGTAAGCCTTTTCTTTTTTTTTTTTTTTTTTTTTTTGGCGCTCCTGTGGCATACAAAAAGTTCCTGGGCCAGGGATCAAACCCGAGCCACAGCTATAGACATGCCAGATCCCCAACCACTAGGCCATTAGAGAACTCTTTTTTCTTTTTTTTTTTTTAATGTTAGAATTCTGAAGATGGAAACTTTGTAAGACCCACGTTCTTTGGTGAATGCCTCTAAACGACTATTCATGCCAACCAACGATAATAAATGAGTATATCATTTTCATTAGCCTAAGTTATACATTGTTACCTTAATGATTTTAATGTTCCTGAGTTCTAGCTTAGAAAAGAGCTGTTGTTCCAGAGCCAGCGGGACAAAGTCCACTTTCACTCCCTCGTGTCTAGAAATCCCACGCTGGAGATGATCCTTCATTCCTCAGTTGGGTATGCAACAGAATTACCTTCCTTTAAAGGCATTCCTTAAACCGCTTTTGTGCGAGAGGAGAAACTTGGCCTTTTATTTCTCAATCTAGTTGGCAGCATCATGAAGAGGAAAGACCATGAGATTTAAAGTCATAAAAATCTGGTTTTGAATTGAGTCACCCACTCGGTTACTAGCTTGGTGACCACAAACAGCACTTACCTGAGTCTCTGTTTCGGTCTTTCTAAAACTGAGACTAATCACTGCCCACCTCCCTTGTGGAACCACTACAGGGGGCCAAGGAGCCCATGCCTGGAAAGATAGTTGGTGAACTGCAACATGCTATACAACTGCATTTACCCATTCACCTTCTAGCACAGCCCAAGCTCCAGACACCCATGAGACTGGATAAGAGGTTCACAGTACATTCTAGAAGAAATGAAAAATGCCTTCACTTTACCTGCCTGCATAGAGTCCTTGAGACACAATAGAGAGTAGTGCCCTAACTGCAGATGCCAAATAACCACAGGCAAGCTCCCCTCACGGGACGCTTCAGGAACATCTGACTGGGTATCTGCAGAATGTTCTGAGGTGACAGTCCTGGGTGAAAGGTGCTATTCGGCGTAACTACCATGTACTGAGTCGGCACCACCTCTACCCAGGCATCCTGCAGGACTCCAGCTCCATGACATCCCTGAATCTTCAAAACCCATCCTTTGAGGTGGTTGTTGTGATCCAGAAGGACCTTCACCGTGATTGAGGAAGGTGTGAGAAATAATCAACCACATCTAAGCCAGTGCTTACCATTAACTGGCGCTTAACATTTAAAAAAAAGGGCAGCACTATCCCAACTCCAACCTAGTTTTCCCCACACTCTAGTTCCTTTATTTATTTCCCAGGACAGGCTGACTCCGACTCGGCACAATGCCTCACGGAAGGGTAAGAGCCCTAATGAGCAAATCTCATGAAAAATTCAGCTGGTCTTTTGGAGAAAAACAGCTGGGGTTGACCTTAAGAATTCCACTAATTCCCCCTACCACACAATCTAAAAATAGCCAAAGAGCATTTCTAGCTAGCGATGGCCTTTCCTTTAAAGGACATAATATGCAAAAAGGCATGCTGGGGTCATTAGCCCAAATCATGCGGTCCCCACGATAAATCCTTGGTCATATGTTCCTATGAGAATCTGCCTTCACAGGGTCAACACTGGAATTTCGCTGCAAAGGCTCCGTGCCCCCTGCTTCCCAGGCACCAATGGGGCTACATAAAGATGTACGTTATCAGCCACTAACTACCTGTGCGACCATGGGTCAGTCAATTTCCTTCCTTTGGACTCAGTTTCCGAATCTGTCAAATGAAATGCTAGACTCTGACCTCCAAGGTCTCCCCTTCTGGTGTAAGACCTTGTGGGAGGTCCATTCAATGGCTCCTCATTGCCTTCAGGAGGAAATTCAAAGCCCTCAGTGTTACAGGGGCCCCTCTAGATCTGCCTCTGCCTTCCTCTCCAACTCCCCCCCCCCCCGCCAATCATACCTGATGTTCCTTAAATTTACCTCTGCGGGGGACGTCCTTCCCAGTTTTTTGTTTGTTTGTTTGTTTGTTTTGTCTTTTCTAGGGCCACACCCGCGGCATATGGAGGTTCCCAGGCTAGGGGTCTAATCGGAGCTGTAGCCACCAGCCTACACCAGAGCCACAGCGACGCCGGATCCGAGCCGTGTCTGTGACCCACACCACAGCTCTGAGCAAGGCCAGGGATCGAACCCACAACCTCATGGTTCCTAGTTGGATTCATTAACCACTGAGCCACGATGGGAACTCCTTTTCCAGCTTCTCAATCTCTACCAAGTCACAGTCCTGGTATCACCTCCTCTGAGAAGGTGAGTCTGGCCCCTTCCTTGCAAGTTGGTTAGTCTTCTGCTCTGTGGACCCACAGGCTGCTGTATTACACAGCAACTGCCTGTATAACTCTCAGTCTCTCTTACAAGGGACCTGAGCGCTCCTTGAAGGTAGAAACGCCACGTCCACCTCCTCTGTGTTCCCACTACCCGACCTGCGCCTGCTGTTCAATGTTTGCCGACATGGTACCAAACTCCACCGAGGTATCACATGCATTTTAAAGTGTTCTTCCAAAGGACCAGAATTTTTCTAAAGGAGTGTTTTCTCTATGCAAGAAGGAAGACAGTAAACTATCTCCAAGCCTTTGCCTTATTAGGAAAAAAACATATATAGCTGTTTGGAATTGTGACATCATTTTTGTGGCGTTGAAAAATATACACTGCATTGGTTTCTGAGAAACCTCTCTTTAAACGAACTGAACCACATCTTTTAAAAAGGAGCTTTAAATTTAGAAATGTTGTCCAACTTGGTGGGGTTTGGTTTTTCGGGTTTTTCTTTTAACCGAGGAAGGAAAATCTCCCCAAGAGATAAATTATACAGTAAGCTTGCTTAAAATTGTCAGCCAGGCCCTAGAAAGTCATTGGAAAGGCAACAAGAAAGAAGGTGGCCTTGTATAGAAAAGCAAAATACCTTCTTAACCATTAATAATACTGGAAGGTGTGTGTGTGTTACTTAGTGTGAAAACTAAGTTAATGCAATTAATACGTAGAACTTGGACTTGATGGAGACGTTAGAGAAGAAGCCAACACTTCATCTTCCTTTAGTATCTTCCTCCACGCTTACATACATTACATCACTGGAAAGCCAGCAAAGCTGGCAGTATTGCGTGTTTTACAGATGAGGAAATTGAAGTTCCCAGAGGCTAACGGACATCGAAACTCATATTGCCTCGAAGCTGCAGAGCTGGAATATAAACCAAATCCGAAATGCTGTCCAACACACCAGGAAGAGGTGGTAAAGACGGAAGGAAGACCCGGGCACACAGGTACGCTATGAAGGAACCAAAGATGCAAAAAGGAGCCGGGGTTTCTTTCCCTCAAACCTCTACATACCCCAGACCTGAGCCTGCAGTGGAATGAATGCTGTTAAACTTGAAGTGTAACACAACTAGTTACGAAGGGATTTTTACTCCTTATGTGATCTGACGTATCAACACATACAAACGCCTACACTGCGGGGAGCAGGCAGGGAGTCTGCTGTTCCAGCAGCAGCAGATCTGTTTGTCCTAAACCCTCCTGAACAACAAACATCTTGGCCCTGATCTAGGCAAGAGCTTTAGAGTGTTAGTCAATCCTGAAAACACCTTCCGAAGGCAGGCAACACCGATCACTGCCACTTCGTTGTTCAGGGTCAGTCTGGAGGAACAGCCAGAGACTGGGGTTTTGGTTCTCGCTCAGCCAGGAAGGACTGAAACCCTTGGGGAGTTCACGCCCCTCTCTGGGTGACCTCACCTATGAGATGAGGCCTTTGGTCTCGAATCGCTTAGATACCTTTCAATTCTATCATTTTTTTTTTCCCTCATGAGCATAAAATCAAATGATCAGAATGAATTCCAACACCACTACCAAGCTAGCTGGGTGAGAAAGAGGGTAGAAAAAGATTATTGGAGGGGGGAGATGTCATCCTGCTGCCCAGTGCAAGATGCCTTTGCAGAAACGAAACATCCTTCATAAGCCATACCGAGGGAGAGAATGATAACTAGGATGATGGGATATAAAAGTTAATAGACGTTATCCTTCCCTTCTTTCTGTCTCCCTCCTCTTTTCCTCTCTCACCGAGAGTGTCCCCTGTTTGGGATGGGGGCAGGCACTACAGATAGAGCTATTAAGTAGTAAAACCTGGTTCCTGCTGCCAAGAAGATTCTGACTCCCAGCCACAACAAGAGCTCCCCTGTGTACAAGACTGGGGGTTTACACCACACTCGGGAATATGCGCTCTTCGCAACAACCGGAGGGCAGGTAGGAACAAGCATCATCATAATCCTTTTGTTGATGTGAAAACTGAGGTTCAGCAATGTCAAGTGGCTTGTCCAAGGGCACACAGCTGCTAAGTGACAGAGCTGGGAAGAGAACACATTTGCAAAGAACAAAAAGGACCACAGATGAAGGGGTATATTTGTGTCAATTGTGTTGAGTGGGAAAGTGACAAGATCAGGGCAAGAACTGGGAAGAGGTGAAACTTGAGTGCAGCTTTGAATATGAGGTAAGAGTTAGACAATTCACATCCAATTCACTGAGTTCAATGCAGAAGGCAGCAGAGCACTACATTAGAGGGGGGAGTGCAGAGAAACAAAAGGATGTCCATATGTATGTGTACACAGGAGCGTGCCGCCTTTCACTGAAGAAGTAGACATTCTTAGAAGTTCCTGTTGTGGCTCAGTGGTAACAAACCCGACTAGTATTTATGAGGACACGGGTTCAATCCGTGGCCCTGCTCAGTCGGTTAAAGGATTTGGCACTGCCACAAGCTGTGGTGTAGGTCACAGGGGTGGCTCGGATCCCCAGTGCTGTGGCTGTGGTGTAGGCCAGTAGCTACCGCTTCAATTCGACCCCTACCCTGGGACTTCCATATGCTTCAGCTGCGGCCGTAAAAAGCAAGCAAGCAAGCAAGCAAGCAAGCAAACAAAAACCAAGTAGGCATTCTTTAGCCACCATCAGAAGTCAGTATGTGTGGGCTCTGAGCATTTTTCTCAGGTGCAGCAATGGGTGGCCCTGAGCCTTTTCCCTTGGCACCCACAGTAACGATCAAGGAAAGGGCCCTGTGGCATTAGGGGTATGGGATCTGTACCCACAGAGTGCAGATCCTTGACCTTGGCACTCCTGACCATGCCGGTAACTACCCGAGCTGAGTGGCCTTCTCAGTCAGGTATTCTCCGTGAGTGTGACTTGTCACATGCTTGTACAGCCAGCCGACCTTCCTAAACTGCATTCACTGCTACTCAGGTTCAAGAATGTAATTAATGAGCAACCTGGACTCGCTGCTTGAGGTGGGAAGGAAGAGGAGGAGAATGTCTGGCAAAGATTTCAAGGTGATGACAGAGCCTCAAAATTACATAAGACCTTAATAAAACAGGCCCAGGCCCTGCATATCACAGTGGAATTTAAGCTAAAACATAGGAACTGGAGAGATTGTGGATTCGGGTCCTTAAGAGAGAAGGAAAGAGGGAGATTAAAGTCAAACCAGGGAGTTCCCGTTGTGGCGCAGTGGTTAACGAATCCGACTAGGAACCATGAGGTTGCGGGTTCGATCCCTGGCCTTGCTCAGTGGGTTAAGGATCCGGCGTTGCCGTGAGCTGTGGTGTAGGTTGCAGAAGCGGCTCAGATCCAGCGTTGCTGTGGCCCTGGTGTAGGCCAGCGGCTTCAGCTCCGATTAGACCCCTAGCCTGGGAACTTCCATATGCCACGGGAGCGGCCCAAGAAATAGCAAAAAGACAAAAAAAAAAAAAAAAAAAAAGTTAAACTACAGACCTTTTTGGGGTAGGGAATTTAGGTGACAGGATTTCTATGGTTTACTCTTCATAAATTTTTTTTTTTTTTTTTGCTTTTTAGGGCCACACTTGTGACATAGGGATGTTTCCAGGCTCCCAGGCTAGGAGTCAAATAGGAGCTACAGCTCCCGGCCACAGCCACAGCAACATGGGATCTGAGCCATGTCTGTGACCTACACCACAGCTCATGGCAATGCCAGATCCTTAACCCACTGAATGAGGCCAGGGATCGAACCCATATCCTCATGGATCCTAGTCGGGTTCGTTAACTGCTGAGCCATGAAGGGAACTCCCCTCTTCGCAGAATTATCAATTCTATTTCTCGCTACTGAGACTTTAGGAAACTCTCCAGAATTCTGATTCCAATCTTATTTCATCAGGTAACATTCCAAACAATACCTATTTCATCAAAGGTTCTGAGATGAAATTCACAGGTATAATGCAATACAAGGTATGAAGAGATTAAACAGTCTGCCCCCTTCCCCAAGTAACCGGCTAGCAGTGAAGGCAGGGACTGAATGATGGTGGTACCCAGGAAGCGGTTTTGGAGTTTGAACTTGCAACTGAAAGTAACCCTTTCCAATCAGAGGGAAATTGAACCTTCTCTTCCACTGCATGAACTCAGCACTATTTGCAAAGTAGATACAATGACCAAAGAGAAAGAGCTCCAAGCTAGAGACCAGAGTCAATTCAGCATCTTTTCAGCCTTTCTGACAACTTGACCTCAACAGAAAGCAGTAAAGCCTTCCATACATATTCACCAATGGAGACTTAAAGACTTATCCTTGAGCAAGTGCCGAATAATGACTAAGCTTAGTGAGTAGCAACAAGAATACACACATATACACTCTATATACCTACCTATCCACTGATCTAAAATACAGTGTATGTATTTGAATACAGTAGTGTTTATATAATGAATATAGGCAATGTATGTATCTATTTCGTTCACAATCATCTGCAACCAATTTATGAAATACTGAGAACTTCTTGCCCTACAGCTAAACAGAGAAAACTAAGCTGGGGTGTTGCTAAGTAACTCTAAATCAGTGATGCCTAAGAAGGGGGTAAAATCAGGGAACTCTCCCCCAGAAAAGAATGTCCTAACAAAGCTTATTTTGGTTCAGATATAGTTGGTTTGGGCAGGGGGTGGGGGGTTGGTTTCAGAAGGGATTAATAGGATTATAGGTGACGCTCCTGCTGCTGTCATTATGAAGTGCCTCCATGTTAGAAGAGAGACATCAGCTGTCTCCCTGAAAACTCAGCCCAACACTGAGTTTATAAGAAAACTATCATTGTTATTCCTAGTCTACAGAGTAGCAACTGGAGTAACTTCACCCCCTTCTGTCTTCTGAAGTAATAATTCAT
Organism: Sus scrofa; assembly: GCF_054392235.1. Taxonomy (NCBI): domain Eukaryota; kingdom Metazoa; phylum Chordata; class Mammalia; order Artiodactyla; family Suidae; genus Sus; species Sus scrofa. The sequence continues at coordinate 19,739,417 of NC_139391.1, forward strand.
ACACAGATATGTGTATATCCAAGTATTTTATAGATATCAGTTACCTTCTACAACTGACAACAGAATTTCAAGTTTTCATTTCAAAAACTACAAACGTACAGGTCATAAATCTCCTTATTCTTTTTTTTCTTACTAGTAGAAGTAGAACTTAAGATAAATGATCAAGTTACAATAGAAAGCTCAAGGTATTTAGGGAAATTAATCATATCCATAACTTTGATTACAGAAGAAGAAAATGAGGGCTCATTTTATACATTTTTAATCTCAAAGGTTGACCAATAAATACCTCCTAAGGACATCACACACATGCCCTTAACAGGTACACTCCTCCTCAGAGAAGGGATGTGATTGCAGAAAACCTCAAAGTACTGGAAAAACAACACTATCATGGGAATTAGGCAAGGCCAGTCTCTCTTCGGCTCAGACACTCCTGAGCCGTGGGATAGTGGGCAAGTCACTTAACCTTCTGGGCCTTTGGTCGCCTCATCTGCAAAATGACGGCACTGAAAAAGATCATCTTTCTTTTCCAGCGGGGGATCTCATAGATCCAGCCAGAAAATACTCTGAGGCATACTAACGAAAGAACGAAATTCAGACCACAGCAAAACGAGGCTACAATGGATCACGGCCCCATAACTCACGCGTACACTTTGCATCTCATCTCGAAGCCCAGGATAACACCAGCCCAGTCTTGCAGGAGCAAGTTCACAGGGTCATTCAGTAGAACTCAGGCTCCTCTAAAGAGTAAGATGGGACAACCAAATTAAACAGCCTTTACTCTTGACAGTAAATTGCAAACGAGGCAAAATTAGTTGCTATTAACAGCAGCTATAAGAGGCGTTCCCACTGTGGAAAAGCGGAAACAAATCGGATTGGTATCCGTGAAGACTCGGGTTTGATCCCTGGCCTCTCTCAGTGGGTCAAGGATTCGGCATTGCCATGAGCCATGGTGCAGGTCGCAGACACAGCTCGGAGTCTGCGTTGCTATGGCTGTGATGTAGGCCAGCAGCTGCAGCTCCAATTCAACCCCTAGCCTAGGAACTGCTATATGCCATGGGGCAGCCCTAAAAAGCAAAATAACAACAGTCATAGTAATGATAGCTATACGAATATCCAAGGCTTACACACCATTTCCCACATGACAGGCTCTGTTCTAAACACTGCACATTATGAATTCATCAATTTCTCACAACCATAGACCAAGGTAAGCCTTTTAAAGATAAGGAAACCGTCTTAAAGAGACTACAAAACTAGTAAGAGGCTGTGCAGGACTCAACTTGGGCAGTTCCAGGCCAGCATCCAGGCTCTTGACCTCCATGAGACTCTAGGACAGTGGTGTCACAAAGCACAGAGCCATCCTCCAGGGGCCTGGGTTGTGGTCTCATAAGTCTTTGGCTCCTCCTGCCCCTTTCTCTCTGACTTCTGTGGGCTCTCTGGCTTGGCTCACATTCTAATCTCTGGCAGATTCTTCCCACAGGCTTCCTGGGACCAAACATCCCCAAGCAGCCCAAGGACAGGAGGCCCCGGGAGGCCTCCAGCAGCCCAACGTGGGCTCTTCAGCCACCACAGCCATGGCTCGTGTGTCCCACAGCAAACCTCTTGCTTGGACCTGACACCCTGTCCTGAAATCAGCCCTTGTAAAGCAACTGAAAACCCATCTTTCTTAACCCCAGGGAGAACTCTCACCGTCACCAAGAGATCCAGTCAGAGAAGAAAGGAAACATTTCCCCAGGAAAAGAATCGGATGCGCTCAGATAAATTGAGACTCGACTTTGGGAAAGTTTAATGGCAGAGATGGTGCAACACAATGATCTGAAAATAGAGCTTGGGCTTTAAGGGCAGCTTAACCACCACATGCCTCAGATTCCTTCTGCCTGATTCTTCCCTTAGGAAGGCTAAAGCCACCGAGAGGAAACAAAGAGTGTGGCGAACCTCATGAATGTGATGCAAAAAGAGAATGAAATAAACGGGGGGGGGGGGGAACAATCGTATCTCAAGATGGGATATTCTCCGCCTTACTGATTTTTCTTTCATCTTAGATACAAGAGAATAAAAAAAGAGAGAGTAAAAGACCAAGGAGATTAAGAAGCACTGGTCAGCCTGCAAGGCTTTTTCATTTCAAATTCTGGGTCCATAACGACATTCCTCCCCAAAATAGTAGCTTCCAAACGCCACTACTACAGGCTGAGATTCAAGGGAAAATAAATGACCTCACGGGGCTTAACTGTATTACATGTTCATTTCATTACATTCATGTATATCAGAAGCACAAAAAATCACCAGTCTTCCACATTCATTAAAAAAATATATATATATACCCCCAAAAGTCACCTCGAATTTTGAATTTCTTCCCACAGTTCCACAGAGCTGGTAAGGAGAGCAGGAAACCAGTTTCTGTCAGCCTGGGGGCTCACCAGTTACTCACACCACAGTCTTCTGTGCACAACACCACATCAGCATTTGCGTGCACGTAATGCCATATCTTCTGATTGGGATGTTACTTCTTATCTGATCCAATCAGAAGATGCTTCAAGGCCGTCAAGGAACAAGCGGGAGGTAAGAAAAGGGCAATCGGAGTCAAGAGAATCCACACCCTGTCCACACTGAAATCACAACTGTGTCCAATGTATGGTCCCTGCTAAGGGGAAAAGCACTTTGTGGCCCCCCAAAATCTAGAAGGCAAAACACCAATGAGGTCTACTCGGTGGGGTTCAGTCTCTCTGAGGACAGAGGCTTCTGTAATTCTGAACAAAACTCAAATGCAAGGGCATTTACTCAACAGAGTGGAATAAACAGACTTTCCGTATGGGCTCAAGCTAATAACGTAGTTTGTTTGAAAGCAGCTGGAAATAAACCCACTTCAGCGATGGAAAAGAGAAGGAAAATGGGGATTTCAACTTTCCCCTTACCCAGGCATGCTCTGGCAAAATGCCCAATATCTTCCTAGGCGTCAAAGTCATTGTCTTCCAGGTTTACGAAAAGAAAAGCAGATTTTAAAAAACTTCTGCAGAAATGTCTTCTACTCTTCTGCTTCCAAAATAATTTCCAAAACCAATTGGTAGGATTGTCAATGAGATTTTTAATCATCATGAAAAGTTATAGAAAGTCTGAATTAGTCTGGAAGAATCGGAAAGTAAAACCCCAAAAGGTTAATTCTTAGGGCCTGCCAGAGTTCACAGGAGCTTAAATGAGGCCCACACCTTGGACTTCTAGCTTGCTTTTCTCCAAAGAAGCCAGACATTGAGAGCCATAGGCCACCCAAGTCCAAGAGTCAACAAATGTAATGTTCGGTCACCTATTTTTTAGCAGAATGTAAGTAGTGCAAAAAGTACTTGTTGAATGAGTGACAAATGAAAGAATAAAATATCCCCAAGGAGTGACAGTGACTCCCGCTTCATGTTCTAAGGTTGGACCCAAGTATGCTACATAATTTCTACAGAGAGCATAAAAAAAAATCTTGTTCATGGCAGCTCTATTTATAATAGGCAGGAATTAGAAATAACCTGAGCCCTTCAACAGGTGACTATTTGAGTGTGATATATCCATACCATGGGATGCTACTAAGCAATAAGAAAGGAACAAACTAGAGATACACACAACAACCTGCATGAATCTCAAGGGGATGAGGCTGGATGTAAAAAGCCAGACCCAAAGGTTATGCACTCCAGGTCCATCATGTGACATTCCTGAAAAGGCAACATCATAGAAATGGAGACCAGAAGAGTGGTTGCCAGGGGTGAGATACGGGGATGGGGAGGCAGGAGGGAGCTGGAGATGGTTACAAAAGAGAATTGGGAGGGAGCTTTGCGGGGATGGAACCGACCAGTATAGGATATAGGGGATACCTGCGCTACAACCATTCCGAACTTTACACACCTGGTACGTACTAGAGTGCACACCTACGTGAGTAACGTGTACAACTGAGGAAATGTGCACTATATTGATATCATTATTCAGGTGTGATTATTATACCATAGTTGTGCAAGATGTCTCCATTGAGGAAAACTGGGTAAAGGGTATACCGATCTATTATTTCTTATAACTACATGAGAATCTAAAATCATCTTAAAAATTTTTTTTTCCGGAGTTCCTGTCGTGGCTCAGTGGTTAACGAATCCGACTAGGAACCATGAGGTTGCGGGTTCGATCCCTGGCCTTGCTCAGTGGGTTAAGGATCCAGCGTTGCTGTGAGCTGTGGTGTAGGTCGCAGACACGGCTCGGATCCCACGTTGCTGTGGCTCTGGCTTAGGCTGGCAGCTATGGCTCCGATTAGACCCCTAGCCTGGGAACCTCCATATGCCACGGGAGCGGCCCAAGAAATGACAAAAAGACAAAAAAAAAAATTTTTTTTTCCCATCTTGAAGCAATCTCTCCCCTGCCACCATCGGCATCACCATTGGAGACGCTGCATGTGTGTGTGTGGGTGTTAACACATCTTTCCTAACCACCTACATAGATCCCTCCCACCTGCAAGTGTGCCAGTTATTTTTATTACACAATCTACCTCCTCTTCTTACATTAAGGACAGATATTTCAGGACTCTCATCTCCCTATCGAATAAAAGCTCCTGAGTCAGGGCCCACGTCTTCTACCTTTCTGATACCCTCTCAGTGCCTGGCACAAAGCTGAACCAAGAGTAGAGACTGAATAAAGGTGTTTGTGAACAAAGAAGTGAATGGAAGAATGTATATATTCTCTATTCCTCAGAGTAGAACTGGATAAGCCAGCAATTCATAACCCTTTTATTCCAACTTTCCCAACTTCAGAAGGTCTATAAGACTTGTGCCACCTGCTCCCAAACCTTGCAGGCTTACAGTGAGGTCAGAGGTCACCTCCCACGGAGCCTGTGGGAGTAGCAGTGCTGATTATTTGCTGTGTGATCTCATGCCAGTTAATTCAGGTTTACTATTTGTAAAGGGCGGGGGGAGGCTATTTTTGCCAGCTTGCTATGTGAATGAGATGTGCTGTACATCAAAAGCCTGGCTCAATACCAACCTAAGTAGATACTCAATAAATGTTGTTATCCTTCCATAGATACTTCCAGGCACGAATGTTCACTTTGTGGTTCAGAATGGTGGCCAATTCTTAGCAGGTTTATATCTTTTCAATAGATAAGCAGTGTCCTTCAGCCAAAATGGCCATCATCATAAAGTCTACAAACAATAAGCGCTGGAGAGGGTGTGGAGAAAAAGGAACCCTAGTACACTGTTGGTGGGACTGTAAATTGGTGCAACCACTGTGGAAAACAGTATGGAGAGGCCTCAGAAAACTCAACATAGAACTACCATTTGATCCAGCAATCCCACCCCTGGGCGTCTACCCAGAGAAAACCACAACTCCCAAAGAGTTCATTGCAGCACTCTTTAAAATAGCCAAGACATGGAAACAACCTAAATGTCCATAGACGAGTGGATCAAGAAGAGGTGGTACATATACACAATGGAATATTACTCAGCCATTAAAAGGAACAAAATACTGGCATTTTTAGCAACATGGATGGACCTAGAAACTATCATGCTAAGTGAAGTCAGCCACACAATGAGACACCAACATCAAATGCTTTCACTGACATGTGGAATTTGAAAAAAGGACAGACTGAACTTCTTTGCAGAACAGATGCTGACTAAGACATTGAAAAACTTATGGTCTCCGGAGGAGACAGTTTGGGGGATAAGGGGATATGCTTGGGCTGTGGGATGGAAATCCTGTGAAAATGGATCATGATGATCATTATACAACTATAGATGTGATAAATTCATTTGCGTAATAATAATATTTTTTAAAAAAGCAGTGTCCTATTCACGTAACACCTTTCCCTAAAGATCAAACCCTATTTCCATTTACAATGGCAGAAGTCATGTGGACAAAGTGAATGGAGGCAGAGGATGGAGAAATGGGAAGAGACTAGTTCAAGTGGAAGATAAGGGAATTTCCAAGTAGCTTGTAGGACAGTGCACCCTCAGCCCCACTCTGCCCGAGACAAGTCACTGCGGAAGAAGGCTTATCTTGGGGTGTGCTTCATGCCTTGGTCCTGTCCAAAGGCAGCATAGACACCAGGGCAGGACACTCAAAAAGTCTGATTCCTAAGAATAGGGGGCTGGTGGCACTGAAGAGAAGGAGAAAGGGCCTCTGTTTGTTTTCTCTGTTGGAGAAGTGTTTGTTTTCAGGGTAAGTCTACTGCTTCCTTCTCAAGGTTGGGAGTGCCTTCGTCCATTCTTACCCAGAGGGTGATAACTTTCCCCCTAAGTATGCAGCTGTCTGAAAACATATTTGCTCTGGATGTGTCACTGTGTCATGAAGAGTTCTATGAGGAACACTTTACACATGGGTGTCTCCAAGCCCAGGCAGTGGAGTTATTTGCTGACCCATGAGGCAGAAATGGACAAACACTGGGTATGGTTCCAGGGTTCGGGTTTTACAAGAACACACTCCGTCAGCTGCTCCGTCATTCCGAGCCCTGACTGCACACCTGGCCTCAGCTAGAAAGTGAGGAGGAATCATGCATGACTGTGACAGAAGAGCCCCCCCGCCCCCACCCCCGACTCAGTGGGGCTCCTGCTCTGATTCTACACATCCCCACGTTGGCTTGACTGCTACCATCATGATCTTGCATGACACAACAGCACCTTTGGTCAAAGCCAAGGTCCTAAAATTAAAAAGATCGTCATTCCAGGCATATTCCCTACAACTAGCAGAAGCATATGAAATAGATGATAAAGATACGTCCTTGTTAGACAATAAACATGGTATATTCCATAGATTTCAGGGGGAAAAAATATGAATGTGCTGTCTGGAAGGATTATACATCCACAAAGCTTTATGAGTTCCACTCTCCTCCTTATTAATACAATGAATAATAGCATATACTCCCTAAGTAATTACTACATGCCAGGCACTATACAAAGCTTTTCAAAGAATCACCTCCTTTACCCTCTCAAACAACCTCAAAAGTAATGCAGACAATATTATTTCTATCTTATAGACGAGGGAACTTCAGCTTAGAGAGACCAAGCATTCAAAACCAGGACCATTTGATTCAGAACCACTGTTCTTGAACTTCACACCTAAGCTCCACTTCTCTGGGCTTGCTTGTTGTACAGAGAAGGCCAGGGCTATTATTGCTATTACTGAGCTGGGTACACGGTATTGATCCTTCAGACATGCTAGGTTGAACCAGACAAAATGGTTAATAAGCAAATGTTTTCACCCAGAGAAATGGCAATTCCACTGATTCAACCGAACACGATAACGAGACAGAGAGAAGGACACAGGCCTGGCCCCAGCACAGTCCCCAACTGGCTGTGAGACTTTGGGCACATCACCAGTTTTCACTTGCTCTATCCCACAAAGTGAAAAGGTTGCGCTGCATTTGTCCTTAAGCTCCCTTTCAGCTCTGCAGATGCTCAAGTGCTCTGCCCAGCAAAGCTGAGTCGTCTCCCTTCCCTTCTATTGAGAACAAGGGAAGGGAGAAAAGCACCATGACTCATTTGTTCAGCCATCATTTATTAAGTGACTACAACATGCCAAACACTGTGCTTTCTCTTCCGTTCTAAATTCGTCTGCACTTCAAGGACAGCTTCCTCTGATCCCTGGGCTCTCACGTGTTAGAGACTGAAAAAAAAAAGAAAAAACAGCTGGAGGATTCTTGTTTGCCTGCTATTTAGGGAAACTGGCATATGCCCTAGAGTGCTGGCAGCTCGTGCCCCATCCCAATTCCATAGCAAAAAGAAAACCAAAGGGCCCAGAAACTTCCAAGGTGAAGAGGTGAAGCCTGGTGTGGCAAAAGAAATGGTGCGTGTGGACAAACATGTATCTTCCCAAACGAAGAGCCCTCAGTAAATATCCTGGCTCACAGTGACCTCCAGAAAAAGATTCTTCTTCTTTCTGGACTTCACCAGCATCCCCCTGCAGAAAGACAGTCATCTAGCCCTCTAAGTTTAAAAAAAAAAAATCCAGAAGGAAGAGACTTCGGGTCTGCTGGGTAGAGCACAGGAGCCTCTCGGTCACAGCCTTTGCTGTGATCAAGGGTTAGGAGTTGAGGATGACAGGAAAACACCACCGGCAAGCCTATGGGCATTGATTCCACCTTGGCTGTGATACCCACTAGCTGTGTGAGCCTGGATTCATCAAGCTGCCTCTGCCTCAGGTTCCCCATCTATAGAACAAAGACTGGGATAGATGACCTCCAAGCACGTTTCCTATTCTAAAGGTTGAACCAGCCAGCCCTTTATCATCTAAGTTTTTGCCAACTAATCTGCCATCTGTTCCCTCTTGCACCGTCCACTGTGGACACAGCAAACAGCGCTTTTCCTGCTCGCCTACAACAGCTCTTCAAATACGCACTTGAAGACTCTTATGCCTGCTCCCTTCAGTCCCTCGCCTCTGGGCTTAAATCAAAGTCCTAGATGAAGTCGTGTGGCTGGCAAGATGTTGGCAGTAACTCATGTGAGGTCATATAGCTAAACTTGGAGCTCATAAATAAGGGAATACATGCGGCAAGAGTTGTTTGCTTTGCCAGTTTCATGAGACTGAGTAAAACTCATTTAACTCCCAACCTCGTTTCCTGGGAATTCTACCGGCTGTTAGAGGAATACAAAAGCTACAAGAGAAGGGGATTAAGAACGCTGACATGCTGACAGTCTGGCTGAGATCAAATCTACACACAGTATGTAACTGGTGAATTCTATAGGAAAGATCATTACTACGGGCTAAATTGGGGTACGTCCCAGTAAGAGTCAAAGGAAGCCAGATAAACAAGGTCAGATGGGATGGGGGTGGGTACAGTCTGTTCCAGCAAAAGCCTACTGCTCTGTAGCTCAGGCTCTGAATCACGGAAAAAGACACAACTCAGCAGGGAAGATATGACACCAATGCAGCCTCTAGCCTCTTCAAATTTGGGGTGACCCTCAGCTCTACCAATCAAGTGCCCTCAAGCCCTTCCAGGAGAGTTCAGAGAGGGTTATCTGACAGGACAGTGGAGGCCACTGACAGTCACAGGTCCTTTGCCCTCCTGTGTCCTCTTCCAAGTCAGAGTCAGGGCTGCTGACTTCCCTCTTTACCTGTGGCTTAACTTTTTCGCCCATTTAAAGCAAAACATCTCTGAATGGGGCTCTCATGAAATGTGTCACTTTAACTACCTTGAAGTCTCCAGAAGGGTTTTCTTTCCTCCTCAAACAAGTCCCTTTTGGAAACAATAAACGCAAGAGTCAAAATGATTTCACAAGAGGAGAAATCATCAAAGCAAATTGTTAATAAACTGCTCCCCCACCTGCCCAGGTTCTCCGTTTCAGAGCTTTTATTACATTTTCTTCTTCATTACAAAATACAAATACTTACAAGGAAGAAAGTACGTTGAGAACTATTAGGAATCAAATTCCATGTTTTAGAGATGAGCAGTTTTCTTTGTTTGCTCCCGGGATTTTGAATGATAAACCTTCTCCAAGAGACAGACATGGAGAAAAGTTTCAGCCACATCAAATTTTGAAAACATCCATGCAATGTCAACTGATATATCTCCTAACTGATGTTTTATAAACCTGTCCTTAAAAATCAAGGGCTTGCTCTCAACACTTTCTGTCATGGAAATTGTTCCAGAGGACAAATCAACAGGCATTTCCATGGTTGGGGCCCAACAGCTGTCAGGTTATTTAGTTCTGCACAAATGAAAAATCCTATGACCAAAAAAAGGTTGGAGAATCTGTGGCTAGAATCCAGCAAACAATTGGACTTCCACATTGTTCCAGTGGGTGCGCTCCCTCAATGCAAGCATGAACCCCACAAAATATTTGATTAAAAATAACTATGTGGTCCGAAAAACAAGTCCGGCACAAGTGGAAACATGTCAAAAGGAGAAGTTAGTGTTTTGCCATCCTTAATTAATGACGTTAGAGAACCAGTTAGAGAAAAGAGCTCACAGTTCCTCAACCCCCATGCTCCATCGAAAGACTCGGATATGCAGATGTAACTGTAAAAGACAAGAAAACAAGCACGTTGTCATGGTCACAGAATTGACCTTCCCATCACAAAACTCACAGGAATCTAAATTCCCAGGAGGCATCATGTCCCCCCACGAACTGGCCCCCCAGTGAGGGAACCAAAGTTTATCAAGTCCTTCCTGCTTGTTTGAGCTTGATTTCTAGTATTTTACCTGGTATTTGAGGGAAGAAAAAAATAATAACAGTATGTTAGGGGATAAAATACCAGAAGACGGAACATGAATTCTTATTTCTTTCTGATAAAAATTTAAATAATTGTTTGAGGCTTACATAAAAGTAAAAGAAAAGCAGAATTTCCAGAAATTGCTCCAGGAATTTATGGGAAGTGAAGCCTTCCACCTGTGCCTTACTTTTAATAAAATAAACAAGCAAACAGAAATACTAAGAAGTCGAGGGACTTTAAAATGCCTAGTTTGGAGTTCCTGTTGTGGCGGAAACGAATCCAACAAGAAACCATGAAGTTGCAGGTTCTATCCCTGGCCTCGCTCAGTGGGCTAAGAATTTGGAGTTGCCGTGAGCTGTGGTGTAGGTCACAGACACGGCTTGGATCCCATGTTGCTGTGGCTGTGGCTGTGGTGTAGGCCAGCAGCTACAGCTCCGATTCAACTCCTAGCCTGAGAACCTCCATATGCCATCAGTGCGGCCCTAAAAAGCCAAAATATATTTTTTTTATTTTTTAAATAGAAAAAATTAAAAAAAATAAAATGCCTAACTTCCCTCAAATGACTTTTGAGAAGGGTGCCGAGACCATTCAAAGGAAAAAAGAAGGTCTTTTCAACAAATAATGTTGGGAAAACTGGATATCCACATGCAAAAGAATGAAGCTGGACCCTTAATTTTTGGCCATACACAAAAATTAACTCAAAAGGGATCCGAAATCTAAAGCTAAGCCCTAAAACAAAAAATCTTAGAAGAAAACATAGGGCAAAAGCTTCATGACATTGACTTGGTGATGATTTCTTAACAATGATATCAAAGGTGCAAGAAACAACAAAAAATTAATTGAAATTCATGAAAACTGCTAAAATTTCATGCATCAAAATACTCTCAACAGAGTAAAAAGGTAACCCAAAGAATGGAAGAATATATTTGAAAATCATAAACATCTGATAAGGGGTTAATATCCCCATACTTTGAGAATTCATAAAACTCAACAGAAAAAAAAAATTACAAACTGGACATTGGATTTGATGGTTCTCCAAAGAAGATACATTAAACGGCCAATTAAGCACATGAAAAGGCACATTAGTGATCCCTGGGGAAATGCAAATCAAAACCAAGAGATACTTCCTAAGATCCATTAGGCTGGCTACTATCAAAAAAAAAAAACCCCCAAAACAACAAATGTTGGTAAGGATACGGAGAAACTGGAACCCTTATGCATAGCCGGTGGAAGTGCAAAATGGTATAGTAGAAAATAGCATGGGAGTTTTGCAAAAAATTAAAAATAGAATTACCATATGATCCAGCAACTCCACTTCCGGGTATACACCCAAAAGAATTGAAAGCAGGGCCTCGAACAGATATTTATACACCTATGTTCATAGCAGCACTTTTTGTAACAGCTAAAACAGGGAAGCAATCCAAGCGTCCACTGATGGACGAATGGTTAAGCAAAATGTGCTGTTTCTGAGCCTTGGAAGGGAAGGAGGGAGTTCCTGTTGTGGCTCAGAGGGTTGTGAACCCAATTAATATCCGTGAGGATGTGGGTTCAACCCCTGGCCTCTCTCAGTGCATTAAGGACTCAGCATTGCAGTGAGCTGTGGTGTAGGTCACAGGTGTGGCTTGGATCCAGTGTGGCTGTGGCTGTGGTGTAGGCCAGCAGCTGCAGCTCCGGTTCAACCCCTAGCCTGGGAACTTCATGTGCCAGAGACGCGGGCCTAAAAAGCAAAAAAAAAAAAAAAAAAAAAAAAAGGTGGTGGGGGGGTGGGGAGGAAATTCTGACATAGGCTGTAATATGTCTTTGAGGAGGACATTAGGCTAAGTGAAATAAGCCAGTCGCAAAAAGAAAATTACTGCTTGCTTCCACTTAACGTGAGGTACTTGGAGTAATCAAATCAGGGAGACAAGAGAGTAGAACAAAAGTAGTGGCCAAAGGCTAGGAGTAGGGCGGAATGGAGAAATAGTGTTTAATGGGTACAGAATTTGTTTTATAAGATGAGAAGCATTATGGGGAGAGAGGATGGTGTTGGCTGCACAACACTGTGCATGTGTTTGAAGCCATTGTACATTCAGAAAAGGTGAAAACAAGAGATGCTATGTGTATTTTGCCACAATAAAAAAGTTGGGAGAAAATGTTTCCCATTCCCTTTATAGTATCTAAAGAGAGGTTAAGTGGCTGCTCTTTGGAATCTACATTTACGTTTCAGAATGACCACTTACAGGGGACCCTGGGCAAGTTAAGAAATACCACGAATGCAGAGCCAGTCCTTTTTTTTTTTTTCCTTTAAGCTATGACTTCAGAGTTATTAACACTTCAGAAAGTTCTTGGTCCTTCTATCAGAGAAGAGCCTGATTCTTAAGATTCTGTAGGCATGAAATACACATGGTGCTCTGCAGGAAGAAGCTGAAGCCTTTTTGATTGCTGAAAATAAAATCTCCTTGAGGACCTGCGATTGGAAAAGGCTTTGATTTTTCGTAACATGTCAGGTCTGTCAAAGTCTTAAAAATATTAGTTATCAAACAAGGCTCTTAGAAGAACTAGGAGCAATACTGGCCTGGGAGCCAGCCATTGTCATTATTCCTCTAAATCAGGAGTTGAGTTCCTTGGGACATCTTCCCTGCCTGAAAACAAGGGGCGTGCAGGGCATCCAACATACTGAGTTTCTGTTGTGTCGGACACCAGCTAGATTTTTAACATGAACTGTCACCTTTCATCCTCACAAAGGTCCCCAGAGGATCTTTAAGCTGTACAATGTCGATAAGGAAAATGAAACTTAAGCGACGTGAAGTATTTGTCCAGAGTCACACAACTATTAAGTGGCAACCCTGGAATTCAAGCCTACGTCTGACTCCTAAGTCAGTACTTTTTTTTTCCGCTCCCCTCCCTCCCATTGCACTGCCCGAACACAATGGCATGACTTCATAGAATAATAACCATTATGTCAGCTCTTCTAAAGTGGCTGAATCTTACCTGGGCCTCAGTAAATGCTAAGTTTCGAGAAGTTGTGTCTTCAGGTGCTGAGCTGGAAGTTTCAGAGAAGAGTTCCCTGGTGATGCTGGCTTCTAAGCATGTTCTGTGCTTGTGTATTGCCCTTCGTCGGTGGCCAGGGGGGTGGGGGAGCTGGGAGACAGCATGTAGTGGCTTGATGTGGGAACTCAGTTCCAAGACCCAGGGATTGAACCTGGGTTGCAGCTGTGAAAGCACCAAATCCTAACCACTGGACCACCAGGGAACTCCCCAGGCCCAGGCTTTTGATGGTTCATTGGGAGGGCTCACAGGATGGCATATAATCATACTCATAGCCATGATTTATTAAATGAAAGTATACAGAGCAAAATCAGCAAGAAAAAAGGGTAGATGGGGTGCAGTCTGGGGAAAACCAAGAACGAGCTTCCAAGAGGCCTATCTCAGCTGAGCAACACACTCAACAAGTTGTAACCACATGTGTGAAATATTAACAAGCAGGGAAGCTCATTAGAGATTTGGCGCCCAGAGTTTTTACTGGGGACTGGTCATGCAGATACCCCCTGCCTGGCATATACCTAGATTTCAGACTCCCAGAAGGAAAGCAGGTGCTCAGCATAAACTGCATGGTTTGCACAGAGAGGCGAGGTACAGTGAGCTACTGGTATCGTTTAGAGTGGTGGGAACCCTTCTGAAATCCAAGTTCCCAGATGCCAATGAAGGACCAACCTTGCAAGGAGGCGTTTCTAAGGACAAGCAGTCTCGGGCTTGCTGTATTAATTCTCTTCTGCATATACGAAACAAACAACAACAACAAAAACGAAGCATGTGGAAGTTCCCAGGCCAGGGATTGAATCCAAGTCACGGCTGCGCCACAGCTGCACCAGCTGAGGCAATGCCAGATCCTTCAACCCACCATGTTCAGCTGGGGATCAAAGCCATGCCTCTACAGCAACCCGAGCCACTGCGGTGGGATTCTTAACCCACTGCCCCACAGCAGGAACTCCTAAAATTCTTTTTTTAAAAAAAAAAAAAAAAAAAGACTGAATGTAACTCAGTGCTTCAAAATGTATTCATTCGGCATGTTTGTACCGTGTCAGTCTGCTGGGCTCCAGGCATTAAGGAAGTAACAGTAAGTCCCCGCCCTCTAAGAAACATCAGACCACTAGGGAAGATAAGCTAAGTACACACAGAGCACCAACACGAGGCGCTATGCCATGACAACCATAAAAGAGATATAAGCCAAAGGCTAAACCAGTTGGAGAAGGAAGACGAAACTTCCTGCTGTGATGAACCCGGAAGACGTGGGTAAGAGTTACCATGGAGTTGCAGTTTTTAGGACAGGGAAGATTTGAATTAAGTGATGGGGCAGGGAAGAGCTTAAGAAGGGGAATGAAAGTACCATTCCAAGCCCAGGCAGGAAGCCACATGAATGATGATGCACAGAGGCTGCTACAAGGAAAGGGGAATGTGGCTGGTCTACAGGACTGGGTGCATAGTGGGGAGAGATAAGAGTCAAAAATACAGGTCTCAAATGTCAAATTAAAGAGACTGTGTTTTTAGGGCCGCACACTCAGAATATGGAAGTTCCCAGGCTAGGGGTCTAATGGGAGCTGTAGCTGCCGGCTTACACCACAGCCACAGCAACGCTGGATCTGAGCTGCATCTGTAACCCACACCACAGCTCATGGCAACACCGGATCCTTAACCCACTGAGCAAGGCCAGGGATGGAACCCACATCCTCCTGGATCCTAGTCAGATTCATTTCAACTGCACCACAATGGGAACTCCCTGGTTGGTTGGTTTGTTTACTTTTTTAAACAGGTTATTTTAGCCGGAATGAAGGAGAGGAGACAGTAGAGTCAAAAGGACCAGAGCTTTGCAGCAGACCTCACCAAAGCAAAGAGGGCTGGAAGGTGCAGAAGAGGTGAAGTGTGTCTTTGGGGTACCACACTGAGAAGGAAGCTGTGACGTCAGTGCTCCTCAGGAAATGCAGGAATAAACAAGACTCAAAGTCCTTAAATCAAGTTAAACGGCAGGAATGCCTAAAAGGACAGCATGTTAAAGGTAAAAACTAACAGCAGGGCAGAAACTTCAGTGGATGTGTCTACAACTCCGATGGACATAAGGAGGAAGGAAGGAGGTGATGGCGAGAACTGCGAATGTGGACGAAATCAGCTTAGAGGCTCAGCTGCAGCAGTGGAGAAGCCAAACACTACACATGGTAGGTCCACCGCTGTCCATCTCTTCTGCTTCAAGCAAACATAACTAGGCTCTTAAGCTCAGGAGACAGCACCAGTAACACAAGCACACACACTACTGCGAAGCACTCTGTGGCCAGAACGCCCCAGTTCAAATCCTAACTCCACCATGTTTCAGCCTTACGATCTGAGACAAGTTACTTAACCTCTATGCCTCGGATTTCTCATCTATAAAAATGGGCTTAATAATAGTACCCATCTCATAAAGTTGTGGTGAGGACTCAGTGAATTAATCCATGTAAAGAGCTTAATGCAAAGTCTGGCACATCAGTGTTCAATACTTGTTAGCCGTTATTAGCATCATTTTATTTGAGTCTCATTTGATGATGCCATAAGATAAAACCAGGCAATCACTATCATCGCCGGATTACTAATTAAGAAACTGAGGCTCAGAGAGGAAGTACTTGGCCAACTTTCCCACAGTACAGAATACAAGCTAAGATTTTAAAAAGTCCAGTCTCTTTAATGAGATGTGCAAAGCTCTCCATGCTCAGCCCTCTCTCTACCTCTCTGGCCTCAGTGCCGGCCAGCCTTGCCTTGAATATAAAACTGTGCCTGCCACACTATTTCCTGCCCCTCTCTCTGATCTCTATTCATTCCTCAAGTCTCCTCCCAGGTGTCACTTCTTCCCCTGCCCTCTCACTACCCCCGTGCATGTAATTAATTATAGATGTCTTGCTTCCCCCATTGGACTCTGAGCCTAAAAAATTTCTGGCACATAGTGAAAACTCAGTGAGTATGTGTTGAATGAACTAACGCTTATCTAAGCCTGATATTCTTCCATCCAGAGCATGCTGCCCCTTTACCAACAAACGTTCACTGCTTAATAATAGTTTTAAAAGAGTAGCAACAAAACTTCACCAAAGATCAACCAACGACACAGTACTTAAATATCAAACCAAGAACCCAAGCACTGACCGTTCCCACCCACAGCTCATCTGTCTTGATGCCTTTGGTCTCAAAGGAGACCTCCATCCATCTATCAAAGGATTCCTCCTCGGTTTGATTAACCCAGTGAGAAGGATCTGGGGCTTCTCACAAGAAGAAAGACAGGTTCAAAGTTCTTGTTTTCCAAAAGCCCAAGGTGAGGTGCCTCCAGGAGTTTGAAGGGTACATCTTGTTCCCTGCGCCGCAGCTGTCAGCCCAAGACCTGCCTCTGGTTCCTGCCAACTCAAAGGGCGACCTTGGGCAGAGGCCACCCGAGAAGGGAAAAAGCGAGCACATCCGCTCCATCCCTAGTTCCTCACACTCCAAGCAAACACCTGTGCTCTGTTCCACCAACATCTGTTCCCGGAAGATTCTGACAGGTGGAGCCACATCTCCTCCACACCCTTGGCTCCAGGCCACCACCCCGTTCACATGGAGAAGCAGGCAATCCTCTCCATCTCCAGGTACCTCCAGTAACCAAGGTTGATCTCCCCAGAGGCCCTTCCCCAAGGAACCTCTGGGTGTACGTAGGTCTTCCCTCTGGTCTGGATAAAGCAACAACACTTGGGGAAACATAAACACAGACCTAGAAACATACAAACACACACTTGTGTCTGACGCTGATGGCTTGGGGAAAAGGGCCGCTTGGTTTCTTGCAATTTGCCCACAGATGAGAGTTTTGTGCCCGCCCCCGCACCACCACCACCACCACTCCTCCCCCACCCAGGAAACTCAGAGATGACTAACCACAGCAGTGTCTGCTGAGCACAAGCAATTCTGCAAAGCCCCAGCCAAACTCAGCAAGGACTGGGTGTCAACAATTTCCCGAATTTCAATTCTGGAGCTATGGAAAGGGGTCTTGAACATTTTTTTATGCTTTAATCATTCTGCCAAAAGCACACATTCTGGGTCCTTACACAAAAGTAAACACACCCAGCTCCATGGCAGGGCGTATGAATCCTTGTGGGATCATTTATTTCCAATGTGGTCTAGTTCATCGATCAGTATATGGAGTCACCATTTTCCAACACATATGTTCCTTCCTACAGATATCTCGAATAGCAGCTCACCTCCACAAGTACCTTTTCCAAAAAGCTTTAAAATATATTATCTATACTCACAAGTCCAATCAACCTCGAATCTACCTTCCATAGTTTGGGCACTGCTACTGTTCTAAAGCCTAGTTATTTCGCAAATAGTATTGAGACACCTCCCTTAGTTTCTGCTGTCTCCAAAATAAAAGGCAAGTTTTTCACCTGGGCATCAGCCCACCACATTAAATAGATAATCATTAAATCTATGACCTCATTTGACTCTCTGCACAACTTTGTGAGGCACGTCCAATCATCCCCATTTTGCAGACACACTGAGGAAAGGATATGCTACAGTGACGGCTGCAGAACTGGGGGACAGCTAAGGTCTCAGGATGCCACCCCTCAACCTGTCCCAAGGTGGCAGACCTAGAATCACCCTAGAACTCCTATAAAGAAACAAAGAATTAAACTGAAAACCCAGGCCCTTTACTTCTAAAACTCAAATGGGATTAGTCTAAAACCAACACTGGTGAAGATTCTGCGCTAAAGACTCTAACACACCCCACTGCCGTCTTCCTCTCAGTGCAGATGGCTGACAGAGGGGAGAGAGTGGTGGAGGCCTGGATCTGACTGAGCGCCTTGGCTTGGCCTCGGATCCAGCCCATGCCCTCAGCCTCAGAGCCCTGTGTTTTAATCAACTGACTCAGCCAGTGGCAAGAGAGCCCGGGCGCCTGTGGCCATGAGTAATGGTGGCACAAAACACATCTGTCTAATCAGAAGCCAGTGGTGTCAGTTACACCAGGAGTTACAGTAAAACAATGCTTTGCAAGGGAAAAAAGAATGTCTGTTCAGCCAGAAGTTAAGCAATGCCTTTCTCCAACTCACAATGCAAATCTGTGCAATTGTTTACTAGGCCTTATACCCCCTTCTCAAGTATTTCTTGGTGCATTTATAGAGAGAAGACATAGCTAGGAATAATAAACCAAATCTGTTTCTACCAGTGGCTGCAAAATGTCTAGAAAGCATGACACTAGGAAATGCTTTTATGGTGGCCTTCTTTAATCTCCAGGTGTTTTTGCGAGTGGTAACTAAAGGTCACTGCAACCACCTGAGGATCATTGCACCACATTTGAGCAAAGACCATTTTAGAAGATTGATTCATTGAGTCTTCATGTGTTCAATTATCAAGTCATTAAAAATACTAAGTTCTCAGTGAGTACCAGGCAATTGGACGCAGAATTAAACCAGAGATTCTAAGCCCTTAGGGGCTCAATCTTTTGCCACATGGGTCTCTTCATCTCCATGGTATTCCACCCACACCTGGTGCTCTCTCCTCTCCCCCACCTCTTGGCCCCTATTGCTGTGAACCACTCAAGGGTGTGCTTCTCCCACATTCTATAAAAGCCCTAGCACAGGGCCATAGAGCCAGTGGGCGCTAAGGAAAATACTGTATTTAGTGATTTCAGAAGGGAGTACTTAATGCACACATATTCACATAAATAACCTGCTTTCAGTATTCCTCTGTCAACCAACCTCCCCAAAAGGAGCCCCAAAGCAGTTCTCCTTCCTAAAGCTGCGGTTCTAGATTCAGAGTAACAACCAGATGAGCAGAGACAACTCTCCCCTCAATGACCCGTGGATCATGTGTTCTGCATGAGGGCAGTCAGCTGGGGAGACCCTCAGAACATCACGAGGGGGCACCAAAAACAACAGAGACGGGGGAACATTTTTGGACACCTGATTCATCCGGATGCAGTAATTCCCAAACTTCTAGCTGGGCGAATGTGAATGGAAACGAACCCACAATCACAGATTTTTAAGACTGGAAAGTACTTCATCCAGTCCAACTCCCTCATTTTATAGATTTAAAACAAAAAAGGCTCAGGGAGAAGCTAAGACCAAACCCAGGTCTCAGAGTTCTCTGTGAGGCAGGAGAAAAAGCCAAGCCACCTGTCTCCTCCCCTGTCTCCCAGCGCGGCAGGAGCTGGGGGCGGGCCTGGGAGGAGCCCGTGCAGCACTGCTGGCTGCTGCCCCCAGGTACCCACCTTTCCAGCTGCTCTCAGCTTCCTCCCAGCACAGCACACCTCTGCCTCTGCCTTGATTCAGGCAACTAGAGACAGCCCTCAGGAGCTCTGGGACTCCCTGCGCAACTGAAGAGCTCCTTTGAATGGCAAGTCTGTTTTTATTCCGCGAAATGGGGCTATTTTCTGTTTTCTTCTGTTTAGGATTGTGGTGAAGATGGTGAGGTGCTAGCCACTGAGGAATCCTGTATTCTTTGAAGACGACTTAGGACAGGGTTCAATACAGCATTTGCAACATAATTAAATCCTGCTAATGTTAAGCCCCAGAGTTCAATTCCAGCTTTTTATAAAGACGGACAATGCTTTTGCTCTTTCTACATTTATTTTTTATTTTTAAATTTTTTATGTATTTATTTATTTATTTTTGGTCTTTTTTGTCTTTTCTATGGCCGCACCCGCAGCATATGGAGATTCCCAGGCTAGGGAACAAATCGGAGCTGTAGCTGCCAGCCTATGCCACAGCAATGTGGGATCCGAGCTGCGTCTACAACCTACACCACAGCTCATGGCAACGCCAGATCCTTAACTCACTCAGCAAGGCCAGGGATCGAACCCAAAATCTCACGGTTCCCGGTCAGATTCGTTAACCACTGAGCCACGACTCGAACTCCCACATTTAATTTTTTTTAATTGCCTACACATGAACATGCCATTCAAGAATCAAACAATAACACCTAACACTTGGTGCTCCTAGTCACTCAGGCAAGGAAAAATCAAGTAGATGTCCTTATTCCCAATCTGTGGAAAGGAAATGCAGTTCAGAGAAGCTACCCAAGCCACACGAGTAATAAAATGCAAAGGCTGGAGCAAATGATCTTATCTGAGGCTCTCTCCTCCTCACTGTGCAATTTAGCTTTCGAATTTTCTGCTGACATTTTGCACATCAACAACACTGGGGGGAAAAAAAAAGCTACCTTTTTTGTTACATCAGAGACATTTAAGATACTTGCATCACTTAACAAGGAGCACAGCTCCACCCGATAACATCAACAGCAGCCCCACTGCCGACACTTTCTTCTGTCAGAAACTAAATGAGACAGGGGAAGTACAGGGGGTGAACACTGGGGCTCACAGACAGGATTAACCTTTATGATGTTTTTAATTATTTATAGTTTACTCTCTACATTCTTTAAAAAACAACCTGAGATGGCTCTGACAGTTACACAATCAAAAGTACAGTCTATATTCATTTGTTCATAAAAAAAAAAAAGAGAGAAACCAGCTATCATGAAAAAAAAATAAAACATTATGTAAAAAAATGCTATAATAAAAAATAAACTTTATATATATACATATATATATATAAAAAGATTTGGAAGGCTATATCCCAAGTTTTGCATTAGTTATTCTGAGCATAGATATTATTATTATTATTATTATTATTATGCCAGTCTGTATTTTATCTTTTTCTACAGCGAATATGTCTAGTTCGGGTGATAAGAAAACAAACAATAGGAGTTCCCATCGTGGCTCAGCAGAAACGAATCCTACTAGGAACCATGAGGTTGCAGGTTCGATCCCTGGCCTCACTCAGTGGGTTAAGGATCCAGTGGTGCCCTGAGCTGTGGTGTAGGTCGCAAATGTGGCTCAATCTGGCGCTGCTGTGGCTCTGGCATAGGCTGGCAGCAACAGCTCTGATTAGACCCTTAGCCTGGGAACCTCCACATACCACGGGTGTGGCCCTCAAAAGACAAAAAAGAAAATAAACAGGGGGTGGGGGGATGTGCTTGGGCTGTGGGATGGAAATCCTGTGAAATCAGATTGTTATGATCATTATACAACTAAAAAAAAAAAAAAGAAAGAAAGAAAATAAACACTAACGATCTCACTTATATGTGGAATCTAAAAAAACAAAACTCCTAGAAACAGAGTAGAACGATGGTTGCCAGAGGCTGGGGAGTGGGGGAAATGGGGAGATGTGGGTCTAAGAGTGTAGTTATAAGATGAACACATTCCGAGGATCTAACACGCAGCATTATAACCACAGTTAACAACACTGCAGTACATACTCAAAGTTGCTAAGACAGTAAATCTTAAACCTCCTCACTACCGAAAATACAGTAGCAATATATACACATATAAAATCATCACGTGTACACCTTAGACTTACGCAATGCTACATGTTAATTTTATCTTAATATGTCGGGGGGGAGGGGAAACAAACAATAATGATTGTTTTTATTTCCTAAATACATTCTTCATTCTAAAACATGGGAAAAGGGGTTCTCACCACAGGAGGTTGGGACACTCTCTTGTTGTGAATCACATGAATAGAAAATGCAAACAACACTCTAAGCCCCCAGACCAGAACCTTTGCCCTGCTTCGCTATTTGGGAACACTCAGCCCCCAAGAATATAAAGCAATATGCCAGAATACTAATTTTGGGGGGAAGACTATATATAAATATTTATTTTAAAAAATTGATGGACATATAAAATCAAATGAAAAAAAACCTGCAAAAATCCTTAAAAAAAATTTGCAAGCTTGCTGGGGCCAGTGTGAACTATACCATCACCCCCAGGGGCACTGGTCAGGCTTATTTGCTACTGGAGACCCTTTATGGAGAAGTCTGGGAAGTCCTAAGGCAAATAGCACCCTCTTAGTGTCTCCTCTTTTGAGACAGCTTAAATGTCATTAATACTATGTCACTCTCCCTTGTTATTTTTTTTTAAAGTCAAATTTGTCTTCATCTATTATCTTTAAAACTCCTTTATAAAACAGGTGCCAGCTAATATATTACCAGGGAAATATGTAAGCGCACGGGGGCCTCCTTGCCTGGGGGGACAAATGTCTGGCCTGGCATCCTGGGTTTGGAGGATGGTGGGGTTCAGGCTGCCCCCCGGGGGGGGGGGCCCCGCCTCATATTTCTGCAGGAGAGCAGATCACTGCACAAGGTGCTAATTCATTCATTCCACAAATGCTTATTAAGCGAAGCCTGAGAAAGGCCTCTGCGGGGACAGTGGGATCATTCACAAGCCAACGGTCAGGTCTAACGGATCAGCTGCGGACAATCAATCTTTCACTAGCCCTCAAGCCACCTCTAGGATAAAGCAAACAGGGCCCCTGCCCCACCCACTCACCAGCAGCTGGGTGGGATCAGGCAGGCGTTCTGGAACAGGAGGCTAAGGCATCGCTGATCTCCAGCAAAACAACCTGAAACGCCTGCAAAGCAAATGACATAACACGTCTCAAATGCTTTGAGTGGTGTCTGACACCTCATGAGAACTCAGTCATTTTTGCTGTTACTAGTCCAACCTGCCTTACTCAAGGCACACCAAAGAAGTGAAGAGAACACACGTTTTTAGCATCAGAGAGACGATCTGAATCTCAGCTGTGCTACCTACCACCTCCATGACTAAGGGAGGCAATCTTTCTGAGCCTCAGAGTCTCCTTTGTTAAACAGGGTAGATGACAGTAAGACCAGCCCTCGTGTGCTTTTGTTAGAATAAAGGACATGTCACGCGCAGAGAAGAGTGTCTGCCTCCCCCAAATCAATACTGCTCCTGCCCTGCCCCCTACCCCATGCTCTGGATGGGCCCTGGAATCTGACTGCACCTGGATACCCCATTAAGGGCCCGAAGAACTCCAGGGCTGAGGCAAAGTGAGGGGATAGAATTGCCAGAGACCTTCCACCGAAACCCAGCAAAGTCCTCTGCTTCTTGAACCATCCTTCTCCATTTGGCTGCTCCATCCAACGGACAGCTGGCTGCCTAGCTGGGAATGGCTGCCAGGAAGGGGACAGGAAGCTGGACAGCAGTGTGAATCCATCCCACCTTCCAGTGTGTCTGTGTCCAAAGCCTCACCGGGCTTCCTCCGCACATCGCTGCCGGCTGGAGGCGGACAGTGTGATTCATGGCCTGTTCTTATCTGGGCTTCCATCTCAACCCAGAGCCCAGAGCCTCAGTCACAAACCAGCACTAAACGAAAATGAGAACTTTTCATTCAGACAGGAAGTGGAGCCCCTCAAAGTCAAAGGGGACGTATGAAGGGAGGAGGGGGGAAGGGGAAGAGGGAGGATGGGTGCTGAGAGAGAGGCCCACTTCCTACACGCTGGGAGAGCCTCACGTCTGCTGATGAAGCAGTTGGTTTTCCACGCTGCAAGATGATAAAGCCCATTTCTATGACTTGTAACCCATCGCAGGACAAGGTCTGCGTGTAGGAAGAGAATTCCAAAACAAATCTGCTTATTTTCCAAGAAGAAATCAGCAGCCTCCAGCCCCTACCTGTAGATGGGTCCTAACGCCCTACCTTACTTCACCTGAGCAATCTAGGGGCAGTTACGCTGCAAGTCAGGCAGCCAGGCGCACGCCCAGGGTCAGTCCTCAGAAGCCCTAGGAAAGGGGACACAGAACCCCAGCCCACCCGAGCACCTCGGCTTCCTGGAGACTCGGCCCCCCCGGGCAGCGGAGGTGGCTCTTCAGGGAGAGAGAAACCGAGAAAGGGAGCTTGCCCGGGTGCCCAAGAAAGTTACATTTTAGAACGCAGAAGACCAAAAAGCATCATTCAACAGCAACTTCCTCCTTGAAGAGAGGAGGACGCACAGTCCCAGAAAGGGAAACAAAGTTGCCCGAGGTAACACAGCGAGGGGGCGGATTAGTTGAGGCTGGATCCGGGCGCGCTGCTGTGAGTCGCAGCCGGGCAGGGAGCGCGTCTCGCCGCCTCCCGCGTCCTCTTGGCCGCAGACTCCGGCCGGGTGGTGCAAACCCCGCAACCCCGGGCGCGAAGCATTACCTTCCTCGGGACTGGGAGCTGCGAGCCTCCTCTCCCCCGGCGGGGTGCTGGCGGCTCTGGGCGGCTCGCTAGCGCGGCGCTCCAGGTGCCGCGGGCCGCTGTCAGCGATGGGCGGCGCGTGCAGGCTTCCCCACGGGCTGCGGGCGGGCGCGCTGGGGCCGCTCCGATCTGCGGGCCAATGGCTCTGCGCCCGCAGCCCGCCCGGCCCCGCGCCCCGCCCCGGCCCGGCCCCCGCGCCCGTGGGCTCCAGCCCCCTCTCCGCCGCCTCCTGTTTCTTCTTCCCCCTGGACGCCCCGTCTTGGCCTCCCTCTCAAGCGTACCTCACCTCGAAACAACTTTTTCACTGTGAGGATTAAAAACGCAGCCCTTATTTTTTGGCCACTGTGCTTTAAGGGTCCTCGGAGCCCGAGAGCGCGGAGCTCGGGAGCCCCGCCCCTCAGAGAGCCCGGTCCGCCCAGGCTCCCAGGAAAGGGGCGCGGAGTGGTACGCAGCACAGGGACCAGGGCCAGATGCTCTCACCGCTCCGGGGCCTCAGTTTCCTCGAGAGTAAAAGAAATAAAAATACTTCACAGGCGTTGAAAGGATTAAATGAGCTGATTTAAAACTAATACAATAATACTGGGACAAACGGTGAGAGCAATGCGTACGGCCTGAGCCACCTAATGGATGTGCGCTGGGACACTGCTGGAAGGTGCTGGCTGGGGGGGAGGCAGGCACACCTATAAATGCAATATTGTATCATGGCCAGTTTAAAAAGTTACCCATGATGGAGCTAGCCCAGGCAAACTTCCGAAATTTGTTGTGAACTTGAAGGCCTTCTGCGTCCTCCTCTTCTCCCCAATGTACTGTTGAACATGCAGCTGAGGGTAGTCCAGGTCTGTCTAGGATGGTTCCGAAGATCTTCCTTCTCCCAAACTTCCAAATGCTGATCCCCGACGGCCTCATTCAGCGCTGGGTGCAGGACTGCCAACAGGAAACTTTGCATTAGGTTAATGTGCACATTTTGCCTTTGACCCAAGCTTTGAGAGCCTAGTGTGTCCCAGTGCTGGGTGAGACTCCAGATGCAAAAGAGGATTAAGCCCTTGCCTTGCCTTTGAAGAGACAAATTTGCCAACAATTTCAATTCAGGGTAATAACTGTTATAATAGGTGTGCAAAGGGTTATAGAGTCACATCCACTGGGCAGAGGAGGGCAATAAAAGCTTAAATACAGATATGACCAAGGTAAGTCTTGAGGGAGCGCTGTAACTTAGGTCCAATGGAAGCAGCAGAGGACAGTGAGTGCAGAGAGGCAGGCCAAGACATAGAGATGCCTACAGGGTGTGTGACAGGGAGGCAGAGATGAAGCTAAGGAGGAGGGAGTTCCCGTGATGGCTCAGTGGTTAACGAATCCAACTAGGAACCATGAGGTTGCAGGTTTGATCCCTGGCCTTGCGCAGTGGGTTCAGGATCCGGTGTTGCCGTGAACTGTGGTGGAGGTGGCAGACAGCAGCTTGGATCTTGCGTTGCTGTGGCCCTGGCGTAGGCTGGCAGCTACAGCTCCAATTCGACTCCTAGCCTGGGAACCTCCACATGCCACGGGGAGCAGCCCAAGAAATGGCAAAAAAAAAAAAAATGAAGCTAAGGAGGAAGTCAGCCAGATGCAGGAGGAGTAACAGTGCCTGCCTTGCTGAGAGAGTGGGCTGTGGTCATCCTGTCAGTGATGATTGCTGGGGAAAGATTTTAAGCAGAGGAGTGGCATGACCTCATTTGCTTTTGGTACCTCAATTTCAGCGTCAGTTGCACCTGCCTTGTTTATCACCTTCCTGCCCCTCTCCAGCCTGGAGGAGAGCCAGCATTGGGTCTTGCCCCCTGTGGTTGCCTTGCATTACCTGGTACAGGTAACCAGAAGCAACCGGATGCTGGCTACACCCAGCGCCACTCCTTCCCAGGTAACAAACAGCAACTCCCAACCACTCGGGAGGGTGTAAGGATTCTCAGTTCAGGCTCTGGGGCAGGAAAGGGGGGGAAACTTTGAGGGAGGGTCTTGCCAAGGATCCTCAACTCATCTAAAGAGTATCACTGAGGCGAAAAGCTAGAGCTCTAATGTCAAATGACCAAGATTCAATTACTGGCCCCACCATTTTCTAAGAGGACCTGAGCCCAGTTTCCTAACCTCTCTCTGTACCTCAGTTTATTCATCTGTTAAAGACATGATAATAATGCTCGAAGGCCACTGGGAAGGTTAAAATGAGAAAGTGCATGTGTTTAGCAGAATGCCTTGCACATAGAGTACTGAATAAGCCTTAGTTAACACCATCAGAGCAAGTCAAAGGTGGCCGATTCCTCTTAACCTATGGAATGTCACTCTTCAAAATGGTTTACATATAAGTGACACTAAAATTTCACAGAATTCTCTATTGATATCAAAGAGAAAGAGAAGGGGGTAGGGATCATGCAGTGCAGTGGTTACATGTGCAGGTACTGACTCCACTGGGCTCCACCACTAAACCGGCCAGGTGACTTTGTTGGGGTTTGGGGGGTTTGGGGTTTGTTTGTTTTTTGCCTTTTTAGGGTCGTACCCATGAATATGGAGGTTCCCAGGCTAGGGGTAGAATCATGGCTGTAGCCACTGCCCTAGGCCACAGCCACAGCAACGGGGGATCTGAGCCGCATCTGCAACCTACACCACAGCCCACAGCAACGCCAGATCCTTAGCCCACTGAGTGAGGCTAGGGATCGAACTTGCATCCTCATGGATGTTAGTCAGATTCGTTTCCACTGAGCCATGATGGGAATTCTCAGCCAGGTGACTTTGGACAAGTCACATAACCTCTTTCTGTCTCTGCTCCTCTTCCGAAAAATAGAAATGGTAATATTACCTGTCCCATGTAAGGGAGATGCTATAACATGCATAGCACATTGCCTGGCCCAAGGTAAGCTCTCCGTAAATGTAAGCTAATCATGTGACAATGGTTAGAAGAGAGGTCTTGTACTTTGAGAAAAGAGAAAAGTAACAGTAATGCGTTGGAAGGGGAAGCGTAATCCCCTCCGCCCAAAAAACTACACCTAAACATAGACGTTGGTGCTGGATCTGTGAAAACTGACTGGGACAGGAGCAGAAGTGAGCTTAGAAACCTATGGGTGGAGCGTGGGCCTGGGTATTTTCCAGCTGGGCGTGGGTTATTTAAATTTGGCACCTCTGTTTGAACAAAGATAAAATTCTTGCAATTCTATGGAACTGAAATTAAATGGAGTATTGTTTGCAGAACTGTATACCCTGAGCTGGCCCCCTGGGATGGTGCGATACCAAAGGCTCATGCTTTCAAATGGGAATCTGGGATTTTACCCCAACACCACCCAGCCGCGACTTTGCCAAGGTCTTTAGTTTTCTCAGGCCAGTTAGTAAGTACCTATTTATTTGTGAGCTGGTTAGGTGTGATCCCTGCAGGTTTGGGACATCCTCAGCTCTGTTTCTGATCCAAGGCATCAGGACCAGGGGCAAATGTCACCAGATTCTGCCCTCCTGGGTTGAATGAGTCAGTCAATCCTTTAAATGTCTCCAACCCCCGGATGTATTCCTTAAGCCCTTCCTTGGCATTGATTTCATTGTGTCTTTGTGGTTAGTTATCCCAGGATATGGTACTCCCCACCAACTTGAAAGCTCACCCAATTCAGGGACCCGTTTTTTTCTCTTTGTGTTTCTTCTCACGACCTCCCCCCTGCCCCTATTCCCATCTCTACCCCAAATGACTGTACATCATAAGCATTCAATTAATGCTTGTTAAGTTGCATCCCATGGTAGACACATTACAGAAAGCAGCACCGTTGCCACCATGGAAAGTAAAACAAAACAAGACAAAACAGAAAACAAAACTTTCTAGCAAAGATATGAGTTTGTCTTTAAGCTATGTGGATTTATAACTTCTTACCCACCCAAAATTGAAGAAATGGTGAAATGCTGTATAATTACATCTAGTGGGGTTATGTGGGTAGATGACGTGCAGCAGGAGGTATCAAATGTACACCATTTAGAACATAATTCAGTCTTAGTACTGGGTGGCCGCAGCAGGAATTTGGTTTTCTAAGTAATTTCCAATGACTGAATATCTCTTTAACTTTGGGAAGTACAAAATTTTGGCCTTGAATCAAATTGTATTAGCAATCTCTCCACAGTCTTGAATAATGTCATGCATTTCTACGGGGCTTTGTACTTTTCAAAGCCCTTTCACTTTGATTATCTTGTCTGAGCTTCACCTCAACTCTAAGATGTAGGAAGGGCAGCTATTAGCATCTGCATTTTACAGATGAAGATAGTAGGGGCTTGAGAGGATCAGGTCCTAAGCCTAGAAAAATGGCAAACTAGTGACACCACCAAGGTCGAAACCCAAGGATCTATATACCAGAGAGACCTCTGATATTCATGAACATTTGGGCATCAGTATTTATTTATTTACTGGCCACAACAGCAGCATGTGGAAATTCCCTGGCCAGGGACTGAATCTCTGCTGCAAATGCAACCTGCACCACAGCTGCAGCAACGCCAGGTCCTCAGGCCACCACACCACGAGGGAACATCTAGCATCACTATTTCTAACCTTTATGAGCAGGGACCTTATGCAGTCATGTCTTAACTTATGTTCATGTGTATATATTTTCAGAGTTCCTTCATAAGAAGTAAAGGAAAAGCTTTGTGGTGATCACCTCCCTCAGAGGCATATGTGTAATAATCATAATTTATTACTTCAGTGCCTGTCATCTGTATCAATATGCATTCCGACATTAATTATCCTTTTAAGAAATCTCTTTTAGTAAAAATTTTCTAACTTTTTTTTTTTTTTTTTTTTGCTTTTCAGGGCCACAACTGAGGCACACGGAGGTTCCCAGGCTTGGGGTCGAAGCGGAGCTGCAGCTGCCGGCCTACACCACAGCCACAGCAACTCGGGATCCAAGCCACATCTGCGACCTACACCACAGCTCACGACAATGCCAGATCCTTAACCCACTGAGCAAGGCCAGGGGTCAACCCGCATCCTCGTGGATACTAGTCCGATTCATTTCCATGGCACCACAACAGGAACTCCCAAATTTTCCTAATGTTTCTTTAAACATTAAACATTTAAACATTCTTTAAACATTTCTTTAAATAACAAACGCTACTTCAAGAAACAGAAGACCTTCGATTATAGGAGATACTTAGAATAGTCAAATGTGAAAAGACAAAGCAGAATAGTGTTTTCCAGGGACGAGGGGGAGGGGCAATAGCAAGTTATTGGATACAGAGTTTCACTGTAGGATGTTGAAAAAGTTCTGGAGATGGATGATGGTGGCAGTTGTAGAACGGTGTGAATGCACTTAACGTCACAGAACTGTACAGTTAAAAATGGTTAAGGAGTTCCTGCTGTGGCTCAGTGGTAACAAACCCGACTAGGATCCAGGAGGATGTGGGTTCGATCCCTGGGCTTGCTCATGGGTTAAGGATCCGGTGTTGCCCTGAGTGGTGGCGTAGCTCACAGACGAGGCTCAGATCCCTTGTTGCTGTGGCTGTGGTGTACGCCGGCAGCGGTAGCTCTGATTAGACCCCTAGCCTGGGAACTTCCATACGCCGTGGGTGCGGCCCTAAAAAGAAAAAAGATTAAAACAGTATATTTTATGTTATCTATATTTTACCACAATAAAAAAGTAGAAAATCATCTTGTTTTATTAATATGAGTTTCCTTCTCGTAGAAGAAGCTAGTTATAGTGTAACTCAGGACCTTTTTTGCTTATTTTGTGGGTTTGATTTTTTTAATTCACCTTAGCTAAGAGCCCCTTTATACTAGCTGAGGAAGAGAAGAGAGCAACCTGCAAGGAGGCCTACCTACTAACCTTTTTTTTTTTTTTTAAATCTAAGATGAGGTTGAGGTTTGTGAGATAAAGTAAGATCCTAGTGGGTCTATTATAGCTTCTATTAATCGAGTGCTTTCTACCTGCCAGTGTTGACTAAATGTTTTTACCTATTATTTCATGTCATCATCTGAGCAGCTGTCAATGGTAACAGCTGAGAAACTGAGTTCTAGGAAGGATGAGTCACTTGCCCAGGGCTGCACAGCCAAACATCTTCTCAGAAGGCTATGAGAGCGCTGAGGCTGACTCCCTAGGACATAGTGGTATCTTCTTTCAGGCAGCTCTGGGTTATATGGTTGGACTAAAGCACAGTCATATCCTCAAGGTGTCCTTGGGAGGCTGCTTCCTCTGTGCCGTGATTTCTGTCACCTTCTCTTTACAGAATCACCATGTCCTGTCTGGCTAGACCTACGCGGTCCAAGATGGCAGCCACTGGCCGCGTGTGGCTGTTGAGCCCTAGATATGAGGCTGGTCTGGAGTGAGAGGTACTCTAAGCACATCTCAAAAAAAAAAAAAAAAAAAGTGAAATATCTCATCAGTAATTTTTGTATTGACTAGATGGTGCAAAGATAGTATTTTGGACATACTGAATTAAATAAAACACTATCAAAGTTAACGTCACTGTTTCTTTTTACCTTTCTTACTATAACTACTAGAAAATTTTACATTACATATGTCTCTCTTATTCTATTTCTACTGGACAAGGCTGCTCCAGATTATCTAGGGCACTTCCTCTACCTCAGTTTTCCCCTGGGAGAAGGGGAGTAACCTTGGTGACCTGATGGTTCAAGAGGAATTCCTCCCTTCACCTTCCTTCCACCACTGCGTCATGTCCAGAGAGCCTTCTGCCTTATTATGTACAAAACAGGAGAGACAGATCAAAAGAGCTCACCTTCGTGTTCATTACTCTGCTTTTGATTTCAAAGCATCGTCATGACAAAATGTTGTCATGACTACTGACTGGAGGTTTTAGCCTCTATTTCTTTTCAAGTACAGAGGGATCCTGATTAATCATGCATTTCAAGAATGGAATGTCTGATTAAAATGAAACATAATCCTGTTCCATCCCTTGTTTATTCAGTTGCTCATTCATTCCTTCATGTATTCATTTCATGTTATAAATATTTATTGAGTGACCATTATGTACATGGTATATCACTATGAAGAATTCAAAGATGAACCAGGTCAGTGACTGCTGCTGATTCTCTTTCAAAAACATATTAGTTAATTTCCTTGCTTTTTATACTGAACATCACAAGCAGCATGACATAATTAAAAAAAAAAAAAAAAAAAAAAAAAAAAAAAAAAAAAAAAGCCCTAGACCAGGAGTCACAAGGCTCAGAATAATAGCCCCGGTTTTATCTGTTATATGAAATAAGCAGGTCTCTTCAAATCCAAATCTCAGGTTTTTCATTTGTAAACTTGGAAAGGATAAAAATATCTATTTTGTCTATTGTGGAAATAAGATAACATAAACAGTAATCTTCAAATTACTATTTCTTCCTTTTATTTATTTATTTTTTGTCTTTTTGCCTTTTCTAGGGCCACTCCCACGGCATATGAAGGTTCCCAGGCCAGGGGTCCAATCGGAGCCATAGCTGCTGGCCTACGCCAGAGCCACAGCAACACAGGATCCAAGCCGCGTCTGCAACCTTAACCCCACTGAGCAAGGACAGGGATCAAACCCGCAACCTCATGGTTCCTAGTAGCATTCGTTAACCACTGTGCCATGACCGGAACTCCTATTTCTTCCTTTTTAAAAGACATTGCATTAGAAGCCAGGTAACTTAGCTTCCTTTTGGGACCCTACTAACAACATACTGAGTGGCTTTAACCTCTCAGTGTTCTTATCTCTAAAATTAAGAGGTTAGGCCAAACCTTGAAAGAGATTCCAAGATCTCTTCCAGAGCAAAATCCCAGGTTTTAAGAGTTTAGGATTTTAAAATAATCATTCTCTATAGATCAACATTTGTTTATCAGAGTCCTAATTATCACATCAATTCTCTAGTCATAGGTCTTATAGGATTTAAACGTATGAAACTTACTTGGGATTTAAAAGTAGAAGCTCCCCTGGAAATTGTACTTACATGTTTGCAGAAAAGTCTCTGCATCAGCTTTTTTTAAACAGTTTTGTCCTCTGCATTTTTTTTTTTAAAGTCAAATGGAAGAGGAAAAAAAGTAAAGAAATTGAAAACAACTGTTTTGATTACCTACTGGTGTGCAGCAAAGCACTCCAAGATAGAGTGGTTAAACAACGATTAATCACTTCTAACGACTCTGGGTTGGGTGGTTCTGCGGCTGCTCACTCACTAAGTGGGGTGTCTTAAGTGGCTGCATTCAGCCTGAAGCTCAGCTGAGGTTGGAACATCCCAGAAGGTCTCTCATCCTCTGAGGCCGCTCTCCACAGGGCCTCCCCTCACCCAGTCATCTAAGCCCAAGCTTCTTCAGAGCAGCCGAAGCCCAAGCATTTCCAGAGACAAGCCCCGTGTGCAAGTATTTGTGTCATGCTTCGTAATGTCTTCCGGCCAAAGCGAGTTTTGTGGTCAAGTTCAGAGTCAACATGGAGGATCCTGAATCTCTGGAGGCACGTTTCATCAAGGACCACCAACATAATAGTCTACCACTGCAACTTCCATTTGACCGAGTTGTAGATCTTACCCCCATCTCTCGTGCTTCTGCATGTCATTCCCTTCTCTACCTCTGCGCCTGCGTATACTTCTATTTCGGCATACGTCACACTCCCCTTGAATCATCAGGTTACATCTCATTATTTCCTCACCAAAATGGGAGGTACTTGAACAGGGAAGAGGCAGTGTCTTCTTCCTCTCTGAATGTCAAGCATCTATCAAAGTTTCTCCACATAGGACATAATTGATAAAAATGAACCACCGAAGTGAAATCTTTGGAACGCCACCCAATGTGAAGGGTGGAGGATCCCACTTCAGATCACACAAGGACGTGAATTCTTAACCTTCTTTCTTTACTTTCACCAACTTCGATCTGAAATTTACCATTGCCTTCAATTACAAATATAAGCAACAAACCACAGTAGGTGTGAGTTTATCACCAATAGAAACCCCCAATTTTGTATATCACAATGCAGTTGACATTGCAAATAGTGTGAAATAATATTCTGAGGAGTATGTGGGCTTCACCACACTACAGGCTTCCCGTGGCAAAGGCAAGGGGGCAAATGACTAGGGAGACATTTAATGCCTTTATAAAGGCCCTCCCCCCCAAAAAAAAAACCCACCACACAACACCCCCTCCATCCTACCAGAGCTGCATCCTCACGACCTTGTTAGAAAAACAATTCTCGGAGTTCCCATCGTGGCGCAGTGGTTAACGAATCCGACTAGGAACCATGAGGTTGCAGGTTCGGTCCCTGCCCTTGCTCAGTGGGTTAACAATCCGGCGTTGCCGTGAGCTGTGGTGTAGGTTGCAGACTCGGCTCGGATCCCACGTTGCTGTGGCTCTGGCGTAGGCTGGTGGCTACAGCTCTGATTCAACCCCTAGCCTGGGAACCTCCATATGCCGCGGGAGCGGCCCAAGAAATAGCAACAACAACAACAACAACAAAAAGACAAAAGACAAAAAAAAAAAAAAAAGAGAAAGAAAAACAATTCTCAGGCTCTCCACAGACCTTCTAAGTCAGAAACTCTGGGGGTGGGCCCTGCAATCTGTTTCTGCAAGCCTTCCAGGTGATGATGCTACGTATTTTTGCAAGTCTGAGAATCACTGAACTAGGGAAACCAAGAGTGAGTTGAAACTGAGCTATACAAGGGTAGCTGAAGACCATTTAATCAATCAGTAAGTATAGATACATAGCAACAGATATTTCCTCAGCACTGGGAAAAGTACTGGAGGAATATATTCTACTACATCTTAATTTGAGACATTCTAATGCAGATGTATATATATATATAAAGCTTTAGGCTCTATACTTAAGATTAGACAACCTTGCTGTTTGCATATTATATATCGACTAAAAAAATAAGTATATATAAGAGCATAATGTATAATCCCTGCTTTCAAGGAACCTTCCATTCACTTTAGAAGTCCATTTATTTAGTCATTTGTTGAATATCAGAGAATTTGCTGGATAGTTAAGATAACGCTGAATGATCCAGGCCTGAAATCTGTCCTCGTGAAGTATTCCTTCTAGTGGAGGAGTCAGAAAATAAACAGCAATTGTGAAACTGATAAAGTCTATTACAATACGTACCGCTAAATATTACCATCTTTATTGATTCTAAGGTGCATTTTTTATAGCTTAACATTTCTGACATATAAATGTATCTTACATTCTATGGTTGCCAGTTTAATTAGAAGGGTTTATCTAATGGTGCATAAAATAATGGTGCATCTTCAGTTGATGGCATCTTAGATTTTGCATGATTTCATGACTTCTAAATTATTGTCAGAGGAGTTCAGAGACGCAGATTTATAAGCATTCCAAAGAGTCAAAAAAGGCTTCAAAAAAGAGATCAGGAGTTCCCACTGCGACTCAGAGGTAATGAGCCTGACTAGTATCCATGAGGATTTGGGTTTGATCCCTGGCCTCACTCAATGGGTTAAGGATCCAGCATTGCCCTGAGCTGTGGTGTCGGTTGCAGACGCGGCTCGGATCTGGCATTGCTGTGGCTGTGGCATAGGCCGGCAGCAGCAGCTCTGATTGGACCCTTAGCCTGGGGACTCCCATATGCCGTGGGTGTGGCTCTAAAAAGCAGGTGGGAAGAGATCAGAACTGTGGTTACCACAAACAGAATGTCAGGGGAGGGGAATTGGATGAAGGTGGTCAAAGATAGAAGCTTCCAGTTATTAGATAAATAAGTACTAGAAATGTAATGTAGTATAATTAACACTGCTGCATATTATATGAAAGCTGTTGAGGAGTTCCCGTCGTGGCGCAGTGGTTAACGAATCCGACTAGGAACCATGAGGTTGCAGGTTCGGTCCCTGCCCTTGCTCAGTGGGTTAACGATCCGGCGTTGCCGTGAGCTGTGGTGTAGGTTGCAGACGCGGCTCGGATCCCGCGTTGCTGTGGCTCTGGCGTAGGCCGGTGGCTACAGCTCCGATTCAACCCCTGGCCTGGGAACCTCCATATGCCGCGGGAGCGGCCCAAGAAATAGCAACAACAACAACAAAAGACAAAAAGACAAAAAAAAAAAAAAAAAAAGAAAGCTGTTGAGAGTAAATCCTAAGCATTCTCATCACAAGGAATGATATTTTCTTTCTTTTCTTTCGTGCATGTATGAGATTACAGATGTTCGCCAAGCTCATTGTGCTCATCATTTTACGAGGTATATAAAGCAAATCAGCACGCTGCACACCTTGAATTTACACAGTGCTGTATGTCAATCTTATCTCGATAAAACTGGAAGAAATGGAGTTCCCGTCGTGGTGCAGTGGTTAATGGATCCAACTAGGAACCATGAGGTTGTGGGTTCGGTCCCTGCCCTTGCTCAGTGGGTTAAGGATCCGGCGTTGCCGTGAGCTGTGGTGTAGGTCGCAGACACACCTCGGATCCGGCGTTGCTGTGGCTCTGGCGTAGGCCGGTGGCTACAGCTCCGATTAGACCCCTAGCCTGGGAACCTCCATATACTGTGGGAGTGGCCCCAGAAAAGGCAAAAAGACAAAAAAAACAAAAAAACAAAAACAAAAAAACTGGAAGAAAAACAAGAACCAAATAAAAGGCTTCAAGGGCAAAGAGGCTTAAGCCAAGTTAAAGAAAAAGCAGGATGTTCAAGAGAGGAGGATCAGCGGGGGCAACTGGAGGTGAAGCACCCAAGGGAGAAGGAGAGGCTGCGATCAGAGACAGGGGCCTGGGTGGGACAGGGAAGGGGGAATAGTAGGAAGCAGAGGGAGTTCAGTGGCTAAGAAGCAGAAGTCAGATTATAAAACTAACCCAAAAATGTAAGTCAACCATATATTCCGATCAAATGTAAAAATAAAAAAATGAAAAATGAAAAAATAAAAGACCTAGAAAACTGAATAAGTGAAGCAGTTAAAAATAAGGAACAACTGAAGATTTTTGTATAATTTGGAATGTGGAACAGCCTCAGCAACAGAGGCCATATGTGTAGGTCCGTTTTCAGTGTTTGGTCAACACTATTGGAATCTAACAAAAGGAGACACACTGACTCAGGATTCAGGGAGGTGAAGAGCTCACGGCAGAGCCATGACAAATACAGGAACACTGTACACACATGCGGGCATGTGGTAGAGACAAATGGGCCAACACTCAGCCACTCCCACAGACCCAGTGGGAGCACACCCCAGTGGGTGTTATTCTCTCAAGCAGCCAGACCTGAAGGACCTCGCTAGACCACTGCAGACAACAGAGCCGGCGCTGGGCTCTGACCGTCATCCCCAGCCCCAGATGCTCAAAGACTTGTTTATCCACCTTGCTTTTTGAAGAAGCCTCAGAGCCCAAATTCATTCCCTTAATCCTCACCACATCCACAAAAGGCAGGTGTTCCCATCTCCATGTGACAAGTAAGGGGACAAAGGATTAGAGTGGTGAAGCAACTTGCCCAAGGCCACAGAGCTAGTAGACAGCAGAGGTGGTATTCACACCTGCTATCTGCTCTCAAAGTCTATGCTTTGAGCCAGTACTACTCTCTGTGAGTCCCAGCCCTAACCAGCCTGTCAGATCATAGTTGCAGACCCCAGTCGTGAAGTCTGGAATTAGCACCAATACAGCCTGGGTTTGGTGTGCGCATGTGCTCACCAAATTGCAGCCTTGCCTGTAGCCCCTGTCATGCTTGTCTGTCTACAAGACTAGATCTTACCATAACCTTTTGCTTTGCACTTCAGCCACTCTGTAGGCACAAAGCCTTCGAGATCCCGACTTTGACCCTTTCCTGCCAGTCTTCTCCTCCCAGTTGAGATGCTGCTCCAAACTTTATAAACTCCTACAACCCCAGCCTTGTTTCCTGCCTGGATCTGAGCACTGTCACTGACTGGAAACTGCCGCTGCTGAGCCCCAGTCCCTGACATCTGGTTTCCCCATTAGGTCAGGTTGCATCTAAGGCTTCAACCTAGAAACTAGAGCCGGGTTCAGACTGAGGTAGAGCTGGCCAGTAGCTGTGGAGCGTAAAGGTAGGAAGGGATCCAAGGAGTGTATCTAGGGATGCAGGCAAGGAGGGGAGCCGAGAGCCAGGCCAAAGAAATATCCACCCAGAGGGGGAAACAGTCAAGAGGGAGGAGGACTGTAACCAGAGCCAACATTAAGGAGCAAACGAGTGCCGAGGGGAGGATGGAGATGAAAGCAGCAGCAACTTCCCACACACTTAAATGTGGAGCCAGGGCTTCTGATAAAGGTCTATGAGTGTATAATGTTACAAAGCTGTCCAAACACCCGGAACTGACCTCTTTCTGGCTCTAAGTACTATCCGGGGTTGCTGGTTGCTGTGACCACAATCCAGCCCAATCCCAGCCTCCTTCCTTTCTCCATGCTCATTCATTCATTCACTTATTCAGTTAAACATCTGACCCTCCATGAGAGTATAAGCTCTATGCAGGCAGAAACATTTTCTATCTCTTTTCAGCACTGGAAGGCCTAAAACCCAGAACAGTGTCTGGCAATCATAAGCACAAGCTCTCAATTAGTCAAATGAATGGGTAATTGATGAATGTTTGGAAAATGTATCGGACTCCAGAGTATCTTCTGGGTTGGGACCATAATCCAGCACATGTTGCCTGCTGATATGCACCAACAATAAAGTTAAAGATTTGATAGGCTCAGAGCTATCAGTGTCTATAATCTTTAGTAGATACTTCCTACATTAAGATCATTTCAAAGTTTCTGAGATAAGAAATAACATGTGGGTTTCAGAAAAGGTAAAAAATATTCTTTAGCCAGGTTTTATAACATCTAAAACAAAATAATTTCTTTCTTTTTTTTTTTTTTTTTGGCCACACCTATGACATGTGGAACTTCTGGGGCCAAGGATAGAACCTGTGCCACAGCAGTGACCCACACCACAGCAGTGGCAACATGGAATCCTTAACCCACTCAGCTATCAAGGAACTCCTACTTTTTCTCTTCTTTTTTTTAAAATTTCAAAACAAATTTGTAATCAATATTATCAATGCTACTAAGCATCTGCCACCACTTTCCAAAGAATTTGCAACAAAGAATGCCTGAAATTTGCCAAAAATTATACAATCAACATTGTAGGCAAAACAAATTATGGAGTTTGACCACAAACTTTCCTAGACTTGAGTGGAGTCCCAAAAGGAAAACACTGATGCAAAGCTTTGAAATTTTGATTTGGATTATTTCTTAGGGCACTAGATCAAATAACACTCAAAAGTTTTCAAGACCAATGTCAACTCCACGTAAGCCCCAAATCGCCTACGTACTGACTGCAGGATGCTGTGGTGAGTCAGATTGAAGCCCCATCAACCTACTTCAGGTTCAGAGTAAACAAATAACAATTCTGGGACTTGCAAAGAAACCATGGAAAACCCTGAGCGGGGGCTTTAACTTTGAATTAAAGGAAACCACAAGCCACCACACTGCTGACAATGAACGTGTTTACATTTTGTCTGATGGGGGAGGGGGGATGAATGCAAAAGAGTTTGAGTGACTTACAGAGCTGTTGCTTGTGGTGTGGCCAAAGCAGCCCTACAGGGTCAAGGGGAGGAGGACTGGGGGGAAATGCAACAAGAGGATCAGCTACGCACAGCTAGAGGCTCTGAAGGTCCAAGGCAAACTTGAGCTTGGGTTGGGCAGGCATTACCATGGATTGGGTATGTGAGCAGAGGGAAGGGACACGTTAACCGGTGTCGCTCAGAGTGACACCGGGTCTACAGAAGATGCCTGAAGTCTGGTTTGTGATCATCAAAAGTGTCGGTCTGAATATGGGGAATGGTTTATAGAATTTTGTTGAAGATTTCTCACTAAATGTCATACTGGGTGTCTTGGGGTAAAATGGATCGCACTGAATGACAAACAGAAAATGTTACCACCTTCAGGGAGAAGTGGCTGTGGTACATTTCTCTGCTAGCTCTTGCTCAATTCTGCCACTCTAAGCAAGATAAAGCAGGTGAAGCAGTAGCAATACTCCCCCACCTCCTGCACTGGGTCATTCGGGGGGCGTCAGTGAGCCAATAGCAAGTAAGCTCCTGGCTCACCAAGGAAGCAGCTAAGAGGGGCAGGGGGAAGAGGGACTACAAGAATTCAAAACCGTGACCACAGCCCAGGGCTCCTGTGGTCTATGTCATGTCCATCCTGTGCAGATGATTCTCTCAGAGTCTCTCCCACCCATTCGGCTCTCCCTGGTGCCTTGGCAGAAGTTGGCAGAGCTGAGATGAGATCTGGGAGGAGTCACATGACAAGCGCTACCAACTGCTCCATCCAGCCACCCGCAGGGAAAGGGGGCCTGGACCATTAGAGATATCGCCCTGGGTTAAGAGGTCAGAGGATGAAGTTTGCACAGATTAGTGCCACTTCCTTCTTTGTTCGCTGTGCCTACGATTTAGCTTATTTACTTTTTGAAGTGCCTGATGACAAGGGTGCAACTCCAAAGGACCAGGAGGGTGAGTTACAGAGGAAAGGGAACATTCCTCTGGCAGGAGTTCCTAGAAGCTGTTTTGCAACACGGAGCAATGCTTTGGGTTTCCAGGCAACTGGACTGTCTAGAGCAGAACCCTAACTAGGGGTGGGTGGGTGAGGTGAAAAGAGCTGGATGCATGATCTGGGGTTTGGAGAAGGGCTCAGCCTAAGCCAGAAACTAAAATGCTAGGCAAACAAACAAACAAACAAACAAACTGAGGCAGAGGCCCAAATGTATGGATCTTGGCAACACAGAGGATTAAGGAAGTGGTACCTGAGATAATCCTAGAAAGCCTGAGGGCTCAGAGCCAGAGAGTTGAGGGCTGGAATTCAGGCTGTCACTTCCCTTAAATATAACCCCCGATGAGTGTCATAACTTCTCTAAGGCTCTGTTTAAAATGGGGATGACAGATCCATGATGGCTCAGTGGCTCATATGGCTCAGTGTCACCACTGCAGTTCGGGTTCAGTTCCTGACCCAGGACCTTCCACATGCCTTGGGTGTGGCCAAAAAAATACATGAATAAAATAAATGGAGATAATAATAATCTCATAGGTATATTGTGAGAATTAAGCTATATAAAGTATATAGGTTCTAAATAAACACTTCCTTTCTATTAGATGGTAAGCTCCCTGAAAGCAGAGTGTGTCTTAGCAGTACAGCAATGGCTACACAGAGAGATTGTTTAATAAGTGTTTACTAAG
The DNA here is from genome assembly GCF_054392235.1 of Sus scrofa. NCBI lineage: Eukaryota > Metazoa > Chordata > Mammalia > Artiodactyla > Suidae > Sus > Sus scrofa. The sequence goes on from NC_139391.1 coordinate 19,779,708, forward strand.
AAATGGAACAAAAAAACCACCCAACATATTCCAGACCCTATCTGCAGGTGAGGCTGAGGTTGCTGCTCTGTACATATTCTCATTCTTAAGACTCAAAGTGAAGTCCATGGGCCACTGACATCCTCGGGGAACTTCTTAGAAACACAGGGTACCTGAACCCAGCCCAGGTCTAATGAATCAGAAGATCCCTTTTGGCCCGATGCCCAAGAGATCTGTTTGCATGTTACACTTGGAGAAGCACTGCTTAGGCAGGAATAACAGGAGGAAAGGGGAGGCCTGGGTCCTCTGGCAGATGGCATCTGGTGGCCCCAGATGGGAGGGACTGGGGAAGGCAGACTCTATCAGGTAGCAACCAAATGCGTTCTTACATCGTGACCACTGTTTGTGGGGCCTGGGCAGGGCCAGGCTGCTCTGCCTCAGGGGAGTAGGGACCTCAGCTGGCTGGGCGGGGCAGCCCGCAGATGGCATGAAGCTGGGGGCAAAGGTTGTTTCAGAGCCTCAGCCTGGGCTCAAAGGCAATGTCCAAAGGTCAAGGAGGCAAGAAGTCAAGTCCAGGGGTATCAGGTGAGAGAAGCTAAAACCGGTTATGCTAGTTAGAGAGCCAGAGTCGAGAGAACAGAAAACAGGCAAGTCTACTCATACTACTGAGCCACTTTGGGCTAAGACAGAGAGTGAGTTTTCCTTTTCGGGGGGGGGGGGGAAGGGGGGGGCTGCTCCTAGTTCTGGGTCCCACCCCCTTCAGCATGTTGGTGGGTGTCTCCTTAGCTCAGCACCGTAAGGAAGGCAGGTATGAGACTTGCTGGAAGGTTCTTCCATCCTGACGACTCAAGGAGACAACAGTGAAGATGGGAAAGTGAAAATTTCAGAGGATAGTTTGAAAATTTTATGAAAAAAGTGGGCAGAAATTCCCAGGCCCTTTTGCTCACACCATAACCCTGTGTACTTTCAGCCAAGGATGAGCTGCTCCTCCGGAGATAATAAGCCAATGCTCCAGGAGCCAGACAGTAGCCTCTCAGGAAGAACAGCATGGACTCCTATTATTGGAGGAGAGGACCTGGTCATTTTTAATCCCCTGTTTAATCCTTGGAGCCCCATCTCCTCACACTATCTTCCTCAGATCCCCAACATTTGAAAGGGATGTTAGCAAAGCTGCTCTGACTGAAGCAGAAGTTGGACTCTGAGCCCTTCCCTTCCACCCGCTACTCCCCAGACCCTCTGAGGCTCCTTGGTGCTACATCTGGTTGCTATGGACAGTCTGAGAAGGATGGCACTGCACGGAAGCTGTCATTATGCAAATGAGGAGGGGGAGACCCAGCCAACAAGGTCTTCCATGACCTGGCCTTGGCCTACCTCGCTGTGGCCATGGTGGACCCTTCTTCACATACTCTCTACTCTAGGCTTTCTCTCTCTCTTATTTTATTTTTTTGTCTTTTGTCTTTTAGGGCCGCACTCAAGGCATATGGAGGTTCCCAGGCTAGGGGTCTAATCAGAGCTACAGCTGCCGGCCCATGCCAGAGCCACAGCAATGCCAGATCTGAGCCACATCTGCAACCTACACCACAGCTCTTGGCGACACCAGATCCTTAAGCCACTGAGCTAGGCCAGGGATTGAACCCACAACCTCATGGTTCCTAGTCGGATTCATTTCCGTTGTGCCACGACAGGAACTCCCTTTTTTCTTTTCTTTTTTAGCCATGCCCATGGCATATGGAAGTTCCTGGGCCAGGGATCGAACCCACACCAGAGCAGCAACCTAAGCCACTGCAGTGACAATACCAGATCCTTAACCCTCTGTACCACAAGGGAACTTTCTATGTGCTGTTCTCTCTGTTTGAAACCCTCTCTGCTCCCCTCCAGGCCTCATTGTCTTTCCAGCTTTCCTCCTGCCTGCCTGACTCCTCCATAACATGTGGGTCTCAGCAGAGGCCTGTCTGTTCTGTCCCCTGTGCCCAGGACAGTATCTGATCAATAGTAAGTGCTGAGTATCTCTTCTGAATGAGAAAAGGAGACCACTTACAGGTGCCTGGCTCCACAGCTGCCTAGCCAGCTCCAAGATGCAGAAATGCTGGCGGCCCTTCCACCCAAATACAGGGTGGTGGTGAGCAAATGCTTGTCTGGTCTATGTTGATTCCCTCTCAGGAGTTCAGACTGGTGTCCAACAGTGTTTGGTTGAAGATCCACGTAACTGGAGAAAAGTGTGTAGGAAATGCATCGTGAGACATACTTAGAAGATATTGGTGGGTCCACATGATAACTGCCTTCAACGGAGCCAGAGGGACTGGCAGACATTTGTTTCTTATGATGACCATTTTCAGACGCTATTCTGACCTTCTGCCACACTGAGGGTTTAGAAATAAAGAGGCCTTGGAGTTCCCGTCGTGGCGCAGTGGTTAACAAATCCAACTAGGAACCATGAGATTGCAGGTTCGATCCCTGGCCTCGCTCAGTGGATTAAGGATCTGGCGTTTCCATGAGCTGTGGTGTAGGTTGAAGACGTGGCTCGGATCCCACATTGCTGTGGCTGTGGTGTAGGCCGGCGGCTACAGCTCCAATTAGACCCCTAGCCCAGGAACCTCCATATGCCGTGGGAGCAGCCCAAGAAATGGCAAAAAGACCAAAAAAAAAAGAAAAGGAAAGAAAGAGGCCTTAAATCTGACTACCTCCTAACCCCAGTAACCATAAATGAAATTCACAGCAGGTAATCACCTAAAAAGTTCCACAAGGAATCATTCACCACTTCCCCAATGACAAAATACAGCCATAAAACACAGTGCTTGGTATTCCTCAGGCATTTCTGTGGTGGATGAATAAATCTCCCCCATCTGACAGATGAAAAAAAAAAAAAGCCAAATAAATATGAATTAATGTGGCGCTAAAATTTTTCTGAATATGCAAAGTTAGAAGTGCCAAGTCAACATATTCCAGAATTGGCTCTCCCTACTAGTATGTGGGCAGTAAATTATTAAGGAAGACTAATAGTATCTCTTTAGATAGTATCACCCCAAACATTACTTTCACAAGCACTGTAGAATGATTCAACAGGTCAACTCAAGTCTCTGCTTAAGCATCATTTTATTTAAAGTAATACCTCCTGGTAAACAAGCTTTTAATTAAAAAGGAAAATTACGTTTTCACCCCTTGAAGTTAAATAAGAAAGTACAGACTATCTACACTTTCTATCTCTACCTATCTTTGGCACCGGTTACAAAGGAAAACTACCTAGAAGGATAATTTCTTCCACAATAATCCCTTCCAATTAGACAGGACTTTGCAATTTATAAAGAATGTTCACATACATGATTTCATTTCATTTATGTAAGGCAGGTATTCAAGGATTAGCATTAACTTCATTTTATAAATGAGGCTGCTAAGGCCATGGAAGCTGCATGACTTGCTCATGGTCACCTGGCTGGTAGGGGTCCAGCCAGGCCTTGAACCTAAGGTTTGTGATCCCAGGCCCATCTCAGTGTTAGCATCATCAGGTAAACTGTGGTTGAGTTGGCCTGATGTCTCAGGTCATATTGTGGAGGGACCTTGAGGGTTTTCTGGTGCAACGGTTCCCAAACTTCATTTCTTTCTCTCTCTCTTTTTTTTTTAGGGCCACACCTATGGCATATGGAAGTTCCCAGGCTAGGGGTAGAATCAGAGCTACAGCCACGTGGGATCCGAGCCGCATCTGCAACCTGCGCCACAGCTCATAGCCACGCCAGATCTCCAACCCACCAAACGAGGCCAGGGATTGAACCCGCATCCTTCTGGATACTAGTTGGGTTCGTTAATCACTGAGCCAAGAAGGGAACTCCCCAAACTTCATTTCTTAGAAACCTAAAGGTCCGTCATGGTCCTTAGGAAGCCACCACAGGAAAGTGAGAAGAGAGGCGACTAGGCTACTCTCCCAATCAGGGAGCTCTGTTTTTAATGTCTCCTATACTGGTGTTTCAAGGAAAATTTCTCTGAAAGGAGGTATTCCATGGCTTGAAAAAAATTTTTTTTGGAAACTCCAGTGTACTAATCCAAATGACTCATTTTACAGATTGAAAAGATCTATAAAGATTGCATAATTTATTCATGTTCATACCCAACTAAGACTAGAAATCAGTCCACCACTCTGACTGGGATAAAGGTTAATTCTCAGCACGGTGTTTGGTCTATACCCCAAATCCTCCAACTTTAGTGTCTCTCAGGAACACTCAGAGGGCTGGTCACAGAGTTCTGGGTCTGACCTCCAGCGGTTCTGTTCAGTAAGGCTGGGGCGGGGCCCGAGAACCTGCATTCCAGGCAATGCTGGTGCTGCGGAAGCAGAGAACACATTTTGAGAACCACTTGTCTACAGGATATAGAACAACTGAAAAGTCAATGGAATTGACCAGTGAGTTGTACATTTCATTAATTTTATTTCATTATGGGAAAATGGTAAAAGGAAATTCCTCCTTCAGAATTTATAAACGCATTGTTTAAGCATGCTGCTACACATTTCTCAACACCCAGCACTGATGTTCTATCATATCAAAGCTCCAAAACTACCCATGCAGCGGATGGCATTGGTGTTCCAGCTCACATCCCCTCATCTAGCCGCTGAATTTATCTGCACCTGCAATGGGCAGTTTCCACGCCATGCACGCTGCCAGCTTCCCATTGGCTGACATTTCTTTGTGTTTCTGTCTAAGGACTTTCTTTAGGCAATAAGAGCTTGCTCAGTCCACAAGCAGTGTGTGTGTGTGTGTGTGTGTGTGTGTGTGTGTGTGTGTGTGTGTGATTAATTAATGTCCTCACTTTGCAGGGCATCCTTCAAAGAATTAGAAGCTGATCTGCAGAAAAATACTCCTGGGTCACCATCCCTCAGTGGGACAGTTTTGAAGCTTGTTCCAAAGACTCCTCAGAGAGTCCCTAGTGAGACTGAGCCCCAGTCTCCCCTCATTAATGCAGGCTTCACTGGCATTTCTCCCTTTCCTGTCCACTTCTCTGACTTCCTCATTTGTGCTTCCAAGGATCACCTCCCAAACAAACTACCTGCCTTTCAAGCTCTTGTCTCAGAGTCTGCTTTGGGGGGGATCATAAACTAAGACTCTCTATCTCCAACTCCTTCACCAAATTCTTGGAAGTCTTGTCTGCTAGCCGACCCACATCTACTCTTTTTCACCTTTACTTCTGTGCCCTGGGGCTTTATTTGCAGGTCTTTGGTTGGCTGACCAAGTTAGGTGTACTTGATGGGTGTTAAATAATACAATGATTGTTGTTCCCATAACAACAGCAAAAATACACGCTCTCTAATCATGTGCAGATATTCCTGATTTACGAATTGTATACTTAAGCAGTCACTCTTCAAAAAGAGGCCCAAGTTCACTCAATATCAGCTCTGTGGAGGATGACAACTTAAAAAAACTGGCAGTATGCATATTCTCTAGGCGTCACAGTAAAAAGCATCTGTCAATTCTGAAATGGAGATAAGTTTCCTTTTGTACTGTTAAAGCAAGATTAACCTTCAACAAATATTTACATTTAAGGAGTGGAGTTTCAACGATGATGGCATGGACATGTGTCACACTGCAGTCCAAATCTCAAAAAAAATCAAAAACCAGAAAATTGAGAAACAATTAGATTGTGCTCAAATTGAAGCCTAATAATGAACGGATCCTTTTAGCCAAAAAAAAAAAAAAAAAAAAAAAAAATTAAAAGAATCAAACTTCAGGGAGTTCCTGTCGTGGCGCAGTGGTTAACGAATCCAACTAGGAACTATGAGGTTGCGGGTTCAATCCCTGGCCTTGCTCAGTGGGTTAAGGATCCAGCATTGCAGTGAGCTGTGGTGTAGGTCACAGACGCAGCACGGATCTTGCATTGCTGTGGCTGTGGTGTAGACCCGCAGCTCTAGCTCCAATGATTAGACCCCTAGCCTGGGAACCTCCATATGCCACAGGCGAGGCCCTAAAAAGACCAAAAATAAATAAAATAAAATAACAGTTTCTTAAAAAAAAAAAAGAATCAAACTTCATATTAAATAATAGAGCTATTTCATTCTATTCATTGTTGGTGGGTTAATCTTTTAAAGAAAATAGCCTCATTACGGTATAACTGACGTAATAAACTGCATGTATTTCAAATATACAGCTTAATAAATTTTGACCTATTTATGCCCCCATGAAACCATTGTTTCGGCTTATTTTTGAAAGCAATTCTACCTAGTTTTAAGTCTATATCATTTTAAAGTCTGATTTGTGGAATAATCTATTCATTATTACATTTATGCAGTGATCCATTATGGGCTAAAGCTCTTTCCATTAATCCCTACTTGAAATGGCTCCGTGAATGTGCTCCAAAGGGCGTACGTGCAAAATAACTGGTTGGCACAATTCCCTAGAATTTATGAGGCAAATAGTAGCTGTCTATCCAGCATATAGTAATAAAAGGTACCATTTCTTTCTTTCTTTTTTTTTTTTTGTCTTTTTGCCATTTCTTGGGCCGCTCCTGCGGCACATGGAGATTCCCAGGCTAGGGGTCTAATCGTGAGCTGTAGCCACCAGCCTACGCCAGAGCCACAGCAACGCGGGATCTGAGCCGCATCTGCGACCCACACCACAGCTCACAGCAACGCCGGATCCTTAACCCACTGAGCAAGGGCAGGGATCGAACCCGCAACCTCATGGTTCCTAGTCGGATTCGTTAACCACTTCGCCACGACGGGAACTCCAAAAGGAACCATTTCTTTAGCTTTCATTGCCAAGGTCTATTTTGTAACCCTTTAGGTACATCATTTGTAACCCTCACAACAAACCTATGAGATCAGGGGTATTAACCCTATTTCACATGAGCAAACTGAGACTTAGAGATATTTATATAGGTAGAACAGGATAGAATTGGGAACTACATTCATGTCACTAGGCTAATATTTCCCAAACTGTTAATTTATTCACCAAATATGTGCCAGGCCCTAGGTTAGATGTGGGAGATACAGCAGCGAAGGTCATGGTTCTCAATGACAAAAAGTTTATGGCCAGTGGTGAAGAGATGTGCCGTCTCATTGAAATGTAAGTTTTGATATACATATTCACTCTGACACCAACACCACTCTAAGGACAATGAATGTGTTCATTACTGTGTAAGTATACTCACAACAAAGCAACCACTGATCCGCTTTCTCTCGCTGTCAATTAGTTTGCATTTTCTGGAGTTTTACCTTTATTTTTATTTTGTCTTTTTGCCTTTTCTAGGGCTGCTCCTGCAGCATATGGAGGTTCCCAGGCTAGGGGTCGAATCGGAGCTGTAGCCACCAGCCTACGCAAGGGCCACAGCAACGCGGGATCCGAGCCACATCTGTGACCTACACCACAGCTCACAGATTCTTAATCCACTGAGCAAGGCCAGGGATCGAACACCGCAACCTCATGGTTCCTAGTCGGATTCGTTAACCACTGAGCCACGACGGGAACTCCTTCTGGAGCTTTATATAGCTGGAAACATATGTACCATACATATGCTTATTTGTCTGGATTCATCTCTGAATATATTTGAACTTCATTCAATTTTTAAAAGTCAGCTTTATCGAGGCATAACTTGCATACAAACTCACTGGTTTTAAATGTAGAAGTTGATGAGTTTTGGTGCATGAATATCACCATGTAATCACCACTATAAGCAAGACCCCAAACATGTGAAGAGGAGTATTTTTAGTGTAAGCAAGGTTTTACCTTTAAAAGCACAAAGTTCATCAGTTTCAGAGAAAGCCAAGTGCAGTACACACGGAAGAGTCATGCATTATCCCAGGAACAGGCCAAAGCCAATGTCACTTGCTGCCTTTTTAAACTTACACAGCTGTGAAAACTTGCATTCTGGATTATCTACAGGTAACCTTTGTGATTTGCAATTACTTTTCTTACAAACACCCCTTTGGTGCTTTAGGAAATAACTTCACAGATAAAGTAACAGGAAGGAGTAAACTTTGACTCATTCACTGCAGTGATTCCTCTGTCCCCAGCCAGCCTAGGGACCCACAGTGGGAAGTTTCACACAGCTCAGAGGTTTCTGTCAGCCACACTGTCTCAGGCCTCTTTCCTCTCTTTTGGTTTCTCAGCCTCCAATCTCTTCCCAGTCCCTTCCTGCCTGAACCTCACTGTTCCATTCGCCTCTCTAAAGTCTTGCTTTTGGCATGCTGCAAAACCTTCCACGGCTGCCTGTGCTCACAGCATGAAGTCCAAGCTCCATAAGGCCGCCTTTGTGTGATCCACCTGTTTGCACTCATGCTGATGAGCAGCTGGGAGCCAGCTCTGGGGCTGAGCCCAGTTGTGCACGGCAAGGACGCGGAGTGGCTCATCTCCCCTGGGGCCCCGTGTGGAGTGACCTGGGGCTAGAAGAAAGATATCAGGACTGTGTTTGCTGCAAAGGGATAAAAACTAACATTCTAAACTTTATTTTTGAGAGCCTCCTAAGGCCCTTAATTGGTTCTTCTTAAGAAATTTCAGTGATTTATGTGAATGTGGGGATTTAGCTATAATAATAACTTAGAGGTTTTATTGCTGCATGTGTGATTTCTTTGTCAAATACAAAGCATGATGTGACTGGGTTACTTTCTGAGAAGGATCACCATTTATTCATTTATCCAAATATTCACTAAATATCTCTTAAGCACTAGAGTTCCCTTGTGGTGCAGAGGGTTAAGGATCTGTAATGTCATTGCAGCGATGGCCATGGCACAGGTTCGATCCCTGGCCAGGGAACTTCCACATGCCTTGGTGTGGCCAAAAACAATCTTACAGTATCTCTTGAACATCTAGTACATATCAGGCTGTGTGCTAAGCCCTGGAGGTATATTGTGTACACCCTTTCAGAACTAACAGATTAGCTGATGAGTCATCACAAAGTAAGGAGAGCGACAAAGCAGAGGCAGAATGCATTCTGGGAGCTGGGGTGGACCCTGGGGCCCTGCCCAGAGCCCCTGAGCACTCACCAGGCAAGCCAAAGGCTCCTCGCCACCAGGGGCTCCCAGGCTGAGCGAGGACCTCTCTGGCCCAGAGGGGACAGGAGCTCAGCCCCTGCAGCACAGGCCGCGAGTGCCCACCATCAGTGCCCTCGGGAGCCCTAAGCCAATGGCAAATGAGAACTGAGGGTTAACCTACCAGCTTCCACCTGAGGGCCCACTGACAACTCCCAGTGATCTATGCTGCCTGTGATCTAGCAGTCCCTCTAAAGCAATATTTTAGAAGGCATATGACAGGACTAATACTTACTTGCACTGCCGTTAACGAAATGCCATCGACTGAGTGGCTTCAACTACAGACACTTATTTTCTCACAGTTCTCAGAGGCTAGATGCCACAGATTAGGGTGCCAGTGTGGCTGGTTTCCGGTGAAACCTCTCTTCCTGGCTTGTGGGCAGTCACCACATCGCTAAGAGCTTAAGTGCTCATGGGACTTCTTATGTGGGGAGAGGAGAGGGAGAGGAAGGCAGAGAGAGGAGCAAGGCTCCAGGTGCCTCTTTTTATTAAGGCACTAATCTCGTGGTATCGAGGCCCCACCCTTAGGATCTCACTGAAGCCCCTCCTTCATTTTTAATTACCACCTGTTAGACCCTATCTCCAGACATGGTCACATTAGGGGTTATGATGCATTTTGGAGGAACGCAATTCAGTTCACCGCATATGCTGTCTCCCAGAGAGCTCTGGTGAGGCCGAGCCCCAGGAACCCAGATCCCAGTAGCCTGTTCATTAACACACATTGGATTGGCTTCTTTTCCTTCCCTCCTCATTTCCCCATCTTCCTTCGAGAGCTTCCTGAGAACTACCTCCCAAATTAACAATCTGCACTCAAATCCCAATCTCAGGGTGAGCTTCTGGGGGAACCCAACCAATGACTAGAGCTGGCAGCCTGAATTTAGAAAGCCTTACCTTCTTTCCTAAGGGCTCTGTGGGAAGGCACTTAAGGTGTTAAGCAAAGGAATGAATTGCTGGAAGAACGTGGAAAAAGGATTAGAGGAGGTATAAAGTAGATTCAGGGCAACTAGTTGGGAAGCTATTTCTTTCATCTTTGATCGAATCAGGAGAAAATTGTAACCAATATGAGGAAGGAAGCAGTGAAGACAGAGCCCAACATGGTGCCTAGTCACAGTGAGCCGCTTGACAAATATTTGGGGATGAAAATTAATGAACAGGTTCAATCTACCCAGTCTGTAGGTAATTGACAGAACTCAAAGGCTGATGAGATCTGGGGTTTGGGGAAAAGCAAAGAGTAGAGAAAAACTCCCCATCTTTAGGTGTGAACAGCTAAGTAGATGCTGGTGCTACTTACTGAATATGGACACAGCCTGGAGGGGGAGGGGCAGCTGGAGGGGGAGGGGCAGGCTGGGAGGGGCAGGCTGGACGGGGGAGGAGATGACGGGTCTGAGGCATGATGTACCAGCAAGACATTTAATGGATGCTGAGTAGGCAGCTGCGTGGACAGGATTGCAGCGAGGTCAGAGGTGCATATTTGGGTCCCATCAGACCAGCCACATGGGAAATATGACCCAGGAGAACTCCACTTTTCCTACTTTCTGGCAGTCCCTCTAAAGCAATATTTTAGAAGGCATATGACAGAACTAATACTTACTGAGAACCTACTCTATGCCAGGAATTGTATCATGTGTTTAATCTTTAGAACAACCCGGGGAGGTATGCACTATTATCTCCATTTATAGACGAGGAATTGAGGTGCAGAAAGGTGAAGTAACTTATCCAAGGTCATGCAGCTGGTAGGCAGCTTCAGAAAAACTCTGGACTGTCTTACTCCAAATTTCATGGTCTCAGAGAAAATAAGCATCAATAAAGCCTGGTTCGGTTTCCTATGTCTCGAAGTCCCACTAGACCCCCGACGAGTACTCCCCAAAGTCAGGTGCATTCACTAGAAGGCTCTCTCAATTTCAGGGCTGAAAGACTATTTTCTCTGCAGCACCCTGGTCAGCCATCAGCCAGCTCCCACCCCTCATTTGGATGGTTCTCTTTGCATGCGGTCCCCCTGCTGGTGACCCTACTGTGTACAGCCCTAACCCAAGTTTCTCAATTCCTATCTCTGTAGGTTTGTTTTTCTGGACATAGCATCTAAAAGCAATCACATAATGTAGTCTTTTGCAATGGCTTTCGCAGCTAGTGTGCTATATAAAAGGTAAAATATTTAGATTTCTTCAACACCATGTGAAGTACAGAGAGTAACCCCAAACCTAATTATTTCTTTTTATTTAAAAATACAGCACATTACCTTGGATTTGTTAATGCTGATATATACTCCTGAAAATGTCCTGATTATTTTCCCTTCTGCAAACAAATATGTTTTTGTAGACATGAATCAAACTTATACATTTATTTGGAGAGAATTGGCATTGAGATTCTTCGATGTTATGCATTGTCTTTACATAGTATTTCCTTTTCAATGCAATGTATTAAATCAAAGTTTTGAGAACTTAAAAGAATTATTATTTAGGTTTTGAATATATACTATCAGTATTGTAATTAAACTCTATTTTTTAAAATATTTTTATATGGCACATTTTCCCATAGTCTGTTCGAAACCATTGCTTCTGATAGACAAGAAAGCTATTTCATTGTGAACGAAAATTTTGGAAAAATCATATGGAGTTTCTTCAAAAGGTTTAAAATAGAACTGCTGTATAATCCAGCAATCCTATTTCTGGGTATTTATCCAAAAGAACTGAAATCAAGATCTCAAAGAGATATCCACATTCCCATGTTCACTGCAGTATTATTCACAATAACCAAAATCTGGAAAAAACTTCAATGTCCATCAATAGATGAATGGATAAACGAAACATAGTACGTTCATACAATGGAATATTATGTATCCTTAATAGAAGGAGAAAATACTACCATTTGCAGCAACATGGTCAAGCCAGAAGACATTAGGCTAAGTGAAACAAGCCAGTCACAGAAGGATAAATATGGCATGATTCCACTTATATGAGATAATCTCAAATAGCCAAACTCAGTAAGAGTGGGAAATGTGGAGCCGAGGTTCAACAGGTATAAAGTTTCAGTTATGCCAGATGCGATCTCCTGTTAAACATAGTGCCTTGAGTTAACAATACTGTATTATACACTTAAGATTTTGTTAAGCGGGCAGATCTCATTCATTCTTACCACACGCACACAAAAAAAATCAACTGGAAAATAGTTACACTTAGTTTTTCAAAGACCTAATTAGGACCTATACTGCCCCGTTCTCCAGATGTGAGGCGGTGTTACTCCATATGTTCTCCTTCTTTTAATATGTTTGTTGGAGGCAGAGTTTCACAGGCTGCTTCCTGCTGTGGGCGTGGGCAACTCACCTGAGTCCGAGAAGGTTCCAGAGATTGCGCAAGCTGATAACTGCAGCCAGGAAGGTGAGGTCATTCTTCTTGTCAGTCGATGCAGTCTTACAAAAGGCAGAGCCTGAGACATGTTTCTTGGACCAGAAACTAGACCTAAGGGAGAGGCCCTTGGGCAGAAAAGATGGGAGCTGTGGTCAGTGGCCTTCATCCTGGAACCTGTCCCCATCCTGACCTCTCCCAGCCTCCTCCACACTGTAGCCGGAGCACATGTTTACTATCATGAAAGAGCAGGTTCAGAGGACCCACGAGGATCTGACCCTGCTTGCTTCGCCAGCCTCCCCTCTTGCTGGGACCCTACTGTTAGGGAACTTCTTTTAGCTCCATAAGAAACTCATCATTTTGGTTTTCACCTCCAGGCTCCTGGACACCCCTCTGCCCCAGCCCCTCATGTCCAATCCTTCAAGCAGACTAATTCCTGCTCCCAGTCAAGACTCAATTTAGACCTCACTTCCTCTAGGAATTTTTCCTTGACCCTGAGACTGGGTTAGGTTGTCCCTTAACACTGAGGGTTATCCAACTCTGTTGCAATTGCCTATTAATTTGTCCACCCCTCCCTCCTCCTAGACTGAAAGCTCCTTCAGGGAGAGACAGAATCTTCCAACATCTGACCTCATGAGATAGCCCAAGTTAGAACTGCCCTGTCAATTTGCTCCCAATTCCTGATCTATAGAAACTGTGAGATAATAAGCTATTACTGTTGTCTCAAATCACTAAATCTTGGAGGTAAATTGTTATACAGTAATGGACAACTAATACACTGTCAAAATTTAGCTTGGTAACAAGTGATCTCTTGCTCCTTGTGGCATCAACTGAGATCAACTCAACAACACTCAGCTGAGGGACGGGCTGGTGGGGAGGATCCAAGTTGGTTTCACTCACATGCCTGGCACATTGTGGGCTAGAGGGCAGGACTCTGCTGGTTGACCACAGAGCATATACTTGGGCTCTCCAGCATGGTCTTCTCACAGTGAATGTTTTACGTGGCAGCTGGCCTCCCTCAGAGCAGGTATCCTGAAAGAAAGCAAAAGCAGCTGTATGAATTTTTATGACCTAGCCTTGGAAGAAATGTAGTGTCAGTTCGCCGCATTCTCTTGGTTGAAGCAGTCATAGGACTACCCAGATTCAAGGAGAGGAAACAGAGACCCCACTTCTTGAGGGTAGGAGTTATCAGATAACTTGCCATCTGTTTTAAAATTTTTTTAAACATATAATTTCTATACAATAAAATGCACCTATTTAAAAACATCATTTGAGGAGTTTTAACAAGCATATATATACTTGTAACCACCACCACAATCAAGTTATAGAACATTTCTTTCATCCCAAAAACTTTCCTCTGATCAGCTTTTAGGATTTTCCAGAATTTCATATGATAGAGTATATTTTCCACACTTAGCTTAAATTCTTTTGAGACCCATCATGTTGTTGCATATATCCATAGTTCATGTCGTTTTAAATACTAAGTAGGGAGTTTCTGCCGTGGCATATCGGGTTAAGGATTTGGTGTTGCTGCAGCTGCGGCTCGGATTTGAATCCTGGCCCAGGAGATTCCATATCCCGTGGGTGCAGCCATAACACAGACAAACAAACAAATACTATGTAGTTTCCATGCGTGAATATAAACTCTTTGTTTATGTAGTTACTTGCTGAACATCTGGGTGTTTCCAGATTTGGGTTATCATGATAAGCTTCTTGGCCATTCATTTTCCTTTCTCTTGAATAAATATCTAAGGGTGCTGTTGCTGGGTCATACAGCAGATATGAATTTAACTTTATAAGAGATTACCGAATTGTTTTCCAAAAATGGTCGTGCCTTCTTACTCTTCTACCAAAAATGTGAGAAAGCTCTAGTTGCTCCACATTCTTGACAACACATGGTATTGTCGGTCTTTTGAATTTAGCCATTCTCACGGGTATCTAGTGGTATCTCATTGGGGTTTTAATTTGCATTTCCTTTATAAGCAAAGATGTTGAGCATATACTAATTGGCCACTGATATATCCTCTTTTGTGGAGTGTCCGTTCAAATCTTTTGGCATTTGGAATTGGTTGCTTTGTTTTCTCACTATTGAGCTTTAGGAGTTGTTTATAAATTATGGGTACCAGCCTTTGGCAGGTATATGTATTAGAAATATTTTCTTCCAGACTATGGCTGTAACTGAGCAGGACCCTATGGGGCTTTCCCAGGAGAGACCCCTCCCCATACCCTCCACTGTAGCTCCTCCCTGAAGTACCCCGGTAAGAGTATCTCATGCATAGTTTCTGAGTTCAGATGCTAAAAACCATCACCAAATGGAAGAAATGAACTACTTGATGATCAACTGGTGTCTAAGGATTGATAATGCTACTCTTTTTGTCACATCAACATCAATCAATCAGAGAGCTGTGCACAAGCTGATCACGTACCCTGGGGCACCCCTCCCTCACCTGTCCTTTAAAAATGCTTTGTTGGGCCTTCCCCCTTCTCTTTCAGCCATCTTGGAACCTGTGGAGGCCTCCTGGGAGCAGGACTTCAAAACCAGTAAATATGTCGGGAAGGTTGTGGTCCAAGGCCATTTTTGCTGGTTATAAGTGGGGTCTCCGGAACCAGAGGGAGCACACAGCTCTTCTTAAAATTGAAGGTGTTTATGCCCGAGATGAAACTGAATTTTATCTAGGCAAGAGATGTGCTTATGTGTACAAAGCAAAGAATAACACAGTGACTCCTGGCGGAAAACCTAACAAAACCAGAGTAATCTGGGGAAAAGTAACTCGTGCTCATGGCAACAGTGGCATGGTTCGTGCCAAATTCCGAAGCAACCTTCCTGCCAAGGCCATTGGACACAGAATCCGTGTGATGCTGTACCCTTCAAGAATTTAAACTTACTGAAAATTAAATAAAAGTGCATTTGTTCTCTTGTAAAAAAAAAAAAAATGCTTTGTTGGAAGAAGAATGAAAGAACCAGGCAGGAGCACGTGGCCCAGCCCTGTGAAGCATGACCACTCTCAACGTGCAGGCCCAGAGGCTACTGGCCCAATGCAGGCCCTGCCAGTCCTCCCCCGAGTCCTTCATCTGGACCCTCATCATCCTGAGTGCTTCCCAGTCCATGATCCTCTCCTCTGTCTCCATCTGTGATGGTCACTGGCTCCTGGTGGAGGACCACCAGTTTGGGCTGTGGCACTTCTGCATGGCCTCCTACCAGACTGCTGCTCCGCACTGCCTCAGAGACCTGAGTCAGGCCCACATGCCCTGACTGGCCTGCGGCATGGCCCTGGCCCGCAGCACGGCCACCTTGGCCATGGTGGTCACCATCTTTGGCCTGGTGCTCCTCCTGGTGTCCCAGGTGTATGAGGACCTCCACTCACGGCGCAAGTGGGCCATGGGCTCTGTCCTCCTTCTTGTCTCTTTCATCCACTCCTTCGGGGGGCTCCTGATCTTCTGCTTCCTTCTCAGGAACCAGGTCACACTCATTGGCCTCACCCTGATCTTCTGGAGTCAGTTGGCTGCCTCTGTCCTCTTCTTCCTCAAAGCCATCAGCGGCCTAATTTCAACATCTTCACCCACATCAACAGTATCACCCATTCCTTGGGCCATCCTAAAATTTAGGCCCCCTTCCAAGGACATCGAGTTCTACCAGAAACTGTGGTCAAGTTGAGACTCTTCTAACATGTGACCTTGAAAATGCTACCTCTTAATCTTTGGGTGGTCAGGCCATTAATTGCCTCAATCTCTGCAGCTGGTCTGCAGCCCAGAGACCATTGGGTGCCTCAGTGCTACCTGCTGAACCTCCTTGGCCAAGTTATTAGGATGTTGATTTTACAAGAAGAAACATATTTCTTTTGTTGTCAAAAAAAAAAAAAATGCTTTGTTGAAACCCTCCGAGGGGGTTCGGGATTTTTACAGGCAAGAGTCACCTTTTCTCTGCTGAGCAATAAACCTTTCTCTGCTCCAACCTCCGATGTTTTGGTTGGTTTGGCCTCACTGTATTTCGGGCACATGAACTTGTTTTCAGTAACACGGCTTGCCTTTTCATCTTAAAACTAACTAAAGAGCAGATGTATTTAATTTTGATTAAGTCTAAACTATTATTTCATTTTTTGATTCATGTTCTTTGCCTCCCTAAAGTCACAAAGATTTTCTCCTATGTTTTACTCTAAAAGTTTTCAGTTTCAGCTTTTATGTTCAGATCTATGATTCGCTTTGAGTTAGTTTTTTGTATGGTATATACTCAGGGTAAGGCTCATTCTTTTCCAGATATGCCCTGGTCACAGTAGCATTCGGTGAAAATGCTATCCTTTATTTAATTACCTGGGCACTTTTGTCTGAAGCAACTTTCTATATATATTTCTGGATTGTTTTGTCAAGTTCTATTGACTTAGACATTTATCCTCTGTGGTCATGTTTTAAAACTGCGTGAACACATCTAGCAGTTCACTGTAGCTGCACTGTTCTCGTGACGTCACACACTAAAGCCTTCAAGCACAGCCCATGTCAGCTGGCTCAGTCTCAGACGACAGGACACTCTGGCTTCAGCTTACCATCCTGGGCGTCCCCAAGAAGAACAAAGAGATCATAAAAGTAATTTCCAAACTGAGGCAGAGGAGCTCAGTGGGAAAAAAAGAGATGAGGTCTTTTTTTTTTGGCCAGACTTCTGGTCATTCAAGTTAAACTCGGTTTGAAGGGATGAGGCGGGTGGGTTGCAGAGCTATTCCTCCGGCCTAAAGGGAAAAAATGCAACCCTTATTCATAAAGCGGGAAACAGGCCCATTTTATAACATGGCAACATGCCAGTGGACGATGGTTCAAAACATCATCCTGAGGGTGTAAACTTTTCCTCTCAAGAGAATATTTTACCCCAAGACTCTTTTTTTCTTTTTGCAGAACACCGATTTCACTGTTTCAAACGTGTGAGGAACAAAGCTTTTGCATAAGAAGTTATAGCGGGGCCTTTTCCATTTCTCAAGAGGAATTTTGTCGTCAGTGAAATTTCTAATTTACTAGAAGTTTGAACTGGTTTACAAAGTCAGTGGGTTAAATCACTAGCTCATGTCTCTAAAAATTATTGTGAAATGTTATATTAGTACATTTAGTTGATTGCCTTACGGTCTATTTGCAGAGGTCGTGATTCTCAGTTGAAAAGAGGTTTAAAAGTATAGGGTGCTTAGCAACAGTACATACCAAATGAATTCTTGGTGTTTTTGCCAAAATCAGACAACATAGTTGGCGTTTTTGACCACAGAAACTCTCGAACCTCTATTTCTGCATCATTCAACATGGCAAGGCTAACAGAAAATCGAGGTCAGATGAGGAAAGTCAGCAAATGGTTCTTATCCAGCTTCATTGTTTGACCACCAACTGGCAAACATCACAAGAAAAACTGCACAGGAGATAAATGATAGGGTAAGAATACATTTTTGACCATGGGCCCAGGCTCTAGCAAAAGAAGCTGGCCTAGGATTTATAAAAAGTGATTTGGGAATGAATTCAAAATGCTGAAGAATCACAAAATTGTTTTTCCATTTAACAACAACCCCCCAAATCCCCATGCTTTAAACGTTTTTTAAACATTTGGAGTGGTACATTTTTTTTTCCCTTCAGCATCTGAACTCTATTCAATAATTTTGCCCCATAATCCCACTAGTTGTTGTTATTTTAGGGAAAACCAAGCAACAACAACAACAAAAAAAAAACTTTACCAAATGTGCTGATCAGGAGTTCCCGTCATGGCACAGCAGAAGTGAATCCGACTAGGAACCATGAGGTTGCAGGTTCGATCCCTGGCCTTGCTCAGTGGGTTAAGGATCTGGCATTGCCGTGAGCTGTGGTATAGGTCACAGACTTGCATTGCTGTGGCTGTGGAGTAGGCTGGCAGCTCTAGCTCCCACTGGACTCTTAGACTGGGAACCTCCATATGCCGCGGGTACAGCCCTAAAAAGCAAAAAAAAAAAAAAAAAAAAAAATGCTGATCACAACAAATAATTGGCACTGAACAAATATATAACACTAACAGAATAAAGGGAGGTTCAAATGAGGTAAAGTATATAAATTATCTCATAGTCGCTAGATTTTGGATGACTTTTTCCTGATGAGAAAAACTCCCTTAAGCAAAGATAATTTTTTTCTCTTCTTTTTAGGGCCGCATCCAGGACATATAGAAGTTCCCAGGCTAGGGGTTGAATTGGAGGTGCAGCTGCTGGCCTAGGCCTCAGCCACCGCAACCAGCGGGGCCAGGGATAGAACCCAGGTCCTCATGGATACTAGTCATGTTCCTTACTGCTGAGCTATGAGGGAATACCACAAAGATAATTAATATTTTCATTCACTGTTTCAGTTCCCTTAAGTTCTTAATAAGTTATTAACCTTAACACCATTAAGCATGAAACATATGATAATGTACTTTTAAAAAATTAAATTCAAGGATGACAAGCATGTGACGTATGAGTGGAGGTCCAAGCCGATGCCTCGCTTTTGTCTTCTCAGTACAGAAGGAAGATCACTGACTCAAAGGCAACTAAGTGCTCTTAGGATTTAAGAGATTGTCAGGAGGTGGATGGAGAAAGAACACAGATGAGGAAAGGGGGCACCTGAAAGGTTGCAGGTGTGTGATATTCTCACCCCCCAACCCCCGTTAGGAGAGAGCCGCCAAGACTGGAAAGACAGGGGGAGATGGACTCTATATTGGTTTTCTTAAGATTTAGGAGCAAAATAAATAAATAAATAAATAAACAAGAAGGAAAATGGGTAGAATCAAGGGCTTTTAGAGCTGTAAGTATTTAGTCCAGGGGTTTGCATATCTATTCGGAGTTAAACCCAAAAGAACTCTTACTCAAAAAAAGCAGACAGAAGAATGGCTGTCTCGGTGTAAGGGGCAGAGGCGGGCAGATCTCCCGTCAAGCGCACACAACCGTTTCCCCATCCTAGGAGTTGTCTGAAAACCACCGACCAGTCCTGATGTCTTCATTTCACAGTGGAAGAAAACAGCAAGCGGCTTAAGGTCACAGGACAGAGGCCGGAAGACGCGGCTCTAAACAACTCACCACTTCCCGGTTTGCCGCTAGAGGGAGCCAGGTGGGTGAGCTGCGGCGAAGAAAATCCCGCGGGAAGGAAGCCGGCGAGGGCGGCGGTTTCCCCTGCTGCCACCAGGGGGCGCGCCCGGCCCGCCGCTCGCAGCTCTGTTTTGCGGTGGGAGGGGACGGTCCTTGTGAGCCGGTCGCCTTGGAAACGGAGGCCGGGCGGCTGCGGCGGATTGAGCCTGCCAGGCCTGCAGGCGGAAGGCGAGAGCTATCTCCCTGCCCACTTCTGTGCATCTGCACCTGGAAGCCATCGAGGGGAGGTCTGGAGATTGCCTGGCCTTCCCGCACGGGCGCGATTCCTTCCAGTATGACCCCTAAGACTCTAAGAGCATCTCTGCCCCACCCCTACCGGCCCTGAGCCTTGCTCTGCCACAAAATGGGCCTGTGGTCCCAACCTTCTGGAGTCTTAACACCAGGCGAAGTTTGGGGCCGCTAGGAGCCCCTGGGAGGGGTTCTAATAGGCCCACAGCTTCTCTACACCCAGGGGACACAGAGGAGGAAGAAATTTTGATCTGATCAGAATATTAACCCACCTCTTTTTCCACCTTGCCGTAGAACCCCTGGATTGCGTTACTTATTCGCCTCTCGAGATCTTCAGCTCCTGGAGGGTAGGATCTGATTTTGATCCAGGTTTGTAACCTTGGTGCCCTTACCGTCTCCAGCGCACAGTAGATGCTCACTCAGTAAATTAATACTGCCTTCCATTTTGGGAGGACTTTATCACTTGACCGTTTTCCCACTTGCGCCTCATTAATAACCCCTACAGGAGGTAGGAAATGTGGAAGAGAGACTGAGGCTTAGAGACCTGTCTGAGGTTATAAAACTCACTAGTGGAGGAGCTAGATCTAGACTCAAATCTTAGTGCTCTTCTCATTGAATTCCCAGTCTGGTGAATTCTTTAGAATGAGTGCCCCACACATCTTCGCACCCTTCTTAGGACCAGAAAAGAGCCCCTCCCACTGCAGGTACTTTATAAACCTCACCTGTCTAATCCATAGCCTGGTTTGTCCTGGCTGCCGGCAGCATCGTTCAAATTAGGACACTTGGTTTCTTTTATTATTTGCTAGATTTGGATAGTAGCTTGTTTCCTCACTCCCCTTCTTACTCCGTAATTCTCTGCTGGGAGGAGAGAGTCGAGGAAGTGACTGGGAGGTAGGAAATGTCCCATCTGAGAAAAAAGAAAAAAAAATTGTGTGAAGGCAGAGAAGGAAAATAATAGACTGGGTATTTATCAGTGTGTGCAATTACGGCTCATGGATTTCCTTTCCACCCTCCCCGGCAAGACCCCGCCCCAGCTGGTCCTCTTTATTCGCCACTGCTCTTTGAAGGGGAAAAGGGTTGTTATTCTCCTCTGCCATCCGAATGTAAAAGTATTTCCACCATCCTCACAATATTCTCTTCACGGTGGTTTCTTTTCTTTTTTGTCCCTTCTAAAATTGAAGGACAACAGGAATTGAAAAAAATATATAGTTCTGGTAGAAAACTTAGTATAATATACTGCATTTCAAACTATTATTAGCAATTCTGGATCAGAAGACAGACCAATTTTTAAGCTAAGAATCCAATATAATTTGAGTTCAAAAATGTGCCAATGACCAAAAGATTTGTATTGGTGAAGAAAATACATGCTAATGTAACACCACATCATCAATCGAGCAAGTGAAAAGTTGAAAATATCACCTATGCAGATTATATTATATATATATTTTTTTGACTTTTTAGGGCTGCCCCCAAGACATGTGGAAGTTCCCAGGCTAGGGATCCAATTGGAGCTACAGCTGCTGGCCTACACCACAGCCACATCAGATCCTAGCGAGTCTGTGACCTATACCACAGCTCATAGCAACACCAGATCCTTAACCCACTGATCGAGGCCAGGGATCGAACCAGCAACCTCTTGGTTTCTAATCAGATTTGTTTCCACTGAGCCATGACAGGAACTCCTATCCAGATATTTTTAAATACGTTGATTTGAATATATGGTTATTTAATATAGCTCCAGAATGGCTGTGTTTTACATTTTAGAGCTGTTTGGGGCTATATATCCATAATCTATACAAAGAGAAGTAGGTCTGGAATTTTGTAAAACTGAGTTTTAGGTGATATTATCACTACTAAGAGGCTTAAATGCATACAGGTTTTTTTTTAATATGCTGGAGAGTATTTCTAAAATGTTTTTAATTATATTAAAAGTGTATTCTAGCCTGAGTGAGCATTTGAGTTTAAAAGTTATTTTACTTTCCAAATTCAGGGTACATAAGGCCACTGGGAAAGAACCTGAGCATGCATTATTTACCCGTCATTCAAATCAGACATTTACTGAACATCTAATTTGTGCCCATGGGAGATGCTAATCTGTGTGCCAACATCTGGTTTTGGTTTTGGTTTTGGTTTTGTTTTGTTTTGTTTTGGCTGCACCCACGGCATATGGACATTCCTAGGCCAGGGGCTGACTCTGAGCCACACCTGCGACCTACTCCAAAGCTGCAGCAACGCTGAATCCTTAACCCACTTCTGGGCCAGGGATCAAACCACACCTCAGCAGCAACCCAGGCCATGGCAGAGACAATGCTGTATCCTTAACCTGCTGTGCTACAGCAGGAACTCCCCAACATCTATTTTTGAATTCCCAAAGACAGGAGTTGCTGAGGCTGTTATTTAGTATTTAAGGAGTTGTTTTGGTTGAAGGTGCGTGCCTTGATGAGTAGATGTGTGCCTTTTAAGTAAGACTGCTCTTTAACGAAGGCTTTTGGAAGGATGGCATTATTATTGTTGTTGGTAGACTTACATAATCTTATAGCTGGTTAATGGCAAAGCCACATCTAGACTTCAAGACTTCCAACACCCTCATAGAGATTGTTTAACTAAATCGTGCTCGCCACCCGGATGGAATCTTATTGAGAACTTTTGTCATTACTAATGCTATTACATAAATATCTTCCATTTTAATCTACATTTATATAGAACATTAGCTAAAAAACATCAGGATCCATTTCAAATGTCTAGAAAGGCCTTAGAGCAGGACTGCCATCCCTTCCAGCCTCCACAATATTATGAAAGGGGTCATTAAGAGACTTCTGGATATTCATGGCTCCACAAAATCATGACAAAAAGTCATGAGGAGCTTTCTAGGTGTTGAGCCAGGATCCTGAGACTGTGCAGGAAGGGACACACTCCTTGTTGTAGGGGTAATTTTACAGAGTCAAGGAAAGCATGATGGGATAACAGTACATTAGAGGAAGATGGCAATTATATGTCACTTTTTACTTAATAGACTTTTATTTTTTTATTTTACTAAATAGACTTCTTACTTTTCCCTGAGGAGCAGGGAGGGAGTATTTTCTGAAACAGTTTCTGACAGAAAATGACTATGAACTAGTCTCTGGAAAGGCTGGACATCTGAGTCCTTTGAACCCTGCCTCCTCACCTGCCCTCACACTACATGTGTGTGTTATTGATGCCCAGAGTTGGGAAAGGAAGAACAGATGGGCACAAAAGGTCATGCCCTGGGCACAGATCATGGTAGCATTCTTTACTTGCATGGTTTTTTAAAGTCTTTTAAAGTTGCTCATTAATTTTTTTAAAGTTCTGTTGGAGTATGCTTCTTTCTTCCTGTCGGTCTGAGACCTCACCTCTTCTGTGTTTTATAACCAGGGGCCAGGTAAATTGCCACACACAGGACGGAATAGACGTTTGCAGGTACTGGCAAAACAGATTAGATGTCCACCTGTCAGGAAATCTTCTCAGTGAAATCTTCCTGGAGAATAATTACCTTGCTCTGTGGATAATTTCTAGAATGCTCACCTTTTTCTGAGATAGAAATCCTCTAGGTGGTCAGGCACTGTAAACCCAGGTAAATGTTTATGAAAATCCCCTTCATTTGTAGGACATTATCTAATGCAAAAGTCCACTTTGAGGCAATGTCATTAGCTCGTTGCAGAAAGTCAGTTATTAAGCAGGCAATCCCATTGGCTTACTAATTTTCTGGAAAGCATATGAAACAATAAACCTTAATATAGTTTATGCATAAATCATTTGTGCTTAATGGATCCACATTTTCACTCATGTTTTATGCAAACCCTTTGCATAAGCTGCAGTTAGGTAACTAATTGCACATTGGTCGGAAAGTTGAAAACATAAGAAGCAACTGAGCAAGATGAGGTCATTATTTTCCTCCAGCACCAGATGGGTACCACAGGTGGGAACCATAACACTGGATCTCTTCCATATGATGCAGAAAGAAAATTAGAGATTAATGTTGCTTAAGCTTTAAAATATTTTATTATAAACGTTTTTGTTAAATACTGAGTTACTGTAAAATGAAATACTTGACAACATGCTGTTTTTGTGTAACAGTCAAGTTAAAAATTTTAATTCTAAAATAGAAAATAATATAAAAATTAAACAGCATCGGAGAGAAAAGAAAGCAATTTTTTTTTCTTCACTATAAGTTGCTGTGAACTGTGATGGTATAATGAAACATTTTGGTAGGGAGCTTATGGAATTATTCCCCATACTTTGATATCTAAGAAGAGATCACTTAATATATTACTCTGCCTTAATGTATTAAATCTTTTTATGTGTCACCTTTATAATTTTCAGTGAAAAGTATCATAGTATATTGGCATTTACGTATGCTAGAGATGAACACTCTTGGCTAGGAAAGAAAAGTCTCAGACACAAAGACTGAGCCTCCCTGGAGGTCTGGGCATGCAAGCAGCATATCTGCAGGGGAAAAATATGTTTTCATTTCAGGGAGTTTCGCTGTAGACCTGAATGATATATGGAGATTGCCGATTCAGTGATCCAAATCAGTGATGAAGGCTGGCAGTAGCAAACCACACGGATTAGTCTTTACACCTCTCATCATACTTGGCAGCAGGCACACTCCCTCTGTCTTAGTTACCTGAAGCTTAGAGAAGCATAGTCTGGAGCTATAACGAAAGGGGCAAAATACTTTTAAAGTCTTTCTATATGGCAGGCACTATGCTAGATTGCTTTAACCCTTAGCTTATTTAATCCTTGCCACAGCACTTAGAATAAGATTTTTGTTCTCACTTTACAGGTGATGGAACTAAAACTCAGAAAGATTAAGTAACCTCTGCAAGGTCGCAAAGATAATAGGTGGTGGATCTAGAATTAAAACCTGCCTGCCTGATTTATCCAAGGACGGCCTCTGCTGAGCCAGGTGGGGAAAGGCAGTGATGCACAAGAATGACGTCATCCCTGCTCTCCTCTGTGCAGCGATTTGAGCAATAATCACAAAGGTTATGTCCTTCCTGTCACACCCACCTCCTAATACATTGACTGAAGATGAGACACTTATTTTCTTGAACTTAGTAAAAATCAAAAGCGAAAAACCTGTTAAGGAAGACAATGATCTTAATAGATGTATGTTAATACCCATACTAAAGCCACAAGATCTACGAAGTATTCCTGCTTACCATGAAACTCTAAGAACAGTGGTCCTGGTTTTCCCTTTTAAAAAATATTTTTGAGGAGTTCCTGCTGTGGTGCTGCAGGTTAAGGATCCAGGGTTGTCTCTGCAGCAGCTTGGGTCACAGCTGTGGCTTGGATTCGATGCCTTGCCCAGGAATTTCCATATGCTACAGATACTACCAAAAAGTACAAATATATCTTATATATATATATAATTATCTATTATATATCTATTATATATATATATATTTGTCCTTTTGTCTTTTTGCCTTTTCTAGGGCCGCTCCTGTGGCATATGGAGGTTCCCAGGCTAGGGGTCGAATTGGAGCTGTAGCTGCTGGCCTATGCCACAGCCACAGCAACGTGGGATCTGAGCCACGTCTGCAACCTACACCACAGCTCACAGCAACGCCGGATCCTTAACCCACTGAGCAAGGCCAGGGATCGAACCCGCACCTCATGGTTCCTAGTCAGATGTGTTAACCATTGCACCACGACGAGAACTCCTATTTTTGATAATTTTATTATTAGTTGCCAAATTAATTAATAGCTGATGAAAAGTTACTGTTATGATAATATTATATTAAACACAAGTAGAGGGACAAAAAATTTATTTACTTTTCCTATGTCTCTTTCAAACAGGTATACTTCTTACTAGCTAAGCAACACAATGGAAAACACAGCAAAAGCAAATAAAAAGGATATCCAAGATGGGCCACCAAAAGAAGTCAAACTGCCTACCAGTGAAGCACTTCTAGATTATCAGTAAGCTTAGATTATGAAATCCAAAAGTTTCCCTACACGAGGGGCCATCATTGCTAAGACTCACATAAATCCAGTGGAAAATAAAGTGCTCAAAAGCTGTCAAGGAAGCTGGATTGAAGGTGGACTGAAGACGGGGAACTTTGACTATAACATAAGCCAAGTGGTAGCTATGAAATAGCATTCCTGAATGTGGTTTTGGCTTCCTTCCTCCCTCCCTCCGTTGTATTATTAGTCATTCTCTCACACAGACATAGCAGCTTGCTGGAGTACCTCTTCAAACACAGCATGGAATAGTTAGTGTATATTTATGGAAGAGTAAAAGAAGTTTTTTTTTTTAATTTCTAGACATTCCAATTTGCATTATCTCCAAATGCCTACAGATCAAATCCAAGTGATTTAGAGATAATTGTTTTTAATAAGAGCCTTTCTTTTTTTCTTTTCTTTTCTTTTCTTTTTAGGGCCGCACTTGCAGCATATGGAAGCTCTCAGGCCAGGAGTCAAATCAGAGCTGCAGCAATGCAGGATCCAAGGCACATCTGTGACCTACACTGCAGCTTGTGGCAACGTCACATCTGCAACCCACTGAGGGAGGCCAGGGATTGAATCTGCATCCTCATGAATACTAGTCTGGTTCTTAACCCACTGAGCCACAACAGGAACTCCTTTAATAAGAGTATCTCTTAATGTCTCTGTCCCAGGATCTAGAGACAAAACTAGAGGTGACAGCTATTCTATGTTTAGGTTTTATCCAGCTAATGGAGAGTAAGCCCTTGGAGAGCTTTTGAACCCCAACTCTGGGTACAGGGTAGGTGTTTCAATATGGGACACTTAGGGAGTGAATGAATACGTATCAGTCTTTTTTCAAATAAGACTGTACTTCATTCATGCGTGTTGAACAAGTATGTGAATGTTTACCAAACACAAGGTGAGTGCTGGACACTGGAGGGCCACCTGCTCCCTGCCCTAATGAAGCATGGGAGTTGGACATGAAACAAAGAGTCCAGTCTTAAAAAAAAAAAAAAAAAAAAAACTACATGGCTCTAAATAAGGTGCTATGAAAGAAAGGTATGTGGGCTGAAGGGCTTGTCATAGTCAGAGGGATCAGGAAAAGCTTGTTTGGGGAAGTGATGTGTGAGCAAATCTCTGAAAGGGGAAGAGTGTTGTGGAGACAGAGAGGGATGGACAGAGGGGCTTGTGGAAAGAGGCTGGGACCCGGGGGGAAGAGCTTATCACAGCCTGGGAACTGAGAGAAGGCAGAGTGAGGGAGAGAGGGCAACTCTGACTGTGGTGCGGGCACTGTTGATGAGCAGACCCCTGTGGAACACTTGGGAGTGGGGAGCCATTCCCTGGAGGGGGACGAGGTTGCAAGTGAGGGGCCCCAAGTCTGGCAACTAGGTCTTTAAGAGAATTATTTTTTAAACATTCAGGGAAAACCCATCTCCTTCTTGTAAGACTCCAAATCCATTCATATGATCCTTTCAGAATAGAGAGAAAGGGTTGGAACACTGAGAAACATCCATGGGAGGGACCTTGACTTTCTACTTGAGATAACATTAAGTAATGACCAGAAACGACCTGCCCTCATTTCTCAGCATAACTGAACACTTCCCTCATCTTACGAGAGATGGACAAAAAGTCCAGCTCTGGGGAGTTCCCGCTGTGGCTCAGCAGAACGAATCTGACTAGTATCCATGGGGACGAAGGTTTGATCCCTGGCCTCGCTCAGTGGGTTAAGGATCTGACATTGCCATGAGCTGTGGTGTAGGTCACAGACACCGACGGCTCGGATCCAGTGTTGCTGTGGCTGTGGCGTAGGTCGGCAGCTGTAGCTCCGATTGGACTCCTAGCCTGGGAACCTCCATATGCTGCAGATGCAGCCCTGAAAAAAACAAACAAACAAAAAGTCCAGCTCTGTGACCACAGTCTGGTCTGTAATTTGCTCCCACAGCTCACAATGATGACATCTAGTGACAGCTCCTTCTCTCTGGGTCAACCATAGGCCAGTCTTTCTCCTCTTTAATAGAGTTTTACAAAAAAGGAAAACATTTAAAACCTCTCATGATCTAGAGCAAGATGTAAATTGCACATTCCCATGTTTTGTTCTCTTTCCTCTGTTAAAACTAAATAAATAGGCCTCACCGGGCTCTGCTAGTTACACTTTGCTCATTCCCTGTGTTCCCAGGTGACAGGGCCTCTGTCACAGGACAAAGAGCCAAGACAGCCCCGTCACCATCTGAGGAGGGAGTGTGCAAGGGTCTGCGGGCAGCATATTTCCTCTTACACAATCTCAGCTCCCAACCAAGAGCTGAGCACACATCGTAGGTAGTCAGTGATTTCTGAAGCTTTAAAAAACCTCTCTCAAGAAAATTAAGTAATGAGCCTCTGTGGTTGTTTGTGAAGAGCTGGGCCTGCCAATGCTGAATCTATAAAATCATCACCTCTTCATCCCCCCATCGCCACCCCTTATCCTCGGGGAATAAGTTCCAGGATCTCAGTGGATGCCTGAAATCACCTATTGTACCAAACCCTGTATATGCTATGTTTTTTCCCACACGCATACCTATGATAAAGGTATGATGCATGAATGGGAACGCTGATCAATTTAAATGGTAGAATTTTGGAACCGAAGAGGAACCACAGGGCTCATCTCCTTTCATTCTCTTGTCTATAAAAGAATAAACCATGGCCTAAATAGGTCGAGTCTTTCAGCAGATAGTGGAGAACCAGTCCTAAGACCCAAGTGGCTTAGTATACAACAGGGCTTTTGGCTTCTAAAGGAATTGCTCATTTGGTTTTTATATTGTATTTTTCTCTTCATTTGGAAAGGAGGAGCCTTATTTTTCTCTCAAATAAATTTATAATATCATAGTTTAAATGATGTTTGGAGGAGGTGCTGAGGACATAAAATTCCAATTCAACTGAAATTTACTAAGCACTTTATGCTAGAAACATTCACATGTGATTTCTTATTTTAATCCTCATAAAAGTACACGGAGCTGGGGATTGTCATCTTGCCATTAACAGCTTGGAAATTGAGGCTCAGAGAATGACTTGTCGGAGGTCATGTAGGTAGGAAGATTTAGGGACAGCACTCAACGCCGGACTTTCTCATTCTTCAACCTTCGCTCTGTTCACTACACCACACAGGTGCTGTATGTTGGTTTTGCTTTTACATTGAGTCAAGGGGGTTACACGGAGCTACTTCTGTTCTTCTTTTTTGGTCTCAGATTTAAAGTTGTAAGATTTATGAGGTAATAGACATATACTTAACACTTCAGAGAGCTATCAAACAGCCTCTTCCAAAATCTTTCTGTAGTTTTCTCTCTCTCTTTCATACCTAACAGAGGCTCAACAAATTCTTGTTGGGTGTTAGAGAAACGTGTTTTTGTCAAGAAAGCAGCTTTTACTATTTACAGAAGAGATGGTACACTAATAAAAGGAACCAACAGGTCAGTCTGATTTACCTGATTACTGCAAGAAGATGTGCTCGCTCCTAGAAAGCCTTTGTTTTGTCATTTTTGCCTGAATGTTTTTAAAATGTTAGAAAGCATGTTTTCTGTACGCCCTTTCTTAGATTCCCTTTAAGCTGAATTATTTATACATAACTAGAAAGCATAAAAATTATGACTATGAAATATAAATGGGGATTGATAAAAAACTTGAACTTATCTAATACATATTTTAGTGAGTAAAATATACTCAGAAACACAAGATCACTTGAGATTTTTATCTCTACATGGGTTTTTATAAATATGTAATACTTTAATTCAAATAATTGGGTTTAATTTTAAAATTTTGTCTCATAGATTTTTTTCCTAAGGTAAATAATTGTAACACATCTTATCTTTGTTGTCAGCTGTCAGATAAAGGAAAATGCAGTAGAACGATTCATGGTTCAAATAAAGAAACTTAGGGAAAAGAACCAAAAGTATCAAGAAAGAGTAAGTACAAAATTTAAAGGCCAATATCTAGTCATTAAACATTTACATGAATGCTTTAAAAAATTGAGTTATAATGAAATGTATGCTAGGAAATTATTCTCTTTAAGTGCTTGGAACTGATTAATTTACAATGTATTTAAATGTATTTTTGTACGTGTGAGGCAAGAAAGTACTGCTGTTCCTATTAATTATAATGGCAAAGAAAGTCGGCTCGAATTGTGCTATTTGGATCGTGAGGACACTGAATCTTATGTTCAAAATTTTAAAGCTCTACAACCACATTTATCTTTTAATTTCTTATTTAACCAAACTATAACACATTGGTTCTCTATTTTTAATTTCTGTATCTGTTTTCTTTTAGGTTTTCAGAGTGTGCATTTGTAAATATCTGAAAAACACAATCTCAGTTGTTAAAATGACTAATTTATTATTTAAGACGATATATTGCTTTTATAAAATCAGAATGAAATGAATAGCATATAAGTGCTGTATATGACCATCAGGACTAAAGACCAACAGAAATAAAGTTGGGAAGCAGTAAATGGTAATTCACACAACTCAGCCCTTAAGGCATCTCATAAATTAGGAAATACTGAGGGTGTCCCCTATTAAAACGTTTATTTTATGAGTTCCCATCGTGGCGCAGTGGTTAACGAATCTGACTGGGAACCATGAGGTTGTGGGTTCGATCCTTGGCCTTGCTCAGTATGTTAAGGATCTGGCATTGCCGTGAGCTATGGTATGTGGGTCGCAGATTCGGCTCAGATCCCGCGTTGCTGTGGTCCGATTAGACCCCTAGCCTGGGAACCTCCATATGCCGCAGGAGCGGCTCAAGAAAAGGCAAAAAGACAAAAAAAAAAAATTATTTTATATGGACCCTGAAACTTGCACACCTCTTCTATTTGGCTTTTGTCTAGAGAGGCTATATCTACAAATTTTTATGGAATCTGGGTCAGAGATCTGAATTTGCATCCTAGCAAATACAAATTTGCATCCTAGCAAGTACAACTTGCTACTGATGTCTTTTTGGTCAAAACTAGTATAAGCCTCAATCTCCCCCTTGTAAAGGGGGATTCCTGTTCCTATTGGGCAAACTCGTTCAGCAAATATTCATTGGACAAGACAAGTTCCTGGTGGTGATATAACTGTGATCCTGACATTATCATGATTCTCAAGGATCGGTCACTTGCAATAGGAACCAAGACAGAAACTCGTCTATGGATGAGAGTGGAAAGGGGAAGTTTGGCCCAGGTGCTTGGAGGCACGTTCCCCCTAATGTGGTTCCAGAGCATGTAAGAGTGAGTTGCCATCGAAGGACCAGTGTACATCCCCCTAGTGGTCCCAGGCCAGCTTTGGGACGTCGATTCGGTTGAGGAAAGGACAACAGATCAGGAGGGAGAAATCACTTTCCCATAACCCATCAATTGGAGCCAGAGACAAAGTTATTTCCATGAGGATTAGCTCGAGAACGTGATAGGTCTAAGTCTGCTCTTGAAATCATTAGTGGACCCAGCAGTGAGGAGCATGGACAGGCAGACTCTAGCTCAACTGTACGTATCCACTTCTTTCCATTTGTGCTGCTGTTGCTATAGTTTAAACCACCATCCCTCTTACCCATCCTTCCTCTAACCAGTACATTTTCCACAATGCAACTAGAATTACCCTTGGAATACGGTAAACCTTTCAGGGCTGAAAACCCTGCAATGGCTTCCTATTGCACAGAAAATAAAATCCGCAGTCCTTCCAAAAGTCTTAAAGGACCTGCAAGAGCTGACCTGGGTTCACCTCTCCAACCTTGTCTCCAGCCGCCCCACCCTTCACTTACCACTGCTTCTTTTAAGTACTGGAAAACCCCATCTCTTTCGTGTTATGGTAACTTTACAACAGAAGCTGTTTCCTCTTCCCAGAAGGCTTTTCTCTTGGCTAACTCCTTTTCTTTCTCCCAATCTGAGCTGAAATGTTAGGTAAAAATATATCATTCAACTGAAAGCTCTTTAGGCAGCAGCAATCACATCTTATCTTTGTTTCTCCAGAAGGGCTCAGCATGAGTAGGTGTTCAGTAAATATTTGTTGAATTGGTTCACACAAACACCAGGGGGAGGACACAATTTTGAGGTCACAGATATTTAAATTGCTAAATTAAACACGGCTCATTAGCAAGACCTACTTTTCAGTTATGTGGAAATCAGAAACGCCCCTCTTCCTTCCTGCCCATCATCTCTTCCTCTGTGTTTGGTTTTGTTTAGATGATGCTCCCACTTCCTTTCTTTCTGTTTGCATTCATTGCTTCACTAGCTCATTAGACATTTCCTAGTTCACTATGTGCACAACCTTACCTCCCAGTACATTCTTTCATTCCTACTGCTCCCCTACAGCTGCCCTACCAAAAGTTATTCATGACCAATTAGCCAAGTCCAATGGACTGTTACCCCTCTTTCCTTTAGCAGTTACTCCTTTCGTCCTGAAACTTTCTTCTGTGGGTACCAGGACATCACTTTTTCTTAAATTTCCGCCTACTTCTCTGGCCATTTCTTCTTGGTATTCATTCACCGTTTTTTTTCCCCCTAGAACCACCCTTTAATTAGGGTATTTACCAAAGCTCTAATCTTGACCCTTGTCTTTCACTCCCAAACTCTCTTTTGATTATCTTATTTAACATCATGGCTTCGCATGTCATCTATACGGTGATAATTCTCATATGTATATGTGACAAAATTCATAATCTTGTTGAAAAGGGTTCCCAACCCAATTCTGACTTGTTTGGGTGGAGGCTCCCCTTCACCAATAGGCAATTCTCAGACACCAGCAGGGTGTCCGAGAGTTCATCTCAATCCCGACACTACCTACCTGGAGACAGAATCAGATTCCGAAGGTAAAGGAATCAGTTCCACCAGACCATCTTCCACTTCAGGAAACAGTTGCAAGTCCAGGTTGTTACTTGTACTTCCGGCCAAGTGGGTGTAAATCAGAGGCTTGCACAACCTTCCCCTCAGGTTTGACTAATTTGCTAGAATGGCTCACAGAACTCAGGAAAAGCCATTTAGTGACTAGATCACTGATGTATCATGAAAAGGATATTAAAGCATATGAATCAACACCCAGATAAAGAGATGCATGGAGCAAGGTGCCAAACAAAGGAGTTTCTATCCTTGTGGAGCTTGGGGTCTGGCATGGTGGCACACAAAAACTCTCAGAAAAAGGACCAAATGATTCTCCTTTTTCTTTTCTTTTTTTTTTTTAAATGGAGGCTTCATTACATAATCATAATTGACTAAATCATTGGCCAATAGCAGTTGGTTCAACCTCAAGTTCCTCTCCCTTCCCCAGAAATCAGTGGGGAGACTGAAAGTTCCAACCCTCTAATAATTTGGTTGGCTCTCCTTGCAACCAGGCTCCCTCCTCCTCCCCCTGACTTTAGGATTCAAAAGTCACTTTCATTAACATAAACCCAGCTGTGATGGCAGAAAATTCCAAGGGTTTCTGGTGCCGCAGTAAGACAAGAACTGTGGGTAAAGACCAAAGATATCTAAGAAAAATATTTTAGTTACCTGAATGATCAAATATATATATTTCTCATAAATTACAATACTACAACTAAACACTAAAAAAAGAGTAGGCGTTCCCGTTGTGACGTAGTGGAAACGAATCCAACTAGTATCCATGAGGACGCAGGTTCAATCCCTGGCCTCGCTCAGTGGGTCCGGGATCCGGTGTTGCCTTGAGTGGGGGTATAGGTCGAAGATACCTCTCGGATCCCGTGTTGCTATGGTGGTGGTGTAGGCCAGCAGCTATAGCTCTGATTCAACCCCTAACCTGGGAACTTCCACATGCCCCGAGTGTGGCCTTACAAAAAAAAAAAAAAAAAAAAAAAAAGGAATCCAAATTAAGTCTCTAGTTCAGTTAATAACACTGTACCAATGTCAATTTCCTGGCTTTTGATATTGTGCTATAGTTAGATAAGATGTTATCATTGGCAAAAGCTGGGTGAATAGAAGATGGGAACTGTGTGTTCTATTCTGGCAACCCTAGTTTTGTTCTTGTGAGTCTTAAAACTTTAAAAAGGCCATGAGATGGTCTTATAACAAAATTAACCCTTTTTTCATAGCTTAATTACTAAATATCCTATTTTATAATGTGATAATTATTCTTTAAATAATAATTTACTTCGCTTCACAAAACATTTTTTAAACATATTGGTGGATATATCTAAATAAATTTTATTATGCAGCTCAAAATTTTTTAGACATAATGAAATTTATAACATTGTCACATTCCCTTTCTATCTGAAATTCACACAGGATTTGGGAAATTCAATATAGATGTTATGAATTTATATATAGTAATCTTTCTGCAATGCTCAATTACAATTTTTAGGACATGTGATGCTGTTTTAATTTACAAATGAAAAATATCACATGTTTGAAAAGAATAATTGTGTTAAAAATTTGAGGTAAGAGGACTAGATTCACTTTGAGAACTATTGTGCTAAGTATAAAAAGTAAAAAATATATTATATTATGCGTTAATATATTATTTATACATTAATGTATTGTGTATTCTATATGTATTACATATTTCTTTGCGAATACAATGTAGTGGTTTTTAAATTATCAATATCTTTGTAAATTTTTTGCCTATATATCATGGTAAATATTTTTGAGCTAGAATTGAATTTAGAAGGCCAATTTTGGAGTTCCCGTTGTGGTGCAGCAGAAAAGAATCTGACTAGGAACCATGAGGTTGTGGGTTCGATCCCTGGCCTCACTCAGTGGGTTAAGGATCTGGTGTTGCTAGTGAGCTGTGATGTAGGTTACAGACTCTGTGGGTTAAGGATCTGGCATTGCCGTGAGCTATGGTATAATTCGCGGATGCGGCTTGGATCCTGTGTTGCTGTGGCTGTGGTGTAGGCTGGCAGCTACAGTTCTGATTAGACCCCTAGCCTGGGAACCTCCATATGCCATGGGTGCAGCCCTAAAAAGACCAAAAAAAAAAAAAAAGAAAAAGAAAAAGAAGGCCATTGTTGCCTTACTAAAATTAACTAGCAGAAGCAAAATCAGATAAAGGATTATTTAGTATTCAGAACATACTTGATAAAGGAAAAGTCTACTTTTACAAAATTAAGTGGGAAAGTCCATATTTGGAAAAAGGCTTAACAGTGAAATATTTCGGCAAGGAATTTTTTTCATTGCCGTTATTTAAGTTTCTAAAAATATGTCATTTTAAAATAACTTATGACAAGACAAAGTAATTCAACTTATTTATTAAAAACAAAACTTGAATCTGCTTTGCTCAAGAAAATGTAAATTTGAGAATAGCCTAAATAAATTTTTTTTTCAGCTGCTGATATTCATTGACCTTATTTTTTTGTTTGTTTGTTTTTTTAGGGCCTCATCTGGGGCATATGGAGGTTCCCAGGCTAGGTGTCCAATCAGAGCTGTAGCCGCCGGCCTATGCCACAGCCGCAGCCGAAGCAACTCAGGATCTGAGCGGTATCTGAAACCCACACCACAGCTCATGGCAATGCCGGATCCTCAACCCATTGAGCGATGCCAGGGATCAAATCCATGTCCTCATGGATGCCAGTCGGGTTCGTTAACTGATGAGCCATGACGGGAACTCCAACCTTCATTTTTAAATTAAACTTTTTGAGGAGTTCCTGCTGTGGCCTAGCAGTAGCAAATCCAACTAGTATCCATGAGGATCCAGGTTCGATCCCTGGCCTCACTCAGTGTGGTTAAGGATCCCGAATTGCGGCAAGCTGCAGTGTAGTTTACAGATGGGCTCGGGTCCAGCATTGCTGTGGCTGTTGCATAGGCTGGCAGCTACAGCTCTGATTCAACTCCTAGCCTGGGAACTTCCACAAAACACACAGTTGGCCCTAAAAAGCAAAACAAAACAAACAAAACTTACGTTTTTGGCTCTAAAATCCTCCATTTCAATAAATAATAAATGTGTTCCAAATATCCTTATTTCCTTCAAAAACTTTCTATAGGACTTCTGACCAAACTGAAGATTCGATGGGAAAGTTTTAGTGCAGCACTAAAAAGCAAATAATAAATAAATAAATACGTAAATATATATATATAAATAAAATACTCAACACTTCAAAAAAAAATGAACTTTTTGAGATAATTACAGATTAACATGCAGTTATAACAAAAAACACAGACAGATCCATTACCCAGTTTCCTTTAAAATATTACACAACTATTAATACAATATCACAACCAGTACATTAACTTTGGCAACACCGATGCTGATATAGTTAAGATACAGAACATGTCCATCAGTACAAGTGGAATCCAAATAAAATCTCTAGCTTAGCTAATAACATCTTATTAATTACCATCATATCGAGGATGAAGGCTTCAGCATATGAATTTGGTGAGAGTGAGAACACAAACATTCAGTCGTAGCACAGCACTTCATTCTTTTTTGTGCCTAATAATATTCTGGCTGCACAGATCTGGTGTTAAGCCCCTCCAGTCAATTTTTCATTTCAGTTATTTTACTTTTTAGCTCCAGAATTTCTATTTGGTTCTTTAAATAAAAAATTCTTTTTATTGCTAGTTCTATTTTGTGAGACATCAGTCTCAAACCTTGCTCAAGTTCTTTAGACCTGATTTCCTTAACTCTTGGAACATATTTAAGACAGCTGATTTAAAGTCTTTGTCTAGGAGTTCCCATTGTAGCTCAGTGGGTAATGAACCCAACTAATATCCATGAGGATGTGGATTCAATCCCTGGCCTCACTCAGTGGGTTAAGGATCTGGTGTTGCTGTGACCTGCAGTGAAGGTCACAGACATGGCTCAAGTCCCGCGTTGCTGTGGTTGTGGTGTTGGCCTCCAATTCAACCTCTAGCCTGGGAATTTCCATATGACACAGGTGTGGCCTTTAAAAAAATAATAATAAATAAATAAATAAAAGGAAGCAAAAAAAACCTCTTGGTTGCCTCAAGAACAATTTCTATTGATGGTCTTTTTCCCCTGTGTATAGTAAAAATCCTAAAAATCCCAATAAGAATGTGCATGGGTTATACTTTCTTCTTTCTTTTCATGTCTTGTAATTTTTTGCTGAAAACTGGACACTTAAAATATTATGTGACAACTCCAGAAATTAGATTCTTTCCTTTCCCCAGCATTTGCTTTTGTTGCTGCTCACTGTAGCTGTTGGATGACTTTTCTAAAAAAATTCTCTAAAGCCTATGTTTTTCGTTGTGTGTGGCCCCTGAAGTCTCTGTCTTGCTTAGTCGTTCGCTAATGACGGGACAGAGATTTCCTTAAATGTCTCTAACCAATAAATCTCCCAGCCTTTGCCAAGGGGCTCTGTGTGCCTGCCGGGGCATGCCTTCTGCACTCAGCCAGGCAGTTTACAACTTCGCCCTAACCTTCACTTCTTGCTTCTGCAGACCCTCAAGGTCAGCCAGAGCTGAGAGCTTAGGGCCTCTCTAGGTCCTTCCTGAGCACACGTGCAGCCCCGAATATGCACATAGCCCTGTCATGCGCGTGGCCTTTTAGAGTCCCAGGAACATGTCAGAGCTTTCAAAGCTCCCTATGGACACCTCATCCAGTTCTCTTTTAAAGTTGTTTCTTTTCATTTTATTTTATTTTTTATCAGCTTGTTGTTTACCTCAACTTTTATTACCACCTTAGGGAACTGTAATGTTCAACAACTATTGATTGTTTTTGACAAACAGCTGCCTCTGATTATTTTTGACAAACATCAGTCTAGGAAAAGGCTGTTTACACGCACTGGATAAGCTCCAAGTCAGGTCAAATAAAGACAAAGTTTGCCACTGGGATTTTGCAGGAAATTACCAGATAGGTGAAATAATGACCATTATTTGAAAATTGGGCTTTGGAAGAGTCCTGCTCCCCACTTATCTCTCTCCTACCCTCAACTCCAAGCTGCTTGGTTACTGGTTTTTATCATAATTGTGGGGTTGTTTGCTTTTAGGGCAAGTTAAAAATGCCACGATGCTCACTGTCCTTACCAATACTCAAGCATTTTTCTTGACTAAACTCCCCCTGGAAGTTACCGCAAGCCTTTAATTTCTAGAGTTCTGAAAAGTTGATTTTGCCAATTTTTTTACCAAGGAGAGGACTTTCAGAAGTCTTTACTCCACCGTCTCTGCTTATGTCACTCCCAGACTTTACAGAGTGAGTTAGAAGGAAAGAGATTCAGTTTTCACGTATATCATATTATAAAGCCTTTTGGTATTAAAAATTCTTCAGAGACAATTAATTAGATACTTTAGAATATTGCAAACAAAAGGTCAGAGAAGTTAAAGCATTGAACTTTGAATATCATCTATGTAATCTTTATATCCATTTTTTGAAAGCACTAAAAGCCTATCTAGTTCCCTGTCTCTCTTTTTGCCTGTATTTATCAATACTTATCATCATAAAGTTAATTGTCTATTGCTTTTGTCCAGTTTGTCAACGTTTCAAATTAAAATTCTAATGCATTAAAATGACAATCATGTCATAAAACTCTGTAGAATAAATTAAAGAGCATTAGGGTTACTTTAAAATCCTGTTGAGAAGTTTATTAAGCAATTGCCTAGTTTGTTAATTTTAAGAAATCAGAATTTTCACCCCCTCAAATTTAAAGCTTGTTGGATTAAGTATTAAATTACTGCATTCAAGTAGACTGTAGCACTATCAATAAATCACAGTTATCTAGATTACCTGAGAGAAATTTGCTCCCCAAGTTGTGGGTTGTGGGCAAGCAGGCATGGCATCAGCTGAAGCTTATGAGAAGTGCAGAATTACAGGCTTCACACCAAGCTTACTGAACCAGAATCTGCATTCTAACAAGGTCCTCAAGTGCTTAGTATACACATTGAAGTTTGAGAAGCACTGGCCCAGGGAATCAATTTTGGGACAGAAAATACTCTTAAAGACATGAATATCTGAGACAAAATGTTGGAAAATCTATGGTAAAGAAAATGCTAAGTTACAGAAAAAAATAAGTAACTTTTAAAAGAAGTATTAGAATGTTTTAACTATATCCATTTTATTAGGTTTAAGACATTGAAGGAGAGACACCAGCAGAGAATTAAAATTTAAAGGTAGTCTAAGAAAATTACAAGGAAAATGTATTAATTTCACACAAACTAAAATATCTCTACTTATACATACCAGGCTAGCAGGGGCAAGAATAAACTCCACATTGATTAAGAAACTTGGAAACATGGAGTTCCCATCTTGGTGCAATGGAAATGAATCCGACTAGGAACCATGAGATTGTGGGTTCTATCCCTGGCCTTGCTCAGTGGGTTAAGGATCTGGCGTTGCTGTGAGCTGTGATGTAGGTCACAGACAGGGCTCAGATCCTGCCTTGCTATGGCTGTGGCATAGGCCTGCAGCTGCAGCTCCGATTAGACCCCTAGCATGGGAAACTCCATATGCCGCAGGTGCGGCCCTAAAAAGACAAAAGCCAAAAAAAAAAAAAGAAAAGAAAAGAAACTTGGAAACATAGATGGGATATTCACAAGAGGAATACAGTCTATTCCTCTGTGGGTAGTCAGAATGGAATGTTAGAATGCTAAGTACCATCACCCCAAAGAAGAGAATTAGGGTCATTTATGAGAAAAGCAAAGTGTAATGTAAATTCCACAAGAGCAGTGCTTCTTGTCTATTTTGTTCACGGATCTATTCCTAGTATCTAGAAGACTACCTGGCAATGGTAGATGCTCCATAAATATTGACTAAATGAATGATATTCCCTAGAAAATTATGGTGCTTCTGGGAGACTGAAGAAGTGTAATTTCCATGCTCATTGATCCTAGGATATGGTGATAGACTAGCAGATTAATAACATGGTTTTTAAATGTAACCTTCTCTTCAATGATTACTGTTTTAATGGGTTTAATCTTATTTTGAGTCATCTATATTCCCTATGTTCTTTAGAGATATTATTGTAGAACTTACTTTTTAAATATTTCTTTCTCACTTTGCAAGCCTCCATGCGTGACTCTGTTTCGAGGGATATCAACGTAAATACTTCAGCAGATGTGGTTAACTACTGTTGTTATTCATGACAGAATAAACGCTTAAAGGATGAACAGACTTGGCACATACGGAACCTGCTAAAGGAACTGAGTGAAGACAAGTCAGAGGGATCAACAGTTGTAACAAGGGAGGAAGTTGAAAGAGCAATGAAGGAAAAATGGAAATTCGAAAGAGACCAGGAACAAAACTTAAAAGGTGATTTAGGAACTTAGCAAATTACCGTAAAGCTGTATCACGTTATTTCTTGAATGTATTCATGCTTTTGTCTCTGAATATGTTCAAAATGCTGTGAACATGTTTCAGATGACATCATTACCACCACAACCACAAACACACATAGGTAAGTGGACAGGAGAGGGAAATGACAAAGTGAGCAGAGATACCGAAGCCAGGTGAGGAGAAGGAGTAAGGAGAGCAATCAGAAACAAAGACGGAAGAAAACAGGATCCTGTTAGGTACCACCCTGAACTCCTTGTGGTGGAGATTGGTTCTTTTGGGAGGGAAATTCTCTTGTTTGGTGTCTTCACTGGCTTTGGCCTCAGTTCAGCCTTGGGAACGGTAAGGTGTATGTAACTGTGACTCTCCCTTTCCCCCACCCCACAATATCTCTAAGGGAGCTAAGCTCCCTAATTAGATGGGGAAAGAGGGATCAGAGTTGGAAAAGGGGAAGTGTGTAGGACATGGATAGAAATGATGCTGGTACAGAAGACAAAAGACCCGGGCCAGACTCTTGTCAAGTGCTCAGGGAAAACCAGAGTCTTAGGGGTAAGTTATACAGTTCTGACACATGTATTCAAAAAAAAAAAAAAAAATCTATCCCTTTACCCTAAACTTGCCGCTCAGTTTTCTAAAACTTTTATCAGAACCTCTATAAATACCATCTCTGACCATAGACACCTCTGATCGTACATCCTTATAACTCAAAGTGGAAACAAAAGAGGTATTTTTCACCAGTTTCAGTGCAAATATATCTAGGGAAGGGCTCTGAGTATGTTCCTAGCTTGGGGCACGTGCTCAGCCCTGGACCAATCCCTATGGTCAGGAGACGGGGTAACTGTAATTGGTCTACTTATCTGACAAGGGATAGGAGCAGTGTGTTACTAGAAGGAAAGGGAGAGGGGGGTTCTGGGAATGTAGAACAGCCGTCAGACACCCACCTCTCTTTCAAAATCTTCAGTGACATCAACCAACCTCCCGCAAAGACTGACCACGGTGCAGGAACAAGACGGCCACAGTGGCGCCCCCTGGAAGACAGTTGATCATCTGGGGTATAGCGTTACTAATTGTTTAATGACAATCACAAGTGCCATTTATTAAGGGATTTAACAATATCCTATTTACAATCTGGGAAAAGGCATGTCTGGGGTCTTTCTGGACCTTTGGACTGAAGAATAGCCCTCTGACCTGAGTGGAAGGCTTCAGTCATTTCATAAACATTTATTGAGCACTGACTAGTTGCCAGATTCCATGCTAAGTTCTGGGTTGACGGAGATGAATGAAATGTGGTCTTGCCCTCAAGGAGCTTTCAAACAAGATGGTGCACAGGAGTGAGCCAAATAGCTGTTAAATTCATTGTGCCCGACTTTCTGGAATGCTTCCTTTTCCAAAATCAGCAGCATGGTGCTCAGCCTAAAGACTGAGTAGAATATCATGTGTGGCAAGCACCTCAGGGCAAACTGAAAGTGTACGTGGTTGAGAGGGCTCCCTATTTGCATATATATTTAACCGAGGAACTGATCTTTCATTCTGAAGTCCTACTATGTGGGGGCAGTGAAGACCGGCTGTTACGATTATCACACACTCTCATCTCACACAAAGGAAGTGCAAACAGTTGCACGTTAGATGACAGAATCAAACAACTTACAAAAACGGTCACCAAGGACTGCAAGGATGTAAGTTGAAACCACTTTGCCAGAAACATAATGACCAGAAAAATGATGATTTACTAATAAAAAGTTTATGTGATATAATATATTGTACCATAGGATATTTATCAAGCTATCACAAGAATAGTTGACACTTGTAGGTCCCTAGGCATATAGGTTTACTGCATGTTAGAACTCTCAGTCACAGCCCAAAGCCACACACTTCATAATTGGAAGTTTAGATTTACTTAGATTTTGAAGCATGAGGGATAGATAAACAATAGTTTGAAGGGTTTATATATCCCTGAATTGTAGATATAAAACAATATTTATGAGGTATTTTAATATCAGACCTTAACTTCATAAAATCAGATTGCAACATAAAATGGCTACAAGGACAATAGAAACAACACAATGCCTTGCTTTTCTCTCAACAGATATGCACATCCAGATAAATAATGCTGAGAAACTATTTCTTGAGAAACTCAGTGAGAAGGAATATTGGGAGCAGTACAAGAATGTAGGGAGTGAACAGCAGGCTAAACTCATTATCGCCTTGCAAAATGACATCAATAGAGTTAAAGAGAATGCTGAGAAAATGTCAGGTCAGTTGCAACAAAATTGGTTGGGTTTCCAAAAAAAAAAAATCTCTAGGGGGCAGACAATCTCTAGGTGGACAGGAAAAAATGGGTTCCCCCTGAATCACCTGTTCCTCTCTGCTGTCGGCACAAGCCCTACAGCCTAAGGATGTGGTGGAGGAAAGAAGGAAAGAAACTCTCCCAGATGGCCTGTGAAACTGAGAAGGGCAGTAAAGGGGTGGGTGTGCCCCTGAGTGGAGAAACCCCGTGACTGGCTTTGAGAAAGAATCTTCGTTTGGTGGGTAGTGTCTGTGCATTCCCACATCTGGGTCTGGGCCAGTTCCACCAAGATGGGGGATCCTGGGAGGGGATTATATTACAGAAGAAATTCACCTGACACAAATTAAGGCAACCTAGCCTGGCTGGACCACCAGAATCATTATAGAAAAATGGCCAAGTAAATGCTAAATTGTAGTCAGGAAAAATTGGAGAACAAATGTGAGACAGGAAGTAAAGAGCGTATGGAGCAGGATGGCATCAGGCATAGTGAAACTTACCAGGACCAGATCTGCAAACCATGAGGCCACCCATCTGTCACCAAGGTTGAGCATCGTGGCTTAAAAGAACACCAGAGACCTGGAGACAAGGAAGTCATAGGATAGACCAAATGGCACAAATCTGAAGGAGCACTGTGGGTGGATGGCAGTTCTGAGCCCAGCCAGTGCGGGTGCTCTTTGTTGTGGAGGAAGGGTTCATGTGGGTTTGTTCCCACTGTCCTCTCTGAGGCTCTGTGCAGTTACTCTGCTTCTGGACCAATTTTTATATAAGCTTCTCAGCTCAGGGCCTCTGCACCACAATGGTAGTGTAAATTTGGCCCCAGTCTGGACTTGTTGAGTTACAATTTTTCAAAAGGTTTTCCTCCCCAAAAGAAGAAAGTAAGCGTGGCACCCTCCCACCGGCCAGTCCTCCAGCCACTCAGATCCTCTCTCTGGATGAAACCACTATTGCTAATTCTTTATGTAACCTTTCAGAAAGATTCTGTGTGTGTTCAGTGTGTACCTTTTTGTCACAAACGGCATGCTGTAGATGCAATTTTTCACTGGCTCTTTCATGTAACGATATGGGTAGTACATATCAATACTTCCTTGTTCTCCCAAAGGCTACTTTATTTTGTTG
Organism: Sus scrofa; assembly: GCF_054392235.1. Lineage (NCBI taxonomy): Eukaryota > Metazoa > Chordata > Mammalia > Artiodactyla > Suidae > Sus > Sus scrofa. The sequence goes on from NC_139391.1 coordinate 19,822,886, forward strand.
TACTGTAATTTTTTTAACTTGTATTTAGGTTGTTTCCCGTCTTTTGCCATTACAAATAATGCTGCAATGACTATCCTTACACGATCTCATTTTATGGTGAGGAGTGTCCTTGTAGGTATGTAATTCAGTGTATGTGTATCTCTAACGGAAAAAGTATCATTTACTGTCATTTTGATAGGCCTGGCCATCCACAAAGGTTGTACCAGGTCTATTCCTGCTGGTATGATGAGGATTTCTGTTCTCCCACATCTTCAACAACAGGGGATGTGACCCAACTTTTTGTTCTTTGCTAGTCTTATAGGTAGAAAACCGTATCTCCCTGTAGCTTTAATTTTCCATTTCTCTTACTGTAAGTGACAGCGACCATCTTTTCGCAAGTTCGAAAACCATACGACTTTCCTGTCTTTTCACATCTTGGCCCATTTTTCCACTGTGTTGTAGACCTCTTTACGTTTCAAGGAAATGAGCTCTTCAATTGTGCTGTGATATAATGTGCAAATATTTTTCTTGTTTGTCATTAGTCTTTTGTTTGTGCTGTGTTTTGTATAAGGGAATTTTATAGTTTTATAGTGCCCAAATTATCAGTCTTTGATTTTATGATTTCTGAGATTATGAATACATCCTCTAATATTTTCTTCTAGATTATTTTTGGCTTCATTTTTTATATTTAAATCTCTGATTTTGTGAGGTAGGAAACCAACTTTATTTTTTGCCAGATGATTGTGTAGTTGTCCCAAATAATCCATTTTTACCCTACTGATCTAAAATGCTGACGTGATCATATTTTCATTTCCCACATGTATTTGGATCTCTTTCTGTATTTTCTATTCTGTTCCATTGATCTATGTATTTGTGCAACAGTACCATACTTTTAAAATTGTTACTGTTCTAGTATGTGCAAAATTTTTAAATAAATTTTCCCGGGTTTCTTTATATTTTTAAAGTAGGAGGACTGATCTTATACAAACTTAACCCATTATTCTGATTAGAAATCTGAATGATTTCTTTGAGTTTAAAATTTTCATGCTGTAGTATCCAACTTTGGGGTGATCATAATAACATTTATATGCTGGTTGAACTTTAGTTACAGCCAATTTTAAGAGTCATAGGAAAATGGCTGTTATGAGCTTATCTTATTTGCCATTAGTTTTAGGCAGTTCTCCTAACTATGCAGCAGCTACTCCACCTTGGGATGATTAAAGCACTACGGGGGGGCGGAGAGGGGGCACTAATTGGACACAATGAATATGAGCAGAGCTCCAGCATCACCTTATCTGAAGTCTTACGACCACCATCCCCCACTTTTTCTCCCACCTCCCTCCTTATTCCATGACTCCTTTGGAATTCTCTTCCCACACCATGATCCTGGAATTTGTGTTAGCTAGGCCTCTTTAATGGCATGGAACCAGTATTTTGGATGAAAGAGTTTTATTATCAATGAAATTGGATATTAAAATGAAACTTTTTTAGTCCCAGTTTAAATCAGGGCATCTATATAACAGATATAACCTTTCAAAGTAAAGGGAGATACCGCCATGCTTACTTCCAAAATGATAAGGCAGAAAACTGGTTTCACACTTTCAACCACTGAATTCCCGTCTATGTAAGAAGTTGGGGGCAGGGGTGCTACAAAAAAACCATTAGAAATGAGGGGACCGTTTTGGGAATGAGCTTGTCATGTGCTATAAGTTCTACACTTTCCCCCAAAGGAGGCGTGTGAAGGGTAATTCCTCCTTCATCTCAAGATGGAAGGTCTTTAAGGACGCTCCTCAGATTGTTCCACATGTGTCCCCTGCAGTTTGGGGGACACTGAGATCTAGTTTATAACCCATCCCTGAAAAACCCAGTGGATAAGTGGCTGACCAGCTGCCTGTTCTGACAGCAGGGCAAAGAAAAGGTAGGTAGCTGCTGCCTGGGCTAGGCCTGCATCTTGGTCCATTTGGGTTACAACAGCACAATGCCATATACTGGGTGGCTTATAAATAACAAACATTTCTTTCTTACCGTTCTGGAGGCTGGGAAGTTCAAGAGCAAGATGTCGACAGATTTGGTGTCTGGTGAGAGAGCTGCCATTCTGGTTTGAAGCTGCCATCATTTTGCTGAAACCTCACGTGGTAGAAGGGGCAAAGGAGGACCGAGGTTTCTATTTAAAAGGCACTAATCCCAGTCAGGAGTGGTCCACCCTCCTGACCTAATAACCTCCCAGATACCATACGTTGGGGATTAGGTTTGCATTTGGCGGGTTCCCAAACATTCGGTCTGTAGCAGCCTGCACTACCCGAGTTTGTTGTGGCAAAAAGTGAAGGAGAGTTTCCTGTGGGCCTGTCGTGGAGTGAGCTGGTATGCGGTCCCGTTAACTCTTGCCTGAGGGCTGAGGAGAAGGGTGGTGGTGCCCAGCAGAGAAATTGGAGCCCATATATGAAGGGAGGCAGAGACTGAGAGCCAGAGGCCAGAGGAAAAGTCATTAGCCAGCCTCCCTCGACAGGACGTCCCCTGCGCCGAGAGCATGCGGTGAAATGTAACTGGCCATGGGGAAGGTGATCCTCTGAAGAACCTGTAAACACCCCCTCGAGAGAAGAATCAATCTTAACTGCCAGCTGGACCTAGAAAATGTGACATTAGCCTGAGAGAGCACCCAGCAAGCAAGTGCTTTCCTGTCCCTTTCCATGTTCCCTGTCAGCCCTGAAGGAGGAGGCCAGGGAAGCTCACGTCAGAGGGAACAGTAATAGGTAAGGCTAGGGAGGGAACAGCCCTAACTTGGAATGAAGCTTCAAATTTCAATTATTGGAGTTCCCATCATGGCTCAGCGGTTAATGAACATGACTAGCATCCATGAGGATGTGGGTTCAATCCGTGGCCTTGCTCGGTGGGTTAAGGATCCGGCATTGCTGTGAGCGGTGGTGTAGGTCGCAGATGTGGCTCAGATCCCGTACGGCTGTAGCTGAGGCCAGCGGCTACAGCTTCCATTGGACCCCTGGCCTGGGAACCTCCATATGCCGCGGGAGCGGCCCTAGAAAAGGCAAAAAGACCTAAATAAATAAATAAATCATTGGATATTAGAGTCACAGAGAGTTTTTTACTTTTGTCCTTGACCAGGTGCACAGGACAGAGATCCCTAAAAGTTCTTCCTACACTGATAGTAAGTTAAAAGTCTCGGGTTCAAGCCCACTCCTTGGAATGCTAGTGTCCTCGCCTGTAGAATGAGGACCTCAGTGATGTCCAAGAGAACTCACACTCCCAGCACCTGCTTGTCTGCACAGCATCGCCTCTAACTCCTACAAGCTCCTCTGATTTAGAGACCATTGTGCCCAGTTTAAAGATGAGGAAAGAGAGGCCCAGAGAAATTAACAGCCTTAACCAAACTCACAAACTTAGCAAGTCGTGGAAATGGGATTTGAACCCAGGTGTGTCAGACCCAATCCCGCAAGCTTCAAGTGGCCCTCCCAGCTCCATGACGTAGGGAAGTAGGGATGGCCCTTAACACACTGTGCCTGCAGAAACTGCTCCACGGCCAGTACTGTCACCTGCCCCTACTCAGTGTTCTCCGGAAGGGGCTGAAAGGAAGCCGCTGGCACAGGAGAGGATGAGCCCAGTAAAGTGGTGTGACATCAAAAGTGTGTGCAGAGTGAGCAACAAACTCTCAAAAAGCTGTGGAGGTGTAAACTGAAGCACTCAGACACAGCAAGGAAAGGAGAACAATGCAAAGCAAGCTTTGGCCAGCATGGTTTGCGGTCAGCTTCTGAGAAGTGACCACAGTAGACCAGCCATCTGAGCAGCCAAGAATCTAAAGGCACAAAGTCGCAATCTCCCCAGCTCCCAACGGCAGTGTCCCACACTTTTCTGGGATTGGTACTTTCACATACTCTCAGTTTCTCTGCAATATTCACAAAGGTGTGGTTAATAGTTGTTACCTAAAGCATCATCTGAATTTCAAAGGATAACAAGGAGGTTTTCACATCCTACTATATGCCAGCTTCTCTGCTTTTAAGAAGAAAAATAGTCCATAGAGTTTCATATGAAATTCGGAACAGAGTTGGATGTTATTGTTGCTTTTTCAGTATTAATATAGCAACAGAGACAACTTCAGTCAGAGTATATTTGGTCATGTATTTTTTATGATTTATAGCAAAGAGTTAATATTTAATGTTACCAAGCTTTAGTTTGTATCAGATGCTAAGAATGTAAAATCCATTATAGCCCCTGATGCACTGCAACTTTTAGGTTGATTTTTGTGTTTTTGTGGGGTAGAAATTTCAAATAAATGCCCAGCATTAGCCTAGTGGACTAGGTTTTAAATTGAAAAAAAAAAAAATTCCGGAGTTCCCGTCGTGGCGCAGTGGTTAACGAATCCGACTAGGAACCATGAGGTTGCGGGTTCGATCCCTGCCCTTGCTCAGTGGGTTAACGATCCGGCGTTGCCGTGAGCTGTGGTGTAGGTTGCAGACTCGGCTCGGATCCCGCGTTGCTGTGGCTCTAGCGTAGGCCGGTGGCTACAGCTCCGATTGGACCCCTAGCCTGGGAATCTCCATATGCCGCGGGAGCGGCCCAAGAAATACCAACAACGACAAAAAGACAAAAGACAAAAAAAAAAAAAAAAAAAAAAGTTCCACCAGAAATGCGATTGGAGTTCCCGTTATGGGTCAGCAGGTTAAGAACTCAACACAGTGTCCGTGAGATGAGGGTTTGATCCCTCGCCTTGCTCAGTGGCTTAAAGATCTGGCATTGCCGTGAGCTTCAGTGTAGGTCGCAGATGCGGTTCAGATCCCACATTGCTGTGGTTGTAGCGTAGGCCAGCAGCTGCAGCTCTGATTCAACCTCTAGCCTAGGGAATTTGCATATGTCACAGGTGCGGCCCTAAAAATCAAAAAGAAAAAAGAAACGAGATTGGAATGATTAAAACATTCAATTACTTCAAATGAGAGTAAGAAAAATACTGGTTCTATATATATAGGCATGTATAGGTTAGAGTAATGAAGAGGTTCATTTTCTATTCTCCAGATATCAGATCAGACCAGACCCCAGACCTAAGAAACTCTTGTTTATAAACCGCAGGCATTCTCGTTCCAACTCTGTTAGTGGTGGGAACAGATGGGTCTCGGCCCCTCTTCTGGCCACTCCACATCAGGGGAGGGCTCTCCCCTTCCCTCCTTTTACCCCCCCTTGCCCTACTCACCAAAGTTGCCATTGGTCGCTGCTTCTGCCTTGGCGCTGGAGCCTCAGGTCATCGCCTGCCAAAGACTTGTCATTTGCTGACTTTCACGTTCTTCGGGATGTTTTTCAGTATCTGTTGTGTCCCTGGGTCTGCAGTCATAGAAAGATGTGGAAGAGAAGATTTTACACTCTGCCTTCAGAGTTTTCCTTGAAGAGGGGATGCAGTTACGCCAGTACAAAGCAAATGAGGGCTGAGGGCCTCCTGCCTAGCTCCCTGGTCCCCCTGCCAGAGCCTTTATTTGCTCCAAACTGTTGAGAGACCAGGTCTGCGGATCTCCTTCCCTGTAGCCTAAGATCCTTGAGATTCCTGCTTTGGCTGACATGGTCTCTAAAGAAAATTTTCCCTTTGGAACAATGTCTTAAACGGCAGTTCTATTCCACAGCAGTAGTGCAATACTCCTGTTTCATTACAGGTTAAGTTAGACGGGGGTCTGTGGACCTGTCCAGAAATCTAGCAACCGCACTTGTCGACATCATTTGTATGGGAAGATACTTTCTTACTTCCAAGTAATTATCCTTCAGATGTTATAAATACAGAGCATCTAATGGGGACATACAACAGAGATGTTATCATACAGCACGAGTATCTGACAATCCTCAGACCTGCAGTGGTACAGAGCCTGCCTGCTGCACGTTTCTCACTTCATTCAGTCTTTGCTCCGATGTTACCTTCCTCCAAAACGCTTTCTCTGAGCACCCTATCGAAATTAGAGAACTCTAGTTTTTCTTTACACACACTACCTCCTGAAAGATTACTCACTGGCGCCCCCACCAGCATGTACATGCCTTAAGGGCAGGCGTTTTCCCCCCTTACCTGGCAATATTCCAAGCGCCTTAAATAGTGTCATGCACATCAAAAGAGCTTGATGATGATTTGTTGAATAAAAAAATGAACAAACTGGGAGCTCCCGCTGTGGCACAGTGGGTTAAGAATCCGACTGCAGTGTCGAGAGTTCAATCCCTGGCCTGGCACAGTGAGTTAAAGGATCCTCTGTTGCCACTGCTGCGGCTCAGATTCAGTCCCTAGCCTGGGAACTTCCATATGCCGTGGGTGCAGCTGCAAAAGAAAAGAAAAGCAAGAACAAACTGGGCTCATTTATGCTGCTTAATTTCTCCCCACTCTCTAAGGAGCCTTCTTGTCACTACATCTTTCCTTAAACAGGAGTATTGATTATATAATCTCTCAGCATCTCTCAAGGCCCCCAATTTTAAGATCCTTTGCTCTCCATTTTGACCTTTATGGTATAAGACAATCTGGACAGGATGGAGAATCCTGCACTCCTCTGTCTCTGTTCTCCCTTCTTGCTCTGAGCCCAACAGAACACGCACACTTTCACAGCACATCTCCTCCTCTCTCATCTCCTCACTCCGTAACACGTGCCAAGAATAGTGGAAATTTAGACAGATGGAGTCGGAGGTACAGGATGCTCCTCAAGTAGATCATGAAATCCCTTTACATTTGTGTTGTGGCATCCGAAGTTGCGTGATAATGAAGGGTAAACAGCTGCATAGGCACTAAAGTGTTGCAAATTCTCCCTTTGGAAAGACAGTCCTTTAAAAATATAAATCTTCATGAGATATCTTAAACTAATTCACATGAAAATGTTAGTAAACTGTGGAGCATTTCTTCTAACTGGAGGTACTCGATGCTTAAGAATGTACCTTGAGGAATTCCGTGGTGGGGCAGCAGGTTAAGAATCTGGTGTTGTCACTGCTGTGGTGCAGATGCGATCCCTGGTGGGGAATGAGGACACAGCCAAAAAAAGTGGGGGGGGGGGAGAATGTACCTTGAAAATTTAGGAAAAATGCATTGAAAGGAGAGGTGAGGATCATGGAAAATAAAATTATAACGTCATAGTTTTCACCCAGAATCTTAAGGCATCTAATTTTCCTTTTAAAGAACAGTATGACATCAACCTAGAAGATGTTAGAAAGAGAATCATCAGAGAAACTCTGTTGCAACTGGACCAAAAGAAGGAATGGGCCACAGAGGTATACCTCAATTTTCTTTTCCTTTTCTTTCTTTTTTTTTTTCTGAGAGTAGATTTTTATTCTTCTCACACAGGAATTTCAAAATTTCAGCTGAAATATAGTTAATGGACAATATTATGTTAGTCTCGGGTATACTGCGTTGTGATTTGACATTTGCATACACGGTGAAATGATCACCGTGGCAAGTCTAGCAACCACCTGTGCCCATACACAGTGATTCCAATACGATTGACTGTATTCCTTATGCTGTACATTACATCCCTATGGCTTATCTATTTTATAATTGGAAGCCTGTACCTCTTAATACCCTTTACCCACACCCTGCCAAGCCCCTTCCACTCTGTACTGCAATCTTCTTAAAAGACAAAATAAAAATTTCCCCCCATTTCTTTCTTGTGTTATATAATAATGGTCAGGGACCTGGGTTCTGAAGTTAGGCAATGTAGCTTAGATCACAGTCCTACCACTTAATGGGTGTATAAACTGAATTTATACCTGACTTTTTGGGGTTTCGGTTTCCTCATCTATAAAAAGGAGACAATACTAATACTTACCTTTAAAGAATGGTGTGAGGATTGAATGAGATGTTTTAAGTAGCACAGCGCTGCATAAAGAACAAGAACAAAAGCTCGGTAAATTAACACTCAGTTATTTTTAAGGGTGATCATAATAGCTATGACAAATTATTAAATTTTGGATGAATTATAGATGAAATATAATTTGTCTAAAAAATACTTTCAGACACATCTAAACCTAAGAGAGTACTCTTTACATTGCTGCAGCTCTAAAAATTGTGGCTATGAAAAAATTTGAGCTGTCATTTCCAACTTATGTTTTTGTCCCAAATATCTGCCACTTTCGTTTTCACCCTCCTTTCCTTTTCTCTAGACCATCTCCTAAATCAGTGAGGTCCCTGCTGGGATTATCTCTTTAGCTGGAACATTCTTTCTCCAGAGTCATAAATGTCTGGTATTTTCTAAAGTTCTTCACTGAATTTCAGTTGCTATTGTTTGTTCTTTCAGCATTGCTATTCTAGTGCCTGATTTTTACTGATTTACACCAATACAGAGGATATGGAGCACAAACCTATCTATGGTTTTTGTCTGCCCATGCGATTCAGCCCCATTGTGACTGAATATGATTAAATGGTGAAATCAACAATTAAATGATCTGATCACAGTTAAGATGATTAAATGCTTATGTATATCAAATATGCTCCCAGGGTGTACTTTCAATATATAATGAAGACTATTCCCAATATTGTTCCTAGCCTTTTACATTTAAGTCTCTCAACAGTCCTATGAGGCGGAGACTTACTAATAAGAATAGAGGCACAGAGAAACTATGACTTGCCCAGAGCATGTGGCAGAATTGAGATTTAAGAAGTCTTTTTCAGATCATTACACTATACATTTTCTTTTCTCTACATAATGCCGAATACCCACACATATGAATGAATTATCCTCATTTTATCTGGCTATCTTATCATGGATTTAATTTCCTAAAATCTGCTTTTGTGCAACCTGGGCTGCATATTGGAGTCACCTGAGAAATTTGTTTAACCAAGGTGAGTCCTGGGTCTCCACCCACAGAAATGCTCATATAATTGGCCTGAGATGTTGCCTGGGCTTTTGGATTTTCAAAGTATCTGGGAGAGTCTAATGTTTAGCCAAAGCTGAAAACACTGCTCCATTGTTAGTGAATTAAGCCTTCAGTCAACTAAATTCAATTATGAGTTACTTCCTACTTTTGTTCAAACAAAATTCTATGTTCAAGTAAACTTTAGACTTATTAGTTGAAGCTGAATTATAAGAAAGTATAAGGAAAGAAATGGAGGTTCACACTTAGTTTAATTCACGACTTAAAGAAAAATGTATTGCAAATCTTCCAATTCTAAAGGCTTACACGAATTCACCCTTAAAATATTTTTTAAATTATTTCAGTCTATGTTTATGAGGCAGAAGATCTTTCTTAATTTCTCTTCTTCTGGTTGTGTCCTTTAGTTACTAAGTTTGTAGCCTGGTATTCATATAAAAGTACCTCACAGATACTTTTTATGATCTATTATCCACTATAAAATTCCTTCTGGTAAAACTGTAAATATCCAAGTAACTGAAAATGAATTTACATTTTATGAACCTACTGATGAAATAAATCTTTTCCCATTTGCTTCCTCTAAAGTAACTTTCTCCAGGAGACTCCCTATAACCTGTTACTCTGAAACTATTTGTCACTAGGACTGTAAATACATATATTGTTATTACTGACATGCAGTAATCTTTCAAATTAAAAAGGTAGTAATATAATTTGTTCGTGCTTTTGCCGCATGTTGAATTATGTCTGTGACCATAAACTTGGGGAATGTTTGATCACTGCAGTTTAGACATCTTAATTGTGGAGCAGATCACTTAGTGACTGATTCCACCATGGCAGTCAGATTCAGTTACAATCGAGGCCAAATTGAACGGACAACCATTGTTCAGTTCTCTAAATCATCTGTGTTATGCAATGTAAATGGGCAAAGACAATACTATAGGATAGTACAGAAAGAACAACTGCACCAAAAGTTCTTGGTATGTTTCCAAAGTTATTGCAAAACATAATTTTAAATGCTCAGGTAAATTGGTTGTGTATTTTCATCACTAAAACTGTGAATTGTTATGTGGTAGCTCTTCTTTGATACAGAATTTTCCTTTTTCTATTTTTTTTTTTTTTTTAAGAATGCTTTAAGGTTCATTGACAAGGGCAGCTATCGAGAGATCTGGGAAAATGACTGGCTCAAAAAAGAGGTAAGTGAAATTTTTAGAAACAAAAATGATTCCTTCTTTCTCATTTTTTTTGAATGGGAAATACTTTTATTTATGAGCTGAAATCATGGGAAAAGCATGGAACTGTGACTGGCTAAGTTACACTGAAATTCAAGAGGAGTCCAAGCTGTTACCCAACAAACACCATAAATAATTCCTATAATAATCAAAAATCATTTCTGGTGTCACAATTCATACAATACACTCAAGTGTGCAAAGTATCCTTGTGTCCTAAAACTGATCTGGTCTTCCTCTGGACCCTACTTCCCCTTTGGTGATGGGAGCAAGGCTAAAGAATCATTTTAACCTCATTCTCTACTGTTTTCAATTGCCTTTTTGGGAGGGCATGGTCTCCTTTGGATAAATATCCAGTCTGTCTGTTAGATTTCTTTTTCTCCACCTACTACTTGTCTCCAAGATGGACCCTTGATGTATAGGCAGTTGGGGCTTATATGACCTCTGGTGGGATGTGTTACTAGAGAGGGCTTGAATCTATGAGGTTGCCTCTGGATTCTTGTTCCTCTGCCTTTCTGCTATGGAAGAAGTGCTTTGGTCTGTTTTCTGCACTGGTGACCTCTGAAATAGATAGCTCTGGCCTTTTGGACATTGTGTTGCAGCCAATGCCAAACCCATGGTCACGGCCATTTTGCCTGTGGTCAAGAGGTCCCTGTCCACTGCGATCTCTATATGCATTCCAGCTTGGTCATCAGGCTCCCTTCACACCTCCTCTTGGAGAACATGCAAGGACTAGGGAATCCAGTGTGCTGCCTTAGACTCAGCTGTCCACCTGTCGCTATGCTCCAGTGCTGCAAAACTGCTTTTATTGGATGTGGTCATGTGAGCTTTGTTATGAGGAACTGCTCTGTTATCCTTGCATCATACATATGGGTCTCTCTGCCTTTACCTTCTTCCCTCCTTACCCTCACCTGTCTGGAAAACTTTAACATTTCCTCTGGGCATGTACTTTGATGATTATATTCCTTGTGAATCATTTTGTAACTTTCCCAGGAAGTCTTGGGTGCTTCTTCCCCAGTGTTCTTTTATTTCATTGTAACTACTGTTAAAATAATTTGAAATTGTCTGTTTATGCATAGGAATCTTGGATTAAACAGGTAGGTCATCTTTGGTCTAAATGTTGCAAGAGTGTTGCAGAGGATGTACACAACTCAATACTTTGAAATAACCTTTACTTTCAGATGAGAAGCCACCCAACCTATGCTTAGATGCCATCTATGAAAAAACAAAACACCTCACTACATTAAAAATACTGAAGTAATATCGATGTATATCATTTTAGTTTCAGATATACAACATAGTGATTCACTATTTTTATATGCTGCAAAATCATCACCATGAGAAGACTAGTTATCATTTGTCACCATACAAAATTATTATGGTGTTTTTGACTATATTCCCTCGGCTGTACATTACATCACCATGACTTCTTTATCTTGTAACTAGATGTTGGTACCTCTTACTAACCACTTTCACCTATTTCACTCATCCCTCCACCTGGCTTCCCCTCTGGCAACCACCAATTTGTTCTCTGTATCTATGAGTCTGTTTTTGTTTTGAAAAACTCACTATCTTTTGAGAGAATTCACTTCAAACTACACATAGCTCTTGTTAGCAAGTTGTTTTTATGTGATTCTCAAATGCACATCTTTAGCACCAATTTGTACATGACCTTAGCTCTGCATGATTTTTGTTTGCCTGCTGAGTATTTCCACATGGATGTCCCAAAGGTACTTCAAACTCAACATATCTAAAACATAATTCATTGCATTTCTCCTTAGATTTTCTTTTCCTGAACTTTATTTTTCATCATCTGCTCAGACACCCAAGGTAAAAATGTCACCATCTTTTCCATTTTCCTTGCCCCTATGTAACTGAATAGAGTTGCTAAGTCTAGGAAACAAAATAATTTAAAAATGAATATGCTGTCTATGATATTGACAATCATCTTGAAATTGCCTTTATAAAGTCATGGTGAATAGGAATCCATACTGTTTCCAAAGCTAATCAAGACGAATCTTCAATTTTAAAAAATAAGTATTAATTTTAAAGACTGAAGGGAGGGAGGAGTTCCCGTCATGGCGCAGCGGAAACGAATCTGACTGGGACCCATGAGGTTGTGGGTTCCATCCCTGGCCTTGCTCAGTGGGTTAAGGATCTGGCGTTGCCCTGAGCTGTGGTGTAGGTTGCAGACGCTGCTTGGATCCTGTGTTGCTGTGGCTGTGGTATAGGCTGGCAGCTATAGCTCCAATTTGACCCCTAGCCTGGGAACCTCTGTATGCCATGGGTGCAGCCCTAAAAAAAAAAAAAGACTGAAGGTAGGGAGTTCCTGTTGTGGCTAGTATCTATGAGGACTCAGGTTTGATCCCTGGCCTCACTCAGTGGGTTAAGGATCCAGCATTGCCATGAGTTGTGGTGTAGGTGGCAGATGCTGCTGGGATCTGACATTGCTGTGGCTGTGGTCTAGGCTGGCGGATTTGACCCCTAGCCTGGGAACCTCCATATGCTGTAGGTATGGCCCTAAAAAGTCAAAACAAAACAAAACAAAACCTCAAGGTGAACTAAATAATTATAGAATATTAAGGAGGAATTTTGTTCTGATACTTTTATTAAATACAACAGTATGAGCCTAGTGATAATTTAACAATTCAAGTCTTAAATTTTATGAGATATCATGGACATCACATTCAGAGAAAATGACTACAAAAATTAATGTCTGACTGATAGGAAGGCTATTTGGTGCCTTGGTCCTTCCTACTAAAGCCACAAATTAAATTTTGTTTTATTTTTTACTTCTCATAATTCAGTGGAAACAAAAGATAGAAAAAAAATGTCAAGTTTAATTGAATCATGAGCAAAAAGAACTTACTAATGAAGAACAAATCATTTTAAGGGAATTCAATATATTTAGGTTCTCATTTCAATAAATATTCATTTTGCTATTATTAAATTTACTGACAAAATTAATTAAAACCATTTCTGGTTATAAGTCCTGTCATAAGAATTGAAAATTGCCTGGAAATAGAACAATGTGTATTAATTAATTTCTTTGAGAAAGGTTTAGAATGATTTACAAGGCATATTTAATGATGGAACTCACCCTGAATATTTCTCTGTTTAACTGTCTTTCAACAATTACCAAAAATTTAGATCTCTGGAAAGGATATGAGATAGCCTGTTTATAACTTTAACTATCTGGTTTTATTTAGCATGCTTATTAGGAAAATGAAGAAAATTCAAATTTCCAAATAACCTAGACTAATTTAACAAATGGAAGGCAGAGAATACAGGACAAAAGGATTCAAAGAGGTTAGCATTGGAGCTCCAAATGTGAGGAGGCAGAAATCTAAGCTAGACCTTGCAGGGGAAATTTTCAAGAAAATGCATTTCATTCAAGATCCTAGGCCCCTGGCTTATGAGAGCTTTAACTATATTTTTCCCAGTTTCTTAAGTACGTTTCTTGTGTGCTTGGGGAGAAGAAGCAAGGGCAGAGAGGGAAAAGTGGGCTTCTACTTCCTTCTTTTCAGTTTCTTCCCCAGATATCTAAAGATATTTATATGGCTATAAAAAAGAATCCGTTTGGGGAGTTCCTGTTGTGCTTCAGCAGGTTAGGAACCCAACTAGTATCCATGATGACACAGATTCAATACCTGACCCCACTCAGTGGGTTAAGGATCTGGCATTGCCCACGAGCTACGGGTAGGTCGAAGGTGAGGCCTGGACCCCACATTGCTGTGGCTGTGTCATGGACTGGCAGCTGCAGCTCCAATTCAACCCCTAGCCTGGGAACTTCCATATGTAGCCAGTGTGCCCCTAAAACAGGCAGGGGGGTGGGGTGGGGGGACTAGTTATCATTTCTCTAACATTTCAAAAGGCTGGGAAGGAGACAGCAATTGAGGAGAACCTTAGTACTAAAGGGGTAGTGATGTCACAGGATAGCTGTAGCTTGACAGATTGGACTTAACTCCCAGGAAGGGCCCTCATTCCCAGCTTGGGAAGGAGACGCAGAGCTGGGTGTGCTGCCTCCCAAGTACGCCAAGCTCTTAAGTCAGACATCTCCCAACCTTCAATTAATAACCTTTCTGTTCACAACTTCCAACTGTAATTTCTTTCTCATCCTTTGACATTTGAAAATTATGAACTTTTCCTTAAGGTATTTAGACTTCTAATCAAGCTGTTCATCTCTTAAAAATATGAGATCCTAAAGCTTTGTAATGTAGTGTTATGGACTTAAACATTTCTGTGAAATTGTTCAAGGCTGGTAAATAATACATGCTTTTCTTTCCATCTCTAAGCCATAAGTAATATTTGAGCCTTTTCTATGGCACTGGTACTGTTTTATATTACAATTTTTTGTATATTTGTTCACTGGATTATAAATTCTTTTGAGGGAAGGAGCCATTTTTTTATCCAATTTTGGATTCAAATCCTTCTACCTTTTAGCACAGAACCTTGCCCATAGTAAGAATTCAAGCATTTAATAAATGGCTTATGTGACAGAGATATGCATGTGGTCGTATGTTGAATGCTTCCAGACTCCAAAATACAATAATTTCAGCTACAAATCAGGAATGTTAATCATCTCTTTCCAGGTGCTCATCTCAGTTATCCTCTCGGCAGCTTCTGACGAGAGATAATCTAAATCCCTGTGCCTTTCTTATTTCATCATATTCCCTTGAGACACATTCATTTTTCCAGTTTATCTTTCTACCATCCCCACCAACCTATTACTTTATATTTTATGCCTTTACTTCTAATTCTTCTATTGTCCTGAATTCTCCCCATGAGAACCTCTCAATCCAGCACCTGTATAACTCATGCTGTTTTGGGAAGGCCAGAGAGATAAGTTGAGGGTTCTATGTAGTAACATTCTTCTACATATTCTTCTTTAGACAATCAAGCCTTCTTTAGACAAATGTTACCAAAATGCATTTCTTTTCCTTTTTTCGTCTTTTTAGGGCCATGCCCACAGCATATGGAAATTCTCAGGCTAGGGGTCTAATCGTAGCTGCAGCTCCTGGCCTACACCACAGCCACGGTAACACAGGATCCAAGCCCCATCTGCGACCTACACCACAGCTCATGGCAACGCTGGATCCTTAATGCACTAAGTGAGGCCAGGGATGAAACCTGCATCCTCATGGATACTAGCCGCGTTCGTTACCACTCAGCCACAATTGGAACTCCCAAAATGCATTTCTTAAAGATTGATGGGAAGTCTATCAATAGAACCAGCAAATTTTGTTCATATCTGAGTTAGCCACATTCTTTTAGTAAAAGTTACTTAAGCCTACCATATCTATGAATGACCTTCCATCACCTGCAAGATAAAAACCAAGATAAAAACCTGCGTTATTTGGCTCCCCTATTTGTCCAGTTCCTTACTTACTTCTCCCCACTCCCCATTTTGTATCTATCCACACCAAAATAATGGTACCTTTATATATGCGGCTCCTTCTGCTTAAAATATATCCCCTCTTATCTCGGCTAGAGGACCCCTACTTGGCCTTCAAGATCCAAAATAGATGTCATCTCTTCTATTAATTCTCCCTACCCCCTCACACCTGGCAGACACACTGTGAACCTCTGTCTCCTCCCACAGTACCTGGACGGCTTCCATTATGACTTTTTTTTTAGGGCCTCACCTACAGCATATGGGAGTTCACAGGCTAGGGGTCAAATTGGAGCTGTAGCTGCCAGCCTACACCACAGCCACAGCAATGCCAGATCCGAGCAGTGTCTGCAACCTACACCACAGTCTATGGGAACGCCCGATCCTTTAACCCGCTGAGCAAGGCCAGGGATCAAACCCACATCCTCATGGATACTAGTTGGGGTCTTAACCTGCTGAGCCCTGAGAGAAACTCCCCATTATGATTTTATCACACTATTTTCTGTTTTTATCACTCCCTTTCCCACTAAACTAAAAGAGATGCTTGAAGGTTACTGTGTCCTGTTAATCCTTTGTTCCCAACGTGTACTATAGTTTTTGACACATTGTAAGCATACAATCACATGAATGAATGAATAATATTTCATCAATATGATATTTCTTAGAATGACTCCAGCGCTCAGAATATCATTCTTTTATAGAGGCTGATAGAAAGGGCTCCTAGGCCTATACTTTGTTTTTAATACCATAAAATAGATTTTTTTTCCAGTGTCATTAGTTTTCATTGTGTTTTTTATAATTGACCTTAGAGCTTCATTTAGCTATTAATGCTATAGTGATAAATAAATTAGTCTTATTTTCTTGTTTAGCTCTGCCTCTAGCTCATATAAATCCAGTGATGTTTTTGAAGAGTAAAAAAGAACAATTCCTGCCATTCAATAATAACTGCCTAATCATGCAACCAAGTTCTGCAAGTGATCTGGAAAAAAGTCCCACCCATTCTTTCTTAGAGTGAACATAGTAATAAATAATACAGGATAGATCTTCCCCTCAGGCAAATGCACTTTTAAAAGTTGAATTTCTTAGAAGACGAGGTAAACTGAAGTGAGTAAGTACTAACAGCCATTCTCTTTATCTGAGGATAGATTGCAACTCACAGGAAAGAAGTGGAAGAACTAGAACATGCTATTCATGAACTGGAAGGAGAAAATTTGGTGCTTATTGATCAGCTATTCAACTGTAGACTTGTGGATCTCAAAATACCCAGGTGAAAGTCATTGCATATCTAGAAAATATTTTTTAAACATTTGTATTCGTAGAGTTTTTAAGATGATAATTCTTAAGATGATAGTGTAAATTTTGACTTGCTTTTTCTAACAGTACACTGGAATCATAATAACAAACACTTAACATGAATGTTACAACGGCTGTCCTTCAGAAGCTTCTAGTCCGGCATGGGGAATGGGCATAAAAATAAATGCATAACAGTATAGCGGAGGATGGGGTGAGAAGCCAGTACACAGGAGGAAGTGGTCAACTTTGAGGGCGCTTCCTGGAGATGTTCTGGGCTTCTGGTTACCTTGTGGATCATAGAATGGTTACCTTTGATAGTTAATGAAGGCATCAAACCAGGCAAAGAAAATAGCCTAGTATTCCAAGTTACTTTTATTCCTGCTTAAGAGAAACCAAATGTGTGCATGGCTTTGTTATTACTTTTTCTTTCCTGACAAAAGTAGTCTTGATATACCTGTCTTGATGGAAAACTAGAGCCCTGGAACATGGAATTAAAACTCAAAGTGGCATTCATAATTTGGACAAGTAGAAACAAGAAATAATCTAAATAGTAACATGTTTAGGAAGATAGAGGAATTAAATCACATAAATGTAGCATGTACACATGCAAGACTGGAGAGAAACATCTGGGTCTGGGCAGAGAAGTTCAACATAGAAGGGCCAGAAAAAAATTTCCACCTGAGTAGTTCTGTTGTATGTGTGGGCTGGAAAAACTGCTATTTGAGACATAATAAAGTGTTCGTTGTTGGCAAACTTCCTAATGTGTTCCAGGAAGGGTAGAGACAGGTGAGCTGTGGGGGTTTTGCTTGCTAAGTGATGGGTGGGAGGACATAAGACTGGAGAAATTGGGAGAGAGTGCAATTACTTTACCGCTCTGGAGTGGCTGGACGCCTGTATTTCCAATCTCTGGCGCTGACGTCCTTGAGGGCTCCACTGTCCACCCCCCAGCTCCACATTCCTGGCTGCCCCCTACCCCTCAGCTCCTGCTTCTGCCTAATCTCTGCCAGCTGGTGCTGAGCTGGTGCTGAACCTTCTAGCCATAGCTCTGCCTATGGTCCACTGTGCTCTTTTCTTTTCTGAGAGCTGCCCTGTAAACCTCCAACCTCACTTCCTGCTTTGGCTCATTCAGTTTAGTGCACCTAATTTGGTGATGATGTGGATGTTGAGTGCCAATTATAACAAAGGACAGTTCTTTCATTGGCCAGAGAGAGCTTGGCAAGGACAGGAAGGGCGATGAGAAACTTTTAAAGGGGTTTTCATGTGTCATAGGCAATTTACCCCTATCCTCTGTCTTCCCCACAGAAATCTTCAGTAAACTCCGCATTGTTCATCACCGCTTTCTGGGCTGGCTTTCTTTAGTGAGAGACACAAATGCTAGTTTTGCTTTGGAGTTGGGAGAGATGAAATCAAAATCTGTCCAAGGAAAATGAAATAGCCCGAGTGACATTTATGAGAACGGGGTTAGGCACCAGTATTTGCTTCCGGGGCACTCTGAACTCTTCCTTTGTAACTAGCATTTCTCACCCTAGTGATTACTTATGTAACATCTGCTTCCTTTCTGGACTGTAAACTCCTTGAGACAATTGTGTCGGACATTTTAGAAAGACCTGCTTAAAGAAACAGAGATATGTGTAAACTCTCAATTATCTGTTACATTGCTTATCTAGAAGGAAAAATTGAGCGTATTCAGGAGCTTTTACTACACCCATTTTCAAGTCAAAACAACACATACTGTGTAATTTATGCTAAATGCCCTTCCACCTCTTCCTTGAGAACTCAGGCCTATGTGTTCTAGTAGGGTGTTGAGAAATAGACATGAACTGTACTCAGGAAATATATAAAAAGTTCTCTATTTTCCTTTTGGATGAAGAATGAGATATTCAAGCTAACAGAGTTACTATATTTCCCATCCAGAGCTCCCCAAACTTTTTCCCTCTGTGACTTCCATAGAACATCATAGAATTTTTTTGATACATCAGATGAGGTGAATAAGCCAGAGGTGACCGCTCAAATCTATCTAACACTAATTTCACATGATAACATCCTTTAAAATATTTTCTATATCATTAAATATCAAGTGCTGCTGCCCTATGGTGGTACAAAAGCGACAATAAACTAGTAATTAAGAGAGAAGCCAGACTTATGAAGGTTACGGCATTTACTAAGATCTTAGTTATTCAAAATGGTAAAACTGGGAAAGAAGAGAACTCTGAGGCCTCAGGCTTGTTTACCTGCCTTAGACTTGATACCAGAGTTTCATGTGAGACTAAGCTTTACTAAGTCTTAAGAAGGTTTTAAGGTAGATTGTATGCAGTTACTTTTTTGCCAGAGCTTTAAACATCTCAGATAACACTGTGTTTGTGTTCTTAAAGCAACTGACTGTACATCTGGTTGCTGAGTTGCCAAGGATGAAGTGTTGTTTGCACATCTGCAAGGGTCAATTGCTTCATGCTGTCTTCAGGCAAACTTCATAGAAATGCTGTATGGAGCTTTCAAAATATCGTGTCTTCTGACTGAAAATTCCATGGGCAGAGCTGCAGAAGCAGATGCACAAGTCACCAGTCTTGCAGCTTCAACTCGTCACTCAGTGAAAGCCAGAACCTAGATGTCGTCTTGGATTCCTACTGCTCACTGTCTTTATCTTTTTCTCTTGATATCAAATACATCTCATGCAGTCCTCTTTCATTCCTCATCTGCATTCCTGCAATAGTGACTTAACTGGTGTCATGATCACTCTCATTTCTGGCATTTAAGTGTGTTTTTCCCTGATCATGGAATGCCCTTCCCTCACCCCAAACTCTTCCTTGGCAAACAGCCCCTGATGTTTTAAGATTCAACTCAGGTTTCATCTCCTCCTGGAAACATTTTCTTACCTCCTAAAGCTAAATCAGGTGCTTCTTCTCTGCCCCACTGCACTCCTCACACTATGCTAATTACTCATCATTGCAGAAGCCATTACCATAAGCCTGTCTGCCACCTCACTGGGCCTGATGCTCCTCTTTTTCGTCTATGTGTCTCCAGCACCCAGCTGAGAAACAGGTACCAGTGAGCAGGTGGTACAATATTTGTTGGCTGACAGACTACTTTTCTTATTTGTATTTAGGCGACTATACCTTACCCAAGCTGTTGGACAGGAAGTGCCACCTGAAGAAATGCCTTTGGAGTTGCCAGAAACATCTATAGGTATTATTTTATTGTAATTCTTTTAATTTAACAAACACTTATTGAGTTTCTATTACAGACAGGCACCTCGTATCCAAGAGCTATTCAGGGAATAGATACATGCCAGCTCCACCATATTATCTTATTCTTGCAGAGCTCTCCTAACCCTTCTCCTTTCTCTAGACCTATTTTCAAGTCAAAGTCACTATGTATCACAGTGAATTAAATAGATACTGGTGGAGAGGGAAGGGATGATGTCTATACTGGTGGGGTTTGAGTTCTACTTTATCCAGCCAACCGAAACGTCAACACACACATGTTCTCATGTGATTATTGTAACTTATTAGCTAACAGAAGGAAATACAACTTATATACAGTTTCTAATAATGGGACTCTCACTTTCGTACCTAGATTCTACATAATTCTCAAATTCATCTCCTTCAGGAGATTCTCAAAGTTCTTTCAAGTTAAAAGTGTGACAAAGCAGGTATTGCATTTTTATTTTTATCTGTCCCCAAATTGTACATAATTTCTTTGCATTCATCCCAGAAAAGTCACAGTTGCAGCCTGTAGAAGTAAAAAGTAGAGATCTAATAAGCTTATCACTTGGGAGCAGTTCTTTACCTCTTGGTCATGAGGACAGCAGCAGGTATAGCGAGCAGCTGAAGACAGATGAAGAAGAGAGCTCAAGTATAGCATTTGGAGCCTCTGATATCAAATACTTACTGTATGAGGATGAGCAGGATTTCAAGGTAAGATTCATAAGAGAACAACTTTGACTGCTAAGAGTATATGTTGTCTCATTAGTTAATGGAGAAAATTAACTTAAAAATATGGATACTGAAAAATTCTATTTGCCTTTATTAGTAAAATTTGCTAACCATTTGCATCTCTCTCTAGATGCTATTTTCACTCCTACCATTGCCCAACTTGCTACCTATAGTCAATTACAGACTCCACTACAAACTCTATTAGTCATATACTGTGTAGATACAGTCATATATCTAATGCTATATAACAAATTACCTAACATCCAATGTAACTTTATCTGGAGGTAGTGGCTTTCAAAGGTAATTAAGGTTATATGAGGCCATAAAGATGGGCTCTAATCTGATAGGACTAAGACTTTATAATAAGAGGCTTTACCTTGTGAGGACACTGTGGGAAGAGAGCCATCTGCAATCCAGGAAGAGGACTCTCCCCAGAACCCAATCATGCTGGCTCTCTAATCCTGGACTTCCTGGCCTCCAGATCTGAGAAGTTCTGCAGCTTCAGCCACTCAGCCTATGGTATTTTGCTATGGCAGCTCAGTGAGACTAATACCATATATGACTTCAGAATCCTCCTGCAGATGGTTCTTAAATATGTGGCAGAATTTCATCAATTCACTTTTCTCCTAGCTCACATTTATTGTAGCTCTATAATTATATATGTTAAAGGCTAGATCCAGTTATATGCATTTGAGAAATAAAACATTGCCTTCCTTTTTCATTCTTTGATTCTTCTAAATTAATAAATGTTTACTGATAACCCCACAACATGCCAGGTACTGCTTAGGTGCTCTAGAATTTGAGGAGAATGGGGAAAAAATGAAGTCTCAAAGATGCCTGTATGTCAGGACCTAACCTAAGTCACATACGCACTAGTAGAAAACCGGTAAGAAGATGATTAATTACTGTACAAGAGGGATGTACCATCTGTATCTGTCTCCCTCACCAATCTGTGAGCTTAACATTGTGCGCCAGCACTCAGCACTTGGTACACAGCCTGGTACATAGTGCGCACTCAGGAAAAGTTTGTCAAAGGGTTGAAGGAATTCAAAAGACGGAGTTATGTCTGGAGAGGCTTCCAAGAAGAAGGCATGCTGGGTAGGGGTAGAGCTTTTCAACCTAGTTTGGGGTTGACTATGAGATTTTATATAAATTAGACTTCTAATTCTGTTTGTTGACATTGTAAACTATATTTTGTTTGGCAGAATGTGGTTAAGTTTTATCTATACAGTAGTCAAAGATCCTGTGCTATGTGCAAAACTCACGTAGATTTGCTCAATATTAAGATATTTAGGGAGTTCTTGCTGTTGTGCAGGGGGCTAAAAATCCGACGGCAGCAGCACAGGTCACTGCAGAAATGCAGGTGCGATCCCTGGTCCAGGGTGTTAAAGGATCCAGTGTAGGTCACAACTGTGGCCTGGACTCAGTGTCTGGCTGGGGAACTTCCATAGGCTGTGGGTGCAGCCATTAAAAAAAAAAAAAAAAAAAGATATTTATAGTCAAGGATGTTTGCTGATCTTTCCTTTTGTTCTTGCACAATATAGAAAACTCTGCTGTGGTTATATCCTGACCAGCAGGGGGCTATATAAATACAGCCAGTACTTTTCTTTTTCCAGTTACAAAGATTGCAGAGGATATATCTTCTTTGGGTGAGCTTGTCTACCATGCCCCACTGGGCATAAAAGTTTACTGAGCATTTTTTTTTATGTTATACAGCATTCAGGCAATTGGGAGGGCAACAAAATTTGTCAGGTAAAGGCCAATAATAGTAAATAAAACATGATCTATGAAGGCTGGTAACTTGTTGAATAACCTCTCCTATTCTCCTCTGTGTCTGTTCATCACAGGATTATGTAAACCTGGGCCCTCTGGAAGTGAAGCTCATGACTGTGGAGAGCAAGAAAAAGCCCATCCATTTCCAAGAAAAGGAAATTCCAGTCAAATTCTATGAAGATGTCAGGAGCCCAGAAAGCCACATCACATATAAAATGATGAAGTCTTTTCTCTAAGACGGAAAGCTGCAAAGTAAAAACAACTTCCTATGCATTTTCTTTGGGAACTGAGGTATATCAGTTGCCCATTTTATTTACGCTTTGGTCCATTTTTAAAGCAACTGTTATTTCTAAAGATCCTAATTACATTTAAAGTCCTAGTTCTGAGTATTCAGCTGCTCATTTACCTGTGTGGCATGAGAGACGAGAATGAAAGTACCCTATATATTTCCATATTCAAGTATTTGGGAGCATGACAGTGGGTCAAAATGGTCTCTGAGGTTGCTTATCACTTAAAAATTTATAGACTAATATAGGATTCCAATGTGAAAGAGTTCACTTAGAAATTTTCTGAGAAAAATTTAGAGGTTTGCGTTGTATTGACTACACGTCCTTCCCCTGAGTGTGCTGAATGATGGACAGCCAGTCCACAATTCAAGTCTACTCTTCTTTAAATTAATTCTATTTTTAATTCTATTAATTCTATTTTTTTTTTACAAGAAACACCTTTTAAATATAAGGCCAAAGATAGACTGAAAGAAAATTTACCACACAAACATTAACCAAAAGGAAGGTGGTGTGACTAAACTATTAGAAAAAGTAGAGTTTGAGGTACGAAGGGTTAAGAAAAGTAAAGAGAAAATGAAGCAAAATATGTCATAATACTAAGCACATTAATTCATCTGGATAAAAATTCTAAGTAATAATATAATCTCAAAATACATAAACAAAATTAACCAAACTAAAAAGCAATAGGGTAAACCTTATGTATATTTTACCACAATATAAAATGAAAAAAGACATAAACAAATTCACAGACTTGAAGATCTTACCATGTCTTTCTCAATGACTGATAGACCCATCCTTGGAAAAAAAAAAAAGAAAGAAAAAAGTTATTAAGGATATAAAAAGTTGAACAACTGTAGAATACACATACTTTTCAAGTGTACATAAAATACTTACAAAAATAGACTGTAGCTGGGCCATAAAGTAAGTGGCAACAAATATTCAAAAGGTTGAAAATCATGGAACACGTGATTCTCTGACCACAGTAAAAAATAACTAAAAACAATACCAACCAACCAACCAAACAAACAAAAAAGCCCTTTCAAGTACACAAGATACTTTTGAAAAACCAATGGGTAAAAAAAGAATCATAAGGAAAACGTACTTTGAATTATAACGAAAAATAGGGTGTTAAAACCTGTGGGATCCAGCTAATGTAACTTTAAGGGAAATTTATAACTTTAAGTTCATGCATTAAAAAGAAAGGTTGAAAATTCAATCATCTAAGCTTTTATCTCAAGAATCTAGAAAAACAGCAAAAATAAACCTAAAGAAATTAGAAGAAAGGAAATGAGTAGAAATTAATAGAAAGTTGACATGTAGGAGTTCTCATTGTGGCGCAGTGGTTAACGAATCCGACTAGGAACCATGAGGTTGCAGGTTCAATCCTTGGCCTTGCTCAGTGGGTTAAGGATCCGGCGTTGCTGTGAGCTGTGGTGTAGGTCGCAGATGCGGCTCGGGATACCACTTGCTGTGACTCTGGCATAGGCCTGTGGCTACAGCTCCAATTAGACCCCTAGCCTGGGAACCTCCATATGCCACAGGTGCGGCCCTAGAAAAGGAAAAAAAAAAAAAAAAATTGACATGTAAAAAAGAAAAATCAATAAAACCAAAAGCTGTTTCTTTGAAGAGTTAATTAAAACTGATTAACTCCTAGTAAGACTAATTAAAAAAGAGAGAAAACAAAAAAGAGACATCACTATAGATTTTACAGATACTATTAAAAAGATAATAAGAAGAAATAAAGGGGAAAAAACTTTCCCCCCAAATTTGACAATTTAGATAAAATATTTCTTGGAAAACCATTTCTGAAAAAATAAGAATAAAAATTCTGAATAATCTTAGACCTCTTAAAAAATCAAATCTATATTAAAAAAATTTAAAGCTAGCTGGTTAGCTTCACTGGTGAATTTTTCCAAACATTCAAAAAAGATATAATACCAAACATACACAAACTCAAAGAAGAAAAAAGAAACATGTCCAAATCATTTCTATGAAGTCAGTGTAATTCTAATATCAAAACCTGTAAATACCATTATAGGAAAAGAAAATTAAATGTCAGTATCTCTCATGAATAGAGATGCAAAAATCATTCACAAAATATTAGCTTATTGGGAGTTCCCGTCGTGGCACAGTGGTTAACGAATCCGACTAGGAACCATGAGGTTGCAGGTTCAATCCCTGGCCTTGCTCAGTGGGTTAAGGATCCGGCATTGCCATGAGCTGTGGTGTAGGTCGCAGATGCGGCTCAGATCCCTCGTTGCTGTGGTTCTGATGTAGGCCGGTGGCTATGGCTCTTATTCGACCCCTAGCCTGGGAACCTCCATATGCCCCGGGAGCGGCCCAAGAAATGGCAAAAAGACCAAAAGAAAAAAAAAAGAAAAGAAAAATTAGCTTATTAAACTTAGCAACATATAGTAATATGTACTATTTCATAAATAAAGAATGTAAGGTTGGTTTAGTATTAAAAAATCAGAGTGGAAACATGAATATGATCAGTGGATTATATCAATACTGGTTGTGACACTACTATAATCTTGAAAAAAGTGCTAATTTTGTGGGAAACTGAGTAAAGAGTACATGCAATCTGTCTGAATTATTTTGTACAACTGCATGTGAATCTACAATTATCTCGAAATAATCAAGGGTATAATGAACAGAACATAGACAGTACTCATATGATTATCTTATAGATGTAGCATTTGATAAAATTCAAACTGTGATAAAAATCCATAAATGAATGATAAAGCTCTTAGCAAACAAGGAGTATCTTTTAAAAAAAAAAAAATCTATAGCTAGGAGTTCCCATGGCCTAGCAGAAATTAATTTGACTAGCATTCATGAGGATGCAGGTTTGACCCCTCACTCAGAGGGTTAAGGACCCAGCATTGCCGTGAGCTGTGGTGTAGGTCGCAGACATGGCTTGGATCCTGGGTTGCTGTGGCTGTGGTGTAGGCCAGCAGCCATAGCTTCAACTCGACCTCTATCTAGCCTGGGAACCTCCATACACTGTGGGTGTACTAAAGAAAAAATCTATAGCTAACATTATACTTAACAGTGAAATAGTAAACATTTCCACATTGAGGTCAGAAACAAGACACTTATATTCATCATCACACTCCACAACATTGACAAGTAGTGTGATCTTTGCAGAAATCAAGTGATTGAAAATGTGTAGTGTTCTAATCAGTCCAGTAAAGGCAAGAAAAATTAAGAGCATAGAGAGTAGAAAGAAAGCATAGAGAGTAGAAAGAAAGAAGCAAACCATCTTACTTATAGATGCCAAGGTTTTGTTTGTAGATAATCCAAAGTAATCTACAAACTACTAGAATTTACAAGTGAATTTAGCAAGGTCACAGAGTGAATATCTGATGTATTTCTTTATACTAACAACAAACAATTGGGAAAAATAACATTTATAATAGCATCGAAAACATCAAATATCATGGAATGCATGTAATGACATATAAGCAAAATTTGTATGCAGAAGACTAAAACATTGTTGAAAGAAATTAAAGAAGACTTAAATAAAATAGAGGGATACACCATTATCATGAATTAGAAGATTCCAAATAATTAAGATATCAGTTCTTTCCAACTTGATCTATAGACTCAGTGCAATCCAAATCAAAATTCCAGCATTTTGTAAAAATTAGCAAGTTATTTCTAACATTATTATGAACATCTATAACCTAGGCAAAAGACCTATGACAATCTTGAAGAAAAACAACAAAATTGGAGAACTTAGCACTATCAAACTTAATATAGCAAGACTTAATACAACATTTCTGTAACTAAGTGCACTATTGGCCCAGGGATGAAGATGTTCCAATGGAACAGAATAAAGAGTCCAGAAACAAACCTACACTTTTTTTTTTTTTTTTTTTTTTTGCTTTTTAGGGCCACACTCGCGGCACACAGAAGTTCCCAGGGTAGGGGTTAAATCGGAGCTTCAGCTTCCAGCCTACACCACAACCAAGCAACACCAGATCTGAGCCAAGTGTGTGACCTACACTATAGCTCACGGCAACACCAGATCCTTTACCCCCTGAGCAAGGCCAGGGATCAAATTGGCAACCTCATGGTTCCCAGTCAGATTCATTTCTGCTGCGCCACAACAGGAACTCCAAGCCTACACATTTTCTCTTTGTTTTTTTGTTGTTTTGTTTTGAGCTGTGTATACATGTTATTTTATTAATGATTTTTATTTTTTCCATTAACTACACATTTTCAATCACTTGATTTCTGCAAAGATGCCACTATTGGGGGGGAGGGGCAGGCAGGAGTTCATGGTCTTTTTGATAATAAATGATGCTGAACTGGTGAGTATGCAGATTCAATTCCTGGCCTCGCTCAGTGGGTCGCCACAAGCTGTGGTGTAGGTCGCAGACATGGCTCAGATCCCTGTTGCTGTGGCTGTGGTGTAGGCCGGTGGCTATAGCTCTGATTGGATCCCTAACCTGGGAACTTCCATATGCCGTGGGTGCAGCCCTAAAAAGACCAAAAAAAAAAAAAAAATGATGAGACAACTGTATGTCTGTATGGAAAAAAACGAACCTTGACTCCTACCCTCTATACCACATACAAAAATCAACTTAAAGTGATCAGAGACAAATATGAAAGATAAAACAATAAATATTTTAGTAGTAATTATAAGAATATCTTCATGTACCTCTGTGCACATCCAATAGATTCTCTAAGCCTATGCTTGAAATTTTAAACTACATCTGCTATGTGGATAAATGTAGATTTGATAGTGTTCCTCCTGGCCCCACTGAGCCTACTGTTCCCTATATCATTCGACTTCCTGGAAAAAATGTCATAAAAATAACCACAGAAAGATTGATAAACAGCATCTTTAAAAACTTAACATGTCTTTTCATTAAAAGACACCATTAACAGAGACAAAAGGCAAGACACATACTGGGAGACTGTATCTCCTACACATATAGCTAACAAAAAAATATATCCAAAGTATATAAAGAACTTGTACAAATCAGAAGAAAGACTTATATAGGCACATCACAGAAGAGTATACCCAAATGACTAATAAGCATAAAAAGGAGATCAACATTATTGATCAGGGGAGTTCCCTGGTGGCCTAGCAGGTTAAGGATTCAGCACTGTCACTACTATGGCTTGAGTGACTGTATATATATAGATAGATAGATAGATAGATAGATAGATAGATAGATAGATAGATAGATAGATAGGGAGAGAGGGCTCCAATTCAATTCCTAGCCTGGGAACCTCCATATGCCATGGGGGTGGCCCTAAAAAAAATTCCCCTGAATAACCATATTCCAGTCCATTCTACAACGTGACAATGTGAATGGCAGCAAGAGTGTTTTTCCTGACAGGAAGGCAGAATAGTTTGTTAGGACAATCTTTCAAAGGACAACAGCAACAGAAAGGCTCTTGGCAAAGTTAATAACAATATAGAGTGAACTTGCCAATTTTCTTTTTAAGAAAGAAAGGTAAACTGTTGATAAGATTTATCTATACTTTTCTTGGATAGAGAAGAACAACTTACTGACTTTCCACTGGGACAAAGTAAAGAGTCTCCGGAACCAACAAATACAGCCAATGTGACAGCTCACTGGTTTCGGTAGGTCAGCAGAAAGTGACATTGTTTTTCTCTCACACTTGGAAAGTTCAGACCATGAGGTTATTAAAACAAGCCAGGCATAACATGGTAGGATTTCAACATTAATTTGTTAGTTGTGGCAGTTTCTCCTTCACAATGTGAATTTGAATCAGAAGAAAATATCAAATGACTAAAAGTCCTATTTGCTGCCAAGATGTCCAAAAAGGCATTCCCCAAGAAGGGGAAGAATGTTTCTTTCCTCTGTTACCATCATTCTGTGTTTATAATCTGCAGATACCAGTATCTCTAAAACAAGTCTTCAGGAATTTCCTTAACAACCCAGCTTCTTAACAGCCTAGCTGCTAACTTTGTTCGATGACTACATTACAAAGCAAATCTCAATATAATCACTGTACTGCTATGAACTTTCTATCAGTGTCACTTAATCAACAAAGCAGTTATCAAACAAGTCTTTGCAGCCAGGCACTATATGTAGGGCATTAGGGAAGCAAAATAAAGCTAGCCCTTTCCTCAAGATGCTCACATTTCAGTAAAAGTGCCTGATGAGTCAAGGAGCCTCTCTTGGCTTGGTGTAACCTGCTTTCACTCTTAAACTAACAGAAGAGAAGGAAGAAAGGAAAGCAGGAGATGGCAGAACAGGATATCCTAGGTGATGTTGTGGTTTCATTTAGCTCAAAATATACTATTTTTAGCACCTTTAACAATAGGTTTGGGAAAGAAACTTAAGAGGAGTTTAGGAGGATTTTACATAGGTTTCAGCTCTCAGAATAACCAAGCATGTGAATTTTATATTTGTTATGCAAGCCTGGGGAAGTAGGGATGGGGTGTTGGCAGCTATATCATCAGGCTGGGAAGTTGCTTATTGTGGCCCAGGAAGGAGATATATTGGAAGAAATGAAGAAAGGTAAAGAGACAGGATAGAGTATGGGAAACACACTCTGTGCAGTGAGGCTGCCTGCCTGCCTTGAATCTTGGGCAGTTACTTCACCTCCTTCAAGCCTGGTTTCCTCATCTGTATTACACGGACCTAATTCTCATATTACAGGATTGATTCAAGGATTAAAGAGAGTGTGTGCAACCTGTACACGGTAGAAATGCAATACATGGCAGGGGAAATGATAACTGATATTTAACAGTAATCTCTGAGAGAGAGGCCTAAGGTGTCTGCTTGCCTTTGCAGTACATTCACTCGAAGGTGCATAGAGTGACTGTGTCTGATCCCTCACAGGCTGTGAGGCCCTGACAGCTCTGATGACAGCTGGGCCTGGCGTGCTTTTACCACTCTGCCTTGGTCTTGCTCCTGAACCAAACTTGGGTCCACTCACCTGTGTGCAGTAAAGCCAATGTACTGACATGAGGTTGTGAAAAGTGCAGCCTTCATTGCAAGTCCAAGCAAGAAGAATGGGCAGCCAATGCTCAAAAGACCCGGATTTCCTGATGATTTTCAGGGAAAGGTTTTCAAAGAGAAGATGAGGGAGAAGGTAGAGGGGTGTGTGATCATCTTGTGGACATTTTCTGACTGGTTGATGGTGAGGTCATTGGGAGCGAACGTCATCAACCTTCTGGTTCCAACCCGTCTGGGATCTAGGTACTTGTGGTCAACTTGCAGTGAACATCAGTATCTGCAAAAATGCTCAAGGATGTGGCTCAGAATATTATCTATAGATATTATCTATAGAAGAGGAAAACTAAAAGTCCTTTACTTTAATGGCTAAACTATTATTTTGTCTTGCTTGACTGTTCTCCTTTGTTTCTGCATTTTCTCCCTTCTCTGATTACATTTCCTCTTTGGGATTCTGAGAGGGCCTAGGAGGCTAAAATTTTTCTACAAACAAGACACAGGCAGGGTACATAGGAAAGTCCCATAGAATCCTGCTAGGTTATAATTTTTCCTTTTCTTTCATACTCCTCCATCTTGAGGGGGAATAAGTGTGGTACAAGAAAGGGAATAAAGTTTTGGACAGAGAGTTTAATTATAAACTCAGCAGAAGAACTAGATTTTATGGTTTCAGGGTGGCTGGGGAAGGGATTCAGCTACCACCTGGTATGAGGGATCCAAGAAGCCATACCCTGGATCTTCTGATCTACATCGGGCTGTAGGGACAAGCAGTAAACCCAGTTTCAAAATTCTTATGAGTGCGGGGGAGAGAGGGCACTCCGCACTGTAGGTCAGTGGTAACATTTTCGTTTCCTTTCTAATCCCAGAGTCAGACACTAGAGCCATTCAGAGAACAGGAGACCAGAGTATTTCTGTGGCAATAAAGGGCTGTTTGTTAAAGACTTGCTTGATCCTTGCTTGTTTTACTAGATCTCAACACAACAGTTCTCTGTATTTTTCTTGGAATAAAACTGGCCTTTGCATGAGACGCAAGGAACTGTGCCCTCAAGCAGTGGAGGCTTTCTAAATATTAGTGACTTTAACTTGGTTAAGTATTTCCATTTCCGATTCCTGTGGCTTTGTGAGGCTCAAGTTCCAGAAAGACTGCTTTTTTTGATCAGGACTTTTTTAGGTTGGTTATGTTTTAGTTCATTCTGTTCTTATAATCTAAGTGCTAAAAAAGTCAAGATACTTTTTAAAAAAGATTCTTCACATAGAAATGTTTTTGGGTTTCCAGGCAGCAAATGAATTTGAAAGACTGCAGATTCAGATATCTTCCCAGATTCTTACTAAAAGGTTTGGTCAGCATTTCCTTCCTCAAGTCCTGTGCTCGACTCACTGACCTCTCGTCTTCTTGGGTTAGGGCCATCTTTTTGTATAGTCTCAGCTATAAAAATATGCTAGGCTTTGCAACATTTTCCTCCTAAGAGGAATGAAAATTAGCTCTGCTGGATTCCCCTCTGCATGACTAATAGAGGCCAGCGAGGCGCTTTTACCTTAAGGCCCTCAGACACCAAATCAAAGGGATGGTGGGCTTTGGCCTCATTTGAGGTTCTAGGATAAGTGTGCAATTAACTTCAGATCTTTGATGTTCTTTGACTATTACATTTCAGTTTTGCATGGGTCATTTTCTCCCAGCCACTTAAAAAAGTGTCTTCTGTGACTTTTGTGCTATTTATGTAAAACAGTTATAGTTGGGCCTAAAATCTGGTGAAAGGGTACACATTTTCAACATGGCTTGTAATATTTACTGAGTACTGGCAGTTTGGATTTTCATTTTTTTTTTTTTTAACTTTTGACTTTTTTTTACATTTAATTCTTTTGAAATATTTCAATTCTAAAACTAAAAACTCTAATTCTTTTTGGAGCTATCTCCAATCTCAACTTACTATATGTGACACAGTAGGGTCTTGAAGTCATTGAGCAGAAAAGTTTCAAGAAATTAGCAATTCTTAATTTAAAAAAAAGTATCACTATGACAGCAGCTGCTAGTTTTCCTTCAAATCTATCTTCCTCTGCTTCTATAACACATTCGTTTAGCTCTTCAAGTTGAGAATAAAGTCATCTCAATTAAAGTCTTTGTTTCCCAGCTTCCCTTCCAGCCACGTGACAAAGTTCTGACCAATGGAAAGTGAGTAAAAGTTTTGCATAGTTTCTGGATCAGGTCTTTCCTTCCTTTCTCCCCCTTCCTGCATCCTGCTGCTTGGAATGTGGTTCTGCTGTTCAGTCACAGTGGATTGTGTGATGAGAAGAACACCTTAACAACCAGGGAGACAACCAGGAAGACATCCGACACCTAAAAGTGGACACCTACCAACCCTGCAAAGCTGCCATGCCCACTCAGAATTTTACATGAGAAAAATAGATTTCTGCCTTGTTTGAATCATAGTTAGTGTGAACTTTCTGTTACATACACCCGAATCTAATTCTAAAACAGAGACTGACATGAAATTTGTCTCACTGAAGGTAAAGCTTTGCATAGTAAAATTCAGTCTTCAAGACACTAGATAAGGACCCACAGTAGCTATTCTCTGTTAACCTTTTTTAAAAGGGCTCAAACTATTTTAGAAAGTATTCTGCTTTATCTGAGGGCATCTAAAATTGGGTATGTGAGCCTTGCTGTTTTCAAAAGTGTTCACACCAAACTGTAGTATTGCTGAAGTTGCCTGCATCAAGGACTCCTGCTTGTGTGAGGTCATGTAGAGTCAGGGGCCTGGGGTTCTTCTTTAGAAGCAGCTTATGGGACCTCCACCAGCACTGGGATGACATCGGCTATGTAAACAGAACAGAGTGGACAAGTCCAAAAACTGATATTTTCAAAGGTTCTTCAGTAATACTAATAACAGCAAGTACTTAAATGCACTTATTAAATGCACTTTACTTCTATTAACATAGTGGATCCTTATAATCTTATGAGGTAGAGCCTATAATCAGCCTCATTTTACGGATGAAGAAATAAGCAGAGGGAAATTAAATAACTTTCCCAGAGTCCCCTAGCTAGTAAGGGACAGAGTCAGGATTTGAACACAGGTATTTTGCCTCTAGAATCTAGGCTCTTAACCACAAGCTACTCTGCATCCCAATAAGAATAGTAATTACAGATTGAAGCTTTATTATGTGCTAGGCTGTTTTAAAATGCTTCCATTTATTAACTTATTAAATCCAACAGCCCTAAGAGGTAGGCACTATTATGCCATTTTGCAGATGAAGAAACTAAGGCACAGGGAGAATATGCAACTTAACCAAATTAGGGCTTAAAACCATAGCTTGGCTATGGAATCCACAGTTACCACTCTGCTGCACTGCCTCATCAAGCAGCAGGTGCTTCTCTCAATGATGGAGATGCTTTCCAAAGGGAAAGAGAATGTTCTTCAAAAGACAACACTCTTCTGCAAAATGCCTCAATATATGCCTGTCACCCAGCCTCCTATTTGCCTTTCTTCTACTTCTTAACCCAGCTCATCTCCACTCTTGACCACTTGGCTTTCCCCTCCTTCCACAGATTTCGCAGCCTATCTAATTTTTAAACTTTCTTAACTCCTTCTAATCTACATAATTAATGCTATTAGTACATTCTCTTTTTTTTTCAGCTTTACTGAGATGTCATGTACAATTTTATGACATTTAAAATGTACAATGTGACAGTTTGATACATACATTGTGAAGATATTCCTACTATCAAATGAATGGACATATCCATAACCTCACATATTTAACTTTTGGTTGGGGTAGGGTGAGAACATTTCTCTTTTAATAATTTATATAATACAGTGTTATCAAGTATAGTAACTATGTTATGCATTAGATCCTCAGATCTTATTCTCCTTATAACTAAAATTTTGTACCATTTCACCAACCCCTCCCTATCTACCCTCTCCCTAATTTTCTACTATTTCTATTACCTTGACTTTTGTCTTTTTAGATTCCACATATAAGTAATACAATGCAATATTTGTTTTTCTTTTTCTGGCTATTTTACTTAGCATAATACCTTCCACTTTAATCTATGTTGTCACGAATGACAGGATTTCCTTTTAAAGACTGAATAATATTTTCTGTGAGTCTATTTATCACAATTTTTAAACCAATGGACACTTAGGTTGTTCCCATACCTTGGCTACAGTGAATAATGCTGCAGTGAGCATGAGTACAGATGTCTCTTTGAGATAATGACTTTATTTCCTTTGGATATACACTCAGAAGTAGGATTACTGGATCATGCTTTTTTTTTTTTTTTAATTTCCGAGGAACCCCCATAATGTTTTCCATAGTGGCTGTTCTAGTGTTTTCATCTCTCCACATCCTCACCAGCATTTGTCATCTCTTGTCTTGTTGATGATAGCCATCATAGTTTTCAGTTCCATTTTCCCTGATGATTAGTGATGTTGAGCACATTTTATGTACCTCTTGGCCATTTGTATATTTTCTTTGGAAAATTAATTATTCAGGTCTTCTGCCTATTTATACAAATTGGGTTTTGTGTGTGTCTCTTTTTTTTTTTTTTTCCCCTTTTGGTCATTTTTAGGGCTGCACTTACAGCACTTGGAGGTTCCCAGTCTAGGGGTCAAATTAGAGCTGTAGCCACCCAGCCTATGCCACAGCCAAAGCAACTTCAGATTCGAGCTGTGTCTGCAATCTACACCACCCCTCATGGCAACGCCGGATCCTTAACCCGCTGAGCAAGGCCAGGGATCGAACCTGCCCCCTCATGGATACTGGTTGGGTTCGTTAACCACTGAGCCACGAGAGGAATTCCTGGGTTGATTTTTTGATGTTGAGTATATAAATTCTTTATGAATTTTGGATATTAATGCCTTATTATACATATCATTTGTAAATATTTTCTCTTACTCATTAAGCTGCCTTTTTATTTTGTTGATAGTCTCCTTTGCTATAAAAAAGCTTTTTATTTATTCATTTATTTTTAGGGCCACACTCATGGCATATGTAAGTTCCTAGGCTAGGGGTTTAATTGGAGCTGTAGCCACTGGCTTACGCCACAGCAATGCCAGATCCAAGCCATGGATGTGACCTACGCCACAGCTCACTGTAACTCTGGATCCTTAACCCAATGAGTGAGGCCAGGGATTGAACCTGCATCCTCATGGATATTAGGTTCATCACCACTGAGCCACAATGGGAACTCCCTGAAAAAACTTTTTAGTTTGATGTAATCTCACCTGTTTATTTTTGCTTTTGCTGCCTTTGCTTTGGGTGTCAAGTCCTAAAAGTAATTAATTCTCAAGACCAATGATGAAGAACTTACCCCCCTTTGTTTTTTTCCAGAGGTTTTTCAGTCTCAGGTCTTACACTTAAGCCTTTCAATAATTCTGATTTTTTTTCAATTTTATTAAAGTATAGTTGATTTGCAATTTTGTGATAATTTCTGCTGTAGAATAAAGTGATTTAGCTATACATATATACACATACTTTTTTTTTTTCAGATTTTTTTCCCATATAGATCATCACAGAATATTGGGTAGACTTCCCTCTTCTATACAGCAGTTCCCTGTTAGGCAATCACTCCATATACCACAGTGTGCATATGCCAATCCCTAATTCATCTCTCCCCTCACCTACACCTTTGGTAACCATAAATTTCTTTCAGTCTGAGTCTGTTTCTATTCTGCAAATACATCCACTTGTATCCTTTTCTTAGATTCCACTTATAAGCGATATCATGTGGTGTTTGTCTTCCTCTGACTTACTACACTTAGTGTGATAATGGTCCATCTATGTTGCTGAAACAGTGTTATTTCATTCTTTTTTTAATGGCTGGTTAATATTCCATTGTATATAAATATACACCACATCTTCTTTATCCTTTCCTCTGTGAATGGACATTTTGGTTGCTTCCACGACCTGGCTGTTGTAAATAGTGCTGCAGTGAATGTTGAGGGTGCATGTATCTTTTCAAATTATGGTTTTCTCTAGATACATGCCCAGGAGGAGGATTGCTGGATAATATGTTCTATTTTTCGCTGAGGGACCTCCACATTGTTTTCCACAGTGGTTACACCAATTTACATTCCCACCAACAGTGCAGGAGGGTTGCCTTTTCTCCACACCCTCTCTAGCATTTATTGTTTGTAGACGTTTGATAATGGCCACTCTGACTGGTGTAAGGTGATACCTCATTAAAGTTTTTATTTGCACTTCTCTAATAACCAGTGATGCTAAGCATCTTTTCATGTGTTTGTTTTTTTTTTTTTTTTTGGCCACCTTTATGGCCTCTTTGGAGAAATGTCTATTTAGCTCTTCTGCCCATTTTTTGATTGAGTTTTTCTTTTTAATATATGGAGCTGCATCAGTTGTTCACATATTTTGGAGATTAATCCCTTGTCAGTTTCTCCATTTGCAAGTATTTTCTCCCATTCTTTGGGTTGTCTTTTTGTCCTGTTTTTGGTTTCCTTTGCTGTGCAAAAACTTTTAAGTTTATTGAGTTGACTTTTGTATATGGTGTAGGATAGGGGTCCACTTTTGTTTGTATGCATGTGGCAATTTTTTCCTCACATTATTTACTGAAGAGATTATCCCTTCCTCCATCGTATATTTTTGGCTTGTTTACTGAAAGTTGACTATATATTTCTAAGTTTGTTTCTGCACTCTCTATCCTGTTCCACTGATCTATTTTTATACTAATACTATACCACTTTGATGACTATAGCTTTGTAATGTAGTTTGAAATGAGGAAACATGATGTTTCCAGCTTTGATGCTCTTTCTCAAGATTGTTTTGACTATTCAGGGTCTTTTGTGATTCCTTACAAACTTTAGGACTATTCTATTAAAAATGGCATTGGAGTTTTGATAGGGATAGCACTGAACTGTAGATTGCTTTGGGCGGTATGGACATTTTAACAGTATTAATTCTTCAAATGCAAGACTACAGAACAGCTTTCCATTTTTGGGTCCTCTTCCATTTTTTATCAGTCTTACAACTTTCAGTATATACACCTTCATCTCCTTGGTTAAATGTATTCCTAAGTACAGCTGACCCTTGGAGAGCATTTATATGCAGATTTTTTTCAATTGATACATACTACATGATCCAGTTTATTGGCTTGTGAATTTTTTTCTTATACTGACTTGTCTAGTTTTAGTATCAAGATAACGATGACTTTGAAAAATTAGTTTGGAAATACACTCTTCTATTTTGTGGAGGTTTGAGAAGGGTTGGTATTATTTAAATGTTTGGAAGTCATTAGTGAAGCCATTTCATACTGTACTTTTCCTTGTTGGGAGTTTTTTTGATTACTGATTCAAGGTCCTTGCTATTTACTGGTTTGTTCAGAATTTCTATTTCTTCCTGATTCGGTCTTGGTAGAGTGTATGTTTCTAGGAATGTAACCATTTCCTTCCAGGTTGTCCAGTTTGTTGGTGTATAATTGTAGTAGTCTCTCATGAGCTTTTGTATTTGTGTGGTATAAACCCTCTTTCATTTATAATTTTGAGGCATCTCTTTTCTTCTTGGTGAGTTTAGCTAAAACGGTTTGTCCATTTTATCTTTTCAAAAAGCCCCAATTCTTATCCTAATTTCACATTCTCTATTGTCTTTTAGTCTCTATTCATTTCCACTCTGACCTTTGTTATTTCCTTCCTTCTACTGTTGGGCTAGGTTAGTCCTTTTTCTAGTTACTTGCTGTGTGAAGCTAGGTTGTTCTAGGATTTTTTTTTCCTAAAGTAGGCATTTACTGCTGTAAACTTTTCTCTTAGAATTGTTTTTGCTGTATCCCCTAAGTTTTGGTAGTTGTTTCCAATTTCTTTTTTGATCCATTAGTACACAAGAGCTTGTTGTTTAATCTTCACCTATTTGTGAACTTTCTCGTCATTGGCATGTAAATGATTTCTATTTTCTTACCATTGTGGTCAGAAAAAAGGTTTGATGTGATTCCAATTTTGAATGTATTGAATTGTTCTGTGACTAAATGTATATTCTAAAAAATACTCCCCTTGTACTTGAAGAGAATGTGTATTAAACTGCTGTTGTACAGAGAGTTCTGTACTATGTCTGTTATGTTCACCTGATATAATACGTAGTTTCAGTTCAATGTTTCCTTACTGATTTTCTACCTGGATGATCTATCCTTTGATGAAAGCAGACTGAGTATTGATGTCAGTTTCCAATATTGTATTACTGCCTATTTATCCCTTCCACTGTTTATGTTTTATCTTTGGCCAGGTCTTAGCTATACACCTCACAGGGCCTAAGTTTTGCTCACAATTAGACTATTACAATTGTGTCCTGGCTGGTTTGCCATTTTCTTGTCTGTCAATACAGCAGCCATAGTAATCTTTTTACCAACGAAAGTTCTTAAAAAATTCTCTACTCAATGCCTACAGGCCATCTTGACTCAAAATGAAATCCAAACCTCAGCAAGACCTAGAAAGATTCAGTCCACTGCCACCTCTTTGACCTCAGATTCCCCTGAGTTCCCTCTCACTCACTCTGCTCAAGCTCTCCTGGTATCCTTGTTGTTGCTCAGAGTAGCCAAGCACAGTCCCCTTTTGGATCTTTGATGAGATCTCACACATCTTGTTTTCTCAGTTAAGTCTCTGTTCAAAGGTCATCTCATTAGAGGTCTTCCTTGACACCTTATACAATTAAGCACTATACACTTATCACACCATAATCCCTTCACCCTTTTTTTCATAGCATTCATCAAATGCCATAAAATATTTGTTCACTGCCCATTACCACAAAGTAACACTGCATCAAAGCAAAACTCCATACCTTGTTTATTGATTCTCACACTAAAACTACTGGTTCATAGAAGGCACTTAAGGCATCAAGTGGATGAACAAAGAAGTAAACTGACTTTCATCTTAAAGACAACTCCTCTTTAGCCTGTATACCTTCTGCTTACAGTCCTTTACCTCTTTTCATTCATAGACAAGCTTCTTGATAGCTCTACATTCTTTCCATCTCTTAAATTCCACATGTAGTTTGGCTTTTGTTCCTGCCAATACCTGGGTATAGCTAGGGGTAAGGTTTAAATTCTTACCTGGTTAGCCCAGTGGGCAAATTTGAGTCTTTATTTCACTTGAGTTGGCCATTCTTTACTTCTTCAACTATGTATTTCACCTCTTTCCTAGTTATGCTCTAGATGACTGTTCTTTCCTGATTTCCATTAACCTTACCACTCTTTAATGAAAATATTCTCTGAGACTCCTCATTAACCTTATTCTTACTCCAAATAGTTGTTACTTTGGTATTCTCAATCACTGTGATGTATTCTTCTGCATAAAGTGTTTCTCACACTTTTGGTTACTTTCTTTAGATTTCCAGAAGAATAACAGGACAAAGGCTACAAATATTTTTATGGCCTCCTGAAAGGGCTGTCCAATTTATAATGCCCCTAAAAATGACCAGTTGCTAGTTTTCTCTCCTAGGAGTGAAAGGACTTGAACAGTTGACATAGGTTAAAGATTCAGACGAAAAGGCGCAGAGAACTCACATTTTATTCAGTGAAAACGCCTGAGCAGAAGTGTCAATTACAGAGTTATGAAAAAGGTTGAAATTGTTGTGGCCTTGATAAGCATGGAGCCACACAGACAGACTGAAGGATTCCAGCAGTTAAAGTGCGAGACTGATTGACGAGGAGGGGCTGGAGCCAACCAGGCAGATTAATTCAGTGTATGACGGATAACCCTATCCTTCTCAAAAAGCTACCTTGGGAGAAATGTGTCAAAAGTGTGGACACTTTGTGAAACACATATGATCAAGAAACTATGCCTGAGAAGCTGTTTGGTGAGTATGACACTAGCAGACCCTTATGGGTCCCTCCAGTTTCCTGTAACACAGGAGAAGGCTCCAAGGAAGTTCTACTTACCTTTTAAATTTCATGACAGTAGAACTCATGCTGATGAACAGAAAAGCTCCTTCTCTACTGGGTGACTGGTAAAGTATCTTGTTCTCCTAAGCACTTCAAAGATTCCTCCCGTCTTCACTGGAGCCTCCTCCCTTCCTCCAGCTCATCACCAGCACACCAACCCTTCCCTGAGGGTTGAAAACATCTCTTACCTTCAGTTGGCCTGGGAATTGGCAGAGCCTGGTAGAATTCACTGGCCTCTAATCTGGAATGATAACAGTAAAGGTCTGAACTAAGTCTCTAATCGCCTACTATCTGCTGACATAAATTGACCCACGAGGCTCAGGTTGTTTGTGTTGCAGGGATGGTTTCAGGGGGTGGCTTCTGCTAGCCTCTGATATGGACAATTCCTATTTTTAAATTTATGTGCTATGCAACAATTCAAGTCCCCTAGCCAAAACTCCATCCCCGGGTTATTCGCCTGGGTAATTAATTGTTGTTAAAGGTAAGAACTCTCAACTACAACTGACAACTACCACTAATTAAAAAAAAAAAAAAAAAAAAAAAAAAAAAAAAAAAAAGGCTGAACTGGCTTATACTCACTTCGGCTTTGCTGTTATATATACAAATACTGTTTGATACGCAAAATGGAATCTTCTACAACAGCATACAGCACATGGTTATGGTGGACCTAGAGCCAGACCATAAGCGCTCAGGACTGCAGCTCAACTGCTTCGTTAAGGAGATCACACGGTAGATGACTTATCCCCTCTAGACTTGTACTCTTATCTACAAAAGAGTAAACAAATGTGCCTCCTTCACAGACTTGATTAAATGAACCATATATACAAAAACACTCAGAACATTCTTACACTTGGCAAGCATTGTTTGTTTTCATTTGAATTTTTCAGGTACTACAAAACTTTTTTCATTAGTCATCAGTATTTCATCTTTGGTAAACTTTAAAAAAAATAAAATCCCTTCCCTTTTCATCTGAGATAGTCACCTGCATTTTCTTCAACTTTTTAATTTGGTATATTTATACTTTTTAACTAATTTGGGATTTACATTGGTATACGTGGGAGGAAATTCTATCTCTCCTGCCCAAAGAGATATATGATGCTGATAAAACTGGTTTATATACCCATTTGAAATGCTATCTCTAACACATAAACACTTCAATCAGTTGTTAGGCTTATTATTCGTGTGAGAAAAACACTTGAATGTTTCTCCTTTACTCTCATACTTACAACATGACAACAGATGTGTGGGTTTTCCACACCAATCATAGCACACAGGCTAGGTGTTCTATAATTCTCATACCAACTAGAGTTAGCACAGACCCCAGAGGCTAAGGGCTCAAGTTCCACAAGATTGCCTCCTTGCACCCTATGTGAGAGGGTAAGCCCAGCTTGTCACTCCTACTTCTGACTGATCAGCTCTAAGTCAGGGCTCCCTGCCTTGGTTTTGCTAGTCTGCTAGCATGGCTCACAGAATTCAGGGAAACACTTAAAAGTTAACCAGTTTATTATATAATACAGGATATGATAAAGGATTCAGATGAACAGCAACATAGGGTGGAGTGAGTCCTGAGTAGAGGAGCTTCTGCACTTGCACAGTTGAGGTGCATCACCTTCCTGGTACACAGATAGGTTCACCAACCCGGAAGGTCTCCAAACTCCTATCAGCATTTTAGTGGAGGCTTCATCACATGAGCATGACTGATCATTAACTCAGTCTCTAGCCCCCTACCCCTTCCTGGAAGATGAGGATGGGGTTGAAAGTTCCAAGCATCTAATCTTCCTTAGTCTTTCTGGTGACCAGCTCCCTTCCTGAAGCTATCTAGGAACTTACCAAGAGCTGCCCCATTAGAACAAAAGACACTTCTATCACCTGAAATTTCAAGCAAAGGCTACTGATGGAAGCTGTGGAGCCATCTTTCTTGGAAGGTAAGATTAACTAAGTTCATCTGGCTGAATGCTGTGGCCTCTCCATATACTGTAACACAACTACACACAGGAGCCACCCTCCCGCTCAGTCGAGAGACGCTATTTCTCTCCATGGAGTGCTGAAAAATAAGCACTTACATCAGTACTCTGAATTCTCAGAATTTGGAAATATGACAATGAAAAAAGCCTTGAAATTACTTTAGTTCAAGGAGAATCTTATTCAATAAAGGCCTATCCTCCAGGGATCAAGTTTTACTGGCTTGTGGAGAAGTAAAAGATTCCCACTCTGACAGATCATTTCTGCCTAAATATGGACTCTCATGGTCACTGGTTCTAAAAAGTATCTTAAAAAGTGGATTTTATGATAATATGTTAAAAGCAAAAAATTATTTATTTTGAAAATGATTTGGGGTGAATTAGCTGCCCTCTGCTAACAACCTTAATCTCTCTCTGCAGCCACTACCAACTTGCTAGCTGGGTAGAAAGATGGTGTGGGCATATATATAGGTTTATAACCCGATTTAGTTATGTATTAAACAGGTGACTTAACTCATTTGTTATGTTTTGATTAAAGTCATATGTTTTGTGTTTTTCCTTGTCAAGGATATCTGGACATCAGAACAGGTGGGAAATGTACTGAGAAGAGAAGGAGAAGACCATTTGAGAATAAGGAGTGGTCATGAGTTCAGACCACAGAAGAAAATAATTCCCTTTTTAGTTTATACATCTGACTAAACAACAGCAAGTCATAGAGAGCATGAAATCAAAGACCTGACTCCAATGCCTGTTAGCCTATCAACCTCAGAAAGTTCCTTATTCCAATCTGCAAAATGGGTAAAATGTAGATAATGCTAATCCAACAAGTCCAAAAGTTTGAACAATAAGATGGAAATATTTATGAAGCACCTTCAAAAACTGGAATATATCAGAAAACAAAATAAGGTAGTGTAAAAGGAACAAGCCACAGTCCTCAAATATAATATCCACTCAAACACCAGGAGAGACAAATCGAAATCAGTGATGATGTTAAGAAAGTTACCTTACAAAAGTACATTTTCCAGTTTATATGAAATTGGTTTAATATTGGTGAAACTTAAAAAGTGGTAAAATTAACAAAGTATATTGCTTAAAGACTATTTTTTTCCAACCACGGCAAACAGTATGCAGACATTTATCAATGCAAAGCTTTTAGTCCCACTATCAAGTACTCTGAATACTACTTATTATTCAATATGAAACATAACACACTCAGAGGTTTCTTTGGCAGACATAATCACATGCATCAATATGTCAAACTCAAAAGCATTTTCTCCCTTATACTTACGTGACTGAAGGCATCTGATCAAAGACAAAATGAACAATTTTAATAAGCAGTTCAGTTTACCAATAAGAGTCTAGAAGGTTAACAAAAATACAAAGATAAAGCTTTTGGAAATTAAGTTAAAACAAAAAAATTTTACATTTTATTAAATCATCAAATATAATCACCTGGGTATACTTTTATTAGCAAAAAGTAATAATACCAATGATAAGAAAAAAGAGAAAAAGAAAATGCACCTCAGACCAGAATACCATAACGAAAGTTTTGTGGAAGCTGCATTTTATTTGAAAATCCACCCATTTTTGCTAACATACATTTTAATATTGTAAACAAAAATAGAATCTGCAGAGACAATGCAACAAGTATGCTTAAACTCATGTACAGAATTGCTTTCCTACAATGAACTGTCCTTCTTAAGGCCCCGCTCAACCCAAACGTTAAGATGTATTTACACAAAGCACCGATCAACAGTGCAGTTTAATTCTTCGTTAACTAAACTCTTGGCTAGACATTAACTTTAAAGATACTATTTCCCCTTATTTAAAAGGTACATGATCATAACATGGCATGAGCCAAATAAAAGGTTCAAGGATTTTGTCCCCTTCCCTCCCCCCCATAACACCTCCTAGAGTTTTACTGAAAAGAAGGAAAGTCTTGAAGTGAAAGCAATTCCTCACATTCATTTTGGAAAGGCCCTAATGTCAAATGGAAAATAATGACATGCCAAGCACAAAGCAGTAAAGTTCCTTCCCAATGCACTAATGCTGAATTTAAAATGTAGTGCTTTTCCTAGTCAGTGAACTGTTCCCTTGCAAAATCCTAGGCACAGAATTGACTATAAGGATTAATGCATTTATAATGCTTCCCTAAATCCCATAGAGACTGAGAATTCTTAAGCGATTCAGACCTATGGA
The DNA here is from genome assembly GCF_054392235.1 of Sus scrofa. Lineage (NCBI taxonomy): Eukaryota > Metazoa > Chordata > Mammalia > Artiodactyla > Suidae > Sus > Sus scrofa. Next base: position 19,866,566 of record NC_139391.1, read on the forward strand.
CTTGCCTTAAAATATTTAGTGCTCTGTATGTCAGCTGAAAAGCATTCTGAATCAGATTCATTCTTGTGGATAAAAATCAAACATACTGTGTACATCCATACTCATTTTCTTAAGGAGGTTTGATACAATATTAATGTTAAGTAAATTGATAATCATAAATAAATACAAATACTTAAGGAATGTCTACTGCAAACTGAATATATAATTTTTTAAAAAGAAAAGTTAATTTTAGTTACTGTTTCTGTGTCTGTGAGGACTGGAGAAAAGAAAGATACTGCATAATTAAGAATTATGATTTGATCCTCCCCAAAGAGTCCTGTTGCATTACAGTAAAGGACACAGCTCTTCTCTCCAGGCAGCTTTTCCAAATATGAATTTCATACTTTCCAAATAAGGGCTTTTCTTGGTAGGTTACTGATTACGGGTATTAATAGGAGTTGAAAGAATTGACGGGTTAGTCACCAAAAAGACGGATTTTTTAGTCTGAAAACATGGCAATTCTTGGCTTTTATAAACTGTATTCATACGTTCTCCTATAAACTAGTCCCAATTTCCTTCATGGGCCTTCACTGGGTTACTGTAGCATTCTAATGGAAGAAGAGAGTTTAAGAGACAGCAGTTTGGATTTTGCTGGAAGTAAGTATTTGCTGCTTGAGCACTTGTCTTTTTGGAATAATTCCATTCTCTTCCATCTAGTTACATAAACTGTATCTGGGGAAAAAAAAAAAAAGAGTTTAAGTTAATTCAGCTCATTGTAGGATGTCTCTCATAAACAATAATGCTTTGTGCCTTTTACCATTCAACTTGCCCAGAAGTGTACATAGCATGCTTATCATAAACCCTGATTATAAAACAAAGTCAGTATTATCAGCCTATTATGAGCAAGAACTCAATAACTGAAGCTGAATTTTAATTATAGGGCCTTCAAAATATCTTCTAATTACTAAAAACTGAAGGGTAAGAGAAGAAAAAAAGATGAACAATTTTTCCATGACAAGTTCAAAAAAATCTCTCCATGAACACAAATATTCCATAAAAAAATCTCATTTAAACAACAAGCAAAATCTGAAATATTATTTCCAAATAATATAGTAAAATCAGAGGTAAGTAAGGGAACAATAGTATTATGCTTACCAAATAATTTCTTTACTAATATAAATCAAAATCTGAAAGATCTACAAAAGATACTTTTCAGGAGGTGTCACTATTCACTCAAGACACTTCAATCATGATATGCTTTAAACAGCTCATCCAAAGATGTTATTGATATAGATGTGCTAATAAACTGTTGTCAGATCAGGAGAGTAAAAACTCTCAAAGATCCAGAAGGTTTACCTACACTGGGGGCTAGAGCATCAACAAGAACAAATGGCTGTCTTCTTGAGGCAGTGTGGATCACAAGCTGAGTCCTTCTACCAAAAAGGGCATAAGCAGTCACCTGCCCTTAATTTTTTAAGAGAAGTTATTTTTGGGAAAATGTTACTATTTTAAAATAAAAAAGGCATATATAAAAATATAACCCTTAATGAATTCTTGACAAGGAATCTTGGCCATGACATTAAAATGAAGGATGCTCCTAATTAATTAAGCTTGAATTCAATGTGTAAAACTGTACTGTTTTCTATAATCTTTAAGACTGAACAAAACACCCAGTGTTTAAGGGTGGTATCTGATCTCATCCATCTGCGGTGAGCAGTGGATGCTTATATGTACACATGTGAGGTGGTCCCTTTATTTCACACCTTCTAGTTATGTTAAAGACATTTTTCAAAAGTTGTTTGTTCTTATGCACTATCTTGATCTATTTTCATTCTTCACCTAAAGAATAGAGAAGAAGGAGGAAGAGAGGGACCGCAGGGTCCTTTAAAGAAGCAAGCAGCAATACCTAAAGTGATTTATAAGAAATCCTCCAAAGAGAGCTCTGCAAAAGGGTCCTTTCCTGAAGCTCTGTGAGGACTGTGACTGGAGGGGCTGGATGCTGCCGACAGCTGGGGGAAAAGAAGACAGAGAGAGGGAAAGAAAAAAAGATCTCAGAATGACAGAACATGAAAGCAGAAAATGTAATGAAAGAAGAAGTGGTTTCTGTTTTGTCGTCTTTAATAAATATAACGGCAGCCTTTGTAGAAAGTGAAATTATTAAAACAAAAGTTTCTGTCACATGTTAAGTTAAAGGGTATCAATGGCATGTGTTTTTCAGAAAACAAATTGTTTCTGAAATTCCAAAGGAGTATAGTCTTTCACCCAAAAAGGTCGATATAAGCTGACCTATGGTCAAGACTTTTATTGTATGTGTGTATGGGAGAGGGAAAGAAGGGAGTGTATAATTTTGTGTGTGTGTGTTTAAATCGAGGAAAGATGGCTTCCTGTGTGCAGGCTATCAAATAGTGTGTAAAATCTGACCTCAGTCTAGACCCAACACATCTGGTTGCAAGGTTCTTTCCTTCCTTCCTCATACAAGGTGGAAAGTCCTGTCCTCAGTGTTCACAGATTTTTGACATGGAGTTGTCTCCTGCCTGTTTATCTGGACATGCTGTCGCTGATGCTTAGACCCTGGGAGGTGTAAGTGAGCTTAGAGGTTTTATAGTCTAACTATCCACATACTGTCCTATATATGAAGAATACTTCAGATCTCTGGTTCAGCTTCTTGTTAGAATACATTTGCTTGATTCTTGGAATTTGCTCCTATCATTTAATTTGAATATACAATAAGACAAGTAGACTACTGAACTCAATAACATAGCTTCAGTATTCCCTCAAAGAAAGACAGTTCCTGAATACCAAGATATTCATTTTCATATATATATATATCTCCTTTACTAAACCTATTTTTATAAGAGCATTTTAAACCAGATATGAGCCATTTTAGTTTGGAACAAACTTTTAATTTTTTTCCCTCCTCCTGCATAAAGCTGCAAAAGGCACACAAGCATAGGGATGTTCCACTGAGCATTAAAACAAGTTGACTAAGTGGAAGTAGTTTCAATTCATTATCTCAACATTCAAATGCCTCTAAAGGATTTCAAGAGCTCGAAATACACCTTTGTTGGTTCAAAGTGATCTCATTTTTACCTTTTTATTTTTTTAAGAACAGCACTTACAGAGGGAGTTCCCACTATGGTGCAGTGGGTTAAGGAACAGAGTTGTCTCTGTAGTGGCTTAGGGTGTTGCTGAAGAAAAGGCTGGATCCCTAGTCTGGGAACTTCCATGTGCCACAGAGTGGCCAAAAAAAAATTTTTTTAAAAAAAGAAAGAAAAGCACTACAGAGAGAGAATAACCATTGGGTTTCAGCAAATTCTGCATCACTAGTATGTGCATTTTTTTTAAATTTATAGGTTTATTTATTTATTTTAACTTTTTAGGGCCATACCCATGGCTTATGGAGGTCTGGAGCTGTAGCTGCCAGCCCACACCACAGCCACAGCAACATGGGATCTGAGCTGTGTTTGCAACCTACACCACAGCTCACAGCAACGCTAGATCCTTAAGCCACTGAGTAAGGTCAGGGATCGAACCCGTGTCTTCATGGATGCTAGTCGGGTTCATTAACCACTGAGCCATGACCGGAACTCCTGTTTAATTTATAGGTTTAGAAATCATCTTCAGTTGTATTAGTAGTTGAACCATTTTCTTAATCCATACCTTGTTCTCAGAAATAAGTGACAGGGAGTTCCCGTCGTGGCGCAGTGGTTAACGAATCTGACTAGGAACCATGAGGTTTTGGGTTCGGTCCCTGCCCTTGCTCAGTGGGTTAACGATCCGGCGTTGCCGTGAGCTGTGGTGTAGGTTGCAGACGCGGCTTGGATCCCACGTTGCTGTGGCTCTGGCGTAGGCTGGAGGATACGATTCGACCCCTAGCCTGGGAACCTCCATATGCCGCCGCAGGAGCGGCCCTAGAAATGGCGAAAAGACCAAAAAAAAAAAGAAAAGAAATAAGTGACAAATAAGAAATAAGAGACAATGGGAAGGCTGATGGAATTACAACCCAAGAAGCTACAGATGGGAGGACAGCACACCAGGTCTGGTTTTGGGAATTCAAATATCATCCACGTGGAGACAGAAGAAGGTACAACTCAACTGGAAAGACATTTCCTCCTAACCTTTCAAAACAAGAATGACCACTCAGAAGCAAAATAGTTTTAAGTAAAATTATCATCAGTCACTGAGCTGGAAGAAGTTTAAGATTAACTAGGTCTTTCTCCATAACTGGTTTCCTTTTTCACTTAAAGTTAAAAAACAAAAACAAAGCTTCCCCCTGATTAATGCAGAGCCAGCACCCAAAATCACAAGTCACCTATGAGAGTCCCATATTAAAACATCTTCTTAAATCAAATTCTCATGAAGGCAGCAGTTTGGAGAGGAAAATACCCCTGAAGAATACGGTCAAAGGGAACATTAGAATTCCATTCTTTTCCATATGTAAGCATACTGCTAGAGAGAAGTCCTACCGGCTTAAAAATAATGTTCAAGAGGATCAATGTTCCCTGGGGAGCAACGTGCTAGTTTCTAACTAATATTTCTACTATTCTGTTAAATTGATACCTACATATGTCTTATACCTATAAAAAATATATAGTTAAATTAAAAATGAAAAATGAGAAAATAAGACTTACTATCCCTGCAGTAACTTTCATATCATTGACACCCATCTCAAGCAAATGAAACCATGGCCCAGACCGGACTGGCTGACTGCAGAGTGTGCCAAGGACTGAGCCATACAGCAGCCCTCGACTATCTTCTACAGTCCTACCCCTTCCCAGCACCTGTACCAAAGCACAGGCACGGCAGGCAGTGGTGATAAAGAGGTCAGCTCAGAAATAATGTGGAAAGAGTAGGAAAAGAAATACACTGCAACAACCCAGTTACTCAAGGAAAGAAGGAAGAACAAAAGAGCACAAAGGGGCTGCAGGATCTTGGTGAGTGAAAAGCAGCAGGATTTAAAGAGCCTGAGAAAGTCACATGAAACTACAAGGTTAACCTTCCTTTACTTATCATTCTTGGGGGTAGGTTAAAGAACAGGTAGTGCTGCTAAATACTGGAGAGTAAGGAATTAAAAAAAAAATCCTATAACTGTCATTAATTGCAAAACCACCATATTTTACAAGCCAGCATAAGACAAACTGTAACCATTCCGATCAAATCCTACAAATATGCCATCACACACCCCCCCCAAACAAAACAAAAGCCTTTTACTCAGTTATTTTCAATAATGTCCTCTATACCAAAATTCCCATAGAGCTAAAAAAATTAGTAAAACTATCAGTTTGTTCAAATTAAATCAACCTCTATCATAACTGAATATGCCACTTAAAGTGGTCAGTCTCACTACTCTAATATGAATATATTTAATCTTACCTTCTTATTTTAAAGGAAAATGAGAAGCGAAAGGGTGCATATAAATAAAATACTAAAATTTATAACTAATTGATGATAGTAACTCTCAGATGAAATTCTTCCATCCCCTCTAATGAACCTTCCAAAAAAATGTTGAAATGAAAAAAAATTCTAATGTTACTAAAAACCTTTGCTTTTATCTCCAGAGCAAAGATTTTTTGGGGGGACCATAGTTTGTGTGTAGTAAAGACAAGAGTACAGAAATCACAAGTTAACTCTAAAAATAAGGCAATATACTGAGAATAGAGGAATTTTTAATAAAGAATTCTGAAACACTAAAGATCATAAAATAAAAATGGTTACTCCTTCACTCTACTCTTGTTTAATACCAAAGAAAGAAAACCTGAGGTTAGAAAAAGAAAATAGCAGTCCCAGAAAGTAAGACTAGTGCAACTGAAAGTTTATGGGAGAATAAAGGACTGAGTATTTAAGGATAAACTTCTGATATATTGACTGTGCTTAACATTCTTAAAGCAGCAGCAACTCTTCCATATCATTTGAATTTCAACTTTACATGTGAACTTTTCATTCACCCAAAAGCCTGGATGGCAATTGCTGTAGAGACTCTTTTTGTCTCTGGTGAAGAAAAAAAGCCAACATCTTAAGAGAAAAATGCGCAAACTTTTTTTGCCTGAGATGAGAGAGCACCATTTTACAGAAAGGTGGAAATGAATCTGATTCTGGCTTTTTTCTAAAAAAGCCAGTATCTAGACCCAATACCCACATCCTCCTTAATGGCTGTCTTAAAGATTAAAATACGCAAAAAGCACCTAGCACATTGCCTGGTGTATATTAGTTACTCAAATATTAGTTCAACTTTCCTTACTACCTATAAACAAATGTTCATCTACTCTTATATGACAGGACCAGCTCAAATGTCACTGAATCTCTGTTGCTGTTGCTCTTCCACTGTGTTCTCAACACTATGTATTTCTCTTACAAGAGTTCTTACTTTACCATCAACCAGTCACTTGTGCTTCCATATTATTCTCACCTTTAGGCTCTTCAGATATAAGAAACATACTTTCCCTGTCCCTTGTTCAGAAACTAGCAGTGACTTACACATAGTATAAGAATTCTATAACATGCTAAATTAAAATGGTTTTTGGTGATAAAACAATCTCTGTACAAAAATGGTCACCAAACTTGGATATCACAAGAAAATATTAAAACTTCTCTATTTTTGCCCTTTTAGGATTTCTCTTCTTACATGTTTTTTTCTTTATTTTGGCTGCCCCCACGGCACATGGAGTTCCCAGGGCAGGGATCTGATTCGAGCTGCAGTTGTGACCTAAGCCATGTTACGGCAACACCAGATCCTTAACCTGCTATGCCAGGCTGGGGATTGAACCTGCATCTCAGTGCTTCCAAGACACCGCCAATCCCACTGTGTCACAGTGGGAACTCCTACATGTTGTTTTAATGTTCCTAGCATACTGTTATAGGAATACATAACTAAAAACACACTGAGAGTATATGCTTAAAGAATATTTTCCTGACATTGTGGTACAATTTAAATATTTAGAAACACAGCTCTATTTAATGTGACTTTACCGAGACATTAGCTATAAAAACAAGCCACAGAAAGGTAAGCTGTTTTTAAATAATGTTTAGCACATGGCCAGGCCACTTGAGTTGCATCTGAACCAGCTGCCTAGGGGTCAAAACATACAATGCTGCATTCCAATATTTTATACTAAAGATAAGACTATTCTCAGCTGTCTCTGTGAAGTATGCCTAAAACACTTCTCTATTTTATAAGGCAGAGGGCCTGTCCTACAGGTTGAGCCAAGCGCCTTTGATAACTTGTTCTTGAGTTTACTCTCAACATAACCTCATCTTAGGCTAATGCCCACCAATAACAACACAAAGTTTGCCAACATTTCTTCTGTCAACCTCAAAGCACTACCCATCCTATCTTAGGAGCACTAGACAGAGATCTAAGAGGATTTCAATTAGAAGGTATGTTGTTTCTAAACTTTTCTGAATCTATACTACTGCTAGAGTCTACAATAACTTAAAACTATTAACATAGGAGTTAGATGTTATCCAAAAATGGCATCTGAAATCGTCTCCTTAGAATTATGGTGACCTAAAGTTACAGAATTAAAGAAAACCAAATTGGAGAAAGGGAAATAGACCACAAGGTTTTCTATATGGAAGGAAATATTACTAACTGACCTAAGCTAAAAATAAAATTTTCATATATCAGAAGTGTTCCCAAGGGTAAGAGAAGTTCATTTAAAAGTTCTATTTGATGGGTGAGAAACATGAAAACCAGCTCAGTTTATCTGAGTTAAATGTTCACTGCTGATTCATACTAGATTTTAACTCCTTATTCCTAAAAAACCAAAAAAGAATGAAAAGCTAAGGGTTACATCAATTGGTACATAAGGAGACAAAGTAATAATTAAATGCACGACTTATTTGCTAGTTATTGAAAATACGGCATTTTTGCTTGGCTTAAAAAAATTTCCAAACTATGTTTCATATATGAGCTTGAGGCTACCTGCATTTTCCTGATCTATTGGGTTTCCACTAAAAATGTCTAAGGAGAGAGTTCCTTAGACTTAGACATTTTAACAAAAGGTTTGCTCCTCCCCCAAAAAGCGACTGGATGGCTTATAAACTGTATTAAATTGGACCAAATAAAGACTTTATTATAAAATAAAGCTTGGTATTTTAGAGTAACACCACTTCCACAAATGCCGAGCCAATACAGATGCTGCTGATACAGTCCTGGAGAGTGAAATCCTGACCCCTATAAATGTATTCATGAATGTGAGCTTATTTGGAAGTAAGGTCTTTGCAGCTGTAACCAAGTTACAGTGAGGTCATGAGGGTGGGCCCTAATCTAATGACTGATGTCTTTAGAAGAGGGAAATGCCATGTGAAGACAGAGACACGAGGACGCCATGTGAAAGAGGCAGAAATTGAAGTGCTACAGCTGTAAGCCAAGGAAGGAGTGGGCTATCAAAAGCAAGGATCCTCCTCTAGAGAATTCAGAAAAAGCATGGCCATGCTGATTCTTTGTTTTTAGATTTCTAGCCTCCAGAACTGTGAGAGATTAAATTCCCATTGTTTTAAGCCATCAAATCTGCAGTACTCTTTGTTATAGCAGCAGCACTTTGCAACTAATAACAGACTCAAAAGCAGATCTGCTGAATCCGAGGCTGATGCTTTGCTTCCTTTCTAAAATCTGCTATCTCAATTAATCTCGACTCAGCTAGAATTTATAGCTGTATTTAATGTTCAGAAAAAAGCTTCAGAGAAATAACTTTTAAAAGAGGTTTCTCTAGTAAATGTTAGTGCACCTGTGTGCTTTCTATATACACAGTTGCTGTATAGTCATTGATGCTCAACCTGAAGATTTTGTAACACTTCACAGTCCCCTAGGATTTTATAAAAATGTTACAGTTTTGTTTAAAACAAGAATTAGATTTCTACCACCTAGAAAAAAATGTCCTCAGCAAAAACCCAGTGAAAAGGCCTGGTTCTGCATGTTGTCTTATTAACAATAACGGTCAGCAGATGGGACTCCTCAAACCTGTTCTGACTGATTCAGGTATGCCCTGGGGATTACAGAACCATCCCCATCTACATACTAAATCCCATCTCCCAAACTAAATCCCCTCATGGGATCTACTAGGCAAGGATGAATGAAATACAACATACTGCTGACAAAGCAAAAGGCCTTTACAGAAATCCAGCTGGGCAGATCAGGTGACAGACAGGCACTGCCAACACCCACAGTTAATACACCAAGAAAGTTTAAACAACAACAACAAAAAGCTAAGCCTAAAAAAAAAGCAGAGAGCCAGTCGTTCTTACATACAAGAAAGTCATTAAAAAAGGCCATTTTTTGGTCAGATTTGAATTATTCCAATTCCAAAGTCAACAGTGCCCCCATTTAGATGGGTAAAAAGCACTCACGACAAGCCATTGTTTCATTTCAGACACTTAACTGATGTCGTGCTTATTTAAAGTTGGCTGATACAAACAGAAACACAGCCATTTTGCATCTTTAGCCACAGCCTCCATTTAAGAAACCTCCAACTCCAATACCAACCAAGACAAACAACAAAACTTCTAATATGCTTATTTTTAAAATTCAATCCCCAAATGTAACACTCTATAGTTTTCATATCGTTTTTCGGAAAACACTGTATGGGATCAGTCTGAGTTTCTCAAGTAAGGAAGTGATGATAACATAACAAACACAACTCTCCTCCACAAAGATCTTCAACATCTAAACTGCCTCATAAACAATCATTCAAAGAATGTTATTTCACATCAGAGTAACTTTTAAAAGAAAAATAAAACTAAGCCATCTTCATGTTTAGTAACATAATAGTTGCACATTGCAATGCAGAATGAGTTAACAAACTATTGACCAGAAACGGACATTTCAATTTTTATACCAGTAAGTACCAGTAAGATTTAAATAAAGCACAAGTAAAAGAAGGTGTTGAGAGTCTCCACTTTCTCCAAGTTAATAAACAAACACACTAGTAACCAATAACAAGGAATTAAATAGTGGGAGGAAACACAGAAGAAGAAAAAAAGCATTAACCATAAGGATCTAGTATTCTCCAAGTAGTCAAAAAATGCACTCATGGAGAATATTCAAGAGAAAAGGTATAATCTTAGGAATGAAACAGAACGTAACACCCCATCTCTAAGTATCTAATAGTTATATGGAAGTATCTTTAAAAAAAAACCACACACAGAACAAGCCAGCACAAGAAATGGGAACAGAATAATAAGTACATAGGTGGATAAGAAGGCATAATTTCAACATTACAAGGTAGCCTCTTCAATTAAAGCTATACTGAAGACAATTTCCTAAAGAACAAAACAAAGTCTAAGCTAACTGCTATCTGGAAGGTACTAGGTATTTTCTCACTAGCAGGCACTAACACAGCACTAAAAGCAACTAAGATATAATTTAGAACACACAACACATTGTTTGGAATATGTCACTGGAGCTCCCTGGTGGCCCAGTGAGTTAAGGATTGGGCATTGTCACTGCTGTGGCTCTGGTTCCTGCTGTGGCACAGGTTCAATTCATGGTCTGAAAGCTTCCACATGGCACAGGTGAGGCAAAAAAAAAAAAAAAAAAAAAAAAAGCCAAAAAACTGGAATACATCACTAATGGTAAAATGATAAATATGTGGGAGGACTGAGGTACTCTCTACCACCTTGGTTTAATAGTAATCAAGAGACCAGTAGCCACAAGTTATGCCTTTGGTAAGTAAGGGTTCCCAAAAGAAACACTTCAAGGAACAGGAAAAGTTATTTGACAAGAACTTAGAACTGGGATTTGATTTAAAAATTCTATTTTGATAAGATTTCACTTTTTTTTTTTGGCCACACCTGCAGCATGTGGAAGTTCCTAGGCCAGGGATCAAACATGCTCCACAGCAGAGACCAAAGCTACGGTAGTGACAGTGCCAGGTCTTTTACCCACTATCCCACAAGGGAACTCTGGGATTTCACTTTATATTTTAACTACCATTTACTATACAATGTACCAACAGATGTCTCTTCCTCAAGGAATTTTTAATCTAATTGAAAAAGGAGCTAAATAATGAGAGAACTAAAAGGCAGTTCATGAAGAAAAATTATTTTGGTTACTACCACAAATGGTCAAAATTAATCCAAGGGACTAAGAAGCATTAAAAGCAAAGCATGGGAAAATCTTTCCTACTTCAAAGATAATTAGCTTAATTTTAATATTATTAAAAATATTCAATCATGATATTAAAGGTGTTTTCATTCCTCAGGTGACAGTCATCTAACATTTTAGCTTACCGTAACCATTAGCCAACAAATTAAACCAATTTTGAACACTGCTATAAATTATTACAACGGTTATAAGTAAGAAGAGAAATCAGTAGGAAACAAAGTTACACAACTGAAAAAGTAAGTTTTCAACCAAATTCATTGGAAAAATAATTTTCAAAAACTATTAAGAGCCAGGCACTGTTTTAGGAACCATGAATACACAAGTAAACAAGCCACATACAAGCCTCTATGAAGGTTACAGCCTAGTAAATGTGTCTCTTGCTAGATGGCATAGATGGATGGATGGACGGACAGACTGACGGACCAAGAGATGTCAGGTAGGGAAAAACTCTATAAAGAAAAATTATGCAGAATAAGGAAAAGAACTTGAGATCTCAAGAACTGAAAAGGGACAAGAAAGGACAAAAAAATGAGTAAAGAGTAATAAATTCACTTTATGACAGAAAAAGGACTTCTGGAAAAGACAAAGAGCAGAATAATGGACACTTAATTGAGAATTGTAACGGCAAGGGCATTGAAGAACCTGAATATTCTGCTTACTCATTCTTATTCTTAGAAAGAGGGAGATTTTGTGAGGTCCTTGCAAAAAAAGGTTCCAACTTGGGTGGAGAATATAGACTGCAAGAAGGGTGGATCTAACAATAGCACAGGAACAATTAGTGGGACTTGGTGACAGGACATATGGAAAACAAAGGGGGGAAAGGAATTAAGAGTAACATGAAATGACTTAAGATTCTGACTTTCAACTGATTCAGTTAACTCAAGTAGGAGAGGAAAGGAAAGCCTCTTTGAGGCACTTCATTGCCAGCTGATTTTCTTTTCCTTTTTTTATCAATTTGCTTCCTTCAAGTGCTTTTCTCAATCAGTGAGTAATGTTTAGAATTAAGTACTCACTTCAAATTTGATTTTTTTCAACTAGAAACTTATTACCTTTATGTTCTCACTCTCTTTTCTTCTGTCACAAAGTTAATCAGAAAAGGGCAGTTTGGAGTTCCCGTCGTGGCACAGCGGTTAACAAATCTGACTGGGAATCATGAGGTTGTGGGTTTGACTCCTGGCCTCACTCGGTGGGTTAAGGATCTGGTGTTGCCGTGAGCTGTGGTGTAGGTTGGATCTGGTTGTTGCTGTGGCTGTGGTGTAGGCCGGTGGCTACAGTTCTGACTGGACCTCTACCCTGGAAACCCCTGTATGCCGCATGTGCGGCACCCAGCCCCACAAAAAAAAAAAAAAAAAAAAAAAAAGAGAGAGAGAGAGAGAGAGAGAGAGAAAGAAAGAGCATTTCTACCACTGTTTGATTTCATGCACATGGAAATTCCTGCATTTTTTTGGTGTTTGAAATGAAAGTTACATGGATTTTAAAAGAAGTAGGATATAAAACCTGTGTTAAGAACAGATGACAGGGAGCCAGCAATTTTAAGGTAGATTTTTTTTAAACCATATTTAATAAACAAAGCTTTGTGTTTCAAAGTTAAAAGTATTATCTAGAACTGAAGAGAATGTTCTTGACAACTATAGTAGTTATATCCTGAATATATAAATGTGGTCTATACTCCAAGAGGAAACCCAAGGAATTAGAGTGTTCACTGTTGGCAAAGGGAAGACAGTGCTACTGTTATGGCTGGACAGGCTAAGTCCCACCGGAGAAAGGCACTGTGGCACAAATGAGCACAGGACCAGGAATGAGGAATTTCTGAAGCTAAGTTGCATTTCACCACTTATTTAGCTGAGAACATCTCCAAGTCTCAACTTTCTTTATCTATAAAACGGGATGCTGGTAGAAGGTCCATCTACCTTAAAGAATATTTCAAGAATAAGGTGAGATAAGATATGTGAAAGTTCTTGGAAACTGTCAGGCAGCAACCAGGCTTAAGGTAACAATATACTGTTTCTGAGACAAGACCTAAACTTAGCCACATAATCAGGGAAAAACCTTCTATAGTCAGTGGTTCTTGGTAAAGTTATAGCTCTAAAATATAGCTTTTTTTCCCCCTAAAAACATTTAAGTTCCTACCACTTAAGTCTCTTACAGCAAAAAAAAAAAAACTAATTTTTAAAACCAAATGATATATATCTTTAGTTAAGTATATGAGTAACAAAGAAAAAGCTAAAGAACATCAGGAGGACATATTAAACTAAAGAAAACTTGTACATCAAAAGTTAGGGAAATCATCATCTTAAAGACGACCAAAATCTAAATGTTTCCTTAGGAAGGTAGTCCAGCATTCAGAACTACTACTGGTAGGAGTTCCTATTGTGGCTCAGCAGTATCGAACCTGACTAGTATCCAGGAGGATGCGAGTTCGATCCCTAGCCTTGTTCAGGGGGTTAAGGATCCAGCATTGCTGTGGCTGTGGTGTAGGGGCCGGGAGCTGTAGATCTGACTGGACCCCCTAGCCTGAGAACTTCCATATGCTGAGGGTGCAGCCCTAAAAAAGCAAAAAAAAGAAAGAAAGAAAAGAACTACTACTGGTAAAAGGATGGATGAGAAAGAAACTATAAATATCCATACTCTTAATTTATAAAAACAAATGCATAAAAATTTAACAACTCGGAGTTCCTGTCGTGGCTCAGTGGTTAACGAATTTGACTAGGAACCATGAGGTTGCAGGTTCAATCCTTGGCCTTGCTCAGTAGGTTAAGGATCTGGCATTGCCGTGAGCTGTGGTGTAGGTTGCAGACGTGGCTTGGATCTCACGTTGCTGTGGCTCTGGCCTAGGCTGGCAGCTACAGCTTCGATTCGACCCCCAGCCTGGGAACTTCCATACGCTGAGAGAGTGGCCCAAGAAATGGCAAAAAGACAAAAAAAAAAAAAAAAAAAAAAAAAAAAAAAAAAAAACCAATTAAATTAACAACTCTACCAACTACCTTGATTCCCAGCTACGGTCACTGTAAATATCTAACTGATTAAGGAACATGAAGAAAAGGTCATTTTAACATGGACAAGGGTGGGCGGGGGGGGGGGGGGGGGGGAAGGGGAACCATGTGGGGAAACACATGACCTTCAAAGAACATGGATTTTACCTCTCATCAAAACTAAACTCACTCTCCACTCTGTAACTGGTACTTCTCGAGATGGAAATTTATTAAATGAGTTCAATACTCAAAAAGGCTGAAAAATTTAAAGATCTCCTAAGCTTCACCAGTCTATGAGATACATATAGACTAAATTCAACTGGATCAATACAAACTAACTTTGGCAATGTAACACTTTATGCACTGGCAAGCGTAATCTACATGTGTTCAAGTGGAAAAGGAATACAGGTTCATTACCAAATGCTCACACAAATGTTTTCATGGTTTTAAATGGCATTAAAACCATAAAGTAACCAAGCAGCTGGCATTGGAAACAATTTAAGAAAAGGAGGCTTTAATTTAATAAAAGCATGTCATTCTTTCTAACTCTTAAATGACATGAGCAGAGCCACAGATACAGAGGATATGTCATCCCATCACTTCATGAGGGTCTCATCCCATGGTGCGCCACCAAGAAGTAAATAAGACATTTTTCTCTCTACTTTCCTTACCACAGGGAGAAGCTTTTTTAAAATATCCAGATTTCCCTAATGCTAACAATAATAAGATGAAAAAGAGAAAGAGAAAATATTTAGGGTGAATTTTATGAACCGAAGAAGGCCTTGGAAACATTTGAAGAGGAAAGTCTTCCCTGTGAAAAAGTTAGGTCAGCATGGCCTTCCAAGTTTTTTTGCCCTTTTGAGGGGTTTGTCTTTAAATATGATCTTTAGTGGCAGGAAGTTATCTAATGAAAATACAGCATTCATAGCTTTTGAAGACTTGTCAAGTTTCACAAACATCTCAAGAGTAACACCTGTATTACAGCACAACTGAAGCCAAGGCAGTGAGTTGAAGGTTTCTAAGCCCCACAAAAGAGAGTATATCAGAATCGTAAACAGAAAGAAGGCTCCTTAACCTCAGAAAAACAATCCTCTGGACACACTAACTATAAGTTATCAAGAATTTTCCGTCTTTAATAATTTGTAATCTGCTTATCCTTTCCTTCCAAATAATCACTATTTCTAAAAACTCCTAGATGAGTAAGCGTGGCAAAGCAAGTAACATTCACTATGAAGGGAAAAAAATGCTATTAACTTGATTCAAAAGTTGTATAAAAGGACTGTTTAGTATTATATTCCTTCCACATCAAGATATTAAAATATTACATGTAGCATGTTAATTAGTACCTGTGCTCCTGATACAGGGCCAAAAGGGTTTGGTGGTCTCATGACAGGCTGGCTGTATATTAAGGTTGGTTGTGTCATTACAGGTACACTTCCCATTTGAGGAGGCTAAAAAAACAAAAATATCAAGTTAAAGGATGTTGACTCACATTTTTCTTATAATGAGTATGTAAACAAGGATGACAGAGATGAACAGTACTAATACTTCTGCACTAACTCAAAGGAAAAATTCCTATAAATGCAGACATGACTTCTATACAAATTTTTGATTGTTTTTTGTATGGAAAGTCTTTTTTTTTTTTTTTTGTCTTTTGTCTTTTTGTTGTTGTTGTTGTTGCTATTGGAAAGTCTTTAATGTGCTCTTTTTTAAAAGTTTCACAGAAAGCTTAACTTTTTCTATATGAAATATAAAATTCAAACCTTATTACAGTAAACAGGCAAGTCTGCCAGCTTTAGACACAGGGAAATTCGAAACCATAAGATGGCTTAGGAGTCCCCGTCGTGGCTCAGTGGTTAACGAATCCAACTAGGAACCATGAGGTTGCGGCTTCGATCCCTGACCTTGCTCAGTGGGTTAAGGATCCGGCGTTGCCATGAGCTATGGTGTAGGTTGCAGACGCGGCTCGGATCCCGTGTTGCTGTGGCTCCAGCATAGGCCAGGAGCTACAGCTCCGATTGGACCCCTAGCCTGGGAACTTCCATATGTTGCAGAAGCAGCCTTAGACAAGGCAAAAAGACAAAAAAAAAAAAAAAAAAAAAAAAGTAAATAAATAAATGGCTTAGGAGTTCCTGCTGTGCTACAGTGGGTTAAGGATCTAACTGCAGTAGCTCAGGTCTCTTGAGGAGGTGCAGGTTCAACCCACAGCCAGGTGCAGGTGCAGTGGGTTAAAAGATCCATAGCTGCTGCAGCTGTGGCTTGGATTCAATCCCTGGCCCAGGAACTTTGTATGCCAAGGGTGTAAACATTAAAAAAAAAAAAAAAAAAAAAAAAAAGGAGTTCCCGTCGTGGCGCAGTGGTTAACGAATCCGACTAGGAACCATGAGGTTGCGGGTTCGGTCCCTGCCCTTGCTCAGTGGGTTAACGATCCGGCGTTGCCGTGAGCTGTGGTGTAGGCTGGTGGCTACAGCTCCGATTCAACCCCTAGCCTGGGAACCTCCATATGCCGAGGGAGCGGCCCAAGAAATAGCAACAACAACAACAAAAAATTAAATGGCTAAGACCTTTCAAAGTAAACTGCCTTTATCAAGTTCTTATGCCATTATGCAAGTAAGCATAAATGAAAACAGTTGATTCTTTGAAAAAGTTTACTTTCTCTGGTTCTTTCATTTTATTTCAGACATTTTTAGAGAAAACCAAGAAGCTGAAATTACATACAGAGAGGTTTGTTCATTCTTGAATAATTGAAAATAAATCTCAACCAAGCATATATCTTTCTTTAAAAACTTACCGTTACATGGTATAAAATTAACAATAATAAGTGACAAAATAGAGCACACAAGACCACCATGCTATTTTGGTTAAAATATAATATTCTAAAATCCTATCTTTCCATGAATTCTATTTAACCTTTTAAAAAGAATCCTATTTATAGTGAAAGATTCACTTTATGAGCTTTTGTACAGACTCCTTTTTTACATAATGACTACTAATCCAATCCAAAAGCTGTGAAACTTCTTTACATGCAGGAAAAGCACTACTTCCATTAAGATGTAAATAGAAAAGTAGCAGAAGCAGCCACAGTAGCAATACCAAAGAATGGAGTGCTGCCTCCAACCAGCAACAGCCCCTCAAAATGTGTAGTGGGTGGAAGCCACTACCTTCATGTCTTGTCTAAGTGAGTCTGAATACTGAGAGTTGGGAGAGGAGAGGCAATGGAGAATGTGGGCTGCGGGCAGCTTAAAAGTTAAAGAACTGTTTCTGTGCCATACCAGTCATGTCACAGAAAAATTCTCTTTGGCTTTTATGAGACTAAATTTACTCCCTACACAATTCAAGAAATGTTAATTCTTCCCTTCCCCTGTAGTAGTATAAAGGTTTTAAGACCTCACTGTTATCAAAGTAAGGTCACAGCAACAAAGACTTGGAGTTAACATTAATGCTTACATGAGTTAATAATCAAGTATAAAAATGCCTAGCAAAGTTATGAGGGGGAAAATATACCAAGTAATACAGTGGGCACTAATAAATTTGTATGATGACTACTCTAGAAATGCTTATGAAACCAATGACATGGTACAAGTTTCTGTGTTAGGAACTAAGGATATATGTAACACTATAATCTTTTCTCAGCCAAGTTTGAAAATAAATGCAAATTAAATGTGAATCAACCTATTTTCAAAGAGCTGTGTTGGGAAAAATACTTACAATTCCATATCCTATCATTCCTGTTGGTGTAGTAGCAGGATAGGCCATTACAGGGGGTGCCTGACATGGTGAAAGAAAAAATAAAGAAGGAAGTGTAACTCATGTATGTTAACAGAGTTCAAGGAATTAATAGCTGTAGTTCCACTAAAAAGAATTGCTAAGACAGCTATGATTAAATTTGTGATCATTAATAACTGTGTCAACTAAAGCTCGAAAAAAGTGTCTTGAAATTAGCAGAAAAGCAGAATTATTAGAAAGCAAAAAAATACCATTTGAACTTAGACAAAATGGTGATCTAAGATTTCAACATGCTTTTACAGCTTTAAAAATGTTCAGATTTTAAAAAAATATTCAGTTTTAAAATTTAAAGTCTATCACTACCATAAAAAATGTTTGCCCAGAAAAAGTAATATTACTGCCTGCTTTCCTAAGTACTTAATTTTCTGAGCGAAGGAAAGATCCCAAATCAAGTAACAATCTGATCTTCAAAAAAATTAGTTTAATTCACTCTTTTCAAAGAACCCCAAAGATTTCAAACCACTAATGGAGTGTGACTATTTCTGAGAAGCACAAGTTCTTACAAAGAGTATATATATTAGCATCCCTTCTAATTTATCTCAAAAATTATTTAAACTGTCTTCTGCAAAGCACCAATTTGGAGGAGCAATACATTTTTAAGTCCATTTATACTTTAATGCTTAAAGAGCCATCTACCACTGTTTAAGGTTCCCTCTTCCTCCTCCCACTTTAACTCATGCTTTGATATAACAATCTCAGCATAGAATCATTTTAGATATATTTGCTGTCTTAACAACATTCCCTGTGTGTCTTATAATAAAAACTGAAGCTGAATACAGGTGAAAGACCAATAACACTGCTAAAATGTTAAAAAAAAAATTATATGACAATTTGAACATACATATGGAGAAGTTAAATGAAGCATAACTAAAGTGAATAGTTAATAAAAGTATAGTATTTGGGTGAGCATGTAGGACTTATTGGTCTCTCCCTACTTAAAAACCAAGAGCTGCAAGAGCAGTAGACAAACTGCCAAGTACAGCAGAAGCCTGTAAGATTTCATGCAATTGTTATTTTCAACATTACCACAATCAACATTTCCCTTCATTCATAAGTCATCAAGTGCATAGTGGCAGCACAGATACAGACACAGACACCCAGCCATCTGGCAGCAA
The DNA here is from genome assembly GCF_054392235.1 of Sus scrofa. Classification (NCBI taxonomy): domain Eukaryota; kingdom Metazoa; phylum Chordata; class Mammalia; order Artiodactyla; family Suidae; genus Sus; species Sus scrofa. The sequence continues at coordinate 19,885,519 of NC_139391.1, forward strand.
ATGGCAGAATATTAAGCAAGAAAAAATTTTTGTATTTCCCATGCCACCATCAGAATCAATTCTGCAAACACCCATGAAATCAGTAGATGCTAGGAAGAATTTCTGGCACATTGAAAATCCGAATGTGAAAAGTAATAGCTGGAAGGTTATGAGGTTCTGCTACAGCAGTGGTTAAATAGCATGCCAATTTATTGCAAAAAAAGGCTAGTTTTTGGTCACTTACGTATTGTGGAAAATGCATGCCATTCTGCTTTTCCCAGGGAGAACAATTACATAATGCAATAACACTGGATTAGAACAAGTACTTACACAACAGAAAATACATAGAGAGCATTTTAGTTCACATGTACATATATTAACTACCTAAAATCCCCTGTATTTCCAGTATCTAGTGGAAGAACATCTATACTAAAACACTATCAAGGTTGACAAGGGAAATTTAGTCTTTGGCACCATCACCTTACACATATTATAGTTTATTGATTACAAGTGTCATTAAAGCATAAAATCTATCAGTTAGCATCAATAGTGCAAAATTCAGTGCATGTCAAACAGGGTTCCATTGTATAATGTCTACGATAGGAAAAAAACAAGGAGTAATTCAAAGAGTTGGTAGTGTAACATTATATGTTTTAATAAAATACCAATAAATTTGTTTAAAACTTTTAAAATATCTGAAAACCTTGACAGTGTTTACAGATTAATAAAAAGGTTAGAAATGTAAAGAAATGTCATAAGCAGCAGTTTATCTAAGTAGTGAATCACATCATTAATGTTAGTCATTAAAAAGAACCTTTGTAAAATACATATACATACAAATGATTTAACAAAATCCTTAAGAGATGGTACATATTACCATATTCAACCCAGTACCACAGATATCATTCTCATCAACAAGTTCTGTTAGGTGTCAATCTTAAGTGTTAGCCATACACTTCTAATATTTCATATAGATTAATACTCATTTAATATAATAAAATATTCATGATATTTTCATCTTCATTACAATTTTTCACTGTATTTTCATATCACCATTTGGATTTATACCGTTCCTCATATATTATCAATGTATACTTCATATCTGAGGCTATAAAATCTACTAACTTAAGCCCGTGCCATCCCTACTCAAAGATAGATGTGTTAGAGTGGGAAAACACTGGATTCAGAGTCAGAACAGATGGATTTCAATTTCAATTTGTTTTGCACTTGGAAAAAAAAAACACAACCTAACTTTATCCTTATAACTGGAATGACAGCTGTTCAAACTCCCCCAAGAGTGCACTATTTGCAGACCTGATTGTGTGTGTGTGTGTATGTGTGTGTGTAAAAACCTAAACTAATCGTGAGGTTTTATCGTAACATTTACCATCTTGGGATGGTAATGACCATGACCAGAGAAAAGGGACTGCCTTAAAAAGGTGGCTAAATTTCAACATTACTTTCCATCAATGAAGACTGAAATGAATAAATCTCTTTAGACAATATCATGAAAATTTTAATAGCACATTATTTTTTAGCTCAGCCCTGTTCATTTTAACACAGAATTAACCCAAGGAAAAGAGCAAAACAGCACAGTGCTCTTGAAGAGACTTAGTAACAAAAAGTAGCTGCAACAAGGATAATGGGGTCTCCAACAACAGGAAAGGTATGATATGCACCTTGTATAATCAAATTGCTACTTGTTAGCACACTGTTGCAAGAAAGCCACTTTCCAATTTTTCTAAGAGAAGGAATTGGTTTTCTCTGACCCAGGGAGTCTCACTGAAAGGGTAAAACATAAAACAGCAGCTGACCAAGGATAGGGTCACAAAACTACTCTGGGACAATCATACCTTATAGTAACTAAAACCATTAGAATTTCTTCAGTACTAGATGCAAACTCATTATCATATACATTTAATTTTCATTATTCATGGATTCTGTAGTTGCAAATTTGCTACTCATTAAAATTTATTTATTTGTGAACCCAAAATCAATACTTGTGGTACCTGAGGTCATTCACAGATGTGTGCAGAGTGATACAAAAATTTGTCATCCATGCAGTTGCTCCCAGCTGAGATGGAACAAGGTGGGGCTCTGCCTTGTTTCAGTTCTGACATGCAGATGACCAGAGGATGGAAAAAGGAGGGAACAGTGCAGTGTACTGCAAGAAAGTCTGGCTCTAAAGCCAAAAGGATAGGGCTAGAATCTCAACTCAGGCACCTATTACTGGGGTGGCCTCAGGGAAGTCACTTAACACTTCAGAACATTGTTTTCTCTTTCCTAGAGAAAGAATACCTTGGTTTTGTTTGTTCTGTTTTGTTTTTAAAGTTTTATTGAAGTATAGTTGATTTAAGTTTTTAAGTATTTACGATTATAATCTACATGAGATGTGTGTATATGCATACACATACAGCACACACACAGTTCATCTGTCTTATCTGTTGCACTTAGGTTCTTAAGAACACTGAATTAGTCACCAGAACACTGAATTAGTAAACACTGAGCCATTGTTAGGGGAAATATGTGTGTGTGGATGAACCCAGCAATGGTTCAGTGTAAGGTGACTTTAAAAACATAACTATAGCAAATAAGGAGAATCAACTATAAAATTTTATGACAATATTAACAAAAGCTAAGCAAGTGTGTTTCTTTATTAATACTGAGATCAGAAAAAACTAAAGATTTTATATTGTAGATAAAGAAATAGCAGACTTGAAAACAGCAGTAAAGAATAGCGATTAAGAGCATATGCTGAGGTAAGGCTGCCTGTGTTCTAACCCCCTGCCCTGAAACCTCTATAACCTGGGTCTATTATTTAATAATCCTGCATTTCATTTCCTCTCAGTAAAATCAGGATAATAACAGTTACTACCATGTAAGGTTAATTTGAGGATTATATAAAACAAAACTACGTATTATTTGTTAGAATTATGCCTGGCACAAAGTAACCTTTAAATAAATGTTAGCTACTAAATGCACCTGGTAAATATACTCAACCAAGCTTCCTTTCAAAGAAATACAAATTATTTATAATTTTAAACTTGGTAACAACATCTCCACTTATGCCTAAGCACTCACTTTAAAAACATTTTCATGGTACATATTTACCTAAATTATTCATGTTAGTTAGTATATATCATGAACTTCCCAACTCACCATTGTTGCAGCATTCCAGGCAGTTGTTGGGGCAACCTTTGGTTGCCAGTTAGATCCTCCAGTCAGCTTCTTTTCACCTGGCTGACTCCAATTTACATCACTTTAAATAAATATAAGTGAGAATATTAAATGTCTATAATTATGAAGTTTCTCTGAGCATGAAAGATGTAGATGACATCTCTACACACAGTTTCTCAAGATGCAAGTCAAATCAACCTCTAAATGGCACATGGGGAAAAAATACAAATAAAACACTCACTTCTTAGTGGTTCCATTTCCAATGCCAAGATCTAGGACAGGAGAAAAAGAAAGTATTGAAAAACTAGATTCATTTTTATAAAACAACTTATTTTAAAGAAGATTAAAGAATCCAAAGAATACTTACTCCCCACAAGGTTGGCTAAGGATGAATCCAAGTCATCAGACACTAACTTGTTAGGTGGGAGTTTGGCAACAGGAAGACTCTGGTTCTGAGAGGCCACTGTTGGTTTGAGAAGTCCACCTAGTTCATCAAAGCCTTAAAGTTACAAACAGACGAAATAGGATTTATAAGGAACTTTATGGTGCTACAGCTTTCTAAAGGAAGTTTCTGCCTTTTCTCCTTGTTTGTTTACTGGGAAAGTCCTCAGAGAAAATGGGCACTAATAAATGTTCTTAAGTGGAAAAAGGAGAAATTCACCATTTAAAGTAAACTGATTGAGAAGGTTCTATGTGCTTTGGCATTAATCATTTGTCTCATATCATTACAAAATTACATTAAGGTTAAGGAGGATGAAGAAAGTGGCATTTAAGTAAACTATTCTTATCCCAAAGTTGTGAAAGAGAAGAGAATGAATTCATCTTTCCCTTCAGCTGACAAAATTTCCTGAAGACTCACTTATTTCTGGAGCAATAGAGGTAAAAAATACATCTCTAACTTAAACTTGAAAAAAAGTTCCTTTTCAGAAATAATATTTTATAGACCTTTTTATACTGTTCAAAGTGGTGAATAAGGTGTATACATAAACAGTATATTAGAAACAAAATAAATCATTAGATTATCTTTTTTTTCTGTCTAAAAACAGCTAGCCTGGAGTTCCTGTCGTGGCTCAGTGGTTAACGAATCCGACTAGGAATCATGAGGTTGCGGGTTCGATCACTGGCCTTGCTCAGTGGGTTAAGGATCTGGCGTTGCCGTGAGTTGTGCTGTAGGTCAAAGACGCGCTCTGGGATTAGCTCTGCTAATAGCTCCGATTAGACCCCTAGCCCGGGAACCTCCATATGCCATGGGAAGCGGCCCTAGAAAAGGCAAAAAGAAAAAAAAAATTTAAATAAATAGCCAAAGTATATTTTAAGTCAGAGAACTATCTAGTAAACGAGGACATTGCCTAAAAATAAAATAAAATAGAAAATAAAATAAAATCCCATAGGGTTGTCTACCAAAGAGTAGAAGATAAAACAAGTCTAATCAACCAAACCACCAAAGGACTCAATAGCGTAACTTAGTAATACTGGAGAATTTGAAAAAGAAAGTCACCAAAAAATGGTGGTATACAAAATATGCAACTTAGTTTCTATTTTCTTTATCCCTTTCCCCATCTAGACAAACTCAAGAAGAAAAAGTCAAATGCATCAAAAAATATAATTATAAGCCTACTAGTGCAGAGCCCCCAAAAAAACAAAAAACAAAAAAAGCAAACTTCCACATACATTCTTCATCAGCTTGCTTCTTACTTTTGGGATGATAATTAATTATATATTACAAAATTAAGAACACTTTAATATATTTTTCTAAATGGTTTGAATTTAATTACTACACTTACAAACCTATGATTAAGAACTTAACTTAGGGTCAACTTTGAATCCTTACTCTTTATAAACTTCAAATCAACAAGGCATTAAGGGGCCACAACATGGTAAATCAACTACACTTCAATAAAACTTTAAAAAACAAAACAAAAACAAACAAAACCAAGGTATTAAGTGGAAATCTGGCTCTACAGATTTATAAAATTCTTTTCAAAGGAACTAGCATACTATAATAACAATCATCATTAAAACATTAAAAAGGCCTTGAACCCACGGCTCTGACATTTAATATGTTCTAGCTGTTTATTACACAGACTATCACAAGCCAATGTACCACAGGTCATAATTTTCCACTTTTCAAAAAAGCTAGTTTCACCTCAGAAAAGTAAAAAATTGTAATGACTAAAAGGCATAACATTCTACACAGTCACTAGCAGTTTAGCAGTGTAATCTGAGCAAAATCTTTTTTCTCTTATTTAATAGCTTCGGGAGAAACAAAATCTTCCCAAGATTTAAAACTGCCACTAACAAATGAGTGAAGGCTAACTGTCATGTGAGGTTTTCATCTAGCGGTTGGGGAGGAGAACCCATTTCTTTAGCTACCCCAATTTCATCTATTACACATGTTAAAAGGACCTTATGTGTCCTTACGCAGATTCTAAATTTGAACATTACAGTAATGTTAATAAAGCAATTTTTTTCTTACCCCCAGAATCTACAATAACGTTGGTAGATTTATTTCCAAAAACAGACTCAAAGTCAACATTAAGGCCAGCTGAAGGATGTGGTTGTGCAACTGGAGAAGGAGTGAATCCTAAGAAAAACCAAAATGGAAAAAGTTCAACTCTTTAATAACTCTACATTTATAGCTCTTTCATAATGATGACAATAGAATGGAAAATGCAGTAAATTCCCACAACAAAAAACAAAGCCAACCCTTCAAGCGAAATGTTTCCAACATCACCACATCTTTTTGTGGTGATTACATTTTCCAAAACAAAATCAACCCACTGACAAAACTAACAAAAAAGTGAAGCTGAACTACTAGTTTGTTTCATTATAGAAATAAAATCTTTGCTTATTTTTACCTTAATTTTATATGCAAATGATCTTTTAAAAAAACCAAACATATCTAAAAGTCTAGGATTTTGCACGAAGCCAAAATTTAATTTGAGGGATCATTTGGGAATAAAATAAGTATTCTGTGGTACCTTAAAAAAATATGAATCTACTTAGTATCCCAAGGGTCTTTCTCCCTCTACCTACTCACCTTCCATATTTCTCTCTCCTTCCTTCCATTCTCCTTTCCTTCCTTAAATGGTTAATCAAAAGCTATATAGTTTAAGTTCATTTGAGAAGTCACAGGATTCTGAAAGTTATAAGCCATTAATCCTCATGTCCCCCTGGTGTTCAGACGGTTTTCAAATGTAAGAGAAAAAACTATTTTCAACTCCAACCACCTTCTAACTTGAACTTTACTTTCAAAAATGGGGCTGACACATATACAATCAAACATGCTGATTCACTTAATTACTTAGTAAGAAAATGTATTCTCTTCTGTCCATGTTCTATGCTAGTGGCATTAAGCCAACAGACACCCAGATCATCTTGCTGAAACCAGACTATGCTGAGGAAACAAATATGTAAGATTTTCAAGTGTGTGATGTTCTATTTTTGTGAGGTGAGGTTCTGAATTTCTAGAGGGTGACAAGAAGAATTAAAATCATCTAAAACTATTAGGGCTGTTACATGACTGGGGAAACTTTCAATCACTGTATATAATCCAAGTAAAGAACAGTCCAGCAAGGTTTACAATGAAGAAATTCTTGTACTTTGGGGAAGGTTGTAATAAATGGTTTCTAAGTTCTCTTCCAACTCTAAATTCTTTAAAGTCAGAATGTTGAGAAAAAAACAAAAACAAAAACAAAACTCTTCTATTAGAAGATTAACAACTATATCATTAGACGTTAAAACTTTTGAGCCATTAGACACAGGCTCTCTCTTCCTCTCCCAACTTTCTACTAAAGGACTTTCAGTCCCATAAGAATCTCACTTTGAATTCTTAATGTATACCACCAGGATATAAAGAAGTACAATGACGTTGTACGAAAAGACTGATATTAAAGAAAAACATAAAAAGTAGGACAAGATTTTGTGAAGAGTCCAAGAAGTTTCTCAAACGCAGAAAAGCCAGAAAGCAATGACTCATACAAGCTGGATGATACTACTTTAAAAAGTAGCATTTTACAACATAGTACGAATATTCCATAGGGCACAAAATTTTAGAATGTAAAGTTTGATTCTCTTCCATAATTACTTGGCCCTTAAAATACTCTTAACTCTTGACACTGTATGACACTGGTCATACAATGAAAATACAAACACTATCAAAATATGAAATAACAGCATATAAATTTGACCATCCATCAAAAGAGTCCTAGAATTCTATAGATATATCAATTTAATAGCACTTTAAAGTGTACAAACTGTATAAGAAATATACCATGGGCTTACCGGTTCTTCTCGTAACGCCTTACAAAAAGAACAGATGTATCTACTCAAAAAAGACAAAAATCTATCATGCTTAATTATATGCCCGTGTTACATCACCACGGTTTAAGAAGTATATATTGTTCTTTAAATCATCCTGGAAACATTATCTTAGTTATGATGTCATTAAACCTTAGAAAACACAGGGAACTGTTATTTATTTACTTTGGTTTTTATTTGGTTGGTTGGCTGGGTCTTTTTTGAAACACCCACAGCATTTGGAAGTTCTAGGGCCAAGGATCGAACCCAAGCCACAGCAGTAACCCAAGCTACAGTAGTGACAATGCCAAGTACTTGACCAGCAGGCCACCAGGGAACTCCAGGAAATAGTAATTTATAACTAGGACAGTATACAAAATTTCTGTTTTCCCCTGCCTTCTTGTCTCAGATATCGTCTCCCAAATCCTTTCCAGAATTTGGCTGACATCAGAGATGAGCCTATCCTTTATAATAATACAAAAACAACTTCATTACTTTCTGTAAAGAGAGGAGCCATCTCTTGAGGTCTCTAGGGGCATCAATCTGTGAAATGATAATATTACTGCCTAAAAATATAAAGGTTTGAAAAGATAAAAAGTAACCCAGAACTAGTACCTCAAATTTTAAAAGCTTCTAACCTAGCAAAGGGAAATGTTAAAGAGAAATCTTCAATAAATTAGAATAGCTGACTGGACTGTCAACCTTTATTTGTAAAAGTCAGTTAAAGCAAAAGTAGAAAACTTAAACCACCATTTCAAAAGAGAAGATTTACAGATAAAAAAAAAAAAAGACAAATAGGCTTTACAAGTTAAGGTTAATTTTATGAAATAATCACTACACTGAATTGCCTACCTCTTTGATAAATTCACCAAGGACAAGAGAAAACTCTTTTGCTTACTCACTCCAGTTTATAGAGTAATATTTAAAAACCAATGCAATGCAGGGCGAACCTCAGGAAGACAATAATTAGTTAACAGAGAGGTACAAGAAGAACTAGCTTTGGGGATAGACAGGCATTCCAAACACCTGTGAGAAAAACTGGCTGGGTTGATAATAGATTTTGGCGGTAGTTCTGTAATAAAGAGACCTCATACTTTTTTTGTGAAAATAACTGCTGCTACTTATTAAACACTATGTAAGAGCTTTATGAACAAGCTATTATTTAAAACTTACAACACTATAAGATAGTCATCATTATCCTCATTTCACAGATGAGGAAACTAGGAGATTAAATAACTTATCCAAAGTCAAATAACTAGTAAGTGGCAGAATCAAGACTTAAACCCCAATTTATTTGATTTTAGAATCTACTAGGGATTTTTGGTTTGTCCTGAGTCTTTCATCTTACATAAACTAGTAAGTATAAAAAATAAATTTTTATGACTATAGCTAAAATAATTATATCTATTTATGAGGACTCTTCAAGTTTTATGAACTTCTTGCTTGGAATAGGAAATGTTGGGCCAAAAAAGAAAAATTAGCCTTTGGAAATTTTTAAAATCTAAAAGCAGGAGTTCCCGTCGTGGCGCAGTGGTTAACGAATCCAACTAGGAACCATGAGGTTGCGGGTTCGGTCCCTGCCCTTGCTCAGTGGGTTAATGATCCCGCGTTGCCGTGAGCTGTGGTGTAGATTGCGGACGCGGCTCGGATCCCGCGTTGCTGTGGCTCTGGCGTAGGCCGGTGGCTACAGCTCCGATTCAACCCCTAGCCTGGGAACCTCCATATGCCGCGGGAGAGGCCCAAGAAATAGCAACAACAACAACAACAACAACAAAAGACAAAAAGACAAAAAAAAAAAAAAAAAAAAAAAAATCTAAAAGCAATGCAAAAGCAACCAGAGTTTAATATCATACATGATGATTAAATAATTTAGGTAAGAAGTACATTCTAAGTCTGAAATGATCTGCATACACAAGATAGTTTTTAATAAAAGTAATTTTAATGACAATTCTATGTCAGGCATTGTGCTAGATGTTATAAAGGCATATACGTAAACCGCATGACAATCCTCTAAGACATTATTATCCCAATTTTCATAAACTTAGGTTAAATACTTAAGTCACACAAGTAAAGAGGTGTAACTGGAACTCAAATGCAGACTCACTGGAATCCAAACATATTCTTCCCATCAAATGTCTTCAACTATTCCATTCTGAAACACTTTTAACTATGTCCAATTCTTACTGACAGTCAAGAACCTATTTCGTCAGTTGTGTCAAACCTACTTTTTAATGCCAACTTAACCAATGTAACAATTCCTATACATAAAAGATTCAGCTAGATTTTGAAGTCTTATTGATACTTCACTGGCCGTAGACTGTATTTGGAAAGACACAGATCAGATTTGCTATGCCTTCCTGGAAACTACTTGCCATTTCTATCCTTTGCACAGTGCTGGGAAAGCATGCTTCTTTCTTGTATAATCTCCTTACACCTGTGCCACAACTGCTCAAATCAAAATTACCTACTCTTCTATCACTAAGATCTATATACAAAGAGCTTTAAATTCCATAAGCTTGTTATACTAAAATGTTATAAACTCTTCTGAAAATTCAAACATTTTGAAAATGAATTAAAGTAGGAAGATGACAGGCATCCATTCATAAAACATCATGTGCTTAAATCAAGGAAAGCAAAATTGGGCAAAAAACTACTTGTTCTTCAAAAGGAAGTATTTGTTTTTCTTACCACCAACTCATTTTAAGGAAAAGAACAAAAAGAAATCCCTCTTGCATAAATAAACTGATAAATCTTAAGAGATTATCATTACCTACCTCCAAATAAACCAGCTACAGTAGAAGGTTCATGGCACATAAAAGTAGTATTAGGATAAGCTTGCGTGCCACAAAAAGAATCTGACAAGGCATATAAGGGGTGGGGGAAGAGGGGGAAGGATAGGAAAAAAAGAAAAAAAAGAAATTTGAGAAAGTGAGGAGGAATAGTAAAGAGTGGAATGGAGTAATTAAAAACAAACCGAAAACAAACAAACAAACAAAAACAAAAACAAACAAAAAAAAGGAGTCCAAGACCTTGGTGTTTTTCAAATTATAATTTACTAAAAAAAAAGCACTTAAGGTTCCATTACAAGTACTATATTTTAAGTGCATATATATATATAATATTCACAATAAAATTTTTTAGAAATCCAATACTATATCTCTTTAGATAAAGAAACATGAAGCAGCTGGCTTTTTAGCCAATACCAACCTGTCTTTTAATGTCTTCTTTCGCAGATGAGAAAGCAGGCTTAGGCAAGGTCACAAAAATGGCACTGCTGGGTCAACCCCTCCCTTAACTTTCAAATTTCAGTGTTCTTATAGCTTTAATGAGGAGAAGCTACCGAGTACACTAAGTATCATGTCATGACACCCAGGTCCTCCTCTGGAAGGGTTGGAGAGTGTATCTACATACCTAATTCTCTGATTTCTCTTGTCCTAATCCGACAGAGCAGGGACTGGCAAACTACAGCCTATGGCCCATTTTTATATGACCATGTGAGCTAAAAATGGTTTTTATATTTTGAAAGGGTTGTTTAAAAAATAATGAAAGAAATGAAAAAAAGAGAAGATGATTCAGATTTTATGCAGCCTGTAGCAGCCTAAAGTATTTACCATCTGGCTCTTTACATGAAGTCTGCCGACCACTGTTCTACAGGAGTACTATCCAAAAGAGTTTTCTAGTAACAGAAATGTTTTATAAATCTGCACAATATGTGCAAATGGTACAACACAGGAGCCACTAGGCACATGTGCCACTGAACAACGGAAATGTGGCTAGTACAACTGAGAAAGTAAATTTTTAATTTTATTTAACATTTAATTAATCAAATTTTATAGGCTGACATGTGGCTAGCGGCTAATTAGACAATGAAGTGCCAGGAATGGCACACCTTGTGTAATCCTTTCATGCTTTTGCTACTCTAAGTGAGAAACTATCAGAATTTTTATTACACAATTCTATTTCTTGGGAACTTTCAACTTGCATTGGATAACTTATTTTTAAAAAGCCTCTTCTAGGACCGACATCAACAAGCTACATCTGCTTGTCTTTGTAAATAAAGTTTTATTGGAACACAGCCAAGCACATGTGTTTACATCTTGTCTATGGCTGCTTTCACCCTATAATGTCAAAACAGAGTAGCTGCAACAGAGATCATGCAGTTCATTAGCCCAAAATATTTACAATCTGACATTTTAAGAAAAAGTTTGCTGACCCCTTTTCTAGACTAATGCCTAATGGTTAACATCAGTGGTTTTTAATTTCTCCTTCTGCATTCATTTTTACTTTTTTAAAAAAGTATTTAATGCTAAGTTTTTTTCTCTAATGACAAAACTTGGTAGATGTGCCTTTTTTTAAAAGTATACTTCAACTTTCATTTGTATTACTTACCCTCAGAAAGAGAAAGATAAGGGTTTAAATGAAAGTCTGCACTTCCATAAGGGAAGGAACGCGGCAGGGCAAAGCTGCTGGTCTCCTCCTTCAGGCTTTGTTCCCACTAGCTGGGTTACCTTGGTGCATTTAACTTTTCTGGGACTCGGATAATGCATCCATAAAAATGGTTATAATATCCTCTTACCATTATGAGAGTTAAGAGCTGAACCAAATACTCTCTGGAGGTTTTTGCAAACTCTCAATCACCAATCCTCTGATTTTAAATCTTCAAGTGGACCTACTCACTTTGGAGTATACAGCCATCAACTTTACTAATCTGCTTTGCTTTCTGCTCTTCTTCCTTGCCCCAACTCCACAGGCTTTAAACTTAAGAAACTTTAGGAATATGGCAATTCTAGTATATACATACATCCCTCTTATTACGAGCTTTCAAAATAATAATTAGCTCTCTCACAATAACTTTTAAATATTTTTACTCTGTTTCTGTTTCAACGTGAAATAGCTACAACCTTTACCACTAAAGCTACTGCCCTCCATTCTGCTCCTTTTTAATGGCTACAGATGTGACAGCCTGAAGCCCATGCATTGTTCTGACCTAAAAGATGGAAATATCATATAGCCTCAAAAGAAAGACATACCTGTTTTATATTCCCAAATTAAGGCAACTGACTTAAAATGAGTCATATTTACTAAATATACACTATTCATATCCAGTAAGTATGAAGACAAACCTGTGAAAAACTGCAACAGAACACTCTAAAAATAACTCGCTATCCCCTATTACCATGCGAAAAGGTACTTACTCCATTTGACAAATTTCTAAATGTGAAATTTAGTTTCAATTACTTTTTACATAATTTTAAAAGTATTACAATATAATAAAGGAATTACTGCAAAGATTACACTTGGGAACTATCAGACTAGTTATATAACTAGAGCACCTGGCTTGAAACTTTCTCATATCTTCAACTACTGCTTTCTAGTCATCTCTCTTCCTGCTCCTCTCTCAGATACATGTAATAGTATAATACAGTTAGGGTACACAGATGATGTCTGCATGCTGCTTTAATCAAACATTTAAATTTGTGTCACACGCTTTTTTTTTTTTTTTTTGAATTAAATACAAGCTATTTCATCATCTTTTAAGGGGGATTTAGTAGCTTTTTTAGCAGGCTTCATAAACATTTCATTTTAGTATATACGTAAAAACTTATTCTTTCTTGTATAACTTTGGTATGAAACTCTTGCCTTTTATAGATTTTTATATTGCAATTAAGGCTATTCAGTCAAGTTGCTTTTCATTTTCTACTTTTCGTTTACCTCCAGGCTAACAATGAAGTGAGATCCTTAAGAATGAACAAAGACAGGTATGTCTTGATTTTTAGATGATCTAAAATTGTACTATTATTTGTAATTACAAAGGAGGAGGGGGAAGGCCAAGAAGGCTACTAAGAGTGATAACCACCCTCTCTCTCAAGCACAGAAGAAAAAATATAAGCACACATAAACATCAGTTTAAGAGATGTTACTCTTCAATCAACTCTAATAACTCTCTGAACTAATAATAAACAGTATGTAGCCTATGATGCTATAATATGATAGAGAACAAAATGCTTTAAAAAGTCCAGCCACAAAGGCAATTTTTCTCCTAAAAACCTACATTAAATAAAATTAGGGATACTGGTATAAAAATCTTACTTTATTGCTATTTATTTATTTTAAATTTGCTATTAAAATTCAAAGTTATTATTGCAGTGCTTTAAGAGTAATGGAACATTAAAAAAATTAGGCAGTATAAACATTAATTGGAAAGAAAGGTTAAATGGTACTTTACCAACAAACATTTCATGAGTAGGTGTCCTAGTAGTAAAAGTGGATACATCTGAAGAAATGGGAAGGTGAACATCACCACTACTTTTTGTGAGGAAAGGATTTAAGCTTGGAATGGCATCATCAACAGCATCTACAGTAGCAGAGAAAGGATCTGTGCAGTCCAAGTGCATTACAGCAAAATGAAGAAAGGAAGTAAATTAATTAGTATTGTAATTAGTCAAAGATTCAAAGTGAAAAGTAGTAGCTATGTTATTATTAATCTAAATGCAAATGATTAAATCTAATTAAGATGGAAGAAATGCATTTAACATATTTAAAAATAAATCCTCAGAAAAAAACATTTATGTGTCCATAACAATAAGAGTATACTAAGGCTCTATCTGCTCTACAACCTCAGAAAGCCAACAGTCAGAATATATAATAACAAAAATGTTTCCATAAAAGAGCCATCTACCTTGAAGCATGTTCCCTGCCCAAGGTGGGAATGTATTGCCTTTGCTGACATAGTTATGTTTACTCATATAATTGATATAAATAACTGATGTGTATAGAATATGTAATATATCAAAAATCAAAGGGAAGTAGGGGTACATTTAACTCACATAGGTTCAGATATTGGAAACAAAATAATAAAGATGAAGAACAGGTCTAATGATGGGGAAGGAATTTTAGAAAAATTAAGAGCAGAGACAAAAGACTGGCCATTTGGTAGACTAGAATTAGCTGTGAAGGCTTAGGTATGCATTTTAAAGTCTAAAAGATTTGGAAAGAACAACGAAAGTAGTGTTCCCTACTGGAATGGTACCAAATTTTGTACTACTATCAAATCCTACATCTAAAGTTATTTTAGAATCAGATATTCACTGTACCTATACCTAATTCAAGCTAACAGTCATTTTAATGACTGAAAGCCATTCATTGTACTTCAAGTAAATGGGGAAAGGAAAAATTTAAAAGAAGCAAAAATATAGTGTCATAATTTTTTCTCTTATAACACAAAACGCAAAGACACTCCTGTACTTCCAACCAACACCCTGGTCCTGTCTAGTCTAGTTTGTGACTCTTACTTAAGAACACAGTAGTAAGCACTGCAGTTTCTCTGACTGTACTCTGACTGTAGGATAGAACGATAAGGAAGCAATAGCCTAAGGATCAGCTTCTGTGTTACAATATAGGCACACTTTCCTTAAAGTCACTAACTCAAAGCAATGTTCCACAAATCTCGCAACTGCTTTAAAAAGGAAATATCAAGAAAATCTTGAAGTTATTGGCTTAAATATAATAAACTTTAAAAATTTTGTAGCACATAAGACCCTTTCTAGGAATTAAGCATTCCTATGGAATATTAATTCACACCTAAAAATAAAGCCTCACAAACACATCAAAATTCACTGATGTGCTTATTCAAACTCAAATGATCATGTATAACATCTCTCCCACCCCTCCACTTCTCTATAAATGGAACAATGGGGGAAAAGAATCAAAAAAATAATGCAGAAAAGTAGAAAATAGTCAAATTATGATGCATTTTTGTACAAAAATCAAAATATAATGATGACCACTCTAATTCCTTCTTGCTTAAGAAAGGAGCTGCATTAAGTTTAGAGTTAACAGTTTGGTTAAAAACAGTATTTTGCAGTACTTTTAAGTTTGAGGGCCAGGGATCAAACCCATGCCACAGTAACAACCTGAGGCACATCAGTGACAACGCCAGATCTTTAACCTGCTGAGCCACCAGGGAACTCCTGAAAATAGCACCTTTTAATATCTGACAGTGGCACTGAGTTTTTAAAGTACATCATACTTTGCTGGACAAGTTAAGTAACACAAAACATCTCTCTAGTTTTTCATGCAAAAGGAGCCATGAAAGAAGTCATTCAAAAAAAAGTACATACATTTCTATAACATATCCACTAGGTTTATGAGAGAAGACTTGTTCAGGAAAAGTTACTAGTAATCTACTATTGTACTGACTGATACCTTTTACCTAAGCACTTAATATCAATCATTTCCTATGATATGAAACATCCTAAAGAAGAGTATGTAGAAATGTACACAAGTATGTATTGAAATCAGACTGTAAGAAAAAACCAGCTCTTTTTCTATCTTGACAAAACACTACAGGTAATCTAAATGATGTTAATCTACTTGTAGCCACCATACCATAAATGCTTAATTCAAAGTCATTAAAGATTAAAAAAATAGTAATAGTGTTTCAGCTATTTCAACTTAAACTTTACTTACCAGACTGGCAACTCTAAGTTCTTATACTTTTAATAAATACCTTTCCATTATTTTTATCATTATTTATTTTAAAGTTAAATTTTGTAATGCTAGAGTCATAGAAAAATAATTAAAATAGTACCAATCGTATTGCAGTCTTGAGGTCCTAAATATTTGATATCTACATTTATACACAAAACACTTGAATATTTTCATGAGGTGTTGTGTTTCATGTCAGCTCTGAGTAAAACAAATTAAACTTCAGAATGGATAATTCTTTTTTGCCTGAATTAAATTTTGCTTAAAATATACAACAGTGTACTAAGCTGATAATACTGTATATTTCTAGATCTGCTGTAACTCAAAGTTTTCAAGGTGATGAAAACTGAAATCTCAGATAATAGTATTCAACACCAAGTGCTTGTTTAGACTCCAGACATTTTCTTGAAAAATAAAAGACTCACTAATAATGCAACGAGACAAACAGGAGAGTTCGTGTTCTCTCTTTTCAGTGTTCATTTTTAGGTAGAAATCTTAAATGCCTCTCACATAAACTCCCATAACTCTGTATCACTGATCTGTGACTGGGAATACACATCATTTCAATGGTGCTTATGATAAGAATTATATTAAACACCAAGTCTGTCGTTAACATCCACTTTTAGCAAACGAGAACAAGAAAAGCACAGGATAAGATTTTAGAATTATCAAAAATCATACCTTTGTCACATGCTATTAAAGCATGACGTAAAATATTACATATTTCAAATGTTCAGGTAAATGGTTAATTTTAAAAAATCATTAAGAATTTACTCGGGATTTCCCATTGTGGCGCAGCAGAAATGAATCCGATTAGGAACCATGAGGTTTCGGGTTTGATTCCTGGCCTCGCTCAGTGGTTTAAGGATCCAGCACTGCCATGAGCCGTGGTGTAGGTTGCAGACTCGGCTCGGATATGGCGTTGCTCTGCCATAGGCCAACAGCTATAGCTCCAATTCAACCCTTAGCCTGGGAACTTCCATATGCCGCTGGTGCGGCCCTAAAAAGACAAAAGACAAAAAAAATAAATAAATAAAAGATCGTTAAGAATTTACTGTTATAATTAAAGGTTTATATGAAAGATTTACTTATCTTAGTAACTTTAATTTTAAAAATAAAGTAAAAAATTTTAATCTGAATGTCCACTGCTACTGCCTCTGTTCCCAACATACTTGATAATACTTTTTAAAACACTTTTAACAGTGTCACTTGTACACAAGCCTAATGATAAAAATATGGAGGAAATTTTGATGAAAATACTACATAAACCAAAATAACCTACAAAAGAAAACACGATTAAATGTACTCCAACATTGTATTCACACATAGACTGCTATGGAATTATTTTTTCTAACAAAATATAGAACAATTTTTATAGGCTGAAATTACTTACAATTTTCTCTCACAATAATGATCTACCCTTATATATGAGTTCAAGAATCCCAAGCAGAAAGTTTACCTTATAATTATTAGAATTAATTATACACAGTAGCCACATAAAACAATTTCACA
The DNA here is from genome assembly GCF_054392235.1 of Sus scrofa. NCBI lineage: Eukaryota > Metazoa > Chordata > Mammalia > Artiodactyla > Suidae > Sus > Sus scrofa. Next base: position 19,902,973 of record NC_139391.1, read on the forward strand.
GTTCAGTATCTATGAAATGTTATATTAGACCTCATTAAGTTTTCTGTAAAATTTTCCCTCTATTTAGAAATACAACTTTTCAGACTTAATTTTAGAAAACCAGTTTGTTTTCTTTTTTTAAAAGGTAAGTTAAAACTGTTTAAACGGTCATGTTATTTCTAATGACCTTTTCTAAAGCAATTCACAACAAGCATGGGATAAGCATTCAAGTTTCTGCAGATCCTAAAACTGTAATTATCATTAGGATAATAAGAAAAACTCCTTTCTTAACCTTAACTTGCTGTCTACAGATCATTCATATAAATAATTCTAAAATATTTACTGACTTGAAACTAGCTTATTATTTTTAGAAATTCCTCCCAGACCTTAAGATCTAGCTAAATTAAACTAGCTTTCAAAATCAATTAGTTTTTAAATCAACTTATGGCTCACAAAATTAGTTCAAAAATTTAGTATTTTAGTGTTTCACTATTCCTTTTCCCTGACCTGTCTTGAACCAGAAATAACCAGTCACCTCAAAAACAAAATGTCCATGCATTCAACAAACATTTGCAAAGTACCTGTTTATATCAAGACATATTCTCCTAGGCAAAGGGGGTATATCACGCAACAAAATATTTTAAACCTCCTCCCTTAACATTGACTGTCTTAAGAGATAACTACTAAAAAAGTTATTAAACTCAAATCATTAAAATAAAGATGAACAAGTCTAACACACCATAAAACTAGAAATAGCTCTGAAGGCCTAGCTATGAGTGGTAAAGCCTAAGAGATTTGGAAAGAATAACAAAAGTATTGTTCCCTACTAGAATACCAAATATGTACTACATTATTAAACTCAAATCATTAAAATAAAGATGAACAAGTCTAATGTACCATACAAACTCACAGAGTAAATAATCTGAGAGGTAAGCCAATCAATTCAGATTTTACATGTGAGCCAACATGAGTTTTAAGGTAGCTTGAGCTTGCCCTTCTCTAATAGTTCTCTAGACAGCATCCTTTCACAGAATATCTCCTTTCCCTCCCAGATAATTTTTAAATGTCTATAAAACAATACTCACATCAATACAACAGAAGTGCCAAAAACCAAAGTAAATGATTTGAAAACATACCAAATGTCTAAGCAAAAATGCTTAAAAATTGATATGGACTAGGCTCACTCTGTCAAAAATGGCAGGAGTGATCATGATATGGTCACCTTAAGATCAAAGAACTACTCAAGGACAGCAAACTTTCTAGTTAGTACTAGGGGAAAATTCTTTGAATGCCAAAATTCTATAGGTCTGAATTAAATCAACCATTTTAAATACATATGGCATAAAGTTTGATATGACATTCCTGCACAGAAGGTAGTGCACTGCCTGGTAATACTATGTGAATTTTATTAGAATTTTAGAGTTTCCCCACGTAATTTTAATTCCCCAAGTAATTTTTCTATACCAAAAGTAAAATAACCATATGCATTTTCTGATAATGAAATAAAAATTCAACACTGAAAGAATGATTTCACATTTAAACATACATTTGGTCCTTCCTCAATCCCCATTAAACCTCATTTCGTGATTTAATTGAAAAAATACTCCAAAATTGCAATTAAAAACAAAAATGTCTTCAAGGAACAGAATGATTTCACTGTTTTACTATTTTTCAAGTTCTCAGGTATCAGGTGTAACTGAAAACTATACAAACAACTAACACACCATAGGATGGGAAAGGGAGATGCCTGTACAACACACAAAACAGATTCATTAATGCTTACCTCCCCATGTACTTGCTACCTGAGAAGCACTTGACATAGGAAGTACAGATGGGTGAAAAGTTGGCTGCTGCAAATCAAGCAGATCATTTGGTAGCTTTGATGTGCTAGGAAGATATTTTGAAAAGACAGTTTATTAACTAGGTAAATTTTGTTACATTAGCCATTCCCCTCTCCCCCTGCCCCCAGTAAATAAAAAATTAAAAAGGTGAGGAAAAAGCCTCATTAATATAAATATCAAAAGGAAGAATAGTTTCAGCATGCTAACAGTTACATGCCCCTCATGTAACAATCTATTTCTAAGGAGGCCTAGAAAATTATTCAAGTACTGTATCTTAAGTTTATACCGAATTCAAATAATAATAGCCCTTCAGGAAATAATCAATGACTGCCCTACTAATTTCTTTATTGAAAAGAACAAGAACCTAAACAATATAATTTTAAAATACAAAACATCATGGCAATTTAACTTTTTTTAAAAGAAGTTTGTTTTCTTACTTTTAACTTTCAAAGAACTTTATATTTGCAATACCAATTCTTCTACAAAGTAAAATGCCTGCTAACCTTACCTCTAATGCTTCAAATTCCAAACAACAAATCAACAATACAGGGAAAAAAGTACATACGCATATACAATATAAACTTATAAGAGTCACCTCATTACACAAGTCCAGGGGGTTCCTCTTTCGTAATACACTTACCACAAAACTGTTATGTGATAAGGGAATACAACTGAAAAAAGATCCCAGAGTTTCCATGAATTGAGACATTAAGTGTAACATAACATAGATCATTATTAACTTACACTTACTCAAAAATAAAAGTCTTAAAGAGTATCTTTTTTTTTTAGGGATGCACCAGAAGCATATAGAAACTCCTGGGCTAGGGGTCGAACTGGAGCAGCAGCTGCTGGCCTACACCACAGCCACAGCAATGTGGGATCCGAGCAGAGTCTGCGACCTAAACCACAGCTCATAGCAACACTGGATCCTTAATCCACTGAACAAAGCCAGGGATCGAACCCTCGTCCTCATGGACACTAGTTGAGTTCATTACTGCTGAGCCATGACAAGAACTGCAAGAATATCTTTTATATGTAAAACTTAGATTTTATAGATAGATGAATAAAAATACATATGCATTTAGTGCTTTGAGGAAAGGTACAGAATATGCAATGATCATTTGAAATAGACTGTTAGGATTTATCCTCAATTACTGTTAAAAAGATGAATGCTGAGTGTTTTAATTGAAATAGAAATATTAGTTATCTAATAATTTTTTTCATTCTCAAATACTCCACATTCTCTTCCATTTAGCTTCATCCCCCCACTGTGCTAAATAAGACAGACTTCTTGCCAAGGTCCCCACTTAATGGGTTCAATATCGCTGGGAATTAAGGAAGGTATTATACAAAAATCAAAACAAACAATCAAAAAGATAAAACTGAAAGAAAAACAACTAAATTCAAGATCTACTAAGACTAAGGAGCAGGTAACAGCTGAGACAGTAAAAGTTACATGGAATTGTGACAGGAGTCAGGAGGTGGAAGAGAAGACTTTTTAAGGATGAGTTAATAAAATGAACAGCAAAAACAACAAAATCAAAGAAAAATAAGCAAACACTCCATCACTCTCTATGCAGCACTGACCATGCACTAAGTAAGCACTGTGTTAATAAATTCTATACTAGTGATCTGTGACCTTGGTGAAAATGAAAATTCTTGTCCTCACCCTACACCTACTGAACCAAAACACTAGGGTAGGGCTCAGAAATCTGTGTTTTTAAAAAGCCCTCCAGGTGATTCTGATGACTGTTAAAGAGTGAGATCCAATGACTTATACCATATTACCTTGTTTGGAAACTGAGGTTTAAAAAAAAAAAAAAAAAAAAAAGATTAAGAAATAAATGAACTAAGACGCAAACCAGAAATCTGACTTCTAAACTTCTACTTTAAACCACTCTGAGGTAAAAGGAGAGATTTAGAAAAAGCTAGTTATTCTAATTTTCCTGGAAACATATTTCTATTGTTAAGCAGCTTAAATTATGCAACAAGAGTACTGAAGTTGGTCTGGTAAGCTTCAATACCACAGAAATCTGGCAACTAAATTATTCTCACTGCAATCCAAATGATTAAGTTTAACACAAGGGACTAGACATGAAAAACACTTAATATCCAGTGAAAGGATATTCTGAAATACCTGTCATATATACATTTCCAAGAGTTATATACAAGATCTTGAACCATTAGACCCCTCACAAATGCATTTAATTATAACTAATTTTTTTTTTTTTTTTTTTTTTTTTTTTTTAGGGCTGCACTTGCAGCACATGGAAGTTCCTAGGCTAGGTCGAATCAGAGCTATAGCTGCTGGACTACACCACAGCAACATCAGATCTGAGCTGTGTCTGTGACCTATACCACAGATCATGGCAATGCCAGATCCTCAAGCCACTAAGAGAGGCTACTCATGGTTACTAGTCACATTCATTTCCACTGAGCCACGATGGGAACTCCTAATTAATTTTTTTACAATGAAACATTTGCCCAGACAACCCACTACCTTCCAACTGGTATGTGTATCACTTAGTCATCTCTCATTTCTTGAATATAAAACTGTATTGCTTTATATTTAGCTATTATACCACTACCAACATTTATCACTACCTCCTTTGTGCGAATTTATGACTACAAAATTATTAAACTAAGCCTGAGAAGTCCTGCAAAATTTCTTTTAGAAGCCTTTAAACTTAAGTATTCAATGGTAACCTTTAACCACTCCACCTACCTGTTAGAAGAACTAGGGGTAGAAAATATATCAATGGCTGGTGCAGTCATTATACCCCCTGCAGAGGTGGACACAGGAGAGGCTGCAGTTGTTAAAGAGGTATGAGGTTTCTTTGCAAGTTCTTTTAGGCGCTGTTCCTATTGCGAAAAGAAACTACCATGAGGAATCCAGAAATCAGGTTTGTTTGTACAGCCTCAGAAAAAAAAGCATTTTCTAATTTTGTTTTGATGGTAGAAAGGTATCCTCTGACTGTTACACCAGTCATTCAATGTCAGGATGAAAAATTAGACTACTGAATTTCTACCCATTTGCATAAATATATAAAGATTATTAGTCTGTGTAACGGTTTCAAGTACATTATAAATACCTGTACTTGTTTTCCCAAATAAAGAGAATACACATATCTACCTTTAAAGCTTTTAAGCGAGCCTGTTCTTCCTCTAATGCTGCCTGCTTTTCCCTTTCATCCACTTTGGTAAGAGACAGGCCAGTGCTTGCCAGGGAAGAGACTGCGTTGGAAAGTGTTGTTGCCCTAGGATAATCAGACAAAGACAATCTGTATTTTGCCAAACGTTTCACATTACAACCTGGATATGAAATGGTCAACCAACCTAACCATGGATTGGCATTATAATCATGAACTGAACTTACGGAGTTAAAACCAGTACTTCGGAGGAAATAGTCTACTCATTGACCTAGAGGATTATTAGCAATTAGCTGATTTAGACATACATTTATTATTTTCAAATAAGTGTTAGACTCTAGAAAGGGTTCATAAGAAAGGTGAGAGACATTGCCTCTTCCAAGCCCCAGTGAAGGCAACCAATGCAATTAGAAAAGAGTTCATATACCTCTAAGAAAATCCTGATGGGTAAAAAGTATTGAGTTTTTCATAAGAAATGACCTTTTGCTAATTTGTAGGCTGGATTTTAGCAGTACTACTGTAGAACACTAAAACATAAGTACCGGTGATAAATAATGTAGGTATAGGTATGTTTCCCTTATAATAACATCCAAAAGATGTCATTCCCAGAGGACCCAAAGGTCCTTTCAAAGGAAGATCAGTTTCATTCAAGAAACCAGGCTATCTGGTACCTCTTTTCTATGTGCTACTCTTTGCCAAGCTAGAATTTCCTTTCCAAACATCCTTTACTGATTGACTCATAGAAAGCCACCTCCTTTCCCTTACATCAAAATCTTATCATATCATAAACCCCAAAACTTAATTCCCAAATGTTAATTCTAGGTAAAATAAACACCTTGGTAAAGAATTCTAATCGGAAACTACTCTCAGCTACTGTTATTCATTTTCCTTTTATCAAACACCAAAGATGATTAATTTCTACTCTAAGCACAAAAGTGGAAAAACTATTATTTAAGTTTTATGTAAATTAATTTTATAAATGAGCCAATACAAAGATATAACTAAGAAAAGGGAAGAGAAACACTGTTGTGAAGAAACATAAGAAACCCAAAAACACATATGATAAAAAACATGTGATAAATTGATGTACCTGATCTACTTAGCTATATTTTACATTACTTCTCAAATAATTGGGCCTTATAACTTTGGCTTATACTTCTAAAAATCTACTAGAAAGTTCAAAGAGAAAATCTACAATTTAAAAGTATTAAAATCCAGTAATGACATTTTCCTCCACAAATTAATTTTTGCTGCTTAAAAAAAATTCTGAAACAATAATCAAAAAGAAGGAAAGGTCTCATTATATTTTCTACAAACTTCTGTCTTCATACTGCTAAAAGGAAATCTTCGTAAGAAAATATGAGAATTACTCAAGTTACTAGTTAACACAAAAATTACATCACAAGGTCAATAAGAAATGATCTATGTCATTTTTTAATTTGCTAGATTAACTGGTCTTAGCCTTGGAAATCAGCTAAAAGTCTAAGAGAATGATTAAAATATGTCATCAATAAACCCCATGAACTGGCATTATAGAAAGACGATGAAAACTTACATCAGATGTCCCAGGCCTGAGTCCCAGAATTACTATTCCATATTTCACAAGGCTAGTGTGAGGGTTAGACAAATTTGTAAAAAACCATTTTGTAATTATAAAACACCATGTGAATCTATGCATTTCATCTTTAAGAGAAATACAGACACTATGAACACCATTCTAAACCACAGTCACTGCGGATCATCTTAACAGATGCTGACATTTACTGAAAATAAGGACACATCCCCCAAATTTACATTAATCCTTGACAGCAACTCTCTGAGATTGATACTACTCTTAAACTCAGTTATAAATGGTTAAATCAAGATAAAGAGAAGTTAAATAACTTGGAACTTCAGCTAAATTCATGTACTTTCTCAGGAACACCACTACTGCTCTTTGCCCCACAAAGAAAAACACACCTGCTTGCAGCTGTAGAATCTTTGATTTTCTTCCCTTCCAAGGAAGCTAAATGTTGTTCCAAAGCATCAAGAAGACTGCTGGGGGCCTAAAATTGTAAAAATTTAAGACTTTCATGATAATCAGACTATTTGTCAAAATAAATCAGGTATCGTCTAACACAGGAAAGCAATAAAATATATATTTCTCATGAACTAATTAACTGTGGAGTTTTAACCACCTAAGAATGACATTATTATTGTATGACAGTAAGGAGTATTAATAAACAATCAAATATATAAAAACAACATGAACATGAAATATTAAGAGGATACTATATTTAATTTTTAAAATATTTTACTTAATTAAAATTTTTTTTCTTTTTATGGCTGCACCCACAGCATATGGAAGTTCCTGGGCTAGGGGGTCGATTCCAAGCTGCAGCTGCTTGTCTATGCCACAGCTATAACAAAACCAGATCTGAACATCTGTGTCCTATGCTGCAGAAATCTGTGTCCTATGCAACACCAGATCTTTAATCCACTAAGCAAGGCCAGGCATCAAACCCACATCCTCACAGAGATAACATCAGGTCCTTAATCCATTGAGCCACAGTGGAAACTCCTTAATTAAATTTTAAATAGAAATGAACTCCTAAAAGCTAGACATTCTGTTGAGCATGGTCCTGGTGCTTAATAAATACCCACTGATTAACTGAAAGTGTCCAAACATTTTTTTTTCCTGTCTTTTGTCTTTTCAGGGCCGCACCCACAGCATATGGAGGTTCCCAGGCTAGGGGTCTAATCGGAGCTACAGCTGCCAGCCTACGCCAGAGCCACAGCAACGCAGTATCTGAGCCACGTCTGCAACGTACACCACAGCTCAACACCTCATGGCAACACTGGATCCTTAACCCACTGAGCGAGGCCAGGGATTGAACCCTCAACTTCATGGCTCCTAGTCGGATTCGTTTCCGCTACACCACGACGGGAACTCCCAAACATTATTTTTGAATAGTTATTGACAAATGAATCTGAAGACTAACATTAAGGAAACACAAATTAAAATCACAATGAGGTACAACTTCTTACCCACTAGAAATGGCTAAAGTTAAACAGACTAGCAACATCAAATGTTGATGAAGATATAGAACAAATGCAACTATCATAAACAGTGCCAGTGGGAGTACATTCACTTTGAAGAAAGATACGGATTTTTTTTTTAAAGTAAGGTTAATTACCTAATTTCATCCCTAACTATTTACCTAAGTGAGAGAAAAAGGTATCTCCACAAGAAAAGGTTCAAGAATGTTTAAAGCAGCTTTATATACAATAGTTTAAAAACTGTAAACAATCCAAAAGCCCACAATTTGGAAAATGGATTAAAAAAATCGTGGTAAATTCACATGATAGAATCCCATTCAGCAATTTAAAATAATTAATTAACGGTATATTCAACAATACAGACATATCTCAAAACTATGATAAGCAGAAAAAAAGAAATACTTGTATGATTCCACTTACAGTAAATTCAAAATCTGATAAAAATTACTCTTTGAGAATTCAAAATAGTAATTTGTGTAGAGAGGACCAGGGAGTGACCAGAGGGGGACAGCTATGGCAATGCTGGATTCTTTTTTCTTTTTGGTTTTTGTCTTTTTAGGGCCACACCACGGAATATGGAGGTTCCCAGGCTAGGGGTCGAATTGGAGCTGTAGCTGCTGGCCTACACCACAGCCACAGCAACATCGGATCCTTAACCCACTGAGTGAGACTAGGGATTGAACCCCCAACCTCATGGTTCCTAGTCGGATTCGTTTTTGCTGTGCCATGACAGTAACTCCAAAACTGTCATTATTTAAACTGTAGTTTATTTTTCTTTTCCTGAAGGGTTTAAGCTGTGCTTACAAATATTAAATCACTCATTAGGATAATGAATAAACCATTTTCCAAATCCCTTCTAAGTACATATGGTTATTCTTTAAAAGTGCTACATTACAAAAACTGAAGGAAACGTGATGCTTCACATTCTAAAAACAGCAATTTATAACAAACAAAAAAGGATGAACAATCTTAAATTTCCATTCTCGTTTATAACTATCATCTTCCCTAAAGTGTAAAAAACTTTAATTCACTTGAAAATTTTTTGAATCACTCAGAGATCATCAATGAAGAGGGTCAGAGGAATCAGAGGCTGGCCAACTCTATTCAATTACAATAACATGACTATTAAAGTACAGCAATAAGATGATAATCTGGATGAGGCAGATGCTTTTAAAACAAAAGATAGGTAGGTGAACCTGACATGAAAAACAGGGTAATGGGGAATCTAAAACTGACAGATCAACTTATACTACATATTGTTCAAATACTGACTCTTCTCACATTTAGCCCACAATAATGTAATCAATCTTAATGAGGTCAATTACTTCATGTGGGCACATGCAAGTATTTTTTATTTATGTATAACCAATAACCAGATCTAGTGCATATTCACAGCCTGGAGATCAAAGGGATCAATCAGAACAAGTGAGTACAGAGAAACACAATTAGAACCATTAACAAGAAAGTATTTAAAAGACATCCCAGGACAACTGAAAATGAGGTAAAGAAAGATGTCAACTAAGGAGAGTTTATTCCAGGTACATTCATTCTTAATACTCAATAAACAAAAAAACAAAGAAGGCCAGAAACAAACTGCAGGTTTAAAGTTTCTTTATTTTTTGAAGATAATGATAAAAATAATATTATCATAGCTAAGATTAAGTGCTTAATGTTCTAAATTTTTTAAGTATTAACTCATTTAATCCTCCCACCTACTCTAAGGGGCAGGTATTATAACATCTCCATTTTAAAGATGATGAAAGAAGTGAAGCACAGAGTCTCCAAATCACAGGGCCAGCTAGTGGCACAAACAGGACTCAAACTTAAAAGACAGACAAGACAAAGCCTGTTCTCTTAGTCTAGTATCATGTTTTGAGGTTTACTCCTAATTTAATATAGTTGCCTGAATCAAATAGCCAAAGTGGAAAGTTTAAAATATGAAAAATAAACTCTGTGTACTTATATACCAATAGTAAAGTGAAAATTAGGTTTTTTAAATACCATTCTTTAAGTTCAGTTCTTTCCCCCCCCCCAAATGATGATGAGAAACAAAGAGAGATTAAAGGGAGTAAACTAAAGAAATGAAAGCGTAGTGGCCAGCTCTACCAATATAGATTTTATATGGTCATAATGTTAGAAATATCATCAGCAACATACCAAAATGTTAAAAATCTGTCAAGAAAAATTAAACCTATCTCCTTGACAGCTGAGGCTGCATATTATTTATCTTTGTACTCTTCACACCTAGCAATACACAGAAGAAAGTGATTGATATAATACTACTTACCTGTGAAAGATCTGGTATATCACCTCTGTCAATTCCAACTTGCTGTAAGAAAAAGCAGCATGATATTTAATAGATAAAATTATAAAAAGGATGTTTTATAAATAAAGTTTAGAAAACAGCATTTTTATGGCTAGTACCATAAAAATATTTTAGGTAAAATTCCCTAAAATTAGAAGAATATTTAATCCCCACAGATATCATTCAACATTTCCAAGGACTTAGATGTTAACTCATGGCTCTAAAAGTTCTAACAGGAGAGGATTTAAAGTTGGAAATTCAATAAAGCTATTAAAGAACCATTTCCACATCTCCTAAGTACCTATATAAGCTACCTTATCACAATCTGAAAAATCCATCGCTTCTATAACAAAAAAACACTACAACAAGAATAAGAATGCCTGACCATGAACGAGTCCCCTGAAGCATAAAAAGAAGTTAAGGAACAAATCTGGTAACAATGACTTTTCTGTCTCCATAAAGTATGCTTTCCCTGGCAATCACCACAGTCAACAATTTTTAAAACCTATGTTCACTCAAGTAAGCCAGGTTTTACACAAACACCAAGTGATATTTACCCAGGATATAAGTGTCCCCACAAAGCAATTCTAACACACTTTCATGATGTTTAGATACTAAGTAATTTCCAGCAAAAAAGATAAACATCATTCCCATTTATTCTAACACCCCAATTAAAAAATTATATGACTATATTTCATTTTCTAATCATTCTCTCTTCTTCTTCTCAACCTCTCAGGGGCCAGTCCCAGAATGTTACCAGTATAAAATTTGGTAAAAAAACAAAACAAAACAAAAAAAGATACTAAGATATAGTGTCTTCTTCAAACATATCTGAGAAGGCTACTGATGCCTTTACTCCAAGAACTAAAGTCTCATAGTGAAAATGCTAGCCCACAGACAGGCTCATCAAAGAATATTTTTAGAGCAGGAGTATATTCCTCTCTCTCAGATCATACAGAGCAGATGGTCTATTCCATCTCAGAGTAAGACCAGCAGATCTGGAAGTAAACAAGGGCTTAAAACTTATGTCAGTAACTACAACTGCCAAACGCAAAGAACAAAAGAAGCCAAATGTAAAAGTGAAGAAATTAAAATTTATTTAAATAATTTACTAGAATTACAGCATAAACACCACCTTTTCGTGGTTTCAGTATGTATCTGACCCTAGAGAAATAGAAAAAAAACACTGATTTCTCCTTGAGAGATACTTTAAATTTCAGGACACTTCGTAAGACACATGATTAACAACATAAACTGTTTTCTTCAAAAGTATCATTATCCTGTCCTATCCTATTTCATCTGCTACAGAATAAAAAGTCACCATGGTAATAGGGCTAGAATAATCAACTTGTTAGTTTTAGATTAACTACTTTGATATTATTGATCAATATCATCTTCTAGAATTATACTAGCAGGACATCTCCGATGGTAATGGTTAGAGAGTAGAGAATAGGAAAACAAAAACACTTGAAGTGCTGCCTCCATGCAAGCAATACCCACAAGTATTACCACAACTACCTTCTGTGAAGATTTCAGAAAATTATTTTTTAAATAGATTTGCAAAATTAAATTAGCCTATAACCTACATTCATGGCTTTCACAATAAATGACAAATAACAAATGCATTAAATTCACTTCTCTAGAGAACAAAACATTTTGAACATGTGGTTCCAATTATAAGTCTCACTGGAGGAAAGAGACTTGTACTAACATAGAACATTCTCTAGCATATTTAACAGAATAAATTTTCTAAAATACATGGCTAATTCCAATCACAAAAATGACTGCCACTTACCTACTTTTAGAGAGAAATAAATAATTTAAAAAGATTACCTTTCACCATTCAATACTAAATTACACAGAATCTTTTTTATTCACTAATATATCATATTCATACCATAGCACAGAATTCAATACAGCATAGCACTATAACTGAGTATATACCTTACTATCTTTAATACACTTCTCTCATTTAGATATAAAACTGACTTCTTTGAAACTCACATTTAAAGATAAAAAAGCAAGTTAAGAGATGTAAAGACAGTTTACCTCTGCAACTTTGAGAAACTCTGAAATCCTTGTCATCCTAGTCAGGAATTTCTTATAGATGTCAAGACCTTCTTTGCATTGGTTCTTTTTCATATCGAAATATTTTTCTGCCAAAAGTAGATGTAAAAATACTTTACATCAAAATACTAAACTCAAAATGAAAAAGATTAAGTAATAGCTCCAAAGAGATTATACAAATATCTTAGAGAACACATTCACCCTACAGAAAAAAAAAAAATCAGAATTACCTTAGATATTTAAAGCAAATTAGAGACGCTATTATACTAAAAACTGAGGAATTATGACTTTACTCCTATTACTAGTTTGTTCCACAATATTTCTTGCCTCACAATGCCCTAAATACATACCTGCATGCTAGTACGGATCACATTTTACTCCACCAAAAACACTGCTAATGTTTATTTCCCAATATTCTTACTAATAATATGTTAAAAAAGACGGCAACTTTTCCATGTCCAAATGTCACTTGGAAAGCTAATTTAAATAAGTACATAAAAAGCAGTCAAAAACTTAATTTATACCAATCACAGGGTGGCAGACGATGCTTCTAAAGCTTTTTAGGAAAGAAAACTTTCCATTTTTCACATGTGGAAAAACCAACCAACCAACCATTTCTCTATCTCCATGGATTAAAACACCCTTCAGAAGGGCAGGATCAGGATGGAAGAGGGGAAGATGTGACGCTCACTTTCTCCCACAAACACATCAAAAAAAACAACAACAACAAAAAAAAAAACCCATCCACATGTAGAACGATCAGCACAAAACATCTACTTAATGCTGGCAAAAGACCTTAAGACTTCCAAAAAGGAGAAGAAATTCTCCACACAACTGGGTAGAAGAAAAGGAAAAAAAAAGAAAGAAAGAAAAGACGAAAAAAGATACAGGACAGGACCAGCTGTCCTGAGAGGGAGCTGAAAAAGAGGAAAGAAATCCACACCCTGGGAGGCCACCTAACTGACAGGCAGGTCAGCCAGTACAGAAGGGGAACCTCAAAGCCTTGGAGAAAGGTGCAGCAGCTGCACTGAGGAGGGCAAAGCAGAGAGAGACCATGGGTACCACCACCCAGGACAATATAGCCTGAGACCCTCAAGTGGGGCTGGGCACTGAGAGCTCAGTTCTAGGAGGACTAGGGTTGGATGTGTGGGAACAGCCTGAGGGGAGGGAGGAGCAGTGTGTAGGGGCTGGGGAGCAGAGCACCACAGATGAGAGAGCCAGGGAGGAGGATCAGGCCCACAGGAGAAGCAAGGTGCTACTGTTTGGGTGGGCAAAAGGAGGAGGGGCAGGACCACCATAGGAACATCTTAATCTGTCCACACACAGGCTTTCCGGCAGTGGGGTGCCTCTTGGGTGGGATACGGGCAGCAGGTACAAACCACCACAGCCACCTCAGAGGTGGGTGCAGCACTCAACCACTATAAGTCCCATGAACAGGCAGCACCAGCAGCCCCAGTCACCTCAGGGGTCACCACCAAAGAGGGCATTACAACCAAGTGTCACCCATTGTCTTCACTCATATGGAAAGCACATGTCCTGCTGTTGCCCCTGACAAAGGCTCTAGGCACTGCTTCTACCTTCCTGAGGGTCACTGCCACTGCCCAGGGCCCAGAAACCAGGAGCAGCATGCATCCCCACCTTCCCGCAGGTTTCTGCCACTGTCAAGGGTCAAGGGTCCAGCAATAAGGCACTACAGGCTCCACCCATTACCCCCATGTCCACGGAAGCACAAGTAGGCTGTTCACTGGCACATCCCCTATTAAGGGGATAATAGCCTGCAAACACTGAGGAAAGAGACGGCAAGCTTCCAAACCAAAAGCAGCCCTCACACCAAAACAAACAAAACTGTAAGCCCTCACAAGCTACCCAAGGGCACTCTCACATGTAAATACCTTCCAAGACTACAGCAGATAGTTGTCTTCCCTAAACTTGCACAATAAGAAAAATACAAGCAAAATGAAGAAGTTCAGGAATCATTCCCAGTTAAAAGAAAAGGATAATTCCCCTGAAGGAGTAAACAATGAAATAAACCTCTGCAATCTAACAGACACCAAGTAAAATGGAGGTAATGAAAAATACTGAAGGAAGTAAAAGCAAATATGAACAGAAAGAAACTAGAAACTATAAGGAAGAGCCAAGAAAAATTAGAAAATTCATTTGCAGAGACACAAGCCGAGTTAAAGGCACTTAAGGGCTGAATGAATAATGCAGAGGAAAAAATAAGTGACTTTGAAGATAGAGTAATGGAAATCACCCAATAAGGACAGCAGATAGAAAATCAAGTGGAAAAAAAAAATGAAAGCAATACAAGAGATCTATGGGATAATATAAAGCTGGCTAATCTACATAGAGATTCCAGAAGGAGAAGAAAAAGAAAAGGGATTGAAAATATATTTAAAGGACTATGGCTGAAAACTTTCCAAATCTAAAAGAAACAGTTATCAAGATACAGGCAGCAAAGGGGATCCCAAACAAGTTGAACCCAGACATACACCAATATATATTACAATAAAAATGGCAAAAGTTAAAGATAAGGAGATGATTCTAAAAGCAGCAAGAGAAAAACAGAGAGTTAATTATAAGGGAACCCCAAAAGGCTAACATCAAAATTCTCTACAGAAATACTACAGGCCCGGAGTTCCCATTGTGGCTCAGTGGTTAACGAATCTGACTAGGAACCATGAGGTTGCGGGTTCGATCCCTGGCCTTGCTCATTGGGTTAAGGATCCGGCACTGCCATGAGCTGTGGTGTAGGTCGCAGATGAGGCTCGGACCCCGCGTTTCTGGGGCTGTGGCGTAAGCCAGCAGCTACAGCTCCGACTAGACCCCTAGCCTGGGAACTTCCATATGCCGCGGGAAGTGGCCCTAGAGAAGGCAAAAAGACCAAAAACAAAAACAAAAAACAACAAAAAAAACCAAAACAAAAACTACAGGCCCGAAGAGAATGGCAAGATGTATTCATATTCCTAAAAGGTAAAAACTTGCAGCAAAGATCTTTTAAATGATCTACCCAGCAAGATCATTTAAAACAGAAGGAGAAATAAAAAACTTCTCAAACAAACAAAAACTAAAAGAATACAGCAATATTAAACCCATTCTAAAAGAAATACTTAAAGGTCTTCACTAAATAGGAAAGAAGTAAGAAGATATAGGATAGAGGAAATCACAATTGGAATTCAAGCGAGTATAAAAATCTAAAAGAACAATAAGACACCAACATCAAATGCTTTCACTGACATGTGGAACCTGTAAAAAGGACAGACTGAACTTCTTTGCAGAATAGATGCTGACTCACAGACTTTGAAAAACTTATGGTCTGCGGAGGAGACAGTTTGGGGGGTGGGGGGATGTGCTTGGGTTGTGGGATGGAAAGCCTATGAAGCTGGATTGTGATAATCATTATACAACTACAGAAGTGATAAATTCCTTGAGTAATAAAAAAATTTTAATAAATAAATAAATAAAAGAAAAAAACCTACTTGAAAAAGTGATGATAAACACAAGGAACAGCAAAAGGATAAACATGAAATATAAAAAAGGACATCAAAATCATAAAATGTGAGTAAGGAAAGGAAGAAAAATCTAGATTCTTTTTTTTTTTTTTTTTTTTTGGTCTTTTTGCTATTTCTTGGGCCGCTCCTGCGGCATATGGAGGTTCCCAGGTTAGGGGTTGAATCAGAGCTGTAGCCACCAGCCTACACCAGAGCCACAGCAACGCGGGATCCAAGCCGCGTCTGCAACCTACACCACAGCTCATGGCAACGCCGGATCGTTAACCCACTGAGCAAGGCCAGGGACCGAACCCACAACCTCATGGTTCCTAGTCAGATTCGTTAACCACTGCGCCACAACGGGAACTCCTAGATTCTAATTTTTTTAAGAATGTGTTTGGGCCTATGTGACTATCAGGCAAAAGCAAGCAGATACAGGAAGGGGTTAATATACCTGAAAAACAGGCAACCACAAAAAAACCCAAAAAAATACATTCACAAGAACTAAAATGAGGACACAAGCATAAAATAAACAGGAAATCATCCGACCAAAGAAAGGAACAAAAGAGAAACATAGAATCAACTGGAAAACAAGGTTTAAAATGGCAATAAATACATATCTATCAATAATTATCCAAATGTCAAAGAACTGAATGCTCCAATCAAAAGACAGAGAATGGCGGAATAGATTTAAAACAAAACAAAACAAAACAAGAGCCTACAATATGCTGACTATAATAGACTCACCTTAGGGCAAAGGACATACATAAACAGAAAGTGAGAGGAGAGAAAAAGATACTTCACATGAATGGAAATGACAGCAAGCTGGACTCACAATACTCATATCAGACAAAATAGACTTTAAAACAAAGACCACAAAGAAAGACGACGAAGAACACTATTTAATGATACTCAAGAAGAGGAGATTACACTTGTCAATCAATATATATGTATGCCCTTAATACAGGAGCACCCAGATGCATATAACAAATACTAACGGACATAAGTGGAGAATTTGATGGGAATACAATAATAGTAGATTTTAACACCCTGCTCACATCAATGGACAGATCCTCTAGACAGAAAATCAACAAGGCCACAGATATCTTAAATGACACAAGAGAAAAGTTAGACTTAATTGACATCTTCAGGACATTACATCCAAAAAAAAAAAAAAAAAATCAGAATATACATTCTTTTCAAGTACACATGGAACATTCTCAGGGACTGACCACATACTGGGGCACAAAACTAACCTCAACAAATTTAAGAGTACAGAAATTATTTCAAGTATCTTCTCTGACCACAAGGGTATGAAATTAGAAATCAAACACAGGAAAAGAAATGAGAAAAACTTGACTACATGGAGAATAAACAACACACTACTAAAAAAACCAATGGGTCAATGAGGAAATCAAAAAGGAAATTAAAAAATACTTCAAGACAAATGATAATGAAGACACAACCATTCAAAATCTATGGGATGCCACAAAAGCAGTGATTATCATACTAAGTGAAGTTAGAAAGACAAATACTATATGATATCACTTATATGTGGAATCTGAGGCACAGATGAACCTATCTATAGAATAGAAACAGACTCACAGACATGGAGAACAGACTTGTGGTTGCCAAGGGGTGGGGTGGGGTGGGGGGAGGGCATGGATGGACTGGGAGTTCGGGGTTAGTGGTTGCAAACTATTAGATTTAGAATGGATAGCCAATGAGGTCCAGCTGTATGGCACAGGGAACTATATCCAATCACTTGTTACAGAACATGATGGAAGAAAATATGAGAAAAAGAACGTATATATATGTTTGACTGGATCACTCTGTTGCTGTATAGAAGAAATCGACAGAACACTGCAAATCAACTATAATAAAACGGAAAAAAAGTTGTGATTTGTGATGACACCACATATTCTTCTTCCACTCAAAATAACAACCTGTAATTATTTTATCTTAATGTGGAAATATTTTATAATTTCACAAGAATGCTTTCAGAAAATTTTTAGATAATATTTTCGCTGGATTAAAAAAAAAAAATCCCTCAATAAGTTTATGTTACCCCAGCCTATGAAAAACAAATTTAAGTAAATTCTAAAACAAGAAAAAGTACTGGGAAGGGAGAACAAGCACACTGAAGTAAACACATCTGACATGTGACACTTGATGCTTCAGCACTCTTTGCAGACTGTTACTTGTCTATTCTATCTAAATCCCACTGAAAAAAAATTAGCACTTCTAGGCAAAATAACTGTGCTCTAAATATACCAAATACATAATAAAGCATCACATATTCCTAAAGTGCTTCAATATTAAAAAGCATCCTTCAAAACACATATTTAATAATTACCAACTTTAAAATTAAGTTTAGGAAAAAATACCAACTTTACAGTTAAAGTCCATTTTGGAATAAATTGTGAGGAAATAAGATTTTCCTGGGACAGCAAAGTCCAACTTAATTTTAAAGAAATTACTGGACTTCCAGAAACAGTAAAACTGATAGCAAAAAAAAAGATACATATTTTAAAAAATACAAATTTCATCTAGCTGAACATTCTAGCTATGTAAGTATTTACTCATTTAACTTGTGCAATCAGATATAAAATTCTTTTCTCCAAAGTGTTAGAATAAATGAATATAGCTCAATGAATTTTTAGGCAGCTTTAAATAACAACTAAGACAATATTATTTATCCATATGATACAAGATAAGAATATGTTATTAAACTATAGAAATATTTACCCAACAGGTTAATAATTCCTTCATTGTATGCTGCAAACAGTCTAATGGCATCTTTGAACAGGAGCATGAAGGCAGCATTTATAACACCATTTGTAAGTTCATTGCTATTAACCTGAAGAAAAAATAGAAATATTAGCTAATCTTTTGTTTTAAAATGACAATGACTTCCTTCAAATTAAAATACAATGAATTCATGGTTGTACAACTATAAATGTAATAAAATTCATTGAGTTAAAAAATGCAATGAATTCAAATATTTAGGTATCAGAGAAAAAGTCATTAAAGACATTACTCTCTAGCAATTGGAGTTACAGCCAAATAGCACAAAAATCTTTTCTTTTTTTCTCTTTTTAGGGCCACACCTGTGGCATATGGAACTTCCTAGGCTAGGGGTCAAATCAGCACTGCAGCTTCTGGCCTATATACCACAGCCACAGCAACATGGGATCTGAGCCGCAACTGCAACCTACACCATAGCTCATGGCAACAACAGATCCTTAATCCACTGAGCAAGGCCAGGGATCAAATGCACATCCTCATGGATACTAGTCAGGTTCATTACGGCTGAGCCACAATGGGAACTCCTCAAAAATCTTGATCGAAGACTTCAGATTTACTTAAAAGTCACAAATATAAATCAAAGTCACAAATACAAATCCTACAACAATTTAGTTCAGAAATAAGTCACTGAAAACAAAAGTATCCTTTAACTCTTGAAATTCTTAAGCTACATCTCAAAAGTCTTTCAAGTTCACTTCAGCATTAATGTTTCTAATTGCAAAATAAAGTCCATTTCTAGGTAGAAGGTCACTTTTGAGTCATAAAGAATTTACTGAATATTTTTAAATAAGAAAGTATTTATTAAAGGGGTACTAGAGTCACCAAAGCACTGAGTTAAGCTAGGTAAAAATATTAAAAAAAAAAAAAAAAAAAAAGCATTTCTTTAAGGTAAAACTAACTGTTTGCAGATGATATGACACTAAATATAGAAAATCCTAAAGATGCTACCAGTAAACTGCTAGAGCTCAGAAATGAATCTGACAAAGTGGCAGGATACAAAATTAATACAGAAATCTCTTGCATTCCTACACACGAACAACACGAACAAGATCAGAAAGAGAAATTAAGGAAACAATCCTATTTACCATCGTATCACAAAAATAAAATACTCAGGAATAAACCTCTCTACGGAGGCAAAAGACCTTTATTCTGAAAAGCATAAGACACTGATGAGAGAAAGAGAAGAACAACACAAACAGATGGAAGATATACCATGTTGCTGGATTGAAAGAATCAGTATCATCAAAATGACTATACTACCCCCAAGGCAATCTACAAACTCAACACAATCTAGAAACAAAAAATTTTAAAATTTGTTTGGAAATATAAAAGACACCAAATAGCCAAAGCAATCTTGAGAAAGAAAAACAAAGCTGGAGGAATCATGCTCCCTAACTTCAGACTACAGCTTCAAACAAAGCCGCGGTTATCTAAACAGGATGTTACTAGCATAAAACTAGAAATATAGATCAGTGAACATGACGGAAAGAGATAAACCCATGCACTGATGGTCAACTAAACTATGACAAAGGAAGCAAAGGCAAGAATATACAATGGAGAAAAGACAGTCTCTTCAATAACTGGTGCTGGGGAAACTGGACGGTTACATGCAAAAGAATGAAATTAGAATACTCTCTCTAATACCATACACAAAAACCAATTCAAAGTGGATTAAAGATTTAAATGTGGGAGTTCCTGTCATGGCTCAGCAGTAACAAACCCAACTAGTGTCCATGAGGATGCAGGTGTGATCCCTGGCCTTGCTCAGTGGGTCTGGGATCCGGCACTGCCACAAGCTGTGGTGTAGTTCACAGACGTGGCTGGGATCCCACATTGCTGTGGCTGTGGTATAGACTGGCAACTACAGCTCCAATTTGACCCCTAACCTGGGAACTTCCATATACCATGGGTGAGGCCCGAAAAAGAGGGAAAAAGATCTAAATCTAAGACCAGATAACATTAAAACTCTTAGAAGAAAAGCACAGGCAGAATACTCTCTGACATAAATCACAGCAGTATCTTTTTTGATCAACCCTCTAAAATAATTAAAATAAAAACAAAAATAAACATACAGGACCAAGTTAAACTTAAAAGTTTTTGTACTGCATAAGAAATCATAAACAAAATGAGAAGACACATACAGAATGGGAGAAAAACTTTGCAAACTCAACATCTCAAAAATACACAAATGGCTCATCAGCTCAATACTAAAAACCAAAACAAAACAACCTAATCAAAATGTGCACAGGATCTAAATAGATATTTCTCCAAAGAAGACATACACATGGCCAAAAGACACATGAAAAGATGCTCAATATCACTAATTATCAGAGAAAGCAAAACTACAATGAGCTATCACTTCATACCAGTCAGAATGGACATCATCAAAAGGTCTACAAACAAATGCTAGAGAGGGCATGGGGAAAAGGGAACCCTCTTACATTGTTGGTGGGAATGTAAACTGGTACAATCACTATGGAGAACAGTACAGAGTTTCCTTAAAAAACTAAATGTAGAACTACCATATGATCCAGCAATCCCACTCCTGGGCACCTACCCAGAGAAAATCTTAATTCAAAAACATATATACACCCCAATGTTCAGTGCAGCACTATTTACAATAGCCAAGACATGGAAGCAACCTAAATGTTGCTTTATCTATCAAGAGAGGGATGGATAAAGATGTGTTACATGTATACACAATGGAATATTACTCAGCTATAAAAAAGAATGAAATAATACCATTTACAGTAACACAGATGGATGCAGAGATTATCATACTAAGTAAGTCAAAGACAAACATGAGATCACCAATATATGGAATCAAAAAAAAAAAAGAGATGCAAATGAACTTATTTACAAAACATAGACAGAGCCACAAATCTCAAAAACAAATTTATGGTTACCAAAGGGAAAACATGGGGAGAAGGGATAAATTAAGAATTTGGGATTAACATATGTACACTACTATATATAAAACAGACAACTAACAAGGACTTACTTATAGTACAGAGAATTCTAGTCAATATTTTCTAGTAACCTATATGGGGAAAAAAATCTGAGAAGGACTGAATATATGTCTATGTATAACCGACTCACTTTGTGTACACCTGAAACTAACACAGTGTACATCAACTATACCCCAATTAAATTTAATAAATATAATAAAGCTTTTCCCATTATTATAAACAAACACACCTTCAAAATAGTTAAAATAGTATTTCTACCTGATATAGTGACTGGGAGAATTCAATGATACATTGAGTGTAAAGAGACTGGTGAGTACTTTACACATATATGATCAATATCTATTATTAATACTGAATCATGTTTTAACAAAAATATTGCTCTTATTTATCTACCAAAAGTACTAGAAATATCTTTAGTTTTATCTCAAGGAATGAATCAAAGGGAAAAACCAAATTAACTTCTGTTCCTTTTTAGATATCTAAGTACATAATTAACTTGTTGTTAGGTATAGAGCAATAGAAGCACAAAGCTGAATAGTAGGCAAGACAGTGGTAAATATTTGAAGATACCTGACAAAGGTGACTTTCATTTTAGCGAATTCTAATTAATAAAGTAAATGACAGGTAACTCACAAAATAAAAAACACATATGGCTAATAACATGTGAAAAGAAGTTCAACTTCACTGATCAATTAAAATAAATAATCAAATTAAATTTCTGAACTATCCTTTCTTGAGCATGAGACTAGTAGGTGCCAAGATAATCAAAACCAGGAGTTCCCGTTGTGGCTCAGCAGTAACGAATGCAACTAGTATCCATGAGGATGTAGGTTTGATTCCTGGCCCCACTTAGTGGGTTAAGGATCCAGCATTGCTGTGAGCTGTGGTATAGGTCACAGACACAGCTCGGATCTGGCATTGCTGTGGCTATGGTATAGGCCGGCAGTGGCAGCTCCAATTCAACCACTAACTTAGGAACCTCCATGTGCCTCAGGTGTGCCACCCCACACTGAAAAGATAATCAAAACCAAGGTATTAATTATTTTGTACCAATAAGGATGAAGAAAAATAGGCACCTATTTACAAGTGAATGGCTCTACCCCTTTTGGAATGTACCCTTATTAAAAATGTAAATGTTTATGAACCACCAAATTCTTTTTCTAGACATTAACTCTACTGAATAGGTTTATAGATGTGTAGATACACATATTATCTAACACAGAGAGTATTTAGTGTGTCCTTCCCCCTTTCTCATTTATCTTCTGGATTAAAAAACAAAAATATTCTAAATATTTGTCAACAGGAGGATCAGATAAATTCTTACATACAATGAAGTATAACAGACGCTGAAAATAATTTTATATAAGTACCTACAAGTAAGTGGAAAAAAAATTCACTGTTGGACTCTTTCTATCCAAAAAGAGAGTTATTTATAAAATAAATCTCAGTAGTTACACCAATCACCTGTGCCTTCTAGACCAGAGGACAGCAAGCTTTTTTGTAAAGGGCCTGACTGTATTTTAGACTTCAAAGCCCATATGGTCTGTCACAACTACTCAACTCTGTCATTACATGATAAAAGCAGCCATAGAAAATAAGTAAACCAAGGAGCCTTGCTATGTTTTTAACTATGGTTTAAACTATGTTTGCAGGCACTGAAAAAATAAATTTCATATAATTTTCAACTGTTAAAATATATACTTTTTTTTTTTTTTTTACTATTTGCAACTATTTAAAAATGTAAAAATTATTCTTAGCTCACAAGCCATACCATAAAAACAGGTAGCAGGCTGTAATTTGAGAACCTGTTCTAGTATATAAAGTACCTATAGGATTCATTTATTGAATGTTTACTGAATACAATTTGTTACACACTACTGACAACAGGGACACAGCAAGTAAAAAGAAGACCTGCTCCCTGCCCTCAAGAAACTTAAAAGACTATCAATTTACAGCACATATTAAAGGAAAATCACTTGCAGCATAAAATTGTCATAGTTTCATTCACTTACACTTATAAGCTCTAAAATAAAATATCTTAAGCTAGATGCACCAAAAAAGAAAAGACTTGAAAATGCTAACACCTAACCTATTATAAATAAATGACAAAGCTAATAACAAAAATTTCAAGGAACACAATGTCCCCAGGCAATAGCTACACAACATATTGTTACAAGTGTATTTGAACTTCCCTTTATTTCTTAATAACTGTCATGCTTAAGTCCTACAAAGCAGACAAAAAGTGAAATATTAAGTAAGCTGGTCATATAGAATATCTTTTATACATCTTTTGTATCTAAAAAACATTATCAAAAGAAAGCAGATTTTCACATCAATCCCTTCACTTCTCCATCACTTTCTTTAGGTTGTATACACCACACTTTGGGTGCTAGAGAAGTCGCACCAAAGAAATCAGAGCAAACCTAAAACAATTATAAAGATGGAAAGTAGTCTGATTTGGGAACACATTTACAGAAAATCCTTAGCCAAACAGGATATTAGTATAAAAAAATTAGTCGATGATAATTTGGGAATAAAAACTCTGACCAATTAAAATGATATAATTTTTTAAATCTCAAATTTACAAAAGCACTTATGCAACCAACTTACATTAAAATCAAGAAGGGCATCCATTTGATTTTGAATAATTGGTACAGTTTTTAGGAGTTTTTCTGTGTTCATTGTTCTCATAACTCCATCAGCCCTGTTTATCAAAAAGAAAAAGGCAAACAATTAAATTTGTTATAAAAGTGACATTTCTAACTCCCATCTGGTTCTCTATTTAAACAGAGAACAAGCTGGTTTGAAACATCACCTGTTGTTAAGTCATTATTGAACCTAAAACCTCAAGAAGAAATCATACCAAAAAACCCCCACAAAAACAAGAAACACCATATGCCCAATATCAAGGTGCTCATTTAAAACTAAGAAGATGTAAAACATGAGACATAAAAATAAAAACTTACATTATACAGCCAGGTTTACAGTATACTTTTTACATGAGAAAATCATCTGATCCTCACTCCACTCACATGAGTAAAGGACAGATTGACAGACTTTTTTTTTTAAGTGACAAATTTTAAAAAATAATTTGCCTCAAATCACTAAATAGGACACAATGTGGTCTGCAGCTGAACTCAAGTCTTGGTAATCACCATTTTATTTAAGGTATTTTATTCATGGCTCAAACCAAAATAAAATTGTTTTACTACAAAATAAAGGACAATGTTACCAAGTCATTCTAATCTGGCCATTAAAATAAGTGATACTTAAGAGGAATGGTTTTTAATAAAATATTCTGCTAAATATTTCCCCAAAAATGTCTTTAAATATTTCTTTACATATTTCTAAATATAGACAAATATTAGCAGTACCAAACAAACTAGAATTTTACAAAACTGATACCGAAAACACTAGATAAAGAGGTATTGGGGTTCAGGCACACAACAAACACTAAATCTTTGTCATATATCAGGCTCCATATTGAGTACCTGATGTATGTTTTTCAAATCCTCACAAAAATCCTACAGTCTTATCCTATTTTTTACGATGAAAAATTTTAGGTTCAGTGAGATTATAAAACTAAAGTCAGAAAACTAACTGATATTAGGGTCAGGATGTAAACCCTGGTGTATGAGTCTACAAATCAGTGCTCTCCATAAGCTTTCTTCAGAGTAAAAAGGCCCTTTCAAGAAACGTATAGGCTTTCCCTAATTTACAAACAACCTATACTTTAAAAAGGCTGCTCTAAGTTACCCCTTCAACCACAACCCCAGATACCAGAAAAATAATTAAGCAATGAAAAGCAAAAACAGTGCTTTGAGGGACAAAACATGAGTTAAAAGAATAAACACGGAACTACCTTAAGCAGGCAATTATTGACCAGCTTTAGCCCAACAACTCTCCCAAATAAGATAAGTTAACCCACTGGCACCTATATGCTCTCAAGTACTAAACTATACTGACTGGTAGCAGCTGCTGGAGTTTGGGATAAGGACAACACTCCCTCTTTGTAACCTTTTCTTTATTCTCACACACATCACACTCCCATTTTATTAGTCACTGTGAGTATCCTTTTAGTTCTCCCTCCCTCTTCTTGCTGAAGTAACTTTTTGACCTTATCACTTCCCCTCCATCACAGAAGGCTTGAACACTGGCTCAGTTTTTCTTGGTTAACATCATCATCTTATATGCACAACAAATCCAACATCTTGATCTCAAAGTCCCTTAACCATAATTTCTATTTTCATAATCAGATCCTGACCTTACTGTCCCTGCCAAGCACATTATTCCCACCCCTTGCCCCTCCCCCGCACCATGAGAAAAAGACAAAATTCAGACACCTCATCCTATGACAATAACCTTTTAACTTTCCAGCTGCCTTGGTATTCCCCCATGGCAAAAACTATCTGACTTGATCATACACTTCACTCTATCTACCCCCCACCACTATCCACATTTGATCTCTTTTCACTTTTCCTTCTTTCATCTACCTTATGATTCCACAGATCATTATTATACTCCTCTGCAAATACCCTTTTGCACCTCTTATTCCTTTGCAGTCACCTGGCAAACTCCTAATCCTAAGTGAGCACACTTTTACCTTCCCCATGCCTATACACTACACATGCAGCTGAATGCCTGTAAAGAAAACTGAGAAACTGGTAAAACTACAAATTCTTGATCATCAACCTCAAATGGGGCCTCAGCATTGCCAGCAAACCTCTTAGCCTGTCCAGTGAGTTCCTTCTGAGTACTTTCAAACCACCTTCTCCCACCTGTCCTTCCCCGCCTCCCATACCCAACAACAAGCTCTCGCTCAGCTCGTAACTCTCAAATACTCCATTCAGAAATAGAAAATGACAAAAAGAGATAGACCATTTTGCTGCCAAAACTACATCTATCTGGTCTGCTCCTATTACAATGGAGGAAGTCTATTTCTTTCTGTCAAATGTAAATACCACTCACACAGGTCTTCCAGGTCCCACTCCGTCACAATCTTTGGCTGTCTTCTTTTAACACAGCACTGTCCCATAAAATTATTTGCAATGGTCTAAATGTTCTACACCTGCGCCATTCAATATGGTAGCTACTAGTCACATGTGGCTACTGAGTATCTGAAATGTGGCTGATGCAACTGAGGAAATGGCAGTTTTGATTTTATTTCATGTTAAACAGCCACACATGCCAAGTAGTTACTACACTGGACAATGGAGCTCATTAATCTCCTTTATACAAGACCATTCCCATCAACATGCAAGCCAAGATCATCACATTTTAAACACACACACACACACACGCACTAACCCCATAATTGCATTTGGCTACCACTTCTACTGCAGAGACAAGCATAACTCTTAAAATAAGAGTTGCCACTACCTTGCTTTTCATTCATTATTCCATTCACTACAGTATAAGCACCATTCCTACTTCCCCATGCTTTTCTATTGGGTACTTGTTAACATTATCTCACTAGACCTATCAACATCATTCAGAAGTTCCCCTCATTTGTCTAATATTCTACTCTTGTAGCTCTCCCTATATCCCTTACCCCTTGTTTTCTTCCTACTACCACTTTTCAGTCTCTTTTGTTGGCTCTACATCCTCTGTTGCTTCTCTAAAGCAGATGCTGTGGGAGTTCCCGTCGTGGCGCAGTGGTTAACAAATCTGACTAGGAACCATGAAGTTGCGGGTTCGGTCCCTGGCCTTGCTCAGTGGGTTAAGGATCCGGCGTTGCCGTGAGCTGTGGTGTAGGTTGCAGACGCGGCTTGGATCCCGCGTTGCTGTGGCTCTGGCGTAGGCCGGTGGCTACAGCTCCAATTCGACCCCTAGCCTGGGAACCTCCATATGCTGCAGGAGCGGCCCAAGAAATAGCAAAAAGACCAAAAAAAAAAAAAAAAAAAACTGGAGTGTTTGACAAAAAGAAAATGAAAGGGCCGATGTTTAATACAAGCAAATGAAAAGACAAATCTACAGGCAATTTACTGGCTCCATTTTTCATAAAA
Organism: Sus scrofa; assembly: GCF_054392235.1. Taxonomy (NCBI): domain Eukaryota; kingdom Metazoa; phylum Chordata; class Mammalia; order Artiodactyla; family Suidae; genus Sus; species Sus scrofa. The sequence goes on from NC_139391.1 coordinate 19,930,626, forward strand.
CCATTTAATGTTCTGTTTACAAACTCACCTAGACATCTTTTCAAAGACTATTAAACATCTATTACATTTAGACACTGTGGAAAGTCCTAAAGATATGACTATGTATAAGACTATATTGTCTTCATGGATGGGACAATGTCATATAAAATCTAACAGAAATAAGACTTCCTTATTCCTCAAAGAAATGAGGATTGAGTGAATTCTTGAAGAATGGCTAAGAATTGGCCATAACAACATACAAAAGGGCTTTATAAAAGAAGTGAGCATATGTTTGGAGTTCCTGTTGTGGTGCAGTGGTTAATGAATCCGACTAGAAACCATGAGGTTGAGGATTCAATCCCTGGCCTTGCTCAGTGGGTTGAGGATCCAGCCATGAGCTGTGGTGTAGGTTGCAGACACAGCTCGGATCCAGCGTTGCTGTGGCTCTGGCGTAGGCCAGCGGCTACAGCTCCAATTGGACCCCTAGCCTTGGGAACCTCCATATGCCACACAAGTGCCCCTATAAAAGGCAAAAAGACAAAAAAAAAGTATATGTAAGTGAAAAGTCATTTAACCATACTGGATAATAATTCATTTTGATATTGAATGTCTATTTTCTATTAAAAATTACAGTCAGTCTCCACTTCACTTTTTTCACACCAAGATATATTCTAAATGAATCAACAATTTAAACATAAAATATGGAATCCATAAAAATATCCAATGGGAACATGAATAGCTAATCGATCATTTTGAGATAGAAAAACCAACTCTAAATTTGCTTAAAAGACAACAGCCATAAAAATAATAATTTTGATCACATATTTTAAAGTTTTAATAATGCTAAAAAAGGGGGAATATTTTTAACCCGTGACAATTTATTTTTCTAATACATCAAAAGTTCATGTTAGTTTGCCATGTACTAATAAATCATAAGCATTATATACAACATATTTAATTCTCACAAAAATTTTATTAATAAATAAGTGCTAAAAACATCACCATTTTACAGAAGAAAAGATACTGACAGATGAAATAACCTGGAGCTTAAGTCAAGGCTTCCCAAATGTGCCACAATATACTACTATGGTAAATATGGGTTATACGTATGCCAAGACATTAATCCCTAACCCTTCAGCCTCAAGAAGTCTTCTCCATGTAACCCACTGTCCTGTATAAATAACCTCAGTTTGTGTGACACAATGTGGAAAAAGTTGGCAATCTGATGGATAAGTAATAAAAGATATTTGTTCTAAGGGAAGAGACACTGAAGTATTAAGGGTACAAGCTGAAAAAAAGGCATGAGGTAACTAATCCGCTCTTAAATGGATTTAAAGTGTGCAAACTCACATACACACAGAATAACTATGCAAATGTGACAAGATGTTTAAATTTGGTGAATCTGAGTAAAGTGTATGAGTCATCTATATTATTCTCCCAACATTTCAAGACGTGAAATTACTTCAAAATAAAATTATTTTTAAAAAGTTACCAAGCTGGCTGAAAAATCCCTCATCTAACTGGAGTGAAACTATAAATCAAACCTAGATTTATCTGACTAAACAGCCTATGAACTCTTAACAAAATAGAGAAGAATTTTAAAAACCGAATCGAGGAGTAAGCAAAGCACATTGAAAGGCAATTAACAAATCATGGATAGCATTTTGGAAAAGACAGAGGATAAATATAACTATTCAATAACTAGTCAATCAACCAATATAAAATGAATGCCTAATCAGATATCTTCATGATGATGAAAGAATAGTGTTATTATAACTCTTATTAAATAATTTGAATGAAATGAGAATACTCTCTAACACCATACACAAAAATAAACTCAAAATTGATTAAAGACCTGAATATAAGACCAGATACATTAAAACTCTTAGAGGAAAACATAGGCCAAACACTCTCTGATATAAACCACAGCAATATCTTCTCAGATTCACCTCCTAGAGTAATGAAAATTTAAAAATATAAACAAACAAATGGAACCTAATTAAACTTAAAAGCTTTTGTACAGCAAAAGCAACCATAAACAAAATGAAAAGACAACCTACGGACTGGCAGAAAATATCTGCAAATGATGCTACCAAAAAGAGATTAATTTCCAAAATATACAAACTGCTCATACAGCTTAATATAAAAAAAAATAAACCCAATCAAAAAATGAGAAGACCTAAATAGATATTTTTCCAAAAAAAAAAAAAAGACAAAAAACACAGATGGCAAACAGGCACATGAAAAGATCCTCAATATCACTAATTATAAGAGAGATGTAAATCAAAACTACAATAAGGAATCACTTCACACCAGTCAGAATGATCATCACTAAAGAATTTACAAATAATAAATGCTGGAGAGGGCTCGCAAAAAAGGGAACCCTCCCATACTATCGGTGGGAATGCAAATTGGTGTAGCCACTACGAGAACAGTACGGACGTTCCTTAAAAAAACTAAAAACAAGAGTTACCTTATGATCCAGCAATCCCACTCCTGGACATACATCTGGAAAAAAACTATAATTCAAAAAGATAGAGAGGAATTCCCATCGTGGCTGAGCCGTAATGAACCCAACTAGTATCCATGAGGATCCGTGTTTGATCCCTGACCTCGCTAGGTGAGTTAAGGATCTGATGTTGCTGTGACCTGTGGTGTAGGTCGCAGACACAGCCTGGATCCCATGTTACTATGGCTGTGGTGTAGGCCAGCAGCTGTAGCTCTGATTCGATCCCTAGCCTGAGAACTTCCATATGCCACGGGTGTGGCCCTTATAAAAAAAAAAAAAAAAAGATAGGGAGTTCCCATTGTGGTTCAGTGGGTACAAACCCAACTAGTATCCATGAGGATGTGGGTTTGATTCCTGGCCTCACTCAGTGGGTTAAGTATCCAGTGTTGCCATGAGCTGCAGTATAGGCTGCAGATGCAGGCTGGATCCCACACTGCTGTGGCACAGGTCAGCAGCTGCAGCTCCAATTCCCCCTAGCCCAGGGAACTTCCATGTGCTACAGGTACAGCCCTAAAATGCAAACAAAACAAACTAAACAAAAAAGGAAAGAAAAGATACATACACCAGTGTTCATAGCAGCACTATTTACAAAAGCTAAGACATGAAACAACCTAAATGTCCGCTGACAGGGGAATGGAAAAGAAGATAATGTATACACAAAGGAATATTACTCAGCCACAAAAAAGAATGAAATAATGTAATTTGCAGCAACATGAATGGACCTAGAGATTACCATGTTAAGTAAATGAAAGACGAATATCATATGATATCAGTTTTATATAGAATCTTTAAAAATGATGTAAATTAACTTATTTACAAAACAAACATAGACTCACAGACAGAAAACGAACTTATGGTTACCAAAGGGGATGAGGTTGGGGGGGCTTAAATTACAAGTTTGGGATTAATGATATACACACTACTATATATAAAACTATATATAATCATGTTGCAACAGAAGAAAGGGTGGGGGAAAAATGTAATTGTAATGTATACATGTAAGGATAACCTGACCCCCTGGCTGTACAGTGGGAAAATAAAAAAAATTATAAAAAAAAAAAACTATATATAAGATAGATAATCAACAAGGACCTACTGTAAAACACAGGGAACTATATTCAGTATCTTGTAAAAACCTATACTGTAAAATAATCTGAAAAGGAACTATGTGCATGCACACAAGAGTACATAACTGAATCACTTTGCTATACACCTAAAACAAAACATTGTCAATTAACTACACTCCAACTTTTTAAAAATAGATTTTTTTTTTTTTTAAAAAGAAACAGTCTGGCTAGTCTTCAAAAAGCAAAACATAAGTGCTACCATATGATCCAATAATTCTAGTCCTAGGTATGTACCCAAGAAAACTGAAAATATAATCCACAAAAACTTATACACTAATGCTCACAGCAGCATTATTCCTAAGAGCCAAAAACTAGAAACCATTCAAATGCCTACCAGCTGATGAGTAAAGAAAATGTAGTATAAAACTATAAAAGACAATATTATTTAGCCATAAAAAGGAATGAAGTATTGAAACATGCTTACAATAAGGAAGCTACAACTTGAATACCTTATGCTAAATGAAAGAAGCCAGACACAAAGGGCCACATAATGCATGAGTTCATTTGTATGAAATGTTCAAAACAGGCAAATCCATAAAGATAGAAAGTAGATTTGTGGTTGTCAGGGTTTAGAGGGAGAGGAAAACGGGAAGCAATAAAATGATTTGGGATGACAGAGCAGTGACAATGCACCACTTTGTAAATACACTAAAAACCTATTTAATTGTACACTTCAGAAAGGTGAATTTTATGTTGTATGAATTCTACCTCAAAAAAGCTGTTGTGAACCTTAAAAGAACTTTAAAAATCTTAGTGCAAAAAGTATATGATATACTTCGAAGAAGAATAAAATTCATCTTTTAAAATTGGTCTGAAATTCCATAATTCATAATCAGTAATTCCTATAACTTATGTTTTAAAACATTCAAATCTATTAGATGTCAAAAAAAGGGACAAAGAAAGCTTAACTTACCCTCTTTTCACTTTTGTGAAATCAAATGCAACTTGTCTGTATGAAACTGCTTTTTCATTTAGATACCTACTATACCGCCTAATAAATGTAGACATGTCATATCCTATAAGAAAAGAAATAAAAAATGGTTTCATAAATTATTAAAACGCCAATTTGCTTAGAAAGCCAACTCATTTCTTCCACTGGCCATAATGTCTCGACATCCACCCTCAATTTAGTGATGTAAATTAAGTGACACTGAAATCTCTAATATGTTTAAAGTATATCATGTGGCTTAGAAACCCCACCACCACCTAGAATTTCACTAAAATAATAATTCTACTTTACTTCTGACCAACATTCCTCTTTCACTTATCAGGAATTAGAAAAATATGTTTTCTCACACTTCTTTTTTTTTTTTTTTTTGGTCTTTCTGTCTTTTCCAGGGCCACACCTGTGGAATGTGGAGGTTCCCAGGCTAGCAGTCTAATCAGAGCTGTAGCTGCCGGCCTACGCCACAGCCACAGCAACATGGGATCTGAGCCACGTCTGCGACCTACACCACAGCTCATGGCAACGCTGGATCCTTAACCCACCGAGCGAGGCCAGGGATCGAACCCGCAACCTCATGTTCCTAGTCGGATTCATTAACCACTGAGTCATGATGGGAACTCCAAAAAAATGTTTTCTCACACTTCTTGATAACCTCCTAACATTCTATGGAACTACAACCCTCAAATCATTGATTTAATAACCTTCATACTTAAGAATCTTTAATTGCATATTATTTAGAACAACCATAATTTATGTGGGCCAACATTATAAGCAATGAAGAAAATTACTGCACAGTACAATGAAAGAAATGGCAATATGCAAGTTAAGGTATAATAAAAAATAATTACATGAATGTTTTCAACAAAACTTTCCTAATGTTTTGTTTTATCGCCAATCATAAGATTTGAAAACTTCAGCAACATAAAATCTAATTAATATTGTTTAAAAAAACAAAACAAAACAAAATTTGTGTTTTAGCTATTGCCCAGCTGAAGGAAGTCTACTATATTTTGCTCCTGTCAAAGCAGGTCTACTCTATTTTAGTTCATCGTCATCTAATAAATTTAACTTTAATTGATGGTCTCTAATACTTTAAAGACAATATCAAAACAATCTCCCAAAAGTAAAGTGACTGAATTTAACAAAACCACCAATTAATTTATTCAGAAATTATTTCTTCAGTGGCTACTAATTTGCCACTGGAGAAAAATCAGTGAACAAAAAAAAAAAAAAAAAATTACTGCCTTCAGATATTCTCACAGCTACTAGTGTATTTTATAAGGTATTACATACCACATTCTTCAGATCTCTTTAATAAGATTGTTCCCTCTAATCCTCTTTATTCCATCCTCCCTAACAGGGAAATGTCTCTTATCCATCAAGGCTCAATCTCTGAAACTCTGCCTCATCTCTTCGTGCTCCCATATTAATCTTACTCCAAGTACAGCTCAAAGCTATTAGATGTACACAATGTCTATCTCAGTAGACCAGAAGCTTGTTTATATTATACATACCTAGTATAACACTCAGTATGTATTTAATAAAACACACAAGACTCCATCCAACAAAATACATTAGCAATCAAAATTACTTTTCAAAAATACCATTGAATTATATGCTTTTAATGATCATTTCAGTCTTATTTTTAAAATCTCTTTAGAAAATGCTTTAAATAAAAGCCTAAAAATTGTTTCTCTACATAAATGAAAGCCTTAAAACCTAACCCCTAGAAGTACTTAGTTTTCATCTTAAGAAAGTAGAAAATGAGTAGTTAGTAAGACAGAAAAAAACCCACTTGGACATATGCATATATTCTGCTCTAGAGTAGTGGCTTGAATAGTATTTTCCATACACTCTTAAAGTTCAAATTAACTGAATAAGGGGGAAAGCAGAAATAAAAAGATGAGCAGGCAGAGTTTTTTCCAGGTCCTGGAAAACAGAGCAGCTCCAGTTTCATCTGTTATATATATCCAGCTTCTATTTAAGATTTTATTTGAAAATTCTAAACTATTTAGAGCATTACATCTCGCATTAACATAAAATCAATCTTAGAACATTTGGTCCAAAGCATAGATTACTGACTTTCCAAAATCTCTGGAAGACTGGGTATTCAATTCATTCCAATTAATATTTCCATCTGCCAAAAGTAAATAAGTATTGAAATGGACAGTTCCTAAACACAAACACAGCTAGCCACTAAATTCCAAAGATTTTATCTCCACAAAAGCCTCAATTCAGGCCCTCATTAACCCTCTTCTAGAGAGCCAAAATGATGACCAGAGCAGTCTCGAGGTCTTTAGAGCTTTATTCACTCTAATGCAGTCTGTACTAAGCTGTGGTGCTTTCTTTATAATACACACACACACTCCTCCTCTCCCCTCAACTCAAAAGACTGATGGTTTCTCACTGCACTATAAAAATCCTAACTCTATCAAAATCTTCTGTGCATGATTTTGGCTCCGAAAATTTCTTGAGGGCTATCTGCAACTACATGTTCTCCAATCATCACTCTACATTCTATTCACACTCACTTGCTCTGTAACTCTCCCTGAACGTACTCCATGTTCTTTTGCGTCTATGTACATCTATGTACCTTTGCTTAAGCCAACTCATGTCTCCATCCATATTTCAGAGCACTGCACAAATCTCACCTTCTCTAAAGATACTTCCCAGACTGAACCTTATTGCTGAATATTCCCAAGTCCTTTGGCATATCCTTTATGAGGCTCTTCCTAGAGTTAACACTCTATAATGCTCCTGGTCTAGTTTTAGACATAAGTATAACAGATCTCATTAAGACAATACACATGGACAGGTACAATAGCAGATTGTAGTGATTTCAAGTTAATTAAAAGTAAAACAAATAAAATAACAAGTGAGTATCAAAGAGCAATTCATCTGAGTAACATATTATACCTACCTTTACTACTATAACGTATGATATCCCCAAATACATTTCTTGGAATAAAGCATAGAATAATAACGATACCAATGAAAGCAGATACCTACATAGTGTTTCCTATGTGCCAAGCATCAGTCTAATAAACACTTTATATTTATTAAGCAGGATAAGTTTCATAACAATTCTATAGTGTGAGTGCTATCATTATTTCTTATTTTACAGATGCAGAGAGGTAACGTGACTTGCTCAAGTTTATGCTGCTGGTAAGTGATAGAGACAGGATTCAAACCCAGGCACTCCAGCTCCAGAATCCATCTTTTCAAACCACTACCCTATACTGTCTGTCAAAGAGTTTTACGTGTCAAGCAGTGAAGTCAATCTTAATCACATTTAAAGACAGTTTTTCCTTCCCTACAACCATCACTAAAGCATGATATTCCTCCATAACACACATTCTAAAGGACGGATTCAACTCTGCAGTAATCCCCGAATGGGTCACTCTCAATTCTCTACAATGAATAAGTTGTCTTTACCTTGCAATCCACTTTTATCCAAAAAATTGCTTAAGTTAAACAATGTGTTTCTTGAAGCCAAATACTGAATAAAACGCTGAGGGGGAAAGAAAACAAATAATTTAAGTCAAATTTAAGTACTGGCATCTAAGAAAATCTTATTTAAAAATCAGGGGAGAAAGTGATGGTTAACACACTCCATTAATCTTATAGTTTAAATCTGTCATCTTTAGCTTTCCTGTTATCAAACCCAAAAATGTAATAACATGTTTTTCCACTAGCATGCAGGAATTTATTAAAGCCTAATGCCCACAGCTATGGTGTAAAAGTTAAAAGAAAAAGAAAAAGGTACTTTTAAACAAACTAGAACCAATAAATCTGGCTTTACTAGAGCATATTACAGCTATAGCCAATCATATTCAGGTGGCACCTTTATATTAAACAGATACTTGGTGATCCGAATTTTTATGACTTTAAGATACATATCTATTTGTAATCATACAAGAGTACGGTATTACAGACATCCTCTTACTCACTGTACAGATTAAACACATTACCATAGTCATTTTAGATCCCCTTACAGAATCTAATTACAGACACATGCCTTCAATCTCATTGCCTTCCTTCCCTCCCTCTTCAGAGGCATTACTTTTCTGAAGTAGATTTATATCACTCCCACACACATTTTCATTATTTTAAACTGTACATAATTATTTTCTACTTTAAATTTACAGAAGTATCATACCATACTTATTCTTTCCAATGTGCTTTTTAACAACTTCTTCCCAAGAATTATCCATTTAATATATGTACATCTAGTTCATTCATTTTAAACAATGTTCTAGTATTTCAATAAACTACCCTATCATTATATATCCATTTCTTTATGGATATTTAAGTTCTTTCCAATTTCACTGTTATTAATAATATTTCACTGACATCTTTGTATTGATCTCTACTGCAAGAATACAAGAGTTTCTCAAGATACTTAAGGTTGAACTGTTGGGCCAGCCTATGTTCATCATCTCAAAATACTGTCAAAACAGTCCTCAAATGGCTTACCATAAAACTCTACTTTAACTTCCCTTTACATACAACCTCTGAAACAGCTAAAGCAACTCCTTTCAATTTCCTTTAAAAGGATTACCTTTTTTTGTAAACGTATGCAGAGGGTTACTACCAATTTTATGTACACTATCACTTCCCTGACTCAATCCTGCTGCTCATCTGAGATCATGCCAAACTAACCAGAATTTTGAAAAGCAATCTGTAAATTTATGACCCATGTTTCATCATTTATCCTAAAACAACCTGTTTGAAAAAGGTGTTAAAATATCCTAAGATAGTATTATACTCTATGATTTTCATAAGTTTTGATAATTCTTTTTCTGTGGGGGCCTGCCTATGCATAATAAGATATTTAGCATGCCAGTAGCCTCTACCTACTACATGCCAGTAGCATCCCCTCCAGTTGTGACAAGTCCCCTGGGGGTGAAAATCGCCTCCTCCCCTTGCCCTATTTGAGAACCACTGTTTCATGGAATTTCCATCAACATAGGTTACTGAAATCCTATGCATGTTCTCTCACAAACTAATAACAATTGCCAATGAAAAAACCTGAAGACTGTACAAACCAGCAAAAAAAAAAAAAAAATGAGAAGAGCATAAGATTTGTCTTAGCTGAAGGGAAAGAAGAGTTTCATCTAGGAGTTCCCGTCGTGGCTCAGTGGTAAACCCAACTAGGATACATGAGGATGTGGGTTTGATCCGTGGGTTTGATCCCTGGCCTCGCTCAGGGAGTTAAGGATCCAGCATTGCCCCGAGCTATTGGTGCAGGTCACAGACATGGCTCAGATCCTGTGTTGCTATGGCTGTGGTGTAGGCTGGCAGCTGTAGCTCTGATTCGACCCCCAGCCGGGGAACTTCCATATATGCCACAGGTACAGCCCCAAAATGCAAAAAAAAAAAAAAAGAGTTTAATCTAAAAACCACATTGAAACACTACCTTTCTCTTCCTGTCAGGCAACTGTGATGGCAGTCAACTTTCTGTTTGTCTTTATAAGGGTTTGCTTCTGGTACTATCGCCTTAGCCACTACTGATAATTTTCATCTTTATCCAGCATATCTGGTTATACCTGTTGTTTTCTTTTTAAAGAATAAACTACATATTAAAAAAAAAATCTAAGAAATACATGTAAGCCTGAAATTCCTCTGAATAAATGATCATGATCTTAGGTAAATATATTCCTGATAAAAACAGAAACTATTATCCTAGTTAAGATCAAAATGTTTGAAGCTAGTATAACCAAATTTTTCTGTTGACTCTGTACACTGCTAATAATGAATTAGAAAGCAACTGAAAACATATGTCCTAAAAATGGTCATGGTGTGTTACCTAAGTAATCATATTTCAGGTAACACTTCTGGATGATTTTTAAAACTTAAAAATTACAAATAAAATCATTCAATGTAATGCCGTAACAATGAGTAACTAACCAGAAAACTAAATTTCCAGCAAAGGGAAGAGTAAAGAAAATTGTGGAACATATAATCAATTATGTAGTCATTAAAGATGATAAATACAAAGAACACAACATGGAGATGCTTATTAAGATGTGATATATAAGAAAAGTTAAATATAATATTTTATCTAAATTATGATTATAGCTACAAAAAAACACTTTTGGACAAGACCAGAAGGGAATACCAAAACATGCAACAAACTGTTGCAATGTAAGAGTTGTGGGCAAATTTCTGCTCCAATTCTGAGCTTGAATGATGTTCTATTTGGTATCTGTCGAAGCTGACAGCAGTCTCATGACTGAAAAATCCAAAGTAATGTGTAAAATAATGGATGTCAAAAAGTCATTATGCTCCCCAGTTTGACACCAATGAATAAAGTTCCTCCCCATCTCCATGGGAGCTATCTCCCAGCAACTAGCGGTTTACATTTTTCTAAGGCACATTCCAAGATATTAGATTTACCTAATTCCACTCAAATTTTCTTTTAAGCCAATTTAAAATTTTCCTTTTGATACAATTTTACAAGTCAGTATACTTGGCTTGGAAAATCACTTAAAAACTAAAAAATTAGGAGTTCCTGTCGTGGCTCAGTGGTTAACAAATCCAACTAGGAACCATGAGGTTTCAGGTTCGATCCCTGGCCTTGCTCAGTGGGTTAAGGATCAAGTGTTGCCATGAGCTGTGGTGTAGGTCGCAGAGGCAGCTCGGATCCCACATTGCTGTGGCTCTGGCGTAGGCCAGTGGCTACAGCTCCAATTGGACCCCTAGCCTGGGAACCTCCATGTCTCGGGATAGGCCCTAGAAAAGGCAAAAAGACAAAAACAGAACTCAAAAATTAGTTGTTAGGCTATTACAGAAAATAAGATGATACTTGCCAAACATTAAATTGTACAAGCTTATACATCTTATTTGCTACCCTTTAGGGCAACAAAGACTCTCAACACAACTCTCTGCTGAAGAAGGCATTCTTCTAACAGTCACTCTCAGCAAAATGCCATCTTAGTGTTAATATCACAGCCCTGAACTAGGCAAAGCTTCTACGGACAACTATATGAGATCAGAATGAAATCTTACTGGGCTATTTAAAAAAATGAATACAGACAATCTATACACAAAGGCCTGCAAAAACAAGTGCTACTTATAGAATCCATCTCTAGGCATTATTCTTTGCTTCTTAATCCCATTACTGAAGTCCTCTATGCTCTCACTCACTTTCTGCTTTCTGACTTAGAGGCCATCTCTCCTCAAGGTGTAGTGGGTCCACAATTATATTTCCGCATAAGTACCTTTCCTTTTTACCTGTATTTTTCAGTTGCTATAGCCATTCCTGAAGTGTCAGAGGGAGAAGCTGAAAAATCAGTCAACATACAAGCACACCTGTTAACCAAATATACTGCTTACCTCATTTCCATACACCATCAAATGATGAGTTGTAATGAGAGATTTGAAGACCACCACCCAACTACTGTTAGTAGTCCTTTCAAATAAACTGTCTGCCAACTGCGGGATATTCACATTCATCTCATTTGTGCACTGAATTAAGTCTGCAATATATTAAAAAAAAAAAGAAGATTAATTTACTCTGGCTTTCATTTATTGTTAATGTAAGATCTACATCCTATTGGGGTAAAGATCTAACAGAGTGGAACAACAATAGATAGTTTGGAGAAGTTGTTAAAAAAATCTCTCAGGAGAACAATTGAAATAGTACTTCTACCTGAGAAGTAAAGAGGGCATTGATTAATATCACATAATTGATCAATAATACCAAAGTAAATCAAACTCCCTTCACCTTCTGAGTATTTTTACTTATTTCAAAAGGAACTGTTTCAAAGCCTTGAGGAATTTTCAGTTCTCTCACTACTCATAAACCTTCAGAGTTACAACACTAATAATTTGCACATTAAAAAACCTTAAAAATTCCTATAAATGGAAGCATGAACGAGCTGAGTATCAAACACCCTTACTAATATCCTCCCCAGAATGCTGTGTTTGCATTAATAGAAAGATACAGCAGGTATGTGGTCTGTGAGTGGGAAGATTCTGTTTATATAAAATTCCCATTCTTTTCTCCCTTCAGTTCTGTTGAGTTAGCTCAGTTTTCACTTAATATCAACTACCTTACATTGACAAATAAAGCTGAAAATAAACTAAAAGTTTCACAGTGCAATAAATTTCCAAATAAAAAATGATCCAAGAACCATACTCAATTATTATTCGGAAAACAGTTAAAACACTGTAGGTTCTAATTTTATATTTCAAAATACAAATAAGTGTAAAGCATTACCATAAAGAGTCTAATATACAATTGTTTCAGCACCAAAACTGAAAACGAATTCCTTTTTCTTTTTTTTTTTTGTCTTTTCTGGGGCCGCATCCATGGCATATGGAGGTTCCCAGGCTAGGGGTCTAACCGGAGCTGTAGTCGCTGGCCTACTCCACAGACATAGCAACAGGGGATCCAAGCCGCGTCTGTGACCTACAGCACAGCTCATGGCAACGTCGGAGCCTTAACCCACTGAGCAAGGCCAGGGATCGAACTTGCAACCTCATGGTTCCTAGTTGGATTCGTCAACCACTGAGCCACGACAGGAACTCCGAAAACGAATTCTTAATATGACTCAGGCTCACCTCCAATCTGCTTCAGAGATATAAGCAGCAAATTCAATGAAGAAAATACAAAATATGGTTCAATTTAGAGAATGAAGAGGAAGACCAAGAAATGAGTTGTTTTAAAATATGCATGAAACAAAATGTATAAATCCCTCAGTTATAACTACCATAAAAGGAAAAAATTATTTCTGCCTCATTAGCAGTTTCTCCACTTTTAATCCTCAATACCTAATGATGAAATATGAATTCAAGTGACCTAACTTGGCTGTGACTGCAAGAAACATAAATATAACTATGACCATACCTATAAGCCTTCAAAAATGTTTGTTCTAACAGGTCCAATTATTATACAAAGTAATATTTGATAAGCAAATGCATTTCAGATAAGCAGTCACCCTAGCAAACAAGGCTTGAAGAACAAAGCACCGAACAGAGTGCCCACAGAATGAAAGGCTTTCACAATTCAGACTACTTGCAACAAAAATTAAATAGTACATTCAACTCAGTTTGTACCATTCAGCCTCTGATATTTTACTTGAGGTCTTTTAGAATTTCATTTCTGCCTTCTCTGAAACTTCTTGAATAGCACTCTGTACCTGTATTACGGCAATTAATATACTGTGCTTGCCGTATTCCCAAAGCTAAAGTTTGCTGTGTCTCTCAAAACATAACGTACTGGGTGCAAGGCCTGCCTATGTCTTGCTCATTCTGAATCCTTTCAAACTTCAAGCATACTGGTCAAGTTCTGAATTTAATTATATCTCTAGCTTTTTTTTTTCTATCAATTTATCTATATTTTCTATATCCTTCCAGAAACTATCCTATCTTAAGCTATTCAATACTTTCTCACAATGACACTGATAGTCATTTTATTTTTTTTAGTCTTCAAAATTGAACCTATCAAAAAATTGTCACAATACCGCCCAAGGGTGTTCCTATCTGAATGCCTTTGTCCATAAACACTCCCTAGAGCCAATCAGTAACCAAGTCTCTTAAACTTCTAGCAATCCATCCTTCCCCTCTCCATCCCACTATCACTACCCAAAGCCAGAGCTGAAATCCTGTTTTTCCATAACTAGAAGTTACCACTTCGGGGAGCATGCAGAAATTGGGGAGAAAGATTATCATACTCTCTGCAGGGTTTTTCTGGCATTTAACATCATGGACAAGGGAGATTGTCAGGCAATGCACAATTAATACTGCAGAATTAAAAACTGCTCCAAGTGTCCACTGTGGCTTGGTGATAATGAACCCAACTAGTATCCATGAGGATGCGGGTTCAATCCCTGGCCTCGCTCAGTGGGTTAAGGATCCGGCGTTGCTGTGAGCTGTGGTGTAGGTCACAGACATGGCTCAGATCCTACATTGCTGTGGATGTGGTATAGGCCAGCAGCTACAGCTCCAATTTACTCCCTAGCCTGGGAACTTCCATATGCTTCAGGTATGCCCCCCGCCCCCCAAAAAACCTGCCCCACCTAACACTAACCCCACTGAGAAAATGCTGGACCGACTGTCCTCTTCACTTCTAAGGACATCTACTTTGGGGTTTCACCCACCCCACACTCCCAAACATTCTCTAAACTGGACAAAGAATGACCTATAACACAACACTGACTGTCACTGACTAATGTCAATGATGTCCCCACTGCTTACAGGATTGGCATACATTTCCTCTTTGTCAATATCCTCCTTGAATTTTGGCTTCCAACATGGAACCATTTTCCAGTTTTCTGTAAGGTACCTTGTTGCCTCACACCCATAACCTTCCATTCTTGCTTTTTCTTCAAAATGAATGACGTCTTCTCCTTTGTGAAATCATTCCCTCCACAGACTAAAGTACCTGCCACACAGTCACTAAAGCTGTCACATGATCCCATACTTTCACTATTGACTTCCACATCATTCTCTTCTACTAGATTGAGAGATCTTAAAAGGAACCACAAACACTTTTGTGAGTAATTTCACAGGGAGGTAAGTAAACTGCTAGATCAGTCAGACAGAACCTGATTTCAAATGAAGCCAACAACCACAGTATTTTATATTCTGTGTGTGTGTGTATATATATATATATATATATATATTCATTCTACCTACACTATATTCTCTTTGTGATCAGTTCTCTTCTCTGGACACTTTGCTTCAGTTACACTGATGTGTTCTTTGCAATGCCTCCCATCAACCAAGTACCCTCACCTCAGGTGCTCAGCGTGTCTGTTCCTTCTGCCCAGAACAGTCTTCTCCCAGAAACCCACATTTCTCTTACTCCTCAACTTTATTCCTACAGATCTCTGCTCAAATGACATCCTAGGCAGATGAACAGCTCTCAATATTAAAAATAATAAGGGCTTGCACTCTTTTTTACCTCCAAACCCTCACTATACCCCCTTATTCTGCTTTATTTCTCTCTCAAGCACTTATCATCACCTAACTTACTTTAATTAATGTCTTTGTCTCCTAATTAAAGTAATGTAGGCAGGGCTCTACTAAGTTCTCTGCTATATCCCCAAAGGCCTAGAATAGTTTAACGCATATAATGGCCACTCGTAGTTTTTCAATAAATATGTTCATTTTAGTATGTATATGGATAGTCCTAGCCGGACTTTTAAAAAACATTCAAAATGGCATTATTTAATACAAAGACTAAACCAAAAATCTACAACTCTTTGCGCAACCTGCTATTCCCAAAAGGCTGAAAAAACAAAGCTGAGCCTATTACAAATGTGAATACTTTCAAATTTCAAGTTAAAGAGGATCTAACAAATAATGGTATGAAAACTATACAGTATGCTTTAGAAATGACCACATAAAAACTAAAGGAAAACTCCAGAAGCCAAAATATAACACTTCACATATAACAGGAAAAATGAGACAGAGTACATGCATGAGTTCAGAGTGGATCAAATGCAAAAACCAAAGATATGCAAACATTATTGGGAGAAAAAAAATACTGCACAGTAACAAACTCTGCAGAACACTCTTCCCCCTAGTATTTGAACTCAACCAGTCATTTTCTCCACCTGTGATTCTTCTCTGAACAATGTTTCTACTTAACAGCAATAACTTGAAAGTGCTTCTAAGTCTGAGCTCCAAAATCTCAGGAAGGAAAATATTTTCCCCACCTCTAACCAAAAGCGAATCATTTCAAACAAGTTGAGCATAATATGGGAATCTTGATAGCTACTGCTTTTCTCATTCTCAATCCAGATCTCATTTCTCAAAAAGCACAAACTTGGTGCTTGGCATTAAACTTCCTTTACCAATCAAAAGGCTTCCGAAGTAGAAACACATTTTGTATTTTATTTTGTTATTACTTACTTTAAGAATATAAAAACCAAAAAAACATGTAATATGATATTATTAAGAAATCCTAGGAGTTCCTGTCATGGCGCAGTGGTTAACGAATCCGACTAAGAACCGTGAGGTTGTGGGTTTGATCCCTGGCTTCACTCAGTGGGTTAAGGACCCAGCGTTGCCATGAGCTGTGGTGTAGGTTGCAGACTCAGCTCAGATACAGCGTTGCTGTGGCTGTGGCATAAGCCGGTGGCTACAGCTCTGATTAGACCCCTAGCCTGGGAACCTCCATATGCCGTGGGAGCGGCCCTAGAAAAGGCAAAAAGACAAAAAAAAAAAAAAAAAAAAAAGAAATCCTAAATCTGACATTCAAAAAAATAACTACTATATGGCATACAGATTCTCCGCTTTAGATATAGGTGAGAATTCATGAGGATTTCAAGTATTTAAGGGCAGGAAGAACAAGGCCTACTATGGAAATGAAGAGCATTTTTCCATACAGAGATAGAAGGAACCAATTCCTACTATACAAACAAAATGCTCTTTTATTATTCGATATATAATATGCCTCTCCAACAAACAAGATCTAGGGCAGATAAAGTACATGTTAATTTTATTAATACATATAAAGTGCTTGCTCACAGGTAAGGTCAGAGGAGTTCACTACCAAGTAACAAATTTGCTAAGAGAATTAAATTTTCATGAAAGATAAGGGTGCTTTGAAATACCCAACTAGCCAACTTAAGTCCTACATTTCTAACTTTAAAAAAACCAGAAAAGGAGTGAAATGCAAAAAAAGTATTTTTGTACTCAGAGGAGACTGTTCAGCAAAGTACAAAAAAATTTAGAAACAACACTATCAAATGGTTTCATTAATCCTACAGTCATATTCCTAAAGCAGGCCACAAACCTGTATAGCTCTCCCCAGAGAGTTCACCCATTTCAGAAATTTGTGTGCCTTGGTGTGTACTTGCAGTTAAGTCAGGCAACTCTGCCAGTGGCAGGCACCTCTAGCAGAATGTAGAGGCCTCAAATTCCCATCCAAACAGGCACCTACTATGCTATATCAAAAGTATGCTGACTCCCAAGTAAATTTTCTAAAAAATGAGCTTGCCTAAAAATAGTCTTTAAAAAAATATATATACACACACACATATAATCATCATGTAGTCACACCTCTTTCAAAAGAATCACTTTGAAAGATGTTCCCAATGCCTTAAGAATCAATTTTAGTAACATAAGACTGATTTCTTCAATCATCTAGAAAACTGAAGATGCACTCAATTTGGAAGGCAAATTAAGTGGTTCCTCAAATGTTGCTTCACCGACCAGATCTTTGAAATTTTTCCTGGGTAGGAGTACAAATACAAAGTATAAGTATTCACCAAGAACTAGTGACTAGAGGATAAGGAAATAGTTTCTGAACTTTTGCTATGAATTATCAGCATAATTTTTTTCACTTAGCAAAAAACTGAAAGCACTTAGAAAAAGGCAAGTTGATATCAGACTTTAGCCGAAAGATGTCTGAGAAAGCAGAATTAACTGTTTTTTATTTTAGTCCATTCAGTTTTTTGTGTAAAGTGTCACAAAGTATGGTCCAAATTAAGATGTAACTGTCACAATTTTATCTTTAAAGTCTGTGGGGTCCTCTGTGAGAAATATGTTATACTTTCACCTAATTTCCACTAAAATTAACTGAAAAATATAATTTTTACAGACTGATTAATATCTTAAGAAATAAATCTAACTCACATTTTTTTTTTTGAGGACAGCACCTGTGGCATATGGAAGTTCCTGGGTCCAGGGTCAAACTGGAGCTGCATCTGCCTACCTACACCATAACCACAGCAACCTTGGATCCCAGCCACATCTATGACCTACTCCACAGCTTGCAGCAACACTGGATCCTTAACCCAGTGAGCAAGGCCAGAGATCATCCTCATGGATACTAGTATACTAGTCAGGTTCTTTTTGTTGTTGCTGTTGTCTTTGTAGGACTGCACCTGCAGCATATGGAGGTTCCCAGGCAAGGGGTCCAATTGGACTGTAGCTGCTGGCCTTCACCACAGCCGTAGCAATTCGGGATCTGAGCCGCATCTGTGACCTACATCACAGGTCACAGCAATGCCAGATCCTTAAGCCACTGAGGGAAACCAGGGATTGAACCCACGTCCTCATGGATGCTAGTCAGATTCGTTAACCACTGAGCCACAACAGGAACTCCCTAGTCAGGTTCTTAACCCGCTAAGCCACAATGGGAACTCCTAACCAACATTCTAACTGGATGTTAAAATTAAAACTAGGGGAAGACTCATATAATACAGAATGCTCAGTAACAAATATTGAACTAATTTAAGATGAGAGAAAGGGGCATTCAAAATACTGAAATGACAAAGATATCCAAATGGCTTTGATAGATGAACTATGAAGCTATAAGGTATATAAGTCACAATGTAAGTGGATGCATCCAATAATGGAGGAATAGTTCATTAATTAGTCTGACAATAAAACACTATAAGGCCAATAAATACATGGCAAAAAAAGCTGAGAGGGGAAAACGCTCATGGTATATCATATCAAAACCACATTAAAGAACACAACAGAAGGAGTTCCCGTCGTGGCACAGTGGTTAAGGAATCCAACTAGGAACTATGAGGTTGCGGGTTCGATCCCTGCCCTTGCTCAGTGGGTTAAAGATCTGGCGTTGCCGTGAGCTGTGGTGTGGGTTGCAGATGCAGCTCAGATCCCAAGTTGCTGTGGCTGTGGCGTAAGCCGGTGGCTACAGCTCCAATTTGACCCCTAGCCTGGGACCCTCCATATGCTGCAGGAGAGGCTCAAGAAAAGGCAATAAGACAAAAAAAAAAAAAAAAAAAAAGGAACACAACAGAATAAGATTTCATTTTGATAAAGTCACAGATGTATACTGTATTTGTCCAAATATACAGTGACATAAAAAGAATTCAACACTTAACAAAACTACTCAGCAACTAAGTTATATACAAATACATACTTAAACCAATACGTAAGGGAACTATATCACTGTTATGTCCATAATTTTACGAATTTCAGTAAGGACTTCTCATGTTACATAGCAAACACCAATCCTTTACTATAATTCACTCCAGACCCTCTGAAGCAATCAGTGGCAGAAAGGACAGCAAAGACAAGCCCCTTTACTTCCTCAAGGATGTGAGGAAGAGGTAAAAAAGCATAAGATTTGCATGGTGTAACATTTGGCAGCCACTGTTACAGAGCTAAGACAATATTTTGAACACAAGTTTAATCTCTCACCATGCAAGGTGAGTCTTGAGCAATCTCCAGAATCCACAAAAGAAGCAAGGCAAGCTCTCATTAAGAAAAAAAAAATTTGCAACTGCAGTAAAAATCAACCTGTTAGCACAACTAGATATGCTATTTCTGTCACTACTTTTCTGCAAAATCAATGAACTAATAAGGATTCACACATGCGAAAACTAAAAAACGTAGAGAGCGCTAAAATCTGATAACATTTGAGTATAGTTACATTAACAGTAGAATAGTACAGTACAGTTACATTGGGTTATTGAGTAGTAAGTTCTTCTTCCATTTTAACTATTTTTTAAATCACCATGTAAAAGGAGAGTTTTTTTCCCCCTCATAAAAACTATTCGACAGAAAAGCTGCTTATAAACCTTTACAAATTCCCTCATTATCTGGCTCTGTTTATTTTAAACAAAGTTTTTTTTAAAGAAGATATATTAACCTGAAAACACCTCCATCAGTGCTAATTACACTAATTAGGATTAGGGTTTAGGGTTAGGGTTAATTTCTTTTTTTTTTTTTTTTTTTGGTCTTTTTGCCTTTTCTAGGGCCGCTCCTGCGGCATATGTAGGTTCCCAGGCTAGGGGTCCAATTGGAGCTATAGTCACCGGCCTACACCAGAGCCATAGCAACGCAGGATCCGAGCCGCGTCTGCGACCTACACCACAGCTCACAGCAACGCCGGATCCTTAACCCACTGAGCAAGGGCAGGGACCAAACCCACAACCTCATGGTTCCTAGTCGGATTCATTAACCACTGCGCCATGACGGGAACTCCAAGGGTTAGGGTTAATTTCTTAAGGAAAAGTAATAAAACAAATAAAAGATATTTAGGAGCTGTTGGGTATCTTCAGAACATTTTAAAAACCAACAGAAGAGAAAGGACTGACCTCCATATCTGTGACAAAGGAAAGCAGCAGAACCTAAAAGGGAATATCTAAGAAAGAATTTGAATGGAGCTAGGTAAACAAAGTCATCTCTAAAGTACTCTACATTAATATTTGGCTGAAATTTAGTTCTTATGTCACTGAGGAACACCAGCCAAGTTTGCTGAGTTGTCCATACTTTAATTTTAAAAAGTGCAAAATGTCACACCATGCACGAAAATAAACTCAAAATGGCTTAAAGACTTAAATATAAGACAAGACACCATCAAAATCCTGGAAGAGAACATAAGCAAAACATTCTCTGACATAAGCTTATGAATATTTTCTCAGGTCAGTCTCCCAAAGCAACAGAAATAAGAGCAAAAAATAAACCAATGGGACCTAATCAAACTGACAAGCTTTTGCACAGCAAAGGAAACCAAAAAGAAAACAAAAAGACAACTTACGGAATGGGAGAAAATAGTTTCAAATGACACAACTGACAAGGGCTTAATCTCTAGAATATACAAGCAACTTATACAACTCTACAGCAAAAAAGCCAACAACCCAATTGAAAAATGGGCAGAAGACCTGAATAGACATTTTTCCAAGGAAGATATACAGATGGTCAACAAGCACAAGAAAAAATGCTCAACATCACTGATTATTAGAGAAATGCAAATCAAAACTACCATGAGGTACCAACTCACGCCAGTCAGAATGGTCATCATCAGTAAGTCCACAAATAACAAATGCTGGACAGGGTGTGGAGAAAAGGGAACCCTCCTGCACTGTTGGTGGGAATGTAAACTGGTACAACCACTATGGAGATCAGTATGGATATACCTTAGAAATCTATACATAGAACTACCATACGACCCAGCGATCCCACTCTTGGGCATATATCCAGACAAAACTTTCCTTGAAAAACACACATGCACCCACATGTTCATTGCAGCTCTATTCACAATAGCCAAGACATGGAAACAACCCAAATGTCCATCGACAGATGACTAGATTAGGAAGATGTGGTATATACACACAATGGAATACCACTCAGCCATAAAAAAGAACAAAATAATGCCATTTGCAGCAACATGGATGGAACTAGAGACTCTCATCCTGAGTGAAGTAAGTCAGAAAGAGAAAGACAAATACCATATGATATCACTTATATCTGGAATCTAATATACAGCACAAGTGAACCTTTCCACAGAAAAGAAAATCATGGACTTGCAGAACAGACTTGTGGTTGCCAGGGGGAAGGGGGAAGGAGTGGGGTGGTTGGGGAGCTTGGGGTTAATAGATACAAACTATTGCCTTTGGAATGAATTAGCAATGAGATCCTGCTGTGTAGCACTGGGAACTATGTCTAGTCATTTATGATGGAGCATGATAATGTGCAAAAATACAATGTGTAACTGGGTCACCATGCTGTACAGAAGAAAAAAAAATTGTATTGGGGGAAAAAAAGATTAAATTTAGTTTAAATTGATAAAAAAAAAAATAAAAAGTGCAAAAATAAATTGTTTTAGTTAATGGAACCAACATATCGTTGCTCTAAAATTTTAATCACACGCAAAGTATCTTTTTCAAATCAGCTCAACCTATTGTCTCTTATAATCTGTTATTATTTATGCATTTGCCTCTTTGCCAACAAATCTGTCATAAACATAAAAATCTTACAAGAGCAAGGAAAATTTAAGTCATGAAAGCACTCCTTAGAAAAACATATACTCCTAGAATACTCTCAGAATTCACCGCCACCACCTTCTTTCTTCAAGTGAAAGGGTCATTTTCCCCTCCCATTATCAAAATGTTTTAGCCAGGATAACCCAGAGCTCTCTCCTTAATGTCGTGGTGTAGTCTGCATTCCTACCACTAGATGGCAGACTGTACAGAAAAACAACAGGGCTCTGGAAAGAACATATGGGTCCAAGCTTAGCTATAAAACAAACTCCTTAATTTTGAGATTGTTTAGGATTCCCAGTGATTTCCAAACCTAGACACTTTAGGCCCAACCAAGATTCCGAGTAAGGATCTTAGGGTTGAGGAGAATCATATTTTGGTAAGCACTACCTCAAAGGTAATTATTATTTGTGTTAATGTTTAATTTACCAGGTAATGGAAGATGATATTTAAAAGTTACTTAGTAGAACAAAGACACATCACTTAATATAAGAATTTTAACATTTATTTAAACTGAACAGGAAAACAAAATACAAGCATTACAGTGTTCCAACATTAAAAGTCCACATGAGCACAAGGTGTTCTTCCATTTTGAGCAGTTTCAGAATTACAATCCCACCTGTAGGAAAGAAAAGACATGAAGTATGTATTAAGCAATTTAAGAGTAAATGCCAAAATTACAAATTCTTTTTTTTTTTTTGGTAATACAATCTAAGAACTTAATAACAGTTCATCAGCCCAGTTAAGGAGATATAACCAAGAGTATCAAAAACAATCTAACATCAGATCAGAAACACACCTGATTTCCTAAGCAAAATAAAGGTCATCAAACAATATATTAAGAGTTCACTCACCTCCACCAATGCTGTAACCAGAACAGTCCAGGTTGCAGAAAATATGGAAAGAATTCTTTCATTCACCAAGACCCGGAAAAAGGAACCAAAGCTTGAAAGACTGCAAATGTACATCAGAGTTCTTTAAAGGAGAACAAGTCCTGTGGAGAGGTTCAAGAACTGGGACTAAGTCTGGAGAAAAGTATATTATTAGCAGGGGGGTAATGAAGTGTCCCGGTTTTTACTGGAACAGTTCTCGTTTACACCTGTTGTCCCAGTGTCTCATTCAGGTAGCACATACTTTCACTCTCAAAAGTGACCCAGTTTGGAATATAAATTATATCTCACCCTAGTTATAAGTGACCTAATAAAAGTCTACATGTGGCTAAGGAATTAATACACTACCACCATCTATTCCTGGTGTAGTTGCATTCTTCTTTCTATGAGAACTATATTCTGGTTCTTTCCGAGCCGGCCTATACAGATATGCTTCCTTTCTATTTTGTGCTCTCACCCCAGCAAATGATTCTCAAATTTCTTCTCTGGGGAGTTGGAAATACTAGAAATTTTCACCCCTATGTCCAAAATATCCCATGCTTAAAAAAAACGAGAATATAATCTTAATTGTAACTTGACTGGTCCACCATTTTTTAAGTGATCAAGACTCATTCTTTACTTGCTAAAATAAATTCAGGAATCTCTTGTTTCCTTTTATCTTCCAGAATGTGTGGCACGGCGCCTTCCTCGTACATGTGTTGATATGATGGTATAAGCATGTGTAGATTTTATAGGTGAAACAAAAGTCCATTTCTCCACTCTAAGATGAGAGGGGAGAAGAGAAAAGAAGGTAAAAAGTCCTCCCCAAAGCTAGGTTAATGTTATTCAGTAACAGCCAAGCCCACATCTAAAAAGTAGAAATCCAAAAGAATTTTCATGGCTTCTTTTAAAAATTTAAATCTGCCTAGACAGAGATAATAATGAACTGCAGGACCTCTGTGCCAGAATCTACCTCACCCAGAAAACACAAGTTTCATGTCCCCAGTGTAATCAGAACAATAGAATCTTTAGATTTCATCTTCTCACAACTTTACAAACCTAAGTACGGACAAACAGAAATCTCATTTATTCTACAATACACATTGCATATGTACCATGCCAAATAGTCTTAAGAGCTAGAAATACACAATACTGGACAAACTTCCTGCTTTCATGAAGCTTATATACTAGTAGGAGAGACAATCAATAAACAAATGAACAAATATACGTCAGATAGTGCGAAGTGCTAAGGACTTAGAGCTTATGAAGGACGGGGCATATGCCTGGGGGAGGTTGCTAATTATACATGATAATCAGGAGTCTGGGATAAAGAGACTTGAAAATTACAGTAACAATTAGGTAGTATGTCACCAGTGGCCTGGAGGCCTATGGAACTGACCACCATAATCAATTACCATTTTCCACAAAGTCAGTAAGACTGGAGGCATACCATTCATCCTATATCAAATGTCTGCTTCATCACCCTCACCAAACCAGTCATGCTGAAGAGCAATCTTCTCTCGGTGTTTCTGCAAAGCCTCTAGTTTTATGTACATAATTAACTCATTCACATACTTCACGATTAAATCAAAGCAACATGTTCACCTTCAGTGAGTCAAAATGGCACCAGCCATCTACTACAGTTCATGAACTGCCACATCTTTGGCAAGCAGACCCCTCTAAGCCCGTGGGTAACAAGTGAAAGCCATTTCTGAAAAAATCTGTTTTTTTAAACTGCTATAAATAGTGAAAAATAGGAAGCAGCAAATAATAACCCACTTACATAGCTTTAAGTTTTAAAATAATACTCTTTAAGTGGAAAATGTGAGCAATACATTAACAAGTCAACTTAAAATAAAGCTAAAATATTTTTCCTAGTAAGTTTAAACCTAAGCCTTTAGGTTTCTACAAAAAAAAAAAAAAAAAAAAAAATCACTAGAAGTATTTTAGCAAAAAATAGAAAAAAAATTTCTAGTCACACATTTCATAACCATATAACTGTTATTATAAAATTCACTATAACCCATGTTTGCCTATTTCTCAGCATTAAAAAATCCT
Organism: Sus scrofa; assembly: GCF_054392235.1. Taxonomy (NCBI): domain Eukaryota; kingdom Metazoa; phylum Chordata; class Mammalia; order Artiodactyla; family Suidae; genus Sus; species Sus scrofa. The sequence continues at coordinate 19,955,810 of NC_139391.1, forward strand.
TAAAATTTCACCTCCTTGACAAATGATTTTCTTAAAAGGTATAATATCTTCTGAGATAAAAATCTACTTATAAAAGCTGCCAAAATTGAAGTGAAGACGTTAACTTTTTTTAACTTAAAGATTCCATGTAAATCATGCTTCAATAATATTAAACACCTTTCTTCATTTTACAGTACCAATCTTTTGCCAATTTCCCTTTTGCTACTGTGACAAGGGTAACCATCTAAAACACTACTACTTTGAATACTACTCCTTTTAGGGTATGATCTTTGCTAAACTTGACAAATACTGGAGAACATTAAGTAGCTTTCCTTTTCACTACTATACTGGATAACTTTGAGAATGACTGGGATTGGCAGGTAGGAAGAAGTGGTATGTTTTTAGTTATTTCTATTCCTTAAAGTTGACTACTCACTATTAGAGTTCTCTCTGACTCACACGTATTTGATAGTTCATCCTAAGTGCCACTCATTTCCAATCTGCTTCAAACAGTAATGGTGAGGATGCTAACTCCACCATCACTAAAATTCTGCTCTAGGATCTCCTTCCAATACTTCCCATTCATGGCCACAATCATTGCCATGTGCTAGGACTGTACACAGGATGAAGTGATATAAGAATGAGCAAAGGCTCAAGAATCAAATTCCAGATTCACTATTTACAATTACGATTTTAATTTCTTCATTTTAAAAATAGGAACAGTAGAAATTAATTTTCCCAATACATCATAAGACAATATAGAGTACTTTATAAGCTTTAAAGCACCATTAAATATTAGATATTGTTAGTTTTTTGTTGGTGAGTTTTTTATATTTTATTGGTGAGTTTCCCTCATTTTAGTAAACTACTACTAAAATGTATCATATTTTATTTTATCATATTTTATTGATGAGTTTTCCCTCATTTTAGTAGACTACTACTCCATCACTTTTCCAATACAATACTATGAAGCCACCTCAAACTCAATGATGTCTGCAAACTTTTCATCAGAATGTTTATAAAGCCCAACTTCTTCCACTGGGAAGTGTTAACCACAGTTGCTTGCACCTGATCTTAAGAGTGGCAAAATTCTTACATGCGTGATTTCTTCCTATTTTTTAACAAATTTCTTTTATTTCCTTAGTCTTTAGTTATTACAACAGCCTTGTGACAAGGCAAGCGATGATCTGTTTGTTCCACTATAAAGATTTAAATACATGCCTACCTGAAGTAAAGCAAACTAGTAGCTGAGCTGGAATTAAGATTCTTTAGAACAATAATCTTTCCACTAGAGGAATGGATGGATGAAGACATTCACATGTTTTCTCTTAATTCTCTCTTTTCATTCCACTCTTTTCATTCTCTCATTAGCATCACTTTTTCTAATTATTCTAAAATTCACGCATTTCTTTTACCCTTACAAGTCTAATTTCTAGTTCAGACAGTAACTACCTCTTGTCTAGTATGGCATATTCTACTCAATGGCATCCTCATTTTCATCCTGACCACAAGGAACTAAAGTTGACAGGGTATAAAGAAGGCATCATATTATTCAACCCAAGTTCACAAGGAACATGTTTCAAGAGTTCTGGCATCCCCATCTCCAAGCACCTCCGAAACTGCAAGCCTTAACTTATAAGCAAAGGTTTAAAAAGTCAAGAATGTTACAAAACACACTAAGTCAATTCATCAGATTTCAAGTGAAGTAGGGCCTACATGATTTTACATGAGAAGAACACATAAAGCAGTTTTATAGTCATCTGCCCTGGAGATGTGATCATTCCCAATTCTAAATAATAGGAGAAGTAAACTATGTTTAAAAAGGGGGAAAGGGGACGCTTAAAAGCTACAATATCTTCTTGGTTGGTCTCTGGCTAAGTTAGGAAAACCTAACTCTGATGAAAAAAAAGTCAAAGAAAAAGCACTTCTAGATTAAGTCTACAAACCAAAGATTAGGAAACAGTTTAAGCTTCTCTCTTAAAAAAAACGTTTCTGGAGTTCCGGCTATGGCTCAGCGAAAACAAACCTGACTAGTACCAAACTCAGGTTCAATCCCTGGCCTCATTCAGCACGTCAAGGGCCTGGTGTTGCTGCTAGTTGTGGTATAGGTTGCAGATACAGCTCAGATCTAGTGTTGCTGTGGCTGTGGTGTAGGCCAGCAGCTGTAGATCAGATTTGACCCCTAGCATGGGAACTTCCCTATGCTGTGGGTGCGTGCTGCCCTAAAAAGCAAAAAAGGTTTCCATCTCCTAAGAGGAAGAAACAGTTTTTTCCTTGTAGTTAGTCAAGAAGAGTCTCAGTCTCCTGAGCTACTTTATAGATTTCTAACTTAACTGACAGTTGCAACTCTGTAATCTTTTTTTTCTAAAACTAATTTTTAACTCAGTACCTATGGTTATATAGTTTATTGCCACTGAGCTGTGTTTATGCAGTGTTTCTAGGATGTGCTACAGAAATCACCTGGAAAATAACATCTTGGTCCACTCTAGGTCACCAAATCAAAATAATATTTTGCAAGAATATGAAGAACAAAAATAAATTGTTTACATTGTACCCAATCTAAAATCTCACACTGAAGTGATACCAAACACGAATTCCAAACCTGACAATATATAATTACATAACTCTGTGAAGAAAAGTTACAAAAGTTAATACTGAGAAAAGAAAAATCAAAGAGGAAATACTACCTGCTAAACCTTAATTCTTCCATCATTAAACAGCTGGTTTTACCTCTAAAAAGAAATGCACAAATGGGAATATGGATGTGGTTATTTCTTCAAGATCTGAAAACAGAAGGTGATAATGTAAAAAACAAAAAAATCTTTCCTTGATTTTTCATATCAGAAGATCAAATGCAGTGATCTTATAACCCTCTTGTATATGTGGTTCTAAAAACAAATTCACTGTAAAGCAATCAATCCAATTTTGTATTTACCAATCAATCTTCACAATGGCCTGATAAATCAAAACTAGACCAATATCCCTTGAACATCTCACCTGAAAAATACAGCTAGGAAGTGCAATTAGTGAAATGCTTTTTCTCTATTCACCTAATAAGTGTACACATTTCTAAAATCTTGCCCATCTCTTTCCTAAAATGCTCTCTGAAAACAGACAAACTTAGTAGTTAAAAAAGGTACCAACAAATATAAAAAACAAGTTTCCTAGGTATAATTTTTTATCATATACAAGGTGACCAAAGAGAAAGATAGCTCACAATGTATTAGACAAGTTACTTAACTCAAAACTACCTACAAGTACACATACCTGCATGGAAAAGCAAACTTTTTTGCCCCGCTTCCCTTAATTGGTGTGCTAAGTACACAAAAGGTTGCAGGCCAAACATTAAAAGCAATTATAGTCAGAAAAACTGATGCCTATTACATGTTCTGGCACTAATAAGTAAATATATGCAACTCCTATCCACAATATTTATCCACAGTATACACACATTTCAAGAACTATAAACCACCAACAAAAAAATTAAGAATATTTGTAACAAAAATAATGAATGATAATGCTTATATTTCTATGGTCCTCTGAAATTAAGGGATAAAAATAAGGTTTCAGGCATTAATTCACAAACTCATCATTTAACCAAATAATTTTAAATTACTGTGCAAATTAACACATGGTGATGGATTAGTAATGCTCCATTATATACACCCAATTGATCTCCCATTATAACCAACAGCCAACAGAAGCAACACCATTAGCTAGTGTAGATAATTAAGTTTGCGGCAAGAGTTAACCACCATCACCCTTTATCAGGTATCAAATTCATAATCCTAGGATGAACACTGAACTTATCAGGTGAACCAACTAGCTAAAGACCAAGATTATATCTGAATATTTGCAATAAATATTAATTCTGTTCAAGAATTTCACATTTAAAAATAAAACAAAAAGGCGCTGACTAAATATTCATTCACTACCCCAGTATATTAAGTCCATTATCTTCATCAAAGATTTATCAAGTATCTACTAAGATACTATTATGCACCAGGCATTATATTCTGAGTATTGGGGATATCAAGAGAGATGAATAAAGCAGAATCTCTGTTTTCAGGAAAAATAAACATGTTCAAGATGCTACAAGAATTTAAAAAAAGAAAACAGAAAAAAGAAAAGGCCTCTGCAGAGGGATAGAAGAACAATCTGATTACAAGTGCTACCAATGGCTTGCCAGGTATGGCTCATCTGACCAAATGGGTAAGGGAAAGGGGGCAGAAGGGTCCTACACTCCTTCACCAAAAAGGGTACCCAACCCAAACATATATGCCCAAAGGGAACAAACTTGAAAGGAAGATAAATATCCTGTGGTCAATCTCGCTGACTGAAGGGAAAAATTCAAAAAAGCAAGCATCTGAAACATTGTTGGAAAGGCTAACAGGAAGTCTTTCATTATCAAGTATTTTAATATTGTACATAATTTACATATTCTTAATAAAGATAGAAGAAAACTCACATTTTTGGCCATTTTCTCCGAAAACAAAATCACAGGAAACAATGCTGCCCCTCCTTCCCAATGACAGATATGCAAATTAAAACTGTTTTTCAGATAAAGATGACAGTGGAGAATTAATTAATTAATGGAGAATAAAGCAGGAGTTCCCATTGTGACTCAATGGGTTAAGAATCCAACTAGTATCCATGAGGATGCAGGCTTGATCCCTGGCCTCGCTCAGTGGGGTTAAGGATGCAGCACTGCCGCAAGGTGCAGAATAGGTCATGGATGTGGCTTGGATCTGGTGTTGCTGGGGCATAGACCCACAACTGCAGCTTAGATCAGACCCCTAGCCCACTTCCATGTGCTGCAGGTGCGGCCTTAAAAAGACCAAAAAAAAAAAAAAAAAAAAGGAGAATAAAGCAAAAGCTCATAGAGAAATTGTCCTTAATCTTAGTTTCCAAAACATCAAGACAAGAACAAAAAAAGCTACAGGGGCACAGATATAGCATCACAGAATAGCAGGACAGGGAGGTACTTTAGAAAATAAGCAATCTAAGTAAGAGATTTTCCTAAGGTAATATGGAGCTGGGGCCAGCACACCACATTTCAGTTCAGGGCTAATTCCTCTTGAAAGTATAAGTAGTAGTAAAAGATGCCATTTCTAAATGTAATCGTACATATTTATAGAAATTATATTTCTCAAAGAAAGGCTTTCTCCTAACTATAGCCCATTCCCCAAAAGTTCTCTGTGAGCTAAGAGATCCCCCAGATTGCCTGACTTCCACTCAGGTTTTTGTCATTTTAGTATCAAATTTATTGTTTCCTTTTATTAGTAATGTTTCAGTTTATGTATCTGTACAATAGAGCTCACCTACCAATGCTTCATCTTTATTTGAAAAACAATTCTAATTTACATATCTGTCATTGGGAAGGAGGGGCAGCATTGTTTCCTGTGATTTTGTTTTCGGAAAAAATGGCCAAAAATGCGAATTTTCTTCTATCTGTTCAATAGGTTTTTTAAATTTTTCGTTTATTTTGCTTTTTTTGGCCACACCTATGGCATATGGACGTTCCCTGGCTAAGGGCTAGCTTATGCCACAGCCACAGCAACACCACATCCGAGCCAAGTCTGCAACCTACACCACAGCTCATGACAATGCCAAATCCTTAACCCACTGAGTGAGGCCAGGGATTGAACCCACATCCTCATGGATACTAGCTGAGTTCATAAACCACTGAGCCACAACTGGGAACTCCTCAGTAGGTTTTTTTATAAAGATCAACTGTGTTAATGCATGTCAAGTGCTTAAGACAGAAAGGATTCTTTTTATTTTTATTTTTTGGCCATGCCCACAGCATGTGAAAGTTTCCAGGCCAGGGGTCAAACCAAGGCTACAGCTGTAACCAAAGCTACAGCAGAGGGAATGCCAGATCCTTAACCTGCTGAGCCACCAGGGAGCTTCCAGAAAGGATTCTTTAAATCTTAGCTATTATCCCCATTATGCAGGTTATGTCTTAAACCAAATTGATTTGATCAGATTTTGTCTAACACTGAAGACTGAAAAGTTCCCCTAAACTTTTATAAAATCTCTATCTTCAGATCAAAATTAGGAATATATTATTATTGTTTAGAAGACTTTTAAAATAATTTATTCCTGTGCAAGCTACAGACTTTCAAATCCCCAAAACCTTAAATATTGCTACTATTGATGCAGTCCATAATAATCAAGTAAATATAAAAAGCTAGAGGGGTAAAAATCTCATTCTCCACTTCCAGATCAACAAAATTTCTTGCCTTCCCTATCACTGGCAACAGAAAATATAGCACAACTTTGAAAATCAGCTCTAACTATGGTGCAACTTTACCGACAGCTACTAGGAGATGACATCTATCTAAAGATCATATGATTAAAATCCATAATCCCTCCACGATCTTGCCTCAGACAACTGATCCAACTATTTTTCTCCTTTCATCTAACCTGTTTTTCTTCTGGCCTCAAACTGTCCCATTTACCATCTACTGTTCCATCCAAAAGGAACAGATTCCTTTTGTTCCCCAAACACAGTTGCAGTTTTCCTACTGACAAATGTTTGTTCACGCTCTTTCCTCCATCTGAAATGCTTACTGCTGCTAATTTAAGGTCCATTTCTCCCCCTTATCAAAAGCAGTTATCTCTCCCTTTAATTTTCAATGACATTTGATCTAAGCTTATCATACATTGCCTGGTAATACAACTATTTGTACTTCATCTTCCTTACTAGACTGAGGACATGATCAGCAATTTTACATTTAGATTTCTCAGTAATCTCAACACAGTAAGTTGGATATATAGCAGATATTCAATATGCATTTGCTAACGAGCATACTAATTTCCACTAGACTAAATCAGGCTTTAAAAACAAGAAACAAGGATACAAGAAATTAACATACCCTTTGAAGATCAACTGATAACAATTATTAAACCATATAATCAAACACGTCCCTAACAAATTTTTCCTATGTATAATGACCATCATTGGATGATAAAGACAGTTGAAGAACATTCCTAACTTTGAAACTAAAAATAAAACAACAAAAACAAACAAAAAAACTCCACTTGCAAACAAGCCCACAAAAGCCATGAGATCAGTGTACATGATTTAATTTATTTAAAGACCCAAACCACCACGTATTACATTATTTAGAGGTCTGATCTGAGGTGCAATGCTCATTTAGCCACCTACACAAATGGCAACAGGATTGTACATTCATTCCTTCCTATCCCTTCCAACAGCCCTACCACAAATTACCAGGAAAAAGCAAAGAGTACACCTCCAGTTACATAGCACTGGCATCTAAAGCTAGGAAAAGCAGCTAACAAACAGGAGGAAAGGGGATTCTAAAATGAATATTTAGGGAAGAGGGCTGAAGAGACCAGTTTTCCCCAAACACACTGGAATGTTCTTTCTTGCCTCTATGTTACTGCATGTGCTAATCTTTTTAGGAGGAATCCCTTTGTCCATCTGGCAAATCACTAATCATCCTTAAAATTCCTGTCACCTCCTCTATGAAGCTGTCACTAACTCCTTCAAAATTAATCACTCCAGCCCCTACTTTGATACTTTATACAAAAAAAATTATGCATTTATTTCAATGTATTAAGTAATTATTTGTTTACACATTTTATTTTATTGGGTTTTTTTAGGGCCACACTCATGGCATATGGAAGTTCCCAGGCTAGAGGTCAAATCAGAGCTGCTGGCCTACGCCACAGCTACAACCACACAGGATCCGAGCCGAATCTGCAACCTACACGAACAGCTAACGGCAACACCAGATCCCCAACCCACTGATTGAAGCCAGGGATCTAACACGCATCCTCATGGACACCAGCTGGAATCACTTCCACTGTACCACAAGGGGAACTCCTGTTTACACATTTTAAACATTGGATCTCATGTTCCTTTCTTGGGTAAGGATCAAGTGTCATTCATTTTACATTCTTTTTTAGACCTTAGCACCCACTTACTGCTTCTAACCAGAGTTTTTGCCAGCACTGCTCAAATGTTAAGAGAACTCAATCTCAGAACTCTCACCCCATACTCTCGCTCATAGAGCGAACAGCCTCCTAGATAATTTTACTAAAATAAAAGAAAATTTTTAAAAGATTTGATCTTATAATTATCTTTTTTCCACTCAGGCCTACCCAAGAAAAATAAAGTCACACAAAATAATAAGCTCTTGGGTCTTTAGGTACACAAATGAATTAAGATTGTTCTACATTTCACTTTCAAGAGAAAATTAACTTGGATTTCCATAGGCAATTCACCAGAGTCCTAAAATGAGGAAAGAAAGGGCATAGCTGAAGTAGGCAGTAGGAAGAAGCCAACCACGGCCAACATCCAGTTCATTCCTTATAGCCTATTAAAGTCGTATACTTCATTTCTTTTTTTTTTTTTTTTTTTTTTGTCTTTTTGCTATTTCTTTGGGCCGCTCCCGCGGCATATGGAGGTTCCCAGGCTAGGGGTCGAATCGGAGCTGTGGCCACTGGCCTACACCAGAGCCACAGCAACGCTGGATCCGAGCTGCGTCGGCAACCTACACCACAGCTCACGGCAACACCAGATCGTCAACCCACTGAGCAAGGGCAGGGACCGAACCCGCAACCTCATGGTTCCTAGTTGGATTCGTTAACCACTGCGCCACGACGGGAACGCCGCGTATACTTCATTTCTAACTTTCTTTGCACTTTACATGTTTTGTTAACATCTTATAACAAAATATACAAACATTTAGCAAATAAGCTGTCATTCTGCTGTCAGGTCTTCTGTTATCACAGATAACACAAAGCCTCCAAGGACTTCCTGGAATTCACTTAGAATAATCATACATCAGCAAATAATATTTACAACAATACTAGGGGAAAAAAAAGAAGGAAAGCAGAAGAAATATTTGTCTGAAGTGAAATATATCAGTATTAGGTAGACCCTGGAATTAATAATATTCTAGTGTGTCAAGCTTCTCTAGTTTACATAATCTAACTTTAAAAATTTATTTCTCGGAGTTCCCCTCATGGTGCAGTGGTTAACGAATCTGACTAGGAACCATGAGGTTGCAGGTCCGGTCCCTGCCCTTGCTCAGTGGGTTAAGGATCTGGCGCTGCCATGAGCTGTGGTGTAGGTTGCAGACGCGGCTCAGACCCCGCGTTGCTGTGGCTCTGGCATAGGCCAGTGACTACAGCTCCGATTAGACCCCTAGCCTGGGAATTTCCATATGCTGCGGGAGCAGCCCTAGAAAAGACAAAAAAAAAAAAAAAAAAAAAAAAATTATTTCTCAATGTCCATAATTACATTTTCAACAAGTAAAGATTAAAAATTTACTATATGGAAACACAAAAAAAGTTTAAATAAACAGCTACAACTTATAGCAAAGACTACTACCCTTAGAGTAATATTCCTCTTTCTTTACAGAAAAAATCCTAAAATACTGTTTAATAACACATTAGAAACCCCCACGAAAACTTCATACCTCCTTCATTCTTTCAGCATCTGTTTATTACATCCTTGCTATATGATCTACTCAGCACAGTAAAGGAGACACAGTAAAGTTCTATAAACACACAATTATAGAAGCTACAAAGAATTACACCACATGAAGTGTCATTATGGGGAAGTAAAAGATACTATGGAAACATACACACCATTCCGTGTCAACAAAATAACTGTGTATTGATACCCATGCAACTATGTATTATCTCTTCACACATTTACTCGATCCTGGGAACCTAAAATAAAAATTTTTTGTTAGATTAGATTAAGTGGTTCTTCCAGCTGAAAGAATGTTTGACTCATATTTTCTATAGTCAATGAACTACACCAGCACTGGAGAACGCCATCAAGGAAAATTGCTTCTCCCTCGCTAATTTCTGCTTCCCTAGTACACAGAGGTAGTAGAGTCAGACCATATCAACCTCAAAAGAAGGGGGAAAACTCAAATATCCTTAATTTTCCTTAATATCACCTGGCCTCCACACACTATGTATAAAAATTAACTCAAAACTGGTCAAACCTAAAAGAGGTAAAAACTTTAAAACTTTTAGGAGTAGCTGAGGTTATAAATCTGTGTAACCTTGGATTAGCCAATGATTTCTTAAAATATACCAAAAGCATGAATGATCAAAGAAAACGCAGAAATACTGAACTTCAAAATTAAAAACTGTGCATCAAAGGACACTATCATCTATTAAAAAACTATGAATCACTATGTTGTATACCTGAAACTAACACTGTAAATCAACTACAAGTTGTTTTAAAAAAGAGGAGGGGGCACTATCAAAAAAGTGGAAAAAGGGAGTTCCCGTCGTGGCGCAGTGGTTAACGAATCCGACTAGGAACCATGAGGTTGCGGGTTCGGTCCCTGCCCTTGCTCAGTGGGTTAACGATCCGGCGTTGCCGTGAGCTGTGGTGTAGGTTGCAGACGCGGCTCGGATCCCGCGTTGCTGTGGCTCTGGCGTAGGCCGGTGGCTACAGCTCCGATTCAACCCCTAGCCTGGGAACCTCCATATGCCGCGGGAGCGGCCCAAGAAATAGCAACAATAACAACAACAACAAAAGACAAAAGACAAAAAAAAAAAAAAAAAAAGTGGAAAGATAAGACACAGGATGGGAAAAAATATCTGCAAATCATATAAGGATCTAAATGGGCAAAGGCAGAGTCCCCACTGTGGCACAAAGGGATCACCAGCCTATATGGAGCGCTGGAATGCAGATTTGATTCCGGCCCAGCACAGTGGGTTAAGGATGAGCTTTGCCACAGCTACTGCATAGGTTGTGACTACAGCTGGATCCCCAGCACAGGAACTTCCACATGCCTCAGGGCAGCCTTTACACACACACACACACACGATAAATTTTTATATATAAATTTTTAAAACCGTGAAAAATAACAAAAATATATGTATAAGAAATATATGTATCGTGTGTGTGTGTGTGTATATATATAAAATGGGCAAAGGATCTGTACAGGCATTTTTTCCAAAGATATACAAATGGTCAATAAGCTCAACATTGTTAAAAAGATGCTCAACACCATGAGTCATCAGGGAAATATGCAAACCAAAATCATGATATACCGCTTTAACTAGGATGGCTACAATTTAAAAAAAAAGTATCTTTTAAGTAAAATTTTTAAAACCTTGAAAAAATAAAACAAGTGTTGGCAAGAATGTAGAGAAACTAAAACCTTTATACATTGCTGCTGGGCATGTAAAATGATGATGACAGAGACACACAACATTGTGAATATATTTGTTATGCGAACTACATCTCAATTTAAAGATTATACACATACAAAAAAAAAATCCATTTACCTCACAACGCTCTTTTCACATTAGCTTTGGATTGGTTAGATGACAACATTTCAAATCAGTCAATACCATGTAGAAATCAAATTTCTGCACACAACTGTTTCAAATACACCAAAAAGGTCCACAACTCCTTTCCAATGTGAATACTACCCTATTTACTTTTTGGTACATATATGAATTAAAATAAGACTTTTGCATATTAGATGTATTTAAAATGTTTACATTTGTATTTCTCAAGCGTCCACAAGATAACTAACACAATTACCAGCACATAAAAGTTTTAACATACACATATATACACACACACACTATGACCCTTGTTCTCAGATCTTACCATCATGAGGCAGAAACAAGTACATTAAAATATAGCAATTGAGTATACATATCCTATGAAGTCGCTTGTAAAGTACACCTGCAACCTTTAGTGAGGGAAGAAGTTTGGAGAGCCTATCTAGCTTTCTCAACCACTACTTGGAAAAAGTGTCCCTTGAGTAAAATCAGGCGCCCATAGCAAGCTTTCAACTACTAATTTTCTGACTTAGTAGTTTTACAACTTTTCAACCAAGTTTTTTTATTTCACTTCAGAAATCACTGCTGGAATTCCAAGCATTCAGAGAAAACTCTCAGCAATTCCCACCAGCCCCTGGAATCAACTGATGATCTAGATTTAGTGGTCTTATCATCACAGCCATCACTATCATCACTCCAACCCCTGCCTCATACCTCATAAGGCTTCATTCTAACAGTCGTTTGTTTGTTTTGCATTTTAAGTGTACTTTTTAGCCTTCCTTATATCTAAAGTGTGGCTCCCATACAGTTATATACTGGAGGCACTCTACATATAGATTATAATGTGATCAGCACTTCCTGGAGTTGTACAAGGAAGCAGCTCTGATCATCATTTCAAGTCTAATTCTGGTCCCCTGTTTAATTCTTAAAATTAATCCCTACCTTCAAGAATATATCCTCAAAAACATGAGTTTTATTATAGTTTTCAAACTGAGTAGCTGTAGCCAAAAAACTCTTTGCTATGACAATAATTGGAAAAACCATATAGTATTTAAACAAAACTAAACTTCAATGCCTCACAGGCTCCATGAAACACATTAACAATTTGTTACAATGGTTTTTTTAAATCAATACTACTGACTGACTTTACATATAAATTTGTAACCAGGAGATTACCATTCACTACAACTAAGATAATGGCCATAAAAACATTAGCAAAATGCCTACTGGAAGAAATCTCTACGCTACATTCATACCTTGCTCAATCACGGAATAGTCTGAGCTGTGAGGAGAGATAACGTGCAATTGTTCAAAACTTAACTGTGAACCAAAGGATCACTGACTAGAGATACAGAGAAAACACACATGAACCCAAAATACATATAAAAGCATGATACTCACTACAGTTTAACCAAAAAAACCCCATAAACTTTAAATGGTTGTAATAATGTTGGAATGACAGAACGGGGGGGGGGGGTTATTCTGTAACATCTTTATGAAAGAAGTTTACAAAAGGTTTAAAAGGAAGGATGGATCTGTACTGGCAAAGAAATGAAGATATTTTCTGTCCAAGGACTACTATTTTTATTTGCAAAGGCTAGCTAATAGTTTGGGATCAAGAACTTATTTTGGCACAACTGCTAGTCTGCCTGGCTCAAAAGAAATTTATATATATGTGTGTGTATATATATATATATATATATATATATACACACACATATATATACACACTTTTTTTAAAGTGAGGAGAAATAGTGAAAAAAAAATAGATCAAGATCAAGAGTCTATCAATGATGCACTTCATCAAGGCCTTTCAGGAAAATTTAGATTATTACTGTTAGAGACTCTTTTGCCCCTCAGTGGTCTCCTTTCCAACTCACAGAGCATTCTTTCCAACCTACTCAACAGTATGACATAATCAAAGGATTATGTCACATCTCTTGCTCAAACTCCTACAATGATTGGGTCACTATTACCCATTATATCAAATGCAAAATTACTCTCGAGAATTTAAGGGACTACTTAAGTTTAACTTCTGAGTATCCTTTTCCCCCCTCTTAATATATACTCCTCCTTAGAACTGTATTTCTTAATTCTCAGAACTTTTACAATCTGAAAAACTGAGGACCCCCAAAGAGCTTTTGTTTATGTGGTTTTTCCGCTATTGATATTTACTGCGTTTGAAATTAAAACTGAGACATTTTTAAACATTAATTCATTTTAAAGTAATAAAACTGTATGTTAGCATTTTTCATAAAAAAAAAAAACCAACAAACCTGTATTTTCCAAAACCAGAATTTAGAACAGAGATACTATTCTAAAGGAGTAAAGATTGCTCTTTACTATCTGGCTTAATAGAAAACAGGTGGATTCTCTTATCTGCTACTACATTCAATGTGTTACATTTTCACATAGCCTCTGAAAAACTCCACTGTACAATTGTGGAAGAATGAAAATGGAAAAGGTAAGTAATGCGTTAACATTAGTTTTGACCTCACAAATATGCCAAAAGTGTCTTGGAGACTTCTAGGAGTCTTAGGACCACACTGTAAGAAACACTGCCATGAATAAATAAATATGGTTTATTCATTCCCTGGAATAGAAAAGTATTATATAAAAAGTCACACTGAGATGAAAGCACAGACCTAATGTTAGACTGCCTGGGTTCAAATGCCAGTTTCTCCTCTTCCTGGCTAGGTGATTTTGGGAAAATTACTAAATTTCTCAGTGTCTTACTTTCCTCTTTAGTAAAATGGTGATAATAGCAAAATCTCTCTCACAAAGTTGCTGAAAGGAATAAGCAAGTTAATAAATGTAAAGGGTTTAGTAATATGAGTGTCCAGCACAAAGCAAGCACAAACAAATATTTGTTAAATAAATACAAACACAATCTAGGCATAAGAACAAGCCTATGGAGTTCCCGTCGTGGCGCAGTGGTTAACGAATCCGACTAGGAACCATGAGGTTGCGGGTTTGGTCCCTGCCCTTGCTCAGTGGGTTAAGGATCCGGCGTTGCCGTGAGCTGTGGTGTAGGTTGCAGACGCGGCTCGGATCCCGCGTTGCTGTGGCTCTGGCATAGGCCTGTGGCTACAGCTCCGATTCGACCCCTAGCCTGGGAACCTCCATATGCCGCAGGAGCGGCCCAAAGAAATAGCAAAAAGACAAAAAAAAAAAAAAAAAAAAAGAACAAGCCTAGCTGTGAGTATTGCCACTATTGTAACATAACTTGAGAAATCCTTAATATTCTGATAACCTGGCAAATTACAATTCTGAATATAATTTTTAATACAAAGGTTTAGGTTCATCAAAATTCCCTTTTAAAGGAATATCATTAGTAAATTTTAACTGCCTACGAACCATTCTCCATGAAAAGAACCATATATACACAATAAATACACAAAATTCCAAAGGTCAAATCCAACAATTTCTATTCTCTAGAGAAATATATAAAGCTGTTTAACTGGGAACACACTGAGACAGAACACAAAGTAACGGAAATGCCACTTCAGCCACCAAAAGAACAGGAAGAGCAAATATTAAGCCTTTACTTTGAAAACCTAACCCCACTTCTTCTTGGTAGGGCTCTAACCTCTCGCCAAGAAGCTTTTCAGTTTATTTTTCTTCTTTGACTTTAAGGGCGAAATCATGGAACCAAGCACTTTGAAACTGAAGAAAATAGAACAGAAGAGACTTTCTAGTCATTACGGTGAACCTTCACATTAAATATTCTAAATGAAATCAAAGTAAACAATTTTATTTAAATTAAAGTAATCTTGATGATTAATTAAAATGAATTATTTTATACACTGTATTTTAAAACATCTAATCAAGAATTTCATGCACATGCCTTGCAAATCAAATGAGAAAAAAAAGCAAGTCACTTCACAATGAAGTTTCACTTCTTACTTTTCAGTTGAAATTCTAAAACATCTCTAAAAATTATTCAGATATATAAAATATATAAACATAAAAAGCACTGCTACAAAAATAGATGACTGAAGTCTAAATGGTATTTCTTAACATAACAAGTCCACCAGTGACACCTAATTACTTTACAAAAATATTTCAGAATTAATTTGCTAATTACGAGTAAGGCAGCTACCAAAATGGCTATATGTCAAATCCTCTTTAGGGTTTCTCTTTTAAATACATACTATTCAGAAATATAACTAAACATATAAAAGAGGAAAAAACTTGCATTTGTGGAGTTCTACTATATACCTCCAGCATTTGACAAAAGCAGTCAAATCTCACTATTACCACTTTTTAAATTTCAGAACTATTAAAGTAGTATGGAACAGAACGGTCAAATAATGAAAATAAAAATACAAATCATACAGTTAATTCTAATGGGAAAGAACAGTAAGCCCATACATAACTACGAAATAACTGTCTCTTTAAAAACAAGATTCATTTGGAAAGCCCCAGTTACCTTGCTTCTAAACAAGGGGCAGATTTTCCACTTACTATCATCCTCACATGCACCTTCTTGCAAATCAGATTCCAGTTACCAGATACTTCCCTGACAATATGTAAACCAAGCACTCACTGGATATCATTAACTAAGACATTAAAAATCAGTAATGTGCTTAAAAAGATAATTATTTCGGGCATATTTCAATATTTTATACGTACTTTCAATGATTATATATGCCACTAGCCCATACAAATTCCACCTTCTACCTATTCAAAACATTCGCAAATTCTTCAAGAAACTTAGGTTTCCACAATTAAAATAAGGTAGCGTCTAGATCTGGTACATAACATACAAATACCCACACTGTATCTACCTTGGAGATATAAGGGATGCTTAATAAGAACACAATCTTGGAATCTAATATATGGCACAAGTGAACCTGTGGAAACACTCATGGACTCTTTGGACCTGGAGAACAGACTTGTGGTTGCTGAGAGGGAGGGAGTGGGATGGATTGGGAGTCTGGGGTTAATAGATGCAAACTACTGCATTTGGAGTGGATAAGCAACGAGATCCTGCACATGGAACTGTATCTAGTCATTTATGATGGAACATGATGGAGGGTAATGTGAGAAAAAAAATGTGTGTGTGTGAGTGACTGATTGGGTCGCTTTGCTGTACAGTAGAAATTGAAAGAACACTGTAAACCAACCATAATGGAAAAAATAAAAATCATTTAAAAATTTTAGAAAAAGTAAAATAAAAATAAAATTTAAAAAAAAGAACATGATCTTGATTTTGTTGTAAAGAATGTGAGGCAGATGGTAGCTGGAAAAAGTGTCCCTAGAAATTAACCAGGAAAAATACGGATAAAAAAGTGAAAATATTAGAGCCATTAAAATAGTATTACATTACAGTGAAGCTGGAGTTTCCATTGTGGCTCAGCAGGTTCCCACAACACAGTGTCAGTGAAACAGTTCAAAATATAAATGCCCAAGGACAGCATATTAAGCTAATATAGAAAAAAAGAAAAATAGTAGATTGCAAAATCAGATCAAAACATTCTTAAATTAAGAGTTTATAAACTTTAGGGAGTTCCTGCTGGGCATAGCAGGTTAAGAATCCAGACTGCAGCAGCTTGGGTTGTTGGAGAGGGGTGGGGTGGATTCCCAACCCTGCAAAGGATCTGGTGTGGATCTGGCATTGCCTAGGATTCTATCACTGGCCTGGGGAACTGCCATAGCGGTGGGTGGGGCCATTAAAAAAAAAGTATTTATAAATTTTAAAACTCTGCTCTATCTATACTTCAATCATTAATGTTTTAAGCACCATTCTACACCCTATTTAATATAAAGAGTTAAAGACTACTTTCCATGCATATTACTCATCTTTCCCACAGCTATAAAGGACTAAGTTAGATAATGGTTAATAAGTGCAGAGCAAACTAAAGTCTGTCAAATACAATTCTTCTACCTTGTATCTTGACTATTCTTCTATCTTGAGGCCATCATAGTTCTGGAATTCTATGTAAATCATGTTTATTTTTAAAAATAAATTTCAGGTTTGACAACTCATTTCACTCTAGGGACACTAGTTAACATTATTACCTACTGACCCCATAAGCAAAGCAAAAGCTCATTATTAAACAAATATACAATGAATTAAACCGTAATTCATGGATTACAATAACCATTTCCTAAAATGGAAAGACCTTGGCAAAGTACACAGAAACCACCTCTACACTGTAAAGGCTTATAGGAAAACACAGTCCTAAGCATATTTTCTTTAACTACTAACATTTAAAAAATGAAATCATTTTCATTAGGCTCAACCAATTAGGAAACAGTTTTTCAGGACGTTAAATGGTGAAACAGAACTAATCCTTCAATAGAAGGAAAAACTCTCCCAGCAGAGGAAAAATTATCTCTACATTGAAGGCCTAAAACTTCATAGTGTCAAGACCCAGAACTGTTTATGAAAGCCTTTTCAATTTTCTCAAATAATGCTAAAGTGTACGGCGGAAGAAGGTGTTTAGGAAAACAACTCACTGATAAGGCTCTACTTAAATTTATTTCATCACTGGAACTGGTGCCAAAGGTGTTTTAAACAACAATATACGGAAAATAGTATTACTGTATTTAAAAAACCTCATTTAAAAGAAATAGAGTAGTGGCTCCTTATTTATATGGATTAAAAAAAAATCAAATGTTACCAGGAACATTCAAGTTCTAAAGAAGTGGAAATTTATAAACACAAGAG
The DNA here is from genome assembly GCF_054392235.1 of Sus scrofa. Taxonomy (NCBI): domain Eukaryota; kingdom Metazoa; phylum Chordata; class Mammalia; order Artiodactyla; family Suidae; genus Sus; species Sus scrofa. Next base: position 19,973,769 of record NC_139391.1, read on the forward strand.
TGGCAGAGAAAAAGCACCACAAATGTGAGATTATCCATACCAAACCTAATCCCAGTTGTTATCTGCAGTAGCTTCCACAAGAGAAAAGACTAACATTTATAGATCCACAAGGAAGTATCACTTTGCTAAACTTACCCAGCCTATTTTCCACAACGTGTTAAAAGAACTGCAACATTTGAAATAAAACAAAAACTTTGTAAAGGACTTTTAAAAGCAAAATCTATTGTTATAATTTATCATTTTGAAGTGAGAGAAGAGGGTAACAGTCACAAGTAGGTTTTGTCACCCACCCCTCAGCATCAGGAATAAACAAACAAACAAAAACCCAACTAACAAAAGAATTAACAGTGTTAGGGCAAACCACAGATTGGGTAGAGAAAGCCAAGCAGTCATTTGAAGAGAAGTAAACAGAAATGTTTACTCCAAATATCAGATAATCCAAAAAGCACTTCAGGCTTTACAATGCATTTTAAAGAATTTTCCATTTATAAGAGTGTCACTGAATTATCTAAAACAATCAAGGATTGATGGTTAATAAGCAGCCTGCCTCATCCACATATCAGAGAGAAGAACCAAATAGTAATGATGTTTTTTTAAACTTTTCCACAAGGAAGGAACAAGTCACAATGAATAATGGGTTTGTCTGTACCAATAACTTGTTCTAACAGTACTTCACGAGCAAAGTATCTTGGAAGAATTCACATTTTGTACACTTTTTTTTAAGCGCAAACCTTACTGCCAAAGTCCAAACGAGAAATCAAAACAGGACTCTCTCATCAGTGAATTCCCTTTCAGAACATGCTCACTCTTGCTTCAAATAGTAAAGCAAAGTAACGTTCATGTAGAATGAAAGGACGTGTCCAACAGCCATTTTTTTTAAAAGAACTTATTATTATGCCTTTTTCTCTATGTTTCCTTGAAAAGTTTCAGATCAAAACTCCACTAAGTCAAAGCTTGAGTAATCACTGATCTTTGTACCTTGAGGTAAAGGAGTGTTATGAAAAAGGAGGATATTACAGGTGGCTTCCAGGTTTGGAAAAAGTTGGGAGGAGTTAGCTCTAGTAATGGTATATACAAGTTAGTGAATGGTGTAATACCATGCCGTGTAAGAAAAGCTAGTCCTCCAAAAGATAACCAGCATAAATTAAAACGGAGTCCAAACTCAAGCCTCACCAAGTATCTTTTCACCAGTTTTTAAAAAGATGTACGTTATCTGTAGGTCAGATTATTAAAATAGTAGACTATCATAAATGCCAATAGTCTACTCTTCCGCTCAAGTTTCTACATTCAAACCGTCAGGTTTAACAGCTCTAGGAGATGACAGCAAAAATCAGCAAACCCTTTTCCATATACCCATTAGAAAGAAAGGGGGCGAGGGAGGTGCCTGACACAACTTATCCTAGTCAAAAGCATGGAAAACACAAAGATTAAATTCCACTAGAGGTGACTTAAAAATGCCAACGTTCCACAAAGCTTTTCCTACCCCAACGGAATCCCTTTACATCCACCCCCCCCCCCTTGAAGAAAAGTGGTCTGGGATAAAAGTCGGGCATTGACCATGATATTTCAAATGGGACGACGGAACCTAACGGAAGCTACAGAGGCAAAGAAAGGTAACCCAAGGCGGGGGGGGGGGGAGGTGGATGAGAAACCCGGGAAGGACAGGGACAGAGGCGGATAGTGGGAATCGCTTCAAAGGAGGCAGCCCTCAGAGCGGCAGAGAAACTGGGATCCGGGTCCACCGAACCCGGCGTTCACGGAAACCCGAAGGCGGCTCGTAGGGAAACAATAGGGCGGTGAGACGGAGAGCAAGCGGGGAGACGCACGGGAGAGGGCGGCTAGGCAGCACCGGACGGGTGGGATGAAAGAGCAGAAGGCTGCAGGAGAGAGATAGAGGCCGGGAGGTGGGGAGCCAGAGGGAGAGGCAAGTTGGTCGGTGGTGAGAGGGTATCGCGGCGCACCGGGCAGGGAAGCGAGGGTCCCCGAGGAACCCGGAGGGGAGTGGCTTGTCAGGGATTCTTAGACAGGGAACGGAAGCCGTGAAGGCAGGTGTGATGGAAGCAAAAAGAACACAGCTCGGACGCGCACAGGACCCGCCGAGCCGGATGAGACGCAGGGAGGTGAGAGGCAGCTGAAGAAGAAAAGAGATGAGAAGAAAGACAGACGCGGGTCGCGGGGGGCCGTGGTCGGCTTCACTCACAGTCCAGGTGCTTTTTCTTGGGCCCCATGATCTCGTGGGTCGTGGCCTTGCATACTGTCTTGGATACGGCAGAGCCGGTGACACTGTGCTGGGCGGCGGTGATTCGGTCCGTCAAGCTCTGGCCGGACATCTCTGCGGCTCCTCCGCCACCCCTCCCGCTCGGCAGCCGGCGGGGACTGGGACCCCCAAGCGCCGGAGGACCCCCACCCCCCCACCGCACCCCCTACCCCCACCGGCTCCTTCTCCGCCTGCCGGCCTGGGGCGGGGCTCAGGGCCGCTTGCTGCCACCCAGCCAGGCAAGAACCGGCTCTTGTCACCCGCGGGGTCAGGCACGGTGTCGGGCACTCCCCTGCCCCCGCCTCAGCTCAGCCCACCCCTTCCCTGGTCAGCTGGAGCCGGGCAGGGCAAGAGGGACAGGCAGCTGCAGGAAAATGGCGGCGCCAGGCTCCTCCTCGGAGCTTTCCGGGCTGCCCGGGTCACGTGACTCGGGCGCCGCCCCGCCTTCTCCTTCTCCCGCCCCTTTTCCCTTCTCTTTCCTCTTCGACGCCCGCCCTCCCTCGCTCGGCGAGGGAAGAGCGGGGCGGCGCCCGCGCGTTACGTGATGGAACCCGCCCGGCGGGCGCAACAGGAGGCCCTCCCGGGCGGAGTGCGGCGGCCCGCCGCGTCACGTGACGTTCCCTGCCAACAGGTCGCCCGAGGCCGGTCTCGCGGGGGTCACAGAGGGGGGCGGGGCGACGCGGGGGAGGGGCGGCGAGTCCGGCGCGCTGGGGAGGCACGTATGGCTTCTTCCCTCTCCCATCCCAAGGGTATCCTAGTGTCTGCGGTTGGAACCAACGTCTTGACAAAGAGGAGATGCAGCTGACTTCGCAGCTCCCGCTGAGGAAAGGGGTGTCAGAGCTCCCCGGGCGTTCCTAGCGGGATCCAGAATGTGTTTAGGGATGCCCCCAAAGCCAGCCTCCAGGCTTGAAGGAGAAGGTCTCCGCTGGCCCACTCTCAGAACCTGCCACCAGGCCTCTCCCTGCTGTGGATATCGAAGCTGTCCCTGCTTATTTACCCCCAGAAGGGTTGGGCTTTTTCCCCTTTTTCTTGAGAGGTTTGGCATTGTCACCTGTATTTGTTTATCCCTTCTCTGAAAACTGCCAGTCTAAATTTGGATACCAGTGAGCCAGTATTGTTCCTCTAGGGTGTCAAATAGGACAGGAAACACATAGCTGCACTGGAATTTGAAAAGGGAAGTAGTAGGATGATGTCAACAAAGATTAGCTTGACCCTACAAGGCTGACTGCTGTGGTGATTAAAGGTTCAGACCATAGAAGGAAGTGAGAGGGTGGTAAATGAAGAAGTCCCTTTCAGAGAACCCAGACATCACTACCTGCCATCTCCCCTGGTTTGGTCTTTGTTCTCTTTGGCCTCTTTTTTCTCTGTGTAAACCAGATTTCCAGTGAAAGAAGACACTGACCCTGTCCTGTGGGCATTTTAGAGGAATCGTTATATCCTGTGGCTCTGTTCAAGAAGATCCAGATCTATTAACAAAGTCTTTTTAAATGTTATTAGGGCCCCACTTTCAACACAAGTTTAAAGATAAATTTTTAAGTCTCCATGAATATTAAATTACCGTAATAGTCCTATGTACTCTTGCTAGTTTTGAATGAAATGCTAACATACTCAGTCTGTGTACACCATCTGCCAGCCAGTCCAAAACACTGTGCTTCAATCTGGTGACTCTCAAAAGATGCAAAGCTAATAGATAGTTAACATTTTATGTAGCATCGTGAATTTTGTGGTCTCCTCCCATTCCCTTTACCCCCCTTTTTTTTTTCACTATGGCTGATGAAATTCTGCAGCAACATGTTTTTGCCAAGGACATAAAGTGCTTAAACCAGCAGGCTTCATCTTTGTCAAGTCAGCCCCAAATTTCTGAAAACTGTAATGACTTCCTTCAGTGCATCTGCAATCCATCTGTGGTTTGGTGCCCAGTTTGCTGCCCTTTGTCTATTGGGCAGTGGAGTTATCCAATTCTCAAGACATCTTGTCAGCCATACTTGCTGTGCTTCTATGAGTTCCACTTAATAAGTTACAGGTTGGCCTGAGCTTCACTGCTAAAACTCTCTAAGGTCCCCAGGACCATGGCATCTAGCTATCATCACTAGCTACATATTTCATCCTTAGGGAAAATGTAAAAGTTATTCCTAAACACGCACCACGCAACTTGTATTTTTTGCACTACTGCGAATGAATTTCTAGGAAAGTATTTCACTGTTACTTTTGCCAAAGGGGTTCTTACAAGCCACCTTTATTCAAATAACTGTGGACATGTTCACCTTATTAATAAACTAGCTTCTATTGGAAATATCACTACTTTTTTCAAGGGTATATTTTAGAAGTATCTAAATATGTCAACAATTAGTGATCATTATAGAGGTTTATGTATAATTGTGAACTAAGACATGAAGAAATTTAGATGATGGGGAAGTGTTCTAAGGATAGAAATTACTGACTTACCCTATTTTATATGCTTAAGTTTTCTTTGTGTTCTACTTTACTTGGTGTATTCAAGAAATATCTTCCCCTGAAATCCCACAGATGCCTTAAACTATGGCCAAAACTAAACTCTTCTCCTTGCCTGTTTTACATCCTGAATCCATACTGAACTTCTTTATTCCTTGTTCTATAATGTCTTCATTACCTGCCTAGAAGTCCAAGTCAGAAAACTGTGACTCATTCTTAGCTCTCCTTCTTCTCATCCAGCCTAATATCCCTCCAACCCATCTTCTCTCTAACATCAACCTTTCTTGCCTTAGTCCAGCCTTTACACTCTCTTTCCAGTGTAGACTATTCTAATAACTACTTACCTGATATCTCTGTCTCTCATACCTCAATCCTCCACTGCAGATCTTTCTGAACCTAAAATATGATCATCTTCTCATTAAAACCCTTTTGTAGCACCCTATCACTAGTCTAGAGGATGAAATTCAGGACTCTAGCCTGGCATACAGGCCCTTTATGATCAGTAGCCCTCACTTAACTGCTGCTCATTGAGCCTCATCTCTACCCAGTCCCCCACATGCACTACAGCCAGTATCACACTACTGGCCATACTTAAATGTGTCATGCAGTTAGCAGTTTCCTTTTGTTACTCATGTAGTATCTTATACATCCTTCTTCTATCTAATTATTTTAATTATTTAATTGCACTAGCAGGGATGGGTGCTGATGGAAATATCTTCTTGCTAGTATTGTGGCTGATGCATAGTAGACACACAAATGCTAGTTGAATGAATGAATGAAAACACTCCAAAGTCACCCATTTGGAAACACCACTCCAAACCTCTCATTTAACAAAACCTGCCCATTTTCTTCACACTTAGAGCATGGGCAGATTATGGGCCATGGTTATGGATAATGGTCTGCAGATAAACATAATTATGTCCATCCCATCATTAGCCATATGGAGCATCATCCTTATTTCAGTACTTCATTAATTCATTCACCCTTTCAAAAAATAGATATTGAATGCCTAGTGTGTGTCAGGCGTTGTTCTAAGTGCTAAATACTGTTCTAACAGTGAATCCATGAGTCCTTTGAGAACTAATCAGCTCAACTTTGGTCACCAACTTGAAAGCCTATGTGCTTTAATTACAAATGAACAGAAGCAAAAAGAGAAGGAAAAACTTGAATAGTACATGATATTTCCTAGGCTCTGCAAAATAAAAAGTATACTGTAGAGAGGTGTGAGGTACAGGAGAGGGAGCAACAGTTTTTTGAATGCCTTCTGTGTGCTAGGATCACTACATAAATTTTTTCATTTAATTCTCATTACTCTAAAAAATATGACGTGACTTAATACAAGGGGAAAAGGTCTTAGAGGTTAAATGCTCATATACTGCTTTCTATTGCTTAAAAAAATTAAATCTTAGAAGTCCCAGAATCCCACAGATACTCAAGTGGTAGAAGCAAGATTTAAAAACTCATTATTTTTCCATTACTTTATCTGGACCCTTTAGCCAAGATCTGAGGCAACTACCATACAGATTAAATTCATTCAACAAATACTTCTTTCCTGCATACTCTATGCTAGACATTGCTTGAAGCTAAGATTTAACAATGTGTGAGACTCACATGGTCTCTTCTCACAGCTCTTAATGCTATTTTAAATGGCAACAGAGGAGAAGAATAAATGGGGAGGAAAAAATAGGGTGCACCTGAAGAATCTTTATGGTGTCTGTAACTTTCAAGTAAGAAAGTGAGGGAGGAAACGAATATGGCGGAGAGGATTGACCAGAATTTTTACCTTTTATTGTTTGACTTAAGCCCATTCCCAAGTCCAAAGGGACTGTTAGTTCCCTGTTCCCACTCTTCTTGGACATTAGGGTTATCTAGGTTATAATCTTTTGACATTCGTTCAGCTGAGATGACATGAACATTTTGGCCACCACTTCATCCCTGACTTTTCTATGTTTATGCTTCCTGATGCTGCCAAATCAATTAAAGATCATAATCTTCTATAACCTTACAAAAAGGTAAGGAACTTTTTCAAATGTAGCTGATTTCTTTTGCTAGATCCTCCAGACAAGGACTCCACTTCCAACTGTGGGACCTTTATTCAGGCTCTCAACACAATCACATGTAATTACTATTGATTATTGATTACTTACCCTGTGCTAAGCACATAACATGAATTATCTCAGTTAAACCTTAAAACAACCTGATGACCTAAAGGGGCAGAGACAGTTTTGCATTCCCCAAAGTCTGTCTCCTTTTCTCCTGAGCACACGCTGTGTTTCCTAGCCTCCTCTGTAATAAGTTGGGGTCATGTGGTTGACCTCTGCCCTACAGAATGTAGACAGAAATGATGAAAGCCATTCAAGCTTTGACCCACAAACCTCTGAAACCACCTACACATGATCCACACTCTCTTTTTTTCCTCTACCTACCAGATGAATGAAGATTTCAAAGTATCTACAAGTCAAAACCACAAAGTGGAAGAAGCCTGGAGCCCAAAGTTAATCCTTAGAGGAATCCTGCTCCAGAGAACTGCATGACCAGGAACACCTGTGTTGGATGGTTCTTGTTTTTTTTTAAATCATTCCTCTAAAATTTTGATGCCATGTCTTATGGTAGTAATTAGGTACCCTTTCTAATACTCTTCTCTCTGTTTTACTGATGAAGAAATTGAGGCTTAGGGAAGGTTGAGTAACTTGCTTAAATTTGCTCTGCTGTTGTGGGGGAAGCCAGGGTTAGATCTCAGGTCTGTCTGACTTCAGAGCGTGGGCACTCACTGCTTAAGTTTCTTATGATACTATTTCATACACTTCTAAAAACGTCATAAAATTCCATGTGGCCTTTAATAGACACTACTTCACGCAGCATGTGGAAAAAAGCAGTAATTAGGGCAACCATCATGTTCTCTCCCATACATGAGGCTCTCTTACTCTCTTTAACTCATTCTTGCCACATCTTCCTTTCTTTCAAGTATATTAATTTTACAATTTCATTATGACATACAGTGTTTTTGGGCCTTTTATACCTGTTGAAAGATGACATGTAGACTAGCTGTTAAATACAGTCCTTCTCTTGAAAGAGTAAACAAACCTTGACCCTGAATTGTCATCAAAAACTCTAATTATGAAGCAGAATAAAAATAGGATACCTGAGCTGTTAAGATACCTGGGGTCCATTCTTCTCTGGAATTGACAGAGGCTGAATTGGAGTTACTGTTGTGGCTCAGTGGTAATGAACCCAACTAGTATCCATGAGGATCTGGGTTTGATCCCTGGCCTCACCAAGTAGGTTGGGAATCCAGCATTGACATGAGCTGTGGTGTAGGTCAAAGATACATCTTGGATCTGGCATTGCTGTGGCTGTGGTGTAAGCTGGCGGCTATAGCTCCTATTCGACCCCCAGCCTGGGAACCTCCATATACCACAGGTGTGGCCCTAAAAAGGCAAACAGACAAACAAACAAACAAAAAAAAAAAAGAGGCTGAATCAAGTAAAAATGCACTAAACTAAAAGAGTTTTAATGTTAATGATAAATTGGGATATCACTTTTGACCAGTAAGTATCAGACAAATGAAGGAGATTTATTAATTCATTTGAGGTAATGGAAGAAATACCAGATCAGTATTCAGACATACTTAGGTTCAAAACTCTGGCGAAGTTATTCAGTTCCCTCATATATAAAACAGGGATAATAGCACATATCTTACAGATTTCTTGCCAGGATTAAAATAATGTACATAAACAGCTAGTACAATGCTTGACACACAGTAGTCACTCAGTGAATAAAATCATTCAGCAAACATTTACTTAGAATTTATTATGACCAAAGCACTCTGCTGGAGTCTCAGCATACAGACATAGATTAGACAAAATAGTAACGCAATGTACAACTGACCCTTGAATGATAGAGTTTCCACTGCACGGGTCCACTTATACATGGATTTTTTTCAGTGAATATGTCCGACAGGGCTACATGATTCCTGGTTGCTTAAATCCAAAGATGCTAAGGTCTGACTGTAAAGGTATACATGGACTTTTGACCTGGCAGTGGGTGTAGGGGGAGCTCCTGCCCTGCTCAAGGGTCAACTGTATTAAGTAATATGATAGAGGTGTGCCTAGAGTACTGTAAGAAAAAGGAAGATGACACCTAGTTCTTCCTGAAGGGATCAGTGAAGGTTTATCAGGGCCAGGGACACATAAACTGAGTCTTAAAAGATGATTAGGACTCTTGAAGGAATCCAGGAGAAGTTATTGCAGGTAGAGGAAATCCACGTATGCAAAAGGAGAAGCCATTGGGGGACTGCAGTTATATGTGGCTGAAACATAGTGTATGTGAGATTTTTATTCATTCAGTCAGCAAGTTGTTATATACACTGTTATGTATGAGCACCTATATAGGCTGAAGAGTGTTCGAGGTCCTGTAAATCCATCAGTGAACAAAATAAAAACGTTTTCCGCATTCTTGAATGGTGTGTATATACAAGCGGAGCATATAACACACCAATAAATATGAAACAGACACAGGGAGTGAAGAGTGCAATGAAGAAAAAAGTAAACAGGGTGAAAGAATTGAGAATGACAAGGCGGGAGGACTTTAAATTAGATAATAAGGGGAGCCTTTCTAAGATGGTGACAGATGACTAAAATGAATTGTGGGAGTCAGCAGTGCAAATACTGAGGAGATCATTTTGCATAAAGGGAAAAATGAGTACAACAGCTCTCAGACAGGAACAAGAGTAACTTGTTTGTGGAACAGTAAGACAGTGTGGCTGCCAAAGAAAGACTGAAGAGAGGAAAAGACTTAGGAAATGACCTCAGAGATGTGACCACATTATGAAGGGCTTTATAAGGCATGTACAGAAGTCTAGATAAATATCTAGAGGAAGATGTCCCATGAGAAGAGAGAGCTTACCCTAGATCCTTGGAACAACCTGATGAGTGCATGAAGTAGGCGTCTAACCAAAACAACTGGAACAATACCTCATTGGGTACCATGTTCTTCTTTGTGCGCTTATCCCCTTTGTATCTTTATCTCCTCAGCTATTTTCTTCCCCCTCTTCTGGATTAAAGTCCTAGACAGTTAATAAGTACCCATGTCTTTTACTCATGGTATTCCCAAGACCTGTATTTTTCATACAGTGGTAAGGTTGAATAAACTCTACACAAATTAAAGGAAAACACAAAAATTCTCAACAGAATTTTAGCCAACCAAATCCAACAACATGTAAAAAAAGATCATACACCACAACCAAGTGGGATTCATCCCAGGGTCACAAAGATGGTTCAACATACACAAATCAATCAACATCATACACCACATTCACAAAAGAAAAGTCAAAAACCACATGATAATCTCAATAGATGCAGAAAAAGCATTTGACAACGTCTACCATCCATTCATGATAAAAACTCTTACCAAAGTGGGTATAGAGGGAACATACCTTAACATAATAAAAACCATTTATGACAAACCCACAGCAAATATAATACTCAATGGAGAAAAGCTGAAAGCCCTCCCACTAAAATCTGGAACAAGGCAAGTATGCCTGCTCTCACCACTATTATTTAATATAGTATTGGAAGTCCTAGCCACAGCAATCAAACAAACAAAAGAAGTAAAAGGTATTCAAATTGGAAGAGAAGAGGTAAAATTGTCACTGTATGCAGATGACATGATACTATATATAGAAAACCCTAAGGACTCAACCCAAAAACTACTTGAACGGATAAAAAAAAATACAGCAAAGTAGCAGGATATAAGATTAACATTCAGAAATCAATCACATTTCTGTATACTAACAATGAAAGAAAAGGAATACAAAAATAGAATACCTTTTAAAATTATACCCCAAAAATATCAAGTATCTGGGAATAAACCTGATCAAGGAGGTGAAAGACATATGATGAGAGCTATGAAACATTAATCAAGGAAATTAAAGAGGATTCAAAGTAATGGAAAGATATTCCATGTTTCTGGGTTGGCAAAATTAATATTGTAAAAATGGCCATACTTGGGTACAAAGTAATCTACAGATTCAATGCAATCCCTATCAAATTACCCACGACATCTTTCACAGAACTAGAATAAACAATCCAGAAATTTATATGAAACCACAGAAGACCCAGAATTGCCAAAGCAATCCTGAGGGGGAAAAAAGCCAAGCAGGAGGCATAATAACTCTCCCAGACTTCAGGAAATATTACAGAACCACAGTAATCAAGACAGTGTGATACTGGTACCAAAACAGACATAGAGACCAATGGAACAGAATGGAGGACCCAGAAATAAACCCAGACACCTATGGTCAATTAATCTTTGACAAAGGAGACAAGAACATAAAGTGGGAAAAAGACAGTCTTTTCAGCAAGTGGTGCTGGGAAAACTGGACAGCTGCATGTAAATCAATGAAACTGGAACACACTCTCACACCATGCATGAAAATAAACTCAAAATGGCTTAAAGACTTAAACATAAGACAAGACACCATCAAACTCCTGGAAGAGAGCATAGGCAAAACATTCTCCGATGGCAACCTTACAAATGTTTTCTCAGGTCAGTCTCCCAAAGCAACAGAAATAAAAGCAAAAATAAACCAATGGGACCTAATCAAACTGACAAGCTTTTGCGCAGCAAAGGAAACCATAAAAAAAAAAAAAAGACAATTTACAGAATGGGAGAAAATCGTTTCAAATGATGCAACTGACAAGGACTTACTCTCTAAAATATGCAAACAACTTATACAACTCAACAGCAAAAAAACCAACAACCCAATGGAACAATGGGCAAAAGACCTGAATAGACATTTCTCCAAAGAAGATATTCAGATGGCCAACAAGCACATGAAAACATGCTCAGCATCACTGGTTATTAGAGAAATGCAAATCAAAACTACCTGCAAATCAGGAACGACCTCACACCTGTCAGAATGGCCATCATTAACAAGCCCACAAATAACAATGCTGGAGAAGGTGTGGAGAAAAGGGTACCCTCCTTCACTGTTGGTGGGAATGTAAATTGGTACAACCGCTATGGAAAACAGTATGGAGGTACCTCAGAAATCTATACATAGAACTACCATATGATCCAGCTATCCCACTCTTGGGCATATATCCAGACAAAACTTTCCTGAAAAAAGACACATACACCTGCATGCTCATTGCAGCACTATTCACAATAGCCAAGACATGGAAACAACCCAAATGTTCATTGACAGATGACTGGATTAAGAAGATGTGGTATACATACACAATGGAATACCACTCAGCCATAAAAAAGAACAAAATAATGCCATTTGCAGCAACATGGATGGAAATGGAGACTCTCATACTGAGTGAAGTTAAGTCAGAAAGAGAAAGACAAATGCCATATGCTATCTATCACTTATATCTGGAATCTAATATACGGTACAAATGAGCCTACCTACAGAAAAGAAACAAACTCATAGACTTGTGGTTTCCAAGGGGGAGGGGGAGGGAGTGGGATGGACCGGGAGTTTGGGGTTAGTAAATATAAACTATTGCATTTGAAGTGGATAAGCAATGAGACCCTGTTGTATAGCACAGGGAACTATATCTAGTCACTTGTGATGGAACGTGATGGAGGATAATGTGAGAAAAAGAGTGTGTGTGTGTGTGTGTGTGTGTGTGTGTATAGATATGACTGGGTCCCTTTGCTGTATAGCAGAAATTGACAGAACATTGTAAATCAACTATAATAGAGGAAATAAAAATCTTAAAAAAAATAAAATGGGTAAAAAAGATAATTACATCTGACTTCTCAGAAACCATGTGAGCAAGAAGAAAGTGGAGCAAGACAGTTAAAATGCAGAGAGAGAAAAAAAGCTTAGGTAGTGAAGAAGATAAGAAAAGGAAATAAAAGATATACAGATTGGGAAGGAAGAAATAAAACTATTTGTTTGGATCACACAATTGTCTGTGTAGAAAAAATCTGAAAGAATCAACAAAAGACAAAAACCTCCTGGATCTAAGAAGTGATTATAGTACACCCGAAAATACAAGATCAATAAACAAAAGTCAGCTACTTTCCTATATTCCAGCAATGAACAAGTAGAATTTGAAATTAAAAGCACATTGTCATTTATATTAGCACTCAGAAAAGTGCTAGATTTTTAACAAAGAAAATCTGACAAAATATTTATAATGTCTATATGAGGAAAACCACAAACTCTATTGAAGGACTTTTTTTTTGTTTTGTCTTTTTAGGGCTGCACTCATGGCATATGGAAGTTCCCAGACTAGGGGTCCAATCAGAGCTGCAGCCTTAACTCACTGATTGAACCTGCACCTTCATGGGTTCTAGTTGGATTCTTAACCCACTGAGTCACAATGGAAACTCCCATCTAGTAAAGGATTTTAAAACAAACAAACAAACAAAGAAACAAACAAACAAACAGGAGTTCCCTTTGTGGTGCAACAGAAACGAATTTGGCTTGTATCCATGACAATGTGGGTTCAATTCCTGGCCTTGCTCAGTGGGTTAAGGATCTGGCATTGCTGTTGAACTGTGGTGGTGTTCTCAGATGCGGCTCGGATTTTGCATTGCTGTTTCCAATCTTGCTCTAAATACTGTTCTCTACAAAGCGAGAATGTACATTATCTCTGTCTGTCTATCTAATCATGTTATTTCCTTTGTTTAAAACATCTGATGACTTTTCATCTCACTTAGAATAAAATCCAAATTCCTGCCACAGCTCTGTATTAGTTTCCTATGGTTCCTTTAACAAAATTACCACAAACTCAGTGACTTACACAAAAGAAATTTATTCTGTTGTCTTATTTTAGACCTCATTTATTCTTCTGTCTTATTTAGACCTGTAACCTCCAGAATTTACTTCAGTGTGTCAATAGGACTGGTTCTTGTAGATGTTCCAGAGAGAACCCATTCCTTGTTTCTTCCAGCTTCTAGAAGTGGCTGGCATTCCTTGGCTTGTGTCACATCACTCCAAAATGTTTCTACTGTCACATAGTCTTCTTTTCCCGCTGACCTCCTGTTTTCTCTTATAAGGACTCTGTGATTGCCTTGTGCCCTTGCAGATAAGCCAGAATAATCTCCCCCTCTTTTTTTTTTTTTTTTTTTTGTCTTTTTAGGGCTGCACCTGTGGCATATGGAGGTTCCCAGGCTAGGGGGTCGAATCGGAGCTATAGCTGCCGGCCTATGCCAGAGCCATAGCAACACCAGATCCAAGCCATGTCTGCAACATACACCATAGCTCATGGCAATGCCGGATCCTTAACCCATTGAGCAAGGCCAGGGATCAAACCCACAACCTTATGGTTCCTAGTTGGATTCATTTCCACTGCACCACGATGGGAACTCCATCCCCCTTCTTAACTTAATCACATCTGCTACATCCTTTTTACCCTGTAAGATAATAAATTCACAGCTTCTGGAAATTAGGACATGGACATCTTTGCAGTGGGAGGTGGTATGTTTTAGTCTGCCACATTGCATGCAAAAATCATGAGAAAAACTGGTCTTCATAAAAATCTGGATTTGTTAAAGTTGTTGATAAGGGGAAGCCTCACAGTAAGAGTCTCAAAAATGCCTCAAAAGGGGGTAGTAAGGGAAAGATATCTGTAGGATCTGGAAGGGGATTGGTATTAATCATAGGGTGCCCTTGTGGTGGATATTAGCAGCATGGGCAGGGATTGGCTAGAATCTATATACTAAGTGAATTGCTAGAACCTATGAATCTGTGCAGTTACAATTAAATCTGTTTATTTGTGGTCTTATAACAATGGGCCTAAACAAGCTATTGTTAAAACAATAAGAGTTTAAATAGTTTTTGTTATGTATCATGGAATGGTATAGTAGACATTTCAATTTTTGCTTCAGTTCATTTTGCAAATCACTACAGTTTTTGCTTCATTTCTGAGCCCCTCTTCTTTTGGTCACTCATTAGTCTAAGGTGGAAGAAAGACACTTCTTTTTCTGGGGACATGATGAATCCAGATCTGCGTTGTTATTTAACAAGTTGCAATTACGGAACGAGTTTTTCATGGCAGTCATATCAACCTCTATAAGTATCAGACTGTCTTGTTCTTTTTGTTGAACAATCCTTTGTAAATCATCTAGTGTATCAGTGGCTGTGCAGAAGCATTTAAGATTCTGAAGATCATATATCTGCTAACTGCAATGCAGACGACACTAAGACAAAAATTATTAGTGTTTGCAAGGCATTTCAAAGCCATATTCTTAGATTTTGAAAACTGAACAATGAAAGCATGTGATGTAATTTATTTGGATCTTCCTTATATAATTGTTTCTTTTTTCCTTTAATTTGTTTTTTTAATAATGATTTTTATTTTTTCCATTACAGCTGGTTTACAGTGTTCTGTCAAGTTTCTGTTGTATAGCAAGGTGACATAGTCACAGATACATGTATACATTCCTTTTTTTCACTTTATCATGCTCCATAAGTGACTAGATATAGTTCCCTGTGCTATACAACAGGATCTCATTGCTTATCCACTTCAAATGCAATAGTTTATATTTACTAACCCCAAACTCCCAGTCCATCCCACTCCCTCCCCCTCCCCCTTGGAAACCACAAGTCTATGAGTTTGTTTCTTTTCTGTAGGTAGGCTCATTTGTACCGTATATTAGATTCCAGATATAAGTGATAGATAGCATATGGCATTTGTCTTTCTCTTTCTGACTTAACTTCACTCAGTATGAGAGTCTCCATTTCCATCCATGTTGCTGCAAATGGCATTATTTTGTTCTTTTTTATGGCTGAGTGGTATTCCATTGTGTATGTATACCACATCTTCTTAATCCAGTCATCTGTCAATGAACATTTGGGTTGTTTCCATGTCTTGGCTATTGTGAATAGTGCTGCAATGAGCATGCAGGTGTATGTGTCTTTTTTCAGGAAAGTTTTGTCTGGATATATGCCCAAGAGTGGGATAGCTGGATCATATGGTAGTTCTATGTATAGATTTCTGAGGTACCTCCATACTGTTTTCCATAGCGGTTGTACCAATTTACATTCCCACCAACAGTGAAGGAGGGTACCCTTTTCTCCACACCTTCTCCAGCATTGTTATTTGTGGGCTTGTTAATGATGGCCATTCTGACAGGTGTGAGGTCGTTCCTGATTTGCAGGTAGTTTTGATTTGCATTTCTCTAATAACCAGTGATGCTGAGCATGTTTTCATGTGCTTGTTGGCCATCTGAATATCTTCTTTGGAGAAATGTCTATTCAGGTCTTTTGCCCATTGTTCCATTGGGTTGTTGGTTTTTTTGCTGTTGAGTTGTATAAGCTGTTTGCATATTTTAGAGAGTAAGTACTTGTCAGTTGTATCATTTGAAATGATTTTCTCCCATTCAAAAAGCAGAATATTCTTTTCAAGTGCACATGGAACATTCTCAAGGATTGACTACATACTAGGGCACAAAACTAACCTCAACAAATTTAAGAGTAAAAAAATTATTTTGAGTGTTTTCTCTGACCACAATGGCATGAAACTAGTAATCAACCACAGGAAAAGAAATGAGAAAAAATTGACTACATGGAGACTAAACAACATGCTACTAAAAAACCAATGGGTCAATGAGGAAATCAAAACAGAAATTAAAAAATACCTTGAGGCAAATGATAATGAAAACGCAACCATTCAAAATCTATAGGATGCTGCAAAAGCAGTTCTTAGAGGGAAGTTCATAGCAATACAAGATTTCCTCATAAAAAGAAGAAAAATCTCAAGTCAACAAGTTAACCTACCACTTAAAAGAATTAGAAAAAGAAGAACAAACAAAACCTAGACTCAGCAGAAGGAAGGAAATCATAAAGATCAGAGAGGAAGTCAATAAAATAGAGATTCAAAAAACGATAGGAAAAAAAAAATAAATAAAACCAAGAACTGGTTCTTTGAAAGGGTAAATACAGTTGATGAACCTCTGGCCAGACTCACCAAGAAGAGGAAAGAAAGAACCCAAATAAAATAAGAAATGACAAAGGAGAAGTCTCAACGGATTCTGCAGAAATACAAAAACCATAAGAGAATACTATGGACAATTATATGCCAACAAATTTGACAGCCTAGATGAAATGGACAACTTTCTAGACACTTACAGCCCACCGAAACTGAAGCAAGAAGAAATAGATCAATTGTACAGACTGATCACTAGAAATGAAATTGAATATGTAATAAAAATATTCCCTAAAAACAAAAGTCCAGGACCAGATGGCTTTGCAGGTGAATTCTACCAAACATATAAAGAACTTATACCCATCCTTCTTAAACTTTTACAAAAGGTTGAAGGAGGAGGAATAATCCCAAAGACATTCTATGAAGTCACCATCACCCCTAATACCAAAACCAGACAAAGATACTACCAAAGAAGAAAATTATAAGCCAATATTTTTGATGAATATAGA
The DNA here is from genome assembly GCF_054392235.1 of Sus scrofa. Classification (NCBI taxonomy): domain Eukaryota; kingdom Metazoa; phylum Chordata; class Mammalia; order Artiodactyla; family Suidae; genus Sus; species Sus scrofa. The sequence goes on from NC_139391.1 coordinate 19,990,874, forward strand.
TGCAAAAATTCTCAACCAAAGTTAAGCTGACCAAATCCAACAATGTGTAAAAAAGATTATACATCACAACCAAGTGGGAATCATCCCAAGTTCGCAAGATGGTTCAACATATGCAAATCAATCAATGTCATACTCCACATTAACAAAAAAAAGTCAAAGACCACATGATCATCTCAATAGATGCAGAAAAAGCATTTGACAAAATCCAACATCCATTTATGGTAAAAACTCTTACCAAAGTATTATTTTCTTTGCTTCTCTCTATGTAAGGTGTTTTTTTCCTCTGGCTTCCTTCACAATTTTTTTTTCTATCCTTGATTTTTCTGAAGTTTGAATATGATATGCCATGATGTCATTTTTTTTGTTTTGTTCTGTTGTTTTTTTATTTGGCATATATCCTGCTTGGTGTTTTCTGAGCTTCCTGGATCTGTAGCTTGGTGTCTAACATTCATTTGGAGAAATTCTCAGTCATTATTGCTTCAGATAATGTTTCTGTTCCTTCCTCTCTTTCTTTTCCTTCTGAATTCCCATTACATATACGTTACACCTTTTGTAGTTGTCTCACAATTGTTGGATATTTTGTTTTGTTCTTTCAGTCTTTTTTTCTTTGCTTTTTAGTTTTGGAAGTTTCTATTATATATCCTCAAGCTCAGAGTCCAGTCATGGAATTTCCTCAGCCATTTCCAGTTTAACGATGAGCCCATCAAAGGCATTCTTCAGTTCTATCACATTGTTTTCAATCTCTAGCATTTCTTTTTAATTCTTTCTTAAAATTTCCATCTCTCTGCTTATATTATCCATCTGTTCTTGCGTGTCGTCTACTTTTTCCCTCAACATTTTAATCATAGTTGTTTAAATAGTCTGGTCTGATAATTCCAAAATCCCTGCCATATCTGACTCTAGTCCAATGTTTGTTCTAGTCTTTTTGAACTCTGTTTATATCTTTTCATATTCCTTTGTAATATTTGGTTGAAATCCAAATATGAGGTACTGGATGAAAGAAACTGCAGTGACTAGACCATTTGTGGTATGGTGGTAAAGTACTGGAGGAGGAAAGGCATTCTATAATCCTATGTGTAGGTCTCCATTTCCTAGAAAGCCGGTGCCCATGGATTGTGAGCTTTACCTACCAGTGCTTCTCAGTTTTACCCCCACCTTGGGTGGCACTTGATGGACCAAGGGGGTTGGAGTTGCACATTTCCCTCCCCCAGGAAGGTTGTGCTCTGATAAAACTCCAGCAGGTTAGACTCTGATTAAATAGTTTCTCCTGAGGGTAGATTTTATTAAAAACAGAATGCACTAGAGTATTTCAAAATGGTTCCTTTCCTCTCCCCTTGCTGGAAACAGCAGGAGAATTTTCCATGTTATTCACTTTGTGGGCCTGGAGAAGCTCCTAGAAGTAAAACGCACAAAGGTGGGGGGCACCCTATGCCCAAGTTCCCCTGGAGTTTTTAGCTCTCAGACTTGATCACACTGAACCTCCAGTAGTCTGTCCATTATAGTTTAGGCTTCCCAACCCTGATACTGGTTCCTGCGGAAGTTTCTCCTTGTGGTTTCTGCTCTAGCAAATTGTGATTTATGTGTGCACCTCTCCAACTCTGAGGACAGTTTTCTCTGTGACCTCACCATTTATTTATTTATTTATTTGTTTGTTTGTTTGTTTATTTAATGAGCCCACAGCATTTGGAAGTTCCCGGGTCAGGGATCAAACCTGAGCCACAGGAATGACAACACTGAGTCCTTAATTGCTAGGACTTCAGGGAACCCCCTCACTTCTCTGACAGATATACGAAAAGTTGACTTTTCAATTTGTTCAGCTTTTTGCTTGTTATGACAGAATGGTGACTTCTGAGCTCCTTATATTTGAGACCAGAAGAGTGTATTTTGAGGTGCTCATGAGACACCCAAAAAACACTAAGGATATTAATGTAGCTTTCAGTAAGCTGGAGATACAGACCCAAACAATATAGGTGTACAAGTAGTTGGTGAAATCATGGCGTACATGTAGCTAATCTGGAAGTGAACTCCCAGGACTGAGACAGAGTCCTGGGGAATTCCAACATTAAAGAGGCCACATACAATTTTGAAGGAGCACTGAAGATACAGCCACTCTCTGATAATATTAAGTTTTCTCTGGTACCTTGTTATTGCTCATATAAATTTATCAAAGTTCATTACCTTTTATTCTTTTACACCCACACCTCCCACACCCCAATTAACTAAAGCAATTATATTACATAATCTTCTCATCCTGGGGCAATTTTTAACATGGAGTTTTTTTTTAAGTATAATAAAATATTTTAAACTACCTTTTAAATTGGGATCTATGGATTGGTCTGCAAATCTTTGGTTTAAAAATATCACTCTAAAGCAAAGATATTTTATTCCAAATGGTAGTCCACAGAAAGTTTTGCATACCAAGTTCTAAACCTCCAAAAGCTGGATTAAAATTTTAGATACTGAAAGATTCCAGGAAATAGCAGCAGCATTTTTGCATGCTACACTAAAATGAAGACAGGAGGGATACAGCTGCCAAACTTTATATTGTAATTAAATCACTTTGTACTGACATAGCTTTACTTTAGAGGAGAATGTTTGTGGGGATTTTTAATCAGATAAAAATAGGGCTGCTGTTTTCTCTATACCAATTAACATAGTTGACATTTAGCCAGATCTGCCCTGGACACAGCAGGGGATGTACAGTTTGTCCTGATTTTGTGGGAAATGAAAAATGCAGTACTTGGCACAAGAAAAAAATATGTGAACCCAAAAAATGTTGTCAAATATAGCAAGTCAAATTAAGAAAATTGATTTACTGAAGGTCAGTCTATGCTTTCTAGAGAACAAAAGAGGAAGGAAGACTCTCTGGGCTATTAAAAATGACCAGTACTTTGAGTTTAACTATTAATTCTATATATTGGAGTTCTCTGGTGGCCTAGAGGATAAGGACTCTGCGTTCTTACTACTATAGCTCAGGTTTCATCCCTGACACAGGAATTTTTATGTGCCATGGGTGTGGCCCCCCAAAATGCTATATGTTAATGAATAAACACATTTAGTTAAAGACTTTCCTACAACGCTATTAAACATGCAGTTTTTCTTGCCATGAGTTTAAGAAAGGAACTAGTAGTATCTCATACCCAACATATAAAGACTGGTTAAAAATGTCTGTTTAGGAGTTCCCGTCGTGGCGCAGTGGTTAACGAATCCGACTAGGAACCATGAGGTTGCGGGTTCGGTCCCTGCCCTTGCTCAGTGGGTTAACGATCCGGCGTTGCCGTGAGCTGTGGTGTAGGTTGCAGACGCGGCTCGGATCCCGAGTTGCTGTGGCTCTGGTGTAGGCTGGTGGCTACAGCTCTGATTAGACCCCTAGCCTGGGAATCTCCATATGCCGCGGGAGCGGCCCAAGAAATAGCAAAAAGACAAAAAAAAAAAAAAAAAAAAAAGAAAATGTCTGCTTAGAAAATCTGTCTAGATGTTCTAGTCAAATTCCTTCATTTATGGACGAGGAAAATTGGTCCCAGGATTTTAAATTACTTTTCGCAAAGTCACACTGACAGCCCTCACAGACCCATTGGCTCATGTAGCAAAAACTTGATGGGGACCATGGTAACATTTCATATAACCAGAGTGCTTGAAAAATAGTTTATTCTAGTGCATTCAAACTTATGGTTAAATAATGGTTGGAAAGAAAAGTGTGTTTATATTTATAACTGCTTAGAAATGGACCTAAGGTGTCTGAGCTCATAATCTCACCTTTATAGGTTTGAAAACATGAAATTGCTGATATTGCATAATTATTTTACCCACAAAAATTACACATTTCATATGGTGATTAAATATGAAATATTCAATATATGAAAGTAAACTGAACTGAATATTTGAGTAATGCGTAGTAACTCCAGTTCATCACTCCAAAGAGTATTTTATATAGCTTTGCATTATGTCTTCAAGTATAGGCGGTTTGAGTGACTGTGAAGGAACTACTCTGGTTCCCTAAACTCCTGGAGAAATCTGGGATTTTGTCAGCCTGCCTCCAGGATGGACTTCAGTGATCCTCACCTCTGGTGTTCGTCCCCTTGTATGGTGCCCGCTTACAATGAACAGGAATGGCCTGTGTAACCAACAGAACATCGAGGAAATGATGGTGTGTGCCTTCTCAGGCTTGATCGTGAAAACTAGTGCAGCCTCCACTCTGCTGTCTTTTGGCTCACTCACTCTGGCAGAAGTCAGCCACCATGCGATGAGAACACTCAGCCCAATGGAGAGGTCCATGTGGCGAAGAATTCAGGCCTCCTGCCACCAGCCTGCATTAACTTGCCAGCCTCATGAGTGGGCCATCTTGGAAGCAGATCCTCTGGCACCATGGCCAAGTCTTCAGAAGCCCTGACCGACATCTTGATTGCAACCCCAGGGGAGACCCTGAGCCAAAACGACCCAGCCAAGCTGTTCTTAAATTCCTGATCCACAGAAACTGGGAGATGTTGTTTTAAGCTGCTATGTTTGGGGATAATGATACTTAATTTGGACCTTTTAAAATTTGTACATATATACCCTATATATCAGTTTCCTAAGGTTGCTGTAATCAATTACCACAATTGGGTGGCTTAAAACAATGGAATTTTATTCTCTCACAGTTCTGGAGCCCAGAAGTCCAAAACCAAGGCATTGGCAAGACTGCCCTCCCTCCTAAGCCTCTAGGGGAGAATCCTTGCCTGCCTCTTCCAGATCCTGGTGGCTCCATGTGTTCCTTGGCTTGAAGTGGGAGAACTTCATTCTCTGCCTCCATTTTCACATGGCCTTCTCCTCGTCTCCATGTGTCTTCCCTTTGTGTGTCTCTTACAAGGACACCTGGATTTAGAGCCTGTCCAGACAATCAAGGATGATCTCATGTCTGGATCCTTAATATAATTACATCTGCAAATACTTTTTTTTCAAATAAGCTCACATTCACATGTCAGAGAACGTGGACGTATCTTTGGGGGGGGGGTGCACCATTCAAACTACCACATGCTATGTGAGTTTAGATATAATTTAATATATAATTTTCTTAAGTCACCTAAGAGAGTCATGAAGGCAAAATAATAATAATAAAATAATAACAATAGTAATGAACAGGAATCAGGAATCCTGGGTTCCAGCTGCCACTAATGATACAGCCTTGCAAAATGCTTTACTTCTATGACCTCTTTTAGGGGAAACTGCTTTCCCCATGTGCTGAGATATTCACTAGAGTAACACCCCTGGCCTCTCTTTTCCTCCATACTCATTCTCCCTAGAGCAAGAGGAAGGATGTATTTGATTGGTGAGTTGAAGAAAAAAGAAATGGACATGCTGGCCAGAGCCAGGACAGTGTAAGGCCGGGGAGGCATCTGGGGCACAAAATTAAAGAAGACCCTCACTCTGAGGGCCAGGAGACAGACATGTTCATGAGCCTATGAGTGAGGGCCTTTTTTAATTTTGCACTCCAGGTGCCCGTTCACCCCACTCTATCTCTAGCCCTGTGTGTAGCCTTTGCCTGGTTAGATCTGCCTGCCTGCAGAGACCCTGTGTCTGGTCTGTTCTCTGCTAAATGGTAAGGGGACTGGACCTGTTTAGAGAGGCCTGGGGTCTCAGTGGACCCATGTTTTGATGAGTAAATCTACCCAGTTTGGGGATGAAATGCAGCCACATATCAACGCCATATCTTCCAGTTTAGCTTTTTACCATTAATAAAGCTGCCATTTTAATCTTCAGTTATCTGACTCCTATATCTGCCTCTCAGCTGATTCCAAAGTCAGGTAGGGGAAAAGAGTGCTATTAATAGCATTCACACACACACACAGTCACGCACACACACCCCCCCCCCCACAGTTCCCTCATTGATAAAAAATAAAATATATAAATTAAAAATTAAAAAATAAAATAAAATAAAACTAGGTAACTCTAGGAATTTTTACAGCACTATTATGGGAGAGGAAGGAGACAAAAGGACAGCATTTTGTTTTAAAATACTGTTTACAGCTCATGTAATTCTCCTGGACCTACAAGACTCTAAGTCCATTCCAGGGATTATATTATTGATTTCATTCTAGCGCCCCTCTATGAAGACCTCCATGCTGGATGATTCAAGATCACACCGATTTTTCCTTACTTTGATCCACCTTAACACTTGTTTGGACCTCACAGTTCAAAATTCTTAGTGTCTGTTCTCTAAGCATACATTTTTAAAGTATGCATTATTTACCTCTTCAATTACAGTGTAAATTCTCAGTGTTGGCCAACCATGTTGGGGCACATTACATGAGCATCATTACACATTTACTGATTGGCCAAAATTAATTACTCTTGAACACTTCTTCAAGAAAAACCCATTTATTGTGCTTTTTCCTCCTTGAAGATTATTTTGCCTCAGAAATCAATCCTGATTTCAGAACATAGTACGGAGATTTTTCACATGGACTATTTTCCCCAAGAAAACTGTATAGTACTTAAAATGCCTAAATCCCTTCTGCAATCCTCTTCAAGTTCTTTGCATTTCAGAAATGTGCTACATTTTTGGGGTTGTCAATTTGCTTTCCCAGTTTCTTAATTTGTGACTCTTGTCTATTCATGAGGCCACTGATTTAATTATATTATTTTAGAAAGGCTAAAATCCCAGTTAGGCAGAAAAGAACTTGCTGAGTAAGGGCTCTGCCTGAAAGGTGCACCTGTAACCTAAGTGGAGGGGCACGAGACAGTACATAGAGCCCACATAGCTACATATTTAAAAGTTGCACATCAAGTTCTCAAATTTTTAGAGAAGAACATCCTATATTTTTACCTTGACAACTTTTCTTTTTTCTTTCCTAAATTTCACTTTTATATTTTCTATGTCTATTCTGGCCTTAATTTGTACTTGTTCTTAATGCTTTAAAAGTTTAAAAAACAAAAATATAATTGTATTTATTTAAACTGTCCAAATTTTGAATATACTGTCCATCAAAAACATAAAGTAAATATAAACAATTGAAAAATTACAATTACTTTTGGATGAAGGTGCAAAATTATTATTATTATTATTATTTTTGTCTTTTTAGGGCCACACCCTCGGCATATGAAAGTTCCCAGGGTGGGAGTCGAATCGGAGCTGTAGCTACCAGCCTACACCACAGCCACAGCAACACTGGATCTGAGCTGTGTCTGCAACCTACACCACAGCTCATGGCAGTGCTGGATCCTTAACCCACTGAGCAGGGCCAGAGATCGAACCCATGTCTTCATGGATACTAGTCAGGTTCGTTAACCACTGAGCCATGACGGGAACTCCAAAATTCTAGTCATAAGATAAATAAATTCTGGGGATATAATGTACTGACTGACAACGATAGTCAAAAATACTGTCTTACATATTTGAAAGTTGCTAAGAAAGTAGATCTTAAAAGTTTTGATCACAAATGGGGAAAATCTGTAACTGTGAGATAATGGATGTTAACTGAACTTATTGCAGTGATCATTTTGCAATATATACATACAGTTGGCCCTCTGTATCATTGATCAAAAGTACTCGCAGGGAAGGAGTTCCCATCATGGCTCAGTGGTTAACGAACCCAACTAGTATCCATGAGGATGCAGGTTCGATCTCTGGCCCTGGTCAGTGGGTTAAGGATCAGGCATTGCAGCGATCTGTGGTGTAGGTCGCAGACATGGCTCAGATCCCTCGTGACTGTGGCTGTGGCTGTAGCTGGCAGCTACATCTCTGATTTGACCTCTAGCCTGGGAACCTCCATATGCCACAGGTGCAGGCCTAAAAAAACATAAGACCAAAAAAAAAAAAAAAAATTTTTTTTCACAGGGAAAAAAATTCCAGAACATTTCAAACAGAAAAACTTGAATTTGCTCTACACCAGCAACTATTTACAAAGCATTTACAGTGTATTAGGTACTACATGTAATCTACAGATGATTTAAAATATATGGAGAAGGTTTGTAGGCTATTTGCAAATACTATGCCATTTTATGTAAGGGACTTGAGTATTCCTGGATTTTGGTATCCAAGGGAGTCTGGGAACCAGTTCAGGAGTGGTTGTGTATCAAATCCCTGTGTTGTACACTTAAACTTATACAATGTTACATGCAAATTACATCTCAAGAAAACTGGAAATAATATGGAATAATATGTGTGTATGTGTGTGTGTGTGTGTGTATGTATATTTTTGCTTTTTAGGCCACACCTGCAGCATATAGAATTTCCTAGGCTAGGGGTCAAATCACAGCCACAGCAATACAGGATCCGAGCCTTGTCTGTGACCTTCACCACAGCTTAACCCACTGAGCAAGGCCAGGGATTGAACCCACATCTTCATGGATACTGGTGGGGTTCATAACCCACTAAGCCATAACGGGAATGCCCTACAATATTTTATATGTTTAAAAATGATTTTTCTAGAGAATTCAAAATTATCTCTCTTAAAATTGAAAAGGAAAAAATTAAAGCTTAATTATTAAATAACAAAATTTTAAATCAAAATTATAGAAAAAAATTGAAATTGTTTGCACTATATAAATATTTTAATAAAAATAAAAGTATTCTCGGAGCTCCCCTGGTAGCACAGTGGTAATGAACCTGACTAGTATCCATGAGGATGTGGGTTTGATCCCTGGCCTTGCTCAGTGGGTTATGGATCCTGTGTCGCCACGAGCTGTGGCGTAGCTTGCAGACACAGCTAGAATCTGGCCATGCTGTGGCTGTGGTGTAGGCCAGCAGTTGCAGCTCCAATTCAACCCCTCACCTGGGAACTTCCATATGCCATGGGTGCGGCCCTAAAAATACATAACTAAAAATAAATAAATAAATAAAAGTATTCTTGATTCTCATATTGACCATCCAGTGGCAACCTGAGGAACAGATACCATGCGTCATTGCATTTATGTCTGCCTACATGTATACCCATGTTAAGAGTACTATGAGTTGTTTTATGTTGCAAAATGTTCCTCTACCATCATGTTTGATTATTGCAAATAATATACTAATTCAAAAGAGTGTCCGGAAACAAATTAAAATGTGAGGAAAAGCAAGAAAACGAACAATTGGTGCACTAGAAAGTCATGCTGCGCTATGCAAGAATTTCTTTTGTTTATGCTGAGAAGTATCTGAAAAGTTTGTCTTTTCTCTTCCCTAGATGTCCTGCTACTGAAATGCCCAAATTGTGGGTGTTCATCTCCAAGTTTGGAGGCAATACAATCCACAGGACTTCACAGTATTTAGATTCAGTTGGCTTTTCATTCAAGGACAGAGGCCAAGGGACATAAAGAAGCATTTCCCTGGGGTCTGAATACTGTCAACATCAAAGTGGATGTTTAAGGACACACTGTGCCAACACTGAGCACAGGGCTCAAGTGCCAGAGGTCCTCATGTGCTATTTAATAAATACTCTGTGTGTGTGTGTGTGTGTGTGTGTGTGTGTGTGTGTGTTTATGATAAGTGGGGCCTCCTAAAATACAAAGCTTAAGACCGGGCCACCTTGCCCAGGGAGCAGGGTTGGTAGCACCATTGCACCAAAGTCAATCACGGAAAGAAAGTTCATTCTAGTTCCATATATGATTCATGGGTTAAAGAATTAAGTTATTTGTAGTGATATAGTATGATAGTGAGAGCACACACTCTGGAGACATAGGACAGGTTCACATTTCAGCTTTGCTTCTAGTCGTGTAACCCTGAGTAAGTTACTTAAACTTTTTATGCCTCAGTATCCTCACCTGTAAAATGGGGATGATGATAACAATAACTACATTGAAGGATGGTTGCAATACTTAAAAACACTCATCTCACTGAGTAAAGTGTTGAGAACAGTATAGGATTATAGCAAGTTCTACATATATATTAATATAATAGTATACAATGATTGATATATTAGTAAATATATGACATCATTTATTATTCAATATATATAATTATTCTATATATTGTGTAGAATCAGTTCACTCTTGGAAATAATACAATAATTAATAATAATTATAATCAATTTTTTAGTGCCATCTATATGCCAATCACAGAATTTACATTATGTCATTTAATCCTTAGATAATCTTGAGATGTAAGCATTATTCTCAATTTCCAGTGGGAGAAACTGAAATTAAGAATAGTTAACTAATCTGCTCAAGGGACAGGTAACTAGTTACTGGGATGAGCTTCAAATAGGCGTTTTCTGACTCCTAAGTCTGTGCTCTTTTCACTTTGTTCCTGATGCATCAACCATGTCTCTTATTCCTGAATTCCAAGTTCACAGACTACAATGGTACTATTATTTCTAAGGATGAAAATGATGAGTAATTTGTCATTACCAAACTTTGAGCTCCCTGAGGGCACAGATTGTTTTATTCAGCTCTTAGCACAATGCCTGGAACACATATGCTTGTCAAACTAGAGAAAGACAAGTATCACATGATAGCACTTGTATGTGGATCTAGAAGATGATGCAAATGAACTTACTTAAAAAACTCAAAAACAGACTCACAGACTTAGAAAACAAACTTATGGTTACCAAAAGGGAAAGAGTAGGGGAGGGATAAATTAGAAGTTTGGGATTAGCAGATACAAACTACTATATATAAAATAAACAACAATGTTCTATGACATAGCACAAGGAACTATATTCAATATCTTGTAATAACCTATAATGGAAAAGAATATATATATGTGTGTATATATGTGTGTATGTGTGGAATATATATACCTGAATCACTTTGCTGTATACCAGAAACTAACATATTGTGTATATATATATATTTGACAAACAAATATTATTCTGGAGACAAAAACAGGTTAGGAAAATTGTAATATTTTGTGAATTGATAGTCTAAAATAGATTCACTAAGATAACTGCAAAGCTATTTCTGCTTCAGGTAACAAAATTGTATATGATTGAATAATGATTTTTTAAGTTCAGTCATCTCTACACTCTTAGTTCTTATTTTGACATTTTTAACCCAGGGTGTATAGGCCTTGACTCTGCCATGAATCTTTTTGAAATGAAAACTGGGAAAATCCAAATTCTTTCTGGCTTCCACTGTTATTCCCATGATTCTTGCTAGAAAACAAACTGCAGGATGTTTGGAGATGTTTTCCTTATTTAGATTCTAACTGCATATGGCTCTATTTTTCTCAGAAAAATCTCGTGGTATACACAGGGTCACGCCAGCTTGGACTGTGGTTATTTGCCCATCTGCCATTTTAAATAACATTTAAATTTAGGTTTGTATATTTAGGGACACAGTGATGATTCCACAGCGTTCGATTCTGAGTTTCAGTTTGTCCGGAGTTCTACAAGGAGCAATTTGCACCTAGTACTAAACAACATCTTAAGATGCATTTCCTAGCAAGTTGTAGGAGGAAAAAAATGAAACTTTCAAGTTTGCCTCTCTTCTACTGGACCAGCAGCTATTTATTTACACGTTAGCCTAGACTAGGAAAATAAGGGGATTTCACATAAATTCATGAAGTGTAAGCCCAAGTGATTAGCTAACCAAAATGGGGGTGGAAGAAGAAGACTTGTGTCAGACATAATCCCAAATATCTGGTCTTTTATCCTTCCCTGGTGAAGGAAACTTTATTTAAGCTAGGTTTTTAGCCACTCAAAGGGAGAGAAAAAAAGAAAAGCTTCCGTTGCAGTGTGTCCATTTAACTAAATTCTAATCAGTGAGATGCTAGGAAAATTGTCCTTTAGAATTTCCAGGGAATCTCCTTAAAGGAAAATCATGCCACCTTCTTCATCTCTATCTCCCTCATTTGGACTGGAAATAAATTTTGATGGCACCAATTCTGGAACTTCAGGTAGAAGCCACATGCTGAGGGTGGCAGAGCAAGAGAGTAAAAAGAATCTGTGTCTTGGCTGATCACAGATCTGCCTTACCAACCTTGGGCTGTTTACTCCCAGACTTCATTTGTGTAAGAAAGAAATGAATTTATATCCCATGCAAGATGCTATTAGTTGCTGCTCTCCATCTTTCTCACTTGTACCTAGTCCTAAAATTCAGAAGGATATATGACACAGAAGGATCTATTACTGAAGTCCTCATGTATTTTTCCCTCTTGGGCAAAGCAAAGAGAAGGGTTTGACCTTTTCTCCATGATCATCTGCGGTTTCTACTCCCCACCCCAAATGATCTTCCTATTTCCATCCGGCCCATAGAAGCCAAAGACACCCAAACAACTTCAAGAAGATGAAATTTCGGGAAGATAAATCCTAACTTATGAATATAGTAGCAGTTTCTCAAGTAATGTGTTTATAGTCTCCCAAGATGACCTAATTAAATATTCTGGGTTTTGTTCTATGAAATCAGCTTAAATGATTTCCCTGCTCTTTACACAGGTCATTAAGTTTACACCTTTAAAGGCTTTGGAACTTTTCCTAGAATACTGAGATAGGTAAGCCAGCCAATGTGACTTTTGACCTCAAACTTTAACTTCATTTATACATAACACTGAAAAGAACCACAGAGCCATTTCTGCCAAAAGCCTAGTTTTTCTTTTCAAATGTTCTCTCATTTTTATAATCTAATCTCTAAAGTCTTTGAAGCTATTATTATATATTGAGCCCTATGTCATAAGGTTATAAAATCATTTCTTTTAAGTTTGCTTTTTATCTTTGAAAAGATATTTTACATTTTCAATAGCGAATAATTATTAGGGAGTAGAAAAGAGTAGAGGATGGGAGCAGAAAAGAATATGAAATTAAAAAGTAGGTTTTTAACACAGAAGAAAACCTACTGAAGCGCACATTAAACATTTTGGCTAAGAAAATTGTAATAAGGGATACCAAAAGATTTTTTAACCAGCAGGAGCAAAAGTCTGACAAAACCAAAAGGTAAGCTTCTTTATGCTCTAATAAGATAATTTTGTCTTTATAATTAGTGAATGGATTTTGTTAAAATAGCACATGGAAAAGTATGTTCAGATGTTCCCCCCCATGGTAACAATGTGTATGATTCAGAATGAGCAATGGCAGCTTACAATGACTTTGTGGAAATGCACACAATTGCTAAATCATATCCCCAGGCACCAGATTGTATGTGAGTCCTCTATCCACTACCGACTCATGTCTCTAAGATATGTTGACACACTTATTTGTCATGTGTCTTTCTCCAGTCTGCTACATGGTGTAATGCAAAGAGCATTGGGTTCAAGGTCAACAGACAGGAGCCCCAGGCCAGGCTCGTACACTTACTGGCCTTGGGAATGCCACTTGACCTTGCCCAGTATCAGTTCTCATTCGTAAAAGAGGTTGGTAATAAGTGCACTGCTTGTTCACAAATCTGTTGTGAAGATCCAATGATGTGAGTATATGAATGCTTTGTACTCTATAAAGATTAAAGTCTTTTCTACCTATAGTTTCAGATCTACTTGTGACATTTATTTTCCAAAACTAAGAGCCAGTATAGATCTTTCAATGACCTCTCTCAAAAGCAAACCCCTTACCCTCTTGAGCCTCTTTATCATAAATAATGAGTTAGACTAGATTGATAGGTCAAAATTAGCAGCAGAAAAAGTTGTTAGATAAAAGTATTCAGAAGATTAGCATGTGAAATGGACAGGTTTGCTCTTAGTTGGAATGGTTGAAGCTGGAATGAGGAGAACTCAGGATCCTGTCTAATAGACTCCCCCCACCCCCGCCCCGTTATACCCTACTCAGGCAGCCACTGAAGCCCCTCCCAACAAACTGTGGATCCTTCTACTCTAACTTTCTACATTTTGGATGTTATAATTTCAGCCCTTAAGTTTCTATGATTCTTCATGCAAACCCTCTCTACTTTAAAGGGGTAAAGAAATTCTGTAATATGTTATAGACAGAGAGATGCCCTGGCAGCTGATCAACAGATTTATTGAAATGCAGGCAAGTCAGTCTAACCAGCTAAGCACCAAACTCCTTGAGACAGAAGATGTCTTTAAGAAGCTCCATGAACTATCTTAACAGTCCCCATGGAGCAAAGAGCTTTGCTTGAAACTATAAAAGTAAATACTGAATGGGCAATTCTCCAAGTTGTTCTATGCTAAATATACAGCAATTCTGCAGGCTCTTTGAAACTGTTTTCAGTAAGAATGACTCAGAGATGAAGAAGCCACTTACAACAAAGCAAGTAATGCAATGCCATTGCTCAATGCCCCAAACAAGAGAGCTTGCTTAGGGAAGTTGGCTTCAGAATACACAGATCATATAATCGCAGAATGTCAGAGCTAGAAATAACGCTAGAGAACAACCGGTCTATTTTACAAATGACAAATCTGAAATGCAGAAAGACTATGAGCTGCCCAAGATTAGGAATTCATTCAAGCTTCATTAAGTAAATATTAGCTGAATACTAACTATATGCCAGGTGGTAAGAATAAGAAGGCAAATGAAACATGATCCCTGTCCAAGTGGTGGGAAAGGACGACAAATAAATCTGAATTCCAGTTAAAGTGTTGCAGAACCAGGACTCAAACTCTGTCCAGGTTCTTAAGCCAGTATCTGTCCCCCACCTCACCCTGCCTCCCAAATCAAAAAGCTTGAGGAGTTCCCATTGTGGCTCAGCAGTAACAAACCTGACTAGTGTCCATGAAGATGTGGGTTCAATCCCTGGCCTTGCTCAGTGGGTTAAGTATCTGGCGTTGCTGTGAGCTGTGGTATAGGTCACAGACATGGCTCGGATCCTACATTGCTGTGGCTGTGGTGTAGGCCAGCAGCTACAGCTCCAATTAGACCCTTTGCCTACGAACTTCCATAAGCTGCAGGTATAACACTAAAAAGCAGAAAAAAAAAAAAAAAAGGCCTGAGAAACTAGTACTGGGGAGCTATGGCCAAAATGATATGATGCAACAATAAATTAATGTCAACTAAGCTTCAGTCTTTGGGTCGCACAGGTATTTATCCACATTTCTTGAGTACCTATGAGTGATAAAGAGGGCTCAATACTTAGATGAAAGAAAATTCTTACAAAGATCTTTCACTAGGTATTATAAGGACTTCTTAGAATGCTGAGGAAATCCCAAATGGAAAAGTCCTACAAAGAAAACTATTGATAGCTTGGCCTTTGCCCAACTTTTGAAGAAGTTGCCATCAAGGTCAAAGTCATGAAAAATTCCATTAACTGCTGGCATACTTTTCAACCTACTTAAGCAAGAAAAGGAGATTTTAATTAGCTGTTTTCATACATTTATATATTTCTTTAGTATATAAAGTACTGAAGATATATACAAGATTTCAAAGACCTATGCCATCATTCAGAAAGAAAAACAAAAGCAAAGCCAAATAAATAGGCTTTATAGGCCACACCTATAAAATCTCATTTCTTTATTACTGATAAGATGCTAACATGAATTCTTTCTTGTCAATTTCCACCTGTCTGTGTCTTTTCTAAACTGCATTGTGGATTTCAACTACAGTAAAGTCAAATCAGCACATATACCTAACAAGAAAATTTTTAGGAAACAACATCAATATCCCTACATTTATTTTTGACAAATGCCTAGCATTAGTAGCCCTGAGGTCAGGCTGCCTTACAAGGAATCCATCACCTATCCGTCGATTAATCCATTCATTCATCTAGCGAGTATCTATTGAGTGCTTTCCTCATGAATACCATGACATCGGGAGCTCTGTAGAATACTTCAGGCATAGAACAGTATATCTCAAAATGTAGCTTGAGGATCCACCTGCATCAGAATCACTTGGAGAACTTGCTAAAAACATAAGTTCCTGGACTTCACTAGTATAGATCTTCCCTGTTGGTTATAGGTCCTTGTTGCAAGCAACACAAACTAACTCGGGCTACCTTACACAAAGAAGGAGCTGACTGGAAGGATATGAAGGGTTCACAGAATTGACCAGAGATTGGAACCAAGGCAGCTTTAGAGGAACCACGTAAAAATTGTAATGGAGGAGCAATGGGGTCTGCATGCCGACACTGTAACTATCCCCAGTTCTAACATAGTCATTGTATCCCTGCTCCAGACTGAACATTATGAAAAACAGCCTCCAAATGACAGGGCCTACATCCCAGGCCCAGGTGACTCTTCCAAAGACTATACAAAGGGCTATTCCACTAAAAAGAAATTAGGATGAGAATGGGAAGTGGAGTTAAGTGCCAGTTAGTCAAAACTGACAAAGGCCTGAGTAGCCATTAAATCAGAGTCAATGAGGGTTAGGCTGGGAGTTTTCTGTATTTTTAAAAACAAGCTTCTCAGGCAGTTATGAACTGTTTTAAAGTCTAAGAAACACTGATGTGAAGGATACAGTCTATACCTTAGAAAGGATTTAAAGCCAAGTGGAAAACAGAGACACCTTATTTATGAAACGGAGGAACAATTCTAAGTTCTTCATCAGAGGTTGTCTCACTGTAGATGTTGCCCCATCTCTATCTCTTGCCCTCATCAGCCAACTATTCCATCAAAAATAAGCATCTTTATAAAAAGAGATTTTATGCTTCTAGTCAACTACAACAGAAGTGTACACTTATTTTTATGGAAAAATGTACAGATGCATAAAAGCAGGTGTGGAAAACTTCACATCAAAATGCAAACAATAGAAAAGAAAGAATAATTCCAAAGAACATATAAACAAATGCATGACAGTTATGAAAGTAACAGAAATCCTTTATTTCAAACTCATATATTTCTGTATTCTTTAATTTTTCCAGAATGAGAAAAAAGAATACCCTAATCATTTGGAATATAATTGATCGTAGTTACTGACCATGTTCGGACTTTCATATGCTTGGTAGTTCAAAACTTTCTTAAAGCACTACATGCCAGATTTTTTTTAAGTTACAGAAATCTTCATCAATGTCTCCTACTGAACGTCAAATGAAGAGAAATGGTCACCAACAAGACTCTATAGTGCAATTAATTTATTCACTTCCAACTGACATTTAGGACTCTCCACATACTGTTTTATCTTAGGCACTACGTTATAGAAAAAATTATAGAAGGGAACTAGCTGAAGAAAAAAATGTATTAAATAATAATTATTAATATAATTATTTTTAGGGCCACATCTGCAGCATATGGAAATTCGCAGACTAGGGGTCAAATCAAAACTGCACCTGCCAGCCTATGCCACAGCCACAGCAACCTCAGATCCAAGATATGTCTGTGATCTACACCACAGCTCACAGAAACACCAGATCCTTAACTCACTGAGAGGGGCCAGGGATGGAACCTGTGTCCTCATTGATACTAGTTGGGTTCTTTACCACTGAGCCACAATGGGAACTCTGAAAAAAATTATTTTAATAGGAGATAACTAAAAAACAATGTGAAAGCAACTTACAAACAAATCTAGATTCTAGAAAGTGTCTAATATCTGGTTTAATAGTCCTAAAGCATGTTGCTCTCAAACTAACTCCAATGGATGAGAGCAAGATGAACCATCAGCTTTCTGTGTTTGTGAGTTAGAAGATAGGCATAGTCATAAAATAGGAGACTTACAGCAATTCTGATATAACCCTTGTGTGGTAACTGCTGCCCAGGGCAACCAAGAACAGCCTGGCTTTTTAATAGAAATGTAAAAATGGATCACCAACAATTGCCATGCCTTTGGCTGATCACAGGACTCAGAGGCAAAACTGAGACCAGTTAGTAGCTATGTTCAGGCAGTTAGGACAGTAACTGGCTTTTAGGAGGAGCTACAGAAATGTTCCTTGTTCTATAGTCAGTCATTGGGAAAGAGCTACTGCTATTACATGGATTTATCCACCTCTCTTCCCATCCTTTTCTCTCCACTTTCTCACTCTTCTGGGTCCCTGCCACATACAACACAAGGAGAGAATAATCCCCATCCACAGTATCAACTCAGGATGAAATACAGAAATGTTTATATGGATGTCAAACACTTAAAACTACAAAGGTATCTAAACACATTGCAGAATATAACCTCAAATGTGCATTTAGCTAGAGGCCTACCTACAAAAAGAAGGGAGGAATAAAAAGCAATTTGAGTTCAGGCAAGAAGGGATGTTTGTGCTGTTTTGATGTATAATATTTCAAGCTTTGTCTCTATGAAGCTTAGAGAGATTTGTTAAAAGCATATTAAAATGCAGCCAGCTGGTTAACTCACAAGTCAAGTCTTGTAGGTGTAGATTATTATTATAATTATAACAGTTAATAATTATCATAATCAACATTTATGTATGCTGTACATTACCAAAGTGCTTTACAGTATTCTTGGCTTTTATTCTGCTGATACTAAATCAGTTAAAGCCAAGAGCAGTTTCATTTTTATTCACTAATGATGACAAAGTTTGACGGTTCTGTGGAACCTACAGAGAAGAAGACAGATGGACTCAAAGTTTAAATATTTGGTGTTAATTTCAGTGAAACTATTCAATTGTGTAATTTTATTAAGAGCAGAATGAAGCTTCACACATTAAAAATAAAATTATTAAAATAGCTGTTTTTAAAAGGTTTTATTTATTTATTTGAAGTATAGTTGATTTCCAATATTGTGTTCATTTCAAGTGTGCTTTTTATTTTTTACTCTTGATTTAGTAATTTACTTATTGAAGTATACTTGATTTACTATATTGTAAAATGGTTATTTTATTTTGATTTTGCTTATAATTATAGAACATAACAGATACTGATAGTCCATAACTTTTCCAATGATATGGATTATAAGAGGATGTTTATTGAAAATACAATTCCTTAGCTCCCAAGCCTTGGAGTTTCGGATTCATCAGATCTGGGATGAGATCAAGAAAATTATATTTTTAGCTAATACTGTAAGAATTTCTTATTATCAGGGAAATTTGGGAAACATTAGTTTCTGGTAACCAGTATCCAACTCCCAGACCCCAATGGAACTTGGAACATACAAACTTTACTTGTATAATTAATCTGTCAGGCACTGTGCTCAAGGTTCTTCCACATCTCTTTTAGTCTTCATAACATTCCATGAGACAGAGAGTGTTACCATTTGCAGGGTTCAAACTTTGAGAAGTTCACTACCTAGATCAACAGAAAAGTTAAATAACTAGTCCCAGAACGCAAAGCCAGGTCTACCTGGCCCCAAAGGCTATGCCCAATCGGTCTGTATTTCCTTCTGCACAGCCAGGTCTTCCATCTCAGAAAAGGAACAACAGAGGCGGAAAGAAGGAAATGGAATCCCCGTAAGGGCACTTCAGCTTTTCAAGAGATTATTGAATATACACAGTAAGTTAAAAAGTTCAATATGTTCTAAAATTCTCCAGTTGAAATGTAAAATTGTTTAAAAGAACGTGGAAGTCCTGGGAGAAGACCTAGGGGACTACAGATGGTCACAAAAAAGGTCAAAGAGTATAGCTGATTTCTCTGTCAGTGTTGAGGAAGTTGTATTCTCTTGGGACACAGAGAGCCCCTCCCGGTTGAGGAAGGCGAAGAAAGAGTAATAGGTTACGGTATTTGACCCCTCAAGTATCATAACTGGTTTACTGTTTCTCTGAAGTTGGCAATTTAAACTGTAAGGAGAACATTCTTTTCTCTTAATCTTGACTGAAGGGACTAAGACAAAAAGCAATGCGCAGTCCGGGCCTCCACCCTTTGCTACATATTACTGATGCTGAGAAGGGAGGTTCCCCCAACATCTCTGGATAAGCAAACTGAGTTGCAGGGATCAGGTTATCCTGTACAAAGGCAAGAAAGAGTTGACCTGAGTTGAGCTGACTTTTTCAGAAAGCACACGCCGAGGTAAGTTAGTTTTTGTGCAGAGCACAAGCTCTCATGTTACCTTGAAAGGCCTAGCAGACAAAACCTTCAGAACTTTTGATGCATAAATGGGACAGATAGCCCATGACAAGAAAGGGTGGCATGTGTCAGCAAATTATTAATTTGGGGGGGGGGGTTGTTTTTGCTTTGCTTTTTAGGGCCGCACCCATGGCATATGGAGGTTCCCAGGCTAGGGGTCTAACTGGAGCCGCAGCTGCCAGCCTGTGCCGCAGCCACAGCAATGCAGGATCCAAGCTGCATCTGCAACCTACATCACAGCTCATGGCAGCACTGGATCCTTAACCTATTGAGCGAGGCCAGGGATAGAACACACATCCTCATGGATACTAGTCGGGTTCCTTATCGCTGAGCCACAATGGGGACTCCTGGGGTTTGTTCGTTGGTTTGTTTTTTCATTTTTGGCTGTCCTGCAGTATATGGAGTTCCTGGGCCAGAGACCAGATCTGAGCCTCAGTCCCAACCTAAGCCACAACTGTAGCAACGCCAGATCCCTAACCACTGTGCCAGGCCAGGAATAGAACCTGCGTCCCAGCACTTCCAAGATGCTGCCAATCCCATTGCACCACAGCGGGAACTCCCAAGTTATCACTGAAGTAATTCCCCCTGTCCCTTTTGGTTTGTGGTATTGGTCTGAATGTATTCGACATTGGTGGTTATTTTTCAGTTTTATTATAGATGTGGCTGCTTCCTTGGTATTTAAAAAATTCTACTTCCTTGATTTCTTTATTTCATAAATATTTCTTTATGTCATCATTTCTCTGCTTTACAGTTAGGGAAGGTGGTCTTGGAAACAGACTAGTGTGAGGATGGGATTTATATCTTAGGAGAGTCCACAATTTGGTAATGAACTTAGCTCAGAGGAGTTTCCGAAAAGGTAAGAGTCCCATCAACCAATAAGAGGATAGTTAGAGGAATGAGTCTATATAATGAGAAAGCCGTTATAAAAGATTCTGATAAGCTGAAAGGGCCTGGCTATAAAGCAACACCAAAAACCATGTTAGGAGTTCCTGTTGTGGTACAGCAGAAACTAATCCGACTAGGAACCATGAGGTTTCGGGTTTGATCCCTGGCCTTGCTCAGTGGGTTAAGGATCCAGCGTTGCCGCGAGCTATGGTATAGGTCACAGATGTGGCTCGGATCCGCTGTTGCTGTTGGTGTGGCTGTGGTGTAGGCTGGCGGCTAAAGCTTCAATTAGACCCCTAGCCTGGGAACCTCCATATGCCGCGGGTACGGCCCTAAAAAGACCAAAAAAAAAAAAAAAAAAAGTTAAATCCCACCCTTCCACCCTTCTTATGTAGATGGAACAGGCCAGCAATTAATCTAAGAACTTTGTGTTAGAGGAGCAAAATAATATCCCAGGGGAGATGCTTAAATACTAGGGCAGGGTGGGGAGGGGTGGTGGTTTTCACTTTCAAAGCACATTTGCATATAAGGAAGCTTCCTAGTGATTATAAATAATTTTATTATTTTGTCTATATTGAATTAATTTTGTTTATACTTAATTTTGTAGCTAAAAGTCAGTTTTGAAGAACTGTGTAAAGTAAGAATGTTGAAAGTCCCAGTTCTCAAAGGCAGAAAAGCTATTACAAAAAATGGTGAGATTTGTCTAGATAGCCACTGCCTTACTGCCCTGTGAGTCTGAGATGAGGAGTTAAACCCTTTGTTTTTTTGAGATCCTCTCAATTCTAACAGCGATAAATCTATGAACCAGAATCCAAAGGGGAAATAAAAATAAAACCTTTTCTCTTTAGTATGTCTAAGAAACATTTTCCAACTTGATTGTATTATATCTTCATGCCATGTCATAGTCTATCTACATGCCAAGTGGAAAATGTAGTTGGAAATTATTTTTTTTTTCCTAAATATAAGTCTGTTCTGGGAAACTACTTTCTTTACCAACCACAGCTATTCAGACACATCCTAGAATGTAGTGTAGGTGTCCGATGAATACCCACCACAGTCTTCCGAGTCACTGAATCAACTCTGAGGAAAAATTGCAAATAGATTACAAAAGGCATCTGGGACTGCCATGATATTGGCCCATTTTTCTTCCAGATGTCTAACCTAGCCAACCACTGGCTACGCACTGCAAAAGGGAGAAGAGCCAAGCAAGTCGGTCTTTTAGACATCTCCATATGACTGTCTCATAGATCTATCACACTTAACATGTCCAAGTCAAAACCAAATCCCCAAAATGTGTTCTCCCTGCAGCCTTTCCTATCTCAGTAAATGGCACCACTGTACACCCAGGAATTCAAGTCCAAACCTCGGGCTCATTCCAGTTTCCACTTGACCTCCCTCCCCAAATCCAATTCGTCAACAAATGCTGGAAATTCTGAACAAATTCTTCTGAAATAAATCCTGAATTTCACCACTGTTACTCTTATGATCCTCCCCTAAGCCACCATCCATCATCATTCCTCTAGATTCCCATAAAAGCCTCTTAACTCTTTTGCTGTTGCTCCTCTATACTCCATTCTCTAGTCAGAAAATAGAATCACCTTTAAGAAACAAAAACCAGTCCATATCTCTTCCTTGTTTAATTCAACTCTATTCATGGCCAGTCTTACCTCCTATGTCTCACCCTTTTGTCTCACCCCAACCAAACTGTCTTTTTCTTCTGCCCCATGAACCTGTGCACCAAGCTCCTTTGCATTCATTGCCTTTGGATGATTGTCCTCTCTGCCTATGTACTCTTCCTGGGCCTTTTCATAGCTGCCTCCTCATAGCTCAGGTCTCAGGTCAGTTATCACCTCCACAAAAAAGCCTCTTCATCTCTCCTCTGCCTATTCAGTAGATTTATTCTGGCATTTGATTTGAAAAAAAAAAAAACTATATTAATCTATTACTTTGATTTTTAATTAAGGTCAAAATAAATAGATACATAAATAAAATAGCCTCTCTAGTCACTACTATATCACTTTGTTTTTTTTTTCATTATAATTATAATTATCTCAAATTAATTTTCTCTGTGTTTGTTTACTGTGAGTTTCCCACTACAATATAAGCTCCATGCGAAGGAGGATTTGTTCCAATGACCCCCATCTGCCATGTCAACCAGTGTATCCCAGCACCTACAAGCTCTTTTGTTTATTGTAGACTCTCAATAAATATTTGTTTAATATGTAGGTTTCAGTTGCCTAAGAGAGATGTAGTTTTCTTTAGGCTCTTAACAGGCACATGCATTTGTTTGAAAAGAGGATCTTAAACTTTTGTTCAAGTGGGTTCTGTTTGCATATTAAGATACTATTGTCAATACCTATGCACATGGAATGGTTTCTTCATACAAATGAGAAATTGTCACCATAGAGACAGAGCTTATAACAAAGATGGAAATTGTATCTATCCATTTCTCCACGTCAATGGTGAGATTCACAGCAAAGTAAAAATTGCAAAGCAAAGTTAAGGTTGACTTGGATCTGAGGGCTAATTTCTGAGTTCTGCTTTCTAGGTAGTGGTGAACTGGGTGGAACTGCTAATGATGGAAGTGAAACCAGAATATGAGAATGCTCTAGGCTGGTTTGCAGCACAGTGAATTGGAAGAATAAGAGGTAAAGACAGCTGCCTGGAACCTCCAAAATGAATACAGAATTCTGAGGGAGTGGCTAGGGCAAGTGATTTAGAATTAGGGCTTTGAAAACATAAGTACTCTCATTGATTGAGTGCTTACTATGCACCAAGTGATGGTCTACAATCCTTGCAGAAACAACTTAGGTAGGTATTATTTCCCCATATTGCAAATAAGTAAGCTGAAGCTCAGGAGGCTAAATGACTTGCTAAAGCCACTTAGCTATGTAAAAAGTAGACCAATGCCTTAAACTAGACTTTTCAAATCCCAAAGCTGATGTGCTTTCCACTGCACCACACTGTCTTCCTTTCATTTGCTACTGTGATTTCTGGCTCCAAATTTAGGGCCTGGCACAGCAATCTAGTGGAATCATGCCTAGCTGGACAGTAAATGCTTCTGTTGCCAGTGGAGAGGCCATCTAAGTGAAATGCCCAAGCCCAACTCGGCCCAAGGTTTGCTGCCCAAGCAGGTTTCAAGCCTCGTGCTCAGCCCTCCTCCTCCAGCATGCCCTCTGCAGCTCACCTCTCCCTCTGTCCACTAGGGAAAGCATCCTCCAGGTGCTAAAAAGATAGCAACTCTGGGCATAGCGTGAAGGGAAGAGGCAGCTCAACAAAATCACTGCTGAAAGCCTGGGCAAGCTTAGGCAATGGGATCTGAAGAGCTGAAGTGTGCAGCCCACAGAAAGAGGTGGGTAAAATGCAAACTTGAAGAGGAGGATAAGTATAAGAGGAAAATCTTCCTGACAGAGATGAATTAGTTATTGGACTAACTTCCCGAGGGAAGAACTGTGGCTCTGTTTTCCAACTCTGGAGCAGAAAACTCACCGCAGAGAAGGAATGGGAGACAAAGAGGAGAGCATCAATGACAAATCGGTGCCTTCCACTTCTGAGTTTTATGAAGATGAATGAAGCACTTTTGAATGGCAGAAGACATTTTTAAAAAATAATAAAAATGGAAAGATGACGCTGACTAAGGCACTGCAAAGATCAAGAGGAATGGAGGCTTTTGGCTCTCATGCTGAGCGAGGAAAATCATTTATTCCAACTGGGAGATGCAGAGCTGAGCGGTTCAGAGGTTTGAATTCAGAGTTCAAGCTCTGCCACTTGCCAACTGTATGAGTCTGAGCCAATTACTTAGCCTTCCTCAGCTACAAGATACGAATAATACCCTATTTTATTGGTCATTTCTCAATGTAAAATAAGGATAACCCCATTGCAAAGGACTCTTGTGAAGGTTGAATGAGAGAGCTCATGCAAAAACTGCCTGGCGCATGGTAAGCACTCAATGAATGACAGTCATTATTATTGGTCATGGCTCTGTGTGGAGGGGGGAAAGAGAGCTAGTCTGTTATTATCAAAGTCAGATTATGGTGACAATTCTTCCCTTTATCCTTAACAATGATGCCTCCTTGGTATAATGATTTGCTCTGCTGTTAGCTCACCCCTCACTACTGCCTTGGCTTTTGGCTCACAAAAATGAAGCCCAAATATGGTAGATCCTACCTCTACTCTTAGGCAAGTTCACCTAAGAGACGCTTAATCCATGTTGGTACTCCACATCATTTAGAAGATAAAGCCCTCTCTCCATGGAAGGGAGTCCTGCACAAAAGATGATGATAATGACACTGTTACCTGCGCTCTTACTTGTACAGTTTACAAAGCACACGTTCCCTGTCTTTATTTTTTGGATGAGGAAACAGAGACTTAGGGCGGTGATTAAAGTGACATAGATAATTGGTTGGTAAAGTAAGGATCCACATCCAGCTCCTCTGGCCGCAAGTCTGCAGCTCTTTTAATAGGGATAGAGTAGGACAGTACACAGGTATTTGTAAAAGTCCCAGCGGAGGACCACAGATAGAGAGGGGAGCCTAGGGAACTTTGGGAGATCACTCTAAGTTAATAATCACTGAAGAGAGCCATCAGAATGTCATAGAACAAAGCGGGTTTGCTTAACTATGAGACCATAAATAAAGGCAAGAGATATGCCTCAGGTCATTAAGTGAAAGATAAAATGAGGCCTGCATTAAAGTTCAGCAAAGTAATGATCTTTAGGACCAAGGGTAGGAATTTAAGGGAAAGACAACATTCCAAAGTAGGAGACCTCATAATAAAACCTGTGATGATTCAACATATTTTAGCATATGTTACTACCCTTCTGCTGATTGGAATAAGCACCATAACAGTCCTGGTTTGACCTCAAAGGGTCAAATACTCTCTTACCCAGTACAAAGGAGGAGCTAATGACGTAAGCCTGATGTCTACTCAAAGAACAAGAAAGAAGGCAGTCTCTTCCTACTCCCCACTTTCCTTGGACTAATTAAAAATGTAGCCCACCTAATGCTCAGGCAGCCACTTCTTGCCTGCTTGCTTGTATCCCTCATGAGCGTCCTATCTTAATAAATCTACTTATTTTTTTCTTTTTTTTTTTTTTGCCTTTTTTTTTGCCTTTTCTAGGGCTGCTCCCACGGCATATGGAGGTTCCCAGGCTAGGGGTCTAATCAGAGCTGTAGCTGCTAGCCTATGCCACAGCCACAGCGACACCAGATCCGAGCTGCTTCTGCGACCTACACCACAGTTTATGGCAACACTGGATCCTTAACCCACTGAGCAAGGACAGGGATTGAACCCACGACCTCATGGTTCCTAGTTGGATTCATTAACCACTGAGCCACAATGGGAACTCCAATAAATCTACTTCTTACCTATCACTATGTCTCTTGCTGAATTCCTTCTGCAGTGAGACACAAAGAACCAGAGCCCCAGTAAGTCCAGACACCAGGTGAGTAATTGATTGTAAGGTAAAAAAAGATGGGTTCCTGGGTTCAAGTCAGATGTGTTTTGTTTTCACTTTTATTATTGCAAGATGCTTACAGAAGACATGAACAGGTAGCAGGTTAGAAAGCTCTTGCTCCTAATTATAAAGCCACAGAATTTTAGAACAGGACAGAGCTTTCAGATTACCTAATACTGTGGTTTTTAGACTGTATCCAGGGAATCTGGTAGGAAGTGGGGAGAGCCAAGCAGGAGGTGGGAATGTATGCAGCTCAGCTTTTATCAATTACATTTATGACATTACAATGCGCTTTGAATAAATGTTGAAAACATTAAGGCTTTCTTTAAAAAAGAAGAGAGATTGAAAATCCCTGATCTAGTTCAAGTATTTCATTTCTCCAAGTAGGATACTGAAGCCCAGTCTGGTTAAGAAACTTGTCAAACTGTCATAACTAGTTAGGGGTAGGGCTAGAACTGTGTCCTTGTCATCTGCATATCCAATAAGTGTGCCATAAATATCCTCATTCTCCAAATATTTTCCTTTGATTACCGCAAGCAAGTCACTTACTGCGACAATCAAATCATTAAGGAGAACTTAGTCTGGGGCTTAGTCTCTCCTGAGGACTCACTACATGACTTTGGGCTGGCCATTGATCTCCCAACCCTCAGCTTTTCAACAGGTAAAATGGGATGATAATTCCTGTCCAGGCAACTCTCAGCAGGGATGTTGTGAGGACGGCAAAAAGGAACATGTGGAGGTACACAGGGTCCTTCTAGGAAAGGCAATTCAGCCAGTTCAAAGATATCTTATTTACACATGCCTACCCAATGTGTCACTGCTTCTAAGCTGATCTCTGCAGTTTACCATCCTTGTTTATTTGTTGTTCCTCGATCAAAAGGGCGGTATAGTCTATTTTTGTAACCAGATCAGGTACTACTGGTTTGTGAAATAGCCTCAAAAACATCTTATCTCATTGGCTTTTTGATAAGACTGTGATTTCTTACTACTTACATGTGGAAAACAATCTTTTGAGGTTAAATGCCTTTCCTTCTAGACAAGTTACAGAGGCAGCTATCCCTGCAGGGTTCTCATAAGCCTGGGGAGCCCAAAGCCAGATGAGATCAAACGACTTGGGTGCAAGTTATAGGATGTGGAACCTTCTCACCTCACTGACGGTGTCTCCTCCTTTAACAAGGAATACTGAGAAAATACTCTTACTGACCGTCAGGTTGATCTTGAAAGCAGCCTAATTTACTTGCGACCTTGACCAAGTTCTTAATCTCTCTGAGCTTTTTTCTCATTAGTAAAGGGCAGATATTGCCTGCCATTTCCACCTCATAGGACCATCAAGGATCAAAAGAAAACACAGGACGGCATGTTTTTAAAACTGCGATGTGTATACTACCTAAAAGGATCTTATTTTTAAGAATGTGGAAAATGCCACGATTATTTAAAATGTACATTTTATTTAAAGCCTCTCAGTTACTTAGAAATACCCACCTAGAATGGTCAGCTACTCAAGTTGAAGAGAATGCTTCAATTTGTGTTCTTCTTTATGAAGAAAATAGAGTGTCAATACTGAGCATGGCTGAGCTCGAACTAGGGAGTTACCTTCTTCATTGGCATTATCACAAAAATGAGAAATATTTCTATATTTTCAGTTAAGAACATTTTAAACTAAAACAATAAGAAATGAAACAGAACTTTATACCAAAATTCTATGCTAAGTCCCCCAAATTTCTAACTACCTCTCTTGGAGAACAGTATTTCTGTACTTACCCATATGGATGCTTAAAAAAAGTCTGGACCTAACAAGTGAATAAAGATGTGGTTTATGTATACAAGGGAATATTACTCAGCCGTAAAAAGAATGGAATAATGCCATCTGCAGCAACAGGAATGGACCTAGAGATTATCATATTAAGTAAAGTAAGTTAGATAGAGAAAGACAAATACCATATGATATCACTTATATGTGGACTATGAAATGCAATATAAATGAACATATCTATGAAACAGAAACAGACTCACAAATATAGAGCACACGTTTGTATTTGCCAAAGGTGGGGGTGGGAGGGATTGGGAGTTTGGGATTAGTAGATGCAAGCTATTACATATAGGATTGATAAACAACAAAGTCCTTTTGTATAGCACAGGGAACTATATTCAATATCCTGTAATAAACCATAATGAAAAAGAATATATACATGTATAACTGAATTACTCTGCTCTACAGCAGAAATTAACACAACATTACAAATCGACTACACTTCAATAAAATTTTTAAAAATAATAAAAAAAAATCTGGACCTAGTTTCCATTATGCAGACAAGCCAGCCACAGAAGCCAGCCAATACTTTAAGACTGCAGTGTTTACTAATGGATGTCTGGCTAGAAAGTGTTGGCAGAATTCTGGCGTTGGTATTTACCCTCACCAATGATGTGGCTGAGGGCTGCATAATCTTGTCCGCTTGTATTAAGTCTACCCAAGACTGTCATGTTTTGCAGTGGAACCACAAACAAGCACCCCCAAAAGTCCTGGGGTTTTCCTGGAAGAAACATTACATCAGAACTGGTTCAGGGAGTTCTCTTGTGGCCCAGGGTTAAAGATCCAGTGTCGTCACTGCAGTGGCTCAGGTCTCTGCTATGGCAGTGACAGGCTGAGACCTGGGACCTGGGACCTGGGACACCTGGACAAACATCTCCTTGAGCAACAAACTACAAAGAAACTATTAGTGACTAAAAAAAATGCGGACATGTGCCGTTGGAGCAAATTATGGCCAGAGGATACAAAAAAATCTAAAAACCCAACAGCCACATCTGAAGAACCTGAGAGCAAAAGCAGGTGTCAGAAGCAAAATTAGGGTACTACTCATGCCCTCGGTACACACCACCACCAAAGGGGTGGGCAGACCACCTAAGCCAAGCCTCTGGCCTAACTCCTGGACCTGCTCCTACCCTTGTCCCCATATAAGGAACCAGCCTGAGCTCTTGGGCCTTCCTTAATCAATAAAAATTGATAAGAGGCCAGACAAGAAATTCAGGCAAGGCTTTTTGGGGGCCCTTGCTTCAGCAGGAGGGAGTGCAAACAAACCACAGTTTCTCTTGCTTGCTCGCTTGCTGGGCGGGTGGGGGGAGTGGATCGGGGAGCCTAGATCCCATACATCCTCTCTCAAGACGTTTGTGCCTCGAATGTCGATGCAGATGTAAAGCTTATCCCTTTAATTTTAACCCTCATTGAAGTTAATGTATACCATTTCCTTTTCCATGTTGTCAATGTTAATACAAACCTTTTAATTTTTAACATTTTAAAAGTTAATATAAACTCCATTAATGCTTCTCAGCTGATCAAACACAGGAATGATCACTATGCACTAGTTGTATCAGTAGTTAGGTAGGCAGTAGATTTTTTGATGCTGATGTTGTCGACCTTTATTTAGAGGTTTATTTATTTGTTTGTTTGTTTATAGGTCTGCACTCGTGGCATATGGAAGTTCCCAGGTTAGGGGTTGAACTGGAGCTGTTGCTGCGGGCCTACACCACAGCCACAGCAACACAGGGTCTGAGCTGCACCTGTGACCTACACCACAGCTCAGGGCAACGTGGATCATCCACCCACCGATCCAACCCTCATCCTCATGGATGCTAGTCAGATTTGTTTCCACTGCCCCACAATGGAAACTCCTAGAGTATTTTTGAGTATACATATAGGAATTCCCGCCATGGCATAGCGGTTAACGAATCCGACTAGGAACCATGAGGTTGCAGGTTTGTTCCCTAGCTTCACTCAGTGGGTTAAGGATCCAGCATTGCCATGAGCTGTGGTGTAGGTCGCAGATGGAGCTTGGATCCTGAGTTGCTGTGACTGTGGCATAGGCCGGCAGCTGTAGCTCCGGTTGGACCCCTAGCCTGGTAACTTCCATATGCCGCAGGTGTGGCCCTAAAAAGCAAAAATAAAATAAAATAAAAAATAAATATACATATATACAGAGTCCTGTCATCCTCAGTCCCTCTTCTGGACTCTCCTCGGAATACTGCTCATCACTCCAGACTTCCTCTCCAATTGCTTCTGTGATCTCAGAAACTTTCCTTCACACTGCCGCCACCCCCTGCCCCTGGAGCTTCATTTTTAGCTGTGCATCAACTCCATCCTTCATGCTTCCAAGTATAGATGGTATACTGAACACAGGCTATTACATGTGGGCTGCCAAAGCTCCACAGAGTGAGTGGCTTGGTTAGACAGTAAAGAATGTATTCTGGAGTTCCCACTGTGGTGCATCAGGTTAAGGATCTGGTGTTGTCACTGCAGCAGGGAGGGTTCCATCTCTGGCCCAGCGCAGTGGTCAAGCATCTGCTGCTGCCCAAGCTGTGGTGTAGGTCGCAGCTGTGGCTCAGATTTCATCCCTGGCCATGGAACTTTTATATGCCATGCGTGTGGCCAGAAAAGAAAAAAAAAATATATTACTGGGAAAAAGTTCTGAAGGCTAGAAATCTGAAACCAAGTGTTGACGGGGTTGTTTTTTCTGAGAGCTGTGAGGAAAGGATCTGTTGAGAGGCCTTTCTCCCTGACTTTTAGATGGCGCTCTTCTTCCCATGGCTCTCAACATTGTTCATGCTTTATGCATATATGTCTGGGTCCCAATTACCCCTCTTTTTTTTTTGGCTGCACCCACAGCACGCAGAAATTCCCAGGCCATGGCAGTGACAACACTGAGTCCCCGACAACTAGGCCACCAGTGAACTCCCAAATGCTCCTCTTATAAGGATACCTATTGCACTGGATTAGGGACTCCCTTAATGATCTCATTTTAACTTGATTACCTCTATAAAGACCATACCTCCAAATGAGGTGACAATCTGAAGTATGAGATGTTACTGCATCATCTCTTTTTTAGAAGGACACAATTCAACCCATAACACTAATTCTTGAAGATAACACATGGGGAATACAGCATAGAAAAGAAAAACAAACAAACAAACCAACCCAGAATCTCAAGTGTCATTGTCATGGTATTGACTGTGTTACAGGGTCTGATGCACTCCCTCCATCTGTCCAATCTGCTACAGTGTTTCAAGGGCCCGCTTGTCATTCTGGATGGAAATATGATTACACACATCTCTCACTTCCTGTGATGGATAATTATATGCATTACATTGACTGGGTCACAGGGTACCCAGATATTTGGTCCAGTGTTGCAACAAACACTTCTGAGTGTTTCTGTGAAGGGGGTTGTAAATGAGATGAATATTGAAATCAATAGACTGAGTAAAGCAGGTTGCCGTCCATAAGGTGGGTGGGTGGCTCTCACCTAATCCGTTGTAAACCTAAACAGAATACAAGCCCAGCCGTCCCCTGCCTTCTCCTGCCTGATGGCCTTAGGACAAGAACATCAGCAATTCCTGGTGCTATAATAGCAGCTTCCAGCCTTAAAACTCGAACTGGGACATTGTCTCTGCAGAATGCATGCATGCGCCAGCACTCACTCACACACACACACACACACACACACACACGCGCGCGCGCGCGCGCGCGTGCATTTCTGCTCTCTGAAAAACTCTAATACACTCTCTAAAACTATGTCTTACCTAATAAAGAAAAGTTGCAAGTCTCCTAAGTATTCCTTCACATTTGCAACCTATCTGCCGCAAAGCCAGCCCTTTATCTTACTAAATACAACCGCTAACTTCCCCCAATCTTAAGCCTTTACAACCGGGTTATTCCCTTGGGTTCCAGTCATATTTATGACTAAAAATATTTCCCCACTGGTCTCTCCAAGAATAAAGCAAGAACCTACACCAAAGACAAAATCCAGCTGCCAATATTAGTGCAACCGTGGATTGAGAAAGACTAAGGTCCAAACCCAGAGCACCCTGCTACGTGCACAAAACTTCTCACATATTCTGTGTGTACACTTCAAATCATCAAGGTCCTTCTCAAGTTCTCCTCATTTAATATCATCTAAGCCTTTTCATGCAACTAGACAATTCCTTCAACTATCTCTTATAGGTGACTGCAGCATGTGTGTGACCTTGTAAAGAATTCTCCAAAGTGTAAACACACCAGAGCTGAACCAAATCCGAATCCGAAAGAGTGTTTTCAGGTTGGAAGCGGGTAAAAACCTCCCCCAGACTCTGTGGCTTGACTTTTTCGATGTTTTGTTTTGTTTTTGCTTTTTAGGGCCGCACTTGTGGCGTATTGGAAGTTCCCAGGCTAGGGGTCGAATCGGAACTGCAGCTGCTGGCCTACACCACAGCCACAGCAATGCGGGATCTCAGCCACATCTGTGACTTATACCACAGCTCCGGGCAACACCGGATCCCTGACCCGCTGAGCGAGGCGAGGGATTGAATCCAGGCTTGACTCTAATCTTTACTTTGGGTTTCTGTTTTCCTGATTCTGTCACCACAAGACCTGCTCATGCCTCATCCAAGGCTGCGTGGTTCCCCTTTAAAATGTTCAATGTGGACAAAACTGTTTCCCTTGGCATAACGGAGACAGGCTGGTATTTTCAAGAACAGCTTTACTAAACATGAGGGAAAACAGAAAAGAAATAATTACACAAAACATACACAGTATAAAAATAGCCGAGTTTCCAACTGCAGGTTTCTGTTTCTAAAAATTCCATTAGAAGTAGGAAAGATTTAGTGGGCCTCAGTCTCATTTACCCTTCGTCAACCACATCCCTTAATTTTGCTATATCCTGTCCAGACTCCTCTCCCACTTCCAGCACTTCATCAACCCCTGAGCCCTGCAATCTTGAGCTGCTATTTTGATTTTTTGGAACACATATCTCCAAGGCAGAATTCCCAATAACCTACTTTTAAAATTAGTATTCTCCTAATAATAATAAAAAAAAAATCATAGACTCCCAAGGACCTGCCTGCTTATAAGAGATTTTCAAATTTTGATGTTGAAGATCCACCGAGTCTCAAATATGACCTCTTCTCGAAACTGATGTATAAAGTGTAAAAGCAAAGTATGTCCTAGGAAATGATCCCTGCGACGGTGAATACTCTTTACAATGGCAGGTAGAATTGTGTGGTCAAAAATATTTGAGGGGGGTCGAGTCAAACGAAGTTTTGTGGTTTTCCCCACTGCGTAATTTCTGAAATCATCATGTAGTCGATCAATATTTATCGAGCACCTATTATATGTCAGGCACTTCTCTGGGTACTAAGAAAACCCTGGTGACGAGTGAAGAGAACAGGTGAGATCCCAGCCTGGCCTTCATAGAATTCACTGTCTATACACGGTTCACCAGGAAACGTGAACAAGCAAACAAATAAGATTTCAAATAATGCTAATGCTAAGGACTTTGAAGACCTAAAGGGGTGATGTTACAGGGCAGGACTGGAGGCGGGGAACCCGGCAGGCAGAGGGGACAGTGAGGGCACAGACCTAGCAGGACGAGGCTTGCATGTCGGAGGAAAAGAGCCTCTGGGTCTGGAGCTGAGAAACTACATGGGATGAGGTAAGATCTTAGAGACTGCAGTGAGAAGTACGATTTGCTCGTCATGCAATGGAAAGCAATTTGAAGCAAGCCTTGGCTCAATCTAATTTACGATTTGGGGAAGGAAAAAAAAAATTCTTCTTGGATGTTGGGTAGAGAATAGAATCTTGAGGCCAAGTTAGTTCATCTGAGATGATGACAGGGTGTAGGTACAGACAGACATGTGGATGGCTGCACATCTTTGAGAAGAGACAACGGGGCTTCCTCATGGGCTAATGTGGGGACTAGGGACCAGAGGAAAGACAGTGATGACTTCTAGCTTGGGGACTTAAGCAATTGGTTACGTGTTCATATTACCGACTGAGCTGAAAAAGACTAGAGAAGCAAAGGCTTAAAGGCGTGAGGGGGATAAAGAGATTGCTTTATCCAGGCTCAGTTCAAGATACCTCTTACACATGCAAGAGGTTCTATCAAGACAGATCTCGCACATCTGAGTCTGGAGTTTAGGAGGAAGGGTGGAGATAGAAATTGGGAAGTCATTGGCATACGCATGACATTTAAAGTCCTGGAACTGGATGAGATCACCTAGGGAGAGTGTGCAGAGGAGTTAAGGCCCACAGCCAAGTCCTGAGGCTCTTCAAATTTAGAAATCTGGCACAGAGGAGGAGCCGGCAGAGAAGACTTCTAATATGTTGGCAGGCATCACGGACTCTCTAAGAGGCAATACAGAAGACAGCTTTTCCCATCTGACCTGGGAACCTTTAGTCACATAGCACCTCACAGGTCTAGGGTTCCAAGGAAAACCTTTTGGGAAATACTATTCAAACTCTTCCAGCTGCCCTCTACTGTGGCATAAGGGGCTAACTTCTAAGGTGACATAGGTAGGTCTTCTCCCTCGACGCAGAGAGATGTTTCAATAAAAGCCCATCAAAAAGCTAAACGAAACAGTTCCCTGATGATCCACCCCCAGAATACACCTATAGGAATCATACATGCACCAAATGCAGTAAAAACAGAAGGAGGGCTATTCTCACATGGTCTCATGGAGCCAAACAGTTTTTAGCCTTTTTATACTAAAAATAGTTATTTTGGTGGAATGAGATTGAAAGTCTGAAGAGAGGCCCGGGGAGTAAATGCTTGTGTGTGTGTGTGTGTGTGTGTGTGTGTGTGTGTGTGTGTGTGTGTGTGTGTGAATTACATATCTTTTTTCAAGATACTAGCATTTGGGTATTTCTACCTATATATACCACACCAGAGTATCATTTGGTGCTCTGGAAAGAGTTAATGCAGGTAAAAATATTTTTCTCTGCTTTCTGGTCAGTTTTGTTTTTGTTTTATTATAAGGAATAGAAACTAACTCAGATATATTTGGGATCTGAGACAGCCCTACAGCCCTAAGAAAAGATTTCTCTCTATAATACATTTTTCCTCCTCTACTCTCTCCCCCTGCCTCGCTCTCACTCTAGCTCTGTCTGTCTGTCCATCTCTTGCTCTCTCTCAGTCTCTCTGTCTTCTTCTCTCTCTCATATGCACACATACCACACACACACACACACACACACACACACACACACACACAGAGGCTCAGAAGCTATATGTTCCTTCTCTCATAGGATCTCTGAGACTTCTCATTTTTACAGTTATGCTCTAAAAGATCATAATAAAATCCTCAGTATTTGCATACCACAGTCTCAGTGGACTACATATGTTATGAACTGAATGTTTTGTGACCCCGTAACATTCACACGTTGAAATCCCAACTCAAAAATATGATGTTATTAGGAGGTAAGGGCCTTTGGCAGGTACCTAGGTCATGAGGGTGGAGCCCCCAGGAATGGAATTAGTGCCTTTAAAAAAAGAAACACAAAAAAGATGATCTCTCTCCACCACGTGAGAAAAATAACCACCTGCAAACAGGAAGTGTGTCCTCACCAGACATCGGGTCTGCCGGAGCTGTGATCTTGGACTTTTAGCCACCAGAACTGTGAGACATAAATGCTTGTTGAAGTCACCCAGTCAGTCTATAGCATGATGTTACAACATCCCACACTGGTGAAGACAACACACTTGGTCTTGGAAGTTTGCTTTTTGAGGAAATCAGATCGAAGAGAGACATGACCCAGTGTTAGGAGCCCTAGATGGGTTTGATGAATCTGGATCTTGCTCTTCTGTGAGCACAGGCAGGTGATTTCACCTGGGCCTCAAATTCCTCTTCTGTAAAGGGAGAAAATTGGATGAAATAAGTGATCCTCAAGATGTGTTTTCCAACATTTATAGGTTTATTTTATGATTTTGAGATGGCGTGACATAGCTGAGGCCATACAGCTCGATAGCTCACGGCAGAGTGGGGGTCATATCTTCTACACCTGGCCCAGCACTCTGTTTTGTTTCATTATAGCAAACGGTATTTCCACCTTAAAAATGTTTAAACATAAACCCACTTTTCTTCTCCATTTGGATTGCTATGAAAACAATGCAATAAATCAGCATTATGCAGTGGAAAAAGTATAATAGAGTTCCCTGGTAGCCTAGTGGGTTAAAGATCTGTCTTGTCACTGCTGTGGCACAGGTTCGATCCTTGGCCCTGGAGAACTTCTGCATGCTAAGGGTGTGGCCCAAAAAAGGTATAAGTTTTGAAAACAATGAGACTTGGTTTCAATATGGGTCTACTTTCAGCTCTGTTACTTTGGAGCAGTTACTTAACCCCTTCTCAGCCTCAGTTTTGTCATCTGTAAGACAGGTGTATATGATACCTGCCTCATAGGGTTGCTGATCAGATCGAAACTGTGTCTGTAAAGCATCAAGGCCATAGTAGGCACAAACATTCTGTCTCAGTCCATTCGGGCTGCTATAACAGAATACAAGTCTGGGCAGCTTAAACAACAGAAATTTGTTTCTAACACAGTTTTGGAGATGGAGAAGTTCAAGATCAAGGCACCAGCAGATGCAGTGTCTGGTGAGGACCCACTTCTGGATCTGCAGGTGGCAAAAAAAGGACTAGCCTGCTCTTGGCCTCTTCTTACAAGTTCAATAATGGGGGCTCCTCCCTCATGACCTAATCACCTCCTAAATGCCCCACCTTCTAATATTATCACATGGGGAGTTAGGATTTCAACACATGAATCTGGAGAATGCACAAGCACTCAGTCCATAGCACACAGCATCTCATATTTCACATCCCTCTCCCTTTGAATATTTGGGGAGATAAAGAATTACTGCACAGAGCTCATGAACCAGGATGAGGATGAGGCATGTGGTGGCTTAATTTTACATATAAGTAATATTTATTAAAGAAATCATTGTAGTTCTATCCATCTTGTGGAGAATCTTTTCAAAATATTAGTTCTCGTTCCTCCTTTGGAAAGCACACACTGAACGTAATTGAATCTTAATGACTGAAGGTCTCACCGTGCCTCAGGCTTTTTGCTCAGAACTTGAATTCAAATTATTCAACTGCCTGGATAAATATGCAGAAGGTGCAAAACTTAGCTGGAATGTGTTGAACTCAGGAAATCTTCTAGAAGTTTGTTGTTTGTTTTGAACTGAAATCTTTGTTAACAGTTTTTGTGGTTCAGCCTTCTAAATAGTGCAAACATTCCATTTATAGATGAGGATCTCGGATATTGCATTCTGGTTAAACAAGTGACCAAGATATTATTATTATTATTATTATTATTATTTGAGTGCCTACTTTGTTGAAGGACCTGAAGCAGGTATCATTTTGAGCATGAGGAAATATAAAGATGAGTTTGAGGCCTTAAGGAACATATACTCTCATCAGAGAGGCAAAACATAAACCCATGAAAAAGTAACTATAACAAGATCCAAATAAATGAGAGAAGTCTTTATAAAGAAGTCAGTACTTGGAACGGGACTTGAAGCATGGTAGGATTTTGATCAGCAATGGTCCATGCTGGAAAGGATATTTGCTAGGGAAGGGTCTTTAAAGTAGAGGGAATAGTTTGAATAAAGGCACAAGGGGGATGGGAAAGTATGAGTACACACAAAGGACCATAGTCGTTCATCTCAGAGATAATTAAAGCTAACACAAGATATTTATTTGGGACATTCATAGTTTTTGATACCATGTAATGAAAATACAGATGTCTTTAAAAATATTTTTTTTGGGCAGACGATCTAAATAGGTATTTCTCCAAAGAAGACATACAGATGGCAAAAAACACATGAAAAGATGCTCAATATTGCTAATTATTAGAGAAATGCAAACCAAAGCTACCATGAGGTACCACCTTATACCAGTCAGAATGGCGATCATCAAAATGTCTACAGACAATACATGCTGGAGAGGGTGTGGAGAAAAGGGAACCCTCCTACTATGTTGGTGGGAATGTAAATTGGTACAACCATTATGGAAAATAGTATGGAGGGCCCTCAAAAACCTAAATATAGAACTACCACATGATCCAGAATCCCATTCCTGGGCATCTATCTGGAGAAAACCATAATTTGAAAAGATACATGCACCCCAAAGTTCATCACAGCACTATTTACAACAGCCAAGACATGGAAGCAACCTAAATGTCCATCGAAGGAGGAATGGATAAAGAAGATGTGGTACATATATACAGTTGAATATTACTCAGCCATAAAAAAGGATGAAATACTGCCATTTTCAGAAATATGGATGGACCTAGAGATTATCATATTAAGTGAAGTAAATCAGACAGTGAAAGACAAACATCACATGATATCACTTATATGCGGAATCTTAAAAAATGATAAAAATTATCTTATTTGCAGAACAGAAACAGACTCAAAAACTTTTTTTTTTTTTTTTTTTGTCTTTTTGCCTTTTCTAGGGCCGCTCCTGCAGCATATGGAGGTTCCCAGGCTAGGGGTCTAATCAGAGCTGTAGCCAATGGCTTATGCCACAGCCACAGCAACGTGGGATCTGAGCCGCGTTTGTGACCTACACCACAGCTCATGGCAACACTCGATCCTTAACCCACTGAGCAAGGCCAGGGATTGAACCTGCAACCTTATGGTTCCTAGTTGGATTTGTTAACCACTGTGCCACGGTGGGAACTCCCAGACTCACAAATTTTGAAAACAAACTTATGGTTACCAAAGGGGATAGGTGGGGGGGAGGGATGGACTGGGGATTTGGGACTGGCATATGCACACTGTGGTATATGGAATGATTGGCCAATAGGGAACTGCTTTATAGAACAGGGAACTCTACTCAATATTCTGTGATAATCTGTACGAGAAACGAATCTGAAAAAAACGGATGTGTATATACATATAACTGAAATGCTTTGTTGTACAGCAGAAATTATTACAACATTGTAAATCAACTATACTTCAATAAAACTTTAAAAATGAAAACACACACACACAAGGTGTTTCTTAAGTCCAAGTAGTTGTGGGAAACTGTGATCTAGTGTACATTCTTTTGTAAATTAATTTATCTCTGTGGGCTGATAATATGTAGGTCACAAGAGAATTCATAGGGCTTCGAATCTGCCTCTTGTTGAAGGCCTAGACCTATCTCTTAGACACCAGACAGCCCTATCAAGACCCATTCTCCTTTGCAGAAAAGAACTTTTTGAGCCACAGGATAGCTCCTGGGTTTGGATCCCCATTGCCTTTCCTTAAACATCTCAAGCCAGGAGTGTGGAGAAGGGAGAGAAACAGTTTTATCTAATCTCCCCACCTGCCTCACCTGCCCCTTTGTGAACCTGTGCTCCATTCTCATCCCACACCAGCTCCATAAAAACAGAGTCAGTTTCTTCAGAGAGAAAGATAGCAGTTAACCTACTAGGTCAATGGACTTAGCCCTTCTTTCCTTTTATTTATTAATTTATTTTTTGGCTCTGCCTGAGCATGCAGAAGTTTCCAAGCCAGAGCTGGAACCCATGTCACAGCTGTAACCAGAGCCACAGCAGTGACAACGCTGGATCCTTAACCTACTGAGCCACCAGGGAATTCTTACACATTCTTTCTTTATGAAAGTGGAAAATGAGAGAAAGATTGGAAAAATCTGGTAGGACCCTGGTGTTGTGGGACATGACTTAGTCAGCTTTGTGGAAGCCACCACTCCCAGAAGAGGTTAACAAAAAAAGTCATGACATAGCGATGTGTGTTCTACACTGAAGTATCTGGGTAGTAAGCCTCTCGTTAAAAATTACTAAATGTATAATCCCATCAACATTTCCAAGCATTGGTTGATTCTGAGAAGGAGAGAAAAGGAAGGTTGAGATTCTCAAACTCAGCTTTCTACATGCAAAACAAATCTAGACTATGCCAAAGAATATGACTTTTTTGTTTTTTTCAGGAAGGAAACAGTTTATCCGGAATACCACATGAGGAAGTCCCATGGTATTATTCCCTAAGGCCAAGGTTCTCTTCTAGTCCTCTCTTTGGGGTGGGGGTGGGGGGGTCATTTTCCCGTATCTGGCCTTTTTGCCGTCAATCACAATGCAAAACTGCTTCCCATATAGTGAAAAACTCTTTTCCTAACAAGGCACAGGGCCAGAGTGGTAGAAATGGAAGGGAACTAAGAACCACTGAATTCACCCTCCCTCCTGCCTTTTGTTTATTTATTTATTTATTTTTTTGTCTTTTTGGTATTTCTTGGGCGGCTCCCGAGGCATATGGAGGTTCCCAGGCTAGGGGTCGATATCGGAGCTGTAGCCACCGACCTACACCAGAGCCACAGCAATGCAGGATCCAAGCCGTGTCTGCAACCTACACCACAGCTCATGGCAACGCCGGATCGTTAACCCACTGAGCAAGCGCAGGGACCGAACCCGCAACCTCATGGTTCCTAGTCGGATTCGTTAACCACTGCGCCAAGACGGGAACTCCTCTC
Source organism: Sus scrofa (assembly GCF_054392235.1). NCBI lineage: Eukaryota > Metazoa > Chordata > Mammalia > Artiodactyla > Suidae > Sus > Sus scrofa. The sequence goes on from NC_139391.1 coordinate 20,031,196, forward strand.
CTGCCTTTTGAAATAAGGAAAGTGAGGCCCAGAAAGATGAAGTGGCCTTGTTGAGTGTAGGGATGGTAAGGAGGAGAGCAAGTGGTAGAAGTTTCTAAGATCGTTAGTATATTGTTTGATGGTTTATCACACTTGCAATCTCAGAAGACCTGTGATGTAGGTCATAGTATCATATCATTTCACAGGTTACGAAACTGAGACCCAGAGAATTCTCTTGTAAGGGGCAAGGGCACATGCCTTTTCATCAGGTCAACCGCCTGTGACAAAGCATAATGACTGCAGTGCGACCTCTGCTCTGAAGGGCTAGGCACACGAGGATGAATGACATTCCCCATGTGCTCACATCCATTAGGAGAAGACTGTTCGACTCCCGTTAGGCCACCCATAGGGTATCCTAATGCTGTCAAAAAGTTACCTGAACCCTAGAGTGTCTGAGTCCCACATAGCCATTCACCTCCCTCCCAACCATGGCTGTGTGGCAACTTAAGAAAGGAGGGGCCAGTTCTTCTGCAGAGGAAGCTACATTTAAAACTGCACAACACTGAGAGTCTCTGAAATGAGAAAAGTAATAAATTAAGGTTGGCTCAAGATAGAGAGGCATTTGGAGTTCAACTGGGAATAGAGGTAAGGTGGGGGTGGACTAAGATCATACACAGATCTTTTTTTTTATTTTGTCTTTTTGTCATTTCTTGGGCCACTTCCCACGGCATATGGGGGTTCCCAGGCTAGGGGCTGAATTGGAGCTGTAGCCACCGGCCTATGCCACAGCCACAGCCACAGCCACAGCAACGCGGGATCTGAGCCGCATCTGCAACCTACACCACAGCTCACGGCAACACCGGATCCTTAACCCACTGAGCAAGGCCAGGGATCGAACCCGAAACCTCATGGTTCCTAGTCGGATTCGTTAACCACTGAGCCATGACGGGAACTCCCCGTACACTGATCTTGTGCTGATCTCTGCTCCTCTTTGTGACTAGTACCCACCACCATGGCCCTGCCTTTTCAGGGCAACACTGATGAGCATACACTCTTCTTTTTCCTTTTAGTCTTTGGTAAAAGAATCTGATAAACAACTAGATCATACCCTTTATGGATGGGGGGTAATCATCCGGAACCTTTATGCTTCTCAGACAAGGGTTGGCAAACCACTGCCTGTAGGCGAAATCCAGCCTGCTGCCTGTTTGTGTAGGCTCATGAGTCTAGAAGAGTTATTACATTTTTAAATGGTTGAAAAAAAATCAAAAGAAGAAGAATATTTCATGCCATGAGAATACAATATTAAATTTAAATTTCAATGGCAATAAATTTACTGGAACAGCTGTCCCTTTTCTCATTTACATCTTGTTTATGGCTGCTTTCGTGCTACAACAATGGAACTTAGTGTTTGCAATAGAGACTTTATGGTCCTCAGAACTTAGAGTATTTGCTCTTCAGCCCTTAGAAAATCTTTGCCAACCCTTGTCTTAGAGCTTTAATCGTACTGTATGAGAATGGCTTTGATCACATCCATCCCCTGAGCTAGACTTTGAACTTATAAAAGCCTCGACTTTGCTTAGAATGAGACTACACTCCTGGTTGGTACTCTGCAAATGTAGGATGAAAAGGAGAATGAATGCGTGCTCTAGGCTCCGGCAAGTCAGGTCCACGTTCTGGGCCTCAATTTCCTCTTTGGTGAAAGGAGAGAATTGGCTAGGGTGAACTTGGTCCCTTCTAGCTCCAACATTCTATATTTTATATTAAGGTTACTGTAGCCAAAAAATCAATATATCATGTTTAACTCATTAAATCTTACTTCTCCCAACTTTGGGTTCTCCCTCAGTGACCTTCTGACTGTTGGTTGGTTTCCCAGGTCTGTCGGGATCATGAAAGGAATGCTCTTACCAGCTAACTCTGGAGGAGCGGATGTCAGCATGTGTGGTGTGTGCACGGCATGTACGGTGAAAATTCGTTATAAATCAACAGCTTCCTTTCTTCAAGTCTGCTTGTCTTGTGTGAGTCTATAGACATAAACAATTTTCTCAGGTGTGGTCACAATTAAGAAAATGAATATGTGCAGTCCAGGGACCATGCTCTGGATCTACAGCCACCTCCTCACTGCCTTCAAGAGGCATCCATGTAGTAGGTCCAGAAAACAGACATCTGCCCTCATTTGGAAAGTGTCACTGCTTAGAAAAACTGACTACTCGAAAAGCCCTCCTCTAAACTTCACAAGTGCACAGGGCCATGCCCTCAGGAGGTGTCTGGTGGACACCTTCATGGCGCAAGGTTAGGGCCAGATGTGTTATCAATGTGATTTTTGATTTAAATCATTATCCTGCACTGTTTCCTCCCCAAGAGTCGTGGCCTCTCCCTCACCCCATCGTTGTCAAGGGGACAGAATCTTAGCATTGAGGCACACATAACATGAAGACATAGGCTCACCTGTCACTGGGGCCCAGTGAAGCCTTTCTGAGCTGGAGTCAAGACCAACCCTCATGCATTAGGTAAACTTTGTCTTCTGGACGCTTCTCTTTCCTTTTTTATCCCTCCCCCCAGATTTCTAACACTGTCCACTGATTATCCTGAGCCTCTCCTAGGAGGCAACCAGCATGTGAAACACTCAAGGTTTCAGTTCAGTATCTCCGTTCCCTTTCTCTTCTAGACCAATAGTGAGGTAGAGTGGAAAAAGGCAGAGCCCTTAGAATCAAATTAGTCTGAGACCTGGTTCCTCCACTCATTGGTGGAGCTTCAGTTCCTATTATCTGCTAAACAGAGATAAAACATATCATCTACATCCAGTAATCACCCAGAATCCCTTAGTGGCAAAGACCATTCACTATTTATTCTTCTTTTTATCTCACACTCCTCAGTATATATAACATGTACCAAATATTCCACATTTGCCTCATATAAGCAAAATGGAACTGACATAAAGTATAATGTGCATCATCATGAAACGTGGAGTATTTGAGCTAAAAGGAACTCAAAGCCCTATTTGGTTCAGTATCAGCAAATGAGAGGGGCCCCACCTCCCACTTCTGTGCTAAGTGGACAGAAACATTCAATATATTCTTTCTAGCGGAGTGTCTTTCCTAACCTGAGCTTCATAATCTTCAAAAAAGTTCTTTGGGAGGCCACTACCATTCAACTAAATTATCACCAGAGGGAGAAAAACCTACATACTCTTCTAAGTTCAACTTCCATCTTGGAAGTGATGAAAACTAGATCTAGAGAAATATAAGTTGGCCAGTCATAGAACAAATTGCCTGTTGAGTTGAAACTAGAACATAGGTCTCCAGATTCTTTTTTCTTTTTTGGTTTTTTAGGGCCACACCCGAGGCATATGCAAGTTCCCAGGCTAGGGGTCTAATCAGAGCTACAGCTGCTGGCCTACACCACAGCCACAGCAACACCAGATCCAAGCTGCATCTGTGACCTACACCACAGCTCATGGCAACACCGGATCCTTAACCCACTGAACAAGGCCAGGGATCGAACCCTCATCCTCATGGATACTAGTCGGGTTCATTATCACTGAGCCACTACGGGAACTCCTATCTCCAAATTCTTTATCCAGTGCTCTGTCCACTGCATATCACTTGCATTTTAACAGAAGTTTTAGTCTTCAAACAAAGGAGTGAGTACTGGGGAAAAGTTCTAGCAAGGACACATGCTTCGTTTTGCTTTGTTTCCTTTGGTTTTGTCTTCTTTTGTCTTGTCTTTGTTTTTTAGAGATGGGAGGACAACTCAGGAGGCAAGTGAATTATTCAATACACTTTCACTGATGGCCAAGACCAGGCAAAGGTGCAGAGAGACAAAGGTCCCCAGAGAGCCAGTTAGATAAAATGAGGACTCTGCCCAGGGCTTATAAACCCATAAACAAACAGTGAGAAAAAAAATAGGCTGATAAGTGAGCTAACAGAAATACCCTTATCTCTGTTAAGGATCATGGAGCTTGACCACTCAATAGCCAGAAAAATCTAGGAAGGCTTAACTGAGGAAGTAATTTCTGAGCTGATTCTTCTTAAGAGTCGACATACTCCAAAGCAAAGAAGGGAAGGGATGTTCTATCAGAGGGAACGCGAATGCAAAGGCAGGGGCTGAAAAGAGGCCATTCAGGCAGGGAGACTCGCAAAAACTTTGCACAGAAGTATTAGATGCGGTGAACTGGGGAAGAGAAAGGAGGGGAATAGGGCAGTGTCAGAAGAGGGATCTGGAAAGATAAGCAACAGCAGCTTGTTTTGGAAAAGTCCACAAAGGCCGATTAGATAGATAGACAGACAGAGAAAAGATGTTAGAATTATGACAGAATGACAGAATGATCCACAGCTCTTCTTCTTCTTTTTTTTTTTTTTTTTGCTTTTTAGGCCTGTACTCGCAGCATACGGAGGTTCCCGAGGCATATGCAAGTTCCCAGGCTAGGGGTCGAATCGGAGCTACAGCTGCTGGCCTACACCACAGCCACAGCAACTCAGGATCCAAGCTGCATCTGTGAACTACACCACAGTTCATGGCAACACCGGATCCTTAACCCACTGAGCGAGGCCAAGGATCGAACCCACAACCTCATGGTTACTAGTTGGATTCATTTCCACTGAACTCCCAAAACTTTTCAAAGGAAGTGCAGGGGAGCTCAGAGAAGGGAAAGATAATTTTCCACTAGGGATTAGAAACTATATCACTGATTAGTCAGGCAGGGTTCAAATGGATTCTTTTAGAATTCAAGTAGAAGCCAAAGGTCTGCAATATACTTACCTACCCAATTGTGTTCTTTTTGGATCATACCTTTAGCTTAATGAACCAGATCCTACACCTCAACACACTGCCCCCTGAGGTGCCCATTCCTATTAGGTAACATGCTATCTGTTTTGTTCACCACTCTACCACCAGCGTCTAGAACAAGGCCTGGCACCTAGTAGGTGCCAAATAAATATTTGTGGAATCAGTCTTTTTTAAGGACCACACTTGCCGCATATGGAGGTTCCCAGGCCAGGTGTCGAATAGGAGCTACAGCTGCCGGACTACGTCATAGCCACAGCAGCACCAGATCCGAGCCACACCACAGCTGCAACCCACACCACAGCTCACGGCAACGCCTGATCCTTTAACACACTCAGCAAGGCCAGAGATCAAACCCGAGTCCTCATGGATGCTAGTCAGGTTCGTTACCACTGAGCCACAATGGGAACTTCTGGAATCGGTCTTTTAAATGATGTATTTTTACCATGGCAACCACATCATCTAGGCATTTGCAGAGTGTCTTTAAAATGTCCTGTCCCTTACTTGCCATCAGTACAACTGTATCTGTCCTGCACCTGGAGTTCTGACTCAGAAAACATGGTAGGAGGAGTGCCCATTGCGGCTCTCCAGCCGGTTAAGAACGGTTTGATCCCTGGCCTTTCTCAGTGGGTTAAGGATCTGGTGTTGCTGCAGGTTGCAGTGTAGGCCACCAATGTGGCTCCAATCCAGCATTGCCGTGACTGTGGCGTGGACCAGCAGCTATAGCTCCAATTTTACCCCTAGCTTGGGAACTTCCATATGCTGCCCTGCAGCCCTAAAAAGAAAAAAAAAAAATTTAAGGAAAAGAAAATATGGTAGCAGAACCCATAGACATGACACAAGAAAGCTTTATTTTCATTTTAAAAAGCAGGAGTTCTCGCTGTGGCACAGTGGGTTAATGATCAGGCTTGTCTCTGTGGAGGCGCGGGTTTGATCCCTGGCCCGGGGAAGTGGGTTAATGATCCAGTGTTGCCGCAGCTATGGTGTGGGTCAAAGCTCCAGCGTGGATTTGATTCCTGGCCTGGGAACTTCCATATGCCATGGGGGCGGCCAAAAAAGAAAAACAAAACAGAACTCTCCCTATGCTAGCTGGAGTGTTTGGGAGGGAGGTGGGAAGAGAATGTGGTTTTGTGGAGAGCACACCATTTCTGGGCTGGAGGCCGCGGCCACTCCCTCTGTATGGTTGCCTGCTCATGTGGTCTCAGACCAGGACAGCCCCTCTGTCTTGTTCTTTGCTCACTGAATACACAGGCCTTAGGAGCCTTGAATGAACGTGGGATGAATTAGCATCTTGGAAAGGATGTCTTTGGGTGCTTGTGGTCTTGTTTGGGTCTTTCCAAACAAGTTCCTGGCTCCTCTGCTGGGAGAGGAAAGCTTCCACATTTGCAAAGATGAAAGATGATGCCATTTCACAAACTGAGCATCTGCTGACACTCCCTGGAATGTAACTTTTAATGTGTTTGATTATCACGGTCAAGTGGATCATCAGTGAAAATCATTATCTACTGTATATGTTTTTCCTTTTTCGGGGGAGTTTAGTTTTAGGTGCAGATGTCAAAATTATTAAGGTGCAGATAGATTTTTCTTTGAGTTGAGGAAGAGGCTTGTATTATATTCTGCTTTTCACAGCCTGTCTCTTTCTCTCCTTGAAAAGTTTGAATCCCTGCTATATTTAGAAAACAGTAGAGAAGGCTGCCTCTCTCAATGGTTTTACCATCCTCCCATTTGCTCAATATTAAAACTTTTAGAATTATCTCCTCCACTCTCTCACCCCTCCATTCTCAAGTCCTCTTAATTCTGCCCCCTCATTATTCTCACATGCATCCCCTCTTGTCCGACACCTTAACTGAGGTTCCCAGTCTGAGTCATTCTCACGGCCTCTTACCTGATCTCCCAACCTCCAAGGTCTCCGAATGAGACCAGCTTCCTAAACCACAAATAAACTATGACAATTTCCTCCTCTCAAGCCATGGGCAGCTCCTCATTGCAAGGGAATAAAACACAAATTCCTTGGCATATTCAAGACCATGTTGAGTTTTGACAATGCTCCATCAGCCTACCTTTGGAAATGAAAAATGAATAGAAGAAAAATTTATACAGTAACCTGGATATATTACATAAAAAGTGTTGTCCAAAAATCCAACGCCAGAGTTCCCATTGTGTCTCAGTGGTAATAAACTCAACCAGTATCCGTGAAGATATGGATTTGATCCCTGGCCACACTCAGTGGGTTAAGGATCCAGCATTGCCAGGAGCTATGTTGCAGGTCAAAGACGTGGCTTCATTCTGGCATTGCTGTGGCTGTGGTGTAGGCTTGCAGCTGCAGCTCTGATTCAATCCCTAGCTTGGGAACTTCCATGTGCCACAGGTGCAGCCCTTAAAATTTTTTTTAAAAGTTAGAAAAAAACCAAAATCCATTGCAAATATGTGTCTATATATGTGTGCATATATAGACACATATAGATGGATAGATAGATATGTATATATACACACAGTGTTAGAGAGGTTATTTGGGATTCTAGGCAAGTCCACAAATGTCTGTTCACTGTGTAATTGTAGACAAACTATTGTGAGTGTGCTATTAAAACAGATTACTCAGCAATTCCAAAAAATTAAACAGGAAAACCACTGAAATTAAAAATTTTTATTTCTTTATTTATTTTTGCTTTTTAGGGCCACACCCGTGGCATATGGAGGTTCCCAGGCTAGGGATTGAAACAGAGTTACAGCTGCTGGCCTACACCACAGCCACAGCAATGCCAGATCTGAGCCACGTTTGCAACCTACACCACAGCTCATGGCAACATTGGATCCTTGACCCACTGAGAGAGGCCGGGGATCAAACCTGCAACCTCATGGTTCCTAGTCAGATTTGTTTCTGCTGCACCACAATGGGAATTGCTAAAAGTATTTTTAAGAACTATAGCTTAACTACTGGCCCTGGAGGTGACAAGATGGACAGACAGATCCATTTGTCTTGAGACCTAACATTTACTACATATTTACAATATACCAGGTCACGTGTTAAGACCCTTGCAATTACTAGGGTTACAATATTTGTTCTTACAACAACCTTATACAATAGATATTATTATCTTCTCCATTTAGCATACAAGGAAACTGAGGCACAGGGAAGTTAAATGATTTGCCCAAGGTCACACAGAGAATTAGGATTTGAATTGAGGCAGCTTGGTTCCAAAGTTCTTGCCCTACGTGACAGCCCCAGATTAAGAGCCACTGGAGAGTTACTGGGAAGAGTCAGGGCCAGCTCACAGGGGAGGATCACAGCAAACATCTAAAACCATCAGCAAGAGACTGGCTGGGGACAAGGCTGGGTATTCAGAATTGGGGATTGAGGATACAGTATTTCGTTGAAGCCATTTTGACGCTAGGGATATTTTGGCACTGATGCTTAATTCATTCGAATAAAAAGAAAAGTATTCAGTTTTCAAGTTTTAAAAAACCATCAAGTACTCTGTGCAGAGGAAACTCAGTCTAATGTTAGGATGAAGTGAGAGTCAGATAGGGGATTCAAGATGGCGCTGAAGTCAGATGTGGTGGGAGATGGAGCTTAAAAATTAGGGTAAGGTTGTTAAACACATTATCTCTTCATTTTAAAAAAGGGACGGGTTTGATATTTAGAATGTCCATAGCTTCAGAATGGGCTAAACAAAATGTTCTGTTTCAAAGAGTGCCTTGCAGGAGGAAGAAGCTGAGCAGTGAGTGCTAACCACAGCCTGCCTTGGGCAGAAGCAGAAGGAAGCCTCAGGCCAAGTGATGGGAGGAACGCTATTTTCTGTTCTGCTTGTCAGAAGGGCCAAAGAATCAAAACGCCACTTTTGCAATGGATGAGTTTACAAAATTACAGGAAGTGTGACATTTTAGAAGACAAGAAATATTTTTGAAACATCTTCATTCGGTATCTTTTTGGGGTTTGGTGGGTTTTTTTTTTTGGCCAAGCCCATGCCATACAGGAGTCCTGGGCCAAGGATCAAACCTGTGTCATAGCAGTGACAACGCCAGATTTTTAACTGCTAGCCACCAGGGAACTGCTATGTGACATATTTTTGCTTTGGAGAATTTCCCTCCTGAAAACTGAGATTATCTGATGAAGTGGCATCACCTCTGCTATTCTCATGGATCAAGACAAATAGACTATGGTGAAAAAACTGGAATATAGAACCAGGTTCAAATCCAGGTTCCATCACTTGCCAGCTGTGTGTCTTCAGGCAAATCTCAATCTCTCTCTATCTCTTTTTTTTTTTTTTTTTGGCTTTCTAGGGCTGCACCTGTGGCATATGGAAGTTCCCAGGCTAGGCATTGAATTGGAGCTGCAGTTGCTGGCCTAGGCCACAGCCACAGCAACTCCAGGATCTCAGCTGCATCTGTGACCTACACCATAGCTCACAGCAACACCAGATCCCTGACCCACTGATCAAGGTCAGGGATCAAACCCACATCTTCGGATACTACTTGGATTGTTTCCACTGGGCCCCAAAGGAACTCCCGCTCAATCTCTTTGAAACTTGTGTGTCTTCAGGCAAATCTCAGTCTCTCTGAATCTTAGTTCCTTCATTGATGAAAACCCTAAGTCTCAGGGTTGTGGGCCTTAAATTGTGCCTCAGCTAATCAGCATTCAGTAAGTAGTCATCAAATGGCAAGAGTGGTTAGTGGGATTAGAGTCGAGTCTGTGTTTTACTTTTAAATTTTCATGAGTATATATTGTGTTTATATTAGAAACAAAAACTATAAAACATTCTTTTTAAAAAGGACAGGCACATATATATATGTGTGTGTGTGTGTATAACTGAATCACGTTGCTGTATACCTGAAACTAACACAACATTGTAAATCAACTAGACTTCAATAATAAATAAATAAACAAACGTTGTAAAAGCTCAGGCATAATTTCTCATATTTTCGCATTTGTTCTCCCCCCCTTTGTCTCCTTCATGTCTCTTTCTGCTGTACAAAACTTGGGCCCTCTCTACACAGCGACATTCAGAGGACTCTCCAGGCTGCTGGTATTCTGTGTGCCCCAGCAGGGCTTTGGGGGGTCAGCGCACTGCTCCCAGGCCTGCAGCACTTACATGAGGCTGAGATCAGTGGTAGCTCAGAGCCCACAGGGAGCTCCCTTCTCTCCATTATGTATCGATCCCATCCCGCCGCTCCCTCATCTGCCACTCAGTGGGATGCTCCCTGCTGCCCCCAGTCCTCAGAGAGCTCTATTTTTTTTCCTCCTTCTAGTTCCATTTATTCAGCCTCAAGGCCTGGAGGCGCTGACATCAGCTGCAGCAGTGGAGCCTGCAGTTGGTCTCTGAAAACCAGGGAGAGTGTGGGCAAGTGTCACTGAACAAGGCAAAATGCTGGTGGGAAACTGGCCTCTAGTCTTGAAGCTTCCTCTGGTTCTCTACTTTTCCTTTATAATTTTAGGTATGTGGGTCCCAGATCTCCAATTTGCCTTCCGGAGCTGTCTTAGCAATAAGAGAAAAGATGGATGTAGGGATGTGAGGCTGAGTTACACCGGCCCCTGAAGCATCCCAGCATCCAGAGGCATAGCCAAGGGCTCTGTCACACTGAAGATATCTTGTCTAGGAGTTCCCTTGTGGTGCAATGGGTTAAGGATCTGGTGTTGCCACTGTCGTGGCTCAAGTGGCTGCTGTGGTGCAGGTTTGACCCTTGGTCTGGGAACTTCGACACGCCACGGGCACAACTGAAAAGATACCCAGTCTGCCCACCCTCTCACACAAAGGCCTCAGGGCTGCGGAAGAGCCAAAGGGCCAGGATATTCCTGACTGTGTGACCTCTGGGAGCACAAGGTGTGGTTCGTCAGCTCCCTCTCAAATCCACTCCTGCTAACGTGTTCCTTTCTCTGCAAACATGGCTGCCCTTTGCCCAGATGCCTAAGTCAGAAATCGAGGTGTCATCCTGGACCACATCCCACATCAAATTATCCGTGCAACCCTACTCACTCCTTCAAAATGGTCCTTCAAGCCATCCACTTCTCTCCACTTCCACTGCTACCAGCCAGCAGACACAGCCATGCTCTCCCGCCTCTAAAAGGTATTCTCCAACAGGACAGTTGTTTGAATGCCAGGTAGCCCCAGATGAAAGCTAGAGAGGATAAGGAACACTCAGAGGTCACACAGGAAGTAAGTGACCCATCCAGAGGAGGATCGAGGCTTCCGGGTCCCAAGTCCAGCACTGCTCTGGACACCACCCGTCTCTACTTGTTCGCTCGTTCACTCTGTTGGATTGAGACCCTGCTCAGTTCCAGACACAGTGCTGAAGCGATAACTGTCTCCCTCTGGGGGTGACTCCTCACGTTGGATTGTGGCCTTCTGCCTGTTAACTAATGTCCCCTCGTTCCTGCCTGTTCTCAGTGGCAGACAGGGTAGGGCATCCCTCAGGCCCCTGCCAGTCCTCACACTCCAGCACGTCACACGTTGGTTCTGCACGGTCTACTACTCACAAATAGCTTCTGAGCTGGAAGTTATACACATTGAGGCACTTTGGAGGAAAGGACTCTTCTCTACTCTGCCCAATTTATAATCTACGTGAGAAAGGGGAACACGAAAGTTAATCTCGTTCAGTTTTCATTCCTATCACATTCCATAACTTCTTAGGAACTCAAAGCTTAGAGCATGAGAGGGTCCACCGTGTACCTAGGATTCCAAATGATTCATCTCATGCATGTTAATGAAGGGGTGCTATGTGCCAGCCCAGTAACAGGTGCTGGGAGCACATCACTGTATTACACAGACTGATACCCTGCCTGAGCAGACCTTATAAACTAATGGAATTTGACCTAACTTATTCCTTAGTTTCCTTTTAAGAATATTCGCTTCTAGATGCCATCTTCATAAAAATTAATACAAGATTACAACACAATTAATACAAAATCAATACGATTAACTTTTAATTAATACGAGATTATAGAATCATAGATTCTAGGAGACATAAAAGAGATATTCATTTAGTCCAGTGCCTTTCTGCCCCGAGCCAAGGTTCAATCTCTTTTACAATATCCCTGTCAAGTGATCACGTGGCCCCTCTTTGGACACCTCCAATAACAGGGAATTCACGGCCTCCAAGGTGACCCATTCTATTTCTAAACAGCAGACGAAGTTAGAGTGTTCTTCCCTATGTTGAACCAGAATCAGTTTCCCTAAAACTCATACTGCGTTCTGCCCTCTGGGTCTACACAGGTCAAGACAGTCTTTTCTGCTCCCAGTTGGCCCTCGGTCCCTCGGCTGTGGTTATTAGGTCTCTGAAGCGTTCTCTTCTCCAGATCAAACATTTCCACTTGATCCCATCTTTCTCCCTACACATGGTTTCCAGCTCCTTCTCTAGTCAAATGACCAACAGAGCTCCTCTCTTCCACTCCCTGGAAACATGAAAAGAATCTTCACATAAACAATGTTATTCTCCTTGGAGTTCCCTAGTGGCCTAGAGGTTAAGGATGCAGCATCGTCACCGCTGTGGCTTGGGTTCAATCCCTGGCCTGGGAACTTTTGTATGCCATAGGCGTGGTCAAAACCAGAAAACAAGCCCCCCCCCCCAATATTATTCTCCTTGATTCTCCCATATTAAGCTTAGAGACCATGCGATCATAGAGCAGACTTCTCCCACCCTTGCAACACTCCACCATATAAATAGCTCTGTGCACAGTGTTAAAACAAGTAGGTCAACTTTATTATCCACAAACTAGAGCTAACCTCCAGGGTTGTTGTCAATATGTGAAGAGATATGAATCTTGAGTTAAATACTTCAGCAAGTGTTGATTGAACACCCATCATATACTGGACACTGGGCTGGGCTCCGGCTAAGGTACAATCCTGAAGAAGACAGAAAAGACCTCTACCCTTAAGGGGCTTATGGCCTAGAGCCTGAGTTTAAGCAGTACTGCAAGGGTCATAGAGTTTGAACTGAAGCCCTGGGGCCCCCCATCACCTAGGCTGGAAGCTCAAAAATGGTCCCCACTGTTAACAAGTATCATCACGATAAACAAATATATAATCAAATTAATGCCAATTAAGCCTTGAGGTGGTATCATTTCCTTATGGTAATAATGCTTCTAGAAGCAGAAGAAAGACCAAAGTGGTATTTCATATGAATAATAACCATTATATCACAGGTTGTCTCATTTCCTCCTCCTCTTATTTCCCATAAATCAAGAAGTTTTATAGTAAATGAGCTGGGTTACTTTCCACACAGTGGCTGTTTCTTCAAATCAGGGTTACTTTTCTAACGTGGTTAAACTGAATGAGAAACCCTAGAACAGAACAGCAGCCTCACTGAGGCATTTATAGGAACACTGCCAGCCCCACCTCCCCCAGCTATCTGCTAGGGCAGTTATCTTGGTAAATTCGCCTTCAGCCACCATCTTTTCCAAAAGGCTACGGAGCAGTAGATGGGCTGCTGACATCAAGGAGACTTTCAGCTTTTACAAAAGCTGTGTCTTGGCTTCCTTGTCATTCCACATCCCAGTCTCTTAAGTGTTCGGTCAAGGAACTGATAGAAATGGAAGAGTTATTTACTGTAAAACACGCAGCCTCTTTGCCCAGTTGAAACCACTGATCTTCCTGTTTCTCTGTTAGCGTCAGATAATCCACCATCTTGGGTGGGGTGTGCATGAAACCACCACCTTGCTAGGCGAGGGGAGTGACCACAGAATGTCATCATCTATGTCAGAAGAGGAGAGAATATTTAGCAGGAAGGACTTCACATTTGCATATCTGAGAAGATGCTCCTTGTCCACCACGCTGCTGGAGAAAACCTTAAGATTGCTTTCATTAAGCTTTGTCCATCGACCTTACATTCTGACAAGATTTTCAAATGCTATCCATGTCTTGGTGTATTAATCACGATAATATTTGTGGAGTTCCCATCGTGGTGCAGTGGAAACGAATCTGACTAGGAACCATGAGGTGGCAGGTTCGATCCCTGGCCTCGCTCAGTGGGCTAAGGATCCAGCATTGTCATGAGCTGTGGTGCAGGTCCCAGACGCTGCTGTGGCTCTGGCACAGGCTGGCAGCTGTACCTCCGATTGGACCCCTAGCCTGGGAACCTCCATATGCCACAGGTGTGGCCCTTAAAGGACAAAAGACAAAAAAAAAAAAAAATCATGATAATATTTGTAATGGCTAGAATTTATTATCTACAATTAGCCTGACATCGTACCACACATGACAAACGTTATCTCAGTTAATCCTTACACTAATCCTCTAAAGTCAGCATTATTCTCTTTTTTTTTCCATAAGGAAACTGGTTCAGAGAGGGCAAGAGGTTTGCTCAGGGTGATTTAATCAAGTGCCAGGACTCGGGCCCCATCCAGTGCCTGTGATCTTTTTATTCTCTTAACCCACCACCCTGTATCCATCTACCCCAACTCAGAATAGAGGGGGCTGCTCTCAGGATGTACTTCCTCTCTAACTGGCTCGCTCCCTTCCACTGTTCATGTCCTTTTCCAACTTCTAGAGAGGATTTAGTTCCTAGGAAAGAAGATAATTCACTTATATTTCTCCCCAGGGAATACAACAGTAAGATCTCACTAAGGGCACTTTGAGAAACACACAAACAAGCCGGAACACAATGCTATAGCTAGAATTTCGGACTCCTACTTCAAAAGTACAGAGAGGATCCCATTTCATCAAATCACCTATGTGGTAGGCTATGTAGTAGCCGTGGAATTGACTCAACAGTAAACCCTCTCTTCACTGTGGCTCCAAACTGTACACCCTCTTGTTCTCCAAATCCGGAGAGGATAAAACCCTCCCATCCTTGGGGTGACACTTAAAAGTGGTCGAGCAGAGACATACTGTTGTTCAAACACGGATATGGGAACTTGCTGCTCTGCACAAATGAAGAATCTTCCCCAGAAATCCAAGAAACTGGGAGGACTTATTGTGCAGAGTGGAATACAAGCTTGCACTCCCCTTCAGACAAGCTTGGCGTCATTTAGAAGAGATTGAGAGAGGGAGAGTTCTTGGCATTGATACTTAAGACTCTGACACCTGAAAGTCATCGTTTCAACTGGAATGGAAGGAGCATGAAGATAGAGATGTATAGGGATCGGCAAGCCAGGAAAGAAAGCAGACTGGGGTGGTGACAGCAACTCTCCACATCTATAAAGCGTTTCCGAGGTTCCGGGCCCTTACGTTATGTGTTTTAATCCTTACAACAGGCTGAGGGGTAGGTACATTTTAAAGATGTAGAAATGAAGCTTGGAGAAGTTAAGTAACTTGCCCGAGTCCTCCTTGTTGGTAAATACAGGGCTGAGAGAACTGAACCCAAATTTCTCTGACTCCAAAGTCTAAGCGCTTAACCATTCATGCTAATCATTAACTGCGCTTACCTAACAATTTCGTCTGGTCCATGGTGATCAAGGACTAGAGGTTAAATACTAGAAACACACTGCCTATTATTTATTGTCTTTATATGTATATAAAAGCTAAATGTGTACTTGTTACTTTGTAAGATGGATGATATCATTTTAAATTAATTTTTTTGTTGTCCCTATAACTCTAAACTAACAACTCTACGTAATATACAAGGACATACGGATTCAATGTCTCCAAACCAACAATTTTATTCAAGAAACTGATGCCCAGAGTGGGCAGACAACATAAGCAGCAGCCGTTATAGACCTGAGCCTGATGAAAAATGCTACTTGTTTCATTTATGTTTGTAGAGCGGATTATGATCTCCTGGGTATCCTATATATTATTTCATTTGACCCCTACAAAAAAATAAGGAGGTATGTAAGTAATATTATCTCTATTCTACATATAAGGGAACCCTCCCAGATTATAAGCCTGTTAAGTGGTAGAACTGGGACCCCAGTTCAGGTCTTGAGAATTCAAACCCCAAATAAATGAACTTCTAGCCCTTTTAGCCTTTCAATAATGCGGATGGACTGTACTCAAATCCTGGCTCCACTGTCCATCTCTCTAAGCCTCTCCTCACTCAAATAAGGAATGAGGATGTCTACCCCACGGGATTTGAAACTAAATCAAATGCTGTAGGTTAAGGCCCTTTGATAAAGTAGTGAACAGAATAGATGCAGAGCCCGCCTTCATGGACCTGAGAGTCTGGAGTTAGTAGATGGGGAGTGAAAAACAAACATTCAATAATTACACACTTAACAATCAAGCTACAATAATCCCATGCGCTTTAAAGGAAAAACACAGAGTGCTTTGTAGGTGAAGAGCGGATGAGTTAGCCTCCTGCGTGGCCAGGGTAAGGCCTTCCTGGGCAGTGACAGAGGGTGCTCGGGAGATTTAAGGAACGCCATTAGTGAGGAAGCTCGGTGTCCTTGAGGAACAAAGAAACGACTTATGAAACGGGAGTGTCAGGAGCTCCAGGAAGAACGATGCGAAAGGATGTTCGTGAAGCAGGAAGTGTCCAGGCCACATGGGGCCTTGCAAGTCAAGCTTAAAATTTTCACCTTTATCCTAAGAACTTTGAGAAGTGATCAAAGGGCTTTAGACAAGGGGGCAACGTTAGACTTGAGATTTTAAAACTTGAAGTTCCTCATTAGGGAAAGCTGGGGTCTCTTTAAAAGCTTTCCATTCTTTAAGGAAAAACAAAAAACAAAAAACAAAAAACTTCTTTAACACACTTACCTAGCAAAGAGAGATATAGGGTGTGTGTTTGAAACACAGAATGAGAAGACCTAGACTGGGGCAAGTACCAGGTCCCCCCTTTACTATTTTTAGGATCTAGTATATGTCACCTCAAAGACTAAATCTTCTCTTGCCACCTAATACCACTGCTTCTCTCTTTGAGCAAGAATTAACTTCCAGGAGTTCCTGTTGTGGCTCAGCAGTAATGAACCCTACTAGTATCTATAAAGACTCATGTTTGAGTCTGGCCTTGCTCAGTGGGTTAAGGATGCGGCATTGTCCTGAGTGGAGGTGTAGGTCACAGATGTGGCTCAGATTCTGAGTTGCTGTGACTGTGGTGTAGGCCGGCAGCTGCAGCTCTGATTGGACCCCTAGCCTGGTAACTTCCATATGTCGCAGGTGTGGCCCTAAAAAGACAAAAAAAAAAAAAAAAAAAAGAATTAACTTCCAAATCCCCAAAGGCCATTGGAAACCAGTGTACAGTCCCGAGGAGCTAATTTATCCATATTCTCTGTGCTGAGCAAACATTGATTAAGTATCAGCCATGTGCCCAGCATCATATTGGGTGTGGGGGTACAGAGGTGGGTAAGATAGAGGCCCTGTCCTCACAGTCTGGGGTAGAGTTAGACCAGAAAAATAACTGAGTAATCGAAATCAGGTAGGATCTATTACAGAAGTCGGGAGTGAGTAACTCAGAGATAGAGTCAGATAAAGTTTTAGAAGAGGGGATTGGCATATAGTGTGTGCTCAATGCATGTGCAGTAATACATGTTGAGTAAACAAAAGTTTGAGCTGTCTTTTTTCCCCAACCCTATTGAGATATAGTTGACATATAACATTGTTTAAGCTCAAGATATACCACGTGGTAATTTGACACACTTACATATTGCAAGAGACTCCACCATAACATGACTGAGCTGAGTCTTGAACGAGGGCAAGTTTAGCAGACAGAATAAGAGGAGTAAGAGCAAGATCACAAACTGATCTGAGATTATTCTATCAGCAGTCAGCCAGATGGGTTGAAAAGGAGCGATTACGGTGAGGAGACCAAGTGAAAACCTGGGGCAGTAATCCAGCAGAAAGGTGAAGGAGATTTAATACTCACTCAGCAGTAATTCTGGCTGTGCTGGGTTTGCCTGACACTAAGTTGCACGCGGTGGTACCATGTACGGCTTGTATGTGTGATGGCCTTTCCCCATGAATGGATGTGTGTTCCCCTCACCAAGGCAGGGACCAGCTCATCTGCTGAAATCCTCAGAGTCCCCAGTTTTGTGCTTAGTACCTCATGTGTACCCATCAAAAGTTGGGTTGACCATTGCACGCACCGAGCTGGGGTGGGAGGGGGGCCGCTGGAATGAAGGAAGCGGGAGGGGGGAGGCCTTCCCTTCTACCTCACCGCATAGACATCTTCCCTCCCATAGAAGAAAAGTCTGCATCTTACACTCAGCCAAACCGCTTGTTATCTTTCCCCTCAAGCCTGATATGTCCTTTTACTTGGTCAGTTATTCCCATCCCTCCTAGCTAGAAACCTCAAGATCACACTGGAAGCAAAGGACAAAGCTGGGGGGCAAAAGTCATATTTTAGGCTTTTTAAAAAGTTATTTTTTGGGAGTTCCCGTCGTGGCGCAGTGGTTAACGAATCCGACTAGGAACCATGAGGTTGCGGGTTCGGTCCCTGCCCTTGCTCAGTGGGTTAACGATCCGGCGTTGCCGTGAGCTGTGGTGTAGGTTGCAGACGCGGCTCGGATCCCGCGTTGCTGAGGCTCTGGCGTAGGCCTGTGACTACAGCTCCGATTCAACCCCTAGCCTGGGAACCTCCATATGCCGCGGGAGCGGCCCAAGAAATAGCAACAACAAAAAAGACAAAAAAAAAAAAAAAATTATTTTTTGGCCGCACCTGAGGCATATGGAAGTTCTTGGGCCAGGGATTGACCTGAACTGCTGCAGTGACGACACCGGATCCTTAACCCGCTGTGCCACAAGGGAACACTTTTTAGGCTTTTAGGAACTATACTTTTCCCTCCAGAATCTTCAAAAGAGTTTTTCCTCTCATTCACACATAGAAAAGAAGTAGGTGATCTTAGGATCTAGTGATGCCATTTCTCTGAATCTACTCTAGAGACAGACTCACACGTGTACCTAAGCATGTATAAGCATGTTCTTCCTCAGAGAAAAAGTGGAAACAGCCTAAGAGTCAATTAATACAACATACGCTAAATAAAGCATAGTATAATCATAGCACAGAATACCATGCAACTGCCACAATGAAGTAGTTCTGTAAGTATCAGCACAGAAAGCACTGCAAGACCATTTAGTGAGAAAGGTAATTTGAAGAATGATCGATAGTGTATCACAGCATTGGAGTAAAAAAAATAACCGATCACAAACCAACAGCCTAAAACAGTAAATTGTCTCCTCTGGCTACAAACGTATGCATTAAATGCACAGAGAAAGGTCTGGAGAATACACGCAGAACTGATAACAGTGGTTACCTCTGTGAAGGTGAGAATGGAACCAGGGCTGGGAACGATGGTCCGAAAGAATTTAGTGTTATCTGTATTTAAATTTTTTAACAAGTGTAAGAGTGCATTCATGTGTTTATGATTTCATCAAATAATTTAAGGTAAGAAAACCATTAAGGATGTACAGTACTGTTTTTAAGAGTAAAAAGTCTGAATGACCTAAATATCCAGCAATAGAAATATTATTAAATCAATCATGATACAATTCAGGTGGCCGAATTGAATAAAAATGAGGCTATTCATTTTTATATGCACAGATGTAAAGAAGTTAGTATTTTAGAGTTCCATTTAAAAGGAAGAAGATACTAATTATTATGTTCTGAATTATCCCATTTTTTGTTAACAAGTATAGGCACAGAAAGGGTTAAGATGATTTTATATAAAAGGTTGATAGTTGTTTCTACATCTGGTTGTGTTTTCTTTTGCTTTTGTTTGTTTATTTATTTATTTATTTATTTATGGGCTGCATCTACGGCATATGGACATTCCCAGGCCAGGGATCGAACCCGTGCCATAGCAGCAACCCCAGCTGCTGAAGTGAAAACACCAGATCCCTAACCCACTGTGCCAATAGAGAAGTCCTCTTTTGCTTCTTTATTTCCTAACTTTTCTATAAGAAAGAAGTAATATGAAAAATTTTATTTTCAAAATGTAAATTAAAGGAAGAAATTGAACTAGAAATGAGGAGAGAGAGCAGGAGGGAGAGAGAGGCAAGAGGAAGAAACGCATACTGATAATGGGGGTAATAAAGTAGAGAAAAGAAGGTATTGGGCTTTTTTTAAAAAAAGAGAGATTTTCTTCTTTTCCAGAGAGTTAAGGGGGAAAATATTTTTGTTCTCAGAGTTTTTGAGTATACTTTCCAAGCCATCAAATTCCTAAATATAACCAAAGATGATGATTTTACAAGGGAGCCAATATAAACAGAGCAGATGTTTATACTTCTCCATTAACAACATGGCATTAGAGCTGCAGACATTCTTTCAAATCGGCTTTTATTTTTCCAAAAAATTTCCATTTTGCATCCACTTTAAAATATAATCCCTCCACCCCTACCCCTGCCATGGCTTTAGAGTTCACAAGAAGGCAGAATAAGATTAACATGGCAACACTGAGGAGTGAGGATGGGGCCGGTGGAGGGGCAGGAGGGAGGGAGCAGAAGTTTAAGTATGTGGGTAGGAAAAGGAGGGAAGGGCTTTTTGCAGAGCGTTACCTTCAAGTAGCACTCACTACCCCAAAACCCTGGTGTGTATTCAGATCATCTAGGGATCTTGTGAAAAAGCAGGTTTTGATTCAGCAGGCCAGGGGCAGGATTCCCAGGTGATCCTCAGGCTGCTGGCCCACAGACAACTTTAAGGAGTGCAGCCTTAAGAGTCCTGGAGTTTGCTCATCCACCCTGGTCCATCTGCATTTCACACTGGAAGCCTCTGGCTGTAATAAGCTTGTTCTTCCAACCCTAGTGGGGTGTTTTGGTTAAAATACCAAACAGCGGAGACTTTTCAGAAAGTCATTTCACCATACCAGGTACAGTTTGAGGTTCTATGCATGGAAGTGAGTAAAGTGGGAAACAGAACATCAACTAGGCAGGAACCTCTAATATACAAATGTTACTCGTTATAAAGGGTGTGGTGTTATGGAAAAAGCCCTGGGCTGGATGTCCGAGGACCTGGTTTCAATCCTACTAAGCAGCCGTGTGCCTCTGTGCCAGTCATTTCTCTCTGGTTCTCTGTTTCCCTTTCTGTCAAATAAAAGAATTGGTCTACGTGGCTTTTGGAACCTTTTCAGCTCTTTTCAGGAGTCTAAAACGGAGATCCTCTATCAACAGGAAGGGAAGAAAAGAAAGATGTGCCACCACCCACAGAGCTGCCAAGGATCTGGTACATGTGATACCCTAATGGAGGAATTTTCCCCTTGTCTGCCCAGATCCAAAAATGTTATTGGAGTGAGAGACTGGGAAACTTGCCTGGTATGTAATTCCAGTGCCCTGACTTCCTGGTTTTGGCAATTTAGAGACAAGGGAATCTGGTCTAGCCCCTGTAAAGTTAGGCCGACCATGTGACCAGGCGCTCCAGGAACCTCGGGGCGGCTCAGCAGCTTTGATTCCAAGGTCCTCAATCTTTGGGGCCTCTCTTGGTTTTCACCTCATTCTCCAGCCCGGCTCAGCAGCCAAATTCTGAAGCCCCTTGAGCTTAAGGTCCCAGGCAAGTGGCCCTCCAGGCTTCCTGCTTGCGAAAGCTTCCCAGCCTGGGGCCAAATCCAGTTTTCCCAGCTCCTCAACCCCTCCTGCAATAGCACCCCTGGACCCTGAGTCTCCCAGACACCGCAGACTCTATTCAGGCCTGCAGCAGCCAAGCCTAAAAGAGCTGGGCAGGCCGGCAGTGACATCCTCAAACACAGGCCTGTCCCCTAGTCCGATAAGGCAGGGTGGGAAAGGGCCCTGCTAGAATGAGATTACCCAGACTCTGAGGCAGCCTCCTGCAGCTCTGCCTCACACCTCAACGGGCGGCCCTCCTTCCCCTTTAAATTACTAACAGGCCTGTGGCTATTCTAACAAAGACTCACAAGTCACCTAGAAACAGGCAGCTTCCTGTGGTTTGCCTAAGCCCTAGGGAAGGCAGCCTGAGTCCACCCAACCCCCCAACTCCTCCCCACCCCCCCACCCCCATTCCTGAGACGTGTCCCCAGTAGCCGGGCACTCAGGGCATGGCCTCCTGAGGCGCCCACTTGGGTTGCAGTGACCTTAGGGCTGCCAAGGGATTTATTTTTTCCCCTCTCATCGAAGCCTAGGCCAGGCTGAATGATGGGGCTGTGGTACAAAGGGTGCTTTTTATAATGTTCTTCCTTGGTATTTTGGTGTCTGGAAAGGGCTTCCTCTCCTCCCACGGTTAATTAGCAGCATCGAAGCATTTCCCTTTCCTCAACAGAGAGTCTGTTCCCAGCCCTGAGGCCGGGCAGAGGGGCGGCAGGTGTGGCTAAATGCTCCCTGAGGTTAACCTCAAACTTAAACTGGGAGCCCCACACGCGGTCGGAAGCCATGTGAGAGGCAGGGTTAGCTTCCATCTGGGGCAGGGTGGGCAAGAAGGCACAGGTCCCTGACAAGCTAGGGAATTGTTTTCTAGCATCTCAATCAGGTGAGGGAATGGGAGAAGGGGGTGGGGGACCAATGGGCGTTTGACACGTTTGTGAATTGTTCCTGCAACAAAGGCTTTTTAAAAACAACAGAGTGGAGCTTTATATATTTGAATGAGAAGCCCACAGAAGGGCCTATTGTCAGGAGGAAAAATTGCATGAGTAATTGTGCATGACTTCAGTCTTCCCAGTTGAAATGTTAGGCGTGCTAAGGATGACTGTGGACATGCCATTGTTTGCAGTGTGGGGAAGAGGGAGGAAGGAACTCCTGGGAGGTGGGGAGGCAGACTGTCTAGCAAGACAAGGGAGGCAAGAACTGAGAAGCTCTAACCCCTGCTTTTCCTTGCTGGTTCCCATTCTTCTAATTCTTCTAATTCTAATTGAGGCACCACCTCCTACAGGAAGCCTTCCTTGATACATTTCTCCTGTCTTTTCATTATTTGCTAGACTCTGATACTATTGGTAGGCCATAGCACAGTGAGCATGGACTCCAAGACCAAGCCTTTTTGTTTTGTTCAAGACCAGTCTTGACCACTTCCTCAATGTATAACCTTGGGCAAATCATTTAGCTTCTCTGTGCCTCAGTTTCCTCATCTATAAATAAGGGTAATGTCTACCTTCTATGGTTGTTGAGGTGATTAAATATGTTCTTACATATCAGACATGTGGAACGGTGCCTGACATATAGTGTGCACTCAATAAATATTAGCAATTATTATTTTTACTTGTATCCACAGTGGTTAGCAGAGTTTGTAATATATCAGAGGTCAGAAGTTTTTCCACCTTCATACACACCATAATTGCTTGAGGAGCTTTAAAAATACATGGGCCTGGGCTCCACTGGTCTAGGAGTGAAACCTGGTCATGGTATTTTGGAAAAATTCCCTGGGTATTTTTATTATGCAGCCAGTGTCATAGCTGCTCAATGACTATTTGTTGAAAGAAGGAATGAGTGAATGAACCAAATGGGATCAGAACAAATAAGGCCCAGCTACCCCATCCTTAGGAACGTGAAGACATGATTCTGTCTCCTTCTGAAAGTTGGCTATACATGGAATACATGAAAGAATCAAAATTCTATTCATCTCAACATATTGCAGTAATGAAGAAACAGGGAGAAAATGATGAGCGCTAATATTAGAGATCAATAGGTATTTCCTCTTGTTCTCCCTCCTGATGCAGCCTCATAGCTCAGGGAGTTGCCATAACAATTCTAGCCAGAAACTGAACTTTGACCTTTCCTCCCGTTTTAATTTCGATTTGCAATCCAATCTTTAATTTGGTGGACATAATAAAACATTTAAAGACCTCAAATAAAGAATTTGCACCACTCTAAAATGTAATCATGTGCAGAATAATAACGTAATTGTAATTAACTGCTTTACCGAGTTGGTTTACAAAATTTAAACCGACGGCTGCTTGTAGACCATTAAATCAGGCTCCTCACAATAGAAATAAGAAACCACAGCCAGGGTCTCCACTCTCAAGGAACTTATATATTAGTGGGGGAAGTAAAGACAAACATACTGAAAACCAGAGGACCATGTACAGAGTGTATCGCAACATAAAGAGGGCTTTGGAAACAGACTTTAGGTTTATATCCTATTAACTGCATGATTTCCATAATTCAATTAACCTTCCAGAGTTTTAGCTTCTTCATCAACCAAATGTGGAATTGGATGATTCGATCACAGGATTTTTGTGAGGCTTCAAAGTGACAACAGATGTACGTATCTAGTGCTTTTTGTTAAATCAAATTGTTTTAATTAACAAGCTGTATTCCAACAGCATGGTTTGTTGTCAGAAATGCTGTTATCAAGAAGAGAGATAATATGTAAGAGAAAGAAGCAAACAAGATGGAGAAACAAGCATAAGCACACACCAGCCCTCCTATCTCAAATCCCTTAAAAGACAGAAAATACAGCTTTCTTTTTGTCCTCACCCATGGCATGCGCAAGTTTCCCGGCCAGGGATCAAATCCACACCACAGCAGTGACCTGTACCACAGCTATGACAACACTGGATCTTTAACCTGCTGAACCACCAGGGAACTCCAAGATAGCTCTTAAAATCAGTAAGTCCTGACCAGTACCAGCAAACAGGAGAGGAGGCAAAACTGACAAAAATCCGGATAGGATTGGGGTTAGACCATTAGAGAGCCCAGAGCAGAGAATTAACACAGTGCCAAACACTCCTGAGAGACTATTTGAAGCAAAGAATCTCCAAGCTCCAAGGAAGCAGATAGAAAGCGTGAGAGTGTGTGTTTATGAAGCAATCGTCAGGGTTATTAATCTTTAAACTGCTCTCTGAACAACAGGCCTCTTTCCACCTCAGACAGCTGTTGGTGGCAGGTGTTGAACCACAGATAAAACATACAGCTTCGCTCTAAGAAAGGAAATCACCTGCCTGGGGAGGGCACCTGCTGGGGTATAAGGGCCTGTGAGAAAAGCACAGCCGAAAGTAACCCCAGCCACCTTTCACAGACACAGAAAGAGGAAAATGAAGGCGTTCCCATTGTGGCTCAGTGGGTTAAGAACCCAACTAGTACCCATGAGGATGCACATTCAATCCCTGGCCCCGCTCAGTGAATTAATGATCTGGCATTGCCACAAGGTGCGGTGTAGGCTGCAGATGCATTTGGATCTGGCATTGCTGTGGCTATGGCATAGGCCACTGGCTGCAGCACTGATTTGATCCCTAGCCTGGTAAATTCCGAATGCCACAGGTGTGGCCCCCCCCGCCAAAAAAAGGGAAGAAGAAGAAGAAAAAGAGAAAAAGAAAAGCTGTTCTATCCAGGATGTCAACTGTGGCTTCCTTGTACTCTGCCATTTGGGGGTGGATGAAAGATGAAGTGGGAGGGACATGATCCCCAAGCCTGCTCGAAGCACCTCTGCCTGCTCTAAGTACCTTACATGGAAATCTGCAGTCAAAATGTCCCGCTTAGGAGTTCCCGTCATGGCGCAGTGGAAACGAATCCAACTAAGAACCACAAAGTTGCAGGTTCGATCCCTGGCCTCGCTCAGTGGGTTAAGGATCCGGTGTTGCCGAGAGCTGTCGCAGACACAGCTCGGATCTGGCGTTGCTGTGGCTCTGGCGTAGGCTGGCAGCAACAGCTCTGATTAGACCCCCAGGCTGGGAACCTCCATATGCCACAGGTGTGGCCCTAACAGCATCCTAACTGACCCCCCACTCATTGGAGGAGCCTGCAGGGGCAACAACTCAAAAGTGAAGTGAAAACTTAAACAAGATACCTACAAATTCAGCTATCCTTTAAACATAAATGTGAATGGAAAACTAAGCACCAACAGTAACTGAGGAAATTCAATAGCCCTAAAGAAAGGAACTAACAACAACAACGAAAAAAGAAAGATGAACAAACTGAAAACTGACTCCAGAGAAAAGATGGATAAAAGAACCCAGAAAAAAATTTTTTTCTAAATTCTAAATAGCATCATTCTTAGAAAGATGCATGAGGATACTGTAGGAGGCTGCTGTGAAAAGGGAACAAACTGCTTTGACAAAGGAAAAGCAACAAACGAACAAAATGGAAAATTTAAAAGGTGATAGCAAAACTAAAGTAGTAGATAGAATAAATAATAGAATGGATATGCCAAAAACTGGGGATATTTTCCAGAAGCTAAGTGTGAGGACATCTCCCTGAATATATAAAGAAGATCAAGAATGGAAATTACAGCAAGAGACTGCTGTGGATTGAATTGCGTCCCCTTCCTCACAAATTCACATGTTGAACCCGTAATCTCATATGGGGATAGGGCCTGTGAGGAGTCGATAAAGGTTAAATGAGGTCATAGGGTAGAATTTGATTAGCTGCTGCCCTTATAAGAAGAGGAAGATAAATTCCCTCTGTGGCTCAGCATGTTAAGAACCTGACATAGTATCCATGAGGATGAGGTTCAATCTCTGGCCTCACTCAGTGGGTTAAGGATCTGGCATCACTGTGAGTTGTGGTGTGGGTTGCAGATGCGGCTCGGATCTGGTGTTGCTGTGGCTGTGGTGTAGGCCGGCAGCTGCAGCTCCAATTCACCCCCTGGCCTGGGATCTTCCATATGCTGAAGGTAGGGCCCTAAAAAGAAAAGAAAAGAAAGAAAGAAAGGAGAAAGACCTGAAGACGAAGAGACACCAGAGCTATCTCTCTGCCATGTGAGGACATAGCAAGGACAGAGCAAGAAGGCAGCTGTCTGCAGGTCCGGAAAAGAACCCTCATCAGAAAATGAGTCAGCCAGCACCTTGATCTTAGCCTCCAGAACTTCGAGAAAATAAATTTCTATTGTTTAAGCCACATAGCTTGTGGTATTCTGCTATGGAAGTCCAAGCAGAGTAATGCAGAGACACAAAGGATTGATTCACAAATGCCTCTGTTCATTCATAAGATGTACCAAGAAGGAACTAAAAAGCTGTAGGGAAGAGATCTACAAAGAAATAAGAAAAGAAAATTTCCCCAACTCCAAGAAAGGCTCAAGACTTCTTAGGGCCTGCCAAGTGTTAGGCAATGTAAATTTTAAAATATCCTTACTTAGGCAAATACAAAGAGAGCAAAGCAGAACAAAGCAAACAAAGAGAAAACCCTAAAAGAATTCAGAAAAGAAAAATACGTTTCCTACAAGGAACAAAAACGAGATTGGCTTTTAGACTTCCAAAAGGTAGCTGAATGTTGGGCAGCAATGAAGCAATAACTTCAAAATTTGGAAGACAATAATTTTGGACCTAGAATTATGTACCATACTAGCCAACCTAGCATAAAACGAGAGAGCAAAAATAAAGACATTTTCTAATTACCCTTCAGGCTGTCAAAAGTGAGTAAACTTGATTAACTCCAGCATTAGTAAGATTTCAGGGGAAACAGTGCTCTCAAACTCTGTGGGAATGTCAATTGGTACAACCATTTTTAGAGGGCAGCTTGGAAATGTGTATCAAAATTTTCCATTCTCAGCTATTTAATCTGGAGAAAAGCCTGTACAAACACACAAGAGCCACGCAGACAGTGGGGTCAAGAGTGCAACACTGGGGAGTCCCCTGGCGGTACAGTGAGTTAAGGATGCAGCGTTGTCACTGCTGTGACTCTGGTTACTATTGTGGCATGGGTTCGATCCTTGTCCAGGGAACTTCCCCATGCCAGGAGGTTCGGCAAAAAAAAAAAAAATAGAATGCAGACCCTGGAGTCAGAGTGCTATAGTTCAAATCCTGACCCAGCCCTTATTAGTCATAGGACTTTGGGTGAGATTGCCTTAGTTGCCTCAGCAGTGAAACAGGTATGATAGCATAGACTAACTATTTCACAAGGGTTGTTGTTTGTTTTAAGAATTTTTGTTTTAACAAGTTCCTATGCACGCAGTGCTTAGAACAGATCCTGGTATAAAAGTCACCTTTTATCCATGGAAGATACATTCCAAAACCCCCAGTGGACAGTACCGAACCCTACATATACTATATATTTTTTTCTATGCATACATCACTGTGTTAAAGTTTAACTTATAAATTAGGCACAGTTAGATTTTTTTTTATGGCCACACCCCCAGCATATGTGAGTTCCTGGGCCAGGGATTAAACCTGAGTCGCAGCTGTCACCTATACCACAGCTGCAGGAATGCAAGATCCTCTAACCCACTGCACCGGGCTGGGGAAACCCGAGGCACAGTAAGAGATTGCCAACCATAACTAGTAATAAAATAGAACAATTGTAAAGACAGTTGACTCTTGAAAAACATGAGGCATGAGGGATGGAGTTCCCACTGTGGCTCAGTGGGTTAAGAATCCCAACTGCAGGAATTCCCGTCATGGCTCAGTGGTTAACAAACCATGCTAGAATCCCTGAGGACTCGGGTTCTATCCCTGGCCTTGCTCAGTGGGTTAAGCAGC
This sequence comes from Sus scrofa, assembly GCF_054392235.1. Taxonomy (NCBI): domain Eukaryota; kingdom Metazoa; phylum Chordata; class Mammalia; order Artiodactyla; family Suidae; genus Sus; species Sus scrofa. Next base: position 20,059,109 of record NC_139391.1, read on the forward strand.
CAGCGTTGCCGCGGCTATGGTGTAAGCTGGCAGCTACAGCTCCAATTCGACCCCGAGCCTGGAAACCTCCATATGCCATGGGTGCAGCCCTAAAAAGCAAAAACAAAACAAAAGAGTCTGACTGCAACAGCTTAGGTTGCTACAGAGACGAGGGTTTGACGCCCAGTCTGGCGCAGTGGGTTAAAAGATCTGGCATTGTGACAGCTAGGTTGCAGCTGCAGCTCAGATTCAATTTCTGGCCTGGGAACTACCATATGCCATGGACGTGGCCATTAAAAAAAGAAAGAAAGAAAGAAAAAATGAGGGTTAACATTCCCATCCTTCCTGCGGATGAAAATTCACCTATAACTTTAGAGGTGGCTCTCCCAATCTGTGGTCCTGCATCCTGGATTCAACCACCCACAAATGGTGGAACATTGCAGTATTTTTTTTTTTCCCCACATCCATGGCATATGGAAGCTCCTGGGCCAGGGATCAAACCCGTGCCAAAGGTTTGAGTCCACAGTGATGCAAGCCACAGCAGTGACAATGCCAGATCCTTATCTGCTGGGCCACCAGGGAATTCCCTGTAATATATACTTATTGGAAAAAAAATCCATATATAAGTGGATCCTCACAGCTCCAACCTGTGTTATTCAAGGGTCCATTGTTCTGAGAAAAAAAGTGGTGTGAACATGGTCTCTTTTTTTCAAAATATTTTATTGTTCAAATGTAACCCCTTTTCATTTTAACTAAGTACTTTCAAACACTGTGGCTCTAACTTTTGCAGTTGAGGTTCAACAGCAAAACTAGCATAAATTTCTTTTTCCTTCTTCACAATTTCATGGCTAGAAGATTCATTCTTATTGTGTATCTTAGCAACCTGAGCATATGATCTTGAGGAAAGCCAAGGACTTTTACCTTTTCACATAAAGGAATTTATGGCTTCTCTTGGTATATCTGTGTTGTCAGCATCGCTATTCTTGCTTTTGGGGGCCTTTATTAAGTAAAATAAAGGGTTATTTGAACACAAGCGCTATGATGCTATGACAGTCTGATAACCTAGATGGCTACTAAGTGACTAACGGACAGGATACAGCAGACAAAAGGATGATTCATATCCCAGGGACTGTCAGAGATTTTGTCATGCTCCTCAGAACAGCACACAATTCAAAACCTATGAATTACTTATTTCTGGAATTTTCCATTTAATATTACAACCCACGGTTGACCATGGGTAACTGAACGGCAGATAAGGAAACACTCCTGTACAAACAAAGCACTCAATAAATGAATATTATTATCGTAAAGTGCATATATGGATATTAGATGTCATGAAAAAACATTAGATATTTTAGATCGTCTCCAATTTTGAGCCAGTGCAGCATTTGCAGTGACACAAAATTGGATGACCTAATATGTATTAATAGGACAACGATACAGCCATAGTAGGGAATGCTATGCAGCTGTGAAGAAAAAGATGAGCGAATTATACTGATTGTAGGGGCTAGTACAGAAAGGTCCGAAAGACATATTGCTAAAGTAGACGAGGGGGAGAAAATGGAACAATACAAATGAATGATCTCACTAAAAATATATATATGACAGAGTTCCCGTTGTGGCTCAGTGGATTAAGGACCCAACCTTGTTTCTGTGAGGATGCAGGTGAGATCCCTGGCCTCAATCAGTGGATTAAGTATCCAGTGTTGCCACAAGCTGCAGTGTAGGTCACAAATGCAGCTTGGATCCAGTGTTGCTATGGCTGTGGCAGACTGCAGCTCTGGTTTGATCTCTGGCCTGGCAACGTCCATGTGCCGTAAAAAAGGAAAAAAAAATACATGTATATGATATTGGAGGTATGTCCAGTGGGTATGGGGGTGGGGGTTCGGGGCAAGCAAGGGGAGCCATCTGCCCTGGTGTAGGCAGGAAGGGGCTGCATCAACCCTGGATAATGTGAAACAGTCATTTTAAACAGTAACTTGAAAACAAAAATAAATAATAGTAAAATCTCCTTGGTTTGCTTTTTATTATCATCATGAACAGTGAAAATAAACATTGTAGGTGATAAAACACTACTCCCTGCCAGGGGAGCCTCCTTTCCCTCTACCCCATAACCCCAGAAAAAGGCAGAGCATAAACTTATTCACGGCACCTACTAAGTAGGAGGATAATTTACAGAAGGAAATGGGGGGGGGGCGGGCAGTGAGTAAGATTGTTTACCTTCTACTTGTTTCTTTCTTAAAAATTTTTGCAAAGAATATATTCCTTTATTTATGATTGCTTGTACAGTTAAAACATTTTTAATTTGAAAAAAGAAATAACATGGTAGGCAAAAAGACCTATTCTAGGACGTCAGAAAAATGGAGTGCCATGATTGCATATAACCATCTTTCCAAATATTCTAAGTTCATGGAATATGGGTTAGGTATAATGATTGCATTTCCAGAACTAAAAATCCGAACCCAGGATCTGCCAGAGAATTTTTGGTGTAACTTCTAAGTAGGAGAGGCAGCCTAGGACATCCAATCTGGGTGCCAAAATAATAGGTTTTTGGACAATCTGACTGTTTATGATCTCAAATGGACTGTTAGAACTGGGCCTGTCCACAAATCCCCAAGCCCATTCCATTTTTCGAGACTACTGGAGCTGAACTCCTGATATAATACCCGCTTAAAACATAGCAGTCAGCCTGCTTTACCCTAATTCCCCCCGGGTCCCAGGCTCCCAGCCTCTGTTCCCCCTGAGAACGATCCAGGGCCTAGACAGAGCTCTCTTCCTATCTTCTCAATGGCCTCAACAGCAACCCCAGGGACACTGTCTGGCCTCACTTAAGAGGATAGCTGTTTTCCTCACTATCAGCCCCCCTGGTTACCTACTGATCTCCTGTACCCCCACCTTGGTCTCCTTCTGCACCCCTCACCCTCCCAACCATCCCCCCCGCTGCTCCCCCCTTTGCATGCAGCCCAGCCAGTCTGGCTGGAGCGCCTGTTTCTAATCCTGCTGAAGCTCCTGCAGACAGTCCCAGGCACAGGGTAAGCTGAGGCCGTGGAAATGGAATTGCTGGGTACAGAAAGGCGGGGGACAGACCCAGAGAAACTGCAGAGCGTTTGCCAAGGAACCAGACTGACGGGGGCTGAGTGGAAAAGAGAAGTCGGAGCAGGAAATAGAACATCTTGGGGCCAGTAAAGGAAGTGAGAGAGAGGTAAGAACCACATAGACACGGCAGTTTTAGTTCTAAGTGTGAAAAAAGGATGTCGGGATAAAATGAAGGGCAAAATGGAAAGGCTCCAGTGGGCCCCAGAAGGTTCTGCCAGGGAACAGGGTAAGAACATGTGCCAGGAAGGCCGGCCGGCTCCCTACCCAAGCTGTGGGACCTCAAGAAAGTTCTTAAACCTCCTGAGCTTTACCTGCAAGGTGGGTGGGGGGGGGATGCTTCTAAACATGAAATAAATTCAGGTGAGTAAAGCTCTCCAGCCAGCATTCAGTACATCTAAATTTCTCCTTTCATCACAATGTGGACGGTTATGAAGCAAACCCACCTGCAGCCTCTCACTACCCACTCCAGCCTCAGTGCTGAGCAGTGGACACAGCCAATAACCACTACTTGTGAGAGTTACCAGGGATGGAGGGTGTATTATTTGCAGGTTCTGCTTAAACTTTTTGCAGCATTAACCCCACCCTCACAACAATCTGATGAAGTAGCTATTATTACTCCTAGTTTACACGTGAGAAAGTTAAGGTTCAAAAAAAATGAAGTAATTTGCGCAAGACACACAACTAAGAAGAAGCAGAACCAGGGTGAATACCAAGCAGTAATTGCAAAACCCATGCTCTTTAATGCGGTACTAGATTTCTTCCCAGTAGTAAGGCAGAAAACAGAGAAAAGGTTAAGGAGGAAAGGTCCTATCGGTGACGGCGCTGGAGATGAGCAAGAGGGCCCCAGTTTTCCTGTGTCCCTGCCCGGGGGCAGCTGCTGTAGGAGGCTTCCTTGGAGCTCCCATTGGAGACTGGGGTTCAGGGAAAATGCCACTGCTGAGATGAAGTCATAACTCCCTCCCCACCTGCCACAGATGGGTGCTGGTGAGGAAGCCAGTCGCATAAGTAACGAGTGCAAATAAAGCTGTAGAGGGGGCATTGCCTCGTGTTATGAAAGTATCTTGCAATAGGCGATGGGGTAAGAAGTCCAAAGAGGAGGGTGACACATTGGCAGGCTGTCTGGAACAAGCCGAGTCAAAGTCTGCCTGTGCGACTACAGCTCTGTCCATTCTAATTCCAAATGTTCCATCCTGGTTCTCCAGGCAAAAAGCCTTCAGATAAGGAAAAGGGCCTGATGGAGATGCCACCTGGGGATGGTCCAAGCACCAAACAAGCAAAAGAAATGATTGCTGTCAACGTAGGAAGGCCAATGATAGGAGGTTTTCATTAAGGTTATAATCACCACCACCACTGCTTTTATTCCCTCAGTCATGTGTCTCTCCAGGAAATATTTATAGAGAGCCTACCACGCTCCACGCCCTATGCTAAATGCTAGGACCCTGAAAGAGGTCCCCTGGGGCTCCAGGGTAGAAATGGCAGGCTCTTGCAACACAATTAGAAAAAAGCTCTGCTGTTAGAGAGAGGCTGTCACGTGCTGCCACATAGTCCTCCCTGCATGGAGGTGATTGTGCCCTTGGGAGCCAGGAAATGCCTCCAACAACAGGCGAGCTGGATAGGCCCTTTGAGAGGTAGTCCAGCTCCCTCACTGTACAGAGAAGGAAGCCATGGACCTGAAGTATAGAAAAGATAAACTGCAAATCAAGACTACACGTGGTGAGTATCAGCTGAATGGCACTATCACCAGTGTCCCAGGAGTTTAAGAGAGACAAGCATCACTGTGAGTCAAGAAGATTTCCTGGAAGAAGTGGGATGTAAGCTGGGCTTTCCTGGAAAAATAAGGAGTGTGTGTGTGTGTGTGTGTGTGTGAGAGAGAGAGAGAGAGACAGAGACAGAGACAGAGAGACAGAGAGACAGAGAGAGACAGAGAAAAGTGGAAAAACTACGTTTTTGGATGTTGATCAATTCTTCCTGTGTCTATCTAATTTTCTTTTATCTGGTTTGTTAATCACCCAAAGTCCTTCAGATCTGCATTTTTGCTGTTGTTGTTGTTCTTTCTTTTGAGAAAATCTGCCACATGATGTGATATGATTAGTTGCACAGGCCTTGGAGTCTGACAGCCTTAAAGTAACATTCAGGCTCTGCCATTTTCTTTCTTTCCCTTTTCTTTTTTTTTGTCTGTTGTGTTTTTAGTGCCTCACCCGTGGCATATGGAGGTTCCCAGGCTAGGGGTCTAATCAGAGCTGTAGCCCCAGCCTATACCACAGTCACAGCAATGCCACATCTGAGCTGCATCTGCAACCTACACCACAGCTCAGGCAATGCCGGATCCCTAATCCACTGAACGAGGCCAGGGATTGAACACTCATCCTCATGGTTCCTAGTCGGATTCACTTCCGCTGCGCCGTGACAGGAACTCCTAGGCTCTGCCATTTTCTGTGTGACCTTAATGTCCTCATCTGTTAAGTGAGAATAATAATACCTATCATAGGATTATTACAAGTATTAAATGAGAAAATATATGTAAAACATGTAGGATAGAGCTAGACACTCAAGAACACGTAGCCTAGCCCCTTAAACCTTGTGAGTCTTACTTACCAGCATGGATCATATGACACTTACAGTGGATTCATTCAGTTTCCATTAATTCTTTTATCAAACAGGCATAGTGCCAGGCACCAAGCAAGATGCTGGACACAGCCATGTTATAGACATTTTCCCGGCCCGCTGAGGGCCATCTAGAGGGATGTCTGACATGTAAACACATGCACGAAGTACAATGTGAGGCACACTGTTAAAAGCACACGGCGGGTAGAAGTTGCTGGCATCAGCTCGGGGTAGGTTATGACTGGAAGGGTCATCCCAGGGCCTCTGGGGCCTGACTTCCCCACGGTGCAGCTGCCCTGGAGACTGAGCTGAGATTCCCCCACTAGCGCTGTCATTACCACTTCTTGATAGTTCTAAGCTTGCTCCATATTTTCTGCAATGTCATTTCCTTTTAGTAGCAGAATAATCTGAATAGAAAAGAAAGCTTTCTCTTGCTAGTCCTGTATCCTGCGGAAACTACAAGAAGGAGTCAAAATGCACCTGAGCTTAGGCTTCAGAAAATTTTCCTGATTTCTCCTCTCTCCAGTATGTTGAGTGCCTGTGGTAGCAAAACAGCCAAGGTGGTTCCCAATGATCCCCACCTCCCGCAAGTCTCACCCTGGGGTTTGCCCTCCTGCATTGTACCATGCTCGGTCTCTGTGACCAACAGGAAGTGGCAGAAGTGACGGCATAGCACTTCTAAGGTTAGGTTATCATCTTGGGTGCTCTCTCTCATACATGCTCTCTCCCAGGTGACTTGCTTGGGGAAAGTCATGTCTTGAGCCGATCCATGGAGAGGCCCACATGGCAAGGAAATGAAGCCTCCTGCCAGCAGCCACTGGAGTGAACCTGAAATGGATTCTCCAGCCCTAGTTGAGTCTTCAGAGGCTACAGCCCTGGCCAACAGCTTGGCCCCATGAAAGGCCCAGAGCTGGAACAAGCCATTCCCAAGTCCTGACTCTCAATATATAGATAATAAATGCTTGTCTAAAGCTACTGTTTTAGAGTGATTTGTTTGGCAGCAATAGATAACTAATGCAGTGCCCCTCCTCTGTGCTTCAGGCATTCTGCCCCTTCCTTGTCATGACACTTACCAAACAGTGTTGTAATTACCTGTTTACACATTTGTCTCTTCCTTGCACTGTGAGCTTAATGGAGATTGTGTCTTATTATCTTTGTACCTTCATCACCTGGCACATGGCCAACCCATAGCAGATGACCTATAGCACATTAGAATTGACAAAGTACTACTATCTTGTAATAACTTATCATGGAAAATAATTCGAAAAAAAATAACTGTATCGCTTTGCTGTATACCTGAAACTAACACAATATTATAAATCAACTATACTTCTATTTAAAAAAAAAAAAAGAATTGACAAAGCCTTGGTACATTCATTCAGTAGTCTTCATGACAACTCTAGGAGGTAAGCATTTAAATCATTCCCATTCAACAGATGAGAAACCGAAGCTCAGTGATTTGCTTGATTATTTTACAGCTAGTAATTAATAAGATCAGGACTCAAACCCAAGTGATCTAATTCTTAGACTCTGCTTCCTCCTCTACACCAAACTGCTCTTCATTTAGCTTGGGTGGGAGTCAGAGAAAAATTAATCTGGAGAGTGGGGTGCTATTCAGTCATGGATGGAGCTTCATAGAAGGGACAGAGGACAAGAGCATGGCTCCTTTATGCACAGGCCAGCTGTCTGTGGGCCTCTCACGCACTCCACATTCAATTATTTCATTTTATCTTCACGAAGATCCTAAGACAGGAAATCATTTTTTTTTTTTGTTTGTTTGTTTTGTCTTTTTGCCTTTTCTAGGGCCTCTCCCATGGCACATGGAGGTTCGCAGGCTAGGGGTCCAATCTGAGCTGTAGCTGCCAACCTACACCACAGCCACAGCAATGCCAGATCTGAGCCACGTCCGCGACCTACACCACAGCTCAAGGCAATGCCAGATCCTTAACCCACTGAGCAAGACCAGGGATCGAACCCACAACTTCATGATTCCTAGTCAGATTCATTAACCACTGAACCAGGACGGGAACTCCAGGAAACTGGTTATTTTTATTCCCACTTTATGGACAAGAAAACCAAGGCAAGATCTCACATATGTTAAGTAATAGAGCTGGGACTCAAGAAAATGTATTCCAGCTCCTTGTTGGAGGTTCATTTTGTCAAACTCAGATTGCTGCCTTTTCCAGTACTGGACGAATGGGCTTGGAGACACATAGAATTCATGACTCCAGCAGGGTACACTGGATGGGTACACTCAGGGGCAGGATGTCACAGAGTCTCAGACAATTTGCAGATGTGACTAATGCAAGGATCCTACCTGCAGGCCGTGTCCTATCTCACCCCCTGCTAAGTTCCAGTCACAGATTCTCAAGTCCAAGGTCAACGGTCTCACAACATCCCTTTTACCAACAAAAGGAAATATGCTCTTGTTCTTAGAGACAGTTTCAGTCTGCACATCTTTAAAATGGGAGAGAAAATGACAGTGATGATTAAATGAGATTATGTGTGTAAAATCGCTGCCTAGTAATAGGTATCCACCAACACGTACTCTTCTCCCCTCTGGCTCTCTCCCATGTCCCTTGGGACATCTGAAGGACAAGGACACATATCCTCTTGTGAGCCTCTCTTCACCCCCTAAGCGGGAGGCTCGGCAGGGGCAGTAGAAAGCGGAGGGAGTAGGGCAAAGCTCTGAGGACTCTGGACACAGCCTCCAGCCCGAAGGGAGCTCTGCCGTGGATTTCTGCTTCATGTCAGCCACACAGCAGGGCCAGAAGCCCTGCATCCTTGGAGGGCAGGTATCGTGCTGAGGAGAAGCAGCCACAGCTGTTCCGTGAAGGCCCCGTGTGGAATGCAGCTCGGGGCGGCTGACGCCTTGCTGGGTTGGGTAAACTTGGCCTGTTCGCTTCCATCCAAGAGACCTTTCACCTTGAGGGCTTAGTGACCAGAAAAACATACCAGAAGCCAATAATTTCCCATTCTCCAGGGAGCCAGGGAGCAGACAGTTTCTGGGCTGGACATCAGGGATGCATGAACTTGAGAGGGCCTCTGTGCTGAGGGCTCCATCTGATCCCAGGGAGTGGAGTGCCAGTTCCATGTGCAAGAAGACATAGTTTTCTGCCAGGGAGAGGATCTGGGCTTTGTCTCCATGCACGCCAGCATTTAGATGGGACCATCTAGGGTTCATGGCTGAGCTGTGCAGATGGCCAGGCTCCAGCTGCCAGTTGGAATGAGCCTGACTCTTGCAGTCCCATTCAATTCAGTTCAGGACAATTAAACAACCAAGTGACAACTGACCAGGTACAGGCCTCTGAGGAAGCAGGTGATGTTGTGGCAAGGCCATGGGCTTTGGAATTTGAGTGACTTGGGTTTAAATCCTAGCTCTACCACTTACTAACCTGACTCGGGAAAGATCTCTGACCTCTTTGGGCTTCAGTTTCTTTATATGTAAAGTAATAGTAATGCTTCCACCTTTGCAGGGTGGAGATAAGGATTAAATGAAGTTATCCTGTGTACAAGTTAAAGAATAGTGCCTGCTGCCTGATCAGTACTCAGCAGACTAGTCTTTATTATTGGGTTTCTTGGGGAGATGGAGAAGAGAGGACTAGCAGCCACAGTTAGGGAGATGGTACATGTAAAATGCAATATAACTCATTTGAGGGGCGTTCCCGTCATGGCTCAGGGGTTAACGAATCCGACCAGGAGCCGCGAGGTTTCAGGTTCGATCCCCGGCCTTGCTCAGTGGGTTAAGGATCCGGCATTGCCATGAGCTGTGGTGTAGGTCACAGACGCGGCTCGGATCCGCTGTTGCTGTTGGTGTGGCTGTGGTGTAGGCTGGTGGCTACAGCTCCGATTAGACCCCTAGCCTGGGAACCTCCATACGCCACAGGAGGCGCCCTAGAAATGGCAAAAAGACAATAATAATAATAATAAAATAAAATGCAATATAACTCATTTGATTTGTTTTCAACCAGCACATATTGGAGACCCTCCTAAGTGCTAGCAACTAAAGGAGAGATGTGAATCATAGCCTCTGGCCTAGAAGAACTCAGTTTTGCAACTGAGATGGGTGAGTAAGCAAATCCTTTCTAGCAGGGTTATAAGTGGTCTGAGATAAATGAGTGGAAATGCCACAGGGGGTGTTTACACATTGGCTGAAGGAGTTAGAAGAGGTCTTTCTGAGGAAGCAATTCTTGGGCTCCGCTGGCTGCGTCTTAAACGGTGAACAAAAGCAACTCACCAGGTGGAGTGAGTGTGGAAGGTCACGGCTGACACTGGAGACAGCGTGTGGAAAAGACACAGAAGCACGAAAAGAGCTTGGTCAGGGGAAGGGCAACCATGGAGGACGAGGACGTGATAAAGGACCAGCAGCCTTGAGAGATACTGAAAAGACCTTGCTCGCCCTCTAAGGAATAGGCAAGAAGGAGTTTTTTACGAGGTGATTAATTTGTTTTCAGGAAAGATAACTGGGTGGAGGAAGAGTAAAGGGAAAAGACTGGAGGCTGAGACTGGAAGCACGTGCAGATAAGAAGCCCATCTGGGTTAGATAATCGGGAAGTGGGTGGGGGATCAGGAAGAGAGGCTAGACCTCCTGGCTGCTGGTTCAAGCTTTTTTGATGAGATTGCTCCTCCCTGCACATCTTTGAAACCTGCCTACCAAGCAGACCTAGACTTAAAATTACAGTGCTTATGTGAATAGGAAAATGAAGCACACAAAATTGCAAATAGGTTTGAATCGGACTGAGGCACCTGCTCTTTATCCGTGGTTTGCCATAGCATTAAAATATGTTTGGCATTTTCATTTTCCAAGGTCTGTATTCCCAAGGAGAATACAGATCCTTGATGTTCTGGGACAATCATTCATCCACTTCTTCGATCAACTGATCCATCCATCCATCCATCCATCCATCCATCTATCCACAGATCCACAGAACCAACAAACCATCCACAGATATGTACTGGCAGCTGCTATGTTCTTATCTGGCTAAGTCCCAGGGCTATGGAGATGGAAGGCAATCTCTGCCCTCGGGGAGCTCATAGTGGAGAGGGAGATAGAAAAGTAAACACATAGGAACAATCCAATGTGATGAACACTAACCCAATGAGAGGGATGTGCTCATTGCTATGGGAGCTTAAGTGAGGCATTCTCCACATCCTGAGCCATCAGGGAAGGAGGGGACACTGGTGCAAAACCTTGAAGGGCACAGAAGAGATCACAGAGATACTCTTAAGTGGATGGAAGAACACATGCTGTTGGGGGTTATGGTGCAGTGATTAGAATTTGAGAATTCAACAGTCTTCCTACTCCTGACACCAAACACATGTTTTGCTTAATTTAACTACATAAAGCACATCAATTCCAATTTAACTTATGGCTTCCCGCTGGCACCTCACTGTCCAAAACTGGGCCAGCACCTAGATTACCAAATAGGCCAAGTCAGTTCTGCATTTTCTGAACCCCTCTTTCAGCTCCTGTCTCAGGGCACCTCTGCCTCCAGCCTCAGTGCCCTAAATTGTCCCTTCAACAACCAAGCCCTCACTTCAGCCCCTCTTGGTCAGTGATTTAGGTTCCCAGCCTCTGTGCCTTCGTACTTCCCTACCAAGCCTTAGCATGTGGGTTAAATTTTGCCCAGCTTTCAGATGGCTTTACATTGTAAACCAGAAGTCAAATGTTCATTCCACTTTGTTGGTACCTACTAACCAGCCTGAAGCATTCACCCTGGCAGAGGTGCCTGTGCTCAACATTTTCTTTCCTCTCCGAATTTGTCCTCTGTAAGGTGCATAACTTCGTCATTCTTCCACTTGAGATTTTCTGTGACATTCCATTCTCTGGGGTCATCTCCTACCTCTCTGGGAGCCCCACAGGTCAAGTTCTACCATGACATGTGTCAAACACACAGGGTTTTAAGCATCTCCCTATTTTGCTCTTCCTACTAGACAAAAAGCTTTGCATCCTACTTGCTTTTCTCTCCCCACTTCCCACATATAGTGGCACTAATTAACATTAGGTGAATGAATGAATGGATGAATTAGTAAAGGAATGGATAGACATCTCTAGAGCAAACTTGTGCCAGTGGAGTGCCACTCTGGAGGTAGGAATGCCAAGTATCAGAGGCAGGTTGGAGGACCACTTTTGAGACCTTCAGCGCCCCTCTATGCTACAGACTAGTGCCTCCTTTGCCTGTATCTAAGGTTAGTTTTAAGAAAAGAAATGCTGCTCCCGAGAGCAGGGAAAAGGCAGCATCTTATACCTTAATTTCTCCGCGTCTTGTCTGGCCTCATTTCTTTAGGCCCATTTCTGTGGGCCTGTGCTACTTTGTAGGGCTCTTATTCATGAAATTATTAATGACACCCCTGGTGCTGATATTATACTTGACCTGAATTATGTTTTAACATTAATGCTGTGAAGTTTCACAGAAGAGAGCTAAATTGAAGTTAATACTCACTAGAAAGAAAAGGAGTTGTCTCTGGCTTATTATTAGAAAAATCCTGGCCTTTGGTTTGATTTTTTTTTTTTTTTTTTTTTTTTTTGGTATTAAGACCCTAAAATCCTAAAAAGTCGGACTGACGAGCCAGGCAAAGCATATGCTGGGAGTCCTCAGCCAAAGCCAAATATGAGAAAAGTCAAACAGTGTATAGAAAACAAATAAATGAATCACAGTGTTGGGTAAACTGCTGTTTGGCACAAATCCATGAACACAGACCAAGAAGTGTCTGCAAAAATGTGAGAAATATCTGTGGGAAATATCTCAGGAATAGATCTGAATTTGACCTGAAATCTTGACTGCAACTGACCTTGTCCTATGGGACTAATGCGTCATGTTTTCCATTAGTACATATTTGTTCATCATTTCATCCATAGATCATGGTGCGGCTGTTCCCTGCAGAAAAGAACCATCCTCTATGGTGGCCTTGGTCATTGCTGTGTGTGGCCAGCTGGAGCCAGGGTGACCCACAACCCTGGGAAGCAAAGGTAACAGAATCTGGTGCTTGGAGCAGTGGAATGGGGCCAGGACCAGGCATGGGGAGCCCTGGGTCAAATAACTATACACCACATGACATGTTCTTTAAAAAGCCCTGGCCTCACCACAGGCACTAGCATGCAACTGACTATAGACTGTTTAGTCTAATGTCCCATTTGACATTTCATTACAATAAGCTTCTTTAACTCATGGAATTGCTGATTTCAAGGTTAAAGTCTTGTCTGGTAAATATTAGAGATGAAAAGGGATTTGAACTCAAGTGATGTGACCGCAGATCCCATGAGCCTTACCACTGCACCACGCTGCCCGCCGGGAACCACTTGAAAGGACGTTCTGGGAGCTCAGCTGAGGGAGCTTCATGGCACCCAAGGGGAAAGATTGCCCACGCTTTGTGGAGCAGTGACATCTGCACTCAGCCTCAAAGGATGGGGAACATTTGGACATATGAATGTTGGCAGTGAGAGTGGAGGAAGAGTTCAGAAAAAAGGAAAGAAGTGTTTCTGGGTCGAGAGCAGCATTAATAAAACATTGAGTGGCAAACACCCAGGACCTAAGGAAATAGCCAAGATCAGTCTGGTTGTATTAGAAGGTGTGAAAACCAAGTGGGGAAAGGGCTGGGGGGTAACTGCAGCTGGACCTCAAAGCTTTGCCCAAGCAGATCATCTTTACCAACCTGCTCCCAGTACTGTGACAAACTGATTAACTTGCCACCAAAAGCCACTCTCAGAGAGGAACTTTGACAACACAAACGAAGAGACGAGAAAGTTAAACCAAAAAACGTCACTCTTCCCCAAGGACCAGCAAGGACAAGGAGACTTAACCCCCAGGTCCAGTTTTCTGTTTGTCAGCTATGAATATCCTTCCAGATGTCCCAAATCAGCTGTACACTGTCAAACCATTAGATAAATAAGGGCAGACATCAAATACTGCATGGTGATCAGATTCTTGGCAATAATCCTTGATAACCATGAAGGATTCTAAAGCTTCTTTAGAAATAATTAGGGTCTGGCTTACTGTTCGACCCATGCAAGTAACATGTAATTATAATGTGAAATTCATGTATTTATTTTAGAGCTGGTAAGACCTTTAGAAACCATGCCCACTAATTTTGCAGAGGAAACAAGGCAAGCTGAAAAGGATAAATGAACTCACTTGAAGTCATTCATCAAATCAATAGCAAAATCACTTTTTTTTTTTTGCCTCTTTTTTTTAGGGCCACACCCATGGCCCAGGCTAGGGGTCCAATCAGAGCTGTAGCTGCCGGCCTACACCACAGCCACAGCAACTCGGGATCTGAACCGCGTCTGTTTCCTACACCACAGCTCATGGCAATGCCAGATCCTTAACCCACTGAGCAAGGCCAGGGATCAAACCCGTATCCTCATGGATCAGGTCCAAGTCAGTCAGTTTCATTGACCACTGAGTCATGACAGGAACTCCCCAAAAACACTTTCTCAACACAAAATCTTTGGAAAATAGAACAAATGGGTTTTTTTTTGCCAATTTATAAAATATGCACAGAAATGTATCCAGTGTTCTGGCCCACCATTCATCCATGAGTCTTTAAAATTCGGTTAAAACACAGTATTCAAATAGGAGACTACAGAATATGATAGAAGATGATATGAGAAAATTAATGTGTGTGTGTATATATAAAACTGCATCACTTTGCTGTACAGCAGAAATCGAAAGAACATTGTAAATAAAATTTTTTAAAATGTTGAACACAAAATGCATTGTGCATAAAAAGTGGTATTTAAAAATATATAATTCAGTAGAGACATTAAAATTAATAATAGCTGCCCCTGCTTGAGCACTTGTTCTGAGCACTTAAAATGCTTTATCTGATATCATTAGGTCCACAACCCTCACAAACATGCTACTACTACTCCCATTTTATGGTTGAAGAAACTTAAAGAGATCAGTAACTTGCTCATGGTAACACACCTAGCACGGACCAGTCTGGATTCAGACCCAGGACCACCTGACACCAAATTCTGTGTTCTTAAATATTACAGTACCTGACCTCCATAGGCTAGCAGTGGATGGATCCCACCTTTTTACCAGGAAATGTTACTTATTCAGACAAGGTATAGAAACTAGAAGACTTAATCTTTAAGAACTTTTTTATCCATAACTGAAAGCCTCTGGGTAGAAAACACTTTTTTTTTTTTTTTTTTTGTCTTTTTGCCATTTCTTGAGCCGCTCCTGCAGCATATGGAGGTTCCCAGGCTAGGGGTCCAATCAGAGCTGTAGCTACCGGCCTACTCCAGAGCCACAGCAATGCGGGATCCGAGCCGAGTCTGCAACCTACACCACAGCTCACGGCAATGCCGGATCCTTAACCCACTGAGCAAGGGCAAGGACCGAACCCGCAACCTCATGGTTCCTAGTCGGATTCGTTAACCACTGCGCCACAATGGGAACTCTGAAAACACTTTTATTTTTGGCTTGCACCCATGGCATGTGGAAGTTCCTGGGTGAGGGACTGAACCTGTGCCACAGCAGTGATAACACCAGGTCCTTAACTGCTAGGCCACCAGGGAACTCCCAGAAAACACTTCTAACAGGACTTTCTATGTGTCACGACCAACCATCTTTGTTGCACTTTACTGGGGAAACAGATGCCCTTGGCTTCTTAGTCAGAATTTCAGTGGCCATCGTGACTGTTAGCAGCCTGTGGACCAACTGGTGACATGGCCATCACTGGCTGCCCTGCCATGAGTGAAGCCTGGGACCCTGGCCAGGAGACTAGAGTCCTGAGAAGTTGTGCTTTGGCTGTGAGGGGCCCAACCTTCTGCCCCTCCCAGCCCCACTTGTCTTTCCACTGACCACAGGCCCTATCGACTGTACTGAAGACATGGCCTTTGGCTCTCCTGCTTCCTCTCTGTCCCCTGCTACTGCCCAGCTTGATCATGTCTGCCTCCATCAATCAGTTCTCGCCAGGACTGCTCTAAAAGTCCCCTGTATCCTCATGCATCAAATCTGACATCTTCCAATCCACCCTCCCCTCTGCTACTAGGATGATCTCTCTAAACTGCTCCTGTCTATCCTCTTTGAACTCTTCATCGGCATCATGTTGTCTGCAAAGTAGAATTCATACTCTTGAGGGTAGCATTCTATTTCCTTCACAGTTTAGTCCTTCCTTACCTTCTGGGACTCAAAAAATATTAGTAACAGGCTCTCCTGCTTAGAAATCCTATTAGCACAAACATTCCCTACACTTGCTATTCCACAGTCAAAGCCACTGTGTCCACAGTGTGTTGAATTCTAACAATCATTATTTTTTCACAGTTATGGACATAGAAGCTAAAGACCTGGGTTCAGGACTGGCCCATTCTCTCTACGTGGATTTGGGCAAGGCTTTTGCCTCCTCTGGGCCTCAGTTTCTCTATCTGTGGAAGAGAAGGTAGATCTAAATGATCTCTAAGGCTGTACAGCCCATGTCTGTTCTGGCCCCTGATCCTAGATCTCCCTTGAAAGATGAATCAAGAATGCCAGCCGCTCGCCAGCCAAAGACGTATGTGCTGCAATTGACTCCTGAGCTTAGCAGCTCCAAGACATCCTTTCCTTACCCGCTCGCCACTTCAGCACTATCTCTTGGGCTCTCCTGACTGGCCCTGCCCTGAATCCCAGGCCTGGCATTTACATCGTCAATGTAATAGGCCCTGCAGCTGAGACAATGGAGATCTTAGAGCCTTCGGGTATGATCTCATCTTCTGACCAAGATTCTTCTTGGCATATGATTGCTCAGCCATGACCAGGAAAAAGAAAAAAAAAAAGCCCCTATTCCAGGAAGCACTGGCTGGTGCTGACTCAGCATGCCACAGGTCTGGACTGGAGCAGAAACGTGTGTGGACCAGCAGGGACCTTGTAGGTTTCCAGCAGGAGAGAGAGAGCAAATCTAGGTAATCCTGAGGACAAAGAGACATCAGGGGTTGGTGTGAGGGAGAACTCCTTTGCTGAGAAACGTCTGTGCACCAGGCACTTTGAATCCGGGCTATAACTTTGCAAGGCAGGTATTTCGATCCAACTTCCAAAGCTCAGAGAGATTAAGTATCCTTTCCAAAATCACATGACTGGTAAGTGGCTGCAAGAGTCAAACCTACGTCTCCAAAGACCTTCTTTCACGCACCTCAAGAAGCACCTGGGAGGAACTGAGTGTCTTGAGAGTAAAACTAGATGCTCAGGGAATACTCACTGGGTGGTTTATTCCTAAGAAATGGACAGAAGACTCATGGGATGATATTGAATCTGAAATCTCCAGTACTAACCATGAGAAAAGGCAGAATGCCCATCACCATGCTAAATCGCTTTAGATCAGAAATGAAGGTTGTCCTATGGTGGTGGTGGTGGTGGTGGTGGAGGGGGCGATACACAAAATCATGCTGTTGATCCCTTGAACATGAATGTGACTAATAAGCTGGGTGTGGCATCCTTCATCTCGTCCACACAGCTGTCTGGGCAGGCTAATCTGTGACTGGAGTCTTCAGCTCTGTCTGCCTAGTAGCATGAGGCACTCTAATCTCCTGGCTTCACAGCCAGCTTGACATTTTTGCTGAGTCTGATTCACTTGCTCCCAGCCTCAATCGTTCTCTGCCAGTGCAGACTCCTCGTACAGTTGGCCTACTTAGAAACACAGGATGTTAGTGTTGGAAGCGAACTACCTAAGAAGTCACCTAGCGTAATCCCCTCATGTTGCAAAGAAGTGAACGCACCCCAGACGCGGTTTGGTGATGTCTGAACCTGGGTGGGTTTAAGCACGAGGACCACAGCCTCACAGGCCTCTCTGGCAGCAGGAGGAAGCTGGGGTCAAGCGACAATGAAGTTGGCAATAGGAATAGCTGCAGGATTGCTGGGGCCGGGGTGGTGCACAGGGAGGGGACCCAGCCCCCTGAAAGAATGGGCTGAGATAGGGAAGCAGAGCGTCCGGATCCCGGCCAAGCCGTCTGGAGTTCAGGGCAGGGCCCTGTCCCAACAGGAAAATATGGGGCCAGGGAGGAGAAAGAGGCTGAAGGTTATTGGTGAGGACTAGACCAGCCTGCCTGGGAGGGTGGTGGGATATGAAGAAAAAAGTCACAACCAAGAGGCTACCTAGGTGTGCAGAGTTCATCAGGAGCACGATGAAGTCCAGATCAGTGACAGCATACCCCACCCCTGCTGGCGTACCTCCCGCCCGTTTAAGGAGGGTTTCAGCCTGCAGCTGGAGGGACCAAGGGACTCCAGACATAGCTGGGAAGCCAGTGAAGACAGAGCTGACGTATCCCGTCCGTTCTGCCTCCCAAACGTCTCTGGAATGTCCCTTTCCTGCATTTCTACTGCCACCACTCTAGGCCCTGGTCATCGGTCAGCGCCCATCTGAATCACTGCAAGAGAGTTTTGGTTCATCTCTTAGCCTCTGCCTCTACTAAAGCACTCTTTTCATTCTCACAAGAGTGATGTTTCCATGGAACGTGAGGAGGTCACTGGCTTTCTGTAGAGTTGGGTGGCTTGCCATTGCCTAGCAGACTTTCTTAACTGGGAGAGTCAAGCCCTCAGAGAACGTTCTCTGCAGGGCGGTACATAGCTAGCAGCACTAGGCACAGAGGTACAAATGGCTTCGTACAGTGGATACGTTCAGCCAAGCGTGGCCTTCCAAATCCCACACGACCCCAGCCTTCCCCTGGCTTCACCTCCTGTCCTTCCTATGCACTGGCCATACCGAACTCTTCCGTTTCTTTATCACATTAGTCTATTCAGGTCCTGATGGTCGACCTGGCTTCCCTATTGGCCTTGTAAAACCTTAATCATCCTTCAAGATGTTACCTCCTCTTTGAAGTGATGCCTCTATAACTTTCAGTGGTTGATTAGATTATTCCTGCCTCTATGTACCCATCTTATTTGGTATGTGTGCCACGGCACTGCACACTTTTCATAGCTGGAGGTTTACTTATTTGTGTGACCTAGAAACGTTTGAGTTTCTGTGCAATAGGCAACATCCCCTCCCCAACCCCTGCCCCGACCTAAATAGATGTTTATCAAACTGGATGGTCCAAAGCTCCTCAGATAACAAAAACAGGGGTGATCCCGAACGCGGGACCCTTGGCTCTTAGTCCACCATTATTTGGGTTTCTACTCATGACAACAACTAAAACAAACGTGAAATATGCAGGTGAGCATGAAGATGGTGTGGGCTGGGAGGAAACTTCCTGAATAATTACTGACAGAGCGAGGGAGGGGTTGCTGGTAGGCCCCACTGGGAAGAGAGAAGGGAACCAGAGAGAAGGGAGCAAGATTTAGGCGTTCACCCCATCAGGTATACGCATAGGACTGACTTTCTCATTTCTCTGAGAAACCAGAAAAAAAAAAAAAAAAAAAAAGGAGAAATAGTTGGTGGTGGGGTTAAGTGAAGGACACATACGTCAAGAACTGATGCCTGAAATGACTCATCAAAGCTGAAATCTGATAACAGAGAATTTACATTCACATCGAGCAGAATACCGGCACGTACCTGATCTCATTTAATTCTCAGAATAACCCTGTGGCGGGGTGACAGGTGAGGGGCGGGGGTTGAGAGTGTGAGAGTGTGTGTGTACATGGGTCTGTGTGTGTGCGCCCACACTCATGTGAGTGTGTGCTGATGTTACACTTCTCCCTTTACAGAGGAGAGACTAAGGTTCAGAGGGGAGATGTGACGTGTCCACTGGTCCTAAGTGGCACAGCTGGAACTAGAAGGTGGGCCTGCCTGTCTGTGGGTCCAGAGCCACATTCACTTTATTTAAGGACAGGGAGACAGATCCTCTGGCCTAGAGGCGGATTGTCTTTATAAAATCAAATAGGATGACATAGAGAGGTTTTTCTGAGGTTTTCTCAGGGACATTCTTCATAAACTCAAGACTTTTCCAGGCTGTTTTAAAATGAAGATAGAAACCCATTGGTCAGCTGACCTGCAGGGAGCTGGCTGATACAGAGCGATTCTCAGCTTGAATCAGGCAAAAGTCTGACTGACCACAGAATCTGGGGCAGGAGACAGGAGCAGAGGGTGGCGTGTTTCTGACCCGCCTGCAACTCTGGGGAGTGAACGACTGTGGAGAAGGACCCCGGCTGCCTCCCATTGTGGTCGGCTTCGGGTGGAGAGAGTCGGAAAGATGGAGTGGAAGAGTTAGAACCGCAAGAGGATGGGTGCTTGGCTGGTCCTCACAGTCTCAGATTTATCCATGAACCTTGGGGCCGGTGAGACTTAGAAGAAAAGAGCCACTGACCCGGCCCCGTTTTATGTCTTTGTTATACATTTCCTGTCACTCCAACAAAATGGGGAGACCCTCGGGGGCACAGAGTTGGTTTCAAAAACTACGTAGTGTTCTGAATAGATAAAACAAATCTCAGGAAATGGCTTTTTGATTGCAATAGAAATTTCAAGTTTGTTAAAAAAAAAAAAAAATTCTCTCCATGGATCGAGAGTTCTTAATTTCTCTTCCCTCTCCTTCAAAATTACCTAGAATGGCTTTCAAAATCCTCATTTATTCATCCACTGCTCCTATTCATAGCATCCACTATGGGCTCGGTGTGACTTCACGCGGGCCATTGCCAGATGCCAGGGACCCAGGGCTGGTCAAGAGGCCGCCCACCTTCATGGACGTTCAAGTTTAAGGGGACGTAAACTGGCACCATGGAAGGAGACCCCAGAGGCTCTAACTCCACTGCCTCATTTTAACAGGGAGAAAATGAAGGCGCAGAGAAGGGTGGTAGGTTCCCGAAGGTCAGACAACAAGTCCACGGCAAAGCCAGATAAAGAAAATAGTTCTACTTTTCAA
This sequence comes from Sus scrofa, assembly GCF_054392235.1. Lineage (NCBI taxonomy): Eukaryota > Metazoa > Chordata > Mammalia > Artiodactyla > Suidae > Sus > Sus scrofa. The sequence continues at coordinate 20,079,561 of NC_139391.1, forward strand.
TTAAGATCCTGATCTGAAGTTATCCAGGAGGCCAAGAAATGCATTATCTTTCTTCCCTTCTGTCCCAGCTCGGCAGATCTCTTTCTTGGCTTCTTGATTATTGGACAGAGTGAATGTTTTCCTACCCTGTCTTTTCTGGAACTGAGCGTGGTCTGTTAGCAATAAACCAGACTCTCCTCACTCTCCGGAACTCCATCTTCTACGTCCTTTGTACGCTCCCCTCTCCGCAGAGGCTCTCGGTTTTATAATGGGAGCCCCAGGACCAGGAAAAACATGCTGCTTGGGTTTTATTTTTTTCACTAGAAGCACCCTCTGTTAACTCTCTCTCAGAAAACACCATGAAGTTCTGTTTACTGTTGTCTAAGAGATTTGTTCTGGAAGAAATCCTGATGATATTTGTGTTCTCCAGAGAAACAGGACCAACAGGGGGAGAAAACAACAGAGACGGAGACAGAGAAAGACAGAGAGAGAGAGAGAGAGAGAGAGCTTTATTTTAAGGAATGGGCTCATGTGATTATGGAGGCTGGCAAGTCTACACTTCACAGGGGAGGCCAGCAGGCTGGAGACCCCCAGGGAAGAGCCAAAGTTGCAGTTCAAGTCCAGAGGCCATCTCCTGACCCTATGAAAGGCTTCGGATCAGGAACATCCTAAATATTCAACAATATTCACTGTGCCAGACACTGTTCCAGATGCGGGCAGCACAGCAGTGGACAAAATCCACAAAAATCCCTGCTTTCCTGGGCTTTGCATTCTACCATCAGAAACAGACAATATGCAACATGGATAAGTGAAATACAACATATAATATGCTAACAAGAAGTGCTAAAGAGAAAAATAAACAGGGAAGGGGACTAAGAAATGCTAGGGAATGGATGATGCCATTTCATCTAAGGCAGCTAAGGAAAGCCTCACGGAGAAAATGACATGTGACTGAAGACCCGAAGGAAGTGAGAAAGTGAGGAGTGCAGACATCTAGGAGGAGCACTCTAGGCAGAAGATCGCTGTTGTGGGTTGATTTGCTGCCCCCGATCTATACTGAAGTCGCAATGCCCGGTACCTGTAAAGTTTCCTCTTATTTGGAAAGAGGGACTTGGCTGATATAATCATGGTAAGATGGTCATTAGGTTGGGGGCCCAATCCAATTTCTTTGACTGGTGTCCTTTTGAAGACACAGAGCACAAATGTCTAGGGAGAAGGCTATATAAAGACTGAGTCAGAGACTGGAGGGTATATGGTCAGGCCACTCAAGGTGGCTCTTCTCTTGTTCTCTGTAGGTCCCTGGCCCACCAGCGCCTCCTTCACTTACACCCTATGCTCATGATTGACCTTCCTGTGAACTTGCCCCAGGCTCCAGCTAGCGATAGCTTATCAAAGGAGCAGTGAGAGGTGTGTCTCTCTCCTTGTTTCCCCGGTAACTAATCAGCCAACCAGACATAATTCCCCCTATAACTGGCAATCTGCCTTCCCTGCCCTCTTCTGGCCCAGAGTAAAGACTGCGGCCATGCCCTGCCCACTGTCTGCAGCACAGAGTAGGGTGTCTCTCCAGGACCTTGCTTCAGACGTGTTAAGCTCCCCCATCCATTAAACCATTCCTATCTCTGCTGCTGACTTCGGCTCTTTCTTGGGTCTTGAAGCTGGGTAAGCACAGGCCCTTGTAGCCCAACAGAGAGATGCAGCTGTAAGCCAAGGAATGCCAAGGACTGACTACCACCATCAGAAGCTAGGGAGAGGCAAGGAAGGGTTCTCCTCTAAGGAGAGGGAGAGGGCCCTGCCAGCACCTCAATTTTGAACTTCTAGCCTCCAGGGCTGTAAGTCAGTAAATTTCTGTTGTTTTAAAAGCCATGGTAAATTAATTGCAGTAACCCTGGTAAATTAATACAGCCATGAAGCAGAAGTATGCCTGGCATGTTGAAGCAATATGAAGTCAGTGTAGCAAAGGTGAAAGTAATAGGCCATCAGAGAGGTTAACAGATGGTGAGATCACAGAGCACCTTACAGGCCAAGGAAGCAACATGACCTTACTCTTCAACATGTTTACATATGGTTACAACTGAGGGCTGCTTTTATGGCTGAAAGGAGATGTACAGGAGAACCTGAATTACATTAGGTAGATTAAATCATCTTATGGAATAGTGAAAAATGCACCAAATGGTGTAAACATGACTTATAATACACGATTTATAATACTTAATAATACCTACAATTAAAACTTCCATTTGACTTGGAGAAAAGACTTGTGGCTGCCTGATGGGAGAGGGAGGGAGTGGGAGGGATCGGGAGCTTGGGCTTATCAGACACAACTTAGAATAGATTTACAAGGAGATCCTGCTGAGTAGCACTGAGAACTATGTCTAGATACTCATTTGCAACAGAACAAAGGGTGGGGGAAAAAGGTATATATGTAAGGATAACTTGACCCCCTTGCTGTACAGTGGGAAAATAAAAAAAAAAAGAAATAAAAAAAAATAAAACTTCCATTTGCTCTTTGTGTCTATTTTTTTTTCTTCTTCTTTTTAGAGCTGCACCTGTGGCATATGGAAGTTCCCAGGCTAGGGGTCAAATCAGAACTGCAGCTGCTGGCCTATGGCACAGCCACAGCAACACCAGATCTGAGCCACATCTGCCACCTATGCCGCAGCCTGTGGCAACGCCAAATCCTTAACCCACTGAGCGAGGCTAAGGATCGAACCCGCATCCTCATGGACAGTAGTTGGGTTTGTAACCCGCTCACTCACAACTGGAGCTCCCTTAGGTCTATTTTAATCTATAGTGTTGATGCACAGTTAATTTTAAAAGGATGACACTTTAACTTTCAAAACAGGTTATTAGGTGGCAATAACTCTCTTATTTGAGATCAGTTGCTCACACTAGCAGCCAACTGGGTCATCCAGAGATAATCACATGACCCCAAATAAAAGTCCCCAAATCTCAGCCTCAGCTGCCCTGTCTGCCACCTTATATCCTGCGGTTTAGTGCCTGCAGCCAACTCATCTGGTCTCTCTGGATTCTCAGGAGAGATGGTCTGACTGGGCTTTCTCCTGCGTCAGCTGTCCCCTCCTGAGCGAGGACTGGGTCAGGGCTGAGGGCTAGGTCACTGTGGATGGAAAAAATGTCCTCCTTCCAAGACTGTGGATGGAGTTTATTTTCTAAGTGGAGGATGTGACAGTGGGAAGGATGTGAAGCCTCGGCTATGATGTTTGTTGTAGAAGAAATCTTCCACTGAAGCCAGTAATCAGTTTGGAGCACCTCCTCCACTGTGCATTAACTGTCTGACCTTGAACTGAGTCAGTTAAACTTCTGAGTCTGTTTCCTTAACTGAAAAAATAGAGGTAATACCCCTACTTCAAATGTTTGTTTTCATTCACTTACATTTAAAATAATTTTACATTTTTTGAGAAGGGCATTAGGTCAGGCACCAGAAAGGTAGAAATAAAAGATGTAGCCTCTGCTGCAGCAATGTCCACAAGTTAGTGAAGGAGGCAGGTAAGAAAGTGAACTCCTTTTCTGATTAAAGTAGCCAGAGTCGGCTTCTGGTATTTGCAGCCAAGAACTCTGATGGATAAAGCTGGTGAGCCCACAGTAGATGGTCCTGGATGCTGGGAAACCAAAGGCCAATAAGTCACTTCTCCCTGATGCAGACCCAAGACAGAGGCACAGGGTAACCCTCCGCTTGCCGAACTTCTAGCTAACCACATCCACTGTCACGTTCTATCCTCACACTAGTTCTACCTGCAGGCAATTGGGGCAGATAGTAAAACAAGTTTGTAAGATAAGAAAGGTGAAATTGGAGTTCCCGTCATGGCTCAGCAGTTAGCAAACCCGACTAGCATCCATGAGGACGAGGGTTCAATCCCTGGCCTCGCCCAGTGGGCTAAGGATCCGGTGTTGCCGTGAGCTGTGGTGTAGGTCACAGAGGCAGCTTGGATCCTACGTGGCTGTAGCTGTGGTGCGGGCTGGTGGCTACAGCACCAATTGGAACCCTAGCCTAGGAACTTCCATGTGCTGCGGGTGTAGCCCTAAGGGTAGCCCTAAAAAGACAAAGAAAGACCAAAAAAAAAAAAAAAAAAAAAGAGAGAGAGAGAGAGAGAGAAAGAGAAAGAAAGAAAGTTATAGCTCAGTGAGACTAAATGGCTTCCCTGAGGTCTCCAAACTACTGACAGAACCCAGACTACAATCCAGATTTCTTGATTTCCAGCCAGAGGCTCTTTCTGCCAGAAAACACTGAATAAGTAACTTGTATTGAATTTTTAAAAATTCATTCACATATATTCCCTGAAGATCTGTTAGTGGCCAGTCATTGATTAGAACAATGGGCTCCCTCTATTCTAGGCTCAATATTATGTTCTCTGAAAAGTACTAGAAGTATCAGTAGGGATATGTTTATTAATAATAGTTTACATTTGGAAAGCAGTATCATGTTGTTAAAATCTGAGCCAGGAGTTCCCATTGTGGCTCAGTAGGTTAAGGACCTAATGTTGCCTCTGTGAAGATGCAGGTTTGATCTCTGGAGTGGGTTAAGGATTTGGCACTGCTACAAGCTGCAGCATAGGTCACAGATGAAGCTCAGATCCAGTGTGGCCATGGCTATTGGCTTAGGTTGCAGCTGTAGCTCCGATTTGATCCCTGGCCCGGGAACTTCCATATGTTGCAGGTGTGGCCATAAAAAGAAAAAAAAAAATCTAAGCCAGATAGCTTGGGACCAAACCCCGGCTCCCTCACTTACTACTTGTGCATAGGACACTCTGTCAGTGTCCTGCCCCTAATCTCTCAGCCTTCACCTCTATACCCTGAAGTCCACCAGCTCAGAACACTTATGACTCATGGCGTGAAAGGCACGCTTGGCCCTCCTGCAGGGAAGGCTAGGAAAGCTGGCTATTTTAATCAGAAATTGAGTTTATTTGAGAGCTATCAGGAAGACCACAGAGTTGATAGGAAAGCAGAGAGTCGAGCTTTGAAAATGGGCATAAACCGAAGGAGACATCTCAAAAGACAAAAGACCATATCACAGAAACATCTCACTCAAGACACTGCTGCCATTCCCACTGAGCAGTGGACCCCAGTGCTGCCACCAACACAAGTTCTATACTGTCCCTATTTATTGGGTCATTTGCTTCAAATTCAAAGTTTAGGTCAGGAGAATCGGCGGGGCCAAACTGAGGTCAAATGCTGTATTCCTGCTGCCAGGGATCCAGGAGGGCAACTGTTTGGCCTCTTTTCCTACTTCCATAAGGGGAAGACATACTCTGTCTCCCATGAGACCCATGTTTCATGCAATGGCAGTTCCCCCAGACTCAGGAAGGGGGCTCAGATGCTGGGCAGCCACCAAAAAATGTAATCCCCAGAGTTATTGTTGTGGCTCAGCAGAAATGAACCTGATTAATATCCATGAGGATGTGGGTTTGATTCCTGGCCTCACTCAGTGGGTTAAGGATCGGGGGTTGCTGTGAGCTGTGGTGTAGCTTGAAAACACGGGTTAGATCCTGTGTTGCTGTGGCTGTGGCGCAGGCCGAAATCTGCAGCTCTGATTCAACCCCTAGCCTGGGAACTTCCACATGCCGCACATGCGGCCCTAAAAAGCAAACACAAAAAAGTAATCTCTAATAAATGTCCTATACAAGAATACTCAAAAATCCCATCCAGCTCAGGAGGTGGAGAAAATAAGGATACTGGTTCAAAACTGGAAACGAAGACTAGGAGAAGGTCATGATTTACTGAGTAGCAACAGTGACTTAACGACTTTTTATTTACCAGGAACTGCACAAGGTGCTGGGAACAAAGATGACTAAGACACCGGTGCTGGCCTCAAGGTGCTCTAGCTGGGTAGGGAAGAAAGGCAAACAAAATCCTATAATAAAATGTGATAAGAAAAGGCTGTTACTGAGATATGACAAAGTAGAAAGGGAACACGGAGTAAAAGATTAAGGCTGGGGATCGGGTGAGTGGTCAGGAAAGCTTTCACAGAGAAGATGGGTCTAGAAGGATGGAAGGGGAGAGGAGGTCTTTCCTTTTCATTAGCGGCAAGGCCACGTCTGGTGTGAGTTAATCTTCCTGATTAGCCAGAATCTGGTCCTGGTATTTCCTGCTCAGTCCTTTCCTACTGCCACCAACCACAACACATATGCTACTACGATTAAGGTCTAAAATTAGTATTAGTAAGGCCTATGTGTTATTAGGGTATTGTTAGAGCCAGGTTTTACTTCCTCTGCTCTCCCCTAAATCTCTAGTGCCTGAGTGTACTGACATAGGCTTACTGCTGCTTCTGCTGTTTTTGCTGTTTTAAATGCAACCAACCACATAATCAGATCTGGGCTTATTTATTTACTTATTTTTGGCCATGTTCCAGGACTAAGGATCGAACACGTGTCATATCAGTGACAATGCTGGATACTTAACCCACTAGGCCACCAGAGAACTCCAGACCTGTGTTTAAATAATGGCTCAGCCCCTGACTAACTGTAAGACCTCTCCGAGCCTCGATTTCCTGGAAAGTAAAATGGGAATCAAAATTACTTGCCTGCCAAACAAACACATTCATAGAAAAAGAGATCAGATTATTGGTTACCAGAGAAGGGAGGAGGAGGCAGGGGGAATTGGAGGGAGGTGGCCCAAGGGTGCAAACTTCTGGTTTTGTATAAGTACCGGCCATGTAATGTACAACATGCTTAAAATAATTAGCACTGCTCTATGTTATGCATGAAAGTTGTTAAGAGAATGAATCCTGTGTGTTCTCATCACAAGGGAATTTTTTTTTTCTTTTTCTTTAGTTTTGAGTCTATATGAGACGATGGATGTTCACTACGTTTGTGGTAGTCATTTCATGATGCGTGTAAGTCAAATCATTATGCTGTACACCTTATACTTACATGAGGCTGCTTGTCAACTACATCTCAATAAAACTGGAAGAATAAGAAAAACAGAACAAAACAAAACGACTTGCCCTCCAGGACTGCTGTGGGGGTTAACTGAGATAATGTTTGCAAAGTGTCAGGGCTCAGCTGCTGGCAGGTGCTGTGACTGCTGGTTTGAGGCAATCCTCTGCCATCTGGTGAAGGTGCAGGGACCTCCCTGCTCTTTCCCTTTGCCCTAAAGGGTTCCATTGAGTGGCTGAGGGGATCACAAGAAGGAAACATCTTCCGGGAGAGAAGGGCCCCAGAGGTTGCGCCAAAATTGCAAGACAACTGAGGTGACAAGGGACTGGGTATGAAGTTTATTGTGGGCTCTGAGCCCCTTTCCAAGCCTGACACCCTCCTGAGACTGTGAGCCTGGTTCCTGGGGTTGAGGAAGGCTTTCCAGTCCCACAAGAATGATTTCAAGGGAGTTCCTGTCATGGTGCAGTGGTTAACGAATCCGACTAGGAACCATGAGGTTGTGGGTTCGGTCTCTGGCCTTGCTCAGTGGGTTAAGGATCTGGCATTGTCATGAGCTGTAGTGTAGGTTGCAGACGCGGCTCGGATCCTGTGTTGCTGTGGCTCCGGTGTAGGCCGGCGGCTACAGCTCCGATTGGACCCCTAGCCTGGGAACCTCCATATGCTGCGGGAGTGGCCCTAGAAAAGGCAAAAAGGCAAAAAAAAAAAAAAAAAAAAAAAAAAAAGAATGATTTCAAAAACAGCCTCCTGCCACTAAGGACGTTTGCCTCTGCCCATTATGAGGCGGAAACCATTTACCCAGATGCGGGCCTGGTCAGACTCCCGTCTCTATCGAGATCAAGCAGCTGGGCTTGGGGGGGTGGAGGGCAGCATACCCATTCACCAGCCCTCTTCACACACTGTTCCGGCACAGCGGCATTTGAAAACGTGTGCGTGGAACAGGGTGGACAACACTGGTAGAGGAACACCGTGTGCTTTCCGAGGAATAAGCATGATCTCTGAGGGCAATTTGCTACAGGCTGAAGCAGTTTAATAGATGGGGCATATCCAGATGTGAAAATGCTGTGTGGCTTGGAACAGATACCAAATTATGTGGAAAAGGAATCTAGATCCCCTTGCTGAAATTCCTGGTGTATAATTTGTTAGTCTCTTCTTCCTAATAAACTATGCTGTTCTATTCCAGCCTTGGACTTGTAGGTAAATTCTGATCAGTCATTCCCTATACAGCTACATACTGAGTACTTAACCACATGACAGGCATGGCAAGGAGGGTACTGGATTTTGACTCGGATTCTGAAGAAAAGAGAGGAGATGGTTTTGTAAAAATTCAGAGGGCTTCTCCCCTGGAATATAAGTGTGAGGGATGTGTGAATGTCCCTCCTCTCTGCATTAAGGAGGAAATAATTTCATGCAGAATGGCTTAATTCCAGTGTTTAGTGGGCTCCTCGGCTCATCTGGGGGTAGGCTCAGCAATGGGACTGTTGCTATGGTAACCTGGCATTAAAGCACCCTTGCTCCTTTGTGTCGCCCCCAAATTACCTTTACAACCAGTACACACTTTCGGAACATGGAAAGCTCTTCTTATTTTCCACACAGCCAGTTATAAAGCCTTATCCAGGGCATGTAGGCAAAGGGAGGGCCCTTTGTTTTTGAGGCTGAGGCTATGCTGATGCTCTTTCCTAAGCCACAAGGATCGAATCAGGATCCAGACTATCTTACTCTCTCATGGAAGATTTCACTTTCGAATCCCTTTCATATATGTGATCTCACTTTTTATCACCATGTTTTTTAACCTCATGCTTAAACGAACCAAAAAAAAAGCAAAAAAAAGAAGAAACTATTTCACATTTATGCCTCAGAATAACCACATGTGTGAGGTAGGAACAAACATTTTCATTGCACAAATGGAAGCAGTGAGGCTCAGAGTTCCCATGATATGCCCAAGGTCACATGGTTAGAAATGGGAGAATGAGGAAGGGAATCAGGACTTTAGGTTGCAAATTTGGTGTCTTTCTATTATATCTCTACTGACTCCCATTCTCTTTCAGCCTTTGTTATTTTAGAAAAATGTATACAAAACAACCAATTTGTGCTTTATTTTTTAAATGTCTTTATTGAAGTATTATATGTATATTTCATAATATTAACTGATCATATACATACAGTTCAATGTTTTTAAAATTTTTCTACAACAGCTTTGAGATATAATTCATATACCATACAATTTGCAATTAAAATGTGCAACTGAATGGCTTTTAGTACATTCACAGAGTTGTGCAACCATCATAATTTATTTTATTGAAGTATAGTTGATTTACAATATTGTATTATTTTCTGCAGTACAGCAAAGTGATTCAGCTATACATAGATATACATTCTTTTTAATATTCTTTTCCATTATGGTTTATTACAGAATATTGAATATAGTTTCCTATGCTATACAATAGGACTTTGTTTATCCATTCTATATAAGAGTTTGCATCTGCTAACCCCAAACTCCCAATCCAACCCTCCCCTAGCCCCACCCCCTTGGCAACCATAGGTCTTCTCCACGTCTGTGAGTCTGTCTCTGTTTCTAGATAAATTCATTTGGGTCATATTTTAGATTCCACATATAAGTGCTATCACATTCCTCTTTCTGATTTACTTCACTTAGTATGATAATCTCTAGGTCCATCCATGTTGCTACAAATGACATTATTTCATTCTTTTTTATGGCTGAGTAGTATTCCACTGTATATATGTACCATATCTTCTTTATCCATTTATCTTTCAATGGACATTTAGGTTGTTTCCATGTCTTCGCTATTGTGAACAGTGCTGCTATGAATAGAGGTGCATGTATCATTTCAAATTATCGTTTTGTCCAGATGTATGCCCAGGAGTGAGATTGCTGGATCATATGTCAACTCTATTTTTAGTTTTTTGCGAAACCTCCATACTGTTTTCCATAGTGCCTGCACCAATTTATTCTCATCAACAGTGTAGGAGGGTTTCCTTTTCTCCACACCTTCTCCAGCATTTGCTATTTGTGGACTTTTCAGTGATGGCCATTCTGACTGGTGTGAGGTGGTACCTCATTGTAGTTTTGATTTACATTTCTCTAATAATTAGTGATCTTGAGCATCCTTTCATGTGCCTGTTGGTCATCTGGATGTCTTCTCTAGAGAAATGTCTGTTTGGATCTTCTGCCAATTTTTTTGGCATCACTATAATCAGTTTTAGAACACTTTACCACCTCAAAAAGAAACGCTCTACCCTTTAGCTATCACCTCACAATCCTCCCATTCTACACCCCAACCCCTAAGCAACCACACCAATCTACTTTGTGTCTTTACAGATTTGCCTATCCTGGAGTTCCCCATCGTGGCTCAGTGGAAACGAATCTGGCTAGGATCCAGGAGGACTCAGGTTCGATCCCTGGCCTCGCTCAGTGGGTTAAGGATCCAGTGTTACCATGAGCTATGGTGTAGGTTGCAGATGTGGCTTGGATCCTGCATTGCTGTGGCTGTGGTGTAGGCCAGCAGCTGCAGCTCCAATTTGACCCCTAGCCTGGGAACCTCCATGTGCCATGGGTGAAGCCCTAAAAAGACAAAAAGACCAACAACAACAAAAAAGATTTGCCTATTCTAGAACTTTTATATAAATGGTATCATATAATATATAGTCCCCTGACTACCTTCTTTCACTTAGCATGAAGTTGTCAAGGTTCATCCATGCTGAAGAACGCCTTATGGCCAAATAATATTCCATCGTGTGAATATACACTATCTTTTTTTTCCCCTGATGTCTTTTGTTGTTACTGTTATTAAAGTTGATTTACAATGTTGTGCCAATTTCTGCCGTACAGCAGGCTGTCTTCTGTTTAACCATTCAACAGTCTATGGACATTAGGGTTGGGTGACACTTGGCTATTATGAATCATTTTTCTATGAATATTCATATACACATTTCTAGGGTATATAAGTTTCCATTTTTCTCAGAATGAAATTACTGGGTCTAATTTTATTCTTGTCTATTCAGGAATAATTTTACATTTCCGTCACAATACAGGAGGTTTCCAATTTCATCACACCCTCACCATCACTTGGTGTGTTTTGCTTTTTTCACTTAACATTATTTCGCAGATACTCTTCCACATCCACATGGCTGTCAGTTTTAACGGTTGCATAGTATTCAAAAGCAGTTAGTTTGATTTTGTTTAGGCACTGTGTTAAAGCTGAGGGTTTGTATTATTTTCAGTTTTATTCTAAGTAGTAGGACTAGGATCTGTGCCACTCACTACTTTTTTCCTTTCGTTTATTTCCTTGAGGTGTGTTGTGAGGTGGAACAAAGGGCACACACACAGCTCTTTGTTAACTGCTTCCCAAGTCCCTCTGCAAAGAGTGACTGTGTGTAAAATGTCACCTGCAAATCTTATGCCTGCCTACATAAGCCACAGCCTCTGCAAAACATAAAGCTTTACTGCTTTATTCATATGTGCTAATAATATAGATATAATAATAGAATCTTCAAGCTGCGAAATTTGCATTTAAAGTCATTTGGATTTGGATTTCTTTTGTTGTTGATAAACTTACCTTTTTTTTTTTTTTTTTTTGCTACCCCGTGGGATATGGACTTCCCAGGCCAAGCGAGCCAGGAACCAAGCCACAACTGCAACCTACAACACAGCTGCGGCAACACTGGATCCTTAACCCACTGTTCTGGGCCAGGGATGGAACCTGCATCCCGGCACTTCAGAGATGCCGCCAATCGCATTGCGCCACAGCAGGAACTCCATAAACTTATAATTTTTTTTATCAGTCCTCAGTCGGTCTGAGTCCTTGATCCAAAAAGGCCAAGCAGTTCAAGAGAATCTATGGGTCAAAGCAAAGGGTCACAGATGGAGTTGGGTTTGGGAACCTGGGTTCAGTTATGTTTGACAGGGTTTTGTCACCTGAGGCATAGGTGAAGAGAACGCTGCTAAAATGCTGTACTGGAGTTCCCATCGTGGCGCAGTGGAAATGAATCTGACTAGAAACCATGAGGTTGTGGGTTCAATACCTGGCCTCACTCAGTGGGTTAAGGATCTGGCATTGCCGTGAGCTGTGGTGTGGGTCGCAGATGCGACTCGGATCTGGCGTTGCTGTGGTTCTGGCGTAGGCCAGCAGCAATAGCTCTGATTAGACCCCTAGCCTGGGAACCTCCATATGCCGTGGGTACGGCTCTCAAAGGACAAAAAACAAAATAATAATAATAATAATGATAAAATGCTGTACTTATTTGGGCAGCTCCTTTTTCAAACTCTCCCTTCATGTGGCATCTCTCCTGATTCTGCTCCTCCCTCTCGGACCTTGCTTTCTCAGTCTCCTTTGCTCTTACTTGCCTCTTAGAGATTGGTATTCCCCACGATTTCATTCCTGGGATTCTTCTTTCACTTAGGACTCTGGGTAATCTCATCCACTCCCATGACAGCAGTGACTGTGTAAATGCTGACAACTCCCCAGCATTTATCTGTAGCCCAGAGCTCTGTACTATAACCAGATGCACACATCTAATGCCCCCTGTACACCTCCATCTGAATGCTCACTAAGCATCTCAAGTCCACCGTTTCCCCCTCCAACCAACTCCTTCTTTTTTCATGTCTTTGTGATGGTGGCAACATCCACCAGTCACCCATGTCAGAAACCTGGAAGCCACTTCAAACCCCTTCCCCACCCTACATATATATATCCTTAAATGTCTCTCAAGTGCATCTTCTTTCCTCCACTATTACGTTAATTTGATTCATGTTTTCATCATTTCTCCCAATAATCATGGCACTGTTATATATATTAGTTGGGATTTTATCGATCACAATTCTGCCATTTTAGGAAGAAAATAAAAAAACATTTATTGAACAGAGACATACGTGGAATGAAAGGAGGAAGTGATCAATCACTGGAAAGGCAGCTCCAGGGCAGTTCCAGGGACCTTGGCAGCAAGCAAGTAGCCCAGGGACTGTCTCTCGAGCGTCTGCTATGAATGTGACTTGGTTCCAAAAGTGTTCAGCCTCTGCCTCTCTTGCTTCACAAAACTAAATTTCTGAGAGCCTGGAGACCAGTGGAGATTAAGACGGTGGAGAGACTGAGTTGTGTGAAGGAAATACACCTGCTGGAGGATAACCTTCATGTACTGGAGGCAATTATCAGAGAAAAAGACAGGGCATGAGATGGCCAGTCTTTCCAGAAGGTGTCTACTACATTGTCCCAGTTTCAGGACCGGACTCTCTGTCTCTAGTCTTAGCCTTTGGCAACCTCCTTCTGCCAGAATGATTTGCCAAAATACAGGCCGGGAGGAAAGAGAAGTAGTGGGGAAAGTATGGACCTCAAATCCTTATGCAGCACTTACTAAGTCTGGGACTTTGAACAATAATAACTGTCATCTATTTGTGTCCCTCATATTTGCCAGTGTTGTGTAGGCACTTCATATACATGATTTCTACCCCTTGTGACAGGCCTGCAAGGTGAATAATATAATTGCCATTCAGGGGAGAGGGGCCGAGCTGTCAGAGTAGAAGGACCCTGAGCTTCCCTCCTCTCACACCAAAATCACAACTGTCTGCAGAGCAACCATCAGTGAAAAAGACTGGAACCTGTCAAAAAAGTTCATCTACAACTAAAGACATAAAGTAGAAACCACAATGAGATGAGTAGGAGGGGTGGACTCACAAATTCATCAAATCCCATACCTACTGCGTGGGCAACTCACAAACTGGAGAACAATCATATTGCAGAGGTTTTCCCACAGGAGTGAAAGCTCTGAGCCCCATGTCAGACTCCCCATCTTGGGAGTCCAGCACTGGGAAGATGAGCCCCCAGAGCTTCAGGCTTTGAAGACCTCTGAGGCTGAATTGCAGGAACTCCCACAGGACAGGGGGACATGGAGACTTAAAGGGTGCACACAAAAGCTCACACACACGGGGACCCAGGGCAAAAGCAGCAATTCGACAGGAGCCTGAGTTAGATCTACCTGCTGGTCTTAGAGAGTCTCCTGGAGAGGCTGCGGTTGGGGGAGAGGGGAAGTGAACAGCTATAGCTCAGGGACATAGACACTGGTCTCAGACACACTGGGGGACATTCAGCCATGTGAACACTGCTGCCTCTAGTAGCTGGACAGCTTGGCTCATTAGTGCCAAGACCTCGTACCACCCACAGCCTATAGGCACCAGTGTTGGGATGCCTCAGACCAGACAACTAACTGATTTGGGACATAGCCCCAACCATCAATAGATAGGCTGCCTAAAGACTAAAGATCCTACAGCCACCTCTGGACATGCCCCTAGACCCAGCTCAGCCTACCAGAGGGCCAAGACCCAGCTCTATCTGCCAGCAGACAGGCACTTGTCCATCCCATCAGAAAGTCTGCATAGCCTCTAGACCAGCCTTAACCACCAAGGGGGAAAACACCAAAAACATGAAAACTATAATCCCACACCACAGGCCAGACCCCACCCTGGGGCCAGCTGGGCCCCAGCCCTGCCCACTAGCAGGCCAAAGAAAACTTTGGGACCCCCCCCCCAGACCCTATACACCCAGCTGTGTCAGGAACTACTTACCCAGCCAACAATCTTAAACAAGTTTGGGGATCCGGGGCCCTGTAGCCAGATTCCAGGAACCAGTTCTGTCTGCCAGTAGTCTGGCACTAACCCCAGGACCTGGCCTTACCAGTGAGTGGGCAACAGCCCCAGTCTTTGGGACCCTGACTCCACCCACCAGTAAGCCAGCACTAGCCATGGGACCCCAAGGATTCTGCAACCAGCCACCTTATGACCAAGCCCTGCTAAAGAGCAGCCAGCAGCATCTGCATATGGCAGGGTCTGGCAGCCAACCAGACCAGGGACCAACTAAGCCTACCAGACCACCCACATAGTCAGCCTTAACAGAAGGACCACGCAGCTCTCTCTAGCTTGGGTGACAAGGGGGAAGTGCACTGCTGGGACGCATAGGATGCCTCCTACAAAGGCGAGAAACATAACGAACCTACCACATGCATAAAAATACCAACAGCAACTTAGATAAAATGAGGCAGCAGAGGAATGTGTTCCAGATGAAAGAACATGATAAAACTCCAGAAGAAGAACTGAGTGAAGTGGAGACAGGCCATCTATTTAAAGATGATCAAAGAACTCGGGAGGAGAATGGATGCACAGAGAAGTGAGAAGCTTTTAACAAAGAATTAGAAAATATACTTGCAAAAGAGGGAACTGAGGACCTGAAAGATTAATGAACTTGTCCTAGGGCCCATTCCTGGTAAGTAGCAGGATCTACCATTTGACTCAAGGCATTTATTACTGGGCTAGACTCCCTCTCTGAGATCCCATTTCTTCATGTGAAAAATGCATATAATCTTTATTTTTTTTTTCAGGATGACCTTAGGATTAGGTAGGACTGGCTACATAACTTGGGTCTGGTGCAAAATGAAAATGTGGGATGGTCCTTTGTTAAATAATTACTAAAAGTTTCAAGACAGCACCATCAGAACATTAAACTGAGTGCAGGTCCCTTGAACACCCATGCATTGGCCCTGGGGTTAGGGCTAATGTATGTAAGATACTTTGTATAAAATAGATGTTCATTAAATTATACCTATAATAATTGTATTAGCATCCTATTGCTGTATAACAAATTACTACAGATTTAGTGGCTTAAAACAACACAAATTTATCTTGCAGTTCTGGAGCTCAGAAGTCAGAAGGGAGTTTTATGGGGCTAAAAATCAAAATGTCAGCAGGGCCACATTCCTTCCAAAAGCTGTAAAGGAGAATCCATTTTCCTGCCTTTTCTAGTTTTCTAGAGGCCTCTTCCTTCATCTCCAAAGTCAGCTGCAGAGCGTGTTCCAATCTCTTTCTGACCTCTGCTTTCCTGGGCACATTACCTTCTCTGATTCTGACCCACTTGAGTTCCTCTTAGAAGGACCCTTGTGATGACACTGGACCCACTCAGACAATCCAGGAACTTTCCCATCTCAAGATCCTACTTAATCACATCTGTAACGTCCCTTTTGGTTTGCATGGTAACGTATCCACAGGTTCCAGGAACTAGGATGTGAACATCTTTGGGGGACCACTCTTCAGCCTACTACAATAATATTGTTGTTGTTCTTGGTATTATTATTATCATCATCTCATTGTTGTACTGCTCTCCATTTTCAATCCTCCATCAATTCCAGGATAAAGTCCAAACATTTGCAGGACATGGCCAGCTCATTGCTATCTGACCTATGCCTATTTTTCTAGCTTCAACTCTACTCCCCCACATGCCTGGAACACTCCAGGAACATTGAACAACCTGTAGTTCTTCAATTGCAACCTGTTCTCACTTGCTGCCAGCCTCTTGCCTACCATCATTTCTGCACAGAATATGCTTTCCCACTTCCACTCTTCAACATCCTTCTTCCCTCTCAATTCTTTTTATTACTATTATAATTTTTTAACACTTAGCCCAGATTTTCTCTTTGTGAAATCTTTGATCCACCACTTATCTGTGACCTTGAGTTAGTTACTTCACTTCTCTAAGTCTCAGTTTTTCTATTGGAGTTCCCGTCGTGGCGCAGTGGTTAACGAATCCGACTAGGAACCATGAGGTTGCGGGTTCGGTCCCTGCCCTTGCTCAGTGGGTTAACGATCCGGCGTTGCCGTGAGCTGTGGTGTAGGTTGCAAACGTGGCTCGGATCCCGCGTTGCTGTGGCTCTGGCGTAGGCCGGTGGCTACAGCTCCGACTGAACCCCTAGCCTGGGAACCTCCATATGCCGCGGGAGTGGCCCAAGAACCAAGAAATAGCAACAACAACAACAACAACAAAAAAAGACAAAAAGACAAAAAAAAAAATCAGTTTTTCTATCTAAAGAATGAGAATAATAAAATAGTTCCTATATTATTGTAAGGATCAAATGACATAATCCACAGAAAGCACTTAACAGACTCTCTGACAGACGCTAAGTGCTCACAAATAAGTTATTTACAATTGTCATCATAAATATTTCTCCCAAGGTAATTTAAGAGCTGCTGCTTCTGTCTTCTAGTAGCCATCAGTACAGAGAAGGTAGCAGGCTTTCCTTTAGTTGCCTGTTGATTTGTCATTCTATCTTGCTGTCCGGACAATTCTTTGAGATTAGGGACTCAATCATTTATTTCCATATCCCTAGTGTCTTAGTGCAGGGATTGTACCTGTAGGCTAGTATATATTGAAGCAAAACAGAAAATCACTCTTAGGAAGACACATGCTAATTCTATTATCAGACTATTTCCATAAAGCATTCATTTCATTCTTATCTTCCTAAAGTACCAGTCTAAAAATATTTCCTTTGCCTACCTTCTATTTAAATAAAAGTGAAAAAAAAAAAGGAGTTCCCATTGTGGCTTAGAGCGTTAAGGACCCAAATAGTATCCATGAGCAGGTAGGTTCGATCCCTGGCCCTGCTCAGTGCATTAAAGGGCCTGGCATTGACTCAAGCTGCAGTGCAGGTCACAGATGCAGCATGGATCCGGAGTTGCTGTGGCTGTGGTATAGGCTGGCAGCTGCGGCTCCAATTCAACCCCTGGCTTGGGAACCTTCATATGCTGCAGGTGCGACCTAAAAAGCAATAAAGAAATAAATAAAAGTGCAGCCTTAACAAAACTGACGTTGTTATACCAAATTTCTTCTTGTCTTCCTTTGCTCTAGCCACTTCCTCCTTTTTTCTTTCTACTTCTTCCTGGTCAAAGTCATTTCTTTCTGTGTCATGATTACATCTTTTCTTTCCCCTAAAGTGTGCATTATCGCAAGCTCCCCAGAAAGCTGTGTAATGCTGCCCATAACAAGAGAAGCCCATCCTTCCGTTCACCTTTTGCTCTGCAACCCTTTGAGTCACTAGGCTATCTGGAAACTTCGCATGGGGACATGTGCTTCCTATCCTTGAAGGTTACGACAGGGGGCTATAGTCTCCCAGTCTAACTCTTAGGAATTATTATAAAGAAGGAAGTGCCCTTGAACTCAGATTTTAGGAGGGCATGGGGTTATCTAATACATTCACGAAATCATGCACTTGACGGGCCTCACAGAGCTCCGAATCCCATCCTTTCACTTGGAGGAGAGAAGCGGCACAGTTCAGTGGAAAGAGCTGCTAGCTTTAGAGTCAAGACGGGATGGCTGCTCTCTTGGCAAATCACCAATATCAGCCAGCCTCTGGATCCTCAACTCGAGTTTAACATGAGACCTGTCCTACCTATTGTATAAGGTAAATGTGCGTTTTTTAAAAAGAATGTAAAAACACTGCTACTTACTGGGCACTAATATGCACCAAGCAATGTTAAGTGCATTTTTTCTATTTTATTACACATGAAAATGTCAGGGAATTGTCACACAGTCACTCTTCTAACACCTGGACAGCCATGATTCAAATCCAGGTATTTCTGACTCAGAAGCCCTTGCTGGTGTTGTTGTTGTTGTTTTGTTTGTTGTTAAACCAGACTGCTGCTCGTGCATCATGCATCTGAAAACATTTGGGGAGAAAAAAAAGGCAAAGTTCTGCCTTATAGAAGATTATTATTTGACAGATGAAGAAGCTGAGGCGCAGGGAAATGTGGTAACAAGTTTGAATACAGGTACAGCGGGGCTAGTAGGCGTGCAGACTACTCAGGAACTAAGCCGTGGCTGCATCCAGGTGAAAGCGGGAACTCCAAGAGAAGTGCCCCGTCTCTAGGACTGTTTTCACAGGCTTTCTGCTTTGTGGTTGCATTAGACAGCTTGGATGACACAATCTCAGACAACTGTCCAGGTCATGAGCATCGAGATTCCTCGTTGTGGGACACAGGAGGCCTCCTGTGACTTGGCCCCGGCGTAAAGCTCCAGGTTCATTTCTCGTCAGGCCTTCCCTGGCCAGCTCTCTCCACACCTCTTCTTTGGTCATCATGAACCACTTGCGGTTTCTGGAATACACCCTCTGGGTGTGTGCCTCTGTGCCTCCGTTTCCTTTACCTGGAATGCACTTCACTCTCTGAGCCCCCAGTAAGCACCTACTCATTTTCTAACTCTGCTGAAATGTCACTTCCTGAATGAAATCTTACTTGGCCTTCCCCACCCCTCCCCATTTGAGATAGAATCAACCATTCTGCCCTTTGGGCCTCTAATATCACCTCTACATATTTTGGCATTGGGACATATAACATTTTCAATGCACCAATTTATGCAAACTTTATTGACATGTCTGTCTCCAACTGTTAACACCTTAGGGTTCAGGACTATCTTATTTACAATTGCATCTTTAGTCTATAGTACGGTGAGTGCTTGCAAGGCAGACCTGGTGGTTGGTTCCCAATTTGCTTATCCTTTGCCTGCCTCCTCTTTAAAGCCTGGGAAAACTAAATTCTCTTTTCCAATCTCCCCTGCAGCTATGAGGGACTGTGGGGAAAAAACAGGTCTGGCCAATGACATGTAAACAAAGGTCTTGGAAAGAAGTGAAGAGCTTCCAGGAGAGCTTTTGCATTTCTCATAAAAGGGCCAGAAGGACTGGTGCAAACTGTCTTCCCTTCCTGCCTTGAATACAAACGTGATGCTGGAGCTGGAGTGGCATCATATTGAACCATAAGGGAAAGCCCCAGAGGATCAATAAGCCTCTCTCTAGATACCTGTTATGTGAGAAAAATGAACCTCCGCTAGTCTCATTGCTGTTGTTGGGTGACTGTTACTTGTAGCTGGAAATATTCCTAAATAACTGATGAATACTATTTGATGATCGAAAGAGGTAATTCCTTGTTTAAATTATTATTACTATTATTTTGTCTTTTTGCCATTTTTTGGTCCACTCCCGCTGCATATGGAGGTTCCCAGGCTAGGGGTCTAATTGGAGCTGTAGCCACCAGCCTACGCCAGAGCCACAGCAACGTGGGATCCGAGCCGCGTCTGCAACCTACACCACAGCTCACGGCAACGCCAGATCCTTAACCCACTGAGCAAGGCCAGAGATCGACCCCGCAACCCCATGGTTCCTAGTCGGATTCGTTAACCACTGCACCATGACAGGAACTCCGGTTTTTGGGGGTTTTTCTGTTTTTTTGGTTTTTTTTTAAATTATTTTTAAATGCTTAGTTTAGTACCAGAAACCTCTCCTTAAGGGGACTTCAATATATTATAAGCCCAGTAATTAATATTAATCAAATCAGGTGTGATCTGATTGAAGAGGGTAAGAGATCGATAGTGTGGACTCCTGATTCTTTTCATCAGATGACCCCCTAAGACACCTAATAAGAAGCCTGAAGGCTTTTCTGGACATTGATCCACTCTCTAACACTGCTGATGGGAGTATAACTTGGAACAGCCTTTTTGGACACAATAAGGCAGTTTGAGGGCAATTCCTAACATACTGTTAAATGATGTAACTTTTGACTTAGCAACACCATTTCTAAGAATTTATCCTATAGAAATACTGAGTTTCTATACAAAGATTTTATTTTATTTTATTTTTTGCGTTTTAGGGCCACATCTCAGGCATATGGAAGTTCCCAGACTAGGGGTTGAATCAGAGCTACAGCTGCCAGCCCATGCCACAGCCACAGCAACATGGGATCCAAGCCTCATCTGCAACCTACACCACAGCTCATGCAACACCAGATCCCCAACCCACCGAGTGAGGCCAGGGATGAAACCCATATCCTCATGGATACTAGTTGGATTCCTTTCCACTGTACCACAATAAGAACTCCAAAATATTTTATATATATATATGTAAAAATTCATTACAGAATATTTTAAAGTAAAAAACAAACAAACTTTAATGTCCATTAAGGAACTGATTAATTACTTTATAGCACATTCGTCCTCTGGTATATTCTGAAGTCTTTGTTAATATTCAAAGATTTCTAAGATACACTAAAGTAATATGTCTTTAACATACATTTTTAAAGTAACTCACAAAATACTATTAAAAGAATAACTGTATGGTTGTATAAAAATATACATATATAGGTATATAAATGCATAGAAAAATGTCTTGAAGAAAAAGCATGAAAATATTAACAGTGATTACTTTTGGGTAGTGAGATTGAAGCAGAGAGAACTTTGAATTTCTACTTTGTAAACTCATGTATTGTTTGAGTAATGGACATGTATTTATTTTTATTATTTAGAAAATAGAAAATAACCCCTCACCAAAAAAGATGCAGATGGCAAGTAAGTATATAAAAAGATGTCCAACATCATAGGTTGTTAGGGAATTGCAAATTAAAACAATGAGATACCACTACCTATTAGAAAGACAAAAACCCAAAACACTGACACCACCAAATGCTGGCGAGGATGTGGAGCAACAGGAACTCCCGTTCATTGTTGGTGGGATTGCAAAGTGGTACAGCCACTTTGGAAGATAGTTTTGGCAGTTTCTTGCAAAACTAAACATGTTCTAACCACATGAGCTAGCAATCATGGTAAATACCAAATTTACTCAAATGAATTGAAAACTCATGTCTACACAAAAGCCTGCACATGGATGTTTACAGCAGCTTTATTCATAACTGCCAAAACCTAGAAACAACCACGATTCACCTACTTCAGTACTGAACACATTGTGGTACGTTTAGACAATGGCATCTTATTATTCAGTGCTAACAGCTATCAAGTTGTGAAAAGACAAAGAAGAAACTTAAATGCATATTGCTAAATGAAAAAAGTCAATCTAAAAAAGCTATATACTGTATGATTCCAACAATATGACATTCTGGAAAAGGTAAAAACTACAGAGACATCAAAAAAGACAAAAATTCAGTGATTGCCAGGAGTTAGAGTGTAGGAAGGAATGCATAGGTGGATCACAAAGCATTTTTAGGGCAGTGAAATTATAATGGTGGATGCATGTCATTATACATTTGTCAAGACACACAGCATATAGAACACCAAGGGTTTGGGATGATAATGATGCATCAACATAGGCTCACCAATTGTAATAAATAAACCACTCTGGTGGGGGATGCTAATCATGGGAGAGGCAGTATGAGTGTTATTGGTGGGATTCTCTGTACTTTCTGCTCAATTTTGCAATGGATCTAAAACTGATCTTAAAAAAATAAAGTCTATTTTTTAAAACAGAGAAGAAAAACCTACACTAATTCAAAACTTAACCCAGCATATTTATTCAGTTTTTATTATGCACAACACGATAGCCTATGTTCCATGAGGCTACAGTGATAATTAAGACATTAAGACATACTTCTTGTTCTTATGGAGCTTAAACATAATATGGTGAGGATATAGAACCATATCATATTATAATTTCTAAGGTGCTATAATAAAGACATTAAAAATTGATAATGGGAGTCCAAAGAAAGGAGTGATTGGCTTTATTCTGACTACGGAGAATCTTAGAATACTTGACTGAGGTGAGAGCATATGCATTGGGTCTTGGAACATAAATAAGATTTTGTCAGTCAGATAGAGAGAGGTAAGGGAACGGGGAAGTGCACTCTAGACAGAGGGAAATAACACAAGCAAAAACACGGGACATAAGAGTGTATATTTCATGTGAGAAATGGTGGCTGCCAGTGTAGATACAACATGAGGAGATTCATTGGGAAATAAAACTTGAAAAGAAAGTTTGGGTAAAAGCATACAATATTGGACTTCTTGCTATGATACAGTGGGTTAAGAATCTGACTGCAGCAGCTCGTTTCACTGTGGAGGTACACGTTCCACCACCAGCCCATCTCAGGGGGTTAAAGGCTCAGTGAGCTAAAGTGTGCAGTTCACAACTGTGACTTAGATTCAGTCCCTGGACCGGGAACTTCCATATGCCATGCATACAGCCATAAAATAAAATAAATAAAAAAGCATACATACAAACAACATATATAACTCAACAGCAAAAAAACCAACAACCCAATGGAACAATGGGCAAAAGACCCAAACAGACATTTCTCCAAAGAAGATATATTGATAGCCAATAGGCATGTGAAAAAAAATGCTCAACATCACTAATTATTAGAGAAATGCAAATCAAAACTACTAAGAGGTACCACCTCACACCTGTCAGAATGGCCATCATTAACAAGTCAACGAATAGCAAATGCTGGAGATAGTTTGGAGAAAAAGGTGCCCTCCTACACTGTTGGTGCGAATGTAAATTGGTACAACCACTATGGAAAATAGTATGGAAGTATCTCAGAAAACTAAATATAGAACTACCATACAACCCAGCAATCCCACTCTTGGGCATATATCTGGACAAAACTTCCCTTGAAAAAGACACATACACCCATATGTTCATTGCAGCACTATGCACAATAGCCAAGACATGGAAACAACCTAAATATCCATCAACAGACGAATGGATTAAGAAGATGTGGTATATACACACAATGGAATACTACTCAGTCATAGAAAAAGAACAAAACAAAGCCATTTGTAGCAACATGGATGGAACTAGGGACTCTCCTACTAAGTGAAGTAAGTCAGAAAGAGAAAGATAAATACCAGATAATATCACTTATATCTGGAATCAAATATATGTCACAAATGAACCTTTCCACAAAAAAGAAACTCATGGGCTTGGAGAACAGACTTGTGGTTGCCAAAGGAGAGGGGAAGGGGGTGGGATGGACTGGGATTCTGGGGTTATAGATGCAAACTAGTGCATTTGGAATGGCTAAGCAATGAGATCCTGCTGTATAGCAAGGGGAACTATATCTAGTCACTTATAATGGAACATGATGGAGGATAATGTGAGAAAAAGAATGTATATATGTGTGTGACTGGGTCACTTTGCTGTACAGTAGAAATTGACAGAACACTGTAAACCAACTATAATGGAAAAAATAAAAATCATTATAAAAATTTTTTAAAAAACTAATAAAGGATACGTAAGAAACAAAAAAAGCACACAATATCTTGTGTATTTCATAATTAAATTGTTTATGTTAATAAGATACAGGATGTCAGCTAGTATTGGCTGGTAGATTGGGCCCATTGCCCTGTAGCTAGGGCAGGGGTAAAGAGGCAGAGACCTCAATCCAAGGGTCTGGGCCAGTATTCAGAAAGGCTGGACTCTGGGAAGGCAGCATTCAGGAGCCTGCCACTGGGGCTCCTAGGAGAGAAGCATGGCTTCTAAGTGGATCTAAGAACATCTACTGCCTTCTGGCTCAGAGCAGCGCTGCCCTTCCTGTTCAGCCTCTCTCTGGCTGGCCAGAACTACTATAATGAAAAATCAGGCTTAGGGGTGCGGGGTGGGTGAAATGGGTGAAGAAAGTTATGAGGTACAAACTTCCAGTTATAAAATAAATGTCATTGGATTGTGCTGTACAGCATGGCAACTATAGTTAATAATATTATATTGCATATTTGAAGGTTGATAAGAGAGTAGTCTTAAAAGTTCTCAACACAAGAGAAAGAAATCCTCTATGGTGATGGATGTTAACTAGACTATTGTGGTGATAATTTTGCAATACACACAAATATCAAATCATTATGTGGTATACCTGAAACTAATATAGAGTTGAATATCAATTAAGCCTTCATTTTTTTAAAAAACAATCAGGCTTTCTCATGTTTAGTGCCCCTTTTAGCGCCGCTGTCTCTAACTGGGCAGGAGAGATATGTAGGGCTCTCTGGCAGGAGTCTCTTGTCTTTCCTTCTCTTTATCCCCCTACTCCAGGAGTTGAGTAAGGGACCTGTCACTCTTTGATCATCTGTAATTCAATGAAGGAGTTTGTACTTTGGAATCACCCTCAATTCTCCTGACTGGTCTTCTAAGGTCCTGACCTTAAACGACTATCATACTTTTTCTCCAGTGTTCTATTTGTGTTCCTGGCTGATTCCCAATGGCTCCAAAACTTATTGGTTTAATGGCCTGGCTCTGCAGTTCAACCTCACTCTGAATCTCAGCCTCAGAAACCTAAAAATAAGGGCTTGTCTCCTAATATGGCCTGAGCTCATTGTTCCTAAGCTACTTGTAATCTAAGCAAGGATGCATGATTTATAAACATTAAACAAAGCAGGAGTTCCCGTTGTGGCCCAGTGGTTAACGAATCTGACTGGGAACCATGAGGTTGCGGGTTCGATCCCTGGACTTGCTCAGTGGGTTAAGGATCCAGCATTGCCGTGAGCTGTGGTATGGGTCGCTACAGCTCCGATTTGACCCCTAGCCTGGGAACCTCCATATGCCAAGGGAGCGGCCCAAGAAAAAGGCAAAAAGACAAAAATAAAAAAAATAAAAAAATAAACATTAAACAAAGCAAAAGACTGGACAGAATTAAACTCTAAAATGCATTAGCTGCTTTTTTTAAGGCAGTAAGGTGTAATGGAAAGAAAACTAAAGCCAGGACACCTGGGATCTAGTTCTAGCTGTCACTAACTGGTTGCAGGATTGGACAAGTCTCTAAACCTCAACCATGAAATTGGATTCAATATGATTTAGAATTTAGAACTCTATTACTAAGTGCTATGTGGGTAGAAAAAGAGAGAGAGAACTGTTTGGGCGGCATCTGCTGGGTAAGTCTTCTGTGGGGGGAAAAAGGAATTTAAGAAGAATCTTAAGGATGGGCAGAGTTTTTGATCGAGAAGATGCAAGTGAGCATACTTGCTGAGTTGGGGGTAAAATCATTAGTCAAGTAGAGAAGTAGGAACAAGGGGAGTGGTTTATAGCACAGCAGACACACAGGCCTGAACACAAAGGCTGGGAAGCAGTGGGAGAGACACTGAATGGGCCTGTTATGGAGGATGCTGGACCCAGGACTGAAGGGTTGTAAAGGATCCCCGAGGAGGGAAGAGTAGTCTGGGACCAGTGGGCAGGATGGAGTGGTAAGAGAACATACTGGAAGGAAGATTATATCGAGACAGTGGTCCAGGTGTTAAAGTACGCTTGGACTAGGACAACTGAGGTATGAGCTGAGTGCATTTTGAAATCTGAGAGGCATTTTGAAGGAGAGATTCAACAAAGAAGAAAAGACGAAGCAATCTAAATCACCACCAAGGGTGGAAGGGTGCTTCTTTGGCGGAAGAGTTGGTATACTGGGGAGTTTCCTAGTTTCATTTTTAGACATGAATATGTCTGAATAGTTTTACTGGAAATCCTCTAAGATGAGCACATCTTTGTAGGCAGTTAGAGATGAGCATATGATTGTCAGGACCAGAAACACAGAGTTTTTAAAATCATTTACATCAAGGCAGTCGTTGAAATCATAAAAATGGATGCCGTATATGAAGAAGAATATTACAAAGACAGAGACATACAGATAAAGTATTGGAAGGCAAAAAAGGAATCATAAGCTGTTTACAATTTCCAGATAGTCTATTTTATCTTTCATTGTATCATTTACATCTCTTATGGTACTCCTTTAGTTTGCCTCTTTTAGATTTTTTGCATAAATGTTAGCTATGTTTTCATCTCTGGGTATTTGCATTAATAAAATGGATTAGCTTACACTTACACTCAAGGATTCAGTGGCTAAAAAATTCCTCATTCATTGTACATGTTTGTCACTTTCACACACTTTTTTTTTATTGTTGGTTTAATTTTTTTTGAATTATTTTTTTATGGCCATTCCCACAGCATACAGAAGTTCCCAGGCCAGGGAGCAAATCCAAGCTGCAGCTACAACCTGTACCACAGCTGTGGCAACGCTAATGCTTAGCCCACTGTGCCACAATGGGAACTCCTATTTTTTAATTTTTTAAATTAAAGTATAGTTTATTTATAATGTTGTGCCACTTTCTGCTGTACAGCAAATTGACTCAGCTACGCATATATATATACACACACACACACACACACACATTTTTTAACATTCTTTTCCATCCTGATCTACCCCAGAAGCTTGGATATAGTTCCCTATGTTATACAGCACAACTTTATTGTTTATCCATTCCAAATGTAATAATTTGCATCTACTAACCCCAAACTACCAGTCCATCCCTCTCCCTCTCCCTTTCTCTTTGGCAACCCTAAGTCTGTTCCTTATGTCTGTCCACTCAGATTTTATTGGCCAAAAAAAGTCATGTAGTCACACCAATCTTCCAAAGAGGTAGGAAGTGCAAAATGTCCATGTGCCTTAAACGGAGAGAACGTTTGAGAACAGTTCTATTAACAATAACCTCATAACCAACTTTTTCCCTTAGATTTACATCTACGATCATGCCTCCTCGACTCTTTTATGTGTATCATCACTAAAATGTCCCTGATGTCAACATTTTATAACCGGTGGTACCATAGCATCCTTCCCAGAACAAGTTATTTCTGCTTCTGTTCCCTTTGTTTTCTCCTTATTTTGACGCTAGCCTTCCTTTGGTTCCGTAGCTGGTTCTTTTTCCTTTCCTTTCCCTATTCTTGGAACTAAAGAAATTCAAGAAAATTGCTACACCCATAATAAAAAAAGGTCTTTACCCCTCTGTCTCCTGCTTGTGGTTCCGCTTCTCGTCTTTCTTTCGAAAGAATAAATTCCTTCCCTCTGGGTCCTGCCACACTTCCTTCTTCTACCCGCTCACTTCCTTATCACTCAGAGTTTAAGGCCATCAAAGAGCAAAACAACCAGCTGACAAGACACAGATATTGCTCAGTCCGCTATTTTTCTGTCCAACGTTAATTAGCTGGTTGTCCTGATTTTCACAGCCTGTGCACATCCCAAAAATTGTTGACTTGATTAATTCTGATTAGAATTAATCTTGTGTTCTATGAGAATCCCGTAGAATGTTGTCTGAAACTCTGATATGATTGGCAAAGTCTGTCGGGTCTCAGGGTTATTTTTGTACATGTTCCATCACTAAATCGTGACATTGCCATAGATTAAGCTGTGATTTGCATGTAATAGATACTCAATATTTGTTAACTCACTGATAAACTCAATATATGACTGAATTGACCACTGGTTTTGGTAACATTTGGTTGTATCTTCATTGAGCAACTGACACTTATTAGACTCTTGCTCATGTCTAGGAAAAAAAGGAATATACATGAATATACATGATTATTTCTACCTCTCAGCTCTCATAGTATCATTGTTTATTTACAATTCATACCTACATCTACCTCCCAGAAGGCTTTGAAAAATAGATGTATTATTCCCTTATTCATTTATTGATTTATCCAATGTCACTTAATGAGTGCCTATTATGAGCAAATGAGACATGGTGACCTCTTTCAAAATCTGGGAGCAGGTGGGAGGCAGATAAATATAGCAATTGCTACAGTGTGATACATGCTATGGCTTAGAGGAGAAGCAGCTAAATCAGATTGGGACTTCTTGGGAGATGGGACCCCTGAAACTAGATTTGAGGTTAAGAGAAAAAGATAGCTAGGGAATTGGGGATGAGATACAAGCTCTTTATGAGATGGAAGATGCCATGTGCAAACATGGAGATGGGAAATTACATGACTTGTTCCAGAAACTGCTCAAGAAATTCAATACAACTGAAACATAACATACAAGTTGAAGGATGGCCAGAGACAAAGCCAGAAAGAGGAACAGGTGTCAGATCTAAAAAGGGCTTGTGTGCTAAACTAAGGAACTTTAATTTCAAAGCTATGGAACATGTCTGGATTCTCCCAGGCAAGTGGGATCTCAGATATCATTCTGGGACTCTAGTTCCAGGAGGTGGGTCTGGTTATGGGTGGAGTGAGACATCCCCATAATGCCTAGGAAATAGAACTGAGAGGAACTGAAAGCCAGGGCACAGGGGGAAATCCAAGATTAATTCAAAGTTGAGAGGAAAAACCAGGCATAATTAATATGAAAGCATGAACTAAAGGTACTAAGACAGAGCAAAGAGGTCAAAATAGAAGGCCACAGTTTCTTAAAGCCTTCTGTCCCCTTTCTATGCTCTTTCAGCCCAGTGTCTGGGTGGAAAAGGATTATACTGAACCAGTCTGGACCTGAGACCTTCAAGGATTTTAAGCAGAAGACTGACAGGAACTGTTGCACTCTTCTTAATCCTAGGTACATAGTGTCTTGCTGTATCCCATGAGCACTTCCCCACTTGTATTTGACCCAGAGTAAGTCCTCAATAAGAATTTAGCAAATGACATGGACTTGCTGCTAATTGTTTTTTTTTTTTTTTGCTGCTAATTGTTGAACACAGAAATGCATTTGCTTAGATATTCTGATGTGACCTGAGTATAATGCCACAAGAAAACTGATTTCATATAAACCCACAAGAAGTCACTCTTCTCTTTGATTTATTTTACTTTATTTTTATCTTTATGGCTGTACCTGCGGTATATGGAAGTTCCTGGACTAGGGGTCAAATCAGAGCTGCAACTGCAGGCCTACCCCACAGCCACGACAATGCTAGATCCGAGCCACATTTACAACCTACACTGCACCTTGCAGCAACATCGGATCCTTAACCCACTGAGTCAGGCCAGAGATCAAACCCACATCCTCACAGAAACTATGTTGGGTTCTTAACTTGCTAAACCAAAACAGAAACTCCTTACAGTTTATCCAAATTTTTTTCTTTTTTCTCATTTTTGACCACCCTGCAGCATATGGAGTCCCCAGGCCAGGGACCAGATCAGAGATGCAGTTGTGATTTACACCACAGCAGTGACAACACTAGATCCTTTAACCCACTGTGCTGGCAGGGGATCCAACCTGTGTCCTGGCACTGCAGAGATGCCGCCAATCCAGCTGCACCACAGCAAGAACTCTTAATTTATTTTAATAAATGTCAACTAAAATCATGTTATCTATAAGCCACCCAAATGTAAAAGTAAACTTTTTTTTCAACAGGATCTCAGATATGCACATTTAAATCATATGCATTAAGAATTAAAACAATAGGGAGTTCCCATTGTGGCTCACTGGGTTAAGAACCAGACTAGTATCCATGAGGATTTGAGTTCCATCCCTGGCCTCACTCAGTGGGTTAAGGATCCAGTGATGCCGCAAGCTACAGCACAGGTGGCACATATGGCTCAGATCCGGAGTTACTGTGGCTGTGGTGTAGGCCAGCAGCTGCAGCTCAGATTTGACCCCTAGCCTAAGAATTGTCCATATGCAGCAGGTGCAGCTGTTAAAAAAAAAAAAAAAAAAAAAGAATTAAAACAGTAGAAAAGAAACCCCAAAAAGAAGAACCAAATAAAATATAAGAACACTATAACACAAGCAGTTTAGCAGTTACATGGTATAAGTCTCCATAACAATAGTAATTCAGAAACTGTGGCTGAGATGCTTGTCAAACTAAGTTTAAAACAATACAAATCTGCTCACGAATCTGTATGAATGTCTGTGTGCGTTACCAACCCTATCTAAAGATAGGTGGCTAAAATTAGTGGTGGCAATAACAAAAGCTAGAATCTCCTGGAAAGAAGCTTCACCATTTGCCTGCCATTCTAAAGTCAGGGGGAATCAGGTAAGCTTTGGGCCAGTCCACCAGGAGAGAAAGCTTTAAATAAACCTAACAGTCAAACAGGGTGTGACCAGCCTGTACACATGTCACAATGGTGCCATCATGAGACAAGTCCATGTAATGTAAAAAGTGAGGGAGGAAATACCAACTCCAAGTGAAGATTAAATGCTAAGAGCTGCAGAGCCTCCTGTCTTATCTTTGTCCCACAGTACAGGCGTCTAGGATGTCTTGTGAGGTGATGCGCACCACGAATTGAATCAATGGGCTTTCAAATCAGTACCATGATTTCAGTAATTATAGAAACTCTCTGTCTCAGATTTCAGGATGATCCCCTCATACTTAGCAACACCACCAGAGAACAGAAAGCAGCATTCTTTCTCTGCAATGATTTCCTTTGTGGTATAATAATTAAAAAATTAAGAAAAAAGTATTCAGTCTTTGTTCCCCAGTTCCTGGCACACAGCTCCTTGGAGAGAAAAGACTGTCCTTTGTATGCTAGAGAAGTGACTGGTGGCTGGGGGCCTGTAGAAGGATTCAGGATAGGGATGGTGGCCAGAAAGACTAAACCTCAATTACAAGTTTGGAATGTTCAGTCCCAATCCTTAACCTCCAGGCAGAGGGGAGGGGCCGAAGACTGAGTTCAATCACCAATGGCTGGTGATTTCATCAATCATGCCTACTTAATGAAATCTTCATAAAAACTCCTAAATAATGGGGACTGGACAGCTTCCAAGTTGGTGACCACTTTGAGGTGCTGAGAGGGTGACCCCCTCCAATTCCAGGAGGACAGAAGCTCCTATCCTCTGGACTTTGCACCATGTACCCCTCCACCTGACTGTTCATTTGTATCCTTTATAATAAACCAGTAAATACTGGGAGTTCCCGTCGTGGCACAGTGGTTAACGAATCCGACTAGGAACCATGAGGTTGCGGGTTCGGTCCCTGCCCTTGCTCAGTGGGTTAAGGATCCAGCGTTGCCATGAGCTGTGGTGTAGGTTGCAGATGTGGCTCGGATCCCGCGTTGCTGTGGCTCTGGCGTAGGCTGGTGGCTACAGCTCCGATTGGACCCCTAGCCTGGGAACCTCCATATGCCGCAGAAACGGCCCAAAGAAATAGCAAAAAGACAAAAAAAAAAAAAAAAAAAAAAAAAAAAAACTTATTCTACCACATCATATACTTTCCAACCCTATCTGCTAATTCATTCAATATATTCAGCAAACTTTTCCTCAGTGCTTACAACATGCTGGGGAAACAAAACGAAAGCAAAATAGCCTTTATACTCCAGGAATTCATATTCTACTTATGTCATGATACCATAAATGCTATCATCAGAGTCTCAGACACAGGATTAGAACCATCAGTGAATTTTGTAAAACTATAAATGCTTATGTCCAACCTAATTTAGTAAATCTGAGTGGGACTCCAATATATAAAATTTCTAAATCTTCCTCAAGAATTTTACTGAATAGCCAAAGAAGAACCAAAGGGGTGTTGCTGAGTGTGAAAAGAAGGTAAGAATCTGAAAGTGTTGGGTGGACTTCATGCTGGAGGTTGAAATTGTATGCTGAAGGTTAAGTAGTTTTCCAGGCGGAGACAAGAACTCCAGCAAAAGAAGAAGCATAAAGCTTAAACCTAAAGCCTTTGAATTTGAGCCATATAACTTGTTTGTTTGTTTGTTTGTTTGTTTGTTTTTGGCCATGGCACGCAGCAGCTTGATCTGGGATCTCAGTTCCCAGACCAAGGATTGAACTTGGGCTGCAGAAGTTGAAAGCGCTGAGTCCTAACAATTAGACCACCAAGGAACTCCCTGAACTGTATAATTTTTATCACTATTCCAGTGGAACAGGGTTAGAAGACACATTTATAAATAACATTTATGCACATCAGCTATAAATTTCTGGAGGAAAATGTTCTTCCTTTCACTGATCAACGCAGTTAGCACAGAGCACAGTAACCATGTTGTTTTCATGGTTGGTTTCTTCTATATTTTATGAATCCTCTTGGGAGAGGAATATATAACTTAAGTCTTTTAACCCCATAACTGATGCATAGTAGGTTTCTCAATCCACATTTGTTGAATGAACAAATGAGGGTCTCTGTTATGATCTTGGTAATGGGGATTTCAAGTCAAGTGAGAGAGGAGATGTTGGGGGAAAGTTAGCCTCTCGATTCCACTTGCAAAGCAAGAAAATGATCACCTGCTCTTTATCAGTGGGTTGTGGCCCTCTTTTGAAATATCCAAAATTTATCCATTTATCTATTATATACTAGGCTCTCTATTATTTTCAAAGTGATGGAATTAATTTCTTGTTTTGTCTTTTTTCTGGCCACACCCATGGCATATGGAAGTTCCTGAGCCAGGTATCAAAGCCATGACACAGCAGTAACCAGAACCACTGCAGTGGCAATGCCAGATCCCTAACCCTCTGTGCCACAAGAAAGCTCCCAATTTTTTGGTTTTTTAAAAAAATATATTTATAAGTTAATATTAGAGAAAGAAGGTGTGTATTTAATGAGTACTAATCAGACCCTTGTTATTTTATCTACATATCTGATCTATACAATATTGTGCATTTTTAGTCTTCCAAATCCACATTTATTCTTATTTGTTTGTATAATGTAGTGTTTTTCATGTTCACCTCACACATTTACTCTTATTTAATGAAGTTGAAAACAAATACTTCAGCAGGTATTCATCTGGCAAGGCAGTATAGAAAAACGGTTAAAGTTTCAGCTCTGGAGCAAGAAGAGTTCAAATCCTTACTCTAGCATTTACTATCTACATGTCCTTGGGCAAATTCTTTAACCTTGATTTCACTAAGCTTCAAGGGGGAAAAAAAAAGACAACAACCTTGAGGGGACTAAAGTACAGATTTTGGACTTCTTATCAGTTTAGAGTTTGAGTGTTCTGTAGGCTGTAGGTTACAAAGTTTTTAAGTTGCTAAACATTCAATGAGATGTGCCTGAGAGGGCAGAACTAGAAGTAGAGCCCACAGCTGTGGTCCAAGGCAAGAGACAGAGGCACAGTAAGTTGTTAGCAGGATTAAAGAAGAAGAATGTAAAGTGCTTAGGTCAATAATTCTCAATAAATACTACTTTATTATTATGACTTTAAAGTTCGTGAAGCATTATCACATGTATTTTCTCATTAGAATTACTTAGCATGAACATACAATGCAAGTTAGGGATGCAAAGTATTTTTTTTTTTTTGGTCTTTTTTTTTTTTAGGGCTGCACCCTTGGCATATGAAGGTCCCCAGGCTAGGGGTTGAATTGGAACTGTAGCTGGTGGCCTACACCACAGCTCACAGCAATGCCGGATCCTCGACCCACTCATGGGGTCCTGCGTCCTCATGGATACCAGTCAGATTCGTTTCTGCTGAGCCATGATGGGAACACCAGGGATGCAAAGCAGATGAATAGGGGACAGAGAGATTGGTAAAGGAGGGAACACTTCCTTTTCCATTTGCTGGCATCTAATGTGAGATGAAGTTCCCAAACTGTCCCAAAGCTCTGAGTCTCTCGTGCCCTCCTCCTCTTCCCTTCCAGTGGCTTTTGGCTCTGGGTTGGAATGTCCCAACAGGGGGCCCATCATCGTCTTCACGGACCCCCATTTCCACTTCACTTAGCGTCACACTTTTCTCCATCTTACTCAGAACGTAACTGAGCCCCTTTGAGGGCAGCAAGAGCACAGCCCACAGGGCTCACCCTCCCAGCAGGGCCCCTGTCTGGAGGAAATGCCCAATGCAGGGGTGAGGACTAGGCGAAAGCCTCAGAGTCACCCACAGTTCCCCCCTCACTTGAAGCTTCTCCTGTTTGTGGCTGGGGAAATCCAGCTCAGTCATCTCTGAAGACCTTTGAATGAAGAACCTGAGCTTCCACCTTGGTTGCTTTTGGTGGGGAGAGGTGGCTGAAGCAACGGTCCCCACCCACACCCAATCCTCATCTGCTCAAACCCTCCAAAACACTCTGTCCTCTCAGAGAAAAATATATCATCCCCATAAATCCCCCAAATTAGTCAGCATGACAGAGTCAGCCTTGGAGGCTCATACATGCCGCAGTTATGTGTGGCATACTCTGTCCATAAACTCCCCTAGTTGCCAGTCACCTATTAAAGATCGTCACCCCATCTACTGATTTCCCCTCCTCCACTCCTGAGAAGAGCACATGAAGAGACAGGCAGGTCTGGCTCAACCCCTTGCTGGACCTCTTAAAACAAGGTTATCAAAAAGCTTAATTGGTGTAGTATAATCAGTCACTAGCATTAAATCAGAAGATAGAAGGTTGAAACTGAAAGTTCTCTGTGCTGCCCAAGTCCCTATCTTGTCAATGTCCTCCACCTTGCTCGCGGCTATTGACAAGGTCAGGAATCTTTTGACTGAAGTTCTATCGCTAGCTTCCCGCAGAGGCCTCAGAGCCACTTGAACCCCTAGCTCTTGTTATGGACCATAGATGTGGGCTCCACTTCTAAGTCCCGCCATCTCAGGCACGTTCTCAGTGGATGGTTCAGCTTAAAAAATTTATAA
The DNA here is from genome assembly GCF_054392235.1 of Sus scrofa. NCBI lineage: Eukaryota > Metazoa > Chordata > Mammalia > Artiodactyla > Suidae > Sus > Sus scrofa. The sequence continues at coordinate 20,114,276 of NC_139391.1, forward strand.
CCTACAGCCTGTACAAAGAACACTCAGGCTCTAAACTGACAGGAAGTCCAGTGTCTGTACTTAGCTGCCTCAGGGTTGTTGTCTTTTCCTTCTCCCCAATTCAATATATTGACCCTAGGTTTCATGCTTTTTTCTAGGAAATGGAACTGACTTTATATATTTATTTTTGGCCACACTCACAGCATGCAGAAACTTCTGGGCCAGGCACTGAGCTTGTACCACTACAGTAACCAGAGTCACTGCACTGGCAATTCCAGATCTTTAACCTGCTGAGCCACAGGGAACTCCTGGGCCTGAATATATAGTTGGTGCCCTTGGAAGATTCTCCCCATCTCTTCTTCCTACCGACTCAAGGAAACTCTATCCTGCCCAATGATGCTGCTCTAATAGGAATAATGGCCACCCACTGATAGCCTTGGAACCCGAAAACGTTACCTTATTTGGAAAATGGTTCTTTGCAGGTATGGTTAAGTTAAGGCTCTTGAGATGTGGAGATTATTGGGGGTGGGCCCTAAATTCAATCACAGGTGTTCTCATAAGACAGGAGTAGCGCAGGTATGTGCAGGGGAGCTCCCACTGTGGCTCAGAGGAAACAAACCTGACTAGGATCCATGAGGTTTTGGGGTCTCGCTCAGTGGGTTAGGGATCTGGCGTTGCTGTGAGCTGTGGGATAGGTTGCAGACACAACTGCTGTGGCTGTGGCATAGGCCGGCAGCTGTAGCTCTAATTTGACCCCTAGTCTGGGAACTTCTATATGCCACAGGTGTGGCCCTAAAAAGAAAAAAGAAAATGACAGCAGGAAGAAATCTGACACACAGAGAAGAAGGTGATAGCAAGACAGGACATAGAGACTTGAAGATGCTTGCCTTGAAAATTAGTGACACAGCCACAAACTCAGGACTGGTGGAAGCCATTTGAAGCTGGAAAAGGCAAAGAATTGATTCTCCCATACAGCCCTCTCCCACGGGGAAAGTGGTCCTGCCGATACTTCGATTTCAGCACAGTGATGTTGATTTCAGACTTCTGGCCACCAGAACAGTGAGAGAATAATCCATTCTCTGGGTATTTGTTTTAAGCCACCCAGCTTGTGGCAATTCATTTTAGTAGCCACAGGAAATGAATAACAGCGGCCATGCCCCAAACATCCCTCTAATGCTTTCATTTACTGCTGCATGTTTAATTTTAAGTCACTCTGATGACCATCCCACCCCCCCAAGGCTTTGCAAAACACTGAAAAGTTTCCCAAGACACTGAAAGAAAGGTTAAATGACCAGTTTCTCTATATCCTTAGAAAAGGCATAGCCATTTAACCTGTCCAGATCATTGGACTGTTCTTTTTTTTGCCTTTTCTAGGTCTGCTTCCTGCGGCATATGGAGGTTCCCAGGCTAGGGGTCTAATCAGAGCCACAGCAATGTGGGATCCAAACAGTGTCTGCAACCTACACCACAGGTCATGGCAACGCTGGATCCTTAACCCACTGAGCAAGGCCAGGGATCAAACCCACAACCTTATGGTTCCCAGTCGGATTCGTTAACCACTGCGCCACGATGGGAGCTCCCATTGGGCTGTTCTTTAGTCTACATAGAAAGGGTCTTTTTTTTTTTTTTGTCTTTTTGCTATTTCTTGGGCCGCTCCCACGGCATATGGAGGTTCCCAGGCTAGGGGTCTAATTGGAGCTGTAGCCACCGGCCTACGCCAGAACCACAGCAACACGGGATCTGAGCCATCTCTGGGACCTACACCACAGCTCACGGCAATGCCAGATCCTTAACCCACTGAGCAAGGGCAGGGACCGAACCCGCAACCTCATGGTTCCTAGTCGGATTCGTTAACCACTGCTCCACAACGGGAACTCCTAGAAAGGGTCTTGAAGCCAGGAGGCTGACAGACTGAAGAGAAGTAAAGGAACAAGGGCTTAGAGACCTTAGTGAGGTAAATAGTAAAAGCCAAGGAATGAAGTTGGAATGGAGAGGGATGGTCAGAGAAGTTTAAGACTTGACAGACATAGAAGAAGGGTTGGAGCCATTGTGGGTGATGTCGGGGTCCTGAGGGCGGACTCAAGCAGCTGAGGGCACTGGTGATGACAGAGGACACTGGTGTCAGGAGGCCATGGAACTGGGAACTTGGAATGCTGGGCTGATCTTCCACATGCTCACTGTCTAGACTGCATGAATTTAGGGCATAGAGAGGAGGAAGGAGAATGAAGCATGGTGACCAGGATGAAAACATCTCAGTAAATGAGGATGCTGAAGGATGCTAGAGCAAGGGAGTAGGGATGGGGGGCAGAATTCAAGAAGAGTTTCTATCTTTTTTTTTTTTTTTTTCCTTTTAGGGCTGCACCCATGGCATATGCAGGTTCCCAGGCTAGGGCTCCAATCGGAGCTGTAGCTGCCAGTCTACACTACAGCCACAGCAACACCAGATCCAAGCTGCATCTGTGATCTACACCACAGCAACGCTGGATCCTTAACCCACTGAGCAAGACCAGGGACTGAACTGTGTTCTCGTGGATACTCGTGGGTTTATTACTGCTGAGTCACAATGGGAATTCCCAAGAAGGATTTTCAAATAATGTGAAATGAATTAGAGAAGTGAAACTAAGGAGAATTCTAAAAGAGACTGCTAAAATAGTGGTAAAGGGGTTATTAGGGAACTTCAAAAAAGCAGTTATCCCACAGTAAGAAAAACCAGGGTTCTAGAAAACATCCTCTAAATCTTTCCCCCTTCCTTCCCATTTCTCAAGTGGTTCAGGCTTTTGCTGCCTTGTATGAAGATGGGTTTCCCTGATTCTTTTTTATTTTCTTGTCTTTTTTTTTTTTTTTTTTTTTTTTTTTTTTTGCTATTTTGGGGCCGCACCCATGGCATATGGAGGTTCCCAGGCTAGGGGTTGAAACAGAGCTGTGGAGAAAAGGGTACCCTCCTTCACTGTTGGTGGGAATGTAAACCACTATGGAAAACAGTATAGAGGTATCTCAGAAAGCTAAATACAGAACTACTGTATTGTTGCAAGACATGTTTCCTTGAAAACTCCATCTTGTCCTTCTTTACTTTATCCCATCTTCTTGTCTTACTTTATCCCATCTTCCTTCTTTTGGAGAAACAGTCACAGTGCTGGTAAATGACTTAAGCTTAAGAGCAAAGACCTAAAGGCATAAATGACTTAAGCTTAAGTACTGTTATGTGCCTAGAGGTCAGAGTAAGAGCTCAACCCTTTACCACCTAAGTGGCTTTCTAAACAAACCCTGTATCATCCACCCATAGCCACTCCTCACTTAATCTCACAATAAAAGCAGTGTGGTTTCTTGAGGCAGGGCTCTTGGTCCCTGAGACCTTGAGTCCCGCACTCTTGGTCCCGGAGAACTTGAGTCCCTGGCTCCCACCTTTACTTAAGATAAATGTCTCTGTGTCTTGTTTTATGTTAACTATTTTTCCTTAAGTTCCACAGCACCCATTCTTCCCCATCCTGCTGAGCTGGCCCCGGCACTGTATGACCTAGCAGTCCCACTCCTGGGCCTGTATCCAGACAAAACTTTCCTTGAAAAACATACATGCACCCCTATGTTCACTGCAGCACTATCCACAATAACCAAGACATGGAAAGAATCTAAATGTCCATCGACAGATGAATGAATTAAGAAGATGTGGTATAAATACACAATGGAATACTACACAGCCATAAAAAAGAGACAAAATAATGTCATTTGCAGCAACATGGATGAAATTTGACTCTCATACTAAGTGAAGTCAGAAAGAGAAAGACAAATACCAGATGATATCATTTATATCTGGAATCTAATATATGGCACAAATGAGCCTATCTACAGAAAAGAAACAAACTCATGGACTTGGAGAACAGACTTGTGGTTGCCAAGGGGGAAGAGGAAGGAGGGGGATGGACTGGGAGTTTGGGGTTAGTAGATGAAAACTATTGCATTTGGAGTGAATAAGCAATGAGGTCCTGCTGTGTAGCAACAGGGAACTATTAGTCACTTGTGATGGAACATGATGGAGGATAATGTGAGAAAGAATGACATGGGTCACTTTGCTGTATAGCAGAAATTGACAGAACATTGAAAATCAACTATGATAGAAAAAATAAAAATCTTTAAAAAAAGACAAAATTACAAAGATTAAGAAATTTGGAAAAATAAATTTGCAGTAATATAACACTTGAAGGGTTAGAACCTTTATTGTAAAAGGAGATTTTGTATTCTGATGAAGAAAGAAGCAAATATTCTAACAGAAAAATAAGCAATGAATATGAACATAGGATTCACCAAAAAAAAAAGAAAAAAGAAATACAATTAGGCAATTAACATGCAAAACATTCAACTGAATAAGAATCAAAGGAGTGAAAGAGAAAGGCCAATACTCACTTATCTAGAGGGTGTAGGCCTGGGGCGCTCCCTATACCAGTCATTCTTGTAAGTGACCATGACCTTTCATGGGGCAATTTTTCAGCATGCATCAGAAACCGTAAACTATGTACACTCTTTGACCAGCAGTTCTACTCCCAGGAATTTATTCTTAGGAAATAATTCAGAGGGACTAGCAATGTACCACAATTCATACTGCAATCTTAATTATAATAGGAAAAAACTAATAGGAAATAACCTAAATCTAGGAAATTTGATTAAATAAATGTTAGGGTAGCATACAAAAGAATAATATAATTATCAAAACAGAAATAAAATATTTTCTAATTCATTGACATGAAAAGATCTCTACATCATACTGTCAAATTGTAAAAAGTTTCAAGACAGTCTGTTTCAAATGAGCTCAGGTACACGATGAGAGGAGGTATTATTTAGTGGGTCAAGGCCAAGTCTTCAGCATCAGACAGACTTGCACTCAAAGCTCTGAGATCTGCAACTAATTGGCTGTGGAAACTTGGACACATAATATCACCTCCCTAAGCCTTAGTTTCTCATCTGTATATTCAGGATAATAACATTATCTACCCCTGTTGTGAAAATTAAAAGAATATCACTTAAGCAAAGTTATCAGTAATGGTAAAGGAAATTTTCTAAAAAAATTACTAAAATTTTGGAGTTCCCATCACGGCTCAGTAGTTAACAAATCTGACCAGGAACCATGAGGTTGCGGGTTTGATCCCTGCCCTTGCTCAGTGGATTAAGGATCCGGCATTGTTGTGAGCTGTGGTGTAGGTCTCAGACTCTGCTCAGATCCCATGTCACTGTGGCTGTGGTGTAGGCCAGCAGCTACAACTCCGATTAGACCCATAGCCTGGGAACTTCCATATGCCACAGATGTGGCCCTAAAAAAAGATAAAAGACAAAAAAAAAAAAATTACTAAAATTTTAATAATGGTTGCCTTTGGAGAATGGGTTTTTGTGTGATTTATGTCTTCTTTTATACTTTTCAGTATTTGACTATATATATATATATACACATACACACATATTTATATATATGAACACATTTGATTTTTACTAAAAAATTTTATTCATCATATGCCAAGAAAAATACTAAAATACACTTGTATTATTTCAAATATCACAGTGAGCATGCATTTATTTATTATTTATAGAACTTTAACAGACTCTCAGGATATAGACTAAAATATCAAAAGCAATTACTCTCTGGATGATGGAATTCTAGATGACTCATTTCCTTTGGTATAATTTTTCTCTATTTTCAGTTCTCGCAAAATGCACAGATAGTACTTGGACAATTTTATATATATATTTATATATATATCTCATAATAGAGATTATGTATCAATGTTGAAATAGTTTTACAAATAGATTACTAAGTGAAAAAAACCAAAAGCTACAAAATAAAATGTAAATAATAAGATGATTTTTGTTTTAAACTTAGGTACCTACATATAAAGAAACAGTGAAAGTGCATGCAGCAAAATATTAATAGTGCTTATCTTTAAGTGATGGAATTATAGGTAATTCTGGTTCTCTATTGTGTTTTTGTGTTTTCTTTCTTTTTTTTTTTTTTTTTTTTTGCTATTTCTTTGGCCGCTCCTGCGGCACATGGAGGCTCCCAGGCTAGGGGTCAAATCGGAGCTGTAGCCACCGGCCTACGCCAGAGCCACAGCAACGCGGGATCCGAGCTGCATCTGCAACCTACACCACAGCTCACGGCAACGCCGGATCGTCAACCCACTGAGCAAGGGCAGGGACCGAACCCGCAACCTCATGGTTCCTAGTCGGATTCGTCAACCACTACGCCACGACAGGAACTCCCTGTTTTTGTGTTTTCAAATATTCTGCATTAATCATTTATAAGTTCTATAAGGAGATAAAAATATTACTAAATAAATAAGAAAAGTTAGAAGCATATAAATGATAGAATAAGAGATTATTTGGACTAGAACCCATAGGCTTTCATGTTAGAATATCAGCTGGCAGGCTAGAACAATTATGTGGTTCCTATAACTGAAACATAAAAGGCAGTAAAAAACCAAAACCAAAACCAAAAATGTTCTCTGAATGTATGCAGGGAAAAAATTAGGTTAAAATTATGACATTCTGATACTCAAAGGCTAGGGTAAGTCCAACACCTGTGCAGGCTGCCTGCCCTCCCAAAGATCTGGACTTAAATATCACTGTGAACCAGCAAAACGAAGAATTTTAAAGTTTGGCATCTGTCTCCCCTAGGTCATTCACAGGTCTCCTTCATTCCTGGAGATTAAACAGTTTTCCAGGGTCCTAGATTCATGCTATTGCTCTTGCATTTCCAGCTCCTTCCTCCTAAATTAAGACAAGGCAGGCTCTGTTCAAGAAGGCAGACAGACTTTAATTATCTTTTTTTTGTCTTTAAATGTGGAAGTTCCAAAGCCAGAGAACAAACATGCACCACAGCTGTGACCTGAACCACAGCTCGGATCCTTAACCTGCTGCACCACCAGGGAACTCCCAGACAGATTTTATTTTAGAGAAGGCATGTGCCTCACATTTGGCTTTGCATTCCTTCAAATTCCCAGCTCCTGCTGATGACACTGTTCCAGTCCCAGAAGTGACCTCGGACCAAAGCCAGATTCTGCTGCCACCATGAGGGATGAAGCCACACGAATGTGCAGCTAAGGGTCTTTGTAGCTTCAGCCTTTTTTGCTGCCAGAAATAGTTCTCCACCTCTGCCTATTTGTAATCATCAGCTGAAGCTTTGAGTAAGATCCTATCTCAGCAAGAATCCCACCCATGAAATCCTAGACCCCTAAGTAACCACACCAGATCATATACACTTAGGCGGAAGCTGTCTGACCAGGACTCTGCATCATACAAGTGGCTACACAAGCTTCTCACCATGCAAAGAACTCTCGGGGCAAATGCCCATTCTTTATTACCAGCTCATGCTGGCCCCAAATCCTATTAGGTCTCTTGCTCAGCAGCTGGGCTAGACAATGTGGACTCCCCAGGGACGCTTGCCCTTCTGACTTCAGAATGTCCCAGACACTAATCAGAGTCGGGGAAGAGGTGACAAGATAAGAGTATTACAAGAGCTGACCAGAGCTGAGAGTCGCCAGAGATGACTGATGGGGAAAATATTCTCTCAGCCCACTTTCATTTATAATGACTTCACTTCTCCAACAGAATGTACCACAGAATCATTGTTGCTATAAATTCTCCTATTTCTTCCTATAAATTCCCTAGATTCTAGCGAATCTAGAACAAAGATTCACTTCAGAGTTCCTTCTACTTTGGAATGAAAGATGGAAACCTTGAGCTCCCCCTGGAGGAAGGAGAGTGTTAGTAAGAGTCTCCTTGAACTGTGGCTCCTGACACTCCACCCAGTTCTTAGCAGCATCCTTATTTAACCTGGTTGTTGACTTTGTCCATTTCCAGCCAAATTCTAGGTGACCTGTCTACACCTCCACGACATCTGACTGGGGCTTCCACCCTCTTTGTATTTGAGCTACTGTAGTCTAGATAATAGGAAGAGTTCATTGCCTGGCTGCGTAAACATCACAGCCTGTTTCCCAGTCCAGTCTTCCATTTTCTCCTCTAATACAAACTCTTTGTTAGTCATGTGATTCTACTGGACACCCCCCTCAATAGGTTCCTTCCTCTGTATGCTTGTTATTACTCTTCACATTACCTGAATTCTTTTCCTACCTTCAGTCCTTATTTCCTTTTGAAAATCTCTCTCATTCCTTAAAAGCCCAAGTCCCGGGCCAGCTTCCTCACATCCACCTCTGACAACCTGTAAAACCTGTTTACCAAGCACTTATGTACGCTGCTTTGTATTTTAGTTATCTCCGTACAGCTTATCTACTGTATCCAACCAAATGTATAACATGGTGTCTAGAGAGCAGAAAATAATCCTTCGATAAATGTTGAATTAATTTCCTTCATCCCTGTTGAAGGATGACTTCAAACATCCCATTCTCAAAGAACAGAGATAACTGCACTGTTAAGAAAGAAAGAAAGAAAGAAAGAAAGAAAGAAAGAAAGAAAGAAAGAAAGAAAGAAAGAAAGAAAAAGGGAGAGAAGGGAGAAGGAAGAGAAAAGGGATGAGAAGGTAAATGTCCTGCAAATCTCAGCCTGCTGCAGAAAAAGCATTGGACGGAGAATCAGGGACCTGGGCTCTAGCCCCTCATGGCTGTTAATGAACCACAAATCTACCCTACTAACGTCCTCTAAACTAGCCTCTAAAGAATCAGGGCAGTGGTTATATGAACTCTGAAGTTTATAACTATGCTGAAATTGTAAGACCATCTCCCTATCTAGGTACATGGATAGCTGATTAAACAAGATACCATTCAGACTCACCTACCACAGAGCCTCCTTTGTTCACACATAACAGGAATGACCTTTAACACTCTCAATTTTAAGAAAGGGAAAAATTTGCTTTTATCCACTGAGGATGGGAGCATATAGGAATATATATCTGATAATGCAGTAATAAAGAACTGTGCAACTTGTTCAATTGGAAATATTGCTGAAACATTTGTCTTCCCCTCTGGATATTTCTTTATGGAAGAACGTTCAGTGGTTGGGTCTCTCATTAGGCTGAGATTGTTTTATTATCATTTTTTCCTCTAGGTCTTGCCATATGTCATTTTCGGTAGAAGATTCCATTTCAGCTAATAAAGAGAAACTGAAAAAGAGCTATGCCAAAACAAATTCTTAGTCAACCTCGTCATAGTCTGGGAAGATGTGGAAAATCATTTGACAAGATTCTAAATGGTAAGCAAGAAAAGAGGAGGGTAACACTTGGAAGCCAATAAAAAACGGGAAAGGATTTGAATAAGGTATGCCAGGAAAATAACAGATTCCAGAGAATTCAACTACGTGTCTGGAACATAGGACAGTTGTAGAAGTTCAGATTAATACATGTAGGAACCCCTCATTTAAGGATTTTAGAGAAATGAAGAGTTCAACCTATGGGCCTTTTAGAGATCACTGAAGTTTGGTCTTTTTTATTTCTAAAAAAGTAGATTAAATTTCAATATTTTATTTTCCTGACTTAAGAGAAGTCCCGACTACCCACAGTCCTGTCTTTTTTACGTGACGTTCTTTCAGTCATCTGTGCCACTGTGGATGGTATTCTCTCCTCCTGGCGTCCGCCTTTCCCTCTTATCCTTCAAAACCCATTTTAAATCTCTGTGAGAACATCCCAGACTCCAGTCCGCAAAGCATGTTCTCTCACTGTTGTCCAACAGTCTTGGCTCAACGCTCTATTATTTTCATAATCCCTGGGGCCCTGGCTGGGTGAAGGCAGGTGCACCCAGTTGGGATCAGCATGGAAAGTGAGAAAGAAACTGATTAGTACAGCAGAATTCAATTCTGAGAAGTCAGGGGCCTTTCTTTACTGAGCATCTAATGCACACTATTATCTGTTGTTTTTTAAACCTTATGAAATGTTTTCTCCTGATGCTGTTCTGAGAGTCTTTTGAGTGGCTCTTCATAGAAGCCGAGTTGTGGGGGAAAAAAATCTAGAAGAGGAAGGTACTGAACTAGAAGGGTGGATGGAGAACCCTCAGTTTCAGAAGTCTTCATAGGAAACAAAGTCTAAGTTTACCCGCTCCTGAATGTTCACTTAGTCATCCTCCTACATTCTTCAGATTTCAGCTTCCTCAGGAGAGTGTTTCATGCTCTTTCTGATTACAACAATCACAGTATCTCACCCCTCTCCTTTACAGCATTTACCATAATTGCAAATCTATCTGGATACGAGATTCTTTGATGGGCATCTGTTTCTACCACTAGGCTCACGAGAGTAGGGATTCATATCTGGTTTTGCTCATCCTTGTACCCTAGATCCTAGCATAGAGTCTGAAACATAATGGGATTTCAATATTTGTAGCATAAACAAATATTGTTGTATGAAACGCAATAGGGTAAAGGAGGTTGAAGCATAGATTTAGAGGGACTGCTTGGGAGTTCCCATCATGGCTCGGCAGAAACAAATCTGACTAGCATCCCTGAGGATGCAGGTTCAATCCCTGGCCTCGCTCAGTGGATTAAGGATCTGGTGTTGCCGTGAGCTGTGGTGCAGATCACAGACACGGCTCAGATCTGGCATTGCTGCGACTGAGGCATAGACTGGCAGCTGCAGCTCTGATTTGACCCCTAGCCCAGGAACCTCCATATGCCGAAAGGTGCGGCCCTAAAAAGGAGAATAAGATAAAATAAGATAAGATAAAAGATAAGATAAGATAAGATAAAGGGACTTCTAAGAGTAACTTAGCGCGGTGCTAGTAATCAATGAGAGAATCTTAAAGGTATGTGGACTTGGTGAGAGGGCACCAGAAGATTCTTCCTGACTATTTATGTCATGTCTTTTCCAACTCTCTGACACCAACTGAGAGTCCAACAATCCAGTTCAACTCTGACCCTATCTACCTGGAGTTAGCATCAGATTTCATAAGTTAAAGGGCTCACTCACACAAAGCTGGCCCCACTATCAGATGCCAATTGCAAGTCCCAGGTCACTCGTGCTTTTGACCCTTTGGATATAAATCAGGACTACCATCACCTCCTCCTCAGGTTTGAGATTTTGCTAAAATGGCTTGCAGAACTTAGAAGACACTTTACTTACATTTGCTGGTTTGTTTGTTTTTTGGGTTTTGTGGTTTATTGTTTTTTTTTTTTTTTTTTTTGTCTTCTTAAGGCTGCACCCATGGCATATGGAAGTTACGAGGCTAGGGGTCTAATCAGAGCTGCAGTTGCCAGCCACAGCCACAGCAATGCCAGATCCAAGCTGCATCTGTGACCTATACCACAACTCACGGCAATGCCGGATCCTTAACCCACTGGTCGAGGCCAGGGATTGAACCCAAGTCCTCATGGATGCCAGTCGGGTTCGTTACCACTGAGCCATGATGGGAACTCCTGCTGGTTTATTATAAAGTATATAAGGGAACAGCCAGATGAAAAAGTACGTTGGGTGAGGTCCAGAAGGGTCCCAGTGCAGGAGGTTTTGTCCTTGTGGAGTTGGGGTTTGCCACCCTCCCATCATCTTGATGTGCTTGCCACCCTGGAAGCTCTCCAGACCCTCCCCACCTCCATTTAGGGGTTTTCATGAAGGTTTCATTTCATGGGCATGATGGATTAAACCATTGGCCATTGGTGATTAAACTCAATCTCCAGCCACTTTCCCTTCCCAGGAGTTGAGGCTGAAAGTTTCATGCTTCCAGTCAAGGTTTGGTCTCTCTGGACACTAGCCCCCATCCTGAAGCTATCTAGAGGCTTGCCAAGAGTGGCCTCATTAAAATACTCTCCTATCACTCTTATCACTCGGGAAATTCCAAGGGTCTTAGGAGCTGTGCCAGGAACTGGGGATAAAAACAAATATTGTTCTATGATACCCCAGGGAGGAAATTAATTAAGGGCATAAATTTAAGGGTATGTGCAGCTAATAAGTAGTTTGTAATGATGATGCCGACAATGTTGTTAGCTGAGGTTTCAAAGGTAATAATAAGTCATTAGGTTACACTTGGATCTCATTGTAATTTATTTCTCACTAACTTCTTCACTAGGGAAATTAATGACATCAGCATGTCTTCAGTCAGTAATTATAGTGCTCCCCTCCTCACTTCATCTAGCCTCTTTTACTCTGAGTCATTTATCTGATAATTAGATGATACAGACACTCATGAGAATGTGTGGCTGAATTAAATATTCTGGCACCGTGATAGCTTTTCTAGGAAGAGAAGGGTGGATGACTTTTAACAATCTCAGGCCCCCACATAATACTTAATGAGTTTAGATCAAAACTTTCTTTACTTCTCCTATGCTCCAATACTTAATACATATAAAAAAAAAACTTGCCAGTACAAATTGATAATTTAAGAGAATAAATGCGACCTTGTCAATCTACATACTGCTGCTCAAAATTGTTGCTGGCAGGGTAATGGAAAGCATATCATATACAATACACAGATGAAGACATTGTCATTCATTCCTTGAAATATTTATTCAATGCTTTCTATATGCCTGACATGAGCCCTGTGGGAGTCCTCTATGATAAAGTGAAAACAGGAGACCTATAGGATGGGATGTGAACTCAACATACAATCTGTCCTCAAAAAGCCCTCAATTTTTTTTTTTTTTTTTTTTTTTTTTTTTTGCTTTTTAGTGCTCCACCCATGGCTTATGGAAGTTCCCAAGCTAGGGGTCTAACTGCAGCTACAACTGCCAGCCTATGCCACAAGCCACAGCAACCCCAGATCTAAGCCACATCTGCAGCCTACACCACAGCTCACAGCAAAGCCAGATCCTTAACCCACTGAGTAAGGCCAGGGATTGAACCCATAACCTTATGGTTCCTAGTTGGATTCATTTCTGCCTCAGCATGATAGAAACTCCTGCTGCCACTCTTACTGGAACAAAACCTTAGAACAAAATCTATAATTAAATAGTAAGAAAAAGAAGCAGCCTACAAAAATATGGGGAAAAGGCAACCAAATCAGACTGGAGATTGGGAAAGATTTCCTAGCAATTTAAGTTTTGAAGGATGAGCTAAATAAAAAGAGTAAGGTAGGAAAGAGAGGACATTTTATTTTTTATTTTTTGGCCTTGCCAGCAGCATGCATAAGTTCCAGAGCAAGAGATCGAACCCAAGCCACAGCAGTGACAATGCCAAGTTCTTAACCACAGGCCACCAAGGAACTCAAGGAGAGGGTATTTTAAGGAAAAGGAAACAGATACATGAAAGAACTTAATCAGTAAACCACATTTCAGGATAGGTCTTAAAAATATTCAGTTTGGAAGTTCCCATATGGTGCAGTGGGTTAAGGATCTGGTGTTGCTGCAGCTGTGGCACAGGTCACCACTGTGGTGCAGGTTCAATCCGTGGCCCGAGAACTTTCACATGCCACAGGTATGGCCCCAAAACCTCAAAAAACAAACCCAAACAACCGTTCATTTTATGCACATGAATAAATACAAAGCTCTGTTCCTAAGCAAAAGTGCATCAACTCTTTCATATATGTCAGAAGGAGTCAGGGGACAAGTTGAGGTCATTTTAGTCCTAATCATGTGACCATTGAGTTATTCCTTAAAGTATTTCCATTAACTCCTTAATTGGCAGGAAGGCAAATTCAAATGGCTACCACGAGTTAAGCTGGCAGGGCAGGGACTGAGGTGAGCTGGTGTGAGGGGAACTGCGTCCATCGACATGGGTGGGCAGCCTGTGACGTCAGCTGATCACACCACACCAGAGTGTAGCCTTGGTGCTGCCTTGCCGTTCCTCTCAAGGCAAACCAGAAACCTCCTACAATTTTGAAATGCAGGTAGCTAATTCAATATTTTAAAATGTTTTGCAGGCCAAACAAACGACTAACGCAGGCCATATGCGGTCTGCTGACTACCACTTTGGGACCTGTGATCTTTGTATACTTGCTGTGTTTGCTCTTAGTTTCCAATTTTTTGCAAAAACAACAAATGGCATTAACCCTTCATGTTCAGTAAGAACAAACGCAGTCACAGTTCCACTGCTGAGCAACTCCCTAGAAAGGGGAGATCAATATCCTATGCCTAAAGAAAGTTAATTCTGGACAAAGACTGGCATTGATTTAGAACACAAAGGCTGAGTGAACACGGTAAAAATGCTGCTGCGAGAACTTTTGACACAGCCACAGTTAGGTTCCATAGTTTAAGGACATTATAGCTTCCAAAGAGTTTCCTACACTTGCAGCCATCACCAAGGAGGGGAATTACCTCTCTCCGTATATGTTCAATGTAGTAGAAACCAGCCCATAGGAAAAGAAAACTGATCATTAGAAGGTAGGAGAGGGAGTTCCCATCATGGCTCAGCAGAAACGAAATCTGACTAGTATCCATGAGGACACAGGTTCGATTCCTGACCTCACTCAGTGGATTAATGATCCGGCATTGCTGTGAGCTGTGGTGTAGGTCACAGACATGGCTTGGATCCCGAGTTGCTGTGGCTGTGGCATAGACCAGTGGTTGCAGCTCTGATTCAACCCCTAGCCTAAGAACTTCCATATGCAGTGTGTGCGGCCCTAAAAAGAAAAAAAAAGAAGGTAGGAGAAATAGACATGTTTGGTTTGTGACTTTAAAGATAAACTATTTTTTTAAAAAAAGCAATAATTATAAAGCTTTAAAAATTCAAATAGTTTTAGGAGTTCCCATCGTGGCGCAGAGGACATGAATCCAATTAGGAACCATGAGGTTGCGTTTCCCATCTCTGGTCTCACTCAGTTCATTAAGGATCCAGCATTGCCGTGAGCTGTGGTTTAGGTCACAGACGTGGCTTGGATCTGGCACTGCTGTGGCTGTGGTGTAGGCTGACAGCTACAGTTCCGACTGGACCCCTAGCCTGGGAACCTCCATAAGGCGTGGGTGCAGCTCTAAAAAGACAAAAAAAAATTTTTAATTAAAAAATAAATAAAAATTCAAATAGTTTTAAAAGATATTCAGTAGCAAACAAGTCTTCCTTTCACCCTAGACCCCCAATTCTCCTGCTGAGAAGTGACCACTATTAAGAATTTCTTATATTTCCTTTCATATGAATAAGCACATATTACACCACTTATTTCTGCAACCTTTTCCCATTTAATGTATTTTGAAGATTGTTCTATATTAATTCATATAGATACACCTTGTTCATTTTAAAAGTTACATGTAAAAATATGCCATAATTTATATAATCAATACTCCATTGATGAATTTATATTGTTATCTTTTCCAACATAAACAATAAATCTTTCTGCTTTGAAATCTTCAAAGAATCTTTTTGGTGAAACTGCATCCTAGGCTTACAAGCTTAAACATCTCTTAGTCCTTTTTGTTTTTTTTTTAATGGCTGCATCTATAGCGTATGGAAGTTCCTAAGCCAGGGACTGAATCCAAGCCACAGCTACAACCTATACTGAAGCTGCAGCAACACCAAATACTTAAACCCACTGTGCCAGACTGGGGGGATGGAACCCTAGCCTCCGTAGCCACTGAAGCTGTATTCTTTCTTCTTTCTTTTTAGGGTCACACCTGTGGCATATGGAAGTTCCTGGGCTAAAGGTTGAATTGGAGCTGTAGCTGCCAGCCAGCCTACTCCACAGCCAAAGCAACACCGGATCGAACTATATCTGTGACCTACACTGCAGAATGTGGCAATGCCAGATGCTTAACCCACTGATCGAGGCCAAGGATCAGACCTGCAGCCTCATGGACACTATGTTGGGTTCTTAACCCTCTGAGCCATGATGGTGACCCCTCTATTAGTCCTTTTGATTTGGGGAACAAGTGAACCTAAGGACAGCCATTTGAAAATGAACCTGTTCATAGGTAGAGAAGATCTGTGTCCAGAAAGAGGGTAAATGTGGCAGTATGATTAGCTACAAAACTAAATTCTCGCTGGTTTTAAGCAGAATGGCAATGACATGATTATGTTTTAGAAACTTACTGTGACAACGATGAGGAGAATAGATTAGAGTGGAACCAGAAAAGAAGTAGGGAGACCAGACAGAGAACTACTTAAGAAACCCAGGAAATAATTTATGAGTATTTTAATGAAGTGAAGGCAGTGGAATGAAGAGGAGGGATATGATACTAGAGAACTACTAAGGGAATAAAAGCTACAGTACTTTGGACTGTTTGGACAGGGATGTGATTGAACGGGCAGAATGTAGGATGAATACCAGGCTTCTGGATTGGCCCACTTAGTGGATGCTATTAGTCACTAAGACAAAATGAGCAAGTCCAGGGAGAAAGATATATGGTGAGTTTTGAACACTTGACCTTGACCTTCTGGGGCATGTGGGTGATTACATCCAGGAATACACTGGTCTGAAGCTCAACAGCACTACATACCAATTGCAGTCATCAGCGTATATTCCACAGCTGAAGCTATAAGAATAGAACAGGTGACCTGAGGGTTACATATTCATTGACAGAACAAAAGGAAGAGATGTCGGTACCTTAAGGAAAAGAGTCATTTAGGCGGTAGGTGGAAGGAAAGGAGCCAAGGAAAGAAAGAAAAAAAGCCCTTTAATGGGCATTCAACAATTTTTTAAAGATGACATAAAATAGGATTCAAATAATTTTTTCTTATTTCAAACTTCAAGTTCACAACAACCCCCAGATATTTAAAGCAGACATTATTATCAAAGTCCCACTTTATGGGCAACTGAAGCTCATGTAGATGGCTAGCCCAAGGTTTCAGTTTTTAATAGCAGAGCTGGAACTATAACCCAAGTCTTCCCAAGTTCCACAGGTCTTCATTCTGCCATCCTGATTACCAACTGCTCATAATTCACATCATGATTTACTGACTAGCAAAACCAAGAAAGCAGAAATGGGAGATGAGGCCAGTGCCCTCGGCCTCCCTCAACACCCCCTATCCCCATGAGGAAATTAAAGCTCAGAGAAATTTGAAACAACACCTTACCTTAAAACTCCAATTCTTACCTGAAACATCAATTCTTTAGCATTAACAAGCAAAAGAACATTAACGGTTTGTATAAAGACACATGTGCTCAGAACTTTCTTTCTTTCTTTCTTTCTTTTTTTTTTTTTTTTTTTTTTTTTTTGCTTTTAGGGCCGCACTTGTGGCATATGGAGGCTCCCAGGCTAGGGGTTGAATCAGAGCTACAGCCTCCAGCCTACACCACAGGCACAGCAACACGGGATCCGAGGCTCGTCTGTGACCTACACCACAGTTCACGGCAACTTCAGATCCTTAACCCACTGAGCAAGGCCAGGGATCAAACCTGCAACTTCATGGTTCCTAGTCAGATTTGTTTCCAATGCACCACGATGGGAACGCCCCCAGAACTTTCTTAATAAAAGTATCAGAAAAGTGTCTTTTTTGTACTACAATAAGTAGACAGCAAACTACCGGACTTCTTAAGGCCTTGCTCTACCCCATACCATGGTCTCTATTTTATGCAAAGGTACTGGCTGTGGGACATCATCTATGTGGTTTTCACTAGCATGACATGATTGAGTGTTACAGATAAGTAAACCACCTCCTTCATAAAGGTATTAACATGACATTATTATTATGGGCCTGCAAAAGCTTAGAAATGTTTTCACTATAATCCATCCTGTGACAGTGAAACCTGTTTCACTGGAATCTGACTTGAAAGAGCACATCAAGTTTCAACACAAATCTTTTGGAAAGAGTACATTTCTTCTGATATGAACAAAGACTTTTTAAAACTTGATATACATATTATAAAACCTAGTTTTGCAAGCGTATTGCAATTGGGTAGATTCCAAACGCAGGTTTGAACATGATTAGTTCAAGGTCTTTTTACTTACATGGATTAGTCAGCCTGTGAAAGAGGCCTCTGCCCAGAAGCTCCAACCTGTAAAAGTGGTTTCAGTTAGTCTAATGCTGTTCTCACCTGGTTAAAAAAAGTCTTTCAGTTCTTGTGATAACAACGTTAGGAGCTTGCCTCCCTTCAAAGCTCTAAAGAAGTCAATATAGAGTAGTAAGTAAGATAATATTGATTTTGTCCATTCAGAAAACATTTATTGAGCGTGAAGTCACTGTGGATATCAAGATGGATCAGAAATGGATTCTGCCCACAAATACTTTAGCCTGGGGTGTGGATGTGGCACAGCTAATTAGTGGCATTACGGCTGACATCTCTGTTGAGAACTTAAGTACAGCATTTTGTGTTGTGGATCCACATTGATCTTTAGGGTACAGACCCATAAACAGGTGGTGTTGGGCTGCATCCCACAGGGCCAGCTCCAAGACAGAAGAAAGAGCCTGGAGTCAGCAATAAAGACATCAGTGATTTAGCCGGTAGAGGGAGCTTACATGCCTGAAACAAGGTCCTGGAGGGACATCCCACTGTGTGCAGCGGCTGGCGGGCAGGACATGCTGGCAGTCTTGGCTCCTAGGGGGTTGGAGAGGATACCAGTTATAGGGGGCATTGACTGCTGGTGGGCTCCTCGGTTACCAGGGAAACTAGCAAACTGGCATGGCCCCCAGCACACCTTTTATAAGCTATCAAGGTGGACAAAGTTAGAACAATCATTAGCTGGGCCTAGGGCAAGCAAGCAGGAAGGTCAGTCACTGGTCAAGCAGGGTGTAGGTGAAGCAGGCACCGGTCGAGTGGGGGATGTACAGAGAGCAAGAGAAGAGCCATCTTGGGTGGCCTGACCATAGAGGTGACATGTGGCAAAGCTGGCATTCTGGTATAAAAGTTGAAAAGTTTGGTTGGTATTTTCTCATTGTTTTCACTACTCCTCCTGTTTGCAGCAGAGGGATCTTTCTTGGCAATTCTGGCAACCCTTCCAGGATCTGGCCCTTAAGAGATTACAGACCTTTTAGTCATCAGATGGTAACCCATCTCCACTGAGAGTGTTAACTGGTACAACTTTGCCACAGTAACATGTAACTTTGAATGAATGATTTAGCTTCCTGCCGCTTTCCCTCGCCTAAGAAACAATCAGATAAGGATAAAACATATACATGCATCTATATGAAAAGATCACAAACAATTTAAATGTCAAACAAGCAGGGTGTGGTTAAATAAATTATGGAAATCTTTATGATGTAATACTATACAGCCATTAAAATGATGCTTCAGGAAAACAAAGGAAAATATTCTATATGCTGTTGTAAAAACTGCTTACAAAACTGTAACATGGTAACAATTACATTGTGTGTATATTAATGTTAGTGTGTATACAGAGAAAGATTAGAAAACCAGAAAGACTCAAATATTAATAGTGGTTATCTCTGGGTGGTGAGAATATAACAGAGTTTTCTTCTTGGTGGTTTCCTTGTATTTTCCAAATTATCCAAATTGTACACATATTTTTTGCAGTATTTAAAACAAATATATTTTCAAAAAGAAGGCCCCCAAAGTGGCCTAGCTCTTCCTATTCTATAGCTCTTTTTTTTTCTTTTTTTTTTTTTTTTTTTGGTCTTTTTGCCATTTCTCGGGCTGCTCCCGCAGCATATGGAGTTTCCCAGGCTAGGGGTCTAATCGGAGCTGTAGCCACTGGCCTACGCCAGAGCCACAGCAACGTGGGATCCGAGCCACGTCTGCAACCTACACCACAGCTCATGGCAACGTCGGATCCTTAACCCACTGAGCAAGGCCAGGGATCAAACCCGCAACCTCATGGTTCCTAGTTGGATTCGTTAACCACTGCGCCAGGATAGGAACTCCTGTATCTCATTTTGACAAAGAAGTTTCACCAAACTCCCCAAAGGCTGGAATGGAAGGCTATTTTCGCGATTCCAACTGTGCCAACTCAAAACATTACTCACAGAACTTGTATCTAGAGGCAAAGGAAAGAGTCACTTCCCATTCTGTCTGGGACACACTCACCAGGAGCTGCAGGGAGACTGTGACATCTTTTTTCGTTCAGAAGTTTTAAATTATGGTTTCCCTGGGGCCTCATGAGTAATGCCGACGTCTTTTCCATCTCTTCAGTATTCTAGGTGGCCATGCACAAATAGGATTGTTGATGGCCTTCAGGGGCGCTCCGTGAGTTATGGGAGAGGCGGGCAAAATAGGCCCTGTTTGGAGACAGGACATCATATCACTCAAGAATTCAGACTCTGGGAGTTCCCATCGTGGCGCAGTGGAGACGAATCCGACTAGGAACTATGAGGTTGTGGGTTTGATCCCTGGCCTTGCTCAGTGGGTTAAGGATCCAGCGTTGCTGTGAGCTGTGATGTAGGTCGCAGACACCGTTTGGATCCTGCGTTGCTGTGGCTGTGGTGTAGGCCGCTGGCTACAGCTGATTTGACCCCTAGCCTGGGAACCTCCATATGCTGTGGGAGCGGCCCTAGAAAAGGCAAAAAGACACACACACAAAAAAATTTAGACTCTGCAGTCAAACAGACCTTAGTTAGAACACCAACACCAAAATGTACTAATTGTGTGACCTTGGGGATATATTATTTAATCTCTTTTTGTCTCACTTTTTTTTAATGGTGTACCACCTTTGTTTATTTTCAATTTCTTCATCTGTCAATTAAACATAATAAAATCTACCTATAAAGTAATATCTACCTAAATAATAATTTTTCTATGAAGACTAAAAGTGATAATGCATGTTAGATACGTAACACAATGCTGGCACAGAGTAAGTAATCAACAAATACAAGCTGTTACAGTACTTTGATAAGCACAATAAAGGGATAAATATAAGGGTCATGGGAGAGCTAAAGGCACAATTACACCTGGCTGAGAAGATCACAAAAATATTTGTAGAAGGAGAAAATTTAGATATTGTAAAATGTGGGATTATGTCATTTAAGGTGACGGCATTGTACAAGTGAAGAGGTTAGGAAGCTATAGAAAACAAGTGTTGAACAGTTTTTCTAGAGCGTAACATGTAGGAAGAAGTTTTTAGGAAACAAGAATGCTGAGTAAAGAAGTTTAGTCTTAGCATATGGATAATAAGGACATGTTTCATCTATTTGTCCTAACTCATCCCCAAATAATTTTTGTGATATTACACAGAAAACTCTTTTAGCAATTCACCTGAGCATTTGCTGAAGTACCCCCATCTACCCATCTCATGACCCTCTAATTGTCTATTTAAAACCAAGTTTTAGCCATTGGTAGGCCAAAGAATCTCTTGGCCAAAACATAAAGGGGTCTCCTGGGACAGAAGAAAAAACCAGAAATAGCAGAGTAAAAGAAAGCATGATCCTGGGAGTTCCTGTCGTGGCTCAGTGGTTAACGAATCTGACTAGGAACCATGAGGTTGCAGGTTTGATCCCTGGCCTTGCTCAGTGGGTTAAGGATCCAGTGGTGCCGTGAGCTGTGGTGTAGGTTGCAGACGCAGCTTGGATCCTGTGTTGCTGTGGCTGTGGCGTAAGCCAGTGGCTACAGCTGTGATTCGACCCCTAGCCTGGGAACCTCCATATGCTGCGGGAGCGGCCCAAGAAATGGCAAAAAGACAAAAAAAAAAAAACCAAAACAGAAAGCATGATCCTTTCACATTATGGCTTTATAGACACTTTAAGGCATCAAGGGCTACGAAAAAAGCGAAGTCATGCTTGGCCCTGATGAACTGGATCATCTCCAGGATAAACACTTAAATGACATTTAAAAAATAGATGCAAGAGTTCCTGTTGTGGCTCAGTGGGTTAGGAACCCATCATAGTGTCCATAAGGATGTGAGTTTGATCCCTGGCCTGCCTCAGTGGGTTAAGGATCCAGTGTTGCCAAAAGGTGCAACTCAGATCCAGTGTTGCAATAGCTGTGGTGTGGGCCTGCAGCTGCAGCTCCAATTTGACCCCTAGCCAGGGGACTTCTGTATGCTGTAGGTGCAGCCAAATAAATAAATAAATAAAAGAAAAATCTTTGTGACCTTGAGGTAGAACTTCTCAGAGAACAGGAAAAAGAATAAATCATTTAAAAATTGATAATTTGAACTTTATCAAAATTCAAACTTTTTGCAATTTAAGAGACATAATTAAGAAAGCGACAAGACAATTATAGACTAGAGAGAACATTTTGTACATAGCAGGCAAAGGACTTGTACACAGGATGTATAAAAAATTCTTATCACTCAAAAGAAAAGCAAACAACTCTTAAAAATGGACAGACACCTCATCAAAGAAGATTATGTATATAACCACTGTGTTCAACATCATTACTCACCAGAAAAATGTGCATTAAAACCATAATAAGATACCACTACATATCCACCAAATTAATAAGAATGACAATGTCAAGGGCTGGGAAGGATATAGAGGAAAACTGAACTCTCATGTATTGCTGGTGGTAATAAAAAAATATGGTACAGCCACTGGAAGTGATTTGATAGTTTCTTACAAAGAATAAACATTCATTTGCCATATGAATGGAGAATTCCATTCCTAAGCATTCACCCAAGAAAAACTGAAACGTATGTCCACACAAAAGCTTGTCTATAAATATTCATAGAAGTCTTATTCATAACAGCTCCAAACTATAACCAACCCAATTGTCTATTAACAGGAAAACGGATAAACAAATTATTTTATACCTGTACAAGGAAATACTTACTCCACAATAAGAAGGAAAAAACTACATACGCATGCAACAACATGGATGAATATTAAGAAGTAAGTTTAAGAGTACATACTGTGTGACTCCGTTGATACAAAATTTTAGGAGTTCCCATCATGGCTCAGTGAAAACGAATCTGACCAGCATACATGAGGATGCAGATTCGATCCCTGGCCTTGCCCAGGGGATTAAGGATCGGGCATTGCAGTAAGCTGTGGTATAGTTCATAGATGCAGCTAGGATTTGGCATTGCTGTGGCCGTGGCATAAGTCAGCAGCTACAGTTCCAGTTCAACCCCTAGCCTGGAAACCTCCATGTGCTATGGGTTCAGCCCTAAAAATCCAAAAAAAAAAAAAAAAAAATTCTAATGAAAGCAAACTGATCTACAGCAACAGGAAAGAAGTTAGTGTTTGCATGGGATAGAGAAGATGGGCAAGTGACTGCAGAGGGGGGCTAGGGAACTTCCGGGATGATGGAAATGTTCCACGTCTTGGTGGCAGGGGTTACATGCAACTGTATATTTTAAATGAATGCAGCTTATTGTATATAAATTATGCCCCAATAAAACATGAGTGAGACTATGCATGCCAGGTGCAATGCGAAGGACTGGTGGAACACACAGATGATAAAATATTACTGCTTCCTAGGCTTCACAGTAGAAAATGATATATGCATGGTGTTCAGTAAAGGCAAAAGTTTTCTTTATGCTGCCCCTCATAATTCACCTAACAAATATTTTCTAAAGTCCTATTAGATGCGAGGCATTTGGCTCAAAGTGAGGAGTACAAAGACAGGCAAGCAACCTTCACAAGGTCCCTGACCTTAGAGCGCCTCCGGTTGCCAGGGAGATGGCAAAGTCAACTACAAGAGCCAATGATGATTTCTGCGACTGAGAGAACATAGGATGTCAGTGAAGTGCGTTTGTGTGGTTAGCAATGACTTCCTGGAACAAGTAATATTGAAGCTCACATCCAAAGAGTAAGTTTTAGTTAATAAAAGTAAAGCTGTCACCCCAGAAATGCCCCCTCTCAGTTTGAACAGCGACATCCAATATGTTCACGTATGCTGTTTTGGATGAAGGCTTCCACAATTAACCAGTTTTTCAAAGTTTTTCCAAACTGGGGGTAATGTATCCATATTTTCAGTTTAATACCAAAAATATACTTGTGTGGGAGTTCCCATTGTGGCACAGTGGTTAACGAATCCGACTAGGAACCATGAGGTTGCGGGTTCGATCCCTGGCCCTCTTCAGTGGGTGAAGGATCTGGTGTTGCCGTGAGCTGTGGTGTGGGTCGAAGACGCGGCTTGGATCCCGTGTTGCTGTGGCTCTGGTGTAGGCTGGCAGCTACAGCTCCGATCGGACCCCTAGCCTGGGAATCTCCATATGCCGCGGCAGCGGCCCAAGAAATGGCAAAAAGACAAAAAAAAAAAAAAAACCAAAAAACAAAAAAACAAAAACATGTGTGTTAACCAAAACCCTAGTAGTTTCATGACTGACATTCTTACCCAACTATGCAGCTAGGATCTGGTGTTGAGTATTTTAACAAGAGTATAACAAGTTATAGCTTGTTATACTCTTTAGAGTTTATACTTTAAACCTTGTTTTACATAGTGTAATTATGGATTTATACATTTACTGTGAAATAATCTGATGCAATTAATTACACTGTCAAATCAGGAAAAAAAAACAGAAAAAATAATAGTCTACATATAAATATGGTAAAAGTAGTCTTACTAAATCTAGTCTCTCCTCTAAAAGAGAGTAGGGGACAGTTCTGGAGTTTCCTGGTGGCCTCATTGTTAAGGGTCCAGAATTATCACTGCTATGGTCCGGACACTTCTACAGTCGAGGGGTGTGGCCAAAAAAATTAAAAAAAAATAAAGTAGTTCTTAGTGAAGAGTGTTTTCCCCACCCCAGGGTGTTTGGAAATCCGAGGGATAGTTTCGTGGTTGTCACAGTGATTGGAAAAGCTATTTGCAATCGGAAATTAAGGCCAGGGATGCTAAATGCCCAGCAATGCTCAGAGCCATCCCTCACATATAGAAATTACTCTGCCTTCATTGCTAATAGCTTCCA
This sequence comes from Sus scrofa, assembly GCF_054392235.1. Lineage (NCBI taxonomy): Eukaryota > Metazoa > Chordata > Mammalia > Artiodactyla > Suidae > Sus > Sus scrofa. Next base: position 20,138,774 of record NC_139391.1, read on the forward strand.
AATTAAGAAATACCATCCGAAGGTCTCCAATGGCCTTTCCAGATCTAAAAGTTTGTTATTCAATTCTATTATTCATTTGAACTGGTATTGCTTTAGTATTCTAAATGTCAAATATAACAAGCAGACAGCATCAGCCAACTAGGGATCTGTGGTGATTAATTTTATGTGTCAACTTGGTTCAGCAATGGTACCCAGATATATGGCCAGACAGTATTCTGGATTAAACATGTGAGGGTGTTTTGGAGGAGATTAACATTTAAATCAGATTGTCCTCTATAATGCAGGTGGTCTTCAATCAACCAGGTGAAGGCCTGAAAAGACAAAAATTGCCCGCAAGAGAGAGGGAATTCTGCCAGCAGATGGCCTTTGAACTTGAACTACAAATTTTGAACTTTCTGGCCTTCGTAATAACAAATTCCTTAAAATGACAACATATACATAAAGACACATATATTGTTTTGGAGACCCCGCACTAAGATAGTATCCTCGTTCTTTAACATAATATTTGCAAAACATGAAGTTAAAAGAAATGACACATTTACCCTAGATATAGATAGCCATGGTCTCATTATTAAGTGCACACTTCAAGTCTTAAACATTTCAAGTGTCTGAGTTTTAGACTGTCCCTAAGCATTTTACTGAGCATGTTTTGCTCTGGACTTTTAAACTCATGGGCACTGTGAGGAGGGTAATCATATACTTCTGATCCATTTACACTTAACCCATCGAAATATCTTTTCACAGTTGTCACTCTGATCCTCCCGAATGCTTTGGCTCTCTCCAGTCTTTGTTCTAAGAACAGGAAGTCACCTTTTGCTCTCTCAAAGAAATGAAATAAAGTAAGAAATCAAGTTGGAGTAAATTCGAAATGCATGATTTGTAATTTAGTTCCTACTCCCTTTTTAAAAACATATTTATTTTTACTTATCACATCTTCATTAGGAAAAACTGCCTTGTACCTAAAATCTACTGAAGGATCTCTCTCAGACATATTTTGAAATATACACATATCTTCAAATCAAAAGCAAGTGATTTTTCTATCAAGTATATTTACATTAAGTATATTTCCTTTCTTGCCTTGGTTATATGTACCGATAATGGATTAGTGCAAATCCAGTAAATGCAAGTATCACCCATTTTGTTGTTTTTTGTTTTGTTTCCCTTTAAGTGCCTCATGTTGTTTTGCAAAGTCCATGTAATTTGATCTATGTAATTATCCTTTCAATGCAAAAACTTCCCATGTGTTGCCTTATTCCAACAAAAACAGCACTATCTGATCCAATAGATTAATACCTCTGAGATATCATACAATAACAAACCAATAAGGACACAGGAAAAAGGAAAACCAAATATTGGCAAGGAAATTAGAAATGCAATTTTGCACCTTTAAGGTGCTAACTCACATTTTTAACTTAAACATCAGGACGGTTTTGGCACTGACTTTAACTTACGGTTCATAGTGAATTTGTTAAGGCTGTCTTTCAGCCTTAACAAATTTAAAGAGTATAAATGTTTAAAAAGCTTAAGTGTTAAAAAAAAAAATCTTCCTGTTTCTCTGGCTTTGATAGCTAAACTTTTATTTCAGGATTGTACATTTATCTCTAACTTTCCAGACCCTAAGACAATGACAGTTAATTAACCTAGCAATAATTTTAGTCTATTTTTTCAGAGAATTGGGCAAATGAACTTATTGAACAATGCATCAGACAAAACCTGGTCTTCAAAAAGTAATGTACTTAGAGCTTGAAATCAAAATTGGATATATGAGTGGTTTTTTTTGGGGGGGGGAGATGAGTGAGAATTGTTTATCTGATTGCTTTTTAAATTAAAATAACCTTTTTTTCCTAATCCCAAAGTAATACATGTTTATTACCAAAAATACAGAGAAGCAGAAAGAAAGAAGTAAAGAATATACTCAGGGTCACCCTTCCAGAGCTAAACATGTTGGCAATTCAGTGGGAAGCCACGTGGTACAGAGATGAAGAACTCAGGTCCCAGAGTTAGGCTGTGGGCATTCAGACCCAGCTCTACCACATATCATCTCTATGAGCTAGTGATTTACTATCTCTCTCTCCTCTTCCTCATTTATAAAACAGAGTTGCAAGGGTTTGTGAAAATTATGAGGTAAGTCATGTAATGTCCCTGGAATTCATTGAAGCAAACTTTCAATCAATATTAACTTTCAACTTTCTGGATTCTTTTTGTCTTAACATTTTCATCTAGGGACATAGCTGGGTTTGATTCATATTTGAAAAGAGCACTGAGTGTCTCAGAAAATAGTCACTATATACACACTTGCTTTTTAGGGCTGCACCCACAGCATACAGAAGTTCCCGGGCTAGGGGTCAAATCAGAGCTACAGCTGCTGGGCTATGCCACAGTCACAGCAATGCCAGATCCAAGCTGCGTCTGCAACCCACACCACAGCTCATGGCAACATCTCTGTTTAGACCCACTGAGTGAGGCCAGGGATTGAACCTCCATCCTCATGAATACTAGTTGGGTTCATTTCTGTCATACCACGATGGGAATTTCAATCAAAATATAGTTTTTTCATACTTTTTAAAATTGTAGATAAAAATCTTGTTATTCCTAAAATCAAGCCTGGTGATTTTAAAGCACAAGAAAACTTTTATTTCAAAAAATGAAGTAAATTCATCATTCGACAATTTTTCATGCATTAACAATTGTTTCAAGCTTGTCCACACATATTGTCTCATATGATGCTCATATAAAACTTTTTTGAAAGCAAAGCACAATTAGAATTATCTGCATTTCTTGCACTAATTCTTCCCTCAGACCACTGATAGACCATTGTCAGGTCCACTTGCCCTTGAAGAATATAATTGGGGAGAAGTAAAATTTCATGTCCCCCTGATTAACATTAAAAGTTAAAAATTCCACCTGCTTCTCGTATTTTCCCTATCTTATCTAGAGATACCTTCTAGGAAATCAGCCAAACTACAAACCTGAGTCACTCTATGCCCCTCTCTTTATCGCACACATTCCAAGAATTACTGAGTCCAGTTGATTGTAGGTCTTAAATCTCTCTAGAAACAACCCTTTGCTTTCCATTTTCATTGGCACTGCCTTAGTTCAAACGTGCAGTGTTACATTAGCCTTGAAGTCCATCTCCCTGCATCCAGTCTTAGCCACTGACATCTACCAAAGGGAAAATTCTTTGAGTTCCCATTACTTACAGACTAGTGACAGTGGGCTTTTCATGATCTGGCCTTTTCACAACTAACAAGACACCTATTTATAAGCCATACATCAAGTATTAAAGTTTTACTGTGAAATATTCCTCCAAGGTGACTAAAACACAAATGTCCACTCTTCAGGGCACTCCCTTATTATCAAGGAAACCAGAAAGTTGAACTAGCAGTCAAGGCTATAACTGATCACAGTAAACTTCTTTTACCCACAATAGTATGCTTTTCTAGTGTTTGGAATACAGTATTCATGTCCACTGGGTTGTCTCTGTCTCTCGGACTCTATTAGCAGTCAGTCGTCAATAAAAATTTATTTTCTGAGCTAATTCCCCCCTCTTTATGAAGCCCTCTTACATTTATGCCAAGTCAAAATTATTCATTTCCCCTACAGCCTATCCTAGATTGGTATTTTGTGTTGGGTATTTCTACTATAGGACACATTAGTATTTTTGTTACTAAAATTACTTATGAGTTGCTTCTAGAAAGCTGCAAGTGTTAGTGATCAAAAGGACCAGCCCTTGGGTCAACAAGATATGGGTTTGAACTCTGATTCTTCTATTTACTTCCTGAGTAGCCTCTGTCTAGTCCCTTAACCTCTTTAAGCTACTGCTCCCTCATGCATAAAATGTAGATAATATAGTACTGGCTTCATAGAGTTATTAAGAGGATTAAATGACAAGCTGCATGGAAAACACTTTCACAGTACACAAGACACATGGAAAACACTTAGTAAAGTAGATCTTACAGATCATCAGTGCATTCAGCATGGCAGTGAGGAATCTTGTGTCTGGGTTGGGATCCATTATACAGCCTTGCTTTTAGTCTTGGTGGTTTATCTACATTGAAAAGCAAGAGCACTTTCTCTTTTAAAAAAGAAACAAAAAACACTTTGCCTATTATTTAGTGAACACATTTTCTAAGACAGCTAGAAATACTCATTTGGTTTACTTTTGTCTTCCCCTACCAGACTGTAAGTTACTAGAGGAGGGGCCTGATGTTTTAGTTATTTTTCAATCCTTAGCACATAGAAAGTGCCTGGCACATAGAAGGTACTTAAAAAATATGCCTACTGAATGAACAGATAAATTTCTAGAAACTGTTCATAGGATATTTCTGAATTTATCATCTAGACCAGTGGTTCTTGAAGTGTCGTTCCTGAATCAGCAGCTTAGGCACTATTTTGAGTTTGTTAGAATTGCATATGGCTCCAGTCGAAAAATGGGCAGAAGACCTAAACAGACATATCTCCAAAGAAGACATATGATGGCCAATAGGCATATGAAAAAAATGCTCAACATCACTAATTATTAGAGAAATGCATATCAAAACTACAAGGAGGTAACACCTCACACAGGTCAGAATGGCTATATTAATAAATCTACAAGGAACAAGTGCTGGTTGTAGAAAAAAGACTTCTCCTACACACTGTTAATGGGAATGCAAATTGGTACAACCACTATGGAAAACAGTATGGAGTTTCCTCAGAAAACTAAATACAGAACTACCATATGATCCAGCAATCCCATTCCTGGATATATACCCAGACAAAACTACAATTCAAAATGATACATGCACCCATATGTTCATAGTAGCACTATTCAAAATAGCCAAGACAAGGTGGATCCAAGATGACGGCAGGGATATTACTGAGTGATCTTAAAACAGTGACTGTATCCTCCAAAAAGAAAAAAAAAGAATCTGGCTTACTGTTAAGGGAAGGTGCTGCTTTTGCAGCAGGAAATAGGAATGAGGAAGGCTGTTCATTTTGGCCAAACTTCTCATGACTTGGAAACCAAGTAAAGCAAAATAATGTTGAATGGATTGGTTCATCTCTCTTAAGAGTCCTACTCCTTTCTCTTGCTCTGAATATGCAAAAGATATCTGCTAAATACTTTATTGGGGAGATGGGATTAAGACGGCAGAGTAGAAGGATTGGAGCTCACCTTCTTTCATAAAAGCAACAAAATTACAATCAACTGCTGAAAAGCCTTCAACAAAATAGGCTGCAAACTATCAAAAAAGATATCCTACTCTAGAAGACAAAAGGGAGGTCAGATCAAGATGGTAGAGGGGCAGATTACATGATATAAGCAACCCCATACATGCTGGGTGGGCAGCCCACAGACTGGAATGTAACTATAACACAGAGGCTCACCCACAGGGTGAAAGTTCTGAGCCCCATGTCAGGTTCCCAGGCCTGGGGATCTGCAACTTGGCATTGAGGGCCAGCAGGGCTTGTACACAGGAGCTCCATAGGACTGGGGGAAGTGGAGACTCCACTTTTGAAAGGCACACACTGGGTCCCAGGGCAAAGCAGAGACTCCATAGGAATCTGTGTCAGACCTGCAGGTGGTTCTTGGAGGATCTCCTGGGTAAAAAGTGGGTAACTGTGGCTCATTATGGGGAAAGGACATTGGATACAAGGTCCCAGGAATAAGCATCAACTCCTCTAGAAGTGCCAAAAAATCTGGCCTCACCCACCAGAGCTGAGAAGCCCCAGGCCAAACAACAAACCAGGTGGGAACACAGCCCCACCCATCAGCAAACAGGTTGCCTAAAGACCCCCCAGGTACACACCTGCCTCTGATCACACCCAGAGACAAAGCCCCACCCACAAGAGGAATAAGAATCAGCTCCACCTACCAGTGGGCAGGCACCAGTCCCTCCCATCAGGAAGCCTGCAGCAAACCTCTATACCAACCTCAGCCACAAGGGGAGCAGATGTCAGAAGCAGGAGAGGCTACAAAAAGAAGGCTACATCAGAAATCTACACAAAATGAAAAGGCAGAGAATTATGACTAAGATAAGGGAAAAAGAAATAAAAATAGAAAAACAACTAAGTGATCTGGAGATTACCAACTTCCATGAAAAGGACTTTGGACTAATGACAGTAAAGATGATTCCAGATCTTGGAAATAAACTGGAGGCAAAGATTGATAAATTACAAGAAACATAGAGCAAAGAAACAGAAGATTTAAGAATTAAGCAAGCAGAGGTGCAAAATGTTATAACTGAAATAAAAAATTCACTAGAAGCAACCAAGAGCAGAATACAGGAGGCAGAAGAATAAATAAGCGAGGTGGAAGACAGACTACTGGAAATCACTGACAAGGAACAGAAAAAAAAAAAAAGATTGAAAAGAAATGAAAACAATCTAAGAGAACTCTGGGACAAGATAAAACACACCAACATCCATATTATAGTGGTGCCAGAAGGAGAAGAGAGAGAGAGAAAGGGCCAGAGAAAATACCTGAAGAGATAACAGCCAAAAACTTCCCTAACATGGGAAAGAAACCACTCACTCAAATCCAAGAAGCACCATGAACACCTTATAAAATAAACCCAAGGAGGAATACACTGAGACACATATTAATCAAACTGACCAAAATTAAAGACAAAGAGAAAATACTGAAAGAATCTAGGAAAAAGAAACAAGTAACATACCAGAGAACCCCAATAAGGTTATCAGCAGATTTATCAGCAGAAACTCTGCAGGCCAGATGGAGTGGCATCATATACTTACAATGATGAAAGGAAAAAACCTCCAACCAAGATTACTATACCCAGCAAGGCTCTCATTCAGATTCAAAGGAGAAATCAAAAGCTTTACAAACAAGCAAAAACTAAGAGATTTCAATACCACTATACCAGCTTTACAACAAATACTAAAGGAACTTCTCCAGGTGGAAAAGAAAAGGCCACAACTGGAAACAAAAATATCACAAATGACAAGGCTCACCAGTAAAAGCATACATATAGTAAGGTCAGGAAATTATCCACACATAAATATGCTACCAAAACCAGAAATCGTAAGGAAGGTACAAATGCAGGATACTGAAAATGCACATGCAATTAAGAGGTCAACAACTCAAAACAATCTTGTATATATATAGACTCCTATATCAAAACTTCATGGTAACTGCAAACCAAAAACCTACAACAGATACAAACACAAATAAGAAAAAGCAATCCAAATACAACACTGAAGATATTCATCAAACCACAACAGGAGAGAACAAGAGAAGGGAAGAAAAAAGACCAACAAAACCAAATCCAAAATAATTAATAAAATGGCAATAAAACATAGGTATCAATGATTACCTTAAATGTAAATGGACTAAATGCCCCAACCAAAAGACACAGATTGGCTGAATGGATAAAAAAAAAAGACCCATATATATCTCCCTTCAAGAGACCCATTTCAGTTCTAGGAACACATACAAATTGAAAGTGAGAGAATAGGAGAAAATATTCCATGCAAATGGAAATCAAAATAAAATACTCATATTATACAAAACAGACCTTAAAGACTATATTATAAGAGAGAAAAAAGGACAATACATAGTGATCAAAGGATCAATCCAAGAAGAAGATATAACAATTGTAAATATACACCCAACATAGGATCATTTCAATATATAAGGCCACTGTTAACAACCTTAAAAAGTCAAATTGACAATAACACAATAATAGTAGGGGACTTTAACACCCCACTTACAGCAATGGACAGATCATCCAGATAGAAAATCAACAAGGAAACACAGGCATCAAATGTTGAATTAGACCAAACAGACTTAATATATATTTATAGAACATTCCATCCAAAAGTAGCAGAATACACATTCTTCTCAAGTCACACAGAACATTCTCTAGGGTAGATCACATTCTGGGCTATAAATTGAGCCTTGGTAAATTTAAGAAAACTGAAATCATATCAAGCATCTTTTTTGATCACAATGCTATACAACCAGATATCAACAAGAAAAAACTGCAAAAAACACACAAACACGTGGCGACTAAATAACATGATACCAAACAACCAAAGGATCGCTGAAGAAATCAAAGATGAAAGTAAAAAATACCTAGAAGCAAATGATAACAAAGACACAACAATCCAAAACCTATGGGATGCAGCAAAAGCAGTTCTAAGAGGAAAGTTTATAGCAATACAAGCCCACCTCAGGAAACAAGAAGAAGCTCAAATAAACAACTTAACTTTACACCTAAAGCAACTCAGGAGAGAAGAACAGACAAAACCCAAAGTTAGCAGAAGGAAAGAAATCATAAAGATTAGAGCAGAAATCAATGCAATAGAAATGAAGAAAACCATAGAAAAGATCAATGAAACCCAAAGCTGGTTTTTGAAAAGATCAACAAAATTGATAAACCCTTAGCTAGACTCATCAATAAAAAAATAAAGAGGACTCAAATCAATAAAATTAGAAATGAAAAAGAAGATACAACAGAAATCACAGAAATACAAAGGCTTGTAAGAGACTACTACAAGCAACTATATGCCAATAAAATGGACATCCTAGAAGAAATGAACAAATTCTTAGAAAAGCACAATCTTCCAAGACTAAACCAAGATGAAATAGAAAAGATGAATGGACCAATCACAAGCAGTGAAACTGAAACTGTGATTAAAAAATTTCCAAGAGGGAGTTCCCTTTGTGGTGCAGCAGAAACTAATCCAACTAGTATCCATGAGGATGCAGATTTAATCCTTGGCCTCGCTCAGTGGGTTAAGGATCAAGCATTGCCATTAGCTATGGTGCAGGTCACAGATGCAGCTTGGATCCTCTGTTGCTGTGGCTGTGGCACAGGCTGGCAGCTGTAGCTGTGATTCAACCCCTAGCCTGGGAACTTCCATATGCTGTGAGTGTGGCCCCAAAAAGAAAAAAACCAAAAAACTTCCAAACAACAAAAGTTCAGGACTAGATGACTTCACAGGAGAATTCTATCAAAAATTTAGAGAAGAGCTAACACCTATCCTTCTGAAACTATTTCAAAAAACTACTGAGGAAGGAATGCTCCCAAACTCATTCTATGAAATCACTGGCCACTATCATGGTAATATCAAATCCAGACAAAGATACCACAAAAAAAGAAAATTATAGGTCCCTATCACTAATGAACTTAGATGCAAACATCCTCAACAAAATACCAGCAAACCAAATCCAGCAATACATGAAAAGCATTATACACCATGACCAAGTGGAATTTATCCCAGGGATGCAAGCTATCTTCAATATCCACAAATCAATCAGTGTGATACACCACATTAGCAAACTGAAGAATAAAAACCATATGATCCTCTCAATAGATGCAGAAAAAGCTTTTGACAAAATGTAATAATCATTTCTGATAAAAACCCTCCAGAAAATGGGCATAGAGGGAACATACCTCAACATAATAAAGGCCATATATGACAAACCCACAGCTAATGTCATTCTCAATGTGAAAAGCTGAAAGAATTCCTGCTAATATCAGGAACAAGGATGTCTGCTGTCACCACTACTATTCAACATAGTTTTGGAAGTGCTAGCTAAGGCAATCAGAGAAGAAAAAGAAATAAAAGGAATCCAAATTGGAAAAGAAGTAAAACTATCACTGTTTGCAGATGACATGATACTGTACCTAGAAAATCCTAAAGACTGTATCAGAATACTGTTAGAGCTCATCAGTGAAGTTGGTAAAGTTGCAGGATATAAAATTAACACACAGAAAACAACTGAATTTCTATATATTAACAATAAATGATCAGAAAGAGAAATTAGGGAAACAATCCCATTTACCATTGCATCAAAAAGAATGAAATACCTAGAAGTAAACCTTACTTGAAGAATCAAAAGACCCGTACTCTGAAAACTGTAAGAATCAAAGATGACACAAACAGATGGAAAGATATACCACACTCTTGGATTAGAAGAATCAATACTGTCAAAATGACTATACTACCTGAGGCAATCTACAGATTCAATGCAATCCCTATCAAATTACCAATGGCATTTTTCACAGAACAAGAACAAAATATTTTAAAGTTTCTTTGGAAGCACAAAAGACCCAGAATAACCAAAAGCCATCCTGAGAAAGAAAAATGGAGCTGGAGGAATCTGGTTGCCTAATTACAGACTAAAAAGACAAAATAATAATAATAATAATAATGGCACAGGAGTTCCTGCTGCGGTACAGTGGGTTAAGGACCCAGTGTTGTCTTTGTGGCAGTGCAGGTTCTATTCCTGGCCCAGGAACTTTTATATACTGACGGTGCAGCCAAAAAAAAAAAAAAATTTGCACAAAGATACCACACAGGCTAGCAGCAGCCCTGGCCTTGTACTTCCTCTTCATAATACTTCACAGTTGTAATTTAACATTTGTATGTGTAGCTAGTTGGTTAGTGTTGTTTCCCCCTCTAGACAGTAAGCTCTATGACACTAGGAAACTCTCTAGTTTTGCTTATTATCAAGTATTTTCCACACCTAGAATGGTGCTTGGCACAGAGTGACTACTCAGTAAATGTTCTTAAAATGCATGAGACATTTCTTTTAATGCTGGAAGAATATTAGGCTTTTTGAAGATAGAGTCTGTGTCTTATTTTCCCTTTTTCTCTCCTCCCCCACACCCCATAATTACCATACTGCTTAGCACATAAATGATATTCAGTAAATTCCTCCTGATTGATTTAAAAATGTTCAAAAAAGCCATATGATGTTCTGTTCATAGAAAAGTGGCTTTGCAAGCATATGATTATACACTGTATGAGTGATGATGAACAGCTGCTATTTATGAAGCAGAAGAGACAAAAAATGTTGAATGAATGAGAAATAGACTTCAACTGAAATGGTGTTTAATTTAGCTTTTGAAACTCATTTCCTGATATGAAGCTTACAAGATACTAGAAGACAATACCAAGGGTGGCAATGAATTTTCTTCTTTATAAATAGATGATCTTTGAAAGTTTTCCAACACAGATCAACTGAAAGCGTTCCAATATAGACTTATTTGAAGGCTAAGGGATGTTTCTGGCTAGAGTTATTAACTGTTTAATATAAGGTAGATTTTTTTAAATTTAATATTTATATTTAACTTTTTTTGGCTGTACCTGCAGTATGCGGAAGTTCCCAGGCCAGGGACTGAACTCAAGCCACAGCAGTGACCTAACCAGATCCATAATCTGCTGTGCCACAAGAGAACTCCAGATTTTTTTTAAAATAAGGTTTTTTGTAGGGGATTATTTTACAGAAAAGTTGCAACATTTCTCTCATTAACATCTTACATTACCATGGTACATTTGTCAAAATTAAGAAATTGAAACACATGACTATTAATTCCAGACTGTATTTGTATTTTCCCAGTTTCCCCAGTTAGGTGCTCTTTCTGTCTCAAGTAATACAGGTTTTTCATGTTCTTCAGTGGTGTTTAAAAGATTGAGTGTTCCAAATATCAAGCTGTGTGAACAGAAATACATAAATCCCGGTGCTTCATCCTGATGCAAAAATACTTTCTAATCAATCAGACTTGAACATGATCCCTAGCTCTGCCACTGTGAAGAGCTGTGTGTTTGGGGGCAACACGTTTAATTACACTAAGCCATTGTGTCCACATTTGTAAAATGTAGGTTGTAAGACCACTCCAACAGTGATGGTTCCTGAAATTATTCACAGTAAAAGAATTCAATGCTAACAAACTTATAATTTTTAAGATTTTTAATAGGTAACTATACTGAAACTAATAACATAAAAATAGCACTCTAATTAGCATACCATATGGTAAATCAGAAGAGGGCTCAAAGGAGCTTGACTAAAGACAAACTGTAGTGAGGCTCCTCTGAGCCCTGTTCTCAACTAGTTCTTATCCTTCCGCCTGCCTAGTTCAGATGTAGCAACAATTCTGTGAAATCAGTTTAGAAAGAATCCTCCCTCCATTCTTGATATCTGATAACCTTGGCAAGTCAGTTTAGGAAGAACTCCACCCCACCCTCCACCCCAAAAAACCACACACAAAATTTTTTAAGTTAAAAAATTTTTTAAATAATTATAAAAAGACAAACAAATGAAGAATGTCCCTACCCTTCATGTCTCCTCTAGTAAATTTCCATCCACCAAGCCCCCATAGGGGAGGAATGTCTTCCTCTACCCTCCCAGAATTGACAGCAGGGCCTATAGAATAAACTGAAAACAGCCAAATTAACAGGAAAAAGGTATACAAATTGACTCATTTTTAGTATTATATGCACAGGGCCATTGCAGGGGGAAAAAATGAATATCCCCCAAAAGCAATAATCTTTGATAGCTGATACCATCTCAACAGGAGAAGGGGTAGGGGGACATATGCTGCTTAGGGGAGAGTAAGTCATTTTTTGGAAAGATGAATGAGCCCTTCGAATAGATGGGAGATGATGGCAGTTCATGACAAAGTTTGTCTGAGGGTGGTGTCAACTTCTGACTTGTAACTTCCTCTTCTGTGATAAGAGCCAACCTTTCCCTGGCTGACCCAACCCCTGGGGAAGGGATTCATGACAGTTCAGTTCCTTTTGGAGGATCTGTCTTTAGGGAGATGAGTGGGACTCAAAGAAATCTGTTTTTCAAGTACCTTCAGCTCAAAATAATATACCAAAGCAGCATATTGCATGTGGCATGTCCTGCACTCCGTCCCCACCCCTACCCACCACTCCGCTCCATGATTATAAATCTCCACCTAATCCTGCTGTATTCAGAGTTGAGCCCAATTTCTTTCTCCTCCTGTGACGGTCTTGACACTTATTACAACAGTCCTAAATGAAGTTCTTTTCTGTTCTCACAAGTGTCAGAATAATTTTTGTCTTTTTAGGGTCGCACCCGTGGCATATGGAGGTTCCCAGGCTAGGGGTCAAATCAGAGCTGCAGCCGCTGGCCTACACCACAGCCACAACAACACCACATCTGAGCCTCACCTGTGACCTATACCACAGCTCATGGCAACACCGGATCTTTAACCCACTGAGTGAGGCCAGGTATCACACCTGCATCCTCATGGATACTAGTCAGATTCATTTCCTACTGAGCCACAAGGGGAACTCCAGAATAATTTTTAACATTAGCAATAATGAATAAAACCAATTTCCATATATTATCCCTGACTCATCAGACACATTTAAAAGATATCTCTCCAAGTTTTAATAAAACTCTTTAAAAATATTTTCGCGTTTTGGGTAACATGAAGGCCGAAAGGCATTTTCCTTCCATATGTGTCCTTTACCCAAATGTTCAGCAATTTTCTAATTTTATGACTATAAGTGATTTCCACTTTCCAGCTCCCATTGATTCCCAAATACACAGAGTAATTTGGATTAGAAATGCCTTAGCTCATTATCCTTTTTTTTTTTTGGTAGAGCTATATTTCATAAACATCCTTCTCAAGAGACAAGCGGGGTATGTTTGTTTCTGCGCATGAAAATGTCATGCCAAACCACATCTTAGTTTCTCAGTGGTTGACTCTATACCAGTTTCATCTCTCTCTCTCTCACCAACTGAGTGCTTAGTAGTGCCTGGAATGTTAGGATTTCAACAAATAAATGCAATTACTATTATTAAGATATGGACTTTAATTTTTCAGCCTCATTTTTGTCTTCATTGCAAAAAAAAAAACTTATTCTGCCTTGCTTTTTGCTTTACCTTTTCTCATTCTCAACAGAATCCTCTCCCTATCTCCAAAAGAAAGAGTGATTTGCAATCCGCAGTTAATGAAACAGATAATATTCTCTATGTTAAAGCATCATGCAAAAGTAGTTCAAGTACACTAGAATTTAATAGATGGGGCACTCTCAACTGTTTATCCAACAGGCTATGTAATGAGGTTTAAAAGAGGAAAAAACATATAATATCACGCACCTTTCTTTTTTTTTTTTCTTTGTTGTTCAGTTATGTGGCTTAATGACCCATCTAACAAATTCACCAGGATCACCAATTTATTTAGCATCTGTCAAGCGCCCAGATTTTGATGAAATCTAACAGTTTTGTGGCCTGCACCTAAAATTTTATTGTATCGGATTTGCCGTCACTTAAGTCTCACAGTTTCAAACAAAGTTGGAGATGACCATTGATTTTTGGGCCTTGGCATTGTCCAGGGCCTTGATAACCCTTTAACAGTTAAAGGAGTACTTTGAGCTGTAACTCACTGGAGTCTAGGATATTATAGTTTTAGGATATTCTTACTTAAACTCTTCTCAATAGTAGCACCAATTGGACGAGGATAATCATTCATCGTAATAAATATTCACCAGAATAAATATTCATCAAAAAAAAATTATGACGCATTCAGGGACTACGATTTGGTACCGCTTTGAAATCCATCTTAGGCTACGGAAACCCGGTGGAAGACTACCTGGTTCAGCAAAGACTTCGAAGAGGCGGGGCTTGGAGGAGGCGGGTCCGGACAACCAAGCGCGAGAATACGCCCCAGCGCATGCGCACCTATGAGCGGGTAACTTCCATTTGTTAGGCAGGGGAGGCAAGTGAGAAACAGTCTACAGTTTTAAATTTCTATTCTCACCCGAAAATGAGATTGTGAACAGGTCCATGAACAATTTGAGAGCGTTAGCCTCTGAGGTTAAGGTTATGGACACTTGCCATATACCCCCTAAATCAAGAGGTGACTTCTCATCTCTTCCCCCGTCCCCTAGGATATTGGTGGTCTAGTCCATTCCACAGACTTTCGAGTCCTTGCAGCGGGTCGGGGATCGAAGGATTGGGCCAATTGCGACTGAAACGTCTTTGGAAAGAGGAAGGGGGTGAGGGGGCATCCTTCTGAGTTCCGCCTCTCTTTTTTCGACGCGGTCGTGGGGAAGGGGAACGTACGAAATACTGCCCTTGAAAGCCAACGGATCACACCTCTCCGTGCAAACTGCCGGGAGGGCGGCGGGAAAAGGGCAAGACGGGAGTGGGTAAAGGGAAGGATCCAGGAAGCCGCGCGGGAGGGCGCGCGCGCGCGCGCCCCTTTTTCAGCAGTGTGGCGGGGTCGCACGCACGCCCGCCTCGGCGGCTGGGCGCGGTTTGCGACAGTGGGGGGAGCGGTGGAGGTGGCGGCGGCAGTGGCAACTTTGCGGCAAGCTCCGGCCGGGCTTGCTTGACGGCGGTGTGGCGGAGGCCCCGCCCTAGGCGGCAGGAACCTGGAGGGAGGCGGAGGAATATGTCCGAGAGGGAAGTGTCGACAGCGCCGGCGGGAACAGACATGCCTGCGGCCAAGAAGCAGAAGCTGAGCAGCGACGAGAACAGCAACCCGGACCTCTCTGGAGACGAGAATGTGAGTGCAGTTCTGAGCAGTTCAGATGGGACTCCGGAGTGAAAGTTTTAAATTCTTTTTAAACTGTAGGCGTGGGGGCGGGCTGGTGGCTGTGGGGGGAGGGAGAGGTGTCACACTCTACTCAGGAAAACGCGGGCGTGGAGGAGAAAATCGAACTTGTTTCTAAGGGGGTTTTGAGCTGAGGCCGAGAGTGAACGGAAACTTGGCGAAGGAGAGTGGTTTAAGAGAGCGAGATGGCAGAGGGTCAGAGGGGTCTGGGTCCTTTTGAGAGGATGGGGAGTGTTCGGGCCTTTGGGAGATTTTGTCCGAGTGCAGAGCTGAGACTCTAGTAGTTTAAAAGGCAAGTTAGAGGCTTTTCTAAGAAAGTTGGAAGGAGGGGCTAGCGTGTTATGGACTTTTAAAATGGAATTTAGGGACCGTGTCACTCTTAGAGCCTTCTGACTGTCCAGGATGGGAGGAGTAGATCTTAGACCTAAGACGTTTAGACGACTCTTTTAAAGGGGCATTTGTGTCTGCTCTTATCTTGTCCATGGATAAGGGGTGCGCCTGACAGTCGGATTCTTCTCAGGAGGAGAATTGAGAGGGTCGTCTACTGACTTGGAGGAGGAAACGATCCTTGAGGAAGGAATGAGAAGGGAGTTACTCTCTTTTAAGTTTTCACTAAGATAAAGGGGACGACCCCTGGAAGATTTTAGGCCAACTGCGGTTAGATCCTTTTAAGTAGGGGCTCATGGCCTCGCATGTGCAAGGTATTTTGGAATTAGATTTTTTTTTTTAAACTCTAAAGTGGATCTTGGTAATACTCTAGTCCGTCCCAACAGTTGACCCCATTGTATTTAGGTGAGACTCCGGTAACAACCGAATCGACGTTAATTTTCAGCTTCAGGTTTTAAGTGTATATCCATTAAGGTCAGCAAAATGTCTTGACTTAAAGACGGTACTCTAAAATGTGAACCTTCCGGGGAAAAACATCTGATCATCTTTTTAAAAATCTTCAAAATATTGTAGAAGGGTGGATTAAGTTCTTCGTTTTCTCAGTTTGGCCAGTTTTTAAGGATAAATGTTATTTCTTATACACCCAGTTCCTAAATTCTACATCATTACCTCATCGACTGAAGCATATATATGGTACGGTGTCACGACCAAAATTTTCACTGAACAGATGGGAAAGAATCCTTTTTGCAAATAGAAGAAAGATATTTGGGGATTTGGACTTGAAGTTTCTGGAAGGCTTAGGTGCTGAATGTTACTTTAAATCTGTTTTTGTTTCCTGTTTGTGCTTCCCAGTCTTAGGTATTGGGACCTAACATTTTGACCCTCTTCATTCCATCCCATGGAGCCTGTTTTATTTTCATCTTTTCTTAAATTTTTCTAGGCAGACTAGGTTAGTGACTAGAAGCACAACTGGATCCAAGTGTTAGATTACAACCCCCTGTCTACTACTTACTGGTTGCTTGACCTTGAGCAAGATATTTGACCTAGTTGCCTCACATTCTTGAAAATGGGGATAATAACAGTGTTGATTTCATGGGGTATTTGTGAGGATAAATGAGATAATATAGGTAAAGTATTTTTTTAAAAGAGTGCCTGCCCCCTAATAAGTACTGTACAAGTGTTTTTAATTACTATTACTTATTTTGTAATCATATAGTCTGGACTTAGCTTTCTGGTCCTTAGGCATATTCATCAGGCAGAAATGTAATGAAAATGTCAGTAACCTATTTAGACTGAGGAAAATTTCAGGGCACCAAAAACATTGAAAGAATATTTTCTTTTTACAGACCCTAAAGAGGAGTATATTTTTTGATGTATACTAAAACTATTTAGAAGTAGATGATTGGATTAAGCTTTTGTGTTTTGAATAGGGACTTTTAACCTTTTTTGTGCTTTGGACACGGTAATGAATCCTATGAAACCATCTCAGAATAGTATTTTCAGATGTATAGAATACAATATATAAGGTTACAAACACAATTAATAATAAAATTATTTTAAAAGTTACAAAATTTTTAAACCCATTTAAGATTTGTTTTAATGAAGTGCTTTAATACAAAGTGCTTCTTTATTAGCACATTAGGTAATTAGATCTCGCAGTGGCTCTGATAGCAGTGATGGGCATGGACAGTTTTTGAGATCTGTAACAACTGTAATGTGATATAAAAACACCTGACTGCCATTGGCGAGAAAGTCACGGCTAAAGTAACATTAGCATGTATGCTGTCTGCATTATAATAAAAGGAAGTAACAGATTTCAGTTAAAGATGATGAACATTTAAGATGCAGTTTTAAATTTATTTATATATTTATTTACTTAAGTCCACAGGCCCTCTAAATTCCATCCCGGGGACCCAGGTCTAGGCCATAGGTTAGGAAAAGCACTAATGGAAGGGAGAAGTCTGTATTAAAAAAAAAAAAAAAGAAGAAGAGTTCAGAGAAAAGCTAACAAGGGCATTGGTTTTACTCTTGAGGGAGCTCAGTAATGACAAGAAGGCCAAAACCCAAACGGGGAAAGAATGTGGTGTTTTCAAGTTGGAGTTAAGGTACTCTGAGCAGCTGTTACTGTTAGTAAATCAAAGAACTGAAAGGACATTAAAATTTTTGTAATTGAGGCATAACTGATAACATTATATTATTAGTTTCAGGTGTACAACACAATGATTTGATATTTGTACACATTGCAAAATTATCAGCACAGTGTCTAGTTAACATTCAACCTATTTTAGATTTATCGTGTATGTATCTGCCATTTTACTAACTTTTTTGTATGACTGTAGAGTAGTTAGCGTTTTGAAGAGTACTAGTTGTTCCCTGGTAGTAAGATAAAAAGGCTAGATCTGGAGACTTGCCTTTGGCTTAAGTAACCTGTGGCAAGATTGTCAGACAATGACTGTCTCTCTTTCCTTGGTGAGCATGTAAAGATGGTGGTACCATATCTGTTGCATGGTACCATTCCATACTTTGAGGAGGGGCCTCAGTGGAAGTCAGCTTGTATGTATATTAGACTCTCAGCAAAGGCTTGAATTTAACTTAAAGATTAAATGAAAGCATTTTGACTGTATTGAATTTCCATTTGATTCCATCTCTTGATTTGCCTATTTGAGGAGACTGGTAAATCAAGTGATCAAAAGTTTAAAATATATATGTGTGTGTGTGTGTGTGTGTGTAGCACTGGGAACTGTATCTAGTCACTTATGATGGAGCATGATAATGTGAGAAAAAAAGAATGTACACATGTATGTGTAACTGGGTCACCTTGCTGTACAATAGAAAATTGACAACACTGTAAACCAACTGTAATGAAAAAATAAAAATCATTATTAAAAAAAGACATATGACCAAAAAAAAAAAAAAAAAGGAGTTCCCATCATGGCGCAGTGGTTAATGAATCCGACTAGGAACCATGAGGTTGCGGGTTCGATTCCTGGCCTTGCTCAGTGGGTTAATGATCTGGCATTGCCGTGAGCTGTGGTGTAGGTCCCAGAGATGGCTCAGATCCCGCATTGCTGTGGTTCTGGCGTAGGCTGGCAGCTACAGCTCCGATTAGACCCCTAGCCTGGGAACCTCCATATGCTGCGGGAGTAGCCCAAGAAATGGCAAAAAGACCAAAAAAAAAAAAAAAAAAGGCATAGCAAGAGATATACCTTCTCAGCAGCAAAAATAAGATAAAATATATATATTTACACACATTATTAAAAATCGTTAACATTGTGTGACTTCATGATTAGCAGTTGAATTTTTAGCCAGAATGGAAAGAAGCTGGTGAATAAATGTCTAACCATTTTATTATTTCATTCGTATAGTGATAAAAGGTAATTTTCAGAAACATTTCATTTTACTCATGTGAGGGAACTGGGCAAGTGTAAGTCAGACAGTAAAAATGTATATAGATTAAAAGAATGTAGAGATGAAGTTGCAAATGGAGGCAAAAGTTTTCTTCAAAGTGGAAGGAAAGACATTTTGAATCTCTGCCTTTGGATTATCCACAGCATAAGGGATAGAAGGTCTGAGATAGGTCGTTTAAAAGCAATGAAGAGGGGTGGAGCCTAATAACATGGAAGAGTGTGCTGTAGATATGCGGTTTTCCATTGAAACACAAAATTACTTCTCTATTTTCTATACTAGGTTGGGTTTTTTTTTTTGTTTTGTTTCCTTCGTTTGTTTTGTTTTGTTTTGTTTTTGGCCATGCCTGCAACATGCAGATGTTCCTTAGCCAGGGATTGAATCCTCGCCACAGCAGTGACCCAAGCCTCAGCAGTGACAACACTGGGTCCTTAACCTGCCTGGCTTCTAGGGAACTCTGAAGTTTTACACTAGGTTTTAGCTATGTAAGTACAACTGAAAGGTAGGGAGAAATAGAGATTAAAAACACTTTCAACCTAGGAAGTGAACTTTGAAGTTTTACATTTTCTATATCTGCAAAGGCTGATTATATTTACATTAAATTACAGTACAGGTATTGAGTACTACTGTGTGCCATCTATCCACTTCATTCTGTTCTTTCACTTTAGATAATCAGTATATTCTAGAATAGTGTGTGTGTGTGTGTGTGTGTGTGTGTGTGTGTGTGTGTTGGCTGCACCTGTGGCACATTGAAGTTCCTGGGCCAGGGATTGAACCCAGTGACAATGCCATATCCTTAACCCATTGAGCCACCAGGGAACTCCTTGTGTGTATGTGTGTGTGTTTTGTTTTTTGTTTTTGTTTATTTAAACCATTTCATTTTGCCTTTTCGTTGTTGTTCTTTTTTGGGCTGCACCCGCAGCATATGGAAGTTCCCAGGCTAGGGGTTGAATTGGAGCTACAGCTCCCAGCCTATGCTACAGCCACAGCAACGCAGGATCTGAGCTGCATCTATGACCTACACCACAGCTCACAGCAACGCTGGATCCTTAACCCACTGAGCAAGGCCAGGGATCAAACCCATAACCTCATGGTTACTAGTTGGATTTGTTTCCACTGCGTCACAATGAGAATTCCTTATTTTGTCATTTTGGTAGGACCCATTTGAAATTTTGAAAACAACTCCTAAAAACAACTATAGAATACCTTATTGTTTTTCTTTTGTCTTTTTTTTTTTGTTGTTGTTGTTGTTGTTGTTGTTGCTATTTCTTGGGCCGCTCCCGCGGCATATGGAGGTTCCCAGGCCAGGGGTTGAATCGGAGCTGTAGCCACCAGCCTACGCCAGAGCCACAGCAGCACGGGATCCGAGCCGCGTCTGCAACCTACACCACAGCTCACGGCAACGCCAGATCGTTAACCCACTGAGCAAGGGCAGGGACCGAACCCGCAACCTCATGGTTCCTAGTCGGATTCGTTAACCACTGCGCCATGACGGGAACTCCCCTTATTGTTTTTCAAGTGAATTAATGTGAAATTTTTATATAGTTTTTGATACTCTAATTTTTAACCTTCTATTATATCATAAAACTAGCTTTAGGAAGCAATAATTTAAAAATAGCCCCTAAGGCAGTGGTTCCTAGACTGTGTCCTCATAGATGTTAATAGACACTCCTTGAAAAAAGCTTTCTTTGGATTGAATTTAGTAGCTACTGCCCTAGGGGTGATAGGTTTAAATAAATCTCTATTCTAAAGAACACTTTGGAATGTGTAATCAGTAGAGGTAGAGAAATAGTCTTCTGAGAGTAGAGGGCCATTAATATATCTTTTGGACTAGAGATAGGGTGTAGATTAGGTGAATTTTTAGGGTTTCCTGTAGTTATTTCTACCTTGGAAGGATTTTACTTTATAGTGAGTTTCTGGAGACCTAATATATGAGTATTGTTATTTTAGAGCTATGAGTCACATTTTACTTGTAAATAGCACAGAATATGTAGAAGTTAAAATTCTAAGTGCTTTCGATGTTATAAATAAGCAGAATTTGAATGATAACAGGATTTTCAGAAATGGCATCTAAAGTAGGAAGCACTAACACTGACTCCAGCCTCAAAGGCCGCACATTCCCATGCTCCAGACTGAGCAGCAGTCAGATAAATTATGAAGACATATAGGTCAGTCACATATAGGGGTCACAGCTTTAGTTTTGAATCCCAGCAACCCTAACCTGCAAGGCACCACTTAGGCTCCCTAAGCAGCACTTCCTCAACTATGTATCCTACGAAGCGCAGTAAAGATGAAGAGAGGCAGTGTAGTAATGTGGCCGACACAGACCAGTGCCTTGTTATTTAAAGGCAGTATTATTCTTACTGATTCTATTATCGTCATTATGATTAGCTTTTTTGTTTATACTTTGGCTGAATTATTAAATATCCGCAAATACTTTGGCTGGTTTGCATTTTATTCTTATTTGGAGATGGGAATAAATGTTTTTATTTCTTGCAGAATTTATTAATTTTTTTAGGTCAGTCAGCAGCTACCCAATACGAAGTCATTTGCTCCTAAGTACAGTATTTCTGTTTCATAGAATTTTTTTCTAATTTTCCATTTATAGGATGATGCTGTCAGTATAGAAAGTGGTACAAACACTGAACGCCCTGATACACCTACAAATACGCCAAACGCGCCTGGAAGGAAAAGTTGGGGAAAGGGAAAATGGAAGTCAAAGAAATGCAAATATTCTTTCAAATGTGTAAATAGTCTCAAGGTATGTGCAGAAAGACATAGTCTCTGGGTTAAATGCTGGGCTCCAGCTTCCTTCCTTCCTGCACCCATGGCATATGGAGGTTCCCAGGCTAGGGGTTGAATTGGAGCTGTAGCCGCTGGCCTATGCCACAGCCACAGCAACTTGGGATCCAAGCCGCGTCTGCGACCTACACCACAGCTTATGGCAGTGCTGGTTCCTTAACCCACTGAGCATGGTCAGGGATCAAACCTGCCTCCTCATAGATACTAGTCAGATTCATTTCCTCTGAGCCATGACAGGAGTGCCCAGCATTATTTCTTTTTTTTTTGGCTTTTTAGGGCCGCACCCGGGCATATGGAGGTTCCCAGGCTAGGGGTCTAATCGGAGCTATTGCTGTTGGCCTACGCCAGAGCCACAGCAATGCCTTAGTGGTAAACATTTTATGCTCAAGATACTCTGTCAAATTAAAAATATTTTAAAATTATTAATACTTTGAAGAGTTTTTTGGTAGGACAAATTGCATAGTTATCATAGTCCATTCTGCATTTGTTTAGCTTTTGTTTGTTGTTTTAAATTAAATGGATAATACCTAGTATTGTAGTCTGGTTTTTCTTTATTGTTCTTATTCAAATAAAAGATTTTGGAAAATATTACTCTTCATATTTTGGTAAAATTTAAAAGCATAAGCCACTTCCTGGTACCTGTTACTAAAAAGAACTGAATGTGACTCATTAACTTTGAGTTAACATAAATTGAAACAGATGTCTTGCTTGGCGTAGTCTTTTAAAATTTACTCTTTTATTTATAATTGTTTTCAAAGAAAAAGATATAAATTAAAATTTCCTGTTTTTAAATTGTGGGTATATTTTTCCTTTGCTGAACAAAAATATGCATTATAGTATCTTATACATAAGTTCGATTCTTTTTGAAATATCTAAATATACTTTTAGGTAAAGTTGTTGGAAAGCATAAAAAGCTATAGCTGTACAGAAATTATTTGTGTTAGCAAAATTCATTGTTCAGTGTGTCAAATTATACTTTTTTTTCTTTTTAGGGCCACACTTGTGGCATATGGCAGTTCCCAGGCTAAGGGTCAAATTGGAGCTGCAGCTGCCAGCCTATGCCACAGCAGTGCCAGATCCCAGCCACGTCTGTGACCTGCATCATCAATGCCAGATCCTTAACCTACTGAGCAAGGCCAGGGATCGTACCACCTCCTCATGGATGCTGGTTAGGTTCTTAACCCATTGAGCCACTACAGGAACTCCCTCAAATTATACTCTTAAAAGGAGGAAAGTTAATCTCAGTGGTTTTTTGGTTTTTTTTTTGTTTTGTTTTGTTTTTTTTTTTGGTTAGGCAAAGCGTCCATTATAGTTTCATGTTAATATTTAGGTATATTAACCTATTTTTTACGTAGTAAAAATGGAATGTGGTTTTGATTGCCATTTAAATATTCTGATTAAATATTTCCAAAGCCTAAAAGCTGTGGCTTTTTAAAGGATAAGAAGTGAAAGTTGTTAATATTTAAAAGTGAAAACAATGCCTTAAGATGAACATGGAAGGTACTATTAAACGCCAGGAGATTGCCAGTTAAATCCCAAGGCTGAAAAATAAATAACTTTGTGAAGAAAACTTAATATTTGTTTTTTATGTACTTCCTTATAGCCTCCTGGTAACTGTGAAATTATACTCCACTCTCAGCTGATCTCCAGTGTTCATTATAAAACTTTTTGGGATGTTTTTCTTTTAGGACCCAAACTCAAGTTTCTTTAAAATTGTTTCTATAGGACTAATAGAAAGCAATGATTTGGGTTTTTTTGTTTTGTTTTGTTTTGTTTTGTCTTTTTCCCTTTTCTCGGGCCGCTTCCGCAGCATATGAAGGTTTCCAGGCTAGGGGTCTAGTCGGAGCTGTAGCTGTCGGCCTATGCCAGAGCCACAGCAACTTGGGATCCGAGCCACATCTTTGACCTACACCACAGCTCACGACAACGCCAGATCATTAACTGGCTGAGCAAAGCCAGGGTTCGAACCCGCAACCTCATGGTTTCTAGTTGGATTCATTAACCACTGAGCCACGATGGGAACTCCAAGAAGGCAGTGATTTGAATGGAGTCTCATATGCTTCGTTTTACAAGGAAGAATTAACCCTAATGAAGTTTAATGAGTACTGGAGAAACTGCATTAACTCTTGAGTTATTTGTTATTTCAGAAAAATTAATTCTGTCCTTAGGTCCTAAGAGATAAAATGCATCTACCACAATTACCCATTTTATTTTGATTCAGAATACAGTTGGGTTTAACAAAATAGAAGGCAACTGTCAAAGTATTTCACTGATAAGTACTTGTTACCTAACCTCTGATTTACGTCTTAGTTATAAAACTTTATCATGCACAGATATTTTAAAATGTGAAAACTAGACTAACAGATACTAAGTATCAGAAGTCAATTTATGTATGATATGCAAAGTACAGGCTTGCATTTTGGAAAGTTATAAAGGAGGATGGTCAGTTTACTACCATTTTTTTGGTTTCTAAAATATATTTTTCTTATTTTTTGGTTATTTTATAGGAAGATCATAATCAACCATTGTTCGGAGTTCAATTTAACTGGCACAGTAAAGAAGGAGATCCATTAGTGTTTGCAACTGTAGGAAGCAACAGAGTGAGTGTTAAGGGGTCTGTTGGCATTTGGCTTATCAGACTCAATTGTTAATATAAATTGAAGTGTAATGATTTGGAACTAAACTTTATTTTGTCCTCAAAAGTAGTTTGTTTTGAGTGGCTGAAAAACATGACTTAGCTTTTTGGAAGTGATTTTAATAGTTGTTTGTCAGATTGGGTAAGAAGTCTGATTTCTTAAAAATAATAAATGTAATTAGTTGTTCTCTATAAATGCAAAACATAAATCCAGTGGATTTATATAATAGCTATTAAAATATTTTAATTATTTGCAATAAACATTTATTTTGAATTATTTTTATTTAAGTAAGCCAGAGCATCTTAAACTGAAAGAAGTGCATAGAAAAAACTATGGTGGGCACGTTTTGATATAAACCATTATTTAACTTTTCAGTTAAACCTGGGGCTGAAAAAGTGGATTGCAAAGACATATTTATTCATTTCCATCCACTTCTAAATAAGTGGGCAAAAGGAAGATTCCCTCGTGCTTACCAGGGAGTCTCGAAAGAGTTTTCGGTTAAATTGAAATCACCTTGGAAAAATTGTCTTCCTAAGTCTGTATTAGCTTACATTCTGGTTATTCATTAATACTGTACTAGGAGTTAGGAGGAATAACAGAGAAATAGATTGCCGTATTTGGAAAAAGAAAGATGGAGGAAACTAATTGGTATGTGGTGACAATAAACAGTCATTTTCTCTACCTTAAGCCTAAGAGGGGGAAGAGAAGGTTAATCTGAGAGGTGTTCTGTAAGTTTTTTTATTTTATTTTTTGCTTTTTAGGGCCGCACCCTTGGCATGTGGAGGTTCCCAGGCTAGGATGTCTAATCGGAGCTACAGCTGCCAGCCTACACCAGAGCCACAGCAACGCGGGATCCGAGCCGCGTCTGCAACCTACACTACAGCTCATGGCAATGCCAGAAGCTTAACCCACTGATTGAGGCCAGGGATCAAACTCACAACCTCATGGTTCCTAGTCAGATTTGTTTCCGCTGCGCCATGACGGGAACGCCTATAAGTTATTTTAAGTGAGTAAAATTAAATTTTATACTTCTTTAGTAATTGCGCTAAGCTTCTTAAATAAAAATACCATGATTTTTAATGGACACTGTTTCCTGTATTTGTTTTCTGTTTCTTAGTATTGGTTTCCTTCTGTTCTCAATCAAAACTAACTTGATAACAAAGAAATTATCAGCTAAGTATTTTTCAAATGTCAGTATATTTCCAAGATTTTTTTTTTCTTTTTTCTTTTTAAAGTTCGAGAATCATACTAACACATATGAATCTGTTCTGGGTTAGAGCCTTCCTAGTCCTGTTTTCTAAAACATGAAATTTGGCTCTAAGTAATTTCCAGAAAGTCTTTTATGAAGTTTTAATTATATTTAAAGCTCTGGTGCTTTTACTAGGTTGTTGAAATTCTGAAAGTTTGAAACTTACTTCTGAGGTTAATAACCTGGGATAACAGCTCTTTTTGGTGTGATGTAAGTTGTGATATGTAGCTTGAAAACAATTCAGAGGGAAAGTGACATAGTTTGAAGAAAAGATTAGAGATTATTTTTTCCAAATATTGGGAACGTAATCCATTAATTTGAATCCACTCTATTGCTATGGCTGTGGCATAGGCCAACAGCTGTAGCTCCGATTAGACATCCTAGCCTGGGAACCTCCATAGGCCAACTCCCTTTTATTGAGAGTTCCCTGGTGGCACAGCTAGTTAAGGATCCGGCGTTGTCACTGCTGTTGTGCAAGTTCAGTCTCTGGCCTGGGAACTTGTGTATGCCGTGGGCACAGTTGCCCCCCCCACATCAAAAAAAAGGCATCACTATAAGCCTAAGATTGTGCCTTACTAATTTCACCATGGTATTAGTATAATTAGAATTAGTATAATTTGTGCTCCCTTATGCTTATTGTAATGGTCCAGGCTGTCTAACAAAAAGAATTCCTGTTCTCATTCAAATGACATTGAATTATAGTTTATTGAATTATTAAAAGGTCTGCTGTTTGGATTTCTTTTTTTTTAAAAAAAAGTAAAATAATCTCTAAAGACACAACCTGCTTAGCATCCATATAAGGAATTTTTTTAGAATATTAATATAGAGATTATCTTATTGATTCAATAGGTGATAGATTTAAAGTTTCTTTATAGAGTTCTTATAGACTCATATTAAAATCAATAATGGGGTTATTGCTGACATTACTAAGCTGTAAGAAAAATGGAAAGGGATTTATAAAAATTTAGTATTACAGAGTTAGCCCTCTGTATCTGTGGGTTCCACATCCATGGATGATTCAACCACCTGTGGATCACAATTATTTGGAAAAGAAAATTCCAGAAAGTTGCAAAAAGCAAAGCTTGAATTTGCTCTATACTGGTAACTGTTTATATAATATCTATATTATGTTAGATATAGTGGTCTAGAGGTGATTTAAAGTACATGGGAGAATGTGTATGGGTTATATGCAAATACTAGGCCATTTTATATAAGAGACTCGAGCATCTCTGGATTTTCATATCTGTGAGGAGTTCTGGAACCAGTCCCCTGCAGATACCAAGGGACATCTGTACATAATTGAATAGAATGTATATTCACTAATTTTAGAGTATGTGACAAATGAAAAGCATCACTGTACATCAGAAAGTTAATATTTGATGAACAGTGTCCATGAAAAAATTCTTATTAGGCAAATTTTAGATTTTCTTATATGTAATTAATAAATGCTTTAAAATTACCCAAAGACTTTAAGAACTTAAAAGAGGATAAATCACAATTTTAGTAAGTAGTTACACTTTACTGCGAGGTATTCACCTTTATTTACTTTGAAGAGTTGATGCAATTATATGGATGAGAGATACAATTTTAACAGTGGAAATAGAAACCATTACTACTAAAATATTTAGTATACTTTGGAAAATATGTAATACATTAGGCTTTATATAGCTTCCTTAAGTTTAAAGGAGCTATTTTATTTTTTATTTTCATTTTTAAAATTTTTCATTTACGGCTGCACCTGTGACATATGGAAGTTCCTAGGCCAGGGACTGAATCCAAGCCACAGCTGCAGCAATGCCAGATCTAATGGAGCTATTTTAAAGCAGTAGCTTCTGTAACATCTTTGAGATAAAGTTATGGCTAAAATACATTCAAAAGCTGAAGAATGTGCTCCTATATTTGAGATAAAATTGACTGTGTTTTTGTTTTCATTAGGTTACCTTATATGAATGTCACTCACAAGGAGAAATCCGGTTGTTGCAATCTTACGTGGATGCTGATGTATCCTTTCTTGGGTTTTCAACATCATTGGCTAAAGAAATTGACTCTCAATAAATACACTGAAACTTCTGTTAAATTAATTAGTCCCTTAAAGTTATGTTGTCATTTCTTAACTTTAACCAGTGCTGTACCTTCAGTGTCACCCAAGAGATTCCTGGTTTCAGTTTTCCTGATTTCCTAGAAATCCATTGTAGGCTGGGAATGAGGGAGGACACGGCAGGTGGCTAGAGATGAGCATTGGAAATCCAGTGATGGAAGATGCTAGCAAAGGGTAGCTGAAACTTCCTGTTTTTTTGACCTTGCTTAGAATTTTTTCATTTCAGGGCAGTTACATTGATGAACTTTGGTTGATTGGAAGCTGTGACTGGCAGTATCAACATATCAACAAAGCCTACAGGGAGAAAATAAACATGCAGTTTGTTCAGGAAATAAAACACTGCAAAACACGGGTTTATAAAGAAAAAGCTTTAAACAACCAGAGGGTACAGCAGTTAAAGCATGTAGTAAGATTTCTTGCAGATCTGTTTGAAAAACCTAGCAAATGAGAAAAAGCAAAGACATTCATTCTTCCCTAGGTGATAGGAAAGAAGTGGCCCATAGCCATACTGGGAAGGTCTCACACAGGAAAAGATAGAAAAGTGAAGAGTTATTTTTATCTAGAGGCAGACAGAAGTATCTGGATAGAGTCAGGTTCAGCAAATTACAGCCTGTGGAGCTGGCCACCTGTTTTTGTAAATAAATTTTTATTGTGACACAATCATTGCCATTCCTTTACGTATTGTCTGTGGCTGCTTTCAAAAGACAGAGGTAAATAGTGATGTGAACAGCAAAATAGTAATCAAAATTCAGCAGAAGTACTGAGTTTGTTTACTTGGTATAGATTTTAGACCTAAAATCTTCATTATTTAAATCTGATAGTATAAAGAAAAATGAGAACTTCTTTGTCAAAAACTGTAGCAGTTCTTTAGGGGTTTCCATGTGTGGTATTGTGATGGTAGATGTGTTTTTCAACAAGTTATATTTCTTAACTGGCATTTCTTAGGCTGATGAAAACTTTTATACTTGTGCATGGACATATGATAGCAATACAAGCCATCCTCTGCTGGCTGTAGCTGGATCCAGAGGCATAATTAGAATAATTAATCCCATAACAATGCAATGCATAAAGGTGGGTTTTCTTGTTAAATTGTAGATCTGCTTTTTTTATTTTTTGACCTCACACTTAGGAAAACTTGTCTTGTTGAATTTAAAACAGTCAGTGTCCAGTTTCTAATTGGATTTGTCCTTTGCCCATTGCTTTTTTTTTTTTTTTTTTTGCCATTTCTTGGGCTGCTCCCGTGGCATATGGAGGTTCCCAGGCTAGGGGTCCAATTGGAGCTGTAGCTGCCAGCCTATTGCCAGAGCCACAACAACGCGGGATCCAAGCCCACGTCTGTGACCTACACCACAGCTCACGGCAGTCCACTGAGCAAGGCCAGAGATTGAACCTGCAACCTCATGGTTCTGAGTCAGATTCGTTAACCACTGAGCCGCGACGGGAACTCCCGCCCATTGCTTCTTGACATTTGGGTCATGCACGTTAAGAGATAAATAAGAAAACTTTATCACTATTTTATCACTGTTTTCTTTTAAAATCATTTTGCCTTGCTTTATTCCGAGGACCTCTAAATGAACAATAACAAAAGCGAGCTCACTTTCCAAGTCAAGGTCATATTTTAAAGAACTGAAAAGTG
This sequence comes from Sus scrofa, assembly GCF_054392235.1. Classification (NCBI taxonomy): domain Eukaryota; kingdom Metazoa; phylum Chordata; class Mammalia; order Artiodactyla; family Suidae; genus Sus; species Sus scrofa. Next base: position 20,168,310 of record NC_139391.1, read on the forward strand.
AAGCTTTGGAAGTTGATAGAAGAAGAAATTTTACAAATTGCTTTAACTCTGGGGGCACATTAGAATCACCTAAGAATCTTTTAAATCCTTTCTGTGGCTGAGAATATCTGCCACAATGGGACTTTGAGTATCTTCTTTTTTTTCCTTCAAGTTGGGTGATTTTAATATGCACCCATGGTTGAGAACCAGTACTTTTAAGTGAAACCATTTTTCCATTCTTTTAAGATTAGTGATTAAAGAACTTAACTGATTTTTGTATGAAAGTTGAAATGTTTTAAATGTATTTGTAGCACTATGTTGGCCATGGAAATGCTATCAATGAGCTGAAATTCCATCCAAGAGATCCAAATCTTCTTCTGTCAGTAAGTAAAGGTAAGAAGAAGCAAATGTTTCTTTAGTTCTATTTACTTGAGAGTGAGAGGTTTTTGTTTGTTTTTTGTTTTTTGTTTTTGCGGGGGGTGGGGGGTAAGCTGTTCTAAGGAAAAAAAGCTAAATTTAAAAAGAGCTAAGTTTTAGAAAAACCTTAGGCTACATTAGCAACCCCAAACCACTACTTGGAGAAAGGGACCATGAAATAAACTGTTAACGTAAGATGTAAATAAAATAATTGGTAATGAGGACTAGGTGTGTATTACCCTTCTTACTTACCATATTACATTATGATAGTTCTAGAACTTTACCCTCAATTGAATTGTTATGTTAAGCTTCATTAATTTTAAGTGGCAGATGACCAAGGTTATGACTCTTTCAATAGTTTGAAGGTAGGGAGTCCCCATTGTGGCTCAGCGGTAATGAACCCAACTAGTATCCATGAGGACTCGGGTTCGATCCCTGGCCTCACTCAGTGGGTTAAAGGACTTAATGTTGCCGTGAGCTGCTGTGTAGGTCTCAGATGTGGCTTGGATCTGGCATTGCTGTGGCTGTGGTGTAGGCCGGCAGCTGTAGCTCCGATGCGCCCCCTTGCCTGGGAACTTCCATATGCCACAGGTGCAGCCCTAAAAAGACCAAAAAAAAAGATAGTTTGAAGGTAGTTTTGCAAATCATCTTTTTATCACTCTTTCCAGTCATATAAGAAATAATGCGAATCTATATTGCGTTTTCATCTCTCTCTATAAAGCTTCTGTCTTATAAAAGATTCCCTATAGAATTCCTTAAAATGCTAAGTTATCCAGTGTAAGCTCTTTGAACTATCTCCCTTACTTATAGAGAAAGCATTGCCTTGCTCAGTATGCCTTTGTTGGCATTATAAGTTTATTCTGGGTTCAAATGGCTTCTTAATCTTTCTCAATCATTTCTGAGCTTTCTGAAATGATTTTGGTTGTTCTTATTTCTACTTTGTTTTCAATTGCCCTTTCTCTTTTCATTTCTACATGATTATTCTAGTCAGATTTATTACTTTCTTAACAATTTGTCACATCTATAACCCACCCCTGCAAAATGCTCATATTAAAAGATGTCCTCAAATTAAAACTCTGCCATGAAAAATGTTTTATTGTGATTTTTCTTTAACTACCAAGGTGTGTTTGGAAATAGACACCTAAGAAAAGAGCTGATAACTTTCTCTTCTCTTACAAGAATTCCTTTACAAGTGCCATCGGCCATCATGTCTCACTTGTCCTTAATATCACAATTTTTTCAGACTCTGCTCTTCCCCCATTGGGTCAGTAAGAGCATTTTCCAAACAGCTTTTCAAAATGAATAGGAATTTTCCTGCAAGTAATAACTGTCAAGACAGAAAAGGACAACCTCTCAAATAGAAAATATTTGCAAATTATGTATGTAATGAGGACCTTGTATCAAGAGGGCATACAGTTCAATAATAAAAAGACAACCGCATTTAAAATGGATAAAGGCAAAATAATAATAATAATAAAATAAAATGGATAAAGGTTTTGGTGTTCCCGTCGTGGCGCAGTGGTTAACGAATCCGACTAGGAACCATGAGGTTTCGGGTTCGGTCCCTGCCCTTGCTCAGTGGGTTAACGATCTGGCGTTGCCGTGAGCTGTAGTGTAGGCTGCAGACTCGGCTCGGATCCCGCATTGCTGTGGCTCTGACGTAGGCTAGCGGCTACAGCTCTGATTCGACCCCTAGCCTGGGAACCTCCATATCCCGCGGGAGCGGCCCAAGAAATAGCAAAAAGCCAAAAAGCCAAAAAAAAAAAAAAAAATGGATAAAGGTTTTAAATAGACATCTCTCCAAAGAACATGGACAAATGTCCAGTAAGCACATGGAAAGGCACTCAGTATTATTAATCCTTAGAGAAATCCAGATCAGAAACACAGACACCGCTTCACACCTACTAGGAAGGCTATAATCAAAAAGACAGACCATAAAATATGTTGACTAGGATGTGGAGAACCTGGAACCCCCTCATCCACTGCTAGTGGGAATGTAAAATATAAGTACATTGCAGAACAGTCTGGCAGTTCCTTAAAAAGTTAAACATAGAATTACCACTCTTAGGTACGTATATCTTCAAGAGAAATGAAAATAAATGTCCATACAAAAACTTGGGCTTAAATTGGAATCACGAAATCATTTTCATAGCAGTGTTAATTTCTATTGCTTACACAGTGTAGTACTGCCTCTTGGTGTTATCTATGTAATATGTTAATATTCATGTATAATATGGAAATTTTATATTTCAAGTTCTGCATAGTATTTCTTATATTTATGAATATTGCCATCTATTCTTTGTTTTGTGGAAAATGAGATTGCTTAAATTACATTTCTAGAATTGTGATAATGTCCAGAATACTCTAAAATTATGTCACAATGTATATGTTTCAATTCTATTTTTTTATTTACTATAGCAATCTTTATACTTTGTCCTCTTCAATTTATAAATGTAGATATGGTGGAGGGAGAAGCTAGTACCTTATTCTGTGGCATAAGGCAGCGCAATTTGGGGCCACATAAATGGTTCCTTCGTATCTTGAAAGTTTGAATTCATATCTAGTTAACTCCACGGGTGATGTAAATTTTAAATTGCTATATGATATGGATTTCCTCTTTGTCTTTACTCTGAATTTCAAAGTCCAAACTTTGGTAGTTTTTTCTTCTTTGCAGTGATTCTTAATTAAAGTCCACAGTAAATAAATGATAAAAGTTCATCTTAATTTTTTTATGTCTATACTAGATCATGCTTTACGCTTATGGAATATCCAAACGGACACTCTGGTGGCAATATTTGGAGGTGTAGAAGGGCACAGAGATGAAGTTCTAAGTGCTGTAAGTTCAAAGCTAGACGGCAGTGACCTTCAGGTGTACAAAGCTGTGAATAATCCCCATAGAACTCTTTCCTTATAAGAAAGTATATGGTTTGTTTCATCTAGCGTGGCAGGCAGTTATTTCATTTACTTATGATAGACAGGATTTTAACTTACAGGTGAAGAAATAAAGCAAGTAGGCTCTTGGTGTTTTATCTGTATTCTTGCACTTTTATTCTAGTGCCTGGATTGTCATGAAAGAATACTATGGACTTGTCTCCTTTTTTAATCTAAAATTACCAAGTTGACTTTTGTTGTTTCTCAGCTATTAAAGGAAAAGGTTAACCTAATTAAGAAACATTTTCCAAAAAAGAAAAAAAGAAACCCACAACTTTTTCATTTTTTATTTGAAGTTGAAATATAAGTTACTCTTTTCTAGGAAGTGTTATTGTGTTCACACTGATTTTTAGATAACTCTTCCCTTTGATGGCATGGTGTTATCTTTGTACTTACGTATTATAATATATAGATCTTTTGTAATAATATGATATAAGTGTTTTTAGTCAGGTTTTGTTTGTTTTTTTAGTCAGGTTTTGTTTGTTTTTTGTTTTTTTGGGTTTTCTTTAGGGATGCACCCACAGCATATGGAAATTCCCAGGCTAGGGATCGAATTAGAGCTGAAGCTGTCGGCTTAAACCACAGCCACAGCAACTCGGGATTCGAGCCACATCTCAGCCTACACCACAGCTCACAGCAATGCTGAATCTTTAACTCACTGAGTGGGGCCAGCTGTGACTCCACGTCCTCATGGATACTAGTCGGGCTTGTTACCACTGAGCCACAACAGGAACTCCAGTTTTCAGATTTTTACATTGGATTAGGTTTACTTACGTTCCACATATAGCTTACTTGTTTAATAGTTTTACAGCTCTTTAGTTCTTTTCTTTTTAACTGTTTAAGGGGGCACCATGTTCTGAAGCATGTGCCATTTTAATTGGATGTACTAAATTTTCCTATGGTTGGGGTTTGCATGCTTTTGTGAGAATTATACTTAACCTGAAAGAATTTTCTAGAAGGTACAATAGCATTCTCCACCTGGCTTTATGTCTTTAATAAAGACTGTGTCCTTTATTAAAAACTAAATGAGCGCTCCTGGCTTTTAGGGTGTGTTGCTATTGATGGTGAGGTTATTAGGAAAAGTAGCAGCTACCAGACTTGTAAATTCAGCACCAAACCTGGGAGTTCCCTTGTGGCATAGTGGGTTATGAACCTGCCTAGTATCCATGAGGATGTGGATTCCATCCCTGGCCTCACTCAGTGGGTTAAGGATCTGGCATCGCCGTGAGCTGTGGCATAGGTCACAGACACGGCTCAGGTCCGATATTGCTGTAGCTGTGGTATAGACCAGCAGCTGCAGCTGCAGCTCTGATTCGACCCCTAGCCATAGGTGTGTACAAAAATAAATAAATAAACGAACAAACACCAAACCTGAAGTTCTCAGACTCTTAGAAAACAGTGTCCATGATGATATCAAAGGTTGAATTAACATAGAATATCTAGTTTAGTGAGGAAAATACCCTCCTTAAATAGAACTCTCTACTGCTATTTTAAAAAACAAGAACAGGAGATGTCTCTCTCTCCTATGTAATAACTGATGTTTACTGCTAGAAGGATTGATGTGTGAGATTTTCATTAATACCATGTGCTAAAGTGAATACCATCTCTGCACCTTAGTGTCGTGTCTGTGAAAGGAGGTAGAATAAGGTTGTTGTAACAGATGATCTGTTAGAGCTTGTTAAAAATTAGTAAATAGCAACTGAAAAAGTTTAAATATGTTATTTCCTTTTTTAGACTTTTTTTTTCCTTTATTCATTTAAAAAGTCAACTCTAAAACCAAAGTACCTGAAGTGTTGTGACTTAGATGTACAAATATTAAGTTGTTTAAAGACTTGTAATTTCACATGCAGATGTCAGTTTCATTGCTTGGTCAGGGCTGGACAAAGAAAAGTAATGTAACTATTCAGTCAGATTTTATGTCATAGAATAATTTACCTCAGCATTCGATTCACCTTCAAAATCAAGCAAAGAAAATATTTAAAGATAAGTGAATAGATAAAACTATTGTATTAGCTTATATGTTTTGGTGGAGACAAATCAGTTAAAACTAAATCTCAAAAGTGGTAAAAACTTTGTGACTTAACGGCTCACATAGTTAAATCCAAAATGTTAGTGTGGTTTGAAATAGTTTTCACAATACTGGTCATCAGGTGAAAATTAGCATAATTTGGGGAAATAATTTATATATTTAATTCAAGCTTTTCTGTTTTACATACAGGATTATGATCTTTTGGGTGAAAAAATAATGTCCTGTGGTATGGATCACTCTCTTAAACTTTGGAGGATTAATTCAAAGAGAATGATGAATGCAATTAAGGAATCTTATGATTATAACCCAAATAAAACTAACAGGTAACAGTTGTAGTATTTAAAACAATTTGCTGTTCCATGCTGTTGAATAACCTTTTACTTTTTCCAAAATTGTTTTATGTCCCAAACACTGAGTTTAGAATCTCCTCTTTTAGTAATGTTATGGTATTGGAGTTCCCTGGTGGCTTAGTGGTTAGGGATTTGGTGTTGTCACTGCTGTGGTTTAGGTTTGATCCCTGGCTAGGAACTTCAGCATGCCACAGGTGTGGTCATTAAATAAATGAATATTAAAAATAAATACAATTTTAAAAAAAACTTAAGGTATAATTTGTATGCCATAAAATTCACCGATTCTAAATGGAAGCCCTTTATTTTTATCTGAACTGTTTGTGGCTCATTTTTCAAAATCCTTTAAATTATATTTTTATCTTAATTAAGTGGCACATTATTTTTATTTAGGTATGCATGCGGTAATGTTATTAGTACTATTTTTCAACACTGTAAATTCTAATTCAAGACAGTAAATCATAATTTTAAAAATAGGGTTCTTAGCTTTATTTTGTGGAACATAATGCTTTCCTTTAAATGATATTCACTTCACTAAATGCAGAAAATCCAAAAGCAGGAGCTTTGATCCAAGGGATTAGGTGTGGGAGCTTTGCAGTTTTTTTGATATATTTTTGAAAAACCTCAATTCTTAATTCATTTACTTTGTTCTTCAGAATTTTATCAAGCTGCTATTAACATTTTCACTGTGACTATCATGTCAATAAATGTTAACTTTGCCCTTTTCATTTCAGCAGAGTTAATTTTCTGGTTATCAAGTCAGATTATGAATAGATTGTTGGTTGAATTTGTATCCATAAGTAAATCTTTTAATACACTAACTCATCAAATCTCAGGCCTCTAAGAATTAGCACAACTTTCAAATTCTATTTTAAAAAAACAAGGGTTAATACAATATTAAATTTATGTTTCTATATTTCCTAGAGCTCTGGAATCAGTAGAAGTTGTATTTCACAGCTTACAGAAAATAACAGTGAGTTATGCTGGCCTTCTTGAGGGAGGTTTAACCATAGATTATAGTATGTATTTGGCTAAAAAGCAATTAATAAAATTAGAGCAGAGTTAAAAATTTATGTCAGATCATTAATAATATTTTAATATTTTTATGGAGTTCCCGTCATGGCTCAGTGGTTAACAAAACTGACTGGGAACCGTGAGGTTGCGGGTTTGATCCCTGGTCTTGCTCAGTGGGTTTAGGATCCGGCGTTGCCCTGAGCTGTGGTGTAGGTTGCAGATGCGGCTCAGATCCCACGTTGCTGTGGCTGTGGGTAGGCTGGCGGCTACAGTTCCAATTAGACCCCTAGCCTGGGAACTCCCATATGCTGCAGGAGCAGCCCTAGAAATGGCAAACAAGACAATAATAATAATAATAATAATATTTTAATATTTTTTAAAAAGAAAAGACCCCAGAATTTGAATTGGAAAGAGTATGTGAAATGATTTAGCCCAACATCCTTGTTTCATATGAGGGAAAAATAGAGAGGACATGCGTGTTACCCCAGAGACAACTAATTCATGGCATATGATGCTTCTACAGTTACTTGTATTTAAAAACTGAATCACTTACTAGATTAGAAATGTTAGGTATACATTTACTTCATTTCAGAATTGATGGCAGCTTCTCTAGTTTATTGTCTTCTCACTGACATCTTTAAGGAAAAATTGTGCCATATTTTACTTTTCTAAATACAGGAAAAGTTCTTAAATGGCAAATTCCTGTCACATACCATTTTCAGAAATGGGTGCTCTAGGCAGGATTTTCATCTAACCTTATCTTTAGCAGACTTTAAAATGTGTCGTCGTTCCTTAAAAAAAAAAAGTGTCAGTGTTCCTAAAAGATGACTATCTTTTGAAATAATCTAGATGTGTTTACTTCATACACCATTAATGCTCAATTTTAAAGGATTAAGTAAGTAGCTTAATATTTTCTATGAGAAATTTTCAGCACTATTGAATCAGATATCTGGTTATTAGAATAGTCAGAATTGAAGTAATTAATTTTGGCCTATGTATAGAAAGGCAGGAAGCTGTGATTTTTATAAATGAAATTTCATAGGATAAAGACAAAATTGAGTTGAAAGCTAATAATAGAATAAAATGTAGAAAAAAATAGCTCTTAATAAACAGATAAGGTATTTAGTTTTGTAGGAACACAGATGAATTAACAGTCATAGTTTTCAAAGTTTTATAAATACAAAGAGGGAAGTGAGCTTCTGCTAGACGTTTTTCTCTTAACTTTTGATGTTTCTATTTCAGGCCATTTATTTCTCAGAAAATTCACTTTCCTGACTTTTCTACCAGAGACATACATAGAAATTATGTCGATTGTGTGCGATGGTTAGGTGATTTGATACTTTCCAAGGTATGGTAACTGCTGTTAAGCTGTATTTCCTTTGTATGAGTTAGAACTTTGCAGGGAGCACAGTTTTTTATGCAGTCTGGTAAACTGGATAACAGATGGGAGATGGCCTTTTTTTTAAGTCTCATAATAACTTTTAAAGATTTGGAAGCTTGTTTTAGGCATAAACATCCTGATGAATTTATAATTTGCGCTTCAATGAGATGAAAAATGTTAACTTGCAAGATATTATTATTCTCTGATACTCATTGTTATTGTAAAATAACTAATATCTAAAGCCAGTAGTTTTTAATGTTTGTGTCCATTTCAGTAACTGTGTACAAAACAGATGGAGTTGGCTCATGCGCTGTAATTTGCCAACCCCTGCTCTGTTATATTAATGTATATATTAACTTTTTTTTTTTACCTGATAATTTAGAGAAGTTGGTGGTGATGTCATCTGAACATTTAGGATTGTCAAATTTAGAGAAATTGCTGTCCAGTTTCTTTTCTTGATGTGGGTTTCAGGGCATTTCATATTTTCTTGGGCAGAACCCGATTTATTTTTTTCTTGGTTATGAGGGTATGGTTTTACCTTTTTATTTTTTAACTTTTGAAATTAGATCTACAGGAAGTTTCAAATATCGTTCAGAGAGGTCTCATATTGCCCTTCACCCGATTTCTCCCATTGGTTATATCTTACAGAACTATAATATAGTATATACAGGAAAATGACATTGTACAATGTGTGTGTGTAGTTCTGTGTCATTTTATCACATGTGATTTTGTCATTTCAAGAATGTTATAGTATGAGACCGTTCATGATTTTTTTCACTCAGTGTAACGCCATCCAGGTTGTGTGTATCAGTAGGTTTCCCTTTTTAGTGCTGAGTAGTATTCCAGGGTATGGATGTACCACAGTTTGTCCAACCTTATTCATCTATCGTAGGACGTCTTGGTCCTTTCCAGTTTGAGCTATTACATATAAACAATCGTGTACAGGTTTTTGTGTGGACCTACTTAAGTTTTCATTTCTCTGGGATAAATGCCTGGAAGGGCAATTGCTGGGTCATGGTTAAGTTCGTTTAGTTTTTTAAGAACCTGCCAAACTATTTTCCAGAGTGGCCGTGCCATTTTACATTCCCACCAGCAATGTATGAAAGATCCCGTGTCTTCGAATCTTCGCCAGCATTTGGTATTGTCACTATTTTTTATTTTAGCTGTTCTGATAGGTGTGTAGTGATACATCATCGTCGTCTTAATTTGCATTTCCCTGATGGCTAGTGGTGTTGAACATCTTTTTTCATGTGCTTATTTACCATCCATATATCCTTTCAATGATGTCTCTTCATATCTTCTGCTCATTTTCTAGTTGGATTGGTTTTTGTTTTGTTGTTTTTACTGCTGAGTTTTTAGAGTTCTTCATATATTCTAAATATAAATCCTGTGTCGGATAAGTAGTTTGCAGATATTTTCTTCCAGTCTGTAGTTTGTCTTTTCATCCTCTTAACAGGGTCTTTTGCAGAGCAAATGTTTTTAATTTTGATAAAGTTCTGTTAATTTACTACTTTTAAAAAAAAGTGTTGGACTTCCCTGGTGGCCTAGTGGTTAAGGATTTGGCCTTGTCACTGTTGTGGTGCAGATTCAACCCCTGGCCCAGGAACTTCCACATGTTCAGGGTGCAGCCAAAAAAAAAAAAAAAGTGTTATTTTATGGATCATGCTTTTGATATTGTGTTTAAATGCTCTTCACTGAGCCCTAAACCCTAAAGAGTTTTCTCCTGTTTCCTTCAGAAATTTTTATGATGTCGTTTTATATTAAATTTACAGTCCATTTAAAATGAATTTTTGGGAGTTCCCATTGTGGCACAGGAGAAACAATCCAACTGGTGTCCTTGAGGATGCGGGTTCAGTTCTGGCCTCACTCAGTGGGTCGGGGATCCGGCATTGCCATGAGCTGTGTAGGTCGCAGATGTGGCTCGGATCCCACTGTGGTTGTGGCTGTGGCGTTAAGCCAGCAGCTGTAGCTCTCATTCCACCCCTAACCTGGGAACTTCCATATGTCCGTGGGTGCAGCCTTATCAATCAGTCAATCAATCAATAAAATGAGTTTTTGCATGAGGTTTAGGTACAGAGTTCTTTTTTTGCCTGTAGTTATCCAGTTGTTCCAGCACCATTTATTGAAAGCCTATCTCTCCTCCTTTAAATTACTTTTAACACTTTTTTTCAAAATTGTTTGGCAATACTTGTATGAGGCCGTTTCTGGTTTTTCCATTCTGTTCCCTCTACCAGTACCACATACACAGGTTTGATTACTCTACGTCTATACTAAGTCTTAGAGGTGGTAGAGTGATTTCTTTCACTTAAAGTTATTTCAGCTACTCTTGTTCCTTTCCTTTTCCATATAAATTATAGAATAACCTTGCTTACATTTACTAAAAATCTTGCTGGGATTTTTTGGGGCAGGGAGGGAAGACTTTGGGATTGTGTTAAACCTAAAAATCAGTTTGTTGGGAAATTAATCTCTTTGTTTAGTCTTCCAATCCTTGAATATGGTATGTCTCTCCATTTATTTAGACCTTATTTGATTTTTTATTGTCAGCATTTTATAATCTTTAACATATAAGTCCTATATTTACTTGGTTAGATTTATACCTGTTTCTTTTTTTGTTTTGAGTGATTATAATTGGTATATCTGATTTCCATTTCTTTGTGTTCATTGCTAATATTGATTTTTACATATTGATCTTGAATTCTTCAGTCTATTTGAATTGCTTATAGTTCAGGAACGTTTTTTGTTAGTTATTTGAGGTTTTCTATATAGACCATCATTTCATCTGCAAATAAAAACAGTTTTTATATCTTCCTTTCTGATCTGAATGTTTTTATTTCCTTATCTTATTACAATGGCAAGCTTCCAGTCCTGTGTTGAATAGCAGTATTAAGACCAGACATCCTAGACCTGTTTCTGATGTTAAAAGGGGAAAGAATTCAGTCTTTCGCAATTATGTATATCAGCTGTATGTTTTTTGTAGATGATCCCTATCAAGTTGAGAGCTGTCCCTTTCCTATTTTTTCAGAGTTTTAGTATGAATACGTGTTAAATTTTGTCATACTTTTTCTGCACTGACTGATATAATGATTAGTTTTTCTTTTTTAGATTTTTTTTTTTTTTTTGCTTTTTAGGGCAGCACCCAAGGCATATGGAGGTTCCAAGTGCTGGCCTACACCACAGCCACAGCAATGCTAGGTCCAAGCCACATCTGCGACCTACACCACAGCTCATGGCAATGCCAGATCCTTGACCACTGATCAAAGCCAGGGGTTAAACTGGCAACCTACTGGTTCCTAGTCAGATTCATTTCCACTGTGCCATGACAAGAACTCCATAGCTTGCTAATGTAGTGAGTTGCACTGGTTGTTTTGAAATATTTATCACTGGAATAAGTTTACTTGGTCATGGTATGATTCTTTTTATACATTGCTGAATTTTATTTGCTAATATTTTGTTAAAGATTTTTATGTGTATTAATGAGGTATGAAACTGGTCTGAAGTTTTCTTATTTGTATTGCCTTGTCTGGTTGTAGCGTCAATAATACTGGCCTCTAGGCCTATTTTTTTTTTTTTTTTTTTTCGTCTTTTTAGGGCCACACCCATGGCATATAGAGGTTCCCAGGCTAGGGGTCTAATTTAGCTATAGCCGCTGGTCTATGCCACAGCCACAGCAATGCCAGATCCAAGCCGCATCTGTGAACTACACCACAGCTCACGGCAACGCTGGATCCTTAACCCAGTGAGCGAGACCAGGGATTGAACCCAAAACCTCGAGGTTCCTAGTCGGATTTGTTAACCACTGAGCCATGGCGGGAACTCCATAGGCCTATAAATTTTTGAAAAGGAGTTTAAAAATTACAGATTTAATTTCCTTAAAAGTGAAAAGGTCATTCAGATGAATTGGGTGAGTTGTAGTAGTTTGTGCTATTTGGTAATCGGTCCACTCCATCTAATACTTTGTGGAGAGTTGTTTGTAGTATTTCCTTATTATCCTTTTGGTGTCTGTAAGGTCTCTAGTGATAGCCCCTGTTTCATTCCTAAAATTAGTAATTTATGTCTTCTTTTGTCAGTCTTGTAAAGGGTTTGTCTTTTTTTTTTTTTTTTTCTTTTTTCTTTTTCGGCTGCCCCTTAGCATATGGAGTTCCTGGGCCAGGGATCAGATCCGAACTGCGGTTTCTACCTATGTCTCAGCTGTGGCAACACCAAATCCTTAACCTGCTGTGCTGGTCTGGGGATCAAACCTGTGTCCCAGTGCTGCGAAGATGCTGCCAATCCCATTGCACCACTTCAGGAACTCCTGTCAATTTTTAAAAATCTCCTCTCTTTCTTCTTTCATTTAGTTTGTGAATGAATTTTGCTCTTTTGTTTACTGATTTCTTAAGGTGGGAGCTTAGATTACTGAGTTGAGATTTTTTTCTAATGTAAACATTTGGTGGTGTAAATTTCCCTGTCAGCACTGCTTTAGCTTAACAGAATTTTTGATATGAAGTGTGTTATTTAGTTTCTAGGTGTTGGGGGATTTTGTTATCTTTCTCTTACTAATTCCAATTTGATTCCATTTTGGTCAGAACGTACTCTTCTTTATGATTTTGAGTCTTACATTTTTGAGATTTGTTTTTTGACCCTACTTTGGGTATGTTCCATGGGAGCTTGAAAAGAATGTGTATTTCTGCTGTTGGGTGGAGTGTTACGTAAATGTTAGATCCTGTTAGTTGATGGTGTGTTGGTTGAGTTCTTCTTTATTTCCTGTCTACTTGTTTTATTTATTTTTGAGATATGCTGAGTCTCCAGCTATAATTGTAGATTTTTCCCTTTCTCCTTTTAGTTACCTGACTTTTTGTGGCTATGTTGGTTGGTGTATACCCATTTGGTATTGCTATGTTTTGGTGGCTTGACCATTTTTATCATTATGTTAAGATCCGTCTTTATCTTTGGTAATTTTATTTTGCTTTGATGTCTCCTTTATTTGATAGTAATATAGCCATTCCCACTTTCCTTTAATTAATGTTTGCATGATTGCAAGGTTTTTCAAACCTTTTACCTTTAATCTACCTGTATTGTTATATCTGAAGTGAATTCCCTACGGACAGCATATGGTTGCGTCATATTTTTTTAATTCACTTTGCCAGAGTGTCTTTTAACTGGTACATTCAGACCTTATATTTGTATTTGAGCCTTAACTTATCAATTAATGTGTTACATTAAGTATATCGTATAATTTTTCATTTTTTTCCTTTCTTTGGGTTTTTCCCCCTAACTTCCTATAGGTTATAAGAACATACTTTAGAACTCCATTTGATTTGTCTGTAATATTTTTGAGTATATTTCTTTGTATTGCTTTTTGGGTATTTGCTGTAGATGTTAGTATTATATATGATATATATGTGATCAGTCACGTCAACATTTTACCACTTCAAGTGAAGTATAGGAAGCTTACTTCCCACTTTGCCCTCCACTTAAAATTGTCTTAAATATTCCCTTTACAAATGAGAACTTCATCAAATAGTATTACAAATTTTGCTTTTAAACAATTTAAAAACGCAGGAGGAAAGGAGAATGTTGTGTTACCTCACTTTGCTCTTTCCATTGTTCATTCGTCCTTTCTGATAGTCCAAGAGTCCATTTAATATCATTTCCTTTCTGTTTATAAAAACTTCCTGTAGCCATTCTTTTAGAGTAGGTCTGCTGGTGACAAACTCTCTTAGTTGTACTTAGTCTGGGGATGTCTTCATTTCCCCTTCATTCCTTAAGTGTATATTCACTGAATATAGGATTTTTTTTTTTGTCTTTTTTTGCCATTTCTTGGGTCGCTCCCGCAACATATGGAGGTTCCCAGGCTAGGGGTCGGATAGGAGCTGTGGCTGCCAGCCTACGCCAGAGCCACAGCAACGCAGGATCCGAGCCATGTTTGCAACTACACCACAGCTCACGACAACGCCGGATCCTTAACCCACTGAGCAAGGCCAGGGATCGAACCCACAACCTTGCAGTTCCTAGTCGGATTCGTTAACCACTGCGCCACAACGGGAACTCCTGAACACAGGATTTTTTGTTGACATTTGTTTTCTTTAAAGTTTGAACAATGTTGTTAACCCCCTCTTTCTGGTCTTTGTCATTTCTCATGAGACATCTACCATCATTGGAATTGGCTCTTCCCCAATAGGTGAAGGGTTCTTGCTGTCTTAACTGCTTTCAGGATTTTTTTTTTTTTTTTTTTTTTTTAGTTTTTAGTTTCCAGAAGTTTGATTATGATGTGCTTGATATGGATTTATCATTTTCAGGTTCACTTGCCTTCTTGAATCTTTAGTAGGTTTATCTTTGGGGGGTATAATTTATCCCAAATTTGGGAACTTTTCAGCCATTATTCAAGTTATTTAGCCTCACTTTCTTACCCACCCCCCCTTTTAGGGACGCTAATGATATGAATATTATATATATATATATATATATATATATTTTTTTTTTTTTTTTTGGTTCCTGAGACTTTATCATTTATTAAATCTGTTTACTTTTATTTAAATTCGGTAATTTCTACATTCTAACTTTATTTTTATTTATTTATTTATTTGCTTTTTAGGGCTGCACCCTCGGCATATGGAGGCTCTCAGGCTAGGATGTCTAATCAGAGCTACAGCTGCTGGCCTACGCCACAGCCACAGCAACACAGGATCCAAGCCACATCTGCAACCTACACCACAGCTCACGGCAACGCCAGATCCTTAACCCACTGAACGAGGCCAGGGATCGAACCTGAAACCTCATGGTTTCTAGTCAGATTGGTTTCTACTGCGCCATGACAGGAACTCCCTCTACGTTCTAACTTTAAATTTACTGCTTCATCTCTTCTGTTGTTGAGCCCTTTGGTTTTTTTATTTTGGTTATAAGTTTTTTTAGTTCTGAAATTTCCATGTAATTCTTAACTTTTATTTCTTTGCTGAGACTTTGTTTTAAATGTGTTTTAAATTAATCATTGAAGCATTTTTATGATGTCTGTTTTAAAATCCTTGTTAGGAAGTTCCCTGGTGGCTCAATAGGTTAAGGATCCAGTGCTGTCACTCTGTGGCACAGGATTGATCCCTGGCCTAGGAATTTCCACATGCCGCAGGCCTGGGGGGAAAAAATCCTTGTCATATAGTTCTAACATCTGTGTCATCTTAGTGGTAGTATCTCTTGATTATCTTTTCTCATTAAAGTTGAGATTTTTATATTTCATGGTATAACAAAGTGAATTTTGATTGAGATAGATATTTTGTGTACTGTTGCAAAACTCTGGATCTTATTTAGAGCTCTTATAGCAGGCTGCCTCTGATAAATTTTCACCTGGGGAAGGGGCGTGCTTCTTTATGGTTGGCAGGTGGCATGAGTAAGTCCAGTTTCCCCACTTGATTGACTTGGTGATGCTATCTCATGACTACTGAGGTGAGAGTTCAGGCTTTTCACTGGGCCTCAGGTGACACCACCCTCACTGGGAGGGACTGGGAGGCCTCATTACTACCCCATGGGGTCCCCACTTATAACTGAGAGTGATGGGTGGTTGTAAATAAACATCCTGACTCTTTGCTAGGCCTCCTCTGATACCACTCCAGCTGGAGAGAAGGAGGAGTCACCTCATAGTGAGGGGTAGGGAGGAGTCAGGGTGTTAGGTGCTTGAAGTATTTACTTAGTTACCACCTGAGAAGGGATCCCCACTGGGACTTTGCTAGGTCACAAGTGGGTGGATCCAAAGTGTTTCCTGTGCTATTAAGTGTTTATCTGAAAATTTACTCTTATGCTAAGTTGCCATTTTCCGGATCCTCTGCAGAAAGCAGGCCTTTGTTGGGGCTTCTTCTGGTCTTCACTTGTTAGCATTGTTGAGTTGCCACCTTCTATAGGTAGGTAGCATCCACTCTGGGATACATAAAGGATGCAGAAGAAAATGAAGGAATTCAGCGTCCTTCTTGTCCCAGGGTCCCTAAACCAGTCTGCCTCCTCTCCACCCTTCAGATTTTTAAGCTGTGCTTGGTAAGATAAATAGGGGAAAATACTCAATTTGTTTTAGAAGCAGAAGTAAAAAGGCAGTAACTAATATTTCTGCTCTTAGAACTTAATTAGATTTCAGAAAGGAAAGGATTTCTGCCTTTCTGATGGGAAGTTAAACTGGATATTGGTGGTCTCAAATCTGGCTCTGCCTCAGAACTGTTGGGAGGATGTTATAAAAATAGTGTCCTAGGCTTCATCCTCAGAGGTTCTAAGTCTGGCACAAGGACCTGAGAATTTGTAATTTAAAGAAAAAGAACTCCAGATGATTTGCAAGTATAGCCATCCATTAATTAGTGTGGGTAAATTTTTTTTACCTCCCTATGTTTTAGTTCTCCATGGGGGGACTCCACTCATTCAGAATCCTTTACCAGTATCGTCAGTAAGAAGCACTTGAAGAACCATTTTACAATTCTGCTGCCTTGGCCTTCCCTCCCAAAGATTCTGACTTAATAGGGTTGAGGCCAACGTGTGTTTTTAAGGAAAGGTCTACAGGCTATTAATCAAATTGTGCACTTGAGTTAAGAGTCATCAGACTAGGTGATAGCTAGGGTACTTAGAGTAAAGAACTTGCATAGCAGATCTATAGACCTGGGATGTTATACAATCTAAAAAAGGCAGAGAAGAAAAAAAGCACATTCAGGTCAGGTTTACTCCCTGACCTCCCAGTGGCCCTGCTGAAAACTGTTTAAATGCCAGAGAACCCCACAGAGCTACCACATATGGTTGTGTAGGCTGTGTCCTGTAAAATTCCAAGAGGCACTCTTCATGTACACCAGAATTTCTCCATCCTACCACTATTGAGGTTGGGTCAGAGAATTATTTTTTTGTGGGAGGAACTGTTCTGTGCATTTTGAGGTGTTCAGCATCTCTGGCCTCTGTTGACTAGAAGCCAGAGACATTGCCAAATATTCCTTAATCGGCAAACCACTAAATCTATACAGTGATATAAATAGTGCCCTCTGTTTTGCATTTTTCCCCATTGTATTTTTTACCACTTGATGCTTAAGTGGAATACATGTAAAGGTTCATTGTTGCAGGATAGTGAAGGTGTAACTCAGCTATTTCAATCCCATCCCTTTATCAGTTTCCTGACATTGAACCACTGCTTTTATTGCCTTCTATATAATTCCATCTCTAAGGCCCTTTCTAGGCATTCATTAGCTTTCCTATGTTTGTTGAGCATCTACCATGTAGTGGAGACACCAGGAATGAAGGATCAATAGTTAACCAGATAAGAGGAACCACAGAAGGGGGGAAGGGAGTTAGAAGTGGAATTGGGAAAGATGAAAAGAGTGAAATAAGCAGGGGCCATGTTGAAGAGCTGTGTATTCTAATACAATGTTTATAATTTTACCTTTACTATAAAACACTTCAAGTCTCTGGATGCTAAAGTATCCAGAACTCAGTCTGGTGTGGTTTGGGAAAGAAATTGTGACTTCAAAAATAAATATTCCAAACAGTGTAATGCTTTTGTTATTATTAAAATCTGTTGGTAATTAGACCTCTTGTCCAACACTGACTTTGTGAATATACATGATCGTATATCACTGTACTCAGTAGATGGATAACCAGGTTCTAAAAGCTGTCAATTCTAAAATGATGTAGAGAAAAAGCTTTGTTTTTTATGTTTAAAATTCAGTTCTCCAAGTAACAATTCTTTTTTTCCCATTTCTCTCTTTTTTAAAGTCTTGTGAAAACGCCATTGTGTGCTGGAAACCTGGCAAAATGGAAGATGATATAGATAAAATTAAACCCAGTGAGTCTAATGTGACTATTCTTGGGCGATTTGATTACAGCCAGTGTGACATTTGGTACATGAGGTTTTCTATGGATTTCTGGCAAAAGGTAGCAATATGTTTTATGTTTTGAAATTATTTGATGTAAAACCATGGCAGTTTTAATTTTCTCTGTAGTGCATTTGTGTTGTGTTTCCTCAAAGTTTAATCTACCTTTTTTAAAAAAAATACTAATTGCTTTGACCTTTGATGTTATTTATTTTGCTTTTTAGGGCCGCACCCGTGGCATATGGAAGTTCCCAGGCCAGGGACTGAATCAGAGGCCTGTGTCACAGCCACAGCAACACAGGATCCAAGTGTGTCTGTGACCTACACCACAGCTCACCCCAACGCCGGATCCTTAACCCACTGAGCAAGGCCAGGGATTGAACCCACAGCCTCATGGCTGCTAATCGGATTCCTTAACCACTGAGCCACGACAGGAACTCCAGCCTTTGATGTTATTTATTCTACCCTTGTGCTCTGCACACCATCCGCAGTGCTTATTATAAATGAAATTGACAAGTGTCAATGGTGACAGGTGTTTATTATCCCTAACATCTATTACTAAGATTTAATGTTTGTTGATTAAAATGTTAATCTGTTTTTTTTTTTTTTTCCTTTCTTTTTAGGGCCACACTGGCAGTATGTGGAGGTTCCCAGGCTAGGGGTCCAATCGGAGCTACAGCTGCTGGCCTATGCCACAGCAATGCCAGATCCACCGTGTCTGTGACCTACACCACAGCTCACGGCAACAACAGATCCCCAGCCCACTGAGTGAGGCCAGGGATCGAACCAGCAAACTCATGGTTCCTAGTCGGATTCATTTCTGCTGTGCCATGATGGGAACTACAGAATGTTAATCTTTTTCTATAGCATTTTCTTAGAAAAACCAACATGGAAGATAGAGACAAGACATTAGTTATCTAATTTCTTGTTTTAAAGAAATTTGGGTATTAATTAGGATTTTGTGATAACAAATTACTTGGATATTTATTTCTATATAAAAGCTTTGCAGATTTTCTACGGCTTTTACTACAGTTCTTTAAGGCAGCATAAGGAATACATGCTAATAACATTGTAAATTTTAAAGTTCTTCATAAACTTGTAAAATATCTTAATTTACTCAAGACACTTTTGTGGGGCATCAGTTGCTCTTTTCTCCTTTACAAATCAGAAATATAAGATGCAAAGACACAATCAAGAGCATTGCCATAGGCTGCAGCTGAGGATCTTCTGAAATAACAAAGTGTCTTAGGATTGCTTGAAATCTTATAGCTTACTTTAATATTTTTTTAAAAAAATGTGTTTATACAGATGCTTGCATTGGGCAATCAAGTTGGTAAACTTTATGTTTGGGATTTAGAAGTAGAAGATCCTCATAAAGCCAAGTAAGTATTTAGAAATTCCTCTTCATAATTTCTGCCTTTTTTCTCCAAAGTGTTAGCTCAATATAAAGGAAGTAATTGATATGTGCAGTGCCATCCTAAATAATTTGTAACATTTACATTCTCAGAGTATTGTAAAGTATTTCTCTTTTATTCTATAACTGTTTTTCCCAAATACTTTGGTAACACGTTATTTCGCTTTTTTTAATTTAAGTTATGGGGTGCCTTTGGGAGTTAAAGTATACCCCAATTTCATGAAATTTGAGATTGAGCCCTTAGTGAAGTCTATTCTGGTTTCAAATGCTTTTCTATATGACTTGGAGCATCTATTCACTTTCTTATTCATTGTGTTAAGTTAGATACTTGACAGTCTTATGTATGTATGGTATTAACCTGTTGTCATGTTTTCTCCCTAGATGTACAACACTGACTCATCATAAATGTGGTGCTGCTATTCGACAAACCAGTTTTAGTAGAGATAGCAGCATTCTTATAGCTGTTTGTGATGATGCCAGTATTTGGCGCTGGGACAGACTTCGATAAAATACTTTTTCCCAATCAAAATCAGTGTGTTTTCTGTGTACATTAGAACTAATGTATCTTGCTAGTAAAGGCACATAGAGCAATTTAGAATTGTCTTTCAGCATTCAATCAGGCTGAGCTGAATGTAGTGATGTTTACATTGTTTACACTCTTTGTACTGTCTCCTGCTCAGATTCTACTGCTTTTAATAAAAATTTATTTTTGTAAAGCTGTGTTATTTTATTTTCTTTGTTCGTTATGATGAAATGTTGAAAGTAATAAAATTGCACCTTATCTTTTTGCAATGATTATTTTTTGTTTGTTTAACTGAAGAAAGGTAGATAATAAAGTGATTATGTATAAGCTCTAGAACTGAACTGAATTTAAATCTTGGCTCTACCACTAACTGACCTTGGGTAAGTAACTTAACATCTTTGTGCCTCAGTTTTCCCCTGTGTAAAACTTACCTCACAGTGTACTTGGTGATTCTGTCCCAAACATAGGGTGATTTGCTTATATCTATGGAAAAGAAACAGTAGCAAGAATAGAATTAAAATATATAAGACCAGAAAAATCCCCAAAGAGTTAGGACCAAGATGACAAGTGGAGCGTTTATCCTAAAACAAAAGAATGAAGAAGGCCTGAGTGAGTGATCATAAATATAAAGGTAGGAGGTGAAATGAGAGGGGAACAAGGGTAAAATACAAAAAACTTCTGTTAAGTTTCTCAATTCATGAACCTTTTCTATAAATCCTCCATACATTTCTGTGAATATACCATTTCTACGAATATACCACTATTTAATAGCTTTTTGGACAGAGTCCTTGCTTCCTGTTTTTTGCTGTTATGTGTAATATTTTGATTAATAGCCCAGAACACAAGTTTTTATGTACCTCTCTGATTATTTCCTTAGGCTCATTTGTCAGAAAGAGTAAGTGAAAGAGCATTCTTATTAACACTGAACTTGTTCCATCATATATGTTAGTGCTGCTTCAGTTTTGTTTTTCATTCCTGTAAATATCTTTGTAGATCAGAGGTCAGAAAACTTGTGTGTTAACAGCCAGACAGTAAATATTTCAGGCCAGTGAGCCATAGTCTCCATCATACCACTCAGCTCTGCTGCTATAGCGTGAAAGTAGCCATAGACATTATTTAAATGAATGTGTTCCAGCAAACCTGATTATAAAAACAGGCAGTGGGCCATATTGGGCCTACAAGCCACAGTTTTTTAACCCTTGCCATGGATGTTCGCTAGTAAAACAAGGAACCTTTAAGGAGGCCTCTAAGATTGCTAAAAATTTAGCTTAACCAAATAGCTCACAATCCGAGATCACGAGATAGAAAATGAAATAAGCTGCTATGACAGTTCAAGCAATGCACAATATACTGAGACCACCAAGGGTTTCAGAATGTTTAAAGAATATGAAAGAAACATTTTAAACTGCATTCTCCATGTATTCACTCTTCCCTTATTTTTCCTCAACTGTCACCTAATAGACCGCATGATTTTCTTAACTCGGTTTGTTGTGTTTTCTCCCACTGGGGATATAGGCTTTCTGAGAGTTGGAATTTTTTTTCCTTTTTCATTTCGCTGGTATAACCCTGGTACTAAGAACAGTGGCTTGCACTTGGTAGGTGCTCAGTAAATCTCAGTAAATATTTGTTGAACGAATGTAACTCTTAAATAAAAGATGCAGTCACAAAAATGAGCAAGCAGTAAGACACTCCCAAGATGAACTGGGGTGGTGGGGGGTGGGCACTGAAAAAGGAAAAAATATGAGAATTTTTAGATATGAACAATGGGATTGTTGAAGTAAACTTAGTGGGATAGAGTCAGTTATACAAAGCTTGAATAGAGATTATTAAGAGGCTACTTAGACTGCGTACATAGAGAACCAGGACAGTGGGGCATGTGTGGAGTTAATGACTACATAGAGGGTAAAATGGAAGGATCTAATGATACATCTCATTAGAGGTCGAGAAAAAAAATGAAGGATAGACAATATTGAAAGTAATTCCTTTCCTTGTTTCCATGGTATCTAAGTGCCATATGATAGAGCAAGGAAAGTTGGTGGTTCTGGCATCTTCGTACCATCAGTCATGTCTCCTCCCACTTCTATTGCAGTCATAGCCACAAATGTGCCATCTGCTTCTGTCTCTACAAAGCCCAGAACTTTACCCCAATCCGTATCCATATCTTGAGAAAAGGCCTCCACAGTTTATTTCAAGCTGGACAAGTGGCCAACTCATGCAGTATTCCTCTTGTAGCCTTTTTGTGGTGAGGCCAGGGGCTCACCAGAACAGCAAGTTTTTCCAGGGCCCTCTACAGCATAATTTGAAGGATGATAAGATGCAGTAGTCCCTGTGTGGTTTTGTTTCTTGAACAATGGGATCCACAAGTTGGCATTCCTACACTATGGATCTGCCCCAGGACCTGATGCTTGATCCAAAGCCCCTCTTCCAGCCATTTGCCACAGGCATTCCAGTGTTACAAGGAGCCACAAGTTCTCCACTTAATTCTACATCATGGGCCCATTTTCTTCCTGGATTATAACTAGATAGTGAGGGAAGATGCACACTTAGCTCACCTGGACCTCCAACCCAAAAGGGAACAAAAAGCCTGATCATTGGGGGTTTAAGCACAGAGACAACTGTCCGTGCAGGCCAAGATTATGCCCCAAAGGAGCCAATGTTATGACACAGGCGAGGGTAAGGGACACAGGATTTTTTTGTCTATGGAAATCTGAACAAAGTCTTCCTGGAGCCCTTGTGCTTCATGGGCCTCACACATGCAGCTTTTGGAAAGAAATATGCAATAATTAAGGAGCTACTGGATGTTATTGGTCCTGTCTATAGTCCTGAAGGCAGGGTCAGCTTAATTTGCAGGACCTAGTGCAAAATGAAAAGGCAAGCCTCTTGTTTAAAAAGCAGGAAAAAGGTAAGTAGTGAAATATAGAGGTTTTTCTCTTCTTCCTATGGTTTCTTTCTCAATTTGTTTGTTGTTGTTTGCTTTTTTAGGGCCGTACCGGTGCATATGGAAGTTCCCGGGCTAGGGGTTGAATCAGAGCTGTAGTTGCCAGCTACACCACAGCCACAGCAACACCAGATGCATCTGCAACCTATACCACAGCTGACGGCAACACGGGATCCTTAACCCACTGAGTGAGACCAGGGATCAAACCCGCGTCCTTGGGGGGACTAGTTGTGTTCGTTATTGCTGAGCCACAACAGGAACTCCTCAATTTGTGTTTTTAAATGTGCTTTTTAATGCCACTGTAAGTAAGGTTAAAATATTGTGTTATGCACATGAATCTTCCCATTCATCTTCATATTGTATAGCGAGTTTTCCATGCAAACATAAAAGTATTTAACTCCTATTTGGAGTCACTGAAATTACATACTTGGTACTTTGTAGCTCCTACATTCATGTGTATTTAGTTCTTAACCAGTATGATGGGAATGCTTGGTATCACGCATTTGCATTCTACATTTGACTTACTGATACAGAAGGACAAACTAAAGAGAAAATTAACTATTGATAGCCCTACCTTTACCTTTTCTTCTGTGTCATAATCTTCAATGAAAGTGGTTGGTTAATACAAGGAAGGGACATAAGAAAGAATAGGATTCCTTGGTTGTTTTGAGTTTCTTAAAATGTGAGGTCTTTGTTCAAACCAAGTTCTGGTTCAAACTGAAAGCACAGCCTCGGGCTGTCAGCACCCTGTCTACTCAGCTGTAGATGAAACACGCTTACTTTGCACTGACTCTGAGTCTTACTGAACTCCACACATTATGAGTCCAATGGAATCTTTGCTCATAGGGAATCACAAATGCCATATGTGAACAAACAGGCAGAGAACAGCAGACATGCATACTGCATGTACCCTCTATTCGCACCACGTTGCGTTGTGCCATCAGACTTCAAAATCCAAGTTCAAAGATGATTAAGAATGTCAAGATGGGGTAGCAGAGCATTAAACCAAGCATAGAGTCTTTCTGAGCTCAATACCCTGCACTACTGCACAGGTCACACACCCATGAAGCTGACCCTGCCTGGGGCTGACCTGAAGTCCTGTGCCTCACTTTTCCCAGCAGCTCCATCTGGAACTGACATGTCTGCTGATAGGTTCTCATTTCTAAACTATTTAGTCCTGTTACCAATCTCTTTCTGAATCTATCTTGATGTCTTTGGTCCATTTAAGTAAAATGAATACAATAGTTCTCCCCCTCTCCCCACATCTGCCCCCCAAAGAAATAATTTAGTGTTTGTTTCAGAAATAGGGGAGAATCAGAGCTGCATCTGCTGGACTATGCCACAGCCACAGCAATGCCAGATCCAAGCAGTGTCTGTGACCTATACCACAGCTTGTGGCAACACCGGATCCTTAACCCACCGAGCGAGACCAGGGATTAAACCTGCATCCTCATGGATCCTAGTTGGATTCGTTATCACTAAGCCACAACAGGACCTCCTAGGACAGTCATTTTTTAAAAAATTTTAAATGAAACCCACAGTAAGAAATAGACTATATATATTAGATTCCAATCACACAGACATATACATAACAAACAAAAAGTTCCATGGAACAATACATGATGTATTCTAAAATGCTCTACTTGTTTTTTGTGTTTTTTTTTTTTTGGTAATTCAGATGTGACAAATTAAATTGATTTCACACCCCAATAACGGATCTCAACCTGCACTTTGAAATACACTGATCTAGAGGAAATGAGTCTAGACAGCTTTTACTGAGGAGACTAAGAGCAGGACCCACACTGTCAAGAATAAAAACATAAGTAAAAAAAAAAATACTACATGGTCTCTTTAACCACAGAACATATCTGTAAGACTGTAAAGTGTGTAACTTCCCCTGCTTTAATTTATTACCTGTGGGTTTTCCCCTGTTGCGTTTTGTAGAAAATAACTATCGTTTTGGAATTGAGGTGGTGTATTTCTGAAGAGATTCTTGGTATTTTGTGGTTATTTTCTGACACAGAGTAAGACTTCCAATGAATAAAACAGACTCATTTCACCTTCCTTGCTTCAGTTACCCCAGGCTGATGTGAAATGTAAAAAGTTGGGTGATTTCTGTTATATTCTGTGTAATGAGTAAGGGAATATGTATCTGTAATTGGTTTTACTTCTAAAACCATTTAATCAAGGGTTTTCAGAAAATCATTGCTTGTGAGAAATATATAGCACTGTATTGGCCACTGATTTTTTTTGTTAAATGCCAAATCACTTTTTAAACTGCTAAAACTTTGCGTAAAAAATACTTGGTTTCTCTTTCTCAAAGACTGCTTGCAAGTCAAGGTTTGGCCCCAGTTCTTAAGCAGCAACCTATGTCACCACATTTGTTTCCCTCAAATCCCTGAATAAAGCTGGTCATGACAGTGTTTGCAACACTTGAAAGTCAAAACCCTCTGTGAAGGGCTCTCCAAAATAATAATTTCTTATCTTTGCCTTAAAATGTGAGCTCCTAATAGACAGGAACCACTTATTTATAATTTTAATTGGCCAGGTGTGTCAAGCATTGCCTTAATTAGGTCCCTATATAAACCTCTGCCATGCAGTGGTTCCCGAACGCAGGTCTGTGCAGAGTGCGTGCACCAGAACCTTTAGAGTATAGGACAGATCTCTGAGTCCCGACCTGAGAGATTCAAATTCAGGATTTTTTAAAAAGCTCACCCAGATGGTTCTGATGCAGAATATCATCTGGGGATGGACAGTTGATTTTAACCCAGACCCTCGTAACTTTCCACAGTCATTTGGAACTTTCCCACTGTAGCTAACTGGTACCTCTCAAACTTATGTACAAGGCTACTGATGGGAGTGGTGGAGAATTGCTAATAGTTCTGCTGTCTGTTGGGTCCCCTCTGTGTCAGAGATTTAGCATTATTTCTGTACCAGGACTCATACTGGGGCCTGATTCCTGCCAGGACACCCCTCTTTCTGGGGTCTTTCTCTTGAGTCTTCTGGGCCACAATAAAGATCAGGACATCCATGAGAGACAGATGCAAACAGACCAGAACTTGGTGAGGACTCTTCAAGGCCCCACATACACTGCAGTCTCTCTTTCTTCCTGGCCAACATCCCTCACTTGGCCAGTGTCCTTTCTCTTTCCTTCTGGTGGCCTTGCCAGGTGTGGGCATGGGCTTCCCAGAGGGTCAAGCTGTATTCTGCATTCACACTGTAGGGGCTCAGTTAAATGTCCTCTGGAAAGAATCTCTACCTTTCTGTGTTACTGCCTCTTTTGCACTTCCCTTCATTATACGGCTTGTTGAAGCTCTCATTTTAGCATCCCCACTGAAATGCATACAATGTTGTGTTCTTCTGTATTATGAAGCTGGTGCCAGAGGAGGAGCTCTTGAAACATAGAAGCCTTTCCTTATTTTCTGAATCTCAGTGTTTAACACATTGGCTCATAGGAGGCATTCAATAAAACGAATGAATGAAAAATAAGTTAAAAAGTCTTTGTTTAAATGAATTTCTGATGGGAAAAAGACAGTATGGACTAACACACATACACACACACACACACACACTGAAAAGAAAGATGGAACACCACTAAGCCGACTCCCTTAGGTAAAGCTGATTTGGGAAGAGAAAGATTCATGCATTATTGGCCTTGACATTCTTAACCCCTAGCACAGACAGTGCCTGGATTCTTATATTTTCCTTAGCAGTGTTTTCCAAATTTTAACATACATCAGAATCATCTGGAAGGTTTGTTAAATCACACATTGCCGTGCCCACCCCCAGGGTGTCTGATTCAGTAGGTTTGGGGTGGGGCCAGAGAATCTGCATTTTTAACAGTTCATGTGTCTTTTGATGCTGCTGGCCCAGGGACCACACTTTGAGAACCCCTGAATTTTCAATAGTAGTAGCTCTACTATTAGTTGAGTCCTAACCATTTTATTCCCCACCATGTACTGTGCTAAGTTCCTTATATAAGTTATTTTATTTACCATTCAACAACCTCATGTAGTAAAAGTATTTTTTCCATTTTACAGATGAAAAATCTGAGTACTAAATTTGTTTGGGCTTTTTGTTGTTGTTTTGCCTTTTAGGGCCGCACCTGAGGCATATGGAAGTTCCCAGGCTAGGGGTCAAATTGGAGCTACAGCTGCTGGCCTACACCACAGCCACAGCAACGTGGGATCCAAGCCTTGTCTGCAGCCTACACTGAAGCTCACGGTAATGCCGGATCCTTGAGTGAGGCCATGGATTGAACCCATGTCCACATGGATACTAGTTGGGTTCATTACTGCTGGGCCACAACAGGGACTCCCTCAAGTTAAGTATCTTGTCTAGTGTCGTAAGTGGCAGGGCTCAGATCTGAAGTAATTTCTGATTTTTGTTTGTTGGTTTGGCCACACTTGTGGCATGTGGAAGTTCCTGGCCCAGGGATCAAACCCAGGCCACAGGAGTGACTTCCGAGCTGCTCCGGCGTCAATGTTGGGTACTTAACCCACTGTTTCAGAACTGATTTCTAATTCTAGGCTCCATGTTTACAACCATGGTGACACACAACATAATTTGTGTCTTAAGTGAGTATCTGATGATGTGCAAGCCAGTAACTTCTTAGGTGAATGCCCAATCACATCTACCCCCAGACAGCCACTAAATGCCAGTTCTATGAGAACACGAGGCCTGATCACCCTTATTCCTTGCTT
This sequence comes from Sus scrofa, assembly GCF_054392235.1. NCBI lineage: Eukaryota > Metazoa > Chordata > Mammalia > Artiodactyla > Suidae > Sus > Sus scrofa. The sequence goes on from NC_139391.1 coordinate 20,195,786, forward strand.
TATCTCTAGAGCCTAGAATCAAGCTCTCACATAGTAAGTGCACAATAAATGGATAATTGTTTTAAAAAGAAACAGTGTATATTTAAAGTATGTAGTTTTGGCAAAAAAATAAAATTTCTGAATGAAGCAGGAATATGTTCACATGTACAGACTGAGTGTTCATATTCTTGAGTTGGGCTGGTGGATATTTATTTCACTCTGGCTTAAGACCTCTGGCCTAGCAAAGCTCCAATATACATGAGACTATACAGGTCAGTGTTTCTCAGAGTGTGGTTCCTGGACCAGTGGCATCCGCGTCACTTTGCACTTTGCCTAAGGACTGCCAGACTTATAAAATACAGGACGCCAAATTAAATCTGAACTTCAGATAAACAATGAATAATGCAATACTTGTGACATACATATAATTTAAATTATTCAGCATTTATCTGAAATTCACATTTAAGACATATGGTTTATTTGGCAACCCTAACTTGTTAGAAATTAAAATTCTCAGCCCTACCCCAGACCTACTGAATCAAAAACTCAGGTGAGGCCTAGTCATCAGTGTTTTAACATACTGTACAGGTGATTCTGACAAACCTTAAAGTTTGAAAACCACTGCCTTAGCAGTGCCTTGTTTACCAGATCTGGCCAGCTGTCTGTTCTTAATAAAGTTTTTAGGGCAAAGCCACATCCTTTCTTTCACTTAATTCTCTTATGTATATATTTGTTTCTTTCCCTCTTGGAATTTATATTCTAGTTGTGGGTTGTTGTGTTCATGACATCTTCAGCTACAATGAACAATGAAGCCACCTCAAACTAACTTAAACAATAAAGCGATATATTATCTTGCCTAACAAGAAGTACAGAGGTAAAGAAGTCACCAAGGCTGGTTTGTTCCACAATTATTGCCTTGTAAAGGGCATGACAGCAGAGACCTTATGGCTTAGAAAGCTCCAAACATTTACTATATGGCCTTTTACAGAAAACATTTGCTTGACCCTGACCTAAAGAAAACACCCTCTGATGACAGAAGCATGTTCTCAGCTTCCACTAAGAGGTCCTAGAAACTGGGACAGGACAGATGCTGAGGTTCTGAATCTGGAAAAGCCCCCCAAAGGAACTGCTATGGTTTTTACCTCCTAAGCAAGGAAGATGGAGAGAAAAGCAGCAGAGAAGCTGATGAACCAAGAAAGGAGAGCACCTAGCACCCAGAACACCTGTTTGTGTGCACCCTCTGCTGGAGAGTTGGCAGAATTCTGTAACATAAGACACTTACTCAACAAACATGTAGAGAAGATCTATTGGTACTGGGGAACAAAGAGTACGCTTCTTCAAGGGCTTACAGTCATGGAATTTTCCAGGGTAGGGGTTGAATTGGAGCTGTAGCTGCCAGCCTACACCACAGCCATGCCAGATCCAAGCCACATCTGCCATCTACACCACAGCTCACAGCAACTCCGGATCCTTAACCCACTGAGCTAGGCCAGGGATCAAACCCATACTAGTCGGGTTCCTTACTGCTGAGGCACGACGAGAACTCCCTTAATTAGATCTTTATACTATCTAGTCAAATGTCAACTGCAAACATATTAATGACTAATGATATACTTTCATTCATTAAATAACTATGAAATGCTTGCTAGGGGGTGGATGCTGGCTTGACACTGGAGATACAGTGGCAAACAAAACAGCTATGTTCTCTGCCTTTTGGAGCTTATATTCTAGTGATGATTGTGCTAACTGTAACATCAGCTGCAAGTAACAACAAAGGCAATTTAAATTGGCTTAGGCAATAAGGAAATATATTTTACTTCAGCCGCACCTCCTGCATATGCAAGTTCCCAGGTTAGGGACTTAATCCAATCTGCAGCTGCACCCTATGCTACACCTGTGGCAACACTGAATCCTTAACCCACCGCACCAGGCTGGGGATCAAACCTGTGCCACCACAAAGACAATCTTTTTTTTTTTTTTTTTTTTTGTCTTTCATCTTTTTAGGGCCGCACCCGCAGCACATGGAGGTTCCCAGGCTAGGGGTCTAATTGGAGCTATTGCTGCCAGCCTACACCAGAGCCACAGCAACACCAGATCCGAGCTGACTGCGATTTACACCACAGCTCATGGCAACGCCAGATCCTTAACCCACTGAGTGAGGCCAGGGATCGAACCCACAACCTCATGGTTCCTAGTCTGATTCGTTTCTGCTGTGCCCTGACGGGAACTCCTACAGAGACAATCTTAACCCACCACGCCACAGTGTGTACTCCTGAAAATATATTATTTCGCATATCCATAAGTACAGAAATAGGGTAGGCTTCAGGGCTGGTTGGTTCAATAGCAAAAGACATTAATAAAGACTTAAGTTGTTTTCATCTCTTTGCTCTGCCTTCCTGATTGTGCTGGCTTTCTGCTCAGGTTGTTTCAAGATGAGTGCTTCACCTCGAGGTGTCACAGGTGTCACTTTCAGATGTGTCAAGAGAGAAAGGGATCATCTTTTTGTGTTACTTTCTTACCACCAAGTAATCTTTCTCAGAAGCCAGCAGCAGGCTTCGTCTCAGGTGTCAGTGACCAGAAATGGGTTATGGGACTGATCCTAAACCAATCACTGCCAAGAGAATGGAAATCTGTTGATTAGATTAAGCAGGGTCTTATTCTTGGGCTCTTGAATCTCATGGAGGACCCTGAACAAAACTGGGGTTCTTTTAACAATGAAGAAGCGGGGAAATGGATGTTAAATGGTTAACTATCAGCATTTGTTATAGGGAAGGAAAATTCATAAATAAAAAGTAAACACAGATTTGAAAGAACCACACAGAAGTTAGCTTTCAGCTGCATAATAAAGTATCTCAAATGTATTTATCTCATGATTCTGTTTGGGCTGAGCTCAGGTGAGTGGTTCTTCTGGTCTTGACTGGGTTCACGCATGTGTCTGGGAAGCTGCAAGTCAGCTAGGTAGCTCTGCTTCTGGGGTTTGACTGGTCCTGGGCTGAGACAATGGGGTCAGGTGTCTTTCATCATCCAGCAATGTGTCCTTGGCTTGTTCCTATGGTGGACTGGCAAAGTTTCAAGAATAGAGCAGAGGCTTGCAAATGTTTTTGAGGCTCAGGTGTGCAAATGGCAAATCACTCCTGTTGCCTTCTTTTGCTCAAATCAAGTAAGAAGGTCAGGAGGGTAAAGAAACAGGCTACATGTCTTGCAGGGAGAAACTTCAAAGTCACATTGCACGGTCATGGACACAGGGAGGAAGAATTTGTGGGTTTTTTTTTTTTTCTTCTTTTTTTGGGAGGGGGGTGCTTTTTGCCTTTTCTTGGGTCACTCCTGCAGCATATGGAGGTTCCCAGGCTAGGGGTCAAATTGGAGCTGTAGCCACTGGCCTACTCCAGAGCCACAGCAACATGGGATCCAAGCTGACTCTGCGACCTACACCACAGCTCATGGCAACGCCAGATCCTTAACCCTCTGAGCAAGGCCAGGGATCGAACCCAAAACCTCATGGTTCCTAGTCAGATTTGTTAACCACTGCGCCACGATGGGAACTCCAATTTGTGCTATTTTTGCACTCTACCATAGGTGATAAGATGAGTAACGTGGAAAGCCATTCAGATCTCTGTTCAGAAGAGAACAATGATTTGGAAAGTTTCAGATCACCAATATATCTTTCTGAACTGAAATTCTTATACTATATGATTGCTATTGATGGTTTCCTGACAGTATTCGTTTTAGGCATCGTAAGTTCGCAGGCTGTGATGCTGTTATTTAAAACAATAATGTTGGAGTTCCCATCATGGCTCAGCAGGTTAAGAACCTGATTAGTGTATCTATGAGGATGTGGGTTTGATCCCCGGCCTCCCTCAGTGGGTTAAGGATCCGGCATTGCTGTGAGCTGTGGTGTAGGTTGCAGACTCAGCTAAGATCCTGCATTGCTGTGGCTGTGGCATAGGCTGGCAGCGGCAGCTCTGATTCACCTCCTAGCTTTCGAACTTTAGGTGTGGCCCTAAAAAGAAAAAAGTTAAAAAATTCAATATTAAAGAGATACAGGATCATGGAATCTCACTGAAGGGAATTTCAGAGATTATTTAGTCCACTTCTTTTTTTTCACTTTTATAAAATTAGATTTTATTATTCATATAATACAGGTATACAGTTTAAAAAAAACAGGGTAAAAAAGCTTCTAAGCAAAAAACAGTAGTTTTCTGCTCATGATCTGTTCCCCAGAAGCAAGCACTTTTAACATTCTTAGCTGTTTCTTCTTGGATTTACCTCATAATTATAAATATTGTGCAACTGTTGTTCTCTTCCTTTGATTCATTCATTAGTTTTGACATATAATGACCACATTAGGCGAGGATTTTAGCTATCCACACTTCCTCTTCCCTTTTTCTTATCTTCTCCTTCTCCTTTTTTTTTTTGGCTCGCATCTCCAGTATGTGGAAGTTCCCAGGCCAGGGATCAAACAGTGCCACAATGGTGACCCAAGCCACAGCAGTGACAACGTCAGATCCTTAACCCACCGAGCCAACAGGGGACTCCATCTCACATCTTCTTAATGCAGTAAAATAACAATTTCCAGTTAACCCATATTTGGAGTTTTATTAAGATGTTGGTGGTAGGGCTAATAATGCTCTCCCCAAATAGTTAGGTCGTCATTCCTGGCACTTGTGAATATTTCTTTCTAGGGCAAAAGAGATTTGGCCAGTACGATTAAGTTAAGGATCTTGAGATAGGGAGATATTAAAATTACTCCTAGTTAGACCTTAAATACAATCACAAATACCCTTATAAGAGGGAGGCAGCGTTATATCTGACATACAGAAGAAGGCAATGTGAGGACTGACGCAGGATGCAACGCTGTTGATTTTAAAGATGGAAGAAGGGGCCGTAAGTCAAGAATTCAGCTCTAGAATCTGAAAAAGATAAGCAAACAGATTCTCCCGTAAAGCCTCTGGAAGGAATGCAGCCTGATGGCATCTTGTTGGCAGCAGCCAGGTGAAACCGAAGTCTAAAGACTTCTGACCTCAAGAAGTGTAAAAGAATGTGTGCTGTTTTAAAGCCGAATTTGTGGCATTTTGCTACAGCAGCCATGTGGAACCGATAAATGCTTGTAAACATTCTTTCGTGCTAAGTCACTTTATTAAATTTTACTAGCACCGGCCTAAACGATGGCCTCTTCAGTTTTAATTTGAATATCTGACTTAGGCTAAGTCTTCATCTCTCCACCAGCTCCGTGAGGCACCACTCTATAATTTTCTATGTTGTCAGACATGTCAAATAATCTATTCCTTTTTTTTTTTTTTTTTTTTTTTGCTTTTTAGGGCTGTACCCATGACACATGGAGGTTCCCAGGCTAGGGGTCAAATTGGAGCTACAGCTGCCAGCCTACACCACAGCCACAGCAACGAAGGACCCCAGCTGCGTCTGGGACCTACACCCCAGCTCACCGCAACACTGGATCTTTGACCCACTGAGCTAGGTGAGGGCTCGAACCCTAATCCTCATGGATCCTAGTCAGGTTTGTTAACCACTGAGCATGAAGGGAATTCCCTATTTTTTCTTTTTTCGATTAAAAAAAAAAAATCCCTTTCAAGGATCCCTGGATTGGTTGCTCTCGGCATAATGTCCTAGGACTTCTTTTTGCCCTCTCCTTTGAAATTCTCTTTGTCCTCCTTAGTGGAATCTCCTGTGTTCTGAATCTCACGTCATGTCTTCCTCCTTATCGGTTTCCTTGTCCCCTGTTTGGCAGGAGCATATCTAGTAACTTACTAAGAAAAGAATATACGGGAGGTAATTATGGTTGAGACTTTGCAGACCTGAATATATCTTTATTCTGGCCTTTAGTTGGCTGGATATTGATTTAATATGAGAAATAATTTACACTCAGAACCTTGAAGGCACATTTCCTTTGTCTTCTAGTACTTAGTGTTGCTACAGAGAGGTCAGTTCACTTTGGCCCCCAATCACTGTATGCACATTTTTCTTTCAGTTTCATGGAATCTCTATTTAGTCCTGTTCTGAAATTTCATGAAGATTAGCCTTGGTGTGGGTCTTATATTGCTGGGTGGTTAATGAGCTGCTCCTTCCTGGAGACTCACGTCCTTCAGTTCTGGGATTTTAAGAAAAAATAGTATTTCTTTGATCGTTTACTATCCAGTGTTTTCTTTATTCTCTCAGGAATTCCCACTAGGTCAAATATTGAACTTTCTTTTTTCTTTTTCTGTCTTTTTAGGGCCACACCCACAGCATGTGGAGGTTCCCAGGCTAGGGGCTGAATTGGACCTACAGCGGCAACGCAGGATCCAAGCTGTGTCTGACCTACACTATAGCTCACAGCAACCCCAGATCCCCAACCCACTGAGCAAGGCCAGGGATCGAACCCATGTCTTTGTGGATATTAGTCGGGCTCATTAACCACTGAGCCACGACGGGAACTCCCCCAAATATTGAACTTCTTGTATTGATCTTCTGATTTTATTTCTCTCTTGATTTCCACTTCTTTCTTGTCCACCCTGGGAGAGCTCCTTGAGCTTACAACTTTTCTAAAAACTAAAAACTCTCTTTACAACCCTCCTATTTTTAAATTCCATGGGTTCTTTCTTGTTCTCTGATTTTCCTCTTTTATAGCATTCAATTTTTGTCTCAATGATGCAATCTATTTCTCTCTCTGGATAATACCTATGGGGTTTTATTAGGGTTTTTTTTTTTTTTTTTTCTTTTGGTATTGTTTCGTTTCTACTGAATTGGTCCCCCTGCCCCAACTGCCCCAACTATTTATTTGTCGTGGTCTTTCTCTTCCATGATGGTGTTTTTCCTCAATATCTGTTGATCCTTAGTGGCATGTTCTATTCAAAAGCAAAAAAAAAAAAAAAATGTGGGGAGGGCTTTTTCCTGAGAGGGATGCTCCAGTCTCCTGCCTGGCGAATATAAGCCTTGATGGCAGTGTTGTGAAGCCAGGAGGGGGAAGACTTCCACATAATCCCTCTGTCCTTACCCTAGGACTAGCCACTTGCTTATAGGTACTTTTTCTTTTCTTTTTATAGTATTGTCAATGGTACTTTTTTTTTTAAGGGCCATACCTGTAGCATATAGAAGTTCTCAGGCTAGGAGTCAAATCAGAGCCGCAGCTGCCAGCCTCTGCCACAGCCACAGCAATGCGGGATCTAAGCCAGGTTTGCAACCTCCACAACTCAGGGATGGCAATGCCAGATCTTTAACCCACTGAGCGAGGCCAGGAATTGAACCTACATCTTCATGGATACTAGTCAGGTACGTAACCCACTGAGCCATAATGGGAACTCCCAAAAGTACGTATTTTAAAAAGTTTTATTGAAATATAATTCACATACCATACAATTCATTCATTTAAGATTATAATTCAATAGTTTTTAGTATATTCACAGATATGTGCAAATATCACTAGTGTCAATTTCAGATCATTTTCAACACCTCAAAAAGTCTAGGGGAGTGAGAATAGGGAAACTGTTCAATAGGCATAGAATTTTAGTTTTGTAAGACAAGAAAGTTCTAGAGATCAGTTGCACAAGGTGATACAGTTAATACTACTGTCCTGTACATCTAGAAAATAGTAAGATGGGGAGTTTCCATTGTGGCGCATCGGAAACTGATTGTGGGTTAAGGATCTGGTGTTGCTGTGAGCTGTGGGGTAGGCTGAAGACAAGGCTCAGATCCTGCGTGGCTGTGGCTGTGGTGTAGGTCGGCAGCTGAAGCTCCAATGAGACCCCTAGCCTGGGAACCTCCATATGCCATGGGTGCAGCCCTAAAAAGCCAAAAAAAAAAAAAAAAAAAAAAAAGATAGAAAGAAAGAAAGAAAATAGAAAGATGTTTAAAAAAAACACCTCATGTACTTTAACTAGCACTCCTTATCTCCACATCTCCACCTACCCCAGCCCTAGGAAATCACTAATCTATTTTCTATCCCTACAGATTTCTCTAAATATTTCATAAGGATGGAATCATATATAATAATACATAATTTTCCATTGTACTATATATCACATTTTGTTTATCCATTCATCTGTTGATGGACATTTATGTTGTTTCCACTTTTTAGGTATTATGAATGATGTTGCTATAAACATTCATATAAAAGCTCTTGTGTGAACATCTGTTTTCATTGCTCCTGAGTATATACATAGGAGCAGAATTACAGGGTCACATGGTGGCTCTATGTTTAATCATTTTAAGAATTGTCAGTTTGTTTTCCAAAGCAGCTGCACCATTTTACATTTCCACCGCAGTGCATGTGGTTTCCAATGGTCTTGCTTCTGACTTTTTGATTCCAGCCGTTTTAACGTGTGTGAAGTTTATTTCATTGCGATTTTGATTTGCATTTTCCTGATGACTAGTGATGTCCAGCATCTTTTCATATACTTATTGGCCATCTGTGTATCTTTCTTGGAGAAATGTCTATTTGGATGTCTACAGTGGGTTGATTAGCGTCCTCCCCCACATTCATGTCAGTCCATGTGAATGTGACCTTTTTGGAAATAGGGTCTTTGCAGATGTAATCAATTTAAGTTGAGGCCATACTGGATTAGAGTGGATCCTAAATATCAGGACTGAAGTCTGAAGTCTGCATAAGACATATATAGACACAGGAGGAATGCAGTATAAAATGGAATGATGGGTCTATAAATTAAGGAATGCCAGAGACTGCTGGCAACCAGCAGAAGCTAGAAGAGAGGCATGGAAGAGAGTCTTCTCCTCTTACAGGGATCATGGCCCTCCTGACACCTATCTGGACTTTTAGCCTCCAGAAGTGTAAGAGAATAAATTCTTGCTGTTTTAAGTCACCTGGTTTGTGGTAGTTTGCTATGGCAGCCCTAGGAAATTAATACAAGGCCTTTTGTCCATTTTAAAAGTGGGTTGTCTTTTTAAAGCTGTAATTATATTCTGGGTACAAGAGCCTTAGCAGAAATATGATTTGCAAATATTTTCTTCTATTCTGGGATCGTCTTTATACTTTTTCAATGGTTTCCTTGAAAATATTAGAGTTTTAAATTTTTGTGAAGTTCAGATGATTTTTTTTTTTTTTGCTGTTTTGGGGTGTCATATTTAAGAATCCTTTGCCAAATTCAAAGTCATGAAGCGTTAGCCCTCTGTTTCCTTCAAAGAGTGTTATACTTTCCATATTTAGACCTTTGATCTGTTTTGAGTTCATTTTTTTGGTTTGTTTTGTTTTTGTTTTTTGTCTTTTTGCCATTTCTTGGGCCGCTCCCATGGCATATGGAGGTTCCCAGGCTAGGGGTCGAATCGGAGCTGTAGCCGCCGGCCCACGCCAGAGCCACAGCAACGCGGGATCCGAGCCGCGTCTGCAACCTACACCACAGCTCACGGCAACGCCGGATCGTTAACCCACTGAGCAAGGGCAGGGACCGAACCCGCAACCTCATGGTTCCTCGTCGGATTCGTTAACCACTGCGCCACGACGGGAACTCCTTGAGTTCATTTTTTTATGTGGCATACGGAAAAGGCTAAATTTCATTCTTTTGCATATGGCTATCCAGTTGTCCTAGCATCTTTATTGTAGACTTTCATTTTCCCCACTGAAAGGTCTTGGCACCCTTGATGAAAATCAGTTGATCATAGACATGTATTTTATTTCTAGACCCTTAATAATACAGTCTTCAGGAGTTCCCGTCATGGCGCAGTGGTTAACGAATCCGACTAGGAACCGTGAGGTTGCGGGTTCGGTCCCTGCCCTTGCTCAGTGGGTTAACGATCCGGCGTTGCCGTGAGCTGTGGTGTAGGTTGCAGACGCGGCTCGGATCCCGCGTTGCTGTGGCTCTGGCGTGGCTGGTGGCTACAGCTCCGATTCAACCCCTAGCCCGGGAACCTTCATATGCTGCGAGAGCGGCCCAAGAAATAGCAACAACAACAAAAGACAAAAAAAAAAAAAAAAAAATACAGTCTTCATTATTATTGCTTTGCTGTAAGTTTTGAAATTTGTGTTAATCCTCCTAGTTTTTACTTTTTGTTCTTCAAGATTGTTTTGGCTATCCTGGGTCTCTGGCAATTCCTTGTAATTATTCTATTCTGGCCTCACCCACAGCACATGGACGTTCCTGGGCCAGGGGCTGAATCCAAGCCACAGCTACAACCTATGCCACAGCTGCAGCAATGCTGGATCCTGTAATCCACTGTGCTGGGCATGGGACTTGCACCTGCAGAGTGACCTGAGCTGTTGCAATCGGATTCTTTTTTTTTTTTTTTGTCTTTTTGCCATTTCTTGGGCCGCTCCCATGGCATATGGAGGTTCCCAGGCTAGGGGTCCAATCGGAGCTGTAGCTGCCAGCCTACGCCACAGCCACAGCAACGCAGGATCCGCGCCGCGTCTGCAACCTACACCACAGCTCACGACAACGCCGGAACCTTGACCCACTGAGCAAGGGCAGGGATTGAACCCGCAACCTCATGGTTCCTAGTTGGATTCGTTAACCATTGCGCCACGATGGGAACTCCTTTTTTTTTTTTTTTTTTTTTGCAATCGGATTCTTAACCCACTGTGCCACAGCAGGAACTCTGATTGCTTATAAATTTTAGAATCAAGTTGTCAATTTCTACAAAATGTCAGCTGAGATTCTGACAGATTGCATTGAATTTATAGACCAGTTTAGGGAATACTGCCATTTTAACAATATTAAGTATGCCGACCCATGAACCTGAGATATTTTTTCATTTATTTAAATTTTTAATTTCTTACATTCTATAGTTTCTAAAGTTTTATGCTTTTTGGGGGTTAAGTTTATTCCTAAGCATTTTATTTTTCTGATGCTATTATAAATGGAAATGTCTTTTTATTTTTAGATTATTCACTGCAAGTGTTTAGAAATACAATTGATTTTGTATATTGATCTTTTATTGTACAACCTTGTTGAACTTATTACTTCTAGTAGTTTTTAGTGGATTCCTTAGGATTTTCCAAATACAAGATCATGACACAAATAGAGACAGTTTTATTTCTTAATTTCCAGTCTGGATGCCTTTTATTTCTTTTTCTTGCCTCACTACTTTGGCTGGAACCTCTACTACAGTGTTGAATAAAAGTGGCTGAAGAAGACATCTTTGTTCTGTTCCTGTTCACTTTTTTTAGTATCTGGTTGCCTAGTGGTTGGGTCCTGTCTGATTCAGTTTTTTCCAGAGATGTCATACCAACAGCTAAGGTGTAGATGATGGTCAGATATAAAATCTTACATTGATTTTAAGCAATCTACATGTTTCACTCTACTGCCTTACTCCTGCCTTCTGTGGCCTTTGTTATCTCCAACTCCTCAACTTCTCTGGTACATATTATCTTACTCTGTAAATACTTGAGTTCAACTTTCTGCTCTGCTAAGTCACTTGCCTTTCTTCTATCCACTTTTCATTGATATCTTTGTAACATGGAATTACAGATTACCTCTTATTTCAAAGAAGATGGAATTTTGTGCTTTTATTTTTCTTTTTTTGGAGAAGAAAAAAAAAATCTTTGCTCTCTCAAAATCATAATCCAATACTCTCATTCTAGAAGTGTGGAAACCTAGCAGGCAAAAAGATGAAATAAATTACTTCAACCCTAGGCTAGTTAATGTTAGAGCTAAAATCAGAATTTAGTTCCTGATTCCCTGACCAAAATTTCACTATGATTTGTTCTTTCTCCATGGAAGCATAGTCTGACAGCTGATAGGTTCTGCTGAGGTCCTAGGCCAAGTTTTCCATGAATCTCTTTAACAATATAAGTGGATTTTAGCATTGGTTAAAATATCAATGTGAATGGGAGAATTCACCATCCAATGTCTGCCTATTTTTATTTCAGAGAGTTTGGTTATTGGAAAGATTTTTTTTTCCTCTGAAACATTTTTCTTCACTTCCAGACACTGTTTCTAGTTCTGCTTTCTTTAGTTACAAAGAACTGTTGTATTTAGAAGTAATATAGTTTGGTGACTAGAAGGCTGGCTTTTATAGTCTGGAGAAAGAGTAATAAACTCATTCCTCTAATTCTTTATTCAATCTAGAACTAGATAGTTACCAGCAACATGGAGAAACAGCTCAAATTCCAGATAACAGACATTGGGCCAATTAATAAACAGACATTGTAGTTTATAAAAAATTTTTTTTCTAAGTCAGCTAGCTCTCAATCCATTAGATAAGACTGCTGCGTAAGAAGAGGAATAACTAATTATCGGGCAGGTCAACGGAGGTCCTATCATGGCTCAGTGCAAACGAATTTGACCAGCACCTATAAGAATGCAGGTTCGATCCCTGGTCTCGCTCAGTGGGTTGGGGATCCGGCATTGCCGTGAGCTGTGGTGTAGGTCGAGGATGCGGCTGGGATCTGGCATTGCTGTGGCTGTGGTGTAAGTCAGTGGCTATAGCTCTGACTCAAGCCCTAGCCTGGGAACTTCCATAAGCTGCAGGTGTGGCCCTAAAATAACAAAAACAAAGAAAGAAAGAAATAATAATTATCAGGTAGGTCATTGAAAGATTCTTTTTTTTTTTTTTTTTTTTTTTTTGTCTTTTTGCCTTTTCTAGGGCCGCTCCCATGGCATATGGAGGTTCCCAGGCTAGGGGTTGAATCAGAGCTGTAGCTGCCGGCCTACACCAGAGCCACAGCAATGCGGGATCCAAGGCACGTCTGCAGTCTAGGAGCAACGCCAGGGATCGAAACAGAAACCTCATGGTTCCTAATCGGATTCGTTAGCCACTGCGCCACGACAGGAACTCCAAGATTCTTGAAAAAAATATTTGAGTCAATTGGGAGAATATGTAAGAAACTGCAAATTATAGGCAGATAAAACAAGTTACTTATGCACAGAAAGACTGAGAAGTACTAATTGCTCAGAGAATCAACAGTATGGTTACAGTATGTAAAGGGAAAAACCTGGTCTCATTTCTGTTTCTCCTTTATTTTCACACTACTGCCACACTCACAACGCTTCTAAAACCAGATGTGGGTTTTTCCCTCACCAAGCAATTCTGTGACACTAGCTGGGTCTCCTACGATTTAGCTCAATTCTGACTCTGTCAAACTGGAGACAACACCTGGAGACAGCATCTGATCCCACAGGTTAAGGGCTCAGTCCCACAAGACTGCCCCCGTTCAGATGCCAATTGCAAGTAATTAAGTGCCTGGGTTACCCACAACTTTTGTCCAACATGGCTATAAACTGGAGGTTTCCATAACCTCCTCCCCTTCAATTTGATTATTGGATAGAACAACTCACAGAACTCCGTTTATTAAAGGATATGGTAAAGGATAAAGATGAAGAACCTGAACAACCAGATGAACAGATACACAGGGAAAGTCTGGGAGTGTAGGAGCATCTGCCTAGTGGAGTTGGGGTGTGTAATCTTCCTGGTATGTGGATGGGTTCACCAGCCTGGAAGCTCTCCAAACTCCATACTACTGGGATTTTATTAAGTCTTCCTCATGTAGGTGTGATCAATTGACCCCATTTCCGGCCTTTCTCCCCTCTCTATAGAATGGGAGGAGTGGCTGAAAATTCCAAGCTTCTAATCAGGCTTTATCTACCTGGAGACCAGACCACATCTAAGAACCCATCCAGAGTCCCCTCACAAAACAAAAGATGCTTCCAATGCGCCTATCACTTGGGAATTGACAAGATTTTCAGGAGCCCAGTGTCAGAAACAGGAGGCAGAGACCAACATATTTATTTATTGTTTTCCATGGTACAAGGTGAGCGTGAAGACATGAAAAGTTGGGAAAAGTAGTAATGCCAATACTAACATTTTATTAAGCAACATTCTGGTTACTATTTAGTAGTTTACATGTTACCTTCATAACAACCCCATTTTACAGATGCCAAAAAAGAAGGCATGGTAGTGTTAGGTTAACTGGCCTAAAAGATTATACAGCTAATAAATGATAGAGACAGGCTCTGAATCCAGGGAGTTTGTCTGCCCTTCTGAAAATGGTGTCATAACGAATGGCCTTTTTATTCTGAAGATTCCGGGAATTCTTAGGTAGAAAGTTGGAGACAGTGACAGAAAGATCCTTTTCTATCTATTTGCCGTTGGCTTGGCTACCTCAAAGGAAAATCTAAGTTTATGGAGCTAAAATGGAAACCAGAGGACTGTTTCAAATACTCTGATCCTCCACATTACCTGAGCAAGTGGACTAAGTTCAGATATTTCAAGTTGGGCAGACCTTCACCGAGGGGGTATCTTACCTTCCTATCCAGAGGAAAGGGAACTGGAGCTGTGAAATGGAGAACGAGTGTTGTTGGTAGTCAGTACTTGATGCCAGTTCCTCTGGCTATTAACTTTTTTCTGCAAATGCATAGAGAAAAGAAAAAAGGCATTTTACAATAAAACGGCCATTAGCTAAGTACTGCCAGGTTCTAAGTGGTTATTTATAAATTTACTTAACCCTCACAGCAACCGTAGGAGACAAGCAAAATTATTATTCTTATTTAACAAATGGCATCATTAAAGCACAATTATTATAGAACTTGCTTACAGCCCCCCCCCCCCCCAAACAAGTATATGGAGGAGGTAAGTCGGGCTGGAAAAAAGTACAATGAAATTGTAAATAAGTACACAACATATGATTAAGAATTAGTACTTTTCAGCTACCGTGTAGCAGAAGAAACTCGGACTTGAACCAGGACTTGGATTCAAGCTCCATCCCTGAGTCTAAGTGTAAAAATTTGGGGCTGGTCACTGCGGGCAATTTTCTCACCTACAAAACGCAAGACAATAATTCCTACCTCAGAGGGTTTTTGTAAGGATCTAGCGTTTGTAAAAGCGCACTGTAATCTCTAAAATGTTAAACAAACGTGAAAAACAACTCCACTCTGCTTCGGACTCGTAAATTTGGGACGCGGTCAATCAACCCTAACAGGCAAATGCTCCGCTCTCCTTCCCGGAAGCCGGCGCAAGGCCCTCTGGGACTTGTAGTCTTATATGGGAGCTGGCGCTCCTTTCTCATTTGGGGAGGGGAGCAGCTGCATGTAAGCCCCGGAAGTACTTGTCGCTAGAGAGGCGCTCTGGTTAGGAGGGGAGGTCAGAGGTCGCGGGGGTAGAAGGCGTTCCTGCCGCTGGCCTAGTCGTTATGTAGTGGAGGGGTAGGCGCCCTCCTCCATGTTCTGGAAGGTTCTTGGTCTCGACTAGGGCAGAAGCCCCAGGACTTCTAGTCCCCGGCTTCGGGTCCCTGCCGGCTGAGCGGAGCCGCCGCCGCCATGTTTGGCTGCTTGGTGGCGGGGAGGCTGGTGAGGATGGGGTCGGGTGGTCTCAGGAAGCGGGCAGCACCCCGAGGGTGAGGCCCCGGGAAGGCAGGGTGCGCCGGTGCTAGGGGTGCGGGGGAAACCCCCTCACGTCTGCTTTCCAGCTGAGCATGGGGGTGGGGAGTGGGACGCTGGGATGTTCGCTGTCTTTGCCCCCAGCGCTTTTCAGAGTCGTTTTATTAGTAGGCACATCTTTAGGTGCCATTTAGCGAGGGTGCATTATCTGAGCAATGCATGACTTTTGTCCACTTCTCATCATCTCAGCCTTCTCTGTAGCGCTAATTTGGTACCGCAGACTTAACCAAAGCTCCTGAAATGGTTACCATTTTCATGTTGTAGTTGAAGAACTTAAGCTTTGTTGGTAGTATAAAGATTTCGCCTGAGCTCATAAATGAGTTGCAGTAAATCTGAACCTAATTTGTAGCGTCCTGTTTGTATCGAAGATTAAGGTGTTTGGGTAATGTACAACTGCTGAATCTTTTTAGAAGGGACTTAATAAAAATATTCTTAAGGTAGTTGGAAGTTGGCAGCTAGAAACTTATGAAACTTAAGCGTGAGCCTACCTGAGATGACCCCAGAAGGATTTGAGCCGCGAGTGTCCTTATTGGTGGCTTAAAAAAACCCCACCTTAATGCATTGTTAGAATTAAATGAGATAAATACCTGGAATTGTTCAGGAATAATCGGGAGGATGAATCTTGCTTGCCTCCTTAGAAACCACTCAGAAATCCATTTCAGACCCGATTTCTTTCACCTAGAATGTTTTTTTTTCCCCTCCCTGCTTTATTAAATATTGTAGCTCCTTTGTTGAATTGTTAAGGTTTTCATCAATTTCTGGCAATATGTTGTGAACACAGTACTGAGGAATCACAGAGATAAATTAGAGGTGGCTGTCAGAAAATCTGTCTCTGGAGTGACTGGGAGACCCCTTTTGGTGATGGTGGTAATTGTTAAAACTGGTGAGATGACTTTGGATTGCCCCTGCTCTTGATAGGAGAGATGAAATGACTAGCCTGGGATTGAGTCTGGGACTGGGATGAATTTCATTAGTCAGTGACATTTGAAATGTGTCTTTTTCTAAAGAGTTGAACTAATTTGGAATCCATGTTATCAACTAATTTGGAAGGACTAGGAATACCTGTGTCTATTTAGCTAACACCTGATCTCTGTAATGGATATCCAGTGGCAAGATTTTTTTGACGGTCTTTGACTCTTTAATTGTGAAGTTATTAGAAGAGACCTAGCGGTATCTCAACTCTTTAACTACATTATTCTCTTACTTTCTAAAGTTATGAACTCAGTTTTCTTTCCTGAAAATTTTTAAGTAAAAGTGAAACCTTTTTCCCGAGGTTTGAGGATTAGAGTGTAATAACACAGATTAACAGAATGGTGCCTTTGATAGGGTTGACATTTAAGAAATATTTATTTTGCCTGATGATTATTTCAAGACTTGTAATTACCATAATTTTACATGCCTTTTAAGATTTATGTGCATGGCAAAAACTGGTAAGATTGAATTTAATACTAATACACACCATTTGATTTATGCTCTTCCTTTGTTTTTTTCTCTGTGTTTAAACCGAAGGGTCGCTGCTGTGAGCTGTGGTGTAGGTCGCAGATGAGGCTCAGGTCAGATCCCGCGTTGCTGTGGCTGTGACCTAGGCCTGCAGCTACGGCCCAATTTGACCCCTAGCCTGGGAACCTCCATATGCCGCAGGAAGCGGCCCTAGAAAAGGCAAAAAGACAAAAATAAATAAATAAATAAAAAATAAACCCAAGGGTTTAATGATTTGGGGGTTACAAGTATATTTTAGGACTCAACAAATGAGGATTGACTGTAATTACTTCTGGATTGCTTACCAATTTTAATTACCTGAGATTCTTTACCCTCAAACTAGAAGATAAGGCTTTGGTGGTGTAGTGTTTTGAACAGACTTTCACCTTTTTTTTTTTATTACTCAATGAATTTATTACCTTTATAGTTGTACAATGGTCGTCACAATCCAGTTTTATAGGATTTCCATCCCACAACCCCAGTGCATCTCCCCACCCCCCAAATTGCCTCCTCTGGAGACTGTAAGTTTTTCAATGTCTGTGAGTCAGCATCTGTTCTGCAAAGAAGTTCAGTCCATCCTTTTTTCTCATTCCACATGTCAGTGAAAGCATTTGATGTTGGTATCTCATTGTATGGCTGACTTCACTTAGCATGATAGTTTCTAGGTCCATCCATGTTGCAAAAAATGCTGGTATTTCATTCTTTTTAATGGCTGAGTAGTATTCCATTGTGTATATGTACCACATCTTCTGGATCCACTCCTCTGTTGATGGACATTTAGGTTGTTTCCATGTCTTGGCTATTGTAAATAGTGCTGCAGTGAATATCGGAGTACATGTGTCTTTGCGAGTCATGGTTTTTTCTGGATAGATGCCCAGGAGTGGGATTGCTGGATCAAATGGTAGTTCTATGTTGAGTTTTCTGAGGAATCTCCATACTGCTTTCCACAGTGGTTACACCAATTTACAATCCCACCAACAGTGTACTAGGGTTCCTTTTTCTCCACACCCTCTCCAACACTTATTGTTTGTAGACTTTTGGATGATGGCCATTCTGGCTGGTGTCAGGTGGTACCTCAGAGTGGTTTTGATGTGCATTTCTCTAATCATGCGTGACGCTGAACGTCTTTTCACGTGTTTCTCGGCCATCTGTATGTCTTCTTTGGAGAACTGTCTGTTTAGATCTGCCCATTTTTTGATGGGGTTATTTGTTTTTTTGGTATGGAGCTGCAGAAGGTGTTTTTAATCCCTTGTGAGTTAATTCATGTGCAAAGATTTTCTCCCATTCTGTGGGTTGTCTTTTTGTGTTGTTTAGGGTTTCCTTTGCTGTGCAGAAACTTTTCAGTTTGATTAGGTCCCATTTGTTTCTTTTTGTTTTTGTTGTCAGTACTCTGAGAGGTGGATCTGAGAAGATGTTGCTGTCGTTTATGTCAGAGAGTGTTTGGCCTATGTTTTCCTCTAAGGGTTTTATAGTGTCTCGTCTTATATCTAGGTCTTTAATCCATTTGGAGTTTATTTTTGTGTATGGTGTTAGAGTGTTTCATTCTTTTCCATGTGGCTGTCCAGTTTTCCCAGCACCGCTTATTGAACAGGCGAACAGTCTTTCACTTTTATACCATTTTGAAGCCGTAATGATTTATTTATTGAAGTAAAGTCCTTTCAGGGCATTTCTGAAATAATTTAGGTATGTTTTTAAAAGATTAAATTCATTAAATCACTTTAAGGCTGAATGTATCTTTTTAGGTTTTCTATTAAAATTAGCTCTCTGTCTAGTGCATTTGGTAATTCCATAATTTGACTGTCAGATTGACCCAATGTTACATTTGGTATAATGACTTTAATTGACTATTTTTGGTACACGCTTACAGCAGTACTAAAAGGGCTATAGAAACGTAGTAAACTGTTGAACTAAAACAAGTTTCTTATTTTCTAGGTGCAAACAGCTGCACAGCAAGTGGCAGAGGATAAATTTGTTTTTGACTTGCCCGATTATGAAAATATCAACCATGTTGTGGTTTTTATGCTGGGAACAATCCCATTTCCTGAGGGAATGGGAGGATCTGTCTACTTTTCCTATCCTGATTCAAATGGAATGCCAGTATGGCAGCTCCTAGGATTTGTCACGAATGGGAAACCAAGTGCCATCTTCAAAATTTCAGGTCTTAAATCTGGTAAGAATAATACATTAAAATAGTTTCATAATTAAATTTTTTCTTAAGTAGTATAACATAGAATATGGGTTTTTTTCACTTTTCATTATATTTTTTCTGATTGCTAATGTGTAACATTATTTTTAAAAAATCAAATGATACGCATTTGAAAAACAGTAGGAGACCTCACACTCCCATCCTCTGCCTCTGGAAGGAACCACTCACTGTGGTTTTCTGTGTGTCATGTATACCTTTGTAAAGAATTTTTTTTAGAATTGGGTGTTTTAATAAATAATGAGAGGAATCATCTCATAATTTGTAATATGCACATCAGTATTTAAATAGATTAACCAAGTAGGCTTGTATAGGAAATACGAGTCTTTTTTTTTCTATGAAGATTTTTGAGCTCTTAGATTTGATACCCTTTCAATGTTCTTTTGGTTATATTGACATTGCAGAGGTTAGATCTTACAGGGGCATAATCCTTGCCTTGATGTTTGAGTATTTTGTATAGAAATGTGAGAATGAAATTAGGTACCATTTGAAGTCTAGATAGAAACAAACATAAAAATCTTGGAAGTCTAGATAAAAACAAACATAAAAATCTTAGCCTATAAATAACATATTCTCCTAGAAATAATCCATATAGTCCAAGGAAAAGTTCTATATAGGCAACATGTTTATATATTTAACAAACATTTGAGTGTCTACTATAGGAATTTTTTAATTTATTTATTTTTAATTGTTATTTCCCCAATACAATTTTTTTTCCCCACTATACAGCATGGTGACCCAGTTACATATATATGTACACATTCTGTTTTCTCACATTATCATGCTCCATCATAAGTGACTAGACATAGTTCCCAGTGCTACACAGCAGGATCTCATTGCTAATCCATTCCAAAGGCAATAGTTTGCACCTATTAACCCCAAGCTCCCCATCCACCCCACTCCCTCCCCCTTGGCAACCACAAGTCTGTTCTCCAAGTCCATGAGTTTCTTTTCTGTGGAAAGTTTCATTTGTGCTGTATATTAGATTCCAGATATAAGTGATATCATATGGTATTTGTCTTTCTCTTTCTGACTTACTTCACTCAGGATGAGAGTCTCTAGTTCCATCCATGTTGCTGCAAATGGCATTATTTTGTTCTTTTTTATGGCTGAGTAGTATTCCATTGTATTTATATACCACAGCTTCCTAATCCAATCATCTGTCGATGGACATTTGGGTTGTTTCCATGTCTTGGCTATTGTGAATAGTGCTGCAATGAACATGTGGGTGCGTGTGTCTTTTTTAAGGAAAGTTTTATCCAGATATATGCCCAAGAGTGGGATTGCTGGGTCATATGGTAGGAATTTAAAGACACCATTTAAGTTCTTGCCTGAGCTAGGTCATATTCTTATAAAGGAAGATAGTTCTGTGGACCAGTTATTAGAAGGGTGAAAAGGAATTGTGGATGTACAAAGTGCTGAGAGAATAGGTAAGGGAGCAATCAGCACTAAAGTATGGTGGGGAAAATTTCCTGGAGGAAGTGCTCTTGGCTCTCTTGAGAAGATAAGTAGGTTTTTGTCAGGCCTATGACAGAATATTGGCAGTCTTTTCTAAGGGGAGGTAACATGGGTGTAATGATGAAAGTTTGAAATCAAGGTGTGCTCAGAAGGGCATAAGCCATGATATATAAGGGTAGGATAAGCAGGCATAGATCATGAAAAGTTTATAAATCACACTGGCTCATGTGAATTTAATAGGTTAGCCAATTTTTTTTTTTTTTCCGTCTCTTTTTGCTATTTCTTTGGGCAGCTCCCGCGGCATATGGAGGTTCCCAGGCTAGGGGTCGAATCGGAGCTATAGCCACTGGCCTACGCCAGAGCCACAGCAATGCGGGATCCGAGCCGCGTCTGCAACCTACACCACAGCTCACGGCAACGCCGGATCGTTAACCCACTGAGCAAGGGCAGGGACCGAACCCGCAACCTCATGGTTCCCAGTTGGATTCGTTAACCACTGCGCCATGACAGGAACTCCAGGTTAGCAATTTTTAACATGCTCAGATCACAGACTTGTTTGATAGTACATGTAATAGGGTATAAACATAATGTAAATGCTAAAAATTTGAATGTACTCTGAAGCGTGTCCATGTTTCCCTCCCCATAAAGAACTGTTGCTGTAGGTGTAGAGGAACCAGTGAACAATTTTGGGTAGAGGAATGATCTGATGAAATGTCATTTTTAGCCTCAGGACTCTGTGAAGAATAAACTGGAGCAGGTCTGGCCAGATGATGAACCCTTAGCTGCTATTATTTGTATAGTTGGAATTCTATGAGAAGAAATGGGAGAGAGTAATATTTAAAGCTAAAAATTGGAGTTCCCATTGTGGCTTGGCAGTAATGAACCCGACTAGCATCCGTGAGGATGCGGATTCGATCCCTGGCCTCGCTCATTGGGTTAAGGATCCAGTGTTGCTGTGAGCTGTGGTGTAGGTTGCAGACATGGCTGGGATCTGGCGTTGCTCTGGCTGTGGCTTAGGCTGGCAGCTACAGCTCCAATTTGACCCCTAGCCTGGGAACTTCCATATGCTGAAAGGAAAAAAGGTAAAAATTGTTTAGATTGATGATGAATACTAATCTCTAAATTTAAGAAGCAGGACAAATTCTTATATCCCTTCTCCGTGAGGGTTCTCTGGGATAATTACCTCTAATCCCTAAGGCAGTTCTTTTTTTTTTCTTTTTAGGGCTGCAAGCACGGCATAGGGAAGTTCCCAGGCTAGGGGTTGAATGAGAGCTGCAGCTGCCAGCCACAGCTACGGCCACAGCAACGCGGGATCCGAGCAGCTATTGCAACCTTGACTGCACTTCATGGCAACACTGGATCCTTAACTCACTGAACAAGGCCAGGGATTGAACCTGCGTCCTCATGGATACTAATAGGGTTCCTTTCTGCTGGGCCACAAGGAGAACTCCCCTAGGGCAGTTGTTAAAAGTATGGGCCCCTCATCAGGAGCATCAGCATTACCTGGGAACTTGTTAAAAATGCAGATTTGTGGTAGGAGCCAGACCTACTGAATCAGAAAACTTGGGTGGTATCCAGTAGTCTGTATTTAAATAGGTTCCCTAGGTGTTTTTGTTACCTTCTAAAGTTTGAGAATCCTTGCTCCAGGGCATCCACTGTAAGTAATGAATTAGTATCTTAAACATGTAGTGTGGTATTCTGAAGAGTCTTTGGGAGAGTTAAGAAATAGTCACTATCAAATCATGTTTTTTTTTTTTGTGGCTGTGCCTAAAAATAAATAGATAATCTATAAGTAGAAAAAATTATGGACAATTCAGTTCACTCTAGTGAAATTATTGGATACTAAATATGAAGAAAAAGTAATAAAGGAACCAGAGAGAAGACAAGTCATTTTTAACTGAACAGCAGTTAGTTTAGCAGATTTATCAACAGCATGAGTAGAGGTAAAAAATCAATAGATAAGTATTTTCAATGTGCCAAGGAAAAATAAAATAACCCTCAAGACTGTCATTGTGCAGTGAAGGAGAAATAAGTGTATTTTTATGTGGAGATGAAAGAGTTTACTACTCATATTCCATTACTAGAAGAACTACTGACGGTTGTTGTACTTTAACACGAAATTGAATCCAGAATGTAGAATACAAAACTCTTAATAATTAACATGTCAAGTAAATATATTATTAGTAAAGAAGAAAAATTTAAATAAAGAATTAACAAGCTTGAGCTAATGGACCCTATAGAACCCTGAAACTAATAATTAGATCATACACATCTTTTAAGTACACAGAATGTCAAGCAAGCTGTAGCAAATGGAAGATAATCAGTATGTAACCCAGCAGTGTAGGTAATTACAAATCAAGAGATAAGACACTGTTATGTTTAGAAATTCAAAAGTATTTTAAATAATTAATGGGTCAGTGAAGAAAAGACCATGGAAATTAAACTTCTGCAGAAACCAAAACAAAGTAAAACATCACATATCAAACCTTTTGAATGCAGATAAGGTAGTACTGAAGAGATTAAGTCATAGGCTTAAATGTGTATGTGCGAGAAGAGATTGAAATGAATGGGCTAAGCATTTAACGTAATCAACCCAAAGAAAGAAGATGAAAAAAATGATAATGCTAAGAATTGAAATTAATGACAGAAAGCAAAGAAACAGTAGAGGGGCTTAGTGAAATAAAAATCTGATCCTTGGAAAAGACTAATAAAATAATGAACTACTGTAAAGATACGTTTAGGAAAAAGAGGAGACCCGATCAATGTTACTGAAAATGTGAAAATGGAAAACTCTAAATGTGATTAGGTAAAATTTTCAAGAAATTTTATGCCAGTACATTTGAGAACCAAGAAACAGGTGAAATTGGCTATTTTCTA
Source organism: Sus scrofa (assembly GCF_054392235.1). Taxonomy (NCBI): domain Eukaryota; kingdom Metazoa; phylum Chordata; class Mammalia; order Artiodactyla; family Suidae; genus Sus; species Sus scrofa. The sequence goes on from NC_139391.1 coordinate 20,219,102, forward strand.
GAACAATGTACTAAACAAAACTGACTCTGGAATAAGTTTAAATTCTGAGTAGATACAATATCAGTAAAGAAATTACAAAATAATTAAAAATATACTCTCTTCTACATATAACTATCAGGCCCAGATGGTTTCACAAAGTTCAACTAAACCTTTATGAAGCCAAGATTGTTCATATCTTATATAAACCCATCAGAATAAGAAAAGTGGTAAAGTTATCTAGTTTAGATTTTAAAACTAATATAATCTCTCATCAAAAGGATGAGGATAGTATGAAAGAGGAAATGTGGCCTAAGCTAATTTTATTTATTTATGTGCATAAAAAAGCTACAAAGTGAATTCAACAGAGTATCCTTATTTTTAAACACTTTTCACATAGAAAATTCAAGATATATAAAGCAGACCAAATGGAATATTGAACCCTTCAGTAGTCATCACCCAGCTTCAAAAATGTCCAGCTCATAACTGAATCACTTTGCTGTATACTCTAAACTAACACAATGTTGTAAATCAGCTGTTCTTCAGTTTAAAAAAAAAATTATCAACTCATGGATGATACTATTTCATTTATATTCCCACTCACTTCTCTCTTCTCATTTGGAAGCAGGTTTTAGAATGTAATCTGTAAATATATTTGTATGTGTCTCTGAAAGACAAGGCCTTTTTTTGAAACATAACTACAACACTGTTATAATATCTAAAAACAATTTGTTAATTTTTTTGGTTTGTTTGTTTTTTGTCTTTTGTCCTTTTAGGGCCACACCCACTGCACATGGAGGTTCCTAGGCTAGGGTTCCAATCGGAGCTGTTGCTGCCAGCCTATGCCAGAGCCACAGCAGCGCCAGATCTGAGCCGAATCTGCGACATACACCACAGCTCACAGCAGTAGCAATGCAGGATCCTTAACCCAGTGAGCAAGGCCAGGGATCAAACCCGAAACCTCATGGTTCCTAGTCGGATTCGTTTCCACTGCGCCACGACGGAAACTCCCAATAATTCTTTAATTTTGAATTGAGCATTTAATCAGTGTTCATATTTCCAATGGTCTCAGAAGTTTTATGTTTATATGCTTTAAAGTTTTAAAATATTTTCAGTCAGTACCTACATAGTAAGGTCCCTACATTGCGATTAGTTGGTTGATAAGTCAAATATCTTTTATAAAAGAGACTTAATGTATTGTGTATAATTTCCAGTAAATTAGTTGGATTTAGAGGTTTGAGGTTTCATTTGAATGCATTTAACTTTTTTTTGTAGGATTATTATAGGCAATGGTGTGTTCTTTGATCAGGATATATAAATAACAAATATATGTAACTATATATATATTTATAGTTATCTTTGGGGGAACTAACAGCAATTTATGTACAATGCTAATTCAAAATGATAATATTCTAATTGTCTTTTATTAGCTGTAAAGAGACACTTGTATATCTACTATTTGGCTACCTATGCGTAGTGGCATAAGGCAGGATAAACGCTTTCTGTTACTGTAAAATTGTCCATATTTTCTAGAGTTTATGTACAATATATATATTCTTTTTTGCTTGGATTCTTTCATTCAGAATGGTTACTTTTACATTCATTCATGCTGTAGTGTGTCTTGCTACAATAGTAATTCCTATTTATTGCTGGGTAGTTGTATAGTCTACCATCATTCACTTGTATAGACATTTGGATTGTTTCCAGTTTTGGGCTTATAAAAATAAAGCTGCTATAAATCTATATGAACATATGGTTTCTTTGGAGGGGTGCTTACACGCAGAAGTTCTCGGGTCAGGGATTGAACCCACATCACAGCAGTGACAATGCCAGATTGCACCGTAGGAGAACTCTGGACATAAGGTTTTGTTTCTGCTAGATAAATACCTAGGAGTGGAATGGCTGGATCCTATGGTACTTCTGTGTTAAACTTTTAAAGAAGCTGCCAAACTATTTTGCAACATGGTTGTTCCATTTTATATTTCATTCTGCAATATATGGAAGTTCCAGTTCCTCCCTGTCCTTGCCAGCACATGGTTAGTTTTAGTCGTTCTAACTGATGAATAATGGTATCCCTTTAGGTTTTAAATTTGCATTTCCCTAATGACTAATGATATTGAGCACTTTTTCAAGTGCTTATTTGCTCTCTATCTTTCTTAGTGAAGTGTTTAAATCTTTGCCGCCCACCCCCCTTTTTAAGGGACACAACTGCAGCATATGGAAATTCCCAGGCTAATTGAAGGTTCATCTGCAACCTGTGCCACAGCTTGCATCACTACCGGGTCCTTAATCCACTGAGCAAAGTTGGGGAATGAACCTGTATTCTCATAGATACTAGTCAGGTTCTTAACCAGCTGAGCCACTGCAGGAAATCCTCTTTTTTTTGGGGGGGGGGGGTGTTTTCTTACTGAGTTTTGAGAGTTGTGTATATATTCTTGATAAAAGTTATTCATTAGGTATGTGATTTGAATTTTTTTTTAATTTTTGGCTTGTTTCTTCTCTGTCTTTTGTAGAGCATAAGTTTTTCATTTTGATGAAGTTCAATTTTTCAATTTATTTTCTGGATTTTGCTTTTGGTGTTGTATCTAAGAAACCTTTGCCTAACACAAGGTTATAAAAGTTTTTTTCCTAGATATTTTTCACTTTTAGATTTTACATTTATATATGGGATCCAGTTTGAGTACATTTTTGTATTTAATGCAGGGTATGGGTTGAAGTTGTATCTTTCAGGGGGGGTGTGGGCAAGTGAATATCATAGCATTCCAACACCGTTGTTAAAAAGAGGAAGCAGTGACATTTTTCTGCATCCGTCATCAAGCATGTTCACTTGATATTCACTTGGGAGCTCTCAAACTATTCCATTTTATTTTTTTTTGTTTTTTGTTTTTTGGGCCAAATGTGTGGCATATGGAAGTTCCCAGGCTGGGGGTCAAATTGGAGCTGCAGCTGCCGGCTTATGCCATAGCCACAGCAACGCAGGATCCAAGCCATGTCTGTGACTTACACCAGAGCTCACTACATCACCAGCTTCCTAACCCACTAAGCAGGGTCAGGGATCAAACCCGTGTCCTCGTGGATACTAGTTGGGTTCATTACTGCTGAGCCACAATGTGAACTCCTTATAAATGAATACTTGTATAGATATTTGATGAATATGTATTGATTTAAAAAGGAAAAAAATGGAAATACAGTTTTTTAAACAAACCACTAGGGAAATATACTAGAAGATTAGATGGATACTAGGAAATATTTTTTTTTTTTTTTTTTTGTCTTTTGTCTTTTTTGTTGTTGTTGCTATTTCTTGGGCCGCTCCCGCGGCATATGGAGGTTCCCAGGCTAGGGGTTGAATCGGAGCTGTAGCCACCGGCCTACGCCAGAGCCACAGCAACGCGGGATCCGAGCCGCGTCTGCAACCTACACCACAGCTCTCGGCAACGGCGGATCGTTAACCCACTGAGCAAGGGCAGGGACCGAACCCGCCACCTCATGGTTCCTAGTTGGATTCATTAACCACTGCGCCACGACGGGAACTCCGGAAATATTAATAGTAATAAGCAGTAAGGCAAAGGAGTAATTAACTTTGGGCAAGAGAGAGTATTTTTGGTTTGTATTTGTGGAGCCTTTGGAGCATGGTAACAGTGCCTTACACATAATGTGGTGGGTTTTCTTTGTGTTAACAATAGGCTGTTAGTCAACTGTTAACCTTTGCATAGTTGGAAAGTGCAGGCTTATTTTGTACCCAGACTCATATGCATTGATCAAGGTTAATACTGGCCACCATCTTGTATGCTGGGATCCATTGGTTGTTTTTGGAGACATATTAATTAGATTATCAGTGTCTTTGTCTTCACCTTACTCTCTTTTGTCTTTGCTGTAGCTTAGCCAGCATTTTGAGTTGTGAGAAAGGGGTGCAACATCTCTTTTTCATTTATTTTTATTCTATTTTATTTGGTTTATTTTGCTGTTTTTAGGGCTGCACTCGTGGCATATGGAGGTTCCCAGGCTAGGGGTCTAATCGGAGCTACCTCTGCCAGCCCACACCATAGGTCACGGCATTGTCAGGTCTTTAACCCACCGAGTGAGGTCAGGGATTGAACCTGCAACTTTCCTAGTTGGATTTGTTTCCGTTGTGCCATGACAGGAACCCCCCTCTTTTTCATTTATGATCATCATTATATTCCCTGCAGGAGATGCCTTGGGAATAGTGAAAAGTGCCTTCTGTAATTTTTGCATTGCTTTTGGCTATCTGTTACCTTTTATTTATTTATTTTTTGGCCGTGGTGTGCAGCAGGTTAATAAGGGATCTCAGTTCCCAGACCAGGGATTGAACCTCGGCCACAGTGGTGGAAACAGAGTCCTGACCACTAGACATCTAGGGAACTCCCTCCCTTTTGTGATGCCCCAAAGGTTCGGGGCAGTGGCCATTCATTCTGAAATCATAAAACTCTCAGATATTTTCTTATTGCGTTATCTCATCCAATCTCTAGAAAATTCAGTAATTGAAAATGAATTAATATAGTTGCTCTAACCAAATCTTTAACAGCAGTGATTACTCAGTGTTTTCTGTTGTGAAATTAGATAAAACAGTTCAAAACCCTGTCCCAAAGTAATACTTAATCCATTACAGAAAAATGGATTTATTTCCATTATGATAAAAAAACTAGTTCTTTTATTCTCTTGCCTTTTAAAAATTAATTTCTCATCATTTCCACTATAGCATGGCTCTTGATGGTTTTATCCTGAAAACAAAGTGAAATTTCAAGGCATTATTTGTATTGAGTAAAGCACAATGCTTTATTAAAGAAAAATAAAGCAGCTTAAAATACTTAGAGACCTAGTGAATATCAACATTAAACAAATGAGAATGCTATTAAACTGTTTTGGGTGGTTCTTTCCTAGTATGTTTGGAAATGCACTTTCTGGATGTTGCAAGTATTAGAATTCTTAATTTATACAGAAAAGATTAGACTTTTTATTCGTATTAGGGAATTATGTACTATTAAAATAAAAGAAGTAGGATTTGTAATGGATTTATATTTTTGAACCTTTGAGATGCCCTTTATGTTTTATTAGGTTGCTCAAAACTAGCTAACCAGCATTTCAGGGTGAAAGAGAGACTTAGTGAAGTAACTTTAGGCAGTTGGTGATTGAAGTGAGGGGGAAAAAAAATTTATATATATATGGCTGCACTCACGGGCCAGGTATTGAACCCGTGCCACAGTTGCAGTCTGTGCCACAGTTGTAGTCTGTGCCACAGTTGCAACACTGTACCACAAGGAAACTTCCAAACCAAGAATTTCTTAAATAAAAAAATCTAGCAGAATTGTGTGGGAGTAGGGAGGGTAGAAGGTTAGTTCAAGTGAAGCAGATTTCATGTTAAAATTTGGCAATTCTGCGGTTTGGTTCTCTGCTAGATGATGAACAGATTTATTAATTTTGCACAAAAAAGTTTTGGTTGGAGAAGGTTGAGAGCTCTTTTGGGAGAATTGCAGTTGGTAGGGGGTTTTAAAACCAGTTACTGTGAATTTTATTTTTATCAAGAGGAAATTCAGACTATTGGGTTCTGAAAAGAAGTTATATGATTAATATTCTTTTAGGCTGATGCTGGAACAATCCAGGCAGATGGTTGAGAATTAGGATAAGACTAATCTTGAAAATCTAAAAGGAAGGGTTTGATATTAAGAGACAAGAAGAAACCTCCCTTCTTCCTTTCTTCTTCTCTCCATGGGATCTAGACATCCTAAAAAAGTAAATAAAAGGCACAAGCTTAGTAGACATAGTTTGGTAGTTAAAGAATTGGGGACGTTTAAATGAGCCTCTTGCAGTTTTTATCATTGGATGCTGTGCTTGGTGTTCATAGTGTGAAAGAGACATTTAATCAAAAACTTAGTAAAAATTATGAAATACCGAGAGTACTATTTAGATTCTTTTCTTTATAGGCATTGTTTGCAAACTCAAATTAGCACATAAAAGGGAATATTAACAAAATTTGTATGGGACTTATATTTTTAAAAGTGGTGGCTGTGGGCACTATAGGTCTTTTGCTATATCATGATTTTTAAGGTGTCTGTTTACATTGTGAAAGCTTGGGAAATATAGCTAGCATTTACTTAGACATTTCCATTAAACAATTTACGGAGGAAAACAGTACTTGCTTATGTAAAGACCTTGTCTTAACATACACATTTCAAAAGACCCTGCTTTCAGTTAGGTTCTTGGTGGGGTGTGTGTGTGTGAGAGAGAGAGAGAGAAAATGAATGTGAATATTAAAGTCACTCCAAGACTGTATTTAAAGGAAACAGATTAGTGAGCTTAGATAATTGAAAATGGTTCTGTGGAAGGTTAGACTGGAGCGTGAACTTCAAGTGTGAATAAGTTTGGATGGGATGTAAGTAGAGGATGGGAATTGCAGTTGGAAATCATCAGAGTCATGAAAGTAGTAATGCACACTTCACCTTCAAGTGACATTGAGGAGACTTTTAAAGGTAGCATGATAGACTTCTATTTGGGAAGCAAGGGGTGGGGTAAGGTTTAAAGGTAAAGTCGAGCTGTTGTATGGTGGTTATGCTATGTGGAATTTACTTTTCTTCTTCTTTTTTTTTTTTACATTTTTTTTTTTCCTAGTAGGCAAGTGCTTGAGCAAGAGAATGATATTTTTTAAAATGATATTTTAGGAAAATCATTGTCTGGGATGGCTTGGGAATCTTGTTGAGATTAGAGCCAGAGAAGCCAGTTGCAAAGATTTTGTAATGTTTGAAGGATGAAGAAGAGGGTAACATTGAACATCTGCTCATGCACTGCACTACGCTTTCATGTGTATTACCTATTTAATCTTTAACAACATTTAGAGGTGGGTATTATCAGCCTCTAGTTTTCAAGGGACTAGATGTCAGAGAAATTAAATATTTTGCTCAGAGAAAAAGAAAGTCTGTTAAATTTTAGGCAGTATATATAGATCTACCTCTTTCAAACAGTTGTCTGTTATATGATAATACCGAAATTTATTTAATGAATCCCTATTTATAGAAATTTGGATTGTTTCCATTTTTTTATTGTTTTATTGGCAATGCTACAATAAGTATTCTTACACGTGTCTTTGTATGCATTTGCTAGCACTATATTTCTGTAGAAGAAACACCTATAAGTGGAACTGAATTCCTAGATTAGAAGGGCCTTTAAAACAAATGATACCGGAGGCCTGAAGAAAGGGTACTGAATGTGGGTAATGGATCATGATAGCGATGGCAGCTTTTAGAGAGTCATAAAAAATGTACCGTGTACTTGGTTCTACATAAAAAAACTAATAGAGCATATCCTTGCCAAGTATAAAAACAGAATAAGCCATGAAATGTTAGAATAGAAGGCTCTAAAAATAATTTAATCCAATTCCTAAACTTACTGTTGAGATTCTTGAGATCGAGAAAGCTTTGGAGAGTTTCTAAAATTGAGCAGGGATTAGGATCTATTTTAAATGTAATAGGTCTTTTCACCTCCCAAAGCAAATTAAAGAAGAAAATTACAGTTATATTCCTTTCCATTGTTTATATACATATATGGTTCATATGTTTGTAATTGCTGTTTTTCTGCCGTTTTTTCTTAGTATTATTTCATATGGGTTATGAAGTTTTTTTATGTTTAAAAAGTGTTAAATATTTAGTTTTTTTTCTCTCCTATTTACCAAGTAGACTGAGAAACAGACACATTCCGATATCCAGGTGGGATGGAGTGGAAATAGAAGATAAGATTTTCATGTTTATTTAAAAGGAAAAGATGCGAGTAGAAAGGTTTTCAGAAGCAGTGATGTAGAGTATATGGTCCTTTTTTTCTACTTGTTTAAGATAGTATTACATTTTGTTGATAGGTTATAGTTTACCTATTTCTTGGGCATTTTGACACCCCCTCCCCCCAAACAAATTTCCAGTCATTTGTTACTGGTATATACAAGTACAATTCATTTATTTTTTTTTTAGACTTTATTTTTTTAGAGCAGTTTTAGCTTTACAACAAAATTGAGAGAGGAACAGAGATTTCCCACATACCTTTGCTCCCACATATGCATAGTCCTCCCCCATTATCAACATCATTTACTGATGTAAATTTTTTTCCTTTTTTTTAACCAAAGATGAACTTAACATTGACGTATCATAATCACCCAGAATCCACAGCTTACCTTAAGAGTTTTCTCTTGGTGGTGTACATTCTGTAGGTTTAGACAAATGTGTAGGATATATACCCATAATTATAATATCATACAGAATATTTTTTTTTTTTTTTTTTGGTCTTTTTGCCATTTCTTTGGGCCGCTCCCGCGGCATATGGAGGTTCCCAGGCTAGGGGTCCAATCGGAGCTGTAGCCGCCAGCCTACGCCAGAGCCACGGCAACACAGGATCCGAGCCTTGTCTGCAACCTACACCACAGCTCACCGCAACGCCGGATCCTTAACCCACTGAGCAAGGGCAGGGACTGAACCCGCCACCTCATGGTTCCTAGTCGGATTCGTTAACCACTGCGCCACGATGGGAACTCCTTTTTTTTTTTTTTTTTTTTTTTTTTTTGGTCTTAATATCATACAGAATATTTTCAGTGCCCTAAAAATCCTCTGTGCTCTACCTCCGAACCTGCCCCCACCCCCACCACAACCACTATTTAAATTGTCTAATTTTGTCTGTTTCAGGATGTCATGTAGTTGGCATCATACGGTATGAAGTATGAAGTTTTTTTCAGATTGGCTTCTTTCACTTAGTAATACGCATTTAAAGTTCCACCGTGTCTTTTCATGGCTGGATAGTTTATTTCTTTCTAATGCTGAGTAATAGTCCATTGTCTTGATGTACCATAATTTACTTGTCCGTTCACTTACTGAAGAACATTTTAGTTTTCTAGCTGTGCCTGTGGCAGGTGGAAGTTCCTGGGCCAGGGATCAAATTTGCACCACAGCAGCTACCCTGAGCTGCTCCAGTGATAGCTCTGGATCCTTAACCTGCCGTGCCTCTAGGGAACTCACTGAAGGGCACCTTGGTTGCCTTTCATGTTTGGGCAGTTAGGAATAAAGCTGCTATAAACATCCATATGTAGGTTTTTGGGTGTATAGGTATTTTCAACTCTTTTGAATACCAAGGAGTACGAATGCTGGGTATTATGGTAAGAACACGTTTAGTTTTCTTTTTTTTTTTTTTTTTTTTTTTGGGCTGTACCCGCAACATGTGAAAGTTCTCAGGCCAGGGAGCAAACCCAGGCCACAGCAGTGACCCAAGCCACTACAGTGACAACACAGAATCCTTAAGCCATTGCACAAACAAGAGGATTCTCAAGAGTATGCTAGTTTTGTGAGAAACTGCTAAATTGTCTTCTAGGTGGCTGTATGTACCGTTTTGCATTCCCGCCAGCAATGTAAAAGTTCCTTTTGCTCCACCTACTTGTCAGTGTTTGGTATTGTCATACACCTGATTTTTGTATATTGACTTTGTATCCTGAACCATGAAGGAAAAAGATAACATATTGAATATCTTACTAAACTCTCTTTTTAATAGTTCTATTTGCATTCTAGAGTTTTCTGTGTAGATGCTTATAATGTCTGTAAAAAAGACTTCTTTCCAGGATTTATGTCTTTGATTTCTTTTTATTGCCTTATGTTGTCCAGACCTCGAGCACCATGTTGACTAGAAGTAGTAAGGGTGCAGTCAGGCAAGAAAAAGAAATAAAAGGCATAACAATTGCTCTCTTTTCCTCTGTTTTATGAGTGTCTAAGATTAATAATGAATTGAATTGGTCCTTTCCATTAATATAAAATACCCTTTATCTCTGGTACTGCTCTGTTTTGAGGTCTGCTTTGTCTAAAATTTATATACCTTCTTCAGCTCTCTGTTCTTTCCTTTTCTTTTTCTTTTTCTTTTTTCAAATGGCTGCATCTGTGGCATATGGAAGTTCCCCAGGCCAGGGACTGAATCCGAGCCACAGCACAGCTGCTACCTGTGCTGCAGCTGCAGCAGTGCTGGATCCTTTAACCCATAGTACCACTATGCAGCAACCCAAGCCATGGCAGTCAGGTTCTTAACCGACTGTGCCACAGTGGGAACATCTCAGCTTTCTTTCTTTCTTTTTTTGCTTTGCTTTTTAGGGCCACACCTGAGGCATATGGAGGTTCCCAGGCTAGGGGTCCAGTTGGAGCTACAGCTGCTGGCCTGCACCATAGCCACAGCCACGCCAGATCCGAGCCATGTCTTCAACCTACACTACAGCTCACAGCAATGCCAGATCCTTATCCCACTGAGCAAGACCAGGAATCAAACCTGCGTCCTCATGGATCCTAGTCAGGTTTGTTAACTGCTGAGCCACGAAGGGAATTCATGGCTAGTGTTCACATGCTATATTTTCTTCTGTATTTTTACCTTTGACATCTTTATACCTGTTGTAAATGGCATATAACTAGGTTCTGCCTTTTAAGTGAGGTGCTTAGACCATTAATATTTATTGTTACTGATATGGGTAGGTTTTAAATATTTGTTTTGCTTGCCCTTCCCCTCTTTGGCATTCTTTTGGATTGAATTTTTTTTTTTTTTTCTTTTTTTGGTCTTTTTGCCTTTTCTAGGGCCGCACCTGCGGCATATGGAGGTTCCCAGGCTAGTGGTCTAATTGGAGCTGTAGCCGCTGGCCTATGGCACAGCCACAGCAACTCGGGATCCAAGCTGAGTCTGCGACCTACACCACAGCTCACAACAACGCCAGATCCTTAACCCACTGTGCAAGACTAGGGATCAAACCTGCAACCTCATGGTTCCTAGTCGGATTCGTTAACCGCTGTGCCACGATGGGAACTCCTGGATTGAATGTTTTTTAAACACACATTTCTTCTATTTTTTTTTTTTTTTTAACCTTTACCTTTGCACTTTTTAGTGGTTCCTCTAGGAATTATGATAAGCATTGTTAACTGTTCATAATGTACTATGAATTAGTGTTAACAGTGTAAACATCTGTATTTGATAACTGTGAACCTGGATTTGATCATTTTTATAGGGCCTCATCTCCACTTTTCCTTGCTCACATAGTTAAATTCTGAATATGATGGCAGAAACTAGGTCAAATAATCACATTTTGGTGATTTATTTTAAATTAAAGCTAGTATCTTCATTCTCATCTTCATACCATAGTTCAATGTTGCAGCTCTTAGTAGCTTGTGAGAGAGTCAGATATGGATAATAGGAAGCCAAAAGTCTATTATAAGTACATGTTTTCTCCAAAGTTTAGAATTTTCATGTCTTCAGAGTTGAATAGCCGAGGCAGAAGGATATTTGCTAACCTTTGCTTTAACTTAATCTTGTCCAGAGAAGCATTTCATGATCAGCTCCGGGTTGTACTAGGAATTTTCTCAGTGGACAGCATCTTTAATCTTCTTAATGAGGACACATGTACTCTAGTGTTCATTGCAGCGCTGTTTTCAGTAGCCAAGACATTGAAACAACCTAAATGTCCACTGACAGAGGAGTAGATCAAGAAGAGGTGGTCCATATACACAATGGAATATTACTTAGCCATTAAAAGGAACAAAATACTGGCATTTTTAGCAACATGGATGGACCTAAAAATTATCATGCCAAGTGAAGTCAGTCAGTGAGATACCAACATCAAATGCTATCACTGACATGTGGAATGTGAAAAAAGGACAGACTGAACTTCTTTGCAGAACAGATACTGACTCACAGACCTTGAAAAACTTATGGTTTCCAAAGGAGACAGTTCGGCCTGTGGGGGAATGCGCTGGGGTTGTGGGATGGAAATCCTATAAAATTGGATGGTGGTGATCATTGTACAAATATAAATGTAATAAATTCATTGAGTAAGAAAAAAAAATTTACTGGGGAAAAAAAAGTCTTTTGGGAGATAGGTGCTTTTTTGATGTATGTCTGTTCCATTAACACAAAAGGTATCTAATTAAAAATTCATTTTCCATATACTTTTAAGTATTTCTTTTAGTTTTGCAATATTAGTATTATCAGATCTCACAGTACTTTTTGAATTTTTTTCATAGCACTTTGGGAAGTTTTTCTTAAAATGTCTTACATGAGTTCTGAAGTCAGTATCTAGTCTTAGTAGCATTATTAAACTGTAAGATGCACAAAAATATTCAGCATTCATATAGTAGGTCAGCCGAGTACTGGTATTCATTTTTAACTTATAATCTGTTAAAAACTGTAATACATGAATAATGAGACATTGTGGTTTGGAGTTCCTGCTGTGGTGCAGTGGGTTAAAAATCTGAGTTCAGAGGCTAGGGTTGCTGAGGAGTCATGAGTTTGATCCCCAGCTTGGCACAGTGGGTTAAGGATCCACTGTTGCTGCAGCTGTGGCTCAGGTTTGATCCTTGGCTCAGGAACCTTCATATACTACAGGTGCGGCCAAAAAAAAAAAAAGTTCTGGTTCATGATATATAAGGAATATTGAGTACTATATCTTTTAAATTAAAGTTTAAATTTTTAATTCTGAACTTGGAAGGTGGAAGCAGTTTGTCTTACCAAAAATATGTAACTGAATGAATGTATATTATTCCTATTTAAACATGTTTATATGCATATGTCAAAGGTATATACTTGTAGAGTTCATATGCTATTTGAAGAGTTTGTTTAAGCCACATCCACATATTCGTTCATACACATACTTAAGTTCAACTTAAAACCTTCCTTTTCTCTGTAGGTTAACTATTTTAAAGTGTTTCAAGAGACAATGAGGAAATGGCTCAATGCCTCAGTCAGGGAGAATTCCAGTGACATCTGCAGTGGAGAATGGGAAACAAGACGAGTCCAAGATTGGAAGAGCAGGTGGGGGAGTAGGACATTAGGTCAGATATAATAAAACACTTCTTTGGAACTTAAATATTTTTTATTGTCTATAGCACTTTAATATGTGATTGTACTTAATAGAAGGATAAGAACTAGTTGATTAAATCACTTACAAGGAGGGGGATTGTATATTTATATTCATAAAATAGAGCAATGAATGTGGTAGAGCTTTGTAGAATACTCATGTTAAGAAAAGGCTAATAGTTTGTATTTTAGACACCTGAACTAGGCACCTTATGGTGAGGTTTTACCTTCTTATTACTGTTTTTTGGTACCAAGGCCCTACTGTGAGGTAGTGTTAGCTTGGAGTGAAGTTCTTTTTTTTTTCGCTTCTGCTTTTTAGGGCCATACTTGCTGCATGTGGAAGTCCCAAGCTAAGGGTTGAATCCGAGCTGCAGATGCCAGCCTACACCATAGCAGCACGGGATCCAAGCCCCATGTCTTTGACCTATACCACAGCTCACCATGGCAACTCGGGATCCAGGCTGTGTCTGCAACCTACACCACAGCTCACAGCAATGCTAGATACTTAACTCACTGAGCTAGGCCAGGGATTGAACACACATCCTCATGGATGCTAGTTGGGGTCGTTTATGCTGAGCCACAATGGAAACTTCCTGGAGTGAGGTTCTATAAATATCAGTTATGATACTTATGATTTTTGCATTAGGGATTTAAAAACAATTTTATTTTGAAATAGTTTAAAAATTAGAGAAAAATTACAAGAATAATATAAAAAATTTTTTATATTCCTCTTCCATATTCATTAATTTTGTTACATTTTATTTATCCTTCTCTGAATTTTTTTTTCTTCTGAGACTTTTGAGAATAATTTGTAGATACCATACCCCTCTACTCCTAAATACATTAGACTATATTTGTGGAAACAAGGGTATTCTTTTATAATCAGCAAATTTAACATTAGTACAATACTGTTGTCTGTTATACATTCTGTATTAAAGTTAAGCCAGTTTTCCCAATAATGCCATTTTTAGCAGTTCCTCCCTCCATCTAGGGTCCAGTCAATATTGTGCATTGCATTTAATTGTCACACTTCTTCAGTCTTTACTCTGACACAGTTGCTCGGCCTTTCTTTGTCTTTCATGACAGAAACATTAAAAATATCATGAAAAAAAACTTAGCACCAAAGAGGAATTTTTAAGGAATGTTGAGAGTTTGTTATAAGTCATTTGACTTTTTTCGTTACAGTTCTGCTCTTTTCTTGTTGGGCTTGCTGCCATGTTTTAATGTCATTGCTTTGGCTTCTACACATGACATATGTGGTCTCTCATTTCATCTAGCTCAGTTGCCAGGAAGAAACTTTTAAGCTTATTGTAGTTTTCATTTTAAAATTGGATTGAGCTTGTCAAGGGGTTTAGAAAGGACAGAAAAACCCTTCAGGATGCTATTAGTCTATTCTAATAGAAGTGGAACTAGAGCCAGAATGGGAACCTTGTACTTCCTGACATTTTCTTGACTTGCTTTCTTGAATGGCTTATTGTGAAGTAAGTAATGAATAAAAATCAGTTAAGACTTCATACTGCAGAATTTGGTATAAACAGGAAAGATAATTAATGAAAATGAGCATCAGACTTGGAGCTTGCTAGACCTGTTTCAATCCCATTGATAGTCTTTACTAGCTGGGTAGTCTTGACCAAATTATTTAACCTTAGGGGAAAATTCAGGTAAAATTAGGATGGTAATACCTAAGGTGCATGTGTTTTTGTGAGCATTAGAGATAATGAGTCCAAAATGCATAATAGTGCTTGGACATAGTTGGTGCTCAAAAAATGGTTATTATGTTTTGATAAAATTTTAGAAAGACATCTCTAGGAGGGATCTTAAAAATCACCCAGATAATGAAATCTGTTCATAAAGGCTCAGTAATTGTTATTCCCTTATTAGATGTAAGCTCCTTGAGAGGACACTGTGTCTTTATGTTCTTCAGAGTGTATAGGGCACAGTGATGAACTTTAGATACTCGGTGAATATTGTTTGTTTAAATACATTTCACGTGTCCAAATTCTTTTTTGTTGTTGTTGTTGTCTTCTTTTGTCTTTTTAGGACCACACCTGCAGCATATGGAGGTTCCCAGGTGAGGGGTTGAATTGGAGCCGTAGCCGCCAGCCTACACCACAGCCACAGCAACCCAGGATCTTAGCCTCGTCTGTGACCTACACCACAGCTCACGGCAGCGCCGGATCCTTAACCCACTGAGCACGGTCAGGGATTGAACCCACAGCCTCAGTGTTTCTAGTTGGATTCGTTTCCACTGCGCCATAACGGGAACTCCGTGGTGTCCAAATTCTAAGACATACTGTGATGTCAGATAAGTTATTATCTGGCTTAAAATATTGCTTGTTTGTTTTTGTTTTTGTTTTTTGGTCTTTTTTAGGGCCGCACCCACAGCATATGGATCAAATCGGAGCTGTAGCCGCTGGTCTCCACCACAGGCATAATTAAGTTGTTTTTCTGTAGCTTTTTAGCATATGTCATATTCAAATGCCGTCTCATGGTGAAGTGCTTATTTTTGGCATAACAATTTTCTTTAGTCCTCATCTCTTTGCTGCTGTGCACACTACTTCACACCAAAAATATCTTAACCAGTAGACTCACTTCTAGTTTTTTAGTTTCTTTTGGGGGCACTTATAACTCTTAGAAAGATTATTTCATGAGTTTTACTCTTTTGTAGAGGTCTTCCAAAGAACAGAGAGAAGACATTTACTTACATATTTTTTAAACTTTGCAGTTACCATATGGGTCCATTGGACCATTTTATAAATCTAAGATGCATTTGTGGATATTAGTGTCTGTATCTTGAAGCATTTTGCTGTTTCATCGTTACTCATTATTTATTCTCAAGTATAGGAAAGAAAAGGCTGAAATAATAAGAAAAAGGATGAATGATGGAATTAATTAAAGCAGAGGCTCACAAACATTTTTGTAAAGCTTAAAATGGTAAATATTCTAGGCTTTGCATACTACATATGGTCTCTGTGACATATTCTTTTCTTTTCTTTGGTCTTTTTTAGGGCTGTACCCGTGTCATATGGAGGTTCCCAGGCTAGGAGTCAAATTGGAGCTGTAGCCGCTGGCCTACACCGAAGCCACAGCAACACTAGATCTGAGCCGCGTCTGCGACCTACACTACAGCTCAGGGCAATGCCAAATCCTTAACCCACTGAGCAAGGCCAGGGATCTAACCTGCCTTTTCATGGATACTAGTCAGATTTGTTTCTGCTGAGCCATGACGGGAACTCCTATTCTTTAAACAACCTTTATAGATGTAAAAAACTATTGTTAGCTCCCAGGTCGTACAAAAATACGTTATGGGCCAGATTTAGTCCTTTGCACCTTAATTTGCTCTTGTGTTATCTTACAATTTTCATATTTCATTGTATAAAGTATGAATGAAGAAGTATAAAAGGAGTCTGGAGAAACCATCTTTGTCTGCTTTTTGCTCTTATTGGGCAGAATTAGAAATTAATAGTTTTTCATATTTTGTTAATAATGGCAAAGAAGAAAATCGACAGAAGAACAAGTTTTCATGATTATAGCATGAATCAAAATGAATACAGAGAGGCAAATATCAGCATGCTAGACTCTAATGATGATTGGGAAGTCGCTCTATATGCAAAGTCTCAAGACTGAATCTTCAGATGGTAATCTCTTAGGCGAATTTTATTTCTAAAGACCAAAAAAATATGGTATTACACATTTATTCATTCAGCAAGGAGGAATTAATCACATAGTATTTTGTGACAAAATCGTGGACATGTGGTAAAAGGATGTATGTGGATATTCTTTCATCTCTTATATTTGTGCTCCAAATTTGGGTACAGTTTTTGTAAGTGGACGTTATTGAAAGAGGATGTGTATATAAAGGTGATGAGAAGGCAGTAGATGTGCAAGTGAAAAAAGTTAATTGGGTTGATTATTCTAAGTAATGTTTATAAATCTAAACATGACAATGTTTTGCAAATTACAGATCAAAGAAGATGGCCATTCTTTCTTCAACATTAAAAGTTTCAAAATTTCAAGGTTTCAAGTATTGCACTTTGACAATGCAGTTGCCAGAAGAAGGACCAGGAGTAACGATAAGCTAGAACCTATTAGAGATGTGTTTAAAATCAGGAGTCCACATTTATTCATGACACTTGATGAACAGTTGTATTCAGAGGACATGACCCATTTTGCCTATTTTTTTATTTAAAAACCAGGCAAATGTGGGAAATCCAAAATGGATATTTGAGCGTACTGTATTTTAGTATTTATTAAAAATTCTAATAAAGTTGTTTTTTTAACTATTTATTTATTCTTCTGAACATTTCTTGTAAAATAACTTAAAATGTATATATTTTAAGAAAGAGTCATTTAGACCCAGATAGTAAATGATGATGACTGCTCTTCCTTGTATGCTGACTCTAAAGCACTGGTTTCCTATAGAATTTTCTCCTATGGTGCCTTGTGTTAGGCTAGTGAGTAGGGATAGTTTGAAAAACAGCCTTAAAAAATTGCTGCTTTTTACTTTTGGAATGTTATTGAGGGCTTGTGTGTGTGTGTGTGTGTGTGTGTGTGTGTGTGTGTGTGTTTGTTTGTTTTAGGACCAGGTCAGATACTTTAACTTTCTCTGCCGTTTTTTTGTTTTGTTTTGTTTTGTTTTTTGAAATTTTATTTTTATTTTTTGTACAGAATAAAATACATATATTTAAACGCAGTTACCTTCACACAGATTATTATATCATGGATCTTAAGAAACAGATTAAGTGACTCCCTCTGGAGAAGTGGAATGGAAAAATGGAAAATATGCTGAGACAATTAGGAAATCTATTCTATACTTTATCCCATTTTGTATGGCTTTCATCTTTACTATTTAGTATTATCTATTACATTCAATTTTTCTTTAAAAATTAGCATTATATTAAAATTGTGTATATTATGCAACTAAAATTTATAAAGAAGAAAGCCTTATATACCATTAAATATTTTATATAGCATAATAAGAAGAATAACCTAACTGGTAAGAATAACAAAAATAATATACCCTCTGAAAATAGGTAAAATATGAAATGCATAAATTGGTTAAAAAACAGTGTAAATATGTTCTCACAATTTGTTACATCTTACTGATTCTTCAATATAGGCATTACACCATTCTAGGTGATGTGATAAACAAGACGTTATAGACCTTACATTGTACCATGGAGAGAAATGGTTATTAATAATACAATTGTAGAATTGTATTATTTAATTGTACAGTGGCATTATTTAATTATAATTATAAATTCTTTGATGGAGAGGAAATCAGAATCAGATCTAAGAAGACTTCAGCATTCCAAAAATGATGTCAAATGACCCCCTTCATGGTGGATTATGCGCTTATTTACTATGAGATGTATTTCTTCTCCAGAGATTCCTTGTTTGTGTATCAATTGTAGATTTTTGGTTTGCAGTTATTCTGAAATTTTGATATGAGTCTGTATGTATATGAGATTGTTTTAAGTTGTTGTTCTCTTAATTGCAAGTTCATCTCCAGTGTCCTGCATTTGTACCCACATCTTCTCATGATTCCTGATTTTGGTGGTATAATTGTGGATGGATGATTTCGTATCTTTACTGTATATATGCATTTACTGGTGAGCCTTGTCATTTGTGTGTGTGAATTTTTGTTTTCTGTTGCTGTCTTTTCTTTTCTGCCTAGAGAAGTTGCTTTATATTTGTTGTAAGGCTGGTTTAGTGTTGCTGAATTCTCTTAGCTTTTGCTTTCTCTTTCAAATCTAAATGAGAGCCTTGCTGGGTAGATTAATCTTGGTTGGAGGTTTTTTCCTTTCATCACGTTAAGTACATCATGCCACTCCCTTCTGGCCTGCAGAGTTTCTGCTGAAATATCTGTTGATAACCTGATTGGGGTTCCCTTGTATGTTACTTGTTTCTTTTCCCTAGCTGCTTTCAAAGATTTTTTCTTTGTCTTTAATTTTGCTCAGTTTGATTAATATGTGTCTCAGTGTTTTCCTCCTTGGGTTTATTTTATATGGTACTCATGCTTCCTGGATTTGAGTGAGTGGTTCCTTTCCCATGTTAGGGAAGTTTTTGGCTCTTATCTCGTGGAATATTTTTTCTGTGCCCTTCTCTCTCTCTTCTCCTTCTGGTACCCTATAATGCAGATGTTGTTGCATTTAACGTTGTCCCAGAGTTCTTTGAGACTCTCTTCATTTGTTTTCAATCTTTTTTCTCTTTTCTGTTCCACGTCTGTAATTTCTACTAATCTGTCCTCCACCTCATTTATTCATTCTTCTGTCTCCTGTATTCTGCTGTTAGCTGCCTCTAGTGAATTTTTTATTTCAGTTATTGTATTTTGCATCTCTTCTTGTTTAAGTTTTATATCTTGTATCTCTTTGGTCAGTGTTTCCTGTAAGTTATCCATCTTTCCCTCCAGTTTATTTCCAATGTCTTGCATCATCTTCAGCATCAACAATCTAAAGTGTTTTTCCTCGAGGCTGAGAATCTGCTCATGCTTAGCTGTTTTTCTGGGGTTTTCCCTTTCTCCCTCATCTGAGTTATAGTGTCTCTGTCTTTTCATTTTTATAGATTTTTGGTGTGGTGACCTTTTTACAGATAATAGGGTTGTAGCCTCTCTTACTTCTGGTGTCTGCCCCCCTTGTGGCTGAAGTCAGTATGGGGACTTGCTGAAGGCTTCCTGATGGGAGGGGCTGATGCTTGCCCACTGGTAGGTGGAGCTGATTCTAATCCCTTTTGTGGGTGGGGCTTAGTCTCCGATGGGGTTAGAGGCAGCTATGTGCCTGGGGGCTCTTTAGGGAGCCTGTTTACTGAGGGGTGGGGCTGTGATCCCACCTGGGTTGTAGTTTGCCTTGAGGCTTCTCAGCACTGACTGACAGGTGGGGCCAGATTTTCCCAAAATGGCCCCCTCCAGAGAAAGGCAGCTGCTGAATATTCCCGAGAGCTTTGCCTTCAATGTCCTTCCCTCACAACAAGCCACATTCACCCCTGTTTTCCCAGGATGTCGCCCAAGAACTGCAGTCAGGTTTGACCCAGATTCCTATGGAGACCTCACTCTGCCCTGGGACCCAGTGCACGTGAAAGTCCATGTGTGCCTTTTAAGAATGGGGTCTCCGTTTCCCCCAGTCCTGTGGAGCTCCTGTGCAAAAGCTCCACTGGCCTTCAATGCCAGATGCTCCAGGGTCTCTTTCTCCCAGTGCCAGATCCCAGCAAGTGAGGATTTGATGTGGGGCTCAGAATTCTCACTCCTGTAGGTGAGTCTCTGTGAACCAGTTAGTTTTCAGTCTGTGGAGCTTCCCACCTGGGAGGTACGGGGTTTTGTTTATATCGTGAAATCGCCCCTCCTACCTCTTGATGTGGCCTCCTCTTTTTCTTCTGGAGTATGGTATCTTTTTTAAGGTTTCCGGTCCATTTGGGTGGAGATTGCTCAGTCTTTAGTTGTGAGTTTTGTTGTTTTTAGGAGAGATGTTGAGCTCCAGTCCTTCTATTCCGCCGTCTTAATCCTGCGCCTGTTTTTTTTTTTTTTTTTTTTTTTTTTTTTAATTTTTTGATTGTAAGACTTTGTAACTGATCATATTTTTCTTTGGCTGTCATGAATTCATATCCAAAATTAAATGCTCACTCTGAGTTTGTATATTATGTTCCAGTGTTTCTTCCCAGTATTTTATTTTATGGTTGCAAACAAGAACCTTTGTACTTGGAGGGTATCAACTACTGTGTCAAGCTCATTTTGAGAGTAAGATTGACTAAAGGAATGGTTTAATTGCATAATGGATTTCTTTGAAAATATAGATTAAAGATTACTAGAGACTTTGCCACCCCTCTGCTCCAAGTTGTCTTAGTCCCAGAGAGAATTAAAATGAAAAAGTCAGAATATTTCCTTAGCCCAATTTTATAGTGGATTAGACATTTAGGGCTGCACTCATTTACAAGAGCTTGTGTGTGATAAAAGATGGAGGTTAGAGAGGACAAGTCTTTTTGCTTGGGCAGATCACTCCGTGGGTAGTTATAACTAAGGCAATAATAGGTTGTATTGAACCACTTTCCCTAATTGAGATCATTGGAGTCTGCTATGTGGACAAACAAATGCATTTTCCGGACTTGGCATAATTCTAGTTTTAAAACAGTTAAAATGGTGAAATAGGGAACTGTAAAAGTTCATCCTTCCATGAAAGCAAAGACTCTCAGAATCAACTTCCTCAGGACTCTGAAAACCAACTGAAGGCTTGTTTCAATCAGAGGGACATTTAATCAAGAAAAAATATTGAATCTCTGAAGAACATTGAGCTTTATGGCACTTTAATCTACCTTGATCCCAACCCTTATTCGTTAGCTCAATGGTAGCCTTGAAAATAACAGACTGTATACTGGTGCTAATAGCAGAGGGAGAAGAATGGATCTCATTCACAATTAATTGTAATTAATTTGTTCTGTATTTCCATGGAAGACTGCTTCAAAAGGCTTACCTTTATATCATTTAATTTGGAACTCTCCCACTGCTGAAGTGATTTTCTGCAAGTGTCTGTCAAAAATATGTACAGTGTTTGTCAAAAATATGTACAGGTAAATATTTAATAGTCACTGCTGCCAGAGGCAGTGACAACAGTTGGGGCAAAGAACAAATGAAAAACTTGAGAGGAAAGGCTGTGGATAAGATACTTTGGGGAAGAAGGGCTTTGAAATTCTCTGACCTAGGAATCTAAAAGGCCACACGCGTGTTCAGGCTTGTGCACATGTTTGGGAGAGACCTAAGAGGGTCCTAAGCTCTCACCACTGGCTGACCTTGAAGGCAGGAGTACTGAAGGCATATCTCAACACACACAGCCCATCTGCAAACATTGGGAGAGTTTTTTGGTTCCAGGCTTCTAGGAAATCTCTTTCCATTTACTGGCTGACCACAAAGCTAATAGAATGGAGACTTCAGTGGTTCCAGATGATGGAAAATACAGACTTTGTTCTATTAGTTTAGAAAAATAATTAAACAAGGAAACAACTAAACCAGCAGTAGCATTAAACTCTAAGTAGGGGTGAAATATCTGATTGCTAAAGTTGTGAAGTTATTCAATATCCAGTTTTCAACAAAAAGTTGAAGCATGCAAGAAACAAGACTCAGAAGAAATGAATATAAACTATCCCTAGGAAGTGTAGACATTGGACTTAATAGTCAAAGACTTTAAGAAAACTCAAGTATATCCAAAGAGCCAAAGGAAATTGGGAGAATGATGTGTCATCAAATAGAAAATATCAGTAGAAAAAATTTTAAAAGGAACTATAATTATGCACTGGAGAAGTACAATAAAATGAAAGATTGACTAAAGGATTTCTGAAGCAGATTTGAGTAGGCTCAAAAAAGAATCAGTGAATTTGAAGATAGGTGAATTAAAACATCTAATTTGAGGAGCAGGAAGGAAAAGAATGAAAAATGAACAGAGCTTTAGAGATATATGAGACACCATCAAGCATGGCAACATATGCATAATGGGAGTCCCAGAAGAAGAGAAAGGGTATAAAGAATATTTGAAGAAATATTGCCTTAAAACTCTAAATTTAATGAAAAATGTTAATCTACAGACTTAAATAGCTCAACAAACTCAAGTGGGATAAACTTCACTCTTAAGGCATGACAGTCAAACTGCCAAAGACAGCATCTTGAAAGTGGCAAGAGAAGCCTTCATTACACACGAGTCCTTAGATTATGGTTTATTTCTCATCAGAAACATTGAGTTTAGAGGCAGTAGGATGACATATTTAAAGTACTGAAAGAAAAAAAGTCAAGAATTCTCTAGCAAAAATAAGTTCTCTTTTGGTACAGCAGGTTAAGGGTCTGGTGTTGCCACTGCAGTGGCTTGGGTTGCTGCTGTAGCATGAGTTTGATTCATGGCCTGGGAACTACCACATGCCTCAGGCACAGCCAAAAGAAAAAAGAAAAAAAAGTCTGTAGCTATCAGAAATGAAGGGGTAATGAAGACAGTCCCAGATAAACAAAAATAGAATCATGGCCAGAGGACTTGCCCTACAAGAAATGCTTCAGGCTGAAATGAGAGGACATGAGAGTAATTTAAATTCATGTTCAGTTAAAAAGAACACAAAGATGCATAGGTAATTATAAATGTTAATGTTAATTAATGCTTTGTAATGCTTCCCCCCCCTATATAATATAAAAGACAACAGCATAAACAAAAACTGTTAAGTCTGTGCTTAGGGGCACACTGTATAAAGATATAATTAGTGACAGTAACTATAGGGGAGAGAAGCAGTTATATATAGGAGCAAGGTTTTTGTATACTATTGAAATTCAGTTGGTATGATCCAAACTAGGAGTGTTATAAATTAAGATGTTAATTATAATCCCCAATGCAATATTTAAAATATATAACAAAAATATATATAATAAAAGAAGTCATTAGGGAATTAAAATGGCACACTGACAAATTATTTAACAAAACTCAGTTCTTCAACTAAAAGGCAGATTTGCGCAATAGACTAAGAAAAACATGATTCAACTACTTATTCAGAGATACAAGTTGGTTGAAAGTAAAGGATGAAAAAGGTATATATGCAAACAGAAACCAAAGCTTGGAATGGCTATAAGATAAATAAGATTAAATAGACCTAAGACAATTTTTTTTTTTTTTTTTAAAGGGCTGCAGTGCGGCATGTGGAAATTATCTGGCTAGGGGTCAAATTAGAGCTGCAGCTTCTGGCCTACACTACAGCCACAGCAATACTGGATCCTCGACCCACTGAGTGAGGCCAGGGATCAAACCTGCATCCTCTTGGATGCTAGTTGGGTTCTTTTCCACTGAGCCATGATGGGAACTCTAAGACAAAAATTGTTATGAGAGAGAAAAACATTACATAATGAAAAAGCTCAGTCTTTCAAAAAGATTTCACAATTACAAACTTGTGTGCACCTAACAGAGCCTCAGAATACATGAAGCAGGAATTGAAAGAATTGAAAAGAGAAATAATGAGTTCAACAATAATAGTTGGAAACTTCAATACTGTACTTTATATGAATAGCAACTAGACAAAATCATCAAGGAGAAGGACTTGAAAAACACCATAAATGAAGTAAACCTAACAGTCTATACAGAGCATTCTATTCAACAGCAGAACTATATTCTTCTCAAGTGCCCACGGGACCTGTCCTTGATTGGTGATATATTAGGCCACAAAACAAGTCTTGGTATATTGAAGTTATGTAAAGAGGCTCTCCTACCACATTGATAGAAATAACAGAAGTAAATCTGGGGAATTCACAAATACTAGAAATTAAGTAAAACAATTTTAAAGACTGAAAATACCTTAAACCAGCCATGTTCAGTGAAGTGTGTGTGTGTGTATTTTTTTTGGCCTCATTCAAGGCATGTGGAAGTTCTCAGGTCAGGGATCAAACCTCTGCCACAGCAGTGACCACACTGGGTCTTTAACCCACTAAGCCACAGTGGATCTCCTGTGTGTATACTTTTAAAGCACAAAAAAATACAATTATAAGTTTGTGTTCATATACTTGAAAATGTAAGAAGAGTTTTAATACTTGCAGAGAGTGTTCTAGGTATCAGGAATGTGTATTGTCCCAGATTTTTCAGTATTTGTTTAGACATTGTGCTGTCATATAAAAATAGCACGTAAACCAGTATCTGTTCATTGTATGATTTTTTTCCTTCATCAGGCTAACTTTTCTTATTATGTCTTATGTGGATTAATAAAATTGGCCTGTACTTTTTCATGTGTAAGTTAGCTGGCACTTAGAGGCTCAGATGTATGTTTGATATATTTATGATGTGTTCTATATTTTAATTATAAATGATATAAAGGGGAAAGTAAATATTTTTCACGAATAAGCTGCAAATTTCTTGGTTTAAAATATTAAAACTAATTCTAAAAATCTTAAAAAAACATCCTTCCCTCAGTTAACATTGATAATCTTATCTAGCTAATGCTAATTTATTTTTCTCTTATTGTCCTAATTTCCATTTCTGGCTGCAGTAAATTTAATTTTATAAGTTTTAGAAAAGTAACAGCTATTTTTTTCTGGTGGGGAAAATAACAGTTTTCTTAATTGTGAATATCATAAAAACTGGATATCCTTTTATTTACATTTATCTGAGGAGAAACAAACAGGCATATATCAACACTTTTAGTGCACATAGATCAGGGGTTACAAGTTAAACTTGAAATGTGTGGCACATGTTGATTTCTTTCAGGTGAAGGAAGCCAGCACCCTTTTGGAGCCATGAATATTGTCCAAACTCCGTCTGTTGCTCAGATTGGAATTTCAGTGGAATTACTGGACAGTCTGGCTCAGCAGACTCCTGTAGGTAATGCTGCTGTATCATCAGTTGACTCATTCACTCAGGTAACGCAATGCATATTTCATTATTTTCTAAAATAATATAAAAATCACATTCTATACTTTAAAAATTAGCCTGGTGGTAGAATTCATGTAAAAATGAAGGTAAATTATATATATGACAGAAGTTATTGGCTTCCATGAGTATTTTCAATTTGCCTCCCTTCTCTATAGGTATTTTAAGATTTATAATGCTTTGATGATACTTAGGTTTTTGTAGTGACAAAATAGCTCAAAGATATTGTTTTAAATGGGCTTAAATGTTAATTTTTCCCCTTTTCCTCCCACGCTTGTATGATAGGCTGTGGCTGTACAGTTGCGAATCTCATAAGCAAGTTCCTTGTCCTCACGTTGCTTAAAGTGACACAATCCATAAAGGTTGACTTCTAACCTGTATGGCAAATGCCTGAAGGGGAAAATGAACTAGACAGAGTTATAACTAGTACAAAGGTCTTGAGGTAGAAATCTGTAATGTTGAAGAATAAAATGAAATTTTGTGTCTGCAGTAGAGTGAGCAAGGCTTTAGAGCTGGGAGATGAGGTTGGAGATTGTGGAGGAGGTGGTTGTGGAATAAATCATATGGGACCTCATTGGCTTTTGTCAGGACTTTGGCTTATATTCTTTTTGGAAGAGAAAACATAAGAGCTGAGCAGGAGAGTAATATGATCTAACTAACACTTTTAAGGGATCACTTTTGCATCTTTGCAAAGAAACTGTAGTGAGGCAAAGATGGAAAGAGAAAGATCAGTTAGGAGGCTCCTATGAAAATCTAGGTGAGAGATTATAATGACTTGAACCAGGGAGTATGGAGAAGTAGAAATAGAGGTGACGAAAAGTAGTTGATTTCTGGAGATAATTTGAAGATGGGACCAGTAGTATTTCATGGTATGTATTATATGCGAGTTCTGAGATACAGACATCAACTATGGCTCCAAGGATGTTGATTGCAAGGATCTAGAAGACAGGAATATTGTGAAAAGAACAGTTATAGGCTGGGAGTGGAATCAGGAATATGGTGATATGAATTTTGGTTGTATTTTGTTTGGATGTCTGTTAGATACCAGCTGGAAGTGACAAGTTTTAGAGTGCAAGGGAGGTCTAGGATAGAGATAAAAATTTGCGAGTCCTGAGTGTAAAGATGGTATTTAATTTGTGGCGGGAATATGATTGTTGAGAAGAAACTAAATAGAAACACTGGCCAGTGATGGAGCTTGGGGCCATTTCAAAGTGGAGACACTTAAGAGATGAGGAGGAATAAAAGGAAAGAAGCAGCTTGAGGTAGGAGCAGACCCCAAAAATGGTATTTTGGAAGCCAAAAGAGAATTGTTACAATTTTTTTTTTTTAGCTTTTTAGGGCTACACCCACAGCACATGGAAGTTCCCAGGCTAGGGGTCGAATCAGAGCTACAGCTGCCGGCCTGCGTCATAGACAAAGCAACGCAGGATCCCAGCCACGTCTGTGACCTCTGCCACAGCTCACGGCAATGCTGGGTCCTTAACCCACTGAGCAAGGCCAGGGATTAAACCTTGTCCTCAATGATCCTAGTCAGATTCGTTTCCACTGCGCCACAATGGGAACTCCAGGACTGGTTTTTAAGAAAGAAGAAGTGGAGTTCCCATCGTAGCACAGCAGTTGCTGTGGCTGTGGTGTAGGCCGGTGGCTGTAGCTCCGATCGGACCCCTAGCCTGGGAACCTCCTTATGCCGCAGGTGCGGCCCTAAAAAGACAAAAGAAAAAAAAAGAAAAAGTGATCAATAGTATGCATTGCTGATGGGTCAAGTAAGATGAAGGCTAAGAATTAACTGCTGGATTCAGCAAGGTGGAAATCATTAAAGACTGACACAAGTTCATAGAGTGGAAGGGAGTTTGGAGTGGGGTGGAGTGAATTGGAGAGGAGGAAATAGAAACCGAATTTAGATAACTCTTGATGAGTGTTGTTAAAAAGGACAGCAGATTAATGGTCTGGTTGCTTGAGGGGACAAGGAATCTTTTTTCTTTCTGTTTTTTTGTTTTGCCCCTGCCTGCAGCATGCAGAAATTCCCTGGGCCAGGGATTGAACCCAAGCCACTGTAGTGAAAATGATGGATCCTTAACCTGCTGTGCCACAAGGGAACTCCTTTCTTTCTGTTTTTTTTTTTTTTTTTTTTTTTTTTTTTTTTTTTTTAGGTGAATGGCAAAAATTTTATTTTTTTTTTTTTTTTTTTTTTTTTTTTTTTTTTTATTAAATTTTATTTTCCCACTGTACAGCAAGGGGGTCAGGTTATCCTTACATGTATACATTACAATTACAGTTTTTCTCCCACCCTTTCTTCTGTTGCAACATGAGTATCTAGACATAGTTCTCAATGCTATTCAGCGGGATCTCCTTGTAAATCTATTCTACGTTGTGACTGATAAGCCCAAGCTCCCGATCCCTCCCACTCCCTCCCCCTCCCATCAGGCAACCACAAGTCTCTTCTCCAAGTCCATGATTGATTTTCTTTTCTGAGGAGATGTTCATTTGTGCTGGATATTAGATTCCAGTTATAAGTGATGTCATATGGTATTTGTCTTTGTCTTTCTGGCTCATTTCACTCAGTATGAGATTCTCTAGTTCCATCCATGTTCTTTCTGTTTTTAAATGAGAGATATTATATCATGTTTGACAGTAATGAATCATTAATGAGAGAATAACTGATGCTGCAGGAGAGTGGGAAGTGGTGTCCTTGAGTAGGAAATAAGAGGGTATTTGGAGGTATTAGGATAATGGACCCTGTTTATAGTAATGGATATATGGACATATACAGATGCAGAAAGTTGGTAAATGTGCTAATAAGAACTTGTGCCAATTCTCTCTTGATTGCTTTTCTTTGCTCAGTGATACAGGAAGCAAGGTCATCAGCAAAGATTGAGGGGAGCTGAAGTGTGGGTAATCTAAACTAAAAGAATTATTAAATAGGTCCTCTAGGAGAGGAGGAGGGCGAGTGGACTAGGGAAACCTGAATTTGCTGGGCAGAACATTTTTGAGGATTGTAGCCATGAATTTAAGCACAGACTTGTCTTGAGAATGGGCTGAATTTGAATGAAGAATGATAGAGTCGGAGTTCCCGTTGTGGCTCAGTGGGTTACGAACCTGATTAGTATCATTGAGGATGATGATTCGATCCCTGGCCCCACTCAGTGGGTTAAATATCTGGCATTGCTCTGAGTTGTGGTGTAGGTCGCAGATACAGCTTGGATCTCACCTTGCAGTGACTATGGTATAGGCTGGAAGCGTAGCTCCGTTTTGACCCCCAGCCTGGGAACTTCCATACATCACAAGTACGGCCCTAAAAAAATAAATAAATAAATAAAGGGCCCCCCCCCCCCCCAAGTAAAGAATGACAGAGTCAAGGAGTTGCTGCTGTGGCACAATGGGATTGGTGGTGTCTTGGGAGCACTGGTACGTGGGTTTGATCCCTGGCCCAGCACAGTGGCTTAAGGATCCAGTGTTGCTGCAGCTGCAGCTTGGATCTGATCCCTGGCCTGGGAACTTGCATGTTCTGCAGGGTGGCCAAAAATGGAAAAAAAAAAGAAGAATGACAGAGTCTAGGTTTTAAAGTGTTTGTCAGTAAATAAAAAAAAAATAAACTCTGCTGAAAAAAGCAAGTTGTAAAGCGATACTTACAGTACCCCATGTAGATTGTATTTGAAAAATGTCTGGAAGGTACATGCCAAAGGGATGTTTTCCCAGGAGAGGAGCAAGAAGTCTTTTTACTCTATAATTGTAAATTATTTGAGCTTTTTTTTAAATGAAGCACATGTATTTTTTATTAATATTTTATTGTGAAATATTTTAACATACAGAAAGTGCATTCCACAAAGATTTATGTGTGTACTTGCTGTGTGCCAGGCATTTTTTTAAGCACAAAGAGATAAAAATAGATTGACAAAAATAAAATAATACCTCTCCTTAAAGATCTTTCTTTATAGTGGGGTATATTTGAAGATTTCCATGTGTCTTCCATCCAGTTACATTTTGCTGTATTTGCTACTAGTTAAGAAATTATATAACGTGTTAGAGATATAGCCCACTGCTTCTCTTCCTTTTCCTCTCCAGGTAGCTAGTCGTCTAAGTTTATGTATCTTTCTTATTTGTATTTTAGTACTTTAAAAAATTCATATTTATCCACAAAATATGTATAGTACTATCTGTATGTGAGTTTAAACACGTTTCTAATTTACGCTCTTAGTGTTTTTCTTCATTTTAGTTTTTATCAGCAGTGCATGGTTTGGAAAGTTAAATAGTTTAACATGCAAAAATCCTCTGCTCCCTGATATGCACATATCTCTTTTCTCCCCACCTTTCCAATATGGATTTTCATTAAGTTAATATGCAAAGTTTTCAGTATTATGATCTGGTATTTTTTGAAACTGAGCCATGTGTAGTGCTGTGATTATATTTCCTGTCCTGTATAACTTTTCATTTTCCCTGATTAATAAATTCCTCATTTTTTTGCTTTGCATAGGTTTCTATGTTTCCGTTCTAATAATTGATGCCCAAACTCTGCCATGTGTAAATTCCTGTTCAGTATATTTAAATATAGCAGTTGGAAATTTGCCTTGAAGTAGTTATGCTGCAAGCCACATGGGAAGTCCATTTTGCATACAGACATAATGTATTTTTATGTAGACAAGTTTTATCAGTTGTTTTCTTTATGATTTGTGGGGGTTTTGTATTTGAGAAATTCTTCCTACCCTGATATGTCAAGATGGTGTGTTCTCTTTTTCTTAAAGCTTTTAACGTTTTACTTTTTGAATTGTGTTTATGTGTGGTATGGGAAGGGATATACGTTCATTTTTCTCTCCCTATGGAAAACTAGTTGTTTTAGCACCATTAGTTGAAACTTCGTCTGTCCGTCTGACTGTCTGTCTGTCCATCTATCTATCCATCTTGAATAAGAGCATCTTTGTTATATATCATGTGTTACATATACTTAGGTTTGTTTCTGGGCTTTCTCTCTTTTTATTATAATTAGTTTATTTGCCTGTCCTTTTTGGCAGTGAAAGTCTTAATACCTGGTAAGCCAAGTTCCCCCTCCTAGTCAGTGAAAAATAGGCTTAGGTATTTTTCATGATAATTTTAGTATCAGTTTGTCAAGTGCTATGAAAAATTCCTCATTTGGAATTTAGTTGGAAATTGGAATTTAGCTGAAAGTAATACTGGGTGTATAGGTTTTAATGTGCCATTACCACTTTAAGTCTTCCCATCTGTGAACATATATCTTTACAGCCAACATGAGATTATAAAGGTCCTTTCATTTGTTTTTTTTCTCTTGTCATTCAAGACAGCCTTAAAATATTTTCCACAAAAGTCTTATATCAGCTTCTCTTTTAGCATTTTTCCCTAGGTATCTTACAGACTTTGTTTCTATCATGAATTGGATCTTAAAGTTACATACAAAAATTTATGTTGCTTGTGTGGATTGCTTTTGTTTTTTTTTTTTTTTCCTGGTACTTATTTTTTGGTGATCTTACTAAACTCTGATTGGTTCAAGTACCATAACAGTAGAGTCTCTTGGGTTAAATTATCTTGATATTATTAAATAAACAAAAACCCTAATAAGATATTTCTTCTCATGTAGAAAAGAGACAGCAAGAACTTTCATGGCTAGTTTTTTGTTTCTAAGAAAGTGATGTTGGGAAGATTATTTTTGAGTGAGTAAAAGGTAGTGTTATTGTTAGTAGTTCATTAACTTTTGGGTTGAGTGCTTAAACCTATTTGATTTTCAAGAATTATAAATCAGTTTATTCTGTCTTCTACCAAGGAGACTTGGATGCTGGTGGATTTGCCTTTTGAGGGTCATTGAGAACACACAGGCCAGGAAATAAAAGAAATGGAATAGTGTTACTTTTTTTCTTCTTTATAATTGATAGGAAGTAACCAGTTGCTCCTTTTTTATAGTTAAGTTTTTATCTTTCTTTCTTTTTTTTTTTTTTTTTTTGTCTTTTTGCCTTTTCTAGGGCCACTTCCCGCAGCATATGGAAATTCCCAGGCTAGGGAGGGGTCTAATTGGAGCTATAGATGCCAGCGTACACTACAGCCACAGCAACGTGGGATCTGAGAGCCATGTCTGTGACCTACACCACAGCTCCCAGCAATGCTGGATCCCTAGTCCACTGAACAAGGCCAGGGATCAAACCCACAACCTCATAGTTACTAGTCGGATTCATTAACCACTGCACCATGACAGGAACTCCAAGTTTTCATTTTTCTGATAACAAAAAGACTTCTTAGAGATGGTTACTGTTTGATTTGGGGAAACAGGTTGATTTGATGAGGGTGGTATTGAGGAGAGGGGCATCTCCAGAGCTGGAGGTAAAAGAAGATATTTTGAAGGAAAAACATTTTTTCTTTTTTTTCCCCCCCAAAATGAATATGTTAGAAACTTAAAAATATTTGATATTCAAATAGAAGTTCTTTGATATATAAAGAAAGTACTAGGCACTGCTGTATGGAACAGGGAACTATATCGAGTCACTTGTGATGGAACATGATAATGTATGACTAGGTCACTTTACTGTACAGTAGAAATTGACAGAACACTGTAAATCAACTATAATGGAAAAAATAAAAATTGTATGTATTTAAAAAAAGTAGGAGGCAGATTGTTTTGATTTTGTGCCATAATGTTATTTTATAACTTGTCTTAATGTTCACCATTAGAACTGTCTTAGAGCTCACAGTCCTTAAACCAAGTTAATGTGACAGCATTTTTAATTAAAAGTATTAGGATCTAAATGGGGTATTTAGTGTAATCTATTAATCTATTCATTATTAACTTTTAGTTCACACAAAAGATGTTGGACAACTTCTACAATTTTGCTTCATCATTTGCTGTCTCTCAGGCCCAGATGACACCAAGTCCATCTGAAATGTTCATCCCAGCAAATGTGGTTCTGAAATGGTATGGAGCATTTTGTAGTTTTCATATTAAGGCTTTTGGTAACCATATGTATTTTGCTTGTTGAATGTATTTCTTCTTTGATATTTAAACATATTCTTTTATTGTGGACATCAGCATACAATAACATTTGCATTCCTTTAAAAAGTATGTACTTTAGAGTTAAGATTAGGAATCATTTTTACCCTAAATAGTATTCACTATATAGTAAGCATTTTGGGTTTATAAAGACAGGAAAATAAAATTGCCCATGTTTTATGGACCATAATTAAGGACTATAAATTGTTTATATTTTGAATTATGAGTGCCATATATGAGGCTTGAAATATCATTGAAAAGATTTTTTTCAGAAGTTTAGAAAGTCTTGATCTGAAGTAAACATGTATAGGAGTTCCCATCATGGCTTAGTGGAATCTGACTAGCATCCATGAGGACGCAGGTTCAACCCTGGCCTTGCTCGGTGGGTTAAGGATCTGGGGTTGCCATGAGCTGTGGTGTAGGTTGCAGATGAGGCTTAGATCCCGTATTGCTGTGGCTGTGGTGTAGGCCAGTGGCTGCAGGTCCAATTCAAAACCTAGCCTGGGAACCTCCATGTGCTGCGGGTGCAGCCCTAATAAGACAGAAAAACCCCACAGTAAACATGTAAAAAAGGGTGGTTTATATTGTACCCTATACATGAATGATTAATCTGCTTCCCTAGTTTTTCTGTGTTTCTGTTGTATAGATATTTCTTTCCACTTTGAATATCCCAGTGGTGGGGAGATGCATAAGGAGAGTTTGTTGAGAAGTGATAGCATGGATTGTCCTGGAATATATTAGGTTTTAGATTTATTATAATGTAGCTATGTAACCTTGAGCAAATTACTCTCATCTGTGAAATGAGGTAGGGGAAGTTAGATTTCATTTTTTTCTTAGGTCCCTTCTAGCTCTTAGATTTGCTGAAGATAAATAAAATTTATTATGATTTATGCTTTATGATGCAGCCAGTTTTGCTATCTTTTTATAAATTAATAATTAAACTTCCAGGTTAACTTTTAGCTTTCTAGGTTTTTAATCTTAGCTTTTTAGAAATGATATCTGAAGTTAATTTGCTTTTTGATAAGTCATTTGTCAGGTCATGAAATATGCTAATTAAATTTCTTATAAATATATCTTTTGTAGGTATGAAAACTTTCAAAGACGACTAGCACAGAACCCTCTCTTTTGGAAAACATAATTTGAATAAAATAATTTTTAATGGATTCTGAAATTTGTCATGTTTTGAAGATAATGACTGTTTAAAAGCATGAAGTCAAAAGGATCATGAAGCTAAGTTTAAAAACTGCTTTAGTAACTATGAAGCTTAATTGAAATCTTTATAAAAAATTAAAAACATTGAAAAATGAAAATATGTTCATCATTAATGACTTTTTTCCCTTAAGCTTAAAATACTCAGAGACAAAACATTTTGTTTTGGCTATGATTCGTTTTTTACTTAAAAATAAAGCATATTTACAGTAGTGTGCCAGATGCATTGGATTTATAATCTGTCTTTTATATTTACAATGGTTTGCTAGAATAGTAAAAATCAACCATATCAAAACATGGGGGACTTTTGGAAAAACGTATCAAGTATACATTTTTACAAATGGAGAAGTTATTTTCAGTTAGTATTTCTTAAAATTACAAGTTTTTTCAGTTAACAGGCTGGTTGTCACTTTTTATATCTGCAAATTCTGCATTTTTGTTTAATAAAATTACCATAATGAATACAGATGAGATTTTATTTAATATTGGTAATGTTGTTAGACATTTGTTTATAGAATATAGGATTCATTACTTTTATGTATGAAGATAAAGCCTTTGTTTCTCTCTTTTTTTTTTTTTTTTTTTTGGTCTTTTTTGTAGGGCCGCACCCGCGGCATATGGAGGTTCCCAGGCTAGGGGTCAAATCAGAGCTGTAGCTGCCAGCCTGCGCCTTAGCCACAGCAATGCGGGATCTGAGCCGCGTCTGCAACCTACACAACTCACAGCAATTATGGATCCTTAACCCACTGAGCAAGGCCAGGGATTGAACCCGCAACCTCATGGTTCCTAGTCAGATTCATTAACCACTGAGCCACGACGGGAACTCCTGTTTCTCATTCTTGTTGTGAGCCACACGGGAAGTCCCTGTTTCTCATTCTTAAGCGAATCTTTTCCCTTTGACTTATCCTGGTGATGCCCATTGACCAAAAACCACCAGGATCCCACCTATCCAGTGATCTTACAGAGTTACAACGGGAAGTATTAACTAAGTATATTCTGTCCCTTGGTTTGCTAAGAGGCTATAAAGACTATAGATTATCCATGACATTCCCAGGTAGTGTATTTAAACTGGTTTGTTGGACTTCCACAGCAGAAGATTAGGCAAAATTTGGATCACTTTTCTAATGGTATTATTCTTGCTTTTGGAGTAGTAGTTCTACACGGTATACATAAAGAGAGTCAGTTAATCACTTCTGAGAGCTCTCCTGAATAGCTAATACCTGTTTCATTTTGGAAGTCTCATTATCTTCCTAAAGGAAACATGCTACACTGGAGAGAAAAGGGCTTTACATATCAGCCTCTTAATTATTCCATAAACCCAAGATAGGTTTGGATGTAGGAGGTGAACCAAAGCCTGGTGTTGATGTCATAATTCCTGATGAGTTACAGATAATATCAAGCATATAAATGTATTTTATCACAGCGAGAGTGAGCCAATAATTGTTTCCTTGAGGTGGGCACTTTCTGTGGAGTTTGGTTCCTGCACAGAAGTCTGGGAAATCTTGGAGAAAACGACCAGTGCAGTGAGAATCGCTCCAGCATTTGTTCCCTCCCCTGGTGAGACTGGTTCTGGTGACAGTGCTATATGATTATAGCCGAAGTATTTTGTTGACTTGGAATAAAGTTCCTTGTTTTTACAGTAATGAAGATTGAGGCTTTTGGTATAAGGAAAATTCAAATATCCGAGAACTTTGGGAGGAAAGTGGTCTGAGGATTTTAAAGGAACAATTGTTAAATCTTTTACAGTGGAATTTAACAGACTCAGAGTCAAGTTCCGCTGTAGAAGATTTAATACCTATGCCTTTAAACTCCTGAGGTGTCCAATTTCCTCCCAAAGGTCCCTTCCGCCATGTGAGGGTACGTGGAAACCTCTGTGACCTGGAAGTGGGCCCACAGCTGACTACGTTGGCACCTTGATCTTGGACCTCCAGCCTCCAGAACTGTAAGGGACAAATTTCTGTTGATTATATGCTATCCAGTTTATGGTATTTTGTTGTAGCAGCCTAATAGGACAAAGACACATTGAAACATTAACAAATTTTACTTACACATAGTTTAACCTAGGAAGGCTGAACTATTGATTTGCTAAGTTTCTTTTTTTCCTTTTAAGTTTGATTTTTAGAAAGAGTTTTTAGAATAGTTTTGAATTAACTAAAATTTGGAGAATGCTAAACTTCATTTTTCCTATTACCATCTTTTTCCATAAAGTGAAGGGAACCCAGAGAATTTAGGCAAAAAAGACCTCTTAACAGTTTTATTATGCCTCAATTTGAGAAACATAAAATCATAAAGAGTTGTTAGAAGAGACAAGATATGAACATGAGTCAAAAAGTATCCAAAGGCAAGAAATAGTCTCAGCCATTAGCTATATTCAGTATACTAGAAGAAATAGTAACACCATTTACCATCTGTGCCCAGTGAGTCCATTTTAAATGCTTCTGAGTCATTTTTTGAATCATCTGAATTAAAAAATAAAAGGATAGTAAGGGACTTTATTTGAATTTTAAATAATGAAAAAATAATAAACTCAAATATGTTTCATATTTTCATAGTTTTGATGATATTTGTACCTGATAAGGGCTTTTGTCTTCTAAATCTAACTAACTGTGCATGAGTTGCCATGTATGAACCTAAAACATAACCATCTTGTAAATGCTGATTCTAGATTTCAGAAACGTATTTAATAGGTACTACCTTAC
The DNA here is from genome assembly GCF_054392235.1 of Sus scrofa. Classification (NCBI taxonomy): domain Eukaryota; kingdom Metazoa; phylum Chordata; class Mammalia; order Artiodactyla; family Suidae; genus Sus; species Sus scrofa. The sequence continues at coordinate 20,255,194 of NC_139391.1, forward strand.
TGCTTTCTGAGTTCTTGTACCTGTATTGTCAAAATGCAGTCCATGAAGAATTAATTGAAAATTGACAGCTGGTAATTTTGTAGAAGAGAGAATGGCTGTCTTCTTAGCTCTATAGCTGTGAGACATTTTCATGTTTAGATTTTAGATTTACGAGTTTATTAGAATGTCAAATATCCTTTTTGTGTCTTCTTTTTCCATTATTTTTGTATACACATCTGCTTTCAGCATTTTCCTGCCTAAAAACCATATTGTCAGGTTTATTCAAAGTGTACAATTCATTGTTATTTAGTATACTCACAGGATTGTGCAACCATCAGATCTAATTTTAGACCATTTTCACCCCCCCCAAAAGAAACACCATATCCATTAGTAGTTAATCCCTAGCCTCCATAACCCTACCAGCTTAGAAATTAGATTCTAAGCAACTATGAATCTAATTTCTATCTCTTTGGGTTTGCCTTTTCTGGGTATACTGTATAAATAGAATCATATGGTATGTGCTCTTCAGTGACTCACTTCCTTTACTTAACATATTTTTCAAGATTCATCCATGTTATAGCATGTGTCAGAGCTTCATTTTTTATTGCTGATAGTATTATGACAGTGTATGATTGTACCACATTTTATCCATATATTCATTGATAAGCATTTGGGTTATTTCTACTATTATGAAAAATGCTTTTATGAGCATTCATGTAAAAATTCTTATGGTTATATGCTGTAATCTGATGAGTATATACCTAAGAGTGGAATTATTGGATTATATGGTAACTGTTGAATTTCCTAAACTGTTTCCTAAAGCTTTTACTTTCCCATGAACAATGTATAAGAGTTTCAGTATCTTCTTATCAACTTTATTGTTTCTTTTGATTGTAGCCATTCTAGTGAGTGTGAAGTGGTTATCTCCTGGTTTTGATTTGCAGTTTTCTAATGACTAATGATGTTGTGTATCTTTCTGTGCTTTTGCCTCTTTTCCTGTACTTATTGGCCATTTGATTATGTTCTTTGGAAAAATGTCTGTTCAGATCCTTCACCCATTAGTTTGGTTATTTGTCTTTTTATTGTTGAGTTATAACTGCTCATTATATATATTTTGGATACAAGTGCCTTATCATATACATGATTTGCAGATATTGCTCCCATTTTGTAAATTGTCTTCATTTTCATTTTCTTCTTCTTCTCCTTCTTCTTTTCTTTTCTTTTTTTTTGTCACACCTATGGCATGCAGAAGTTCCTGGGCCAGGGATTGAACCCATGCCATAGTTGTGACCAGAGCCACAGCAGTGACAGTGCTGAATCCTTAAACTGCTGAGCCACCAAGGAACTCTATGTCTTCATTTCTTTTAGAGTAAAAATTGCAGCACAAAGATTCAAATTTTGGTGTAATCTAATTTATCTTTTTTGTTATTTACAATTTTTGTATCATACGTAAGAAAATATTTACTCTATAAATCTGTAAAGATTTATTACTCTGTTTTCTTTTTAAGAGTTATATAATTTTAGCTCTTACATTTAGGTCTTTGATTTATTTTTTATGAATGGTGTGAGGTAGGGCTCCAGCTTCATTCTTTTACATGTAGGCTATTCAGTTGTCCCAATACCATTTGTTGCAATATAATCTACTTTTGTTAACTCTGATGCCCAAGCATAAATGGTAAAAGAATATGCAACTGAGATTATTAGGAACTTAATATTTTCAAAAGTGGGGAACTTTTTTTCAAAAATGAGTTAATTATATCAAAATGTTCAGAGCGTCATTCTTTAATAGTGATAGAAGAAAACTCAGCAGAGAAATAGCTTGGCTGTTTTACTGGGAAAAAAAAAATCTAGGGGTTCCTGTTGTGGCTCAGCAGGTTATGAACCTGACTAGTATCCATGAGGACGCAGGTTCCATCCTGGCCGCCTCAGTGGGTTAAGGATCTGGTGTTGCCGTGAGCTGTGGTGTAGGTCGCAGACGTGGCTTGGGTCCTGTGTGCTGTGGCTGTGGTGTAGGCCGGCAGCTACAGTGCTGATTTGGCCCCTAGCCTGGGAACTTTCATATGCCACAGGTGCGGCCCTAAAAAGACCAAAAAAAAAAAAAAAAAAAAAAAAATCCAAATTATGGTTTTACTCTTTCTGTTTATTTTCTATGCAACAACATCCAGTAGTGGTTTCATGAGCCTATCTTTGTGAATACATTCATCATATTTAACCAAATTTGTCAAGTTTTAACACATATACTAATCGTTTCCAATTTATTATTTGTAGCTCATTATAAACCTAAATGAAATTCACCCCTCAAACCTTCTACATTTTCTGTATTCTCTTAAATTTGCCTTTATAAAAAGTACTCTTTTTATATTGTAGCACAACTACTTTTTGTTTTAAGAAATTTTTTTTATGCTGGGGGGGTCTAGGTAGAAAAAGTATTTATTACTCTATATGGACGCCCTCTCATATATATATACACACACACACATATATACACATACACATATATACATATACTCATACACATATGCACATATATATACACACACACATACACATATACTTTTTTTTTTTTTTGCTTTTTAGGGCTGAATCTGCTGCATATGAAAATATCCAGGCTAGGGGGTTGAATTGGAGCTGTAGCTGCCAGCCTGTACCACAACCACAGCAACGTGGGATCCAAGACTCATCTGCAGCCTTCACCATACCTCATGGTAATGCGGGATCCTTAACCCACTGAGCAAGGCCAGGGATCAAACCTGCATCCTCATGGATCCTAGTCGGGTTCGTAACCCACTGAGCCACAACAGGAACTCCCATAATAATGTCTTCTGAAGACCGAAAAATTTTAATTTTGACAGTGTCATTTATGAAATTTTTAACTTTTATGATTAATGCTTTTTGTGTCCTAAGAACTATTTTCTTAACCCCAAGATTACAAGATTTTCTCTTATGTTTTATTCAAGAAGTTTTATAGTTTTTACTTTTATTTTTTTGTTATTATTATTATTTTTTGTCTTTTTGTCCTTTTTAGGGCTGCAACCGAAGCATATGGAGGTTCTCAGGCTAGAGGTCTAATTGGATCTGTTGCTACCAGCCTACGTCAGAGCCACAGCAATGCGGGATCCGAGTCGTGTCTGTGACCTACAACCACAGCTCATGGCAATGCCGGATCCTTAACCCACTGATCGAGGCCAGGGATCGAACCCGAAACCTCATGGTTCCTAGCTGGATTTGTTTCCGATGCGCCATGATGGGAACTCCCTATAGTTTTTACTTTTAGATTTAGATGATCCATTTTAAGTTTCCTTACTGTGTGATGTGAGTTGGCTGATCAACTTATCAAATATTGCCAAAAGTCATTTACATTTCAGTTCTTTTCAGAATATGTTTATTTATCAGTAGTCTCAATTTAAAAAATAGTTAAGAGGTATTCTTTTGCCTGTAGAATATACATTTTGTTTTGGTATGCAGAATGGTACAATGTAATTGTAAAATTGGGCAAGTAACTGCAGGTTTAGTATCTTTGACAGCCAAAAATTTTTCACATTTAACTTTTCCCATTGTTTCTCTATGTTTTCTTTTTTCTTTTCTTTTTTCTTTTTTTTTTTTTTAGTGGAACCTCACCTGAGGTGTATGAAGTTTCCCAGGCCAGGGGTCAACTTGGAGCTGTAGCTGCTGGACTATACCACAACCACAGCAACACCAGATCCAAGCCATGTCTGCGACCTACACCGCAGCTCATGGCAATACCGGATCCTTAACCCACTGAGTGAGGCCAGGGATTGCACCTGCGTCCTCATGGATGCTAGTCAGATTCGTTTCGGCTAAGCCATTACGGGAACTCCCCCCATTGTTTCTTTAAGCATATTGGAATTTTCTCTCTTAGCTTTTATCATTATTATTCCTATTTTATGAATGAAAGACTGAGGGTCTGAACTATTTTTTTTTAGTCACACAAATTATGCTAACATCAGATATGAACTCAGGTCTTCAATTGCCAATTTTTTCATCTTAGCTTATGTGAAGTAGGAAAAAAGTGAAAAATGTTTATAAGGGGGGCAGGTCAGATGAGTACAGCATAAATATTAACTTTGTATTCATAAATAGATAATGGTATATACATGGGTATAATTATCATATTCATTATTTATTGAGGTCACATCTATTATACATGGGAAAGTCCTATTAAATGACTTTTATCCTCCAGTTACACCAAGCAGGATAGTAACTGTGCTATCTATTACTTGAAATGTTCTCTTTTTAAGTAGTCTGACTTGGTTTTTCCTATATTTCTTCCTTGGAAGATCATTTATAGTTTAATCTCAAAGTATTCTCATTTGTCATATTATCTAATTTACCTTTTTTCAGTTGTGTTCTATCTTTGCCATTTCATCTGTTAAAAGTTTATAAACAATGACATTAATCATTCTGGGGCCAGCTTTTCCATAGCTAGCACTTAGCCTTTGAGTTAATTGGTGGCCCTCATCTCTCAGAAATTTCTCTGATTACAACTGACTATAGAACAATGAGTGGGGGTCAGCGGTTTGAAATGCCGACCCTCCCTATGTTGCCAAAATTCGCCCTCTAACAGTGCCGAATTGAAGTGCAGAGACAGAGTTTTGTGTAAAGGAGAAAAAGATAGCTTTATTGCTTTGCCAGGCAAAGAGGGCCACAGCATGCTAATGCCTTAAAGACTGTGCCCCCCTTGGAAGGGTTTGGTGGTGGGTTTTATAGTTTGGGGTGTGGAATAAGGATCAGGGCTGTAGATGAGGATCAGGGTAGAGGAAGCTACCCTTGTGTTTCAAAGCTGGTCCATTTGTTGGGGGTTTTAGTTCTATAGAAAGGCTCAAAGATAATGTTGGGATCCGAGCTGTATCTGTGACCTGCACCACAGCCCATGGCATTGTGTGATCCTTAACCCACTGATCGAGGCCAGGGATCAAATCCGCATCCTCATGGATACTCGTCAGGTTTGTTACCGCTGAGCCCAAATGGGAATGCCAGCAGTGGTTGTTTTTAGATAGTGTTAAATTGTGTATGAAGGTGGAGGAGTTTAGAGAAACTTTGTGGTCACTTTTCTCTTTTGTTTGCTGCTTACCCAAAACATGGATCACTTTAATAATTTTCTCGGGTTGTTGGCTTTTTTGCTGTTGAGTTGTATAGGTTGTTTGCATGTTGTCTTTTTTCTTTTTTATGGTTTCCTTTGCTGTGCAAAAGCTTGTCAATTTGATTGGTTTATTTTTGCTTTTATTTCTGTTGCCCTGGGAGACTGACCTAAGAAAACATTTGTAAGGTTGATGTCAGAGAATGTTTTGCCTATGTTCACTTCTAAGAGTTTGATGGTGTTTTGTCTTTATATTAATATTTTAAAGATAATTTACCAAAGAAAGAAACAGAGAGAGAAGTACAGGCAAAGTATAAAGGTTTACACCAACACTAAAACAAACAGACTGGCCAAAACTTTCCACACTACTTCAGTGTACATACACTTTCTGCAAGCTCCACCTTGCCTTGCAAAACCCACATTGAAAGGGCAATCATGTTTACTCAGGTTTCAGAGCATACACAATATTCAGTGGCTCATATTAAGGGCAGTTCGGAAACCCATCGAAAAAGAAAACATTTAAAATACATACTCGGGGTTCCCATTGTGGCACAATGGGATCGGTGGCATCTCTGTAGCACCACAACACAGGTTTAATCCCTGGCCCAGCAGAGTGGGACTTGAACCCACGTGCCAGGACTTGAACCCAGCCTAAACTCAGATTGGGACTTGAACCTACGAGGGTTTTTTTGGTCTTTTTTGGCCATTTCTTGGGCCGCTCCCACGGCATATGGAGGTTCTCAGGTTAGGGGTCGAATCAGAGCTGTTGCCACCGGCCTACACCAGAGCCACAGCAACGCGAGATCCGAGCCTTGTCTGCAACCTACGCCACAGCTCTGGCAACAGTGGATCCTTAACCCACTGAGCAAGGCCAGGAATCGAACCTACCAACTCATGGTTCCTAGTTGGATTTGTTAACCACTGAGCCTCGATGGGAACTCCGAACCTATGGTTTTTTTGTTTTTTGTTTTTTTTTTTTTTTGTCTTTTCTTTTTGTTGTTGTTATTGTTGCTATCTCTTGGTTCTTGGGCCGCTCCCGCGGCATATGGAGGTTCCCAGGCTAGGGGTCCAATCGGAGCTGTAGCCACCGGCCTACGCCAGAGCCACAGCAACGCGGGATCCGAGCCGCGTCTGCAACCTACACCACAGCTCACGGCAACGCCGGATCGTTAACCCACTGAGCAAGGGTAGGGACCGAACCCGCAACTTCATGGTTCCCAGTCGGATTCGTTAACCACTGCGCCACGACGGGAACTCCCGAACCTATGGTTTTTAATTAGAATCACTCACCTGGTGTCTGGACTTACTGAGGTTCAAGTTCTTTGTGCCTCAGCACAGAAGGAATTCAGTGAGACACAAAGTGATAGGCAAGAAATAGATTTATTAAGATAAGATGCTTGTGAGAGATGCAAGTGGGCATCCAAGGAGGCACTGCCAGGAGGATTAGGTGGGCTACAGTTTTATGATCCAAGGGGAGTGGAGGTGAATGCAGGCCTTACCCTATCACCAACCCAGTGACCTGTGGCATATCTTGCTGTGCCTCATTCTGATTGCTTTCTTGAGTAATTAACTGTTCAATTAAGTGATATCCCAAAGTTCCCTAGGTTTCCCTCTCTATCTATGATCCCATAGTGGGATTTCCCTAACTACCTCTGTAATTATCCCACTCCATCCTTATCAACTCTAGAATAACAGAAATTCAACATAAGTACTGTATAGTAAAATAGTACGTATTTCAGCATATTTCAACTGTCATTCCAGGTATGACTATGCTGGAAGGCAAAGTCACACACTTTACCTACAGGACAAATCACCATGAATATAGCAGTTACAAATGCAGTGTGGTTCAGGTGTGTTGATTACTTTACCACCGGCCTCTTTGATGGTGATGATACAAGTTTCTTAACTGGTGAAGAATTCTTCTTAAATCCTTGGGGGAAGAAAGCATAATCTCCTCCCCATTTACTTGGATCTCGAATTCTTAGGAAGTTAGGTGATATTAAAATTCAACGAAAACTTCTTTGTATTTACACATAAAGTGGATTTTTTTTTTCTAGGCTTGTAAGCAGTCCTTTTTCTTTTCTGATGAGATATGCAGAATGGTGTGGAATGTGGAAGAGTCTTCACTGTGCAGGGCTGCCCTGTGCTTTGCAGGCCATGGAGCCTCTCTGGTCTCCGTCCACCCTACGAGCCAGAAGTTCCTCTCCACCACCATTCGGACAGCCACTTTGGAAATCCACTTGCATTATTTGTTAAAATCTGCATTTCTCATGATCCGGTAGTCTACTCCTAGTTCATGTATCAGAAATGAATATATATGTGCATCAGAGTTTTGTTCAGTAATGTTTGCAGCAACGTTATTCTTACTATCCCCAATAGAAACAACTCAGGGCCCCTCAACAGTGGAATGGATAAATTGTGCCATAGTCACACAAAGGAATGACATGCAACAGTGAAAATGAACAAATAGCTACGCAGAAACCATGGAGGACTCTCACAGCGTTGAGTGACAGAGCCACACACAAAAGAATGCATATGATTCCCAAAGCTCAAATACAGGCAAAACCAATTTATAGTATTTGTTGGAATAATGCCTGGAGAAGGAGTGAGGTGTGTTTCTGTGGTACTGATAGAGTTAAATTTCTTGATCGGGATGGGGTTTGGATTTGCATGGGTGTGTTCGCTTTGTGATAATTCATCAGCAGAGGGGAGAGTATGAAAACGATGCTGCAGGATGAGATTCCGTAAGTGTATAAGGAAGGGGGAAAATTAGTGTAATGGAGAAAAAGTCAGCTCCCTCCCCAGTCCTCTAGCCCTCTGTTTCCCAGGAGGGAACGCAGGAAAAACCAAAACGGAGAAACAAATTCCAGCTCAAATGCAAACCCTCAAACAGGTCTGGAGACTCAAAAGTCCATCCCTCCTGAAAGAGGTTATTCCCAGATTTGTCAGGGGTGATTACAAAAGTGACCAAATCTCTTCACTGCCTGGGGTAAGAGGGGAAATTTAAAACCTTTTACTTGGCACCCGTCGCTGCCTGGAGCTCTAGCGTCACTCTGGTAACCTGAGACCCTAACTACCTTAGGGGGTGGGGCCCAGGCCCTACTCTGACGCCCTAGCAACGGAGCGAGCCTTTGTCGCGTCCTAGCAACGCGCTCCGCCCTCCTCTGGGCTGGCTTGCCCTCCCGTGGCCCCCTTACCCTGCTCAAGGCTCTGCCCTCATCCTCTCGCTGAAACTCTTAGTAGTTGTGAGGGCTTAGATTTACACAGTCTGATTGGAGTGCTGGACAGCTCTGAGTTCCTGTGGAAACTGTTTAGGGAGAGCCAGAGTGGGGGAAGGACCGCAAGAACGTTTAAGAAAAAAACAAAACAAAAAAAACCAAAGATTCGGAAATTTTTATTTTTGAGGCACATCTAAAGTTCGAGAAGACTGGGCTGGAGTTTGGGGAAATCTGATTTGTATAACCTTCGTATATAAATAAAGGAAGAAAAGAGACCTGCTGAAGACCCGGCATCTAGCGGCCTGAGGACTGGAGATGTTGGACACCATTGTCCCTTCTCTGCCGGACCTGGGCAGGCATGTGCTGCCCACACTGCCCTCGCTGAGCCAGGAAGGTAAGTGACTTGGAGCAGGGGCAGTGCCTGGGGGCAAGGCCAAGACCTTTTTCATAACCCCTGCCTCGGCAGGCCTTGAGTGGGCCTGTTGCCTTGGCAACCAGCAGGTACTCAGTGAGGGCTCACATTGGCTGTCAAAAGACACTTTGTTTATTGGCTTGATTGGCTTCTTTAATGAGAGAAAGGGGCCAGATGAGGGTTTTTGATTAAAAGAGAGTAATACAGGGCTTAGCTCAGAGAGTAGTGTAGAGTAACTGCTCAATATTAGCAAAAAACAACCACCCTGCAAGTTCCTGTCGTGGCTCAGCTGAAAAGAGCCCCAGTAATATCCATTAGGATGCGGGTATAATCCATGGTCTCGCTCAGTGGGTTAAAGGATCTGGTGTTGAGGTGAGCTGTGGTGTAGGTCCCAGACACGGCTTGGACTCAGCCTTGCTGTGGCTGTGGCGTAGGCCAGCAGCCGTAGCTCCTATTCTCCACCCCTAGCCAGGGAACTTACATATGCCGCAAGGGTGGCCCTAAAAAAAAGGCAGACCCCCCCCCCCCACACACACACAAACACCACCCCCAAATGGCTGCTTCTCAGAATGTATGCAAAAATGGGCTACTTTTTTTGTTGTTGTTTTAAGGACACTGTTACTTTGGTTGCCATTGGTATCTTGGGGTTGTGTTAAGAAGGTGAGATCAAAAAATGAACTAGTTGTTTGGAAGAAGACCTGATATCTCATGGCAAACTTACTAGGTGTGGTTAAAATAATAGTTTCTTATAAGAGTGACCCCATAGTGACCTTGAGGTCTGTCTGCAAGCAGTAAGAACCCTTGGGAAGAAAGGGGCTCCAGAAATGGAAGCTATTATTACTATTAAGTTGTAACTTAGGGATTATGCCTAGGCTTTCACCAAATAATTTTAGGAGACAAGGTAGAGTATATGCCTTTCTTTCTCTCTCCCCTTCATCACTCCTGTTTTTTCCTATTAAAATAATTCTAAGTGTTTACCATGTTTTTATGGATTTTAAAGTATTTTCCATATTTATAAATTTATTTATAACTTTTTCATTCAAGTATTTTGAAAACCTCCTACCTACTATGTGCTGGGCACTGGAGAACTGATGTTGAGCCAAAAACCTTGGAGTTTACTATCTAGTAGGGAAGACACACATTAAACAAGTAATCACAGAAATACAAATTTACATTTAGTAAGTACTGCCAAGGAGGTTCAAGGTAGAATGAAAACTTTAAGTGAGGGTGAGAATGGGGATGTGTGTCAAGACTTGCCAAAGAAGGGAAAATTTGAGCTGAGATGTGAAGAATGACTTGAAATTGTTAAAAAACCAAAGTTGGGTCCACTTGCCCATTGTGCAGCAAAGCCAACCTACTGACACCAGGTTGTAAGTGAAGGAAAGTAATCCAGTTTATTGGGGGGCCAACCAAAGAGAACGGGCAGCTCCTCAAAAAACCCAAAGTCCTCAATGACTTTCGGGGCAGGGTTTTTATTTTTTTGTCTTTGTTTTGTCTTTTTGCCTTTTCTACGGCCGCTCCTGCGGCATATGGAGGTTCCCAGGCTAGGGGTCTAATCAGAGCTGTAGTCATCGGCCTATGCCAGAGCCACAGCAATGTGGGATCTGAGCCACGTCTGCAACCTGCACCACAGCTCATGGCAATGCTGAATCCTTAACTCACTGAGCAAGGCCAAGGACTGAACCTGTGTCCTTACGGATGCTAGTCAGATTCATTTCTGTTGAGCCAACAAATCAAAAGGAACTCCCAGGGCTGTTTTTTTTCTTTTCTTTTTTTTTTTTTTTGTCTTTTTTAGGGCCACTCCCACAGCATATGGAGGTTCGCAGGCTAGGGGTCTAATCAGAGCTGCAGCTGCCAGCCACAGCCCCAACAACGTGGGATCCGAGCCTTGTCTGCGACCTACACCACAGCTTACGGCAATGCCAGAACCCTAACCCACTGAGCGAGGCCAGGGATCAAACCCGTAACTTCATGGCTCCTAGTCAGATTCATTAACCACTGAGCCAGGATGGGAACTTATTTATTTATTTATTTATTGTCTTTTCTAGGGCCACACCTGTGGCATATGGAGGTTCCCAGGCTGGAGGTCCAATCGGAGCTGTAGCCACCGGCCTACACCAGAGCCCCAGCAATGCGGGATCTGAGCCGTTTCTGTGACCTACACCACGGCTCCCGACAACGCCGGATCCTTAACCCACTGATCGAGGCCAGGGATTGAACCTGCAACCTCATGGTTCCTAGTCAGATTCGTTAACCACTGAGCCACGACGGGAACTCCCTAAAGTAGTATGTTCTTTAATTTGCTTTTTAGAATGGATTAAAACTATTATTATTTTCTGCTATTTTAGCGCCGCACATGCAGCATATGGAGGTTCCCAGGCTAGGGGTGGAATCAGAGCTGTAGCTGCCGGCCTACTCCACAGCCACAGTGATGCAGGATCCAAGCCTTGACTTCGACCTACATCACAGCTCATGACAATGCCTGGTCCTTACCCCACTGAGAAAGGCCAGGGATCATACCTGAATCCTCATGGATCCTAGTCAGGTTCCTTAACTGCTGGGCCACGAAGGGAGCTCTCTAAAATTATTTTTCTTTTGAGGTTTGGTGATACATTTTCTGATACTTTGGGATATGGGAAAAATCCAAGTTAGAATCACAGTCTCCAAGATTTCCAGAGTCCACTCCCATTTGAATTGCAAGGGACTAAAACTTCCTAAAGGAAATGATGTACATGTTTTCCTTATCCTTCAGTGAAAAATATCAAATTTGAGTTTAGAATAATAAACTCTGCTCTTATATAACTGTGCCTGTTAGATTTTATAGAGTAAAACAACAAGGTGGACTTGAATGTATCATTCAAATGAGGAAAGACGATCTTCAGATTTCTAATTAAGCTCAGTCAAGTCTTTTCACTAGGGTTTGGTTACAAGCTATATAGTTTGTCCTGGCTCCAGTTAAATAATTTCCTTTTGGTTAGACAGTTTTCCTGAAATTTGAGCTGCATACCATGAGTCTAGGTGAAAGGCTTAACAGTTTTGACTTAATTATTTTGAAAGGTCTCCATGCAAGTATGGATACTGAGACTACATATTATTAGTGAATTAATAACACTTTTGGTCATGATGAAAATTTGAATTTAGAATATTTGGAAGGACTATTTGAAATACCTTCTTGGTTATTAGCCTGCAGTAGAATTCTTTTGCCTATGGGGGTCAGAAAGACTGGGGAATGCAGTAGGATGAGGCAGAATAAAAGAAATAACCTGATTATAGTAAACCATATATCTGTGACTTAGAGTGAAGTGCAGAATCTTGGTAATCAGCTCACTGTAGCATGTAGCCCTAGTTTTCTTGGTGAGTGAGGTTTTATCACTCAAGTTGTTCCTAGATGCCCATAAGAGTCACTGCAACTTCTTACTGTCAACCTGCTCCTTCCCTGCATATTAATAAAAATATTTATAGCCTGATATACTGGATTAGAAGACTGCAACTTTTTGCTTTAGGTAGTGGTTTAAGAATGAGATCCCCCCCCCCCCCTTTTTATGGCCACACCTTTGGAATATGGGAGTTCCCAGGCTTGGGGTAGAATGGGAGCTACAGCTGCAGGCTTCCTGGATCTGAGCCGCATTGGTGACCTATGCTGCTTGTGGCACTGAGCCAGGCCAGGGATCAAACCTGCATCCTCGCAGACAAGTTCGTAATCCATTGACCCACAATGGAAACTCTAGGTAGTGTTTTAAACCATTAGGAAAAACAGTTATATCAATAAATCAAGCAGTTTCTAAAATGGGGAAAGAATTGATTTTTGTCCCCAACTGCATCTGTGTCTGAAATGGCAACCTGATAAATACCACTGTTCTTGATCCTTTATTTTGAGAATTAAAACATAACACTCTTCTGATTTGCAAAGAGTGCCTCATTGGAAAGTATCTGTAATAAACACATGACTAGGTTTGGAATGGAAATGTCAATATAGACGTAATTTCCTATATTTACAAATATTAGTTATACCTAGAGTATACCTTCGTATCATACGTTAACACTTTGGTTACTGGCAACTACACATTTTTCTACCACATTTTTTTGGGGGAGTGTGGCAGCTCAGGGCAAGAAAATAAACATAGAAGGCCTCCCTCTGATCATTCAAAACAGTGCAAAGTCCATGCTGATTCAGTGTAAAGCCCCTTGGGCCCCTTGTCCAAGGGTCTGTTTTTAAAAGATACTATTTTAGACATAGTATTAGTATATTTGTGGAAATCAAGAGCACAGCAGATCAGAAGAAGTGAATTAGGACTGGGCTGGGAGCCTACAGAGCACTAGCAGCACAGAGAAGTGACAGCTGCAGTTCAACAGTGACAAATGAGATTGAAAATCGGAGTCAAGAATTTAGCAACACTAGAAGTACAGAGACAGTTAGTGTGCAGACACCAGCCTTCCATGCCCTAGTGGCTCTCGGCCTTCCTCCTGTGTTAGAGAATGGCGTGAGAATGAGTGTTCATGTTAACACACTGTATCCATAAATCAAGCAGTTTCTAAAATGGGCAAAGAGTTGGTTTTTGTCCCAACTGCATCTGTGTCTGAAATGGCAACCTGGTAAATACCACAGATGGCACAGAATAGACCCTTAGAGGCTTACTGAATGGGTCCTTAAGAAAAGGCAAGATTGGAGATCCTGTTGTGGCTCAGCAGGTTAAGAACCAGATTAGCATCCATGAGGACGCAGATTCAATTCTGGGTCTTGCTCAGTGAGTTAAGGATCCGATGTTGCCGTGAGCTGTGATGTAGGTCACAGATACGGCTTGGATCTTGCATTGCTATGCCTGTGGTGTAGGTAAGCAGCTGTAGCTTGGATTTGACCGCTGGTCTGGCAACTTCCATATGCCATAGGTAAGGCCCTAAAAAGCAACCCCCCCGAAAAGGGCTAAATTATGTTTGGTTAATTCTAAGAGGTGTGACAAAGTTCCCTTTATGCTAGAAAGATTTTCTTCAGAAATTTCTCCTCCTCCTCTTCTGCATTTTATATTTACATTTTTATTTATGAACACCAAGATCTACCACGGGGGTGCTTTCATAAACTATTTTTTGTTTCCTTTGAATTTCAGAAGTCTCTACTATTTGGGGGAATGTGTCAGAATTTGTGGAACGGCAGCTATCCCTGCACAAGGTAGGATTTATACTTTAATTTTAATGTAGGAGGTCACAGAATCTTTCCTCCTTAGTCTCATATAGTTTTGCTGGGAGCAGGAGAGCAGACTTTAGAGCCACCCAGTTTAATTTGCAGTCTTGTGATCTTTATGATGCTTACACTTGGGGTTGGGGAGGGTAGATTTAACAAACATGGATTTCACCATCAGGTAATGAATTTTTAAGCTCTGTTCTTTTGATAATAGAAAGTGTATCACGAATCAGGTGTGTGTAGAGGAAATAGGTGAATTCTGCTCATTTATGATCAGATAGTTCCTGGAGTAGCTATAGGAGGATATAATGCCTCTTGTAGGAAATGGAGTTTAATTGAAATATAAGAAGGCATCAGGGACTGGACTCACAACTTGCCAAAAATGAGAAACTTTATCCAGGGCTGGGCTGTCTCCTCTCGTCAAGTCTTGAGTTTGATTGCCATAGAAATGAACAAAGATTTTGAGAGTTTGGAGGGAGCTGTGATGTTGTAAAGCTTTTATACTCAGAGGTCCCAATGTGGCAGTCCTTGAGCTGAACTGATCTTTGAAACCTATTTTGTTTGGTCTGATAATTTGAATTAGTTGTCAGCACTTAAAATTGAGTTTATATAAAGTTTAGTATTTTTTTCTTAAAAAGTCAGCAGATTAACGGTGCCAATTTCCCATTCCTACATGTGACACTAGGCTGGAGCTGACAAGGGGCTCTCCTCTTTAGATAGGGCATGCACTCCTTAGCCGTCACATTTGTTTTGCTGGCCTGATGCCTGCCTTGTGTTCTTTTTAGCTCCTGTAGGCATTGAGTTTGTAACTCTTGATGTATGATATTTCTAGGCAGGCAGAGATCCACTGTGAGAGCCAAAAGAATGTGCTTCTACCCAGCAGCCAAGATCACCACACTGCAGCAAGTGACATGGATGCTGGGTTGTCTGACATAAACAGAGGGACATAAAACCTAAAGAGAGAATGAGAAAGTAGAGGCTCTCACAACTTCTTAAAATCTCTCCTTCTGATGGCAAATGATTGAAATTTAAAATGTCAACACAGGAGTTCCCATGGTGGCTCAGTGGTTAACAAATCCGATTAGGAACCATGAGGTTGTGGGTTCGATTCCTGGCCTTGCTCAATGGGTTAAGGATCCGGCGTTGCTGTGAGCTGTGGTGTAGGTCACAGATGAGGCTCAGATCTCGCATTGCTGGGTCTCTGGCATAGGCTGTCGGCTGCAGCTCCAGTTAGACCCCTAGCCTGGGAAACTCCATATGCCGCAGGAGCAGCTCAAGAAACGGCAAAAAGACAAAAATAAAAATAAATAAAAAAAAATTAAATGTCAACACAATTTAGGACAAGAGTAATATATAGATTAAAAGCATCCATACAAGTTTTCTTTTTTCTTTTCCTTTTTGTTTTTTTATGGCCACACCTGGGGCATATGGAGGTTCCCAGGCTAGGGGTCTAATCGGAGATGCAGCTGCCAGCCTACAGCACAGCCACAGCAACACAGGATCTGAGTCAAATCTGTGACCTGCTTCCTCATGGATGCTAGTCAAATTCGTTTCTGACGAGCCACTACGGGAACTCCATGTTTTCTTTGTCCTCATAGCCTTTGAATAATATGGAGATGAGGAATCAGAAAAGAATCATGGAAGAGTTCCCACTGTGACACAGTGGGTTAAGAATCCAACTGCAGCAGCTCAGGTCACTGCAGAGGTTCGACCTGTGAAGTGGGTTGAGGATTCTGCATTGCTGCAGCTGTGGCTTGGATTTAGTCCCTAGCCTAGGAACTTAAATATGCTGTGGGTGCAGCCTTTAAAAAAAAGAGAGGGGAAAAAAAAAAAAAAGCACCATGGATTGATTGAGTACACTTTATACCTTTTTTTAAAATACTTCATTTGAAAATTTAGAATTGTAAAATACCAAGGCTATAAGAGATCATGGGCATCATTGAATTTTGAGGCCTAAGCTTAATTCTCTTCATGTTTTTTGGGATAAAGTCCTAAAGATTATTTTTCTTTACTTTTAGAATGAATTCTCTCTTTCTCTCTCTTTTTTTTTTTTTTTTTTTTTTGTCTTTTTGCCTTTTCTAGGGCCGTTCCTGCGGCATATGGAGTTTCCCAGGCTAAGGGTCGAATCGGAGCTATAGCTGCCGGCCTACGCCACAGCTACAGCAACACGGGATCTAAGCTGTGTCTGCAACACACACCACAGCTCACAGCAATGCTGGATCCTTAACCCACTGAGCAAGGCCAGGAATCGAACCCGAAACCTCATGGTTCCTAGTCAGATTCGTTAACCTCTGAGCCACGACGGCAACTCCTAGAATGAATTCTCTTGTTTTTTTTTTCCCCTTTTTTCTTTTCAGGGGGTTCATATTCCAGGACTGGGAACTTTCACTTTCATGAGACAAAAACTGGAGGTGGGAAACAACAAATTTATTCTAATTCAGAGACCCATGTTTATCATGGCGGAGAAGTTAGTACAGATCCACGGACTCAAACAAAACAAAGCATATACTCCTGGTAAATGTATTTAATTTTTAAAACTTTCCCAGGTGGCTAGCCTGGGGATGAAAATGAAAGGGCAAAGCTTGGCCAGTTGCTGTTTTATTCGGTTCTAATTTGAGGAGCTCTCTTTTCAGGTGGTGCCTTTGGCAGAGGGAGGGTCAAGTTAGAATATAATATAGAGTCTTCCTACAGGCCGTTTTAGACCTCAGTAGCTTAAGACCTGATGTGACATCAAGGCAAATTTATACAAAGCCACATCACCAAGTCGTACAGATTTTACTCATATGTCAGATCCTAAGAAATTAAAAGTCATGAAGAAGAGAATTATAATTAGGATCACTGGTTGGAAGAATTACAGTTGGCATCAGCTGTAAAAAGACAACTGTGTTTCCATTACATGTAAGTTATTAAAAGTTCAAAGTTGTGAGGAGGTTAATAATTACATGTAAGTTATTAAAAGTTAAGAGTTGTGAGGAGGTTAATAATTCTATAATTCCCTAAAATTTTCCTTCTTTCCTTCCCTTCCTTTTTCCCTCCCTTCTTCTTTCCTTCCACAAATATTTACTGAGGCCCAACTATGTGTCAAACCTGTTCCAGGTGCTAGAGATATGGTAGCAGACATGACAACTGCTGCAGGACACTTATGTTCCAGTTTTAATGTGTGGACTTCGTGACACCTGCCCTGGTTACTTAGAGGCCTTTGGGTGCTTCCTTCCTAATTGCTGACCTTTTGACCTTCCTTAGCATCCTCTCCTATAGCAAAGTCATATCTGGATGAAGAGAGATATCTACCCCCGATACCAGCAGGTGAAAAGGCAGAGTTTCCTTTCTGTTGACTTCCCTGAAAGTTAATTTTCAGAGTAACTTTCCACCAAAAAATGATAAATTAGAAAAAAAAAAAAACCAACAAACTATCCTTAGAATTCATTATTCATATATTCTGTATGATGAGTTTGATGGAGTTTTCAGCCATTTTTACCTAGACTTTTACGACTGGAGAATTGTAATATCCTGATTCATCAAAAATCTACCAAATGAAAGTCAACTTTTCTTTTTTTTTCCTTTCTTTTTTTTTTGTGTATAAACATTTGTGCCTTAGAGTAGAGCTTATTTTGCATCTTGGATTTTGTACTGTAGTCCAAAAATGTACTTTAGATCTATAATTAATTTTTTACCAGGTCGAGGAAATTTCAGAATTAAATAGATATGATTGAATTCATTCATAAGAATAAAGAGTTTATCTTTGGGGTTATGATTCTTCATCATTAGGTAACTCATCAAGTATTATAGAGTGATTCTTAGAGATTATTAAGACATGGTCCTTGCTTTGAAGAGCTCAGAATCTAGCATAGGAGATAAATATATAAGCAAATGATGCAACATGATTAAGCGCTATAAAGCAGCATTGATCAGGACTGGATCAATGCCAGGGGAGCCCAGAGGGAAGGCTGCCTAACTTGGCCTGAGGAGGTTTAGGAGGATGACACGACAGGAGGTCTTAAAGGATGGCAGGACTTTGCTGCAGAGAAGCTGTGGAAACTATT
Source organism: Sus scrofa (assembly GCF_054392235.1). Lineage (NCBI taxonomy): Eukaryota > Metazoa > Chordata > Mammalia > Artiodactyla > Suidae > Sus > Sus scrofa. The sequence goes on from NC_139391.1 coordinate 20,273,120, forward strand.
TCAGGAACGGTGTGAACAATTCGAGTATAAGGGAAAGAGTGAAGCCTGTTAAGGGAATAGCAGGTGTGGGGCCAGGGTATTTGACTGTGGAGTCAAGTAGAGGGAAGTCAGAGGTTGGTAGGGGTAAAAGTCTAAGGAGCCTTATTTGGTTTGAAAAGGACTTTGGAATTCATCCTGTAGGCACACTGAGAGCCCCTGAGAGATTTTGAGCAGGGAATTATCTGTACTGGTCCAGTTTTTAGGTTAGGAAGGTAGTAGCTCTTTTAATTATAGTAGTTTGGTAAAATATGTAAAAGCCCGAATGAAGGCAGTAGACATCAGGGGGAAGATGAGGGAATCTATCCGTGAGATATTTCAGATGTGGAACTGATGGGATTTGGTTACCAGTGGAGAGCAGTGGGCAGCAAGAGGAAGGAAGATATTTAGGGTGATCAGATTTCTTGGAGAGTAAATGGATATTCATGCCACAGGGAATGAGAGGGAAAGCCAGGTGCTGGTGGCAGAGTTTGCTTTTGGACATGTTGTATTAGAGATTCCCTTCGGGATATTTAGTTATAGGTGATTTCAGAGCTCAGAAGGGTGGAGACTAGAGGTCATGGTTAGGATAAATTTGCCCTGGAGAGCATATAAAGTAAGAAGAGATAAAATCCTGTTAAACAAATGCCATCTTATAAGAAGTAGAAGAGGAAGAAACCAGCAAAGGAGACCAAGGAGGAGGAAACTGGAGATCTGAGAATGGTGCCATGGACTTAAGAAAAAAGGGGCATAGCCCATAGAAGTTACAGAGAAGTTGTAAGATTTACAGCACATCCATTGGCTTGTCCATCAGGAGATGACAGTGTCCTTACTGACATGAATGGGCTGGAAGGCAGGTAGGCTCTGTGCAGATGGGAGGGGGAATCCAGAGGAAGATGTGCAGAATCACCATTCAAGTGTGCAGGAGACTGGGGGCTGATAGAGGGAAGCTTGTATCTTGTAAAGCTGTTAATTCACATCATCCAGCAGTATTAGACATGGAAAAGGCTATAAATTAATGTTTGCTGAATGAATGTTTAGAATGTTCTGGGTTTGTTTGTTTGTTTGTTTGTTTGTTTTCCTTTTCTTTTTAGGGCCACACCCAAGGCATATGGCAGTTCCCAGGCTAGGGGTTGAATTGGAGCTGTAGCCACTGGTGTACACCACAGCCATAGCAATTTGGGATCCAAGCCACATCTGTGACCTACACCACAGCTCATGGGCAACGCCAGATCCTTAACCACTGAGGGAGGCCCGGGATGGAACCCACATCCTCATGGATACTAGTCAGGTTTGTTTCTGCTGAGCCACATGGGAACTCCTAGAATGCTCTTATCTTCTCTCTGCCCTGGTCTATCTGTGGACCTTGTTTATCATCTTGATCATCTTTCCTGTTTTCCTCCTTTTCTGACTTACGGACCTTGCCTAGCTCCTACATCTCTTCTAGTTGCATAGACTCTGTGCTTGCTGTCACACCTTGTTCCTCTGCAATGCCATCTATGGCCTCATCAGAGAGGAACAGCTTTCTGCGGGCCATCCAGTCTGATACCCTCTGATAAGACCCACTTAGTGGAGAGGACTATCTTTTCAAAACATTTTATGTTTGCAGAGATTTATGATCATTTAGAAATGATGCGATAACTGGAGGAGAGAGGCAAATATTGTTGAGCATGTCCTGAAATATAAGGAGACCAAAAACTTGAGAAAACCCTCTGATGAAGAGAAACAGTTAGAAATATGTCTCCAAGAGGAAATCAGAAATTTGTCTGGAGTGTTGCTAAGAAAGCTAATTGTTGTTACTTTGATCAAAATCATTCTACTTTTTAGTGAAAATTATATTGATTAATATCTAGGGTACAACTAAAGGCTTTATGTGGAGAGTTCTATTTTTGAATATTGAGAATCAGATGATAATTTGCTGAGTATATATGATACGTCCTTGTGGTAATTTCCACTTCTCTTCTCTCACCCCAACTGTCTCTTTCTCCTCTAGGTGACATCCCAGTTGTTCCACTTAATTTTGTCATGATATCTCTGGAGGGTCCATTTACCAGAGATGTAGTGGAAGGATGCGTGAAGGAGACATTGCTTTTTTTATCACGATCCATTTCCACCAAACAAAACGTGGAGTTTACATTCAAAGGAATTGGGGTCCTCGTGATCAAAGACGGCAAAGTCAAGATGAGATTCTATAAGGACTTCCTTTGTACAATGGATGGAAGTGGGACTTTGGCAAAAGCCCTAACAAACGTAAATTAATGTTTCCTTTCTCTTTACCCCTTTCCTGATTGGTGCTCTGAATCATCCGTAAATGTGTCATCTTGTAAAAAAAGAAACTAAGGTTTTAATTTTTTTATTTTTTTAAATGGCCACACCTGAGGCATATGGAAGTTCCCAGGTTAGGGGTCAAATTGAAGCTGCAGCTGCCAGCCTACACCACAGCCACAGCAACACCAGATCCGCTCCGCATCTGCTACCTACACCATGGCTCATGGCAATGCCAGATCCTTAACCCACTGAATGAGGCCAGGGATCAAACCCACATCTTCATGGATACTAGTCAGGTTCGTTTCCCCTGGGCCACAATGGGAACTCCAGAAACTCAAGTTTAAATGGCAGTTACCCCAAGTCAAAGAAGTGCTTGTTTATAAATGATTAACTCTTTGACAAAAAAATTAGAGGAGATAAGGAATTTTTTTTTTTTGTCTTTTTTGTTGTTGTTGTTGTTGTTGTTGTTGTTGCTATTTCTTGGGCCGCTCCCTCGGATATGGAGGTTCCCAGGCTAGGGGTTGAATCGGAGCTGTAGCCACCTGCCTACGCCAGAGCCACAGCAACGCGGGATCCGAGCCTCGACTGCAACCTACACCACAGCTCACGGCAACGCCGGATCGTTAACCCACTGAGCAAGGGCAGGGATCGAACCCGCAACCTCATGGTTCCTAGTCAGATTCGTTAACCACTGCGCCACGACGGGAACTCCAGAGATAAGGAATTTTTAGGTTTTGAGTCAATGCCAACCGGAAAATAAAAATAGTGATAGAAACTCTTATAATTCTGAACATTTTATAGTGCTTTGTAGTTTAAACTTTTTCCCCGCATATATTACTTCACTTGAGTCTCAAAGCATTATAAAACCAGCATTATTATCCTGATTTTACAAATGAGAACAATGGAAGCTCAGAGAGGTTATGTGGGAAACTGAATTCAAGGTGCTTAGCAATGGAACTGGAATTCAAGCCCTGACTTCCCAGTTATGTTGTGTGTGCTGATTACACTATTTTATTTTAATGCAAGTCTACAGAAAAATAAAGTCATGGAAATTAGCTTTCAGTTTGCCATGTTGTAGAAGAAATTTCATAATTGACCCAGCACTCTTAACCATTTAGTAGCTGCGGTGAACTTTGTGCTAGGTTGGGCAGGGCAGAGTTTAAGGAGGCAGCAAACTAGTCCATCAACAGAACTAAGTGAATCTTAGTGCAGGAAAGAAGTTGGTATGAATGAATTGGATTATCATGAATGTTGTAGAATCCTGTGTCCCATAGAACAAAAGCCTGATTTTAAATGGAAAAGCTGGAGTTCCCGTTGTGGCTCACGAATCCGTGAGGAACCATGCAGTTGCGGATTGGATCCCTGGCCTTACTCAGTGGGTTAAGGATCCGGTGTTGCTGTGAGCTGTGGTGTTGGTCACAGACTCGGCTTGGATGTGGCGTTGCTGTGGCTCTGGCGTAGGCTGGCGGCCACAGCTCCGATTAGACCCCTAGCCTGGGAACCTCCAAATGCCTTGGGTGTGGCCCTAGAAAAAGACCAAAAAAAAAAAAAAGGAAAAGCTATAAAATAAAAGGTTATAAACATGGTCTAATTCTACCCTCTAATTTTTCCTTTCATGGTGCTCTGGGATAGGGATTTAGGAGACAGATTTGGGCCTAGTAAGGCTCTTGGTGTTTTCTCCACACTCTGGCTTCATATAGGATTGCTAAGGCAGCTACCAACCTTGTGTGTGGAAAGTACAAACACACGCACAGGTAACACCCTTTCTTTTTCATAAATCACAGGCAAGATCTGCAAACAGAAGCAAGGCTAAAGTGCTGCTTCATCTTTCACCCACAGAGATTCTACAGAACTTTCTAAGCTTCAATATGTGTTTTAAAGAAAGGATAATGTTTTTATTAGCCCGCTGCCCTCTAAGATGTACTTTTAAGGCACATTTTCCAAAAGAATCAGTCTTGAGGGATATTATATGCTTCAAGAGGTGGAGAACTGCTGTATAGGAGCCTCGTGGACAGAGGCAAAAGGCACATGGACATGAAAACTGAGCAGTCTGGCTGGGAAGAAGCTGCTTTAATGCCTGAATGTATTTAATCATGGAACTTTAGCTTAAGCCAGTGTTCATTCACGTCTATAAAACACATTTTGGGAAATGGCTGTAAAGTTGTGAGAGTGACTGTTTTTCCCCTAAATATTCCATAACATAAACCTGAGTGCTGTCCTGCAGAAGAGTTCTCTGGGGAAGCTCTGTGCTAATTTCAGTGATGCTGCTCTTGCTCAAAATATTTTTAAAACCTCTATCTTTGGAATCCCCTTCAGAGCCCTTTGTAAACCATGTCATTAATCCAAAAAGAATAATTGTATATATTATTCTATACTAGTATAATTTAATAATGATATATTATAATATTTGTGTTGTATGGGATGTTATATTTTATAAATAACATTATACAATAATTTATATAATATTATTACATATGATAATTATCATAGCCACTATTTGTGGAGTGCTTATTATATGCTAGCCACTTATATACAGTACCTCATAAAAATCCTATGAATTTGATCCTATTATTATGCCCACATACCTATGGTCTAAGGCTATGGAGCTGTGAGCAGTGTGGGGATTTAAACATGAGTACACCTGACTCCACAGCCCTTCTCTTAATTACCCAGTTTTAGAGTTATTTAAGAGGAGGAATTACCCAGCTTCCCCATTTTCCTGATAGTTTCAGTAAGTCGGCTCTCCTCTTAAAGTTGTCTAGAAGAAGCTGTTACCTCTGAAGGCAGTTTCCAAGGAGGAGATGGTTGGAGAAAAGGCAGTATCAGTGGAACTGGTATGTGACCACACTGGGTGGCTGATAAATGAGATCGTTCCTCACTGGATTTTACGCACTAAACAAAAATAACAATAGCGAGTGTCATGGTGGTCTGAGGCCTCTGAGCAGCCTGTGGCTTTGATTTGTCTGTGTCCTGGACCACAGCCCAAATGTAACCCTTCTCTGTCCCTGTTCCCAGAGGCCTGGCACAGTGGACTCAGTGTTGTCTAGCAGAGAGACCTTGGGGAAGCGGCCCAACAGCGTGCTTGCATTTCCAAGGTCAGTGCTTTCCTCTAGGCACAGCAAGCCTTGCTGACCCATTGATGGGACTGGACAGTGTTTAACACCCTTTTCTGGCTCATGTTTCTTCTAGTGCATTCTCTCTCTCTGTGTTCCAGCAAAGAAGGGTTTACTGCACACACTTTCTGAGTTAAGTTAAAAAACAACAGGAACTGAGGATATTCCTTTTTTTTTTCGCTTTTAGGGCCACACTCACAACATAAGGAGGTTCCCAGGCTGGGGATGAATCAGAGCTATAGCTGCTGACCTACACCAGAGCCACAGCAATGCCAGATCTGAGCCACGTCTGTGACCTACACCACAGCCCATGGCAATGCTGGATCCTTAACCCACTGAGCGAGGCCAGGGATCGAACCTGCAACCTCATGTTTCCTAGTCGGATTTGTTTTCACTTTGCCTTGATGGACACTCGCGAGGATATTCCTTTTTTAAGTGACTCTTATTTCCTTGGACATTCTCATACCACCTCCCACCAGAATTAGTCCTTGCAGTATTACTAAAATTTGTCTCGCCTGCTGGGCTTTTCTTTCCCTTCCCCTGACCTGGCTTCTTCCTTGTCCTTCAGTCTAGACTCCCTCCTGTCTGAGGGAGCTAGAAAGGGGCTGCTGAAGGGGCTAGAAAGACAAGGTACAGCCTCACCCCAAGAGCACAGTGGGCCTTACCGGCGGCTTCTGCTGAAATGATTATAATAGTGATAATTATAACAATAATAATAATGATAGATATTGTCTATAGAGCACTTACCAGATGCCAGGTATTGTTAAGCACTTTCTCAACAGTCTTGTGTTTAATCTTTACTACAACCATTTGAGAGACATATTATAATTTTATCCATTTTTACAGAGGAGCAAAATTAATTGTAATCTTAATTCTCTCTTTTTTTTTAACAGGTGAAGTGACAGGTAGCAGTATTAAAAGCACAGGAATAGGAATCAGGAGACCTGGGTTTTATTTCCAGTTTGGTCATTACTTATCATTATGAGCTCTTACTTATGTTTTTTATCTTAATTGCTATACCATTAACTACTACACATTTTGGGTAAAGGAAGTTTGGAGAATAATAACCAGCTTCCCAGAGTATTATTTTCTCATGGTTTTTGACTGCGTGATATCCTGTTGTGTTTGTTGGTTTGGAACAACTCCCTCCTGGAAAGACTGTATGATATCTACCTCAGCAAAATCAGTGTGAAGGGGGAGAATAAACCTCAGAGGTTAGTTAGTCCAAGCCTCTCATCTTGCAGATGAAATGGCTACGCAACTGAGGGGTCAAGCTGGAAAGTAAACCATGGCTCCTGACTCTTCCAGTGTTGTTTCCATTGCAGCATGTTGCTTTACTCATTAAAAATAGTGCATTCAGAATAATTTTATTGGAGTTCCCATTGTGGCACAGTGGAAATGAATCCAAGTAGTAACCATGAGATTTTGGGTTCAATCCCTGGGCTCGCTCAGTGGGTTAAGGATCCAGCATTGCCATGGGCTGTGGTGTACGTCACAGACGCAGCTCGGATCTGGCATTGCTGTGGCTGTGGCGTAGGTTGACAGCTGTAGCTCCAATTCGACCCCTTGCCTGGGAACCTCCATATGCTGTGGGTGCAGCCCTAAAAAGAAGAAGAAGAAAAAAATATATATATATATATAATTTTGATTGTATTTTGGAAGGCAAATTCGGTTGTCTCCTTGGACATATTTTAGCTTAGGCATTCCAGGAAGGAAATAATCACAATTAATTAAGGAACAGAGAGAGGGGCTCCTGTCAGTTAGCCTGAAAATAGACATGAGGACTCAAATACTCAAAACAATTGTAGGTGTTTTGTTTATGTGACATTTGGTCCCTGAGTTTACTATAAGTACCACCTCTCCTCCTGAACTTTAACCCAGCATTCCATACCTGGGATTGAGAAAATCTACAACTGTGCACACCAACTGAACAGACCCCTTCCCCCCTTGCCTTTGCAAGTCCCTCGTGTTTGCCGGGGGAGAGGAGGGAGAAGTGTGGAGGAGAAAGAGGGAGGAGAGGAGTGGATATTTCTGCCTACTAGGCTATGAATCCTTGCTTTCAGGCTATCGAAAACCACCTTTTATTGTATCAGGCCTATGGTATCTGGTTACAGAACTAGAAAAGACACATTGAAACTGAAATAAAAAACAAAACTTAAATCCAGGCCTGGAAAGCAATTTTTAAAAGAGCTGCTTTTGGGCCCTCAGCATAGAGGGGCAAGGTCTTGGTCAGCTCTCAGACTTAGCCCCAGAGAGAATGAGCCCATGTTTTGTACTCAGCAAATAAAAACACTTACCCCCTTGAGAGAAGTAGGCTTATTTCATTTGGAATCAGGGAGCTAGCTTGGTTCCTTCTCAGAATTGAGAGTTTACACAGTCACTATGGACAAATATCTTGCTTTATTCCTAGGGTTGAGTTCAAGGAAATGGAGAACAAACCACTTATGGAAACCATTGTAGAAGAAGATCGAAAGAGTACACAAAAAAGTAACAAGTTAAAAGACCAGCCAGACAAGGAAGAAGGCATCCCAGGTAGGTCATGGTTTCTGGGTATAATCTGTCTTTCTTTACTCCTTATGAGCCAACCCATATTGCTTAGGAACTCCTTTGGCCAAAATAAATAAAGTTAATTTCATGAATAATCACTGTATACTTCTAACAAACATCTACTCCTGGAATCTCATATCTTAACTTTTACCATTTTATGACTCTCCGGCTTTTAGACTCTGATCTCTTTGCTGGCTCCCCACTGCTGAAAGGGGTCAAAACTCAGTTCTCTGTAGGGTCCAGGCAGGTAACATAAATGTATGAACTGGGCTGGATGTCATATGATGGGATGTCACATTATGTTAGCATAAATAATAATTTTTATGAAAAATGAAGAGTGGTAGTTTTACATCTTTGGTACCTGGCATTATAGAAGATAGTGGAGTCTCATATCTACTTCATATAATCTGTCATGATATGTTGGTTTGATTGAAGCATGTAAAGAGAATCCTAGGACTTCAAAGACTTTTTGAAAGGGTCCCAGGGATCCTCAGGGGTTGCCAGACTACCCTTTGAGGCTTCTTCCTCTAGCAGATTATTGATTTGGGTATCAAATTTTCTGATATGTGAAATCTATTGATTGTTAGATAGTGATAATTGACATTGAAACAATTGACATTGAAACAAAAAAATACTAACTAGGCCAAAGAAAACATGTCAGTGGGTAAACTCTGTCTTATGAATATTTGTTCTGTGACATGTGGCCCCTGGGGTAACATACAAACTTTTAGTCTAATATTCACATGCTTTCATTCATTGCTGTTCCCTACAGACTCTTTGAGCAAAATTGTCTATTCATACTCTTCTACTAATGTGCCTTGCCCTTGCTCAACTCCATGTTTCGCTCACTCCTTTCCTCTCGCCTGGATTGCCCTTCCTTTTCTCAGTCTGTCCCAATCCTACTCCCTTCTCAGCACCCTTTTCACATCTCACCTCCTCCATGAACACTCCTCACTGGATTCTGAAGTGACTCCTCTCTTCTCTGAACATGTCAGACCGTTAAAGATGGCACCATTCATTCGGGATTTAGACATTCAGCGTAATTGTCCTAAGTTGCTATTTATAATGTGGGTAAAACACTTAGTACTGTTGGCAGGTTGTAAGACCTCCATAAATAAGAGGTTTTATGTTTTCTTTTTACATCTTATTTTTCCTCCTGAACTATATTTACTGAAAAATCTTTAAGGTCAGAAAATTGCCTTTTTGCATTTTGTAAACTGCCCAGCCAGAGCTTTGCAGAGTATACAGCAAAAATACATACTTTAACCACCCTAGGATAAGGGACAGTAATTTAAAGATAAGAAAGTGTACCTTACATGAAATTTTTTCCTAGTAAAGTTATGAGTTTTAAAAATCGGTATCAGGTACAAAACACCTATTGAGAGTTGTAAGGAAACTCACTTTCATTCATCCCACAGAGATCTTATCACCCAAGGTAACTCAAGATAGACAAGCTGTCTCACCTGCCAAGGCAACAAACCTCAGTTTGCCAAACAAATTGGAGCAGAATGGGAAGAATATGAACCTTGAAAGGTAATACATTGGCATTTTTTCTGTTGCACTTTACTAAATGTATTTCCAAGTCCTGTCTTGATGCAGGGAATTTAAATAAGTATTCATTCATCCATTCCTTCATCCAATATTCTTTTTTTTTTTTTTTTTTTTTTTTTTTGCTTGCCTCTTAGGCCCACACCAGTGGCATAAGGAAGTTCCCAGGCTAGGGGTCCAATCAGACTGCCAGCCTATGTATGCTACAGCCACAGCCGCACTGGATCCTTAACCCACTGAACGAGCGCAGGGGTCAAACCCACATCCTCATGGACCCTAGTCAGGATTGTTCCCTGCTGAGCCACGGCGGGAACTCCCCATCTGTATTCTTGATGCTGTCTTCTATATACTAAGTGATGGGGATAATGAAGACGAGCAGGGCACAATCGGTAATGACCGTATTACAATTTATGATGGCCCTGTCTTCTTGTTATGCCGAAAGAGTTCTCTTTTCTCCTTCTCCCTTTGTGTAGGATGCTCTTTAAGACCGCAGAGCAGGGGAGCTCCTGTCATGGCTCAGCAGAAATGAATCCATCTGTTATCCATGAGGATGTGGTTTCAATCCCTGGCCTGTCTCATCGGGTTAAGGATACAGTGTTGCCGTGAGGTGTGGTGTAGGTTGCAGACGTGGCTTGGATCTGGTGTTGCTGGGCCTGTGGCGTAGGCTGGCAGCTGTAGCTCTGATTAGACCTCTAGCTTGGGAACCTCCATATGCCATAAGTGCAGCCCTAAAAAAAAAGGACCTCAGCACAGAACCACACTCAAATATCTTTTGAGCATCTACTATGTGTCTTGCCCTGTGCTGTCAACTTTGAGTTTATTAAGGTGTCACAATTAGCAGCTGTCATGTGTGCAATTTAGGTGCTTCGTGGATTCCTAAAGTCCTATTCAAAGTCCCATTCTAAGCCCCCCGAGCCATGCTTATTTTGGAATAATCTCACTGTTATGCAAGATAACTGAGAATTAAATGGCTAGGACCTTGGAATTTAGTTCAATCCAACAAACATTTAGCACTACTGTGTACCAGGCACTATTCTAGACTCTGAAGCTACAGAGCTATGAGACATAAAAGACATAGAGACTTACTTTCATAAAAATTATGGCCCCTTTTCTTTTTTTTTTTTTGGCCACACCTACAGCATGTGGAAATTCCAGGGCCAGGGATGGAAACCACGCCACAGCAGTGACCTGAGCCATAGCAGTGACAGTGTTGGATCTTTAACCCAGTAGATCACCGGGAAACTCCAAAACTTATAGTCTTAGGAGAATGATGATAAAAAAAAAAAAAAAATAATGCCCGTGATGGAGATAGCAAAAGAAAGTACAGAGGGGAGTTCCCGTGGTGGCGCAGTGGTTGACGAATCTGAGTGGGAACCGTGAGGTTGCTGGTTCGGTCCCTGCGCTTGCTCAGTGGGTTGACAATCCGGTGTTGCCGTGGGCTGTGGTGTGGGTTGCAGACGCGGCTCGGTTGCCTTGCTGTGGCTCTGGTGTAGGCCGGAGACTGCAGCTCCGATTGGACCCCTAGCCTGGGAACCTCTGTGTGCCGCGGGAGCAGCCCAAGAAATAGCAAAGGGACAAAAAAAAAAAAAAAAAAAAAAAAAAAAAAAGAAAGTACAGAGGCTCCCAAGAGGGGGGAGTGATTATCAGAAAGCCCTAGTAAATGTTTCCTATAGAAGTTGACCAATGTTTTTTTTCTTCTGATTGCTAAAGTAATACATGTTTGTCACAGAAATTTTAAAAGAAATGAGATAAGCAAGAGATGCAAAAAAGTCATCCATAACCCTACTAAATAGAGGAAACGTTCTGTTAACATTATGGCATATAGTCTTCATTTCAATGCATATTATACACACACGCACACACACACACATATATATATATGTACTTGAAATATACATACATTTTATTTTATTTTATTTATTTATTTATTTTTTTTGTCTTTTGTCTTTTGTTGTTGTTGCTATTTCTTGGGCCGCTCCCGCCGCATATGGAGGTTCCCAGGCTAGGGGTTGAATCGGAGCTGTAGCCACCGGCCTACGCCAGAGCCACAGCAATGCGGGATCCGAGCCGCGTCTGCAGCCTACACCACAGCTCACGGCAACGCCGGATCATTAACCTACTGAGCAAGGGCAGGGACCGAACCCGCAACCTCATGGTTCCTAGTCGGATTCGTCAACCACTGCGCCACAACGGGAACTCCTGAAATATACATACATTTTAAACAAAACTGAGCTACAGTTTTATCTTCCAAGGGGAGTGGGGGTCAGAAAAGACCACCTCTTCCTTTCTGGAAGTAGTAGCTCCTCGTTGGTGGGGTGTGTATTCAGATCAGCAGAAGGGCGGTCCTCAAACTCCTGAACTTGGTCTGAATCTCAATGCAGGCCTCATCCCATCCCCCACCCAAAAAGCTGAGGCAATTCTCACACCTTCACTTGTCAAGCAAGTCTGCCTTGTGCTGATGGCCTTCTTGAGCATGTATTAACCTACAGTGATCTCCCACAGTCCCCTAAGTTTCCCTCTTTATCTATGGTCCCTCACTGGGACTTCTAGAAGCACCTGTGCCTACTCCATCCCTATCACTAGTACTGGACACTCTACCCTCCAATGGCTTCCCATTTTCACCCAAAGTGAAAGCTAAAGTCTTTACTATTGCCTTCAAGATCCTGCCTAATTTCTGATCTCTCCTACTTTCACTCACTAACTCATCTCTTGCCATGTTCACTGAACACAGCATGCTCCCACTTCTAGGATTTTGCACTGCCTGATTCTTTCCATCAGATATCTGATTATTGTAATCCCTTTACTTCCTTGCGGGTATTTGCTCAAATTTCACCTTTTGGTCAGAACGTCCCAGGGCCATTCTGTTCATGATTAACTTCATTCTTCCAACATTGTATGGCATATACTGCCATCAAACAGACCATAAAATTCACTCATTTATCTTCTCTATTGGCTGTCTGTCCCTGCCAACATGTTAATTCCATGAGAATAGAGCTTTTTCCGTATGTATGTTTTGTTCTTCACGGCATCTCTCATGCTTAGAGCAGTGTACATAGTAAGTACATAGTACATCTCTGTAGAATGAATAGATTTTTATCCCAATTTCACCACATTGGTACCTGAGACTACCAAATATGTAAGATTATCCAGCTTGTCTATTGCCAGTCAGCTTTTAATACAGAAAGCCGGGATTCAACCTAGGTTTATCTGACACAAAGCCTACATTATTAACCTCTGTACATGTAGATGTTTTAAAGAAAACCACAGAGATATTTTTCATTTTACTATGTTTATATTTGCTTCTAAAATTATCATTGATGGGAGTTCCTGTCATGGCTCAGCAGTTAACGAATCCGACTAGGAACCATGAGGTTGTGGGTTCGATCCCTGGCCTCACTCATTGGGTTTAGGATCCAGTGATGCCATGAGCTGTGCTGTAGGTCGCAGATGTGGCTCGGATCCCGCGTTGATGTGGCTCTGGCGTAGGCTGGTGGCTACGGCTCTGATTAGACCCCTAGCCTGGGAACCTCCATATGCCGTGGGTGCGGCCCTAGAAAAGACAAAATAAAATAAAATAATCATTGATAACTGATCATTGATAGCAGCCCATATTAACATTAATTAATGTTACATTGCTTTCATAGCCTATCATTTCCAGGTGGTGTGAAAAATGACAATGAAATGAAGCCTCAAATGTCTCCAGCCCTTTCTTGCCAGGATCATAATAGGGCAGGACAGGTACAGTGTCTTCAAACAAACATAACCCAGTCAGAATGTTTCTCTGACTTCTGTTGCTCAATGAGAATTCTGGGAATTGCTCTATTTCTTTACTATATGCATATGACTCAAGTACTCAGGACTCATAAGTGGACTGTGTGATCAGTCCACCAGTCCAAATCTACAAGCTAACAGAAATAGGGTTGAGAAAGCTCTTTCTAATTTTCAATTACTATAAACCATTTGTCCAAGCAAGAGTTTAGTGAATCCTCTTGCACATTTTTGGGGCCCCCTCTGAAAAATCTCATTTGGCTCCTATCATCTATACATCCTTTTATGACATATACCTCTTGATACACCTAGCCTTTGGAGAGCTTGGGAAGGGATCATGAGGGCAAAAGTAAAAGGTAAAAATCAATTTGACTTAAAACTTGGTGTTACAGGAAATGTGTTATGTATGCTTGCAACGAGCCCAGCGGAATACTCCACTGTACTGCAGTGAGGAGAGGCGGAGGAAGGAGGTGGAGGATGAGCGGCTCATACAGCAGTACCAAATGCTGAAAGACCAGGAGGCTCTCTTTAAAGAGCAGGTAGGTCAGCGCCTTGGTTAAGGAGTGTTTAACGTGGGACAGCATTCAAAAATTCCATCACATGTCTGTATTGTAACTTATTTACTGCTAGATAAACTAAAACTCAAGTGGAATCCAAGTTTCCACTAATAGTAAAGAACCCTGGGAGGAATATCCATGCAGCTGATGTTTGCATGAGTCACTGATTCCCCCCACCTCCCACCCCAAGGACTACCGTGTAAAGGTGGAATTCCTGGATTATATGGCTTTTTTTTTTTTTTTTTTTTTTTGCTTTTGCTTTTCAGGGCTGCATTTGCGGCCTATGGAGTTTCCCAGGCTAGGGATTGAATTGGAGCTACACCTGCCAGTCTACGCCACAGCCACAGCAACACAGGATCAGAGCCTTGTCCTCGACCTACACCACAGCTCACGGCAACACTGGATCTTTAACCCACTGATCGAGGCCAGGGTTGAACTCACATCCTCATGGATACTAGTTGGATTTGTTTCCATTGAGCCACGGTGGTAACTCCCCAAAATACAGCTTTATTTTTGATTGAGATATAATCCCAGCCAAGGCTTTGCCCTTGAAATTTATGACCTTTTTGAGAAAGATGGAATGGCACCTTCACCTCTGCTTTATGCAGATTTCTGTCATCTCCAATAACTCATCCTACTGCCCTTTCCTGCACTGGTGATATCATAGGTAACCACTCATGAAACCTTCCCTTCCTGGAGAGGTAGTACCTAGAGCCCAAGAAAGGAAACAAAAACACTTTCCCAGCCTACTTAAAAAAAAGAAAATCTATGGACACATCAGAAAGTACCACTGCCTCCAAAAGGCAAGTTGCTACCTTGGCTGGATTATTTTAATGTAGCAGAATTAAATTTTTGAAAGGCTTTCTTCCAATATGTGATTATTTTTTTTTTTAAAGATGAGAAGTCTGGCTAGTAGGGAACAGAATCAAAAAAATGCTGCTTATAATCTTGGAGTTGCTGAAGCTATAAGAATCCACAAGAATGAGAAACCTGAATTTTATGTAAGTCTTTTCAAAATTTCTATTGCTGATACCTGCCCTATTTGTGAGCATTCGGATCTACTCTCTGTAATGTGGGAGAGGTAAAAAGAGGGTTGTGAAGGTTGGAGCTTCCTAATAAAAGCCTTTCCTAAGCCAATTTAGCCTGATCCGACCCAGTCACTCACTGTGAGGGCTTCATAGCACTTATATCATCTCTGTGTTGTTTGCTCATTGGCCGCCCATCTCCTGCACCAGCATGCAGCCTCAGTGAGAGCAGGGCTCTCTGGGGATCTCTGTTCTCCATCACTGATGGGTTCCCAGTGCCTAGAATGGCCAGGCCCAGAGTAGATGTTCAGTTCTCTGTCTTCCACTTCCTTGCAGTCCTTGCTCATGCTCTGGACTCACTCAGAAGTCCTCCTCCTTTCAGTGTGTGTGTTGTAAGTACTAGGATTATTCCATCTCTCAGCGATGGGCCTTTGGTCAGTTCAGTTCAGATTCATCCTTGAGCGCACTCATATTATCCTGTGGGTCACTCGCTGGTCAATGTGTTGAGAACTGGGCACATATTATAACTGAATCAATACTTTCTGATTGATTTTAGTCTTTCGAATGATTATTCTTTGTTGCTTTTTATTACTGAGAACAAATGAGATGCTTCTCTTTCATTCTAGAAATCCTTCCTGTTTGATAAACGGCCACTCAGTCCTGAGATTAATGCTTTTAAGCAAGAGGCATATTCCCAAAGTCTCCTAAAACAAGTGGATTGCAGACGGGGAAAGGATATAAAGCAGAGACAGAACAGAGAGTTGATGGATCGCCTGGAACAAGTGCAGCTCACAGAGGAGTGAGTCTAGCCAGACATGCCCTGAAGCATGAATTCAGAATGGTTATGTGACACTAATTTCCATGTGGGACCAAATCAGCATTGGTAGTTTCATTAGCACACCTGTAACCAACTGAGCAAACTAACCCAGCTAGCAGTTAGTATGGAACTTCATTAGAAAGATGAAGAAGCCGGTACTATCATAATTATGATCACAGCAATGATTGCTAGTTTATAATAACTTTAATTACAGGGTATCATTTTGTATTGTTTTGTGGTCACTAATCCTGGGAGATGGAGGAAGGGACGTATCTTAAAGAGGATTTATTCCCAGCTATTTTCAGGTGACTTCAAGGCAAAGCTGAGTTTTATAATAAATATGAAGAGTTGTCCCTTGGCACCTGAGGGCAGGAATATATGGAGGACCCAGGTGCAGTGGAACCAGGGACTAAAACGCGTGTAAAAAAAAAGCTTTCCAACTGCTCACACCCACAGCTTCTTAACTCACATGGTCTTTCTTCCAGCTCAACTGCTGAATTTCAGTCTCCATTCCAAATTTTCAGGAAAGAGAATCTGATTGGTGCTGCTTGGGTCATCTGAGGCTTGGGATGGGTCAGGGCCACAGAGTTCAAACGTGCCTGCAGGGGCCACACTTCCACTGCGGAGGTCAGGAGAGCAATTAAGGAGGCCACTGTGGTGTGAGAGAGGCTCCTAAAACAAGCAAGCAGCTGCTTTCTGTGACCAAAACATTAAGTTTCTATAAAATGCATATGTTCCATTATACACACTTTATGTCATGTGGAGGTTGCATATAATAGATTCATTCTTTTTTTCTTTTTTGGCTGCCCCACAGCATATAGAGTTCCCCTGCCAGGGATCAGACCTGAGCAATGCCAGATCCTTAACCCACTGTGCCAGGCCAGGGATCGAACCTGTGTCCCAGTGCTCCCAAGAAGCCACCGATCCCGTTGTGCCACAGTGGGAAGTCCTATAATCATTTTATAACAGGAAAGATCACTTTTCTGAAAAAGGAAGCTTACGATGAACTACTTTATAGAATGAATAGATACTTCCTGCTTTCCTTTCTAGATTTTTTTTTAAAGCATGGGGGCCCTGGGTGTGGGGGGGTGCTGTGAATGATGGGGGAGGAGGGGTGCCTGTGTTAATAGTGGTGCATTTGGCCAGTATGGTCATTTGCTTATACCTGCCTGTCTGTCCATGTCCAACACATTGTCCATTAGCCTATGGATTTGAATCACTCTCTTCTTAAAATGAAAGTTCCTAGAAGGAAATACCACTTTTTGCTTACCAGGCTCTTATCCCTATTAATACTTACCAAACATGTTTTGTTGATGTTAATCTGTATCACTGAAGACCCTGTAACAAACTGTGCCCCCACCTTTTCTCATTCTTGACTGTCAGACTTGCTGCACAAAGAGCCAAATATATAAAAGATAAGATGGAAGAAACACAGTGTTACAAGAGAGCTTTGGATGCACAGGTAAAGGGATAATTATTACTTTAAAAATTTGTAGTGCTGTAATTCTAAAAGAATGTATAAATCCTGTAGTGTTACGAATACCCTTCTGTATTACCTATTTGGTGGTTTTTGAGGCCCTGTTCCTTCCTCCGAGTTACTGGTTTTTGCTCTGTCACAGCCTTGTGCATAGTCTATTCCCTGGTATAATTATGACCTGCATTATGTGTGTCCCTGCTTCAGATAAAGAACAGATACCCCCAGCTGCCCATGTTTGAGCCAGACTCTTCTGAGCCCATCTTTGGGAAGAATGAGGGTGAGCTGATGATGGAAAGGCGAAAGCGAGAACAGAATTGCCTGAAGCACCAGCTGGAGGCAGCTGCTAACCACAAGAGGAAAGCCATCCTGCACCAGCTGGTGGACCAAAAGCGGGACTTGTTGATGCTTCAGAGGACACACAAAGAGTAAGACAGCCTGCATCTTTCCTCTTCCTCCTCCTCTTTTCCTCCCCTTCCCTCTCCTCGCTCCTTCCCTCCCCCATACATCATTAGAGAAGCAATAATAATAGTGAACACACTGAGGAGTTACTATGTGGAAAATATTGTTCTAAGCTTATTATATGCTTCTTCACATTCCATCCCTACAATTCTATGAAAAAAGTTCTTAAAAACAACTCTTTTTTAGACTATTATGTGTACATGTTTGTATAAGCATATTTATACATACATATAATGTAAGTGTAAGCAATAATTAATCCCAAATGCATTACTTCTCTAATTTTTAAAAAATTATTTATGGTCTTTATTATCGTTTGTTTGGATTTGGAATCTGTGAACAGGAATCAGTTGTGGGGGGAATTTTATAAGGTCTCCATAGATCTCAAAGTATGCATGCTGTTAGAAAACCTGCCATGAATATCTAAGTTTTAATATTCTTTTCCACTATGGTTTATTACAAGTACTGAATATAGTTCTTGTTTATCCTTTTTTTTTTAAGGGCTCCATCTGTGGCATATAGAGGTTCCCAGGCTAGGGGTCAAATCAGAGCTGTAGCTGCCAGCCTGCACCACAGCCACAGCCACACCAGATCCGAGCCGCATCTGCAACCTCCACCACAGCTCAGGGCAACACTGGATTCTTAATCCACTGAGTGAGGCCAGGGATCAAACCTGTGTCCTCGTGGATACTAGTCAGATTCATTTCTGCTGAGCCACGACGGAAACTGTTTTTCATCTGTTTCATATATAGTAGTTTGTATCTGCTAACCCTAAACTCTTAATTTATCCCTCCTCTACCCTCTTTCGCCTTTGGGAAACATACGTTACAAATAAACTCTCTTGATACAACTTCTCCCTCTAGGTACATTTCCATAGTTTTCTTTCCCTTTACGGGACACTGTCTGAAAGGGGTTGTCCACAGCAGCACTGTCCATTGGAAATACAATATGAGCCTCAAACATGCTGTCCTGCTCAAGTGGACACAGCATGAAACTCAAGCCCTTTCCCAACCAGCACTAAATCCCTTCTTCAGAGAATGTGAGCTGTGCCAACCGTTGCTGGTACAGGGATAGGCAGAGGAGGGCTTTATGCTGTATCAAGGCAAATACCTTTCAATTCAAACATCAGACACCCAGTTTTTTTTTTTTAAGTGCCTAATTGGTTACCCCAGTGGGGACTTTTGAAAAGTCCTGAACAGCCCTCAGCCTCGTAACAACTCCCTGGCTCCTTGTCTTCGCATTTCCCATGTTTCCTACTCTCCTTCCTCCATCCAGATTGCCAGTTTCTTCTTCGCAGATATTCAGCAATTCTCAGATCATTGATTATTAGAACTGTAATACCAATCAAAGTGCTTAGGAGTTCCCAGAGGGCTTCTCATCAAAGGAATCTCCTCTTTTAAGAAGGCACTTGTAAGAGCTCCCTGGTGGTGCAGAGGGTTAAGGATCCAGCATTGCCACTACTGCGGCCCTGGTTACAGGGTTCAGTCCCTGGCCTAGGAACTTCCACATGCTGTGTGCAGCCAAACAAACAAACAAACAAACAGAAGGCAGTTGTATTTATGAAAAGAAAAAAAAGTTATTAAAATTTTATAAATGGTCAGTAGGATGGTGCAAAGATCTGTCATGTTCTATACCAAGTAGGCTCAGACATGAATCTGTCGGATAGTTAGGTGATGATGGGAGGATATTGTGATAAGGGTGGAGTTAGTTGGGGTAGAAAGAGGTGAGAGTAAAAAACATGGCTTTTGGAGTCAGCAGATGTGGGACCGAGTCTTGCATCTGCTCAGGGCAATGTATACTTGTATGTCTACACTATTTGCTACAATACTGAAATATTTCCACACTTCTTGATAAATAGCTGTTGCCCCAAGCCCCACAAAGGCACCTCTGCTGCCCAAGCTGCTCCAGCTCCTCCCTGGGATCCCCACCCCACCTCTCCGTGACCTTTCACCTAATGGATGAATACCTGGGGTCTCCAAGACCACTTCCAGTCTCCATTCTGATTGATACGTGGTTCTGCCATTTTACTAGTTGTGTGGTGCTGGGTAGGTTATAGACCCCAAAGGGCATTGGTTGTCTTATTAGGGAGAATACTGGCATCTACCCCCAGGGTGGTTGAGTCAAAGACATTAGTTCTTATAAGGAGCTTCTGTTTCATAGCAAGCAGCTGCCCCTTGTGCTTCAGTGGCTCTGCTGCTCCCTGCTCGCTGCCGCATCTGGGTCTGGAACCCTCTGCATTTGTTGCAGAGATTATTGCAGCTTCCTGCTTTGCTCCTTGGCTTCTCTGGTTGCTCTCCTGAACTTGCAGTTAGGAGGGTTTAAACTTTGTCACTTTCAAGCTCTGTGACCTGATCAAATCACACATGGGGTCTTTAAGCTCTTTTTTCCTCATATGAAAAATAAGGGTAATCCCACCTGCCTGGCTATCCTTACTGAGGATTAAATGAGACAATGTATGTGAGAGCGTTTCTGGAAACTGCAGAGCTCTGAACAAATACAAACTGTGCTCTTTACTTGGTTATCTCTTTCATTGGAGCTCTGACCATAAACCTCCTTTTCTGTATGGATCAGAACCTTGTCTTCTGTTTCTATATCTTTTACTGATTGTTCCAGATTCTCTTATTTTTCTTTTCTTTTCCAACTTCCCTACCCTCTGGTCCATTTCAAAATGCGATTTTAGGTTTTCCTGTGGCAAACAGATGATCACTTTATTTCAGAGGGAATAATTTAATCCGTGTGATCCAGAAAGGCTGCTAAAGTATTATTTGTTTTGCCTTTTTTTTCTTTAAATTTTTATGCTTAAAAAATCAATTTGTGCTCATTAAAATAAGTCAGTTAGTGGAGAGATTTTTAAAAAGGCTAATAATCCCCCTCACCCCAACCAAGTGGTCAGTGTTAAGGTTAGCCTTCTACACTTTCCCCTGTTCTTTGCAAATATAGTCAAACTATATGAATATATATTTTTCCTTCTGTTTTTATAAATTAAAAAGAGGCCTATGAGATCTACATATTAGATCTGCATACCCAACCTTTCTTTAATCTAATAATATGTCATTAATTTGTACTTAGGTCAGTACATATATATGAAATTCATTATTTGAAAGCAGCACAATATCTATAATCCGTGTGATTATATAGTTTGACTTTTGCACCACTGATGAACATTCACTGTGCTTCTAGAAATTTTGCTATTACACTAAGCATTTTTCGTGTATATATATGAAACAAAAGCAATATATATAACCAATATACATATATATCTGTATATATGTGTCTATAAGGTTTACATATGTGTGTATATACACATGTATATATACACATGTATGTATGCACATACATATGTACACACAGTATATATAAACATATGTATATACACACGTATATACACACATGTATATACACACACACACAAAGATTCTTTTGTTTGTATTGAGTAAATTCCTAAAGTGAGACTGCTGCATCAGGTGTATGGCATATTTTAAATATTAATAGATACTGACACTTTGCTTTCTAAAAAGTTATAGCTATTTGCTTCCACCAGCTGCCATGTGACAATTCTAGTTGTTTCCCCTCTACCCACTTCATTTGCTTACTTGCTGGGCACTTACATTAAACTGAGTTTTAAACCTGTGCTTTAAAGAATAACATAACAATGGCCAAAAAGCATATGAAAGGATGCTCAACATGAGGAATCACTGGGGAAATACAAATCAAAACCACAGTGAGATAGCTGTTCATTAACAGTGGTTTCCATGCTCTGTGAAATGTGCGTGGGTGAGCTTTATTCAACCATCTGGCTGTCAGGCTGTCATTGTTTGCACTGTTTGAAATAGAGGTGGTTTAGCATTTAACTGTAAGTGTGCCTCTTTAAGATCAGAGGTGTTCCGTGACTTACTGAATATTTACTTATGTAAACCTGAGCCACAGGGATTCTCTACTCCAGTGAATAAAGATGGCAAAAAGGGAGTTTCCATCATGGCTGAGCAATTAACAAACCTGACCAGTATCCAAGAGGATGCAGGTTCAATCCCTGGCCTCGACCAGTGGGTTAAGGATATGGCGTTGCCGTGAGCTGTGGTGTAGGTCACAGACGGGGCTCGGATTCTGCATTGCTGTGGCTGTGGCGTAGGTCGGCAGCTGCAGCTCAGATTCAACCCCTAGCCTGGGAGCCTCCATGTCCCATGTTGCAGCTCTAAAAAGACAAAAAAAAAAAAAAAAAAGATGGCAAAAGGTAGGAAGATGAGATTCAAAGCACAGCTAAGTTTTATATTACACAATTTGATAATTTAATTCCAATAATATATAAACCCTGAAATGCCAAGGCTATGAAAGTCCGAATAGAGTAAGCAATCAGCAAATTGTTCATGTTTTCCCCTGCAAAACACTTATGTAGACTTGGGAAAGTCTTTTACTATGTAAGGTGTGTGTGTGTGTGTGTGTGTGTGTGTGTGTGTGTGACATTCACAGATAAGATGGGGTGTGTGTATGTGTGACATTCACAGATAAGATGGCTATCTTCTTGTTCCTACAGTTTTTTTTAAAGAAGGCATTTACACACTTGCAGAATAGTGTAATAAGATTTCATAAATTCAAAAATGAAATGTGCTATCATTTATCTTGGATTATAATATCTGTGGAGTTTGTTTTTTGTTTTTTGCTTTTTAGGGCCGCACCTGAGATGTATGCAGTTCCTTAACCTACTAAGTGAGGCCCGGGATTGAATCTATATCCTCATGGATATAGTCTGGTTTGTAACACACTGAGCAACAACGGGAACGCCCCTATCTGTGGTTTAATTGCCTTGTGAAATGTCTAAATCGAGAACAATTATAGAATTTTCTTTTTTTTTTTTAATTCATATGACTTTTTTTTTTTTCTTTTCTCCCACTGTACAGCATGGGGATCAAGTTTTCCTTACATGTATTCATTTTTCTTCCCCCACCCTTTGTTCTGTTGCAACATGAGTATCTAGACATAGTTCTCGATGCTACTCAGCAGGATCTCCTTGTAAATCTATTCTAAGTTGTATGTGTTAACTCCAAGCTCCCGATCCCTCCCACTCCCTCCCTCTCCCATCAGGCAGCCACAAGTCTACTCTCCAAGTCCATGATTTTCTTTCCTGTGGAGATGTTCATTTGTGCTGGATATTAGATTCCAGTTATAAGTGATATCATATGGTATTTGTCTTTGTCTTTCTGACTCATTTCACTCAGTATGAGATTCTCTAGTTCCATCCATGTTGCTGCAAATGGCATTATGTCATTCTTTTTTATGGCTGAGTAGTATTCCATTGTGTATATATATATATATATATATACCACATCTTCCTAATCCAATCGTCTGTTGATGGACACTTGGGTTGTTTCCATGTCTTGGCTATTGTGAATAGTGCTGCAATGAACATGTGGGTGCATGTTCTCTTTTAAGTAGAGTTTTGTCCGGATAGATGCCCAAGAGTGGGATTGTGGGGTCATATGGAAGTTCTATGTATAGATTTCTAAGGTATCTCCAAACTGTTCTCCATAGTG
This sequence comes from Sus scrofa, assembly GCF_054392235.1. Lineage (NCBI taxonomy): Eukaryota > Metazoa > Chordata > Mammalia > Artiodactyla > Suidae > Sus > Sus scrofa. Next base: position 20,296,239 of record NC_139391.1, read on the forward strand.
GCTGTACCAGTTTACATTCCCACCAACAGTGCGGGAGGGTTCCCTTTTCTCCACAATCCCTCCAGCATTTGTTATTTGTGGATTTATTAATGATGGCCATTCTGACTGGTGTGAGGTGGTATCTCATGGTAGTTTTGATTTGCATTTCTCTTATAATCGGCGATGCTGAGCATTTTTTCATGTGTTTGCTGGCCATCTGTATATCTTTCTTGGAGAACAGTCTATTCAGGTCTTTTGCCCATTTTTCCATTGATTGATTGGCTTTTTTGCTGTTGGGTTGTATAAATTGCTTATATATTCTAGAGATTAATCCCTTGTCTGTTGCATCATTTCACACTATTTTCTCCCATTCTGTAAGTTGTCTTTTTGTTTTCTTTTTGGTTTCCTTTGCTCTGCAAAAGCTTTTCAGTTTGATGAGGTCCCATGGGTTTATTTTTGCTCTTATTTCTATTGCTTTGGGAGACTGACCTGAGAAGATATTCATGATGTTGATGTCAGAGAGTGTTTTGCCTATGTTCTCTTCTAGGAGTTTGATGGTGTCCTGTCGTATATTTAAGTCTTTCAGCCATTTGGAGTTTATTTTCGTGCATGGTGTTAGGGTGTGTTCTAGTTTCATTGCTTTGCATGCAGCTGTCCAGGTTTCCCAGCCGTGCTTGCTGAATAGACTTTCTTTTTCCCATTTTATGTTCTTGCCTCCCTTGTCAAAGATTAATTGACCATAGGTGTCTTAGTTTATTTCTGGGTTCTCTATTCTGTTCCATTGGTCTGTCTGTTTTGATACCAGTACCACACTGTTTTGATGACTGTGGCTTTGTAATATTGCTTGAAGTCTGGGAGAGTTATGCCTCCTGCTTGTTTTTTGTTTCTCAGGATTGCTTTGGCAATTCTGGGTCTTTTGTGGTTCCACATAAATTTTTGGATTGTTTGTTCTAGTTCTGTGAAAAATGTCATGGGTAATTTGATAGGGATTGCATTGAATCTGTAGATTGCTTTGGGTAGTATGGCCATTTTTACAATATTAATTTTTCCAACCCAGGAGCATGGGATATCTTTCCATTTTTTTACATCTTTGATTTCTTTGATTAAAGTTTTATAGTTCTCAGCATACAGGTCCTTTACCTCCTTGGTCAGGTGTATTCCGAGGTATTTGATTTTGTGAGGTGCAATTTTAAAAGGTATTGTATTTTTGTATTCCTTTTCTAATATTTCATTGCTGGTATACAGAAACGCAACTGACTTCTGAATGTTAATCTTATATCCTGCTACTTTGCTTAATTTTTTTGATTGGTTCAGGTAGTTTTTGGGTTGAGTCCTTAGGGTTTTCTATGTATAGTATATGTCGTCTGCATACAGTGACGGTTTTATCTCTTCTCTTCCTATATGGATGCCTTTTATTTCTTTTGTTTGTCTATTGCTGTGGCTAGGACTTCCAAAACTATGTTGAAGAGCAGTAGTGAGAGTGGGCATCCCTGTCTTCTTCCAGATTTGAGTGAGAAGGCTTTCAGTTTTTCCCCATTGAGTATTATATTTGCTGTGGGTTTATCATAAATGGCTTTGGTTATGTTCAGGAATGTTCCCTCTATACCCACTTTGGCGAGGGTCTTGATCATGAATGGATGTTGGACTTTGTCAAATGCTTTTTCTGCATCTATTGAGATGATCATACGATTTTTGACTTTTCTTTTGTTAATGTGGTGTATGACGTTGATTGATTTGCGTATGTTGAACCATCCTTGTGAACCTGGGATGAACCCTACCTGTTCATGGTGTATAATTTTTTCGATATGTTGTTGGATTTGGTTGGATAAAATTTTGTTGAGAATTTTTGCATCTATATTCATCAAAGATATTGGCCGATAGTTTTCTTTTTTGGTGTTATCTTTGTCTGGTTTTGGAATTAGGGTGATGGTCTTTGGGAGTATTCCTTCTTCTTCAACCTTTTGAAAGAGTTTAAGGAGGATGGGCACCAGATTCTCTTTATATGTTTGATAGAATTCACCTGTGAAGCCATCTGGTCCTGGACTTTTATTTGTAGGGAGTGATTTTATGACCTCTTCAATTTCATTTCTAGTGATCGGTCTGTTCAGTTGGTCTGTTTCTACTTGATTCCGTTTTGGCAGGCTGTAAGATTCTAGAAAATTGTCCATTTCTTCCAGATTGTCAAACTTGTTGCCGTATAGTTGTTCATAGTATTCTCTTATGGTTTTTTGTATTTCTGCTATATCCATTGTGATTTTTCCTTTTTCATTTATAATTTTGGTTATTTGGGTTCTTTCTCTCCTCTTTTTAGTGAGTCTGGCCAGGGGGTTGTCAATTTTGTTTACCTTCTCAAAGAACTAGCTCTTGGTTTTATTAATTTTCTCTATTGTTTTTTGAGTCTCTATTTTATTGATTTCTTCTTTGATCTTTATAATTTCCTTCCTTCTGCTGACTTTAGGACTTTTTTGTTCTTTTTCTAATTCGTTTAGGTGGAGGGTTAAGTTGTCAATTTGGGATCTTTCTTCTTTTTTGAGAAAGGCCTGTATTGCTATAAATTTCCCTCTGATCACTGCTTTCGCAGCATCCCATAGATTTTGAGAGGTTGTGTCTTCATTATCATTTGTTTCAAGGTAGTTTTTAATTTCCTTCTTGACTTCCTCATTGACCCATTGGTTTTTCAGTAGCATGTTGTTTAGTCTCCATGGAGTAGGTTTTTTCTCATTTCTTTTCCCATGGTTGATTTCTAATTTCATGGCATTGTGGTCAGAGAAGATACTTGAGATAATTTCTATGCTCCTAAATTTGTTGAGGTTAGCTTTGTGTCCCAATATGTGGTCGATTCTTGAGAATGTCCCATGTGTATTTGAGAAGAATGTGTATTCTGATTTTTTTGTATGTAGTGTCCTGAAGATATCAATTAAGTCTTAACTTTTCTATTGTTTCCTTTAGGATCTCTGTTGCTTTATAGGTTTTCTGTCTAGAGGATCTGTCCATTCGTGTGAGTGGGGTATTAAAGTCTCCTACTATGATTGTATTCCCATCAATTTTTCCCTTTATGTCTGTTAATATTTGTTGTATGTATCTGGGTACTCCTATATTTGGGGCATATATGTTGATGGTAGTAACATCCTCTCCTTGGATGGACCCCTTAATCATTAAATAGTGTCCTTCTTTGTCTTTCTTTATGTCTTTTGTTTTAAAGTCTATTTTGTCTGATATGAGTATTGCAACTCCTGCTTTCCTGTCATGTCTATTGGCATGAAATATTTTTTCCCATCCCTTCACTTTCAATCTATATGTATCCTTTGTCCTAAGTTGAGTTTCTTGTAGGCAGCATATTGAAGGTTTTTGCCTTTTTATCCACTCAGCCACTCCATGGTCTTTTGACTGGAGCATTCAGTCCATTGACATTTAAGGTGATAATTGAGAGATGATTATTTATTGCCATTTTGAACCTCGTCTTCCAGTTGATTCTATGGTACTCCATTCTTCTTTTCTTTTTTTGGTTGGATGGTCTCCGGTTATTATCTGCTTGAGTGTTGTTTTTTTTGTTTTTGTTTTTTTTTTCATTTTTTGCGAATGCAATGTTTGGTTTTGGCTTGTGGTTGCCCTTTCTTTTAAGTATGCTAACTGCTTCCTATAATTGTGTGTTTTAGCCTGATGGTCCTGTAGGTTCAAACACTTCATTACTATACTAAAATTAAGAGAAACAAACAAACAAACAAAAGGGTCTATTTATTTCCTAACTTCCCTTGCCCACATTTTATGATTTTGATGACTCTTTTTTCTTTTTAATTTTATTTTGTTTGAAACATGTTCATGATTAAATCTGTATGTTGGCTTATTTGAGTGACTGCTCTCTGATTGTGGTTTCCTCAGTCCTATTTTTCCTTTTTTTTTTTTCCCCCTTCTTCCTCCCTTTCTTTCCTTCCTTTCTTTTTGGTTTAGAGAAGCCCTTTCAGTATTTCTTTTAGCCTGGGTTTTGTATTGCTGTATTCTTTTAGCTTTTGTTTGTTGGAAAAAAATTTTATTTCTCCTTCTATATTAAATGATATTCTTGCTGGATAGAGTATTCTAGGTTGCATATTTTTTCCTTTTAGCACTTTAAATATCTCTTGCCATTCCCTCCTGGCCTGTAGTGATTCTGTAGAGAAATCAGCTGCTAATCTTATGGGGGTTCCCTTGTAGGTAACATTCTGCTTTTCTTTTGCTGCCTTTAGGATCCTCTCTTTATCACTAACTTTTGCCATTTTTATTATGATGTGTCTTGGTGTGGGTCTATCTGGGTTCAAGTTGTTTGGGGCCCTCTGTGCTTCCTGTATCTTGAACTCAGTATCCTTTAGATTTGGGAAGTTTCCAGTGATAATTTCTTCAAATATATTTTCCATCCCCTTATCTTTTTCTACTCCTTCTGGAATTCCTATTATGCATAGATTGGCCCGCTTTATATTATCCCATAGGTCTCTTATATTGCTTTCCAGTTTTTTGATTCGGTTTTCTGTCTGTTGACCAGATTGAGTGATTTCCATTATTCTATCTTCCATATCACTGATTCGTTCTTCTGCATTATTCATTCTGGTTTTTACTGCCCTTAGTTCAGTTTGTATCTCTGCAAATGAATTTTCTAGTTTTTCTTGTCTCCTCCTTATATTTTCTAGTTCCTTTCTGAGAGTGTCTGTATTGCTGTTCATATCTTCTCTTAATTCCTTCAGTATTTTCACTATTTCTCTTTTGAACTCCAGGTATGTCAGACTGCAGAGATCTGTTTCATTGTTGACTGCTTTAGGTGAGTTCTCCTGTTGGTTTAACTGGGGGTGGTTTCTCAGCTTCTTCATCTTGCTTGTTGTTTTCCTTTTCCTGGTGCAGTTGCACTCTCCGTGGCTGGGCATTGTTTGCCTTGTCACTGCTGTGGAATGTTTCCTGAGGGCTGGTGTTGTTGGTCAGTCTTTTTTGAGGCAGTGTGGCTTTTCTGGAGTGTATGTGGGGCTAATAGGGTCTCTCTGAAGCAACGGAGGACTTCCTGAGGGCAGACAGGACTGGGAGGTCCACACCACGATGGGAGCAGATTTCACTTGGTCATGCAGAGCTTGCTCTGGTGTTTTTGGGCTGTGGGGCTCTTGCAGGGGGATGGTGGTGCTGGGCAGCTCTTCTGCAGGAGTGCAGCACCCCACAAGGGCTGGAGCAGCTATCTGGGTCACTGAAAACCCAAGAGTCTCTTCCCCAGGGCAGCCTGACTCAGGAGGACTGTCTGAGAATGTAGGCAGATGTTTTCACGGCCTGGCCAAGCTTGTTGTAGCTTTTTCTTGGCTGCAGGGGCTCCTGCATGGGGCTGGTGGTGCTGGGCAGCTATTCCACAGGAGTGTGGCACCCCCTGAGGGCTGGAGCAGCTGGCTAGGCCGCTGCAAACCCAAGAGGCATTTCTCCAGGGCAGCCTGACTCGCAAGGACTGTCTGAGAATTAGGCAGATCTCTTAAAGGCCTGGACAAGCTTGTTCTAGCTTTTCTGGGCTGTGGGGGCTCCTGCAGGGGGCTGGTGGTGCTGGGCAGCTGTTCTGCGGGAGTGCGGCAGCCCCCGAGGGCTGGAGTGGCTATATAGAATTTTTTTACACCACAAATACCATGAAATATTTAACAAGTACTTCTTTTAGACCATTCAAAAGATTAGAAAGGAAGAAAGTTGTCTATTCAGTATTAGATAAAACCATTAAGATGTGAAGATGATATGATGTAAAGGGGGAAAATAAAGAGAACTAGGACAGGCAAGAGAGAGAGAGAGAGGCTACCTCAAAATTATTAGGATGGCTATTAAAAAACAACAACAACAAATGAAAAAACAGGAGTTCCCATTGTGGCTTAGCAGATTAAGAACCTGATGTGGTCTCTGTGAGGATATGGGTTCAATTTCTGCCCTCAATCAGTGGGTTAAGGCCTGGGGTTGCCACAAGCTGCAGTGTAGGTTGCAGATGCTGCTCAGATCTGGTGTTGCTGTGGCTGTGGTGTGGGCCTGCAGCTGCAGCTCCAATTCAACCCCTAGCCTGGGTACCTCCATAGGTCACAGGGGCAGCCGTAAAAAGAAAGAAAAAAAAAAAAAAAACCACAGAAAATAATGTGTTGGAAAGGATGTGGGAAAATAGGAACACTGAATGATGTTGGTGGAAGTGCAAATTGGTATAACCACTATGGAAAACAGTGATGGTTCCTTAAAAATTAAAAGTAGAATTACCACATGATTCAATAATAAAGAGTCAAAAGCAGGATTTTTAAGAGGTATTTGCACATTTACGTTTATAGCAACATTATTCCCGTTAGCCAAGGAATGGCAGCCACCCAAATGTCCAACCACAGACGAATGGATAAACAAAATGTGGTATACACATACGGTGGAGTATTACTCAACCTTAAAAGAAAGATAGTTCTGGTATAGGCTACAACTTAGATGAACCTCGAGGACATTATGTTAAGCATTATGTTAAGTGAAATAAGCCTGTCAAAAAACTGTATGACTTCATTTATATAAAGTATTTAGATTAGTCTAATGCATAGAAATAAAGTACAATGGTGGTTGACAGGGATTAGGGGGAGTTGTCCTTTAATGGATTTAGAGTTTTAGTTTTGCAAGGTGAAAAGAGTTCAAGATATTGGTCACAAAATAATAGGAATATATTTAATACTATATATCTATACACTAAGAAATGGTTAAGATGGTTAATTTTGTGTTACATGATTTGTTTTTACTACAATTAAAAAAAATCAAAAAGATAAAAACAAGGTTATGAAGAAAATATAATAGGTACCATTCAGTCATTGAGCTCCCATTGTGATAGGTATTGGCACTTTCTATATATTATCTCATTTAATCTTTATAATGACCACACAATAGCTGTTGAATCAATGCTTATTTTTTAATCATAATTTTTAAATTTTAATTTAATTTTGATTGTCTTTTTAGGGCCACACCCAAGGCACATGGAGGTTCCCAGGCTAGGGGTCGAATTAGAGCTGTAGCTGCTGGCCTACACCACAGCTCACAGCAATGCTGGATCCTTAACCTGCTGAACGAGGCCAGGGATCGAACCTGCATCCCCATGGATGCTAGTCAGATTCATTTCCACTGAGCCAAGATGGGAACTCCTGTCCATGCTATTTTAGAATAAATGAATCACCACTAACCACATTACAGATTTTTTTAAATTACTCAAATGAATTTATCACATCTGTAGCTGTATAATGATCATAACAATCTGATTTCACAGGATTTCCATTCCACAGCCCAAGCACATCCCCCACCCCCCAAACTGTCTCCTCTGGAGACCATGTTTTTCAATGTCTGTGAGTCAGCATTTGTTCTGCAAAGAAGTTCAGTCTGTCCTTTTTTCAGATTCCTCATGTCAGTGAAAGCATTTGATGTTGGTGTCTCATTGTATGGCTGACTTCACTTAGCATGATAATTTCTAGGTCCATCCATGTTGCTAAAAATGCCGGTATTTCGTTCTTTTTAATGGCTGAATAATATTCCATTGTGTATATGTACCACATCTTCTTGATCCACTCCTCTGTTGATGGACATTTAGGTTGTTTCCATGTTTTGGCTATTGTAAGTAGTGCTGCAATGAACATCGGAGTACATGTGTCTTTGCGAGTTGTGGTTTTCTCATCGGCAGGTCTGACACCTAGTGGTGGTTGGTACCTGTAACACAAAGCTCTTCAGGGCAGGCAAACTAAATCAAGGGTGACAGTCAGTGAAGTGCCTTCTAGAGCTTAATAAGAATTGAGTATAAGAGTTTCAGTTTGACAAGAAGTAGACACATTTAAATCGAACCAGGTTCAAGGTGATTCACAACAGCAGTGGCTGTGTGTCTGGAGACCAGTAATAGAAACACTTGACACTGGAAATGCTGTGACACTGTATTTGGAGATATTATACTGCAGTCTTTGATGATGTGAGCTTTAACAAATACTTTTTTAAAACCTTCTTGATGTTAGATATTTTCTGGATTTCATTTTCTTTTGCCTCGTCATTATGTTTCACCTTCTAACCATTCCTTTGCACACCATCTACTTAGTCTTGTAAAATGCCTGTAGGAACTGGTGGCTGATAACTGACAGCTGAAAGGCTGGACTAAAGGAAAGAAACAAAATACAGGAAATCCATTTGAGATGAATCTTCAGATTAGTTTAATTAGCTTCAAAGGAAATCGATGGTTTTAAGCTGAATTTGTTAGTTGAAAAAAGGTTTTAATCATGTTAATTTAAGCCAGGATTGAAGATGAAAAGTCCTAGATGCATAAATTATTTGCTAGGAGTCTCACTCTGTTTTTACAGTGTTCATGCCTCTTGGTCTATTTCAAAGAGTAGTGAAGAACACCCTTCTCTTTAATTTAGCATAAAAGAAGCTCTTTTATACTCTTAAGGGGCTCTTAAGGTTGGTGCACACCCTTCCCAGTATTATGAATGGAATTAGACTGTTCTGTTCTCTCTAGGCACTTAGCAGACAGAAACGCTGAGCTGGAGCGAGTGAACAGAATCAACCAAAGCTTGCAGGACGACTGGGAAAGAAGTGCTGTGATGAAGAAGCAGCGGGACTTGGAGGAGAAGGCTTTTGAGCGGTAAAGTCGTACCTGAAGTTTTGTTCGTGAAGAAAGTCCCCGCTCTCTTTAGTCCCCTCTAATCCTTAGATGGCAGACGAGTTTTAAGTGTCTAATTTAGTTTATTAGTGTTGGCTGCCTAGAGAACTTGGTGGAGAAAAGAATTCTGGGTTCGGTGGGAAATACTGCTATGATATGCTACACATGTCTGTTGTGGCTGTGAGATGAGAATGCTGCATTGTATGTTATGTTTGCCATCTCTGACCTAATCCTTGCCTCATGTAGTAACTTTGTTTTGTGGCAGCAAGGGAGGCCTGGAGCGGGTGGAGGGGGTAGGAATTCTCTTTGGGAATAGCTAGTTGGAAATGGAAGAGATCATTTCCATCTCAACACATCTAAGGCTTTGGGAATGGTCACCTAAGAGCAGAGGCAGGGGCTGAGGGTAAGATTGGCAGTTGGAAAAGTGAGAAACCCAAGAATATCTTCCGGAAATGTATTATCATATCCCTGTTCACTCTCCCCAGCTGCTATTTACCATCTAGAATTGGGGAACCTAGGAGTTCCCATCATAGCTCAGCAGTTAACAAACACGACTAGTATCCATGAGTATGTGGGTTTGATTCCTGGCCTCGCTCGGGGGGTTAAGGATTCGGTGTTGCTGTGAACCATGGTGTAGGCTGGCAGCTGCAGCTCTGATTTGACCCCTAGCCTGAGAACTTCCATATGCTATGGGTGCAGCCCTAAAAAGCAAATAAATATATAAAATAATAGAACTAGGGAATCTAGATGCTTTTGAGAATTAACATTAACTTTGGAGAGGCAGCTAATCTTTTTCTTATTTGTAAGATGGGGAAAGTAAATATTTGCCTGGCTTGGCTAACATAGGAGTTTTGAGAATCAAATAAAGAGACAAAAGTATTACACTTAAAAAAAGTAAAATGCTTTACAGATGTAAGGTATGATTTAATAGAATGGTAAAAACGTAAAGAAACTGACCAAGCCTATTTATTAAAACATGAGTATACCAAAATATTTAAATGGCCAATTATCAATTAATTACTATCACAGAAAAAATTGTTACAATGGCTCTTGATCTGTAACTCTCCTTTTTACATTTTAAGGCTGTTCTCACCTGCCTTTCTAACAGGTAGAACCCATATTTTGACAAGGAAAGTGTGAGGGATGACAGGGAAAATAGGTTCCCAGGGAGAAGTGGGGTTGTTTGGCCTAGAGGAGAGGAAGGTAAAGGGAAGTTGGGCATTTCAAACCATTTTTTCGATGTTGTGGGAAAGCAGGTTAAAGCCAATGAGACTAGCACCAGGGAGATTTTAGTTGGATTTTGGAGGAAACCTTGGCAAGTGATGTGACATTACCTTGAGTGGCAGGATAACCCAGCTGCTCCACAGACATGGCAGAGCAGACCTTTCCCCTGAAGACCTAGGCCAAGTTGTGGGCAGGGACTCAAGTGGACAGCAGGTAGGAAGGAGGAATTGGTTGGTGTAATAAACAAAAGTAAAACCAAGGGTCATGTGTGCAGTTAGCTCTTGACACTCCGCCCCACTGCCCAGGCAAGCCAGGTAGGTCTTCCCCTGCAAGACTGTCCTTTTTCCTGTGAAGGCTGTCATTGATACTCTTCTTTGCAGAGTTCCACCCAAGTAGAAAAATTTTTTTTTGTCCCTTCAGGGCCACACCCGAGGCATATGGAAGTTCCCAGGCTAGGGGTCTAATCAGAGCTGGCCTACACCACAGCCACAGCAAAGTGGGATCCAAGCCATATCTGTGACCTACACCACAGCTCAAGGCAAAGCTGGATCCTTAACCCACTGAGCGAGGCCAGAGATGGAACCGTGTCCTCATGGATACTAGTCGGGTTCCTAACCGCTGAGTCACATTGGAAGTCCCCATGTAGAAATTTTGATAGCATAGGGCAACACATAAGGAACTGTCCTGCATGATCAAGAAAGATCATTGACGTAGAAAGCCAGTCACTGCCAGCCCTTCGTCCCTGCTACTAGCTGCTTTCATCCTCTTTCTCTTCATCTCCACTTCCTCAACTGCCCTTAACTCTCCAGAGGCCCCTGGCCCCCTGGGACTTTTCACTGCAAGTCTACTCCTCACTCTCTGCTGGGAATGTTAACTGTTAACCAGCAGCTTGATAGCTTGATCTCCCTCAAATGCTGTCTCCTGGAAGTGGGACAGGTAAAGGCACATCCACGTGACAAAGCAGCAGATAGAGGCTTTGCTGTCTCTTCGCTGAAGGCTATGTGACCGTGGGCGAGTCCTGTGTTCTCTGAAGGTTTAGGTGGGTGTGGGGAGAGGGCTGGGGTCAAACTGTTGTCAAGGCCCCATCCAGAGCACTTTACTCACTGGGTAACAAGGTGAAGCAGAAGCAGGAGAGGCGAGGCCGGGGTGCGCCACAGGTAGCAGCGTGGAGGGGAGATACAGTGGCTGGGCGAACACAGGTGGGCCTGTGCTCCGGAGGGTGGGCACTGGCTATTCCTTTTCTTGCGTATCCCTTCCTCTGCACCAGCTTGCAGGCTAGGCCTCCAGCAAGGATTCAGGGGACGCTGGCCAAGGACGGTTTTTCCTGTCTCTCCACAGGGCTTCGGACAAGCTCTTCCTCCTGGACCAGTGCGAGAAGTATCGGCGCTGCAGGCAGTGCCAGAGGCGCACCTCCAACGTGGGCGAGAGCAACCTGTGGCCCTTGAACAAGTACATGCATGGCTCCCGGCTCTTTCTATAAAACCAAAGTTTGGGCCTGCGTTTCCTGGGGAAAGTTTTTCTTTTTAAACTGTTTAGGGGGGATGGTGAAACGACATATTTGCACTTTAGAGGAAACAAAATATATTGTACCATTTTGGTGCTTTCAGATGTGGATTGAATTCACATTGATGGGGTCTCCCCTTCTGTCTTCCTCCTGTTTCTCCCCCACCGCAACCCTGCAGCTGCTAGGCAATGGATTCTGGCTGAGGGGGTGCTGCTGACCCAGCCCTGTGTGCTGATGTGTAAGAAACTTATGTTTTCCTCACCTGTAATGAATAGTGTCATAATATGTACCTTCTACGTGCTTGTGCACAACAAATCATAATGGTAAATTTTATCACCGCTCCCCCAGCCCTAGATTTTTCCAGAGGACAGTATGTGTGACCCAACCATAGGTAGGTTAAGCTATTTGCCTCACGTGGTCTGAGCATGTTGTCTGTCTAGTTGATGACACACCTGGGACTTGTTGGGACCTTGGGGGTATTGTTCCCTTGGGGATCTTCCAACCAGCAATCCTGCCATCTAGCCATTTCTGCACCATGATATTGTCGGGATAAGTGTGTGCTGGAAGGGGAGCCTGGCAAGGTCCACCTTCTTCTCTCATTGCTTCTCCTGAATCCATTTTAAGCAGTACTGCTGTGGAAGAGAATGGCTTCCCATTAAGGATTTTCAGTTAAGGCTATGTGTTCCCAATCCAAACTTTCTTCATCTTCACCCCTTGTCTTTCCTCTCCCTGCCCTGCCCCCTCAGGTGAAACCATTCACAGAGTGAGGTCCAGATTCTGAAATATAAAAAACCCGGGAAGAAAGTCCCTTTTAGACTCTGCTTTCTGTCTGCCACATCTTTCCCAGAAAATGGGGAAAAGTCTATATGGAGAGACATCCAAAACATTGTTTTTCCCTACTCCAAATATAAAATAGGAAGGTTTTGAGCCCTGAATAGTTAAGGGAAAAATACTTACTCAAATTGATATTGAGCAAATTTTGTTGTCAATGTTCTCTTTTACTATGGAACTAAGTATGATCTCTGCTGACTGGTACTTTCTAGAACACTTCCCCCATGCTTCCTACACTGCCATTTCCTTCCATTTCCTCAGAAGTCCCCTCCAAGCAGAAAGTCCAGTCATCACCAACCAATATTTAAAACAACAGCCATTCCCTGGAACTGCTCAACTTACTTGAAATCCATTCCTGTCATACCCTTGGAGTAATACATAGTAAGTAGCTAAAATATTGTTGCATTAATATATTTTTTTTAAATGTAGACTGCTTTATTAAAGAAAAAAGTCTTTAGGCAATTTTGATATGCCTAGGTGAAAGAGTGAATGTAGTAGACACGTTCACTGTAGTAACTGAACTTACTATTATTTACTACCATGGGTAGAGATACTGAGTTGGACTGTGTGCCAAGCACCAGGCCAGGGACCTGGAGGTTAAGACCTCGTCAGTCCCTTCCTGCCTTTGGAGCACTCATTGTGTAGTGCAGAAGGTAGATGTGACTGGAAAATCTTTGTATAACAAGGTAATCTAATAGCAGTGTGCACTGCTTCTTATGGAAGAGCAAGCTGGGGCCCTTGCAGTCAGGATAGCCTGACAGGGAAAGCTTTTGGAAGAGATGAGGCCTAATCTGAATTTTTAAGGATCAACAGGAAATAGCTAGATGTCGAGTGACAAGGGGTCATGGCAACTGACGTCAAGGCCCTGGGATCCTGTCTATTGGAGACAAGTTGGAGATACGGTTATGTGAGTTTGGTTATAAAACCTGATTTAAAAAAAATAAAATTTTAAGAATTAAATTTTATTATAGTCCTTCATTAAAACAGCTGATCTCCTACAATAAAGAATGCAACATCTTTTTTTTTTTGAGCATGTCTTCATAATTTGGTATCTTTTTCATTGATTTTCTCATATCATTTTAGTCCAGCCCTGTTAGTAGGCCAGACTCAATTAGAATGTCTTTTTCTAAATGTATTTGAATTGCTGTCATCAAGTTCTATCATTTCTGGAACTATGGCACTTCCAAGCTAGCTTATCCCAATTTCAGTGGTTTTTAATGTTTTAGATAAGTTGTTGACTCTTGAGAATCTGATGAAAAATACAGACTCTTTCCTAAAAATATGTGCATTTTCATATACAACATTTTGCATGCAGTTAGAGGTTCCCTATACTTCTTGGACCACAAGTTAAGAACTCCTGCTCTAGATGGCTTTCCTTCAATGTTATTATAAGCTCAAGCTATCAAAAGTGAGGAAAGTCACAGCAATCAGACAAAGGAAATAAAAGGTATATATAGAAAACCCTAAGGACTCAACCTAAAAACTACCTGAACTGATCAAAAAATTAAGCAAAGTAGCAGGATATAAGATTAACATTCAGAAATCAGTCACATTTCTGTATACTAACAATGAAATATTGGAAAAGGAATACAAAAATACAATACCTTTTAAAATTACATCCCAAAAAATCAAATACCTGGGAATAAACCTGACCAAGGAGATAAAAGATTTGTATACTGAGAACTATAAAACATTGATCAAGGAAATTAAAGAGGATTCAAAGAAATGGAAAGATATTCCATGCTCCTGAGTTGGAAAAATATTGTAAAAATGGCCATACTAGCCAAAGCAATCTATAGATTCAATGCAATCCCTTTCAAATTACCCATGACATTTTTCACAGAACTAGAACAAACAATCCAAAAATTTATATGGAACCACAGAAGGCCCAGAATTACGAAAGCAATCCTGAGGAGCAAAAACCAAGCAGGAGGCATAACTCTACCAGACTTCAGGCAGTATTATAAAGCCACAGTCATCAAAACGGTATGGTACTGGTACCAAAACAGACATACAGACCAATGGAACAGAATAGAGAACCCAGAAATAAACTAAGACACCTATGGTCAATTAATTTTTTTGACAAAGGAGGCAAGAACATAAAATGGGAAAAAGACAGTCTTTTCAGCAAGTATTGCTGGGAAAACTGGGCAGCTGCATGTAAATCAATGAAATTAGAACACACCCTCACACCATGCATGAAAATAAACTCAAAATGGCTGAAAGACTTAAATATAAGACCAGACACCATCAAACTCCTAGAAAAGAACATAGGCAAAACATTCTGTGATATCAACCTTATGAATGTTTTCTCAGGTCAGTCTCCCAAGGCAACAGAAATAAAAGCAAAAATAAACCAATGGGGCCTAATCAAACTGACAAGCTTTTGCACAGCAAAGGAAACCATAAAAAACCCAAAAAGACAACTTACAGAATGGGAGAAACTAGTTTCAAATGATGCAACAGATAAGGGCTTAATCTCTAAAATATACAAACAACTTATACAATTCAACAGCAAAAAAGCCAACAACCCAGTGGAAAATGGGCAAAAGACCTGAATAGATAGTTCTTCAAAAAAAGATATATAGATGGCCAATAAGCACATGTAAAAATGTTCAACATCACTGATTATTAGAGAAATGCAAATCAAAACTACCATGAGCTATCACCTCACACCAGTCAGAATGGCCATCATTAGTAAGTCCACAAATAAAATGCTGGAGAGGGTGTGGAGAAATGGGAACCCTCCTGCACTGTTGGTGGGAATGTAAATTGGTACAACCACCATGGAAAACAGTATGGAGGTAACTTAGAAAACTTGGAGTTCCCGTCATGGCTCAGTGGTTAACGAATCCGACTAGGAACCATGAGGTTTCAGGTTTGATCCTTGGCCTTGCTCAGTGGGTTAAGGATCCATCGTTGCCATGAGCTGTGGTGTAGGTTGCAGACGTGGCTCTGATCCTGAGTTGCTGTGGCTCTGGCGTAGGCCAGCAGCTACAGCTCTGATTAGACCCCTAGCCTGGGAACCTCCATATGCTGCAGAAGCAGCCCAAGAATTGGCAAAAAGACAAAAAAAAAAAAAAAAAAAAAAAAGAAAACTATACATAGAACTACCATATGACCCAGCAATCCCACTCTTGGGCATATATCCAGAAAAACTTTCCCTGAAAAAGACACACGCACCCACATGTTCATTGTGGCACTATTCACAACAGCCAAGACATGGAAACAACCTAAATGTCCATTGACAGGTGACTGGATTAAGAAGATGTGGTATACATACACAATGGAATACTACTCAGCCATAGAAAAAGAACAAAATAATGCCATTTGCAGCAACATGTATGGAACTAAACTCTAATACTAAGTGAAGTAAGTCAGAAAGAGAAAGACAAGTAGCATATGATATCACTTATATCTGGAATCTAGTATCTGGCACAAATGAACTTTTCCACAGAAAAGAAAATGGACTTGGAGAACAGATTTGTGGCTGCCAAGGGGCAGGAGGAGGGAGTGGGATGGATTGGGAATTTGGGGTTAATAGATGTGAACTACTGCCTTAGGAATGGATAAGCAATGAGATCCTGCTGTATAGCACTGGGAACTATGTCTAGTCATTTATGATGGAGCACAATAATGTTAGAAAAAAGAATGCATACATGTATCTGTAATTGGGTCACCTTGCTGTATAGTAGAAAATTGACAGAACACTGTAAACAAGTTATAATGGAAAAAATAAAAATCATTATAAATAAAAAAATAGAAAAAAATGTGAGGAAAGTGAAGGACTTTACTTTTGAAAATGTCCTTTCAGTTCTAGAGAACTATGTTTATTTTTGCCTTCCTCTTTGACTCTTCATAAAAATAGTGAGATCAGAGTTGGAATGCTGTTAGAAACCACATACTCCAGTATTTTTCAAAAGTTTTGGAGTAATACTCAGTAAAAGCAACACATTTCATATTGAAGCACAGAACCTGTGCCCACACATACAATTGAGAAGTTTTACAGGGCTGTTACTCCATCCATTTGCAATGCATTTTTTTTTTTTCTTGCCACACCTCTGGCATGCCAAAGTTCCTGGGCCAGGGATCCAATCCACACCATAGCAGCAACGTGAGCCAGAGCAGCAACAATGCCTGCCAGATCCTTAACCACTAGGCCACCAGGGAATTCCCTGCAATGGCATTATGATAATTTTTATTTTATTTCGTTAAAAAATTCTGATTAGACTGAACAAAACTAATTTCATAATCCACTAGTGTAGATAGATAATTTTTCAGGTTGATAAACAATTCATCCCTCTCAGAGTACTTGGTAGTTTGCTGGATTCATTAACAGTTAAGACGGTATTATAACCGTATTCAACCAGGAGGTTGAGGAATGTTTGGGTCCTGTCTTGTAATGAGATGGCTTTCTTTTGAGGTATCCCAAGAAACTCAGGTAACTATTTATACTACCTTGTTAAAATATCCTGGAGAATGTTTTTTTGTTTTGTTTTGTGTTTGTGTTTTTTAGGGCCACATCTACAGCATATGGAAGTTCCCAAGCTAGGGATCAAATCAGAGCTGCAGCTGCCAGCCTACACCACAGCCACAGCAATGGGGGATCTAAGCTGCATCTGCAGCCCACACCACAGTCTGCAGCAATGCTGGATCTTTAAACCACTGAGTGAGCTCAGGGATCAAACTGAATCCTCACGGAGCTGTCAGGTCTTTAACCCAGTGAGCCTCAACAGGAACTCCCTGTATGTAGTCTTGGGGCATACCAGGGAGGAGGACAAAGGGGGGAGGTTTTTCCTTTATAGTCAGCTCAGAGGGGACCCTTTTCCTGCTTCTCTGGCTAGAAAGAGGGGATTTCCCTTGAGTTTATGCGCTCTGTGTAGTTCTGGATATTAGATTGACCTCAGATCAAACCAGAAGACGAATCAGTTCACCAGCAGATTCATCACTGTGCTAGTCATTCTTCAGGTTTTGACTTACACAATCCCCCTGTTACTGTTTACTTTTCAGAGTCCTCAGGTAGTTGCTTTTTATATTCTGTTCAGTTATAATCAGAGAGAAATACTGTACTCCATCTTGGCCAGCACCAGAGTGTTTTATTTTGCTTTTGAGTATCAGGTGGCACTCCAGTCCTTTCATTTATATTTTATTAGAATAGTGCTTTAACAGGGAGTTCCCTGGGGCCTATCAGTTAAGGATCCAGTGTTGTGACTGCTGTGGCGCAGGTTTGATCCCTGACTTGGGAATTTCTGTATGCTGCAGGTGTGGCCAAAAAAAAAAAAGCTTTAGCAGAGATCAAATAGTAATAACTTAACCAAGACAGAACTGCAATTTTCTCTCAAGAAATAATCTAGAAATAGGTAGTCCAAAATACAAGGGTGGCTCTACTAGCTTCTGTGGTTTCCACTGCTGGGTTAAGGCAGCTGCTTCAGTTACCAACTCCTAACTAGCAAGTAGGGAAAAAAAGCCAGGAGAGCAACTATGCATGTTGTTTTAAGGAGTATAACCTGGAAGTGGTACCATTATTTCTGTCCATGTCTCATTGGCTACAATTTAATCACATGGCCACACTGTGCTGCAAAGGAGTTTGGGAAATGAAGTCTCCAGCTTGGTGGCCATGTGTCGAGTAAAATAACCAGCAAATGCTAGTACTAAATATGGGGGAAATGGATCGTAGTAGACAACTGCCAGTCTGCCATACCCTAAAATTCTGGGGGGAAGAACCTAATACCTAACAAGCCTTGCTAAAATATTTTAAAAAATCTTTTAAAAATGTAAAGCTGCAAAAAAAGAAAAGTCTCTAGAAGCAAACACAAAGTGGGAGCAAGAATTCAGGGAAGCAAGCATCAGCTAATTACCTAGACCTAAGTCCTTTAAATTAATGCTAGGGATAAAATTTTTGAAATAATTTCAAACCTACAAGAAAGATTCAAGAATGGTAAAAATACCATTCCATCCATCACCAGAACTAAGAGCCAGTTGCTAACCTATGTCCTATCACTTCTGAATACTTTAGAGCATTTTACCTTACAAATAAGAATATTCTCATAAAACCAAATATAACCACCAAAATCAGAAAGTTAACATTGAGTCATTATTACCATACAATCTAAAGACTCAATTAAAATTTTGCCAGCTGTCCCAGTCATGTCCTTGTAAGCAAAATGATCTAATCTATGACTGTGTATAACACTGACCTGCCATTATTTCCTCATCTTCTTTAACCTGGAGCAGTCCCAGCTGTTACTTGACTTTCATGGCTGACACTTTTGAAATTTTTATTCCTTCCATTGGATTTGTTTGATTTTTTTCCTCATGCTAAAATCCTAGTAATGAATTTTTTTTATCAGAAATATCACAGATGTGATACTATGTTCCTGGCACTCCATTCTATCAGGTGGTACCCAGTTTAGTTTGTCCCAATACTGTCATGTTAACTTTGATCATTTGATTAAGTGATGCCTGCCAGGTTTACCACTATTACTTCTTTTCCTTCTTTAGTAACTAACTGGTATTTTGTGGCAGGTACTTTTGAAAGTAAGTAAATATCCCATTCCTTTATTTCACCACTAGTTTTTAGCATCTATTGATGTTTCTTTGCTAAATGCATAATTATAATGATGACTGATAAATACAGATTTTTCTAATTCGACCATTGTTGCTACATTTATTATCTGGCATTCTACTATAAGGCAAAGTGTTTGCTTCTATTTATTTATTTATATCAATATAGACTTAAGGATTTTTATTTTATTCAGTGACTAACAACCCATTCTATTACTGATATAAAATCATGACCAGTAGGAGCCCTTAAGCTGGCTTCTATGTTTTTTTGTTTTGTTTTAAATAATTAAAAAAAAAATCTCAGAATGGTTTTAGGGAGTTCTTTGTATACTCCTCCCCCAATTCTCTCCATTGTTAATATCTTCAATTTCTATGATACATTAGTCATAACTAAGGAATCAACATTGATACTTTATCATTAATTAAATTCACTTTATTCAGATTTCACTAGTTTTTCCTTAACGTCCTTTTGCTGTTCCAAGATCCCATTCGGGATAACGCATTTCACTAGTTGTCAGGTCTCTTTAGCCTCCTCTGGTATGTGCTCTTTTTGGTCTGTGTTCTTTTGTCATATTCCTATCGTTTTCTGAACACTTCCATAACTTCCTATCATAACAAGATGTTCCCAGCTTCTCATGTTTTTTCTGCCCTACCTCTGCAGTCCGCCTTTCCCCAAGGAGACTTGGTTCCTTTTAATGGAGAATGGTAGTAAGAAACCATGATCTAAATGCTAGTTGTTCTTATTGCTATTGGGATGCCATTGCTTCAGGCCCTCTTTGCTCTTGGTAGATGAAGCTGAGGAATTCATTCATTCTCCCTCTCTCTCACACACACATCTATATTTCTATATCTATATAATGGAATGCTAAGTGCACACTGATACAACCAATTCCAACCACAAATCCTACAGCTCACTGTTCTTTTTTCCCTTTCCGTATTTGTAACTCCTGTCTGACAGAAGTCTAATTGCCATTATTTTCAATGTATTACTGGATAAACCTTTATGCAATCTCTGATTGCCACTGCTATTCCCCTATGCATATGTCCTCTGCATCCTGCTTAGGCTCTGACAGCCCACACTAGGCTGCTACGCCTACCCCCACCCTTGCTTGAATGTCTTCCGCACCCGCTCCACCAGACTCCAATATCTTTTGCATCCCCACCTACTGCAGAGACAACTACCTTTTTCTTGTCCACGTAGTAGACCAAGTTATTGAAGAAATGAAGGAAGAAGGGCAAAGAGGGAAGGGAGGCAGGAAGAGGAAAGTAGGAAGAAATAGGGCTTTATCATTATGGGCCACGCATAGGTAAAGAAACAAAGCCTAGACATTTTATAAAATTCTAAAGCTAATAGAGAGTAAAACTGAGGACAAGAAATATCTTCAAAAGGCTGCAAAAATAAATGTCAAGGTAGAATTGTGTACTCAGCAAGACTATTAGAAATGAAAACAAAAGAATTTTAGAAAAAAATGCTTATTAGTAATGAGATCCTGCTGTATAGCACCGGGAACTATATGAAGTGACTTATGATGGCGCATGATGGAGGATAATGTGAAGAAAGAACGTATGTATGTATGTGTGACTGGGTCACTTTGCTGTACAGTACAAAATTGACAGAACGCTGTAAACCAGATATAATGGAAAAAATAAAAGCCATTTTTTAAAAAAAAGCTTATTTAAAAAGCCCAAAGAAAAACCCCAAATTTCTCCCAACAACATGTATTTTTTTCGATAGAGAATGCATATATTCAAGGTTATATAAAATATTATCTAAGTTAATCATATACTGGAAGCTAAAAAAACCTTCAAAAGATACTCTTACATAAAGAAGAATAATCTTAGAAGGGTTGAGCTACAAGAAGAAATAACAAATACACTGATGACACATTGGACAAATGTAAACACTGAATTTTACAAACAGTGTAACTTGTGGGGTTAAAAAATGTTTGACAATGTTAATAGTTAAAGCATGCTGAGTTCCTTCAAGAGGTGGGAAAAGATTTTGAATGTTTGATTTTTTTCTAAGCCACATACTAAGAAAATAGAAATAAGGTATATAATAGGGAGAATGAGACTCCAGAGCCAGAATTCCAGGATTCAAATCTCAGCCTTGTCATTTACTAGCTATGTGGCCTTGGGCAAATAACTTTTCTGTGCCCAGGGTTTTTTAAGAAACTTTTTTTAAAAAAAATCAGAACAATAAAAATACTAGTATCTAATTCACTGGGTTGTAGCAAATGTTATGTAAAGCCATTTAGATTTAGAACAGTGTCTAAAATGTAATTACTGCTAAGTTTTTTTTTTTGTTTTTTTTGTTTTTGTTTTTTTGTTTTTTTTTGGTCTTTTGTCTTTTGGGCTCTTCTAGGGCTGCTCCTGCGCGGCATTTGGAGGTTCCCAGGCTAGGGGTCTAATCAGAGCCTAAGCCAGGGCCACAGCAACGCGGTATCTGAGCTGGTTCTGCAACCTACACCACAGGTCAGGGCAACACTGGATCCTTAACCCACTGAGCAAGGCCACGGATTGAACCCGCAATCTCATGGTTCCTAGTTGGATTCGTTAACCACTGAGGCACTACAGGAGTTCCACTGCTAAGAAGTTTTAACCACAAGTACAAACTAATGAAACAGCGGAGGAAAATACGGATTTAGGGGAGGAAAAACCTAAATCCAAAAGAAATTTTTAAAATAATAAAAAAACAGAAATACGTCAAACGGCAAAAAGAACAAAAACAAATGCAACGACAGTAATAACAGCATTGTAATGTAAAACAAAATATTGTAAAAAAAATGTTTATGGACTAAGTTCTTCCGTTTAAAAGATAAAGCTTGTAAGACTGGATTAAAAAAAAAAAAAGCCTTAAATGACATAATTAAAACATGAAGCCAATGGAAGAAGATACAACAAGAGTCAAACGACGAGATTCCTCTTCCACTACCTGCCCTCCCCGCCCGTCTTGGTCCACCCTCTTCCAGGCTTCGTCCCCGACCCTCTCTCCACCCCAGGGTCCCGCTTCAGTCTCTTTTTACTTTCTAGAGTGAGCCCGGGAGGCAAGGACGCTTAAGCTGCCGCCCTTCTCCCAACACCTACCTTCTCTCTCCCGCGACGGCCGTGGTGACGTCGGTGGGGGGGCGGGCCTTATGCTTAAGTGCGTAAGTTCTTGACCCGCCCCGCCGCGATTGGTGAAGAGGCGCGCACGTCACACCGCCTATAAAAGGGAGGGCTTGTGACGCAAGAGCTCCCGGGCACGCGCCCATTGGCTCTCTCGAGGCCGAGCTCTGCAGAGCTCTGTGTTCCGCCGCCGCCGCCGCCGCCCCGCGACGACCAGTACTGCTTTCTCTTCTGCAGCCGACGCCCCGCTGCCGCCTGTGTCGCCGCCGCGGGACCGGCTGTATGATTAGGCCACAGTCTTTAATGAGTAAACTAAATCCTTCCTGTGGTGTTCTTGGTCACGCATTTATGGAGTTTTTGAAGGGCCCCGGAGACTACTGCCAGGCACAGCACGACCTTTATGAGGACAAGTGAACTGTAGAAATTCATTACTACTCCACCAGGAAGCCCCCATAGGTACGCTCCTCCTGGACACAGACGTGTGGGATTGAAATCAGAGCATTTTGCAAGAATTCCGACCTGGATGGGGTAAACCTCGGTGCTCTTCCTTTCCATTGACTCAGAATTGCTGAACTGAAGGATGGCTTCTTGTTAAGAGGGTTATTTCATTTCCTCTTACTCCCAACTTCATATCCAAGGCATTGAGAATTTCGAGTGGGGCATATTGGAGTAGACTTCAGTTTCTTTACATTTCTCCATTCAAAAGTTAAAGTTTTTTCCCCTGTAATCCTATCGAATGTTTTTTTAACGAAATTAACATGGCTCCACTGAACCGCCCAGCCCCTGTTGAAGTCACATACAGGAACATGAGATTTCTTATTACACACAATCCAACCAGTGCAACCTTAAACAGGTTTATAGAGGATCTTAAGAAATACGGAGTTACCACAATAGTAAGAGTATGTGAAGCAACTTACGACACTGCTCTTGTGGAGAAAGAAGGCATCCAGGTTCTGGATTGGCCTTTTGATGATGGTTCATCACCGTCTAACCAGATCGTTGATGATTGGTTAAGTCTTGTAAATGTTAAATTTCGTGAAGAACCAGGTTGCTGCATTGCTGTTCACTGTGTTGCAGGCCTTGGGAGAACTCCAGTGCTTGTTGCCCTGGCACTAATTGAAGGTGGAATGAAAAATGAAGAGGCAGTACAGTTTATAAGACAAAAGCGGCGCGGAGCTTTCAACAGCAAGCAACTTTTGTACTTGGAGAAATATCGTTCTAAAATGCGACTGCGCTTCAAAGACTCCAGTGGTCATAGAAACAGCTGTTGCATTCAATAAAACTTGGCTTCCTGATGCTGTTGCCTTGGAGGTGGAACTTGAGACAGGATTTAACTTATTGTACCTATTAGTCAATGTGTAGGCTTAACAGAATGACAAGTCTAATGAAGCCTCCATAGGAACACTGAAAAGCCACAAGCTTGACAGAATTGCAACCTCTGTGTTTGGCTTACTACTGTTCCCATGCCAGAAACAATATTTAAGAAATTGAGAGGTTAGGTACCAAAATACTCAGCACACTACTTGTATATTTTTAGTATCATGTAGAATTAAAATCCTAGGAATTATGAACAGCACCATAAACCATATGTGGTTTATTCAGTCATCTTGAACACGGCAAGTAGGAGCTAGATGGTTATTTGTCTACTCCTTTATGTTTACCACCTCACAGGTGTACCAGTACACCTGTTAGGTTTGTGCAACAAGTGATTTTGTTGGATTCTTACCAAGACTGATGGTGATTAATGCCTTCCTATAAATCTCATTTTGTGCTATTATGAAAACCTCCATTTTGCAATAAGTTACACATCTCTGGGTGCAAGTTCATGCAAGTTATACCACCATACAGAAGCATGTGTGTGTAATGTCTTCAGACAAAAAAGTCTTACAATTAATTCAATGTTTACACTTGGGATGCAGCTTTAGAGGGGAGGGCCTGAAGACAGAATGGGAGGAAGCTACAGAATATTTTTAGTAAAATCTTGCCTTTACTGGAGTTCCCATCATGGCTCAGTGAAACGAATCTGACTGGCATCCATGAGGATGCAGGTTCCATCCCTGGCCTTGCTCAGTGGGTTAAGGATCTGGCATTGCCATGAGCTGTAGTATAGGTCGCAGATGCGGCTCAGATCTGGCATTGCTGTGGCTGCGGTGTAGGCCAGTGGCTGCAGCTCTGACTCGATCCCTGGCCTGGGAACCACCATGTGCCTTGGTGGGGCACTAAGAAGACATGCACACACAAAAAGTCTTGCCTTTAACTTGTGTATGATGTATAGAAGAGGTCCTTTTATTTAGTAAACTTTTTTTTTTTTTTTTTTTTTTTGTCTTTTGTCTTTTTGTCTTTTGTTGTTGTTGCTATTTCCTGGGCCGCTCCCGCAGCATATGGAGGTTCCCAGGCTAGGGGTTGAATCGGAGCTGTAGCCACCGGCCTACGCCAGAGCCACAGCAATGCAGGATCCGAGCCGCATCTGCAACCTACACCACAGCTTACGGCAACGCCGGATCATTAACCCACTGAGCAAGGGCAGGGACCGAACCCGCAACCTCAGGGTTCCTAGTCGGATTCCTTAACCACTGCGCCACGACGGGAACTCCTATTTAGTAAACTTTTTAAAGGTAGAGATATTTTGTAGCCAAAACATTTCTTAATTATAACATTTCTGAAGGCCTTGTAATTTTTTGTCATACTTATTGGAAGTTGTTTATTAACCAATATTTTTGAAGTGTGATTTTTTTTTTTGCTTGTCTTTCCAACCAAAACAAAAGAGGGTTTCTACTGATGAACTAATCAGACATCTAATATTTAATGTTTCTGAATTGCGTAACTTAGTTGGATACTTGATACTTTGTTTTATTATGTAATTGATAAAAATGGTGGCATATATTAATGTTAGTTCAACCATATATTCATAGTGTCTTGGACTATAGTTCTGTGGGAGAAATAATTTGTCAGTATTCACTATTCATCAGCTAGTTCAAGAGCTTCAACATCTAAATAAATCATGAACTATAGGAAAGAGACAGATTTAAAACTAAGCAGGATGGTATAGCTGTGTTAATATTAGTAAAAGTGGAAGCAAAGTCATTACCAGAGATAAAGAAAATCATTAAAGTTTCAAAAGTTTCAATTCACCAGGAAGTTGTAACAATTCTAAATATTATGTATCAAATAACAGTTCAAAAATTATAAAGCAAATATGGAGAGAATTACAAGGAGAACTGAGTTTACCACAGTGATAGGAAATTTTACTATATTTCAAAAATCGAGTAGACAAAAATCAGTAAGGATACAGATTTGAACAAAACAAATAACAAGCCCTGATCCCGTGAACTATAAGAGGCATTGCATCCAACAGTGAGAATACATATACTTTTTAAGAGTGCATTAAATATTTTATTAAATTTGATTATATATTAGATCATACATAATTTAAGCAAGTTTTAAAATATTTGAGTAATTTCTGCCTACAATTCAGTTAGAAAAAAGTTAATAGTATTATTTGAAATTTTGAAAATCTAGAGACTTCCACTTCTAGATAGGATATAGTAGGTCCTGGCAGCCCAACACTCTCCCTGCCACAATCAGAAAAATAGGGATAAATTACAAAGATCACATGTTTAAAGACATGTGAGAGCTGTGAAAGCAGCAAGGACTAGGTGAATAGGAATCCCAGAGAGGCGGGGGCTCTCCTGAGGCGAGTGAATGGCCATTTTGTTTGCTGGGGGCATTTACTGATTCTGGACCTGGACTGAAGATCAGGCTTGGTTCTTGCAGAGGGTCTCTACTGAGGGAAAAACAAAAAACAAAAAACAAAAAAAAAACCCAACACAGTAAGGGTTTGATGGTCATGTGGAGCGGGTGCAACAGACTGGAAAATTGAGGAGCCTGGCTAGTTTCCTCATGTTGCAAATTGAGTTCCTTGTAAAACAGGTACTGAATCTGAGATTTGCATTTGGAGGCTTACCAGGGAATCATCAACACTTGTGAGGGAGCTGGAGAACCAGGACACTGCACAAATTTAACAGTCATACATACAGTTGCAACCGTGGCCTTAGCCAATGTCCCAGGGAGCTCTGAAGCTGAGATGGCCTTTTAGAGAAGTCCACAGTCGTAGCAAGGGGGTTGGACTTTTGGAATCAGCCGGTCATTGGATGCAGGCTGTTCCTGGAGATGAGGGCATAACCCTGGATGAAGCATTTTCCTTCAGTCAAGTGCAACTCCAAGGGAGGGATGCAGCTGTGAGCCTTCAGCAGATAATACTGGCAGCTGGAGGAATGAGTGTTCTAGAAGGATTTGGGGGGGTGCCAACACAGCATCCTCTAGATTAAATGACACTTGCTGAGTTCTAGGACTTTGTATGAGAGGCTGGGGAATTAGAAGGAAGATTTTTGTTTCCATTTTAAAAAGTTTTATTGAAGTATATAGTTGACTTACAATATTGAATTAATTTCTGCTGTACAGCAAAGGGATTGGGTTATAATATACACATCTCTATTCCCATAGAGGTTATCACAGAATATTAAGCAGATTTCTCTGTGTTATACACAGCAGGTCCCCATTGACCATCCATTCCACATACCACAGTGTGCACATGCTATTCCCAAGCTCCCAACCCCGCCTGCTTCCCCTTTGGTAACCACAGGTTTGTTTTTGAAGTCTATGAGTCTGTTTCTGTTTTGTAAATAAGTTCGTTTTATTATTTTTTAAAGAAGTTCCACTGGGTTAAAACAATCGTGCATTCCTGGGATAAATTCCACTTGTTCATTGTGTTTAATTCTTTTATGTTGCTGGGTTTGGTTTGCTAATAATACTTTGTTTAGGATTTTGCATTTATATTCATGAAGGATATTGGTCTGTAGTTTTCTTGTGTTTGTATTTTTATATGGCTTTGATATCAGGGTAATACCAGTATCATAGAATGACTTTAAAAGGGGTTCCTTCTATTTTCTGAAAGAGTTTGTGAAGGATTGGTATTATTTCTACTTTAAATATTTGATAAAATTTACCCATGAAGAATTCTGGGCCCAGGCTTTTCTTGGTAGAAAGATTCTTTTTGTCTTTTTTTGTATTTTCTATGGCATATGGAGGTTCCCAGGCTAGGGGTCTAATCGGAGCTGTAGCCACCGGCCTACACCAGAGCCACAGCAACGCGGGATCCGAGCCGTGTCTGCAACCTACACCACAGCTCCCAGCAACACTGGATCCTTAACCCACTGAGCGAGGCCAGGGATTGAACCCGCAATCTCATGGTTCCTAGTTGGATTCATTAACCACTGAGCCACGACGGGAACTCCAGTAGATTCATTCAATTTCTTTCTTTGTCGTAGGTCTATTGATTTCTGCTCTAATCTTTGCTTACTTTGAATTTTATTTGCTTTTCCTTTTCTAGTTTCTTGAGGAAGTTTATGTTATTGAGACTTTTTTCTTTTTTCCTGATATAGGTATTTAAAGCTATAAACCTCTAAGCACTGCTTTTGTTACAACTCATTAATTTTGATTTTTCTTTATTCAACATATATGTTACCTTGTGAGTTCTTTTTTTTTTTTTTGCACTTTGACTTATTTAAAAATATACTGTTTCATTTCCAAAGAGTTTGAAATTTCCCATTTTCTTATTTACCTTTGTTGATTCCTAATTTAATTATTTACTCTGCCCAGGGAGACTTTCTGGAGCCAAATGCATTTGAACTGTAATGATGAGTGATGTCTCCAGACAGAAAGCTGGGGTGAATTGAAACTTAAAGGGCAGAGAAGCAGAGGAAAGAACTTTCCAGGTAGAGACCAAGCCCGCGTAAGGGCCACCAGCCTGAAAGTACATGTGTTTAGTGCCAGCAAGATGTTCACTGTTGTTTGAACAAAGGAAATGTAATTTGTATCTTCCTTCTTTTTGTCTTGCTTAATTAGCATAGCTCAAGTTTGTTAACTTAATTGATCTTGTCAAATACCTTGGTTTGATTTCATGGATTTCTCCGCCTTTTTTTTTTTTTTTTTTTCCTATAACAGAGTTGGGGTGCCGAGGAAGTTGTGGGACAAAATGTAGAAAAGGTAATGGAAACGGCTCCCTGGTGCTCAGATTCCTGCTTCACTCATCAAACCCTCTTCTGAAGATGTTCTCATTAGCTATGAGTCCACAGATTATAGAAGAGGGATGTTTTCTCAGGATGTTCTTTCTTGGCTGAGCACCAGCACTAAGGAAGCAGATGTTGGAAGAACAAGACCCGGGTGAGAGCTGACTGATGTCTCTGCTAACTCTCTTCTAGGAGCCCAGCAGTCCACCCGGCCTGTCACTGAGAGGTGGCCATAGAGGACCCATTTATTGTGGGCGGTGGGATCCGGAGGCTGAGGAGTAGCAGGGGTGGGCAGTGGTCCACCATGGACCATTGTTTGCTGTGTTACAGGGTGAGAGGAGAGGTCGGCTGCTGCCATCCTGATAGATGTGAGCGATTTAGCGATCTTGATCGTGGGAGTCGCAGGCTCGTCTCCCCCACCCCACCCCATGGTGTGGGGGCTCTGCCGGACATGAGAGAGGTGAAGCTATGACTGAACTTGGCCTAAGAATCACTCAGGACAGACTGATGCCATTCTGTAAGAAGACTGCTCCAGTTTGCTGAATTAGTTCAGAGAGTGAAGCGTGGAAGAGAGTGTTCCGAAGCCAGGAAATGAAATCACGTCTTTCCTAGAATTCTCCAGGGTGCTCTTCCCTTCAAGGCCTCTCTTCCTTCCTACTCCTTGGTTTGCTGAGCCTCCCCACCAACATTTCTCTGGTTTTCCTTTTTTCTTTTTTTCTTTTTAGGGCCGCACCTATGGCATGTGGAAGTATCCCAGGCTAGGGATGGAATTAGAGCTATAGATGCCCCCCTATGCCACAGCCACAGCAACGCAGGATCCTTAACCCCCCAAGTGGAGCCAGGGATTGAAATCTCCTCCTCACGAAAGCTAGTTGGATTTGTAGACCACTGAGCCACAGTGGAAAGTCCTAGTTTTCCTTTTCATAATAACCAAAAAGGAATGCCTAGTACTTAACCCACAGGACGGTGACCATTTTTGACTAGTGAGCCGCCTCCAGCCACTCAGCCCTCACGCCCGTCTGGTCTTGCAGGAACTGTCTTCCTCTAACAGGGACTGAGCTCCCTGATGGGTGGGCCAAGCTTTCTGGCCAGTGGCTGCCCTTACATTCCTCATTTTACCATTAACCCTACCCATCCTTCACTCTTGGGACTCAGTACAAACACTGCCCTGCCCCGCCACCCCGGAGCCCTCTCTTATGTCATATGATATACCTCTCCCTTCTCTGAGCACTCGTGACCTTTATCTGCGGTTCTTTCACAGACTTACCACTTTCTGCCCTGTGGCAAAGTGAACTGTGTCCATATCTCATCTCCTCTTCTAGACCCTGGACTCTGTGAAGGCAGAGCTCTAGGCAGGATTCTAGATGTCCCACAGGTCTAGTTGGTAATAAACAGATGAAGAAATCCCTGGGAAGGAATTCAAGGCCTTCAGGGACAGGCCGTCATCCACTGTATGCCTAGGCATCTCCCTTCATACCAGAAAGTTCAAAGGAAAAACACAATGACAAGGATGGCCAGTTTGGATCCCATTTATAGTTCCAGTGTTACTTTGGGCTTCATCCAGCCCCCCATGAACCTCTGCAATTGCATCAGACATTCTGAACATTCATGGCTTCCTTGGGCCAAGTGTAGCTGTCCAGCGTAAAGGAGTCATAGTCTGGAGTATAGACCAGGGATCTTACAAAAGCCTCCTTGTCCTTGGGCTCTGGGTAGTAGGAGGCCAGGTTGTGTTTGTACGCGTAGTCGAGGACCTAGGGAAAAACACGTTTGACTGAGGAATTGGACCCAAGGAGGAACCTGCCTCAAGGCCCCTGCTTGGGGGCCCTGGAAGGAGAGTATTGCCTGAAGCACCATTCACATTCCTCTCATGAGCTGTGGCCCATGAAATCACTGGAGAGGAAGGGTCTAGAAAGCAAGCTGTGACACAGTGGAATAAACACTGGGCTAGGGTCAGGAGGCCTCAGGAGGCCTCAGGCTAAAGTCTACCTCTGCTTCCACCCGCCTGTGGGTCCTCAGCAGTGACATTATCCTAGCTGAGCCTCAGTTTCCTCATCTGTAAAGTGGGGGTCATGACAGCTTTCCCTGGCATGGTGGGAGAATAAAATTAGGGAGCAGGCAAAAGTGTTCACTACCTGGTATTTTTTCTCTCCCAAACATGGCTTGAAGAACAGCTTGGACACTGTTCTCTGGGTATTAGATTTGGCTTCGGAAAAGCATGAATCTAAACGTCCCCCAGAGGAAGGAAATGGACAGGGTGGAGCTGGACTATGAGCTGGACTGTTGGTCTTGAGGCTGACTCTGGATTCCACCCTGGACAGCTCTTGGGGAGCACACAGTGATGTGCAATGCATTTTCTGAAATTATTCTTAAAACTTAGAGAAAATGTACAATATATATTAATAGAAATATCAGTGTAATAAGCCCTCATGTATTCATCATCTGGCTTCAACAGTTATCAATGTTATTAGGTCATCTTTATTGCACCAAGTTCTTTTTTTTTTGTCTTTTGTTGTTGTTGTTGTTGCTATTTCTTGGGCCGCTCCCGCGGCATATGGAGATTCCCAGGCTAGGGGTTGAATCGGAGCTGTAGCCACCGGCCTATGCCAGAGCCACAGCAACGCAGGATCCGAGCCGCGTCTGCAACCTACACCACAGCTCACGGCAACGCCGGATCGTTAACCCACTGAGCAAGGGCAGGGACCGAACCCGCAACCTCATGGTTCCTAGTCGGATTCGTTAACCACTGCGCCACGACGGGAACTCCACCAAGTTCTAGTTCTTTGAAAACCCATCATCTCTGTATAATCTACTGGGTGACATTTTTACTTGGAGTATTCTGGGCGCCGGATCACCCCGTGGCCCAGCCGTTCTGAGAGGAAGGGGAGGCACGAGCATCTACACGCCAGAAAGGGGCCAAGTGTAGAGTTTTCCACTGTTCTCTTTAATCTTCTCCAAAACTCAGGGGGCGGGGAGCAGGATTACTGGCTCCTTTGGAAATGAAGGAAACTGAGGCTCAGGGAAGTGAAAGGACTGGCCTAAGGTGACTCTGCCCCTGATTGGCAGAGCTGGGACCCCACAGCCTGAGCTCTTTCCATGATGCTATGCGAGTTGACCTTTCTGTATAAATGAGCACTTATGATTCATTAAATAAAAATTCCACCCACATTCTGGTCCACAAGACTCTGGACTTTGCTGACCTTTCTGCCTGGCGTTTGAAGGGAAATCCAGGCACTTTCCCAGAATTGCCTTCGAGTGGGTGTTGGGGTGGGGCTCGAGCTTGTAACAGGCAAGAGTTTGTCACCCAGCCTCTGGGGTGCAGGAAGTACAGCCCCGGGAGCTCAGGATGTCTCCACGACTGCCACTCCCTTAGCCCCAAGTCACACAGAGAGATGGGTGTGAGCTCACTACCCCATTAAGGGCATAAGATGTCCCTTACTTTGATGGCGATTCTCAGAGACACGTCTCGGATGGTGCTGAGCGGTGGGTACAGTCTCCCCTGTGACAGATGCTGCTCCGAGACCTCTTGGGCAATTTGCTGGAGAGAGAGAACCGAGAATCAGCTGAGTTTCTGCCTTCCCAGAACATGCCCAACCCAGTACACCAGTGACTCACCTGGCCCCTCAGAGGTGGCCGGACACTGCATTTTCCACTGTCACCTGCTACCTCATGGCCCCTGGGGAGCTTAATGCTTGAGTTTAAGCAAGGACACATCCTTTCTGTCCTATGAGGCTGGCTGAGGATTAAAACAACACGAAGCTCCCTGACTGCTAAAGGAAAATCACTAAGGCCAAGATGAATAAACTCGTGACTTGCAAAGCAGACCCCGGATCTCCCCTTGGTTGGTCTAGCCTGTTGCACACGGATCCTTGAGCCCCTCACTGCCTGAGTTCCAGCAGCTCCCACTTGCCTAGTAACATCCTGGGCGTCCCGAAGCCATTGTGTCTCTCTGTATTCCAGGCGTGGCTTCTCCTTTCCAGCCCTGGCCCCCCAGTGAGCAAAGAAAGGCCACTTCTGCAGTGAGTGACATCACACATGGGCCTTAGGCTTCATCTGAATAAATGCCCTCAGCACACGGACCAGCATCTCCCACTGCTTCCCTCCCTGCATCAGAGCTTGTCTCTGAGAGCCAGCTGCCCCTCACCTGTGGTGTAGGCCAGTGGCTACAGCTCCAATTCAAACCCTAGCCTGGGAATCTCCATATGCTGTGGGTGCAGCCCTAAAGAGACAAAAACAGACAACCCCCTCCCCAAAACCCCAAAACTCAGACAAGAGGGACTGAGAATCAGAGCACCAAGATAAAGCCAGTGTGCACCAGGCTCGGCGGAGGCCAAGAGACCTTCAGGACACAACGTGAGGGGGAACCCGGTTCAGGAGGCTGCTCCTTGCGGAGCTGGACAGGGCTGCCTGGAAACCATCCTTGTGTCTTGCAGGTTTGAGGGGCTCACCAGTGCCATGGTGAGAGGGAGACACGTGTCAGAAATTACAGTAGAGCCTTTGGAGCTCTTTGGGAACATATTTAATATTTTTAAAATAGTTCTGATGAGCCTAACCTCCCAACAGAAGCATTTCTAGGCCTTGGTCTCTTCTGAGTGAGGATAAATGAGAAGCACCTGGCATTTGGTACCACGTGATGGATGTCAGCCCCTGTAACTTATTAACAACCTTATTATGAACGTGGGCTATCATTCTTTTTTTTCTTTTTTCTTTTCCTTTTTAGGTCCGCACTCATGGCGTATGGCAGTTCCCAGCCTAGGGATGGAACTGGAGCTACACCTGCCAGCCTACACCACAGCCATAGCAACACAGGATCTGAGCCGTGTCTGTGACCTACACCACAGCTCATGGCAATGCCAGATCCCCAACCCACTGAGCAAGGCCAGGGATTGAACCCGCAACCTCATGGATACTAGTTGGATTGTTTCCACTGCACCACAGTGGGAACTCCCTGGGCTGTCACTCTTAATGGATTCTTTGTTGTTTTCACCATGCCCAGGAAAGGACCCTTCTGGGAGTTTTTCTAGTACGACACCTGGAGCAGGTACACCCCCCGCATCGCCATGACATGGGTACTCAGAGCAGGCAAGCCAGACATGAAACCCATCCCTTTCTTTACAAAAAGCTGCCCTACCGGGGCTTATTTTGCTACCAGTTACTCCAGGGATGTGACAAACACCCATGGCTGGAAGAATCTACTGCTCATCATGGTCCGTGAGCCTACGGTTTCAGGTGGTTTTGATGGTATCACTGTTCTTGGCGCTCGTATGGGCATAGCTGGGAGGCCGGGAGCAGTGTTCCCTCACCGCCAGTGCCTCCTGCCCCCCCCCCACTGATTATCCCTTACTGCCCCCACCCCTTAAAAACCGTGTGTGTTTGCAGAGAAGTTCAAGCCTCCACATGACCTTGGGAAGAAACTGAGGTTCAAAACCTTTGGGGAACCATTGCTAGGGGTAAGGGCAGGTGGGTAAGAGAGACCAGAGAAGGAATCTCCAGGGGGCTGGTGGAGGGCCTGGTTGGCTCACAGCCGTACTGGGAGCACGGGGGGCGGGGGGGGGGGTGGGGGGGTGGCAGGGACAGTGGTACCTCTGCTGTCAGGAGGAAGATCTCGTCTGGGATGTGCCGGATCCCGCCAGCGATGACGCCCAGAGCCACTCCGGGGAACACGTAGGCGTTGTTTCCCTGCCCGGGAATGAAGGTCCTGCCATCTTCCAGGGTCACGCTTTTAAAAGGACTCCCACTGGCAAAGATCCCTCGGCCCTGGGAGCAGAAAGAAAACCAGAGACAGAGCTTGAAGAGAGGTTTCTGAAGTCACGGTGGCCGAGTCTCACCTCCCAAATGCTGAACCCGTCTCATCTCCTCCTAAATGCTCAGCCTCGTGCCGAGCACACTGCAGGTGCTGAGAGACACCTGTTCACTGGATCAGAAAGCTTAGCTCCCACTGAGTTACCTGGCTGCCAAGAAACTGCTGAAAGGGGAAGGTGCATCTTTTTAACTTGTCACCTCCCAAGAGGGCCAGCCCGGGACATGACAGTTATGCAAATGGCCTAGAGTCTCCGAGTGCATCGGGTTCTGGCCAGGGCTGTAAGGAGAGCTTTGAGGTAAGAGCCCGGGGCTTTGGAGCCAGACCTGAGTTTGAGGGCCAGCTCCATTCCTTTTTAGCTCTGTGACCCTGGGCAAGTGGCTTCATCTTTCTGACACTCAGTGGGCTTATCAGGGACGTGGGGAATTTTTTTTTCACCCTCACAGGGTTCCTCAGAGGTAATGTGACTATATCCTCTCAGCCTGGGGAAGGAAGGACTCCCCGCTGACCTCGGTGACCCGGTAGCACTTCTCAGCCGTGCACTCGGCCTTGCTGGTGGGGTTGCTCAGGGCAAAGATGATAGGGCGCTCGTGGAAGGAGGCCATGTCCCTCAGAATCTGCTCCGTGAAGGCTCCTGCGATGGCGGCAACACCTACAGGGAAAAGGGGGGTAGCGGGGATGCCTGCTCCTTACAGACCCCCACGCCTCTCCTGGTGGGGGCCGAGAGGGGACTAGGTACGACACAGAGGGGTCGCGAGTCTCGGGGGTGGCATCTGCCGTGGGGACAGAGGGAGGGGAAGAAGGGAGGGCCTTCCTGCTTGAGCTGGTGGAGACCTCCTGCTAATTCCTGAGGGAACCCTGGTCCGCATCGGTCCCTGCCCAGCTGAGAGGCACCTGCAAAGGTGTCCCAGGCCATTGTCCTTTAGAGGGGGCTGCCCCCCAGGACAGGGTGTGATGCCAGGGCCTCCCACGTGGGGAGGATGCTCATTTCATCCTGGTGAAAGAGACAGGCTGTGCTTTTCCACTTCACTGTATGATTCTACATCATGAAGCCCGGTTTGGAGCCTGAGTTACATGGTTTTCATTATTTATTTATCTATCTATCTATCTTTTTAGGGCCACACCTGTGGCACATGGAAATTCCAGGCTAGGGGTCAGATCAGAGCTGCAGCTGCCGGCCTGTGCCACAACCACAGAGACACCAGATCTGAGCCACATCTGTGACCTGCACTGCTGCGTGTGGCTATGTCGGATCCTTAACCCACTGAGCGAGGCCAGGGATCAAACCCACATCCTCACAGAGACTATGTTGGGTTCTCAACCTGCTGAGCAGGATGAGCAGGAACAGGAACACTTCCTGATGAACAGGAACTCATTTTTTTTAAATTATTTTTTTGGCTGCACCCGCGGCATAGAAAAGTTCCCGGGCCAGGGACTGAACCTGTGCCACAGCTGCCGCAACACCAGATCCTTAACCTGCTACATCACAAGGGAACTTCCAAGTTCTATGGTTTTCATACAGTAACAACTCAATAAAAGTTTGTAGCTACGAATTGACATGAAGGGAAAGAGCTGTGTTTCCATGGCTGCTTATGCTTCCTTGCTGAGCCTCTGTCTCACCTAAAAGGCAAGAGGGTTAGCTGGGTTGGGCGGTGGCCGCCCTCTCTTCCTACCTATGATGGCTGTGGGCTTCACCAGCCTCACCACCTCCTCGAGGGAGCTCACTTCAGGATGGTCCTGGGCAAACATCTCCTTCTCATGGTTCAGGTGGCTCCTCCCCTGCAGAGAAAGGAAGAACCCAATGCCGCTGTGGTAGAGACCCCTGGGCAGGGCGTGGATGCATCTGGAGACACGGGAGAGCATTTCCTGCAGAGCCCTGTGCCTTGGGGCTGGCCTCTTGATCAGAACCTAAGATGGAACCTAAAATTTTAAACATATGTGTGTTCTTTTAACCAAAACCACAGATGGAAAATTCATAAAGCCTTTCTTTGGGCTGCCAGGGTCATGGCTTTTTGAGCCAGGAGAGAAAGGCTCTGAGGACACACCTGAGTCTGACCAAGACTCTTGGCCCCACGACATATAGCACACAGCGCCAGCTAAGGGGTGGGGGCCCGAGTCACCCAGGGTCAGGGAGTTCATTGGAAGATATCTGATAAGAGGCATTCACCTCCCTAGAAATAATAAGCTGGGCTCCCAGACAGACTTGCAAAGGCTGGCTGCTCCCAGAGAGCTCCAGA
This sequence comes from Sus scrofa, assembly GCF_054392235.1. Classification (NCBI taxonomy): domain Eukaryota; kingdom Metazoa; phylum Chordata; class Mammalia; order Artiodactyla; family Suidae; genus Sus; species Sus scrofa. The sequence goes on from NC_139391.1 coordinate 20,332,174, forward strand.
TTCCATCCATTTCTTCAAATAGGAGCCAGCAGGTGATAGGCTGGTCAACATTTCTTTTTTCTTTCTAGGGCCATACCTGTGGCATATGGAGGTTCCCAGGCTAGGGGTCAAATCGGAGCCATAGCTGCTGGCCTACACCGCAGCCAGAGCATCGTAGGATCTGAGCCGCATCTTTGACCTACACCACCCACAGCTCACGGCAATGCCGGATCCTTCACCCACTGAGTGAGGCCAGGGATGGAACCTGCATTCTCATGGATCCTAGTTGGGTTTGTTAACTGCTGAGCCACAAAGGGACCTCCAAAGGTCAGCATTTCTGATGACTCCTGTGGGTCAGCTGGCATCAGGAGGATCAGAGTGAAGACGGCAGCTCTGAGAGATCCTCAAGGAGGGGTGAGCTCAGCGGGGTGAGCAACGTGATGTTGAAGGGTGGGCAAGATGCAGTGTGGCAGCCTCCACCTGCGCCTGGACCCTGCTCTGGAATGATCTGGGCCATGAAGAGGCATCTCCAGGTCCCAGTTCCTTCTAGTGCCTTTATAGGGAACAATAGGAAGGCCCATTTCTGCTCAACCACTATTCTTTTTTTTTTTAAGGGTCGCACCTGTGGCATCTGGATGCTCCCAGGCTAGAGGTCAAATTGGAGCTGCAGCTGCCAGCCTATGCCACAGTCACAGCCATGTGGGATCCTTAACCCACTGAGGGGGCCAGGGACTGAGCCTGCATCCTCATGGATACTAGTTGGGCTCTTAACCCACGGAACCACAACGGGAACTCCTCAGCCACTACTCCTGTTTGAGACCCTCACGTTCCTCTCCTGACTTTTGAATCTCTCACTGACATTCCATGTTAGCGGAGTTCGGGGAATTAACACATGGAGCTCTGAGTGAAGTCCCACGGGAGGAGGTCCTCCCTCTGTGCCCCTCACCGCATCCCGGGCGGAAGCGGGACTGTCCCTCTCATTCACCCCTTTACTCCCACCTCAGACATCAATTATGGACTCACAACATGCCAGCCACCGACATGGAGACTCTACAGCCTCACGCGGAGGGAGACAAACGAAGGGGAAACAGCCCTACAAGGTGCTAATTGTAGTGCACGGAGCAGGGAGGGCTGTGTGAGCACAAAGGTAGGAAGCTCACTGAGACTTAGATGCTTGAGGAAAGCTGCTTGGAGGAGGGAACAGAGGACAAGGAGGAAGTAGACGGGGTTGAGGGCTGGGAGTGGAACGTGGAAAAAGAGAAGGGCATTCCAGGAACACAACAGCCCAGATGTGGAAGAGACAGAGCACGTTACTCCCGGACAACTGTGATTGACTGTGGTTGGAGGTTTGTGCAAGGCAGGAATGGGTGGGAGATGAGGCTGGAAGGAGCACACATGCACACATGTGCAGGTATATTCAAAGCTTTCGGACAAGAGCAATCAAGGCTACTTTGGGATGAGTCCCTTGCTCTGGAGATTAGGGTAGTGCCCTCCTTGGGCTCTTTATTCTGAGCAGGTTGCCCCCTGGGGGTCATTTCCAGTCCAATTCCAACAGCTGCAGGAGACAAGGAACCTCCAGGTCTGCAGACTGACAGTACCTTGACAATGAGCCCTCTGGAGTCCACCATCCAGATCTTCCTTGTGGCCTCTGCCTTGGGTACACCTTCTTTCTCTAGGGCCATGACAAGGAGGTGGGCGATGCCCATGGCTGCCTGCAAGGTGGATGTTTAGACAAAAGGCCAAAGCTGCTCAGCATTTATTAGGTGCTTCGCCCAGACCCTCCCTTCTTCCCCTGCTACTCCCAGGAGCCCAGTGAAGTCCTTTGCCTCAAGACACCCAGGCAGCTGCATTGATTACAGTGCATCTGTGCTGTTTCCTCTGAAGCCCAGAACACCTCCCCTCCCTGATGCTCCTCCACCCATTCTCATCCTCCTGGAACAACTGGAGAGGCCCTGATGGCACCTACCTCACCGGCACCTTGGAAAACAAACACGTGGTTGGAGAGCTTGTTCTTGGTGATTCGCAGAGCAGCCAGGATCCCTGCCACAGCAACGGAGGCTGTGCCTGCAAGAGGGTGGACTGAGATCAACCTCTAGCCACTGGATCCCACGCCCAAGGGAGGACCCTTGGCAGAGTCCCCCACACCTAGAACCGCTGGCAGAACAAACATCTTTCCTGGGTCCTTTCAGAGGTCAAGTCTTGCAGGCAAGCGGGTGTCAAGCAACTCTCTTTTGCCTGATACTCTCCATGCACTCTGTTATTTTGAGAAACAGCCTCTGGATTGTTGCCTGACCCTGGGGGAGCGGATCAGAGGATGAGATGCTGCTACCACCATCATTCATAAATGAAACAGCAAGGACAAATATAATGGAAGCCCAGATGAAGTGTGAGCTTCATAGAATGAATTGTTTGAGGGGTGAATGGATAAGACATATTAAAAATGAGTCCTTGGAGTTCCCATCATGGTGCAGCGGAAACTAATCCAACTAGGAACCATGAGGTTGCGGGTTCAATCCCTGGCCTCACCCAGTGCGTTAAGGATCCAGTGTTGCCATGAGCTGTGGTGTAGGTCACAGAAGCGGCTTGGATCCCGAGTTGCTGTGGCTGTGGCATAGGCCGGCAGCAACAGCTCTGATTAGACCCCTAGGCTCGGAACCTCCATATGCTGCAGGTGTAGCCCTAAAAAGACCAAAAAAAAAAAAAAAAGTCCACAAACTAACCATAAAACATTAGGTGACCACGTGACCTGAGCTACCTGTTTTCCAGCAAGTATAAGGTTGGAGGTGCCTGGGTAGCATAACCACCATCAGACGGTGTGAACATGTCTGCAGTAAGTTGCATGAGCAAGTGGCTCAGACTCATTTGACACATATTTTTCCTCTTCCTCAATCCACACCTAACTAAGAATTCCTCATGACCAGCTGACCAAAGAGGAAAATACTTGGGCCTGGTCTTCAGATTATTTATTCTTAAGAATATGGTGGCATCAGCCAGAAGTGTACGCTTGCAGCTTCACAGCTGCAATGAAAGGCAGCCCTAAAGGGAAATGGTGAAGTCAGTCTTCTCAATGGACACGACCCCCAGTCACAAACGTGGTTGTCCATTTTGGTCCAAGAGATGGCTAGACCTACACTGATTCATGGGCAGTTGCTGATGGTTTAGTTAGACAGTTAGGGACTTAGAAAGAACAAAAGAGTAAGACTAGTAATGAGGAAGTCTGGGGAAGGGTGTGTGGATGGAGTTCTCGGAAGAGGTAGAGTATGAAGATATTTGTGGCCCATGTGAAGCTCATCAAAGGCATAATGTGACTAGGTTCTCAATAATCAGGTGGACAAAATATCATGTCCTGTGCATGTCATTCAGCATTTTCTCCAAGCCAGCTAGGGTTTGCTCCATGAGCTCATGTGCAGAGTATCCACAGTGGCAAGGATGGAGCCTAATCTATGCATGGACTTCCTCTTCCTGAGGCTGCCTGTTATTGCACTGATGAATGACTGACCTGCCGATGGCAGAGATCAACACTGAGCTCTTGATATGATTCTCTCGGAGGACTACCCACCTGGCAGGAAGATGATTACACTGGACTTGTTCCATTACAGACAGGAAAGTGACTTGTGGGTACAAATTGTCTTTTCCTATCTATAATGCTCTGCCAGTGCCTTCCTTTCTAGATGTTTGGAATGCTGAGTCACCATCCTTATATATTCTAAACAACAAGGGTTCTCATCAAGGAATTCATTTCAATAGGCTCACACCCATGGAACTCAGTGGTCTTAACAAGTAATCTACCATCCAGGAGCTGATGACCGAATCGATCAGTAGGATGGGCTACTGAAGACTTACTTAAGACTCAGTTGGCGTAACCCCCTATGGAGATGGTGAGATTCTCTCTTAGAGGATGCAATACATGCTTTGACTTGGCAAACAATATTCTGTGCTCTTTTCCCCACAGCCAGGCTCTTTGCAGCCTGAATCTGGATATCAAGGGGTTGAAGCGAGAATGGCTCACCTCACTGTTCCACCTAATAAATCACTTGGAGAATTTGTGCTTCCTGTCTCTTCAATTTTGGGCTCTCCAAATTGGAGGTCTTGGCTCCCAAGGGACAAAGGCTTCCTTTAGGGTTCACAACACGTTCCGATTGAACTGGGAGCTGAGACTTCCACCTGGCCAACTGGTGCCATTTTTGCCATAAAACCAGTGGGCAAAGAAGAGGTGACTTTACTGGCTGTGCTTAAGTCGTCCTGATAACCGAGGGGAACCTAGGGACAGAGAGGACTATATCTGAGCCTAGGGGGGTCCTCTGGGGGGTGTCTGGTACTTCCATGCTCCACAGTAAACAGTAATCAACCCTATGGCAACTAAAGAGAGGCAGGCTAAGGACTCAGATCCTTCAGAAATGAAAGCTTGGGTCGTCCTACTAAGGCATCCTGACAAGCTGAGGTCTTGTCTGAGGACAAGAACACATGGAATGGGAGACTGAAAAAGACATTCACAAACATCATGCCTCATAACTGGATACAGAAATGAGGAAGGTAGCAGCCATGCTTATCTTATTCTTTGATTATCATGTGATTATATGCAAGAGTATTTATTCTTCCTTCTCCTTCCTTTTAATATTTTATAGAAGTTTTGTTGCAGGTTAACTCTACAATTTAGTCCTCAGATAACAGAATTTTCAAATGTGATTGTGACTGAGTTTTAAGAGTCATTAATCCTGCCTAGAGCTGGCTAGTATGACTATCTTCCAGAGATACATACGCCAACTGAAAAAAAAAGCACCCTGTGAGAGCTGTGAGAAAAGTTTTATTAGAGGCCTAATGAGGATTAAAAGCCAGGGAGACAGCCTCTCAAATAGCTCTGAGGAACTGCTCTGAAGAGGTGGGGGGGCGGGGAGTTTCCGTCTTGGCTCAGTGGAAATGAATCTGACTAGCATCCATGCGGACGCAAGTTCTATCCCTGACCTTGCTCAGTGGTTTAAGGATTCAGAGTTGCCATGAGCTGTGGTGTAGGTCACAGACGCACCTCGGATCTGGCTTTGCTGTGGCTGTGGTGTAGGTCAGTGGCTACAGCTTGGATTCAACCCCTAGCCTGGGAACCTCCACATCCCCTGGGTGCAGCCATAAAAAGACCAAAACAAAAACAAAAACAACAACAACAAAAAAGAGGTGGGAGGAGGTCAGTGTATATGTGATACTGGTGAACAGGGTATAACATTTTGGCAGAGGCTTGCTGCTAGTTATGGGGAGCATATGTCTCTGTTAATGATTCTACTGCTTTTCTAGATATGAGGAGATGCAATATATTGGGCTCTTAAAATCTTCTCCTGAAAATGTCCAGCTATCTGAAGTCCTGTTCTGCCTTTTTTTGCCCCCGGGCACAGAGTGCTCACTGCTGACCTCTGTCCTGATCTCCTTTCAGGGTGTGTGGAAGGCCAGCGACCACAGTGGCTAGTGACCTCATTCTCGTAGAACCAGGAGGCAGGTGAATTCTTTAGCTGGCAACTAAAATAACTGTAGAGACTGTGCCTCTTCCCATTTCAGGAAGAAGATGAAAATGTCTCCATTTGTTGGAAAGACAGTTGCATTTTATTAGGTGTTTTGTGAGAGTTGTTTTCGTTGCTGTCTGGAAACACCAATGTGTAGAATGGATGCTAAACAGCCAAAAAGGGTGGATTTCATCAATTATTGGGTAACTGAGCCTCCTTTGTCAGCAAACCACTTTCCAGCTTTACCAACTGGCTCTATGGTGGATTCTGCCAATAGGGGGCGCCAGAAGGCAACTGAAAGGCTAGATAAGCGAGGAAAGAACACATCATCCCTGCCTCATAAGACTTCTGGGTAAAATGCAGGCCACAAAGTTAAATTCAAATTTTAAATAAACATCTAACAAATTTTGTGTGTGTGTGCTCCATGAAATATTAGCATAAATATTCTAAAAGTTATTTGCCTGAAATTCAAATTTAACTGATCATCTGCATTTTGTTTTTGCTAAATTTGGCTACTCTATAGCCTTGGTTTTTCAACCTTACAGGAGCAGTTTGTTCTAGAAGTATGAGTTGAATCCAGTTTTCAGTTTATCCATAGCTTAGAGAACTAGCCTTGCATGGCCCTGCAGAGGCATGAACACTAGCCGGCTGTCACCTGGACCTTCCTGTCTTCCCCCAGCCTCAGGGGCGGTAGCAGGTCCTCAGTGTTTCTTTTTCGGCTTTTCAGTTCTTTAATGCATAATTCACAATTCTTTACGTCAAATTTTCTCTGTTAAAGAAACTGATGTGGACCCAACCATTTATGGCTCGTTAAAACTGTGCAAACGAGGAGTTCCCATCGTGGCGCAGCAGAAGGATTCCTAATGAATCCAACAAGGAATTCGATTAGACCCCTAGCCCGGGAACCTTCATGTGCTGCGGGAGTGGCTCTAAAAAGACAAAAGACAAAAAAAAAAAAAAAAAAAAACCCAAAACCCCCAAAACTGGGCAAATGAAAGAAATGGATAATAGCTATGGCTGGTGAGGGGACAGTGAAAAGGGACGACTTCCAGCACACATTCCATTTCCCTTTTTGGAAAACTACTTCCCAGTATAGACCAGAGGCATAAAATGTTTCTGCCCTTTGACCTCATGTTTCTACTTCTGGGAATCTATGTATGAAAAAATCCAAAAGGTATTTTGTAGGATATTTATAACACAGAATGACTGGAAATAACAAACATGTAACAAAAGAGTAATGGCTAAGAAAATGAGCTGAGAAAGAAATGAATCTGACTAGCATTGGAGAGGATGGAAGTTCGATCCCTGGCCTTGCTCAGTGGGTTAAGGATCCAGCACTGCCATGAGTTGTGGTATAAGTCCCAGATGCAGCTCAGATCCCACGTTGCTGTGGCTGTGGGGTAGGCCAGCAGCTATAGCTCCGATTTGACCCCTAGCCTGGGAACCTCCATATGCCCCAGGTGCAGCCCTAAAAACAGAGAGAGAGAGAGAGAGAGAGAGAGAGAGAGAGAGAGAGAGAGAGAGAGAAAGGTCATTATGAAGATGATGTAGCAACATAGAAAATGCTATGAAATTAGTAACTAACATCAGATGTTGTTCTAAGTGCTTTATATGTCTTGATGTAAAGTCATTTATTTAATCTTATCATCACCCCCATTTTACAGATTGGGAAAATAAGATATGGAGCAGTTTTCTGAATCGTCTAAAATCACATAACAGAGTAAGGCTTTGAAAGCAGGGAATCAAGCTCTAGGGCTTATGCTCTTCTCTTAACCCCTAAACTATGGATGCTTCATTGAGCTGGGTGAAAAAAAGACATTAAACAGTCTACATACCACGATTCTAAGTGTAACAAAATATACACACGGAATCTGGAAGGAGCTACAAAATACTAATGGTTACAGGGTGTGCGTAGGAGTGAACTTTCCATTTTCTATTTCCAGTTTTCCACTGGACAGCAGAGCAAGTTCTCTGCTCATCTGATTCTATTTTGGGACCACCTCCTGCCTCTTGCCTCCTGAAAGAAGATGCAAAGGACACCAGGGGGCGCCAAAGATATTTTATCAATGAACACCCTCCTCCCGCAAGACACTGCATTCTTGGGTCTTTGCCTTCTTGGATGTCAGGTATCTTTTGCGGCTAGAACCTGCAAGCTGAATAACAGCTTACCTGCAGAAATTCAGTGCTGGATAAAGAGCATGACATCCAACATTTGTAAAGATGGGGAAACAGGCCAGAGAGGCAGTGGCTGGCCTGTGTCCGTCACAAAGTTGGAAGAAATGCAGGTAAACCTGGGGTGCTCTTTCCACCCCTTCTGGGTCTATGCAGCTCAGACAGCCTTTCCTGACTCTAGAGTTGAAGGCAGTAGGTGTGGCGTTATAGGGTTTCCCTGGGGGAGAGCTGAGGGGCGGGCGGTAGGGGAGATGGAGGGCAGTGGATGTAACTGATCAGCTGTGACTCTGGAAGCGGTGGAAACACTGACGAATGGAAAATCTGATAGGAAAGAGTTGAAAACTTCAAAAGGATACAACAGCACCTGCCACTTATGAATGGCTCTCACCGTCGTGACCTTGGCTCTGTGCTACGTATGTGCTTGCCTGCATTTATTTGCTCATGTGACCTTTACCACAACTCTAGCAAACAGCTATGATCTGAGCTCCCCTCCTTTTCTTCCCCCCCTCAGAAGGGAAACGTGAAGTTCAAGGAAAAAAAACAACATCCAGGAGAGAAGAGAATTCTCTCAGCGTCAAATCTATAACACCTCTGCCCCCAATCCGTATGCCTTGCCTTTCCTCCTGCTACATGGATGGATGGTCCCTGCTCTTAGACAGGGCCCTCTCCAGGTGTGTGCTGGGCCTCGTCATGTTTACCTACTCAAGGAATCTGTTTGGTAACTCTCTCTCCTTTTTTCCTGCCTCCTCACCTCTCTTAGATCACTGCCATCAGCATACAGACAGGTCAGAAAGGTCCCACCCCTAAAAAGCCTCCTCCTGACTCTACGTCATTCCTACTCTGTTTCTTACTTCCCTTTATAGCCAGATTCTTCTAAAGAGCTGAATATACTCAGTGCCTCTGTTTCCTTTCTCCTTGGTCTCCCTGAAACCCAGTCCCAACAAGTGATGCTCCCCAGGACCTCCGCCTTGCCCAGGGCCAGTGGTCAGTCCTCAGCCCCCTCTTCCTGACCTCTCAGCAGCATTTGGTACTGGTGTTCTTTCTCTCCTTTGGGAAGCTCGGCACTTGGCGTCTGGGAGCCCACACTCATGGGCTACATCCTATTCTCCTTTCTGGGATCTTTCTCTGAGAGCATCCGCTGAAGTGACAAGTTACCTGAATCACAGTCTGGAACTCGAGAGGGGAAAGAGCAGTTTATAAATCACACATTATAAAGCTTGGCAAATAAGTTATCTCCATCATCCCCTTTCATTTGGAGGAGGAGGGTTTTGGGTAATAGATGAGGGATTTAAACACCAACAGGAAGGAAGCTGCTCAGCTTTCTGAAGGAAACCACCTGGAGCAGCTGGGGGTCCAGAGATGTGTCAAAACATGGCTTGTGCCCACCCGCAGCTGAAGGCATGACTGTTTGCTCCTCATTCATGAGGAAAGAAAAACAAATTTTCCTTTTCAGAAGGAGTTTTCCATAACTGCATTTCCTGCCAACTGAGGACTGGAGGTTGCAGGTTCAGGAAACAGCACAAAAGGACAGGCTGAAAATGTAGATTCTATCCTGCTTTTAAGAGTCCCATTTGACAGAGTTAAAGGAGTTTCCATTCTAAGCCACAGATTATCAGAGCAAAGGGAAAGGCTGGCTTTTTCTCAGGTGAGGCAGGCCTGTTGTCTTAGAAGGTAAGATGGACAGGAATTAGGCTCAGCCGGGGTCTGGCCAAGATGACTTTGGAGGCTGGGAGCTGTGGGTGTCCTTTGGTATAAGGTCAGGCCCACTTTTATGATTGCAGAGTTACGTGCCCACAGCAGTCAGCTATGCTCCCTTGTTCCCGAGCATATGCTGAGAGTGCTCTGGGGCTCCACTGGCTGCACGGATATCGAGGCCTTCGGTTTATGAAGGCCTTGTGCAGAGGGGTTGATGGCACAGATGCTCAGAAAATTCCAGCTCCCCTTACCGGAGGCCAAGCCAAGACCTTCTAGATGACGTCAACCCTACTTCTGCGTCATGAGGGGAATTGTCTGGAGCCTTTGGACTCTCAAGAAGGCAGTGTCTGACCCATGACGAAGGCAGGGTTAGGCCTCTTCTGCCACAATTTAGAAGAAACCAGAAGGAGTAATTACTGTCTTCCTGGCTTCTGTGGGGATTTCACTGATGCCACAGGCTCCGGGGGTGGTCTCGGAGGAGCCAGGATTAGACGCACGAGGAGACCCCTGGGAACCTCAGGGGTGGGACAGCCCCTAAGTGAAGAACTGTCTCAGAGCACAGGACTAAGTGAAAAAGGAAGGTTGTGGGGACTGGGAGAGATGCGGTTGAAGAGCCGAGGGGAGGTTTTGCTGAGGGGGAGAGAGAGCGGATACACCAGGCCTGCTCCTCAGTGGGTGGGGGAGGGGAGGGGCAGCAGCCCCCTGACAGCTGGAAGGCGCCCCTGTGGTCTGGTAAACTGGACAGAGCAGCTGGACAAAGACGTGGGAGCTGGGCCGCTCCTCTCCATCTGCCCCTCTCCCACCGTGGCATTTGAGCCCTGGGGTATTTGGAAGTATTCGCAAAGCGGGCAACCACCACCCAACGTCACTCCCAGGTCCTCTTGGAGCCTGGGAACCAGGACTGGCCCTGGGTGCAGTGTCCTCGGGGAGGCGGGGCTTGAGTCCTTACAGACAAAGAAAAATCAGCCAATAGCAGGAGAGAGATTGAGGCAGAGGGACCGGCACATGCAGCAAATTCACAGAACTGAGAAATTCCGTGGGCTGGAAGCATAGGGGCCGTGTGAAAAGTGGTCAGAGAGGAGGTGGGGTTCCTCCTCCCTCTGCAGGCTCCCCAGTCCTGCGCTCACATGGATCCCTCTCCTCACCTCCACCAAAGCCTCACTGGTTGGTCTCAACCTTTCCTCCCTCCCATTCCTACGTACTGATGCCTCCTGTGCCCCAGAGGTATCAGTATTGGTGCCGGACTGAGTACAGTCACATGCTTGTCCCTGACTCTGCATCACTAAAGCCCTCACAACCACCTGGTGCCATAAACAGGGGGGACGATGGAAACATTTAGCAAACAGGCATACGCTGCATCCGGCCACAATTGATGCTGGCCTTAGAAAAGCGTCCTGGGGCGGGGGGGGACAAAAAAAGCATCCTGGTCTTTCTGGCAGTACTGGACGAGTGTCATTCACAGCTGGGAACCCCATCCTGTCCATTCTACAGACAAGGAGAAGAGGGCTGTGAGGATTTAAGCCACTCGGCCAAAGCCCTGAAGCCGAAAAGCGGGGATTCAGACCGAGGCGTGTCTCTATCCCACGTCTGACTCACAAATGAAAACTGGAAAGTCTGAGGGGTGGCGATGGCCTGATATGGCACACAGGCGCCCTGAGGGCTGTGGGCTGACAGGAACGGAGCAGGACTTGGGGGCAGCACAGGTCCAGGGAGGGCTGTGGGGTGGGAGGACGCTCTGGGGCTGACAAACTCGCTGGGCTTTCCTGTTCTGGGTACTATGTGGGCAGCAGCAGCGGAGGCTGGGGGCCTGTGCTCACCAGGCCAGCAGCGTCCTGGACCTGGCTTCCTGGAAGGACACAGCTGGCCTGCCCTCCAATGCCATCATCCCAGCTGCTGTTCCCCTTCGAGATCTTTCTCGCCTCCCCTAGAGCAGGGATGTTTCTCTGATCCCAGCTGAACCAACAAAAGTCACCTGAGCCTCTTGCCTTTTCCAAAATTCCTGAAGGAGCCGTCAGCAACAAGCCAGTGCCCCAGGCAGCCTTGACCGCTATGAAGCAGCCTGTGGCAGCAGAGGCACTCCTCCCCCCACTATACCCTCCAAAGCCGCCACCCGGTGGTTGGTGTTGGGCTGGTGACTCCCTGGAGTGTGGAGCAGCAGGATGGGGTGGGGGACAGTTCAAGTCACATGGCCCAGCTCCTGCTCAGGGCCAGGCATGGCTCTGCCCTCATGGAGCTCAGGCTGCTCTGGGGGCCTTCGGTCATATCTTTCCTTATTCCACCGAGGGCATGAGGCTAGGGTGCATTTCATGGGGGCAGCCTAGTCCCAGCCTCGCCGTTGCGAGCTTCCAGAAGATTCTGACCATGGCCTGTCCACATGTGGCATGGTTTTGTGTCTGTTCGCCACTGTGACTCTTCCTCCCATCCCTCCTTTCTCCCAACACTTTCTGGTTCTGTGCATGAAGGTGTCCCTTTATATATATATATTTTTTAGGGCCACATCTGAGACATATGGAAGTTCCCAAGCTAGGGTCAAATCGGAGCTGCAGCTGCTGGCCGCAGCCGCAGCCACAGCCACGCCAGATCCAAGCCACATCTGCAACATACAGATGCAGATCCAGCCAACGCTGGATCTTTTAACCCACTAAGCGAGGCCAGGGATGGAACCCTCATCCTCCTGGACACTAGTCAGGTTCTTAACCCACTGAGCCACAAGGAGAACTCCATCTACTTTTGAGCCTGGCTATGTAGTTTTATGTTTCTTTTTTTCTAATTCTCTTTACCTTGTATTTAGAGGTAGAGGGCGTCAATTCCAGCATGAGCTTAATCTTCCACGTGGCCTCATTACTCACAGAATTCCTCACTCATCTTCTAACTGCCCCCTGAGCAACAGCACACATCACAGGCTTCTTTCTGGTCCCAGACCCAACACTAAGAAGCGGGTGACTGTGGGCGAGCCCCTCCCTCCCATCGGGCCTGATCTTGGGGTCTGCGAACTACAGGAGTTAGAAGAGGAGATGGGAGGTGAGGAGAGTAGTGACACCCACACTTCGGTGGGGCGCGGAATGAAAGGAGACACAGTACTGCCTCAGCCACGGGGGAACACAGGCAGCCTGAGGTCAGAGTGGAGAATTCTGAGTCAGAAATAACTAGGTTCTAGGCCCAGCTTTATGCCTGTCCTGGCATAAACTTAAGCCTTGAACTTCAGTTCCTTCCTCAGTGACATGGACAGCAATGTGCATCCTCACCACAGGCGGAGGTGGTGATGCCTGCAAACTAGGAGACAGCGTGGACGGAGAAGGCTTTTCAACCCTCGAGGTCTGTGTGTGTGGATGACCTGGCTCAGCTCGGGTTCCTGGGGAAGCAGGTTCTGAGTCACGTGGCAAGTTCAGGATGTTGTCAACAAGTGCCCTTGGGACCAGCACCTGTGAAAGGGAGGGAGCGGATGCAGGATGCGGTAGAGGGAGAGGTTGGGGCCTCAGCCAACACCCTGGGGTGCTCTGGCGTTAAAATGTCCCCTCAGAGTTGTCCTGCATTGGGCTGAAAGGATCAGTCTTTTTTTTTTTTTTTTTTAGGGCGCTTCTGTGGCTTATGAAGGTTCCCAGGCTGGGGTCAAATTGGAGCTATAGCTGCTGGCCTACACCACAGCCACACCAACACAGGATGCAAGCTTCATCTGTGACCTACACCACAGCTCATGGCAGTGCTGGATCCTTGATCCACTGAGCTAGGCCATGGATCAAACCCATGTCCTCATGGATACTAGTTGGGTTCGTTAATGGTTCAACCATGATAGGAACTCCTGATCAGGCTTTTATACCCCTCATCACCCAGTGAGGGCCGCCTTGGCAGGGCAGGACCGTGGGTGAGACGGCTCTCTAGCTGAGGCTCCGACTGATGCTGCACCAGCCTCTGTGCCAGCTGTGGCAACAAGTCCTTTTTCCTTTTCTTTTTTCTTTTCTAGGGTCCATACCCACGACATATGGAGGTTCCCAGGCTAGGGGTCGAATGGGAGCTGCAGCTGCCAGCCTGCAATGCCAGCTCACAGCAATGCCAGATCCTTCAGACACTGAGCAAGGCCAGGGGTTGAACCTGCATCCTCATGGATACTAGTCAGGCTCATTACTGCTGAGCCACGACAGGATTTCAACAAGTCCTTTCTTGAAGGAAGATCTGGGCATCTCCACGCCCACCTCTTTACTGTGGTTAATTACACCTGATGGAAGGCTGTCCAGATCAAAGACTCGATATTACAGGGCTCCTGCCATTCTGGTCCTATCGGCCACCTCTCCTCATGCATTTTGGGTCAATGACTTCAGTCTTTCATTCGTGAGAAAAGAATGGGGAATTTCTCTTCCATGTGCTGTGGGACCTAGAACGCCATTCCCTCTGGCTTTGTGCCTGGGAGTGAAATACGCTCCGGCAGCTGGGTATTAGCAGGCGTAAAAACTAGTGAATTGGTTTAATTGAAAAAGTTTTGTGTGTTCAGACATGAGGGTGTACACCCGTGAAGACGTATATACATCTGCGTGTGAGCATCCATGGGGGGCATCTCTGTGTGAGTGTCTGTGTAACAACCAGGATGAGAGACAGGCTGTGGGGGCAGGTGTCCAAGTGTAGACACACCCACATGAACGGGTGGGTGCTTATGAGAATCTCGATCTGTGCCCAGAGACTTCATTCATTCATTCTGCAAACATTAATGAAGCATCTATCCTGTGCCAGGCGTTGTGCTGGGGGCTGGGGAGTGAGAAGAGATAAGACATGCTTCCGGCCCCCGGACATTTATTGTCTCCTGGAGAGACAGATAACTCCCTGCAGGCGTTTGGGGTCCAGTGTGGTAAGAAAACTGACAGAGGGGCACACAGGAGGCTGTGGGGCCACCTGGGATGTGCCTAACTCGGGCTGTCCCTTCCCCGGGACAGGAGACCCTTGAGCCGAGTCTTGGAGGGTGAGGAAGCATCACAGAACCAAAGATGATGGGAGAAGGGTGTCCCAAGCTGAGGAGCAGAACTTCCACATGCAGAGGGGGCCTGACCCAGAGGGAGGTCAGAGGAGTAAGATTAAGGGTGGGTCAGAGGGCAGAGGAAGATTGGTGGGGGTGGGGCACGGGTAGCAGGTCCCTGAAGCTCTGTCCATTCATGAGCGGCTGTGAACTTTCTCATCCAGAGCCACAGTTTCATCTTAGAGGTGCATCTGGCAGCAGTGGGGGTGGGGGTGGAGGGGCTGGGGTCTGGCTGTGTCCCCGGGGTGTGTGTGTTTCTGAGGATGTACACACACGAGGCTGTGTGTGTGTCTGCACATCTGCAGTCGGCGCAGTGCCAGGTGTGCCGCCCACGTGGACTTGTTTTCCACTTCCACCTCTGGCCTTTGGCAGCTTGTGGGCTCAGGGGGGTGGCTGTCGTGCTGCTGACTCATGGGTGAGTGCCATGACCAGTGAGCTGGGTCAGGGGCCAGGCACCCGTGTTTCCTCCAAGACTGGCGGCCAGGGGACCAGTGCTCTCCCCTGTCTGCAGACCACCGCGCTGGTCCCGGGGAGGCGAGGCTGGCACAGCCAGTGCCTGTCCCAGACCAGGGGGATGGGGTGGTGACAAGCTTGGGGGTCACCATGCCCGAGCTTTCCCTTTCCGTTAATATCTGTTGTCAATACCCAGTAGGATTAACACTTAAGTGCTCCGAACCATGCCCCCTGGGTAATAAGTATTCGGTGCTAAACCTTAGCAATTTTTTTACCTGGGCTTGAATCCTCTTAGGTCTATTTAACTCACTGAATGACAAGTTGTGACCTCTCCGGGCCTCATCTGCAAAATGTTGGCCAGTCTTTAACTCCCAAGGACCAATACCTGTCCCCTGCCAACTCGTTCCTTTTACCTGACATGGATCCTTGGTTTGATCTTGCTTGACACTTGACTTGCCAAATCATAACCTGCAGGTCACCAAGCTTTGCCTGGGGATTTAAAAATACTAGGAATGGCTGGCAATGCTCCTTACTGAGACCTGCGTCGGGTTGGGTAAGATAATCACTGAGGGAGCCACCCTTCCCACCCCAGGGTCCCATGCTGGCACATCTGCAGCAATAGGGAATCAGCTTGACCCTGAACTAGGAGATGCTTCCCATGGGCTTCTGGAGTGTTCTTAGGTCCTGCTACCAATGTCTTTGGGGTTCTCATGGTGAGAAGCACTGATGCCCTGACAGGGACACAGCCTGCATTTGGAAAATCTGAGAGTGTGTTATAATGGCTGGGGAAGGCCACTTTTCTGGTGGCTGATGCTGTGGTCTGATGAGTCCTATGTACTGGTACTTTCCAAATATTAGCTCTTTCAATTTGCACACTAATCTTCCAAGGCAGTTATTATCATCCCAAAGAACAGATGATGAAACTGTGACTCAGAGATGTGATCTGCCCATGTTCTACCAGCTAGTAAATCGCAGCGCTGTTTAAAATTTCTTTCACGCACGCACACACACACACACACGTGCACACGTATATTATGTATTTTTTGCTTTTTAGGGCTGCACCCATGGCATATGGAGGTTCCCAGGCTAGAGGTCAAATGGGAATTGTAGCTGTCAGCCTACACCACGGCCACAGCAACGTGGAATCCGAGCCGCATCTGCGGCCCACACCACAGCTCACGGCAAGGCTGGGGATCGAACCTGCAACCTCATGGATACTAGCCAGATTCGTTTCTGCTGCACCACAACGGGAACTCCTTTTTCATACATTTAACCACATAACTCTTACTTTCTTTTGGAGCAGCGATGATCTCCATTTTACAGCTGAAGAAACTGGGGCTGAGCAAAGCTACGGGACATGTTCCAGGCCCTTTAGCCAAGTGGGAGTCGAATGTGGATTCACTGCTCTTTCTTCCAGAGCACTGGCAGCGCACTGGCTGGGGGTGGCCCGCCCCATGTTGGCGTCCAGGGGAGCCCAGCGAGAAGGCTGCAGCCCCGGGCGGCTGAGTCGGCGGTGGCGGGGGGGACCTACCTTGGATGTCATCGTTGAACATGCAGTACTTGTTGCGGTATTTGTTGAGAAGGCGGAAGGCATTGGCGTTGGCAAAGTCTTCAAACTGAATGAGGCAATTTATTCCAAACCTGTGGGGAGGGAGAGGGAAGGGTATGTGACTGCCTCCCCAGGCTGATCCCCAGCAGATCCCAGCCTGAACCGGGGAGGGTGGAGGTGCAGGCCCAGGGGCGTGGGGGTGTGGCAGCTGGCTGGCTCCTGGGCTCCTGGCTCTGTGGCTCCATTAAGGATGAGGATGGGGAAGGCAGAGAGGAGGGGCCTGGAGCCTGGTGATCAGCTGAGCTCATGTTGTTGTCTCTGCTGTGGGGTGGTGGCTCCCATGGGCTCTGGATGGCAGACCCCAGGGGGTGCTGGAAGGGCTGAGATGGGGCCTGCCTCCCTGTGGCCTGTGGCCATGTGAAATCTCAGCAGGAAGCTTACTCACTCCAACCCCAAGAGCATGCAGGGAGCCCGGCTTCTCTACCCCGCAGGCGTGTGGAGCCCCTGCAGCCTCCAGGTATCTCCCCTGGTGGATCCTGAAGCCTGGAGACCCTCCACCAGACATTCTTCCGGGTTCAGGCACTGTTCCAGGATGAGACACAGGGAAGGCTGGGAAAGGCCACCGCACAAAGCCACTGTCATCGACTAACACCTCAGTGAGGGTCTTCTCCACATGCAGGTGGAGAGGATTAGCCAGGGACCTCCTTCAAAATGCAGATCACCAGCCCCAGAGAGTCTCACTTGAGTTTGGGGTGGGGCTCAGGAATCTGTATTGACAAATAAAAATTGTATCTCTTTAAGGAATATAATGCGGTGTTTTGCTATGTATCCATTTGAAATGATGACTGCAATCAAGATAACTGACACATCCATTCCCTCACATTGTTACTTTTTTTTTTGAACTCTAAGATCTACTGTCTCAGAGTTCCCATCGTGGTGGCTCAGTGGAAATGAATCTGATTAGTATCCATGAGGATGTGGGTTCGATCCCTGGCCTTGCTCAGTAGGTTAAAGATCCAGCGTTTGCCATAAGCTGTGGTGTACGTCGGATCTGGCGTTGCTGTGGCTGTGGCATAGGCCGGTGGCTACAGCTCCGATTCGACCCCTAGCCTGGGAACCCCCATATGCCACGGGTGTGGCCCTTAAATGACAAAGAAAAAAAATTACTTAATCCATGGGCAGAAAAAAGATTGCATCTTATGGGTCAATTTGAGACTGACAGTATCTGAAGTCATGCTCGTTAAGGAAAAAAAAAAATGCCCTGACTGATGAGCACGGCCTGGGCATGTGGTAGGGAGAAGTGGCTGCCATGCCCAACGGTGTGATCCAGAGGCCTGGGACCGGCTTGGGACCAGCAGCGGAAAGGAAGAGGAACGAGTCTGCTGGAAAAGGGGAGCGGAGCACACACGCGGGGGGCTTCCCGTGCCATCGGAGCATCTGCCTAACGAGGCTGGAGGCTTTGAGGGGGCGGGTAGCACTGAAATGGTCCAGAACACATTTTTCCAACCTCGGGATTTTGTCACGGCTTATCCTGTAGAGCAGAAATGCCAGTGAGCAGCCAGATATTCACTCCTACCACGGTCCTCCCACAACCTTAGTGAGCTGGAGCTGTTCATGTTACAGGGTGGACGGGGAGGGGTGAGGACTCACCACAGTCCAGTGCTCAGAGTTGTGGACTTAGGTTAGGAGGCTTGTGGGCTTGACCTTGCTCTGCCACTGCCACCGAGGGATCTTAACACCTGTCATGCCACTTCTCTATTGGGCCTCAGCTTTCTCTCTGGCAATGGGCACAATACCTGCCTGGTCAGCTTTGATGGGCTGTTGTGAGGATTAAAAGCTGGGGATGGTTTTAAATGGTAAGGTGCTGAACATGTGTCATCCTGCCACAGTTCTTATTCAGAGTCACAGAGCAAGTGCTGGTGGGGGTGGGGGCGGGGAGCTGGCTGTGTCTCCTGACCCACCATCCAGCCCTCTTCTCCTTGTACATTGAATACGAAAGGTTAAAAAAAAAAAAAAATCCTAAGTGCACAATTATAACGCTATGCTCGCCAAGCCAAAATTTACTGTGAATTTTTGTTCAGGGTGTGAATTTCAAGTATTTGGATGGGGAGGGGGGGAACAGACTGTCTTTGGTTGCTGGTGACATTTTGATATATAGACTCCCAGTGTTGCTCCCCCACTGGCCTGAAGCGAAAAGGCTGGAAAGGTCAGACGACAAAACAATGTGGTGCACGTCCCCCTTTCTCTCCCTGTCCCTGTCTCACACACACAAACATTTGACCTTTAAGCAACACCATTCTGAGGTAAAAAATAAGGTCATTATTTTAATATTATTAAAATTATAAACAAGTACCTTTGTTCAGCGCACTATTACTCTTTCACGTCAAATTCTGTCTTACATAAGAGAACCTTCCCACGGAGCAATCTGATGATATTTAGAGTAAAAGCTCATTTATTCAGGTCACTTTAATCGTAACTTGAAATTGCATAAAAGGCTATATGAATCTCCCATCTGATAACCTCGACGCAGAGTTTCTAGACCTACTTGGAGTTAAGGACCTCCAGGAACCCTGTCCACCTTGGACACCCCTCCCCACGGCTGCTTCTTGAATCTTCTGTCACCAGAAGCCACTGCTACTCTAGGATTTCACACTGCCCATTTCAGCTTTTAGCCACGGCCTCCCCTTCCAGCTCTTTCATTTCCACTATGCCTGCTCTTCATCTCCTGGGAGACCTTGGGGCCCTTCACCATTTTTTCCCAGTCTCTGGGCTTCTCTCTATGGTTTTTCATGAATCTAGACCACTAACTACCCAGTCTGAACAAAGGATGGTTCCTTCAAAGGTGGTTACTTGTTATATGAGCGTCATCCACCCATTCAACCACCCATTCACCATCCATCTATCCATCCATCATCCATCCATCCATCCATTCACCGTCCATCCATCCATCCATCCACCATCCATCCATTCACCGTCCATCCATCATCCATCCATCCATCCACCCATTCACCATCCATCCATCCATCCATTCACCGTCCATCCATCCATCCATTCACCGTCCATCCATCCATCCATCCACCATCCATCCATCCATTCACCGTCCATCCATCCATCCATCCACCATCCATCCATCCATTCACCGTCCATCCATCCATCCACCATCCATCCATTCACTGTCCATCCATCCATCCATCCATTCACTGTCCCTCTGTTTATCTACCCATTCATCCAAAAGCATCTACTGAGCACCTATGATAAGCTGATACTGTAGTTGTTCAGTAAAGGTTTTAGGAAGGGGAGGATACATGAAGAAGTCGATGGAAATTTAGTGCATGTGAGTTTGCCTGACAACTTGTTAAACTAATTAAAAGTCAATTAAGAACACAAACAAAATTTCAAAGTGAACATTTAAATAGCTTTGGTGAAAAAAAAAAAAAGCCTTTTCTAATCCATCCATTATATTCTAATACAGGTAATAGACTTTCACCAGTAATACCAATTTAAATGCTAATTATAATTGCCTTAGATATTCATTAAAATACTTTTCCTAACAAAGCCAGTAACAAAAACAGCTGGGCATCAGGCTGAGTTCTTTCCATATGTTATCTCAGCTCATCTTCCCACGACCTCTGAAGGAGGTGCCATTTCAGAGGAGGAATCCTGAGCTACAGGATGTTCAGTTATTTGCCTGGGGTTACTTACTCTCTGGCAGTTGGAAAGCAGTGGAGCTGGAATCTGAATCTGGCTCTATCTGACCCCAGAACTTAGTTTTAACAGCAATAGGATTTTGTAAAAGACAAATTGGAGTTGATGCTAAAGTTGGATTTCTTTCTCCAATGAGAAAGACGGTGCCACGTGGTAAAGAAAACACTGAACTGAGATAGAAAAGCCGTATTCTCTCCCTGTCTGTCTTAAGCTCTGAGTCTTGGGTGACACTTCTTTCTCTCTGGGTCTCAGATCCTGCTCTGAGACTCTTGGGGGCGACACAGGAGCTACTTAAGGAGGGACTGGAGTAGATACCCTGGGTGCCTTACTCAGAAGTCCAAAGTCGGGAGGCTGACCATTCTTAGCAAGAGCAACATATGACAGGGATATTGGTATTTTCGAGTCCTTTTTGAGCTGACCCACAGCAGAGCAGCTGAGCACGCAGGGCCGAGGAAGCCACTGTCCCAGAGCAGCGGCAGGAACCCCTCCTGAGGGGTCACACTCAGGCCTCTACTCAGGGCTCTGGGCAGTTTCCTGATTTTAGGGCAGGCGGCGCATCACTGACCTTCCATCCTGCCCCAAGCTGCCCCTCACCGGGGAGGTTCCTGCTTGTCTGTCCCCTTCTGCACCTTTGAACTCCTCCCCCCGAAGCCCTGGCAGTGGCTGAGGAATATCTGAGGCTTCTCAGTGGAGAATTCCTGCAATGGAGAAGGAGGCACTGCCCAGACTCCTCTGCCCTGGGGATGCCGCTGGGCAATGGCCTTGGCACTGCCAGGGAAGGCACTCTAAGGCCAGTGTTCACTTAAAGATGCAAGGCTGATGGGTGGACAGTAAAATTGTTTTTCCTCCAGCCCTTAGGCAAGGGGAAGCCTATCTGGGAGCCCTAATGGGCTGTGTGTGACAGTGTGACAGGACAGAGTCAGGACCCACGGAGCCGGGTACCTGCCACCTGGGATGCAGCCTCCCCAGGAAAGTGAGATTCTGGGGTGGCTGATCTGCACCCCCTTCGCCCCTCAGCAAGCTGACCAAAGGCTGCGTGAGAGATGTGGTGAGAGCAGAACATTCCAGGGGCTGCAGAGCTTGTTTCTTTGTTCCCTAGGTCAGGACCTGGCATTCTTTCAAACACCTGGGTCTGACCTCTTTCAGGCCTGAACAAACAGAGGGACCTGGGAAGAGCAGGTGACTTCGCTGAGCCTGCCTCCAAACAGAATGACTAAAACCCACCATTCCTATTTCCATGGGAGCCCAGTCCGTTTCCCCAACAAAACACACACTGCAAGGCTCCCCCTGCAGAGTGCACAGCGAGGACAGCAGTTATACCCAGGGGAAAGCTGTTTCTTTTGTTTACATTTTCCTTCCAGGAATTAGCGCTGATAGAATCATGGAAGCTCTAGGTCTTTGCTTCTATTTTACATTAGACTCTAGTCTCTTGAGATGCTCTCAGAAAGAGGTTCCATGACTAAATCCGTTTGGGAAACTTTGAATGTTCTTATAACATGTACAATGAATATCAAAGGCTCTGAGAAGTCCTGCATTAAGAAACCTGTTTGGAATTCCCTGGTGGCTCAGCTGATTAAGGGTCTGGCATTGTCACTGCTGTGGCTTGGGTGGCTGCTGTGGCTTGGGTTTAATCCCTGGGCAGGGGCCCTCTTTGCATGCCTCGGGCCTGCTCCACCCCCCAAAGAAACCTGTTTAAAGCAGCATTTTCTAAACTTACTTGACTAGAGATCTTACCCCTCTGTGTCCCACCATCACCATTTACAAAAGAGCAGATTTTGACAGACACAGCTCTCTGCAGAAAGGACTTTGCACCAGGTGTCAGGGCAAGGCCATCTCTCCCTGGGATTCCTGCAATTGTTCTTTCTGGCCAGGATACTCTAATCACGGGTCTCACATCCTCCAGCTTTATTTCCCCTCCCCCAATTCCACCTACTGTATCTTTATAAACACACATTTATGCAGGCCGCCTATTTTCTGAAAATCCTTATAGGGTTCCCAGTGCCTTTGGGGTTGTGTTCAAACGTCTGAAATGCCGTCCACTTTGGCCCTGACCTTAATGCTCACCATCCCTGCTCCCAACTCCCACCTATATCTTTTCACACCCTGGGCATATCCTGCTGCTTCCCAACTACTGTGGGTCCTTACACAACTCCCCATCTTCACTAGAAGGCCTCCTTTTCACCCTGGCCAACTCCTACTTAAACGGTAAGGCCCTGCTCAAATGTCCTCTCTTCCAGGAAGGCTTCCTTGACTCATCGATATTCCTACCTTCAGGGTAGCAGTAATTCTTCTCTTCTCTAGGCTGCCTTGCTATTCTGGGCATATCTCTGCTAGGATATGTCATATTATATCACAATTATTTATTAACATTCCTGCTGGGCACGTTCATGAAGAGCAGAGGAGACATGCAGCTCAGCAGAGAGGAAGAGGGCGTTCAGGTCATGGGGTTGCGTATGGGTTTGGGGCAGAGGATGTGCACCGAGCAGGGAACAAGGCCAAGGACAGAACCTAGGGGGCCCACCTGCGTCCAGGGGCCAGAGAGGGGAGAAAGAAGAGAATCCAGCCAAGGAAATGAGCAGGGGGACGGGCCAGGTGGAAGACTGACCAGCAGAGTGGCTGCCACAGGAGCTGTACGATGGGCTGTGGTCAGTGTCAGATGCGGGGCGAGGTTAACGAAACCTGGGACCCGGAAGTGCTGGGGGGCCGGCGCTCGGAAGAGCCTTCAGGAACTTCCAGAGCACTTCCGGTGGTGTGGTGGGGAGGGAACCATTCGGCAGGGGTTTAAAGAAGAGGCTTGGCTATGACGTAGGGTGACAGCCAATGGTGGATGGATTCATTTTTGGTGCAAATATGCACGTGGAACAGAGGAGCCGGTATGGAGGGAGATGAGAGGCGTCACGACAGGGGATGGAGGTTCTGGGGAGTCAGAAGGAGGCAGGAGCCAGAGTCCAGTTACAGTGTGAGATGACGTGGTTCTTCCTTCTGGGACATCACAGCCTGGTGGAGGGACGGACATGAAGCCCTGGCACCACAGGGCCACCAGAGATGGGAGAGGGAGCAGTTGGTTACTCAGGGGCAGGGACCGGAAGTGGGGGCTGTCACTAGGATGACAGGGAAAGTACGCAGTCGGCGAGGAAACTGGAAACCGTTGACTGGAGAAAGCGGGAATGTGGCCCCTGAGAGAGAGAGAGATCCCAATGGAACGGGGCATAAGGAATGAGGTCCTTCAAAGACATGAAGGCCCCTTCTGTGGACCTGGAATTAGGAAGACTTATTTAATGAGGCCTTGAGGGAAAAAAGCAGAGCCAACAGGTGGAAGTCAGAAGGACAGAGAGATTCCAGTGCCCTATAAGGCAGAGATGCAAAGACTGGCTGCTAAGAGGCTGTCCCTGGATGTGATTCCATGGTCCCACTTGGCACTGAGGTTGTGGAAGGGAGTCCAGCCGCAGTGGGGTGGGGAGCGGACCTCCGAGGCCCTTCCCCTCCCAGGTCCCACACCGGGAGATTCCCCTGGTGTTTCCCGGGCCCTGCAGCCAGACTGGCGGGCTCCTGGCACTGCCATTCTGGCCTGATGGGGGGAAAACTCCCATTGGGTAATAAGACAGTCACAGGAAGCAGCAATTTCTAAGCAAAAGTACCAGAATAATGCAGCTGTTCCTCAGCCACCGCTCTGATGGCAAGCCCAGGCCAGACAGAAAACACTTCAGGAACAGTTTGGATTTCCTCCTCAATTTCCCTGTTTGTCTGAGTTCCTGGGAAAACACGCAAATGGCGCCAGAAATCCCAGAGCAGGGACAAGGATGGTGGCTGATCTGTTGACCTCTGGACCTCTCCAAGGTCAGAAGCCAGTACTGATATTTTCCTCCAGGACACAGCAGCTCACTCCCCAACCTTCGGTTCTTCAATCTGGTGCACTTTTCCCAGTCACCAGCCCTTTGGCTGACTTGGGGCACAGGATTTAGGCCAGCTCTGATCTGCCCACAGATTTAGTTGTCACAGAGTCACTGATGTCGCCATGAAGATCCTGTGATTAGTCTGGCCCGTTCTGACCTCTGCATTCAGGTGAACTACCGTAGCATTTGTATCGGAGTGTTTGTCATACAGTCATCTCTTGGACTTCCTCAGCGTCCAAACTGCCCCTCTCCTGGGGAACTCACTGAATTCTCCCTTGAATGACAACAGTCTGGGCTGGAAGACAATAAGGCTGGAAAACCTAGTCCTTCCTTGCAGGCTTTGGGACCCAAGTGAGGCAAAGTCAGGGAGCGAAAAAAGAAAAGATGAAGCTATGTCAGCGGAGAGACAAGATCAAAGCCGAGAGGAGGCAGGGTCCTCGAGGGCAGGGGAGATGTCTGACTTAGCACGTGGGACACGGACAGCTGAGGAAGGAGCTTTAACCAAGCCCCTTTCCTAGCCCCTGCTCTGGACAAATCCACTTCAGACACCCAAGTTGGAAGAACAAACAAACCTGCTGCCGTATGCCCAGGGCCCTGCGCTCGCCCGGCTCAGCCAGCCTAGGTGAACAAACGCAAGCATGAAAGTGTGCCTGCTAGAGCAGGGCCCCTCCACGGGGGTGGCCAGTCACACAGCCCATGTGACATCCTTGTCCCCTAGGAGCCCCAGGTTCCTCTTCTAGAGGCACTGCAGCTAAGTATCTTTGTATCACAATAGCTCAGGCCCTTTCCTTTATCCCAAGGATGAGGATGCAAGTTAAGACAAAGGAGGAGGGCCAGCCTGGGAGAGCAGGCAGCAGAGGCTGGAGTAAACCACCTCCGATTTTGAAGTCAGACAGGTTTGGGGCAAGTCCAGACTTCCATTTTTAGCTGGGTGATTTTGGACAAGTTACTTAACCTTTCTGAGCCTCAGTTTCTTTACTCCTAAGGGTTGTTGTGATAGAGCACCCAGCACAGAGCAGGTTCTTTGTAAAGGTGAGTTGCTGGCTCTTTCCTGGGAAGAAGGCCATGACTTTTCTTTTCTTTTAACATGGCTGCAACTGCAGCATAGGGAAGTCCCTGGGCCAAATCGGAGCTGCACCTGGGGCCTACGCCACAGCCATAGCAATAGCAATAGCAGTGACATATCCAAGCAACATCTGTGACCTATGCTGCAGCTTGCAGCAATGCCAGACCTTTAACCCACAGAGTGAGGCCAGGGATCAAACCCATATCCTCACAGAGACAGCACTGAGTCCTAAACCCACTGAGCCACAGTGGGAACTCCAAGCCATAACTTGCAAATCCGGTGGTGGTCAAAGGCCTACATGCCCTAGGCCTCTGACCCCTGCAGGTGGGGCCATTAACTAGGCAGATGGTACATCTACAGAAGCTCAGCTGTAATTATTTAGGCTTATTTCTATTTTTCCCAGTCTACTCTGAGCTTCTTGAGAGCTTATTTCTGACTTATTGCTATGTTCAATAAATATCTGTCAATGAATGAATGAATTTATGGGTGGATATCTGATAAATACATGAATAATTGGAATGCTGCTTTAAACTGTTTTCTCATTATTTTATATTTGTCCATATTACAATCTCAAGGGAAAACTGAACTTTAGGACAGGTTTTTTTCTTTGTATTGGCTGCACTCTGGAGCACAGAGAAAGCACAGGATGAATACAGGCTGGGTGGAAACTTGGAAGAGAGTTCACAAATTATGTGAATGACAGCAAACAACTGGGTAAGTTTCCCTTAACTTCCCACTGAGTTACCACTGACTGCAGGGAAATAATTTTCTCTCCAGGCCTCAGTTTCCCCACCTGTAAAGGGATGGAGTTGGGTCAAAGGAACAGGTTGTTTCTTGCTCGGGTATTCTAAGATTGTGAGATTACATACCTGGGGCAGGTCAGGTGGTAAAATAAAGTAAGACACAGTTGGAACTGCAGAAGGCATCCATAAATTTCAGTGCATATGAAACTACTGAGCAGTGACTCTCTTCTGAGAGGGACTCGGAATGTGAATGCTCCCTTGCAACATTACGATCAGGACTTAGAGCTAATGGTTATGCTCTTTACAGGCTTTCAAAATTTAAACAAAATCTTGAAACTTTTCTTTGTGGTCTGGATGCCATACACTTGGAGGCTTTCCTTTGTTTATATTGTTTTAAAACCACCAGGAGAGTTTGGAACCAGAAGAGCCTCAGCTTTTCCCCTGGGGTTTTGACAGCGCGGGCTGGGTTTGCTGTTTGTGGAGAGGCCTGCAGGGGGCGCCCGGCTCTGGTGAAGGACAGGGCAACTGGATCTCTACATGCTAGACAGTTGTGAAGGAAGAAATAAGAAGGGTCACCCAACTGACCGAGATGCTGGGGAATTTTCCCACCACAGAGAAAGAAACGAAAATTACATGAGGTGATAGAAATGTTAATTAATGCCGTGGTAGTGACCAGACGGCCATATATTAATGTGTCAAATCAACACGCTGTACACCTTAAACTGACACGACGTTATATGCCAATTAGATTTCAACAAAAGTAAAAATAAAAAAGAGGATGCTTTCCTCATGAGGGGTAGTTAGAGTGTTGAAAATGGGAGTTAATGGCTGGTCCCTCCACAACCTCCGTAACGGCGAGGGCACCAGCCCTGCTCTAGATCAAGCTGGAGAGAGAAGACCTGGGGAGGCGAAGGCGAATAGTTTCCACAGGCTTTCCTCCTACTTGTCTTCCTTGCTTAACTGCACCAGAAGGTGTCTGGAGTCTGTTGGACTATCTTTTCTTTCATGAAGTAGTTAGAACACCTGGATTCACAGCTTGGCTCCACCTCTGCTAAAGGTGTGACCTTGGCCACGATTCTTAACCTGTCTGTGCCTCGGTTTCCTTGTCTGTGCAATCGTCATTATTCAATAAGTGTTTATGGAGAATCCAAGCTGCGCAAGGCGTGGTTAGGGCTTGAGATACAGCAGTGAACAGAAGAGACAAAGCTCCCTCCCTGGAACTTATGCTTTAGAGGGATAGGACAAGGATTGTATCTACTTAATAGGTTACTGTATTACATGAGTTGATGGATGTGAATGACTTTATTGTCCACAGGAGCCTAGGTGAGACCTGCACTCAACTCACCAGAGGGTGAAGGCTGGGGTGCGTGTTTGCTTCTTTGTTTCTTTAATGGGGTTAAAAACCAAAACCCAAACAAAAAACCACAGGGAACTGTCTCTAGGAAAGAAGGGCTGCCTAACTCATTGTTTTTAAAAAACTCATTATTTTTTCTAATTACAAAAGGAACACCTGTGCGCCACCAATCCAACATTATAGAAATGACTGGCTTGGAAAGAAAAACCCCCAGAAATCTCATGATTTAACCATAACCACTGTTAACACAATGATGCAGATACACCCAGGTATTTTTTTTCCTTCCTTAACTAATCTTGTCAGAACCATTTGCTTTTAGGATTTTTCCCCCAACCTCATTAAAAAAAAAAAAAAAACAATGTGCTTAATAAAACAAATGCAAGAGAATGAGACTTCAGAGTATGTGCACATAAAAGAGTGAGACACACACTCAGACACACACCCACAGGCTGGGGGCAGGGGGGAGAGAGGGAGGGAGAGAGAGAGACAGACAGACTGACATACAGACAGACAAAGAGAAAAGGGAAGTAATGTACCACGGCATTGCCTGGAATTGCCACATCCTCTCGGCATGGAATGATGAAGTTTGGCTTTGGGGGCTGCGGTCTTATCCATCCTTTTTGTCCCTCGACAGAGATGCTCTTTTTCATCGATAGCAGCTCAGAAAAATCTTTCCTGATTAAAACACCTGGTGTCCCAGTTCTTTCTGGCTCATCAGCAGCAGGCACGGAGGGTCTCCGCAATGCCCACAGGCACTGATTTTTTAAGGATTTGGGTTTTCTGATGGTGTTCTGAGCTGAAACGAGGGCACTCTGCTGCATGTCCATGACTGTTTTTCATTTTCAGAAATTTTATCTGGGTCTTTTTCAAATGTGCCTACTATATATTTTTTTTAAGTGTTGGGTACCGTCATTATTAGTTCATTCTTGTAAAAAAAAAAAAAACTCTCTTTAAATACATCTAAGCATAACTGATTTATAGCTCCTCTCAGAATATTCCTTTTCCTTGGGGTTCTAATTCTTCTATTAGTTGTGTGTCTGACACATCTGCGATTGTGGATGGTTTCCATGTGGGTTATTGGGAATCATGAATTTATTTTCATTGGGGAACTGCTTTTCCCTTCAAGGAATTCCACAGGGCATGGGAGTATCCCTACAGAGAAGTTTTAGTTTTCTCTCTGCCAGGTTCTCCAGCCATATCACTGGTAGGGAACACTTTGATACTCATTTCTTATCCTAGGAACTTCTGCAGCATGTGTGCAGTACAGTTGTGGGCTCTAAGGCCACATGTGATGAAGGCTTAGTGTTTGGTTTCTTCCAAGAGATATTCTGACCTCCCCAACTTCCCATTCAAGGGCCTTGTAATTTCCCTGGGTTGGTGAGCAGAGTCTATTTCTTCTACATGGAGGGTCCAGCCATTCAAACCCCAGTTTTCTGCAGGATTCTTGGTTCCACTGTTTTGCCTTGCAGGGGACTCAACACTTGACCCCACCTGGGTGTAGACCCATCTCCAGGTCTGAATGATGAGAAGAAAATAGCCACGAAAAGGGAAGGACATTCAAAGCTGGGCAAACAGCAAGCGTGGCAGCAGCAGGAGGGCCTTGCAGTGGAGCTGAGGGAGTGAGGGAGGGGGTAGAAGGAGACAGAGACATTGAAGGCTTCCTTCCAGCTCCAAGAGCAAATTACAAAAGGTGCTATACTCGTAGCCTCTGAGTAAGTCAGTGTCAGTGGCAACTGAGTGATTTTCAACCCTTGGGCCAATTTCTGTTTCTCATTTCTATACTGAGAAATGTGTCACACAAAAAGATGTTCCGTGTTGCATGGGGACCGCACTGTGAGTGGTGGGTCTGTAAGGCGCAAATAACACTCAGCTGAATCAACAACAGAAAATGTGAGATCTCACCCCCACTTGGATACGTGGGTACACACAGTGCCTCTCCACTTGGCAGGGGTGGGGGTGGGGAGAGTTACCCGAAAGGTGAAGGGGGCAAAGACCAAATGTTTACTAACTGCCCAGACCAGGGATCTGAAAATGGAGACGGCTTATCCAGAGCTGTTCTTTTTATTTCTTAAGCTCAGCATCCGGGAAGAAGAGGTGGGGCCGAGAAGGAAAGCACTGGTGGAAGGGCGGGGATGCGTGCGTGGGGCGCTATGGAAGGAAGAGATGGATAGATTGATGGATAATCTCACTGAATGCACGAACGGGGGCAGCACTGAGGCACCGCCTAAAGGATGGTGACCTGGGAAACTGCCTATATTACGATTAATCATGGTCATAGCAAATATGAAATGTTTACTATTACCCAGCTGTAATGTTAAGCATTTTACAGGGACCATCTCATTTATTCAGCAGAGACACTCTACAAGTTAAATCTCAAAAAAAACGCATCTTGGAAATGAAGACACCGAGGCACAGATAAATTAAGCCGCTTGTTAATAAAGCAGCAGGTGAGAGGTTCAAACGCAGGCAGTGGCGCTTTTAACAATCTTGGTTAGTGGGTGGGGTCTTACGAAGGTCCTCTTTCTTGGGGAGGGGTACTTAACACTTTATAAGCTTGTTTCCTCATCCCTTAACATGAAACTTATAATAATACCCACTCTAGGGGGTTGTTGCGAGAATTAAATGAATTAATATTGTATAAAGTGCTAAGTATCATAAGCAGTTAAGCAAAAAAGAGTAGTTTTTATTACTATTAATCCACTGAGGAAGATCAGAGGAAAAAACCCTTCTCTTCCTTCCTCTCCTCTGCCATAATCTGGAACTTTCAGGTCTGGCCGTGGTTTTGTCCTGTTTGATATAAGGTGATATAATCTGCCTGTTGGGGCAAAATGAAATGCAAACAGCCAGCTGGTGTCACTGACTCCATCTCCCCAGGCAGTGAACTTCCTCCATCCCGTTTTGGCCTTTCAGTCATTCGGTCTGCTTGGTCACAGTGGAAGCGAATGGGTCCTCGAGAGTTGGGTGCTGGTTGGCACTTTGCTACCTAGCCCTTTCTGTGACCCAGGATGGATTCCTCCTGCCTCGCAGGTGGGAGAGGAAACATCCGGCTCCTATTCTGGAGGGAACTTGTAGGAGCTGGATTGTCAACAATCTGCCACGTCAGGCTGAGACTGGGTACCTGTCCTG
The DNA here is from genome assembly GCF_054392235.1 of Sus scrofa. NCBI lineage: Eukaryota > Metazoa > Chordata > Mammalia > Artiodactyla > Suidae > Sus > Sus scrofa. The sequence continues at coordinate 20,362,397 of NC_139391.1, forward strand.
TTTCTTCAGAGACCAGACAAGCCAGGATGGGTCCCAACATTCCTTCGTCTGAGCTTCCTCAAATATTGTCAAACTCATAACCTTCAATCCATTCTAACTGATGGCTGGCCTGATAAGGGCTTTCAATCCTTCAAGCAACTAACCAGCCAACCAACCAACCAACCAGCCAGCCAGCCAGCCAACCAACCAAACCATCCAACCATCTAACCCTACCCTCACCATTTATGGTGGGTCCACCAAGAGTAAAATCACACTCCCTGCCCCCAGGAACTACCAGTCTGGTAGAGATGTTACAGAGCCACAGGACCTGAGGAAGGAATGAATTTCAAAGTCCATCTAGTCCAGCCCAGGCTGATATTTGCAACCCTCTACAACAGTCCAGGCATATCTTTGCCCACCTCTGCTCTGTCAGTGAAAAGTTAAAAACCAAAAAAAGCTTTAAAGAAAAGCTCTAGACCATCAGAGAAGAGATGTCACAAGGGAATGCACGATTAATTAGCAAATGAATTATATGCCCAATAAGTTATGCTATAATTACAAACCAGGAAAGAGTTTCTGACCAGGCTGGTCAGGGCAGACTTCCCCCGGGGAGGGCAGAATTTGAGTTGGGGCATTGCTATGGCTTCTATTCTAACCTCCTCTCACATCTGTCAATTTTGATACTTCTGTTGCTCAAGAATCTACCATGGTTCCCTATTGCTCTCTGCATCAAGTCCCAAATAAGGTTTTGTGTGGATGTTTTCAAACATTTCTAGTATAAGAATTTTTTAAATTAATGAAATCTTGAGCAGAACCCTGGTACAGAAAGCAATGAAAAACCATGCGGTTTTTCTTCAAGTGGTTTCAATTTTGTATGAATGGTGGGAAATACTCATCTCTACCATCGCTGAGGCACCTCTGCAAATGCCTAGGGTTCAGGGAAGCTTGGTTTAAAACCACTGTGGCTCAGTGGTTAATGAACCTGACTAGTATCTATGAGGACACAGGTTTGATTCCTGGCCTCGCTTCGTGGGTTAAGGATCTGACATTGCTGTGAGATGTGGTGTAGGTCACTGATGCGGCTCGGATCCTGGGTTGTTGTGACTGTTGTGGGGCCGGCAGCTACAACTCTGATTCGTAGCTGGGGAACCTCCATATGCCATGGTTGTGGCCCTAAAAAGAGACAAATAAAATAAAATAAAATAAAACCACTGGATTAGGTAACTGAAGTCCTTTCCACTTTTGACCTCTACCAACAACAACCTTCTGCCTGGGGTTCGAGGCCTGTCATACAACCTACTCTACTCCTGCTTAACCTCACTGTGAATCAATAAACATTCACGTCCAGTGGGGCCGGTCTCCCAGAGTCTCCTGCGACGCTCCTTGCCTTCGCTGTCCCTGCTTTTCCCTTGATGCGGCAGCTGCGGGAATGCACGTTTTCTCCCGTGGCTCTACTCCTGTGCTGCCCCGAATCTGCATACTTTCTATCTCTCCCCAGTGGCCCTGATTGTCCCCTTCTAAGAATTTCCACCGAACTGAAGGTCAACACCCCACAGTGGAGTGCTCAACTCCCCTCTAATGACTCCTTCTGAGAACGCTGTCTTTTTGGAAGGTCTGTAAGATTCACAAGGACACCATGCAACTTGGCTTTTCCTCCAACTCTCATTACAGGACTTAGTAGAGTGGCTGGGCATGTGGTCATCACTCGAAAGCCCTGGAAAAGCATGGTTAGATATGCCATTTGCTTGTGCTGCTCTCAGCTTTCTTGGAGCTTTGAGAATGCGTTTTCTCACCTCCGTGGTGACAAGAAAGCTCCATTCCCAGGAGCGCTCCATCAGTTCCTGCTGCTCCTGTGTCTTTGCCAGAAAAATACATTCCCCTCGCAGGAGGAGCTTGAAAAGTCAAATTCCAAAAAATGTAGACCTACTTCTTGGGAGAGGGACGTGACTTTCTATGTTGCCACAGGAAGCTTTTTGTGAAAAATCCCCAGAATGAGACAGTCCCGGCAGTCTTCACCTTACGGATGCCTTTGCCAGCTCCCTCTTCTGAGCATCTTAGCCATCACAAAGCTGTCACAGAGGGGACTCGGGCCCTGGATGGTGGGGAAAGGCGGGCCTGACCCCTCCCTGTGGCGTGTTTTCTGGGCTGGGGCGCCAGATGTATGAGTGTTTTCCCCACACGCAGACATGCGATTATGTCAGGCCTGAAATCAGCTCAAGTGCCTCGAGGGCAAAGGGGGATTCTGCAGCAGGCACAGCCGGCTAGGGAGGTTTTCAGCCTGGAGGAAACTATTAGAGAGGCGAGTGTAGGGTCAAGGTGGGTGGCCCAGTAGGGCAGGTCCAGAGAATGTGCTAGGCCCTTTTTCATGCAGGTTCCCAGTGGGAAGATGGCTGAGAAGCCTCTGTGTCCTGGCCTTTAACCCTGACCTCAGGCTCCAGTCTGACTCTGAAAGTAAGGGAGCTGGGGCTGCTCAAAACATGCCTTTCCTGGGGATGTGGCTCACTGGAATTTCTCAGACCTCAACCTTTGTACAATCTAATAGAAGCATCAGGAAAGCTTCAAAGACACAGATGCCCAGGCCTTGGCCCAGGCCTACTATGGTGCAGGGGCCTGGAGTCTACACCCTTTTTCTTTTTGGCTATGCCTGTGGCATACAAGAGTTCTCAGGCCAGGGATCAAGCCCAGGCCATAGCAGTGACTTGAGACACAGCTGTGACAATGCCAGATCCTTAACCCCTAGGGCACCAGGGAATTTCCTGGAGTTTCTCTCTATAAATATATTTAATGGCCATTCCCATTTCTGGGCCAGGGATTGAGTTTGAGCTGCAGCTGTGGAGCATATTCCTGCATATTTTTGTAACTCAGAAGAAGCAGCTATAGTTTCATGAGGACCGAGTAGATAGGCTTGGTGTAGCTCTTGAAATATCTTGAACACCTAGAGATGAGAGATCTTCAGCCTTCAGGTCCCTTTGGCCTCTGAGCTGCTATTGAGCTGCAGGAGTTGCAGAAGGACCAGCAAGTGTAGGTGCTCATGGAGTTGCAAATGATTAGACGATAGGCTCCTCACAGGCCTAAAGCATGGCACACATGCTGCCCCACCTCATCCCCCTGCTCAGGGTAGACACTGCTAATCAATCACAGCATCATTTCCTATTGCACCTAGAGAGGCCTTAGAATCTCAGCAATCAGAGTTAGTACAAAGAATGAAATCTTTTATCCTTCTTGCCACTTCTGCCAGCAATATCCTAGTCTGACCCTAAATCTTGAGCACTTTGGCCGTTATTCACAGGGCACAGTTCCTGTGATGGTGGTGGGCCTTTCTCTCTCCTCTCTACTCTCTTTCCCCACGTGAATGCCATCATGACCTTGACCTTACATACCACCTATGAACTGGCAACTGCCAGCTTTCTACTTTCACCCTTGAATTCTTTCTTTTTTTTTTTTTTGTCTTTTTAGGGCTGCACCCACGGCATATGGAGGTTCCCAGGCTAGGGGTCTAATCGGAGCTGTAGCTGCCGGCCTACACCAGAGCCACAGCAATGCCAGATCCCAGCCACATCTGCGACCTACACCACAGCTCATGGCAATGCCGATTCTTAATCCACTGAGCGAGGCCAGGGATCGAACCCACAACCTCATGGTTCCTAGTCGGATTCATTTCTGCTTCGCCACAATGGGAACTCCGACCCTTGAATTCTTAAAGAGACTCAGAGGCTAGGAAAGCTTAGAGGTCAGGTTGAAGGTCCAGTAGGTAGACAAAAATGTCTCTGAACGAACAGCTCCTTGAGAGCAGGCCTGTTTATTTCTCTGTGGATTGCCAACTACATTTGACACAGTGTCTTGTATACAGCAGGTACTCAATACCTGACTCTTAATTTTACATGACACATTTCCCTGTTTATATGCATAATGGTGTTATTCTTTTCTCTGCCCTCCTTGCATTTCCAGAGCACAGCCTCCTGTAATGCTGGCTGCCCCGTTCCTTGCCCCTCCCAGGCTGGGGGGGACTGTAATAGTCTGTAACCTTGGTGGCTCCCCAGTGAACCATGCCTCTTGGCGTTTAGACCTTTGTGCTGTCTTCTCCTTTGGAATCTGGTATGGATCTGTGATTCGCTTTAACCAGTAGAATGTGATGAAAGCTGTACCATGCTGGTACCACCATGGTGTGAAACTGCTGTAGGGTGGTGTGTGTGTGTGGGTGTGTGTGTGTGAGAGAGAGAGAAATAGACAGAGACAGAGAGAAATAGAGAATCAGAGCTAGAAAGATGGAGAGACTCAAAGAAGAGAGTTCCTGGAATTAAAAAGTAGATGCTTTTTAAAAAAGTCATGTTTTTTAAAAACGATCATCTCCCTTCTTTTTCATTACTCTTATCTTAGAAGCTTAGCAATATATATTTAAGGTTTGGGGAACTAGAGGAAGGGGCTGGTTTCCTTTCAGGACCTGCCTAAAGGCTGAAGCTGCCACTGACATCAAACTTCTGTCCAGCCGAGGCCAAGCATCAGACAGAGAGGGGTTTCCAGGTGTAAGCTTAAAAAAGACCATTCTCATCCATTCTATGTAAGTGACATAAATGAAAAACAAGTGGAAACCACTGAGGAAAACTTGTCACTCAGGGGCAACTCTACGGGTCCCAGCACACGGCAGGGAGAGCGGGAAGCATGGAACGACGGGTCTCTGTCGCGGGAATGTTAGGCTGGGTGTCAGCTTTGAGCAGGCCGCTCACAATTATCTCCTGCTGTGGTTCGCAGATGCTCGTGAAGATTCCTTCTGCACGGGTGGGTTCTTCCTGGTGGCCAAACTTCAGGGCAGCAACTGAGCTATCGTGACTCCTTTTTTTTCCCCCAGGACCGCAAGTGTGACATATGGAAATTCCGAGGCTAGGGGTTGAATAGGACCTGGACCTGCCAGCCACAGCCACAGCCACAGCCACAGCAATGCGGGATCCAACCTACACCACAGCTCACGGCAACGCCCGCTCCTTAACCCACTGAGCAAAGCCAGGGATCGAACCCGCATCCTCATGGATACTAGTTGGGTTCATTTTTGCTGAGCCACAACGGGAACTCCCAATCATGACATTTTTTCACGTCAAAAAACCATCTTAAGATATTTCTGATTAGCAGGTAGGGGCAAGAAGGGGGAGCTTTTATTCGGAAGACATTGGAAAAGAGACAAGGGTGTTGAAGGCTGGGGTCAATGTTTCCCAAGGTTCTTTCTTAAAATACACGGTGCTGGCCTCAGGGTTGCTGACTCACCCCAGCCGGGCCTTCTGTCTTGGGGCTACTATATTCCTAATGGTGCCTGGGAGAGTGGCTGGCCCCCCACCTACAGTATCCACAGAAGCATCTGCTTCAGCTTATTAGAAAGTTAAACCCCCCCAGGGTCAGCCCATCATCTTTTCCACTTAAGGACACATTCCTCTTGGCTGATGCACACCCTGCCCAAGGGTTCACCCTGGACCGTGTGAGTGTGTCTGCGAGACCATGCACTGGTTTTAATGACAATTTGAAGAGCCTCTTACATCCTAGTTTATTTAACCTTCTCACACGAATAGCAGGACTTCTCCGCAGGGAATCACGAAATGACTACTGACTCACTAGATAAGCAGTGAGCCCTGGAAACAGGAAGCAAAAAGCCAGCGCTCAAAGCCAAAATCATTCCCTTCTCTTGTCATCCACCGGTAACTGGAGAAATCAGACTGGCCATGGAGCCAGCAGACTCAGGGTCAACTTGCAGTCCTGCCCAATGCTACATGACCTGGAACCAGCTCCTTGGCTTCTCAGGGCCTCAGATTCCTCTTCTGCACAATGGGAATACTAAAACCTATCCTGCCGGCCATGCAGGGATCTTAAGAGGTCTGAAGAGACTACTGCTGTTGGGGAGGCCTCTTAAAGTACCACTGACACATTTCCTATCGCAGCATCACCCAGAAGCCACCATCCTGGGCATAGGCTCACTCTCCAGGAGAGCTCAGCACACTGGAGAGAGTTCAGATTCATTCTGAGCTGAAACCTTCCTCCTGGTGCATTCTCCCCACTGGTTCTTCTCCGGATGGGTGTACAGACACGAGCCCAGCCCTCTTCTGGGGGAGGAGCTTTCAGGTTTCTGGAGGGAGGGAGGCCCATGCCCCATATGGACACGGACAGAGCAGCCCCCGTGGCTTCTCCCTCTGGCCCTGCACCCTCGAGGTTATTGTTCTCCAAAGGCCCTTTAGGTAATTTATGACCTTCAAAGTACCTTGTCTGAAACTGAGTGTGATACTCAGGATGATCTACAAGGCGGAGAATTAAGGGGGACCCTCCCCTCTCTCGTTCTAGATGATGGGCCTTCCTTCACGTAGCTGACCCGTGAAGCAGCTGTTTTGCTGGTCACAGCTCAAGAGCAGCGCTTCCTTCATCATCTCGACTTTGAAGTCCTGACTTTCTTTCTTCTTCTTCTTTTTTTTTTTCTTTTTAGGGCTACACTAGCAGCAAAGAGAAGTTCCCGGGCAAGGGGCTGAATCGGAAATGCGTGCCGGCCACAGCCACAGCCACGCCAGATCCTTAACCCACTGAGCAAGGCCAGGGATCAAACCCGTATCCTCACGGATACTGGTCTGGTTCTTAACCTGCAGAGCCACAACGGAACACCCCCGGACTTTCTGATTACCACTTTTCTTCCCAGCTTATTTCATCTGGCACTCAATTCAATAATTCTTGGGTCCCATCAGGACCTACCGTCCATTGGTCACACCACTGTCCCTTAGGCCTCTCTGCACAGATGTGTCCTTATCTGTCCTTCTTCCCCGGCCTAGGCCTCGTAGCACATCATTCAAACCATCCCCGGGAATACACTCTCAATTCCTTTCTCTCTTTTCCTCTCTTGCCTGGTAAATCCCAACCCCGAGTAAAGCCTGCTGTCTTTTCCTGCCCTGCATGCAGACAGTGGAAACTGGCTGAAGAAAAATCATACAAAAATATTAACTAATACAAGTTATAAGCCCATGACCAGTAACTTCAGGGGGGGTCCTAGAGCCACCTGGCACCCATCTTCCAGTTCTGGGTCCTACTGCCTGCATCAGAAAGTTCACCACCTCTGTCCCCATCCTCACTTTCAGCAGACAAGCCTGTCATCCAAGGAGGCTCCCCCACGCTCCCCCAAGACATCTAGCTACCGGCCGGCATCCATACTCGGCACTTGGCCTTCTCTCTGTGTAGACAGCTCTGTGCCCCACCTAAGACGAAGCTCTCAGGTGCATGCTTGTCCTCTTGTTACCTGGCCCACCTGCCCCTCCCTCCACTCTGTTACCCATTTCATCCTTTTTATAGGATCATTTCCATCCCACAGAGTGCCAATCCCACTCTCTCTCGTCTTAAGAAATGAAAACAAACCCCACCACCACAATTGAATGCTTTCTTCTTATCCCCAGATAAGGGCTCCAGGTAAGGAGACTTTAACATGTAGTAACCTGGCCAAAGCAGAGACCTGGAGGTGGTGGCGTCGGGGTGCCTGCCCCCAAAGCCCACCCAGGCAAGACTTCCTGGGCTACAGAGGCCAGAGCAGCCCTCACTCCAGCCCACCACTCTGGTTCAAGGAGCCAAATTCAGCCATGGAAGTACTTTGCCCAGGATGTCCAGACCAGCTCTGCCATCCCTGGGCACTCCTGGGACAGCAAGAGAGGCGGTGGTTTCACGTGAGAAATGGACCTGTGTCTGCAGGGCCTGCTGGCTGCTGAGCCCATCTTGAGGAACTAGCTTGTCACACTAAGCGTGGGAGGGTAGAGGGCTGTTTCCAGACGAGCCAGCCTGTCATCCCAGTAGCATGCCAGCACGGCACAGGGAGTATGTGGCAATGGTGGCAGACAGACGGGGCTGGCCAGGGGAGCAGGAGCTGCCCGTGTAATGCACCCTAGTGCAGAGGTGACACCTTGTAAATCTCACAGACCCAGCCTGTGTGGCCCACTGTGGGGGCCCATTAACACTGCATGGTCCTCAGAGCTGGAAAATGATGATGAACGTGGCAAGCTGCCTTCCAAGGCCACGTCTCCAGAAGGGCACACTTCCTTTCCCCAATACTAACGACGTCCCTGTTCGTGCCAGGAACTCAGAACCACTTGGCAAAGGGGCTTTTCCTCCTGGGCCATCAGACACTTAACTACCTCCAGGCCTTCAACCATGCTCCCCCACCCCGCTCCCAAAGATTCTCCCAGAGCACAAGCCCATTTGGCTTTGAGACACAGGGTCAAGGTGGAATTTTCGGACCACCTGGAAAAGCACGCATCTCTGCCAAAATGCATGTTGATTCAGTCGTACTATCTCTTCCCCTTTCACAAGGGCCAGGCTGACCCACTCACTTGTCCGTCACAGCCTGCATGAACTCGTCCAGAAGGTCGTCGTAATCCTGGCCGCGCACGCGCCGGTGCTTCAGGCCGATGTACAGAGGGTCTCGGAGCAGCTCCTGCAACAGATGGCATCCGTGTCGTCGAAGGTCTGGGGTTAGTGGGAGGGAAGGGGGAGGGGAAAGGGGAGGAGCAAGCCGGCTCTTCCCCACTCCCCTGTCCTCCAGGAGGGTCTGAAGGCTAAGTCATTGCCTGAGGATGGACCCCTAGGGGCTCACACTTTAGAACCGAGGATGCTTTGAACAAGCAAGACTCTAACATAGTCTCTCATCCTCTGGCTGTGGCTCTGGGTTCATGTCAGGGTTTCTCAAAAGTGGTACTGTGGACATTTTGGCCCAGACAATTCCCCCCACCTCTCTCTCTCTTTTTTTTTTTTTTTGTTTCTGCTTTTTAGGGCCGTACCTGTGGATATGGAAGTTCCTAAGCCAGGGGTTGAATCAGAGCTGCATCTGCTGGCCTCCACCTCAGCCACAGCAACTTGGGATCCAAACATCACCTGCAACCTACACCATAGCTCACGGCAATGCTGGATCCTTAACCCACTGATCGAGTCCAGGGACTGAACTTGTGTCCTCCAGGATGCTAGTTGGGTTTGTTACCACTGAGCTATGATGGGAACTCTGACAATTCTTTGATAGAAGGGCCGACCTGCATATCAGCAGCATCTCTGGTCTCTTTCCACTAGAAGTCAGTAGCACCCCTGACTGTGACACTAAAACATGTCTGTAGACATTGCCGAAGGTCACTCTAGGGGATGAAATTGCCCCCAATTGAGAACTGCCACAGGCAACATCTGGATTAAGGCATTGGGTCTTGCCCAAAGCCACTGATCTGGACTTAAATTAGAAAGCCCTCCCCCCTCCCCTCCCTTCCATGAAAGCATTCTGAATACCTAGAGTGTGCCTGGCACTGTGCTAGGCCCAGGGAACAGAAGGATAGAATGCTACAACCAGGAATTTCCATTCAGAAAGACGCCTGCCTTAAGGCTGGCTTGTGTTAGGTGACTCCCCTGACTCTACCTCCTGCAGCTCTTTCTGTGTCTGCACTAGTCTGCAGTCTCTTCTCTGCCCCTCACACACACCCCTGCACAGAATCAGGGCTCATTCATACACAATGCACCTGCTGACCCTCCACGCCTCCTGCCCTTGGGTCCCGCAGGGGTCTGCAGGTAAGAGGTGGTCGCAGCATTCAAGGTGCTCAGGTGGCTGATGAGTAAGCAAACTCTACTACAAGCCAGAGTGACAGTCCTTTGGCACAAGCATGGCACGTGTCAACACAGAGAAGAGTGGAGTATTTCCCCCTGGGGGACGGGTGGGGATGATGACATGGAAGAAATGGTCAGGCCTTAAAAGATGCACAGATTTTGCCGGGTGGGCTGCATCCTCTGGGCTGAGAAGTCAGCACAAGGAAAGGATGGGGGCTGGAGGTAGGAGGAGGCAAAAGGACCCGGTGACCTGGTATCTTTAAGAAACAGGAGCTAATTTTATGTTTTAGGATCTTTGGAAATGATCTATTTTTGTGTCTAATTCCTCCCCCCAAGTATGTGCTCCTCGGGGTCAAGGAGCTTTGGAGTCAAGGAGCTGTGTTAGCTTCATCTGCATCTGAACTGTTCCTGCAGGATTCAGGGGTGAGGATATCATGGGGCTGCCCTCAAGGGCCTCAAAGTCAAGTCTCACCTCCACCACTGACTGGCTATGTGACCTCAGGCAAATTGCATGACCTCTAGGAGCCTTCTTCTCATCTGCCAAGTGGGGGTAAAACAGCAGCTGCACAGGTTGATTGTGATCAGGAAATAATATGTGAAAAAGCTTCGAGAATTGTGACATATGTTGTAAAGTCAAGCTTTAACTTTCATAATGTTTGTTTGCTATTGCACCAGGTTCCGCTAAAGGAGGGCAAGACACAGCGAGGTTAAACAAGCCACCAGGTCCTCCAAGAATCCCATTCAGGAGCTCCCATTGGGGCTCAATGGGTCAGCAGCATCTCGGGAAGGCTGAGATGTAGGTTTGATCCCCAGCCTGGCACAGTGGATTAAGGATCAGGCATTGCTGCAGTTGTCGCTCAGGTCTCAACTGCAGCTTGGATCTGATCCCTGGCTCAGGAGCTCCATATGCCTCGGGGTGGGAAAAATGAAAAAAAAAAAAAAAAAAAAGAAAAGAAGAATCAGGATTCAAACTCATGGCTGCCAGCTTCAGAGCCTTTGTTCTTAACCACTGAGCCATGATGCTTAGGTGGCTTTTTTGTACATCAACCAGAATTGACTTATTCTTGTGAAAGATACTGATTTAGGTCCATGTTGTCTTGATGGCGCTACAGGAGGTGGGAGGCGGGGAGAAAGGTGCAGGAGACAGAAAAGACCAAGAAATACCTGCCTTCCCAACCCCTCGCCCCTGAGGCTGGGTCCATATAATCTGAGGCGGGTTTAGCCCGTTCTCCAAGGAACCACAGGGCTACCGCAGAAAGGCAGTGGGGCCCAAACTACTTTTCTCAATCATCTCTTTACCTCCTGGGTTATGCATCCTTGAGACTGTTTAGGCCTCTGTCCTGACAGGTGTGTGTGTGTGTGTGTGTGTGTGTGTGTGTGTGTCTGTGTCTGTGTGTGTGTGTGAACAAAGGATGAAAGTAGGACATATACAATGCCTAGCCTTCCACAGGCCACCTTCAAAGTGACCATCTAAGAGCCACTCAGAGGCAGCAAACATCCAGCTAAGGGGGAACTAGGAAGTAAATGACGGCATCACAACTAGATGGACAACTAGGCAGGTGCTGAAATTGGTGGTTTTAAAGATGATGTAGCCACCTGGACAAATGTATATGAGATTATTTAAAATGAAAAAAGCAGGACAGAAATTGGCACAGATACCACGATTTCAGTGTCTGAAGCATACCAAGAGCCTGGCAAGGCATACACAACCCTGATAAAAATAGTGTAACTCTTGGCATGTGCAGAAAACATTCAGTTTTTTAGTTCCTATAGAGAGGAAAGGGTCCATGGTAAGTTGTAATTTGTCATGTTTCCAAATCACAAATTGGCTCGGGGGTGCATTAAGCAGCCAAGAGTGGGTTTCTGAGTGCTCCATATGCAGTTTCTGGGGCACGTCCAATTCTCCAATGGTACTGAAGAATTTTAGGTTTTTCTAAAAAGTCCTCAGTATATTTGCATTTAAGATGAAAGGTCAAGCCTAGTGAGGCACCACTGAGATAGAAAGGAGACTATAAGACTATGAAGATGGTAAAAAGCTCTGTGGTGGCCAGGGGTTGGGGGGTAGGAAGGAATGAATAGGCAGAGGACTTTAGGGTAGTAATAATACTCTATGATATTATGATGAGGGATACATGTCATTATACACTTGTCCAAACCCACAGAATGTATCATACCAAGAGTGAACTACACTGTACACTATGGACTTTAGGTGATAACGATGTATCGATGTAGCTTCATCAGCTGTAACAAATGTACCACTCTGGTGGGGATGCTGATAACAGAGGAGGAGGCTACGGATGTGCAGGGGGCAGGGGCGGGGGCGGGGGATATGGGAGATCTCTTTCTTTTCCCCTCAATTTTGCTATGAATCTAAAACTGCTCTGAAAAAACTTAATAAAAGAAGGTCTGCTATTTTACTTTTACAGTTAAATGTTTTCTGCCTGAACTACTTCAAAACTAAGCACACCAAACAAATGGGAAGAAAGTTTCTTTATGAAGGTGTCACAAAAATACAGCTTCTTGTACACAACTTTTAACTAATTTGCTCCTTCCGAATCAAAAGAAGTTTGATCCTTCTGTCTTACATACTCTCAGGCCCATTTTACAGATGAGGAAGGTGGAGTTCAAGAGTTTAAATTAATTGTCCCAAGCTGGGAGTTCCCACTGTGGCTCAGTGGGTTAAAAACCTGACTAGGATCCATGAGAATGCGGGTTTGATTCCTGGTCTTGCTCAGTGGGTTAAGGATCCAGCGTTGCTGCAAGCTGTGGCATAGATGGCAGATGTGGTTCAGATCTGCGTTGCTGTGGCTGTGGCATAGGCCGGCCTACAGCTCCGAGTTGACCCCTAGCCTGGGAACCTCCATATGCCACAGGTACGGCCCTAAAAGAAAAAAAAAAAAATTGCCCAAGCTCACACAGGCAGAAAGTAGCCCGACTGAATGTGACCCTTGCTTTGATGGGGTCTCATGACAATGCCCTTTCCGCCCCTCATTTAACACCGTGGGGACGAGGGAGAGTGGGGGTGACTCCCAAGGTTGGATCCATGCTATCTTGGCACCACATGGAACAAGAGTCCACATGCTGCCCTGTGTCTTGCTGAGTGATCAGTTATTAGAACGACTGCCAGCAAGGCATGGGACTAAGAACGGGCCTGGACCTTTCCTTGCAGCCTTCCTCTGTCCTGGACTTCCTCATTCAAAGGCTAAGAAGTTTTCAGCAGGCAGTACTGCCAAATAAAATACAGGATGCCCAGGAAATTGTGAATTTCAGATAGAAGATACACACACACACACATACACATTCATATATCCATACATATATGTATATACATACATATATATGTATGTATACACATATTCCAAGTATTGCATGGAACATACTTATGTTAAAAATTATTATCTATTTATCTGAAATTTAAATTTAACTGGCATCCTGCATTTTTCTTTGCTAAATCTGGACACCCTATCAAGAGAGGCAGAAGGAATCTGGAAATTGGGAGGCAGTGCCCTGCAGAGGAAAGGGCACTGCCAGGCCTGCTGGCCCTGGTCAGGATGCTTTTCCCAAGCATCCTCAGGGCGGCCTGGCTTTAGAATCCAGGGGGGTGGAATTCTCAACAGGCTAAGAACCTGACTGGTATCCATGAGGATGTGGGTTTGATCCCTGGCCTTGCTCAGGATCTTGCATTGCTGCAAGCTGTAGTGTAGGTCACACATGTGGCTGGGATCTGACGTGGCTGTGGCTCCAATTCGACCCCTAACTCCTAGTCTGGGAACTTCTATACACTGCAGGTGCAAAAAAAAAAAAAAAAAAAAAAAAAAAAAGAAAATAAAAAGAAAGAAAAAAAGAATCTAGAGGGGCTCTGGGCTTTGGAATCAGACATGCCTGGGTTTGAATTCAGGCTGTCACTTAACTGGCTCTGTGACTTTGGATACCTGGATATTTTACTTCTCTGTCCAATGGGGATAATAACGACTTCTGCTGCATAACACAAGCTCTTTGAGGAAAGAGTCCTTGTTCACCAGTGATGTTTACAGTGCTGGCACGTGGCAGACCCTTAAAATACGTCTACTGACATGAGTTGCATGAATTCTAGGACTGGGCTCAGGGGATGCTGAATTAAGAACTAGGAAAGTCTTAGAAATCACTTGGTTCATCTTCCTCCAAATGAGTTTCTGAGGCCCAGAAAGGTTAAATGAACGCCTCAAGTCGCAAAGCCAGTTTGGTGGGAGCCCCAAGAGTCTTCCCAGGAGGGACCTCCGAGCCTGCTGCTTCCCCTCAGCTAGGTAGTTACCAAGTTCCCTTTGGCACCAAGTGAGTCTGCAACTTGAACTTCAGGTTAAGGCTCTATCCAAAGCAGGTGACCTAGAACTTTCTCCTCTGCTGTGGGAGTTATGCCCTCCATGGCTGTCTGCCTGGCTCTGACTTCCTAAGGTTTTTCTTGGAGACTAAATGTCAATAAAAACAGAAGAACAGGCTTCCTCCTTTTTACTTGCTATATCACTGAGCACTTGGTTTATTTAAAACTTTTAAAAATGTTTTAGTTTATTTTTAAAATTTTGCTCACATATAGTTGATTTACGATGTGTTAATTTCTACTGTACAGAAAAGTGACTAAATTATATATGTTTATACATTATTATTTATATATTTATTGTTTATATACATTTATATTTAAATATATATTAAATATATAAATATATATATGTGAGAATATATATGCTCACTTTCTATATACTTTTCCATTTTGGTTTATCACAGGATATTGAACACAGTTCCCTGAGTTCCTCCCTGGGTTTAAGCTGGAGGAGAGATGAAAAATATTTACCTCGTATAGTAAAAGGCACATGAAGATGTTACTCAGAGAGCCTCTGGGGGTCTGGGGAGGTCAGGAGATTGGTTCCAGGGTGGACACTCCCTCCGGGTGGCAGTTATGCCCACCAGATAACTCCCTGGGAGCTTAGTTATAAGCCCAAGGGTGAGCTATGCAGATAGGGCTCCCTCCTTGGTCACATGTGTACAGAGAGTCAGCACCTCTGGTGGCATCACAGGTGAATGCTGACTATTTATTCACTGCAATAAGGACGATCTTGCCAGGAAAGAACCCTTTGATGGCCAGCTCTGTGGGTGACCTCACGCCGCCTCAGCAGCCAGTAACACCCCAGCCACCGCCTGCTAGGCTCTCTTGGTAAACTGTCCCCTCCATGTCCCCCATGAGTCATTTCCACAGGCCCTCTCAGAGCACTGCCTTGAGGGGAGACTCCATCAAGGCTCTAGACTTCTGCAGGAGAAAACCTCTAGGGCTCAGAGGCCATTTTAAAGCCAGGTCCCGAATTGCTCCCCAGAACCCTTGGCACAGATCGGGACAAGCACTGGGCCTGGACTCAAACCCAGGGAAAGCCATTTCCGCTCTGGGGCCCCTCTGCCCATGACACGAGGGGGTTGGGCGAGAAGTCTTTCTATCTCATACGTAGTGTATCTGATGTGGACCGTGGCTCCGCTGGTTGGCTGTATGCGGATGAAGGAAGATGCACAAAGCAATCCACACACAGCCACGGGGAAGGACGGCCGCCGCAGGTGCCCTGGCTCACGGGCGGGGCTCCCGCACCCACCCTTGCCCTTTGGAACTCCCCCCGGGATGGCCTCCTTCATGGGTTCACTGTTCCCCCCATATTTATAGTTCCAAACCCCCTTAGTGTCACAGGTACCGGTGACTCAGCGTGTCAGAGCTGCAGACACAGAGGTTTTCCTTCCACAGGAAACCTGGCGGGGGGTGTTTTCTTTGACTCTGACTAAAGCTCCTATTGCCTCAGGAGTTTTTTTTGTTTGTGTTTTTTGTCTTTTTAGGGCTGTACCTGCACACATGGAGGTTCCCAGGCTAGGGGTTGAATCTGAGCTGTAGCCGCCGACCTACCCCACAGCCACAGCAACGCCAGATCTGAGCCACATCTACGACCTACACCACAGCTCAGGGCCAACGCCGGATCCTTAACCCACTGAGCGAGGCCAGGGATCGAACCCACATCCTCGTGGACACTGGTCGGGTTCATTACCGCTGAGCCACGACAGGAACTCCAACCTCAGGAGTGTTATAGAGACACACATGCAGATAGTCTAGCTGTTCTGACATGAAAGCCTTCAGAGCCACATCCTCCCTGTGCTGGCACGTGAGAGGGAAGCTTCGAGGCAGGGCCTTCCTCTCCTACCTCTGTGGCTTGCTCTGGCAAGAAACATGTCCCCAGACCCTGAGGGGGAAAATTCTTGCAAACAGATTTATTTTTAGAAAAGCAGCCTAGTGTGGGAGACCCCCTAGTGAACGCATTTTAAGAGATGTGCATTATCGTCCTCCCAGTGTAGGCCTCTTTGGAACTTTCCTGAAGACCTGCCCGGCGGGAGTTCGCCTTTCTTTGTGGGGAGGGCTGTGAAAAGGGCATCGCTATGCCCTGGTTTGGTCCTGAGTGTCCGTGGGATTGTGTGAAACACCTCCTTTCCCAGTCTGCATCACTCGGTCCATGACACAAAGCCTTGGCGTCGTGGAGCAGTGTGCCATGGAGGACCAGGCAACGCTGGTGCCAGAGAGACTTGGGTTCAACTCCTGGCTCTGGCACTTAGAGCTATGGGCCTGAGGTGAGCAGTTACCATGTCTCAGCCTCACCTTCCTCATCTGTGAAATGGAGAGAACAATCCCTCTAGAGCCAGGAGAGAATGAAATGAGACTGAAATATACAAGGGCCCAGAACTAGGCCCGGCCCATTGCAGGCGCTGGCACGGGGCTTACTGGACTCGGTGAGAACTGCTTTTTCTCACGCCCAAGGGCAGGTCAGGCTGTGACACGAAAGCCTCCACAGCAGCATCCTCCCTCTTGGGTGGGGGATCCTCTGGTCCTTCCTGACAGGAGGGAGCAGCCCCAGGGGAAGCTCTCTTTCTTCTCCACCCAGAAGGGAGAGGTGATGCAGAGGCCGAAAGCCCCAGGAGGAGAAGCAGACACTTTGAGGAGATGTAA
This sequence comes from Sus scrofa, assembly GCF_054392235.1. Classification (NCBI taxonomy): domain Eukaryota; kingdom Metazoa; phylum Chordata; class Mammalia; order Artiodactyla; family Suidae; genus Sus; species Sus scrofa. The sequence continues at coordinate 20,378,958 of NC_139391.1, forward strand.
CACATGAGCCATTAAAAAGATCAATTAGGTGACAGGGTTGAAACACTGACAACTAGAATGTTCCCACCCACGCCTGGCTCTCAGTTATCTCCCTCAGCCTAGCAGAGTGCCTGACACCTACCAAACACTTCACAAGCTTTTAAAAAACAAGTAAAGAGAAAGTGTTCACAGAATAATCTTCACCGAAGAAATGAGAACAAAATTAGGGGCACCTTATGATGCCAACTGGGTAAGAACTACATCCATACAGACACACAAACATGGGACGGAAGCACACAGGTAGCAGAGGGGGAGAAATGGCATTTCCTTTTTCTTTAAAAATTATGAAAAATGTTTTAAGTTACTTTAGTAAGATAAATTCTAAAAGTCAAGACATGGTCTTTTCTCATAGAGCAACAGCACCCCGGGCGGGCGGTGTGGTGGGGGGAGAGGAGGACGGCTGTGGGTTAAGCCCTCGCTCCCGGCTCTTCCAGCAGAGCTTCTTGGGCGAGTTAATCTCTCTGGGCCACAGCTTCCTCAACTATAAAAGGAAGGTGATAACTGAAGCTCCTACTGTCAGGCTTAAACCAGGTGGTCTGTGAAAAGGGCCTGGCCATGATTCCTCAGTTCCCACCATTTTTTTCTGGTGGGTTTGTTACAAATTGGGGTCAACTCTAAACATCAGCATATCATTGCTGGGGGCTGGACCTTCAATGGCAAAGGATCTAAGGCATCTGCTATTTTTTGTTGTTGTTGTTTTAAGGCCACACCTGTGGCATATGGAGGTTTCCAGGCTAGAGGGTGAATCAGAGCTATAGCTACTGGCCTACACCACAGACACAGAAATGCCAGATCTGAGCCATGTCTTCAGTCTATACCCCAGCTCATGACAATGCGGGATCCCAACCCTGAGCAAGGCCAGGGATCAAACTTGCATCCTATGGATACTAGTTGGATTCGTTTCTGCTGCACCACAACGGGAACTCCTAAGGCACCTGCTAGAGGCAGCCCAGAACCTTCCAAGGGAGGCAGCAGCCTCAGAATCAACCTAAAGTCATTCCATTTCTTGCCTAGAGCCAGATTTTAGGAGGGCTTGAGTGAAGGTCTCAATTAAATCCTGTTGGAACCCAGGAGGAGGTGACGGATGGAATAAGAACTAACACAGTTTGCTACACCTATTTTTGCATGCATGCTCCACATATATTTTTTGCAGCTGAGGAGTGATTTCAGTAAAACCCAGGCATCTGGCTGGGGAAGAGAACACAGTGCTGAGCAGACCTTGAAGATGTCTTGATGAGCAACTGTAAGGCTTGTCCTACCATCAGCCTCCCACCTCCTGTGGTGGTGGGGAGGCATATGGAGAAGAGCTTTAGAGGTAGGAGAAACCCTCTGGTCCAGACTCTTGTACCTTCTGGTCCAGACTCTTGTACTAGAAGGGGATGGTGTCTGGATGGATACAGAGACCACCTGGCTGTCAGGAGTACCGGGACCAGGGTCCCTGCTTCCCAGTCCAGCACTTTTCCCACGCCCCTGTCCTCCCTCTTCCCATTCCCACCCCTATGAGCTCCCAGCTCCCAGCTCTGAGGCCAGTTCTCTCTGCTGCTCCCTCATGTGACCAGATCTGTGATGAAGCCCAAATAAGCATCACTTTTCACTAGGGGCTACTGTGCTTGTTCTTGTTTTAAAATGGGGACATCATATGGCATCCAGAGAGGAGAGAGGCCATGCAAAGGGTCACCTCGAGTCTTGTTGAGACAGATCACTGCAGAACGCAAATAAGCATAAGCTTTTTACAAAAGGAATCAAGAATCTAAAAAATAGCCATTCCCTTTGCCTTAATATTTCCACTTCTAGGAATTTATCCTTGGGAAATCATCAGAGATGGAAAGACTGATCTGCAAGTATGGGTATCAGAGCACAGTTATATTTGCAAGAAGACTAGAAATAGCCTATGTGTCCAGGAGCAGAGGGTTTCTTATGAGAGTTATGACACCCCAGGCAGCTACGAAAACAGCACTGTGGAAGAATGGCAGTGACCTGGGAGAAAACTCAGGACATAGACACATTACATTTAAAAAGGCAAAACTAACACTGTACATGCAATACAAACCTAATTTTCTTTTTATAAATGCTCTGGGGTGGGGGAAGGCTGGAAGGAAATATCCCAAATTGTAAAAATGATCAATACTGCTTGTATGACTGATAATTTATTTTTAACACGTCTCTGGATTTTTCTTCTTATTTTTTCTTTTTAGGGCCACACCTGAAGCACATGGAAGTTCCCAGGCTAGGTGTCAAATCAGAGCTGCAGCTGCTGGCCTGCACCACAGCCACAGCCACATAGGATCTGAGCCACACCTGAGACCCACACCACAGCTCATGGCAACACCAGATCCTTAACCCACTGAGCAGGGCCAGGGATGGAACCCAAATCCTCACAGACACCATGTCAGTTCTCAAACCTCTGAGCCACCACAGGAACGCCCAGGTTTTTCTCAATTTTTTGGAAGACGAACATACACTGATTTTAAACCCAGAGATAAATGTCATGGATGCCAGCCGGATTCTTAACCCATTGAGCCGCAATAGGAACTGAGATAACTGTCATTAAGAAGCAATTCTTGGGTATTTTTTTGAGTTCTCTGACACAGAGACACAGAGCTGAGAACTGCAGACAGGCTCAAATACCATGTCCCAGGGTGGTGGTACCCAGAGCAGACAAACTCTTGGCTGGGGCCTGAGCTCCTTAAATCCTCAACCACATGTAAGGTGGCCAGTGGCTCTCAGCCACAGCTCGGGGGAGTTTCTCTCCCTGGGTTAGCAGGATGCTCTTCCAGACATGGCAGCCCTTGGCCCTGGTGCTTTGAGTTTTCATCCTTTTACAGAGGGAGCTTCCCTCTAAAACGCTGAAAAAAACACAGCCCAGCAGCCACTCCCACCTCGATGGCTTTCTCCACAAATGGATCAGAGAAAAGCCCTAAAGGCAATGGAGCTGCCTGGGGTTGCCTAATAACGAAGTGCAGAAGGTCCGAGCAGGGGTCAAGGTGGCAGGAGGTAGAGGACCAAGGACCAGGGAGGAGCGAGGTCCTCAGGTCACAACCATGTAGGGCAAGTGCCCTGGCGAAGGGGACCCCAGAAAGAAATGGCCCCATGCTGTGCAGATAGAACCACCGCACAAAGGTGCTCTCCCCACCCCATCCCAGCCGCCACCCTCGGGCTCCTGGCTCCAGCATTACCTCGTTGTTGGTGCCGACGTCCAGCAGGACAGGGAGGCACTGCCGAGGGTTGACGCCTCCACACGCCGTGTACAGGGCCAGCTTGCCCACGGGGATGCCCATGCCGTAGCAGCCCAGGTCTCCCAGGCCCAGGATGCGCTCCCCATCGGTCACCACCACAGCCTGCAAGACAAAGCAGGATGCCATCAATTGGGACGGCGCCTCCGGCGACAAAGTGCAATACATCAGGCCTGACAACCAGACGCCCGCTGCCTCTGCTGGGGGTAAAACGGCTTTGTCTGGGACAAGGCCAAAGGATTCCCTCAACTGCAGCTGGCAGGGCCTTCCTCACCACCCCCTCCTCTTCCTGGCAGGGCTGGTGAGAAACCCCACCAAGGTGAGATGATGGAAAGACACCTGCCTGCATTCTGAGGTCTGGGGTGGAGATGGCAGGAAGAGCTGAGGTGGGGGGACCCCATCTGGTCACTCTCCCTCAAGAAACTAAGCAGACGAGCTCTGCATGAGAATTGTGAGGAGGAGTGGTGGATGGCGAGGGAAGGACAGAAGGAAAGGAGATAATAACGCAAGCGTTCCTGCTGCTACTACAGCCCTGGGGTTTAGACGCCAAAGTAAGAGCTCCATGGCCTGCCCCTGGGTATAATCGATCCAGTTTGCAAAGGACAGAGCTCCTTGTGAAATCCGCTCGCATCACTGTTTCCCACGAAACCAGGAGGGTTCTCAAGCTGCATGGGGATCATCTTTGTGTTTTGGCAAATAATCAGTGAAGGCGTGCTTGGACCAGACATAGCGCTAGTTCAAGGCTAACCTACTGTGAATGAACAGATGCTGATGGCGCTTGATGGTGATGACAGAAATATGACGCTGATGGCTCGTCACTGACTCATTCATTGATTTAACATATCTCGATAAAAATCACTACTTTGCAAAAGACACGGTGCCAAATCCTGGGGAAGGAGCTTCAGTTTGCTCATCTGTTAAGAACAAGAACGCAAGGACCCAGCCCTTTAAAGGACTAATGGGCAAAAGAGAGATGGAACATAAATATTCATAATGACTCTTGGGGGCGTGTGAGCGCAGCTGAAGGGCAGCAGAGATTGAGAGAAGGGAGAGGCACTGCCTGTAGGGTGACCCTTCTTAGATGAGGAGGAACGTGTGCCAGGCCCTGGGCAGAGGGAGACTGTCCATCAGGGGCATGGCTGGGGAGAAGAGCATTTGATACAGAAGGAAATTAAGGCCCAGGGTAGAAGTGGGGGGAGGTGGGCTATGTGTGGGGATTCAGGTCCCACAAAAGGAGAGACTAGGAAGTCAACCAGGAGTCAGACTGTGAGGGGCCCTGAGCATCAGGCCAAGGAGAACCCCTCAGAGCAAGAGTTCAGGGGTTCCCAGGTCATCCTGACCTGCTCACCAGCACCAGTTTCCTCCACCTCTAAAGGTGTGGAATTGATGGGGTCAGTCACCCCCCCCCCACGGGAGCCAGCTTTGGGCCAAGATTTAGGACCAGCCCTGAACCAAAGATGTGCCAGTTGGCTCCAAGCATGGGGCCCAAGGGCAGCATAGGGGTCAGTTTAATCCATGCAGGAACAATGATGGGCGCTGAGGAGAAGAAGATGAAGACCCACCCCTTCCGGGAAGGGTTTATGATCCAGAACCCACTGGCTCCGTGGAATCTTCTCTCTCTCTCCAGGGATGAGAGTGCTCAGGGCTGTGCTGTCTTTCAGTCAAAATAGGTATAGAGATTCTTGATTTTTTTTGTGTGTGTGTGTCTTTTTTATGACTGCATCCTTGGCATGTGGAAGTTCCCAGGCTCGGGGTCGAATTGGGGCTACAGCTGCCAGCCTACACCACAGCCACAGCAATGCCAGGTCTGAGCCGCGTCTGTGACCTACACCACACCTCACTGCAATGCCAGATTCTTAACCCACTAAGCAAGGCCAGGGATCGAACCTGCATTCTCATGGATGCTAGTCAGATTTGTTTCTGCTGAGCCACAACGGGCACTACCAGGTGCAGAGATTCTTAAAGACACTCTTCTGGGAGTTCTCATTGTGGCTCAGTGGGTTAAGGACTCCATGTAGTCTCCATGAGGATGCAGTTCGATCCCTGGCCTCATTCAGTGGGTTAAGGATCTGGTATTGCCACAAGCTGTGGTGTAGGTCACAGATGCGGCTCAGATCTTGCCTTGCTGTGGCTGTGGTGTAGGTCTCAGCTGCAGCTCTGATTTGACCCCTGGCCTGGGAACTTCCATATATGGCAGGTGGCAGTAAAAAGATAAACAAAAACATCCATCCTTCCACTGCTGGAAAGGGGGTCTGGAAAGTGCAGTGGGTCATGGAGATCATGCTGTCCCCCTTAGACTGGTCCACTGCCTCTACGGCGTGTGCCTCAGACCCACGTCTCACCTGGTTCCCCCACTCAACCTCCAAAGCCTGGCCCTGGCAGGGAGGCAGGTCTGGGATTGTTATCCCTGTTTCACAGCTGAGCAAACAGAAGCTCCTGGACCTTCATGTTCTATACATATTTGTTAAGTATCAGCCACATGCCAGGCACTGCACTGGATGTTTCCACGTCAGTTATCTTAGAAACATTAGATGACTTGCCAAGGGCACCTTGCTCGTGTGAGTGGCAAGTCAGGATTCTCATCAGCCTTGGGGTTCCTGGTTCAGAGTTCCTTTGATCACCCCGCTTGGCTGGGAAAACGCACTTGTGCTCTTGGCAAAGCCCGGCCCTGCCTCGGTGCCACCCACCACATGGCTTGCCTCTGACCTCCTCCTGGCAGTTCTCCTTGGGGAAGTGTGTGCCCTCATGCCCCCCCCACCCAGGTGCCCAAACTCTGGGCCTTTCTCCACCATCTCGCCTAACCAAAGCTTCCTCCTTCTGGCTCCCCTTCTCTTAGAATCTCCCTCTGCTGAGGGGCGGTGAGTGACAGTTTGACAGAGGGAATCACGTGCTGCTCCAGGGTGTCATCCTGACAATTCAGGAGCCTTTCAAGATGGCAGCGGGGCTCTGCAGGGCCGCCCTCCCAGCCTGGAAATGTCCTGGGCACCCTTCTGCACACCAGACTCCTCTGAGGGCTGTCTCACCACCTCAATCTCATTGTGCCAACAATTGGGTTATTGCAACAGCTTCACAACCAACTAACGGCCCATAAGATAGAGCCCAAAAGGCTTAGCTCCTTAGTGACAAAGACCCAAGATACCCTCTGGCACTTCCTGCCGGTTACTCATCTACACATACTCGCCCACTCTAACCAAACTGGCCTCTTCGCTCCTGCCAGACACAGTCTGAATTCACCTGTAATCTCTAGCTGCTCAGCCTCTGTGTTCCTCTCTTCCTCTTTCTCCAGCGGTGCAAATCCTGCCCGTTACAACTCAGGGTGATTCCTCCTAACACTTGCTGTCTCTGCCACGCATCTGCCTGCTCATCGTTCTGTCTGCCTGCCTCCTGCAAACATTTATGAAGCACCTACTGCTTGCCAAGCCCTGCGTAAGGTGCAACTTAAAAATCTGATGGTGACCGCACTTGGGTTTTTATTTAACATTTTAAAAAATGAACATTTTAATCCCACCAAACAGTCTAAAGGGGAATGGAAGGGGTGTTGGGGTCTGATAACCAGTATTTGGATCTAGGCTCCTTGTTAATGCACCAGTTGTGATCTTGGGTCAATAGATAACTTTTCTGAGTTTTAATTTTCCATAAAATGGGAACAATAATAATATCCAACTTATCCAGTTCTTATAAAGATGAAATAGAATAATAGATGCCTGTATGTATGTATGTATGTATGTCTTTTGCCCTTTTAGGGCAGCACCCACGGCATATGGAGGTTCCCAGGCTAGGGGTCTATTTGGAGCTGTAGCTGCCGGCCACAGCCACAGCCACAGCCACAGCAGATCTGAACCTCATCTGTGACCTACACCACAGCTCATGGCAATGCCAGATCCTTAACCCACTGAGTGAGGACAGGGTTCGAACCTGAAACCGATGGCTCCTAGTCGGATTTGTTTCTGCTGCGCCACAATGGGAACTCCATTTTTTTTTTTTTTTAATAAATGCCTCCTTTTAACCAACTGCCTTGTATAAAGTAAGTGATCAGCAAATGATCACATCTCTTATAATCATATGGACGATTATTATTTTGGGAAAAGATTAAAACTTAGAATTATTAATTGTTTCATCTCTCTTTAGTTTAGCATTACCACACAAGGGCCATGCAATAATTATCTGCTTTTTAAAATTTTATTTATTGGAGTTCCCACTGTAGCTCAATGGTTAATGAATCCGACTAGGAACCATGAGGTTGTGGGTTTGATCCCTGGCCTTGCTCAGTGGGTTGGGGATCCGGCGTTGCCATGAGCTGTGGTGTAGACTGCAGACGCGTCTTGGATCTCTCATTGCTGTGGCTCTGGCGTAGGCTGGCGGCTACAGCTCTGATTAGACCCCTAGCCTGGGAACCTCCATGTGCCACGGGAGCGGCCCTCAAGAAAGGCAAAAAGACAAAAAAAAAAAAAAAAAAAAAAAAAAAAGCAGTAGGGATCAAAAGGCTGAAGGCAAACGTGAGCAGCAGCCTGGCATTTCAGAGCCCAGCAATAGCTACCAGGGAACTACGGGCTCTCAGTTCCCCTGTTTAGATGCCTTTACAGCTGTAACCCCTCAGATGACTAGGAAGAGATTCAGAGGCTCTGAGGATCATGCCCCCTTGCTTGCTCTGGCTCTGGTCTCCTCGGACATGGAGCTCAGGCGTGGGCTGTCCACAGCACAGGGAGGCCCTCTCCTTCCTGAGCACCCCTCCTCCTCTCCTCCTCCCCTTTTCTCGATCCACAACGTAAATCATGCACAGTACTGAGTTTCAAATCTTGGTTCCACCCTTCACATGCAAAGAACCTAAGGTCTCGGCATCCTTGTCTGTAAAGTAGGGGTAATAATAATCCCTGCCTCTTAGAGGGTGGTCGGGAGGAGTCAGCGAGTTGATCTGTGCAAAGCACTCAGCAGAATGCTGCCGAGGCGGATACGGCGCTCTGCGCCATCCCCCCGTTAGGAATAAAGGGGTTATTCCCCCGGCTTTGCCCTCCGCTCGCAGCCCCCCTTGGGAATCTCCTGTACTGAAGAGAGCCACCTTGGCCAAAGGCACACCCGGCCCCCAGGGCAGGAGGCTGCAGCCAATGCCTGATGGATGCAGGGGTATCAAGGCCCAGCTCCCGCGGCTCAACTCAACTCGGATGCCTCTGAAGGGCCATCCCCATTCCAGAGCCTCCTCACGCGCTCGACTGCATCTTCCTGGGCTCCCCACTCAGCTCGGCCTCTCTCCCTTCTCTGTTCTGCTTCCTTCCCTTCTAGAGGTGTTGATTCCCGTCTCCACGTCAGAGAACAGTTCCCAGGAAACCCAACTTCTGACATGAGCACAGCGTGGGGTTTAACCCACAGGGGCATGCGCATGGCAGGCAGGCACTTGGCACTGGCATCTGGTCCAAGTTTAAGGGTGTGTGTGGTTGGGGCCCGGTGGGGGACGCTCCCTTGTCCCCATTACTCTCTCCTCTCGGTATGTCCTCCCCCAAAGCTGTCGGGACGGGGGTGAGGGAGAGATTTAGGAGCTTGGGAAAGCTGTTGGGGAGGAGGGCTGCTCTGAGCTGAGCCTAACTCCCCGTTCCGGGCAATGGCCTCTGTGGGAAAGAGTCAGAAAGCCCTTCCCACTCCCCTTTGGGATTTACATCAGGCGCTCTGGGCAGGCCAGGCTGCCCCCTCCTCTGAACAAGAGGGGCCCACAAAACTTCCTGGTCCCCCCAGCCCTGGGCTTTGGCTTCACCTCCCTCACAGCCTCCTCCTCTTACGTCTCGGTGTGCGGTTCTGCTTTCTGGCTGGGAAACCACAGAACGTCATCTTTTATCTTCTGAGTTGATTAAGAAGCTTCTCTGAACCAGCCCTCCCCTCCAGCCAAGCAGCAAACAACACAGAGATACCTGTGCCTTGAGAAACTCTGCCTCCCCTACTCAGCAGCTGGAGAAGGAGCGCCCTGGCAGAGGGCTCCGGGTGGTAGCAACAATCACTCGTGGGTGGTCTTGGGCATCGCCTAACATGGGCTTGCTCACCTGAGAAAACACCCCCCCCCACCATCTGTTCCCCAGGACCCACCTGTGGGGCTTTGGAAGCACTCCCTGCTCCACTCTGACCACAGTGACTGTGAGAATCCAATGAAATCATGAAAAGGAAACCAGAGAACCATGAAAGGGCTAATGAGCAGAGATTCCCTACCTGGACGAGGAGACCTCTTCATCTCCTCTTTCAATGACAACTGGAGAAAACACACCAGTGAACAAGACTGTAGCTTAAAATACTCAAAATCTTTGAAAGCATAGCTCTGGAGTGAGAGGAAACATCTCTCCAGAAAAAGGCTGGTGATGGGGCAGGGTGGGCACTGGGGTAGGCTGCGGGCAGCCTGATCAGTCCTAATTGACTTGTACAGGTGCCAAACCAAGGGCCCAATATTCAGAGCTCCTGGTTTTTAAACATTTTTTAAACTTTTTTTTTTTTCAAATGAAGTCTCCTAATTTTAAAATGTTGTCTACGAACACAAAACTTTCAAAAATCACTGAAGCCAAATCAAACATGCGTTGGGGCCAAATCGCCTGGCTGCCCTTCTGCGGTCTGCCGTTCCCAGGCAAGGGAACCCCCTCCCTCAGCTGCCCTGAGGCCTCTGCAGTCTCTTCCCCGCACTGCTGTGTGTGCTTCCGCAGCCTCGTCCACCTCCAGCAATGACCATGTCCATTCAAGGGCCCTTCAATGCTGCACAGACTTTATCAGAGTTAATCCTCACGTGTGCCTACTGTGAGATCAGAGCAGTTTTCTGCACACACAGCAGGTAAATGGAAGATTCAAGACCAGACCCCAGGTCTGTCTGATTGCAAAGCCAGAGCTGATTCTTCCACACAGTTTCTGAGACTGACCTCTAGGTTTCTCCAAAGTGAAACAGGAGTGAAGCGTGGAAGGGACCCTCTGTCCCCTCTGGGGTACCACAGGGTGAGTGGTCAGCCAGTCACCCCATTTGCTCCTGGTCCTGGTCCCCTCTCTTTGACAGCACAGACACAGTCTACTTTAATTGTTTTTGGATCAGTCTCTAAACTGGACTGCAAAGTCCTTGAGGTCTGGCCTGATACCTTCTTTCCCCCCGAGCCCCCAGGGGGTTCTACAGAATGGATGTTTACTCAAGGGCCACTGCACATGATGGAATTAGGTGCAGGGCCCACATCTACTCGCTGAACTTAGGCTCTTCCAGAGATGCCTCGCTTTGTGTGAGGCCCGCTCAAGCCCCACCCCTTCCAGGGTGACCCCAGAGCCCGCGTTCCTCTTCCTTCAACATCACAGCAGTTGCTGTTTCTACAGCTCTGGTAAGTGACGCTTAGAACTTCGAAGATTCTCCGTGGAGGTTGGGTGAAGTCAATGGATATTTGGAGGAGGTTCTACTGTGAATTCGTATCTTGATTTCCTAACTGGAGCAAAACAGTTTGGGGGTCAGGGTCTGTGTTTTTCTCTCTTTCTCTCTCTCTTTTTTTTTTTTTTTGTTTGTTTGCTTTTTTAGGGCTGCACCTGTGACATATGGAGGTTCCCAGGTTAGGGGCTGAAATGGACCTGTAGCTACCAGCCTACACCACAACCACAGCAACACCAGATCGGAGCCATGTCTGTGACTTATATTGCAGATCATGGCAACGCCGGATCCTTAACCCACTGAGTGGCGCCAGGGATCAAACCTGCATCCTCATGGTTACTAGTCAGCTTTGCAACCACCGAGGCACAACAGGAATTCTGAGGGTCTATGTTTTTCTCATTCTGCATTCCTCAATGAGGAGCCCTGGGTGCAATTTTCTAGGTTATGCCCTGCCTAGAGGAGGGATGGAAAGCTGAAATCCAGTCCACGAGCCCTCTCCAAGGCCCTGAGCCCGCCTGGAGGGAGGGTGCCTCTTTCTTACTGGTTAAAAGGCATGTCTTGCCGTCTTTCTTTTTAAATCCCTGTTGCTCACACAGAGGCACTGCGATGTTAGCGCAGACACCCTCTCCCTGCTCCCGGCACGGGACCTGGTACCTAGAAGATGCTTATCACGTCCATTGACTGAGTTCATTCAACTCAGCAAGCATCTACTGAGCGCCTACGGTGGACAAGTTTCAGCACGGTGGAACTGTCCAGAAAGATAGTCCAGGACCTCAGAGCATGTCCACACAGGGCAGGCTAGAGTTAACTTCCCATCAAGTGAGCTGGCTTCCCTCAGTGTGCTCAAGATTTTATTACAGATTTATCCTAGACACACCCTGGAGCCTTGCTTCTTCTGGGATTGGTGTGCCCAGAGTCTAAGCAGGTATGAGACACAGAGGCCACATCACACTCACACAGAGATGTAGGCATTGAGCTCTTCATGGAGGCCAGGACTGGAGTCCAAGGGCCTGGGCTGTGGCTTGGGCCTGGGTCCTAAGAGCCAAGGTCCTCTCCTATTGGTGTGGTTCTGAGTGCCACCACGACCCCAAGAGGGCCTGAAGGAGGTGGGGCAAAAAGAGAGGTGGGTACAGAGAAGCTGCACTCAGGGTGCCTGGTGGAGGGAGGTGGCCCAGGGAACTGGCAGGGACGGAGGGAGGGAGGGCCTGAGAGCAAAGGACAGGTGGAGTGTCCCAGCCTCCCAGCCTCACCCCGAGAGCTGCATGTCCTGGGCTGGGCCAGCTCCAACCCCTCGCCTGCTCCTGTGCCAGAAATGCCCTTACCAGGCAGCCAGCGGAGGCTCTGTATTTTGGCTTCACCCATTTTGTCTGCAGAAGTGACAATGATCTAAGATGCCAGAGCCCCTCAAACTCTTCCAGAGAAGTCCATCCCCATGACAGGAGGAGGTCTGGGGACGTGCCTGAGGCTGACAGGTTTCTACAAAGCTGCACCAATTTCGCCTTCTAACCCTACCCATACCCCTAACCCTACCCCAACCCTGTTTGTTATGCAAAATCAATGTTTTCTCCTTAAATGTTTTGAGGAAAATTGATGCTCCAGGAAAAAGTGCAGGTTCATGTGGTCAGTCTGTATACACCTCCCTATGCCCAAGTCTCTGCCCAACACGTGCACTGCTGTGTACACAGTAGTGTGTACAGGCTGACATGTTTTTGTTTGTTTGTTTGTTTTTTAATGAGAGTTGCAATGTTTATTTCAGGTCCTCTCTTTTTGTTTTTCTTTTTTGTCACACCTGCAGCATGTAGAAGTTCCCTGTGCCAGATATCGAACCCGCGCCATGGCAGCGACCAGAGCCACAGCTGTGAAAATGCAGGAGTCTTAACATGCTATGCCATCAGAGAACTCCCAGGTGTGACACTTTTTTTTTTTTTTTTTGGTGCAGAATACCCCTGCCCTCTGTCCTAGTCTCTCCAATGCTCGACTGTCCCAACTCTAGCCCTCATTTCAAGGCCTGGCTCCAATGCCACCACTCCCATGAAGTCCTCCCAGATTTCCCTCAGGCTAAAAGTAATCTCTGCCCCTTTAACACCCCCAGCTCTTTCTGCGTGCCTGATCAAGTTCCACCAGTTAATCTTGTGTGTCTCTATTTTATTTTCCTCATGAAAAGTCAGCTACTTGAGAAGAGGGTCTATATCTGATCTTCCTCTGCATCTGCTATGGAAACTGGCAGTGCATATTCAGCAGGTACTCAATACATGCACTACTACTACTATTAATAATGATAATAAAGGACAAGTTCACTGGGTGCCTGGTTAATGCAAACCTTTACTCCGTGCTTGGCTGGCAGTGGTCTGTGCTCTGGGCCTTGGGAAGGGATGCAGTGTCTTGCCTTCAGTGTTGTAATGGCCCATTTTTAGCTGAGAATGTCTCTAGTCCAGGCTGAAGGATTCATCCAACAACAGAGGAACAGCAAAGAAAGTAGGATCGTACCTTAATATCATCTTCTGGCCAAGAGTTCAGCATTGTTGGAAGATGGCCCTTGTCATGAATGGTGATAAAGAGCCCACTAGGAAAAACAAAACACACACACAGAGAAACCAGTCAGACTAGGAACAGGGCAGAGATCACAAGTACTGTGTATCATTGCATCACTTAATTTTGACCAGAGACCTAGTTCAAAGGGGTCCCAGAGCCTCAACAGTTTAGGAAGCCTTGCTCTGTTATTTTTTTCCAATTGCTCCCCTTCACCAGGCAAGGGGTCCCTGGACCTGAAGGCTGTACTCACCCGGAGCCTGTGTCCCCAGAGCCTGTACCCTCCTTCCTCCCTCTGGACCAGGCACACAGGACCCCAGAACTCTCTGAGTGGCCCCAGCGCTGCTTTCAAGGGGTGTGTAGGCATCTCCTCTAGGTCCCTCCTTCTAAGCACAGACCACACTGTGGGGGTGGGTTGGGGTCCCGAAGCCCAGGGCGATGACTGGAACTTGGACCCGTGGCTTGTAATGTCCAGACACACGTACATATGGCCCCTTGCAGTGGGGGATGGAGCTGGGGATAGGAAGGGGGTGGGCTGCCAGCTATGAACCAGTTTTAGAGTCTGCGCATCCTAGATTCCGACTTGGCTTTCCAGACCATCATGGAGGTCTATTTGTAAAGGCAGGAGGATGAAACATATTTTACTTAACAGTTTATTAGCTTGACTTAGAACTTTTACTGTGTAGACCTAAGTATGTGGGTCTGAATCTTCTGTGCTGGAATCAGCAGTGAGAAAGTGTGAGTCCCTGGGGCCAGGCGGTGGGGACCAGCGCAGAGGCTGGTATGGGTTCGGGTTCGTGATGCTTCTTTCCTTCTCTGTCCAACACACCCAAGAGAGAGAGGCTCCTTTGACTTACAAAGTGCCTGGGGCCAGGGCAAAATCTGTTTGTGCTGGTTTGACTAGGCCGGGGAGGTGTGGGAAAAGAGTTCCCCATCCTAACTGCCCCGGCCCAATCAGACAGCACGTCCCCAAAACTCCCGTCATGGCTTCATGCGGTGCTTGGATTTTCTGACCCTTCATTTATTTATTTGGCTGTACTGCTGGCATGTGGAAGTTCCCGAGCCCAGAAATGAACTCACACCACAGGGGGAACCCATGGCACAGCAGTGACAATGCCGGATCCTTAACTGCTAGGCCACCAGGGAACTCCCTGTGACCCATTATTTAAGTCATACCCTAGTTAATACTGTAAACACCCATGGCCCTGCTCTTTGGTCTCACCAGTCTTGGAAAACCCTCATCGCTGGAGAAACCCACTGTCTGCTCCCTGTGCCTCTTCACCCAGGCAGCTGAAGGCAGATGGAAAGAGTCCTACCACGGGGCAGACAGGTCGGTACCACTGTCAAGGTCAACCCACACTGACTCTCAGCACGGACCAGCCTCTGTCGCTACAGTGTTTCTCTGCTCCAAATTCACTCTCTGCGAAGACTTTCAAGTTTCCAACTGCCTCACCTTTCCCCCCACTGCCCTAGTGACTTCACCTCCAATGTCACAGGAAGCATCCACTAGTTTCCCATGAGTGAATTTACAAACGCTGGCATCCGCAGCCAATCCTTGCTCTCCTCCTGTTCCAGTGAAGGTTACGGAACTTCAGCTGTTGATGTTCCCACCTCCCTGCCGCCGCCCCCCGCCCCAGTCTCTCACTCTACTAGATCTTCCACCAGCCCTAAAATATGCCCGAGGAATCCCCCTTGTAGTACAGTGGAAACAAATCTGACTAGTAACCATGAGGTTGCAGGTTTGATCCCTGGCCTTGCTCAGTGAGTCAGGGATCCAGTGTTGTGAGCTGTGGTATAGGCTGACAGCTGTAGCTCCTATTCGACCCCCAGCCTGGGAACCTCCTTATGCCACACACAGCCCTTAGGAAAAAAAAAAAAAAAAAAAGCAATTAAAAAAAAAAAAAGAAAGAAAAAGACACCCATGGAGTTCCCATCTTGGTGCAGTGGAAACGAATCCAACTAGGAATCATGAGGTTGTGGGTTCGATCCCTGGCCTTGCTCAGCAGGTTAAGGATCTGACGTTGCCATAAGCTGTGGTGTGGGTCGAAGACGCGGCTCGGATCCCTCGTTGCTGTGGCTCTGGCGTAGGCCGTCGGCTACAGCTCCGATTACACCCCTAGCCTGGGACCTTCCATATGCCACGAGTGTGGCCTTAAAAGACAAAAAAATAAAAAAGAAAAATAAAACGCTCTTAAAAATAAAAAAGGAAATTAACTTTTTTTGGTTACTAACGATTTTAATGGTTTTATTGAGTTATAAGTTATATACAATAAGCTGCGCATATTTAAAGTGTACAGTTTAATAAGTTTTGATATATTTTGTCTTTTTTTTTTTTTGGTCTTTTCTAGGGCCGCACCCACGGCATATGGAGGTTCCCAGGCTAGGGGTCGAATCAGAGCTGTAGCCTCTGGCCTATGCCAGAGCCACAGCAACTCAGAATCCGAGCCACGTCTGTGACCTGCACCACAACTCACGGCAACACCGGATCCTTAACCCACTGAGCGAGGCCAGGGATCGAACCCGCAACCTCATGGTTCCTAGTTGGATTCGTGAACCACTTCAGATCCATTATAACATTCTGCTTACTTTATACATGTTAGACATCTTCCATAATAAAAATTTAAACTAAAGAAAACAATAAGAAAAACACCACCAAAGCCCCAACTACTTCTTGACTGCTATGTTCCTTGCCGAGACTGTTTTCTCTCTCCACCCTCCCACAGCCAAACTTCTTGAAAGCACTAAATACACTGTCTCCATTTTTTTTCATCTCCCACTGAAACATGCTTTTCTCAATATCATGCAGCCCAAACTGCTCTTTTACCGATGATGTCCACATCCCTAAATGCTAGAAGCTTTCTGGTCCTCAACCTCTTCGGTGTCTCAGCAGCATCTGACACTTGGAACCACTCCCCACCCAACCTTTGGTTTCTATGACTCCACTCTCTGTGAGTTTTCTTCTACCTTTCAGGAGGCTCCTTCTGGGTCCCTCATGCTGGTTGTCCCGCCGTTAGGTGTTATAGTTCCTCAGAAATTTACCCTCTCCCATCTTCCTTTTTACTCTTATTCTTTCTCTATATGATCTCATCAGTGTCCAAGGCTATTGACCAGAGTCTCTCAAGTATCTGTGGACCAGTTTCTCACGTTTGGCACGACTGACCTTTGGGGTGGGACAGTGCTTTGCTGCGAGGAGCGGGGATGTCCTGTGTACTGTAGAATGTGGGGCAGCATCCCTGGTCTCTAACCACTAGACGCCACTAGCACCCCACACCCTGTTGTGACAACCAAAAAATGTCTCCAGACGTTAGGAAAAGGCCCCTAGGAAGCAAAGGTGCCCCTGGTTTCTGAGCCATTGTTCTAGACCTTTATACTTAACTCCTTGACCGAGGTCTCCCTTTGTTATGTCTCAAACTTAACATGTCCAAGGCCAAATTTATGCTCTAAACTTGCATCACTCCGACTCAAAGACATGACAAAACAAAAACCCAGGACACATCTGTTTCTCTTCTCTTGTTCCCTTTCTCAGTGACCATTACCCCCCAACACCTAGTTTAACCACCCTCCAAACCCCTGGAAACACCCTTGACACTGTCCTCTCCCTGTTACACCACCCAAGGCCAAGTCCTTCATTTCTACCACACCTGGTTCCTACACTTCTTTTGTTCATAACACCACCTACCTGGTCCAGGCTCCTAAAATCCCTTCCCGAAAGCACCACAATAACTTTAGAATATCCTCTCTTGTCTCTACCTAACCTACTTTTTGGACCAGTATAAAGGGTAATGCTCTTGAAATCAAAGCTTTACTGTGTGATCCTTTGTGATAAATATCCTTCGCCTCTTCCCATGGCTCTTGGAATAAAGACCAAAGTCCTGAGCAAGGTCCTTCATCAATTCATGTCATCCTTCTTCATGCTGCAGTCATCAGTCACACTGGCCTTCTTTCCATTCCTGCCTGTGCTATGATTTTCTTACCAAGGTCTGTTCACATCCTGTTCCCTCTGCTGGCAACCCCCTGCCTCGCTTCACTCTTCATTTAGTTAATTTCTACTTATTTTTCTGATGACTTCCAAGTCAAAGCTGGGGCTCCTTGTTATAGATTCTCAAAGTACCCCATCCTTACATACAGGAACCTGGTACGTAGATTTGTGTGGCTATTTTGTTTCTTTCCCCCATTAGACTGTAAGGTTCAAGGTGAGACTTTATTCTGTTGTTGCCTTTGTTCACCGCTGTATGCCCAGGCTTAGTCCATTTCTGAATAAGTGGAAAAGTGAATAAGTGAACTGTGAGGGTGGTTGAAGATGAAACGTGTAGAACTAAGTTAGGGCCAAGGAAACCTCCATGTGTGCTATGTTGTCACACACTCAAGGGACCACTGTGCTGGCCTGGGTGGTGCTGTGCCATGCATGTGGCTTAGAGTGGGGAAATGTACGTATGAAAGCAGTGGAGAGGCCAGTGGGGAGGAAGACCCCGGAGCCTAAGACCTGGGGTTTACAGGGCTCTTCTCAGCATGTTGATTAGGGGCAAGGTGGGTCCTGGAACTAACTTATTCATTAGGTTTGAGAATGAGTTCCACACATTTGGCATTTTGAAATAACCTCAGGGGCACTCAGTTGTACCAATCAACGTAAAAACAAAGCACTGGATTGGCTTCTTGGAATGTGTATCCAAGGATCATCTCTAGACAGTTCGAGTTTGGAAAAATCACACCATGTTGACACGAATGAATGTCGACGGCTGCCCTGGACGAGACAAGCAGTCACGTGTGGGCATCCTGAAGTTTAAACAGTGGTACCTGCCTTGGTGTCAGCAGAAAGGTAAGTGGGCCAAGCGGAGCCTCCTATAAGCCTGGAACCTTTTAAAGAACCACCTTTTCACTTCCAAACCAGCTTCTGCTTGAGGTGTGGCCTGAGGAGGGCTTATGATGGGTATGACTCACCACCAGCTTCTATTTTTCCACAGTGACAGCTCTGATATCCGTGAGCAATTTCCCCCCAGGTTGTCCAGAGCTGGTCACGTGGAACAACAATGCTAACAAAGAGGCCAACTCTTCCCAGCTGGAAAAGCCAGGTCTCACTGGTGACTCACTGGGTGACCTTGAGGAAGTCATTTACCCACATTCATTAATCCCAATGACGCATTCCTGGCCTCCAGAAGCTCTTACCCCTGACCTGTTTTGGAAATGTACCTCGGCCAAACAACTCCTGTTCTCAACATTCCCTTTACCAGATAGAGGCTTAGTAATGATATCTGGAAAAAAGCTCACATGTTAAGGGGTAGGATACAGGCACTATTTTAGACCTTGGCAAAACTCTGATGTGCTTAATTCTAAACAATGGAAAAGTGCGATTATAGAAATTATCTGCTACATTAAAATAGGCTCTTTGTTGAAGATAAGAAGAGGGAGGAGGGAACTTAAAATGAATATTTTTATATTTAAATTCGAGCTACTAAAATTTTCAAAGACCCCTTTTTGCCTTTTTTTGAATATATAACTTCATGCTCTGCAGAGATCACGCTGCAAATGAACAAAACCCTTTGAAACGCATTAATAGTTTTTAATCACGTAAAGTGCATTTCCATCTATTATATAACCTGCAGCTACGAAGGACCCCAAAAGGATTGCCCTGGATGAGGATTTCGAGATAGTCAGTCCAAAGACTTTACAAACAAGGACACTGAGGTCCAGAGATGTGAAACAACTTGTTTAAAGTCACAGAGCTCATAAGCAGCAGAACTGGCTTGAACCAGGGTCCTGAGTCCAGCGCTCTCTTCACTGCCCATTCTCTTCATCAGTCTAGTTCCCAATAACCCGCTAGGGATACAGACTGAAATGTACCAAACAGAGATGCTCACGGAGGGGAGGGGGCATTGATGAAATATTTTTCTTTGATGCATGTTAGCAAAGAAGTGAAATGTGCAGAGTGAGGGATGAGGATGATAACAAATGGACTGCAGGTTCCAGCAGGATCCTTGGGGAGTGTCTCTTAGCCATGCACCCATTTCCAAACAGAACGGCATCTAGACCAGCTCAAGAAGAAGATAATTTCAGGGAAGAAAACCTCTTAGGTGCACTCAGCAGCCTATTTTCAGATTGATCCACTTTCCACTCTGAGAGAGGGGTAGGATTTTCTCCAGCAGTACCTGGTGACGGGGTTGGTTCTTATCTCTGCTGTCATGAGAAATGCAGACACTCACTCCTCTGCATTCCTTCTTGGCAGCTCCAGGAAGAAAAAAAAAATGTATCAGGGGAGATGCAGCCACCTACACCTGCTTAGGCTCACCCCAGACCTTAGGCCCACAGGAGTCCCTGAGGCTCCCGTGGGGATTTTCAGGGATTACTTCCAATAATACTGATCACTGAAAGAGATGAGGCTGCAAGCGATTCGAATGAAGTTTTAGTGAAATGGCAGAAGGAAGGTAGCAGAGACTGGGGGTTAAATGTATGTGCTTTGCAACCACAGCACTGGGGCTCAAAGCCT
This sequence comes from Sus scrofa, assembly GCF_054392235.1. Classification (NCBI taxonomy): domain Eukaryota; kingdom Metazoa; phylum Chordata; class Mammalia; order Artiodactyla; family Suidae; genus Sus; species Sus scrofa. The sequence goes on from NC_139391.1 coordinate 20,398,603, forward strand.
GCCTGCCTCAGCTCCTCACTGGCTGCGTGGCTGTGGACAGATTACCCCTTCCTCACGCTTGAGTTCCTGATCTGTAACGTGGAGACCATGACGCCAGCTGCCTCGTGCCTTCATCCCAAGCATCAGCTAAGACAATGCACAGTTAAAGAGTTTACTGCGCTGTCTGCTGGCATGCAGCAGGTGCTCAGCCAATGGCAGCGCTCAGTGTTGCTGAGTCAGTGGGGTGGTTAGGAGCGCAGGCGGGGAGTCAGGCCGCCCAGCTCCAAAGGCTGGCAGAATGCTCAGTGAGGTACCTGCCTCATCGTAAGTGCTCAGTAAATGTTAATTATTAATTCCTATTTTAACAAGTCTTAGTCCATGTCAATGTGCGTGTCTGTCAACCAGGGTTGACAGTTGCATGTGGAAAGCAGTCAAAGTTTGTAGAAAATCTTGCAGTATGCGGGTCACTGAGTTGGGGTAAAACAAAGGGTCTTTGGTGAGGCTCAGGTGGGCCCCAAAATTGCCCATACTCCCTGCAAGATCTAGTATTCAACGAGGAGGAGATCAAGGGCAGCCTGAAAGGAAACGCAAGTCACAAAAGGGCAATATTTACTCACTCGCTCATTCTTCATTTATCCATCCATCTATCCATCCACCTACCCATCCACCCAATAGGCTTTTGAGCATCTCAGGAACTCTGGTCCTTTACGTACATCATTTTAAATCCCTGCAGCCCTCTCAGATGGGCGTCATCACCCCTCTGGGGATGAGACTAAGGCAGAAGAGACGTGAAGGTAGAGGTGAGATGTAAACACAGGTCTCTTGGATCCTGGAAATGTGGCTCCTTTAGGTCTGTGATTTGGGACAAGTCACTTTAACTCTCTGTCTTTGTTTTCTCTACAGGAAAATGGCAACAATGGCTTTTCCATTTTGGAGTGACTGTGGGGATTAAGCAAGCTCACACAAACTCTGCACCCTGTAAAGCCCTGTAGACATGTACATCTTAATCTCACTATCTGGCTGACCCTGCCCGATACCGTAAGTCTTAGGAGGGAGTGTTAAGTGTGCCTGAATCTCTGGTTTCCTGTTGGCCCTTTATGGATGAATGGGGGAGTAACTGAGTGCCAAGGAGCTCTGCGTAGCCACAGCTGGGTCTGTTTCAGACTTCTCTCTGTGAGAAGGAGCCAAAACCCCTAGAAATGAAAGCCACCCTGTGAGACACTGCCTCTGACAGCTGGTGGGATGTTATCCTTCTGTTCTGAGACACAAAAGAAGGCTGGAAGGTGGGAAGCTCCGGGAAGCACTGGGCTTGGCTCTGATGAGACGAAGGGGCATTTCCAGCTTTTGAGTGAATTATAGGCTGACCCGGAGATCCCAAGGCACAGAACATCCTGCAGCAAATTAATGTAACCTGAGCACTCATCAAGGCTAATGACGTCTCTGAGTAATCAGAACAGAACACCCTTCGCTGCTCCCCGGGCTGTGAAGATGGGCATCTGGGTGAGAGGCGTTTATCGAAATCTATCTCTGTTAATAGCCATTAACTGGAACAGGAAAAAAACAAAAATAACTTCAGCCCTGATTAACTCCCCCAAGTTTTTCCTGTTTACTTCAGGGAAGCAATTTTGGAACTTGGGGGAAGAAAAAAAATATATAGTGACTATGGCAAGCTGCCAACCTCTGGAATCAGGGCTTCAATGACTATATACCCTGTTTTACAGGACATATAGCACATTCCTGAAAAATTGTGAGTAAATAAAATATCCCTAAAATAATACTGTGTGTGTACTCAGGAGGTTGCTGTTTAAAGGGAACATGCAGAGGCTTGATCAGGGACATAAATCATTGTCCCCTGATTCGTGGCTTTCACAGATTCGAGACTTTCCTACTTGCGTTTCTAGACATAGAGCCCAGGTTCCTTCTCAGCTGATGCTTGGACGTCAGGGCCTGAGGAGGAGTGGCCAGAGGAGGGGGGAGCCCCCTCTTGCCTGGAATCTGGGGATAAATGTGTGACAAGTGAAGGGAATGAATTCATGCCTAAAAAAACTAAACACCTACTTTATTCTTTCACACTTAACTCATTTGGCCTAAAAGACGTATTTGTTACAGGCTGTTCATCCTGCAACGGTGCTGACCTGACACTTTGGGGTGAAAGTGTTAAAGGGCCAGCACGTGACTGTTGTCTCCTCTTCCTTTGCTGCAGCAACCTGTACAGTTCAGATGAGAATCCGGCCCTGGGGTGAGGAAGACGCCAAGCACAGCTCCCAGCTGACCCACAGGACATGACGCAGGAGCACAGAATAAGCTTTAAGGGTTGTTTGCTCCGTAGCATAATCTAGCCATGGTATACTCTGTTCCACAAAGCCTTTTGGAGAGGGCCATTGTGAAAAACAAGATGTTGGCACTCTGGTTAAAGCAGAGGTGAGGGCCTTCCTTCTTGGAGGGTCTTCTCATTACTCTTCATCTCAGCAGTTACTATTCCCACAACAGACCCCTGGCAATGACACCAGAAGGAAAGAACTCCTGATTGGAAATGGTGCTGTAGCACTGTGGGTTAGTAACTATTACTTAGAAAAGTATGTCTTTACTTAGTAAGATAATCTCTAGCTGCATCCAAGTTGCAACAAGTGGCATTCTTTCTTTCTTTTTTATGGCTGAGTAGTATTCCATTGTATATACATACCACATCTTATTAATCCATTCACCTGTCTGGACATTTATGTTTGTTTGGCTGTCTTGGCTGTCACGAATCGTGCTGCAATGAACATAGGGGTGCACGTATCTTTTTGAATTATAGTTTTATCACACTAAGCGAAGTGAAAAAGAGAAAGACAAATACCACATGATAGCACTTACACGTGGAATCTAAAATATGGCATAAATGAACCCATCTACAAAACAGAAACAGACTCATAGACATAGAGAACAGACTTGTGGTTGCCAAAGGGGAGTGGGGAGGGAGAGGGAGGGACGGAGAGTTTGGGGTTGGTAGATGGATAAGCAATGAGGTCCTACTGTACAGCACAGGGAACTATATCCACTCTCTTGGGACAGCACATGATGGGAGATAATGTTGGAAAAGGAATGTGTGTGTGTGTGTGTGTGTGTGTGTGTGTGTATATATATATATATATATATATATATATATATATATATGTATGACTTGGCCACTATGCTGTACAGCAGAAATTGGCACAACACTTTGAATCAAGCATATTTTAATAAAAATAAATAAATAAATAAAATAAACTCTCTTAAAAAATAACCTTAGTCTGTTGGAATTTCATAAAGGCAAGCATACGTGACGTTTTTCTCCCTCCAACAAAGGCCTGCAAATTACATCACTATCTCCAGTTTCCATCAGGCGCCAGAAAATCCTTGAATTTTAAAATTTAGTTGCCCAGAGAGAAAGAAAAACAAAGACAACTGTTCATTTAGTGTTATTTCTCGAGAAAAAGACTCTTAACCCTTATCTCGGCCTGCAGAGGAGGGACTCTAAGAAGTTTCCTAAAATAGAAGTGGGAAAAGAAAAAAACCCCAACAAGACCCACTTAGACAACATTCATCTAGGCTTCTTGGCACCAAGTCTGACCAAAAAAGACTTAATTAAAACAGGGTCAGTGACATCAGGCAAAGTACCGCGGCTGGGCTCCGAAGGAGGGACATGAACTTTCAACTTCAGAACAAAGACTTGCTGTTGCCACGAAACCACCATTCCGCACATTTTTTGGCAACAAGGGAACCTGTCCTCTGAAAACACGAAAGAGGCTATTTTTAAAGCCCAGCAGCAGCCTGGAGGGCTGAGCAGCACCGCGGGAGAAAGGCGGTCTGAGAGGTCCCACGCAGCCCGGCACCTGCCGAGGCGGGGCCTGGGGACATAGGGAGGTAGCTGACCCTGCCTGGGACGAACTGAAGGATCAATGGGTCCCCCTCGTTCTGTGAAATGTCCTGAGGAGAGTGTGAATAAAAGCTCTTCTGGAACTTACTCGTCTCTTTTAACTGTATGTTTAGAGGTTATGTCACAGGTCTGGGAGCCAGGGAAGGGGGGACCAGTTCGTGGTAGGTCACTCAGTCCTTTGGTTTTAGTTTCTATCTTGAGGGACACTGTGATTATTTTAGTCCATAGAACCACCGAAGCTAATTTCCTGAACCTCAGACAGGACAGCGCATCCTGCTTCCATTCTGCCTCCCTCTGAGGTGGGCCCATGCCCCTCACCCCCACCCCTGAAGTCCCCCTCTCCTGCCGACCCTCACAGTGAGGGGGAGCATGCCTGGCTTCCAGAGCAAAGGTGTAGATAGTGGCTCCACCCACATGACTCCCACAGTGGGGCCTGGGAGTAGGCAGGGCTTCCCGGACAGCAGGTGCTTGAGGGTACGACTGCCTTGCCCCCTGCCAGGGTTTCTTGCATCCCGCTTTAGGCATCCAGCACTGTGCTGGTCACATGGAAAAGAAGGCCGAATACGACTTTACTTCTGGTTCCGTGGGGCTTTCTGATCTAGGTAGACTAGAAAAACAACAGCACTACAATGGGGTATAACAGTACACATGATTGGAGGATGGGGAGAACCATGGAACAAGAAGCCCCAGGATGCCTAAATCACAGTGACGGGGAGCCCCCACTCTAGGGCTCTTTGCCCTCCCTTCCCACCCTCCCTCCTCTTGCTGCTGTGGGGACAGCTTCCCCCAAGTAGAACTGAAGCATCTTAAGAGCAGGGACCACATCCTCCATGTCTGTTGATTTCTATGGGTTCCCAAGACAGCCCTATAAACATCGCATCCATTGCAGAAGAGGATCTCTAAATAAACTCCTTTATATCCTTCCCTGAATGCAGGAATGGAGCTGTTAGGACAAGGCACTAAAGTTTTTCCACTATGATATCCAGCTATGTGAGTTTGGAAAATTTATCAGATCACTGAGCTTGCTTCCCTAACTAAGAAATGCTGAAGGGAGATCAGATAACCTCTAAAAAAAAATCCATGACTCTATGACATAATCTAGCAAGACCTGCAGATTAGACCTAGAACAGTTGCAAGAACATGAATTTGGAGCTCCACAGACCTGGGCTCAAATCCCAGATCTATTCCTTATTTGCTGTTCAACTTAGCAAATTACTATCCTCACCGAGTCTTAGTTGCTCCTTACTAAAATGGGGCTCTTGGAGTTCCCGTCGTGGCTCAGCAGAAACGAATCTGACTAGTATCATGAGGACACAGGTTCGATCCCTGGCCTTGCTCAGTGAGTTAAAGATTGGGTGTTGCCATGAGCTGTGGTGTAGGTCACGGACGTGGCTCAGATCTGGCATTGCTGTGGCTGTGGCATAGGCTGGCAGCTATAGTTCCACTTCAACGCCTAGTCTGGGAACCTCCATATGCTGCAGGTGAGGCTCTAAACAGACAAAAAAGAATGGGGCTCTAATTGATAATTAATACTTAAATCCATCTCACTAAGCTGATATGAACATTAAGTAAAATAATACACTGTGTGTCACAAATTGCCTCTTAGGTTGGAACCTACGCCATGTTTCTCAAAGGAATGAATGTCAGGTCCCCTCCAAGAGACACAGAAATTCACACCATGGTTCCCAGGTAAGGTGACTACATCTTCTGGGTTGCCTGTGTCTTGACACAATTATTGTTTGCTATTTCTTTTCATTCTCAAAAACCTGCTGATCTGCACGTCCAGCCTAGGAAATTCAATACCGCACACATTTCCTGGGAACCCACCGTGGAACGTCAGGCTCAACTTTCATGGCATTGTTTTGAGTCCCTTCCCTGTGTGGTCACAACACAAAGCATCTGTGAAGCACCTACAGCCTTTTGCCCTCCATGACCTTCCAGAACAGTCTACAGTGTACCCTGCACTAAGCTCTGCAAGAGCTGGTGTTGAACCCGGACAGAGGATGGAGCCTTGAAGGCTGCAGACCTGTAAACCTCAGGCTGGTCTTGGCTCCCTGAGGGCCTGATCTTTGGCCTCAAGTAAGTCATGTCATTTTTACCTCGGTTGTCACATGTCAAATGAGGAAAGGGAGAAGGAGAAGGAGCCAATATTTGTTTAGCTCCTGCTGCAGTCTGGATATGGCTCTCTGAAATCCATATGTGGAAATCCTAATGCCCAATGTGGTGCTATGAGGAGGTGGGGCCTTTGGGTAGGACCCTCATGAATGAGATTAGTGCCCTGAATGGGAGGTCCTGCAGAGTTCCCTAATCTCTCCTGAGGACACAAGGACAAATCAGCCACCAAAAGAGAGCCCTCACCTGGCCATGCCAGCATCCTGATCTCAGACTTCCAGCTCCCAGAGCTGAAGAAATAAATTTCTGTTGTTGATAAGCTACCCAGTCTGCGGGATTTTGTTACAGCAGGAGGAATGGTATAAGACAGCTCCCATTAGGAGCATTTTACAAATGCCACACCATTTACTCATGACTGCGAGTCTGGGAAGCTGGTACTGTTCCCATTTCCACCTGGGAGTCCCGGGGGGTGGGGGGGCTCCATGAGATAACATCACTGCGACAGCAAGTAGCCTAAGCAGTACAGGCGAAGAGGTGAGAAGCTGCCACGCCTTCGTGTCTCTCTTGCTGAAGTTTCAGGAGGTGTCCGTAACACACTAAACCCTTTAGAAGACAGATTGCTATTAACATAGAGAAAAACTGGAAGACGTTTCTAATTGTTTCTACTGTATTTTTCCCTCCTTGGAATTTTCAACTATTGCATGCTGCTCTAGTGTCTTTGATTAGGAGATGATTTAGGGCAGGAGAAAATTGTCTGAGTCAAATTCCAAGGGTTGGGGGGAAGTTTCGCCATCTGTTCTCCTCGAGTAAGAAGGATCCTGATAAGGTGGACAAATTGCTGAAGAAGAAAGTGTGGTTTTCATTTTGAAGAAAGTATGTATACCTGGACAGCTGATACAGCATGCCCTGTCTTTCCATCACATCATCAGCTGACCATACGATTTATAATCAGGAGGAAAAAAAAAAGAAAGGTCCTTAGACAAAAACTTCAGCTGAAACGGACACCCCTGATAGCAAATCACAGCAGAATCTGAAAATTCTCATTTTTTGCAGCTCACAGATGCTTCCAATTAGAACAGGGAAGGTCAATGTGTGCAGCTGTTACTTGAAAATACTAAAAACTTGCCAAGAAAACTCAGATAGCATTGGTACAAAGGAAGGTTTTTTTTTTTTTTTTTCTACTGAAATATTTACTCCTCCAAAAATAATAATCACAGAGGCTTCGGGGCCCCGTTTTCCCTGAGACGTCACACTTAACGCTCTCCACGTTCTTTCATGGCTGTGAACACGGCACAGACCCACACATGCCTCCACTTTAGAAAACAAACACACACCTTCCTGCCGTCTAGAAGGCCCCCAGTTAATCCAAGTCTCTGGGCAATAAGCTTTTGGAACATGGGTCTGTTCTAACATGACCTTCTGATTCAGCCAAGCAAATAATCATCCAACCCAAGAGGTTGGAACTGCTCTCCCTCTGACTCAGAGGCCCTACCAATGGGTCGCTTGTTTAGAGGCAGGCACAAGAGAGGGGAGAGAAACATCCTATTTGCTTTTGTGAAGCAGGTCTGAGAAGTAGTCCCACATATATATTCTTTTTTTCCCACTGAATCATAAATCTCTGTAGCCTCAGTTTGAGAAACGGGCGAGGAGCACAGAACCCTGTCAAAATCCACTGAAACAATAAGGCCTCCTGAGCCAACGACAAGCTGAAGCTGTAAAAGCGCAGATCCATTTTATGCTAGTATTTATGAGACAATTCTCTGGGCAGACATCTGAGTCCCATCTTGGAGCAATTTGTAAGCGGAAGACTCTGCCCACTTAGATTTATCGAATAAACATTTCTGGAGCTATCGCCGCATATTAGTCATGAAAGCTGGAATTTAATAGAAGAGAACAGAATGCAGTTTTCCGAGAGGACAAAAGTTCACTGGGAAAACTTATGGGCAAACCTCGGGGACCCTGATCACTGGAAGCAAATGCAACAGACAGCTAAGTGCCTGGAACCAAATGCCTGAAAGGGCCACTCATCAGGTGTAATTAAGCGGGGGGGGGGGGGGGGGTGGCATTTGACTTCATTTGTCATTTTGACTGAGTTTAGCCTCCAAACTCTTAAGTCTTTTAAAGGAAGAAATCTCACAAAACTCAAGATCAGGAATGCGCAAGGCCCAGAAGTATTTGCTCTGAAAAGACTGGGAAAAGACGCCTTTCTCTGGTCAGAAATAAGTTCCAACTGGACCCGCTTAATTCGACACCAGTGTAATTGTGACGCTCAAGCACAGTGGCTCAGACAGACTTAGGTTCAAATCTCAAGTCTTCTAGTTAGTAGCTGAGTGACCTTGGCAAATGACTACACTTGAGCCTCAGTTTCCTCATCTATAAAATAGGGATAATAAAACATTTCTAACCAAGTTGCCTGAGACAACGAACAGAGATAATATATGGGAAGCAATCAGTATGATGCCTGGTGCATTTAGTAAGTGCTCAATAAACCGAAGCAATTTTTACTCTTATTCCATGTAAACTCTCCTAGAGAGTCAGTGGTATCCCAGGCTTACCATTAATAGGAGAATGTAACGAATGAGGCTAAAAAGGTTGATTTGATCTGACTGTGTAGATATGAGCTATTTACTTGGCAATATTCCTGTTGTCTCTTTATAAGAATACCTTGGGTCTACATAGCAAAACCCCAAACTATTAGAAGATAGAAATATCAAATGGGGAGCTCAGTCTTGACCTGTTCAGGAAACTGTGCTAATATTGGTGCCACTAAGAAAAATTTTAACTGTTATGCTGAAAACACAGCAGGTCCAGTCTTTCTTTTCTATTAGCTGTGTAAGCTAAAGCGCTCATTCATAAACTATTTCAGCAATTATTTATTAGACCCCTCTTTGTATCAAGACCTGTTCTGTGAACTTGGGATATTTCTTTCAGTTGATAAAGCAGACAAAAATCTCTGCCCTTATGGAACATATATTCATCCACTTTCTTTCGTTCATTCATTCACTCATTTATTTTTTCATTCCAGTATGTGGGAACTGCCATAGAAGGAGTTAAAGAAAGGGGAAGAACCAAGATACAAAGATGAATGAGACACACTGTCTGATAAACTCTGTCCATTACAGCAGAGAGCAGTGGAGCAGATCTGCAAATAATCACTGGATAACAATGTACCAAGTTCATTAACAGAGTGTCTGCTGAGGCCATTATGCACAGACACAGAAGAAGGAGCAAAATGTTCTGCAAGCAAGAGAGTGGGGACAGAGACTAAGGAAGAGGCAAGAGATGAAGACCTTTGGGATGATTTTAACAAGTAAGTGGGAATTTGTCATTAGGTAAGATGGGGAAACGGTTTCAGACAAAGTGAGGATTTGCTGTGTAAGCTAAATTTTGCAATCGGGGAAGCATTCGGCAGATTGTAAGATGAAAGGAAAGTGTAACACATAAACTAAAGCAGCTTATTTCAGAAACTCAACTGTTATCAATCATGGACTAATTAAACTCTGGTTTTTGTTTTGTTTTTAAACTAGAACTAAGTAGAAAACAGCCTTTATTTTCCCCTAAATTTTCCCCTCTGATGAGAACAGCAGAGTCAGCTTCAGCTTGTGTCTGATTTCTGATGCTCTGCTTACCCAGAGGAGAGGTTACAAAATTTCGGTCCATGTGCTACCAATATAGTCCCTAAGTTTCCTGCAGGATAATAAGCTGTGAGTAGTTTTAAAATGGAGATTCTTGGAGATCCCACTGTGGCTCAGAGGGAGTGGGAGGGATCAGGAGCTTGGGGTTATTGGATACAACCTGGAATGGATTTACAATGAGATCCTGCTGAGTAGCATTGAGAACTATGTCTAGATACTTATATTGTAACAGAATGAAGGGTGGGAAAAAAAATGTATACATGTAAGTGTATCTTGGCCCCCAGGCTGCACAGCAGAAAAATAAATTAAAAAAAAAAAAAGAACCCAACAGTGTGCCTGAGGATACAGTTTCACTCCCCGGCCTTGCTCAGCGGGTTCAGGATCCAGTGGTGCCGCAAGCTTCCGTGTAGGTCAAAGATGCGGCTCTGATTAGCCCCCTAGTCCATGAACTTCCATATGCCGCAGGTTGTCCCTAAAAATAAAATGCAAATAAAATGGAGATTCTTGTGTCCCATTCCTGACACAATAAATCAGAATCTTAGGAAAAGGAGGTGAAGTCTAATTTTTTCCTGTCTTTTTTCAGTTGTACCCAAGGCATATGAAAGTTCCTGGGCCAGGGATCGAATCCAAGCCACAAGTATGACCTATAACAGGACCCTTAACCCATGGTGATGGGCCAGGGATCAAACCCTCACAACCGTAGAGACAACAACAGATCCTTAACCTGCTGCTCCACAGTGGGAACTCCCTGAAGTCTGTAATTAACATGCATTCTTAAGAAAGTTTAAAACCACTGATCTAGGGAGACATTTATTCTCAAAACCACCACTTATCTGGTTTGATAATCAAAATCATTTAATTACCTATTTATCCTAATTATTCTAGCCAGCACTTTATCTGATTTTGCTCTACTATTACTTGAATTCAAAGTTCCTACGCCATCTTTGTCTAGAGAGAGAAGTTTCTGTGTCTCATTAATGGTTACCCCTTCCTCCTCTATCCAAGCAAAAGAGGTTCTCTCTGGCTTCTTCTAGTCTTTCAGTCAATGAAAACGTTACCATGACAACCTCACATCAATGTCTTTCCACTTGGCTGCACACGGGCACCAGCAGGGAAAGGCAACCTGCTGCACCTATTCGTGGTGAGACCTGGACATCGTTATTAATCCTTTGGCTCCTAAGATTCTGGAGATGCAGGTCATGATCTCATTCCACTCGCACTATTGATTTCTTCCCAATTGACAGGCCTGAATTTGGGGATAAGGTTAACCGGCAAATAATCAGTAGCCTGTTCTTTAATTGTACCAGTAACTAGAAACTTCTTGCAATTCCTTCTACCTCCCCAGCCCAGCTTTTTAAGTTCAAGTACATTCTAAAAACACTTATCCAGTGCCCACTATGTCTCAAGTCCTGGGCAAGTCTTCCTGCTGGAGAGTCTTAAAGAATCAAACGTGATATACATTGTTAAAAAAATTAAGACATAATGCATTTTAAACAAAATCACAGAGTTAAAGCTCTTTAAGTAAGAAGCCGTTAATAATAGAAGCTCACTTCTCCAAGATCTATTAGAAGTCATGAGACTCCAAGTTTTTTCTATCCATGGATGCTATTCTTCCATCTATCCATCTTTCCAGTCATCCTTCCATCCATCCAACATGACCCACGTGCAGGCTCTGTGCTGGGAGCTGGACAGCCAATGGTGAGCTATACCAGTATGACTTCTGCCCCCGGAAGCTTACAGTCAGTCCAATAGTGGAAAGAGTCCTGGATGGAAAAGAGAAAGCTGCCAGCTCTAGGTTCTGTTCTCTTTCTCTTTGTATGGCCCGGGGGAGTCAACTTCTGGATCCCCCATTTCGTCACGTGAAAGGGATGCTCTGTCTGTTTCACAAAGCCACTCACAGGATGGTATGTATTTTCACCCTTAAACTTCAAAGTGCTATATACATGTAGGTAATGATTCTGAAGTAAGCTTGGTTCAAGTGGTGGGGAAACACCTCTCTCTGCACAGGGGAACGAGGCAAAAGGGAAGATGACCGGAGTTGTAGTCCTGTTTCTACTGACTTGTGTCTCCCATGGGGAGGTTGTCCTGTCTCGGTTTATGCTCCATGATTCTGCCACCATATGCTGCAAAGGGCAAACCTATGGAAATGCCAGGCTCAAGGGGCTCTTAAGAGTGAATCAAATCCATCTCTTTACAGACGGGGCCTCACATAAGACTGCCTGGAAAGATGTGACTCTTTTCCAAGTCCTCTTAGGAGCAAATGTCTCAGCCTGTGCTGGAACCTGGAGCAGGGGGTCTGGGGAGTGGGCTGCAGGGAGCATCTGTGTTGGCTGTGCAGGGGGTCTGGCTGGAAATGTGGGGCCATTAAATATCCCGACACCAACTCAAGAACCTATTGTGGGAGCAGGATCTGTGAAGCACTTGGCATGTCCTTGCTACGTGCCTAAAAGACTACCCGTGGAGTGTGAAGATCCTGCCAAGGTGCAAACCTGGGCTCCTCCTGAGGCTCTCTAACCAGGCACTGTGACACAGCCCCACTTCACCCCATCTCCCCGAAGAGACTGCAGCCGAGGTGATGCACACGGGCTCCTGCAGATACTTGCTGCTTTCATTCAGCCTAGGGAACGAATGTGTTTGCTTGGCTGTCCTTTTGGGAGAGGACTGTGTGTGGACATGTGACTCTGAAATACTGAGTGTCAGCGATACAGGACTGGAGGGTGTTCCAATGTGGAAGGAGAGGCCCAGGACAGGACAGACTCAGGTTCGATCAGGCTACTTACTAGCCCTCCGGCTCTAGGCTAGTTTCCCATCACCTCTGAACCTCTCCTCTGTGTCCTGGGGACAGTAACACATTCTGATTTCTTAGGGCTAATGTGAGACTCAAAGAATGAAGGTAATATGACTTGTGCACTGACCCCTCAACAGAAGCCAGTGGCAGCTGTTAGGATGCAACTCACTATCCCATTCCTGCAGCTGGAACTCAACCTTCCACGACTGTCACTGCACCATGACATGGTTCAAATCCAATGATTCTTCCTCTCTCTTCCACCTTCACATCCCCCTGAGCTCCACGTGCTGCAGGTTCCTCTTTCTCAGTGTCTTGCATTTCCACCCTCATTTCTGCATCTCGGACTCCATCAGGCTCTTATCTCCTCGTCCTCGAGTTAACACAGAGGTGCCTGGTGGCTCTCCTCTGGATCCCTCCCAGAATTATCCTCCTTGAAAAAGGCTTTCGGTGGAGCACCCTCTGGGAGGTGTACCCAACATGACCCCAAGTCCTCACTGGGCCTCCCATGGCCTTTACCTTCTCCACCCCCTTGGTAGAGCAACCTCCTCGCACATGCTGCCCATACCGCAGTGGTGAATTCTCTGTCCTGGAGAGGCTCCATCTCCAGGGAGGAGAGGCTCCATCTCTGGGAAGAAGAGGCTCAGGAAGACACGATGGGCAGCAGCCAAGGCTGTGCGCTCTGGAGCCTGGGATCGAATCTTGGCTTAGCTGTGTCCTAGCCCGTGTCAACCTCTTTCACGTTATTTACTTCTCAGGGTCTCAGTTTCCTCGTCATGAAAATGGGTGTAACATCACAAAACTGAAAGAGATGTTGCAGGGCCTGAGTTAAGCATCTAGGAGAAGGCCTGGTGCAGTAGAAGCTTTGAATAAATAAGTGTGAGCCACGGTTGCATGACAGAGGTGATTCAAACATCGCATCAGGAAGGGCACTGCTTTCAGCTGTAGGTAGCAAAAAACATTGACTCACTTGGCCGGAAAGAGGAAATTTAGTTCACGTAACAAGAAGTCCACTCAGGAAGGAGACTCAGAATTTGTTTATTTACTGGCTCAAAATGTCACCAAGGACGCAGGCTCCCTCCATGACCATCCTTGGCCTCAGAGGCTTCCTCCATCCCCACGCCATTTTCCTCATGACTGTAGGATGGGTTGTCACAGTTCCCAGGCAGTCACAACAGCCAGGGAAGAAGGAGCCCAGAAGTCCTTGGGCAGATGGCCCTCACAGCTCTTTGACCATATTTGTCACTGGCAAGGGAACCTCTCTGTGCCTGGCTGGGATCAATCAGGACCCGCTGATTGGTGCTGGGAAGGGTGTGTCGTCAAAGCACATGGCCACTGGGGGAGAGAAAAGAGGTGACAGAAACCTAGGGGTTTTGTTAAGAAGGAAGACGTGTCTCCTACCTTCCCAGTGCTGAGGGTCTGGGATTCTTGCTTGTTCTATACCCATGTCTCTTACTTATGCAGTTCCTCTTGCTTGGAACTCATCCAACAGATCTTTGAATGCCAGCGACTGTGCTGGGCCACCTTCCCACCACAAATCAAAATCCTGTTGGCCAGGTTTAGGCCAAGAACCAACAATTCAGTGGAGGGATTTCTTACTGTAATGAATGGCCACCGTACCGCCAAAGTAAACCAGACAATCTGCACCACTAACTGGCTTATCTCACCCTAGCACTGCTCCTCTCCTCAGATGGGCTGTAAACAACCTCAAGGTCAAGGACCATGAATAAATTACCTTATTCCATTTGGATCTTCCATGTATTTATGGTGGCCAACCAACAAGACGGCACTTAACCAATGCTTGGTGAATGGAATTGAATCAGAAGACAGTCTTATTGTTTGTTTGTTTGTTTAGGGCTGCACCCGAGGCATATGGAAGTTCCGGACTAGGGGTCGAATGAATCAGAGCCACAGCAATGTGGGATCCGAGCCGGATCTGTGAACTATACCACAGCTCACAGTAACATCGGCTCCTTAACGCACTGAGCAAGACCAGGGATCGAACCCACATCCTCATGGATACTAGGTGGATTCGTTACCACTGAGCCACGACGACAGGAACTCCAGAAGACAGTCTTTAAGTGTTCTCCCTGGTAGGCGCCTGAAGGTACTATGCTTGACACCCACGGGAGACAAAGGACAGAACGAAATGCAATTATTTCCCACTCTGAAGCTTGTGGTGCAGCACATGAGCACATGTGAGAAACTGTGTGAAGCTGGAGAAGTCCATCTTCCACCACCAACTTTACTTAGTCCTTTAACCTCCAGTGACCTTCTGGACAATGCTGATGCCACATAGGCACCCAGCCTGAGCCTTGTTTCCATCTCCAGCACCCCAGACACAATCTTCATGATCTATTCTTTCCAATCCTTCTTCTCATTCATACCAAACCTCTCCTTCCAACCCTTACGGTCTAGAGGAATACTGGTTTAAGATGGTCTCTAAGAAACCAGTTCACAGATAAAGTTTTCAATGTTATACATCCAGAGAACATGAAAAAATGATTCCTACAGCTGCCAGGACATGAATATAATACTGGATTTTAGGGATCTGCCAGCTGGTGGGGGGTTCTTTTCTGGCAAGGCTGTCTCCACTTTAAGAAATTCTATAACAACTCTCTTCCTCTAGTCTAGAAGCTTTTAAAACATTTGCACTATTTGCAGCAACTCTTAAGAAGCCACACTTTTAAGGCTAAGCTTAGCTTGAGCAAACACAAGCTTTTATTTTTATTAAGTATAGTTGATTTCAATTATTACATTAGTTTCAGGGGTGCAACATAGTGATTCAATTTTTTTTTTTTTTGTCTTTTTGTCTCTTTAGGGCCGCACCCTCAGCATATGGTGGTTCCCAGGCTAGGAGTCCAACTGGAGCTGTAGCCACCGGCCTATGCCAGAGCTGCAGCAACACAGGATCCGAGCTGTGTCTGTGACCTACACCACAGCTCATGGCAATGCCGGATCCTTAACCCACTGAGCGAGGCCAAGGACTGAACATGCCCGTGTCCTCATGGCTGCTAGTTGGGTTCATTAACTGCTGAGCCATGATGGGAACTCCTGATTCAATATTTTTATAGATTATATTCCATTTAAAAGTTAATACAAAATAATGGTTATATTCCCCTATGGTGTACAATATATCTTTGTTGCTTGTCTTTTTTTTCTTTTTTTAGGGTTGCAGGTGCAGCATATGGAAGTTCCCAGGCTAGGGGTCGAATCCAAGCTACAGCTACACCACAGCCACAGCAATGCTAGATCTGAGCTGCATCTGCGACCTACACCCCAGCTTGCAGCAACAATGGATCCTTAACTCACTGAACGGCGCCCAGGGATCCAACCGGCATCCTCATGGATACCAGTCAGGTTCATTTCTGCTGAGCCACAGTAGGAACTCCTCCTAGTTATCTGTTTTATACACAGTGGTTCACATCTCTTAATCTCATACCCCTCTCTTAGTCCTCACCCTTCTTCTCCCCCCTGGTAACCACTAGTTTGTTCTCTGTGTCTGTGAGTCTGTTTCTGTGAACAAACATAAGCTTTCATGCATTTTACAGGTTAATGAGAGATGAAGGTTATTTGAGGAAAGGTCTACTCAACTCCTGCCTGTATGGACGGATTTCCTTCTCAGTAAGGAAATTCTCCCACACCTATTCTTTTGATCATCACGGTTGGGGTTGCCAGGGACAAAGGAGGAAAAGGACAGAGTCAGATAAAAAAGAAACAAAAATCAGTTTGTTTAAACTGCCAGGGAAACCTGACTTCGGCTAAAGGAAGTCAAACGCAGAACACCCTGTTCTAGTTAATAAAGCTCATCTGCTTCCAGCCTGAGCAGAAAAATAAAATCTTTGCATCTGTGTGGGGCCGTTCAATCTTTCCTGCCTTCCCCCTCATCCCCAAACTCACAGATGGCTGGCACATGGGTGTCCTCTGCCCGCCCTACATAGCAAGGCTGCTCCTTCTGAAGGCTAAAGGCATGTCACGTGCAAGGAAGAACACACTTTTCTATATGTAACTCTTCAAACTTTCTCCAAAAGAGAATAAGCCATTTCCCTCAGCAATTGAAACCCATGTAATTCAGACACTAAAATAACGATTCTCAGTGGTTTTCAAGAGTGGGGTCAGGAGGGAAAGATGAATGGGCGGAGCTCAGGATGTTTAGGGCAGTGAACACACTCTGTGTGATACTCCATTATACATATGCCCGAACCCACAGAATGTCCAGCACCGAAAGTGATCCCTACCGTAAAGTGTGGGGCCTGGATGATTATGATGTGTCAATGCAGATTCATCGACTGTGATCAATGTATGGCTCTAGTGGGGGGCACTGGTGATGGGGAGGCTATGCATGTGTGGGGGCAGGGGGTGTGGGCGAAGTCTCTGCATCCTCCCTTCAATTTTGCTATCAACATAAAACTGCTCTTAAAAAATAAATTCTGTACTAAAAAATTATTTAATAATAATAATAATAAAAAGATCCACCTCTCTGTCCCAAAATGTTTCAGTGATGTGGGATCCAGAGACGATTTAACTTACTCCACGTGACATGGGCCTTAAATAACAGCTGAACAACCTCACCCTCTGGAAGGACTCCCTGTGCCGCCTTCCTCAGATCTATGCCAGCGTCAGTTCCCAAACCCTGGCACGGAACAATCCACCACTGACCCCGGGCTGCCCAGCTCGTCTGCCTGGGAACATGCCACACGTGAGTCAGAGCTCTCAGCAAAAATGACACTTGTGCAAAGAAGTCTGCAAGCTGTTGCTTGTCAGAAAATGAATACTATGTGTTTTCATCTACTTTTGCATTTTTCTCCCTTCTATGCCAGAAAACAAACCCGAGAGGCAAATTTATAGCCACAGTGCTCTGATTTGCTCAAAAATTTCAGACTCTAAGGGCTGAAAGGAGCCCCTGAGATCACCTAATAAAATGCCCTCCTTTATAGGAGTTCCCGTCTTGGCTCAGTGGTTAACGAACCGGACTAGTATTCATGAGGATGCGGGTTCAACCCCTGGCCTTGCTCAGTGGGTTAAGGATCTGACGTTGCTGTGAGCTGTGGTGTAGGTCGAAGACATGGCTTGGATTCCAAGTTACTGCAGCTCTGGCGTATGCTGGTGGCTACAGCTCTGATTGGACCCCTAGCCTGGGAACCTCCATATGCCATGGAAGCGGGCCTAAAAAGACACACCAAAAAAATGCCTTCCTTTATAGATGAGGAAACTGAGGCCCAGAAAGGGGGAGGCATTGACCAAAGGGAGCACTGCTAAAACCGGGACCAGAAACACTCTCTCAAGACTCCCAGATTTTTCTAGGAATGCACAGAGGGGCCTGCAAGTATCCGTCCCTTCTGCTTCTTTCAGGTGGTCTCCATTCGGTGCTTAGTGAGTGACTTTTCACCAAATTTTAATTTTGTGATTTTCAAAGTGTGGTCCCTGCGCTAGCAGCATCAGCATCCTGGAACAGGTTGGCTGTGTCAATTCTCTGAATCTGTTTCAGCAAGCCCTCCAGCTAAAGCGCATGCTCAGGTTTGAGCATCACTGTTCAGTCTGTTAGCTTCATCCACCCAATTAACAAGGTGATGAGGCGGCTCGTCATATCCGTCTAATTTCAATGCTCTTTTTCAGTTGGGCTCTTCCGGCGACCTAAAACAGAGGTGTACCTAAGTTACCTCTGGAAAAAGAGGGTTTATTGTAAATTTGTGAACAGGAACTGCAGTGGAAGCTATCATGAGCTGAGGCAGTTCTGGGGGACCATTGCTCGCTCTACCGGTTTTCCCATCTGTCTTTCTCATTGGCCCGATTCTCTCTTCACGGATCCTGTCCTTTATTTCCTACTCTTTTTTTTTTTTTCCTGCTCCTTATAGCTGGCATTTGCCTTTGGCCTACCATGACCTGACTCTAAAGTCTGAATCATAGCATCCTTTTGGCCTTAAGTTTCCATCCTAATGGAACATTCTCTTCACATAAGTTTTCCCATTTGTCAGTCCAAATTCCTGGAAAGGACTCCACCTGGCACGGCTCATCTTTTGAGCCAGGTTGTGCTGGTCACATCCTCACTCACATGACCAGTGACCTTTGGTTTGATGCTTTTTTCCTGTCTAATCAACTATTGTCCTGGGATGAATTGTGACTTGGGAGACAGGTGACTTCTGTGCAGTGACAGGGGCTTCAGGAGGAAACTGGGGGGGAGGGTAAGGAATGCACATGTGATACTTCTCCCCCCCACCCCACCCACTAACCAGGTCAATGAGACATGAAGGACCTTGGCAGTGGGGTTCAAAAGTTTGGTCACTGAGAGCTGAGATGGAGACGAAGTTTATGTTACATTATCATGACCCTAATCTTCAATGCACGTCGATGCACCCTGCACTTCAATGCAGGCTGGGGTGGCCTGGAAGATGGGGCTGCAGTTACTGACTTCCGAGAGGTCACAGAAGATCCAGGCTGGAAGGGACTTCAGGGACCACCCTACCCATCGGTTCTCAGCCCCACTGCCCATGAGGATCCCTGGGGAGCTTTTGCAAACTTAAGCCCCTGGGGCCCCACCTCAGGGATACTGATGTAAATATCCTCAGATGCTTTTAGTGCCCCCAAGACCTACTGCTCTCACTTGACCCTCTTCATTTTACAGGTGGTGAAACATCAGCTCGGCGGCATAATGTGACCATGACTTACTTGAAGATTCCAATTCTAACTCCAAGACAGATCCCAGGTTAGGGCTGGCAGGGATCACAGAAGCCATGCAATCCAACCCCACTCTCACTTGAGCCTAAGCAGCAGCTATGTGACTTGTCCAAGGAGTCATGGCCACACAGGGGGGCTAGAACTCTTAACCTCTGCTTATAACACTGAGGCTAGAGGACCAAAAGGACCAGATGGGAGGGAAGCAGACCCAGCTGCAGACCTGCACTTGCTTTGCACCAGGGCGCCTCTCCAGCAGTACGGCTGGAACAGTTTGGCAGAGGAGCTTGGACATAAACAGACGTGGAGCTGGCTCTGGCAGAGAAATCAGCACTTGGGTGCCCTGAGGATGGGGAGGAGGCTAATCCTTGTTTTTTTGCCTGTCTCCCAATTATGCTGGGTGAGTGTGTGTATGTGCGTGTGTGTGCTCCTGATCAACTGACAGCTGGGTTGGAGCCCGGATTGCAGTGTGCTCAAAGACTGCCTCCTGCGGCACTGTGATTTTTGTTGAGGTAAGATTGTTTTCTGGAGGGGCTTTGGTCAAGGTGTTGGCAGCATCAGTCTGGCGTGTAGCCAGGAAATGGCTTCAGTAGGCATTTAGGGAGCAGAGGTGTGTTTGTGTGTGTGTAGGTGGTGGAGGTGGCTGAAGATAAAAGGGTTCCAGTGTAAAAAAAATGAGGCAAGGGCTCACCACTCATTGAGAATGGGAGGCAGGAAACCCCAGGGGGGTGAAGGTGTGCTTTAATCGCATCCTTTTATGGGGGATAAAGGAGAAGAGGAGATGAAAAAGGAACACCCCTTCAAGCTTGCGAGGAGCTTTACAATGGATAAAGCACGTTCACACATGTGTAGCCCGTCTGACCTTCATGAGATGGGCTGTTCCTGCAATCCAGACTCGGGGATGGGGAGTAGCTGGGCTCCGAGGCCACACGGCTGTTATGGGGGAGCTGAGCCACTCCCTCGGGACCCCAGCCCCGGTGCTCTGACTACTACGGCCCTCCCGGTGCGTGAGTGTCCCTCATGTGTGCAGGTGGATTACACAAGGGAGTTTCCGTGAAGGCAAGGATGAAGGTGTTTGTGGGGTGTCATGTTTACCAGCGCCACAGATGCTGGACTGCGAACACAGGAGAAACACAGGGAATTGGCTCAGCTGTGATGTGTTCGACAAATTAGTCTTAGTTTTCATCTGGGTAAAGTAACAAGCACCCTGTGGGCTGTTGCAGGCTTCAGAGATCAAGGACACAAAGTACCTAACCTGGGCTCACTAGGAGCCTTGTAAGCATTCGGCAAATAATAGCTGTTAATATCCTGTGTACCTGTCACCGGCCGGTGTGCAGAAACCCACGTGTCTGCAGATAAGCTCAGGGCCAAGGGCTGCTGGCTTTGACCAAGTCCAAGTTTGTTCCTCGGGTATCTTCCACAGAGCCTCCCCTGGGGAAACCAAGTCCCTCTTCCTGCCCTCACCTTTCTAACTAACTCATCCCAGCCCCCCGAAGCTGCACAGGAACCTGCTGATGGCTCTGCCAGTTAAGCACAAGCACAGATCACTCAGGTCAGAGTGGGCGGCACTGCGATGCCCTGAGCCGCCTGCACCTGACGCTCCTGGGCAGGGAGACTGCGTCAGAGGACAGATCCTAGAGGAAGTGCGTCAGGTGGATCACAGCTGCTGAGCATCTTCAGGGGCTCCTTACGTGCTGAATCTCTCCCAGTCCTCACAAACAGCCACGTGAATGGGCATTATTTTCATTTTACGCATGAGGAGACGGAGGGCGCCCTCACTGTCCAAAGTCATCTTTTTGAACGGGGGACTCAAGGTCAAGTCTGCCTGGCTTCAAAGGCGGTGCTCCTCCCACTCCCTGCAAGCCAGCCCTCATCACCCACACAGGTAGGACCCCACACGGAGGCCAGGGAGTGTCAGGTCTCCAGGTGTGTGTGCACGTCACTTGGAGCCTGGAGCTCGAGAGGACGAGAAGGGTAAGGGCTGGGCTGAGCTGGGCTGGTCCAAGTGAGGCAGCTGGAAGGGAGAATATTCGATCACACTGCACAGCAAGCCACACCCTCCGGGCTGCTTCTCCGCACCTGTCCTGGTTGAGCCGCATTCCTCAGCCTGGCCTCCCCTCTGGCTTTCACCTCTTCCCTGTCACACACGAGTGACCTTGGGAGGCTTTCCTCCAAGCCAGGCTTGCCAGGACCCATGGCCCCTGGAGGTGCATGCAAAGCCCAGAACCTTCTGCTGTGTCTCATCTGCCCAGGGGTACTCAGAGGTCCCGGAGAAACTCTGGCATCTGGCTCAGGGCTGTGAGTCGAGGCGACACAGGGCCCCAGGGGTGGGGGCTTCCATTTTAGCCTCAGGCTGGACCTAATTAGCTTTGGTTGGAGGCCAGGCCCTTTGACAGAGGGCTTCATTATTCCCAGAAACCTGGCAAGAAGGTTTATCATTTTGGACACTGAGAAGGAGCTGGCTCTCTCCCTGGTGGCCTTGGCCCTGTCCTCCCTTCAGTTGCTCGTCCATAAAGCCATTCCCAACCAGGCCTCAGAGGAAGCTCAGGGCTGCAGTGGAGCCCAGACTTTCCTCCCCCTTAGGAGCAGGGCAGGTAAGGAGTCAACACCTGAAAAGCAGCCAAACCGAAACACGGTGCGGCAGCTCAGAATGCCACGTGTCAGATAACTTCACTGGGTAATCATCCAGAGAGGGCTTTGCGCAAAACAGGTGCGGGAAGTCTGTACCAAGAGCAGAGGAATGAATCCAGGAGTCAGTTCAGTCTGCCCTGCCTGCTGCAGCCCCCTCAGTGGCCCAGGATGTGCGGCTCAGTGCCTCCAGGGAGAAGCTCTGGAAAGGGCATAGAGAATCCCCACTTCACACCCCCGGGCAGTCAAACTTCAGGAGCTGCAAGGATGCCCCATTCTGATCACCCACCAAATGTGTACAGACCCAAACTACAGCCAGCAGCAGGGTGTGGTGGTTTCCTTTCCACTCTCTGGTTCAGAAGGTGTGGGGTTTTGTTTTGTTCTGTTTTCATCAGCCACACCCACGGCATGTGGAAGTTCCCAGACCAGGGATCGAACCTTTGCCACAGCTGTAACCGGAGCCACAGCAGTGGCACAACGCTGGATCCTTAACCTGCTGAGCCATGAGGGGACTCCCAGACCACGTGGGAGTCCTGGCTCTGCTGGTTATGAGCTGTGTGGCTCGGGGCAAATTTCCTCTGTGCCTCGGTTTTCCCATCTACAAACAGGACGATAGTAGAGCCCACCTCTTAGGAAGGCTGTGATAATTAAACAAGGTAATCAATGTAAAATTTTAGGATAGGACCTGGCCTTTGGCAAGCAGTGATTACGATGATACTTTTCTTCTGGTTCTAGTTGGACTGTAAGGTTCCTGCTGGGATGATCGCACACCTGTTTTCGAGGCTACATGTCCAGCTTCTGTGGCACCATCTCTACACTCACTCAGGCCTGACGGCTTCTCTGGGCTCAAGGGGTGGGCAGGGCCCTGTTTCCACCCACATGGACCCTCCCACCCCCCGCTGCTACGGCCCTCTCCATCACTGACCTACTGCAGAACCATCAGGGAGAACTGGCCCTTGGTGCCAGGGAGAAATCCCCTTGGTGCGATGGAGACCAAGGACTGGCCATCTCCTCCTCCGCCCCTCTGGTCCCCTGTGTCACCCATCGTGAGGTTCCAGAGGCCTTACAGTCTAGCACGAGGGACATGAGAGTGCTTGGGTCACTGCAGACTAAGACTTTCTGCCTCAGTTCTTTGGCCGCATCTTTCATGACTCAGCTCCAATGTCATGTCATGTCTGTGGTGTGGCTTTCCCCTAGGCCCACAGCCAGAAGTCTCACTGCACCAACTTCTCTCTAATTGAGCTCTCAGATAAGTTCCTTTCCTCTGGCCACCTCAGTTTCTTCATCTGCGAAATGGAGATACTGTTACCAAACTCATCTCACAGGACATTGGGAAGATCCATGATAAGCCCATGGATGGAAGAGCCCAGTTCCTCTGCCCTTGCCCCCCTCCTTGCCATGCAGCGGAGATGGGGAGACACCCTGAGTGAGCTGACTGCCCATCTGTCCACAAAGCTGATAAAACCAAGCTCTTTCCAGGATGGCCATTCCCTCCTCCCTACCCATGGAATTCCTATTCAGCCTTCGAGGACCAGCTCAAATGTCATCTCTCCTTCGAAGCCTTCCTGCGGTCCCCAGAGAAAGCACATTTTCCTCTCCCTTGCACTCCTCTAATTCTTCATTCCCATTAAATCTCTTGTTTCCTTTTAACTTTTATGATATTTAACTTATTATTGCTTGAGGTCAAGAACCGTATTTTATTCTTTGGGGGTAATAACTTCCTAGTGTGTAACATGATGCCCAGCACCTAGTAATGGCTCCATAAATGTTCATGAGCTCAGTTTCTGTCTTGCATGTTTCCTGGATTCTGGAGTGGACCCTGGAGGCAAATTCGACCTTCACCAGCCCGATACTGGTTTATCTGAAGCCAACAACTGAATTTACAATCTTGTCCACAGAGTCCATGGTGAAGGGCTCCTGGGAGTGGGAGGTGGACGTGGGATGGCCTCACGTTTCCACAGCATCTCTGCCACAAGCCAGTGGCGGCCGTGAGCCATGCCTTGAGGGTCCAAGGACCTCTGTAGGAGACACTGGGTCTGGTGGAGCCAAATTGCATTTGTGGCTATGCATGTTAGTTCATTCCATGGTTGGTGACTCAATTTTCTTTGCAAAAATTTTACAAGCAGCTGTATAATATGACCCTGTATTTATCAGCCCTTCTTTCCTCCTGTAATAGTTACCGAAGGAAAGAGACTCTAACACTGATGCCAGGTACCTGGTCCACACTACCACATTTTATCCCCACTGTGATTATCTGAGGTGGGTGGTATTATTACCTCCATTTCATAAATGTGGGCAGTAAGGCTGAGAGAGGTTAAGAAACTCACCCAAGGTCAAGGAAACTAAACCTCAGGGCTGACTTCAGGGGCTTAGCTCTTTTTTCCCACTCAGAACACAACGCTACCTTCCCATCTGAGGGTCAGTTACAGACCAAGCACTGATCCAGAAACACAAATGGATCTCATGTGTTTCCTGCCCCCTCCAGAAATTTGGGTTCAATTAGGGGAGGCTGATACACAAATAATTAGAAACAGAAAGCGCCAAAAAGAAAACTAGGAATAGAAATATGTGTAATGGACTGTGGGGGAGGCTGAGAAAGAAGTGGGTTCAGCTTGGGATGGATCAGGGAGGGGATAGCTGACTCTCGGGGTGAGCGGGGGGGGGGGGCCTGCAGGATACGCTGAATTCTGATGGGTGGAGAAGGACGAAAGGTTCGAATGCAGAAGTCTGAGGCAGCGGGGACCACACGTGCCAAGGCCCGCAAAGAATGCCAGGCGACCCTGGGCATGGAGACTAGTGTAGCCAAGAATGTGGGATTTCTCAGGACGAGCGGGGCTGTGCCAGGTTTAGTTCTGTCAAAGTGTTGGACCTGTTTCGTTAAGCCTGAGGCGGCTGCTGACAGCCTCCAAGGAGGGAAATGACAGCTTGTCTGTGCAGGATGGAGGACCAGCAAGGCCCCTTTTCTGAGTGGGAACTGGGAGGCGAGTAGCATGCTGCATCCTTCAGAAATGTACCGCCAGCTCTAAGGTCTCTGCCAGTACTGGTTTCAGGGATAAGAATGAGAGAACAGGAGTCTCTTTCCCACTGAAAGAGGCAGGCTGAAGGTCAGAACTGCTACGTGGCCTTGGTGCAGTGCCCACCCGCCAGGATGGCAGAAGCATGGCTGCCAGACACCTCCTTCGAGACCAGGATACGCCGCCCTCTACCAAGGATAATACTGGGGCCTCGCTGGGCTCGGCCTGCCATGCTCATCCCAGCTACTGCTTCAGAACCAGAAAACTCTTTTTCCAAATTAACACAAGATGTTCTAGAACCATGTTTCCATGTTCCTCACATAGCAGATGATGTGTAAACACAGATTTACAAATTCAATGTCATTACTTACACAGCTGTGCACAGTATGTTGCAGGATTACGTATTTTCACACCGACTGAAACAATGTTCCATGACAGCTAATAAACCCAGGCAGCTCTTGAATCATCAGTGCTAGAACTATGTGTTGATAATTACCTTGCTCTGAGGACCTTTTGGAAACCCTCCCATTTTTCCTTTTTAATATAAACAAAAATACACGGATGCTGATCCACCCCAAGCTGAACCCATGCTGAACACACCATGAAAAGAAAAAAAAGAAAAAAAAAAAGCTGGTGGATTAGAAAACTGCCCCCACATTCCTTGGCTCAGAGAGAAACTGTAATGCCAAATTTTTGCCTCATAAAATGACATTTGGAGAGGAATCTGAGTTAAGCCAAAGGAAGGCACACGGCTTCTTCGAATCAGCAAAAGAATTCAGTCTTTGGTGTCTAACACTCCATTATTCATGGGCCTGAATTGGCAGGAGAGCTGTTGGCACCTTGGAGACGACCAGGAAAGTGGGGTTTGGAGCCCGAGCGGGAGGGAGGGGCAGGTAGATAAGGGGAGAGGAATCATCTGAAATACCTCTCAGGCCAACCCTTTGGGGCTTTTATTACCAGGAAGTGGAGAAGCTCCACGATTCCCCTGCTAGACACCCTCTCGGCTCATTTCTCAGTGCATGAGGTCATTTTCCAGGGCAAGTGCTGAAAATCAAATGTCTCATTGGGACATCAGGAAGAGCCTCCAGGGTGCCAACAAAAGGGCCAGCAGGAAGATTGAGTCCCTTTTATGGGACAGCTGCCCCGCCCCCCAAGCACCTGAGCCCCTGGCCCAGGCCCACTCACCGGGGCCTGCGGAAGGTCAGGCCGTAGTGCTGACAGGCCAGCCCCACGGTGGGCGTGTACACGATGGGCATGAATTTCTCCACGTCGGACGTCAGCACTCGGTAGAAGAGCTTCTCGTTCCGGTCTTGGAGGGTCATCAGAATGATGTACCTTGGGACGGAAGGCAAGAACTCAGCAGAGGGCATCAGTACCACACACGGCAGCACGGAAGGGCCTCGATGCAGAGACCCAGAGCTCCCACTCAGCTACTTGCAATGGCGCTTTCACCTCTGCCTCCTCTAAGCCCAGGTCTCATCAGCCATGAAATGAGGAGAAGACCACCTGCCTTATGGTGCTGATTATTATACACGGTATGGATCCTGCTCTGAACATTTTTCATTAACTCATGTCACACGGTGAACATACCTCCTAGTGACTCACGAAGTAGATACTATAATCCTGGCTATTTTAGAAACAAGGAGATCAAGGCACAGAGGAATGAAATAATTCATTCCAAGGGGAACCTAAGCAATCTGGCTCCAGAATCTGTGCTCTCGATCACGATGCGAGATGGTTAGTTATGTTATTACGTGGCCGTTAATGACTGACAATAGAATAACAGCATTCTGGGGTTGGGGGAGGGTCAAAGAAAACACAGACCCACCAGTGACATATGAACTAGCCTTTTTTTCTACCACACAGGGCTGGTTCCGGTCACAAACAGAGTTCACAGATGGTTGAGTACCAAGGGATCTCAGGAAGCCTGTTCCCCCCAAAATTCTCCCTCTACCTAGCTCCTGAAGGCTGAAGTCATCAAGCCAGGAAAAGAGTCTTTCATTCACACCCTAAAACTGCAAAAACGTCTGAAAGAAAAAAAAAAAAAAAACCTGGGGATTGAAATTCCCAGTGAGGTGTAAGTGACTGCTGATGTCACAAGCTTTCTGGACGACAGTTTGGGAGAGATAATGAAAGCATGTGAAGCCCTGGCATGGAGTGGGGGTGATGGAGACACTCCGACAGAGGAGTAACCCCTGGGTGTGGCATTAGGGTCCCGGGTGTGAATCCCAGCTCTGCTGTTCACTAGCTATGTGACTTTGAGGAAGTCTTGTGAATTCTTGGGGCCTCAGCTGCTTCTTCCTCACCAAAACTTTAGTTCTGAAGTTCAGAACTAAAAAATGTGCTTTAGACAGGGAGAGAGAACTTATGCTTCGCATAGCCAGGATCTCAGCTCATTACTAGAATAAGGATTCCCTTATCCAGTAGCCGACTATACATATTCTTCTCAATTCTGCATTCAGTGATGTAAAGTTGGTAACCTGAAACTGGCCACCGGGGGAGTATTTACACCATGGGAATTGGCAGAGGCTCTCAATCCCTGCCCCAGAACCAGCTGTTAAACATTTAACAGCATGCCACTGTCCTTACCCACTAGGGAGCCTTCTTAGCATTTCTCCAAGCACTGCTGAAATGAGGGACTCCAGGAACAAATGGGCCAGAGCCCTCAGCAGAGCAATCATCAGGAGCAGGCCCCCTAGAGCTCGCACGATCAGGTGCATCCCCTTCCCCTGGGCCTGGCAGGTCTTCCCAAGCATATGAGCGAGGCCCATGTAGCTAGAAGTTGGTGGAGAGGGAAGGATTTTGGACTTGGATTTTTAGGGTTTAATATCTTCAGGACAGTGGATTTCACATTAGACCTCAATTCTTCTTTGTAAATTCAATAAGAGATTGTTCAAAGTTAGTGCATGTCTCATGTTGTTAGCTGGAATCACTGTGAACTTCCTGATTTGCTCTTCAGGACAACATGGTTAGATCCAGTCTGAGTGAGATACGTAAGAGGGAATGTCTGGCTTGGGCTGCAGGATGGCCTTGGAGTTAATGTGAGTAATGACTGTAGCGTTTAGTGCACCGTTCCAAGCACATCACAAGGACTCATGCATTTAATCCTCAACATAACCCTAGGAGTTAGACACCATCAATACACTCAACGGACAGAGGAGGAATGACCCAGAGAGGCCAAGGAACTTTTGCTATTAAGTGGAAGAATGAGGATTTGAATGCAGTCTAGTACTACAGACTAGTCTTGTAGCCACTAAGCTTTGATGCCTCTTACCTATAGTATATCAGAGAAGTGGAAAGCATAGACTCTGGAGCTAATTATCTGTGTTCAAATCCTGGCTGTGCCAATTCATAGTCATGTGACCTGCAAGGTCACTACCTTCTTTAGCGTGACTGATAAAGCTGACCCTGTGACTCCCCATTTGGCTCTTCATGTCTACATCCCTGAAACCAGGGAAGCAAAAGGGTTATTAACTATGTCCCATCAACCTCCAACATGGGACAACCGCCTTCCCAAGATGCCCTGTCCATCTCCCCTCTTCTCCCCCACATTCTGCTTATTCCAGGAACCTGAGCCATGCACCTCTGCCTTAACACATCTGTTGCTACGTGTTTGTTCCACTTCTTCCCACTGAGTGGAATGTCTTCTGTGAACCCCACTGCTAAAGGCTGAAGTCCTATAAGTGCTGCTGGGCTGACTCAGATTCCATCGCTTCCCAGAGGCCCAACCAGATTCCTGGCTGGAATTGAGGCTCCTTTCCCTGTTCTCCCAGGACACACTGACTGTGCCTCGATTGTAACAAGCCCCATCCCACCACCCTGTGGAAGGCTGGGCTGGGTCTGGGGTCTCTTGAGACCCTCAGCCTTTCCTAACTGGATGGTATCCAGAAAACCCTCTGGACAACGGGGAGCAGAGAGCTCAGCCCAGGGCTGGGGGAGAGAGGGGAGATTCTAGATACGAACTTGTCCAGGTCACTCTGCTGCCGCTCGTAGTATCTCATGATCCGGAGGAGCTGGACGTCCTGGCTCAAGAAGCAGGGGGGGATTAGGCCATGGATTCCAAGCTGCAGCCTTTCTTCAAGTGTAAAGGCCATACCCTGGGGAAAGCAAGAAAGAAGCAGGTGCACATAAACAGATATGCAGGAAACCGAAAACAGAAGAGTTTTCATCCACATATGGGCCAAAGTCACTGGGACTCAACAGCAAGAGCCCTGGACTCAAACTCCACCTCCACCATTTAAGCAGCTGGGCCTCCTGTGCCAATTACACCTCGACTCTCCTGAGCTCCAGCTTCCTCTTAGAAAAACATGGAAAATGTCTACCTTATCAGCTGTTTTGTTTGTTTATTTTTGGGGGGGTGTATTTTTGTCTTTAAAAACATATTTTATTTTTAGAACAATTTTAGAGTTCTAAAAAAATTGAGAAGATAGTACAGAGAGCTCTCATAAACCTCCTCACCCAGTGTCTCCTATTATTAATATCTTCCATCAGTATGGTATACTTGTTAGCATCAATCCATAATGATGCATTATTATTAAGTGACGTCCATGGCTTATTCAGATTTCCTTAGTTTTTAACTAATGTCTTTTTGCTGTTGTTCCAGGATTCCATCCAGAATCCCACATTAAATGCAGTCAACATGTCTCCTTTGGCTCCTCTTGGCTGTAAGAGTTTCTCAGACTTTCCTTGGTTTTGAAGACCTTGAGAGTTTGGAGGCCTCATCATCTTGCTCCGCGTACTGCCCCTCGACTGGAATTTGATGTTTCTCTCGTGACTACAGTGGGGTAATGGGTTTTTTCAGAGGAAGAGCCTGGAGGTAAAGGGCTGTTTTCATCACATCGGATCAAGGCTGACACTAGCAATGCGACTTACCACTGTGGATGCTGACCTTGACCACCTGGCTGGAGGCGTGTTGGTCAGGCTTCTCTACCGTAAAGCTACTCCTTTTTTGGAATGTTTCGTGAGAGATTTGTCTCTTCTCCTCCAGTTATGAGTTGATTTAATCAGTTATTTATATTAGAATGAACTCATGGGTATTTTTTTTTTTTTTTACTCTAGTTATAATCCAATACTGTCTTATTTATTTTTTTGCTCAAATTGTTCCAGCTTTGGCCACTGGGTATTCTTTCCGTTGGTTCTGTGTCCCTTTGATATCTTCCCATAATTTGCTTGTTTTTATCCATTTCTTTTCCCCCTTCCTTCCTCCCTCCCTCCCTTCCTCCCTTTTTCTCTCTTTCTTTCCTTTTTCTCTTTCTTTCGTTCTTCCTTCCTTCCCTTCTCTCTCCCTCTCTCTCTCTTTCCTTTTTTAGTACTTCTTACTTTCTGGCACTACAGGATGCCCCAGGCTCATCTTGAATATTGCCTGCCCAAGTCCTAAAATAAGCCATTTCTTCAATGAGTCTGGATTCCTTTGTTGGAGCTTGGTCTTAGAACTCAAGATCGGGCTTTACTGATTTCTTGTGCTCCTTACTACTAGAGTTTCAGTTGACAGAGCAAGGAAATGAATCTATATTAAGCTAAATATCAGTTCATAGAGACATATTAGTGTCTCTAACGCAAAACCATTACAACATGGATCATTCTAGCCTCATCACCTTGCTGGTCTGTAAATTCCCACTCCAGCAGTGAGAGATGTAGCTTCCCCTATATGCCATCCATATGCTTAATTACTTACTTTTAGCATACATTAGAGCAGTATCAAAATTGGGAACAGCAGGGAACAATCTGATGAACCAGAGTGTAGTGCTTAAGTGCAGCTGCTTTTGCCTTTCGTCTTACAAACTCCACTCATTTCCAAAGTCACTTAGATCAGTGCCTTTCCTTCCACCCACTGTGCTGAGGTTGTGTCACACATTTGGTTTTCTTTCTTTCTTTCTTTTTTTTTGTCTTTTTGCCATTTTCTTGGGCTGTACCCACGGCATATGGAGGTTCCCAGGCTAGGTGTCTAATCAGAGCTGTAGGCACCAGCCTACGCCAGAGCCACAGAAATGCCAGATCCGAGCCATGTCTGTGACCTACAACAGAGCTCATGGCAACACCAGATCCTTAACCCACTGAGCAAGGCCAGGGATCGAACCCACAACCTCACAAAACTCCTGTTTGTTTTTTTTTTTCTTTAAATTTTTTTAGGGCCACACCTATGGCATATGGAAGTTCCCAGGCTAGGGGTTGATATGGAGCTGTAGGTGCTGGCCTACACAACTATAGCAATGTTGGATCCTTAACCCATGAGCAAGGCCAAGGACTGAATCAGCATCCTCATGGACATTATGTTGGGTTCTTAACCTGCTGAGCCACAATGGGAACTCCGTGTCGCATATTTATAATACAGTCTGCATTCCTTCCTGGGATTCTCCAACCTATTAAATAATTTTTTACCAATCTGGATACTTTAAGGTCCATTGTTTGTACTATATAGTTCCATGAGTTTTAACAAAAGTGTAACATCTTGTCTCATCGTTATAGTACTGTACTATATTACAACACTACATAGTTTCAATGTTCTAAAATCCTATATGCTTTACCTATTCAGCCTCCCTTCCACTCCCTAAACCTACAGCAAGTAGTGATTTTTTAAAACTATCTCTATAGTTTTGTCTCTTCCAAAACATCATACTGCTGGAATCATGCAGCATGTAGCCTTTTCAGACTGGCTTCTTTCACTTAACCATAAGCTTTTATGGCTCATCCATGTATGTTTGTAGCTCTGTTAACTCATTTCCTTTCATCACTAAAGAGCGTTCCACTGTCTGGTTGTACTTTAGTTTGTTTCTCCATTTATCTGCTGAAGGATACGTTGGTTGTGTCCAGTTTTTGGTGAATATAAATAAAGTTGCTACTCTTGCATGGGTGTCTGTGTGGACATAAGTTTTCACATCAGTTGAGTAAATACACAGGACTGCTAGTGTTGGATCCTATGGTAAGAGTATATTTAGTTTTTTAAGTTTTCTAAAGTGGCTGTACATTTTGCATTCCCGCCAGTAGCAAAGGAGTTTTTGTTACTCCACATCCTCTCTAGCAATTGGTATTGTCAATTTTTAGTCACTGTATATGTAGTGGTATGTTATTATTGCTATTATTGCTTTAATTTGCAACTTCCCATTGACGAATAAGGTTGAGGATTTTTTTCATATGCTTATTTTTCACCTGTATATCTTCTTGGTGAGGTACTGTTCAGAAACTTTGCCTATTTTTAATTTTTTCCTTACTGTTGAGTTTTAATAGTCTTTTGAGCTACAGTTTTACTGCAATCCCTATCAAAATTGAAATGGCCTCTTCTGCAGAGATAGGAAAGCCAATCCTCAGACTCATATGGAATAGCAAGGGACCCTGAACAACCAAAACCATTCTTCAAAAAGAAGATTTCAAAACTTAATATAAAACTTAGTAATCAAAACAGTGTGGAAAAATTTTTTAAAGAAAAAAATAGTGTGGTTTGACATAAGTACCTATAGATCAACAGAACAGAATCAAGATTTAAGAAATAAACCTATACATTCATGGCCTACTGATTTTTGTCAAGGATTCCAAAAGGATGCCAATTCCATTCAATGGGGAAAGAATACTTTATGAAATGGTGCCAGGACAATTGGACTTCTACATGCAAAAGAATAAAGCTGGATTCCTACTTCACACCAACTAAAAAGTTAACTCAAGATGGATCAACAGCCTAAATATAAGAGTTAAAATCATAAAACTCTTAGGAGAAAACATAGGAGTAAATCTTAAAGACCTTGAGTTTGACTATAGATTCTTAGATATGACACCTGCAACAAGAAAAAATTAGACAAATCAACTTCATCTAAAAACTCTTGTGCAGAAAGGGATATGATCAAGAAAGTAAAAAAACCTACAAAATGAGAGAAAATATTTGGAAATCATACATCTGATTTCAGTTTAATATCTAGACTCTATAAGTAACTGCTACAACACAATAAAAAGAAAAACAACTCAAGTAAAAAGTGGGCAAATAACTTGACGAGACATTTCTCCAAAGAAGCTGTACAAATGGCCAATAACACATGAAAAATACTCAGCATCATTAGTCATTAGGTGAAGTCAAATGAAAATTATAACCCACTAGGATGTGCATAATCTTAAAGAAAAAAAAAAACACAGTAAGTAACAAATGTTGGTGAGTATGTGGAGAAACTGAAACCCCTGCACACTGCTGTAGGAATATAAAGTGTCACAGCCTCTATGAAAAATGGTGTAGCACTTCCTCAAAAAGTAAAACACAGAGTTATCATATGACCCTAGCAATTTCACTCCTAGGTATATACCCAAAGGAACTGAAAGCAAGGACTTGAGCAGATACTTGAACATCAGTGTTCACTGCAGTACTATTCACAATAGTCAAAAGATGGAATCAACCTAGGCGTCCAACACATGAACAGATAGATAAAAATACATGTGTAAGATAAAAATTTATTCAAACATAAAAAGGAATGAAATTCTGATACATGCTACTTCATGAATGAAGCTTGAAAACATGACACTAAATAAAATAAGGCAGATACAAAAGGACAGATATTGTATGATTCCACTTACATAAAATATTTAGAATAGGTGAGTTCGTAGAGACAGAAAGTAGATTAGAGTTACGGAGGGCTGGGTGGTGGGGAAGTGGTGGGTGAGTTATTATGAAATGGTTGCATTTTTTCTATTCAGGGCAACAAAAAAGCTTTGGAACTGGACAGTAGTGATGGTTGCACATTATGAATGTACCTAATGCTACTTAATTATCACTTAAAAATGGCTTAACCAAACTCTGTTTTGTGCATGTGTGTGCATAGACACACACATATATAACAAAGTTTGGTTAAACCACAACTTAAAGATTAATAATTATTGGCTCTAAAATCATGGAATTGTACATTTTAAGTGGGTGAATTGTGTGGTATGTGATTTATAACTCAAAAAAAAAGGCAGTTTTAAAAGAATTCTTTGCATATTTTGGATAAAAGTCCAGCATCAGATATGTTCTGTAAATATTTCTTTGTGTACGTGGCTTGTTTTCATTCTCTGACCAGTGTCTTTCACAGGACAGCAATCTCTGGTCTGGGCGCTGGCAGGGAGGGATGAAGAAGTAGGACATCATGGGATCGGCTCCCTGGCCCGGTTAAGCCTTCTGGAGACAGTGTGCTGGCAGAAGCTGCAGAAACTGTTCTCCAAAAGGGAAACGGGGGGCGGGGGGGGCACACGAGGACCACAGCAGCCCTACCTTTATCCCCAAACAATAAGGGACAACACTACACAGTGCGAAAAAGAGACACCTTTTGTGTAGAACTCTGGGCGGCCCCGGCACAGACGAGAAGCGCTTGGTGGCGGCTTCCCCAGCATCCCCGGCCTTCCCTTGGGGGACCCTGGCAGCAGCCACAGTGGTGACCCCCTGAGTGGCTCCATGGGAAGTTTCCATCAACAAGGAAGGGACCAGAATCCCTATGGGGGGACTGTGTAGGGGGCTGAGAACAATCTTTAGTCAACTAATGAATGAATGAATACTGTTAATAACAGGACAGCCCACCCCCCCCCACCCCCGCAATCAAGGCTGATGATAGCTGAGAAAACTCTGGGTAAGTCTTCTATTCATTAATAAGCCCGTAATGCAAAGTTCCTCCTAGAAGTGAAGAAGGCTGTGTGGGCGATAAGGGAGACCTAAATGACGCTGGCGGCTGTTAGCTCCCCAGACTCCCTTGGGGAGGGGAAGCTTGAAGAGTAGGGAACATCGGCTCCCCTTATTCCTCCACCGGCTGAGAAGTACCTCGTCTACAATTATTACAACTGCTTTGACAGGGAGTTTCATAAGGACAGGGCAATTCAAGTCTCTCTCTCTCTATTATATATATATTTTAGGGCCGCACCCATGGCATATGATAGCTCCTGGAGCTAGGGGTCAAATTGGGGCTGCAGCTGTTGGCCGCAGGCACAACCACAGCAACCTGGGATCTGAGCTGCGTCTGTGACCTACACCACAGCTTGCAGCAATGCCAGATCCTTAACCACTGAGCGAGGCCAGGGACTGAATCCACATCCTCATGGATACGAGTCGGGTTCTTAACCCTCTGAGCCACAACAGGAACCGCTCCAGCCTATACGCTGATCATCCCCACTTAGCTGTTGCTACCATGGGCTCCAAGAAAAGGACTAATAAACACCCAGTCTTACTCCATCTTCACAACCGCCTTGTGAGGAGTTTTTCAACCTCTACTTTATAGATGAGAGGGCCGAGCACGGCAGGTTTAATGCTCCTGAAGTTGCACAGCTATTTGACTCTCTTTTATGGCTTCTTAAAACAGGATGCATCGATAATCACGAGTCTATTTGATCTGATAATATTTTTCCTGATGATTGCTTTGACTAGAGGTAAGTGACAGAACTAAGATTTGATCACAGGCTGCATTCTCACCACTGCAGTATACATCCTGCCAGGACCTTGGTGAGAGAGAGACCTTAAAAAAAAATGTGAGTTGGGATGGAAGGGAGGTGAGCAAAGAGTGGGGAAAAAAGAGAAATAGCGGGGCAAAAAGTGAATAAGAGGCTCTTTGGCTCTTCCCAATTTCCTCTTTGCTTCTGTTTTGTAACTTGGGAATCTCTAAAGATAATAATTCTGGGCTCCGATTATGTTTTTATAAAGTAATAATGACTCAACTTATGAAAATCCCAAAGAATTGTTCATCCTCTCAGAAGAACAGCTGGAACTGTAAGAAAGATCTGTCCTGAGATAGGCTTTGACTCTGAAAGTATGACTCACAGAGACCTTGCAAAATACTCTCCACGCATAAAATTCCCCAAGTTTTCTTCACCAAAGCCCGAAGTTACCTGCTCGTAAATCTCATGTGCTGGTCACCAGCTTTGCAAGTGTGGTGTGACACTGAGGTCCCTGAGCCTTTTGCAGGAAACATCTCACTCTGGGGACAGGGCACTTTCACTAAACACCATTAGGCAGGTGACTGTTCACCAGCTGGGTAAAGACGGGGATTGTCTCTCCTTGGCCCCGGGATCCCAGGCAGGCCCAGGCATTTAATGATGACATCATTTTCATTAATGACCACTGTGACTTTTAATAACAGTCTGCTTCTCCCCCCAAGGCTGAGTGTTTCTCTTGGCTGACTGCCACCAACCTCTTTTGTATTTCAGGAAAAAGTGTGACTGTTTAGCAACTGGCAATCTCAGGGATTAAAAAAATACTTCTAGAAGGTTCTTTTCATCCTGAGGGTAATGTTAAGGCAACTTCATATTTACAAGCTTGCAGAGCAGAAATGCAGGCACTTTAGCTGTATCGTGGCTTCCGAAACAGGAAAGGCACAAGACGATTCACTCAGGAATAGGAGAAAGGAAGAGAATTTACATTTTCCTACAAAAGAAATAAACTTTGCTAAGAAGCACTCACTTGCAGGACTCACTTTGCAGATCCGGTACTCACTTTGGTTTGTGTCTCAAAAAGTCACAATTCCCATAAGGTAGGTACACCGGGAGTCCTAAGATAAGAGTAGTTTGTCCAACACAGAGGAGTCGACCGTGGGGGTCTTTATTCATTCTTACCTCATAGAGAATTTACAGCACGCCTAGCTGAAGGGGATCATATCATCCGGTTTTAACAAAGGCCTCAAAATAGGACCAGCGGCTTTGGAGACATGGCTGATCCTTAGAGCTGAGAGCAACCTTGTGAGTTCAGCCAGGATACACCAGTAGGGACCTATCCATTGTGACTCTTGCGAAATACTTCAACTGCTCCAGAGCCACTGCTCTGACTACTCCCCCAAGGCAGGTGCCCCTCCCAACCCGCTCTGCCTTCTCCAAGGGAACTTCTGGAACTTCTCCAAGATCCAACAATCGATGGGTTAATGTTTGGCAAAGCAGGTGGCTTCGAGATCCTGCTGAAGCACTAAAGTCCTGGGGCTGTTTGGATTGGTCGGTGCCCACACTGTACCAGTGTTAATCTTTTAACCCCGTCACTCCTGACTTTATCTATTTTATCACCTTTCCTGAATGAGTATTTCTGGCTGAGCCACTGAATTCCACCTGTCGGCTCTACCCAGGACAAAGCCTACTGGCATCAGAGAGGAGATATTCAAATAGATCGTACCATCAAATGGGAGGGCTCCATCAGATTGCACCCCTGTCCTAGCCTCCTGCTCTCCAGAGACCCAGGCTTCCCAGTGCCCAGTTCCTCAAGACACTGATTTACCAAGAGGGGAGGTCTCCCAGGCCCTCCTGGTGATCTGCCTATTGCCTCTGGAGCCAGAGCTCTGCAGCACACATGGCATTTTTTTTCTCATTCATTCCATAAGCATGTTGCTACTTTGTGCCAGGTGTTCCTCGTCAGGCACTGGGGCATCCTTGAAGGAATAAGTGCTGGTCACTAGGCTCCTGGGCCCACTGGCAAAGACATGGCGACTGCATATAGCGGGGAAGGATCCGGGCAGGCCTCTTCTCTGCCCTGTGGAATGGAGTGCTGCCCATTTCACGTGTCGTGGGGTTAAGTGAAATAACGCACATGAAATGCTCAGCACAGGTCCTGGCACAGGAGGGGCTCAGGGAATGTCAGCTCTTCTTCTTGCCATTACTGCTTCTTCCTGGGTCAGGGTGACACAAAAGAGCTCATTAGCTGGAGATGAGCCCTGAAGGGTGGTCAGGGAATCCTTCTAGCAGAGGGGGGCTAGAGACCAGAGGCCGAAGTGACGTCCCCACACCCAGCCTAAGTGCTTATCCTATGGCTCAGGCAAGGCTCCTGTCTCTGCAGCTCCCTGCAGACTCCCCTCCCCCTCCCCCAACTGGCACACACCCTCTGGCTGTTATGCTTTGACTCAGTCAGGACCCCTCTCCACTGTTCTCTGACCTCACCCCTCCTCCATCTTTCCATCCGTAGTCAAGGCTGCCTCCTCCAGGAGGCCTTCCCTGATACTCCATCTCACACAGCGTTCCCCCTTCTCTCAGAGTCAGTGTCATACAGTGTAGCACACGAAAGGTGTTTCCTGTTTGATTTCTTGAGCACTGACTACTCTGTAATACACTCGGGGTGGTAGGAAGCAGATACCTCAAAGCAGCTAACCCAGGTTGTAGCACAAACATATCATCACCAATAACAAGAGCACCCATTGGCTTTCACCGAGCACCAACTGGCTTGGGTCAGGGACTGAGACAAGCCCTTCATACCTGTCATCTCATTTAGTCCTCAGAGCGACTCTGGGTTAATCATTCTGTGATTATTAGCCCCATTTTGTGGACTAGGAAACTGAGGCCAAAGGGATAAGTAACTTGCCCAAGGTCACACAGCTGGTCGACAGAGGAACCAGCAGCAGAAGGCAGATCCATACCCTTCCCAAGTCCACACTCTTTCCTTTATGCTGATGGTTGACAGATTAAACGGGTTGTTGACTGAGTCGCCTTTGATTTGATTAGAGATGGAATTATTCTGCTTCTTCAAATACAGTCAGTTACCTTAAAGATTCCGCCACGGCTAAGTACTCCCTGCCTATCAGCCAAGAGGTGTGCTTGTTCCTCTGCGGTTATGTCCTTGGCCCATGACGTACACGTAGCCAGGTCTCCTTGGACTGGCAGCGTTGATGGAAGGAAGGATCAACAGACTCCCGCGTGACAGTAAAGATTTTCTGTTCCACCATCATTACGTCATGCGCCGAGCTGACTGCTCCTCGTGCTACAGCCAGCTCCCCCCATCAATCAACTGCAATAGTGGCTGGGACGGAGCTGGGGGCAATTAGCTCCAAAACGGTGCAATTAAAGCTGATTAGCTGTTAGGGGCCCCGAAGGCATTTCCTCCTCCTTTTACATAGTATTTCATGACTCTGGGATTTTTACGAGTTACCTTGACGTGGATTCCAGTTGGAGACAGGAAGTGGGATTCCTGAGGCTGCTGGTCTCCCCAGGTTTACGAGGAGCTCTGAGCACACTCCTGGGATGGACATGTGGGGGTCTTAGAAACACAAGCATTGGGAAGTCTTAGCAAACACAGACCTGAGAATGGCCTTCCTCCCAGACGTACTTCCGTGATCAGATGCGCAATTACAGATCCAGAAACACATCATAAATTCCCAAAAGGGGGGTGGAAGATACATTGTCTTGAACTGCCCAGAACCAACCCTTCACCAGTGTGGGGCTCAAAGAAGCACTTGGGTGCCTCAGGCTGTCTGTGGCCTTTCCATCTACGACGTGCACAGTTCTGGTTCTGGAGGGATGTGCAGTTGGTTTTCCCTCCGTGGGGTAACAGCCAGGACTGCGGAGGTGCTACACTCACACAGCCGGCGTGAGGGGAGGGATCAGAACACAAGAACTCTACGTCCAGCCCCTCCTTGGCCGGCTGTGTGATTCTGGGGGAGGTGACTTCATCTCTCCGAGTCTGCTGTATTCACTGGGTGGTTGCATCAACTAAATAAGAACATTGAGACACGGGATCTCTTTGTAAATTCAAAGATGTAGCAGAAAGGTTAAAAAAAAAAAAAAGCCATGACCAAGCAATTTAACAATTGCACATTCTGGTATTTATTTCCTTTCTCGTCTCTTTTCCCTTCAAACCAATAAATTCCTGGAGGGCAGGGACAATGTCTGAGTGAATTGTGTGTCTCCTTTGCCAAGTACATCTTGCATATTTTCACCATTTTATTGTTTCTGAAATGATCTCGTAGTTTACGTCATCTGATCCCAGGCAGGGTAGGTGTTATTGTCCCCATTTATAGAAGAGGAAATTGAAGCTCAGGTGGGTCAATGCCATGCTTGAGGGCACACGGCTAGGGCATTCAAAAGCAGGTGAGGAGTTCCCATCGTGGCGAAGTGGTTAAGGAATCCAACCATGAACCATGAGGTTGCAGGTTTGGTCCCTGGCCTTGCTCAGTGGGTTGAGGATCCGGTGGTGCCATGAGCTGTGGTGTAGATTGCAGATGCGGCTTGGATCCCACGTTGCTGTGGCTCTGGTGTAGGTTAGCAGTTGTAGCTCCAATTAGACCCCTTGCCTCGGAACCTCTATATGCCACAGGAGCGGCCCTAGAAAAAGACAAAAAGACAAAAAAAAAAAAAAAAGCAGGTGAAAATAACGGCTCTTTCAATTGTTTTGCCACCAGAAGACCAGTTTACATGAACTTGTTAGGCAAGGATCAACATGGAAGAGAAATGGAGGTGTCTGCCCCTGAAATCTTTGGTGACTGCAGGATTTTGTCCCAACTAAACAGGAGAACAGAGGTGGGGAGCTGGAAGGCTTATGAATCATTCTGTTGGCAAAATTCCCTGTGGCGGTTTGAATGCTTCGTGACCCTCTCTTCCCAAGGGGCTATTATTTAAAATTTAAATAATATTGTTCTTGGCATCCTGATGGCTCTCTAACTCAGCTGAACCTCAACAGGGTGATGGCAGAGGAAGGTGCTGGGCAGGGGAGCTGCTGCGGACAAGGGAGTACCGCTTCCTTCCTCCAATTACACGACAGCTCTTTGACAGGCCCAGCCTGGAGGACTGGGTCAGAAAGTGAACTGCAACCAGGAGGAATAAAACAAACAGACACTGAAGAAGCATTGTACCATTGTACACCCACGCCTGGTGCGTGCTGACCAGTGGGCGGGGGTGCCCGAGCTGGATGCAAGACCGACCAAGGACAAGTTCATCTTGCAGGGCAATTGTCCAGCAGACCATCGAGCTGGATGCAAGACCGACCAAGGACAAGTTCATCTTACAGGGCAACTGCCCAGCAGTTAACCTGCTCCAGCCCTGATGTTAGCCAAATCCTCCCCATCCTGGGCCTTGACCTCAGCTCTGCCCCTCAGTCAGGGGAACCAGGAAGGAGGTCATTCTGCTCTGGGGACAGATGACTGACATGTATACAAGAGATCAGGGCAACCAGTCTCCTTCTCTGTCGTGACACCAGGAGGCAGGAGTTCTAGGTCCACAGTCATTTTGGACTGACTTTCTAACAACAGTTTACATTCCATGACCTCTTTAGGTTTCACAAGGCAGGTGTATTTCCTTTGCGATATCAGACAATCTCAGAAACCAAAAAGAAAATCACGATGACAGTGGTTCTCAAGCTTTGCTACCCATTAGAAGCACATGGGGGTGGTCAAACACCCGGATTAAACCCCGCGCCCATTAAGTCAGAATTCTGGGGGTGGGAGTCTGCATGAGGAGTGTTTAAAGGTCCACAGGTGACGCCAAGGTGCAGCAAAGTTTGGGAACCATTGTCCTGTGAGAGAGGCTATGGAAGTGCTATGCTCATTTTATAGAGTTAACACGAAAGCTAAGAGAGGTTAATAACTGGCCTAAAAGCAAGGCCCTAGCAAGGAGCAGAGATGGGACTTGAACCCTGAATTCCATTCCAAATTGTTGGTTCATTAATTCATGGACATAATCATTCATTTAACAGGTATGTTTTGAGGACCAGCCACATAGCAGGCACCAGACATTGAACGAGAGACCAAATACACACGGCCCCTACCTCCGCCGAGTGTCAGTGTAGTCATCTTTTCATTCAAACCAGCGTCCTTTACACTCGTCTATGTTTTTGAATTAATTTGGAAGTAGGCGGGCTAATTCAGTGCCTGCTAGGCTATGGTGCTCAGCAAAACAGTGCCAGTGGTCTTTTTGCTGGAGTTCAGGTGTGTGGTGCAGGTTACTCGGGACTGGCCACGGAGGAAGGAGATCTGTGACTCTTCTTTCACCAGCTGTGTGATCCTGGACAACAGTCTTTTTTTTTTTTTTTTCTTTCTGCTGTACCTGTAGCATATGGAAGTTCCTGAGCCAGGGATCGAATTGGAGATGCAGCTGTAGCCTATGCCACAGCCACAGCAACACCAGATTTGAGCCACATCTGCAACCTACACTGCAGCTTGTGGCAATGCCAGATTCATAACCCACCGGGCCATGCCAGGGATTAAATCTGCAGCCTCACAGAGGCAGCATTGGGTCCTTAACCTACTGAGCCACAACGGGAACTCCCCGGACAGCATTCTTAAGTATCTGATTCTCACTTTGCTCATCTGCAGAATGAAGACAGTAATACCCATTTAAAAAGACTGCAGTGAGAACTAATGGAAGCCTCCTGTGTGGTGGTGTATCCAGTGAGCCGCCAGCACAACTGAGGCCTCAATAAACTCAGCTCCAACCGGGTGCTCACCAGATGCTGAAGGTGGAGGGAACAGGATTTATGAACCTTGTGCCTCTGAGAGGCCCAGCAGCCAAGCGCATCCTTAAAATATCTCAGCCTGTTTAGTCTTCCTCTCTAACCTCTGGCCCCAACCCATCCTACTCCTCTTCCTTGGAACTCGCAGTTGCAACACCGTTTACTTGGAATTTAAATAAATAAATTTTCATTGGTCATAGGGATGTAAAGAAAATCTAACATTAATGAGGGGAGTTCTCTTGTAGTTCAATGGGTTAAGGATCCTGCATTGTCACTGCAGTGGCTTGGGTCGCTGCTGTGGCGCGGGTTTGATCCCTGGCCTGGGAACCTCCATATGCCTCAGGCTCAGCCAATAATAATAATAATAATAACAGAAAATCAAAGGGAACTGGACTGAAAGTTAAAAGCTGAAGAACTGGGCATATTTTTAAAAGCGTAGTTCCATGTTAAAATTAGATTTATACTAAAAGAACAGGAAAGAAAAATGTAGAACGTCGGACCACGTGAGTTCTTTTTTCCTAACCAGTGCTTAGTTTACATAATCCACATTAAATTGTTTCTTTATTCCCTCCTGAGATAGAATCTAAGCCACTTAATGAATTTGAGAGTTTCTTAAAAATGTTCTCATTTCATAAACATAATTAGCCCTGGGACCTATGTGTTTAGGGATACAGGCAGTTAATCAAATTGCTCTTTTCCATTGGTGATTTCTGAAAAGGTCACTGGAATTCCTGCAAGTGAGGCTTGGCTGTTCTCAAGTGACACTGTCTCCTCTGAAGGAAGCTACGTTGACATTCAAAGAGAACTGCAGGGTGACCTCTCCTCCAAATGTCTCAAAATAAACAGCCCTAAGCACAGGGCTATATTTAGTGTCATTTAGCGACCAGGCTCTTCTAAAACCTATATCCTGTGATAAGTAACGTCAATGTTTGAAGTCCCCTTTAAAGGAGCAATGAGGCGCTTATTCTAAATTAATGCTGATGGACTAAATACACCACTGAATGACTGTCTGGGTCACTGTCGAATAGTCTGGAAATTTAATTTGCTTTTACAGATGAATATTCAGTTTGGGGGTTAGTCTATAGTTTATAACTTCTATTAACTTAATAAAGATTTTAATAGTATTATATAATGCCTACTAAAGGACAGGCTGTGGTCAATAATGAGTGAACCAAAGCATTATTTGATTCTGTCCTTTATAACATCCATATGAAGTAACATATCTGCCCAAGATTATGCGGTTAATAAGTTATGGAGCTGGACTAGGAACCCAGTTCTGTGTGCCAGTAAAGCCCACATTGGTAGTCACTATTTTGCCCACACTGCTTTGCATCTTTTGCAGAGACTTCGAACATTTAGCAATAATCTTTGTCAGCCACAATAAAGACAGGTTGATCAGTACACTGAAGTGAGTTTCCTGGCAGGTGCATATCCTACTAGATCCCAGCCTACTAGCTTTAATACCTTTTCTGAAGGGAAAAGGGCAAAGCATTCAGCAACATTTGGTGTTCTTTCCCCAAAGGTGGGGGAATGACAAGGGCTGGGACTAGAAGGGGGGATAAAATA
The DNA here is from genome assembly GCF_054392235.1 of Sus scrofa. Lineage (NCBI taxonomy): Eukaryota > Metazoa > Chordata > Mammalia > Artiodactyla > Suidae > Sus > Sus scrofa. The sequence continues at coordinate 20,442,014 of NC_139391.1, forward strand.
CAATTGTGTTTGTCAAACTCAATCAAACACCTGCTGCGAAAAATCAATTGAATAGGGAGCTGCTAATATTTTTTAAATGATATAGAATTGAGGAGAAAACATCAGATTTAGCACCGACATGTACTATTTCGCCAAATTTTGCTTAACTGAGTGTATGTGTGTGTTCTTGTACATGCTTGTATATTGTGTATCTGGGTACTGGCTTGTGATGTAAGGTGTATTTTTAATTGCAGGTTGTGGTTTAAAGCTTTGAAAAACACAGTAGCATAGGACAATAATTAGAGGTAATGGGATCAGACCATCCAAGTTTGAATCCCACTACTGCCCCTTACTAGATGCACGCCTGGGTACATTCCCTACCTTGTCAAGTTTCAGAATCCTCCACTGTAAAATGGGGCTGATAACAGCACCCACTTTATAATGGGTGTTGCAGGCAGTGGGGTGTCTGATGCTTAGTGAGGACTCACCAAGGAGACGTTAGCTATTATTTCTTTAAAGAAAGCAGTATGAGTGATAATTTGATGGCAAAAGCAATGCTTGCATTATGTCCCAGAATCATCTGAATTCCAGACCCAGACATCCATCTGCTTCCTGGGCATCCCCACCTACATGTCTCACAGGCCTGTCAAACACCACATGCTGCAAAGCAAAGCCAGCTCCCATGCCAAGTCCTCCTCCTGCACCCGCTATGCAACAACGGTCCCAGGTGGAGCTCAGTAGAAATTTAAGAGCTATCCTAGATTCCTCACAACTCAGCCCAAATATGCAGTCATTAAAAAGTCCACATCCATGCAGAAGGCTGAAGCCAAGTTCTTTCCACGGAGTCTGAATCAAAAGGATTTCTCTGTTATTTTTCATAGTAAAAACAAAAGAAAAAAACAAAGAACAGACGCTTCAAGTTAAGTATCTGGGCATTCTAGGGAGTTTTTAAACATCGGTAAGAAATTAAGATCATAAAACACGGGTGAGAAATCAAGACCAGAGACTGGATTTTTCTTTCTTTCTTGGCTTTTTAGAGCCACACCCACGGCATAAGGAGGTTCCCAGGCTAGGGGTCGAATCAGAGCTGTAGCCGCCGGCCCATACCACAGCCACAGCAACGCAGGATCCGAGCCACATATGCGACAAACACCAGAGCTCACAGCAATGCCAGATCCTTAACCCACTGAGCAAGGCCAGGGATCGAAACAGCATCCTCAGGGATACTAGTCCCATTTGTTTCCGCTGCGCCACAATGGGAACTCCCAAGACTGGCTTTAATAGGGAACAAATCTCTGAGGCATTTTTATGGCTGAATGTTCATGCAAACCAGATAAACCAGGGCTTGCAGATAAGGACCTTAGGAGGCTTTTCTCACTGCTATCTCTCTTGAGTTGTCCACCATCTGGCCCACCCTTCTTAGCCAACCTAACCATCATTCATTCATTCATTCACTCACCCAACTAGTAGGTACTGTGTGATAGGCAGAGTCCTAGGTGCAGGTCAGAGATGGCAAAGCCCATATCACCTTCCAGTAGGGAAAATTAAGACAGATGATACAAGACAAAGTGACTCATCATTCATTTGAAAAAACAAGGCGATGCCATTCATTTGACAAAAATGTGTTAAGTACCTCCTTTGTGCAAGGTGAATGAGGATGCAGCTGTGCAAAAGAGAGGCTCCCATCCCCACAGGGAAGACATGTGTTAAATAAATAATGACCGTGTAATTATTTCATGATAAGAAAGACTACAGAGCAGAGGTGGAGGATGCTATGAAGGCGTGGAAGGAACAGGAAGCCCTCGTGTCATTTCCTTTGGAGGAAGGTGACTAGGAGAGCCCGTCCTAAGGAAGCACCCTTGGAGATGCGATATGAAAGATAAATAGTTAATTAGGCCAAGGGCCACGGTCGAGTTGACCAGAGAAACATCCTCAGTGGAGCAGAAATAGTGTGTTCAAGGCTCAGAAAGGAGAGGCAGGACCAAGATGGTGCAGCGTGTGGGCACCTTGACTAAGGACATAGGTTTTCAGCCTCAGGGCAACAGGAAACAACAGAAAGATGATAAACCAAAGAGACATTCTTCGATTTGTGGGTTTTTTTTTTTCCCCCAAAAGATCACTTTGGCTACAGTGAGGAGAATAACTGGGGTGGGGGTGTGATGCTAAGAGTGTACTGATAAGTGAGGGATTTCCTGCTACAGTGCAGGTGAAAGGTAATGGCAGCCTGGACCAGGATGGTAGGGTAAGGAGGCGAGAAGTGGGAGGATAAGAGATGTGCTGCGGAGATGAGATGCATGCACCGTGATGCAGGAGATTGGGGGCGGGGGTGAGAGTGAGCGAGGGGTCAAGGGTCACTGCCAACATGACCGGATGGTTGATGGAGGTGGCATCACTGAGATGGGACACTATTCAACAGAGGACTGGATTTGGGGCCAGGGGGAGCTGGGGGAGGGAGAGGAGCGCATCTCAAATTGTACTTTATACACATTGAGTCTGACAACCTGTGAAACATCCCTCTGGAGATGTCAGGTGGTGAGCTGGATATCTGGAAGCCTGGGTCTTAGAGCGAGGGTGTGAGAATGAATTTGAAAACTGTTAGCAAATTGGTGTAAATGAAACCATCCCAGGGATATATTCCTCTACGGAGTTTAAGAGGAAGGAGCCTGGGTCTGAACTTTGAGAAACTTCAGCATTTGAAGCCTGGATAAAGGAGGATAAGCCAGTGGAACAGACTGAGAAGAGACAGCTGAATGGTAGATGGGGAACCAGAAGATGGGGTGTCACGAGATGGCCCAAGAGGACAGTGTTGCAGGAAGCGGGGGGGCGGGGGGGGGGGACGGACAACACAGCTGAGTTGCTCTGAAAGGTCAAGTCACATGAGGACGGAAAACTGTCCGCTGGGTTTAGCCAAGTGGAGGCTCCCTGCAAGCCAGTGAAGGTTGCTGCAGCTGGACTGTGGGGATGGAAGAGGGAGCAGAGGGGAGGAAGAGGAACTGGCAAGTGCACGCAGTTCGCCCAAGAAGCTCAGCTATTGTCGGGGAGTGGTTTAAGGCAGAGAGACGTGTGCACAGTGAGATGCTGACGGGGTGGTTCCTCAAGAAGGCAGAGAATGGTAGTTCCTGTCGTGGCTCAGTGGTAACGAACCCCACTAGTATCCATGAGGACACGTGTTCGATCCCTGGCCTTGCTCAGTGGGTTGAGGATCTGGTGTTACCATGAGCTGTTGTGTAGGTCGCACATGCAGCTCGGATCCCTCATTGCTGTGGCTGTGGTGTAGGCCAGCAGCTGTAGCTCTGATTCAACCCCTAGCCTGGGAACTTCCATATGCCGTCGGTGCGGCCCTAAAAAGACACACAAAAAAAGGCGGTTGGGGAGAGAATGGGAGACAGAGCCAGGCGGGGGACCAGCCGTCGACAGAGGCATCCATGGCCATCTCAGCAGCTGTGGGGAGAGAGGACGGAAGAGGGGCAGACAGGAGGGGATGTCATGTGTTTTCAGGCTCCATGGATTCGGGGAATCATCTGCCGGGAGTGGGGAGCAGAGACGTTTTGAAAGAAAAACTGTGGAGGTTTTAAGAGCAAGGTGATCCGAGGAGCAGGGAGACGCGCTCAGCTGAAGCTGGTGGTGATAAACAGAGAGCTGTCCACTTCTTTCTGCGGCGTGCTTGCCTCTAGCATGACATGGAGAAAGCAGACACTGGGTTTATCCAGGGGTGTGATCTTTCTCAAAAGAGTGCAATGAAAAGACATGGGGGCAAAGCGTTGAGGGTACTGTCAGGAAGACGAGGAATGCTGGGCCCGGGTCTCCAGGAGGGGCTGCAGCAGGTTAGTGGGCAGCAGTGACTGGGAGAGAGGATGAGTGGGTCAAGGGCTGAATGGGCTGGAGCCTGTGGGGAGTTCAGAGGGCGTGGCTGACCTGGCAGCATCTCCGGTCAGAGTGTGCTGTCAGAATCACTGATTTCTACGATTCTAAGATTTCTGTGATGCACAGAGAAGAATTTCACATGATGCCAAGGCCCTGGGTGTGGCCATGGGAGTCGCTGAGGGGGAAATGCAGAGGGAAGGCATTCCAGTTGGGAGAGGCCGGGGAGTTGGTGGGGTCAGCCCTACGGATGCTGACATCATCCAAGATGACAGCCGGGCTGGGTGGAGAAAGCCTGTAAGCTGGTGCCAAAGTCCTCAATGAATGAAAGGCGTAAGTGACAGGGACAAAGAGGAGAAAAGGTCCGTTTCTCTAAATAGCACAACTCTTAGAGAAGGCGCAGAGAGGTGGCTTTTGTGACTGTGGAAGTCATCTGTGTGTTTAAAGACGAGGATGGGAGAAGAAGGTTCTAAAAGTGGCCTCGGGGAATAAAGGTTACAACCTGTGTCCCGACTGGGAAGGCTGGGAGGAGCCTGAGAAGTAGCAGGAGGGGGTTTGGAAGAGGCCATCCGCTCAGGTTGGGGGTAGGTTTCGGTTAACAGATGGAGTGGAGAGAACGTCTCAGCAGGGATTGAGGAAGTAAGAGAAGGTCGGTATTCCCGAAATCCAAGTGGAAAGGTACGGGGTGGAGAACGGAAGGCTGGGTCGCGCCAAGGATGCACGGCTATTAGGACAGTTTGATAGAGAAACAGATGCAAATAAAGGAGGAGCTGGGAGTGGGAGGCTAATTGTTACAAAGGAGGTGGGCAGGAAGGCTTTGCAAAGAAGGTCATATCCAAGCTGAGATGAAGTAGAATTCTGCCAACAAGCAAAGGAGGGGGAAGTGGTCCAGGTGGAAGGATCCGCATGCTGCTCAGGGCCAGCGAGGCCTGCTTGGGGGCTGCTGGGCAGGACAGGGGTGGAGATGAGGCCAGGGGCCTGGGCAGGCGGCCCAGGTCAGGCAGCACTTTGCAGCCCAGTCCAGGGCCCTGCAGCCTAGTGAGTTACCATAGGCTCTTTTCCCTTCTTATTTATTTATTCTTGGCTGTCCCATTTGGGTTCCTGGGCCAGGGACCAGATCTGAGCCGCAGTTGCTACTACACCATAGCTGTGGCAATACAAGATCCTTTAACCCAATGTGCCCGGCCAGGGATTGAACCTGCATCCTGGCGCTGCAGAGATGCCACCGATCTTGTTGTACCACAGAAGGAAATCCCCGTAGGCTTTTTTTTTTTTTTTTTTTTTTTTTTGTCTTTTTGTCTTTTCTAGGGCTGCACCCGCAGCATATGGAGGTTTCCAGGCTAGGGGTCTAATTGGAGCTATAGCCGCTGGCCTATGCCAGAGCCACAGCAAAACAGGATCCAAGCTGCATCTGCGACCTACACCGAAGCTCACGGCAACACCAGATCCTTAACCCCCTGAATAAGGCCAGGGATCGAACCTGCAACCTCATGGTTCCTAGTCGGATTTGTTAACCACTGAGCCACAACGGGAACTCTCCTGTAGGCTTTTAATTGGAGCCAAGGCTTGGTCCCTGATTGTCTCTGCTCTGGACAGGCGGGTCTCTTTGCTCTCCTCACTGTTTTGTTTCATGCTTTGCTCACACTGTCCACAGAGAGCCCAGACTCAACCCGATGGGTAAATCCTACTCATTCCTGAGGCCCAACTCAAGTCTCAGGCTTGGAATAAACCCCTTCAGGACCACTGCAGTCACACCTTCCTCCTTTTCCCCAAATGTTTTCATTCTTATGTATCCCCAAAAAGAAAGTCAGGGGGAAAGGCCACCATTTCCCCTTTGTGTCAGCGAGCATCCTCTCTTCTAGAGAGAGGTCCGGTAAGACATAAAATGATAATCAGGAAAGCGTAACCTGTCTGTCTCATGTAGAAAAAAGGCAGAATGAGAGTTGTTCCTAGCACACTGGAAAAAAGGATTCCTTCTCTTTTCTGTTTTATTATTAAAAAAAGAAGAAGAAAATGAATGCCTTCAGGTTCAAGTACAGTCAAAGGATCAATCTGAAAGCCTGGGGTTAAAATATTGTCAGAAGTAATGACTGATTGTGTGGCCTTAAGCAAGTTACTCAGCTTCTTCGAATTTCAATGTACTCATCTGTAAAAGGGGCTAATAATACCAATTCCACAAGGTCATCAGCAGATCATATAAGATCATCTGTGTATTTGTTCAACCTAGTATCGCATGCCTTGCTGTGTTCCAGGCATTGTGCTAGGAGCTGGGCTGTGGCCATGCACAGGAGAGGCACAGTCCTTGAACTCCAGGAGCTTGCAGATCACAGGGAGAGAGAGACATTGCACAAACAAAATCACAGTAATTGCCAGCATAGTGATGGATGAGCCTGGCACCCACAAGCCAGGTGCCTGGTCCAGAACACACCCTTACTACACATTCCTTAGCTCCCTCCTCCTCTCTCTTTCTCTTTTTTTTTTTTTTTTTTTTTTGGCTTTTTAGGGCCACACCTGTGGTATGTGGAAATTCCCAGGCTAGAGGTCAACTCAGAGCTACAGCCACAGCAACGCAGGATCCAAGCCTCTCAGCAATGCTGCACCCTTAACCCACTGAGCGAGGCCAGGGATCGAACCTGTGTCCTTATTTCTGCAGTGTTCAGGGGCTCTCACTTTGCGTAGGTACCATCTCAGTCCCACACAAACATAGATGAGGCATTAAGAAAACTCAAGGGGACTAAGCTCATGTCAAACGAGACCCCGTAGAAAATGACCACGTGAAGTCACATAGCTCCACCTTGAAAGCTTTGGCTCCTCAGAGCAGAAAGTACAGACGCATCAGCTCCAGGATGAGAATCAGCCCAGGGGTCAGGCTGGGTGGAGGCAAAAAACGGCAGCCTCCATGAAGCCTGGGGGCAGCTACTGAGTGCAGAGGCCTCTGCACAGCCCTTCCAGCCACTAAAATGTGAAGGGCGGGGAGGCCCCCCCTCCTCTACTGATGGGCTCAATTCAGTTCTGGTGAAAGCAAGCCTGGGGTTCCCTAAGGTTTACTCATGAGTGACAGGGTTATTTAAAGACCTGAGGGCACAATGGCTTTCCTCACTCCCCGGTGGTGACCTGGGACAAAGGAGCCAGGGCCCAGGGGCTGGCCATGCCCTTTGTGAGGCAGCAGCTGTGCATCCTGAGGCTGGAGGGAGACTTCCTCCCCTGCCCTCCCTCACCTCCCGGGCCCACTCCGTGCTCTCAGCCCGGATGGGGATACTGGGGTAACGGGGAGCTGGGAGGCCCAGCGGGCCCAGAGGCTCTCAACACAACAGCTTCCTCTTTTACTCCTTTAGCAGCAGCGGGTTAGGGAATAAATCTCACAGGCTTGGAAATTCAGGCAACCTTCTTTGGGACACTGATCAGAGAGTCCACGGCCCTCTCCCTCTGGGTAACCTCGTTGTCCCCTGGAGTTCTAGAAATATTTGCCAATTTGCTGCATGTGTTTGTTTACAAGTCTTTCTCCCTATTTAGATACTTAGGTTTCCCTCATGTCAGGGAACCATGTCTTAGTGCTTGGTTTGTAGTATGAGCTGAATAAATGTTTGGAGAAAGAGAGGAGAGTGGGGAGAGAGGGAAGGAGAGAGAGGAAGTGGTGGGGGAGAGGGAGGAAGGGAGAGAGAAGGTGGGAGCAGAGAGAGAGAGAGGGAGAGAGGGAGGGAGGGAGAGAACGGGTGGATGGATGGATGGATGGATGAGTATCAGTCTCTGAGGACGGCCAACCAGATCAGGGACGCCAGTCTGGATTCCAGAGATCTTAGTGGATCCTCAGAGGTTCCACAGAGGTGTGGAGTGGGGAGTGACATGGGAACAGGGACTCCCCCATGCAGTTTAACTCAGCTTTTCTGATAGTCACTGAGCTTCCCTATTTGAGATTTTGTGTTTCAAAAAAGTTCAAATCTGAAAAGAATACTGAGCTAGATTTTCGCCCTTAGGTCTCCTCCAGCTTTGCTATTTTCCACGATAGGCAAGCACTTGTATCTCTTCTGCTTCTGACCACTGGCAGAACCTTCTCCTGCATCTTATTCTCAGAGGGCAGGAGGAACGACACGAATGAAGGCATTCACTTGCCAAGTATCCATGGAGTGTTCTACTTGGGCCAGTGCTCCAAGAGCTAGGCGGCTGCCGCCAGGTCCCCATACATCCTTGTCCTCCTCACTTGGGTTGTCCCACATGGCGGTGACGGGGCTGTGCAGGTGAGTGGTCTTTCAGCCTTCATCTCCAGCTCCATTTTCTCATGTCTAATTTTAGCATAACTTACACTGTACTTCACAGCACTTCTGCTGATGGTCCTACACGGGGAGCTGATGCAGCCCTGAAGGACAGAAGGGCTGCTACAGATGGGATGGTCATGGACGCTGTCACTCAAGTTTGAAAAGGACATCATCAGTGCACCCAACAATCCCACAGCCCAGACCATCATAAAGTTATACAGAGACCCCTCCCAACCCACCCCCCGTCCAACTTCACCTCCGTACTCATTAGCGCATGCCTACTTAGCACCTACTATGTGTGGGACTGTGGGGATCTGGAGATGGATATGAGAAAGTCCTTTTGTTAAGGCGCTCCCATCCCGGGGATGGAGACAAAGTTATGAAAATGAAGCAATTCAAGATGTTAAGCACAGACACAGAAATGTATCAAGTGCAAAGGGATTACAAAATAGGGAGAGAACTCTTCTTGAGGGCAGGGGGAGCAGTGGAGAAGGCAGCACGGGAAAGCCACAAGTGAATGAGACCTTGACTTTGGACAATTCTTCAAGCTCGAGGCCGTGACAGGCTGTGGGTGTGGTCCAAGGAAAGAAGGAAGATGCTCTATACTGAGCAAAGTGGAAGAGATGAAATGGAAGAGAAGAGAGCGCATCCAAGTACATTTCAGGGGGAGAGGAACAAGACAGGCTGCCTCCTAGTGCACAGAGCCACGTGGGGAAGGCCTGGGAGACGGCGCCAGCCCCCAGGTCTGCCGCTCAGCATTGCATGGGCATCCGGAGGCAGGGGCCCTCCGTCTCCACGATGCTGCTCTGTTCCTGGGGTTTGATGAGTCGCCCCAGCATTGGAGGAATTGCAGGCATCAGCCCTTGTGGTTTGGAACGTGCTAAGTGACTGCTCGATTCTGGTTGTTCTTTTCTGGTTTTCTGCAGCACCCCCTGCTGTGTTCGTCCCCTCAAATTCATGTGTTAAATGAATCCTAACCCTCAGTACTTCAGAACATGACTATATTTGGAGCGAGGGTTTTTAAAGAGGTAATTAAGTTAAAATGCATTTGTTTCAGTGCACCTTAATCCACCCTGACTGTCCTTAAAAAAGTGGAGATTAGCACCAAACACAGAAGAGATGATATGAAGACACAGGGAGAAGCTGGCCACCTGCAAACCAAGGAGAGAGACTTCCGACGACACCAAAGCTGCCGACACCTTGATCTTGGACGTCTAGTCTTCGGAACTGTGGGAAAATCAATTTCTGATGTTGAAGGCACCCAGCCTGTGCAAAAGACACTACCTCCTGCGAGCAAAATCTCACCTGGGGTGAACCCACCTGGGCAGGATAAGCAAAAGCCAGAACCTGCAACCATGTTCCCTCTCCCTATTCCTGCAGCCAGCCCAGCTTCTCCACCAGCCCAGTCCTTCATTGCAGTCCAGGCCCCCATCACAACAGATGGGCAAGTGGGTCCAGGGAAAAGAGGCACCTGAACAAGCATGGTGCTGGCTAATTACCCGCGGGGGACTGATGCTTTTTTTCCAAAGAGCCCGTCAACTGGTTCACAAAGCTCACCATAACTCAGCTCTCGGCATTCGCTCAGAGCTGGCTTCTTAGGTGTTGGGAGGGAGACTAGTCTGCTTATACCAGACGGACTATTGAGCTTTGTCAAACAAATTCTTGGAAGAACAATGTAAAAAGAATCCATCTTTAAGAGGTAAAGGCTGTCAGCAAGGTCAAGGAGCGTGTGCCCAGATGCAGTGACTTCATTACCACATCCTAGGAGAGAGCAGGATGAGGCCTGTGGCCTTCATTAGGCAAACACAGGGCATTTCCTTGTAACTGATGGGGAGACACGGTTTTTCAAGACAATTGCTGGATGTGGCCAGCTCAGCCTCTGTATCTGAGATAAGCCCTATGTCTTAGCGTTGCTGCTGAAACCAGCAACAAAAGAGTGTTTTACCCAATTCCTCTCTAGATTTGGAGACAGCGGGTTTTGTTTCTTTGTGGCTAGCAACAACGGAGAGGTTAGAACAGTACTGTCTGGAATATTCAAGGAAGCCCCTCAATTCAGCCAGACCTGGAGAATATGCTTCCCAGTCACTCCCCTAGAAGGAAGTCCAGGAGCGGGAAGAGGAGAGAATTTAGGAGCCAAAGAGACTGCATTTGAATCCTGGTTCCACCAGTTACTAAGTCCGTGACCTTGGGCTATCTGTTCACCCTTCCACTGGCCTCAGCTTCCTCACCTGTAAACCTAGTGTAGGGCAGACCCCTCTGCACAGGGTGATTACGAGGCTTCAGCGTGACCGTGTAGGAAAAGAGAACAAAAAAGCTGCAGGGAGATTATGACGGTGGGCGAGGCTCACTGCCAGGAAAATGACGCACTTCTCTACAGGAGAGTATAGGTCACCGTTAACCCTGACAAATTAACGGGGCACATCAGCCATGCCTCAGCCTTCCTTTACTCACACAGTAAAAGTGAGCCGGCACCTGAACTGCCAGGAACCATAATATACAAAACAGACAGGTCTGCCCCCTCCAGCAACTGACAATGCCATTCCCAACCTGCTGGGGATCTTAACACCTGTCACAAAAGAACCGTATGTGGCTCTAAGCACCTTCTTCAAAAGATGCTATTTTGCAACAACAGTAGTAAGAACAACAGCTATCATTTCATACTTCTGGTTTTACGCTTAGTATTTTATAAAAGAATACCTTTACATACAGCATGTCAGCCACCTAAGTCTTTGGAATGTCAACACACAACCAGGAGGTTGCAGAGCTGGGTCATACGTCTGGTCTCCCCCTGACTCTAATGTCAACAGGAATTTTATAACATTTATCTTTTTTCTAAGTTTAAAAGTAATATATGCTTTTTACACACTGAAAAATTAAGAGCTCATCTTATCACTCAGAGACAACCACTGTATCATTTTGCTCTATCCCCTTTTTATATTTTTTCTGTGCCTAAAAAAAACTTGGTTTCAACAAAGTTGAGATCATACTAATGCAAACTTCTGTAGACATTTTTTATATGTAATCTTTTATATGACATTTTTCCCTAAAGATTACATGACAAATGTTTTCCCACGTACTAAAACTTCAACCAAAGATATCATTTAAAAACTGAAAAACACTCCAACTGATTATCTAGTAATTCTCCTGTTTTTTAGATTATAATTGTTTCTAAACTTTCACTATTGTGAACTATGCTGTGATGAACAGACATAAAACTTTGCATTTCTGACCTCTCTTTAGGTTGAACTACATAAGTGTACTTGAGAGATGGTAAATTTTTCATTCATTCATTCATTCAACAAACATTTAATGAGCACCCTCTAGGTGCTGGACAATATTCAAAATTGGTAATGCTGCAATAAGCAAAAAGATTGCCTTCATGTAGCTTACATTCTAGAGAGGTCTGAACAATTTTAAGTCTCACTAGGCATATTGCAAAATCACTTTCAAAAAGGCTGGAGCAACTCACAACCCCACTGGTAGTACATCAGTAGTCATCTTACTGCATGTTCACCAGCACTTAGTATTATGATTTACAAGGTTTTTGTTTTGTTTTGTTTTTTGACAATTTCCTAACAGTTCAGTTGCATTCCTTAAGGACCTTTCCTCTTCCATCTCTGCCCCCATGTATTCACCGCCTCAGAAAACACAAGTAAACGGAAGGGACATTTAAATTCCCATCCAAATGGTAAGTTTCAAAGTTGTTCTTTTCCCTCTAGTGAGAAAACCATCCCAGCCTCAAATCAGGGTTGGTGACAGTGGAATCACCTCCTATACCTTGCAAGGTAGCCCTTGAAGGTGACAGGAGATAAGGATGACAAATAGGTGTCCTGTTAGGGCTTGATGTGCCTGGTAGACACGTCAGCAGTGAGTTTTTCCAGCCAAAGGCCATGCTTCCCTGAGGGATCAGCCAGAACAGGGCAGGTGGGATCCCTGCAGGCAGGGGGTTGAGGTCAGGATCAAATGAGATTCTGTTACCAAAGCCCCTGGGAAGCTTCAAAGCACTGAGCAGTAGAAGGGAGTTTTGTTCTTTTTCATAGAGGCCTTCGGAGGATGTTGAAGATTTTGGTAGGGGTTTATAACACATATGGAAATATATATAAAATGAGTAAATAAAATATCAATAAAGAAATAAAGACTATATTGTATTGGGGGAGTGTTCATATGTTAGAAATTTTCAGAATTCCCATTATGGTAAATATATACATACACTTTACTCTGTGCCAGGCACTATTTTAAGCACTTTTGACTGATGCAATCATCCTGATCAGCTTATGATGTAGATATGATCCTCTCCATTTTACAGACACAGAAACCAAGGCATAGAAAGAGTACTTAGAAAGCCAGGATCTGATCCTACTTGTTCTGCCTTTAAAGCCTGTTGTGCTCTTAAACACCATCGCCTAGGAAGGAAACAGATGATCAAATCAAGGAAATAATCAGCCTGGTTCCACAGGTGGGGTCAGGAGGCATTGACTGAGCACCTTCTACGAACCAGGCACCATGCTGGCCCAAGGTCACAAGCGCGCGAGTGGGAGGGCTGGGAGCTTGGATCTGGCTCAAGGTCTGTCTGATTCCAGGTCCTCACTCTTTCTGCTACATCTTGCTTCAGGGCAAACATTTTCTTGTTTGAGTTGATGTCTAGGAGGCAAGGCTAGCACAGGGCACACAGGGCTCCTGAAACAAAATGTCACAGCTGCAGGAACAGAATCTCAGCTGTGCTGTCCTTTGAGGGGACAGTTATGCAAGAAGGCACACCTGGGTGAAGGCCTCTCTGGAGCTTTGAGGCCCCAGACACTCTAATATGGTCCAGGTGGTTCAAAATTTATCTTTTTGGTTCAAATACCTCCATGCAATGAAAACAACCGTCTTTAGAATTCCAAGAAGTGTTCTTAAAAATTCCTGGGCCTTGGCATCAGCAACTGTTGAAACGTCAGTTACTGAAAACACTCTCATATTTTTCACCCGACAGCTAACACTGAGTCTCAGTCTGCTTTGATAGCTCCCTCAACGGCTGCCTTCATATTGCCAAACCTGTGAAATTACATATTTGAAGGGATTATTCATTTTTTTCCTATGGAAAGCATACACACCCCATAATGCTTTAATAATGATAACCAGATGGATGGAGGGGGTCTTTGACAAGAGGCTTCTCTTTAGCTAATTTGCGAACATACGGAATTTCAGTCTCTTCTGACCAGTGCAAAAATGCATAGAATGTAAAGTGCCCTGTAAATTTCCTACTGGTGCAATTTTAATACTTTCATCATCGTCAGATGAAATATATTGAAAGTTAAGTCTCCTCTTCCTCCATTTTGAAAGTACAGGTTTCAGGCTTTACTTGGGAATGTGCAGGAAAATGTTTACCTAGAAGGCCTGGATACTAGAAATGCACCCCATAATACCTCCCAGTCAGTGCTTGTGCTCTGACCGCCTTCTTTGCCACTCTCAAAAGAGCCCAAGGGAGTTCCCGTTATGGCGCAGCAGAAACGAATCCGACTAGGGGCCATGAGGTTGCAGGTTCGATCCCTGGCCTCACTCAGTGGGTTAAGGATCTGGCATTGCTGTGGCTGTGGGGTAGGCCGGCGGCTACAGCACCAATTAGACCCCTAGCCTGGGAGCCTCTGTATGTCGTGAGTGCAGCCCTAAAAAGACAAAAGGCAAGGAAAAAAGAAAAGAGCCCAAGGCTTTAAGAAGGTTTTTTACCTACACACAGAAACTCAAGATGCCAGGGATGGAAGGGACCTTAGTGATGATCTGGTCGACCTGTCTCATGTTACAGCCGAACGAACCGGTATTTGGATATCTGCATATCTTCTCTGAAGAAAGGTACTTTGCTCATTTTTTTAGCTGGTTTTTTTTTTTTTTTTTTTGGTTTATTTTATTTTATTTTGCCTTTCTCTTGTTGAATTGTAAGAGTTCTTTATATATTCTGGATACTAAATCACTATCAGATATATGACTTGTAAACATTTTCTCCCACTCTGGAGCTTATCTGCTTGTCTTAAAAGCTCAGTTTCTGTCTAAGTCTGTCGCTTGCTCAAAGAGATTTCTTATGATACCAAAAAGTTTGTTTTCTTATTTCTAAGTCTTATGCCCTTGAAGCTATAAATGTCTGTTATAGAAAATGACATTTGTTAAAATATGTTACAGAAATACCTTACTAAGCTTTGTGGTTGTAGTAGAAAAAATTAAAAAGTAGTTATCGAGCATCTACTATGTCTCCTGCCTTCCATGTATTTTGATTTAATTTGGAGCAGGAGACTTTCTAGTCACATGGTTACACATATGTAACCCAGGGTGGTGAACAGGGAATGTGCTGGAATGAGCTAGCACCCAACTTCATGCCCAGTCAAGCTCGGACAAGCTGCTTTAGCTCTGCCCCTTGGTTTTCCTTATCTGTAGGATGGGGGTGACGATATCTGCTTTGCCTTCTTCTGAGAGCTGCTATGGGGATCAAGTGAGAAAAAAGAGAATCTGTCCCAAGGAATCAGAGCGCTCAGTGGAATAGCCCCCAAGACACATGCACGAAAGCACTTCACAAGCTGTTACCCAAATGCTGGTGTTGCCCTGGGCAGGCCGGGCCAGGCCTGGTGTCCTCACAGCACTGCTAGAGTGAGTTTTCTCAAACACAAGTCTGATTTCGTTGCTCTGTCCTCTAAAACCCTACGGCGGCTCCCCCTCTTCTAAGAAAGACTTGGGGATGTGACCCCACGCCAATATGGCTTCCAGTCTGCCAACCTGGTATCCTCTGCCACCCTCAGAGCATCAGCACAGGCAGCTCCACAAGCCCTCAGCTCAGAGGCTGGAAATGCTCTGAGTCATGGAATCTGAGCCCTGTAACCAGGGGGTGCTCCTGGGAACCCCCTTAAAAACATGACAGAGTGGAAGTGACTCCGCCTTTTGAAGACTTGTTGGGAGCTCAATTCTGCCACCAATATCTGTATGATTCTGGGCCAGCTTCTCTGGGTCTCAGCTTCCTTATCCAGTAACCCAGGTGAGCTCAGAGTCCCTTTCAGTCTATGACCTGGCAGTTACTCTAAGAACAGTATTTTCTTTTTTTAAATTTTTTTAACTGATTTTTTTAAAATTATTTTTTGCTTTTTAGGGCCACCCTCATGGCATATGGAAGTTCCCAAGCTAGGGGATGAATCATCTACAGCTGCCGGCCTACACCACAGCCACAACGTGGGACGAAGCCACATCTATGACCTATACCACAGCTCATAGCAATGCCGGATTCTTGACCCACTGAGCAAGGCCAGGGATCAAACCTGCAACTTCATGGATCCTAGTCAGGTTCATGAACCACTGAGACATGAAGGGAACTCCAGAGCAGTATTTTCTTTTTAGCATTACTGAGGTATAACTGACAAATAAAACTATAATACATTTAGAGTGTATATGATGATTTTATATACATGCATATTGTGAAAGGATTCCCTCCAAACTAATTAACATATCTATCACCTCATATTCCGAACCTTTCGTGTATATGTTGGAGAACACCTGAGTTCTACTCTCTTAGCAAGTTTCAATCCTACAATACAGTTATCAGCCTCAGGCACCGTGCTGTACTTTAGTTCAGATCCTTGGAATTGAGAGTCTGTACCCTTTTACCAACCTCTCCCTATTTTCCCCACCCCCAGCCCCTGGCGACCATCATCTACTTTTTGTCTCTACCTCTTCAACATTTTTAAAAAGATTCCACATATAAGTGATCGGTCCTTGCATGAAGAAGTATTTTCTGCTGCGTTATATTGAATTTAGTGGTCCTTATTAATAGTCATTATTCATTGATGTTTACTATTCAGGCTTTATTTTACTACATTATTTTAAGTCTTTGTAACAACACTTAAAAATAGATTTATAAAAGTGATGCCTGTTTTACAGGAAGAATAGACTAATAACTAGCCTGAATCATATAGCCAGAGAGGGAGGAGCCAGCAAGGGTTCAAACTCAGACTGTAACTCCAACATCCATCGTTGTTTCACTTCAAGCCCCTGCTTCCAGGACTCTTCCAATGATTTTCTCTTCCCTGAGTTCACCTCCCTTCTCCAACCCACAGTCCTCCCACAACTGTCCAGAAACATTTGACTATTTCTCTACCCTACCAACTAACAGCTTCCAAAGCCCACAGGCATCCCTCCTAGAGAAGGATCTGGGAGTCCACTCCACACAGCAGAAGAAGACCCCATCTCTCCCCCCATCCCCAGAGCTCTCTGAGCTCATCTGAAAAGCACAATAACAGCAATATCATGGGATACTTACACAGTAAAGATCAATTTATCCCTTGCAGTCTATTATCTCATGAGACGGCCACAGCAATTCCACAAGTGAGAACCGATTTTATAGAGGAGGAGACTGAGGTTCAAAGAGGTCACCTGTCCATGGTCACATACATGGCTCCAGGTACACACTTCCCTCCTGGGCTGGAGTTGGAGAAATGTCTCAGGGACACGCCTTCCCAAGGGTCTCTTTGTGGACAAAAAAGGGAAGGGGTATCTCTGGCCACTTATAGCCACATACCCAAGTCCCATGTGGATTGGACCCTGAAGAAGCCCTAAAGAAGCCGTCAGCGGTCAGCCTTTGTTGAGGCTATTCTCGGGGCCCTTTCAGGGCTCTGACATCCTACTACACAGGCTTTCTCCTTGTCTAGTGAGCTTGACAGCCCCCCCACCCCCAATATCCCTGACAAGGCAACCTCCAGGACTAATCTTCACCAGATGCTGCTCAGGCCTCACATTCTCACATGTGGATGATGGAAAAGTCCACCATCCCACAATGGGAACTGATGGCCCTTGGTGCTGATGCCTCTTCCTGTAAGGAAAAATGGAGCAATCTCAGTGGAGTGGTGTAATGACTTCAGCTGGTCAACTGGTTTTGAGTTGGAGGTCACTGGTCTGGTTTGGGGTTATCTGGTGTTTACTCTTCCTGTCTTAATCATCCTATTTCTTTTTCTAATCCATGTGTCACCAGGAGAAAGGAGTGTAAACATGCGAGGTTGCTGTTTTCAGCAAATTCACTCAGTGGTCAATGCCAAACCGGGCTTTGCCTCAAAACCAGTCTGGCAGTGACAACAAGAGCAGGAGATAGGGTTACAGTTCTTGTAAACCAGCAGCTTGATTTTCATTTTGGCGCACTGTGCGTTCTGTTGTTATTGTTATTATTCTGGACTGAGGGATAGGCTTATTTTTCATAACTGGGTTTATGGTTTAGCGTAGCATAGCTACACTAAAACTTTCTGGATAAATTGTGTTCAACTTACATTCACATTCATGAAGAATTTCAGCAATCCACTCTCCCCTCTGAGTGACAGAGTGATCTTTCTAAACTGCAAATGTAATTACGCTACGTTATTTGGGATATTCTGGTCAAAAATCACTTTTCAGACTTGTTGACTGGGCTCATATTTACCTGGTTTTCCAGCAGCACCATGAAATGGCTGGCCTTCATTCTGACTCATTTAAATCCACGCCATATGGGCCATTAAATATTCTGAATATCACCCCTTCTAACTAATCTCTACTCTACCCTTACAGCTCCAAGCCAAGCCGTGACAGAAAACACATCATGCTTTAAATAAACCAAGAACTCTTATTTTCGCACCCCTTTGCCTTGAATTTCCCAAACTTCCCCTAAT
Organism: Sus scrofa; assembly: GCF_054392235.1. Taxonomy (NCBI): domain Eukaryota; kingdom Metazoa; phylum Chordata; class Mammalia; order Artiodactyla; family Suidae; genus Sus; species Sus scrofa. The sequence continues at coordinate 20,459,751 of NC_139391.1, forward strand.
TCCTCTCATCCTTTGGTGTTCTCAGGTCTGTGAAATCTTCCCTAACCCCTTCTTCTCTCCCTTTCCCCACCATGCACACTGTTAGTCATTCCTTCCTCGATTCCATAGTACTATCTAACACCAAGGAGTTAAGAGACATAGTTTCTTCACCACAGGTGAAAATAACCCCTCAAAGTCAAGTCAAAATCATCAAAAGAAAGCAAACCAGGAGTGTCCGTCCTTCCCATAGAGATTTACAGAATCTTAGAGGTGGAAGGGACCTAAGAGGGTCCTTCCCACCCGCTTCTGCAGTTCCCTTGATAGATGTTTCTTCAGCTTCCAATCAAGTGCTTCTAGAGATGGAGAAGTCATTGTTTTTCTTTACATTGAGCACAGTGGATCTTGCAATAAACTCTGCTCCTATGCCCTGGGTCTACCTTCTGGAGATGCAGAATAAGTCTATTTCTCATTCTACTTGATGGCCCTTCAGGTATTTCAGGAGGGCTCTCATCTGCCTTCTGTCCTTCAAAAAGAGACTAGGGTCCCCAAATCATTTTTTCCTGCACCCTAGAATGAGGATTGTGCCATGATGTCCCCTTTAGCCACATGTACCTGTCAGGTTATTTCCCAAATGCTTGGCCACAGGCTGTTGTTTGGGAAGAACATAAATACATTCTATTTCAGAACTGATTACTTTGAGCATAAGCATTACATCCCTTTAATACAAGGGTATATCTGAAGAAAAATTGAGAAATAACAGGAGGTATTTCTTAGAGAGATAAGGAAAATACCAAACATTCTGCAATGGATCTAGCAGATTACAAGTTCAGCTGCAGCTCATTATTTGTGAAATGTTATGCCTTTTCCTTACAGAGGGACAAAGAAGCAGCCAAAAGATAAGGCTCTATGTCTCTCAGAGTCCCTGCACGCTGGCTTCATTTTGGAAAAAATTTCTAGGAGGGGCCACTGTGGGGAGCTGGAGACCACTCTGAAATGAAAGCTAATTCTAGGAAAATTAAGTATGCATGTGGTGAAAGCAATGTGGGCAGCATCTGAATCTATTTTGGAAAATGATCCTGGAATTTTCCTCTGAGAATCCACTCACGAGAGTGATGTTTTCAGGTATGATTTAAATGCAGTTTTGCCTAGAGGCACAGCAATGTACTCAAATACCCTCTAAGCTCCCTCTAGAGGTTCAAGGGTGCAGCTGCCAGCAGAACTTCTGGGTCTGGAAGCCTGTCCTGTGTCCAGAAAAAGGAGGAGGGGTGTCAAGGGACACACGAGGAATTACCGAGTGTTTCTGTTAATTAGGCACAAATCTGTTAGTTGAAAAAAAAAAAAAACGGAAAACAAAACAAAACCCCATTCTTTAAGTAATGTTTGGCTGAGATCAAATATAGCCTGTACAGCCAAATCATGAATACACATTCATACAGAAGAGGTAGTTACTAGTAATATTCTAAAATTTCAAATTAGGTAATAGGCTGATGGTTCACAGCACAATGAAAAAAGCAAAAATTCTGAATAGCTTCCTAATGTGCTGACATCTAAAGTGGCACGTGTCTTTGGGTTCATGAGTGAGAGCAACAGTACAGTCATCATGACAGCCCCCAACTGCTGAGCACTTATTATGGGACAGGCATTGTGCTAAATAAGTTCCCTGCATTTTCTCATGTAATCCTCATAACCCCCCTTTTAGATAAATACTGTCACTACCCCAATTACAGATCAGGAAGCAGGGACTTACAGGAGTTAAATCCTTTGTGTAAGTTTATGCAGTTCACATGTGGTGATGCTAGTGGTTGGAACTCCGGGCTATGCTCTTAAACACATTAAAATAGTGCTTTCTCATTGGAGGACACTGCACTCATCAAGAGTAATGACTAGTCCCAGGCACCCAACCAGCAGTAGTGCCATTAATGAGGGGCTTGATGGAGAGTGTACATATAACGTCTGGTCCATCATGAATATTCAGGGGATGCATCCCCTCTGGAATGATCACTAATCTGATTCCATGTGTCCTGAGTCTTCCAGAGCACAGAGAGCCCTGGGAGACAGTTCATGTCATTTAAGCTCTACATCCTGTCACCTAGACCTGTATGCTGCCTAGAATGGGTGCTGAGTACTCATTTGTTAAATCAATGAATAACTGAATGCCATTGCCTGTCTTCTAAGAGTTTACAATCTGCTAGAAATGGTAAGATTTGTGCATACACACACACATACACACACACACACACACACACACACACACACACAACACTAGCCAGAAGTGCGTTAAACATACATAAAAGATATAAACCAGCAATTCCACATTCTTCACTTATATGAAGCCAGAAAAGAAAACTTGCCCATGTACAAGGAGACACGCCAGCATGGTGACTGCAAAATTGTTTACAACAGTAAAAATTGGGAATAACTAAACTTTCATCAGCAGAGGCATGGAGAAGTACATTTCAGCTTACGAATACAATGGAATGTTATCGATAGTAACTGAAATGAATGGTGTAAAACTAAATGGGTTATATGGATAACTCATGAAACACAGTAAGTGAAGAAATAATCATAGTAGCTAACATTTATTTAACACTTACGAAGTGCCAGGTCCTACTTTAGCACTTGGTATGTATTAACTCATTGAGTCCTCACAACAACCCTCTGAGGGCAAATACATCCACCAAACCTACCTTAGAAATAAGGAAGCTGAACGCTATCTACATTTCCTGTAACTGCAAAGATGTTTCCATGTACGCAAAAAGACTATAATTTAAGAATAGAAATTAGAAAAAGAAAAACATAATGAATGAAAAAAATGAATAAATAAAACATAAAGTATACACTTTCAAAAAAAATATCCATATGTAATAAAAGTGTTAAAACACGCATGGGAATCCCCAAATTATGATTGTGATTATATTAGGGGCGGAAAAAGGGAGGGAACTGCAAAGTCACCAAGGGGAAGGGAGCAAGCATCAAATGTATTTGTTCCATTTCTCAAGCTGAATGATTGTTCCACAGATAGTCTTTATATAATTTCTGTCTGAAATATTTCATAATAAAGTGATCAACAAGAAACTAAACCCCTCAAGGGCTCAAAGAAACATGATTCCTGTTACTGCGAGGAGAAAGGGACATTTAAATGAGACCTAAAGATTATGAGTAAAACTAGCAAATGTGGAAATCAGAGCGTCACCCAGTGAGGGACGCTGAGCACAAAGGTGGGCAGGACAACTGAGATTGCTAGAAAGACATTCTACTTTCCATTCCAAGGCCCCCGGGAGGCCCAGCCTGGGGGACTCAAGACTCTGGGCTTGGTGGCTCCAAAATCTACTTGGCCTTTTCTCTGTGGCTGCAGAACTGGGGAACTGGGAGGCCCAGGCTTCTGTGCCAGGGGTGCCCCGGGTGGCTGGGAATGCCTGGATCTGCTGGCATCCTGTGGCTTATTCTCAGACTGCATGGGAGGGGGCGTGCTTGCCTGCTGCTCAAAGGCAGGCTGGATGTGGAAGTCTGTTCACAAGCTGGAATCATGACTGACAGTGCTGGCTTTGGAGTCTGGGGAGGAATAAGGGAACTCGCTGCAACTCAAAACCCAGTGACCAAAAGGGAACAGTGTTTCACTGAACATAACCGAATCAACTGTTGGCCAGAAAGCCCAGGGTACACGGGAAGCCCTCAGATGGTCCAGTTTTCAGGCAGCTGGGGCACTGAGTCTGGACAAGCCCACACTCCATAGCTGTGCCAAGCAGATTTGTCAGACATTGTCCTGAACTTAGGGCTCAGCCTCTTCCTCACTCTACTACCTGAACCTGTGGGGACCGGCCGCTCCACAGACCTGTTCTCACCGGCTCTTTAACTGCTTGTGGTCTGGATCAGGAAATCTGGGATGGCATGAGCTAGAGCCTCAGACCGCTATGCCAGAGCCTCTACAGGCCAAGGCTGGTTTCCCAAGGGCACACTCAAAGAGAAGTAAAAAGACACATGTCGTTTGACTGATAGAAATGAGTATCTAGTTGGTGCTGCATTCAAAGGAAGGAGGCACTTTGTCCCGGATTGGGGAGACCTAGAAGTTAAGCCTTGGGTGCTGGCATTTCCTCTGTGTCTACATGTTTGATTTTGGACAGGTACTCAGCTTCTCTAAGCCCCACGGTCCTCATCTGTAAAACAGATGCCACAGCAACAACCACCTAAAGGGTTGCTGTGAGGTGCAACAACAATGCACCAATGGCTACCTTTTATTCATGTTCCCTAGGTGCCCAGCCCTGTGCCTAGCATTTGGAAACAGAATCTCAAGTTAGCTTCCCAGCAGCTCTAAGGAGCTGGGGAACAGAAAGCTTAAGTAATCTGCCCCCAGTCTTAAATTCATAAATTGTGGATCTGGGATTCAAATCCAGGTCTGCCTGGCTCCAAAGACTCTTACAGTAACTGCATGCTGCAAAATGCTTTGTAAATGTGTTTCCACTGCTCATGTGGAAGTTATAAACTTATCTCAACTGGGTAAAACACCCCCTCTTGAATTGACTTGATTCGAGATTAAATTAAATCCAAAACTCATAGGCTGGATTACATTCCTGCTGTGCCTCCAAGCCCTGCTTTGTTCCATATGAACAGACTGGGGACCTTCCACTTTATGGCTGGGCCCTCAGTGGGTCAGGTCAGACCCCAAGGCCCCCCAAAGTTAGAACAGCCTTCCCTAGGGGATCTGGGTCTCCCAAATCCCAGGGTGAGGCTTTCACCTTGGACTTCAGTCCTCCGTTCTTGCGGCTTCTTGGCAATGATCACCAATCAGGTGCCTAGGGATGTTTTTTGGTAGTCCCAAAGCTAAGACCTCAAATTACACATATTCACTTCACTTGCCAAACACCTCCCTGAATTAAGTGTTCTGGACATTAAGCTTTTCAATAGCTTCTCTGTATCCACTAACCTATGAACAGGTCAAGCTTCTTCTCTTATACTGGCATGATTCCTAATATATTAAATATTGAGGGTTTGGCATGCCCAGTTTTGCAGCTCTTACCACTTCAAATAAATTAATGAACTACTTCTTTACAAAAAATCTAAAATGCTAAATTATGTCATATGTAGCTATAAGAGAACTTTTAGGGGTTTTGGCTGTAAGAACTCATCCACTCTGGCAGAACCAAATTCCTTTTTTAATACGATCCAGCATGAAAAACCAAGAGCTATGGCCTTCAGCTGGAGGTCCTTTGGGGACATGATTTTCTGACTTTTAGAAATCAAAGCAGGAATTTATACACATTCTTCCACATGAAAAGATGTTCGTGAACCTCTCGCCACATTTAGACCCTGCGTATTTTTCAGAGTCACAATTTGAGAAGCTGTAGCCTCTGGATAACTGGGATCATGGCATTTAGAGCTGGAGGTTACCTGAGAAATCATCTAGTAGAGGATTTTCAAATTCCTAGTGAAAAAAAATTAACTGTTCAATCAGAAATCATTATATTAAATACCATTCATTGAGTACCTACTATGAGACATGCACTGTTCTTTTTTTTCTTTTTGGTCTTATTAGGGCCACACCCACGGCATGTAGAGGTTCCCAGGCTAGGGGTCAAATCGGAGCTGTAGTCACTGGTCTATGCCACAGCCACAGCAATGCAGGTTCAAGCCGTGTCTGCAACCTATACCACAGCTCATGGCAATGCCAGATCCTTAACCCATTGAGCAAGGCCAGGGATCGAACCTGCGTCCTCATGGATGCTCGTCAGATTTGTTTCCACCAAGCCACAACGGGAACCTCCATATACTGTTCTAAGTACTTTGCAGTTATTACCTTACTTTGTCTTCCCCCACATCTCATAAGGTAGATATCATTATTATTTCCATTTTATAGACAAGGAAACAGAGGCACAGGGTTAAATAACCTGCCCAAGGTTAAACCCAGGATGTGAGATTACCCTTAACCATCTCTTCACACTATCGCTTGATTCAAGATCACAGAGCTAGTAAGGGTCAACTCCGCCTCCATCTAGAGTCAAGTTGCCACAGGTACACCCTCTGCCTCTGAGGGCAGTCGAGGAATTGGGAGTGTGTACATGGGGGTGGTGGGGTGTCAGGTGGGTAGTGGTGGAGTACCTCCTTCCTCTCTCAACTCCCTATACTCAGAGCATGTTAGCATTCAGACCTCGGGGTGCTAATGGCTTCGGGGTTAAGCCTAATTCATGTGTCTTGCTCTCAAGGATTCTTCTGTGTAATCACCTCTTGAAAGTCACAAAAATATTCTTTTAGTGGTCTAAGGGTATATTCCTTTGAGAAAATAGTTTTTAATGGCAGAAAATATAAATATCCTAATTCCATGGACTGTATAGAGAAATAGAAGAAAGTAAAATACATAATCCCCCATCACTCAAAGACAACCACTGCTGACATTTTGCTATATTTTCTTCTAGTCATTTTTGGACAATTCATATATTGATAGCTGTAACTGTACAAATACGCAATGTTCTATCTTGCTTTTTCCACTAGATATTGCCTACACTATTACCACCTCTTAAAAATATCATTTTAAAAGCCTATCCTATATATCACGGTGGGGATATGCTATACTTTATGCAAACATTCCTCTGCTGTTAGGCATTTAGGCTCTTTTTAAATGTTTTACTATCATAAACAGCACTAGAGAAAATTTTTCTGAACAGAGCTTTTGCCATATTTAGGCTTTCTTCTTTTGGAAAGACTTCCAACATGAAAACATTGGAACTTCTCTTCACCTGAAACATGATTTCATTAGGAATTTCTCAGTGCTGACATTAATTGTAGAGCTGTCAATATGGAAATAAGCAAGTCATCATGGGACTTCTAATTATACACATTCTTAAAGGAACACCCCTTCCCTCCCCCAACCCATTACACTAGACTTGCCGTTCATTCTTTGGTAGAAGAACAAATAGAAATACTCTGCCCACCTGTGATACAGGTATGTCTGAAAATCACACAGAAAGTGGCTACACTCAAGGGTTCAACTTCTGTGATATTCTTTCAAAACAGAGCCCCAGTCTAATCAAGAGAAAACATCAGACAAACCCAGTTGGGGGGCATCTACAGGATACCTGGTCAGGACTTCTCAAAACTACCAAGGTCATGGAAAATAAGAGAAGATGGAGAAACTGTCAAAGACCAGACGCAATAGGGGGACACGGCAACCAAATGCAAAGTGGTACCGGAACAGAAAATGAACCTTAGGAGTTCCCATCACGGCTCAGTGGTTAATGAATCCGACTAGGAACCATGAGGTTGCAGGTTTGATCCCTGGCCTTGCTCAGTGGGTTAAGGATCTGGAATTGCCGTGAGCCATGGTGTAGGTTGCAGACGTGGCTCAGATCCCGTGTTGCTGTGGCTCTGGTGTAGGCCGGCAGCTACAGCTCTGATTCAACCCCTAGCCTGGGAACCTCCATATGCTGCGGGAGCCGCCCTAGAAAAGGCAAAAAGACAAAAAAAAAAAAAAAAAAAAGAAAGAAAGAAAGAAAGAAAGAAAATGAACCTTAGAGGAAAAACTGGTGAAATCCAAATAAAGTCTGGAGTCTTCAGTTCATAGCAATGCTCTAATGTCAGTTTCTTAGTTTTGACAAATGTAGCATGAAATGTAAGATGTTAACAGGGGGTGGCGGGAGGGAGACTGGGTGAGGGGTATACACGGGCTCTCTATAAATAGCTTTGCGCTTTTCTGTAAATCTAAAATATTTCAAAACAGGAGTTCCTGTCATAGCTCAGCAGAAATGAAATCCAACTAGTAACCATGAGGACGCAGGTTCGATCCCTGGCCTTGCTCAGTGGGTTAAGGATCTGGTGCTTCCGTGAGCTGCAGCATAAGTCACAGATGTGGCTCGGATCTGGTATTGCTGTGGCTGTGGCGTAGGCTGGCAGGGGCAGCTCCAATTCAACCCTGGCCTGGGAACCTCCATATGCTGTATATGCAGCCCTAAAGAAAGACAAAAATTAATTAATTAATATTTCAAAATAAAAATTTATTTTTAAAAAGAGACTAAGAGGCCTGGTTCTAGAGCCAGTCTGATGTGGATTTGAGTCCTCAATCTGACATTTGTTACAGCTGAAGGACCTTACACAAATGACTTCTCTGAGCACTGGTTCATCTATTTTGTATGAAGAAAACTGTCTGCCACAGGGGGCTGCAGGTCTTAACTATAATGATGTAGATAAAGCATTGAGCATTACTCCTGCTGCAAGGGGAGTGCTCAACAAATGGAAGCCATATGATTATTTTACTTAGTTTGAGGGCTCTTCTGGCGAATTCTTTGTTTTCCTCTAAGGTAAGATGGAATTTTTATGCATAGCTATGTTAAAAGTGGAAAATTAAATAGTCTCATTAAAATTGCAAACTCAACACAAAGGAGTCAAAATGTCACATGGATCTGGAAATGGCAACTGGTGTGGGCTCTGGGGTCACTGCTTTTGTTTTTCTGTGTAGTCACTGGGTCGTTTCCTAAGGGGAGATGTAGGGAGAAGACGCAAGGTTTTGAAAAGAGTCAACATTCTAGCACTGATTGCCCAAAATAACCAATGTACAAATGCCCATTGTAAGACCTGGGAATTCTTTCACTTGAACTGCTTAAAAAAACAATCTCTGCAGAGCACTGAAAATGGTCCATGCTTGGCCTCTATCCAAAGGCCAATTATTTCAGTACGAAAGTTTAAGGAAAATAATTTAACCACAAGCTATGTGAATAGGAAAGGAAAAATAACCAAAGGATAAAGAAAAACGCACTCTGGCTCTATCATATATAAAACTGATTTTTGGGGGGGTTGCTAAACTACAGCACAAATGTGAAACTTGATCTGCAAGTTAGGGTCCAAATGACCAAAGGAAAATAAATAATCCAAGATCTACAAAACATTCTTGAGATGATATTAAACTTCAGTAGAAGAGGTAAGGATAAGGTGTAGCTAAAACCATATCAACACAGCTGGACCTGAAGTCCGGGACCTGAATTCAAAGCTGATGATTCGAAGATGCGGAATCATCAATTACCTAACATAAATCCTCTAGCTTCAGTTTCCTCACCCCCAAAAGTGTGAAAATAATGTCTACACCACAAGATGCTTTAGGAGACAATATAAGAATTAAATGAGCTAACGTGAAAAATGCCTTGCACAGAGCTCTTATTTAGGAGAAAACGAATAAATATCAGCTAAATCCTACTCTAAACACGTATAGCACTAACCTGGTCTTCTTTAAGACTTTTTTTTGGTCTTTTTTTTTTTTTTTAAGCCCAAACCCTCAGCATATGGAAGTTCTCAGGCTAGGGGTCAAATCGGAGCTGCTGCTGCCGGCCTACGCCACAGCCATGCCACACAGGGTCCTTAACCCACTGAGTGAGGACAGGGATCGAACCCACGTCCTCAGAGACACTCGTCGGATTCGTTACCACTGAGCCACATGAGAACTCCCAACTTTCTTTTTTTTTTTTTTAATGTTAAGGAATATGCAATCCAGTTGGTTAAAAAAAAAAAAACTATTCATGTGAAAAATATACATTAATACTGAAACTATGTAATAGAGTGTTAATTTGAATGTTAAAAATATGATACCAATGTCAATTTTCTCTGGGCTGCCAAATTCAACCTTACCGGTCAACATGGTACCTTTTGGAAGTGAAGTGAAGGAGGAGTTTGGATTAAATACCATACATTAATTAGCGCAGCACATTTATCCCTTTGGTGTAAGACTGGTTACTAACAACTCTTCCAACTTTGGGGTTCACAGTAATTCATAGCAACAAATCACTTCTCCAAGGAAAGAGCTCTTCCATGTAAGTAGATTTTCCAGTGTAATTAACTCAATCCACTTAAGTGCTAAAAAACTGCAATATTTCCTGGACAAAAATTAAAAATAAAATTGTTTATGTTATCTATTTCACACTCCAGAGTACAAACACATATCTTTCTTTAAATCTCTAGCACTAGGGAGTTCCCATCATGGCACAATGGAAACAAATCTGACTGGGAACCATGAGCTTGCAGGTTTGATCCCTGGCCTTGGCTCAGTGGGTTGAGGATCCAGCATTGCTCTGAGCTGTGGTGTAGGTCGCAGACACTGCTCGGATCTGGTGTGGCTGTGGCTGTGGCTGTGGCTGTGGCTGTGGCTGGCAGCTGCAGCTCCAATTAGGCCCCTAGCCTGGGAACTTCCATATGCTGTGGGTGCTGCCCTAAAAAGACAAAAGACAAAAAAAAAAAAAAAAATTCTCTCGCACTAAGCACAGTGCCTGGCATCTACTAGGTGTTCAACAGATGTTTTGTTAAACTGTAGTGTATGACACATACTTGTACCTTCCTAAGTAGTCCTTTCATCTCATGTGAATCAAGTCCTCTGAGGCTACCTGCCTTCAAAAAATAGTTGCAGACATGTGATCTTTTAATTTTTCCAGCTTGTTTTAAAGTCTCCAAAGCAGACAGACAGCCAAAACACACACGAAACGATGCTCAACATCACTAATTACTTGAGAAATTCAAGTCAAAACTACAACGAGGTATCTCCTCATACCAGTCAGAATGGCCATCATCAAAAAGTCTACAAATAATAAATGCTGGAGAGGGTGTGGAGAAAAGGGAACCCTCTTATACTGTTGGTGGGAATGTAAATTGGTGTACCATGATGGAGAACAGTATGGACGTTTCTTAAAAAACTAAATATAGAACCACCATGTGATCCAGCAATCCTATTCCTTGGTATATACCTGGAGAAAACCATAATTCAAAGAGATACATGCACCCCAATGTTCACTGCAGCACTATTTATAATAGCCAAGACATGGAAGCAATCTAAATGTCCACTGACAGAGGAATGGATAGAGAAGATGTGGTGCATATACACAATGGAATATTATATAGCCATAAAAAGAACTAAATAATGCTGCTTGCAACAACATGGATAGATCTAGAGCTTATCACACTGAGTGAAATAAATTAGAGAAAGACAAATATTATATGATACCACATATACATGGAATTTGACAAAAATGACATATAAAAGAACTTATCTAAAAAAACAGAAACACCTTTACAAATTTCAAAACCAGTCTTATGGTCACCATAGGTGAAACTGCTGGCTGGGAGAGGGAGGAATGTGGAGGGTGAGAATAATATATATACACTACTGTATAAAATAGATGATTAATAAGAACATATTGTATAGCACAGGAAAATCTACTCAATAGTTTATAATAATCTATATGGGAAAAATAATGGACATATTTATATGTATGACTGAGTCAGTTTGCTGTACACCTGAAACTAACATTGTAAGTCAACCAATAAAAAAAATGAAGTCTTCTATTTTCTCTCCCATCAAAGTGTCAGCAATCACTATTAGCTGTTTTACTGTCACCTTTCAGGGTCTTCTCTTCTCTAATCTCTTCTGCTCTGGGAAATGAGAGTCTATTTGTTGGGATGGTATCTAAAAATAAGAGTTGATAGGCTCTGTACAAGGGACTATAGGGCTGCCTTAGGAATAAATCACACAAGCTGTGCTGCATGGGCCTTTTTGGTTGCTTGGAGGCTCGGCTTTCATTTGTTCATTAAAAAATATGTATCAATAGATAACCAACAAGGACTACTGTATAGCACAAGGAACTATACTCACTATTTTGTAAAAACCTATGAAGGAAAAGATTCTGAAAAACTCAATTGTGCTGAATTCCTAAAACTAACATGACATTGTAAACCAACTGTACTTCAATTAAAAAAATTATGTATTGAATGCTTTTTTTTGTGCCAATCACTGTTTTGGATGCAGGATTAAGCTAAAAAAAACTGGCACAAAGGTCTTTACTATGAAGGATATTCCACTTGAGAGACAGATGAAAAGCAGTGAACATCAGAAGTTAGCAAAGAGTTATGTTAGCAATAAATGCTAAGAAAAAATGTAAATGGGATAAGAAAGATCTGGAGTGGGACATGACAGGTAGAGCAAGTGGCAGTATTAACAAAGTTGGCTTTGGAGAAGGTGAGACCTGAAGGAGATGAGGGAATCTGCCAAGCAGCTATCAGGAGGAACCAGGTTCAAGGCAGGTGGTAAAGCCCAGCAAAGCCCATGAAGCCAGAGTGGAGAATAGCAAGGGGGCCAGAGCAGCACACAAGAAGACAACTAGGAGGAAAAGAGCCTGGGGAGGGGACAGCAAGTAGGGCCTTGTAGGCCACTGGATTTTCCTTGTGAGGTAGCTGGAGCAGAGGCCAGGGCTCCATCTTCCAGATGCACCAACTCAAGATCAGGGAATTTAAGATCAATTTAAGGCATTAGTGATCATTCCTGGCTGCTGTTACACTGCTTCCTTTGAGGTCTTCTCTGGTCTTTCCTAATATGTCAGGCTTTAGGCAAGGGACTTCAGCGCTAGTGAAGTCAAAGCTCTGGATTAGAAATGAGCCCCTAGAGTTCCCAACTAGGATTCATGAGGATTCGGGTTCAATCCCTGGACTTGCTCAGTGGGTTAGGGATCCAGCATTACTGTGAGCTGTGGTGTAGGTCGCAGACATGTCTCAGATCCCGAGTTGCTGTGGCTGTGGTGTAGGCCAGCAGCTGCAGCTCCGATTCGACCCCTAGCCTGGGAACTTCCATATGTCATGGGTGTGGCCCTAAAAAAAAGGAAAAAGAAAATGAAATGCACCCTTCTTCCCATCATACCACGCAGTCACAGGAAGAATGTCAATCATGTGTAAGTGAACAATCTCTTAAAGAAGCCAATTGCATGATTCATCTGTACAACGACTTTGCTGATTACAAACGAAGGGGTCACTTGACAGCTACCTCCACCAGGCAATGGACTTTGAAGAGTCAGTTTCAGCTACTTGCATATCTTAATATAAGACATGTTTTTTCTGGTTGGATATTTTATAATTCAGACATTTTGCTAATTCAGCCAATCCTTCTGCCCTCCAGGGCCTTAGTCCAGTTTTCTGAGGTTTTACATAATGGGCTCCATTTGACTGAGGGCCACTTGTCTCTGTACATTTTCCCGTCAAACTGTGATTTGCTCAGGCCTTGCGATTGGTTAAATAATGCAACACAGTCCAAGCTCCTGACTAGGCCTCCTTGGATGTAGGGTCTGGGTTTGGATCCAGGGCACAGTGGATGTCAAGGGAACTCTTCCAGACCTCACAAAGAAGCGTCCAGAACCAAAATGTTTCTGTTTTGAGGCCAGACTATCAAAACCCACCTATCTGTGCCAACTCCAAATTTCTCGATAATTGCTTCGAGAAGATTGTTTGCCTACTTGAAATACTCACTTCCCATCCTGACACAACGTTCTTTGAGGTTAATAAAAGGAGCGAAATCACCATTTTCAACAATTTCAACCCAGTGCCCGTGGAAAGAAAAACAATGTTTTTACTGGCACAGAATTCACGAGACTTAAGAACAATAAAGGTCAACTGCCTCATGTTTTAACAACTTTTTTTCTCTTCAGTCTTGGCGAATTTGTAAGCAAGAGTCTCAGAATTCTTCAACAAAAATGCAGAACTCTGAATAATTTCCAATTGGCCTGAGAATTTCTCTTGGGTAATCAACAGACCAGGCCTGGATAAAAATCTCTTCTGAAAGTTTTTATTTTCTTTCTTTCTTTTTTTTTTTTTTAAAAGTACTTTAAAATTTAGAGTTTATTTATTCTTAAAAACAATCAAAAAACCATAAAATTGCCAAACTTTAAACTTGTAGTTGTAAATAAGGATGTGTTCAAGTTCAAGTTAACCTAAAACATAAGTTTAAGGTCAAGTCAGTCCAATCTCTTAGCATAATTTAATGAGGAAGATTTAGAGGGCTCAGGACAAGCAACATTCAAATCATAATCACAGTCTAGATTGGAATAACTATGAGATGGAAGGCCTGCATGAGACTTAAAGACAACCTAAGATATTAAAATATATATTGAATAATTTTTACACAAGTGAAAATGAATCCTTTTAAGCAAAAAAAAAAAAAAAAAAGAAAGAAAGAAATTACTTTTTCCTTTAAGAGAGCCATGGATTTTAAGAATTTACAAGGCCTTTGTGGATTGTCTGGCCTAGAGATAATGTGTATGTGTTAACTGGAAGCTTCCTTCAAGCAATGGTTAGGAGGTGCCTGGGGTCCTGCGATAAACACTGGGAAGCCGCATCTGAGCTCAGTGAGGGGTGTCATGACTGATTAACAATACTGGCCATGGGCAGGGGACGATGTGAAAGGTGACAGGGCAAATGAAAGGACACGTGGAAGGACATATTCCAGATACATCTCACGGACCCAGTCAAACCTACGACCTTGACCAAAGAGATATCTGAGACCGCAGAGAAATTAAGTGTCTGCCAGTGGTCACACTGCTAGTTTGAGACAGAGCCAGAACGCGAGCTTGGCAGTCTGGCTTCACATTCCACATCCTCCTATCAACGGAAGTCATTAAGAAATGTATTGCACACTTTCCTGCCATAGTAAATGGATTAAAGGAAGACACTGGCATACCCAGTGGTGTCTACAGGGTTGTGGGGGTACACAAGGCTGTTTGTAGTTCACTCAGTGCTCTCATGAGCTGAGGATGCCTAACAGCAACTGTTAAAATATGAGGCTTTCTGGTAGACCTGGTAGATTTCTCATGCAGCGAGAGCGGGGCCAAGGCAACTGTGTTTTTATCATATGCTTAGGAGGTCTACAGACCCACAACCGGAAAAACAGTGAGGTTGTATCTTTTCTTTCTGCCAGTTCTGCTCTATGGTTTCCCATTTCACACTGTTCTCTGCATCACCTCTTTTCTCTCGTCTCTTTCTCCTCCCGTCCATATTTTTTTGATGTTTTCTTGTCTCCCCACTTTTTGGTGCACTACTCTTGTTCCTGGCTCTAGCTGCCATCATCAGCCTCCTTTCTACCTGGTGAACGGATCCATCCCAAGCCATCTTCCCAGATTTGGAGGCTTTCAGTGATTCCCAACCACTCCTCCTAGAAACAGAGACTCTGAAGCAGACTATGGGGATTCAAATCCTGACTCCACCTCTTATTGACAGTATGCCTTTGGGTAAATGACATCCCCCCTTCATGCCTCAGTTACCAGAGCTGTAAAATGGAAATAATAGTATCTGCTTCCCTGGCATTGTTGCGAGGATTAAACAATTTAACAAAAAGTAAAGTGCTTAGAACAAGATCTGGTATGTTAAAGTGCTATGTAAGTCTTGGCTATTACTCTGATTATTGTTGATTTCGTACTGTTTAAGGCTACCAGACAGTCAAGAGTCAAATCACTAAGGCATTGTTATAGAAAGAACAGCTTAATCCACAGCT